>NC_141396.1:26505826-36505826 GCF_034619465.1 Leptosomus discolor
TTAAAAATATATATATTAAAAATATATATAAATATATAAATATATAAAAATATATATTAAAATATATATATATAAATATATTTAAAAAAATATATAAAAATATAAGTAAAGAACTGTTATTCCTATTCCCCATATCTTTGCCTGAAGGCCCGTTAATTTCAAAATTATAATAACTTGGAGGGAAGGGGGTTGCATTTTCCATTTCAAGGGAGGCTCCTGCCTTCCTCCGCAGACAACTGTCTTTCAAACCAAGACACCCAGTATTGACCAATTACACTTTAAAGAACAGATCTGATTCATTCTGCCTTGAAAATAACATCAGTGCTGTGCGAATTGACATGTAACACAAATGTACAAGTAACATTCTATCGGTGTTATTCAAACTGAACAACAGTAAAGTGTCTCAGTGGGTTTACAGGGTAAATTAAAAGCAACAAAGAGTATTACTCAAAGAACTGCTGAAGACTGTCACCCTTATTAAATACTACTTTATATAGCAAATTTCTCGTCGAAAAAGAAGTAATTATTTGGAAGATACTATGCAATACTTGAATAAGGATAGGTGGTTTTTTTCAACACAAACATGCATGAAGTTCACACAAAAACCTACTCAATCTACATGAATATCCTACATGGATGTTCACTGCAAAGTTGTACAGTTTTCTCACCCAAAACACATTAAAAATAAAAATAATATAGATGTGATAGTGAGAAATAAGATTTGTTTAGAAAAAATTAAGATTTAAAACTTCGTATTAGCATGCCCTGATACATATCCGTACCTCTAAGCACTGTAACATGAATATGTCTTCCAAAATCTCCGTTCCAATCACACATTTGCCTCCAACATTCCTGTTCTATTGAAGGAGGCAATTTTTTCATCTGTTAGTGGAAAAGATGTCTGACAGAACATAAATAAACTAACATATTTGCACGGCTTCTTGAGTGACACTACTTTGACTCCAATTTAAATCTGGTTTGGTAATCCATTTTACTGCTTTTAGGGGGAGCTGTTCATATACTGATTCAACGTGGTTTAATGACTTCCATTTGAAGAACAATTTTGATTCCAGAGATGATAATACAATCGATGACATGCAGCTTTGAATCAGTTTTGGTTTCCTAGGTATGTTAATTCTCCCATTTTCTATCTCATCTGTTTAAAAAAAGTTTCTCTTTATTGAGCTATTCATGTCACTTGAATGCCATGAGAATATTACATCGGAAATTTATATTGAGTTTAAGAATTTTTTTTTTTTTTAAATATACTGTACAATAATCTGTAGCGCAAATACTACTCAGAATCAGACCACATTCAGCTTAAGAGATTAGCTAGGTAATGGAATTAACAGCCTTTCACTTAGAAGACAAAGCTTGAATAAACAAAGTTATCACATAAGAGTTGTTCAAAGTATAATAAATTTCTTAATGAAATATATTATCTACTTACAGTGTAAATATTATCTTCTCCTTTGCTAAAACTTTTGAAAAGCTAAATATGAGGATGGCAACTGAAATGTCTCTTGAAAAGCATTTCTCCTATATATCCAGAGAAGCAGACAATCACATATCCTAAGTTAGCTCCTCAGTTTCCAGATACTTCTATGTATTTCAATTTATGAGCCTTAGAAGAACACAAACTTCCAATATACTCACAAGTATTACATTTTAAATAGATTCTAAACAAAACTGTAAAATGTATTTGTGCATGTATTTCAAGAAAAATATACTCTTCCAGACTGTTACAGATTATTGAAACCAATTTGAATTTTGAAGCCTTTGCTTCTGATCTTTATTGCTTTATTTTTGTTGAGATTCAGCCAAATAAAAATGTGCTTTCTTAATTGAGGTGAAACTTCTGATTTTATTTCTTTTTACAGGGGCAGAAGAATCCAGTAGAAGAATTGTAAAAAGTATGTCCCTATGGACAGTATGATGTTGATTCTGTGTCCACTTTAATTGGCATATCTTTCCTTCTGTGTTCTTTCCTCAAAATCTCCTGTGGCTTTTTTCCACTCACCCTACTATGTTTTTCACTGATTTTTTCTCCTCTGCTTCCAACCCACACTTCAACTTCTGCCAAGAGAATTTTAAGCCATTAATCACTTAGTCAGATTTCCGTACTCACAACACTTAACTGAATTCAACAAGTCATTCATCTATATTACAGTAAAATAAATGAAGGCAAAAAATAGAATAACTACCCCGGAATAATGGAGCGCCTTAGCTTTCTAGAGTTTGATAATTTCACTTGATACATAAACATACTGAAGGGATGAACATGTGTTAATCAGGATTAGAACTCCCATCTAATCATGATTTTTTGTTGTGGTTTTTTTAGACATTTATATTAAGAAGATCAGAATATACACAAGAAGGAAGAACGACACAAAATTAGGCACTTATTTCATTGTGCTTACTTTTGAAATACTGAAATAGTGTTAGAAATGTGAAATTTCCCCAGGAAGCTGAATACCCTCCTAACACGTCCACTGCCAGTCATTAAAAAAAAAAATTCCATAAGAGGTCAGTGCAACACTGGAACAGTTTTCCCAGAGAGACTATGGAATCTCTGTCCTTGAAGGCTTTCAAGGCTCAGTCAAATAAAACCACAGCTGACCTAATGTCTTTGGTAGTTCACCATTGGAAGGATTCATTCATGCAAAAATTTCTCTAAGTTATATATTAAAATAACCTGTCGGGGAGTCCCTAACTGAAGGGGTATAAACAAGTTCACCATAGTCAAAGCTAACCTGGAGAGTCAATTAAAACATTTTATTGTGCAGTTGCAGTCTGCATCTCTTCCGTATCAGAACTATGACATTATTGTATTTTGCCAAAATCGCAAAATAAAAAGACGTGACAAACCAAATTGCATAGTCAATTTAACTGCAGAATGGAATACTCTTATTTTAGATAAGATGATGAGAAAAAAACTTTAAAAACCATAAAAATAAAATAATTAATTATATGAAAAAGTAAACAAGATCAGCATATATTTTCCAACATAAATTTGAAACTTGAGACAAAGAGTACTATCAGTAAGATACAAAACTGGAAAATGAAAGAGAGTGTTATGAATAAAATATAAAATTACTAGAAAATGAAACAGAGAAAGTTCAATTCACTACCCTACAGATGAACTACAAAATGAAACAAAAATATAATGCCTGAAAAGTTAGAATTAGGGGGTTTTATGGAAGTATTTTATCATAACCCTTTAAAGATAATGATTGTAATGCAGTTGGTTTGATATTTTCAAATTGTAAGACGTTGCTTTTCATACAGGTCCCTTAAAATCAAGATTTTTGGTAGTTACAAATTATCTCAAACATAAATCTATTTTAATTTTAAATAGTGTTTTCAGGTGAAGGCCCTAAGGTCTTTGTTGCAGTTCTTATAGATAGACCTTGACCCAAATATCCTGAGATTAGGCAAGCCCTTAAAGAGTTACAGCTAAAAGCATTACCTGCAGAGGATTAGAGTAGACAAGCAGTCACGTTTCATACCAAACTATGACCTTCATCTAACACAAATGTCACGTTCATTTAGGAAAGGTATCTGTACAAGGGAAACAGAAATCCTCTCAACCACTTTTCCCTAAACCATGTGGCTCAGCATATTTGAATTCATTAAGTTGCAGACATAATAGGGACATGTACTATGAAAGTTTGCAAGGCTCCATTCCACTGAATGGAAAGCTAGACAAACAATCAGGACTGTATGCTCTCTTAATGCATATGTAATTTCTGTCATTGCTAATGATGCCTAATTACACTCATTAGTCCTATTCAAGACTTCATACTCAACTTATTGTTTGCAATAGGGCTTGTGCTTCAGTGTGCAGCACCAACTCAAGCCCACACAAAAGAAAACAATCACCTTATTAGATTTTTGTTCATCTTCCAAACGCTGCTTCTTATAAAATAATGCAAAGCACTGGTAAAATATGAAGGAAGAGGAGAAAAAAGTTTATGGTGAGAAATTACTAAGCTTTAGCCAGGCTAAGGTTCCCCAGTTGTTTGACAGGAAAAGCTACTACCACTATGAAAACACTTTGAAACTGAAATTATTTTTTAAAATAAAGCTGTTGAGGACTTGGCAATTTAAATACAGACTAAGTTTAACCTATATTTTTTTTACTTGTAGGCCACTCTACTTTATATTAATGCCGTAACATTAAAAACATTGGCAAATCTAACAACTATGACTATGGCCTGAGTATTCCATGGCTTTCTAGCAACACCTTTTGTTGCTGAACTAGGATCCAGAATCTGAGCTTTGATTTGTTTGACTATCATTGACATTTACACTGGAAAGGTGAATTAGTACATGAAACAATAGCTTGGAGAAATACAAACTGTCAAAACTATCTCAGAGCTTGTAAATGCATTTATTCTGCAAATACAGGATTATGTATATGATTTTTCTATTACAAGTTAATAATTCACATTATGCTGAAGCATTTGTTTTCTGTTTCTACTCTCTATTTCATCCAACTCCAACTTCCCAATAATTACACACCAGTTCAGACTTCTGGCATTAGCCCTTAGAGGTCAGCAAGAAGTTATCAAGGAGACAGAGCAGCAATGACAGGAGCCTAGTACAACCTATCTAAAATAATAAATTTAGTTGCTTAGGAAACAATGTGGTCACTCAAGCACAGACAGACAGGAAGATCAGTAATAGAATGTGACTGTAAAATCCCTTCCCTTCTCCCTTTGTTCTGAGTGGAGATCAAGGGTACCACTGCACAAACTGAAGAATGGCAGCTGAGGTTCCTTGAAACTATTTTCCTGGGTACATTTTTATTATACTTACAACATGCAGTACAGAGAAGGACAGTGTATCACAAAATAAAATAAGTCAAAATAAATAGCCAGAGAAATCAGGGGTAACTGAGCAAATTCGCCATGTTAAATACCAGAGTTGCTATTCGTATATTATGAGATCACAGAAAACATTTGAGATGTTAACATTTTTATAAAGTTAAAAAGAAAAATGTATAATCATTCTTTTGTAATCAAAGCTTTTTCTGTAGGGAGTTCTGTCCAACTTCAACACCTCTATACACTTAAGAAATACTTTCTGGGCTTGCTAAAGCTTTTACCACAGTCCCATGGTCATGGCAAATCACCTAAATAAATGGGAATATACATGCCAAACCCAGAGCTGGCATAAGCAGAACCACTTCTATTAACACCAGTTACACTGTGCCCACTTTCACTGTAGTGCTTTGGGCCTTAAAAGTCCAAAGTTTTAGGGATGTCTTATAACAAAAAGCTCTTATAGCATTTTGATATACTACTGGCATATTCTAACATTTAAACAGCAAGCAGTGCTACAACTAACCATTTATCTTCTCCCTAGAACTCCAGAGATACTATGGTAAAGGTGTTCTAAGCAAGAATGTGCTCCATATATCAAACATATACATCAGCACCATCACCTTGTTCGTTTGTTTCTTGCTTTGTCAGGTGGACTTCCTGCCAAGATTTCTACAAATTGCCTGAATTAGGGTATTACTGGGGGGGGGGAGGGGGTGAGCATGGGGATTTTTTGTATTAACACGTATTTTTGGTATAATACATACATTTTTGTAACAATATATAGATGACATAAAACTAATATATTGCTTAGTTCTGTAACAGGTTCAAGCTAAATTATCACATACAGTTTTGCAAAATTTTTGAAAAACTACTTGGTGTGAGAGTTTTCTCAACCAGTTACCTCAGTCCTGCTTCAGGTATGGGACTTAAAGCAACATGGCAACATTAACTGAGCAGCTGAATATTCCATACACGTCCTTCATCTGTGCATTTTTTTGTAGTCTCAGACAATCTTAGTCTTCAGTGAAACAGAGGAAACTCATACCACTAATCTCAGAATGATAATTGTTTTGGAACATATTCATTAAGTAAAAAGCACCCATTATCATAATTGGCCTGAGACAAAAGATATATGTAAAGTAATGCCTAATTCTATAATCTGGTTCCACTAAAATAACAAAACTAATTAATTAATTTTGTTACTTTAAAAATAACATAATAATTTAAAAATATTATGATAACAATTTTTAAAAAAAAAAAAAAAAAGGAGGAGCATCACTGTTTTCTAGCAGAGTGAACTTTATTTTCTGCAAAAATCAGGTTAATTTTTATTGCGGCCTCCAAAAGCTCTACTCATGCGTTAGACTCCTAGGCTGTTAAAGACAATATTATTAGCCTATCAGGTTAAGGACAGAAAAATATTAGTTAAGAGTGTACTGCATTTTCTATAATTCTTTTCACATCAACTTCACATGGCCTGCTGGGGTCTTTGCCTGAGTTCCACTGCAGCTGAGCCTGTGCCTGGCTAGGTACCTCATGGACCCAGACCCTGATCCTGACTCACAGACCTGACATTTCCCAGCTGCACCTCAGACCTGCTTCATGGCTTGTCTGGGAATCTGAACTCTTGGCTGAACTTGGTTATGGCTGTCAAACCTACTCTGTTGTTCTTCTTGGGGTACTGTAGAATTATGCTGATTGTTGAGGACATGGCCCTGCTTGCCTGCTACCCTCAGCCCACTTTCCCTCTGGGGCAGCTGGCCCTGTTGCTCCCTGACACAAGCTATTGAGGTATAGCACACAAAATGGACTGTAAAAGTTTAAAAGTTCTCCATTTAATGGTCACATACAGGGAAAAAAAATAACTGAGATATGCCTTTAATAATCCACAGCCCAAAGCTGATTCTGACAGCAAAAGATACAATTGAACAGGAGACTTCTAGCACTCTAGAAAGTCATATCTACGATTCCCAACTTTATTGATTAGGTAAATTCTGGGTATGTTCCTTCCTATCTATAAAGCATACCACTGAAGACTTGTTCTTGATTACTTGTTTACAGGTATGATTCTAATCTGTAAAAATAGTTATGATGCATAGGCCTTCAAAATATTCTTTTTTAAGCAGATTTGGTTTTTTAATGAACTTGGCATATTTCCAGTCCCAAGCATAGACTTGACAGCGCAACTCAACCATGGAGCAGAAAAAAAAAGTGTAAGAAAAACAATGGAAAGAGTCACAGACTCTGCCTGAGATGTGGAGAAACTTGACTGATTTCAGCCAGACTTCTAGGAATTTAGTAACTTGGTAAGCCAACTGAAATTTGTGCATATACAAAACACTATTTAGTAAGTGTTTCCATCTTTCTATCAGCGATGTCTTACTAGATGTTATACAGAGAAGCACTCTGTCATTTACACAGAGCACAATAAAGACTTTGGTTTGTCCCCTCAATCTATTTTGCTCTCTTTTATGTGAGTGAATATAGAAACAACAACAGTTACTTTGCAGCCCTAAACTGAGAATGTTAAGCAAGACTGACCATAGTAAGTACTTAAGAGTGAAATAAATATGCTTTAAAAATTTTATCAAGAAATACCTGAATTCTACAAATAGTGCAAAGCTATTATCAATTTTCTTCAGAACACATCCTTTAGGGCATAGATATCCTTTCATATTTCCTCTTACCTTTGAGTTACTGAATATGTATTTCAACTTTTAAAATGTCACTAGCTAGCCTATGAGTTTATTAAATTATCACGTGACATGGCCAACATTAAAAAATGTACTCATTTTACAAATGTACTGTACGGCAAACAAAATTAAGTATTTTAAGATTATTCTTCCCAAATGTACAAGGCTCGCAAGTCAGGTATTGACTATTAAAAGACTTTTTTTTAACATCCAATTCAGTATTCTTTTTAGTCATCTTCTCATGTGAATTATCTAGTGATCATATTTTTAGGGTTGGCCCTGAGATTCTTTAAAATACTTTTGATGCTTAAAAAGAAAAAAAAAAATTAATGTTCTTAGACAGATGATAAAATTGTCATAGTGGTAACACAGTTATTGATGGCCTTTCCACAAATATGTATTTAAGTAAAGCCTTCTTTAGTAAAGCATCCTGAGATTAAAACAATCCATTATTCATATATCCTAAATGATTGGACCTTGAAAGGTGAACACAATTCTTTACTCTGATCAAAGATGATTTAAGACTGACATGTAAACCTCTAAAATGTCGAGTGATTATTAGAGGCCAATATAGATGGAAGAACTAACACATTCAATTTTTGGAGGCAACAGAAGATCCAGAAACAGCAGAGCTATGTTAATATTAGTCAATAACAAAAATTGAAGTCTTTAGTTTCGTTACCAGCAGCCAGCAAAACCCTACGGACATAATTTTTCTAATTTATTCTACAATAAACTAATTAAAAGATATGTGAAGTGTCCTCCATTTTTAAAGGGTATATTTTATAATATTATTTTATTTCAAGAAAAAGCTTAGTAATTCATTAGCCCCGCTTCATTGTGCCATTTACCTTCTTCCACTATATCTGTTTAGAGACACATAGAGGTCAAGGACATGGCTTATAAAATAAAATGCAACAAGCTAGTCAAAGTGTCATGCTCCCAACACTGCAAATTATAAGACTGTAAAAACATATTTCAAGGGAAACATAGTTAACAGATAATTAGTTTTGTGTGTAGAAAAACAAACTACTACAGAGTGTGGACAAATACAGGTGTTTTTTTTTTTTCAGCAGATCATTCGAATTACTTGAAAGCTATTCAAGTTACTTCACATGTATCCATAGCACTTTTTGAAATCTCAGTATCTAGAGTAAAAAAAAAGGATTCTTGTGATGGTATCTATTCGCTCATCTAATCTTTTTAGACAGCTGCAATCAGAGATCATAAGCTCTGCAGAGAAAGGACCAATTTTTTTGGTATGTTTACACATTGTCTTTTGCAAAATGTGCAAAGCATAAATGAATACTGTAATTCACATAATAAACAGTAGTGACAGTTGGAGACTTGACAGTGATGTGTCCCTACAGTATTCCTGCCTTACAAGGTGCTTGGGCTTCTGGCAAGGTATCTTCCACTGCACTGCATATTTGTGATTAAATACTACCTTACTTTTTTTTCCTGTTGCTAACACTTCCTTTCCCCTAATGAAACTAAGCTCATTACAATCTATTCAGCACTTCTACTGTAACATTCATAAGGTGATTTGTCAACACTGTGACACGACTACATAAAAGAAATAGATGCAAGGTCCAGACGCCAGTCTGATTAATGAGGAGAATGAAGCATAATGACAATTTCTAGTGGCTAATGTAGCAGCAAGACAGAATCAAAAATAAACAAAGACTATTCTGGTATGGACTAGTTCATATTAGAACTGTGAGAAATATGACAATACTTGTTTAAAACCTGTCTAAACCAACAACATTAAAATAGTTCTAAATCATGTAAAAGTTACGTGATCAAAAACCAATACAAAACAAACTTATACCTTGAATTGTGCTAAAACAGTGCCAAACATTTGTGACTGTCCACCCAGAGTTTATACAGATGCTCGGGGTTTTTAATCGGCAAAATTTGGCCTTTGTGTGTCAGTAGAATGAAGTTGGGACCAGAAAAATCAATAAGCAGTGGACATAGCTGAATGAGGCAAGGTAACCGAAGATTTTCTACTGTGAGGAAACTTAGCATACACGTGATGTAACTTTAAGAGGCGATGAAGCACAATGCATGCTCAACATGTTGGCATGACACAAGACACTTAGAAGTGGAAACAAATTCACTGCTTATAGCTGAGGTTATTTCCCATTTCTGTCAGACTACCAGCAATTATCTTGCATATCCCACTAGATAAACAAGAAAACTCTTAACCTACATTCCTGCATCTACTGGAGTTAACCAAGCACTTAAAATTGAGGACTATTTTGGGAAATTCGCACACTGCATATGTAGTCACAGAAGGTTTAATGCAGAAGCATAGAATAAATTAGAGTAAAAAGGCAAGTTGTTCAATAGTAACACTTATTAAGTGTACTGAGATACACAGTAGAGGTCACTGAATCAGATGGGAGTAATCTATACTGAGCTACTGACTGTCAAGAGATTCTGACCTTCAGATTACTTCTTCAGAAAACACTATATTGTTCCTGAAAAGCATAGCATCTGGCTAGCTCAGTATTTTGAAGAATAAAGGTAATGATCTGTAATAAATTTTATTAAAGTAATTTGTTTTCCTTTATCACCTGACTTACCAGCCAAGTTCAATGTTCAAGTTACTAGCCTAGTTCAGTGTTCTGAACTAGGAAAAAAGCAGCATTACAAAGTCATATATAGACCAAAAGATACGTATTTCTACCTTTTACTAAGATGGTATAGCCGTACTTATTGCGGCCAAAAGGTAAGCACTATAAGTCATTCTCACTTTGAACTAAAGTTTCCAAAACTTTGATCTTTGGAACTTCTTTTGCTAAAGTTAAGAATATATTTATGTTTTTCAAATACTTAAATTTATTTAAGGCTCATATTTTTAAGATGACTCAGGTGACAAATCAGAAAATGTAAGCCAGGGTCACTGACAACTGGAGTGAGAAACTTAGTCTTGTTTTCTTCCTGTTTTTCTTATCTTCTCCCCAGTGTCATGGTATTGGAGCAGTTTACCTGTCCACTGAAGGTTTCTCATAGAATTAAATGAGCTAGGCGCTGCCTTATCTATCTACTTTAAGAATTCCATCCAAACATACTATGTACCCATTAGGACTACAGTCTTTTTAAATTCTGGATATTAAGCATAATCCAAGCTTAGATTCCTTCCCAATCTTACTTTTAGTCCTGTTACCAGTGGAATAAGACATTATGCTGACTATTGTATGGCCAGCCTATATTCCTCCAAAACTACTTCTAAGTTCATTTTAAGAAATGAATTTAAGAAATGAATTTAAGAAAGCAATTAATATCTCAAAATTATTAACATCATCTATTCTTGGTAATCAGCATCTGGAGAGAGTGTCACAATCCTATTAGTGCTCCTTCTGAGGAAACAGCAGAGAGCTGACCCTTTAGCTGCTTTTATCCATAGGGTATTAGACAGTGGCTAATTAGGCCATTAGCACACGCCTAATTCCAGACCACCACAGTATGTCATCTATGATCTTCCTGACAGGCCAAACACCTGAATGAAACAAATTTAAGAAGGATTTTAGGACATGTGGGAAGGAGGAATGGGATAGCACTGAGACTAATACACAGAACAAGTAATATATGGAAGAGATAACTGCTGGGAAAGTTTCACTGACATGGAAGAAAATAAGTTGAGTGTTACTTTTGGGTTAAAAGGGGAGTAGGGAGGTCCCGAGGATACTGCGGTGAGAAGGGTATTACAAATGCACCATAGGAACCATGTTCCAGCAGATCCATTAGTTCTGCAATGAATAATAATGAAATATTACTTTGAATGAATAACAACAAACCTTACATATGTGTGCGCACACACACACTGTACATTAGCTATAACAACTCTGAGAAGCTGATCAGTCACACACTGAGGTCTCACAAGTGTTGGTTAATTAGATGGACAAAAGAACTTGAGAGATCTTTCTAGAGTAAAGTCAGTGCTAATGACTAAATTTTTGTGGGGGAAACCAAAGAGGAAGAAAACTTTAGTTTTGCCATTCCCAAACTGTAAGTATACAGATATATATGAAAGGTATTGCAGACTACATCTCCTGCAGGATTGAGAGCGCATACAGAAAATTAGATGAGATCATCATGTCAGTGGCAGAGAAAACAGACAAATGATCTTGAGAGGTACTGGTAAGTTGCAAATTAAGCCTGTGCTTTTAAACTAGGATGGAAATCTCCACACCAAGTATGCCACTAGTCAGTTGTATTTTTTTTAGCTTTAATATTATTTAATAGCACAGATGTGGACATTCTGGCTTAGAAACCTACTTAAAAAATAAATCAGGATAACTACAGAAATCTGTCTTGATGCTGTGCTTAACATCACATTTCATAGAGATTCCTCAAGGCAAACAAGAGCAGGTTGCCCTACTGTAACTCAGTCATCTTTTGAATCATACTTGGTACTATAAATTGTCTTGGAGAGCATCTTTACATTCAGAGGGCTTGTGCTTTTGGAATTAATAGCCATTGCTGCTTTCAAATTTCAGCCCTGTGTCTCAAAAGCTAAATAAAAACATGTTAAACAGTTACACTGTTCCATACATACAGAGATACGTGTTCTCTATGCATACATGGATATATTTTCACATTTGAGAAAAAAAATCAGCTGAAGAAAAAACAAATTTCAGGAGAAAAATAAAACATAATGGAGGAGTTTTAAACAGTTTCCTCCCAAGGCAAACCTTATAATGAAAGAGAAGCAGAAAATTCTAATGCCTATCTCTTGCAACAACCTGAACATCCATGCATCATATATAAGCTCCAGAAAACAGCTACATGTGCCTGAATTTATTAAAAACTCAACACTGTTGGGTTGTAGTTATTTCAGTCAGTTAACTGTGCTCCATTAAAGAGCAACTTCACGCATACACCACTGACCCAGAATCACATAGAACTAACAGTACAGTCTTCATCCAAAACACAGTAATAGAGGGCCCTTAATGATAAACATACTATCTTAAATATATTGTTTGAAGTCTTTTGATTTTTCTCTTCGTGGTCTAGAAGCAATTATCAATCATTTTCACAACCAAACTATATATATTTTTTACACATCTGCAAATGGGAAGAGCAAGGTAAAATCTTTAATGACACACAATCATTCTCTGTTCATATTTCTTTGCTATACAACCAGAATTTGCACTACTGAATGTGATGTGGTTGCTAGAAATACACTCTTCTTTTTTTCAGTGCTTATCTGTCTTATCATACCTTGTTTTGAAACAACTTTAGTTCCATTAAATTCTTACTTTTTCTCAAGATTCCTTCATTGATGCAGTCTAAGTACCACCCTCTTTTATATCGTCCTGATCTGCCTTAGTAGTTCTGAGGTACAGTCAAACAATGTGTTCAAAAGACAGCGAAGACTTTAAAAAGGCCTGAAAATACAGCATAAAGTACACTCCTCCCTCCCCGTAAGTTTCTCCTTGCACCATGCAACACCTGAATTGGCTAACACACTGTTTACATTTAAGAATTAACAGCTTGACCTAGAGCCAAATAAGCTCGACAGTAGTCTTTCCACTGATGTCATTCGGCTTTGGATCAGGCCCTAAACTGACAGAGGTCATTAAATTGTTCTCTTGCTCCTCATTTTTTCTCTGCCAGTCACTCCAATTCCATGTATGAAGCCATACAACCCATCACAGAAAATGGATTGACTTTCTACACAGTCACATTAACAAACCCTGACAGCCAAGAGAAATATTCACGTGTATAGCCAAGAGAAATGAGTGTATAGATATTCTTTTTTCAGTACATTCTAGTTAGTGCCACATCTTGGTTTAGTCAGCTAGCACCAAGAAGATAATTTTTGGCTCTTCATTTGCAATTCAGTGTTTTGGAACTCCATGAAGAATTTCAAGTCTAGAACGAGTCCGTTTGCAACATCCCTTACCCATTCCACACACCTTTTAAATCCTAGCTTACAAATGTCAAGTTTTATAATGCATAGTTCTATTTATATGCAAATTATGACACAGGAAAGGGTGAATGCTTGAATTTCATTTACTTTCCTCTAAAGGATTTCCCTCTTTTATGCTTTTGTTCTTATCTTTATGTGGTAATTTTCTTTTTGCCGTTTATCTGGGTGCTCAAGAACAAAGCAATGGCAATAAAGTACTTCAGAGAATTTGGGAACAGTGAATGCAAACTGCACTCTCACTGACCCTCAGGGAAAAAGTTACCTTTAAAATTTAATTTTATCTGGGAATAGAAATTACATAATGCCCTTAAATGACAGTAGTGATAACATCTAAAAAGTTTCTAAAATATATTCTAGAAAAAAGCAACTCTGTGATCCTGGAGCTTTGAATAAATCATAAGCAATTAAAACCAGGTATGAGGCAGATTGTAGATCTGTCTGTATTTCAAACCCCTGTAAGCTCAGCATTTGCCCTTCCAAGACTCTTTGCACAATCCAGAAATAAATCCTGCTATATAGGTTAGAATGAAACATGAGAGCACACTGGAAAAGAAATACTGCTTTGTGGGAACGTGATGCCCAGTAGAGCTTCAGGCTTTAAATAACTAATAAATCTGGCCTCCTGCAGATGCTATTTTACTAGCTTACCATTTCTTCCCTTAGTGCATTCTGTCTGGTTCACTATACACGATGAAATGTGTCAGGAAGCTCATTATATCTGGTTAGCTAGGCTACTGCTCAGTGGGAAATATTACCAGCTAAAAAAACAATAAGACAAGGGGGTAGAAAAGCTCCCCAATTCTTTTGAAAGTATCCTATAATTCTGCTTTTTTAAGATTTGGTTTCTATTTTGCTTAGAGGTCATAAGACGACAGTTATTGATTATCAGGATACTTTCAGTATCTCAAAGAATTAAGTATGTGATTAGACTCTTAACAACAGTTTTTGATTTCTCCATGCACTAAAGAAAACCTGCCTGACACTTTTTTTGAGTGACTGTGTGGTCATCACACTGGATATTAGGATTGCTAAGAAAGTAGTGAAGCTACTTTAAAATGAAAAGAAAAAATATTGAAGTCTTTCAGGAAGACTTGTGGGGCATCACTGTAAAGTAAATCAGTCAAAAAACAATTCAGTCAAAAACAGTGAAGAAATTACCCCATGTGCCTATACATATGACACTGGCCTGAGGCTTATCTTTTAAGCACAGTAATAAAGAGTCTTATTTTTTGGGAAGATATTATACTAAAGAATAGTCATCTTTAGAAAGCACATAGATATTTACTTTACTAAGAATATTGATCACAGACCAATGAGCTCTCTAAACTTAAGATAAATAAATCATTTTACATTTAGCACAAATAAGTCCAAGGCTGATTCTCCTTCCAGTCAGTTGTGTCTTCCAGGCTTCAAGCAGTAGGACAATGCTGCTATAATGAACAATGCAGGAAAACTAAAATGACTTTCAAACCAAACCTTCCTGTTACTAATTACTATATGGTATTTCTGGTAAATTCATGAATGTGCGTTTTGGTAAATTCAACCCAAGTAACTGGAAAAAAAAAAAAGGATCCGATGCTATCCTTCTTACTCTGACAAGCTGCCAGCAGATCCTATTAAAAACACTCCTCCTAATGGTAATAAAAATGTAGTACCTTGAACAATACATGCTGTCTTCCTCAGTGCTGGTGCTATGTTCCACTTTGACAAGTTACTTCAGTCATTTGTGGTTTTTGCTACTAAAAGCCATCACCACTGTACTAAAGCATCTGATTTGAATGACATTAACATGGTGGGGTGAGGTGGGAGTGGATTGGCAAGACTGAGTACTTCACAGACTCTTCCTGATTTTGCATCATCTTATAAAGAAAAACTAATGCAAAATAAATAATTATTTTCTTATTCAAAACAGCTAACTTCCCAAATGCAAAACAGGGAATGTTTCGAAATAAAACAGGTTAAAGACTACCTCTGAATTTTAAGTCTATAAAAATTATTGAAATACCCCTTCATTTAGAGGCTATTAGCCAATTCACAGATTTTTTAAAATTACAAAGGGTATACAAGTCCAGTTATTAACTGATAACCAAACATTTATACACACACAAAAGCACACACACATATGTATGTACACATGAAATTCAACTTCAGTAGAAAAAGGACTAGGTTTTCCAGAAGCATTTAACAACTTAACTCTGATAGAAATAAAGAGGTCTAATGCCTAAATATTTTTAGAAAGCTAAATGAAAGACATTTTATCTTTCTTTCCATCTAGTAGCTTATAAATTACTTTTACCACCAATAAATATACAAACATTTATCAACAATCTATTTTCCCAAAATAGAAATGTGCCAAAAATTTCGTAGAAGGTTCTAATTCAGTATACTGGTAGACTTTTTCAAAGCCCAAGTAGAACGACTTGTATAATTAGATTATCCCCACCACATATTGAGTCCCTCAGCAAAAAAATCAAGGGAAAAATCAGGGAAAACAAGGAACAGGGCTGAGTCCCAAAGTAGTAAGTTCCACAGAAAGTGCTTGATGGCTCTTTTCATGAAAACAGCATTAGCAGAACCTGAAGAGAAACCAAGGGAGAACTGCAAATGCTAATCACATACATACTTGGATAAGAAAGAACTTCAGTATTTAAATGAGATGACCATAAATCAAGTTAGAAATAAAGACTCCCCAATTAGTATTTTTATGTTTAAAGATGAAAAATTTCATAGTTGCTTTTTCTAATACCTAGGAGGAGGCTGGCCTTGCCAAAGGTGGTAATACCACTGCTGCCAACTCAAGGATTTTTAAAGCTCAAGGCAAGATGAAATCTGTCTGTCTAGCACAGCCTAAAAATCATTCACACAATAAAAAGCCCAATAAACACTTCATTGCCTCTAGCAATCACCTGCTCTGCCCATATGTGGTGACTAAAAACCTAGTATTTTAAACCCTACCTTCTCCACTAGTCATTATTCATAGATGAAAGCAAATTTTGATTTTTAAATTGCATGGCCAGTATATGAAGAAAACAAATGACATTAAATCTCATTCACTAAACTTATATTCCTGCCTTCACTTGAGATAGTGATTTACCCTTTGGAGCGTATTGTACAAATATTAGTATTACACTGGACATATTTTTGTTCTATAACCTGTATTCAAAAATCCCAGAAACCTATTGCCAGTTTCTGGCAGAACAGCAGAACGGCATGAAGGAGGGAGGAAAATGGAGAAATCAAAGAGAAATGTTTCTTCACTTTCATTATATTACAACATGAAGGAGAATTTACTTTATAGTGCTGGCTCAAGCATCTCATGATTCCATGCACTGCAAGCTCCGACATGCAAATAATGACTTAGTGGGGGCTTCAAGAGCTGTCCATAGATAATTCAAATACTTGCATTCAGTGGATGCCTAATCCCTTAAATATCTTCTTAAACTTCTAATTTGATATTAGTCAACAAAACATATCTGATTACAAAGTTGATTTTCACCAAGTTTCTGCCTCTTCATACTAGGCAGTATAATTCATTTTATGGCTTGTTATGTTCATCTGCCTACCACTGTGGCACACAGTTCACTGAATATTTTAGGTCTCCCATCATATTAAGATGGTTTTTCAACCATCAACAACTTAGAAGTAATTAAAAGACTGCTAGAACATAAAAGATGGACTCAATCCTCAGATGTAATAAAATCCAAGAAATAATGGGAAAACAGAGTGTGAGAGAGAGAAAGAGAGAGAGAGGAAGAAAGAAGGAAGCCTGACCCCTAGCAATAAATGTTCAAGGTTTTGGAATTTACAATCAATGCAAAAAGTTATTTTATCCAGTGTTTAAAGACACTGGTCATACCAAATGACCAGTTATGAAAGTTAAGAGGCATATGGAATAAGATTAGAGAACTCTATTAATCGGATATTGTAAAAGGAGTTTTGCCTCTACCACAATTTCAACAAGTCCGCAAAAAACCTAAAATTGTGAAACTTCCCACCTAGTACTCCACCTTCAAAATTTTCACTCACTTCTTAAGAATGAAGGAAATTAACAATGGCATATAAAGCTTTTCTGGTAGAACATAGTACCCATCTGCACCTAACCTTTGATTAAGAATTAGTGCTCAACCTTTTTGCTAGCATCCTCACAAATAATGAAAATTAGCCAGAGCTGATTGGAAGCAGTTACTGAGCAGCATACACTCTCAGTGCCCTTATTACATCTGTATTGGCATATGAGGCCTTTAGCCCACTCGGCTGTCAATCTCATGCTCTTCTCTAGAATTACATTCACTTAACAAGGAAGAAAAAGGATGCAAACTAGCATGATGTCTACATCTACCTTCCTGACTTCAAATATGTACATAATTATATACATCACTAAAAATGTTTGTCAATACAACACTAAGTCAAAGTAATCTACAAAGATTTCCTTTGTCATAAATTGAAATAAAACGTCTATACTGTCCATGTGCAGAACAGAACAAGGAGCCCAGACTTATTCATGAGTTTTGAATGCCAAGTGTCTGCACATCATGGAAAGAACATCAGACCTATATAATGAAATGCATGATGCCAGCTGCTGTGTCTGGATGCTGTAAAAGGATGCAAAACATCCCTGATGCTGTATGTAAATTGACAGAGCTTACTATATTGTGAGTTTTTGCTGTCTCAGTGGGAGCCCGGGGACATGGCTGTCAAACCAAGAAGCAAAGATTGCCCTGTGAAGGGAGCCCTGTCAACTTCTTTTGCATCTTCCATAGTAAATTCTTCCCCATGTTGTTCATACTTGGAGACTCCATGTGCTTACTTCAGTTTCAGATCCACATCTTTAAGTTGTCAGTCATTTGAAAAAAAATCCCCCTACCATTCCTTTCCATCAAATCAAAGTGAAGCTACATAGTAATGGAATCACCTTAGTGCTGTTTTCTGGTTAGAATCAGCACCATCAGACCAACTAATTCCTATTTACTGAAAAACTAACAAAAGGAGTAGTCTCTGTCTCCTCAACATCAGCAAAACTACTAACCAACCCACCTTACATGTAGCTGCACTTTTATACTTAGTATATACTTGTGCTTATCAAAAGCTTGCTGATCTCATGCACATCAAATTAAAATACATTATACAGGAAAAGCTATATATTCAGTAAAGCAAATAAACCCATTCTGACCCAGAAAAAAAAAAAAAATGCTGCTTGTGGCATATTTCTAGACTTCACAAAATCCACTTGTGAGCTTAGCTCGTCTCAAGTAGACTAGGAAGGACGGGAAAACAACATGGAAATCAAGATTCCTGTGAAGCTGGCATTCAGGAGTATCATTTCACAATTGTTCATTAAGCTGTCTTACCTGAACCCAGCAGAAATTAAGAAAGACATAGGCTGTCCTCCAAATTCACAAGAATCAAATACAAAAAATGGCACAATTGTATCCTTAGTCTCTTTGAACATCATGTTCCTCACACATAATAAAGAAGGCCGTACATATTTTTAGCAGTTTGATATTCTAACAAGTGTTTTGAGATTTTGGATATACATATATTTTTGTGTCAAACACATTTGTAGGGGTTTTTTGTTGCCTGCATTAGAATCTCAGACCTTACTAGTTTTTACAGACCAAGAAACTAATTAGATCAAATTAAGGATTTTTTTTTTTTCCCTGAATAAGAATTTCAGGTCTACTTCCATTATGAAAGACAATTACCGCTATGTATAAATATCCCTTCCATTGCTCTCTACTAGTCAGACCTCTATTTTCTGGGTTTATTATTCTTAGATATTGGTTTTACTGCAGTATGAACATGGAAATGGATGGATATTTTCTCATAACACAATCTGAGCACTTGTAAGTGTATTTAGAAATTAGCATTCAAATGACTTATTTTTTGTATGAAGAAAATGGGTTTGTCACTGGGCTGCCAGTGGTGGTCTGCTTCACTAACATCTAACAAAAAAATTGTAACTTATATTGCTACGGTCAATCAGAATGAGAAAAAGCTTAAGTTTGTTGTTTGGAAGTTCTAGGCCCTTGGAAAATAAAGCCCCACAGATTAAGACAAGTTAAGAAAAACTGGGGTACTCAGCATTATCAGGTACTTTTAGTCTTTGTCATGATTCATATACAAGAAAAACAGAACTACAGATAACTGCATTGCATTTAACTCACATCGCTGAGAGTTTCCCGTTAGGAACTGAAAGCTCTTTCCAAGCAGTAAAAGCTATGGTATTTGGGGAAAGCTTCTGACAGGAACAGTCCCATCAGCTTGACTTTAGCATGCTTAAGGCTTGTAAACCATTTATGATGGAGCTGTCTAGCATTGTTTACTAAATAGCTGGGAATTCATTCCCTTTCTAGAAATAATATCAAATATAATAATTTTCCACTTCTCAACCACCTTTTAAGTTAAAAGAATTAGGTATTTAATCAAGATTCATTAACAATGATATACATGAAAAATACCTGTTCCAGGCAATTTAAAATTTAAAAAATAGCTAGCCAGCCTTCAAAGTATAGGTGAAACTCAGGACATCTGTTTAATTGACTTCTAAGAACACGAATTTGTCCGAGATGGACAGTTGACACTGTAATGTTGCCTTCTCTTGCAATATTGCGGCAAGATGAAAATAACTTAAAATTTATTGTAACGTATGCTGATACCAAACATTCAAGCTGAAAAATAAAGACAGACATACTCATTCTGCAGCTCAATTCCTATGGAGGTATTAAATTTGGAAATCCTAGAAACCCCCATTACAGATAGTTTAGTTATGCCTAATTTCTTAACCAACATTAGTTCAAAGATTAAAGTTCACATTAATCAATACCTGTAGGCACCCAAGTATATTTTCAGGCACAATTATATACTTTTTGATTAATGAAGAGTAGGGTGACACTAGTTTTCAGTAGAATTGAAGCTTCAGTCTATCCACATCTCTCTGTAAGGCCTCTCTACCCTCAAGGGAGTCCACAGCTCTTCTTAGTTCAGCACTACCAGCAAACTTACTTAATGTACATTCAATGCCTGTGTCCAGATAGTTTGTAAAAATATTAAAGAGCACTGGCCCTAAAACTGAGCCCTTAGGAACCCCACTGGTGATTGGCCACCAGTCTGACGTAACTCCATTTATTACAAGCCTTTGAGCCTGACCTGAAGGCCAATTGCTCATTCAATGTGTTACGGACTTGTCTAGCTGTGTGCTGGACATTTTGTCCAGAATAATACTGTAAGACAGAGTATCAAAAGCTTTGCTAAAATCCAAAAAATCAACTTCAAAAATCAACTTTAGTAAGCTGCTCATCTAACTAAAATCACTACCACATCTCTTCTTCCACATCCAAGCTACGGCATTATTCTCCAAACAGGGTAACAAGAACAGGATACAGCCTAACAAGGTATTCCGATAGCTTTATCTAAGTGCCTTCCTCACAGCATATGGAAAGCAAATCACGAAACACAAGTTATGACAGTTTTGGCTTCTCCATCCAAATACAAATTAGGTCCAAGTAAGAACAAGCTTGAGACCAGTGGTTTAATTACAGAGCCAGTTAAACAGACTGGAAAAATCAATCTGAAAAGAGATCCAAGAAGAAGATACTATCAAAGTAATTTAATGCATTAAACATTTAAAGCACTTCTTATACAATATTCAATAAACAGAAAGGTGAAATGTGCGTTCATCTTATGCAGTCCTTTATGCAAGATAATTCATGATAATAAATAGATTTTAATTTCTAAAAGCTGCACATACTATCACAAAAAAGTTTTAAAACTGAGAAAAAAAACACCCTAAGGAATTTTAACAATTCTGAAATAGATCTCAAAATTAAAATTAAGTCTTTAAGCAAAAAATAATACCAAAAATATTTTAGGAGTGCTTTTTAAAATGTATTTAAGCGCCCTTTTTGAAAACCTAAACTGAAAGAGAAGCACAAATTTAAAGACAGTTTTTATTGTGTTACCTATCAAAAACAGTACAATTTTACGCTGCTTTACTTACATGAAGACATAATATTTTTTCAGTGAGAAGTCACAAAAAATCACTTTTGCCATATCAATATGGAATTGATATCCCATTAGGACATGATGTGGATGCTTTCCACACACGGAACCAGAAAACCAAGCTCTACTAAAATTCATATATGTCGATATGGATAACCAACAGATTACCCGAAAAAGTTGTTTAATACATCAATAACATATATCGTATTGACATGTAGGTGACAGAATTTGGATAACCTGAGGTTATAAACTGCAGATTACCCACATTCTTACTTTTAGGAACAAAATTTTTCTCTCAAAATTTTCTAGGTTATTACATTTTACCCACAGGAAATATGATATACCACAGGATACCAAATATTATACAGTGCACAATTAACTATATCATTCTACAAAAAGTGAATGTGTTCTTAAAAGCCGCGCAACTCAGATTTATTGCATCCAGCCACTCCACTATAATCAGTAAGTGTTTTCTAATTTTTCTTTTTTTTTTTTTTAAATACTTCAGTGCAAAACTACCTTTTTTAAAAAACACTACCATTATCTTTTTTTCCCTGCATTTTGTAGGTAGAAATATTTACTCACTGGAAGGTTAAGGAAGCAAGAATTAAGTTTACTACAGGAAATTTTTACAATTGTTTCTAGAGTTCTTCATTAGATTTGCCACTAACACACAAATAGCTCTTCTCCATTTCAAAGACAATTCCTTCATTATTCTTAACTTTTAACATAGGTCCCTTCTTTCTAGAAAATATTTTATAAAACATTCTGTTTTCTTAGAAGATTATCTGAAAATTATATGCTAACTGGAGCACTAAATCACAATGATATGCACGAAAAAGTAACCTAACAAACAGTGAACCTCATATTTGTGTTTGTGATGGAGGGCACACACTTGCAAATCAAAACCCATCCAACCAGTCCTCCACTGCATGCGGAGCATTATAAATTGAAATCCCTATTGGAGACCTTTTTGGTTTGAATTTAACATAACCCTGGCTGCTTGTAGTCATAAAAGAGCTAATGTCATTTTCCATGTAAATCAAGGTGTTGACAGGGATGTCCTCGGAAATTTCCAGCGTGAATAAACGTATTTCTCTTCCCATCCTTGACAGATACTTAGTATTGCCTTGTGGACTTACTAGCTGCCAGAGGTGGCTGCAAATTATTGACAATCTGAACATTAAGGGGAAGCTGCTTTGTACATGTGGATGTTATGATATTCACAAAACTGAAATATCAAGATATTTTTTCAGTACAAAATGATTATTCTTGATCATAGATAAATTAAAACATTATAAATAAGATTTTTGTAACAGCTTCCTAGTTAACTTAATATTTTCTTTTGGAAGACCTTCACTTTTTGTGAACAATTTTTCCTTTGAGAAGTAAAAGATAAGTATTTTTTAGGAATGTAGAACTTTGAACTGAATTTTTAGCTTCAAAACTATTTTAGTAAGAGAATGAATTTCCCCCCCACCCCCCCAGACAGAGAAAAAGATATTCTACAAACATGGCTGTCACCTTCTGAGTGTCATTCAAGCCTGCTAGGTTAATTTCGTTTAGAAGTCACCGGTCATGTAAAATTCTAAACCAACTGAAGCATCAAATAAGCAATAGGACCATGGTTATACGACCCTTCAGTCTAAAGTGAAACAACAGCCTAAGTGTAGGAAGTGAGCTAATACCTTTCAGTCTACTGAATTCACTGAACTGTTTTACAGGGCATCAACATTTAAGACACCAAGTACAATCTTATGTTATCTTGATTTTATTGCATTGCTGTTTGCAAAGAAGAGACTTAAATTTAACTACCATGCCACTAAAAGCATATGAGAAAATGTTGGTGAATGTCACAGTTAAAGAAAGGTAAATTATGAACTTACTGGATTTATAATATAAAACCTATAATGTTTAAACTTGATATCCTCCTCTCCCAAAGAAAAACTTGTTACTGTAATTTAGCATATTCAAATATGTTAAAATTTATTTTTAATAAAAACTAGAATAGTAAGATATAGGGATGAAATCAGTATCTAGATCAGATAAAAAGTAATTGGAAATTTTAGAGTGCAAATGTCACTGCAATTTGCAGACAACTTCAAAAGGGTACTGTTGTTTTTCACCAGTAAATTTGAGTGAGACAGAAGACAGACATGAGTGAAACTGTATAAAGTCATTCCAGCTAGGCTTATCGTACAACTGAATATTCCTCTGTGTGTGTAGGTCTTCCACCCAACATATACATGTGGGTGGATTTTCTTATATTTGATCATTTGTCTGGTATTCTAGATGTGGAGATAAAACAGAAAGAACCTGCTCTGTCCACTCCTACTACATGAGCAGATCAATGCTTTGCCTTGGGCTTTGAGCATAGGCAGGAACAAAAAGTGAGTCACACAAAAAGGTGTGGGCTTGGAGCACAGCAGTCTGCCAGCCCGCAGTTGCCTCCACCAGCTGCATTAGCTTCTTGAAGCTGCAACACAGTTGTCCAGATTGCTACCACTGAAAAAGCTTTTTTCAATGAACCAAGCTAGTCGAATGAATGTTTGGTGGTTATTCAATCCCAAAATAGTACATCCATCTGCTTAAACAAGTATATAATTAAAAGATTTACTGTTACATAAGCTATATATTCCATATTGCTCTCTTGTCAATTTTGGAAGGTGTTAAGCCAAATTATTTTCTGGGTCTTCCCTTCAGTATAATTTAGATCAACTCATGATTATTTGGCTATTAATAAGCATAAGATACTGAAGGATGTGTCGAAACTATAATGGAAAAACAATTCAGCTGCAAAAGGGCCCATTAATCATTATTTCTCGAACTACCCAATTTCAGGCAAGTCATCCTTGTACAACTCCAACCTACATTGCAAGCCAGAGCTTCTGTCTTTGCATCTTCAAAAAGGATCTGAGGTTGAAGACAAGGCTTGTTCACAAGGCTACAATGCTCAGTCCAGATGCCAAACTCCCCTCTTGTATATCACACTTCCTCCCCACTATTTTTAGTTCTTGACATCTTCCTCCATATTATTTTTTGCTCTGTCAGAAATACAGTAGTCTAAACTGTGGTGACAGAACTGAGACCATACCATTTCAAACAGTCCTTGTTAGAGCCTTTAAACTCTCTCAATTGTTTATACTCAAATTTCAAGTTCATTCCATTATTTTTTCACAGTTCAACTGGAGGTCAGCATCCCAGTATCATTATGTCTCCTAGCACCAGTTCAAAACACAGATTCATAGAATGCTTCTTGCCCACTTTCCAGTTCTTAATAGCACACTGAAGTAATCACACAACTCAGTCATGCTCTACAGGCTCCAAATCAGATGTTAATGCAGTATGAAACTACCAGAAACTGCTGAGAGAAGCCATCTCAGAGCCAAGAAACAAACTAATTCACAATGAGTGGATACTTACACTTTTAACAAATTCTAGGCACATATAATGATGTTATCGCCAGTCATGTACTGCTGCACAGCTAACGTAAACGTTAATCAGAAGAAAATAAGGTTTTCCAATGGTAACAGAAACTGCAATCCAGGATCCAGAAAAAGTTCAAGATACAAACTTGTCCATTACAGAATTCTAAGAAAAGCCTTATTGCACAGGTTTTCATAATCTAGGAAGTATGGATTTCAAAAAAGGGAGCTAATAGTATGTATTTTTTGTAAAACGATATATTTTTAACTACCGAATGCACGTTACATCAATGACATTAGTAAATGTCCAATTTCATCTGCAATTTTGAATATAGTGTACTTAGAGTAAGAAGCTGGTTCAGAAAAAGGATCTTGTAGAAGATTCTAGTATCTACACTAAGACTTCTATATCTGACTAGGCAACTAAGTTTGTTCTGATGACATGAAACTATTAACTTGGGCTTTCACTGGATCACAGGGTTGAGGCTTAAGAGCCTGTAGGACAGCTATATTAACTCTACAAGAGCACATCCAACACCACACTTAGAGGCCTTACTCTCTTTCTATTTTTCTAAGACATCTCAGAACTCTGGCTTACTCTTTTTAAAACACAAAGGAATTTATAAACTAAAAAAAAGAACTTTTAATGCAGATTAAAATTAATAATAATGAATACTTCCTATCTTTGCCAACAACAGACTATAACAATGCATTCATTAATTTTCCCTGTTATCACTGATCACTAGAACTACCTGTACTCAAAGCATTTATTGTAGTTTTCATATTTCATGCTTGTTAGCCACAGGATAAAAGTTACTATTTGAACTAAAAATTCTTTTAGAGAACAAGGCTTATGCTATTATTTCATAAAATCTGTGGTTGCTTACATCCCAGGAATAGCTACACATTTAGAAGAGGAGCTATGAACATAACATAGAAGACTATATGGAGTGAAATCTGCTAAACAGCAGAATAGTTCACATGCTATTTTTTCAAGAGTATGTATTTGCCTAAGGGTTTTCAATAATGGCAACCACCAAAGTACCTAATGAAGCAAAATGCAAAAAATCAGAAGAGAAGTCTATTATTCTAAACTGGAGAGACATGGATTTGACAGATGGACCACTCAGTGGATCTAGAATTGGTTTGATAGTCACACTCAGAGTCGCAGTCAACGGTTCGATGTCCAAGTGGAGACCAGTGACAAGTGGCATTCCTCAGGGGTCGGTATTGCGACTGGCATTGTTAAACATCTTTGTTGGCACCAGGGACAGGGGGATTGAGTGCACCCTCAGCAAGTTTGCCAATGGTACCAAGCTGTGTGGTGTGGTCAACATGCTGGAGGGAAGGGAGGCCATCCAGAGGGACCTGGACAGGCTGGAGAGGTGGGCCTATGCAAAACTCATGAAGTTCAACAAGGCCAAGCACAAGGTCCTGCACCTGAGTCGGAGCAATCCCAAGCACAGATACAGGCTGGGCCATGAGTGGATCGAGAGCAGCCCGGCAGAGAAGGATTTGGGGGTGTTGTGGATGAAAAACTGAATATGAACCAGCAGTGTGCTCTCGCAGCCCAGAAAGTAAATCGCATCCTGAGCTGCATCAAAAGCAGCGTGGCCAGCAGAACGAGGGAAGTGATTCTCCCCCTCTACTCTGCTCTGGTAAGACCCCACCTGCAGTACCGTGTCCAGCTCTGCGGTCCTCAGCATAAGAAAGACATGGACCTGCTCAAGCGGGTCCAGAGGAGGGCCACAAAGATGATCAGGGGGCTGGAGCAGCTGTCCTGTGAGGACAGGCTGAGAAAGTTGGGGTTGTTCAGCCTGGAGAAGAGAAGGCTCCAGGCAGATCTTATAACAGCCTTCCAGTAGTTAAAGGGGGCCTACAGGAAAGATGAGGAGGGACTCTTTATCATGGAGGGTATTGATAGACCAAGGGCTAATGGTTTCAAACTGAAAAAGGGAAGATTTAGATTAGATATTAAGAAATTCTTCACTGTGAGAGTGGTGAGACACTGGAACAGGCTGCCCAGAGAAGCTGTGGATCCCATCTCCTTGGAAGTGTTCAAGGCCATGTTAGATGGGGCTTTGAGCAACCTGGTCTAGTAGAAGGTGTCCCTTCCCACGGCAAGGGGTTGGAACTAGATGATCTTTAGGGTCCCTTCCAACCCAAACCATTCTATGATTCTATGATTTTTCCTTCCTATCAAAATAAATGCATTACCATGTGACACGTATAAAGAACTCCTCTACACTTCACAAGATAAGATAAGCTTAGTCTTGCATCTAAATTCCGCAAGGGCAAAAGAAGAGATACAGCAAGCATGTTCTTTCACCCCCAGGTAAGACAAGTGTTCCTATGACATTTGACAGAATTAACATTTATTTATATTGTTCATAAAACTATACATTATTAATCAGCTTTTCACAGCCAAAATCCTGTGCCTTACATAAAAGTGATGCATAACACTTTTCTCTAGAGAAGCTATTGTTCTCAATAAACAAAGAATCCAGGGAAGTCTGTAACATTTTATAAATAAAATATATTACTATATAATATATGCAAATATATTTTGATACTTTCAGGCACACCAGATTAGGGTGGTTTTATTGACACAACTAAATTAATGTGAAAACATTATGTAGGTCATCAACTTCATAAATTTTTTATTATTTAACTGAGAAATGATTAGCAGTTTTTTTGGTACTAATTTCTTGATTGACACAATGGCTGATGTAATAATTTAATGTATCACCCACTTACTAGCATATCAAAGATATCAATTAATATGTTACCATAGCATAACAGGGAGGTGGGGAAGAGGAGAAACGATAAATGTTGTCTTAACTACATTTTCCCCCAAATAAATTGATGCAATAGTAGATGCTCTGAATTTAAATTCTATAGATTGTATTTGTTTAACTCCCTCATTCTGAAATGAGCAGATGTAACTATTTTTCTTCCTTTACTGTCACACAGTAAGTATTAAGTAAAATTCTCTTGGGAATTGAGGCGTGTATTACACATATTTTTCCTCGGGTTGGAACCAATGGCTAGTTCTTAATCATTGCAAAAAAGCTTATAACCTTCCAAATGAAAATACATTCTTCTCATTAATAGCACTTTTTACCCTTATCTATACTTTTCCATGTTTGCAAAAGGGTTAAAACACAGTTCCTGTATCTAATTCAAAAGCTTTTATACAAGTATGCAAGCTCTAAATCCAAAAGTATCGGGATCATCCGTGCAAGCTCCATCCATTACACATTCCTGTATAGCGCTCAATAACTTGTAGCTGAGTTATAGAGAGTGACTACGGACTACAGGACTAATCCTGTATAGGATCCAGATACACTTACAGTGAATACCTTGAACACTTAAGTAAGACTAATCTAAAATGTTACAGTATTTGTGTTTCTTAGCTTCAAACACTCTGGAGTCTCATCTATTATTAAAACTTCTCAGTCTCTGCAGCATTTCTACTCTGTATGAGCACTTAACTAAAATGCATCAGGTGATTATAGAAAAATAAATATGCTATGAAGGTATCACTCTCGTATCCGAGATGGACAAAAGCAGTCAAGAAAATGCCTTCATTTTTGTGTAGCATGGATACTAACTACATGAGAGGCATGGTGATATTATTATGAAATTGAAACTGAAATACCCATCATTTTTCTGTCACAGTGATGCCGGGGGGTAGGGTGGAGCGGTGTCCATAGTTAAGTGAACCTTTGAACGAACAAGTATCTTTAGGTTTCAAAATTCTTCTACAGGTTAAGATTATCACTTTACAGACAGCATTTGAAGCACCTGGAAGAAGAAATGAAAGATACAGCACAAAGCAGGGCTAAATAGCATGAAAACCAGAGGGATCTATTTCTGGAAAGATACTAAATTGCCCTCTAGAGTTGGATTAATGGGAAAATAACAGTAAAGCCTCTGAGAAAATTTTAAGCAATCAACACAAGCAGTTTTGTCAAGGAAAAAAAAAAAAAGATTGTTAGGTAAAAGAGGGAGAGCGCACCTCAGGAATCATCTACAGTCCTTCTGACACATCTTTCACTCAGTCCTACAGCTTTGCTTTTGCACCAGCAATTCCATATTAAATTTAAGTATCCTACTTACTTTATATAGCCCCTGTTACCATAGTGTCTAGGCACCAGTTACATGAAACAGCAGGTTCCCCAAGGTAAGAAAACGCCGTAACACAGATTTGAGCAGGGGGAATAGACACAGAGTGGTTGTCTTGCCCAACGTCACTTATAAAAGCCCTCTGCAAAGGAAGAAGATAAATGTGTCTCATATTTCATATTACTATATTAAGTCTTGGACCATTTCTCATCTTAAATTGAAAGGGAAGACCAGTGAACAATACTAAAGATAGAAACTGCTTTTGTTCAGTTTTTTTTTTTTTTTAGAGTTATCCCTTCTATTAAAACCTGAAGAATTTTGACCCCAGGTATGAAAATATCGTGGAAACAAACCAATCATTAAAAGGAGAAACTGTATTTCTTGCTGAAGGACCCAACTAAAGTCCAGTTGCAAGAGCAACTAATGCTGTTTGAGAAATACAATGCATTGGCATTGCCTGACAGTAATATTCCAGTTTGGAAGAAAAATCTTCTTGGTAACAGTTGAAGAGATGGGATTTTTACAGAAGACTGAAGTAGAACAATACCAATTTAATGTGGAAGGTCTAAATACAGACACCTGCTCAGGAAGAATTTTAGGCTGGCTTTCCTTGTATACAGGTTAACAAGATGCCATCAGTCAAGAAAAGGCGAGTGTCTCTCTTTTCTGAACTTAAGCAAGGGTTGATCAGAAATTATATGGAAAATACTTATATCATTTCTTCCTTGACAAAACCCACATATACTCCAAATGTAACACAGAGAATTTGGTTCAGCCACTTAACAGGTGAGTGTATGGAAGCAATTAATTAGAAAAAATATATCTAAAGCCCTATAATTACAATACATTCATTCAGTAGTTCACCAAAAAAATGAAAATAAAATGCTATTTGGCACATCTCCCTTGAGCAAGAATGTAGCTTGGGTCACAAAGGAAAGATTTCTGCCTCACTGCTTGCAAATGGAGGAACAATGAAAAGAGGAAGCAACTCCTACCAGCTCAGCACATATAACTCCCAATGCATTTGGGAAAAATGTCAGGACGGACTGAATTATTGTTGTCTGTACTTGCTGAGAGACTCTCTTACCAGCAAAGCACTTCAGCTTTCTGCATTTCTATTTCTTTCAAACCGTTCAACTGTCTTGTCTACTTAGTTATAGGCTTTTCAGAGGAGAGATTGTTTCTTATTATTATATTTTTCTGAAGTTTCTACCTGGCAGCAGTCTCTGGTGAGGCTTTCAACCGGCAACATAGTGTCAATGCGGGAGTTAACCATAACACAGCAATGTTCTTTAAACATACCGGTAATTCGCCTTCAAAATACATATTTATCACCAAATCAACCAAAAAACTGAATCAATATAGTATGACCAGCAATACAAACCATGAGATTTCTCTGTTTGTATTTGATGCACGGCAGCATTCATTTCTTGACATACACTGATCAGAATGACTTTTTTTTTTTTTTCCTTAGGTACAGGTTTCCCCCAGCACTTACAAAGTCTACTTATATGAGTGAAGCTTTGAGAAATAGATCTGGACCTCTTCTGACTAGGCAAAGGGAATAAGAAACACTACAGGAGTAGATGCCGGAGCAGACAGAAAAAAAACTAATTTGCTTTCTCTAGTCAATAGCAGATGTTGCCGTTGGAGACAACTGCTATGTCCTAACAGCTTGAAATGGTGTGAATGAGAAACTAATTGAAATAAATATAAAAATGACCAAACCATCCATAATCAAAGTTAGTAAAGGAAGGATACTGTGGCAGTAATAGAAATAGCAATAGCATTGGTAAGACTTGAATAAAAACTTGTGTTTAGATATAGATGTCTCAGTGACAGTAGAACTTGTTGAAACATCTGAACAAACAGAACTCCTCTTGGCTCCCAGATGATATTTTCTAAGTGCTTCCCTAATGGGAAAAAATATTGCCATCATATCCCTGACCCTCATGATTTCTCAGTGACAGTGAACAGACAGATATAAGACTAATCAGACTTACAAGGTAAGCTGAGAAAACTGACAATGCATATCACTCTTACATTACATTAAAGAGCATCCACATAAAATATCCACAGAAAGCACTACTGTAAACCTTAAAAAATTATCAAGCCAATAAAACATTAACCCTCAAACTTAAATACCTTCTATTTTTAAGAGTTCATTTAGCTGCAAATGGCTGTCGTCCCTAATCCAAGTACTGTGCTTGTAACAGATGTTGCTTTAATAAAGCAATCTGTGCCAGAGATGATTATTAAACTGCACACAACAGCACAGGATTTACTGCTCCAATGCTCATCCTCTTTGAATTCAGCTTCTGCTCCTCTCAATGGAAACTTTCTATTAGGCTGGCAAAAGCAGATTTTGAAACACAGTGCAACAGGCTTTGGCAGACCATTGAGGGAGTAGTTTAAAGGATAAAGTTGTGCAAGGCATAGACATCATAATGGGCAGGATCCCGAAGGCAGCTAGAATAGCTTTGAACATCTGCTTCATGCCAGTTATTTAGCTATCGTGTCAATTACTAAGGATTAGCAGACACTGCTTATAAATACATTCAAATTAACAGAAATTAATTCCAGAGACATAGTGAATGGGAGGACACCTTTATTCTTTTCTTCAACCATCAGTTGTGATCATTATTTGACAACTAGCAGCAAGGGTGGAAAAGCATGTTTCACAACTGCAAGAGATCTAAGGACACAGTAAGGCTGAGTAGACCGTACACAAGGAACACCTCATATTGTGTTCCTGGACAAATCAACCTCTGCTCTGGTCCTCTGAAAAGGCTTTATGTTTACTGGAATTTTAAAGTGATGTAAAATATTACCTTTATGAAAAGAGAGGAGTACGTACTGTTAGATCATGAGACAATTCCCAGATTCAACTCCTGATCATGCTGCTATCTCCTAACGTGACCCTGCAAGCACTTACTTTGGTGGTTTACACTTTGAATATTCCTCCTTTATTGTTGAGAGGGTTTCAATATTCTGTGTGGATACAAGTTCTGAAATGGAAGCTCATTCTGGTGCTTTTTGGTTAAGGGCTGTAAAACACATTATCCTCAGAAACCTGCACAACTGAAAATTCCCAAAAATTTTATGAAAAAGTATCAGAAAAGACATTGCACTTATATCTGCTCGCCATTTAAAGTAGTTTCCATTTTGATCTGCTGTGTAGAAGTGCTAACAAGACTGAAGGACAACAGGTAACTACCAACATTCAAAAAAATTGAACATATTTTCTGCTGAGATAGCTTTTAATAGTTGAAGATGGACTCATATGATACCAAAAGGATTTTTTTCATTTAGTCTCCTTTATTCACCATCACTGATTAAAGGATCAGAAAAGCTAAGGTGGGGGATTTTTTTTTTCCTTTGGTGTCTAAACATAATATGCAAAATACAGCAAAGCAAATAAGGAATGACTATAAAATTTTTAAGTTAGTAATTTAGATGCTAAAATTATTATTTATTTGGAATTCCTGCATACTGTCTCTGCTTTCCAAGTGTTGTTGCTGTTCCTTTCACAAAATTAAGGTACAAATGAAGATTTCTTCTTCTCTTAAAAACAGGCCTAGGTAAAGAAACAGGATATTTTGGCAACTGGAAGTGGCTCTACTGTGTGCTAACAATATAAACATCATTTGTATCAAATCTAGAATGGTTTAAATTCAATAGCTTCAAACAGCTAGTGAGTAACATTAAAAGAAAAAGAATCAGCTGAATCCCAAGTGAGTGACAGGAGTTGGAGTATTTGCACATTCAGATAGAATTCAACAGATGACAACTGTTCCCATGCTATTGTCAGTGACAACTTCTCCTAGAGACACAAATCCTTGCAGGATTCTCACCCAATTCATGTAACTATAGCAAAGCTTAAAAAAAAGTCTAGAGACAGTGCACCTGGAATTTACCTTACATATTTTATAACTGCTAACTTAAAAGAAATTGAATGTTTCTGCTTACTAGAACACAGTGTCAGTATTTGCTATTTATGGTACCATCAAGTTGGCTGCTGTGTCACTGGAGAAGCACTTTCATTATTGCTCGTAAATCAAGAATTTCTTTCTCTCCTCCTTTGGCCTCCCAACTACAATTAATACCACTTAAAGTACTTTTGTAAATAGCTACACAGACAATTACAAAACTGAAACCCCAAATGCAGGACTAGGATAGAGAGGGTCAATACAGACAGTAAACAGGATTTAAGAGTCAATGTGCAGTGTTCTTCAGGGACCATTTAGAAACAAGGCATATTGTATTTCCAAAAGGAAACTGAAACTGCTGTTAGGACCAAGTTATTAAAAAAATTAAGCACCACCACCTTCTTTCAAAGGAACCAATTTGTAAAGGTGAAAGAAATACAGCATTAAGACATTTTGCTGGTTCCTTGGGACAGATTTCAAAACATGAGCACTGAAATAAATTCTCTATGTTCAGTTAACTGGTTTTGTAACCCAAACCTTACTAAAGGAAACACCTGCAAGATCAGTCTTTGCTATACCCTAGATAATTCAAGTTCTGGTAGTTACAGAGTAACTTCTGACATTCTGCAGAGGGTTCAACAGAGGAGGTTATTCTTCAATTCCAGCTGCTAAATAGTACTGTAAAATAGACTAACATTAAAATGTAATCTTTCCTTTTAATACTTGTTAGAGTTATCATGGATCGCTAACGGAAGGAGAAGTTCCACTGGTCCACAGCTGTTCACAGGAGGTTAGATGGATTTACAGGATAACCCACTGAAAAGTGAGCCATCCTAGGAAGTTGAAAACCCTAATCTAAATGAATTTCAGTTTCCAAACAGCAAACTTCAGCATCTGCATGAACTGTATGGCCTTTTATAGCATTAATAACAGTTTGCAATTCCAATTATGCATTGTCTTCCATATCCTATACCAACACACCAACCAGCATGCTGCAAGAAAAACACAAGCGGTCTCTCTCTCGCCATACAAAATTTTTCCCAAAGCAAGTACATGTTCACAAACGCTTACACATCATACAAAAATGTTCCAACTAGCTCTAACTCACATTATCAACACCATTTTGTGGGGTTTTTTGTCCCTTTTAAGGTTAAAGAAATCTTACAAGAATGTTAGAGAAGTTTGTTCCTTACACTAGGAAGGATACATTTCTTGAGTTCTTGATTTATCATTTGTATGAACCAATATTTGCACTTTCTTTAGACAGTTCCAGTACCACATTTTTTGGTTTTGTTTTTGTGGGGTTTGGGGGCAGGGGGGTGGTTGGATTTCTGGGGTTTTCTTGGTTCTTAATCTGAACACTTATTAAAAGTTATAATCATGGTATAACCAAGTTATTTTATAATTAACAAATAGGAAAATTTCAAATTACTCAAATTCAAGTAAATAAAAATGGAAATCTACCTAACATTTTTTTTCCTTGCTAATTACTTCCAGCTAATCATCCTATAGCCTTTCACATTTAGTTCCATGGCTATTCAGAAACTTTATTTAAAAAACAAACAAACAAAACAACAACGCGACTAAAAAAACCCCACATTTTTTCAGTTTGATCATGGTCACTGACACACTGATGAAATATTGTTTCACCGTTCTGACAGTTCATCCTGTCAGATAAAAAAACCTTCATTTTTGGTATAAAGCTGTACAGAGCAGTTACATCCGTATAGAAGATACAAAATCTTGTGCGGTTTTATAGTTAGCATATAAATTACCTCAGGGAAAACTGTTCTTCATAGATAGACTGACTTTTGCGTTCCAACTACAGATATAACCAGAGAATCCAAAGTGCAAACAGACATTTTTCCACTTCTAGTGGCCTGTTCAGCAGAATACACACATGGCAAGTACTTACTTGATAGGTGGCGCTTTTTTTTTTTTAAAGTACTACTGAGTTATCAGCAACTATAGTGTTTGCACACATTTTTAACTGGGAAAGATTTAACAAGAGGGCAGATTATCACCAACACCATTTGTCACAAAACTTGGGGAGGCAACCACATAGCTTCCTGTTCCTTCCCAGTTAGATCAAAGCTGTTCACATTTAAACAGACATTTCACCAACAGAATACGTAAACTCTGAAAGATTTTCTTAATCTGGATATCGCTAGGAGGAATGAAACAATAGTCAAGGCTTCTTGTTTTCAAACATTGGCTGTTGTAATGAGACTAATGATTTCTGAAATTTTTAATTGCAGTTTGACTTCACATTTGAAAACAGAATTGAAACTACTATAGGGCTGGAGAACTATCGGGACAGAGGACATGTACTGAGTTGGTGACTCAGAAGAAAAGTGAAAAGCAGGATACGAAGAACTGCCACTGTGAGTTTCCAAGGTTATGTAGTCTAACTATCCAATCACACTATTTAACCCACTTTAAAAACCGACCACTTCTATTTCCTAAATCTACTACATATTCTGGAAATGCATTTCATGCATTGGGCAAAGGCAGGATTAAATGGCATTTTTACTGGTTGTGAAATCTAAGGTATCTATTCAGAAAGCATTTTGGAAGAGCTCTGAAATTTGGATGCTTACATACAAACTAAAATTAATACTTTGGCAATACTGCATCTTTAAAAACCCACAAAAACATAAACTGCATAAACATGCAGTTCACATAAATATTTAAATTTTTCTCACCTTTCTGTAGAATTTTGGAAAAATTTGAAGAACTGAGGAGCATTCTACCCACAATTAGTTAAGAAAAATGCTTGGAATCAATACTGAAAGTCAGTCTCACGTGACATTTAAATTGAATTTCTGTGAACACAACCCACAAGCCGCAGTGAAAATTGAAGCTATTAAAAAGTCCGTGTACAAAATTAATTTAGAATACTATTTTAATAATAAAAAACCTAAATTTCAGTGGCCTGTAATTTTTTAAGCTTAACCAATTTTAAAGCATTTAACAGATTATACAGAATTCACAGCAACTGCAGCTATAATTTGCCTTCAATACAGTATTGCCACAAGACAGTAAAGAGAAAGCAAGGATATGAATTGGCAGACAGGAAATAAATTAACTCTCAAACCCAAAAAATTTCTCCCCTATAAATACTATGCGATTCCTAGGAACATATTTTGATGCAACAGCATAGGTTGTTTGCCTTAGAATTCACATAATAAAGTCCTTTATCTTACACATCCATTTGAAGGCTCAGTGCTGTCTTGTCAACCCAGTACTGAATCGGGGTGAAAATAAACTCTAAAAATGTTAAAATCTTTTCAATCTCCACTACCAAAAGTGTATGATTATATTAACTCTCAAAAATGCAAAAGCTCAGCAGTATCCTTTGTTTTGCTAGACCCTTCTCCATAAATTAAGGTCTTTTAACATGACAAGTACATACATTCAAGGCTGTTTTTTTTTTTTTTATTTGGAGTTCTGCCTTGGTTTTAATTTAGAAGTTCCCTAAACAACATGTACTGAAACAGTTAAATTACTGCATTGTAATTATAACAAAAAGATATTTAAGGTCTTCTTAGAAAGGCTTGTCTCTATACCTGTGACAGAATTGAAGGAAAGGTAGGATAAGTGCAAAACAAGTGGCACCCTCTTTTTCTAGACTTACAAAACAGTTCATGCATAACACATCATAAGTGAGATCTAAGGACAGATTATATAGTTTCGTCTTTTATTTTAAAAAAATATTTCAATGCTACCTTTGTTTCTAAACTTGAAAATATCACAACTGCCTGGATCATACCAACATCCAAAGTTAATAGGAACTGTCCATGCAAATCAATTAAGTAGCTATGCAAATCCTATGGACATAGTTTTCAACTTCTGTTTCTCTAGGTTACAGGAATAGTACTGTCCTCATCCTCTGTAATGGAAGAACATACAGGTGTTATCAGACCTCTTAGACTGAGAGTTTCTTCGCTCCTAAATAAAAATGCATCCATATGTAAACTGTTTTCACACTATTTTTCCTGTTGCTCTATATGATTTAAGATTATTGGATTACAGAAAGTCAAAATATTTCAAAACCTTTGTGGGATGGGAGGGTGGTGGTGCTTATTTATCCACAGAAATGCAAAATGAGAATTAGAACAAAAATCAGTATGTACCTAATTCTTGATAGCCCAACTGAAAATTGTTTTGTATTTTTAAGTTACAAGTGGAGAGGGCAAAAAGAAAAAAAAAAAGCCCATTGTATTTTAATTCCATTTGCATGCCAACATCTATGATGTTCAAACCAGGTATTAGTATCTGAATTTCTAATCGTTTTAGGATGGAGAAATATCAACAGAGGAACAACTTATTTTTGTCTTTGCTGATACAATTTTACATGGTGAATATGGCTCATTTTTCTCCCCTCAAACTTAAAGCTGTTTTCCTCAAACTAAAAAAAGTTCAAGTCACAAAAATATGGATGGGCCAACAAAGAGGCTTTCAGTTTACATAGTAAATTAGCAGTTGAATATTAATATACAATCTCAATAGATATTAGAACAGAGGAAACTTCCAAAATCATCTGTCCTGGGTTACAGTGTAAAATGTGCCAAAAGGAAAAAAAAAAAAAATATTCTATTACCATCTTCAGGAGCTGTTGAGACCAGGTGGGGCGGTGCTCCCTGCCTCCCCCCTCTGGACTATCTTCTGTTAATGGGCACAACAATGCCTTATCGCATGACCCATAGATAACTCGCTCCTGGACTATCTCCTGTTAACGGCCCGTCAAGAAACTGCCTCACGACTCCCCATCCCATTGTGAGATGCTCCGCCCGGGGGGAAGGAGCCAAGCAGTCCATGCCAAATAAAAAATGAGATCTCCAACACCCTAGCAGCCTTCTTCCACTGGATTCCCAGAGGAGGTGTGTGTCCTCCCCTCCCCCCCGCCCCCCACTGGAGTTCCAGAGGACAAGAGCTACCTACCTACCACTGGACCTTCGGAGGAAGACCAGACCCTTTTACCTGATTGCTACTTCCACAGAACTACATCCATCACTTCAGGAGGACTGCAGCCAGCATCTTATCGGACTGCTACTGCCACCCTAACAGGGTGTCAGGTTGTATTCCTGACTCTGTCAGCGTAAACCAGTGGGTTGTTTGTTTTTCCCTGCCTTGTGTTTTATATATATATATATATATATTAGTAAAGAACTGTTATTCCTATTCCCATATCTTTGCCTGAAGGCCCGTTAATTTCAAAATTATAATAATTTGGAGGGAAGGGGGTTGCACTTTCCATTTCAAGGGAGGCTCCTGCCTTCCTCCACAGACACCTGTCTTTTCAAACCAAGACATCATTTCATAACATGTAAGACTAACCAGAAAGATTCTGAATACACGAAAAAGATGACAAGCCAACCCCATGGTACTCTATAAGCAGAATCACAATGCTGTGACACTTTTTCCTTCACTAAAAATATTACGGACTGAATTGTTCAATAAACAGTAGGTGCAGTCTGGGGGAAACTGTCATTTACTAGCACACAAAAGGTCAGATTACTTGCCTCCAACTATGTTAAGCCCACAGATTCCCAATTTTCAGGCATAATCAAATCACAAGACTCAAAAAATTGCATGCTATCATTTAATTCTGTTTAGTTCTGTCTATAGAAAAGGTCTCTCTATCAAACTGACACTTCCAAAAGAAATAAAAGCCCTCACTTCCTGACTAGTTAAAATCACTCTTGTCTGATGAGATAACCTCATTGTGTTTTTTTTTTAATCCAAATATGTTTATAAGCATCTTCTAGCAGAAATATTATACCTCAGCAAAGCATCGCTAAACGTCTTCTCTGTTAGAAGCTACTACAGCATATCTTGAAGTAAACCATAAGTAAAGCGAAATAAGGAAAACAGTATTAATCATGACTGACTCAAGATGTCATTTGTTGTTTAAAGTCTCCATTTTAACTCAAAAATTAGATAATCTGATAAATTAATTTCAAATATATACACATTTAGCCATTCAGAAAAAAAACACCCACTAGTTAGAACTACACTGGTTTTTGCAAGTTGACTGAAAAACTCAGAAATTTTAAGAATTTGTTCTGAGAAGGTATCAGAAGCAGCAAATTCATAATTAAATAGTAAAAATCATGTCAGTGACTTCCTCCTATAGGGATATTGAAATTTGCAATTTACTCTTTCTATAGAAACTCTGAATTTACAAAAGCAAGAGATATTTAAAAAATAATTTCTAAAACCCTACTTTTAGTCCTTACTTTCCATGCATTGTTGAGGAAGGCTGTGATATTTTTAGCATTAAAATTCCAAAATATTTTTTTTTATTTCAGGAATAAAAAAAGAGAGATTGGAAGTTTCTTATACCTGAAACAAAGGTCTCTTAGTGGACTTACTGAGATGCATGGTATTTTCAGGGATAACAGGCGTAGAAAGGCAACAGGCAAAGATTCTTCTCTACCTGACTCCGATTCTCCAAAATAAAAATTTGGAAATCATTCTAATCAGAGAAAGCTCTAGCATTAGCATGTTTTCTCTGTTTTAAAATAGAAGAACTCGAAAACAGTAGTTTTCTGATCTTATCTTTCTGCTTTCCCATTTTGGAAAATATTGAAGCTTTTAAATGTGAAATAATGAACATGTCAGATCATGTAGAGGGATTTATTTTTCTTTCCACAAGATCTTTCCAGTTTTCCCACCCTATTGTGTGATGAATTGCAGTTGTTCAGTAACCAGTAATATAAAAAGACATTATAAAGTAAAAACAAGTCCTGCAAAATTGAAGTGATCTTGTCAAAAATGTAAGTTATAACCAATGTTTCTTCTTCCATGCAAGTAATGGCTATCAGAGAAGAGTAACTCTTCCTTTACCTTTCATTGACTTCTACAGATGGTCAGATTTATTCCAAAAGATATCTTAAGTGTAGAATTAGAAATTAAAAGGTGGAGGTAAAACTGATACTAAAGATCTGATTATGTAATCTATGTTATGGTTAACAAAATTACTCCTGCATTCATATGTTTTTGAAACTAAGTGCATACAAGTGATAGAATCTCCCTTGACAATTAGTTATTCTGAATCTCTGTCTCCATGACAGACACTCCTTCTCACATGATTTTCCTCCTCTTCCTGTCAATATTCGAGGCTTTTATCCTTTCATTAGTATTCTCTACCTTAACTTCCCAGATCATCTTTGGCTTTTCCCTTTGCAACTCCAGGTTCCTAACCACATCAGTGGTCAACAATTATTTCCACCAAGTAAAAGTATAAACCGTCACATACATTCACTTAAGAGTTACCAACATCCACAGAGGATATTCAGGAATAACTGCAATCAGAATTCAGAGATATGCAATAAAACTAAAAAGGAAATATGAAGACCACCCATGCTTGTATACCAATATGTAAAAAAAAACAAAAACAAAAAAGAATAAATTCTAATTTTCGTCATGTTGAACTTACGAAGCTGTATCTAGTTTATGGTGGTATAAGAGGAAAAAAAGAGATTGATTACAAGGGTCAAATATGTTTCCGGTTTTAGAACTAAGTCCAAAGATAATGAATTCTCAATAGAAATTCATTACAATTTATAAATGAATTCATCCACTCACTATCTTTTCAGTAACAAAGGTTCTTGATACACAGATTAAACTCTTAATTCAATCTTGATTCCATCACATTGTACTCTCACCTCTCCTCAAATCGAAAGAGTCATTCATTTGGAAAATCTTTTAGTTCCCTATTAATAGAACAATGACCTTCTAGTCAAAATTATTCTTCCTACTCCATAAAATTTTTTGATCACTGGAATTTACAACAGAGAATTGTCACAGTTAACTCTTTGCTGACAGTTTAATTATTAAACTAGAACAAATTTACATTTGCTTCACACAGGTCACATACACTGTTACATCAGTTTAACTTGCAGGTAAAATCAGAGATATATTAGATAAGGAAAGGACCATGCCATCAATCAGATTAGGTTAGTGGTCAGTTTCATATCTCCCCAGTTATTATTTTATTTCTGACAACATCAAAGCCTTCAGAAGAAATTTTAAAAGCAACAGAGCAATACTTAACCTTTAAAAATATTTTTTTCTACCCTGGTTTTTCTTTCCACGTGCTTTACTTGTCTGCTAAATCTTTTTTTTTCAGGTGACATGATCAGAACTATTCATAGTATCCTGAGAGCACACCACCAATATGTATAGTATCCAGTCCAGCACAGTTTAACTAAGCTTTGGAAGAAGCTCTCACTTATGTTATATGCAGAAAAGTGTTTTTGAAGGCTTCTTGATGGAATTGCTGTATTTCAAACTTGCTTCATGCCTTCTACATTGATATCAGTGCAGAAGAGGTTACAATTAGATAAAACAGGTTTACTTGCTCCAAGAGCTCTAATCTTCATGTGATTAGAGATAAGAATTTGAAACCCAGCCCAGTTTCTGAGAAATTTTATACACAAAAGCCTTTTTATCAAGGGTGGTTCTAAATTGTATGTGTCACCATTCATTTCACTTTTTTGACAGTTTTGTATGCTTCATACGGGGTATTATTTAAAATTCCCTGCTCTTATTAACAGGAATTTGCCTTGATTGACTCTAGTATTAATATCAAAAGTAAGGAAATGCTGCCCTGCAGCTAGGTAATAATTCATTACCATGTTAAATAATACTAAGATGCTTGTCAGTATGCAGCTTAACAAAGGTATTTGGCTTATCTGCCGCACTGCAAGGAACACCAGTCTTGTTTTAAGTTAATGACGAAGATAGAAGTGGAAGAGTGAATATTTGAGGAAGCCTGCTTTAGTATCACAGAGTTTTTGATAAATCTTGTGTTACCAGTATGTTCAATGTTGTCCAACATAGTCCCAAAGCATTCTCTCCTAGCAAGACTTTTCAGCAATTACAATTTTATTCCTCTGAGATCTTCAGAAAGAATAGCAATACTAGCATTGCCTAACCTTCCCCAAGTTAACTGCTACATCTGATGATTTGCACACACATACCAGTGTATCAAAAGTGGAACACTCTTCCTTTAGAAATACTATAGTCATAATGGTGGATTAAATAAAATTACTTTTTTATATCACAAGACAAACATTTGAAAGCGAGTAACATTCTGAAAAGGTTGTCAACTTTCGGAGACAATGTATGTGCATTTCAGAGAAAAATATTTCCCAGACTTACATTAAGAGCTCTAATTTCTGTTGAAATACGTTCAACAATCTCTCTGCATTGTGCCAAATCATTGTGACGGTGACAGTGGCCAAGGACTAATGAGGTAGGTACCAAATTGTGGCACTCATTCAACAACAAGTTGCAATACCAGATTGAACTTGTCTTAAAATACTGAAGTACTAGTAACCAAGGAGAAATACTGCTTCCAATTACCATTTATGTTTTGACTTTTTAATGCAATATTTAGCACATTACCCTATGGACTAATATAGGATCCCTAACATGCTCCTGGTGGGATGATGTTAGAAGACATCCTCACATTATCCAGTAACGAGGGATGTTTTCAGATCATATAAAAGCAATTTATTTATTTTGAGGGATCTGCAAAGTGCTGGTGCTTTAAATCAGCAAAGCGAAATAAATAACCAACAGTACTTCATAATATAAGCAAAAAAAGTCCTGAAATCATAGCAATAGGGAATTGCTTTTTTTGTAAACAAACTGAAAATGAAAACAGTGGACTTTTGTGCTCTTAGGAACACTTGCACCAGCTGCAAACTACCAGTTCCTAGTATTGAGTCCTAAGAGTCAGGTATTTTTAACTATTAGGGTTAGACGCTTCCTGGTTTAAATACAAGACTACAAAACATAGCAAAATACATGGAGTTGGCAATACTATTGGCCAGTCCCCAAAAACTGTTTTGCATCAGCTTTGAAAAGGAAAAGGGAATCTCTTAAAACACTCCCTTTCTCAGAAAGCCGCCTTCTAAGTATTAATCTCAGCTGCCAACTAATCACAAAATCATCCCCCTGTAAAAAGCAGTAGGAAATGATCATATATATATTTAGATAGTTGGTGGGCAAGAAGCAATCTGTATTAGTCCTCCTAACCTGACCATGCTTTTTGCTGGTTTCTTCCATATGCTTTTATGATTCCTGCTTTATCTCACTCTGGACAGGTTTTAGACAGAATTAATCTTTCACACCACAAAAACATAGCCTACAACAGTGGCGGTTTACATTGCTAGTTTACGTTGCCATTGCTAACTGTTAGTGGCTTTAAAGTTTTAATTGGTGGTTTTTTTCTGTTTTTCATTTATTTGGTTTTGTTTGGTTGTTTGGGGTTATTTTTAACAATTACTGAAAGGGATACCTCATGAGATCTGATCAGATCATTATAGTTTAAATCATATGGTATGAATTCCCTATCAACATCTTTACTTTCTCCACTAATACAACCCTAATCACTATTAATAAAAGCACTATTTAAGTAAGACATCTGCCAAAATATCCCTCTCAGTTGGAGGTTATCACATGTTATTGTAGTCTTGGGCATGCCAAGGCAAAAGTTATACTATGAGTAGAAAGTAAAAAGCCACACCCAAGTAAAACAGAGCACTATTTCTCTGAACCTCTTAATTTTTTCTTTAAGTGGTGGCCAAGGGTGGGGCCAATAAGCCATCATTAGTCCCTTAACATTTCAGTCTGTTTTCATTTTTCAAATAGGAATGTGAGATAGATAAAAATTATTTACAATCCCTTCCTCTAAGATTTGCAGATGATTCAATTTCTGTTAATGCATTCAAAGTTCAGGTGCACAGGTATAAGGAACAATTTTACTCATCCCTTACAAGAAGTCTTATTTGTGTAGATATAAACCAAGCTCTCTGCTGACAAATTACTTTGCACACATGTGATTCCCCATCAAGTTTATCAGCAACATATTGACTGAGATGTCACAGTTCATATTCCTATACTCAAATACATCAGAAAACATCAGAATGTCTTTATTTCCTAGAAACATAGGACTAAAACACACTGTGAATGTCCTGCCTCAGGCAAAGTCACCACTAAAGATACAAACTTTGTAATACATGAATAGGAGTAGAGCATTGTAATGCTCACATTAAAGAAAAAGATATGAGAAGTGTTTCTGTCATTTCTGTAATTGACATAACAGGCATTAAAAATAAAACATAGTTCATATGTAGGAAATAAAAAGCCAAAGGGCGGGGGCCGAGGGGAAGAAAAAAAGTAAAGAGGGAGAGATCCCTGACTTGAATTGTGACATAAACTAAGGCTTTGCAAAATAGTGCTAGTTTACCTGTTTCTCTTTTTTCTTTGATTGAAGATTCATAAAAGAAAATTCACTCCCTTTCAAAGACACTTTATTTGCTTCTAATTTTTTCCTGTTCCAAGTTTACACACTTAAAGGCTCTGAACATAAACACATACCAAGCAACTTAGGAAAAAGAAAACAAATGTGAGACTATTCTGTAGACACGAGATAGTGAGTGTATCTTTGGGTAGTGCATAGGAAGGATGTGATTAAATTCTTCCTGTGATGAAGGCCTATTTGAAACAACATTCCTTTCAGCAGCAAACTGATACTGTTTTAAAGAACTGAATTAATTTTCTTTGTCAAGATTAGTTATACAGGTTTTCTCCCCTTACAGTGTCTTCAAATTTATATTCCAGTCTTGCAAAGATTACATAAGTCAACAGGATACAGTTATACAATATATTCAGGCATTTTCATGCTTAGAGATTTAGTAAGTACTGGCACCGTTTCTGTGATGTATAAAGCTGAAATATTGTAAGGGTTAGAAAATGATGGTAGAGGCACATAACTCAAAAGTTTAATGCTCTTAAGTCTCAGTCATGCTGGTTATTTCTGTTTTGTTATCCACTATGCTATGTGTCTGCATTAGTTATCTAGCATTCTCTCCAAGGAAAGACTGCTTTGAGTCTGTATTTGTAGAAGCTAGGGATTTTGCATCTCCAAAGTAACCTACCAAAGAGGCTCTTGAAGCATCTGCAAATAAATGAAAGTGTTTAACAGAACTATAGAGATTTAGATATTGTTCTTAAAAGGACTGAAATTCTTAGAATTCAATTTTGGAAGAATTCTACGAGAATAAAACACAATTAGGCAAACTAAATGATGTCTGATTATTAGAAAAATTTTTAAAAACAGTTAAAAATTAGATTTTTGGAAGATACATACGTACATTTTTATAGTCTTAGATAATATCTAGGCAATGCAATTTCCTCATTATACTAATGCAGGACTGAAAAGGGCTAGTAAGAATAAAAGTGTAGTACACATCCTACCTAATTACCCTTTGCAGTATCAACAATTGTTCTTAAGATAATTCAGAGCTTAAAATGACCAAAAAAGCTGTAATATTCAGAACTTTAAAAATTTCATCTTCTTTCCACACTAGGAATGGAAACTAGAAATTACAAGAAATTGTAGTTGCCGGATCTTCTAGATAAATATCAACTTACTGTGTTTAACTGTATAAATACTAACACTAAGAAGCAGTAGGAAAATTCAGGATTTCTCAATCAGTCTAAGAAGAAACAGCATTTACTGAGATGATGCATTATGGCAGTGATAAACTCCAACCGGAAAAAATATCTTTTATCGAGATTCATTTTTGCAGCCTGCCATAGGAAGTGAAACAGGGTACACTGCTGTGCGAGAAAGCAATAAAACATTATTCAAGGGTGTTGAAAGCAAGAGAAGAACTATGAAACACTTTAATTTTCTGACCTCCCAGGTGCCAGAAACAGACAGGGTGTGGTACCTTTAAGGACCTCAAAAAGGCCACAAAGCTGCATCCTGTGACTATCGTGCTCACATGTATTCATCTAGAACATAGTCCATATGTACAGTTTACATCATCATGAAAAAAATCGGGCAAGATCTAGGATTACATGTCTTTTCAAACATTGCACCCAATAATGCCCAATGTCTGTGTAAAATTACAAGGAAGTTGTTTAGGTTTTAGTTTGGGGTGTGTTGGGTTTTCTGTTGGGTTTTTTGGGAGGAATTTGGGAAGAGCATCATATTAAATGGAAATTCATATTTGGGGAAAGTAAATGAAAAAGCTTGTTCTCTTTCCCTACAAAGAGCATAGTAAACTATAGCAGAACAAATGCATCCTTACTTTTACAGCTTAAAAACAAAAAACAAACTCCCCTAAAACCCCATCAAAAGTCTCTGGGAGACAATATTAATTTTCTGTCACAGTCCTGAATCACATCCAGATTTGGTAGAAAGGTTGATCTCACCACTTACACTAATTTGCAATGTTTATAGTTTTTTCTTGTTTCTTTCTTCCACACTTATTCCCTCACATACTGGACAAGTACAATTAAGGTTACACATCTTAGGACTACAAAAGTGATCACTGATACAATGATATCTATACATGACTATCTCTAACAGATGTTCCAATAATCAGCACTGAAGTTCTAAACTGGTCTCTAGCTGCATCATTATATTTCTTACTCGATTATTAAAAAAAGTATTCAATAAAAACAATACTAGCAATTCTGCACAAGCATTCAGTCTTTGTTCCCAAAAATTAAAATTAATGTTAGCATCTCCCATCTGTCTGCCTCTAAATCACATTCTCATATGAGATGCCTACTGTAGATCAAGCCTAGTTCATACACTCAAGAAAAGGTGAAAGCAAATGAGCCACAGGTGACGTTCTGGTCAGCAAAGTAAGAAAATCCATTTTCTTCAAAGTGAACTCCTAAACATACTCAGCTTTCTAAATTTCCTATTTGAATTCAAGCCATAAGCTCTTTGTTCAGATGTGCTATGTATATTACACTTCTCTGTATGTACGATTTTTTTATTTTATTATTTCAGTCATATTCTAATATTGACCTAGTTTTACGCAACCGGAACTCCACTGAAATCAGTTAAATTCAGATTTATAGCGCATAAGATGCAAAGAAGAGCAGATCCTCAGCTCCTGAAAGGATCAGGAAATTAAAAACATCCATCTTAATATACAGTAGACATATCCCATGATATAGATGTGTGTGTAGCAAATGTTGATGTTTGAGTGCCTCTAATTGTTCTATAACTATATGCTACGACTCACTTGAAAACCAGGAGATTCTTCAATAAGCCATGTCATTTATACCATGAAAGACTGATGTGAAATTTAGCTGCAATAAATGGAAACCCAAATTACCATATCAGTAGAACAATATGTGTCTGTTTAAACAGTTTATGAGTCACCTTGGAATACCAGGCAACCATCTTCCAATTGTTGAAAGATTTTGTTCTGTGTCACAACCCAACAGAAGTTACAGGAAGAATGACAGCAGTTGCAGAAGGCTAACAGCAACTTGTAGAGGTACCTCTACAAGTACAGATTTCTCATATAGGGACTAAAGGTAGAATTTTTTCATTAGTTCCCACATCATGCCACCCACACGTGGCTGATGCACAGTGCTGCAGCTTCCCCATGGAACTGTGAAGCACTGTGATTTAGTGACTTCCAACAAAAGCTCAAATGCTGTTTTACACATTACATGAAAATATCAACTTCCAGGATGTTATTTCTATAAATTCTTGTTTCGTAAGAATTTAAGGTGGGATTTTCAAATCCAATCCAAACCAATATATACCAGCTATACTGAAGTTTATACTATAAAGTAGCTCAACTTCACTGGATTTTGTAAGCACTGAAAACAGGAAAACACTAAGATTTTTCTTGCTTCTGGAAAAATAACTGCAGAATTATTTAATACAGTTTTCCCTGAGGGCCATGAGTAAACAACCACCAACAGAATAAGCAAATAGATATAATACCACAGCCACATACTATCACAGCAAGATAATGAGGCAATCATGTACACTCTCTGACAGTTACCAAGAGAGATTTCCCGTAATTAAATTATACTAAATGTCAAGTAAGTTATATCAACATCAATTCCTTAGATCCATGGATATACACAATTAAGATTTACTTCTATTTCATATCATTCATAATGTTTTGTGGAAACGAAAGAAGTGAATGTGGCATTAGACATATAAACAAGCCTAACCAGACTATAGTCAAAACTAATTTAACAGGACTCCTGTATAAATCCCAGTGCAAGGTTGTATAGCTGGCTATACCCATGCATCTTTGTTTTGTCTCACTAGGGCAACAAAAGATAGTGATGTTTCCTTGTAACACTTTTTTAATAAAAACTGGACAAAAATAGGATTGTCATTGCACAGGAAAACTTCTTAGGGTTTTTCCTCTTTCTTCATTTTCCATCTACCTCTGAAATGATTAAATAAACTGAGCTGAATCACAGCTTAGTTGGAGTCACTTCAACTTGATAAATGATACTTAACACAAACATAACGTACTGAAGACTAAAGATGAGGGATATTACCAGGTACATCAGCCTATCCTCTTTATATCATCATCTCTTACATTTTGAGTGCAGTGAAATAGGATAGGTGGTGTTCCTTCTGATTTACAGGAAAAAAAAATCTAAAATAATATCATTTTGACAAGCAGAGATTCTTCTGAATATTTGGTCATGTTTAGAAATGACTACAAAGTAAAGTGCAGACAGGTTTTGCCATGACTCTATACTTCAAGACACATGATCTTCAGTGGTTTTAGACATGTTTTTAGGCACATTATGACAACATTAAGTTCTTCTCAGTTGAACTTATTTAAGAGGGCATGGGAAAATGTCCAGTTCCCATGTGGCACCATGTGCAAACAGTGAGCTTTGAGGTAAAAGAGACTTTCAGCCATTAAATATACTCCTTCATAGGGGAGATGTTTAGGTTTTATTCCTATCCAAGTAAGTTCTGCTAGCCAATGAAGAGACTATGATGTCCTCCACTTCTACCTACAGCAGTGGATACCCTTCCACACATTGTCCATAATTTTTTAGGCTAGAAGGTTCTTAACATATGTTGTATTATTTAATCATGTGGAAGCCATACTGTTCTAGGTCCTATACTTTATCAATCTTCCCCCCTAAACATTTTACAGTCTAGACAAGAAAGAAAACAAAGCTGAAGGTGGAAGTCAGCAATAATTTACACTTACAAATGCGAAACTAAGACCAAGCAAGATCAGTGTTTGATGTTACATAGCACATCAGTGGCAGTCAGTCCCAATTTGCAGCCTTAAGCCAAAGATATATTTTCTATATATGTAATACACATACAAACACACACACAGATATTCTTCTGTTTATATAAACACATACACACACAGATTTTCTCAGTGAGCCACTAACACATCCTGTCTTGATGTTGTCATTTCCTACAGAAGAATTTCAGTACATTACCTATTACTTGAATGTGCATCTTAAAGTGGTTACCTCAGCTTTAATAATCAAAAAAAATCAAGCGAAATTGTTTCACCACTGCAAGCAGCACGATCCAGATGAACTCAGCATAATAGGAAAACTTTCTGCCAACTCAGAAACCTAATAAATTTTTAATGAAAACAGAATATGACAGTATAAGCTTTTAGTTTTAAGAATCTTATTAAGGGCTTCCTTCTAATTCTGCCTTCTTCCTCTAATATTAAGAGTAATAAAGCAAACAGTCTGAAAATATTTACAAATTTGTCAAGCTAGAGAAAAAGTGGAATACAGGAGCTGGAACTGATATCTAGTTGTTCACAAACTGGAAAATAAATAAGCTGTAACATTTAAATGATTTCCACTGAAGATGTGAAATCAGACTGGAAAAGAAACAAAGCTGTGTATTCTAGAAATTACACAGGATTCCCTAAAACAGTTCAAACAGGAAGAAATACATGCATGTTTTACCTGCAGTATCACCTGCATGCAGCCCAAGAAAATCATAGAATTAGAATAGGCATTACATGTATATTTTTTAGTTAATTCATTTCAGTTGGAAGGATCACGCCTCCTTTCCTTACCACTGAGAAGTGGATGGGATCAAAAAGCAATAGTGGCCAAGCGTTTTCCTGTGCAACTGGCCGTGAGCCTTGCAAAGGTCTCAGGATCGGTGTGGCCCAGTGATGTGGGTGGTGGCTCTGTCAGCAGAGCAGAATGAATGGACACATGAACACACCCAGAGAAATAAGCTTGGGCTTCTCCTCCTGTAACCATTACTTACTAGTCTTTATTAAGCCATGAAGTACTGCCATTCTAGCAAGTCCAAACAACCACCTTTCTTTGTGACATCTACCCCATGTCCAAATCCACCTGAGACATGGAACAGTATTTCAAATGTTTAAAAATGTTCCAACTTCTTTAGTCCTTCTTGTTCAGTCTAAAAAGTGGACAAGGAGTTTTAAAGTTATCCAACTTCACAGCTAGAACTTTTCAGTGCATTTCAATTCAGAGGCTTCTATATGCAACAACAACAAAAAAATTATTTAAAGGGAAAAAAGAATAAAAAGTGATGAGTCATACAAGAAAAACAATATAAAAATTGTTACGCAGCTTAAAGAAACATAACACTGAAGAAGACAAAATATAACAAAGATGGGACTTACCTGACAGTAATAAATCATATCAAAGGGATAAATGAATAAGAAATAAAAGAATGAAATGTTAGAATTGCACTTTTTGCAGCCAAGGAAATTAAAAGTATGACCAGGGAAGTACTGTCATTAGATATTTGATGAGAACTTATATTAGTAAAGAGGAGCTAACTGTGCTAATGCAAGGCAGTAGGACTTCATGACTCTAACACATTTTGAGCACAAATTTGCAATAATTATGCAATGAAATATTTCTGTCAAAGTTCTGATCATTTTGCATTTAGAGATTCTAACATAGCTCTCTGCATACAATGGAGTATTTGAATATGGGATTAAAGAAGTCAGCAAATAGTACTGCCAGAGTTCCAGGTACCACCATTAATTTCCTTAACGCATAGGATTAATGCACAGGATCCCATAGAGGGATTCTTCCAATTTCAGTCATCTGAATGGACTACCAACTAAATCAAATGTTGAGAAAAAGATCTATGGACATAAGGAGTTATTAAATATCTAAGCCTTAATATAAAAATAATTTCAAATTTTCCAAGCCCTGTCACTCAAAATTAATTCTGTATAATTGAAAATAACAGAATTCAAATAAAATAAACCTTAGTGTATGCAGACAGGTTTTTCTAATTAGGGGTTTTCCTAAATATATTAATAAAATCATTTAACTACTTAACTGGAATCCAAATACTATAGTTAAAATTTATTCTTTCAAAATCCTTGTTTTTAAAGATTACATGACATTTAGTATTCGCACGTAAATCCTAAGTTTAAAACATATTTCACTGTAATTTTTAGTCACTGAAATTTTTGTTCTTAATGTATCAGAATACATTAGGCACCTTTATTCAATTTCTGAGCATTAATCACTTTGCCTCATGACTCTAGGCAGAGAGCTATCTGGAAGCACCGCTGGTAACCACTGCTGCAAATGAAAGTATTGATATTAAAAGAACTCCTTGACCTGGCTCTTCCTTGTAAAACTAGCAGATTTCTCCTAGCTGTTTTTGTCAGTGTTTCAGACTAAGCACACTGGATATCCTTTAGAGATCACACTAGACCGCTGAAAAACTAAGTGACAAGTTGCCAAGATTTTTGGAAATTTCTGTTACTTAGAATAGACACCTTGCCAAAGATTTCTGTAAATTGCACAAATTATAATCCTGCCACAGAGAATGATAATGGAACACAGTGAAAAATAAAAATAACATATAAATCTAGTGTACTATAACATTTACTATTATATTGTTGCCTTTACATCCTTAATTTGTCTTTTTGCATTTACACATTAAAATACTCCACTCGATTAGAAAATCACATATCACCTTTTCCAAATTCTCTCTGAGTTCTGGAGATAAATGGTACCCTGCACTACTGCACCAAAACTATGTAATGAACGCCATACTAAAGACTGCATCCATCCTTCATCTGTTATTAAAACTTCAAAGTCAGGTAGTAAACACAGCAAACATCCTGCACAGAAAAACTCAGTTCCAACTGTCAATGTCCCCAGACTTTAAACAAATTGAAAGCAACTTTTATTGCAAAAAGTGTTTTTAGAAGTTGCAAAAACCTGAAGACTTTCGGGATATTTTCACACATATACAAATTGTGATGTAATCAATGCTTTAGTTCCATGCCACTGTTAAACATAGAAGAAATGTAAAGATAAAAACATATAGAACCCCTAAATCTGCTTAGTCACAAGGTATAGGCAATATATAAATTTCTTAGCCAGCAGATAAAATTCAGAGTCTGAGGATTACAAGCCCATTCCTCTGCTGCAGCCTACCAAATTACAGAACTATCTCCGTAAAGAAGTGCAGATGTTTGATCAGCTGGGTTACTTGAACTTGACTAGAGAAGCCAGTGTCCAATCAGCATAAAGCTTATAGACAGATATGACAGCATAGAGCAATGCTATTACCACTATCTGTACGTCTATACTGAAGAGGCAGATGAAATGAGTTAAGTGCCCTAAACAACCTCTGTCTTTTGGGGATTTTTTGTGCTCCGTTTTGTTTTACGTGTTGTACTATTTTAATCTGTCTATCAGTCCAGGATGTCAAAGGTAAAAAAGACATTAAAAAAAGCCTTTTTATGATGAGAAAACTCACTTAACAGTTCTTCAATGTGAAGGAAAAAAAACCTCCCAAATCCTCCTGCAATAAACACCAACAAACTGGAAGCCTGAATGAGGTCAAAACCCCGTCAAGGAAGAATTACACATTTGAATAACAGAGTTCTGCTATAATGCTAACCACTAGACTACAGATATAGATAGCTTTGTTTAATGATGGGATCAGTAAAAATACTTCTGTAGAAAGATTAATTGAAGAAATTTTCTTTGCAAATTATTTAATTATCATGAAGCTTTTTCAAGAAGGCTAGGATTTCTTCTGAGGGAATGATTACATTATATCCACAGTTTTAGGGAATTACTTATTGCACTAAATATTTAGAGATGATTAAACTAATTCATATGCTACTTTATATATCAAAAGATACAAAAAGCTACTTAGTAACTCTATATTCAGATGTAGAGTTCCCAGAGAATACATATTTTCAGGAAATAATTCCAAGTCCTCATGGAAGTTGGTGTTTCCAACAGATGGAAAAGACCATATTGTCATTATAGTGTCAATCACGGTATATCAGCTAAACAATAATGGAAACATCAGGCAGTAAATCTCAAAATCTCTTCTTTCTTTACCAGGTCAGGAGAAGAAACATCCCTAGATCATCCTTGATTCAATTTTCCTTTAAGTACAGTCAGAAGACAAATGACATTGTTCTCACCCATCTTCAAAGCACGTCTTGCAAATCTTTCTGGTAATTGAATAAAATATTTTGTAGCTGTTGAAGAACGCTGATCAAAAGAACACCTCTCTTCACATTAAAACTAGATAGCAACATCAAATTCAGAACCTGAAGTTTCCTGTTCTGGAATTCTAGGCAAGTGCAGAGTCGGGACCACAGCCTCCACATCCGCATACATAAAACAGAGGTGACAGCTATTTCTCTCCACTTCCACTGTGTTTAATTCAGCAGTAAAATATAATCTGCTAAAAAGTAACATACCATAAGATAAATGACTGTTACCATAACAAAAACTTGGGGAACAAAACCAAGCTGAAGAGTATTGCAAAGCAAACATTACAAAAATCCCATTCTCCCATCCTCATTGTACAGCACCCCATGCATCCCATCATTGTCTTTCCACAACACAAAATTAGGTGTGCAATGGTAGGTTTTAAAACCTGACAGATAATCTTGGAATTGCTACACTTCACAGTCATAACGACTACTGCTTAGTAGTAGTACCATTACCAAACAGCTACATTATTTACAAGGAGCCCTAAGTTCACTTCAAGGTGTCAAGGACATAGGCATAGAAGAAGAATAAAATTCTTAAAGCACTCAGCAGGATGAGGCAAAAAGGTCAGCCATGAAAGTACATTTATATAGATTTGCTTTAACAGCTCATATTTCAATTTTTTTTGAAGTTTTTTTGGTTTGGTGTTGGGGTTTTTTTGGGGTTGCATTTTTTTGGTTTTGCTTTGGGTTTTGTTTGTTTGTGGGGTTTTTTACAACATTTTAAGACATAATTCATTTTTATATTTCAAAGCCTAAGAAATAATTCAAGCAGTTAGTCTAGCAATACCCTGCTTTTTCTAACCTTATTAGGTAGGCTTTTTTTTTTCCCCACACACACACAAAAATGGAACCACGTCTACTATTATGCAATATTATCACTCTTCTTCCAAACAAAGGTAAAGCAAGAGTTTCTTGATACAATCTGACAGATCTGGCCAGGCATGTTATTTAGAGATAACACTATTTGAAGGCAGGTTATCTTTTCTGAAAGGGCTAGGGAAAAACACTTTATGGTAACGTAACCGGGCTATAGATCCTGAGATATTTCTCCTCATCCAAGTCAGCTTCATGCCAAGTCAACATAAAGTAGCCACCTGAGATGCAAACTGAGACAATGCTAATTATTCCCAAATTATCCTCCTGCCATGCAAAGCTGGGAGGGTATCACAGATTTTATTTTTCAGTGCTAAGTCTCCTTCAAAATGAAGAGAACTCCTAAATCCCTTGTCCTCACTACTATAAGACAAGCAATCAGAATTTGAGATTTCTTCCAATTAGCACAACTTGACTAAGTTTTGCCAACTGAATTTGACCCTTATTAAGGGCTAAATGACTAAATGCAGAGAGTCATAAGCTTCTGAAACTGGTGTAGTATAAGATCATAAAAAGGGGGAATCTAATGATTGGGTAGAGCATTGAATTAATTCTGAACTTTGTTATTGACTTCCTGGGTAAACTTTCAGTATAGAACTTGAGTTTGGGTCTCATATCTCTTTTCCATTTCAACCAAACTGAAAGCTCTCTAGGAAAGCATCTGTTCACATGCTTGTGTCTTTGCGCCGCTTAGCAAAACATAGCTCTGATTTATAAGACATCATGAAAATCTTACAGTATTTTATATATTTGTTTCCTAAACCTAGACAAAGTTTCTTCTACTGACCTTGTTTGCCCACAGGGAATTAGTTAAACACTAAGTGCTTAAAACTTTCTGTTGTAATAAAATAGCAATCCCATTCAACATTTGTTAAGACTGATATGACAAATGAGCAGCTATATAATAAATCAGTAAGTACATAGAAAAACAAAAATAAGAAATAAAGCTTTTATATTTTGAGCACATATGAAAAGACAGACATACGGAATAATTGATTTTATTGAAAACCTTTAGTCTTCAATTTCTTTTCTTTCTTCTGCTGGTCGATATTTCTGCCTCTTACATGAAATTTCAGCCTGTATATCATGATTCTGACACTATGTCTTTCAGGAAAAAGAAAGAGGTTGTTTGGGGTTTTTTGCCTTTGTTGAACATTTTAGGCACCTGATTGTTTGTGTTAAAACTGAAGAATGCAAGAGAACTTTATCACTTACTCCATGTTAATATGCAGAAGTTATGTAATGAATCATTCTAGCCACAATAAACAAGTCTTACATTAGCATAACTTGCTGGTAAAAAAAATCATTTGTACTAGGTAACTGATTTTGCTATTAGAAATGGACTGTCCTGAGAAGACAACTGCTGTCAAAGCAACTGCACTGGTAGTAGGACACCCGTAAGCACAGACATTTTAGCCATCACACTCTTGACTACTGTATTAGGGGAAGGGGGAGAAAACTAATAATAAAGTCAGTGATCCCAAAGGATTGGCTCAGTGCTCTGTGGTCATCACACAAGTGAACAAGATACAGTGGATGAATTCCATAAACAGCGACACATAACCACATAAAATGTGGCTTTGAAAAGTCACGTGGCTCCATCTAGAAGCAATTTTCCAGGTTCTGTCTTACACACACGTAACTCAAATGGAGTAGTGTTCCATACCTGTCAAAATGTTAAGTTATGCCACTTCCCTTCTGTGGCATTTTACAACAGTGCAAGTTAAATTTCCAATCACAGTTAATTGAAATCATTATGTTGTCAAGATATTCCATAATATTAACAGTAGCAGTTAGTCTTTTCACGTTGCTATTTCAAAAGAAATGTTTTGTAATTTACTATGTTAATTAATGCATTACCAGATCTATTGATTTTAAAAGAAAATGTTGACTAATATAATGTTTTCCTTATAAAATGTATTATGTTTTCCAGAAGACTGGATTAACCTGGTTAAATCTAGGGAACACTAGCACCTTAAGATGAGAAAAAAGAAACTTAATTTTCATTTTGCTTTTCCAACTACTACTAATAAAGCTGAAATATGCCTCCCACATAAGAAAGCCTTTTTACTTCTAACTGATGTCTCTATTCAGTGAAATACTATGATACTTCATTGCTGCAATGGTCCCATTGAAAATATTGCTTTATATACCTACCAAAAGAAAACATTTTGAGGAATGGAAAAACCCAAGCATTAAGCTTTGCATTACAACTTCTCTTGACCTTGCTTTATTAGACGGCAGTACTGAAGTCTCTACGTGGCTGTGTTAAGTTTTCCAGAAAAAATCTTATTTATAGACCAATGGATAATATGCCATGCAGTAGTAAGAAAGTAGGCAGTATTTCATACAATATCTGCACTTTTTTTTAACAGTTTCATAGAACACTGGATCTGTCAATAGACCTGATAATTTTCTTGTCATTTAAATTACAAGACTAAATTTCATCTTTGTTTATTTATTATCTAATATGGATTTATCAATGACAGTTTAAGAGTAATCAGTATGGCAATAAAGAGAAACATTCTTACTGTCCTATGTCAACTCCTATAGGATATGCAACAGAAAAGCTATGTGCAAGTTATTAAGACATTAAAGACATTCCAAAAGCACCTCCTTCCTATGATTTCATGTCAATGCTTTTAACAGTTTTAAATGAAAAGCAGCACCCTGCTTGCAACTCATTATTCATAAATACAGAAGGAATTACTCTAAAATTCAATTATTTGCTACAGAGTTTTCTAAAATGGAAAAACTTCAAAGTAATGTTTATTCATTCAAGTAAATTTGCTGTCAATTATTTTATTATCCAATTACAGAAACTCAGAAGTATCATAATCTCTGCATTATACATAAATGATCGGGAAATGAAGAAATCTAGCAATTTGTGCAACATTTAGTAAGACAAAGTCAAAAAAGAAATGAAGTTATCAGATTCTGCATTAAAAGCAGGTATCTGTCTCACTGTAGTGCAAATGAGCAAGTCCTACTTCAGAGCACTAATCAAATCTAATCCTTGTACTTTAAAACCTAGACATAGAGTTTAACTAATTTAATATTATTGCTAAACCCTGCTCCCATTGAAATCAATAGAAGACACACAGAATCATGAGTTTGTTTCCTTTACTGTCTTTTGAGAATATACTTAGTGAACTTGTTTGTACAGTTTAAGGTTTGTATATTCTACGGACCTTCAGTTCAGCAGTCTATAGGCAGAAAGCACAACATTAGATAACTATATGAGAAACAATATTTTTCTGGAACTTCCTGGTTCACATTACGTTCCTACAGAAACGGTAAAAGGAACAGTTTACCATCTATTTCACAACATTTACCAAGGCGAGGGCGGTTGGAAGGAGAAGCAGACCTTACAGAATGAGATACAATTAAGGCTTGAGAATGAAAACATAATTCTGTAGTCATACACACAAAAAACGACCTCACTGCTAAGTTTGAAAACTTTTACTAAAGTTTCCAGCATCCATCTTGAAACTCACAGAAACTCAGTCTGTGTAATGGGTCTGCCTGAGATGCAGCCCTCACCGTGCTGTGCAGTGGTAGCTAGATAACACACCAGTGTTTTGACTACTGCCAAGTAGGGCTCACACAGCATCAAGGCTGTTTCCCCAACATTTCCCCAGTAGGCTGGAGATGGGTAAGAACTTGGGAGGGGATATAGCCAGGACAGCTGACCCAAACTGACCAGAAGGATAGTCCATACCACATGAAGTCTGCTCAGCAATATAAGCTGGGGAAAAAGGAAGAAGGAGGGGATATTCGCTTCACATTTATCGTCCGGAGCAACGTCTACACGTACCGGAGCCCTACTTCCCAGAAAGTGGCTGGACATCGCCTGCTGATGGGAAGTAGAGCATAAGATCTTTTGTTTTGCTTTTGCTTCATTAAACTGTCTTGATCTGCCCCATGTGCCTGTTGTTATATTTTCTCTCCCCTGTCCAGCTGAGGGGGTGAGAGTGATAGAGTGGCTTTGGTGGGCACCTGGCATCTGGCCAGGGTCAAACCACCACAGTCTGCAAAGAGCACGGCATTCCAAAAATGAAAAGATGCCTAGAAAACTGGAAGTGCTATGGAAAACCACATAGAAACCAGAATATCTCCAAACATCTAAGAAGTTGCTTCAGCCAAATTTCTGCTCAACCTACAACTGTTACTACCATTAAATATGAATTGTATATGCATATCTAGTCCTGCCAAGGGGAAGGCTTGATGGGGAATTTTGACAGGATTTCATTTCTATTCAATAACATCTGACCTTGAGCCCAGAAATTCCCTGGAGGATTGCAGCAGGCAAGTTTCTCTGCTTTGTTTTGTTTTAATACTAAAGCTTATTAATCTTCCTTTAAGAAACATCCCATAATTAGTTTTACATCAACAATATGCCTGCATATATCTATTAGTCTTTAAATTTCTTGTAGAAGACAAGTGTCTCTAGTTCTGATAAAGTTTCATTTGTCTCTAACAGGAACAGGCTCTTCCAGAGGTGTTATTTTCATCCTTGAAAACAGCAGACTACATCTGTCCTCAATTAAACCAGTGTCAATGTGGATTGACTGCATTAACTTCAATTAAATTACACTGATAGGGATGAGACCAAAATTTCACCCAGAAGCTAGAAAAAAATATTAACTTCGTGTTTTAAAATGCTTTCAGTCTTATAGTTCCTTACACTTATTTTTTTCCCTTCTAACCTAGTTTTTGACATTTTTGTAATGAACCACACTATGCATTTTTTAACACAAACCAGTAACCAGGGAAAGGTAACCCAAATAAGACATTTGTCAACAATTCTGTAAGCTCAATTATGCTTTTTAGACTTTTTTGCTAGCAAATAAAGACATGTATTTTGTTTTTACAATACTTGACTGTTTCAATGGCACTTTTCCCCTATTTTCAAAATGTTTGTCCTCTAGTCTAAAAAGTAGAAAACATAAAAAAAGGAGAAAATAGTCAATAATACTTTGCTCCTAGTACAAGATGAAAGATAAAGAAGTAGAACTAATTATACACATTCATGTTTAATCAGTTTTTCCCCAAGTGAAACTCATGTTTTAGCTGAATTGTTTCTAGTCAGTTATTCATTTTTATGCAGTGTTAAACAATCTTTTCACATCTCAAACTGAAACTAATTCAGCATCCAAGACCTATAAAAGAAGATCAGGAGGCACTTAATGTCTTCCTTTTTTATGATGACTTTTAGTGTCTAAACCAGAATTCTTGGGCATAACTTCATACTTTGATAGAGAAATTGAAGGACTTTATATTATCCACAGGAATAAAACTGAAGAAAATTCACTATATTAGGAAATAGAAGGCCTGCACAATGCTTTCTGAAGGTGTAAGAGAAGCAAAGGTGCACAGCTTTCTTTTTAAGCAGATTGATAAGAGCAAGACACAGATTCTCAAAGTACACTTTTTGCTTCTTTCTACTTGTAGGTAAAGCACAAGAGATGATAGCACATTGCAGACTGCAATGATAAGTGAACTGCACCTTTAAGGCTAATTGTGCCTTTTTTTATCCTTATATAGAGTCTGCCAGTGTACAGGACAGCAAGTTTAGTCCTTTGCTAGCCCCCGCCGTTGTCCTGCTCAGGACTTGGAAACAGTAAAATAGACACTATCCAGCTCCTGCATTGTTTTGCCTTTCAGTTGATGACAACTCCAATTATCTTCTTTAGTGGATTAAGACCCTTTCTACTCTCTCAAACCAGCTCTCCTGGACTGGGCACAGCCCAATGTTTCTAGAAATCACGCTTTTGTGGCGCAGTGTTTAAAACAACAATCTCTTCTGCTAATTTACTACTCTTATGCATTATAAATTTAAGATAAGAAAAAGGAGTAAGTTAAAAGACTACATTTTACAATAACAGTGAAGTAGTTAACCTGACATAGAAACACAGTTCCTCACCTGAAAGAGTCCTTGAACTTACCATTGAAACCTCCCAATCTGATACTATCTGACACATTCAATACAAAAAGAAAACGTGGTCAAGATCAGAGAACAGGAAGGACCAAAAGTTTTGAGAGTTTAAGAATAAAGCTGGTGAACCAGTAACAAAAAAACATTAAGTCCCTCATTTGTAATAAATTATATGACTAACCAGCAAATAAATGGTCAGTTCATCTCATGGTATTTAAAGTTGTATCAGGTGCTATCCCATCAAAAGGAACAGAAAAGCACGCCTTAATTTAGGACTAAGTGAATTAGTTGAAATACTCATTAATATAAGAATAATGTAAAAATCTAGAGAAATATGGTATCATCAGTACCAACCTCCAGAGTTCCCATAAAGTAAACACAAGACTTTGCAAATGCCTATCAAAATTCTCTATATAGAGTATTTTATTGGCAACTACATATTAAATCCTTGTACAATTCAGGCTGCCATTATTTGCTGAAGAAAGCTTGGGAATCTTGAAATCTGAATCCAACCATATCAAACAATGATGCCTAATTTACTGCAAAGAGATCACCAAATTAAAAAAAAAAAAAAAACTAACAAACAAAAAAACCCTAATCCCCCCTCCCCCCCCCCCAAAAAAAAAAAACAAAAACCAAAAAAAACCACTACACAAAAACAGAAACCAAAACAAACCCAAAAAAGCAAGCAGCCAAAAATCCCAAAACCCACACCACTTGGAACTGATTGTGATATATATTTTTTAAAGTACTTCCCCTTAATTTTTCTTCTGGGCAAGCAAGATGGCACGAATGCATTCTACTGTAACACATTACAGTAAGGAAAGTGTTGAAAACTGCAAAGTTTAACTTCTCAATGGTCTCAAAATTCTATTGGTCAAAGTTGTATTTCAGCAATGTCTTAAACTGTTTCTTCTATGCTTTCTATGTTACTGACGAAATCAATGGAACTTCATCACAATACATACTGATGTCACAAAGCAATAAATGAGGTTCCTGAATTGTATAAATTCGCACTGTTAAAAAAGTTCTTTCACACCAACAAACAAAAAAGGAAACATTATTTACACCTTCTAATAGCTCGATGCAGTTCATTAACTCCATCAATTTCTAGAATCATTTTCATCTCTAACAGGTTGCTAACACGTTTGTTTTTATCAAAGTCACAAGAGTTTGTCCAATAGGAAACTAAACATGTTATCAGTAAAATAAAAACATGAACTATCTGATCTCTTTATACATAGGTCTATTTAATATATTGTTTGTTTAAAAGAAGCTTGTTATTCTTGATATCCTAACCTTGTAAACCATATAAAATTCTGATACCTAATTTGCAATAAAGACACTTTATGCTAATTATAGTACATATGTTCAAAGTATTTGTATTCTATATAAAGGTAAATTTATAAGTGCCAATACTTAAGCCAAGTCAGATGTTGTAACATTAAACTTTATTTAAAACAAAACCAGAAAGAAAATTCTTACACGCTCATCATTGTACCTGTAAATGAGACCTAATAACAGGCAGTAAAGCTGTTTACAATTAGCCTGCTAATTCTGAAAGTACAACAAAAATGAAGATTTATTTTCCAAGCTTTTTCACACATTCCTATTCCCCAAATAATCAGAAAGAAAATAAATTCCCTTATAAGTGCAAGCATATAACATCAGTATTCTTAACTATATTAGGTAAGACAAAGCTGAAGTCTCTCTCAATCCAACACTTACTTTGTGGCAGACCAAAAGTTTTCAAAATTCACCTTCTGTTTATTCCTGTAATTACGTATCAGTGAACTAACTCATATGATTAATTCTCAACTAGCAATGTAGCTTAAGTTCAATAAAACTAGATTTAACATTTTTTCACCACAAGATGCATTCTCTTAATGTAAATAAGACACACAGACAGACTTTTCATTTGTAGAAATAAACCAGTGGTTTTGGATATGCAATAGAACTGCATCATTAAAAAACAGGTCTTTCATATCAAGAGTCGTCAGCTATAAAGAGATCATGAGCAACTAGCGTTGATGCCCAAAGCTCTTTCCAAAAGAGAACACATGAGTTTAATGGACTGAATGGTAAGGAAAAATTCAGATTGTTTCTCTGTCTGCACCTATAAGGCCCAGAAAAGATAAAAAAGCAGAAGCGCAGAACAAAACCACTAAGGAAAACAGTCTATATAGTAAAAAAATATTTTGACATGAGAATATGCCATCTTCAATTGCAAAATATGGAAGTAGAAATAACTCATATACAGATATAGAAATATGTACATGTATAGATATTCATAGATATATAAGGAGGACATAATAGATATTTCATAATACTTTTTTTGAAAAGTATTCATATATTCATAACACTTTATGATTTAACTATATAGGACAGGAACATGTTTTGGACCTGAAAATGTGCATTGGTAGAGTTAAAAAAAGATTCACCAAATAAAGTAAATTCCTGATTTTCAGTACTTTTTAAAAGCCAATTTCAATACTTTTTACAAGCATGGGTAACTATTTTTAATCCCAACTTGCACAGAAACAAAGGGAGAATACCAACTTTAGTTACATGTTCAAAACCACCATCAAAATCATTTATTGTTATAGCTGAGAACAGAAACCGTGTCAAACTTCTAGTCCTGTGCTGCATTTACCAAATCACACTGCTCACATTATTTTTCCACAGAAAATGCTCAGGAATTTAAGAGTTACTATTACAGTCTGTACCATCTATTGTACATCCTCTAGCTGATACTTCAAAGAAAGGACAGTTTTCTGCCCAGCTGACTCCTCCAATGGATTTAAGCCAGCAGTTGACAATCTTTTCCAGTCTGGAGACCCCTAAAAATTTTCTGTTATACTTACAAACACCAAACAGCAACTGTAAACCTATAAAATGTTGGCTTGGTTTTCTTAATTATTTTTCACAGCCTTCTACAACAGCAAATTGAAAAACCATTAAACAACTCACCCAAAACAACTTCGTAATATTTGTCATGAGAGAAAACAAGGGAAATCTGATAAAGTAATCTATGGTGAAACTTTACTACAACAACTTTGTAGAGCTTGATAGAAAAATATCTACAGGTTTCTCAAACATCTTTCTGTAGTGTGACATGCAAGCCTTTTATGTTCAACATGCTGATTTATGTTGCTGTTTTGTAATATCAAAGAACTTCTGATTTGCACGTACTTCGTGATTTTCGATAATATTTCACAATCCTTTCAGTATAGCAGAAAAGGTGTCTAAAACCTAGTCTTGACAGAGCGCAGCTTGATCACATTCACTGAAACAAATCCTTAGGCACAAGCATCAATGACAAAATCTACTCAGGCCTTTGTTGAGAACAACAGAAAAATGCAGCCTTGGAAAATAATAAAATATGAGCAAACTGCTATCATATTCAAGAAAGATCCTGCTGAATTCATCTTTTCATACCTGTGCTGGATTTCCATACATAATACTATACCAGGCTTTTGAGGGGTAGGAGAATGTGACAGTTCAGCTTTGTTTACACTGCTTAGAGCAAAACGTAGAATTCTTTGATTTATCTACAACAGAAGTGACTGTGCCAGGTTCTGTTTAGAAGTGAATACTTGCTAAACTGTAGCATGAAGAAAACTGGTAGCGTGCAACACTGTCCAGACAGTCTAAGGACACCCAATACATACAGATCAACTGCCCCAGTGGTGCACTCTGTTGATCCTTCTAGTGCAAAATTCCCCATGTAAGGTTTAACCTTACAATATTTAGGTTGGATAGATTTAAAAACCAAAAACAAGGCAACCAAAGCCACAAGGCGAGACACCTTCCTCTTCCTGAGGAACAGACTAAAAAAAGGACAAATTATAAAATAAACAGCTCACAAAGATTGTGAAAACATTTTGCATTGACACTAAAAGACGGACAGTATAGTTGAGATTGTTACCAAGGTACACAGCTATGCTTTCTCAAGGTACATTCAGAATGCATGTCATAGGATTAAATATAATGGCTGACTATAACAAATAAAATAGTGCATCTCCATGCAAAAGCTTAGCATTCTGCTATCCTTTGCGGCAGGCTTATAACAGTATCGTATTTTGTATATCACAACAATCACATGGCTCACTAAATCCACTCATCTCTTCAAAAATAATTTTTGCAAGATTTTACTGACAGGCATCAATTTTTTTTTTAACAGTACGTAGGAGTCACATGTTTTTCAATGAGAGGACTTTGGGCATCTGACAGAACTGGATAGCTTAGGTCGCATGCAGTGAAGAGTATCTGTCTACATACAGCAGGATCAGGTTTCACATTTTACCCTAGTCCTTAATGTGGTATCCTCATTCTAAGCAGTAACAACTACACTGTTTGAAATGATTTTTTTTTTTAACTTTGGACTAGAAATAGAGGAAGAAACGTTATGTTTCCTTTTCCACTGCATACCTACCCTGCCTCAATTAAGTTGGTTTTGTGAGCCCCTCTCCATGACCACAGTCAGTGGTTCTACAGCTTACTAGAAGGCATGGAATTAAATTGCAGAAATTGCCTTTTCACCCATCTATCCTAACTAGCTATGCTGAATAGAAGCAATCTTCACAAAACTGGAATAAGCAGCAGGACTGCTTCAAGCTTCTGAAAACTCCTCTCCCTTCCTTCCCCTTTTGAGAAAATATAATAGATCTTCCCTTTTCTCCCACCTTCCCTACTCACAACACTTATCCTCTTCTGATACGAAGACTCATATGGGAGCAGGACCAGTCAGAGCGGACATGGAAATTTCCAACTTTAACTCATTGCATTTTGCTGTAGACTTCCAGAAAACATTGAGAGCTTTCAGCTTCCAGGTGAAACACACAGAACAGGCAGTTAATATTCCCTGATTTCTACTTTGAATTCACAGCTTCTTTGACCTTGTTTCTATCATTAGTTTTCCTGCTCACTTCTCTGAAAGACAAGTAGGTTGTATACTACTATTGCAGATTGAACCAAGCCTTCCAAATCTTCCCAATAAGAACTATTTTTAAAAATAAATACTATATTATCTAGGGAATATGTCAAATTAGGCTTGTACATCAGTAGCCAGCATTTAACTGATTCTGACTGAATGGCATACTATTCTTAAAACAGCAGCGCAGACATTAGACTTCACAAGAAAGGTGGGACTTTCAGCAGCTCTAGTGGTAAGCTGCTGCAGCATTTAAAGCTGAAACAAATCATTAATTACAACAGAGAGGAACCTCCTGTGCCAAAGCAACACACATTTAAAGAGCCACATAAAACTACTGAAGCCAAGCAGAATATGCTTAGAATGTTTCTCAGGAAACTTGTCCATATTCAAGTAACTATCAAAGAGCAGATTTTTAAAACACACTGAATATTTAAGAAGCAAAAGGAAACTGATTTTGATAGACAATATTTTATATGGAAATTAACTATTACTTTTTGCTAAACACCAAAATGGACATTTTAATTTTTTTTATTTTTAACCATGAGTTTAGCAGTTCATTCCATTTACCCCACACCTCATTGATGGTAAAGCTGCACAAAATCATATGCAGAATTATCTTTTAAAATATGCATTGGCACCACAATGTTTTGATTACAAGCACAATTTTATCAAATGCACTAAATGCAAAGAGAAAAAAATATTAAACAATATTATCAACTGCATCATCAGAGCAGCCCTTTGCATGGGAACAGTGTAAATGTCTTAGGGGGAAGACATCTGTCTCCTCTGGTGAGCTTTGCAAATATGCTTCACTTGCAAGAGTTGTGTCCATATCTTTTGTTTCATATCTGACTATGCCAGCGGCCCATAGGTGGGAGGTAAATCTCCTCTGCACCACACTCTTATCATGAGGATGCAACACAGTGTTATCAGGAGAATCACTTCTGTATTTATGTATTTTCCTTCTAGCTGTATCTAAGAAAGAAGTAGCAAGGATTTCTCATAACTTATGTTTGACATCAATATAGTGATACAGTCTTAGAAACATTTTTCAACAATAAACACTTGTGTAACAGAAGTCACCCTCTACAATAGTAGTTTCCCTTAGCCAGTTTTGCCATAACGGCCTGAATACCAATCATGTTCTTGACTTTCTCCAAATAATCATACCATTCAAAACTTGACACAACAAGATTTTCAAACGTGTTTGCTCTTCATTTTAATGATAGAATGCCACAAATGCCTTAATTTAGAAAAAAAGGGAAGTAGTAGATGTCAAAGATGTTAGCTGATTTCTTCCCACTGTAGGAGAAGTCAAATGCTCTACAATAATATCGGAACAGATTTTAAAAGCGTGGCCATCTATCTAGAGGTCATGGAAGTCACTGCAGCACAGCAGAAAGTTTCTAAAGGTAACTTTACAGTAGGTAACTTCCCTAGCAGCAGCTGTTAAGCTGAAGCTCCACAGATACACAGATTAGACTACACTGAGATCCGGCTTACAAAAAGAAAGCTTTTAAAAATTAGCAATTTTAATTGAGATAAACATTTATGAACTGCATGTGTAATGTATACGCTTAACTTTCTATGACTCCACTTTCTGAGCTAAGAATTCAAATGCAAGGTTTTAAGTCAAATTAAGTCCAGTTCTTAGTATAGTTCATGTCATTCTTCTATGAAACATTCTTAATTTGATTTTAACATGTACACCTACCTTGTGCTTACCTAACCCATCTCCACACAGGAGTATTTAAAACTAGTAAAATTGAGGAGGAAAAAATACTATTTATGTTTGATTAGGCACTTCATAGGAGACTTAACAGAAAAGAAGGTTTAAGATTGGTATATCAACACTAAAAGCAAGCTGATGGAGAAAGAATTAAAGCCAGCCACCTTTCTTCCCATATTACAATGTCATAGCTGATAATAAAGTAACTTCTTGGTGCTAGATTGCCTCATACTGAGAAATTAGCATGTTCTTGTTTTTATTATTTTAGTTTAACCACTAATTTTTTCTTATTTTTTCTTTTAATGAGACAAGATCCACTGAAATTACAGTAGATTCAAAAACCACAAGGTGGCTATCTTAAAGGTGTAGTGACAACCAGAAATGCTACAGCTACATCGCAGAATTAAATAGTGCAATGTTAAAGAAATACGTACACTAAAGAACTTTCTCTCCCACAGGATAGAAGCCCAGTCTTTGATCCAGTGTAAAACCCTGTAAAACAATCCTTGGTATTGTCAATAATAAATAAATATTCAGAAAAAGAAAATGCATAAACTGAACTTAAACTAGCTGCAGTTACCATAGAAACCAGCGAGACTTACTCAACACTTCCTACTCTATTCCATTATCATTCAGTATCTCATTAACTCAGATGCAGAAGCATTGTTCCTATTCCTATGGAAACCCAGGAAATAGCCCACATCATTGCCCACAGCAATCTAGAACACGTCCTGGATTCATTTATGTGCTGCCATGGCCTATGAAAGATTAAAAATAACTAAACAGACAAAGTCCCTTTCTCAACAGAAAGAAGCAAATTTCAAACTATTCCCTATGAACATAAGTAACAAACGTCGGCAAGCCGTTTATAATCTGTGAACAATTGCAAGGAACAGATCTGTACAGTTACACTAACACACAGAAAGGTACATTCTCAGCACCTTTGTGTACTCTCCTTATACAAATGCCCTAACTTGATCAGACTAAGCCCTTTAGTCCTTATGACATTTCTCTTGTTTGTTGACCAGTGTGTGGAAAGGGGAGCTTTTATACAGATATAATAGTATACAATCTAAAATGGATACACAACTTTTTCCATCTCAGAAGACAAAAAAAAAATCTGCTGCACAGATTCAGAAATACATGCTCTTAAATAAACAAGATTCATGAATACTTGAATGACTACATATTAAAGATGCTTCCCCATCAGTCCCTTCCAACTAGATAAATGTCTCCTTTTTCTACTCTGTGAATCTAAAGTTGTAGAGTGAGTAAACTTTTGATCTAGTGATTAGAAAATGACTGCAAGCCATAAAAAATGTCCCCCAGAGCCAGTTCAGTTGTCTATCTAGCACAAAGACAAATCTCTGACTGTCATAATATGAGATGCATTTTACAAAGAACAGGAAAGAATATTAACTTTCTGTAGTCCGTTCTACTCATATAGTCTTTGGCACAGGTATATTGGAAGATAACCCCTTCTGACACTATGTAATAGCTGTTTGGTACCTGTTGCCCACTTGTCCAACCCATTTTTTGAACCTGTTGACACTGTCTACACAGTCTCCCTTTAGAAAATTAAATGTAAATCCAGAAGTTCACTGACCCTCATATAAGAAAAACCCACTTTTTAATAATTTAGCAACTTCCATAAGTCACCCTTGTTTTTAGCATCTGGTTAACAACAGTTTGGCATAGATTGTCCACCAGCTTTCTTTGTGAATGCTGACCATATTCCATACCAGCCTTTTCTCCAAACTGAAAACTCTCAGCAATTTTTACCTTATAAGGCAGCTATTTCACATTCTTACTGCTTTTGTTGCCTTTCTCTGTCCTTTATTCTGTCACTCTGAAGATATAAAAAACAAGGACTTCACATAATACTCAAGACACAGGTACATAAATATTTTTTATGTAGCAAAATTATGTCACCTGTCTTGTTCTTGACAATGCCAAGAGTCAGTCCATTATCTCAGAGGACTATCCGTGATAATGCCAAAATCTTTCCTCTGTATAGTTACCAGTTCTAGATTCAGAATCATGTCAGCATGGTTAGATTTTTTTTTCCCCTTGATAGATTGCCCCACTTTTACACACACTGAAGTTCAACTGCCACATACTTGCTGTCACGGATATGACTGCTACTGTTTTCTACACTGTGAGGACATCATCAGCTCCTTTGTGTTTTACTTTCTTCATCCATAAAATAAAAATAGTCATCTGCCTTAAGAGACAGTTGTATACTGAATTCATTTAGCAGCTACTTAATATTCTGTCATCCTCAGGAACATGTAGAAAACCAAATTAGTGGTTAACAAGATTAGGTAACTTACAATTATTATGAAGTCCCTGAAAATTTTAGCAGTCCCTGAAATGTTTAGCAGTCCCAAAGTCAGGTAAAAAATCTCATTTTTATGCTTGGAATTGGAAGCAGATTCAGTACAGAGTAGAAAAAAAAGTATGCTCTCTCCTGAAACAGGATGACAGTAAACCTTATAGCGACACTTTAGTACATCTTTTGAACTCTTTAAACTACATCTTGAGAAACTTCAATTTCGCTTTAACTTTTGTCAACTATTTTACTTCTTATGAAAACAAATCTTGATACAGGTCTTGGTCCAATGAATATATTAAAAAAAAAAACCACCACACAAAAAAACATAAAACATAAAACCAACCAAAAAACCCAAACCACTGAGGACATGGAACATCCTGTGGTTCCTGCCTGTGCAGACCTGGAGGCTGAGAAAGGCTTCCCCCTTCTCTAGTCCAGAAACCTCGAGCACAATAAAAGGGAAAATGGCACTATTTTTGCCTAACTAGCAGAGTTTATAGGTCACACCAAACTTCCCTTAACTAAGAAAAATTTTAATGTCGTAACCAACAGACTGCAAAACAAATCCTGTTATCCAAGAACACATGTGCTTCACTGCTGAAAAACTAATATCAGGTTTGGATTTGTAAAAGGCTTGGGATACTGTGAGTATGAAAGACTAAATCACTGAAGAGTATTTTCAATTTCTATTGTCTAGTCAATTAATACATTTTATCCTAAATTAAGTCCTATTCAGAATAACAGCATCCTAAGAATATTACAGGTGCTCAGAAAAAACCTGTATGTTAATTCCACAAAAAGACTGGTTGCAAAATGTCTCCAGGATGACAGGGTCCCACAACAGAAAGGACAAGAAAGATCAACATTTATAACAGCTTTGTTTACCCTCAAGAAACCTTGTTAAACTCCAGACTCAATTTCTGAGATGTTGCATGCCCAAAAGTTGCTCAAGGTTCTGCTTTCTGTTTTGCAAATCTAGTAAAATAGCTGATACTATCAAGATCACTGTCAGTATATGTAAACCAAATGTACCTGCTACCCACAAATTCCTATCTATCAGGGATACCAAATTATCCTTTGAGCACCTATTCTCATTCAAGTCATGAGAGAAGCATTACTGCCTTTGGAAGTAGGGAGAAAACCCACATAATTTCTGTGGTGCTAAATTTCACTTTGGCTGCTAGGCAACTGTAACTTATTACAAGAGGTGGTTTCTTTCTTTTCACGCCTCGATGTTAAAAGAATTTGAGTCCTCTCCTTCAGAAAAAAATATAATGCAGCAAGAGAAAAGCAAGCTGTGAAAATATCCTGAAAAAAATCCAAGCATGCTTACTTTTTTTTTTTTCCAGGAAAATCTACTATAATTACTTATATATTTAAAAATCAACTGGTTTTCCTTACTTGTATTTTTCAAAACGTTCCACCAGCTCTGAAGTAATTCACTTGAATACAAACTTTAAACAAAAAAAAACAAACCATACCCACAAAAACCCCCAAACAACCACCAGTACTTTTCATTCCATTGCTTCATGTATGGTTTTTTCCCCCTCTAGGACACTCTCATTTGATATTATTTTTAGTGCATCTCCTCTTTATGACATATTTATGTTCAAAACCTATGTCTAAGTAAAAATATCTGACTTCTGAATGTTTGCTTGAGCAAGAGTACTGCAAATTAGTTAAAGGTTACCAGTCATCTTTCCCTGAATGAGCAGTGAAACCTTCTAGCACTTTTAACAGTTCAGAAGTCCAATCAAGGGTCTAAATCTTTCCCTAGTAAACATTTAGTGCGCTCTCCTATTCACTAGATGGTCTCCAATTCAGACTTTTAAACACATTCTAAAGTTTTGACACCAATTTCTCAGGAACTGTAATGTTTAGACCTTGCAGAATGAGATGATCTGCCAAGTAGAGTCCCAAGTCCCAAGCTAGTCCCAAGTTTTATTACTAACCTCAAAACTTTGTCCTATCTTGACAAAATATTTGTAAGACTTGGTACTGCAATGCAACTAATTTCAACCTTTGAGCATGTAGGACAGTCAGAGATGAGAAAAAAAGAATGACCACTGGATTTTTTTGAATAGATGAAGAGAATTTAGCAACAATTATACATTCCAACCAAACTGTGTTACAGAAAATTTCCATTTCATTTCAAATATATGCTGGGGAACATATAGTCACTTTTTAATTTAAGAACGCACCTTCACATACCACTTCCTCATCTTTAGGTTTTTAAATGTAGCTAGTAACTTTAAGAATTAAGTAACCTAAATTATCTTCTGATTAAATAACTTAATAATATACAACTTTATTAATATAATACTGCCACTAATTGCCATCCCCTCTTTTCTCCCCCTGCAAGGGCTTTTCTTTTCCTCTTCCTTTCAAATGCTGCCAATCTAAAAGACATTATCATCATATAGTGATTAAAAAGCAAAGCCTTATAGACTCCATTTTAACACAAATTTGCCTGCTTCTGACTGACTCTTTCCTTTAGGAAGTGAGAGAGTCAACGCAGTACGCAAAACCACAACATGCCACTTAGCACAAACTAAGTAAAGATCCTTTCTCTGCTATGTGTTTACAGGTCACATCTTAAAAATGGAACAAATAAAAATTTGCTCCACCATTTTATCTCCTGGATTTGCAACTGAAATAATGATTTTTCTTTCTTTGTCCATTTAAAGGAGAGCCTACATTCAGCTGTGTCCTAGATTGAACTGTGGTAACGTCAACAATATACATACAACTGTCTTGTATATCAAACACTTCACCTAATTAAGGAATTCCTTTTCTTCTTATTCAAATGATTAAAAAAACGAATTTCAGGAAGCAAAATCAATTCATGAACACCTTTAATTTCCTGCTTCTTCAGATTAATTATGAATGTGTCTTATTCTTCTTTGATAATCCCACCTCAGGAATTTTTATATGATACTTCCATCATCTACAGCATCATATAGCACTTCAAAGTAGATCAGTATTTCCCTGAACAGATTCTAAGTAAACTGTTATCTTTAATTGTTATTTATATTTATGCTACTCGACATCAACTGCAAACAGAATGACATGGGTACAATCAGCATGTTCTTAAATCACATGCTTACGCGATTTAATATGGACACATTTTTAGACAGTATGCAAAATTCTTATCTACATTATTGAAGAGCAAAATCACATTTACAAAGGTGGTGCCAGCAAAAACATTAAGTTCCAATCATGCTTTTAAAATCTAAAGAATGAGGAGAAAGGCTATTCTGACCACAAAACTGTAGACACCATGCCTAGCCAGCTCAGTTTTCTGCACCACTTCAGAAAACAAAAAGGGTTTTCTAACTGAAGGACACTCTGGATCGCCCTCTACAAATGCCTTCCTCCAAAGCCTGCCCATCAGATGAAGGTGGGTAGTGTGAATATTCCTTTGTGTATAAACCACTTCTGGAATGTCAAGTGTAGAATTTAGCTCCTAAAGCAGTAAGGATATCTAGTTCTATTTCAGTACTTCATTTCTACAATATTCACAGAAACTACTGAATGAACTGCAATATTAGCACAATCCCATGTACATGCCACTTTTACATTTGTTCTGTCTGATCTTGCCATCATTAACAGACAAGAATTACATGCTATGAGACACTCAGTGATGGTCAAATGTTTAGAAAATATGATGGTTTAATTATTTATCACAAGTAAATGTCCCATTCTTGTTTCTCATGTTGCTCCCCTGCACTTGGGGAGGGGGCGGGGGGGGGGGAATGCTCTTAGGGAAAAAGTACTCCTAGAGACTGAAAGAACAGAAATATGTTTCCTAATGGTTCTCTGTCGGAATTAGTAGAGAAACACTCTGAGGAGCAGGGAACAGGCCTGAAACTGGCAGCACCAATTCTTCTGTGATCCAAAAGCGTAAGAAAGTGTAGGCGCAAACAATACCGAGTTTTACATAAGAGCACCAGTATAAGAATCTTTTGTGCCAGGGAGACACTGAATTCCGCCAGTGTTCAGAATTGCTCCCATGGACAATGTGTGAAAGTTTTTCTGTATACAGAGATTAATTTGCACAATACTCATTTCTTTGGCTCCACCTAGCTAGCTCTAACATATACATGTAAAAAATACTGCCAAAGTTTACATGACAAGCCTGGGGTTTTTTCCACAACTCACAGCAAACACTGCTGGCAGGCCCAGACATACAGCACAAATAAGTTTTACAGAAAGTTTCAAAAACTTAAAAAGGTTTATATTTATTTGAAACAGAACATTTAATTAAAATCAAAAGCAAAATATTTCAAGGTTTGAGAAAGTTTTAATTTCTCTTCTCTTTGTTTAGTCTTTAAATCTTCCTCTTTTGTCAATGAAATGGCAGGGGAGGAGACTAAGAATACTTTTTCTTTCCCCTTGCTTTTATTTCAGTTACAGAACTCTTCCCTCTGCCATAACCACCAATGAATTAAATGTTTTTAAGAAAACTAGTGTGAAGGGGAATCAGCTCTTTTAAAGTTTTCAGAGCCACTGTGTCCGTCAGGACTGGGTTAAATCATTTCACTGTCTCCAGTGACCCAGATTATGAATAGCAAGGAACATCCCCTTACTTTCCAGTAGATGCACTGAAATGCATGATTTGGAAAGTATTTTTTCAAAGTAATTTTCAAACTAAAAAAAAAAGAAAATGTTTTCAACTAGTTCGACAGCTATAATGTTGATGAAGGCCTTCTATTCTGCATTTTAAATGTCGCCTACTGATTTGCATCTATTGTCTTAACAGAAATGTTTTATTTCACAGGAGAATTGGGTAAATAGCCCTATGTGGATGTAAATGTCCAATTTTGTGCTACAACTGCACAGCTGTGATGCTGTGGCCTTTAAAAATAAATTTTGTCCTGTATTTTCCATTTTCTTGTCCTTTATTTTCTTCACTTGTGGGTAGTCCAGTTTAAATATTAAAGAGATTATAGGAACAGCCACTATATAAATATTTGTTCCAACACTCAAAAAGCACCTGGACAAACTGATATGATAAACTAGGAAGTTGTTTTGTAAGGTTACTGGGGAAGAAATAAAAGCTAGACAAGACACACCAAAGATATAGTGCCAGACTCCAGTAGAGAGGTCTAAAAAAATACTGGCTTGGTTCCACAAACAGCATTTGACATTCCATCAAGATTCAGTTAGGAAAAAATGACTGTCCAGGTAAGAATAATGGTGAGAGTTTTTTCCATGAACAGAAAACACAAATAAGATTCTACTTTACACTGATGTGTGCTCAACACATTGATAACTTGTCTCCTTCGCTTGTCAAATAGAACCAGACAGCAGTTACACAACAGCCTTCAGGTCATCATGCTGACCTTAAAACCAATTATATCTCTTTTCTCAAGTCCATTTTCAGTAGACAACTTTTAAAACTTTTTTTGCAAACATTGGATGTAAATTAATTTTAATTTAAACTCTCACAGAATAGTAGGGGTTGGAAGGGACCTCTGGAGATCACCTAGTCCAACCCACCTGCCACCTACAGCAGGTTACACAGGACTTACCAGGCAGGTTTTGAATTTCTCCACAGACTCCACAGCCTCCCTGGGCAGCCTGTTCCAGTGCTCTACCACCCTTAACATAAAGAAGATTTTCCTCATGTTGAGGTAGAACTTCCTGTGCTCCAGTTTGTGCCCATTGCCCCTTGTGCTGTCACTGGGCACCACTGAAAAGAGCCTGGCCCCATCCTCTTGACACCCAACCTTTAGATATTCGTAAGTGTTGATAAGATCCCCTCTCAGTCCTCTTCTCCAGGCTAAAGAGCCCCAGATCTCTCAGCCTTTCCTCATAGGAGAGATGAACCAGTCCCGTAACGATCTTAGTAGCCCTCCACTGGACTCTCTCCAGTAGCTCCTTGTCTCTCGAACTGAGGGGCCCAGAGCTGGACAGAGTACTCCAGATGTGGCCTCACCAGGGCAGAGTAAAGGGGGGGGAGAACCTCCCTCAACCTGCTGGACACACTCTTCTTAATGCACCCCAGGAGACCAATGGCCTTCTTGGCCACAGGAGCACGTTGCAGGCTCATGGTGAACTTGTCTACTGGAATTCCCAGGTCTTTCTCCACAGAGCTGCTCTCCAGCAGGTCGACCCCCCAACCTGTACTGGTGTTGTACTATAATTTCCTTTAGCTGCAGATCTCTCATACAATTTTGATTTCATAGCACTGTAAAGCCATCAATTTATTTTTTTTTTCTTTTTTTTTGTGGGGGAGGTGGGGCAGAAATAATAATTCCACACTTTGATTCAGAAATATAATAGCTGGCAGGAACAGGCTGTGTTAAGTTGGTTGGAATTCATGAGTAAGTCATAATATTTTTAAACAATATACTTTGATAAAAATACGGACTTGACTTAGCTACATCCTATATCTACAAATAATGTGAATATTTTCTCTAGAACAAATGTTCATTGAAGCAGTTAACCTTTAGCAAATATAACCATAAAGTAAAACTTAAATGAACAATGTTCATACTGGAAATGGTCCTCCAGAAATTATATCCTACCAATTCAAATCCCAAAACTGATGAGTGCTATATTAAAATAAATGCATCTTGTTTTCTAAACTAAAAAAAATTAACAGACTCCACACATCGCTACTTATTTCTCAGATGGTTAGTCATATTGATGAGCCCAGATGCGTACAATGCCTACTGTTATACCTCGACAAGAATATAAATATATTCTTAAGAATAATCTGAACCAAAGATGTCAGCCAGCTCTGGAAGTAAACTAATACCTTATAAGATGCAATGGTAAACTTCAAGTACAAAAAAGAAACAAAGTCATCAAATGGAATTGAGTAAGTTCTTTCTGTATCCTGAATGAAAATGCGTAGTAAAACACTGTTTATATTTTAGGTTGTCTTGATTATTGGTTTGTATTTGTGCTCACATATACCTCCGTAAAAAGAGCACAGGCCAATTTCTGATTGCATAGCTAGAAGCATAGGACTGGTTTTAGGCAACTTCTAGCCTTGACACTGAAATTGGAACAAGAAGCATGGCTCTAAGATTTGTCATTGTCAGGAAAACATGCAAAAGATCAATATGTCACTTTTCATAAGATGATCAATATGTCAGTTTCACATAGAAGACATGTAGTGCTAAAAGCAGCAATAGAACATGCTTTTAAGCTATTGATAAAAGAGAGCATTTAACATAACCAAATGGGTGGAAGATACATTTAGAAAAAAAAAAAAGTCAAAATAATATTATTCCAGAGCTAAATGAGACAGTACCATCTGAGCCACCTCAACTCTTCACTGTAAAAGACTTGATTAAGAAGTGCAATTTTTTTTTCTTCCCTTCTCCCTGAACCAAATAATCACTCTATAGACCAAAAGTAAACAATCAAGGACACAAATACTGGTTTTAACCCAAACTAGTTCCAAAGTCTCACTGGGATTCTGTTTTAAAGTTTTAAATGTGATTTAAATCACTTTAGCTGTTAGGTTGTAAGTACATGCATTCTAACAAGGAAACTAATCAAAATCACCCAGGAGACACCTTTTACTGCAGAGAACTCCACAGAAAACCCTTACTAATTAAGCATGATTTGACAAGAAAATAAAATAACTCTATTCAAACTATAAAGGTTTTTTTCAGTGGAACTTTAAACCACATATTATCAGTATCTGATTTGGCTCTTTGATAAATAACTGTTCACATGTTTGAAGGACTTCCTAACTTAATAAAGAAAAAGATCAAGAGAACATAAAATCATAACTACTCTACTGAAAGTATCACAAATCCCATCGCATGGCCAATTCGGACTCCCTTCTGACCACTATCTACTTTTTTAACACTGTGCTTATTGTCCATGTTAGCTTCCATTTTCGCTAGTACAATTTTACTTCCAGACAAAACAGGACTATAGTTTTACCACGTAATATGAAATTACAGTTCAAAATCATGGTGCCAGAATACTGAAGATAGGCTGGGGGCTGGAAGTCAGTTTTTCTTACTTGCTGTCTCTACTTCTTTCTTGCAATGGGAAAGGAGAAAATCAGGATCGACTCAGCACTGATACAACAAACCAATCGGAAATCATCCACTAATGCTAGGACACAGCGTTTGTTAAAAGTGTTCCTTAAAATAATAACATAGAAAACTTACAAGTACTCTGCCAGTTAATGTCTGGGCAGATATCATGACTCCTGCCCAATCCTTCACAGACGTCATCCATCCCACTTCTGCTGCCACATTCTCCTCTTTTTCATCTGTTGGTTTGCAGGCCCCATCTGCCTGTGTATCTCCACCACCATTGATCTTCTGGGCCTCCTACAAAGTGAGTATTTGTGTTAGTTAATGTTTAGCAATTTGAGAGCAAAAGTCACCATACAGTTGTGAGGCTAAGAAATGCTATGAAAAAAGCAAATCAGTCTTCCTGGGTTCCCACTAGATGAAATTAAGTATCTACTTGTCCATATCTCTTTAGAAATAATAGAGATAGAAATGTTCTATAAGGTACCAGACTAACAACTAGACAATAATACTCCCCTTGACTCTACATCTTAAAAACATGTATTTGGCAACAAATACGCTCTATGTTCCTTCCCTACAAGCAGCATAATTGTCAAGAGCTGTGTATTCAATTACAGAACTACACATGAGTTTGTCAGACATACACTGAAGGACTTTTTGATATATTAGTTCAAAACAATGTGTACTAGGTGTGAACATAATTTATGTACAATTTTAATTTACTATCACTAGAATTAATTATCTGAGTAAACCTTCACTGTGAAGCATAACGTAACACGACAATAATTATCAAGTATGAGGGGAACAAAATACACCACAGAGAATCTGCAGGGAGCTGCCATGCTATCAGTGAACCAGTGTTTCAATGAAAGTGTTTAATATATCATAGGAATTCTTCTGTCAGTAAGTGGCTCTTGTATAACAGTGAGCTAGAAATTAAAGAGAAGCCTCAGCCACACTAAGCTGCCTGATGAGTCACATGCACTGGAATTCATGTAAGTCTCTCATGGTCACTGCAGCAAGGATGTTGTGCTCTGTAACTGCCTGCTATGTGCTACAGTCACAAATGCTGCACAGAAATCAAGCGAAATGATAGGAAAAGCCAGCCTGCATCCTACAGCATTTAAAACATATAATTTCCAAAGTATCAGACTGTGCCGTGAGCACATCTTTGGTGACAGCATAATACTAATTACTTCCTGAATACTTGACAAGTAATGCTAAACAAGCATAGGAGAAGCAGCAAAATTCAGTGCTGAGGCAAGTACTGAGTAATTGAACTGCACCCATAGATCTACATTAGTGCTTTAAGCACTCTGCACAGATCAACAGCTTGAAAGATCTTGTTTATAGATGACTTGCCTATAGGCCACTAAGCAGGAAATCAATTGCCACTAATCCCCTTTGGGATATCCATTATTCAAGCAAAGATGTTTGACACCAGTTCAGTGGTTATTACTACAGTAGGAATACTACACTATCACAGTCAAAACGCATAGCTGTGAAATGGCCTTGAGGACACAGACGGACATAAAGGAAAGGGCACTTCCTGTGAGCAGTACTGAACTAATAAAGCAGCTGCACTGAATCTGTCAGCAAAGGACAGCAGAGCAACACTAAAAATGTAATATAGAGACCAACAGTTGTTTTTAGAGAATCTCAGTATTGCAACTTAACTAGCTCATCAGATTCCTCTGTGTTAGTCTCTCTCACAAAATGTGGGCTCTATCTTCTTACTAGCAATTACAGCACAGTATATGATGTGGTTATATTGATAACAGCAAATTATTCAGAGTCACAACAGTAATTCACTGCTTCCCAAGGAAATAACCATACAAAGATAAAAGCTGCTTTGTATTTGCATAACAGGACCTCATTCCCTGATAAATTTGGATACAGTGAATCAGACATTTTGCACTCAGCACTGAAAGATGTATACTGCACTGCACATGCACAGACCACAACCTACAGAAATGAGCTCGTTGCTTAGGACAGTGACATATGGTGCAGCACAAAGCATTTCCAGAAAAGTCCCAAAGAAACGCCTTGACCACTATCAGTGGTTTAGTTATCAACTAGGAAAGAAACATAGCTTGTTAGGGGTTTTTGTTTTGTTGTGAGTAGATAGCTTGGCTGTATATATCAGACATTGTAATAAAACAAAATGTTGATGTTTTGGCAATGTAGACATATCTCCAAGGCCCTGGGGGCACTCACAGGCCTCACTGGACCTGGCTGCTTCCCCACCCTGCCTGTGGCCCAGGACACCATTTCAGCCCAGCCCAGGGCCACTGGCTTCCCACAACCCTGTCCTGCCCAGCCACAAGTCCCACCAGCCCGGACAACACACAGCTGGTTCCCCTCACTGGGCCTGATCTGTACCCCCTCCGGCAGGCTGACATCCCAGGCTGGCCCCCACCTCGCCCCAAGGAGGTTCCTGATGGCAGGGGCTGGGGCTGCACTGGCCTGGCCTACCCCACTCTCTGGCTGGGGCAGAAGGGCAAGTCGCTGGCTGCCAGAGCCTGCCAGTCCTTACAAGTCCCAGCTCCCCAAGTCCTCCAGAGGCTGCCAGGCCCCCTGGGCATCCCCCAGCCCTCAACGAGCCCCCAGCCCTGCGGTGCCTTTACTGACTTGGTAAAATTACATGTGCCATTCACGTCTCTCTTCCCACCAGTTTGTCTGCCTTTTGTAACTGCTAGAGCTTGTCTTTCAGACTGCAAACTCTACGTGCCAGATTTTACTGCATGGTCCTCCTCTGCATAGCACAGTGGGCTTTTATACTCTGTATGAGTTCATACTGAATGAAAGTATTACTGTGGTTTTCACAGTAAAGGAGGTGTAATTATCTCTTTCTCTCAGATAAGAAACTGAGATGGTGATTAAGTGTCTAAGTCAGAGACCCAGTACCCCTATTTAAAAACACAGGGATGCACACCTTGCTAAAAATATTCATAATTATGGATTTTGGTATAGGAAGTCATAGAACTACAGATCATTGAACAAAAAGAGCTGAATGGAAAAGTGCATTTTATGGTAGTGAACTTGAAAGTGTTACGGCTAGAAAATTCTGTTAGCATTTACATATTATTCCTTTCTTAACCCCAATTTTTTTGTCAAAATATCAAACAAATTTAAAGACATAAGATTATAAAAATAAAATTTCCTAGCACTCAATACAATAGTAGACAAGTCACTTCATTGAAGAAGAAAGGTAGATTTTATATTTTCAAAAAGTTCTAATATCCTACAGTTCTTTTTACTGTATTGATTTTTGGTTTCCAATAGAATAGAGCGGTAAGATGTGATAGACCTACTCAGTATCTGATTCTCTTAAGGTATTGAAGTCTGTAATACAGTTGAATGGCTGTATTTCTGTATTTATACCACTTATTTCACCTCTATTAAAATCTCCACCCATATTATTTCTTAATTAAAATATAAGTAAAACTATCATCCCCTGCCAAGTATCATTCAAAGCAAAGTCTCATGATTAGCTACACACCAAGCCTAACCCTTGCCATTTTTGTAGCTATAATTAATATGCAGATTAGCTGTTGTTATGCAATATTTGTATTCAGTTGGGATATTTTATATTATTCATCTACATGGCTAGCTTCTTAGCTTACTTCATTGACAGTTAAATACTAAAAAAGTTTATTCCCAAGCCATTATGCAACTGTGCAGAGATCACAAAGGAGAGTTAAAGGCTGCTTTCATTTACACTATGCCCAAATCAGTCCTGCTATTAACTGTATATGCTGTTCATTACTATTTCTTCACCTCAAAGCACTGCGTAACTAACACCACAACCTAAAAAAAGTGCTTAAGAAAATAACCTGACAGTGACACTAATTGTTTAATTATTTAAAGGTTCAGTAGCTACAAGTAAGGTAATACTATCTTTGCCCACTCTGCTTACCCGTTGTTTCACAAACTGTTCATTACTTGAATTACTTGATGACAGGAACATCCTGGTAGATTGAGAAGCAGCACAGTTTGTGAAATATGTATTTCCTGAACTTACTGGCAAACAGAAAGTAAATGCACAATGAGAAGGGGTGTACAGGAATCGGGACTCACTGTTCTACCAATGGTTTGAAATGGATCTGGACCAGAAACTTCAATGCTTTATCTTTTATTTTCAACAACAAATACTGATTTACATTACACAAGTGCTGGGATGCTTAAACACAGCTACTTTAAGTAGACTTCAAAAAGGGAAAAGACACTCAGAAACAGTTTTCATTTTTGAAAATGTAGTCCTGCCTGCTTCACTTTACCTCTCTAGATTATCTGTACAAACGTAGAACTAATGCACAGACACACCATTCAACCCCGAACTGCATGAAATAAAAACAGAAAATGATTATGAAAACTTAAAAGATCATCTTAGAATAATTTGCCTTTCAGAAGCCCTAAAAAAAACCAGGACATTATGAAGACAACCCAGTAAGCACTCTCTGAAGTATGGTACTGAAAAAACACTTGGTCCCCTGTTAAGATATGTTAGAAACCACAGGAAACAGACAGGTAACGTGAGGGAGGAGAATTGGATTAATGTCTGGTAGAAACAAGGAAAAGGACTTCTGATATCCCTGCTTATCTAATATTTAACTACTATGAATACTACAAAAAAATCACAAAGTATCAACTGTAATGAGAATACAGGGCATCATGTCCTGCCCACATCACACAAGAGGAAGTAGCATGCTCAATTTAAGCAGATATTTAAAAACAGTAAGATCGATGGAACAAGCCCAGCATCGGCCTTGGAATTCCATCCTAGAGAACATGAGATAAAAACAGGCCTGCTAGAATGGCAGTTGCACCTGGTTTGAAGTATGCAGTAATAAAACAGGAAAAAAATGTAGTTTGGGCAAGGTAGGAAAGGGCTGCTTTAGATAATGATGCCAGAAACTTGCAGTTTTCTCTATTAACTGCCCATCAATTAAAAGCATTGCATTCCTAGAGCCTGCATTTTAAGAAATGTTTTATATTAACATTTTCATACTGTCCACTTTTGTGCATTGGAAATCTATGTTTATGTTCCCTTCCTTTTTATTCATTTATTTCCCCAAAGCCACCAACAGATGCTATGTGAAGAGAAATAACTTTGCATATAATTTCTCCTTTCTGTTAGACAGGCCTCTAAAACACTCAGTTTAAAATTATTAGACTTCTACCAGTAACCCAGTTACATGCCCTTAGGTACATTCTCTCACCATTTTGATAACTTCAAAAAGGGCTCTTAATTTTATAGAAAACCATAATATTATGCTGCATTCTCAGCAGCTGAGCAATGTACAGTGTACGTCAAAACATCAGATACCCATCGAATACATTGCCATGGCAGATGTTCTCCATCAGACACAGTTACCATCTGTAGTCTTCATCTTAACAGTTACTAAGTACCAGTTAATCCAGTACTAAAAACAAGCAAACAAAAAAAAAAAAACCCTGAAGAAGTTCACCTGTCCTACTGCAGTTCAGCAAACACAGATTTCACCTGAATATTAATAAACAAAGTAGATGGGAATGTGAGAAACAAATAGCTGTATGGAGACTTACAAAACCTCTTTGAAAAGAGCCAGTCTTGTAGGAAAAAGAAAGCAAAGGCGAAACTAACTAAATGTGATCTAAGAGGTATTCCCTTCTAAACTGGCCTATCCACTGCATTTCATTGAATATTAGGGTTTTAGTCAATATTGGGTTACATTGACATCAGCTATCACCCTGTAGCTACAGTTCGGCTAGTTTCAAAGGATTAATTATTGATACCCAGAAAAACATTATTCCTTTTCAATGAATAAAAGGAAACAGAATGATCTGTGGAAAACACAGCTGATAAGATAGCCAAGCATTTTTCCCTCATAAAATATTCACAAGCTATGTAATTTGTTGTTTGCAAATTTGACAGATTAAGAAAAAATAAGTCCAAAATAGACTAAGTTGATAAAGTCCTGTGAGATAACTATTCTTGTTGTTTTCTGCATTCCTGCAGAAATTGAGAAGTTCCTTGCCAATCCTTACTTAGAACCTTACTTTCTGTGCTGACCAAAAAAAAAAAAAAAAAAAAAAAAAGAGTCTAGGTTCCAAGACCAAATACATTTTCTCTTTTTCCCAGTAACCAGCTTCTCTGTTGCATTTGTGCATGCCTTCGGTAATCCTGACATACTTTTCTTCTGTGCCCTTCATATTTCTGGCATGGGTTACTTTAACAAAATCCCCTTTTCATGTCACTGTTTTGATTGAGAAAAATTGCTGCATTAGAGGAATTAATTCTGAAACCTTGACCCAAGAGGCAACAGAAACTAGATTAGTAAAATACAGCGTTCTAGCTATGATCCCACAAACAGCATAACAGTCTGTCAAATAAAGGGTTCCCGGATATGGTTCTCACTTAAGAACATGAAACAGCAGACACCTACATTATCTGAAAAATGAACAAAATATAAAAAGACTCAGTTCGAAGTTTAAAATTTCTACATGTTAATGGAGATGTTATGTAATGACTCCATCGATGTAAAACAGTATTTCTGAATAAGTGGAAAGCTGGCTGAGTGATTTCCATACCAGCCTAAGAATTAGGAGACATGCTGAAGTCCCTGTTCTGCCACCAAACTTTTAAACTCCTCAGCCACGTTATCAAATCTCTTCGTGTCTTCATCCCACAGCTATAGAACAAGAGTAACAGGAGGTTCTATTGCACAGGGATCTTGCCAAGACAAATATATCTAGGATTTTAAGTGTTTCAGTATTACAAAAATGGCAGACAATGTACCACAAAGACACACTAAAAACATACTGGTAAAAATTGTTAGACTAGTTATACAAGACAATTAAACATATAAGACAGAAGTGTAAAAGGGAAGGAATTAAGAACTCCAGATAGTATAGGGAAATGAAAAAGCATAGTCTTAATAATGATACCAGGCAAGTAAAAATAGATGATAAAACTAAATGCCCACAGAAGTTATGGAAGAGCAAACAGGGGACAAATATAGAAAGATCACACAACATGACTATCCAATCACAATTTAAAAATGACATTTAATAAAAGAGATTGACAGGAAGAGAGCACAATTCTCGCAACTAAAAATCTGCGATAAAAACAAAGTCATTACAAACTTATGTCGACAAATGGAGTTTTTTTAAAAACTTATGATTCTTGGTTCAAGTTAGCAAAGGTTTACAGAAATATACACAATCTTTGACTGTAATTTCAGAAGTTTGTGTGAATTATTTCATTTATATTAAATCATTAAAATAAATCCTTAGGTTTTCCTTTGTTATTTCTGATTGTATATCAGACCACATTTATAGACATAATTAACCACTGAACTTGTCATAAAACTATGTAAGTTGAGTTACTGTCTGCAATAAATAAATAAAATCAAGACAAGTCAATGATGTACAGGTTAGGAGCATGCACTGGAAATACTTCACAAATTGTCAAAGTAACATCTAGCCCATATCCATAAATTTATTTTCCTTTTCTATAGTCAGAGCATTTCTTATTAATTTCCTTTACAAAGAGTAAATTACTATCGCATTAAAATATTCCCTAAAGACCCTGTTCAATTATAAAGTGCAGGCAAAAGGGCAAAAAATCATTTCATTTTATTAATGGGGACACTAAGTTTAAATCAAAGGAGACATGTCATTATTCTTTGATCCCTACATATCGTAGAAAAAGGTACATTGGACAGATTAGACAATTATTATGTAAGACACAGTATTAGTCTTTGACTGTCTTTTCTGTGGTTCAAGCATTATACTGAGACTGTTTTTTCATAACGTATTTTAAAAAGAACTTTAGAGTAGCCATGCCAGATCACTAATCTTAAATATGATGGAAACTAAACTTGTAAAAATATATGAGGCAATATCAGACAGAAGAGAGCTACCAAAACTATAGATAGGGAAGGGAATCTTAATGGAAAAGCATAGAGAAGGGTAGAAAGGTGCATGCATTTTCTGTTATCCTCCCATTTTGTTTCCTCCCACCTAATAGAAGGCAACAAATAAAGCACACAATTGAAAATAAAACTGATACAGACATTATCATGAAATGAACAAATTACCTACATCCTATGGACTGATTAATCCAGGAGAAATTTCTTTCAGTCAGAGATAACAAAACATTTTAAATATCAACAACTCAAAACGGTTACAAGAAATAAAAAACCCCCCACGTTTAAGTTACTGTCTTCATACTATTTTCTGCGACGCTATATGATTCATTGCAATTCAAAAGTCTCCAAGTGGTTCATAAATGTGAGAAAAAGGTCTTTAAAAAAGGAGAAAAAAGTAATAAAGTGTGGGGAAATTACCTAACTTGTTTATCTTGATTACAGGAAGTACTTTAGTTGATTGCTTGTAATTTTTTTGTTGTTGTTAAATTAAGTAATACCCAACTCCAAGTTTTTCAATCGTCACTTCTTGGCACTTTTTTTTTTAATACTGTGAAAGGATGAAAAATACATTGAAAATTAACACACTCAACTTTGCCCAATTTTAACAGAAAAACTATCAGTAAATCTTTTTTGTCTATACGATCTAAATTATGAAAGCAGCTTTTATAAAATAATCATGTGATAGAAGCTGGAATAAGAAAACTGCTGACAAAACTATAGTCTGCCAGGAATATTCAACATTAAAATAGGACAATACAAGGTCCCCAAAAGTAGGTTTATTTCACTAAAAGATATATACAATGTACAGAATAAGTACCAAACTGCTTCGTCAGTGAAATTAAACTTTGCAGTATCTTATCAGTTGCATACTTTTCTCCATCCTGCTCAAATACAGAAGAGGAAGCTTTTATCTATTAGCAAATAGTACGCTTTCTTTCGTTATGTTAACTTCATAACACTTTCTTGCTTGTGGTATCAGAGGTATACGGGAGAAAGATGTAGACTGGATTATAGAAGGAAATTCTTCCCCTCTTCTGTGTATTACAGAAGAGTAATGCATCTAGCACCAGTAACTAAAACTGGTGCTCAAAGCCACCTCTGTGATGCCCAAAAATCACAAAGACTCCATGGATTAGGAAAGGTTTTACACACCTAAAGGGACAGAGTCTCTAAGTGCAAGCTACCATAACTACTCCAAAGCTGGGATCTTGGTCCTTGCATAAAGGAATTAACTACTCATCTACCTGAACTGCAGAACTTCCTAGAAAACCTGGTAACAGTAATTTTAGGTCTTCATTCGATTCAAATCAAATGTTTTCATGTGGAAGAAATGGACTTAAACACTTGTGGTTTCTGTTTTACATGAAATAACAAATTATTAATATTGATTGTGTGGAAGTATAAGAAACCTTCTGCAAATGCTGACCCTGTCAAACAGAATTTATTTGGTTTGTATTTAATTTTTACAGAGAGATTTACTATTTTTCAGAAGGCCTTAGAGGTAACAGTATAAAAGACGAAGGAGGGAAGCAGTGGGACAAAAATGTAACTACTTGTTAATACCACAAAACACATGGATCAATAATGACTTGAAGAATGCCAAAGAATTATTCTATTACCTGCCAAACTGGACAAACCAGTCATCTCTAAGGCCTTTTTTTGATTCAAGGGTAGTATATAATACTTATGCTGATTGTATTAAAATGATAAAGGAAATCACAAGGAATTGAAGGCAGCTCTCTGTAAGATATAAAGCCGTATCTAAGCCTTCACTGATGTAGGAAATTAAGTTCCAGTGTGCAGCACATAAATATTTGAAAAGCAGCAGGTCAGCCAATAATTAAATATGTGTAATGACACACAACACTTCTCACCTTGGAGATTACAGTGTAATTACACAGAGTGTAATGCAGCTTTCAGACTGGAAGAACTTGGGGAGGGTGGCGGGGAGAGCAGAGAGAGTTAAAGTGTGCACAAATGTGCAGGAATCTGGAGGAAAGATATACAGCTCTAACTTTCAAAAATATTTAAAATGTAGATTCAGTTGTAAAGAAACAAATTTAATGATTATTTTGAAATAATTACATTAAACTAAACATTTCCCCCTAAAGGACCAGTTATGTCACCTTGTAAGAAACGTATAAGTGCTATTATTATTTAATCAAGTAGCTATGATCTCATTCATTACCTACTGCTATAGAAACAATTTTGTGCAATCTGAATCTCATGACTCCCTTGCATAAATGATTAAGTAGACAAAAGTTTTTAAACCTAAAAGAAGATTAATTCCTTGTAGATAAGTTTCTTTTAGGTAACACACATTATTTTGGTTAATTTTTAGACACTAAATATCAGCATCCAAATAATCCAAAGTCAGTACTTGTGGACTACAAATACAGCAGCTGGTATATTTATGATGCAAAGAAACATATACAGTTCATGCAAATTCATAGATACAGACCAAAATCTAAGGCACAGAAGAAAGGAAAGCTACATTTTTGTTTGACTTGCATACTATACCTCCATTATTTTTATTTATGCCATATAGAATGAGAACAAGCTCAGTGAATTCTCTTTGACTTTCTTAACCTCATTATTTTAAACAAGAATAACTTTAACTGGCACAGAGATCATCTTCTCTTCTTATGGGTGTATCAGTGATGCACTGCTAGGAATTGATGCATGACTGTAACATTGAATTTAGCCTTTGTAAGCAATCAGAAGTTGGACTACTGGAAAATGAAGATCCATGGCTTTCATAACACAAAGAATTATATCTAAGTCTTCTTGCTCATGGCAGGATTGACTCTGCCTGTACTACACCTTATAGATGAAGCTCCTACTCTGACAGGTCATTTTCTAAATGAAAACAGAAACTCTTTGAAGTTCATGAATTGTTAGAACAAGAGTTGCATTAGTAGCAGAGGGCAGGTGAGGTGCTTAAAGGCGGACATTGTTCCATCTCATGACTCTACAGTTTTTGGCTTCAAAATTTATCAAACCAACAAATACTGCATATGTCACAAAAACATATTACCTCTGAATACTCATTCTGTCTATAAACTATGCAAGATACAGCAAGCAGTTATTGTCCACTGATCAGGAAAGATAATTAATGGACATGAGAGGATAGGTCAATTCAAATTTTTAGCCCTTTTTCTAAGATAAAATAATATTAAGAAAGAAATTAAAGGATAACAATTGTTAAATCATGGCAGCATATTGAGTTTTAATTTGCTCAACCTTCAGAGGAGCAGAAGTAGTTTACAATGATCAGTAATAAAGTTAATGTTACTACAGAAATTTCAGTCCTGACGATACGTAGAAATCAATCATACTCTTCATACCTTGCAATTTTGCGATAATCTGGTACCTTTATTACAGGGCCTAGAACTCCAGTTTTTTCTTTTAAATTTTATATAAATAATTCTGGTAAAGAGTTTGCAGCAGCAGCATAAAGATCAAAAAGCTCATGAAAGCAGGCTATCACACTCTACACTATTCACGAGCTGTGTTTTACAGAACCTACTCATCAACTTGAAGTCTTTCTCCATTTACAGTGCTGCATAATTACCTCACACAGCTTCCCAAGATGCAGGTGCCCCCCAAAATTTGTCTATGAATGAGATTCATTGAAAATCCTATCCAAGTATCACATGAAGTTAAAGATTTTACCTTCACTACTTCTTAAAAGAAAAAAGGGCTTAATCAAGTCCTAGTAAAGAAAAAACAAGTAATGATTTGTACATCCATAATTCACATCTTCCAAATAGCTGACTCGAGTTTATTCAGTAACAAGACATTGAAGATATATAACTAGAGGACGCATTTGAGAAACAAACTTTGAGAAATAAATATATCTTCATATTTCAGAGCTATATTTCAGCTCACAGAAATGGAAAAAATAGGCATGAACTATAAAATAAGCTTTATTTTCTAGTTTAAAAGTATGACTTTTATCCTCACAAACTAGTTTAGCAAGGGAAATGGAATCTACAGGTTACAAAAGCAGAACATGATTCCCATTTTGTCTGCAGATACACAGCTCAGAAGAGTTTCAAGGACATTCTTCTTCCTGGTCAGACTCTAAATCCTCACTGTCCCCATGGGATGCACCATGTATAATCCAAGTGCTTCATTTTATTAACACTTGTAAAGTGCTCAATATATTAAAGGTGATGTGTAATATTTAAGTACCTTTACTTTCAATTACTAATGATGTCCATATTGGCAACCATTACTACCTTGTTTTACTAGCTAAAAGCATCTAGCGGTCCTCACCCTAGACTGCAAAAGATTTCTACTGAATAAAATTAACTTCCCACGAAGAAGAAAGCTTTTTCCTTAAGACTAAGTCACGTATCAGATTTTTGTACTGTGCTGTTTGACTTCAAATCTCCTTTAAAGGGCATTCAGTGGAAACAAAGTCTCCCTGTTATCAACTGGATCAATAGAAAGAGCTGCAAAAATTCAAATGAAAAAACTGTTACCTTATTGAATTTTCTTTTTTTTTTTTCAGGATTCAAAAATGATTAAAACAATTTTATTTCCTCTAAAACCCCACCACTACTGCCATATGAATTTAAGTCAGAATCATTCAGTTCCACAGAAACTTGTTCCTGTACTGATTTGTGCTCGTGCTGACAACCACGAGTAACAGAAATCTACAAACTAAGCAAACTTTCCAAACTCTACTGCCATTTTTATAAAGCAAAGTGTTTTACACAAAGTTCCAAGTGATTACCCAAACCAGAGGCTAACATAAAAAAAAAAACCACCCAGCAAATCAGTAATTGAGCTATTTTCTTTTCTATCAGCTTTTTTCCTAAAGCTATTAGCTATGTCCATTCACAAACCACCTACAAATCTTTAGTCCTTCTACAGATCCAAAAGTGATCTTCACAAGCTGCTTTTAAGGACACATTATCTCATTAATTCTCCTGCTCTATGATCTCTAGCAACATCTTCTATCAACAGATACAATTCTAACAGAAAGGGGGAGAGAATGACTGGGCACTCCCATCTCTCAAGAACTCTCCTCTACCAAGAAAAGTCCTGGGCATGTTTCCTATTATGATCCGCTATAGCAGCTATCATGAAGGTAAACCCTGTGAAAGCCTGTAGTGTCATTTTAAACTTAATACCAGTTAGAAGGGGGGGGTAGGGAGGAACCTGAATTTTGCTACTAGCCATCTCCTCTCTGGATACTACCATCTCTGCAGGGATTATAACCTAGAAAAATAGATTGTGAATGTTGTGAAGTACCATACGAAACCACCCTGATACCACTTTGTCCAAAACTATGTAAGTACCAAAATAAAGCCAGTCGTTCCTCTGACTGGGTTTGGGTTGACGGCAAGTTGAATATGAGTCAACAGTGTGCCCTGGCAGCCAAAGGGCCAACTGTGTCCTTGGGTCCATCGAGCACAGCATAGCCAGCCAGTAGAGGGAGGTGATTATCCCACTCTATACTGCACTGGCACGGCCCCACCTCAACTACTCCGTGCAGTTTTGGGCACCTCAGTACAAGAAGGACATCAAACTGTAGAGTGTGTCCAGAGGAGGGCAACAGGTCTCCAGGGCAAGACTGCTTTCTTTCTGAGCATCTTCTACTGCCATTGATTGTGATGGCACTAAGTAGTGAAAAGATGACAATAGCAGCACACATCCTTCTGGATGAAACTGCCAGCCTCTTGGGGTGACAGTAGATGATTTTGTTATTCCTCAGGTCTTGTAGGAGACAATACTAACACAGGGAATGAGCCAAAAAATGAAAGCAAAACTGACAGAAGGAATGTTATGGTCCAGTGGGGACTGAGGCCACCATTTAACTATATAAAGCATTCATGGGAGGATACACACTGAATTACAAAAATGGTTACACAGCCTTTCAGGTTGCTAAAAAGTATTTTCATTTTTTTGGCTAGAACCAAATAAAAATGTAATTATAGTTAAAAAAAAAATTACCATTAGGCAGGGTCTAAATCCAGTACTGTATTTAGCAAGGCTACTGCAACTGGGACACCGGAATAATAAAAGCTACCAGATACAGTAATCAGGATCTGGAAGGAAGATGAAAATTGCATTGTTCAGACTGTTTAATTGTAAAAGCAAGCATACGGAAATTATTGAAACAAGTATGCAGACACAGTTTGCTGAGACACAGTTTATAGGAATTAGGGAGAAAATTAAGTTTCTGAAAATTATATAAACTCAAATTTAGATTTTTATCAGTATGGAATTTGCTTGGAATCTGCTTCATTATTAATTCTGAAAAAAATTCTTTTGCTTAGTAAATTTAGACCTAAAATTTACAAATTTCATAGTAAACTCTGTCCTTCTTGACAAACAAGATATTCTCCTGGTTAGTGAGTCCAGAATTCAAATTCTGTCAAAAAGAAACTTGAACAGTGCAGGGATTCTCATAGGTTAGTAGTCACATGTTTTTAGTTTATGGGGTGAAGTTATCTTTTTCTGAAGACATATTTAAGTTCAGCACTGAATTTTTTTTAAAAAAATTTAGAAATAATGACAATTTCAGGAAAAAAATTAAACTTAAAACTGAAATCTTCTATATACACTCAATGTAGCACGTACTTTAAATTACATAGACAAAAATTTTCCATCATTTTCTTAGTGGTTCCAAGGGACAAACTGAAGAAAGTCTCATTCACTGTGACATTTTTTCAAGTCACACAATCTTCTATGCCAGTAAGTTTCTAACAGATAAGTAAACAATTTTATTCTAAAAGCAAACTAAAGCATGTCTACTTTTTTATTTAAAAGAAAGGTTACATGTAGCTTTCATTTTCATATGGTGCATTCCAAATACTCTATTCAGTTCAGCTTAACCTTCATTTTCAAAGGTACTTAAAAAAACAAACAAACAAAACCAACCTTTAAGACAGGTTCAAATATGGCTAGAAGAATGGAGGGAAATAGAATTAATCATTCCCAACAAATTCGTGTTAGAAGCAGGGAAGGCTTCCCATCACAAGAGAGATTCCTAACCACATTACATGACTTCACCTTGTAGGAAGAGGAGTATCAGAGGTGTGAATAAAAATCTCGTTCCTGGCTACAAATAAATGCAAAGGCCGTACTGACAATCAACTTACATGAAGAGAAGGGCCACTTTGTTGCAAAGAGTTTACAGATCTTTTAATAATTAATTCTAGGTTATTAGAATACAGCTTTGAGTCTGCTTCCGGACATCTTGGACACCCAGCATCCCAGCAACGGTGAAATCACTGGCTTGCTGTGCTCCAGAACCTGGAGCTCAGAAGAATGCTTTCATTAATCAGAGACCTAGCAACATGACAAATTTAGTAAATGATCATCAATCACTAAAAAAAAAATTACATTTTTAAAAATTTATGATTTTCTGCTGTGCTCTGCACTCTCTGTAATCAGTAAGTTCTACTGGAATCCAAGTGGGGGAAATTTTTCATCAACGTTGGCATATTAATTATGAGAATGTCAGCGCTGTTGGAAATCAGACTCCAACTGTTGTTAGGTAGGCTGTTTATGAGATGGCTGGAGCAAAACAGTAAAAAAGTATGAAAACAAATGAATACTTAACAGAAGAAGTAAGGTTAGAACTTTATGCAACTTGCACACAAGTCCCAGGTCACTGTAACAAAAGTGTTTGCTCTCTTATTCCTTCAGTTGGAGTTTGAGGTTGTATCTTCATTTTTACAGTTAACTCACTCTCTCACACACACCTGCTCTCCAGGTAATTTTGAAAATCCTGATACATGAACTATGTTTCTTTACAATATGATGATATAGCACTGCCATCAGATGAGTTCCAGGACTTCTAACCAAAGCTAAAATCCTGATTATTAGAATATACAGGGTAGCAACCTAGCACAACAAAAACAGGAGGCTTGGCTTGGTTTTGGTTTCTTTAAAGAAATTCCAAGTCAGTGGTCTAGACAATAAAGGTATATTGATTCATAAGAACTAAGGATCTGGGCAAGCAAGTATAAAGATACATTCCCTCCAGGACAGGACAAAGCATATGGACCTATAAATGACTCTCTATGACTTCCATAGGGCTTTATAAAATTATCTTTTCCTTACCAATGTTGTATTTGATCCAACATATGCTGTCTTTCTATTTACCATTCATATTTTATTATATTCCAAAACCACTCACAACTAATACTTAAAGGTATTATATAAACATAAAAAGGATTTTCCCATGGGCTATATCTAAAATTAATAAAATTGTAGTCAGTCTTCAATAGCAGAAAGAGATATTGTACAATCTCAGGTGATGCATCCCAAGAGGTTCACTAGATTTATAGATACACTAAACTTAAAATATACACCCAAGCTCTATCACAGGAAAATCAGCAGCACTCTGATTTACTTGCTTCTTTGCACAGAAACCCTTACACACATAGTTGCATTTTGGCTTGAAGAGGAACTCAGAACTATTTACTTTGCTAACTGCTTAGCCCTTTTCACTGGATAAAAGTAACTGTTGTCAAACCATATAGAAAGCTTGCATTGTTTAGTTTGTTCAGTTGTAATATTTCACAAAGGAACTGGTATATTCTTTCTCTGGTGTTTTCAGAGCCAAAATAATTCAAATTGGTAAGAACCCGCTGGTTGATGGCCACAGACCTGTCATTAAACTCACTTAGTTCTATGGATTCAGCCTGGTAAAACAAATGTATCTACCAATTATAAAAGTAATCCCTGTAAGTTTGGCAGCTAGTGCTATGCAATGACCACTAACCTATGTTCCTTCTGCAGGATGAATGTAAATGAAGTCTCTTTGCTTTTGTATACACGTATGTAAGAGTTTTGTGACTAAACCCAGATCTAGAGATATTTCAGTTCTAAAGGACAGAAAAGAAAAAGATTACTGAAGACAGTCAGTTACTTACTACACATAGCACCTATTTAAAATATTTAAATAAAAATTTTATTACAAACTTTATGGAAGATTTTCATGAGCTTCACAAACACTTTTCATTAAACGTAACTTGGCAGCTTTGTGATGTCTCAATCCAAGGGCTGATATATTGCTATTAGTGCAAACAAGAATAAATAAATGAGGTAAGACTTTCAGGGCTTTCCTAGGAGGCTGGGGATTTTACTTTAAATAAATAAATAAAGGCCTTTAAATAGATCACAAATGAAGCTATAGCAGGCCAATACGAGTTACCACCTGTAAAGTAATGAAACAAAGCTTTAAAAAAATTAAACACACTTAAATATGTTTTGTAGAAAGACACTTCTACTTTCATAAAATGCAAACAACTTGTAGAGTGTAGCCTCTATGATATACTACTTTGTATAAATATCCTTATCACCCAATATGAATATTCTAAAAATTTACCAACAGCATAAGCTGTTGACTACAGTATTTGTTCGCTCTTTCAAAATTACAAGGAATCACTTGTGCACAACGTTTTAATTGAAAGACTGTGTTCTGAAATGGACTTCCTTCAGGTCCAGTCCATTTGTTTTAAAGTGAGAAAATACAAAATTCTAATTCGTAATTTAAGCCTGGCTTTCAGTCAAATTGATTCTTTTGCTAGTAGTCAAAACAGTCTTGACAGCTGATTGAAGACTATGAAAGGCTAAGGGCTAAAAATTGTTGCGCTTACAATTTCTTAGTAGAAGTACCAACTTAGTTGCATGACTTCACTTTTGCCTGTATATTCACCTTTACTCTACTTAATCCACCACGCATCACATTAGCCTCAGGAGAGAAATAATGGAATAAATGGAAAGAAAATTATCTATTTCTCTGCCCTTGAATTTTGCACCTCTCTCAGTCTGAGCACATTAACAGGGACGACCAAGAACGATAACTTATTCAGTATGGTAGTGCTTGTTCTGGAAGTAAACCAAGAGCTATATTCCACAAGGATGATAATTTGGTATTTCTTGTAAATAGTAAAATGGAACCTAAAAGTAGCGATTAAACCCCAGCTGGCAACTAAGCACCACCTAGCTGCTTGCTCACTCCCCCCTGCCAGTGGGACGGCAGACAGATTCAGAAGGATAAAAGCGAGAAAACTCATGGGTTGAGATAAACATAGTTTAATAGGTAAAGCAAAAGCTACATGTGCAAGCAAAGCAATTCAAGAAATTAATTCACCACTTCCCATAGGCAGGCAGGTGTTCAGCCACCTCCAGGAGAGCAGGGGTCCATCACACATAACCATTATTTGGGAAGGCAAATGCCATCACTCCAGACATCGCCCCACCCCTTCCTTCTGCTTACCTCATCTTTTGCAAGCCTGAATATACTTAACAGAGAAACGTCTACTGCTCTGGGGAGAGCAGAAGTCCATGCATGGCAACGGTAGTATAAAACAGAGGTTATTTTCTGATTCAAAATACTGTGGTTTTGTACATTTTAACAATTACCATTCCCCTTACGTCACCTCTAACACAATGATTTTGAATGCAAGTACTACAGATGACATCAATAATTTTCACTTTTATCTTTATGCTGCATTTGCTGCTGGGTGCAAGTTAAAAACATTACAGTACATATGTCAATAATGTTTGAGTACTATCTCTAGATTTCCCAGTGCTGCTTTGTTTTTTGGTTTGGGTTCTTTCAGTTGCTGGGTGGTTTTTTTAAGTCAACAAAGTACAGTGAAAGGATGCAAAAGATTATTTTATAGAATGCTTTCTGTGTACAATGAACTGACAAAAGGGTAACAGCATCATTAGGGGTTAAAGGAAACATGAGAAGGATGGATACCTCTCCTTTCTTTAGCAGAAATAAAAGTAAACTTCTTTTTCTTAGCTTGGGTAAATCTGTTGGTCCTCTCAGCTCCAGTCCCCATGACTCCCCCTATATCTGGACTATTGTGCTGTGACTTCTCCACTTTGCAGTAATCTAAAACTACAAGCTTTTGTTCATTTATTGTGTCAACCACATTTCTAATTCACACTCCACAACCTTATAGACATTTTTACCATGCAGTAGGAATGTGATCAATTATATAAGCATAATTTTAAACATAAGACGCTTTATGATTGTCATACAAAAATTTAAGTGTTTTACCACAAATACATGTATATTAATTTTAAAATTTAAAATAAGAGTAAAAAAATCATATTCCAAAACCTCCCATAAGCTTCTACTTAGTGATGATCTATTACTAACAAGATTCACTTCTTTTACCAAAAAGTTTTTACTCCCTATAGCAGGGAGCCTTATCACTTTTTTTTTTACAACACTGAGTAAACTACAATAGTTTTGCTACTTATATTTGTTTCTAGCATGAAAATACAGCTGGTTTGTGTTTAAACAAGAGCGAACAAATTATTTCAGAAGAGAAATTATGGTGCAGTCAAAACAGGTAACAATTTAAGACTTACGTTTCATTCAACTATTCACAGGGAAAGTAAACAAATCAGCCAGCACTAGCCAAAAAATGAAATGCAAAGAAAAGGTTACTTGGAGATGGTAGCAAAACTTACTTATAATAACAAATTCAAAATACCAAGTCTGTGTTTGGACAATTGTAAAACCTCTCTTCATATTGGTATGTAGATATGTAAAAAAATTATCACATTATCAGGCACTTTCATGTCTGAGTTAAAGGGAGTGAATAAAGTTAACTAGCTAGTAGAAGTTCATCAGATTGTAATCAGCAGCATTATTCATTATCCAGTTGCTGAGTATTCTCTCAAGATTGATAACATACACTATACCAGTACATACCTACCAATCTGTAAGTACAAAACCACCAAAAAATATGTAGCCAATTAACATGTACAAAAATACTCAAATATAGATCATGAACAATTTTTTTTTTTCACATTGGTCATGCTTTATCTCTTTCTTAATTGAAGGACAAAATACAGAAACGTCAGCAATAGCTAGTTGTGACTAGAAACTCTGTTACATGACTTCGGTTTGGTTGAGGGAAGCTGGGTTTGTTTTATTCAAAATGCAAAGGAAAAGCTTTAAAAATTTATCTCAAAACAAATCTTTAGCATGATGGATGCAATGGGGAAAATTTTTCTTCCATAACAAGTAAGAGTTTTACTACATACTATCATCTAATTCTGTTTTCAAAGAAAGGTTAGACACTAAACCCTATTTAAGAATAAGGGAAGCCTTTTTATATTTTTCAGCAATTGTTCAGTTAGCCCTTTACTGCATATAATTCCCTTCCCTAGCCAAGAACAGGTAACCAGAAGAACCGGACGCTTTATGGTCATAAATCTGATCTTTTGTGTGATTTTGGAATATGGGAAAGTATAACTCTTGTTCTTTCAGAGCACAACTTCATGCCTACGTAAGGGTGCGTTCTCTCCTTCTTGCATCAATGGACACTCAAAAGTACTGACTAACTAAATATCAGTATCATAAATTGTTACAGTAGCACTGACCTGACCACCATTGGTTGCCATCAGCTAATGTATGATCAAATTTGAAAGAAGGATTTTATGCCCAGAGTAAGCAGCTGCCAAAAAGCTAACACTTTTGAAGCAGTTACAACTAAAATCTACCTAAGCAAGTAATTTGATCTTTTGGGCAAGATGCATGAGAAAAACCAAGATTCTGTAATTTTTTTAACAGGAATGGGAACAGTAGCATTGGGATCCAGAAAACTTACATATTAACCAACATGCAGACTACTTTCTCTGACCTCTTAGGACAGTTCATTCTGTTCTGAGCTGCCTAATTTTGTACGTGCTCAACTCATTTAACTTTTCTTAAAACAGAAGTCAGTACATCTGGAGACAAAAATAAGTTTAAAGACATATTATTCTATTTCAACTAAATGTTAAGTTTTCTGTATGTGGGAAGTTCAGTCTCTGTCAACAGACCAAATAAAAGTAGTGAAGTTTGCCAGTTCATCATAGGTCACATGCCTCTACAGAAGAAAAAACATTACAATTTAAGTTGGGTTTTTTGTTCCTAAAAAGGAACAACAGAAGACAACCTAAGAAACATACACAATGTACATATACAAGCTCACCCTTACCTAGGAATAAAAACGTATTACAAATACTTCCTTTGCGCACACAAAAATCCAAATTATAACATCATATTGTAAAGCAGGAGAACACACTATTGAAAATACCACATAAACAGAAATAAAATTGAAAATTTCCTCATAGATGCTGAACAAAGGCAAAACAAAAATACAGTACTATACATTAAAAGTTAAGATTTTAAAAAATAAATGTATTATTTTTGCTACTATGTATTTACCAAACTGTTTTAGTAGAGGCATTCTTTAATACCTAATCACAACACCCTGAAACTAATGAGAGTTCACTCAGAATCGGATTTCGATGCTGTCAGACAAATAATAAACATTAAAGTATCTACATATTACAGTATTCCCCCTCCAATAGAAATCACTATACTAATCCTATGAGTAAAGACTAACTACATTAACATCATTAGTATCAACTGAATACCAAAAATAATTCATTTTCACACAGTTGCTTCTCTCAAAGCAAAATTCAAGTTAGTTCCTAACCAAGTTTTGGCAATGTATTTGTAAGACACTGTCTCATCATAAGAATCCCTGCAACAAAGCTGTCATTTAGAAAACAAATTACCAATTTAATTCCTTGTGCCTGCTACCAGCAACTCAATCTTTGAATGTAATACAATAAGAGCAGACGGACAGCTCCGAGATACAAGAAAACTGCACAGCACCACAACAGTAGCTTCATCCACACTTCTGAGCCCAAGAAAAAGTTCTCCTTGCTATGAGGAGATCCATTTTCACATTAATAACATTTTTAGGATAAGCATATCTGAAAGTATTCTCAGACACAAAATGAAACTGCTACTTCAGTTTATGTTTAAGAAACTGCTGCATACAGTGGCTGAAATTAGTCTGGATTCCTGCCTGTCATGCCAAGGCAAGGTCTATACTTTATTCTTTTGCTATTCAAACAACTGTTAGTACAGTCTGTGAAGAAAATAATCCAGTCTTATGGATGAAAGCATAAAAACTTTGCAATCCAAACATGAACTTGTTTTTCCACGTAGAGTCTTAGAAAGCAGAAGCTAGTAATTCAGAACTAAATATAGCCTACTGCAACACTTTTCTTCAGAGACTTTTGGTGTTTACAAAAGCAACATCCTCTTTAGTTTAACTGGCTAGGAACTATACAAAAGCATTTTGTATTTTGATCTTTTTGGTAGCCTAATAAGAGGTGAACATTTAGGGCAACAAAGCTGGTGAAGGGTCAGGAGAACAAGTCTTATGAGGAGCAGCTGATGAAACTGGCATTGTTTAGCCTGGAGAAGGCTGAGGGGGACCTTATTGCTCTCTACAACTACCTGAAAGGAGGCTGTAGTGAGGGGGGTGTTGGTCTCTTCTCCCAAGTAACTTGTGATAGGACGAGAGGAAACAGCCTCAAGTTGTGACAGTACAGGTTTAGATTAGACATTAGGAAAAAATTCTTTATTGAAGGAGTGGTCAAACATTGGAACAGGCTGCCCAGGGAAGCGGTGGAGTCACCATCCTTCGAGGTGCTCAAAAAACATGTTGATGTAGCACTTCAGGACCATGGTTTAGCGGGCATGGTGGTGTTAGGTTGATGGTTGGACTTGATCTTAGAGGTCTCTTCCAACCTAATGATTCTGTGATTAGACTAAAGATAATTAGGAGCAATAACTGCTTCCATCTGCTATGATTTCCGAATATTAAGCTCCCACCGTATACCTCAACTTTGCCAATATCCAGCATTCAATAAGCTGAACTATCACTATATTAAACAGTACTCTAACCAGTTAAGCATGTTAACCACTGGATCACAAGGAGAAAGGTGATATGCTCAATCCTTATTATGTGCCAAGGAAAGAGATATTCAACCATGGAAATCAAAAATCTCCTTGAGCGTTTTCAAAGCATTTCTCTAGAGATCAAACAGCACCAAGAAGTTCTTTAACAGCTACTAAGTTAACAGCAACAAGCAAAAGACTACACGGAAATTTCCAAACAGTCCTTTGATAGCAATTTATTTAATATTTAGCAGCAACACTTTTGAAAGGTATGTTTCTAGAACAGAGAAGGCTGTTCACGAAAGCACTACTACTAGGTACTTTCACATTTCTTAGATCAACATACCTTGGAGAACAGCTCTGTGAATAACAGATTACATATGTCTTTAAATTGTTATTGTGACAACTGGCACTCAAACTTTTTTTTATATTCAAATATTCTTTACATTTCTCAGATTTATTTTGCTGATGGATTAAATTAAGAATACAATACATCTACATCAGATTGAGTTACAGATGCTGAGATTTGGTTCTCTGAACTCAAGTAGTACTCATTCAATATTTAGAAAGTTAATGAACAAAAATATTTTCTTTAGGGTGGGTTTTTTGTTTGTTTGTGGGGTTGGGGGGGGGGTGTGTTGGGGTTTTTTTGCCTTTGCAGCTAGCATTGCCGTTTCACTTAATGATAGCTACGTTGTAAAAGAATCCTAAGGTCTGTGAGGGGACAATAAAGAATGTCTTAATAAGGAAAAACATTGAGGAGCCATTTCAATACTTGTTTTTTTAGACAACAAAGAACAACTTGTTTTAATTTCATTCTGTAAAACAACACTAGAGGCTTCCACAGTAGAGAATTCTCTCCCAGAATAGAGTTATATTCTTTCAGCATTTTCAAAACACACTTCTGACTTATATTTCATATCTATACTCATTAGCCGTAAAGGCAGTGTGTGGTTCAGATCATAAAAATCAAGGAATATTAACCCTTCAAGTCTTTTTTTTTAAACATAGGAAAACAAATTGTGCTATCTGGAACCTGTAAAACAGACAGAACAGTGACAGTGATTCTACTTCCTTTTCTCTCTGATGAGCAATTCAGTGACCTATTATGAAACAAACAAAAACAACCCACTCAAGTGCATCTATTCTTGAAAGTTCCCTCTTCTATAATTAGCTGTACCTTGACTCCTTTCTGAATACATTTCCACATCAAGGATCATTTTTATAGTAAAATACGTACATATAAAATTTTTGTTAATAGTTGTAAGTTGTCCCAACAACCACGACAAATTACTGTATAATACAACGTAGTTATAGTTGTCAAGCTATCGCTTCACTAAAAATTTACCAGTACAATTCTAATCCCCATTAACAAAATATGTTCAGCGTTTTTGTCAAAGGCTACATAAGCTAAGGGTCGTAAGAAGCTACACCTGAAAAACAGGAACTTGAAGTGAAAGTGTACTACAGTGATGTGATAAATGCACTGATACATACTTACCTACCAGAAGAAAAATATTTAAGTCTTATATAGTTTTGCGTAAAGAAAATATGAAAAAGTCCTTCATATAGGATGAGCAAAAACCCAAAGACTAGAGCAGTTGGATTTTATTAATCAAGCAATACCATGTCTTCTGTCCAGTTTTATTTTGCTTACGTAACAGATGTTCCGTGATAACTGAATACAGATACGAGTGTAGAAAAGGGCAGGAAGGAAGCAATTTCCTACTCAGTCTGATTCCACCCTTGGGGATTTGGTTTGTGTAGTAAAGAAAATATTGATCTGAAAGTCTTAAGCAGTTCTGTATCACTGAAAGTTTCTGCATCTCCACAGGCTGAACATGAGAAAAAGCAAAAATTTATCCTCTCAACACATGGAAATGCAAGTGTGTATTAATCATCTAAAAAATACAAGTCTTTGAAAACAACATTAAATTCAGAATGTTTAAATTTTGTTTTCAGAAATGTTAGTATCAGTTATCTTTGCCCTGTATTTTATATTACATAATTTTTGGATTTTTATCAAACTTCACATCTATATAGTAGATTAGTTATAAAAATTAAATGGTTTTAGTCACAGCACTCCCTTCAGTTAAAAAAACCTGAAGCTTGGTACTTTAGATGCTACGAACTTGTTTGGGCTCTGTAAGAAACTGAACAAACTAACAGGAAAAAAAACAAACCATGAGTTGTTTAATGCACACCAACTATATCAGGCTCAGAAAAATCACTCAAGTTTCAAAAAGCTGAAGGTTTGGTGGGGAACAGGAGGAATGATTATACACACCAGCCTTGCTTAAATATTCTTCTATAGGCATCCATTTTTGGCTACTATTTGCAAAAAAATATTTGGCTATATGAACCTTTGATACAAACCTGTTCACTATGTTCTTAATCAATAAAAGGGAATTATTTATACTTAAGAGTACTGAAAATTATGTTTTGCTTTTGTATAGTTAAATTCAAAAGAAACAAAGCAGGGCAAACAAAGCCTCGTAAAGAAGTTAAATGCTTAGAAACAGTAAAGCTAAAAGGATTACAGTCACCTGTGACAACACACACACACAAGGTTTGTGTCAAAAATTGCAACTTACACCGCTCTGTCAAGAAATACACTCCTCGTATTAGCTACCTTACAAGTAGGAGCAGAAAGAGCTAAAGAAAAGACAAAACATAGAAGGAATCTGGTGACTTAAAACCCACAAACAAAGTTTAGCCTGTACACATTTCTGATTTCATTGTCTTCATATTTGCTTTTTGTTATGTCTTGGGAGGAAAAAAAAAGATACAGAATGGAAATACCTGTATCTGATTACTTTAAAAAGACCCATGAAACATGTGCATCGAATTTGGTGCTCTTGGGTTTTTTTTCATTTGCTATTCTTCACATGCTCCTTTTTAAAATTCTCATTAGACAAACATTGGGGAAAAGATTCTAATTAACTTTGTTTTAGAAATGCTGAAATAGAAAGTGTCATGTCATTCTGTGATTAAGGGACAGCTGGCTGTTTCCGTGATAACAATATGTCAAATGAAGATCTTTCCAACTGGAATATGTTGCTACCCCTGATTACAGGTTAAATTCCCAGAATTAAAAACCCATTCATAAGGATTTGAAAGCCTGAGCTTAAGACTTGTCTTCCATACATGCCTGTTCTCACAGAACAGTGGATGCTACTCCATAACTGCCCACAAGAGCAAGCAAACAGAACAAAACCATGGCTACAGTGAACATCTTTAAACTATAAATAGTTATTAACTGAGATACAGTGCATGCTGTGCACCTTATTACAGTCTAGCAAAATGACTGACTGGGAAAATGCCAAAAGCCTTAAAATTTTCTTACTTCGTGTATAACATCTGAGTAACATCATGATTTCTTAGGCAATTTTTATGCCACTGGCCATCATTTATTTGTTTTTGTAAGTATTGATGTGTAAAGTGTTTCTGCTATCAAAACCAACCATTTTCTTTACCCATCATTGCAATTTTCTACTGATTTCATTTTAATGAGAGGCATAGAAAGGAGAATGGAGTCAAACTGGGTTTTTTTTAAACATATTTTCATACTTCATAAAATCCAACAGCACATAAGAATATATTTGTAGTTCACAGTGTATATAATCAAAAACTACTTTTCCTACATCGAAAAGACAGCAAACTCCAATCCTGATCTAAATGCAGTTCACACCAAGTATCTGAAGACCACAACACAGTGCTCATGAGCTTTGATCTCAAATACAGAACCAAATTTCTGAATGGTTTTCTCTAACACATGCACAAATGAAGATCCATGTTGCAGTACAAATTCTAACTGATTTTAACAAGAATTAACGTGGTTTAGTCTGCAGTACACAACCACCACATGTTTATCATTCACTACAAATACTACATGCATCATATTGGCCACTAAAGTTACAAGGTTGAGTTGCTGCTGCAAGCTAGACTACTACTACTTTTTCAGCAAATGAATTTTGTTTACTGCCTTTGCTGCTCAGTGAATGAAAAAACATCAAGTTGGAGCTGAAAATGCAATAGCATCAGTAGATAAACTGTGGATACATGCAGCTAATTGTTTTGCTTTTGGCTATAGCATATGTATTACTTGACCGCTAATCTCATTCTCTGATACTGCCTTTTTATAGCAGCAGATCAAACTGAAGCTCTAGTACCCCATTCAAATAGGCTGATAAGTATGTATTCTACCCCTTTGCAATATTGTTGACACACTCCTCACCCATTGTTATGCTTTCCTTTTATGAAGTCTAAAACAGGCACCTATTTTAGCTCTTATTCTTGCAGTTGTCAAGCCAAATTTACATATGCTCCTGGCTTATTCAGTATGCAAAAAGGATTTCCAGTTTTCCTTTTTACAGAAATCCTCTTACAAGTTTGTGTCAGTATTTATGTTTGAGGTAGGGGTACACACTGCTGTACACTTCTAAAAAAACTTCAGAAGAATAACAGCAGCACATTTCTCCACAGATGGACAAATAAACACCGAAGAAATCATACTGTTCCATGCACACAACTGAATTACCAGTTCAAACTGAGGTTCAAATTCCTTCTAGGAACAGCAAGTATTGCTACTATAGCTAACGCAGACCTACCTAGTTCTAAGGACTGTCTGAGATGTAGATACAGCATTGTAGGACAGCTTAAGAGGGTGGCTGAAAAAAATAAAGCTTTGTCTGGTGACTGAATTATTTGAACATCGTGAAGTGAACGCAACGTTTCTAATGTTACCCTTGAAAGAAGTAAAACGAGACCAAAAATATCAAAATCTATCAAATCCATGAAAGTTACCATAACAGTGGATCATACAAGAACCATTATAAAAAACAAAGTGTTGTGAAATCAAGAACAAATGGGATGAAACCAAAAAGCAAGTCTAAGGAGACAAATCCTGCTGATCTAATTCAAATGCATATTTATTTCCACTGAAACACTACAGTAAGATTCTATGTTCCTACATCACTGATATACCAGGAACTAACTACAATATTTTAGCAGTGAAAGAACACATAACCATTGATTTCCCATAATTTTAAGTGAAATGCCTCCACTTTTTTTCTTGGTGTTTTGTTTGTGGTTGGGTTTTTTTTTGGTGTGGTTTTTGTTCGTTTGTTTGTTTTTTAAGGAAGAGGGATTTTTGCATAATTAAGAAGAGAATCTAAAAGCAAGATAGTAAACAGGGGATGGAAAATGAGAAATAAAAATTAGGAGAACTGAGGCACTCCAGACATGTAAAGAATGAGATGACATGGAATAAGTAAGTCTTAGGTATACTCATGTATGAAATCTAACAAATGCAGAAAAAAACCCTAGTGTATGCAAAATTTCAAGTTCATACTTATTTGTGAATTTAGCAAATATATATATACACACATGCATTTATATAAATAACAATAAACATACACACATGACAAGCATACAGTTTTAGATCCTGGGCAACACAAAGCTGGTTTTCTATAGAACAAATCTTCATCATTGCCTAGCAACCAGAGCTATTTTTATGTCAAACTGTAATAACGCAACATTTCAGCTGTCTCTACTGAGATTTGGGAGTGGTAGAGATCCCTTAAATCCCATCTCTTCCCATTTGTCCTTCCAATACTCTGACATTTGAACTTTTCAAAACCCAAAATTGCTTCTTAACAGAAGCCAAGTTAGGAAAATTTCAGCATACAAAGTGCAAAAGCCCAAGGAAAATTCTGAGTGACAGAAAAGGACACACCTTTCATTCCACATAAGGGTACGGTTTACTGTAATTTATATTTCCTATTTTCAGAACCTTTTGTATGTTCCGATGCAATAATAAAAGGTCTGTGCAGCTAACACTGTGTAACAACACGTAGTACAACTGGTTCTTGTTTTGAGAGCTAAGTCGTAACAGTACAGTCTTCGACATAAAAGGTATTCTACTGCATGTTATAAACTGTTGCATCGCATTTTAATTATAAAATTCATTAGAAGTGAATTAATACTATTATCCTGAGATTTTGTACAAATAAGTTAACTGAAATTAAAATTCCCTTACAAGAATTATAACACAAACATGATGGAGGTGTGGATGGGAGTTTAAAGCTAAAAAACAGGTGTAATGCTTTCCCAAATCCAAAGCCTGTTTCTGTCAACATAAAGGCTAGGTATATTATGTGAGAATAACATCCCTGGAAGTATATAAGGAAAATACAAGAGATGAGGTATTAAAAGATTTGGTGCTGCATATTCAAACTGCTTGGACTACCTTGAAGGTAATTTTCCATATCTTCTTGCACATCCCAAATCTGATTTTTTTTTTTCAATACGTTCTGTGATTTGCTTTTTGAAAAATCAGAATCAGACAGACTAGAAACACACATTTTAAGTGAAAGATGAAAATCTGATGCACCCACATAGCACCAGAAGGTAAAAGGATGTCTCTATGGCAATTCTGGTGATGAAAAATAATAAGAGTTGTTAACATTACATAATCTGAAAATGCACAAGACTGAAAACTCTGAGGGAAAGATGAACCAAAATACAGCCTTTACCTACAATTTTCCACAAATAATTAACGTAGGCAAGAAATCCACAGAAACTTACAAAGTATCCTCCTGGCAGTGTTACCACTTCCAACTAAGTCATACTCTTTGGTCACAGTGTATGACCATATTCTATACTCTCTTCAGGTAAGAATATGAAAACTAGCGCAATAAGAACTTGGTCAACATTAATTTACCAATTAATATTTTCTTTTTTCTCTCTTTTTTTAGTAAGTAATTCCTTTATATTTGGCGATAAATCAAAAGGCAGTTGCAATTGTTTCTTAAATATGATATGCAACGTCTTCACTATGTGGAAACTGACCAACTCCAGATCTTTTCTTTTTTAAATATGATAAAAGTCTGTAAACCTGCTTTACTCTATAGGGGTTTTCCCAGAAATAGGCAAGATTGCTTTTCTCAGCTGTTCCTTTTGGAATTTTAGTTCTTTCTACGGCATTTCCACAAAAGTGCTGTTTGATGGAAAACACTGCTGAAGTCCAAGAACCACGGTCAGTTAGGTTTCAGCAAATAATTTATAATTACTTAGAAAAATCTATGGTTCTAAATAAAAGCAAAAATTGGAGTAGGATTTGGTCCTTTAAGTGTTCATTTTTGTCGTCCAGTATGGTGGGCAGGGCTAGCCTCTGCTTTTACTAAATATTAACACCATTCTCTAAAATACATAAAGAATATTAAGATAATACATTCATTTATTATATAAAAACACCTGTAAAAAACAGCATAGAAACACAATTCAGAGACTAGGACAAGAAGCCAAATAAAAGCCAGACAAGTAAATTCTAAATAAAATTTCAGTCGACACAGGCAAGGCAGATTTCCTATGGTACACAGCAGGCAGTATTTGATTTTCTTCCCTAAACTGAAAACGTATCAAACATCACATGTACTGACTGTGTTTGGGAAGTCCAAATATGATCAGGGCTTCTGAAAATTGAGGCAATGTAAAAGTATATTATTACATATCATACTTGTCCCTTAAGAACTTACAAGTTTTAACAACACAAAACAGACAAAAAACTGAGTGCCTCAGAAAGTATAAATGCCCTCAGAGCAGAAAACTATCACAGCCAACAAATAATTCACATCCAAACATTCTCTATTCACTAGCCCATGTTATTTCTTCCAGCTTTTACTTTTCTATACTGCTTATTAGCAAAATTATGGTGGAAAGCCAGAACAACTTTTTCTTAATTGGGCTGTTGCATAGAAGATCAAACATAAAAGTCATGTCAGAAAACTCAGATCTCTAAAACATAACATCCATGCAGGTGCATATGTATGTGCATTGAAAACATGTAAAATATTTCCCACACAGAGGCAAAGAAGCCTAATGATACAACTAAGACACTTAGTGCTTATGTATTAACTTATAAAAATTACTTTGAATACCTCCTTGAATTCCTTGTACTCCTCTATTTTCCCCTTTGGAATACTGTCCATTCCAGTCTAGCTAGGCAATGAAATTATAATTTCATTCTTAACTGGTAATATCAAGGAGTGTAAAGTCTTTAGCTATATTATTGACCAACAGATATAGTCATATATATTATTCTCAAATCTGACTATGAAAAGAACATAGAGATGTGCTTCAATGAAGCAACAGAGCACTATTCGATAAATAGGATAATAAAAATTAATAGCTTCAGCATATAATAAACTGAACAAAATTATTTGATTATTGCATCTGATACCTTTAAAATACAAAAATTTTAAAAAAATCAAACAACATCTACACATTTTAATGTAATTTTTTTAAATGCTATTACCTCAGTCATTCAAGCTTGTACAGTCTATGAAAACTAGGTCACAGGCCATGTAATTTCATTCATGTAATTCTGTTTTTCTCTTTCCATTCAGTTTTCATTCTTTTGTGGCTTCAACCCAAGGAAACATTACTTCAAAGAATAAATCAGAACTGTGCAATTTGATTTTTTTTTTAATTCTGTATGATTGCCTTAAGAACAAGCCAACTTAAGCCCAACAGATGCAAGATGAGGTTCATAGTAAATAGGGGTTGCTGAATAAGAATAAAAATATAAGGTCCTACTTACTAGCATTCTCCTCACAAAAAAAAAAAAGGATGCTGAGAAAGATTAGCATACTTGTCTCATAGCACAGCATCATCTGTCACCATTACTTTTGCCCGTGTTCTTGCTATTACTTTGATTTCTGTCTAGCGACCAAAAAAAGATCCCCGGCTATTAAATAAATGTAAACTATTATGCCCATTTCACTATAAATGCAACATGTTTTACAGAACACAGTAGGAATGAAAATTTTCATTATCATTAGTCATAGGTCAGACAGATTGAAATTACCACTCAATTCAGAAATGCAACATATAAACCTCTTATTTCACCAGGCTTAATCAATGAACATTCATTGCATCTTTAAATAAATGGTACAACTAGAGGCAAACCACACAATGCTATATGGGCCATCCATCACAAAATAAAAGCTGCATTGATCACTTACTTGTTTTCCAAATTTTATAGCTTATAAAATGCTTTCTGAAATTATTTCTAAACAAAACCACAGAACTACCAAAAATCTACTCACACCCAACTTCTACCATGTGTGTTCTCAGACCAATATTTGATCTAGAATACACTTGCTTTTGACAACTGCTCTCCTCAAGAGGATCAATTACCATACATTTTTCTTAATACTCCACAAAAAAATTAACAGAAAGCTTTCCGTTTTGGATCAGAAGTCTTGTGCAAAGTGTAGAACATGGTAGAAGTGGACTATTAGAACAGTTCTTTCATAAAAAGAAACCCATTTTTCAGGATTTCTAATCATCAATACAACCTCCTCAAACAAAGCTGGTTTTAATTTTAAAAAGAATTACCAGAAAAAGATTAAACATAAATTTTGCCTTAAACTTTTAACATGTCGAAATCCTATCAACTGCACTATCTTCACTAGAATTTTACTCCATATGTATTAACACATCAGCTTGCACAACAAAGCTACGTCTGAATACTCTTCCACTTTGAAGACTATCACCATTTATTGATGTAACAAAAGGACCTGGTTTCCAAGCTGCAGGGCATTTCACAGCCCTTCTACTGGAATAGTTCTGAAGACTGATCTTCAAAGGTGTAGTTATTATATTGCCAAGTAAAACTGACACTGTGTAAAGCATGACTAACTCACAAGCAGCTCAGAGCCAACACTGATGGTTTACAGTCACCATCATTAGTGCTTTGTCACTTTCAAAGGAATGGAAAACAATACCTTGTTATTAGATAAAACTTGAGGTTAACAGAACTAAACTTCAGATTATTCCTGAGATTATACATTTGTTCAGTTAGAGTTCTGCTATTGTAATGCCACAAAAGCAACATTAGCTAAGATTTTCAAAACACGATTAGATGTACACTAAAGGTTTTGGAGTTTTAAACTATAATGCAATTAACAACCAAGTTTCCCAGAAGTGGAAATAGCAAAGCATATACCTTCTGGAGAAAAAAAAAAGCTCAATCACCTTAGAAAATTGCTAATCATTTATGAGCCTGCTTTTTATTTTCTTTAAGTTGCAGATGTTTTGCCTTTCTTGAGTATTTCCCACACAGCAACAATAAAGGACCTTCAGAGGAAAGTGTTCAAAGCCATCAACTGGTTGAAAGAATTACTAAGAAGCAAGATTAAAAGACCACCAATTTGTATTTGTAAAGAAAGATCAAGGTATTTATCTGAAGTATCTAAAGACTCTTGCTTACATAAACAGAAGTAAGAAGGCAGAATAGTGACCCAGCTATCATGGCAGACTTTCTGACAGTGCGATATACAGACTGAGATGAAACAGTCATCTTAGTGATTGAGAGAAAATTAATCTTTTAAAACTAGCCCAACAGAACATTACAAAATATAGAAAGAAACTTTCCTATATTTTTGCAGGATAAGAGGCGGAAAAGTTTATTCTTGGTCATGCCACAAAGAAGAAAAGTCTACAGCACTTAACAGCTATGGTGCACATTTATTCTGCGTAAGTGGCTAGCAATGTAATTGAGCTTTTGTAAAATCTTGAAGTAGCATGCAAGCTTATAAAGTGATAAATGAAATGCACTGCTAAGTTTCTAAGTGTGGGCATTAACCTAGAATTGTAGGTTAATTTCACATATTAAAAGTCACAGGAGAAATTGTTATTAGCAGCAGTGAGAATGTATTCGGGTTGAACAATGCAGTCACAAATTCTATGGAAGTTAATTTCTGGTCACCTTACTCTGAAACTTCTAACTACAGAATAAATTATACATGTTCCACAATAAATAAAATAATAGTGCTTATTCACAAAGCAGCATATGTAGCTGTATTGTCCACATAAACAAGGGCAAATGGCAAACAGGAAAGCAAGTCAGGAGAGATTTAATTGGCATCCCACTGAGCTCTTGGCTTCTGTGATTCAGAAGCTCTATAAAAAGATTTTTTCTTCCATATAAATATTTCAAGGGAGACAGGATCAAACCCCTTCCATTTTGCAGGTATCTCATAGCTTTTATCCTAAATAAATATAAAAATAGTTAGAAATTATATTCTCAAATGGCAGCCAGAATAACTCTTCCTCAGAAAAGGGCTAAGAGTGGAACAGACTAATCCAATTAGAGACACCTGCTGATGCCTGGCACACTCCAAAGAATCAAATCCGAAGTGGCAAACATCCAGCAGAGACAAATTAGGGTGCAAGACAGGGAAATATGAATTTTTACAGACTCAGATGTTGAGGGGGCTGAAGCACCTCCCCTGTGAAGACAGGCTGAGAGAGCTGGGGTTTTTCAGCTTGGAGAAGAGAAGGCTCTGGGGGGACCTTACAGCAGCCTTTCAGTAGCTAAAGAGGGCCTACAGGAATGATGGGGAGGGACTTTTTATCAGGGAGCGTAGTGATGGGACAAGAGGCAACAGTTTCAAACAGAAAGAGGGTAGATTTAGATATTAGGAAGAAATTCTGTACTGTGAGGGTGGCGAGACACTGGAATAGGTTGCCCAGAGAGGTTGCGGCTGCCCCTTCCCTGGCAGTGTTCAAGGCCAGGTTGGATGGAGCCTTGAGCAACCTGGTCTAGTGGAAGGTGTCCCTACCTATGGCAGGGGGGTTGGAACTAGGTGATCTTTAGGGTCTCTTCCAACCCAAACCATTCTATGATTCCAGGAAGACAGACCTCAAATAGAAAATACTCAAAATCTCAGTGTTCTCTTCCCTCCCTGCCCCCTCAGCCTAAACACCTAATCTAGGAATTTCATGGAAACAGGTTCTTGCAAAACTCCTGTCCTTCTTGCACAGCAAGAAGAAAGGATGTGGAATATTGCCTTTCCACTGAGTGTACCATGTAGACATATCCATGGACTATCATCAGCAACTCATGTATTCTATTTGTTGATAATTCTTAGTCACAGATGAACTGCTGCTGTGATATACTGTCTGCCTCCTTAGCAAGTAGCTTCATTTGCTAATCAGAGCTTTAGTACAAAATCTTTTTCAGAAAGTTAATTGAGAATCAATAATACAACTGGAAGAATACACAGACTTCCTGATTTAATGTGCATGCATTATATTCACTCAACTTCAGTTAAAAGACCAAGCTCCCTGTAGAAGTGTTAGAACAAGTTGGATTCTGTTGAACCAAACATGACAGAAAATTATCAGATAAGTATTTTTTTTATTTTTTAAAAAAGGCAAAAAAAAGAAAAGTTTGCCTTCAGCCACAGAAAAGCAGATGGTCAAACTGTTTGAGGACCAAACTTTTCTCTGCCTTAGAAGGGTGGTCAGGATCATACATGTTTGAGCTTTTCCCTGCATTTCTTGTGTTGCCAGCACATGTAGATCAATACAGAATGCTGGGAAGCATTCCTTGTTTTGTGATAAGTAGAATAACTTTATGGATATTTCAAAACTACTTGTCTATGTCCTGGGTGCCCGTGGAATCATAAACACCTTGTCTTTTGTCTGTTACATTTATGAGGTTTTTTTACATTGGAATAATTACATTGATTACACACAAGGAAAGAGGTGTGTTGATTTTTTCAACTCACGGTAAAATTCACATGGAACTGAGAATAACTCACTAAATCCGAACTAAATTAAAAGTAGGAATAATTTATTACTACAGAAAGAGGTAAACGCAGGCATTAAACTCTCAGTAATGGCAGGCTTAACAAGTTTTCACATCATGTCATACCAGCGTTAGCATGTTATGCATCATTTACTTACACAGATTAGCTATATCTAATTAGAAAAATAATAATTATACATTGATTTTGAAAAATACTTTTCCAGTCAGTGAGCATAGAGGTAGTACACAAGAGTACAGATTTAATGAGGGTTGAAGGAAGCAATGAAAGTTATAAACTAGAATGACAAAATAAAGTATCTAGAGGAATGGCACTAGCTCCCTGCTGCATGTCTCTAAATGGAACAATATTTGAAATCAATTCCACTGTAAGTAGTTACATTCGTAATTGTCATTTACATTGCCACAGCACTGTCACTCAGCATGTAAAAAGAGATGTATCTTATGGCATCTCCATGCACAAACAGAAATGCTATATAACTTCATGATAGCTCCTCTTTCTAAACCAATTTCCTTTATTTATGCATATCTTCAGATATTTTCTTAATGCTGAGTCATTTATGGCCACCAGAAGGGTGAAGTGTTCCCCAGCAATAACTCAACGTTTTCAGGCAATAGCACTTAGAGATTAGTAATGCTTAATATCTCCAAATAAACTCAAATAGTAATTTTGACTTGCAGGAAGAAAATCAAAGTAAATGAAACCAAGTTTACCCTTACTGTTCAGAAGTCACTTTCATTACCAAATCGAAAAGGCTACAAAAATCATCTTGTTCAAAAAGTTTAGTCATCTCAAAGATGTCAAAATGTTGACGGATAAGTACTGAGAATCCCTTACAGTGGCAACCTTAAGCCACAAAGTTCTGCTTACCTTATCTTCTGGCCCGTGTCCCATTAGACACTGCTTTCATATGAAAAAGATATCTGAATATTGAGAGAGATCAAAGACAAATCTGACTTGACACTTTGCAACTGAGCATATAGAAAAAGAGATAATTATTCTTTTTGCCCAACAAGAGCCCAACCATCGCTATACTGGAGGCGGCTGTGAAAAGAAACTCTACCTAGCATGAAGGATTTTAACCAGCCTGGAAAACAGCAAAAGCTGCATCACTCGGAAGGGATTAGAGTGTTCTAAGGTACATAATTCTCGAACAGTTTGAGAGTAAAATGTCCATAGGGAAGTTATTTTATGTCTTTTGATTTCTTCTCATGCTGCCCTTGAAGTGACCAGATCAGAAAACAAGTTCTAAGAGATGACGCAGGTGAAGCATGTTTATGCTAAACATACCACTGAATACGATGATATTGGTAAGTTTAGTTGGCTAATGCTAGAAGTGAGATATTTCCCTCCCTAAAAATCAGGTCTATTTTCCCAGCCTTCCTTTTTTCTCATTATCCTTTCTGATCTCTCAGTATCACTACAAATCACAATTACTTCAGTTTAGTACATCAACTCTTTAAGGACCATAACAATTCTTTCCAGTTATTTGTGAGCTGTTCTTCAGTAAAAACTATTTTAGACTTCTTTTTCTTAAGTTCCTTTGATTTTCCATTAGGAAAAATAAAAGCATTTCATTATGGCTTTATTTCACTTCGAATATTTAAAAACATAGAAGTGACCAAATCATTGCTTCCACTTTATAAAAAATGAATTCCTATTCCTTTTATTTAACATAGTATTCCTGAGACAGAATTGTACCATATATCCTGAAAATGTCTAATTATCGTATGCTGTGAGCATCCTGATCCAAAAAGGGAATCAGAGTAAGGAAATTAAATTGACTTGAAATAATAATTTGGAAGTTAGAAAATATCTTATTTTTCATATGTGAAGGTTTCACATTCTTATAAGCAAAAGGAGGGTTTTAAGGTTAATACCAAAGGAAAGCAGCTGCTTTATTATTGACTTAGTAGTAAGTCACAGACTCCCTGAACAAGAAAATACTCTGATTCTTTGTCCCCAGTTCACTTCAGAGATCTGGTCCAGCATGAATATCCACTGACTTGCTCCTGCACCAATCTTCCTAAAATTATCCTTCCCAAAACTTATCACGTTGTCATCATTACAGTACAGAGGCAGAAGAAAAAAAGAGCATTGGGCAAGGAAACAAGATAAGGAAAAAGAGCAGGGCAATCAAAATACATTGGCAGCATCTGCAGAATGACTGGCAGAGAGTGGTTGTATGTTGATAACACCTAGGAATACCTGAACAGGAACGGCCATTGGCAGACTGCCCAGCTACCGACAGTGATCATCACCACTGTCAGAAATGCATTTCTTTCCTATAGTAGCACCACATAAAGTGGACACACAGAAAATGGTTTTCCTTAGCTGTTAAGAAATTATTCAGGTATTATGTCACTTGAACGTGGTACTTGTCCTCTTGTGGAGCACTTAAACCCATGTGCTAACAGAAAAAAAAAAATATCAGATTATAAAATAGAAAAACCCACTAGCATTGCCTATACATCTTAAAGACAAGACATAGTAACTAGTAATAAAATCAGAACATGTAATGACACTAACATATATTGACTAATCAAGATTTGTCCACTCCTGGCATGGATCTAGCTTCCAGAAACACTCATCATACCAGTTCTTGATTACATTAAAGGATTTCAAAAATGCAAGGAAAATAAATTAACCTTAATCTATACATTATTTACCATGTTTTCATTACTTTCAGGCTCATTAGGAACAAAATCCACCACCACTTTTTTGTTTTAAAAGTGAATGTAGTTGTGTCCAGAGTGAATCAGTGAGAACTGGGTTCCTTCCTCAGTTATGGCTTCTGACAACCACAGCAATCATAACATCCTTACTGCCAGCCAGTCAGTATCTTTCTCAATCAATCTTATCTTTAGCTGCCTGTCAAGAAGAGAACGGGAACATAAAGCACCACTTTATAGAAATCCAGATAAAGCTTATCAGTGACTTAAACTTTACAAAAATGGAAAAAAACAACCCACACCACCCAGCAAGTTAAAACTACCTCAAGAGGCCTATCGATGGTAATTAACATCCTTTCAAACTTACCAAAATAATTCTATAAAGATTTCCAAAGTCCAGTCTACAGTTACAAGCAGATCAAGAGTTTTATTCAAGTTTACATTTCACATCAGGGATATAAAAATTCTCCTGCATGCATGCCATTCATGCAGTCTGCAGCATACGCAAATTAACTTGTTCTAAGCAGTTGTTATCAGATAACTACTTGCAGGAGCAAATTGGAAGCAATGTTTCCACTATCAATTACTTGCCCAAATATCTGATAAATTCTATTTAGTTAGGGCATTAGGAAGGCCTCCATTATGGTATGACTCTACAGTTCTTCACAAATGTTTCATTACAAAACTGCAATAAGATCATAGTATCAGTCCATAGATAGCTCCCCAGTGTCAACCAGGATGCCTGTAACATGACAGAGGTTTTAACTGAGGTCTCCCATGTCCAATACTGTAAACTACTAGATTTTCTCATTTTTCGTGGTTTGCTTTCAACAAGAACAAATAAAATTAAATAATACTACATGCAGAATAACCATTTACGTTGTGTAAGTAATAGATACATATGATTAGGGAAGAAGAATACTTTCTTGCTCCAGAGGTATTAAGCAACAGGGACTATTTCAAACATAGTTCTCCCTCAGAGTCCATGCCCTTTTAAAGTGTGCCCACTCTGCAAGCTCTAGCAAGTAGGAAAACAAAACAAGCAGAAAATACTGTAATCATGTCATACTCAAATAATATGCAGGTTACAAGGTTAAAGACACCCGCATTTTTCCAGGGAAAACGCAGCTTGGTGTGAGCCAAATTCCTCATTCTGGAGTTCCACTCATTTTTACCTCTTTGCTTGACAGCCTTAAAGGTTTTTAATTCAGGATGAGTTTAACAGAACTACTAGAAATTAGCTGAACTTAATACATAATTTAATGTCTGCTTTATTACTGACGCCATTTTGTGTTAAACGAACAATAAGCTGTTCTGAAAGTTCAGTTTCCTGCAGGTAAAACAGGTAAACTCCCCAACATTATTGTTTAAGATCCTTATGTGCAGGTCTTTAGCAGTTTGGGTTATTTTCTAATAACAGAACAAGAAAATAAGCTTTCATTCTCCTGTACTAATTTTGCTCAATGTTCCACTTACAGGGAAAAACTTCAGAGCACAGAGTTCGGTCAATTAGCTCTTTGCAGAGACTACACAGCACAAGACATTTGATGACAGTAACTTTTTCCAAATACACATCAGAACACAATTGCTTTCTATCTGTCATCCTTCTATGTATGCTCATGTTTATATATACGTATAGGATTTCCTCATCTTTTATTTATTGAAATTTTTTTTTCATAGGCATTTAAAACACACAGCAAGTGTATCACCCTTATACAAGATGCAAAGAGAGTTCCAAAATCTGAACTCTAAGTACCCCGTGGGAAATACCGCTGCAGCATGAGCATTTGTTCATTATTATAAAAATGATTAAAAACTTCTCCTTCTTAAAGCCTTAAGGTTATTTTCAGATTCTCCCTTCCCAGAACTGAGTCACCTTCACTTCCCATCCTGCCCCCGGCACCTCCAACCCCCCTCTCCCAATACATCATTTACTAGCATTAGTTACCTTGATTTAAAATGAATTCAAAAAAGCAGAGCATGAGGAAAAGTATTGAAGCAATAAAAGGACTCCCTCTGGAAACATCAAGGGGATCAGAACCAAGCAGGAGACAAACTAAACCCTTTCTTCTAAAATACCAAGTAGAAACCCATACAGACTTTCAGGACAGAAAATACAAGGCTGACTGTTAGCTATACTCACTTCCTTTCTTGCTGATTACCGTGTTAAGAAACTTCGACAAAAACAATCTACAGTATCAACTGTTGTGAACTTCCACAGGAGGGAATTTCCTTTTGGTCCATTCTGCACCCCAGTCTCCCATCAGAATGTGACTACACAAGTCAGGATAAAGTATCTGTGTAGATGCACGTTTTGATACAGTTCTTGTCCTAAAGCACCTATATTGTAACAAGGGTGAATACCAGTGGCGTAGCTGTTAGGCACAGAAAGACACATCCTGACAACCAATATTGCCTCCTCAGTCTGTAACTACACAGCTGCCACTTCTAAAACACTGACAGATATTCCTGGCAGCATGCCATTTGTTTGGGCATAGTTTGAAGTACACAAGTCAATAGTATACTGTGAATAAAAGACGCTGTAAAAATAAGCTGTTATGTTTTAGACAGAGTTCTTGAAGCAAGGGGGTGAATACCAGCCCATCCTATGGTCTTTCCTGGGTTAACCAAGAATTACAAAGGGGGACATAAGGCAGGTCCACCCCAAGAGAAGTAACACACAGGTTTGGGGCAAGGGGAGAAAGTTTATTTTGCCTCTCCATTTTGTAACCAAAATTGGGAACACCTGAGGTAACAATAAAGGAGCAAGAAGTCGGCAAGAAAGAAACCATCAGCTAAAAACCTACTGCTATGATTTCAGGTCCAAAAAAAAAAAATATCTATGCAGCCAACATGGAAAGAAGTTTCATCACTTCCATTTGCCTGTAACTTCCGACAAGGTAGCTGATGTAGACAGAGGGGAGAGAAGCAAAATAACAGTATTAACGACTATGGAAAAATGGAGTCAGTTCTGCCAATGATGAGCAACTAACAGAACGAGGGAGTGCAATCATACAAAAACTATTTCCTAATTAAAACAATTATATTAGCTGGCCTTTAAGGAGAGATATTTATGGCAAGTGTGACAAGCTATTAAGGACTGAATTTAGATCAGAAGTCTCAAGTGATGTCTTTAGGCACGATGGGGGAAGCGAGCTGCTGACAAGTACAATAACTCATCTCACGACAGAGTAATTTGTCTCTGGTGAGGGACATAACTGCAATTATTCTGCTAAGATCAGAATTCAAATAACTTTCATGTATGTGGAAACAAGTAGATTGCAAAGTGTGATAAATTCAACAAATTGATGAGGTAGTTGTCAAATGGCACTTGATTTGTAGTATTTATGTCATAAGTTTCCTTATAGAAATACCACCTTTTAAAATTCTTACCATTTTTTATATGTTTATTTTTTAATAAATTTCTATCCAGTATATACTAAACCCTACAAGGTTCTCATGTTTGTGTTTTTCCTATATTTAAATACTGCTAAAGATATCTGGAGTCTCACTGCTGAGAAATTTAATGCAGATCCTATGGGCTGTCAAAATCTCCAGAACCAGCGTATTAAGACTGAAACCTCCACACTGATGTATTTAAAAGGCATGGAGTTTTACAGATAAGTGATGAATACAGACAGGAACAAAACAAAAATCATAAGAAAATTACATAAAATTTTTCCAAGTTCTTTATTTCCATCACAAAATGTAGTGGAATTGTTTACAATGACAGATCAAGATCTAACAACAGGCATCCCAAAATCAGACTGTGAAATTACTTTGGACTTGCTCTTTCTAAACACAAATACTCTGTTAGTACAATATTCTTCTTCTACCATGCAGATTGCTCATCAGGTTAGTTTTAAAGGATAAATACACTTTGTTTTGTACAGAAAGGTCTCTTGGAACTAGATCAAAGCTATTGAAGGTACAGCATGAACTTACTGCCAGCAACACTCATCAGAAAAGCCAGTTTATGTCACTCAGACCTAGTAGACTATACATGTATATTGTAATTACTGCAATCCACAGAAGTCATTAAAATTTTTTAATAATTAAATTAATCACTTGTCAAGAGGTATAGCAATATATAGTAAAACAACGTATTATGAATTCAAGGAAAAGCAACTTGACTGGTATTTTTAAGAACTCTGCTGTTGTCATCAGCATTTCTTATCCAGCAAAGGCTTTTTCTCATTAGATTTCCAATGCTTGTCTGCTCCATAATCTTAAACCCTTCCCTCCGGACTACTGAAGGCCATTTGATTCACCTTTTTGATCCCATTTCATTCCCCAGACACCGTTATTTCCCAGGAAGAAGCTTTTCCTCTGTATGCCCGACTGTCACCCCACTCCAAGTGCTGACCTACATTTTTCTTCTGCCCCAGCATTATTATTTATAGTGATTTATTGATTAAATTAATTTTGTCCCCCAAGTACAGTATCATACTAATAATCCAGAGATTACTTCAGTATGTCAGTGTTCCCTTTAGCAATGTGGAAAACCCATTTGCTACCATAGACAACAGAACAGAGTTCTGCTGACAGCAGGACTAAATGAGATAATCTAGAGTTTGTTGGTATCAGAGTACAACACAGTGCTTCATAAATTAGTGATTAATAGACACCATCCTCCTAAGAAGATCAGTGCCCTAGGCCACTAAAAATTCAACAGTTTGCTTTGCAGTTTAGCATGCAAAGGCCATATAGTGCTACAAAAATGTTTTCCTTCCTTTTTCTTTCATTAGAAGCAATGAGCATCCAGAAATCCTCATTAGGTTATATATTTTTTGAAGGTATATCTGCTAGATTGAAATTAATGATTAAATCATTAAACATGACACTTTCAAAATATCTGTACTGTTTAAATTCATTATAAAGCAATTATTCTTTTAAAGTGCCTGTAGAATCAGCTTTATCTTTCCATGGTGCTGTTAAGCTTTAAAGGTTTCACTATGCACTTGGTACAGCTATTAGTGCACCGCTGTCATGAAATTAACTCCACTTACATTAGGCTGCTAATGTAATATCAAATACACAGGCAGCTGGATAACAAGCAATTGCATCATGGGGCCTTGAATTTTAAAATATCAAATAATTCAATAGGACATTCTAAAATTTAAATATTTATACTCGCTCCCCAAGTAATGCAATTTAAACATTTTCCATATTGCTTTTCAAATATCACACTGAAAACAAGAACAGTAACAACGACCTCTATTGACAGTATTTCAGCTCTAATGTAGATGGACCTGATCTAAGAAACAAAGGAAGAACATGCATGTCCTCCATACACTTACATCAGAAAGACTGAGAGCTCTGAAGTTATTACGACAATCCAAAAGCACTTTATTCTACAGTACTGGAATGAATCCTTAAGTCCCTCCATTTTATTTAATCAAAGCAAAGAATTCATTTTAGATTTGCACAGTTCATTCAGACTGAATTAAATTTTTGATAAGCCATAGTTAAATTTTTCATCACAATGATCTGCAGTACAATAGCGCTTTCACTTGCTTCTCCTATGCCTTCCCTCTTTCCATGCCATCAGCCAGACTGAAGCGCCTAAGCACTGGAAAAAAGAAGCATCAGCTACTTTAAAATACTGAGTATCAGAATATTCACAAATCAGTAAGTCTGCACATACTATATTCTTATTAGAACAAAAGGAGTGGATTCTAAACTTCCATAACAGTATATCCAGATTTGTGTATAAATGTTTCTTTTACATATATTTATCAATATATTGATTTATATTAAATTTATTTTTATATATATTCCAGATGCATAAAATTATTCTCTTACCTAGAATCCTACCAAAGACAGTCCTAGAAGATCATGAGAACCCGTTTTTACAGACATTTTTGCATTAAATGCTTATTCCATCAAGACTAAGCATTCAGGAAAACTAGAACCCGAACTTACTCCACAAAACAAGCTTCTAACCTTTGTCATCTACCATTTCAGCTGTTTATCTTCTGAAGAGTCCCGTAGTATCTGTTACTGAGAAACCCATGATCGCACTGACTGCATTGGAACTAAGGGTTCCTGCTAGAGGGTTAATGACTTCCAGTAGCCTTATCAACCGAATTTCTACTACAAAGCCAACTCAACTCTAATTTATTACAAATAAGTACATATGGTATGCAAAAATGCAAATCTACTGATAGAATGTATATGCATAAAAAATAAATAAAAAGCAAATAGTCTCCCAACTCAGACAAATTTCTTTTCTTGGAATATGGTATTTGTTGCACCTACTCCCAAAATAGACTTCCTATTTGGTAGCAGGAAAAGTAAAGAGATGTCTGATTTTTCTTCTGATGAGCTTCCAGTTTCACTAATCTCAATTCAGTATTTATCTAATTATTTGCTCAAGTGCTCACTTTTTTTTCTTTAATTCACACAGACATTTAAAATTTATTTTCTTTTAAATTGAACACTGTGTTAATGACACATCAAAACCAACTTTTAAATTCCAGCTCCCTCAAAATTTTCCACAGAATCATTCAGGTGGCAGGCACCTCAGAAGGTCAGCTCGTCCAAACTCCTGCTCAAAACAAGGACAATACTGAATTCAAAACAGATTGCTTTGGACTTTGTCCAATCAGGTCTCCAAACATCACTCCTGTCCTGGATGGTGCTCACTCTTCTCTATTTCTCCAGAAATTCTTGTCAGAATATAATATGCAGTAGCTGCTCACTCCTTTATGAAGTAGGCAAGTTAACGCAATCATTTTTTCATTCTGTCTCACTTTATCACCAAGCTAATGACAGGAACCACTTATGTCTCAAGTTCATACACTTCTGGATTCATTTTAGTACTTACTAAGAAGAAACAGTATTTCATTGGCTTGTTGTGCTAACGGAATTTAAAAGGTAATCTCCTCCTAGTCTTCTTACTAAACTAGCAACTGCATTTTCTATTTAGTCCATAATAAAGCTAAAGGAAAAGAACAAAACAATTTTAAGCGTCTGAATCTGTGAACAATTAGAAGAATGTGTTACCTTTCCCAATACAATAAAGATACACCATGCTGGTCTCCAATACATGAGGCCTGCCATACTGGAGCAACATTTACAGCTGAACATACATAGACTATGTTCTTTAGAAATAAAATTGAACCATTACCATAGACAACTAAAACGCAACCTTGGCTCTGTGAGCTCCTCAGTATCACCGGCAAAATACTACACATGAACCAGTATTCTCACAAAAGATTCAGCTTATATTATGCAAATATACATATTTCATACATTAACTTCTTTGTACAAGTTTTCAAAAAGGCAATATTTACATATAGCAGTACTAACTCCCAGTGGCTGTAATTTTCTAATAAATCATCGAGTTACATGTTCTACCTTCAAAAACAGATGAGCACTATGTTCAGATACAAGTATAATAACATGCTTCTCACACCCCCACACCCCTCCCTTGGCAAGTCTGTATCAAAAAAACTGAAGTTATTTTAGAGCTCTGCTGCATAAATTTGTGAATTCTAGCACTGGTATCAGGATTTAATTCAACAGAAATCTGTCTGAGAAAAAACGTCATCCAGAATGAAGGAAGACTGCTCGAGACAACAGCAACTAGAATTGATCTGGGACAATGTCAGAACTCTTAGATTTGGCTGGTTTTGAGCACAGATCAACTAAATCTATACACCTTATTTGGACTAAGACAGAAAATGAACAAAAAAACACACATAAGAAATATGACATGCCATTTCTTAGGATTCCAAAGGGAAAAACATTTTCCTTGTTGAAACGACTGTACTTGGGGACTGACGGGAAATGTGCATATCTATGAAGCAGGCAAGTCTCTCACAATTATCAGGAGATATTAAGACATCAGATAAGATAAATGCACATTCTTTTAAAAATAATTACTCTTTAATAAATTTGTTCCTAGTAATGAGAATACTTGAGGAACATTTTATTGCTAAATACCAGCAAACAAACACCTAGAGGAAAGAATTGCAGATGCTCAAATTCACTCAGGTCAGGAAAGCAAGGTAACACATCCACAGAGAAAAAACGGCAAAAATTACATCCCAGACTAAAGCACAACATGCACCAAGAATTCAGGATGATGGTATTTTCCCCTCATTGACATAGCAACAATAAAAAACCCAAGGCTCCAAAAAAAAAAACAAACCAAAACCAAAAGACAACTCCCCTACAACAAAAGAAAAAATTCCAAATACAACAGAAAACAAACAAAAGCAAAATAAACCCACCCACAGTTCAGCTATTCCTGCAAATTTCTTGCACCTTATAACAAAGTACAAAGGAAGACCTCTCTCGTAATTTCTTTATCTGAGACTCAAGAACAGAAACACAAAGTAAGGCAAAACAGATTTTCTTACTACTGTTTTTTCAAAAGATCTCTTGCAAAGAAGTCTTACAATTTGCTACACACAGTATTTCCACACAGAATATTTCAACAGCTAGCTGTACACCTAAACAATGTCCTTCCTAACACTGCCTGCATCCATTGAAAGTGTTCCAGCAAATCTTTCTCCACACTCCTAAGACGGGAATTAGATAAACATCCCCAGGCACTGATGGAGCAGTTAAGTCTTGGAACAGTGGTTGAAATGACCCTGTAAGACTCAGTAACATTTTCACTAGGGCAGTACAGTCTGTGGTTTGCATATCAGTGCCGGATAAAGCTGACACAGTTTGGTACATATAGAAAAAAAAAAAACAGAAGAGCATAGCAATGGCTCAGATTTACACAGTTTTAATACCATATAATTCCACAATAGGCCCAATGCCTGTTGGTTCTTACTGGTTGTCTCCAGGCTTCCAAAGGCATGTAGCCAGTAGGAAACATTAGACAACAGGACTTAGGTGGAATTAGGGGGCATTTAGGTGGGACGAATCTGGGCCGTACAATGCTATCCCATTTCTGAAAGCGCTGAACAGTGCCAGTATATTTTGACCAACAAATAAGTAACAGATGGCTCACTGGAAAAGAACCGCATCTGAGTAATGCATCATACAAAGACCTTGGGACATACAATCAGTGTCTAGTTTTGATATATCTCTCCTCAATTCAGTTTCTCCAACAGTACTGCTTTTATAGTTTCATGGCCTGTAGTCCAGTGGGATATCCAGTTCATAAACTAATTCTTTTCCTCATTGACTTAGCCCATGTGTAACAACACTTAGAATTACTCATCTGTGACATTTTGATCAAGTTTCTGCCCTCTCCTTGTGCTTAAATAGAGGATTCAATCTATCTGAACTGTTATTGTTCAATTACTATAATAATAAAGGCATCAAATAGACCGAGTCAACAAAAATCAGCACTGTATCTCCCAGAGCGTTAAGAACAAAAACTATGTGCATGTCATTACAATCAAACACTTATCCTACCCATATTTAAACCACTTAATATAAATAGGGTTTTTATATATATATATGCCCAAATAAATTAGAAGATATGTGAACTGTTAAAAGGAATCTGAATTTCATCATAATCCTTTTATTACACTACCTTCTACTTAGGCTTCTCTGATTCCTAGCTACATTATGATCTGTAGTGATAAGCTGAGATACCAATTTATTTTCAGATACGTCCAGCCATAAACCCAACTCCTAATCATGACAAATTTTTTCATAACCTTAAAGATAATCAGAGCTGAAAAGTAAGTCAAAAAATGCTTCCAAAACTCTAACTCAAAACAATATATTTATGTGGTCATTCACACATGACATGTGATAAACCTGTCTTTTCAGAACTTGCATGAGGAAAGGTTGGAGATCTAACAATAATGCTGTAGCTCAGTCCAAAGTGGGGTGTTCAAGACAAGCCACTGGGGTGCAGGAAGAAAATATTAGAAGTTCAGTAGCACATGTGTATAATTTAGAAATAAATATATTAGAGAAGCATGCTCAGAAATTTTTTTTACTGGTGGGTGTGCACAATCAAAGAAGTTTGGAGACCACTACCATAGCTGATTCTCCAGGTGATTTTTAGGGCATGTTATTCAGATGCTCTTCCCCAAGTAACTCAGTGGCAAACAGTAAAAAAAAAATAAAACAAACAACCAGTAATAATCTGCCTTTGCACTAGGTACGTGCAGACCTTCTAAGCTTTCTGGACAAAACACTTCACAAAAAATAAAAGTAGCTAAGTAGTCTTAATCAGGTTACAAGCGAGTTTCCATTAAAATGCTTCCCATCAATATGAAGTGGGTAACATCCATTAATACAAAGTGGGTAACAATTCAAGCATTCACGCTACCTTTTTTTTTCCTCTTCCTTCCTTCTTTTAAGGCAAAACTTCTATTTGGCTTTGCCAAGTCTGAAACCCATCCAGGTTTACCACATTCAATAATTCATGTATTTTGATCTTACATTTTGGTGGATTTCCCACTAAGTCATATCAGGCCTTTGAGAAACATATCACAAATTTTAAAATTTTCTTAGGTATACTGAAATAAAATATCTATAAAACTGTACATGATTATCATTCATTTAATTAAGTTGGACACTTTGACCATTTAGATTAATATTTCTAATATTTTAAGGCAATTCACTTACGTGCAATTAAGTATGTACCCACTTTAATTAAATGACAAAATCTGAACAACTAATGTGGACAAGGAGCAACTTCTAAATTTAAGTCTATGCAGTGACAGATGATCACTCACAGTAATGAGACCTTGAAAGACTTAACAGACACACCACTGAGAAATGTAAGTTTTAGGGTTTTTTAGAACCTCTACCAACAATCCATAATATAGATGCTGTTGTTTTGTACAGCATTTTATATCAACTGAACTACAGGAAAAGGGTTTAAAATTGTAAGACTGAGAAGCCATATCAGACAGATGAAATATTTTTGTGACAATTTTATTGTGCTACTTGCAGAGAAAGTATCAGCAGCCTTTGTTAATCTACTGCAACTATTTGAGATTAGAATTATTTAAATCAGAGCACGTATTAATGGGCACTATTACCATTATGTCTGTACCATTTTGTGCTTTTGCAGAGATTTATTTTCAAGGCAGAGAAAAGGTATGCTATTCTTGCCTATGCAGATTGTCCAACGTAAAAGTCAGGAACAGAAACAGCTTGAATTCTTTTAAGGGACACAAAAACAACACTAAAACGAAAACATACGGCTCTGAATAGATGATACAATTAGAAGAATTTTTCCGTAAGTTACCTATCTTTGATCCACCAACAGAAACATCAAAGCAGTATTAGGGATATTGAATAATCCTTCTATCCACTCCATACATATCAATACCATAATTAAAGCTTTAGATTATACAGCTACAAACAGAATAATTTTAGTCCTTTAGATAAAACAAATTTGGAAAGAGGAAATTTTACTGTATGACAGAACTCCATAACCTCAACACTAATCCTCAGGTCTTAAAACTAGAGCATGATGAAATAGTGTGCATTAAAAACTAAGAAATATGATGAAAGTAAATATATGTTTTGAAAATACTTCAGCTGATCTCCCTACTATTTATTTCTTCAAAATAGTCCTAGTTTTAGAAATTAAGAATGATAATCTCTCCTTTGCCCAAACTCCCCATATAGCTGAAGAGCAGATGAAGCTTCCACAACAGATAGGTGACTTGAACAGCTGGCAAATGCAAGAACACAGGCCATATGCGAGAAACCTCATAAAATGCCTAGGAATTTAGAAAACAGTTAGCATTATAAATGAAGGGAAAGTGGATAGAACAACTTCTGTATTTGACTGTTTTTAAGTTTAGATACATGGTTTCTCTGTATCTTCCACACCAGACTGAACACAAGAGTCATTTGAAGGACACACTAGAAACTCATAGAGACTTTAACCTTTCAGTCATCAGTGTGAATCCAGTTAGCATCTTCTGTTAGCTATTTAGTAGCCTCAGATATTTAATAAATCTCTATAGCTAATCAGTCTAGGCAATAGAACAATACACACTTTTGCTGTAAACCTCAGCAGAAAGGCCAAGAACCAGACAAATGGGGAAATATAATGATCTTCACAGAGCCTCAGGACATATATTTACAGCACAGCTTGGCATGCATAGCCACACCTGCTCACAAAGGACAAGTTATGTTGCATTTCTCTCTGCAATATATATTTCGTAATCAAACAGAGGCCATTTCTTTTAGCACCAAGTCAGACACCTTTCATGACAAATAAGTCATTTAAACAAGAACAGAACATTTGAAGATTGAAGTGCAGGGGCATGATGCATTACCCTGGCTTCCTGTTTGTTAAGCAGGCTTGTTGGTCCTACTTTGCCCCATTCTGCCAGCTAATTAAACTTTAAGATGGCAGCAAGCAAACTCGTAAGTCACACATTCACATTCCATTAGTCTCCACAGCAAACAACTGAGACAGCGTTCATAAGAAATAACCACACTAAATCTTACTCTCAAATACTTTGAAATGAAAGTGGAATCTAGAAATCATTTGGAACACTATTTAACAACTATTTCTCTGAATGTATTAACAAGCAGATAGTAAGCCAATAGGTAGACGTGGACTTGGATGACACAAGTTTTTCTTTTTTTTTTCTAGAGACAAGGTAGGACATAGAGCATGGCAGGCTGTGTGCTTTGCACTTACCAAGTAATGGATCCCATCAATCAACAGTTACTACATCTTGCTTATTAATCAGTCCAAGTAGCTGGGATGTCAGACATGACACAAAATGAGTTACAGGTGGGAGAAGGATCACATTATCACTCACAGTGTTGAAAACTTCAGCTTTTTGTTTTAGCAAAAGACTTTGTGTCTTCAACCCTCCCTACCAATAATGCAAAAGGATCTGTTGTCAGAGTTCACAGCACATGTAATAGCAACTATCACATGACTTACAAGACTTTTTTAATTACTGGCAAAGGAAACAGTCAGACTGCACTTCCATCCTTCTGCCTTTGCCTCATTGGTTTAACAGTCCTCTTAACCGAGGGCATAAAACATATACCTCTCCATGCATGATCCATACAACTATTAAATTACCTAAGAAGTCAAAAAATAACAAATGGAACTTAAGATCCCAGTCAAGTACTTGAACATGACTATGACCTAAGTTTTAGTACTCTGATAGTACCTCAGCTACAAGCAGAAGTATAGGAAGAGAGTATTTTCCAGTTAGCACATTTAGACCATTCGTCCTTGGCGACCACAGTGTATTCTCACGCACAGACCACCAGTAACATTTACATTAAGTCTATCTAAAAGTAAAAAATGCAGATGAGAAATATATTTTCTACCTCTGCTTTACACCAAAATTCATATAACATGCTTTTTCAAGAGATTTCCATTTTATATAGAGACAAAACAAATGCAAAGATGAGAGCCTTCTCAGCCCTAGAGAATTAGTTACAGACTGAACAAACAGGTCATTGAATTTTAATTCTGGTTAGACATGCTGAATTGTCTCTAACTACCGCTTAACCTCTCTTACCCCAGGCATAGGAAACACGTCAAAACAGCATAGATGTAAATACAGCTATGCTTACAATGCAGTTAGTTACATGAGGAATGACAGCTTGTGTAGGTCCTCCAATAAATTGCTGCTGAACCTTGCAAAGTTTGTTTTCTCAAGGAAGGTTGTTCAGGTGCACCACCTTTCTTAATTATTTCTAAATTATGTCTTTTCTATTGGTATTTTCAAGCAAAAATGCATCCTAAAGAAAAGCATGCTATAACAAAACATCATTCAGGCTCTGGAGATGGGTTTTTCAACCAGTTTTACTGTTTTACAGTTCTCTTATTACACAGAACAATGTCGGCTCATAGTAAATACTCAAGTTTACCACAATTTGCAGAAATACAATAATCACAAAAAAGATGACAGTGGTATATAAGAAATATTGTAAACAGCATTTAAAAACATAGTATGTACTGCAGAATTGTGCCTGATGGCACTGTTGAACATGAACACATTTTTCAGGGCTGTGGTTCCCTGCCGACAGCTAGATATAACTCTGACAAATGTACCCTCAGACGTACTGCCACTGGCTAAAACAGATACAGGTTAAACACACAGCAAATTTAAGCAGTCAAGCAGAAATCATTCCAGAAGTTAAAATAAATCAGTAATTAAGTGACACTTCTCAGAAATATAATTTTAGTTCTCATTTCCTTTTTTCTAAACACTTTGCTGGCTGTTATTTTGAGATGGCTATTAACTGCTAGGTTATTTTTAATGCCCTGCATGTGACAGATGTCTCTGAAATAAAAGGCAGCTGAAGGACAACAAACTTATTCTCCAGGGTGGTTTTTATGTCCAGTGTTACTGTGAGGATCAACTCCAAATATCCTCTAATAAACTCAGATATCACAACTGGCAATATACAAATAGCTATGTGAGACCGCTACTCTTTGCCTTGCTAAAGCAAGCCTGTGTTTGCAGGACATTTAACCTCAGAAAAGGAAACATTGTTAACTAGGTTGGAAATGCACTAGAAGTGGGATCTTACTTGAAACTGAGACAGTAAATAAGGAAACTGGAGTTAAAGGGTATCCTACAGACAGAACTCCGTAATTGCTTGTGCTGCTAGTATCATTAAAATGACAAGACAGACCACCATACAGGCTCTCAAGTCAGAAGTTCCTGAGCAAGTTGCCAAATACCAAGTAACTGCCATGGAAAAAGCGAAGAAAAGGGAGGAGAGAGAAAAGCAGATACAGAAAAGTCTCTGTAGTAGAAGAAATCCTTGAAACAGTAGTAAATGTGTTATTCATTACAGTCAGGGTCACTGTAAGAATTAAAAATTCTTCCATAATACAGTATCAAATTGGGTCTGCAAGATGTACGCATTTCTGACGATAAAAGGTAAATTTAGCGCTGAAATTATGTGATCAGACAGGAACAACACAGCCCTGTCTCTTCAATCCAGGGAAAACAAAAAACTCGAGATCACTCAAGACTAAATAGTGGATTCTTTACTGAAATGCTTAAAAGAGAAGTAATAACCAGCCTTGCGGGCTTGAGACAGAAGATCCCTTTCTCTGAATCAACATGTGGGCCTGGTATAAACAGAAGTTTGAAATATTCCATTACATACTAATGAGTATGTTTCCACAACCATGCAGAAGTTCATCCTTCTCTGAAAGGCTCTTCCCTGCATTGGCACTGTTACACTGGTACCACAGCCTTAGTCACATTTGGGTCACAATGAAAGGAGAGCTAAGATGTGACGAAAAACACAGTCCATTATTACTTGTTTTCCAAGTAGGTTACATCAGTCCTTTCAGATGTTGCTGAGGCAGACTGTATAACAACAGGTGCCAGAGAAGTCCATCTGTACTCCTTGGAAGTGCCAAAACACACAGAACCGGAAAATGTTGCTGCAGACACTCTCAGGACAAAAATGACTGCAGAAGACAAAGTAAACCACCAGCCAAGGAATCTAGTAATTCATGGCAGCAGTTCTGTTCTTGTCCCAATTAGGCAAAATTTCATAATATCAATATTTAGTTGCCTGGGACTCATCATTATACCAATGTTTAAAAGATACAAGTCAGATATTATTACAGTAGTTTTGCCTACGGACCTAGCACACAAACTCACAGTAGAGGAAACAGACAAGACAGACAAAAGTTCCAAATTTCACTTGGATCCAGATATATTAAAGAGATTAGAGACTTGCTATCAATATACATGTGAATGTGCAAATGCTTCCTTCGAATCTGCTGCTGCTTTGAATTCTAATCAGACAAAACTAATTCAATGCTAGTTTCCCGTGGACCACTTTCATTTATTTGTCTGTAATATAACATGGACCTCAAAATCAGAGTATTTATATATCTGGAATCCAAAGGATCAGAAACCTTCCTGCTGCACATAGTAAGGACAATGGAAGGAAGAGGGGAGCATTTTACTGAGCCTTCAAGTCAGAGCTGTCATTGGTCTGTTAGACTAGCAATTATCGGAAATTTAAGCCACTTATTGAGAGTTTAGTGACTAATTTCACCACTGACTCATTGGCCCTCATTCTTGTGGGCTTTGCATAGTAATCATCCTTTTTGAAGCAATTCTCTTAAACTCACTGTCTTACTCATTCATTCATAATAAAAATCCAAAAAGGAGTTGTTCAATTGCAGGAAATCAGCTAATATTGCAACAGGAGTATGGCTGCCCTACTTTACAATGTCCTCAACCTTGCAGAAAACAGTAAAAACAGGAACATGTTAACAGAAAGGTGTTCTTGACATCACAAAATGACAGTAAGGACTTTCTGTTATTCAATAAGAAAGCCACTTATTTACTCAATGGGTTATAAAAGTTGGCAAATATAAAACAGGAACTACAAGTCTTGTCAGTCAGACACTAAGAACATTCAATTTTTGGAGCTATGTGCAGTATCCTAGAAAAGTATTTTTGTCTGTATTAACATGAAAACTTCAAGGCAGCAGCCCGTATGTATTTCATCAACACACCACATAAACAATCTTACATGAATCCTAAGATATAACAAGACAGACTAAAGGCTGAGAAGTGTTGAATAGCATTCTGGACAAAAATAGAATTATATTTTTGCCTCAAGCAGACTACCTTACTTTATCAGCACTTAAATACCCCTTCTTGCTTTCTAGTGACGATTAAATTATAAATTCTATGTGCAATTCACCTTAGTTTTGAAACCTCTAACTAGAATGTCAGTGACAGATAGAAGAACCTGATCTAAATCCTAATGACTGTTCAGGTCAGTTTAGGCTTTGGTTAAGGCCTGAAAACCCTTTTATTCATGGAGAATAAACAATGCTTTTCTACATAATTTTCTCATTTGAAGTGAAAGACAGAAATGAACAGGCAATAACACATCAAAAATTCCTGAATTCCAGTCCAATCTAACATGATGTTCTTTAGTAAACTTGTACGTCTTAGTAGTCAAGACACCATTTTCTTACTTGCTAATTTTATTTTTGGGGGGTTTTTTTTGTAAACCAGATTGACCCAGTTGAGCTAAAAGAGAATAAATCGTTAGTGAGCAAGCATGAATTCACCATTCATATGATGCTCTGAAGACAGAAATGGCTAGGTAACACGTCCTCAGATTAAATTTTTTACACAACAGGGAAATAGCTTTCTTTATAAGAATGTTCACGCAATGTAAAACTGCATAAGAGTCCCAATGCACAATGACTTACATTCTACCTTTTTTTATTTTGGGAGAGCCTCAAGGAAATGGCAAGAGAATTAAGCAATTAGCTATTTCTATCTTGTTCCCTCATATACCTATTCTTTCTTCCTCCTGGTGCAAGCATATGAAGTTAATTGCTGCCACAATTTTGATCTAGTAGGATTCGTATCTTTAGTTCAGCAGGACCTGAATATTATCCCCAGATCTCAGAATGCTATAAATAGTTCTTGCTATTTCTTAACTGCCATTCAAAACTATGGAGGATTCTCAGAAGGTCTGTATAGTCCTGCTTGCAGCGTCACGTCTCACTCTTTGCTGAAGTTCAGTCCCACAGTAATGTCTATTCATGCAGCAAAGCTTAGGACGGTTTGAAGATTCACATTTTCTCCTCTAGCAGAGCTTGCCTCCTGACTACCTGCTCTCCCCCCCTCCCAATTCACAATCAATTTCTGCTTTTTATGTCACTGTCATTTCAGTAGCACCTTAGGCTCTTCCTTTTTTATTTCTGCCCTTTCCATTTAATTTGGTTCTCCAATAGGTAGATCCACACAGAAGTTCTCCACTATTGGCAAAAAAATCAATAGAGTCTACGATTATTCCTCAAGTCCTAAAGCTGAAATTTCCCTCAATTTCAGTTCCTTTTTTTAGCTTTAGAAACAAGACAGAGATTATATTCAATAATATATCAAGTGAATAAAAAATGTTTCCTATGCACATACTTGTTTATTTCCTTCACATAACGAACCATTACAATAATTGTTCTATTTTTAAAACCAACTTTGTGCAAGAGAAGCCTACCTTATGATGCCTTAAGCTTTTGCTTAGAAATTGATTAAATAAAGTGTTTATTTGCTAATATGAGGGAAGTCCGTATATTTTTCCAGGAGATCCGAAGTTGCCAATAAAATACAGACCAATTAACAGGACCAAGGTGCACACTCTTCAGGAAAGAGCTAACACACTGAAAAAGCCCCGAAAGGGTTTTGTCTTATTGTTTCTATCTATTAGCACACACTCTTGTTTTTCAATTCCAAACTACGCTCTTGGTTTTGGGGTCAGGAGACTTTTATTTTATGGGACAAGGAAGTAAGAGAAATGCAAAATTATCTAAGGCATTAAAGCAGCTAAGGCAGCTTAAAAGCATCTAATGCCATAAGCTGCTTTCAATGCCTTCGATCTGTTTAAAGGAGAAGGGGGGTAGAAAGAAAAAAACACAACAAAGAAACATTGTGGAGGAAAACAAGAAGCCTTGGTGATACAGTAAATCAGGATGCATATTTGATATAAGTCTTCAAAGGGGACATCTGTAACATTTAGGGGTAAGGATATGAAAACTCAAGATTAGCTTTCAGGAAGATACACACACTGGTGATTTGGAGTTGTTACCAAGTGCATAATTTATTCTTGGTGATGGATGGTTACAGCCCTCAACTAGCTTTGGACAGCTGTTTCTAATAATGCACCTAAAAACAGAGAGGTGGGGGAAGTAGAATAGACAATCAAATACAATAATAGAGTATTTCATCTATCGTAAAATAATAGATGAAACACTCCCTCGTTTTCAGTGTCATCTATTACTTTACAACCACTTTAAGTGAACATATCATGGTTCTTTCCACAGGATTGCAGGACTGAAATCCACACTTCCCCTCTTCCGACTCTGCTCATGAGAATTTGTGTACTTACTTACTAAAAGCCAAATAACCTATAACACCCTAAACACAGGCCACAGCAACTGTACGTTGTCTAACATACAGCTTAGCTGCAGAAGACAACCAACTTCCAGAACAAAACTTAAACTGATGCTTAAGTCTCCAAGTTCAGTGGAAACAAAAATAGCACTTCAGATGTTTTCCTGTATCATTACAGTTATTGAACAATTCCCACCTGTAAACAAAGCGGATGCAGGACTGCTGAGTCTACTGCCCACTGAGCAGGCAAAAATCTATTCTAACGGAATTTCACAAAAAATAAGACAATTTCATTAAATCTTTTTGGAAATTCAGCACAATTAGCCCAGAAAGAGCTAGTTTAATTGGTTGTTTTTTTTTTTTTAAAAAAAAACATGCCCAACTTTTAAGTTACACTGGAAGTTTTCCTAGCTAAGGAAATCATCATCTCCCTGTTACTTCTGCACTTATTGCATATTGTTCATTGACTAGCTCCTCAGTGACTTTTTTTACTTATAACATTTCCAGAGTTCAAAGTCAAACCAGTCAAACACAAAGCTATTTTTATGCCTGTATTGAATTGTTCATCATCTATCTGACATTCTGAGAATAATTAAGGACACACAGCCCAGTTAATTTTTCCTAATTAGAACAAAATCGGTACAGTTTGTGACAATTTCTTACAAGCTTGAAACCAAAAACTGCTTCTTCAATGGAAAAGTTGTTTTTTCTACCTGAAGCTAACAGACAAAATACAGTACTTTGCTAGACTGCTGGAACTGAGTGCATTTATATTGATAAAAACAGCATGAAAGTATTTCTAAGTGAAAAGGTATTTTGATGACTCAGAAAAAATGCTAGAAAAAAGGGTACAAAGTCAATGCTGGGCAACATTCTTTTTAATTCTCTGGACATCAGTATTTACATACCTTAACAACCAGAAGTTAAATCATTATTCATATTACAATAGCATTATTATTATGAAGAATATCATTATTACCACAATAAACTTTTTTTTCAGGAAAGGTAGTTCCAATTCAAATAAACCATTTCAACTCATCTTTGAATGGAGGAACATAGAAAAATATTATGTATTTGTAGGGATACAGAACTTCCTGTTGAAATCCATGTTAGCGATACGACATTAATTGGATAGGTCTAAAGTCAGAAAAGTAAACAAATTTTTCCTTTTAAAACATCATCCCAGCTTTAGCTTTTTTTTTTTTAAGGTGAAAAACATGGAAAAGGCAGCTATCACCATCTTATTTATCCACTTCCCATTTCAAACACCATTAGAATGCCACAGTTTCTAAGCTGTAATTTTCTTTTGCAGTAATTCATACTCTGGTTAGATACTACTTAACCCTCCAGCGCTACCCACTGATAAGAAATGCAGTAACATGGAATGCTCACTGAAGTAGTCAGGGTTCAAATGGATTTTACCATTAATAAACACTGTACTCTAAATTAAGAGAAACTCTATGCTTACCGCAACTCTTCAACAATTTCCACCAAAACATGTAGGTATTAACCATGTCTAGAACTATTTGTTGTGAGGGCCCGGTTCCCACCAATGCTGAAGGCTCACACCACCAGCCGTTCTGGATGCCATCTTCTCGTGCAGTAATGATTTTTGGTTTGTGTGGTGTCACCTCACCCATTGTTTGGAAAACTCTGCTTTAGAACACCAAAGAAACATTTGAGCAAATGGCTGCAATTACAACACAAAATTATTATAAACTATTTTAGGAAAAAGTAAATCCAGAGCTTGTAGTTTCATGTTTTTTCCCCCACTCCGTACTGCTCAATCATTAGCATATTCATATTTTCTGGATCGTGCTATCAAAATCTACATAACAGAGATGAACTCCCTCACACAGCAAATACGTGTGAACATCTCTTAGCAACAGCCGGTCATGAGCCAGCAAGGAAACTTAACAGTGATCCCACTTAAAACATCCCACTTATGCATACCAAATGATAATGCCATCAGTAAAAATCTGAACTGTTCACTAAAGCAGCATGCTCTTGAATGCTTGAAACTAAATCTTCCCCACAGAAGCCAGACACCAGAAGGAGCTGTGCTTTGTCCTTGACAGCTATTCCAAGAACACTTGCAAGGGAACAGTAATGTGTGCTCCTGTCCCCAACTGTTTCAGTTCCAAAATCTTTCACATTCAGACCCTGCTTAAAATTCACTATGCACGTAATGTGCCTACATTACCATCATCAGAGAAATAATGGAAGAGAGGGAGGGAAACCACTAACAGTTTTTTGTGTTACTCAACTGCTGGGAAAAGTAATTTTGCCAGACTAAAACAGGTACCAACCACTGCAGCATATTAAAAAATAAAATAAAAAAAAAAATCAGACTTCCCAACTGGTCTCTACAAAGATGCCTGAAAAATAAGAGTGAGCTTGATGTCAGCAGCCTCCTAATTGCATGTGTAATAGTAAGGGTAAATATCACAATGATATTAAGGTTTTAAGCCAGGCCAACACCATGCATTCCTCCAAATGAATTGAGGGCTCAGGAGGGGGGCGGGGGTGGGGAGGGTAGGAAGAAGAAAAAATCATCTGATCTCCCAGTAAGCATGGTCTTCTCTTTCTCCTCTCGCCCATTTCTGCCCAATAAGGTCTTTATGGGTAGTCAGATAAATACTTACAGATGTAACTCCTCTGCCATCATGAAGATTTCATCACTATGATGACACTTAAGCTTCAAGGAAGGGGATCCTCTCAAAAGTCAGGTCACATTTACATGCCTACAGATGGATTTGGTCTACACACACACTAAGTTTTCTGGCATTTATCTTGGCCAGAAGGCTTGGCTGATCATGGCACTAGATTTCACTTACTGGAGTCTCTTTTTTTTTAAAAAAAAAAAAGTTCAAAAGAAAGAAAAACACAAACCCAACACAAAAACAAAACACAAAACCCAAACACACACAAAAACAAAACCTGGAACTTTTTTCATTTTACTGTAGGCTACAGAACATGCTTAGCATTATGTAGTATACTTCTCAAAGGGCTACTATATATTAGGTCAAAGGCAATTAAGTATACACAAATTTATTTGTGGTAGGTGAGAAGAGAACATTGCCATTTTAAGGGTAAATCAAGAAGAGATGAGTGAACTAGTTCAGAAGGCTGGATAAAAATAAAGCCTGACCTGACTCTTTGAGCAATATACAGACCACACACAAAAGCAGAGGGACAGGAATTAACTTTACAGGAGTGAACTTTCCCCAAACAAGGTGATAAATGAGACAGAAGCCCAGATACAGTGTTGAGAAAGGGAGAGATGCAAATGCAAAGTGAAAGGCAGCAATAACACAAGCAATGACTTCATTAAATTAAGTCCAATTTCTTGAAATAATTCTTTAACACAGGCAGTGAGTTTCAATTGACTAGAATGTATGAAAGAGGGATACTAACCACTTGCTACCAAACTGCTTGTTAGTAAGAGAGGCATAGAGAAATACACTGAAAAATATTTTCAAGGTACTTTTTGAACAGAAATTTTAACTCAAAGAAATGTAGCAACACATTCTCAGAAAAAGAGAGACATCTTTACTTCAAATCATGTGTTACAGCTTTTAGGAAAATGAACTACATACTTCCTTTAACATAGCAGTTAGTGCTTACATTAAGTGGAAAAACTAAAACATCTCAGCTCATGACACCTTCTAGAACATCTAACATGTTCTGAAGTATTCCTCTCCTAGTGTTTGTCACCTTTTATTTGACCTCATGTCACAAACAGATACGCATTTTTCCATCTTGAATTCAATACACAGAATTGTTTGAATTACAATAACTTCTTTGAAAATTATATTGTCATGCAGCTAGCTGTGACAGAAATAACCATCTGAATTATCAGGTAGTAATTGAAGCAGCCCCCCACTACAGTTAAGACCATTATCTCTATCAGATATTTTATTCAAAAATCACCCAGCTTCAGTGTGGGTTGTATAGCTTCAACACTTTTTTTTGTACTAGTATATCTCATAATGAGTAAAAATGAAATTATTCTTAAATACCACAAAATGAGCTAATTGTTTAGAAGCTTATCAGTTCAATCCTTTTATAGTCATTTTAAGCATACAAAGTCTCTGAAATTGTAAATACGAGTTCTAAAACTATTACTTGGTAGGTTTTGATACCCATTATCAGACATTCAACTGCTCTGAGAAATTACAAGCCATTCTCCTCCATACATTGAAAGACCTCTGCACATTACTCACACCTCAAACTCAGAAGTCCTTAGCTGATTTCTCAGCGATGACTTCAGCAAAATTATTTATTCGCTAGCTAGTTGGACAGGACAGTTACTGTCCAGATGTGATTCTATAAAGCCATATATCAATAAGCTGGGAATAGTTTCAATGAAGTGGTCTAAGTAATAAACTTCTGGGTATTAATGAGCTGCATACAGTCTCTGTGAGTAGCTCAACAAAGCAATAACTGTATGTTGAATAGCAAGAAAGTACAATGTGTAGCTACGTATAAGATACATAAATTACTTCAGCCACCTTCACCTTTTAAAATAAAATTAAATTTAAAAGGAATCAAAACATGTTTCTTTCTGATCCGATTTTAAGACTTAGTTTTCAGAAGCAGCATTTTACCGTGTCAGGTCATTCTACCACTTTCCAAGAATCCTAACAGACAATTATGAAAGCAATGTGAGATACAGTATTGTCCTAGGTTACAGTGTAAAATGTGCCAAAAGGAAAAAAAAAGTATTCTATTACCATCTTCAGGAGCTGTTGAGACCAGGTGGGGAGGTGCTCCCTGCCTCCCCCCTCTGGACTATCTCCTGTTACTGGGCACAACAATGCCTTATCGCCTGACCCATCGATAACTCGCTCCTGGACTATCTCCTGTTAATGGCCCGTCAAGGAACTGCCTCACGACTCCCCATCCCATTGTGAGATGCTCCGATGCTCCGCCCGGGGGGGGGGGGGGGGGGGAAGGAGCCAAGCAGTCCATGCCAAATAAAAAATGAGATCTCCAACACCCTAGCAGCCTTTTTCCACTGGATTCCCAGAGGAGTTTTTTCCCCCCCCACTGAAGTTCCAGAGGACAAGAGCTACCTACCTACCACTGGACCTTCGGAGGAAGACCAGACTCTTTTACCTGATTGCTGCTTCCACAGAACTACATCCATCGCTTCAGGAGGACTGCAGCCACCATCTTATCGGACTGCTACTGCCACCCTAACAGGGTGTCAGGTTGTATTCCTGACTCTGTCAGTGTAAACCAGTGGGTTGTTTGTTTTTCCCTGCCTTGTGTTATATTTATAGATATATATTAGTAAAGAACTGTTATTCCTATTCCCCATATCTTTACCTGAAGGCCCGTTAATTTCAAAATTATAATAATTTGGAGGGAAGGGGGTTGCACTTTCCATTTCAAGGGAGGCTCCTGCCTTCCTCCACAGACATCTGTCTTTCAAACCAAGACAAGTATGAGGCTGCATTTTACCGCAATCCAAATTTCAACTTCATATACCTTGCACGAAACTTTGCAAGTTAAGTGTTTTGCTTTGCTAAAGCTGAACTCTATTTTTACCTTTAAGCATGTCTAAGACTGAGCGTGGCTTACGTGAAGTCAGCATACAAAGCACACTACCAATGTTTTCCAGGGATAATGAAACCAGTTGAAGTGTGGTGTTGGGCAACACCAACACCCAAACTGAATTTTAAGAATTCAGGGGGCATATGCCTCCTAGCTAGATGCAAGTGCAAGTTAGAGGCTTGGTGTCACTAGATGCTGGCTTCTGGGATGAGAGGGTTCATAGTTCCAAACATCTCCCAGATCATCCTGAGGTCAAACTGGGACTGTTGTGAGAGAGGTCAGCATTGAATAAATAAGGGGAATGAGTAACCCTTAAAATAAGTACATAAACAAAATTAACAAATAGACAAAATAACACTGAGAATTCTCCATTGATATTTCATCTTCCATCTATATTGCATCTTATGATTCATTTTGTGTCCACACACAATGAAGAAAATAAGTGTGCTCTTATTCTGAATAATGATAGCCCATTATTTTGACACGAAGATACACTATTAGCAATCCTGTGAAGAGAGAAATTTGCAAGTAAGACTGACAGAGGACTTAACAGTGAACCACCTCTATCTGCTGATCGAGTATTTTGGGAATGACTGGAAACTAAGGCTGGTAAATGACACCACAAACTCAGGTCGGCCACCACCAGTACAGTGTCCCACAAGACTTGAAAGAGCTTCTCACCTAAAGTCTGTCATAATGTCAAGAGCACTAAATGTTCACAAATTGGAAGAGGAAGCATACAGAAAGAAATTGGGTTAAATCCAGAGAGATACTCTCAGATAATAATCCTTTACCAATATTCTAAACCAATAAAATTTTGCAATTAATTGATTCTGGTCTAGACAATTAAAAACATTCAAGTTGCATAATCTAATAGAAGATAGTCAGAGAATAAGGCAGAAGCCACCCTCTTCTGATACAACCAGTAATTATGTATGCCATTTGTTGTTGTGCAGCTGAACTGACTCAAAGTTCTGCATTAGCCCTCATATTGCAGCCCTTTTTACACAGAAAATTGCCAGCTTGAGTATACTCCCACATTGCAATGAGATGCCATGAAATGGCTGTGAATCACAGATGGTGCCAGCAGAGATCTATCCATTCTCATCTTTAGTCATTCTGCAGGCAGGGAAATGCATTGGCTGCAGAGTACCCACCTCCTGGAGCTCCAGCAGCAGCTCTGCTCTGTTTTGCCACAGACAAATCAGCTTACCCGCCCACGCCTGCCTCCTTAGTCTGAAGATGCATTCTACATTCACTGCACATAAAATCCCTCATGCATTGCTGACACTGCAGCCCTTTTTAAAACCTACGTATCAAGCCACTTATCCCCTGCCTTGGTCTGCGAGCCAGTTCTCAATCACAGGAGAGCTCTATGCAGACATCAAGGGCACAGCACAACCATAATATTGCTCCAAACCCAGTAAAACTTCAGGTTTTCTATCATGTAACTATTTCTGTAGGTGGTATATTTGTGGAACACAGAAAACACTATATACAAAAAAAAGAATCAGAAGTTTCATTTTCTAAAAGTGGCAGAATGAAATATTTCTAACATGCAACATTTTAAAGTAGACATCTGACAATATGGAAAGAGAAACTACTAACCACACTTGATACTGTTACCACGTGGTTCCATCTCTATTTAAAAATCTTCATATCCTCCAGAAGTTTGAAGTTCATTCTATATTACGCTGGAGAAACAAAATTTGTCTCTTGGCTGGCACAGTTCTAGTAAACTTCCCATACTTCCTTCGTTTTCATGATTAATCCCTTACATTTCCAAAGAAAGTCAGAAGCGTTAGCCTAGCCAACCAGAAACTAGCTATCTTTAACAGAAATCAGGACAAATACTCCCATGGCACTAAGCAGTTTGGAAAGCATTGGGTTAATGTAGCAGCTAAACAGGGGAGAAAGGTAAAAAACTCCAAAGTACTTAACTAGCTTAGCATAAAAAGAGGCCTGGGACACATTGCTGAGACAACAGCAAGATCCATATTACAGACCCTTGGCCACTAAAATCAACATTGATGAGTGATGTGAAAAAGCAGAGTCCCTAACACGATGTGCCAGGGAAGCCTCTGTTGCTGAAGCCCAGCAGCAAAGCAGCTTTGGCAGCACAGAACACAGCTGTGCAGTACAACTGCATCTGCTTTATTACTGTTTTGCCAGTAAGGAATACCAATATCCTAGAAGACTAAAGCATTTCTATTATAGATGTGACCCAATATACAGGAGTGCAGCCAAGTTTCCTAATGTTCTCACAAAATTCAGGATAAACTAAGCTATGGCTATGTGCCTCCTCTCTTCGCTTGTGCAAAATCACTTTTTAGAGATATTAAAAGCTATAAAGGGGTTGGTGCATATCCACATAGAACAAACTAAATTTAGTATAAATGTAAAGCCAGTTCTGCGCCACTTATTTAACAACACAAAAGCAACACCTGTTCCTCCAAGGAGAGAATATGACTGCTCATAAATTCTTCTTGCCTTCCTTGAAACAGGGACTAATCGGCCTCCACCATTACCTGCCTCCACTCCTTAACTGCCAATACTGTCACACAGGTACAATCTTCAGCAATCATGGGCAATGGTTTGCTGTACTGTCTACCTGAACTCGGTAGCTGGGACTCTGAATTTTTAATTTCTCTTAATACATAGAACAGATATACACGTATACATAACAGAATATCACGTCTATATGTACACACACACAGAGTACAGGAAACAACACTAACTTGCTCTGAACACTTGCTCGATGACTGGAAACAGTAACCCAAGGTTATTTGGAATGTGTTTCCATGGTTAGAAACTAGAGAGTTTATAATAAATACAAAGAATCGCAATGTTTACTTCACCTTTACCTCCTTTCCACCTCATCATGAAATACTTTAAGCTTCAGAGAGAAAAATCATGGCAGAGTAAAGGCTACAGCTCTAACATCTTGTACTCTCTACTTAACTGTTCATTATTAGGCAGCATGCTTACACTTCTGCATTTATAAGAATTAAACAGCTTAAGGACCATCTGCACAAACAGAAATACGAAAGAGGAAGTATTTTTATTATCAGCATCAGACAAAAAAAAACCAAAACTATAAGACACTAACAGTTACTATCTATTCAAAAGTTCATCTACTATCCATCACTGCTTCTAGCCATTTTTCATCTTTCCAATAATTCTAACAGACATAGGATTTAACACTTACAATCCGAGAACAATATAACGCATACAACTAAAAATGTACTGCATAAATTAAAGACAAATACTCACAGATCAGCTGAAAAAATTCACAATTCTCCTCCATTTACAATTCTGTAGGGTTTGAAGAAGTCTAGGGAGATCTTGGTTTTCCTTATTACTCACTTTTATACAGAAATAAAAAACTATTTCAGTTAAACTAAAATATTGGCCATTGCTACTGAGCACTATTTTGTTAGCTGCAAAAAAAATAGCAACAGAAAACTCTATAGAGCTACATTCAAAATGGAATCTGCACAAAAGAGGTGCCCACATTTATCACTTGTAAAACAGATATACATTGGATAGTACCATATTACAGTATTTAAAGTATAAATTAATCGTCTGAATCTAATTCAGGTCAGCATGTGTATGTTCACTGGAGCACCACAGATGATTGCAGCTTTGTAAGAGACTATGTATTGCCTTCTAGCAAGCAACCAGCAACTTAGCACTCGATCTTTTGCAATATAGTGTAAGGGAATGTTTAGCATCAAATCCTGTTTTTCCTACAAAAAATATTTCAACTAATTCAGTGGCACGAATTTTATGCTATACGCATACATATGAAAGTATGTATGTAGATTCAACTTTTCTTGAATAAGAAATATTTTCTATTGCCAGTATCTGCAAAAGTATAAATTTTTTCTACTCAAGGACTAGGAATAAATCTAGAGGCCACCCTTATGCAAGTTTTGTTTATAGTACAAAGATTATGCAGTTTGCATTTATAAACTAATTAAATCACTAACAGGAAGCAAAACGCCCTCTTATTGCAACAACTTGCAAAGGTCAAGTTTCATATACAAAGGTGTCTCTGTGCAACATGCAGTATCAATACTGGAAAGCATCACATCCATGACTACCTCACCAAAGCCAAGTCGTAAATTGTAATTCACTCCTTAAATCCTATGTGGACCTAATATGGTGCAATAACAGGTTGGTGTTGTTTTTCTTGAAAGCCAGCAATCCAAAATAAACTTGAAAACAAAGTTAGAACAAAGCAAATATTTGTCCGGTTTCCCTTGTCCCACAGAGAAACCATGGGACAATTCTCCCACGCACACAATTATGGAATAAAAATTGGAGCAACTGCACTTTTTTCCAACTAGTCAGCATATCACATAATACTGCTCATACAGATCATGAAGCCTAAAATTTAAAAAGAAAGCTAAAAGTGGTCTCTTTTTTTACTCCAGTCTCTTTAACCACAACCTACACTGAATAAGGTGAAGTCATCAACGTACAGTATCACACATTCTGCATCCCCTGTGCAACTTGTTCTGCAGTATGCAAAGAGATACAGAAAAAAGAAAGGTGAGAGGAAGAGAATAGGGAGGCAGCAATTCAACATCAAGAGATCTGTACTATGGTATCATAAAAACAAGACAATATTTATTACTGGAGCAGGCTCATGATGTAATTTACTGTCCACAATCACTGTCTGCAGAGCTCGCAGACAGCTTATAATTGGCATCTATTCTCAGCCACAGAGCAAATACCAAGCTATTTTTGGATAGTTAAAACAAAACAAAGTCAACTAAAAAACTTTCACCATTCAACGTTTTCCTACGTAACCTGGGATAATAAAACCATTTATAATTTTTCTCTCCCTTTACTAAATATTTTAATAAATCATCAGGGAAGATCTATGTCTATCAAAATACTAGACATTCAGGCTATTCCTTGTACTCCTTCCTGCCCTGTCACCTAGAGTAAAAAATACTTTTTGTGCTGCTTTCCCTAGAGCCAGCAAAAGCACTGCTGGCAGCAGAAATACACCATCAGCTGTGGGAGCTGGCGTATACAGACAGGATCTTCCACTACCAAATGGTTTTGGAGGGAATCTGGTATCTACTAGTGACCTATTTCCAAATAGGTTGCAATTTGGGGGTTTATTTATTTATTTTAACTAAGGGAAGGGATGAAAAGTGAAATGTTATTTCACCCACTACTGCCTGATTATAGGGCAAGCCAGGGCAAAACCCTGCCTTCAACAGAGCTGAAATAGAATTTTTCACTCTCTTAGATCAAAATTAGACCTTTTATACTGCATCTTTCACATTCTTAATCAGTGTCTTAAGAGACTTTTGTTTTACCACAGAAAGGAATGCAAACACAAAAAAAAACAGAATATGCCATCAAAAAAACCTGTCACCCTCTGTCCACTCAGTTTGTAACTGACAGGGTGTCAAGGGGGGGTGGGGGGGTGGTTCGTGCAAGTTTCAGCCATCAAGCTACTAGTGAAGAATAATTGAGACCAAACAAATAAGGAAAAATTCAGGGTAGAATTTACACCTCTGAGCAGCATGAAAGTTATGCAGTGCACCAGTCCACATCATTCATTTGAACGTGTGAAATACCCTGTGGAGAGGTTTGAATCTTAAAGTAGTTCTCTCAAAGTAAAGGATGAAATAGTGCATGATAAACTAACTTGTCAGGAATCCTTTTAGAGCTACTCCAACTGGAAATAAGCCGTATTCTCAAGGAACAGCAAAAGAGAAACAGTTATGTCTGATATACTTTGTCTCTAAGCCAGAAGAAAGTAGTCTGAAAAGCCTATTTACAACCTTTAAGAGATGTGTAAATACAAGGGGACAGGGAAAGATTCCTTATAACTGCCGGAACTAACTTCACAGGAGAGAAAAACAGATTATTATTTACAGGAGAGAAAGAAAGGCCAACACAGTAAGAACCAATATAATTGACACTCTTAATTGCTCAAAGGGGGAAGATGCTACCTCTTTTCCTGAAGGGATTTCAGGGCATGCTATATAATAAAAAGTTAAAATTTTGACATCTACACTTAATAGAACAAAATACATTCTAAATTTAACATGAACCTGAGAAAGATTTTTTTTTGTATAGACCATAGCCTGCTTTTTCTATTCTGTGAATAAGCTACTGTTCAGCATCTTACACATAATTAGCCTTTCCTGTAAGATACCGCATTTTGATATAAAGTTTCCTGTTTCAGTTAAATTGAGTGGAATTACCCAAGTGAGGAATGATGGCTTAGTCAATGATTAAGGTTTTGCCAAACAGTTTCTGTCAATAATGGTAACAAAAGAATAAGCACTAGCAAGGAACTGAACATTTCAGCAAATTACTATACTTGCTAAACACAAGAGCAGGCAAAAAGCCAACTTCTGGCCTTGAGTATGTGTAGGTCTCCCTCCGAAATCAGTATCAGCCACTTCTATGGTGGCTGGTACTAGCAGAAAACTACCATTTAAGCCATCGTCCATTTCTATGAAATCTGCACCTAGGAAAACTCAAGAGCAGTTAGAGCAGTTTTATAAATTAGGATACAGTTTGTAACCAACACTAAAGACTCCACTTTTCTCACTAACACCAAGAATGTATTTGATGATGAGGTTAACTGCACTCTGCCCTCTCAAGGTTCATTTAATTGGAGGAGCTGAGAGAGAGTTGAAAAGAACAAACCAAGCACCAAGCCCAGCACTGGCTCTCGTGCAGTCCCCCACACCTGTAAGCCCATTGCTCACACAACACACAAGCCTCTGCACAGGAAGCACGGGCAGTTTTGTTGGACCATGGTGGTTCTACTCTCACTTCTGAAATCTATAGCCACCCTTTCGCCACCTTTCTCTGAACACTCAGTAGATATTTTATTTTGGAGAGGAAGAATTACGGCTTTTTCCCTTTTCCTTTTCTTATTTTGACTTAATCTCCACCTCCCTGGTTACAAAATAACTGGTTACAGTAAATCATACTGGATTTCCAACTACCAATATATTCTGTCTTCCTGTGCTGAAGGCTGTCCCCCAGACAACCTGTATATCTTTAAACATTAGCTAAATCCTTTAATTTTGCAGAGTACTTTTGTAACACATTAAACATGCATCACATCTTATCAGCAGTACCTTCTGTAGCTATCTCTTGCTTACAGAGCAATAGAGAGAAGAAAAATACCAAACATCAGCTAAAGCTGTGCAGACACAGTACAAATCCAAGTTAGATTTTTCTTCTTACCAACTAGAATAATAGATGCTTACTACACTAAGAAACCTGTTCTTCCATCAAGTCATTGACAAGTAAGGTACTTAACTCTTGTAAGCAAAAGGCTTCCTCAGAAGAAGCAGTAAACAGAGATGCTGTCTATACAGGACAGTGTGTAGGAAACTATATGGTATGGTAACGATACATATTAAAGTGTTCATCATGGTTAAAAGCTGAGAAACAAATACTCTTCAAATATGAAAGTTAATGAGGATTTCATCCTTATTCTTGGAAGTTTTACTTACAGTATTAGCTCAGTAAAGAGCTGGAAATCCTAATTGCTGTGAATTAAAATCTGAGTTTACACAGATACAGTATAAAGAAAGAAATCTTGCAATGTTAATTGCTACTGTTGGATACTGAACAGGTCAGTAATATATTAACTTACAAAGCCAAACTTCCTCTCTTAACCCACAATCCTGAAATTCTGAAAACACAATGAATTGTTTAAGCTTTACTATTAAGAAGTTTCTCTTCATTTTGCTCTTCACAACTCAGAACAGAAAATTCTCCAAATGGTCATACAGTCCAAGGTGAGGACAGGACATTTGAAGTAATCAGGGCTCAAGTTATTACATTGCACTGAAACGGTCCTCCCCAGTATTTAGGGCAGCCTTTTATCTCCATGTAGGAAGCCAAACAAAGAACACTAGATTTGCTGGGGGGGGGTGGGTTCTATCAATTAAAAAGGACCTTTCTGTACAAATCCTCCTACTTGATTCTACTCTGGTCTGCCTAGAATTTTCTTCCTTCCCATTTGCTATCCCACCCTATTTCTTCCCTTTTCTGCATCACCCCCTTTCCCTTTCTCTAATTTACCTTTTGGAAGGCCAGTAAAACAGCTGTATTTTTCAGTCTCTTCCCCTCCTCCCTCTCTTTTTCCTGACAGCAACGCTACATTTTACTATTATAATTTAACATCTGGACTGTTATTGCATGATTTATTGAAGCACAACTACAATTTTACTGTTATTCAGGGCTAAAGTGTGCTTAAGCCTCCAACTTAGAACCTGTACATCTAGAGCTGTACAACTTGCTACTCAAACCTGGCTATGAGCTGTATGGCCCAAGAAAAAGAGGAAGTGCAAGAGATAATACTTTGTGCAGATTTGCAAGATATCTTGAAATACACAACAGATTACAATAATAAAACCTTTTGCAGAAGACTTACAGAAACAAAAATGATTCTGCAAGAATTTCTCTAATTGTCTACACTCCAAGAAATAAATGAGATGCTGTATTTAAAAGAAAACTAATTTAAAATCAGGCATTTGACTGGAGATTCCACAACTTCACATTCGCACAGACACACAAGTTGTGTGGAAGACATCAGAATGTGAAACAATTATTTTTTTCAGTTTGATTATTGTGTTCATCCAGCATATAAAAACAGGTCAGCCTCTGCCACTTGGATATGTCAACCAATAAGCCAGAAACAGCATAACTCAGTCCAATGTGACAGTCTTTAGAAATCTGTTGTGTGTTATATTAAACAGCTACAGCAGGAGATAAATTCAGGACTCTCTGCAGCATCTACTGTCAGGCACTTTGAGTGACATTATCGACACTGCAGCAATTCCTTTTTTACCTATTTTTAAAAATCTTCTGCATCTCTCAACACTTACTCTAATGTAGTCCCTTATCATACAGATACTTCTGGCAGAAGAGCCAAACTGGTTATTTCTCTGGGCCAAACCTGCAATTTACTAAAGGTGCAAGCTAAGTCTCCAGGAGGTCTGAAAGGACTAAACCTTTTTTATTCCCCAGATGGCATTACTGGACAGCTGTGTTCTCTCCATTTGCCTCATACCTTAAACTGCAAGGTCTACAAAATCTTTCTTAATTTTCTAGTTAGCTAGTAATAACTAGGAAGTTTTAGCAATGGCTGAACACACACAGATGAAAACTTTATCAAAGATGAAAACTGATGTGCCATAGCACAGCAACTGATACGCAGAAAAAAAAAAATATCAAACAAAAATAACTGGTATGCTGACTACTAAGGAGTGAAGCTATCTCAGGGATTTAGAAATGGTTCAGAGTCCGCTGCCTGAATTTGGTCAGTATAAATCCAGACCAGGTAACAAAAGCAATTCAAAATTAGCTTTTTTTCCTGAATAGCGAAGTGAGAGTGCTGAAACTGCTATCACAGCTGGAAACTTTTATTAATGCCATCTTCAGAGAAACCCAGGTTTGAACAACCACAGAAATTGTTCAGATAGTTAAAATATGAACTTTGAAGAGCATAGACACATATGGGCGTGAGGGAAGATTACAACTGAATAGACCTGGAGAATCAGGTCTCCAAGATTGCCAAAGTAATAAATTGACTTAAAAAGGCATAAACTCAGCCTATGAGCATTTAACATAACTTGCAGCACCGAAACTGTATACTACATCAAAGGTGCAAAAGCTCTTAAAAGCCTATCAAGAAACATTAGCTGCTATTGCTCAGCAACTGTTCATACAGTGGGAGGGCCTTCTTTTTTTATGAGGAAAAAATGCATTTAATGGTGATGAATTTAAACGCTACTTTTCCTGTAGCAATAGCAACAGGGGCTTTCAAAATAATTGTTTGCTTATTAATTGGAAGCTAATTGAAAATACACCCTTCAAAACCACACATACCATATAAGAAACTGGAGACAGAAAGGAAGGAAGCAGAATAACGTCCTTGTGAGTCTGGATTAACAGATAAGCACACTGGCATTTACGACACAAGCTTTTTCCTCAAGCTTTTTCCTCATATAGCAATAAAAATGCAAATGAAAAACAGGTTTCCCAGGAAAGCTCTGAATAGTAGCAAGTAAAAGGGAAGTACATTAAGTCTATAAATAAATGTACCAACAACTTCTCTGGTAGATTTTAATGCAGAAAACAAAATTCTCTGAAAGATCTGGTGTTATGCTAAAGAAAAATTGATTGTTTTTTTTAAGAAAACTTTTTAAAAACATTTTGCTAGAAATTGGTATTTCAGGATTAAATAGATACATTAATAAGATTTAAATAAAAATCAAACTTGTTTTAACTTTAAAATTTTGAAGATCTTCAGAAAAAAAATCTGGTTTTTGAATGGAATTCCAATAACACATAATTAACATTCTGTGTCTCTGTCCTGGGTTACAGTGTGAAATGTGCCAAAAGAAAAAAAATATATTCTATTACCATCTTCAGGAGCTGTTGAGACCAGGTGGGGCGGTGCTCCCTGCCTCCCCCCTCTGGACTATCTCCTGTTACTGGGCACAACAATGCCTTATCGCCTGACCCATCGATAACTCGCTCCTGGGCTATCTCCTGTTAATGGCCCATCAAGGAACTGCCTCACGACTCCCCATCCCATTGTGAGATGCTCCGCCCGGGGAGGGGGGGGGGGGGGGGGGAGGAGCCAAGCAGTCCATGCCAAATAAAAAACGGAGATTTTGAACACCCTAGCCGCCTTTCTTCCACTGGATTCCCAGAGGAGCTTTTCCCCCCGCTGGAGTTCCAGAGGACGAGAGCTACCTGCCGACCACTGGACCTTCGGAGGAAGACCAGACCCTTTTACCTGATTGCTGCTTCCACAGAACTACACCCATCACTTCAGGAGGACTGCAGCCAGCATCTTATCGGACTGCTACTGCCACCCTAACAGGGTGTCAGGTTGTATTCCTGACTCTGTCAGTGTAAACCAGTGGGTTGTTTGTTTTTCCCTGCCTTGTGTTATATATATATTAGTAAAGAACTGTTATTCCTATTCCCCATATCTTTGCCTGAAGGCCCGTTAATTTCAGAATTATAATAGTTTGGAGGGAAGGGGGTTGCACTCTCCATTTCAAGGGAGGCTCCTGCCTTCCTCCACAGACACCTGTCTTTTCAAACCAAGACAGATTTTGGCGCCCAACGTGGGGCCCGAGGGCATCGAGAGATAAAAGGAATAACGGTTTTTGTGCATTGGATATAGATTCCTTGTTAAGTGGCATCATGTGGGCTAGCTTATCCCGGTTCGTGTGGCATGTGGTGGTGGCTGTATTTCTCCCATTTGCAGGCCCTTATCTAAACATGGGTCCTATAACTAAGGCTACCGTGACTGTTATCCAGTTTGTTTTATGGATTAATAAGGTGAGGAATTCATGGCTTATTAACTTCCTCTGGAAGGCGGGCACATGGATTCGGAGCTATCAAACACTAAATGTATGCTTTTGGGGTTACTTTAATAATGGTACCTACTGTGAGGAAATGACACCGGGAGAAACTTTCTCCCAACCCCTAACCCAGCTCTTTGGGTCTACTCCACCAGTTTTCGAAGGATTCAGAGCTTTCCTAAGTGCTAATGATATCATACAGTGGCTGGTGTTGCTGATAATCCTGTTTTATTCAGTATTCAGAGATCAGGGGAGATTGGCTTGGATAACTACCCTGACTAGGAATGCTGCTCCAGAATCTGACCCTGCCTCACAGCTCACATCAGAAATGAACCACTCGGATTGGGTGAAGGAGATACGTGAGATGGGCCAGATGCTGAAGGAGTGCATTCTCTCAGCTGCTGGGAATCCCTCCTCCTGCCTTGAAGAGGGAGAGTCTAATGGTGCAGCAGTAGAACCCACAGACGTTACAACCGTCCAGGCTCCAGCTGAAACGCAAGGGCAGTCAGAGGCAGCAGCAGTCGCCCCTGTGGAAACGAGGAAATCTAAGATGAAATCAGAGAGCTCAGTTAAGAAAGGAGGGCCCTCAGAACCTGCAGGCGAACCAGTGGTTGAGATAATCACCGAGTCCCTGACGTACGACAGTCTCCGTAATCTGCACAAAGACATCGTACGGCGGGGGCGTGAGGCTTTTACAACCTGGTTACTTCGGGTCTGGGATCTTATGGGTACGGGTGTGCAACTGGATGGCAGTGAGGCAAGGAATTTGGGACCCTTGACTCAGGTGTCAATCTGGTATTTGTAAGGGAGCCAGGGACCCTTTCCCTCTGGGAGCGGCTTTTAATGAGTGTGAGAGAGAGGTTTGTCCACAGAGAGAGAATGCAGGAGCACCATCATAGAATGCGCTGGAAGACCCTTGAGGAAGGGATCCAACAGCTGAGAGAAGTGGCAGTATTGGAGGTACTCTTTGGGAGGGATGGACAGCATGGTAATGACCCTGACAAAGTCAGGTGCACAGGGCAAATGTTGTGGAATCTGGCAAATCTAGGGCCATCTGAATACTCCACCTTCATTGCAATGATTAATGCAGATAACGACCAAGAGACAGTGGGTTCTGTCACGAGCAAGCTTAGAAATTTTGAAAGCATGATCCATGGCCCAATGCAGGCTAACGTTTCTGCTGTGATTAAGAGCCTACAAGAGGAGATGAGGGAAATAAAGGAGGAGGTGAGGAGGAGCAGTTCCCATTTGGCACCGGTACAAGTCACAGGCCCCAAAGTCGGAGCCCAACGTCCCCCAGCTAGAGGGAGAGGGTACACCCCACGAGCTGAGCTATGGTACTTCCTGCGCGACCATGGGGAAGACATGGGAAGGTGGGATGGGAAACCCACTTCTGTCCTGGCAGCACGGGTGCGTCAACTCAAGGAGGGAAACACTAACCGGGGGAGTAACACTAGAGTGAAGGTAGCCTCAACCTCCCAGGACCGAGCTGCCAGATATTACAGAAGGGAGGATGATCTGACAGATCCCCTTGAAGGAACCTCTAGTATGTATGTCCAGGAAGGAAATGGTAACCAGTGCTAGAGGGGCCCTGCCTCTAGCCAGGGAGAGGCACGGGAAAACCGGATATTTTGGACGGTGTGGATCCGATGGCCTGGCACGTCAGAGCCACAAAAATACAAAGCGTTAGTTGATACTGGTGCGCAGTGTACCCTAATGCCATCGGGACATGTGGGGGCAGAACCTGTTTCCATTGCCGGGGTAACGGGGGGATCGCAGCAATTGACTCTGTTGGAAGCCGAGGTGAGCCTTACTGGGAAGGAGTGGCAGAAACATCCGACTGTGACTGGCCCAGAGGCCCCGTGTATTCTGGGCATAGACTTCCTCCGGAACGGCTATTACAAGGACCCAAAAGGTCTCAGGTGGGCATTTGGGATAGCTGCTGTGGAGGCAGAGAGCATTAGGCAATTGAACACCTTGCCTGGACTATCAGGAAACCCATCTGCAGTAGGACTCTTGAAGGTGGAAGAGCAACAAGTGCCAATTGCCACCTCGACAGTGCACCGCCGGCAGTATCGGACGAATCGAGATGCCGTGATCCCCATCCACAAAATGATCCGCGAGCTGGAGAGTCAAGGGGTGGTCAGCAAGACCCACTCACCCTTCAACAGCCCCATTTGGCCTGTGCGCAAGTCTGACGGAGGATGGAGATTGACTGTGGACTATCGTGGCTTGAATGAAGTGACTCCACCGTTGAGCGCTGCCGTGCCGGACATGCTGGAACTCCAGTACGAGCTGGAGTCCAAGGCAGCAAAGTGGTATGCTGCTATTGACATTGCCAATGCTTTTTTCTCCATTCCTCTGGCAGCAGAATGCAGGCCTCAGTTTGCCTTCACCTGGAGGGGCGTACAGTACACCTGGAACCGACTGCCCCAGGGGTGGAAGCACAGTCCCACCATCTGCCATGGACTGATCCAGGCTGCACTGGAAAAGGGTGAAGCTCCAGAACATCTGCAGTACATCGATGACATCATTGTGTGGGGGAACACAGCAAAGGAAGTATTTGGGAAAGGAGAGAAGATCATCCAGATTCTCCTGGAAGCTGGTTTTGCCATCAAGAAGAGCAAAGTCAAGGGACCTGCCCGAGAGATCCAGTTCCTGGGGGTAAAGTGGCAAGACGGACGGCGTCAGATCCCCACCGAGGTCATCAATAAGATCACTGCGATGTCTCCACCAACCAGCAAGAAGGAAACACAGGCTTTCCTAGGCGCCATAGGTTTTTGGAGAATGCACATTCCTGAGTACAGCCAGATTGTGAGCCCTCTGTACCTGGTTACCCGCAAGAAGAACGATTTCCACTGGGGCCCTGAACAGCAACAAGCTTTTGCCCAAATCAAGCGGGAGATCGCTCATGCGCTAGCCCTTGGCCCAGTCAGGACGGGACCAGAGGTGAGGAACGTGCTCTACTCTGCGGCCGGGAACAATGGTTTGTCCTGGAGCCTTTGGCAGAAGGTGCCTGGAGAGACTCGTGGCTGACCACTGGGATTCTGGAGTCGAAGTTATAGAGGGTCTGAGGCCAACTACACTCCCACAGAGAAGGAAATCCTAGCAGCCTATGAAGGAGTCCAAGCTGCCTCGGAAGTGATTGGCACCGAAGCACAACTCCTCCTGGCACCCCGACTACCGGTGCTGGGGTGGATGTTTAAAGGAAAGGTTCCCTCCACCCACCACGCCACTGACGCCACATGGAGCAAATGGATTGCCCTCATCACACAACGCGCCCGTATTGGAAACCCAAATCGCCCTGGGATTTTGGAGATAATTACGAACTGGCCGGAAGGTGAAGACTTTGGCCTCACTGACGAAGAGGAGCAGGAACAAGTGACGCGGGCTGAAGAAGCTCCACCGTACAACCAACTACCAGCAGAGGAAACACGATATGCTCTTTTCACTGACGGTTCCTGTCGCATCGTAGGGATGAACCGGAAGTGGAAAGCAGCCGTATGGAGCCCCACACGACAGGTCGCACAAGCTACTGAAGGAGAAGGTGGATCAAGTCAACTTGCTGAACTCAAAGCCGTTCAACTAGCCCTGGACATTGCTGAAAGAGAGAAGTGGCCAAAGCTCTACCTTTATACTGATTCGTGGATGGTAGCCAATGCTCTGTGGGGCTGGCTGGAAAGGTGGAAAAAGGCCAACTGGCAGCGTAGGGGAAAACCAATTTGGGCTGCTGATGAGTGGAAAGATATTGCCACTCGGGTAAAGAAGCTACCTGTGAGGGTCCGTCATGTAGATGCTCATGTCCCCAGGAGTCGGGCTAACGAAGAACATCGTAACAATGAACAGGTAGATCAGGCTGCAAAAATAGAGGTGTCCCAGATAGACTTCGATTGGCAACATAAAGGAGAGTTGTTCTTAGCTCGATGGGCCCATGATGCCTCAGGCCATCAAGGCAGAGAGGCCACTTATAAATGGGCACGGGACCGAGGGGTGGATCTAACCATGAACAGTATCTCCCAGGTTATCCAAGACTGTGAGACCTGCGCTGCGATCAAGCAGGCCAAGCGGGTGAAGCCTCTGTGGTACAGTGGACGATGGTCGAAGTACAGGTATGGGGAAGCCTGGCAAATTGACTACATCACTCTTCCCCAAACCCGTCAAGGCAAGCGCTACGTGCTGACCATGGTGGAAGCAACCACTGGGTGGCTGGAGACCTACCCTGTGCCTCATGCTACTGCCCAGAACACCATCTTGGGCCTGGAAAAGCAAGTTCTTTGGAGACATGGCACCCCTGAGAGAATAGAGTCAGACAACAGGACACATTTCAAGAACAGCCTCATAAGCACTTGGGCCAGAGAACATGGAGTCGAATGGATATATCATATCCCTTATCATGCACCAGCTGCCGGGAAAGTTGAACGGTGCAATGGGCTACTTAAGACTACCCTAAAAGCACTTGGAGGGGGGACTTTCAAAAATTGGGAACTGAACTTATCAAAGGCCACCTGGATGGTCAATACCCGAGGGTCCATCAATCGAGCTGGTCCCGCCCAGTCTGGACCCTTGCACACAGTGGACGGAGATAAAGTCCCTGTGGTACACACGAGAGGTATGTTAGGAAAGACTGTTTGGATTAATCCCACATCAGGCAAAGGCACACCCCTCTGTGGGGTTGTTTTTGCTCAAGGACCTGGTTACACTTGGTGGGTAATGCAGAAAAACGGGGAAACCCGTTGTGTACCACAAGGAGACCTAATTTTAAGTGAGAACTCTGTGTAAGGTTTCATTGTGTATATATGTATATATGTATCTGTAAGGGGGCATTGGGTTGGGTATGGTGCAGATGGTAATAGAATAAGGGGTGGATTATGTCCTGGGTTACAGTGTGAAATGTGCCAAAAGAAAAAAAATATATTCTATTACCATCTTCAGGAGCTGTTGAGACCAGGTGGGGCGGTGCTCCCTGCCTCCCCCCTCTGGACTATCTCCTGTTACTGGGCACAACAATGCCTTATCGCCTGACCCATCGATAACTCGCTCCTGGACTATCTCCTGTTAATGGCCCATCAAGGAACTGCCTCACGACTCCCCATCCCATTGTGAGATGCTCCGCCCGGGGAGGGGGGGGGGGGGGGAAGGAGCCAAGCAGTCCATGCCAAATAAAAAACGGAGATTTTGAACACCCTAGCCGCCTTTCTTCCACTGGATTCCCAGAGGAGCTTTTCCCCCCACTGGAGTTCCAGAGGACAAGAGCTACCTACCTACCGCTGGACCTTCGGAGGAAGACCAGACCCTTTTACCTGATTGCTGCTTCCACAGAACTACACCCATCACTTCAGGAGGACTGCAGCCAGCATCTTATCTGACTGCTACTGCCACCCTAACAGGGTGTCAGGTTGTATTCCTGACTCTGTCAGTGTAAACCAGTGGGTTGTTTGTTTTTCCCTGCCTTCCTATTCCCCATATCTTTGCCTGAAGGCCCGTTAATTTCAGAATTATAATAGTTTGGAGGGAAGGGGGTTGCACTCTCCATTTCAAGGGAGGCTCCTGCCTTCCTCCACAGACACCTGTCTTTTCAAACCAAGACAGTCTCCCAAATAGCATGTTATTTGTGTGTCTCATTGGTTAACAGCATAGTTCTTAACATGATTATGACATTGCACTGCAATTACCAATTTCATTTTATGACCAATCATTCCTACTATTTTAATTGAAGCTTCAAAGTCAGATCAACATTTACAGAAAAAGCTCTTAAGTTTGACTCGGACTCATCAACACTGATTAATAATGCCATTTGATTATTGTAGGATTCCTTTCCAGATATTTTAGTGAACAGTTATTTTGTGGTTTTGCTAATGTTGTTTACATATTATATAGGCTTCCATCGCTACCGCTATGTCTGTCAAAGTCTTAAAAATGTGTAACTGCCGATGCAGTTGCAACAGAAGAATTCTGACTAACTGATGCTTATATTTAATTCTCTTGTAATGCACACAATATGCAACAAATACTCATTGTGCTGGATTACTTTTTTCCTCTGTCCTTTTCTTTTTTTGGAAATTCTTTCACTTTAAAAATTAAGTTTCAACAAGACATTGGCAAGTTCCACACCTTTCTGTACCTGGAGATGACTGAAATAGGTCGTTCTTATGTCCATTTTGCAAATAGACACTATGAAATACAAAGAGATCAAAGCAGTTCTCAAATAAATACTTTGGAATGAAATAAGGAAGCATAACTTATGTTGCTTTAAATTGCTTCTAACATATTCTCAGTATCTGCTTCAAAATTTCACACAAAAGTTCATAAGCTATAAGCTTCCAGTGAAAAAAATGTTGCTGCTTCCCAGGATTCTTAAGATGTGTTGTTCAAATAGAGGAGCCTAGAGAGGTATTTTTAACTCTTTTGGATCCCCTCTTCCCATATATCCCCATCAAATAATAATTTTTAAAAAATATCATATCCCCATCATACAATAATTTTTTAAAGATACCTTATCTTTCTTTTACAGAAGTTCAGTATATTTCACCAACCTACTCCAAAAATCACTATTTTATTTTACACTTTTTTGTGGAACTCAAACTAGTATCCCATTCACTCTAGTAAAACATCTCTTTGCATAATAAATGCTTTCATTTTTCTAAGTTTATAACACTAGTCAGAAGATGCATTGGATTTGATTTCAGAACAAAACACTTGCACAGTTTCAAGGCATTTCTGGAAGAAAGGGGGGTTTTGTTGTTGAGCTCTTCTAAATTTCAATCACGCTGTTTAATCGAATAACAGCATAAAGACAAAAAGGCCAAGCTTGAAAGTGTGCTGCTCAGATGTGCAGGCCTCAAAGTCAATTCTATTCTGTCCTGTTATCCAGCCAACATACGGTTTGTTAACATATGTGTACATGCATAGGAATACATAAGTATAGTTAATGTACGCTAGCCAAATTTCAAATTTGACATCTAACAGGTCTGAATAATAGCTGTTGTCACAATGAACTTCAGACACACCTCTTCTCCCTACCTTCCTTTTTTTCTTGAATACACTCTAGGACCCTTTCCAAAGCCCTTAAATGGCATTTAAACCACCAGTCAAATGTGTTGAGGACAACAAATGTCTATAATGCTTTCACTGAAGTAAAACATTATCTGCACTAACTCCTGGAAACAACTGGCCCACTTAACTGCAGGAAGTAATTTTTCTTCTTGCAAAAAAAGTAAAGTATCTATTTTCCTTACTATTGTTATCATAGCTCTAAACAAATTTTGAAAATCAAAAAAAAACCCAAAACCCCACAACATAAATGCATAGTGTATTTTAATGACGACTCTGTAATACTGAAATAGTAAGTATATACTGCCAGCATCCTATGACCTTCAAGAAAATAAGGTTGCCTCTGAGGAAGAAGCCACCTTTAACTGAAGGGTCAACAGTAATGCTTTTATGACGTATGCACTGAAATTCTTAAGTAGCTGTTCTGTGATTACAACATAGAAACCTTGACAGTGTTTTAGAGCATTTTAATAATAAAAACATTATAAAACCTATGAAACCTTCTCATGTACCATAGAGCTAGAATAAAAGCTGTGTTTATTGACACTTCAGGTGTGGATCTACCAGACAGATTAGGGAAGCTTCTGCCCTCTACAGCTAATCCCCAAACTCCCTCTTCTCCCCTACATCAGGAGACCAAGAGGGAGGACTGTAAGAGGGACAATTCTACTATTTCATTGTTAGCCAGATTTCTTCCTTTGCCTTTAAGGCTGGCATATTTGGGGTTCCAGCCACATCAAGACCATATCTTCTGCTAAACAGGGACTATAAAAAACAGGATTGGGCACAAAAATTGAGAAGAATAGTAATTAGAGAATACTTGAAGTTTCTGCAGAAGTGGGACTCAAAGGACTCAGCTTTGGCCCAATTCTGTTACCTTTTACAACTGACTTCAGGAAAATCCAAGTTAGGTAAATGCTGTAGAATTTGAAGTGCTATCATGGACATTTCTTTTACCAAACATGCCTTCATCTTTTACTGTTATTTCCATATTTTAACAGTTTTCTCTATACTCCTGACATATTGCTGCTACTTCTTCCTTTTAGTGGATTACTGCAATTCTAAGTGATGACAGAGCAAGTTATCTGGGAGCTGAAATACACATTTCGACATTGATCAAATATTAACATAGGCCATACCTTTCCCCACCAAAAGTGCTGAAATGCTGTTACCAACCCACCTGTTTTTGTTCTGGCAACACGCTGTGAAGGGTAGTAACTTTCAAGTCTCCTCTACCATACTTGCTTTTTCAATTCCTAACACACCAGTATTTTCCAAGCATTTCAGAAGTGAAAACAACACAATATGTGATACATCCTTATCACTTCTCAGTGGGTTATGCTAAAGCCACCATGAACTGAGGCTGAACTCCGTACAGCTACCAGGAATGCTCCTGGAGACTGGCCAAGGATATTTACTGCAGGGCTTGATCCCCAATGGCAGGAGGAGTGAGAACCACATTTCATTAACATCAGGGCAACTGCAAGGTATCATCTGATGCATACGGTTTGTTCTTTAGTCCCAACATGCTTATGTTTTCAGTTCTAATACAGTATTTATAACAGAATGAGAAAATTTTTTTCCTCAGTTGATGTTATTTGCCTCTTGCAGGTTTTTCTTGATGACATTTACTCATTTTTAATTAGATACTTAAATATTTGTCTATGGTCTGTCTGGCATCACTGCTGATGGGCAGTGAAAAAAACATGAAAGAGTAGTAAAAGACAGTCCTTGTTTTTTTCTTAACCTCATTTCAATTTTACTTCCATAACACTTCAATTAAAGAGTCAAACAGGAGCTCTAACCCTGATCTAACTCACCATACAGGACTGAGTGTTGCTCCTTAGTGACCCTTAGAATTGTGAAGGGAACACTGTCTTTTAAAGAGGATCTACCAGACTATCAGGGGATTTTTGTGGGGGGGTTTTGTTTGTTTGTTTTAAAACTAACTTGGTCAGATAAAATAAATGGTTATTCCTCCAGCCCCACAGGCCTTTTCCAGAAATCACTAACAACTGCTGCTATTAAGGAGCTAACAGAGAAAGTATTATCCAAGGTCAGGAGACTGCTGTAGCAGATTGGAAAACCTGAATGTACATAAATTCTGCAGTCAAAGAATTGCTGCCTGGACTAGACACGTATCTGTGCAGCATTATTTCTCCAAGAAAAATGTTTTTCTTACAATGAAATATATGTCTCATTGTCCACTTCTCACACAGATTGCTTTTGTGAAAATGCTTAAAATCGCATAGAAAGAGTGAAGTTAATTCCAAATCCATCATGTGTTTATGCATCTAAATTAATGTTTTATTAATGTAGATAATAGTTAACCATCTATTTGGATATCTTTTTAGAACCTGCCTCTTAACATCTTTCATTCTGCCAAGATTCTAGCATTTCTGGAAACCTTCCAACTAGCACCTTCAGAGGGTAAGAAGTACTGCTCAATGCTAAAATTTTGGTTTCTTGAAAGACACTCAAGACAGGTTTAGTCTCAATGTAGAATTTCTCACTCAAGATGGAAGAGACTCAGTCCATAATTTCTAGACCTTTCCCTGGCATACACATTTTGCAAAACCTATCTCAAGATTATTCCACTAGTGATCACTAGAACTGCATTCCTGACATTATTTCAACATATAAATTCACTATTATTATTATTATTACTTCTCTTTTCCTTCATGTGTGTTACTCTGCCTTTTAATTGTTTGCAAGATCCAAATAGCCTGTTGAACAGCTGGAACCAAAGAAAATTCAACTCAAATTTAAGTTTCTCAGATACACTGAAATAAATATAAAATGTACCATAATGTCAGCATCCAACTGTATAACGGAAGAGAATGTTTTCCATTAGGACCTCCAAAAAGGAGGAATTATCATCTTTATCAACCTATCTACAATCGGCATAAATCCCTAAAATATTAACTTGGCAAGATAGATGGAGCTTAACTTTGATATTTCAAGACAGCAGGGCCCCACTTCACAGACATCTCATTTTACCACTGTATCAGTTTTTCTGCTTTTCTCTGGTAAGTTACACAAAATTATTAAATTAGGGTCTTTACATCTCTTCATATAAACCTACACCTGGCATTCATGAACAATAGTCTTCCATGGAAATTAAACTGGAACATGCTGCATAAGGAGGTATTGCTTTTCATCTGTTTTAAGTAACAGATCTTGAACTCGTTTTAACAGCAGGTTCTTCATTCATGTTTAACTTAACATAAAGATCACTAATCTTGAACAAAATAGAGCGATTTTACAGTAGACAGAAGTTAGTCTCAGTATGATTATTGAAAACATACAACCACCAGCATATTACAGAGATTACGAAAGAAAGATTATGAATACTGGATAATTATCTGGTATATACTTGGCCTTTACAAATAGTAAGAGGGGTAGCAGCAATTCCAAATCACATTGATGTTCATCAGAAAAGCACTGTTAGGATCTTACAAGTTAAAGTGTAGATGAACAACATACACAAAACGCAGCTTATGCCCACTGTTTTGTCACTGAATTAGTCACCAGCAATTCCTCCTGCATCGCTTCTGAAGTTTCCCACACTGTGGTGTATTTTCAGAGCTTTCTGAGTCATGGGGCCAGGAAGGAGACACTCCTGGGTACATTATCTCCCTGAAAAAGAGTCAAGGAACACTAAACGATATTTACCATTATAAAGTATATGCTTCCTGCTGGAACCCAAATACAATTTCAGAGGGAGAAGCCAAGAGGAGGAGGCAAAAAAAAACCCCACGAACAACCATACAAGGGAAAAAGCAGCCCCTCAACTCTAACCATCACAAATTTAAATATGATAGCACAGATATTTGTATTACTATTTTGAATATGGTTCAATCCATCCCCCTATAGCATATTTTCAGCGAATCCCAAAAGTACCAATTAAGCTATTTCATTCTTATTGTTGTTCAGCTGATACAAACTGGAAACTGGCACTTGGGCTATATTATACCACCTTTAGTCGTAATATCTCATCCCTAAACAGTTTCACTTAATATAATTTGACTTAACAAGGGCTTAGCAAGCTCTAAAGTATCATTCAATGAAACTAAGAGTATGAAATGAAACTTCTAATTATGCTGGTTTGGTTTAGCATTTGTAAACCTGTTCCAAGACACACGAATGCAGCTTTGTCTTTCTCAAGGAAATAAAGGGTTCCAGTAAGACAGCTTATCAGCTAGAGGTGCAACTTCAAGAGGAAAGAAGCAATGACCACTCTAAAAGTGAAGTGGAAAGCACACAAGGAGCTTCCACCACTCGACATCATATTCCCTTTATTCACTACGGACCCGACAAGTTATTTGCTGGTATTCTGCAAACAGGTGAGAAACACTGAAGAAGAAAGGTGGAGTTAATCACACAGGCTACAGGACCCAATCATGGATTCACACTGGAATAGTCGGAGAGCAGCCTCTGCATACACACCAAGCAACATTTACAGTATATACAATATATACACACAGCAAAAAAAGGCACATCCACAAAATTGTCCATTCAAAGCCTTGAAGTATTTCTCATCAATCCCTAACCAAGTAAAATGCTATAAGTTTAGCTGCAATTCACTTTTTGTTGGATGTTTGTTGTTTGGTTTGTTTTTTTGTTGGCAGGCATGGTTTGTTTTTTTTTCTCTTTAATTTTAGCTTGTTTATAGACACCATTATTTTATCTACCATATTTAAAGACAGCATTCTTTTGCTCCCAGGAAAAAAAATGCAAGCTGATTCTTTATAGAAGTGGGATATGTTAGTGTCTATGACAAAGGTATTCAATGTTCTTTCTTTCCCAAGTATTAAGTTTGTACACAACCAGAAAAAAACGCAATTCAGACAATATTCAAGATAAGTTAAATTTTAGCAGTCTCATATAAGACAAAGTATCTTCTCCTGAAAAGTCAGCATTAATTTTTCTTGCAGCACCCTCCATTCCCACCAGTTTACCACTCAAACACTAGTCAAATCTAAAACCAAAGACCTTTAAAGAAGAGCCAAGTATCACTACAAACGTCTCTCTGAAGCACATCATTTAATCTAACAGAAAAACAGAGACTCTCTCCACTCACTGCTTTTCAGAGAGAAGTCGTCACAGCAGTGATGAGTCATGCTAGTTTATTAAAAAATGTTCCAGATCAGGCCATACAATTTTTGGTAGGGCTTAAAGAATTTTGAGTAGGCACTGGAATACTTTATAGCAAATATATTAACCTAAACTATCTTAAATTGACATAAAGCTAAACTGTCATGTTACTGGAAAACAGAAGAGGAAAGAGTGATAAACAATGTAAAGGAGTTTTCCATCAGTAGGCCAGCAAGACCAAAGAATAGAAAAGAATATTAGTAGCATGTATAGTAGCATACCCTATGACAATAAAAGAAAAGCTCCCTGGGCTTTTGAACTTAGCTATAAGATTCAGAAGAATTATACTCCATAGTTATGTTTCCTTTATACTTTATTTATATTGAATTACTTATATAGGTTTTCATGAACAAGATTTTACACTTAATTATTGGGGGAGGGGAAGAGGGGCTTGAGGACCAAAACTGGAAACAAAAATACGATTTTCCTCATGACATACAGACAAAGTAAAACAAAATCAAGATGTTGCCAAGGTTAAAAAAACAAACAAACAAAACTCAATCGGCAAGTCCAGCTCAGTGAGAGTTAGGATGACACCAGGTCCCTTTCCACGACTAGTTTCCTTTGACTATGATTCCTGTTTTTCTTTCCTGATTATGACTCATTTACCTGGATGAGTCTACGTGCTAAATAAGGCTTTGCTACTCTATAAATGTGTTCATTTCCTCCTTTCTAGAATTCTACATATATTGTTATGGTTTCTGCTCTACATCCCAAAATTAAAGTCACACATGTTTCTAGCACTTGGTGATTTTTAGGTAATGCTGTATAAAGCCTCATTAGGATTCTGGACCAAGACAAAAGTCTTCATAGTATTGCTAAAGAAGTAGACTATCCAAAGCTTTATGTTAAGATAGATGATTCCAGTAAAAGAATAGCTATTTTCCTCTGTTGTGTACTACAACTTCTTTATTAAAATAAACAGCCAAAACCACATGGAGAGAAAAGGAAGCCCGGCTTTGCACATTAGCATGGAGCCAGGGGGACAGTGGCAGTGACAACCAGGAAATGAGAAAATGCGTTGATGACAGTCTCCCACCTGAACAAAACCAGCACTGACCTTCAAGATGCTTCGAGTTATTCATTTGACCTTTGCAGTACTGTAACCCTCTGAAAGGCTCCATAAAGTTTATCATTACAAACTACATGAAAAGGGGTAAATTTGTATTCATACTGTTGAAAGTGTAGATACGCACACATCTAGGGTGCTTCCTAGTGAAATGCTGCAAGTTGGTCCATACGTGCATCAGCCAAATGATTTAGACTTGAACAATTCTCCTGTGTATCAATACCAGTTACTGATGTCTCCCCGCAACATGTATATCAGTGAGGGGAAAAAAAAAAAAAAGCCCGCTAATGACACGATTCCCCTGGCACACAAAGCACACCGGACCTTTTCAAACCATATTCCATAGGCCATAATTACCTATGGAAAACACTGCAGAACAGATAACAAGATCCTAACGGTTTTTAAAGAGTACCTCCCTTGCCTTTCTACCTTATAACCATGATTTCTTGCACAAGCTGTGTATTTTTATATTAATATAAACTATGCAAACCAATGTTGTTTTGATAAGGAATGCAGCTGTATATCACAAGGGAGCAGCATCAGAGGTAAATGTGGAAAATAAATGGCAGTGATAAGTTTGCACAGACAGTGGGAGTGAAATCCTCATTATTATGTTCTCAGCAGCTGTCAATACTTGTCAGCGACACAGTTTAACCTTACAAAAAAGATTTCAAAACAATGTATTCTACTGACTATCACAGCATTAATCAAGCAGAGACAGTACAGCTCCAGACATATGTATTGTGATTTTAGAGGAATAAAAGGTGGTAAAACCAAAATAAGACAGTGCCTCATGGAATGGATGGGCAAAACAGACCCCCGAAGCCAGAATTAAATCATTCCAGGTCACGCATTTTTCATAAAGGTTATTAGACTAATTAACAATTCAATACTTAGATATTCTTTAGCCCTATCATTGAAAGCACTGTTGTCCAGACCTATGTAGACACTATTATCTGCATTACTGCTCTTTTCATATTTGTTCTTACTATGAACTGCTACCCCAAGTTATTTTAGGCTGTGATTTTTTTTTTTAAAGCACAAGTGTACTAAATATAAACACCACCACAAAAAAAAAATCACCCACTGTGTTGTAAACAGCAAATTTTTTTTCCACTACAGTATGGTAGGACCTCTTATTCTGAACTGCATCCTAGAGTTTAATTCCAATGCCATTATACTACAAGATGTTCACAGAAAAATCTGTGTTTTCTTGATGCTTATACAAAGTACTACCTATATAATCAGTGCAATACAGAAAAATCAAAAGGTTTCTTTGGAAAACATAGCCTCTATTAATCTACAGATCAAGTATGAAAGATGGCATTGAAGTAAATATTCTTCCACATAACATCCTAATGAAAGGTCTCTGCCCTGAACCAGAGGGAACAACTGTCCTGATGCCCCATGGTATTTTATTTGCTTTCCTTCCCACGTCTACATACTGCCATTGTAGCAACTAAGTCACATCAGGCTACCATTGGTTTAAATCATTCAGTTTGAATATTTTGCTTTCAGGAAATATCAACTCTTCAGTGTAGGCCTAAACACATTCTCTTCAAAACATACAGCTTCTTGGTGTACTGTAATTCCCCTAAGCACTACACATTGTGCACTGTGTAGGTGCAGACACATGTATCCAAAACTCAGAATTTCTCTATTCTGTGGAAAGTCCTACATACTTTTTTTTTTTAAAATAAGATTTTGTTTCATATCAAGTGTGGGAGAAGAGCTAATACAAAGCTGGAATGTAGACTTTGAAGCAGATCTTAGAGCCCAGCAGGTTCTGGGGTTCCCAGAGCTGCAACAGGGTCACCAGCAGTACTGCAGCTCTCAGCTCAGAGTAGCAGGTGCTGGAAACCTGAAATACTTCAGAGCACTGGCAAGCTGACAAGAAAGAAGGTATGTGTTTCCAAAAGTCAACCCATCTTCCAGCAGACACTTGTCAAGACAGACAGACATATTTCAGTTCTGACAAAATGGTGATTTGTGACAAAAAGAACACACTTCACTGGAGCACTCCTGGTGAAATTTGTTCAAGGTCAGATAATAGATCCATCGGAAGCAGCTTAAAAAAAAACATAAATACCATATTAATTGCATAGAGCTGGGCTAGCACCTTGCTCCTTCAGGTCCGGAAGTATCAGCCATGCCAGTTTACTCTTAGCAAGCAGTACAAGAAGGTGAGAAAAACCCCGGGCAGAAAGTTGCACTTGACAGAAACATCGTGTATCGCATAAGGAACGTGATTACTCCTACTGGAGTCACCATCATGCTTTCGTGAAGTGACCAGATGCTTCACTGGCCCACCCAAAAGCACACTATGCAAGGGTCCCTATGGCCTTCCACAAATTACATTTGCTACACTTCACACAAACATCACTGCGTAAGGCACTGGGAGGCTAACTGCCTCTGTCATGGCACCTCAATGACTCAGACTGTCAGACACAGGACTTGCAAGGACAAAAACTAATATTTCTTTTTTTGTTGTGGGTTTGTTGGGATTTTTTTGAGGGGAGGGGTTAATATAATATACATAACCTATCATTCACCACACTTCTACAATCTTGTAGGTCAGTAACTTTTAGTAAATTACCCCCGATTTTACACTACTAGGTTTATACCAGAACCTAGTATCTGCCCTTGTCAAGTCTGCCAGACACAAAATAAACCTCCTGGACTGTTTTTCCACAAGTTTTCCCACAGCAGTGGCCTGCAGATGTCAAATCATTTTAAGTTGTTACTAACTGATTTAAAAACATGATGTTGCAAAACAAAGCAACAACATTTTCTGATGATTTCCATGAATTCAAGATGACTCCCTGACCTTTTTTTACTTTTTGAACCAATGACTTTTTTTGTCAGCCAAGACTTGATACTGGGACAAACAGCAATAAGTATTAAGAAGAAATTTAAATATATTTATTATCATAAAGCATATTTGTGAATCTCCTTGCCTTGCCACCTGGCACTTTAGGCAGCAATCTATTTATGTTATTTCTTATACTCAAAAATTTTCATTACAGCAACACAAGTAATTAAACTTTTCTATAATTTGTAGGAGCTGATAGCTACTGGGTTCTGGAATTTTAACGATAGCAAGTAAACAGGCCTTTTTAGCATGCTAAAGAATATCAAAAACAGGAGACTGCATATTCCTTCCAGAAGACGACAGGAAAAGACTTGCCTGGAAGGATAACCCCACTATTCTGGCATTACCAGAGCAAGGCAGCGAAACCCTACCTCTTCCTATCAACAGTCTTACATTTGCCTGCCTTTGTTCTACAGCAGGCATAGGCAGAAGCCAGCAGAGCCCTCTAATTTCATTTCTGCTCAAATTCTTTGCCAACTAGATATGAAAATTGAGTTGAACTGATTACAAATCCCATAGGCTGCTATGGAAAAAAACCTAAACATGTAGGGTATTACATATTGAAGTCATAACTACAACAGGCACGTCCATGATAGTAGGAAGAATAAGAAGTTTAGAGGGGTTGAGTGGATGATATACTACTTCCCTTTAGTAGTTAAAACTTTAGTTCTCACACCGCCTAAATGGTTACGATTTCAAAATGTTGCCCAAGATGTCACTTCCATAATTTATTTTTCTCAAAACTCAAATGCATCATTTTTAGACCTTGGTTGGATGGGATTTTTTTGTTTAATGGGTTTTAGTAGCTGTTCTCTGCAGAACCAGCTCCTTTCAGTGCTTTGAATTTCTCTGTCAAAGTGAGTTTAGACTTCTGTGACAAACCCCTCATTCTTTAAATACGATGAGGTACAAGACTGAAAAAATATATATACACAGTATATATACGTACACAGTTCATGAACACACGTTTCTCTAAGAAATATCAAGGTTCATTTTTATGTCTTTGCCTTCATTAGGACAGGCAATACAAAGGCTGGCCTAACTTCTTCTGACCTGTTAACGAGACATCCTTTTTTCCACACACATTATGTATTCCACGCTAATTAAGAAAGTTAAGCTGCATTCTGTGTAAGGCAGTCTGCTTGGCTTGAGAATAGGAGCCGCACTTCATCTCCTCTCCAATCAATAATCCATAAACTGGGGTAGAATGTGCAGGCTGTCTGCCAATCAGCTGTAGTCAAGGTCTCATCTTTTCTAAGCCTTTCCTTTTCTTTTACAGTTCAATCAGCTTTGCCCAAAGCAAACATTTCAAATGAATAAAACAAAAAACCACGTCTTTTAGTACTTTAGTTTGTTATCTGTTCCCCTGCAGACCAATATTTTTTCACATGTAGCAAATCTAGATATTAATGAAGTCTGGATAAAACCTGCATCAAGATGGGTGTTGTCCAGCCTTCCACTAGAAACAGACAGGACCACTGTGCAATGTAGTAACACACATAGCACCTTATCTGTAGTTTTAGGGTTTAGTTTCAAAACTATTATATCTATGGAGGCTTATGTATTTGTAAGCTTCCAACTTTACAGGTATTCATTAGGCATAAAATGCACACACAAAAGATTGCTCTATACCAATTTCTGTGCCTTCAATTGTAGATTAAAATTTATTTTTATTTATTTTAATTTACAACTATACAGGCAAATTTCAAAAGTTTTCTTTCAAAACATCAACATGCTTAAGTTTTAAACTCTGGTATTCCTGAAGCTATTATCATTAGCTTTAATCAACCATTCAGGCTAGTGAAACCTTATCCAATGACCTCAGAATTTAAAGACAGGTATACAAAAGTAGTATTCCATTTTTTAATAAAGTCAGTAGAAAAACACAAACAGCAGTAGAATGGTATCATAAGGATGATGCCTACAACCGAGAACAGAAGAGTCCATGCTATTGGTCTATCAGGTTATCTAATATCAAGCATATAATATTTTATTTCATGTGAATGAGTGTTTATTCTACTGTTGCATTACAATAATTCAGCTGTCTGAGTTAACACATTTATGTACTTCAATTATGGACACAGGTTGCCATGTGCTTATTTTAAGTTTTTCAGGTATTCTAATTTTTCTCCCCTAGGAAGGTGAAAAATCACACTTGAAGATAACTAGAACAGAGTTTTGTTCTCTCCTTGCTGTTTGGTACAGATATAATTGGAAAGAAACCAGAAAACCATACTATTAGAAGTGTAAGGACACCATAAAGTGACCATGTATATCTATAGTTCCTATATAAGCAAATCTCTTCAATACAAGATTTCTTTGAGAGATGGAAGCATTGTGTGTGTACACACAATACTAGTGATAGCTTGAATTGTAATTGAAACTTGATCTTTTCAATTTACCAAAGATAAGAAAAGGAGAGACAGGGGCAGGGAGCAGTCTTACAAGTCTTAGCTGTAAATTTTTCATTTTAAAAAGTGTTATTTCAGCCGCAGTGACAATACTAAAGCTACCTTTGCATTTAAATTATTTGTCAGCTCCTGTGCTATGGTAAGCACTACAACTGAAAAAGAAAAGACTCATTTCGGGGTTAGAAATTCCCTCAGAGCATTTCAGCGAATAGTATTTCCATGGAAGTGCTGGGGTTTGGAGAGATTCTTGCTTTTAGGTTTACCCATACACCCTAGTTAAGTACAATATAGGCACAGAAAGGTGCCTTTCAAATTATGATCCATTGTAATAAGATATGCACTTCAATCAACTACCAGAGCAGCTACACGGTGTAAGTTAGAAGTTTATGTATCATAGAACTAAGATCAAATTAAATTGTTAAAGAAAATACAAAAATTATGTGAAAGGGGAGAGCATGAGTATTCTTGTGCTTTTTAGCTTGTGAGGTACCAAGTGGACTTATGAAACTTATCTTTTTCATGTAATTAATCTGCTTACTGGTCTAGCGTTCCTGCCTCTTAATAATTTTTTGCTTATTTGTCATTACTCAAATTCTAACTTTGGAAATAAATGGTCATATAGTAAATAAGCATAATTATCATGCCTGTTCCTGTAACAGTCCTGCTGTGTGTTGTTGTTTGTTTTGGGTTCCCCCTCTGCCCAGCCGTGACCGGAAACATGGTATTCTGAAGGAAGACAGAAGATATCCAGGATTTCCATCACCTTACACTTTCTCAGTAACTGTCACTTTCTACAAAGGTTTGGATTCAGCCATTAATCTAATGAGGGACACAGAGAATGTCATACATTTGGAGGGCAGCATTATTGCCTCTCCATCCATATAGAGTCAGATGACCCCCAAAATGTCATTAAAGGTATATGTGTTGTTGAGGGGGGGTTGGATTTTTTGGGGGGTATTTTGTGAGGTTTTGAGGGGGGGTGGGGGGGGTGTTGGGTTTTTTTGGGGGGGGGTTTCTTGTTTGGTTTGGTGGGGTTTTGTTTTGGTTTTGTTGGTTTTTTTGTTTTGGGTTTTTTTGTTGGTTTTTTTTTTAACAGGCCAATTCCCACTGTAATCATACAAAAAAACTTTTTAAAAAAATCAATGTTTATTATAAGGAAAATGGGAAAAGAAAATTTTCAATTAAAGTTTCATAAAAGAAGCAACCTATACAAAAATATATTTTTTCTTTTTTTTGTGAAGAGAAACATTTTAAGAGAATCACATGTTGCCTGTCACATTCAGTCTGTCAGAAGCTCAACCTGTGACAGAATGTTTCCATTTTCAAATTAAATACTATTGGGGTCAGGGCAACTAGGGATCTCCCCATTTTCTCAGATCTCAAGACACCCTGCTGATATTTAAAGCTGCAGTGAGTATAGTATCCAAAAGGGATGTTTTGGACTGTAATATAAACTCATAGCAGGATGCACATCTCCACGGGGCAAACTGCTAACTCTGTCAACATCTGCTGCAGAGAACTGGACTGTGGGTAAGAAGCTCCACAGATACACTTGCCACAGGATGTAAATTAAAACTATTAACATTCATACAGCACAATATAAGAATGGAAATAAAGGAAGAGGGACATTATTAAAGCTAGGAGAAGAGATCAGGTTTAACATTTTTCCAATTGAGTTCATGCTCACAATTCTAAAACACTTGCCACCAAACAAGTCATAAACACTGCTGGCAGACAGACATTGTCTTTGGGACGCTACTTCTATTTTCAATTTCTAGGGCTTTGCTCTATCCAGTGGGCAGGGAAGGAGGGGGAAATTCCTTAAACGAAAACCTACTGAAGACTAAAGCCATTCAGTATTACAGAGATTTCTGATTGCAGCAAGGAGACAACAATACATTTTGTTGAGAAATAACTCAACCACCTGTGTAAGAGCTTGAAGTAGTCATCTGTTTTTACAAACCTACCCTTCACACCAAACTCAACTTGCTGTATTTTACACAGTGACATCATGATGTAATTTCACCGCTGCAGTTCCATGGCAAGTCATGATATTTGGACTGTAACTATACATGATGCAGCACCTATTTGGATAACATGGCCACAGAACCAGATGATGAAATATTGCATCAATCTCTTCAACATTACTCAAAACATACTCGGCAAGAGGGAGATCCATTCCCCTTTAAACTGGAGCTGACCCAAGGAGAACAAGTTTAGAAAATTTAATTCTCTGATCAACAACTTATTTCAAAAATAATCATTAAAGGGTCTCTATGCTGAGTCATATGCAAATGCATATGTTTTTCCCTGACCCAACTCAACCCTCATTGCTCTTGCTGTCACCATTTGCCCTTTAGAAGAGATGCTGAAATCCAGCGCAAAGGGGGAAAACAACAACTTTTTTAATAATACACGTTTATGGAAAAAGAAATATTTAGCCTCTCACCAAATGATGCCTTATGCATACAGAGAATTTTCTGTTCTGCCTCAGGGGTGGGCACAGGCCCCTGTCTCGGTGAAGGGCATTTACAGATATGCAGGGAGCAGATAACATCAGCAGGGCTCAGAAACCATTTGCTCCAAGCAAGCTGGGTGCCACCACCCAGATCAGCAAGGGCAGCTTCACCTTACAGGAAAACTCCTGCTATTCCCTTCAGCCCAACAATCTGAAAACTTTACATAGTAAGAAGCACTTCTCGCCCCAAGAAAGCTGTGAAATATTTTTAAGTTTCCACTTCCAAGTGGCATTTCTAGTGCGGCCAGCTGCTGGGAAGAAAGCAACTACACTTGTGACACAGATACTGCCAGAGTCCAGTGCAACTCCAAGGAAATCTGAAGTCCAAGCAAGCATTTTGTCATCTTGCTTTCACAGTTAACACACCTCAAAAAAAAGGCACAAAACTTAATTCATTTACGAAATAGACAGCAAATTATACAGAGCTTCTTTTCACTTTTTATGTTTTCCCAATAAATTAAAAAAATTTTTTCCTCTACCAACTTAAAGACTTTACATAACAAAGCTTCAAGTAAAATCAGAGTAATGTTTCATTATGTGCTGTATATAACATGATCTGCTACCTCAGAGCCTTCACTGAACACTGGTCTATTAAAGTCTTGGGCAAAGAGCCAAATTCTGGATTTGTAAATATGCATGTGCCTCTCACAGATTTCAGCGTGAGCCACGTGAATTAATCTGAAAGCTGAAGTTGGATCTAATTCATGTTTTAAGCCTAATGAACTGGTAATAAGCAAATTATTGCTCCATTTTTGCCTTTTTTAAATAAAATATAATAACAGCAAGATTAGGTAAAAGAAATAGAGCACAAACAGAAATTCCCAATATACAGCTCCTCACTGATCTTAAGCATCTCCAGTAAAGTCAAAGGACTAGACAAATTTCGGACAAAAATAAAAAGATTAGGTTACTGATTTTTTTTTCCTTCTCTATTTTCTGTGCTGTGCTGGATATAATTTAAAATGTATGTTTATTGCACTTCAGAATAAGGTAAGTAATACAAACCAATTCACTTGGCTCTGGCTGAGTTCAGTTTTACTTACTGTGTAGAAACATCTATTAGCATCCCATTAGCCAAAAGAATGGGAGCAGAACTGCGAGAGTGACTGACAGTAAAAATACCAAGGAGAGTAGAAAAAAAGCATGAGGGTCAGATAAAGCAAGAGCAACCTGACCAGTGCAAGGGAGCAGCAAAATATCAGCTACCAGATGCAACTCAATTCTCTGAATCACAGACATGAAACTGGATTTCTCATACTGTTGCCACACTATAGTAACTCCCTTAAGGGTGCTTTTGGTCTTTCGTGTATGTATAGACACACATGCATATACACACAGAGTCATCTAACAAGACAACTATACTGCTACAAACTGCCATAGAAACCAGTTATAAGCATGGGATTGGGACTCCTGTGACACAGACGGTGATCTGAATTAGGATTGCACATTCTGCATCCTGGAAAGGCAAAACCCCACCTATGTCTTAAGGCAAAAGTCATATGTGTATTTCATTAAATAGTTTTAGCAAAAGTCAATATTGTGGCTTATCAAACCTACCACACTTCTTGTTTGCTTGTTGTTTGTTAACCTAGATTAATAACATCTTTGATTTATTGCAACTTTTGTAATAAATCTGACAAAGTGCTGCACTACTGCCATTCACATTCATCTCAACAGGTAGCTTCAAATCACTACCATCGACTTCTAAATAAATGTTTTAAATCACTCACCATTTAATGTCCCCTTGAGGAAGTTTTGGCCCATATAAACACAATTATTCCTGACTAATTTATAGAAACTAATTTATTGAATAAGTAATGAGAGTTTCTTTTCCCAGTTGGGTAGGAAAAGTAAAACAAAATATGCATGTGTCCCTTGAGAAGATGCAATAAAATGAAAATATTTATAAGCTAGGGACTTCCCATTTTGATGTATACAGTGGAAAGGAATATTTCAAAAAAATATTGCACCTTTGCATTTCTTATGTAATAGTAGGACAACTCTGCAGATGACATAACTATTACAAGAAAATACTTAAATAAACATCAGTAGGACAAGATCCAGAATCAGTCCAACCTTTGAGATATATGTCATCAGCTTTTACTGAAAGCAAAACAACAACATTCAGTGTAAGACTGACCAAATGGCATACTCCTTCCTCACCAGCACCAAAGGCAGCTAGGTTTCCTACCACTGACCCAAAGCTCTCAAGAAACTAAAATAGCTTTAATAGCTTTTACAGTACTGATCATAAGCAGTCTCCTCCTTGCTTTTAACAGTACTTCACACCCCAGGCAAATATAACTGAACCAAGATTTGGCTGCTTCCATAGATTCCACTCCATGACTATATTTACAAAAGTGACCTTGCTGGAAGGCGTTAAAAAGATTAAAACTACTAAGGCACTGTTTCGATATAACTACAATAAACTGGAAAAAGGTAGCCCCTTTAAGATAATAACTTGACATCTGCTGCACCAGATGGGAAAAAGGAAAGGACATGACCCATTTGCCAACCTTGTTTTCTAATTGATCCATTCCTGGTTGTTTCTCAAGCTGAAACAAGCCTCCGTATTCCCACTAAAGTGTCTTATAACTGGCTTTAAGTCTGCTTCTTGTGGGAAGGCAAGGTCCCTCTTTACCACAGTTTTTCCTGATTGGCCTTCCTGCTATCAGCATCCCTAATACCTACCTCTCCAGCTGTCTCCCTGCTCCCCCCTTGTACTCCTGAAGCTTTTTCTACCCAAACAACCTCATTGCTCCCAAGGAAGCACAGTCTCCCCTTCCCTCCAAGAGGCTGTTTGATCTGACCCCAACTAACACAGGCTGGACCACACAAAATAGCTTCTGTCTTCTTGCCAGCAATACTCTTTCCAACATTTAAGATACATGTAGTAAATTGTAAATAAACATAACCAATATTTCCTTGATTTATTGCCAAAGATACTTACATTGCTAGTCAACTGTCCTAACTTAACTTAGAATGACCTGCTTAGCTCCATTTTTAGCTCTTCGTGTGCTGAAAAACAGTGATTATTGATAACTTACTCCCTATTCCCAGTGAAAACATTTTTCTTCCTTTGAATTTTGCATTTTTATAGAAAATACGAAGTTTTCCAATAACTAAGGCCAAATATTTTACTTTGAAAAATATTCATTTTGAAGGAAATATCTAAGAAATATAACCAGAAATAACCATTTGCACAGTTCTACCCCTACCCCAACCCCCACTTTTTTCACTCCTCCAACCTGGGGAGGGTTTTAATGGTCATAAGACCCTATTTGTTTTTAACAGCTTTACTAAACAATCCCAACATATTTTCCCCTCCTTATCTCATACTAAAACTCTTGCCCTGCCTAACTGAATGATGACCCATCACCCTCCTCCTATTGCCAGCCAGGGCTACCATCACCTGCAGCAATACCCCCCTGCATCCTCCTTCCTGCCCTAAGGCTGTAATGCTGGTTCCAACCCCAAGGGCTTGGCTAAAGGCACCAGCATCACACAGGTCTCCCTGAGCAAGCCTGACTGCTCCCAAATAGTGGAGAACTGCATGCACCCCTCAAGTGGTTATATATCTAGTTAGCTTAAAATCATCTCTACCAAGTACTGATGGGAACATAACTATGGCAGCCTGGAGTTCAACATGGGCTCCAAACTTGCCTAAAAAGTGGCTAGCCCAAACAGAGCCGTGTGTTGCTATAGCTACACTGTTGTTATTACTCAAACTATCTAGTTTAAAGTTAGCAACACTCCATCCCCACCAGCTCCGGTCCCACCTATGACTGCTGTGGAGACAGTCTGATTATTCCAAACACACAGGTCTCCCACAAGTAGTAATTTTCACAAGGTCTGCAGAAATACACAGTTCCTCCTTTCCTCCCCACCCAGCTGCCAAAGCAGCAGGCATTTCCTTAAAAACACCCTACTGAATTTCTAAAGATGGTGCACACGTATAAATAGAAGTGGTTTGGCATGATGAGATCGCAGGGAGTAAATTGGCTCACTTCAACTTGCAATACAGAAGAACAATAGTCAAACTGAAGAGAAGGACAGAGCGCTACATTTAAAATTACTTCCAAACTATGGAGAAGATACTCAAGAATGACAAACTTACAAAATAATTAAAATAGTGCAAGAATTTTTTTTTTTTTTCAAAAGTAGAGTGAGACATTTTGTTCCTGAGGGTCAAAAGAAGTTAGCTGTCTATCTGCCATAACGGAAAATTACTTCATCAGGCCCAGGGCTACTTTCGTAACATGTAACCTCCATTTAAAGTAATTATCTGGTCCATAGGTCTAGCTCCCTTTTACTCTTAGTAATTCCACCAATCTTCAAAAATTCTGTATAAATTCTTATTTAAGAAAAACAAAAGTCACACTTTTCTGCAGGTGTTAATGATATTAAAGGACTTTCTGTGTAAATAGAAGATGCTTCAAAATAAGGAATCTTCAGGAGAAAGATTACCAGCACACACTTTACAAACAATTTTGTAGTCGCACAAAAAGAATCGATTAGATCCACATGTTCAAAGGCATCACTTTCTGTACCACTACAACGCATGAACTGCTGAGACCCAGACAGCAACTAGTACTGCTCAGAAACACTATCCCCAGCCCTGCAAAATCTATTAGGAGAACGAAATAATGGGCTAGGACACTGCTGAAACATTAACTTTCCAGTTCACTAACTAGTAATTTTATCTTCAATCCAATAGCTATGCATAAGCCCAAGTCCTCCCTTCAAGCTCTGTTATGGCAAACAATCATACCCTTTAAAGAATACTATTGGGAGGTGTTAATATTTTTAAGAATTAAGAAGTGAGGGGGAAATTCTTTCTGAAAACAGAGCTGGACCTGCTGATTATTAGAAAGTTCAGAACCTACATAAAAAATGTACAGTACAAATTGTACAGACTGAAGACTGGGCACCGTGTCGCACTAGCAGGGATGGGTGCACCTCCCAGCTGGTACTCTCACAGAGCTGTGCCTTTTCCCTTAGCCATTTTGTGTTTAAACATACGATCCCCTAATCATTTTCCCTGTACACATTGGTATGACATGTTTTGTACTACAGGATACTGAAACATAGCCAGTATTTACACAGTTTTTATTTCTGCCTCTGCAGAACAGAAGCTGATAAGCTACTTTTTGTTTCAGGTTTTGTTACTTTTAATTTCACACAGTGCAGATAAAACTAATCTATGCTCCATGCAAGGAGCTAGGTCAGATAAGAAGAAAAACCCCTTAGCTATTATAGTGGCAACATTATGTAAGTATCTGACAATGCATTTTATCACCTCAGCTAGTCTCCTACCAGACTGGTAATATCCCTATTTCAGGTGACCTGTGTAAAGGCACCAAAGATTTAGGGATGGATGTGCAGAAAAAAGTATCAACTAATCACTGCAGTGGGCTTGCCATACAACGTGCATACTTACCTTGTTAGTCAAGGGCACTTCTTCCTCACAGGTAAGCGTGATGGAGCTGAGAAACTAGGAGAAGAAAAGGCAATACAATCTCTTATCCAGAAACTCATACAAACTCAAGTGAAAGAAGGTACAGTCACAGTGTTCTCAACTCAGTTTCACTATGTCACACTCAATATCACAGAGCAGGTCTTAAGATGGCAGAAAATAAATTACTACCTTTCACTCACCAAGCCTGGATGTTCTAGCTTTGCCTCAAGAGAATTTTATAGTTTGTCATAAAAGTCTGAAAGTGGCACATTATGAGAGAGAGTTGGGTATCTAAGCAATCCCATCTCTGCCTTTTAAAAACCTTCCTACTTTGACTTCAAAACATTTGTACTTACAAGTCATATTCTTAAGCTTTTTTAATACTTTTTAAATATTAATGTCTTTTTAGTCACACTATCATCAGCACTCTATGCTCAAATTCCAGCAGCAGCAACTACACATTAGAGACACTGCATACTCCCATCCCTTTTTGCAAACAGATTATTTCTCATTTTCATTGTTTTACAGCTTCTAACAAAGGAGGGTGGGCATTCTTTCAAAACAGACCTCAATCTTTTATTATCAATGGGCCTCTGGTAGCGTCTTGAGTCAATGTGGACAGCAACCTCCTCCACCAGAGTCAACTCTAGACAGGGACAAAGCAGACAAACTGCAGTGGACAGCAAACACATGGCAGCATGGAAACAGTCATGATTGACTGCTTGACCCTGCAAAGCCAGGCTGCTACTGCCATCTGTTATTGTGACAAAGGGGTTCAAGTACAGAGGGCAGCAGCTATTATTGAGAAAAGAGCCACGAAGCATGAGCCACTGCATAATCCTGCTCTTTTGCCACCACCAGCAGCACTAGCCCACTCTTACCTGTCCTTTCCATCCCTTTCCTCTCCTTATCCCCAGCACAAATCACCAAGCCCTGGCCCACCTCTGGCCTTTCATCCCTGGGAAAGCAAGCAAGAGCCCTGAATCACAGCATCAGAACACCAGGATTCAGGTACTGTCTCTCTTCCCCAAACTGGTCTCTCAGACCTTTAATTTTTGCCCTTTTTCTTTTTTCTTTCCCCTTAGCTTATTCTCTTCTAATCAAGTCCACTCCAAACCTCAAAGTGGCAATAAGACACCACTTGCCTACCATCCCACTATCCATCTTGCTGATCTGTTAGATCTTTTCCTTTACATGGTGCCTGCTTATTCCAATTGCTCTATAAACATTCAGGGCAGACTGACACGTAACATTAAGTTTTTGTTCACTGATTAGACTATCACTTCATAACTCTCATGAAAATGCTGCTGCTGCTATTTAGATTTCATGTAAGTAGTTACACACGTATATGTATATTTATTTTACCTTAAATGGAATGAGACAATGTAAGTAGAGATGTTTTAAAACCTATTTTCTTAATAGCAGCAGTTTTGGTTTTCCAGATCAACTTCCTTTCTTTTTCTATTCAGATCAGCCTTTCCCATAAAGTTGGTATTACCTTTGAATTCAAGCAGTAATGGTTCGTAAGATGCACAAATAATAGGCCCCTGGAAGTGATCTTCAAGAATGGGATTTCTGACTTCATTAATAGCGTCCTGATATTCAGGCATTAGCATTTAACAAGTGCTCTTGTGCTAGAGGTTGCTGGTTGTTGTCAGCTTTTGAGAAGGCTGGCACTGCTGCTATGATAGGGTTATGCTAAATCTTGCTGCACTTTTTTTTTTAAGAAGATTGTTATTTCAAGCACTCCCATTACAATATATTAGCTAAAACTAAGCCCAGAGTAGTATTCTAACACTTACTAAATATTTCTTGATCAGGTACATTTCTGTAACAATATAAATTCAGACTGAGTGTTTCTGTCCTGCCATACATTATATATGGGAGTGATAATGTCAGCTGAATTCCTCAGTGGTCCCTGACCAAGGAAAAGCAAAGGCTGACAAGGCAGTTTTTGACTGGCAGACAGTTATGTGAGGGAACAGAGCTCAGAGCAAGCACCAGTTACTGCGATGGAGACTAAGTCTCAGAATACAAGAAAACAGAATGACCTGACAGACAATTAGGAATCCTGCTCTTCTAACCAACCCTGATCTAATCAATACAAGAGCTGGGCTATCATCAAAATATACCTGCTATCAACAGTTATAGGAAGAGACCAGCTTCAGATAGATAATCCATCCAATCCTCAAAAAGTGCTTTACAAATAACCCACAACAACCATTCAGAAGATCACTTTAAGACCCTCATGTTAGCTGCTCAGGCATAGTCTTTCAGAAATTACCTCAAATTAGCCTTTTGCTGATCAGAGATAATCCACTTTCAGAGCAATTATGCACATAAAGAAATGCTGTATTCTTAAGAACAAACTGAAGGCAACCAGGACAGCACAAAGATTCTTCAATGGCCACTATGCTAGAGAGTAACTTCAGTTCCACAGTCACACTATCAGTGATATTGGACCTAATACTCCTCTGGAATAACTGGACAAAGTCACAAGTTGTGAGGCAGTTACTTTCAATGTTTTTTATGCTTGCATGTTATAACCTGGAGGAGCTTAGTATTCTACAGTATGCAGTCTGGCCATCTCACCTTGTTGTTTGTGACATCTGGGTATTTTTCTGCAGTTTCCTTAAAGTCATGATTACATGAGAAAACTAGTTTAATTTAATTTATCAAATGAAAAAAAAAATAGAGTTAAAAATCCCCCCCAAAAAATCAAAACACTTCTAACATCTTTATGACTTCAGGGGAAAAAAAAAATGAAAAGGCTTAAACACATGAAACATTAAGAAAGAAAAATAAAATGTATTTTGGATCTTGGTATTTCAGAGAAGGAGCTGTCAGCATTTCCACACTCTGCTTCTCAAGGTAACATGCAGAAAGTCAGCCAAGTAATATTAACAGAAGCTAATCCAAATAAATTTACATTACATAAGTTTACATAAATTAACCAGCATGTTTTAGACTTCCCTCTTCAAAGGCTGACAGTGATCAGTGCTGCAAGCATATAGCATTACCTGCATCCACAACCAGTTCTTTGACAGCACAGCCATTAAGTGAACAGCACTTCACCTTCCCTAAACCTGAAACCTGCTTTTCTCCAATTAATACCTAGATAATTCATTTTGAGGAGATGAAATCCTCAAGTCTATTTCACAAGCATGAAAGCATTCCCTTTTCTCACATTTCATAGGTAACTCACATCCACACCTGATTTTTCATAAGCATTCCACAAGTACAAATTGCTTATGTATTTTGTACTTCACAGTGTTACGAGTCTACTACAAGGCATGCTGTTGACAACAGGAATACAGACTGCTGAATCATACTGTTTATCTTGTTTTAAGTGTATTTAACCCAGCCAGCTTCTTAGATCTATTCATTCTCTAAATCTTTAAAGGACATATTATATGCATGAGATAGTTATACTGTGTAATTTCCTCCTCCTTAGAGCCACATGCTAGTGTGGCTATAAATTTCATTTTGTGTTTTCTTTTTTTTGGGTTGGTGCAGAGGGTTACTCATTCTGAATCATTATTTCATTCTTTTTTCAGTTTTCATTACATCCCATGATAAAATACTAGCTGGACTAACATCAATGGCTTGCATTCACCCAAATATCCCCAAAAGCATTCTTAAGGTAGCTTCATAAGTATTGCTACATTACATCTATGGATGAAGAGATGGCAGCACTGCTAAATGAACTTAGATTCCCAGCTTGCACTCCAGTACCAAGATGTACCAAGAGAAAGAGCATCAGAAGTGAAATGGAAGGGCCCTGCTGCACACAGACTTCTGTAGCATCAAAGCAGTATGCAAAGGACAAACTGTTTCATCTGATACTTGGACTCAAAGCAACTTAAACCACAATAAAATTAAAGGAACTCAATTCAGCTCTTCCAGCGAGGGCATGCTGAACTATTTAAGTAGTTTCTTTTAGAAAAGGCACTTTTTTTTTAGACGTGCTTTTACTCAGACTTTTGGCCAGCTTTAGAATCACAGATTCTCAGTCACTGGCAAGGAATAAAAAAAACAAAACAAACCACACAACAAAAACAACAGGAACTATTGAGAAAGCTCCTGTGTCCCAGCTTACAACATAACCTCAAGAACTAAGTGGAGTGAAAATAAAGGGATGGCATTCACACTAGTAGCAAACATCCTATTTATAGAACCCCAAATTAAGATACTGGGGATATAATTCGTTAAGTTGCACTTTGAATGAAACTAAATTAAACTATGAAAGTTAAAAGGACAAAATTGAACACTGATGACTGAGATAAAATTCAAATCAATATTAGACTCCACATTTTACCTGAAATTCACTCACTTTCTTTTGAATTCATAAAATCCTTCCTATCTCTTGCATCACTTTCAGACCTGTAACACTAATGAAAAAGCACTCATGCTCTAGAAAAATATGATTTGGCACTTTTTAAATATGATTGGGATTAAACTATCAGTTCAAGTCTAGCAACAAGAAGCAAGAATCGTCATCTGGCATCTGCCACTTGGTAGCCTATGATATATACATGCAGTTTTACTGTGGTCCTAGATGGAAACGTGACCACAAGTAGAATGTATCACATAAATAGTGATACTTCTTTTCTTCAGTACTCTGGTCTAGTACCAGCACTGAAGGCCACGGAGGAACAGGAAATTGTAAAATCCCTTTCCTGAAACAAATAACTCCCAACACTTGTCTTAAAAATAAATAAATTATAAATTCGGAGAAGAGTTGCGTCGCTGAAAATGACCACATGTCAGTACTTCCCTCTTTCCCCTCTTTAAGAGCTTTTCATTTGATCTTCATTTTTATGTGTGTGCATGTATATAAAAGTGTTATGTTGTGGGTTTGGTGTTTTTTTTTTTTAAGTAGAGTTTATGCAATAAGAATGTAAATGTGAACTCACCAGTTGCTCATGATGAGTTTCAGCTTGCACTAACTTTCAAAAACAGCTTTTCTATCAGCTTACCTGGGCACAGAAACAAAGCTAAAAGCTTGTATACTACAATCTCAATTCACTGCAAAGTAGTGGAGGGAAATAAATAAATAAAATCACTAAAAAACTAATGCTCTATATTTCATTGAAAGCGTGAAGAAATTACCTCCATTCTTCCATTCTCTATGTTGTTGGCTTTCAAATAAACTTTTATTAGAAATAATACTTCCTCTCCTACTATACATACATATAGGTGACATATACATGGTGCTCTCTCTCGCACATAGCCCTCCTGTGATTTTTTATTTCCTTCCATCTCCAGACAAGAAATAATTTTCTTCTGATGTATAGAGCTGGAGATTTATTATGCTAGTTACTCAGAAAGGCAGCAGGTATTTTAAACAAGTTCTTTAAAATTCAAAAAAGATAGAGCTGTGACCATTGAAAAATAGGATCACAGCAAAAGAGGTATTTGTGACTTTGCTCATTTGTTTGTTGGGTTTGGCTTTGTTTTGGTTTTTTAAAGAAAAAACACAAATTGTCTTTATTCTGTACAACCACACTCAGAAAACAAATAGACACAAACTTATGGGTTTTTTTCAGCTTTCTCTTCCCAAAAACATTCAAAAGCTGTTTAAGCATAGTGTCACAAAACCATACTTCAGAAGAAACTAAGCAAGCTTAATATTAACTCTTGCCCTTATAAAAAGGAATACCCCATATATTACATTTTTTAAAGTATACATATAAAGCATATGACTTGCTCATTTTACATGTATAAAGTCAGCATACATACATGAGCATAGATAGTGAGCATATATATGTGTGGGTGCACACTATGCTCATATCACCACCCGCAAAAATCACTTAAGAGTCACTACTCAAATATTAAGAGCAGCTGAAACAAAAGTTCCATATTTGCAGAATCATCTTAAGGAAGTGTACAGTTAAAGGAATTCTTTTTATTTCCCATTCCCTTATTTTGCTGGATATGGTTGCTGTAACCGGGAAAGCAGGTCTACTTGTTCTAAAGAGTAATCCACTTGCCAGATATGAGAAGAGCCAGAAACTCTTTACTAATTATTTTCACTGAATGTTTCAAACCACAATCATCTTACACAAGCTCACAGTTGCTTAAAGAGCTGGAAGCATTACACAGCTGTCTCTGAAACAGGTGACTTTCAAGGTGAAAGGGGCTTCCATCCAAGTAACACAAAATAGTATTTAGCACACTGCACACATACAAGAGAATCACCACAACTGTCGTCTCAGTGTTTAACTCACTTTTATCAGAATATATGCTGTATGTCTGGCTAAAATGCAGCATGCTTCATGAGTGCATCTTCTCAGTTCCCCACAGCTAAAAATCCAACCACCACACTCATGACAGCCTTCACAGAAAAGCTAAAATCCAAAGATTGTCACACTGAACTTCCCTTTGAACAGGGCGGGATATAGACACTAATTGTCCAAACATTAGGCTGCAAAGCCCTTAAGATTATCAGAAAACCTTCTATGTAACAGTGCAGACTCCTCACTACCACAGTCACTTGTCTTAAAAAGCTTGTTGGAGAATCTTCTCTTTCATAATCCTTCCTTCACAATTTTCTAGATATTCCTAACACCCTTACATCCTCCACTGTGCTCCAAGAAGAATCCCTCAAATCAGAAAAACTAATCTTTCATAACGAGCACATTGCTCTTAAAAGGAGATTTATTCTGGTCACACTGCAGCTGTTCCTTTTCTTGTTTGTTTGGCTTTGGGTTTTTAATTAAAAAACAGTATATAGACATACAAGCATAGCTTTAATTCATTTCTTACTGGAAAAGTTCCATTAGTTAAAAAAACTCCTTATTTTAAGGACAATTCCAATTTCTGCTCATGACAGAAATATTGTATAGCACACAGATTCTAGTAAATTTTAATCATATAATGATTTCATTTAATAAGGTCTAAACACATCTGATGTTTCAAACATCCAAGACCTTCCATCTCATCATAAGGAAAAACCCGAAACTCTATTAAGTTTCTTTTACCTAAAGCAGCTAACTTCCATCAGCATCCCATTTAACAAACCATAGGAAAGCTCCTTGGAAACTGAAAAAAGTGTCAGTACTGCGACTCATTAAGAAGCAAGTCCAGTATAGTCCTCAGACAATTTTTCTAAAAGCATTATCAAGTCAATGTCACTATAGATTTTAACTATGTCTGCAAACTAAGAGTTTGGAAACCACCATGGAGAAAGACTGAAGAGAGACAGAAAGCAATCTTCTTGCAGATCAAGCTCTTGTTAAGAATGCAAGATTCCCACTAAACAGGACAGGGGAGAAGCAATACTATTAGGTAATCAACACTGCTGCCTTATGAAGTAGAAAGGATAAATGAGGAAGTTGGGGGCATATCTTTACCTGGCCAATTCTACCTCTACTTACAAAATTCTTGCACCCAAGTCTGGTTTTGATTTTATACAGATTTATGTAAGCATCCTTTATGTAATTTTTATTAACCTTATACTAAAATTTCTTAGACCAAAAATTTAGATACCATCTTTGATTTACTCCACTAAATGAACAGATGAAACAGAATTTGGCTTCTGCCCCACCCCCCTTCAAAAGGTCAGTAAGTCAATCTCCTACATTTTCACAGCACCTTTCACACTAAAATCTAAAATTACTTTACAAACTGCAAGTGACATCCATCTTGCAGAAAAGCCTTCTACAGGCAGGAACCTGGCCAGACAGATACAACACCTCTTAAAGAAAAAAAGATGACTACTTAAGAATTAAAGAGAAAACCACCGTGCCTCTTGCAGGTACATTTCTTGTAGATGGACAGAACAACACATTCAGGTTTAAAACACTGACCCAGAACCTTACAGTCTATTCCATAGAGAGGTGTTGATTTTTACTAGCTGAGGTGTTCATTACCGATAGTCGTCATCCCATAAACACCGAGACAGGCACACACAGACTTTTGGTGGAGTTCTTGGTGATTCACCACCACGTACATACTTTCCACTCAGAAATGTTTGTTGGTGGAGCTCTTGTGACTCACCTCCAACACACTTTCTTCCCCACCATCATGGTCCCTTGGTGGAGTGTTGGTGATTCATTAATGCACAGCCAGTCAGCTTAAATCAAGCAGTTTGCCAGATGACTACATTGTGACTTCTACTTGCTGAGTGAATCAGAAGTGTTCTTCCACATCACTTTGTATCTCCAGTAGGTGAGCTCTGAACACAAAGCTGTTCCACTGCTATTCCCATGAGCCCAGTCCTTCCTAGTTTTGCTTTGTCCTATTATTTCTGGGGGACAATGGAACACCTTTCCTTGGTATTTAATCCCTCATTTTCCATATGGTCATAACTACAGATAACTAACAAAATGAACACTTCAGAAAACTAACAGCACTGTGAAGCTGCTTCCAGACAGCCCATTAAGCTGAACCCCAGCACCAGGAACACAGCATCTTAGCTATAACATTACAAATTAATGATGCTAACCACAAGTCCAGTAGTACACACTTTGCGCTCACTAACTATAGACTTATCCCTAGCACAGATTATTCTTAGTTGTCTACTATGGAATAACTCTATTTTTAAACAACAGAAAGGAACCATAAGGCAGAGGCCAGGGGGGTTTTTTGGGAGGGTTTTTTTTTTTAATTAAAAAGAACACAAAACCACAACCAAAACCCCCGCAAACACAAACCCCACAGACAGCAAATCCCTAGAACATTCTGCAGAAAACTGTCCTGGAAGAAATTCAGAAACAACTCTGAAGAGGCAGAAGCATAGGGCATACTTACAGAACACTTGAAAACATTTCAGTCAAGAACGTGCTGCCCATATATTAACCCGTACATATTGGCATATGACAATAATTATGCTGTTTGTCACTAATATTGATGCTGTTACAGAGGATGTTCCTCACTACCTCACACTCTGCCCCCAAGATCCAAGATTTGTGACCATTCATTTTTTTTTGCCAGTCAACTAGAGATATAAAAGGTGCTGAAACCTCCAGAAAGAAAAACAAAAATAGGCCTGTAGTCAGAGTTACCAGTATTTACAGGGAAGATTTTTCAGACTGTAAATTATTAGTAGAGATCACTTCCCCCTTGGTATTCTGTCACGACAAGCTTTCCCCTTGCCCTGTGTCTCTAAAAGGCCTTCACACAGAATAAACAACTTAAACACACAGGTATTAAAAATGCTCTTGGTTATGATTATCTATGACCTACTGTTTATCTCAGTTATGAAAGTAAGACTATAAATCAATTCTCTAACACACTGTTCTATATTCTGCTGTACTTGGTTACAACCATCAGTCAACGGTGCTCTCCTTGTTCCTTGCTCATTTATGCCATGATAAGACATCTAAACCGGTAGCATGTTCTGTGCTGCTGTCAGTGGTGAAGACTTACAGTCCCTAAAAAAATAGTTATGTCATATCACTTTGCTTGTGGTCCTCCTTATGTCCTTCACTGAGAAATTGATGCTATTTAAGTGACAATCACTCACCGCTTAGATTAGCAACTATTTCTACACACACACATACATAAAAACTGATCTCCCCTACAGCTCTGAAGTGCTACAACTCTTTCTCTTAAAAGCTTTCAATTTGTTTCCAAAAAGTATTTTCCAGCCTATAAAAGCAGATACAAAAACTCCCATATCTGCTACTCCAATGATTTTTAGAAAGATAATGTATTTAGAAGTAGCTCACATTTTCCAATTACTGTTACTTTATTTTCTCATTAAGTTTGCACCTATATATTCAAAATTACTGAGCTACAAAGAAAAAAAGAGGCATAGCAATAGCACAATCATATGCTGTATGCTACAAATTACACTATCACTCTGAAACAGGAAAATGCATAGGCATCTAGGAAGGGAGGTCTTGTGCGTGGTTTTGTAGGTTTTGTGTGTTGTGATCATAGTTTCTACAGTGTAAAGCCTTATATTCACATTAGCATCCCTGTAACCAAATCGCTCTTTCGAACCACTAGAACCAAACCATTACACCATGGAGGGTGAACATATCAGTGACTGTAGACAGCAGAAGAGTTGTTAGCAGTATGACCAGTTTAAAAACAAACAAAAAACCACAAAACAAAAGCACCTCACACACCCCTCTAACTACAATAGGCTGCAAGTGGAAAAATACACAAAAATAAATAGTCCATAGGAAATATAGAGCAAGAACTTGTGCAGCCCACTGTCTCCAAAAAACAATCATAGCCAGCATTTCTGTGCACACCCTCTGACTCAAACTGGGATCTAATGGAAAAGGATGAAGAAAATAAGTACCCATCTAAAGCGTAATCAGGAAGCAAGCTATGAATTCTTGATCAGTTACTCAAACCTCACCAGGATGTGAGCCCATAGCCTCCCCAAACTCATGCCAGAGTGGATGTGGTTTTCCAGTTGCATAGATGAGCAAACCCTCAATGCTGTTAGTCTGTCTCACACAAATATGTTTTGTTTATATTTAGATCCAAGGGATAAGACTCAAAGAGGCTGGCTGCATTCGTACAGAAAACATTTGTGACTATTTAATCCAGAGCTGGAGCCAGCATGGCTTTACCTTCAAGCCTGTTGAGAGACTCTTCCACCCTCCTGCAACTAGCAAGCACATTAACAATCCATTGCAAGAGAAAGTGAGTGGAGCCTTCCAACACAACAGCAAGTACTTACAACCCAGTAGTAACACCAACACCACGCATGAACCCTGCTGCTAATGCCATTTTAGATGCTGTAGGTTACACTTTCCAGCATGCAACCACTGCCTGATCATCAAAAAGTTTTACCTAGAGAGCCCCAGATACGTGCAACACAGTATACAATCAAATGCAAAAGTGCAAAAGCACAACAAAAAAAACACCCTCAGAACACTGCAAGTTTCTAGCATATATTCTAGTGCCAGGTATGTCCAGAAAAAGACAAAAAACCTAAGTCTATAATAGCTGTATACTTACAGGAAGAAAAAAAAACAACTTAGGCAGACACAACTGTATACTGTAGCACATGCATATCCCAAAAAGCAACAAGTCCAAGATAATACAGCATCAGTTTTTATTTTGTTTCCTTGCTACCCAATTACTCAACTTCCACAATCATACCTTATGTACGAAACCTGGTAAATTTTAACCAATATTAAAAAAATACAGTTTCTAATTATTGCTTCTGCAACTTTTATGAGATTACATTCTGAAAGCAAAAATGAGTCACAAATAAGAGCATATTCAATGAAAGATAAACTAATAATATTTTCATGCATTAATAATCAAATGCAGCTAAATAGCGTTACTGGTGATTATCGCATATAAAGTTCTACACAATTTTGACTTTTTCCTGAATGCATTATTACAAGAGCTTGAACAACTGATTTTAAGTATAAAATGCATTTATATACTTTGTAAATGCCCCTTCCCCTGAATGAAACAGTAAATATTTTTTAATTAGCTTTATTCCATTTCCATCTAGTTATTTCATATCTGGTACTTAAGGAAACATTTTAGGCCAGAATTCCTTAGCCTGAATTACACAAGAACTCCATGAAGCACATGAGCATTTACTATGTAGTACACATAGAACCAGGCTACACAGACACTACAAAAAAAAAAAGCAGCCCTGTATCACCCATTACTTTGTTTTCATAGCTTTACCCAGCATATCTTTTGTTATGACAGCTGCAAAATCACCCCATTACTCAGCCTTCTCCTCCTTGCTCTGCGTTATATTCCTGTTTGCCTTTTGCACACATCCATTCACACATACCCTGCTACACTGGAAAACTACGAAGATCTGTATTAGCTGTGGTGCTAGTATTTCTTTTTTCCTCCCTTCCCTCAGAATCAGGGTCATATCAGTTCACCATTCTTCTCTTCAATATAACTGGTACTAGCCTGCATCCTCAATATCACTCTTGTTTCAGCTACTGCACTTTCAGCTCCCTTTCATCATCAAATCTAGCCCATGTCACTAAAAACTGTCTTCTCTTACACCAGCAGTAGTCTGAGATCAATCACACTCCCCTTACTATCCATCCATATACTGTCTTCATACAGGTCTTCCCCCCTGCAATTGCCTTTATGTACTGGGTAGTTTAAATCATTAAGCATCATTAAAAGACCTAGCAACAGCACCCAATCTACCCTCTCATGACACAGTGGAACCAATGGTAGTATCTTTCCTGAGTTTGGGTTTTAGCCATAGAAGAAATTAACTTATTTCAAAAGGTATAAGGATAAAATGGGAAGTATTTTAGAGTAGAACACACAGAGTAACTAAAAAGAGGGACAGGGTGAGGAGAGGAACCTTCACATAAACAACAATTACTCAACTCCCTTTAGGCAGAGGCTGAGTAACACTTTACTAATGCAATTAGGAAATGCAACTTTCAATATTGTTTAACCTGCATTGTAGGCAGTTACATTTATTTCCTTGCAACTGCAAAAGCTAAATGGAGAATTTCAGAGCCACATTTTAAAATAACCCAGAATGTTTTAGAATATTCATTAGGCAGCTGTGTAAATCCTGTCTCCTGCCGTTCTTCTGATCACTCCCAACAGGAAATGCCACTCTGTTAGCTGACATTTCTGCAAAGCAAATGTGAAATTATATCGACAGCAGACTAGTCAGTGCCAACCGCTCAGTGCTCTTTTGCAGTTTCAACAGCTGCCTCAGGAGTAGGGCAGCGAGGAATCAAACCAAAGGTAAAAATCATTACTTCCTTCTCTGCTGTTATGAACATCTGACTCCAACAAAACCAGGACTTCATCCCAAGAATTTTCAAAGCTGGTCTGATATGCTTTGGTGCCTACAAATTAAGATCTTCACATGGATGCATATATATCCAACACCATCACAAGTGCAAGGGCAGAGGAAGAATTCTCTTCCAAAACACAAATATCCACACAATCTTTTTGCCTGCAAGGATTTCATGATCCTTGGGAAAAATACATGGCATTACATCCACTTGAAAGTTTCTCTGGAATTTGATCTTACATTCTTCTCTCCATGCCATTTCGTTTATCTTTTTTATTCTTCATATCTGAGTTACACCTCATTTGTCATATTACATGATATTTTTTTTTGCCTCTAATATAACAAAAAAACCCAGTTTGAACCTCAAGATGTATAGTATGCCAGAGAAAATTTATTTTAGTATTTGCCTTTATATTGCACTGATTAATCAAGTTCAGTCCTATTGGGCAACATAAATTTTTACTGCACCTACAGTGTAGATTGAGAACCTATGGTCATACGCATCTTTCTTGAATATGAGATAGTGAGACACAGTGATCCTTAAACTTGCCTAACTGTTGTACTTCTTAGTGTAGATTTCTCTAAAATGTCTCTCTAACAGTCACTTTAGTTTACTTAAGTAATACCAAACAATATATAAAACACTTAAGTGAAAGGATAAAACCTTAAATGAAAAAAAAAAAGACTTAATCATAGGACAGTTTCAGTTGGAAGAGATCTTCAAGATCATTGAGTCCAACCTTTGTCCTAGCCCTATCAACACCAGTAAACCATAAGGAGAATGGTTATGTTCCACAGTTAATTATGCAGTCAACATGTATTGTAGCAGCTTTGCTAATGTTTAGACTTTCTCTTCATAGTGGCACTGTACAAATGCATAACATCTAGATAAGTGGAAAAAGGGGTATTTTACTTAAAATAAGTCTTTCCAAGAAAACTTGGAAAATATGTACTTTGCGAGCCACCTCCCAATGCTGGATAGACCTTCCAAATATGGCTAACACTACACACTAACAGAGGCAGCTCTAAGACTTGGAAAGTAGAGCCAACAAAAATCTGTAAAGCAGAGTTGGAAAGTTTTCACTTCCCTCTAAACAATTTGTACTTAAGAAGCAAAACTTAGTAGACAATATTCATACAGCACTTAAACACCTAGAAGATCTGGAAGCAGAGTGACTCGTGAAACTGCAGGCTGCATTTCACATTGGAATTGACATGAACTTAAGCCATTACATCAAAATGGCAATTGCAAACAAGCCAGCTTTTCACATCCCTTCTCTTCATATTCACCAGTTGCACTTCATCCCTGTTAGTTACAATGAGCACAGAATGGGCCTGTGGTTCAGAGCCAATGGATATCCTTCTAGGTTCCTGCAGGGAAGTTATAAGCCTGGGTTTCTGAAACCATAAAAAGTTAAGCAACAGGAATAACACTACAGTTCATTTACCAGTCATTATCAGTCATCAATTGTTATCTTCCCACACAAAGCTGGCAAAAAGCCCAATTAAGATGCTATTAAAAAAGAAAGGAATATTAAACAATACTAGTAAGAGATCAGACTCCACAGGTCTTGGGGTTTTTTTGATCTTGCTTGTGAAATATTACACTTCTACATCTCTTGAAAGTCAGAAAGATGCTATCCTTCATAGTCAGATTTACCAGAGTAAAATGACAATATTTAATGTATTTTGTAGAACATTGTTACAAATTTTAAAGAAATTCCTCCCCTCAGAAAGTAAAAACTCTGAGGAAGTTAGAAAAGTAGTTGAAAAAATGTAAGAGGAGACAAAAATAAACACAATGGCAATGGTAGTGTCAGAAATGTTTGGATTCCATTCCAAAAACCAGAAATAATTCAAAATATGATCAGTAAACCATATAAAATCCAAGCTTATCTTAGTGGTCCTAAATAGATTAATTTTTTTGCCTATGGCTCAGATCACCAACATCCTTGTGCACAGTAAACCAGATAATCCAGAAGTTTCTGCATCATAGCTGCACCTATATTCTGAAAGTCTTTAACATTGAGGCTGCACTTTCCCAGGTACAGGTCCAAGCTGTTTTCTTTTCATCCATCCTGGATCATGTGGGATCATTACAGTAGACAGCACACCTCATATATGCATTGCCAGTTGTCACATAGGCAGCATCCAGGACAACTTCCCAAGCTGGACACTGCTACAGCAGAACCCGCTGCCCAACAGAAAAACCCAGCCATATTCACAGAAAAACCTGTTGTGAAAGAAACAACAAAAACACCCTGTCTGTACCTTTAGGCTTTTTATTGTTATGATACTCCTGCAGGAGTGGAAATTTCCTGAAATGGTGAGTGTTGGTCACTAGCAGACTGTGGTGAAAACGTGCTTACCATCTTGAACGAGACTCATATTTGAGGTAGTTGCGTTTTGAACAAATTAACAACCAGTCCGGAACTTAGACCTCATATTTCTCATTTTCTCAATATAACTGTCTGTGGTCTCAGAGCTTCACTCTCATTTAGATGAACCCCTTGTCCTCTAAGTCAGAAGAGAGAAAAAAAAAAACAGGCAAATGCCTCAAGACAAGTTCTCAGTTTGATCACTCAGCTGCTTAGTACTACCTAAGCAACTTCAGTTTCCCATCTCAGCCTCAACGAATGCAGATAAACCAACATCAAGTTTCTCAGTAGAGATAGTTTGAGTTACACAGAGTGCCACAACTTAACTCTGCCTCAGACTTGGTATGGTTTTTCATGACTCAATAAGCAAACTACTAGTTATAGGTAAAAACTATAAATGTAAAAGCTAATAATCTCACACACTAATAATGAATGAAACAATATGCCACTTTACTATCACACTAAAACCAGTACTAAAAGCTATTCACCCATTAAGGCACACTGGGCTACAAAAGATCTCAATGGAAGCACAGATTTTCATGTTCTTTTGTACATGCAAAGACTTTATGTGGGGCTACAGATGTTATCTTCTGGTCTCCACAGAACAGCAGATGCCACCACACCACAAGTATTACTATGGGAAATGGGGAAGGAATTACATTAGTCAGCTGCTTTGGGGTGCATAGGTATGCTGAATAGCCCAGTTTATGGAGGCTCAGGACACTCACAGATCTACAGTTAAGGCTTTAGTTTCCATGCCTAGCCTTAAATGGACCTGAGAGTGCTTCTGCCACCTGTGATTCACTCAGAAAAAGTGCTCAAGACTATTAAGGTGTAAATCTCATCTGTATATTTTATATCATTCTACAGCTGCAGCGTCTGCCTCCACACTGTGATCCAAGAATTTCCATACAATAACACTCTACAAGGCAGGTTTTGCAACTGCCACTCTTTTTTACTTAAGATTTTTCCATGGCATCAGAAATATTTTTTTTAGAAAAATATATAATCTACCTTTCATCTCTTAGACCACAATGATTTAAAGACTTAAAGGCTGTGCCTAAGTAAGGGTCTAGCCTTGATTCTCGTTCACTCTGTGCTTATTTTGTCTAAGTGATACTGGTGGCAGATCCATAGAAATAGATGGAAATCTCACATGGAAAAGTTTTTAAGTTATGTGGCTCTCCAACTTACCAGTTGCCAGAAAATGTGATATTTGAATCAAAAGGCATACCAGACTTCCCAATTACCTTACTTCAAAGTAAAAGCAAGTAAGGCGTTGACATTTATGATTGAGGGGGTAAAAAGATACTGCAATGCTTGTATTTCAGTGTGGAAGCAGCTGTGCCAAGCTTCTATATCTGCTTCTATCTAAACTGAAATCATCTAGTAAAGCTGAGATAGCTGCAAGTAGGAGCATCGATGTACTCTGGCATGATAGAGTTTTCTCTTCTTTCCATGATATTCTATATTCCTACCTTCTTTCCTAAACCTTGAATAAAACCAAGCACTTTTCTTCATGCCTTTACCTTGCAATTCATATAAGTCATTTGTATTTAGGAAGCCCTTTCATCAAAAGCAAACTAAAAAAAATCCTCCTTGTAGTGCTGCCATTTTTAAAGGTTATAAGTATGTAATTTAAAAAGCTGTGTTTCCAAGAGACATACGTTGATTACATAATTTCAGCTTTCATTTCTACAAAGTAAACTTCTGTTTCCTGTGGCGGACGTGAATTATCCTCATTTTACTATTCGTTTCCTTTAGTATCCATGGCCTGTCTTAAAAAGTAGACCTTTCACAGCAGTCTACTAGCCTTCAAATGCTCTAAAGAAACATAAATGGCGATCTATTTAAGGAACTGTTTTTCTAACACCACAGAGAAGTCTTTTAGCTTTGAACAGAATGCAAAATTCCCACTGAAGTCAGTGAAAGAAGCATTTGGTTGATAAACTGAGACCAATAGTGATGTACCACAATCTTTTCCTATTTACACTGGACAAAAAGAAGGCACTGGACATTTACCAAGCAAATGTAAAAAGAGTTCTTTTTTCTCTAAAAACAAGCTTCAGACAATCTATTCAAGTCTCGCACCCTCTTTACTGCAATTAACCATCCTGTGGTACCTGCTGGGTGTCCGTCCTGTCCCCCCCACCTCCTCATCTTTTAAGACAACCTCCTTTAATGAAAACACTCCACCCCATGAAGGTTCATAGCTGCTATTCTTCACTCCTTCTCTACTGAAGTTTTGACCTCTTCCTTGCATAGGCAGCAAGAACAAAAGCTGTTGAATTTCTCTGTATATTGCAGTTTATCTTTCTCTAGATCAGGCCTGTGACTAATATTTCTGATACTGTTGGGTTTACTGAAGCCTGAAAAATATTTTCAAGGCCATTCCTTGTACCCCTTCATTACTCTGTTTTCCCTTTCCAAGGCTAAAGCATTGTCCACCCTCCGACACAACTGCTTTATCCCTCCATTTTCTGGGATGTCAGATATGCATATTCTTTGCCTGGGTGCCATTCATACTATGCTGTTAATGCATAAGCCCCTGGATCTGAGTTTTCTGTATGCAGGTTTTTGCTGTTCTCCTCTTGAGCAAAGTAGCATAATACACATGTTCAGAAGAGCAGACACAGGAAAAGTAAAGAAGAAATGTGATCTTATTTGTGCAATACAGACAGAGGAGGCCTCCATAGAAGCTGAAGGAGCAGAGTTTATGGGATACAAAGAGGACGAAAAATAGATACAGGGGTGGAGAAGTGAAAAATGTTTTGTAGGCTCTTACGCGGTCTGGCATTTCTCATCTTTTAGTCTCCAAAACTCAGCTTTCCATCAAAATACAGAACTGGATTATTTTCTAGGTTCATTCACAACTCTCAGTAATTATGTGTGTGCTTTTATGTTTGAGATTATTTTAATTTTGAGCTTCCTGCCAAATTTCATTTTGGGTAAACACCTTTGAGTACCTGAAGCCAAATTTATGTTAAGTATAATATTCCTTGCTCCTCTTTCTTTCCTGGAATGCTTCCAAGTGCTCTCCACTTAACTGATGACTGATGTTTTTCACACCCATACACATTCTTCCTGAGAACTATTGTTGCCCAGGTTTAACTTGCTATTCCCCTGTAACACCGAAATTTTTGCAACTGCTGTTGCATTACATGTGGATGTTTTAGATCTATATTTTATAGTCATCCTAGAACAACTAATTAAAAATGTACTGTTTGGCATTTCTTAGCAGGGACTCTAAATAAAAGGAATAAAAGTATAGCTACTCAAAATTGAGACATCTCTCCTAAAGTTATGGGACACTTCTTGTTTCAATAAAAACGTTCTTTACAGGAAAATAAAGAAAAACAGGAAGTTAGCAGAGCTCAATATGAAATCTCAAAGAAAAAAAAAAGATTCCAGCATCATAAAATCCTCCACTACCCTTCAGGATCTGTATGTAGCTAAAATATAACACTGAGTTACAATATTTCTGGTACTTTAGAATGATCTCTGTAACCCATATTTAGTACTTTGGTTTGTGGTTTGTTTTGGGTGGGGTTTTTCTCTCCTTTAATTATTCATATCTGTGGAAAGTTTCCATTAGTCCTTCTAAAGGATTCTATTTAAAATTAAGAGATTTCATCTCTGGAAACAGTCTACTCAGGAGATCACAAAATCCACAGCATTCTTGGGTTTTTAAACTCATTAACCTTCTTACAACTGTTATCATGGGACTTTCAATGCTTAAATAACTAAACAGCTAACATTTTCAAATTCTGGAATCTCACCGAAGACAATGAATGGCTTTGGACCTTGCAACGCTGGAAACCTGCCAGTTCTAGCCAAGGATTTGCTGAGTTTACACTGAATTCTTGGACTGGATTCTAAATCCCTGTATTTGGATTTCAGGCTTTGGCACTGACCCATTTGTATTCCTAACAGTAATAAATTACGCAGTTAAGAATTTCATACTGATTTAAGAATGTCAACTGACAGTGACTTCAGTATGAACCGAGAGTTCTCAGAACATCATGGAACAAGTGTTTCAGTCCTAATCAGATAAAAACGACTTAAGTACAAGTTCAGATTTGATTTGACTAAGAATACTTGCTGGATGCATTTTAAAAAAAATGAATGAGACTTCTGAACCTACAGAATGCAGGTTTCTCTTCAGGAATGCGGATTATTAATAATAATTAAAAATACCTGTATTAACCTCTACCACCTCCAATTCCCAGGGGAGACTTCAGCCAGTCAGCCCAACACAGAATGCCTCTGCAGGACTCCTCTACCAAAACCTGCACAGAGCTGAACTTCAACTCAAGTATTGTTGGGGAAATTATTGTTATAATAATGAGACTTATTTTAAGTCTGTATTATAACAAGACTTCATACCAAAGTGTCAGGAGGACTCCAACTGAGTAATGATTGAAGAAATAAAAAGCTTGGAAAACTACAACTCTTTAGACAGAGTAATATACAGGCTGCCAAGAAAGATGTACCCAAGGCTAGATGGATCTCCATAACCACACCCTATAGTCCTTCAGGTAGATACCATTTTATTCCAATTCCTATACAATTCATGCATTATCTGGAAATTACCATTTACCCGCACGGTCCTAACACCATTAGAAGAATACCAGAGGGGCTTGTACACAAATGTGTGCTCGCTCTAAGTAGCATTTTATAATGTATTTGAGAATGCACCAGTTCTGTATGATATTTATTCAAAATAACCCAAAGACAACATACTAGAAGGAGGTATTTGTATAAAGCCACAGAATAACTCTTCTTTGCAAAAAGAACAGAGCACAGGGTGAAGACAGGAAAAGGATGCATAACCAAATCTATGTTTGGCTGCACAAATAGTGGGGATTTTAAGTCTATGATGATATAAGCATTTCATTGGGAATGACTCAGACAAAAATAAAGAAGTGTTTAGCCATCAAAACCAAAAAATAAAACTGCTAGGAAGTGGTGAAAAAAAGCAATACAGCACAGCTTTTTATATGGCATCTCTTAATGCACTGTATCACTATACTGTAATTTAGATGAAAAATAAAAGCAAACTAAAAAGAAATACTAAATCTGCACTAACGAAGTTCTCTGAACGGTTTTGGGTTTACATTTACCAGATACATTGTACAAATGCCATATACAAATATCCCAACTCAGAGAGCACTAGGCTCTGCGGATTAAAAACTCAAAAAGCATTCAAGAATAGGAGTCACTCCAGGTAATGCTATCAAAAGTTAAGTTTTTCAATAGCATCTGACTATATGGATATTTTGTAAAATTTTACTCTGGCTTGACAGAAACAGCAGATTCCAAGAAGCACTTACACAGTACATACTTATGAAGTACCGTTAGTGGGCTGTGATAAAATAGTACACTACTTTTTCTTCCATCCATCCACATGTAGAAGTTGGAAGAAATTAAATTGCTGTTTTATTTGAAATTACCAAAACCTATTTGTTGATAACTTCTAAAATCAATTTCTACCAGTAACTGCATTCAGAGAGAAAGCATTAGATTTTTTTTTAAAAAAAAAAAACCACAACTACAAAAAACAAAACTCTTCGCTGCTACTATCAGTGCATAAAATTATTAATTTTGTTAGCCTCAATTTTTTACCAGGAAAGGATACAGTGGAAAACTTCTGTTTTAACCATTAGCCAGTCACTGAGTTATATTTTTCATACCTACACAATGAATATTTACTACTTAAGTTCTATAGTAACAAGAGTATCTTCCAAACCAGATAAAAGGATCACGTAATACAGCACCAAGGTAATCACAAAGCCATCTGGATAAATTAAAAAAACAGTTAAGGAATTTCTCACTAAAACTGAGCATTGCATCTCCAGTTGAAGTCATACTGCAGACATCTCAGCACTCTTAGAAGCCCAAGACTTTAGAGCTCCTTTAAAACACCAGGCACTGCTTATTTCTACTACACGGATCAGCCAGTTCCAACCTGGAAGTCTCCTTCCCGGCCTAAATCTATTTCTGGTCTAGCTCAGCTCAGACCAAGGTGCTCCGTGAAGTACTCATGAGGCTTATAGAGAAAGAAAGTGAGATATTTAATTTTCCTGTGGACAAAGAAAAACTGAAGACACATATCTTCAAAGACTGCATTATTATTTAATGTATCATGAATTTTCCAAATCAATTGACCAACACCATGGAGTAGCAAAGTTTTGAGTAACATTAAGAATTAGCCTACCATACATATTGCAAATAACTATTTCCGACCTCTCTGCAAAATAGAATACTTTCGCATATCATCAATCTGTTTCTCACGTAAACATACAGAAACAGCATCAAACCTTCTCTGGCTTCTGGCAATCAGCCTTGCCAAAATTCTGCCACTAATGAGGAACTACAAGTTATACTCGATATAACAGCAGACTTCCATATTCCAATGTTCACCTCGGGGGCGGGGTGGGGTGGGAATAGTACTTTCCAAAGATAGAATGAAAGTCTCTATGTAATTTATTGCCATGTATACTTCATTCTGCATTGAGAGCATAGACTCCAGATAAGGTGAAAGAAAACAGCACTAAAAAGCTAAGTCCAAAAACACTGCACTAAAGAATTAAATGAACTCTAACACACCAAGAGGCATGCTGATAGAGAACTGCATAGGAGTGGCCTAAAAAGGCATGAATGCACCAAGTCCTTAAAAAACTAACGTATATTCAACATCTTCTTTTCACTGTCTTCTCACAGACCAGCTACTTCTGTGATGTATATTGCCCTCATCTTGCACTTCTTTCTTTCATTCCAGTCTTGAAAAGCTGTGCTAAATTTCCCAAGGGTTCATCATTCAGTAATGATGAGCCTGTTACAACATACTTATGTGGCTCTGCTATAATAGCTATTTGGACAAATAAACCACATAACATTCTTAACAAAACTACAATTACATGAAAACAGAATTATTAAAAGCCAATGCAACATATTAAATGGTTGACCACAGCTTTTGTAGTCATTTAGTTGCTAAATTCTTCCTTACTGTCATCTAATCAATTGATTTGAGGGGATTTGTAGAATTTATCATATTTCTACAAATGAGAAACACTTAATTGTCTACTCTTGCATGCTTTCCACAATCTATTACAGACATCAAAATAAGCATAACACATTCTAACAGAACAGCACATTGTAAAAAGGTCTAATGTTGGTAAAATCGTTCGTAAGAGATTTGGTCACATTCGCATATATATAAAAATAAGTATTTTACACATACATATTTATACAGCCATACCATAGGAATGGAAACATTCAGAGAACACAGATGGGCAGAGCACAGAATTGATGTAGAATTGCATAGAATTTTAAGATCAACAAATTAACTACTAATATGCAAAAAACTCCCAAAAATTATAAAGACTTGTCAGAAATAAGATTCCTGAAGGAAGATGTGAATCAAGCTATTAACTGGCTTTGGTTTTGACTTTACAATATGAAATATAAAGACTAAAAAGTCAAATATTTCCTGTAAAAAAGGAAAAGAGTTTCAGTATCATCTTTTCCCTTCCCGCAGTTAATAAAACCCAGTTAAACTGGCAGGTTTTTAAGTATTCCAATTTTGGCTGAAATGTATTTTTCTGGAAATTATTTATCAAAAATGGAATTCAATCCTCTCCACTATGAAAAGACAATCAACATTTATGTAATCTTACAAACTACCCAGAATCTTTCACTTGACTGTCAGAAACTCAAGCAAGATAAATGAGACAAGGTCCTTCCAACCTTCATGTGAAATATTCTTGTTGTGGTTTGTCACGGGGGTTTTAGACTACAAAAAGTGTGAAACTTAAGCAGCAAGAAATAAAAGCACAGAGGATGCTGAAAAAAATTGATGAGGACAGAATTTGACTTAAAAGCAGGTAATGAAATAAAAAAAAAGTGGATAAAGATCTAGCTACTAAGCTCCTAAGTTCAAAAAAGCTTCTATGGCCTACTTTCTCCACTTGTTTCAGTCATGTCAAAAGGCCCCCCCACCTGCCCTGCCCTCATCAAATACATTTCCCCAAAGATCATGCATTAAAGATCTCCTATCAGACACGTACTCCATAACATAGGCAATGACACAGAAATCATGTCTAACTGGTGCCACAATAAAAACAGAATGTGTGATAAGGAGCCCTGCCAAACTACAAACCCTGAACTGCAAATAGACACCGACCTTTAATCTCTTCATTGCCATTTGTTTTCTAATCTAATTCACTTCTCAGCATTTATACTGTTTACATTTTGCATGACTCCCAAATCAGGTAATACAATTCAATTTTTAGTCATTTTTACATTCCTATTCCCAGTGATGCAATAACTACAACGACTACAAAGTATTACAGAGAACTTAAAGACCAAGGTAATTGTGGCAACAAAAAAGTCTGCATAGAGATTTTGCATTCTTACACAAACATAAATTTGGGGGCAAAATTGAGTTAGTAGCATATCTTTCATGATTTTTAAAATTTGGAAGGCTATTATACAAACTAAATGGGTATAATATTTTTCTGAAATTGTGACTCTCTCATTCTGTTTCAAATAATGTCAACCCATTCATTTTTGAGCAAACCCATATAGGGAATTTTATGTTGTTCATAGGATGGATTAAATACATTTTTGTTACTAATAATGAAAAAAAAAAATCAGCATTTTAGCAATGCAACAAAAACAAGCATTTCAAACTATCACATTAACCCTTTGACTTAATACTACACAAACAGTAAACAGCCTAACACCAAGATTAGTGTTCTGCTTGTGATGTGTCACCAATTGCATTAGCAGTTATATAACACACTATGTGTTTATTGTGGCTCAGATTCTTTCACCTGTTCTCCCCTGGCATTGTTAGCAGTACCAGATGGGTCCAGCTTCAATTTAATTAATTTAGCCCATCTCTTAGGTTTTCAAAGTAGTAAAGCACTGACAAGAACCCTGGTTCTTTCCTTTCTTGGATACAGAAAAAGAATCTAGACACAGAGAGATTTTCCTTTTAAGAACAGAACACAACATTCACAAAAAATACCTAGGGAGAGCACGTGTTGTTCAAAGCTAAAAATAGTACAATCAACAAGCGTATGTTTAACTAGGAACCTTCCTAGATTTTAAAAGTAACATTATTCTTTAAATCCAGCGTGGATATGAATACTCAGAAACTGTTGGGTTTTTTTAATGGCAATGGTGTAAGCATATTCAAAGTGTCCGCATACAGATAAAGTAAACACCATACTGAACTAGACAGATTCCCTCCCTGTCATCAATCTTCACTCCCTCCACGTTTTTTTCCTATTCTTACAAATTCCTCAACACACCACAGCTAAAATTTAATTTAATCCAAAATAAATATTTCATTTATTTATTCCTTTTATTCTCTGCTTACATAAAAACTAAATCTTCAAGAAGGGAACTTAGTATGGCACAGGAAGTTCTAACCACCTGTAGTTCCTTAAAATTAGTAACTGCTTTAATGCACTTGCAAACCACATTCCCTTCATAAATCTAACAAATAAGGTTAGTGGATGTACATTAATGAAATCTGCTTATCCTTATCACTAGGTTGCTTTATACGGACTGGAGCAAATCAGTTCTTTCACAACCTTCCTCCCCTCCTTTCTCCTCATTATCTGCTTTCAGATTGTAAAATGCATGAGGCAGAGGATCACCCCTTTGTCAAAGCTGGTAATAGGATCCGGCATCACTAAGCCTGCAAAACCACATGGCCTCTGAATACTACATTAATAAAAATAGTTCAGATATACCTTAATTGCTAAGTCTAATTTTGAATACACAATGCTCCTTGTGTAGAGTGGAACATTTTAAAACAATATCCTACAGCGCTAATCATTTTTCCCGCTTGCAGAAAATACAACAAAACCCACAAGCCTTTCAGCCTTCTAAATGGAACTTCAACAGTGCAGAAGCACCAACACACAGTACAGGAACAAGTTTTAGTTCAAACGTTATCAATATGAAACACAAACCAGCTCACAATAAGCGCTGCCACCTCTCCAAAGCTTGTCTCCATCATGGATACACTACACTACAACAACACATGATATTAAAACATTTTCATAAAGTTTTAGCTCCAAGTGTCACACAACTACACAAGAATCTCAGGTTTTCACCTTCAGAGATCTGGTAACACACCTAAAGAGCATCGACTCAAGACTACATAACCTAATCAGAAGCCTGAGAACAGAAAACAAATAGATATAACCTCTAATTAAGTTCTGAAGAATCCAATGATTTTTAAGTACTTTACATCAATGTAGCATTTTCTACAGGATCTGCACTGATTAAAGCAGTATTTTAATTTAAAATAATTTATTTTTTTAAGAAAAAAATCTATATACTTTAGTTTAACATGATATTATTTTAAATTATTAGAAGTAAGCCCAAATAAACCAAAATAAGCTGATCATGTAAAAGCAGACATCCAGGAACCAATATCAATTTAATTACAGGGGTGAAGAACCCTCTACTTTCACTGCTATTAATGGCCAAAACACCGTTGTGGCTTTAAGACACATAACTTGTTCTGGGATTAAGTGAACTATCATTTCCATTAGGTCTCAGAGCACACCCTCAGTTACCTATAACTGTTAGAGCCATCAATCTTAAAACTCATGGGCATTATGTTTTTTCTACAGTAGTTACACAATAGTCTACATTTATAGAATGTAAACAACAGAAACTACAGTCTTACATTCACTGCTGAGAGCAATCCATTCCCAGGACCAAAACTATTCGTCCCAAGCAAAAGACAATTCAGTATCAGAAACACAGTTATAAAAAAACCCCCACATTTAAAATGGTTCCTCTACTTGTTCATAAAGATATTTTACTGAGCTGAGAGAATATAAATACATGAGGTAAAACCTTCAGAACTGTTTATAATGCCAGAAGCTTTTCTAGAATTTTTACCTTTAATTGAAGCTATCATTACCTTTCTCTCCACTTCTAATAAATGCTTTGAAAATAAAAGCTCCAGAGATGAAGTTCTCAGTGATAGGAAAAGCACCCTGAAAACAGTCTGGGCACCAAGCTCTACCTCCTGTTGTCTCAGACTAGATCAAACAGGCAACAACTGCTTTAAACAACCTGTCCCAAACCCATTTTCTTCCCCCTCAGCCAGAGCAAGTAATAATAAGTTTATCCATACAGACTTCATACACTTGCCAAAATTCCCAGAAGATAAATTTTTAAAAAAATCATTTTGGAATAGATATAGTGAAATTAATCAATAGTTCTGTCACAGCCCAACACCAGTAACACTTTAAGGCAGTAAAATGACATCCAAAGTAAGTCTTACAATCATCTTTGCCAACCTGCTGGTTCACCATCCCATCCTCAGCAGCCAGCCCACCTCGCCCAAGGTGGCCTGCCAGGACCAACACAACTTGGGCACAAACATAAAGCCCATAAACACAAGCTTAATGCTGAAGTCAGAGTTACGGCACAACAGAAGAAAAAGCTCTCTGGAAGAGCAATTGCAGGAAGCTGTACATACATTGTACACCATTTAAAAAAAAAATAATAATAAAGCCAGAAACTTACTAAAAAGCTCATCTAGGATCTTTAAAAATTCTCTAAAAGCATGACTAACCTTAAGTTTATAAGGAGCAAGACACAATAAATAAACATAAGAACAACATGTGCTCTGTACTTCAGCATTTATACCCTCAAGCCTAATCTAAACCAGCTGTGGGGACTGCACGCCCATTAACAGGTGGAGTAGATCAGGTGTGCTCCTGGAGCTCATCTTCCTACACAGTTTCACCTGAAGGGAATCCACTTAATCATGCTGGAAAAGCTAGAGTTTACTTTCAAAAGTGCATTCCTCATCCAGATAAAATGTTGAAGTGAACAAAATCATATTCATCAAAGGACATAATGAAACTAATACTTAGCATGCTAATAATGAAACATCCTCACTTGTAAATCTTTCCACTATTCAACTCTTACTTATGCAATCCTTTCTGCTCAGTAAAAATGCCTAAAAACACATATAATGGTTTAGGATATGGAGTTACTACCACCTGTCAGTGACAGCCTGTCCTCAACACAACTCAGATACTTTGCAGCAAGTCTCCTCTCAGACATTAAAGTTTGGATCTATTAGCACTGTCAAACCATCACCTCAGCATGGTAAGCGGAGCCAGTCTTGGAAGACTAAATGAAAAACACTGCTGCCTCAAAACACCTAAGTTGCTAAGTTGCTCTGACGGATTAAATTTGGGTTTTCAGAAAGTGGTAAGTGAGGTAACAGCTTCAACAGGTGTTAGGTCAGATCAGGTGTGGTTTACATCACCTTCACTTCATAGCAAGTCTTAAAGTAGATGTAAACACTGCATAATGTGGCTCAGACACCTTCACAGAAATCATCATGCAATCATGTATGCTCTAAACCAAGTTGGTATTTCCCTACCATCTCAAGAGCACTCATATGCAGCACAACTAGGTTCTGAATAACAGCCTGGAGCTCTATCCACCATCATAACATATCATATCATCCCCCTCCATCACACTCACCCACACCCCTTAAATCAACTCATTACGTGATGTGACCCACCTCTTAACAAGACTGAGTGACACTCTGGCTGATCATTAGTGAAGGACACCAACCATTAGTAACCAAACTCAGCAGGTTTACTCTCTTTCTTACTGCACTCAATGCAAGTCTAGAGTCTTTACTGCAGTACCTTCGAGCTGCTGAAGGCAGAAACATTAGCTATTTCAAAACTGAGTATTATATTTCCTTGTGTATTAAAAGCAAACAGACAAGCCTATGAAATTCTAGGTTTACTCTGGTTTTTAAAAAAAATGAGTAAACATTTCACTCTAGAGATTGAACTATTTTCCACATCTACAAATTATGAATACACATTCTCTCATTCAACCACTCTTTAATAAGACAGGGAAGTTTCTAAATATAGTTTCTGTAATCAATTATAAGAATACACTTTTCTACGCAGTTGGCAGAGGAACAAGATTAATACGTATTCACTTTAAGCCATTAGCATTTCTCACTTTAAAGAACACAAACCCAAAGACAAATAAATGCATGGACAGTCAATAAAGGCAGAAGTTTATATAGAGCTTTATTAAAGCAACTGTAGCCATAGAAATGATAACATGTTCTGAATACCTGCACAATTTCAATATGGGACCATGAAAAATTTATTTTTCTAACCTGTTTTTTATTAAAGTAACTTCTAAGAGCAATCAGCTTGAAATAAGTATTTTCGGTTAGGGGGTGTGTATCAGCTTCTCAAGTACAAGAAAACTAAAATTAGAGTATTAGATGTTAATGCAAGAGACACTACTGCTTTAAAGAGCTTTAAAACAGTGTGTAACTACAAACACCGAAGTACCTTCTCCTATGTTTACAGATACAGAGAAGGGAAGCCAGGGGATTAGGTAAACCCTACTCAAGTTCAGAATATGATGTGGAACATTGACATAAAAAAAAAAAATAATAGGTACCTGGATTTTAGATGTTACATTCATTGACAAGCAGCTAAATAAGGAAGTAAGTTTTCATGAACAATAATACCTCTTTCTGAAACCACCTGAAATTATCACTCTGAAATCAAACTCATTCACATCTTAAATATAAATTTTGGTGTCTGAACAGCTGTTTTGTGCAAGCATTGACATAAGTTCCACATATTAACCTAAACAACTGCTGTGCGAGTTTTCTTTATGTTATTATGCATAACTTAATAACAAACATAATGCCATAAATTGGAGATCAGAAAAATCAAATGTTTTTTTCTTCCTCTCCTGGAATCACATCTTACCATTCAGTTGGCAACTCAAAGATACCAAGGTTTTACTATAGTACATATCATTTAAGTTAACATTAAAATTTTATCACTTAAATCGTACAGGCAGAGTGAAAGCTCCACACTTTGGACAGTATTTTCCACTTTTAGTAAATTAAATCGTTATTATATCCTAGGGACACATTCCAGCAAAGCTACTAAAATTATTTTCACAACTATCAAAACTGTGAAGATTTTAGTGTTTTTTCTTTTAGGAACAACAGATCTATAATATGAATTCTGCTCTTCTGACTCATGAACAGGCCACACCATAACTTACACATACAAGGCAGAGTCAGAGGAGGAAAAACAGCATTTAGTCAGGTAAAATTTTGTATGGCCTTAAACCAAAAACCAGACTCTCTCTCAATTGAAGACATCATTCCTTAAGCATATAATCCACGTCACTCTAAAAAAAGCGTAACATAACAATCGGTAACTATAACCGTACCTTGCAGAGAGCGGAAAAATAACATTACCACAAAGGACACAAGGAAACAAGTATGCATGATGGCTGAGAGCCTTTAGTGATATGAAAATGATGTGAACATAAAACCAGCATTCCACTGGTTTTGATGCTGAAGAAATCAGAAGCCTTTGGATATAAATGTGTTGGGAATAGAAGAAAACTAGGACAAAAAGCTGGAAAAAATTCCCACATAATAAAATCAATTTATCAGAAGTGTATAATCAAAGCATTAAAAAAATTCCCTTATGGGGAAAAATGTTTGCAGCACATATGGATAGACCCTGCAATACCTTCTCCTAACTAGGCTGTTCTTGTGACTAAAAGGAAAATGAAAAAGGAGGGAGTTTTCCTTCACTCCTTAAAACCCAAGTAGAGTTTATCAGCTTCCTTATGAAACAATATTTATAGTACAGTAACCTAGAAAACGTAAAAACATCACACAACATCTGCCTGTTGATCAGCAAACTCACTGTCGAAAACGTGATGTCAAATCACCTGTAGCCAAAGAATTCACCATATATGAACACAGCTGAAGTGCTCTACATGAACTACGACCATCATAGGCAAAGAAGCTGGTAACCTGTTTCAAGTAATTTCTGTCCAGCAGAATACCCACGCATAATCACAACTGAAATGAGTCTAACAGAGTTTATACTAGAAAAAAATACAAGATGCTTACACAAAGAATCACTCTAATATATTTCACTTTATTTTTTGTAATATTAAGGTCACCATTTGCAAATAGTTTTTTTTAAAAGGCATATCTGTAATAATGTTTCCCCTACACTTGAAAAAGAAAATGAATCCAACACCAGTAGTCCTAGAGTTAATCTCATTAATAATATCAAATTTAAAGTGAGTCACCTTTTTATTTTAACAAATAAGAGCTAAACAATTACATAAAAATGTAAAATATAACATGAAAAATGAATTAAATATGACAAGAAAGAGAATGCCAAATATTTAGTCAGCATTTGCTTGGACAAAGGGGAACAAAACCATATTATAAATTTATGCCTCGGCATATAAATAGCAATAAAAATACAACACAGCAGTTGTATTAACTATTATTGTTTTTATACTATATTGTTTTTATATTAAAAATACAACTAACAGTTGTAGTGACAAGCCACTCAAATTCTGGCCCAGTTACTGTGCTATGCTACAATTGATGATGTCACAGTACTTCTCCACACTCTTCTGGTCTGGTGATGAGATTTGGGTTTTTTCTTCGCTGTATGTTAGCAGTTCTGATATTTAAGTTAGGTAGTGCATCTAAGGACATCCAAAGGGATTTCCAGGACTCAGGGCTGCAGCTGCACATGCATCTCTATCCTGCAGGTGATCCACGGGGCAAGGGACCTATGCCAGTTCCACTAAATGTGCACTTACTGTGGTTGCAGAAAAAGAGCCAATATTTATCATTGCACATCAGCTTGCAGGAGAGAAGCCATGATAGGATATTATCAGCAGTTCAAGCATTCAGATTTTTATTTCCAAGTGGGGCCTGGCAGAAGGTGCAAGTCTTGACTGGAATGGAAACATACCTTGTGTGATTTTTAAATACTATGTTTCTAATGTTGAAATCCCAGACATAATGGCCACAAGCCAAGTAAATACACCTCACTACAATAAAAGAAAAAAGCTTTTAAAAGCTTAAGATGTTAACGTAAGAATCATTTAAAAAAAAAAAAAAATCTGATTCCTCTAGAACACTGTGAACATCTAGGCCTGAGTCCAAAACCACTAAAGTTATTAGGACTGCCTCCCTTTATTTTAACAGGCTTTGGATAACGCTCTCCATTTCTGTAACTCTCAAATAGACAAATACATGCAATATATCATCTCAAAGCAAACTGAACTCAACACATTTCAGTGGCAGCACATTCATTTAAACAGAACCATGCATACTATATATGGGAATAAAGTGTTCCTCTCAATGATGCAAACCCGATGTATTCTCAGGCTATAAATACCATCAGGATTCAAAATGGGCCCTTCCTGGCCAATACATCTCTGACAGGCATGGAACATAGGTATCTTTCTTTCTCATTTATTCATCCAGCTATATGATTGGTAAAAGTGTTAGCAAACTTCTGCTGCATTTCCACCTTCTATTGTCACGCAAGGTGACCTATGTGCCACAGACAAAGTGCTCACACCTGCAAACCATGAGGCCTAACACAGAATTTGTGTACTTAGCCCTGTGTAAAGTTGGCATAAACACCAGTCTAGTCTTGCACTACAGTTTTGCACTGACTTCCCAGGCTGTGTGGAAGAGTCAGACATTGTAGTCCTGCGAGGAGCAGGGAGTTGGACTCAATGATCCTTATGGGTCCCTTCCAACTTGAGATATTCCATGACTCTTAAGTCTTCAACCATGTAGCAGCATATGAACTCATTACAGAAACACAGCATTTTATGATAGCTTTTTAAAGTGTAGTCTCTTTCCTTTTGTAACTGAAATGATACGTGGGGGAGAAAAATATTTTTTAACCATTAACACCCACACATAACATTTTAGCAATCTTTCCCTTGGAAAACCTCCACAAGCTGTATTCACTGTGTCCTTCTCAGACTTCTGATAATTCAATAATTTTCATACATGTAAAATACATAATGTTATGCAATGTGACTGTTGCCCTGTATACAATCTCACATTACAGAATGTCTCACTGCTGCTGAACTACAGCCTGATCTTGCTGAGAAATTATTACCAGCCAACCCTGAAATTCATATAAAGCTTTGTCAATCTGAGTTGGATTCCACAGAACAGCAGAGCCAATCTCTGAAGGAACACTGACCATTGCTCTGTATTTTGCCTGCTGACGAGAGATTACTGCTTCTTTTTAGGATTTGTTCCAGGAAGGGCACTCAATGACTAAGACTCACAATCCATTTCCTTGCAATAGTACAGCACAGACATGGATCATCATTGCTTTTTTAATTATAATCATTAAATCCTCTCCCTGCAGAGATTATATTTAGGACTAGCACTTTCTAAATTTTCTAGCCCTGGGGCTGTAAACTGCCCTCATTCTGCATTCAGAAATCCCACAGCATCAAAACTGTGTACATAGATCATTTTTATTTCAAAGCTTTTTGTTCCCTATTCCAGGCATTTCTTCTATTGAGCTAAACTGGAAAAAAACCTGTGAAATCTAATGGTTTACAAACAGCATTTACAGATTTGCAACCATCTGAGAGTTGCAAATTCTTTCTGAGCACAGATTTTTCTCCTTAAATGTATGTGTTGCAAAGCCTTGAAAATAAGTACGATATTGTGTCAAAATAACATTTTCGTTGAGATTGTTTGGTTTACAGCTTAAATTCTTGTCCATACATTTTCTTTTCTGCATGCATAACCAATTTTACCATGTGTATATAAAATGTGAAATCCATTATGAGCTCCAGAGAGCTGAAAGTATCTTCCTTTTCACAGTGTGGAGTGACAGTAGCACACAACTTTCCTTACCAGTGCCTTATTTTGCTTGTAGATACACCACCCGCAAAGAGAAGCGAGTACCTTTTCTTTCAGTCCTTGACCTCTCCCCCATGTCCATCTCTCAACTGGCAACCTGTCTGTGGGACGCTCGTGGAGTAATTACGCACAGACCACCTGATAGCCATGAGACAGGAACGATTCAGTGCCTTGAGCCAGGCTGCACATGTGACTAACGAGTGAAATGCATTACAGTCCACTGCTAATCCCTTGAGCCTTCCAGTTGTTCATATGCTTCTGCTTGGTACATCTTTGAGAGTGTCACGATAAGGTTTCCACATACAGATTTAAATGAAGGGATCTCCTGCGTTCTATGTCCACACATGCCTTACAACGTACACTCATACTTTTTTTGATATGTAGTGCCTTGTTTTGAGTTCATTTCTTTGATTTTATTTGGAGAGGACATTTATGCAGGTATTGCTGGGAAACCAACAAACATAGCTCTATGAGAGCCAGTTTGGTAGAAATGCTTCTTTTAGGGGAAACAAATTTTTCCACTTACAAATTTTCTCAGTCCTTTGAGGTCTGGGTGAAAATTCTTAACTTTTCAAAGAAGACTTCTGCAAATACTGTACTTCCAGTAAAAACTGAATTTTTCTATTCAAAACAAATGGGAATGTTGCTTTGTTTCTACTGACCAAATCTAGCACTGTACAATTTATTAAACTTCCAAAATATGTAGACCAATATCAAAGAAGACTATTACGGCTTGTAATTCAGACTAGCAACTGCTGTCTATAATCATAATATAATTTCATTTTATATGCATGCAAGTCCTGGGTTGTGGAAAAGCTCTTCAAAACACTGAAATTATTCCAACAGGAGCAGAGCGATAAAGATACATTCTACCTACTAGAGCCTTGAAGGCATAAGATATATAAGGGGTACCAGTCTTTGGGGAACCAAAGAAGAGTGATATAGGGTCCGGCATCACATTCTTTGAAAGGGTACAAATTTCACTTCATTCTGCACTGGCCAGCTTCAACAACCAGCTGTGCCCCAAACTTGTGCTCTCTCATTCCACTGCTCCTTCTTCTTAAGAGTCTGTTTAAAGCCAAAACATAGTATCAGATAATGTCAGTAGAAAATGCCCTTATGCCCTTCAGAAGCATAGAAAATGCAGCAGCAGATCCATATAACCAAAAGAATTAGACTGCATAATATGCATTTAGCCACTACGTGTACCATGTACTTCACCATGCATATTTATCTTATTTTTCTGTTATTTCCAGAAAGAAGAGCAAATAATGGTGTCAGAGTCCAGCCCACTGAATTTCAATCTCACATTCTACTTTTCACACAGAGACAGGAATGAATTGGTCAGGGGACAAAGCAAAAGCAGAGAAGACACAATCTTTAACAATATCTAAGCATTGTTAAAAATGTAGATGCGAACACTGAGGAGAAAAACAGCATTTGTTAAGTCTCTGCAATATGACTGTAGCTAATTTTGGAAGAATTACATCTAAAATTATATACCATATTAAATAAAGGAATACAAGGGCCTCAACTGTAATGACTCTCACATTACATGAAATACTGACAACACAGGTCAAGATGTACATTTTTCGTTTTGACAGATTTTAAAAAATGCCATCTTACAAAGCAAGCCTAGAGCATAAAAATCCTAAAATCTCGGCAATCATTTTTAATAGGTGACTAATATTAATGTTCTATTCATATACGATGACATAAATTGGATATGGAATTTTAAGGGGCAACATTTACCATAACAGAAGTTCTCATATTCTTGACTTACAGTATCTTGACTTTCTTATCTCCAAGAAAAAAAAAAAAAAACAACACAAAGTGTTAAACAGTTTGTGTCATGTTTTTAAATGCAATGAGTTAAGGAGGGGGGAAAAAAAAAAACAAACCACCCACATTCTAAATCCTATGCAGCCATTAAAAAGCGTTACATCCCAAAATCAAGATGACAATCACTGACAAATCTGAGGAATACAACATAGTGCTTAGAATATAGCAGGAAAAAAAAAAAAAGAATCTTTTTGCAGTTCCTTGCAATGACATATATGGACACGGGTGTTAGCACACTAACTCTGAATTTTTCACATATATATGTGAATTATTCAATAAGAAGCCACAGAAAGTAGACATGAGAAAGATCTCTTTTAGCTCACTCGCTGGGACCGCTCTTTATGTAGATGGTGAGACGAAGTTGTATAACCCCACTCTGCTACAACCTGAGGAGCTGCAGAAGAGGCAGCACAGGGAAGGAAAGGTCCTAACATGCAGAAAACTTCTTCAGTCCCGCAGTAGGAGGAGCTACCTCTTGTAAAATTGCTTTTGCTAGCAGGTCCAATACAGTCGACATAGCATATATACGATCACATTTTTCACCTGCAGCCTCGGCAGCCTTTCCGAAGTTACCATGCAGCACAAAGCATGTGCGTGGTAACAGCAAAGTTTAAGACATTTCCAGTTGTTACTTCAGTTAGCCTTTATACCCTAAACACTAGAAAAGTGTTTTCCAATAACATTACACATACAGAATTCCCTCCAATTCCCCATTTTAGCACGTAAGTAATGCAGGATCAGCCCTTGAAAGTTCTTCTTCACCAGAGGTTTGGAAACCCTTACAAGTGGAACAAATACAGTCTAAAAGAGATTTGTATCTCCCCCTACCTGCAGAGTCCTATATCCTCCTGCCCCAGGGAATGATATTCATGGACATAGCTACTTCAGGTCTCAAACATAAAAAAAACTCAAGTCTTACAACATAGCCACAATACATCAAATCATTCATACCAGAAGTGTTGGAACCCCTCGATGACACCTGTTATTTAGCAAGCCAATACATTTAGCCTAAGAGGTTTCAAAGACAATTTGTATATGCCTTTCTGTACTGGTTAAGAAATGAATGATCTGCTTTAACTGACTGTCTCAACAACGGACTATAAGACCAACAACACCCACCAAGACGCTATGTGTAAGAAGTCTCTGTACAAGTCTCTAACTTTTTATTCTCTCCAGGAAAGAAGCATGAGGTGATAACCTGTAGGATTTTCTTTTTCATCAAGATCCCTGATAGCCCTTGCAGATTTGTCTCATCATGTGAAGAGGAAAATGTTAAATACACACAGAAGAAACTGTAGGTAAGTCTTAACTACCCACCGTTCTTGAAAATTGCCTTTTACCGTTGCAGAAAATGGTATTTCATAAGATAGGCTTATTATCACCAATTCATTTGAGCTTTGTCATCATACCTGGCTAACACCTCTCTAAGAAAGTTCAGGTCTGGTTTTGAACGAAATAAATAATGCCTATAGAGAAGTGATACTGTCCCGTAGGTTTCCTGAAGCTGGAGGTTGAGTTAAAACCTTTTATTTATTTCTTATCTCTAGCAATCCAATCTTCCATAGATAGACCAAGTTCACACTGTAACTGTTCTACTTCCAACCGGAATGTGGAGGTTCATTTAGGCAATCCAAACTGGACACCTACCTCACTAAACCCAAACAAACAAGTGCTGGTACTTCTCACATTCTAACTTTGTTTTTGTCTTCCCCTAAGTGTTAGATCCTTCATATAGCTGGATTATGTGCTGTATCAAGTGTGTTTAGGGGGGAGGGGACAGGAGAAAGGGGAAGACAGCTCACTGTGCGTCAAAGCAAGCTAGCAACCTAGCAACCATATATTAAAAGGTGTGTGTGTTTTTGTGGGTGTCTGTGTGCCAGGAATAACTGAAGCAGATATTATTCCATTTGTAATCCAAAAAATGTGAAAAGGGAAGGGGAGAAACTCCAGCTGTTGGTCTATTTTGGGGTCTGTCAAAATCCACTTTCACAAATACAGAGTCTTAACACTTTCTATCCCATTTGTCTTAAAAGTCTGGACCTGACCAAGTTCTTAGCTTTGCTTTGAAAAGAGACCTTTCAAACCAGAAGCCAACCCTAATTCCAAGTACCACACTTTCTCCCAGACGGTCGTATGCAAAAATCAAGGGGGCAGAGCGGTTGCCTCAAAGATTTCGTACTTAGGTTAAAGTACTGATCTAGTTGTGCTACCTATAAACGCACCAAATACTTCTGGAAGTCTACATGTAATTTATCAAACAGAAGCGTCAAAGATTCTCAGGGAGTGGAACTAGCTTTAAAAATATTTACTTGAGAGGCAAGTTTACCTTTCCAATTTTGTCAAACTTTCTCACTCCACAAGAGAACTGAGAGTTTAGACCAGGAAATACACACTCCCACCCCACCATCATATGCGGTCCCAGGGGCACATATCAACTTCTGAACCGTCCCACCATGCCAGCGTGTGCCTCGCCAAGAGAGCAAGCCAACATCAGGTGTAACTTTTGTGCCACCAGATGAAAACGCTGTGTGGGGCAGGAGGGAGAGGAGAGGACAGAGGGGCACGTCTCGGAGCTGCACCAAACACCTCACTCCTCCAGCCTCACTGCCCACAACAGCAGACAGCATGCTGCCATCCAACAATAGCCCTGGTCTACAAAGCTGGCTTCCGACTACTCCTCCTCACCACCACCACCACCGCACCAAACCATCACCGGCACCAGGAGGGGAAGGGGAGGGGGAGTTACCTTGTTTTTGACCCCGCAGTGGCAGCAGACAGTCCACAGGTACTTGAGGGTCCTCCACAGCAGGATGATAAACAGTCCCCCAAAGAAAGTGACCATGGATGAGGCGAGGAAAGCCCACCACATACGCTGTCCGCGGCTATCGCAAGGCACCTCCATGGTCACCGGGATGATGAGCGCATCCATCTTGGGCACATTGACGGGGGAGGAGGACGAGTCTGTGTTGAGATTGTTGGCGTTGATATTGTTACTCATTCTAATGCCGCCGCCGCCGCTGCCGCCCGGGTAGGAGCCGCCGCTGCCATTTGCCATAGCTAACAGCGAGCCGGGCGCGCAGGGGCTTCCGAGAGCTCCTCCCGCCGCCAGCGCCCCCCAAAAAACCCATCACCAGCCATATTGCTGCTACTGCCGCTGCTGCTCAGCGGAAAAAGAAAAATAAGAATAATAATTAAAAAACCCCAACAAATCAAAACAACCAACCAATCAAACCAAACCAAACAAACAAAAAAAAAAAAAAAAAGAAGAAGAAGAAAAGCGACCGCACAATCCCCGGTTCCCTCTTGGGAGCCGACAGGCCGGTGAATTCCGAGCGTCCTCCTTGTACGGCGAAAATAATATTTAAAAAAAAATAAAATAATAATGAAAAGGTAGTCTCCTCCTCAGATTCCCACCCCTTCCTTCTCCCGCATACACAGCCCCCACCCCGCCCACTCCCCAAAAAAATCATCCACCACCACAAACTGATGCCTCGGAGCGTCTCTCCAAGATACCCAGCGCTGCAACCCCGCTGGCCTCAGCGGGGATCTCTCAGCCTCCGCCGCGGATCTTCCCGGAGGTGGACTGTTATTATTGTTATCAGTCTTTAACTTGTTATTAGCGATACTCGGTCCCCCCCGCGCACTCTCCTCCTCCTCCTCCTCCTCTTCCAAGTCCAGCCCCTTCCTCTCGTCTTCCCCCCTCGGTGCCGGCAGCAGCCTCCTGTGGCTCCTAATTCATCCTCCGCTGGCCCATCTGTGCGTGCGCTGCCACTGCCGCCGCCTCCTCGCCCATCCTTCAGGAGCTCCCTCCAGGGCCCAGGCTGTCGCTCAGGCTGTTGCTCCCACTCGCGCAGAGGCGCCGCTGCCCCCGGCTCCCGCCCCTCCCTATCTGCCGCCGGGGGATGCGACGGCCCCGCGCCCGCAGCAGCGGCCCTGCGCAGGGCGCGGGAAGGGCCCCGCGGGGAGGGGGTGCCGGGCCGGGCCGGGCCGCCGCGCCGCTGCCAGGGGTAGGGGCGCCGTCTCAGGCGGGCTCCCGGCCCGCCATGGGCAGCGCCGCGCTCCCCGCCCTGCGGCCACTCGGTCCCGCTCGCGGGGCCGCCGAAGCACCGAGCGACCGCTCCGGAGGACGGCGACGAAGGCGGGAGCGGGGAGCGGGGGGGGGAGTAGGGGGACGAAGCGCTTCACAGGTAGCGGCGAGGCGGTGCCCGGCCGCTCCGAGGAGCTGCCGGTCCAACAAGTCCCGCCGGCTCAGGCGGGTCCATCGCCGCCGCGCAGAGCTTTCCGCAGCCGCGGTGGGGCGGGGGCAGGCGGCAGCGGGCCCCCCCCGCGCGCGGCCGAGCGCGGGGCTGGTGTGGCGGATGTCATGACGCAGCGGCTAACGCACGGCGCTGTCACGGCCCCGGCCCCCGCAGCCCCGCCGGTTCCCCCCGTGCCCGTCCTCCCCGCATGGCGATCGCGGCCCCTCCGCGGAGCCCCGCTGCAAAGGCGCCTTCGGGGGCGGCCGGGCTGGGGCTTGCAGGTGGGGGCAGGGGGAGGGGAGGGGGGCGCGCTCGGGGCTTGCAAGAGGCGGTTGAGTTGCAGCAGCAGGTGCCCGGGGATGCGGCGGGAGGGGGCGGTGTGGGGGTGTCCTGGTTTGGGAACGCGGTAAGGGAGAGTGAAATAAATCTCGGGGAACCGTGACCGTGGCGTGGGTCTTTCCGGTGAAGGCGTTCTTGGCTTGCCTTTAATTAGCATGGGGAAATACCGCAAACACTCCGCAAACGTAAATTGCTGCACATCCCAAGAATATTCCTGAAATTAACCCTTGAATATATCAATAGCAATTTAAAATGACACGGGGGGCTGGGGGGTGGAATCCAACAAGAAAATCTGCGTAGTTGTTGCCTGCTTTTTTTCAGAATCACATTGAAAAGCGGAGGAATTTATATATTTATATACTTATATATTTATTTATATATAAATCAAAATCTCCATTTGGCACATGGTCTGCTCACTCAGTTGTCTGCAGAAAGTATCATGCAGATCTTCTTGACATCTTTCCAAGGGAAAATACAACAGCCTATGTGTGCCTGACATTTCCCCATCTGATCTATTCACTACACATGCAGAGCCACCATTATGAAATAGTAATCTCTAACCTTTACTAGCAGTAGTTTCTGTTTCTGCATCTGCCATGGGTTTGTTTATTTTTGTTTTCTGCTTAAGTGATGGTAATGAGATTTTATGAGTTCTCAAAGCTTTTTATGGGGCTCTCTAACCCTCTCACCTCCACTTTCGTGTGCAATAACACCACCATTTGTTCATGTGTTTATCATGATGTCTCGCTCCACTCTGTTCCTTCAGTCTGTTCCTTCAAGAGAGGGCTTCCTTTTTCAAGAAGGGATTAATAGAGGCCTCTGAATAGAGAAGGCATTAGACAATAATATGGAGCTATATACAAGTGAGAAAATACTACATTACTGTATCCCAGAGGAAAACGAATGCTCTGTTACATAGTGCACCTGAAGCAGCCTGTTCCCAGGAGGCTGTTGTAAGAGGAAATTAGGTAGAGGATTTTGAGATGCAGAAAACAAGTCAGGTTGAAAAGAAACTGCATGTCACAGCTGCCATATGTGACCCCAGACGACACTGCCACAGCTGCTACCCCCTTCCATGTCTTTCATTACCAATCGTCCCCACAGCTAGAAAGCCACCTGGGCTACAAAGCATTGTCATGACAGGATCACACACCTTGGGACCTGAGCTCAGAACCTGGTCCTGATGGTCATTTGGTCTCCATTCATGAGTTGCTGTTGAAGGAGCACCCTTTTCACTGCCGCACACATACCTACAGATCCTTTTAGCCATCAGCAAACACCAGGAGTGGAACACGGGCAGGAGCATTGTAACATAGTCACTCGACAGCTGATCTTCAGAAGTGCCAGGTACTCAGTGATGCTCTTACAGCTAATGGAAACCATGAGCTTGAAAGACCTGGGCAATGAACACCGGTGGCACAGCATATCCCAGGGAAGGCTTTTGCACAGTGGAGTTTCTTCTGTATTCTCGTCTGGTAGACAATAAGGGCTGAGTCTCTTAAGCCATGCATATGGCATACGTCTTCTCTTGCTGTTGTTTGAGAGGACTCAGAAGATTTGACAGAGAAGCCTCAGTCTGAAAATCTGTTTTCTCACTTTGTACATTCAGAAGGTATAAATTAGAAAGTATTTATTTGACCCTAGGTAAGTAAAGTTGGAGCTGAGTGCTGCAGACATTGTTTTTATAGGCACATGAGATGCAAACAGGATCATTAGGCACTTCTAAAATAGCATACCCATAATACTGTACTCACAAGTACAAAGCATGGTCCCAAAGTTCAGACTAAAGCAATTTTATTTTATTATTTTATTTTATTCACCAATTCATAGACAAAGATATAAATGATACTTCAATGAATATCACTCAAGTTAAGTACCATTTGAGCTTATTCTTTTATGAATAAGGAAAGGCCTGCTTTCTACTACAGATTTTATAAAGTGGAGTTTGAAAAGCACACCAGGGCTGCATGCTTCATTTACTGAGGCAACAACTGCATTTCACGTTACCTTCAGGCCAAATAGGGTTTTCCAGCTCTGTTTGCTGGAGAGATCTATCCTGAGCAAACAAGAAACTTATGCAAATTGGGTTTTCATCTATTTTTTATTTAATATCTCAACACGAGAGCTCAAAATTTACTTGTTTAACTGAATACTATTTACAGAACATAACGAACACTGCGTTTACCTATGTTTTTCCTGTTGCTACCATAAAGCATAGTGCAGGACACTATCATGCCAGCTCGACACAAATCCAGAGGGTTTGGTTCCAGAAAGCAGTATTTTAGCAGCAAGGAAATTACTTCTCTTTATGTAAAACAGTTCCCTCTTGTGGATAGTCTGTGAACAGTATCACAGACAAAGTATTTAAAATATTCATCAAACCTGGATCTTTGCAATTAAAAAAAACCCCTCCACTCAGCAATGGTCTCAACACACAGGACAATCTTGGGTTTAGCAATTTAATGTGCCAGTAAGTAAGAATGAGCTATTACATTTAATCAGATATAATTTATCTGCATTATCAATAACAATTTATGTAATTAAGTGCAATAAACACAGCAAAGGTAAACAAAATTGCATAACTGTACCTGTATTAGTCAGGTATAAATTACAGTGGGTTTTATATTTTATTTATATGAGAAAACCTTCCGCACATTCCAGTAAAGAAAAACACGATTAAAAAATAAGGAAAACATACACTATATAAAGAAAAGAGAAAATAACAGCAAAACAGTCAGGATTTCCAAGGTCCATGTACTAAGTACTGAAGACAGAGAAGCTCTTTGGAATGATAAATCTTCCAATTACAACTAAAGAGTCCCAGTAAGTAAGTGGCACGGCTTCACCGGTGAGACAATGTTGCACCAGGGATTAAATTGGCATGACAGTTTAAAAAAAAACCCGTATGAATGGAGTAACAGTGTAAGATTTAAATGTTCTCTAAATCATGACTATGTTACACAAAGAGTAAATTTTTTCTTAAATGAAATGTGAGGGAATAAACGTGTATTCCCCAGTTTACTCAAAAGGTGTTTGGTCCAAGTGGGGAAATGATAGAAAACAATTGTGTGTTATTATCTTGAGGGAAATTTTATTTTAAAAGGCTAAAAGCCTTTATATATCAATATACCATAAAGTTGTTTCACAGAATCACAAAATGGTAAGGGTTGGAAGGGGCCTTGAAAGATCATCTAGTCCAACCTAGATGTAGGTCACACAGGAACGTGTCCAGGAGGGTTTTGAATATCTCCAGGGAAGAAGACTCCACAACCTCTCTGGTCAGCCTGTTCCAGTGCTCTGCCACCCTCAGAATAAAGAAGTTTTTCCTCATGTTCAGGTAGAAAAGTTGTTTGCCACAACCTGTTTATTTAATTGTTATATATAAAACCTTCCCATTTGATTAAATGTACAGAGTAAATGTTGAACAAGCAGCTTAAGGTTCTCTAAAGGTAAATATTTTTCTAAGGTAAAAAAGTCAAAGTTCCAACAATTAGGTATGTATTTATTCTCTGCAATACCAGGCTCTAGGTCGCTACACGAACAATCCCTTATGGGATGTGCTGTTGTTACCTTATGTGATAGTTTAACCAGGATAAACAATTACTATTTGTGACCAGCAGTCGCCTCCTTTACGTTTTTGTTGTCCACGTAGAACGTGCTGTTGGCTTTTATGTAACACCAGTAGCTGTGGCAGAGCAAGAACTTACACACAGAAGTACAATAAAATAATAATAAAAATTGTTTACTAGTCAAGGGTCTGAATCTGTGTTCCTGATGTCAGTGGGGCATTTGGTTTTGACTTCCAGTGATGGAGACACAGACTTTACATATAATCACAGATGTCTTGCATAATTAACTCGAAGCCTCACTTCAATACTATACCTTACTATTCCTACTTTGTCCTGGGAGAAGGGTGAAAAATAATGCATTTGTAGTAATGAGGTGGGTACTAGAAACAAAATTGTATCATGAAATAATTGAGGGATTTTTGTTGTAATTCAAAATGTTTGCTCTCTGAGACACTGAAGAAGATCCTGTGCTGATGTAAAACACACATAAGCATGGATCTGCTGACCTTGTCTTCAAGACTCTAAAGAAGAAATATTTGCGGGAGGTGATAACATGCTTAGAAGTGTAGCATGGCTGCATATAACTATAGGTTTGCATATGACAAATTATTATCTTTAGCATTTGTTCTTTTCATAGAATTTAGTCAAACTATTTCAGTGCATATTAATTGAAAATCCTGTTTAGCTTATTTTGCATCTACCCAATCCCTGTTCAAAGACTGAAGTAGACATTAGGCATGATAATATATTGCTCTCTATAAAACCTTCTTATCAAAGCACTTTGCAAATTTGAATACATTCAACTTCATCACATCTCTCTGTAACAGTATACATGAACACTATTCTTGGCAGCGAGGTTACATAATGATTTCCTTGAATTAGTTAAAACTTTTGTATTGAGATCTGTTTTGGCACTTAACCCTGGCAAAATCCTCCAGCTGGCAGGACAAAGACATACCTCAGCAGAATGCTTCAACGGGTCACCCAATCATTCAGAGTGATCATCTCCAGAGTACTGGAACCCTTGCACTCTAACCAGCCAAATAAAATACTGAAGAAAATCAATTGTTCATGTTGATCCATGCAGTATGAATACAAATTTAATACAAACTAGTACTGCAAACTTAGAATATTTTCCTTGGACTTTTTTTTTTTAATAAGGCAATTTTTGGACATCCTTTTATTTTGTTTAATACTTACACCTAAGTGTACTTCCTTGTCCTCATTTTCCTCTTACCAAATGTCCTGACTCACACAGTATTTGGTTAGAGGTGCTATTTCTTGCCAGTAGGACCATTTCTTACTGGAAAATGAGTATGGTTTATTTGTTAATGGAATGTCAAGAAGACATGGCTAGCATCTGAAAAAAGCTGACAGCAGAAATTATGACTTCAGGAGTGATATTAATTAAGCCATATTATATCCTCTGAGGTCTGTAGGTGCATTTAATAAATATCAACCCACATACTTAGAAGCAGTCTTGACTTCTGTGAATCAGAGCCTGTTTATTACTGTTTGTACTAATGATTTTTCTTTCCAGTCAGGGATTTTGAGAATAAAGTAGGAAGATATCAGTGGGTATTCTGGAGACAGAATACTAGGAAGCACTGTTAAAACACAGGTAGGCTAACAAAGGAGATACAGAAATAGCAGTTAAACAATGCATCAAAACAATACCCAAACCAAATAAAATAAAGATCTTTAAAATGTCTCTCTTAAACTACTAATTCCCTTTGTCTGAGTGGGCCTTGATGTGTGTCCAAACCACAGAAAGAAGCAGGAAACCCTTCACCCTGTACTGAATGGTAATGAGAGAACAACAGAGAAATAAGGCATGTGAAGTGGTACAAGAGCCACCCCAGCAGTAGGGTAAAACCCAGAAAAAAATCAAGACCACTATCTTTATCAAACCTAAGCCCACACAGCAAGGTTTGAGAAGCTGAATCTCAACATAATCAGAAGATGCTCCTTCTTATTCCACTATGTAAATGTATACCCACAAAAGAGTTTTCCAATAGGAGGAAAAGATAAAATCCAGTTAATGCACAAACCTGCAAAATGCTGAGCATTCCTGCTTTGATCCAGCAAACTGTTTAAACAGGTGTCTGTTATGCAGAAGTAGTCTCACAGAATCCTGTAACCGAGTCACAAGTTTAAAATTAAGCATGTGTTTTAGGTCCAGGGTGACAAGGCTCAGCACCTTGTGTGATTAAGTGACTAGTAAGCTGAAGAGGTTGTGTAGGAGTCATGTCCTTAATTGCTTGCTGACTTCATCAGCGCTTATATCTTACTGAGGCTGTGTTTGCTAGTGTGCAATATAAAGGTGACCTTTAATTCCAGAATGAATATAGCTTTAGGATTTCCTTTCCTATTTGGAACTATATGTTCTCCAGTTAAAAAATAATGAAAAAATAATACCCAACTTGGTCACTATTTTGGAAGGATCAGTGATTAACTGACATAATTTTTTGTATTCCTGATAAAAGATGAAGTTCTGGAATACTATTCTAAAGAGATAATATTCTGTTTTCTCACTGATAGATCCAAATATGTCCTCTCACAAGTCAATGGTGCTGCTAAGTATCAAATATATACCAGTAGTCACAGATACGTGTCAAATGTCGGAGCTCTGCTAATGCAGCAGTCTTATATGTGGTATTAAGCCTGAAGCAGGCTACCAAACAAAATACCCTCAGGCTGAATTCAAACTAATTGAAGTTAAGGCCACAAAGAATGCCTGCCTTAAAAAAGCAATATTTCCCAGCACAGCTTATAATTTTTTTTCCTATGCTAAATTCAGTGGAATGTTGGGATATTTAATGGCAATCAACAAAATGAAACTACAGTTATGACCTTCAACTGCAACTTCTGGACGATATAATAATGGTGGAATGAAGCTTTATTAACTGAATAGTCTCATATGCTGCATCTACTCATATTCATGGCTTTAATTTAATCTGATCTGTGGGCAGATGTTAATTTCTGTTTCCTGACATAAGCTAATTGTGATTCAACCTATGGTCAGAACCTAGGCAAGTTATCTGGGAAGAGGCATGGACTGTGTCTTATGCAGCGGGTACAGTTTTGCCTTTGAATACAACTCTGTAGCTGCAACAGTAAAAGATACACATGAATATCTAATAATACTTTACATGTGCTTATCTAATAATAGTTAGATACAGGCTAATTTGTAATCAACATAGCAATATCTTTGGGGAAAAGCATAATAAAGCATCTATTTTCATAAATGTTCACAGATGGATATCCTGCAGATAGTTTTTAATTATTAATTAACATGCAGTTTTAGGCAAAGGAATACTAAATTGTATTTAAGTGTGAGACATATTAATCACAAACCTTCCACCTAATCACTACCTCAGTCAAGTCTCATTGGAAGTCTCTGACAATAAATTCTTGTGTATTTTATTACCTTATCTCACACAACAGGTTTTTCCAGCATCTCCTTTACTAGAAGGAAGTTCACTGTTATACGTATGATAATACATTATTGTTCGTCTAACCTCAGTATATGAGAAACAAATATATACAATCTATCGAAAACTGAGGTAATTAGAATACTTTTCACATTTACATAAGGGGTTTTTTGCAAGTTTTATGGTAGTTGAACATGACCTGTTTTTCATAAATTATGACTTGCTAAATGCGTATTATAAAGTATTACTTAGTATAATCAACATTTACTAAGCTTGTAATCAAGACTTTTCTTTTTTCTCTGCATTTCCACAATGTTGTATTTCAAGCGTTTTCTTTTTGTATCAGGAAATGAATAACTTAGAACACCTTAAGTTCTAAAAACTGATGAAGCTCCATAAGCATCTATGCCTCTTAGGATCAAGACAGGTGAAATGCAAAGATATGAAAGGTGTTTATCACCCACAATTAAAAAGATGTTTTAAGTGCTAGAGAACCCTACAGACATATTAGAATTCTATAATACAGAATCATCAGTACTTCAGCAGTCTGAGTGCAGTTCTGGAGGAGCTCTAATAGTGCAATAGTCATTCTAGTTTAAAACAAGAAAAATTAAGTTAGAATTTCGGGGATGCTTATACTCACTCCCATAGACAAAACGTGCTCACTACTAACTTGCTTTCCTAGGAGGAAACTCACCCTCCTTATGTAAAAAAAAAGTTCATAAAACACTTGCTCTTTTGTTTGCGGAAAGATTCAGCTGTTTAGAGACAGGTAATCATGAGCAAATTATTTGCTAACAGGAACAGAGCAATAGGACAATGAAAGTTTGTCAAGGGCAGGTTAACATTAATACAAATAAACACTGTTTTATAGTAGACAGTATTTAGACAATATGCTTCGTTCATTGTGCACCGGGTTAGTGCCTTTTCAGTGACAGGCACTGTCAACTAATTAGGATGTGTTTAAATCCTGATTGATGTGTCAATGCAACACACTTCCGTGTGCATTGCAAGAATCACGAAGTAATAGATTTAACCAGTTTTTTTATCACTACCAATAAAGTAAAAGACATAACCTTGATTATGTTAAGCTTACTTTTTTTAACAGAGGGTTTCCACTGCATTTTTTCCCTGATAGTACAGTAATCTCTCTCTAACACCAACCAAAACACACAGCCAACCTTCTTCAGTGGTTTACCTTCCATTTTGCAAAAGAATTCCTACCTTACAGACTCTGATAATTTAGGTGTTAGCCATTTTGAAACATGGAGTGTCATCTCTCCAATCTTCTGTGGATTAATATCAGGTTTCAGGAAATACTAAAGGTAGGGTTATTTCTTCTTTGGACAATCAGGTAAGATCGGCTTTACCTTCTTCAGCTTGCTCCAATTTCTTCAAAACTCCCATCTTACCTGGTTCTTACCTTAGACCAATACTTCTGCAATACATAAACATATTTTCTTATCGTCCAAATCTAAGTAATAAAAATATCCCAGTTCTGTAGCTTGTTAAACCCTCCTAGATGAAGGATGAGATCCTTATGAACTCAAGATACTGAGGATAAAATGTCCCATAGGGAGGATAAGCTCTGTTAGGAGTCAGTGCTTTTCAATGCTTCCACAATGTGACAGAAGACAGTTCTAGACTTGGCCCTACTGATGGAAATGGAGAGTGAAGGCAAAAAGATATTCAAGTCTGAGATAAGTTTTTTGAGTAGCTGGTTACAAAGGAAATGCATGGTGCAGGTTCAGTTATATCCAGACTTTTTTTTTTTCCAGTTAAGGGTTTGAAGATTCAGACTGGCTTCCTACTAAACTTAGATCTGTTGGATGCAGGTCAGTGCACACACATCTCCTCACAATGCCCAATATCTCTTGTATAATGTGTACGTGTTCTTGAAAACTAGACAGAGACGTTTAAATCTCTTCTAAACCAGGCAATGTAACTATTACTAGAAAGTACTACAGATGGCTGACTAATTGAACCATGGAAAGCATCATCACACCATTTTCCAATTTAGAGCTCATTATTCATTTGAATTCAATCTCATTTCATTATTGTTATAATTCCATACAAAATTAAAGTGATTTTCAAATTTACACACCTGTGTGAGGTTATTTTGCAGTCTTCTGAACTACACCTCATTTCCAGCCAGTACTACCAGACCACTGAAAATGATTATTTATTTATTTGCTTATTTTCTGAGGGTTTGGGCTGCAATCCCAATTAGAGCAGAAGCCCTAAAGCCAAGACACATATGCAGCCTTGGCTCTGTAACCTTGAGCAAGTCACATGTACTCCATGGGTTTCATGTTTACTTCTGTGCAAAGGGTATTGTGGGGGTTAATATTTCTACAGGGCTTTTAGAGCTTTAGATGAAAGGCACTGTAAATGCTCAAAGCATGACTTATTAATAATATATATACAAATATCTTCCCGGTTTATGTCTCAGGTATCCAGCACAGGGATTTTTTTTTTTTTTTTGTACAAAGTTGCAGGTCTTCTCCAATAAAACAGATTATAGGAGCCACTTATTTAAAGTTCTTTTGCACCAGATTAACTGATTGCCTGAGAGAATGATACTAGGTCACCTTCTTAAAATGGCCTGAATACCAGCAGAAGATTAAGAAATGGTGGGAGCAACTATTTTTTGTTACACTGAAAGCATTACAAGCAAAGTGTAGATGAGCAAAGTGACATTCAGATTCAAAGCGACAGATTGAATTGCATTATGATAAACTAAAAATGGCAAAGAGACTCAGTCCTTTGGAATAATAACTCTTGAAGATTTTCCATTTTGATAATCAGTTGATTGACGGGGGTTTTACAATAAGAAAGTGGCTATGACTTTTAGTTTGGAAAAAAGACCCCTTGTGATCTTACATAGTTGCAGCTTTACAATGGCATTATGATCTGCAGCTCTGCTGGTTTTGGTCAATCCTGGATAATTCTTTTAAAAATTATCTAATCCTTAAATTTCCCAGCAGTGGCACAAACAGCAGCTGTAACCAAATACTCATCATGCCAGATCATACATGATATAGGAACATGAGCTACCTTCCATCTGGCCAGGATATTTATAGTGTCACCCTATAATTAACTGTTGCTGTGACTTTATTTAAGATCATGTGTGTTAAAATGTAGTTGGAGTTCTGAGGTTCTCAAGGCCTTAATACCGTCCATTTGTGTCTTTCCTCCTGGAGGGCCATAATGCAGAACCTGAGTGTGTTATTTTAATAACATTTATAGAAACATGCATCAGAGTGCAATCTTTTGTTCTGTATTGATATAGGTGAAACAAGGAGAGGAACAGAAAATACCCAGGAGCAGACAAATCTGCTAGTGGCAGCTTTAGAAGTAGAGAAACAAACAGGAGACAATATAGTCCAAAGAAAGGCAGAAAAGAAAAAACTTCACTGAGTTTGCAAGTTTGCACGGCAGGTTACTATTCCATATTTTTGGCTGGTTTCCAACATGAACAAAAATGTTTGCAAAGTATAATCTCAAGGGTTTCTCTAGTCAAGGTTAAGCAAGCACCAGTTTGTTGATAATGTATCATTTTATTTGAGTGATATGTCTAACCGATATAGCATAAGTGATATTGCTGGACTATTAAGCATGAGCATTTGTACTCCATATTAAATTTCTAATATGCCTATGTGTGTGTATTTTATGGGTTTTTTGATTAACAACTTGCATGCAATTAAATCTTCACTTAAACGTGCTGCAGTTTTTAATGTATCACAGGATCAGTTTCCAGCATTATATTTCACCCTGAATGGCAGCTTTTTTTAAAAAAAAAAAAAAAAAAAAAGTGGCTTTTGTGAAAGAAAGGTGAGGGGTGAGAATCAACTTCCTAACAGGCCAGTATCAATGTAGAAAGGGAAATATTTTTTCTCCAGGCCTAGTAACATCCAGCTGAGAAGAAAATCTGCTTTGTTAGTATACCGTGAGCTAAGTCAGTCAGTCACTGGCAGCTAGAAAACAGGTCATAGTGGTCTATAGCATTCCTGCTGCTGGATTGAATTCTCTAACAGAGAACTCACATGGACAAAGGTACAAATTGCACCAACAGCAACAGCTGGGTGAAAAAAGATTTAACTGCTTATATGAAGCAGATGGCGGGCTATTAGAAATAGTCTAAAGCTGCCCTGGAGGAGCAGGAACAGGCTTGAAAGATGCTGTAGCAGGCAAGAACTGAAAGTATTAGTGTGAAGACTTTGCAGGATGAACATGTTGAGGCACTCATTCCTAATGTCTCCCTACCTCTATTATAAATTTTAAGGGCTGTGAGCAGAGAAGAAAGACACAAATTACAGAAACAGATGGAGAGTCAGTGAGGCATAGAAATACAGGTGCTATGTGAACAGATGGAGTGAGGGGAAAAACAGGAAAGGAAGAGTGTTAAGTCTGAGAGTCAGTGGACTCCGCCTGTCTGTGGATACACAAAATTCTGCAGGTGTATGACGATCAGTCTTGGAGAGGGATTCAGAAATTGATTACATCAGTTTCAGATAACTCATTCCTTCCCATTAGGGACACTAGTTTCTTCCCTCCCCCATGCACTAAAACAACTTGACTTATCCCTGAATACATCTGACTGCCAGAAGTTTTTTAAAAAGTTATGTTGTGGCAGGGCAGAACTAAATCAATATCACTAACTAAGAGCTGTTATCTTCTTAATATCATGGTAATGCCTTTTTCCCAACTCTAGACCACATTAGTTTACAGATCGTTGTTAAACACAATGTCAAAGCTGGAATGCTCTTGTTTTCAATCCCAAGGCTGATAGTATCACAGTCCTAAAAGATGGTGCCAGTAGAGGTATTCAATTTGGTTAATCGTCTGATAGAGTGCATCCACCATATGCCAAAACCAAGATCACCTTCCCATTACATGCAAAGCATAATCTCACTGTCTGATGTTAATTACATCCATTTTCCTTTTGTAGTAAAAGGACAAAAGACAGCTGTGATTTAACACCAAAAGAGTTCTTTGATAGCTTAGAAAACTGTGAGGTAGCTCTTAAATTCAAAATTAGAGTACATTTCCTCTCTACCTTTGATGATTCAGCACAGGGCAATGTCATTATGAATGACAACATTTTGTAGCATAACTGGCTCTGTAAATCCTGCAAGGTTTAGCCTAACAGGAGTCCTTGCTGGTAGCAGTCTGGGGTTGTGAACTAGGTTGGCTGGAAATCTTCTGATTGACAGATTCAAAAGTTATACCCACCATGCCCAAGCTTAGTGAGAGAGGCAGCCTCTCACCAGCAGCTAGACATAGGCTTGAGTCCTTTAACGTCTCAGAGCTAGTTCTGTTATTCACCATTCGACTCTGATTAAAATGCACACATGCCTGCCATCCTGAGGGCTCACTTTTGAAATACCCTGTTTGGAGCAATTTACATTTGTAAGCGAGGCATGGCATTTCCTTCCATTTATCGTTATGTTTTCTTCCATTACCTTTTAGAAAATGAGGTCTTAGGATTCCAGGCATTACGTGCTGGATATCATCGATCACAAAGCTCTCAGCTTCTCTATTTTTGAAGAGAGTCTCTGGTTCTTTCCTGCATCAGCATGTCTATTTGAAAAATAGGATTACTAGGAAAGATTATTTATCATTTTCTCATTAAATTCAGAAGTTAGAAGGGAAAATATCTGTTAGGTCAACTAGTCTATCCTCTTCCAAGAACAAGACTTCTCTCCTTCACACATTTCACAATGTAAGCTTTGCAGGACATACATACTTCAGCTTGGTTGAGAGCATCCTCTGTAGGAGGAATAGTTTCCATTTTGAAAGATTATTTCTAGAGCTCCAACAGAAACATTGGAGTCTGGGTTCATAATTTCAACTTCCATGTCTTGTCCGCAACACTTTCATGCAAACCCCAGATACTACCCTAAACACTGACATTAGACAATGTCAACACTCTTTTTCTGGTATGTGATCAGAATGAACGTGAATGTACACAAATCATAGAATCATAGAACAGTTTCAGTTGGAAGAGACCTTCAAGATCATCGAGTCCAATCAATGAAGCAGAACAGACTGGGATCCCAAAGTGGCATTCTCATGGGTCCCATCACCCTCGTTTTCTGCAGGGTTTTTGAGTCGCTTGACATAACCCTTTGCTTGACCTTCAATTTTTTGATTCAGTTTTGTTATCTCAGTTTAGTTAGCTTTAGTTACCACTGATTTACATCAGTGTTTTGTCATAAAATCAGAACGATATCACAAAGGTCTGCCAGCTGGCTGAGAAACAAAGTTGAATGCTTATTAGATTTTTGAAGACAATATGCAATAGACTATGATTTTAGTAGATTTATGCAAGTCATGTAGCCCGACTACAATAAGACATCTCATAAACGATTTGCTTTGGGAACACTGCAGGATAAGGCATACATTAAGCAGATTAAAAACAAATAGGAGGTGACAAAAGACAATAGCAGCCATTAAAGGAAAAATCACAAGATCTGTTGGACAGAGTCAACACTCTTAATGTGGAATCATTCTTGCGTAAAATTGAGCATTTGAGCCTGCTGCAGTGATACTCAGAGCAGTAGCAAGAAGAAAACTGTCACTGACTACCTTGAGAACCAGTGAATAATTCAATGCAAGCAACCACCAGTACTGCAGAACACTCCTGTCCCGAAGAAGCCTTTCTAGCAAAGTATCCAAAAGACATTTTTATACCAAGATAGTAAAATAACAGGTCCTGACAATCTGCACAATTATTGCTTTTACAATTGCAAAAGCCTTTTTTGCTTGGCTAATATATGTAAAGGAATTTATTCTTCGACTTATCCAATAGATGCAAGAGCTGAAATCTTAGACAAAAAATTGACTTTCAATATTAACTCAATTATCAGAAAAGGTTCCTGTAGGTAGAAGAAAAGAGACTTCACCATCTAACCTGTTTTTAAAAAGCATTTTGGCCTGATTCCAGATGCTTCTTGTTATATGATCTGAGAAGAAAAGGGAGAAGAAATTTTTTGCACTTGTGCACAGATACACACACAAAAAAATTTATCAAGTCTACAGTCACTAGCATGACAGATGCACTCAAGGTCTTGCTGACACTGGCAGTCTTACAGGAGCAATCTGTATATAAGGACAGCATGTTCTTGAGCAATTCCTCCTAATGAGGTAGGCATACAGATTAGTTCCTTTAATATCTCTGGCATGAAGTCTTGTCCTTTTTGCTTATGAACTGAGCCCTGCAGAATCATTGGAGAACAATACTGAAAAAAAAAAAAAAAAATTGTTAGCAGGTTGATGGCAGACCCTGAAATAGACCCCTCAAATTTTCTATCCGTATAATATAAAATACTTTTTTTTTCCTCCAACTGGAAACAAAGCAGCTTAACAAAAGGCTAAAAAAAGCCCATATCATAAGCATTTTACTATTTTCCATGAGCATGAAATTACAAAGGGGAAAACATACAGACTGTGAAAAGCAGTCTAAAAACTATTATAATTTAAGCATGCCATATAAAACATTGAAATATGCATCTACTACTTTTAGGAAGGGATATTCACTAAAAAAACATATTTAATTTCAGGCCTGCCAGTTCTTTACACATTTAATCCAAGGATTAAATATCCAACCCAGGTTGGATGGAGCCTTGAGCAACCTGGTCTAGTGGGAGGTGCCTCTGCCATGGCAGGGGGGTTGGAACTAGATGATCTTTGAGTCCCTTCCAACCCAAACCATTCCGTGATTCTGTGATTAAATGGTGGTTTTATTTTAGTAGGTAAAATTAATAATATATTGTAACACGTGAAAACAAGGACACACTAAACATCCTTCATTTACCTAGGAAGTGCTTGAATGCATCAAAGCTGATATGTAATCAGAAACAGTGCAGTCCTATATTAAAGGATGTGGGGCAAATAGCCTCTGTTATGATACTATGACAGTAGTGTGAACTGTAAGTCCTGTTGAATAACCCCAAGAGGAAGAGGCACGCAAAATGAAATGGCTTTCTAATATCTCCTACTCTGCTTAGAGTGGCAGAATGGAGCAGGCACATGGGAACCCCTGACTACAAATTCAAGGAAAGCTGGGGCAATTTTTTTCCCCTGTGAAAGACTTAAAAAGCTTTCTGGGCCATGATTAACACATCCTTTATCCCTAGGGTTCTTACACATGCTATTTATCTTTGGTTTTGTGAATAGAACAATTACCCAAGAATATGACATCTACTTCTCTCTTACCTTCCCTTTCCCTCAAACAGTCCTATTAACCTTAGCAGTTCTTTATCCTATCAATATATAGCTGAAGTCTTTCCAGGTTGAACACTGCACTCTTCTAGCTACAGTTTTAAGAACAAACACTACACTTTTCTGGCCAAATGAACTCATGAAGTACGAATTGCTGGCATGGAAGGCACTGATTCATACTTAATTGTAGTTATTTCCTTTAAAACTAGAAGTTGGATTTGTTGGGTGGGGGTTTTTTTATATAAAATTAATAATTCCCTTATGGGCTCTGTCTGAGTGTGTACATCCCTGATACACAAGGATATAGGTGAGGATTTCTTCCTAGAATCTTGATTGAAAAGATGCATTAAACATACCTATACAGATAGTATATCTAGAAATGTTATCTATTTGTAGTATTATGGGATTTGGATTTCCTAGTCAGGATCAGTCTCATTGAACTGGGTGCTGTAATGCTTTGTAACTGTCACCCATCCAAAAAGCTCTATTTTGTATCTCCTTTTCTTTTTAAAAGGTTGCTTAATAACCTTTTAAAGTGAATAAAGTGAATAACTTTCAATCACCTTGAAAATAGTGCTTGATAAACCTGATGAAGTAGAGAAAAGTCAATAGGTCTGTAACTGTTTGTAACATTTTATATGATGTTTGTCATTGTATATATGAATCTTTCATAAACAGTTAAGGTACAGGCTCTGATTTGTCTGCAGTGTTTGTAGTCATTTATATCCTGACAATGAGTTTAAAATGTACCTGATATGGTAGCATTATATTCACTAGTGGCAATAAAAGTTACACATGAAAAGGTATTCTGCTTCATCTAGCCTTCTAAATAATTAATCGAATAAGAAAGAATAACCATCCTCATTGTGCAGACCAAGAACTCAGCCAGAGAGATGACATTACATGTCCAAAGCCTTCCCGTAAGGCAAAATTAAAACAAGAAGCAGAACAAGTGAGCCTACATACAACTGCAATGTCTGTGCAATTCTGTTCAAACAGAGTCTAGAATCTGGAGATCAGCTGCAGGAGGAAAAGACTGGCAGGAGTGTGCTTGCTCAAAAAATTTCTGGAACTTAATTCAACCTAGCAAATATGTACTGCAGTAATGCAGTGGATCTTCTGTCTTTGGGAACAAAACAGGTTGTGGAGATCTCAGGTCAACCTTTTCATTTTCAAGCATCCTGTTTAGAGCTGGAAAAGTGCATCTCAATTATGAGTGAATTGATGGACGAATTTTTTTTTTTGGATAGTTTTACTTGCTAAAAACAGTGAAGACAATGTTTATCTTTCAGCAGGATAGAGTTCTTTTCTTTTCATAATGTGCAGCAGAATCACCTCAACTGTATTAAGGTTATTCTTTCCACAACTCACGAATCAGCCATTCACAATTCATAATGTCATATGAATTAAAAGATCATAATTTTAGTTGTTATTTTTAACAGCTATTTCCTTTTCAATACCTATTGCATCCGGTTCAAAACTTCACTATGGTACAGTTTGTTTGAAGACAATTCTTCCATATATGTCTCCTTCCACTTAATAATAATCTTTGGTTTAGTTCAGTCCGTCAACAACATTTCTGAATGAACCCATTGGGATGATGCATGTTAACACTACCATGACTTAAATTGTGCTATTCATACGCTTCTTGGCATTATGAGAGGCATTACCATGTGCTTGGGGCAGTCATATGCGTAACAAGATCAACTAGGTATTTCAATTTATGTGACATGAATAGGCTTCACCAAAATGAGAGAAATGCCAGAGTTATAAAAGGCAGAGCATAGAGGTCATGTTTATTTTGTGCTTCAGGCTGGTTAGCTCTAATTAGCTGTCAAGCCAATTAGCCTGAACAGACATGCCAAAATCCTCCCTATAAGCCCAGCTCAAGTGTGTGAGCCAGCAACTGGGGAAATTCCTGGCCTCTCGGTCCTGCCAGTCCCTTTCACCTCCTTAGTGCAGCATCAGGAACAGTAACCTGAACACTCATTTTTACAAATGGATGAGGAAAGGATACAGCAATGACAACCTGAACTTCATGTAATACAGAGAGGGCCCTTGCTGAGTCAGCCTCAATGATCTGCAAATTGCTATATACTGCATTTCCTTTATTACCTCCTATTTATTGCAAGACATCCTGGTAGCTAAAGGGAAAGGACAGAATTTGCCCTGCATTTATTCTTCAGCTGAGAAGCAGCACAGGGTTTATGTTTCCCTTAAACCCTCAAAACAAGGATTAAGTGTGACTTGACTGCTGTTGGCCCAGCCGGTTCTTTTACGGAGAGGTGTGAAATTCATCTAGTCTGATCATAGCAAAAATATTTCAGTCTCCTTTTCCAACTGGTATTACAACTAACTTCAGTAGAATGAGCCTTCTGCAGGAACAGCTGCATTAGAAGTAGATGGGGAGACAGGAGGAGAACCCTTGAATTTTACAAGCTGTTTTAAGCTCTCCCGAGGCGTAGAACTGTTTTAGAGTGGTAGTGTTCGTCCCATTTTTAAAGTTGCTCCGGTTTTTGGCCTTTATTAGATTTTTGTGTCATACACTTCGTTATGTTTATATGTATTATGACTATATTTCAATTATATTCTCCTTCCTGAAAAACTAAAATTCTAAAATGAAAATTATTGACTTTGTATGGTTAAGTATAACATCTTTCTAAATAAGACTGTTGTACTCAGTTATTTTTCCTATCACAGTAGAAGCAGCTAGTCATATCTTTTGCAGGGTGTGAGCATAGAAATATGCTTTTTTAGATGGTATTTTTTTATTCCCTAAAGCTAAGAAAACAAATTTGGGGCTAGGTCTTGAAGTCCTCATCTAATATTTCAGGTAAAATCAGAACAGTAACTTAGATAGCCCTGAAGATGAAAAGTAACCACCTAAAGATGACTCAAGAGGAAGTTGCTATGACAATCGCATCTGAATAGAGTAAAACATTTTAAAAACCCCATCTGCTTATCAGAAGAAAAGTATGACACAAGAGTTGAGGTCATTCTGAAACTAGATCCCCTACATCAAAGCTTTCAATCAGACTCCCTGCACTAGAGCTTTCAGTAAAGGTCTAACAGAGCTTTTGTGAATCCAAACCTCACTGTGATCCCCAATATCTGCAGAAAAGTATGAGAAATATTCTCGCACTCACAGTTGGAAAATAATGAGACAGCTAAGTAACCTACACAAAACAACAGAACTAAGCACAAGATAAGCAATTAAGAACACCAATTCTCAATTCCATTCATAGATACTGAATTTGAACATCTTTCTATGTGGTGCATTGGCATATTTTACTATGTAGAAGAGATACACACATGCTGTTCTACACCCGTTACTGAAGCAAGTCAACTTTTCATGTCAGGGCTCCTCTAACATCTCACCAGCATGACATGCCTGGTATGCATCATTCCAAACATGTGAACTGTTAATTGCCACAGTGCAAGATTTCCTTTGGAGGAGAATTCCTATGGTGAGAATTGTCTGCAGAGCCTATTCTGTACTACTTAAGAGACAGCTGTTACAGCAGATGACAAAATCTGAAAACAAATTGAGACAAACATCGCTTTGATATGTGGAACTGCTGTTTTAGAAATGCCAAGAGGTTTACATTACAGCATGCCTGTAGAGGTGGAGTTCCACGAGACTTCAAGGTCTGCATTTGGCACACACAATGTATACTAATTCAAGGAGATACAGCTGGGAGGAAGTGGTTGTTTGCATGTACGAAATATACAACATCTGTGGTTTTATTGAAGGTAAGTTGTGTCACCAAAAATACCAGTTTATGAAGGTTAACAACATGCTGGCTTTGGGCACCGTCTGAAATGGGGATGGAGACCTCAGATTTAACATTAAAGATTACCATAAGGTTTCCCAGAATGACTTTGGATGCCTTCACTTCAGGATGCCAAATTTGCGACACTGTTAGAGATGACTGCTTCTCCAGTAAATTCCTCTGAAATCAATTTAAGGGGGCTCGTACCAAATACCTCGAATAAGAAGCAGCCCAATTGAGTGGTCACTTCTAGATTTCTTGATTTTTATCATTACTGATTTGTGCACTGTCTTCTTGGGGTGAAGAGAAGTCAACACATTTCTACTAGAAAGAATATCCAGTTGAGGCACCAGGCCATCAACGCATTCCTCACAAGCAAGGTCTTCTTCACCATGCGGAATTAAATTTTGTAATAATAACCGTAAAGATAGTAATATATCTTAGCAGAGTGAGTTAAAAAATAAAAAAAAAGATTCTGAAATGACAACGTTATTCCAAGAAAGTGAGACTGTCAAATTACAGCCTGACTGCTGAAAAGTATAAACTCATGTAGTGTAGTGAAAGATTATATTTTTCCACAAGAAAGTCATTTATGACTATTATTGACATTTTACATTTACAATTATTACATGGATTATTTTTTGTTATTTGTGTTAAGTTATGCTTATGCTTAGTTTTTCATCAATTCTTTGTTGCAACTTATCTTTAAATCTTTATATAGAAGCTCAAAGTAAGCTTAATATAAAATTAAGATAAATACATATTTTGAATATGTAACAAAAAAAATAAAAATTATATTCAGCTACTGAAACATTCTTTCCATCAACACCATTTTTACTGCATTATTGAGAAATTTAAAATGGCACATGGTGAATATTCGCCTCTGTACCTTTTAACATATATTCTAACTGGATAATTCTTTAGACTCTTTAGTAAGAAAACATAACATTTTCTATTGCAATTTTTATAGATCAATTGATTTTGACAACAAATTCATTGTTCCCTAAGTTTTGTTCAGCAAAAAATACGTGCTGATAAGGCAGAAGTTTTGAATATTGCCAACAATATATGAATTTATCTTTCATCTGAGCAAAAAAATAAAGGCTTGGTTGTAAAGGGTGTATTTTCTCTGTAGTTACCCATGCTTCAGCCCATGGAAATACTGTAATGTTTTGAATAGCCATTTGTCTCTATGCAGTTGAACCTAGATAAATGACTACCAGTCTTTACTATAAAGCATACTAGTATCTTGAATTAGAAAGAGAGTAACAATTTCACTATGTTTTACTCTTTCTTTTTAGAAAAAAAAAAAAAACAAAAACAAAAACTTGCCAAAAAAACCTCACAATTATCCATCAGCTGAATTTTACAACATACATAATTTTTCTACACTGAATATTTTTCACACTGAAGATATTTTTTTCCCTAGAAATATGTCATCTCATGACAACCTCTTCAAGAAGCAGATTATTTTCTTGCAGATCTCTATGTAATATTATAATATAATATAATATAATATAATATAATATAATATAATATAATATAATATAATAATATATAATATAATAATATATAATAATATATAATAATATATAATATGTAATCATTATATATTCTATATAAACACCATATATTATATACCTAATATAATTCTATGAGTTTTTCTCAGACTTCTGGTTTTTTAATCAATAGTGGAAAAGTCATACCTGATATTAACATTTTAAATGGAGAATACCTAAAAAGAATTCTAACCTGTTTGTAGATGGCATCAGAAAATAGAAATGTTTCTCTAAACAGCACATTATTCCCCTGCTGCCCTTAAACAACATTAGAACCTGTAATTTCCTCACATCTGGTTGCCTTTAGATCTCATGCTTTTCCCAGAATTGGCTCCAAAATGTAAAAAATAAATAATTTTTACTCTTTTAAGATCTTGTAGTTTTGATATCCCACTTCTAAATGGACAAAAATAGTTAATGATTTAAATAAGTATTGATGCTTCTTGCAAGTGGCCTATTAGACTTGGCTTTTTTTTTCTTTGTTAGTGATTTCTTTAAGAAAAGAAGACCATAAACAGTCTTCATCACCACTTTTTTTGAACTTCAACCAAGATGAAAAGCCAAAATTTTCAACACAAGACAGACTCCAGCATGTCCCACTGAACACACATCTACCCCCCATTCTAGGAGCACTATTTTTTTAAATTTTCCCCATGTAACTTAGTAATTCGTATGAATTTGATACCTTGAGGTCTGGTATTAGTCAAATGCATAAACACACAATAATCAATTGTAATTTCAAGCTACAAAAATGAATTTTTGTCTTAAGTATATTCTTTAAGTGTCAGTTAATTTTTATAGTGGTATAATGATTTTAAATCCTTATGGTGAGGGATTGTTTCTCTTGCAGGGTCCAGCATATTTTAGTCACAAATGCAACTAAGTGAATAACAGTACTGCTACCACAAGAAAGAAAATAAATTAACAAACTTTAAAAAGTCTCTTGTTTCTTGAAGCTGTGCAAAACTGTCCCATTTTTCTCACAAGAAAAGGAAATATTTTTCATCACTCATAACTATACATAATGCTTACATGTGAATCACAGGCATTTATCTAGTTCCTTTTAAACATTTAGTTTTGATATGAACATTTTGACTCTAAACTTACCAAAACTGAAAAAATTACAGTCTCAGACAAACTCAGCCTAATACACATTTTAGCACTGCTTTAGATTGAAATAAATATGAAAAAAAAAAAAAAAAAAAAAGAAAATCGTATTTCGCATTTAAAAGGTAACTGTCTTTGTGGAACCATCAGACTAGAATCAGCTTATGCCAAATGAAATGCCGAACAAGATTTGCAATATCCAGAGAGTAAGATAAAATGCAGTCCAAACCAGAGTCCTTAACAAGATAGACTGTGCTCAGAGTGGTCTTACTAGCCTACACATAAAAAATGCTTTTGCTTATTTTAGAGAGTTTTCAGATCTTGAACTTGATTCAATTTTCCTTAAACATCAGTTAGCTTCATTACTTAATAGGAATGGAAATCACATCCTGGGTTCTTCTTCTGGCTTTCACATTTTGCTAGTCTAACTTTCCTGATCTTTGCTACAAGGTGGGTTTTGCTGTTGACTCAGCCTGTTCAGTTTCACAGTCAAGACAAAAAAGCTTTTGATTAATTATACTTGCTGTATAACTTAAATTTGATCCATGCAGATTTAGGGATCGCATTTCCCTGCTAGTCCTTGTGTGTTAAGTAGTAGGTGATAGACCAGCTGTTACAACATAAGCAGCAGTGACAGGTCTGTTAATAACAGAGAATGGAGATGGCCCTCAGACTTTTGATTCCTTAACTCTCCATTTGTGCATCACTCTGCCCTGTGAGCAAGGCTCTGAATGGGAACAGCAGGCCCCCTCACATGCTGTCATCATTTATTCTCCCTTCAGCTGCCATGCTTAGGGAAAAACATAGCCGCAGCACTGGTGCATGATACAACCATGTGGGATAAAGCGAAGGCAGCCCCAGCCTAGCTTCAGCTGGCCAGAGACACCCCAAGCTCTCAGGTGAAGATCTTGCCCCTGACTACTGTATCTCTGACTCTTTGCAGTCTGCTTCCTCCTCCCTGCATGCCTCTGACCAAAGGAGAGATGGTATTTCTTTGTCAGGCAGGCAATTACTGCTTTCAGCCACGTGGCTTTCTCCCAGCTATTGACTGCATTACCTTCAACACAGGACAGTGTCAGAAAATTTACATACCGAGTTTAGGCTCAATCTTCCGTTCGCAACATAAGCCACAACTGGAAAGAGTGTCTCGGGTTAATGACAATGAGCTCCACTTAGAGCAATTGCTCAGAATACGCTCCTGAGGACTTTATTTGACAGCATATATCACAAAACTATCTTATCTTAATATTATATCACAAATTATCTTAATCATTGCCTAGAAAGAATAGTTCTCTATTGTTCCTATAAAACATTTTCCTGTTTCTCCAAGAAAATTTGTGAATGAATCCTCCCTTACCTCTGTTCCTTCTGTAATCAGTTAGAAATGGTTTCTGAAGCAGACAAATGATATTTCTTGCATTAATTTTCACATCTGATAGTTGAGAAAAGTTCTCAGCTGATAATGTAAGGAAAGTATTACTGTATCTAGAAGATAGAAAATACAACCAGATAGCAGACAGAATGTATTGCTTTTTAAAGTCACTTGCTCCTCAAAAGACATTTCAAAAGTTTAATGTTTTAAGAATCTCAGTAGTGCAGTGATGTCTGACCTATGTGGTGCCCATTACTTGACATACCACAATATAAAATATAACAGCAAATGATGAAGTACAGTGCTGAGTAGAAAAGATGACCCATGTGCTGTAGGAAGTCTGGAGAATTTTGGCTGACTCTGTTAACTCCATCCTATTACAAGCTTTTTAATCAGGGACCAGTTGTTACGGAGGCAAAATGTGTATGGAGGCTAATGGCCACTTTCTACTAACTGGCCAAAATGCCAAACTTACAAGTTTGAAGTGATTTCACACAGGATAAGTTGTCATTCTGATCTCAGTAGCGGTAAATTTCAACCACACAGATTATTTTTTTTTAAAAGAAAAACTTTGAAGTTATTATCATTATTAGTATGAATGTTTTAATTTCTGCCTTCCTTATTATTTTAAATATTACTGCAGTATTGGAAAAAATTCTGAAACGGTTTTCAAGCAAATTTCTCTCTAAAGTGACTTGCAACCCATGTGAACATTCTGCTTGGTATCTGTAGTAAATGAGCTCTTTTGTTTAACTACTGAAAAGATGCAGCACTGCTAGCCTTGGAGGAATGTTCCCTACAAAAGAGATAGTCCTCTAAGACTGTTTCACTCAAGGTACTCTTTTGAGATAGGAAATAAAGATTTTTTTTTCTTTTTTTCATTAGGAAATAAACTTTAACCACAACATCATCTCACAGAGCACCTCAGATTTTAAACTACTAAGTCAGTGATGTCAAATGTTCAGCAATAACTGTTAGACCAGAGCTGAAGCAATGATTGAGAGTGACAGTTTCTACATTCCATCACTAAATACCTTCAGGTCAGCAATGCAAGCTTATGTCCTGAACTATCTGCTGCAGGAGAAAAGCCTACTCTCTCATAGGCCTTGCTCATTCTCCCACTCCAAAGGAGGGGGCACCTGAAGGTGCGTCTTAGCAGCTGGCACTGCCCTTCTCTGGAAAAGCTACAAAAACCTCCATATCCACGTAAAAGGTGATGAGAGAGTAAAGCTGCCTGTTCAACTGCAGCAGGAGCTGTGTGCCACAGTCGTACCCAGTCTTGAAATTTTACCGCATACTTGTACTGCCTGCTCTTCCAGAAGGGAAGGCTTTAATCCCATTACCCTGTGGAGCCAGCTACTTTCTGGCAAGAGTCATTACAGTGTTAGCTGTGATTAGCAACCTCCTGCTCCCTGCATGCTCTCCCTACGGCAAAACAGAGACTTTCTCTCTCAGGGTTTCCTGTGTCACAAAAAATAGAGCTGAAAAAAATGTACTCAGTCATTTTGTACATTTGGGTAGTGTTCTGTGAGCTTTTTGCACAATGCAATTTTTTATGTTTGAGCTCTTTGCACAATGCAATTTCAAACTCTTAAGGCACCTGTTCCTCAAGTAATGGATCTAATTGGAAAAAAAAGTTTCTCCTTTAATCTTTACAAGGACATAGGAGTGCATTCCTTCTCTAGAAAATAAAAGTTAATGGTTCTCTCTTTTCAAAGGTACATTTGATTATTCATGTTTGAAAAGGGTTGTGTGCATAGTCTGAGATGTAATATTTGATTTCTAGGCCCCAGTCAGAAAAAGCAGTTAAGATCATTAGACATTTTCATTCAATAAAGAAGGCTAAAAGGGATAGCCCTAATGGACACCCTGTCACATCTTATCCATCTTAAAAAAATACATCCCTTATAGTAAACACAGAGCCTCTAAAACACAAGATGCCTCACTGCCCTTAGCTTTCCTTTCAGCCAAGCAAACTGAAGTCATTCAGATTGTACAGACATTATTCATGCTACCTTAAAAAGTGAAATCTCAGCCCCAGAACACCTGCCAAGAGAAGAGAACAAAATAGTACGAGGGAAGACTGTAAAGGGATTCAAAAGCCTCAAATCCCTGAGAGAGCTATTATTAGATGACAGATTTAGATTTCATTTCTGCTAGAAAAATTTCAGACATTCGGGACACTTCATCATTAGCAACAAAGCAGAAAATAAAATGTAGTTACTTTTACCATATATCCTATTTGAAACAAAACAGATATTTTAACCAAAAACTGCTCTCAAATTAGAAGTACAAGTCAATATAGTCAAGACAGATTACTGGAGAGTTTACCAATTTATGTCTCAGCAGAAAAGTATAAATTTTAACCTTTCCTAATAATAGTTGTTTCTCATGAAGAAGGTACGTTGGCCAACCAGGCCCCTCAAAATTAAATAGGTTGAACCATGAGAGGAGACAGACCATGATATGACTAAATGTTTTTCTATAAATGACTGGAACACTTTTGGGAGTAACATTTCAACGAAAATGGTGGAAAGTAAGAAATTATTTTGGGGGATTTTTCTGTTCTTTTTCACCTTTTCTGTTTATTTAATCATTCACCTCACAGGAAAGAAACATGGACAAAAAGAAAGAAAATGGCTTTAAAAACCTAAGTGCCAAAAATATTTAAGACCTAAATAGCTTGAAACAGTTTCATGAAAAAAAAAAAATAAAACAAAATCAGGATTTGAGAAAAATTGTGTTCCCTCTGTAGATTTACTTATATGGAATACGGCAATGCTTTCTAATGATTGCAGTGACTGCTAACATGAAAAGCACCTACATCATGGGCTTCCTTTCTCCCTAGTAAGCCATCTGAAGAGAGTTAACAGGAATGTCAGGAGGAGAGTGAGGATAGGGGAGTAGTTCCATGGGTAGCAGGACCAGCAAAGCTTTAGCCTGTGGTCTCTTCTTCAGGCAGAGCACTAGCTGGATCTCCCCTCTTTCTAGCCCTAGCTCTGCTGCTTGGTACAAGTCTAGCTTTCTTGCTTGATCTGTAGAACTTACATTTTGTTGAAAATTTTTTTCACTTCTGTCAAATGAGTATGATATCAGACAACTGTTGTGAAAATGATTTGAGAGAGACAGCAATTGCAGGAAACTGACACAGACAGCATAGTAAGTTGTCTTTCTTTAGGAAACCAGACTATAAAAAACTAGATGGACAGTGAATGACAGTACATTTTCTGCAAACCAGAAGGCTGTGAGACACCAATAACTGCTTTTAAGTGGAGCTTTGAAGTGGAAATGCACAAGGAAAAGTTTGAAGGCTGAAGAAACTTTTTCCAAAATACATATGAATAATTTTATGAAAGAGTTCACATTATTCTGACCCTCCATCTTGCTGACAACAACTTTAAATTGAATAGATGGCAAAAAAGTAATTTCATTGTTTAACACCAACTATTCACTAGCCAGAACAAGAACACATATAAGGGACTGAGACACAAGAGTCATAGGCTCAAGCTTGTATTCTCTTCCTGGCCTTGACATTGTCCCGTAGCAAAGATCTTCAACAAACAGCACTTTTCATGCCTCTTTCTCTGTCCCCTTAACCTTCTTGATCATTTAGACTGTAAAGTACTACAATGCAAAATTACAAGCGTACTTCAGGATTTGTGCTCTTTTTGCTGTCTCTCATACTTCCTTCTAATTAGGCAAGGCTTTTAACAATTAGCTACATCTCTGTAAGTCTTGAAGTCATAGAATCATAGAATCATTAGGTTGGAATAGACCTCTGAGATCAAGTCTAACCGTTGACCTAATGCCACAGTGCCCACTAAACCGTGTCCCAAAGTGCCATATCTACACATTTTTTTAACACCTCCAGGGATTGTGACTCCACCACTTCCCTGGGCAGCCTGTTCCAATGCTTGACTACTCTTTTGGTACAGAAATTTTTCCTAATGTCTAATCTAAGCCTCCCCTGTCGCAACCTGAGGCCATTTGCTCTTGCCCTACCACTTGTTACTTGGGAGAAGAGACTGACCCCCACCTCACTACAACCTCCTTTCATGTAGTTGTAGAGCACGCTAAGGTCCCCCCTCAGCCTCCTCTTCTCCAGACTAAACAACCTCAGTTCCCTCAGCCACTCCTCATCAGACCTGTTCTCCAGACCATTCACCACCTTTGTCGCCCTTCTCTGGACCCACTCCAGCACCTCAATGTCTGTCTTGTAGTGAGGGGCCCAAAACTGCACACAATACTCAAGGTGCAGCCTCACCAGTGCCGAGTACAGGGGCACGATCACCTCCCTACTCCTGCTGGTCACACCATTTCTGATACAGGCCAGGATGCTGTTGGCCTTCTTGGCCACCTGGGCACACTGCTGGCTCATGTTCAGCCGACTGTCCACCAGCACCTCCAGGTCATTTTCCGCCAGACAGCTTTCCAGCCACTCATCCCCAAGCCTGTAGCGCTGCATGGGGTTGTTGTGACCCAAGTGCAGGACATGGCACTTGGCCTTGTTAAACCTCATACTGTTGGCCTCGGCCCACTGGTTGAGCCTGACCAAATCCCTCTGCAGAGCCTTCCTACCCTCGAGCAGATCGACATTCCCACCCAATCTAAGTCCTCCTTAGATTTCCATGTTTTAGTGAAAAAAAAAATATTAAAAGGCTTAAAGACTTTACAAATAGTTATTTTATACGAAAGCAAAAGTAATGAATAATTCAAAAGCGGAATTCAAGTAGTGGTCATACTCTGATTGCACTTTGTAATAGCTAGGAATAACAGTAATCAGCAAGGGTCTTCAAAAACGCCTGTAGGGTTTTTCTCCTTCAATCCTATAAAACTTACATTCATATCCTATTTTCTGTTCTCTGCATTCTACTTAGTAGTTTTTCACATGCTTCATTATACAACAAATATATGTAAGAGATTTCTTATTTCTTCTTTTTCCTCTTCCACTAAAAAAATATGACAAAACAGGGAGAAGGAAGGTTTTTTAATTTACTTTGAGGTTAGGCCAGAACATGTTTCTCTGGCCTTCTGCTTGGGAGGGGCATCATAAGAAAATAACAGGATTGCCTTGCTCTTTTTCTTCATGTTTTCATTTGTAAGGTATTCCTCAGGCTCTATCTGTTACTCCTTTTTTCTGCCTAGTGCTTTCTTCCCTTCTCTGCCCTTCTCACAGAGAGAGGGAAGATGCCAATTTATTCTGGAACAGTTATCAAACAGGTCCAAACCTAGGCATCGGTATGGTGAAGCTGAATAAAAAGCTATAGTGTACTTTGAAAGGGAGACACTAGCTGAAAGGTAATGAAGGATACTTCACCGGTAATAAGAAACCAACTGTTGGGACCGCATACATAAAACAAAAGAACGGCTAAAGGATAGTGTGCCCTATAACACATGGATATATAGGACAGGACTACAGCATAGCTCAGTCTCTGATGTGTCACTTTAATCAAACCTGACTTAGGGAAATAAAGTGCTTAAATGCCTGCACAAATATTGGTAGCATCATGGAATAAAAAGAGAAGAGGGTCTGAAAATAGAGGCTATGGAAGGAGATGGTTGAGTAAAACAGCCAGGCCACAGGAATTCAAGGCAATTTGCCAAGCTGGGGTAAGATCCTTCCCTACAAAGTTTTTTACTGGTCATATCACTAGCTGTTAATAAAAAAATTAAAAAAAAAAGGGGGGGGGGGCCCAGTTTCTACAATATAGGCCACTTCCATGGCCAAGATCCTCTATAACATAATGCTTTTCCTTTCCTTTTCAGCTTGATTTGATAAATAAATGAATAATTGGACTGTGAAACACGGCAGAAGGATATTAAAGGCTATTAGCATGTGAAATGAGCTCTCTGCTGGTGTAGTTCTAACCATGTGTAGTGAAAATCTATGTAATTCATATGGGACTGATGGATAATTAGTCCTCAGAGTCACCAGAAGTCTCTGATGTGTGAGAAATTAGAAAAACTTTCAATAAGCTTTCTTCTTCCACTTCCTTCCCAGTCACATCAATGTGTTCCAGACATGTACAGATATATGCTGCAAGGTTAAAATCTGGACCAAAGGCAGACATAAGTAAGGCAGCAACCCAAACAGCTTCCTGTAGTGCTGGTTATTAGCCTGGCTCTGGCCTGAGCTCCACTTTCCACATTCGGCTGGGAACACCTCTGGAGACCTGCTGACAGATTGTGCTGCACACAGCTTATCCAGATCACACAGAGAAAAGTTAAAGTTCTCACAAAGGCACCAAACATAAATGAACTTTGTCTTTGAGGGCTTTCTGCTGCTTGGCATAAGTCTAGCAAAGCTTATTCTTTCACACTACCACTGCAGCTGAGTTTAGTTCTGAGATCAAGCTAAGACTCACACAATGAAGTAGAAGAAGAGACAACAGTAGAGCTCTGTGCTTCCCCTTTCACAGCTCTGAATGGGGCAAGGCATGGGAGCTGTGCCTGCACATAAGGGTATCCAGACTTGAAATCTCCAACTTGACTTGGTTCCTGGTTACCACGTTCCCCTTTCCTTCCTTTCATTCTGAGGCCTGAGGCCAAGGCAGGCAGGAAGCCAGCAGTGCTCCACAAAATCAGGTTAGCACTTCGCACTTTTTTGTAACAACTGTTTTAGTGCTTCATAGACTGCTGTACAGCTCAAAAAAAAAAAAAAAAAAAAAAAAAAAAAAGGCAAAATGAGATTACTGGCATTGTGTCTGTAGAATTATTTTCTTTCTAGCTTCTTTAGCCTGGGGAATTGCTCTTTGCCAGAGCACACTCCCTCTTCAACTCCAGATCTGTACTGTGAGAATAATACTCGTTCAGACTAAAATAAAAGTTTACATTTTCTAGACTGTGGCAAAATCTATGTGAGAAATGTTCCTGCTCATACATTCTGTTGCTACGCCAGCAAAGGAGACTACACTACAGCTCTTCACATTCTACCATCTACCAACAACACTTTACTCTATGGTCTTATTGCAATAGACAAAGCTCTTGGGTGTCTACAAAGTCATGTTGATCAGAAACCACGCAGATGTACACGCCATTCCAAAACTTTGTTTGCCCTGCAGTCCAAATAGGTAATCTAGCACTCCCTGAAGCCCCTTGGAATCCATAAACTGCTCACTGCATAGACAGGGCTGTTATACTTTTTTGTACTCTACTTAAGTTTTTCAGTGTGTAAAAGCAGCAAAATATAAACTGCTTAAAGGGAAAACAGGGTGATAAATTCAGAGCACAGGTATGGATTTATGTGAATCAAAAGCACCTTACAAAATATTAATTGAGCAAGAAGGAGACCATGGAGAACTACAAAGGTTCTAGAAAAACTGAAAATCAAAGAGAAAGGCAGTTTACTCTCTGAGGTCAGCTAAAGAACTAGTAATACAGCTTGTTTCACCCTAACCTCTCAGGTTTCCATTTCACATTCTTTTTGTTGATATGTGTGTGTGTGCATATATATATATATATATATATAGGTATATACACATACATACGTTAGTGAAGCAGCTGAGATTTTCCAGATTCAGCTGGACAATATTTATTTATTTTATCATTCTAATCTCTTGCACTGTGTCAACATTTGCCATTGGAGTAACTGGAAGGAAAATTTCCAAAAAGACAGTAATGTAACAGAGTGACACATTTGTCAACAAAACTTTGTAATCCCTAACATAGATATACATTGTGTGGTATATTTAAGGAAGAGAAGGCATCAGAAAGGGCTCTTTCTCATCTTGCATGAACTTTTTACTTAACTGAGTTTGAAGAAAATGAGAAGAAATAAAAGCATAACTGAGGAAAGAAGAAGATTTCAACTGAATTTGCAGCCCATTGAAGATCCTAATTGCCCCAAGCGCTGCTTTGTCCCTTCCTTTTGGCATCGGTAATCAAATGGCTGCATGGGTCAGGTCATGCATTCTATAATTTGTAGAGCGATGTGTTTGATAGCTATCCAGTACTGTGCTGCTACCATGCTGTAAGATTTATGGAGTCTACCACTACCTATGACTTGCCCATTCACACATCTCTCTTGCTTGCCCCTTTCCTTTTTATTAGGATGCACTGGCCTTTTTTTCATTTGAGATTATGTATTTTAACACTTGTGATAGTAGTAGGTAATTATGTATTTCTTTCTTCCCCCCTCTTGAAACACAGCTGCTTATGAAGTTAGTTCCTTTGCCTGAAGTTGCAAGATTTAGTATAATTTACATTCTCCACACTTTTGGGGATATAAGTTGTGAATCTTACTTCGTACATGACAGAAATACAGATTTGCTGAGCTATAGAATCATCAGAGTCAATCAAAAGTTGCGCCATTCCATCAAACTATCATATTGCTTTAGTCCTTTTACTTTGGCTGAAAGTTATTCCTTCTAACTTTTAACTCATAAGGCTGGTGTACGCAGTCATTGTCTGGAGAACACCTTGTGGGAGGGATTATCCAGGAACATCCAACACTTGTGCTCACGCCAGTCAGCTCTGTTCTACATTCCCTGCAGCTCATTTGCAAGCATTAAGCTTGCACTGTAGGTTAATACAAGCATTCACCCAGGCAAGTTCAGCTTCTGCTAGCCATGTAGCTCCTGCAGACTGATTCAGCTAGAAAACTTGCCCAGAAAGCTAAATAAATATTCAGGGAGTGAGCCCACACTGAGCTCCAGTCTGCCACAGCTATGTTGATACCAGTATTTCTGGTATTTGTCTAGTTTAAAGCTAATTTCTTCACCTGTGTGTTAGATGCAGTCACAGCAGTGTTAGTAATGTTCTCAGGACATATGGAGCATAGAAGTACAGGACTGTAGGGCAGTGTGTGCATGACCCAAGCCAGGACTCCCAGCTTCAGGCAACCATGCAATAGATGTCTGTCTAATAGATGTCTAATAGATGTCAGAGTCACACAACATCTATTCCATGCCTATGGCACAGGTCATAGAACAGTGCCATAAAGGCACTATAGTAAAAGACAGAGTCTCAATCATAATGTGACTCATGAAGGGAACAGGAGGGGTCAAGGGAAATCACACCTAGAGCTTAATAAATAAAACTCATAAATGACTTTAGGTAGTGATTGTGCAGAGAGGGAGGTGGAAACCTACAGTTAAACTTACAGCCTGATCTGGGCTGTCCCCACCTTAACATCAGAAAATTACTTGAAATAAAGAATGGGTTCTTACCTACAAATGAGAGCACAGGTTACTATGAAAGAAATTTGAGTTTGATGTCTGGCTTCTTAGATCCTGTGGCTTAAAACATTTGAGAATTTTCTGGGAAATTGTGTCCATATCACTCTGCCAAGATGATCTGGCATGGACCAAAACTTTGGTGAGGCTCAGGACCCCCATTTATTGCAGTTTCGAGTGTGATTATATTTAGTATAGATACGTTATCTTAAAAATAACAATTAAAAAAAATTCTAAACTATGTACCAAAGAAAGTTTGTGCCCATATATGTGATCCTGTGTCATAACAGCTCAGGCTCTGCTCTGAGTCTTAATGAAGCTCATGTGATATCAGTTATAAATGGCAACTGTGCAGAGCAAGTGACATAGTGTATCTGAGAAGGAGCTATAAAAAAATATGCTAATTCTGAAAATGAGATTCTTGGAAGGAAATTTGAATATGTTGATAGAATTCTACAGAAAGCAACATATTCCTCCACAAAGACCTTGCTGTTGCCAAGAACCTCTTTTTACCATCTTAGATGATAACTTTATATAAATGCAGAACTGGTATGTGTTTTTACAAAAGGAAGAAAATTCTCAGCAGCATTCACATGCTCTTGGGGATGCAGAATATTTAATCAGCCTTTATGTTATACAGCTTTTCAGATGTCTCTATCTCCTAAATTCTGATGACTGAAACATTTTTAAAACAAGAACTGCTATAATTGTAAAGACCTGTGCCTTTTTGAAAAGTCATGGCTAATGATAGTTTTTTAAAATGATCTTCTCGGTACTCTGTATCCTCTACAGGGCTGGTGGGGGGAAGGGATTACATGCATTTCTGGTTGCTCCCTTTAGTTCCTCATTCTACTTCTGAACTCTCTTCTATACCTTTCTGAACTAGCTGTTGTGGGGAAAAAACAAGACAAAACAAAACAAAACAAAGAACTGAAGCTCTTTGTGCATTTATAAATTGCATCTTAACCCATTCACAAAAATAGTATATTTTGGAAACAACTCATCCAAATAGTTTCTGTGAACATAAGTTCTGTCCATTTTTTGCTTCTTTTTCCTCAGGTTTCTTTTCCCTACCTTGACTGAAAAGACAGGAATGGGGAAATTTTTCAATTCAAACAATTTTGTTCAGGAAATTTCAGCTAATCAGTTAAACAGAATATTTTCAAGAATGCCGATTTCACACAGGTTGGTTTGGGTTTATGTGAAAATGGAAGACCTTTTATTACTCATTTGAATGTCTTTCTAAAGCATTACTCTAGTGTTTCATACTACCTATAGTTGATGTTCTTCAACTTCTTTTCTCCCCCATGAGCTAGGATTCCTGAACTTTGCATCTATGCAATGGCCGATACTCCCTGTCATGAGGAGACTATTGTGTGCAACCACAGAATTAATTTATCCATACCAGTTGTACCATAAGCACACTAATCCATTTCAAGATGGAAATAGAGCTGTTTTCATTCAAAATATTACATGGGTTATTTTCCGTGGTTTTCATTAACACTCACAATCTAAATGTTCTCATTGTTCATGTGCCAATTGTACTGTAGTGTGGTAAAATTATTCGTTATGGATGCTGTGATATGCAGCCTAATTCACATGTTATGATTTCAGTTCTTTCATAAACAAGTACAAACCTTAAACACACTAAAGACCAATGACTAATAACTGTTAATGAACTAAAGCACAGGTCTAATTGACATAGTTGTTAAAATTATGGTAGAAGCTTCTATCTCTCTATTCTAGGGCTTCCAAATTCACAGAATTGAACCAGAGACAATACTGTTGCCCCTAGAGACATTATGTTATACACTGCTGAGAAAGTGAAATACAAAACCATGAAAAAAATCCAGAAATCGATACAAACCCCAACAACAATCTTGTTAATTTCTTTAGTTGCTTTAGCAGCTAACATGTTTCTGCCAGAAATGAAGCCTCCCCTGCTTTTTCCCCATGAAGATACTGATAATTAATGTCAGAGAAACACAGAGAACATACATTTCTATTACCTAAAATATTTGACCAGAAATACTTTCTGCTTCTTCTTAGCTCAATAAACACCAGAAAAATTGTATTGGATTTCTTTCCTTTAGACTATTCAAATGAAGATGAAGAATAAATCAAACTGCAAACACAGAGTGGGGAATAATCCCACCATGTCAATTAAATTGACAGCATACGAAAAAATGCTAGTGAATTCAATATGTATTTCATTTTACAACCATCTCAGCTTGAATAGTATATCTGGGAAAGCTTCTTATGTCTACAAGAGTTTTTTTCAGAAGAGAACATTTATTATAGTTGTCTTGGCAACATGAGCTCTGTGGAAACATAAATCAGAGTTTAAGAAGGTTTGGTTTTAATCTCTGAAATAAAACAGAAGAAAAATAAGTCTACTGTGTAAGCAGAACTTTATAATCTGGTCTCTGTTAAACGCATGAAATGACCAGATCCATTACATATTGAAGTATTCCACCTTGCTGATGCAGCTTTGTGTAGAGTACAGTCTTAAACAGGAACCAGGAGTAATGCACTGAGAAAGATGTAAGCAGGCTGCGTGGAGCCCACGTTAAAACATTGAACAGGATAATAGGCTTAAAAAAGCAGGACCCTTGATAAAATTAGAAGGAATTCAGAGTAGAAAATAGAAGACTGAAGGAATTCATGATTGTGATTTTTCAAAACCTTAAGTGTTGTTATAAAAAGAACATTTATTAATTGGTCCACATGACCATCAGGATCCCAGCCTTGAGAAGCAACACAGGGAAAGACTAAAAAAATTCATTTTAAATGAAGCAAAATTTTAAGCTATTAATTAATTAATGTCTTTAAACAATGTAACATATTACCTAGAAAACCTCTCATTATTAGTAGAAAATTTTAAGCACAGGCTATAAAATATATTTTGATTATTTGTTCTTGTACATTTGTAAAGAAATTGCTTCGAAGGTTTACAAAAATGTAAACTATTCTATCCCACCACATATTTTTTACTGGAAAAAACAGCAATCCCTTTCTCTCATACACTGGCTAAGCCTAGCACAAAGCTGCGTGTTCACGGGGCTGCCACCTGTGTTACAGATGGGCCTGGACAGAGCTCCACCTGAGAAGACATGCAGCCTGCCCTAAGGAAGCTGCTGTCTTTGCCTGCACATTAACATTTATTGAGAATCCTGAACTTCAAATTGGGAATCAAAGTCTAATAACCTTTCTTCTCCAGTTGTTCTAACTAAAAGGGATGTCTAGCAGCAATTGCAAACGGAGAGCAGAGATGATGCGCGACCATGAGGAAAAAGTTTAGCCTTCAAGAGCTGCCCCTGCTCCCATCACTAGTTTTGGTCCAATACCACATAGGAAACACACTGTGAAATTCAAAGAAGTAGCTGAAACATTTCTAGCTAAACAGCATGTAAACCTATTTTCAATAGGAGACAGAGAAGAAAGTACTGAACTAGCCGAAAGACAAATTCACTAACCAGCTATTTCAGTCTGGATCCAGATTTCAAGCAAATTTTATGCGCACTTTTCCCAGACCCCAGCCATGGCATGTCATGTAAAGATCTTACTTTCCTTTCATCTTCCTGGACAGTAGCTGTAGTACGTTTCTAGCTTGGCATCAGTCTAGCAAGGCCAAATGCACTTCTTTCTTCCATCACCAGTCACTAGTAATATGACACAGGAAATAATCAATTAAAATGAACATGACACCAACCAGAAATCAACCACGTTGGACAGGATAAATGCCACTTTTGTGATCTTACTGGTGTTAGAATCATAGAATCATTAGGTTGGAATAGACCTCTGAGACCATCAAGTCTAACCGTTGACCTAACACCACCGTGCCCACTAAACCATGTCCCAAAGTGCCACATCAACACGTTTTTTTGCACACCTCCAGGGACAGTGACTCCACCATTTCCCTGGGCAGCCTGTTCCAATGTTTGACTACTCTTTCGGTACAGAAATTTTTCCTGATGTCCAATCTAAACCTCCCCACTTGCACAACCTGAGGATATTTCCTCTTGTTCTACCACTTGTTACTTGGGAGAAGAGTCTGACCTCCACCACCCTACAACCTCCTTTCATGTAGTTGTAGAGACCACTAAGGCCTCCCCTGAGCCTCCTTTTCTGCAGACTGAACAACCCCAGTTCCCTCCGCCACCCCTCATGAGACTTGTTCTTTGGACCCTTCACCAGCTTTGTTGCTCTTGTCTGGACAGGCTCCAGCACCTCATGTTGTTACATTTATAAATAAATGTTGTTACATTTAAATGTTGTTACATTTAAAAATAAACTGTGATCTTAAAGGAACAAAAAGGGATAGTCAAATACTGAAGTTACCCTAAATCAGGGTGAATTTCAAAAATTTCACTAGCACTTTTTTCCAGAACTTTTGTCCTTTCTTAATCTCATAAACTAATCTCTTTATAGCTAATGTTCTCAAAAGACTCCCAAGGACATTGGCAGATGAACTTAACACAGAAGTACTGTGTCTGGATAGAAATTGCTCGATGTCCCAGTAAGACATTTCTGTTCTATCTCAAAACTTTCTGATGTTCAGAAATTCTTGGTTTTGTAAAGGTTAAAAAAAAAATAATAATAAAAAATCAGTGTCTCCCTGCACTTTATTGTTCTTTCTTCTTTACCCCATGTTAACCTAGGATGTAACAAATTACCTCTACGCAGTAGGGTAGACATGAGCAAGTTTCAAGACCCACACACCTGTAGTCTCAAAACTTGCTCTTGTCTTCATTTCTGATGTGGAATTTAAAATTTGTGATGCACTTATCTTCAATAAATCCCAGTGAAACGAAAAAAAAAAAAGTACAATTTTCTCTATTTTATTGACGAGTAACAGAGACATAAGACACTTAAGTTTGTACCTAGGATGTCAGGAAAACAGGCAAAGTGAGGAAAAGAGCTCCACTCTTCCAAATTTCAATTTGCCACATGAAACCTCACTGCATAAAAAGCTTTTTCTCTTATTTACTATGCCAATTTACAGTCTGTAACCGACTCTTGATAGCAACAGTAAAAGAGCAGGGGAAATGAAACCTAAGATATGTTTAGAGCTTCTTGGCATGCAAGAACCTTCCTCCCCTTATTTGTATGGAGATGGTTTGCCATGCCAGCAAAGTTTCATTATGCTGAATCAATTGGACTGTGTTTCAAGCAGGTGTTTTGACTAGCTTCAGTACCTTATCCAGTGTGATTCTGTGCATCTCTGGGATGATCCTATTTGACTCCAAATGAAGAAGAGCAAATTGGCTACTTGTGGCTTGATCATACAGATATTCTCAAACAAGCTGCAAGGCTTTGTTTCGTTTCTTATTTCAAAGATGGAAGAGCGTACACTTATGCAATAGAAGTAAGAAAGAAAATTATGTTTAATTTTTAGTTGGAGAAGACAAATGCTGAATTTTCACAATTGCCTGCAACAAAGTGTTTTCAAAAGATTCTAGTCTAAAAGCTGCTTTTTCACTTGCCATATTGACCTCAGAGGCAGGTTTTGCTCATGTCAAGGTTGAGTGATCTCAATATCTGACATGGCAACATGACGACAAGTACGGAAGAGAATAAGAAATAAAAGTACTCGCTCTCTATTTCTATTTCTTTTCATTTGATGTTTGCTGCTGATGCCACTGCAGCTGAAAGCATTATATGTTGGGTGCAGAACCTCTGGCTAGATACTTAGAGCTGGTAGTTTTATGTAAAAAAGTGATGTTGTTCACTATTCTTCTGTTTGTCAAGAGATACTTCTGCTTTATTAATAGAATCCAGTGTGAGCTTGTTGGAAAATTTTCCATGCATGGTGTCACGGTTTGAGGCTGGGCCGGCCACTAACGAATGACAGACGCTCTCTACTAACCCCTCTCCCCTCCCAAAAGGGAAAAGGAGAGAGAACAAGGGAGAGAGACTTCACGGTTTGGAAAAGAAAACTAAAACAGCTTTAATGGAACAATAACAATAAAAGAAAAGATAATAATAAGAATAAGGGGGGAAAAAAATGAAATATATACAGTATGTACAAATATATACAAAACCAATACCGAACCCAACTCCCCCCCACCCTGCTGACAATACGTCACCACCACACCTCAGGGCTGGCACTGGGGCAGTCCCAGGCTGGACTCGGCAGCAGACAGGGACGGGATGCAGGAGCTGGACTCAGGCACTGGATTCAGGGATGCACAGATCAGTCCTCCTCAGATGTCGGCCATCGAAGAAGAGCGAAGGCGAGCGAAGGGGCGAGACCCTCGGGATCTCTCAGCTTTATACTGAATATGACGTCTATGGGATGGAATACTCTGTTGGTCAGGTTTGGGTCACCTGTCCAGTTCGCTCCTCTCTGTAGGTGTGACCCTTTTCACTCCTGGCACCCCAACACGGAGTACAAGATTTAGCAGTGACCTTGGTCGCCATAAGAACAAGTATAAGCAAGGGCCTCTCTGCATACCATTCCTTGGTACGAACTATAAACATCAGGCCTTATCACTGCTAGGAGCAGTCACTGTCTGGAAAAACATGCTGCTGTTTCAGAAAGTGCTGTTAGTTAGAGGAGACTTAACTGAAAAGTTAAAGCACTAAAACAGAATCAGTTCTGATTTAGCCCAAACCAGGACACATGGGAAGATACGGCAAGTATCAAAAGAACTTTAAATTTCTTTTAAAGAATGTGCAGAGTGTGTATGCATTCTGGAGCATCAAAACAGCTGCAGGCACATGAGACCAGATCCTATTCTGATATTAAGGTTGTGAGGTAAGCATCAGCTAGCTATGAGAACATCTAAGAAGAGGTAGAATAAGAAACCAGCTGTGTAACAACTGTTCTTTGGCTGGCTGCGTTCTCTCTCCAATTATTATACCTCAGTTAATATTTTTTGCTTTCAAAACCCATTTAAACATCACACCATAATACATGATATAAAAACTCATCTCTCACAGCTAGAAAATGTCATTGGAAGTGCTATTTTTATAATGCTGATTCTTATCATTAGAAGCAGAATAAAGCCTGTATAAAGCTAGTATTTGGGGTTAGTGCAAACACATTCATCTTGTGATTAATGTAGTGTTTTCTAAATGTTTTGTGCTTTTACCAAGGGGCAACTAATTCTTGAAGGCATTTCCAAAGTGTAATGTGGTATGATAGTCACAATCCACTAGAATTGAAATGTAAAATATAATGCTATTCTCCATCTGTGGAAACAAGTGTTTAAGTGATTTCTCCATTCTTTCTTTTTCTGATTTTTCTCTATAAAGCTCTTTCCTTAGATCTTAGAGATTCTATAAACCTCACTGATTGATAATATTTCCAAGTGTAGACATATTAAGAGACATTTTTTTAATTCTTTACATCTGCTGATTGACCTCCTCTCCAAGTGACTGACTGCTTTAAAAGCAGGGCCTATTTTCATCTAGAATGTAACATATTGTGGTCTAAAGTTATGACGATTTGTTTGCTATGTCAGCCCATGAAATGCTATGTAACTTTAAGCGCTCTGAAAAAAACTCTATTCCTGTATATATAAAACTAGATTGTATAAACTAGGGAACAGCTTTAGTATAAATAACTGCTTTTCTCAGGTCTTCATCTGTAAGTTATCCATGTATAGCATCCATTTTATCTCATAGTGACAGTAGTAAGACAAACTAATATTAACACATAGTTAAGGTATTTTAAGGATGAGTCCATAGAAAAGACCATGAGGTAAGTGGATATGTTGTCATCACAATAAGGTAACAGTAAATGTGCAGTAAATGTGGTAAGGAAAAAACAATATAGGCTAAATAATTTTTCATTATTGCTTGTCTATTGGGGAAAGTCACCATGAAATAAGCAATTTCTATTATAAACTGATTTTGAACAGGTCTGTTGGCTGATCTGTCTCAATACGAATTATAAGACCCACAGAACAGAAGTGAAACAACAATATTCCCCTGTCCTGTCTGACTACAGCCTGTTCTTAAAAACTACACCAATAGCAAACTTGTAGGCATAAGGAAGCCACACTGAAGTTTTGCTCAACAAGGCCAAAGTAGAAGTGGGCTTCTGTGGAGAACATGTAGAATTAGTAAAACAAGAACATACCATATTAAGTTTAACATGAAACCTCGTTTCCCTATACAGCTATGTTGAGTTGGCACATCAATGCAGCCTGTCAAATTTTGTCAAAACAGGTTATGCTATTACAGGTCTACTACATATTTGTGCAGGAGTGGATTTCAAGAAATGTTCTGTTTGAGCCACATCAAACTAAGTTCTTCAAACCTACTCAAGATATTGGTTCTCAGGGTGGGGAGAATCTAAATTTTTACCCTCAGTCATTTTGGTTGCCAAGACAATCATAAAAAAATATCATAGAATTTATAATGACAGGATACCCCTCTCCCCCTTCCTCCTCCCCTTTCCCCCAAACCCCATGATAATTAGTCTTGCTCCACATTGCTTATGGAGTTAATATTCATACAGACTGTAGTCCTGACAAACAGCTCAATAGTTTGAGTGAATTATTATGAAAAGTTGAAAAACCTTAACTATCATTGTTCTGGATCCTTCAGTAGTGGCATCTGATTATGTCAGAAGAAGACTTTCTCTCTTGATTTCAGAAGAATGGAGGATTAAACCTACTGGTAATAATGTTTTCCTGTTGATAATGTTATATTTTACATAGCACAAAATGATGAGTTAGAGGGCTTCTTAATGCTCTGTAAAACAATGGCATCTTTGAATGTGAAATTAACTCAATATTAAAAAAAAAAATTAAAATGTTAACAGCATTTCAAACTTCTATTCTAAATATATTGTAGACTACTTAATATCTATCCCTTATGTTCTAAAATATTCTATATTCTAATACATTCTAAGTACAATTAAGACATATCTATAGCTCATAATGGGAAATTTTGCTCACTAGATATGATTCTGCCTTGGTAAAAACACATATGCTACTATGCATAGAAAAGCCCTGTTAAAATACTGTTGGAATAATAATGTACACAAAAAAACATTAGCATTAGCGCTTTTCTCATTATAGTTAATGGCAAAAACTCATTGATTGCAACAGGAGATCTTTCCAGTGAGCACTTCTGCTTACTTTTACTGCAGGCCAAATTATACCTCTGTAACCTCTGGAACCCTTAGTATTTTCTATTGCCACATCAACAGCTGCTAGCAAGTGCTCAGCCTTTTTTCAAGTGCACAAGTCTCTGCCAATGTCCCCAGCCAGCTCGCTCCATGAGGTCACACCTGAAATACACAAGTTCCACTGTTTGAATTGTCATTTCCCTCCCATCTCAGCACAGATTCATACAAACTCAAATGAAATATACACATAACACAGATATTTAGGTGTAAATCTCTCTGCATATACTCATTTTGGGGTAGTGGATCAATTTAATAAATATCAGTGACAAGCCTATTTTAGCTGAAGTGCGAATTTCCCCCTTTTCATGGGGGAAACTCAACTCAGGGAAGATACATACAATATTACTGTTCTCGTAACCAAATGCAACTATACGCAAAATAGCATATATTTCTAAAGTTGTAATAGACCCTGGAGGAGAAAAAAGTAAAAAGATTTTTTAAATCACTCCCCTTCAGGTATTCCTGAATTGAAGAGCTCCTAAGATTCTAAATAAAAACATGCAATAAAAATTTACATAAGTTTACAGGAGAACTGCCATTTGGGATGTCATCCAAACTGCCAGCTGATGGATATAGATGTACACACACATCCTGTTTCAGATTGTGGTCTGGGTTAACTGCTTTAAAGGAAGATATAAGGAGCTATCTACATGCATGGGAAGTTGTGAGGAAAGAAATGCCTATAATGCTAACTCATTTCCAGGCTCTGACAAACTCTCAGCTGTGAAGAGCAGTATTTCTCATTTGGTTAGCCCCATCACACGAAGGCACTGATTATGGCAAATTCCTCCTGTGCTGATATAAGTTATTTTCGTAATTTCTGTGCAAAGTTTCTGTACTCTTTGCATTTGCTATCCTGAGTGAAACAGCCAGAATTTTGCCTTTTGCTGGCACTTCAGCTTCTTCTGTTTCTCTGTTGATGAAGACAAGAATAAGTTCATTATTACAATGAAGTGATAAAGTTTATGGTCCTTCTTCAGCCCATGCCATTTGCAGATGTGGGTCATCATTTATACAGATGCCAGCTGGAAATGCCAAAGGTACCATTAACCAAAGAGAGTAAAAACTCAACAAAACTGCAAAACACAACCATAAAGATATATTTGTTATTATTATGATTCAGTCTCTTTTGATAAGGTATATATTCACGTAGGTAAGCCAAGCCAGAACAAGTAGTGTCCACAAACTTCATCTACATTGGAAAGAATCTATGATCATTAATAGAGACAGTCTGTAATGACAATGTACGTTGTACAAAGATTTTTTAAATTGTAACTGGATAAAGAGTTGAAACTATTATCAAATTGAAAAGGCTGCTGACGTAAAGTACTTTGGTGGCTATATTTCTCACATACGATGTTTAAAGACGATAGCTGCTCTTTTCTTTTTGATGCCCATGCATGACTCATGAGCATTATTAACTGTGCAGAGCAACATGTAAACTTGTTGGATTCAGTTTGCAAAGGGCTGGGCTCACGGTGCTTTGTTGTTATTAAGGGATATACTTTGTACAGATTCATATTTACCTGCCTTGTTTTCTTCCTATTCTGCAGAACATAGAAAACTGTGCTCAGTTATGTCCTGTCTCATTGAAATAGAGGAAGAAGCCTTGAGGATACATGATACAGGAAGCCCAGTTGTGGAATTTATTAAGTCCACAGCGATAGAGTAATGTTAGTATGCATATGTATGAAATCGGTAGAAGAATTCTGTGACCAGAGCCAAAGTGAGATGAAAGTTTATCACAGAAGTAGTTTTCCTGTCAGAAATGTCGGTTTCAAAAGTGGTTAATGAGATAAATCCACTCACTTCCTGACACAAATAACTTAAAGAACTAGATTACTCCAGGAACAATGGTTAATGTCTTGTTTCGCAGTGGAATGTGTATTTTAATTTTTTGTGTGTTCAAGTATTTTATGGTATTTCATTACATTTGTTGCATAAGTGTTAACCTGAGAATGGCTATACTGGATGAGACCAGTAGCCAGACTCTCTAGACAGCATCATCCCTCCCATAGGGGCAACTAGTGGGTGCTTGTAAAAAAGCACTGCCCAGAAACAGGCTTCCTTCCCCATATATTTCTTGCCAAGAACTAATAGCTTAAGATCTGCTTGATTTGGAGGTGCATGCAGTTCACGTTCAACAATCACTGGTGGACTCCTGCCCCAAAGATCCATTTGCAAAACGAAGCATGCTCTTCACCCCCACAAATCCTGTAGCAACGAATACATAGATGTAACTTTTTTTGCTGTATATATACCAAAAAAATGCTTTTGTTCATTTGAAACAAAAAAATCTCTTAGGATGGCTCTTATCTCTTATTTTGAAGGCATGGGATAATTTACTTCTATTCACCTTCTCTACGTCGTTCATGAATCCAGGGTACTCAATATTCCCCTAAAGATTTCTCTTGCCCGTTTCGTGTCTCAGTAGTCACACATCTCTGATCATCCCTATTAGAACTAGAAAACCTTTTTATATCCCTTCATGAGGCTCAGGGCCTCTGACAAGACATACAGTACTGAAGACTGTGTTCAACGGCTTTGTACAGTAAATGTTTTCTATTTTATTTCCTTATTTACCTTTTTAACTATAATAAACATTACACTGACTGTTCAAAAAGTATTCAGAAAGGTGGTGATAGCTAATAAAAAGCCTACAAACACAGTTAAACTGTTAGCTATTAATCACACTAGCTACACACATGTATTTCCTTTCCCTTCATCTATTGCTTTGCATTTGCCATCATGCACTCCCTGTAGTTGGCTTTTGAGTCAATCACCTCAAATAACTTTGATCACCCCACTTTTTCTTTCTTTTATAGATAACACAGGAATATGCTACCAGCATTCTCCTCCTGGTGGAGAATGAAGCACTTAGCCCTCCCCTTTGTCTTCTGTTATTTGGCTCTTAGTTCAGAAGTGGACCATTCCTCTCATCCCAGAAGTTACTAAACTGCCCTTCTAGACCTCACAAAGCACCTTCTTTGAAGCTGTCCGAAAACCCTAGTATGCACTAATAATTTAGCATCCTTACTTCATGAGGTCTTTGACAGTGTTAAACACAGAGGTGTGAGGTACTGACATCTCTTTTGTAAAGGTTCTCTCACCTCTTCTCTGGTATATTAGTTACCTGTGTGTCTACTAATTGTATTCTTTATTACAGTTTCTACTAATTTGCCTAGTGTGCAAGTCAGACTCATAGTCAATCTGTAGTCATCCCTGGATCCAAGTTGTACACAACCCAGCCTATGTGCCTCTGGAAACATTTTGGGGAACAGGTAACACACCACATTACTACATAAGCAAATTTGTATTTAACATCTTTTTGAACATTAAGCTAAATAATCTCAGATCTTGGAACTTTTTACTATTGAGACTGGCAGCTTTCTGTAAAAGAACACTGCTTTTATGGCTTTTTCAGATTAAGATTTTTCTGGTTAATGCCTGGTTTAAAAAAAAAAATGTACTGCTGGAAGAACTTACATTGGTATTCAGCGAGAAAGTGATCTAACAAATACATTTAGCTTTTCAGCAATGGCTTTTATCTTCCCTGACTGCTCCTTTTACATCTGGATCAACAGTCTGTTCCAAACAACTCTCTCAAAACCTTCCTAGGTTCTGATGTGATAAAACCAGATTTTGTTATTAGTTTTCATATCTCTAACAGGATGCTCCAGTTTTATCTTTAACTAGCAAAAAGTTAGGCTTATTCATGGCTTCTTGCTTGGAAATAATTTCTGCTTGAAATACTTTTTTTTTTTTTTTAATTTCTTAGTTGCTTCCTTTACACTGCTATGCAATCATGTTGGCTTTTGAAGGTCATTAAAATAAAATAAAATGCTATTGCAGTGGATTTGTTTCAACATTTCTCCTTAGAAGAAATGTTCTTTTTTATAGAGTATATCTGCTACCATTAGATGTTGGACTAGTACATCTCACTCAAAATGGCAAGTCACAGCTTAGTATGGAATGCCATATCCTGCATCATGCATTTATGTAAAATGTCATAATATAGCATGAAATAGTGCATTGTTTTATTTTTAATACATAAAACATTTTATTTTATTCTGTGATACAGGTTGACATCTCTTGTCTGATTTATTGGATAGGTAGCGATACAAATGAACACCAAATACAACAATACCATTGATTTTGGAAAAAAATATACTAGGAAAAAGAAAAATAGATAAGCATTCAGTGTACTAATTAGAGGAGTAGCTATTTTCTGGATATGTCTCTTAGCCTGGAATTATTTTTCTAGGATATTGAAAACAGATGCTTTTTTAATTAGAAGCAGAAAATCTGAGTTCCAGCTAGCAGCACCCAAGAGTACTCTTGACTGTATTGCAGATAAAACACAAACTTTACATGAGTTCTTCCACCTTCTGTTATGTAAATATCTGCTTATATATACATCTGCTAGATGGCATCAGATCGGTTAAAACGTCCATCTCTGTGTGGCTGTGACAGTCTCCCCTTTACAGAGGAGAGACTACTAGTCAATAAAATCACATGAGCTGTTCTTTAACATCAGTGGTCGAGACCTGTAGCTTTTTTAATAGAGGACCCTGGGTTCTGTCCCCAGTGCTGTCTATATGCAGTTTAGCTGGCTGTTGCCATCTACAACTATATATAGAACCAGATTTATTACTATGGGTGTGTTACCAAAAGAGCAGATCCAGCCTGATAGAAGGAAAAATATTAATTCCACTGAGTTCAGAAACGTATCCTGTAGTCTGCTTATCCTGGTCTCTCTTTTATAGCCATGACAGCAGTGATAGATGCCTAAAAGATACCTAAGCGAGAATAAATCTCAGCAAACAACACAAAATGAAATGTGACCTTTCAAAAATGTTAGTTTTAAAACAACAAAAATACAATAGCTTCACATTCAAAATGACAACTTCATACACATGAAGAAGCCATAGCCATATGATCACCATAGGTCCTTTCATGTCTAAATGCGGACAGCAAGAATGAGAAGGGAAAAGCACAGCCTTGTTTACAATACTGTCTCTTGAGGCTCAGGCAACCATCCCAAAAATAATAGCCAGCAAGTCACAACAAAAAGCATGGCCTGGACCTTAAGTCCTTTTGGCTCCACATAAGGTAAAAGTTAACTATAGCATTTTCATTCCTTCACAGCGCAGGGCTGTCCACATCAACACAGCTCAGACAATTATTATCTTCTATAATGTTTTGACTGCCCGAAGTTGCATCTTGTTCACCGAGCATTTCTAAAGGCAGAAATATCCTAATGTCTCAGTTTCTCCCTGGTTAAAGCCTCAGCTGAAAGCTGAGACACAAATGCGCAAAGGTGTCCTCTTGGCTTAAGACGACACAATTGATCATGAGACTTGCCTAAGCTGAGCTAACAAGCTAGTATCTTAAATACTCTGAAAGCCCTAGAATCACTGATGTCTATCAAAGGCTGGTTAGCTTTAATAAAAGGGAAAGACAACTCCTTAAGCTCTTTTAGTTTAAAAAATGAGAAGAGGAAAAAGAACTAACAGAACAGGGCTTTAATTGGCTCACCAGTGCTAATGACACCTGTGGCAATTAGCTTACTCAATACAATCTTACTGGATTTGAATAAAAAATGTTGGGGTGTTTAGATCATACTGCTATATTGAACATATGTACAATATCCAGACTAGCTTGCAGACCTCGGCCCTAAGCAGATCACAGGACATCTGAATACAGACTGTAGCTGCTTGCTACTATAGAGAAGACAGTGTGGGAGGCAAGCTGTGGAGTTTTAAATAGTTTTGAAGACCTAGAAAAAAGCCTGAGTCAACTGCAGAGAAAAGAGAGAGTGAAGGGAAGTAAAACTGATATAGTGAGATGCATAAGCAGATTGGCAAGACTTGTGACAGTTGGTGTTTTCCTTAGAGCCTCAGTTTTTAGAATTAAGAGACTAAGGAGAGAGCCTGATTTAATATTAAAATATTTCTAGTTCTTGACCAGGTCATTTCAACATTAACAGCCTCTCTGAATTTACACATCAATTTAATGAAAACAGTGAATCCTTCACAGAGTGGGCAAAAGAGTTCAAGAGACATGTAATTTATACAATTTAGCTACTGAAAGCTAAAACTTTCTTACTGTAAATATGGTCTTGTTTTGAAAGTCAGTACTACTTTGACAGAATCACATGGAAGCATAAAGAGAACCAGCAAGGTTGTGGAGAGCAGAAGGCTAAATGGGAATAAGATAAGGGAACACGGCATTTTCCTTCCATTGTAGTTGCTTTGGTACACAGTGTTTAAAAGCTAGCTTCAAATTACACAGTGTCATCCAAAGTAAATCTAGAAATCACGGTAGCTGGGACTAGAGATTGGAGGGTGCATTTCAGCTGTGTCTTGATCTTGTATGCCAAGACAAAGATGTGTTCTTCCCAAGGAAGGATTTGAACTTTTCTATTGTAAAAATCTTTTTCTTTCAGAATTCAAAGAAATGAGTAGCGAAGATATCTGTGGTCTCCTGCTGATCACTACTACAGCTTTAAGGATCCTCAAACACTCTGTAAATATGAATTCTTTCATTTATACCCAGGAGTTGCAAAACCACCGTATACCTACATTACAGAAGAATAAATGGTGATTTGGGCATACCATGTGACAAGCTCAAGGTCACACAGCAAAGGAGGAGCAGATCTTGGAATAAACCAGGACAAGCCTATAATTACGAGTCCCTCTTGGCTGGCATTCTTTCCTATTCCTATGCTACAGTCTCATGACTGTACAGCACTGTAAATACCAGCCAGTCCTTCAGCACAGAAGGACAGGGTTTGCTTTAATGCTATTTTTAGTTAAGCAGATCCCACTTTTAAATCTGCAACGCCTTCATTTTCAATATCATGATTATGTTTAATGTTCCATAGGAAGATGAGGGGATTAGTGTGAATCAGAAAGCACAATGCAGCGTAGGCAGCACCATGCTGCCTTCTGAAACACCAGCACAGAGCAAGCAGGAGCTTCGGTGGGGGCTTTACATGGGGAGGAGGCATTAGACAGCTGGACGTGTCAGCTGGGTGCCTCATCAGGCAGCTGGTGAAAGCGGAAGGTCAAGAGTGCGTTTACTGAATTTGTAAATTACTAATTATTCAGCCCACTAAGCAAGGCAGCCTCATTGCCTGCACGTGATAGTCACCCTCCCATCAAGTCTAAGCGCATATGGAAGAGTAGGAATTCTCAGCTATATTTTGATAGATGAAAGTCATTAAAGTGCCATAATAAAGGGCACAAAGAGCTATAATGGGTAGGTCATTAGTAAGTCTAAGCACCCTTCCATGTTTTTCAGAGAACTGGTGTAGAAGATTAAGTCCTGCTGTGCACTGAAAAAAGCAGTGCTCTGTCTCTGCAGAGAGCTTGGGAGTAGCCTTGCTAACCCTTGCTAACCAGGAGATGGTAAAATGTGGTATCTGTGTCCACAGGAAGCAGTGGCCTATGAGGAGTTAAAGAGGGGACTTCATTCAGATTCAGAGTTTTCAGCTCTGGGAGACAGAGACAGTAGCTGGAGAGACCATCTCTGAGCTGCAGAGACTTCAGAGGTACTGGCCAACAGAAGCTATGTGAGCTACAATGCAAGAAAAGAGACTGACAAGAAAGGAAGCAAGGAAACAGTCCACAACATGAGGGTCGGAAAAAAAAAATTATACAGTGGGCCTTGAACCAAGAAAAGAGATTTGTTCTTCCTGTCCTGTGTCTATCAGCAAAAGAGATGTTTCTGGAGATCAACTATTCAAGAACTAGTAAGAAAGAGACCTGAGATGGAGTATATCATCATCACAGCTTGGGAAATGACTGAATTTTTTTGCCCTCAGATGCCTTTTTGTTTACCTAGATTAGGGCAGGCATAAATAAAATTGATCAACATCAAATATGGCTGACATAAGGATGCTTCACTGTGGAGGCTGGGAAGGTTGTAGCTTTAACTGAATAAACCCAAATGAAAGGAAAACTTGGGGAGAATATATCCAGCTCTTAGCTTGCAGTCACTTATGCTAGCTGAGCAGCCAAATAGGCATGTCTTCCCCTCCAAAAGCGTCTCCTTGTACAGGGAAATATCTGCCACAAGAAGAATAGAAACATGATACTTCTGGAATGAATAGTTAAAGGATGCAGTTACACACTCTACCCAGTCTTTGGTTGCCGCAATATTTACAAAGACCCTTTAGGAAAAGGAAAGAAAGATTAACCCCTCCCTGTACTTGACTACTCAGACAAGAATGGGAGAGAAGATTAATAAATTATCAGATCTTCCCAGAATAAAGACAAGGAGGGCAGTACAGAAAGCTCAAAAAAAGAGGAATTATAGGTAAAGTCAATGTTTGGCACGGAAGGATGGAACTAAGGATCAACAGTAGCAGGTGAATGAGACTGTGTGTTTTCCAGAATATTGGAAATACAGAAGCAAACACTTCAGGTGGGAGGGACGGACTTTAAAACAATAAAACCCGTAAAATATTTATTTCAGTGGAAAAAACAACACAGTAATGAAAGGCAGATATTAAACCTAGCAGAAAGACCATGAATAAACTGTATTGTTTCAGATAGAGACACTTCCAAGCAAGTCACTCAATCTATACATATCATTAGAAGCCAGGCATTATTCAGACACTGGAAGCAGGGGAAGTGAAGCAATGCATTGGTGAGAGGGAGGTGAAGATGGGTATATGTACTTAGGGACATGGTTTAGTGGTGTTGATAGAGCTAGGACAAAGATTGGACTTGATGATCTTAAAGGTCTCTTCCAACCGAAACTGTTGTACGATTCTATGATTCTATAGGAGTATTCTGCTAGAGATGGCAAAAAGAGCTGTGTTCTGTGATGGCAAGTTTTTAATTTTGGCTGTTCTGATTCATCAGGGATACACACCTGAGATGAGGCAGCTTTGAAATTACAACACTATGTGGCTTTTTCCTTTTTTTTTTTTTCCCCCTCTTTTCCTTATTTTTAGAGTTGAGCTAGTTTAATACACACTTCAATGGAAAGCGGCAGCTCAGGACTTTTTCAATCAGTTTGATCTGCAAGACCCTGCATTACCCTAAAATGCGTGAAATCACACATGACATTTTGAAAGATCTGTTTCAAAAGTAAGAGGCACTACCAGCTTCTCAAAGCATTTCATGCAGGTCAAGACCCAGTGGATAGATTCTTATGCCAAGACTCTGCCAAAGAGTATTTCAGTCTTGCTGCATATATATAATGCATATACATATACTATTTCAGAGTATATATGAAGCTGTTCCTCTAAGCCTTCTCAATATAATTTATAGCATTAATGTGCATCTTTTTTTTTTAGGTGGTGTTGCAAGTTATGATCTCATGTCAATAACCTGGTTTCCTACCATGGCTCTATGGTAGGCAACCTCAGTGAAGTCTGAGCAGCTTAGGAGGACTGAAGTGTTTAAGAACACTTGAAAAACTCCATGATGACAAGGTGAGTAGTGCATATGCAGTACTTTGAAACTTCATAGTAAACGATCGTACACTCCAGGGGTAGCTACACACAGGTCAGTGGGGCATTAACTCAGTATGGAAGCTGACTTTCAAGTAACTTGAAGAAAGAGAAGGGAGGGCAGTGATTCATATTCTGTTTAATTAGAGAAAAGTGGGGGTTTTAATTGTAACTTTAAAAGCTGTCAGGTTATAAAAGAAATAACATTCCCATAAAATGAATAAAGAGAACTATGGGACAAATTAAACTGGCAAAACTACTGTGGAATATGGTGCAAACAGCAGAGGCAGAAAGGCAGGCAAATATCTCCTATATGCAAGTATGACTAGAAACAGCTTCTCCCTTGTTTTCATCTTCTCCCAAACAGAAAAGGGCCATGGAATTCCATAGAAAATCTAGACAGAGATTAATATCACACTTAACCATGCAGTTTCCATATACCCTCTGAGTCTGAGCAGTATCTTGCCTCCCTTGTGCATTTCAGCTTTGTTCCTTTCTGAAATAAATTTCATCTCAGTTGCCTTTTGAGCTTAATATAATAATCAAGAATTGACACTTAAAAGTGAAAAGGAGATTTAGATACCCTCAGGCTGTTGAATAACGTGATTATCGATCTTCAGTTGTTGGAAGGAGCAGCAAAAAATGTGATTGATCAAGTTGCAATGATTTTAGTACAGCTTTTCAGCAAACTATATATATGTGCTATAGCTTTGCTCTGTTTTCCACAGAGGAACATTGGTCACTTTCATCACAGACAGGAAGCTTCTTTTGGAAAAGAAGGGCAACAGTGAGATTCGAAGTTTGCATGAACTGCTAGTGATCCCCTTTGCCATTTTGTCAGTGCCTTTGCTTCACTGCCTCTGAGCCTGACCCACCCCTAAGCTGAACTTTCAAAGGTCCATTAGAAATCAACTGCAAAATAATTACTGCAGTGCTCGACTCCAGATCTACCCTGGAAAGTGCTAAGTTATCAGGCTCTACATGCCATAAATTATCAGTTCTGGTCAACCTCAATGAAAAAATATGAAAGCCACAGATTCTTGAAAGCACATTTAGACATAGCTTAAATCCAGTCCAATTAAAATAAAAACACATGAAGAAAATGTGTAATGCTCTCTCCAGTGGTTTGTAGTGCCTTTAGCACAAAACGGGAAGCAGATAAGGATGGCTTTGAGACTGAGCAACACTCATGCCATCCTGGGTATGCTGGTCACGGTCTAAACCTGGTCTCAAAAGCAGGGAAGATTTTTATAGTGGAACTCTTCATATTCTTGAGATAATTTTGAACACTTTCCTTTTCAGAGTTCCACTCCCCCTCTCTTTGTGCCTGACTACAAGGAAAAGTAACTTTTAGACATAGGACCAACGATCCAGGAAACAAACATACTAGAAAAAATATTTTGTTTATGAATTGCCATTGAACAATTTCTGATTCTCATATTTACTAATACTCTCTAAGTAATTTCTGCAATAAGTTTTTGGCCTAAAGACTCCGAGCAATTTAAATTTTTTTGAAACCCTAGCCTTGCAGAGCACTTGATAAATAGCTCATGTGAGCTGTTTCCATTACTTTGAGTGAAACCAGGCTCCTTTTGCAAATAGTTGTGTCCTACAGTTCAACATTTGCCTTCTTTAAATATTTTACTTTTATTTGTCTAAGATTAGCTGTTTCACAAACATTCTTTGCCACAGATTTCTTCACATCTCTTTGCTAAAATGCTCTGTTAAGATAAGAATACTGGTCACAGATAAAATTCTCCATTTTCTTAAAAGAGAGACAAAATGTACTCTCAGTTATTTGTCCAGCTGTGCTGACAGGCTATTAATTTTAAAAATTAAGAAACACTTATTTGGCTACTGTGCAGACTCTAGTACTGTCGCATTTAAGTACCTCACAATCTTATGCAGAAAAATGTTTCAACGAAGAAAGGCTGTACCAATGCTTATTTTATAGCCTAAGAGCAAGGTCTGAGAGGTTCTACAGCCTTCTAGGGATTGCCCAGAGCTTTTGACAGAAAGGAAAACACAACCACGGACTCCGCTGGAATATCTCTTCTTTCCTGAGGAAAACTATTTTACTGATTGATCCTCTCCAACCAGCACCACTCAACTATTTCTTTTTTTCTTTATTTTTGTCAAAAAATAACCATACAAACAGAGTGCAAATGGTAAACCACCAGTAGTGAGGCTGGTGTGGTATTTCAAAAATCAAAGACTGAGAGGAAACAGGCAATTCACGTACTAAATAGGGACCCAGCCAGGCCAAAATCTTGGGTCAAAATGATCAAAATGGAAGCAACTGAAAAACTAGATTACTATGTCATACTCTATATTTTAAAGTTGGGTCAAAACTGTGAAACACAGACTATAGCGTCCTACATGCAATATATATAAATACCTTAATGGACTAATAGGAGGAGCCAGAATACCTTCCTGACACTTCAGAAGTCGGATGGCTGGATATAATCAGGCACAGATACTGTGGGCCTCTGGGTGACAACTGCCCAGAGTGGAAAAAAAAACCTGGATAGGACATAGTGCTTTAGAAAAGGCAGATGCCTCAAAAGGGGTGTTTAAATATGAGAAAGGGAGCTGTTTAAAGCTAGCCAGTAAAAAAGAAAAAAAAGCACTAAACGTCTGGGTGACTCCTTGAACTAAACTCCCTGTTGGAGTTAAGTCCTTCTGTTCTTACTCAGCTTCAGTACCAGCCTAAAGTATTGTCGTACTCCCCACACCAGGGTAAACTCTTTAACTGTACTTTGAAAGAATTGTTTCCCCATTGAAACAAGGCTGCTAAGGCAGAAGAGGAAGTCGTGCTTCCTGTGCCACAGCAATTAAGCATTCTCATCCTGAAAACAGGAAACCTAGGTCCTGTAAGGATCCAACGGGAGAGGCGAGGGTCAAAGCTGCATCTCCCATTCCCTGGAGGGTTACAGGATAACAGCAGAGAAGAATCTGCAGAAAGGAACAGACAAGCAACAGCATTTTGAATGGCACTCAGAAAGCATGGATGCTGTCAGAGTCTTAGGAATATTCCAGGCACGAGTCTTTGTTTTAGTCTCTCTGACACTTTGTCTAGTTTCTGAATCCCAGTGGTACTGAGGTAGGATGTGTTTTGGCACACAATGAAAAGTCCAAAACTATTGTGAAAAATTTACTTAGATAACTTTCTATAAAAAATGCAAGAGTCTTTACAAGTATCCCATTTACTTCTAACTTGGAAATTATAAAATCACAAATGCTATAATAACTAGCTAAATATTTATAATAAGTTGTCTTATGCATGCAACGCATAAAGCCTTCCAAGCACTTTAACAAGCTAGAAATAGAGAAACATTCAGATCTGAAAGAGCCATATTTGGGGTGAAAAATGTAAATTGTTTAAAAAAACACCATCAGCTAGAAGAGAAATTTTGATGTATGGGCTATTCTAAGTCAAGCAAGCTGTAAGGATTATAGTTAGAATTTGGCCAGACTATCAGGCCAGGATATCATACTTGCAGAAGAGAACAGCTGTCAGCAATAGATGTAAATAAGCAGTAGGAGCCCTCCAAAGAAACAGACATCTGCACCTACAGCCAGCCTGGAGTCTGAGCTCAGGAGCGACCTGTGTGCAGCACTTCTGGTGCTCCTTCCTGCAATGTCCTGGGTTTCCTGGTGAGGAAGCATCCCCTGCAATAAATATTTACTGTCCAAAATCACGTGCAAGATGTGCATGGCATGCAGTGTAATAGTATTTGTGTTACAAAACTCTTCTAACATAGATGGTCTTCATTTACTGTAGGTTTTTCCTCACTCAAGCAGCAATGCTCACTTTTCTACCACTTGGTTTCTTCCCTGAATGCCACAGCCCTTTGATAGACGGACTAATAGTGATATGCCAGCACAATAGCGATGTGAACAGGTCAAAGCTCTGCGCTCTTTCCAGTGCATGCCTACATCTTCTGCACATATAAAACATCTTTGCGAGAAGTTCATGATGCTGGCAGAAACAGCCAAAAGATGTGTATTCCAGTGATGGTACAGCTGTCAATATTGTCACTTGACAGGAAAGCTTGCCACTGAAGACTCAACTTCAGCATTCACTGCTTTGAGTACTCATCATAAAGCAACTTCCACTTTCTCTCATGTCACAAAATGCTATTTTCCTCACTGGGAAAGACTGAAGGGGTATACATGTGCTCTGAAATCAATAAATTTATCTTTAGAGGTAAACCTTTGGGTAGACAGACACACAGTTAATTGCCCTAAGTGCTTGAAAATTTGCACTAAATACATTTATATATATTTCATTAGCCAATTTTCTGCATCTTAGCTATTTGAAATTGTTATGCATGTCTGCAAAATGCAGGTTTATTCCCTCTAAATCACGAAACACGTTGTAGTGCTTGCACCCTTTGTTTTTCCCTGATTTTAAAGTCTTTTTGCCAAATGCACTACTTTTATTTGCTAAAATTTTGTGACAGATGGTGCAGACTGATAGTAAGGCATTTTCACAAGCGATGAAAATGTATTTGACCATTCTTATAGAATCCCAAAGAACTCAAACAAGGCAGGCCAGAGAGGAGAGCGAGGAGAACCACTGCTTCTCTCATGTCACTTCACCATTGAGACTTAGCTGGGTGCTGCAAAGCACCGAACATTCTGTGACCAGCATCTAACACACTCTGTTCTGTGTCTCAATTGCTGTTTCAGCAGCTCCAGACAACCCCTTTTCACCAGACAGAAATGCTATTTGAAAGTTGTTACATGAACATTTTGTTGCATGTACAGCAGCTCTATAAATTTTCCCATTTGGGCTGCACAGGGGCCACAAAAGAGACCACAGCCTCTTTCTACAAGATGTTATACAAAATTATAGATCAGAAGCTACAGCCTGAAGTCAACAAGACTCGCGAGGAAATGTAAGTGGTATTACTCTTCACTCAAGTGACATAGAGAATTTCATTCCTTTGGGGTGAGTCCACATGGTCTAGATGAAGATAAAGAAGATATATTCAAATTGGGGCAAAGTTTCTGAAGTTGGGGTAGAATTATGACAGTTCAAGGATATTATGACTGTACTATTTTCATCTTTTCCCTTCAAGTCTGCTGAGATTTTAATGGCATATCTAACATCAAACCAGACTGACTTGTTTAGGATTACAAAAGAAAGTCACCATTTCCCAGAAATGGGAAACAATTTTCTAAGTCCCCACCTAGTAGCTTATCATTACTTCCTTCCTTATTTCTGCACCTTGCAACACCACAGTACGTTGAATGCAACCTCAGCTTTGAATAGAAATGTATCAGTTATATTCAGAGGGAACAGCAGTCTGTAAGCTACTGTCCTTACTATATATGTACAGCTATAGGTGAGCATTTCTTTGGAAGTATACACCTGACATCCCTTGCAATCTTCATCCTAAGATAGTGTAGCTTCAGATGTACTTATTCATGTAAATCTCAAAATGTTCACTGAATCTTACTTAGTTAAAATAGAAAGGCAGCTACTATGCCAAAAGGAGATGTTCTGAACTGCTCTCAGCTGGGAGTCTCATTTTATGCAGCTTACAGAAAGGCTTCTGAAAAGCAGCACATTAACACAAAACACAAATGGTAACTGAACAGAATACAATGAGACCGTTCTCACAAATGTCTCATCAATAAACATCGTAAAAGACTTGTGTCAAGAAATAGTACTCCATCTACCAGTATACGCAAACCATAGTAAATAATGAAAACATAAACAGGAGAGCAATAAGTAAGGCAGGTAGGGAGTACAAATGATATCATGGAAACACAAATAAAGCAGCAAGGTTGCTGGTGAAAACAGAGCATATTTTCTATAAGGGGAACTGCATTTCTTTCTGCTACAAGAGAGATGAGTATACTGAGATGATCAGTAAAGTGCTTGGATTCGTTCTTTTATCAAGATGCTGAAGTTAAGGGAACCGAGTCCTTTGTGTTTGCAAAGAGCCACTTGTAAAAAATAATTTGAATTTATTTTTAATTGAAGTACTTGCACATCTCATACAGCAATATGAATGCTCTCATCAAAATTCAAGGAGCTTTTGTTTCTGCAGTATAACTCACTTCAAAAAGCCTCTGTTCTTGAATGAATGTATCCATGCTGTCCATTTTGGTTTGAGCAATCAATGTTAAATTGACCTGACTAGGTTAACCATCTGGAGCACCTCCATACAGACAGGCAGTAAGTGAGAAAGGGAAAAGAGATGCACCAGAGATGAAGAAAAGAGTAAGACATGCATAAACCACATTTGCACAGAAAATGATTAAGCTAGCATTCATGTGAAAAAGGTATTAAGAAATTAAGTCAAAGACAAAAATTTGAATCTGTTTATTCTTGAGTTCTTAAAGCACACGCATTTTCTTTAATTAGAAGCAAGTATCAACGTAAGAAATGCAGCCTTGTAACTTTTAATAGCTGAAGCGTAAGCATAATCAGTTGTGATGGAAACTCCGGATTACACGCCCTCATCTCTTGACCTTGGAGTCACCAAGTTGCTCTTTAGCTGTAATTAATACCCTTGGATTAGGGATGGAATGACTTTGTAGGGAACGTCAGTAAATGCAGGCACTCTAACATCATTTGTACTGTCACAAGAGCCACAGGCTGAGTCTGTGTTTAAGGCTGCTGCACATCAGCAGCTGGGCAGCCAGCACTTCTCCTTTCTAGACACAAAGGATTGACGACAGTAGTTTAACGGGGTGTACACTCCATTTTCAAGCACAGCGAGGAGAGCACTGGAGAGTTGATCCTATAGTGACCTGCATATCATCATGCAGCTCCTAGTCACAGACTCCCTTCCATCATTAGTGAAAGGGGTGGCATATTGCTACTCAGTAGCAAATCAAAGCTGTAATTTCACTGCATTTCAGCTCTCCTCTATGTAAAACTAGAGCTACCAAGAGGCTGCGTAACAAAGACTAATCTTCTAGTACCAAATGGTGGTAGATCATAACAGACTCCATTAACAAACTAAGCACTCATGTGGTCCAGAATTTTCTCCTTCAAATTGCTCCCTTTGTTCTACAAGTTTCACAAAAGGAAAAAGCAAGCCGTCTAAAAGAAAAATGTTTACATCTTGTAGGAGAGGGGGATTTATGTCCATCTCTGCCCTTCATCAGGTTAAAACTGACTGATGACTCACCGTTACCTCAAAAAACAAACCAAAACAAACAACAAACAAAAACCAAACCACAAACCCAAGAGCACCAAATTTGTCTTCCATCAGTTTCTGCACTTAAAAAAAGATTTTAAAAATTTCATGTTTATGACCCTACCCACCCATTCCTCAAAAATGAGAATTTTTGGGCTGCTAAACAATGACAAAAGGCAGCAACAAGTTTTGCCTTTGAGCTGCAGGAGAAACTCTATTGCCTTCAGTGGCACTAGAGCAAGAGCTCCAATCTGTTCTGGAAGACCAGAAGAAATAGGAACAGAACGATGCAAGGAGTAAAGTCAGAGAAATGCTGATTGTGAGATACTGAAATGTTATTTCCTGGAGTAATTATTTGCCTCAGTGAGTGCAATCAGCAACACTAAGGCAGTTTGACACTTTATGCAGCACCAGGTAGCACGATTCTCCTGTTAAGCTCAGAGTAACATGCCTCTCCTCTTTACGGCATCATTTAGAGTACTATATCAGTCATTTTTAAAAAATCCCTTATTAGTTCTTAAAAATGCGGGTCTCTATTTGCCTTTCAGCTTCCTACCTGTAAAACAAGTTACAGCTGTTTATCTGCAAGACATCTGTAAAAAGATGTTAAGTTGCATAACAAGGGCCCTATAATCTTCTGCGGTAAAACACGGGCTCTTCCAAGAACCAAAAGCACCCCAAAAAAAAAAAAAATTGTCCCTGCAATCACATTTGGTAACGTGGTGCTCTGCCTCCCATAAATCACTTCACAGTTGAAGGGTTTGTTTTAATTATTTTCCTGTTTGAAGAACAGCTAACCATTCACTGAACTTCCTGCCCTGTTCCCACTCTATATTGCTAGACAAATACAAACAGGTAAGCAACCTGTAAAATCCAGGTAGTTAAAACAGTTTTACAGTACCTCCATGGTCTCAAAAGCAAATGAAAAAATAAAGGTTAGCAAATCGGGGCTCCGGGACCTCCAGCAGGGTGAGGAGAAAAGCAAGAAACACAGTCAGCGTCTCAGTCACTTCAAGAACAGCAACCCAAAACATACAGAGCAAGCACACAGCAGGCAGACCTGGACCGCAGCCACGCTCCTACTCACGCTAGAGCAAGTTTCTTGTGACCTTTGATGGTAGAGGTTAGCATTGGGGCACAGGGCACAGTGCCCCAACAGGGCACAGATCACTTCAAAACCTGTACGCAGAGGTGTCTGTAACCTGAATAAAGAAATTTAGAAGAGAAAGGTCACAGCCCAATGCACGGATCGCAAAAGGAAAGACATGTAGCAACTTCTTGTGAGGCACGAGGACAATTTGCATATGCTGCGTACAAGACAGGAACACATGGCAGAGGATTTTGTTGACAAGTTAATGACTATATTACTTACATCGGTGCCTAAACAAAAGAAAGATGCAAATCTGTATTTTTCTCAAGTAAGAGGAAGTTCTGTATGTCTAACTTTAGAAGCCGGTACCTAAAAGTGTGCACCTGTCACTGGGAAAAAATGCTGTTATCATTGAATTCTGATCCTTTAAAATTGAAAGCTCAAAGTCAACATAACTAGACACTAGTATTTCAAATACTTGTTTCTTAGAGGGTTTCCTCCACAAATTGGTATGAACACATCTTAAAGGATTATAGAGAGCTCTGAATATGTCATAAAAGGAAAATGCTACTACTCAAGCTGTACATGTTTTCATAATGAGAGAAGCGCTGTATCTGTGAAGGCTTATACGACAGTGACTTCTGCTGTGAAAGCCTTGTCAAACCAGCATAGTGGTTATTAAGGTTAAAACTTCCTGGTATTGCTCTGATTACTCGAAATACTTCATATGCTTTAAATAGAACTTAACAATATGCTTCTGGCAGGACCATTTATAATGTGTGAGGCCTCAGTTCCTGTTCTTGTCCTTACAGCAAGGGGTAAATTGTCTATTTTAGTGGGACAACGATGGAGACACAAAAATCAAACTGTTTCTTCACTAGTCCCAAAACAAGAATAAAACTTTTTCATTATCAGGAAATTCTGAACACTTGATTTTGAACACAGATGAATTTAAAAGTTTCCAGGACTTACATCTGACATCTTGATCTGATGCCACTGCATCTTACCTGAGTTAAAAGCAGAGGTAGTCTTAGTGAACTTCTGCTAAGCCTGCATCCTATAAACACTTAAGGATTTTCCTTCAGGGAAGAGTGCAACTACATATTTAACAGCCTTTGCCTCTAATTAAATACAGAATACAATAAAGCTATAGGCTTTGGAGGTTTGAGGAAGTAAGAAGCCTTGTTTTTTCATTTAAACAAAATCAAGTGGTTTCAAGAAAGAGCTTTATCTATGATAAGAGAGCCCATGAATCCTCACAAACTTTAACAGAAAGTTATCTTCTGGAAAAACAGTTATTAATGAAGAAAAACCATCTGTTGCCCATAAACTAGAACTAGTTAAGTGTCCATCAGAAAATATTTGACTAAACAAAAGAACTGTCTGCAGCCCTCTGTGTTTAAAGCCAATTTCCTTGCTTGTGTATTCAGAAATAGGTGGAAAATAACCCTCTGCACAGGGTATTCACATTGAGTTAGTCAGCATAAACCGTCACAAAGGCTTTCCATTTTAAGTCATACCTTTTATAAGTAGGACTTGACACTGAGCCAGTCAGCCTGCTGTGCTCTCATGCTTTTTGCATACTTCAGAGACTAGATTATTATTGTCTGGTCTCAACTAAAGGTCTGGGGCCATACAAGGCTTAGTAAGCCTTCAGAACCACCATTACTTGAACTCCCATTAATGGTGCATTATAGACTGCAGCATACATTATTTTAAGTTTCAGTTACTTTGTTTTTTCATGCCATGCATGGCAGACGTTGATTTACAGTCATCACTAAGGCTGCAAGTTTTCAGTATTAATTTTGCTAACACTTTCTGTCTTATGGAAGGAATTGTCATAGAATACCTATTCTTTTATTTTCTTAAACCTAAGCATGATTGTCTGGTTTGGTTTTTTTAGTTATTGAAGTACTTTACGATTTACAAAAGCAAAAAAAAAAACCAACAACAAAAAAAAGAATTTTCTGACAACTGAAAGGAAAAATTTGGCAGCAATTGCTGATCCGAAAACCCATTTCAGCTCCGGAAGGCACAGAACTGCCACTGTCGAGCCAGGACTGGAAGCATCTCAGTAGGGTTAGCTCATGCAAAGACTGAAGCTTTATGAAGTACCCTATGAAGGGCAGAGCTGTGGACCGAAGCCAGTGCAGCCCTAAAAAACACTTCCTTACTCCACACTGTCAGGAAACAGTTCTGATCATGTCCTGCGCAGGACAACAGAGAAGTCTCAACATCAGATTGGAATTCAAGTGTCTCTTGGAGTTTGAATCTTGCAGCTCTGAGCAAAATTCTGCCATGTAAGGCCAGGAGGAAGGGAAGGATATGCAATTGATTTTTCACAACTTTGTTTGAATTATTTCGCAGCTGTAAAATAGTCACTCTGGCACAAAATATGTAGTACCACCCTGAAAAACGAATTCTAAATAATTGAACTGCAAATCGGTCAGAGCAAGTCTCAACAGATCGCACTATAATTGCAGCTATTAAACACACATTTTTAGTACAGTACAAGTCAGGGTATGAAAGTAGGAGTATTCATTTCCATGTCAGAAACACAGTTGCAGCCAGAAGCTCTGCAAGGCCACACAGTTCAGCCAACGCCAGATATAAGTGATACAGATTTGTCACCATGGGACCAACCTTAAGGGTTGTTGAGGACATGCAGCTTATATCGCTGCATGCATGGAATTCAGCTCCATGTGTTTACTTTCTTCAGTAATTGCACTTACTCATCTTTGCATCACAAACCTACTTGTTACTATAATGATGCGAGCAATTGCTAGCACTCTCAAATCATATCTTCACAGCAAAGAATGAGTTTCTGTCCCTTACCTTAGGATCTTTTGACTGACTCCACTGGAATTATCCTTTAAAAATGCTGTAACTAACAATTATTTTCATCACAGAACTGTAAGACTTACAATTGCATTTAGACCCCTGGCAGGTATTTAGATGAAGCAATGCATTTTCAGCCTTTTATTGATTACACTAGCAAACATCAGACAATCTCGAAACCTAAAACCTTAGGTTTGCCACAGGTGGGCCACAAATATTGTCTTAATTATTTTAAACAATTAGATGATTTGAGCATCTAAATGCTAAGCTCAAATGCTAACCATTTGTGGAGCTGGCAGATTTGACAAATGAAGGAATTATGATGATTTTATTTGATTTCCATTATTGCTAACGAGATAAGATGAATCTGCAGCAAAACCAGATGCAAAAGTTGTGGGAAAAGGGTCACTTCCTCTGACGATCAAAGTCACCATCTTCAGAAAGCCAATCATCTCTTGCCTTCGGAGGAAGGACATAGGGAAGATTACATAACAAATGTCATTCACATTTGCACTGAAAAAACTTCAGAAGAAAAAAACTATTGCAAATATAAATGAAATTTTACCAAGAAACACCTTGATTTTTTTTTTTTTCCAAGCTGTTGTAATGTTCTGACAGACTTGCTTCCAATTTTGGAGACATCAGTGTATTGTTAAATATGCAGTATGTATGTGGATTAAGTTAAGAGTAATCTGTTATCTTTGTTTTCTGAAACTTTAATAGATCTTTAGGAAGACGGGAAGGACCCAAAATTGTAAGTAAGACCAAATTGCACACTTACAAAGTGGCGTTCAAGGGGGAGAGGGTTGTTTTATTTTGTGCATTGGGCTGAGGGGGACGACATCATTTTGGGTTTGGGTTGGTTGTTTTTCATAACTAGCAGAAGTAGTATTCTAGCTCTTGGACGTTGTCTTTATACTGTGGAACAAGCAAAGGAAAGGGTCACAAATCCAGATACCATATCTCTGAAAGCTTCCTCAACCACTACTGTTATTTCCTTCAATATGATGGACACAGAAAATAACCTAGTAAACACTCACATTTAGCCTATAATATACTGTTAATAAAATATAGCAATGACAGATAATTCATCAAAATATGAAGTGACTACGTTAAATAGTACAAAGATTTTAGCGATTTGCTTCTTAAAAATAACAATTAGATCTGTGCCATTTTCCCTCCAAGATTTTTAAACAAGACTACTCATATTTTCAAAACTTGTGTGTGTTAAAAAAATCATCTAGAATCTCATACTTTACACACAGAGGAAAAAGATCTCACTGCACCTTTAACAGGTACATTTTGTAGAGGAAAATTAATTACAAACACTTAGTTGAATGAGAACTACTGAAATCAAAATACCTTTAATACTCCTCACTGTTTTTAAACAAAGTTACAAGATTAAATAAATATAAAGTATTAAAAAAATTCAAAGTATTTTCCATACTGGAGGTCTACAAGATAACCTCCAGTATGGAAAATGTTTGGCATTTTTTTAGCCACACTATGCTTTTTATGCACAGTTTACTTCAAGAAGAGGATCCATCTAGATAACTTTTAAGTATAAAATTACAACATTAATCTAAAATTATAATGTAATAAACAACCACTCTTATGAAAGCTTGTAAGGAATTGTTTAAAATAGAGCTGAACAATCCCAAATTAAGGTGGTATGGTACCTTTACACTTAAGTAATAGGATCCCCTATACACCTGGTTTTTGGATTCATGCTTGCATCATTTGGGTTGTGCTAGCAAAAGCATCTCTGAATACTAAGAGAAAGAAGTCAAATTGAATAAAGTGTTTGCTACCAAACGTCCATCAAAAATGTACTTTTTCAGTGAAGAACATCAAGCCATTTTCTAATCAAAATAATACAGAATTATAGTTGGGGAAAAAAGAAAATCTCTTTAAAAGCAACCAAATGAATAAGAAACCCTTACAACACTCACTGACACAGCAGCCATAAGAAAATTTACAGGAAGAGGCCAAGTACCATTTTTATACTGTTCAGTTTCTACTACAGGTCTGGGATCTCTACCAGTTGTTGCACAAGACCAAAGTCTGCCTTGTTGGGTATCTGTATTTTTCACAGCAGTCTCTTTAGTTTCCAAGCCAGTGCACATTTTTCCAATGTCCAAGTATTTTAAAAGAAACTGTCCATTGTGAAATAGAGACATAAAATCTTTGAAATTACATGGAGCCTTAAACATAAGTCTAGGAAAGATTACAAGACTGTACTTCAACCATCAATAGATTCATCCCAGACGCATCTCGGAAATCTGTTCAAGACTGCTTAAAGCGATGTTTGCATTCACTGAAAGGGATCATGGCCTCCAAATTTATCAGACACCGAAAAAGGACCCTTGTCTGAGGTGGAGAGGTTGGCAGCTGTCCGAGCGTAATTCTGGATCTGGCAAACACTTGCCCTGCAATTCAGGTCAATGTGAACAGAATGCAAAGGTTTGAAAGCAAATAGATGCTTGCCAATGTATTAACAACAGATCACACATATGGGGTGCAGAATCTTCAGCCATTTTATGGCAGTTTAGGTATGGAGAAATAAAGTTAAAAAATGCTGATTTCTAGCTAACTCCTTACCTACAGCCATACACACTGCATGGTGGCTTATGAGCATGAGGGTGAAGTTTTCAGACTTTTGTCTAGCTATATTACTTTCAAAATACCCACAGAACTATATTCTTTAAACACCTGGATAAAGTTATTCTTTATGGAAGGATGGTCAAATCTAGTTCCAGCATGTAGTATTATAAAATAAAATGGTGTATCAGGAAACTGTTGATGTGAGCTGAAGGAATCTTTCTAGTGTTTAAGCAAGACTTCAATGCTACTTCCTTGTGATCAGAAGATATGCAAGGTATGACAGTTATTGTCCTGCCAGAACTTGCTTTTCTCATTTCTTTGTCCTCCATTAGAAGATGGCACCATGGTGTTTTTTCCCAAGAAAAGCAGATAAGGTTCAAGTCCTGTCTTATGACTAAAGGCTGTTAGTAGGTATGCAGATTACAAGACGACTGACCACCCACCAATCTGGTTCATGCTGAAGTCGACTGTTTGGCATCTGAGAATAAAGGAACTGATGAAGCAGAAAAGTTAATGCACAATATTTACCTTCCCTAAGCTTTCAGGTAACTCAAACAACAGAAGAGGATGAACTGTCTTAAGTGTAAAAACTGAGGCACAGAATTCTACAATGTGCCTTTAAGCTAAAAATTTGTAGGTTTGCCTATTAGGTTTTCCCTGGTTTCCAGTGACACTCTTGAAAATAATAGTGATAAGACTAATTCTCCAGCTAAAGTCTCCAACCAATCAATTGCATTACCACTTGAAATCCTTAACACTACAGGGCCAGAACGTTAAAAATATGTTAACACGAACCAACATCTCTTTTCTTGTGTCCTGCAGTTTTTTAACGTCTTACGTATGCAAGGCTGGGCAAAAACACAAAACCAAAAATTGTTCCTCCGAAGGTGGGCACTTGAACCTGTATGTGCCAATTTCAGGAAGAAAATAAAACCTTATATGAGGACTCAACGAAGTAGATTTAAGGAGGACATTAGCTATACACATCTTTTACACACAAGTCAAGTTACAGAAATTGACCTTTATTTAGTAATCAGTTTCTTTAACTTTTTTTTTTTTTTTTTGATACAAAGTGAGATTTTTATTTTAGTACAGAAAAACCATGTCAGAACAGTACCAGTCTGTTTCAGTTTTACCACTGGAGTCTACTCTGACCTCAAACTTTAAAAAACAAACAAAATATGAGATAAACAAAGAACAACTGCTGTCCCTCACCATGAGAAGTACTTTGACTAGTAATTCATCCATACCATCTCCTATTTTTAAATTTTTGTATATATACAGTATTATAATAGTATGGTATAATACTATCTAAAATACTATATATATTTTATATATAGTATAGTGCAAAATATTCTATGTAGTATATAAGCATACATATACTACATAAAGTATTTTGAACTATAAAATAGCATCTGTAAAACAGAATCTAAATTTAGGACCAGATCTTTCTTTGAAGACCTGTGCAAGAAGAATCCCTTTTTTAATTAAAAAAGCTGCAAACAGAAGCAAAACTACAGCCTGTAGTGTAAAACTAGAAACTCTACATAACAAAATGTTAAGAACAGTGACCGAAAAGCAGTTCTACTCAAACGATATTTTAAAAACAATTAAAATACAGTACCCCAAGAAACATGGCACAAGAGAGAGAAGAGACAGGTACAAAACCTGTGTTAGGAACACAGAGTCAGAAGTGCAAAAAAAAACCAAAAAGGGAACTGATACAATGGAGTTTGGTACAACAGGTATATAAGTATTGCAACCAAAACTAAACAATCACTTATTTTTTGACAGTGAAAACACTAACAATTCAGTACCTTTCTAAAGGCTTTTAATCAAAGCCCTAAAACTGTGGCTGCCCTTAAATATAAACAATCTATGTGAATGCTACACACTGAAGTACAAAGCTTAAGAATTACCCTGCAAAATTACACTGACATAAGCTTTCCATATTTACAGTATCTGAAAGTGACAGAACACAGCATGCTAGGTCTAGCTTATGACTCTTCCCCACCAGTACTTAATCCAGGCGGAACAATCAAAAATTATTATTTCTCAACACATGTTAAGCTTGGATTGTTCAGATATATTATGACATTTAAATATTCGATTCATGCATAAAACAAGAAACAATATCTTTGACAGACAAGTGTTGCCACAATACAAACAGTGGTCTGCCCTGTAGAGGAGTGTACTTCTTTCTGAGCTTACTACCAAGACGTACCAATTCAATCCCACGTTATTACCTGGTTGTCTAGTCAACAACATGCTCAGAAACAGTTAAAATTGCAACTAAAAGTCACATCGCACATAAACCATTTGCTCATATTCAGAATTTTCACTCCATTTTGGAGAGTACCTCATTAAGTGAAAGGACACAGAGTTAAAAAAAAAAAGGCAAAAACAAAAAGGACATTCAAGTAAACAGCAACAACCAATACTTTGAAAAGGTTTTTGTAAACTTCTCATTCTACAAGGTTTTGCAGCATTGTTAAATTCATTACTCATAGACAAGCACACGCAGGTCGCAACTCCTTGTAACAACATGTCACGTACATATACTATGTAAGAGACAAGCTCGGTGAAGTGATCTTCCCCTTCCCACACGCTTCGTGGGGTCCTTGTGTGTTCAGTGTTATTATTCCCCTTCACAAAACAGAAATCACTTACGGATATCTTTATAAAGACAGAAATGGTCAGAGTCCGTTGAATAGAAAGTTAGTTGGTTATTTACATCTGCAAAGCAGTTTCACAGCGAAACAAATCTACAGTGGGCCAGCTGGAATCCACAGGACTTTGTTTTGTTCTTGATCAACAGTTGTCATAATCTGAGTGCAAATGCTTGAAAGGGCTCCTCCCTGGACAATGCCTGGAGAAAAAGAACACCCCCCCCCCCACGAATGAGACTGGAACAAAAAGTTATGACTAATTTTAAAAAGCAGTCTTCTACATTTTTCTGCAAAATGTTTATCAACAGATCAGAATTCATCTACCCAATTTAGTATTTGCCAGATGCATGACTCTATTAAAACAAGAAAAAGAATAAACAGAGCAAAGAGGTCAAGCATTCAATATATAGTTTCTTCTGCTAGCTCTTAAAACAGCCCAGGGAAGTCGCAGAATGGATGGCTATACTCAACTAAGACAACTGTTTTGTTAGAGGCCTCCATGTACTATTTGCAGATGCATCAGGTGGCAAAGTTTAAGTCTAAAGATGGTCAGAACCTGCTATAAGAAACCTTCTCTGTTCAGCATGTGGTGTTAAGAGTTTTATATTTATATTGGAGTAGCAGAAGTTGCTACTCCAATTCTTATTATCAGCTACATTCAAGGAACAAAAGGCCAACAGCAAGCAAATCCCTGAAAATCAGTTCAAAAGACAAATGAACACCTTGCATTCTACCCTTGCTAAACATAACAGTCATAAAAAGGAAAATGCCAACACTGACACAGGAGAGGAGAACTTATTAGCTTTGAGACTTGAAAAGTGAGGAACTTCATGACTTGAGAAAAATGTCAGCAAAGCCTCTGGCCTCAGCTACCACTAATGCTGGAAAAATACAGAAAGTCTTATAAGGCTTAAGTTACAATTTCTATTTGTTAAAAGAGAGAATTTGATTTCACACAAAATATTACTTGACTCTGCAGTATACACTACAGTTAATAATATCAGGTGTACTTGGATACAGAACGCAGTAACTGACAGGGTCTATGAAAGGTGACAAATGACAGTGAGGAAGCGATTCACATTACCCACCATGCTCACAACTTGGTACAGGAAACAAAGCCAACTTGAAAGAGTCATTAGTCAAAAAATGTATTTCATGCAGTAGCCACAGAGCTCAGCTCTGAGACAGTGTGTCATATAGCTTCATGAGGAAGCTACCATATCCAACACACATATCTACAGGCTTATTTTACACATAACATTGTAATTTCAACAAGCTTAAATATCAGTGCAGTTTGAACACCAATCCTCTCTGACTACCAGCATCTGGAAATGTTGGTGACAGCTGGAGTCCACCGTACTTGGCAGTAACAGCAAGAGGCCCTTCCCACAGGGCATGACATAAGATACATGTAGGACTCTCCTGGACTGAGTGCCACCTTCACTATCAGGGTGAGATTAAAACGCAACAAATGACTTAACAAGGAGCAGAAGATAACATGTGGTAATGCAATCTGGCCATGCACATGTCAAGTTCTGTGAAGGTTTAGTACTACCATTTAAATGAACATTTGTACGGCTATACCAGGTAACTGATTTTGTTGAGAACATGCAGCTTCTCTCAGGATGTGCTGAGATAGCTCTATACTCAATACATGCCCCTTCCCTCCCCCGCACTTGGCAGGTATGCTTGAAAATATTTCTGTAAGAATCCCATTGTTCGGGGGATGTAAAGTTGGGGTTTGGCTGGTTTAGAGGTGTTTTCTTGATGGGGGGGGGGGGGGGGGCGGTGTTGTAGGTTTTTTTTTCTTTTTAAAGTTTTGTTGCCATTTACATCAAGATGGCTAAAATTTTATCCCTGCTCTTCTGAATGTATGTGGAAACACATGGAAATTGTCTCTGCTAATTTCAGTGTTTGTCTTCAAACAGTTTTCTTTCTCCCCTAAAAATACAGTATTAACTACAATCCAAGACTCATATAACATACTTTATGATGTTAAAAAGGCCTCTGAAGTTGAATTTAATTATTGCAAATTACAATGCATGCTCAAGAAACCTTTGACGATTTTTTTCCTTTCTTAAAAGGTTTGAAGTATCTCTCACAAATCATTGATTAATTTACACTACAGGGTTTGGTTATTTTTGTTGTTGTTTTGTTTCGTTTGATTTTTACAATTACAAAACAACTTATATTCCTTACATGGTATAAAACTGACAACACTGTGTCAAATTATCTTCACCACACTTCCAATACCCCTGGCTTGTAATAAGATATTTTCAGAATCTCTTTAGGTCATAAGATTGATAACATGCTAAAACAAAAAGATGAAAAGCAAGGGATAGTACTTGTATCTTGAGATTTCCTCTGCCGGTAAAATAAAACACCAGAGCATGAGTTTGCCAAAAGAGAAGGCAGAATGAAAAAAAAGTGCTCTTCGAAGGAACATAGGATCTTTTGAATTACAGAGTAAGCGGACTAAATTGCCACTGTGTTCCTAGCGAGATGTTGATTAAATACTAACCTGTAAAGTACTTGCTATACTCTTGTTCTATTTTTTGAGCTGTCTCAAACTGTTCTTTGGAATGTTTTTGTGTAACTTTATCCCTCAGGAAGATTGGGTCTTTTTGCTCTCTGAAAAAAAAAAAGAAAGAAAAAAGAAAAACCTTGTATAAGAGCAATTTTTTTTTTTTGTAATGGACTTGAAATTATTATCTCCAGTTGGATGAATGTGAAAGACTAATTACTTTGCAAGCATAATCCTGTGCATACAGTGCCATCTACTGTGTTTCAGCAGTATCAGCATAGCCATCAGGATCATCTCAGTGCCAACAGATTTATTTGCTATCAGACCAAGGCAGTATGCCTTTTAAAGTCTCAGACATCAGGAGGGCGTTAAGTGCGAAAGAATATAATGTATTCCAGTTCATGTGGATCAGATGATCATCTCATACACACTCCAGTACTCCCTACACAAAGCTGGGCTCAAGTACCACCTTTTGAAGGCTTAAAGTATCAAGCATTGAGCAAACAGAGTATTTCCATGTCATCTTCTATATGACACTTTTTGATATAACTTTTTTCCTATCATACAAGCTGCTAAAAATAAAATAAGAAAAAAATATAGAGAAATACAAATGGTTAAAAAAAAAAAACCAACACCAAAAAAAACCCCAAAACAAACATGGTATTTTCATTCCAAACAAGGCTTGTAACACTCTCTTCCAAATCTGACTTGGAGGCCCCAGTAGGGGATCCTGTTTAAAAGGAGGCAGAATTTATAATCAACGAGTAAGGTCATACAGATAGGTATTGAAACAATATCAGCATAATTTCTTATAGCAGTGAGAAAAGCAGCACAATTTTATTTTATAAATAAAAGAAACCACTACTGAACTAACCTACCACTGCTGTGTGGCATTTCAAAGAACACCAACAGAATCCGTGCTATATCAAAAAGGCTGTTTGGAAAAATCTTTGGTGCTCGTAATAGGCAGAGACAATGTGCCACTGCATCTTATTTTGATGACTGCTAGAAATCCTTACGTGTCTAGGTCAATTGCTTTCTGTCACTTTCCAAAAAAAAACAAAAAAAACAAAAACAAACAAACAAACAAAAAAGCTGTAATGGTCACCATTCCATTTCCAAAGGGGCTCAAGAAATGACAGTTCCATTTATCATTCAAGTGCGTGATCCTACAGTGGTGATGAAATACATAACATTGCTTTATGGCTTGCTTTTACTTGAAAGTGGTGATACTTATCTTCTTTATTAAATAGATAGTCACCAAATTTACCTTCAGATCAAGAATGTAAGAAGCCTTCAACTTTCAAAATGAAGACAGCACAAGTATAAAATCTCTCAACAAAACTGTTTCTTAATACTTATCTTGGGATAAGTATTCTTACTTATCAACATAATCTTGGGAGATTATGTCACTTCTTGCAAAATCCATCTATCAGAATGTGTGATGGCTTACTCAAACGTTAGGGGAGGGACTAGGGTTTCTAACTCCCATGTTCTGTTCCTGGCTATATTCGAGCAGGAAACTCCCAGTGATTGAAAGAGCATGGCCCAAGAAGACCACAGTATATACACACCACAGCAAAAGGGGACTTCCCTTGCTGTTTTCATCAGAGAATGAAGGTGGGAAAGTGTGTGGCACTGCATCCACACACCTGGCCCTGCTGAGAGGATGAAGAACAGCTTTTCGTCATGGTCACCACTTAATCCTCAATGGATCTCTTACAGTTTAATGCAAAGGTGAGCAGGAAAGCTCCAAGTGCCTCCTGGAGTACATACAGTTTAGTCTACATTGTTTGATTTCTTTGAAAGATTCACTTAATTGTCATGCAAACAAAATGAAGTTAAGACCATTCACCTCATAGTGTTTTTTATGAGGATTAATTTCCACATTTTAAAGAGATTTAAGATGACTATGATGAAAGAAACAATAACGGTAACAAGCTTATTTTAAGACAAAATAAACATCCCTGAACTATACCCCTCACAGACTTACTTGATTTGTTTAGCATTTTTGTAGCGAATAAAAATTACAATAGGGTAGATATGAACACTGTGGAGCCGTTCGATGGCATGAGGAGCGATGTCAAGCAGACAATGACAATCCTAAGATCAAACGTAAATGCAAAACACTCATTCAGTTAAGAAGCACAAGCACACATGCAAATCCCCCATTTCTTCCCCTACTTAAATCATAACAACCCAACAGAATTTTGCTACACTTTTAGCATTTCGGGGCTACTGAGCAATTTGTACCTGAAGGAATTATAACAAAAGACAGAAGATGAAAATTCATAGTAGCAAAAGCATGCACTGATAGAAATAAATGTATTTGAAGAACTAATGAAATGAAAACTCAGATTGAAATATATGCAATACTTTTTTTCCATATTTAAATATTTATATTCATTTTCTCTTTCAGAAGTCATAAGCAAACACAAGCGTTTAAGTAATAGACTTTGTATGGTTTGACAGAAAACTATAAGCAATGTACAGATTTTAATTAACATCTGTCTCCAGGATTATTAGAATGTTCATATTCTGTATGACTGCATTAAACGGAACAGTTAAAAAACCTAAATCCTCATTGGGGGTGGGGTGGGTGTCGAAGAAAATAATTTCTGACTTTATTTAGTAATACTGTAAAAGAATATGGACAGTCCTAGTTTCTACAAAGGTGAGCTTGCATTAAATACTCTTAAAACAGTTACATGCAAAAGTGAGGTAACTTTCATTTTACTCAGTGGCCTGGGGAACAATTCTCTGAAGGCCTTAAAGGAGGACAATGCTAATGTAATTTCCACCCCCCTAACATAGTATGACCATATATCGCAAACTGCATAAAGAACTACATCATTAAGAGTGACTCACCTTTTCTGTTATCTCTTTTATTGAAGCTACAGTTGTCACATCAAAATGTCCACTCCTACGTTTATAATCAATAAACAGACAATCCTTCACACCTCGTTCAATGGCTTGTTGGGAAGCTTTCATAACTTCTGTTTCACAGAACCAGAAGAGATCCACTTTCATTACTATTCCTTAGGCACAGGACAAAGCTAACAGAACAATGTCTGCAAATTCAGATTCTAGGTTTTTTTTTCCCCACATGTTTTTGCTACCATTTAGTTCACTTATACAGATGTTACTATAATGTATTCTAAAGAAGAATAAATTTATTATATTTGCACACTTACCGAGAGGACATCTGCAAAATTTTCCAGGGGATTCTTTGACCAACATGTCTTTCACAGCATCAAGTAAAGGTCCCAGAATAAGGACAGGCCTAGGAGAGGTACAGTCCACTTTCTGTACACGCTGATATGCCAGACTTGCAGAATCTACACACACAGAAGATTTACTTATAAAAGTATAAATTATTTTCCTGGCATTCCTCAGATAAACAGAAGCACCCTAACATTCATTATGAAAACAACTCCCTTGCGAAGGATAAGAGCCTTGACAAATACAAAAAGTGCTTACTAGCTATTATGGACATTTTCTACACTACAGCTTAAAACAGACTTTTTTTCCAATTGAACCTGACGCTTCTCCCCCACACCCTCATCCAAACTTTAAAACCAATCATTCCTATTTGTTTTCCTGAAAGTGTAAAGACGACAGAATATTTGGTTTCTTTGGTTTGGTTTGTTGAGTTCTACCAAGGAAGCAAGCACTGTAACCAACATGGTTTTTGTAGAGGAGTGAAGAACTAGAAGAGAAGATTTTTGAGTAATGCCCAGGATTTCCACCTAGACTAAGCGATCTGGACAGAAATTAAATATTTGAAAGGAAGATCAAAACCATGCACCAAAAAGCAATCTCTCTCTGCAAAAATTAATGCTAATAGATTTAGGAATAAACTACAAAAAAAAATTAATTTGAAACACTGACTTGTTATTTAATACAAAAACCCCTTTTGTTATTAAAAGTGAGGTATATGATGTTTTCAGACCAACCAGAAGGCAACGTTATTCATGGCATCATGCTGCGGCTGTTAAAAAATGAAAGAGAAAGAAAGGCAACCCCCTCCCAAGTATAACAAAGGTACTTACCATCCAAGAAAGGAATTGAGTCTGTACTGATTGTATCAAGAGCTAGTAAATCCTTTCCATCTTTGGAACCACTTCGCTTGTGTTTATGCTTTCTTCTGAAGAATGACCTCCGTGCTGCTGCTGACAACGTCTTAGATGAGCTGTTTTCATCTTTAGCCTCAGACATGCTGTGTCTCCTGTAGAATTCCTGATCCATCCTATAATGAAACAGACTAAACGGCTGGTACCTAAACTTGTATTTTAAATTTTTTTGACAATATCACAGCTGGTTCTGAAATACACTGGAAATACTCATCTCAAGCCTTAGCCTGAGTATCTTCATCACAGAAAATTAATCAGAAACAAATGTTAACATAAATCAAATAATAAGCATATGAAGACCTCTCACTATCATAATTTTCTCAGGATTCTTATAATATAAATAGCAGCATGGCACAGCGGACAACCACTCTGACAGGCAGTGCAAAATTCTCAAGGCAGAAGCAGCCACATGCTCCTACTTGCCAGCAAAGTCAGTCTCGCACAGAAGTGAAGATCCCATTCTTTCTATGAAGTTGCATGTTACACTCATCCTTACAAATAACTTACTAGCAATCCAAAAAAACAGTTTTATTTTACATGAGCATAAGCACAAATATTTTGGCCACATAACACATGTAAAATGTAGTTGGTTTTACTACCCATCTTCCAATAAGAAGCCTATCAATCACTTGTAGGGATCTGTATGCATATATTGTACTTCCACACATTGCATGTAGTACCACTGTCCCACTGTCAGGATGAATTTTGAGTTATGACATGGAGAGAAGACTTAGAACAAAAGGAAACCAGAAAACCAGTAATCTTAAAATGAAAAAATATTTTAATCACCAAGTGGTAACTAATATGATTTCATTAATGATGGAAAAATTAAGAGTTCTTGCCTATTCCTCTACCAACACTATGAGATAGTGATGGATACACAGTTTTATAATAACGTCGCTGTCCACAGATAACTGAACACACTGGTGCTTCCCAAGAACAAATGTGATATCCTTGGACTCAACGATACTTCTGCTGTGGCTACTCTCATTTTTGTTATTGAATTATCTAACATAACACACTGGTCTATGTATCCTTTCCATACCTAGATTACTATTTAGTAGCATTAGAAACAACTTGATAGACCAATATATTTAATTCAATGTTATTAAAATACACCATGTCTAAAATGACATGTCTAACAATTAGGATGTCCCAGAAAGAACAGAAGCAAACAAGTCTTTTATACCACATCTCACTAGTCAGACTTTTAAAAACTACAAGATAAATACTGTAACTGAGATCACTCACATATATTTACTTGGAATCTGTCCTCTTTCCAGCTTCTGAGCATTCTCATCTAGCTGCCAAGCCATCCAGCAACCAAAGTTTCCCTGTGGTAGAGTGTCATCAACATACAAAATGTCATCTTTCTTAAAGCTTAAATCCTGCTCCACCTCTGCCAGACGGTCATAAAGTGCTCTGGAAAGGAAGACATAAATAGGCTCTGCAACTGATCTCCATCAACTCAAGGGAAGGACATTATTCTGAAAAAAGTTAACAGATTAGTGGCACGGTCTACATTCCAAGAGCACACAAGTTTACAGCAAAACGTGCAGACTTACTATGCTACAGGTCGTGTACTCACTGTCAGAGACTAGCTAGGATAAATTATTAAACTTTGAATTTAAAAAATGTGGCAAAACTGATGTACTATATCTCAAGATGTTCAGCATATTATCCTAACAGCCTTATGCTGTCATTACCACTCACGCTCAAATACCTGATATAGAATCCATCTCCAGGAAGCTCTTTTATCTTATTAAACTCTTCTATTCTGTACTGTGTCTTTATTTTGATGTTTTCTCCAGGCTTCAACATTTCAAGATAAGCTTCCTCAGCTGTTTTATTTCGCATATCAATGGACCCATACTGCAAAACACAAACCACAAACTCTTAGGTGTGACATTGTATCTTAACAGAATTAGGTGAGCTTGAAAACCATGGAAAATGAGTTTGTTTTTCCTCACCGGCAGGCTCTATTTACAAGTAAATCTTTCCACTTAACTGTAGTACAGTTTGCACCTTAAGATGTCTAGCAGGAGACTGAGACATGGGGGTGGGAAAACAAAATACTCAAATGAACACAGCAGACATGCAGCATGAGAGAGCACCTGCACCTCTTTAAATAGTTTTCCAAGTGTGAGCTGAGAATCATAAAACTTACACTGGAAAGAATTTAAAAGTTTTAGGGAAAGCACCGTGGTCTGAGGCAAGTCAGAAACACAATTACAAAGCACAATCTCCATCTGGATACTAGAGGCATAATGGGAGAATCCTTAGTGCTCAGACAGTCTCAATGCTTAGTTGTATCTGAAAAGCTCATAAATACATATGTGTTTATCACCATAACAGTCCTGCCAAGTAGATAATATTCTCACTTCAGATACAGAAAGCAGAGTCAAAGACATATTGCACAGCTTTCCTTAAACTCTCATTAGAATTTCATAGTGATAGGATCAATACTGTTCTCTGTTTTGTAGTCTCTTTCATATCCTTGTCTTTCTCCTGTGTACAGCAATTGGATTCAAGGCTTCCTATTTAGACGAAGAGAGCAGATGTTTTTAATTCCAAGCGGACAGTACTGAAACAACTAAACCCTGACAATCCCTGACTAAGGCCTCACTGTGCCACATAAAAGCTTTACTCGCATATTTTTGTTCAGTTTCGCTTGCCTCTGTTTTTTTGAGTTTTCCTTCCCCCACAAGGACGGCTATTCGCTGAGCAAAGCTGATAAAATAGATAACATCTTGCCTGACATCAAGGAGACAAATGACTAGATATTAAGGAGACATTAAGGAGACATCAAGGAGACAAAGCTCCAGACGTTAAGGAGACATGTCTAATACATGACTGATTGTTACAAAAGGTTGCATCAGAAAAGGGGCCCTGGCTTGTGCTCACGAAGGAGGACTCAACTAGAGGACAGCATGAGGAAGTCTATGAATGCCGGGAACTCATCACCATAAGACTGCCCTTCTCAGGAATCATAATCTGATGAATATGTAAGATTTTTGTGTATATGAACTGATGTGTTTTGCTAACCCGTTGGAGCACTCATGGTGGAATGGTCCCCAGCGCTGCAATAAAGAATGCCTGCTTAATAACACTGTTGTTATCGAGTTTTCATCTCTGAATTCTTACCCAGCTGCACCTGGCCTCCCACCTCGGTGAGGAGTGTTAGAAAGCAAGGGGGGTTGGAAGCTCTGAATTTTCTATCAGTACATTAGTCCTTCAAACTTGTGGGCAACTTGTACTCTCAACAGTGGTAGTTCTCCAGGTCCACATCATCCAGCTCTTCACGTGTTGCAGCCAGAATGAAGGTTATGTATTCTCACCATTCTTATCTGGGTTTTGTGGCAGGAACTCAAGATTCACAGAACACGTCCCATTGCAAGACAGCACAATTCTTTGTACAATTCCCTCTTTATAATTTTGTCAGTATGCTGCAGACTTTTCTTATTAGCTTACCTCAAGTATCATGTCACCCAAGACTAGTCCATCAGGTCCTTTTGCTGGGCTATCATCATCTACATCTGAGACAAATATTCCATACAGGTTTCCACCACATATCTGAATCCCAAGATCCACTTGGGACTTTTTAACAACAACAGTTCTAGGCTCAGCAGTCCTTTTGTTTGTGTCCACAGGGCCCCTTTTGACAGTGAGAAATAACACATGTACTTTAAAAACTTGCATTACATACAATCAACTAGTCATCTGAAGAATATATATTTACGTAATTATTATTCAGAATAGGTCAGCTACAGATACCATCTTGTAAGGCAAACATAATGTTCCTTGCAGACCTTCTTAACTAAACCAGTCTTGTGGCAAACTTTCTTCACCTCTTGCAGACCCCATCTTTCAAAAACAGTCTGAAAACATGTACTTTTATCCTGGGGTCCACTTAACTTGTCTGCTGACAAAGATACAGTATTCACAGAAGTACATATTGGTTTTTAATATCCTTCACATCCACCCGGACTTCCTTAAGGCAAAAAAAATCTTACTCTCTACCTTAAGGAGTTCCGGGGACTTGTAGTTGGTGTGGTTTGTTTGGAGGGGGGTGTCATCGTTCCTTCATCCTGTTCACTCACAGTATCGATTACGGAATGATTGTCAGGTGTTGCAGCTCCACTGCCCTGAGGGGTGGAACGATTACTCACAGGTTCTAGGTGAGAACTAAGAAATTAAAAAAAAAAAAGAAAAAAAGAAAAAAGACTGGTGGGTTAGTGTTTCACTAGTGCCAAATATTTTCCAGGCAGACAAAGTTTTTAATTTGGCCGTAAATCTAGTATAAAGTAAGGAAAAAAACTCAAAACAACATGCCAAATAACATATGTTCACCATAAGTCTAAGAGAAAGATAAAGCTCAGTTTTGAAGTGTGATCATGCATTAAAATGGGATGGATAATTTCATGGGGTCATATGCCTTCTCTAATTAGTTTTTGGAAATTCCAATCATAAAAAAATTTAAAACCCATTTGAAGGCTCGAATCTCAAAATCCTAGGAAGAAGTCATCTTTAGTTTTAGTTTAATGTATCTAAGGATTATGTCCAAATAAGAAAGAAAATAAAGTAGGTGCATCAAGCATTTTTCTTTTCAACAAGGATATATTTACACAATAGTTTTCTAAGCAATCACACTTCTTTTATCAGCATAAACGTGTCACTGTTTGCAAACACATTATCTGTACAGAAGTTATCTACTAGCTAAATAACCACAACCAGAGAGTAGTTTTCTCAAAGTCTAGCCAGCCTTACCTTGATCGTGAATGATTGCCAAGCTGATACATATGTGGGTTATACTGAGCCAGAATAGTAATGGTGTCACACTGCTGTCCAATGATTAGTCGAGCCTGTTGCTCTGTAGCATTTCTCAAATTTATTCCATTAAACTATAGGAAAAACGCACAAACCAGGATGTCAAGTTTTCAGATGGCAATGAGCAAAATCATTCTTTTGGTCTCCTAATTAATTTAATGTCTAAATGCTGACTTATTTCCACTGGGATAAATAGGAGGATGGAAATGCTGCTGTACAATGATTCCTACAGTTAACTCATTGGAAGGAATCACTGTAATTTTAAAACAATTGGTAACTTGATCATGAGTTCAAAAATCTTTTTAAAGACTTATGTATTCTGAGCTGTGTTATGATTTGATATCACTGATTAAATACAAGTTGGTTCAGATCACTGATCTGAATAAATTCAGGATTTAAAGACAAATTCATATCCATTCAGGTCCATTGCAGCATCATACATACACTATGCAACATAAGATGCTTTAACATACACAAGCATGACCAGATCTAACATTTACACAGCAGCTCTGTGCTTTACAAAATGCTCCTCCACATGTTTACCTAACACTGTAGGTAAAAACATGACTGAAGCCTACCTGAGTATTTTTTAAACCAGGTATCTCAGGTAAGGATATAGCACAGCAACAGCAGCATGAAACTCAGTACAAGCCAGCTGCTTGAATATTTACTCACCTTAACAGGCAGAGTATGGTGTTGGGACTATATTGTTTTAAATACCACAACTAGCTAGCTTGGAATTTAATTTTTTCTATATAAGATGCAACGCAGATCCACCATCAAAAGACATTATTTTATGATAAAGTCTAACAAAAAGTCATAACAACCACAATTACTGGAATATTACAAGACGAAGTACCCTTTGCCACATCTCACAGCACACAAACTTTCACAAGATACTCTTTTGGGGAAGGCAGTTACGGCTGGAGTCATATGATTCATTATGCCATAGGAGTAGTAAGCAAACAATTACCTCTAGTAACTGATCACCATACTCAAGGCCAGCTTGATGGGCAATGCTCCCACCTGTTACTTTAGAGACAAATATTCCACCATTTTCTCCGCTCACAATGGAAATCCCTAGTGGCTCAGAACCCTTCTGCACTTTAACATGACGTGGTTCTTCCATGTAGGGCCTTTTAGAGGAGATAGTTAAAACTGATTTGGACAAAATTGCACTTGAACCATCACAATGTCAAAGTTACATGCAATACTTTACATCTGTCTGAACTGTAATAATAAAAATAGGTTTAAACATTTACTTTAAAAAAATTTACTGTCAACTGTCTTAAATGCATTCCTTTAACACCATGCAACGTACAGTGGCAGAAGTAAATGTATACCAGGTACATGACGGCTCTAGAACATTATGGTAAATATGAATCATAAATAGCATGGTGGTGAAGTTGATAGGAAATAAGCTTCCGATGCATATTATGTAAAAGTATTTGAACCACTGCACATAATATGTCATTTACAAACCATATTCCAGAAAGGTATGTTACAAATTCAAATGCTGGGAGTCTTTATTGCCAGTGAAAATAAACAACATAAATAATAAGGTGGTAAACTAAAGGACAACAATGCACAAATACTAGATTTCATATTTGTATGCAGGGAAACATAAATTAGTAATGAAAAATAAGCAGTTGCAAACTCAAGCCATTAAGACAGCAGTTTGCATGGTAGCATTACAATTACCATGCAAATTCTCCTTAGGGCAATTATCCAAACATGTAAAATAGCACAAAGTGCGCAATACTGCTTGAGAAGGACAACCTTATATCAGGCCAACCTCAAACTCCTTAGTGATGAGAACCTAGGCCTAGGAGCCACAGGGATTCTCAGAAAAGACCTATTACGGAACAGATATCTGAAAGATGTAGAAGATTTTAGAAGACAGGAACACTTAGAAAAAGACACACAGCAGTAAGACACTATAAGTATAACAAGAGAATGGCCTATACAAACAAAACCCCTGATACATTCCCCTTTCCTCCCCCCATAGAATGTATCCACCTGTACAAACAGGGCTGGTCCCTTCATGGTATGTATAAACAAATAGCCTCCTAAAAAGTGCTGATTCACATTACTATAAACTTAATGATGTCTACATAGCAAAAGGCATCACAATATATTAATAGTTGAGCTTGTTCTGAATGAAACAGCTTGGGTACCAGGTGTATTTTTTTATTTTAATAGTGTTATACCCCTTTTGACATGCATTGATTTGAATGTTTCCTTTCCTAATACTTCATTCTATCACATAGACATTCTCTAAATCGTGCCAACTGCTTAAGCTAGTTTAACTGTGCTCTTCAGAGATCAGAGTTAACCGGACTTCACTCATTGCTACCGATGTGAGCCAGGCTGAGGAAAGGTATCTTTGGAAAGAGTAGAATTTGGGGCAGGGGGCAGAGGGAAGAGGACATCATTTCATAAGTTATGCTTATTGTCACAGTCTTACAAAAACTGGCTGCTGATACAAATGCAGCTCCATAACCCAGTAATGACTTTTTTTTTTTTACTCATTATGAGCATGTAAACCATGATGTTATATGAAGCCTCTCATTAAAAACTAAAAACTACATCTTTCTGAACTTTATTTATTGTACCTTTCTGCTTTTCTATCTACCACACGCATTTTTAAAATTATTTTGTTTGTTTCGGATTGGAATAAGAAAGAATCAAACCCATACCAATTACACAGGATCATATCTTAGAATTCTAGTAAATACAAAATGAAAGACAACTAGTAATGCATGTAGTAGAGAATCAGTAATAAAGTAAAACAGAATTATAACATTAAAAAGGTCTTACTTGATAAGCACTATTATTAAAATCAAGTGCACTCTTTATAACATTCACACTGCCTGTCAGAATCACTAAACACTGATTAGAAAAACAGTCTTAATTGATCAAATCTTTTAATTTTCATTTACATTAAAATCAACATAAGAGAAACATTGATTTTTTTTTTTCATCTGTATTATTTTTATTTTTATCTGAGGAAAGACCAAGCGAGTTACTTTTATTTTGTGGGGAACAGAAAGAATTGTAACACCAAATAACCATTTAAAATGCTATCTAGGCATTTTCAAACATTTTCTTAGGATAGACTTAAATTAGCTACTTTCCTAAATTAAGAATTGGTTTTGTTTGTTAGTTTTCTGGTTTGCTTTTTAAAAAATAAAAAATCCAATTCAAAACAAAGCTTAGAATTATATTCTTTTTAGAAAATCAATTCAGACTACAGTTTATACATATGCACAGCAAGAGTAAAGGGGCAGAAACTTGACTGCATTTCAATTGTCTTATCAACATTAACAGAAATGGTTATTTCCCAGAGATTACAACACTAATTTTGTGCTCAGAGATATGAAGTTATAGGGATGTCAAAACCCTAGCTTTTTCATCTGAACATTATACATCTTTAGTCATGTGAAAGAAGAAATTCTGACTGAATTTGCAAGTGACAATCAGAGGAACGTTTATATGAGAACACAAATTGACCACATAGTACGAAAGTCACACTGAAGTAAGAAAGAATGAAAATTCACAAAAACCTCTTTACATTCCCTGTCAAAGTAACACTATCCTTTGTATACCATATACATTCTAGAGTTACTACAATAACTTACTTACTGGATCTTTAAACGAGACATGTTTCATATAACATTTTATGAATAACATTTTATTATTATCAGAGAATTTAGAATACAGAATATCCTTATTACTTTATCATTCACACTTTTTTATGGTCAGTCCTTTTACATAGATCAAGCAATACAAAGGAGTCTTGAAGTCCTCATAAACGTAACCTATTCCAACACATCATAGCTCCTTTATAAGTGCCAGAATAGCATTTGGCTGTCTTGCTGTAAATAAAAGCTTGATTCAGATTTGTGTCTTACTGTTCAATGCTTTGAATTTACGTAAACTTTCTCATATATTCAGTCTAGCCAGATCATGATAAAATGAAATCAGATGTCAAACAACGCATCCTGAAAATATTAATAATCAGATACAGAAAGTTGGTAAAACACAAAGCTCATGTTGTTAAGAAAGCTATCATATCAGGTTCAAATTCTGCAAGCAGCTACACATATACTTAACGTTATTGCCAGCAGCTGTCCAGGTACAGCCAAAGGGATCAGTCACAGTAGTAAAATTGCATCTGTGCATATGGGTACATTCTTGCAGAGTTAGGCCCTCAATTTCTCGTGTAATCTGGCTAAACTGAATCAAGGCACAGTGGTGAGAGTACATATTCTACAATGCTAAGGCACCTCATATTTAGCTATCAGATATTACTAGGTCTTAATTTTATTTAGCTTTCCAGAGCACAGAACAAGTCTATCATAAACAAGCATCTGAGGTAGTTCAGCTGATGGAGTGTATTCCAATTTAGACTGCTCGTATTTGGTGTAGTCATTAAGCTAACATGGAAGAAATAAAAGCCTTGTGAAATTCCTTTATTTTCTAAACTCAAAAATCTACTCTTTTGTTCTGAATAAAAAAAAAAATCTACACAAAGATCTCTTACATACTTTGAAAAGAAAATAAAAGCATTAAGTAACAGGACCTGAGATGCACCTCTGTGCCTACATATCTGCCATTTAAATTTAATGTTCGTAGTCCTGTCAGCCCAATGAACAAATGTACAAAATTTCCTCAGACACATTTGTATTAAAAGAAAATAACAGAGGGACCTTACCTATCTTTTCTACGTTCTCCAATAGATACTGGGCTAATGGAAATCCTAGGTAATGTAGAAAGAGAATTCTGAGACTGGCTGCTGGCAAAGGAGGATGTTTCCAAGTTAAGAGGTGACTGTGGAGGAGTTATCAGGCTGGGACTGCTACATTCAGAGTGTGACAAGGAGCCTACGGAAAATCAACAGTTGAGTTTTAGTATTCTGCATCTGTCATAGTTTGGAAAGCTACACAGACATACTGAAAGACACCATACACATCTGAGACAGGAAAGAGGTACTTGTTCACTAGCACTCTATTAACTATGTAAGGAGCTTAGGGAGACCAGGTAAATAATTTCAGGCAGTGGAAACTTACTGTCCTTAATGACTACATGCTAAATCTGTCCTTCGTAAGTGTGCATACAACTACTGCCATTCTCAACAAGGAGAGGAGGTTACAGACAAGCTACACCATATGCATGCCTGAAAACACTAAGCAATCCAAAGTTCAAGAAAAACAATAAAAACCAGGAAAGGAGAAGTAAAATAAAAATTTAATATGTAGGTTTATATTCAAATAATTTATGTATAGCCCTTTCCTTTGGGTAGGCGATAACATTACGAAACACCTGCAAACACCAACAAAACCCCAGCACGACTCATACACAGAGACAGGAAAACTCTGCAATTTCAAACAAGCTTGATGAGACTTCGTTTGCATCTCTTCCCTGGTTATAACCTCCCAGAGTAATTTACTGAACAAGTGCCCTGACAGAAACATTCAGTTTTCTTCCTCTGAAAAAACTACAGAAAATAAATCGAATCATTAATCACAAATGAAAGCCATTTGTAAGAATTGTATTTGCCCAGTTAGGAAAACCACTGCATACAATTCAATAAGGCTACAGAACATTTGAGCAATGATGGCAGGAAAGAGTTGCCATTTACTGTCATCAAACTCTGCATTCTACAGCTCTCCAGCACACCAGCTGGCATTTGTATTGTGTCTTTAAATAACTTCTACCAAGCAATTTTGAGTGAAATACTAAAATATGTTATCTGCATTCCAAAATATAATTTACAATCGCTAATACAATAATATGTAAAATAAATATTCTTAAAGAATCAAAAAAATAATGCAGGTCATCTCACTGTTAAAACTTTTAAGACATCATTCTATAGAAAACTACAACTGTAAAACATACATCAATGCTTATTCTTAACTTCATTTTTATGCACTTTTTCTTAGTGTGCCACATCCTAGAGTCAACTAACAGAAAAATGAACTTTAATTAGAAAGCTTCTTTTTTTACCTTTCTGTGGCAAAATGCAAATTTTGTAACCTTAATAAAACTGTCATATTTAGATTTTGGTGCAACCTGATTTAACAACGGCAAAGGCTTTGAATTGGTAATACTGAAAATAGTACAACTAAAATTACTTATGAAATAATTCACCTCTGTCTGAGCCCATCATGGACCTTGGATATCTTGGTGTTAAAGGGATCTTAATTCGTTCTGTTCTGTACTGCAAGTTATTCGAAGAACCTAGTTTTACAACAAGAAAACATTACAAAGACAAAAGTAGAGCAACTACATTGAACAAAAAAGTACATTTAAATGCTGCTACTTCAATGAGCATTGAAACAGCCTCTGAATTTATGCACAAGCCTTGATGATTACCCTCGTATATATTGTATATGCCATACTTCCCGTAAATTGTCTTGATTACACAGTCAGTATAAACAGAGCACAGTGCAGCTATACAGTATATACACTGCTCACTCTTGTATGAAAATATTTTTGGTATTTTTCAATCAAACTTAACTTGACATCCAAAAGAGAATCTAACATCTTTGTTTACTAAGAATCCATGGAACTTCCCAAATACATTTAAAATATCCTGATTACATTCTGCTTGGATGAATACATATTTTTTTGACACTGGTTGCAAACTGTCATGCCATTTTTTGCTGTGGTTACAAAGCTGCCATACTCTATTCAGATGCAACTGCCAGTCATTGATGGAATACAGGAACAGAAACATGCACAAAAAAGTTATTACCTAATGGAAAATTTTTAAAATTCTAAAAAGTTAAAATGTCATTGCTACAAAGCATTCATTTGCTTTGGTATTACTAGGATAGGCATAAACAATCCTAACATGTCAATCAAGTAAGTAAGTGTAACTCATCTTCCAGCAATACAATTTACATTAGGCCATTAACCATCCTTAATTTTTTGTTCTGGGGGCTCTCTCCTTTTCTCTTCTTCTCTCCACCTCACCAAACCTCAAAAATACTTTGGCTGGGCCTCCCATCTTCATAAGGCTACTTTCAAACAGTAACAGGCAAGGAAAGGAGAATCACTCACACTTACACACACAGAGAGCATTCTAAAGGGACTAAAGAATGAATTATACACTGCTACGTCCAGGGAACACCTTCAGTCATAAAACAACAAAAAAATGAAGCAAAGGAACACAGGAAGCCTTTAGGCATTGCTTGTTATGACAATCCCATAATACATGTACTTAAGGATTTTTTCATTTATTGTTTGTCTCCAACATATAGAAGTCCCATAGGAGAAGTCCCATAGGAAATAAATTAGTAAAGCTAGTTACCAAGTCTTGCGCTGGATGGTAACGAATTTGAGCCATGAGATGCTCTTGTACGTGAATTTTCAGAGTAGTCATTGGAGTGTTTATGACTTAGGTCCAAACTCAGGCGACCTTGATGCTGGGAACTACATCAAAAGAAAAGGAGAATAGGGCAACAGTTAGAACTGGACAAAGAACCTCACCAAATAGCAAACTGGCCAATAAAAATTGTTGGTTATCCCTGATTTACTGAATACAATGAATGCTCCTCTCCTTCCCACTTCCCAGTTGTCCCATCATTTTATGAATTAAGACAAGTGAGGAAAAATGGCCTAAAGTGCCATAAAAAAAGCGGAAGGCTTTATTTGTTTTGGCAAGAACAAGAAAAAAGAATTAAAATTAGTTCATAAAAAAAAAATTGTCAATATCAGCCAGTGGAGCAGAGGAAAACCTAATCCATCAGTTACTGAAATACATGAAAGCAACCAGCACATCACTTCTATGCAATAATGGTTTTGAGATTCCTGGGTCAAAACAACACACAACAGCTGCATGCTTCACTCTGCACTGTATAAAACAGCTACCAGAAACAACTTCATCCTAATGAAAACAAAAATTTAACGACATAGAAATTTCACCACACCTGGGATGCAGATGCTGATGGCATACTTGGCTGGCAACTGATGGGCAATTGCTGGTGTGAACTCTATGGCTCCAGGCAGTATAGACTGGATTTCTCATGACTGCAGTTACTGCAGGGCATGGTGCTAAGCTTCGTGGTACCGTACCTGCTTAAGATGATAAAAACATGTTCTTTTCAACATTATTAGCATATAAACTACAGATTTAAAATATATTTAAATATTTGTATAATTATGTATCACATTTGCATGAATGAGCATGAATCCATAAAGAAAAATTATTATGATACAGACAAATACATTATTAAGCACCATGTCACACCTTTTAAGAAGTACAAGCATATTTAAAATGTAGTTTATAGTTTTGTAATAAGTCAGTAATAAAGTGGATTATATCACCAAAAATTAAGTAATTCACAGTATGTCATTTTAATATGCACTGGTAACTGGAGGATTTTCTCATGCACCAAACTTTTTTATACAGCAACAAAAACTTTGCATTTTCTCTGAACAGTCATCTGACAGGAACACACATTTTTATTTGATATTTGAACTGATTGCAGCTTAAATTACTCTTGTTCCTCTTTTGTTGCCTCAAAGACTCCCAAGTCTAGTCTATCCTATGACTTTAAAAAAAAGTATTTCAATACTTATTTATGAAACTTATTACTTAAGCCATTCTTTTAAGTACACTCATCCTTCAGTACTCAGTCAAAGTCTATTTTATCAATTTCCTCTTAAATATGCTGGCAGCATAGAATACAATAGCAAAAATTTGTTCACATTTCAAGATGTACGATCACGTTTTCTAATGTAGGTTTGATTTATTATGCAAAGCTATCATGAAAAGATAAAGCTTTTAGTTAGAAATAATACCTTTTAATACTTTTTCTACTATCACTAAAAGAAAGAGAGAGAAAGAGTAAAAGAAATCAAAATCTTCTTTCATCTGAGCTACTCTTGAGCACATCTTTACATTCTGAAAATTGATTGGGACAACAGGGTTTGAAACTGTCCATTGTTCCAGATACACAAGTCATTACTTCCTTCATGGTCTCCAGTGAGAAGAAAGTCTTACATAATTTCTAGAGCGTGTAGGAGCGGAGGGCTTCACAAAGAATTGAGAGTAAACTCATAAAAACCAGTATCATCTGGATTTGACAATCAAGTTTTGTATGCAACTGCTGAAGGTAACTACACTAAAGACTGAACAATCCATCTGGCAACAAGTTTACCAAATGCTTCTCACCCAGTTCAAAGCAACTAGCATACGATACCCTAACTAGCTCCTGAAGCACTCCATTTAGTCAGTGCCAATTTAAAACCTGCTAACCCGAACTTCTAAACCAACAACTGTTTGATCAATCGAGACAACATGCTGTTTCCTGTTCTACCTAATTATATTGATTTCTCTGTGAATTTCTTGTGAGTCCCCTCCTCAGCAGCTTAGCATCTCAATTTAGTCCCCTCTTCAGCAGCTTAGTATCTCAAGCATTTAATTTTTAATTTAGATTAATATCATAACCAGTTTGGACACTCAACTTGAGATACTCCAAGTATTTGATTCCGATAGGCAGAACTTAGTGTGGCTGCACTTTCTGAACATCAGATCTTTTTCTTTGGAAGTATTTCAGAAGTTAAGCAGCTAAAGCTTGGGACACCTCCATTTACTGTTTGTTTTCAAAAATATTCAAAATCATACTTGTCTCTCTAATGCATAGGCTACACCTTGTTCACCACCAATTCATTCAAAACTCTTCTGCACAGAAATTGATGAAACACAAGTCCTTCAGCCAGAAGTTGCTCAGTTTCCTTCACAGAGCTTAAACAGGTTTCACTTCTTTACAGTCCAAAAGCTGAGCAGACCACACTGAGATTACAACAGATCATGGAAATATGTTTTGTGAGTCAACATTTGTTCTACGCTTATCATGACTAATCCTCAATAAGGGCAAATTCCTTGGGGCCTTCCTAGAAAGTAACTACGAGTTCTGTCACTCACCTGCTGACATGCCATCAGCATATAAGGCGGCAGGCACAAAGCCATCACTGTGCCTAGCAGACCGTTTTGGTGAATATGGTGACCATTCCTGTAGTTCTGGAGACAGATGCTCCTCACTAGCTGGAGCATACTTCTGCACCTACAAAACCACAGAAATTTGATTAAAGGAAGTTTGAAATCCAGAAGAAAAAAATAAGACAGTCAAACTTCGTAGGCAGTAAGCAACTTCTAACTTTCTAGTAACTGTTCCAGAACATGCTTGCCATCACCGTGCTTGTTACACCTTTATCTTTGAATGATGCTATTCAGTTCTACCCCTTCTTCCTCCATCCTGCTCTGTTATTCCTTTTTATTATTTTGTAATCTTTTTAGGCCAATGTTTGGAACTTAACTGATATATTTTTCTTCACAATAAAACATCCAGCATTTAGTTACATTTCTCCTTTAAAATAATGCTTAATCAGGGCATTTCAGCTGTTACTTCAGCCACTATCACAAGTGTTTCCTAGAGCAGACCTGGCTAACAAGCCAGAAAGTGTTTTCCTCTAAGACTGTTTTTTTCCAGATATGTGAAAATATCTCTTCAACTGAGCAATTCAGGTTTTGGAACCACTACAACTGCTGTTCATAATGAGTAGACACTGGTGAGTTAAGAAACATAAGAATAGCTCAGATACTGACAGTGATGCTAGAAAGCTGCAAGTTCAGGGCTCAGCATGCAGAGGTTACATACTTGAAATGTAGAACACAAAAGATGAGACTGAATTATGTAGTAAGTGAAAAATAATTACTGAAAAGGTACTTACAGTTTTTATGATAGCAGTATTCTAATTAAATGAAGAGTTACTGAGAGTACAAAGACTCTAAAATGCAGAGGTACCTTCTTAGAACCAGTACTTGATCACTACCACAGGTGTATGAGTAACTGTACCACTCACTACTTGGAGATGAAAGTTCTCTTAAATTTATCAACATATCAAAGTACACAAACTTAACTGTGTATATACACAACTAAGGAAATTGATAACACCCATATGGCTACAAATTCAACTACATTGCATGTTCTATATACATATTTTTAATATTATAAACACCTCTTCAGGAATGAACAGATACAGATAGGACACTACTGTCACACAGCCTGATAAGGTTGTAATGCACAAAGACAATTCCATGCGAAAGAAATTTCCAGAGCGAATAGCATCCACATTTCAAGGCACACTATCACTTCTGCTCTCCAGTTTGTAACTGCTTTACAGTTACAAAGCTCTATTTTCTGGAAGGATGGGGGAGAAATTAAGGGGAGGAAAAAAAAGAATCAAAGATCCTAATTGTAATTTAACCCTAGAAACATAAATTAACTCACATATCAAGTAATCTTAAAAAACAAGTTATACTTCATAAATCTATTATGCAATTTGCTTCTTCACCTTGAACCAACGCCTATATAATATCTGCAATATCACTCAGGCAGTATGTAGAACCAACCGTAATATGTCCTTGTCTATCCTTTCTGGTCTCTTAAATAGTGAGTGCCAAAACCACCCCCCCTGTTCCAGGTAACAAGTGTCTTAGGTCTAAGTCCCCACCTACATGGGTTCTTGTCACAGTTGGAAACTCCTCACTCGCTATAGAAATATTACTACAATTATAACCAGGACAGTGTATATGCTCACAACAATGCACTATAATGAAGCATGGGACTATCAATGCTAATGGATCAACCTGATATTCTATGTAAAGCAAACACCCCATATTCAAATGTGTTCAATAGCTTGATCTTGTTTTGTTGTTATGTATGTGCCAAAAGATGACATTACAATACGCCATCCTTCACTTCTTGCAGTGCAGTTCTTGATGAAAAACTGTGACCTTTCTCTTAGCCATACTGCTCTTCAGACCTGTTCAGAATAAATCTGCTGATTTCATCTACAAAATTAAACCCTTATGCTTTTCTGTAATTTTCTGTGCTGGTTTTGGCTGATAGTTAATTTTCTTCACAATAGCTAGTATGGGGCAATGTTTTGGATTTGTGCTGGAAACAGTGTTGATAACACAGGGATGTTTTCATTACAAAGTCAAGGCAAGGAGGCTGGGAGTGCACATGCAGTTGGGAGGGGACGCAGCCGGGACAGTTGACCCCAACTGACCAAAGGGCTATTCCATACCATAAAATGTCATGCTCAGCAACAAAACTAGAGGGAACGTTGGCCGGGGAGACGCTGCTCAGGGACTGGCTGGGCATCAGTTGGGTGGTGGTGAGCAACTGTTTTCATTTTCATCACTTATCTTTCTTGGGTTTTATTTATCTCTCTTTATTATCTTCATTTTCATCACAATTTTTAATTATTATTTTCACTATTATTAATCTTCATTATTAGTTTATTTCAATTATTAAACAGTTTTTAACTCAATCCATGAGTTCTCACTTTTAACCTTCCAATTCTTTTCCCCCATCCCGCTGTGGCAGAGTGAAAGAGTGGCTACATGGTGCTTAACTGCTGGCTGGGGTTAAACCATGACAATAATGCAGAATTTGCTGGATATTTCTATAAAAAAAGGCCTAAATCTCTCCAAAAAATGTTATGCAATGTGGAAGGAATACAACGGAAGCAGCCAAAAAAAGAGAAACAAAACTGCCAGCTGTTCTCTTATACCAGTGATTTTGCAAAATATGGCTCCAAACCTTGCACTACTTCCAGTTCAGCTCTGCTGTCTGTATTGCTTCTAAAACTCCATGAATAGGGTAGGATTATCCAGGTATAAAAACGTATGGGCAAAGAATATGATGTTCTAAGTCACTGTGATGTGATTATATACAAGCAAAAATAACACTTTTTGAAACTTCAGATTGGGGGTGGGGGGGCGGAGATCTGTATCTGCCACCTGAGCAAATCTGAGATGGTAGACCTTAAACTACATTATTGATTATGCCACTTTATATAATATAGTCATCTAAATAGGTTCTTCTTACTAGACCACAAAATTTTTCTTCCACCTACTCTGGCAAGACATGACCCATAACTCCACAGCAGGGTTGTTTATTCTAACAAATTATACTCTTATTTTGAACTGTATTACTAAACGATATTCTTATAAACAGTCCATCTTTACAGTGTAATGTGCCTAACACGCTATGAATTTCGGATTAGATTTACAAAATTATTTAGACACATAGAAAGACTTACAAAAAACACCACTGTGAATGGGGTACACCTTTTTCCATTAATTTGTACAGTGAGCTGGGCAACCAATCTGACTTTTGTAAAGCTTAGGAGGTCCTATTTTCAGCTTTTCTAAAGCTGCATCTTTGAATTTTTTTCAGGTTGTTGAAAATGTACAAGAGCGAGCCCCTATCTTCCAACAAGCAGTGTAAAAGCCCAAGATGAGGCTGCTAAGCAGAAGCCTATAATTCTGTTTAGCATCCATCACTGCCTGTTAAATACTGCAACTCCATGAATTGGTTCTGTACTTTGTGATACTGCAAAGTGCCAACTGAATCTGGGGTTGCTTCTCAGGGGACCTGGATTTTGAGAACAGGCTATGCTTCTCCTGTTATGGCATGTAACAGGGCACCCACAAACCATGCTGAAAATGCACTTTTTCTAGTTTTGTGCTTCAATACACCAAGCTTCTACCTGAAGCGCAGGATTAGGAATGGGCATAGGGGTTATTTTATGCCTCAGAGCAGGAGCTGATTTTGGCCTTGGTCTTTTAATCTCTGGCTCTTCAACTCTTTGAAAGCCAATGTCATCTTCACAGGATTTCCTTGAAGAGAGATGAGTGCAGTCAATTCCCTCCTCCCGATAATAATGCCCAACATTCCTGCTGCGCCCCTTGAGAGTAGCAGAGTCCTGTTTAAGTGCCAAGGAAACTGGCGCTTGGGCAGTGGCTGGGCTGGTGGGTGGTGATCCAGTTGTTACTGTAGACTCTGATGCAGAGCTTGCCTGCTGTTTATGTTTAAATTTGATAGAGTCACTTCTCTTAGGAGGAGTTGGAGGAGTTGAAGCCACTTCAGCTTTTGGTGGTTGAAGTGAATGGCCTGTCACCTGATTAGGGGAAAGGTACTCCAGTTTAGGAGGAGTTGGTGGTCTTTTGAAAGTATCAGGGTCAAAGATAGATTTCCTTTGTTTTGGCTTTTTGTACACAGAGAACTTCTCTGTTTCTGTTGTTGAGATATTAACCATGACTTTTGGCCAGGTACCACCACTATGCTTGGCTCCATGTCCTTTGTCAAATGCGGTCTCAACCATCATACAGTCAGCTCCTGTAGGTTCATAAGGCAGCCTCCTGCTGTCCAAGCCAACAGCTCCATACCCTTGGTTCCCATATGTCTCTGGGCTGAAGGAGCTGAGACTGTGTTCTGAATTACTGTGGCAACTGTGTACTGTGTTCCTATGAGAGTCCACTCGTAACGTGTTACTAGAGAAAGGTTTGTGATCACAAAATGAACTGCTGCCCTGATCACTCTGGACCTTCTTGCCATCCATGATGTCTGGATTGAAAATGTCAGTCTGAGTTGAGCTGTTGAGTTTCAGGTTTCTTTTATTTTGGGCTTGTATCTCTGACACGTGAACCCTACAGTTTGATATTTTTTCTGAATCTTTCAGATTTTCAAAAATATTTTGACCACTCCAAGATGAACTCTGAGGAAAAACCTAAAACAAAAACCACATATGATCACCTTATTATTATGGCTGATTTCTGTTCAGTATAAGGTATATTCTAGCCTCCTTGATTTACCTATACATGAATATACACCAAGACATGCACAGCTACAGTTGGGAAAGGTTTAATAAAATCTTACAGATTCAAAGCACAGAACATCAGATAAAATTAATCTAGAAATTTTTTGAAACATTTTCAGACTGATTCCAGAAGGGCAGAAGCATTGAACTGACATTGAAGGTACCTGCATTCTACTTCTACCTCGCAAGTGATGCTAGTGAGTCATCTTTCATTGCCCATTTCCCCTCAAACATTTCATCTTTTTACCTTCTTAAAACCTCAAGCTCTCTGGAGCTGGAATTATCACTCACAAAGCCCATCTAACAGTCCCAGCATAATGGGATTCTAAACTTAATAAGCAAAATAGTAATATTTTTATAGCAGTAAGCCTGAAAAAGAAAGCCTTGTACTTAATCCTCATGATAGACAGAGTTCAGTTTTCCGCACAGCTCCCTCCTGACTAAAAGCAAACCTTTCTGTAGTCAGGAGGCAGTTTATCTTTCATGTACAAAACTGCTGCAGCTCTGAAGCAGAAACCAAGAAGAAAGAAGCAAATGGGCCAGGAATCATTTCATGTGACCAGCAAACAAATGGGAAAGAAGTAAGAGCAATAAATAAGTTTAATTTTCTACCAGATGCCACAACAGCATTACTTTGGAAAAACTGTGGAGTGAGCGTACCACCAGTGAAATGCATCCAGATGGTCTTATTTTTAGCAGAGACCTTCCCATGAGGATATATTAATTTCTTTCATATACTCTTCCCTGAACAACTAAAATAATTCTATATAAATTCAATAAAATTCTGCAAATTTAGCTTCTCCTACTCACCTTCATCAGTGACAGGGTGAGGGAATCCCTACAGTTTCGTAGCAAAGCTTCACATTCAGTAACTGACTTATTATCTAGTGCAATGCCATTGATCTACACACAAAAAACCACAAGACATCGATAAATCAAAGGTAGCAGGTAGGGAACATCTTAAGGTAGCCTCTCTTAGACAGGGAAAACACTAGTTTTACATGCATACATGACTGATGTCTGGTTGACTTTGTCCTGTGGTTGTTTTTTTTTCCATTCTCCACTAAAAAAACCCAAGCCTCCTAACTACGATTTTGTTATTCCTCCTAGAGACATAGTGTAACAACACTTGTTTCACTACATTAGCCTCTACTAATTTGTAGACCGACAGTAACTACCTTCTGTTTCGCAGCAGTTCATAAATCAGACAGGTCGTTTAAGGCTGCAAATGCACACAGCGGAAAAGTTCCCACCCAGATGGATGACATCTGTGTATTCTAACTTAACAAGACATGAAACTTTTCATCCAGCCAAGGGATGTCTTTTTGGAACTGACCTTTCCTCTTCAGTATAAAGATCACAATTATTGTTATACATAAGCCAAGTGCGAAGAGTCAAAAATTCTCATATGAACTAAGTGTAGCAAACAACCTGCACATTATATTAATCACTTAGCCTACAAACATCTTGATTTATAATAAATATTTATTGAATATGCAAAAAAGGTATAATAGAGTGAAAGTAAAAAATTAATTGTAAAGTTTTGGATCTTAAAGAGCAATATCAATGATAACACTTTAAAATAAATTTAAAACATTAAAAAAGGAGAATGCATTCTTAAGACTTACAGCAATTATTCTATCTCCCACAGTAAGGGAACCCTCTTTGGCAGCTGGGCTTCCGGGCACAACAGCAGCAACAAATACTCCATTTTCTAGACTGATCCCACTATCTGAAATACACCCAGAAGAAATGAATTTACTCTTGCAATTCAAATACCTTGCTCAAACAGCATGTCTACCTGCCTGCACAATAAAGAAATATGACTACCAAACCAACTGAATTTCAACTTCTGAAAACCCTTCTGAAGAAATAGGAAAACAGTGGGGGGAAAATAGGATTTTGGATATCCCAAAATTTAATATCAACACACAAAGCTGAGGTGACTAATGGGTTTAAGTGTCTTGTTTAGACTCCTAGTAACACTCTACGCAGGCAGCTGACTAGAACCAAGTATTTAAAAAAAAAAAAACCCCACAACCCAAAACCCACCCAAAACCAAAAAAGAAAACCTGTACTTACAGAATAAAGTTATCATCAATATTAACATTCTTAGCTAAAACCAATTAATAAATATCCCTATCTAGGAGGAAGTAACAGTTTAAGTGGGATTTAATCAGAGGGTCAGAACATGTACCTTATGTCAAGCCATTTTTGGCTAAACAAACAGGGACCATTTACACATATCCTTTATAACCATTACCTTTATGTCCGGAAACATTGATGTGAAGAGGTGTTATCACTCGCCCACCTAAGGACTTCCTTCTTCGAACCACCATGTTAATAACACCTCCTCCATTTAGAACAGCTTTTATAACTTGCTTTTTATCCTTATTAATAAGATCCACATCATTTATCTTCAGCAACCAATCATTCACTCTGGTAGATAAACAGAAATAAGCAGGTAAGTGTTACAAGCATACGTGGCTGGATGCAGCACATGAATAACATTCATGAAAAGGGATGCCACAAAGCTGATCTCAGTACACTAAACCTTAATTATCTGGAGTTCTCCATTCCTGAAAAAGCATTAAATAGCAGCTAAATGAAAACCAGGACTTCTAGTCTGCACTTCACTAGCAAAAGTATATCCTCAAATCGCTAATGAATACTCCTTATTTAAAAGCAACTGTTTGGACAAAGGAGAACTATTAAAATTCTCCAATCCACAACAGGAACAAGAGCAAGTTTCAAATTATCTCTTATTCTTGTCTCCTTTCCCCTTGCCCTCCCTCAATAGCTCACCCTCATGCCTTTTCCAAAATTTAAAGAAATAGATCGAAGTTTGAGGAGATAAATAAATGGAGCAAGTGAGACAGAGAAACATTTCAAATCCTGGTGAGTTTTAATGGATAAGTCCAACAGTGTTTAATTTCTGTGATGCTTTTAGGCATTGGTCTTAGTGCGACTTCCCAACCAACGTTAATAATATACACATGACCAATGATAAAAATGGGCAAAACCAAAGACAATTTACAATATACTCATGTTCAGTTTATTATGATCAACAAAAGACAAGTATCTTCCAAAGTCAAACCCTACCTTAATCGACCATCAGCAATACTTCCTTTGTCTACTTTGGTAACAAAGATCCCACAGTCTCCAGGGAAGTATGGTTCATTCACACCTTCTGCCACATCAAAACCAAGTGCTTTCAAGTCCATATCATCCTAATAAATATTAACAAGTGACTCAATTACGCCAGCAACCATTGTGCCGCTGTCTGTTAGCAAGAGGCATTACTGCATGTTTGTACTATGTGCTTATGTTTACAGGCTACCCGCTCTTGGCAAATTTTATATTTTGTACTTCAATGTATAAGCTCACAATTCCATTAGTTATTAGGCATCCTCTGGCATTAGAATGATCCTTCTCTCTCAGATTAAGGCTGAAATAATGCAGATGGGGAATTTAACCAAAGAGGAATAGGACAGCAGAAAAGCATATGAGAAAGCATATTCAGACACATATGAACTGTTTTAAGGTATGATGCAGTATGTGTAATGAGAGAACAAGGACATGTTCCCCAAGAATGGGCATTACGTGGAGAAAAAAACAATTGTCAAGATAAGGAAACAGCATTGTGTCTTAATGATGAACTCAGAAAGACATCCACTTTGATATGGCTAGAGAACAGAAGTAAACAAGAAAGCAAGCACTGACATTATGGGGCACCATTTCTAAATACAGATTAGAGGCAATATTCTACCATCCCTGGCCCCAAACAGATCATCCTCAATGCAAAAAGTGATAAACATCTTTAACAAATCAGTCATTGAACCAAACAGGGAAATCTTAATTTAGTGTTTACTTTGGTAAATGTCAAGATTGCTGTAAAAAAAACCTGTGTAAAGAAAATAAACTGGGACCAACTGATCACAAACTGAGGTATTATTGCTATTTTCAGTTTTAAATAGTACATTTATAAAAATCAGCGAACTCTACTTGAAATCGGCAGGACCGATCATCTCAGCATACTGAAAGGAGATGATACTTGAAACTTAAAATCCAACATGCAAAAATTTCAGCTTAAATCAGATGTGTAAGGCATGGTTCTAGACATGGTTTGATGATTAATCCCCTTAAAAATTGAAAAAGCACAAAATCTTCAGGGAGTACAAAAGACACTGATAAAAGCTGAAGATAAATCATTAAAAAAAAAAAAATTATATTTACCAGAAATTAAATTGAGTTAAATCTGCCAAAAATATACCAAAATCCTTATGATACGTATGTTATACGTAAGAAAAAATTTCACAGGGAAGAGCATGGGGTTGACATAAAACAAAGATCGAGTAGAGATTACAGTATCATTGCAGAGCCTCAGAGCGGAAAAGTGAATATTCCTTCTCTCAGTTGAGCTGACTGCTTATGTAGAACACAAATTTAAGCAGGCAGGTGAAGTTGAAGCAAAACCAAAAGGATTTAAATGTATTCAACTCTATAACCCCCATCCATGAATTCAAATGCTGGTAGGTCAGCAATGATTCTCCCATATACCTAATAAAGGTTGGCACAATATTATTACTATAATTTGATAGCAGCAAGTGTTATCCCTATGTTTAGGAAAGGGCAACATATATTCAAATGACAATCTACACATTTGATCTCAGTAATGCAAAAACATTGAGAACTATCTTCGAAGTAAAGGATAACTAAATAACTGCATATGAATGGAAAATTTAACAGCTGTAATGTTGTTTATCACAGGTACAGCATATACTAGACTTGCTAAATAATTTTACAGACAATGGAAAAGCAAAATTATTAGTTATCAGCTAAAACGGAGAAGATGGCAATGCACAGAACCCAAAGATGGAGGAGCTGATCAAAAGAGATGAAAAAAGCATAGTGAAAGAGGAATTGTTATCCCAGAAAGAATTTTATAGACTGTGGTCCTGATGAATCAGCGTTGGTACTCAGATCATACAGCCTTTTCAATGTATATATTTCAACATATAATAATAGTAAATAGTATTTTTAGTGTCAAAAAAGGAATGTATTAGTGATTTTGTTGGGATGCGCTGTCAGGACACAGACAGATTGGAAGAGCATAAAAAAAGATGACGCCAAATACTGCAGTAAAATAAAACGGTTTAATTTGACAGCATCAAATCACAAATTTTGTCATTCAGGAATGAGAAAGAAATTCTGGTATATGCAGAAGCTGTTACAAATGAAACACAATCTGGAAGACCACCTGTGTGTTCTATGCGGTGAAAAAAATAACTATTAGCAAACAGTGTGATGTGCCAGCCAAAAATTTTGAATAGAACAGCATACAAGACTTGCATACAAAGCGGTGAAATGAAAATTCTAGACTACAATGAAGAAAAATAAAATTAAATAGAGAAAACTACTACTACGATAATGAAAGGATGTAGATGTTATCTGGAAAGCTAAACATAAGAACTTTATTTAATATGCCAAAATGAAAAAGGGATTTAACTTCCTCTACAGACAAGCAAGAGAGATTAGCATCTCCTTTCGTCCCAGATTTTTAAGATGAAGGGCAGTGTTGCCCTAAAATATACGTTCATCATGAATAAATACTTTTAATACTTTAAAATTTCTAACCATCAAATCTGAGCAAAAGTAGGAGAAATAACTTCATGTAAATCCTTAACTATTTTATGCCTAGATTATAAGGTGATACTGCTTGTAAGAACAGAGGACTAGCCTCTCCGATGTCACTGTTTCCATCACATCTTAACTTTCAGCTTCCTTAGCACTGCCAGTCCTGCAATGAATCACTACCTTTAAGAACACTAAATGTTTAACTGAAAAGATATTTTTTACAGTACATGGACCTGGGTACCCTGCAAGATCGGATGGAGGAACTACTTTTATTTATAATTCACATGAAGAAGAATACAAAGCTTGGGTATAACAGCTTGGTTTTGCCAATTACTTTCATCTAGATATTACCACGCTTGCTGCATATGAGTGTGTGGTTCCTCACACATCAGCAAAGAACATAAAAAACAAACAAACAAACAAACAAATTGAGAGTTATTTTTAATCATACCTAGTATCAAGATGTTAGAATTTACTTCAAAGCTAATATACAAGATAATGCAGTTTGTATTTTTGACTTACTCTGTCTTTTTCAAATTCTACCACTTCTGTTTCCCATTCCAGAGAATCTGTGTCTATGGCTGAGTCATGGGAACTATGGGCCATCAACTGACGGAATCTGGCCTCCTTTTCCAACTGATTCTCCATCTTCTCCCTAGGCAAATTACAGACACAGATAACCATTTTAAATAAACTGACACATAACGTTATCATCGTGAGATACCTTGTATTTTGTTTTCTAACTGAAAAATCCAAGCTGTGCCAAAAATTTGGCCCATGCTTCCATCTTTCCAACATTCTCGGGCTGCTATCAAATTGACTTTCTTTTTCTATATATTGTCTTAACATAATCTTACATTTTTTGCATTATTTTTACACGATTGAAGTGCACAACTAGGTTTCTAACATCTCCCAAAACGCATTTAATGTACCCTCAGACAAGCTGCATCAGTATGCTCAAGACACGCAGGGCATGATAAATATCAACAGCAAAACCTCTTCCACAACCCCTGGAGATGACGTATGGCGCACATCTTCCTTGCATTCATAAACCAGTAAGAATATAGTTAGGAGGAACTAAATTGCAGTTAATCCAGCTTCACTGAAAGAATGCCATATTGCTTAAATGTATCCCCACAGTACAAAGCTTAGACTATGTGTGTCATTAGTAAGACAAAAAGGTTAAGATAGTAAGACTTAGGGTCCTGCCCATCACAACAATTTCCACAATTATTAAAAATATAAGCAACGTTTCCATATACAACATCATGAATAACTGCTGCCCACAGCTATAACGATGTATTGTTCACCTGCAAACACAGCTAACAAAACAAAGTTTTTATCACAAACTTCCATGCAGTTTGATCATTTCCCTAACATACTTCAGTTCCTTCAGTTCACGAACAGCATCGTTTTTCTGCTTTCTCATATCATCCAGATTGCGAAGAGCTTCAGCCAAGTCGCTCACAGCCCGGTCTCTCTCCCTCCTTAAGTTGTCACACAAAGTCCTCCAAAAGCAAACAAGTTTCAATTTAGCTACTTAAAAACCTATCAAAGTAACAAACTAGTTTACAGTTAGTTTACATTGTACAGTTAATACAAAATTTAAAAAAGCGTTCAAAAGAAAAAACAGGAAGAAAAAAATTACATCTGCTATGTAATTGGTCTTAAGGAAAAGCTTGTAAAGACAGAAGAAACTTTCGCCACTTTCAAAACCCTATTTCTACTTATCTTTAAACTAGAAGAAAAAAAAAATCTGATTAAAGTATTTTCCCTTAGTTCCTTACATATATTCAGTAGCAAATATGTTGGGTACTTTTTGCAAAACGTTCCACAGCTAAAGAATTATTTGCAGAACTATAGCTACAGCAGGATTGGGTATATCATGCCTAAGATAATTCATAATTTGTTGTTCCTATGTAGCAGTGCTGTTAGGCTCTATAGTATTCACTAGAGACATATTATGGGTATGAAAGCACAGATAAAGCAAAGGATCTTGCAAGGTGCCCTCAACTTAAAAATAAAAAAAATCACCCCGTGACAGCTAATGCACAAGAAAGCACTAACAAAATCCAGCAAGTCTTAGAATTGCATCAACTGCACACAAGGTGTTACAAATACCACTCATGCATCATCTAGGATTTCTTTACCGTATACTTTCCCTTTCTGCAACAATCTTATCCCGCTCTTGAAAGGCCCAATCTCTCCTACACTTGGCTACTTCTGCTTCCTGGACAGCTTCCTTTAATTCTTGTGACATTGCCTCATATTGCTTCCGAAGCATTTCAATTTCTTTGTTTGCTCTTTCTATGTCTAGGGTAGCAGAATCTTGTATCTAGGAATTAAGAAACATAGGTAAGTATTTCAGGCACAATTTTTAGGTAAGAATGCACAAACAGCTTTTACTATATGTGTGTTGCCTGATGTATTCAATTCTCCTGTTTCCACGAAAAATGTTCACTGACCTTAATGGCAACTTGGGGGGGGGGGGGGGGGAGGGAAGATAAAACCTGCTATAATTTATTTCATTCAGTGGCACACAGATTCATGTGAATACAATCTACATTAATACAAATTCTCACTTCAAAATAACATCAGTGAACTTCTGTATTTCAGAAGTGATATTCTGTATTTCTATCTTGTTCTGCTTGGCAGACAGAAATAAAAAAACAACTTAAAGGATATTTAGAAATCAGTTACATAATTATGTGCAGTTACAACACAGATTTCCTGCATTGACTTCTGTTATTTACCCTGGGACAATCAAATATGCACGTTCACAACCCAGACTTGTGATTCACACAGGTCCCATAACTCCAAAGCAGAGCAATGAGATTCCAAAAAGTTTTCTTTGAATGTTTTTTGTTTTAAATAAGAACTTTCTTCTTAAATTAACTTGCTCCTCTAACAGTCTCTATTTTGAACAAGAGAGACAGTGACAATAGTAAGACAAATACACAGAGAATACTCCAAGCTTGCAGCACAATAAATACAAGCCAACTACAACAGTACAGCCCATCGCAAGCACTGAAGGTCGTGGGCCTGCAAACAACTTTACATCGTTCATTTCAAAAACATAAATAAATCCAATGAATCTGACAAGACTTGTTATTTGATTAAAGATTAAACTTCGGAGTAATGTTTTTAAGACCTGAATGCACATATATCAAAGAGAGACTACTAAATCAGGATTAATACACTTTAAATGTTCTTTTTTTCTGAGTTATATTAAAAAATGACAAAGCACTGAACCTTAAATCCCAGGTTTACATTCTCACCTCAACATTAAAAAATAAAAATTGCAACAAGTAAGACCAAACAGAGGCTATGAAGAGTTATGTCTGGCCTTTTGATTGTCTCTTTCATTTCCAAGGATCACTTTCTTCTATTCCAGTCCACTGGCAGGAAAAAGACAATCAAAAAACCCTCTCAGATCAAACAGCAGACATTTGCACTTGTAATGTCAATTTTGATTTAGAATCCACCAAAGGTGAGCATCTGAGCAGGTCCATTGCTAAGTCACAGCAAAGTTCACCCAAACTTACTCGGATTCCTTGAGAAAAGCACAAGTTTCCAAAATCCCACTGGCTCGGCCATGAAGAACGAAATACAATGAAATATGTATTTCCAGTACAACTGAAAACATAGTTTAATTGCTGCCCCACACACTCATTTAGCATTGTCAAATCAGTATGACGGGCAAGACTAAAAACTTCTTTTGCACTGGTAAAGAGTTGGTATTCAATTAAAAGAGAATATAAGTTTAATGAAAACAGCCCAAAAATTCTAGTTTAATACTACATAATTTTGTATTTCTTAGTTGTTTCAAGAGCACAGAAGTTGTGATACTATGTATTTTCATACTACATTAATATATAAACATTTACAGTTGTACGTGGACTGACGTTTAGTATTGCACACAACAGCATCAGTAAACGTGTAGAATTGTAAAAATGTTACTTACCCACACAGAGGTATAAATTATCAGAATAGCATATTTATACTAAGAACGTGTACAGATGAGAAAATTTACAATTGCACTTCAATTAACTTCCTTTAAGAAGTATTAGAAATAGCTAACATCCTAAACAGGTCACAGGCACTAACAACACACATTATAGATGGCAAAAAGCCTACCAGGAGGTAATAAACTGCCTAGCCACCTGCTGGATCACAATATTTTATTTGCCATTTATTTTTACAAACAGAAACTCATTTCTTATGACTGTATTTTTTTCAAACAAGAAGGTCTGTCACTACATCTTGAAAAATGTGGATGTATTTATACATAGGTATTTTACAAGTGACTCTGGGAAAAGGGGGAAGATACCCAATGTGCCTGGATGTTTAATCTCGTGAAAATTACTGACCCTTTGAAGCTAAGAAAGAAAAAGACATCTGTGAAGACCTGCAATACCTGACGGGCTTGATAATATTCCCTTAGTAGATGGTCTCTCTGGATGATAGCTTCTGTTCTCTCTTTCCTGGCAACATCTCTTTCTTCCTTCACTGCCTCTATATCCTTGCAAGCTTGGTCAAGTTCCTTCTGGGCCTCAGCTTTGTCCTTCACTTCATGACAGTATTTTTCCAGCAGCTCATTCCTCTCACAAATTGCTCGATCTCTTTCCACTAGAGCTGAGTTTAGCTCCTAAAACAAGATACATTGGTTGCAGCATGTTAAATACAGAAGGAAATAGTTTATCTTTCCAACTGGATACACACTGACACCTTAAAAGCCTAGAAAGTTTACCACTAACGTCCTGAAAAATGGGAGCAGAACAGATGTGTGCTCACATTACATACAAGTAAGTACTAGCAGAGAATATTAAACATGGTACTAAAGATATCACACCATCACATTAGCACAGTGCTATGTTAAAAGTGAGCAAAAATCTGGGAGCACCCACAGTTTTAAGGAACCTAAATGAGGGAAGGTTATTAACCAGTTGGACTTGGTGTTTCAAAAAAAGGCTTTAAATGTGGCAAATGGTAAGAATGTATTGCAAATATTTTTAAGCAACACACTTAATTTTATAAGTCTGAAATAATTTAGACAACCCAGCTCTGTAAGTATCTTATAGCTTCCCCATAAGCTTTAAAGGGACATTAAAGTCATATGCCAGTAAGATACCAATGTGCAAACTACAGAAAGTTTGAAGTTAAAACTACAGTATGCCATAAAGGAGAATGACAGTGCATCTTATTAGATGTGGAATGCAACTGCATCATAATAATAAAGATGAGGCAAATGTAGCTCTAAAATACAATCTGCCCTTTTGAAATAGTTCAAACTAGACTTCCTGTTGGAAGAACGAGGCATTGAAACAGTTGAATTTCATGACATTAAATTTTCAGATGGTTCAGCCCTCTAGAAGCATTAAGCCAATGGCTACAAAGATGTGCTTCTACATATAGGCACTCCTAGCTGGAAACTATTGATATTTCATCTCAAAAACATTACCAGAAACAGATGACAAAAATAAGGAAAGGGTCCAAATACTTAAGGGTAGAAAGACACTATGTCATAAATTGACTTCCATTCTATTTTCCTCTATAGTTTGCAGGAATAAGATCATTTATTTAAAGCACAGATGCATTTTGCTGTACTAGCGTAACTGTTTGTGAAATATGGCATCTAATTAAGGCTAGTCACGCTGTTAAAACAGCTCTCCAATGATATTAAAAGAGGTATTCTTGCTGTAGAGTAACAGACAAACACTAGAATTAATGACTCACTCCAAGAACTTTAAACATATCAATGAACAACAACAACATTTCAAGTTTTTTCAACATCAGGAAAAGTTTCTGTTGTACCTACAGAGAGAAATCCCTGACCCATCTGGTGGTACAGACAAGTTTTAGTAACGGAAGCAACATTTTGCACAGCTTAATTACAGTCTGTATAAAATGTGCATTCAAATGTGTGTATAAAACTTACACAAATATATTAAGTATTTTCCTGCATGCAGCTGAGATGAAAGTCATCAAGTATCAAGGCACAGGCAAAGCTCTCAGCAAGCCCTTCATTAAACAGGAATTTACAGCACTTTAAGGTGACTGGAAACAGTACATATTGCCACAGTTTATTCCAGCATGCTCGATATAAACTGTCCGAATAAGAGCAGCCATTGCTTCTAATGGTCAGTATTAAAATTACACCTCTGAATTTTCCTGTGACATTTGCACAAACTTACAACATGACAGCACAGGGCAATGTGCCATTTGGTGCTGACTAGAACAGCTTCCGTTTGGAAACATTAAGTAGTGGTTTAGTTTGAAGAAAAATTCTGAATTTGTGAAGAATTCTTATGTTTGAATAAAGTTCTCACATCTGAACACAGTGCAATAAGGATAAAATACAATATGTCTATTAAACACAGGGGAAAGTTGACTACTACTGACATGAAACACAACATTGTAAGTATTTGCTGGAGCAAAAGATTATGTCAAACAAAAAAACTACTGAGGAAAGTAGAGGGAGAAATCCGTAACATCTAATCCCTAGCTTTGAGTGGCTGAACTCATGAGAACCTAATGGCTTTGATGAAAGTAGAACAGGTATGAGACATGTATTAAAACCTCTCACTGTCAAAGCTAAATTACTTAGCTGAAAAATACACAGGGGTGAAAGTGTGAATTCTTAAAGCCAGAAGTTCTTTATTTTTAAAAGCTCTGATGCCATGTCACAATCCACATTACGTCCCTCAACAATTGTTAAAAAGCTCCACACCGTATTTTTTTCATAAAGGGCACCTTGTTCAAATGTAATGCTGTGAAAAAAGTAAAATGAGATTTATAGACAACGGAGTAAGTTTGCTTGTATCTATTTTATGCTAAATTAAGTATTTGTAAACCAAGGGGTCAAGTGAATGCATATCAGCTGAAATGAAGATGAGCAGCAAATTGTGTTTTGGAAACCTTAACAACATCATTACAACATGGTTGTGATATAAGCATTTCAAGAACATATTGCTGAAAAATACAAAGTTCTGGTTTCACACACTTTAAGGCATGCCTGAGTTCTAGGAAAAATCTTCAAAATATCCTTTTTAATTTAAAGGCAGGAGGGCAAATGAGTAAGAACATACATGTCAGCACAGGCTTTGCATAAATATTTCAGACTACTTTATCATGTACCATCTTGAGTCATAGTAGATCGTATTCAGTGGTTCCTGTAGAGATTAGAAGTTAAAAATAACAAATACTTGGAGCTAGATTGTTACAGAGAGCATTACTTGAGAAGGCATAGAAGATTAACTCAGTAAAGGAAGTATTTATAATCAGCAGATCAGAATTAAGTCAAGTGAACTGACAGGTACTCTATTCAAACATGAAAAAACCAACTGATAGCAAAAAGGACTCCTATAAAAAAATATCAGCACAGAATTTCCTCTTCACAGTGCATTCCTACTTTCGATTTATCAGTCACACATTTCTGATTCTAGCATCAACAATGTTATACTCATTTCCCTTCCCCATCAAAACAATAGGTTAGTACCTGTCTTAGAGCTTCCATCTCTTCACTAGCCACTCGCTTCTCAGAGGAAGTGTTCTTCAGTTTGGACTCTGCAAGCTCCAGCTCTGTTTGAAGCTTATCTACCTCTTTGATTACTTGATCTCTCTCACTCATTATTAGGCGGTATTCATTGAAAACTGAATCCCTTTCTTCCTTGTATTTTTCTGCATCCTTTGCTGCTTTCAGCTGCATCGTTTTGAACCTTGTCACCTCTGACTGTAATCGTTCCATCTCTCTCTGCAACTCTTTATTTTGTGCTGTGGCACTGCTTAATTCCTGCTGTACTGATTCAAATCTAAAATCAAGCAGAAACGCAAATAAGATACTTGTTTCTCATTGTCCTTTTTCATAGATTAAGGATTCAGCTGGATAACCAAATGGATCCATTGGTAAAACACAACCGCAGGCGACGACGTAGACAATGTACTCTCAGTGCTGCAAAATAAAAGTTAGCCTAATTATTGCTTTAGGAATATTGGTGAACCTTCGGGAACATTAGAGAACCTTTTTAAGGAACAAAAACATAAAAATTGTTAGAAATAACTTAGAATAACTTTAATTATTAAGAAGTAAATTTCTAAAAAAAAATATTCTAAAAGGAACGCAAAACATAGCCATTATTTAATAACACCAGTTTAACTACATTTACTGTGTCGAGCTCTGCTCATCTTAGAAGTTAATTATTCTCCCAGTACACACTCTCAGGCATGTGGGAAAAAGGGAAACAAATGCAGAAGCTGGAATAAAAAGAACTACTTCCACATGCCCAAATATGCTACAAGGTTGGTAATGGATAGGTTAGAGAAAATTTCAAAATAATTTCAAAACCATCGCCCTGCTCCCTTTGAGAAATTCTTCACTGTAAGATATCATTGGACTGGCAGTACAAAAGACCTAACACGTTAGAATCTGGGTTTCTTTTTTATTTTCAGAACTGTGAGCATGAAGGTAAGAAGAATACACTATAGGAGAAGTACAAGGATGTATCAGAAATCTAAGAGACTATGCGAAACAACCTCATCGCTGAGAACCCACAGTACATTTGCAAGTTATTTGGGGGGTCAAATCAAAGACAACACTGGGAAGATACAAGGGAGAAGGGAGGAGAAAAGATTTAAGACAACATTTGACAAGCAAAACAGACATCTCTGTAAGGAAGAAAGAAAAGAAAAAAAAAAACCAAACCACAAAACGAAACCACAACAAGCCTACTAGCATGGTGAAGTGATTGGAGAGAGAACAAAGTCTCTGCCATAGAAGGACATTCGTATTAAATAGTGATAATTAAGAAAACCTGAAAGCAAAGTTCCAGCTGAAACATCTTGGTCCTGCTTGACCTTGCATTGCCTCCTAAGGAGGCAATATAGGCAGCTGGATCACATTCTGACAGATGTTCTCTGTAGAGAAAGCCCCTTTCTAACAAATGTTGTAACTGGGTTGTAAGTAGCAGGGTTGGATGGGTCAGTAGCAGTAAGCATGGGTTTACAAGGAGCAACCAAAACTGAAAAGAACCCTCATCAGAACTACATGTTTTGTCTTCAAAGCAATTGCAAACTACAGGCAGACCTGTCTGAGCACCATAGCCCACATTCAAAATGCAGAGGCACACATGTAGGGTAAGGTTTAGCACAGAGGAATCATATAGCCAGTATAGCTAATTTGTGATCTGCAAACTATTCACCAACTAAATCATCTTGGTAGCACTCATATGCTGTGCAATGTTACAGATGAAATAAAAAAGGTTGAACACTTCTCTGACATTTTTTAAGGCCAAAGATTAATTAAAAAGTGAGACCTGGGCCATCACTGGAGTCTTACTCTTCCTGCTCCCTTTAAAAACTATTTTGGCTGTGTTTACACTTAGTATTAATTAAAAAAAATTAGTGCTGCAATTTATGATCCATTCATCCTCAAACTACAAGTCTGTTAAGTCTTCTATTCTGAAAAGTATATACACCTGAAACATATTTCAAAAATTTTTCATCAGTCACACAGAGAAATATGGTTTTGGTTAGGAAAAAAGGGTATAAACCTAAGACAAATAAAGGTTTTTACAAATACAGAAAAGTAAGAAAGAAGTCCAGACCCAAAATCAACTGAATGAAACAGAAAAATTCCTGAAGTTGAGTTACATTAATTTAGGTGGATCACTGGTTCACAGGATCATTAATATCTTTCATGAAATTCTTAAAACCAAACTCTGCTCAGCATCAAACTACATCTTCCTCTTATGAAGGAGACCTAAATCACAAGGCCATAATACAAATAGGTTGAGCTTCTCCATGTATCAGCACAGTTGCAGTGTTTCTCATAGTGTATGTTAGGCCTTCCCTCACTTTCAGGAATCCATGGCAGTTTAAATTACATAACTTATTCTCTTATTACTCATATTCTCCTATAATTTAATTAGATGTATCACAACTATGTACATGGTATTCATGTGTATTTTCTATGCTCAGTCTCACCTTTTTGAAATAATAAAGGTCTATGAAAGTGAAAAAAAAAAAAAAACCCAACATTTTTTGGCTTTGGTCTATGGAGTTGTGTATTATCCCTAACTTACATCAGTGAAAACATTCTCCACATGTCCACGGATGCTCTTTGGACTGCTTATATATATTAGCATTCTTCCTACCCTATATGGCTGTAGGCTGTGTAGGCTTAGTATCAAGAGAAGAAAGAGGTTAAGTGTGGTGTGACATAGTGTCCACACCCTTCTGTTTTGGCACTTGAGCTGCTTGTAGCAACGCCGTCTCAGTGAAACAAGATTCCCAGATATCTGCATCCAGTGAACTCTGCTGCCAGCCCAAAGCAGTCTCAGAGTCCCAAACAGTCTGTAATTCTAATATCATGAAAAGACTTCTTATGCCTGAGAACGTCTTCATTTGCTAAACATCTTTTAGAAATTATATCCTCTTATTAACTTGTTTTTTATTTTTAAATAAATGTTGCTGGCCTCACAACCAGTTGAGGAGTTTCTTTGGAACACTAAATCTGAGGTTTAACAAACCTTTGGTTGTATTTGACTCCTGTGTCTACAACTAAGAATAAACATAGCCTGTAAGGCAGAATTTCGTTTCCCACATGAGCTAAACAATGCTTGGAATTCCTCATACAATTCCAAAACCCTAACTGGGAAATCCTTTTTTCAAGAAAAAAGCACCATTTCTCCAAATAAACATCCCCATGACACCTCCTAGGACCTTCCAGAAAATCTTATATAGAAATGTATACTTGTTCATCACACCAAGATAACATACGCTAAAGAAAAAAATTTAGAAAACAAGTTAGAAAAGTATTTTTGATTCCACCACAGAGAAAGTAAGATGCTACATTAGAATTGTTACTGCCATCACAAAATACCTGAAAGGTACCAAAAACCGGTTTTACCTTCTAAGAGAGGACGAATATTGCTGCTGAAAATGTATTGCTGTGTCCCTTTGCTGCATTAACATGTCAATCTGTTTCTGAAGACGTCTGTTCTCCTCCTCAGCCTGTTCTAGGCGGCTCAGATCCGTATTGTGACTTGCAATCTTCTCATTGTAACGTTTCCTTAGGGCATCATAATCCTTCTTCACACCCTCGAGCTTGTCCATTGCTGTATCATAAAGTTTATTTAATATCTCTGATGACCCATTTTGCTTCATAACCTAAAAAAATGCCAGAAACTGTATTAATACACTCAGGTTTTTAATCAGTCCAATAAATTTGATTTTGAATATATATAAGAAACAATATTAGAACAAAAATAAAGTAAACTATTTTAATAATCACTCTTTTTAATGACCAAGGAAACAGTGAGCCTCTTCTATGCATTACCGTTACTCCAAACATTACTACTTCTGCTTAATCTTAAGTGGGTAAAAAAAAATCTGCTTTATCACAACTTATAGTGCACAAGTGTATGAAAATCTCTCTCTAACAGTAATTGCTACCAACAGCTATTAAAACCACATTGTTTTCGAAGTACTTCATAGTTTTAGCAAGAGGTAATCATTATCCGATGAGCAAGGTAATAGCGGTAATTTAGGAAACGACCACGAGGTGGCATTCATGATAGGTTGTCTGTATCCCCCATGAACAAATTAAATAATTTAAAACTTCAAGAGAATAAAGTCTACCCTAAATATGTTATACACACAGGCATACATTTTAATATTCATACATTATTCTATATGAGAACTACCCACAGAGGTTTGTTTCAGCAGCTATCCATAAAATATGAACAGGAAGAGGAAAAAAACTACTTAAACATGAATAAAGTCTGACCTAAATCTTAGTTTCAAATTAATTTCCATTGACATAAGAATCTTGTTGTAAATAGCAACATTGATGATAAATTACCAGCAACAACAGAAAGCCCCTAATGAGCTACAGCAAATCTAGTCCTTCTTCCTTCTCAAAAGGCAAAAGAATGTGCCTGAAATGAGGCCCTATCTTTTTTTTTTTAATGCTATGCTCTTTTTGTTCTGTTTTTGTCTTTTAAATTGAACTTTGGCCTTGATGGAGCCATCAAGTGGGAAGAAACAGGAACACTCTATATACAGAGATACTAGGAATTTATATAATCTTAACATTAGCCTCCCAAAAGGTATGTCCCTAACTATTTGAAAATAAAAAGTATTTTTTAATACTCAGAAGGAAAAAAAAGAGACAGGAAACTTGAGCTCTACAAACAGTTGTAACACATAGCAATAACCTACACACACAAACTGGCTCCTCATCTTCTTTTGTGCCTTATATTCAGAGTAAAGACCAGCTCCTGAACACGGAGGAACCTGGATGCCTGCAGACCAAAAGGAAAGGAGACCGAAAAAGACTGCCCACTCTTTGGCAGGTACTCGCTGCCCATAAGTAGCAGATAGCAACCGTCACTGTCATGAAACCACTTCTCTACACAGGCAAGGTAAGAGAAATGAAGTTCTTCAGCCTGACACTGGTCTCCTTTAATTAACCAGGACATGTAAGAGCAGGAAGTTACTGTTCATAAAGCAGTCCTGGAACAAGGCTGCACATTAGTGACAGTATCACTGGTATGCCTATTTCCACATACATCTCTATCCTCAGTGGATTCAGCAGCATAACCCACACAGAGTTGGACCCACGCGCTAGCACGCTTCAGTGAACCATTTCAGACAAAATAAATGTGATAAACTCTAGGCATACGTAAAATAAATACATGTTGATTTAAACCCACTCAACAGAGCCATTTCCCTGAAGACTACTTCCCAAAGCATTTTGAGAACAGGTTTGAGAATCAAGTATTTGAGAATCCAAACAGAAACAAACCACTTCTCACTGTCTAAAGCATATATGGAATGTCTTTTTGCTGAAAACACACTAAAAAAAACAAAGAAAAGAAGGATGCATATACTAGAAATTGGATGGCATACAGCATGAACTTGCTAACAGAGATTTGACGAAGACAGAAACACCATAAACAGGAAGCAATGTAATAAGGAAGGTCTACCATTCAAAATCCCAGTCTGAGAAAAAGCAAACAGTCCCAGCTGGACCAAGAAAGACAGCCATGGCAACAAGAAACTTTGTATGTGAGCAGCAGAAACTTAAGCTGGTCAGCTGCTACACAGCAAATCCATGACAATCCCACACAGAGTAACCCGATCAAAAGTTTTTGCTCTCTGAGGCCACCAGGATGTGTTTTGCTACAGCTTGACAATGAAACAACACGTCAGAGGGATCAACACAGAGTTAGACTAATTCAGATGAGAAACAACACAGACAAAGTAAGACTCTTGCCACTCCTTCAAGACACCATGATTCACTCTGACATGCTGAGAAACGGAGTTACACAACATTCTCACTGAGAGTCACATACATAATTTTCTTTAAAGTTTTAATCATGATGTTGACATAAGAATGAATTTCTTTAAATAAATACTAACAATGATACTTCAGCCTTCTTCTGTGCTGACAGATAATTTCAAACTTCAGGACAGAACCTCAAAATACAATAGCCTTTTCTTGCAGGTTTTACATCCCTGCTTTGCAGACTGGGAAACTGAGGCACAGAACAATTACGGGATTTGCCCAGGTTTACACAGCAAAACATTTCTGCTATCTTCTGAACCAAGCACTAAACCTCTTTGCAGCAGAACTCTCAAGATAGTGTTACAGGATGAGAACAAAAGGAATTTCAAATCTCCACTCCTCTTTGCATTAGCCCTCAAGCACCTCCTAAAGCGCCTGAGCACATCCAGCTTGCTCTAACCTTTGCCCCTCTTACTCTAGAAAATAATTATTTCTGTTTGCATAGGTTTTGCTTCTGAAGCCTAATATTTGACTTGCAAGTTTGCCCTGTGAATCAGCCTACACACAGTTAACTGATATACTCTGTTTAACCATTCCACACGTTACTGTAACTATTCTAATTAAATGATCGGACTTTTCCATAGGTGAACCACGGATCTGATATGACCAGTTGTTCCTTCCTATTACTTTTACTTTTCTTTCTTCAGAATGTGTGAATAACATTGGCCTGGAAACAGCCTGTAATATACAGTTCTGAAATGTCCACCTCTTCCAGTCCTGAAAAGTCTTGTCTTTTTTTGTTTCACATTCAAAAAAATTAATCAACCTGGAGCTTTGTTATAACTGAATAGTATCTGCAAACCTAAATAATCAAACTCAGTCATTCCCCTAATCTTTACAGTGTCACTACAATAATTAAAAAAAAAAAACACAAAAACAAAACTAAAACCACACAAAATCCATCTCTGTCACTAATTTTTATTGTGATTCTTTACAAAAAACATAGCACGCAAGTTTAAAGCTAGCCCCATCCCATAGAATATAAAATACCCTAGGAAGTCATCTTTTTAATCACTTTGCAACCTCAAGCTAGGTTTTTGAGACCTCTCCACCCTCTTAAAAAAAATATCATGCACATACAATCTTCCTTATGTACATTTTTTCCATCTCTGCATCAAATTTCTTACTATCACCTAATATTCTAGATCCCTCGTTCTTTTTTCCAGACAGACACAGAACAGCAGTTAATATCCAAGATCGCATTTTCTCCCTTAGTGCTCTAAAATGTAAGGTGGATGTTTTAGAATCACTAAGACATAAAAGGCAGCAACACTGCACATTCAGTTTTACTGACTTATTTATCAAAGGAACAATTCATCATCTGTTCTAGCACATAGACTACACTCACCTGCTGCTGCTGGCTGCGCAGGTCCGTTATCTCTTTCTGATCCTCATCATGAAGTCTCTTCATTTCCTCACACGACTGCTGGAGATGATTATGTTCTCGCACCAATTGTGTATTTTTCCTCTTCAAGGTATCCATGTCCTCCTTCAGCTGTGACTGGTCACTCAGCAGCCGACTGTGCAATGTGCTGTCACGGCACACAAAAAATGCTCTTAGAGGTCATCTTGCCAGGACAAAGCCCTAGACTAATTCATTTCAGGCATGAGTTTCCTACCAAGAAAGCAGGTTAAACTAACTCAGTTTTGCCTATTTGAGTATTCCAAGCACCAGGGGGAAAAAAAAAAAAAGAAAAAGAAAAAAATCACAAACAAACAGGAGCATAAGTATGAAAATACGTGAAACTACACAGTACTCTCAAAACTCATCAGAAGAGATGATGGATTTATGCCACCCATGAATGACATTTCATAGCCATTTTAAAAGCAAGCAGACAAACAGAAATGGTGCAACATGAGCACAGGATGATCCCCGAAATTAATAGGAATTACCCCACTAACCACCTCCACTTTCTCTTGGGCCCCTCAGCTGACTAGCAGCTAATCAAAATACAGATGAGAACTACAAAAAAAACTTCTTGTACACTATTGTTTTAAAAACAAAGAAAAAATCCTCCTAAACAAACAAAAAAAACCACAATCAACAATAACACATTAGATATGTTTCAACTACATTGAAGCACATAAAAAGCTATCAAAGTTACTCTGAACTTCATTATGTAAGCCATAATTATTGAAAGAAATACACTCTCACTGAAAAATTAAACAACTGAGAACCACAGGAGAAGGCTATCATTCAGATTATAATTCAAGGTAGCAGTCCAAAATTAGATTGAAAAAGAGCAGAAAAATCAATTGAGTGTATTTTACTAATGCAGATCAAATGAACATTGACAGTTGGATACTGACAAGTATTTTTATTTTTGAAACAGAATGATTCAAACTGAATTCTCACACCTGCTGGTAAAATGTTTAAAGTCCCATGTGTTAAAAACAAAACTAAACAAAAAAACCCAACCAAACAGACCCAACACACATAACACAGAGCAATTAATAAAACCAATTTACATCTTAAGTATTAACTTTGTATTCCTTATGAAGTGAAATACTAGTATTTCCTGCACAGAATGACCCAAAGCATTAAAAAAATGGTTTCCTTAAAATTAGAACCTGCTAAAAAAAAGAAAAGCCTTTGGCAAATTATATTCACACAATTAAATACACATGATCTTTACACGTAGCTTAATTATCTGCTATCTGTTACTCGGATTTTGTTGGCAATTATAAGTCCTTCTGAACGGTAACTTTTTTTTAAAAGCATGGGGTTTTAAGAATTATTGCAGGATAAATCAATATTTGAATAGCATATTCTACTGTGGTGGGTTGACCCTGGCTGGATGGTCTATCACTCCCCTCCTCAGCTGGACAGGGGAGAAAAATATAACAGGCACCTGGGTCAAGATAAGGGCAGTTTAATAAAGCCAAAGCAAAGCTTGCATGCAGAAGCAAAGGAAAACAAAAGATTTTATTCTCTACTTCCCATCAGCAGCTGATGTCCAGCCACTTCCCGGGAAGGACAGCTTCTGTATAAGTAGGGGTTGCTTTAGAAGACAAACATAAAAATGCCCCTCTTCCTTCCTCCTCTTTTCACCTAGCTTATATTGCTGAGCAGACACTATACGGTACGGAATATCCCTTTGGTCAGTTGGGTCAGCTGTCCTGGCTATGCCCCCTCCCAAGATCTTGCCCACACCCCCAGCCTACTGGTGAGGGGGGAAAATGTTGGAGAGGCAGCCTTGATACTGTGTAAGCCCTGCTCAGCAGTAGCCAAAACACTGGTGTCTTACTAACCCCTTTCTAGCTGCCACTACAAAGCACAGCACCATGAGGGCTGCTATGGCAAAAATTAACTCCATCTCAGGCAGACCCAGTACATCATCTCAATTCCTTTCCTTACCCTGATAATTACTCACAGGACAAACTGGAATTGCATGCATGGATTTCCATGTCTGTTGCCATGTTTTGGGCACCTGAACTCCAACAGTCAATTTCAGCTGCCCTGAAGTCTTAAGCAGGAAACTGAATTATTCAAGTCCAAGTAAATAACTTTTTATTATAAGAAGAATTGCCTCTGAATCAATTAAAATTTGCTATACTTTCCTCTGACCAGAAAATCTTAGTCTGTAGTAACTGCAAATGCAAAAGCTTGTACTTGTATATATGCATCATTTTTCACAAGCCTAAATTGTTGGTCTCTGAGGAATATGCCTATATTCTTGGTATACTTGAGTATTTCAAACAAACACTCTGCCTTTTAAAACCCAGAGCTTTTTCTCCTGATATGAGAGGGTAAATCCTTTCATGCTATCATGGAAATACTAAAATAGAGCGTAATACAGCATGGTTTCAAGGACTACAGAACTTCTACATAAGCTGACCAAACACTCATTTTTTAGGATAAATACAAGTGTTTCACATCAGCATTGGATGGCCATAGGTAATTTAGGTCTGAAAAAAATCCATCTACAATGTACGGAACACTAATGCTTTGCACAGAATTCACTAGCAAATTAAAGTACTCGAAAATCCCCAAATGAAACTAGGAATAAAGGTCTTTGTGAAGAAGCCGCACAACTTGCTACATGTGCACCTGCCGAGAACCTTTAATACTGTTTTCAGGTTATGGAAGACGAATGTAAAGAAATTATGCCCATCATTAAAGCCTTGAAGAGTTGCAGGTGAAAGTGCTATGTAAGAACTAACAACCCCCAATGTAAACAAATGCTGCCATTAGTCCTACTTTATAGTGTAGATTTAAGTGAAATAAACTTCAAAAATTTACCTGCATTTCTATTTCTGAGCTGTCTTCCTTCCTGTCTTCAAAGGAAGAAAACACGTTCCTACTCGCATCAACAACTAATTTTTAAACAGAAACACATGCTAGAAATATTTTATCCCTACTTTATTGCGTTTTCATAAACGCTTACAATTGGTCTAAACCTGTACTAAAACTCATACAAATCAGCATGAAATCTATCACAGCCTATTAAAAAAAAGAGTAAGAAATTACAGTCTATCAAATTATACTCTTCTCTCCAGCCTGACAGTGAGACTATTGGACTGTATTTGCAAGTTATTAACTAGGCTTTCCTTGTCAGTGTCCCATCAGGACATCAGGGATTTCGATCTCAAATTCAATGAAGTAGAACAAGCAATTCATACTTTACCATTTCAAATAGGCCAGCAATGTTTTATCTGATACCAACAAACATTACTCTTGCAATTAAAGTTGAAAAACAGAACTGAAACATTTGATTAACATGTCATAATACTTTATGATCTAGCACAGACTGGTAAACTCTTACCTTGTGCAGCTTTACTAATACTTACTGATAAAAGTCTGCCTCTTTTGCTGCTTCTTCACACCTTTTTAGTGTCTTGGTGTGTTGATTCTGCAGAGACTGTAGGTCTGACATGGCCTTCATGCACTGAATCTTCAGTCTTTCATAATCATGATTTGGTTTTGGACTAGGCCTAACAAGGCAAACAATATGAAGTCAGATATCAGATATTAAAGAAAAAAAAAGTCTGTGAAGTTACTCTCTAATAAAAAATACTATCACACAACTGTTGATAATTAGGTTATATCATGCTTTAACTACTGACTACTTGACATCAAAATGCAACCACAAATAAAAATTCACTGACTTTAACCTGTATTAGTTTTATACTGAGATGTAACATCTAATAATGAGACAACTCTGTCTATTACTACACGGCCAAAAATATTACTGAGTAAGCATGTAGCTCTCTTGTGAGCAGCAGTACTACCAATGAGCAGAATTGTCACTTGATACAGGAACACGTCAATCATGGTACACTCAGCTTTCCTCTGCTACCACGTCAAAACTCTCAAAGAAAAAGCACAGAGCTGCAGTGAGTGAGAAGAGGCTGCCAAAGTCAAGTGGGGTGCATGTAGACCTGGGTTAGGAAAAACTTCTCATCCAGGCATTGGCTGGAGGTCCTTGTCTATAGCTCCACAGGAAAATCATGGTTAGGGTTGAGACAAATGCTTCCAATGAGACACCAAATACATGCATCTGTGTTGGCAGAATTTGACCACTTCAACTAATCAAGCACTGAATTTAAATAATTTGACCAAGTCATTCTGCTGAATACATATTTGATTGAGCGTTACCATGTTCTTTTAAACTGCTACAAATTAATGAGAATACATGTCAGAATCTACCTCACATTTCTGTAAGATAACCTAAATTTTGTTAAAATAGTTATTAGGAATCTCAAATACAATAAAGTCTCCAATAAGCAATTTTCAGTAAGCTGAAGAAAGTGAAAGCCAAAGTCAGTCAAAAGAAAATTTCTGACCAAAACTTTTTTTAGTATATCAGGATGATTGGGAGAGGAGAAACTTTCTGAAATAATCTACCTTGTCAAGCAATTGACCAACATAGAATATGTCTAGAATATGTGGTCCTTGCACATGATACCTTTATTCATTTATTAGAAAAATCGTAAATCATGCTAGAAACTAAATTAGCAGGATTATGACTTCTTGTTTTGAAGCGCTAAGCTTCTAAAAGAGACTCTAAATTGAACTGTTCCCCCTCTACAGTCACAAAATTCTTGCACCATTGAATTTTCTAGTTTCAAAATGAAGCTTCTGACAGCCATCCCTGTGTCATGTCCTAGTCTCTTATAATTCCACAGGCATTGGAAAAAAAAATTTAACTCTGTTTATTCTCATATCAGATTTGCTCCATTGCTGCTCAGATTACCCTTTCTCCCTCCCACCTCACTCTCTCCTGAACAGCTTTGCTGTAAGCGCAGCCTGAAAATCAATCAGAATTCTCTTTGCTTCATACAAAAACAGCAACGTGGATTCTGGAACTGAAATGCAACTGGCAACTGAATCAAAATGAAAATGGTTTCACATTACTGCAGTGTGAGAGTTGTTTTAAAAAAAAAAAAAAAGAAAATAATGCCCTCCACATCTGATTCACAGACTTTTAGGGACTGTGTGATTTATGACATGAAAGGGCTTTTTAGCAACCCAGTTGCATTTGGGTAGCTGAGTAGTAAGGCCTTCAATTGTAATTCCTCTTTTTCTCCTTTCTCCAGAGTGCTCCTGGGGAAAACAAAACCAAAAAAAAACCCCAGCCTTGACTGCATGACTTTAGCAACAATTAAAGGCCAAATTCAAGTCACATCTACAGGGATGTCTTTTAGGTTTTTTTTTTTAGTTCACTGTTAGGGTGCCGAAAGTAGTAGTACTTTTTTTGTACAGTGTTACAGACATATTACCGCAACTACTGCAGTGTTATTCTTTTAAAATACAACCCTAGTTAGCATAAGTAAAACTCAATTTGACATGTTCACACCCTTGACAGAATCACTAAAAACCCAAGTATTGATTTAAATTAGACTTTAGGGTGAAATTACAGGAAGTAGACACCATCTGTCCACCAGTCATTAAAACAACAACATTAACTGAAGCAGAGTTTAACTCTCAGTTGAAGTGTTAAGCTAACTGAGATCCATTAACAGATGTTCATATAAAGCTTGTAATCATAAATTCACATTTGTGCAAAATATTTCAGTGTATGAAAAGATAACTATATTAGGTCAGTCTGAAAGCTATCGTGAGAACTTGTTCTACAAGTCTAACATCAATCACTTGTATTTCACACACTGCTGAAGTAACAATAGCACCATGCTAAAAGAAAAAAAAATCCTATAACCACATGGATACCACGTAGGTAACTACAGAAGTTAGCCTTCCTACACAACGAGGAAGGCACAACAATGTCACCAGTAACATCCTGCATTCTAGCTCATCTCCATGAAATGAAACACACCTGGATAGCCAAGGCTATATATGTTCTGCAGTGCTGTTCCAACGGTTTATGTCTCAGCAAGAAAAACAGAGATACACATAGAAGGAATACTGGTCAGAAGTCAAAAATCAAAACCATTGCAACAAGCAGACCATTCAAATGTATGTAGTGTTTGACTCTTCTTTAAGTAAAACCACCACAGTTTTATGTAAAATGCCTCACAAAAATACAGAAAACTATGGTTTTAATAAAGGAGAGGTGTCAGTTACTATTTTGGAAGCACTGGTTCAAATGTAAACAAAATTTAAAATCCTAGTGTCAAAGGCCCAACTGTTTTTCTGGTATTCATATAACAACTCTAAAAAACCTTTGTATTCCAGTGAAATTACCCTGAGCATAAACCGACACCATAGTGAGATTGACATTTGCATGTATCTGATGCTGACATAAAAGCTAATACCAATGGCACATCCAACTTTGTGGGCCATGCCTACCCAATAACTTGAAAACAGTATCATTTACGCTTGCAATTCCATCATGAAGAACAACAATTACAGACTACACATAAAACAGTCTCTTCTCAAAGGCAGTTTTCAGGGGGTTTATTTGCATTGCAGTTCTCTTCTGCTACTACATAAGTCGTAAGAATAGCAAGTTTATAAAATGCACATTGAGCACACTAAATTATTTGGTCAGATCTTTGCTTAATCACCACAACACGTGCACGCATACAGTCACTGTCAAGTGACACAAACAAGCACAGCATGAGCAATCCTACTCCTGTCCAGTAGGATGACACATGTTCATCATGATTCAGCACATCACAATCCACTTGTGTGGCTCCTCTTCCATTGCTCTAGACTTCGCCAACTTTAAATAGCTCTCAGTTTTGCAACTGCCAGCCTTCGCAGCCAGCACAGCCCAGCTTATGAATGTGTTGCGAGCTGCAATTTTTTTAAAGCATGCCATCGTGACATGTCAAGATTTGCATCTACACCCTCTGTGTTTGGTAGGGCCATGGTTACAGCAGCACACACAGCCAGGAAAGCTAAAGCCCTTTTTGGGTAGTAAAAGTCACCATCTAAATAATGATGTTTCAGCTTTCACACTTCAGCGTAACAGTTCACAATGTCTGGGCCTTGACTCCTAGAAGGCTGAAGATCAGTTTTATATGAGGAAAGAATGCAAAACAAAGTAACAAAAAATACCAGCAAGCTTTCAAAAACCATAGATGTGTATGTGGATAGGAGGATTAGTTGCTTTTGTACTGAAGGAAAAAAGTAAACTAATAAGCTTGATTCATTTCCCACTCTTCAAATATTTAATTGTTTGGAAGGTAGTATCCTCCATCTAACATAATTGTCCAAGCACTGCCCAAATACAATGTTTATTTAGAAGAATTGTTCTTTATGCTGTAAACATTTATGTTTTCCACAACATACAAATGCTACACTGGCAGCAGAAGATTGATTTGACAATTAAAGAGAAAGAAAAAATTTGGCAGTCTGGAGGACAACTCATCAGAACTTTATTAATAGCATCCTGGATTATGAAGAACATTACTGTACGCTATAAAGTCCTCAATGCCTAAGCTCTAGTGACTTCAAATAAGAAATACCTCTGTATAAATAATTAACTGGAAGCTATGAAAAAGATGTTGACATTTGACAACCTTTTCCCCTCCTGTCCCCACAATGCTTGGAGACTCTTAGAACACAATGCTTTTAAAGTAGCTCTCAGAACTCATGGAAAGAGGAAGAGGATATTAAGATAAGCCACTAAGTAATGGATAAAATATCCAGATTCTCTCAATTCCAGTTCGCTGTTTCAAATCTTGACCTCTTCTCATAAGGACAAAAAGTTCATTTAACTACCTGATCACATACAGCTAGAGCTGACAAAGTAACAGGTACAAATAATAACAATAAAACATTTAAGTTCAGAGAAGCTATGCATCATGGCAACACCTCTCAGAAAATCTGTTCTTTGATCTTATTTCAGACTCAGTGACAGACAATTTTTTCCAAGGTTTAAAAAAATTCTCTTCTATGTGCTTACTGTAGGCAAAAATTACCTGCTCAGTGTGCCCAAAGACACACTTTAAACATTAGCAGATCTTTAACCATCTAAAATAAACCAACTCTGTTTCCTACCCAATAAAACCCTTATCTACAATTCACTCAGTCTCCCTGAGTATTATCTTCCTCATAACTTATCAACCCTCAAATTAGAATGAGCTGCATAAGGCTGCTGGCCATTAACTGACTTTGTACACGTTATTTTAATTTGGCAGCACCCATAACTTCTCAGTGGATGAGTTCCTTACTCTCAACATGTCAATGCTACACAGTCCCCCAATATATGTATACCAGAAAGTCTATCTCCTAAAAACCAATTGCCCCTCAACAGAAGCCCTAACCTTTCTCCTTGCAGGAATAGCTGAGGCTGTTTTTCGTCTCCTAATTTCTGTCCTCCAGCCAAGTGTTCAGAGCAACTTCCCTTTCTTCTCTCCTGCTTTCAAAACAGCTAATGCTTCAGCCACTGTCTTCTTTCTCTTCCCACACCATAACCCAGGAAGCCTAAATAACTTGTTTGCTTTCTTCTCCCAACATAGAGATGAGCCCTACTCCCCTCATTCTCACAGCAAAATTGCTGGAGAAAGCTGAAATAAGCATTCAACAGGTAGCTCTGAAACCTGGATGTGATCACCTACATACACACGCTTCACCAGGATGCAAGCAAATTACAAGCAACACATACACATCGCAATATCCTTGCTGCTTCACAGGCAAGCAGGAGTCAAGACACTTGAAAACACTACTGGGGATTAAATTAAAATGTTACATTTCCTTTATTTTTACCTGCAGTCATCAAAAGTTGATCCAGGAGATGAAAGTGCAAGTCGCTTGCGCAGCTCATCCCTCTCTCGAGTTACCTGACGGAGCTGATATAATATTGTCTCCAGCTTCTCACTCATCTGTCTCGAGTCTATTACAGGTGGTGGAGATGATGTTTTACCAGTCGTACCTGACCAGAAGATAAATAATAGGCAGTCAGAGAACTCCTCAAAAGAACAATACTACTTCACCAAAGAAATTGACACTAACTTACAAAACATGTATTTTTGGTTGCAGACTCCTGTTCAAAAATGAAACAAATCATGGAAGATTTCACCAGTGAGTTGACAGAGTAAATCCAGTCAGATCCCATGCTAACCGAAAGGCCCTATCTGTGTTGCAAGTTAAATTCGCACAAGTAGGTTCCTTGCTTACCCATGAACTTAAAGGTTGCCTAAAAGGCAAGGCGAGTTTGCAGTCACAACTGCAAAGACCTCAGACACTATCATAGTGAAAGAAGTCATAGGTACAAAGTTATTTCCAATAAGGAACCGTATTCTTGCTTCTAAAAAATAAAGTAAATTCCACCCACATCAACTTACCCCAGTGACAGCAGAGAAACTGCTACAGCACAGAGTCTGTCTTCCTTTACCTAGCAGCACAGACATACTATGCTGCTAGGTGCTACTGTCAACACTTGTTTTTAACGCAATTCTATGCTCTCACATGTTGCAATTTATCAGTCCAGTACGTGAAGTTAAAGATTTGACTTGCCAACACATCATGAGAAATGGGCTTCATTTTTAACAACATTGGCTAAATTAAGCACATTACAATCACTGCAACAGGACTGCACATCGAATTTCCTCTAAGGGGCAGCCATACATTAAAGAGTTTTGTGGCATCTTTTAATTCTCAGCTTTCATAATACCAGAGATGAAAGATGATGTGTACTATCTTCTCAGACAGCTATACCAAAACAAAGAGGTCTTCTTCCACCTGAGAGATGAGAGTCTGGTATGTTGTTTCACAACATGCTGACAATTAATTCACTGTAATTTTGGTTCTGCTCATTTTAATCCCAGACACACAAGAGCAAAGATATAGATCACAAACATGAAAGTTAAATGCCTAAATGTATACAGCAGATTATGATTTCCTACCCAAAAGAGAATTTCTAGAAATAGTTTGCATAGTTACACAACTGAAAGAAGTTGCTGACATATGTATTAACTTGTTAGGATGTACCTTTATTAGGCCTTTTTTTGAAAAGAAACAAAATAAAGAAACAATAGTAAAATAATCCCCTATGATCACTGCCTTTTCAAAGAAAGAATTTCAAACAAAGTTATTCCACCTGATCAAATGCTAATGAGTTGCAAGGATTGGCTTTTTATCTCTAAACCCAGTTCAGGAAGGCATTGCAGAAAGCAAAAACTCCATCCAATTTTTAAGCAAAACTACCTGCGCATCTAAGTTCCCACACCAAAATAACTGCAGGGTCAGGGCTATCATATATACACAGCATCTAGAATAATAGGATCCCTGTTCTTATTGCTTTCAGCTGTTACTCGAATTATGTAAGGAGAATTTATGAGCACAGACTGTTCTTTTAATCTAATTATTGCATAGTAATGTATGTAAATGTTCTAATAGCGAATGAAGAAATAAAATTGCAGGAACAGCCTGCATTCTGTAGAAAGACACAAACTCACATCACTCAAAAGAATTGTCAGTGGAGGCTGCATTTCAGTTTTCTCCTACTACTTTGTTTCACTCCTCCATTCAAATGGAGCCCCTTCATCCATAAGGACTAAGGATCTCACACTTCTAAAATGCAGTTATGCTTTCTTTTTCTAAAATAAGAATGATTCTACACAGTTTTTAAGGCAAGATTATACAGAAACCAGTAATAATACAAATAAACTATGCTAGGCTCATGATATAGGGAATAAATAGGGAGAAAACCAAATGGACAGATTAAAAAAAAAAAAAGTCAGAATATATATTTATTTGGAATAGGTTGGACACACCAATGAGCAGGGAATTTCATCAACAAGCGAAAAGGTAAAGTCAGACAAACCCAATTCAGCTAATGAAAGGCTGCAGAGTCTTGAGCAAATTCAGTGGCAACCTGCACATCTTCTCACTTGAGCTGACACACCAGAATACACATAACACTGAAAAAGTCCCGTTCTTATCCTTACAGAGAAGTTAAAAAGGTTATCTGTCATCCTGGGGCTGCTTGCAAGCAAAACAGATGAACCAGATGTGAGGGGCAAATGCAGAAGAAAGAAAAAAATCAGGAAGGCTGGTGTGCTTCACATGAAGGAAAGGTCATTGAATTAACAATTGTCCATCACTAACATCAGTGCTAACCCCAGCAGCATTGTTCCATAGACAATGTCCACTACACAAGTCCTACACAAGCACACAACAGCTGCTCTGGGAATCTAAAACATAGTTAAAGGAGGCAAGAGTTATACCTCTGCTCCTCCACCTCTTTCCCCCCTGCCCCCCCAGCTTTGACAGCATCCCAGTGACAATTTTCTTCAGAAGAACATTTGAGCATACAGTCCCAAAACTGTGCCAAGCAAGACAAGAGTGCTTCAAATAAAGACAGGCTAATTAGCCTTAGACAAGAAGCTGTCTTGACTAATAGCCATTCATTTTAATACCATAAAAGGTTGTTTTTCATTAACTTGTTGCTTTTTACAAGTACATCAACAAATACTTTAAACTCAAACGCAATGAAATTGTTGTCAACACATAACACCAGCCAAGAGATGTACACCTTTTAAGTGCTGTAAAAACACAGATCAATACAATCCAGATATTCCATCTCTTATCCTTAAAAGAAGTCCAAAAAGTTTATCTTATCTTGATCTGGTAACAACCTTACATTTTCAACAGCTGTACAAAAAGGTCTCATAAATGTTAAGAAGATTTGTGGATGTTTAAAAAAAAGTCAGTGAACTCCTCTCATCAGAAAAATTCAATACTCTTCATTTCCTTTAAAGGGGCTTTTATAGCTGAATGCTAAAAGCTTTTTATTGCATCTGACATCCTGATGCAGTAGAAGGAAAGTGACCTGTGCTTCCAGTTTTGTATTCTTTTTCCATCTGACTGCATATTTTTTACACAACGGTACTCCCTTTCCACACTTTAACCAGTCAACCTGGTCTTAAAAAGCACAAGCCTAAAGGCTAAATCTCCATTATCCAAATTATACCACCTTTCAGTAACCCACCTGCTTTCTCTGACAACCTGGATTTGTGAAAATCTATTTACCACATGTCCTGCAAAGCGCAACTCATTCATCTGCTTTGGTAAGCCTCACAACTCATTTTTCACATGAGCTGCACTTGGGCTAGGAGAACCCAACCGTATGGAAGTCACCTCCATGGCTGACCTCTAGGTAAGCAGCGTTCCACCAACTCCTGAAACAGCCAACAGCAGTGATGCATCATGCGGGCAAAATGCATTTTACCCATAATGCAGTACATGCATTAAATCCCGAGTATACATTGACTCAATCCAAGCAAGATTTTGCAGGATTTCTGTCATATGTTGTACAAAAGAAAAGCCTTGGAAAACAGGAGCAATTATATCTTCCATAATTACAGTCCAAATGCTGGACTTCACAGAAACCACAAAGATCCATTATTGTAGTACACACCAAACAATTTTTGATGATTACTCTAATCATCAATGACTGAAGAGATAATACAGCCACCCAGAAACCACTGCTCAGTTAGCTTTATACTTGGGAATGAGGTAGCACAGTTTTTGAAGGGAGGGGGAAAAAAAAAAAAAAGAACATTTTAAGAGAAACAGGGCTGGGAAACTTGTTAACCTGACCAACATGTACCATAATGCCAAATCAATATAATGTTGTAGTGGGAAAATGGGTACCAATGCACAAACAGCTACTTTTAAGAAATACCATTAACACATTTTGCACTGTAATAAACTCATTACTCTTCAAGAAATACACTTGTACGATAGATTCAACTAAATCAAAAGGCAATCTGCCACAAGCTAACAGAATGCCTGAATTTTATGATGAGTTTTTAAACTCAAATTTGTGCCAATACTTGCTTGCAAACAAACAGGAGACTATTCATTGTACAGTCAAGCCTTTTTCATTGCTTTCTTTCATTAAAAAAAAAAAAAAAATCAAATCAACAGGGATGTTCAGAATATTATTTCTTTATGGCCTTGTAAATCACAACAGAGAACATTAAAAAAGACTTGCAAGATGTATTGCAAAGCATGATCAACAGGATTTCTTCCCAAGCTTGGGAAGGTGGGGAGTGGGGGGAGTAAAGACTTATGCCTGCTGTAGGAAAACTCGTGCTAAAATATTTACTTACTTTCAATAATTTATGAGGACTACAACAGGACTACCACAGGATTATATGTCAGAAGTTATCATCTAGATACATTTGTCAGATTTGTTCTCTTGAAGTGGTCTTGAAATAGCAAAGAGCACACAACAGAATTGCATGCAAGTGAAAGAAAACATTAGTAAAAACAAGCAGCAGCGCATTGAGGAAAGGAAACTGAATGGTAAAATAATGAACTGTGGAAACAGTTTCATTTGACTGACAGAAAATCTAATAGGTTATGAAAGCAGTGAGTATCATGTAACATGCAAAGGCAAAAGAATGGGTAGCACTTCAGTATTTGTTTTAATGCAGAAAATAACAAGCTAAACAAACCCACCAGCATGTAAAACAAACTTACAACCTCAGTAACTTTATGACTTTAGAAAGAAATGAATAGTGATTCTAGAAAGATCAATATAAAAGAAAAACTACAACCTAATACTTAAAAAAAGTATGGATGGGGAAAAAGGAGCAGATATGTCAATTAAAACAGTCCTTGCAGAACTTTGCTGAGCTAAAATACAATAGAGAGTAAAATCTGTTACCATGACCAAGGAAAATACAGCTGAAGCTTCTGGGCTTGAATATTCAGGAGCTCCCTAGTGGGAAAGCTCAAACCCCACATTTGTCAGGCTTACAATTGCACACTGAAAGCATAACCTAGACAAAAGCGTCCAATCCGAACCCAAGCAGGACAACGACTAGGGTTAACTGTTGCACACTGACCAAGGGGATGAGACTCCACCAGTGCTGTTCCTTCACATCATCTCCTGCAGACGAGTTGTGAGCATCGTCTCACCATACTGTTTCATAGCCTTCAAAAGAAAACTGCTGACACCAAAAGGATTTCCTGAATGCACAGACTGATGAAGGGCCTCAGGGAGTAGTGAAAGACATCATGTTCCAGACATGCTGTCTGGAGTGCAGGAGATGGGTATTCACACACACTGTATTTCCATTCAAATCATTATAAACCAACCAAATCTTCTGAAATTCCCCCAGGTAGCTGCCAAATGTTATAAACAACAAAATACCATTAAGTGCTCAGCTATTCTTTAGTGGTTCTCAGCCGTATCTATGCAGAACCCTTAGGAGACCAAGAAGTAATTCATATTGATTTGTTACAGGAAAGATTAAAAAAAAAAAAAAAACCCAACACATCAAAAAACCACCAACCCACACACAAAAACCCCAATCATACAAAAAACCAACCCAAACAAAAGCCAAAAAAACCCAACTCCCCTCCTCCAAGATCATATCACTATACACCAGCAAAGTTACCTTTTTTGTTGTTACTGTTGGTTTTTATAAACAGGGCATCACATCCACCGAGTAATTTCTACCTTTGAAGTGACAGAAGTTGAGAGAACACTGTGCATAACTACATATCAACCCATAGCTGCCTAGAAACGGACATCACAGAGGTCAGTGATAACACATTAAAGCTATTCAAAGTGCTTATTACTTAACAGAAGATGTTTATTTACAAACAAACCAAAAATTAGGCAGAGATTAAGGATCAATCCTAGAGACATCTACATGATTCATTAATACAGTAAAATAGAAGAGTGACATTAAAGTTTGTGGAAGGGTCTGTTTATTTCCTAAGATAAAAGTCTTGTTCCAGTAAACTAAACAGGAATTATTCAGATCAAAGCACAAGAAAATTACATAGGAAATAAATCTACAAAAAGAGATTTAATTCAATCATTGAGGCAAATTTTTAAAGGAAAATTATTTCTGAATAGAAAGACTGATGGGCAAGGAGGCGGAACGTCAAAGGCAATCACTGCAATACAGAAAAGGATTCCGATGTGGTGTACTGGTAGTGTTCCTAGCACCTTTTCTCATTCATTTGAGGCCTTTCAGCAGGTGTAATATTGTCACTTGTTCCTTTGTCAGTACATGTTAACTGCTGAGGTATCTTTACCAAATATAAATTTTGCATTTGTGTTAGTTAAAAAGGAAAAAAATATGAGCAGTTCCTATAGGCTGTTGGGGGAAATAAATATATCACTCTTTCAGACAAGAAAGAGTGCTTATCTTTGACAGAAGTATCATAAACCATACCTGCAACTGAACTCTTCCTATGAATAGTGAAAATAACTACTTTGTTATACAGAGTTGTAGAAAACGTGAAGCAATAAACTGAAAGCACAACAATATAAAAGGACAGTTGTCGAAATGGCCAACATGAAAACAGGGAATGAAAGACTACATGCTGTTGGGGAGGAATTACCTGACGGGAGGGGGGTAGTGTTTGCTTTGCAGTAAGAATTAAGGCTCTCAGACTAAGTAACTTGAATTGCAATTAGTGAAAAATGACCTGTAAACAGCCTGTCAGGCTGATAAGCTAACAAAGTGTTAAGCAAGAAAATACTGTCAGTTGAAGTCAAAGTTGGACAACTTAAGTGGGGACCGATGTATGACAACCCGATGGCTGCAAGAAAAATCATAAAACGGTAATCCCGACGGTGGTGTTTGTTACAAACTGGTATGTAAATTCCCACAAGAAAAGGTAGCATGGCAATAAGAACAGTGAAGAGCAAGAAAAAACACTTACGATTAAAAAAGTGATACCATTTGCAAAGAACTGAACAGCTGGAACAATAACAGTCTGTTAAAAGACAAAGGTGGCAATATGCGATGTAGAATGAAGAGGATACAGAATTGACAGCTGTGATCAAAACAATGCAAAGAGATCTGGCTGTGGAAAGAAGGAAGTTATACATGTGAAAGACAGAAGGCCTTTTCTATTCCAAATATCCTCTCATTAGGATCTCAGTATATTTTCAAAGAACGGAAGAGTACGCAACACCTTTTTGTTAGAAACTCATCATGAAAAAGCATAATGGAGGCTATCCTCAGAACCATAACCTGACTACTGCATTCAAGCTGCTGGTTTCTATTAAGCAACAGTTCTTTAAAAAAAAACAAACAAAAAACCCAACAAAAAAATACCCAAACAAAAAAGCCCTGTGCATTGAGGAGGGGTGGAAGAATCACATTTTTTAAAGCATGAAAGGCAAACCCTGAAGTTTCATTATGGTACTAGGGTAAATAAAAAATGGCTCGATTCTAGAAACCATAATCCTGCCATGGAATCATATTGCTTAGGTCAGTAGGCAACATGGGCCAGAACAGTAACTTACCTGGCTATTGTAAAGAGGAAGAAAGGAGCCTGATTTTGTAACAAAAGAGCAAAGAAAGTAAAAAATAAAAAAATATGGAAATTGGGAGTAGAAAATCAAAAGATGCACAGAAACTAACAAGGACACTGTGTTACTACTTCCCATAGGAAAAAAAATCTGATATTTCAGGCTGAGACACTGTATAAGTACGGTGATATTTGGCTGATACTATATCATTCAGATAATTTTTCAGGACAAAGGCCTTCCATCTTTCCTTACAGGTCCAGAAAATTATCTGCTGAGATACACAAAGAACATCTGGTCCAACCCTGCTGTTCAAGCAGGACTACTCAGAGCTGGTTGTCCAGGACTACATCATTTAAGTTCAATTCAGTGCTCAGTGAGCATTTATCTTCGAAATTATCAATGTCAAATGACTGAGTGAGCTACAGAAATTGGCAATTCTTTTCTCTTTTTTTTTTTTTTTTTTTTTTTTTTAAAAGGTCGTCTTTATTCTGTGTTCTTTTCCTCTATGTTACCATGACCAGTCGAGCAGGAGACTAGCCAATGACTGTCACATATAGCTGTTACTGGTTTCTATCCAACTCCTAAGTGACACTGTTGTTCCATGCTTGTCATGCCAAGCACTGAATCTCCATAAATAATTATTCTGATGTCAGAGACACAGGATTGTAGCTCCATCCAGAGACTCTGCCAGGCACGAGGAGTGAGCAGATGAAGGATGCTTCTATTTACACACAAAAATCTTTGTCATTAGCCAAGAGCAAAGAGAAAGGAAATACAGAGAGAGCATGACAAATTAAGGAGGATTTGTTCTTTGGGGGAAAGAAGGTGGGGCTGAAGCACAACAGTGGGATGCAGGGATTACAGCAGTTAATATCATACCTCCCTCGGAAATTAACAGGGAATGTTTGCCCTCAGTACCACCAAAACTACCTATTTTACATACACATGGTAAAGAAAAGGAAGGAAGTATAAGGGAAAAGAGAAAACACTGTCATCTAAACCAATTTTAAACGGTGAGGAAAACACACAAGAAAAACCTGTAAAGAGCAACAACCCATCACTCTGTATTTTTATTTACACACAGACACAAAAGAAAAAAAAGCAGATATGCCTATGGTTGAGGCAGATAAACCTATGAAGAGGCTGCTACCTTCCTGCTACACAGGTGGGAAAAGGCACTTCCACTCAACTGCTTATTCTACCACATGTACATGAGGCTGGAAGTTCATTCTTGTTGCATCCCTCATGCCCAGCAAGCCCATCTAGGCAGGGAAAGAGCAAAAAACACTTGGATGACAACACAGTGCTCAGGATAGACTAGCCCTAAACTCTCCTCTGAGTCCTTGCTCTCCTTTTATATTAGGACTATGACATTACTGAAGACCGAGAGAACCCCAGCGTACTCAGCTGTTCCCCATACAGAAACTGCTCCATAACTGTTCATTCATGCCGCTGCTCTCCATGCTTGCTGCCCTCTTCTCTTTCAATGGGAGAATCAGAACTGCAAATATACCCAAAACTCAGGCACACCACGGGTTTATACAGTAGCAAAACGATGTTCTCTCAGCTTTCCCTTTTACTTTCCAAATCCTAACACCATGTTTTATTTGACTAAGACTGACCTCATGTTTTCTTAGAAGTACAGTCTCTTCAGAGCAGTCATCCTAGTACTATTTAAGCTTAGTTCTTAGATCAGGGTTTTTCTGGAAAACAAGCCCATTGTTATAGACATCAGCTTCATAAATCAACTCAAAAAACCCAGAATAGCTGTAAAACATATAAAATCACCTCAGTTTCACAACATCCTTGTTACTTAGCTTACTTGGAAGTATTTCAGAAAAAGATCATTTAATTAAGAATGCTAGCAGCAGAAACCACCTCCAACAATAGCAAGGGCGATTAAGGTTGGGAAGAAAAGATGAAGCACATAGACATACGCTTCTCTAGTTACTTTTATGAACTATGGAGTCCAAAGATTATAAATGAAAGATTGTATTATCTCTCCTAATTAGAAGATGCTAAGCTTCACTCTGCTTCTTTATCTGGGCTTAATTAGTGGCCCCAATACCTTTCTCATTTCTTTTGAAAGGTCAAATGTGTAAATGTGTTTCTCAGCTGCTTGATAAACAGAAGAAAGGTAGACTAGAAATAAAAGCCTGCTAAATATTAATGAAAACTGGTGTTTTGAACTTGGGAACAATAAAATAGGAAGGTCCATGTCAGTGGGAGAATGAAAATATTCCTTTATATACATGAGTGTATACATATAATTATCAATGTCAAACTGAACATACTCCAGAGCTTACATTGTCTCAAAATCATGAGCTATTTACCATTTTTCACTGATGCATTAATTTCACAGGCTAAACTTATTTCCACCGCACAGAATTACCCTCGTGAAAATGTATTCCAGTCAGATGGGGACAGAGTGTGTGGAAGATATATGTGAAATTCCTGAAACACTATAGCAACTCAGTATTTGTTGGGATTCCATTCAAAGAAGTCATATGAACCCTTCCAGGAGCTGGCACGTGGTTTCAGTTATGATGATTTGTCATTCAACAAATCAGCCAGTATTAAAATAATCTGACTGCAGCTTTGAAGTGACTTGCAAACATGTCTATTAGGATATGTTGGTTATTAAGTAAAGAAATTTTGCTATTGGTATTAGAACACAGTAGAAATATTACCTCTTGCAGAGCAAAATGTGAGGGAGAGAGAATGGTTGGAGAAAAAAATTATACTCATTAATAGCAAGTCTATAGCCAGACTATAAAACAAACATGCCAGCTTCAAAGAATTCCCCTGGCTGTTAATGCATTAAATATTAAATACCTAACCCACTTTAATCGTTTGAATGAAACAAAAGTGCAGAGAATACCAGATCCCAAGTTTTGTTTAATAGCAGGTTACTTAACTTTCAGGTTATAAATAACTTTCATCACTGCACACACCAAAGGCATAAAACACTTCCAAGGACAGCCTTTTAGGTAACGTACACAGATCAGGATTCAGTATGAACTTCAATATTTTAAAAAATGAACAAAACGTAGTTCGGAAAGAATTCAGTTCCGACTCACATACGGAAATAATGGATGTCTCAGAAGTAACATGTCAAATTCTAAGTAAGTGTTCAGAAACAGGAATCCTGCACTTGCACAAGGTACTATGCCACAGAAAATTAATAAAATAGAAAATGAGAGGCCATGTATCTGTAGCTCTCAAGTAGTCACTGTTAAAGCAAAAATTCTCTTCATGATGGCAAATACTTGCTGTTCACCTGCCTACCTTTACTTCCAAAATTGTAAAAGGTCAGATATAATGCACTCAAAGTTACAAAAATTGGAAAAAAAAAAAGTTAAGTGTACCTTTCCTTTGTAAAATTAGGAACATGGAACTAGAAAGGACTAGCTGCATCTTCTCTTATCTCAGGCACCACTTCATCCAATTACTCCACAAACTTACCGGATTTCACCTTAGAAGAACTTCCTTCTTTGGAAGGCTCTTTTTTGAGTCTGGTTGTCTAAAAATTTAGGAACTTTTTTTCTTCTTATTTCCAGCCCAAATTTATTCATAGCAAACTAAATCATACCCTTCCTTCAGGTAATAGCATACAAGTGTGATCTTGATAAAAATCAAACAAACATGTCACAGCTTCCTGTATTCAGCAAATAGTTCAGTCAACCCTAAAATCTTGTTCCTGCATGCTGGAGTTAAAAGTTCAACTCAATGACTACCACAGATGTCTACCCACATCCTTAAACAGACAACTGACTTGCCTGGCACTGTCAAGGAAGTCTACAGATGCCTGACACAACATTGGAACTTTAAACATGCAAGACTCTACATTCCCTATCCAAGGCAAATTACTTACATAGATTTCAAAATAGAAGTTATTTGTTTAAGTAAAAAAGAGGAAAACTAACAGCTAATACAGCTATTCCAAGATCATCTTGTTGTTAGAGGTGTTTTGTCCACATTTCTTTTGCCTCTACTTTTTTTGGAACATTTTGTCTTTCCCAATGAGTTTAAAAACAGAAAAAAATGAAGCTATTCATTGCATGCAGGTGGAAAAGGGCTAAAGCTTGCAGCTACTTCTGAAAGTTTAAAAGGCTATGACCTTGGCTAATAATATTTTTAATTTCTATGATGTTTTTGACTCTGACTACAATTTTCACATCTATGTAAATACATTCATACACACATATGCATGCCTGTATCTATTTTTATATGCACAGACTTGTATAAGCCTCATCATTTTACTAAGCAACTCAAAATGTTAGTGTCGTTTAATGTATCCAAATGTATCTGATTTGATTGGCAACAACTCCATACAGCTATGAAAAGGCTTCACTTGTGTTACACAAAATGCGTATACTTTCTTCTGGTGAAAATGCATGGTTACATCTTATAGTTCAACATCTTTGATTTTATGACCAGAACCCCTCTACCCTTCCCAAAGGCAACCTTAAAAACTTGTTCTCCCAGCTCCCAAAAGTCATACTCATCAAGTTGTTAGATTAATAATTTACTCACCGATGCTACTCAGAGAACTGCTGCTTTCAGAATCAGAAGGCATTATGGACAGCACACTGTAAGTAGACCCTAAAATTAGAAAAATAAAGACAGTATTGTTTTTTTCTTTTCCTCTCCCCAAACCAAGCTAACCATTCATTTTCTTGACACTGCAGATGTCAAACATACTAAATTAGAAGGAACACATATGACTAACACATAAAAATCTAATAGGAAAAGTATAATTTGTAAATGAACACTGCAGTGTGCACTGAGCAGGAAATAATTTCCAATGAAACTGTAAAAGCAACCAGCAAAATACTGAACTAATACAATGGTTATTTCAGATACACTGAAAATACAGTTTCATCTCTACATTATGACGATTGTAAGTGATACCTGTCACAACAGTCAGAATCTACTTTGGTTTTTTATCTTTTTAAAAAAAGTACCAGCTCCTATTTCACTGTAACTCCTATAACTGATTTGTATTCTTATCCTCAAGCTTCCTTCAGACTTAGAAATTTCATTTCATTGGTAAACAAATTTTGCTTGCATCCATTTTCAGCTTTCAGTATCTGACCTTAAAAGCAAGGACCTACAAAGCTATCTGCTGTTACTCACAACAGCAAGTTTTTTCACGTATTAATAGATCAACAGACAGAGGTGCCTTTTATTTTAGTTATTTCAGAAGTATGCTAGATTTTACTTACTAGAAGAACTAGAAAAACAGGTCCTACTTCAAAATCTTACAAACTAAACAGCTCCACCATCCCTTACAAACAGGGTAAACATGCTGCAGTAAAGACAGGGAGTGATTACGTACAAGAGATTTGAAACACAGTCCATTTTCAGCACTAGTCAGGATGTGCGACTCATCTTCACAACAGCCAAGCTCAGACAGTTTCAATTCTTTCAGGAGCTGCCCTTCCTATAGCACTCCTTCTTGTTTCAATATCTGTTTTTCCCAGTTTCTTTAAAATTAAGAAATAAAAGCTGAGAAGCAGCATGAGATTAAACACATGGATCTACCATTGAAACAAATTAAAGAAAGGACAGGCCAGAAACTAAGAAACTAACCCTAGTTTTTGCTCATCTCCTCTGCTGCTTACTAGTAAAAGACACAACATCTGTAACTACAAGAGTTTAGATGAAAGAAAGATAAAATAGGTTTACTAACACCATGAGCAATAACAGCAAAGTGAATTTAAAAAAGCAAACACACTTAGGGCCTGATCTTCAGCTATCAAAAGTGACAAGGACCCCAATTTTAATGAGGTAAATTTATTTATCTTGACAAAGAATGAGGCTCCTACATTTGATAAAAGGAGTGATGTCTAGGCAGAAGCAAAGTTAAACAAGTATTTGAATGTAGGGAAAACTCCCTCCAAATAAATCCTCCGATTTTATTGGCAGACATTGCAAAAATAAGTACCAGAAAAGGAACTGAATCTTGAAGTAGACTGTTTAACTTGACAAACCTGTGAAAAATTATTCAAAATATATCGGTCATAAATAAGTCTAGTTGATTGTACAGGGTGTAGCTTTTTTGTAATCTTCCAATTTTTAAATAGGAATATTTTAAATTTTTGGAAATTTTGGAAATTTTTAAATTAAAAAAAATTGGAAAATTTTAAATAAAACATATGACGAGCATGTCACTAACACACTGGCTTCAAGAAAAAAAAAATCTGCTGTGCATTTTTGCTTCCATTTCAAACATTTTCACATAAAAATTTAAGCTGTGTTATTTCATTAAAGCTTATTAAAAGCAAAATAATTTCTTCATTAATTAAAACCAACCTCTGCATATTCTAAGCTCGTATGACTTGCAGTATTTCTTGTAGTCTGAACTAGAAGGATTAGAATCATAAGGGAAGCTGAAAAAAGCAGATAAATATATTAAAGCAGGACATCTTTATGACAGACAATGTGTACCAAGATTGTATCAAAACTGCATGGGACTCAAGCACAATAAAATCTTGTGCCAAGAAGTGACACTTCATTGTACTTGGTAATTTAAGCCCAGTTCTTCTAAAAGACTACATAGGAGTCCCACACCTAAACAAACTTTTTTACTGATTGTTAGCTACTTTTGCTTCTTTTTAAGAGCAGAGAAAGAAGAGACTCAAAATCTCGTCATCTTAACTGATCTTGCTTTTATTTAGCTTCAAGAAGGACTGATCCTCTCTGTCTTCTTTCCCCATGTCAAAAGCCAGAGCAAAGACTTAAAACAAGTTAAAGTCTGCTCTCTGGAATAGACAGAAAAATTTTGTGAAGCTGACTTCATCAAGGGAGACATACAACTCTCCTTAGCAATGTCCTTAAAATATTAGCTCAGATCTGTAAATGCAAAATCTGGTACGCATGGCATGTTATCACGAGAAAATGTACAACTGTGAAGAGCAGAGGAATCATCTGACCCATTCATAATTCCTCACTTCTAACAAAACAAAAAAACCCAAACCAAAACAAACAAAAAACCACACCACAGAAAACAAAACCAGTAGCATTTGTTTGGCTTCCAAGGCTGTTTGTGGATATGTTTGGTTTTGGTTTGTTCGTAAACTACACAGGATATGAGTCCATCATCTGTAGCATGTGCCACCTTTGTCATCAGAAGTAGTATAAGTAAGCATCAGAAACAACAACCAGAGGACTCCACAGAGCCTTCACAATATTAAAATTCATCTTTAGGCACTGAACTGATACACAACCACGTATTCAATTCAGGTTAAAGTAGCATTGTACTTGACGTACTCTGCTTGATCAAACTAGCAATACCTCAGTAGTACCTGAAAATGCTCCAGGACAGCGTTTCCCCACTTTACAGGATGCCTCCTCACAAACGAAAATGCTCAAAATCACCCCAACAGGAATCCAGACACAGACAAAAAGGCAAGGAAAAAGGCAAAAGCTAGTTTCTATAACCAAAGGCATTAGAACACCCTGTTTATTCATGAGCTACACAATCATAGTATCTTAAGAAACTTACTGCAAAACCACTCCCCCTTTGCTAAGCAATTTTCCACTTTATTTCAAATCCTTAAAACTTTCTGTCTGTCTATCTAGTCAAATTGCTCAAAAAATAAGATCAGAACACAAAACCCAACAAGAAGCCATGACTATTTTTTCAAGATAAACTTGAAAGTGCTTCACATCTAGGGGTTCACATGCCTTTCACTATACTTTTCCAAATATTTGTCTTTCACATTTTTCCACTAGTATTCACCTCACATGCCAAAGTCTCCCAATACAAAATCTCACTACATTTTATTTCCATTCACCGACTTATAACAACTGCTGACACATTCTTTAAGTTCAAAATTACAACTTGAAATGACAGGATTCTGAGAAGCACAGTAGTCATATTTAATTTAAAAACAAAACAAAAAAAAGTGACTTGCCTTTTACAGATACACATTCGTACAGAGAGGAAAAAAGAGCATAAGCATCCTGTCTTTGCATGGCAGGCTTGCTTTTGGGGCATTTCTTTTTTACTCATCCAGATTTAAGCTTTGGATCAGTTCCTGGCTGTATTAAACAGCTTTGGCAGAGCAGAGGGATTTAGAAACTGCTACAGTATATACTTGAGAATCTTATGAATCCCATTTCCTACTATTTTCAACAATTAGAGCAAGTCAAATTTCCTTAAGTTATTACTGTCTTTATTAGTCAGATGACAGGAAGGCCACTTAAAAACTTGCAAATCAAGAAAATAACTAGTTGCTTAACTGTGGAAGCAACCTCCAGGGACAGTAAAAGAACTAGATTCTAGTTTGTCTCCATCTTTCACGCAGTGATCATACAGGAACAGTGATATGTATGTTCCTTGTTAAGACAGACAAGAATGGTGGAGGGGAAAGGAAAAAAAAATAAAAGAGAAGAGTTACATCCTAAGAAGACATCAACTGTCTAACCAAGCAATTTCCTCATCAGTAATGCCAAATCTAGACTGATAGAATTAAATTATTAGCACAAAATTAAAACAGAACATTTCTCTCTTCTGTCTTTCTAACCTTTGAATGGTGAAAAACCACGTAACACTGGGTGTCACCTGTTCTTCAAGGAGAGACCAAAAAAGACAAGCCAGCTATTCTCAAAGTAAAGCCTTCAAAACAACCTTGCACTTGGTACCTTTTGTAAGAAAGTAGCAGAAAGGATCAAGTAAAATATCTTCTAGGACTAAATGCTAAATTATGGAATGACTTCTGAGAAAAACAGTGTTCAAATTTCATTATGTGGAGATAAGCTGAATGTCAGGATTGCGTAGAACCTTCTCATCCTTCTCCATACAAATACATGTATGTAGGCAGGCTCTGCTCATGGTCCTAAAGCATAGTGTATCCAAGGGGACCATAGTGGCAAAATAAGATACAGGAACTCAGCTTTCCAAAATTCACTGCACTTACACTTTCAGGTCTTTTTTTTTTTTTCCCCAAAATATATATTTTACTCTCAAATATTTATAGAATTGTATCTATAATTCAACTGAAATGATATTTCATCTTCCAAAATTTTCTATATTAACTAAATGACTGTGTAGGAATAAGAATCATTACTCCCTCAGCCACCTTCAGCACAGGGACAAAGAGGCAGGTATATTGAACCTGTTTGGTGTGTGAAGAACCAGGGTGTAATTCAAGGAGCATTAAGAGTTTCATCCCACAAGATGGGGAGTGCTCTGGTCTTAGCTGCACAGTTCTAGGCACATCACCCATCTTTAAGGATTGTATTAAGACCTGCAGTATGGATGACTCCTAAATTAAGCATGTTTCCTAACTAAGAACACTTAGCTCATTGTAGGACTGAGCCTAGGAGGAGTGCTTTGCCTGCACTAATTTCTTCTGCTACACCTCTGCTTTTAAGGATGACATTAAACAACTATCCATGCTCCCCTGCTGCAAAATTCCAATGTTAATTAAACTCTGCTCTTCCTCCCCCCTCCCTTCCCAGCACAGTGACTGTCAGCTGATTCAACTTCTTGTCAGCAAATGATTTTTTGATGGAGGTCCAATGCACCGGATGAGAGGGCAGCCCGACAAACATTTGTTTATCCACATCTCCATGCACCAAACCAGACTGACTTTGGCAGGACTCCTACTTGCTGTGGCAGAAGCAAAACAGTTTGATTAAAACTGGAAATGACCCAGATTACAATGTTCCCATTGCCTTTACAACAAACAAAACTGCACAAGGAGCTTAAGATCACATGGATCTGCCATGCTCTGTCTCTAAGGCTATTCTTTTCTTGGCAGCCTGTGCAGCCACGTTTGTCAGAAACCGTAAGACACCGTCATTTCTTTCAAGTTCTGTGATGTTCAGACACTAAATTCTGACCTCACACAAAACCTTCAACTGGGTATTTGCTTCCACCCATGTCATATTTGTTTCAGATGTTTCACAGTCATTTACCTTTAAGGATATGAGTAACCCCAAGAACAAAGGTACAAACTTATCAGTACAGGTAAAACAGTAGTAGAGGACGTATCAGAAAAAGTTTGCTGTCTCTTTACCCATCTGCTGTTAAACATGTCCTTATTACTTATTCTGCACACCTACAGTTCCTTAATACTGTGCTCTGCAGCACAAAATCATCTTATTTTTAAGACACCACGAAAACTAAATGAACATTAAATGGCTTTTTAAATAATCAAGCAGCTAAAAATTCACGATTTATATTTCCAAAATGCCTCAGTCTGTAACAGTTTCACAGAGACAGTGAAGGTCAAAAAGTTTATTTTCTTTTAGTATGGAGAAAACATTTTACAATAACGTATTTACAAATATATTAGTACTAAAAGATCTGTTTTGGAAAAGATAGATTATTTAGTGCTTAAGCCACCTTTCTATGCTAAGCGATTAAGAATAAACTCTTGTTAAGGACAGAACACTTCACACATGAAAAAGGACTTTGGCACCTTTCTCTGAAACATATAGTAAAAACCAACACTGGTGACAGAATAACAAGTCAGGCTGATTCTGATTTAATATGATAACTTCTGTGTAGGTTTAGACTCAGAGAAGTTAAGTAACCTGCCAGAGGCCACAGACATCAGTAAAGAAGCCCTGAGTTCAGATGCTTAAGTTCCTAGTTGTCAGTCATACAGTCAAGTACAGCAGTTGATCTTCAGCTGTTATAAACAACACTAGACATAAATACCTGTAAAAATCCTATTTTCTTAGCAGCATCTGGTCAACACATTTCATAGTAGAATAAACCCACAGACGGATATTTCTAAATATGCATTCCTAAGTGTACCCTCTCTAGCAACATCTACACTCACTGCTATATATACTTTTTTCTTTAGTCAGGAAGCAATACAGTGAGTTATACTGAAAAGAATTTATAATCTACCTTTAAGAGAAATGTAAATCTCTGGACTACTATTGTGCATCTTACTACAACATGAATTATGAAAGGAAGCAGACGTTGGTGCCTTCAATAAAAAAAAAGCAGAAAAGTGGCAGTGAGAAAGATAAGAAGAAAGGACAATAGACAAGAAAATGAGGTAGTTAATTTTTCTCCATTATCACATTACCATTAGGATACACTTGCTGCTGTCCACATGCTTTATTAGAGTTACTTGTTCTTGTTTACTGCATTCTGAGCATTGGGTCAAATCACCCTCTTTTCACACAAAGAAGCACAGAAGAGATTAATAAAATCTTTACGGAACTGAATTTGCATAGCTTGATTCACAAAACATGCATGATGACAGTGCTTCAGCTGTCAGCATTCAAGCTACTTTGCCATGGACGAGATGCTCTAATAATGCCTTAAAGAGGTGGGACAAAAGCAATTTTTAAGAGCCAAATTACCATGAAGTTTTATTAGCAGGATACAGCTATTACCAACTGGTAACGAAGCAAAGAGGTACAAAAAAACCTTATGACTGCCTAAAAAAATAACAAAACCACACCCAAGTATATCAGGTCAGCTAGAAATAATGCCCCCTGCTACCTTCCAATGTTTCATTTCTTTGCAATTTATAAAATGACTAATTTAAACTCTCACACTGTGAAACCACATTGTGATTAAATATATCTGCTGGAGCAGTAGCACCAAAGATGCAATCATAATTGCTGCTATTACTTATTCAAAAAGTCCTGCAGCCATTCAGGTTCTGAACCAGAAACTGGTTCAACTGCTTTAAACTTTGTCTTCTTGCTTTTTGACTGGGATGGCTTTTAACTCTACTTTAGCAAGTGCATTTTGTCTTGACAAGTCATTTGTCTCCAACACTCCATTTCAGCTGAGAACTGCAACAGCAAACGACCATGCCCTCCTCTTACAGCCCTGAATTTCCATTAGGTAGTGCAGCGAGATGGAGAATGAATTTTCAAGTTATTTTAAGGCTAACAGCAACATAACTAGCTACCATGAAAATATCTGCATGCAAACTTATATTACCCAGATTCTTGCAAAAGAGTAACTTTCGGTTTGTAAAGCTACACACACTGCCTTCCCTGCTAACTTGAGAAACACTTATTTTTGTAGGCTGACACTCAAAAGGCAGAGAAAAGAATAACTGTCTTCAGATTCTTTAACCTCAGCATTTAGTACAGATAGGAAAAAGTTGCATTTGAAGTAAAGTCTTAGTAAAACTGCAATGCAGGTAGGTGAAAAATTGCCACATATTTCAGCTCACATGGATTATACAGGTGGCCCTTGCATTATTATCAATGAGCAGTGCCATCTTCTGTTCTGCAAAAGCAATGTGTCATTACAGCTGACTGCCTTATCAAACAAATGCAGAAATTGTTTTTATTATTTTTAATACAGCTGCTTTAACAAATTCAGTTAGCCTGTTCTGGGAAAACCCCTCTCCGTTCCACTGGTAAAAAGCCTAATGTATCCATTAATTTTTTCTTGCTTCTAGCCATCAGGAACATTACATTTGCTTGCTGGATTATGTATGATAAATCAAAGGGGGAAAAAAAAAAAAAGAGAGAAAACAATAGCATTTTATTTTTTTCACAAGCTTCCTTCAATCTCAAAGTCTATTTCTCTTAAAGTCATCTTCTTAATCTAGATTACTCACTAAATTATACATAAGAAAATATAATTAATTTTGTTTATTAAGGTAAAGAGAGGTAAATTTTCATTAAACCTCCTAGATGACTAAAATGCAGTAGGGCATTCACCAATCCCTTTCCCTCTGGGAAAGGAAATCAGATAACCTAGGGCTTAAATCTACTCGGCAAGCACGTGCTCCTTCAGTACTCCATCTGCAGAGTGTCCAGCTAAATGGCATTGTAATGAGTTTGCGTGGCAAGGTCTGGGAGGTGGGGTGGGGTGGGTGTGGTGTTGGGGATGTTATAGGGGCGGCTTCTGTGAGAAGCTGCTAGAAGCTTCCCCTGTGCCCGATACAGTCGGCTGGCATTGGCTCTAAGACAGACCCGCTGCTGGCCAAGGCCAAGCCAATCAGCAACAATGGTAGCACCTCTGGGATAACGTGTTTAAGAAAGGGAAAAGCTGCTGCGCAGCAGTAACTGCAGCCAAGAGAGAGGAGTGAGAATACGTGAGAGAAACATTTCTGCAGACACCAAGGTCAGTGAAGGAGGGGGAGGAGATGCTCAGGCGCCCGGAGCAGCGATTCCCCTGCAACCTGTGGTGAAGACCATGGTGAGGCAGGCTGTCCCCCTGCAGCCCATGGGCAGTGGAGCAGATGACTGCCTACACCCCATGGAGGGGCCCCACGCCAGAGTAAGTGGATGCCTGAAGGAAGCTGTGAACCCATGGGAAGCCTGCACCGGAGTAGGCTCCTGGCAGGACCTGTGGCCCGTGGAGAGAGAGAAGCCCACGCTGGAGCAGGTTTGCTGCTAGTGACCCCATGGGGGGGAGGTGGGGGGTGGGGGGTGTGCCCACACTGGAGCAGTCAGTTCCCAAAAGGATTGCACCCCATGAAGGAGACCCACGCTGGAGCAGTTCACGAACTGTAGCCTATGGGAAGGACTCACACTGGAGAAGACATGCTGGACATCACGCTGATGAAGGACTGTCTCCTGTGAGAAGGGACCCCATATTGGAGCAGGGGAAGCATATGAGGAGTCCTCCCCCTGAGGAAGAAGGAGCAGCAGGAACAACAGTGATGAACAGACCGCAATCCCCATTCCCTGTCCCTCTGCACTGCTTCGCGGGGAGGAAGAGAGAAATCGGGAACGAAGTTAAGCCCATGAATGAACAGAGGGGTCAGGGGAAGATGTTTTAAGATTCGGTTTTATTTCTCATTACTCCTCTCCAAGTTAATTGGTAATAAATTACATTTTTCCCAAGTCGAGTCTATTTTGCCTGTCACGGTAAATGCTGAGAGCGCTCCCTGTCCTTATCTCGACCCACAAGCCTGTTGTTGTATTTTTCTCTCCTTGGTCCAGTTGAGGAGTGATAGAGTGGCTTTGGCATCCAACCAGGGTCAAACCACCACAGGCATTCTGACCATTCGCTGGATATTCCAGGTATTGCTGAAGGGCCCAAGGCTTCTTCAGCTGGGCAGTGCAGTGATGACAGTCACCAGAAAGCAGCAGGCCTGCACGGACTCATATAATCTTGAGCACAGTGCTTTGTCCCTACAGCCATGGATGAGATGCCATCCCCAACTGGGAGCACCTACAGATTCCTCTTTCTGTACACACAGGGCAGTAACAAAGTATCAGCATACCACCCATCTATGCCACCCAGGGAGCATCTGCAAACTTCACTCTCTTCTTCTCTGTATCAGTGCTCAAAGCACATCCCAATTCCACCTACCCTGGTCCCAGCTGACTATTCCTCAATGCTCCCTGAACAGATTGTGGTAACTCAGACCCACCTCAGAAACCTAGAAAGTTTCTCATCTGCCCTGTATGTAGACAATGATCAGTTTTTATCTGTTGGACATTCAGAAAATGACATTTTCAAGGCCACCATTCAGTCATTCTGGTCCACTTTCTGAATTTTATTGCCAACTATAGGGCAGATAAGAAGTTAAGGCACCTCGGCAAATAAAAAGCTAAGGAATTGACTAAGTACATTACTCTGACTATGAATGGCTTCTATTCACTGGAACTCACAGTTCAAACCTGCTGAACCTGATACTGACTACTAGAGCTCTTCTGGGCTATAAATGCATGGTATGTGAAGAGCTAACTGGGCGGCTTCAGACACCAACACTGAAGAAGCACAGATGCAATCTGGACTCCTCCTAGGCCATGACTGAAGGGTTGTATTGCTCACTACACCTGGAGAAAAAGAAAGGTGAACTGAGAAACATGACAAGTCATCCAGAAAAGTACACCCCCAACCCCCTTTAATGCTGGGGTACAAAATTTTTAAGAACATCACCAAGTTGAGATTTGAGTGACAATTCTTAAAAGTAATGAAATACTATACATCTGGTTTTATTCTGCAGGAAAAAAGGATAAACAGATGATGCTCCAAGTCACATGTCATTATTTGGGAATGGGAACAGACACATCTTAGAATAGCCTTCCCTTTCATTAAGCTTTGACAGAAATAGTATTCCGAAATACCCTGAAATCTCCTTGCTAGCTTCTTTTAATCCCAGATAATAATATATTCACATCTATTTTTTCTAGCACACTAACCAGTTCTTAAAGTTTGAAGAAAGACTTGTTGGTTGTCGATTTTGTTATGCAGCACTCCTTCCAGGGAAAGCTCACTTTGCAGAGTTATTTCCATATCTGGAGGCAATTCTTCACATCAAGCTACAATCCAGAAGCTTTGCAAGTAATCTGAGACTTCTGGAGGATGACACCATCTGCCATTTGCAACTGGCCAAAGAAGATTTAAGTGAAAGGAAATTATGTTCAGAAAATACCCATACACTATGCAATCAAAAGCAAGAAACTCTTGTGGGATGAAGGTAGTAAACACTAGATCCTTACAAATGAGTTCTCATCAGCAACAGTTGCCTTACTAAATTTACAATGGTGACAGTTATGAAATTCAGACTTCATTTATTTTGCACAGATATACACAAAGCTTTGCAGCATATTATTTCATCAAATAGTTGTACAGTCAGGTAATATGAATGGCAAACTAGAATTTAAAAAAATACAATTATTAACTCCACAACTAAATGGTATATTTAAAATTTAATTTAAATTTTGGAATTAAGTAAAAGTAACCACCTAATTATGTTTGTAAAAAGGCCATGCCATAAAAAAAAAACCACACCCTACATGGAAGAAGAAAAGAAAAAGTAACTACAGGTATTTAAAACTGCAGACACTGACATTAAAAAGACTAGGAATCTACCAGGTTAACACAGAAAGCAAGCATTAACCCCTCAAGATTAGCCTCTTAACTCATCCAGTCCTTTCATTAATTTACTGTATCTTGCAACTGGGTATTTCCTCTGCAAAAGCACCTGTGGGCACACCTGAACTGCAGGTGACGAGAGCATCTATCATATGCCTAACCTGAGCTTTTTTCTAGCAATTCAGACTTCACACATAACAAGCAAGCATTATGGTTCAAACTGGTTTTTTAGGACAAGACATCCAAGAACACACACGTACCTACACTCACTTGTAAATGTAGTCTAAATATAAGAACTGATCTGCTTCCACGATACTGGTACAGTTAAAGCCACATACCTTCCCTACTCTGCAGAGACTTTTAAACAAAGACAAAGGGGTTTAACATAGTTCTAGCTTACTCCAGTACAGCAGGAGAATTAGGCACACAAGGAAGAAAGCACCTCAACACAAACATAACCACAGTCATACCAAGGGGTTGAGCTATCTACAGCTCGGGGAGGGGGGGAAGCCGCGTTTAGGCCAGTCCTTTGTGATTCCAAGCAGAGAAGTGACATATCAAAGTCCAAGGGCTTTTTTCCCCTCTCCCCATACTATCTACCTTATCTAAACCTGCCCGTGTACAATTTAATCTCATAAAGCTGTCTTCTCTGAATATCCTTCCAATTTCTACAGCCCTAGCATATCAGCAAGAACCAAACTTCTCTTCCTATCAAGTAGAGCAAAGTAGCTGGAATGCTCTTCTCAAAAAGCAGCCTCTGTTACTACTCAAGAACTAACCCAGCAACTGATGGAATAAGTTACGGTTACACAGTATGTTCTCGTATGTTGTTCTCAATATTTAATGCCATAAATAATAACTAATTAGGAAAACTGATGAGCCTGTTGTTTCTAGCCCAAATTTCCCATGTTCCTACAACTTCAAAACAGCTCAAGTCTACTGCTTATAAGGATTACAAGAGATGTATCGAGAGAATCATCCAAACTCTATGGAGGAGTGAATATTCAACAAAACTTGTTTGAAATTAAAATGATGTTATGAGGCTTGACTTTTTCAAGCTATGCACCTCTAGAAAGTGTTTCATGTTGCTTGGTATGAAACCTGGCATAATGCTCAAGCAACTTCCCTTCAACCTTCAAAGGAGATGCATACTCCCCAACTAAGTCCTAAAAAATTCATTCTCCTTATATTGCTCTTTGTAGCATTCTTCGATATCCAGCCTCTTAGTAACCCCCCATTCAGGAAAAACAACAGAAAAAAAGAGTCCCAAGATGGTTTCATTACGGTATGTTAAAGAAGGGCTTTAAATTCAACTTTGTTGTGTTGTTAAAATGGAAAAAAACTACACACACTTTCATACAGAAGAGGGCTTGTATCCCAAGCTTCTTCTGACCTTCTGTTTACAGCAATTGTTACTTGAAATTATAATAGGAAAGATATATCTAAGGTGAATAATTTAATTTAAGTTTTCTTGTCTCCTCGGCAAGTTTTTGTTCCCCAACACTCTACTTCATTTAAGAAAGCACAAGTAACGAAGAATAAAATATACAGCTTTTTTCCCCCCTCCTAGTGCTGTAGAGCAGGGAATCCTGCTGTCAGCAGTAATTCCATATTAAATACATATATATTTATTCTGTAGGCACAGAGTCAAAAGCTCTGCTCAGTAAAAGAGATATAAGACTCTGTTACCTAGACTTCAGACCTAAGTCCTCTTCATGACATTTGCAATTACAGAAAGGTCATCAGAACTCTGTGAAGGCAAGTAGCACATATCAAGTGCAGCAGACAAATGAAATGTGGAATCCATGGCAAAGTGACTGAGACACCTCTAAAACTGGACAAACTGGAGCAAACATTCTGCGTGCATCTATACACGATCTTTCCAGAAACGTAAAAATTTTCACAAAGGCAATAGCTTAACCAGACAACTTTTGAAAGCGCCAAGTACTGGTATAACCTCAGAAGAGGGGGTGGAGAAGGTAACTATATCTATTAAGAATATATTTGAACCACAGACTGTACTTTTTCAGAAGACAAACACAGAGATATAAAAAAGAAACCGCACTTACACCCTCATTTAAACAATGCAACTAAGTATGTCCTTAAGTGCTCTCCTGTACTGAGTGATTACTACGTAAGTCTTACTACCTACGAACTATTTACAAAAATAATTTGGTGCAGAAATCCCCAGGAGTAGACTTCATGACTCTTCTGGTTACAGCTGCACCACTCACAGGAACTTTTCATCCCTCACCAGAAGTAACCTTCGGCTGTGATGATGGTAGCAACAGGCTGATAGCTCCACCACTGGCACAAGCGCCGCCAGAGCGTGTGTGAGCAGACCTCTCCCTGACACACACACAGGGAATAACACAAGAAAACTTTGCTTAAGCTTCCTAATGGCAAAGGTAACACATGTAACTAAATACAACAAAAAGCCATCTTCCTCTATGTACCACTGTCCTCATGCATAGAAATGCTCACTTCACCTGGGAGCTAGGAGCAGAGAATGCTGGAAAAAAAGGAACTCATCTGGAAGCAATTATAGCACACATTCCTCTCCCGCTTTTTTTGCTTTTTCTGTGCTGCTACTTTTCCTTCTCTGATGATCATGGCAGGGCAAGGAGGAGACAGTGTCCTCAGCTTCTGCTGCAGCCTGAGAGAGCAGCGAGGCAGCCCTGCATGGCCACACAGTACTTTGCAGTGCTGAAGGAGCTGGCTTGCTTAGACACAGACATTCCTAGGGGTTCCTTTTTCCGGTTTCATCTTTTACATAATTCCTTGATGACAGATCCTGTTTGGAGACTAAATCAATTTTAGAGTCTAGAGAGAAATTTTCCTACATAGCAAGAGAATCAACATGCCAGATAGGCCTTCTAGCTTTGAGATAATTATTTTGGGAGAAAGCAACTGCAACTACTGCAACTCTAGCAAGTCACAAAGTAGCTAATGACTTTAGAACAGCTTAGCTATGACCTTTTAAGACAACAGGTCTGGGTTACCAAGCAGGCAAATGCAGTGGGTATACAAAGAATAACTGGGAACTTGATGTTCTAGTGAAAGCCAGGTGGATATTAGCAATGGGAGGATTTTTATAAGCCAAATACTCAGCATAAGATCAATTATAAGGAGGAAAAAGAAATGCCTTCAATACAAATGCTACTGGCTCCATCAATTCTGGAAAAAGTTTTAAAGCTTACTGCACTGATAATGTGTCTACAAAAGACTGAAATCACACTCTCACCAGGAAGTGGTAGCATCACCATTACATGACTTAATGAGAGTGCAGCAGACCTCCCTGGAGTCTGTGGAAGAGAGGTGGGCTACAAATTCAGCAAATGCAGTCAATGTCCAGCATGCCACTCCAAATACAAATAAAATGCCCCAGTTCACTAAGACAGTGGCAGGAGGGAAGACAAAAGAAAACAAGACTGTAACACTGAAGAAGTAGAACATAGCATATTGGACAGCACAAGTCAAAGGTGTTGACGGGAGAAAGAGTGGCCACCCACCTGCGAGGGGTGACTGAGCCAATAACTGAGTTAAGATCTGTCCTGCTTGGAAAGTCACATGCCTATCACAGAGCTGTGCTTTCCCCTCAACCTTGTCTCACCTACATTTCTCAGATTAGAGAAGCAGATGAGGATGCTGCCTCCTCATCAGCACCACTTGTCAGGTGTGAAGGTTGAATGAGGACAGCTTTAACATTCAGGTTGAGCTACCAGTGCCAGCAGAGACGTGCTATAAATAGTGCGCCAGGTGGTCTGGAGTAGCAGACTGCACAACACTTTGCAACCTCTTCATTTAACCATATAAACATCCACACTTTATTGTTCCCATATCGGCAACAGAAGAGGAAGTAAAAGTTGTGCCTTCATAGGTAGCCTTGAAACAGGCTTTGTCATGTAGGCTTAACAGCAGGCTTTGACACCTCTTCTCCACTTTAAGATTCCAGTGAACCAGATTCTTTACATCTTCCTCCTTGAACAAGTTCTGAAGATACTGGGTATGTTCCTAAAGGAGATGATGAGAGCAGGTGCCATCAGGATCAAGGGTTTCATTTTGTTTCCTATTTCAGCAGTAGCCATGAGAGCAGCAGTGAGGTCAAGTGTGTACAGGGGACAGAAACAACAGGAGAAGAACAGCAGTCGGTTCAAAAAAACCAACCAAACAAACAAAAAAAAAAACCACACCACATCCATTGCATCCACTGTTTTCCTCACATTCCCACTGCTTTCAGTATGAAACACTGACATACAGTTAAGCACTGATTCAATCATAATCAAAACCGTGCTATTCCTATACAGTAAGAAAAGGTTTCCCCCCAAAAGATCCAAATTGACATGCACCCATAACCACCAAATATTTGAAATCCATTACAATGAAGACCAAATTCAACTAGTCTGTAATATGAAAGAGTGCTTAGGAAATGACTATGTAAACATAGGTTGAGATGGAGCACTAGAAGCACAGGATTAAAATCTACCTGTCATTATTTACAGCAATCTTTGATACTGCACCTCTTTTCTACAAGGTATTTTCACCATTTTTTAATTTATTCTTGCATCATCTCCTGTTGTTACAGAAATATTTTTATTCTAGATCTCCACTAGATAAATCAAGAATATTCAAGATACTTAAATTACAAACAATTAGGTTACATTCAATTACTTTTTTTTCCTACAGCCATCTGTTCTTCTGTTATTGAGTGATTTTAGTGTTAAGACTACATGGTTTAAAAAAAAACTAAGTACGTAAAAGCAAATAGACAACTGAAGCATAAGTCAACAGTTCTGACTTCTCTAATCATGCTGTAAGCCACAAGTTCCTCAAGGGAAATACTGTATCTTCTCTCTGCTTGGGTAGTATCTTCCAAAACCTGACATTTTGATTACATTAGAAGATTTGTCAGAAAAAAAGTGTGAATATTAGTTTTGATCCATTAGAAAGTGGTTCACATTTCAAAATCCACAGTGCAACAAATCCCAAAAGGGTTGTAATTTGTATGAAAGCATATAACCATCTCTTTTCTTTCATAAATAACATCAGTAGAAAACTTCCGAGAAAACAGAAATTCTTTGACTGAAAAGAATGTTGATAGCATGTAGCTCTAAATTCTTGCTTTCCCTTCCTGTGCTACGCTTTATCCTGCTGGGAAAATAGATCCTGCAACTTTTCACTTGAAAGGCTAAATTTGCTTTATAATTAGTGATGCTTATGCTGATTCTGGTTTACTTCAAATGCAGAGAATCTTCCAGAAACATTTAATAAATCAGTACTTTAAAAAAAAAAAACAACCAAACAAACCTAAACGCACAGAATGGGGATAACTGTAAAAACTGAGGGAAAAGAAATCCAAGCTACTGTAGAGATCCCTGAAAGCAAAAAAATGAAAACTTGTTTCCAATAAGAGGAAATATTTAAGCCTTTATAGACTTTTAGACAGGTCCAGATTTTTTCATCCAGGACTGTGGATGGCTGGATGCCAGGTGCCCAAACTGCTCTATCACTCTCCCTCCTCAGCTGGACAGGGAAGAGAAAATATAACAAAAGGCTCATGGGTTGAGATAAGGACAAGGAGATCACTCCGCAATTACTGTCATGGGCAAAACAGACTCAACTCAAAGAAATTAGTTTAATTTATTACCAATCAGAGAAGGGTACTGAGAAATAAAACCAAATCTTAAAACACCTTCCCCCCACCCTTCCCTTCTTCCTGGGTTTAACTTTACTCCAGATTTTCTCTACCTTCCCCGCCACGAGTGGCACAAGGGGACAGGGAATGGGGTTTGCAGTTAGTTCATCACATGCTGTCTCAGCTGCTCCTTCCGCCTCACAAGGAGGACTCCTCACACTTCCCCTGCTCCAGCATGGGTTCCCTCCCACAGGAGACAGTCCTCCACAAACTTCTCTATTATAAGTTCTTCTCACAGGCTGTAGTTCTTCATAAACTGCTCCATCATGAGTCTCCCACGGGGTCACAAGTCCTGCCAGCAAACCTGCTCCAGCGTTGGCTCCTCTCTCCACAGGGTCACAGGTCCTGCCAGGAGCCTGCTTCAGTGTGGGCTTCCCATAGGGTCACAGCCTCCTTCAGGCATCTACCTGGTCTGGTGTGGGGTCCTCCATGGGCTGCAGGTGGATATCTGCTCCACTGTTAACCTCCACGGGCTGCAGGGGGACAGCCTGCCTCACCACAGGCCACAGGGGAATCTCTGCTCTGACACCTGGAGCACCTCCTCCCCCTCCTCCTTCACTGACCTTGGTGTCTGCAGAGTTGTTTCTCATATTCTCACTCCCCTCTCCAGCCACAGTTGCTGTTGTGCAGTAACTTTTTCCTCTCCTTAAATGTGTTATCCCAGAGGTGCTGCCACCATTGCCCATAGGCTCAGCATTGGCCAGCAGTGTGTCCGTCTCGTAGCGGGTCTGGCATCAGCTCTATTGGACATCGGGGAAGCTTCTAGCAGCTTCTCACAGAAGCCACCCCTGCAGCCCCTGCCACCAAAACCTTGATGCGCAAACCCAATGCAAGGGCAAAGTCAGATAACCTACATGCTACTATCCTTAGTATAAGAACAACGGGATAAACCAGCAAGACTTAATCCAGAGAGCACTCGTTTTTAAGTACGTTCTCTGTATGTCTCCAGTAATGTATGCTGAAAGGTGTGAGTTTGGAGGTTGGTCATATTCATTTATTTTTCACTTTCATCAAGTATGCTTTTCTCCATTCCCCAGCCAAATTATTAGAGGGAAAGGACTCAAAGCACAAATGTAAATTAACACTTGGGAAAACAAAGAAAACCCTACACAAACCCTTTCCACCCACCTAACAAGAGCCGCCTATCACAGTCCCCTGCACTACAAATAAGTACAAACATCAGAGTCCTACAACGTAATAAACAACACAATAAAGTTGCTACTTTCAGGTAGACTATTAAGAGAAAGAAGAACGTAAATCAAGGGAGAGTTGCTAATGTCTCTGGCCCTGCCTAGGTAATCTCCATGTGCTACCCAACCACTTCACCAAGAAATGAAGCTAGGGACTTGCCACAAGCATCACACATACAAAACACAGGAGCTGACTGTTCAGTCTTTGCAACTATTCAAGATAAACTGAGCAGAAGCATCCTCTCAGGCATACAGGAGAGGCTGTACAACTCAAAACTGAGCTCAAGTTACATCCAAGATGACCTGGAATCTGTTTTATTTTAAAAACATCAGAAGTTTCCCCATCAAAAAGCACAGCTTCAAGCGCTTTTTTAGTGATGCCATCCAGAAGCAATCACCACGTGGAAAAGGGGAGCCACTAGGAAAGTTTTGAAAAATGAAACCTTCAACATCTGAGCCACCATGGCCCTTTGCCTAGGCGAGCAATATCCCTGTACTGGAAACATGTGTTAGGGAAGTATGTTTTATTAAAGACGATTAAGAAAGTGTCCTGCCTGGTGACAGCACTTACCTCCTGCCACTTCTAGGCTGAACGCCTGTAAGCACTCCTAAAAGTGCAAATGCTAACCACTACTATTACTCACTTCACGTTTGGACACAGTAGATCAGCATCATCTTGTTTCCAAGATGAGATGATTCTAGTCACAACTTAGATGCTTTTAAAATGTAATCTCCTTGGTTCCTCAGCTCGCCATAAGAAGAAAGAATATTTGCACAGATTAAATGATCACCCACTGATTCCTGCCTGCATGGCAAATACGTGCCCTCTGGCCAGTAAAGTTCAGAATTCATCAGAAAAGACATGTTGGCAGATTTGGACTTGGTATGTTTTCTCCCACACACATAACTGCACATTTATCACCTACACAAATTAACAGCAGATACAAATAAAAGCAACATCCAGCAAATAAGTAGCAGTGATAGTGGGCAGCTAAAGAGACATGCTGAAGATAAACATCCAAACAGAAAGACTTAAGATCAAACAACCAGGCCATCATGTTTTACTGGCACATGTAGAGAGGTACTGGAATTTGCTTTGCGTTTTCACGAGTACAGTGGATCTTATGAACCATCCCCCTCCCATCAGATAGGGAAGAAAAACAACTAGTAGAACTAGTAGAAACAGGATAAGGAAATCCACGCTGGCATCACCAAAGTTATTCTTGGTCCATTAGGACACCGGAATACAATTGAAAGAGGCAACCACGCTCCTTCATGTTCCCCCGCTAGTAGAAATCGGAGCCCTAAGGAAACTGCTGGCCCTGTCCTACTCTCATCCCTCCTAAGTGGAGGTGGCTCCTATCTCCTCCTTATCTCTCACTGTAGAAACAGATTTAGTCCTAATTTTAGATTTAGATCATGATCTTTCATCTGCCTTCCAAGACATTGCTTATCTTCTATCTCGGACGTTCTGAGGGCAACGTCTTTTATTTTCCTACTTTTTAATTTTTGTCTGTCTTACAAAAAAAAAAAGGTAACAATTTTCATTACTATGGGGAGGGGGAGCTCTTATGATTAGTATTTTTGGAGAAGAGAATGAAAAGCTGTGTTGTGAAAGCAAAATGACTAATTTTTATAGGAACAGAAAGTCCTTGCTATGGCCCTTGGCTCCAAACGCACACATGATAATCGCTCAAAACATCCATCATCTCATCAATATTCCCATTTCCTACCTACAAATCTAGCATTCCATTTTCAAAACTAGAGACCATACTTGCATCTTCTGCTTTCCAAGCAGTGAGGTAAGGAAAACACTTGCACACTTTATTTTCTCTTTAAATATAATACTATCCGTGGAGAAGGTATGTTCATAAAGCGGAAAAACTGAAGTCTTAAATGATAACAAGTGACAACCCATAATTAGTAAGACAGGTAGCTTGCTTATTTGATTCAATTTACCAAGGTGTTCTTTGTGTTGTGCATTAAACAAACAGATGTCATTTGGAACAAATTACATCATTTTCTGTTGCAAGTCTTAGCACAGGACAAAAGGAGTGGCTGGATTAACTTCTTTAAAAAAAATAAAAAAATTAGAGTGTCACTGCTGATACCCAGAAGCAAGATTAGGTTTAGCCTTACCTTCCCAAAACTCTAAACTGTCAGAAAACCTGTAATTTCCCTATTCCAAACCTCCACAGTTACAAGATCAACAGTATCTTACACCAAGTGCAGTAGCCTACATTTAGAAGAACATGAATACGTGTCTAGTGATGACTGAAAGCGTTATTACTGTTTTTAAAATTTCAGATGAGAATTTGTTAGAACACAGTATGTCCATTCATTGTACACTATACATCTATTGTTCTTCCCACAAACACTGAAAATAAAGAAGATAGATAACTGATGGTTTTAGACAGACAGGCGTTTTAGACAGCAATATTCAAGATGAAAAAAACAGAAACCAACCTTAAGAACTGTTAAATTACTGGGCATCTTCCCCAAAATTAATGAGAAGCAGAAAGCTTTCTGACAAACTGGCAGCACAGTAACATCACTCACAGTGGCTCAGAGCCTGTTCTCCAATGCTAAAACTTTGAAATATCCATAAAACATCGCGTTGCTGTGAGCGATGTAGGCATGGAAGAAGAGGATAAAAAAAGATCACGGAATAGACTATTCGCAACGTAGTATGCTAATTAACAGCAGGAACAGGTCTGGCGAAAATCCTGTGGTGTGACAGGAAACACCTATCGAGGAACAACGTCAATGCTAACATGTTCTTCAGTGTTGTGCTCCCTATGCCAAACTCAGAGGGCACTTGAAGGAACCTGTAGCGTCCCTGTGACTACAAGGTACAAGCACAGATAGCCTCAAGCATCGTGACAGTAGTGCAAAGAATGAGGGTAGGAGGGATAAGCTCTCCTGCCACTGTGACCACTGATGCCATCATGACAGCTCAGTCCAAAACATAGCTCTCAACTTCACATATCCACAACAAGAAGCAGGTACGGTACAAAAAAAATCCAGAAAATAAACCAGAGCCACATAAGGCACAATAAATCTCTAAATGGGTGACAATTTTTCCATGCATTTTGGTATTATGATAACACATACTAAGTTAAAACCTAGAGAGTAAAACACCAGTTTGAAAACCAAAAATTAGTGTTAGCACATGGGCTTTTCCACTAAAAAAACTTTCAGCAACCTCAAAGAAAAAAAAATCCTGGATAGTATAGCCTACAACTGCAATTTAGCATGTATATACTTTCCACAGGTATAGTTGAACAACATTAAAGCTGTAACAGCATGTTTTAAGAGCAATAAGATGCATGAACCGCAAGCCCTACGGAACAAACCACAACTTCAATTTTAAAAAATCCTGTTGCCTCTCTGTTTAGCTGTGAAAGGCAGGAAAGCTGTGAGCATGGCTGACATATACACACACAGAAAAGAAAACTGGAATGATAGCACCTGCTCTGCTACCAAGACAGAAGCTGCAATACGGCACTACTGAGGTTGTTAAAAAGGCAGGCCTAGAAAATTGTGTTTATTGTCTGAATGCTACAGAGGGATGGGCGTAGCAAAAAATTCATAAGAGCAAGCTCTGAGAGTGCTTTTAGACTGCTGGAGAAAGGGAAGAAATTGAAAATCTGGAGAAACCTGAGCTACAGCTGAGGTCAACGTTCATTTGCCTTGATATTCCAATGCCTGCTCAGACAGCAAATGGTGTCACCAGATGGGGTGCCAATTGCCATTTACTAGACTAAAAGACAAATGTATATTCTAACATTTCATCTATTACAAAATCCTGTAACCTAAACCATAGCAAAATCAAAGTTTATTTCCCCCATATGATATGTGTCTCACATAATTTAAGTGCCATATCAGTGAAGCAAACTGTAAAGCCGAGTGTTCTTCATGCTGTGCCAGGACTCTGTCCCTCCATTTGCCCGTGGACTGAAAAAGAAGCTGCTGACTGTTCAAATCTTAGTCTTCACACAAAGGTGACTGTGGTCCCCATTCTGCTTATTTTCCCTCACAACAGCCAGATGTTGTCCTTATGATGTGCACAATGCATACCACCACCTCAGCACAGCCTCAGTAGAAGACAACTGCTGCACACCACCAAACTCTTATTTTCACCCTTAGTGACTTCTTTTTTGTGTGTGGAATAAGAAGCTGATATGCAGGATGAATGCTATTCAATTTCTCAAAACTTAGAACCTCTGTTTTCACTACTGAAATACTACACTAACTATTGCACAAGTAAAAGGACTGAGAATGGGCATTATTTAGGTTTCATACCGTCAGTAAATAATACTTAAAAAATAATCTCCTTTGTCTGAATGTCTTGCAGTGGTATACATTACAGACGTGCCTAACAAGCCATGTGTGTCTGTAGGTACAAAAAGGCTCTGGAAAATGTTTCAACATCAGCTACACATCCCACTTTCCTCATTAAAAGTACTTTTTAAAATAAGATGGATTATGAACAAGAGTTTCATGAAAACCAACAGCTCCAAACTGCAGCCCCACTTATGCCTTCAATCAACCAGGTCTTCTAGAACAGCCTAGCAAGCTTCAGAATTGATGCTTTCAGCTGTGCCCCATTCAACACACACTGTGCAGAACCAACATTGTGACAATAAATTAACTTCTCAGGAAAAGCTATGCATTAATGCCCCTCACTCCATCCAAAATACAGGCTGCGGCATGTCCCAAACACAGTAATTTCTGTTTGATTCTGCAGCTGCAAACTCAAGACTTCAGTACAAACAACACCACCAATACAAAGCCTCCTGTGGGATTTCCAGGAAAAGTTCCGTGAGACCTTTAAAATAAAACAAAACATGGGGGGGGGGGGGGGGGGGGAGAACACAGAAATGAAAAGCACATGTCTGAGGATGATGACTAGCAAGACCTCCCTTTACAGAGAAGCCACTTGTAGAAAGCCTTAGTTGTCAACAGCTAGGTTTGTAATGCCTTGGGTTTTCAGTCTCAGCTGCCAGTAAAACTATATCCTCTATAAATGATTATAAACGGAAAAAGGTATAAATTGAATCACTACACTTACATATCCAGAACTTCAACAGCACATTAGAAGGACCTTTTCTTTCTATCAAACCATGATTTTGGTATGAGACATGCAGACCAATGATTTTCTCGAAAATTTTTCAACAAGCCACTTCAGCTATTGCCAATCTATTACCAGAAATCATTTAACAGTTTTTCCTCGAGAAAAGATGATTGTGTAGAAATGAACATAAGATCTGAAAAGACATGTAACAGGATTGCCTGCTACAGGTACGAAGTCAAAAGGTAGTAAGACTCAACGAGAAATTACTCCACAGCACATATATGGCTATAACACACATATCCAGGGGCAGTGGGCTACAAAGAACAAAAACCAAACCACTTTTCTTTGAAGGAAAAATGAATTCTCTTCCCCCATGTGTGGGTTTTAATCAGCCTCCAACCAACCACAGGAAATCCGAGTGGTTGGAATTCAGCTGAAGAGCCTCCCACGCTACTGAACACTGAAAAAGGGGAAGTGGGTTATGACACTGCCACAATCTAACCACCCACAATCAAGCTCGGTTTTGGTCTCAAAATGTTTCACTTCACGCTGCTCAGTTCTTACCAGGACCCACATAAGGTAACAGCTGGATTTGACATCAGACTGTTTGATTTGTCATTAGAATTGTTCTTCCTTCTTTAGAGCGACTTTGGCCGTTTATTTCAATTACATTTTGCTCGTAAACAGCAACTTTGTGTATTTTACAGCCAAACTACTGCAAAGAATGGCTGAAATACATCAATCCACTGTTGAAGATGCAGATCAATGCTATAATCATATCCCTCAAAGACAGAAGAGTCGCATAAAGAAATTATAAGAGGAAAAAAGAAACAGTACTCCAAATTGTTCACATCTTTTTTCCATTTCCTTTCCAAAACCAAGCAGAAAGCTAAAAGAATAGCCAACAAACAGCCCACAAAGCTACTCAGCACCAATGCAACCACTCAACTTTCCAGTACCTTTCAGTATAGCTTTACAGTAATGCATTTCTGCTTCTGCTCTCTTCCAACTCATCTTCCGTCTCAACTCCAAAGATTACAGGTTGATCATACAGACAGTATCTCATATATGCTGCTCCCAAGTCCTCCCACCCCAGCAAAGCTTTGTCATTATCATGTTGTTATTGTCTTCCTCATGAAGTCTATGTTCCACAAACAGGTCTCAAATTAAAGCCAGACAAGTTTGCTTAATAACCATGATCATTATCACCTGGTTTCAGGTGCTGCCTGCATAACACTTGATTTTCATTATTTTTACTATGTTACAGCAATAATGTATTTGTTGCACTCTTCAGCACTGCTTTTTGGATGACTGAAACCAGCAAGTAGTCGTAAAATGAAATGAGCCGAACCTTAAGCTTGACTTAATGCAAGCGTGAAAAAAAAATCGGAATAACAAACCATCAATAAAAAGCACAAGGGAAGTGTTATTAGAAGCAGCTATACTACTTTTCCAAGCACTGTACATGGACCAACATATATTCTATGCATATGTATCTACGTATCAAACAAACTATTTAGCTTAGAGTCCCTGTGATTTAAAAATATAAGTTAATGCTGGGGTGGGAAGGGGCGGGCTAAAGAAATCATAGTTATGTACACTGAACCACTGGTACTCTAGTAGTCAAGCTGCAGGATGTATTTGTATTAAAGTGGCAAGAAGATATAAATTCAGCACTAACAACCCTAGGAGCAATGTCTGAATAAATGCAACACAAATTCATGTCTTGGATGCAAATCAGTTTAGATACAGCTTCAAAATACTTCATATTCTTCCTGGCATGGCAATATTCTTATAAAGCAACATCGCCATAACAGCCTAAATTATTGGTTTTCCAAATCCTTGGAATCATAAAGACAATGTGCATGATCAACAATTTTCTGTTTAAAATTTTATTCTTGATACCAGGACATTTATCCATGCAGGTCTGGAGAAAGCATCCTAAAATTAGTTTTAACTATAAGTTAGTTGAAGCCTGTCCAAAAGTTTCTGAAAAGCAGCAGTTAAAAAAAAAAAAACCCACACACAAAACCACACTCAGAACAGCAGCAACAACAAAACTCATCACAAAAGCAAACAAATCTCCTAGTAACTTTTACAAGAAACTTCACTGGTATAAGCTAAAACATAAGTAAAACATAAGCAGAGTACCTGTGAGAATACAGATTGAAAAGTCTAAGCCTGCTAACCCACCCAGGAAATATTGCCATACTTCAGGCACTACAAGCTGTGCATATAGCACAGAGCAGACACCTTCACAGCCAAAACCAAACAAAACACACCATAGCTATCCCGTGGACTTTGCGCTACTATCATAAACGTTACCCAAACTGCACGCTGTACTGAAGCACAACGCGACAGGAGGCCTGGCCAGCAGGTTCCCTGGTCCTTAAGCAGCACAACCAGCCCGGTGCGCAACAAAGGACTGTTGTTCTAAGCCAAGTGCTGCTGTTCTAAGCCAGCATCAGGGCAGCAGCTGAACCAGCTAGCCCAGTACCCTACGGTGATCTGTGGGACATCAAAGGCTGGCTGTGACCTGAGCAGACAATTAGGATGTGTTGGTGTAGAGTTACAAAGATCTAAGAGGTCACTCGCAGATGAATTTTAGTACTGCAGTGCAAACCCTTTATAAAGCAGTATTACTGGCTTCTTTGCAAAACTAGCTTTCAGATTCCCCCAAATCTAGGGAAATTGCAACACTGGTTTGTTTTTTTCTGTATAAAGCTTACTTCAAATTCCCGAGATGAGATAAGCAGTTTTAACGTACACATAATTTTAGTTTGTAAAGGGCAGATACTATGGGTCTTCCTCTTCAAGATCCAGGTAACCATATTAATTGAGATGCTGAGGAGGACAGGGGTGACCAGCTGTGGAGTAATTAGGAAAGACAAAAATCATACTCTATTGCCAAAGACACTCAAGCTGCAGCAATGAAGTACAACATTCCCTTCAGAAAGTATAATCAGGACAACACAAAGCTTCTCAGCTTTGTACATGTGCTATAAACAACAATTCAAGACATACCTCCTTACAAAAAAAACAGTTGTGCTTTCTTCTCTATTAAAGACACCAACAGTGTCAACACCACCTATCCTACCATACCGCATTGCCCTTCTCATTAGCTTAAATCCCATGGTGCTGTCCTAGAGGGACTATTTCCTCTCTTGATAATGCTGCTCTCCAAGACACAACTTCCCCTTTTAACCATCAGTTCCAAATGTGCGTGCAAGACTATTAAAGACAGACCTGAAGCAAGTAAATAGGGCCAAGATGTCAAGACACGTCTATACCATACCAGTCTTTTAAACAAATAAAGAGAAAAAAGTTCTTAGATGATCCAATAGCAAAAAAAAAAAACCCTATATTTCTTTCTTCTTCACTAACTCCTAGCACGGGTCCAGTAAGCCTAAAGATGACTCACTTATCAGAGATTACCTCGAGACAGCTACTCTAAACAGTCACACAATCAAGTCACACGGTCTTATGGCAGGCCTTCACAGCGACCACCTCTGGCCAGCTGTAAGACACCTCGAACATCAGAGTTACTTGGCTTTATTTTCCTTCTGTGGCAAAACACAGACCTTGTGTAGATCACTATCAAATGGCAAAACGCACAAGAACTTGGTGTTATGAATGGCATTAAAAAAAAAAGAGGAAAACAAAGCTGTTAACACAATCAGTATAAGAAGCTGCGTATTTTCCTATTTTCAAAATCTACATTATGTCTCGGGTAAAAGCAACTTCATTTTCCTAATTTTTAAGGGAACTTTAAATATTATTATCCCATGATTCAGGTTCTTAATACAAAGCTTCAAATAAAAATACAGAAACCCTGAGGTTTGAAAAATATTTTTGTGCTTTTCCTTCAGTCCACCATCTTCTTTCAAATGTAAGATCATTCCCATGTAGGATCTTCAACAGGAGCAAGGAAGCACCAAGCCAGGACATTTACCTTCCAAATGCTGTCAAACTGGAATGCAACTGATACTATGAGAAAGCAAGTTTTGTTTGCAAATTATCATATCAGGAACTCAGGCACTGGTTTAACAACATTAGGGTCATACTTAATCATCTTAAGTCATGCAAGCAGGAATATTACTATAAAACACAAGAGAGGAAGTGTTGTCTTGTTTAAGAGGAACATATGCTTATGTACCTTGTTAAATTGAACTGAACCTTTGAAGTGATGCTGTTGAAGGAAAGTCTTTAGGACTTCCTCCCCCCCGCCCCCTTTTTTTTTTCCCAAGACATAAGAGGTTATCATATTGAAACTCCCTTCACCTGAAGGAAATCTCTTGGGCCCAAAACACTTAAGAGTTAAAAAAAGCCCGACCAACCAAAAAAAACAATAACAAAAATATTCTAAAGTTACATTGTAGCACTTGAGATTACATTAACCCAAATAAAAGATAAGTGTATATTTTCTTTTTTTCCACTTATCCAAATCATTAGAACAGACAGAATTTCTCTGTCAGTCTTCACAACACTGCATCCTCAGAGTTCCCAGAATATGGTCAACATTAACTCCTGCACATTTAATTAAATACTTCCAATTCACACCATCAGAGCACTAGTTAAACACAACAACCTTACCATCACAGTTCTATCTTTAGTATTAGAGTTCAAGAACTGAACTACTTATATCTGAAAATCGTGCTATTTTCCAGGAAAAAAGTGATTAATCACACTAAGTGAAATACTATACACCTAACTCAAAGGTATTTAGGATACTCATCTCACTATCAGAGCTATGTTCAAGAGCAATAAAACTCAAAACACAGAAAAGCACTATTTTCCACAGCATTTTCATAGCATTTAATAATCTTTGAAATGTTACCGTGATCACAGAAAAGTAACTTCTAATTGCATTTTCCTACTAATTGAAGAGGCAAAAAGCAATAAGCAAGATGACAGAAGCCAGGAGTAAGATGGAGAGAAATAAACCAGATGGCATGGGAATATATACTTAAGTTATTCACAAAGAAAGATCAAAATGTTTTTATTTGCCCTATAATCAGCACTCTTAAGAAAAGAGTTTTCAGATATTTTTATGTAAAGTGGATTGTAAATTCTAATTAAGATATAGCTGTAAGCCAGGATTCACCATCATACAATTAATCTTAAATCCAACCTCTAGCCGAGCAGGGTACAGATGGAGTTAGACAGATATAATTACAAAGTCCACCAGCAGTAAGCCACTGGGAGATGTTGCAGGCTTTCCTGTATTTCTTCTTTGTACTGGGTGGTAGGCTATTTTTGTCAAAATATACCAGTAAGACACAGCTACTGTGATATAGTCACAGCACTTTACTATCAGCTTTAGTTTACATCGTGTATTTTAAGGCACTAATTTGGAAAAATAATAACAATGCATTCCTATTTCTGTGGGCTACACTGTCATAACAGAGAGCTGGAGTAAGTATTCCATTCCCAGCTTTCTTTCTGTCCTTCGGGATAAACTCCTCCCTTCTCTGCTTCAAGCCTCTCCAACTGTAAAACTGCATTTTACCACCATTCTGAACCTGTAAAGTGAGATTAATTGTTGAAAAAAAACATAATTTTGAACATAAATTTTAAGAAAAATAAGATGTAACTTGGGAAGTTGTAATGCATGATCTGCTCTGCCAGCGTTCATATTCATTCACATATTAGCTCGCTCTGAATGACAGAAACCCTTTCCAAAAGTCTTCGATTCGTTAGTGTTGCTATAATACATGCATTCATGGAAACTAGCAATTTTTGCCTATTTTGAGAAAAAGAGACAAAAATATCCTGTTCCACCCAAGAATCAACTTTTCACATGAAAGTGAACTGACAACTTTACACTAGACTCAGAGGACAAGTTTTACAATCCTGTGTCTAAACACTGTATAGTGTTTATATATACATACATATATATATAAAAACTATAACTTGACTACACTTCTATAATTTCCCATTTTCTTAACAGCATCAGCATTGAAGAGGAATATCCAACAGCAAGGCATATGATACCTAGTTTGACATTTTCCACCAACTGCAAACCCATGAACACACTTTCTGCTTAGTATCTGAAAACAGTATTAAGAGTGTACATTTTAAATGCTAATACATTTCCATCTCAGATCTGCAAGTAGAATGTAAGCACAGCAAAAAAAGAATATGTCTTCGTTTAATGCATTCAATTCACATTCCATCAGCATATGTGAACCATTTGCATATTTAAAAAGTAGCAAAGATTATCAGTAAATTTGCACTAACAATTTTACCACGGTTATCCCACCCAAGCTGGGGAAATCAACTACATCTCCCATGCACTGCAAAGGGCTTTTTGCATGAGTTTCCCACAGTAGTTGAAAAAGTAATCACAAAATAGACTTAGATAATGGAAGACAAATCCAGTAAAAAATTCAGTAGCAAATCCTTAACTTTAAGGTCATGAACTGACAAATTTAAGAACACACTAGAGTTAAGGGTATTCATACACATTTTCAATTATGGATCACTGCATATCCGGCCATGCCCAAGCCCTGGACTTTGTCTCAACAAACATCCTGACCTTTTCAAACTGATATGCCAAAAACAGATGTATTTTACTAGAGCAGCAACAACCACAACAGTACTGGTAAAAAAAAAAAAAAAAAAAGCTTTTTTAAACATTTCTTATATGTGGCAGGGAATTCCTCATGCAAACTCTAACTAGTAGTGAGGATAATCTCAGCTAACTTAATTGACTTGGTATCAAAGCAAACAGGGAATACTCATAACGGCCATTGCAGAGGAAGTTCAAGAAGTTTGCTTTCGCTTCTCTCAACCACCCACTCCAGCTCTCGGCCCTAAATCTCTGAGCAGCTCATCACTCCACCCACACTACAAAGCAGAGACCCCAAGCCCAAGCTGACTGGCATACTCTCCTCTGACCCAGAGCTCCCAGAACACCTGAGCTGCAAGGCAGGTTGAGAAGAGTGTTAAATCCTACCCCCAACCCAAGCCTATGAAAGGTCACCCAGTTCTGCAAACAAGCTCAGGGCTTAGACAAGCACATATAACTGCCCGTGATCTATTTTTTTCCCCTTACAGAACTCCATCTGATTTTCATCGCGAAGAGGAGTCCTTGCAATGAGCTGCTTCATGCTTTACTAACAACACATTATTCACATCCTGCTCTGAATACACATAGTTTTCCCTCTTTGCCATGGCACAAGTCCCTGAGTCCTTCAGAGGTGGTCATTCCATTAACAGCATTCTCACACTTACCTCCACAATGTTTATTCCCAATTTTTGCACTAGGAAACTAAGGCAGAGCAATTAACATCAGTAATGCCAGATGTTCAGCTTAGACATCCACAAAATGGCTGAAATGAAATCATACAGAAGGTGGTTGGCAAAGAAAGCTTCTCTCTAAAAGGCCATTTTTAAGGAGCATTATTTGAAGCTGAAATTGTTTTTTATACTAGCATGAAATGAGCATTCTTAGCTTAAGCATTAGCAGGTTCACTCTTAATGAGGCTCTTAATGAACACAGAGCTGTCTAGAAGACTCAGAATAACAGCTTTTCCCTGTGATGCCACTTCCAGCCAAAAATGCAGATATGCACTATATCTGATAGAGACAACTGAATTAAACTTTCAAGGACTCAAAGTTACTTTATTTAAACCCTGTTCTTGATCTGAGAAAAGTTATAGGCAAAATGATATACATATTTTTCGTTCTTTTCATCATGGTAATTAATCCATGCTTAACGAAAATTAGTCTTTGGGTAATTCCTGTTTAGAAAGAACTCTGTAAATTTCTCCAGGCTGACAGAGACTTAAGATTAAAAAAAAAAAAGCACACATCACCACAAAGCATTTGCTTTGAAGTAAGTTTTAAAAAGAAAAAAAAAATTCTAAGTTCACTAAGACCTGTGATATGAATAAGCACTTTGACAAACCCAAATTTTATGTTCAGAAGGCTGCAGACATACATATTTTAAGATGCTCTTATTAAAACACCCACACACCACAAAAAAAAACCTTTTGGAGCAGAAAGACTAAGTTCCCTAAATCACTTTTGTCCAGCACAACACGGTAACTCAAGAACTATTTTATTTCTTCAAGAACTTTCAAAAATCCTTTTCGGAACTGCCTAGCCACTGGTGAACCTTGCAATCCAACAACCAGACACAGATCATTAATTAGAACTTCCCAACACACCACACCTATTTATTACCTTTATTTACAAATGCTCAGAACAACTTTGTTCAGGATAAATTCATAACATAATCACCAGACATCTGTGTTTTATGTATTTTCTTCAAATTGGAATTTATTTAATTTTGAAAAAAGTGTAATTGATCTTTATTCTTTTTGAGTCTCACTGAAAAAAACTTGTCCTTAACATAAGGATCTCTCTTAAGGGAATGCAGCATTATTTGTTCTATTAAGCACTTTCTTATATGTTTATCTTCTACAAAGCAGAAGTGGGGATCGCAGAAGTGGCTCCTATGTTCTTTAGTTTACAGCACTATACGATACTTCATCATAATTATAAGCTCTATTAAGATCACACTGCTGAGAGGGGCAGGCAGAACAACACAAAAATTACACTTAGATTATAACTCTCTAGCATTAAACAAGATCAAAGAAATCACTTAAAATGGTATATTCTATTTCGTTGCCTTTTAGGATGTGTAAGTTTACATGCCTGAATAGTGCTTATACATAACAGGTCCCTTAACGCCACCATCATGAAAAGATACTGCGTGCTCAGTCGGGAAAGCTGAGAAGCCTGTCTTCACAATACACCGCACGCGAACTGAAAAACACACGAGGACAGCAGAAAATTGAGAAGGGAGATTAGCCAGCCAAATGAGACTCCCCTCTGTAAGTAACAAAGTTCTGTTGAAATCATTAAGAAAATTAAGCACACCTTTACTGATTTTCTGAAAGAGATCTAGAAAAGCAAGCATTTTTAATACTAAGAATTCCACATAAGATGCAGATACTATCTAAGGTCCAATACTAGTTAGAATTAAACCAAAGGCCATGACCTAATCTGCAAGGTCAGAAATCCTAAAGCCCCAGTGATCCAAAGTCACCTCCTCTCGCTGTCATAAGACCAGGGAATTGTTCCCAAAAATTGTAAAGCTCTAAACATGGCACGTTTATTACCTTTCACAAGCTATTATTTCAGCACAACACGCTACAAAATGATTTGAGCAACTACTGTGGATTTGTGTCTTACACAATAATGATAATGTATGCCATCACACTTCAGCAAAACCTTAATTTTGGGTTGTTGGGGTTTTTTTCAATTGTTCTCTTAAATGCATTTCAGGGATAAGCCTTATTATTTTGGTAAGAGAGAACTGGTCTTTAAAAGTCTCATCTACTTACAATATAAAGACCTTTTTCCCAAAAAAGTGTTTCCCATTACAAAAGTAGCATGAATTTAAAATTCCCATGCATAAATGTACACACAGAAATGCATTTGGTGAGATGAATTCACAGAACATTCTGTGTGGATCCCCTACATCAGCTACTATGACACAATCTGGCTCACGTGCCTGTGAGAAAACTAAACAGATTCAGAACAAAACCAACAAACTCGACAATGTATTGTTGTAATGCAGACTTGCAGAAGAAGAAAAAAAGAACTTAACTTTCCAGAGATGCTGAGCAACACGCAGTGTAGCACCAGGAAATTCCTTACAAGGGAGCACATTGTATATAGCACAGTACAGGCAGTGAAGTGCTTATCACTGTAGCCAGGTAATAGCCATGCTGCAACCCTTCCAGTTTCACCAGACTGCCTTTACTTTCTGGTTATCACTGGAAGGGAGGCTATCAGAGGCCCCAAAAAGAGTAAAAGTTCAGTACCAAAACCATACTAATAACCTGGCTTTTTGCAACACTTAATGAATTTGCTATAGTTGGCTCTAAAATTAAATTGAGATTTGACATTCTAGACAATATGATGGGATACTCCCTGGCAAATCCAAGTCACGTATGCACAGGATACCACTGCAGATCAACTCAGTCAGACATAGAAAAACAGCTCAGTATTTATACATTGCATTTTCTTGCAGTCCAGCACACAATTTACACACAGGTTTCATCCTAACAACGCTGTACAGAACAGGATTGCCACCAGCCTTGCCTGACAAAGATTTCCCTCATGTATTTACTGATTTTCTTATTAATAACAATACTCTCAATATCCTACCAAGTCCTAAAAACCTGAGGCAGAAAGTAGCTCTGACCTCAGTATCTGAAACTGCTTCTCAGTGTTATCAAGGAACATTCTGCTGCTCAGTCAAAACACTGCTCTGCCACTTGCAGCAACACAGCCCACGAAATACTCCTGACTACTGCAAAGGTGCCAGAAAAACAAGAAAGGTTCATGAACTGGGGTAACAGATGAATATATTCTAATTATGAACTAGTGTAGTGTACCTTAGAATGCTGGCCTACACATTTTCAAGGCCAGCAATTTAGAAAAATAACTCAAAGTTCATGTCTGCAGTCTATACTTAAGTCAGCCTTGTGTTACTCAACAGGTGGGTGTGTTTAACCCATTAAGGCAGACTAACCAGACCTTTAACCTAAAGTGCATCTTACAGAAAATGTCCTTTTCTAATACACCCTAATGGTGACTAGAAGCCTTAGAAACCTAAATTTCTCCAGCAAAAAAAGGCAAAGGCTGCCTGCGCACTGGCAGAGCAGCAAAGGAAAGCTGTTGCAGCATATCTAAATAGAGAGGAAACAAACAGGCAGCCTGAGCATCCCAAGGACCACTGCCACAGAAAGCAAGAAACAAGAAAGTTACATTTTTAATACTCCTTTCTGTTAAAAGGGAAAAAAAAATATATAACAACACTTTAAGGTGAAAACAATATAACTGAAAGTGAATTCCCTCTTGAGAATCTCTCTTTTGTGATTTTGAGGGGGTTTAGTATTACTTTTTGTGATTTTATTATAAGATTCAGGTGGTACCTACACAGCTCATTCAGAATCTAGCCCAACTCAAGAACTACGTGATGGAGCAGCTGACAACAGCAAACCAGTTGATCAATTACAGGGGAAAGCTTACTGTTGTTTAAGGGTTGTTTGGGGGGTTTTGTTTTTAGTTTGTTTGGGGTTTTTTTCTTTTTTTGTTTAAGATTCAAGCTTTTCATAATATTTTTAACCACACCTACTTAAAACAAATGGCCTTTAGCAAACTAAAAGAGCAAACCTGTTAAAAATGCAACACGTCCTATCTTCAATTAAAGGTTAAGCGAGCTCTCAAATAACATCACTCTTTCTCATAAAAGCATTCAGAAGGGAAAAACCAGACTGGACATTCGTGATTATTTTAAAGATTAAGAAGTGAAGTTATACCTCAATATTTTCATTGTGGTGATGCATATAGCATCAAAAAAATCCTTTAGATAACCTGATTTCACCACCATTAAACACATACTCACCTGCACACCACCTGAAAAGCACAACATCATGATCTAAATGCAAAGCAGACCTTCTTAAAAATCATTGCAATGCTCACAAGGTCAGGTATGAAGTGTTTCAGAGAACTTTAAAACTGCGTAACAAGAAGCTTTCCTGAAAGAAGTCACTAAAACCGCATCTGTCAATCTGTCAACTTCTAGTTGAAAAGCTCCCAACAACTCAACTAACCTCTCTTTCTGCAAGAAGATCATAAGTGAGGAAGATGACCTGAAATTACAGAAGTGCTCCAAAAGAGCAAGTTCCCATGGTTACCCCAGTCTTCCTGGAGTTATTTTTCCACAAAAGAAGCAGCTTGCTCCCATGCAACAGGAGAAAGCTATACACAAGAAAACCAAATATAAATAAGAAACAGAAACAATAAAGCAGATAAACATAGTTTTCTGCTTATTAAAATAGCACACGAATGTCTATGTAGCAATTTAGCAGCTGTATTCAGTAATTTTGATATGGATATTTACTACACCAGCTTAATTTCCCCAATCCAAATGTTCTCATGCTTTTAAAGAAAACCATACATACACACACCTGCCAGCTTGTCTGTCTTGGAAAGAAAAAAAAATATGCTTGAAAAGCAAGGACTTTGGTGCACTAATATCAATAAGACATAGCTCACCTGCATCAAGAGAGTCCAGATTCCAACTACATTTTATATCAGTCCTCAAGGAAAATACACTCTTCCTACACTACAGCTATGTTTTTCCACACAAACTCCATTTTGAGCACTACTGAGAAGCAAACAGCCATCAGCCTCACTTTCTGAGGCCCAAGCTTAAAAGCGGTAGGTACTTTACTGAAGACATCTAATCCAAAGAGCTTAGCATGCAAGGCCTGGATCCTGCCAACACTCACACGTGCCAAACCTGACGCATATAAACAGGGATTACTCACGTGCTGGAAGGTAAGTACATGACTAATAAGCATTTTCATGAATCACCAATTACGTGCAGGTAGAATAAAAAGCCAAGGTGAAAGGAGAGGGGGCAAAAGAGGCAAGAAAGTTGTCACAAGGCATTAATAATTTTAAGAGTGATGCTCACAACTGCATTTTTATGAAAGCTAACTTAGAAGTGAGTTTAAAGAATGTTGGCTTTGAGGGTTTGGGGAGGAAGAGAGTTTCTTGGTTTATCATCCACATACATAAATTGTCAACCATGTAAAAAATCTGCCAAAAACCAACCATTAGACTGCCCCTCTTTACCCAATCCTCCCAGCTCTCCAGTTGAAACACTTAAGGGTTTTACATTCTCGCTTGCTTTCCTTCTCCAGCTACAGGCCAGTTGCATGCCTGGAAAGCTTCTGAATCAAGGTCATATGGCCTATTTAAAGTTCAATTCCTTCATCAGCCAACTCAAAAACAAAAACAAATAAATTTCCAAAAGTACTAACAGCAGCTCTCCAGAACAAATAAATTAATACTGTGAACAAGCAAACTGCTGAGCAACTCAACCCAGGAATTGTGAAATTAGAGGCTTCAGAAGTTGTGAGGAAGGAGGTAGTGGGGGTTATATATATAAAATAGCCTGCTCTTAACTTTCTCCGGCACTAGCTTGGGTAAGAACGGCCTTCTAGCAAGGCCCTTACAATAAGTCATTCTGTATTGCCCAGTAATCATACATTATGAAGAAAAATATACTTAAGTGTTCACCCCAAGTGGCCAAGTGCTTCCATCAGCTTCTTCAAGATCCATCAATTCTAGGTATTCCATCTGCTACCCTCAAGGTACCCTCAAGCCTGTAAAGGGTGCCCTGTGGAGATCACACTCCTCTTGTACAACAGCTTACAACAGGAGTTCCCAAATTTAACCTTATTTGTAAGCTACAACAGGAAGGGAATGCTGGTATTACCCATCAACACACCTGCCAGTGCACCACAACCTATGGCAAGCATAAAAATATACCAATTATACAGCAAACATTGTATACTAGGTATTTTGATCTGGTTTCTAAGCTATAGTACTATGGGCCTCCTTCAACATTTTAGTAATTTGGTCTTGTATTGACATGAATTAACATACCAGAGTAACACCGAGAACCCCAAAATAAGGCCTTATTGGAAGAGCTGGGCTCCAACATGCGCTAACAAGGCTCGTCTCTTCAGGGGACAGCACCCTTCTTCTATCCTTTCATTAGAAAATTATTGGTTAGCCTCAAGCCAAAGCTCAGTTAGCGTGACATTTCCAGCTTCTACGTCAGAATTATTCAGTTCTAAATAATCACCGTTCACAAAAAAGCAGCCAATGACTTGTATCTTGAAGGTCACAAATAATGTTTCAGCACTGCCTACTCAATGTAATCTGGAAAGTCATAGAAGCCCAGGTGCCTCAACTTCATTACTATAGCTCTTTATGTACAACGTTACATCCACTAGTAAGTTTTTCCATCTTGATCAATACTATGAACGCTTTACAAAAGGAAATGTTTTTGCTTTGTTATATGTACAGGATTTTAAGATTGTGCATACTACAAAAAAAAAACCTAAAAAACCCACAGGAACTAATTGCCTAATTGCCTCACAGTGTAACACCCAAAAGATTCTGGGGACTGAACAGCTCTGAAAGATGAATCCTCTGTCCTTGAGGTTTTACAGCATAAGAAACTGCTAGAAAAAACATGAAAAGTAGAAGGAATTTATCAAGATTTACTGGTATCTCTCCAATGATCCAGGTTTTGAATAAGGAATTGTAATGCTATAAAATAATTGAAATAATAATTAGGACTAAAGGGAGAAAGATAAAGAGAGTTAACAGGAGCAAGGGAAGCTAAGAAACAAATTGAAAGAAACAAAGGAAAAAACCCCAAGAAAGTGGTAAAGGCAAGCAGGAAAGAAAAAAAAAAAAAAGAATACTTAGTTCAAATTGCAGGCTGCCAACAGAACTGCAAAGCCCAAAGTCGCTACCCATGAGGCGACTGTGGTCTTCATTATCTAGACTAGAGGCCCAAAAAACTCATAGCCACCAACACTGGTTAAAGCTACCAGACAACAATGAGACTGAGAGTGGTAGTTAAATCAAGGTAAAGATCTGCAACCCCTGAAACCGGCAATCTTCAGCTTTAACAAGTAAATAAGGAGAAAGTTACAGAAAGTTGTTGGCTTTTCTAACCGACCATGTCCAAAAGCGAAAATTATGCTTCTATTTCAGGATACTCATAGAAGTAACAAGCTAAAAGAACCCTTCACAAATGTATCAGTCTCTCCTCTTTTCTGTAATTTTGTAAGACACCAAATCCTGTGTGAGTCCAAAGCAACTTGACAGCTGTATGCACTGATACCACAAAAATTATTATTATTATTCATTTCACACTGATGAAAACAACATCCCCATGAGTTTACTGTTGCCAGCTTTATTTCCACCTCCTCCCTGAAACAGCAAAAATATAATTGAGAACTACCACCCTTGGGATCCGTGAACTACTAAAACACACATTTCATTCTTTGGGATTGAGAGCCTGCTTCCATTCACCTACTATCAGACACTTCAATGGGAATACCCTTCTGGACACTCACGAGAAATTTCCTGGGTTTTTTCAGCCTGGCAATTTCAAGAGATAGCACAAATCTGGTATCATTAGAAGACACTGGTACTTCAAAACTAGCACTGGGCATTTTATTAAGTTTAATTACTGCTCAATGCTGCCAAAGGTATGTACTTCTTCTAATGCAACTTCTGAATGCTGCCTGCATTTTCATCTGCACAATTTGAGAAATCCTGTAACAAGGCTTGTGAAGCTACCCTGAGAACTAATAACAGGTCTGGAAAAACCCAGACATATGGCTCTACTTCTCCCACTCTTCAATCTTCAGCGACAGAAGGGAGTGTAAATTGTACTTAATTGCAATATTGTCAGTTCAGTCCTTGAGTCAGTAAATTATGCTTTTACAATTTCTCCTCATTCTCCCCTCTCTCCTTTCCCAGGGAACAAACACTTTCAGTATTACTTCTCACCTCCAAGAACTTCTACTGTCTTCTTCCCCCACCTCACCGCACAGTCTCCCGAGCCCACCTTTCTTCTCACTTGCTCCTACAGGACATCACATCCCACCTCCATGTCTCACACCCTTCCTCCATGCAGTCTGTCAGCTCCTCACTAGCTCAAGGTCTCACTCCTGCTCATGAGCTCCTCTCACCAGTCCCCAGTCAGTTTTGCGGGGACAGTAGAGAGGGGGCAAAATGCACAGGTAGCACCACCGGCCCTGAGCAGTCATACCCCAAAGGAGTCCTCAGGGACAATCCTGGAATTACTGCGTTTCTTGTGGGTCTCCTCAGTGCTGCCAGCAAGACAAGTGGGTCCCAGCTCTCCATCTCCTGAACTCATACATACAGAGCTTGCCTTTTCTGTTTGTTTTTAAATACGCTGAATGACTTCGCAATATTTAAAAGTAAACGGTGTGACTTCAAATCAGATATTGTCTGGAACAACTCACACCTTTTTTATAAAGCAGAGGGAGGAAGTTGATATAATCCCTCTAAAAAGCTATAAAAGTTTGAATTCTAACTTTTTCCTACCCCTATAAATGCCCACATTTACTTTTTGGACTGGAAATTACACTCGATCTCTGACTAAACACAGTCAGAAAAATAAGTCTTCGGAAATAATAGCAGGAAAACTTTCAAAGTCAATCTACAACCATCTTCTTTCTTTTTTGCTCCCTTAAAGACCTTTTTAAAAATGCAATCAAATTTGAATTTTAAATTTCCAAGTTTTAAAACTTCAATTCCAATCTGGAAACTATTAAATTAAGCACCTCTGAAGCCTAACATGCTCTGCTTTTAAAATCCAAAATGGTGCTAAATCCCTACAGTAAAAAAGCCATTATATTATGGTTAAGCTTACAGACACATGCACAGTGATTGCAGCTGTACGAGCACAGGAAGTAGGAGACCAACTGCTAACATAAAATGAAACTGAACCTAAAAGTTTAATAGTTGTGAAACCAGCAGTGAAGCTTTTTAAGTTTAACAATCTACTCAGCTCAAGGATAAAGTACTACAAGCACCTTCATAGCCCCACAAGTTCATCTCAAAAACAAATGCCAAGCTTGACAACCAAACCCACCTTTTTCCCACTACTTTAATGTCACAAAAATGTAAGTACAAAGCTCTACAGCAGTCTAAAGCCTACATAGTCTCACTAGATTTCTGGTTTAGCCCTTTAATTACATTTAAAAGAAAATACATCTTTAATAGTACTTGTCACATTGAAGTATCTTCCACTGTATTCTTGTCTTGGACACATTTCATGTTACAAAAAAAATCACACTGTATCAACTACAAGAATGAAGTATTATCTGCTTAGCAAGATACCCAAGAGAACTGAATGCTCAGAAGAAATTTATTTCCATATTAGAAGGGATATGCTATTCTATCAGGATACAGGATTTCTCACATGCGTGATGGAGGTAATTTGCCAAATTAATTATGGGGTGAACTGATGGATTATCAATTAATGATAATCCATCAATTCACCCCAAAATAAATAAATAAAAGCACTTGGCACACTACTTAACAGAATTAGTCCCTATGCGAAATACTGGGAGATTTTAAATCAGCCAGTCACTTTCACATGGACAGATCCAATTTCTCACAGAAACATTTACACAAAAGCATAATGTAGTAATCAAAGGTCTCACTCAAGGAAGGACTAGTGTCTCCAAACACGACCGAGTAAAACTCAGCAAATCGCACCTTGTTTAGCTTCTGCTTTGACAGAAAGTAGTTTCCTGTTAGATTTTGCACTCGGTTTACTAACACAGGTAGGCACACTGTTCTCAAATTAGAAACAAAACAAGCTTAAAAACATACATTTTATTGGAGAAACTGTGATCCACAAAACACTATACAGTTTAAAACAAGCAATTAGAAGCTACTATGGAAGATAAATACATTTAAATGGGAACTAAACTGGCGGAAATTCTACAAAGAAAAGAAAGCTCCTTGTAACATGGAAACAGAGTCATCTATACTGGAAGTCTTTCGGCAGTTACTAGGATCCCAGTTCTCTCCCTTTAGCAGTTAGACCATCTGTTTACTACCCTCTGTGTTGTGTAGATAAATACTTATAAAAGTGTCAGTTCTACATTGTCCAGCTCGTCACAAGAACTGTTGGTATAAATAACAGCCTCAGTTTCCATTCAAGTTTCCGCATCACCTTTAAAGTCCAACAGAAGGTGAAACTTAAAATGAGAAGAAAACACGAAGTAATGGGACACGTTGCATACATTAAAATGGAAGGAGAACCACTCATGCTAGTGTAGTGACCAGACCATATGCTGAATTCTGCAACTTTGAACAACATTATGTTGCTGATTACCTTCCCATTTCCCTCACAACAGCAGCAGACTGGAAAAAGGAAATTAGCAAACACTACTATAAGAAGTTATTGGTTATAATTAATTTTCATCTCCAACAAGTATTCAGGGGATGTATTTTATACTACCCTCCTCTTCCAAGCAATACTAAAATTAAGAGTATCACTGTAAACTGTCATTTTTTCATATACTAACAGTAAATTTAAATATTAATTGAGCTGGATAGGTTCAATTAAAGGGATGTTTAAGATATATATTTTTCAGCTTTAAGAATAGAGGCATTTTATGTAATATATGCTGAGGACTGTTTCACTGAAGTATTTTAAATACAGAATCCAACAGTTCCCCTTGCTACCCTGTTTACAGTTTGCTACTACACCCAAAGAACAAAAAGCGAATTGACTCCAGCCTTCAAGGTCCCCAGTGAAAAGGAGTAGAACTCCTAAACAGCACCAGAAGAGCCAATGGATGGTCAGACTTCCTACAGGAAGATATTAGAGCAAAACACAATTACATGTGAACACAGGTTCAAACAAGAACCTTTCTATTGCAGTTACCCTCAAACGTCAACTCTTTGCATAACACACCCAGGACAAACTCCTGCATAGAAAAGGATTTCTCACAAGCCTTCAGTGGGCACAGAAGCAGCCTCATGACTAGCTACCATGAGACGTCCTCAGTGGAGAGAAGCTGGAACAGATACAACAGGCTCAGGCCCTTGACCTTCCTGTGTGCATGACTGTTTATTCCTAAGCTCGCTGTCATCAGTCTCCTGTGTACAAGTTTCTAAACATGTTTATCACAAGGGAAACAAAACCGTAACTCTCAAAATTAGCTCTTCATTACTACTGCTAAATGAAAGCAATAACATTTTAAAACCCAACCCATCAGGGGAACATCCTTCCCCACAGAGATATTAATTTAACTCAGATTAGCTTTATGAACATATTCAGTCAAGAAGGATATAGTTCATTTTGCCAATCAAACTACTTTTGCCTTGAGAGCTCAGTGTTGTGAGATATTTTGCAATTCCAACTTGAATTTTAAAAATCAAGAGTATTACTGTATCCAATGTCTACTTTATTTTTTCCTACCATTTACCTTTGTGAGGTGAAGGCTGGGGAATGTTAATAGCCCAGTACCATTAATGCAACTTATCAACAAGACAAGACCAAGCATTAATCTAATCATACAAAAACATCATGGCTCCATTCTGAAAGGCCGTGAGTGCCCTCATCTCCCATTGATGTCAGACCACATGATGTTCGAAGTGTCGAGGTCTATTGTTCAGTCCGTTTTTCCCCATCCTGTGAGGTCCTGTCATATATTCATTACAAAAGGCCATACACTACAATACAGTGATACAAAACAAAACATAAGAGCCTCATGCATTTATTTTTGTTTACTAAACTCCTAGCATCAACCGCATAATTCAAATAAGGGTAGAGTACACAGTGCAACTGCACATGTAAGCACTATTTTCTAGATGGAAGCAGCTCTTAATGAGTTTTATTTTCTTAAAGAAATAGTTTAGTTTATAAGAGCCAGGAAGCCCTCCCAATGCAGTTTCTTATGTAAACAGGTAGTCACTCTGCAACTTCCAAATTAGGGAAACAAACAAAACCAAAGAGAATCCCACAGTTCTGAATCAGCCAACTTGGACACACACTGGAAGAGACTACCTACACGTCACTTGGACAACTGCATATTCTTTATCTGTAATCCAGCATTACCATTTACTTCAATTGATGTATTTCTCATCCAGAAACACAGCCGCACTTGCAAACCCTTGTGTATTATCACCAATTTTTTTTATTATTATTACTTTAAAGCCTGGTATCGTCCACATAAAAGTAGACCGTGGCTTGTTTTAGAGGGAGGAGAATAGGGAAAGACCTGTGGGTCAAAGCCCTACTTCAGTCGAGAAAGAGGTTCAAACTCAAATTCTTCTCGTCTGGATTTGCAGTTAAACCAGTTGTTTTCCTGTTCTAACCACCAAAAAAGTTACAATAATATAGCCTCAAACAAACCTATGTTTGTCCGGAGAAAAATAGTTACAGCATTTATTCAAATGCACATCTGCTGGAGTCCTGCCAGCCAGCCTACTCCAGCAGACTAGCTGCAGGGGGCAGTTCCACAGTTTGCCCGGTCAAGAAGCGACTGTTTAACACCACCGGCGGCCTCGAGGAGCTCAAGGCAGGAAAACCCTTTCGGGTCCGGTCTTCCCCAGCCGGCACCCGGCTTCAGGGGGTGGGAGCAGCAGCAAGAACCAGGTTGGGGTGGCTTCTCCTATGGACACCCTACAGCATCTGCGGCACCTCTCGGGGACCAGCACCAGCACGCCCGCCAGAAGAGAAAGAAAAAGGGTCGGGAGCACAAAACGAGAATCAAGAGCCCAAGTGCGAAGACGACAGAGTTTTTCCCCCCCCCCCCGGGGGAAAAAGAGGACCCCCGCCCGCAGCCGCCCCGCTCCCTTCCCACCTTCAAGAATGAGGGCCCCGAGGGGCCCGCGCTGCCCAGCCGCTCCCCTGCCCCAGCAGGGGTGGGCAAGGGCAGCCTCCTCTGCACCTTCCCCGGGCCCCGCGCCCCCCGGCCCCACTCACCAGCCGTCTCGGTCGCCGCCGGCGCCCCCGCCACGCCGTTCAGGTAGAGGATGGAGAGCAGGTGGGGCTGCGTCTTCTCCAGAGCCACCCGCAGGTCCTGGAAGTGGTCCCGTTCCTTGGCCAACAGCAGGGCGATGAGCAGTTCGGCCTTCCCGCCGCCCGCCGCCTCCAGGTCGCGCAGGTCGCGGGGGTCGAGGGCGCCGGCGGCCTCCAGCAGCTCCACCACCTTGTCTACCTCGGTCATGGCCTGCGCCAGGCTCTGGCGGCACTGGGCGAGCAGCTCCTTGTGCTTCGGCTCCATGGCCGCGCCAGGCCGCCGCCAACCAAACTTCACTCGCCGGGGCCGCGCACCGCCGCCGCCCCCCGGCTCCGCCGCTCCACCACCGCCGCCCCCGGGGAGGCGCGGGTCGAGGCGGGGCTCCGCCGGCCGCCCCCGCAGCGGCCCCCGGCGAAACTTCGTCCCGGGAATGAGCCGCGGAGCTCGGACAGGACCTGAGGCGAGGGTGGCTTTGCCTCTTCCTCCTCCTCCTCCTCCTCCGGGCCGGGAGCCGCCGTCGCGCTCCCCTTCAAGCAGACGGGGGGCGAGCCGCCGTGAGGGGCTGCTGCTCCCGGTTCTCCTCCAGCTGGCGCCCCTCTCGGCTCCTTTCCGCCCCCTCGGGCGGCAAAACAACTTCTCCTCCTCCTCCTCCTCCTCCTCTCCCCTGCCCCCGGGAGGGGGAGAGCCGGGAGCAGGAGCTGCGGGAAGGGCCGCCGCCGCTGCCTCCCGGGCACCCACCACCACCACCACCCCCCCCCGCCGGCAGCCCAGGCAACTTCTCTTCTCCGCTCGCTACAGGCCACACGGCCGCGGGGCGAGGAGGGGGGTGGGGGGAGATGGCCTCAGCTCCAAGCACCTCCTTTCATTCCCGGACGCACGCAGCCATATTGGTTGCACAAGGCTGCCGCCTGCGCCGAAACAGAGCTGCGGCAGCGCATTACCCGCCCGCTTTTCTCTCCTCGCCTCCCGCCGACGCGCCGCAGCAGCAGCCTCTCCGCTCCTCTCTTGTTCCCTGGCCCTGCCCCGGCCACTGCCCGCCTCCCACCCGTCAGTCAAGGGCTTTCCGCCGGCCCCCGTGGGGCGCGGAGGCGGAGCGCCGGCACCCGGGCGGGGCGGGCCGTGCCGGGCCGGTGGGGAAGGGCCCGCGCCCACCCCCGCGTCGGGCCGTAGTGCCGCCTCTCCTTCGCGCTGTGAGGGGCGGCCCCTGGGAGCTTTCCCCCGCTCCTCCCTCCGGAGAAACGGGGCTTCGCCAGGGCAGGAGGGGGTGGCCAGCCCCGGGTGCTGAGACAAAGGCTCCGCTGTGGCGGGGCGGCGCTCTCCCCCGGCGGCGGGGGCCGGGCGGGCACGGGGGCTGCCGGCCTCCCCCTCCCTGGCGGCCCGGATCCGGGCGGGCCGAGCCGGGCGGCCGTGCCAGTGCCCTCTCCCGGAGGGTGGGGGCGGCCGCCTGTTGCTGGTGCTGGCGGTCCAGCCGCGGGGGCCAGGGGCTTCGCCGGGCGGCAGCTTCAAACGTCAGGATTTATTCCGTCCTGAGCCGGAAAAAGCAGAACATCAATACAGTAACAGGCCGTTTGGGGCTTTGTCCATCAGAATTTACAAAAATGAAATTTTTCAAACAAAAGAGCTAAATATTAGTAATATCTGTTGGCTCATCTTCCCCGCCAAATGTAATTTTCCATCCGTGTTTCGTGAATAACCAGAAAGCAGGCAGCTTATCAACAAAGTACCAATGTGTCTGTACTCAGCAGCAGGATGTAATTGTTCAGCAAAGAAAAAGGGGAGTAACAACTTTTCTGTCTGAAGGTAAACAGTCTGCCAACGTCACTTGCACCGAGTGGTACCTTATTTGCAAACAGCTAGGGGAACAGGCTGCAGAATGACCACAAACAATTATAATCTTAAATTCACCTTTTATATGAAAGACTTGTATGTATGTTTCTGATATCCCGCAAAAAATAATGGTTGCTGAAACGACACAGAAAGAGCATTACTGGTATTTGTGTTAACCCCATTACATCTAGCAGCAACTGAAATTTTCGGAAAGCCTTCTGTCCAAACACTTTCGGAAAGCCTTCTGTGTGCTTTATTTAGTGTCCAGAAAGCTGGACTCAGTGAGGTACAAGGGGAAGCAATTGTTCCCTAAAATTTTCTGTTAACACACCCATTAGGAGAATTGAGGTGCTGAATGGAGTTTTAAGTCACATTATGTAGTTGAACAGGTGATAATGATGATGACGTGAAAACAGCCTTGGGTTACATGCATAATCATGGTGTGCATTCTACTGCTATTAGTGGAGGCACATACAGAATAAAGAAATTTAGGGATTTTTCTCAACTTTAAAAGTCATTATTCAAAACAATAGTTGAAATTATGGCATGATTTGAAACAAGTTTTTTCACGTTTGGCCCAATGTTACTTATGCTCGCTCTTGTAATTTATTCTGATTTTGCATCCGTGGTTTTCTTAGAAACTTTCTTTACTAGACAAAATACACAGAGATTAGTTTTGTCAGCTAATGACTATTGTTGTAAATTCCTGCAAACTGTGTTCTTTCTAGACTATTTAAATTTATCGGAAAATCTGCCTAAATAGAAATCTTTCCCAATAAGTTGGGCAAAGTTTAGCCAGTAAAGTGATCGTACATTCCAGAAATACTACTTAACATCGGTATGCATTAATTGTTGTCTTCAACCCAGCAAAACGAAGTTGAAACAGAACAGACTGAAAAACTACTGGTAAGAAGTGAAACCTGCCTCGTGTCACCTAGTGCGCAGCCAAAGCAGACGCTGCTCTCAGCCGGCGCCAAGACAGTCCCCTTCTGCGCCTACAGCAGAACGTGGGGCAAGTAATCATGCAATTGAAAGCTTTCGTAAGGCAAATGCACAAGAAAACTGAACAAAGATTGCACAAACTATTCAAGTATTTCCTAGTTCTTAAGACTTTCTAATCTCAGCAGTCCTTTAACAACATTGTTTTCATGTGTGTGTGCTTATATAGTTTCGTGTTAAGAAAAGGAAACAAACCACCCAGTTTCATCACGGGGCATTATGGTAAGAGCTGTACTTTAGATCTATGCAGCAGTCCTTCACTACTCGAAATAAAGAAGAATGGTCTTGGTTCTCGTCCTCATCCTCTGCCTGACTCAGCACTCTGCTAGGCGCTTTTCAGCAGCGGCTGCAGTAACTCAGGAACAGCGTCGTTGGGGCACGTAATGTAACTCGGGTATCTTGAGTCCCATTCCAAAGTCTGGAGCGAGGTGTGCCTTTGCAAGTGTTTGCCCTGAACTCGATTTACTCCTGCCTTTCCCAAATGTGTGTCGTAGTCCTTTGCCTTCTTTTCCAAATAAAACATCAGTCTTCTCATTCTGCAATGCCTGCCTCACGTTTTGCTTGCAGATCTACATCTCCCATTGCCATTGCTCAGATAGTGCCAGGTAGCAGGTAAATCCTTGTCATATCAGCTTTCTTTCTTTCTGGCAATGCAGTTTCTGTCTTTTTATCATATCTGAGTCTCTTTCACTCCATTTTTCTTGCAAACGGCAAGTCTTCTTTGCTCTCAGATAAATTCAGTTCAATTTCTCATTGCGCAGATAAACGTCTCTCATGGGTCCAGCCAGCAGGCAATTTGCCTGTACAAGAGAGGGACCTTGCTGTTACCTCAACTGACTCAGTGTGCACCGTCCCCAACAAGTGCAGGGAAAGTTTTCATAAGACTTAGGCATATATGTAATCTTTGAAGACTCAAACTGTGAAACATACGCAAATTTATTATGCCAAAAGTTTATGAAGTGACCAAGGTTCAGATCATGACAGTACCCCAGAATCAACAACCCTACTGCCAAAATAAGAAGCAAAATCAATTTTCAATTAATTCTTTCATCCCCACCTCCAAAAGAAAAAGAAAAAATAGGCAAAACCCTTTGGTTCCCCTGCCAAGTTTTCAGAAATAGAATATATCTGTGAAATAAATTTTCAGAACTAAAATCTAAGTTAATCAAAGACAGATCCCTGAAATGAATTAAAGCCTACAATTTGCACAGACTACGCAAGAATCAATCAGAGTACCAAAATGACAGCAGATTTTTTGTTTGTTTGTTTAAACCAAATAAAAGGAAGGATTTAAAAAACTGTAATTAAATATAGGACCTGTGACACAGGATGTCATGGGTGCTTGTGTAAAATTGGATTCAAACCACAACTGCACAAATTAACAGAAAAAGAAGATCAGTAGATTTTTCTAAGCTTTGGAAAAGCTTTCCAAGTCTTTTTTTTAAGATTCGGAAACTAGGCTACCGAGGATGTATGCTTTGGACATCAGAAAAGAAACACTTAATTCCTGAAAGAACATATTAGGCTAGCAATACCTATGCCTATGAAGTCTGACAAACATTGTGGGGACAAGATGGGGACAAGGAGGCAGAAATTGGGGTTTATTTTTATTCAATTTTTTGTCTTCTTTTCAGAAAGAAAAGGAGAAACACTGGTGTTGCCATGCAAGCCTTAAGAAGGTATCAGACCTTGGAAATGATTTTCAAAAGCAGAAATTGGAATCATAGAATTTGAAAAATCAAGTTGAGTATCTGCTTGGTATATCTCCCTCTGAAAAACCTCCCTCTGTAGATTTAAGATGGTGGCAGCGAAGTACTTTTAAGTAGGTTTTTTTGCAGAACTTTCTCTAGGGAGGATAGGATCATCCTCAGCACAAGCATTAGGTTTCACCAAGCTACAGTCCTGCAGCTGAAGACTTTGTTATAAGTCCATATAACTGTCCAGTATATGAAAGCCCAGCAAATTGCACAATATTAGCTATGGTTAAAAAAAAAAAAAAAAAGGCAAACATGCAAGCCTTTGAAAATACGAAGATCAGAATCATGAGCAGGATTCAACTTTTAGTACAAGAAGATTTTGTTCCTGTAATTGCCAATACACATTTTTTATTATGCAATAATCATCATGCTTGTGTATGCAACTCAGCACATTTCCTGAAATATAATGTAGTGTCATAAATTCACTAAAAAGAGATTCAAACCCACATTATCCAGCACACAGGTCTCACTGTAAAAGACTACCTTCCATAGAGATCAGAGAGCTGTAGGCTGGAACCAGGAAGACTCCGAACATCATGACAATCAAGTGGGAAAGGGAAAGGGAAAGAAGAGAACAGAGGAAAGAGGAAGAAGAGAAAAAGAAAGTAGAGAAGGAGAAAGAGAAAAGAAAAGCCTACCTGTTTGCAAGATGGATTTCAGTTAAGACAGTATAAAACATTGTATCTGCAATGGCAGGAACTGCACCCAGTGTTCTTCCATCTTGCAAAATCTTTACTTCCAAAAGTTGTTAGGTGATGAGATTTATATTCTACATCGTTCATCCACATACTGAGTGACGCTATAGTATCATTTTAGCTTGGTATTTTCTCATAAGGCACCCTTTAGAAACATCTGGGCTTTGAAACAGATTTCTTATACTCACTTTAATAGGACTTTTAATAGTCTTCTGTGCAACAAATACCTGTCATTCCTTCTCAAATACTTCCCCCTTCTCCACACCTACCTGCTTACTGCTGCCTGAGTGACAGCAGCAGCTCTGCTGCTGTAGTTTCACTGGTACATCCCCATCAACATCATCAATCCGAACCAGTCAGAAATTCTAACAGCCAAAAGTAGAGGATTTGCTTTAGGATTAGGCATTTTTTCTGTTATTTTTAAATACACGGGAAACATTTTATTTGCTTTTCAGTTTTGGAGCCCTTAGGATACAGGTCTTCAAGCTTCATTGGCATCCCTGTATGCTAGAAACAGTTTTGTAATGTAATGAAAGCTAAGCTTCTCACGTAATCATATAATTCAAGCATCTAAGGGTTTAGAGAAAAATATTGAGGGATTTACAGTAAATTAGTGGAAGCTGACAACTCTGCATGGATCCTGGGAAGGAAGATTATACAATCTCCAAGACAGGTGTATGAAAAAAGCAAATGATCCTCAAATTAAGATTAGAGCTGTCTAGATACAAAGTACACACCATAGAGATTTTGTAATAGGTGTTATATAAAACACTAGCAGCTAAGCAGTTCTCAACAGAAGCTTATTTTTTTCAATTGATGTAACTGACAGAAAATTAATTAGCTTTTTCCGGATAGGAAGGTGCTGGTCTAATGAGCCAACAGATCAAAAGATCTCGTTTACGCATAAAAAGGAAAAAAAAAGCCAACCCATAATGTGAGCAGTCTCCGCACTGCCCAGGCAAAATATTTCACCTGGCAGTACCGCCTCCAGGAATGGACTATGCCTGTAAATTCTGAGATCCTCAGCGCTCCTGCTGAAGCTGTGGATCGAGTGAGCTTCAGTCCAAGTGAGTCAGACTCTCACAGAAGCATAAGGATCATTCATCTTCCTAAAAATGTGTAACTGTGAACTCCAGGAAAAGGTTTAGCTCTTTCTTAAGTGAGGTCCTATGACATACAGTATGAAGGAAAGCAGATCAGAGAATTATATGGTGCTTTTTTTTCTGTAGTCTCAAAACCTATCAGTCATTCCATCTTGCACTGCACTAGCAGTTTTCAGATAGTAATTGTTTTGGCCCATTTGCACTCTGGGCAGGGGCTGAAATGGTAATTCAAATTAAAACGAAGAAGATCCGGCAGTTATTTCAGTCAGCTTCAATAGAAAGAAAACAACCGGTCTGCTGAAGGTTTATAAATTTCCCAGGGCTGTTGAAAAAGCAAATTTAAAAAAAAAAAAAAAAAAAAATTTACTTAAGGAACTGAAGATTTGCCTGTTACAAAAGGAAGGAAAGGCCTTCCTCTAGGGCAGAATCCCCGCCAGGAGGGGTGTTTGTTGGGGGGGGGCGGGGGTGAGAAGAAAAGGGTAGGTAACCAAAGAAAGGGTAGGCACCTCCTGGAGCTCTGAGCACACGCAATTCCTCTGTTTCTCAGACAACTGCTTCCAAAATCAGGCAGCAAACGAAAACCAGCAACACTACAGAGGCACATTAGTGGTGATCCTACAGGGCTGTAAGAATTTCAGCCTTAGTAGGGAAGGCACCCTGCAAGCACATCCCAAGTACCCTCCTGTTTAGAGCAGGACTGGGGGGTAATTTTAATTTTCTTTGGGAGACTGGGCTGACTTGTGATGTGGTTAGCTTCTATAAACAAGGAGATGTTAAACAGCCCCTTTAAAAGCTGTTGCTTGCAGTTTGTTATTGGTTCAGTTTCTAGGTCAGTTTTCAAGTCAAGCCAAGGCTATTTATACCAGTCATTTGCTTTTACTTCTTTTAGCACTGATGGGGAGATAAAAGCAAATGGGTGCCCTAAACATCCCTGGGTAAATTCTGTAAACAAGCCATGCACAAGCTGGGAATTCATAAGAAAACCCAAACTGCAGCTGAAGGAGGTAGACACATGTAATAGTAAAGACTTCGGAGTAAGCCTCGGGACAGTTTCACTACCTTCATTGGTTTTCTGTCAGCCATGAGCGTTTTCAAACTGGATTTGAATCTAAAGGCTCTTGAAGAAGGAAAGGTATTTTCTTATGTTCCATTTCATATTTGAAGCCTCAGATCTGCTGAGAATTATATACGTACTTTTAACAGCAAGTAGTTCCCCTGCTCATTGACATAGAAGGGTTTAAGAGCTGAATACATCGCAGTTACAAGCTAAGTTTTTGAGGGTCTCCAAGTCAATGAAAGGACTTAGGAATTAATCCAAGACTCTTTGCAGGTAACAGTGATCCTTGCATTGATTTTAAAATGATTTGGTTCAGATGTCTTGCTCATTATCTACCAAAATATACACATTTTGTTCTATCATGAGAAAATATAGTATGTTAAAAAACAAATGCAGCCAGAGAGAAAGGGAAGTTCTTTTGATGGAATATAATTCCTGACAGACATTAGCCCAATCGGTATAGAAAGAGGAAAAAAAAAATCTCATCATGTCTAGCAGGCAGAAATGACAACGCGGAGCTTTAGAAAGACTTAGGGGCAGAATGCTTGCAGAGCCACAGGAAACACTGCCTGAGACGTACAAAAATGCTCACTTTTATAGATGGTGAGCATGGGGCAGTGCTTTAATTGTGGGACAGCTGGACTTGAAGAAAAAGGCTCCTGATGCTAAATAGAAGTCAATAATACTTGAAAGCTCCAGGGCAGTCCAGGTATTGCTAGTCCAAGCCCAAAGAGCTCCCTGAGGAAATGGAGAAAGGTACGCACGCAACTGTGGTTCTCTGTGTTTCTCTAGATACCATTCAACACCTATCTTTTCACACATGCCTGAGGAGCTAGTCCCACAGCTCATCTATTTTGCAATGTATAAGCTAAGGTGGTGAACAGAAGTGGCAGCCCAGCTTCTGAAAAAAGCAGTACCCAGCACATCTGCATATGAGAGTAGACCAATAGTCAGATTTGGTTGGACTCCAAAAGCTTATCATGCACGGAAGCAGATGAGCAGGATTGTGGGGAGCATCCAGCTGGAACGGATTATTATTGTTTCATAATAAAATGCTCTAGTATTCTGAATTAATCTGTTTTATGGTACAGGAGAAGTGTTTCTAGTGGACTTTCATTAATTATGAACAGTTTTGCAAGTCTTTTTGAAAACCAGACAAACATAGATGATCAGGAGCTTGAAAAATTTGCTGGTCTTTAAGCAGATCCTGTGTGTCATACCTGTAGCTAAGACTGTAATTGCTATTTGACAGCGACGCATTGATTTCTGTTCACATAAATACTGTATAAATTCCATATGCTTCTGATTTGAGAAAAAAATTTTACTTTTAACATTGTTGGATATTCCTTGGGTGGGAGGGGGAAATTATTTTTGTAGGAAGTAAACACAAGACTGGGATTACAGTGAGAATAAAGTCAAAGAGAAACCCTTGAACAACTTGCTATAGTCAATTTACTCAGGCAAAGCAGACTATGGCCAAGACGCAACTAAAGACTGAGGAGTGTTTAACATAACAAAAATACCAAACTTAACTAAAATCGGTTCTGAAAACAGTAACTAACATGAAATGAAATCACTCCTAAGTTACACTCTAATTTAGAAGGCAAAAGGAATACAATTTCTGCGTCAGTCTACATGCCTTGGCATGGATGGGAAAGCCATCAGAGACTTCCAGAATGAAATAATCTCTCAGCTTGGCACAGTGGCAGCTGCATTACCAGCTTCCACAAGGTTTGGTCATCCAGTTTAAACTGAGCTACAAATCTTCAACACATCTGTATTTTTTCCCCTCATAACACAAATGTAAAAATTAAACATTCAACAGTTTGACTAGTATTTTTTAAAGAAAAATGCCATAAAAGTAATTTAGAACTTCAATTATTATAAATGCCAATATTTGTCAGAATTGAACAACAAACAAAAAACAACACCCAAAACAAACAAAAAATCCCATCTCAATACTAAATGGAAAAGAACATATACAGCATGGCCCAGAACAAGCAGAAACATCTGAGGGCAAGTCCTGAGCGGCATGGAAGCCTTAAAAAGCATTTAGGTTAAAATGATTCTTTCTAGATCAAGTCTGCAGCAATGATGTTTAGAGAAGTGTTGTGCAACTGTTTGAAACTTATGAAGATGCATTAACTGGTAGGAGTTTGATGGATAGAAATATTTAATATAATGTGTATATCAAAGCTCATCCAGTTCTGCTGAGTTACAGTTCTCTAATTGGTTTCCAGGGGACTTGGATTAAGCCCCAATTTGGTAATAAAAATACTGTGCAAAAGAATAACTGAAATAAAAAGTCTCCAAGTCTGCTAGGGATATTCCATGAAGGATAAAAAATACACTTCATCAGCAAGGCAAGCCAAATATTATCCTTTTTACCATGGGCTATTAGTACTCTTAGAATTTTTTCCCTTAATGCATCTTCAGGGCTGTCATCCTCCCTCTCCAAGAATATTAATGGCAGCAAAGAGCTTCACTGCTTTGCCCTCTCCTTTTCCTGCTGAAGTCAGTTTCCATCTTGCAGATTTCTTCAAGAGCAGCAACTTCTAGCCTTTTTCCGCTTTCTTTGGAAGATGAAAGAATAAAAAGAACTATATATGTCAGGTGCTAGTCACATTGTTTCATCCACACATCCTGGCAATATGAGCCTAGGAAGACAAGTACGAGCCATTTACTAACTCTTCTGTATAGTGCGTAAATTTTCACAAGCACAGTCACTTCACTCACCTTGATGATTCTATCATCTCCTCTCACAACCATGTTGCTAAGGAGAGACTATTATCATTTAATAGTCTTTAATACACTGAATCTAAAATACAAAGAGCCTAAAGATTTCCCAAGGTCATACAAATGTGCAGCAGCAAGAGTTACCTGATTCTACATGTGGCAATTACCTACCAAGCTGCTGTGCTGATCATCACTTCTTATTTTTATTCTCAACAGAATACATACAAACACAAGCAAGGGAAACAACGTTGGTGTCAGGTAAGTGGCAAGGACCAGAAGCAGGCTAAAACAAAAGCGAGTGGAGAATTAGAAAGCTGAATACAGTTTTCAGTGCTGACAAAGAACCACATGAAGTAGGGATCCCTTTCATTTCAGTTTAGAGTAAGAATACGTTCCCTTATGTAATAAGGTCATTTTTTCAAAAGTTATTTGACCATAATTGTAATTTTGATGGCAGTAAATTTCCACATCCAGATGTGCTGAGGAGATGTTTTTTCCTTGAGTGGTTTAATTATCCTCCAGGCAAAGGTTCACAGTAACTTTGCATGGCTGAGCTGAAGCCAGCCAGTGGCACAGTATGGTTGACATAGCACTGCTGCGGGGAAGCAGTGTCACCAGCAGTGACAGTCACTATGGGCCCAGAAGGGAGGAATCTATGTGAGAAACAAGGACAAGGAGAAAGAGATAAATGTGAAAGGGAACTAGAAAATGCACAGCAGTGGCATAAGTCAGAAGAACTAAATATCTTCTTAAGAATGTAAATTTAAAGGAAGCCTCTCATGTTACTGGAAAACATCTGCACTAGCTGAACATCTGGAAGAATGGCATATGGGAAACGGAATGAGTTGTTGTGTGGGCTTGTCAAGGTACCTACACATACAGCAAATACTTTAGCATCATTGCATTGGAAAAGTGCAGGGGTCAGGGTACAGTAAGGAGTGAGGTGTGTCCTTCCTCCCAGTGTGTGCATGAAAGAGATCCCTTACCCACTGTGCCCTTCAGCAACAAGACATGTAGTATCACTGCTGGTGCTTCAAGCTGCACCATGATATGGCCAAGGCCATCCTTGTCACTCTAAAGACAATCAGCAGTTACAATAGAGATGCTGTGAATCAGCCTGAGTCAAAGAATCCCCTATCTGTGACTGTGTATTGCTTAGGCTGAAGGACTTCATTCTGTAGAAGAGTGGACTAAGAACCAATGCCTGTATGAAGTAACAGAAAATAATATCACAGGACTACAAACAGGGATGAGTCACACCACACGGCTAACCAATTCTTCTCAAAAACTAACAACCCCCTGAATAATAAATCAAGTCAAATAATTTTTAAGTCTCACTTACACCTAATTCTGGCATTTTCTGGGACTCCTAAAGTTTACTGGCACAGTCTCAGTATTACTTTTGCAGTAATACTTGAGCAGAGTAGCGTAGGGGAAAGGGACCTGGGGGTCCTGGTGGACAGCAGGATGGCCATGTGTCTTGGTTTGAAAGACAGGTGTCTGGGGAGGAAGGCAGGAGCCTCCCTTGAAATGGAAAGTGCAACCCCCTTCCCTCCAAATTATTATAATTTTGAAATTAACAGACCTTCAGGCAAAGATATGGGGAATAGGAATAACAGTTCTTTACTAATATATATATATATATATATATATATATAGATGACACAAGGCAGGGAAAAACAAACAACCCACTGGTTTACACTGACAGAGTCAGGAATACAACCTGACACCCTGTTAGGGTGGCAGTAGCAGTCCGATAAGATGCTGGCTGCAGTCCTCCTGAAGCGATGGATGTAGTTCTGTTGAAGCAGCGATCAGGTAAAAGAGTCTGGTCTTCCTCGGAAGGTCCAGTGGTAGGTAGGTAGCTCTTGTCCTCTGGAACTCCAGTGGGGGGAAAAGCTCCTCTGGGAATCCAGTGGAAGAAAGGCTGCTAGGGTGTTCAAAATCTCCGTTTTTATTTGGCATGGACTGCTTGGCTCCTTCCCCCCCCCCCCCCCCCGGGCGGAGCATCTCACAATGGGATGGGGAGTCGTGAGGCAGTTCCTTGATGGGCCATTAACAGGAGATAGCCCAGGAACGAGTTATCGATGGGTCAGGCGATAAGGCATTGTTGTGCCCAGTAACAGGAGATAGTCCAGAGGGGGGACGCAGGGAGCACCGCCCCACCTGGTCTCAACAGCTCCTGAAGATGTTAATAGAATATTTTTTTTTTTCTTTTGGCACATTTTACACTGTAACCCAGGACACCATGAGCCAGCAATCTGCCCTCATGGCCAAGTAGGCCAATGGCATCCTGGGGTGTATTAGAAGGGCTGTGGTCAGTAGGTCGAGAGAGGTTCTCCTCCTCCTCTCCTCTGCCCTGGTGAGACCGCATCTGGAATATTGTGTCCAGTTCTGGGCCCCTCAGTTCAAGAAGGACAGGGAACTGCTTGAAAGAGTCCAGCGCAGAGCCACGAAGATGATTCAGGGGGTGGAACATCTCCCTTCTGATGAAAGGCTGAGGGAGCTGGGTCTCTTTAGCTTGGAGAAGAGAAGACTGAGGGGTGACCTCGTTAATGTTTATAAATATGTAAAGGCCGATTGTCAGAAGGATGTAGCCAGGTTCTTCTCCGTGATGGCCAATGATAGGACAAGGGGCAGTGGGTGCAAACTGGAGTATAGGAGGTTCTACGTTAACATAAGGATAAACTTTTTCACTGTGAGGGTGACAGAGCACTGGAACAAGCTGCCCAGAGAGGTTGTGGAGTGTCCTTCTCTGGAGACATTCAAAACTCGCCTGGATGTGTTCCTATGTGACCTACTCTAGGTGGCCCTGCTCTGGCAGGGGGGTTGGACTAGATGATCTTTCGAGGTCCCTTCTAACCCCTGTCATTCTATGATTCTGTGAGAGTATTATAACCAGATACAATAACTGAAGGAAATGATTCATTGTTAGTACTCATTATTAATAGTCATCTAATGAATGAATGGTGATTTAACTATCAGTTGTCACAGCCAGTGACAGAAATCTCCAGCACAAATGACAAAATCTTAGTTCTCAGGAATACACTTTTTTCCCAGCTATTTCCATCTGTCATGGGTTGAGGCTGGGCCAGCCACTAACGACTGACAGACGCTCTCTATTAACCCCTCTCCCCTCCCAAAAGGGAAAAGGAGAGAGAACAAGAGAGAGAGACTTTACAGTTTGGAAAAGAAAACTAAAACAGCTTTAATGAAACAATAACAATAAAAGAAAAGATAATAATAAGGAAATAATGAAATATATACAGTATGTACGAATACATACAAATAGATACAAAACCAATACCGAACCCAACTCCCCCCACCCTGATGACGATACATCACCACTAGCACTGCAGGGCTGGCACTGGGGCAGTCCCAGGCTGGACTCGGCAGCAGACAGGGACGGGATGCAGGAGCTGGACTGAGGCACTGGATTCAGGGATGTATGGGTTGGGATTGATGACAGAAGAACAGACAGAGTCCTCCTCAGACGTTGGCCATTGAAGAAGAGAGAGAGACCCTCGTGATCCCTCAGCTTTATACTGAGTATGATGTCTATAGGATGGAATACTCTGTTGGTCAGGTTTGGGTCACCCGTCCAGTTTGCTCCTCCCTGCAGGTGCGACTTTTCACGTGCTTGCGACCCTTTTAACTCCCAGCACCCCAACACGGAGCACAAGATTTAGCAGGGACCTTGGTCGCTACAAGAACAAGTATAAGCAAGGACCCCTCTGCACACCATTCCTTGGTACGAACTATAAACATCAGGCCTTATCACTGCGAGAAGCAGTCACTGTCTGGAAAAACATGCTGCTGTTTCAGAAAGTGCTGTTAGTTAGAGGAGACTTAACTGAAAAGTTAAAGCACTGAAACAGAATTAGTTCTGGTTTAGCCCAAACCAGGACACCATCACTTCACTGTGACTCCTTGTAGAGATTATGAGTATCTTTGTGTACCTAGCTGGCACCTTTCTGTTTCCCCCCAAAGAGATACAAACTTCTACTCTACTCTGCTTCCATATGCCTTTGCTTATCTTTGCCTTCCCTGTCTTTTCAGCTTTCTTCCATCTATCCTCAACACCTGCAGAAACCACCAGATTCCTGTGCAATGTCAGTCACACCTACCATCATTATTTCCAAAAGGAGCAATCAATTATTTTTGATCTTGCAGGCTTGGACTCACAGGACAGACTTGTTGGATAACAAAACACCTTTTACCGTCTGATGCACAAGTGGCTTTACATAAATCTAGAAGAAACTGCGGTGGTTAAGACAAAACTGCATTCAAAGAAGCTCATCACCAACATATCTCTAAGCACAGCCAGGCAACATGAAGTTCTCGCTCAAAAGACCACTGTGAATTGAGTTACCCATGTGACAGGAACTAACAAAGCTTCAGGCATCCCCGTAGCTTTCAGTCATTAAAGTAGAGGTCATCTTTCGTAAATCTTGCTGTTTTCAGCTATCTGTGCACAGAGAAGACCACTTGTTTCACATTATTTTCAGTTCTAAACATTGGTCTCTTGCATGTCTCAGCATCGCCTTCCAGTGCTATTAATACAGCCTTGCTTTGGGGTTCTGCAGCAGCTGAAGAACGCTCGATGCTACCCAGCGAGCTGCCAGAACTTCATGCTTCAGTGAAGGTCTTGGAGCTGTATTTAAGTACTCACTGTAGAGAATGAATGCAGATTGTAACTATCACTGCTGCACGGAAAATGCTGCCACAAATGGCACATCCACTTTCACAGTACAGATACACTGTTCTCCCACTTGCCCGGAGCAACTCACTATGTTCCTTTGGGCATGACTACAGCCTTCTAATTACGTGCTACTTTGGGGGGTGTGTGGGGGTGTGTGTGTGTGTGCGTTTGTTTTGTTTTTAAGCTAGATGGGGCAAAAGACAAGCAAGTCTTTACTAATTTGTGGAAAGGCATGTCTGGACTGTTTTCTCCTTAGGTATCCTCCCTTTTAACAGGTAACATTCCTTCTCATAGTTGTATTTCAGCCTTCATATTGCAAAAAACCATTTTAATAGAAAAAGAACTGCTACCTGAACACCTCTTTTCCCAAAACAAAACGCTGCTCTCTAGTGGAAGATGATGATATGATACAATTTCATATGTTTTGAAGGAATGTTTTGAAATTTTCATTTTAGCAGTTACAGGAAACCTTAATTCATTTTCATAAGCACTGACACACAAGAGTAGTAGGGCTGGTTTGTTTTATTTCAGTCTTTCAGATTGTCCTGTGAGATTTTAGTATTTATTCCTCAAGATAAAGATTACTATGCATTTATATCAATACTGTGATCACATCCAAATAACATGCCAAGTATGTGTGCATTAAAATATTAACACATTTTCTAATTTAATCCCTTTTAGTTTTTCTGTTCTCAGACAATATAAAAAACACATGCCAATTTTGCTTATTTTCTTGTAATTTTTTCCACATATTTCATTACTGACAGACTTTTCTAGGTCTGAATACATAGCTTCAGCTAACCATTTTCAAGATAGAACATTCATGTTACATTCACAGAAGAATTTAGGCAAATATGCAGATACTATATATACCTTTATCTTACTTGCTATGGGTTTCTAAAGACATTTCTGTTTGCAGCACAGGGATACAAAATTGAGGAAATACCTGTTTCAGTGGTTCCTTCAGCTTATGCTGAAAGTGACAAGTGGTCGGACATCAAGAACTGTTTGTCCCCAAGGAACCAAATTTTATCCTACTTGTAGTTAATTTATAAGTTACATCATTCATTTGTTTTCCTGTTTTTTGGGTTTTTTTTGGTTTTTTTTGTGGGTTTTTTTTTTTTTTAAAGCCTAGATAAAGCAAAAAAACAGGAGTAGGCAGCCCTCCATAGTGAATTTCTTCATTATGGACCAAAGCAGCAGAGTTCTAGATTTATTCCCAGCTTCCCCTATCCACCACAGGAAACCTAAATAACATGCTTCCATTTCCTTATCTCTCTGCAGATAAGAGACACCTGTAAAGCAGTTTACTGATAAATGTACTAAGAAAGTACTTCATCTTTTTTTTTTTTTTTTTTTAAAATTAAGTGCCTTTTCAAAAAAATTGGTCTCTGCTTATCGATTTACTAATTTATCTTAACCTCAATTTTTGTCTGCATACTTCTTTCACCTAAAGTACTCTTCCCATCAAACACAAATACTATGGGGAGAGAACAGCCATTTGTCAAAGGATATAGGTTAAGCAGTCACAGATTGATAGTAAGTGTAAATCTCATTGGTAAAAATTACAATCATGTCAGGTCTGTATCTAGTCTTCTGTCAAAATTATGTAGGGTATATACGTTGTAGAATAATATAATACAGGCTTGAAAAAGCACTCCAGCTTAACTTCAATGACCAGCAATTGAAGCCTACCTAGACAGCTGTCTTGGTTTGAAAAGACAGGTGTCTGTGGAGGAAGGCAGGAGCCTCCCTTGAAATGGAAAGTGCAACCCCCTTCCCTCCAAATTATTATAATTTTGAAATTAACAGGCCTTCAGGCAAAGATATGGGGAATAGGAATAACAGTTCTTTACTAATATATATATATAACACAAGGCAGGGAAAAACAAACAACCCACTGGTTTACACTGACAGAGTCAGGAATACAACCTGACACCCTGTTAGGGTGGCAGTAGCAGTCCGATAAGATGCTGGCTGCAGTCCTCCTGAAGCGATGGATGTAGTTCTGTAGAAGCAGCAATCAGGTAAAAGAGTCTGGTCTTCCTCCGAAGGTCCAGTGGTAGGTAGGTAGCTCTTGTCCTCTGGAACTCCAGTGGGGGGAAAAGCTCCTCTGGGAATCCAGTGGAAGAAAGGCTGCTAGGGTGTTCAAAATCTCCGTTTTTATTTGGCATGGACTGCTTGGCTCCTTCCCCCCCCCCCCCCCCAGGCGGAGCATCTCACAATGGGATGGGGAGTCGTGAGGCAGTTCCTTGATGGGCCATTAACAGGAGATAGCCCAGGAGCGAGTTATCGATGGGTCAGGCGATAAGGCATTGTTGTGCCCAGTAACAGGAGATAGTCCAGAGGGGGGACGCAGGGAGCACCGCCCCACCTGGTCTCAACAGCTAATGAAGATGGTAATAGAATACTTTTTTTTCCTTTTGGCACATTTTACACTGTAACCCAGGACAACAGCCCTGCCCATCTCCACAGCAAATGGCTGTGGCCCCTGGACATGGGCTTGTCTTTCCTGAATGTTCTCAGCTGCATCTTGCCATCCATACAGCTGTCACAGAAATGTATTTCACAGCGAATACGAACCCTCCTGGGATAGCCTGGGGAAGTAGAGCTTTACTTGGCTTCTCCACTTGATTTCTTCATTGTCCCCTTCACCTTAACTTCTGCTCATGTTCTCGTCTGTTCCCGTCGCTGCAGAGCTGCTGCCCTCACTGCCGAGCTCGGCTGATCCCTTCGTAGGCACAGCGCCATGCAGCGTTACTGCAGCCGTCTACTTGTTGCCAGGCGTCCAGGCTTTTCCATCTCAGTTGTCACCAGACCAGCAGGTCATTTTCTATGTTCCAATCAGAGGGACGAAAGGTGGGGTTTTGTTTGTTTGTTTTTAGGGCCGAGAGAGTCATAGAGAAGCTCCATCCATCTCCAAGTACCTACTGATGTATTTGTAGAAGTAATTATTCATTTAGCTACTCCTGGCAGACAGAAAAGTAGAGATGGAAGGGTTTTTTTTGACCCACTACATAGAAAATCCAGAACTACTGTTCTTGAAAGAATACAAATGAGCAACATATCTGCTTTGCCATTTACTTCAGATTAAGATAGAAAACTGTTTTCAGGTTTTAGTGCAAGTCATACAGTAAAGTATTTTCAGCAGACCTTGCAGAGGGAAAAAAAAGAGAAATCGAGGATCAGGTTTTTTTAATATGTATTTATAAATAATGACTTATTGAGGAGTTTCTAGGCCTGACAATTAAAAGGAAAAGTTTACATTTGTTTTAAACCAGATGAAAAACGTGGAGAAAATTAGCAAATAGGATATGGATATCCGTAATTAATGAATTTTGGTAGGCAATTCTTGCTTTCTTTGAAGTATGCCATCAGCAGCACCATAATGAATCAGGGTTCCCATCTCAGGCCTCCCACTGGCAGCTGGCCTTGCTGCCTGCTGGCTGCACCACTGGCTATGCAGTTCATACTTGAGATTCTTCAGCAGCCCTACTATTCTAAGTTCAATGCCTATGTTCTACAGGAACCAGATGACATTTTAAATTTCAAGGGCATCTGGTGATCAAACTTGAATGATAGTACCTAATTGTTCCCATAACCCAATTACCAGAGATTTTAGCATAAACTTTACAAATGTTTTTACACATGTAGTAACTCAGAGACATCATAAATGAATCAGTGATGTTTTTCCACGCAAAAAACATGTTGGCTGTCCAGGGTGTTCTGTTCTAAGGCTTCTACTGTTACCTAGTAATTTTACAGAAATATGTTTAAAATTTAAATTAAAATGTAAATTTTAGGAAATATCCCAATGTTCTATTTCTTTGACTATTAAAACGGACCGTTAAAAAAAAGCTGCTTATGAGTGAAATCCAACAGCTAATTACTTTACTGACTGTACAGAAAGCCCAAACAATAATTACTAATTCAGAGTTCTTGTAAACAATCTATTTTTGGACAAAACAATTATGAAATGCGTAGCCTGCTTGCAATTTAAGCAAGACTAGCTTTATATTACATATTCATTTGTGTTGCAAATACCTGCGATTCGAGCTCCGTAATTCTCAACTGTCTTACCTAAGCAAATGAGGGAGATGGAGGTCAGGATATTCATAAACTAATTATGCACAAATATAATGCATCAATAAACAAACACAAGGTTTACATTTTCTTTACGTCTGCCTCTTTTTATTGTCATATTAAAGACAATGATAACAGATGTAATGTACTGAATATTTTTAAGACATACAAGAGAGTAAAACCACCATTTAAATAGCTGCATTTCACTATATTTACAAAATAGAGGTCGTTACTCATTTCAATACCACCTCCACTCATCTACATCTTCAGAAGAACCTTTATTCACAAAACTATCAAGCATTTGCATTAGAATTTCCCATGGCCTTTTGAACATGATCAAATAAAGTACTTATCCACAGGAAAGGCATATGGGCTTTCTCTCCATTTGGCCCCTACCCATCTTATACTTACATCTTTAAAAAGAAATGGAGTTAGACTTCTACACAGACAAATCAGTAAGTGGCAATCTCACTGAGATCAAAAAGAAAATTAAAATTTATTCTGAAATTTCTATTGTTAAAAGGGAGATTGCAAAATACATATGGCTTTTAGAACAGATAATAAACGCATTACATTCTCAGTCTTTATCTTTACCCTGCCAAAATCTAGGCAGAAGTGTATCTTAGTATCACATTGAAAAAACAAAATAATTTGAGAATAGCTTTGTTCACTTTCACATCAGGTCTTTTCTGCATGGAGGATGATTTAAAAAATACACACAGTTACACCTTAAGACTTAAAACAACAAATTTACATTCTCTGAATGCAGACTTACGCTTTTCTATCAGTTGCTACACGAAAACAAACTTTAGCACAAACTCAATCATTTTCAAATGGAAGATCATTCACCAGCCTGCTTTTACTTCATCAGTGCACAACTGTAGCTTTTTTCTCTGTTTTGTTTCTCTCCAACCCTGACCCATGGACTGAGCACACTGAATATCCAAACAACGCTGAGAAGAAAATGCTGAGATACATTCCCTCCATAGCACCAGAGCACATTTAAACATACTACACTGAAATAATTTAAAATCTATATTCAGTCAGAAAACTGCTCTATTGGGCTGAAGATTAAAATACTTTCAAATTATTTCACGGCAATGCATGAAAACAGCTTCCCTTTCTATTTCTACTTTATATATTAAAATGGAACTAGGTTGTTCAGATGATCCTGCTCAATTATGAAACTTCCCCAAAACTAAGACCGCTCTAAATCATAGATTCCAGCAGTATAAGGACTGCTATAATATGAAAAGCTATTTAATTTGTAATGTTCTTGTAACAGTCTTCTCAGAATTTAGTAACAGCTTTACAATCTGCAGCTTCTTGCAGGTACATCCCAAAGCAGAATCTTGAGAAGGAAAACCATTTACTGGATAATAACTTGGGATAAAAGAAACACAATTAAAAGGAATCCACAAGCCAAGAGCAAATATTCCAAGAACTTTCAACAGCACTCGTGAAGTTTAACTCAGTATGAATGAATCAGACTCAGTTGTAAGCTTTCTGAAGTCTTTGTTCTTAACAGTTACAGACTGACCTCCGCAGCTCCTGCTGAAAGGCCACTTCCAACTGCACCCTGCACAAGCTCACAGGACTATCCTGCAGTTTTGCTTTTATTAATCACATCTGAATACACGTGTCTAATACTGAGTTAATAGCAACTTCCACCTGCTAACATTAACACAAAGATCTAGTTCTAGCACATAAAAAAGAAAATTTTATCGGCTGAAATCCACTTTAATTTTATTTCCACTCTCTAGTGCAGAGAAGCATCTCCTTTCGGGGTCTGCAGCAACAACAGGTGGTAAACAATTGGGGAATTCTTTTGACAGTACTTCACTTACCAATTCACAATTATTGTGACACAGAACTGACAATACATTACTTAATTTAAATGACCTTTTCTTGCTATTTCTTTTTTGGTATCTTCTATTACATCCAAGTGCTATGTAACAATGGGAATATGAAATTCATTATTATCAAATATGAGAGGTCTTCTGGGAGGGGTTGATTCTTTGTCTGCTTTGTGCAACAGTTTAAAAAGTCCCGTGCCAATATTCATTGGAATTCCCATGATGATGCACTCAGACACACCTAGGGAAAAAACCAAACATGTTGAACATCTGAAGAGTAAAAGTTTACAAAACTATTGTCATTTGCCTATTCTGTATGCATTGTCTACAAAATCTCCTTGAACCCCACATGTGAAGACCAAGACCTCTTCACTAGATAAAGTTAAATTTCTTTGTCATCAGATCAGTATGTTATTTATTCTGCGTTATTTAAATCCCAGACAGGAGAAATTCAACCTAACCTAAACACCTTCTCTAGCAATGAAAGAGCTTCAGAAGATTTGGTTTTGGAGAAGACACATTCCACTCAGTGCCAACAGCAGGAGATGCAAGGCAACGTTAATTTATGTTAATTCTCTGACTCAGTGCTAAGACTTCAGTCAAATCTGGCCAAGTTCCCTTGACAACCCTGCAACTTCCCAGTCAAAGAGGCATACCACTACTTCAGCTATACCATTTTTAGCATTTTCATGATACAAAAAGTAATTGTTTTGAATTTAAAGATTTAGTCTGCCCCAATAATTTGTGATAGCTATAACATTTTCACAGCGATGTGCTGACACATTTATATTCCAGATCCACTGATGTATACAACTTTTCCAAAGAACGTTCCACATGAAGAGGAATCCATCAGATACCAGTGGGTTTTTTTCCCTCAGCGTACTGTTATGATCCAAATGACACTTTCAGACATTCTCAGGAGTGTAAGCATATTGTCTTTCAGATAGATGTTTAAGAAAATAAAAATAAATAGCTGTACCTTTGACTGCCCAAAGGATGAAAATAAATTTGCTTAAAGTTCTGGAAAAACTTGATTGGCAATTTAAATGTATATGAATGAAGATTCTGTATTTTTGTTCTTAGACCATTGCTGCATTTCTAACTATGTATTTTCCAACATTAAGTACTTAAAAATCTTGTGTAAAATAAATTCTTAGGAGTCTCTGTTTATTTAGGCTCCTACAGCATGCAGGTTACAATGGATAAAGAAAATACCTTTCTAACACCTAGCAGAATAAAACTTACCTGGTTTTGCACAGTAACTTTTCAAGCTAAGACAAGCTCTGAACCACAGAAACTGCATTTCGATTTTGGGAATCCTTCTTCTCTTCAATACGTCCACATATATGACCAGAAGCCCTTCCTCCCCAACTCCCTTTTGCCTCATGGACAAAGTGGTAGTTTGCAGCACGTCACAGTAGTCATGTATAGCAGGTAATGTTTGGACAGAACATGCCACTACAACGACCAATTGTATATCTGCTCGAACTAATGTTACTAGAGGCCAATGACCATCATATTGGACAGGTGAAGATGATGATGGTGGTGGTGGCAGCAGAACTGTCAGGGCAGCATGCCCTGCTCTAATGACCGTCCAAGACTCCTCCAGTGCAATGTCTTTCAACACTACCAGTTATAATCAGTGCAGATCTAAGCATCTGGCAGACAGCTATAAATGGCTGCTCTCACTTTCAGCTGGAAGAGTTAGGCAGAGATGAAGCCAGTTGTACTGCTCTTACTGCAAAGTTTATTTTTGACGCTTCCCTTCCAGACCATCTCCTCCTAAATGAATGTCTCAGTACTGATCCATAGCTTTCAGTTCCCACTCTTAAGTTAGAGGTGAGTGCTGTTGGCTACTCTTTGGGAAGGGGACAGAAAAGTAGATCAACTATATCTCTTAAGCAGTGGCTTGCACTTGCTGATCCTGCTTCTATAGTGGATGCTGCTGGAACTGGATGTACTCCTCTGCTCGAGTTTCAACCCACTCTGCCCACTGAAAGGTGGCACCAGCAATTCTCAGAAGAAACTGCTTGTCTTTATGAGGTAAAGCAGGAATCAGCTGTTCCCCATTTTCTTGGGGGGTGAAGCTTCTTACAAGACAAAAAGGGATTCAAATGCCACATGGTCTAGAATTACACCCACACGTTCAGCAGCAGCACTGATTTGAGAGGCCATTCAGTTCAGCACCTACAGTTCATTTTGGGTACATACTCATTTTTCTCGACAACGTTTACAATTTTTTCCTGCTCTGGAGATGCAAAACCCTGAGTGTGTAAGAGTGTGTTCTCATAGCAATTCAGAGGTAACTAGTGATGGCCAGGTCAGGCAGCTGCACAGCACTTTCATACAAGCAAGCCAGTATCATCTCTTCTGTCTTGGAAGACAGACAACAATTTTCTGTTTTGTCCATTCCATTTCCTTATTTGAACTAAAACATTTATATAGAAGGCAACATGAAAAGATCTTTGGTTTCCACATCACTCAAACCAAGATTTTACCAGCTTAGAGGGGACTTCTGAGAGAACATTTTATTTTCCTTACTGTCCAGAATGGAATTCGTCTGTCATAGGATCCTCACTTTAATCAGAGGCAAATAATAATTTAAAAAAAGAAAATCCCACTCACTTGGAATGCTGGACACTAGTTTCTAAAGGTTTCTAACAGATTCCAGCAATTCAGAAAATATACTGTCCACAAAGCACTGTTTAAAATTGACTACACTTTTTAAGACCAGCTACAAACACATAAGAACTAGTAAACCTTAACATAATACATTCATATTTTCATACTTCATTAGCACTCAGAAACTCCAAATGAGCGGCTAAAGCTCCAGGATGGTCGGCCTTACATAAACAGGTGATGGAAGAGGGTGAAACCTGTTTTGACTTCTCCTTTTCTCTGCTTAACCTACTACATAGACTTATTCACAAATCATTCCAAAAGGTATGTAGCTTAAAGGAGAAAAAAATCTGGGAGGAATCAGAGCAAAAGAGTTTAAAAAAAATTAAGAATTTCAATTCCACATATTAGAGTACATGGCAGAATTGCAAAATTAAGAGACAAACAGAATGACAAAACTCATCTACTTGAATTTTCAGTTTGGCTGTATGTAGGTCTGCACGCATGGACTTATGTGCATGTATACATCTAAACTTTTATCAGATTCTTGCATGAATTCAGTGAGAAGATGAGTTGGTGGATGTTAACAAACTGAACTTTAAAACTGAAGAACAGATACATTTAAAAAGAAATTTCTCAGGACAGTGATCTCTCTTCAGTTAATGAATGGAGTACTGATAATCAAGGCTTCTAATTAGAAAAAAAACAAACACAATTTTTATCTATTTACATTAGAACTAACCAAAGAGGTCAAGAACTTTGCCTTTCTGTTTATTTTAGTTACAATTGACAAATGACATAAGCAATCATTATGCACAGTATGATATTCACCTATGCTACCTGAGACTTACATGTCTTCCTACTTGGTAGCAATGAAAATGAAACCTAAATACTGAATGGGGTACTAGATTCCTTAATCAGCTTTAGGGCATTGAAGATACACAAATTTTCCAAAGCGAAAAAACAGAACCGACAGCGGGAAAAGTTTCCTGGTATTGCACTGAGCTATGTGATGAGAAGTAAACCCAAATTACTAGAAGTCTACTTTAAGAAACATAACAACAAATGTCCAACTAACTTCAAGATCTTCGATTGAGATTAGAACTAGAGAAACATCCACCAAACTTCTAGGATCAAGTATGGATCAGCCTCAGACCTGAAGTTTTTGAAATATAAGCTAAACAGAAAGCTTAACAAAGGCAAAAATCCAATGCTTTGAAGAGGTTTACAGATGCTGGGTAAGGATCACAAACTGCAACAGAATTTGCAATACCTACCACAAACAGAATCCTTCTGTCCAAAGTAGGCAGCATCAAAGAGATGGTCTGCAGTCTTTTCAAAAGAAGCCAGCATCAACACACTTTCCTTCATTTTTGCCAGTCCAAATCTAGTAATGCCCAGCACTTCACCCTTGTGATGGAAAAACCCAAAGAAAGACTATCACAATAGTGGCTGGAGGTCAGTTATGTTTGCTTAAGAAGCAAATCAAGTGAAAAACAGAAACATAGTTTTTATTCTAACAAACACATGAAACAAGTAAAAGCCTTACTATCAACAACATGGCATTGTCATAATATGCTGCTTCACAATTAAACATCCTGAATAATAGTTAATCATTATTTAAATGAATCAGAAGTGATTATTCATACACAACAGCAGCTGTTATAAATGGCTAATAGTTTTTTTTTAATTTTTTTTTTTTAAAAGAATTCTGAAAAGACTGAAAGAAACATGGCCATGAGAAAACACACACAATTATAAACTAGTTGCTGAGCTACAAACTCAGCAGTGGGGTCTGAGAGCACTATGCTGAACCTACTGCCTATTGTCTACTTATAAGTCTGATTTCAGCTGCCAGGAGATTACAGAAGATACTAAATCTCTGTTTTTTTCACTCTCCAGAAAAAAAGTTGATAGCTTTTTAAACTAACTTGGTTTATTTCTGCCTCTGCTTCTAACAAACTTCCTGATTATAACAGACTGCACAGAAGCACAAGTCAAAAGTACAGACAAAAGAATGCACGCTAGGAGCCCAACAAGTGCAAAACACTGCACTCTGATACCCTGTTCCATTATTGTGTTGCAGCTCCACGCAGCCAGCCCTGGGGACTGCTGCAGCTCAGTACAACAAAGCCCTACAGTTTTAGGAGAAGTCAGAACTCCTTCATCTATTCTACCCAAAATTAAACCCTTGCACTCTGGCAGGCAAAGTGGAAAATATTAATTCACTAAGTGTACTCAAATCTAAAAAAAAAATATCAGAGGTGAAGGAGAGACAGTCAATCAATAAAGAACAGATATGATTTTCTACCAGCAAGTTCTGGAAGACTGTTCATACTCTAAACGTAATCTGACTCTACTTGCAATGTCTATATCCTTTGACTCTTACAAATATTGCAGCTGCTACGAACCACACCCCATGTGGTTTTCTGCACAGCAAGCCTTAAATTGCATGCATGGTTACCCAAACAGTTGATTTCCATACCACAATTTTTAGGATTCCTATTTCCAATATGAAATTATGATTCCCTACTCATTATATCAACTTGTTCTCAGTCAAAATAGACCTTGTCCTCCCTACCCGCAAGATAGATTAAGCACAGTTTGATACACAAACAACAGTATTTGGTCAGTACAACTTACAATTCTTTCAACCTACAACTGATTCCCACCTCCCTAGCTCACCCATCCTTCTCAAACATGGTAAAACTAATTTGTATAAACAGGCCAATACAACTTTTAAAAAAAGCATAGTACAAACCTTGTAAGTCATTAGATCAGACAGCAACATAACATGTCTTCTATCAATGCTCATACCATGGTTCACCATTGTATACTGAATCTCATTGATAATGGTCGTCCGAGCAGCTTCAATTCCTAGTGTCTTCTCTACCTACACAAGAGATTATGTTAGATTAATGAAGAATGAAACGCTTGGAGCAAGTATATCCCTGGCACAAATAGCATCTGATGTCAGATAATACTCCATTTCCATTACTACCCTTTTGTATTCCTCCATTTTGAAGATATTTATAGAAAAAGCTTCTTTGAAGTGAATGGTGCTGCCAGTCAAATTATTCTGTTGTGTTAATTCATTCTGACAAGTATTAGTGAAATCAGGCTTGATGAGATCAACTGCTGCATCTGAAGACAAACAAGCACTTGTAATAGAGATGCTACAAGGAAAAAACGCACAATACCCATTTGAACATTACCTCGTAAGTGTTGTTAGAGGATGTCTTTGTTCCTTTCACTCCATGAGTAGCCATAACAGCTCGCAGGTTATCACCTTCAACAAGAAGTTTATATTTTTCCTTTCCACTTTGATCATCAATATGAATGACAGCTCGTGAAACCTCTGGTATACCTTGCACTACAACCTTGACAGAACAAAAAAAGACTAGTAACTTTGATGCGTACAGTAATGCAGTATAAAAGAGTAACCCTTATCAGCATTCAAAACTATTTAGAAGCTCCAGTCTTTGGAGTAAATGCTCAATTCAAATACATATGAAATAAGATCTCCTGCTCTTAAATACACTAGTGCTAATGTGACATTCACATTGTACTATAAACCTTACTCACTACCTATATTTTATGTTTTATGCGAGATATCATCACACTCAGACCTGGGTCTCTGAATGGTAGTAGATCCACACAACTGAAAGGGCATCCTGCCAATAATAAGGGTTTTTAAAATCCCAACTAGACAGTGTCCTCGCAGAAAGCTGCAAAAATGCCAGATAACTGTCACATGGTTCAATTCTACGTGCAGCTGGAAGAAGATATAATTATTTCATACAACTGCTGCACTCAGAATGCTTCAGTAAATGTTGTAGAGAAAGTATTAAGGCTTCAATTTCATTTATAAAGTTCAGTAATGGAGGCTGAGTTTCAGCTGTAAAGCAGCAGCATTGCAATTTAAAAGTTATGGATTCAGACCATGTCAACACTGACAAGAATTATTTTGTCTTCCCATAATAGTACCCCAAATTATTATTACTGATTACTTGTCACAAAAGCACGAGACAGTCTTTGTTCTTACTTTTGGTAGTTCCTCCTTCAGGGACTGCAATACATAATACATTGAACTCTTGCTGTTTTCACGAGGGGTCACACATACAACTGCTTCTCCATGGACAGCAACATCCCCAGGCTTTACTCTGAGTTTAGATATGCAAATAGAGTAGCGCACCGTCTCTGCATTTACCTGTGGCAAAAGTCAGCCAGCAAACATCAGGGTATCCCTCTTAGCATATATAAATCTGCTAAAATACATGCAGCAATCTTTCAACAGAATATAAAAAAAGTGTAGCGTAGAAAAATAAACAAAAATTGTTACTCTTGTAAGTTGCATGAAATACCATCCTGTGCTGAGGGTACCAGCCTGTATACTATCTAATGGACAGAAATGGCATCCTTATATTTAACAAGACACCAAGAATGGAATGTATGTCCTCTTACTTCCAACAAAGGGAAAATTACTCACTTTACAAGGAAAAAAAAAAGGGGAAAAAAATCCAAACGTAATGTAGCCACAGGACATCTTTTGTTCACTTTCTTTTTTGAACTTCCACTGGTCTGATTTCTGTTTCTGAGACAGGATTAAGAGACCGTTTGGAACTTATCCAAGACATATTCTGCATAAGAACTGAACAACTCACCTCTAATCTCAGTAGTCTAATGCGCTCTAAAGACAGCTTCACTAGGATGAAACAGTCATCTGGAAGAAACACTTCCTCAATATATTCTGAAATCTTAAGAGATAAGGATAAAATACTGAGCATCTGAAAATGGTTAAAATGCCCCATAGCAATTGGCTGGCTAATGTTTACATTTAAAGCAGTGGCCATTATAGTTTTTCCTACCTCTCCTAATAAAGTTTTCTCAATTCTTCCTTTAACCAGACGGGCAAAATCAGGATCATCATCTTTGTCCAACTGTGCTGTTATAATAGGGGTGCTACAAAGAATAAACACAGGAAAAAATAAATAGTTAGGAAATTGCTCAGCTAGACTACAGATGGCAATCTGAATTACAGCTTGCCTTATGGAACCAATCTCATAATCTAGAGTACTATTTAGCAAGATAAAGACTCCTCAGCTTCCCCAGGTACATTTAAGAAAATTATTGTTCATGTACTTCAGGCTAGTAAAAACAAGTACACACACACACAAGATTATAACACAACAAACTAGTGACTATTTTCGTGGCGTACACTATTCTAGTATTATTTAAGTATGGCTTCATGGATACCTAGGAAAAGGTATGCTTCAACTACCACTAAACACGAGGAAATTTCACAATATATGAGACACCTGACAGAATATTAAACTTAGTAAGTAATCACTTTACCTCATTTCATTTTCAGAAAAATAAAACTTATCTCTTTCGTGGCCCTACGTATCCCTTAGTTGGCCAGGTATTAGATTTTTTGTGTTTCAGTATTCCATGGATTCAATGCTGTCAGTGTATTACTGAGAACAGGGAAATGTTATCGCATATTGCAAATTTAACCATCAGATTTCATTAAGCAAAGGGAAAAACCAAACCAAAACATTAGTACCTAATAGCCTTTGAAGCATTAATGATTTCTTTGATTCTTGGTACACCCAAAGTAATGTTCATTGAAGCAACACCAGCAAAATGGAAAGTCTTCAGAGTCATCTGTGTGCCAGGCTCACCAATACTCTGTGCACAAAGAGCTCCTACTGCAGAACCAGGTTCCATCTGTGCCCTGATAAAGAAATGCTCTCATTAAAAAAAAAAATAAAAATAAAAATATATATATATATACACAGAAAGAACTGGTAAATATATGAGAAGTTGTTTGGTTTTGTTTTGGTTTTTTATTTGTTTGGGGTTTTTTTTTAGTAAACGAACAGGAGAGAGGGTAAAAACTCACCAATACTCAAGACATTGATCTCACGCAAGGCAAGAGGATGCCTTGTTATACTGGCATTCCACAGATCCAGTATAGTATCTATAACAGAAACTGCTTGTCCTCTTCCTCCTAAGCATCAAGCAGTAGATTCCCATTCAGGGAAATCCCATACACTAACATTTCCAAAACGCCCCTTTATATTTTTAAGCACGGAGACCTTTATTAAGTCTTTAAGAAATTGTTATGCAGATTACTTTTTAACCAGAAAAAGAAAATAGACATTAATGCCTTCTTGTTTTCATCTTATTCAAAAGCCCTATACTGATAACCCATTCCCCCCTTCATGTTATGTGTGTAATGGGCTCATTCCCACATCTGCCCCTTTCTAAGATGTACGTGCCTTGAGAACCGGTTGTCCTTACAGGACAAAAAATGAAGACCACTACACTATGCGATCTAAAATTAGGTGTGAGGGGTGGTTTACACTCTCTCCTAGAATTTTGTTCAGATCCTGCAGTTAGCATTCTTCAGCTTGCACAGACTGCAATGTGATCTGCTTTTCTAGAGCAAACACAACCTTTGAACTTGAAGCACAACACCGCTTCCTAAATCAATCTAACTTGTAGCAGCTTCTTGCGTTTTCCTTGACGAGCTCTTACCAAGTAAAAATGCTGTCTAACAGCGATTTAGCTTGTAACATCTATGGGAATTATTTCTGGCTGACTGTAAAACAAAATTATTTAAATAGACATTATTTTTTTCACTGTTATTTGGAGGTCTCTTTACATTCATGTCGTATCTACTCAACAATTGCTGAAATCTTACCTATTGTAAAGTAACAAAAGTCTATAAAACAAAACTCATCATCAATTAGACCCTTTCCAAGGGTACTATCTTTCAGTTATCAGACCAGCATAATAAAGTATGCTAAAACAACCTACTATAGTAAAATAGGCAATTCATGTTTAAGAACACTTAAGACAAACGTAAGTAAGTAACCCTCATATAACTGAAAGCAGAAATGTAGTAATTGCTTTAAAATAGTTAAGAATTTAAACATATACATGAATTTTCTAGCAAAACAAAAAAATATTAGTAAACAATTGATGCAGGTGAGTGTGAGGACACAAAGCAGATGTCACCAACGGCTGCATGCCAATGAACAAATACAAGCAGTCTAAGTAAACGAAACAACTCTTAATGGATAGTAAGAGATGAACATCCACACTACCACTATCCTGTTAGAGACCAAGAATTACAAAAGGCTCCTACAAGCGCCTAACAGATTCAAGAACATGGTAGCACAAAGTGTGACGTAACTCTTCAGACTGTGTAGATCAAGAGTAACCATCAAGATTCATATGGATTTGAAACTGATCTATTCAGACATTATTCTGTGTGGACTCTTTGGAGGTCTGGAACAATCTCCTGCAAGAGGGGGAGGAACAGAATATGTCTGCCTTAAGTGTACCTGTAGATGGCAATGCTTTTTTTTTTTTGGCATTCTACCTCTGTCTTGCACTGTTCGTATCATTGGGGCCAACCGTTTCTTACTCTTCATTTCTACTGCATTCACAACAGAATCAACATTCATCCAGTAAAAATAGCAAAATGCACTCCTAGCTTGCAAACAAAGCAATAAATACTGAACTGGGGGTGGGCTGGTGGGGTGAGGGGATAAATGGAGGGAAAATAACAGGCTACACACTTACCTCATGTATTTGTCCCTACAAGTCTCTAGAAACTTCTCTAGTTGTGTTGGAGTAATCCTATCCAACTGATACAAAACTCGTGGCTGAAAAAAGACTAGAACAGTTGGAAAAACAATAGCTTACGAAGATTTAAAATAACTACACAATTACCCCCTTGAAACTATTTACCTCTGTTGTGCCATTGTCATTAATGCCATACTTGTCCCTAGTTTTTTTTATCTTCTCAGAAACACCTCTGATGAATTTTTTAATTTCCTGAAATTATATTAAAACAACAGTAAGCAAAGACATGGTCTTCATATTGAAGTCTTCAGCAGTAAGTTATTTGCTTAGAGCTCCAAATGGAATGCGTACAATAATAAGTTAACAATGCACAATATGAACAGAGGAACATCAAAACTTAGGACACATGCATACACTAGAATTTAGCAAACCAGATTCACTCTTGTGTAACCACAAATTAATAGTGGTACATGAGGAATATGGCTGATGCTGAATAAAAGCATCCTTCCTAAGCACACTCTACAAACTTCAGAGATTTGGCTTTGGTTGATCCTTCCTTCCTACCCATCACTTACTGAAACGGATTCTACCATCAAAAAAAAAATTTAATATTTTTCTTATTTTCTCTGTATACTGACACAAACACATTCTCACTCATTTCTCAGTATTCAAAATAAGTCAAAGCAGAAAGACTGTGGGATGACAGGACACCTGCTGGATAGATTTCAGAGATCTAAGAGGGGCTTTATCTGGGGGGGAAAAGCCCCTCAAATTTCATACACGACAGTCTTTACTTAACATAGTTCAAATAACTTCTCTAAGCTGTGGAAAAGTCTTGCAGATAATTGCATTTAACATGCAGTAGTACCCAAGCCTTTCACTCTCTTACTGGGTTTACCCAAAAGTAGTTCTAGCAGTCTTTAGTGGAACATAAAATGAAACAATACTGTCAGAAAATATCCAACATGTCTATGAAACATCATTTGGACATTATGCTTTGGATATAGATGTGTACATCAGAAGTCATGAAGTATGAGGTCCACGATTAAACTCCTCCATAAAAGCAGACTCAGTGCAAGTCATTACTGTAATACAGTCTTATCAAACCCAGAATATATAAAAGCAAGATGAAATCCTTGCCATCTACTTCAACAATGACTTAAGAAAGCCTCGATGGAGGAATGAAGAGTTTAATTTTTAGAGTACTCTTAAACCATTCCCACCCCATTAGTCCTTCCTTGACGATTATATAATGTTACCTCTTCTTCACTCAGCACTGGACTCCTTCCAACCACTGCAGTAGCTGGGCACTGAAAATTACTTTTTTTTTGTACAACTAATTCCCAAATCGTTATCAAAACAATACTATTACATAGTAACAGAATCCTCAGATTCTCAAAATAACATTTTTACTGGTACTCAAGGTATTTTCAGACAGCACATTATTTTCTGTGAATACTAGAACACAGTTCAAATGAAAGAATCAACAACAGAAGTGTGCTGCTGGAACGGATGCTTTGTGTTATTTCCCCACTTGGATGACAACAGGATGCATGCATCCATTTCTGCCCCTTTTGCCCTGCAGTAAGTCATATTAATGCCCAAATGAAATATTTTGCCATTTTAAAGGTTTTTGACCCTGAAATCTTAGCATAAAATTGGTAATTTGGTTTATTTCCTAAAATAAGTGTTAAGCAGCAATGTAGTATTATAAAAGTTAATTTTTTGACTACAGGTGCATTTAAAAAAAAAAAAAAAAAAAAAAAAAAGAGTATTGCAGGATCACCCAGAACATTTGATCTAGAGGGGAAAACAAACAAACAAACAAAAAACCCAGAAAACATTAAGGAGATATTTCAAACTAATTCCATCTTGAAAGATGCTTCTTTGTGGAGGGGCAGGAAGGGAGGAGTGGAAGGGGAAGAAGGCAGAAGGTATAACACTAACTTCTCCCTCGAGAACACTGAAGGCCGAGTTCTTCTAAATGTTCACCTACTTCCATAAAACCAGGTGACTATAATAATAAACCACACCACCATCTCCTCACAAGAAGCTGTTGTACTGGCTGATGATTTAGTTATGTGGTCATATGGAGAAAGAGCAAACTTAAGACCATAAAGCACAGGACTGCAAATAGCATTATGGCAAACTATTTATTGTCAACTTGTCTTCTTTGACAGTCCTTGAGTACCAAAATACTTTAAAATCAAAAAATAAATCTCTAGCATATGAAATCAATTGTTACATACAATTCTGAATTGTAAAAGTACGGTACTCAAATGATACATTTCCATACACTAGAACAAAAAAAAGAAAGGTGAGAAAAGATAAATCTCTGAAGAGATTTCCCTTCCATTGTTAAAAGTTTTATTCATGCACAAAAACTAAAATAGGAAATGACGTATTCCTCTCAACTTTCAATTATCTGCTAGCAGTTTATCCAAACTGTAGATTAATTTGTGCTACAAATAGAAAACATAGTTCACTCTGCTGAGCCTGTCTGTCTCTGTGGAGCTATCATCTTCAGTGCAACACTGTCCCTATAAGCACAGCTATGTAACTTCCAGACAGAGCTCAAGAAACAACTGGTTCTTTCGCATAGTCTAAACCTGTAACATCTTTTAGCCTGGACTTGTTTAACAAAAAGGCACCAAGCTGACTCAGTAAGCCCTGGTTCAACATGGGCTTTGTCAGCTCCTACACAGCCAATGTTTAGTTGAAATAGCAGTCCAGGGTATAAAGCCTGGTAACTTGAGTGCTTGCATCACGCTTCCCAGCACTTAAGCTAGTGGAATCATTTACGTACATTTAGCACTGCTAATAGAAGAATCCTCACAGTTAAGAAACCCACTGAAACAGAGTGGTAACAAGATTCAGCAATAATCCCTTCAAGTCCAGGCAGATCCATTCGGTCAGCTCTACGTATGCCAGCACTGACCAGCTGTATGCTGAGCCTTTTCCATATTTGTACCACACTCCCCAGCACGCTCATTCCAATCATCTCAAAAAACCACCAAAGAAAAACAATTTAATTTTTGGGGGTTTAAATTGTGGGAGTTTCTAAAGATTCTCCCAATTTCAATAAGAAGAAAACAAAAGTTTCCCTTCACCTGTATCTTAATCCACTCAAATATGTTAAACAACTAAAACTGTGCCAGCCAACAATCTGCTTTTTCATCAGCTGAATTCCCTCCAGCGAGGGCAGAGTGCAGCCAGAATGAAAGCTAGTCTGTTAGCAAAACGCTATTTAAACATAATGTTTTCTGGACAACAGTGAATAAGCCTGTTACAGGAACTTCCTGGTAAAATAACAGCAGTAAGTAATATCTCTGTTCCGTAAGGGAAAAGCAGAAAAAGGGATAGGGAAACACAATGAAAACATGTAATTCTCCTAAAGGTTGAATGAATGAGTTTCAGAAAGGAAAATCATGTACTAAAGGAAAGCTTCCTCAAATCCTCAAAATCCTCAAATTTAACTATGGGCATTAATTAATATGTGACGGTTTTCACCATCAAAAAAGGAATTGTGTAAATTATTATGATGAACACCTACACTGTAATTTAACAAGCAGTAATGTATATATGCTAATCAGCACTATACACACATCTTGACCTAAGAAGCACTAACATTAATGCTCACACAGTGCACACACATGCTACAATTACCTCATTATATTTTTCATAACCTGTCTCAGTTAACGTCTTCAAGGATGAATAGAAAAAAAAAAAAAAAGGAAAGAGGAAAATGTAATGGTATCTAAAACTTTAAAATGTCAAGTTAAACTAATTACTATTAAGGTGATGTAGCCATTCTTGGTACTTCTGAAATTAATAGCCATTATTTAGATTTTCCTGATATGATTAAGAAGATGTATAGCTCAAAGAACAGCTTCATCTCCAAACTCTGATATTAGTATATTGCCTACTTTTTTCCTTCAGAGATGCAGTTATGATTTAGAACATATTTGAAGTATAGATATAATTATTTCTTCAACTCTACTCTAGCAATGGAATCGCAAATCAGATTTATAAATAACTGCTTACTAGTTTTGTCACCTTCTGCTCTGAAGCACTCTGATCTATTGAAAAGAAACCCCTCAAAAACCAGGTCACTAAATGAACGCTCTCATCACTGCCAGTAATCAGAAGGTTCATCAAGGTAACAGCTTTACGTGTCCACAGGCAGGTTAGTTCTAGTTGTGATCACCATCTCCCAAAGTAGTCTTAAGTGTGGCTGCTCTCATAAATATTAAAATTCCTTAATATTCTTTCAAACAGATTGACTTTTAGAATTCAAAGTGCAAGCAGCCATGTGAACATTCGCTCATGCTTAAAAGACACGCAAGTACTCCCCAAAAGATAAGCCCTGCCCAGCAAAACACTTCATATGACAGAGGTTTTTTGCTAGATTAGCATCATAAGAAAGCAAGGTAAATAGGTGTTAAGTGTATAGCTGGTGTTTCTGTTACAGGAAAACAAATGAGTAAAACCAGTTATTCAGAAAGCTGGTAATATCAAAACATATGCCTAATATTGGAGTATGAGACTCAGTCCTAGTGGTTTCTTACATAGAGTCAGCAAGGATTATTTAATTTCTCACGTCCCAGGGGAAGCACAGAATTATTGTACCATCTTGCTATGGGGAGAAATTCCAGCAAAAGATCTCAGATCAGTGGCACCTTCTACTTAAAAATCACTAGATTTTTTTCTCTAGAACAAACTGCTACTCCTGCTAGTGATGTGTAAAATTCAGCCATTGCTCCTACAGATTGATAAAACCATTTCATTTAATTTCCTTGATTCGTAAGGAAGAGTTAATTACAGTGTGATAAGGAAGTGAGATAATCACCTGCAGAAAACTGTCTTGGCAGCAAATAAATTCATTCTTCTTCATGATAGACTCCGACGTTAAGACCAATTCATTTTTACTAAGAGCTGGTTCACTTCGGCATGGATACACAGCCTTAAGAGGAAAAAAATTACTTCTTCACGTAAAACATGTGCACAAAAACTTCATTGTAAAGACACAGAATATAGATACGTACAACTGATTAAGAGCATTTAGTTTTTTTTTTTTTTTGAACTATGAAATACCAGACTATTGTGAAGAAAAGGTCCACGTACACTTCTACTTACTTATGCAAATCCGAAGGTACACACACACACACACATTTCTAATTCTATCGATTCATTACACTCACATTACAGAAATCTGAACAGTCATTTCAGCAAAAGGCTTTTGTCTCTGGGGGTGGAGAGCAACCAACAAACAAACCAAAAATCAAACAATATCATGCTTCAAACATCACAGTATGTCCAGAGTTATTCAAGAACACATCAGGCCTCTGACCTAAGAAGCAGTTAAACATGAAGAACGTGCATGTCTTGATTTAGTAAAGAATTGCTTTGTGTAATACAAGTCCATCTAGTAGCCAGCTAAGCCAGTAGTAATTTATCTAGCAAGTTGGGTATTATGCCCTAGAACTATGTCTACACACTTCTATTTTTTGCAGCTTAAACAGTTTGGTCCTAGTTGCTCTGTTCTAACATAAAAAAAAATAATTTATAACTCTTAGCATACACATGCTGAAAGACTGACCAGGACCATTCAAAAAGGTAATTTAAGACCAAATTCTTCAACTCAAACAATTCTCTCCATAATTTTTTACTTCCTCCTACATGCTTAATAGTGTTTTCAGACTTGCAACAAAGACTTCAGTAATCCTTACTCTGATATTGTCTAGAACTCGCTTGAATTCCAGCGGTTCATCCTTCCCTTCCATGGCTGCAGGATCCAAGCCATCTCCTCCATAAATAAACTGTATAATGTCACCAGTAGAACTTCTGACTGTCAAATCATACTGTGAGCAAAGATCTTCAAGTGATTTTACCAGCCGCCTCTGAAGGGGGAAAAAAAAAAAGTACAAGGAAAGTAAACATGATCTTTTTAAAAATAGCTATTGATCGGGATTACAAAAAGTATAGAAACTGGACTCAGGAAATACATATAATACAGTGATTAGCAGGCATAAAAACCTATTTCAAGTCATACATTATCTCTAGGGCTTTACTGTACATTACCCAAAACATGAAATGCAACAATAATAAAACTTAAAGCAACAACACTATTCTCCACATATAGAAATTCAATCATATGGGAAATCTAATGCAAAGCTGCAAGAATCTATTATAGTCCGAGGAATTTTTTTTTTAATCTTTTTTTGACAGAATATTCATAGTCTTCCAGTCAGGTTTATCTCTCAAGGGATACAACACTTCCTGTGTATGGAAGAAAATCCAGTTAACGATCATTTTTGCTGACAAAAACCAAAAAGCTCATCCGTCAAAGCCGGTAGGTGCTGTTTTTCTATCGGTGTTAGCTACTTCTCTTACATTAATTCATTGTATTGCAAAATCCCTTTACTACCAACCTTCCTTCCTCTGTTTCCCAAAAAGAAGGCATGCTATGAACCATTAGTGCTTAAAAACATTTTTACTTGAAAGATGGACTTCATTGTTCTATGAAAGGAAATTAGCTCACTAAAGCATATAAATTGGTAATTTTTTTCACTGAGGAGGAAAATGGCAAAATGAAATAAATGTTAAATTTATATTTTTTTTAAATTCTAAAGTCCAAGTGCTACAGTCTATTCACATAGGCTGAAAGTTAATGAGGAAAAAATATTCTGCAGGTTGCTTATTATATTTACATATATTTGTATATACTTGCACACATGCAAACATTATTCTGTTAGTTTGGGAGACAAATGACCTAATCAGTCATCCACGCCACCAGGAACTGATTTCAGTCTTTGTAGAATTACTTGCATATCTCTGAACATGTCCCCAGCCCCAAATTATCTTAGCTTTTCTCCTGCCTGTTATGCTGGGAAGAGGACTATACTTAAAATACTACCTAAACAATTTCACTGAAGTCTTAAGACTGCTCATAATAGCTAGAAGCATTATTGGAGGAACATTTGTTTTCACAGAAGATACAGCCAAAGATACTAATACCTTACAGAACTTCAAGTCCAAGTCTAAATGGCCAAGGGGCCTGTTACCTAAAGAGGACAGATACTGAAAGGGAGCTCTAGCCAGATTTCTGTCATCCAGACAATCTTTTTTTAAGTAACCCAAACCAAGGATTTGGGTTTGCTGTTTCTCATTGTTGAAATACTGTATCTGAAAAAAAGCACTCACAACCCAAATGTATGTATAACATATGTACGAAATTTCCATAATTCACGTGGGTTTTCAGAACGCATGCTATGTATAAAGTAGTCCTCAATAATTCCATAGAACAAGAGTTATCATCACCCCTATTCAAGAGGAAACAGCTTAACAGAAGCATGTTACTGTACCATTGCTTGAGGTGTAGTTTCCAAACCTTACATCTACAGGAGCAGTCATGCGTTTCAGTGTAAATTACTCTCTGCTACATTAAAAACAAACACACACAAAATGTATGCACTTCTCCCCCACCCCTCAGCTCAACACGCGTATAAGAAATATCCTCCTTTTGCAACACTGAGAAAACCCCCCACCCACTGACAGTTACCTGCATATATCCAGTTTCGGCTGTTTTTACAGCTGTGTCAACCAGACCTTCTCGACCAGCCATTGTATGAAAAAAAAATTCAGTGGGCGTCAACCCAGAATAGAAGCTATTAGCAACAAAGCCTTTTGCTGCTGGCAGCTACAGAGAAGAACAGTGAAAAAACATTAAAAAATTCAATACACATTCTATATGCATGTTATGGAAAAACATGTTGTATGTCATCTAAATTCTTTCAGATAGTTAGCCAATACATATACAAACACAGAGCAACCGTCTCAACTGCATTTAGCTTTGAAGTTCAATGTTTGTATTTTAGATCTGAAAGGCTGAGAAACCTGGGGTTCTTTAGCCTGGAGAAGACTGAGAGGGGACCTTATCAACACAAATATCTAAAGGGCAGGTGTCAAGAGGATGGGGCCAGGCTCATTTCAGTGGTGCCCAGTGACAGGACAAGGGTGAACGGGCACAAACTGGAGCACAGGAAGTTCTGCCTCAACATGAGGAAAAACTTTTTCACTGTGAGGTGGCAGAGCACTGGAACAGGCTGCCCCGAGAGGTTGTGGAGTCTCCTTCTCTGGAGATACTCAAAACCCGCATGGATGCAGTCTTGTGCAACCTGCTCTGGGTGACCCTGCAGGGCAGGTTGGACTAGGTGATCTCCAGAGGTCCCTTACAACCACTACCATTCTGTGATTGGCTTCAAAACCCTTGCCTAGTTCTTTAAAATTAATCTAATAGACTTTCTTTCTCCTCCTGCAAGCCTTGCCATGCTTCTAGCCATTCCTTGCAAACACTACACCAACTTCTAACATTTTGGCCTCCTTTAAAGTTGCAAAAATTGAAAGGGTGGTAAGAACGTTCATTTTGCAATAGTATAACAAAGGTATTTGCAATGCTGAAGACTAAGGAATACAGAAAAAATACGACTGGATGTATGTACATAACTAATTCTTTTGAATGGTTTGTTCTCAACGTCTGAGAAGAGTTTTTGCGAATGAACTTTATGCAGGCAGCCCTTTAAGTCAAGTAACACCAAACTGCCTCCACAGAACATGGAATCACATAGAATCACATAGAACAACATATAGCCTACAAAGAGGTTCATCTTAGAAGATCACTTTTTGCTGTTGTTTAACAGGTAGTGCCTTCTAAATCAGTAAAAAGGTATAGTTAAATTTTAGCTTCTTCCTTATCTAATCCATGAAATATTTTTTTCTTCTTTAATTTATTCAGGAAAGAAAAAAAAATTTACATTACAGAACTCAAAAGCTGAATTTGGACATCTAGTGACAAATGTGATCCTTTTCCTTCACTGTGTCATGACAACACATCCTATCGTGCCCTTCTTAAAATGGTTTAGGACAACTTGTTTTACTTTTCTTTACAGTGTATTGTAAACATACAGAATTACCTTAGAATGCTTCTCAAAGTGAGGCAAGGACCTGTTCTCAAATCCATCAGGAACTCGGGACCCACTGATAGCCTGCTGACCTACACAAGCAATCATCTGAGATATGTTAATGAAGGAGCCTGAACAGAAAGAAAGAAAGAAATTTATCTCACTCACAAACGTGGAATATCAGTGCTCCTCTGATAAGCTGTCTTCACTTCTATGAAGATCTATTACTTAGCTTCGTAATTTGTCAAAAATGCATTTAGAATTGCAACAGTTAAAGAGGCTTTTCTATTACCAGTCCTGTAATTTTCAGCATTTATGCAGAGACTGGCAACTAAGTCTACGATAATAACTAAGAAGAACTTTTAATTTTTTTTTCTTTGGGTCATAAACATTCCTGACACTGCTATTTGACAACTACAGTCCTTACACTACCCTGTTTTGTATTATGAATTGTGTTTTACATAATCCATGACCCTAACCTAGACATTTTGCTTCACAATTTCTTCAATAAATATATTTTAACAATAATTTTATGAGCAGTTCAGTGTCTACCAAGACTCCTAGAACAAATTAAGTCTCAGAGACTTAAGTCACTAATTCAGAAGTTTTATTTGCTGAACATGTTTGCAAACAATGCCTCTTCCCCCCCCAAATTACACACTTAATATATCCTCCTTCTTAGATTTCAGTATTTCTTAGAAATAGAATATGTCACCCAAAGGCTTTCTGCAACGTATTAGAGACAGATATATAAAGGTAAAGAGTTAAGTGTTTTCTTCAAGTTCTCACAGGAAACAAAGGAAAGCTCAAGTAAGTATTTGAATATAAATCAAATATTTACTACAAAGATGGTCATTCAGAAACAAAGCAGTTCAGATGGCTGAAATACTAGTTCCAATTCTCAATATATCATTCCGAGTTGATTTTTTGTATGTGAAATAGATACTTGAAGTCAGAAGCACAACTAAAAATTTTTTACTGATTAGAGTCTTAAGAACATCTAAAGTTCCATTAGAATGTTTTTTCAACTTGTATAAAAAAAACTAAAGGCACAAAATCTAGCACATCAGCTTGATTTTAATTAACTATACCAAACCTGGAGTTACTGAGAGGAGTCACTCCAAAATTACACGACATGAAATTAATACTTGCACAACTGACTGTATAAAATAAGCTATGAAGACAGAACAAGTAATTTTGAGAGCAATGATGGCACAAGCAGTCTACTTCCAAAGCTCAGCTATCCCTACCTTTAGAACCACAGAGAGCCATGATAAGGGGACTGTTGCTCTTGTCCAGTTCTCTGAGACAAGCACTGCCAGCGTGATCTCTAATAACTGAGAGTTCTTTAAGGATTAAGGCCTGAAATGCGAGATTTCAGAGATTTAGCATTCATTAAAAACAGTACTCTATCACTTGCCAGCAATACCTTCAGTAGTCAAAGGGAATTCAAAATACCATGAAGAGAAACAAACCTAGACATTGCTTTGGGTAAAACAAGTTTGACTTTTAGCTTGCCTGACTTTCCAGTTTGCTGCACAGAAAGTCTTTTGTAGGATAACACAGGGGTAGCCAGGGACACAACAACCTCTTTTGTCACTAGAACCAGCTTAAGCTAAACTGAGCATTGAACTAAGCTCCAAGTCTCGCCGCACTGTGTGAAAGATTACCATAAAAAATATAAATATTTTTGGACTGCTTTCAGAGAATACAATGCTGATATCTCTAATTGTTAAGAACATAACTCTACTAAAAAAAAAACAAAACCACCAAACACCTTTCTAGGACATGCACAGGTGTCTGAAAAGAGGAAGAGTCAAAAAGACTGCAAGACACTTCTTTCAGCCAGAGTGCCACTTAAGCTGGAGAACTGTGGCAGTATTTCATCATGGGGTGGGGTTTTCTGGTTGTTAGTGGTGGTTGGTTTTTTTTTTTTTCCCTTTTTTTTTTCTTTCTACTTTTTTTAAAGGTAAAAACTGGACATTGACTAGTCAAGAAGACAAATGCATACAATCATTAAAGACAATGAAATGAGCGTTCTTCCTCTGACTTCATTAAGTCCCTGTCTGCAAGCTTTTGTGCAACATTCACTACTCTTCATCAAAATTTCTACAGAAAAAACCAGAAAACCCAGCAAAACCCAAGTCCACTTAACTTTTACCCCAGTAAAGGGCAAGAAAACACTTGTATATTCCTATAACTAAAGGAATATTTTGCTTCTTAGATTAGATTCTTTACTGTCACTGTTCTTTATTAACTTAGCAAATATTGATAAATTTAATTAATGCCGTACCAATTACCTACATAATTTTATTCTCTTGTATGTCACCCTGAATACATCCAGCCAGGAGGGAGGATCTCAGTTGTTCAGTATTTAGCTAACACTGTTAGATGCATACAAACATCTAAATTTAAGCCTAGACAGACTCAGCTACAGTACTGCACCTAGGGAGCCCATCTGCTCATATTTTTAGGTTTCAGAAGACAGCTTTGAACTGCACAATTTATGTGAATATATTCATGAAGTCTCTATTCTAGATGTACAGTGATTTACATGAAAAATTTTACCTCTAATGTCTCTTCTGCAGTACAACCAGGCTGCTGCTGTAGCTTGCCAGTGTTCAGAGCTTCAATATACTCATCACATTTCTTATAGCCAGCGTTCAGAAGCTCGTACTTAGCTTTTAGCAGGCCCTGCCCAGGGGTTACATCACCAATTCCAATTGAAAAGCCACGATTAGCTATTATTAAAAATAAAAAAATGAAGAAAAAATTACATTGATAGCTTAATCTCATCTAGAGAAAACAAATTAAAACTAGGAAGTATTTTCTCCAGGAACTTTTTTTCCTCCCATCATGTGACCCTCATGAGCACAATCACTTGTTTCACTGTTTCTGTCACCTTCACAACTAGCTTATGTTTTTAAACACAGCACATCACATTTGAAGGAAAAATCTTGCTTGATTGCTCTGTATTTCTGCTTTAAGATACTATTTTACAAGGAAATGCACTTACAAAGATAGACGGGAGCAAGTCTGGCTAGTCGCGACATGGCATCCGCAGCTTCTACCTGTCCCCAGTCTCTCAGCAAGATGTAGAAGATGTTGTTCTTGGATCCTGAACCTAAGGTTCCTTTGTCCATACTGCCACTCATTAACTCACTGTTTTGAATTGTGACATCTAGAAAAAATAATGCAAAAAGAATTAATTGGTTGTCTAAAACATTACCCAAACTCTCGTAATCAGTTATGGAGCAGGTTTTAAATAAAAGCTCTGAGCATGAAAAGAAGAAAGCCCAAACACATACAGCTAATGTACCTCTAGACAGCTAATGTACCTCTAGAAGTGCATGAGGAAGTATAAGGAGAACAGCCTACAACCTGACTTTACCAATTTAAGTTAAAATTTATTTCCCTTCCTTCTTAGAAAGGCAACTGTATCTAATTTAAAACTTGTCAGAAACATTGTGAATAATCCTTTTTGTTTAAAATCTAAAAATAAACTTCTATTTATGAATCAGAATGAAGTCTTCAATCTCATCCGTCCAGAAACAAAGTCCTCAATCATTCATCATAAACCAATGCTACTTATTTATTTATGAAGTAGAGCAACAAAATTTCAGAAGCGAAGTTACAGTTCTCTTACTCAAAGATTCTGATATTCAGCTCAACTCAGTCACCTCTGGAGGCATAGCTTAAATATAAAAGGCACGCTGGACTCAGATGTCTCTCTAATTACAAGCACATCATAGCGACATCTATCTTGCCTGTAGGCCTGTACACGCTGCCTCTTTTAGGTTATTTCCTTTTGCTTCATCAGGAACCTCCCATTTCAGGCACTGAATCTTCCTTACAAGCTTTAGTCTTTAACCAATTAAAAAATATCTTCTGTACAGAACTTTAGACATGTTTTCTATGAGAGCAGTACAATATATGTTCATCTTCAACTTCATTATGCATCTTTCCAAGATGATGGATCCAATTTACATCCTTTTATGCAGAATGCTTGTAGATGTTTGCGCACCACACTCTATGCTCAGTATTTTCAATGTGAATTTAGGTAATCATCTTCTTGAACCAGAAGTCACTGCTCTATCACTTACTATATACAATCAAAATACAATACCAAGATTTCTTGAGACTTTGGAGGATTTGCAGAGAACTTCCTGAAGAGAATTAGTGTTGATTCAGAAATTAAGTTTTTTCAGAGTACTGAACAAAGCCACCAATGAAATCCAAAAGCTTTCCACATCATCTGCTACTGTCAAACTCAGAAAATGGAAATTCTTCCCATACTTCCCAAAATGCAAAGACTGCAGAGCAAAAGAGACTGCCTACATTCACATAAGTGTGAACAGGATTGCTTTGTTGCCTTTCACCATGTTCCTTAGAGGCTGAAAAAAATTATGCCACCATGTTTAGAACCAACTTCACAACCAGAGTGGTCCTATCTTCTCAAGAAATCGCTTAGTCTGGTGTAGAGTGGATTTGAGTCCTAACTGGTAATTCTTTCTCAGATCAACATTGCATGACAGAATTACTGTAAATCAATGGATCCTCCCTAGGTTTCTTAACACACTCCCAAGCAGCAAGCAACCAAGGTAATCCTGCCTGCTCAAATTCTTTTCCAGCTGTTACCACATGAATGTTAAATTAATAAGCAAAGTCTTGCTCATCTCCTACAGCCTCTTCAATCCTGATGCTTTACACTCCATCCGCCACTGGCTTCCCTAACTGGAAACATACAGATAGATGAGTATCCCAGGGATTCCCATCTTCCCTACATATCCTAACTCCTTTCACTGTTTAACTTCTAAATCCCTGTATTACTACTCCCACTTAAGATACTAATTTTTTCCATTTGCTGTCTACACAACCACTTCCTAAGCTTCTTTGCTTTTATCTCTCTCACCTTCAAATACTATGCTAGTATCACAACACGTCTAGCATCATATAAAAGAAATTTCATTACAAGAAAACACCCAAGTCTTTTCTTTCATGTTCAGCATGACCTCAACTTTTGAGAAAAACTGCATAGCTTTATTTTTCATTTCAAGCATACTTATGTGAAATACTGCTTTAACTCCTCCAGTAAGCTCACAGCAACAAACACAACAAAACAATAGCTACGATTTCTTTAAGACTTCCAAAACATAGCTTTAGAACTGTCACTCACAAGAATCATTGTAACACAGGTCTTCTCCTTTGCCACAATACTGTTTGCCCTTGGTTCGTAGATTAGCTTTTACAGGACAGTCATCACTGGGTTTGAGAATGAGGCTGAAAACCTGTTTTCCTGTCCAGAGTGTTACAGGCTTAAAGAAATAAAAGGACAAGAATTAGAATTACAGAGTTTATGCTACAACTACAGTAAAACAGCAAGCAAGAATTTAATTGTAAAATTGTTTTCTATACATAACCTTTCTATGGTTATATGTGCATAGTAGCATTCCTTTGAATAGGAAAGTGTTACGCACTTTTGAGACACAAAACCACTGACTGCTGAATGGTTTTCCTTTACATAGGGGTATGTGCATGCATTTAAAGAAACATGCTGTATCACTCTATCTTATTGTCATATTTCCCTTTCTGATTAGAAAAGGAAAACCCTCACATGATACTGTGGTAATTTCATTTCTCAAACAGGTTGCAACATTTACAATTCCTTCTTTAAACAGTGCCTTCATATAATTATGTACTCCCCTAAGCTGTAGTTAAATGTAAAGTAACTGTCACAGCTAGCGCTAAAATTATTCATTTGGAATGACAGAAGCAGTCAAAAAAGTACTGCTCTTGGCTATTAGCAAAAGTTATAAAATTCATATTAGATACTGCCCATAAATGCTCTGACCTTGCTTATAAATTAGTATTATTCACTGGTATTTCAATTTCACTTTCTGAATTTCCCTAATATTACGCTTACTATTTTGAAATTAAATACAGAGTATTAAAAAAAGTATACACCAATACTTAGTATTTGAAAACACATGAAACTCTCCAAACAATACTGTTCGCCTCAAATACACAGTTAATGAAATATAGATACCCTTAAATGTATGTGAATGAGGGCTTAACAGACCCTAACCTAATAAATGATACTACAGCTATCTTCAAAGTTTGTGATAGACACACAAATACTCTGCCCTTCATGATAAATATTTTGCATATGGGACGTAACAAACAAAAGAATTCAACCAAACCAAACAAAAAACAACCAACCAACCACAACAAAAAATCCCATAGCACTCACCCTCTTTAATCTTTAACACATTGCCAGGTTAACAACTAACGCATACTATTTCACAGGTCTAATATCTCCTAAATTTGGGATACTGAAACCTAGAACTGTTGAGCATTTCAGGACATTATTTGAGGGCACCCAAGGAATAACGTACTTCCTCCACTTCGCCCCGTATTAGTCTGTACAGCTAGTAACAGTGAGATTACAAATAATGATGTATCTTCTACTGCTGCTAATAGCCAATTGGTCTGTCTCACAGTGGCAAGGCAGTAGTAAAGCTATGTTTGAACCCAGAAGGAACTCTGCATCTGGACTGCACCATGCAAGGTCCACACCGTTCAGCACCAGGAACCATCAAACAACTTCTGCATAGCTTTGCCCCCGAATTCTGACCCTTGTACTTCACGCTTTACAAATACAAAATCTCATACAAAACTCATGTGAGAGAAAACAAGAACTGTCTCTGCTAAGAACATTACCATGGGTCAAGAACACACAACAAAGAAAGGCTTAGTAACATTAAAATAATAGTTCAACACACCTTCAGAATTGCTGGAGGTGGAAGACGAACTTTAATCTTTTCATCCTTGCCAACCAATATAGAAGCAATAATTTGACAGGCTTTGGCTCGATCAAAAAATGTATCTTTTAATGTAAGAAGATAGGCACCTAGAATGTAAAAAACTATTAATGACACAAACTAAAGTGAGATTAAATTTAAAAGCTATTGCACACTCAGTATCAATGACTTAATTCTAATACTAGTTACCTACTTTGCAAAATGACAATAGTTTAGACAGCTTCAGTTGTAAATCCATTCCAGAATTTTGTTTCACACTTTAATTTCTAAAAATTAGAATCAGTGCATTTCTATAAGCTATTCTCTCTCTCAGACTCTATCCCATAGGTAAAAATAAGGCCTCGGCATTAATTTTTGTACAATTTCTTGCTTATATCCATTAGACATTTCCCAAAGAATTAAGGAAACTTCAAGTTACCTACTGTAGGTTAAAACTAATTTTTGACTAATGAATTCAACTCTCCTACCATAATTATAAGCAGCTTACATTGTCTACTTAACGCAGACAAAGATCCCAAACATTCATTTTCTCAGTTGGAGAAACACTGCAAAACATATGCAAAGGTAGTAATAATTGCAGCTGCAAAGGTAGACCGTATCAGAATAGACTCTAAGGTCATCATTATACTTCAGACTAACAATGGCCTTACTTTCATAATGTCCCTTTGACTTGTGAAAGGAAAAGTTTTAATTAATATAGAAAAATTCTGGAAAAGAAGGAAGTGATTCTGAAGGAACAACTGTTATATCACACAGGTCTAAAATAACCTTACTAACACACCTGTGAGGAAATCCTGAATAGCAGCAATAAGAGGTTCTCCATTTCGTGGTGTTACCAAGTTTGCTTTAGTCTATACGATACAAGACACAAAAAAGTTAAATATTTGAAGACACTGATATTCCATTTGTTATTCAGAAGGAAACTTACTATTTAAGACAGTTATTTTAGTAAAAATTGTAAAATCTTATTCTAAATCAAAGTACAGTTTTCTTCAAAAAGACAGAAAAAATAGACAAGAAGTTTCACTGCAGTCCATTCTAACCCATTGACAATTAAGGAATAATTTGAGAATAGTTACTGGAAATTACATATTCTGTTCCAAAGCAGAAGCTACAATCAACTTGATGTGTTTGGTAGGTTACTATTAAAACAGGATAGGGAAGGGAAGACAAGCTAGCTTTGAGAGTCTGAGAAGGGCCAAAAGAAGTTACACTCACTACAGGGAGCTACTGAAATATGGCCAGTTGTGTGGTCCCTACTGATAGGCAATCACCAAGCTAGACACTGCCACTAGCCCCATTTTCTTACAGTTTACTCAGACTACTGCTCCAGTTAATCACTCTCACCTATGCAGCACAGTTTTGCCTGAACTGTTCGCAGGCCCACACAAACCTGAATCACCTGCTTGGGGTATGGGGGGGAGGGTGGGGGTTCGTTTTAAGCTCACGAATCAGTTCAGCAAGCCAACACACGCTGCAGCCTACAGCTGTGTTGTCCTAGGTTACAGTGCAAAATGTGCCAAAAGGAAAAAAAAGTATTCTATTACCATCTTCAGGAGCTGTTGAGACCAGGTGGGGCGGTGCTCCCTGCCTCCCCCCTCTGGACTATCTTCTGTTAATGGGCACAACAATGCCTTGTCGCCTGACACATCGATAACTCGCTCCTGGACTATCTCCTGTTAATGGCCCATCAAGGAACTGCCTCACGACTCCCCATCCCATTGTGAGATGCTCCGCCCGGAGGAGGGGGGGGGGGGGAAGGAGCCAAGCAGTCCATGCCAAATAAAAACTGAGATCTCGAACACCCTAGCAGCCTTCTTCCACTGGATTCCCAGAGGAGTTTTTCCCCCCACTGGAGTTCCAGAGGACAAGAGCTACCTACCTACCACTGGACCTCCGGAGGAAGACCAGACCCTTTTACAAGATCTCTGCTTCAACAGAACTGCATCCATCGCTTCAGGAGGACTGCAGCCAGCATCTTATCAGACTGCTACTGCCACTCTAACAGGGTGTCAGGTTGTATGTCAGTGTAAACCAGTGTGGGTTTTTTTTTTCCTGCCTTGTGTTATATATATACATATATATATTAGTAAAGAATTGTTATTCCTATTCCCCATATCTTTGCCTGAAGGCCCGTTAATTTCAAAATTATATTAATTTGGAGGGAAGGGGGTTGCACTTTCCATTTCAAGGGAGGCTCCTGTCTTCCTCCACAGACACCTGTCTTTCAAACCAAGACATGTGGTGGTACATCTGAAGTAGCAGTGGCATTCAGTCACCCTAAAGGAGCCATATACTGGAAAAGTCTCAGATTGATGCTACTGACTACTTTTACACCACAGATCAATGTCTGGAACCATCAGATCCCTCTTATCTACCCTCTCTTCTCCCTTTTTTCCTCCCTGCCTACTGTCTCCTGCCTTCTCTGATAAACTGCCTTCTCCAGTACAAGCACACTATTGCTGCCTCATTTCCAATTGGTCTGACATCTGCAGATGCTGGGCTATCAGACCAGAAAGCAAAGTACGTATGTTTGGTAACACAGCAACCCTATTTTGGTAGGAACCACTAAGGACAGTCAGGCAGAAACATACCAATGATATCTACTTACTTAAAACCACTGAGTTTTCTAGATGCTAAATATAAGTCTATTAGACCACCACTGCATAACAGTCCTAATTTATTCTGAATTCCCTTTTGCAGAGTTTTCAGGCAGATTCAAAGTTGCACACTATCCATACCCACAAATACTGATAATATTTCAGATTTCACGTGCAAGTTAAGTAGAGGGTTCAGCCCATCTGTCACTAGCAAAATCACAGGACCAATATTATCTACCTACCCCCATTAAAACAAGTGCTTCTGCTTTTGCTTCTTCTGTCTGAGGAAGGTGAAGGTTCATCTCATCTCCGTCAAAGTCGGCATTGTACGGTGTACAGACACATTCATTAAATCTGAATGTCCTATGAGGTTTTACTTTAGCCTGGGAGAAGAGGAAACAAAAACCCAAAAAAGATGCACATGCAGTCAAGCATGCTAAAAGATGAAAAGTCATGCCTGAGTGTTTCCGTGTAGACTTTATCTTTTCTTTTTCTTACAGACACGAGTCAAAATTTCTGATTATAGGATTTAACTCAACCAGTAACTGATAGAAATTGTACTCAAGTTATATTACACAAATGTAGCTAATAACTTCCATTATGAAGAATTTATACAAAGCACAGAACACAACATGCTTTCTAGAGATCAGATCAACTCTACAAAAATGAAATGCTTATGCAAGAACAGATATTGAGGTGTACTACAGCTATTAACAGAATTGTCCAGACAGCATACTGCCCAGTCACACATCAGTTCCCGTGCAAAAGCACAACTGCACCGTATTCACGCTTGTCCCCATGCAGTGTTTCAGAAGCAGCTGTTTGTTTTTGTGTGTGTAAGAGATAAACACCAGCAAAGGGAAACCACCTAGTATTCAGGGATGCACTACCTGTACGTTAGACTGCGTGTGCACTTACAATGTGAGCCATGATGCTCAGCTTATGAAGAGAGGGTTGTCGGTTGAATAGGACTATGTCACCATCTATAAGGTGTCGCTCCACGATATCACCAAACTTCAGCTCCTGGGCCATCTTTTCTCGGTTTCCGTATTTCAAAAATCTTATAGTAACACATAATAATGGAGTCAGAAGAAATAAAGGCAGTAAGTGTTGGAGTATTTGTATTACAGTAACTAGAAGACAAAACTGGTGTGGATTGCATCATTAAACATCAGCCCTGCTGCTATTTTAAATAACAAATGTATTTGTGACATTAGTTAACAAAGCTACAGTTACTAGTACAGCAAGTAAGAAAAAACTCTGTTTATAATAATAAAGAATATGTTTCAATTGTATCAGGGAGTATAGGGAGTTTCACTCATACACTATCACTTCTTATTACCCATAAAATGACACCGGATTAGCACTGTCATGAAAACAGCCAGTACAATGTGCCCAAAACTGCCTGATTTAATTTATCTTTGTACTACACCCTCTATTTCAAATACAAGAGACTCGGTCATAAAAAAAATAAAATCTAATCAGAGTTCACTATCATTAGTATGTACACTTACATTTAAATCCAACAGATTATCTAAAAAGAAATTGTATGCTAAACCTGAGGAGGTAATGACAATTTTTTTCTTACTGCCCTTTATGAAAGATTCTAAAAATAAGTTTTAATCCCTGTAGATATAACAGTTTTCAAACAGCAGTAAGAACAAGTTGATGGGTAGAAATAAAAAGTGAAACATTACAGGTAAGTATGATACCTTTTCATCTGTGTGTGCCTTTGCTGGATGAAGTTGGCTCCAGGATGAACATCAGGACCATTACGGACAAGTTTCCTCATAAAATTAATATTTGCTTTGTTCACCTGTCGTATAAAGACTTCAATCAGAAACAAATGAAACAAGTTTCAGGACCTCTTGTTTTTGGTGGTGGCTTTTTGTGTTTTCAAATTTTAGGCTCAATTGACAATTGCCCTCACAGCCTCCAACTTCTGAAGGGAACAGGCAGGAGGGAATAGAGGAGGAAAATGTAAGCCAAACTTAGAGCAGAATATTAGAGTGAAACTAAATTTAAAATCTGGGAAGTAAATTCAGAAATAAAAATACCCAATCACTCTTTTGACAGATACACCAACAATCATATAAAGCTGCAAGTTCAAAAAGTATGCAAAACTCTCCTCTCTTACACCAGACGCCTTCACAGCACTTGCATATATCTGATACCACAACCTTCATTTACTATCAGCAACAGAACTGGAAAACCATCGCTGAATGACATTTTGAACATAAGCAATACATTCACTCCCTTTTATAGCAAGGCTATAAAGAAAGAGAACACTGAAGTCCGGGGTAAAAAACAAAAGGGTGGGGGCATACAAAAAGTTTTAGTTCTACACTACTTACCTTTTCAGGAAAAGTTAGTATTTTAGCAACATGAATAGGCACTGCTACTTCATCTATTCTTAGGTTAGGATCAGGTGAAATGACTGTTCTGCCAGAGAAATCTACTCGCTTTCCAGACAGATTGCCTCTAAACCGACCTAACAAAATAAGCAAGTGAAAAATCTTTTATAAAAAATAGTTTTCAAAATGTTATTTGTTAAGACAGCACATTAGAACATCTTTCAAAGGACATCACTGAAGCACAACACAACAGTAGCGGAGAAATGCTTTGGAATAGCATTTGTGGTTTAATTAAAAAAAAATATTAAAAACAACTTTCTAGACAAACCTTGCTTTCCCTTAAGCCTCTGAACAAAACCTCTGGTCCATTTTTTAGGCGCCATGTTGAGAGGAATTCCTGAGAGCTCACTATTAATGTACAGGGCACACTGCAGCTGAAGAAAATCCCAGTCTTCCATAATCATCTGTGTTTTTGCTCCCGATATCCTATGCTAAACAAAATAGTCATCCAGTTCAGAAAATAAATATAACACATAATAAACTAGCAAAGAATTTGTCTGATATATGTACAACTCTTCTCTTGAAAATAGATGTTAAAAACAATCTTCATACATACGAATGAAACAGGCGAGATAACTTTGTAACATGATGCATATTGCTATAGCATACGGCCATTCACAAGAGCACCCAGCAAAAAATCTCTTTTGACCAGCATTGGCTTTGGACAAATGCTGACAAAACTATGTGTTTGTTTAAATTCCATTTTTCCCAAGTCACTGAAGCTAAGCTAATATAACTTCACAGACAGAAAAATCACCAGTAATTTTTCAGTCCCAGGAGAGTTAGTGCTCACTTGATTTTGTTTGCCCGACAAAAGAGTTTTGAAAAGCCTGAAAAATATTCGTCTGGTGGAGCTGTTCTTCTAAAGAAACGATAAATTGTCATATATTTTTCTAGTCTTAATTCGATAACCATGAAACCTGATTTCTTATGTACAGATGGCAGAATAAAGAAAGGACAAAGATGCAGTTAAAAAGAAGAAGGTCTACATGGAAAAAAAACCCAATAGGTATTATGTTTTCACTGTAAGTGACCACTCAAAAAGGGTCATAGGCATGGGAGGGGAAGGGGGAAAATAAAAAAAAAAAAGAAAAAAAACCTCAAACGAATAAAAACGTTTCCCATAATCCACCAGCAGATCTTCAGCAGGTCCTATACTGCAAGCCGCCAGTCAGCCAGCTCCACTTGAAACAAATAACTCTGTTTCTTTCAACAAAATGCCAAACAACAGAGCAGTACAACACAGACTGCTTGCTAGATTGTAAGCAGCAAGACAAGAAAAACCACTTGCTTTATTCAATTCTAACCAAGTCTTTTGAAAGGCAACAGTCTCCAAGAGCTTGAAGGATAACTCACCTTTTTTATTACGTCATTGAGGAAAATTATCTCTGTTAGTTTCATTGTCAAGTCATCTTCATTGGTGCCAGACTTCAAGTCACTCACAACAGAGGGTCTGATACACAGTGGAGGCACTAAGAGTCGCGTGAGGATCAGATCTGAAGGTTTACCTGCTTCTGGGTTCATTAGAAGCAGAGGAATGTCTTCTGCTGGGATTCTTTTGAAGAGGTTCAATACTACCAAAGGATTCAAGTTTTCCTATAAAGCCAACCGGAGGATGGGGAGAACATGTCATCGTGTAACAGTTTCAAAGCTTCCCTCCTCCCCTCATTTTCTCATTGTTCAAAAATAAAGTATTTTTAAAAAACAAAGACGAACTAGTCAAGTAAACAAAACTGTTTTGATTTATTCTGAGCCAGCGCTTTTAGTGTCTCAAATACTAACTTGCTGTATCATTGCATTCCTCTCTTCCTCATACATCAGTGTTTACTTCTCATTATGTTACTCTCTTTTGTCAAGTTAACTGAGTATATCAGTTATTTGAAAAGCAACTCAATAAACCTCTTACAACAAAATTAGTGCACCGAATCCATTTTATTAGTACAAACTCCCATGAAATACAGTACTTTCTAGACTTTTTCAAAAAATCATTTCTCTCTTAGTACAGCTACTGCTGTAGTACAAGAAACTCCAGACATTCCCTACTTTCTCTGCCCAAATATGTACCCTGAGATCTTCCCAGCTTGCAAAGAACAAAGGAAACAAAACTGCACGCAATGCAACGGTGAATGAAACGAAAAGGTTAATTAAGTCTCCTCTCTCCTCAACTTCAAGTTCTTCTGAAGAAAAAACCCAACAACCTGTGTACTGTAACAATCTTGGAGCTACAGTAAATCTACATGTACATGCAGAGTTTACATGGGCTTATATTTCTTCTCCCTTTTCTAGCTCAGGTAAGCGTAACACACCAAGAACATCTTTCTTTACAGACAGAAATCTATACATCAGAACATACCAATAAACTAAATTTCTCATTAGCATTGTTGCAATAAATACAAACATTCTTTAAGTGTCTTTTGGTATATGAAAATCTTGTACCACCACTAGGCTTAAGCTGCTACTGAAAACCTTTGAGGAGTTTCATTTCACACAAAAAAAACTAGCAGAAAATTTAAGTCATCATAAAATTCACCTGAGCTCTTCCCAGTAAGGGTTCTACTTCTTTGTTATGTTCTATGGCAGTTTCAAAGGACTGGAGAAAAGTAGATACTATTGGATCTACGACTTTCTTATTGGTCTTGTACTTTTCATGTATTATTTTCAACAAACCACATTTCTTCACAGTTCCTGCAAGCAAATAATTGTGGGTTGTTTCCTTTTTTTTTCCCCCCAAACAACAACAAAAACAGTGAACAACAAAAAAATCCCCCAAAACTTAAAACAACCAAGCTACAGTTCCAAAACTAGTTAAACCTTCAGTGAACACAAGAATAAAATATAACTTTATCAGCTTTAACAACTAGTTTTATAAATTCACAAGACAAGAAGAGGTCAATCAGGTTATGTCTCCTTGTATGGCTGGCTTGGTGTGCCTGATTATGATGAAGTTTCTGAAGCTGAAAGCAGGTGGTTTAGCCCACACTTCCATAATTTTCACAAGTTAAAAATGTGAAGTTTTAAGTTCTGAATTAATGACCCACTATGAATCTGTAACACTGCAAGTCCTTTAACAGCAGTATCACTTGATCAACGTACATGAAGGAAAAAAAAAAAAAAAAAGTACTTTGGAAAACAAATGTGAAATCTTAAGGTACTCTGCCATGAAGAAGAAATTCCAGTGTACCCCAAGATCATCACAGCCCAAATACTGCCAAACTGAAGAACATACCCTCCCAGGCGATGACAAGCACGTCTTAAGAGAGATAATTTAATACAATGAAGAAAACCGAAGTTCAATCAAAATTACAAAGTCTATAAATCCTTCTGTGTTAAGATATTGATCTCTGATAACAGTTCCCAATATTTAAAAGAAAAACATGTTAAACAGGGTTGGGTTTTTTTTGCCACTATTCAAGTACCAAATATTGGAGGAGATACCACATGAAACAAAACAAGCAACTAGAACAATGTCTACATCCCACAGAAATGAGATGCAAACCAGCAGTGCCTGACACTAGGAATGCAATTACCTGATTTTTAAGGAAGGCCAGAGAGAATACTCATTAGCTGTGGAACCAACAACCATGTTCAAGATTTTGATGCTATCACAGCTGCCAAGGTAAAATCCATCACAACAGAGAACTTCACTAACTGCTAATGTCAACACTTACCATTAAAGGCACCACAGTAAGGACAAGTGTTTTTCTTTCGGCACTTTTCAGACACTTTCTTTTTTAGCCCTCTCTTCTGAAGATATGTAAGGCCAGGTCGCTTTAGGTAATCCAAAAATTGTTTTTTTTCTTCCACTGACAGCATTATACGGCAACAGGTTTTGCAGATCATCTTAAACGTAAGCACATATAAAGACCATTGTTTAACAGACACAGAGATATAACCTCTTTTACTATAACATAAGTTCTTCAACAGAGTACATTTTTTTTTTCAATTAAATGCTATTGCCTTGGTTGAAAGATCAATTCATATAGTCTAGTACATGGGGAAAAGAAAAATACAGTCAATGAGGCAAATCCTCATCTAAGCTCTGCAGGATCTCAAAAATCCATATGAAGCAGAGCCTTGATTTACTGGGATGTCCTACAAGGCAAGTTATATTGCATACATTTAATTCAAACCACTGCAGAAAAATAATGGATAAAATTAATCAGTCTGAGATTACATAAAACAAAACAGATGCATTTGCATTAGTAAGACTGGTATTTAAATACCTTTTACAAAACACAAAATACGTAAAGATAAACTTTATAATACAACCTTATTTTGGTCTTCTCAATTACTATTTCAAGCATCATCTTTCCTGATAACCTCCTCTTTACAGACTAGAAACTGACAACAAATCATAATCATGTTTACCTGTAAGATGCCTATCACAGCTTTGAAGTATCCAACATGAAAACATGGCAGTTCTAAGTCAATGTACCCATAATGTCCTAAACAATCTGCTAGATTTTTTCCACAGGTTTCACAGGGACGGTCTTTTTCACTGGTTCCCTTTGGGAGAAGGGGAACATACACAGAAATATTTTAGCTGTAATCAACTGAATACATAGAAAATACAACAGTTCTTAAGCTAATCAGCTATCCTGACAGCATACCCACAGTGCTTACTCCTTTTTCCCAGCACCAGAAGCATGACAGCAGCACTACATTCACCCCAATCCTTTAGAAAATAGATGTCTTTCACACACAGCCCCTACTGATACCAGCGACGTTAACTCATACAGCTCTTACAACTGATCTGCAGCCACTAATCTACAATATGGCATCTTGTAGATAGATGTCTCTGGGTCTCTCAACAACCTGACAGACAGAACTCAACCTCCTGCCTCAAAAGTAAGCTTTCCTGAACCCTCCAAAAGCATGAAGAAAGTAGCTGTCACTGCAGCTAACAGGCTGTGAAATTCAAGACACATTTGCATGGATTTTGGATGAGCAGCAAACTTCAGTTGTCCCAATTTATTCTTAATCGCCCCAAGTAATCCCACAAAAAGGGTATGGGAAAAAAAATGGTTCTCACCATACGATGGTCAAGTACTCCATACTGCAGCGGGGAGTGATGGTTGTCCTGACTATACAAGTTTTTGCTAACCACTTGAATGTGAGCTTGCTGACGCATCTCTTCTGGAGATTTCATGCCAAAACAGATGTGGCTTCTAGGATGGGAAATTTCACACGCATGTATGTGCACATACATACACAAAAATACTTATAACTACAGATATACACAAACAGGTATTTAAAAGCAATACAAAGGTGGCCAAACTGATTCACAATATAGCTGGAGCTGGTTCTTGTTAAGTAACTATAAAAAGCAAGGCTGTTTTACAGTGAGTTAGTGGTTTACGGCTGGCGGATTCACGCGTCGTTCGCGGGCAGCCCCACAGCTGCGCACAGGCGCAGCCGCCCGCCAGCCTGGCCCGCGGCCTCAGCCAAGCCACGCACAGCGTGGGAGAGCGCAGCCTACGCCAGCGCTTTCAGAAGTGGACTAGGCCTAACACCAGCCACCCTCCGCTCCCCTGCACACTAACCTTCTTCCCGAGCCCTTCTACAGCGGTCGGGCCGCACCCTGAGATCTCTGCCGCTCGCCACCGCAGCTCCCAGCCCCACCCCGCGGCAACGCCGGGGCGCCGCACAGCCCCCGCCGCGCAGCGGAGCGGCCGCCCAGGAGCCTCCAGCCGCGCAGGACGTCGCACGGGCCGCCCCACTCACATTTTCTTGGCCACATCCGTCTCCCTGAACTGCTCCTTCACCATGGCGGCGGCGGGGGTGGGACGGGACCGGCGGCGGCCCCCTCGCGTCCCGCCAGGCTGCACAAGCCCAGCCCACCCGCCGGCGCAGAGCGACCTCCGCCCGCAGCGCCCCCGGCTGGCGCACAGCTGGGGTCCTCCCGCGCCCTCCCCTGAGAGACACCGGGGAAGCCGGGCCCCCGCCGGCAGCGCCGCCTCCTCCCGGCCGTTCGTCAGGGCCGTCTCTCGCGCTGGCTCTCAGCACGCTAGGAGCCCACGGGCGCTCCGGTACCGCCCACGGCTCTGTTACAAGACAGCCACCGCCGCTCCCCCAGCTGCCCGGAGCTGTGCCGCCGAGTCCACTTCATCCCTCTGCGTTCGGCTTCCTCACCACAGACCCAGCCCAGGCCCCAGTCAGCAGCAGCGAGTCGGGGCAGCAGAACCAACCGGTACGCAGCAGGGGAGCTTGCTTCGCCGCGGGTCCGAGCCTGCTGCCTCCCTCCCCCCCCGCCCCGGCGCGCATCAGGCACACACTGGACACTCCTACAGCCTCCTTCCAGGCCTGGCTCCAGAAAGCACACCCCTACGCGCGGCCCCGCCCCGGCGCGAAGGACCCCTGCGCCGCTTATGATTGGCTGCAGGGAAGCCCTCCTTCCTTTTCTGGCTCGCTGGCAGGGAGGCTACCGTCAAGATGGTGAGTGTTGCTAACTGGTGTGCGGTTATCCGCCGTGCGCTGCCGCCATCCTGCCCCCGCCGCGCTCCCGAGCTGTCGTACCCCGACGGGCCGGGTTGCCCGTAGCGGGCCGTGGGGGTATGGCGGAAACCGAGCGGGGGCCTGTCCTCCCGTTTGCAGCTGGCGCTCCTGCGGCCTGAGCGCGGCGCGGCGGTGCCGGGTGGTAGCGGTGAGCTCCGGGATGTGGGACGGGGCGTGTGCTTGGCCTGCTGTGTCCGTGCGCTGCTGGTCGGTAAGAGCAGCCCGAGGCGTTGATAGTAGCGTAACAGGCGCTAAAGGGGCGCTGTAGGTTATACTCGTGTGTTAGTGTCGTGACTGTTCTTGTTTGAAAACATTAGGGAAACGTGTATTAAGGAAATTCTGATTTATAGGTTTCTTAAGCAAACTTTGGCTGTATTGTAGTATTTAGGCTTGTAAGCTTGTAATCCACCTGTTTCATTAAAAGTTGCTTCACTTTTTTTAGAGTGGTAAAGATGTGTATGTTGCTGTGTTGTTTGGAAGCTGGGGATGAGTCTGTCCGTTTTTCAGGGTATTACTGGAAGTGTTTGCTGTAGCTCAGCACTAGTCCAGTGAAGCTGTGAATTCCCTGTCAGGAGCTGAGGGGCTAATGACTGTTGCTGTACCATGCGCTTTATTATGTTTATGTATTTATTATGTTTGGATGATGTCTCTGGCTATTGTTCTGTTTTGTTGTATATTTTCTTTTGCAGAATGACACAGTGACCATCAGAACCAGGAAGTTCATGACAAACAGGCTTCTTCAGCGCAAGCAGATGGTAAAAGAACACAGAAAATTGCCTTTAGTTATTTGTCTGTTGGTTCTGAGCTGCAAGTAGGTTTTAGTGACCATTACTAAGAAAGAGGCCTTTAAAACCTCTGGAGTTCTTGTTGTAAGAGCTTATAGGTTTAAATGTTGATGCATGCTGAAGGTAAACCTTGATGGTGGAGTGGTGAGCTGTTTGAACAGGAGGTTTAGATTGGATAGTAGGAAGAACTTCTTCACCAAAAGGGTCGTGAGGCACTGGAGTGGGCTGCCTCAGGAAGTGGTGTCCTGTCCCTGGAGGTGTTTGAAAGACATGTAGATGCGGTGCTTTGGGACATGGCTTAGTGGTGGACAGGGCAGTGCCAGGTTAGTAGTTGTACTCGATGATCTTAAAGGTCTTTTGCAACCTAAGTCATCCTATGAATCAGGAAATTTATGAACGCTTTTTGTGTCAAATTAATAATACTTTTTGCTGCTGGGGTGGGTTAGCTTAAGCGTTAAGCTCATGGTGGGACTGTACCACCTCGCTGTTATGCTGGATATTGACCTTTTATGCAACTTGTGAATATTTTTTCTTAGGTGATTGATGTTCTTCATCCTGGGAAGGCCACAGTCCCCAAAACAGAAATCAGGGAAAAGCTGGCAAAAATGTATAAGACAACCCCTGATGTAATTTTCGTCTTTGGCTTCAGAACCCACTTCGGTGGTGGCAAGACAACAGGTTTTGGCATGATCTATGATTCCCTGGACTATGCAAAGAAAAACGAACCAAAGCACAGGCTTGCCAGGGTGGGTTGTTTTTTGGTAGCTTCAAAACAATTGGGATGGATCTGAAGTATTTAGTCGTTAGTGATTTATGTTTGTAAAAACTGAGGTTTTATGGAAGTACTATTGGTGTACTCAGAGTTAAATAAAAGATCTTAAAATACCATAGGTCAGTTTATACATTTGGTAAGTAGGGTAGAGTTTTTATTGTGTATTACAGGGGAATTGGGAAGGCAAAACTGATGTTACCAGTGATGTTCAGCGGTAATAGGTAACTAACCACTATTGAAGGTCTTGAACAAGTGCAAGAGCTGGGGCTGATCCATACACTAGTTTAGTGCTTATATTCTGTGTTAAATCATTTATTAGTGAACTTGTGTCACCACTAAGGTGATAACTCGAATTTAAACTATATTTGAAGAGTGCAGAAATAATAGAACTTAAATTTAGAGTTACTGTGAGTGAAACAATGTTAAATGCAACTTCAACTCTTTTTTAATAGCATGGCTTGTATGAAAAGAAGAAGACTTCTAGGAAGCAGCGAAAAGAGCGTAAGAACAGAATGAAGAAAGTCAGGGGCACAGCCAAGGCAAATGTTGGTGCTGGCAAGAAGGTAGGATGAGAATATCTGAAAGCTGGAGTGAGCATGTTGCCTTTGAAATGTTGATTAGAAATTCTTCACAGAATAACATTGTTTTTCTTCCATTTTTTTCACCTATTCTACTGGATAACAGAAGGTAATCTGTGTGGTGTTGTATAGCTTATCAGCTCAGTAGCTTAGTTTTGCTCCTCACTGCTGCAAGCTTAGCTGATACAACACGAAACTGCTTCTTAAATGACTGTTTCCTAGGTGTCACTTGAACTGAAACTAAACTTTCATAAATTTAATGATATTGCTCTAATCACATAACTCCATCTTGTAATATACAAATTAGATAATCTTAACACTCGTTACTCAGACTACTTAAATATCTAATGCTTCTCCACCATGTTACTATTATTTATGGTGTTATTTATAGAGAAGGTTTTGTTAAGGATGTGTGTGGTGTTGTAGGCAATGAGGACTGTGTAAACAGAAGTAAGGTAGAATGCCTACTTCGTCCTGGGTCTAAGTGACTGGTGCCCAAGATAGTGGAGTGTTACCCTGGTGGGAGCTGACTGGGCTGTGGCTGGAACTTGATGGGAGCAGCTTGGAGGGAGGCAGAGTTACTCTGTTGTTAAACAAAAAAGCCACCAAAACTGGGGAATAGCCTGGGTGTGAAGACAGTCATGTTCCTTGGCAGCTTTTTGTCCTCTAAAAATACTGAGCGAGCTGTGCAGCTAAGTGGGTTTTTTCAAGTGTTTTGACAAGGGGAAAGAGAGGGTGATGGGTTATGGTGCTTAGTGCTGTAGCTGCTAAAGTGCCTTGACATCTTGAACTGTAGTAATTTTCACTTTTGCTTTTTTTCCTACTTTCTTGGAATTCTCCATCAGAAATGAAGTATCTAGCAGGTACTGAAAATGAGCATGGTTGTGGCGACTGAATTATACATCACTGAATGTGTCTTTTTAATGAAGCACTGTACTGCCTTGCATACATACATGTTTGCTTTAAACTTGCTTCTGTCCTGTAAGGGTTCAGATAACGACAATGAACTTCTTTCTGTGCGACTTGGAAATAAAATGTGGCTATTAGCAAACATGACTGTTTTTGAAACTAGTGAAACAACATTAAAACAAGGAGTTTCCAATGAGAAGACATCCAAGAATCTTAATGCAATTGGGATTTGAGGCTTTCGTTCAGAACACCCCAGGTTCTGATTCAAAGTAGTACAGTGCAGTTGCATGTATTACTTGACCGTTGTGTGTATTTATGAAAACTAAGTCATATCACAGCTTACTGCATTTGAGATGGTGGCTGGAAATGACAGAGTTGTCAGCATTAAACTGTTTAACTATTGGCCTGCAGTATTCCAAGTTAAGACACAAATTACAGTGAAATTGGAAATCTCTGAAATTAGATTCTTTACTTAGTGTTTAAGTGAAATATTGTTATCACTGGAGGCATATAAACCAGTAAACTGCTAGATGAGAGAACTATTCTACTAGGTAAGATTTGGAACCTTTTTGCTTTCTGCATTAATGCTGTTTTAATACTGAAGTCCAAGAATTTTTGACAGTATAACAGCACAAATTAGCATTTGGTATAGTAGTAACACTAACACATGCCCTCTTGTCAATGTCAGGAGAGTCACTTAGTGTTGCACTGATATCAGTGCTATGGATGAACTTCTTCAAGAATTTTGCACTTGAAGGTAGCTGTTGTTGAGTATTAATGCAAAATGGTTAAATGACTCTCACTTGAACTACTAAAGCTGTCCACTTCCTAGAAATTAAAGTATATAAACACTTCAGAAATTTAAGACCAGGATCATGTGCTGTGATAATTACGTAGCAGATGTGACTTCTGTATCAAGTGCTTATCAAACTAGTATGTAATCTCAGTAGTAGGTGAACTGTGGTTTTGATTAAGGACTTTTAATGTCTTCTAAAATTATCTTTTAGTTGATAACTATGCATGGCTTAGATCTTATTTGTTTACCAGTTTTGTAATCTTTGTGTCTTCGCATTAAACTTAAAGACAAATTAATTTACGTACTTTCTGGAAAACTTGGTTGAGAATAGTTCTCTGCTGCACCACAGAAAAAAGCTTGTGGAATTCACTTGTGTCTTAAAGCTTTGTCTTGAAAAATGCATGTTTAGACATAATGGTGTGGCATGGTTCATCACCCGTTGTTGCAGCCATGTGGAAGAATTTTTAATGGGAGTCGTGGGATATGTGTTGTACTCTGCCTATACAATCTGTGAAAACTGTCTCTCGGAAATGTGTAGGCTTTTGATCCTGAGACCTCTTCGGGCAAGTCTATATTGTTGTAAGAGTTATGTACTACGTAGTCATGAAAACTATTGAGATGGTGAATCGCACTTGAATAGGTTTTCTTGAACTTTTCAGTCAGGCATCAACTGTGTTGATGTCTGACTGTTAGAACTTTTTTGGTGCTTCCTTTCACTTCTCACTTCCTCAGAATTCCCGTTATCTTTTCCCCACAGTTGAAAGAGAAATATTTTAAAGTAGTTTTTGTTATTTAGTATATTCTATAGCTCTACAGTTGGAGTTTGCATCAAAGTTTGCAACAAGTAGATGTAGATGTCCCTCACCTGGTGTTTCCACTCAGAGCAGTGACCCATATACCTTGGGATATTGAAATACAAAAAAACCTCCCACCCTACCTTTTAATGTCACAGCTGTAGTTTCGTGACAGCCTTTGACCTGTGAGCCTTCCAAATAGAAATGTTTTTTAAAAAAATAACTGATCGGAGGTGTGGATGGGTAGGCACTTTAAGCCAGTGTAGCCTGTAGGTATAACTGAACATGCATTTGCATTCTAAATATTACTTAAGCTCTAAACTGCTATTGTTAGGTCCAATTTTGAGTTTGAGGGAATGTGTGAAGTCTTAATTCTTCAACCTCCACGGTAGTCAAAACTTTGAGGTTTTCCTATTGCATTTCACTGTGGTAATTGAAAAAAGCGTATTGTGAGTGTCAGTAAAAAACCTCAAAGCTCCATCTGCTATGGTAGTAGAACTTTGATACAACTATTCTTATTAATGCTTTTCTTTTTCAGTAAATGAACATACTTTGGATGGAAAATGGACAACAGGTATGACTTCAGAATGCTTTGTAAGGGTAGACGTTCAGTAGCCTGTAGTAATGACAATGGCGTAGGTCTAATGTTGATTTTGGTGAAGGCTGTGGTACTTGTGCAAATATAGAACCCAGTGCAAGAGTTTTAAGACTAAGAAAGACTTAAATATTTACAAATCACTGTTGTGCTTACTGTTGAGTTGATAATTTATGTGACTTCCATTTACATGAAATACTTGATTAGTTTAAAGATTGAAATAATAAATCAGAAAGTTCAGCTTTACTGTTGCTAGAACTGTTGCTTATTTAGTCTTATTGTGAAGAAGAGTTGCATTTTCCTTTTGTAGGTATTCTAAGAGAGGATACGAGACCTTGGTTTTTACTGTCTTAGATTGAAGTAGTACAATTTCTATTTTAGGGACAAATTTCTGTTATTTTGTTATGTCAAGTAAATTCCTTATAAACGAACCTGATACTCTTCTAGATGAATCCTAGACTATATTTTTATATCTTTGCTGCAGAAACATAACTGAGTTGGATGTGCCATGGGCAGTAACCATTACAGACAAAACTCTGGTTTTATTACAAATGGTCTGAATGACTCAGTTTAGAGCAACTTAAACAGTCTGTCTGGGAGCTGATGTAGTGAGTATAATGTCTTCAACAGAAAGCTGGCAAAGCAGTTGTAGTTTGCGGAGCTCTTCTACAGAAATGCTGTGTTCTAGGCTCTCACTTATTCCCATGGCAGTACTGTGGAAGTTTGAACCTTATGTTCTTCTAAGAATGGCAGTGTGGTTCACTGGCTTGTTGGGGAACAAGTTTTTCAGGCTTTCTAAAAGTATGAGTGTAAAACAAATGTTTTAATCATGTAGCACTGATCTATCTCTTCTTTTACAGACTGCATCATTCTATGAAGAAACACAGAATTATTCTGGAAAGAAGCTGACTTTAACATCAAATAAACTATGTTAATAAAATGCTGGTTTGACCTTTAGTTTTGATTTGAAATCTACCATTTTGTAAAGTTTGGGAAAATCAAGATTGGTGCACTGTTTGCACTGTATTAAAATCTTTTCATAATTAAACTCCTGTTTTGAGTATCAATTTGAAGTAAATCAGAGCTTTCTACAGGTAGTAGTATAACCTCATTGCAAGCAGGCAGTGTTAATTCATGGAGGTAGGTGTGCTTTTGTCATCTGGTGTTCAAACTGTGGTTTGGAAAGTCCTTTTTAAGAATGTGCTTGTTTGCCTATATTATATAGACCCGTAGGACATAACTGAAGGGAGAAAAAACCATGCAAACAGAGATGCTCAGAGCTGCATACTTACACAGTTAAGATTTTTGCCGATGGAGTCAGGCATGACTTGTCTTTTGTTCCTGAGTTGTCAGGGCAGGCTCCGGGGTCTGTCTCTGGTCTGCAAACTGCGCAGTACACCTCTAATTTTTCGTCTGATAGTGTTAAAGGAATCATTTAGGATGGGTTAGTGGCTGGATGAGGCAGGCTCTATGTTAGAAAGTGTGGGCATTCTGGTGCAGGTGTTTCAAGTAGCAAGCAAAATAGAAGTTTTATTCTTTAAATAGGACTGGAACAGCCTGGGCAGCTGTAGCAGCTGTGTTGAAGGCTGGGACTTGATTATTATCTAGGTACGGTATTTTTAAGTTGTACTGCCTTAGTACTGAGGCAGCATATTGTAACGTAGGTAAGGCATTTTGGGCGGAAAAGTAACAAGCCTACAAGTAGAGTTGTTGAAGTGATTGGAAGGGGATGCTGTTGTCACAATAACTTTGTACAAGATCTAGTAGGTATAGATAAAGCACTTAATGCCTCTTCTAGTACTTTCAGTCTCAGGCTTGAACTAGTGGGGTTGCTGTTGTCTGCATTCAGCAGCATCGCACCTCTACCTGTACAGTAAATTTTCTGTACCTCATGCTATAGTGTTTCTGCCTTTATTGAGGTTACTAACTGGGATTAGAAGGCAGTGGCTTAGTGAAAGGATCAGTATTCCAGTTTCTTTTAAACATGGGTGGACTAGTGATGTTAGTCTAAGGGGATGGTGAAACGCAATAATTGCTCTTAAAATAATTTTGATTCTGAAGTCCTGTGGAAGTTAAGTCTTTTCTACTTGGCAGACAGACCTTCAAAAAGGGGTACCTATTGAATGTTCTCCTCAAAGGTTGTAAGTGTATTAAATTCTGAAGAATTGCTAGAGGGCTATTAAAAGTGGGATTTGTCTACTTTGATGCAGCACTTGCACTGAACTTTTGAGTCTCTAGATAGGTTTTGAGTAGGTGACAGTAAATTTCTGACAACTGAAAAGATTATAAGGGGTATGGAGTAAATGTTATGCATGCAAGGCTTAGAGTTAGGTTACCTTAGAGTTACCTCTTTTAGAGGTAATACCTGCAGTAAACCCATATATAATGTTTAATGTCAAAGGAAAGATGAGTCATGCTTAAATATTAAGCATTAAATATCATTGAACAATCACTACGGGGTGGTGTGAGCGCAGCAGCACAGAGACAAAGGCTTGTATAGCAATTTCTCATAAAATAGGCTGAAAGGAAACTGAATTGTCCTCTGCCAAAGAGGTCAGCTCTGAAAATATGCGTTAAAAATAATTGTGGTTAGGATATGAGCCTGGAAGTGATATTTTTGTTCACTCGTTCTTTTTGGAATTGAATGGAAACCATCTGTTGCAGTGAAGACCATACAGTTAGTGTTTTTTAAATGTTTACTACTTTAAAGCTCTAGAGTGCTGGCACAAATTCTAGTTGCTCTTTTCAGAAGCCTCCTTACCTTATTTTTAAGTGATTGTTGATTGACAAGGGATCTGTAAGGGCTGGGATGAAGGTATGTATGTCTTCCATAGTCTCGATGTTTTTTGAGTTTACATAATAAACAGCACTGTTCCAGGGGGCATGTACCTCTGTCCTGGAGTTGCAATGTTAAAGGTTCCGTTCTTCAATGTTGTAATGTCTTCCATGCTGTTCATTAGAGGTTCATTTATGAGGTACAGAAACTTTTCGAAGTGGATGGATTGATATAGGCTATCTTACTGCTTGGTGCCATAATTTGTTATTTGATGCCCCGTTTTGATGAATTAAGATTGATGGCGAAAAATAGCTAGTGAATCCATAGAACAGTTGACTCTTCTTGTTGCATGGTTAGATTATAACCACATATTCATAAGCTGTACTCCTGTCTTGCAGTATGAGGCATTAAGCACAAAATTGGGCAAGGGGACAACGACATTTAAGTGATCCAGAATTAACTGATCAGATCACCCTATTTGAGTTTTCCCACTGTTTTGCAACATCCTGTGTTGATGTGGCTGTCCTTTTCTCCTGTCATTCCACCTGAAAAATGGCAAGCAATTGAATAGCTGTCATCTGAAATCTTGGTGCTTCAACAGTCTGGAGGCATAAGCAGCTCTTCATGGGAGTTACTGTTCTGCCAACATTTTGCCTTCAATACACTACCATCTAAGCAGTGCGTAGCAGATGTTCTGTAATTCAGAAGTTTAATGCACATGTTGTGCTGTGAAGACTCTAGGTTAATCCCCTTTCCTGTGGGAGGTAAAACAATTAAGTGGAAAGCATCAATAAACAGGAATCCACTTCTTTCCCTACTGTGCGCTAAAGGTACCCTTTTATTACCTGCTGATCTTGGCACATCCCATCATCTATAGGTAGTAGTTCTTGTCACTGTTGCCTGCTTTTAGACTTTGGCCTGGTCCTTGTATTTCAATATCTCTAGTATTTTATCTCTTTGACCAGTCTGAAGCCCAAACAGAATGTGAAGGATTTTTGGAGAAGGACCATCTAAGTTAAACTGTTGATGAGTGATCTCAAATTGATATACATGGAAAGACTTTGATTAACTCTTTACGATTTTGAATGGCTAGGACTTGTTTGAATTGTCTGTTTTTTACAAGGGATATAATTACCATGGAAAACACTTGGATTTTTTTGTAGGAGGGACTCAAAATTGTATAGCTGGACTAGTAAATGAAGTCTTCCTGTGAAATAGTTCAAAAGCTGTGCAGAAGCCTCAGGGCTTGACTTAATTGAAACTGTATCAAATAGTCCAACTTCTTGCTGAGGTTCTCCTTCTATTCAGTGAGATATATAAAGCACAGCCAGAGAATGGTGACTCCTCTCTGAAGGAGATTGTTGTCTAGAAGGCAAAAGACGAGCTACAGTGGATCAAAGAAAGGTTACCAAGGAAGCAGTCTGTTTGGAGGAGCAGAGACTAGTGTCTTGGCACCACAGGAAAAGTTAACAACTGTGATCCAGATGAAAGATGGTAAAATTTGGCATCACCTGGGCGATGAGGTGATTTTGTCTAGGAAGCAGCTTGTAACAGGCTTGAGAACAAATGTTGAGGGGAAAAAATGGAGCTGATATTGTCAGTGACTTGAATGAGGCATAGCATGCTGTGAGAAGACTGCAATAGGCAGAGGGATGAAAGGGTGATGTGGGTTCTTTCTGTTTATAGAAAATGTGTCTCTTAAGGAAGAAAGTATGCAGGTCACTATCAAATCTATTTGCAATCAGAATCTGTTGCAATCAGAAGAAATTAACTTGTCCGTATTATTCTGGTATGTTCCTGTACGAAATTAATTTTCATGTCATTAGTTTCCTATATGGAGGAAAAAGAACATTGTCCTGTAGCAGCTGTTGATACTAGATTTGTAAAGTGACTTTGAAATTCTAGTTGAGTGCTCCCTGCTCATGTGCTGCTATTTGAGTGAAACTAGATGTATTGAGTCTTTTTTTTTTACCTATATTTTGCTGGTGCTAAAAGACCAGATGAGAGTAGTTAATTTTTTTTTTTTTTTTCTGTTCTGAGTCCTGGCAAAGTCACCTGAACAGGAGACATTTCCAATATAGGTGCCAAATGTTTCTTTTGTTAATCACGTTCCTAACATTATAGCAAGTGTTATTTCTGTGAACATATTTGTTACAGTGCCTCTGAGACAGAAAATTAAAGGCTTTCGGTAAGCTTTGACAAGTCAGTGTCAGGAGTAGACACATCCTAGTACATTAATGCTTTTGGACTCCTTTGCTTTAAAGGGATTAAATAGAAACTTAGTCTTATGTTTGTTGTGAACATTTGTGAATTTTAGTTAGGTTTTCAAAAAATCGCCTATGGAATTTTATCCTTATCTGGGATTCAGTAAGTTTCCTGTGCGTTTTAGTCTTTGCTCTCTGTAAAGGCTGTGGCTAATGAAACAGCTGCAAAAGTGGCTAAAAGACACCCTGTGTGCTAGAAGATAATTGCATTTTTTCCAAGAGCTGCAAGATGGGCAACCAGTGTTACTAATAAAAAAAAAAAAAATCTCCATCTTCCTTTCCAGTTACTGCTGTTCATACACAGAGATCCTAAATAAGGTCAAGTAGTGTTCTGAGGCAGAAGAATATTCGGAGCATCTGTGGCTTCTCTTAACACAATAGATGTTTTACAACCAGCAAAAACTGTGTGAGTGCCATGCTTCACCGAGGTAGATAACTGTTTGTACTTGTGTTCATTCGGTTAAAATACAGCTTGTTATCTAATGAAGATGGCCAGACTGCAAACTGACCCGCATTAGGAGAAACACGCTTCACTGCTTTTCATGATGATCTGATTTGATTTTACTGGAGCTGCTACCCTGCTATCATTTTCTGTCAATTTTTGCTAGCCTGTTTAAGCCAGGCATTGTTTGTGTTGATTTGATAACAGGTTTCAATCACTGATAATAAAACTTTTCTGTGACAAAGGACCTCAGATCCGTATCTCCTGCCCAGTGTTTGCTGTAAGCAGAAAATTGGGACCGATGCTTTCCTCTTTGAATGTTTTCTGTCTGATTTAATAGCCAATGTAAAAATCACAATGGAAATGGCTTAACATCTTTTAATTTAAAGGGGAAAAATGTAGATTTTCAAAATGTTGGTCAATACTTTTTGCAGTTTCATTGCTTCCTTTATACTTCAATGGATCCTGCTACAGATGAGAAGTGAAATTAAGCCTTTTTATTTTTTTTTTTAAAGGCAGGTAGAGGGATATTATAAAACTTAAGAGCTGTCAGAATTCATGTTTTAAGTACTTTATTTAATTACTCAGTTCTGGTTAATGTAGGAAGTCAGGTTGATCTAGGCCCTATTTTGGGGCTTTACAAAAGTAAAGACTAGTGTGAGGACCTAGGACTGGGAGAAATTGCTTCATATTTACACACAAATATTAAACTTCTATGGTTTTGAGAAGCTAATTACAATGAGAGTGTGTTTTGCCTAGCGTTGAAATCCATAGTGTTTGTTTAAACAAACACTGAAGCACTGTACTAATGCATAAAGCAAAGAAAACATGGTGAAATCCAATTGTCCAGACTAAAAGAAATGCTGAAAAGTAAACATCTGGCATTAAACATGTAGTAAATATGCATAAAATTTTTTTCTTTATTAAATGTGCATAAATGTTGGTTAGTTGTCTTTTGTGACTGTGACTTGTGCTTTTGAAAAACAAAAAATATCTCAGTGTGGTAAATGCTTTAAAATACTCTCTTTAATGTAACAGTATTACTCTGCCTCCTGGCAATACTTCATTGGTATAGCATGTCTGATGACCTAAGCAAAAGTCTCAGTGTAGGACTAAGATACTTTTACAGAAGCTCTAATTTGGTGCTGCAGAGACCAAATCTTGGAGAGTCTCCTTAGAAAAACCTATGCTGGTATTGAAGACAAGTGGAGGCACTCATGGTCCTGGCAGGATGTTATCAGACAACCTTACAAATCCCTATGAGGCTGGAACATTCCAGTATTCCCACTTCACAGATGAAGCACAGAAGGATAAAGTACAAAGATTTTTAACTACATGAGTGCCTTAAAAGCGTAAGTACAAATGTTCTTGTGTACAACTAAATAGAATAGACTATTTCAGTTGGAAGGGGTGTACAACAGTCATCTAGTCAAACTGCCTGACCAATTCAGTACTGACCAAGTTAAAGTGTTTTAAGGGCATTGTCCAAATGCTTTTTAAATACTGAAAAATTTGGGGCATCGGCCGCCTCTCTAGGAAGCCTGTTCCAGTGTTTGACTGCTCTCAGTAAAGAAATGATTCCTAGTGTTCAGTCTAAACCTCCTCTGGTGCATCTTTGAACCTCCTATTAGTGTAGGAGTATAAATACCTCCTGTAGTAGTGGATTCTTCCCAGGTCAGAAAGCAAGTAAATGTTGTGCTGGGACGTTGAACCTCAGTGTTGAGGTAAGGCTAACTGCTGGACCAGCTTTCTTCTCAGCAAACCAGAGATGGGACTTGATTTTGTGGAAATAGTCTCAGTGAGAGGCTCAGTGCACACAAAGCACTGAATGCAACCAAGCCTCAACCAGCTCCACTCTTAGTGGTTTTCTACAATGCAGTCTTTGGGTCAATGACTGTGCGGCCCTTAAACTTCAACCCAGCAACTAGTCCATGCCTAATGTTACGGCCAGTACTGTCAGCCTGATGCAATGCCTCTGCCTAGGAGCAGGTAATTTTTTCTGCTGGGTTCAGATAGCTTGTGAGATGACTTTCTTCTCTTCCATGAAAAGCTCTCTTCAGAAGCAATGAAGCTAGTTGGCAGTATTTTAACCATTGCTGTTACAGAACAACTCCTGTGTATCAGACTTCTTGAAAAAAAGATTTCCATGTGTCAGAAATACATTTCCAATGGCTTGTGTGGGAATTAACTTTTACTTTTGTCAGTGATGGTAGACTAGTTCTACACACTTTTAGTGGAGCAACTCAGCTGTGGGCACAGCTGCTTAACTAGGGGTACTCGGTGGTTTACAACTCATTCAGAATGTATGTCCCTATTCATTAGCAAAGTTCATTACTCCATAACATAAACAACTTATACTTTAAAAGAAATACTTTGTATGATCACTACTGGTTTTGTTATTTTAAGAGGTGGGGAAAGGTAGTTCTTCAATCTTCCATCTTCTGCTGTCTCCTTAAAGAATTTAACACACAAGTCTGATTAACCAAGAGAATGTCTTGTCTTCATTCAAGCTGCTTGTTGCATATGGACCATGCTTCTTTCTGAAACTTGTGTCGGTCCTTTCACTCACTTTCAGGAAATGCTGCGTCTGTATGGCTGTTTCAGGGATACACAAGGTGTATATCCTCAGTGATGTATCTCCATGTTCCTAGTGTTTTTACTTGGCATCCCCTTCCTTTCCATCCCTTTTTTTCTTAGATTTGTTCTGCTTGCAAAGGCTTTTTCTAGCTTTGCTTTCCTATAGACTGCGTAGGAATGAACAATAATCACATAGCTTATATAAAGAAATTTATTTATCAGTTTCTTTCCTAGTGGTTAATCAATGCTCCTCTGGCACCTTTGCAGGTACAAGCACCAAAAGTACGAGAGGAACCTGAAGTTGCTGTCTCCAAAGTTGAGGGAAGGTTGTAGTGCATTTTGTGTTGCTGCTGTTCTGTGGATGAAAGGAGATACACTTCCCAGGTATATCAAGGTGCCACACTGCAGTCCTACATCAACCTCTTTCTTTAGTAAATATACAAAATAATTTCTGGAGGGTTTCTAGATTGAAAAAACAAAACCCATAAAAAACAAAAAATCACAATGCCTCACTTTTATTAGAATTAGTAAGTGGAAGTAGAAGAATACTACAGTGGACACCTACCAAGTAAACACTATGCACAAGATACCTTGGAGATCCATTCTTCAATTAATACTTCTCAAAAACTTTAGTGACAGTTACAGCAACACTACAGAGAGAACAGTTCTTCCATTCTCAGGTGCGGTGATACTTCTCTTGGTTTTCAGTTTAGTTCCCCCAGTTGGATTAATAATTGGATATTAAAATGCCAGAGCAGATGAGAGGGTAAATATAGACATACAGTAAGAGAATCATATTATTTTTTGTTTTGTAATTAAGACTGAGGAAGGTTTGATATGGATGATGCCCTTTAAAAAACAGAAACATTCACTGTGCTATTACAGCACTTATCACCCCCAGTCTCTTTTTTATTATTATTGGGTTTTTGTTTTTGTTTTTTTTTTTACCACCTGAATAGCTGTCTTGGGGTATGAATTGCAGAAGCATGTGTAAAATACTTTTCCTGGAGCTTGCTGAATAATCAAAATGGTTTTATCTAGCTATTTTCAATTTACAAACTTCAAGAGCAAATATGTTGCTTTTCAGTGAAGATGCATACAAAAAACAGCTTAGATTCTCAAAGAGATTGTGCAAAGTAATCCTTTAGCCAGCAGAGGACTGTAGAACCACATATCACACAGTTATTCATGCAAAAATGTTCAATCACAACGAGTAAGGGGAAAACCCATGTAGCAAACTGTGTAGTCCAGTCTCTTAAACATGGTAAAATACAGAAAAGGGAGGGCTCTTTTCTTTGTTTGTTTCTCATTAAAGAATTTAATTTGTCTCAGGTTCCCCTTGTCGATGAAGATCTATGAGAATTTTGTTTACATTTTGAAGCACATTGCCAAGAACAGTACTTCATATGGCAAGTATACTGAACCTTTTGGGGGAATGACAACACTACAAAAATGGTGGCGCATTCCCTAAAGGAAAACATACTTCATTTGTAGTGAACATTATGTCTGCACAAACTAATGGCACAACCTCATATTCAGTTTATGTAAAATAAAACAGGCCCATATGTTGCTGCTTTTAGAGTTTGGGTGTTTAAATTAAATGTTGTTTAATGAATATTCAAGCCCATTTGCTCAAAAGTTGCACTGAGTATAGCATCTTTTTCCTCTGTATCCAGTCTTACCTAGAGTATTAAGCCACTACAAGAGGGTGCTAAAGCTGAGGCATCTGTTTCTAACTAAAACTTGGATATTAAAATGCCAGAGCAGATGAGAGGGTAAATATAGACATACAGTAAGAGAATCATATTATTTTTTGTTTTGTAATTAAGACTGAGGAAGGTTTGATATGGATGATGCCCTTTAAAAAACAGAAACATTCACTGTGCTATTACAGCAGCTGCAGTTTGGGTGTGTTATAGTGGCATAGTCACTCCACTGTCCGCTTCCTATAGGAGTTAGTTCAGCTTCTTCAGTGTATGTGGGCTACATGCCTGTGCTGGGATGCCTCAGCAGGCTGCTTTCTAGAGACATATGCATCTGTGTGGGGCTATAGGCACCTTCTAGATCTTCGTGCCTGGGTATGGGCAGGTTGACTAGAGGGACTCTGTAAAAGCTGGAATTTGCATACTGTCGGTAGCATCTGTCCCCAGCTCAAAGTCAAATAGAAATATTAGTAGGCTGAAAGAAATCCTCTGGAAGCCAGATCTGTCCTATTGACTGCCCTATTGAATGGTCTAGACCTTTCAGACCTGAAATACATCTGGCATTCATCATCAAAGGTCAGTAACTGCATTGTGAGAGGTTACTTTGAGTTGGGAAGGAACCCGTGGCTACAAATAGGTGGTTGAATTCAGTCTTATTGTGCATTTACTTGCATCTATTAAATCAAGTTTTTAATTAATGAAGGCACTCCTGTGTATGTTTAAATCCACATCTTTTCAAGAAAATCTCTCAAAGACAAAACCTGAAATATGTACTTACATGTTTTCATGAACTTTATCTCTGAGTCCAGAAACTGACAGCACTATCCTTTTTTTTTAATGGCATGGAAAAAATCTCATTAGAAGACAGCTGGAATGTAAACACAAATCACAATAATTGGCTTTTACGTATTTTCATGAGGGTTCTTCAGATACTTGTTTTTACTGCACAAGTGCAATATTGTAGATTCACAGTGAAGCCCTCTTCAGAGAATAATTGATACATGGATAAAATACTTAAAAACATCCCCTAATGCTGTAAATCTAAATGAAGCCCAAGACTATTACATGAGAAAAACAAATATACAAACCCTCAAATTCTTTAAAATTCTGTTATTTGCTAGAGCTTCTCTTGCCTAACTAATTCCAATGTCTACTGAGCTGCATTGTTAAGCATCTATTAGTGCAAGAACAGAACCAGAAATTGCTTGCCCAACAAAGTGTCACCTGAAGATAGTTAACCTGTTCTGGGCATATCTGTAGACATAAAAATTCACCATTTATCTGTGTCTTTCAGAATATTTGTTAGGGATCTCTAATTAGAAAAAGAAATCTACATAGATGAAAAATTTAATGAAGTTGAAATACGATCACCTGTCTGCAATGCGAACTTCTGGGACGAACCACACTTTAATTTCTTCTTGTACTTCAACAGGCAATTACACTGTTCTGACTACTGTACAACAAGCAGTGAAAGACAATCCTATCCTGAAATACTGATTTCATTTTACATCTCAATTCTGAGCTCCTAAAACTTGTAATACATAGGAAAATAATGTTTTCTTTTTAAAAAAATTATGATTGAGAAAGACTTATTAGGATAATTATTTTATTTTAAAATGTAGCTCTGTGTTAAACTTATTTCTTATGCAATCCTCTGTGTATATTCAGTGAGTATATGTACTCACTGTAGTGAAATAATTCTTTCTGATTTTAGCATTCATTATTTCTATGGAGCCAACTGTCCCTTGTTCATCATCAGTGGGACTGTCAGTGGTTGCTATCAGCTACTGTTTTCTAAACCTTCCGTGTGCACAGGCGTAAGAAAAAAATACCCAAAATTCTGGGGTATTTTTGGAGTCAAACAGCAGTACAAGTGAGTATATGTGTGTGTCCTGAATTTGAAGATAATCCGCTTTTTAGCTGTAGGATAAATACAGTCTGAGCAACTTTATGTTACGTTGGTAGAATGATGTCCTGGTTTGGGCTAAACCAGAACTAATTCTGTTTCAGTGCTTTAACTTTTCAGTTAACTCTCCTCTAACTAACGGCACTTTCTGAAACAGCAGCATGTTTTTCCAGACAGTGACTGCTTCTCGCAGTGATAAGGCCTGATGTTTATAGTTTGTACCAAGGAATGGTGTGCAGAGAGGCCCTTGCTTATACTTGTTCTTGTAGTGACCAAGGTCACTGCTAAATCTTGTCCTCCATGTTGGGGTGCTGGGAATGAAAAGGGTCACAAGCACAAAAAAGGTCACACCTGCAGGGAGGAGTGAACCGGACAGGTGACCAAAACCTGACCAACAAAGTATTCCATCCCATAGACGTCATATTCAGTATAAAGCTGAGAGATCACGAGGGTCTCTCTCTCTCTTCTTTGATGGCCAACATCTGAGGAGGACTCTCTCTGTTCTTCTGTCCTCAATCCCGACCCGTACATCCCTGAATCCAGTGCCTCAGTCCAGCTCCTGCATGCCGTTCCCATCTGCTGCTGAGTCCAGCCTGGGACTGCCCCAGTGCCAGCCCTGCAGTGCCGGTGGTGACGTATCATCATCGGGGGGGGGGAGTTGGGTTTGGTATTGGTGTTGTATCTGTTTGTATATATTTGGACATATTGTATATATTTCATTATTTCCTTATTATTATCTTTTCTTTTGTTGTTATTGTTTCATTAAAGCTGGTTTAATTTTCCAAACTGTACAGTCTCTCTCCCTTGTTCTTGCACTCTTTTTCTCTTTTTGGAGAGGAGAGGGGTTAATAGAGAGTGTCCGTCGTTCATTAGTGGCCAGCCCACCTCAACCCATGACAGATGACTAAAGTATAGGTGGCTTGAAATCACTAGCAAATGGCTTCCCAAGTCGCCAGTGTCTGTTTGACTTCAAGTTTCTAGAGCCCCCTATCATACAGTGTCCCGGTCAGTTCAGCATTCAGAATGTAGCCCACAATTCCCATTTTGTTTCCCTACATCTCTGCTTTTGAAGGACTCCCACCCTTCACCAGTTACAATCTGTTTAAATTGCGGAGAACAAACTGTTCTCCAAACACTGGGAAAATAAAAAAAATAAAAAGACTTTTTTTTTTTTTTGTCTTCCTATCATCCTTTAAAACACACCAACTCTTTCTTTCTCACCTTTCTTCTTGTCAGCTATAACAAACACAAACTGTCCCTAAGGAAAAAACAAACACTTGCTGTGGTATGCAAACACTCTGTGAATTCATGACATCAGTGCTAACATGGCCTGTTCCAGCACCAATTTAAAACCCGTTCTGCTGCACCTTATGTCATCTCTTCCTGGCTATCTATCCAGCTTCTTCCAGGTTTGTTATATTAATCTGGCATCCACCCTTTTGAATGCTAAAATATATTATCCCCACCTTTCTACGGTAGTGTGCATGTTAAAAGATTAAAATAGTTTTGCATCCTCCTTTATGCTATATAGGCCGTGGAGAACAATTGTACATCATGGATCTAGCCCTCAGGATAGGAGTCATACTGATGACAACCTGTCGAAATGCTGAACTTGTGTTGTTGTTTGGATGAAAAAGAGAATGCAAATGAAGGATAAGGAGAAAATAAAGGCTTCAGGATGGGCAAGGGAGATTTTCCAGCAATAGAATAGCGAATATTGTAAGAGCACTTGTGATTACAAGTCATATAGCCCTCCACTGTTGGGAGCCAGAAATGTCTCTGCTTCATTTACACTCCTTCCCAAAGACATTATAATGCCTGAAAGAGAATAAATCTAGACAGATTCCACAAGCTATAGAAGGAAGATTTGTTTTATTAAAGTCTTAGAAAAGACTCTTGGACTCTACTTTCGTGCTACCTGCCAGGAAGTATCTGGGTGTAGACTATGAAAGCAAATGCATTTCCATGTCATTTTGGGTTTGTATATATGGCAAATTCACATCATTAAAAAAAATGATAAATTGGTTATGAGTCAACCCCCTCACATAGAAGTTCTCACTTGGTTTCTGTTCATCTTCTAGCAAGTTGCCTTAGCTTGATTAGACAAATCAATGCTGTTTTCTGGTATAACTGAAACATTTAGGACATTAGTAGTGAGGCTGCAGTTGGCTACTTTGGGGGAATAAGATATAATAATGCCTAAGTTTGTGGGATGTATTTCCACATTTTACTGTAGACAAAGAACCAATATGCTGTAAAACCTATACTTTTTTTCTAGAAGACAGCCAGTAATTATGCTATGTATGAAGAAAACCATTCCCAGAGCTCACATGGGTGTTTTAGGAAGAGAAGAATTCTGTTTTCCGCCCAGCTTTTAGTCAACATGGTGCAAATACAATCAAAAAAAGACAAGCAGCACTAGCTAGAATCACTATAAAGAGGAAAGCTGATTCCCTCCAGTCCTGTCTTTTTCTGTGCTATCCCCCCCCCTTGCTTCCCTCCCATTGCCTTGCAGGTAGGACATTAAAATAAGTTGTATATGAAGAACTGAGAGTAATCGGAGCAAAGCAGTCTTTCTTGATTTATTACTTCATTCATTAATCCATATATAAAATGCAATTTAAGAGAAGGCTCAGAAATCCTCACTCTGACATGTTCTCACATATTTGATAAATGATTCCACTAGAAGAGGCTTGTAGGACATCTGCAGTAAATTCTGCCGAGATCTGTTTCTCAAAACACTTTTACACTTTCATATCAAATTAGAGGATATCTCGTAGATAAGGGTAAGTGATGGGCTTTCTATCACTTGGATGCATGTGGAGGAGTACAAACAACAAGCGCCATAAGAAAGCCACAGCTTCAGGACAGTCTCCTTGAAAATAATTCTCAGAATTGTTTCATTTCAGCCCAAAGTTGTCAATAGTCATTGAGATGTTTGAAGACATTGATATAAATATTGTTTTCTCTAAGTATCCAGAGGAAGAAGCACTGTGATACATATATTCCATTTGAGCTATTCGAGGCAGAACATGGATTCTTAATATTGATTTGGGGGAGATGAACAAAATTTTAATATGGCAATCACACAACCTCGACATACAGGACCAGGATACCAGCAAGACTCTTTAAACTTGGAAACTGCATTCCTTTGATTAGGCTAGAGAGGGGCAGTGAAACAAAGAGCTTTAGTTTTGGAGAACCTTCCTCTCTCCAAACCATCTCCAAAATATACACCCATCACTGCACTGTCCTCAGAATTTCCTCTCCCCTTTCACCTTATTTTTTGTACTCTTTACTCTTTCCCATTTCTATGCATAATATTCCCTTCTCCTAGTTCTTTCATTCTTCCCTAAGGCTTTTGTCAGGCTATCCCTCCAGTTCATGCCATGTAGGAAGTACTGAAGAAAAGGAGTATCACTAGCAGGAGTCTGTGGAAGCAACTAACTAGGAAGGTGTTTACTTCTCGCAAGCCTGCATGTGAGAAGTACATGCACCCAAGCAAGGTAACTGTGGTCATCTTCCACCTTGCTTTATCAAACAAGGATGCAGTGTGAGAAAAAATGTTTGTGGACCTTGATTATTTTGATACCTTGCTATGATTTGTATGCTTATTGTCTAGTAATAGGCAGATAACATGTAAAGACATATGTGCAAACACACACCTGTGTTCCTACTGTTTGAATGGTGAACAGGTCAGACAATTCCCAAGATCCCATCGATATATCAGAAAAAAGGGATATAAAGTGAGCATTCCCCTTCTGTTCTCTTCGGTGCTCTGCTTAACTGCTCCTACAAATTAGAGAACAGAATCAGTTTAGAGAAAAAGACTCTACTCAGACACTGTTCATTCACAGCTACAGTAGGGACCTACTGTCAGCAACAGGACTTTGTGACAGGGCGAATGAAGATTTCGTGCTTCATTTTTCAGAGGAAAAAAAAAAAGAATTCCAAATTAACAAGATTTGGTCTTGAACAAACAATTTTAGCACAAAGCTAATGAGCTGAACTGATATCTATTTAAAAACTCAACATTAAAAAACAAGATTACATTAATCTTCTAGGTATAGAAGACCTAGAAGCTCAGTTTTCTCTCTTTTCTTTGGATTGTATTTTGTTGAGAAAGGAGGAAATAAGTTAGACTCTGTATTCTAATGACTGCTTCTTTCTATCATTCTTGCCAACCCTTTAGTTCAAGCATCTTTTGTCCATTTCTCCAAAATTTAGTGCAAAATGTCTTCCTGAAGACCAGACATGAATTCAGGGATGCTGGTTTCTAATAGAAACTTAGCTGCAGCATTACCTCTACATCTGCAGTGAACAAAGTATGCTGCAAATCTCAATCATGTATTTAAATTCTCTGTGGATATATGGATTATTGCTGCTGTACAAAGGAAATCTTTCTGCTACCCTTGAGTAATATCCTCCAGCCTTATTCAACCTGAAAGTACAGAAAGTCATTACAGCTGTTTTGTTTGCATATAGCTCTCTTGCCTTGTATTTTAATGTCTGGACAGCATTAGCTCAATTAGTCTGATGAATGAGTAGGTCTTCTAATATTTACTATCTAATTAGTTTATTGGCCTAGATGTAACGTGTTATGTCTAACTGTGCAATGTGTCTAGCCAAGATTGTCCTGAAGAACTTTGTGGTCTATTTCTTCAATGTTTTGGCCCAGTGCTTTTTTGGAAGAGAAAGAACAAGCTAATTTCTGTATCTTTTTTCCTGAAGATTGTCAAAGCAATAAAGCATCCTAGATACTCTTGCCCTACTAATGTCCCAGATGGAGAACTCTGAATTCCTTCTATCTAGGGCAGTCTGGATAGATTAGATAGCACTTGAGAGAGAAAATAAAATAAAGGGCCATCTTTTGAATTCCAGCTGACACATAGCATGCAAAACAGAAATGGAGTACAACACAGTGGAGTATATACCAAGAACCATAAAATACTCTATTATATGCTCTTCTGTTGCCAAAGGGAGTGAAAGAACAAACACATAACAGATGTTAGTTGTATTACTTTTTAAGCTACTTGAAAGTACCGAGTTCTTACCAAGAAGAGCTTGTATCAAAACACACAGATACACCATGAATGGGAACAATTAGAAGAAACACTATTGTATATAACTGAAGTAGCTCAGACTATTTTTTAAAAAGTAGAACAATAAATTAAATCATACCTTTTTTCCCTTCCTATTTAATCTATGAAAAAAAGATAGTTTATCAAAAGACTACTTCTAGGAGGTTGAACAGCCTTCCAGGTTGATCAACACTAGCCCTAACACAGAAGGTTGTTTCTAAACCCAGCTACAGGTGCTGAGTCTGTAACAGGCACAGCTGATGCTCATGTTCTGTGTAGCAGTGTTAGCAGGTCAATGGTGTAACACAGCTGCTTTTATTCAGAGCCAGGTGAGGCAAGGGGCTTTTTCTACTTCCAGCCTTGGGGTCTGGGTTTCCTATCCCAATAGCTACTTAGAATCTGAAAGCCTAGAGAAAGGAGGATCAGGAGTGGATGGCTGAACATTCGCAAGCTCCTTTCCTCTGGTTAAGAAGGTAGAAGAGTAACTGCTTAACTGAGGTGTGTGTGAATGCTCTGGGGACCATCAGCTTAACCTGAAATTCAAGAAGAGAAGCCTTAAGAAATCTTGAGCTTAGGTAAAGGTAGGAAAACTCTGGGATCTCTGTTTAAGACTGTTAAAGCTGCGTTACTTTTAATCAGCAGTTGTAAAATGCTTAAAAAAAAAAAAAGGCAAAAAGTTAAGTGTGTGAATGAAATAGTGTCTAATTGTCTTTTTTATGTAAAAGAAAAAAAAAAGACAGTTTGACTTGCCTCTAAATTTGAAGTTGTCTTTTCCTGTGTCACAAACAAACAAAAGAGAATACAGGAAGGTAAGAAGAGCATGCTGTTAAATGGATAAAGAAAATACATTAGGAAGAAATATCTAGAAATAAGGTCTCTTTTTGAAATGGCTTTCATTGATTAGCCCCTTAGATTTTGACTCAAATTTGGTTTTATAAAAAGTTCTCTAGTTCGATCAGTATTTCCAACTATCCTAGAAAATAAAATTAGAGCATGCAAGCAAAATCTTTTCCTATTTACTCGGTTTCTTTTTATTCTCCATGGTATATCTCACAATTTGGAGGATGTGCATCTTTGTTTTTTTTTAAATTGTGTTTTAACTTTTTGATACCACAAACAGCTGTAGGGCATAAAATGAAGACATATAGGGCTTGGTGGACATATATAGCTTGGTGCATACGTGACTGTAAAGGTAGAGTTTGCATCCCCTTTTCAGTTGTATTCATCAGTGTTACAAGGCATTCCCAAGGTTTACTACAAGATAGCTGTACTTCTGGTTATAAGGAGTTTGCCCCAAAGGAAACTTATGCTTGTAGTCTCTTGTAGTCCCTGTTTACTCAAATGATAACAGATATCAAAGGTTTCCAAAGATGGACATTGGATCATCTCTTTAATGTAATATCATTGTCATAGGGGCCAAAGTTATGGTTAGGAGCTATAATGAATACTGGAGTCTGTTCACAGAGCTTGAAAGTGTGGTCTGAAAGGCAGTCTGAGTATGAGATGCACCAGATATTTTCCTCTTGAAATATTTGCTGGGGCAATTCAGTGATCCACCCTTAAGATGAAAAGGACACAATGAGCTATTCTAGGGCCTATTTTAGGGCCTTTTTCTTCTGAACAGCAACATCACTGCTGATGATGCTGAAGGGACATCCCCAATAGCTAACTACTGTAAGCTAAAGCAATTTGTGAAGCATCTTAGAAATGTTTGTGGAAGCCTTGGATAGATGTGGAAATAAATGTGAAAAACACGGCCTCTCACTAGTTCATATATTATTTCCATTCATAGTGTATGAAATTGATTAGTGTGATGTCAAAATTGCTGTTGTGTGCCACATGTGTTAACTGACAAATGCGTAACTGCAGCACAAAGATGGGAGGTGGTCCTGGGGTAGCAGTTTTGCTTCCTGGCTTTCAGGAAGCTATTTACATTTGGGCAGGAGAAAGGAGGTAGCCTTGGTCTTTCATATGACCAGGTCCTAGAATTCTTTAGGTGAAAGTCAGTTCTCTGATTCTCTACCTTGATAACTGCTGCTATATTTCACAAAGATGGATAATATGTAATGGATGCCCCTGATGTCACGGGCAGTAGTAGAACACTTACTGTTACTGACATTTGAATAATCATTGCCATGTTTCAGGATTAACAAACCATTAAATGTTTTTTTAAAAAAGAAATTTTTAGACTGTCCTTGTAGCATTTTGGGAGCTAACTCTATCCTGTTTCACTGTTGAAAGGTTCAACCAGTGAACTGAATGTTTGTAAACAATTACACATCTGAGGGAAAGTTTTGTCCCGATGGTAAAACTTTCCGAAGGTGCATGATTTCCGAAGGTGCATGATTTCCGAAGGTGCATGATTTCCGAAGGTGCATGATTTCCGAAGGTGCATGATTTCCGAAGGTGCCAGTCTATATTGTTAAGCACTCCTTTAAAAGTCTGGTGCCATAATTCATTGTTGTAGAAATATCCACTTGTATGGTGCCCCAAGGTGTCAGCATATCAGAAAGCTGTTCTGATTACTGTGCTGGTAGTATTGATTGACTGTGATTGATAATGGTACAATCAAAAATAGCACAAGCACTGCTTACTCTTCAGCTTTGGATCTGGCTTTTTGCAAAATGAGAATATTTCACTTTCTGAAATTGCCTTTCACATCTGTCTAACGCTGCTGCTTTCCTCCTCAGTGGAGTTTTATGTAAGCTATGATCATGCACCTCTAAAATAAGTTTGAATCCTGATTTGCAAACATTTAGATATGTGTATAAATTGGTCCCAACATATCCTGTTACCTTATCTCTGGGCTCTGAGTGTTAATACAGTAATTTCTGATCCTTCTACTTCATCAATATACATTCACACAAATTCATGTGGCAGTTTAGAGCCAATTAAAATTTATAAGCCACAAGTAGTGAGTGAAATTCTAAGGATTAATTTACTCACTGGAGTATTAATCTGTATAATGTAGTAGGTTATCCTTCAGTAAACTTGGCTATATGGAGATAGGGAAATACATTTCCGTGCATGTTTTACTGTAAATGCAGTAATTGGTCCCACTGGGCTGTTGAGCTTGAATGGTTACAGCCAGCAGTACCACTGCAGCCTTGGTATGAGCCCTTGGAAAAAGGACCAAATCAGCAATATGAAATCCAGTTGTGTTTATCGAGCAGGATCCATCTTGCTTTTCATTCCCTGCTCTGAGTTCAAGATCAGGAAAGAAAAAGCAAAATAAATAAAATTAATTAAAATTGAAAACAAAGACGACCCTTGCTGTGAATATCAGAAAGTATAACTTATTTCTTCTATCTCCCCCAAACCTCTCCATTTGAAGAAGCAGTTGAGAATGGACTGGAAAAGGGAGGCAGTGATAGTAAATTACTTAATACATTTGACAGAAGGAGCTTCTTCCTTAAGGCCTTGAGTAAGGATCTTTTTACACTTGGAAAATCTAATTGATCAAGCCTAGTAAATCTGACTTTTGTTAATGGGCTTTTAACTATCATTTATTCAGCTAATGATCTTGCTGATAGAAACAGGGACAGAAAGAGAAAACCTGGTGCCTGATTCAATGTTTTAATTTAGATCCTTTCCTCTCTGCTTCAAGATGTGCTTCCTTTCATCAACTTCTTCCTTCTCCTAAGTTATTAACCATGAGCTGTGGTGAACCCAGTAGAATCCACATGTGTTTTCAAAAAAAAAAAAAAAAAGACTAAGTAAATAAAGCTGGGGGAAAAAAAAACAAACCCAGGTGTCAAGGGAGCCTGGAAAGACCCAGTCAGGGCAAGCAAATGAATAAATAAATATTCTGTAGAAACTTGTGTCTTGGGAGCACTGAGGTTTTGGGATGAAGAGCTGCAGTAAGAATTCCTTTCCTAAAAGAGGCTAAGCCTGGTATTCAGCCCTGGCTGTGGGTTGGAAAGCCAGCATCCCAGTTGTTATCTTACATGATTGGATTTATCTATCATATTCCCTCTGACAGGGATGGTACTGAAAGGCCAAAACCTGCTGAATTGCCTTTATCTAGATGACATGTGAATTATCCCTGTCCAACCTCCTAGTTCTAATTCCTGTGTTTGTCAATCGATGTGGAGCAGAAACATGAGTGTTTTTTTTTTTTTAAAAAAAAGGAAAATTGCTTTCTGCAGATAATTCCATGTCAGCTGGAGGCAGAACACAAGTTTTCCTCCTTGCTGAGCCCTGCCCTGTCTCCTAGGCTGTATATCTTTCCAATCTCTTCTTCCCAGCCCCCAAACATAACATCCTCAGGGAACTCTGTCCCCTGGACAACTTTAATCCCAAAGTCGGTTGTGACCCTGCAGGCTGCTATGCGGCAGTGAAAACCAGGCAGAAATCATGGTATGGTTATCGGACTTATGAGTCTGATTGCCAGCTGCACATTATGCTAGGCTATGCATTTCAAGAAAGTATGGAAAAACTGGCTGGCTTATAGGACCAACAACTGGTCCTATAAACAACCTCTTTATAGGACCAGAACTGGAACAGAACCCAGAATAAAGGCACAGGATTTAAAGGGGTTTTTAACTGAAAATCGTGCCAGAGTGCACTCACATATGCAATTAAACTAAAAGACCCTTATTAAGGCTGTCCAACTCCAAAAACTTTTAAAAATTATGGAAATAGTCATATATAACACAGATGCTTTGGCAGAGGGAAAAAAAAAAACCCACAAATTTAGCTTGAGAAGTCATACTAAAGAATCTGCTGTTAGGGGTAGAAATTACTTTTCAGGTTTCATATCTGACAGATAACTTCTGTCTTAATCAAATTCAAGTGTGTATTTGATATTTTTTTTTAGATGGTATTTTATATCAAACATAGTTATGTACTCTGAAGAAACCAAAATAAAGAACTATGTGGTACATTCTAAACTAATTCATGGGGGAATGATACCTTGTTTCATACTGTATTATTTCTAGATTGCTAACACTAATTGTTCCACCTTCTCTCTCCAGTTATTGAAACTTGCATATATTCTGGTTGTGTGTGCAGTGTTTTCTAATTATCTTCTGAGGTATTACTACTATATCCCTACAGAGACTAACAGAACTCAGTAGAGATTCATAAAAGGCATTTAAAATCCCTCTAATTGATATGTGAATGTGGGGAAAAACAGTGATTTTTTTTTTTCTTTTTATTCTAGCTTTTCAGATGTCTGTCTCTGTTCAAACAGTGGCATTCAGGAGATGGAGATTTGATTAGTATAGTCTTGTTCCATGGCATTATTTTCTGAGGGGGAGCCTGGTAAAAGTTGTGTTCCATAAAGGTCCCCATCATAAGCACTAATACTTGCCATTGTTCTCATAGTTCTCAATAATTTCTTTGTTCTCTTTTTTTTTTTTTTTGTTACTCAAACTTAGTACTTTTATAGGTTTTTTTTTATACTGAGTATCCAGAAAGGATCCTCACGTTTTTGGAATAAAAACGGAATGAAATTGCAAGTGTCCAAGTGTAATTGTGAATACTGTGGATTTTATAAAATAATTTACTCTTGCTGTTGTCACTTTGTATTTGAATGAATCATATTTTTTCTCCATAACCTGGACTGAAATATTCCCTTGACGAGGACTTCCCAAGATTTTACTCTATGTAGAGAGAACTATAAAATTAACTGCCATGAAATTAAGATTCTTGCACTTCTAATGTTGGGCCTGAACAACTGGTTGGATTCTCCATTAGGGAAGTAACTTGATTTTCCTTGGGCTTAGACTTGAGAGGCTTTTACTCAGGTGTAGCAAGGTCAGCTCTCAGGTAAGGGAGCACCATTTTGAAAGCCTTGGCTGGCCTTAAAGCCGTTTAAGGGGGCTGAATAGTGCAGTCACAGCTGTTGCCATGTCTAAGCCTGTACCTTGCTGCCACCAGTCTGTGCCCATTTCCACGCAGATGCTTGGGGCTGGATCTGCCCTATTCCCTGTGTGGCTTGGGTGGGACAGGCCATGCCCTGTCTGTGCTGGGGAGCCCCAGCAGCACCTGGACCATGCCTGAGGGTGTAAGTCTGCACCTGGTGTGACTTTGGTTTGGTAGTTATAATAACGATGAATAAAACAATAAGCAGCTTTTAACTGAATGGAGAGAACACTGGCTTAATGAGGCTTTGGATCAGCACTTCAGAAAGTTGATCTTTTTTCATTATACACAAAAACTGCAGCCTTCCCTCTATTTGCCTAGGTACTTAGTGGTGCAAAATGCTATAGCGTAAGGAGCTGATAGTATTGACTGTAAATGTAAGTTGTGCTCCAGTCTGATAGAAAGAATATCTAGAATGGTGCATTTACTTAGCTGGGAGGGCAGTTTTAAAACTTGTTCTAAGCACTGAGAGGATAGAGCAGTTTCTGATTTATTTCAAATATGGATCAATATCAAGAACAGTGATAAGATTGCAGACATATGGGGTATTTTAAGCTGATCTGTTAGAATTGCAGGAGTACTGGATGGGGTGTTTTTTCTTAGCCTCATGCTGTGGTCCTTTTGAGTTATAATGGCAAAATTACACATTGAGTTATTTGGTATTTTTGGTCCTTAAGTGACTTGTATACATTCATATAAAATAGTTTGATTTGACTTCCTGTAATACGTATTTGAACTACTTACTCTTACAAATTATCTTTGAGACCACAGCAAAGCAGCACTCTTTCTCTTCCACGCCGATGCCACCAATGCTTAATTATCTCTGTGCTACTGTACCATTGCACATCTCGCAATGTGCCCTGCTATTTCATGGAGAAAATATTGAGTTCATTGATCTACAGCTGCACCTTACTGAACTTCTGCAGTGTCTCTCTATCTTCTGTACGTCTCTAGTTTAATCTTTCTCTCTGGCTACTGTAGTTATAGCTGAAAAAGCTGTTTTCTGCTGGTTAAAATGCAGGGTGAGCCGGCTGGCATTGTTCTTGGCAAACATTGCCCTAGTCACCAGGGTGGGGAACACATGGAGTAATGAGCTTTAATCCTGATTAATAATACATATGAAACATGTAGGCCAGCCAGCCTTTGTCAGAAAACCCTGATTTACCAAGCCTCACCTCTTTGGAAAGAAGTGATGAAGATTGATCACTGCTTTTTGTCCACCGGTGTTTACTTCCCATTTACTTTGTTCTTGATCTTTGCTCCTCATGAGCTTTATCACATGTTAGCAGATGCTCATGTTGTCAAAGAACTGGCTTTTCAGGCAGTATTTTTCTTTTTATTTTTTTTTTTAAAAAGGTTGTCATTCCTGTGTGCAGCAGCACTAAGCCTGTGCTTAGATTTGTGTAAGGAGGCATTTGGTGCAAGTGTCAGTCTTTGGGTGTTTGTGTGACTGTGTGTTGACAGAAGTGACTCAGCTGGTGCCCATATTGTGAGCTGTGTGCTCACTCTACCTCAAGAGGCAGGGGCTTGCCTATAGCTGTTGGTTTGTGGAAGCAGCTATCCCAGGATGAAATGCCCCAGACAGGTTGTGGAAGAAAGGGCGTAATTTACAGATTACATATATGTTTTGTTTTAGACAAGAGAGATGCTACAGATAATGAGATCCCTTCACCTTGCCCCAGGCCTCATCTCAGCTAGTTAGTGCCTGCCAGCCTATCAGCTGCAGGCTGGTGTTGGAGTAGAGGAGGCAGAACATACCAATGCCTGAAGATGTGGCAGTAAATCATTATCGTGATGCTTTTGCTGCTGTGTCCTCTGTTGCCCGGGGAGGGAGAAGATGCTGCATTAAACAGCTGTTTGGGCACCTCTGCTGTCCCCTGGCTCTGCCTTGCTCAGCTGATGCAGGATTGCTGTGAAGTGTCAGAGAGCCTCCCGAAGCGCAGTCAGACTTTGTATGGTTCTGTGTTCCTGCATTTTGGCTCTTCTGCCATCCTGTGTAGGACACAAATGAAGAGGATCATACAGGTCTTTGCACTGTAATAACAAATGGATTCCAGTGTTTCACATATACCAAAGAAATTTAAGTGTATGCACATGGGAAAATGCATTTTATTGGAGTTTTCCAGGTGGTATCCATATCATTATCTCAATAAAAACGTCTTTTTAAAGGCTTTTTAATGATATTTTCTAACAATTTCAGAGTAGTCAAGCACAGTGGTCTTGATCTTTTCCAAATGGACTGCACAAAACAATAAGCTTTGGTACCAAACTATTAGCGAAGGGGAGGGGAGGCCAGCTTTGTTTTTAGCACTTTTCTCAAGCTAGAGCTGCTTCTATTCATACCCACTGGAGGGTTGAAAGGTGGTTTTATTTTACACGCTGGGTCATAGAATGACATGCTAGACAGAGCCATAGCTGCTGCTGTTCGTGATATTCCCCAGGTCCTAGTTTCTTTTATCACAGAAAGATCTAGCCTTCTTTACACTTTCCCTAGTTGTCTAGGGGACTTCTATTATAAAAAAACCCCCTAAAGCTGGTTTAGGAAAAAGAAAGAAGCAGCAGCATGAATGAACTCATGAAGCTTTTCTTCTTGATGAATGATAATTGAATTGTATATTTAACGTGAATAAATGACTTGAATTTGCTACCGTACTGTGTACAGTGAAGAAATTAATATATTGCTGTGGGTTTAATTCAAAAGTTCTTAAAAACAAACAAACTTGTATGCACCAATGAATGTACTGTAACTTCTACCTTTAAAAAAAAAAATGCCACAACGAAATCGTTGTTGACTTGTGTTAGATGCTGGCAGGAATCATTGACACTTTAAAAATTCCTGTACTGCTTATCAAGTAAAAGTACAAATGATATGACTACTTTAGAATGGTAGGATACTTTGTTCCCCTTCCTTTGTGAGCACTTGTGTATATAGCCACTGTCAGCTTATATCTGTCTTCTAAGGAAAACGATACTGCTAAGAGTCTAGCACCTGGGCATATGCAGAATTCACAACTGTACATAATAGCCTCAGGCTCAGATGTCTTGTAATTGTAACAGGTTATAAGTGCATTTGATTTGGTATGTGTATGTCTGAGGGACAAAGAAATAATTTAATTACTTCTGCTTGTTTTTTTTTAATGAGGAGATGTCGGAGGGGTATAATGGCAAAGTGATAAAAGCATTTTTACATGGAAAACCAGGGACAGATAAGGATGCTTTTCTAGGCTCCTTGTGAAGGCCAAACCCTCATGGCCACCAGCTAGCAACCCTAAATTGTCAGTGGGCTGCTGGCACAAGATTTTCCTTTGTGTTGTAGGTTGCATGGTATGGCAAGCCTCAGCCATGCCGGGTCTGTGATCCATTTGGCTCAGGAGAAATCGTGTACTGGGTAAGAAGAATGTGTGTATGCTGTGGAGAGACCACTAACACAGACAGTAAAGTCTCTGGGACGGTTTAAACAGCTGGTTTTCAGCAGCGTTCAGCCTTATCTGTCAGTAGCTTCTGCATTTGCATGACTATTTAAATATATGAACTAACATCACTGCGCTTGATCAGGTCTTAGTCTTTGCTGCACAGTACTGGTGGTATGAATATGCATGAACTGTAATTGTAGGGAAAGGTGTGAAGGATGCAGATTGATAACTATGAGCCTTGTGCTCTTCACACACTCTCCACAAATAGCAATACACTTGGGTAGTGTACAAAACTGTCTTGTTCATTGGTTACTGCATGGAATCCTCAAGGAGCTACATCACCTCTATCCCTGGAAAGCCATTGTCAGACTCACCTTCATCCCCGGAAAGGTGATGGACCAACCTATCTTGGTGCTGTCTCTAGGCCTATCAAGAATAAGAAGGTCATTAAGAGCAGTCAACACGGCTTCACCAAGGGGAAGTCATGTTTGACCAGACTGATAGCCTTTTATGAAGATATAACCAGGTGGATAGATGATGGTAGTGCAGTGGATGTGGTTTATCTTGATTTCAGTAAAGCATCGACAGTCTCCCACAGCATCCTCACAGCTAAACTGGGGAAGTGTGGTCTAGATGATCAGGCAGTGAGGTGGATTGTGAATTGGTCGAAGGAAAGAAGTCAGAGAGTTCTGGTCAATGGGACAGAGTCTAGTTGGAGGCCTGTATTGAGTGGAGCCCCTCAGGGGTCGGTACTGGGACCAGTACTATTCAATATATTCGTCAATGACCTGGATGAGGGAACAGAGTGCACTATCAGCAAGTTTTCTGGCGACATAAAACTGGGAGGAGTGGCTGACGCACCAGAAGGCTGTGCTGCCATTCAGCAAGACCTGGACAGGCTGGAGAGCTGGGCAGGGAGAAATGTGATGAAATACAACAAGGGCAAGTGTAGAGTCTTGCATCTGGGAAAGAACAACCCCATGTACCAGTACAGGCTGGGGACTGAGCTGTTGGAGAGTAGCGTAGGGGAAAGGGACCTGGAGGTCCTGGTGGACAGCAGGATGGCCATGAGCCAGCTATGTGCCCTCGTGGCCAAGAAGGCAAATAACACCCTGGGGTGTATTAGAAGGGCTGTGGTCAGTAGGTAGAGAGATTCTCCTCCCCCTCTACTCTGCCATGGTGAGACCGCCTCTGGAATAGTGTCCAGTTCTGGGCCCCTCAGTTCAAGAAGGTCAGGGAACTGCTTGAAAGAGTCCAGCTCAGAGCCACAGAGATGATTAAGGGGGTGGAACATCTCCCTCATGATGAAAAGGCCACTGTGAGGGTGACAGAGCACTGGAACAGGCTGCCCAGAGAGGTTGTGGAGTGTCCTTCTCTGGAGACATTCCAAACTCGCCTGGACATGTTCCTGTGTGAGCTACTCTAGGTGGCCCTCCTCTGGCGGGGGGGGTTGGACTAGATCTTTCGAGGTCCCTTCCAACCCCTAACATTCTGTGATTCTGTGACATGTGCAACACAGCACTGCTATGCCACTTTGAGTCCCTGTATCTGAACTCTCAATTGAGAAAAGTTCACAAAGATAATCTGGCATTCAGCTTTCCTTGATTCTTTAACCACTGAAAGTTTAAGCCCTACCTGTCACAATTGCTGTTCCCTTTGCATTGTAGTCATTGGTGAAGTCTGGGTGCTCTTTGAACTTGAAAAGTGAGATAGGGCCTTTCTTGTGCTGCCTATTGTGTCTCCCAGTGCCAGTCATTAGTTCTTTGCTAGATCCTCTGTGGGAAGAACCACAACTGCATCTGCTTTTCAAGCTGTTTCTTTATTTTTAGGTTTGTGCTGTGCTTGGGCCCCTTCCCTTGCAGCAGCAACATGTTGCCTTTCTGACAGAGGCTTAAAATGTAAAAATGATGATACTTGTTCATACCAGGCAATGGCAACATTGCTCCTTTCCCTCACTACTCGGTGTGTTCTGGTGGCCTGAAACACTACCTTGCTCTGATGAAATAACTGTATGCTCACAGATAAATTATGGTAAATGCTTTGCTTGGTTCTTATTCAGGGAAACCCGGATTCCCATCAGTCAGAAAGGTTTAGCTTGCTTTAATGTTTTTGTTAAACCCTCTGTCGTGAGCAGATGTCAGTGGACAACTTGTAATCTATTAAGAAAATGAATTTATGTGGCTTTTTTATTCTTGATATGTTGCCAAATTGCAGGACCATATTTGCCTATTTAATTTGCTCTTGCAAACAGTAAGCACAGTATGCTGTTATGTTCAGGCTATAAAGCATCTTATGTAATGAAATAAATATTAATATTTTGAAGCATAAGGATTTGTCATGTTTAGGAGACAAGTGATTGTCCAGTCTTTATCTCTATGTGAATATATATATATATATATAAAAATACCTGTAGTCATAATTCTTGGATTTATTATTTTTGGCATTATTAAAGAGAGGTTAACTCATTTTTTTGGAACAACCTGAAGGAGAATGTGGTTTAAATGTTAATAGTTTCTAACTCCACATTATGTGATTCATTAACATTAATATTTAATTTAATGGAGTCAAAAGATTAATGCTAGTGTTTCTTTCTAAAAAAAGGCAAAGATGTTGCAGGACAGCATTTAGTTTTGCTGTGCTTTATAAAATATTACTGAGGAAAATATTCATGCTGCAATCATACAAATATTCCTTTCCTTCTCTTGCCCCTCCTGAAATCTCTCCATTCTCTCATTTCTTATTCCTAAAAATAAGCCATAGGGTTCTAATGGGGACACTGATTAAATATTCTGCTCTGTAATTTATGCAAAAGCAAATCCCAACAGGAATCAGGGACTCTGAAAATCTGTTGTGAAATAATTATCCTGAATGACATTGTAGAAATGGTCCATGAGGATGTTGTCAATAATACATTACATAAAATCTGTTTGAAATAAACCTTGAAAATTACATGATATTCATGGGAACCTGAAAGAATTATCAGTAAACAAATTTAATCATCAGCTTGATGTTATGCATACCACTCAACCTCTTATTATCTGATCATCTAGGTTTTGGAATGCTGTCGGGAATTGAATAACAATTAATACTGAGATAGAGCTGTAGGAGCTCATGTGGTGGCTGCAGGACTACCTGATTCTCTTAATTTTAACTCATCTCTTAATTTGCATTCATTTCTTGCTGCCACAGAGTTTTTAGTGACACCAGCTTAGACTGACCTGACTGTTTGCTGTTGCAGCCATTCCCTTAACAGGAAGGCATTTGTTGACAAAGAATGAGCCTGCTTGAAAATGACATCATTCTAATTCTTCCCACATACTGTGAAATGGTTATACCAATGTCTAGGTACTTCTGGTCACGATATCCAAACTGCATTGTGACAACAGAAGCCAAACCACAAAATCAAGTGCAGCATAAATTACACACTAAGTCATGCATAGATTTATTGATGATTCTTGCAGTAAGAGGCAGGACCACTGTGAACTCCACTGCAACTAAGTTTGGAAGAGACAGTGCCTACTTCTGCTTCACTGAAGTCAGTAGAGATTTTGCCACTGATCTCACAAGGAGAAATGATTTGAATCTTTCACCTGAAATTATTTTTTTTTTTCAGGCTATTGGGTAGTAGATATCTATTGAGAAAATCTTATATAAAGCAGAAAATACACAAGATAACTTGATGGGAGCTTCAAAACTTCCTTTTAGTGAATGGGAAAACAGTGCAGACTTCATTGGTATGTCTTTCTAATTTGAGGTCATTGGTCACAAGTCTGCTAGCATCTAAGGACACACTTTTTAGTTTTACATGTGCGTTGCTTACATAGATTTTCTGCTTTGTGAATGTGTTTGGATGAAATCACATGATATTAGAACTGTGCAATGATGTCACTGTTCAAGACAGTGCTTGACTTCATTCACTAGTTTTGAATGCTCAAGTGAGAATGCTGCCAAGGAAAGCAGTGTCCTTTCACAGAGAAGCCATATGTTTTATTGCAGATGACTCTTTCAGGCTGGTCTATGTCAAGATGGCAGAAACACAAGCAGATGATTTTCTAAAGAATCACCCAGATTGGGGGGGGGGGGGGGAAGGCAGAGAGGAAAACAGCTATTATGCCGTACGTTTCTAGCTTTGCCTAAAATCTCTGTACAATCTTTAAGTAAGACACAATAGAAATTACTTTTGCAGCTGTGAATGATGGATGTATAAATATTTCTGAAATGAAGGGCAAGTACTTTATTCTTGATATTAGCAAGTTGTGTTCTAATAATTTTGGGGGGTCTTGAAACATTTTTCCTTGTCACTGAGATCACCACAAAATGTACAGTCTATGTTGTATTTAGAGGAGTGACATACTCTTTGGAAAGAATACTTTTCTTGATGGTAGGGTTGTGAAGGAACTCAGAATGAAAAGAGAAAGAACTCTGTGATGTTTAGCTGTGCTGAAGCAGGATAGTATATGTTGAATGGGGCACCTGTTCATATTACATTTCAATGTGTACCAGTCTGGATGAATGTTGATTGAAACGGTATCTGCTTCACAAACTCTTTTTCAGATCTTTTATCTAGTTCTATTTTTTCATTTTGCAAGTGCAGTGGTTTTGCCTCTGCATTCCCTTAGCTAAGCCATGGAAATTGAAAATGAAAATTAAATACTCAGAGTACTTATTTTTGTATTCTTATAAGAATACTAAAATCATTAATGGAAATTTATTAATCAAAAATACTACTTCAGGCTGGAAATCAATGAAATGGTGAGATGGAAGATAAGGCATTTTTATCTTGGTGTGGTGGTTTGGCCCTGGCCAGATGCCAGATGCCCACCAAAGCCACTCTGTCACTCTCACCCCCTCAGCTGGACAGGGGAGAGAAAATATAACAACAGGCACATGGGGCAGATAAAGACAGTTTGATGAAGCAAATAGCTGCTCGCGGAAGCAAAAGCACAACAAAAGATCTTATTCTCTACTTCCCGTCAGCAGGTGATGTCCAGCCACTTTCTGGGAAGTGGGGCTCCAATACGCGTAGCGGTTGCTCCGGACAACAGATGCGAAGCCAATGTCCCCCTCTTCTTCCTGTTTTCCCCAGCTTATATTGCTGAGCAGACGTTATGTGGTATGGAATATCCCTTTGGTCAGTTTGGGTCAGCTGTCCTGGCTATATCCCCTCCCAAGTTTTTACCCACCCCCAGCCTACTGGGGAAATGTTGGGGAAGCAGCCTTGGTGCTCTGTGAGCCCTACTCAGCAGTCGTCAAAACACTGGTGTGTTATCTAGCTACCACTGCACAGCACGGTGAGGGCTGCATCTCAGGCAGACCCATTACACTTGGTAATAAAAGTTAACCTCTCTGAGGGAAGATGAGAGGCCAACTAGCTGATATCAGGAGGAGACATGATTTAGGTCTTCTGCAGTTGTATCTTGTTAAAGTGATGTCTTTGCTTGACTGAGTAAGATTCATATTAACAGAGATGGCATTTAGGTAGTCCACCAAACGTCTTGCTAATGAAACTTTCATGTTGGTAAACAGCGGTAGGGATGGACAGGATGGGACTGCAAGAATTTAAGACTAATCATTAATGAACTATCATCAGAATAACTCTCTAGGTTTTAATGGATTATTTTGGTTTCTTTTAGTGTGGAGAAGGAAGTGGAAAAAAACCCCACATTTGGAATCAAGAATACTGTATGTCACCTAAGTTGCAAAAGCACAAAATTGAAGACTAAAAAATCCTGGTTTGGATTATGAGGCTTTTATTTCACACAAATCTGTACCTAAATCAAGCTGCAAATTAACGCTTGATTGTATTGATTCCAAGCTATGGGTTGGAATCATGCAAGGAGTTAGCTACATTTCCTGGCAAAAAGTAAGAGCTATAAAAATCTTTGAATTGTTGCAGGTATGTCCACAGTAAGAAGTTGCATGGAACTTAACCTTCAATTGATGCATGTCAAAGGGTATACAGGAAGTAGAGTCTCTAGCAACTCCCTTTATTCTAGTGCTTTACTGAAACAATCAGTCAAAGATCCTTATAGGGTGATTGGGGTTTAATTATGTCAGTACCTACACAGATAAGGACAAAGTTTTCCAAGTCATTTGTATGACTTGGAATACTTTTTTTAAATTTCCTTATGTCTGAGCTGAAGTACTGCATACAGAAATGATGTGAATAAGGTGCTCCTGTCTTGCCACTATTCAGCTTTTGTGGTGTGCTGTTAAAATCTGAGCAGTTCCTTTGCTTAGAAAATTAGCTATGCTGTTTCACGTATACTATAATTTTTTGAAAAAACTTATCTTGACAGAGAATATACATGAGATTTCTCTTTCAAGTGAAAAGGACAAACTGTGATTTCAACCACAAATGAGATCTGGGAAGGGCTGTTTAACTAAGCCAATCCATGTAAAGTGCTCAAAACTGAACCTTCAACAATTAAATACTATTAAGATGTATCTTGTCCTGTGATTAACCTTTGTGTTGTCTAGAACTGCTAGAACATACAAGTCTTAGGTATTCAGACTTCCTTCTCTCTGACATTACTTTAATTGTCAGAGATAGTTTTTATTGCCTTATTAGCTTCATGAAATTAATAAGACTTGGCAGCCCTGGCACAAGTGTGAATCAGCAGAACTTACTTGCAAGGTCATGGTTCACTATTACATGAAACCTGAGAACGAACATTCTACTGTGGTGCATGTTAAACATACCTGGAATGTTTGATTTTGGTATGGGAAGGATGGGGAAATACTGTACTGGGCAGAACAGTGTCGTTTTCTACTCTTAATCAGGAAACAAAAGTTTAATTTTTCTTTCCCCCCTTTTTTTTTCTTATGTTAGGAATGCCACCTTTCTCATCCATTTTTTTTATACGTGCTTCCTTCATATGCATTTTACCATGCATTGAAAAGGGAGCAGAAAAATTCAGATACTCACAGGTATTCTGTACTTCAGTTTTTCTGGACTTGACTAAGCACTTTTTTCTCCCAGTCTTTGATGCCACTGTCAATTGGTCTTCCTGCTCTGTTACCTTCTATTTGACATCCTGAAGCTTATTCCCTCCTTCTAACTGTCATTAGTTTTTCCTGTAATTTTTGTCTGACCTTCCCTTTGGGAAATAACTGAATCCAACAATATGTCTTCTGAGTGAATATGTCAGTTTTTCAAGGCCTATCTGTCACTCCATTCAGTATCACTCAAGTACAAGGCCTTCGGTCGTCTTGAATTTTTATTTCTCTTCTGTGACTTTTCTAATTACCGTTGTCAGGATTGGATGCAGCTGAATAAGTAGTAAACAGGTTTTGAGTGTCCTAGGTTGTCTTAGCTTCAGAAGGGCTGTTAGCTTGGTGTGCTCTGCCCATCTGTTGCCAGCCTGTGCAACTTCTTACAGTCATGATTTTTGGACCTGAGAGCTGCCCAATGCATCAAGTGCCCTGTCCCATGGGCAAGCTTCTGTTATGGCTGAGGTCAGATAGCAAGCCTAGGGTAAGAGGGAAGAGTGAATCTGCCATTTGAGAAGTCAAGCTTACAGGCTGTATGGTAGTGTCATGACTTTGGGGGGGGATGATTTGAACTCATCTAGGGAAGCAGATTTGCTTGATGCTTATCTAATTTTATGTGTTTGTCCATATGTTTTTTGTTCTCATTTTAATCTTATATAAAATTGGAACTGGCTTCATGCTTTACACCTTTATCAAACCTATTTTATACCAGTCTTTTAGTGACCAGCTGAAACGTGTTACTTTCGCCATGACTTAGCCAGGGAAAGCATTGTCCTTTTCACATAATTTACTTGAGAGCCCAAAATAAAAGTAATAGTCAGGCAATGATAATTGATCTATTCCAGGAAAGCTGTGGTGATCAAGTTTATTGGTGCAGACCTAAACTATTCAGCAAATCCTTTTTGCTAGCAGACCTCCGAACAGAATAGCAAACCAAAATGTATGTAAACTTATTGAAAAACTACCTGCAATTACTACCCACAGCCTGCAATGTTTCTCCAGCAGTTGTCCATTGTTGTTTCCTCTGTTCTCTGACCCAAATGGCTTAAGTTATGGTATTGTCTGTCTGCCTTAAAATAACTGCTGCAGTCCAGTGTAAGGTGACCACGTCTGAGCAGTGAGTATAAAACTAAAAGGACTTTTGCACGTATGTAGACATGCTGAATACTTGCAGTAGATTTGTATGTCTGAATGTCAGTCAGCATACACACACTTAGGTAGACATAAATATATGCATGCTTGGACAAATTCACATAGAACCTATTCCTATAAGCACTTAGTAGTGCTTCAGTTTATTGGTGAAATTAATGTGAGTAAAATCTCATGGTAGTAAAAACCAAGATTTTGTATGAAGGCTTCCAGCATCAGTCCACGAGTTTCCAGGAAATGTTCAATGATTTTTAGGGATGACTGTGTTGAACAAGGGGAAGTCAATGCAGCCTGTGGTAATAAGTGTAACAATTGGCCGTTGTCTCTATTGTCTTTGAGACAAGATCGTTTTTATCTTTCATATATGTGTGCCTCCAGATGAAAGCAGCCATAGATAAAATAAGAATTAACATCCTGTTTCCTCCACTTTAGTTTATGATGATTGTTTGGTAAATCAGAAGTAAATACTTTGACTGTTGAAGTCATCCAGATTTGTGGACTGCAGGCAGAATTAGTATAGTAAAGCTGGTACATTTTACTCCTGGTTCGTTTGGATCTTTTATAAAAACAGTGCTTACTGTGTCAGTTGTACCACTCTGCGTTTTAATAAGAGATGGCTAAAACATCTAAGTGCTGCAACCAAATACAAAAATCTCTAGCATTTTCATTCTGGCAGTAACTCTGTGAGAGCACTTTGGGGATGAGGTAAGTTCTCATTCAAAACTGAACTACCATACATGGATTTATAGTCCAGTGTCAGAATAGAGAAAATGTTTTGCTCTGGGAGAACAGGATTTACTAGTGGATTCAAGTGTTACTTCGGCAAAATATGATGATATTGGTAATTAGCTTCCAAACTGGCAGGGATGTATGAATATAAGCCTCAATTATTGGACCATGGTGTTTTAATGCCATCTGTCAACAGTTTGCTCCTTATGCTACAACATGTGTACCTTTGGAGACAAAAATGATTGAATAGGAGTGAAGAGGTGAAGCGCACCAAACTACTCCTGTTTCTAACAAATATTGTGACTCATGGAGTTTGATGCAGTACAAACATTTACATTTGCAAAACCACACAATCTGCAAGGTTTCCTGGTTCATGTGATACATTGTGAAGATAAGCAATATATACTGCTCAAGATCTTTTTGGTCTAAGAATGCTTGTGAAACCTGATACAATACAGGCACAAAAATGTGTCTATAATTCGTCTGGATTCTTTGCTGTTGTAAATAACATTTTGTAAATCATAGAATAATTTATTTCAACCTAAATCCAACGCAGCCCCGTCCTCCGCTAAATCATGTCCTTAAGTGGCATATCTTCATATTTTAAAATACTTCCAGGGATGGTGACTTAACTACTTCCTTGGGCAGCCTGTTCCAATGCTTGATAACCCTTTCTGTGAAGAAACTTTTCCCAATGTCTAGTATAAACCTCCCTTGATGCAATTTTGGCTGTTTCCTTTTGTCCTATTACTTGTTGGATGAATGAAATGAAGCAATCTTACCAGTATGGGGATTTTACAGATCCCTGTGGAACTCTTTGCAAGGGTTTGGACACTTGCCATGTCAAGTAATTGTATTATGATGATTTATAATCACTTATATGTTCTTGGTTATTATTTTAAGTACTTGAGAAATCTGCTACCAACTGAACTCTTGGTCATTATTTTTCCACTAGTGGGTAGCACTTGGATTCACAACCAAATGTAGGACACTCTTGGGCTACAGGCTATACAAATACAACAGTGAACTTGCTAAGATGAGGCAAGATATGTGGAAGCAGATACAGCAATGTAGACGGTAGGTGCAGCACAGCATGTCTTGCCTCTAATTACAGATCCCAGCACTGAGGTGAAATCTCCAGGGAGCTAAACCTTATTGTAAATAGCACTCATGTAAGATGTATTTTAGTATGACACAATGAAAACAAAATTAATATCCTCTAAAAGTTAGGACTCTCTGTGCTTAGGGGCAAAATGCATATGTTGGAAGAAAAACCTGTTGTAGTGATTAGAAATGGTATCAGTCGGGTTCTGATCTGCAACTCAGTGGTTAACCTAATAGTTTCCAAACCATCTTTCAAGCTTTTTTTTTTTCTTCTACAGATCTGGAAGCAGGCATAGATTGTGTACAGTCTTTATTGGACCCCTAGCTTTTGGGGTCTAATGGTGATGAAGAAATTTTTGCCCTACCCATGTTCTCCTTAAAGGAGGAAAAAGAAACTTAGCTGTGTACCTGGGAAAGATGTAATATAAGGAAGTAGTCACTAATATACTATCAGATACTATCGCTAAAGCACTTTGAGTCACTCTAAGAGTATGTGATTGAATGGTATTTTTATTGTCTAGCTTACTGTTCTCTATGATAGATGTCTGTATATAATGTGCATTATATATTCAAATATACACGGGCACACATGGTGTCTGAATATATGTTTATATGAATTTGAGCTGTTACTGATGGTAAATACTCTCTTAAATTAAATTAAAACCAGGCTGTACAATTAGCAGGTGTTGCTAAGGTTTTGCCCAGGATGGAGTCAGCATTGAGCAATATTGGAGGTGAAACATTCATAATGATTTAAATCCGTCTTTGAATTCTTACATTATATAGATTCTCCATACTGTTTCTTTCTTCATGAACATGAACTGTAATATAGATTCCTTGGCTGTGCCTTTGGGGGCAGGAATATGTTAAAGCAGATGGTACCATTTTAAACTAGAGTAAATTGGGAGTAACTCTGAAGGCTTTCAAAAGAAATACCCTGTAGTGAAAACAGTGGTTGGGTGGAAGAATAACTAGATCCCTATTGTTGATTGCTCAGCTGTTTCTACTTGAACAATAATCCCACTGATCTGTGTTGCTTCTTTTCTTTCTGTGCCAGGTAGCACTAAGTGGGGTTTTGGTTTGTTTTAAGAAGCAGTCTAGAGACTACAGAACAGAGCTGGCAGTGCTATAGCTTCAGTCACAAGCCTTGTAGGGAGAGAATATTCTGTCAAGCTAAAGCAAACTGAGATGAAGGTTGGGTCAGGTTTTATATACACAGTGAGGTAAAGATAGCATGTTAAAATAAGGAAATGGGATGGAGGGAGAAGAATCAACAACAAAGCCGAATAGAGACAATATAGGAAGTGCTGGAAAATTGTATCAATGAAAGGATAAGAAAACTGGTGAGGCAGAAAAATTGAGCAAAGTTAGTTACAAATACAGAAATCTATTTAGGAAAGGTGAGTGATGTATGAATAAATAGTCTAATAGTGATTGGATTAATTTTCTGTTTTTAAATCCAAAATACAAATGTATACATAGACTCTGTGTGTGTGTGGGGGAAAGAACAGAAATGGCAAGTGCTGTCTTTGATATTCGAAATAGCTTTCCATGTTATTCTGTTTGCTGAACTTTGACATTGGTATTACATATTGACTGTTTTCCACAATGCGTCAAGCTCCTGACTAAGCAGGTAGACTGCTGCTAAAAATATTCGAAGATTTCTTCTGTTTCCCAGTAGGTGTGAGATTTTACCACGTTTTTACCTTCTGAATTGCTTAGAAACATTTGTCTTGAATATAATAATGTTCTTCATTTCTCATGACTGGCTCTAGAAGGAAGCTTATGAATCTAGCAGTGCTTTGAGAATCATGAGTGGGCCCCAGCATAGCATATGCACATCTCCATGCATTTGAATGATCTCACTAAAGTTGGCAAGTCTATTCTGGTGCTTAAAACTCTTTAGGTGTTTCAGTATCTAGTTCAACATCTTACTGACCTGGCATCCTGAAATATTCCAGCAGGTTGTTCTAGTTCACTGAACAAAGAAAATTGTAAGGTGAATAGTAGGGTGAAGTAGATAACTGGCTCATATCTTGGAGTGGTGGTTGTATACAACAAAGCTACAGGAGGAATAAATCCTTTATGAAAAGGATAGTAACATTGCTAAAAGGCCGGAAGTCTGTAATAGCTGAGAAAATGAATTGGTTAAATAAGAAATGACAAAATAGTTGGTAGTTGAAGTAAAGACTCTTGCCTCTGAAAGGTCAGGTTTGATGCTTACTACTACCAACTGTTCTGGCTTTATTTTATGCTCAAATCTATGCTTGGAATTTTTTTTCTTCAGATTTGAGTAAAAAAAAAAAGCTGAATGTCTGGACTTTTCAGGTAAAGATAAGCTTTTTGATTCTTGTATTTCATAATAAAAGTGCATCTTAAAAGCTGGAATGTAAGCTGACAAATCAAGCCACAATATTTTTAGAATTAGTCTTGGCATTTTTAAAATTTTTATCTGGATTTATGGTTTTGAACTGTGGGATCTTCCAATTAAACCTGAGAGGGAAAACTTTTTATGCACCTGTGGCTCACTTACTAAATAAGTACCTTTTCAGTGAAATGTGCTAGTTCTGACGTATTGTTGGCAATGTTTTTCAGTAGAACCTGAGTGAGAAAGTGATTGAGGATGGTCTCTCTTGTCTGCCTCTCAATGTACATACCTGCTTAGGGCACTTCTCTGGGTTGGAGGTTCAGGCTCTGCTTTGTTTTTGACTCAAATTATTGGCAGCCTGAGGAAGGATCTTTTTTTGTCATCCCCAATTGTGTTAATTAAATAATCTTTGACAGGAAAAAAAAAAGCTGACAGACTGGTCTTGTGGCTAGGATCTTGCCTGGCATATAGTAAGATCATGAATTTGACTCCAGGATTGGTGTATGTATTACATCTTGATGGAATATTCTTTAGTTGCTTGTCTACCACTTATCCCCAGGTGATCATCCCCTATTTCTGTTCTGCTTGCATAAACATTTCAAAAGGTCTTGGAGTTGACCGAAAACTGAAGAAATCAAGTAAAAAGGCTCAGAATTTTTGGCAAAATACACTTTCTGTTTTCACAGCTAGGCCTTCTGGCAATACAGGATTTCCTAGTTTAGAACCATGCTGGATTTGCTGTCCCCATCACAGCTGATAAATATGTTGTTCCTTAGAGCCAGCAACTTGTGAACTCCCATGATGATTACATTCTCCACAGATTTTTCGGATGTGATTTACATACGGTATATAAATACTAAAGTAATTATTCTAAACACTTGCATTCCACTGTAAATTTTCTACACAGACTTTTGCTTGTGAAGGTAATACTGCTTTCCTACAAGTTATGAAACATCTTACTGTCTCAGCTGCTAAACTGCTGTGAGTGAGAAGTCAGATAACATATAGAACTAAATAAAAGGGGAAAAGGTGTCAAAATGTCACAAGCTAACTCTATTTCCTCCATTTTGCAACTGTTCTACCATGGAGGTTGGTTCAGTGGTGCTGCCCAGAAGCCATATGGGACAGGGGCAATAGTTGAGCTGTGAGCCTAATCTACGCTTTTGTGGCAATCTCAGATTTGTTTTCTGTCTTGAAATTTGTAATCTAGCAGTGACAAAAGATGCTACAAGCTAATTGCGGACAAAGTGTCTCCTGCCATCCAAGCCACACCTAATGGAGAGTAATGTTTACTTTCACCGTAATTCAGCCTGTCCCAAAGTAACATTTTTGCCACTGAAGCAATTGAAGGCCAAGTGGTTTTTCTGTGAGCTCTAGAGGATTTTGCCACTTGCTATAGCAAGTGAGATGGTAAAACCTGGGGGAGGGTATTAAGATAGAGAAAGAAAAAAAAAAAGCTCCAAGTAGTTCTTAACAGATGGTGTTCAAAAATGAGTATCTCTTTGGCACCGTGAATGTTCCCTAAGGGGTTCTTCATTCTCTGACTCTTTCTTTTTTCCCTTCACTTGCTCCCTGACACTTCCCTTCATTTGCTGTAATTTAAATGAAAGTGCAGAAAAGGCATATTTGGCTTTAATATGTAAAGAGCTACTCCTGGGTTTGAAGCAGCCATTTAACATGCAGGATGAGTGAAAAGAGAAATGGAGGCTGCGGCTGCTAGCTGTCAGTTCCTGCCACAGCAGTTGCTGCCATTGCTTGGCTGCTATCAAAGATTCATTGGGGGGAAGTTGCTGCTTTGCAGACAAAAATAACAGATGGTCGTTCGTGTTTGCCTTACTCCAGGGGCCTTGACACAATGCACAAGGTCCAAGAGAATTTGCATTGCTGGGGGTGGTTGCTTTTTGTGTGTGTGTTCATGCATATTTGAACAGATTTTTTTGTTTTGGATTTTATAAACTTGTTAATGAATTTAATCATGAACCTATAGATTTTCTGAGATGCTTACAGGATGTGTTGGTTTTCAAGTGAGTTTTAATTAAATTTTCCAGTGCCCATCCACAATTTAGCACTGTTCTGTTGCAAAACAAGCTTCTTGCCACAGGTGGCAGGGCATGGATGTAACTCAGGAAAAAGAAGCTCTCCCTGCTGCCAACCCAAATAAACATGGTTCATTTTGGAAAAATACTGATCACATTTAGTTTGAAGAACCACCCCCCCCCCCCCCCCCAAAAAAAAAAAAAAACCAAAAAAACCCCAAACCAACCAACAAACAAACAAACAAAAAACCCAAAAAACCCCCACAAAACAAAACCAAAAACCAACCAACCAAAAAAACCAAAAAACTGTGTAGGCAAAATAAATGTCTGTTTCTGTTGAAGACAAATAGAACAGAATAAAATAATTAGGTTTTAAAATAATCTATTTTTATATCTTTAAAGTTAAACTTACAGCTCTCTTCTTTTTTTCTTGAAACTAATTTGTTTTATCTTTACAGAGAAGTTCTGCCACTTAAAACTTACTATCAAACTCCTCAAAGTCAGGTAACTCTCAAATACTGTGTATAGCCAAGAAAGCCTTGTTTTCTTTTTTTAAATGATATGGTTTCCCATTAACTATGTCTCATTTGGTATTCAGACTTCCTATATAACTTAGTCATTGCCAGCTAACACTGAATGTATCTCTGAAGAACTGGCATTGCAAAGAAGCAAAGCTACTAATGTTCCTCTCTCCTATTTTTCTCACTGTAATAACCGTTTTCTCTTACGTATTTTCAATTTCTTTTCATGTCATAGGAGAGTTACCACTTTAACAACTTGTATTTCTTGCATAAAGAAAACTTCCACTTACCAGGGTGGTCTGTGGGCTCTTAGTTAGAGCACATGGCCAGATCTTCCCCATGCAGGCAATGAAATCCTTTCCACAGGTTGGTCCCAGGAGATGGACAACAGCTCTGTAAAGCCACTGTGCTCTTTTGTCCTTTGGACAGGTTTGAAGAAGATTCAGGCTCATCTTTGCTTGTATTATATTTGCATTCTATGAATATCACCTTTTGTGTTTCAGAAAAGTGTTGTTTCTTTTGTAATGTGTAATTTAGCTTTCAGCATCTTTGTTCCTGTTCCTGAAGCTTGTAATTGGCCACAACTACTGGGGCATGATGTAAACCGATAATTCAAACAGTATTTAATTATCTGAGTTACTTGGCTGCTCTGCTCAGTTTATGTATTCAGAAGAACTGTCTGTCCAGATTGGCTCAGGAAGGACTTAATTCAGATGACAAACCACCATTGAGGGTTTATTTACTGTTGCTAGGTGCATTTGATTCTTTAAACTGTTCAAAACTGTTTCCTTCTCTTTCATTTCGCAGTGCACTCTGCTTTGCTTTTCTGATTGTGGTACTACAGACTTTACTTTTCCTATAAAAATAGTGAAGTGATGATTTGTGCCCAGTGGGACATGGGGGTACTCGTGGATTGTTCCACACTGGTGACGGAGTTCATAAATCTTAGTAACAGTACTCAGTGACACCATGGGTTTAGCTTCACTCTTTCCTTAGGACTGCCTGTATATGGCTCCAGCAGACAAAGAAACCATGAAACCTGTGAGAAAATATGGCATGTGAAAGTTGTAATGTTTGGACTTCATTTTTTGTTATGCTGTTGATGATAGATTTGAATGGTATATAAACTTACCATACTAAGGATATTTTATATAAAATAAGGGGGTGTGTGTGTTTTTTCTGAAAGAAAACTAAAAAAAAGAGACTCAGTCTCTTGAGTGGAAAACTTGGTGTTCATAACTTTCTCATTACTAGCTCATTGAACTTGTTTCCTCTGGTTAGAATATTTTCATTAAGGTATTTTTTATTTCACCACGACGTGCCATGTGATAAGATTTCTGAACTATGTGAAGCATGCATTATTTCCCTGGTAAAGGCAGGCTGTAGTTCTGAGATTTGCGTACAACTAGTCCTCTGGTAGATGAATTATAGCTAGGAATACTTCATACTTTTATGGCAAAAGAAGGGTTATAAAACAGGTTCTTCCAGCCATTGAGCAGGTGTTTCCTGGACTTAGTAGCAAATTAGAGAATCAGGCAGACAGTGCTGGAAAACTAGATGCATGGATGCAATGGGTTATGAAAGCATGAAATTAAAAACAGGACTGGTCTCACCAGTTTTCACTAGCAACTCCAGAGAGCATGCAACGTGTTCATATGACATTTATTTTTGTTGCTGGTCTCAGGTTTAACTTGCTGTTTTCCTTTGGCTATGGAAAAAGAGGCATCCATAGGGTGCAGCTGCACTGAATTTACTCTTCTACAAGTGTTTATCTTAATTTAATACCAAATTGTAACTACATCTTTAAAATGTCGTTCTGTTATATTTTTTTAATCTCTGTCACAATGTTAGTCAGCTTATTTTCTGAAGATGTCATTAAACACTTGTGCTACAACATGAAGAGAGACCTTGACTTACTTTCTCTGTTGCATCTAAAGGATGTTCCTTATACAGACCAGTTTGTCCACCTCAACTTTAATGAAAATTTCTAGTCTGGGAAATGTTCCATGAGATCTGTGCCACACTGCATTTACTCCACCTCTGGGAACAGTCTTTTAAAATAGATTTTTTAAAAGACTATTTTTGAGCATATATGTGATTGTGCAGTTAATGTGGAGTGGGTTTATATAGAGAAACTGCAAAGTGTACCCTGTCGCAGGAGCAATGACGAGGAGTAAACCACAAATATAGACACAGTGTATGTGTATCTGGTGAACTTGTTGCCAGCAACACCATGTTGGCAATGCATGTTTGGTATCCACACATAGGTGGATGTGATAGTTTGGTATGGTACACATTTCATGCTGAGGTTGTGTGCCAAGGCAGTGATTCTTTTCAGTTGCTTTAACTTTGAAAGGATACTGAGCACAAGTCAGTAATAAAACCCTATGCTAAAAACTTTGATTGTTTGTTATCAAAGAATGGCAATAAGGTTCTGTAGCCCAACAGGAGCCTGTGGGTCACGACTCCTATCACCTGGGGCTGGGAATAATTCTGAGAAAGTTGTATGGGTAACTGAGTCTAAAATACTATACCTGCATCTTATTGGAATTTTTTAGTATGATGTGGTTTTCTTTTCTTGAATGGCCAGTATGGCTTCAACTGGCCACCACTTGCTTACTACACTGCAGAAGGGGAGATGAGCATTGGTAACTGGGTGGTGGTCAGTTTGCTTGAATTTAGGAGTGAATTTTATGCTAATGCAGTGGCTTACTCAAGCATGACTGAAAATGCTTGTAAACTGGGTTAGACCTTTTTCTACAGCTGGCTGGTTATCCAGTGAATTTTGCTAGATGAACTATGTAATGAAGTCATTCTATTGTAAAGCTACAAGATGTGTACTCTGTGTATAGATGTTTGGTAAATGAGAATTATTACTGTAATTTTGAGCTCGGGAGACCTTTTAATGTTAGAAGGCGGAAGATACTGGGTCTCTGTGGTGGTCATTGTGATGAAGGCCAAGACAATCTATCAGCAAAAGCCTTGAGGCTCTGTTTTAAGATATGCAGCAGCATGGTCAACTGGTAGAATGCATTTTCCTATGTTAGTTAAGTTTTTTGAACTCTCTAAACAGATGAACTTGTTGTCAACACAAAATAACATAGTTGGAGGCTTGTTTGCTCAGTGATGAAATTGTAGTATAGCTCTTCCTAACAATGCTCACATAATTAAGATTTTTCTTACTAATGATTCTCTAAACCCTACTTCTGGCTCCCACATAGCTATGACCAAATTTAAAAGCTATTATAATCACGACTAATAGTCAGACTGATGCTTTGTAACATAAGTGAGGGGCTACTGCGTGTTGTATCTATTTGAGCAGAGATTTCAACACTGTTACCCTTCATTGTGTGCAATTATTATTGTTACAAGTCAAGCATATATCCAAAACTTAAGCATTTTAAGTTCTAAACCACAATAATTTGTGGTGCTTGGCTAAAAACATTAAAGAAAACAGTTTTTGAGAGCTGTTTAAATGTTTGGTATTTCAGCAAGAATTACTCCAAAAATATTGTTTTCATTTTTATATGACTTTTTACAAACTTTCCAAACTCTTATACTGAGGAAAAAAAACCCTGACATCCTGAATACCAAGCAAATTCAAGTGATCTTTAGTGTCAGTACTCATTTGATCCAAATAGGAAGATAATAAAAGGAAAGCACAGTTTCCAAACTTTTTTCTTTTTAGAAACTTAAGCTCCCTTTGCCCACAGCAGACAAGCACATGAGTATGGCTTAGAATTCAGACACCCAGACTTCATGCCTCTTCAAATAAGACAAATTTTTGCTGCCTTATTTGAAAACTTTCCAAGGAAATACCTGGCTTTTAGAGGGTTTTTGCCCCTAAAAACTTGATTTTTTTTTAAAATAATTTTGTTCTTTCCATTCCAATTGGAAGAGATACTAAAACTATCTGCATGTAGATTATTTTTCTTTGTGCATTTCACCATTTCACCTTCCTTATCAAAGTACTGTTGGCTTTTACTTTTTGAGCACCCGTAGAGTGTTTCATGACCCTGAGATGAGAGGATATTAAGTGTAGTTTGGTGTAACTTGGCAATTATAGTGTGGTCCAGAGGATAATGCTTTGGGATATCCTCCAAGTGTCTACAGCCATTATTGGTTTACTTTTTTTCCTAGTGTATGTAGAAAACATTCTCTCGTGTTTAAAAAAAAAAAAAAAATCCAGAAACAACCAACCCCCCCACAACCAACCAACCGACCAAAAACCCAAACCAAAAAAATGCCCAAACAACATAACCAAAACAAACACCACCCCCACCCCCTCACCTGGAAAGACAGTTATCAAGTATGCAAATAATGTTGTCCTGAGAGTGATTTGTGCCCCCTAAATCTCCAGTCACTGAAGGCCACAACCAGTGTCTATGTCATTCCAGCCATGGTGTGGCAGTATCACTTTTAGTTACACTGAATCCTTTATAGGAACCCACGTTTGACTAAAACTGCTATTTTAAGAAAAAAGAGCTTTTCTTAATTGACAGGCCAGTTTAAAGAGTGTGCTTTATGACTGCTTTGAGACAGACTTCCTATGTAGCCTGCAGCATCTGTATTCACATATTAACTGGGAGTCCAAGCCCTATCCCAGAACACCCTGGAAGGCACTGCTTGGATAAGAGTATTTCTTCCCAAATGAATTTGCAACCTAAGCTGTGACTCTGAACCAGTCTTGGTGAACTCGACTGGCTGGTCATAACCAGTAAGTAGTAAGCTGGGAGGAATTTGAATCTTGCTGATGACTCAGCTTTTTTCTTTTTTTCCAACATAGAATGTTCTGTGGAAGGTAGTTTCTCTGCTTTTCAAGTTTGGTCTGACTTTTTCTGGGTGGTGTCTCATACTTTTGTATCATCTGTGTAACTGCCATATGTTTGATCCAGCTGGTATCAGTAACTTGGAAAATTTTTGTTAATGGCAGATGCTTCAAAGGAATGAGAAGCCCTCCAAAGGCCAGAGACACAGTAACTTCCCAGGCAGTAGAATGAACTCTTGCAGTTGTGCTGTGAAGGCAAACTGTTGTATATATGTCAGCAAAGTTTATCTCTAGCTAGTCTGGGTTCGACAAAACTGCGGCCAAAGTGGGGACCTTTTCGGATGTATTGAAGGCTCCAAAATAATGCCTGGGCAAAAATTATCTGTAGATACAGTTATCTTAAGATAGGTTTTCATCTTGGTATGTTAAAACTATGCTATAAATTTTCAGGTGACAGCATTGAGAAGGAGCAGTGATTTTTTTGTTTTGTTTTGTTTTCAATCCCTCCCCCCTCCCCCCCCCCCCCCCCCCCGGCCGAGCAATACCAGCTCTGTTTTTCACAGGAAAACAAACCCTGCTCCTTCTACTTCACCCCTAGAATGTATAAAATCCATAGGTAGTAAAGCTGTTGTCTGGAAACCTGGGGTCACAAATGAGTGGGTGGATATTGAAATTACTAGGACACAAGGTCTTGCTAGTGGGAAAGGCTGGTCAAACACTAATAAGAGACAATGGAAATAAACACTAACTGCAATCAACTATTGAATGCTATAGGAGTAAATCTGTTTACAACAAGAATAAAGTACCTCCTTTTTGTGACAAGTGGTTGAAACTGTTTTGAACTAGATGTGTGTTGCCTAGTGTGCTGTCATAAGGTTATGCAGAAGCCTTTAGAAAACCTAGACTAGTAAATCTATGACAACAGGTAAATTCTAAAATCTCTACTAAATGCTGGAGATAACTGCACAGAACTTGTGGGAGTGAATTCAAGACTGAAGCAACAAAGCATCAAATTCTTGTCAAACTGGATAAAATGGTTTTATCAAATGATTTTGTGTTCACAGTTGAATGTTGTAATAAAAGCTCCAGAGTGGGGCTTGTCATCTTGTTTACTTCCTACATGTCCTTGGGAGAATTGCTCAGTACAGCCCTGTCAGTTGTCTTTGCCACAGTGGTGTCTTGTTGCAAGGAGCTGATTGTGTTTAGTTAGGCTCTTTAGATAAACCGAAGAAATGTGTAATTGTATCTGCTTTCTCAAAGTGCTGCAGCTAGCAAACCACAGGAGTATACGAATAGGTTGTAGAGAGTGTGAACAAGTTCATCTGTTCACAGAATTCAAATTGGGAAAACCAAATGTTTTAAGATGTAGGAAAAGTTTTTATTCTCCCTGCACACTTGCATTTTCCAGCTCTATAGTGCATTTGTTTCTGCCTCTTGAGAATCTTATGAGAGGTGTTGGTTATGGACTGCTCTGGGCTCAGGTACCACAGAACACTGTGTTCATTCATATATATAATTTTGAGATGGTACTTGAGACAGTATATTCTGAGAAGTTCACTTCAATTTTTAATGTTTATAATCTGAATGCATGGTGGTGAATGGGTCTGGCAGGGATAGAGTTAAAGGCTTTAACTTCCTCTCTAGACCACCAGATGCTTTTCAATGTGCTAACAAGGATGGGTGGATTAGCAGGTGCTTCATGCAGGAAGGCTAATGAGGTTCATTGGCAATTGGGGATATGAAACAGCAGGGGAGGGGTAGAAAAGATTGGGGTCTGGAAGAGAGTGATGGTGAGGTTTCTGGCTGAATAAGACTAACCAATCCATACTGCATCTGCCTTTTTGTTCTATGACTAATAAACTCTTTTTTAATATACATTTAACTTGTATGCCATTGGTGATGAATACTGTGGAGTTCTTCCTTGCTTGTGAAGACTGGTGTCTGGATTAATTGCTTTGTCATCTCTGTATTGCAATTCTTACTGTTTCATTGCAGTTTTGTGTAATTGTATTGCCTGAGCTCGTTCTGTGCACGCTCAGTAGCTGAGAGTGTCCTGAGAGAGATTATGTGCTAAACTGCCAAGGACTCACCTTAATGGGGTGGACCACAGATGGTGCAAGTTTCCCTTCCAAACTTCCTCTGCTCCAGCTGGGCTGTCAGGGTGAGTTAACCAGATAAATTTGGTCAGTGCAGCTGAGTCAATTGTGATGGTAACAAAGTTGATGGAAGGCACTAAACAGAACAGCTCTGCCAAATCCCTAACTGTTCAGGATCTGCCCATTCTCTCCTTCAAGAAAGGAAAGTTTTAAAACCCCTTTTCAGAATTGTTGTGTGTGTGGTTTTTTGTGGGTGTGTGTGTTGTTTTTTTTTTCTTCCTCTGGAATCAATGAAATTGTTTTCACTCTCTTCTACCCACATAAAAGCAGAAGTTCATGCAAAGCATTTTGTAGATACAGGAGCTTTACTTGTATGCAGTAAGAAAATTTATCATGATAGGGCCATAAGATGTGCTGTTCTATCAAGCTGAAATGCAAACAAATACCTGACATAAAGAAAGATCCACTGTTTGCCTTATTTCTAGAATGTCTGGTATAGTTACGTTTAGATTATAAGACCTAATGTCTTGAAAATCTTTTGAAACCTCTGTGTAAGAAGAAGTGTATGTTTTCAAACAGATAATGGTAATAAAGATGCACAGTTTCTCTTCTAACTCAGCAATACATACTGTACTTCTAATTAGCCTCAGTCTTCCATCTCGGGACTAAATCAATGTCAAAACTACTGCATCCAAATATTGGTTGTATTTGGTTACAAATTAATGGAACTTTATTGATTTTTTTTTTTGAGTGTGAGTTAGGAAACAGGAAAGATTAAATTGTCGTTGCTAAAAGATGAAGAAAAGGGTAGCAGTTAAACCCAAGAGCAGGACTTGCCACAGCTTTGTCTACAGAATGCTAGCAGTACAAGCAGCTGATGATTGCACATGCATTTCTTTTTGTGTATGTGTGTGAATGTATTTCCTCTATGGTGAGAAACCTGCCTGATGGTTCTGCATTTCTCTATTCAAGACATTGGACAAATTGAGAAAATCTTGAGTGTCAATGTGCCAATTAGCAAGCCTGTAATATTAATAACTTTTCCAGTTTGCAATGTGTGACTTGGGTTTTTTGGATTCAGATAAACATTTAACCAGTCTTCTGGGAAAATAATAAATAGATCAAATTTGGCTTTCAAATAGTTCCTCAGGCACAGGTCTGGGCATAAGAAGCCTTATAGAGCTTCCTGGTTACTGCTGAGATCCACAAAGTTCTCAGTTTAGTCTTTTTTGGTTTTTTAGGGCATTCTGGTCCACTGATAGAGTTGGGGTGGGCAGAGTCATCTAGGCTAGGATTTGATTTAATTACAGGTAGCTACTTCTGGGCTAGAGTTTATCTCAGGTTGTTCAGATTCCTGAGATGACCCAAAAAGATGGGAATTACCAACATGGGGGGAATAATAATAACACACGTTGACCTAGCTGATTCATGTGACTTGCATCTCCGTGCTGCATGGCAAGAAATGCTTGAATATAGAAACTACATCAACAGACAAGGTTGATGATGCTAATGAAAAGCGGCAGTTCTGCATCTCCAGTGCCAAGTGCACTATTGAATAATTCAGTCCCTTCTTCTATACACTTCATTTCTCTTGGAAAGGCATTTATTAGATGGCACAGTAATTCTACTACTGTCCTTCTCACAGCTTGGCCATGGAAATGCGATAAGGTGTGCTTGGGAGCAGGAAAGAGATTAATAGGAGACAAAAGCTACCCTGTGCTCCAACTATTGTAGATTCTATGATAGATGCTAGGAGTTATTCCAGTTTACAGCTGAGAAGGGAAAAATCAAGAATGCTTTTTCAATTCAACACCTTGCAGAGCAGTGCTTCTTAATGCATGTTATTCACAAGATGTATTCTTCTAAGAAGTTTGGGGGTTTTGTTTTGTTTTGGTTATTTTTTTTTGGACATAGATAGTCTTCTATCCCCAGGATTTCTTCTTGGCATTGCATATTGCCACGAGCTCAAAATATTCCACCCAGCCAACTCTTCCTGTAATCTTCAGATTTCACAGCAAATTTGGGCCAATTAACATGACAACCCAGGTGTCTGAATGCAACCCCCACCCCCCCCCCACCCCCCAAAAAAATAATTCTGCTAATTCTTTTGAAACACAGGTGACGGTTCTAAATTTACTGGGCTTCAACTTTGGAAAAAGCACAATAGCTCCCACAATGGAAAGCTTCCTCATGCAGGAACTCACAAGACATCTCAAGTCCTTCTTCCAGACGCTAAGCATCTGTTGGAAGTACACTGGGGTTTTTTTCCTGTTCAAGGCAGCTTACAGATATCCTTACTGAGAAGCCAGCAGGGTTTGTGTCAAAGGTTGTGGCTTGAGTTCTGCCTCTGCTTCTGCCACAGACTCCTTAATGTGCAGCAAATCATGAGACCCTTTTTGTGCCATCTTGTACTTCAGAGGGCTTTTGTGAAGAGCATGTTCACTTAACTGTATTACAACAATACAGCCTGTTTCTTTAGATGGTGTTGGTGTATTGCTGTTTTGCAAAGTAGTCTCAAATGATAGTTAAAAGTGGTGGGAGGAGACTGGTCACAAGCACCTCAAGCTGCTTCCTTTATCTTACTGAGATAATGTGGTCTTGCAGTATTTCTGTAGATTTACTGAAAGTTATTCAAGTGATGGGCATGTCTTGATGTTTCAACACTTGGTAACACGGTGTCACGGGTTGAGACTGGGCTGGTCACTAACAAATGGCAGATGCTCTTTATTAATCCCTCTCCTCTCCCAAAAGGGAAAAGGAGAGAGAACAAGAGAGAGAGAATTTACCGTTTAGGAAAAAAAAAAAAAAACTAAAACAGCTTTAATGAAACAATAACAATAAAAGAAAAGATAATAAGAATAAGGAAATAATGAAATATATACAATATGTACAAATATATACAAACAGATACAACACCAATACCAAACCCAACTCCCCTCACCCTGATGACTATGCGTCACCACCTTGCTGCAGGGCTGGCACTGGGGCAGTCCCAGGCTGGACTCAGCAGCAGATGGGAACGGCATGCAGGAACTGGATTCTGGCCCTGGATTCGGGGATGTACGGATTGGGATCAACAACAGAAGAACAGACAGAGTCCTCCTCAGATGTCGGCCATTGAAAAAGAGACCCTCGTGATCTCTCAGCTTTATACTGAATATGACATCTATTGGATGGAATGCTCTGTTGGTCAGGTTTGGGTCACCTGTCCAGTTTGCTCCTCCCTGCAGGTGTGACCTTTTTTGTGCTTGTGACCCTTTTCACTCCCAGCACCCCAACATGGAGGACAAGATTTAGCAGTGACCTTGGTCACTACAAGCACAAGTATAAGCAAGTGCCTCTCTGCACACCATTCCTTTGTACAAACTATAAACATCAGGCCTTATCACTGCTAGAAACAGTTACTGTCTGGAAAAATATGCTGCTGTTTCAGAAAGTGCTGTTAGTTAGAGGAGACTTAACTGAAAAGTTAAAGCACTGAAACAGAAATAGTTCTGGTTTAGCCCAAACCAGGACACATGGGAGCAGTGATCTTTCCTCTCCTTTCTGCAGCTCTGACCAATGTTTTCAAAGCACTTTGAGAGCCACAGAATGAGTAGATATATGTTTACATGCTGGTTTCTCTCATTAAAAATAATACCCGTCACCTCTTTCCCTCCAGAACGAATTTTTTGTGTGGAATATATCTGTTTAATGCTATAATTTTCTTCAGTAGGAGAGGGGTGATAGCCTAGGATATATATAGTTGCTATTTCCCTAGAAAGGAAAGGGGATTGTGGGTGGGGGTGAACCAGAATTTGAAAAACTTGAAAAACTCCTCCTTTATCACATACCTCTTTAGGCTACGTTTGAAAATATACACATATTTCTTTAAGAAGACATTGAAGTCTTGCAGACTACTTGGAGAACAGAAGTAGTATAAGTGGATATGTACCTTAGGCAACACTAGCCTGTAGGCTTGTATAGCCTGGTGGGTAACTCAACATGAGCTCCTACTGCAGTGCTCTTTTAACTGGGCTAGTAGGACTACTGTTTTCTCTCTCAATAGTGAGAGGCTGTTAGGTACAAGATATAGCCTTGTGTTCTGCCCACGGCAGCATTTTATGTATAAGTTCCTTCAATTACTCTGATGGATTAATAGCATCATTGCCCAGATCTCCTCCAGGTTTTTTTCCTATTCCAGCCTTTTGAGCTAACTCCACACATGCAACTTTGGGGTCTCTCGCTTGCTTCAGTAAACAAGTGAGGAGGTTAAACTGAGTTACCCAGGAGTTGCATTCAGCCATCTGTTCAAGTGGATCTAGGCTCACCAACAGGTATATGGAAAACAACTGGGGACTGAGGAGGAGGGTTATATTCCTCAGCTGGACTCCTTAGAGCCAAGATGAGAGTAGTGTCCCTTATACAGGAAAGTACTTTAAGTCTAATTATGTTCAATTGCTGCTGGTTGCAGAGGAGAGCAGAAGTAACCTGCTAGCTTTGAATGAGAGCGCTTGGGTATTAAAGCAGTTGAGGCACAGAAGCACAGAGCATCATCTGACCTGCTGAGAGCAACCTTCTTTCTGGTACTAAACTGGAACATAGCTTCTTAAAGGCAAGCTCATGTGTTTCTACACTCTAGGGCATTTAGTAGTTTAGACTAATCCTCAAGCACATGCTTAAATACTTACCTACATGAGGGCCAAGCAGTATGATAAACAGTAAAGAAGAAAGGACAGCACTCTAGAGCAGTTGACATCATGTGGTGACCCATGCCTGTTCAAATAACCATGATTTTTATGCTGCTGGCAAGGTCAGACAACTAGGGTTATCTAATCCACATTTACTGAATTGGGAGCTCTATCCCATCCACAGTGATTCTGCGGTTTCTGTGATGGATTAGGGACTTGGTATGAGCTCCAAATGTGCTGTAGTGGCAAAATGTCCAAAATGAACCTAGAAGAGATGAAGAGGAGAACAGCAATTAGGGATGATATTATGTCTTTATGAATGGTTTGGTACAAAATTCTAGGCCAGTACTGGAATGCTTATACTTGAACCACATCTTCAATAGGATGCTGAAGGAGGGAAAGGTGTAGAAAAGAACCACTGTGTATTTGGTCTTCAGTGATGAATTTAAGGAACACAATGTATTTGGGTGGTCAGGAGGATTAAGTGCTACCTTGGTGGGTATGTTGTGGTACCTTTACTTGGAAGAAATTCTAGAATAATAAATACCTTTTTCATCTAACAGGAAAAATCTAATAAGCACAAATGTCTGAAAGCTGAACCCAGGAAAATTGAATTTAAATGTGCAACACACATTTTTGCTAGATGAAGTTGATTTAACTGTTGGATCAAAGTTTCAGGAGATATGTGGAGTCTGTTTCCCTTAATTCCCTTAGGTTAGGACTAGAAAGTATAATTTGATCAAACAAGTTTCTGGCTTAAACATATAGGTAATTGGTTAATAACACTTTAAGTGCTATCTCAAGCAGGAAATTATATTACTCCATAATGACATTCTCTGTTTTTAATATGTCTGATCAGCTGGGGAAAAAAGAACAGAACATTTTTCTCTGTCACTGAAAAATCATATTTCATTAAGAGCTTGACATGAAGGATAAAAATATTTTTTATTTAGCTTTTTATTTTTAAAGAAAAACTGAATTTCTTTATGCAGAGACATTCCTATTTCGTGAAAAGGTAATGTCAAGAGAAAGTGTCTTGTGTGTGCACACATACTATTTATTTTATTTTGAAAATGCATTCAAGAAGCTGTGTTGTAGCAGTGGATTGTTGTGTAGCTGATAGCTCAAGATGGGAATAGAGGACTGAAGCTCCTTCGAGAAAGGTGTATGGTGTTTGTTTACCACCTACTGCTGTTCTTTTGAAACACATCTGTGAGCAGAATATTCCCAAGAGATGTTTATAAAATAAGCCAGAAGCCTGTCAGCCACTCAGCCTTTTCTTTGTGTTCTGGTGAATGAGTTACATTTCCTCTGTGTTTTCCTACTCCTCTTGTAAGATAAAAATAATCTGAAATCCACAGAAATGCAGACAACTATCTGGCAGCTGGGAACCTGGCAGCCCAAGTGTCCTTTTATGAAGAGAATTGTCCCTGGCAAAAACCTTCACATGCTGGTGAACTCATTTGTGCTGTCTTGCTGGAGTATTGGGAGCCTCTTACATGCTTTCATCATGCAACTCCTAGATAATATTTGCTTATTATTAGAGACTCATTCCTTAAGTCCTCACCTTTGTGCAGAGTTTTGTAGAATGTTTCACTATGCTGGCCTTAGAGGTTTTTACTGAGTTTAACTTTATGGAAGCATGCAATGAGTAAACTACTTCTGTTGACATATGATTCATTCTTTGCCAGTGTTTCTTTTGGGAGCTTTTCTCTTGCTGTCTCAGGAATAGTCCCTATTCTAAAGATCAGCAATGGTATTTGTTCATCAGAAGTGAAACTGTCTCTTAAAAATCAACACTGATATCAATAGTCAATTTTCAAGGCACTTTCTGCCTGATTGAAATAACATTAATATGCAGCAGTGCATTTGAGCGTCAAAATATGAACCTGGAGATCCTTTTTCAACTCTGGGCTTAGTTTAGTTACATGTAGGCTTTATACTGGATTCTAATTTGCATGTCATTTTGTTAGTAAACTTCTAACTGAAAGTTATAGGTTCCTCAAATAAAATGCCTCTCTGGGAAAACTTGGCTCTGAACTTGAGTGACTCACTTTTAAACACAGTTTGTCTGCCCTACTGTAACCTCTATTATTGAAAGATAACAGTAAAGGAATTTTTTCCTTCATGCTAGGTAAGATGGAAGTAGGTGCAATTATTTACACAATTATTTACACTGAGTGTTCTCTGTAGGCAAATGAGAAATTTCATTTACCCAACTGATACTTCAGTAATAATCTGTAACTCGCTGGGTATTTTCTGCATGCTACCCTAGGCTTCCAGGCTGTTTAAAACAAAACATAACCAAATCTAAAATACCCCTGCCAAAAAAGGGAACGAAAAACTACACCATCCACACCCCCCCCCCCGCCCCCAACCAACCTCCAAAAAAAGCCAAAACATAAACCACAGCATAACCCCCAAACTTGATCCAAAGTTAGAAATACTGAAACTTTCATGGAGGGGCGGGAAGCAAAGAATGCACACCAAGACGACTGCAATTTCAGCTATGTGTCTAGGTTAGTAAATGGCTGATGCTTTAAAAACAAATGAAAAGAAACAAACACAACACCCCAAGCAAACCCAGTGTGGCTGCCGGCCTCGGGGCGGCTCACAGGTTCCTGTGGCTGGAGGCGGGCTCCACCGGCAGCCCCAGGCGGGGCGAGCCATGGATGGTGGGAGCTGTCAGGAGCAACATGAGGCAATGCCAGAGATGAGCTATGGAGGACAGGTCCCTCCAGGGAAGAGTGCGGGCTGTCCTGTAGACAGGGTTGGAGATGGGTTCTCCTTCTCATGGGGCCGCTTGGGTGGGTGGAGGCCTGGAATGGGCCCCGGGGCAGGGGCTGGGGGAGGCAGGCCAAGGGAGAACGGCCCTGGGGGTTGGTGATCTCAGGGCTGTGTAATGGTCTGCTGTTTAAATGGGGACGTGGTGATGCAGGTTGGCTACCCTGCTCTAGAAGAGGTGAAAGGAGAGGGGAACAGCGGTCTCCCACAGGAGCTGGGGGGATGGCAGGCCTGCCTGGGGCGGCTTTGCACCATGCTGGAGGCATGCCTGGCCTCACCTGGGCCCTGCTGAAATGGGCTGGGTGGGTCCCTGGGCTTCCATTGACTTTTGGGGTTTAAATAATATTCAGTTGATAGGAATATCAAGCAGACAACGAGAAAACACATTGCTTGGCTGTGTAAGCTTGGTCATACTTCTTTTCTACTGTGTGTTAATGTTTTTAAGTTTTACGTAGTAAGTCATTACAAAAACTTCCATTTTGTTTAGGTTTAGGAAACCGACATGACACGAGGAAGTAGTTTGCCCAGATCACCTGTTAGTGTGTCCAACGTCCCACTAGTTTTCTGATCTACTGGGCAAATAATTAGTGTAAAAGCTGCAGGCTGAAGTCCTTCCTACATGTGTAATGAAAACACATGTCATTGTTTGCCAGACCTTGTTAGCACAGAAATGGTTCATGTCGTGTACACATTGAATGAGGTTTCAGCCATTGGGGATGTAAAGCTAGTCTTTGCAGTCAAAAAATCAAAGTGAATGTGAGCCTTACGCTACTGTGGACAGTGTAGTGCTTTTAACTGACTTCTGAGCATTTCTCTGAGAGCATTTCCATGGGGGTTTGGTGCAATGCTACGTGCATTGTGGCAGCTGCTCTGCAAAGCTTCATCCTGCACTCATATGCATGAATTTGTGTGTGATATTTAATGCCAGAAGTGCCAATTAGGTACCTGTTGGACAATCAACAGTACTAGCCCCTTAGGATGTCATATTTTGTGAAAAAGATAACTGCATTGGTGGTGTAGTTTTTCACTACATTTGTTTTGTGATAATGCATTAGCAATGATAACTCACATGGAGCTTTTGAAAGATAAAACTTCTTTATTTGAATGAAAAATTTCTTTACTTCGAGGGTGACAGAGCACTGGAACAGGCTGCCCAGAGAGGTTGTGGAGTCTCCTTCTCTGGAGGTCTTCAAAACCCTGAACATGATCCTGTGCAACCTGCTGTAAGTGAACCTGCTTTAGCAGGGGGGCTGGACTAGATGATCTCTGGAGATCCTTTCCAACCCCTACTCTTCTGTGATTCTGTGAAATGTCAAGCTTGGCAAAAGTTCTGGGGCAAAACCAGAGTAACGCGTCATCTTTATCCTGTCACAAAAAAATCATACAGAATATTAAGCATTCAGCGTATTGCAGGGTGGAACGAGAGGTGTGACTGAAAGGTCATGAAAAACAGCGTTAGAGGCTTTGCAGTGGATGTTGGGTGTAGTAACAGACAATTAGTGGCCTTAGGCTTCATTGCATTCTTGTTCTTGCTAAGGTGGTGTATCTAAACTACGTGTTGAATATGACCTTAAGTTTTTTGCAGGTCTGCTAATTTTTACCGAGGGGAAGTACAAGGTTCCCTTGGAAGGAAGCAGCAGTGCATCAATCTGAGGTTTGCTGGATTAGCCAGGCTCTGGTGCTACTTTGAAGATACTAACCGCATCAACATACTGTAGGTAGCCCCTGAGTGTAGGTTTCCCCTGAGTGTGGCAAACATTGTTTCTGGGACCTTAAAAACAGTTGGGCAAAATGTACTTGTAGGCCAAACTTGGAACAATGAGACTCTGATTTACAGTCTGTATGTGTACCTGCTCACAGGTCCTGTTTGTATACAGAAATCACAGGTAGATTTTCGAGGAGAAAATTTGGTGCTTGCACTGCTAAATTAGATATTAACGTAGCGTTAGGAACTTTCTCATGTGAAGGAAAGAAAGAAAGATTTGGCATTCTCTGTAAGGAGAAGAGCATATGATATTTTTTTTCCATTTGAAGATGCTACCTGACTGGTGAATCAAATCACAATTGCATTGTCTTTTCATCATACTTTGAACTAAAAGGTACTATGCAGTCTAAAAATATTGTGGTGCCTCGTTTTCCATGGATCAATCACCATTTCAGTATGTAGTTCTAGCCTATTGTGTTATTTCAATTTGTTAAGAATGCTTTATATGATACTAAATATTTAAAGTTGAGCTAATAGTAATTTATTTTCCTTTAGTTTGAAATGTTTGTACAAAGACTTTTGATTTTGTGTAGTTTTATTTGATACATGGTGTAGGAACTTCTGTTTTACTGTATGGGGAAAATTGTACTAAACCAGCAAAAAATTACAAGGCAACCTCTTTCAGGAGTTAATTTTTATTTTTTCCTGTGCTTTGACTGCAGTCAGTCTAAATTGTTGGCAGTTAGATGTAATGATCTTCATAAAGCTTAAGACTATGATCTTTCTTTTCCTGTAACTCATCTACCCTACACAGTGTTTGTTGAAGGTGTTATAATTTCAGTTAAAATCATTATTTGTGATTAACATCTTGCTGCTTATGACTTTAAATGGGGGAAAAAAAAGAATTGTTTATTCCTACAGAGGTCTATTGTGCATCCTTACCTTATGAAATGTAAATATTTTGATCCCACACATCTGCTGTGCTGGGTGGTTCCTGTCAGAATATTTGTGAATCAAATATATTAGGTAGCAGCAGTAGAGTCAGTGTTGCTATGGCTGCTTTGGAAATGTGTAATTTCTTCATACCTTCAAATTGACATGGTTATGTATGCGTGTGTAGGGGCTACATCTCACTAGATGAGAAGGAAAAGATTGTAGTGTAGGTAAAGATGACAATTAAAATGTTAGTTATTTTAAATTATTTCAATAATTGTCTCCTATTTCTCACTCCTAATTCTTTTCATATTCAACTCGAACTTCATTTTTCCTGGATGAAAGGAATGAAGTTAAAAGCCAGAAAGCAGTCATCTGCAGGGGATGGGGGCAGGGAATTTTACTCTCTTTAAAATGCCAGTGCATACATATAATCCCAAATTACGAGAGAGAAATCTGGGCAAAATAAAATGGAATGTGGGAAATTAAATCACTGCAATTCTCCTGCTCAGTATTTGTAGTTAAGTGCATCTTGACAGTATCTTAGGTTATTACTGCTTCAATTTATTTTTGTTTATACTACTGAGTGTATTGAAAGTGTATATTACTTAGGATTGTTCTAAGGGATGATCTGGCACTAGGACTTTTGTTGGGGTACCAGGACAATGAAGAAATAAACGAAAATAGACTGTGAATATAGGAATTAGTATTCTCCTGGCTTGTTTACTGTGTTACTGGCAAGTTACACATGTAATTGTAGATAAAACTTCTATAAAATTATGTAGTGAGACAGCTAAACAGGGGAAAACCTCCAAACCCAGAAATGCCTCCTTAACATAATAGAAAGTTATTTATTTGATCAGTAATCAGTTTAAGTGTGTATGACTAACCTTTTCTTTCTATTCAGTCTTCAAGGCTATTAGACAAGTTTTCACTTGGTGACAAACATGATGGGAAAACGCATCACTTCTTTAAGAAATAGTGCCGCAGACAGTAGCAGCTTAGTGATTATGTTGTGTTTGCTTCCCCAGGCCCTGCTTCACAGCACTTTTTTTTTTTTTTTTTTAAATTGTGTTGCACAATGCCATTGCTCAGCCAGAGGCTAAGAGAGGGAATGCAGGTACACCACATAGCTGCAAGAGACTGGAATGTTCCATCCTGAAAACAGCATTTGTGTTATAAAGACAAGATCCTACATCTTCTGGCCCTGGTGTCCTTGTTATTTACATCAAGGCACCAGCATGAATCAGTTCACTGCGGCAGCAGTCCAGCTGATGTGACTTGCATTATTATCAGGTACCTGATTGCAGTCTCTGGATGGATGGAGGGTCGGATGTGACTGGCATATCAATATATGTGGTGGTGCTGCTGTTGTGTGATAGTAATCTGTGATGAGGACAGAAGCCCACTCAGCCCTGCAGAAAAGTTCTTTAAGGACACAATGAAACAGTTTTGTGAAATTCTGATCATCAGTATGATTTTGTACTCTTTGACATACTGCCAGCTTGTCCAGAAGATGCTTTGACAAACATGTTTAGGGTATGTAGAACAAAGAAGGTACAGAGCTTCTGTTCTGAAATTGCAATTATTTTCTTCTGACAGAATTAATTTTGAATTTGAGACAAATCTGTGTGGTTCCAAGACTAAACTAGTCTAAAGTGTTGGATCCCAACATAGTATATCATGATTTTTCTTTTCAAAACTTTTTTCAATTTCCTGTTGATGTACCTGTCAATAAAATGTTGGGACAATGCTTATAACTTTTTATATGCTGTGATAAATGGTTCAAACACAGATCCTCATGATCTTACTGTATTCAGTAGAAGAATTCATGACCTGTACTGGTTGCAGACTGTACAATGTGATATTCAAAACTGCCTTTCCAAACTGAGTCTGATACTAAGACAAAACCAATATTTTTTTTTTTTTTTAAATTTCTATGAGGGGTTAGTGGAACAAAAAGTCCTCCATAAGTGTTATGGAGGCACCCACAAAACAGACAGAGCAGTCACTCAGAACACCCCTACAGACCTGAGCAAACTGCAAGCCTGGGTGCCAGTCAGAGGCACACACAAAACAGAGTGGCTGCTCAAGATGGGGATTTATTCCAACCAAAGTTAGATAACACTCTGACGGACCAAAGTAAAGTTTGGATGTCAGTTGGGAACATACCACGACACAGCTGACTTAAAAATTCCCAAGTTTGTTTAAAAATGCCTCTTAGAAAATGTGCACTTGCTCATCAGCTAAAAGGGGGAAAATCTCTCTCAAGGATATCCAGGCCTAGAATCACTGACCCAAAAGGAGCAAGGGCTCACTCAAGGGTATATCCAGCAGTATTCACTCACCAAAGGTGGGGGGGTGAGGGTGATCAATGCTGGGGAGATTCTTCAGGTGGGCCCCAACCCCAGGGGAGAGTCCTCAACTGCAGCCCTGCTGTTCCGAGGAGGACTGACTCAAGTTGGCACTCTGGTGGGACCCTGTTTACACCAGAGTTGAGTCTGACCTGTGGTCAGTTCTAATTAGTTGGCACCGAGGGAAAAGGCAAGGTAAACACAGTGGTCAGGTTTTCAAGTGCCAGAAAGCCCCTGTGTCTTTGTGTGCTTTGTCCTTTTTCCAGAAAGACCTGATCTTTGTTGGGTCTTTAGCAAGCCCCAGTTGTTTTTGGGTCTGGGCGAGTGCACCTGCTGCAATAAGGTCTTTCCCTTGATATTAATTTTGGAAATGAAGACAACTTCATTACAAAAAGAAACTAATAGCATTGGAAAGAGATGGAAAAAATATTCTGCTCTGAATTGGAAGACCATAAGAAACTCTTCAGATATGTAGATCAACAGAGGAATGACTGGGACTCGGAAGTACAAAGGTGTTCGTTATAGCGGACTCCCTCTATTGCCCCTGGGGACCCAGCCAGTGAAGGGTATTTCTGACTTTCAAATTAGTCCCTCAATCACCTATTTAAATAAGAAATAACTCACTGAGCAGAGGGAGGACAATCCAAAAAATCTTGTATTTGCAAATCACTTAAACTTTCTGTGAGCTACTCACTTTGCATTGCAAAAAACCCTTGTATTTTTTGTATGAGCAGATCTAAACCATGATATTAGATATTTAGTATGTGAAATAGTCATTTAGTAGAAGGAAATAAACTTTTTTTAGCATTGTATTTCAATGTCTTAGGCTGCTGCAAGTTATCGAAATACATCTGTTTTAATGGTACAATGTAAGAATGCTTGTATTGCTCTTTGAGTACAACGGAGTATTGTTTGGTGGCAATTTTTCATTCTCTTTGCAACTTGCGGGTTTTTTTAAAAACTTTTTTGATTAAGTTTTTAAGTGTCATGTGGGCTAGTGTGCCCAAAGAGCAGTGTCTCGCCTGCTAGCCTGAAGATGACAAGGAGAAACAGAATTACTCACAAGGAGAATATGCAACATATGGCACGGATCACTTGTTTTGAAAGGTGGTAGGAAGTTGTCTAACAGACAATGTGTTGTAAATAACGTATGGTAATGAACAAGATTCAGTCATAGCCCATATATCAAGGTGAAAAGATTGAACTGGAACTGGGAAGTTATTATAGGAGTCATGCTACTAGTGTTCCTTGTTGGGCCGGTAGCAAATTTCTTACTCTTGTTGTAAGCAAGATTTTTTTTCTCTATTGAGTCTGGTTTGCCCGCGAGTATTTTCAGTTCTGTCATTTTCATGAAGCTTTAATAGTTACCGCTTGATAAACATGACAGTGTTTGGCCTGCATTACAACAGCAAAAGGAGGAAGCAGTGATGTGAAGTTGTTCCTGGCATTTTTAGTGAGGTCAAAGCAATCTGTCATGGTACCTAAATGCCCATGATTTGGTCTGCAATATAAAGTTTGCTGATGCCTTTGAAGTTCTATTTAGCATGTTTTTTTTTTTTTTTTTTCTCTGATACAACTGTGTTTTTTACTTTGAGAGCTGAAGCAGAAGCAAGCATATCTGAAGGCTTTAGAGAAGAAGCTTTTCTCTAAGATTTGTAGCATGTTTTTTGCAAAAATTTATAGGCTGTAGATTTGAGCCTGAACAAAACCCCACTTAATTTTGATGGCATTAGTTTTCAGATCTGTCTTTGAGTGCAAGTTATATAAGATCATGATGGCTATGTTTTTGAACTCTTATTATTTGCACTGTATTTTGAATAGTTTGGAGAAAATCTACGTTATGTTCTTTTGAACAGAAGCAGAACTATTGCACCTTTTTCACTGATAAAAGTATATTGTATTGCAATAGGCTTCCAGTATTATCTGTTCTGTGAACTATCCTTTGTTAGCTATTTTTTGATCCTTTGCTGAATTATTTATATCTTTATTTCAGCGTCCCCCTTAGGTGAGGCACTGGAAACAACAGGACTTCTGCTATCGTATTCACAGTAGTAAAGTGCAGGGTAAAACAAAGTGAAGCTTTCATAGTAAAATGCTAATTTGCATTCCAGTGGGGAAAAGAGAAATGCATATCTGTTAGTGATATGAAGGAGAAAATCACATTCAGATAGAAGTTTTTAATTTCTGTGTGTTGGACAGGACCTTACCATATCTGTAAAAAATCATGTATTTGCTGCAGATCAGGAAGATTTTTCAGCAGAATGTTGCATTCAAAAGCAGGCTTGGGCATTCAGGCACTCAAAACTTACTAATTCTTGCTCTTTCTCAGTTTCTACCTGGTAAGTTATTTGTGATGACTCTCAATGTTTCTCTCTAGGTTGACAAGGCAGAATTAAAAAAAAAACAACCCGAAACTCTGTCTTCAAGTTGGATGAAAATATGACCAGGCCCAGTGAAGTTTCCAAAGTAGGTGGTCCCAAGCCTAGGCACGGACTTAACCTTGGATCTATGTTAAACTGGTTCTTGGGGGCTAAGAAAGACAAAATAGGTCACTATAATTCAACGCTAAAGAAAACTGAATTACATTAAAGCATCTGACAGTGTCTATGTTCTGTCACCTATGACAGTTACAAACCAGCCTCACAAAGTTGAAAAGTAATTGCTAGTTAAGTTCAATGCCATCACACTGCAAATATTCTTTAAACAGCTGTAGCTTTGCTGAGCTGTAGGTGTTTCTCCAGTGCCTTCGACGTGTTCCTAACATAACAGTGAACAAGGATTGTTCAGTGGTTTGGTGCTTTACAGCTTCTTTGGCTAAGAGTTATAGGTAAGAATGTGTGTGATTTGTTTGAAAAAACAGGTTCAAATTTCTGTGAAAAAGGCTGTTTATTTTGTTTGTATCACTTGCTTTTAGATAGTACTTTTAGACAGTGTGATACAGATAGACAATTCCTGAATGTAGTCTTATATTTTCCCTTGAATTGTGCAGGTCTTATTTCTGCAGTAGTCAGTTAATTTGGGGGAAAGCATTCTGTCTTTCTATACGTGTGAGGCATTCATGTTTGCTTTCGGGTTTTAGACGTTACTGGCCTTGATAGCAAACTTGTATGACAGGATACACATTCTGTTTTATAAAGAAGCAAGCCTGTTAAATTTGGCTGTAACATTGAAAAATGTTTTAATTTCTTTTGAAAAGAAAAAAAAAGTTATTGGGTCAATTGAAATACTTGTCTGTGGCTTAGCTTTTTTTTTTTTTTTTTCCCCCAAGTGCTTATTCTTCTATTAATACAAGATAAAGCTTTTGAAACAACCTTAATCGTTCAGTCAAGCAGTATCTACGTCATCTGTTTTGGTATTTTCAGGTCTTCTGAGTCCCAGTTTTCTTGTGTAGCAGTTCTAGCAGTACTGACAAAGCTCAGCGAGTGTTCTTATTTTGGCACAACTGTATCTTCTTGAAATTTCTCTTCTTAACTCTAAATAGTAACAATGTAGCTATTTGTGTAGCATAACTAGGTAGAGCCAGTACAGAATAATCTTTTCTGAATGCTATTTCCCTTTTACTGTATTGATGTTTTGGATGCTTTGGCTGCAGCTGCTAGCCTTTCCTTGAATCATGCATTTTGATTCCTCTTTGTGTCACACAATGAACTATAATGCAGCCAGCACTAGGTTCTTTAGCCAAGTCACAAGAATGTGCTGGTTTTTTTCAACAGGCATTTCATGACAAGTAGAGGTAATGCCTCCAGGAGGTATAAGCTTGAACTAGTATGATAGATGCAGAATTGAGAATGCATAAAAATGAATAGCCAACACAGTAGAAGATTTTAGAAGGCATCAAAGTAGTCATATGGGATAATATATTAAAACAGGAACAGCTTAAGGTTGTACTAAGAGTTATTGCCTAAACTGTGTGATAGTTTCAAGGAAACTACCACCAAATCTTTCCAACAAACATCTTACTCAGGTTTGCCTTCTAACAGTCTAATAGAGATGATTTTTAGCTTTCTTATTTTGAAAAGAAAAGCTTAGCTTTTATGTCTCATGATGGATAAAAATTTTGTCTGAGACTTGGGCACCTTGCAATAGGTGGGAGATGTATCTTGAAGCAGAAGTAAATAACCCTCAGAAGAATGTAGAGGATGAGAGCAAATGCCCCTTTTGTTGAGTGTCATCCAGTGCCTTCACCACAAGACCACAAAAATTCATCTTGCTTGGTGTAGATAAAATAGTGAGAAGCTGGGCTTTTTTGGATGTACACACACCAGGCTGAACTGGAGGGGAAAAAAAAGAAAAGTACTTCAGAATTGTTTTATTGTTCATCTTGGGGAACAAATAGTTCACTGCAGAGCAGAGTGAACTTCAGATAAGAGCCCTGACAGTGATGTAGTATGATATAGTGTATTATCACTTTATTTTTATGGCTTTTTTGTGGAAATGATATCTCAAAGTCTTTTACGTGGTTAGATAATCCAGATATAAAGTTAAGTGGTAGCAAGGAGAGAGAAATTAAGACTTTTAAGGAAAGAGAAGACAATCCGTTTCCAGATGACATTTGGAAGATAGATGGTAAATAAGTATGGCAGAGACTTTTTTTTTTAAAAAAGCTTTTTCTAGGTGGTGGGTAGTGTGGGAAAGTATCTGTTTAAAGAAAGGCAGTCAGAGAAGCACATGTGTAAAATTACTGCTGAATTGAAGGTTCCTCTTGCTTTCCAGCACCTACTTTGCAGTGTACAACCTGACTTGGTGACATTTGTTTACATAAATACTTGCACTTAGACCTAGATTTCATTGAGTTATACTTGCACTGATTATAATTAAATTACTCCTGCTGATTTAAGTGAAGTAAAAGTAAACTGTTAGAAGCTTTTATTCACATGCATCACTGTTCATGGCTAGTTTTATTTTTTCTCGCTTCCTCAACTTTTTTGTGGATTTCCCCACAAGACTATCCTGGGCAAAACAGTCTTCACTTGCAGTTTTCACTTAATTTGTTGGTGGTTAACACATACTGCAGTCTACACCCAATACAGACTATTCTATTCCTTACCTGTAGATTTTCTTCCAGAAGCTTGTGGTCCACACGAAACTGCATTGAATGTGGGAGAGCCTCTTCAAAACTGAAGCTGGATTTAGTTGTGGGATCTGACTTGGAGAACTGTGCAAATACATTAGAGAGAGGAAATTATTTACACTGCTGTTTCTTGTCCGTTCAAATAGATCCCAATCGAGTTGAGTACTCACGACATCAAGGCTATCGCAAACAGGATAATAGCCTTTCAAGTTATGCAAATGTGCAAAGCAAATGCAATCTGTGGATGTTTAGGATGTGCACAGTGCCTTCCGTGGTGTGGCCAACTGATGTGCAACTGCAACTGCCTGGAGATCTGTTGTTAACTTTGCTACAAAGGTGAGGTTATGAGGGAGACCCTCTGTGTCGCATGCCTGTATGAGAAGTCTACTTTTTTTGCACTGGGTAGGATCTTCACAAAGTGCTTCTGTTCATGATCTCCCACATGGAAGATCACTGTCTGTTTCAGACAGCTTCTGAGCAAGGTGAAGGGTGGTTTATGCAATTCTCCTGATGAAGAGACTCTAACAGAATGGTCAGTATAACATCTGTCAGAGAATGAGGCCTGCATCACTGGCAAATTGCTGGGTAACTGTACGGAGTCCTGGTTGGAATGACTTTTTGAGGCTCTGTAGTAATAGTATGAGCCAACACCGTGGATTCTTAACATTTAGAAATTAAAACATTTGTTTTGTGTGTTCGTCACACTTACAAACTACATGTATGTATACTTTATATACGCATATGTACACACACCTGACTTATTTTTCTGTATTGATTAAGAAATACCACATTTTTTTTTTAGGTGTAGAATCCACAGAATAAGCCTGTTATGATGTAATTCCTTGTGGGAATAAAACTCTAAACTTAACCTAGGAAAATATTTTAAATGCTGTAGTAGGTTCTAGATCTGGTCATTGTCTGCTGCCTTACTTACTCATCGCAATTATTGTGTCTTTGACAGGTACACCCTCAAAGATTTTCAGTAAGTATGGTTTTTGTTTGTCATATTACTGTGTTCTTTAGATGACCAGGATTACAAACTGATTGTGTATGTCTCGGGCATATGTGCAGTGTAGACCAGTCACAAGAATTCTGGTTGGAAGATTGGTTTTATTGGCTGTATTTGCTGGTTACTTAACTGATTAATCATTAGCTTTAACATGGACTGACTGACTTGAAAATGATTTGTAAGATAAGGCTACATCAGAGGAATGGAACAAGTAATATACACTACCAAAACTACAAGAAAATGGTAAGGGACATAGATGAACACAAGGTGAAAGGATGGATAAAATTGAGAAACATTTAATCTGGAAATAGAAATTTGACTCAGATCTCTGACTCTTCTCCTATGTTCTTAGCAATAACCATTATTTTCTCATGAAATCAGGGACACAGGTTTTGGGTCTTTTGAATAATCTTTCCAGTTTTTCTTTGTTTATAGAAAAGCATCGTTATTTTCAAAATATGCGCTCATTAGAATATTTTAAGATGATATTCAGTAGTGTAATAAACGTGTAAGTTGCCCTCATCTTATTGATTTCCAATCAACTTTGTTCCTTTGAAAAGGTACACGATATGAAACACCATATCTGGTTTGAGTTATATTTGTTATCATTGTTCACTTGCAAGGAGTATATTAACACCTTCTGTCACTACCAGCTGGAGAATCACAGCTACCCTATCAAATGCCTTCATATTTGCAAATCACTTCTAAAAAGATTGACCATGGAAGAATTAGAATATGCAAGGGATTTTCTTAAGGAAACTATTTTACTGGATTTTATTAATAGCTCTGTTTCTCAGTTTCCCCCCCTCTGTCTGTATAGGAATAAGATTGAATTTTCTGGCTTTGGTTACTAAGGTTTCAGCTCCTGCAACTGAAGTTATTAATCAGCTGTTATGGCACACCATAAAAAAGTGGTTTTAAAAACTGTGTTGCCTTTTTAGGCTAATAGTACTAGGAGGGAAAGCTGAGAGTGGTGCATAATACATATATTTTAATGTGCCTGTGATAATGTTGCAGTCTTTATTTTGAATGACTTGTATTAATTCTCAAAATAAATGTCCAAGACAATTTGCCAACAAAGCTGATTCTCCCCTCCCCCATTTAGTTGACTTAATTTGTATGCCATGGCCTGATAGATTTGACATGGCCTCACTCAAAAAAAAAATTTTTTAATGCCTTTTGATCATTTGCTAGTAAGTATTATGAAGTAACAGATGGGGACTGAAGGATTTGCTAGACATGAAAGAGTAACTTGGACAAAAATCCAAATAGGGGAAAAAAAATCCACAGAAGTTCAAGTGTTGTCTGCAACTGGGGTTTTAGTCTGCCTGCAAATTTGTGCTGGTATGATGTTTCTAAGTGTATACAGGCAAAGCTGCTGCCTCTCATGCTTTGCATCCGTGGAGTTTCCCCCCTGCTTGAAGCCTGTGCTGTGTCCCGGTGCCTGTCTATTCTAAGTACTGTGGCAACTTAAACCAGGGCAAGTCTTCAGGGTAGACGAGACCTTAACATCAAAATACTGATGTTTTTCCTTGACACTGAATTTATAACTCACGTCAGGAGTCACAGGAAGCTGAGAAATGAAGAAGAGAAATAAAATTCTCTGTTCATCCACAGAGCAGTTTCTGCAAAAACTGTAGCATCCAGGCCCTGACATTGTTCCTCTCTTGTCCTGCAACCAAAGCCAGTCCCTGGCACCTGTATCTCACACCTGTGGGATCAAAATCAGGTTGATGATACTTTCCAACCAATTTGTCTGAGCAGTTTTGTTGATTATGAGCTTTATTAACTTTAGACTGTAGCAGAGATGAGTAAACAAGATTTGCTTATGACATATTAGTTTTTTTGGAAACCTGCTTGCATGAGCAGCAGTCTTTCTGTTAACCCAAGACTTTGGAATAGATGCGTAACTGGGGGGGACCACAAAAAAAAAACCTCTTAGGAAAAGCTTTTATACTCTGTACCTTACTGTTCCAGCTGCTCACTTCTTCAATTCACTTCAGTATGTGTTTTGTGAGAATGATGAGACTCTGTGCACTTGAACACCATGAGGGATTCTCATATTGTTTAGTGGCAGGGAGAGTGAAGCACACAAAAAGCAAGGGTGTGTGAAAGAAAACTATAGTCTCTGTGCGATTTTAAGGAGTGGAGCTATGATGTTGTGCTATTTCAAGGTTGTAAATCACTGTTAAATAGCCATGGACACGCATTATTTGATATGTATCTGTTTCCTGCTCTTTGAAGGCTTGTTTTGGGCAGTTAGCTGTCAAAAGATTCAGTGTGCTAATATAGAAATACAGTTCCTAAGGTAAGATTACTGTGTTACTGCTGATTCCCAATGTTCTAATTTCTTTTAGCTATGTATTTTGCATTGCTTGGAATGTTTGTTCATTTTCCTATATCTTCTCAATCCAATTCCTACTGAACAATCATGAAATTTACTAGCATGTCAGTCTTGACATTATAACTTATTTAACAGGTGGTCCATTAAATGAATATCCCATTCACTTAAATTCAGGTAGTAGTGCTGTTGCTGCTTCAGAATGAATCCCAGGAGCCCAGCTGGCAAAGGATACCTAGGAGAGATTAAGGCAGGGTTAAGTCTGACTGGTCTAACCACATTTGTAGTCACTGACTGACATCCGTAGTTCCCCAGCCCTTGGGAGATACTGACAAGAGGGTCAACGTAGCATGTGTTTTGTGTGGGTGATTAAATCAAACCTTTCGATGACAGTCTTGGCTAACTAATAATGGGAGAAAAAAGGGTCTTTTTCCTTTTGCCTCTCATGTTATTTTACAATAAGACTCCAGATTTGAAGAGTGGATTGTAGTGTAAAAATTAAATTATAATTAAAATGTGGTTTTTCCTGCAATTTATTTCCAAGAATAAAAGCTTAGAATAGAGGTGAGAATAATCTTTACTGGCAAATGGATAGAAATGACATCCAGGTCTTCTCATCATTTAAAAACAAAAACAAAAGAATCTGTTCTTAACTATAAATCTTCAGTGCTCCTAGGCTCTTTTTAGGAATTCAGCTGTTAGCGCTAGCTAAGCATTAGTGTTTTAGCAATTCAGAAATACACAACCAGGACAACAAATGAAGGTGTCAAATGATTCTCAAAGGGGGAGTGGGCGGAGATGGAGTGGGAAAGAACCTAGTGACTAAAAAAAGCATTAACAAACCATAACAATACCAGATTGCTGCATATATTCTGTTGAAATATTCTGATTTGATTAACACAAGAGATGGAGGTTTTGAGTGTTGTACCAAAATATGAGTGGATAGTTAAAGGGATATAACTTGCTTTGCTAAAGTCTGATTGAATATGCTTTGAATACGTGGTTCCTTTTATAAGCCTCTATTTATCAATAACATTCATACCTTGCAGTCTGGATCATCTTGAAAATTTTAAGATCACCAGTCACTGTTGCAATAGCTCTACTATAGCTTTGCTGCTGATGATCAGCATGAGAAGTGAACATATAAGCAGTTGGCAATTTTTAACTATCAAGTTTCTTAGATCTATCTCCAGATTTCAGAGTGGCACTGGAATTATCTTAACTAGCGTACATTGCTTTATGATCCCTACAGTTCTAGAAATAGAACTTGTACAGCCTCAGGAAGTTTTGTTACAAAATGTCAGAGATTGAGCATGTGTGGCTTCATGTGGGCCACAGTGAGGGGTGCTTTTTGTAAGTTCTGTCCACTTTTGGGGGGGAATTTGTTGTTGTTAATGCAGTTAATAATAACCTAATTTACACAGAAGAAACTCAGATGCTTCTTAGAGCAAAAGATCTAGAGAAGACTGAAACATCTTCTTTGTCATTCATGGGCTTTCAAATAGTTTGAGGATTTTCAAAAGTCTGTGTAAACTGGAGAATTCTTGATGTTTCGTTAGTCCTTTGCTCTTGATGCCTAGATGTAATACTCTTTGTTTCAGAAAATGTACTTCTATTAGCCAGCTGTTTATCATCAGTGTTTGTGTACAGAATGTTAAATAAGCCAATCTTGGCATTGTATATGAACATAAGCTACTTTAAATATCCATCGTACTAATAAAATCATGTTGAAGTTATGTCCGAAATGACTAACAGGTTTAATTCAGCAACTGTCTTTTTGAGGTGATGACACCTGTTCTCTGGAGAACAGTCAAAATACCAAATGTGTAGATGGTATCCTTGCACAGAGATTATAATTCTGTACAAAACTTCGGTTCTTGGAGCTAATTGTCGTGTGGTGAGAAATTATTCCAGATGTCAAAGCAGGATCTAGATCAGAAAGTAATTACTGAACAATCTCATTTCAGAGCCCTCTAGAGAGGGTGTCCAAAATGCTGAACTGTTTGAACTAGCGAAGTGTGATGACTGAAAACCAGCTTGAAGTTGATTGTGTTGTAGCTAAGTGATGAAATACATACTTAAGAGGCAGTGAGTGTGGTTCATGTATGTCCCTAAATCTGTTTAGCACTTTTATTCCTACTCCTAAATGTTGAATAAGTACTGCTATCAAAACTTCTCTCTCTAAATTCAGAGCAAAAAACTCCACTCAAAGCAAAAGTCCAAGGGCCCTATTAATAAGGATTGCTGGAAAGGCAGTGAAAGTTAAAATAGTTATTATGCATGTTACCATGTGTTATTTGGAAGGATTTGTTCTTCTGGTTCCCTTAAAATTTGGAATATATAATTAGCACAGTATTTATGTTTAAGACTTACTAATTATTTCTACTCCACAGACTTAACTGTTGTTTCACTGATACTCTTCATTGACTTAGTGTTCAAAGGGTAAGTTAAGGATACTACAAAAACTGTATTGTCCAGCTTGATGAACTATCATGAAGAGCTCCAGAAAGAGTATTTGTGTGAAGACGACTTTATTGGTAACAAATCTTAGAATCAGATCCATGATGTGGGTAGAAAGGCTGCTGTTATAATACTTGTGTCCCCAGTGTTGGGGAACACACAAACTCTACTTCAAAGACAGAAAGAATGTGACCCTAATGCAAGACTTTGAAGTTCTTAACTTTCTCTCAAATCTCATGCAAGCAAATGAATTAAGCTTCTAAAGGCTGGAAAAGTACAAAATTACCCCAAGGTTGAAGAGAGGAAGGAAAAAAAAACCCAACAAAAAACCCCACAAAAAACAAATAAACAAACAAACAAAAACACAAAAAAGAGAGAAAGATTCAGGGGAGACACCTTGGATCAGAATGCAGAGGGAGATTTTCTAGGAGAAAAGAATGGCAAGTTTTCATCCCAGGGAAGAAAAGAAATACGAAAAAATAATCACACCTTAAGTGATCTGAGATAGAAAGATTGGCTTCTAGTATAGAGGTACTGACTAGAACAGGTTTGCCTATGATAAGCAGATAGGGCATTGTCAGAGTAGCTTGGCTGTATGTTATTTCAATCATATCATTCACTCTTCCCCCTATTAAATTAAATTAATAATGTTTGTCTGACAGAAGCCTTCCTTGCAGCCACAAAACTCAAGATCCCCCCTTAATAGACAGATGAGAGACTTGCAAGCAGCATGCATCTCATATCCATTTTTGACCTTGTGCCTAAACAGAGACCTGCTTTTAGGAGTGGAGTAGGCACTTCAGGACACTAATTCAACTTCATGCTGAACATTATTGAAGATGTCTCTGTAGGCAGTACAGTATACACTCCATAAGGTCTAGGAATAATGACGTGTTGTAAATTCATTGAATTTTAATTTTAAAAGCTTGCTCAAAGGTACGATTGCTAGAAGCACTGCAGCTGTAGTGCGGATCTTGGGTCCAGACTTTTTTTCTTTTTTGAAACCTACAGCCTCACCAGGCAGCAGTTACTTAATTACAGGTCTGGCTTTAAACATCCAATAACCTGGATATAGATTGAGTTACTATTGTCGGATCACTCAGAGCAGAAAGCATCTGAATTGCTTTAGTGGTTTGTCATTTTCCTTTGTAAAATGCTTCTTTAAAAAAAAAAATCAACACCCTACCTTTTAAAAAATGTACTTTCCTGTGTACTTGCATCTCTATAGTGTGTAGTGTAAGTTCTGCCCGTACAATGGATGTGCAGGGCAATAGTAGAAAAATGAAATGTGACCCATTGTCATAGCAGGCATGTGCTTTCAGCCCTTGTAATTACCTATCTCTAGCTAGGCTGAAAAAACCTGTAACCTCAGAGTGAACTCTAGGCCCAGACCCCTACACTAAGAGTAGAGAAATGGCATGCTCCAGCAGTCGCTTATAAGCCACACAACATTAGAATATATACTCATAGGCTGATTTCCTCCTGAAGGCATGGACATTGGCTCTTAGTTTATATTAGAAATGCAGTTTTCTGCAGGTTAATTGTCTTAAAGGACTCCTCTAGGCTTTACAGGGCATTATTATACTATCTTTAAAAAACATAAAAGTATAATTTGCTATTAAAGGCAATTATGAACTCTGATGTCTGAAAGCAGTCATTCTGAGCTTGCTAGCACCTTAGATATTGCTAATAATGCTGGATTTCCACTAACAGAACTCTCACGGATCCCATTTCTGCTTTGCTCGTCTTATGCAAGTCACTCTACACTGTTTTGATTTGGATACATTAAAATCTTTGCTAGTAACTTTGCTTTGATTTTGGGGAAGACCCTTGTGCGTCTTCTTTGTCAACCAGACTCAAATGGTCATTAACTTTGACTAGTTACAAAATCCGTTTTTCCTTATAGGTGAATAAACCTTTCTAATTTTTGCAGTGTTCCTAAGCTAGTCTGCTCAGGAGTGAAGGGGTTAAGATGTAGCAGTACAACAATTCTACTTTGGATTTTCTAATATGATCAGCTGTGCAAAAAGTTGTGCTGTTGCATGACACAGGCAGTGGCCTCACAACTGTATAGAAAAACTTGTGCAGCCTGGGCTCAAAGGGGCCAAATTGCATTCCTCCTGCCAGGGCAGGTTTCTTTCTGCCTTCCCTGTGCCAGCCATGATGCTGGTGAGGCTATGAATCTGCTTTTATCAGTTCCTCTCTGCAATTCAATTGGGTGTTTGCCTGAGAGAGGTGATGGGGCCCTCCACTTAGGAGCATAGAGATTTTGGATGACTCTTCATGGGGTCTGCCTGCATTCTGACCTGATCTTCAGTGAGCCACCTTGGTTTGGATTCTTTTAGGAAATTAAGGTGATGCAGTTATCTACTGATTTTCCACGATTTTCTCCTCATAATAGTGTTTTGAAGCAACATTGTGTTAATTTGTTGCAAGCAGTAACAGGAAGCTTTGGGAAAGTATTTATTATTTACCTGATTTACTTCTGATTAGGCTTTTAATTAGTACTTACAGAAGATATTTTTGTTCTAGGAATATCTGCAGAAAAACATTGTGTGAATTTTCTTGCACCCTACACAAGCAGACTGCAGTAAGTCTGGTTTAAACTCTGTTTAAAAATGACGTTTTAGTCCAAAATTTTATGACTGATAAATACTGAAAGTAAAAATAATAGCAGAAATATTCGTGGGCGAGTGATGGGTAAATGTACCTACTGTGGTGAGGAGCTGTGAGAATTAGGTGTCACAGTTTGAGGCTGGGCCAGCCACTAACAAATGACAGACGCTCTCTATTAACCCCTCTCCCCTCTCAAAAGGGAAAAGGAGAGAGACTTTACGATTTGGAAAAGAAAACTAAAACAGCTTTAATGAAACAATAACAATTAAAAAAAATAAGAATAATGAAGTAATGAAATATATACAATATGTACAAATATATACAAAGACAATACCAAACCCAACTTCCCCCCCCCCCCCGATGACGATACGTCACCACTGGCGCTGCAGGGCTGTCACTGGGGCAGTCCCAGGCTGGACTCGGCAGCAGACAAGGACGGGATGCAGGAGCTGGACTGAGGCACTGGATTCAGGGATGTACAGATCGGGATTGAGGACACAAGAACAGACAGGGTCCTCCTCAGATATCTGCTATCGAAGAAGAGAGAGACCCTCGTGATCTCTCAGCTTTATACTGAATATGACGTCTATGGGATGGAATGCTCTGTTGGTCAGGTTTGGGTCACCCGTCTAGTTTGCTCCTCCCTGCAGGTGCGACCTTTTTCATGCTTGCGACCCTTTTCACTCCCAGCATCGCAACATGGAGGACAAGATTTAGCAGTGACCTTGGTCGCTACAAGAACAAGTATAAGCAAGGGCCTCTCTGCACGCCATTCCTTGGTACGAACTATAAACATCAGGCCTTATCACTGCGAGAAGCAGTCACTGTCTGGAAAAACATGTTGCTGTTTCAGAAAGTGCTGTTAGAGGAGACTTAACTGAAAAGTTAAAACACTGAAACAGAATTAGTTCTGGTTTAGCCCAAACCAGGACATTAGGTAACTCTGAGAATTAGTACTTCTGTGCTTAACCTGTTTCCTGAACAGAGATGAGCTTTTTCATTCACTTCTGCTTTCTAAACATCCAAAGGGAGTGGTATGTCACAATGAATGTAGTTTTAAAGGCGTATATAGATGTTTCTGTTAAGGAGGGACCAGGAGGCAGCTGTCTTGAATGTAGGAGACTCTGCAGTAAGGAAATGTATCTGAACGTAATGCAATAGTTCTTTTACTTCTAGCGCCAACCCCTGATATAAATGCACTGCGAAGAGGTAGGAGGGTGGTTTTTTTTTTTTTTAATGAAACAGATTCATTAAAATACTGCTTCATGTTAGGGTTTTGATGTTGTTATACTGATAGGTCTTTCCTTAATGTATTCTAAATGTAAGATAATTTTGCATGCATTAACAGTTACTAACAGAATTTAAAAGCTGGTATAGAACAAGTTCTGTTAATCTCCAAAACAAAACCACTACATTTCCAGTAGCTTAGGAAGGTATTCAGTCTGCATTTGAATGGGAGCTATGCTCCTACTCTGATTCATTAGTCTGCCCCCTGCCAGGAAATAACAGCGTATTGGTTGCTTTCTGGGGAAGGCAGTTCTCACCTATGGAGATGGAGAAGCGGTAATAGAGAGCTGGGGAGGGGGGAGTTGGTATATGTGTCGTTCTGTGTCTGCCAAGAAGTTGTTCTGTTTTTCATTAAGGGTTATTTGGAGATCTGCAAGTGTCTCTGTTCTCAGTTAGGCAAAAAGAGGAAAAAATCTTTTTCTTTTCTGTAAGACAAGATTAACCTAATGAGGAGCAATCTATGATACCTGTTTTGTCCTAAATGCCATAATTAATTGGGTAAGTATTATTGGAAAGGTCTTTGAATATGGTTTGTTTCTTAAGCAGAAAATCCCTGTTTATCTGTTAAGAATTTGTATTGGTCCCTCTTATTGAGGCCTGACAAGTCTCAATATTGAGCAAGTTTCTCTTTGCTGCCCCACTCCTTTTTGGTATGGTGTGTGGGTTGTTTTTTTTTTTTTATGTCCTGTCTCAATAGCCACGAAGAGTAAGTACACCTACACCATTCCACAGCATGTCTTTCATAGAAGTGACTCAGCAGGAACGTTCAATCCTCTCTGACCTCTGACAATCCCTTAAACTTGTGTAAAGACAGAAAAGCCTCCCAATACGAACGTTCTTGTGGTGAATTTTTATAGCTGCTGCTCTACATGTTTCAAAATGGTAAGTTCAGTTCTTAATTCTAGGGAGAGAGGATCAAGTGACAAGAGAAGTGAACTCTGTACTGAACTCACAGCTACCTTCTGGAATAGTTTTTCCACAGCTTGACATTTCCCTTATTGTAAAGTATATCACTCCACACGCATTAGGCTCTTTTAATTTCAGAAGCCCTTTGGGATTGATGTTTCATAAATCCATCTACATGTGTAATCCTTTCCTATTACTCGAATAAATACTTTGACTCTCCTGCTCCAAACCAGAGCAGTGAGTTTGGGGTAGCTACATATGCAGAAATTGCAAACTGGTGTACCAGAGATGTGTGGTAAGCAAAGTCCTTCCTGTCAGTGCTTACTAATTTGTGTTTATGTAAATATAAACCGAAAACTGTCCAATAGTGAGTTGCAGCATATAGGTAAGACCACTTTGTTCACATGTGCTTTATCCTTTGCATAATTAAAAATGTCAAATATCATAATAGCAATTGTAATACTATGTATTCTACAAATCCCATTTTTCTCAGTGCTGCTTTCTACCGAGCACGTGTTTACGTGAACCCTACCCTAGGTGAAAAATGGCAGAGACAAAGCAGACTACTCCATCACCTTTATAACATGATTGCTCCTCTGCTAACTTTTTTTTGTAGTGAGATATACTAGGATATAATCTGTAACTACTTAACGTTATAGGCTTCTAATTCATGGCTAGAGTTCCTAGTGGCTACAACAATATAAATAATAAAGAATAAAGTGGCAATATGTATGAGGCTTGCTTCGTTAGCCCTGTTGTGATGTGGACATAAGAGGGACTAACTCCTAATTAAAGGTATTGGGCTTTAAAAATACTTTATTTTTGTTGATGGGGTTGTTATTTTAAGGCTTATATATGCATTTATGTCTAATACCAGGAACAGTTATTTATTTCATTATTTGCGTAGTTGTAGGTGGGCAGCTGGAACCTGGCTTTGCTCTGGACAAGCCTATGTTAGAAGACATTTGGTGCCACAGCTGAAGAAATCCACAATCAGGCCTGTCAATCTCATTTTTTCAGTATGTGGCTCAGTTGTCCCCTTTCTCCTTGTTGTGTGGTGTCAATACCTCATGTACTTGCAGTGTGACCTGTAGGATGCTAGTTGGGGAGAAGTACAAGAATGTTACAGGCTGACTAAGTTAGAGCTTTCTAGAGAATGCTAAAATGAAAAGAATCTCATTGTGGGAGATGATTGCTGGCAGAGGTCTGCCACCATGGCACCTCTACTGTCCTGTGACCTAGTTCAGCCAGGTCAAGCAGGTGTATCTGTTTCCAGTTGCTTGGCCCTAAGATGAGAAGTCTTTTGTGCTGGAATTCAGCTATGCAGGGAAGGCAGCAGGGCAGGACAAGGAGTGATTCAGTTTTTGGGATGCTAATCTGGAAGATATGACACCTAGATGCAAATCCTTGTGCTGTCGCATCTTTTCTATAGCAAAGCTGTTAACAGTGTCTTTTTGGAGCCACTGGACTTCATGCTGTTAATGTCTCTGGCCCTCTGCTTAGCAATGCCTTACTTATACGGCTAGAGTGAAGTTAAGCAAATTAAATGAATCGTGTTTCAGGTGTCCTTATGGGGGCTATATAATAGAAAAATTAGGATGATGTGCCAAAGGTCCATGGACAAAAGGGGCAATGTGTTCCATAATTGCCAACATTTAGTGTCCTATACACTTGAACAGTCTGCCTGTACTATAATCTTCCTAGAATTTGCTTATTTGCTGGTTTATGTGAACACGTAACCTAGAAAATACAGCGCCTTTTTTTTATATGTTCCTGTTCTTACCTGTATAAAGATTTTATGAAACAAAATAAAAAAATGTTAGCAGTCTGAGGGGGAGGATGTAATTTTTTTGCTAGAGGATGTAGCATTCCATTTCTCCTTAGGAGATGCTATAAACCAGAGAAAACATGACATAAATGAAGATATAAGTTTATATATATAGTGTACAACAGTCTTGCCAAAAGGTGCCGCTTCTTTAGTCAACCTCCTATGCCTCAAACTGACTGTAATTAGGATTACTGTAATAAAGAGAGCTCTGAAGAATATTAGAATGAAGCTTGTGCTAAAATATGCCTAAGCTTTATCGATGAGACCTAGCATTTTGAATATCCTTTTCGAATGAGAAGAATGCTGTAATATATAAAACATCAGCTTAAAAAATGCCCTCTGGGAAGAGAATATGGTTGGATGTTTTGATTTTGATTTCTGTAAGGCAAAATACTGTGGGCAAATATGGAATCTGAACTGCTGCTCTGGGAGACAAAACTGTACTACTCTTGTCAAAAATTGTTCTTGCTTTTTGTCTTCCTTGCCACCCCCCCCGCCCAGCCTGCCCCTTACACTTTGAGATTCTGGTGAGAATGTTCTCATGAAACTACTCTTGACTTATAAAGTGGGAAGTAAAGATTCCACAACCAAGATGCAACTTTATCACGAAATAATTACTCAACTCAATGTTTCAGATAGTTTTCCCTTGCAAGCAAGGGGTTAAAATGTATAGTAAATTTGGCTGTGAATTTGGGCACTGTAGTCTAATGTGATTTCATTTCATGTGCACACTTATATAGGCTGTAAGCGGTCCTGAAGCAGCCCAGCTGACGGATGACTTTTCTTCCCAAGATGTCACATTACCACTGGTGCCGGATCCTCCTTAGCACACTAGAGGAGATGTGGCAGGTGCAATGTTCTCACCAAAGGCCTCTGAATACTTTCTCTGTCTGGCTGAAAAAGGATGAGTATGTCCATGTTGTCAAGTCTTGCAATTTCTAGTATGACTCCCATGACAGTTATGTGTTTTAAACTGTAATTTGCACGATATATAATTTTCTTTTTAACAGGTACTGAATTTCCTTCTAAAGTACAACTGATGTCTGGAGCCATTTATTTCTCTGTATGTTTTATTTGCCATTAGCATTATCCAGTTGGTTGGCTCAGTCACAAAACAGGCAGGAAGACCGAGTAAAGCCGGAAAATAGTAGACAAATTTGCAGTAGTTGCCAGTTGTCAGTATTTTCTGTAGTAGGGAGGTAAAACTGTAAAAATTGCCACTAGCTTTACTACAGAAGGCAAGCTTCAGCTTACTGTATTTCTGGCTGTTTCTAGCTACTGATTTTCCATTTGTTGTACTTCAAGTAGTTTTGGCTTTTTATTAAAAGAGTGAGGCTGTAGATTTCATGGTATGTCTGAGTAAACCTCCATCCAAACATAGAAAGCATAATCCTACGCTCATTTTCACGTCCTGTTCTATATCAAACACAAGGCTCATACAACTTTATTGTTGCTAACTACTGCATGGAGTGGGAGAATACCAAACAACATGGTTATTAGTTCTAAGCTAATGTAGATGTATTACAGGTGTAACTTCTAGTATGTGTATTTGTGCACTTTTAGTTTGAAGAGGTGCTAACATATTTTCAAGATTTTTTTTCTGTATGTACCCATAGATATTGTGATAGCGAGGAGATCTACCCATTTGCTGATGTATTGAATTTGAGCCTTATGACATCCCTATGTATTTTCTGGGGCATTCTGCTGAGCAAAGGACTGTGATCTTTACATGGATCGCTACTTTCAGAGGAGACACAAACCTTGTTGCATGGAAAACATAAAGAAAATGGAGTTGGAATGGTTAAGAGGGGAACTGGAGTAAGAGTTGAGAAAATGTGAGAAAGATTGGTATAGGGAAAGGTGAAGGGTGAGAAAATAAATTGGAATGGGAAGAGGAAGAAAAGAGAAGAATTGAGATAAGACTACCAAACGGACAAGGAGGATAAAGGAGAAAAGATACGGTAGGGAGTGGACATCTAAAAGACCAAAATAACTTGTTTGTGCCTGACACTACTGTTCACAGCTCTGGACAGAGAACAGGGTTGCAGCATGGTGATGTGAATTCAGTTGCAATATTTAAACAGTTGAGCCTTCTGCTTCTCTGGTACAGGAACTGATCACCCCATATGCAATTTTTTAAAAATGCACGTACCAATAGTCTTAAAACATACTAAGTAGAAAGAACAGGCTTTAGAAGTTGCATTTGGTGGAGTGCTATTGTTGCAGTTCATAATCTCATAAGCTGTTCCAAGTGTAGTTTGGAGAAGCATAGAGCCATGCAAACTATACACAAATCTTCATAGTAAAATATTTTTTTTTTAGAAAAATGACTTCCTGCTTCATTCCTATTCTTTTTACTCTTGCCTTTCAGAAAAGCAGCTGTTTGAATACGTCTTCTCAAGCTGCTTTTGTAAAGAGCCAGGAATCAAACTAGTTACTACTTTTATTTAAAATGAGCTCCTTTGAGACACATAAAAGCATTAATCAGTGTTCACTAAGTGTTGCTGTTGTAACAGAATAGTAAAAATAAACAGTTCATTTGTGGTTTTAATACCATACTCTGAGATATTAATCTGGAGCAACTGAATATGAGTGTGCGATTAAAATCAACTATTCTAACACTGTATTTCTAGCTGGAAATAATCTGTTGTCATTAAATTGATTTCTTTGAACTGCTGTTTACTGTTAAGATGAGCATTTTTAACAATTAATTACAGTGTAAATCATAAATGTGATTTATGGTTTAAATGGTTAATTTGCTGCAGCTGATGGTGCACCTTTGCTGCCAATTACCCAACTGCAAATTTACAGGACAAATTTATTTTTCACATAGCACCTCAGCACCGACAGAAGGAAGCTCAGCCACAAACAAATCAAATGGGCAGAACTTGGGACAAAGACAGTGTGTTTCCTGCCATGAGAAATCTGGAGGCAGCACACTAACTGGAGGCTTTTATTATTTCAGCCTGCTAGTTGCCTTTGATGTTACTTGCAAGGTGATTTCCTTAGTAGAGTATGGCATCTTGTAGCAGCGAGTGCTCAAAAATGAAGATGTTCCATAACCACTCTCTTCTCATAAGCCGACTATTGAATAAGACCACAGTATTGGGAAGGATTTTCTGATTGTCATACCACCTAGCTGCCTAGTAATTTTGAGCAATTGTACAGTGGACAGCTAGTTGAGAGGAATCTGTAGAACATCCTCTGTGTGCATATACACATATATATATAAAACCCCACAGTTTCCATGTGACATAACATTACTAAATATTTTATAAAGACTTTAAATATATATCTGTGTACAAAAAACATAGAAAGCCAACAGGATAGATCGGTGACCCTGTAGTGACATTGCATGTGTTAATGAACTTTTACTAGATGATTCTCTGTATTGTAGCACTACAAAAGTAAGAATGGGCAAAAAAACCCACCCCAAACCCCACAAAAACCAAAAACACCAGACAACAAAAAAAATCAAAACAACATCAAAACCCCAACTCACAAAGCAGCTCTGCAGCAGTCTGTGCAAAGTTAAATTGTAGTATAAGAGTATGGTCCACACACATTAGTAGTGTGTTACTGCCATTGAAAGCATTGGTACATAAATTTTCTTCAGCTGCATACAATTTCCATGTGTTCAGAGGAAGAGGTTTAGTTCCAGTTTTTCTTCTTATACACAGAATTATAACTATGCATTGGCTGGGAAAAATGTGTCCTCTCTGGATTTCTGTAGGTAGCCAGCAATGTCCTGATGTATAGGAGTCATAAGTGCGATTATAACGAAAAGAAAGAGTGATCTAGTTTCGTTTTAGGTCTTTCTAGGAACCATATCAGATACATGTGGATTCAAATATTCAGATTAAGCTTCTGTCTGTGAAACTTTTCTGCACTGTCATTTGGTTTCTTTCATAAATTTATTTAGCTCCAACTTAAAAACAATGTTAGGTTTCTTGTACTACCTACTCTGAAAGTGTCCTCTTGCAGGGCTGGTTTGAATAATATTCATGACTAAAGTGTAGCCGTTTGATCATTAATCTGTTTTAAAGAGCTTTTATCCCTCCTTGATATTTATTTCTAAACATACTTCTAAAGTCAGATATTCTTTCTCAGCGTTTATTTTGCTAGCAAAATAAAGCTGTACTATTTGCAGGCTCTCCATTTTTCTAATCATTCTAATAGGTCCTCTTTCAATTTGTTCCTGTTTAAATTCATTGTTCTAGCATACACATGATGAAAACTTTGTGTGTTATTTTAAGTGACATCTTACTGAAGACTTGTAAAGTAGCATTCATTTGATAGATCCTGAAGTCAGATTATCAACCTGCATATCTCAGCCATCTTTGTTCCTAGGTTGCAGATACATATGAGATAGGATCAATGCTAAAGTCTTTCTTAAGCAGCATTTAATAGTCTGTTGTATTTAATTGTTGAATATGAATGGATATTCTTGGAAGTGGTGCAGAGATGGTAGCAATATGGGTTACATACAGCTGTATATTTTTTAGGCCTCTGTTCTCTGTGCTGATAAGAGACTTAGGAGTGTGGTTTATGCTATGATGGATGGTGGCTTACTGAAAATATTCAGAAATTTTAACAGATATATTTCTTGTTCTCAGTCTTGGATATGTCTGGCATACTTTTATAAAAAGGCATCTGTCAATTTTTCTTTCAACTTTGGGGCATGTAATAGTCAGGAGAGACCCCTGCTGATTTAGTTTCGCCAATAGTATTTTTGTTTCAATGGAGGTTACAAAATTTATTATAATTTGGAACTGCTTCCCTGAAGTCTAATTGCCCAGCATAGTAAGAATTCGTTTACCTTCAGTACAGCCTGCAGATTTTGTCTACTTAGCTTTTCCACCTAAGCAATGCTGTCTTCAACACACTTGTACAATTTCATTCCCTTTACAGTATTTCTCTTCAATTTTTTTGTTAGTTTTTTTTTAGGTGTGTGGGCGGAGGTAACCTCAGTGTGACAGAGGTACCAATAAATATTTATTCTGGGAATGAGAAACTGAGCAAAACTTTGAAGAAGCACAATTCTGCATTTGTTCTATAAAGTAGGAGTAAGGCAGGATTTAGGCACCCATGTCTGTTTCAGCCCTGTTGGCACACATGCTAAGTGGGAGGAGTACACAGTCTGTTTCTCTGCTAGGTTTGCATATACACACATGCATATAGGCGTATGTAATCATATACTATACTATTCAAGGAAGGTTAAGAATGCTGCTGTTATTGTTTCAGTGCCTCAGTTTATCCATCTGTAATAAGATGTTAAAACTTTCTGATTTTACAAGGATGTCAGTTTTAATTCACTGGTGTCTACAAAATACTATCACCTTAAATGCAAGGAGTTAATCAGTGCCAAGTGTTAACAAGCAGAAGTACTCTGGAACTGTCTAGTACTCAGCTCAAAGTTTGAGCAATGCAGTATTTTCATCACATGAGATTCCAAGGAAATAATTTACCTGGAATTACAGCATGTTGGGATTTTTGAATGTTAGTGGAAAGGCTAGTTTCTGTGCAAACACAAACTTTTGTGTTGTGACAGCATGAAGTTTTATACTCAGTCACAGGAGTAGGGCTTGAAAGAGTGAAAAGACATGGAAAGCCTGAAGGCTTAGATCTCACCTAGTGAAAAGATACAAGAGGTTAGGGCTTAGTTATTCAGAATATGAATAACTGTGCCGGGTATATTGTGACAGCCTTCAGTTCAGCTTCTACCTGATTTAAAGTTTCCTTGCACAGCTAGGCAGCGTGAAGGGCTCCTTAGGGATATATGAGAATCTGGCCTTCCAGTACTTTCAGCTGATCTATTGTTTTGACTGAAGTCAGTTCATGATACAGAAAAGGCAGTGCCTTTTTCTTATTTTTTTTTTTAAAAAAAAAAGGAAAAGCTACATGATAAATGTGTAAGTAATTAATATGAATACTTTTTCATTACTGTCACTGCTGCTGTGGCTTTTAGAGTTTTACCTGTGACATGTCACTTTAAACTATAAATTCATCATGGATTAGAAAATACAATCAATCACCACTTAATCTATTTTTACAAAATTATGTCGTGTAGAAATATAAGTGAAAAATTAACAATGGAAGTAGCACAGAAATATCCCCAGTTCTAATAACAATTTACATTTATATAGCTTTTTTCATTCATTTTCACTTATTTCATTCACAAGGCATTTTGTTAGCTGCCAGGCTGACATGTTTGTATTGAAGAACTTCAGTCACCTCTGAGATACAGGTGGTGATCAAATAGTGTGCAGCACATTGCAAGTTTTGTGGAGATGAAATATTTGAAAATAAGTTCTGAGGTCTCCTTTGTTGTGATTAGATGGGATTTCAGCCTGATCTATTTGGTCAACTTAGAGAGTTTGTCGTTTATGGAAAAAATAGGAAGCTAACTCTATCCAGATGTGGGATGAACGTGTAGTTTCAATGTATTTAGCTCATTTCAGTTATGTCATGGTGAAATGGCTTGTATTAGCATGGATATGAAGAAACCTAGCTTTGTTTTTGACTCAGTGTGCGACTTAAACTACACTAGCTGATGTTTTGGCAAATGTACTGTTATGCCTGTTGCTCAGGATCCAACTAAAATTGTAGGAAGATTTTTTTTCAAAGCAATTGGTTTGAAGATATCCTGCTGTCTCATCTGGGCTGTGTCTACTTTAAAAGTTAATTATATTGTCTTTTGGGCACACTGTAGGTATGTTCTACAGATATTTTAAAATGCTTCAGCTAATTTCTTGTCTTATTCTCATCATCACAAAATGCAAACGCTCAGACTAAAGCTCCCTGCCACACCAACTATTTTAGAGTTTATGGTCAGCTTTTATCTTGGTTGTTTCAGTCTCGTAGAAGCATCTGGGGAGTTTTGCTGTTGATTTCTGTGATACAAGGGTTGTGGCTGTTAAATTTATTCCATTTCTTCAGCTGCAAAACCTTTAATCTGGAACCTGTAGGAGGTTCTTGTTAGACTCTCAGTAGTAACATATCACCCTTATTAATGAGCTGTTCATAAAAGGCATTTGTGTGTGAACGTATGTATCTGTGTTTGAGTATTTTCTTATACAGATTGCTGCCTATTCAGTGATTCAGGAGACACTACAAAAGCAGATAGACACTGGAACAATAGACTATTTATACCCCTCTGATTCCAGCAGAGCTCCGTTAAATGATGTTTGTTTGTTTCTTTGTTCCTTTCTTCTCTCTATAGCTTTTTAGTCTCATTTGAATGACGGGGTTTGGCTGTGTAATATTTTATTTTGTGAATTTCAGGTAAAGGAGAACAGGGACCGGTGGCTGGCTGGCAGTACTAGACAGTTTACAGCAGGTGGCACTATTTGGTGACTTTTGCTTAAGACGATGTTATTTCAATACACATGAATATGTTGATACATGATCATCTTTTTTTCTATTGGCTTTTTATGGAAACACTAAAGAAGGTACACAATCTGAAGAAGTACATAGTTGTGTCCTTTCTCCTAATGAATAGTAAGAGCTCTAGTGTACTTTCCTAAGCTGATCAAATATGTCAAACTGTTCTGTGTTGTGTTATTAATAATGGTTGAGACCTATCTTTCTAATTTTTGGGGTGGTGCTTGGACTAGGTGTGATCGACTCCTGTGAAACATTCTGGAAAAGTTATAGTGTTTAACTTCTACACAGCAAATATTTTTAAAGGGTTTAGAGGTCTCTACAAAAAGAAGGTTCTTTTTAACATGCAGCTTTATTTTTATGTCCTCTTTACTTTTGTCATCATGTCGTGAGAGGCAAAGCAAAACCTGGTGTTGCTTAGATAATAATTCTGTTTATGATGGAAGAGTGGTTTGTTGTTGCATTGTTTTTCTAGTGTAGTAACTTAAACAACAAATGTATGTTCCATTAGACACGCTGATGAATAAATGTATCTAGGTACATGCACGTGTGTACACATTTTTAAAGTCACAGTCTACCCTCACACTGGTTTTGCAGTGGGGAAATTTCTTTGAGCTACTTGACTAACATGGGTGTCAGTAAAACCAGAATTGAGCTGATTAGACATATATAAGTCTATGTAAGAAAAATATAAATACCATTCTCAGCTTATTTCATATTTAATATAGCTGTTTAATGGCTATAGTTAAGCTAAACATGTCTGAAATGCTAAAGATAAATTGTTTTGCTTTTTTTTTTTTTTGAAAGGTGGGGGAAAAGAAAGCAGTTTGCCAGCAAGCACTGATTTCTGCCACTGCTCTTTTTCTGATGTAACAGAGTTATTTTTAGCAGTAGAAAGTGCAAGACATGTTTGAGAGAAATAGGCTGGAAAATGCGACATGCATAACCCATCTTTGTGGGTGGATAAGGTTTCTCTATCAGGGTTGCTCTGTTTGGTCTCATTTGCATCCTCTTGTTGAGTGCCATGCTCTTTTGAATTACAGATGTGTTTTGTGGCTTAGAAACCCTATCCAAGCATATCTCTACAGGAAAATATATTTAAATGTTATAACATACAAGCTAGTGATGTCGTTATAATCAATTTTGGAAAGAAATAATTCTTGATGTTTTAACTCAATATTTGTACTTTCTGTTTGTCAACCTTAGACTAATAGCAAAATTAGTGAGAAGGATGCATTTAACATGGTCTTAAAATAACTTTATATTTTGCAGGAGCAGAAAACAAGCAAGTACTTCATGTTTATTTCTAAGGATGAACAGTATATTTCTGAAAAGAACAGGGAAGGGGGATTGGAGATTTGTATTTTCTCATGCTTCTACTCTCAATTCTGTCACTGGCCTCTTGGGGCAAATGTTTTCATTTCTGTGTATATTGCTTGCCTTAATCACTATCCTCACTTTAAAGGTTATGAACTTTTTGTTTAACCACTTATACATGTTTGGATGAAAAACATTGTTTAATGGTTTTGCTTCTGCCATCTGCTTGTTTGCTGGTCTGCTTATTCAGTGGGAATGACCCATCCTACACTCTGTATTTTTTTCATCTTCTCTTTAGTGTGTTCAAAATTGAGAGCTTGGATGATGCTGATTAATTGGTGATTGGGTAACTTAGTATAATGTGGAAGAAAATAGCTTTTCTGAGGACTACATATTTACTAGTGGTCTAAAGACTGGACAGTACAGCGAAGGTTCTACTTCTCCAGTCACATACTAGAGAGGAAGTTGAGAGGAAAATTTCTTTCATGTATATGAGATTCTGCAGCTCCTATGGTCTTTTGGTTAGAAAGGAAGAACTTGCCTCTTACTTGCAAATACAGCCGCTTCCCTCACCAGGTTACTGATCCACACACACTCCAACCAGTTTGCCTGCCTGCTATCTTGATGGGTATTCTTACCAGGTAGAAAATGGTTTCTTTGCTCAAATGTCAGTCTTCTTTCCGTATCCAAGCTTAAGGTCACTATGGTTACTTTGTGTTGTGTTTTGTTGTGTGTGGTGGTTTTTTTTGAAATGTCTTCTATACAGTTGTTGCAGAGAATATAATGCTGAAAGAAAGGTTTTCCACCCCTCTATTCTTTTTTATTTGCATACACTTTTCCTTTTTTTAATCTTTTTTGGGGGAGGGGGAAAAGAGCGGTAGTCTGTCTGCTGCAAAAAGAATCAATGTATACTTAGGTTATCTTAAAAACAAAAATTGTAGTGTCATCTTAATCTTAGCTGACTCTCAAGGGGCAGTAACTTTGTTATGAAATTTGTCAAAAGTCAAATTAATTTTTCCTTGAGAGAGCTCACAAATAGGAAGGTGACACTGAGCTTTGCTTTCTTTGAACAGGAATATAGATGGTTTACAACAGTGGCGTTTAAATCAACCCAGACCACACACATACATACATACACACACACACATATACATGCAAAAAACTTACCTGTTCAAAGGATTTGCTCAGGCTGTCTTTTTGCCCCAATGGGTGAACGCAAGGATTCACGAAGATTTCTTTGATAATGAAGCTCTTAAGTTCACACCACACTCCAAGAAGCCTGTTGCTATTTTGCTCTTTAGCTCTGATAAAGCTCAAAATAGAATATAAAAAGACATAGAAAATGTAAGGTATACTACATCTCTGTAAATCACTGGTTTGTGTTCTGTGTCATGACACTAGACTCAGCAGCTAAGATAAAAACATACCCTATTTTTGTGTGTTTAGGAGTCTTCATCAATCATACCACAAGCTGAGCACACTGGTACCAATGCGAGGGTAGACAACTTGCAGTATTAGAGAACCAATACATGAGGTTCTCTAGCAGAGACAATATTGAATGAGTAATAATAATTGTAATGCTACTAGGAGCTCCCCCCCCCACCCCGAAGCCTCGTCTTTGGAACTAAATAAGAATGAAATGGAATTGTTTATTGGGAATGTTGGAAACCACTACTCACGCTGAAGATGTTTCATAGTTCTTGTCTTTAAAAAGAACTCAAGGAAAAAAACCATCTATTTTATTGGTGTTTTTAATTCTTGTGGCATTTTGGAGCCCAGTTTGCCTATTAACCAGTACAAGAACTGAAATGCATATGTATCTGTTACATATAAAGTCTTGCACAGTCATATGAACTCAATCTATTATACTTCTATAAGTGCAACTTTTAGTACAGAACTGTTGAAAGCATTAGATTTTAATTCCAGGATTGTCGTAGGGTCCATAGAGAAAGAAGGAGAATAATCTAAACATTTTTTGTGTGTACAGAATAATTCCAATTCCTTGACCCTTAATTATTTCAAACTCTGTTTACAAAACATCAGCCTATTAACTGTGCTGAAACCATCCTTGAGTACCTGAAATCCTGATTATCTAAATATATTCATTGGTCCAAATGACTTTGAGATAATCAAGATTGTAAGCTTCATGCAAATTAGACACCTAGCATTTGAGAAAATTCCTTGTGATATCTCAAGGTCTTCATCATAAAAGTGTTTAAGGTGTTGAAAGAGACTATGACAATAAGCATATATAGCACTGATTAGCAAGGCTCTAATGTCAAATGTGCAAGTTGACAAAGCTATCTGGAAAGGTAAGGGTCTCTAAAGGAAGGACCACGGTGTGTTTTCCAGGGTGACCTTACTGTTATCAACTGTTCACATTCATGGGAAAGTGATATTTTTGTCGCCTTTCCACCAGGTAGTCCTGCCCACATGCTGCCCTGCATTTAGTGCAGTTAGCTGAAAACCAGAAGAGAGGGGGAGGTCGAAGTTATAAATGTATTTATTTTTTTTTAACTCACACCATATCTCTTGTTCTGATATGCAGAACTTGTTTGTTTGTTTTTCCAAATGTTAATTATTTTTATCAGCTTTGGTGCCTACCCTTGCCTGTTTCTCAGGGACAGATGTTCAAATCTTACTGCAATGTTAGTGTCTCCAGTTAGGCGCTCAGAGATGTTTTTGAAAGCGTAGGCTATGTAATGTTGACATAATACTGCTTTGCTCACTATCCCATATTCTGTTTCCTGTTTTCACTGCTTTTAAGAGAATAAGAATCATTAATGTTCAAAAGGATATGCACAAGGCAAGTGAAATGAGAGGTCCATTATCTTAGAGCCATTTGTAAAGTAACTGCTTTGAGGTGGTTTACAGTCTACATAGTGTTGTGAATATTGGTATGAATTTCTCTTTGCTTCTCCAGGTGCTGGTTTCCAGAGACAAATAGAACCTCCAATTCCCAGCACAGTGATCTGTCTAAACACAATTTGACATGCGTTGCTATTAGCTGAGCGCCTTATCAAATAATGTGCCCTGATAGAGATAAAAGGTTTTACAACCTTGCCGCCTTTGTTTCTGTGTGCATTCACCCACAGAGACAGCTCTGAAGCAGCTAATAATTAACACAAAAGACAAAGACAAATCTATATGGCTCAGTGTTGGAGGATCCAGTGTGCATGTTAAGCAGTCAGGGAAGTGAAATCTACAGCAAGGTCTAAAATGGGATCTTCAAATGAGGCTTTAAAATGAATTGAAGTTGGGCTTTGTAAAGTCTCATTTTTACATGATGGAGCAGATGTCAAACCGTTGTCTGGAAATCAGCACAGTGCTGTGTGTCAGAGCATTTACTCAAATCTTCAGAGGAGCTCTTGCTGCTTTGTTAGCAGTAACCCTGTGTCGCTTTGCATGCCAAGTGTAAGCAAAGTATCTGAGAAAGGAATTAAGTGTGCTGAAAAAATCAACCAGGGAGATGATATAAAATATTCACTGAACTGAAGCCTTCCTTTCTTCCTTCCTAACTTATTTAAGTCTTGTGTCTTTGGGTGTACACAGTTTTAAGTGGTAGCTTGGGGGACTAAGCCCCAGGCCCTGCTGGCTTTCTCTGGCTGTTTCATTTCCATTAACTCTTCAGAGGCCAGCGAGGGCCCCTCTCATTACTTTCTTGATTCATCCTGTATCTTTAACCTACCTAGCATTTTAAATGTGACCTTAGCCAGACTAGATAATCCAAAAATAGGAATTGTTCTGGCACATATAGCTAGGTGGTCCAGCATTATACAGGACTGTGAAGCCGTTTAGTTCCCCTCTTCTCCCTCCAAAAGCTAGTTAGGTACTTCAAAAGTAAGAATCTTATCTTTAGACTGCTAAGGCACAATTTTGTTGTCTGAATAAATCTACAGTCCCTGTTAATTGAGAGCAGTAAGCTGCTTAGTAGTTTTAAAAATCAGGTCAAAATTCTAGTTATGTGTAAACATGTTCTATTTTTCATCTAAATCAATTAAAGCCAGACTTTGACATATTTGACGATCTAAGTATGAATATGTGCCATGGGGGATTTTCAGAATTGCATGTTTTCAGGTGTTTTTAAAACTCACTAACCACACATCTGTGTTTTAAAGCTTATGAATGTCTTTCCACAGTCTGAATCTGAATTCCTCTGAAAATTTTCTTGAGTATGCATTCAGTCATGTTATTCTTGTTTTAATACAAGGCCACATTTGAAAAACAAAAACAAGTGCTCCTTAACAGAGTTGAAAGGTGTCCATAATGCTGAAGTGAAAGTATTTAGGGACAAGAGAAACACTGAAAAATATGACCTCTTTCCTTAACAAAATTAATGTGAGATACTTAATTTCATTATTGCTACACTGACTTTTAATTCATCACCCTATTAAAATAATAAAATGAAGCCTGAAGAGCTGAACGAATTAAAGCTCCAAATACCCACAGAGACAGTAAGTAGAGTAAGCTAGAGAACAAACAGTGATACTTTGAGATTGTGTGTGGAATGGATGTTTCACTTTGAAATATGATGGTGTCATGCTAATCCCAACATCCACATCAGATTTGTATAATTATAATTTGGCTGAAATTTTTAAAAGGAGCCTAAGGAATTTTGATACCTAGTTCCCACTGAGTTTCAGTAAGACTTCGTAGTCCTTTGGAAGTCTTTACTGTTGGTGAAATTTTTTTCCTTGAAGTTTTTCTTTAGTGCACCTCTCAATCTTGTAAAGGTAAATTTGCATGCTGTCACTTTTCTCCCTGACATAGCTTTCCGAAGGGATATTTTCTACCTGGCGTTTAGTGTCTGATGTCTTACAAAGCTGGTTAGAGATGTCTCGTGTTAGGTTCTGACTTCACTGTCAGTTTTATTTCCGTGAACCAGCACAGTTTCAAGCACATTTTGTGTGCTGTAGAGGTGTAATGGCAGGCCAAAAACCCACTCTCCTCTGTGGGCCTGCCAAATGTGCAATGAAAGCAGACTGTACTATTGCTTATGGCCTGATTAAGCTTTGATTTTTGTGATGTGCGTGTCTGTTATATCATAGCCTTAGTACAGCAAATCTGCCAAACCTTATAAATTCACCATCCCACCAAGGGTAGTGGTTTGTTTTTATCAGCAAGACATGACAAAATTCTGAAAAAATCCTTCTTACCAAGTTCTTTGTATCCTTCTGAAGTAAAACTGCATGCCCTCTCAGTTTGCTTTCCAAACCACAGAATGAGACTCAAAAGATGACCCAGCTACCAAAACCTACATATTAGTCTTGCCTGAGTTGAAAAGAAAAATGGTAGAGGAACATATGGTCACGAGTAGCCGCTTCCCTTAGGATGTCTGTGATTTGTGCATTCAGCAGCTGTTTTTTTTCTCCAGCACTAAAATTGCTAGAGTGGCCTTCTCTAGTTTTTGAAATAAACTTGAGTTTCAGCCTCCCAGGACATGTGTATTTTGCTGCTGCCTTTCATTGTTGGTCACCTTTCCTTTTCTGCTCTTTTTAGTCTCCTGGAAGTGATGAATTCTTATCCAGTGCCTTGCTTGCATTCTGCTTCCTGAAAATATTTCTCCCCTATTTTTTACTAGCTATACTTTCTTTCAGTTTTTGTCATGCTTTTTGTCATATGTTAGCCTAATTAAGCCTGTAGATTTGTTAATAAGGCTCTAGACAGTGAAATCCAAAACCAAACAACAAATAGTAGGAACTAAATTGTGTCACAGAAAGCTTTCTTATGGTCCTGAATTGCAATGGAAAGCAACACGGAGAAGAAGCTGCAAAGATTCCTGGAGAAAATCTTGTAGCAATTTGCAGAATCCCCAGGGACAGATTTGGGCAAGCCAGTTACTTCATAAAGCTGTTCAGTGGGGTTGAAGCTTGCATTTGGAGTTTGTGACAGAAGATGTAGTTATAAAAGGCAAGATGATCTTAATAGGGAAAGCCCTAAGCAAAACATCCCAGATTTTACAGTCTCTTTCCATAGGTTGATGTCTGTCTGTCTCAGAATCTGGGGAGCTTGTTTCACTTCACAAAACTGTGCAGCTCATCATTACCTTTAGGTAAAAATTGTAAAGACAACAGCATAGGCATGAGTGAAAGTAGTACTGTGATTATTTTTTTTGAATTGATTCTGCTGCAAGGTGGTGATGAAACTAGGTGGTCACACAAAGAAGTATAGTCACTGAAATAGTCATCAATATTGATCTTTGGATCGACGACACTTCAGAAGTTGGTTTGGTGGTATCTGGTAAGTTATCAGTTAGTGAACTATCAAATCATGTGTCATGAAGATGGAAGCTGTTTCTTTATTCATGACCCTGTAAGCACATACCCAAGCAAATAAACAGCTAAGCAGCAGTAAAGCAACTCTGTTTTCAGTGTATGTAGTATAAAGGGGCAGAGTAAGAGTTTTCAGACCTTGATTCTGCTTACTCTGAAAACAATGGTAATGCATTCTCATTGATGTTTTCATTGAGGCTTTGCAGAGGTTTATTGGTGTATTTATTTAACAAAAAATATTGTCATGGTCCAGCACAACAATGTTGGAGGGAAGGTTCCCTTATCAGGCCAAGGCATAAGGCAGTCTGCGCTCCTGTTCTTTGAGCATGTTGGTAAAACAGAGTAAGGGAAGAGGATGGAAAATGGGAAGAGACCTGATGGAGCTGGAGGTAGTAAGAGGCACCCTGTGAGTTGGTGACACAGTCTACTTTCTCCCTTCTGCCCAGGACCAAGGGTCTCATGAATCTGCCCAGACGTATGTGGGGAAGGTAGTAATGCACTACTTTTACTCTACTAAATGTGGGTGTGTTATTTGTCTAGAGTGTGCTCTGGTATCACTGACCAGAACATTCCTGAAATTGTTGGGGAGATAAATCTCTACATGTATGTCCTGCTGGCAAAAAGAGATGGAAGAATTAGTTGGGTGAGATCTAACTGGTCTGATCCTGAATCCTGTAAGAGAAGTGTTGGGCTGGGCTGATGACAGGTCCTACACTACCTTACACTTTCTCTATCTAATTTTCTTAGCTTCAACAACCACCAAAATTTTCAAAACCGTACAGGCAGTGAATAGAGACGAAGTGTCTGAAGCCTGAACTGCTATTATTTTCAGTCAGTTTCAGTATTTGCAAAAAGAAAGCTTATAGACTAACATCCATTTTTTAATAATTTCATTAATATTCATTATAAAGAACATTAAGCACCAAAAATAATATTTTATTAATGTGACATATTTATGTTTTAGTATTTTCTTTCCTATTAGCTGGTGACAAACTGTGAGATTTACCATTTGTGCCATGACCAACCTGAGAACCTTCTCATCTTTCTTCCTGATTTACAGCTCACAGAAGGAGGACAGATTAGTCACTGAGTTGTGATTTATCCTCTGACTGACCCTGCGCTGGCAACTTAGCTTTGTTTCAAGGCTTTTTATTTTGTGTGAGGCTTTTTGGGAAAGCTGCTAGCAAGGTGTAGCATCACATTCTTGTAACTCAAGCAGTTCTCTTGCATAGTTTCACACTGTGGAGCAAGCTGTGCATTGGAAGCATTTGGTCCTGAGAATATTAATAATATTAACTACAATTTTTATTTGCATTGTAACAACTTAGAACTTCTGTTCAAGTACTGGAGCCCTGTAGTACTAGGCACTGTACATGTTTAATAAAAGAACAACTCTGGCATCTAATTGTGCATTGAGGCCATAGGTTAGTGCAAGAGCTAGAAAAAAGTACTAGATAATACACAGATGATAAGGGTTAGTGTGATACCAGTGGTTAGAGAGGGCTTGTTGCCTGAAGGGTAGTAAGAACAAAAATAGAGCCTTATTACTTTGGAAGCTACAAATGAAATCTGAAGCAACAGACTATCTTTCTGTTGCTGTCTCTCATAGGAAGTAGAGATGAGGACTGATGCAGAGGAACATCACGTCTTTTGACATCAAGTCTGTCTTGACCAAGAGCCAGAGCAAAGGCATATGGGGCTGTGTCCTAAACTGTTCAGATTCCTCAGGGACCCTGAAAACATATCTGTGGAATATTGTGTGATTTTCTTACTCTGGAAAAGCAAGGGAGGAAATCATATGCGTTACAGCTTTCTTCCTCTTTTGTCACTCTTGTTTATTCTGAGGGAGTTGTTATAGCTTTCATCTAGTGAGCTTTATGGTCAATGCCCAATGATATCTTCAGCATCGAGTTTTGTCCATGCTAAATCTAGCTGTATTCATCTAGTATGCAAGTCGATGTGAAATAATAAGAACTAATGGTAACTCTAACTTGGATGTTCCTGCCAAGTTTTAAAATCTATTTTGTTGAGAAAGGAAGCTTTCAATTAAATTATGAAACACAGGATCTCTGTACAAATTTTATGACTTCTTGCATTTCAGATCAAGTTAATTCATTCCTATGAATGCTTCTCCCTTTAGTGTCTTAGAGTTTCACAGACACAGTTTTGTAACCATTTACATAATTATCTAAATGGGCAACTCTTTGTCATCTATCACACTTTTCCCCTGAGGACCTCTTGGTTCTTTTTTGCAGTCTTTTGAAGTCCAGCCCATGATTTCTGGGGTGTAGGTATTGGATTGATTAACTTCAAAGAAACACACCACTGACTATCACATTAGCTTGTCAGTTGGCCTCCAGCAGACACTGTGATTGTGAGTGGAATTGAGTAGCTTTACTGTAGGTATCTTTTTTTTTTTTCTTTTCCAGAGCAATGGTAAAATAATTAAAAATGAAGGTTAAACAATGTCATTCAAGTGTATGTTCATTTGCTACTTATAGTGTCTGCTGCAGCTTTAAATGGAGAGATGTATGGGATGCCAAAGTATTTCTCTTGTCTGTTCACTGTTTTGCTACCCCAAGAAAAATCCAGAAGAATGTGGAGACATGGCAGAATTGTAACCAAATCCCTTTCCCAGGACTTCGGGAGTTTTGAAATAGCATAAGATGTGGAATGATATTGTCTATTTCTCTTTTTTGTTGTTAAACTGGAGCTTGACTGACATTTAACAAACAACTCTGTGTCCCTGTTTTCTGTGCGGTACTAAAGATCCAAAGGTCAATGCAACTTTTCTTTTTTTTATGATGATAAAACTATACATCATCTGTCATGTATAATCATTTGTACAAACTGCATCCTCTTCATGTCAGTTATGTGATACAATTATGTTTCTTGCTGTACTAGTTTCCCTACTTTATTTTTGTGATAAGAGGTCTAAAGATATCATCTGGCCCTGGTAGTAGATTACCAGAACTATTTCATCATGGAAAGATCTGTGGGATGTGAAAAAAGTTCTTGATGGTTTGACAAAGATAGCTGAGGATTTTTAGGGAAGGAGGATATGTTCTCTCGGTAGAGACTATCTTAGTATGCTGTTTGGGATAATATGGCCACGTCTCATTTTTCTTAATAACTCCCTTTTCTGTCTTTAATTTCCATGTGCAAATGATAGGTACCCAAATGTAAGCTCACTTAAACACAGTGAGATTCAAAGTTAAAAATGCACAGACTGTGAGAAAGCTTTGTATTTCTGACAGCCAAAGCAGAGTTGCTAGTGGGCAGCGCTGGAATTCAGCTAGCCACCTTACTGTGATTTACGTAAAGACTATATAGGAAAACATAATATTTATAGCTCTAAGAAACTGCATACATTTGGGAGGCAATGTTTTCATGTTGATGATAAACACAGAACATTTAGAGGAACTACATGTGTTGGACAAGAGACATGCATTAGGTGGTCAGAAGATTATTTTCTTAGCAATTAGAAATGAATGGAATCCAAGTCAGGTGTAATAATAGGTTACGTGTTATCTAATGATATGAACAAATTAGACCAATGAGTTTTTATAGGGTACTATTTTAGATACTCATTTGATGTATCTGTATCATTAAAATATCAGGCTGACAGAGGTGTAGTCACAATGTATCTCGGTTCTTTTAGAAATGCTGCCTCTTGCAATGCAGTTTAATGCACTGCAATCTCATATAGTCTTCTGTGCAAATAAGACTGTATATGTTATGCAACAAAACTCTGTAACTGATGTATGTAATGAAAGGAGAAATGAGAAATTAAGAATTCAGTCCCGTGGAAACATTTGCATGTCTCATTCCAGAAACCAGGCCTAACCATAAAACACTCCAATTAATACTGAGTACTGCATATTATTTGATTACAATTCAGAAAACTTTTTTGGTAGGTCACAGCAGGGTGGCTTGATTTAGATCACCAATTTCAATCATGATTTAAGTCAGCAGGCAGGAAATCTGTATTTAAATAATTAATTTTAATCTCTACTTAATTATTTTGCTAAAGAAAGTTTCAGTCCTGTGGTAGGTATAAACAATTGAAACACTGATTTGCAACCAGATACAATCTTATGGTAATAATTGGTAATATTTTTTGCTAACTAGGACGGTATATTAAAAACAATACGTAATTGTATCACTTGGCATACATTTATTCATATTATTATTTTTTGCATTTTATTACATTAGAGAATGATGAATGATGTGTGTGTTGTCTGCTTTGAGGGTATTTTGTTACCTAGTACTTTTTTGAAAAAGCCCGCCTCAATTCCTGAAATGAAAATTAAATGATTTATTAAGTTAATTAAGGAGAAAACCTGTAAGGAGATGGATACATAATGTCAAAAAGTACATTCTTAAATTTGACTTGTATCTTCAGTAGAGTCATTGAACAGAAGGGGTATTAGCTGTGGTGAATTACTAAACTCAGCATACACTGAATTTTCAGAAGTGCTTAGGTACCTAAATAACACAGAAATTTCAGTTTAGTTAAGCATTGTCTACCCAGTTAAAAAATGGAACTGGGCAGACAAATCTCTAGATGTCCAAACAACTTCGAATGTCTTTCCCCATGTCTTTCAGAATTTTAGAGTTTGCAGATTTTGTAGTCTCCTGCAAAATCTTTTATTTACAGATAGGAAGAGAACACCATCTCTTAATTTTCAACTTATAATTGTGCTTCTCAATAATGAATTTATCCCAGTGAAGAAAATATTAATACCATTTTTAGTGGATTCAAATGTTAAGAATAAATATTAGTTTAAGAAAAATGTGGCTTAAATATGACTGATAAAGAAGGTTAAAATAATTTAACCTTCCTTATGAGAGAAAAATAAAATCAGGGACACTAAGAAAACATAGGTTTTCAGAAAGGAAAAACAAAGGTTCCTTCAAAAAAACAGCTCTTCTACAGCTGTGTTTCTCATGGCAGTGGCTAAATGGACATACTAAAAAAGCTTCTAAGGAGCCATTACACCATATTAGATCATTGAAATAGACTCCTGTTTGCAAGTGACACAGTTGTATCTAAAAAGTCATCATGGACAGTCTGGTTAAAATAAATAAACCATGCTCTGCAGAAAATACTGTGATTGTGGTTTAATGATTAAAGAATACACTCTCTATGAAGCTGTAGAATCACAGAATGGTTTAGGTTGGAAGGGACCTTAAAGATCACCTAGTTCCAGTCCCCCTGCCATGGCCAGGGACACCTCCCACTAGACCAGGTTGCTCAAAGCCCCATCCAACCTGGTCTTGAACACTGCCAGGGAGGGGGCAGCCACAGCTTCCCTGGGCAACCTGTTCCAATGTTTCACCACCCTTGTAGTGAAGAACTTCTTCCTAATATCTAACCTAAACCTCCCCTCTTTCAGTTTGCAACCATTACCCCTCATCCTATCACTACACTTCCTGATCAAGGGTCCCTCCCCATCTTTCCTGTAAGCCCTCTTTAAGTACTGGAAGGCCACTATAAGGTCTCCCCAGAGCCTTCTCCAGACTCCCCAACTCTCTCAGCCTGTTCTCACAGGTGAGGTGCTCCAGCCTCAATCATGTTCGTGGCCTTCCTCTGGACCTGCTTGAGCAGGTCCATGTCTTCCGTGTGCTGAGGGCACCAGAGCTGGAGGCAGTACTGCAGGTTGGTGTCTCACCAGAGCAGAGTAGAGGGGGTGAATCACTTCCCTCAACCTGCTGACCACACTGCTTTTGGTGCAGCCAAGGATGAGACTGGCTTTCTGGGCTGTGAGTGCACGTTGCTGGCTCGCTTTCAGTTTTTTGTCCACCAGCAGTCTCAAGTCTTCCACATAGCTGCTCTTTGTAATTAAGTATTTATCTCATCTGTAATTAAGGAGATTTCCAAATATGTATAAGATACTGTAGAAAGATTTAAAATAAAATACCTTATGCTTACGTAATAGTCAATGTTAGATTTGCAACCACTAAAGCAAGGAAATGAGTTAGATTCTTAAACCTGTGTTTTACTGTAGCTCACACCTTTGAAGAAAAGCAATGGGAGAATCTGTTATAAGCAGATGTGCTTCATTAGGTTATAGGCTGAGGTGTGATACCTGCAGTGAAATGCTTCCTTTTAATCTTTCTAGATGGCATCAGAAGAAATAAATTCTTTTTGAGTTTGGCTTGATAACAGAACAATAATTGGGTACATTCTAGACACTGAGATGTTCTAGGTCCTCGAGAGGCCTATATTGCGATGGCACTAAGTTTACATAAGTTGTGTGCTTTCTCTGCAGCGATTCACTATGGGAGTAGTTCCCTCTCCTAGCACTCAGGAGGGAGGGTCTGCAGCTGTGCTTACTGTCATCACCAGTAGTGTCTACATCTTCCATCTGGTGATCAGCTTATTTCTCTGCAGTCTCTGTTCACTGAAAGGAAGAGGATCCACGACAGATATCTAACGCTTAAAGTACCACGGTTCAAATGACCTCTCCCTAACTCAGTCTTATCCCTATGCTAACTGCTAAACAGGACTGCCTGGGGTTTTTGAGCAAAGCTGTGCAGCTTGAACCTCTCTTCAGGTTGGTGGGACTTACCATCCTGACAGGCTGTGTACCGTTATCCTGTAGCAATGCAATGGAGAGGAAAAAAAAAGAAAATATTTTTATCCTTCTCTTGTTATAAGGGTAACTTCATGAGAAGTCAGTCCAACTGGTGCTGATTTGAACAGCCCTGTGGTGTGGGGAGAAAGGCAAATCTACATTCTCTGCAGTAAGACCCTGGGAATGATCTTGACTGTCATATCAGATGAAAATTCATGAGTCTATGCTGTCACCATGTGAGGCAACATAATAGAATATCGTCTCATTCGTATAAATTTCTGTTTTCTTCCCCTGCCACTTGTCTTTTTAGATATTAAACAGGGTTAAGGGCCATCTTGTCACTGTTATTAATACAGAGAATCTACATTAAGGAGGCTTTTGCCCTTCTATTCCTTGGGAAGTTTCTCTCAATGCTAGAATAAGAAGTGAAGATGAAAGCTGAAAAAAAAAAAATGGAGACTGAGAAAAGGGTAGATATTCAGTAGCTCTTTTTCAGGAAAGAGAACTCAAGGGAGATTATACATGTAATCAGATACTGTAGAGATACTTCTCTTCCCTGCTGCTATAAGAGAGGGAAACTAGATCTAAACAATAGATCTGTGGCCTTACTGTGGAGCAAGTTAGAATAGGCTACAGCCTAAGTCCTTATCAAATGATCTTGAATGTTAGGGGCTTGTTGTTGATTTCAGCAGCTAAATGATTCCAGTTACTACAGGGATTTGCTTTTTTTAGGTTTCCTAGCTCAGGGAACTGAACTTTCCCTTCAGGAGGATTACTGCTAGCTCCTATAGACCTAATCAACATAAACCTTCAGCCCAGCAGGCAGGTGTCACAGTAGCAGTTAGTTTACAAGGTAAGTATGTACAAGATGTGAGAAGTTCAGAATTAGTAACGCAAGTCTTCTGTCACTTTTATCATCTGACTCTGCAGGGAGGATCTGATTAAATGGATATTCAACTCTTTGCATTAATGTGCACCCAATTTTAATTTGCATATAATTAACAGCACAAAAAGTATAATTTTATTATTTGCTGTTGCAAAGCAGATCTCTGGTACAAGGAGCTACATGCAGTTACTAAATTGTGGTATAAATGGCTTTATCTCTTACCTCTTCTTTCTTTCTTCTTCTGTTTCCTGCAGTATATTAATTTCAACAGCTATTTTGATTGGTATAAAATGCAACATCCTGGTTGTTTCACAAACTAAGTTGCTTCATATGTTGCTTTGTCTTGTAGGTCCCTTATGTAAAAATAACTTTGTAGACTAGCAACCTCCAAATGCCCTATATGTTTTCTGAGACACATGTTTAGAGGCAAGATGCATGGTATAAATCCCAGTTTAGGGTTCTAATTTGGATTTCAGAGGGCCTTAGTTCTGTCCACATCTCCTGACGTCCATCTGCGAAGCGACAGGGAGCAAGTCAGTTCACCTCTGTACCTTTGCTTTTCTTCTCCCTGTTGTCTAGCTGGTTAACTTAGACTCTCTGGACTGAGGTTAGTATAATAAGAGAAGAATAGCTCTGCTTACGTGTTTGCTTGGTGGGTCTATGGCTCTTGTCGGGCATAAATTGCCTCTGTAATAATTGAAAATAAATTTATCTACTAAAAGGGGGTTTTTTTGAGTCTACATGTTAAATATACAATTATTTGCGGCCATTTTTAACACTAAAAACCAGTTACAGTCTCTAGGATGAAATACTGAACTTGGGTATTTCAGTAACATCCTGAACTACTACGTTGGCATGGTGAGGCTGCTGTTGGTAAACTACTAATTTTCAGTATTTACCCTCCTCAGTCTCTTAACTGGTGCTTGCTGGGAAGGTTAGTGGCTGTATCCAAAAGATTATCTTGTATTTGCACTGTTTCCTTTATTCTTTTTCTACAACATATACTACTGTGGCTGTGCTGGATAAGACAGATCTTTATTTCAATCAAGTGTGGCAGGTCTCATAATTGCATATTAACAGATGCAGGTCCTGCTGCCTGCTGATTCATGAGCGTGACCTTTCTGCTCAAAAATCATGCCCTAGAAATACATACCATCAAGACTTCTTAAATAGACAGCCATAGTAGAGCTACGGAGTATTGTATACGTTGCTCTTTCATCAGTCTTAGATCTATAGCAGTACTGGAAAAAGCTGTATTTTGATAGATTGTACCATTTTATTTCAGTAATGTAAATAATTTGGTATAGGTTTCTATATGCTGATTACACGTGAAAAGCAGCACATTACATATGTACTGTTGAACCAATGTATGAACCAATACATAACAGTGGTTATGTTGTTCCATGTTGTTCCAAGTTGTTCCATAACAAGTGTTAGGAATTGGTGTTACCAGAATTGCTATATTATTGTGAAACTGTACCTTAGATTAATTGAATTTTCTGGTAGAGAACTTCTGCACCAAAGTTTATTGGAACTGATTTACACCAGAATATTGAGTTAGTCAAAGAAACCATGTTGAGTGACACCTCTACCCAGGTTTGGAGAAACACGGCACAAAAAATGTTTTCCTATTAAATTGTATTGAAGTAGACCATCATCTGGGGAGTGAAATAGTCACACAAAATACATGGGAGAAACGCCAATTTCTGAACTACATAGCTTTGAGGTAAAGCTTATGCTTCTTTTCTTGGTCCCAAATTAGACAATGTTCACAGATGTGCATTTCTCTGGCATTTACTTTAAAGTTATATGAAAGGGAGTAGACCTTAGTCCAGTAATTAGCAATTGTAAAAGCATTTAGAGTCTGGCATCAGGTGGTCTAATATTTTCTCAGTTGACTCTATATCAGAATATGGGTACATAATATTTTTTTACTTCGCTCTAATATGTTCTGACTATTTCCCTATCAGAATAAGATGTGTACAATGTACATACATGAACGAGATGAATGCTGTATGATGAGACTGCTTAGTTCGCAAAACTTAAGTTTTGCTGTGTATTGGAGGCTGAAAAGCCTTAACGTACATCCAATTTCTAGGTAGAGTTAGAACTAAAGAAGTTCTTTGAAGGGCTCAAGGGTAGTTTAGCAGCTGTTGCTTTTCTAATTGTTCCAGGAAGCCAAAGCAGATTATGGTACTGTGACATGAAACTGTTCTAGTCTGGCTGCATTTATTATTTTAAGAAAATTCTGTAACATCATGCAGAATTTTTTTTTTTTAGCCTATTGAGTCAGTTGAAATCTTAATTTGAGCTGTCTGTTCCACATTTGGATACCTAGTATATCTTTCATTCATTAGCATGCGGTCTTTGTATCCTGTTTAGTGTATCATTCCTTGGGCCTGTGTGTGCCAGGAGAAAAGTTTCTGCGTTTTGTGCAGCCTATAAGCAGCAGCAGATTGCTGCTGGAAAGGAATTACAGTAATTGTCTAGTGTGGCTACAGTTAACTCTGTGGGAGAGGTGTTAGGGCTAAATGATGTTATAATGGCACTTCTGCTCAAATAAGTGATACCGGCATAACAAGATTTAGAAGTACTTTCCAAATGACCAGAAAATGGAAGTAAGCAAGCCATAAATTAGCATGTTTGTTCTCTTAGCAACGATCTGGCTGCGTCATGTCCTGCCAGTGGGGCTTCATCAGGGATGACAATGTAGGGGAAACAAGCTTCAAGCTCCTTGAGAAGTGACACAATGGGCATAAGTTGAATTTAGAGTTTTTTCTAAATATATATGCTGAAAGCATTTACAGAAGACAGGATTTTTTTTGTGTGTGTGTTATGTCCTTAAAATGGATTTGTTTTATCACAGGCAGGAGAGTTTTAGTGAAGTACTAAGGTCCAGATTATCTCAAGAATTTAGGCACTCAGATTAGAAACACTTAAATAAGAATTTACTGGTGAGAAATCAGTAGGAGTGACACTGATTAGACTGACGTCATACTGTTAATACTGCTGCTACTCTGGATTTTTCTAGAAGGAACATTCCTCACCCAGGTCCCCAGCACCTCTTATTATTGGAATAAAAAAGTGTATTACAGACAGTGCTGGCTCTATATGTATTGTAGTCTGATTGATATATATATGTAGATATATATATATGCCTTCTATCCATTGATACGGTCCGCAGTGATTTTCTCTCCCATGCAATGGAATTGAGCATGACTCAAGTATATTTCTTGGACAGTTATGGATGCTGTACTTTTTGGTCTAAACAGTTGCCATGTACCTCTGTAAACTAAAGAAAGATTTCTAGTCCTGTCTGTTGTTGCTCCTGGGTTGCAGATGTGTATGGAACTGAAGGTGGAATTGGCAGAGATTTTTATTTGCAGTTAGCAGTTATCTTCTCCAGCCTAATTCCTTTATCTGATCTGACTCTGAGGGGAAGCCATAACTGGACATGCTGGACATAAAAACTTCTCTTCATCTTGTTATGGTAAGACATCTGGAAATTCACATACCTGAGGTTTGCCTGGTTCGTGATTTCATAACCATAATCTTAACTGAGGTGATTAATAATTGTTAAAAAATTTAGCATATTAGAGTAGGATTCAGAAAATATCTTTTCTGAGGCACCTGGAAGGCTGTAGAATGTAATGAACTCAAATGACAATAAAATAAACAAGGTAAAAATGTAAATTTAACAAAGTAAACTGCATAACCCTTGTATCCTTTGTCCGCCATGTAGTCAGGCTGGCCATAATGTACGTGTTAATATACTGGTTTAATGTGTCTCTGAATGACTGTTAACTAAATAATGTGTAATTATTATAGTGGCTGACCACACCAAATACAAGCAAGATCATCATAAGTAATTTATATGATTGTAAGACAAAAGCATTAATACAAATTAATAAGTGTACTTTGCATCTGAAAGATTAATTGTGACCTCTGACTCTGCTCTAGACAGTAGGAAACCTGCATGGTCCCAGGAAGATGTGACTGTATGAATAAGTTTATTGTCTTTGCTTATATGGATGGTGCAAAAATAGGAGTGCCCTGTTCTTCAGTGATGACTAGTCAAGTTATCAACTGTGTTCTTGAGGTTTCCTGCTCTCCTATCACACTGACTTTTGTTCGTTTGTTACAGATAGTAACTTTGTTACCTCTTCGAAGTATTTTGTGTGGCTTGTGGCACATGTAAAAAGAATGTTTTTGGACTCTTCTAAGCAAAACAGGGCATGTTTGTAGTGAAGGGTGTCTGGGAGGAACGCTTCCAGGTATACATTCTTTAAAGTTGTCTGTGATACAAGATTTTCAGAAACAACGAAGTCATTTGGGAACATGGAAATACTTCAGTTGAAATTGTGTTCCTTGATTCATTAGGCCTTTTTGAAAATGCTATTCATAATGACTACAAATACATTTTTCTCCATAACAGGTTTTTACACGTACCTTTATGTTTGAGAGCTATGCATTAAAATATTTAAAAATATTGTTTGTTTTACTTATGTTTGCAATATATAGAATATCTGCAGTTGCAGACCACAGAGGCAAACTCAGTCTATTCAGATATGTCTGCAGCTTTATTTGGGTAAGAAAAAAATGTATTGAATTTAGAAATCAAAAGAAACAAAATACTACAAAAGTGCTATGTATTAGAGCTTGGAGGTACATGGGATAAAGCAAGTGTAGTTTAACTGCAGAAAGTCTAAGGCCCTGACTATCTATAGATGAAATATAATAACTTACTTTCAGGATCTGACTGGGAAAAAATGTATCTTCTCATATAGTCACTATTCTAATTTAGCAGAAGGAAAATTTTACGCGGTCGTTGTTGCCAAGGTAACCATTTCCTTCATATCCATGTGTTCAGCATATGTGTATCACTTTATCTCCTGGCTCTCAGAGGCACTATCATGGCATTGCATTTGGGAAATTATTATTATTTTCTTTTTAAAGTGTGTAAAACCTCTTAACATCTAAAAGATTCATTAAATGATCTCACTGAAGAGAGACTTAAATTATCCTTTTGGGATTCTGTTATGCTAAAGTTCTGAATGTGACTGAGTCTTGTTATCTCTTCAAACACAGTGTGGAAGTAATTAAAAAAGTAAACAAGTCTGTGACAATATTTTATTTCAAATGCATATGTATAATGATATATTGATTATACATACACACAGGCACATATATGTAAACAGATTGTGTTTATGTATGCAGCATGGATTGACAAAAAGAAACCTAAAGAGGTCTTGCCATCTTTATCTTCCTTATTGTTGATAGGTTTTGACACTAAATTCTATTAACTGTCCAACCACCTGGACCTGGTTGAGACTGGGTCACTCGAGGTGTTAGTATCAAACAAATATTCAGAAAAGCAGAGTAAGTGGTTTTGCCAATTTCTGTATTTGCTGATAATCTCCAAAGTGCTTGGCAACAGAGCTAATGTAGAAGTTTAAAAAAAAAAAAAAAAAAGGAAAAAAAGGTGGGAGTGGGGAATGGACAAACTAACAACTATGGCATATGGCATAGATAGGTGCATTGCATGCTTCACCTGGAACACCAACAGTATCATTTTAGGGAACTGAGCAACTCCAGTTCCTACAGACTTAGTAGAACCAGGAGTATACAGTTTTGGAGTTTGTCCTTCTAATCTTAGTTAGCCTTGCAAAAAACCCTGATATATCTAAAACTAGCAAATGAGTGGACGTTTCTTCTTGGGTAAAGTGTTTTGCATGAGATGGAAGAAAATCCCAAAACCACTGTGAGCTATCTTCCTATTGGCAGGTGTACAAAGTTTAAATACATAAATAAAAAAGGTTGTGCTAATATATTTATGCAGATATTTTTAATTTATCTTGGATAAAATTCACCCTGTTTTTATCACACTTGATGGTTTTGAATTTTTTAATGTTTTAAAGCTTCCAGAAAATAAATTTTGTTATTCATTATTTGTCTCTTTAACTTAGAGCCTGAAATGAATTTTGGCTTATCTGGTGATCATTAGAGAGGAAAAGATAATGATTTAACAGCCATTAGATAAGATCCTTCGAGTAAGGCACGAGTGAAAAACAATTAAGTTTGCCCATAGTAGTTGAAGTGTAAAACTTGACATATTTCAAAGCACATGTGTGCTCATTTTGAGACCTCACTCTCAGCATGTGCCATCCTTATACTTAAAAATTTTGAGCTCGACCCAAAGAACATGGAAACAAATGGAAATATTCTCATTGGATCATATTTCTGTATAATTTCATTGGTACCCTCTCTATGAAGAAACTCTCTGCAAATACAAGTTTTATAAACTTATGTTTTCAGGCAAACAGGTTGCTTAATATAGGCAGCGCAAATGACTTGCCTCTTGAAATTCTTTGCCTTCTTAAGCCCACCACAATCCACCTTCTATGACTTAGTGCTGCAGTATTGTAAAACTGCGGAAACTTCAAATTATTTCAGACTTTTTTTTTTCTTCCCACCTGCAGAACAGATCACCAGGTCAGTGGATGTTCTACTTTCCAGAAATCTCACTCAAAGATCATCCACTGATGTTTTATGGTGTGAAGGTGCAACAAGCACTTGTACGCTCACAAAGGAAAGTGTTTTCATTCTCACCGTCACCTCTTGTTAGCACTTGAATAAGTTGCTGAGGTTAGTTACATGAGTTTAAATGAAATAAAATTTGAAAGCCCAACTGAGAGAGAGCATAATGTGAACAAGGATTTGAAGCTATATTTTTGCTATTCTTCTTTTTACACATGAGGACACGATTTTTTTCCTTAGTTTTAAGGCGGATGATAGAATTAGTACCTTTCATATAGTTTGATTTATCTGTTTTTCCTTTTCTCACTATGCATTAATGCCTCCACACCTTTGTACACTTCAAATTCCACCCTCACAATTCCTTACCCACTCCCCTTTTTGTTTTAGGGTGCACGGGCTCATTAAACTTGTTCCTCTATGCAGAGATGCACCTTTCATTTAATGCATATTTACTGCTTTTCATATTTGATCTTTTGACTGGTTTTATTTGTTTGTATTGTCACATACAGTGCCCATCTCAGTTCGACTGCCCTGTTCAGAGGGAGTAAAACTTGGCACAAAGATCTTCTATATCCCTGTTGGAGAGCAAATCATGCAGAAAATCATCTTACTAATAGCACTCAAGTTTCCTGTTGAAGAAAACTGCTTGAAGTGTTTCTAGAGGAGAGTCTCTGAGGCACGTGCGCATTGTAGAGGGCCAGGTTGCCAAACTGTCCCTATAGATACAGGCTTGTAGGTACATGACTTGTTTCAGAACCTTACCGTAAGAGCTGTGGCCCTTGGTGTGCTCTAGTTTGAGTTATTTGAGTGACCGAGTAATATGTAATAGAGCTTCACACTTTTTACCACTGACTTCCATACTCAACTTTCTTGATCTAATGATTCAAGAGCTTGGGGTCCTCAAAGAACATGCTTAAACACAGAAGGCAAATTATATTAGAAAGGATTATAGTTTTCTGATTATAACTCTGCTTTAAACATGTTATTTATCAGCATGTATGATGTTATAACTAAACCTAATCAAGTAATTGAATAAACAAAGGGCTTCTTTTTTTTTTTTTTTTTTTTTCCTTTCACTACTGTGTAGTATACTTGCAAAATTAGGCCAGAAGTTGATGTAAATTTGCTCTTCTACCATATACCTCAGCCTTACATCTGATAGGAACGTCATTTACTTAGTCAATGTTCCGGAAAAGTCATGCTGTCTTGAGACCTACTATGCACACCAAAAGCAAAATTGTGTGTGTGTGTGTGTGCATGTGTGGAAAGACCATTTATTTCAATAGTCTCCAGAGCTGTTGTTTGAATATTTTCTTGACTTTCGTATCATCTGCACTTCTACTTTTACATACTTGTAAGTTGAAGGTAACAATTTGTAACAAGCAAGGCCCCTTAAGTGGACCTGCAATGTCAATGTGGTGTCTGTATAGGTAATACTCTCTTCTATCTGTTAGTTTTGTTACCACATGCTGCTGTGCACCAATGTGAATTAAAAATGTGTGGGGGTTGATTTAAAGTCCAGGTGCTGAGCAAATTAAGAAGCATCAGTTTCCTGCTGTAAAGCAGTAAGTCCCTGGAGTTTCTTTGAGTCCTTATGCCCAAATTCCACTCAAATTGAAGGTATGCTCATGTATTTTTTTACTCAACAATGAAAGCTGGATTTGGCTGTTTTGATGCAGTACTGTTGAAAAGATGAAATTTTCTTTTGGGTTATTCCTGAGCACTTGCAGGTTTCAATTACTAAATTACACTCAGTGTGTGTTGTGGTGTTTTTTTTTTTTCCTTCAGGCATGGCTTGTGGGTGTACTGTGTGGGGCTTTTCCTGCTTTCTCTAAAGGTATCAGGATCTCCCAAGCATTTCTATCACCTAACTGTGTTAATTAGCGATGGTGGTGCTTCAGATCAGTTACACATCCTGTTACGGTTGGATAAGCAAGCCAAAGTCCAGGTACTAGTCCTGGCAGTCTACCTGATGTCTGATACTGCCCGTGGTTTTTGCTGTTCTCCAAGTGGAGCAGCTTAGAAAAAGGGAAGCTGTGTGTGAATTTTTGCATTGATAAAAGTAGCTGTGCGAAACCTAAGAAAAGAACACTTATTATCTTTATACTAAATTCCCCATCCTCAACTTAAAATAGCCTGCTCTATCTGTTTGTTTAGTAAAGAACCATCACCTTGTACTGTCTTTGAAATAAAGGTTGCCACTTAGCTTATGGTTGGTTGTATCACATGGGAAATCTCTCTGGGGTCAGTAACCTTTTGCAGAGGGACAGGGGAGACAGTTGAGGGCGATAGTGTTAAACAACTTCAGGTAGGTTTGCTGGAAGATGTCTGGCGGAACCTCAAACTCTTATGGCCAGAAAGGCCAGAAGAAATATATGATTTCAAGTCTTATTGCAGCCTAAGAGTGGATGCCGTGTCAGTGGAATGTTCGAAGTACTTCTGTTGAGCAGAAATGCAGGTCTTGGCAAATTGCAAGAAGCAATTTTTTTGCTGTTTTCAGGGAGTTATTTGCTTTTTTCAGGGTAAAGTTGAGTTTTGGAAAAAAATAAAATCCTTTTCTAGTCAGAAATTCTTGCTGACGAGTAACATTTAAGGAAAATAATTTTCCTTTCTGTAAATGCTGTTTTGTATGTATTTCAAGGATCTTTTTGTATTTGGAATTTGTACCATCAGAACTGTCTTTGAACACTGAACAGATCAACTAGATGGAAATTTGTATGGAATAGGAAAAGGTTAAAAACAAAGGGAAAACTTTGTCAACTTTTATTTAAAAAAGTCTTGTTTAAAACAGTGAAGTTCACGTTTATACCAACTCCAATGTAGAAACAAACCATTTTCTGAAACAACTACTGCTTTGCTTTTTTTTTTTGCTTTTTTTTTCCCCCCCACTTTAGCTATTACAGTAGATTCAGAACCTGCTTCCACCCACTTTCTGTATGCTCTATTCAGCAAGTGCTTGACAACTTCTTGGTTTGGACGGCTGGCATCCAGAAATCCCAGCAATTCTCTCATCTTGCCACCACCCAGCTCCTACACAACACGTCCTCTCAAATCAGAGGAGTTCTTTGCAGTCCTACAGAACCTTATGGGACTTCTGCCTGCAATGTTCATTAGTTAGTCTGAGGTTTATTTGCACATGAAAGTTTTGTTAGTTAAAAGAGTGAGAGACCCCCCACTCTACAGATTCTTTGATAAAAAGAATACTCAGGGGAAGGCTATGTCTTCTGTAACGGAAGGGGGGATGAGATATCCTGGTGTAAAGTAAGATCGTACTGGCATGCTGTAGCTACACTAGGGACAATGACTGAAGAAGTGAGATAATTTAAATAGTGATATGGGTACAGGGACGTATGTCCAGACTACAGTTATTAATTTGGATCTCAATGGAATGATCTAAAAGTCACTCATATGAATGTTTTTTTTCGATTGGCTTGTGCAGGTTTTGACTTGATAGTTTATACAAGTCTCTGGGCATACATACACACACAAAAGACTGCAAAGACAAAACATAAAAAGCTTATTTCCCAAGAAAGATGAAAAAGGCCATCTGCTTGATTTTTTTTTTTGTTTTAATTTTTATGAGTGTGATGTTCTTTGGAGTTGCATTTTTTTCCCCAAGCTGCCTCAGCATTGTAAATTGTTACATATTGATTCTGTTCTTTAGTTTGTTTTTCCTTCTATATTTCAAGATTTCTAGGGCATGCCATATAAGAGCAAAAATCCCTCTACTGGGAAACCCTAGACTTCTGTTCTAACACCTAAATAAACCAGTAATGATTTTATAGTTTTAATTACCCAAAATAAGTGATTATTAACTTAAAACTAATACCACATGTAATAAAGATTTTGAAAATGGGGATGCTTAAGGCCAATATGTAAATATATAACTCTTAATTCCTAGGCATATTTCCCTTCCTGTCACTTCATCACTGAGAAGTCCCAAAAGGATCTCTAAGAGCTCTAACTGGGTATCTGCACAGCTCTACCTACAGTACAAAGGATGACAATAAGGGTTAGGCAAACATCTTAGAAGTAACTTAATGAATGCATTCCTCTTCTCTCGTTCTCTTTCTCCCTTCTTTCATGGCTTCTGTAATAATAGGCTTATTTCCCTAACATTTTCTGTTTAAGAACATTTTGTTCTGTATTTCTCTGAATCAGTTTTAGAATATAGTTAGAAGGTGAACTATTTATATTGAGTATTCACTCAAATATTTTTCTTTTAATTGGTAATTTAGCATTTTGGATGAAAAATCTACTACTTACGATGAGAGTGGTAGTCTCTGATTTAATTTTCTTTCACCATTGGGAACCTGGGAACCAGGAGACTTGTAACGGTGCCTGACTAGCAGCAGAATGGGAAGGATCATTTAATTTCTGCCTTGGGAAAGGCATTTCAAGATAGTTAGAAATCTGTTTCTGCAGTGATTCTCTGTAGAGTAAATAATCATGAAACTTTGGGTTTTCACCAGCATGGAAAATGAAAGCAGGTGGGTTGGGATCACTGTGGGATCTGGAATACTGTCAGATCAGGTTTGAGTAAAAAGAGAGCTCTTCAATTTTTCAGCTCCTGTAAGAAGTGATTATGAATTTCCTCTTTTATTTCTTTTTGGCCGTGGACTTAAATTGTCAGCCAATGTCTGAAAGATATAGGGAGAAATCTTCTGTAATTATGAACTGGGATTACAGTGTTGAAGCAAACCAAAGTACTCAGCAAAACAGCTGAGTAAAATGTGATGGAAATAGTAAAATCAGAGCATGGTCACCATGGTCTGCTGTTACACAGGAATTTTTCTGTTTCAAATCAAGCTTTCCAAACAACATATGTTACAGACTATAATTTTTCCAAATATGTAATTATACAGTCAACCAACTATTAACAGTGCTGTTCCAGATTTGGATTATTGTATATCTTCTCTATCTTGCCTTGTCCATTTGTTAAGAAAGGGCACATTAGTTTTGTGAAAGTAATGGCAGGCTTTCAGTTTGCAAAAGCTGAGCAAAAACTGTAAAGTTTTAGTACAAATATGCTCTACATTTGATAGAGACTGATATCTCTGGGGTTGGAAGAAATAGTATGATCTTGGCAACAAAAATATTGATCTGAGTGTTGTTTTTCTTATATTTTACTTAAGAGCTTCCCTTTGAATGTTAGTTCAGTCTACGAATCTCATGCCTTAATTGAAGAGGTTAGGTTTGTACCTGCTTACTTCAGAAACAGCTGTTACTAATTAGTGGAGCTTAGTCATTAAGGAACCTGCTGGTGTTTGAGAAGAACGATTTATATTTTTTTCATGGTGCTTAAGCACACAGTACGCTTGTGAGTGCAAAAGTTTCATTTGGGAGCACTCAGATTTAGCAACATTAGCATATCTATGGTGGGCTACACTGGAGCTGTAGATGAATATCCCCAGGACAGGAGGCTCAGGAGAGACCCAGTACTTGAGTAGGTGCTCCAGGAGGAGGGCTTCAGAGCAGCCTTTTGGGCTGTAGCTGTGCCTGCAACAGGAAGAAGGGTTGTGGCCTGCTCTGTGTGGTGAAGTTGCATCATTGCAAGCTCCATCCTCAAGCAGTTTTTGGACAACAATTTTCATTAAGCCTTGCTATGCGGTCAGTATGATGTCTCATAGGAGTACAGGGGAAGAGAATTGCTTCTTCATGGGTTGTTCAGGGCATGTCAGGCTGGGCACACATGGTATAATCCATTCAAAGGGTGTGGGCTGGTTTCTTAATTATTTTTGTTCTGTGGAGTGGAACCACTTTCTCACCTTCTGTAATCTAGCCACTGCTTCCCATAGGTAGTGGTATACTTTGTGTCTTTTCTGGGGCATGTTATTCTAATAAATACCAACATTAACTCCAGGAGCTAGGACTTTTTTTTTTAGTGCATATCTTTGTCATGCTCTTCTGTACAAGCTCTGATGCAAGTAGCCCTGTGAAGTGTGAGGACAGCAGTTTTGACTAGTTTCTCTGCTGGGGAGAGATGAAAGGGGAAGCCTTTCTGCTCCCTCTCCCCCTTGAGCAGCTGTGTAGGACAAGTCACACACTGTTGGGCTGACTTAAAGATTAATGCTAACCTCTTATGAAGTTACTCTTTCTAATGGTATCTTATTTTAATGTACTGGATTACATTACTGGGTTAGTGCTCAAACTTCACTTGCATATGGACTTCCAGATGTATCTGGCTATGTTTAGATTTAAACTTTAAGCACATCCCTTATATATGCTGTTGTATAGTTTTTTGCTGATGGCATGCATGTAATAAGTTGGTTGAGTTCTTCCTCAGAACAGTTTTGTTACATTAAAAGCTGCCTATGTTTTTATTTTATGGTACTTAAATACTTTAAAATATAAAGTGTACTGCAGTTTGGTACAGCTGCTGGAGGAAAACTGACGTTTGTTCCAGGTAGAGGCAGTATTCATATATCCAGTCTACATGGTTATACTTTAAACATAGACACACACAAATAAAATTCAAGATAACCAGAGGTGATCTACTGATTGAACTCACCCAGTAACAAAAAAGTAATTGAAACCCAAGGAATTAGCATTTTGTGGATATGCCACTAATATTAACAACAGATGACCGCAGATTTCTCTCTTGATCTTCAAAAAATTGGTGAAATAGAAGTATCTAGTAATTTATTTCAATGGCGAATGGAAATGGATATTCTGTTCCTTTAACTCTTGCAATAAAACAACAGCTGCCTGTAGAAACTTCATGCAAAGGACATTTCCGGAATGATTTTTTTATGTGTTGTTGAGAACTGTATCTAGTATACTAACAGAACAGCATAGTAGGGTCCTGCACCTGGGGAGGAATAACCCCATGCACCGGTACAGGGTAAGGGTCAACCTGCTGGAGAGCAGCTCTGCAGAGGAGGACCTGGGAGTCCCACTGGACAGCAAGTTAACCATGAGGTAGCAATGTGTCCTTGTGGCCAAGGCGGCCAATGGTCTTCTGGGGTGCATTAAGAAGAGTGTGGCCAGCACATTGAGGGAGGTTCTTCCCCTGCTCTACTCTGCCCTGATGAGGCCACATCTGGGGTACTGTGTCCAGTTCTGGGCCCTCCAGTTCAAGAGAGAGAAGGAGCTACTGGAGAGAGTCCAATGGAGGGCTATGAAGATGATGAGGGGACTGGAGCACCTCTCTTATGAGGAAAGGCTGAGAGACCTGAGGTTGCTTAGCCTGAGGAAGAGAAGACTGAGAGGGGACCTTATCAACACTTATAACTATCTAAAGGGCTAGTGTCAAGAAGATGGGGCCAGACTTTTTTCAGTGGTGCCCAGTGACAGGACAAGGGGCAACAGGCACAAACTGGAGCCCAGGAAGTTCTGCCTCAACAGGAGGAAAAAATTATTTTATTGTGAGGGTGGCAGAGCACTGGAACAGGCTGCCCTGAGAGGTTGTGGAGTCTCCTTCCCTGGAGATATTCAAAACATGCCTGGATGCATTCCTGTGCAGCCTGCTGTAGGTGAACCTACTTTAGCAGGGGGGTGGGACTAGATGATGTCCAGAGGCCCCTTCCAACCCCTGCCATTCTGCAATTCTGTGAAAGATGATGAGGAGTCCCTCCATTTGGGATATATCTTAAGCACAACGTGTGTTTGATGGAAGTGATTTATTCTCCAGAAGCAATTTCCTAACTTCCCAAAATTATTTCTTGGATATAATTTTATAAGTCTCAGAAGTAAGTGACCTTCATCGGGGAGGCTTCTTAGCACTATCAAGAAGATGTCTAAGCTGCATCAGAAGCAGAGAAAACATTCCCAATACCTTGTCAAGACCTCGCCAAAATAACAAATCTGTAATTCCGTTTTGTCTGGTGGCGGAATTTTAACAAATAATTCCTGGGAGTCCCTTAAAGGCCTTTCTAGGACATTGCTGATGACAGTCTGGTGCTGTGTTGGGATAGCTCATTAAAATGTACATTGCTGGGGTAGAACAGATAAGCATCATCCTGATTCTCCACTGATGGTGATTCACCAGACAGAATCGCCCCCCCCCATATAAGTTTCAATCAGAGTAATGTCTTTCTAGATGAGACTCTGGGCATGTGTGATGGGAAGTGTCAGCTTGCTGCTGTTTCTTGGCTGGTGTAGGGGCTGCTGGAGACCACAAGCAGCAAGATGAGTCCAGTGTCATCCCATAAGCTGCAGTAGTACAGAGCTGGACAGTGGAGAGCACTTCTGTTTCAAGAAGCATTGGAAGCCAAATTCTGCAACTGAAAATAGAAGGTTGCTGCTAACTGAAAAATTGACCTATTTTAATCTGGAAAACGTCAAAATATTTTGACTCCGTGGGAAAATCCCCTTCCCTCCTCCCTTGAATATGTTCAAAAAAACCCTTCTGCCTAAAGGGAACTGGCTTTGCCAATTATTTCTGTTTTTATGGGGAACCACAAAGCCTGTTTAAACTTGTGAAATCAGCTCTTCTGGGCAGTAAGGGGCAACATGACAACGGAGTAAAAGCCTCAGGATAATAGGATTTACCAATGGTGAGGAGAAAATAAGTGACTGTCCTCATTTGTTCTTGTTTGTGTGTGCGCCCTGTCACATGAAACCCCAGTCCCTTGTCTCCAGCTACACAGCTGCTGCTTGGGCTGGGTACAGGAGTGACAAGTCATTTTATTTGCTGCAAGTGGGGCCTGTGGCCTTTCCTTCCATATCTGTCTTCTCTTGCATCTCCTGATGGATCACCTCATGTCTCATAGAGAACCTTCGTCTGTCAGGAGTTTCAGATTTGCAACAAACTGCATGTTGGTCATTTTGCTGAGGGTGCCTTGGCATAGGCCTTTTCCTCAGGCATTAAACTCCCATGAGCATTAGAGTGAGGACTGGATGGGTTTTGTTGGCTGTTAAACCTGATTGTCAGCTTGTTTTAGAAACAGCATATGGAAAAGCTATATCTATGCCATTGTTATGTTTCTGCTCCTTTTCAGTCTTCCATTGCTGCCACATCTTTGATCTTATTTAGAGGTGAGGTCAGATAGACTGTACTGATTTCCAAAATATTGCTGGATTTTAAATTTTTTTTTTTAAAAGACTAATTTCAAGACTAAGTTTAAGAGTAAGAATGAACTGTTGACCTCACTGGAATCATTGCAAGCTTTGCCTTATTGAGCAGACTTTCCCAGGAAGAGTTTTTTCTCAAATCTGTTCAGTAGTCAAAGATTTAGCTCTGGAGGGTTACACTATGTTGCAATGTACACTTCCCACATATTAAATACAAAAACAAACACACAAAAAACCTCAAAAAAAGTTTTATCTGAACTATCAATAACAACGCAAGCATGAATCCTTAACTGAAGTAGTAGTACTTCCTCTGGTCTTTGTAGAATCACTGCCAATATAATAGCAGCTTGAGTTAACCTACTGGATAAGAATGATGCACTTAGAGATGAGATGTTCTTCACATACTGTATAGCACTTAAAAATGCTAAGTACTTCCACATTTGGAAGTACTTTTCATTTCTACAATATCTTAATTTTTTTAAAAAAAGCCCTAGAAATCATATTAGGTTCTTGTAAGTATTTGTTTTTATATTAATAAATCTTTAGGAAAATGTATTTTTTCTGCTGATTTTATAATTTGACACCTGCTTCTTAAGAAACTATTTTAAATATTTAAAAACAATGTCAAGCCATCTCTTTCTGTTGGATGGTATCATGTGATAGTAGCAACAGATACACCACTGCCTGCCAGTGATTTCAATAACACTTCAAGTCAAAGAATACTAGACAATCAGGACACACATTTTATAAGAGTATGTTGTTTCTAATATTCCTTTCTTCCTTTTACTTTTAAGGGTACTGTAAAAATAATTCAAATTACAATGTGGCTAATCATCCTGCCATGAGGGTGAGCTTCCTTTTCAGGATTTTAGAAAGGAAATTAGCACTGATGAAATGACTAAGATTCACAGAAATGTAAACTAAACAATGACACTGGATGACAGAACAGACAAACCAGATGCATCAGAACTACAGAATTCCCTTTTAACTCTGGCAAATGTGCCTCTGTCTGACCTGGTTGGGAAAAGGAGAGGTAGCTGAGCCTCCACCCTCGTTCAGATTCTTGGCTTCTTGTTGAAGCTGACAATGCAAATATTATCTCAGCAGATTTGATAGTGGTTTTTATGCAGTGCGGCTTATGCTCACTGAAAGTCCTTCACCAGCAGCCTACAGAAGTCTTCAGTCTTTGATCTAAAGTAGTCACTCTTAAGTATTATAGCTGTGTCTTTGTAGCTAAGTAATGGTCCTGTAGTATGTATTTCACATAATACACGAGTTCATTGAGGTTTAAGAGTTACCAGATATGTGATACTGAACTTGGAGAATTTAATTTATTATTTATAATAAATAAATAAATACTTTATCATTTAAACAGTTAAAGTTTACTTAAACAGAATGAGCAAGTATATTCAAATATTGGACCCACACAGTTCTGTTCTGGAATCAACTGTGTTCTGCTGTCAACTTCAGTGCTCCGTAAGTTGTGACATAGTGATGAGGATATGAAGTACTTAAAACATGAGTCTTACAGTTCTCCACGTTCAGCATGTGGAATTGGTGATGGATGGCAATGAATGGCAGGTGATGAGGATGACTGTGAAATACTTGTGAAATACAAAGTTTGCACATTTCTCAGTCTGTGCAGTGGACTTGGTAGACTTGCAAAACTGTTTGATCCCCAGCTATCCAAATTACAATTTAAATGAGATGATTTTAACATTTGCAACTTAAATTTTTTTTATAAGCATAGCGATTTTTAGTAGAAAGGTGCTGTTATCTGGAAAGGCCAGATTCAAGCTAACTTTAAAGAGGGATGGTCAGAGCCATGAAGTTGCAACTTTATTGCAAAATTTGATAAATATTTGGTTTAGTCCACTTCCCTGTGTCTACTGCCTGTGGCTTGTCTTATACCATTTTATCATTATCTTATCATTATATACACTAGACTAGAAGATTAAAGTATCTCGCTGCTGAAAGGTTCGTAAGGCAAAAGCGTCTTTATTGAAGGAGTGACAAATTAGAGGACAGCACCAACAGAGAGGATTTTTTATGAAAACAAAGCTGCTTCTGACAGAGTTCTTCCAGTCCTTGCACGTGTTTTCAGATGTAACTACGTTAAGAAGTAATATAACATGGTGCTGATATGGCTAAGGAAGGATACGATGAAATTGCATAATGACAAAGATGGACCAGAACCTGTTGTGTTCAGCAGTGATATACAGTCTGATGCCAGAGAACAGTTCTGCCTCCTGTCCCAAGTAAGACACTATAGGTCTTCATTCTAGAATAATAATGTGAAAATATGCCTTATAAATACCCCATGTCTTGACTTAAAGATACTGAAAAATAAAAGAAATATTGCTTTGGTGGTGTTGGCGTTTTACCAGTTGTTTTGTATTACTGTATTAAAGAATGCCTTAGCATCCAACAGCAGGCAAGACTACAGAAATACACAATATGGCAAATGAGGAAAAAATATCAATTAGGATAGCACCATGACAGCGTTCAAGAAACTTTGAATAATTCTGTTGTGTTTCAAAGAGAGGGTTTTGGGAATTTTCCACATATGATGCTATTTATTAGTGGGCAAAACTTTTCATAGTTGATTTCCACCACCTGATATGTTACTTCATAATTTAATGAGATGCTTCTATTAATAAATGTTAGCTGAGTAGATGGGTGAGGGGGCAGATGAAGTTGATTGTTTTAACTTCTTACTGTTTTTAAACTCCTCAGCTCCCCAAAAAAAAAAAAAAAAAAGAAGCAAGGGCTGGCAGTCAGACTTACTGTTTGTTGAATGACTCTGGACAAGTGAATATTTTGAATTTGAAACACCAGTACGTGGGGAGGTTCTAAAGATGGTACATTTGAGGAGGTACCTATCTCAGATGATGGCACACTGAAAATACTTTTCCCTAGTGGTCTCGTGTGCTCCAAAAGCAATGATTTGGTAGCCAGCTTTTTATTTTTATTTCTTTTACTTGGCAGCTGGTAAAAATCACTACAATATCTGAGGTCACAGGAGCTGTACTTGTTTGAATCAGCTCATAGTTTACTTGGTTGTTTTTTAACTTGAAAATGAGAATAATTTTTATAGAATTAAATATTCTTGTAATGAAGGCTCTTGAACAATTCTATAAGGTTGCAAACTAAGTTCTCCTAGAGACATGTAATGACAATAAGAGCAGTTTACCAAGTGCCACTTCTCATGTCCTGCTCTTTTTACCTTTACCTCTAGTCCTGTCTAAATTCTTTAAATTTAAGTGGTAGCACTTAAAGATAGTGCTGGGACTATCACTCATATCCTTGGAAAAAACACTGCGGTATCGGAGCAGTGCCGAGCATGAGGAACAGCTATATAATGTTTCCTCTGACACAAATGGTTAAAGACTCCCAGGAGATGGTTTCTCTGTGTTCTTTATCTGGCTTTTCATTTCTGAGGCATTTACTTGAAGTAAGCTAAGAATGAAATACCACCTGCTCTGACCAGATGGGAGGTTTGTGGGATGTTGAAGCAGCATGAGTGTTTTGTACAGACAGTGATGGAGATGATCACTTTTACTCCCAGTCTCATTCCTTCGGCATAAATACTGCACAGTGGTTCAGGAGCTTATTAAGTATATACAAAGATTATTAAATTCTTTGGCTAGAATTCATTCGCTGAATCTAGTCAATTATACATCAGCATTGCTATTGGTCTATGTTTTCTGGTCTCTGTGTTACACATACTTCGTAAAATTCCTGGATAAAAGAATTTCATTCTACTTAGATACATTAACACTTCAGAACTTCATACTGGTTTTGACTACTGGGGTGTTTAGCCAGACCATCTTATCTCTGGCAGTGGCCAAAAGTAGATGCCCTAGGATGAGTAACAACAAGATAGGTGGATGTGGTACTTCCCATATACTTTGTGATCATTCAACTGGTTCAGACACTACTATCTGAATGTTAGTTTTGTATCAATAGATTTTTTTGTTTGTTTTTCTGTTTGAACTTGTGCAGTTTTCGGCTGAGTTGGATCTCCCTGGCTTCTGTTTGTCTATGAGTCATAATTGTTACTGACTTATCTTCAGGCACTATAAAGGCTTTAAGCAAAACTGTTAGATTCTGTTGTTATTGATTACACTGTTTCTTCCTGGAGTTATTTTTGAATTCTTGGCTGAGCATAAGCTAGTCCTGGGAACTTGATAGTGGTTTTTCCTTATGTTCCGTAGAAGTGCTTTAATTTCAGAGAGATCCTTAAGGTTCTTCCAAAAATAAGGGCCATATTATGGGAATTTCTCTAGTCTTTTCCACAGTCTGACGAAAATAATTTTGGTTTTCTGCCACATCTTCGAGAGCTTAATTTGTGCTCTGATCATCAGCTGGCTTGCAGATCATCTGGTAGTATTCATGTTCCTTATGTATTTGAAGAAAGATTTATGAGCAGTTCTGAGTCATCCTATTGTTTTTCCTTGAATTTGTTTTTGGTATACCTGGGGTTTAATTTAATCACTTTTTAAAATCCTGTGTGTGGTGTGGTTATATTTTTTTGGTTGGTTTTTAAAAATTGATCACAGCTCCAGCTTTCTGGGTGATTTCTTGCTTCAAAGAGGCTTTCTTACCCTTCTATTTAGGCATGCTGGTTTCATTCTGCCATTCAGGTTTGGTGATAGCGAGACTCTTCATCAGTAAGATTTTGAATGACACTCAGTATGTCAATCTGTAGCAACATGAGGTTGCAGCTCTCTTTGTGGGACCTCTAACTAGCAGGCCCACGAAACATTTCTTCATGACACTTAAATTTTTTCTCTGAATTCTGCCCTGATAGATCACTTGCCTGATGTATTTACCCGTTTTCCACAAAGTGGACAAACAGTATTCCAAGGCAAAGACATTTGATCTTATGCTATTCTATTAGTGTGTACCAAACTACAGGAAAGATAGCTAGGAGACAGCAATTAACTTTCCTTGCTGATTTAGACATTGGATTCTCAGTCATGAAGTTTCCATTAACTATGCTTTCTATAAGGAAGACACGATGCATTTGGTGGGAGGTGAACTCCACCATACCAACCACCTAATAGTCGTGGGCTTGCAGCCTTCTTTGGGCTTTAGTCTGTTTTTCCTTGCAGAGTGTTAGATGCAAAGGACTGCTACAACCAGTCCTCTGATGTTCTCTGTTGCGTATTTCCTGTTATTTCTATACAGAGAAAGGAAAAGAAAATTACATGAGAAGAGGTGTAGCTGCAACACATAAAAGTAACCAGAATTTAGATAGGAATAATTTGCCTGTCAGATGGTTACCCTAGTGTATTCCTGTATAGTTTTATAAATAAAAGATAATATTTTTTACTAGAATGCTCAAAAGGATATAAACTCATTTCGTACCCTTTCAAGATATGATAGCATCCCTCTCTTCATCCTTATGGAACTCCTTAAACTGTCAAAACTAGAAGTAAAATTACCTCATGGTGATCTCATTTTTTTTTCTAGGCATGAAGTTGCTAATCCAGTCTTTTATCTTGTAATCACAATTATAATGTCAAGATTGAATAATCTGCCTTTATCTCCAGGGTGACAGCTATGTAGAAACTTCAAAAGGGGCAGTTTTGCCAGCATCTAAAGACTCTTGTTAATTACTATATCTTGAAGTAAAGTGAAATAGAGCAGGATGAAAAATTATATTTCTCTTTGACAACATTGTAAAAATATCAGTGATGAAGCAGTACATTTTAAGTACTTTAAGAATCCATTTAACTGAGATCAAGACCATTCTGATCATGGTGCAGGCTAATCTCTATGGGATACATTATAGAAAGACATGTGTGTGTGACACTGATGGCTTAGGAAGCTCGTAATTGGAAATTAAATATTTTGCTTCTACTTTCCCATTGAAATTGACTGAGATGAGTTGGTAACGATGTTGATTTACAGTGTGCAGAAGGGCTTGTATTGTTGTCTTCCAAATATAAATTAACTGGTTTTCTTCTATTTTCATGGACTTTTTGTATTTCATATTCCAGTTTTATTCTGTTTTCACTACTATTGGCCTTATATGACCTAATTAATGTAAAGCCAGACTGTATATATTAATATGACCTGTAGCAAGCACTGTGTTATCAACTAGAATACTAAAAGTGTATTAAGTATATGTTTCTGCAGGATTGGGGTTTGATGTGGTAGTTCTGCATTTAATGTAGGTTTGTCTACATGCTACTTCTGGAGAGTCAGGGGCCAAGTGAAGCTGTCTGGAACAGTCAGTGGAGTGATGCCTGCTCCATAGGTTATGAGTGCTATATGAAAGAAGTTCTTAGATCAAATCCACAGAATTTAGGCCGGTCAGCAAAAGCTGTGGATCCATTCTTTTCTTTTAAAGGGCTGTTATGTTAGTAATTTCTGAAAATCTGAGGAAGGTTAATGCAAGTAAGCAACCAATTAATCCCTATTCTATTTTTTTTTTAATCTTGTTTAATATCATATGCAACTATTTATATCATGAAATATATATAAGCCACAGTGGATAACTAAGCTGAATGGATGTTGGTGCTAGAACACCGTTCGTTTCATTACTTTTACCTGCTTGTGGAATTGTAGCTTTGTGAGTTCAATATGACATCAGCAGTGGTTTTGAGTGGTATTTAAATAACAACTGTTACACCAGACTACTGGCCATTGCTCCAATATCCTTCCATTAGTAGCAGCCAATAGATGATGCTCCTAAGGAAGGAGATCTTAGTAGTAGTATAAAGGGCTTAAGCAATTGCAGAGGCTTTGACTGGGTAAGGGGAAGAACCCCCCCTCCTCGGTCACCACCATTCACATCCCAAAAACAGTTTGCCTACAGGAGCTATAATGTAACTGTTCAGGAGATGAGTGTTCTCATGATATAAGCTGCTTATTTCTGCTAACACTCGATTTCAGCAGTGCTGTTTACCACAAATATTTGCCTATTTGTGCTGTATTCGTTCCTTGTGACATCTTTAAAAACAAAGACAAAAAATCTTAAAACGAAGAAATAAAAGAAAGATAGAATATTCAAGTGAGATAATACTCCCTCCTGGCAATGCAACACAAAATCAACAGATGTAACATTACTTTTATTAATCACCTTATCCATAAGAAAACTGCGCTTATAAAATCTCTAGTCCAGGCTTTCAGTCGAGTCTCTCTCCCCACATAACAGGAGGGAATGCAATGTGCGTGGCTTTCTCCATGTGTATACCTTTACTCGTTGCTTTTATTTATGTAAGAGACTGACATCCAAAGTGGAAGTTCAGTAACTGGATAATGGTAGTTAAATGAGGGGCCCTGGTGCTTGTAGCGGAGGGACAGTTTTAAGGAATTACCAAGGTGTTATCAAGAAATCACCATGGTTTAAAATGAGCCAAATGTTGTAACAGGGACATGGCAGTGTTTGTGCTGTTCAGAAAGGAAGTGTCCATTAGTGTGAAAGTTTGTAAGATATATGAAGTTGGATTCCATGTTGAATACAATGTGATCTGTGCGGTATGTTTCAGTAATATCTGAAACTGAGAATCTCATGTACTGCTTTAGGTTGGGATGAAGTTATTGTTTAAGTTGTTGTTACCAGGTTCTGTTTTAAAAATGCTGAGAAAGTTTACATGAGGTACTAAAGCCCAGGGGTTTTTAAGGTAGTTCTAGTGCCTGAGTAGCTTGAAACCTTGTACCTGCAGGATATCAGCTTTGTAGTGCAAATGCCCTTACATTCACTGATAATGTCACTGAGACTTTTGCAAAGGTAGTCATCAGACCAACTGGTATGAAGTCAGTGTGAGCATGTCTGTGCTGACCTGCAGTCAAAGCAGTGCCTGCACTATTTCCAAGCACATTTATGGTTGGGAACATTTTAAGTGGATGCATTTTAATTTTTCTGTTATTCGAACAATTGTTGTAATAGGTACAGTAATAAATCTAAAAAGATGAAACCTGTGAAATTTGGTGCATCCCAAACTCATTGAGGCAGAAGCTATTACTATTCAGTGGAACTGGCAGGTGGAGATGCAGTAGCATTCTTGTATAGCTCTTTGTATTGCCTTACTAAAAATCAAAATCAAATTAGATGGCTGAATTCTTGGATAATAGCGGACAGAAAGTACAGTGCTGACTTAATTGTTTTAAAAGAGGTACGCCAAGTTATGCTCTTACTTGGCTGTTTTTGATAAGTAATGAAAACCATGTTATATACACTTGTGGGTTTAGAAATACAATTTGTTATTATGAACACATCTAGTTTGGATTTTCAGAATAATTTCAGTTTATGGTTAGAAACAAATTAAAATGGCTTCCAGTGGCAGTGAGTGAGCTATGTTACATAGCAGTGTTCTTGGTAGCAAAAGAAAAACATTCCTTTCGTAGTGAATGGATTGCACAGGCAAAGAGTAAGATGGTGATTATACAGACAGTTAACACTCATTTGTGTGAAAGTGTTTTAATAGTAAAAAGTATTGTTAATGTCTTCAATTAGTTTAACACTTAACATTCGATATCCTGTACTTGCCTGAACCAGAATATAGTCTACTTCTTCCTGAACACTTCAGTGTATTACTGCTGCAAAACTTGTAGTAGTTACTTAATCAGATCTATCTATACTCAGCTTTTCTAATTCTAGAGAGAATGAAAAAATACTCCAGCATCTTCTCTGGAATTTCATTCTGACCTTAAATTAATGAGCAGAATGTAACTAATTTCTAAGCATAAATCTGAGAAGGATAGTAAGTGAAGTATGAGAAACAATAATATGAATGGAATTAATTATGAAGGTGTGCATAAGTAATTGCAGCTATGCTGCATTTTGAGAAAAATCTGTGGTTTTCGGTTGCTGTTTTTTCAGGTCATCTGAAACAGGAGGCTGGTAACAGCACTGCACTGTAACTGTGCTGTGCTTACAGGTCTGGGGTGGCTCAGCTGAAGTTTTTAGGGATGTGTCTGCTTGTTGTGTGGTCCTATGTAAAACTATATTTGCTGTAAATATTCAGACACCTAATAAATCCAAAGAACAAGACTGCTTTTTTGTTCTCTTTTCTATCCCTTCATCTGTGGGAATTGATTCATAGTTTTAATTAGCCTGCTTTCTTTCACGAAAAACACTCTTCTAAGAAGCAAAAATTATAAATATTTTAAAAGACACCTTTTTTTTTGCTAGGTGCATCCTTTAGTTTCTAAATCTGTAGTGGTTTTAGAAATGTTAATAGTTAGCTTATTAAGAGCTTTTAAATGTAAAATTAGGGAGAGAACCTGTTTCTAAACTATTGGGGGGTGTGCTCTCTTAGGGAAGCACAGATTCTTTCACAATCACTGTCATTTTCTTTTTAAGTGTTTGAGGAAAAAGTCTGTGTAGAGAGGTCTATGTATTTCAGATTCTAAATGCATGGTAAACAGTTGTCAGCTCATTTCTGCTCATCTACTGTCAGAAAAATCTGTTACAGTATTATTGTCTATCTTAAACAGTTCAGCAAAAGCTATCATACTAGCAAGTCCTAACTTGAATATTTAAATGCTGGAATGTCTGTCATAGTAATTAACACACAGTAATTATACTAATTCAACAATACTGGCTATATATTAATTTAGTCCATGAACACCCAAATCCAGCAAAACAGTTACATTTAATCCCACTGCAGTTGATATAATTGAAGTTATATGTATCTCTAAGTGCATTTTTGGATTAAGGCCTAAATTTCTTTTTCTTTTCAAAGAAAATGCTGTTCAGCTCCAAGCTCTTAGATACTCTTCCTCATAAAAATAAATGTTGCAAACTGAATATGTGAATAATGAGGAGGTCACTACTCCCAGCTATTTGTGAAGCTGGGTCGGTCTTCTCTCCTCTTGCTTAAGCACATATGACTTGGATTGAGAAATACATGGTGATACAGAACTGAGATGCTGAGAAGCTGGCTCCATGACACAGGTGCTGGTGGGAGAACAGACTGCATAACTTCACAGAAATAGAAGTACAGATGAACTGTATGAACAGAAGTTTCAGGTAAATACAAGTTATTTTAGAGTAACTGGTGTAATTCCTTTTTTACTGACGACTTGTTGCTGTTAAGAGTCAGCAAGCTTTTGTTTTAAATGTTTACATTTCCTGAAAGAAAACACTTTGAACGTTCTCAGGAATAGCTATTCTAGAAACTGTACCCTGGAAATGTAAAATAAAACAAGTATCGCTAACACACACCCTTTCTTGAAAGCAATACTGTGGGTGTGATGCTATCAGAGGTAGGGGTGAGTGTCCTACTCTGGAAAGCGGCTCCTGAATAAGGAGAGTGCTGAAAATAGTAGGTGGTAGCTGGGGACAGAATATTATGTGGATTACAAATATTAGACAGCTGGCAAACTGGAGATTTTTTTGCGTTCTTGCAGGTGTTATTCTCGAGATTTTTTTCCTTTTCCTCCTAAACCTCTCCTTTTTTATGTGCATGACATAAGAATTTAGTGTGGACTCTAAAAAGAAAGTGCTCGGGAACTCTGGAAATTTATTTTTAGTGCTCTATATTCTGAAACCTTCTGGTTGGTGTGTATAAGGGCCTCTACCTAGATTGTTGTCACTGTAGACCACATGGTCTGAAGAAGGATTAAAGTATAAGGAAGACACATATAATAAATACAGTTGACTCTCCCCAAGGTGCATTTCAATTCAGGCATTTTGCATGTAATTCATTAAAAGTAGCTGCTTTAATGCCTGCGAGACAGTGTATATAACGTTCACCTCCTGTCCTCTCCATTTTATCCAAGTTTTTCACTTTAGTTAAACCCAGAAATGTCTTCTACCAAATCCATGTTTAGCCCATACCCAGGGCTAAACTGTGACAGTTGCTGTATCACCTGATGACCCCTCACCAGCCAGGAAGAGGAATCAGGAAAAGGAGAGCAGACCCATGAGTGGAAGTGAGAACAGATTTAATGAAACAACACTAAAACCAACAAAGGTATTCAAAGTTATACTCAGCCAAATGAATATGCAGTGGCCACAACCAACAGCAGAGCAGTCCTCAGGAGCAGGGAGAAGTCAGAGGAGGAGCAAGAAGAACCTCAACAAGAACCCCCCAGGAGCTAACGTTCCCCCTTTACAATGACCATGACATTATGGTGTGGGCTACCCCTGTAGCTAACTCAGGTCAGCTGCCCTGGCTGACTTGAAACTGCTAAAGGCCTGCCTAGCATGGCTGGGCTGTGACTCTGTCCCAGCCAAACCAGGACACACCTACATAACATTCTATTAAGTTCTGGTTCTGCCAGAACAAGAACTTCTGTTCTTGTCCTTGTCCTTTCTCTCATATTTGCCTTATACACAGTCAGTTTTATTATGAAATTCTTCTGTATGGTTACTACTTTCCTCTCAGATTGTCACATGACACAGCACCCTGCTCCAAGGGCAGGGATTTTGTCATTCATAGTATTGTCTTTCTGGGCAGCACGCCTGAAAATTCCCAGATGTAGAAATAGGAACATTACAATTTTCTCATAAAATTTAGGATGAAACATAATGCAAAGATCTTGTCATTGAGGAAGTGCTAACATAACTAAATCCAGATTTAAGAGCATTCTGCAGCAGTGCTGGAATCAAAACTAATGGCTGTACTCAAGTTGGACTGGAGGCACAGTGCTGTCAGGATGTTGCTCCTATATTTGTGATTCAGAGAGCAAAGCCTATCCTAAAGAGCTGGCACTATTGCATCTGTGGCAGCTGTTGCAATGCATAATTAATACAGCCCTGAGATACAGTTTCAAACACTCTGTGTCAGTGCATATAGGAAGCCTGCAAAATGGGCAGTATTTTCACTAGTCAAATATTTATGGTTAACTAACTTTATAATGACATACAAATTTCTATAAAATTGGGTGGAGAGGAAGGATTCCCAAATAGGTTGTAATTGAGAGATTCCAATGGAAATTAATGACATTTTTATTCTCTACAAACAGCAAGCAAAAGATGAATTAATATTTGCTTAAGCAGTTTTGGGTGGTGTACATCATAAACAACAAAAAGCGTAAAGAAAGAAACTTTTACCTGGCTATTTCAGATCTAAGTAGGTCAAAAAAGATACAGGAGGAAGCAAAAATTCTATCAATGTTTGAGTAGTGTGATTAGAGAGATGGTTTTGAAGCAAGCTGGTAGGTGAGGAAGGTTTCTCAAGGGAACACTTTAGTCAGAAAGGTATGTAACATTTATATCGAGAATTGCTTTCCTGGCAGGTTGAAGAAAACAAAAATGGCTGTTTAATACACCTTCCTTTTCTATGTGCTGATAGCCTTTGCCGTGTAATAGGAGGGGGGTCTCATCCTTTAGCTGTCACTGACTCCCACAAAGAGAGGATGTTACTGGAGTGTGTGCTTGGTGCTCTGTTATATCCTAGCCCGCATGTGTTTGACTAGCTGAAAACAAGCTGCCATAATGAGAAACTGTCTAGGAGAAATTTTTGAAAAGTTATATAAAAGGAGAAAAAGCTGATCTATGTAATTGTTGTGCTGTGTATTTGGCTTTCTTCAGCAGTACTGTGTAGCACTAGTAGAGCATCTCTGGGCAGGGTAGTAGTTAATGCTGTGTATATACTTCTTCTTTCTGTTCTTTTTTTTTTTTTTGTTCAAGTGCATAGGAAAAATATAAATTACAGCTGTGGGAAAGATACAAATTTAAAAATCTACTGTCTCTGACCTTAAACTTCATTCCTGCAGTGCATGTGTTTTTACAAGACTATCCCTTGTTGCATATGAATTATGTAAATGACTTGAATTATATTCCCAATGCCCACAGTGGAAAACCTGCTTCATGTGTGAAACTTAACAGACAAGAAGTAGAAATTGATTTTGAAATTTAGATCTTACACCACCAGTTTTAACACTTAGATTAAATTAGTGAAAATCTATGAACTTCAAGTAGTTGAAAATCTGAAGTAGTATCTCTATCTATATAGATGAATATATCTAAATATACTCTTAAGTGAAAAGTAATTTCAGGACCTGTTTCTTGAAATTCTTTGAATTTAATTCAAATATGAAAACAAATAACTGTTAGCCTGACAAAAAAAGAGGTTTTGACTGTGTCTAAAATACATGAGTTTTTTTTAAATTAGGGGCCTTTGAGAGATATAAAGATCATCAGGCTTTATTTCATTCATTTACAACATAGAAGACAGTGACTAGGGAAAGCAGCCCAGCCTTAAGTTGCTCCATTTAACAGTGCCAATACAGGACATTTTTTTCCTCAGTCACCTATGTGCCACCCTATCTTTAAAAAACCAGAACAGTGTCTGTGAAAATCTTGTAGTAACGACCAAATGCAGTCAGCTGAGAAAACTAGCGTGTTGCAGTAAACATGTTCTTCCTGATGGTAACAACTCTTTCTATGCTTTTGTAATTCTGTTGTTTTCCTCTTGAAAAGTAGGCAGCTCAGTTCTGAAAGAATCTCTTTTGCACAGGTATTTGTAAGTTGTGGAATTAATAACCAGGTCTGTCAAGGAACTCTTTAGTGCTATATTTAATCTCAACAGGCTCTGAAAGATCTGGAACAGTGAAATATGAAGGCTGTTTTTTCTAGTAGGTATTTTTAAAATAATGGTCTTGAGAAGCCTGGAGAAATGTTTTGATGGCCACAGAGGCTCTGGTAAGCACACCCCCGCAGTCAGGGAACGATAGCTAATGGGCTTGCACTGGAATGCGCTGTTCTGAATCTAATGATTGCTGCTGTTTCACTCCCTCTGGATTGTGAAACAAAGAAATTATGCATCAAATCGAATAGCTGCAATTTTGCTACACAGAAAGATAAATATGTATGATACACACCTGCTTTAATTTATGTATACATATCTAATTTCTTTATTAGTAGATTGACGTTTACACATTTGAATAAAAGCTAATTTGATATGAAAAAAATGAGGAGGGAGATGATGGACTGCATTTAAAGCACAAGCCCTCCCCCCAAACAAGCCAACCAAAACCAAAAAGTGAGGGGAGGCCTGGACTGAAGCAAATTTTTTTTTCCTTAATTTTACAAGGCAGTTCTTGGGTAATTCTTTACTCTTTTCCATAACTCTTATTGACAAGTGTGTAGTTCCTTTGTTTACAGAGACTGCACACTGAGCAATATCTGCCCCATTTCTATGTGTAGACTTGTCTTAATTGATTATACTCGGGCTGGGTGTGTAACAGAACTTGGAGTGAAAAGAGAAAATGGTTCTTCTGTAGATAATTTCTAGTTAATAGAAGGATTTTTATTAACAGATATGAATGAATAATAATATGTATTTTTGGGGCTATGGACAAACATTACATAGAGTAAGATTCACTTAAAATAAGTAAGGGACTCCCCACCACACGGGAAAAGTAAAGGTCTCTTGTCATGTTATAGGCTTGGGTGACGCTTAAATGACCCAGAACAAAGGAGCTATTTGGAAAGAAGTTACGTTAAGATCTGGTCCAGTTACTTCATATGTGTCCTCTTTTGTTGTCAACCGCAGGAGGCTATCCCATAATGGGTGGCCCTGTCAAAGACCATTTAGATATAACAGAAAGAGTCTCCTAGTAAAAATGCAAGTACATTTTTCGTCTACCTACAACAACAAGCTGAAATGCTTGCAGGGGGGGAAAGCAGTTTATTTATTTATTTATTTGGTTGGTTGGTTGGTGGTTTTTAGTATGAAAGGTTTGGAACAACTCTACAGTGTAGTTCTGACCTTTTCATACACAGAACTAAGTGGTAAGGGAAATTGGGTTTCCTGTCAGCTCTTGCAATCTGCTATTTCTTTCCTTTTTCTTGTGGTCAATACTTGGCTTTTCTCTAAAGCCTTGCTTGGGGATATTGTTATTTCAGTTAGACCATAAAGACCCTCACCTGCCACTGTCAACATGTTTCCTGGCAGAAATAGATTAGCTCAAATGACAGGATCCAGGCAAAAGTTCAACTTTAATGTTTGATGCCTTACAGAAAACTAGCAGCATGCAATACATGGCTTAGCTGCACTTCACTGTCAATATGTTTTTTATTCAAGGTTTGCTTTCTCCATTTCTTAGAAACCATTTTAAATGCAGAGATAGAATAGAATAGAATAGAACTTTATTCTTGTAAAGAAAATAGGTTTCTGGCTTGTTGTAGGATGAGATGTCAGGAAAGGGCAGAAGAAAAGTATAGGATGATGACAGGGAAAAAGTGAAAAAGATCAATTAAGTTCATCAGTTTGATACGTGAAATTGGTTAAATTGGGCAAATTTCTAAGCCAAAAGGGAATATTATTTATTTGGGACTGATTTGTGGGAACTCAGATAATGTGTAAGCTCATCTATCCCACCTTTTCTTCACTGGTAAAATTCTTAGGAGTTGAAATTTCAAAAGTGCAATTAGTTTAAAATCCTGAGGAAAAGGGACTCTGTCATGTAAAATGCCTTATGGGTCTAGTGGTCATTCCTTGGGGTGAAAACAAAGGCTTAGATTCAAAACTGTGATTAAAATTGTTTTGTAAGAAAACAAAATTAATATATACACAAAGATGAACCCTTGAAAGTGCTGGTTGTTTCTGTGACTGTTGTGATCTGCAGCTCTCCCTCCCTGAATCTGTAGCACTGTAATTCAGGAGAATTAATTACCATGTAGGCCTTGTTAAGACTAATGTGGGTAAGAAAAGCGGCTAAAATGGATAGTCTTCCATATCCTGAGCTTATCCATGAAAAAATTTATGGAAAAACCTTATGGGAGGCTGGAGTGTCGGGGTATTAGAAGACCTCACACGAAGAAGAGGTAGAGAATTCTGGCATGATTTGGGAAAAATGAAATCTGTGGGACCAAAGACTGATTACTTTATTTCTGTCCCTATAACTTCATATTTTGGGAAGAACATAGCATTTTGTTATTTCTGGGAAAGGTATTTTAGGGAATCCTAACTTGAGAAACATGGACTTATGAAAGGTTCTATGTAGATAAATTGTGAAATAATTTATTTACTGTTGAATATATTCGGCTGATAGATTATGACAGGTAGGTGATGAGAATATAAGAGATGTTCTTAAAAATAAGAGATAGTGTAAAAACTGTCATAGTATGCTATTCTATGCAAAAGTGCTATATTTAGTGCAAACCCAAAAAGCAGAAGTCAGAATGTAGAGGACAGTGCACCTCTGTCGAAGTTGTGTTTTGGCAGAGTCAAAGCCTTGGACAAATCTAAGAAATGCTGCCAGTTTTGGAGAATTAAAAACCAAGCCATGTAAATTTAGTGGATCAGGGAATAGGTGCAAGAAGCAGAAGAAACAGCTTTGAATGCAGTTGCATGAGGGACCCGCCTAAACTGGCTGTGCTGCAGTGTGGCATGTTCATGTCACTGTATTCTGTGATTATTGGTCAACATGACTTTGACTTATCATTTTGGTGGGTTTTATGTTTGAGGCATTTTTTTCTTAAGAAGTGATTTACATGAGAAGAATAAAAGGACAGAACTGTAGATAAAAACAGGCATCTACTTGTGGTTAGTAAAAGATTTCTGATCAATCCAATATAAATATTTGAAGACTTGAACTGACGTCATAGCTCTCTTATACCCTACCAACTGATTTTTTTAATTTGTTTTTAATTAGACTGCAAAACCAGAAACCACTCTATTTGCCCAACTGTATAGATGATGACTTCAGTAGCCCGTTTCTCCTTCTGTTCGAATTTTCTTCTTTATTTCTCGGTTGATCGTGCAGATATGTGGAAGCAAAGGCCTATTGATTTGCAACATTTGTTTTTATGAATGGAGGTTCCATTTACAGTTGACAATGTCACCTTTAATAAAAGCTCTAGAATTCGGTTAGGCTTTTGTCATTATTTTTGACAGATTTCAACTAGAATATTTTAAGTTCAGTGAGGACAAGTCTAAAGCACCCCATACCATCACAAGTGCTCCTGGTAAGCATACTGACGATTTGAGATGGAGGAAATGTAGTTCTGGTATTTACTATGTATATGCGCGTGTTTGTACATATATATGTATGTGTATATTTTTGTCTTATGTATGTAAAAAACAGGAGCCCAAATAGAAGGGATTGTAGTCTCTTAGGCTATTGGTCAGGCACAGATCATTAACATTGGATTGACAAAAGAAAAAAGCTCACACACAAAAAACATGAGGGAAAAGTGGCTGGGAAGATTTAGAGTAATGGAAATGTTAGGGCTCCTAATGCTGAAAAGCTGTGCAGCTTTTTTTGGTAGGGAGGAGGATCAGAGGAGCTGCACCATTTCAAATTGTGCTCTCTTTTGTCTGGTGGAGGACTGACTGGTGGTTTCGTAGTGTTTTGCCTCCATGTCGTTTTCTCACTGCATTGCTATAGTCATTAGTCACTGACAACATCTGGCAAGCTCAAAGGATCAGTGAGAGGCCAGGTCAGACATGAGCAACAGACTACTCCGCTGAGAGGACAGGACAAAGCAGCTGAAAAGACTGGAGCACTTTGTGTGGAAGGTTGTTGCAATGGAAAGTGATGCAGCTGCTAAGTACTCTGTACTGAGTTTCACTTAAAAGTAAAGACACAGTTTGTATTGTCCTGCACAAATTCCTGCAGGCCTTACTGAACGGTTTGACTGCTTTTTCAAGAGTGAGCTGTCCTTGTGAAGAACATTTCATAAGAGAAAGACCTCAGATCACAGCGTATTTGTTATACCAAAGAGCATGCAAAAGACTGCAGTGCTCAACGCCTTCTTTGCCCCAGTCTTTACTGGTAAGACCCATGTTTAGGAATCTCAAGTCTCTGAAACCAGTGGGAAAGTCTGGAGCAAGGAAGACTTTCCCTTGACGGAGGAGTATCAATTTATGGAACTCTTAAACAAACCGGACTTCCGTAAATCCGTGGGACTTGATGGGATACAGCCACAATTGCTGAGGAAGCTGGGTAATGTCACTCCTGACTGTCTCCGAAAGGTGATGATGTGCTTGGACTAGACAATATTCAAAGGTCCCCTCCAACCTCAACCATTCTTTGGTTCAATTATATTGAGCCTTTCCTGAAAGAATGAAAGAGATTCTACCTGAAGTCTCTACTGTTGGAGGGGTGCAGTAAGCAAGACATTAGTGGAATGATGAGGCTGTTATTGACAAGGCCTTTGTTTGAAAACCTGTCTGTAGGGCTCTTTGTTAGATTATGTAGAGATGGGATTCTCTGTGTCCGATCCTGTACTTCATAAAATCAGTGATTAAATTTTCATTGGGAATAGGATGTAACAGGTGAGGTCAGGGAGGGCTACAATATTGTGAATATAGTAATTGTCTTCTCAGGAGTGCCTCAGGGAGTAGGGTATTTATAGTAAAAATCTGTTTCCTGCTTGCACTCTGTAGTGTAGCTCAACCTGAAAGCTGCTGGACTTTGATCCATGGGGGGCAGCTGCTGATTGTAATGGAAAGGCCACAGATAAGAAATGCTATCATGACAAAAAGAGAAGGCTGATCCAAATTCCTGCATTTGTTTCCTTTTTTTTTTGTTCTGAGTCACTTGAATACATGGGGGTACCTTGTGCTGTCTCAGATATTCTCTTAACATTGTTTTGTGTTCACATTGGCTAAATAGATGTTTCCTTCCAAATATCACTTGTTCTGGTACAGATATTCATGAAAACTCTATACCCTTACTGTGTTGCTGAAGAGTTTTCTTTGTGATCCCCCTGCTTATTTAGCTCAGTTCAATTGTAAGTTAACTTAAAATTGTTAATACTAGTATAATAGTTAATTACAATAGTTAATACTAGCTTTCTTATGTATGTACTTGTGGCCTCTATATGATGTTGTAAGAGAAAAAAGAAATGATATGAAGACTTCAGTAATACCTGTTAGTTGATGTATAGTTGATGACACTTCCATAATATGTGATTGAGTGAAATGCTAGAGTGGCATCAAATCAGTCTACTCTGTTAAAATTAGTTACTCTGTCAGTAGGACTACACTTTGATAAGCTAATTGGTGCATGCTTCTTCATCTTGGCTTATATTTTACCTCATATGCTAAACAGCTCATGCTATGTCTGGTGAAAAATGAACTGGGAATGGAAGAAGTGTTTTTCAGGGAGTTAAAAAACTGAGACTACAGGGTATTTTTTCACTTATTACAGGATTTTGTAGAAGTTCATGTTCTATTTTTTACTTGTAAGGGAGACGGCTATAAATGTGTCCATTGCTGTGTGTTTGGTTAGAATAATTTGTTCTGATTGAATTTGATTTTCCCTCTCATGAGTTTAGTCGTGGAGTAATGATTGAATTGTTTTGATGTTTCAGCAACACAAAATTGATACAAGAAGGCTTTTTAACAAAACAGCACTCTACGTATTGTCGGAGAGAGGATATTTTGCTACATTTCCTCTAGACCGAAGAAGTTCTCATAGCAAAGATATCACGCTCGTGCGCACACCTTACTTATTATTTCTTATGAGAATGAACGTTTGTATTCCTATTCTTAGTCAATTTGCTCATCCTTAATTTGTTTATGAAGAAGCAGGACTGAATGTTCTGCAGCATCTGTGAAATATTAGCAATTATTTCCCAATTACATCACTACTAAATAGCACGCAGTTTTTATTGTTGAGACATCTGTGAATCACTGATAAAAGAAAAGCTGTTTTTCTCAGAGATATTTTTTTAACACACCACCCTTTACATACAGCTTTAATATTCTTTATTATAATTTTAAATAAATGCTATATCTTTTTGAAATCTCTACAAATGTATCTCCTCAATTTATGTAGCAGTTCCCTAGCCTTCCCTGGGTATACAGACAGATGTCTGGCTAAGCCAGAAATTAATAGCATGAGTGCAAAGAAGCACCTAGAAATTTCAGTTGGCTGCTGTCTTCAGAGCAGCCCACCAGCTAAATTTTCTATTTGACATAAAGGGGTTAGATTATTACTGTGCAATCTTGCGCTGGCCACAGTGGTGCTACCCAAGGAGTACAGGAAATCAATGGTGACTGACAGATTCTAGTCGTGGGTACAGTTTGCTGCTTGTCTCATTCATTGCCCTAAGATGAAGGAAGACTGCATCTGTTTTTCTGCTAGGATAAAATTGCTTCTGTCTGTGTGTCAGTTATGGTGCTTGATTTAGCTTGCAAAGGACCCAACAAACTGCTATTTCCTCCCATACATCCCCATGGCCCACGTGCTCTCAGAAGGAGGAGTTGTGACAACTTAGTGATGGTTTCTTTTCCCATTGTTAGTGATACAGGTAGTCTGCATACAGAAACTAAGCTTGAGTTGATTGCAGGTCATGTAGCTCAAGACTACAAATAATGACAAATATATACCAAGGTGTTTGAGAAACTAAACTGCTTTGGGAGGGGCATTAAAACTGGTGGGCTATTTTGCTGGATAAAATGTCTGTGACAGTGATGTTAATGTAGTACCTGTATTTAGGCACATGAGTTATGGAAATGGTGGAAATATATACACATGAAAATTACTACTTCTCTTTGAGCTGTAATATTTCCAGAAACAAACTTTCAGCAAAATATGTTCTCCTAATTAAGGACTCTGTTGTGTCATTGTAGACAGTAAAATGGACAAGTCCTTTTCATTACTTAGTTGATAGTTAAATACAAAAGAAAATGTTGTGGTTTATGGAATCAAGAGATCAATTTGTTGTTGTTTTTTTCTGAATCACTGAAGCACCCAAGTTGGTTGGAAAGTAAAACCTCCTGAGCCTTAGACTCTTTGCATTCTGACAGTGGAAATACGAATATATGGATTCACTTACTATTATGTACGTATGGAATAGTGAATCTTAGGCAATGAATGCACAACATTACATTTGTGTTTGTGGGGTTTTTTTGACTCTTACTGGTATCTAAGAGAACACAGTGAAGGACTAATAACGTGAAAGATTTTATAGAGATTTTATTCTCTTCGTTCTCTGTATTTTATTTTCTATTGCTGAGGCCATGAGCTGGAAATGGCAGAGGAAGAGAAAGACTTGCATGTTAGTCACTTCGGAATACAGCCAGCTGTGGCGGGGAGCAAGCACAGAGTCCTGGATTTCAGCAAATGAAGTGTATCTGTTTGACACTGAAGAGTAACCATTCTGTTGCACTAGTGAACTAACACTCTCAGAGAAGAGACTGAGAAGAGATTGCTCATTTAACAGGAAAATGAAGCTGAGGGAGATCAGTGTGCTGTCTATGAATACATCAAAGAACATGGAGGTAGGTAAAACAGGGAGGGTAAAAAAGGTGAGCTAGTTAATGTAAAGGACAGGTACAAAACCAAATGCTTATGAACTGGTCATGAGTAAATTTTAGGTTGGAAATTAGAAGGTTCCTTACCATTGAAGGAGTCAGACTTTGGAATAGCCTTTTAATTAGAGTAGCAGGAGCAAGAAGCTACCAAGGAGATTCTATGATATAGTGCTGCTGATAGCAGGGGAGTGGAATTGGTGAATAAGGAGGTCCATTTCAGGCTCTCTTCGTACGTGCTCTGTGGTTTTTTTTTCTGGGAAGACAAACATAAGCTAGTTTCCCTTGCAAAAGACAGAAGTGAAAATCATGGCATTATGCAAATAAAGCCATCTCATAGTACCTTCATACGTGGTAACTGCAAAAGGTGTTTTGAGGGAACCAATCATATATATCACTATTAAGCTGTTAGCATCGCAGTATCACTAGATTCAATATATAGAAAAGAACTGGGTTTAAAGGAAGAAAATATTTGTGAACTAAACAGATTTTTCAGCAAAAATTGTAAAAATTAAGCCAGTGCGTTTTAATGTAGCCAAAACATAAACAACAAAATTTAGTAGTAATCATCTCCAAACTGTAGCGATCATACTTTGGTTTGTGAGAACTAACAATAAACTGCAAAAAAGAAATATTGGGTTAATTTGTATGATGTCACCAATTAAAACTAGTTCATGCTTCTATTTTAAATATTGATTGTGTTACTTTATCTGCTATAAAGACTATGCCACTCAGTCTAGTAATGGAGGCTGCATCAATGTTCAGGGTAGGATGGATTTGTAAAGTAATAAACATTTATATAGTTCTTTAGGGCTGACTGTGAGAGACAGTGTGAGCTCAAGCTTTGACCTTGTGTGACCCATTGAGGCTACAGAAGCCCTCAGATTCTGTCATCAAGCCCTTCCGATATTAGCACAAGGCCATGATAGGCAATGTGAGCCAGTCATGCAGTGCAACTGAGGAATTTGGAAAACTGCTATTGACCACTACCTAGTTACTGGTTTTCAAATGAGACTGCAGCTCCAACCACGAGTGCTCACCTCTGTTCTTGGGAGGTGGGAGAAAAAGGTGCTCATTACAAGCTGAAACCACTGTCTGCCACCTCATTGAAATAGAAGTCAAAGAAAGAAAACTGCAGTGGGCTCCAGTCTCAGCTGGAAGGTGGTTTAACTGCTGCCTCTCAGTTGAGAATGGTTTTGAGTGAGTCTTTGCCAGCTCTGCTTCCTATGCCTGTTAATATAAACGATAAATAGTACAGGTCATAAGTGCACATTTTGTCTACATTTAGATATATCAGAACGCAAGACTTAAAATTAGTTTGAATCCCAACGAGGTAAGAAAATGTGGTGATACTTTGGGTGTGAGCTCTTTCAAGTTGTAGACAGTATCACTGGGACCTAGCCAAGTGCACTTGGACAACTAAAATCAAAACATTTCTGCCAAAAGTCTTTCATAAGGCACAAAAAATACAATTGTATGATAAATATTTAGTTTTTAATAGCTCTAATGACCTTGATGGAAGGTAGTCCTAGGGATTAATGAGCACCTGAGGTTAATGGAATCAGCTCCACACAACCAATTATTAATTCGGAGCCAGTGGCCTACACTTTGATCATTAGTGCTTAAAAACAAAATTAATTTTACATGGTTTGGGGCACCTTCTGACCAGTGACATCAACAATGCAGATTCTTAATTTTGAAAATGACCTTCCTGATAGATTTTTCTTTTTTTTGTTTCTGTACATTGCCCACTGTTCAATAGCATGTAAGCACAAAATGAAAATGCCAAATTTCAGCATGCTGTGTTTTGAAATGCTTGGTGTTTTAAGTCCTGAGGTGTGTTGGGAATAGAAGCATAACAGCTTTTTACGTGGAGCACTTGCAGATTCCAAAGTCATGCAGTGAATGGCAGTTCTTAATGGTTTGAAAGTATATGCTAAACACTTTGGATGCTGTTTTGAATTTAGTAATGTTTGAGTTCAACATAGTATTAAGTTCCTTGGTTTTGTGCATGCCCTGCATCTGTAGGTAGGTATGAGGTGGTTAAAGAGCAGTTTTCATAAACATTTGTGCTAATGGCTGTTTTTGGAAACAAATCTTGAATTTTGGAGGAGTTTGTAAATACTAAGCTAAATTTCAGAAAAATTCCAGTAACTTCATGCATTTCACTTAGACCGAAAGGGCCTAATTTTGCTGTCATACTGCACACAGACACCTTTTGCACTGAATACTAAAAATGTAGTGTACATTGTAATGAAGTATTACTATTATTGTTCACATTGTAGAAAATACAGCCTGAGGCTGAGCAGACAAAAGTGATGCCATAGTGTTGCTCTGGTATGGGATAGCATGCACAGGAAACAAACATCAATAACCTCCTGAACTGTGTAGACTGAACACTCTCCCATCTGTGTTAGAATATGCCATGTATAAACTGAAATACAGCATTCCATTTCTATGATGCTGTGGATGCTAATCTTCTCTGGGAAACAAGAGCTTTGTAATTAAACTCCCTGCTACATGCAGATCTGATTATGAAGTATGCGAGTTAAAGGAAATGATTCTAGACAAGAAAACTGGCCTAAGCACTAGGTTTTAAAAAGAACAGTCCCATTTTTAAAGTGGATCACCTCAACAGGGAACTCCCATCTTTTGTGTCCTGGTGCCACAAGGTATCTGATCCTACCTGCAGCAATACATGCAGCAGCAGCAGCAGGAATCTCACAGGATACCTAAATCTAAAAATACTTACTTGGACCTTGTTGTAAAATGTCACACAGATAAAGTATATTTATTTTTTATATATTCATGTGTGTATATATATACACACACACATAGTAAAAATACAAGAAAGGCGTTCTCAGGAAACAACATCTTGCAAAAAATGGCATTAGTTAAAAGGCATCACTTATAATGGCTGTTGGTCTGAAAATACTGTTTTCCTTTATTGCAGAATCAATTTTTGTTTAACTCCCCATATTTTATTAAAAGACTAGGAGTGGAGTCCCAGCCCATTGAATACAGTGGCAAAATATCCTTTATTTTCTGTAGGATCATAATTAAACGTGAAATCTTTTTTACCAGATTAAAATAAAACAAGCACAACCACAATCCCAAAATGTAAAGAAAGGAGACCAGAGGAAACTAACTTACTGAAAATTCATAAAAACATACACGTGGCAGTTTCAGTGTCAAGGCATACATTCAAAGAAATTAAAAATGTTTCTTTCTGATGTTTTTGAAAATATTTCAGTTTTATGCAGTATTATTTCAGTTATGTGTTAAAATGTGCCTAACTTGCATTTTTAGTTTGCTTGAAAACTCTGTGATTCTCACACTTCTCTAAATTTTTATCTTAAATCTCCTCTAAATTTTATCTTAAGCATGAATCTTAGTTGATAACACAGCACTGATTCTGCTTGGTATAACTGGAAATACCTAAACTTCAACTGAAGTCTAATTTGGTTTTTTTTGTTGTTGGTTTCACGTTAGAAATACTTGAACAAGTATAGTGACACTACTGTCTGCACTGTGAGTAAATTTTTAAACAGTTTTTGATTATAGAGTATAACTCTTACACAACCCTATGAAAACACTCCCCCATTTAACTTGGCAGAGCTTTATTAATTTTTTTTTTTTTTTTTTTTTTTTTTTTTATAGTACTGTTGGTTTTCATAGAGGTTTCTCTATGGTATTTTCTTTACTGTTTAAAATACCACCGAAAAACTTATTCTAATAAGTGCTTGGCCCTTCATAGCGAAATGATGGGGGAGCTTGGTGGAGCTATAAAAGAAATTGCTACTGTGGAGAAGAATGTGCTTGCGGGCTGTGCAGCAGCCTTCTACCTTGGGCTCTGCAGCCCCATAAACAACTTGCTAACGAGCACCAGATAATGGCTGCAGATGCTTAATAATTTTTTTCCCTGCAGTTGAGCTGAAATGTTTAAAATACAGTAGTTAAAAAAAAAAAAAAAAAAAAAAAAAAAAAGTCTTTCTAGGGGAAAACAAATAATTTTCTGTCTGATCTACGCTACCTTTTTAATAACATTTTATGGTACCGCACAGAGGAGAAAACAAAATAAATTCAGCAAATGTAGAAATCGATAGAGAAACTGGTATTTCCTCCGGTGAATAAAATCAATTACATCTTCACAAGAGGCGTTTCTTCAAAACAGAAAAGAGGACGGGGGAGAGGCGCGCACACACGCCGCCCCCCGCCGCAGCCTCGCCGGACGACGGTGCATGCCGGCTGTAGGTGTCACCCGAACACGGCGGTGAGGTCAGTGCCGGGATGTCGCTGTCACCCGCCGAGTCGTCCCCGTGGCGGAGGGAGCCGGCACCGCGGTGTTCAGCATGCGCGGGGCGCTGCCCGCCGGGCTGCTCCCGGCCCTGGCAGCAGAAGGTGACATCTGGTGACTAATGGGCTCAGCTGCGAGAGCCGCTTCCGCAGCGCCGTGGGCTGCAGCTGCTCCGCCGCCGCGCCAGGCGCGGGGAGCCGGGGCGGGCAGCGCTAGGGAAAATCAATACCTTCTGCTTGCAGCGGAGCTACAACATGGACCCGGCCGCAGGCGTTTTCCCTGCCCAGGACTTCTGATAAACGAGAAGACGGCACGGCTAAGCGCGGCGCTTTGCTGTGTCTCCTCTTTTGCTTATCTAAACCGATCAACTTTTAACGAAACGGCTCCACCTTATGAGACAAAGATGGACCCTTTCCAGACACAGCCCAGACTCTGCTCTGTTTCCCTTATCAGACAGGGCGCTCTCAGAGTCAAACCTGAGAGCTCTGGCTTCAGTGTAACCTCGGCTCTCGATCATCTCCCTGTCATGCTTTCAAAACCGAACCAGAGCTCTCGGTGTTTCCTCATGGGCAGGTACGTGTGAGGAGAAACTCGTCCGTCATTTAAACTCCCTGAAACAAAGACTAAGCTGGAATGCGGTGCCTGTGTACGCCATGTTTGATCCGCTGACCAAATGTGATTTATTTGTCAAATTCTTAGAAATGGCAGACAGAAACCACGGGAAAAGCTCAGCGCTGCAGATGGTGGTAAAAAACTCTGTTATCAGCAGGTGACAGTGCAAACCACAGAGTGGAAAGCGCAAATAAATTCATGGCTGGAAGTTAATGTTTAGAGCAGAAAAAGGATTTTAAGAGGGGCTTTCTGGTGTGGGCAGGGGAATGAAAGGGGAAGGGAGCTGGGAGCGGGGAAAGAAACATTCCTTAGTTCTTGTACCCTACCAAGTAAATCAGTGTGTGTGGTGTTAGGGAGTCGCTGAAAGGAGCTCAGGAGAGAGAGGAAAAGCAAGGACCTGAGAAGAGAGGTACATTTTGCTATGCATGCACACATACATGCATAGATAACCACATGATTTTCCATCATCCAAGCCTCTAATGTGACAGAGGGAAGGAGGATAGTCACATGCGTCAGCCTCATAAAATCTGCAAAAGCACTGTTCTTAATTCAGCCATCGGCTGCTCCCAGACCTCATGCAGAGAATTACAACAAAATTCTATTTGCAGACTGACATCCCTAATGCTGCTGTGTCCTTATGTTTACTTCGGTTAACTGTCAGCCCTTATAAAGTGCACTGTACCACAGCTGCTGTTGTGGAAAAGAAAACCCTCAGAGTAGCTGCTTTGGGGGAGATATTTGAGAGAAACATAAATAGAAGAAGCAGGGGGGGAAAAGGGAAAGAAAATCTACTTGTGTATCTACACAATGTGAGACTCAAAACAGAGATCATTCAACCTTTGTTTTCAGCGCATTCCTAGCTTTTTTTTTTTTGTCTTGGCTGATAAAATATTTAACAGCCATCTTAGCACTCAGCATAGCAATAACCAAAGAACACCCAAGCTCTCAGACCTCACTGAGACAAAATTCCAGTGACATGAGGTTTTCTTTTCCCCCTTCCCATACGATGTGCTGTCTAGCCTAGCTCCAGTTTTAATGTGAATTAAAAAACCCCAAAACCAACAAAACAAAAAACCCCCAAAAAACCTCAAAGTAAAAAACCCTCAAACACAACAAGAAAAACAAAACCCCCAAACCAAACAAAAACCAAAACTCCATTACAGCATGCTCTATTACTGAAACATACACATGGTTTTCTGGAAATTACAAGTTAAAGGATGCCCCTAGCACTGCTACATTCATTGGTGAGGTTACTGTATTTGTTTACTTTTAAAAACACATTTAAGACAAATTTTACTTAATTTCAGTCCCTGATGAGGGCAGAAGGCCCTGATTAGGGTGGAATCGTATTTTTCCATGTGGACATAAACAAAATTTCAATCTCTTCTCCCAGAAGTGTGCTTTCTAAATTAAAAAAAAAAAAAAAATAAAAAAAAATAAAAAAAATTGGTGAAAAAAAATGAACATGGGAACTCTAGCCAACAGAATTAAGTACCATGTAGAAGATTGTCACTGTTAGTCATTGGTCTCAAATCAAGAGCTGAATAAGGAATAGCTATAGTCCAGCCTGTGCATTATTACTGCAAATTGTAAGATCACTGAAAATTGCTTTTCTAGGTGGGAAATTGGGGAAAATAATAATTGAAAAAACTACCTTTAACATCAGCTTTCTTTGTGATGTTTCATACAGAAATACAGTGTATTAATTGCTAGACCACAATATAACAGTGAGAGTTGTGTAGGGTTTTTTATTTCTTATTTTGGAATTGCTAAATACTCACGGCACCTGCTCTGCTTCAGCACTGTCTTTTCAACATATTTGGAGTGTTGACCCTCACAGGATTTTTGTGAGAGGGGTCAGTGTCAGTTCTTGAGGTTTTTATTAGAGCTGTCATGGGTTTTGGTGGTTTTCTATATGTGCCAGCTGCCAGAATCGGGAAACTGCACCATGCATTCAGTTGCTCTTACTAAATAAGTAAATAAGCCTAACCCTTTCTGATGGGAAACCTGTGATTTGGTGAGGCTAGGAAGCTGCTAATCACATACCAAGGCTCCAAATATTAACATTTGAAAATGATATATCCTTATGAATTTTGCACGTCTAGGTTCCCATCCTGAACAGATCCCTGTTTCTTTCAGTAAAGGTAGAACCAAACATGCTTTTATTTGATTACCTCATCTTTTTCCTAGATGCTGTTATATGTTGCATATAGTGTTCACAGACTTCAGCTTTTCACAGTGAGTTTTCTCATGCTAGGTTGTCTGTATTGAGATTATTACCTTTTTTTCTTCTTTTTAATTCTAAATTTTAGCTTTTACTCCAAATGATATCAGAACAGTCCTTAACTGATTCACGAAATCTTTAGCTCTCGCATGCTCTGGAGCAGGGGCTTGAAATACAGGGAACAGGTTGTTGAAGACCACTAGTTGAAATAACAGGTGAACATATAGGGAGAGGGGAGGAGAAAAGTGTTGAAGAAGAGCAGTCTGAGATGTAGGGTGGACAGCATGAAGTGGCAGCCATTAGAGAAACCCTTTAGGAAAAAGAACACAGAAGTGGACTGGTGGGGTAGAACAAGCAAGGCTTTTTATGTTACGATATTGCTTAGGTAGTGACTTTTAAGTGTCTCAGAGGGAGTTTCATGATAAGTCTAGCATTTTTAAATTAGCTAAAAGTACCCTTTTCTTCTGACTTCCAAAGGCATTTTATTGTTATTGGCTGGGATAATTATGTTTTATGTTTTTTTTAATAAATTCCTAACGCTTGAATGATGATGAAACTTCTGTTCTTATTGAAACTATAATAAACTAAGACCTAAAACTCTTTTCTGTGTGTATCAATTAACGATAAATGAAGTAGTGTTACAACTGAGTTCCCTTCAGTACTACTGATAACGAGGGCAACTTAAACTAGTTGTTCAGCTTCCCAAGGCCTCTGTTTTTCTATCTGTAATGTGGTGACCAGTTTTGTCAATTGTCAGTCTCTGAATGAAATTGCAAAAACGTATTTTAACAGAATGTTTAAAATTACCTTCTTTCCAAAATAATGAACAGGTTCTCTAGAAAAGTCATTCTGTCTAGATAGTTTGGGAAGGCACAATGGATCTGTATATATGTATTGCTATTTGTTTTTCAGGAACTCTGTAGAGCCCGAATAGCCTGAAAATTTCTAAAATTTTCTAAAAGGCTTGTTGCAATATATGATAATAATGTTCAGATCTTCGTGCTTCAGCTGAGTGTGTGTGTACGTGTTCACTAGGGCTTTGACTGGCCGGTCTTGCTGCAGTCATTTGTGAAGTTGTCGTTCCTAGCTGTAAGATCTGGGAAATGGATTTGTCAGCCTCGTGCAGTGTCTTCAGGTACTGATGCTTGGTTTTCTTTAACTTTCCCAATCAAGGGCTAAGGCAGAGTAGTTGTGGCCATCGAAGCCAGTGGAGGAGGCATTTAGGACATAGCCAGTCCTTCTGTATCCATGAGTAACAGCTGGAGAGAGATGGAAGAGAACATATTCCTTCTCCTGTGAAATGGCTGCCCTTCCTGTGTAAGGCTAAGACATTTGTTAAAGGGTGCTAAGCTACTCTGGGTTGATATTTTTTTTCATTGAGGGGCCTGGTAGGATGATAAAATGGACTGAAAGGATTAGGAATCAAGAAGCATTTGTACTGCTCCCTGCATGAACCTGGATCTGTAGGGCACATAAAAAGAATAGTTCTCAGTGCTCCATGTTTTCAGTCATGCTGCAGTATTATTTCCATGTCTATATTGCTGATAACCTACTCTACTAAACATGAAGGACAGGTAAAAATCCATTGTGATTCTCATTAGATTTCTACTAGCAGAGACTTTGATAAAGGTATTGCTGTTGCTAGCACTGAGTGGTGCCTTTGCTAGTAGGGTGGGGGTGGCAAGGATAGGATGGAGGAAGAGCTACTTTTTTTCTCTAGCAAGCAACACAGTTTGAGGCCCACCTTAAATTAGTGCGAGGGAACCTTTGTACCATTTTGGGAACTTTTTGTGGGAGTGGAAGCTTATATTTACTTTGGATGAACATATTATTTATGAAGAAGTCTTTCAAAAGTTCCCATCGCTTCCTGGGTTGTGGTTTCTGAGATTATATAGGCAGGTGATGCTTTGAACTTTTCCACTGAACTGTGCTCTTCCCTATGGAAGAAAATATTTGCTAAACTAAAGGCTGTGTTGAATTGAAATGAAGGTAAATTTTTTTTAGCTGGTTTTATTTTCTTGCTTTCTGAAAAGTGTTACCCTCCTTTATAAAGCCTCTCCACCACGTCTGCTACTGCTACAATTACAAAAGAATGTATGTGAACATATAAGTTCAAGAGTTTGATACTCTCGTCTTTATTGGAGATGACTTTTAATATGTAAGTGCTCTGAGAGGTATCTTTCAGTTTCCTAACTGAAGTCCGATTATAAATTCTTGTGTGAAGATAGCTACAGGCTATTACAATGAGCGATTTAACTTATTGTCAGAAATGTTTAGATTATTCTGCAGTTATGAATGCTGCACTGTGGTTTTCTAGAGAAATGAACACAGTTAATAACACTACAATGATAAGGCACTTAGTATTTACCAAAAAACATTTAGCACTGGTGTCTCTGGGGATTTATTTGGAATATCTGTATTTTCACAGCTGCAAAATACAGGTGGTGTGTGCTGTTGCTGAATGAGTATGACATGCTTTTCAAAGGCAGAAAAATGAAGTCAGCAGTCACACGACTAATTGACAATCATTAGTGAGTTGATCTTTTGCACCAATTGTTGGTTTAAGGCTTGAAAAATCTATCATTATCCCTGACAGCAAAAATTAGCCTGGTGAGATTCCAACTCTCAGTTGACTAATTAACTTCTCTAATGCTGATAGACTTCTGCCAGGTACACCTAGGAAATACAGCCATGTAAGAATCTTCAGATACTGATTCATTTGAATGTAGTGTCTCTTGGGAACTACAGTGTTAGGAGATAGGCGAGCAGTCTATCAGCATTGAAGGTGTTAAATAAAGCAAGCACTCTCTTTGTTGCCTTAGAGAAGGTGGTCATGCCTAAGCTAAAATATCTTATCAGAATTTCAAAACCTGACTTCTAGATTAGAATGGTAGCAAGTGCTATCTTTAAAACTGTATACAGTGTTGTAGATGCTTCTGATTTGAATTTTTCTTGCACGAACTGCTAAGTTCATGGTACTGGTGGAGCAAAATCCTTTTTAAAAACAAGTGCTGCAGACCTGCGGTGTCTGTGTTTCTCCAGTAGCTGAAAGTGGATTTGTAATCTTGTACTATTTGATTAATTTTGAAAAATACATTTCTAATTCTGTAACAGCAAAGTTATTAGTGACAAAACACTATAACTAATAGTGTTAAATTGAGGTATTAGAGGGAGAAAAGCTAAAAATGAATTTTCAAGACAATGTGACAATTCCTGTGTTTCTTTAAATCAATGTGACCAATTGACTGGTGTTTCATAGCAAGAACGTAAAGGTCGTTCAGGCAAAACCTGACATTTACTGTCTTGACTGAGGATGATCCAGCACAAATGGCATGTTAATAATGGTAAATAGCAAAATGTTAGATGAAAGGCACTGTATGACATGTAATATGAAGATATGAGGTGTGTCCATTTTATTTCTTAAGATTTTTTTTTGCTTCATCTAGTTGTACTGCACTAAGCTAAGACTAAAACAATAATATACTTTTGGGTATTATCAAGTTATATGAATTGTACTCTGCACCCTGATGTCTTTCATATCATTTGGGCACTCACATGTTTTTGTGCTGTAATCAATTATTATCACAGACTTTCTCTGACAACCTAATAAGTTACTGTCATTAGTTTTATCTTTAATTTGGCCACATCTGGCTGTTCTGTAGGGGTATGAAATTAATAATGTGTAAGTTCTTGAACACTCTTTGACATAGGACTTTCATAAAACTTACCACCCTCTCACACTGTAAAGTTCACTTTTTCAGTGGAAATAATGGTATCTAGTGGTATTCAAACATGCTGGTTCCAGCTTTTAGTGTTGGTTGACTGTGGCTATTCAATTGACGGACCAACTTAATAAACGTCTGCTTTCATTTATATATTAAGAGAGATTACTGGCAGGCTTAAGTGCTGGGATATTTTTCTGTTTCCTTGTTGTTACCCCCTACACCCAAAAGGGAAAAAAAAAAAAAAAACAAAACCAAAACCAAAGCCTATAACACAAAACACAGAGTGTAATGATTTGAACTTCAGGAGTTACCTTTAACTGGACTCAGTATGATTACTTGGTGCATAAGTCAAACATGCCCCACATTCTTGATAGGTGAAGCATGTGTCCTTCGACCTCAGAGCCCGAGGCAGCTTGCAGTGGATGAAAGGGATTTCCCTTAAAGGATTGCAGTGATGGACTACTGAGAATACTTGTTTGTACTTTGACCTACAGAGCACATTAATGAAAGGACTATTCAGGCACAGTTTAGCGAGATTAAAGAAAAGGTGAGAAATGTGAAGGGTCTGGATCCAATTGCACAGCCACCCCAGTGGAGAGCAGGCCCTTCTCCTCTCAGCTTCAATGTTGCATCAAGCTGCAATGGAGAGAGCAGGGCCACAGCCTGTCAAGCTATTCAAACCTACATCACCTTTAAGTGTACAGTAAGTTTGAATAAGAATTGGTATGGGTATGCCCTTATGGTTAAGCACACGGTTAAGTGCTTTTGTGAATTGCATTTTAAAGAGTTGAAGGAATCTAATCTTCATGCAATCTGAATTGATCCTGCTTGCTCGTAAGTTTGTAAATGGTTGGTCTGTTACTAATGAATAATTTTAGTCCTTTATCCCAGAATAGCATAAAGGTGTTCTTTGTCCACTCAATTATTTCCACTCAGTGATTTGTCTCTGTTTCATGTATTTGCAGAAATCCTTACTGCATAAGTGTATTTTGCTTGCAATTGGTTCTCTTAATTTGTCCTGGTGCCCTCAGTGTATTTATTACTTAGCACGTGTTGGAGTAGCTGATTTATTTAATTTGGATGCTGCTTTTATAAACTGTGGGTAAGAACAAAGTCTTGTGTTGAATCCTACTTCAGTGATTTAGGTAAAACTGGGATCGTGCCCTCAGCAGTCACCTATACACTTAATTTGTTACATGATAAGCATCAGTAAGTCACATACTCCCAATGCTGGACACATATCAAAGTCTTTAGCGAAACAAAATGGGCTACATTAGAAGTAGCCCCTTAGATAACTGCAGATGCTACACTGCATTTTGCTTCAGTACTAGCAGTATCTGCATTCCAGCCTTGGATATATCACTGACTCACATCAGTGTTTTATAAACATACCTGAAATGTCTCTGTGAAAATCTTGCAATCTGTCCATTTCCTCATTTGTAAAACAAGATTTAAATTTTTTACTTTACAGAAAATCTAGTTAATGCCTTGCAAAATTCTGAACATTTAAAATTCTTTGTATTTTACATACTATTATTTAACTGAAATATATGAAGAAATACAATGTGCCTTTTAATAGTTACTCATGAAGTACCAATCAGTTCCTCTCTAGTCTGCCCCCACCTCCCCTCCAGTTAATTAATTTCTTTCTCTGTGTGCTGTTTTAAAATTACCTAATTACCTGTAAACAAAAGGCAACATGTTTCTGTTTTTTTTTAATGGCAGAGTTTAATTTTTACTAATCCTATTAAATAATAATATTAATAAGACTTAACAGTTCTCATACAAAGAGAGGGAGTGCGCTATAGAAAACATGAATACATTTTACTAGTGTAAAACAGCTTGAGCCATTTTCATTTCCATTGTGTATTACGTATTTTTTTTAAAAAAGAAAATTAGATACGGGAGAATTAATTTTAACTTCATTGCTTATGAATTATTAATTCTTTATGACTGGAGTTATTTACATACTGGATAGTAGTTAGGCAAAGAGCAATTAGAGAGGTGTAGCTTTCTCAAACTTTAAGAAGACAAAATAACAGGCTGTTGCCCATTTGTGTATGATTTTTTTTTAAAAAAAATGCTTATTCGGTTTGACAGTCACATTTCCATCAGTTTTCTCATGTGGATACGTACACTCTTACCAAAGCAGATGATACTGAAGTTACAATACTACCTTTGCAGCCATATATGTATCTACTTCTTGACCTCCTAGTCACACTTTAGCGTTTTTGTGTTTTAACTACATATTGAATATTTCCTTTTGGGCCACCAATATCTCAAATTCAATTGCTTTCCTGTAGCTCTGCTTCCTTTTCTGTTCCTCAGTGATTTCTGTTCTGCCGTAACCATCTCCCGCTCACTCTTTCAGCCCTCCACTGAATGCCTGTTTGTTTTTTCCGTAAGATTTAGCTCCAGTTTTTACTTTATAGATTCTCAAATATCTGACTCCTAACTTCTGCCGTGCTGTATTTTTTTTTCTTATTCTAGTCTAAACTGTCCCCTTGAGAGTCTTCCTACTACTCCTTTACCCAGCTCCTTCCTATTCTTGGCCCTTGGCCATATCTGTCTGGGGAGGTTTACTCTTAGATTGCTTCCACGGCTTGGTCAGTCTTTAGGGGAAGCAGACATGTATAGATCTTTGATCTGAAATCCTTATTGTCATGATTCTTTGTTTGTACTGCTAAAATAAATTGCACTTTTATTTGAAGAAATGTACCTCTTTATTGTGTACCTCTGGTCTGTGTTAGAGCTATGTTTGTCGTAACTTGTGCCTTAAAATTACAACTTCCTCATCAGTCTGTGCTTCACATCTTTCCTGATGTGACCTGTCAATTACTTCTGGCTTTTATTTTCTTTTCTCTAGTTTTGCAAACATTTATGCTCACCAAGTAATTTTGACTCAGTCTAGAGCCAAAGAGAAGCAATGAAGTTACCAAGAGCCAATACTGTAGGAGGGTAACTGGATTTTATACCATAGTTTTCAAGTCATGTTATAAAAGTGCTGAGACATTAGTGATGCTGTAATATTATAGTATTTTCTGTTAAGAAAGTATCTGGGGATCTCTGATAAGATCATCTCAAAAGCTATTCAAGATTCATGCTAAATTGCAAAAGAAAGAATACAGGCTTGCATAGTCCTTCCTTAATGCCAGATGAATTAGTGTCATGATAATGGATATCCAAGGAATTAAACATGATTTGTCACTTGTTGCAAAGTGTTGCCCAGAATAGTAATCCACCGCTGCTTTTTCACAAAAGATGCTTGATCTGTGAATAAGATCTCAGAGATATTACTGTCTTCATAAAAATGCCTATTGTCACTATTAACATAAAAGCAGGCAAAGCCCTGGCAATATAGCAGGAGTTGAGACAGGACCTAAGACTTTTAATGAGATTACATGGGTTTACAGTAACGGGTTAACTTTCCTTCTAGTTACCATCATGCATGACTATTCTGTTCTTCCCTGCAGCGTGCAACAAGCAGATGGAATGGTCAGCAAGTCAAAATATGAAATGTTGGAAAGGTCACGATATTACAGGATGCTGCTGTCTTTCTCATCTGTCTTACAATTAGGGTATCTTGTTCTTGTAGCAGGAGTCATAATGAGGACTGTAATGAATACAACTTATATCTGTTCCTCTCACCCAGAAGCTGAAAATAAAGGATAGGTAAATTTGTACTAATGAGGGACCAAGCGAGGCATGTGAGCAAATGTTTCTCATTCATATAGTCATACTTATATTGATAATTATCAAGAAAAAAATGATTGCTAGATGGACTCCTAAATGAGGGGAATTTCTCAAAGATTATTTTGAGTCTTAAACTTTTTAAGGTTGAAAAAGCTTGGTGACTTTGCATTATTTTCAAAAAGATTTGCTCAGGATGTCTATGGTTAAGATAATGGGCTTAGGTTCAGGAGACACAGGTCTCAGTCACAGAACTCATGTAGAATTTAGTGAAGATTATTCAAGACCACTGATGTTGGTGGAAGATTTGAGAAAGGTATCTGTGCAACCTCAGAATTATTCTAGATATTATGAAGCAGTTGCTGAGGGAATTGCTCTATTACCAAATAACTGTGGGATGGCAGGGTTAGATTATGTGTCTGCCAGCCTGGGACAATAGTAGGTTATTAGAATTTAAAAAGTATATATTCAGGGAGAACTACCTTAACCAGTTGCTCTTAAAGGAATATGGGGTGCAAGGGTAGAACAAACAAAAGAGGTAATGGTCATCATATCAGGACTCAAACATTCAGGTGTAGCAAGAGGTTAGATTAATTCACATGCAGCGTTTTTGCAACAGTAGTGCTCTCAGGCAATCTGAGATGGCTAGAGCAGCTGACAAACCTGTAGGTAGGTCTCTGCTGAGTGGCTGCAGCTATGAATAGGGCTGTTGGAATTGAGCTTTCAATGTGTTGTATTTGTAAAGCTGCAATATTATTTTGTTTTTCTGCCTCCTTGCAATTCATTGAAAAATACCTCTGAAAGTTGGATAAGTTTATATATTCAGATGCAAGATAATGAAGTTCTGTAAGTTCAGTCAGCAACTCTGGCAGCTCTACTGAAACCGTTTGTTTGTGAAATGGAGCAATGTTTCTTTCTGTCATCCACTAATACTCACGATCAACTGTGGAAGGTGTCTTTTCTTTGGTGAGAATGGAAGTAGTGAAGTACTTCTCATGGCTTCTTTTGGGTCTCTGTTCTGTATTTTGTTTCAATATCTGACTGTCTTTTAATGAATAGTTGCAGTAAGCTTGGATGAGTTGTATCAGAGCTCCATTTCTACAAGTCCTGATGTCCAGCATATCTCAGTCTGTGCAATGTTGTCATGGCTTACCAGGCAACGACTGATGGTCACACCTGCCATACTAGTAAGCATCTTTCAATCAGGTAAACAAAAGTATAGAAATAATATTGTGAAACTTAGTTTATTTTTGAAGGCTCTGTGTTATCTTTAATGATGTTGTCTGGATTATAGTAGTGCCTACTAACCCCCAGCAAAGTTGTTAATCTGATATCCTAATGCACCTAAGAAGCAATGAAGAAAAGAGAACTGGAATTAGGCAGCCATCATGATTTTCCCATGGTTACATAGCAGGTGAGTGGCAGAACCAGAAGGATGATCCAAGTCCCACGATTTCTCGGTGGTTTCTGCTATCTCTGCTAACTTTCACTGAAAGAATCTGACTAACCTGAATTATACTAGTGAAGGTTTTCTTCATGGTGTCTCTGTAATAATTTTTAATGATATAGTGTGTTTTCTTGCTTTCCTGTCATTTATGGTAAAAGTAGCACTAAAGCATGTAAAAGCATGAATTAAACTGTAATATGTGAACAACAAGAGATTCATGCACCATGAACATTTGTATAAATAGATATAAGAGAACGAGCACAAACTAAAATAAATATTAGGAAGTTAATAATTCTAGTAAGAAAATGCTAGTATTCAGATTGCAAACTTTTTATGCGTCATTCTATGATGGCTGTTTTTTATAAACACCATTTCAGCAGATTACCTCATGCATCAGGAAATGCAGTGTACCTGGCTGAGGGGCTGATCCTCTGCTTAGAGACTGTAACAATGGGAACCTGGGCATTTGCTGTAACTAGACAAGCATGGGTGATGGAGAAAAGCCAAGTATATTTTATTCTGATTCATAGCAGAAGCTTTACACAGTGACAACATGAAAATATTTGAGAATGAATTTAAGAGTTTCAAGCAGAAATGTATGAAATTTGCAGATATTTTTTGTGAACACTATTTCTGGTGAAGAGGAAAAACATCAGGAACAACTTTTGTTGTTCTCGGGAATATGGTGTATGTTTTTGACTGTGCAGTTCATGGGAGGAAAAATCATGGATGACATACAAGAAAACTGTGTCCTGCATTATGTTCTGCACTTTTTCTGAAAGCTGTAGTATACCAGAATTCATTCTTGGTCTTTATCTCCCACAGCTCACAAGCTCAATCTCTACGATTCTATGTACAGTCCTTTGCACTGCCATCAGAAATCTTGTAGCCACATCAGGATGTATTTCCTCCAGAACATCTAAGGATCAGCAGAGGGAATCTTTCCACTGACTTCAGTGGACTTTGAATCTCACTGTAACTTACTCTTTAAAGCATTACAAATAGAAGATCTGAAGGCAGGAGTGTATTTGCATATCTCCTTAAACCCTGAAATACTAGAAGTAGTTGAATTTTTACACCTTTTGAATTTTATGAGACTTTTATCCTTACCTTCCCCTTTCCTCTTATCTAATCCCCACCCCTACAAGTCTGATTTCAGCCCCCATTCTTTTTCACCATGTTTTAGATATTCTTCTCTCTCTCTGAGGGGGAGGAGGAAAACGATCCGGTTAGCTTTACAAACAATGTTTCAAAACCAGATACAGAATGTAGAGCTAACTAACTTGGATATTTTGTATGCTGTAAAGATGTCATCTGAATGTTCCTGAGGTAGGGAATTTTTGTTTTATTAGAGCATCCTTTTTCAATACTTTGTCAATGTAAGCACTTAAATATTAAGCAAGAACCAAGCTGATATTTCAGAACAATTTATGTTGATAAAATTAACACCAAAATGTCCAAGCTCTCCAGTTTTTCAGGGATACTAAGTGGGAATGGACTCCACTGCAGGACTTGAGCCTGAGTTTACATAACCCCTGAATGCCTAGGTATATACTCTTAAGGTTAAATCAGGTGAACTAATTTTCTGCCATAATTAAACTAGCGAAAAGCCTTAGAGTTGTACAGTATCAGTTATTTAGCTGGTTGGTTGACTGACTGACTCTGCTATTTCATTAAGTGAAGGGGAAATACCAACATGATCTTGTTGGTCTTGGGTCACAGATGAAACAGTTTCTGTAAAGCTTTTTCAGGTAATAATACTAGTTTCTTACTATTGTAGGTATGAAATTGTAGTGGGAAGGTAACCTGATATGAAAGCGTTGCTTTGTTAGGTTACACTGTTGCTGTAAATGTTTCCTAATTATCTCTGTTATGGTAGAAGTCTGGAAAAGTGTAAATTGAATGCTTTGCATAATTTATAAAAACTGAATGCTTCCTAATTAATTCTGTTAAGTTAATCATACTGCAGCCTCATTTTTCCATGGCCCTGAGCAACGACCTTTACCCTCCCCATTTTTAACACTTTCTTTTAGTTCAAAAATATGTGGTGACCTTCCTCATCTCAAATGATCTTTAAGACACATAATGCTTTGGAAAATGTTACAAATCCCTTCTCCCCTCTCCCTTTGAAAGTAAAGAAATGGTCTGCTTTATGCAGGCAGAGTAAAAGCCTGATTTATACAGATCCTCTGAAGAATGCTGGTGAAGTGCATTCCTTCAATGTTTTCATAGAAACTGATGTGAGCTGCATTAGCAGAAGATGTGAAAATGGTGAGGTGGAGGAGAGAAAAACCTCTCTCAAAAGGATTCTAAAATAACATTTTGCATCCTTGAGTAATTCCCAGCTCTCCCTGGCAACCATTCATTTCTTCTGAACAGCAGAAATTTGCAATATGAAAGTGGATTGGCTTGCTTTTCCCATGGGGCTCTGTATCTTTTCATCCACCGCCTAGGGTAAAAAGCAATGCATACGTTTACAATATAAATGTGATTTAATCGACCTCCCTGTCAGCGAGAAATGGCAAGCATATCAAACAAGCCCAAGATGTTAGGAAGAAAAAAATAATAAATTATTCCAGTGATGAGTTTCTGAGCAGCATTTTGGACTACTAGATGATTCTATGTAAAGCTGTTCCTTGAAACAATAATTGAAATAATTCTGTGTGACAAGGAGAAAAGTATTCCACTTTGTATGAAATGTGCTTTATGTTTAGAAAGCTGAATGTTCACTATATTGATCAGAATTTCCCTTAGCTGCTGCAATGCAAAGTTAAAAATAATTGAATGAGTCATGATCTGTATTTCTAAGTCCTTATTTATTTCATCCTATGCAAAATCAGTCGTCTTCTGAATCACGAAGATGATAGGTTCCTTTATGGGAGGGTGTCTGTGCATGTATACTGTAAGATCTTCAATACAGTATCTTTTGGAGCTGTGAATATACAGCTATGTGGAAAAAAGGTTTATTTTTTAAATTTTACTTATTACTGTTTTGATTTCTGTTGCTTGAAAGACACTTGAGTTGCTGTGAGAAGATAAGCAAAAGGATTCTTTAGTGAAGAAGTGCTCATAGAATCATTGTGACACTTAGTTTGTCTAAAAGAGCCTCTTCTGGAATTGTTTCCTATTCATAGGCACAAACACATGTTTTCTTTATATGCTGTATTTCTTGAGAATATAGGAAAGGTAGGAAAAGGGTTTTTGCAGATGGGACCGTTCCCTACATCAATATGATCACAGCTGGTTCCTCCTCTGTGCCTCCCTCCGCCAGCAATGAACTTTTGTTTTGTTTTACTAGGTAGTCTGAAGTCTTCTATGCCTCTTTTTAATTCTTATTTTTTACTCTAATACAGTATGGATCAACCTTAGTTCATAAGTCCATACCAAGATTTTTGGTCCCCTCCAGATCTCTCTCTTTCTGCAAAATATCTGGCCGTGTCAATGTAACATTACTGGAGGGACCAAACTGTGTTGAATTTGTGTGTACCAGAAAGATACTATGACTGGATTTAGGCCACTTCCCCTTCCTGACTTTCACTCGTTATTACTATTTTAAATGTTATGCCATTGCATGTTATGAAATTATGAAATGCTTCACTATTAATATAACACAGCAGCAGGTGGTGAAAAGCTTAATTTTACCTCTCATTCTTAAGACCAGAGATTTGCCATCTTGTTATCTTCTTTTAGTCTACTTAATCCTTATAATAGTGAAAAATACTTCCTGTTGACCTGTGTCCTCATTGCAATACTTAGTTTGTGCATTGTTTACTTTGGATTTTTCTTTTTTCCCTTTTAGGAGCTTACAACTTTATTTACAGGCTCATCCCCATCATCACTTCCTTCACATCTGCCTGCTACAACTAAGGTTTTGGTTAAAAACAATTAAGATCTAGTGGATTTTTCCAAGTAGTTTCCTACATTTTAATGTTTTGACCTGTTATAGTATGTTTCTTTCAAATGCCTTTGACAGAATGTGTCGTTTTTGAACTCTATGCTTGGATTCTTGGCTCCAACACACTTTGAATTGCTGCCTTTCTTCCCCTTTTGTGAATAAATTATAGTTCCTACTTCTTAGAGGACTGTCATACTGTCTCCTTCACTGACCTCATGTTCTTAATTCACTTGAAAATTTCTTGTTATTTAGCTTAACCTCTTGTGTAGCTTTTCTTTCTTCCTCTGCTGTGCATTTTCTTTTTGTGCTCTCGGAACTTCAATATATAATCTTCCCAGTCTTCTTTTGTACCTGATGTTTTACCTCTTAAAGGTCTTTACAGCGAGGTTGATATCTCTAGTATCCTGGCAAGATTCCAGTTTAAGTAGTTACATTCTGTCTTTCTAAATTTTTTTTTACCCTTTCAATTGAATGTGATGATTCCTCTTTTCCTGCCCTTTGCTATTGTGTACATTGCTAAGGAGTCCCTGTGCTTCAGCCTGCAGCTTCCCTGCTATATTGTCCTGTCTGATGTGCTTTGGGATAAAGCAGAAATTTAAGATACTACTTATCATTATTTTAAGACGTAAGCCATACCTCCTTTATGCTTTATTTTTACTGACTTACAGGTTGTTCTTATCCAATAGATTTAATGCCCTATTTGTCCTACAGGACACTTCTGCAGTACTTTGAGTCTTTTGTCCAACACATTTCTCTCTCTTTGTCACTTCTCCCACCATAGGTATTGATCTCTCTCCCTACCCCATTTTAAACCCCAGTCTTTCTTCTGAAGTTATTTCTGTTTGTATACGACTTGGTCTGCTCACAAATGAATGATGTGCATGAGTATCCTTCACTTCTTGATTACATGTGCATAATACCTTCCCCTACTGTGTATGCCTCAACAGACAGACCAAACACTTAGGGCTTTATGCAGACTTCAGCAGGCATAAGGTCAGGTTCATCTATTTTTTTTCTGGTCTGTGTGTAGAATCTAAGTTGATATCATTGCAGATGGGTGAGGAGATTGAAATGCCTTGGATCTCCACAGCAACCATGTTGCACAATAAAGAGGAGAGGATATGTGTCACTTATGGTCCTGTTCTTTCCAATACTGTTCTGAATTATGTGTCTTGGTGCAGGAATGGATGCTGTAAAGAGCTGTAGCTCTTGGTAAAAACCAACAGTTGGTACTAACCACCTGCTCACAAAATGCTTTGGAGGCTGGGAGTAGAAGTACATGGATGAAGATCAGGAACAGACACCTCTTTTGTTCGTGCATTGGCTCCTCAGAAAGGGAGGTGACTGCCATGTTGCTGAGTGAGACTCATGCCAAATGAAATAGTGTGGAAGTGCCTCTTTCCCTGAGCTTTCAGTCTTTTTCTTAATGAAAAGTTTTCTTCTAAAAGGTACTGTGTCAATATGAACAGATGCCCATGGCTCCTGGTGTAAAATAAGTGTGTGGAAACGATATGCAGAATGAACTGGATGCTGATGTTGTGCACTGGGATGAACACGCAGAGAGATATTAAGGACTTGGCTATTGTGTGAGAGTTTGGGTAATTACTTGATATAACCTGCATGAGTAGTGCCAGGGCCAACAATGAGATGAGGTTAGCTAGGTTTGGAGCAGCATAAACCCCTGAGACATCAGAAGGAAATGGTTTTTATCCCTCCAAACAGATACATATTTTTTTGCTTAAGCAAGTACTGTTTGCATAAAATACAAGGTATATGAAAGAAGGTGGCTGCTGCTTGATAGGTATATGATTATGGTACAGTGTGATGTAAAATGTGGCAAAATCAACGGAAAGATTCAGATGGTGATTAAGTGACTTAAAGCCAGAACCATGCTCATCAGAACACTTTTATCTCTCAAAATCTTGCATAGAGAGTAGTTTAGGGATGATATTATTCTGTTGTTCTTTAAATCAGTCTCTGTTAGTCATCTGCAGCCATTGACGCTTATCGTACAGTTTCTTTAAGACTTCAATGTTCCTCAGCTCAGGAAAAAAAAGGCGACTATATCAGTTCTTCGTGTTAACGTCAGCAGACCCTGTTGCAAAGAGTCTAATCTAGGGAGTGGATCACAAAGAGTGTTCAAGAGCAAGGTATATAATTAAGGAAAAGCAATAATGTATCTGTCTAACCACAGAAACAGTCTAGTTCAACTACAGGCATGAGAGTATTCATGTGACAGTCAGGGTGTACACAGTGTGACTGATTCAACGATAATAAGCGAAGACTTATAGAGATGCAAAGCAGCATTGGGGCAGAGCATAGTAAGTGGAAATTAAATACGTGGTGGGGAGATATGTGTTTCTCTTGCTAACTGGATTATTTACATATTCAAATCTAGATGTAGAACCTTCTCTTATTCAGCCAACAAAAATGGGCTTCCCCCTGCCCTCCCCCAGACTGTGGTACAGAGAAGGAAAGGCTATGCTGTTACTCATTTATTGTGCTTCCTTTCATTTTCATGAAAACAGTACTAAAAAGAAACAGAGCTTACAAATCGGCATTAAGTAGCAGGAAAACAATCTACTTGAACAATAAACACTGCAGCATTGCTAAAGAATACAGTTAGAAACTTGGCGCATTGTTGATATTGCTGTGAGCAGATGGACCGTAAGCCCATTCACTGCCAAGCCTCCCTAAACCCCACGCACCAGACGTGGCTGCATGGCAGGACATTTGAGTGAGTGGCAGCTTGCTAACTTCCCTCTAGTATTTGTTTTTTAAAATCCTGTGGATATGTAAATTTATGTATTTATATATATATAAAAAAATATAACTATATAAACCTTATTAAAAAGTTAACAGTAACAGTGACCTTGGGCTTATGTCATACGGATAACCTGCCACTTTACTGATAGTAGTGATTGATGATGCAAACTGTGGCCCAAATTCTGATTGTCGCAGGAGTGACGGCATCCTCTTCCATGGGCACTATCTCCTTCAGGGCAGGACTGAGCAGCAGACCTGAGCACCACAGGGTGGATACAGAAGAATCTGTATGTTCCTACCATCTGGGAGCCAGCAATTGTTTCAAAAAGCAGAACAGTGTTTCTCAAATGGTGGACTGTGGCACTTGAAGGGCAAGGATGTTTATTTACAGTGGCTGTCATGAAAAGTGAAAAAGACATTACTACAAGTCTTTTTATGATATAAAGCAAAACTGTACTCCTTCACACACTACCACCACCCTCAAGACCAAGTACTTGTCAGCTTGTTGCTGCATGCAAATAGTATTTTAGGTTTTTCTCTGGTTTTATTCCAACTCTTATAAGTAATGTAAGACTGTTGTGGAAAAAAATCCTTCGAATAAAAGTACTTTGAAGCAGAAGCTTTGTTCTAGAATAGTAGTTTTCATTAGTGACTGTTAAGAACAGCAAGACCTCCTATGGCTTGGGACAATCCTGTTGAAACAAGCGCTGAAAATATGCCAGGCTCTGGCACAGTAAGGGCCAGGTCTGACACAAAGAACCACAGGGCTTAAAAATAATCCCATTATAGCAGCAGTTCATAACCTTCATTTTGGATGGCATCAGGCTGCCCGAGCTGGTTCTAAATATCCTGTTAGACAGTGTTGTGCATAGTATTCTCTGGTCAGTCAAGTGATACCAAAATTTTCTTTTTAAGCCTGATACAAAAAAATACTATTTCTAGTCCTCAGTAATGTTATTTTCTGATAAAATGTAAGTACTGTGGTGTCTGCTTTCTAGGAATATTTTCCATTTTCAACACTCTTGTTTTCAATTTGGCTAGCAGATACTGGAAAACATTTTCTGTATTTTCACCAGTTCACTTGACGCTGTGAAATTTTCTGGGAGATATGAAGGCAGGACAGAATGAGAAAGAATGGAGTACACTAAAAATCAGGAAGGACGTGAGAGTGATTTAAAAAAAAATGTGGGCAAGGAAGGGTGTAACAGCCCTTAACATCAACAGGCCTTATTTGACTGCCAGACTAAGGGGTTTTAGAAAATTGGCATTGGTGTGCGTCTTGGAACACATACAATTTTACTGAAAATCAGTTTCAGTGGTCTGAAACAGCCCATTCATTTTTAACCTTGGTTAATATTTCTATATGTAAAAAACAAAAATAGTTTTAGCTAATACATATGTCCTGGTTTGGGTTAAATCAGAACTAATTCTGTTTTAGTGCTTTTAACTTTTCAGTTAAGTCTCCTCTAACTAACAGCATTTTCTGAAACAGCAGCCTGTTTTTCCAGACAGTGACTGCTCCTAGCAATGATAAGGCCTGATGTTTATAGTTCATACCAAGGAATGGTGTGCAGAGAGGCCCTTGCTTATACTTGTTCTTATGGCGACCAAGGTCACTGCTAAATCTTGTACTCCATGTTGGGGTGCCAGGAGTGAAAAGAGTCGCACCTACAGGGAGGAGTGAACTGGACAGGTGACCCAAACCCGACCAACAGAGTATTCCATCCCATATACGTCATATTCAGTATAAAGCTGAGAGATCACGAGGGTCTCGCCCCTTTTTCGCTCTTCCCTTCTTCGTCTCTTCCTCTCTTCTTTGATGGCCGACATCTGAGGAGGACTGATCCGTGCATCCCTGAATCCAGTGCCTGAGCCCAGCTCCTGCATCCCGTCCCTGTCTGCTGCCGAGTCCAGCCTGGGACTGCCCCAGTGCCAGCCCTGCGGTGTGGTGGTGACGTATTGTCATCAGGGTGGGGGGGAGTTGGGTTTGGTATTGGTTTTGTATATATTTGTACATACTGTATATATTTCATTTTTTCCTTATTCTTATTATTATCTTTTCTTTTATTGTTATTGTTCCATTAAAGCTGTTTTAGTTTTCTTTTCCAAACCGTAAAGTCTCTCTCCCTTGTTCTCTCTCCTTTTCCCTTCTGGGAGGGGAGAGGGGTTAGTGGGGAGCGTCTGTCATTCGTTAGTGGCCGGCCCAGCCTCAAACCGTGACAATATGTACTTGGATTGAACCTTTAAAAATTATTTAATGCTCTTAAGATGATTTAGAATGTTCTCGTATATTTTAATAGCTCCTTGTAGCAGTTCTGTGTGGTAAGCACGACAGGCATCATTTACCATTTTCTAACATAACAGAACTGGAAGAAACAAAAAATTATTAGTAATTTTAAATTAAGACATGTAACTTGCTAATGTATTTATATTACCTTTCTCTAATCAGGACTTACGTGCACATGTGCATACATATCTACACATAATATCTGCGCAACTGTGTGTATGTGTCTCCTGAAATACACAGGACATTCTCCCTGTTAGAGAAGAGTTACTCCACAGCTAGTGGAAAGGTATTGAAAAACAACACGTTTCAGGGGTTAGACTACTCATCAAGAGAGAGGCTTTAGAAAAATAGCTGAAGTACAAATTGAAACCAAATTTGGTGTTAGTTATTCGCATTCATTCACTACTATTCCCTATTTTCAGTCATGATCCACTTCTGTGATGGCGTTAAATCAGTCCATCTTGGTTGACTCTGATGCACTCTCTCCTTCTTACTTCTGTGCTTCCTGTTTAAGCTGATACCTCTGGACAAAATGATACAGTGGTACTTGTGCTATTATGTCTGAAGTTTTAGTATCAGTAGAAAGTCTGTGTATCTAAAAAAAATAGCATAAACTGCAAACCACGACTCTAAAAAACACTGTCCATAGAACAGGTGGCAAAACAGATAAGACCAAGTAAATGCTGGTCTGACCTCCTGGTGCATGCTCAATTAGTTTAAGCACTCTTTCCACCTACTAAATGTAAGTACTGTACACGGAATTCAGCCTTGCTTCATATATTGGTATATATGTCGGCTCATTAGTGCATAGGTATCAAAGAAGTAGTTAACCATAGACACTGATGGTATTACATTTGCTTAGTTCAGAATTGGTGTATCATGTGATTCCAGATTTATATCTCTTTCTTTCCATCAGTATTGGCAAGTATTCTCTAGATACTTATCATTTTAAACTATCACAGTCCAGTGCGTTTTCCATTGACTAAAATCAATACTGATCACTTCTAGATTCCTTGGTTCTTTTTATAGATTCAAAAGTAGAACTAATAAGTGTTAAAGCTATTCAGCTTGGCATTTCACAGCCTCATTGACACATTAAATACAGGCATTACCCATGACTATTAACCTTACAACTATTAAGTAATAAAAACCCTGCATACATATTTACTAGTTTAAAATGATACTGTAACATTGCAGTATTACAAAACAGGAAATAAAATACAGTATGGAAAAATACATCAAATCGACAGATCTTCCTCAAAGTACTCTACCAAAATGCTTCAATTGTGATGAACTGCTTAGGTCAGAATCCATTTCTATTCAGTTTTTGGGCCTCTTTGGAGAATTCTTGGCAGTGCACAACTATAGGACACAAGTTGGGACAATCCAGTTAGGTATTAGGGGGCTTGCTCATTTGTCTTCCACCCGTGAGGGTGTTTTGACACCACAGTGTGTTTCACTGAGCTTTCTTTCTAGAGGTCCAGTGAATGGAGATGATGCTTCACTAAATGGAGTAAAGTCTGTTTGTCACTGGGCTGTTGTCAGTCATGAAAGATGTGTTTAACTGTAGCTCCATTCATTGAAACAGGCTGCCTTCTGCAGCCTCCTGCAGGAAGGAGACCTCTAGGGACAAAGGAGGGACCTTGTTTTCTCAGAGATACTGGTTTTTGACTGTCTGCAGACCTGGAAGACATCATGTTGTGTCTTATCAGAATAACATGTTTTAAGTTTTTCTCTGGTCTTGATGTATTCTGAAACTTCTGCCCCCTTCTTTTTTAAATGATAGCTCAAGGACAGGGAATTCTACATTTAAGCTACTTGCATCTTAATTACTATTTCATTCTGTTCCTTACGTGGCTTTTGCTTCTTTTCTTACTGCTTTTTTCCCTTCTTTATTATATTATCATCAAACTTTTCTTGAAGCTGTTTCTCTTTGGACTGCTTGCTTTCATGAATATGGGTACCGTCCTGAAAACAAGTCTTCTGATGCACAGGCACTTTAACTCACTTCTAGATTCCTCTGATCTTTAGAGACTCTATTCACAAAGGGGAAAAGTACAGATGAAAGGAAAAATTCCCCTTAGCGACTTCTAGAGGAAATGGGCCATTGAAAGGGCAAAGCAGAGATACTGCATCCTTCAGTAATCCAGCCAAAAGATTAATAACCAAGATAAAAATAGGAAAATATAATTATTCTAACTTCATTTCCTCTCTTAGAAAATACAACAGCAGGCAAGACCTTTGCAACACTGATTCCCAGGTTTCTGCCTTCCTATCAGATTTGCGTGACTTGAAGCACGTGGAAGCCTTAGTAGTAAAACTAAGTGAATAATTCATGGTGAATAGCTTATTGGATGAATTACTGAAGCCCTTTTTTTTTTCTATTTGTGTGGCAAGTTGCTAGCAGATGACAATTTCTTTCAACTTATGTATTATTCAAATTTACTCAACTATTTTCTTTGGATTTTTTGCTTGTTTGTTTGTTTTGGTTTTTTTTTTTTTTGAACGTGCTGATTTACTGCAAGCGCCTTTCCAGGTACTGAGCAGAAACAGACTCTTGATACTGCAACTGATCCTCCCAAAGCCACGTGGGAGAGTTTGTGTCTCCCTGTTGGCTGAACATAACTTTTACACTGAGGAGAACTACTTGGAAAAGAGGCAATGCTTATGCTTTGATTTTCATATAGAGAGGCAGCAATGGGTTTGAAATTCCCTATAATTCCTAAATCTTTTTCCTTTCTGGGTCACAGAGACATTGTGTGAGGTGTCATTCTTATTAGGTAAAAGGCTAACGCAAGATTTATTGGCTGTGAGTAGAGTTCAGATTTAAATTTCTCCTGTCACATTCATACCAAGTAATTGCCTGCACATTTACAGACCTACTAGGAAAGGGGGCAGTCAGTCTCCTATCTGCTGCTTTTCATTACTTCCATGTTAGGACTATATAAGAAGTGTGTTTTGGTTTTATTTCCCCAAAATATAGTTTGCTCTGTGTGTCAGGTAGTGTGTCGTCTCATCCCAAATCTTCACCTTTTGTGGTGCAAAGGCTTTGTGTGCTTAAGGGATTGTGAGAAAGAGAAAGTTTATTTGGATCTGTAAAACCAAAATTTTTTGCAGGGAGTGTGATGGCAAGCTACCCAGAGTCTATTCTTCAACTGAATATATGCAATAAGGAGCAGATCTGCACTGGGCTCTGCGATGACACCAACCTTAGTGAAGAAAAACTGGTTTTGGAAATGGAGAGTTGGTAAAATGTGTTGGCAAACAGAATAAGGGAAGAATATTTGGTAGGGAATAGTGCTGAAACAGAGGTTAAGCAATATAGCTTCTATTCACGGTTAATTATTGGTGTTTCTTTGGAGAGACTTTGTGGACATTGGAGACTTAGTTCTTAAAGAGAGTCAAAGTAAGAGTCGAGGGGTTAGTATCAGGTAACATTCTTTAACATTCGGGAGAGAGGAATTTGTAATATCAAGTATTAGCAACTTGTTCTCTAAATATTTCTCTTCTGCTTTCCTGAGTGTTCTTACACTCATCATAGCGAGTTGTCTCTGTATAGAATTATTTTTATTTATGGAAAGTGAACGAACAAATTGCCTTATATTTGGCATACTGTTTTATTTTGGTAATTTTTCTTTCTTTGCTCAGCATGGAAGGTGGAAAGCTATACCCTCAGGATGTACCACCTCACTGGTTCTTAGCTGATGAGACATTCTTGTGTGAAGAAGATTTGTCTTTTAGCAGAGCCCATCTTAGCCTGTTTTGTATTTCCTGGTGATGTGAAGAAATTTGTACTGCATACCCAGGATATATTACTTCAATTAATGCAGGGGAAAATTAGTATTGCTGGTTTCTATGTGAAACATGTGAAGCTAGGAAAGAATTGACAGAAATGGGATGCAGTAAGTTAAGCGTGCAGTTTAACAACATGTCCAACCTATGTGACAAGAAATTATTTGGGATTTTACTTGACTTATACCTTCTGATTTTCCCTAGAAAAGGAGTTGTTTCCATAGTAACAGCCACATTACATGGTTCTATACTTATGATACCTCTGAGACAGACCAGCATCGTAAAGAAATATACTTCTGAATATGTCATGTAAAAATCCTTTACTTGTTAGTAAGAAAAATCTGATTTTCAGGAAAGTGAGACACTTGTTTGAGGTTTCTAGGCTATGGTTAATTTGTTTATACTCTCTTTTTCTGTCCCTTCCTCATTTATTATAGGTGGTGCTTATATTGCTGCCTGTTAAGATGCCTGACACTTCCCATTATAGGCTTTTGTCTTCAGCCGCTTACAGGTTTACCAAATGTTAACTGTTTAGACTCGTACTTTCTGTTCAGGGTCTCTGCCTTGTGCAGAGTCTTTCTGAAAAATCTGAAAGCTGTGCAGCTATTTCTGACAATTAGTGTGTGGTGGTGGGTTTTTGGTTGTTCGGTTGTTTTTTGTTTGCTTGTTTTTGTTTTTTTTTTTTTTCCCCTAGGTTAATTGCTCAGTGGATATTTTTGAGTATTTCTATATCCTTTTCTGGGCAAAAACCTAGTGTAGGATGTGCCTTTTACTATGTGTGTGGTTCCCCCCCCCCCCCCCGAAATTTCAATCAGATCTGCTGTCTTTCAGCGCCCATGCTGTCAGTTCCTGAGTTTTGGATGCTTCTGGGAGGTTGTGGCAACATGCTACTAACACATACATGTATGTTTTAAGTGTATATCTACATATAGATACAGTGCGTGTATCTGTGCACTTAAATAGGTTCTGGTGGTTATCTGGAGAATGATGGGTATTACAGTACTATTCCATTCTTGTCAAAGGAGTAAGAGGTCAGGTACAGATGTTAGAATAATTGGAAAATTAAGACAGGACGTAACTCTAGCTCTTAACAATTCAACTAGTCAATGAAGAATCCAAAGTGGTAAGGAGCTCAGTAGTCTGATCATGTTAATTTGCAACCTGTTCAGAAGCTGCTGTGGAGAATGCTAATACCTCAGACGTTTCTTAATGAATTTTAAAAACAGTGTGCACTTGGTTACTGCAGTCGAATGCTGTATTGTGATTCATTCCTATCAGAAAATGTACTGAGGCGCTCTTTCTGAGTCCAGTGCTGTTCAGTGCATGCAGAATTACTTTTCTGCTCCTTGGTGTAACACACCAAGGAATTTTCTTGTGATATCTCAGTATTTCAGTGTTATGCTTTCTTTTGTGAATTTGCTCTTTTTTTTTTGTTGTTGTTTTTGTTTTTTTTTTTTACTATGAGCTCTATGAATGTGTTGCTATGCTACAAAATAATGCGGTGTCAAGATACCTGAGTTACCTCTGGCATACTAGTATGGCTTTTTTTTGTGCAGTACTCCATCACTGTTAAGTGTAGTTAATTTGGCTGAGCCACAGCACTGCACAAATACAGATCCTGACACCTGCATTCTCTCCTTTATCGACAGCTTGGTATATTGTATAGTATCATATATATCTAAGTTATGCATCATTTACCAAATTTCTTCTGGATGCGCTTTTCTTCTGGCATCCAGAACTGGCAGAAATCTGCCTGCAGAGCCCAGCAAAGTCCCTCGCTGTTTCACCTCTTTCTGTTCCCTGAAAAGAACACACATGGGGTTAAAAGGTCATGTTATATAGTACAGAATGTGAACCGTTACCTTCTGCAACCTTCACTGTGCTACTTTCACAACTGCTACTGTGATTTGTCACTGGGGTAGTCTCCTCCAGTCACCTCCTTGCATGACTACAGCTAGTGCTTTATCATTTCACTTCCTAGTGCAGATCTAAAGGGCTTGGTTCATACTAGTGAACTGCCATTCCTAACCTGTCAGGCAGCAAACAAATCAAACTCAGTAATGCAAGCAAGATCCCAGTAATTCATGAATCTCTGAAGCACCAAAGATAGCAAAAGACGTATTTGTAGATGGGCATAGGCGATGTTATACTATCACTGTAACACTTTATTTTGACAAGGTACCAGATTTGTGGTTGTTTCCTTCCTCAGAATTTCGATCTTTCTCTAACTGTAACTTTGGCGTTATTGATCAGGTTTTGTGTAATGACAAGTTTGCTGTTGGAGGTTTTCAGATCACAGGAGTGGAGACCCAGCTGGGCACATAAGTGTACTTGGTTTGAATGGAGGACATCGCTTGCTGTTCCTCAAGTAAAGACTTCTCAGGGAAACGAGGAAAAGATAACAGCGTGCAGTAGCCAACGTACAGATCCAGGTCACTCCATTTGTGTTACTGAAATAATTTAGCTACTCTGCCCTTCCTTGCAATTCCTCTTTTAAGAGCTGGGAAGCAGTATATTGCACATTAGCAGAAATACAGCAGGAAAAGAAATATAGACCTTCTGTCAGTAGGTTTTGGGACTGAGAGGGAAAACCTGTGTGGAGGTAGCTGAGTGTGGGTAGTGTTCTTTGCAGTGGATGATAATTTGGAGGAGAGCCTGGAAGTAAGAGCTGCGAAGTGAAGTGAATAGCATGCCTAGTTATTTGCTTTTCTCGACAGCTCTCTTAGAATCTGTCTGTGCATTGTCTTCTCCTCCTAACTTGTTATTTAATCCAGTACAAAAAGGCATACTAGCGGCTAGAAGCTGAAGCAAGATAGTTAAGTCTAAGAATAGATGTAGACTCTTAAAATTGAGAGCAATTAATCAGTAGAACAGTGTACCTATAACTCTAGTGGGTTGTCTGTCACTTGCAAACTTCCAGTCATCATTGGATGTGTTCCTAGTAGATATACTTAGCACAGAGCTTGATGCAGATTAGAAAAGATTAGATTAGAAACTATGGCCTGTGTATACCAAGTCATTCCATGAGATGAAAATCTGTATGCCTTTTGGGAAAAGATTCTCTAACTCCTATTTCTCTTGGCTGGTTGCTTCAGATTCCCTAATTGACAGTTATTTTGATTTTATCTAATGTCAATACTCCCAAGTAAAACTGTCTCAAAGTGTAGCTTCATTCTTTCATCTGGATGAAAATAGGTAAATGGATCAAATGATTAATATCGAATATTAAAAAACCATTATACTGTGTTATCAAAGAGGCAATTTTTAATACTAGATCCTGAAATTAGATCAGCATAGATATATCATTGTGTCCATACAGAGTTCATTGCTTTCAACTCTGCAGATCTTTTTGCTGGATCATTGCCTTGATTTTCCTTCACAGTTCTGGGAGAATTATAATTTGTGTCCAAAATGAAGGAATTCACACCTCAAATAATATTGTGTATTATGATGAAAATGTGTATGGGGCTAGATCTGAAGGATCGTAATACTGTGACTGAGCCATAAAATGGAGAATAAAATTCATTTCACTAAGTGCAGACAAATATTTTCAGGTGAAAAAATAACTTTCTCTGTGTGTATATCTATATATATATAGATATACACACAGAGAGAAGGCTTATATATATATATATGTAAAGCAATGGCTCTAAATCAGTTATTCACACCTAGGGAAGTGATGATGGAGACCTGTTTTCATATTAATGATAGGATAGCTGTGCTCTGTATTGTGCCTAAGGCCTCTGCTTCTTCAAGAGTGCAGACTAAAGGACTTACTGGAGCAGAATTTCCCTGCTTTCCTGCTTAAGCACATGTTTGTTTTAAGAGGCAAAGGTATGTACCTAGATCTTGTTTGTGTATGTAGCTGAGATATGGTGAGGATTCTCACCAACACCTTGGAACTAGGAAGTGCTTCTTTTGGTTCCACAGTTTAGCTCATTGTTCTGAAGTTGTCAAAGGCCCAATAGAATGATTACAATATTAATGTTATTTAATTAAGTGCTACAGAAAAAAAATCACATTATATCATTATAGGGTGCATACACTTTCTGAGTTTTCATTCAGTTGTGATCATTCCATCAAACAATGAAAAAAGCAGAGGAAGAAACAGTACACTTTACAGAGAAGCGTTAAAAAAGGTGCAGTAGAAAACCAGAATGGTTTTCCTATAAGGAGAGACTAAGGCCCTTTAGTTTGAGAAGAAATGTCAGGATGGAGACTACGTGAGATCTTAGTCAAGAGATGATTAGAGAATGATCATGCACTATTTCTTTCAATATAAGAACTGAAGGCACCCAGGCTTAATGTGACTGAAATGAGTTGGTTTTTTAGCGTGTAAGAATATGCTGTGTAACTCAATGCACATGATGATGTCAATACCTAAAGAATTTAGAAGAAAGGTTCGTAGTTAGCTATTAAATTCAAATGTCTGGATCTGTTACCTGGATCACAAAATCCCTGAATTACTGACCTCTGTGAATCCTCCTTTGGGGAGGTTTTGGGACTCTGTGTGGGCAATCGCTACTGAGTGGTGAACTTAATGAATCTTTCGCTTGCAGTATGATTGTGCTTTTCCTCTTAACTAGATCAAAAAAGTTGTGCTGATTTATACCAAAAGAAGATCTAGCCAATACAATATTTGCATCTATTAGAGCAAATTTTGTCATTACTTAGTTATGTAACTATTGTTTTCCTTTAATATTTTTTATAGTGAAATTTATACTTAATATTTCTTGTTAATTACTAGGTCAAGTCTGTGCCCAAAGGTAAGGTCTCTCACCTATTTTCATCTTTAAGTTTCCATGTGAGATTTTTAAAGAGTTTACAAAAGAAAGCAAAAGCACGAATTACTTACAATAAGTACGTGGTTTCTTTAAACTGTCCACACATGATAATAAGACAGCACTTCAAATGTCAAATTAAAAGATCTGTTCTGTGCCTGGTATAAACCAACCTACTACGTTGCCTTCAAGTAGCATGATGCTATTTTTCATGAGCTATTATCAGAAAGGGAGCAATAACGAATCCCTATCCCAATCAACCCTACGGGCTTGACTGGAAAAAGGAAAAGAGGAGGAACAAATTACATAGGTAAATACCTCTCTGATAATTTTTTTTCTGACCACATAAGAAAGTTCTACCATTTATAGTCTCTGATCACCTGCGTTATTGTGCTTACAGTTCTTTTAGCTTCCAGCAGTTTTGCTGCAACGCTAACACATAATCATGCTTTGTCTCAAGGAAAGTCAGAAAAGGAGGACAGACAAAAGACACAGAGGTCAAGCAAACATAAACAATGAAGAATAATGTGCCCTGTCCTGCATCTCACAAATCTTCCTTCACCAAAGCAAAGCTTAGTTACATTTTGAAGTGCTTAAGGGGATTGTGTCCCTCTTTTCTTTTGGAGCCAAATAAATCCCTACTGTACATGTGTTCATTTCTGGGGAAAAAAACAGATGCCATAATTTCTATGGTTCCAAATGTAAAACTCTGAAAACTTTGTAATGCTAATATTATGAAAGAAACGTAATGCAAACATGAATGCTTATTTTCCTCTAACGAAAACAATATGTCATTTTTTGTGAAATGGAAATAGGTTCTAAACGATGTTCCAAGTGAAGAGCTGCATTCCTTTAGCGACACATTATTCTTACTGCACATGGTAACACTGAAGTTTCTGTGTTTCCAAAAAACTTTCGGCATATGTTCTTAGGTGTCATCCCAGCTGTGTGTCAGCAACTTATGCTAAAATTTTAGGAGCTTTGCACCAGTCTTTTAAAGATTTTTTTATTGTTGGGGATAGCCTGGCTGAGGAAGATGAAATTAGCCTCGACAACATCCCAGTATACCCATGAGAAGATGAAAGAAGTGGATGAAGAATGTTGTAAACAGGTTTGAGGAGGAGATAAGAGACTGAGCAAGAAGAGACTAAACAAGTGAATACCACAGAGCAGAAATTTGTCAAGAGAACAGTAGATGAAGTGGGAAATACAGTAGGAGCTCCAGCCAATCAGTATGTGAATAGAGGTGAATGGACAGAGGTATTGAGCGAATCATTTTAGCAGCCTTAGTGCACAACTGGTGGACAGATAAGAAAGGTTATAAAAGGGTATGTTTTTTCTGCTGCGCCATCTCAGCCATCTTGGCTTTTTGTAACTTAATAAAGGCTGCCTTCTTACATATATTTTTGTCGGTGTCAGTCCCTACTGTGACTTTTTTTTTTTTTTTTTTGGTTGTTGATTTTGAACCCTTACAGGTTTGATACGCTACAAAGAAACAAACTTTCAGTATATTCCTTTCATAGTTAAGGACATGAAAGCATGGCAGGATGAAGCGACACACCAGCAATCACTAGGCAGTCAGTAGAAGGAAAAAACCTACTGCCATAGTGCATCACACAGAGAAGTTTTATACAGTCTTATTTTCTAAAATATTCCTTTGCACAATAGATATGTCTAATACAATTAATATTTGCTGGTGCCTAGCTGTATTTACAACTAGTTACACACCTGAAACATTTCAGCACCTTGAACAGAGGTGCTGCTGGTTGCCTTGTTCCAACACACACCCATTGGCCCAAATTCATAAAACAACATGCATCAAGGCAATGGAACTAAAGTCACTAGCTTGTAATAGCAGCTGCAGATAAACTAAGTGATGAGGTGAAACATAGCAATCATTAGTGTCTGCAATCTATAGTAGCATGTGTTGTTTGCACCTGTCTTTTCAGTCTTTATCAGTGTCTAGTTCGATAGTTCCCTTGTACCTTTAGACTTAAAAATAAAGTAGGATATGTCTGAGATTTTCTTACTCTTTAAAAAAACCTCAAATACAAGAAGCAAAATCTCACCACGTACTACAGTTTTGAAGAAGCCCTTGGCACTGGCAACTGTTTACCTGTTGTGTTTCCTTCCCATAGTGATGAACCTTCCTGCATTCTGCATAGCTATTGGAATTTCTTTAATACACAGTATAAAGAAAGATCCTATATAGAGCTGGGGAAAGATGCAGAATGAAGAACTTTAACCTGTAGCGATGGTTCCTGTGGTTAGTTCATGGAGATCCATTTTTCTGGAGTGGAAAGTGTCTGTTTCTCCAAAACATCCATTATTGCTGTGCTGGCAGAACCAGCTCTAAGGATAAACAGTATTATGTCATAAGCAGAGCTATTGTATGACCGTTTTATGGTCCGTAGCATTTTTGAGAACAGAAATAAGGCCACTATTCACCAGTTCTGGTTTATGATTCTTTGGTGGCTTGAGCTGGGTGGCTCTTGTCTTACTGTGGATTCTTACTCCATATTTTGCTGCTTCTCATTATTTTCACAAGCTATATGAAAAATATTTCCTTTCCATGCAAGGTGCTCCTGCAGCTGTATCAGAAATACTATTTACTTGCCATTAGAAAGTGACCTATGTGTCAGTGAACAGAAGCTCAAGTGCTTCGTAAGACTGTGTCTATTAAGTAGTGCTTCCTGCACAAAAATATAAATTTGAGCCTCTGCCAAAAGATGCAACTAACAACTCAAATGTAACTTGATGGTCCTATTTGTGTGGACCAGGGACCTAGCCCTGCTATGTTTGTGCAGGTATTCATAAATACTTACCAAGGAAAATTTTTACTTAACTTTTCAAAGTGACTGCCAGAGGATTTTAGCTACATAGGTCCTGTTAAGTCAGTGGGACTGTTGCTGATAATGTCCCAGGTAAGCATTAAACATGTTAGAACCGCAAAATATAATTATGTATCTCTATACTGCATAGCTTACCTCTGCCTGTTCAATCATTGCTTTTAGGATGCAACTAGCTAAAGATAATGCACATTCATGAATGTAATGTCATGCTGCTGTCAGGAAAACAAGCTGATGTCGGTCATCCTGGTGTGTTCAGAGTTTTGTATACAGTAGTGGTATGTTTACTGTAGAGAAGAGTCAGACTTATTTTAATTTAATATTATACCTACATAAATCATTCAGTCTGTGATAATAAATTTTTATTATTTCTGTTGCAGTGCTGATAGCATTGAAATTCTGTTCTGAATTATATTTTTATACTTACAAAACTTGTAAAGTTGAAAATCAATACAGGATTTGACCTTTGGTGTGGTTATGAAGAATGCATCTCAGATGACTTAAGTGAAATCTTCTCTTAGTTTGTAATTGTAGGTGTGTCTAGATTGCTGTTAATGTTTCTTGCCACGTGAGATTTTTGAGTGTACAGAAAAATTGAATGGTAAACAGTTGAACTCTTTTAAGAGGTGATAGTGGAGTAATGTTTGTAACTTCAATATTACGATTGTTTCAGTTACACCTCAGATAATGTCTCTTCATTTACACTCATTCATTCTGAATGCTACTTCTGAATTGAAAACTACTCTAAAATGAAGCATATCCGTTATTCTTTCCTTTTTAATTCCTGCTAGGCAAATAGTAAGGAGACTAAAACTACTTATTTTCTTACTGCAGAGAGAGTATTAGTTGGAAAGAACTTACTTGCAGTGACTTTGGTGAAAGCCTAGCATGACCTTTCCTTACACTCTAGGCTGCAATAGTGCAGTAAGAGATTACAGAGAAACTGCTAAGAAGAGAGATGTAGGAAGAAAAGTTACATCAGGAGCAGGCATTGCGATAGCTCCATTAACATCAAGCACCTTTTTACATCAATTACAGCCACTGCAGCATACTGCTGGAGAAAAGGAGCAATAAATCTGAAAACCCAGAAAAAATCCTTTGCGTTTGCCATCTCTCGCCTCACAGCTGGTTCTACATTTGTGAAATGGGGAATATCTTCTGTTTCTTTACTATATGTGCCCATTATATTCATTAAACTACGTTTTCTTCTTCAAAGTAAAATAAATTTGCCTCCAGGGAAAATAAAAAGTGGGATCTGAACTGAGACCCATTATTTTTAGCTGGAGAGCTCAGGAAGTTCCTAATTTAATGAACAAGCCTAGGTATTTTATGAAAATATTTTTATATATATATATTTTTATATATATATATACACACATATATATGTATATATTTGAAAACCAACTTCTGTTCTATTGTCCAAAGAGCATACAGTCCAAACTGAGGCCAAGAGACAATAGATGGGTATGAAAACAAAACAGAGCATAATAGAAGGTATTTTCTAGCTTGTTTGAAGTTACCTTAGTCTGCTTACAACCTTTTTCCTTTATATATGGGTAAATTTTTAAACAGGTGTTTGAAAGAGATGAGTTGAAAGCTGTGAACTGATGTTCATAGACTACTATGGGAGGAAGCACAATGGCAACTGTTACAAAATGTTGTGAGTAGATACAGACTGCCATTATTGCCTGGACAGAGATCATGAAGTGACATTTCCCTACTGAATGAAAAATTTTAAGTAGGGCAGAGATAAATGATGAAGAGCCTTAAATGTGAAGACAAGTAGTTATAATTGCCTTAGACCAGGTAGAGGCACATGGCTCCCAGTGAGTGCCATATTTCTATACGGTTGGTGTAGGCTGAAACGTATTGAGGCAAAGTATAGTTAAGTTTATTAAATGTGATTTTCTGTCACTTTTCAAGGGACTAGTTTAGAAAATACAATTCTTATGAATAGATGAATTTCTCAGTTTCTGTATGCTTCTCTGTTGTTATCCATTTTGTACTGAAAATCTCATTGTTTAGTGATACAAAAAGCAACAGCAGCAGCTGACTGGATGCTGTTCAAAAAAAAAAAAAGGAGGGAGGAGGCAGAGGAAGAAAATCAGTGTCTCTGTGAAAACACTATCCCTGGCTTGTACTCTGAAGCCAGGCACAGGCCGTTTGAAAGATTTCTTAGTTCCTAACTATGTGCCAGTATTAATACCACAAACTTTGCTAGGATACCTTTCCACTAAAATATGAGAAGCGAACAACTACTTTCACCGGTTGGAGATGGATTCTCCTTATGCAGGAATGAATATAGATGTTTTCCGGAGAGGTAGAAAGGTATACAAAAAAGTAAGCTATTCTTCTCAGAAATGGCCTCTCATATGTGCCCAGTGTCTAAATTTTGCATTGTTAGAAGAGTTCAGGGTGATCCATGCAAGAGGATAGGAACATAATTGTTGCTCTAAGTCAGTGTTATGCTCCAATAATGTCACTAACACTAGAGAGGGGAAAAAACCCAAACAAATAAACCCTAACTCCAAACTACCAGTCCCTGTGCTACTAGCAACCATTTTGAATATTTTGACTTCGGACGGATGCATCACAGAACCCTGCAATCAGAATTTCCATGATCCTTTACTAAGCTTTTCAGGCTGAGCCATTTCTGTGACTTTGTAGGATATATCTAGGAATTACATACTTATGATTGTAACTTTACAGATTGTATCCAGGAAATATACAGCTGTAATCATAACTGTGATGCAGCTTGTTTTATTTATCTAGCTGCTCCCACCTGACAGTACTGGCTGAATATTTTTGGCTTGCTATGACCAAATTTTATTCAGGCATGGTTATTATTTACTTTTCTTTTCAACAGTACTTGACAAATACCGTTTAGGAACAACAGCTTTTTATCATACTGGTTTGTTTTTTGGGTTCTGCATGCATTAGGACTAACAGGGAAGTGCAGGTCTCAGGCTTGTTGGTCACCTTACAACCCAGCCGTGACTGCAGATTGGCAGATCATCATGTCCTAGAGGAAACTGCTTCTGGAGGTATGGCAGAGGGGAAAAAAGGAAGTCCTGACCTCTTGTTTGGAAACAGCTCTGTAAAATTAATATATAAGATTAATATATAAAATAGATAAAATATTTTACTGTTGTTTAATAAACTATACACAGATTTTTGCAGTGTGCCACAAGAACAAAGTAGTATTTGGTAAAAGTTATGTCAGAGTGACAATAAAAGATGAGTGAATATTATAGACTTTTAGATGTATACCCCTTTACCTAGGCAGGGCTGCTTTAAGTGTTTGTGAGGTTAATACATAGCAGTTTTGTTATAGCTTTAACGATCCTAAAGGCTGAAGGAGGGGAAAGAGCCCTCAAACCTTCCTTCAAGACAGTTTGATTTGTGGCAAGCTTTTCAACTCTGTGGCCTTCAGCAGGAAGAGCTAACCAGATGAAGGCCTGGAGCACTAATTCACCTCACTTTCTTTCTAGTCTCTTCTGTGCTACAAACTGATAGTCAAAGAGGTCCCTCTTTGCTTAACCACCTTTTCATGCGGTCAATTACAATCAGACAGGCAACATTGAGAGCCTGAAACTCTTATTTTGGAGGCCTTAATACCTTGTGTGTCCATTCTCACTGTCCAGTGACACAACTGATGTATGTATTTGAGCATCTGTGAGACCATTTGTGAAGTACAGTGCCACTGGGAAGAGGAACTTTCCCTATTAGCCAGTGTAGTATGATGCTGAATGCTGTAAAATATGTAGCCCAAGCACGCAGAGATAGGTATGGACCTAAAAATATCCTTAGATCATTCCAAAGGGCCATCAAGACAACCAGAAACCCGTTGCATAGATGTGTAGTTGTGAAGATTAATCACTGAATCAGTTAATTAGTGTGAATAAAGAATAAATATTCTCTAGTATAAAGTGTTTGCTACACAACCCATATAATTTCTGTTAGTTGCTGGTATTTTTTGGCCTTTTTGTAACATCAGTTTTGGAAAGCACCTGTTATTGGCCTAACTTTTCTCCTGTTAAAAGAAAGTTAGACTTTCTGTGACATTAGTAGGGAGGGAGGGTAATGGTAACATTCAGCCTGCTGATTTATCTTATCTGCCCCTGGTGAGATTTTGGCATGACAATGAATAGATTTTAAAATATCGTTCACAGATTACAGAAAGTGCAACAGATCTACCACTTTAATCCTTTTTCCTTTACCAGCTTTGCTTCTGAGAGGCAGGGCAATAGTTGGAAAAATGCTCAGGATTTGGCAGTGGTTGGTGAATGACAGGCTTGGAGAAACAATCTTTTTGAATGTATAGTGCTAAGCAAATACTACAAGCCTAAATTTATTTATAAACACTCCTTACAGCTGCAGATGGCATCCAAGATGGCTGTGATCCAGAAGAGGGGGTCTGAGGGTGAGCTTCCCCTTCTGCTGGCATTTCCCAGCTTCTGCAACAGGCTGAGAGTAAGAATCAGACACCCTCCCACCTTCCTCTTCTCTGTCCTTATCTTTCTTTTCAGATCTCTGAATGTCATGCACTTGCTTCCCCCTTCTCCCCGCCTCTTCCAGAAAATTTTTACTATTCTATGGTCACATATTTCCGAGTGTGGGCTTTTTTCCTTTTTATTATCTGTCAGTAACTGGAAGGAGCGGATGCAGGACAACTGGGAAGAGGGATCAGGAAACGGGGGAATGAGAGGGAAGACTCGTTAGGATCAGTTTCCTTATTTCAGCATTTTTATGCTGAAATTATTTTAATTATGTAGAAATGTAAAATAGGAAAGGGCCACTGAAGACATCTCATACACCCTGCTGCTCCAGGCGGCATGAACTGCAGCTATGCTGTTCTTACCAGGTTTTTGTTGGAGTGATCCTTGGAGGCATCGTGCTTCCCAAGCAATTACTTTCAATGCTTCACAGTCCTTACTGTTAGGAAGATTTTGCCCACTATACTACATATTGGTTATTCCTTATTGTAATCCAGGCTTGTTCCTTCTTGTCCTGACCACCATGGTTGCAGAAACAGATCACGACACTCTTTGTGGTAGGATTTTATGTAAAGACTCTGTGCTTCCGCTTAATCCTCTTTTCTATGAATAAACACTTTTCTTTATTTTACTCTTTCAATGCGGGCGATGTTTTCTTCCTTGCTTTCCTTAGCACTCGTACCAAATGGTCCACATATTTCTTAAGATGTGGTTCTCAAACTAAGACATGCTTCTTGAGCTGAGGTACCAGTGCTGCTTTTACTTGCTGTTACCAAACTATTATCTTTTTGAATGGTACACCTCATTTCCACCATCATTTTGAATTTTGCCCCTATTGGCCAGTACGTTTACAACTAGCTATTACTCGCCTAAATAATGATATTTTCTATATTATCACTTTTATCTTTTGTGATAATATTAAGTTGCACCTGATCCAGGACAGACACATGAACAACTCCAGTTGATAAATTTTGATATAAATTACTTTCACTTGATGCAGAGGTCCAGCCATCTTGGCACATATCTTTTCATAATTTCTTTTCTAGTCCATGTTTCCCAAAATAATTTATAAGAAGCAGTGCTGAAAGTATTGAAAAGACGAGATGCAGTATTCACCATATTGTTCCTGTCTTTCAGGTCTCTTTCCCTATTAGAAAAGGAATTAAGATTGTCTTGTGTTGACAGTTACTAATCTTTTTTTTGTGTTTGTATAACAGCTTATAAATAATGTTTCATTATTTGTTCCAGCGCTTTTCTGGGAGCAGAAGCTAATCTGACCAGTCTTCCTGAACCTCATTGCAGCAGCTAATGGCTCTGTGATTACTTAAGCCCATATCCAAATATAGATTACATCTGGACCAGATCCCCTCAGCTCTTACTAATATAAATAATATTATATAAATATTATTCTCAACAAATGGGTCTCTCTAGTTTTAGTCAGCTTTAGCTTCAAGCTGCTTGACAAAAAAATTAGCATATTCCGCTTACTGAGAGAACAGGAAAATACTGTTTCTTGGGTTGTCTGAGCAGTTAGGATAACTATTATTAGTTACAGTTACTATAATTACTAATATATGGTATAATTTTTAATTATAGGGTGGTAACTATCAAAATCGACAGCAGTTTAAAGAAAATCTGCAATTTCCATAATTGTATGTGATGTCTTACTTGTTTGAATGTAGTTTATTTTTGCACTTTACTGGACTGTAAAAATAGAATTGTTTGCTATCATTTATTTTTACTTCTCATGCAGTGATAGAGTTCTGTAGATCTTCATCTAAATCCCAAAGACTTTTATTAAATTATAATCGCTAAGATCAAGCATTACAGATTTGATTTTTTTTCCCCCCAAATCTTTAAGATCCATTGTATGCTTAGTTTTAGATGCTGTAATGGTAATAACATCTACTTCTAATATCCTGCTTTTCAGCAGGTTATGATTTACAAAGAAGAACAGTACCGCTGTTAAAGTTTTACAGATCGAGAAACTGCAGCAAAGGAGGCTTTGAGAGATGGCAGCCCCCTTGTCTGTGGTTAGTTACAGTTTTCCTGCATCCTTGTCTGTCCTTTGGTGTAAGCATCTTAACACTGGGAAAATAACTTGTAGTTGGTGGCTTGAAAACAGCTTATAAAGTACTAACTGTCTTTCTGGCAAACATTCCATGACAGAGGAAATAGCAGCTCTTGCAAATGTAACTTTATTTCTGTGAATGCCACCCAAGTCTTCAATTTCTCCTGAGTGCTCTCAGAACACAAATCAATGAATCCAGCTCTTGTTGAGCAGCCTTAAGATTGATTTTCAAAGTGGAGGGAAAATAAGGAATTCTGCGTTTTAAATACTTTCTCTCGTGTGGCATTTACATACATATTGTAATAAAGGGGGCCTTGCAGGGGGCCTGTCCCTATTAGAAATGCAGTTAATGGAAAACCATAAAGCCTCATAAAATATTGTAGCTGTATATGGTAATAAATCTTAGCAGGTATAGATGGATGACAGACTGGCTGTATCAGTTCAGACTAAATGGTTTATTGATATTATGCAAGGATGTGTTGGTTTTGTGACTGGTAAATGGGAACATAACAAAATCCTGAGAAGCAGGGAAAAAAAGGGAATGTTAGAAATTAGGCTCAATTTGGCTAAAGAAAGATAGATCATCCTCTCCCTTGTCTCATATTACTCTGCCCTGTTTTCCCTTTTATTTATCTTCTTTTCCTCTCTCTTTCTAGCTATTTGACATACCTTTTCCTTTTGCAACAGTACTATTAATTTCTTATCTGAAAAACAATTTTAGGCTATGCCAGTATTTCAGCATAAGGAAATAGGCATCACTGCCACAGCCAAAAGCTTCTTTCTAAATCTGTGTTTTTCTCTCGATAACTGATTAAAATGGGGTAAGCTCAGATTTTAAGAGTTCCACTTCATCCTAGTTAGTTGTGTGTTTCCTTAGAAAGCACACTTTTAATCATCTTTAATATGACTCTATCAAATGATAGTCAAATGACACCTTTCAAAGACAGGAGGGATATCCTCCTCAACAATAGGATAATGGAATTTGTTGTAAAATGCACTAGTGTTTTAAATACTTCAACCATTTTTCCATTCCTCTTTTTTAATCTCCTAGAAAGATACTTTTTAACAAAGGTTGTTTAAACAGTCCAAAGTATTTAATGCCCTGAATCAAGATGAACTGTAGCAGAGTGGTAAGATGATGCTAATGTCTTTGATCCTCAGAGACAATTTGTTCTATTGAAACAAATACATGAAATCGTGTTATATGTTTTTCATACCAACCGCTTTACAGTGTGTTATGCTGGATGGAATGGGCTTGAGACACTTGGATTTTGTCCTTGGTTTTGCTTTTACTTTTGATGAAATATTAACAAAGGCATCCATGTGCCTCAGTTTACCAACAGCTCTGTCATTTGTCTTTCCTACATTAATGCTTGTGAAATGTTTTGAAATAGTTGAGTAAAAGACTTTATGCACTAAAAATGCTTAGTACTATAAACATTGAGAGGATGGTGCTTACTCATGACTGCTCAGTATTTTAACGATGTTTAAAAAATATCACCTCTCATAGATCAAATACCATTAATTTTTTTTTTTGTGAAAGAGGAGGAGAACACAATAAGTCCGAAATTTGCTTTAAAATTGTTTTGCCCTGAGGGGGTGACAAAGGAGAAAGGAATGCTTTAGAGGCAAAGTGAGGGCATTTTGTCCTAACTCAATCATTAAACTTCTAGGAGCTGAGTATTAGGATGTTGAAATGTAGAAAACTCCAAAGGGAAAACAAATGGTTTCATTGGTTGATGTTTGTGTGTTTTCATTTGTTTATTGAAATATACATATTGGATTCTTCAGAGTTAATGGAAAACAGCTATGCTCAAGCAGCAAACCAGAGCTGTTTTGAGCGTGTGTTAGAGTATATGAAGTATATGAAGGTAGCACAGGAGGAAATCTCCGAGTCCTGGGAATATAGATTGTGCTCAAGTAGAGAGACAGTCTCTCTCTCATTCTAACACTTGCACTGCAGCTTGCAGACAATTTCTTGCAAAAAGGATGCTTTCTCAAAAAGACTTGTTCTCATCCATTTATACCTTCTATCTGTTCCTTCATTTACTCTTTAACACGTCATATTGCCTCCCTAAACACTTTGCTTCCTCTTTCTCATCTGCAGTGGTTTTCTGTCACTGCTGTTTCCTGGTGAAATAGTTGGCAGTTGGCAGCTCTGCTTGTATTAGCAGTTTTGAGACTGCTTCTCCTTTTCTTCAGCTAACTATAAAATTGTCCTGGCTTTTCAACAGGGAGATTAGCTCGTTGGGATATCTGCAAAACCGGTTAAAAACAAGGTGGAATCATTATTGAGTGAGTTGCAGCCTCTCTGCACATCAGCAATTTGCCAGCTACTTGGAAAAAACACTGTTTTATAGTACTTCACACAGTAAGAGACAGAAACTATCCTACTGCTCTTCCAGAAGGTTTGCTTGTACCTCTTGAAGTAAAATGCTTGAGCTAGAGATGGTCACAGTCTTTACAGCTTAACAGACCTCTCAACTTAGTTTAAATTATTTTTAATTACTGAGATCTTTCTCAGCTGATCCTTAGGCTCTTCACTGCTTTTAGATCTTAACAAAAGACTAATGATTCCATCTTAAAAAAAACAAAAAAGTCAAGATGTTTGGCTGATAATTGACTGTATGACTGGAGTTCTAAACTTTTTTTGAAAAAAAGATAGAAATTACTTTCTTGCCCTTGCCCTTTCACATTGACCTTTACAGTTCTTGTTGAGCTATTTCCACTCTTTGACAGTTTGGAAGTGTTTGCAAGGTATGTAATTCCTCCTTTGTTAATGGTTCCTTTTTTGCACCTGAATGATTCTGTGTAAATGTAGGAGGGACAGAAGTCCTGAACTTCTTCCTATAATGCAGGCCTTTTTCCGTAACTTAAGGGACTTCACTAAGAAATCTTAAACTGCTGCCAGGGTGGCTCTTAAAAGGTATCTGAACTAGATGGTAAAATTTTAACAAGGAAGCCATTTGCTCCTGCCAAGTGTTTACAGTTCCCTGTTTCACCATCTGCTGGAAAACAGCTTTGGCTTGCTAGCCTTGTATGTTTCCCCCCTTTTTTTTTTCTCCCAGGAAATGTTTGGAGAATCTGGTCAGGGAAGCATATGAAAAGGGGAAAATACTGGAACTGTGTATACTCAGTAGATAATAGGTATAAACGGAGTCATGGTGAGATAGAAGAAGCTGCAATTTTCCCTGTAAACGGTGTAATGACATCATTTTCATTGACAAGAAAGAATATGTAGTTAAACAAATCAGTTATTTCACTTAAATCCAGTTTATTTGTGTATATATAGTCTCAAACAAATATTTGCTTTAAGATTACCTGATTTCATGCAGCCATTTCCTGGGGAAAGGAGCATTGTAACATTTAAGGAAGAAAGCTTATACAGTTGAGATATTTTTCAGCCTGGTCTCAGTATCAGTTAAGAAACATGGTTAGCCGATTCCTTGTCAACAAACTATTATGCCACCAGGATGCAACAGAGATGGAACAGGGAAAAAGACAAGGACATTAAAGTGGTCAGCAGTATTAGTCTTACAGTCTTCTGCTCTGTTGTCTAAGATTGCATTCTGGAGGACTATTAGTCAACTGAATCAGCAGTAAAATGATGACTAGTGTGGTGACTGTGGACAAGCATGAGGTAGTTTCACTGAAAGTTAAGTGGTGATAATGTACGTTTTTATGCGATGTTCTTCATGCAGAGTTTCCTATTGTGTTTTCAGAGACTGCACTTTAGAGAGTTTGCTACAATGTTATACAGACCATTTAAAATGTAATTAAGAAGATGAACTACTGAAAAAGAAAATAGTTAATGAATAAAAGCACAATGAAGAAAAGAAATATTTCTAGTAAATAGGTACAGGCAGGGAGAAGGAGCGAATGTTTTGTCAGAGAAAGAAAAAGCATTCTTAAAAGTTAATCATAAGATGGCTAGTATAGGAAGGGGGAACAGCAAGTAACAGCAACTGAGGGAAATGGAAAAATAAGACTAGCAGAAATGACAACGAGGGAGTGTGGGATTTTTTTCCTTACTCTGGATTTGAGTAATTATTTTTTTGGACCAATTGTCTTGTACATACTGGGCACACAGGAAAACTTCCCAACTCAGCTCAGACATGGTGTTTCATAACCAGTCCTCTCGTGCCTTGATGCCTGTCACCCAGACTCTCGTTTTTCCATTTGGGGATGAATCCTAATGATCTTTTAAAAGTCTGTATTTTTGAAAGGCCATTGAAAATTGCTTTGGATTTCTGCTGTGCTCTCTTTATATAGATGTCAAAATAATTGTTGAGATAATATGATATTTAAATGATCAGAGTTAAAATTGACTTGCTTATAAAGAGTACCCTGGAGAAGACAGAGAAATTCTGATGAGCTGTGCAGGGATCTTCTGCACTAAAGATAGACACATGCTGAGTTAGTGGAAACCATGCTTTAAATGGCTAATCAGAGGACTTAACTCTGTAAGTTAGAGGAGAATCTATAAAGTAGAAGCAAATTATTTGTGTCCTCTTAAGATCCCCTGATGTAATTTGCAGATGTCTTGCCTCCAGATAGTAACACTGAGACAGCATCCTTTATCTCAGTAGGGATTTCCCCAGTGTGCAGGGGACACACTGTCCCCCTACACCAGATGACTGTGTAAGAACAGGGAACAGTGACGTTGCAGGAGCGTCATGAAGTCTCCTTGTATGACGTTGTGACTTCGTGCCCTGTGTTGACTCTCTGGAGACCATAGCCAAACAGGCAAGACAGCATCAGAAAATGAAACTTTCTATGTAAACTTAGGAATTTTAATTTTAAAGATAAACTAAATATAATTAAATAAAACTAAAATTTAATTGCTCTGGTTACTGGCTTTCTGATGGGTGACACCATCTTTATCAGCTGCTCCCCTTCATTTCAGGCATTACCAGTGCTTTTGTTACTAATTTTGTTGTGTGTTCACGTATGTATTCAGTTTATAAATTCATAAGCTTTAAGACCTAAAATGTGCTTGTTGCTTTTCACTTTCAGCGTACATAGTATGCTCCTTCAATAGAATTAGAGGTATGAATTTTTGTGGGTATACATCCATGACCTTAAGAAGACGGGAGGACTTGTAGGCAGAAGAAAAAATTAGTCCTGGGCTAGGAAAAGAGAAAGTAAATGGAAATGCTGAGAGGTTTTGTACTAGATGAGTTGCTAGCAGTGACTCACCAATAAAGTAGAAATGATTAATTCTGGGTGAAATGGAAGGGGGAAACTTTGGAGGAAAATAATGTTGCTCACTAAATTCTGAGTAAGGCTCTAGAGAGCAGTTGAATATTTCTTAGTGTAATTTGAACAGAAAAAAGAGGCAAATCCTTCTGGCCAGAGCTGGTGAGAAGTACTTTGCATCTAGTGTGCAAAAGCTATTTAACACATACTATAAAGTTTATAGAATAGAACTCGGGCATCAGGGCACTGGAGTTGTATTCCCTGCTACTGACACACAGTGTAACCTTGAATGATTCTTGTTCCCTTTAGTGTCTGAATTTCTTAGTATAAAACAAATGGGAATTAGACTATTTGTCTTGCAAAAGCAGTATCATGAGGAATGGTTCATAAATATTTGACAACTACAGCTGCAAGAAGCAACTGGTGTGACACATGATGCACAAACTTTGTGCTCTTAGAGAAAGATTTCATAGAAGTATAATAAGCTCAGTTAGACTTGACAGCTATATCTAGGAAAGGTAGTGTTGAGACATCATGCATACTTGTGGAGAGATTAAATTTTCCCCAATAAATCTCATGTGGGTGTGTTCTTAGAGGAGGAAGTTTCTTAGGCAGTGATGGAAGTGTGAGATTAGTTTTAGGATGCTATTTTTCCAGAACAAGGTATGCTGGAGGGATCAGAAACCTTTGTCTACTTTGGTTAGTGGGAAAAGAGTTATGCTGAGGAGGAAGAGAAATAATTTTCTCGAGGGAAATTATGGATAGGAAGGTATAAGGGACAAGTCCTGGATTTCTAATGGTAGGTGCTACTTGAAAAGGAACCTTATTGAGGATACTGCTTTAGGAAGTTTCCCAAAGGAAGCTGGGTTGATTTCTGCCAGAGAAAAACTTGCTAGGCCCCAGTGGCCCTTCATTCAGGGTAACAGCATACAGTTCTGTACCTTACCCTGCTGGGAAAATCTAGTGGCAAATAGTTTTCTCTGTTGCCCTGAATTTATAGGAACTTGTTCTAGATGGGTACTGAAGTCTCTGCTTCCAGGTTTTTGTGACTGTGTTAGTGCTGAAGGAATAAAGCAGGCTCTCACCTTGCTGATTTGCCTGCAGATTGTGTATTTAGATTTCTGTGTGTGTAAACAGAAAATTAATTCCTATTGTTAGATGTGTCAGGCTGGTGTACTTGTGTGCTTGCTAGAAATGCTACTGTGGAGTGAGCCCTTAATGGCTTAGCACTAGAGGTATTGCTGTTCAGCTTCTTACCACTATACTCAGAAATCAAGCCTGTCAGTGAAAAGTAGCAGCATGAATATCAATGTTCCTCGGTATACTAAATCTGGCAAAAAACTGTTTGGGATTCTTTAAGTTTCAAATCATACTGTATATTTAGCGCTCATGGAGGTGATTTCCTTGCCAACCTACATCCTCCTGCCACCTGCATCTCTCCTGAAGAAGGGGAATTATGTACACAAACTGTAATGTGTTCTGGAGGTGCTTGCTTACCTCTAGCTTCCGTACTTCTAACGTGTAGTGTAGATGGAGGCTGGAGACATGAGCTCAGGTTTAGAAGTGAGGTGCAGCTTCTGCCAAAATACCCACCTATCATCCAAGTAGATTGCATCTTCCTTCTCCATTTAAGATAAACAGCAGCTTCCTCTTCAATCCCTAGTACAGCAATATGTGGGTATCAGCTGATTTGCTCACTACCACTAGAAAAAAACCCCACCACTTTCTCTGTTTTTGCAGAGATGAAAAGGATTTGTCTTGAAGTTGGCAGCTGGCAGACTTGTTTCAGCTGGGCTTTTGTTTAGTATGTTTTTGTCTTCAAATAGCCTAGGCTCTGCACTTGTGTAGTAGGGTCGTGTACCCTCAAACTCTGTGCATATACCTTGATTTAAACATGTAGTATGTGTTCAAGAATGGTCTTGTAAAATTTATTACATAGTGAAAGGATCAGGGTTCTAGGCATTATTTGAAATGGGTGAATCAGGCTTTGATTAGTGTTTCCTGTTCACAATAGCCAAATCAGTCTTAATTAAAATAATCATTAAATCAGTCACTAGAGTTAATATGCCCCCTTACATTCAGTTATTTCTACTAAATTTGGGATTGTTTGTTCTGCAGACATTTATCCCTTTTATTCAGAAAAGATATATTGAATGATTTATTGTGATATTCAACAGTAGTCTTGAAAATAAATCTTCCAGTTTTGTAGCACTGATCTATAACATACTTCCTGCTACAGAAAAATCATCTAATAATTTTGACCTGTACAGAATTAAGTAGTTATTTTTTAGACTTACTTCCTCTAGTGATACTGTGAAGGTTTTATTGTTTTGTATATGAATTAGGGCAGATAAGAAACCTCTGGTTGGATAGCTCACTTTCAGTCAAGAAGCATATAAATCTTGCTGATTCCTTGCCTCTCTTAGTGGTTCTGTTTATTTTTCTGTTCAGAGGCATAGACATGCAATTTTATAAGAATGAAATAAATAATCAATATCAAGCATAGAAATATTATCTCAGGTTTTATGAGCTAGCTCTTTTTTTTTATACTGGAAATTTTATTTGGAAAGGAGATAAAAATACTTATATGTCAGGGATTTTGAGACAAGTTTACCTAAATCCTGGTCAAAAAGTTGTATTCTTGCAGGGGTGAATTCTATGCAGCATATGCTGAATTATTTTGAAGTGTTGTGGTTCTGCCTCTTCCGTTGCATACATCTGTGGAAAGTGCCCGTGCGTATCTCTGTACTTGGCACATATTTAATATGCTGCTAAGGCAGTCAGACAATCATATAGGGTAATTCCTTTTGCAGCCGAGTCACATTAAGATCTTTGCTCTTAGACATGGTATGTGATTATTCTGAAACATTATTTGTCCAAACATCTGATACTGCATATTTGTACAAAGCAGTGAAACTTGAAACTGGCTTGTATTGTTCGAGTTTTTATGACCTTTTTGGGCACTTTTACTACTTTTATTTTTGCAAGTGTTGTCACAGGGCAAGTGAATGAGTATTTATGTAACATTCTAAGAAAATCTTTTTTTTGCATCTTGAAAAATGACAGCAGTTTATGAAAAAATATTATATAAAGGCCAGACTAGCAAAATACCGGAATGTTATTAACTGTATCCTGTGTCTGTTCACACTGTTCTAGTTTCTGGGTTTTTGGTGGTGTGGTTTGTTGGGGTTTTTTGCTTGGTTTTATTTTTTTCCTTGTTAAAACACTCAAAGGATTGGAACTCTGTAGGGCTGTTTTGTGAGGGGGCATGTGTTTCTTTCCTTCTCCAATTGTTGATTTTGCATGCTGATTTACTGAAGCCAACATACAAAAAAAAGGAGTAGAAGTCTTAATATGGTAGAAGTATATTTTACAATTTATTTTTCTACAGAAAAGTGGCATAGCAATGCTTTTTCCACTTCTATCCCTTAATAGCTCAACAAATACATTTTTAAAAAAAAGATATTTCTTTTAATTGGCAATCATCTGACATGAACCTAAAATTTGAAAATTAGGCTGAATCCTCATTTCCCTCAGTGTCACCACCAGTAAAGGTGTTGGAAGTAGGGAAGTAGATATTCTTTGCAGGTGTGATCCCAGTAGCACCCCTGAGAAGTTCTTTCTGGGCTCTGGCATTAGCAAATAGCTGGAATTTAAAGAACAAAGTGGTTGATCAGAGAATTCAGCTCACGTTCCTGGGTATGTTAATTCTTGTTGTGGTTTAACCCCAGCTAGAAACTACACCACACAGCCTATTGCTCAGTCCCTCCCCCTGCGGTGGGATGGGGGAGGGAACCAGAAGAGTAAAATTGAGAACTCGTGGGCTGAGATAAAGACAGTTTAATAGGTAAAGCAAAGGCCGTGTGCATGAGCAAAGCAAAACAAGGAATTCATTCCCCACTGCCCATGGGCAGGCAGGTGTTCAGCCATCTCCAGGACAGCAGGGCTCTGTCATGCCTAGCGGTTACTTGGGAAGGCAAACGCCATCACTCCAAACGCCCCTGCTTCCTTCTGCTTCCCCCAGCTTTATATGCTGAGCATGACGTCGTATGGTACAGAGCATCCCTTTGGTCAGTTAGGGTCAGCTGTCCTGGCTGTGTCCCCTCCCAACTCCTTGTGCACCCTCAGCCTCCTCGCTGATGGGGTGGTGTGAGAAGCAGAAAAGGCCTTGACTCTGTGTAAGCACTGCTCAGGAATAACCACAACATCCCAACAACCCCAAAACTGTTTCCAGCACAAATCCAAAACATACCCCTGTACTAGCTACTGGGAAGAAAATTAACTCTATTCCAACTGAAACCAGGCCAGTTTTGCAGCATGCAGAGTAGGAAAGCACAGTAGAAATCTATTGTTCTCCTTTAAGTAAGATTTTTGCACTTAAAATTAAACTTGGAGAAGATATTTGAATAGAAAGCTGCTATTATAATATGATTTCTCTTTTGAGTAGAATTGTTCTTTAAATAGAAAATGGAATTTTGTTCCAACATCGCTGAAAATTCAGTGGAGTACATTACAGGATTTTGTTATGTATGTGGGAAATCAGCATAGTAAATGTAACAAATTATACATGTCTTAAGAGATATTCAGAGACAGAAGCTACAGAATTCATTTTATAAAAGTGAGATATTGCAGTTGTTTTTTTCTGGGATGCTGTAACTTACAAAATGCCATGGCACCTAATCAGCTTTTGTGCTGGTGTCCACAGTGTCAAAGCTCATGCCATCACGTCTAACTGGGGAGTAAGCCAGGCCAACCAGAGCAACAACAAATGCTCCTTTGCTGCCTCCCAAGATGAGAACCAGGTGGCCAGCCACCTTAAGGGAGTGTATGGCTATGGTGGATCCTGTTGCACTCCTCCAGGGAAACCTGCATGCTCAATTACCTCTCTGAAGTGCCTGTACACCAACACATGTAACATGGGGAATAAACAGGAAGAACTAGAGACCTGTGTGTGGTCTCAGGGCCATGATCTCATTGCAGTCAGAGACATGGTGGGGCAGCTCACATGACTGGAATGCTGTCATGGATGGCTACATACTCTTTAGGAAAGAGAGGCGAGCCAGGCAAGGTGGTGGAGTTGCTATTTATGTGAGAGAGCTGTGCTGCTATTTAGTGAGAGCTGGACAGGCTGGAGGGCTGAGTGGAGAGGGATCTAATGAGATTCAACAAGGGCATGTGTAGAGTCCTGCACCTAGGTAAGAGTAACCCCATGCACCAGTACAGGGTAGGGGTCAACCTGCTGGAGAGCAGCTCTGCAGAGAAGGACCTGAGAGTCCCGGTGGACAGCAAGTTAACCATGAGCCAGCAATGTGTACTTGTGGCCAAGGCGGCCAATGGTATCCTGGGGTGCATTAAGAAAAGAGTGGCCAGCAGGTTAAGGGAGGTTTTCCTCCCCCTCTTCTATGCCCTGGTAAGGCCACATCTGGGGTACTGTGTCCAGCTGTGGGCTCCCCGGTTCAAGAGAGACAAGGAGCTACTAGAGAGAGTCCAGAGAAAGGCTATGAGGAAGGTTTTAGGGGATTGGAGCATCTGTTTTATGAGGAAAGGCTGAGACCTGTGTCTGTTTAGCCTGGAAGAGAGAAGGCTGAGATGGGATATTATCAACACATAACTATCTAAAGGGCTGGCGTCAAGAGGATGGGGCCAGACTCTTTTCAGTGGTGCCCAGTGACAGGACAAGGGGCAATGGGCACAAGCTGGAACACAGGAGGTTCCACCTCAACATGAGGAAAAAAAATCTTTTACTGTGAGGGTGGCAGAGCACTGGAACAGGCTGCCTTGAGAGGTTGTTGAGTCTCCTTCCCTGGAGATATTCAAAACCTGCCTGGACACGGTCCTGTGCAGCCTGCTGTAGGTGAACCTACTTTAGCAGGGGGGTTGGACTAGATCTCTGGAGGTCCCTTCCAACCACTACCATTCTGTGATTATGAAATTGTAATCCTTTGTACATCCAAATTATTCCACTGAGTGATAGAAAACTAAGAAAATAAGGGAACTAGAATCTCTGTAAAAGGTTAGTAGCATAGAAATTGATTGCGCTGTTCACTTCTGGCCTGCAGGTTCAGCTGCATGTTTCCTGCTTACTACAACCCGAAAAGAGCTTATTCTCTTCAAATCCGAATATCAGAAGGGAAGACTCATGAAATCAGTATTTCAGACATCTGTTTGGCAGTAAGGAGGATGAAAGAGACAAAACAGTAGACTTACTACTCTTTTCCTCCTCAAGATGGAATTCTCTTCATGCCTGCTAGGGTTTTTTGTTAGTGCTGAAGTGTAACACTGCTGGAAAGGGTGCTTGGAAATGATGTTCAAACGCATGTTGCTTACAAGAAGGCTCCCCCTGCCATTTCTGTTCTTTCCCCCTCCTGTGCCCCCAACCTAGTGGGAGAGGTTCCAGTCGTGCTCTCTCAGCAACGACATTCATTACATGTGCAGTGAATATGCACAGAAATTGTCTCACCAAGTCATTTATTTGATTTCTTATGACACCTAGGGGCAGTTAACATGCTGACTGATCTCAGGGTGATGGGTGTGGGCCTCAAGTAATAGGTAATGAACATCTTGAATTATGCTTTAATAAGCATCAAATTTCAATGTATATATAATATAATGCCTTGGAGGAGGGTTTGTTGAGTCTTGAGATGGAGCTGTAATTCCTTCAATGCAGATGCAGGGAGCGGAGAGACTTAGCTCTGTTGCCTCAGACTTGCTGTGGCATGGCCTTGCCTCTCTCGGGAGATTTAATACTGTGTACTTTTTCACTGCTTGTCTTTTATCAATTTAAATTCCTTTTGCTTAATGAAAGCCCAAACAGTTGATACAGTCTGTGGATTTAACACAATTTTTTTTAGTGTTACACAGTAGACTGCTGGCTACTCTTCAGGTATATCAAGTATATATATCTGCATTTGGTACTCTGTGGAACAAGGAAAGGAAAAGTTGACTGTGAACCCTCACCTCTGTGAATACCCCTTTTTGCTTGGTCTTTATTGCAGACTCACATTTGCACATCAAAATAATTCAAATTTCAGTATAAATCAAGGTGTGGTAGAACAGAGCACTTTACTGGTGATGATAGAACTGTCATGTTGTGTTGATGCTGGGCATTCCCTTAAGGAATTTTCTTAGCAATGATTTTACTGAGGTGGACGCAGGTCAACGAAGGTTGAAAGCAGTCTAGAAAACTCAGCAGTGAAATGGGGTCTGGATATACCAACCCAAAGAATTCAGGGTTGAGAAGATGTATGGAAGCTGGATGTATTTCCTGAATGCTGGAAGGCAGGTTCCCTGTTCCCTATTGCTACCAGTGAATGGCAGAGTCTGTCAACAGAATGTGTGGACTGCTTTGTCTATGAACAAATACTGAAATGCACCCTGCTTGGGCAGCAGTGTTTATACAGGCAAAGACATTTGATGTTGTATGAGCACCCAGACTTGAGCAACAATTTGACTGGAAAGCTACTTCTTTTCCCTGGTGCTCTTAAGTGTGTTTGTGTGTTCAATGAGGAGCCCTGAGATGCAAAAATGTTATCGTCCTTTACCAACAGTAAAAACATTAAAAGTCTTAGAAAATTATTTTGAAGAAATAGTTCTTAATTTTTGGAGACTTTGTAAAATCTTAGTGTTTTTTAAATAACCTTAAGAATAGTCCAGATCTTGGCCAACATAGCAGCGTTTCCTAGTTGGGTGAGTTTGGGGCTGTTAGGATAGGAAAAGTTCTTAATATAGTGCTGCGTGTTTGCTTAGCACTCCTCCCTTAGGCAGCTCATGGATTTGTTTTTGTTTCTAACCTGTGCGCTTTTTTCTCTTTGTCTGGATGATCCTGTGAAGCTGGAATCCTCAGCAGCCCTGGCTCTGTGTTTTACTTCCACTATCTGGGACACACTGGTTGATTTTTTTTTTTTTTTCCTTCCTCTTTTTTTTTTTTTCCTCCCAATGTGCAAAAATAGCAAGTGGAAATTTTTATCTGTTAAAGTTACAACACAAAGGTGCAGTTCTCTGTCCCTAAGTCTGACTTAGCAGAATCCCCATGCTTTCAGAGTCACAGCCTAATTTGAGCCAGATCAATGAAGAGATTATTAAATAACTAAGCTCTTCCATTAGAGAAGCTTTGCCTGTGAGGCACTTTGTACTTTCACCTCTGACTTTGGGAACACTAAGAAGATCAATATTGACTCAAAAAACATAGGCAGTGAGAAAATATTTCTCTTCTGGGTGATAACTGCAGAATGATCTCACTATTGCGATGCCTTGTTAGTGAGCAGGTAGAACATTCCCCGCATACCCTTTATTTGTGCGGATCCTCTTGCACTAAGTGTGACTGAAGCTTTTGGCTCTGACTTTTATCTGTCATTTTAGATCATTTAATCTCATCGTTCCTTTCTCTTACAGCTCTGCTTCTCCCAATAGTAGTCTTCTTCCTCCAAGTGCCAACCCCACCCCAAGTGCCAACCCCACCCCATTTGCTGGAGGACTCAGTTCTAAGGATGAGAAGAAATTCCCTCGTGAACACATTTTGTCCTTGATATCTCCCTTCAGACCAAATTGTCAGTAGCACATTGAACAAACCACCATTACTGGTAACAGTTCCTACTGCTTGCTGACCTCCACTAGACTCTAACTGGTGCTCAAAATGAAAAGTTGTGCTTCCATTTAAGTCTTGTAAGTACTTGTTATTGGTTACATAAAGAGGTAAGCTGCTTTTTTTATTTAATAACTGTTTATGGAATTTAATATTTTTAAGTCTTGACAGGTTTTTTCTGAGAAAAAAATATCAATCTCTTTCAGGCTTTCACTGAAGACACTGCAGTCTGTTCTAGTGCTTCTAAAAATTCAGATCGCATCCTATTTAATCAATTTTTTTTATTAAGGCAGGTGTGCTGTATGTTTCTTGTCTGCCTTTTCCTTTCTCTATTTGACTAAAACTTTAAAAGTTCATTACCAGACAATAAAAATTAAAAAACAAGGAATTGAAAAATTCCAACTACATCAACTAGTCTTGATGGGACTGAGGTGGACTGAAAAGGTTCAGACAGAATGGGTCAAACTTATTTTGCTCTTCAAAACAATGGGTACTGCTATAATTTTGCTATTTTTGGATTATATTACTTGTGATGGTAATACTTCATTGGCAAATCTTGCACCAGTGTCGCTAGACATTCAAGACTTGGAAGAAATTTGTGCTGTCAATATCTCACAAGGTATAATATATACTTCTGGTCTTTCCCCACACATCCTCCAAAAAACTTAGTATCGTTACATTCAATCACCCAGTCCACTATATACTTTGCTCCATATAATAATTTTTCTGTATATTCTTAAATTTACACTTTTAGTTTACTCTGTTTCTTTTGCTCCAATTCCAGTTTTTCAAACAACATGTGACGAGTTCAACAATGGAGATGGTCAGTTGAGGTACAGTTTTTGAGCTGTTTTGGAGTTTTGTTTGTTTGGTTTTTCTCCTTATGGAGATAGAGTTCTGTGAAATGTTAATCTTACTAAGTTGCTGGTTTTGGGGTTTTCTGAAGAACCCAGGCTCTTCTCATGTGCAGATCTCCTTTCCTGTTCAGTGAGGGTTGGGGTAGAGCTGAGCAGGCAAGGATAAGGTAGAAGTCTAGCTGGTTGTTTTATTTTTGTATGGTTTCTTTAGCCTGTTGTTCTGTCAGTCACATTTACACGGTGACCTCACTAGTGGTCTTTATAGACACAGCAAATTATTGCTGAGGGGCGGAAGTGAGCAAACAGCCTGGGTGGGAGTGACAGCAGCTTGTCAAAGTGGCTCTGTCACAGGAAAAGTACCTGTGTGTATAACTTCATCGCATGACACTGCAGTAAGCTTCTGCTGTTGAAGGTCCCAAGTTCATGTCAGTTCCTTTCCAGCTTGCTACTACATTGAGGGATTTCCTTATGAATACTTACTGTCAGCAGGAATACAGGAATACATGATTTTCAAAGCAATTATAGAGTAATATCCTGGAGTACATTTGGAGTTTTATGCTACTTTTATTTTTCCTTCTGTTAACATTGTTGTGTTTTTCAGATTGGTAGATGTTTTGAAGTGTAGGTGTTAAACTACCAGCCAACACCAGAATATTTGGTTTTATGCTGGTAAAACCCTTCATCCCTAAGTCTTTGTTTTCTTTATTAGTCACTGATAACTTGACTGAATTATTTTTTTTTTTTTTTTCCTGCAGTGATTTCATTGTCTTCTTGCCTTTAACTCGAAAACAAAACAGAAGAACAGCTGTTTAGGGAAGCACTGGTTAAAAAAGACTGGCTCAAAGAAAAGGAGGCAGCAAAGGTTTAGTGTTGTGAAAATTATTGAGTGATGGATACAAAATCAGGGATATCTATTTAAGTAAGAGGGAAACAGAAAATGTAATTTCTGCATCCACACTACATTGTCCCTGTTTGTCCTATGTGCAGGCTGCTAAATATATGTGAAATACAGACTGTCCCAAATGAGCATGTTTTACTTTCTGCAGTGCAGACTCAAAATCCTGTAGATTCGCTGCCTGCATTGGCAAAGCACCTCCTGATTTCTACTGAAATATCTTTTAGCTGCCATTTTCATTACGAATTTTTCAAAGGATTCTTCTATGTACTGAAAGTCAAGACAAAAGTAGGAAAAGAAAAATCTTCATGAAAACAGCATTGTTTTTCAGTTTCCTAATGGATAGGGGCTCTTCACAAGTGTCTGCAACAATTTCACATTTCCGGTCCGGGGTGTATTTTCAAGACAGGGCCGAATGACCTGTACCTTTAAATTCTGTTCACTTTAAAAAGAAAACCAAGGGCTTAATGAGTCTAGCAGGTAATTGGGACATATAGTTGACAAACATTTGAATATTGGAAGCATTTCATCTCTGAAAGCAAGGATCTAAAATTACTGGGGTGTGTGTTTGGAGTGTATAGTAGTGGGGAGGAGCGAGAAAGTTAGGGAAACACGAGTTGTCCACATTAGTACAACGCAGCAAAGACGTGGCAATCTTCTTTATACAAAGCCCATTGCAATCACAGCAAACAACTTCACTGTGCTGGTGTCTGGTCCTTAAGTGTAACTTTGGCTTAGGTAGAGGGTGCTACTTTTCCAACAACAATGCAATATTTACCTAAAATTACTTACTGTGGCTTTTGGAGTGTCTCAGTAAATATAGGTCTTTTTGTCAAATGCTTGGGGAAATTAATGACTTAATTAACTGCATCAGTTACACCAGCCATGCTGTCCTTATACAGAAATGTGTTGCATTATGTATACCGTAACAGCAACAGTACTGGTTATTTTGCAACCAGCCCTGTTTTGCAAACTAGTGCAACTAGGACCAGACCTGTTTTGCAGACTTAACTAGCCACTTTGAGCTTGCAAGTGGTCATGCAAATCGACCTGAACAACTGGTCAAGGCAAACTTCTTCACTTGAAGGTGCTTGACTCCAAATGGCCGAAAAGATATCATGCATGTTTACTTTGAATGTAAGCAAAAAATAGTTAAATAATTTCCACATAATATTATACATCTCAGCAGATATGATAATGTGCTAAGCTTAGTGTAAGGGCTTTTTTTTTTTAATGCAGTATTATAATTGGAACAGTATCACAAAATTATTGGAGGGTAATAATCAATAAATCCTTTTACCTCCATAGCTCCTTTTGCCTCTGAAGCTTGGCATTTTTCTTTGCTAGAAAAGAACATAAGTATTTCTGCTGCCAGGAGACAGGATATTGTTAATATTGGACCTTCTGAAAGAACGATATTCAGCTTGGTCTGTTGCAAGGCAGTAGTAGTGGTGGTGGTGTTTATTGTTTTTGATACCTCCTCCCTTCTCCCTTCTTTTACATTATCTAATATACTTAAGTCTATCCTGTGAGTTTGTGACAAGTATTTTCTACTTGCTTTTTGTGAATAATCATGAAGTTGCTGAGAGCCTTCATCCCTACGCTTCTACAAACCAAGAAACTTCTATTTCTTTCCATCTCCAGGGAACTTTGAGATGGATCTTATTAATTAAAAAAAAAAACCAAACCCATCACCGCTGATGATTATAGCTACTTAAATTACATTGTTTTGTTCCTGTATTAGTAATATCCAATAGCCATAATTTTTCTATGTAGACTAAAAAAAAATCCAAAAAAGAGGTTTTAACTGTCGTTAGCACTACTTCTTAGTTGTATTTAGAAAGTGTGTGATGCATGCCTCCCCCTTAATATGAAACTGATTTTAGGGCTTAAAACATTTCTTAGGAAATGAAGACAACTGGCTGTAGCTGAATAAGATATTCTGTAAGCTGGTGTTTAATTCTGTGACTCAGCCCTCTTCTGTAGTGAAGAGCAGTGAAACTTAAGTATTGGATTCAAGCTGTTGAGAACTGGAGTCTTTCCAATCTATTACTATTTGCAGTTATGTAAGTTCTGATGAGCTGTGTTTGCTTATCTATAAAACTTTTCACATCTCTTTTTCTAGCAAAGCTATTTGGAGATCTGTAGTGTGACAAAATCTCTTTTCTCAATAATAATAAATATTCAGTAAGAAGCAATGCTTTGTGTGTTCACGTTAACTCTAAGTGTTCTTTGTAGCACACAGCAATAAAAAGAACAGCCTGGCTTCCAGCTTGCTAAAGGGCACTGAGAGGGAAGGAAGCAAAAACACGCTTCTAAATGAAAACCAGTTAGCTGTAACAATCTTGTTGATGGTTTGACTATTAGTTCTTCTGTCAGCTGCAGAATGCACTTTCTGCCCTGAGCCTCCTTGCAGGCCTGGTTAACCTTTAGTTACTGTGCATCAGACACCACGAAAGTTACTGAAAAAACAGCTTGCAAAATACTTGTGCTTTGGAATTTTGTGGCAGTGTGTGTACAGAAATTCAATGTGATTTCCACTGTTTTAGTTTATTACAGTAGTATTTTAACAACAGTAGTAGTTTGCAGTAGCTTCAGAATTGGTTTTTTGTCTCAGTTGTTAGCTATGTAAGAAGCAGTCTGTTTTTTGCCACTCTTCAAATGTCTCTTTCAATGTTTTACATTGTGATTGATAAAAAAAAAATAAAAAGCTCTTCCACTCGCTTGAATGTTTTCTAGGGAATGAAAAAAGATCTGTGCTTTGCTTTGATGTGTTGTGAATGGGCTGATGTGAGCTTGGGGGATTAGTGTTTGAGTTGCTGGGCTCACCATCTGGGAGAATAATTTAATTTATTTATTTTTTTAAGAAAGGACTGCAAAAGACCTTAAGGTCAGTGCAGCTTGAGAGAAGTATTCACTGGGAGTCCAACTGAAAGAACCTCTGTCATTCTAGTTTTATTTACAGACTGTATTTCAAAACAAATTTAATGGAGTCTAGAACCTCAGTGCACATATATCTGCTGACAAAGTTAACAGTATTAAAAATCTCCACAGCAAACTCTGTCCCAGTGAAGTACAAGTTCTTGCCTCCCAGTGCTCCATGTACTGGCTTGTAGACAGTAGGAGGCTCAAGAGAGGCCCTACTGTCTCTAACCCTTCTTGCTTCTGAGCTTGTTTAAAGTAATGAGGCCAGCTGTCCTGTCTAAATGAATCAACACTCCAAGTTCAGCTATTTTCTTTCAGTTAGACTCCAGGGAGAGGAAGTCTTTGGTACTCGTCAGGAGTTTTGTTTCCTGAAATTCATGAAAACCGGCTCATGTCTGGATCACAATTTAGGATAAATCCACAAACCATACTAGAAGTTAGTACAGTTCCCTGTGTAACTTGAAATGGTTTTACAAGGGTAGACTGAAGGGATCTGGATCTTGTAGCCCAAAAGCACTTCTTCGTGCAACTCCAAAGGGACAACCTAGCTTAACATTTTATTATAAAAATATGTATTCTGTCAGAGATGAACTGTGTCTCAGCAGATGTTAATACACATAAAATACTGCTGCTTCTTCTCTTATCTAATTTATGAATCTTAGTAGTTACATTTGATTAGATTGCTGTATTAATTAATTACTAAGATACAAGTCTAGTTCAGAATTCTCTGCAACAAATATTCTGGTAGTGAAACCTCTTCCTGTATTCTCTAAGAGGCCTGGCTTGGATGTTAGGGATTCTCCCTTCATCTCCTAAAATGGGAAAAAAAATCAATCAGGTATATAACATAAATTGAAATGATGCAAAGTTTGTTGAGCTCCTTTGTGCTCTAGTCATCCTGATGGGAGATTATGCTTTGTTAGACAATGGGAGTATGGGAATAGTGCTGCACATGCTGCAGGAGAGTACTCAAACATCTCACTGTAAACTCAGTGGCGCTATCTGTCCTGAGAAAGGCCCTCTGTTCTAACATGTCTGGGTACTAGTTCCCTATAGGAATCTCTGCATGCCTGAAATGAAGCTTGTGGGTAAGCTGTTCAGTTTACTCCTGTGTAGTTGAGATGCATGTAGTCCAACCTGAAACAAGTAAGAAAGGAGCACAAAATAAACAAAATCCTTTGATGATGTAACTAGTTAGGCTGCAAATGAGTTAAATACAGCTGTTGTCTTCTCAATAGACTGCTAGGCTAGAATGGGACAGGATGGTGACCGCTGGATGATCTGGTCAACAAATCTGAATTTTTCCTGCTGTGGTTGAAGTATCTCCTGCCTCTTTTGAACTAGAGGATATTTCTGAAGACCTATACAATTTTGGGAAAACTTGGGTCAATAAAACCAAACAAGAAAAAGAGATGATGACATATAGCAAGTGCCTAGGAGTCGGCTGTTAGATTTTTGTTCCAAGACTTGTAAATGTTGAATGTGTTATGAACAGAAAAGGCAAGATGATGCCCCAGTTCTTGAAGAGCATGGAAGGTCAGTGCACAGTCTTCAGTTCTTCTTGCTTCTCAATTTTGTCTCTGGTGCACTCTGCCTTTAGTAGGAGGTGGAAGACTACCTTCTGAAACAAGTGTATGTGTGTATGGACAAAAAAACATAGAGGGTATTGCAGAGGGGAAGGGAGGGAAGAAAATAATCTGAAAATTACTCGTGTGGCAACTATGCTCAACTGGTAACATCAAGATCTGTGCTTAGGAATATGGCTTTGTGTTTCAGGAAACCACAGGAGAGCTGAAACAAGCACTTCAGTTTCCAAAGTGAGATTCTGGCACAACGTTGAGATAATTCCCTAGGGTAGCTGGAAGTGGTGGGGAGGAGGGCAGTGATCGCAGCCACACCATTCAGCTCACAGAGCATCCCCAGAGTGATGCCAAGTTTGTGATGTTACTCACTGTGTGCACAGTGATGCTGTCATGATGAGTCATGGGTGCAGTGCTGTGATGGGAATGTTATAGTGTTGTTTGGCTTTATTCACCACTATGTTGTGGTGGCTGTTGCTACTTTCATTTTTATTAATGGATCTCTTGCATTAATTAACACAGCTTCAAGATAGTGTGGGAGACTAGGAAGTTGATAGTGCTCACTGAGCAGTGCTGTGGAGTTGCCTGTGTGTGGTTAACAGTCTACTTAGCATACTCTGAAGTACAAAAAAACCCCTTGCTATATGTACTTGCCTTTTGGAGAAACATAGTTAATGATTTTTTTACACATTTTACTGTAACATTAGTTAGTAGAATCAATTAAGAACTACAGAGAGATGACAATATTTATTACCATAAGAAAAAAGTTATCGGTGAATAGACAATTCAGCAACCTGAAATCAAGATGCTCTTCTTCATTTTGTTTCTACTGACACTATCAAAGGGAGAAAAAAAATATAGTGTCTATCATGTCTCCCAAGGAGAGTTTACTGAATATCAAATAATACTTCTCATCAAACAGTGGACCTGATCTAAGCTTGAATTTATCAGTTAAGTGCATTTTGTCCAGTTCCATTTTTGGCATCAACCCTCAATATTTAGAATAGATGATATAATACTTCCAGGAAAATACCATGGTACACTCTGTTTGCAGATCATTTGTTTGTGTGGTAGCTAGTGAAAAAAGTAGCAAGAAACAGGTTTGTAGAGAAGAGCTAGAGAGGAGGAATGGGGGAATAGGGAGCAAAGTACAAGTGCATGTGGAGAGTTTAAACAATGGTAAAATAAGTGCTAGAGGGACTTATGTAGATGGGGAAACAAACTGATAGATACTGGTAAAAGAACTAACAAAAATTAACAAATTTAGCATCCAGAAAGAGGGAGAAAACAGAAATAGTTAACTCTGTTAGAGAAGTAGATGAGAAGATTGGAAATTAATAACAAGACTAAAGGAGGGAGACTGGGCAAGGAGGACGAGAAGTTCACTGGAACTGGTTAAGTAAAGAAATGGCTATTTGGGAGCCATTATTGTGTGACCCAGAGTGTAACACTAATACAACGAAGTCCAAGTTGTCTGTAGTCGTAACTAAACTAGCTCTTACGTAGCAAGGTCAGATACCTCTTCTGAAGTAGCAGCATTTGTGTTTATCCTGGTGATCTTTTGGTGGTATTGAGGTTTATGCAGCTTCTGCTACACTATCCACATACCCCAAAGCTCCAAAAATCTGACCAAATGTATTGTGAGAAGAAAGTGGCTTGTCTCCTTCCCACCCCCACAATGTCTGAGCATGTTGGGTGAGCAGGCTTTGGGTGTGAGGCTATGCGGGGAATGATAGCGATACAAAAATCATCTCCTCTCCCTCCCCTTCCCAAAACCGTGTGTAGCTTCAGCTCCAGTGCAGTCCACTGGGTGGCTGCACAAGTGCTTGCAACAATGTATGGGCGGGGATAAGTAATGTGGGTGAATGACTGTGTTCCTACTAGCAACGGGCACAAGTTTATGTCAGCATAAAATACACGTGTGTCTGTAGACTCAAACAGCAATTTAGAAGGAAAGATTGACTTGGTGAGATTTTTTTGAAAGTTCTGCTCAGAGTGGTTTGGGTTTTTTTTCTGGAGTAAGCAGTTAGACAGAAGTCGAGTCATGGAGAAAAGCTGTGGAAATAGACAATTTCCATTCTGAATGCCGGTGTTATGCCATCACAAAACTGAAAACTGGAAAACATTGAGAGCAGTTCTGTGTCATAATTAATTTTCTGCTCATTTCCTGATGTTTTTGCAAAGGACACTAGTTTTTCCAGAGTGGTCCAGGAAAATGCAAGCCTAGCTCAGAACTTTCTCAAGAATCCTTTTTTTTTTTTTTTCTGTGTTTGTATGGATAATGACAAGAAATCAATCTATCTGTCTAGACTACACTTCCAGTATGAAATCTAGAATAAAGCAAAAGTCTGTAAAGATTAAGGAACACTTGTTTATATAGTTAGTTGTTTTTTTTTTCTTAATGAAACATCCTCTGTGTGTTTAATCTTTTTTTTTTTTTTTTTACATGTAGTCCTCATAAATATTAACCTGTTTGTGCTTATCAGACTGTTTTCAGGTTGTAACCCCCTATTTCAGCCTTACAAGTTCTATGTGGTCATTTGGCATTAGCAATTAATTATATGTTAACTAGATGTAAGCTTCAACTTAAGTAAAAAGCTGCATAGAAAAAGCCAAATGTACTGTGCCACGGGATGCTAGATTGGCCCAGGAAACCTGTGCATCTTGGGCATCATCCACGTATGCTGCTTGCTTGTGGCTACCAAACTCCTAGGATTTTCATAAGTTAACTTGATTTGTTGCTAAAGCGCAAATTCCAAGTTTTATAAAGCAGGCAAGAATGACAGCCTGGGAAAAATGACTGTACCAAATAAAAGGCACTTGTCTTCATTTCAAAGACTCCCCATGTTCAATCCTTGCTTTACCTATCATTCTCTCATGCTGTTGAGATTTTTAAGTCTGGCCTCTAATTGGCCTCTTAAGTCCTCGTTTATCACCAACTTGTTATGTTTTCTGATAAGCACCTTCTAGTTTTCTTCCACTATCTTCTTACCTCTTTCAGATCATTCCTTAAGTTTGCTTTTTTCTGTGATACTTGTAAAAATTTCACTGAAATCACTCTGCTATGCTGGCAGTGTTATTTTAGCTTTTCCTTGTGCCACAGTATTTAGTACAGTTGGGTTGCAAATTATTGCCCATAAGTATTCCAGGAGTGCAGAGTAGCAGACTGGAAATAAATATTTTATTTAATTTTTATTTTAATTTTGACTTAGATATGATCACTTACAAATGTCATCTTCTGAGTGAAATACGTTGAGTCTCGCTTGTAGAGTCCTGTATCAAAAGATTGAACCTGGGAACCCAAGCCAGCTCAAGTCTTACTGCCCCTAGAGTGGCAAAATCACATTTGTGGTATAAGTGGAATAGATGGATGGAGCAAACATTGACTGGGGTTAGAGGCGTAAACCGATTAGGAGTGAGTCTGTAGGGATTTGGGAGACAGGTAAGGAGTTGTAGAGAGGGTCTGTTGCTGTGGCAGCCAACAGACAGGGGATTTTGGTGGAGTTAGTGTAGTTTGCACAATGCTGGTAAAGAAGGGGCTGTCAGGGGTTGTCTGTGTGAGACTGTGGGAAACATTATAGTAGTTTCAAGAGGTTTAGAATGAGAAGAATGAGCAGATGGTTCTGAAGACGGCACACGAGGCTGAGGGCTCCCTTCCCTACACACTTCACCTAGCCTGCTTTCTTCCAGGCAGCTGTCAGGGGATAGAGAAACTTTTCTTTCCAGAGGCCTCCAACTCTTACTTACATAAGCCTTTCCCTCTTTCCAGCACCTATGAGCTACTGCTCCATCAGTGGGGAAGGATAATTCGAGCATTTTCTAATGTTGCAAGAGAAGGGACTCGGACGTGAGAACAACAGGAGAAAAACCTTGAATCTTGCTGTTCCTGCTACCAAAAGAACCCATTTCTAAGTAAACAGCATGTGCTTTTATATCCTTTGGAGAACTGAAGACCTTTATGGTTTGTTCAGTTCTAGATCTTACATGAAAAAGGTTTATTATAGAATCATTTTGGTTGGAAAAGACCTTTAAGATCATCAGGTCCAACCATTATCCTAACACTACCAAGCCCACTGCTAAACCATGTCCCTAAGCACCACATCTATACATCTCCTGAACATCTCCAGGGATGGTGACTCCACCACCTCCCTGGGCAGCCTATTCCAGTGTCTAACTGCTCTTTCAGTAAAGAAATTTTTCCTAATAGCCAATCTACATCTCTCCTGGCACAGCTTGAGGCCATTATAATTTTAGTCCTGTACTCTAAGCAGAGTTCATTTTTACCTCTCCCAGCCTGTAATTTTACCTTTCAGATAGTGTCTCTAGAACAAGAGGCCAAAGTGGTTATTATGGTTTAGAATCACTGATGAGCAAATTTCTTGAATATTGATCGGTGGACAAAGATCCCTGTTTGTAGTGGTAAACTCTGCTGCTGACTCACACTTCTGAAGCAAACTCGCTTGGATGGAGACCACAGCAAATACTACCGCTGTGATGTTTCCTTTTTACTTGCAATCTAACTAGGAATGCCTGCTGTATGTGTTCTTAACATATGTTAACTTCTCTGCTGCAGTTCTTGCCAAGAAACTGTCACAAAGGTATTTAGCAAACGAAACTGCATAGGAAACATTCCTGTTGTATGGAAGTGCCTTGTGTAACTAATTTGGCATGTGTAATGGGAGGGTGAAGATAAAGCTGCATATATACAGTGTTTAGGTAAAGTCATCATATTTTGAATCATAATTATAATCCTTTTAGATGTTAGTGATCTCCAGAAAGCGCTAAAAAAAAAAATCAGCTACACAAGCAAATGATGGAAATGTAGTCAGCATGAGCCTTCTCCAAGGCTCAGTGTTAACAACATGAAGCAGAATCATGCTGTTGTTTGCAAGCATCCGAAGTAGGATTCTTTTTTTCTTTTTGTGTGTGTGCAAGCTTGTACTCTACACAGCGTTTATTTCTTTTCACCTTTTCCAGTCAGGCATCCTGCTGCCCACCCCCTGGCCCTGAACTGGCAGGAAAAGTTGCCATTTCATTGGAAAACAGTACTGTGTTTGCAGGGTATGCCGCTTAATGTTCTTTTCTCCAGATAAAGGCAAGTATTAGTTGCTGCTAAAAGTGACTTGGTGTTGCCCATTCAGCTTGGTAGAAAGTTATATTTTCTGAGAAGCGAATGGGTGCAGAAGAAGGGCTTTGGATATCATTTTTAAGCAGGAGCAGCATTTCCACACAGGGCTGTAGGGCTGGGGAGACCCACACCAGTGCCTTTATGCAGGGAGCAGCAAGGCAGAGGGGAATATGGACTAGTTGATGGCACATCAGGTCATGTTTCAAATAGATTTTGAACATACAAAGTAGATTAGAGCAGAAAGTCTCAGATCTTACATTTAATTTTCCCTCTGGTAAATAAATTTGTTCTAAACTGTAAATGATTTTCCTTCCCCTTCCTTGTCCCTGGACTACGTATTCTTCCAGGCACGCAAGGGATTTTTGTTTTCTTTAATTTGGAAAGTCTCTCTCAGCTCAGGAATGCTGCTTGGCACAGGAAGAACAATAACAGTCAAGAGAGATTGAACTGTTATCCCTACAAAGAGAATTAAAAAACAATATGTGTGCTGTTGTATTTAACACTTTGTGGTGTATGCCTCTTGTTTAACTGAGATCACAAGTATGAAGTGAGTGCCCAGTGAAGTAATACAAAACACTGATTTCCTGAAAGGCAGAGCAAAGGAGTGTGTGGTCTTGTAACTTTTGTTGTTAAGGTTAAATTACAAAATAGATTTACAATAATGGTTTTTTTTTCATTCCAGATACTAAAACACTTCAGCACTGTAGCTTTAGTATTGTAAGTGTTGGCCAATATTGCGCTTCCAACAAGAGAGTCATAAACAAGTAGAAATAAAACAGGAATTAAATTGTAGATTGAGAAAAATGGTGTGCTTGATGTGTATGTGTACATGCACAAAGTCAGTCTCAGCTTCTCCACATCAACATAGGTTCATTGAAATGGATATAACCATCTGCCTTTACTTACCATTTTAATATATGTCTATAACTGATTGTGCAATTTTAGAGCTGCTTGAGAGAATACTGAAATAAATGTACTTACATGAGTGCTAGGCCGAAGACAAAACCAATCTCACAAAAATAAGAAAGCAAGTGCAAGACTACATAATAATATAGACATGATTAAATTACTAATCTCAGCAGAAGAGATTTATAACTGTTCATATGCCTTAAAAGGAATGATCTGGTGAAAAGAATATTTTAGTGTTTTGCTTTTTACAGTATGATTTGTTTTATACATAAATAAATTAGATTTTTCTGACACAACTGTGTAGTGAACTAGCAGTAAGGCCACTTTGTGGCTCAGGCCCGTATCTAACATCCATCCTGTGTTCAGATCTACAGCCAAAGCTCATGACTTAGCCAGTGGAGATTTGGGTGAACTCTGGATAGGGTCTGCTTGGTGTTGCAAGCCACTCAGCTTTATTGCTTTGCAGGGCTCGTACTTTGTACATGGAAAACTGGCTGTGGCCTCTTAACACTTTGAATGAGCCCATCATTGTGAATTAATTCTCCCGAGTTTTGTGTGCTAAGGCAAGGCTAAAACCAGCATGTCTGGATGTACAGACCAGTGCTCTTCTAGTGTTAGTTTCCACATCAGGAAAAACTTAAAATATTTGAGAAAAGCATCTTGGGTGATATGCATTTCATACATTATGCACCATATAACAGATTTCAGGGAGGTCTTACTGCATGTTTGTAGCACATCAAAATGAGATTTCATTTTGTAACACTTGGACTCTTTTCATTTATTTAATACTGAACTCTTGATATACTGCCTCATTCAAACCACCATGTGTGCTGTGTTACCTAACTCTTGTGTAATTATTTAATTTAGAGTTTTCTTTGAATGCTTGGAGGTTGGTGGCATACACGGATTCTGAGTAAATGAATCCCTGGATCTCCTGCAGGAAGCAGTGTTGCTCGTATCTTGACGTTGGTATGATGATTTTTTGAAGCAGCAGTGGTTTCTTCTCTTGTCTTCTATGGGTTGGTTATAGGTCCTTAAATCCTGAGCTTTCAGCTGCATGAGTGCTGGCATGCTGCTTGTGAAACCAGTGGCAGTCAGGGTGCACTACATTCTGCCATGGGGCTTATCATTTCTTTGTTAGGGCAGACAGAAAATACTGAATGATTCTTCCAAAATGAATGTTAGAGGTTCCATTTCTAGCCAAATTATCTTGGCCTTCCATCTTCTGCCATCTGGCTGTATCCAACAGAAACTCCCACTGATTCCTATATGTGAGCTTTCCTTGGCTCCAGCTGTAGCCCAGGGACATGCAAGATATATAGGGCAATTTGCCCAAGCTAACTTTGTGCTTTTTGAGCAGTTGCTGATTGGGTTCAGTAACAGTTGGTATTCTTTTTGATTCTTGTGGATGATTGTACCCATGTTCTCTACTCTACACATGGATGAAAAAATAGGTGACTGAAACAAATCATAGTTCTCCTGTAGCTTTTCCTGTCCTTGAGATTTATCAGCATCTTGTCTTTAGACAAATGATGGTAAAGCATTTGCAGGCTATTCTTGAGTAAGCAGAGCTAGTATCATGAAATGTGATCCTGAAATCCTTGCCATCAGGAAGAACAAAGGGGAGTTACAGTTGCAGATGCACATTTGGTGCCATCCAGCCTACAGCCTGCTGCTGATGTGATCCCTGTTATGCTGTGCTGAGCACTGCAAATACTAACTTGCAGCATCTCCAGCTGATGCAGGGTATCTGCTTACCTTCTTAGCTCTGCCATTTCAACTCTGCTCTGGATTTCTGAATAGCATCTTGTATGTGTGAGCATGCAGGTATCATTTTAAAGCTGTTGTTACTGTCTTGCAGGTACTATGTTTCCTCATTTATAAAACTGACTGGCAACCCCAGTCTGAGGGTTTAGCATATTTACTGACACACCATCAGGGCTTCCATGCACATTCTGTCCTAAGCTGTCCCCAAGGCATGTGAGGACTTTTTAGTTATGCAAGCTTCTACTGTGGATCAAGTGAACAGAACTGGTGGAACAAATGAACCAAAGTACATGGAGATATTGAAAACCAGAAAAGGTGAGAGATGAAGGAAAGAAGAAAAATTGTAGAAGTCAGTCATAAGATGCTTTTATACATTTACACATATTTGCATTGATTTGTGTTTTTTTTTCAGAACATGGTGCAGCAATTCTACCTTTATTAATGTTAAAAAAGATACTCAAGTGGAGATCCATTTTTCCCATTGTTTTTCCATGTGCTGTAGGTTGGAGGGGGAAAGAGTGTACAGGGAGAGGAAGGATGGTTAGATGTTTCCCATTTGCATTTGAAAACTACTTTGGATTATTCTTATAGGCTTGTCTTTCCAATGAACAGAACATTTGAAATTCCTTCTGCCTATTTTTAAATTTACAGTTGTTGTTGGGGCACACAAATTTCCAAATACAAGGCACATATGATTAGAAGATGTAATGGGTTTGTGTGGCAGGGGGGTTACAAGGGTGGCTTCTGTGAGAAGCTGCTAGAAATTTCCCCCATGTCCGATACAGCCCTTGACAGCCGGCTTTAAGATGGACTCACTGCTGGCCAAGGCACAGCCAATCAATGACAGTGGTTGCGCCTCTATGATAACATATTTAAGAGAGGAAAACAAAAAAAAAAGGGTTATTGTGCAGCAGTAGTGGCAGCAAGAGAGAGGAGTGAGAATATGTGGGAGAAACATCCTGCAGACACCAATGTCAGTGAAGAAGGAGGGGGAGGAGGTGCTCCAGGTGCCGGAGCAGCGATTCCCCTGCAGCCTGTGATGAAGACCATGGGGAGGCAGGCTGTCCCCCTGCAGTCCATGGGCAGTGGAGCAGATATCTGCCTACAGCCTGTGGAGGGCCCCGACGCTGGAGTAGGTGGATACCTGAAGGAGGCTGTGACCTCGTGGGAAGCCTGCACCGGATCAGGCTCCTGACAGGACCTGTGGCCTGTGGAGAGAGAGAAGCCCATGCTGGAGCAGGTTTGCTGCTAGAGACTCCGTGAGGGGGGCTGACGCTGGAGCAGTCGGTTCCTGAAGGACTGCACACCATGAAGGAGATCCACGTTGGAGCAGTTCATAAAGAACTGTAGCCCGTGGGAAGGGACCCCACATTGGAGCAGAGGAAGCATGTGAGGAATCCTCCCCATGAGGAGGAAGGAGCAGCAGGAACAACAATCTGATGAACTGACCCCAACCCCCATTCCCTTTCCACCTGCGCTGCTTGAGGGGGGAGAAGGTAGAGAAATTGGGAACAAAGCTAAGCCCAGGAAAGAAGGGAGGGGTGGGAAGTAGGTGTTTCAAGATTTGGTTTTATTTCTCTTTACTCCTCTCTCAGTTAATTGGTAATAAATTACATTTTTTCCAAGTTGAGTCTGTTTTGCCCATGATGGTAAATGTTGAGTGATCTCTCTGTCCTTATCTCGACCCCATAAGCCTGTTGTTATATTTTTCTCTACCCTGTCCAGTTGAGGAGGGGGAGAGTGATAGAGTGGCTTTGGTGGGCACCTGGCATCCAGCCAGGGTTGAACCACCACAGAAGGGCAGAAAACTTCGTGAGAGAGCTGCAGCAGATTCCTACTGAGTTTGCTGGACTTTGAGTCTGGCCAAGAGACGCAGTAGCATGTCTCTCTGAAGATAGTCGCATCAGGCTGTTTGCAACAAATTCATTCTAGGACCTGTGAAACTAAACTCACTGTTGCAATAGCAATCTTTCATCTTAGACCACGAAGCTGCTCAGAAAGTGAAAGAGACTTGCATGATTTTTCACAGTTCTGCTACCTGATGGGTGAATCTAAACAGCTCTGAATTCAGTCCCCTCTCACACTCCTGCTACATGATGGCGCATTTTTCTCTGAGTGTTTTTAATCCTGGGGATATGGAAAGATTAATGGGGAAAGACTTCACCAATCACTTTTAATAAACTGAAGCGATGTTAGCACTCTGTTTGCAAACCTCTCTTGGGCATAGATTTCTTCTTAATTTAAGGTCTTTTTTATTATTTCAATATAGCTCTGCCCAGCTCCTCCAAAGCTATATGGTAGTGAAATTAATTCCTAATCACTGTGTCTTTTAATTGCTAGAGTACACCAATATCCAGGTTTTTCTCAATCATTTCCTATGCTTTTGAAAGAAATCAAAATTTCTTTCCTCCATTTCCATTCTCTCTTCTGCTTGAACTCCGTATTCCATAAGGACAGTGGTTATAAAAGATGTGTGCTTGTGTACTTCATTATTAGTATAAACTGTTTAAGAAAAGTTTCAATGACAAATTTAATTTTATATATATTAATTAAGATTAAATTCAGTCTTTGCACACAGAAAATGTTTTCTTGAAATAAAAAAAAACTTTCTACCTTGTTCACTTAGCTAAAATCAGATTAATGTCAATGCATTTTAATGTACCAATGTCTTTGAGTTGCTAGTGGTTTAAACTCTTACTGTTAATTCTAAGTCATCACAGGCCTATGGAGTTGTTTTCATAATAATCAAAGATCTTGTATTTGTCCTTTCTGACTATAATCGAATCTGTCTCTCAGACTTCCTGGTTTTGTTTGGAATTTTTTTAACTGCAAAAATAATATTTTTGTTTTTTCCTTTGAAACCTAAACACAGTTTTGCATCGTTACAAAGTAATTTTCTGACCAGATATTGTATTGAAATAAATTCAGTGCAACAGTTAGCTGGGGACTCTGAGTAGGACTGAAGTATATGTGCAGTGGTTTAGAGTTTTTTAACCATTAATAAACAATCTTAGTAGCTTTTGTCTTTCAAAGACCTTGCTTGAATAAACAGTTACATTTTTATACCACGAAACAACAAAGTAATTAATAGATGCTCAGTTAAGTAGTACTACTGTGTGCTAAAATTGAGGTAAATTTTAACTTACTGTTCTTTACCATTGTCCTGGTTTCCATTTAAATACTTAGCACCAAGAAAGCTGGAGAAAACTGCAGAGTAAGACCTCTAGCATCTTTAACACTGCATGAAGATGCTGAGTGGTATGTCTGCTCTGCACCTGGCAGTATGTAGTTCCACTGAAAAAGTGGAGATGGAAGCAGTGTACTCTATAAATGCTGTGGAAACCCAGCTAGTCTCAGGCAAATGCATCTTATTGCAATCTCAGAGATACAAGAGGAATTGATTTGTTATGTAACTGTGCGTGTGTATATATATGGGTTCATTTACACCTATCTTCTGCATGTCACCCCTATGTGTGAAGGTAAGCTTTTTTTCAGACATTTTCATTAATTTAAAGTTTTGGGTTTTTTTTCAAGTCAGCTAAATATAGTAGTTTTTTATGTAACTTCATGTTTTTAAATTGAGGCCTTGAAGTTTAATTACAGGCACCAATTGGTTAAATTTAAGCAAATTTACATTCAGCATCTTTGTGTAGCAAATTTATGTTGAGTGTAGCAGACCATTCCTGAAGTAGCTGATATGTGAACATCAGGGAGAGAAATTACCAAAAGGAATTCCCTAAATAGATTGCTATCACTGCATAACATTTCCGTGTGGATTTGGTGACATTGTTTTGGTGTTCCCTGTAGTTCAGTAATCAGCAATTCTTCCTCTATGCCTCTGGATAGGTCCCTGGCTCTGTCTGTGCTGTAACTCACAGTTAATAGAATGCAGAGGCATCCTGTAGTTCATTATGGATTGTGAAACCTGTTCAAGGCACTGCAGGAATAGTGGCTAATATATATTGAGTTCTGTGCTGACAGGTCTGTGTTAGAGCTGGTTTGTGTATATTGACTATAGAGGTCTATTATTCAGATAATGTGACTAGCCATTTGAACACAATATCATGAGAACTGATGGATTCTTGTGTCAAAATTGGAACACAAGCTTTAATACAACTGAATAAGTAGCAGGAATGACTGGATGAAATACATGGCCTTTCATATAGTGGGTCAGTTCAAGACATGATACTTTCTACTGCTCTTAAAAGATATAAAGCTGTAAAATATATATTATTCCATTATTCGTCTTTTCCCATACTCCCCCTCCTTCCCCATCTCCCTTTACTTCAGTGGATCCATAAAGCCTTAGAAAAATCTGCCTACTGGTGTGCTTATCCCTTGGGAAGTGAGCTGGTTTACTCATTGCTCCCCAGAACAGCAGCTGAGAACAGTGGGAAATCAAGAGCTGCTGTTTTTGTTGGCTCTGCATTAAGCAACAGGAGAATAGGTTATTTGCAATGGAATTCACTCAAGGTAGTCAGGATACAAAGATCAACATCATTCAGCAACAGACCACAGGAACAGAATTGAAAGAACAGGCAAGCATTAAATAAGAAAGCAAGTATGCAGTTGTGCACACTGAATGGCACCCTCACTGAGCAGCAGCACCAAGCAGCCTGCATGCCCTAAGCATTGTTGTTTCGAATAACCTGTGTGCTCCGTGCAGGATGGACACAGGGGAGTGAAGACTATCCATGAGAAAGTAGAATACTTCTGCATACTTTTACAGAGCCCCTTTGGAATAACTGCAGTTCCCTCCTATTTGTCTGTGAACACAAACTGAGATAATCTTCTTCCCTCCTTTCCCTTCCCTTGGCATAATTCTTGCACTGCTTTAAAGCATCTCATAATATAGAGGAAATTTCTTTCTGACCTGTGCTTCTGAGATCTGAATAATCCTGGCAAGCTTAGAATGAATCTCTTTATTGTCTATCAGATGTTACTGCCTGTAAGACCATGAAATGCTTTTATGTAAAATTTGTTTCCACTGCTTGACTTGATGACTTTTAAGCAATGGTGAGGTGAATCTGCATCGTGCTTCATACAAGTAAGAAATCATTTTATCAGGTCCTTTGTTTATTCTCTTTAATTTAATAATATATCCCATTCACCTTGCATAAAGGAATAGAAGTGAAAGAAGGACGCTTCCCTGGGACCCTATCTTGGGGATGATGATGGACAGTGTCTAAAAATACCAGTTGGCACCTTACATCTTGTTGTGTATGTTCCCTGTTATTTAGCTGCCAAGATGAAGTGCGAAGGGCTGCAATAGGTAGAACTTGAAGTGAGATGAGTCAGGATTACACTGCAAATAGCACATGCCTTTATTCCTGAAGTGTTTGATGTGAGATGAAATACATTCACTAAAGCTTGAATGGCTGTCCAGGGACATTGTTATAATGCATCAGCTTCTTTCTAAAAAAGATGATATGCAACATCCTATGATACTGTTTTATGTGCAGTGAGTGGAATAGCCCAATTCAGACAGAATTTCGGTCAATGCCTTTTGAATGTTAAGCTCCAATGATTGCTTAGGAGAGAGCAGTCCATGAAGGACTTATTTTCCGAAAAGAATGAGAACATGACTGCAGACTGTTCCTTCTCCATGAGGTGTAACATACTGTGTTGGCCCTCAGATATCAGTTTGTTTGAAATAGTTACACATAATCAGGGAAGGAAAGTCAAATTTTTGAATAAATGTACCATGAGCAAATTATGCCACTATTGCCCTGCTGAGGAGTTCCTGAAACACAAATGGAAGTAGGAGACTACTGCATGGTGTAGTGAGGGATAGTAGGGCAAAGAGTTCAGTAGAGGAGGATGGCGAGTGAAGAACTGTGCTGCCAGCTTCCACATGGAACATGACTGAATCTCAGAATTTGGGGCTGTGTCTCTTTTGAGTTTCAGCGGCTTGCCTGGACATTAGTATGGAACGTAGGAGGTGAGCGTGTGTGATTAATTTCTTTCTACTGATTGTGGCTTACTATATGTGTTTCTGTTTATCAAGTGCATATAGATAGTGCACCGATATGTAATTCAGAATAGCAACTTCACAATGTCGTACTATGTATATCATTATGCAAGGTCCTATGCAGGATACACACCATGACACATAATGCAGAAAAATGCCATGAATTATGCAATGGTGTATGATTGAGCTCTTCCTGCTTTCATGTATATTTTATACTGCAAATCACAACTTCCAGGCCTAACACATACACTGATAATTTGTTTTGCAAACTGTCAGCCTTATTGCGTCTTAGCCATGTCTAAAACAATTTAGGGTGTAATATTTGAAACAATTATAGGTGATTATGGATTGATCTTTCGCTGAAAGCTGATTTTATTTAAATCTTAGATTCTTATCCATGTTCTGCTAACGTTTGTATGAATGAGTTACTGGTGAATTTTAAGCATTATTAATATGTTCAATAGTCAAACTCTTCAAGGGATTCTAAGCCTGTTTCTTTTTTGTTAATTCCCTGTCTTTGCTTTTTAAACTTAACTGCCAAATGAAGCTGAACTAATTCCTGCCTTCTTGAACGAATCCTTTCTGATTTAGGTGCTGGTTCTTTAAGTTGCTAGAGTATCTTGTTCCTTGAACTGTAAAAATGGAGAACACTGGAAAGAGATGATGAGTTAGGTGTGATGGGTTTTTCTGTTTTGGTTTGGGTTTCCCACAGCCCTCTTCTCCAGATTTTCCTTGGGCTCCATGCTGGCTAGACCTTGGAGCTTCTAGGAGAACATGAAAAGAAGGAACGGCTTTTGGAGTCAAGTGTAGGCAGTAAATGTTTGGAAACCATAACAGCATTCTTGGAATCTGCTTGGCTGTTTTATATAATAAGATGCCTCCTTTTAGTTAGTGGTTTGTTAAATCACTGATTTATAGATTTTTGAATGTTTCACCCTGTATGCAGCTCTAAGGCTCAGTCTTATTGTCCTGGAATTGAAATTGCTGATTTGGAAGGCATTCTTCCTCCTCCCTCATTCCCCATGTGTTTTAATCTTTTCTCTTTTACCAGTTGTGTCGGAAAGGGTGAAATTGTGATTGGGTTTTGGTGTAAGAAGAGTGAAACATTAAAAAATCAAGTTGTAATTTCATAATGTCTGACTGTAGAGTTCTCAGTCCCAGCTTATTTTTGACATTGCATGTACCTAAGAACAATGTATTGCTCTACAACAAAAAGTTCATTTGATAAGAGATTATCTGGGCTATAATTCTGTACAGGGTGTAAAGGTAGCTACCATGTAGCAATACCCTTTAATAACCCTTTAACAAAGGTGTGGAGAACAAATAAGTAAACATAATGATCAAAGACTTTATGGCAGTTAGTACAGATAACTATTATTTGTTGATTATTTATTTGAGTAGTTGGACCACCTTTTCCATTCATATTGGACAAAATCTAGTATCTGTGAAATGTTCTCTGCTTGTGTGATACTCTGTGATAGTATAGTAAGAGAAAATTACATTCAGCATTTCATATATTTACACCTTTTTTTGGGTACTTTTTTGATAACTATATCAAAACATCGAGAGCCACAACTGGGCAAAAGAATCCTATTGTGTTGGGGTGTGTACACAAATATAAAGCAAGTAACAAACTACTGTTAGAGGTGTGTCTTTTAGGGCAAAAAGTGATTTAATATCTGAAACGCTAGCATTTTATTCGTCATGTTCCCTTTATGATAGGGGATTTGGTCAGTTGCAGGTTTTGGTTTGCATTGTTAATAGAAAAATACAATATAATTGATTTCTATCTATAGTATCTGCTTCTCAAAAAATCTTCAAAACAGTCTGAGCTTTGAAACAGGAAAACTGCAGAGTAAAGAATGTCAGTGACGACTATAATACTCTGAGAGTACAGTTAGGCTAACGTTTATGAGTATCTCTCATGGTCTGGAAGTAAATCTTGTTCAGCATGTGGTAATTTTGTGTCAGCTGCTTGTTGCTAGAAGGAAAGTAGTAAGTTTACTATGTTTTCACAACAAATGCCACAGAAAAATTTCTCTCACTGATATAATCACAATTCTGGAGGAATGTAACAAGTTACTAATGAGATCGGACTCCAAAGTTTTACAAAGTCCTTGACTTTCAACTGGTGGTTCTAAAGACTGCCAATAATTCTTGAAGGATTTAGTAGCTTGGTTATTTGTATTTTGTCTCATAATATCTTTCTGCTGTATGTCACTGGGCTCTGCAGCATGTTTTATCCACATGTGGAGCTATTCTAGGAGACTGAAGAGCCCTGCTTTTGAGTTTGTAATGAATCTGTAGTGACTTTTTTTTTTAAATGGATTGATTGGTGACACAGTTCTGCTGCAGTAGGACATGGCACTGGATGCACTAGCTGCCTTTCAGGCTGCAGAGCCAAGCCCTGTGCCCCATGGGTGCATGTCTAAACATGTTGCTATGACGAAATAAGTAGTATTTGTAAGTATAGTATGTGTGTGTATAGATAAATGACAATTTTGGTCATATTTCATCGACAACTTCAAGACAGCATAAGTCTGTATCTGCAGCAGTTATACTGTCTCCTGCTTGATGAGTCTTCTTTCTAAAAGAATGCTTTTGTCTGTTGCTAAACGATGTAGTGCATTCACTGCATATGTGAAATGCTTTGTCTGCCTATTATCTACCTAAACTAAAAGCGTATATTCTGTAGCCTTTCCTAAATATTTATTTCTTTGCTCTTTCAAAATGTTATGCATTTAGAGAGTGCAAGTGCTGAAATCCATTCTATTGAACCATCTGTGAACAATACAGTATGACCCACTTCTGCTGAATATCCACTCAGCTGATTATCTACAAAAATTCATCTGCATAGCCTGCTGTCAAAATTGCTACCATGCACCAGAAGTAATTCACTGTAGAGAGAAGAAAGTGGTTTAGTAAATGTTATTAGAGAACCAGGCGCTTAAAAAGATCTTCAGGTACTTGATCCTTAGCTGAAGCAAAGTGTAACTTAAAACAAGGAAATGGGTGTCCATACAAGTGAAGTGTGGAAGAACATGAAAAAATAAGCAGCATATTGGGATGACAAAATAGTTTAATAAATAAAAGTGTTTATTTATTTATTAATTTTTTTTAGTTAGAAAACTAGAGGCTGCTGATAGCTTGTGTCTGAGTATGGAGTTGGCTCCCTGAAGATGCTTTCTGAAGATGATTACCATTACATAAGCTAAGTTTAATACAAACGAGTGGCACTAGGCTAAGAATCCTGTGAAATTTTGACTGAGAGAAATACGCAGCAGTCTGTCCCCATCTTTGAATATACTTTTCAGCTGATATTTCAGTAAATTTGCTACTGTTGGAGTCCAAAAAAAAGTAGTGCATAAAAATGTGTTCTGATGAAAAAAATCAGAATTATGAGGAATTGTTTTCTAGGGAAGTTGGGCAGAGTCTTAACATTGGATTCCGTAGGACTTATGAATTTTATTGGAATTCTTTTTCTGACTTCCAATCTGGTAGAATTTATGCAGAAGTGAGATATGAGCAGATGAAGAAAATTCAGTGATTATTTCTTAGATGTTTAAATGTCTGTCAGGTGTTTTTGTATGTCCTGGATTCTCAAGTTTCCATACCTGTCTCAATGGTAATAATTTTGCACGAAAGTGTGTGCAGTGTGAAACTTCGGTTCATGGCCCCAAACATGTATACACTGGAAATTTACAAGCAAGAACAGTACTGATTTATGCTCATACAATGAATCAGCTTAAAGTGTGTTGTGGATTTGCATAACTTCCTTCTTCCCCCCTTTCCTCTTGTGTAGGGGAGCTACAGCAACAACATTATTCCTTTTCCTTTTTTAAATCAAAAATTCCCTTTTTTAAAATCAAAAACATTTTAAGAGGAAGCTATTACCCTTTTTTTACAGGGTAACATCTGCTAACAGGTGAGAAACTAAACTGTATCTAATTAGTGGTCTGTTGCATATAATTTGCTTCATCAAGGGAGGGGCTTTTTTTCTTTCCATGTACTTGTCGTACATGGAAGCCTACACCAAGACACTGGGTTCACAATTTTCTGCCTTGTGAATTTTCTTTTGGAAATAATTACATTTTGTATGCAGTTTTCCTTACATGTATGAAATCCTACATTTGCTCATGAAACCTGATAAGCTAACCCCCTTGTCGCTAGCTGGCAACACAGAACTCAAGAGGAGTTGCTCAGGGCCCTCTTCCAATGGCTTTCAGACAGGAAGGTACAATGTACTTTTAATATCTGTCATTTATCTCTGAGTCTAATGCATAAAGCCAAGCCAGTCTTCACCCAGAGCTTCCTAGAGCTTTCCCCCGCTCCTGTTAGTACAAAGTTTCTAACTCTAGATGCTGGGACACACTTTTGTTTCATATTCTTATTCCTATTTTGACTGTTTGCTTGGCAGCTCAGAGCATGGAAGTACTATTTCTTCCTCTGATTACAGGCAGCAAGGAGGTGAAGGGAAAAATCTGCCTGTTGCTGTGATTTGCTGGCTAGGAACTGGAGTGGTATCACCTCGCTTTGTGAGAATGGGTGATGTGGCCAGGTCTACTCCTGGAGTTCCATGGCACCAGAAAGCTCTACTTCAGCTGTGTTCTCTAGCCTGTCAAGGAAGTACTGTGCCACGTACAGAGCTGCAAAATCATATAAAATGTGATGCAATTTACTCAGCTAATTTTTTTTTTTTTTTTTAGATAATTGGGAGTTTCATCTCAGTCATAAATCTAACTGCACTTTTAATACCACAGTTCAGACTAAATGCAATAACATCTACAGGTGCTTAGTGCCACTCTGAGGCAACCTGTACAATTTTTACTAATTCCCTTGCTACTAAGAGAAAGCAAAGCAGAACTAGGATTCACAGAAACATTGCTTCATGCTTTATTCTCAGTGAGATGCATACATCCTCCAAATCAGTGATGAAGGTTGAGGCTTTGTATCTTACACTAAAATTTAGTTTCCATGGGTTAGCTGATAGTCCATCTTAAGATCTGCTCTGCGCTTGTGAATAATGTGAATAACCAAGAAAGCATCAGGGTAAGAACTGCATAGGTGAACTCTACTGAGATGGTCAATTAAAGTAAAAAAAAAAAAATTTAAAAAACTTGCATCATTTTTGGCTCTACAGTACTTTTTAGCTGTCTATAATATGTGTCTCTTTAAGAAGTGCATGCACTTTGTGGAGATTGAATTTGTGGATTGGTTTCTTACACAAACTATAGATAGAGTATAGCCTGAACAATTTTTTTAAAGTTCATTTCAGGTTAACTAAAATTAATCCCAGATTTCCTGCATAGAAGGCATTGTACCTTATCTACAGTTAATACCATGTTTTAAAACTGAAAAGATAAAGTTTAAACTTGATTGACACCTTAACCCGCAGTTAGTTGGAACGTTTTCATGTAAATATTTCCCCTTGTGAATGTAGCTTTGCTGAAACTTGAACATCTAGCTCAAGTTGTAAACTGTGATTACTTTCTTCTGAATGGGGGAAAAAGTTATTTAGAATTATCTAATATGAAAATGTATCTTGATATATACATATACATTATTAGATAACATAATTAGAGCGAGCTGTGTATTCAATGAGTCATATGAAAATTAATCAAAACTGTACAGAATATAATGGTGTATTCTCATTTTTTACATAGTCTTTATATGAAGATTTCAAGAAGTACTATCATTCTGACTTTAAACAGATAACCAAAGTTGTGCCTGGAATGAAAATGCAATTTCCAGCTCAATCTTGTTTGTATCAGCATAAGCAGGAAGATCAGATCACAGAATTTTTTTGTATTGTAATAATCTAATTCAGGACTTCCTAAACCTAGCTTTTCAATACCACTGTCACAGGCAGAAAGTTGCTTGCTACTTTGACATGAGAATGTGCTGAATCTCTGGGTGCTGTGTGCGCTGCCAAGAACAGCTAAATCTTCAGCTTTCACCTGCTTCTATTGCATAGTGGCAGCCACCAGCTCAGCATTGAGTCTTGTACAGGCACAGCAGAAGGTGTTGGCCTATTTTGTCAGTGCTTTCTGCCTAGTCATTCCCCATCTATTCCAGATGACAGGTGGCAGGCAAAATATTATCTGTCTGATTCTAAATAAGTTTATGTTTCGGAAGTCTTGATTTGATATCATATTTTTAGCAATACTCCAGGATTCACAGCAATACTCCAGGTGTGATGTGTTATGTTAATACAAAGCGGCAGTGCTAAGTTGTGTAGAAAGCTTCCCATTGAGTTTAGGCATTAAAAATAACTGGAAACATTAACGAAGAGACTAGAGTATTTTCATCTTGGCTGGCTTGTGTATAGATTGTAACAAAGGAAAATTCTTCTCTAGTTAGTTTTTATAGTATAAGAGAAAATGAAAACATTGCTAAATCAATAAACCTTTGCAAATCTATAATAGTATTGGCAATTCATGTGATTTTTATTGTGAGATTTATGTTGTGTTTCTGGATTATTTTTTATTTAAATGAAATGAGTAGCAGTTTAATATAAGGTAAATATGTGAGCATCTCATACCTTGTGTGTTTACGAAGAAAAAAAAGATTGAGAAAAATGACCCTAACTGTTAAAAAACATTGATCAAAACAAGGTTTTAAAATCTTTTATGATTTTTAGGTGGTATTCCAGAGACACACAATCTTGTAGAACTTCCTCTTTTGGTGAGAGTTTGTTTTTTCGACAATTGAGGTGGGTACAGAGAGCAGGGAAAGCTGGCTGTGGAGGAGACACACCTGGCCAGATGCTGAGGGATGACACCTGATGTGTGTGGACTGTGTGACTGTCCCTTGCAGCCGACTGTTCTCTCATGTGATAGGGAGGAGATGAAGAACGTGGCTGCACCTTCAATGACTGGCAGGCATGGTACTAAGTCATGTGTATTATAAGTTCACTGTGGCATCAGGACCTTCTATAACCAGGTCAGACAAGGTCTCTGCTACAAATGAGAGATGCCAGAATCATGCTTTTGACTGTCTTTTTCTGAAACTTTAAGACTCGCTGTGTCTGAAACATTGACACATTGGTTTCAGGTCTTTAGCAAGATGCACACGTTTGACCAGGTTTACTTTGTTTCAAAAGGAACATTTTAACGTATTCCTATGAAAGTCTGCACATACATCCTACCTGCCTCTGTTTCACTGACTTCTTGCTTTTTTTCAATACCTAAATTCTATCACATCAGCTGCTGAACAACTTCTTAATTTGGAAATCACACCTTTCTGCGCCCATGGCAAATAGAGGCCTACTCTTTAGTTTCTTGCAACTTGCAATTAGGAAGGTGTGTTTGCCCACAGTTCAAATCTCTTATGAGCAGATGGTTCTTAAGACCCTCTTATTCCTTAGATGAAAAAATAGATTATGTCCCTTTTAGTTTTACTCTCCACAAATAATTTCCTCTCCCATGCTTATCAAATGCACATTAAAGAACATTAAAGAAGAAACTAAACAAAGCAGATCATGTAATTTTTTGTCCTTGCCCATCCTATGCATGCACAGACACACACACAGGCACTGTATTGCTTTTGTGCAATTCAAAGCCCCATATGACACTTCTCTGACAAATTTGTGGTGTTCTCACATAAGGAGGTAATAATATGAATTTCTCAGGTTGTGTTGTAAATGAAATAGTTGTTTTAAAAAAAAATCATCTTGTGGAACCAAACATTGTGTCAAAATGGATGTATACTTACAAAATAGCTATTTGGGGGCTGCTGCATAGCCATGATTTTGCACCCTAAAATTTGTGTCCCTCTATATGCAGAGGAATGAATCCATGTAAGCATTGCTGTGCAGTTCTAGGGAGATGATTCAACTACCCATGAACCCGGGAAAGCCTCAGAAAGCTTTCAGGGAAAGGTGCAGCATTATAAATATTTTAAACCTTACTGTGAGCAGGGAAAAGTGACATATGTTTTACATTTCCGTGCCTGCTACGGTACCATTATTTTAGAACCTGTCGTCTTTCGTAGTCTATGCACTCATAGACAAGTGCTATCACTTCAAAACAAATAGCTAAGCTGCCTCTTTTCATGCTGTTTCTTTCAGTTCCAACTGACAGTTAAAAAATGTTTGTCGTTCCCCTCTCCACACCCCGACCCCCCCCCCCCCCCCCCGTTCTAAGTGATCTGACCTAAAAAGACGGTAGCGTACAGCTGAGCCTAAAATACAAACATTCCCTTTGAAAGTTGTAATGTTCCCGCTTGTCTGGGGCTGCAGCAAAGTAAAAAAGAATCTTAGTGTTTGAGTGATGCAATTCCTAGATAAAGCCATTATCTGGGAAAAGGGGGAGGTGTGTTTAGCATCTGCTTGAGTGGCAGGAAGAAAAAATTCTGTATTCAAAGCAAAACAGCTGCTGTTTTTTCTTTTTTCTTTTCCTCTCTGTTTGGAAAGCTCTGATTTCCGAAGCATTACTATCACCAGTGGGGAAATACGGCATGGTAATGAGGCATATCTGAGACCTTTCCACAGGCCAGCAATGGCACAACACTCAAACCCCAGGCCTTCTGAATTCTAGCTCAGCTTTCTCTCCACTGTTACCTACTTTCTAGGATTAAAATATGTGTAAGATAGCATGAAAGCATATTGGGTCAAATCTGAGCAATTCACAGTATAAGATGACAGCTTGCTTTTTTTTTTTTTTTTTTTTTTTTGATAGAGTGTATTTTCAGTATTGTGGAATCATTTCAGTAATTCAGTGTGGAATGGTGATATTTCGGATCCTGGTGGCTTATGAGAAATCCAGAACTGTTGGTCCAGACACCTTCTAATTTTCAGATGATAGTTAATTTTAAGTCGCAACAATAAATAACTTACCAGAGTTTTGCACAAAATGGGGGGAAATAAGTGCACAGTTCTTTTCAGTCTATCTTCAGTCTCTTCTTTCATAAGAAATGTCATCAATTAAATATTTTAAAGTTGTCTGAATAATTAAAACCAAAAGACTTAGCTCCCAGGCCCTTAACATTTTCAGTTAAGGACGTGCTCTTATTAGATCTATGCTAAAGGAATGAGTTTGAATGCCATTGATACAGGTCATGTTAAGTTGTTTGTTCAGTGCCCATCTATGTGTCTCCTAAGTTGTGGAGACAACACCCCACAGGGAATTTAAGATCCGGCTAGATAAGCATAAGAGCAGAGCTGCTCAGGTAAAAGTAAATGCTGCCTTGGGGGTACTGGAATGAACTACGTGTTCTGAGGTCTTTAACAGCTCTGTTTCGATGGTGTGGTTTGTTTTCTTTAGCATGTTACTGAATTCTTTAAAGTGTGACTGTCTTTCTGAAAGAAATGCTGTTCAATTTTGTTTGATCAGGATATAGAAACTACTGGGTGAAATCTGTATCTTGTACTATGTGAGAGGGCAGAATAGCTAACTGAAGCAGAACTTTCTGGCTTCCAGAAGTAGTTTAGCATTAGCAGTAATTCACAGCACCTCCTGTAGAGCTCTGTGCACACCTCTAAGCTCTTGCAAGGTGGGAAAAAAAAGAAGGCATCAAACATATCTAAGATGTTGAGTGTTTTATTAATTCTGGAATAATTCTATTTCCTTTAGAATTCTGCTTTTTTTTTTTGACTCTGAGTGAGATTGGAACTTCAAAGCCTTGTCTGCCTCTAAGCATGAGAGTAAGTGTCAGATAAATGATAAATTGAGGTATACCTCTAGCATTTCTTTTACTATGTGCATGGCAATAACATAGGGAAAAAAACCCACTTTTTAAAATGCTTTTCAAAATTAAGTTGTTTGTTACTAATAAGATGCATAATAAATGATGTAACTGTAGTTAGCGTTCTATGACTGCATACAGACTTTCACATTTCTTGCAGCCTTTGTTTCCTGTATTTCTCACATTTAAACTGACACAGGTAGGAACCCAGGCCTGACTTAAAGGCAGGTTGGCCAAAAGGTATGAAGAATATAGTGTTGCTCCAGCTGTACTATAGTAAAAGTGTGAGGAGACAGTAAACCAATCCAGTATTCAGAGGTGCCACTTAAGAAGATTAATTTCTCTTCTGTATATGATATTCTTCTTGCAATATAGTTAGGTTAATAGCTGACAATTATGTGTTACCAGTTAATAGTAATTCATTTTATAAACTCGAAAGAGGTGTGCACAGTATGGATGGTACAGTTTGTATTTTTACTGTTGCTATTGACTTTTATAAAGGTCCTTTCTTGAAGCTGAAGTTCTGTGTGCTGTTCAACAGGCTAATTAGAAGCAGATAATGCACAAGTGTAGGGGGTTATCGGGAATCTGTAAGGATCTCCTGATAAAATTTTTAAAAAATCCTAAAGTTACTGTATTAAAATATTACCCTGTAACAGTTTTTTACCTAGCTGGAAGTTAAGACTTGCACACTGATACATCGACAGAACAAATCAAGGTTGAAAAGGAGATGTACCCCTGGGTCTGATAGAAATCTGAACAAGACCCTTCTTCGTCTTCTCTTCCCCCACCTCTACCAATTAATTAACAACATTTGTTGACAATTACTTCCTCTGTTTGGAGGCATTTGGTGAACTGAAATGACATAGCTTTAAATAGTATTACTTTCAGAGGCCATGAGAGGAAGAGAAGACTACTGAAAAGGTGTTGAAAAAAATCTCAAAGGGATAGATGCAGAAAGAACTGACTGTGTCCAGACTTGGAGACCAGGGACATCCTCTGGCATCTTACGAAGAAACCTGTCTAAGCCATGTGTATTCTTCATTCAAATGAATTTGTGTTCAAATCTGGCTTTAGGGTGTTTACAGATTTTGCTTGAACATATTTGGGAAAAACGTAGACCCATGAATTCTCATCTGATTCCTTTAGCAATGCCAATGCTTTGGTTGAGCAACTTCTGTAATTTCACTTAAAATTTTATGTATTACCAGATAGGTGAAGTGTGTGGTTTATTTGTTTGGGTTTTTTTTAAAAAAAACAGAGGGAAATATTGTCTATAATATACACTGGTATGAGAAGAACAGATGATATTTTTTTAAATGCCCAGGTCACTTAGGTGTCTTTCTCCTCTATACTTAACTTAGAGGATCTGATTATACGCTTTTTGAAGTTAATAACTGTAACCACTGAGCCTGCAGATAGTAGGCACAGTTCAGTGAGGCCCCTGTCCCGCTCATGTGCTGCTGATTTCAGTGGAACAGGCTATCACTTGTAGTCTGGTATCAGTGGGAAACATCCTGAATGTGGGCTAGATTTCTGTCTTAGTTGTTTAAACACAAAAAGTTCAGAGGTCCCTTCTGAAATCATGAGAGATGCTCCTCAGGTCAGAGTCTGAGCTGCCTGCATTCCAGTATGAAAGTCTTCTCCAGAAGAGTAAACAGTGAGAACATATGCTGCTATTTAAATCTTCATTGAAAATCAGCATGCTTTTTCTTATCCTGTTGAATAGCTTCTGCTAAAAGAACCAATCAGTGTTCTGTTTAAACACTGAACTTGGCACGTGAGTGTAATGCTCTAAGCAGAGTCCAGGTAAAGGGCTGTAGCTTCCACGTAAACGTACAGCTGACTGCTCTGTACACTGTAAAGGCAGGAGAGGGAGAGCTTCACCACCTTCCCGTATCTCAAAGCTATGCAAAAATATCAAAATGGAAAGGATTTGGGGCTTTTTAAAAAATTTTCCCCTGTGGCAGCATCCAGCTGAGTTTCAGAGAAGCTTTTTACTTTTTGTTTTTATTAACTTTTGCCTGACAAAAATCCTAATTTTTGTTGTTAAACCTTTCATTACGTGAAAAACACCAGTAGTTACCATTGCAACCAAACATATGTCAGAGTTTCTTTTGGTAGGTGTAAAGTAAAACTAGAGTGTTGACATGCATCCCGAGCCCTCTAGATTCATCATGCAAGAGATGTTGAACTGTAAACTTATAAATAGTGATGAAAGAATAATTAACAAGGTTATTGGACGCTTGTGTGTTGATCATTGTTGAAGTTATCCTTTGTCCAACAAAGGATGAAAGCCCTCAGCTTTACTTAAATTGGAAAGATTTAGGGAATCGGTCAGACTACTGTTTCTGCCCTTAGTACTGGCTGAATGTTGTATACCAATGTCTTTCATCTGTGTTGAGGATAGCTATGAAATAAAATACATAACTGATTTGGTGTTTCTTGCTCTAACCTATCACCACTGCCCTCTCAGAGGTAAGAATATATTCCAAATTGCAATAGTCTTATCAAGGATGTGTTTATTCATAGTAAATAGTGTTAAGGAAAACTGAAATTCTGGGTGGACAGTGAATGAGATTTAAAAAAAAAAAATTGTTTTAACTAGGAACGTTGATTTCATGGACCAAATCTATGAGACAGGGTGAAGATGGTGGTGTGTGGATGTATAAGTGCATTTTGTGTTTGTAGGGTCTAATTCTGTCTTCTAAGCTGCATCTCCAGGACTTACAGTACTGTCTCCAGAGATGGTACAGAAGATAAAATCTAATTCTGTTATTCATACTTGGATGCCACTCTTCTGTGAAGGCTGAAATGCTCCCAGAGGTGGTAGAAGCCCACTATACTAGCTGCTCCACATTTCCAGCAGTCATATTGGAGCGGGGTATGGGTTACTTCGCAACAAATGACCTGCTCAGCCTAGAGTGCTTGAGCTGTCTCTTCCCCTCTCCTCCCACAACCTTCTACCCTAGCTCTAACAAACCTTTTCTAGACCTGCTGAGAGGAGCATGGAGGCATATTTTGTGGCCTTTGCACCCAGGCAAGACTGTCCTGGGAGGCTAGCCAGAGGTGTGGAAAGGGGTTTGGTCTTGTTCGTGGATTTTATTCCTCCACAGGGGCAAAGGAAATTGCCTGTTTTGTTGAAGGCGTATTGGAAAACTTAAGAAAAAGAGTATCATGAAGGACTCTTACAAATTGAAAGAAGAAAACATTAAATAGGTCATTTTACTAATTTCATGTGACGTTGTAGACTGATTGACATTATAGTAGGCACTATGTTAAAATATAGAAGCCCAGCAGAAAGATTACCAGGTTGCAAGCACCATGTGCAAAATTAAGAACACTCTGATGTTCAGTTCAGGGTGGGAAAGGTGACATTACCAGAGATGACATCATGTCTTGTGGAGAGCGAAGCATCAGGAGACTATAATTTGAAGGAAAGGTAGGCAGTTGTGTTTCCAATTACTGTGTTTGGATGGTGTCTTGTAGATCTCAGGTCTTTTGGTTCTCTCAGAGCTCTGCTACTGCGTACTGCCTGTAAGAGAAATCAAAAGAAAATCTGTACAATGGGAAAGCCATTGCGGCCAAACACACTCCCGCATGCTTGTGATGATGAGTGGTTAGGTGGAGCTTTGTATAATCTGCCATAAGGCTTGACACGTTCGCAGGCAATCAAAGTAAGAATCAACAGGACGGACTGCAAATAAAATGAAGTGATACAAGTCAAATAAAACTGATGTGTTTATGAACTATACTGAAAATTATCTTCACACCCTTCAAGTAAAACTCAGTTTAGAACTGTGCCATATAATTGGGACATGATGCTAATATAAACCACAGTGCTAAAACCATGGTCTTAATACAAATTGTGGAAAGGAATGACGCTAATGACAACACACTTGCTATGTTTGCAAAGAACAGAAAAATGCCTCTTTGAGTCCTTTCTGTAGACAAAGCTTCATATAAGCAACACCCATATCTCTACATACTAGCTGTAATTATTTGCCAGTAGATGGAGTAGTTAAATCAAGTGTCTATCATTTACTATCAGATCAGTTTCTCATGACAGTCTCCATAGCTTCTTGGCACCATCAAACCCTTAAATACTTTCTAGCGTGATAGTTGTGGAGTCATTCCTGTAATTGGTGAAGACTCTCTGCTTTTACTGTAGTGGCAAACATGATTACTTACATAACTTTCAACAAAATCTTCTTTTTTTTTTTTTTTTTTTCCCACTTGGACATCAGACTCGCCTGCCAGAATTTTTAGTAACATTTCCTGCATCTGTTTTTAAGAACTCGTTTTTCTTTCCTGTGATCTCCTGTGATAAAAAAGGGATACTTGGAAAATGTAGAAATAAAATATTTGCAATGCTAACAGAAGACTGATAATCAAGAGATCTCATTTGTTGAGGGAAGGCAATATTTTAGGCTTTATGCAGATTTTTGCTCTGTCATTAGGAAGCACATGATGAATGTGTTCTTTCACAATATCATGTGAAATAGAATCAGACAGGGGAGTTGTTCACAAAGCAAACCAAACTATGCCACCTTGGTGGATGTATGCAGCAAGTTTGCATTTACTGAAGTTGGAAGTACTAATGTGTTAGAGATTATGCAGCTGTGAAACCCATCTAATTTCTGCTGGTTTAGACTTCTCTGGCTGTCAGCTTTGGGGCAGTAACTTTTACAGCACCCAGGATTTCTCTTTCTGCAGCTGATCTTTGTGGTGCCACAGTTGTTAGTTATTGCATCCATAATTCTTCTCACAGGGACAGAATGCCCCATGTCTTACCTCCTGTAGTAGAACTGTGATTTCTGCAAAGGTATTTGCACTTTAGTGAAAGAGCTGAGAAGGAAGGCTGTATAGCCTATCAGTGGAGGCTTTTGGAAAGGTTTATGTAAATAAGCCAAACACATTTTAGCATCAAGTCTGTTGCAGTCTTGCTAAAATTAGCCCCCGAAAAAATCTTCTTACAGAGGTGGTAGCTGCAGTTTCTGGGCTTAAACAAGCCAGATGTAGTAAGCTGAGAGTAATTGTTTGAGAAATTAATAAAGAAATTTTAATCTTTGGAAGCTGTGAATTACTGCTTTATAGTTTTATAACATTGGGGTATTTCTTTTGCTGATTGGGGTGAGAAAACGATAACAAATGCCGCCTAGAAAATATTTAAAATATGAAGTGAGCATCTGTTCTATATATGCAGTATTACAAATACATTAGATATCAAAATAAATTCTTCCTGCTTAAATGCAAACAGGAAAACAACCCGCATGTATAAAATGAACAAAGAACTCAAGAATTTTAAGGGGTTTTCCCCCCCAAGAATCTGAAGTATTCAGTTAACTCTAATTTTACAATTATTCTAAAACTTGGAAAAACCAAATGTGTCTGTTTCCTTACCTGTACTTAGGGAAGGGAAATGCCCTGAAATGAAAATTCATAAGGCAGCTTTTAGTTCTGATGTATCACTTAGTGTAAAAATTGGAACAGAATATTCTAAATGTAATGGAAATTATGGCAGATTTTTGTATTTAGCTCTATAACTAGTGATTCCCCAACAAGCCATGAGTATAGGGGCTAAAGAATCTAACTGGACATGTAGATTAACAAATAAATAATGAGTCTCACAAGTATTTATGAATACTGGGAATTCAGGGCTAGTTACATACAATTTCAATTATTTGTACATTGGTTTCAGTGGTGATATATCAGGGATAATTTGGCTTTATGCATTTGTTAACGATTCTGAAGCAAATTTGCAATACCTGTGTTAGCGGAACTGTGACACAATCCAAAATGGGGACAAAGAAAAAAGAGGGGGAAAAAAAAAGTAGACGATATATGAGGCTTGGGTAGTCTGCATACCAATGAACATACACAAGAGCCAGTGTTTTGTGCCAAAAAAAATCCTTCAAACCCTATTCATCCAATAATAGAAAATGGTTCAATCCAAGGGCATGTGTCAGCTACCCAGTGAAAGAAAGAAGACAGGGAACTGTATACTAGCAAAATGAGTGCTCTTAGAAACTCTGTGAAGAACAGGTAAAGATAAAAGTGCAGGATCAAAGCTTCAGAGCCTTGCTGACAACAGAATATGAACATCAGATGTTTTCAAATGCCTTTCAAATAGATTTCAACGTGAGAACCTCACGCTTATTGCACATACCCTAAAGTTTTGTTTGAAGATAAACCTTTCAAGCTCAAATCCATACCTTATTCACTGCATCAAGTAACTTCTAAATAGTTCCTTGCTGCCACCTTTATACGGTTTGTCTGACCTAACTCTCTTCTCTTTGTGGCTCAACCAGAAATGTATGTTAGCTACCTACTTATTTAATTGTTCTTCTGTGGCTCATGCTTCTTGTTTAGACACTTTGAAATATCAAAAGTATGATCCATTCTCTCCCCACTGTTCTGATGTCTCCCAGGAAAATCTGTATCCACTTTGTTGCTGAGCTGTTCCTAACTGCAAGCACAGTAATTGTTTCTATATTCAAGGGCTCCTTTGCAGGTTTCCCAGAAAGAAGATATGCTGTACTATATTTAGATGTAAGAAGTCATTAAAAAGCATACTATTTTTATAGAATACTATTGGATGTGGTAATACCAGCAAAATTCAAGATCACTAAAACTCCTGCTGATTTCAGTATAAGACAGGAGTGAGTAAAAGCCTTCTTCTATTTAAGGTTATAAATTCGTGCTTAGAAATACTGTTCTGTTCGTAATGTACTACCTTCTTCTTGCATATTCTTCAGCATGCAGAACCTGGGTTTTCTGATACAGTAATAAGCTCTCGATCTACTCCAGTGGAATCTGAAAAATTTGTGCCAGCTTCAAAAATTTTAAAGTGAAAGGATTTTGTGTGATTGAAATGTAATTAGGAGAATACAGGTGAGTGAGTTAAGCAGGTCATAGCTGAAATGGACATCTTTCTGATCGTTTAGCACAGCATACTTGTGAAGCATACAAGGCTCTTCACAGCTCAAATGGCATTTAGTGCAGGCTCTCTGCAGACTCAGTCCTGCAGAAGTGTTAGAGATGGAGGGAAGATGTTTTTTCTTCCTTTCAGTAAGTGTGAAGTGGAGGTGATTTTTATTTCACACCATAACTATCAGTATTGTAATATTACCACTGCTTTGTCTTAGATTTTGTATCAAGTTGATTGCTGTCTTTACTGAAAAATATCTTGAAATAAAAAGTACAAAACCTCAAGGAGGTCTGTCTACACCAGAATTTATTTTTAGTGTCAAGTTAATTGTCAACTGATGCTGGTTACTCAACTTGTTCGTAAAAGCTAGTATGACACTCTGTATAGATTTGCCCAGGGCTATGCCTTTTTAATGACATGATAGTTCTCTGGAACTGTAGTCCAAAATCAGCCATTTGCAGTAGCTATTGGAAGCGCTTTGGCCAATGAATGCATAATGTTGTGGTATTCTGGTCCTCAATTTTGCCTGAACAGCCCATACCTTACTTCCCTATCTTTTACTGTTGAGCACTGGACCTTTGCTGTTATAATCTCTGGACCACGCCTGCTCCAAGATTTCTGTTGAGTGGCAACAAATTTACAGGTCTACAATAGGCCTGCAAGTTACCACCTGATGTTACGAAGGTGGAACCCCGCCCCCTACATTCAACCCTAATGAATGGTGCTCCTCTCAGGAAAATCCCATGTTAATATATACAAATGCTGAGTATCACCTATAGCGTAGACTTCTCTTTGCTGAGTGCAAGGGACTCAATATGCATCAAATTCCTGGGTTTCTGGCATCATAATGACCAGTCCTTGGATTTGCCCGTGTGGAAACAAGGAATCCTCTTCTGATAACCAGCAGGCTACAATAGTATCATCCATATTCTCCCCAGAGTTGCCTCAGAAAATTTGATGAAGTGGGTTTATGGACAGCAGGCTGTAAAAATCAAACAACTGAGTGAGTACGAGAGTTTATGACTACATAATTCCTCTGCTTCTGGCACTCCATTTTTGGTGGTGCCTACTCTTTTTGCCCTGGGTTAGTTAATTGCTGGATTAATTATAGAATCGTAGAATAGTTTGGGTTGGAAGGGACCTTTAGATGTCATCTAGTCCAACCCCCTTGCAGTGAGCAGGGACATCTTTAGCTACATCATGTTGCTCACAGCCCATCCAACCTCTCCTTGAGTGTTTCCAGGGACAGGCCTTCTACCACCTCTCTGGGCAGCCTGTTCCAGTGTTTCACCACCCTCATTCTAAAAAAATTTCTTCCTTATGTCTAGCCTAAATCTGCCCTCTTTTAGCTTGAAACCATTACTCCTTGTCCTATTGCAATAGGCCCTGCTAAAAATATTGCCCCCACCTTTCCTGTAAGCCTCCTTTAAGTACTGAAAGGCCACTATAAGGTCTCCCTGGAGCCTTCTCTTCTCCAGGCTGAACAACTGCAACTCTCTCAAGCCTGTCCTCATAGGAGAGGTGCTCCAGCCCCCTGATCATCTTTGTGGCCCTCCTCTGGACCCACTCCAACTGGTCTGTGTGTGTCTTGTGTTGTATAAGTTCACAAGAGAATCTCATGTGTGTTGAAGCAGTGAGAATGGGTACCTGGAAGAGTCTATTGCCCACTTTAGCACCGGTATGCTGTTAATCTGGCCCACAAAAGCACGTGCTTATGTTTCCCAAAAGGAATTGAACAAATTTCCTTCAGGATTCCTTCAGAAGCAAGAGGTTGGGTTAGTGGGTGTACATATCTCGCTCCTGTATCCTGTGTACTCCCTGTATGTATTTATACTTTTGTTTTTCCTTGTGTTTTTGTTCTGCTAGAAGTGATTGTTTAAATTTGTCTTAAATATTTCTTCCAAGTATTCAATTGAGGTGAATGCTGCCTTAAACAGTGAAATCAGAATCCTGATGTCTGATAAGCAGAACTGCAGAAAGATCAGGGATCTAGATTTGAAGGCTTAAGCTTAAGGAATGAAAACTTAAGTTTAAGGAATGTTAAGGAAAAAAAGGAAAATTCCCAAGTTTAAAGAATGAAAACCTCAGCACTACTCTGAATGCTTGTATCTTACAATGCAGCCTACTTGTTTCCAAGGCACTGTCCGTCTCCTAACTGAAACCTTACTTGGAACTTCGAAAGGCAAAACTGGTTTAAATTTCATTACTCTTATCCTTTTTTTCCAGCACAGCAAATCCAGGAAGTGTGCATTTCTTGGAACAGTTCCTGCATTTGCTGTCACTGGTCAGCTACCATAGCCCTGCCACCTGAAGGGCTGTTTTTTCAGGTTGTGCGTGTAGCACATTCTGGGCTACTAATTCACTAATGAAACAAAGGGCAGCTGGCTACAGAGTAGCCAAATCCTTCCCAAGTTGTCATGCTTATTACTAAGTGAACTCTATCAAGACCTCAAGCTGGCATTGAATATTGACAGCATGAAACCATGAGGAGCATGCCTGTGTTTTGGCAAATTAGATTTACTATCTCATCCTATCTAGTAGACCATTTAGAGGTCTGCCCCTGAGACACGTCTCTTTAGCTGAGCACCTACCATCTTCTTGTAATGTTTTTATCTTTAGTCTGAACTATCACAGCTTTATGAATATGCTTCTCTGTACTTTAATTTTCTTGTTGTCAGGAAAAAAAGCTTCTGAATGGCCAGTACTGTAGTTACTAAGAAAAGGCAAACAAGGAACTGCATTAAAATGTACTCCTGGAAAAATCCATCAATTTCACACACTTTTATTTTTTTTTAATATATATATATATATTTATATATATACACACAGACTTAGATTTATACACACATGCATAAAAATACAGTCTCCTAAATGGACTGGTGTGTGCACGGCACTGCAAAATGGATCTGCCACCATCCCTGACAGGCTGCTGGAAATGGAGTTGATTGAATATGACTCAGACCCTCAGTCTCATTGTCCAATTCATCAGTGAATGCATTGCAGGCTCATTGATTATACATTAAGACCAGCAGGAATGCTTGGCTTTCTTCATGGCACTGCCTGTATTGCACTATTATAAACACCCTCTTCTCAGCTGTGTGCATGCAAATAAGTTCAGGTCACTTAAAATTGACAACTTAGCCACATTTTTTATGAATAAAATGTGATAAAAATGCAGGTACAGTTCTTTCTGTGAAGAAGTTGGCTTCAGTGAGAACTGGGATCGCAGGCTGTAAATAATCAGCTAGGTTTTAGGTGTTAACTAATATGGTCTAGTAAATTTCAGGCTGGTAGGTATTCTGGATAGCATAGCTTTTTTTGTTATAAGAGTGAAGGTAAGTGTATCTCTATGTGGAATTTAATTTAGAGTAAAATTCAAAATTAGCAAGAGATTGTAAAAGATGTATCACCACATGAACAATTCTGAAATTATTTTTCTTCTAATAATTATGCACATAGAATGGATGTAAGTAAACCTCAGTTTCCCCATAGTGAACTGAAATGTTACCATACTGTGCCTGTAGATGCATCTATTCTCAGGAAAACAAAATAATTTTTAACTAGAAACAATAGATGTCATTGCACCTTTCATTTCTGCATCCTTGTGTCCCTATAGAAGTGGATATGGAGGGTGGAATGGGCTTAGTCATGTCCCTTACTCGGGGAAGGACTACAGAAACCCTTTGCTGTCTACTGTCAGTCACAGAATCACCCCAGAGGCTCTATTAATTACTTTATTGTGTCATATGGCCCACTGGCAAAATATATGGAAGAAAAATTACTTGCTGTTTTACACTGTGATCTTGCTACTTCCAGATGGGTATCTCTAGAAAAATGGCACAACTGAAGTTTATATAGTTAAGTCACATTTGTGCAAAAAACTACAGCATCCATTATTAGGGTTGTTTTGGTTTGTTTTCTATGAGAGCGAGACCTTTTCCTTCTGTAGTCAGGCTGAATTTTAGCATGTTTTCTCCAGGCTTCTGATCTTCATAAAGTTCTTTGTCAGCTGGGACAAGACAGGATGCAATCAAACATTATCAACCAAAACCCTTGTTATCTGCATCCCAGTTTGGGGAACAGGAGCAGGAATGTGAAGGAGCACCATCTTTTTCACATGCACAAATACAAAATATGCCATGATATTTGCTTGTTAGGCATTGAAAAATTTGCAGAATACTCTTGTGATCATATAACACAACAGACAACTTTTAATGTTGGGATTTTTAACTTATGGGATTTATGGTGGAGTTTTCTGTAACCACAGTATTTCATCTACTAGTGCTAGAAGCCCCAGTGAGGAGGAGGAGGGGCCCGTGATATTATAAGGGCAGCCTGAATGTACAAAGTATGAGTGTTCGTTTCAGTGCTGCTCACGCAGGGAGAACAAACAATCCCATCAGCCAGTGGAGTTTGCAGAATAGCCAGTGCATGCCTAACTCATGCTGCCAGGAGTTCGGCTCTGAAAAACTGAACTGCCTTTCCACTTCTGTTTGTTTTTAAATGGCAAGTCATCAGTCCTGAGGTATGAAGCCTTTCGCAGATCTCTGGTGCTGAAGAAGTATTTGTTTTTTCACAACTTTTAAAAGGAATGTTCATGCTGACCGATAAGGGGTCTGTATGCTGTCTTGTTAACTTGATAGCTCAAATACTGTATTTAGGTACAGGATTTGCTAGTTGTTGACTGCATGTTTCTAAATGAAAATCTGTGTTCTGAGTTTCACTGGTCTGAAACATGAAAGTTCTTGCAAAGCTCTTGTCCACTTAGTGCTTTATTCTAGCCAGTGGGGGAAAAAGGAAAGTCAAAAATATACTATCCTAAATATTCAATGGGGTAGACAAAGACTGTTGCAGAAGAAAAAAAAAATCAGATCTCTGTTCACGGTGATACATGTATTCTGGCATATTCTAAACTTTTTACCCTCTGTCACTACTCTGGGTTTGTATTAGGTGATCCTTTCAGAAAGGTCAAGTGATTTGGTGAAACCATGTGTTGGTAAATGCTGTGGGTTGAATTTGCACGTTGTGTATCCAAGAATTTCCTGTTATCTATTAATGTGTGGTGTTCTGTACTATAGTCATAGTATAAACTATTGCAACTGAAATTGGCATCTGCAGTGATAGTTCGGCTTCCTAGTTAGCAGTTTTTGCCATTCTCTTTGTTTTGTTTTTAAGCTGTTTACTTGCATTTTGTGGATTACCGTGTTTCTGTTTAAGTCTGATTAAACACCTAGAATTTGAACTGTTTGAAAACTGACAAAACAGAAGAATTTAAAAATTGTAAACAGTTCTGCACAATCTTTGTATCCCGGAATCTAAAATGTCAGAAATACCAGTTTCTCTTGCCCAAATTGGAAACATGTATGAACCTTTTAGAAGCTTTGGCAAACCTCAGAGAAACTTCTGAACATTTGTGCATTTAGCTGAGCTGAACCCAAATTTAAGACACTTCAAGATTCCGTTGTTAAATGAATGACATTAAAGCCAGTGTTCCATAGATATGAAAAGCTGCATTATTGAGTGCATTGAACTGTTTGGCCTGGGCAATGGAGACGCCTCCAGAGTAGACCAGAGCAGAGTCTTCAGGAAGCAAGCTGTTGTCATGGCTTCAGTTTCCTCCCTAATGTTCAATTCATAATAGCAGAAGGATTAAGTGTTTCGAGGAAGGGCTTGAAATTGAGCTTATGGTGAGGTGGAGAAAGGGGGTTCAGAACAATCTGTGCTGGCTGTTTTCCAGCAGGGGAATATGCATAATGGCAAATGATGTCATGTAGTGGAGAATGCAGAAAAATTCTTTAAACACCAAAAAAGTGGAGGAGTTGCTGAAAAACAGAGAGAGAGGTCTTATGAAAACGTACTGTATATGTGTGTGTATATGCACATGCATGCATGTTTATAATATATTTCTGGCTTTCCCCACCAGGAAAGTGCTGAGGCAATAATATATTTACACAGTGACTGTCGCAGCAGTATGGAACAGGGAGAAATGGACGAAATGTGTTTAGCCACTGCTTCCTTCAAGCTTTTCATTAGAAAGCTGTAAATTACTGCAAGAAAAATATGATTCAGTTAAAAATCTGACATTAAACAAAGCCAGATGTACTTAAGTAGCAAAATATCCAGAAGAAATGACTTAACATACAAGCTATGTGTGGATTAATCTAACTCCCTGATCCTCCCCCTACCCAATATCTCTCTCCTCCCCTCAAACAAACCCCAAATCAAAGCAAAGCAGAGGAGGGGAAAAAAAAATCTTAAATCCTAAACCCCAAGAATCTAGGACTCACAGCCAAGCCAATCACTGTGAGGCAATTTGCGAATGGTTTTGGCAGAAATCCTGTTGAGCTTGTCTTCCTGCCATGCTAGCAAGCTAGCATTTATCCATGTGTGTAATATTTTATTTCTTCTAACAATATTTGAATATGTTTTCTTCTTTTCTCTGAACTATGAGGAATGATCTTAATTTCACTGTTGTAGCAGAGAGAAAAAGTTACTTTAAAAACAATGTACTGTTTATACTTGATTTAGAGAAACCTATTGTTATCTCAAGTGTTAAGAGTACAACTTGGAAGCAATCTAGATCCTTTCCAAGCTCTCAGAACATATTTCACATATCAGAACATATGTTTTTACTGTGAAACTATATGAAACTTGGTCAGAAAAATTTGATCAGAACAGTAAATATGACAATGTCACTGATAATAGCCGTGATAAGGGAAACCCTACTACATTAACGTTCTGGATTTTTCTGCTGTAGAAAAGAAGAAAAATAGCAAAATTTACTGTAATTTTTACTGTCAGAATTGTTTATACACAGGTGTGTCACAATTCTTGTTGCAAGGAATTGTTCCAATTGCATTTGGGCAGTGTAACTCATTAGGGTTGCAGAGAACTTTATGTACATTTAATATCCGGAGACATGATGGCTCTCAGATGCTCAGAAGAGAAAGCCCCTCAGATGATGACAGGAAGAAAGCATGGGACACAAAAAATGGATTTAGTTTGGGTTTTGTTTTTTGTTTTTTTTTTTTTTAAGACTTAAAACCTGTAATTTATTTCAGTTAATTTAATTGCATGTCAAGAAAGATATTTCCATGTACCTACATACCCCAAGAGCCTTCAACAAGTATACTGGACTGTTAGCTGAGGGGAAAAAGGTTGTAATTCAAACCTGTTTTTACAAATCTTATTGGTTATAGTCATCTGCTGACAAAATAAATTGTTTCTTTAGTATGTAGGTATTCCAATAAGTTCAGTTATTCTTACTCCTGGTGCTTAATTGGTTCTTCTTATGTTAATCAGAAGGGGAAAAAATTATTAATCGAGCTCTTCTTCTGGGGATGTTTTTTCTGTCATTTTTCCCCTCCTCTTCCATCAGAGCCTACTGCTTGCTTTCATTTTCTGTATACTCATGCGGTAGGCACGTATTACCACTGGAAGATGATACCTCTCTAACAGATATAAAATTGACTTGATTGTTACGGGTGGAGGCTGGGCTGGCCACTAACGACTGACAGACGCTCTCTATTAACCCCTCTCCCCTCTAAAAAGGGAAAGGGAGAGAGAACAAGGGAGAGAGACTTTACAGTTTGGAAGAGAAAACTAAAACACCTTTAATGAAACAATAACAATAAAAGAAAAGCTAAGAATAAGGAAATAATGAAATATATACAATATGTACAAATATATACAAATAGATACAACACCAATACCGAGCCCAACTCCCCCCACCCTGATGACAATATGTCACCACCGGCACTGCAGGGCTGGCACTGGGGCAGTCCCAGGCTGGACTCAGCAGCAGATGGGAACGGGATGCAGGAGCTGGACTCAGGCACTGGATTCAGGTATGCACGGATCGGGATAAACAACAGAACAGGCGGAATCCTCCTCAGATGTTGGCCATCGAAGGAGAGAGAGAGACCCTCGTGATCCCTATTTAAGGTTATAAATTCCCCCCCATCCTCTGGGGGAGCAAAGTCGCTCCTACTGTAAGAGAAGATCAGTTTCATGATCACCTGAGGAAACTGAACATACAGAAGTTTATGAGAACCTGACGAGATGCAGCCCAGGGTGCTGAGGGAACTGGCTGATGTAGTTGCCAAGCCAGTCTTCATGATATTTGAAAAGTGATGGCAGTCAGGTGAAGTCAGTGGTGACAGGAAAACGGAAACATTGCACCCATTTTTAAAAAGGGTAGAAAGGATGACCCTGGGAACTACCAACCTGACCTGTCCTGTCAGCCTCACCTCTGTGCCTGGGAAGATCATGGAATGGATTCTCCTAGAAGCTGTGCTAAGACACATGGAGGACAGGAAGGTGATTTGAGATTCTGCCCCTCTGCTCTGGTGGGACCACAGCTGGGGAGGACTGTGTCCAGCTCTGGAGTCCTCAGCACAGGAAAGACATGGACGTGCTCGAAAGGGGTCCAGAGGAGGGCCACAAAGATGATCAGGGGCCTGGAGCACCTCCCCTATGAGGACAGGCTTGAGAGAGTTGCAGTTGTTCAGCCTGGAGAAGAGAGGGCTCCAGGGAGCCTTATAATAGCCTTTCAGTACTTAAAGGGGGCTTACAGGAAAGGTGGGGCAATATTTTTGTGATAGGACAAGGAGTAATGGTTTCAAGCTAAAAGAGGGCAGATTTAGGCTAGACATAAGGAAGAAATTTTTTTAGAATGAGGGTGGTGAAACACTGGAACAGGCTGCCCAGAGAGGTGGTAGAAGGCCTGTCCCTGGAAACACTCAAGGAGAGGTTGGATGGGCTGTGAGCAACATGATGTAGCTAAAGATGTCCCTGCTCACTGCAGGGGAGCTGGACTTGATGATCTTTAAAGGTCCCTTCCAACCCAAACTATTCTATAATTCTATGACAAATTTATTAGAGGTCAGACTTACAAAATCAGTATGTTAAAATTCTTAGTGTCAAACCAGGTAATCTGATTTAAGTTAGATCAAGTTCATTAACAGGAAGAGGTAAAGTTAATTGGCTTTTCAAGTTGCAATTTTCTTCTTCTGTGTAAGTATTAGATGTGCTGGGTGCTAACTAGAACTTTTTGTAGTGCTGCTGTTCTTACAGCCTGAAAGGGGCACCTCTCTTTCTTTTCTGCTCTTTTTAAGGCAAAAGAACAGTCAGTTGCTGTGCTCTTCTCACTGTATTTTCTAATGTACGTGATTTTAGTATTTTTAACGCACTGAAATCCACTGCTCAAAACTCTGTTGCTGTCTTTTCTTTGTGGCAGTGGTAACATGGCTTCCTTTTCCATCCTCCAGTTATTCTGGATTTTTGGCATTTATATATTCTTGTAAAGCATAAACAGTATACAGATTTGTGGTTTGAGAGATTTCTTAACCAGTTTTGTGGCTTTTTTCCTTTTTTTCCTCTCTCTGGTGCAGAAAAAGGAAATGCTTGCTTCTGGCCTTTGAAACTTTGCAGGCTCAGATGGCTGTAACAACCAGCCTATGGTATCCCCAGCATCCCACTGGTGGTAATTTATACTATGCAGTAGGTATGAAAGGCTACATTAGAAATGATGGCAAGGCCATCTAAGTGCTTTCCATCTGAAGAGTCAAAAAATAGTAAGGAATGTAAGAAGTTTGAACAGGAATGGCTAATAAGAGGGAAAAGCTTTCCTGAAAAGTAATGGAAGATGATGATGCAGTGCTGTACCCGCACGTATTCATTCAGAAAAATAATAACACTGCCTGCAAATAATTATCGCAGCCTGTAGCAGAAATCTGCATTACTTCATTCTAAGTATCCTATATTTAAAATCGCCTAACTTAAAATCTCAGATGACTCCAGGATGAGATACTCGCCCTGCTGCCATATGGGACTGGAGCGACAGGCTGCAGCGGCCTCCGTTTCCTGTTGCACTGGTCTCACTGGGGTAGGTAACGGCCGAGCAGCAGGCTGTGGGGATGAAAATGAGGCTCTCTAACACTTGCATGAAATATTTGTGTCTTAAGCTTGAATCCAAATCCTGAGCAGCACTGAAGGTTGCCACGATGTCTTCTTTTGCCATGTGTCACTTACAAACAAGATATCACTGTGAAAGTAACACTTTCTGAGGGGAGTCGGGGAGGGAAAACATTGGCATTTGGAGGGAAGTGTTGTTCAGGTGTGTGGTAGTATGTCTTATGTCTCCAAGACCTTTTAAAAATTATATGTAGGCTTACAAAATGATTTATTTTTTCTGTGTTGAGGTAGCTTACAGGAAGACAACAAAGCCGCTAGTATTTAGGCTAGATATGTTGAGAGACTTAGTAGATGGGCCTAGGGTATCCCGAATGAACGCAACCAAATGTATTTTGGGACAGAAGGAAAGGTGTAAGTTTTATTCATGAGGCAGATCATTCTATCTAGAAGCTCTGCAAGAAGTGTAATTTTTATTTTTATATGGTGTTAGCCAGCACAGATATAAGTTCTGCTAGATCACAGGCCACAAGCTTAAAGGGGAGCATGAATGCACTTGAAAGTACATGTTTTGCCATTTAGTCAGCAGTAGTTTTCAGGGAACTTTCTTGTCACTCCTTAATATGCAAGTTAGGTCAGTGGACCCTGAAGGAACACAAAGAGAGAATTTAATGTGAAACAAAATTTAGGGATGCAAGAGGTTTAGGGTTTTTTATGCGACTTTTATTTATCACTTTCTTATTCATACAACAGCAGGCAACACTTTGTTTCAAATTACAGATGAAGTAAATAAATAAAGATAAAAGACTTATTTTAAAATGGTTTTAGGGGATAGTATATGCAGTACTAAAATATAAACAGCATACACTTCAGACATTTAAAATTGCTGATATTTTGCAGTTGATAGCAGCAGTACAACTAGGCCTACAGGCTTTCTTTCTGCTTTGTCACTGACAACTGTGACAAGATACCCTCAGGTTTGCTCCCTGAGTTTTAATTCAGAGGACAGGAGTCCTATTTACCTCTTTTTATATCTCAGTTTCTTGCTTTATAAGGACAGAAAGAATTAAGTGGGTTAGATCTATCTCTTCTTTCAGGCTGGATTTGAATTCTCAGAAGGTACCAATATCCCTTCAGTTTAATAGACTTCCTTTAATATCTCTAAACTTTCTACACTATGTGACTGAATGAATTCTAGAATTAAGTCTTGCCTAGTGTAGGAAAGCAAATGTATACTTGCAATGACATTCAGATGTGTTGAGGTCTTCTATACTTCACTTTTTCAAGCTGCTTATCATATTGTGGTCTTATTCTCGTATTGCATTGGAAATCAACTAATTCTGGGTTGAAATGGCTCAAATGATCGTAAAAATATTTCTCATATGGTGTCAGTTTTAAAGAAAATAATAAATATAAAACATTTTGCACTTGCAAAATCTCATTTGCAAAAAGAGACACTGAATTTAAACTTTGGGTGGATTGTCAAGGCCAGCACTACAGGCTGGATACAGCTTCCAGGGGCATAAGGAAATGGCAAGTAGCCAAGCAGGTAAGAATAGCATGGTATGCCCAGAAAATAACTACCTCTAATTTCTATTGCTGCTTGCTTCATTACGCTCTGAATGTTTGACTATCTTTTTTTTTTTTTGGTGAAAGTACTGCGTTATCACATTTCCTCCTCTCCTTGTTCCTTTTCCTATATTCCAGCAGCACAAACATTGGGACTTAGTTCAGTGAAAAGAAACGATTACCTTTAGATTGTCTCCATCTGAAATGGAAAAAGTGTATTAGGAGTAATGAGAAGGAGGAGCAGCACAGGGTCCGTTGAGCATAGCAGTAGAAAGGTTTAATTTATTTTAGTAGCTGGATTTGAATGCAGTGACAGATAATGTGTTCTTAGGGAATCTGGCTCCCAAGAAGCAGGTTGAGAACTTCTTATGCTTGTCTTGGAGGAAAAAGAAACTCAAAACAAATGAAACACATTCTTCTCTCAAGATGTATCCCAGTCTATAAAATGTTTACATCTTTAAATGAGGCTGTAATTTAGCATGAAAATATTCTCATATGCTTGACGAGAAATCTTTGAGATCTTCCAGTGATGTAAAGCATTTATAATCTAGTCTAAAAATCTAATCATTCTTTGGCAAGGGCTGTAGGATTGCTAATCACTGTGAGTAACAAAATCTGAATTATGTGTAAAGTGTCAAATAAAGTTAAACCCATTCTAAATGCATCTCTGTGGAATAACAGGGAAGAATATTCACTCACCTGTAGATTTGCTTTTGCAGTTTTATAGCTTGTACATAGAAGCCAGGCAATTTGCTCAATTCCAAGTTTGAATTGACTTTTTATTTCCAGTAAATATGAGTTTGTAACAAATAAGAACATAGGGATTTTTTGAGGGTTGTGGTGGAGGGGAAGAAACAGCATGTTGATTTTGAAGTTTTTTTATATAGGCGTATAGGAGAGGCCTGTGTAAATTTCTGCTTTTAAATATTGTAAAACAAATTCAGAGTGGGGAGGAGCTATATATTTTTTTTCCCAACCATGAGTGACCTGAGGTTCTAATGAGTCAGTTGGAGGGGATTAAAATATGTTGAGTTTCTAGAAAATATGCACAGTGTTTACAAGCTGATGAACACTGGGAAGTATCTGTTTACAGTGCCCCAGAATATAATCAGTTTTGCACTTTGCTTCTCAGTCAGAAGTGAAGTCACTACTTCAGGGCAGAATTCTATTGCTTTGGCTGATTACTTCTAAAACACTAAGAAAGCTTAATTACACTATTCACGTAAACTGAAATCTAACTATTCTTCTAATCTAGGGAACCCAGAGAATTTTTTTCTTTTCCATTCAGGGCTTGCAGCTTGGGTGTGGCTGTATCATAATGTCTTTTATACCTCTATGGCACTTCAGCATATCTTTGTCATACCAGGATCAAAGCTAAAGACCTGTCTAAGTTTCCAGTATTTTTACATTTTATTCTTCATATGTTTCATCTGAGTTTGGGCTATGCGAGGCTCCATAGCCTTGCTTTGCTGACAGTGGCACAAAGGCATCGATTAATACCAGGGCTTTATAATCTTTATATAACTTAATATGACAGTAATCTTTATACAACTGTCTGTAGTCTTTGCTTTATACTTGTCTTCCTTCAGCCTCTGTACAAGAATGATTTCTGTCTGTTTCATGTGTGGATTACCATATTTATTTCTGTATGGTGTGAAAACCGTGATACGAAAGATGTTATTTGCTATTAATCTCATATTGAGTAAATCAATCCTGCAGAACAGTAGCTTAGACCAAATAGCTCAGGAGTGAGGGATAAAGACAGCTTGGGGCATGTTTGATCTGCACCTGAACCCAGGCAGTTATTTCTCAGGCACTTACCAACAGTAGAGATCAGGTACCATGAAGCTTGGTTAAACAAACACACAACTGAGGCACCTGATAAGCTAACCCCTGTAAATCATGACTGTTCAGCGAAATTGCTTAAGCAAATACATGCACCCTGTTTGGTGAATGCCTATATCTTGCATCTACTTCAAGATGAAAGAAAGGATTCTTTGACCAAATACACAGGATTTCCAGCTTGCCATCTGGAGGGAAGTCAGACTCACATTTGATTTAGTGCTAACAGTTATAAATCCGTGAACTTTAATGCAATTGTGGCTTTTCATACCAAAGTGTGCTGGGAAGGCACCTTGATCTCATGAGTTCGAGTATTATTAGGGTTCTGTAAAGAGTTCAAGGCACTTAATATAAAGTAGGAAAAGGTTTCTAAATGGAGTTTATACTGAGGGAGGAATTTGGCAAGATTACTGTGAAAGACGATAATTAAAAGAAATTGTTTTATGCGTTTAAGATTATCTTTCAGTTTAGAGATTTGAAAGAAACAAACTTCCAACTAACTATGCAAAACATTTTCTCATGTTTTTGTGTTCAGATAAACAGAACTTGCAAAAGTAGCTGCCTGAAAACCTCTGGGTTCAGTGAAATCTTAGTAACACTGAAACTTTAAACAAACCCAGTATGTTAAGATTTGATGGATTTCTTTTTGAAAATAACCTTTAGTTGGTTGAACCAGCTCAGCTTTGTCTTTCTTCAGATACACAGAATGGTTGAGGTAGTGAGGGACCCCTGGAGGTCATCTGGTCCACCCCCAATCACCCTCTAGCCCCCTCGAGCAGGGCAACCTAGAGCCAGTTGCCCAGGCCCATGTCTAGATGGCTTTTGAATATGTCCAAGATTGAAGACTCCACCACCTCTTATCCTCATAATAAAAAAGTGTTTCCTCATGTTCAGTATGTTTCAGTTTGTGCCCACTGCTTCTTGTCCTGTCACTGGGAACCACTGAGCAGAGCCTGGCTCCATCTTCTTTGCACCCTCCCTTCAGATATTTATATACATTGACAATATCCACCTGAGCCTTCTCTTCTCTAGGCTCAACAGTCCCAGCTCTCTCAGACTTTTCTCATACATGAGGTGCTGCAGTCCCTTAATCATCTTCACGGCCCTCCATTGAAGTCTCTCCAGGAGGTCTATGTGTCTCTTGTACCAAGGAGCCCAGCACCGGACACAGCAGTCCAAGTGTGGCCTCACCAGTGCTGAGCAGAGGAGAAGGATCACCTCCCACGACCTGCTGGCAACGTTCTGCCTGATGCAGACTGGGATGCTGTTAGCCTTCTTTGCAGCAAGGGCACATTGCTGGCTCATGTTCAACATGGTGTCCACCAGGACCCCTGGGTCTGCCAAGCTGGTTTCCACCTGGGTGGCCCCCAGCATCTACTGATGTCTGGGGTTGTTCCTGCCCAGGTGCAGGACTTTGCACTTGCCCTTCTTGAACTTCATGAGGATTCTGTCAGCCCATTTTTCCAACCTGTCCAGGTCCCTCTGGATGGCAGCATGACCCTCTGGTGTTATCAGCCACTCGTCACAGTTTTGTGTCATCTGCAAAGTTGTTGAGGGTATGCTCTTATAAGACACAGTCTTATTTTTCTCTTCTAGTATAATTCCTACAAGAAATCCAAGGGTGACTGGGTAGTAAGCATATTGTGACTAGTGGTTTCCACTATAAGCAGTGTTGTCTCACTCTTCCTTTCTGCTCTCCCCATCCTTGTATTTTTCCATGTCACATTTGGCAAATTTCTGGAAGTGTCTGTCTTTTAATAGTTTGTGTGCAAAATAGCCTGATGCAATGCATTGCTGGTCTATAACAGGACAGCCTAGCAATACAAATAGCTTTTATAGCAGTTAACTTTGAAATTGTCTTCAGCAAAATGAAAGAATGTGGTAGGCCCACGCTAAACTATATACTGTCATTTTGACCTCTTGGAAGACACATTAAACATGAATTAGCCAGAAAAGGGGAAAAAAATATAAAAGCTTAAAATACTTAAAAGCATAAAATCTTGATCTTGTGTTTTAGGAGCAAGATGGCAGGAACCTAAGATGTGAAACAGTTGGCAGGCTTTTTTCCTGAAAGCAATAACAAAAAAAGTTGTGTGTCGTGTCCCCCTCCCCCCCCCCCCCCCAAAAAAAATCCACAACCAAAACCAAAAATAAACAAGTAAATTAAAGAAATGTCTGAAAAATTGTCCATGACCTCTTAACTTCCTAAGTAGAAATTAAAATTGATGACAAATACTTCATGATTTAAAAATGTAGGTTTTTGGAAATATTTTTAGTCAGTATTTTGATAGAAACTTAGCTATACATAAAATAATTGTGTCCTTATGACTGATTTAAAATAATAATCAACTTATTTATCTTTGAGAGTATTAGTTTGGTTTTCTAAGAGCTATACAATATATTCGTAACTGATAAAATAATGCTGTTAATTATACCCAGGCTGGTTTCATGACTGTTATAAGGGTACTTCAGGCATGAAAAATCTTTCATTTAAATGAAGTAGTAAATGGTTATTTATAGCTGAGTTTCTGGCAGCACATGCTTTCAGTATTCTAGTTAAAAGAAGCACTCTTGAACTGCTCAGTCAGACATCACTTGAGCCTTATGTTTGATGAAAATACAATCTTCCTCCAGACATTAAAATTCTGTAGCATTAAGCATATAATTGATGCTGAAGTTCTCCAAGCTAGGCTTATAATACTAAATTGAGGTATTTGATCAGAGTAACTGTGCTTGTACTTATGTTGAAGTTGCTTGAATGATTCTTGTGCAGAAACTTCACAGAAGAGCCTTTTAGAAATGCAGATTATAATGTTCAAATGTGACAGTAACAATCATTACACCTCTTTTTAAACCTACAGTTGTAATACCAAAGAGGAAAAGAACTGTGGAAATGGCACAAGGACCATTGAGTGTGTTGAGTTTAAGCCCACTGCCTCCTGTTGCTTTGGCTAACAGAGCAGAAGAAATGCAACAACCTTTCTCACTCGCAATAAAATGCTCCAGGTGACGGAATGCTCTGTTATGAAAAACAGCAAATATGAAAATCGTTCTTGAAAGAACTCAGCAGAAGATATGATTTTTCTCTGTATGTTCTCTTCTACAACAAGTTTTGTTTTCCTGAACGCAGTATGATATGCTGTTAATATTGCTCCTAATTGCCAGTCTGAGCAGGACCTCTTGTTACAAAACAGGAGAAAAGAAAAAAAGCAGAGACAAAGTATGTTTTTCTTAAAAATCATGTAATTTGTTGTGGCACAGGATGTCATCTGAGTCCTTCAGGAGGCTCACATAAAAGAGGTAGCATTTCTGGAAATGCTGGAATCCTTTTTTATGTTTACTTTTTCCTCTTTTTCTTTTTGACTACCATTCTTTCAAATACATTTTTTGTTAGAGTTGACATTTCTCCTCTGTATGATTTCAGTTCCTGGTAGTTTACTGTGTGATCTCATAGCTACAGCTGAATAAGCTTTAAAAATGTTATCTTGCCTTTAACTTCTGATTATATCTTTTAAAAGTTCCATTAAGTTCTAAAGTAGAAGAAGAAAAACATACTGGGGAGGAGGAGTAAGCAAAAAGTCTGTATAAAAACACTGTTGGAAGTTCCAGAAGGCAGCTGAGCAAACTCCCAATTTATATTGCTAGCATGTAGCACACGATTTTGCAGAAAACATAAACAGGTATTCTGTGTAGGATTGTGCGAGTTCTAGAAAAGACGGTGTTCTTCGATGCGTTGTAGTCTGTGGAGCATGCAAAGTCCTCCATGTCCGGGAGGCTCTGAACCTGCTGAGGAGGAGGCAGTGTAACCTGCTAAAGACTGTCAGCTACTTCTTGTGGACAACAGCTGGCTCCTGAGTCCATAACTTCAAGGCCAGTAGTATTAGTGACATTTAATAAGACCAATAATGCTCCTTTTTCTCCCTAAAACATTGATAAATGTCATTCCCTTAAAATATTGTCTTGAAGCCTTCTGCTGTTGTTGCTTGCAGTGATAGTCAATACTGAGCAGAACACCAATGATTGAATTCAAGTGGGCTGAATTAAAAACAGTGTTTTGGAGAGTTATTTTTAACCTGTGTAATTGCACTGACTGAATTTGCTACGTGGTTTCAAAGCAGTTGTACCTGTAGGAACAGGAGTCAGTGACCAAAGTGATGAGGTGACTTGGGAAGCAGGAGAGCTTCTTAAACTGGATTAATATACTGTGAAACTTTACAGACTCATTGCTTATAAAAGTAGTCCCTGTTCATCTACTTAGTCGTACTGATGCCAGCAGTGGCAATGAGTGTTTCCAGGATTGAGGATTGGACCTTCAGTTGCGTATCTTTACGTCTTTTCTCCTCTTACAGACCCTCATCAGGAAAAATCCTGCCAGTCAGTTCTAGTATAACATTTCTGGTTTAACTTGACACTTTTGACACCAGGAAGATTAAGTATGAAATGTCCTGAGAATGAAGACAGATTTTCTCATGTCCCACCAATTTTTCCCTCTGAGGCCTTGGTGGGAGGCTACCTATTTTAATTCACATCTCTTGATCACAGAGTAAATCACCAATGGCAGAGATAGTTCACCCATTTTGGAAACGAATGACAAATCCACCTAAGACAAGAAACCATTTTTTGTCTTGTTCTTAATACTGTCCTCTGCTTCAAAAATAATGTTATCATACTGTTAATGCTCAGTGCCTCACAGAAGGAGGTTTTGCCTTCCATCTTCACAGATTTTTACTGATGCACAAAACACACCTAAGCCTTCATTGAAGTTCTTGACAAAACAACAACTGTGTCTCTCTGTTTTCAGTGTATTTTGAAGTTACATAACGAAACAGTAGAGAAGACAAAAGCATGAATCTTTATTGTAAAGGATAAGACATGGAAATGGGAACTGGAGATGGAAATTGTTTCCAACTGTGCCATGGATCTCTTGTGTAATCCTGGACAAATCACCTAGCTGTCTAGGTAGAACAGAATTCATAGGTAAATAGTTTTCTAAATCTAGTAAATAATCCCTTTATGCCTCTGTCTGCCCTGTTGTGAAATGGAAATAATAGTATTCCTTTTGGTTATTGGATAGTTGGAATGCTCTTATGATAGGCTGTATGGAAGTGTCTACGTGCACTCCTTAAAGTAAAGAATACTCTTTTTGGAAATACAGAAGAATTGCAAAATGAGTGCCTCTATCCACCTTAAGTTTTATGCCGGCTCTTTTTTTTTTTAAATTATTATTATTATTTTTTTAATTCTGTCTACTTTCAGGGGCTCACTGTTGCAATGAATGGTGCTTTCTAGGGAATGCAGCTGTTCAGTCCTGGAATTAATATGTAAATGGTCTTCTCTTATTGAAGCAACGGAGGAAGATGGAACGTAGTTGTATTTTCTCTAATCAACATATTCCCTTTTTCATCTGCAACTACAACAAAGCTGACTGTCAACCACACAAATAATAGAATATTTATTTTTGCAGAAATAAACACATCCAGAAGCATACTTTTCTTGAAAGCTTTTACTGACCAACCCAAACAATATTTTAGTTCAATGAAAAAATACATGTATATTTAGAAGTATTCACACACAAATATCTCATGCTTTTTTCAGCAAAACAAACAGAACAAACTAAGTATGTTAACAGAATGCTAACTTCAGCTGCAGAAGTGTAGTACAGATCTGCACATGTAACCACTACTGGATTTTTGGAAAACGCAAATTCATATGTCGGAACCATCTGTATTGTAAAAGTCCAGTCCTGCCCTCAGATTCACAGATAGGGGTCTAGAGAATTGTCTCAAGACTGATTTGTGTACCTGATTCTCCACAGGATAAAGTGAGTAAAAATGCTACTCAGTAGGAATAATGAGATTTTACAGTTTGCTCAGCACAAATGTAATTCAACAAACAAAGTGTGAGATGGTAGAAAATCAGACCTGCTGTCTTTAAATCACCCATATAAATAGAAAACATTTCAGGACTCTAGATATCAAAGGTCACCTAATGAGCTATGCAGAGGGGATCAGTGATTCCCTACAGAGTTTTAGCAGAGCAGAGGAAATGGTACAAATTTTTATTTTGAAGATTGCTTTTGATATGCTGTAATATGCACTTAGATTGAAAAATAAATTCTGAAACTACTGTGTGACAGTCCTTGTAAGCCTTTTTACTGATGCTTAATTTAGTTTCTTCCCTTTTAGCCTAGCAGACACATCTTTACCTCTGGCTGCAATTTCTTTGGACAGTTTGAGGCAACAGTAAAATAAAACTTGAGCAAAGAATACAGGATAGGGTTAAAGCTAAAAGCCAGATCCTAAAGTCAAAACCAAGAACTTGAAGTCAATAAAGCAAGATATTGGAAAACAATGTAAGGATTGAGGCTGGAATTGCAGGGCAAGCTGACCTGAGCCAACTTAATCGATAGCTTGGCTGCTGAATTGGGAATAAACAGAACTATTTTTCTGTGAAGAAGAAAAACGTGATGATGGAACTTTAACTTCTAAGATATATCTAAGCTATTTAACCTTTGCATTGAAACAGAACGTTAACAGTGCAAATTGTCCAAGTCCTAAATGGCTGAACACATTAGTGAATGTGATCTAGAAGCTGTATTTTGAACTTACTGTAAAATAGGATGAATGTAACCCTGCAACAGTCAAGACACCCTTCAGTTGGAGAGGTAAGAACACCCGATATATCAATCAGCATGCTGTGTATGGCATGAGTCAAATTACATGAGATGTAGAGACAAATTTTATTAGACTTAAAATTCCTGTCTTTAATTATGTCCTTTTAGAGGTCTTTTAGTAAAAACTTTAGATAGTGGTGACACATTAAGTGATTCCTTCTTTCTCCTTGTAGAAGTCTTGTATAAAGAAATGAGTGAGGCACAATGAAGAAAGATAAAAAAAATAATAGTTGAAGTTGCCTGAAAGGTAGTAGGATAGTAAGATAAAATGCAAAGGGACTTCTTGAACTGCCTTCCCTTTATCATCAAAACCGTAATATTCCAGCTTCAATTTTTCCCCCTAATTTTAACAGCATCATGGATGTTTTGATTCACTTTTGTGATCTATAAGCCACACTTACGATGTGGCAATTGTGGCTATTGCAGTCAGGTATACGGGATATTCAGTTACCTAAATTTGGGTTGTTGTTAACTATGAGCAAAGAGGATAACTTGCAGTGTGTGGACAGATTAATTACATTCCTCTGTAAATCTGTGGGATTCTGGCCTATTTACATCCCCTGAAAAGTCCTGTCTGTAGTTTGATACTGATCACTGGAATAGAGTAAACACAAAAAGTGGACGATACCATTCTCTCTCATAGAGCAGAGCGCTCTTTAAAAAACGCTAGCAGTTTAGCTTGTGTGGCTGGCTCAAAGTACAATTTTCTTGACAAGCAGACCTAACCATGAGTATGAAATCTGTACACACATATAGTGATTAGAGTCTAGGCCCTAAACCAAACCACTTTCAAAACCTCAGTTATCTGCAAAGAAAACAGTCAAGATCTTTCTCCAGACAGTTCCCACCAGGTAGTCTCAGATGCAATCTCTAATTTGTCTTCTGAAATTATAAAATGGCTCCTTTTTAAATTGGATGGATTTTATATATTTAATCAGGCTGGATGTCTCTAACTTAAATGAAAATTGGTGACAGTGAGGGTGATGATAAGCCTTCACTAGTTAAATCTTTCATGACACAGGTATGCCACTTGTAATACTATTTAATGTTTTAGACGAAGGGCAATGAAGTCCTTGGGAGAAATCTCTCTCGGGGTCTCATCTCACTCCCTGCCTGTTGCCGGTCAGCCAGTTCTCTGTGTGCGTAGCAGCAGTCGTCAGCACCCAAACTGCCTTCCCTCACGTGTTAGCTCCTGGGGAGCTGGGCCCACTATGAATCCAAAAAAGTAACAGTGACCTATTATTTTTGTGGGAAGAAAGAGGGTGTGCATGAAGTATTGGGGGAGAAAGCAGAGCACCAGCAGTCAGGAGGATAAGACTGTGTCCAGCTCTTTCCCTTCCTCTGCCCTTGCTGGTGTGAAGATCTTGCGCATACTGTGCAGGATAGGGCTGGACCAGATCATTTTGCTTGATACCGAGCCAGACTAGTATTGAGAATGCTGTGTTCCTGTTTAAATGTGTTGATGTTGCTGGTTACTGATATGTTTAGAAACACACTACTGCTGTGGAGTTTCTGGGTGCCTGTGTGTTTAACATTCTGTAAGCTCCTGCTTTTATGGTGGTTCAAGGTGTTTAGTTATCTTTTGAGGACGGCAACACTGGGATGAATTCTGCACTTAGCTTTACCTAGTTTCTATTAACCTCAATGAAAATTACGACTTTGAACATGATGGCAAAATGGGCTCAGAATGTGTTGTGGTTTTTTTTTTTCTACAGCATGCTAAGTGTGCTTTCTCTACACTTTCCTGGTTTTCCCTCTTTCCAATCCACTGCTTTTAAAATATTTTACTATTGTATACAGAGTGCAAAACAGGTAGTATTAGAATTGTAGCTGAACACTGAAACTATAAAATTTTAGTTGGTATGATGTTTAAGTAACATATCCTGTATTTAATTCATGGTTGAAGTCTTTCAGAAGGGCGGAAATGCTGGATAGAGTGTGTTTGAGAAAGATTGTCTTTCCTGGAGACAGGAATCATCTTCCATACCAGTTACTTCTACAGCTTCAAATTCTTCACACGTCAATGATAGGTTCTAAGTACCCACTTGGAATATCTGGAACAGATGGTAGTAAATAAGTGCCAAATTAATTTTTCACCAAAACCTTGTACTGAATTTGGAATCTTCAGCCATCTCAACAGGGAATGCAATTTGTCTTTGCTAAGTTCTGCTTGCTTAACAAGCTGTCAGCCTCTTTGTTTCCTGGGTTTGCTCTGAATAAATAGCAGAATATGAGAATACCATCAAATTCTCATCTTCACCATGGGTCCCTTACCTCTGTCTCTTGTGTTATCTTTGATGTGACCATAGAAATTCTATATTTATTCACAAATAAGGAGATTCAGGCAAGCATCTGAACTTACGGATTCCTGAACCTCTGAATAAATCTTCATCACTGAAAAGAACTGTCAGAATCTTCTCATCAGGCAGCTGCAGCTCCTGCCACTGTGTATTTTTTTTTTCCTTACATCTTTCATTGTATTACCTTAGAGGCTCATACGTTGAGGTGAATTGATTTTGTCAACATCTGTGTCATACAGGGAGGGTTTCTCATCTGTGTTTGATAGATATAGAACCGGAGGGATAGTTTGTCTTGACATTTTGCAGTCAAAAGTTTTCAGGAGCAAAACTACGTACTTCTAACCCAAACCCAGAAATTTGGTTGTTAGAAGTCTAGAAAGCATATTACTGTGGGCTCCACAAGTGATTACCTAATATTGATGGACTTCATATGAGTTGGGATTAGTGCTATTCTCTGAAGGAATCCAAGCTTATTGTACCTACTGGGAAAGGAGGTAGAATTTGCCTGTCGCTGGTAGACACATGATACCATCATGGTTTTCAGCTGTACAAAGTGTTCCAAGGTGGGTATCAACTTACAGTGCCAACCTCTCACTGCACTGAACATCCTTTCCCATGTCCTGTTTGCAGATTCTGGATGTCTTATGGTATTTATCCTGCCTACTGCTTACAGTGGTTTGTACAGGATTTTATGCAGAAATGTTCTGGGACAGCTTTTTGTATATGCGTATAATTATATATGTATGTGTGTGCTAAATATCTGTAAATATGCAGATATATATATATAGATATGCCTGCATATGTCGATTCACGATGGATGAATGATGGTTGCTTGAGGCTTGTTCCTTTGCCTATTTTATTCTTAGAGAAGTGGGATCCCTGTGAAAAGAGTTTGTCCTGAGAAACTTCTCTGTGAATGGAAGTCAAGTATCTTCTCAGGATATACATTCAGAATTACAAAAAGCAATTTGTTACTGGAACATTTATAGATGCTGAACAGCAAAAAGAACCTTTCAGTTCTGTGCAAAACTTGTATATAAAAGGAAAATATTGAGCCCTGTTCTCTATAGTAGAAGGACTATATAGATAAAATAATAATTAGTCTATTGGGAAACTATTCTGGCTGTTGTTACTGTTGTTATAAAAGTGTCTAACTGCACAGTAAATTTGTGGAATGCAGCAGAAGCAGTTAGACTGGAAATGGTGCTGTGCAGAAAGAAGTTAATGTTGATGTGAATGCCAAATTAGGTCCAAACAAAGAACGTTCAAACTCGTCTTCAAGAACCTCTTGAGCCTTTCTTCGTCTGGGAAATGAAATGATCTTTCATGACACAAACTCAGTCATAGCAACACTCAGAATGCCAGCAGAAAGCAGTGGAAATTGCGCTGATGAGGTGCTGTCACTTTTCTGCATTATACCTGCAGAGACTCTGTAAACTAAGGTTTGAGCTTCTTGGGCAGTCTTGCTGCAAGCTAAGTCTGCTCTATCCTTCCCCCCTCTGGAGTTCCCATCCATAATAAACTAGATGGGACGGCTTTCAGTTCTGTAAGCATAGCCAACCAAGTCAGCTTGTGGTTAAATTATTTATACCAAGAGCTGAATGTAAAGTTGCATGAGCAATGTGTTCTCTTTAATAACACCTGGATAAGGGGGTGGTAGAGGGAAAGAAGCTTGAGTGGTCAAATAGATTTTTGTGAATGTTGTCTGTTATAAATTGAGTCTGAGTGGGGGCAAAGAGGGAGGGGAAGTCAAAAATAAAGCAGGTTTAAAAAGGCATTGGAAAGCCTGTTTTACATTTTGTTTGCCAAACCCAGGGATGCTGGGAGGATGATGTGATGCTCATCGATGTGAGTACATTATCCACACAGAAGGAATTTAAGGAGTTCTTAAAGATTTTGGAATTTATAGATGAAATGATGCATTATTATTTTTGTCAAGATACTTAAAAAAATAAGTATCGTAGGCTGTTTTTATTTTTTGCTGAGTGGTGTGTGTATTTATTTACTATGTCATCCCTTTCATTAGTGCAATGTAAGGTATTTACAGAATCGTGCTTAAACAGAATTTAATAAAAACTTAATATAAGCCCCACATCAAAAATCTTGTTAATTGAGAGCTAAGGTTGTTTAATGTGTTTCCTGTCAAAGTAGTCAATAATAAGCTAAAATTAACAGGCTGGTGGCTTCAGTTTGTTTTGCTTGAAATATGTTGTCACAATGGGTAAGGCTTGATGCTGCACCTGCACAGAGGAAGATTTCTTTTTATCCCAAACTATACCCAGGTGATGAGAGTTGACATGGAAAAAAGAGAAAAAGAGCAGTTAACATGGACCTCTAGGAAGACATATTTTTCTCCCGTCCTCATCGTCAGTGGCTGATAGGATTGAGTTACCTATTTCTTTGCAAGCTCTTATATTCATATTCATGTACATAAGATACCCACCTTAAATACCTCCATCTCAGTCATGCTCACATGGATAACTTCAAAGAGGAACTCAACCAGATAATACTGTTTTATTAACTATCTTTTTCACTTCCAATGTCAATATAGCACTTCATTGTTGCCTACAGAAATATGAGTTCAGAGTTAAGGTTGTATGTTTGTGGGACATTTGGGTAGGAGGGGGTGCAACCTTCCTCTCTCTGGAAATAAAAATACTCTAATATGCTTTCTAGGCCCCTGGTTGCTAGTTAAAGAAACTCCTCCAAGTGACATAAGTAATGGCCAATTATTGTTTTGCAGCAGCTATAGCCAGCCACCTTGTAGAATCACTTCTCGGGGAAAGAAGGATTATCTTATTTTAGATTAAATCAGCAGTTTTAGAAATCATATAGAAGTTTGTCTTCAACTCAAGTAGTTGTTTGACTCAAGCATATTAAACACTTTCAGTGGAAGGCTAAACCCATAATTTTTCAGACCATTTTTGTCCTGTTCCGGTCAGAGAGATGACTCAATTAAAGATGGTTCTTGAGAGCATGCTGCACAGCTGTGGGCAAATGGAATTACAAGCTTTCGAGCAGTCTGAAATAAGTTATATTCCTATATAACCTCCATGTTCAGGGTGGACAGCATGCCTGCCTTTTGCTTCTCTAGCCTTGCAAATCACAGCATGAGAAATGGCTTCCATGCTTCTTTTATAATGTGACTTTGTTGCACCTGAAATTACATTGCAGAAATACTATTCTGAACTCTGGTTTCCCAGTGGAAAGCTTAGGCCGGGCAAAGTAGCCTGGAGGGATATATTTGCCTGATTAAATTTGATGTATTCTGTGTATCTTTCCTTGCTTCTAGGTTTCTCCTATTACATTTATTCTACAAGCTTTAAGTCAGTGATCAACTTCAGCACCCACCCATTAGAATGATTAATATTTTACGATATAAAGTCTTACATTTGGACTTTGCTTTTCCCTTTATGTAAACATAAGATGGGAAATGATTAAATTTGTACCTTGAGATAAACTGTACCATACATATGTAGAAAGACAGCTTTAGACTTGTGTTGCTTTGATAAATTAATGGCTGTTACAAAAGAAAAAAATCCTGTCACTGAAGCCACAAAATGTACAATTACGACTCATCAGAAGCAGCCATTTCTTTCATTTCATTTTCTCTAATGAAAAGAACTGTACACTGGAAAAAATCCTTTGGAAAAAAAAAAGGCAAACCTACAGTTTGGAAAAAAATCCCAGGTGGTCTCTTGGGCATTTAAAAAATGTTTGAAGGTATTTTTGCTTGAAAATGAAATTACAGAATCAGAATTGTCACAGACTAAAAACACATCTGTGAGTGCAAAATAGTGTCTCAAGAAATTCTAAGTCATTTGATGAAAAGTATGTTTTTGTGATGTTTGTTCACATTGTTGAAGCCTAGATTCCAATGCATTTGCTTTTTGTTACCTTTCTCCCACCTCGGCTGCCTCACAGTACCTCTGCCCCCATACTGTTTCCAGAGAGCCACCTTCATCAATACCCTCGAGCTGTTTCAGTCCTCCGCTGGCTGGACATCAGCGACCCACGTCTGCAGATAAAAGGGAACATGAACGATTGTAGAACTCACCTGTAGTCTTTCTGTTAGTGGCAACAATTATTAGGCTGTCTCTCCTGTGTCTCAACTGTCAATTTTCATGGCACTTATAGAAACATCTTCTCTTTGAGATCTCACCTGTTTTAAATTGGATATGGTGTAAATTTGCTAGTGGATTAGAAAGTCATTAAGCTGGAGTGGTGGACCTAGTTGAGTATTGTGACCTACTCTGATGAACCCCTTGTGCATAGAATGTCATCTTAAAACTAAGCAAGCCAAAATATTTTGTTATTTTCTAGTTTAGAAAAATATGACCATGAATACATTTCACGGTTAAAGCAGACACATTTCAATCTTATAAAATATTAGTGTTGTTGAAATATTTCATAACCCGAAGTTCCTCATTCAATAAAATACTATAAACCAAAGATCTAAAGGGACAAATGTTTTGTGGTAACATGGGTTATTTGTCATGTGCTTCTCAAATTTAATTCAAATTTAACTATGGAGAAATTGATTTTTTTTTTTTTTTTGGCAAGATGAGCAAAATAATCTGATGGAGTTATACAATGAGCATTTTATATTTTGCCAAAATTCACTCTTTATTTTTTGTTAAACCAAATTAAACTATATTAAAAAGCTCATTGAATCAATGAGCAGATTTTAGCATAAAGCAGTCCTTTTGTATTATGTACTGGCCCACACTCTCTCTTTACCTATTTAAAGGGGAAAAAAATCAGAATATAGAAGAAAAATTTGTAATCTGTTTGCCTCGTGAATCTTCTTGACATGGTCTGCAAGAAAAAATCTGCAACTTGCTTAATGAGGTATGCTCTTTAATTGAGGTGATGGAAAGTAGTGCACTGGGAACCAGCCTAAATAAATCAAAACTTATCACACAGATGTTCAAAGATGATTAGAAGCCTGAAAACGCAAATAAGCATTGGCTAAATTTTTTTAAGTGCCTAAGTCAGATGCCTAACTCTCACTAATTTCAATGGGATTTAGCTGTCTAACCTGCCTAAGTGATTTTGAAAAATAACACAGGCTGCCTGTCCGCATCACTAGGTGCCTAAACACTTTTGGAAAATTTGTCCCTGAATGTTCTTAATAAAGAAAAATGACACATCAAAATGTGAGAGTGTAGTCTCCAAATAGGATCAGAACAATATTTCAGAAAAATCTAACAAAAGCTCGTGACAAATGACTCTGATTCCTAAGTTTGTTGTAAGCTGCAGTATGTGAAATCATTTTCTGCAAATTCCATTCAAATGCCCCAAATGAATTTTATATCTGTCCGATTATGCTTAATAGGCAAGGTCTGGGCAGAGACAGTAGTCAACCAAATACAACCTGAATACAAGCCCAGATATTCACACCACTGACACATGATACTCCTTTTGCTGTAGGTTGCATCCAGTAGTGAAGACGAAACACTTCAATGATCTTAGCAATATACTTTAATGAAGTGCCTTATTTAAGAAAATGTGTTGCACGTTAACTATCCATGTATTGCAAAATAGTGCCTGTTGAAGTTTAATTAGCGTAAGTAGCATATCCAGTAGTTCATGTAATTAATTTCAGATTACATATGAAAAAAATCAATGTTTTTGTTAGTGGTATGGCAAACCTACAATGAATGCAGCCATCAGGTGGCTAGACATAGGAGTACTAGCAAAGTTGAGTGTCAGTTGATATGTCAAACATCCATTCATTTTCTAAGTTCTATACAGGAAATGATGTATAAGCATGTACAAGTCAGATGGGAGCATACGTGAAATAAAATCCAGTTCTTGAAGGAAGTAATTTTTGGGGAAAAACTATATCTATGCCATTTTCTTGCCATACACTTTTCCCAAAAATCATGCCCAGCACAAAGAAAAGCATAAGGATTTTTAAAGATTGTCTCTTCAGAAATTGCCTTTTTCTTCATGGCAGTTATCAGATTATTTATCTATTTTTGGTATGCTTTTAATTTTATATTTTAAATAATTCAGTCATTCATGTGTTCTTGCTTGTTTATCATATAACATTTGAGGAAATTATATTTAATGTTGTCTAGTAGGAGCTTAGCTGAGAAACACTAAAGAGAGGCTTGTCTAGGATTGGGTTGGTTCAAATTTCTGCTTTGTTTCAGAACTACTGTTGTGCAGGTTTAGGCCAGTCATTTCGCCTTGCACTTCAACTTCCATCTGTAAAGTAGGGATAACACACTGCTTTTGCACAGGAATATGACTGTGAATAAACACATTACAGTTTATATTGCAGTCAAATTCTTTACTTTGGAGATACTGTTAAGATAAGTATCTTACGTGGATTTCAGTGTAAAACACACTTCACTTATAATGGAGTGTCATTTTATATATATATATCCATATGTACAGCAAGACAGTTTTGTTTGGTATAGCGGAAGGTAGGATAAGCTAAAAATTAACATGCACTTGGGTGTACAGCAGAGTTTCTGACAATTTCCTGCAATTGATTTGGCATAATGCAATACTGTACTTTAGTGAGACCTTTATAATGCAGATGCTGCTGCTGTGTTCTATGCAGATGGTACTGATTTACTGCTGTGTTCTACAAACATGATTCTAGGCTGTCCATCCTTCTAGCTGACTATCTTCAAAGCTGGAAACCACAGAAAGCCTGAGGTAAAGAGTCCAAGCCCATATTTCCGTTGCATGACTGTAATCCTACTACCAACTCATTGTTTTTTCACTCCTGATAGGTGGCAATTCTTTGTCAGGTAGTTCTGAATGTCAAGGGGTTCAATATATAGGTCTGAAAAAAGATGGTTCTTTAATCATGATCACAGAATATTTAAGGTATGATTTTGCCCATTCACTTTGTTCTGTAAGTAGCCAGTTACAAGCTGCAGATGTTAGATATGGTCTGTAGGTAACAAGGCACATAAGAAGGCCCTTCACTGTCTGTTAAATATCAGAAATGCAGCTCAACCTCAACATGCTTGTAGGCCCTTTTAAAAAAAAGGGCCAGGATAATATAAAGAAACTGGCTTTTAATATTGCCAAAAAACCAATGAGAACTTCGAGTTCTTCCATATTTTTTCTTCTCCTCTTTCACATTCCCTTTTTTCCTCCATATTCATGTCAACACACCTGAGTCCCTGACTGACGGTGTTCTTTCTAGCCCTGGGCAGCCTGCCTTTGAGCAGGGACTGCTAGTCACATCAGGCAGTGCCTGAATGAGTAGCAGTTATGTGAGGTGCACAAATGTGAGAAAGGACGAGAGCACCAAACTAATTTTAATTTGTGACCTAATCAAGGATTTGAACCCAAGTCTCCAGAGATAAAAGGCTACTGCCCTTATTTTTCATCTGAAAAGCCATTTGGACTGCATATAGACTGTTCCCCTTGAGAGACGGTGTCAGATTGATGTACTGCAGCATGAAATGGGAGTGTAAATGTATGTGATGTTCGTGGACTAGTGAATAGAGCTGGTTTACTATGAAATGAATTACTAGCAAAATAAACGGGCTACCTCTAACCCCATCCACCCCTCCTTACTCGAAGATGATGTTAGCTAAGCTTCAAATGGGTGTTGATTCTGATACGTTGTTAGTGACACTTGACATATCAGGGAAAGTTTAAATGCTGAAAACTTGCTCTCATTTTTATCATACATGTATTAGAAAAGAGAAAGTAGCTTAGAGGAATTAAAAGAACGGAAATTGCTCATTGCTTCATTGTCACAGTGCTAAGGATTCAGTTATTCAGGGGCTGCTTGTCTAAAACAGATATGTTTGAAATTATCCAGCCTTCATATTTAGTAGCCAGTGAGACTTGCCTGTTCCAGCCTTCAGTAACAGTGCAGACAAACAGCCTGTTATATTGCGCTAATTATTTGTAATACAAAGCAGACTTTGAGACATTTTTTACTGCATGTTGCTTGACAAATGTAAGTAGAGACTTTCAAAGGAACCTGAAATGTTTGGTACCTACCATTTTCAAATATCTAGGCCACTCAGAAGCGATCATCAGCCGATGAACTGCACTTCTTTGCTGTACAAAGACTCCATTTAATGCTTTGTGGTGAAAGATTTGGCAATGCCGTTGAAAGAGATATTGTTGTTCCCCTGGCTTATGATCTGAAACGAGTGTACTATAGGCAGTTTGGTGGTCACTGGGGTGCTAAAATATTTAATAATTCTTAGAACTGCCCTAGATTTAGAGAATGATGAGAAATAAGACGATCCTGAAGATCATTTTAAATTCTTCACATTATCTAATAGTCAGCTTGGGGGTGTGGGGGGTGAGGAAAGCCTTGTAAATTCATAGTATTTTAAGACCTCTTACTGTTTTGGAGTTATGGTAGCTCGTACTGTGCTCAATATATAATGGTAGTGCCTAAGAATGAAGACAGTTAAGCATGATAAACTTACAAGCAATGGCTTTAAAATTAAGTTGCTGAGGTCAAGTCAGTATGTCTACAGCTACAGCTTTTTCAATACTTCATACATTCTTCATTTGTTACGAGATAGAAGAGGAAATATATTTTAAAAACAGTTAGGTAGTATTAGTAAATTCGCTTCCTTAATTGAAATACAGGTGGTTTTGACTACTATAAATCTCAAATGAGCAGATTGTTGTGGGAGTGGGAGCAGAAAGAAAAGAATATGTTAAGGAGCCCAAACCAAATATTATGCCATTAAAGGCTACTGGCCTTCTGTGGGTTTTTTTTTTGGTGTTGTGGGTGAATGTTTTGTTCACCACTGGGGATCTAAAGTGTTCTGCTCTGTAAAACTGCGGAACTTCAGGTTCTGATATTTAAAAATCAGACAGAAAACTAGACTGAACGATGTCCATTGCCCGAGGCAGTGAAAACGTCCAGAAAGCATGAGGAATTGTTGCTTGGCAGGTTGAGTTTTTAAAATAATGATGAGAAAGTATGACCTTATCAAAGTGGGCTACAATCATTTTTTAGGAACTATAAGTTCCTAACAGAGCTGTATCAGGATCAGAAATGGAAACCAGTTGTCATGAAGGTATCTTGTGTACAGTGTTAAAATGTGGTTACATTTTCAGGAGGAAAAAGTTTTTAGCGATTTCAAAAGATCTTTGATATAAAATCGTGGCTTTCAATTATTCAAGTTTTTATTGATTTCTTATTAGTAAATCTTCACATTGTATTTTTTTTCCTTGAGAGTATTTCAAAGAGCTTACGTATTTTATAAAAGACAGTGAATCAGTAAAGTTTTGTGAACAGTACCATCAACAGTGGCTTTCTAATCAGAAGCTATACTAGAGCCACGATAGTTGACAGAGATGGCAAAGGGTGAAAATTAACAGTGTTCTGGAAGGCTTATATATCCTACAATCATCCTAGACGCTTTTATTTTCTTCTTACTTCACCTGTTTTGTTTATACGCAAAACCACTCTCCTTAAAATTACCTTGCTTCTCTTCCTTTATTCAGAGCTTAGAACCATAACCAATAGGTGCTGGATAACAGTTATTTTCCATTATTTTTATGCCTTTGGATTCTTATAACACCCTTTCTCAAGTACAACAAGTAGAGGAAAACAGTTTGTGTTTCGAGTTGGTATATGTCCTGTAGAGCAGCTTGTACGGCTGTTTTTCTCTTGTAGAACTCTTCTGGAAAGGTGGTGATGCTGTCATATGCTCCTTTATCTATTTTTAGTCTGATTGGAGTGAATACAGCCATCAATGTGACCAAAATCCATGTTTGTCTTGGAGTGAATTTTCAATTCTGTTGAATTGGAGGTCGGTTCTCTTCCAATTTAGTTTTCTTATTTAACATACCAGGAGAAAAGGATATTATTTCAGGAGACCTGAGATTGTAATTTTGGAGGGCTGGAGAGTGGTTGGACTAATACTTTGTGATGTGATTGTGATCAAAATGGTTGATGATAAATTTGATTTCTTGATGTGAATGCAGCACATTCTCTTGGTGTATATTCCTTGATGACCCAATTCAGAAGGGGAGGGGAGGGGGGGAGGCTGGAAAAACAGCTCTGTTCAATTATTTTTAATCCTATGTACTGATGCACTTTTTCCATTTGCTATTTGTTTTGATAATTTGGCATTCATTGTCTTTACAGGTTAAATCCAAATATGTTTGCAGTGTCTGAGTGAAATGTTAAGAGCAGAGTGTGATATTAGTGCTGCTTTTTTATGAGAGAGAGAGAGGTTTTAGGAGACATGACATAGGTGTCTTCTAACTCTTATTCTGTGTTTATTAAGAGCACTTTAAAGATTAAAACTGAACCATAATACACGTATTTAATGTTTGTCTTGTCCATTTTTCCATGCCTTGTTCAGGGTTTGATTTTGAGAGAGATTTGACCTAGTAGTGTTCATGTAAGAAATGTGATAGAAAATTCCATGTTCAGTAGCTGCTTCTTCAAATCAGAATGTGTTATGCCAGTCTAAATTGAGAGAGGCAGCCAGCCAGAAAGCTCAGTGAAAACATAAGCAGTTTCTCTTCTATTGCCAGCTACAGCAGTTAGATCAGCTTGGCAAAAAAAAATCAAGCTGGGCCAGGTGCAAACCTACTGAAGTAGTAGAGGAGACGAAATCTTTCTCATGTCGTCATATACACATTCCTGTTTAGCATGATCTGACCTTCTGATAGAAAGCTGCCTGTGGCTCTGAAAAGTACCACTTCAAGCAACAAGCAGAGTTTGGTATCTATTCTACTTCATCTGTCCATCAGCAGAGTTTGGTAGCAGAGCTATTCTGTGCCAGCTCAAGAGTTGCCTGGGTTCTGCAGTGACTCCTGGAGAGGACTAATCTGTGACCATCAACCTCATTTCAGTTAATAAATTAAAATTAAATTGACTTCCTATTCTTTTAGTAGTCAAATAAATAAGTGTTTAACACTGCAAGTAACTCAGCTCTGCAATTTTGAGGTGCGTGAACAAATGTGAATTACGGCCGTGGCCTTTCAAAGAAAAGCCCCAGAGCAATCTTGACCAGTGTGGTGCAGAGTGTTATATTACACAACCAGAGTACTGCTTGGAATTTCTTCTTGCTCTGCTTTCAGTTATTTTCAACAGTGCAACATCTGCAAGAAACATCTTAACCTTGAGCTGATTTGCTTTCTGAGGGTTCAGGGATCTAGGAAAGTTGTGGGTAGCATTTTTTTGTTTTCTTTTGTAATATGCTTTGTTTGTTATCCAGTGTTGATGCCACAGAACTGAAATTTTCTATCAGTGTGTTGATTCATCAGGATTACTGACAGAAGGCAGGTTAGGAGATACATGGACTAACCTCTCCTGGATTCTTGGTTTTCAGCCAGCCATCTTGCCAGCTAGCTGCCTGCTAGCTGATGTGCAACCTGACAGGCTTCCTAGCTTTCCAGAGGCCTGTCCTGTAGTTTGCTGGGCAGCTAGGCTGCCCAGCTGAACCACTTGATTGCTTGCCAGGCTTCCCAAGCTGAGTCTCTGCAGGTGCAAACCCTACTATTCCATCAAGAAAATAATTTGTTTCTATAATCAAGGCACTGTACTCCCAGGCAATTAGTAAGGCACCAAGTTTGGCAACAGGGAGTGGAAATCTGACAATACAGGGAGATTCTTAAGGATTTGTGGTCTAATTCCTTATAGAAAACCACTTCGAATGACTTGGAACTCATGTTCTGATGATAAAAGGAGAAGTGTTAGGATGTAAAAAAGGCTTCCCATTTGGTGAAATGGTTATATGGAAAAATTCTCCTTCAGCTTTGTCTTTAGGTAGAAAAGTTCACTTTGCAACTTTGCTTCAATGATTTTTAAAGATATTTTAAGGAGTTTCTGATGTCTTTATGTTTGTATTTTAGAGAGTTCTCAGGTGCACAGATCTAAGTTTACATCAGAGGTCACTTCCAAGCCCAGTCATATTTCATGGGTTTTGCAGGCATTTCTGTATCGGAAAGTCAAAGCTAAATGGTGCATAGGAACCATTAGAAACAAATGTTATATGTTTTCATTCTTTCCCACCTGCCAAGATGTTTCCTTGATGGCTGCAGCTAAGAAAAGCATTATGGATGAAGATTAGATTAGAATAAATTTATTTAGAGTCTACAGGATGCTGCCTTTGGGGATATTTCTCTCTATAAAAAAGATTTATATATATATTTATGTATGTGTGTGTTTTATACATACACATGACATACGGTGCAACAGGATGCAGAAAGAGATAAATCAAGTAGGTCCAAAACTATTTAGGGAGGTCTGGATTTAGAAGAGGGGCTGTAAGAAGGCCTGCATACCTGCAGTGTGTGTAGCTGTTCTTTGTTTTTAATGTACTTCAGTCTAGTCTTCTTTAGTATATTAGTAATTTGGAAAATGAGGGAAACGAGCTTATGTGTTATGGAGGTTAGTATCTGAACACAAAGACGCCAGACTCAGGCATGTTACATACATCTACATCTGCAAGACCAGCTTAAGGGATATGATTTCTGTGCTGTTAGAGCAGAACTGTGGATATACACATGAAAGGCAATTCTGGCAAGTTCTTCTTTGTATAATTACTATTCTTGATAGATACCGTAAATTATTGTCAAAGAGATTTCAGTCTCTCTAGCTCATAGAAGACCCTGTATCAAAGTGAAACACATTTTACTCAGTGAACTTCCTTGAAGCTCATGGTTTTCCTTCATGGATCTTACCATGTAGTTTGAAGCCTCTTTAGAAACATCTCTAATTCAGAGGGCCCAGGATTTTATGGGTGTCTCCAGTCTCTTGCCTTTTCATTTTGGAGCTTGAGACTCTAGTTCCATGTTCTTTGATGATAGACCTGCACACTGCTGAATTAGTCGCAGGCACAAATCCGAGTTCAAGCTTGCAAGTCAGAAGGATTGTGTTTCTTTTGAATTAACTAAAATGCTGTATCTGGGTTGAGGGATGAGCTGACAATACAAAGATTCAAAACCTTGAAAACATGTTAAAACCAGCAGAGCAAGTTTGTATAAGATCAATGATTAATTCTTGTGTGGGATCAACACTTCAATCCCATTTACCACCTTACAGAATTGGCTTCAGTTAGTAATCCCTTACAGAGCTTTTTATTGAAGCTAAAAATGTAGAACTGGTCATACTTGATGGACTGTTACAATGCAAAAGAGTTGTGTATTACAGATAATAGTTAATTAACTTGACTTTGTGCCATATGCCTCTGAATTTTGCCAGACCGCTCAAACACATCCAGATCCACTGCAATAAAAATATCATCTGCAAACACATAGCAGCAAATGAAGAGTTTGAAATATAGAATAGGAAAGGTGATAAATACAGAGGCAACATGAATACAAGGCAAATCTCTTGATACCAATAAAAGGCGAAAATCAGTATGAAGCTATGAACTGTTGTTAAGATCTTTAACCAGCTCCTGCCTCTGTTGCCATTTCCAGAATCACAGCTTCTGCCACTAACTTCTTTGTTGCCTGTCTTTTAAAACTGTAAGATGCCCTGTGGCGACAGAGAAGGGGCAAAAAGCAGTTCTTAATTTTCTCTGAGTCTGACTTTTTAGAAGATTTTTTTCCGTGTGGTATATCCAGCTGACACCTACCTTGTCTGATAACATCAGTGAAGATAAAGAAAATGGAACAGTGATCTCATTTCTTTTTTCCTTCCATTTTCTAAACTTATTATGGGAGACAGTAGTATGGAAACAGGATCTATGGCAATTTTTATAAATATTTCTGCAATTACAGGCACGTGCTTTGTCTCTGTGTATTGTTTTATTCATTGTCTAATGGACACAGAACACAAAAAGGCCTCTTTTTGGCCATGGTATTAGCCTTGATTTCTCTCCATATAAGTTGATCTGCTAATACTTCTTTGTAAGCTGGTTTGTCAATAGCAGTTGAAAAGTATTGTTTAATAAGTATATTTTGTTATCAAGTATATATTTGTGATATTGGTAAAAGGTGACAAAGTGATAATTCCAGAGAATTAGGTTACTTTAATGGTCTACAGATCAAAATACATGAAAGTGCACATTTTAATTTCTCCATCAATATATGGGTATCCTGTTGAACTGATTGTCTTGGTTCAGTCTGAATTTTCATCCAGTACTTGGATCTTTGCTGACATTATCTACTGACATGGGCAACATTCTCCTGGCTGAGACTGTGAACTTGCTTCATGTGGGTCACCAAAAAGAAACCGGACAGCACTAGCTTTTTCACAGGTCAAAAGATACAAATTTGAACTGATGACTTCTAGATGAAAGGGTTTATGCCTCCATATCCATGTCTGGATCATGCATCTCCTTCCTGATGCAGTTTTTGGTTTATTGATTTAGGTTGAGAAAATGTGCTGTAATAGTGGCCTCCTGCTTGGCTTCACAACTTTTTTTTTTTCTAAACGAAATAGTAGTGTATCAGCACTCAGTTTGCATACTTGAGTAGGGCTGGGTCAAATATTCAAATTGTGTGCATCTTTTTACAGTTCAGAGCATTGCCGATCTTAGATCTCATCCTGTATAAAGCAGGTCTAGACACCTGTAACTGACTGACCTCTAATTATGTTGTACATAAGGAACACTTAGAGGCTAGTTGAGCTGCACCTAATAAAAGTTATTTTCAGCCTTTCACTGCAGGGTTAGTACAGGAAAGCCATTTCCTGGATTACAGTGCCTAGAAGCAGCTTGTACCAGAAAGCCAGGCTTCATTCATATTCTATGGACCTTTAAATGCTATCATTTACAAAAAATGAGAGGCTTGCCTTTTTTTTTAGACAAAGCTTTGAGCTTTCCTGCTTAAATCTTTCCTTTTTTTCTGTTCAGTTAAAAAACCCATATTGCTAAAATGGAGCATGCTTTGTCCTGTCCTAAATAACCAGATGACTGCTATCCATTGGGTCTTTTAAGGTAAAATCAGTCAGGTTTAGCCTACAAAAAAAAACCACAACAAAACAAAAAACCAAAAAACAACAGGCATTTCTTTTGCCTGTTTTTAAACTACATGTCGAAGCTTCTTTTCTCTCTGCATTTTATGTTCATGTGAAAATGATATTTACTTTGCATTAGGTATATCATAAATACGAGGATGCTACTCTGACTGTGGAGTTTCTAGAAGTTTTTCTTCTCAAAATTCAGTCACCGTAAATCAGAAATTAACCTTCTGGAAGTTTTGAAGGGCAGTTTGGATAAGCATGCTCACTTTGGGGATTAAGGCTGTCAAAGTCCATAGCTGAGCAGAAATAAACTCTATAATGAATTAAACTCAGACCAGTATGATTTAGTCCAAACCCCATAAACTCTCCGCAAGTTTCTCCCTCTCTATTAAAAGTTTGCTCTTGTTTGTGTTTCTGCTGCCATTTCTTTTTTTTTTTCTTTATAACTGCCTTGTTAAGGAGCTACAACATATGTGACAATCTCTAAATGTGGGACATTTTTTCACTCTGTATTATATTTTGATCTCATTTATGTGGTAAAAACACACTTTGTTTTTTGTCAGAGAAAACATGTCACATGCATGGATGACTTTCACAAAATAAAATGATAACAAAATAACAGTGTATCTTTATGCACTGTGTGTATCTGAAGCATTTCTAAAGTTTGCCTTTGGGGAGATTAATTTATACTTTTAACTGTTGTGATTGATAACTCTTCTCCAATTTCTTGCTGGAATTACGTTTCAAAATATTCTGTTTTTTCCTTTACTAACATATTTTTTAAAAGGTGGCATCTTTCTGTAGAATTATGCTGTTCCACAAATTTAATCTCTTCAGTTCTGCAGTGTTAGGTGGCAAAACTATGGTTTTAATGCTTTTTGCCTCTGCTACTATGCTATGGGAGTCTATGTACTACTGTTGTATATCAAGAACATATTTAACTAAACTCCAATTAGTAATTGCTAGGCACGATCTATCTGTCAAAATGGGGGGCATTATGCATATCACAACATTATTTAAAGATGTTGCACAAAATTGCTTTACCCTGTCTACAGAGAATTCCTGACGTTCTTGGCAGCCAGCAGCAACATGAGTGGTAATAAAGAACAGCTGCTGAAATAGCTGTGTTTTGAGGCCTAATTTGATATTGCAGAACCTTTTATTACCAGCAATGATGTGAGAACAGGACATATACAAAACAAAGTACCTGCTTAACTTGCAGATTTCTGATCATGTTGGTGGCATAGTTACTGGGTGACTGGAAGAGTCTTTGTACACTGTGCATATTGATCTAGAGCAGTCCAGGTGAGATTTACACAGTCATTATCAAAGAAGCAGAATTGCACAAATTAGGTGTCTGTCCTGGTTTGAGCTAAACCAGAACTAATTCTGTTCAGTGATTTTGCTTTTCAGTTAAGTCTCTTCTAAGAAGTACACTTTCTGAAATCAACTGCATGTTTTTCCAGACAGTGACTGCTTCTAGCAGTGATAACACTTGAAGTGTATAGTTAATACCAAGGAATGGCGTGCAGAAAAGCTCTTGCTTGTACTTGCTCCTCTAACAACCTCAAGGTCACTGCTAAATTCTGTGTCCCATGTTGAGGTGCCGGAAGTGAAAAAGGGTCAGAGCGAAGTGAAGTGTTGCACCCGCATGGAGGAGCGAGCTGGACAGGTGACCCAAAACTGACCAACTAAGTATTCCATCCCATACACGTCATAGTCGGTATAAAGCTGAGGGATCAAAAGGGTAAATTTCTTCTTCTTCAATGGCTGACATCCAAGGAGGACTGCATCTGTTCTTCTGTCTGTGATCTCGATCCCTGCATTCCTGAATGAGCAAACCTCATCCTTTATAGATCTGTCATCATTTTACTATGAGAGGCAAATGCTGATGCCAGTTACTGCTAGATGTCCTGTAGGTTTGGATTGGTGTAACTCAGGGTAGCACTTGGCCTAAAGACTGCCTGGAGAGGGGGCAACTGCAATGTCCATCCTTAACATGGAAATGAAAATTACTTTGATAGCATAATTCACAAATGTACACAAGAGTCAGATATGCCTGTTACCAAAGAGACTGTCTTCTGGACTTTTTGTAGTGTTGCATGTTCCTGTGTTCATTTATCCATTTCAGAATTATTTGCACTATAATGATCTCTTTCCTGGGTTGCTAGTTCTGACCATAAAGCCTTACTTCAGTTTTGGCTGAAGTATGTTAACATCTGTTATTTTTATTTGGCTGTATTAAAGAAAGGCATAAAAGAGAAGACTTTTAAAAAAACAAACCAGCAACAACAAACCAAAACACTGTTGAGAGATCTACTTTTGAGAACAATTTCTCTTTGTCAGGAAATTATATTTATGAGCTTCAAATACTTTCCTGATTGTATAAGATTTTTGTTTGTGTTTCTATGCGAAATAACGAACTCAAGGAGCTTATTTGTAGGAGGATATAGGGAAAGATCAGATTAATTCCTTGTGATGTGTACTGTGATTCACTCAAAAAGGTTAACTTTCACTCACATAGTTTTGATGAGATTATAGGTACTGCAGCAGGAATATCTCTCCTTTGTTCATTTTCTAATACCAATTATGAGTAAATCCCATGTGAAAATACAATAAAGTGTGGGGGATATTTTTTCCACTATAAAACATTTCTTTTAAACAGTGAGAAAGTGGTGCCATGTAGTAAAACTTTGAGAGCTTGGAATCAAACACCTGGCAAGCTATTTTTTTTTTTCTGGGGGGGGGGGGGGGGGGGGGGCGGCTATTGAGCTTAAATAGCTCACTTTAAAAGTTTGCTAGTGTTACTTTAGAACATGTTTAATCCAGCTTCACTGGGCTGCAGGCTGCCTCCAGGAGCTCATGAGTTTTAGAGTCAGAAATACTACTGTGCAGTTCTAAAGTTCTTAGGATAAAAGGTATGGTCCCAAGGGAGGAAACAGAAAGTGCAGTGCTTTTCACCTATCAGATGCCTTACGCAATTTTAATATTTATTTGCACATTAGCAGCAGAAAAGTGAAGAGTTTTTAGAAAAGCATTTTGGTCTGTAGTTCCAGGGTCTTCTGTCAACTGGTACCCTTTAACTCATTCTTCTGTGCAGATAGTCATGAATGGTTTCTTTTGCTGAAAGTGAGATAGGCAGTACCTGCCACGCAGGGAAAGAGAATGCTGTAAGAGGCAATAGAGGAATGCTAGCCTGCCCATTTCACTTTCTTTTGAAGAGCTTGGGCAATAGGTCTGCAACCCAGTCACTTTAACTGGTATTAAACTTGCAGCTGCATGTTGTTTTCATTGGCTGAAAGAGGCCACCACTGAGGGTCATGATCTCAGTTCTAAAGATTTGTTTTGCTTTGGAGGCTAGGTAGGCCTCTAGGAACTGCAGATTGGTTCAACAGGTGACTTGAGACTTGACCAGTGGGTTTCACTGAAAAATGTGTTGTTTTGAGCAGAGCCTATCTACTACAGTTTGTAGATGCACAAACCTGTGGAAACTGGAGGCTCTACAGAGCCTTAGTATTCCCAGGTTACGTTTAGGATGTTAGGAATACTGTTTTGCTGTAGAGTTTAGTAGATTGTGCTTGTCTCTTTTTATAGTTACCTCACACATTCTTTGGGCTGGAAAAGTCTGTTGACTCCAAAAAACCAGAGTATCAAAGTAACACATTGACTCATTTACAAGGAGTAAATGAGTGGGGATGGCCATCAACCTCACGTATCAGGACCTGAAAAGAGAACCTCTCTTTAAAGTAACTTTTAAATGGTAAAAACCATTGAATGGTAGATGAATGTGTTCTTAATGTTCCCTCCCACTATAGTTCTTGAGAAATTAATTTTGTTCTGCCTTGTATCTTGGACATAACTGAGTTTGTGTTCTCTCATACTAATGAAGATTGACAGGATGCTGTTAGCACTGACTCTGCAATTTACTTATTGATATCTAGAACTGCTTGCACTTAATTCTCTCTTACATTGTGAGTATGCATCATATTATATCAGTTTATGCTGGGCTGGCTTATACTGGAAGTGGAACTGTAGGTCCACACACTTGAAAGACCTTGCCTTAGCTGCACCAGCAATACTGTTGGCAGACGTCCTGTTGCGCAACATAGGACAAATGTATGTCTAGCTGGAAAATCATCTCTACTTATGTTGAATCAGAAGTGTTCTTTGACACATTACAAGCTCGGATCATGCACACAGTAGTCCTGCTGAGTTCTAGAACTGGACATTATTTGCATCTTCCATATATACTTTTATTCAGTAAGGGGTAAAGAGATAAGATATGAGTAAGATTATGTTATTATGGGACCATCTTGAGGATTTTTTTCTTCTTTGTGTATTTTCTTTCCTCTCTTAAAGTGATATCTATTTTTCCCCAAAATTTGTTGAATTTGGTGTAAAGGCTGGAAAATGCCACCTGGAAAATTTTCCAGCTTCATCTTCAAAATTAACTACTCAGAAACCAGTAACCTCTGCTATTTACAGTCATGTCAGAAGCATTTAAATTAATCTCAGAAGGACATGTGGCACTCCTAGATGCTGCTCTCGGTCTCAAAAGCAGGAGAAGCTATAACTCTGTGAATTCCATTGTAATTTTTATTTTTTTTTAGCTAGTTTTTTCCACCTTTATGTGAATTGGTCAAGTGAAAATTGGCAAAACCAAAAGTTATGTGAATTTTAGATGACGGTCATAGCGTTGCAACATCAAATTACTTGCATTCTACTCACATTTCTCTATCTATAATCTCTTTAAAGGCCACCACAACCAGAATATTCCCACACATGAGTGGGAATCCAGCTCAGAGAACTTTCAATTTATGGACATAGCTTATTGCTTCCCAAACTTATTTCCAGTGCTACAGTTATACATTCTGGGAACTGAAGAAATATCATGTTATCTACAAAAGAAATTAAAACTGACCAGCTCTAACAGATACCACAAAAAACAGTGCAAAGTATCTTCTAGAATGGAAAGGATTTATGGAGTTCCTTCAATAAATAGGAAAGATCCTTCAGCTAAGTACAGTTACTATGAGTGTGTGATGCAGTTCTCAGGCCTTACTGGTATGAATCAAGGATGGATCCCTCAGTATAAATTTTCAAGATCAAATAATCCACAATCTGGATCTTTGCATTCCATTTCTAGAATTGGCTTTGCTCCTGAATTGAACCTGATGTTAATTACAGCAGAATCAAGCCTGCAATTCTTTTCTTGCTTGAGTGCAAAGTAGGAAATCTGAGTGCATGTGGAGCTTGACCCTCTGAAGTTTAGTCGTAGTCAATATGGTTTTAGAGCTTTGGGGTCATTTGGAAGGCATGTTTCTGCAATTCAGTGGTAATGTTGCCTTTGAAAGGGTAGTTTTGCATCTCTAAACTAAGTTTTAAAACATCTTAAAATGTGGATGTGGTTTTTGTGTATCTCTTGACTGTCCACAAGAGGAATCTCCCTGATGCTAATATAAAGTGAAATCATTCAGCAAATACAGACATATAAAGTCTAGACTTGTATGTTTATTAATATGCATGATAATGATGACTAATAGCATGTCATGCAAAAATAAAATTGTATAAAAAAGCAAAACTAGAATTAGCCTCAGAACCTTTGATAAAACTATTATTATTGCCAGAAAGACAATAAGAATGTGAAACTTGATGGCCTGTAACCAAAAATTAGTTAGCTTAATTCTTTCCACATAGAGTGTATTTAGACCTTGAGAAGGTAAAGAAAAATCCTTAATGAATTTCAGGGGGAAAAAAAAAAATCAACCTCTAAACTCAACCATTCGATTAAAGCAGTAAGGAGCACAACTGTTCACCAAAGATTAGAGACTGATGACCTATCTGAAATGTCAGGTTGCAGGTTCTCCGACAAGTCATCAGAAAGGCTTATTAGGGCAATTAGAGATCCCACATGACTTATCCTTGAATATATTTTCTTACGGTTTTCATTATCAAAATTATCTCAACATAGTTTATACATTCCTAAATGAAAATCAGTAAGGTTTTTACATTAAAATCCTTGTGTTAGATTACTGAATCCTGTGCTTCCAGAGCAACCTCAATGCTTATGGACATCTTCTGTTAACTGTGTCTTTGTTTCCTTTCATTAATCTGTAACTAAAGATGTGGACCAGACCGAATTTGGGCCCTAACACAGCCCAGATAGATGATACATTCACTGAGAAGTTCTTCTCAAGTCCTAAATACAAGCAAGTAGTAGGGTAGGGATTTTCCTTCCAAGCCAAATGTAACCTGGGGACTCATCCTGGAGCTGCACCACATTCCATACCCTGCAGGCTGTACATGTGGCTGTGCATGAAGAAGTACTGAACCCACTAAGGATGGTATTTACCTTGGTGTCCTAGATTCCCTCAGTCCAAAGCCTTCAGTAATGTTAAGTATTGTAGGTTTAAGCTGGTAGCATCCCCCCTCCCCAGTCCCCAGCAGCACTTCACTTCGTCCCCAGTGGCCTTTGAAGCTTGGAGACACATAACTATGCTTTTGGCACAAAAGGCATGCATTCTCCCTCAAGTAGCCGGAACAGGGGACTCAACAGCATACCAAATGGACTACAGGTAATTTGAAAAAATATTGAGTCCCTATTTTTTTTCTATTTAAGCCAGAATTAAATAAGTAATAATGAAGATTGCTGTGTTATTTTGATAGTTGTATGCCTTTATTTAGGTTGTAAGCTTATCTAGGTAGTGATCATGTTTTAAAATATGGTTGCAAAGACCCACGTAAGCTTATTTATTAGTATGCTTGATTTAAACACTACTTAGTGATGCAAAATGTGCTTCCAGATGTTGTGCCAGAGGAATAATCACAAAATAGTTGTGATAGTTGTGCGTAACTTAGTTTTCCACTGGAAGTTCAGGTTGCCCCTCTTATATTAGGATTGCATTGATTTTAAAATGGACTGGCTAGCACCTACTGAAAGGTAAAATCTGGCTAGGAATAATTAAGGAAACAAAATCTTGGTTTTCATTATGGCATCTTGAATAAAGTTTTAAAAGGATTTCTAAGCATCCTTTTGCCAGTGTGTAGTAAAATAAATTGACAAATGAGTGACAAAACCTCCACTACTGGTGATTCTTAGGATAATGTACCAATAAAGCCACTGTCTTAGGAATTCCATGAAACACTGAATTCCAGAAACAAAGAAACTTGTTTTATGCATTCTCTTTTTTTAAGCGTTTCTTCAACTTTGTTGTTGACAACCAGTAGAATACTAACAGGACTATCTCTGAGGTGGGTGGTCTAATCCACTATGCAATTATTCTGTTTCCACACTTACCACAGATTATAATATCATAATCAAAATCTAGAAAGATAAAAATAAAATAAATCAAGTTATTTCATTTAGAACGTTTTTAGAAAGCCAGGCCTAGTTATCTTACAACAGAACTACTGGAGACCTCCAAAACAGAATATTCTCAAAAACACATATAGCATATTTGGAGAAATAAATCTCCAAGATATGAAACAGGTTGATGGAGTTTGCTTTGGTTTATCTAGTTTTTTTTTTCACAAGCCTTGCTTCTTAGCTGTTGCATGAGTCCCATGCTGAGCTTTGTAGGCAGAAAGCCTCTTTCTCAGTTCACAGGAGAATGGTCTATTTGCACAGAGCAGTATAGAGGATTGGAAAAGAGCAGGAGTTTTGGTGTAAAATCTTAGACAAAGAGGTAAAAAAAATGGGGTTTAGGAATAATATATATAGATTTGCCTGTCTATTTACTCTTGGATTAGAAATAAGTTGGGTCTTTTAGCAATGTTTTTTGTTATTTTTGTGGCAGAAATTGATTCAGTTCAAACAGATTTTACATCTGCAGAACAGAGGGTTTCCCAACATATTCCCGGATAATGGCAGCTTATGTGATGTTAATTGTGGGGCACTGAAAGCTCAAAGTATGTAGCCTTTGAATTCACTTTCAAAAAGCATCCAAATCGATTTGAATTTGCCTTTGCTCTTTTCTTTGAACACTTGTTATTTGGTTTTAATAAGTCCCTGAAAATAGAACAAGAAATGAAACATTAAAAAGCCAGTGGGGTGGAGGTTCTTATAAATTTCTGCCTGTGCATGTGTGAGGGTAGGGATCTTTGGTAGATCTTGTTGACTTTCTTGAGATTAAAAACAAATAAGAAAAAAATTCCATCAAACTGCGCAGCTCCCGAGAAACTATTGATTTATTATGAAGTATATTTTGAACAAGAGCAGAGGAACAGATTCCTATTTACATTTTCCATTTGTCCAAATAAAAATGACAATTTAGTGATGTTTTTTATTATACGTTTTAGCAATGTATGTCAGCTGGTTTAGCAATTCTACCTGGTTTAGGGGAATACACATTCATTCTCTGTGCTCTGTCATAATGCATTCAGTCTCCCTATTCGTGCACCCTGGAAATAAAAATGAATCAAGATTTTTTTGCAAAATGCAGATTTGCTAGTGAAGCAGACCAGTTACTGAATCGCACTCTAGGAGCAACTTCCCATGCCAAAGCCCTGTGGTGTGTTTTCAGGTGACGATGACAGAGAAACCCTGTAAATCTCTGCAGCTCCCAGGGAGAAGCTTGTATATTCACAGAATGCTTGAAGCTGGAAGGGACCTCTGGAGGTCATCTGATCCACCCTTGCAGCAGCACACACACACCCCCACTCTCCAGCAAGGTCATCTAAGCTGGTTGCCACGGCCCACATCCAGATCGCTTTTGAACATGTCCAGGGAAGGAGACTCTATAACCTAGTTGGGCAACCTGTGCCAGTGCTCGATCACCCTCATAGTAAAAAAGTCTTTCCTAATGTTCAGAGGGAGCCTCCTGTGTTTCAGTTTGTGCCCACTGCTTCTTGTCCTGTCACTGGGAACCACTGAGCAGAGCCTGGCTCCATCTTCTTTGCACCCTCCCTTCAGATATTTATATACATTGACAATATCCACCTGAGCCTTCTCTTCTCTAGGCTCAACAGTCCCAGCTCTCTCAGACTTTTCTCATACATGAGGTGCTGCAGTCCCTTAATCATCTTCACGGCCCTCCATTGAAGTCTCTCCAGGAGGTCTATGTGTCTCTTGTACCAAGGAGCCCAGCACCGGACACAGCAGTCCAAGTGTGGCCTCACCAGTGCTGAGCAGAGGAGAAGGATCACCTCCCGCGACCTGCTGGCAACGTTCTGCCTGATGCAGACTGGGATGCTGTTAGCCTTCTTTGCAGCAAGGGCACATTGCTGGCTCATGTTCAACATGGTGTCCACCAGGACCCCTGGGTCTGCCAAGCTGGTTTCCACCTGGGTGGCCCCCAGCATCTACTGATGTCTGGGGTTGTTCCTGCCCAGGTGCAGGACTTTGCACTTGCCCTTCTTGAACTTCATGAGGATTCTGTCAGCCCATTTTTCCAACCTGTCCAGGTCCCTCTGGATGGCAGCATGACCCTCTGGTGTTATCAGCCACTCGTCACAGTTTTGTGTCATCTGCAAAGTTGTTGAGGGTACGCTCTTCCCGCTTTATCCAGATCACTAATGGACATGTTGAACTGTATTAGAGCCAGTTTTCGACTCTGGGGTGCACTGCTAGTTACTGGCCTCCAGCTAGATTTTGTGCCACTGATTACCACCCTCTGGGCTCAGTTGTTCAGAGAGTATTCGATTCACCTTGCCATCTATATTAGATTCTCAAAAAGTTTATGGTATACTTACATTAAAGCACTACAGCTACATGTTTTCTTAAAAAAAAAAAAATAAATTCAGTTCCTGAATAATCCATATGCAGCAGTTTCCAGCAAAATCTTGATCTGACCAAATGTTTCCACTTCCTACCAGAAAAATCAAACCAAGTATTTTGCTCAGCTTTGGAATTTGTTTCAGACATAATGTAAGCAGTGAACGCTGTGTTCTAATTATTGTGACCTACACCTTGAGTTAAACTTAGTGTCATAATTAATTTACCTGGAAATATTGTCAGTTCATGGAGAAAGCTTGCACTGATTTGGTGTGTTCCCTACATGTTCCTCGCTTCAGGAAATAAAATTTTGCTAGAGGTGATGGAGAAGAGAAAGTGAAAACCCCAGCTTTAGGAACTCAAAACATCTCTACTCCCTCATTTCCCTTCATCCGTTATGCAAAACATAATAGTTCTTATTTCGCACATTTTCCACTCCCTGTGTTCACTCTGTCTTCAAATCTGAATGTAGAGAAATAAGCCCCATGATATGTAGAGAAATACGTGTACAGAGTGATTTCCTTTCTAGGGAATGAACAGATGTGCTGGTGGAAACTAACAGAGAGAGTTGAGTGTGATAGTACTTTGCCATCCATCACATCCTTGCTCAAGTTCTTAGGCTTCTCTGAGTCCATGAACTCTGGATAACAAAGCTGTAGAACATGACGCTTTCTATGTCTTAGTTCAGGCTTCATGTGCTACTTGTTCATAATGAATCATTGCTGATTTGACAGAAGTCAATAATATCTGTTCAATTACATGTGCATTTCTACCCATTGCACAGATGTCATTCACTCAAACAGTAGCTTAATTTGCATTCTCAAAGCACAGTCCAGGGACTAAATGAATGTGTGAGATTGAAATCCTTCTTTTCTGCTAGAAATTGTTATACCAAGCTAAGGTTAGACCTACAGCTGAGACATAAAAGATAGATCTCTCTGGTACTAATGCATTAAGAAGATGTCTAATTATAGGGCTGTTGACGCAGATCATTCTCATTCTTAAGTTAATTCAAATGAATTGTATTTCTTTGCACATAATTCTCAGAAATTCTTTCTGCATTACCTTGTACATCACTTTTTGTGGTAAGCCACGCTTTTGTGGCAAGCAAGATTCAGTGGAAGCCCTCAGAGTCTGCCAAAATATGGGTTTGGTGATGTTAATGTGTAGAGCTTTCTGGCATGAAAAATGAAGTGAAAATTTATTGTAGTAAGCAATGATCTCCTCATTACTTTACAAATGGTGATTGTATCTATTTATCATCACAGTATGTTGGGAATGAATCTTATAAATCTGTGTCCGCTCAGCTGGTATACGTTGATACTGATCCTTTCAAGCCAATGAAGTTATGTTTATTTACATCAGTCAACCATCTGGGGTTATGTTTTAGAAGCTGAATTTGATTTTCAAGTATCCAGAATTTGATTGGTCTCCGTATTACTTTTAATTTTATAGTGAAGGAATTCAAATAATCCTCTGTTCTCCCTTCAAGGTCCCCTCTCAGTTTTCTCACTCATGCCCTCCTTTCCTTTCTCATTCCAACAGCTCTATTTTTGGTATGCAAGGTTGGTTTCTCCTCCCTCTAGTTCTGATAGAAGGCTGTTGGTTAGGGATGCTCCACACAAAATTACAGTGTAAATAGGCACACAGCATGCAGCACTTCATTAGACTGATGGAGAATCATCATCCTCTAGGGATTCAGTAGCAACCTGGAAGTCAGCATTACACCATCTCACTGTCTTGTTTCTGATGTTTGGCTTGTTTAGAAGTTCATTACCTATTCCTGGTGGAGCACCTGCATTTGTTAGAGAATAACTGTTTCTCTTGCACTGTGTTACCTAAAGCTGTATGTGGACATGCAGTGTGCACCTTGGCTCACTCTAAAGAAGGAAAAACAACCACCAAAGAATGACAGTGGTCTGTTCTGCTCAGTGATATTTAGAGTTTTATAGAAGTGGCAACTACCTCCAAGCTAATGAAAATGGATTGATTTATTAATATATGCATCTATATATGTATTTCTTTACTTATTTTGCAAAGACATAAATTTTCGTATTTCTAGATCCTGTTTTATATAGAATTCACTGGAAGCTTGATGCATTGAGCAGCAGAGAAAGGTGACAGAAATTGCATTCTTTAGAGTTTGGGCAAGAAACTTTTGTGTAATTCTATAATTGAATACTGATGATTTTTATTTTTTTCCTTTTCCACTGACATGAAATTAAGACCTTTGGAAGTTTCTCAAGGTAAAACTTGAGAAAAAGAGCTCCAGGGCACCTAAGGAGTACACTCTTACTAAAGATAATGAGAACTGGGAAACCTGGATCCTTGAAATCTTTTCTTTCCTTTGTTCATTTGAGTAAGCTGTCTCCCAAGTCACCAGTGAGTGCCCCACTACCTGCCTGAGTTATCATTCTCCATGACTTGTCCAGAAATTCCATCCTGAACCCAAGAAGTCAACTTAGTCTTTGAAGTGGAAAAATTACTTGTCAATCTCGTTACTACTGATCAAGCTTAAGTTAGTGGAATATTGTACAGAACTGGAGACTACTTGAGACCTTTGATTTCTAGACCAACTTGGTTGACTTTGAGTTTAACAAGAACAGACAACTCAAATTCTCCAGTAAAAACTTAGAAGAGTTGTTCCTTTTTCCACATTACATTTTCAGCTGCTTGAACCAATAAATGCCCAGAGGAATGGAAATACTAACAGAACTTTCCCAGGTTGTGGAAAAGTTTAATTGGCTTTGGCTTAAAAACTGAGAATAGGTTCTGCGTTAGTTTTGAGTTTCCTCAAATACACATGCTTAACATAGTTATACATTAAATGATTTTCAAAGACTGTTTTCTAATTTCTGAACAGTGTCTGTAAATCCTCATTCCTTTATTATGTGCTGTTAATTTCAAATTGTTCTGCTTACTGCTAGATATTCTGTTTTTAAAACCTCTCACCTGCTTTTCCTGACTAAGTATGATCTCAGAGTACTCTCTTTCTTTGCCTACCTGCTGTTATTTAGAGGTGCAGTAGTTTGTTGTTTGATGCTACTCTCATTTTAAAACCAAATTCTGACTGAAAATTATTTTATTTATAATGCAGCAGTGGGGACACCTGCTTTTGACATGTGAGAACATTTTGGTGACATACCAGCTATCGATAATAGAAACAGCACTCTGTGCCTTCATTTTAAGCCACGTGATGCTTCCACCACATTGCCGAGTCAAACATCAAAAGTCCACATACTGAGAAATAATTGTTCCCCAAGGAGGGAGCAAGTGAGAGGGAGAGAAAGATTCATGTTGGTTTTGGGTACTGAATGACTTCTGAATATCCTTATGTAATACGATTGGCTTTGGTGTCAGGTGTTTCTTCTGTATTGATGTTCGTATCCAAGACTAATAGTGAGATTTTTAGTGTGTTGTTCTTGGTTAAAACAGAGTGGTTTATATTTTGAAAGTGTTAGAGTTGTAAAAATTAAGGGAATTACAACAGAAATAGTTTCAACCTGACAGTTATTGAAATACTTTGGGCATTAGTTTATTTTTATCCACCATTTAAACCATATAGCAGTGAGAATGTTGACTTACATAGAGACCACCATTGCAATTAATATCTTTGTAAAGACTTCTGTGCCAAATTGACCCTTGCAGGGCCCACAGTCATTTCACAGTCTCCGCTGTGAGATATCAGGTGTGCAGAGTATCACATTTCTAATGGAAACAATGCTTTGCTGTCCTGAAATCTGTACTGAGACACCTTAACATACTGGTTTGTTATCTCATGCTAACCTGATGCCCTCAGTGTCTCTGTCACTTCTGTACATCTGTGCTCTGCTTGGAGATAGTCCATGATAAAGCTATGGGGCAGATCTTTGATTTTTTTTTTCTTTTTCTTTTTTGCTTTGGCGTTATTTTTATATCCACTAAGACCGATCTGATTTCTGAAGATCTTCATTAAGATCAAACATCCAGTTTCTCTCCTTGAATAGCAACAGTGAAAGTAATCTTCTTCCAAGCTGTCATCATGACTCATCACAAATTGGTTGTCTGAGTTATATTTGGGTTACAAGATGCATAAATTACAATAGAATTTGCCCTGCTGTCTATCATATCAGCTCTCAGGCAGATCTGTTTTCTTCATAAAAACATGAGAGTTACTAGGTTGCTTTCTGCAGGAATGATTTTCTCACCTAGATGTTATAGATTCACAACTAACTGCGTTTCCAGTTTTTTGGAAAGTATACAATATCCTGGATGCTCTTGATTTACATACCAGGTGGCAGATACAAAAAGTTTCTGTACTCCACAGTATGGGGGAACGAGAGAAAGGGGTTTACAAACGTATAAAGATGGAAAGAGACCAAAAAGAGAATTCCTTGAAAAGAAGGGGGGGGGGGGGGGGGGCGGCTATTGAGCTTAAATAGCTCACTTTAAAAGTTTGCTAGTGTTACTTTAGAACATGTTTAATCCAGCTTCACTGGGCTGCAGGCTGCCTCCAGGAGCTCATGAGTTTTAGAGTCAGAAATACTACTGTGCAGTTCTAAAGTTCTTAGGATAAAAGGTATGGTCCCAAGGGAGGAAACAGAAAGTGCAGTGCTTTTCACCTATCAGATGCCTTACGCAATTTTAATATTTATTTGCACATTAGCAGCAGAAAAGTGAAGAGTTTTTAGAAAAGCATTTTGGTCTGTAGTTCCAGGGTCTTCTGTCAACTGGTACCCTTTAACTCATTCTTCTGTGCAGATAGTCATGAATGGTTTCTTTTGCTGAAAGTGAGATAGGCAGTACCTGCCACGCAGGGAAAGAGAATGCTGTAAGAGGCAATAGAGGAATGCTAGCCTGCCCATTTCACTTTCTTTTGAAGAGCTTGGGCAATAGGTCTGCAACCCAGTCACTTTAACTGGTATTAAACTTGCAGCTGCATGTTGTTTTCATTGGCTGAAAGAGGCCACCACTGAGGGTCATGATCTCAGTTCTAAAGATTTGTTTTGCTTTGGAGGCTAGGTAGGCCTCTAGGAACTGCAGATTGGTTCAACAGGTGACTTGAGACTTGACCAGTGGGTTTCACTGAAAAATGTGTTGTTTTGAGCAGAGCCTATCTACTACAGTTTGTAGATGCACAAACCTGTGGAAACTGGAGGCTCTACAGAGCCTTAGTATTCCCAGGTTACGTTTAGGATGTTAGGAATACTGTTTTGCTGTAGAGTTTAGTAGATTGTGCTTGTCTCTTTTTATAGTTACCTCACACATTCTTTGGGCTGGAAAAGTCTGTTGACTCCAAAAAACCAGAGTATCAAAGTAACACATTGACTCATTTACAAGGAGTAAATGAGTGGGGATGGCCATCAACCTCACGTATCAGGACCTGAAAAGAGAACCTCTCTTTAAAGTAACTTTTAAATGGTAAAAACCATTGAATGGTAGATGAATGTGTTCTTAATGTTCCCTCCCACTATAGTTCTTGAGAAATTAATTTTGTTCTGCCTTGTATCTTGGACATAACTGAGTTTGTGTTCTCTCATACTAATGAAGATTGACAGGATGCTGTTAGCACTGACTCTGCAATTTACTTATTGATATCTAGAACTGCTTGCACTTAATTCTCTCTTACATTGTGAGTATGCATCATATTATATCAGTTTATGCTGGGCTGGCTTATACTGGAAGTGGAACTGTAGGTCCACACACTTGAAAGACCTTGCCTTAGCTGCACCAGCAATACTGTTGGCAGACGTCCTGTTGCGCAACATAGGACAAATGTATGTCTAGCTGGAAAATCATCTCTACTTATGTTGAATCAGAAGTGTTCTTTGACACATTACAAGCTCGGATCATGCACACAGTAGTCCTGCTGAGTTCTAGAACTGGACATTATTTGCATCTTCCATATATACTTTTATTCAGTAAGGGGTAAAGAGATAAGATATGAGTAAGATTATGTTATTATGGGACCATCTTGAGGATTTTTTTCTTCTTTGTGTATTTTCTTTCCTCTCTTAAAGTGATATCTATTTTTCCCCAAAATTTGTTGAATTTGGTGTAAAGGCTGGAAAATGCCACCTGGAAAATTTTCCAGCTTCATCTTCAAAATTAACTACTCAGAAACCAGTAACCTCTGCTATTTACAGTCATGTCAGAAGCATTTAAATTAATCTCAGAAGGACATGTGGCACTCCTAGATGCTGCTCTCGGTCTCAAAAGCAGGAGAAGCTATAACTCTGTGAATTCCATTGTAATTTTTATTTATTTTAATACCTTGAGAGTATTTTTGAGCGATGACTGATTAAGTATGCTGATGAAGAGGTGGGAGGATATAATCAATTTACTATGCTTTTGACACAGTGTGGTGAACTTAGGAATGTGCTGGGTTTTTTTTTCCTCTGAAAAGAAGTGTGACAGATTTATGCAGGTTTTAGGAATTTTGAGTAGTCATCAGTTGCTGGCACCAAAACCAAGTTTACTTTCCTCAAGGAATGAATACTGGTGTGAGCCTCAAACACATGCCTTTTGTCATCACTCAAATCAAATATTGTTCATACAAAGATAAATATATGCAGGGCAGGAAACAACGAATCCAAAATAAGTTTCTGACTCACATGTTTGTTCTTGTATGGTCTTGCTGCCCTGCATCTAGGTGTAAACATTATCTTTCTCTAAAGCAAGCCTTCACTGAGACAAATCACATAACTCTGAGAAACATCGGTAAGCAGTAAAAAAGTTTAAGATGTTCTCACACTGTTTTGACAGCAAGGAAAACTGCTGATCAAAAGATTTAATCCTTCTGGCCTCTATCTGCCAGTGGATTTCAGTTAGTATCTTTCTGTTTCCTCTCCATCGTCTCCTGCTGTATATGAAGGGTTATTCTGTGTGTAGCAATTCACCTTTTTTTTTTTTCAAGCTGGTGTCTTTCTAAACCCAGTACTGGTAGGAAGCAAAGCTAACTTGTTGTTAAAAGATATAGTTCAATTCCACCTGTCGTTGCTATTCACATATCATAGATATACCTGTCATGGGACCCCACTCTGCCAAGCTGCCACAGGAAGCTCTAAGAAATCAAAACAAAATGTAACAATAATATCCCTCAGAGAGACACAGCATCCTTGTGCTGTGCATCATTCCTATAGAGGAATCATACAGAGTTTAAATGATCAGTGCTATGTGATCCTGACTGATTGGCAGTTTAATTCTTCATGTAAGTGACTTCAAAGAAGAGAATGTCACTAGTAAAAGACTTTCAGAAATGGAAAGATTTGAAGCCCTTTAATAATCCTTGTTTTCTTAATGATGACTGTTCTTTTTGAGGAAAAAATAAAAAGATTTTCCACTTAGCTTCAGATGCTTTAAATGTCAAACATGGTGCTAATTCTGAAAACAGTAATAATTTTGAGAATATTTTGTCTGATTTTAAGAAAGCCAGAGCACACATGTCTCTGATGGAAATTAATGGTAACTGTGAATGCTCACACCCATCCACATTAGGAGATAACCGGATTTGTCAGCATCTGAATGCTATATGTAACATTCTGTTGGCCTTGGTATCAATGGGATTTTTGCTTTTGAGTGAAACAGGATCAGGATATCAGGATCCTCTTACCAAAGCTGGTAAACACAGGTTCAGCAACCTGCATACACTATGTATGAATTTGATCGAAAAGTGAAAGGATGGATGATTAATTTGCTTGTTCTGTTAGCAAATTAAAAAAAATACGTAAAATGCACTGCTACACATTGTAGCCTATTGACGCTAAGATTCAGCTTTTAAGTGCTTTCAGAGCTAGTAGCTACAGTAGCAAGTAAAATTTTAGAGAAAATCCCTTGAGCCCTGAAAATTAAATTACTGAGCAGATTTCTGTTGGAAAGCATTTAGCAAATGCAGCGCAGTTTTTGTACTCTAGTCTAGACCTCTTCCTTCTCCTTCCTTTCTTGACAAATTTTCTTTCCTGGGTAAGCATTTTGAATGAAACTACAATATTACTGTTTTTCAGCATAGATCTCAGTGACTTTTGCTTATTAAATCAGAACTACATACACTAACCTCAAAGAAGTTTTTAAATATCAGAGCTAGCATGTGCACTCGTGTTGAGAAAAAGAAAAAGCTGCCTTTTGGTTATGGATTCTACCTACCTACCCAGGTTTTTACTTCTGTATCATTTGTACGAAAAATAACAGAAGTATAAAACACCTGCATAGAGAAAGTTGTATGAAATTTAGTTGTCTGAAATAAGTAGGTGTAAATAGGACCAATTTTTAATTACAGCCAATGCCTCACAGGGAGAACCCACTGGTTTTTCTTAACGGACAGGAAAAAATCTTCTCATCAGAACTCAACTATTACAGTAATTTCTAGAAGGATCTAACACAAGATATTTTGTGATGTCTTTGTTACAAGGGGGTGGAATGTTGAAGGATGGCAGCTAGCCTGGTAAAATGTGCAAGTAGTATGCAAAAACATGCTAAGGTCAGAACAGAAGTCATTAGAAAGTAGGAACTTACCAAGGGAAGAAAGAGACATTGTTGAGACACAGATCAAAGAGCTGAGGAGAAATGATCTTTGTAAATGAAAACTTCAGCATGATACAGGGAGCCTATTCCTGAATGGTCACTTGATATCCCAGAATTTCATTACCTCCCCATTGTATCATTAGTTTCTTTGTTGCTAGCTTTTTTTAAGTAGGTAGGTTTTTATATTAAAATATTCCATGGCACAGAACTGCCATATTTTTGCTGATAGTTTCATTTGACTGGTAGCTTTTTTTTAAAATTCCATTATTATAATGTCAAGAAAAGTTCTTTGGTAATATGACTCCTACTCTGGTATTAAATAGCATGTCACTAAATTTCAGAGTTATTTTGGTTTGTTTTCTGTTACCTTTTTGTTTCATTAACTTAACTGTCTCTGGTTATAAAAAGGGTGCGCTTTGTCAACTTTCTGTCTGGGTGGGTGTGCTTTTTTTGTAAATTACCTGGTTTGAAACTGGCAATAGTTTTCAAAGTGAAAATTCATACCAAACAGAGATGTAAATGAAGACCATTTTATTAGTGTAATAAAATAAGAAACTCTAATGTCAATAGTCTGTTATTATAAAAACTATCCGAATTAGGATTGAGCTGGAAGGTGCAACTAGTTCTTAGAGCTGTACATTTGGAATTATTTCCTTGCAGTCTGTTTAACAGACCAGTGGAGGATACCCTGGGCACAGAAGTGTATTCCAGTTATTTGATGCCAGAACAGCTCCTCTCACACCACTTCTCCAGTTTCTCATGCATAAATTTGTAAGAAAAAGAAAGGGGCAAACCAGGTTTTTCCTGACAGCTGAGCAAGCTTCAGCTACTGGAACAGCCCTTTAAGACCAGGAACAAACTAACCCTGATAATGCTGCTGTGACAATGAGGTCTGCTCAGCAACTGGATAGGTCAAGGTGGGAAACAACGTTTGGAGCTCCTTTCCTAGTCTTTTCATCGTTCCAGCTTACTTAAAGTAGAGAAATTAGCATGTAGCACATTACAGACGACAATGATGTCTTTCTATTTGCTAGTTATGTTCAGAAGCTGGATCTGTGGAGTCATTCAATTTGTAATGAATAAGTTCAGCTCCAAATTACCCAACATATTGTTTGTTTTTATTTAATTACATCATTTTTCATTGTGCTGCAGGGTATATTTTGCAAATTATTTCACTTCTAGTTATTCTCTGGAGTCTGACTGTTGTTAGAGCACTGACCTGAGATGGAAAGTCAAATACTAAAAAGCAAAATAACATATAGTTCATCATTGCGAGACTCAAAAAAGATATCTGCAACTATTCCATTAGTCCTGAGCCCAGAGGGTTTCGGGGACACGCGGGATTATGCTGCATACTAGGCAGAACTACAGAAAGCTTAATCAGTAGTTTTCCTGTAGATTTTGTCACAACTCTGCTAGAATTCTTTGGAAAACTTCAATCTTTACTTTGTAAGGGCCTAATATCATTAAATATCTCAGAGTTCTTTTCTCTCTGCCCCCTCCCCCACCCCACCCCCTACTCCCCATTTTTTTGCCATTTTCCTGGAGGCATGTCTTTTGCAGACTGCAGGGAAGATGAAACACCCAACTAACTATAGAAAGGCATGCACCTAGCAATGCATAAGGGCAGCAAATGTGCTTGTTGCTTCACTAGTGATGCAAGAACAGAGATGTGTCTTGCTGCTTTTCCCCCCATTCCTTTACTACAAAAGAGCAAGACACTGTGGAGCCTAAATTTTATATCTAGGTTGTAGTAACTCACAGACTCACTGAATGGTTTGGGTTCGGAGAGACCTTTAAAGATCATCCAGTCCAACCCCCGCTGCCATGGGCAGGGGCATCCCTCAATAGACCAGGTTGCTCAAAGCGCCAGGCAGCCTGACTTTGAACACTTCCAGCGACTGGGCATCCACACCTCTGGGCAATCTGGTCCAGTGCCTCACCACCCTCATTGTAAAACATTTCTTCCTTATGTCCCGTCTAAACCTATCCTCTGTAATAAGTTGAAAAACATCCTGACCAAAAGCTACACTGTCACTAGAATTAGTAAGAAAACTAAGCAGACTTAAGCTGCTGCAGAGATTAGAAAGGAAATTTCGCTTACTGTATAGTCTGAAGTGCTTGACGTATGATGAGGTGTTTGGCTACTGCAGGAGATGAACTTCAGGACACACAGAAGAATGAACAGTGTGACAGCTGCTGTATGTGTACAATGTAATAGACTCCTGTGTAAGAAGAAGAGTCCATTTTTTTACTGAATAATATGATAGATTATAAACTCCATGAATCTCTGACTTGTATTAAATTCTTAAAGAAGCAGGTATAGTGTAAGCAGCTAAGTAATAAGGATCCACACCAATCAGTCAGAACCGGAAGGTCAATGGAATCACCACATGTGAATGAAGATCACTCATAAAGAGAAAAGGGTCTTTTCAATGAGCAATTTCGTCAAATCGTCACGTAATGTGAGCAACATGAAGCTGACGATGCCATAAGGCACAGCATAAATGTATAAGCAACCATTGTGGAGACTGGAGATGAAAAAGCTGTATGGTTTTAATCTGGGGTGGTAAGGGCTATGTGGTTTACAAGGGGAAGGGGAGATCAAAGAAGAGTATGTCAGGTGGCCCGAGAGGCACTTTTAAGTTATAGCAGGGACTTGGAGCAGTGTGTGAGATGCTTTTAATTTCATGTGCTACTAGCAGAAGAGAGTTTTTGAATTTTGCTTTCCATAATTGTTGGAGAAGTAGCTAATAGTTATTTTGTGAAAAAGAGATGCTGGATAAGGGGCTAATTTTTAGAGGATTTCTTTGAGCTGATGTATAAAACTATTGAGTTTTGTGAAGATGCATTTCGTACATATGTGCAAAGTGCTTCAGGATTCTTTGAGATGAAAGTCTATCTGTAAATGGACAATATTAATTAATGTGCTTCATGCATTTAATTTCTGAGGATACAGGTGATTCCTGACAAATGAGTTTGTCACAGTTCATTATGTAACCACTTCTTTTCAGATTTCCCCCAGACTTATGAGTGCTACAGTCAGATTTTACGTTTTTTTTATTAAAGGGTAGATAAAAATAAAACCTGTTTTCATCTTTATTTACTTTCTAAACACATATTTAATAGTGTACATATATATAGAAAGAATTTGAAGCTATCATAATCTATACACGACTGTACTTGTTATGAACTATTAAAAGCACTTGCCTTTGCAAATAGTAGTAAGAGCAGCATAGATATTCTGCCAAAGTTTTCCTGGAATTAGTGTGTTGAAGTATTAAACTAGCTGTTGATAGAGACATTGCCTTCCCTGTGTGTGTGAACATTTTTGTTCACTGATGGTTTTTTTTTCAGGTGGTTTATAATCAGTTCATTGAAAATTTAAAATCCAGTTGGGAGAACAGAAAAAGCAATAACTTTGCCCCCTGCCTCTTCCAATCTGTGTTTAGGCATGAGATGTGAGAAGGGGAGATGTACTGTTCTTAAAGTCCTGCAAAAATGGAAATAATATGTTTAAATCACTAAGTGCATAAAATACTTATGTTACTTAAATTGTGTTTGCACTGAAAATTATTTTATTAATACTTCAGTTTTCTAATGAGCCAGATATATTTGACAGCTTTATTTAACAAATAAAATTTCAAAATGCTTGTTTTATCTTAAGCAGATTCCAAATTTCCATGCTAATATAATTGACACATATCAACTATCAAAAATCACTATATGAATTTGAAAAGTTAACTTCTTATGAATTTTCTAACATAATAAAACTAAACATTAGAAGAGAAGTAAATGTAAAGTGGTCATATGTAGCCACTAAGTGAAATACATATGTATACATCCAATGTAGCAGAAGGAAATACCAAATTCTGTGACCCAAAGAGAGTTAACATTTCTTTGGAGAAATGACTAAAATATACAAATAAAAATCAAATTAAAACGGGTTATTTAGATCAAAGGGTTTGCTATTAATGTAATTACAGTTAAAAACCAGTGATTTGTATTGCTTCAATTTCAGTCACTGCTCTAAATATAAGTCAAGGACTGGTTTGGTTTTTGGACAACTGTCAACATTTTATATCTGATGTTAGAGTAAACGTGTAGGGGAAACCACTTTAACTTGTCATATTTCAATATAAAATATTCTGATAGAACACCAGATATGGAATTATTGATATGAATTTACTACCTTTAAAATAGTTGTGTTCTGAAAGCAAGATCATTAAGAAATCATCTGCAGTCTTGGAAATTTACATCTCATACTGTTTATGTAAATAGCATGTAAGAAAAAAAGTCAGTTCTCTAGGCCTACCATCGAGAATGTACAATCTATTGCTCTGAAGAGAATAGCTGCTAGGAGAATCGATGCAAATGCAGTTTCTTTTCTCAGTAGAAAACCCTTGAACAGGGTTCAGCCTAAGTTCAAAGATTTTGTTGTGTGGAAATACAATATGGTTACACTATGCTACACTTCGAGGTTATAGATTCATCACCTTAGGTGGAAGATGAATAACTGCATGGCTGACAGGCATATGAACGTGTTGGTTTGACTCCCTTTACCTGGCTTTCATGATTTTTGTATTTCCTCATTCAGGGCTGAGCCTGAGCAGTATTAGTTATGGCATCTCCACCTTTTTATTTCCCTTTTATGTCTTATCTGGAAACAGATAAGGAATGAAATCCATTTAAAGAGAATTGGTCATTTAGATGTATATTGAAACGCACCTGGATTAGAATAAAAAACTTTTTTCTGATCCAGACAAATTCTCTTTGATCCATTATGACCTTATTTTTCTCACAACGTAATCCACAACTATTTCCAGTGAAGGTAATGGAAATTCTTTCCAAAATTTGACCGGCAATATCAGATGTACAGATGGATGTATAATAAGAGATACTGACTCAAACCATCAATAAGCCTGTATTACATATATTTTAGTTTGGTTTTCTATGGGAAGAAGGTTTATGTATCCATACTGTATGGCTGACTGCCTGTTGATCACCTGTTAATTTTTAACACCCTTGTCTGCTTCCAAACTCAATCTGAAAGATAAGTAAGGATCTTTAAGATAAATACTGTGACAGAAGTCCTGAAATGGGAGCCAGAAGAGACACACACACTCCAAATGAAGGAAAGGCTGCAAGGTGGACTCAGAAAATCCAGGGAGATGAATGATCTTGTAAAATGCCCCAGGAATAGAAGCTGAAGCTTATACCTCTGCAAGCATGCAAGTTCATCAACATGTTGCTGTGTGTGCTACAACATGTTTCATTAGTTCAAACAATCATTCCTCTGGCAACTGAAATGAATTTTCAGGAAGGTGAAGTGGTTCCATGACCAGGGTTTGGAAATTCCTGCTCAGAGGGGATCTTTGCCTCATCTTTCTAAGATACTATTTTTCTCTATGCATCAATCATTGAAGGGCTCATAAAAATTGGTTTGAAAATGTTAGCAGGAGGCTTTGTTCACTCTGGGAAAATGGTGCACGTTTCTGAAACCTGATCTATACTTTTAATGTTTGATATGATGTTGGATGAAGGGACAACATACTTTTCTGGTGAATATATTTGATTGTATAATTACTGATGAGGCAACAGTACTGACGTGATTCCCATTACAAGCAAGAAATATAAAGCAAACATGATACTATCAGGTTCCAAGGGAACCTGGGTGAAGAAATGTCTAATCTAATGTTGGAAATGTTACCAGCCAGATAAAGAAAAGGAAAACCTTCCTAGAGGTAAAATTAAGTAAATAATACTTTTGAAAAGAAATATTTTGTAAATACTTTGTTGTTATGATAAAAGGGAAATACTTGATCATGAAAGCGAGTTAACTGAACTGAGTATGATAACTGAGTTAGGTTGGGCTGAAAATGGTTGTTAGAGTTAAATGGTGCCCTGCTATCACTTGTTCAATGGAAGCAGGTTTCATACAAACTTCACGAAGAATTTTTTGACAGAGGTAGTTGTTGTTTAAACATTTCAATACAAAGGCATCCTCTCATAATTTTGGTAAAGAAGAGATAGAAAAATATAATTTAGGGAAGTTAAAATTATTCTTTAGTTTGTTAAGTTTTAATTCAAGTATTAGTTTTGTTAGAAGTTGATAGCAGACCACAAGTAAGGGAGAAGTAGGCCTCTTTAGAAAAAAAGTCTATTTTGAAAACTATGGATCCTGACAGATTCAAATTAGTGAAGTAACAGAAGTAGAAATGGAAGGAAGTGACATAGTTCATGTCATTCCGTAGCAGCCAAATGAGGGGAAGCTTTACAGAACAAAAAACAAAACCAACAACAGTTACTAATAATTGCCTTGTATTTTAGAGCAGGTCTAATGGATTGTAGCACTTCAGTGAGCTGCGCATGGCACAAAATTCAGTCTTCATCCAGATGAAGCGATTAAAAGATACTTGTAGACGGTTTAGAGGAGGAAGCGGAAACCCTGGATTTATGCCTTTTGACAAGATTGCACTTTGGATAGTTGCATTGAGATGTGACTGAAACAGTAAAACTAAACTATCTGGAGCTGTGGTAATTGTGGTATTTGATGTTCTGTTCTACACTTATACTAGAAGTAGGTAGTGTGAAAATATAATTGTGTGTATGTTTGTAAAATCAAGATTACAAATTAGTCTGAGCAAAATGATAGCCTTTTTATTCAGATTTCTATAGTTGTTGGTACATCTGTTTTCAGTTGTTTGATGAGAAACGCTAAATGCATCTTTCCATGTTTATTCGCGCTATACTTGGTTTCAGGTTTTTTAGTAGAAGAGTAAATTGAAACTTCTCTAAATAAGGTTATTCAAATCTGCCTGAATATCAGAGGTCTACCATGTATATACTTTTAAATAATAATAATCCCTACTATTCATCTGTGACAGTATTTTTGTAATATGCATACCATGCACATGGAATAGCTGAAAAAAAATCTCAAAACAAAAAAGGTTTGTTCCAAAACTGCTTTTAAAACTACGTTTTTTTCATTGTTGAAATCTTTAAAAATTAACTCTTAAATATTTACCTAAGAATTAAAGCTGCTGTAGATCTAGATTTCTGAAACGTGGTCCAGTTTTCCAAGTCCCATCAAGAACTGGAATTTGTAACCTCTCTGATAAACTTAGCTCATTGTTGTTGAGATCCTTAATCAAGCTGATGACTGGTGAAAGCAGTATTTTATGGCCAGAAGAATACTCTTTTAATTGTTTTTGAATCCTCTCTTAATTATTACATACTTCAGTAGACGCTTAGCCTGACTAGAAATGACTCTTTTACAAAAAATAAATATGAATATTTACCTAGAGGCTCAGCATTTTGCTTGACTGAAAACAACATATTTGTGTCATGTCAGTTCTGGCAAGGAAGCCAGATTAAACATTCCCACCTCTCTCTGCCCCCAGACGTCCATTTTGGCGTGCAGTTCATTGCCTTTTCAGTTGCACTGGTACGACAGCTTTTGAGAATAAACTGCAAACCAGTCAGCTTCAAGGTTCCTGGTTTTAGATAAACAACTAAGCAAAAAAAACAGCCCTCTAAAAAAAATAGAGAGAGTCTGACCTTAAGTAAAGATCATTTCAACCCTGCAATGCAACCGTACAAGCAGCAGTGTTGGTAGAACAGAGGAGGCAATGACCAGTGGTATAGGACTCATTAGCTGCAGTTGGTAAGATCACAAAAGGCATTTTTCTGAACTTTTTTTGAGGTTTCTCCTCAAAGTTTGGTGCACTGTCAAAATCTGAGAGTTTCTGTGTTGATTAGGAAGGAAATTTAAACTTCATGCCAATGTAATTGTGAATGTTATGTAAACAGAATGAAAGACTACATGTACATAAATGTAGCAATAAGGACAATCAAAGCAGCTGAAAGCAGCTCCTGGTACAGAAATGAAGGAAATGGATGGAATTTGAATACTCCTGGATTAAGTGAAACCTGTACTAAGGGGTGCTTATATAAGTCTGGGATGTCAAAAGATATTTTCCTAAGTTGTCTTTCCAAACTGGGACCGATTTTTATTCATCTGAAAGTTTAAAACTTCAAAACTATAATTTTTTAGGTCAAAACCTAGAATTTTAAAATTGCTAAACTATGTTTGTTAGGACAAAATCCTAGACTTTTAAAACTGCAAAACTATAGTATTTGTTAGGATAAAGAAACTGACATTCTAGAATTGTTATGTCAAACACGAACCTAAAGCCATGTGATAGTAGGTGAGATATAACCCCTTCAGAAAACAAAATAGGGAATATATTAATTAGACAGTAATTAAACCCATAATTACATATTGAAATAAATGCACTTTACCAATGTTCTTGTAGAAAATCCAGGGAGCCTTCCTGAATGGTTAGGAAAAGTGAAATGCAAGGAATCTTTGTTGTTGTTAGTGTGCTTCATCTTATCTGAGCTTGTAGTGTTGCTGGTATTTAAAAGCAGGCGCACCTTTATTTTCCATGACTCTTCATTCCTCATTCATTGCAATCCTGACTAAAATTAATCCCGTTGGCACAGAAGGATTTGTTGAAGCTGTGTTTCTACCTTTGGTGGAAGGCAGAGCTCAACTCAGTGGAGGTTAATGAATAGATTTATTTATAAACACTCTAAACAAGAATGACTGGATCACTTCTGCTGGGGAGTTTTACATAACTGTTTTGATTTTATTCAGGACCTGGTACAAAGTCAGCTGAGGCCAATGTAAGAGCAATATGATGGAAGGTGTAGAACTGATACCTCATGTTGTGATGATATGGGATGCCACGGGTTCCACTTCTGGCTTAGCCGCACCTGTCCTTTGTGATCTTAAGTAAGTCACTTACCTTCGCTTAGTAGCATTTATAATTCTCCCTATCTTGCAGGACAATTTTAAGTAAGTAGAAGGTGATGAGAATATGATTGCATACATAGAACTGTCTCTGACAATGACTTAGTTGTACGATTTGTTGTTGTAATTAATTGTAAAAATGCTGTATTTCACTTTCACTGTTTTGGGGGTTATTGCCTGTACCATTTTCCTCAAGTACCTTTTTCTCTGGGGATAATTTTAAGAACAGAAAAAAGTCATCTCTTGCCATGAGCAACAGACTGCCTACCTTATCTTTGCCATGAAAACAGGGTTCAAGTTATACCCAGCTCAGACAGCTGATCTGCTCCCATTCCTCCTAGAGAAGCCAAGATACATGCAGCAGCAGGTGTTTCTGGGCGGGGAAGTATCCCTGTGCTCACACTCATGCCTCCCTTCTCGCTTGTAGCTGCAGGGTTGACCTATCCATTCCCCCATTTAACTGCATGAGAGCCAGCTCTGGTCTAGCTACTCCCTCACCCTGCTTACCCAGCAGCCCACAGCATGCTGACAGAAAGGGTTACTCCAGTGGGGAAGGTAGAGATAGTACTTCTTGAATAATAGTATAGAGTCATCAGTTAAAGAGGAAAGGCTGATGTCTGGCTCCTGGAGGTGCTGGGACGTTCTCCAGAACCTGGTATTTTGGCCAAACTTCACTGAACCTTATTTGTAGTACCTAAAGGCTCTCATCCAACTATGAAAGCTGTTGGACAAGCAGAATAATTTTTTTCCTGAACACAGATTACAACTTCATCAGCAGAGATTTTCTCTGTCCAGCTTAATTTGTGATTTCATACTTTAAAGTTGTGTCCAAACAATTTAATTTCTTTACTAACAGCTAACTACCAGAAAAATAGTGTACAATTAATTCTTTGGAGATAACAGAAGAAGTTTGTTGTTGCAACTTTTTAAATTCTGGTTATAGATTTCTACTTAGAAGAGAACTTTTTGATGCTTTTATTACTGTTGTTTTATTCATCTCTATCTTATCTAAATGGCCAGTTGAAAAGCACCCTAGCTATTGTAGTTCATGCCCAAAAGCTGCTATCATTTAACAGCTGCTTCTGTTGTTTTTATAGCCATATGCCACTTAAAGCTTATTTGATCTCCTTGAATGACCTTATTGTGCACTCTTATGCAATCCTATTTTAAAGAGATTTAAGTGCCTACAGCTGGAAACAGGCTCGAACTGGGATTTTCAGAACCGTCTGACAGTCTGACTTGCACCAAAATCGGTGGCTGTCAGCTGCTGATAAATCTCTCTAGATTCCTGTGTCCTTTTAGAAACCTCAGTGACCTTGAGGAGAACCCACAGAGCCCTCACATTATCCCAATGAAAGCGAGAACTCCCACAGGGCTGCCTGTGGTATGATACTGGTGAAATGGGAGTGCCTGGAAAGCTGAACTCCATAGCTTGATTGAGAGATCAGGTGGAAGAGAAAAGTGTTCAAATAGCAACCAAGTCTCAGAAAAGTAAAAGTAATGGGTGTGGATGTGAAGGTTGTTAGCTATGTTTCTTTTTGTTTTATTTGCCTGCTGGGTCTACCTCAGCTCAGGCTTTGGTAATAGTGGCATCCTCTGAGTAGTTCTCAAGAGAATGCTGTATATGGTATACCCCAGTGTAGTCTGTGCCACGGCAAGCAGGAAGACTCAGAACGGTCTGCTCTGAAAATTAAAAGCTGTATAGGTATGTTACTCATGGTGTGTATTTCCCATACCTGCTGTCTTTCTCTTCTTGAAATGATAAATTGAGGCTATTTCAAACAGAAAAATCATCAGAATGCCTTCTACAGCGGTTAGCTTCTGCTTGCCCAGGCATCAACAGCTGGCACTTCTCTCTGAAACAAGGGAGTCTCCTGATTCCTGGTGTAATTATGAAGTAAGAACGGACCTTTGCATCATCTCTAAGGTACAATCTAATACCAGAGGATAATGCTGCTCAGAAGTAGGCATCTGTCCTACTACTGCAGATAGATACAGTTAATTGCCTGCAAAGCATTCAACAAAAGAAACTGCACAAGTTTTCTAGGAGATTTAATGGCAGAGAGATTGAGACAGTAATGTTGAGTTATAGTTAATCAGAGCAATTCATTGAAACAGCAGACAAAAATCTGTTTATAATCTTAAAGTCTTTATGTACAATTAGCAGGAAACAATGCAGAAAAGCTGTTCTTGAGCTTGAGAGGAACTCTTGCAGTTTTCAAGTCAGGCTTATTTCATTAACCAACGTTATAGATGAGTTAAACACAAGTCTTTTAAAGGAATATGAGTCAATCTTTTCTGTAGCATTGTCATCATCATCTTCCAAAAGCTGTTAGAAACAAATTTCCAACTCCATAATATGAATTTCCTTGAATTATATTGTAATAGTCACTGAAAACATATATGTCTATCAATGATGAATGATGTTGAGAATATTACAAATAAACCCCAACAGCAATTAATCCATGTGATTCTGTGCTGTCTTTAGCAATTTATAGAGATTTTTCAGCCTAAAATTTAAGCCTTCTCAAGGTATAAGGTATCTGTGATCCATAAAAATAAAGAACTAAGAAAAATAAGTCCATAGTAATAGGCTTGTATTTCACATGGAGCATCTAAAATACCCTCAACTGTTCCTGGCTTTGATGGCTGAACAAGCATAAGAGCAATTGAAACCATTTGGCGGATATGATTTAAATGCTGTCGTAGCACATCCAACTGCTGTTTCCAAAGAAAGAGGAGTGAGTTGAGGAGGAAGAACAAAAATGTAGAAACAGAAAATATTTAGAAGTTGGTTAAAGTAGAAATAGTGTACTGAAGCTGTATCTAAAAATTATTATTCCAAAGAGATGGAGAAGAGAATAGGAATGGACAGTATCTTTTGGATAGGTGTATCTAGACTCATGAACAGCTGAGTAAAGTGATAGGCTTGATGCATTAAAAAATGTAGTGCAGTTTGCCTACTCTATCAAGAATAAGCATGGATGATTCTGCTGCAAAGTGAAAAGTTGATACTATAAGGTATTAATGAAGATGGTTTTATTCTGTGTTTGTCAGTTACAACAATCTTGACACGAAAAGAGTGTGCCGGTCTTTTTTGCTCATTTAGATGCTGGCGTTTTTTTAATGTTTCAGCGAAGTAAAACATCTGGATTTTTGGGTGCTATTTAGCCTGCAGAGGTATTTGCACATGTACTGTATTATAGCTGGTATTAATTTTCAGGAGGGAAATTTATAGGCTTTGTATGGGATGCTTGTAAACCTGTACCACATCTGCAGGTGTGGCCATTATATCCATTAGCTCAATGCTGTTTTCAAGATTCTCTGGTGATGAGTGTTACAAAAACTGCAATAACATATAATGTTGTATTGAAAGTAATAGTTTCTGTGGTGTAGTGATTCCCATTTTCTAGTCCCCAAGCTCTGATTCCTCTGCAAGCAAAATCTTTCACAAGTGTAAGGATCAGTTCCTTGACAAACTTAAGAATGTGCTTAATTTTAAATACGTGAATAGTTCCCCAGATATGGCATAAAAAGGGTACCAATAGTAGAACATAACTTTTCATACAGCATTTAGTAAATACAGACAAAGGATACAGGTGTACTTAAAGTCAGTTTTATTCCAAAGCTTCATTTCTAGTTCATCGTGTTATTAAAAGCAGCAGTGTAAGAATGAAGGCATGCACATAATGGGAACAGGATTAGTCTTAAAGTTTATAATATTTATAAGGAAATGAGAGTCACAAGGGCATTTTAAAGCACTGTCTCACTCTATGTCATCACTTCATTATCACAGGTATATGTAAAGATAGCTAATGCAGGAGCCGGACAAACAGTCATGACAACAAAAAAAAGACAGATTCACTAACATACCTGCATGTATACTCTAACTGCATCCAATCCATGAGTTATAAATGCTCTAGAATTGTGTCATTTACAAGCCATAATTATTAAATCAGAAGTTGAACTGAAATTTTTCTGTCTACATCAAACACTGAAATACAACAATGAAAGGCAGTTGGCAAAATCAAATATGTGCTCAAAAAAATCAAGGTACAATAGATTCCCTATCTTTAGATTATCTGAATCAAAGAAGTCCTAAAATATCTAGGAATTTTTTTACAATTATTATTGTTATGATAAAAATGCAACCATCAGTTATCCTAACCTTGTTGAACTAAATAGTTCCTTCTTCTGATGCTATTTCTGCCACTGGGAAAAATTTTCAGATGACTGGCCAGATCTTTATTTGGTACAAAATTTGCATTCAATAGAACTCCATTGACTTTGTCCTGAAGTTCTCTTTCCCCTTCTGTTTGTACACTTAATTCCTGGTTGCTAGCAGTGTCTATTTTTTGTAGCTCTTAGCTCAGCCATAAAAAGAAAATATTCATCTGTTAGCAGTCCTACAAAGAACTGTGTTTTCTACTAAAGTAAAAGTAAATACAGACTTGAAAAGTTCCTTTCCTGTGCTCTTATCTACCATTATGAGCAGGGAATTAATACATTAACATTTCTAAGTGAAGTTAAAATTGTTTCTAGCTTGTCAGAAATATTTTTTATCAGATCTGAATATAACCAACAGATACATTCTGCTGAATCCTACATATTTCAGACTTTTGAACTTTACACCAAATAGGATATGATCATAAAAAATTCATAGCATTAATTTCACTCCTACAGTTTACAGCTGAGATTTGCAGAGAAAACAGCATTTTATTCTGGGAGAAGAAAGCTAATATATGTCTAACAGGCCCTGAGATCCTGAATGGAGGCCGTAATACATACTCATGAAAGCTAGTAATATATAAATATCACTGTTGAGAACTATTCTGAACATGAGAAGTTCTCAAGAATTCCTTAAGGGTTGGTCAACCTAGTCAGTTTATTTGTTATCAAATACTGGAGTAGATAGTGCTACCAGGACATCTGCTAGATAAACTGAGCCATCTGCTTAAAAGCTGATGGCACAATATAGAACACAATGTTTATAATCTACAATTTCAGCACAACTAGTTTCTCATTTCTATAAAAATGTAATTAGAGCAAGTGTGTTGTCGTTGCAAAGCCACGTTTCCACTCTTCTGCGCTCCTGATGGAGAAGAAAACAAAGTAGAAGTTGCCTTTAACATCTGGGCCTGTAGGTCCAAGATCTAAGCAGATGATGGAGAAGAAATGGGGCTGGGTCCTCCTCCCTCTCTGGCACACAGTCCTGCAACCGGTCTAAGCTGTGCTGGGTGGAATTTTGAAGGGAAAAAAATGAACTAAACCTCACATGTAATATTGCACTTGATTAGGTGTTAATTTTTCCTCTTTCTTCAGCAAACAGTCATGAAGGAGGAATAAATAAATACTCAGCTATTGAGTCCACCATCAGGAAACTGGTGCGTAGTAAACTGTTTTTCCCCTGATGAAAGTAACTTCAGATTCAAAGGGAATTTATATGATATCACGCAAAGATGCATTTCAGGTTCCTGATTCTAACCATTTTAACCATTGTGGTCTGGACCAGATCACGCTTAATAGTAAATTGAAGGATGGGTTAGTAGTGTGTTTCACTGTTTTAAAACTTTTGTGTGCGTGTTTGAAACTGCAATCTATCCATGATGTTAAGGGGAAAAATGCATTTATGTCTCAAACTGATTTAGTACATGGACTCAATTTTAATGTGATATCAAAAGGATTCCCCTTGAAAAGTGAATCTATTTTTATTTTATGCTTACAGTAATGGGCTAAGCTTGGAGAACTCTAGAGAGTTTCACTGATAACAATTCATCCAAATATTGTCATAATTCAGATGACATGTTTTAAGCATTGTGGATGGACTGTTGAGTAACACCTACTCTTATTGCTTTTGATGGGAACCAACGTTATTCAGCCCTGTCATAAAAAGCCCTTTTCCTTTCCACCTTCAACCTGTTACCATACTACCTTTGTGAAAATAGAAAGTGGCTTGGATTCTTTGCTGTTCCTGAATTGTGTTTGTCCAAGGTGGATTGTGTGTGTCTGCATGGGTGGTACACTATAAATTTTGGTCCTGCCTTTCTATTTTTTACATCTATAATGTATGCTAGATGGATCCCAGGCCTGTTCTGTAGTAAAACATATAAATTTCTCCCTTGAGGATGATATTTAGGATAGGTGTTGCCAAAGTGCAGATTATTGTTCCAGAGCCCTTCCGACATATCCTGTCCTTGTCTTCAGGGAAAGCATTGTTGGAAATGGTAGGTCTCTAGATAGCTGGGGAATTCCTCATGTTTAGAGAATTCATCACTGCAACTGTAAGGTGCATGACCCAACAGGTTCTTGATATTTTCACATCTGTGACAGTTGGTCTCAGTTAATTCAGTGGGCAAAATTACGTAGATAGAGACTTGAGTGTCAGTCTTCATGCAAGACATTTTGTTAGGGCAATGTGGACAATAGGTAAACTTGAATTTACTGTTGTGTTAATATTTTTGTACCACATGTAACATTATTTCAAAACTCTCCAATACAGTTTCAGTCCACTTTATATCTAATATATCTAGTTAATTTTGATCAGCAGGCTGAATGAAAAGTATTTCCAAAGAATTTAGGATGACTTAGAAGAGAGAGATTTTGATAGACACAAAATTTAAACTATGTCATAAGATCATACATTCTTCTGCTATTAATGTAGCTGTTCTTAGATTTTTTTTGTTAATTAAGAGGGTTTTTTTCTTCAAAACAAATTTTTCAGTATCCTTTTCAAAGCTTCCCATGTAAGAGGTCTGGTTTTTATACTTTTCTATATATTACCTTATATATCTGCAAATTTTCTTTTCTGTGCATAACAGATACATTTCTAATCAAATTGCAAAATCAGTTCAATGTTTAAGCATTTACTCATCTTAAAGGTGTAAACTGAGTACACTGAGAAAATGCCAAATGTGCTTTTGTGATTTCAACAGAAATTATGTTTTAAAATTAGGCTGGAATAATTTCTAACTACAGTTGTGAACTTCGTGTTCTCCTCACTTTAAAAAATACCAGTATCATCTCAAATTCTTTTATTGTTGATATTTTTAACATTATTGTTTTGTACTGAAACAGTGATCATTATCTTTCTTAGATATAGAGGGAATATATCTTTCTGGAGAGCTTTATTTTCTTTCTCTCCATTTGCAAACTATTTTGCATGCATAAGACTTTAACTTTTTAACTTTGCTTTGAAATAAGTGCCAGTGTGGGTGAGGTTAAAGTATGTCTAATGTGGAGCTCAATCCTCAAATGCTAGCCAAGCAGCTGGCATTTAGGCTGACATTGATCGAAAGACACTACTCCTGATTTCGTGAAGTCTGCCAAGATGAAAATATTTCTTTCAATCTGGCTCTGCAGTTAAGGCAGTTCTCCACGTATTTTAATGCTAGGGTTAAGCCAGATCTCTTTCATGTTACATTCAAGCATGTTTTAGCAAGAGAAAACAGGCCCTCTTAAAGTCATCAGAATAATGGGGCAATTTTAAAATCTCCCCTGGGTTTAATAAAAGGTGATAGATTTGGAAATTTCTCTGATAGGCCTTTCTGTTAATGCTTGTCTAGATAATGCATCTTCCAAATGTTCTGACCAGAGTGTTTGTGATGTTAAGAAGACTTTGTCATGTAGCTCCACAGATTTTTTTTCTGCACCTTTTGTATTGTGAGTTGGGGTTAGAATTTCACAGCTATGTTGAAGAGTGTTTTGTATTCTTTGTGCATCTAACTATAGTCATATTGAATTCCCCAGGGGAATGGGGGGAGAATAGACTTTTAAAAGACGAGCTTGTTGAAATGAATGCAGTCATTACTGCCAAATGCCAGCTGAGTTATCAGCTTCTTATCCTCTTTAAATGGTATCTTATGAACAACATGGGTTTTGAATGCCTGATGGTTGGTGCAATATAGAACAAGTTACCATCAAAGCAAACAGTGTATCAAAGTGCTCCAGCTGTAGATGAAATGTGTATTTCCAATTTATTTGCATCTTTAGGAAGCAGAGAGAGAGCATATTTTCCAGCAGTGTTAACTAAGCATAGCTCCATTATTTTTTGGTGGCAATTTAAAGATTGCAGACATCTTAGGGCCTGGCCCTCTAGTCAAAGGCTGACTGCTAAAGCAAACTTACTTCAGATTCACTGCAAATTGGAATTTGACTTGTTTCTTCCAATTTCTAGTTCATCTGGGAACAGACAGGAGGAACTTTTTTTAAAGTTTATTTTTAAATGTAGCCTGGTATTTAAGCTCCTACATGTAAGTTTGATTGGCAGGATTAAAAGACAGAGAAAAAGCAAGCTAGGTAAAATTTTTGGTAAGTGTATAAGTTATTCCAGTGAAAGATTTAGGTCAGTATCTCAGTGGACAATTATACAGGCTCTTTCATATCAATATTAATTTACTGATTTAAACTGCAGTGAAACACTTATTTTGATAGATGTGACCATTCTTTAAAAAAAAAAAAAAAGTTCAAAATTTTGGAAGGCTTTTCCTTCCAAGATTTTTCCAGTGGCCAAAATATGTGACTCTTAAAGGAGACCCCTGAATTCATACATAAATTGTTAGTTTGGTTTTATTTATTCAGGAAGCCTTGTAAGCAGAGTTGCAGTTAAGAAGTACTGTACATTGCTGGCCACAGAGAAAGACGGCAGGGCCTCATTGTCCAAAGACTAGAAAGCAAATAGCCTTAACTGTTCCTGTCGTGATATACAATACACAGCCCAGCACTCTTCAGCTGTGTATAGCTAGCTAGCCACCTAGCCAGTTCATGTATCTGACATACAAATATACAGTCCTTGGTATCCACAGCACATGGTTTTTGCTCTTGTCCTGCCTAGAATTTTCTAGCTTGCGAGTAACTCTTTGAGCTGGGTACCAGGTATGTGGTGTTCTTCAAACTATGCTTGGTCCTGCTCACTTACAGTTCTTGTTTTCATTCCTCTGTCAAAATCCGCAATTTCTAGGTTGATATTTTTCATAATTTCCCAGTTCTCACTTTCACTTGTTTATGGGTCAAGTTGGTATAGCCAAAAATCAGAATCAGTTGATGTGTCGGGTGTGTCATATGACTGTTCTGCTGTATTGGCTCAGTTAGGGGTCTGGAAACACTTTCAGAGTACTGACTGTATTTCAGTAACGAGCGTGTCAAACAGACCTGTCTTCTCTCTCATTTGCAATTACATGAAGTGTTACTCTTCCCATTTTTTGAGGGCAAAATGAGCTTAAGCAACTATTTTAAGAGGAAAGGAGCACATATTAGAAAAGTATTGGAAAAGTAGTAAGTGTGTATGTATTTATGTGTATATGCATAAACTCCCTGTCAACAAGAGTTACAGTAAAGGTTCCAACAAGTGATGATCATAGAATGTGTTTGGTTGGAAGGGATCTCTAAAGGTCGTCTAGTCCAACCCCCCTACAATAAGCAGGGACATCTCTAACTAGGTCAAGTTGCTCAGAGCCCCATCAAGCCTGACCTTCAATGTCTCCAGGGATGGGACTTCCACTACTTCTTCGGGCAACCTGTTCCAGTGATCCACCACCCTCATATCAAAGAACTTTCTCCTAATGTCCAACATAAATCTACCCTTTTCTATCTTAAAACCATTACCCTTTGTCCAGTTGCTACAAACCCTTGTAAACAGTTCTTCCTCTGCCTTCTTATAGGCCCCTTTCAGGTATTGGAAGGTCACTATAAGGTCTCCGTGGAGCATTGTCTTCTCCAGGCTGAACAACCCCAACTCTCTCAGCCTGTCTTTATAGGAGAGGTGCTCCATCCCTCTGATCATTTTTGTGGCCCTCCTCTGGACCTGCTCCAACAGGTCCACGTCCTTCTTGTGTTGCGGGCTCCAGAGCTGGATGCAGTATCTTAGATGAGGTCTCACCAGGGCAGAGTAGAGGGGCAGAATCACCTTTCTTGATCTGCTGGCCACACTTCTTTTGATGCAGCCCAGGATGTGATTTACCTTCAATTTGGATGATATTTCATGCAAAACTATTACTTTCAAGGTTTGCTACCTACATTTGACTTTTGGTGATGCTTTCTGTGGCTCGTCAGCCCTGGGATTTGGTAAAAATGTATGTTGTGCTAAACCCCTATACCTACTAAGTGAAATTTCTTATTTTCTTACTGCAGTGATTTGCTTTATATGTTTGTTACAGCTTTAGAAACAAAGTATTCAGAAACACAGTTAAGGCCTTGACGCAGTTTACAGTTTTTACAAAAGGACTAGAAAGAGTTCTGTTGGTAGACCTAGACCTGGGTATAGCCTTTTGCAACAGAGCTGGGAAAGATTTGAAAATGCCTGGCTTTAGTCCAAGTCTTAGAAGTTTTGAAGAGCTCTCCAATTTCCATCTGTTTCAACTTGTCAGAAGACCACAATTTCATTTCCAGGCTGCTTTCTCTCTCAACATCTACAGAGGACATCGCAGCAATCAGCCATCCCTGTAATTCAATTCAGTATCTTTCCAATCATTCTCTGAATTGGATGCTACTATCTCTGCAGTGGTGTAATTAGAGGCTATGAAACAAACAGCTCCACTGGCTTCACTTTATGCTACCTGTGGATGAAGACTTAGGAAAAATATCAGAACTATGCATTTGGCCTTCTCAGGAGAGCTTCAGTGGTTTTACAGAGAAAGTCGAAATTATTTGTGGGTGTATGCAGAGAAAATCTTGTATGTCCTCTGTAGTTTATAGTTAAGTGAAGGGAATTCAATGTATAGGTATTGAACAAATTCTTATTTCAAGCTTTGGGTGTGTGACTGTTCAATGTGTGATTGTTCAATTTGTTCTTGCAAACATCTGCAGCAATAAAATGTCCTCCATAGTTAATATTTGAATAGTGATGCTTTCCCTCCAGAAAAAAAAATAAACAGGACATGGGGTCATCAATTTGAAATTACTTTTAAGTGTTGCTTTTCTCATAGAGAAAAACTGGGAGGAAAAAAACCCAGGGAAACCAGCACCCATAATAATTGGACTGTGTATTAAAGATGAACTTAGGTTTTGCGATAGAAGTGTTGCTATTTCACTGTATTCTGTATGTGGCTCTTCCAAAGAGCTGGCTTACAACTGCGCCTATTCCCCCATCCCCTGTTGTCAAAATGATAACATGAAATACAATTGAATGACCTGATTTCTTAGGACAAGCTGACCTGATTCATTGTTCAATCTTTTGCCATAAGCTTCAACTGCCAGTCCTCTGGGGATCTTTTTGGAAATATGTAGAAATCGTATTCTATAGATGCAGTCAATGTAAGAAGAAGAAACATCACTGAATTCCAGTGTTATTAATTTAGACCTAAAGAATAAAAGGATTCTAAGCCTTGTAGTGTCCCTTGCTGTGTTCAGCGTGGGAGGAAATTTTTGAACTTATGAAAAAAATTAAACTGGGGCAGATCATCTGCTGATACAGATTGCCTACTAGCTTATGACTTTGTGTCTGTAATACTTATAACTAAAAAATAATAGGAAACAAAACCCAAAACACCTTAGTATGACATGACCTGGAAGTTCAAAGTTGAGACAATGTCATTTGAAACAGTCTGTTACTCAAAAAAAAAAAAAAAAAAAAAAATTGTCAGTAAATTTCATTCACCTGATGGGAGACTAGACAATGAACTTTCAAGAGGTGAATTATATATAGGGAAATTTTCATTTTGACCTTAATTCTAAGGCCCTGAAAGGACACCAGAGAAATCACCGAGAAAGATTAAATGTGTTCTCTTGTATTGAATACCCTAAGTTTTTTTCATAATTTCTTCCATCTTTGAATAGTCTCAGTTCTGCTGTATGAACAGTCCTTATCCTGTCACATTTGATATGCTAGTGATGTCTGGAACTATTACAGATGAACATGTATGAAAAGACTTCCACCATATTATGAAACATCTTTCTAATCAGTGTGAATCATGTTTGCTGTAACAGTGAATACTGTATCACCTGTTAGCTGCTTGGGATAATCACACAAATATACAACCAAAAAAACCAGTTTCTAATATATAAGAAGATAATAACTTTATCTTCAAAATCTTGGCCAAGACTGTGTCTACATTTAGTCTGTACACAGGGCTAAATTATTAACAGTTGCTTTATCACCCAAAAACCCCTCACGAGCCAGGAAGGAGAATTGGGAAAAGGAGAGCAGACCCACAGGTTGAAGTGAAAACAGATTTAATGAAACAAAGGTATACAATGTCATACTCAGCCAAATGAATATGCAGCAGTCACAACTGACAGGAGAGCAGTGCTCAGGAGCAGGGAGGAATAAGAGGAACCCCACAGGAGTTCTCTTTCCTCAGCAAATCTTCCCCCTTTGTAATGACCATGACATTATGATGTGGGCTACCCCTGTAGCTAACTCAGGTCAGCTGCCCTGGCTGACTTCAAACTGCTAATGGCCTGCCCAGCATGGCTGGGCTGTGACTCTATCCCAGCCAAACCACAAAACCCTGAAAAATGGAAAGTGCTGCTAATATGGCCCCTTGTTTCCATACTTATACAGAAAACACTCAGGAGCTCTTGAAACAAAAATATGAAAATTTTGAATGTGAGTAGCTGAAAATGTTTTGCTAAAGCTGATTTTACACTAAAATGTGGCTTTTTGCAAACAGATTCCCTCTGAGAGCCAAACATTAGTATAAAAACTTGATTTGTTTTAATTCATTATTATCTCTATCAAGAATACATTGATTATAATATCCAGTAATGGCTTTGCGTGACTGGGATATGGGAAGCATAAGTAATATTTAAAAGCAGCAAAATATATTTTGGTTTCATGTGCTTTCTCTGTTCAGATTCTTGTTAAATCTGTTGCCTCACAGAACTCTGCTTACTCCCTCTAATAGACATTTCTGATTTTATAATGTCAGATTTTTGTTTAAACGAACTTAGATTTTGCTGTGAGAGATATGAAAATGGTGACAATATTGTACTGTATAATCAAATTAAATCATTGCTGTAACTCATAAGCACACATAAAAATATTTTGTTTCACTATAGGTTCACAGTAAGCTACAAAGTTGAACATCAAGCCTTTATTATTGTTTGAATCTTTGCTAGTGTTGGTATTCTCAGTCTTAGATTTATGGGATGCAAAACCATTCCTCACATATACAGAGCTAGGTTAACTCATTTGGAAGGAGAAAATTCCTTCAACTTTTTGGTCTTGACAACTACAGTATCACTTCCCATCCAAAGCACTGAAATAGACAATATCAGAACTAAGCATGTTGTTTAAATTTCTTTGATGTCATAATCATATAATTTCTGGAGTCTATTTGCTTCAGCCTGTGTCTTGTATCTGGGCCCAGGTGCTAACTCATGCCTTCCGAACACCGTTATGTAGAGAGTACATTGGCAGTTAATACTGCCTCCTTACTGAATAATATTTTTGTTATAACTATGTTTGTATAGATTCACTTCCTTAGCAGAGTAAATGCTTGAACTCGTAAAATAGCAAAACCTCAAAACAACACAAGACTGATTTTCAGTGTCTCTAAATATAAATAGAAATCTTAGAAAATTATGTAATTTTGTTCCACAGAAAGCAGGGGCAACACTAGCACAATGTTGTTCACAGATATCTTCTGCTAAAATATTTTGTATTGTTCAGTCATTTCTAATTCTAGACTTTTGCTGTTCCTGTTGAGGTCAATATGTGCTAGTTGCTTCTGAGTGTGAGTGATACTGGCGTTTTAGCTATGGCGAGGTCAAGTCAACATCACTCTAAGTTGAAAAATAACACTGTGGGCTTGATCAACTTTCTTGTAAGCTACTTGAGTCAAAATTTGGACTGTTCCATGCTATTTATGGTACTTAGCTGTCCTTATAGTTGCACTGACTACCTGCTAGAAATGCAGTAATTGCGATGTAACATGTCATCAAATTAGAAGTGTGCAGATAGTGTTCTCTTGCGTCCAGAGAATGATCAAGTGTCACCCTCTGCAGTACTGCATGGCTCCTTCAAAAGACTAATTCCCCTCTTACATGTATGTTTTACATGTTTTTCAGGTAGCCGAACGGTGCAAAGATCTTGCACTGGATGTAAATTCATAACTTGGAAAGTTGCATCCAGCCAATTAGTAAGACCCTTGTTGATCTTTTGTTATTATTATTATTTATTTATTTATTTTAAATGAAAATTTAAGAAAGCATGGGAAATGCGGGGTGCAGGTAACTTTTCTTACTCGCTGGTTAGCAGACCCTAAATATTCCCAGCCTGGGTGAAACTGTAAAAATAAAAACCAACTGATTGCACCCACTTCACATCTTTCAGCATAATATCTACCTGCAAGTAGCACTATTTCCATTCCTCTAAGGCAACTGTAAATATTGATACAATAATGATTTCTATCATCCATAGAAAAAAGTAAATGAGCTCAGGGTGGGTTGCCAAAGTCTGGCAATGAAGAGAAGTGCAGAACATGAAGCAGTGGGAAGGAGGCAGGGGGTAGAGAAATGCAAGATTTCAGTGTAGCTCCTGAGCTGTCACTGAATTCAGCCTGCACAAACAACCCATGTGCTTAGATCTTGAATCTCTGCCATGTTAAGCGTAGCTGAAAGTGGGTGGTAGATGTGTACGAAAAATAGAAGCAATTTTTGTGATAGAGCAGATTGCTAATGCCTTTCTCAATAAGTTCTCATTTTGTTGTACAAGATATTGATATTAATATATGTTTTGGAAAAGAGGCAAAGTACAGATCCTGACCCCATAAGGTTTCTACAGTGGTTTTTGTAAAATTAAAAATGCTAGCCTCAGTGGAAAAGAATTACTAAATAGCAATGATACAAAAATAACATGTTATCAGGAAAGCAGGTATTCTACTTTCAGCATGCCTGTTATGTGGCATGTGTGCAAGCATAAAATTTTACTATCTCTCGGAACTAATGTAGTATAATTAGCAATATATAGAGGTGTTGTTCCCCATAGCGTACTCTCAGTATTTGAAAGTCTTTAATCAGTTATATAGCTAAATCCCTACATTTTTAATTTTCTATTTGTTTTTGATACTTATTTACATCTCTCTTGACATTTTTCTTTTCAAAGGAAGTCTGGATCCACCTATGCATTCTCAAGGTGTTAACCCAGGTGTTTTTTTAAATACTACCATACTACTAAATTCAGCAAGTGACTGAATTTCCTGGCTAGGAGTTATGCCAGTCAACTTAAAATGTGCATTACAAACTAGTAAATGAATGCAAATGCATTCACTGTCAGGTGATGTGTCTTGTCAGATTAACTTGTGCATCTCCCCAGTTGCAGTGATTCATGATAGTTGCATCTCTTACACTTTATTCCTTGATTTTGTTATTAGCACTCCTCATGGTTCTTTAACATGTAGGATATCAGTCCCTTGATACCTGAGTTCTGTACCTCAGTAAGCAATGAAGGAAATTTTGAATTCAGTGCATTTTCAGGAAGATAAAGATGTAAGCACTGAACTGACTGCTACTTCTGTTTTAAAACAGCACTTGACCACAAAAGAGATCATGCTAATCTCACTGGGCATGTAAGCATACACTCAGCTTTACACTTCCCAAGCAGAAACTACATATCCAGGATGAAGGTCACAAGTGCTTCATCCATTTAGGCTCCTGCAGAAAAACTCTCAGCACACACCAAATTTTAAGGAAGTTTTATGAAATTCTTAATGAAATCACAATGACAGAAATAATAATGACATGGCTGTATAATACTATTTTCCAAATCTGTTTAATATAGGTTTTTTTGTCTCTTCTATGTACTACTTTAATTTGCTTCCTAGTGCCATGTTTTTTCTTTCCTTTTATCATTTACGTAGACAAATATTTCATATAAGCAATAGATTTGTAATCTATTTTATCATACTTCTAATATATACTGAAAATGTAATGGAACTGAGATCCACTTTGATTTGCCTGCTATCCAGTGAACCAATTAGGTATTACATCTTTTAAGTAGATATGAGTGTATAGGTCACTCAATGTTAATCATCTGCATTTTAAAGGCAACTCGTAACATTTTAAAGTGGTCCACTTATGTCAAGCTATAAAATCATTCTTTTCTATACATCTGCTTGACCTCAGCATATCATGTGATTTCACTTTCTCTTACATAATTGTCCATGAACTTATTAATTACTGAATTGTTACATGAGATTTTGTAGTTTTTAAATTTTCATGTCCCCTGTCACTTTTGTATGCTGAGGTGGGAGTGAGAGCAAAGGTATGAGGGTGGTAATGCAGCAGGATTAACCAAGATGGTAAGTCATTGTATCTCTTAGGGGTGGTCACAATTTCACACACTCAAACCATCAATACAAGATGCACTATGTTAAAGAGCCACAAGAATTTTAAAATGTTTGCTGGTTGGTTTTGGAGTTTTGTGTAGTAATTACTGCAGGTTTACAACTCAGTACTGAATGCATCTGAATAAATTAATTCTTCTTATAGAAAGGCTTTACTTGGTTTCTTAATGGATGAAGTAGCCATCAGAGAATCTATACCAATAATGTAGGTTTAAATTGCATCAAACTACCATAGTATTGTAAGTCATTTTCAGCAGAAGAATCAGGCATATATTCTGTGTCATTCTTTTATACTTAGTATTATGAAAGTATTCTCATAACTCAGATTTGAATTTTCCCTCTTTGCTGGTCTGTTGCTTCCCACTATGTCCTCATTCCCCTTTTAGCCCTTGGTTGTTTCTCCTCTACCCCCACTTTTTCCTGCTCATCTTTGTCTGTTCATTTTTCTCTCATTTTCCTCTCTTATTCTAGCCCATGGCCTTCTCACCCTCTAGCAACGCAAGCATGGGACCCAGGCAGTTGGTCACATAGATGGAAAGAAATCACAAGCTGAGCGTTGTGGCAGCCCACAAACTGCTGCCTATCAGTCAGCACTGCTGGCCCTGCTCAAGCTGGTTGCTTAGTTACATTTTCAGTTCAAACTACTAACTCAGTGCAACTAGCCAATACAGACTGGCTGCAAGCCAGATGTTGCAGGTGTTTTAGACTTCCTGTTTCGTGACAATGTGTTCAGGAACTTTAGATGCTCCACTAGCAGGAAATGTTTGCAGAAGATGCATTTTCAGCTCAGAAAACTTCCATGTGCCTCATAAGATATCCGTTGTCTACAACCCATATGAAGTCAGTGAAAATTGTATTTACATCACAAGAAATCCATATGTGAGTTATAATCTTAAAACAGATCTCCTGGGCTTCTGCTTCTGTGGTTTCTTCTCTTGCCTTCAAACCAGAAGGATTTTCTGGTGATATTTTAGTAGTTCCCATGATGGTAATTCCAAGGAAACAAAGAGTAAAGGGGAAACAATCATTTGCAGAATTAAGAACCTTTTTAACCCCTAGAATACTTTGCACAGTATCTTAGCTCTAAACATAAGAGAACAACTTATTTTGGGTAGATAATGCTTCCACATAAGGAAGCAAGATGAATTTCTAAGAAATACAAGCCATGTGCTTGACTCATTTCTAACATTTTCTTCGTCCTTTTCTTCCTGATGAGCTGACTGCAGCATGTTGTGTATATTTGCAGACTATGTTCAATTTGTCCAACACTTCATTATCAAATGGATTTTTTTAAGTAATAAAAAAAAGTCATCTCTCATTGTTGTTCCAGAAGAAATAAACATGCCAAAATACTTAAGCATTGTTAGAATAAAAGAATGGTCTGAATAAATTTTTAAATGCAGATAGACTTTGACCACATGCAGTGAATAGAAAGGCCTGCACAATAGGCTTCCTTCATACCACTTAGCTTTGAACAAATATAACAATCCTTCTGATAGAAGTGGGTAAAGGGCTGAACCATCACTGCAAGTCACGTCACAATGATCTATACATAGTTCAGAATACTAAATTGTAGCATTTGTGTTTAGAGCCCATATGCATAGTAGATGGCGTTTGGGTTATTTCTTTCTTTTTTTTTTTTTTTTCCCCTCCACTTTACAGTGGTTCAAACGCAAGAGGCAAATATCCAGAATTTGTTTTTCAGAGGTTGATATTAACACTTTGTGTTTCTGTCCCTATGTTAACCTGTTCTAAACCCAGGCTATAAATATTTAGGGACTTGACATTTAAATACGAGTCCGTTTGGGTTTCCTTACAGAACTCTGTTTCAGTTGTTTTCGTAGGGAATATCTGTCCCCCTATTTGTATAGCCTTTGCAACAATAAAGTTGAAAATAACATTACAAAAAATACACCATTATCTTGCCATTTTGAATCCACTTCAGCAGTGCACAGAACAACTGCAATGTTACCTTTAGTGCATCTCTGCGGTACTCACCCACTGGCTGAGAGATAAGAGGAAATTTGCTGTATTGTGGTTTAAAAACCCCATGATTTTTACTGTTATTTTGACCTGGATTATTTCACTACAGGCAGCTGCATAAGTACAACCACTGTGGCTGGCTTATTTCATGGGGAAGAATATAAGAGCAAGCATGAGAAGGAAAGGAGGCAGTTGTATTTCTGAGAAAACTTACTGTAGAAATACAGCCTCAGTCCCTCAGGAGTCTGTACTGGGACCGGTACTGTTTAATATCTTCATCAATTACATAGACATCGGGATCGAGTTTCATCCTCAGCAAGTTTGAAGACGACACCAAGCTGAGTGGTGCGGTTGACATGCCTGACACGATGCCATTCGGTGGGACCTGGAGAAGCTGGGGAAGTTGGCTCATGTGAAACTCATGAGGTTCAACAGGGCCAAGTGCAAGGTCCTGCACCTGGCTTGGGGCAACCCCCAGTATCAATACAGGCGGGTGGATGAAAGGATTGAGAGCAGCCCTGCTGAGAAGGACTTGGGGGTACTGGTGGATGGAAAGCTGGACATGAGCTGGCAACGTGCGCTTGCAGCCCAGAAACCAAATAACATCCTGGGCTGCATCAAAAGCAGTGTGGCCAGCAGGTCGAGGGAGGCGACTCTCCCCCTCTACTCAGCTCTGGTGAGACCCCACCTGCAGTACTGCCTCCAGCTCTGGAGTCCTCAGCAGAGGAAAGACAGGGACCTGTTGGAGTGGGTCCAGCAGAGGGCCACAAAAATGATCAGAGGGATTGAGCACCTGTCTTATGAGGACAGGTTGAGAGAGTTTGAGGTTGTTCAGCCTGGAGAAGAGAAGGCTCTAGGGGACACCTTACTGCAGCCTTTCAGTACTTAAAGAGTGCCTAAAAAAAGATGGGGGCAAATATTTTAGCAGGGCCTGTTGTGACAGGACAAGGAGTAACTGTTTTAAACTAAAAGAGTGCAGATTTAAGCTAGATGTAAGGAAGAAATTCTTTACAATGAGTGTGGTGAAACACTGGAACAGTTTGTCCAGAGAGGTGGTAGAAGTCCCATCCCTGGAAACATTCAAGGTCAAGTTGGATGGGGTCTGGGTAACCTGATCTAGCTGAAGATGTCCCTGCTAACTGTAGGGGGATTGAACCAGGTGATCTTTAAAGGTTCCTTCCAACCCAGAATATTCCATAATTCTATGGAATAGTCAAATTCCTAAAATAACACAAAACTCAGCTAGACTTCCATTTTTAGCCAGTGAATCAGAAAGAGTTAAGGTGATACATATCCACCTTCTTATCTCTGATACTACATTTCTACTATTGAAACATACCAATGTTAGGGATCTTCTGAGATGAAAATCCTAGGCACAGACAGTAATTTCATTTCTTGAGTTACATGAGGGATGAATGTGTTCTAAGATGGAGTCAGTAGGTATCCCCAGATATAACGTGAGAACTGCCATATAATCATAGCATGCACTGCCTCTAAGGACACTGCATTGACAGTATTAGCCCATTGCTAATGATTAAAGTAATTATTTCATTTTTGAGTAGCAGAATCCATTTAACTGGCACAGGAACCAGTGGAATCAGATGAGATAAGCAAGCAGCTACCTGGGAACATGATGACCTCTTTGGAGCAAGGACTGTGTTATCGTTACTGGATTTACTCACTTCCTAGTGAGACTGAGTCTTGATCCAAAATTGCTGCCCTATGAGTTTTCTCTGTGTTGGGGAGGAGGACCACACAAATATGCTGCTTTGGAATTTCGTGACTATGTTCAAGGCAAGTTTGAAGCTGTGTGTTGAGTCTGTTTGATTTTATACTCTGTAAGATTCTGAGCTGCAGACAGTACTGTTTGGAACCACTGTACCCAAAGACAGCCCTGGCCCCATACACTTGGGGAAATGAGGAGTGGGAAAGATTTGAATTCTCCAATAGGAAAACATGTTGTTGGAAAACTTCTTGGTTTATTGTCATCTGCTTCAAGGTTCCTTAACACAGAATATAAAAAGTACTAGGAACAACAGTTATTTCTGTGACATTTTTACCTGAATTTTACTGAGTCTGTTATTTGCAGAGAACATTTGTGGATCCAAGTTTGGATTTTAAATTAATCTTTCCTCAAAATCAAAGTCTGACATCTTGGTTCAGGCCTGTTGTTCTTGAAACGTTATATCCTGCTTTGGGTTCAAAGGCCATTTCTGATATTTGGAAATACAAAGACAGTAATAACTTGATAGAGTCAGAAATAGTCTTATTAAGTGCTGTCTTGTTCTAGCAAACCATACTCCAGCTGATCTAACTTTAGGTCAGCTGTTAGTAATTTTACAAGCAAAGCATGAAATAGCAGCTTGATACCTGACTAAGGGGAGCTAAAACATTGCATGAGAACATTTAAATGTACTACCCTTAGTGAGCAGATATTAATTCTATTTCAAGGAGTGTCAGTGAAGAGTCTTTGATATTGTGATTGGGATACTTGCTATTACATCCATAGTGACAGCTCCAATTGACAGGATTAAAAAGGCAAAATTAAAAAAGGAATTATTTCATGCCCTGAAGTGCAGATAAGAACAGTTACATCTCTGCTACGTGTCTTGGCTTGACAGTGGATTTTTTTCTTATGGCTTTTCATACCCTGCACAATTCTTAAATTCTCTGTGTCATTTTGCTTAGTCTCCTCTCTTATGTTCTCTTCTTCACTGCCACATCTTTTTATTCTTCTACTCCCCACCCCACTCCCACAAACCTCCATTCTTTCTAAGCATGGTACGGTGCACATTTTAAAATACACATCTCCTGTATTTTTGACATGCAAGCATCAGGTTAAAATTATTCACATGACAAAATTATGGAATAAAAATACATCTAGGAAGCATAACATAATTTGTGGAATATGACAATGAAAAACAATGAAAAACTAGTGTAGTAAGATACATTCAATGTTTGTTACTATTTTTTGCTTAGTTAAAGTAGGAATTCTTTCAGACTATGTAACAAAAAGAAAGTGATTTATGCCTGATCTGTAGATGGAGTAACGGACATTTTTCTTCATACAGTGACATTTTAACTTTGCTGTGATTGCTTTCAATTGCTATTGGAAGTCTGACCAACAGGTCAATTCCTACAATATCCCACTTCTGTATCCACAAATAAAGCCAAAGGTAGAATATGTAAAAGGAGAACAGCCTTTGTGTTGTGTGACATGAAGTGAGACACGAAACGAGCCACAAATTAATTACATCTTGACTTAACAGAATATAGAATGTTCTGTTTAAAGTACGACACATTTTCTAACCAAATATGGGTTTATATGGAAAATGATATTTTGCCTAAGACAAAATTACAGGCAGGAAAATGTGACTTAAGATCAAATTTTCATTCTAAAAAGTTGGAGAAATTTTCCAAACTGTTTAAAAACTTTACAATACTTGAAAGCACAGTTAAATATCTTGGAATTAATCAAATAAGCATTTCAACTGATCCAAACTTAATTTTTTTCAAATATGGTGTACTGCGTGGAAAAAAAATCAGAATTGTAGAATAGGGTTTTGATTTTGATGGAACTAAATTTTCTGCCCAAACACACAAAGTAGTATTTTATAAATACTCTTTCATGGTATCCTTTATAAATACAAATTTAGCTTTAAACATTTCATAAGGCAAGAAATCCTACTTAATAGATTTTAAACATCACTGAAAAGTTAAGCCATTAGCTCATGGTTAGAAAAGATGGTCAGGGAACTCTATGAGAGGAATATTGGCTTTCTCTCTCTGCTCTTGTTCAAATCAGCACTGTAAAGGCTAAGAGATATAAAACAACAAGAAAACATGTTTATTCAAAGGACCTCTGTGTCAAAAATCCCAAGAAATTGTGACATAGTTCAGTTCTAGTATTTTATTCTGAAATCACAGGTCTCTGCAACCATATGATGCCCTGGTGAATTTAGGAGGGCTACCTGTATGTGAGGAAGCCTGCCTGCACTGAGCTGTACAAAGCAGCTGTTTGGAATTGATGGTGTGTCTTTGCAGTATCTCCTCATCTGTCCGTGTGGAATACATGCATCTCTTTGTAGCCTTAGTAGGAGCACCAGTGTAGAATTGAGAGAGATCCAGCTGCCCTTTGCCATCTAATTGCAGTCTCCTACTCAAGTACATTTCTGTATTAGTGTGAAGGAACTTGCACTGTTTCAGCTCTTCTGCAATTGTAGAGAGATTTCTCGTCTTCAGGGCTGTAGTTCCAGCACCTTACGGCAGTTCAGGTTTAGCAGGAAATGTGAAACAGTAGAGCTATCCCCAGGAACTCCTGTGAACTGAACTAACGGCATACATACCTATTGACGGAATGAAATTAGCTGGATGACAAGGGAGAGGGTGGATTGCAAAGAGCTTGAGCTAACAAAGTGGATTGTGAAGAAACATGTCAATTTATTTACAGTAGGTTTACTATGATATGTTGGTCTCCACTAAGTTTCAACTTCTTTTCTCTGTTGAATTTTTTCTACATGTAATTTGAATAGACTTTTTTCTTAATCCTATTTTATTTTATTAAATTATTTTCTTTTCCAATTCCTGCTTTGCTTTGGGGTGGGTTTTGGAGAGATTTTTTTAGATACCATATTCTTTAAGTTGTCCTTGCTTTGTGAAAATGTTTACACATCTCAGACTTGTTCATTTGCAAGTCTTAGCTCTGTTGTACGTCTACATTTTACTTTATGCATTATTAAAGATTTCAGTTCAAGAGCCTGTGTAATTGGCTTATTTATGCCAAGTCTTCTCTGATTTCTTTAGTTTTATTCATACCCCTTACTTGTTTCCAAACGTACCTGTTCTCTTCTATGTAAATATTCCCAATTTCAGAAATAAAGAATACCACTTCTGGGTACAGTAACGTAATTATTCAGTCTACAGGAATTTGGTTCATTCTTTAATATGTAAGAAAGATTTTAATCCCCTTTGCTGTCTTTATGGCATCCGGCTTACTGTGCATGGCTGGAATTCTGGTAATACCTTAGGAACGACGGACCAGGTAAGCCTGCTTGTCACCTGTTAGTGTATGCATATGAGCAGGACTACATCTGTAAATGGATAGATGCAAGCACAAATACCAAGTATGGCATGACTAAAGAGTTAAAAGACTGGACCAATAACAATTATTGTTAGTAATGTTTGTGTAGGACAGCATTTCCAGGAGTTATCAACTGCATTGAAAGAATGACATTCAGATGACCAAATGATGGTCAACTAAGAACCTTGAAGTGGATCTGCCTATACCTTTTCCTTGTGTGACCACACCACATAGGAAAACCTTGAAATGGATAGGTGAGACAGAATACAGGATTTGTAAATGAATTTCATCCTGCCTACTGTATGTTTTTGTATGTATCCTTACTTCTAGGCTTGATTTAAATCAACTCAAGCTACATCCATGTTAACTGGTATTGTAGGGCAATAGAAGTGTTTTTGCAGAGCAAAATGCTTGATGCTGAGGTAGTGACGTTTGCCCATACATATTTCAGGGGGTTGTTTTGGTCTAGCTCTAGTCTAGTCCTATGGACTGAATGCCCATTAGCTGCCATAGCACATTAGGGGTGCTCATGGAAAACATTTTCCGGTTTCATTTACTCTAAAAGGACTCCAACTTACTTGTTCCAAAACAGCTCCGTGATGTGGACCAATGCATGGTAAGTGTGGAAAATCAGGAAATTTGCTTTAAAATATGTATTTTTGAAGTATGAAAATGCTTCTGTAGATACACCATGGTGACTCTCTGAATTGCAACAGACTGTCCAAACCCCCTTAATATTGCTGTCCTGTAATGCAGCAATATCTGTTCCCTGGGACTCCCAGCAAACTCCACTTCTGCATGTAAGCATCAGGACCCTTGTTCCTTATAACGATCCTCTTGTTCTCTTCCCTTGTCACCCCTCTCAGGCTATTTTAGCTTTCTGAGCATGAGCAGGCTCTGTACTTTTCCAGGAGAGCAGTCCTCTCCAGTGTTTCACCTGATCCAGTTATCTTTTTGAAGGACATATATATAGTTTGAGAATAAACAAATAAAACAAGTATTGTCCATGATAATCTTAGAGCACAAAGCTTAATCTGAAGACAAAGATATGTATGGAAATAATTTGACTAGCAGTGTTGTAAGCAGCATTAGAATTAACAAGGGCAGTAGAGGCAGGAGAGCCAATGGTAACTCTGAATTTCAAGTTTGTGATGTTGGGCCACACTTAATGAAAGACTATAAAGAGGTCTCTTATATGTTTATCTTTTTTTTTTTTTTTCCTGTTGATAAATTGTCTGTCAACTGGATGTGTTTCAATGAATTTGTTAACTGCAATTACTCAGCAAATGTTTGTTGCTGATGTATTTCAGTCAGTGAATTGCTGACAAACTGTTTTCTGTCAGTGGTCTTTTGAGTATATGCTATTCGTTTTTTATATATGCAATTTGAATTGTTTTGACTGCATACACAGTCCTCTGATTGAATATAGTTATTTGCAGGACCAGGTTTCCACACTGGCCCATTCAAGTTTCATGTTCTGTGGTAATATTGTTAACTTCATTCATAATTGTCGTTCTCTTTAAACTGAAGAAACTTGGCTGAAGTTCTCACAAAAGTGAATTCAAAAGCAAATATATTTAAATACAGCTTAGTCCCTATAGGTCAGGTTTTTTTGTTTGCTCAGCTCTTCTTTCCAGTTATGTGACCAAGCAATTCCTATGAAATATGTTGTGTCTTTCTTTTAAGAGGTTATTAAGTCACATTGCATTTTTCTTAATCAAAGGGTGTCTACATTACTTATGGTGAATTGTAGAGGTTAATAACTGACGTTTCTAATTTGGACTCTCTAGTTTTGTTCAGAATAAGACTTTCCATCTGTTTAAAATAGGAATATGTAAATCATGCTCTGAACACTGAAGTCAGAATGGATCAAATGCACATACTAAATAGCTATTTAAGTATTTACTGTGTGAATGTACATATTTTATTTCAAGTTTATGCTTTTTTTTCAGTTCTCAAGGCTTTGTGGGTAATGAATTCACAAATGGTTTGAATTCATTGAATTGAGCTGCTTTTTGGAAAATAATTAGTTTATTCAAAAGCAAGCAAACAGGCCTTCCGATTATTGTTGTAGTAAGTAAGCAAATTATTCATCTACAGTTCACTTAAAACAGTTAACTTTGGCAAAACCAGGCTTTCAAAAATTAGCAATCCTCTGTGCCAAAATTTGTGCTCATTTTTCAGAATATCATCATCAAAATACTGTTAACATTAAGTATTTTTTTGATTTTACTATGTTGAGCTCTCAAGTTTAAATACTCAGTCCACATTCTTGATGTCTTTTCTTGCAAAGAAAGATAGAAATGCGCTCATATTTCAGTGGAAAATAAGGTTCCCATGTAACAGATGTTGGGAATTGCTGGAGCTGAAAACCCTGTGTACCACTTGTGAGGTCTGCTTCAAACACAGGTCAGAAAGAGCAGGCTCAAAACTTTGTACAGAAAACTTTTCACAGCAATTTCTTTTCATGCCTTTATTAGGGTTTCAACTGATAAATATCTAAAAGCATTCTGTGTTCTTTCCGATTTCTTCTTTCCTCACTGGATTAATCCACAGTTCTTCCCATCCCATAACTAATAACTAAATTCAACTATAATATTTCCCATTTCCTCAGTTTCCCAGATATGTGTTCTATTTATTTCTGTTTGCAAGTCATCAAGAACTAACTTTCTTCACCCAAAACAATCAACCCGAGAAAGCCTCTGATCTGAATAGAAAATAAGAGGAACTCGGACATAGAGCTAGTCTCTGCCTTAAATAAAAAGATTTTAGTGGGTTTTTTCCTGGTTTTTTAACCAAAATTAACTCTCCTAGTACATTTTTATTTCAAAGATTTCTTGAAAAATACCATGTGTATAATCACGCATCATGTCAGTAAAGAGCCAAATCAACTCATGTATGAAAGCCATAATCTTAATTTACTAAAATTTCCCAGCTTTTTGCCTGGCAGATAAACGTATTATGTAAACAAAATGCTTTATTGAGTGATGTCCTATATCTGGAGATAATAATACAAATCAATAGCAATACAGACTGAAAATAAGTCATGTGGTTAAGCACCTCTGAGTGATGCCATTTAAAAAGTTGATTAGAAATAAATGCGCCAATTGCTATGGAGCCTATGTTTGAAATAGCAAGGTGATTATTCTGTTTACATTTGTAAGAATGAGGTATCTTCAGAGCCATAGAGTAAGTTGTGCATGGCTTGTCAAGAGGGACAAAAGAGTGGATCATTATTGACACAGAAGCTGCAATAAGATGCTGCGATAAGATACTGCACGCGAACTCTAAGAGAAATGAGTTTAAAAGAGGTTAAGAGGCTCAAGATCCCCACTTGATCAACTGGTGTTGATCAACTGGGCTAAAGATGAATAAGGAAAAACTTCTAAGAGGTAAAGTGGATGACCAGATAGGATTATTTGATTCTGCTGAGAGTAAACTACTTAACCTACTAACCCAAGGTGATCAGCCAACAAGCAAATGAGGTGAACATTGTAGACAGTCCAACGTGGTTGTTTTTGTTGGGGTTATGTAATTGTCATAAACTCATAACAATATTTGCAATATTGAACCAGCAGCAAATTCTGTTTGACAGAGAAAACAATTCCTAACTAGCAAGGATTTGTCATAAAACTAGCAGAGCGTGTATGAAGGTTAGGGGGGTGTTTGTTTGCTTTAAAGGCTCTGTTCTCTAAATATACACCCACAACAATCTTTCTTATGCCAGGAGTCCTTCTGAAGTCAGTAGAATTATTTATGATTAAAAAAAAAAAATCAGAATAGGAAGCAGAATTAACCTGATCCACCAGGTACCACTAACAGTTAAAATAACTCTCTGACAGTGGTTTCAGATAACACAATGTTTTTTATTATTAGGATCACTATCTTGCTTAGAGAACTGAACACTGCTTTTCCTTCAGCCGCACTGCCAGAGGTTTACTTTCAGGGAGAGAATGCCCTCCCTCATTCTTCCCTGCTGGAAGAACGGGGATGTCAGATTAAGCCCTACTGTGATTTACGAATGCAAAATGGGCAAGAGAGGAGACTCTCGCACTTCTGCTGCTCCTGTTTACGTCTGTGCCAATGAACAAGAGAGATAAAATGTCAATATGCCCTTAAGGAAATTTGTTCTGATTTCAATTCTATAATGATTAATTTAATTCTCTGCGTGAGTCTAAATATGCTGGAGTTAAATGAAAAGACCAGTCCTGGAAATGTGCTGAGACACCAATATTATCACGGTAATAGTAATTTTCCCCTCTTCTTTTTTTAGTTTGCGTAGAACTTTTCTAAAACTTTGAAACACAGAAAATCCTGCTTTTAAGAAAAGTGTCCTCCATGGAACTTCATAATATTATGAAGGTTCTGAAGTGAGCAAACTTTTACTTGTACCTTACTTACCCAGATCAAGGTCTTGATGCAAATCAATACCACAGATATGGAAGGTTCAACTCGCACTCTCAGATTTCAGAGCTAATCCAGTACTAATACGAGTATCTTTGTCTCTGTCTGAATTTCCGTTGGGTCATGCATTCATTTCTGTAGCTGTTTTCTGTCCATGTCATACCACTGGCATGATAAAATATCTATTTTGAGTCAATTCCTTCAACTGAAATAAACTGAAATAAGACCATTCCCCACTGGCATTTTGACTGCGTATTTCTCCTGAGTAAAAGCAAAAAGGAAAAGGAAAGAATGAAAATTTTGCTTTATAAAGTATCTTGAATTTTCAAATTTTTATTTAGTTCTACTACTTCATTATTTTTCCCATGCTTAAAAAACCTGGACACCTACAGTCTATGAGTGGCAATAAAACCTTTGAGAGCGTTTCTAATAAAAGAACAGTAGCCTGTGAAATATGCTGCTGTGGTGTGCAGTAACTATAATGGTTCACCTTGAACACTTCTTTTATTGAATACTTTGGGGCAAGGATGTCTGATTGTGTGTAAAATCTTCTCATGTATGGTATGGAGACCTTGTGTGCTCCTTCCTTCCTGCCCTTTTCCTCCTTCCCTTTTTATTCAAGGATGCAGCTGCCAGATACAGAGCCGTGCTCCTGCACAGTCTTCCCAGGAGGCCTTGTGAAATCAAGTTGCTCGCTGTGTGCCAGCATGGCTTTTGTTTGTTCGAAGACAGAGCTAGGAGCCTGCTTCCACTGCCAAGAATGCAGGCAGACTACACTGAAAAAAAAAATCCCTGTATTTTATTCACTGCACTGTTTCATCTTTTTAAGTAGCTGGCATCTGCAGCTGGTTGTGGCAGGGAAAACCTACAAACATTGCACTTGATGTTAATGAATGTGTTTGCCATTAATTGGCTGTTGTAATGCTTTGCTTGTTTGCCTTTCTGTGTGCACTTTCATCCTTCACTGTAACACTACTGCTGCCTTGTAATTTGTCTCAGACATTTACATTGCTGGTTGCAGGTATACAAACCTCTTAGATCAAGTAACTGCTCAGACATTTGATAAAAGGATCTGTTTAGGGTCTTTCCTATTCTGCCTGCCAAATTCAAGCTTAGCCTTGATGCATGGAATACAAACTGCCTTATAGTCATAGACCACATTTCACTTCTCCTTGACTCCTGACTGAGTGTTATAAACCATTATGGAGTTTATGTGAGATCTTTAGTGCAGCCAACAATTTTACCAGAGTCTAACAATGTCTTCTGTGACAGCTTTGTATCTCTCCAGAACAGCTGGAGCAGCTATTCCTAGAATCCTCTGAGTGAAGTCCGTATTTGAAACAACTGAGAGAGGATCATGTAACAGTGCTCTCGGTGGGATGGCAGCCATTACCTCCTCCAGAGCATGCTTGCTGTAGAGAGAGAAGGCATCTCAAAACAACAGATCTGCCATTCTTTCTGCTTTTGGTGAGATGTTTTGATATATACAGAAGGATAGCTCTCCTCCCATCCCAAAACTACACTCTCTTCTTTCTCCTCTGTGGAAATTGTGACAACTTGATAAAGTCTGACTTGTCTCAGAGGTTGACTAATGAAAGTGCTTGCAACAATTTGGACTCAATCTGTACATAGAAGAGGGTGCAGACTGCTCTCTGATGCTCTGCTATAGCAGCCTGTCTCTTTTCAGTAAAGCATACAAATGTATGCTTAATTCTCAGGGACTTTAGCAGGACTTCAGTGTACATTTCATAAGAATAAGTGCTGTACTGAACTGGCAGCACTTGAGTGTGCAGGAGCCTGAATACAATGATATGTATGAGACAATGGGAGGGGGCATGAAGGGGGAATCCTGCTTACCTTCTCTCCAGTACATCTGGGCAAAGGTTGTACGCTATGCATTAACAAATGGAGAGATGGGAAGACGTGTGTCCTTTACAGATAATCTTGCACATGGGCTCACAAATTTAGCCCTGCATGTAGTAAAAGGTATCATAGCAGGCAAGCGCAAGTGGAAGCTAATGTACTTTCTCATAAAAGTGTCATGCTTTTGTTTAACAAAACATAAGACAATAAGTTGTGGCAGTTCCTTCGATTGCCATCAGTAACAGTAAGCTTAGTGTTTTCTAACTGTACCCCAGCTCATGGCAGCATGGTTATAGGAAATAGGAGCAGTTTGATGGTTGCAAAGCAACATAACCAAGGTAAGTGAAATTAAATTCCCTGCGTTGGAAACTAAACATTTTCTGGCATTCCAGCCAGTTATAATAACTTCCAGTGTTATGAAAACCTCGCTAATGTATGCTATTCTGGGCTGAAAGAAGATGTGCTGTTTGCAAAGGAATAAGCAGGTTTGCATTGCCCCTGTGCACGTTCTGCTCTGGTAGTCTTTCTTCAGCTGAAGTGACTCGCTTTTTTTGTCAGGCTGGCCTCCAAGGTGGGATGAGGGGAAGAAAGAGAGAATTTCTGTGCCTTTCAATTCAGCAGCAGCAAAGAAGCTTTCCATAGCACATGGAAGTTAAACGCCAATGAGTGAATGAGTAGCTAAAATACCTACCCAAGAATTACTTAAATTGACTTAATGACCTATGAATTAATAGCTTAGCCGTGTAGAAACATAACAAGCTGGAAACTTCTCAGACCCATGCAAAACAGGAGTATAAAAAGAGAGCAGTAATAGGAGAAAATAAGGCAGAGACCATATCATACTGTAAGGCAGTAAGCCCAAGGGGAAATCAGGAAGCAAGGTAAAGAGGGAAGGAAATCCACAGCAAAATGACATCCTATGGATCCAGGCTTACATCCTGTTTCTTAGAAAGCACCTGAAGACTAACACTGATTCCTCAAAACTGCTTGTCTCTCTAGCACCAGAGAACAAACCAGCAGCAAGGGACCTCTCTAACAAATGTAGAAACGGATCAGGGACATCTCTTTGTCTCTCCCCACCTTTAGGATTCCTTGTAAAGCCAATCTTTCTGCGATGAGGCAGAGAGGACAGCTATCTCCAAGCTGCGACAGTGGTAAAGGGTCAAGGGGAGCTGGCAATAAGGGGCACAAAAGACCAGCATCCCCAGAAGAAGGGGAGCATTACTTGCTTTGCTTTATCTTTTCACCAAGGCAAGCCTGAATTGAGCTTTTTGGTGCTATTATTTACATTTGCACTGATATGTTCTTCCAGATGTTACAGACAGTTTGCCTTTACTGTCTGTCACCTATCCTGTCCTGATGGCATGGCATGAAGATTTACTTGTTCTTCAGGCTTATAAAGAAATCTGTAGGTTGCAGATAAATAACTAGAACTATTCTTGTGTATCCTGAGAGAAGAAAAATAAGAATCTTGAGCAGCATCCTCAGCTTTTCTCTGCACTTTAACTAGGCTCTGCCATCAGAGATTTTTTGACTGAGAATTTTCACTGTTCTAATTCAGTGTTTCAAGACATGGGAGTGGTAGGAAGGATATGTTTTGTATGGTGTAATTATCTCTTTTTAGCAGTGAGCTCAATGCTGCTTTGATTGTGATACCTCCACATCGCCTGATTAAATCAAAGCCAGGTTAGGGCATTAGGATTAAGGATGTAAATTAATTGTAATTACATCAGAGCCAGACAAATTAGCGAGTCATCAGTAATATAAGCAATGCTAAATGGCATCTAATTCTGTATAATAATTAATTGGGTTCTTCCACTAAATAAGACCCGACACATTGATCCTTCATCAATCCACTAAAGGCTGGTTAGCCTTGGGCGCTTCTGATATGAAACAATTACAAAGGTTCTAAGAAAAATAACCCAACATGTTTTTCCCTATTTTGATTTTAAGCTTCAACACCCTGCATTTACATGCTTCTCCTAGTTTTCTATTAATTAGGTCCTTCCACTCGGATTTCTCTTATTTTCTGTACCTGTCATCCTGGACAGCTGATTACTAAAATTATGCTGCTCACAGAGCTTGGAGAGAAAGAGCCTGACAAGCTGGAAAGGGCAACCAGAAAATGACCACTGCTCGTCATTTGACTAGAATGACCATTCAGGGGAGGGCTGATTTCTGAGACAATATTAAAGCTGAGTAAACTTAAAAAGGAAACCTTTCTCTAGGGGGGTAAACATCAAGAAAGCAAGAAATTATTTTGAAGGGACATCCAGAAACAGACTAAGGAATGCAAAATTTAGGCTAGATATCAAGCAAAGCCCCCCCTTTCCCCCTCCTCTTGACAGGGAGATATGTGAAAATTGGAATAAAACCTCAAGGGAAGTGGGAGGATCATCAATATGTAGGCTTTTGAAACCAGTCCAGAAAAATAACAACAATAGCAGACATCCAGTAGAGTACAGTCTCAAATTTGCAGGTGGCTGGGCTAGCAGATCAATAGGCCTTTATCATTTCTAACAGCAGTTGTGTTCCATATCTATTCTAGAGATGCTGCTTTTGGCTTTTTACCACTGGAAGTGATTTGTTTCTTGGTTTTGTGACTGATGAAATGCGATAGCTAGTCTCTCAGAACTGCATGGTTGCCCTCCTGCTGCTCCAAAAGCTTCCCAATTACAGATCCTGCAGAAAGAAAAACATATTAGCTGTTCTGAGACCTTGGATATAGTCTGCCTTGTTCAGGGCAGGACCTCAAGGGAAGCAAAGCAAACCCAAAACCACTTTTGTATTCTTCAGGTCCATTGGGTGGCCAGGAAGTAGCTTGACAGCGCTTCTAACAGGGAGCACTTGAATAGTGTTTACTGTAATTCTGGGTGCTATTGTACAGTAAATATTACATACCACAGATCCCTCTAAAATATTTTATAGTTATGTTATGGATAAGTTCAATTAATGTGTTGCATTTTGAAATACACTATTTATTATCAGTGACACATTTAGTATCAATGTTCTAGAAAACTGGTTTTGGATATCAAACTCCTTCCTCGGTGGTCTTGCTCAGAAGGTTATCAAAACAGTCAAAACTGAGACACAGAATTGTTATCTGTTCAGTTTTTCACTATATTCATTATTAGCCATTTACAAATATAGCAAGTACTGTACAAATCCAGGTTTGTTTACCATTTACTTTCTCTGAACAGTGCATCATTTTTCACTCAGTGTGTAGCAGGGTTTGGAGACAGGCAGTGAGGTGGTGTCACTTGGTGAACTCAGAACTTTGGAACTAGCTTCCTGCCCCACTGCTGTCCTGCTGAACATGGTGAAGCTGGCCGTTCCCTCTGCCTGCTCACAGAAACATGTGTCTCTGATGGAAATAATGCTTAAAAGGAAACTAGACCTGTAATGCAGAGATTCAAGGAAAGTAGAAAGAGGAGGATCTGGAAACACATAGCCTGCAGGGAACAGGTTGGTACTGCTGAGAGAAGGAGACTGAGCAGATTTGTGACAAGTGCTGTGGAGTGTAGCGCATTCTTCACCAGCTCTGCAAAGGCATAGGTTTTAGACAGTCAGTTTGCAAACAATTGGAATGGTTAAAGTCGTTGCCTCCAACCTACAGCTTGTTTTTGTCTATTAGTCATTTAAGGTGAGTTTACCCTCTATGTCTGACTGCACTGAAGCAGATTACAGAACACTCACACATTCTTTTCTTCCAGCTAAGCAGCGAGAGAAAGGAAAAAAACCTGGTTTAAACTGAGAAATAATCAGGACAGCAAATTTAGCTCCAGAGAAGGATACCTGAATGTGCATTTTTGAATGAAGTGCTGTGTCAATAGGGTTAACATAGTGTGCAAAGTTAACTGTCCGTATGACTTTATGGGTCAAGGACTTTGTGTTTTGCAGATACAAAACTAAAGTCCAGCATGCTTCTGTGTGGCTCTTTATTGCCATATGTGTGTCTAAGAGTGCTATCTCTGAAGATAAAAATGGTGCCTCTGACTTTTAATGTGAGTTATACAGCTATTGCTCTATGTTGTTCTGCTTTTCTACAGAAATTTTTCCTTACCTTTCAAAACAGTGAACTAAGATTTGAAGGAAAAAGTAAATAGTACTGAAAAAATACTTTCTATAATAATGTATCACTTGTCCAGCATCTGACATTTTCTATTCAATGCCTGTATTCAAAGCTAGCATTCAACTGGTTTTATTTTAAAGTATTTCTGATTTATCTTCTTTTTTCTCTTAAATTATTTTTAACATAATGTTGTTGTGCTTTTCTGTAATATTCCCTGTGGTGAAGTCCTCCCCATGTTCACTTATGCTATAGCAAGACAGGGTATCTTTGTAATACATTTGCCTAATTGTCAGATATCATGAATTCAGGAAAAATGGTAGTTGGGATGAGACCTGCTCCTATGTGTTCTACATGATTTGCTGCAAAGACTCCTTCCTCCTAAATTCACCTAAGAGCATTCTGCTTTTAAAACTTGCCAGGGCTAGTTCTGCATGAAGTAGAGCCAGTGTTATGGGATTTTTATAAATAAAATCCAGTGACATTCATAGCCCTGTAATCAATTACTTGGTCACTTGGCCAAAGATCTGTTGTACTGTAAATGTTTATACACTCAGAGTGCCTCAAGGCCTGCATAATCATTTGGCATACACCATTTGGTCCACAAGTGTAGCGTGGCCTTGCTTACAAAATACATTCATGATGGCAATTGGTAGCAGCATACTACAATGTTCATGGAGTAATGGAAACGGTAAATTTAGTCCTGGGTATGACAGAATGGGTGGGTAATTTGAGAATCTTTTAACCAAAATGTTTTCTACTGAAATATATGTTCCTATGGAAACATATGTGAATGGACAGATATGGAAATATGTGCAGACACAGACACTTCTATATTAGAAAGTATATTTTTATGCATTTTATAAAAAACCTAAAAGGATTGATCATTGAAAATCATATTAATTGAAACACTGAATGCCCTTTGTCAAAATATAAGAGATGTTAGAGCATACGTGTTTGGGTAACACAATATGAAAGGGTTAAAAAGGTTCAGCTGTGCTGCAGAGCACAAGAGCAAGAGGAAAGTAGAAAAAAAAATCATCAGTAAAAAAGATTCTACCTCTAAGTGAGATTTGTCAGTGCTCTCTTGGCTTGCTAGCTGCTTCCTTCTTTTCCAGTGTTATGCTGCCACGAGAACTGTCTTACAACTACTTGCAAAATGAAGAAAATGTTTGTTATAGTCAAACTATCTCCGTGTGGCAAGCTCTCAAAATTTTGTGTTGCATAGTATAAAGCTCCAAAATTAAAAGCAAAAATCTCTTGCTTTTTAAAACTCATATCTTGATTTTTGGGCACTTAACTGATGTTTATTGGCGCATGGGATTACTGATATTGCGCTGATCAATCACGAAAGCAACAGAACAAACGAATTAGAGAGAGAAAATGAAAAGAAATGCATAAGATATATCATTTTTCTTTGCCTAATATAGATGTGGACAAATGAAAATCTACATCACTTCTCTGGGGAAGAATTAGTAAGGTGGACATAGATAACTTGATCAGAAAAGCTTAAAAGGAGTCTTACAGTGAGGAACCATTCTTGTTGAAACCAATCGTAAACTTTTATCAGGGTTTCTGGCTCCGATTTGATAAAGCGCATCAGAGCTGGATCCCTCTGTTGCAGATGCTCACTGGATGGCAATGAAGCTGTGTCTAACATGTTATTCCTCGTGGCTGGTAGAGTCAAGGGTAGTGATGCTTAGGAAGGGTTGGTCAGGGCAGGATGTCTGTACCAGGCATGATACCTTATGTCTAGGAAACTTCTGTGTTTTTTAGGTAAACTCTTAACGTTTTCATAAACTGGCTTAGGAGAGCAGGTCAACAACTTATTGTCCCAAAATCAGAAGAAAATAAAGGTCTCTTAAAACAATTTGGTTTGTACAGATAAGGATCAGAAATTTGAACACATTATTGACTTACCTGTGTCATCTTAGGAATACTTTGCCCTCAGGTGCATCCTGATGGTTCAAATAAAGTAGGTAATTTCAAACAATTGCATTACAATGAAAAGATATTCAGAAATTTCAAAATTAGTGTCAACTCAGCTGATTTGAAATATCACAATGTCAAGAATTAATTCCTTTTGAGGTATCTTCCTGTTAGGGCCAGGTTAGAATTCAGCTGAGCTGAAGCACAAGAGCTGGTTTCACAGACTGGTGGTGGTAGGAAGTACAGAACGTTTGATTGCTTGGTCAGGACTTTTAACAGATGAAACAATCCTGCTAATAGGATACAGGGCAGGAACTACTGGATATAGAGAAAAAAATTGAAAGATCTGAAAGCCAAATTTTCAAAGGTACAGCATTTTCAAAGGCCATATTTGCAGGAGGTGTTTGGATTCAGCACTCTAAAAACTAACTTGCAAATGACTAACAAAGCCAAAAGCATAGGGCCAGAGCCTCAAGGGGCGTCAAATACTTGACACTGAACTTCGACAGAATTCATGCTACTCAGTCCAGGGGTACGATCCCTCCTCTACCCACAGCCCAGGTGCCTTGTTCTTCCTAGATGTGTGTAATGAACATGCTACTTCTGTATATAAGAACTTTCTCCATTTTTTTAAGAATGAAACTCTTAAATGTCTATCTTATGGTTAATCCATTCAAGATCCTCAAACTGTGTTTTTCTCTGCCTACATTCCCAATAGGTTGCTTGTTAGAGGCCCTGAACAAAACAAATACGCACCGCTAGGAATGAAGTCCAGGCAAAAGAGGGAAGCCATGTTCCCTTTCACTCAAAAACACACTGAAAGGAAGAGCTGATGGCTGTACCCTTTCATATAGTACTTAAAAAGTGGTTAAAAACTACTGGGTAAAATGGATGAAGAATTGGTGTCCTTCTGTGTTCTGTGAGGGATCGTACATGTTCTGAGTAGGTAAGGTGAAACGGATTGAGGAAAAACTTCTGAGTTGTGATTTTTATTTTTTTCCTGAGATTTAGGCAGTTTACCTCACAGTGGCTATGGCTTTTAACAATACCATAAAAAATTAAGTGTTTCTCTGCTTGTCCATGGTTTACAGGAAACTGGTGCTTTTAAAATGTGTTTGTCACCAGGATTAAATTGGGATTTGTTGGTTTGGTTTTTTACATATGCATCCAACAGAAGTAATTGGCAACTTTTAAAGTCCTTCAAAGTGCCAAAATAGCTTTGGGAAAGAGGATTCCGGTTCCTGGTCAGGTAAACAGATGTAATCTCTGGCGTTTACAGCATGTAAACACCTTCTGCTTTACCTTTGCTAAACATTTTATTCCTTCATTTGCACTTTTTATTTTGTACTGCACCAAGCTCTAAGATTTAATTGTGAACACTTTTGTTGTATGAAAAAGAATACTTACTTGTCATTAGTTGCCTAAAGTAGTCATCTCTAACTTGATAACGATTCTGCAAATAATGCAGAACCACTTTATGTTGGTTAAAAAAGTGCTGTATATGTCCAAATTTCATTATAATCCTAATATAAAGAAGTAGAACATCAAAGCTTGAGCTTACTGTGGTTCAGTGTATTTTATTCCAGTATTAAATACCTGTTCTCCTGCCAGTAGGAGCCTGTTTCTTGACATCAAACTGTGCCTAGACTACCATAAACAACTAGTACTGGAAGGAATAACAGTAGAGTCTTCTGATTCAACCTTGGGAGGCCTGGGCAAATTGCCACAGATTACATTTTAGCAAGCCAGGTAATAAAAAAAAATAAAATGTTTTTTCAGGTCTGCTGGATCTGAACTTTAGCAGTTATCATTCTGATCTTAACAGTGAAATGGAAAAGGCTTGTTATTCTAACACTTTCATTCCAGGTGCTTGTCTTTTCATTACCATGGAAATTACAGCTAGGAGCAGTATCATTAAAAAAAGGTAAAATGTTCAGATGGTTCCTTAAATTACACCACTTCAAGAAATTTTTCTCTTTGATTCAAGACAAATCTATTTTATATATAAGCAAAGAGAGATACTACATTAATGTAATAATTAGCTATACATAACTAAGACTACCTCACATTTATCCTCATTTTGAATCATAATCCATCTGGTTATCTTGAAGTATTTTGTAACCCTAAGTACATTTCACATCACCTGAGACATTTAGGACAGTTTACAGAAGCTCAGGTGAAGTGACTTACTCAGATTCATGTAGGAGGTCGGTGGCAAAATAAAGAATAGAATCCTCCAGTCCTCACTCCTACATCTCTGCTCTAGCTATCAAAATCTTTTTACTTTGCAACAGTTTTATTTCACAAGACAGAATATATGTGAAAACTTGAAATCTTAAGTTTTCCAAATAAAAGAATAAAATTATACTTAATAGTTGTGGTGTTGGAAGGGATGCATCATGGTTTGCAGATACTGTATTGTTAAGTTTTTTCCCCTCGTTACTAGCATTCTCTTGGGAAAGGCTTGCCTCATACATATTCAGAAGTGCCACATCCCACATGGTCCTTCAATTTAAACCACATTTTTCTTCTTTTCTTTCTGCACCACGCTTGTTTTGTACATAATTGTGTACAATAACAGCTTTTAGAATTGTCCATGGTAAATTGGGATTATAAACAGAAGTGAAAGCTGAAGGGATCTGTCATATATTTCTTCAATTTTTCACTTTCTAGGTGGGTTATTCCTCCTTAAAAGGTAGAACCTGGTCCAGTGGGAGTCTTTTGTTCCCTGCTGGAAAAGGAATTTGAACTGTTCCTTGTTACTGTGTGTTATATGACTGCAACAAGATGAAATGTAAGAATGAGGGAATGCCACAAAAAATCCTTTTGTATGCATTTTTATTTCATGAGCTGTTGAAGCAGACAAGATGGGAGGGGAAGCTTTCAGACTGGGGAAAAGATATTTGTGTAGTGAGAAACTGGGAGAGATCTCAGGAAACTTGCTGTCTATTCCTGTTTCCTGTTATTGTAAACTTGAGCAAGGGACTTCATCTGTGTATGCCTCTGATGCTAGTGTGTAAAATGGAGATAACCACTTCTTTTGTCTGTCTTGCCTTTCACGTCTAAGCTTACTTGGGAAGGGCCTACATTTAGCCAGTACCCGGGGCTAAACTATAACAGTTGCTCTATCACCCAACAACACCTCACCATCCAGGGAGGGGAACTGGGAAAAGGAGATAAGCCTCTAAGACTGAGGTAGGTTTTCCATCCTATCTTCTCATGTCTTCCCCATGATTCCACAGGAAGAATCACAGGGTACCTCTGAGGTGTGCCATTTCTCTTGAGCAGGCCTTACAGGAAAGCAAATTCTCCTGACAGCCAAGACACACATTGGTACAGATAGAGAGTGGAGCTTATCCTCTCACAGGAACAATCTTCCCAACACTCTACTAAGCAATTCCATGGATTTATCAGTTGTTCATTCTACAGTAGAGATACCAGCCCACGCAGAAACAATGCTGTTATCAGCATATTGTTGCAGTGGGTCATCCATTTCACCCACCATTGGTGCCACATCATGTTTCCAACTAAATAGTGCCAATGTGTTGGCATATGAGGGTGGCACATTCAGCACACACTTCCACCACATGGGTCTGGTGAGCCTGAGTTCATTTGGGTCTACCAGTGTCTGCAGGTTGTCCAGATCAGAGAAGATGAGCTCCTGCACTGCTGTTTCTCTCAGGTAGTTCATACCTCTCTCGATGTTTGCCCACATGCCCGATGCTTGGGTGGTGTATGACATCATCTCTAAAGGGATATCTGTTCCTTACACTCAAGGGGAGTCACCTCTAGAAGACCTCTGTCAATACCAGTTCCTCTTGCCATTGGTCCCAGCTGTTTGGCTTCTCTGCTACTTAAGTCAACACCATGGGCTTAATTAACCCAGCATCAGAGCAGCCAGGTAACAAGTGGCTCCGCTTCATGCCAGCCGTAATTCTCACAGATATATCACAATTTGCCCAGGGAGACAGAGAGAGTTGTCATCTCTTCTTCCTCTGCCTGAGACGCCCTAGCAGGACTTGCCCTTTTCTTGTATTTTGTCTCTTTTCTACAGAGGCCGCTGATACTGGCACTGATTGAATCACAAGGTCACTTGCATCACCCATCACCAGGGTCTGAGTAGCTGCAACAGTTTCCACAGGGGCTGAGGCAGCCTCAGTACTTCCTGTAGGAGCTGAGGTAGCTGCACAGCACCCTCCTTTATACCAATGTTTTCCTCTAATCCCAATCAAAAGACAAAAGATATTCAAAAGGACTGACAATACAAGCATGGTGGTGGAAGCATCCCAAAGGTATTCCCACTTGTCTTTGCCCATTGCCATTCCATAGAAATCAGAAATTGGTGTAACTACAAAATAATTCGTAATACCATAACCAAATTACCTAGCAAATCAGCACCTCTATCCCTACACCTGCAAGTGATAAGCCACAGAAAACCCACAACAAACAGTAGTAAAGCTGCCCACAGTTCTAAAAACAACTCTAACACCAGATAACCAGAGGATTCTACCCAGTGACCATCTTACCTACATCACCAACATGATGAATGCTTGCAATGATTCAGCTGAAAGCTGTTGAAACTTCAGCCTAGGTTTACAACACTCCCAGGGGAGCTATTCAAGTTGGTTCCCAAATAAACATTGGGCACCAAATAGACTATCTACATTTAGCCTTTATCCAGGGCTAAACTACAACAGTTGCTCTATCACCCAGCAACCACTCACCAGCCAAGAAGGGGAATTGGGAAGAGAAGAGATCCATGGGTTGAAGTGAAACCAGATTTGATGAAATAGTACTAAACCCTACAAAGTTATACCCAGCTAAATGAGTATGCAGCCACCACCAAAAGACCAGCCCACTGAAGCTGCCCTCACTTTCCCTCAGGGAACCTTCCCTCTTTATAACAAGCATAAGATTATGGTATGGGCTACCCCTGTAGCTAACTCAGGTCAGCTGCCCTGGCTGATTCAAAGCTGTTAACAGCCTGCCCAGCATGGCTGGGCTGTGATTCTATCCCAGCCAAACTAGGACAGGAATAGATCATTATGCTACATGTTTTTTGAGGAGAGACTCTTCAGGAGGGTCATAATCTCATCCAGATTCTCTGAGTATTTATAGTTGTGACAAAAATAATAAAAACTCTCCAAATTTCTGCAGGCCTACCAGTTGTGTTTCATAGCTGACTGTCTTATACAGTTATAAGGCCAGAAACAGTGCTGTTACGTTTGGAGGTTGGATAAGAATCCTGACGTATTTGGTGATTAATTTCTTTCCTAATGACATAAAGCTTTACATTGTTTATGAAAACTAGGCGGAATCAGAGAGCTGCATACTATATACATGCACACAACACCACTGCACGCCTCAGCTAGGTTTTCCCCAGGTTAGGTGCTTTTAGGAATCTTCCTGTGCCTCCTTACGGTAAGGTGCATAGCTGACATTAACATTAACATTAATGAGAACTGCATGCACACTTGGGGGAGAGAGTCTATGCCTCTGGGCATATTTAATTACTATCAGAACAATTCTTCCTCATAACATAGGGTATGCATAGAACATGGTAATAAAACTAAGAGGTAAAGGACTTGTTTAGGAAGGCGTGTACATTGCTCTGTGGGGAAGCTTTGCAGAACTTGGAAAGCTCTGCGAACATGGAGAGAAAGACGGATGGCAGGCAGGAGCAAATGTCATATTTGGGGAGCATATAGGCTATAGTATGTCTGTAACTGATCATTTGGATTTTCTTTGTAGTATACAATCAAGGCATGCTGCTGAGAACGATTAGCTGTAGAACCAAGATGCTAACTTTTTTCTTTAAATCTCTTTTCCTTCCTGCATGAGGCTTGGAGGTTGCTGTGCTGCCTCTTACTCTGACTTTCCAGTGACCTTGCATTAGGTTATTAGTGAAGAGGAATAAACTGAGCGAAGGCAAGATTAAAAGGCATATCATTATATTTGAGGGAGTGGAAATTGAATGCTAGGAAAGTGCAGAAGGGTCTAGTGCCTATGCTCCAGTCCTATCTCTGCCTTGCTCTGTAACTAGTTTGATTCACATTCGATTCTACACTTCAGAATAAAGCAAACTTTTTTATTTTTCTTTTTAATTTTTCTATCCCACAAAGCACTGAGTAACTTTTCCCAAATAAGGACTGAGTATAAGCATATGATTAGCAGTAAAAATTCAAGCAGCTCGTTGACTTCAGGTACAGTGGGTGGGAGATTGCTTCTTTGGGAATACTAATTTGTTTAAAATATTTTTCTGAATAAAAGGCAGTGTATTGAAATAAAGAGACAGGGACAGTCCTTATGGATGGCTGCATTATGGGACATGTGTTCTGAGAGATGAGCATACCCTGAGGTGTTGTGCCATACCAAGTTTCTCCTGAAGCCATCTGGAGTTAAGAACTTTACCAGATCAAAGGATTGAATGTTATACAATAAAGCTGAATATGGAGAAAAGGATATTACTTGATCTAAAGCACATTAAAGACTTCTCTCTCTGTCATTAGAAAGGTTGGATCACCTCTTACATCACAGGTACAAAGCTATCCTAACACTAACATATTTACCTATAAAGAAAAACCAGGTACCTTTCAGCCACACTGTTTTAGTCCCAGTATACTGCCCTGAGGTCTCTATACAAGCAGGAAGAGGAAGACAGAACTGTGGCCTTTCGGCAGAATTGCAACTTCTAGCCTCTCTGAAAGCTGTAGGGCCAATGGCCATTGATACTAGTTAGAGAAACCTTTTGGAAGCTGCGATTTATACCATTTATGTTCAATGCATGCTTAATCTATGAAGTGAGGGAAAACGAAGGCAATTTAGATCTATCTGTCCATAAAATAGGTCACCAAAGAGCTAGTTTAATATGGCGCGAGTAAGAGCATAGTCGCGATGAGATAATGCTGGAATGTGATCAAATGGACGTATATAATTTCATGTAAACAATGGAAGTGGCTTTTAGAGAAATTTCATAAAGAATGACGTCAGATCAATGAGCCAGTTCTAGACCATTTAATGAATACACTGTGTTTAATATTGGGAATGGAATTCTGCATATGCTTGTAGCTGATTTCTAATTAAAGAATAGAAGGTTCAGCTGAAGAGCAGAACTAAGAAATGTGCATTCAAAGCATTAGGAATAGCCTACTCATTTAGTGATGCATTATTGTACTTCTTTATCTTGGATATCTCTTTGGTTTTCTGAACTTAAATATGATACATATGGGAAATAGATTGAAATACATTAATTGCCTTATTCATCACATCATTAAAATTATAGGTCTTGCTGCAGACTAGCTGCAATGTCTTATTGTGTTTCTCGTACACATCATTAATAAAAGCACTCCCGCTAGTGGTATGCAAAATGTACTTTCTAAATAACTGTACAGTGATTTGGGGCTCACTTATGCAACATATTGCTACAAACTATTGTAATACCCCTGGCACTCACTTAAGCTCATTGGGCTAGTGATGGAATTAATGAGGCCGGTGCTGCTGCAGTATGCTGAGCACGCTCAGCTCCTTCGCTGCTCTTTGTCTTCAGCAAGGCTCTTGTCTTTCAGAGCTGGCTGCCGTTCTGTCTCCAGGGCTGAGCCTGGGATCAGATAATGAACAGCATATCAGTGCAGTGGAGGGGGTAGGGGGTGATGGAAGAAGACTTATTATTCCTTCACTCTCAAACAAAACAAAATCATTGAACTGTCAGGGTCATTAAGGACCCTAGGGTTGTCATGGAAACGACCTTTGGGGGTTTATGGCTGTTAATGCATGAGTGACTGTCTGTACCATATGTGTGTGGAAGAGGTCACCATTTTCTTGGTGGCTTCTAAAAAAAGCTGGATTGGATGGCTAATGTTCAGAAAAGAATCTCTGTTCTCTGTGGTGTGACTAACTATTTTGAATGTAGCAGACTTTGAAGGGGGAGGCAGGAATGAAAAGCTTCACTGACAAATATTTAGACAGAAACATAATTACTCTCGAATGTTTTTTCGGTAGCAATGCAACTTTATTTCCAAGTTTCAGGAAACAAAGTCAGATTCCCTCATCTTTTTAGGACGCTCAAAAAAAGACCTGAAAGCAAATATTTTTTGCTTCAGATTATTTCAGGATAGCAATACAGAGCACTAGATAGGAACTGACAATACATTTTAGAACTAACAGTCAGAGAGAAAAGACATTAAAGTACACAGCTAATAAAATCTTCCTCATGCTCATACAGACTTCCTGTGCGACTTTGGGCAAGTCATTTAACTGTTGGTCTTGTTAAAGTCAATGCAAGCCATCAGTTTACTTCCAAACTGCAATAACAATGTTTGTTGAAAATGAAGGATGTTTGATTTTAAGAACTATGGGTTTTAAGGCTATGAGTAGCCAGAAAGAGAAGTTATGGTAAAAGTACACCAAAGATCAATTTTGTCTAATTTTTTACACTCTCAATTGGAATTACACAACTTATCCTGGCATTTTGCTTTATCAGTTGCTCTCTACTAGGCGATTAACAATTAGACAGTTGCACTTCAGTTTTCAGGAGAGACTAAAACGCTTATAGCTATATGAAAAGATGAAAGAAAGGGGAGGGGGAGACAAAGAGGCAGCAAAGCAGGGATAATGTTAATGATTCCCTTTACACAGGCAGTGAGGAAATACCAATCATCCAGAAGCCAGAAATACTGAAGATGAGGAACATTGGTAGCAGTTTTTTTAAAGTCAATATTTTTAATTGTATGGTGGTTAATATCTATTCAGCTTGACTCTGCAAAAAGTTCTGTTTACAGTATATTGACAAACGAGCTGGATTGTTTGTCTACCCCTCATGCTTGTTAGATGAATGTGTGTGATTGCCAGGTTAAAACTGGAGGTAGAATTTTACCTGACTTGTGTTGTAGAGGAGGAAGCCTAAGTTTGGCCATGATGAATTCAGTATCCTTGATTTCATAATTTTTTTTTTTTCCCAGTTGTCTCAGGAATATCACATCATCTTTCTTGACTCTCACCTTTCTTCCGTAAAGTAAAAATACTCACACTTTTGTATTTCATACAGACCTTGTATTGGAGATCATAAGCTACTTGGGTAATACATCAGAAGGACTGCATAAATATCCCTGACAGCACAGTCTATAGCAGGATGCTAACCACAAGCACTTCGTGGCCTTATAACCCATCTTCTCTCCTATTTGTGCAGCCTCAGATGTTTCTTAGAGTGGCTGGGCACAGCAAATACAATGACAAAGTTGCTGAAGATCATAATCTTCTTAGTTCTGTTGGTGTGCTTGGAGTATTTCAGAAATTCTGCTTTCTTGTAATTGTACTGGTTGCAGCAGATCTTTGTTAAACAGATTAAAAGATAAAGGAATATCATTGAATCATTGAACAGTTGAACCGGAGTAGTTAAAAAAGGAACTGGTTTTGTTTATGTTTATGGTTGTGTTGAAAATATTTAATGAAATCCTCTTCAGTGTTGTCTTACAATTTTATATCTTCTTGTACTGAAGGAAAAATAAATTGCAAAAGCTAAAGATTTCATTTAGTCCAGCTCAGTGTCAAATTTGTTTAAATGCAATACTTAGCTGAAATTCCCTTGAACTGAGGCAAACGCACACTGAAAGCTTATAGGCTTTAAGAACTGTGATTTGACATGCCAGCCACCTGTGACACTGGTCATAATCTCTTCTTGATATCTTGTCTCCCCTTCCTTGCTCTTCTGTGTTTTTCTGTCTCTGCTCTTCCTACTCCTCTGTGCATTCCTTGTCTGCTTCTCCAGGATCTTCTCTCCCCTGGCACCGCACCCCACCACTACCTGCAGATTTGGAAAGTCAGAGAACTAGGATAGAATTCTTTGTTCCTCTCTAAAGTGAAAATAGCACATTAGCTAAGCAATGTATATGGAAATCCATCTTGAGCACCTTATCATGCTTAGTTTGTTTTCTCTCATCTTGTACTAAGTGAAAATTCCCACTGATCACCTTGATATCAAGTCTAACAGTATGAAGGATTTTTTAAAATCTGTAAGATAGAGTGAATGTCTGGATGTTTATTGATCAGATATATTCCCAGACTAAGACCAGTCTCTAAAATTAATTTTTTCATGCTAAGTAGATTGAAAATAATTTGTTGTACATAATTCTTATTAGATAACTATTTTTTTAAAATTTGTTGAGAGACTCTTAGTGTACCAAGACAAGAAATCACTTAGAATCTAGACTCCCTCCTAACATATTTTATTTATTCTCCCTTATAAACATGTTTATAGAAATAAACACAGACATAAAGAGTTAGGGAAATGTTCCTTTGCCCACTGTTCTACAAGTTTCCATGTATTTCAATGCACTAATTTTCTGCAGTCTCCTTCTGTCCCTGCTATTTGGGTAAACATGGTATCTTTCAACAGCTGAATAATTCAGAACATAGTATATTGCAAGACTTGCTTTGGTGTTGTCAGTAAAATTTTCCACTCAGATTTTAGTTCAGTAAGAGAGTTTCAGTAAAGAACTCACCAAGGATAAAATTTGAATCAAGAGAAATTGTTTAGAGCCACAGCTACAGCTGATGTCACCTGGGCTAGTTCCATTGATTTCTCCTGAACTGTGCTCATTTCCACCACCTTAGGATCTTCATTGTTATTGCACTTTCATGACAGCCCAAGGGGAACTTAGCACAGGAGTGTCATACAAACCAACCAGGATCAAAAAAGTAGATGGTAATCATTTTCTACCTCAGTCTACAGGGATTACTTTTGTAATTACACCAGGTTCTGAAACACCCTTAGATTTGTTCAGTGCCGGGGAATCTGGATTTACATCAAATGCTGCATAATTCATATGGCATGGACAGCAATTGTGAGTTGAGGGTTGTAATGTTTGAAAAAAGACACATTACAAAGACCAAGAATGTAGGAATGAAAAAAAGCTCTTCGGCCCACTGAAGCTCATTTCTTTTAATATTGTTTTCTTTAAAATGGTACTGATTGTCTTTTGAAGGGCATGAGAGAACCCTAGTTTCCCTGCTTCTGCACCATTTCTTTGTTGGGCAGCATGTGAGACATTATTCTTTCTGGGACAAGTGATTCCAATGTCAGGTATGAAATTATTCCTTTCCATTTTACCCACTGTTTTAAAATGTGTGTTTGATTAACTCTCCACAGCAGCCATAATCTTAAAATCAGATATATTTCAGTTAATACTCTTGATCCTTTCTCACCTTTCAGTTTATAGGAATTAAGTACTAAAAACTATCTATGCTGTCATTGCTTTTGTTCCTACAGTCAATGGAGTCATGACTTTTTTCTGTACCTTCTCACATGTTATAATATCTACTTTTGTACAGCTGGCTTGAATGGTTCACTGGTAATCTGAACAGAGTTTCTGGCCTGTTTCCACACCTTTGAATAATGAGGACATTTAGCACTGTTAAGAAAATATTTGTGGCTTGCATTTCATGTGTTACTGTGCCTACATGCACTGTAGGGGAAATCCACCTCACCCACATAAAGCCAATGTCATCAGGCTATCCAAGAGACTCTTAGCGGAGGCAGGGAGATGAAATTCAAACATCCCAATCTATAGACAGGTCACAACAGGGCTGTAACAAAGGATCTTGACAAATGTTACTTCTTTCTTGAGGCTGGAAAAAAGATTGGGGCCACTGTGTGCTACTGGGCTGGTCTCTAGGATTCCTTCCTTAAGTTGCCTCCCTACTGCCATGCCAATTTACTCAGGTCTGAAATGAAGTTCCCACTTGTAGCATGCAGGATGTGTAAATTTACATAGCTTGCCAGATCATAATATTCTATGCTGCTCTGTTACCTGCACAAGATGATAGGAAGGGCATTTGTTTTCAGATGAACCCTCTGAACCTACCTTTTGAAAAAAACATCACTCTTAACAACTGAAAAACAAGTGCACATTCCTTTTTAGAACTTAAGTGTGTGGCAGAGAGTCACGTTTTGTCCAAAAAGAAACAGAATTAGGTGGACTGAGTCAATTTCAAAATTACCTGTCACTTTTTAAATAGAATTTTGATTTTTAAGAAAAATTTAAATTTGCAATTAAAACGTTCACTGAGAAGAATATAGACCAAAAGTGTAATTTTCAATTCAAAAAATGTTTGGTTTTTTTTTTTCAAAAGTCCATATAAAAAATGTGGTTTACCGAAAGCCTGTGAAGGAATAGTTGAAACGTGATGTCTTATTCAACAGAGAATTTATCCATTCAGCAATGCAATATACAATTGCAAGTATTTGCTATGATAACTTGAATGACTTTTAATCTAAAATATATCATATCAACAAGTTTACACTGAAAACCAGGGGTAATTTCTTCATCTATGTGAGAATAAATCAGTAATAAGGAAAACAAAGTGGCTAAATCAACTGTATGAGTTATCTGCTATAAACCATTCCCTCCACTGTAGCTAGGCACTGTGCACATGCACAGTACAGTGTGTGAGGCAGCAAAAGATGAAATATCTGTTTCTGTCAGAATTATTGGATACACTTGGAAGACTCAGGAGCTGAGGAGCAAAGGAGAGAGGAGGCACCTCAATTAGCTTAATCTGGTAGTATAACCACGTCACACAGAAGGGTAGTTATTTCATCACTGTTAGTGATCCATGCATTGAAAAAGGCCAGGGATATCTGCCTGAAGCACAAGTGGGTCAGCTCTCAGTTATCATCAGACTCTGCAGCATAATTGCCTAGGACTCTTCATGGGGAGTTTCTATCTGTAATTTCTGTACTTCTCAAAATCCTCTTCACTCGTATTATCCTGAAAAAATTAATTTAGGAGCTAATGTTTTTACTGTACTCTTCCTTTTCAAAGTCATTCATAGAAGTCCTAAATGCCACTTATTTTAGTTCAAAGGCCCACAGCATCCTGATGCCTAGCTTTTTTCTCTCTAACATGAGTGTTTTCTTTCCTGTTATTCCCTCCAGCAGAGTACCTATTTCTTACCAAGATTTTTATCTAAACTCAACCTATGGTTCTCTAATAGCTAGTTTGAAGACAAGGGAAATGTGGAAGTTCTAATCTTCAGTACAGTATTTGATATGGTGCCACATGGGAAATTATTGGTGAAGGCAGGCGAGATGGGGATTAGTGCAAGAACCATAAAGTGGATAAGGCACTGGCTAAAAAGGGTTGTGCTGAAAGGGCAGGTAAAGCTACAGGCAGGAAGTCCTCAAGGACCACTCTTAAGACTAATCTTAATATTTTCATTAATGACCTGGGCACAGAAAATAGACGTGAGCTAATGACAGTTGATGAGGAGTGGATAAGGGAGGCATTGCCTACAAGCAGGAGGATAAGAATGTCACAAAAGAACTGGATGCTGGTCTGTATTAATAGAAATGGGATTTAATTTAATGTTCAAATTGTAAAGTAAGAATTCATGCTGTAATCTAGAAGCTATACAAATGGATACAGTGGGGGAAGGAAAAATTCTGGGCCTTTTAGTTGATCACAGTAGTAGTCACCAGTGCAATACAGTTGTGGAAAAGTTGTGATCTGAGGGTGCGTCTGGTAAAATAGTTCATATGGGCAAGCACTGATAGCACTGCAGTAAGCTCAAGTAAGATTTCGGAATTGTGAGTACATTAGTCTCTTAAGCAAGAAAGATGATTTCAAGTTGTAACAGAATAGGTTTACTGGGATGAACAGAGAAATGTATATCCTACTCCACAAAAGAAGGAAAAAAACTTGATTTGTTTAGCCTAATAAATGATTGCTCTTTCTTCTACAAGGAAAGGTCAAAAAAGAAAAAGGACTATTTGTCTTTAAAGATAACACTGATACAAATAGAACTGGGCATTATATGCTTTAGAAATTAGGACTGTTCTGAAGCAGTTGTCTTGTAATAGTAAAGGGGTTAAGAAACTTTGGTGGCTTTTAAATAAGGCTGGATAGCTAGATTGCTTTGTGATTGCTTATAGAATCATCTCTTAAACAAAGTCCTTTCCCGATTATGATCAGCACCAAACACAAAGACTAAACATATGAAGTCATCAGGAGGGTTAGCAAACTAAATCTTTGAATTTCTGTGTAGTTATAGTTTCCTTTACTAGTTGAGACTTCAGTTCGATGGGAGTAAATTAGAGACATGATTTACAGCTATAGCGACGGTATGGCTCAAAAGATATCCTGTTTTACATGTCCTATCACATTGAGAAGAAAGCAAAGTGGGGTGAGTGAAGACATGAAGGTTAGATTCTGAGAAGCCATTTAGAATAAATATTCTAATTAGTATGCTAATTTGTTTTTGTTGTTGCTATTGCGTGACTTCAAATGCCAATGAAAACATCTTGCATGTGTACCGAACAAAAAAAATTCAAGGAAAATATTCAGTAAGTATGAGAAAGTGGGAACTGTTTTCTTGTAATAAATCTAGTAGAGAGGTAATAGAATTTGTAAAATGGTACCTATTTTGTTCTGAATAGTGGTTTATTTCTTATACTTACATCTTCCAGCCCTTGTCAGGTCACCTCTGGGCAGTCATTTGCTGGAGCTGACATGCTGATGCTTTCAGTCTTGTCTAGTACTGGAGGCCTGATAAGCCTGACTAGTCTGACTTGTTTAATAATCACGTTTGTTCAGCACCAGACCATGGTTCTAGCATTGTAGATATTTTCCTTTTTCAGTTAGTTTCAGTGAGGAAATTTGAATGTTTTTCTTTAATTTTCCATCTATAGACTGTAGCAAAGACTGAAAATGCTGGTGAGATGTTAAGACAAACATAGAATTAGGGACAAAAACTAGCTATTAATCTATCCCAATTAGGTGGCTATAATAATGGTTTGTGAGATCTTGAAGAGTGGCGAGAATGGATAAGAGCCATGAATGTCTTTAGCAAGGAAGGACTGGTGCAGAAAGCAATTATTTCAATGGACAATGATTTGGAGTGTTACAGCAGCAGTTTTTTAAGGAGCTTTGTATGTTGTTTGCTGTTATGCTAAGCCAACATATCTTCCTGACACTTTTTCTTTCCCTCTGAAATCATAGCATCTTTCAACTTTGACCTCACAAAGCCATCAAGAAAATACATGGAGGAATTCTAATAAAAGATATTTGAATTGATACCATTATCTAGAAATCTGCTTGCATCAAGTCCTCCTCTGTATTCTGTTGTGACAAACACAAAAGGGATTTTCCATAAGAATAGGGAGTAAAGGTTAAGTCCCATGGTTTAAAACCCTTCCTGTTCCCCATGACAATAACGGATGGACTCTTTTCTTCAGACTCACTTGCTGTTTTGAATCCAGGCAGCAGCGTTATCCCTCCGGCAGCAGTCCAGTCGGTAGCAGCAGGTTGGCTGTGAGGGGGAAACAGGGCACACTCCCTGACTGCACATAGACAGCCACGCTTGTTCACTCAAAATGAGAGACCAAGGGCAGCCCTGCTGTGTATGACAAAGCACATAACCCCCTGAAGTCCAGGTCTCATGAGGAGAACAAAAATCTGATCGCTGTCTTTACGAGTACCTTGGCTGAGTGCAAGTAGTGCAAGAGGACTGAAAAGGCAGAAACAGTATGAAAGGAAGAGGGTAGAGAAACAACCTCTTCAGCAGGAAGATAAGTGTGGAATCTCATCAGCATTCCTGAGCTCAGACCTCTCCCTAGGACCTATGCTGAACTGCTCACAAGAAAGGAAGCTGTTCAACTGACCTATTTGATCCTTTCTGCTGGGTAGTTCAGAGAAAACTGTGTGGCCCAGGTGAGAAATAACGGTTTTGTAAGGGTGTCTCTAGTCTTGGTGCCTAATCTGACCAATCACTTAATGCTGTGTGCATGGTGTTGGATGGACTAGAGACATTGTTGTTTAAAAAAAACCCTACATATTAATTTTCATATTGAATTTGCTTTCAAGGACTCAGAAGGGATACCCAAACACCTGCTATGTGATGACTGGATTCAACTTAGCTAATAGAAGCAGTAGTAATTTGATCAGAGTAACTTTCCATCAAAATTATTTCAGCTGATATATTAGCTTAGGAGAAAGGTAGATTGGGACATTACGCATTACTAGACCAGCATGCTAATATGGCTGTACTCTTTCTAGTACCCAGGCTAACTCACCCATAGCCAACTCAGATTATTTGTCACAGCTCTGCAAGATAATAAACTGCAAGGTCTTAAGGATTAGACCAGCCTTGAACTATATAGATGGTGACTTTAGTGTGCATAAAATTCACTTATAAATTCCTACACATGTGACTTTATTAGTTGAATCATGTGAAAGACATGCCTTTGGGACAGGGCAGGTGTCTGGTTTAGTTCTGCAACATCATGCCATCAATGTAAAACACAGTACAAATGAAGTCAGAACTTCCCTGAGGATGATGGTATCCAGCATCAGTGATTCATTAACTCAGGCCTCATACTGCATGGGAACAGATTAATACAGTAAGAACAAAGGTGCCAGATGTGTAGCTTCTTGACCATGTTTTAAAGCCTGTGCATTAAAGGCCAGAGGTAAAGGCAAAGTTTGATGTTAATTCTGTAAGTCCCAGGAAAAGACTTCCAGCTAGTTTCCTTTCTGTATGGTATGAGTAAAAAAGACTTATGTAATTAAAAACATTTTACATAAAACAATTTGTGTAATTACTTTATAAGGACTTACTGGTGTCCTCTTGGGGCAAATAATATAGGTTTCAAGCCTTGAAGAGACCAGGCACATGCTTACGATTACATATGTGAGCAAACATTGAAAACAAATAGAAATATCAAACTCCTCAGGTGAATAAATTTCTTCAGGGCAGAAGCTGAGACCTGGTCATTCTCAACAAAAGAGTAAAGTTCCTCTTCCGAGAGCAAAGGCTGAACATTCAATTAGGTGTGGATCCACAGCCTGTGGCATCACCTTATTAATGTAGTTTCAAAATAAGAGAATTTGGAGTTGGTGGCAAGTTTGTATGCAGAGCAAATCATCATGCTCTGTCTATCTAGCTACAGAATTCAACTCTGTTATCAAGTCTGTTCACTGAGAATATTATTTCCTAGTTCCAGTGTGGTTCAAAATAATGTAAGCTCCAAATACCTAGGAAATAGAGTTTATGAGTAGGAATATAGTAAGTGGCTTAATACAAACATTACTTTAATTCAAAATGCAGTAAATAAGTAACTAAACTGTGATAACATTTATTTTTTGGTTTTGAAATGTATTTTAAAAGATACTGGCTTTTCTGTAAGTGAGCAGACTGGTTGTATTGAAATCTGGTTCTTCAATTTATGCCACTGTTAGCAGAGCCGTAATGAATGAGCAGTTCCGGGTATGAATGGAGAAGACTGTGGGCTGGAAGATTAGTGAGACAAGGACGCTGAAAGGTACATTGCTTCATGCTTCTGTTCCTGAGCTCAAGCGTGGTTTGAAACTGTACAACAGTGCAGTGCCCTTACAGGGTCACAAGGCTCACAAGAATATTAAAATAATCCAGTAACAGACAGACTACTAGGGACCGGGACCACAGTGCCAGAAAACAGGTGACAGGTACATGTGTGATTTACATAGAGTATTAACTGATTAACCCTGAGAGCCCTGTGGGTGATTACTGTGATGAAGAGTAATTTCTTGTGATGATGTGTAGGTCCTCCCTTTCCTCTGGCTCACCCCCAAGTGCCCTGAGCATTATGCCTTTGATATTCTTCCTACAGGCTAAAGATGTCTTGGTCCACTCTTGGTTTTGCACTGCTGGTGACCTCCATGGTCCGGCCTGACTGTGGGCTTGCTCCCTGAAAGGGCACTCAGGATGGAAGCCAGAGGTGTTTTGGCCAAGCCCCAAAGTGGCCTGGCCGCAGGTCCTCCCACCATGGGCTCTCCTACCTGTGTGCGTGTAGGTTTACAGAACTGATGGGGAGTAGATCTCCTGGTTTTGTTCTGATCACAAGTAGCAGACCACTCTGAAGATAGTACAAAAACACAACAGCCTGTTCACATGAGCAGTGCTGAGGGTCTGAAGACTTCTATACTATTTTATTGCACCAGCTACTCTTAGGCTGGTTCTGGTACCTGTCTCTTTTTTCTCTTTCAAAAAACTAACTGAAAGTTAGTCTTTTCCACAAAATTCAAATGGAGAAACATTATAAGTGACTTGTTTTTCAAGTTCCTAAAAATAAAGTTGACTGAGAGATTTGCCATTTAATATTTCTTATTTCACAGTTTGGTTTCAAAATGTCTTATGTGACAAAATGAGAAAAGATTTGAAAAATGAAGGTATTATAATAGAAGTAAACAGTGATTATTTTTCTTTGGATAATGTTTCCTTTAATTTCCTAAGGTATGCTGGATTGCATGTTAGTGTAACGAGATATTCAATATATTCCAGATCTTGTTATTATAACTCTAATGATTTGCCCTGATAATTTGCTCCCAGCACGTGATAGTGCTTGTATATATGGCTGGGTTAGAGCTAATTGCCACACAGTTCTTTTTATTAGGGCTACAGAGATTAGTAGCCCACACAAGTTTATGAAAAAAAATACAAGTTTAGCAGCATGTTGATCTGATTAAATCTGAGAACAGTCATTCTGAACATAAATACATGTAAATCTGTAAATAAGTACATGTGAAAAAAAGGAGAGTGACTTTTTAAGGAATGTCTTCCGCTGGTTTCCTTTGTGAAAAGACAGATGTTTTTCACTTGATGGTTTTATACAAACTTATTTATATTTTAAGTTCTTATGGAGTAATATTCATCCCAAGAAGTTTCAAGGTCACCAGATTTGAAGATCTGTTGTGTTTACATGTGTGTGTATGTGTGTTGCTCCCATGTTGTACATGGATTGCACAGTTGTAATGCATTCCACAGACTGAGATATGTACCTATAAACGTACCTGGGAAGGCCATAATAAGGTAGTTGCATTCTTTATAAATGGATATTATTTCACAAAATGAATGCTATTATAAACTCCCGTGGTGGTTACTAGCTTGCCAGCTGAAGGCTACTTAGAAGTAGATCCTCTAAATTTCTGTTAGATTTATTTTGTAGGATTTTTTTTACTGTCTTCAAGAACTCAGTTGAAACAAAAAACTACTTAAATACACATGTGAATTCTATGTACATTAAGAAAAAAATGCTTAAAATCAAGCATATTTTAATACATTCTTGGAGGTTTTTATATTAAATGAAGACCTGTTAATGATATCGGGAATAATAATAATACTTGGAAGAGTATGAGGAAAACATTATTTTGTGACTACGGTTTCTCATAGGCCTTCTGTACTTTGTTCTTTTTTAAGGAAAATATTATATTTCTATATATAATTTTTAATTTTTGTGTAAGGGATCTGAAAGAAAAATGCAATAGACATCAAGATTTGAATGTACTTTTTTATATGCCACATTTCACTGGGATTAAGTGCAGCATTGTATTGTATATCTATAGCAATATTGTGCTGATATATGGTGCATGCTGTTGCACTCCTAAGTTTTGCACAGTGATAGACTCGTAAGTTTCAAATTACTAAAAAATAGCCCTGAGGTGAAAGATTACAGTATGAAGTGAATGGTTACAATATTTAATATTATAATTACTATTTCTTTATACTATAATCCTTTTTCCTCGTGTCAAATTTTGACTTATTCAACCCATTTGGATGTCCTTTGTTGAGCAGAATTCACTCAAGTGTTTTTCACTTTGTAGTTTATGATTCTTCCTCTGTATTGCTTCTGTTTCTGTTTCAGACTTTATTCTGGCAAAGACATATGTGTGTACATTTTATGTACAGAGAGAGCTTTCCTTTATAAATCCTGTTAAACAGTTCACTGTCTATGAACCTGGATTTTTCCTTTGGTCGTTCTGAGGAGGTTAGACAGTTTCAATCAGAAAAAAAGACCAGCAAGTTTGAAATAATTTCTATATACTTCATGGGTGGTATTCTCATTCCTTTTCCAGCCTCTGCAGACTGGATAAGAGGGCTGAACATCCATGTCTGGGGAGTAGGGCAAGTGTGCTGGTCAGAGCTGCAGAGCTCAGCCCAGTGCTGTCTCACGGGCTGGTTGGCATAAGCAGAAATCAGGACTGCCTGCATCACACCTAGGGGCTCTCCAGCTAGCACAGCAACTCATCTCTATGAAGGTGGTGCTAAAGCTTAAATCCACCTTAGCCATGTTCTCCCAGGCATCACAAGCTATGTTTTCCACTGCTACTCTCATTCACACAGTTAATTTAACACAGTTAATAAGTAAAGCAAGGATACCAGATTGGAGAAGGCATGTTTTATTCCCTTCCTATCTCTCCTGTAATTTCAGCCTGATCTTGTATAGCAGTTAGCTTTAGATTTTAAGTTCCTGATGAAAAAGCATTACTGTCCATGTACCACTGCACATCATCTCTTCAGTTTTGGTTCTTAAAGAGTTCTTTGTCTCTGAACCTCAATTTACTTGTTTAAACAGGTTTTGGGTGCTTGTATACAGAGTAAAAAACATTTCTTATCTGGAAATTTGTACATCAGCCCTTCATTCATTTTCTAATATTTGGAGCCTTTGTGGATTTCTATGGGTGTTGGACTGGGCCTTATGTTACGTCTGTCTTAGAAGGCTGCAAGCTAGTGACAAGATACTAAAGTCAGATTTATCAAAAAATGTTAACTGTCACAACACATGCAAAGTTTGGCTGGACATTAAGGAGTAGTAACTTCCAGAAGGTCTTCCATGTCAGCTGAGGAGAAAGTCTCTGTTAAACCCACCTCAGTAGTGCCCAATGCAATTTCTTGTTCTCAAGGATTTAGTCAGCTTTGGGGCCTGGAAGTTTCTTCTTTATCTTTAGAAGCTACAGCAATTCTCTCTGCTGAGACTGTCTGAAAATTTGGACAAATGCTGCCCCTTGATGACCTGCTCACATTGTCAAGCTGTTGTTCTCGCCGAAACCCTGACCAACAGGATCCTGTGAAAGTAACTGAGATTCCCATATCCTCAAGTGGACCAGAGACCTGACTACCTGGCACTTAGTTGTTGATTTATATGAGATTATGACTGTGGCTGAGGCAAAAAGACACCAGAAAATACTGCCAAGATTCAGTGGGGAAGAAGGTATAGCTGTTAGGCAGGAGAGAAAAGATGCCTTTAGCAAAAGGGCCATTTGTGTTTCTTACATTGCAGCACGTAACTATCCTGGCAGTCATGAAGAATTGAATATGTGTACCTGAGGCACTGTGTAGTTACAAGTAGTTTCTGTTATTTCAAATACCTAGATTCAATTGTATAATTATTTGATTTATCTGCACATGTTCCCTCTGGAGAAAATACCCAAACAATTGCTGTTGCTATTAATAACATTAGGATAAATCCTCAGGAATACTGAACATCTGCATCTTTCTTGGGGGGAACACCTGCAGGTGTTCAGCATATTGAAGGCTTCTGGATAACTTAGAGTGAATCCTGGACTTAACCCTTTTGTGTTGTCAGGATTCAAAGACATATTTCTCCCCTGAGCCTCGTTTTGCATTTGGAGAGAACAATTTTGTAACACAGGATACATTGGTACTTCAGTTCCCAGGAAAATATGCCACACACATTTAAACCACCTATTGGTTACAGCATCACCAGGTATCTTTCAGCTCTCTAAGTCAACAGGTAAGGACTGGATCCTGAGGAACGCTTTACATTCAGAAGTGTTCTTTTTCTCAGGAGGACATGGTCAGAAGAGCTTTATCTGAGGAAGACACACAATGGCATTGAACAGAACTGCTTGATTAGTCATATTGGGCATTTAAATAGAGGCAGCCTATGGTTTTTGTTGTCATTTTGAAAAGCTGCACTCTGGGAGGTACTAGCCAGTGTGGGCATGTGTGCAAACAAAACATATATCCAACTTCAGTTATTTGTATGACAGCAGTAGAAAGATTATCATCATAACATACTTCACAGAACAGTTTGTATCAGGCAGCCTTCCACAGCTGTAGTTCTCAATCTTTATTAGATCTATTATGCAAACACAGAATGCTTCTTGAGTCAGCAGAATCTCAGCAAGCTGATATGTGTTGTTCGTGCTGCCTTGCAAATCACTTGCCCTAATCACCTAAGAGTTAATTAAAGTGGAGGTTGATTGGTTAATTTGCTTTCAACCTTGGAGAACCCATGAAATTGATTATTATAGCAGTTATTTAAAATATGTGGTATGTCATTCTTTCTTAGTGTTTAGCTGTATTCTAAAGACAAACAAGAATTTATGGATCATTATTAAAAAAAAAAAAAAAAAAGAAAGAACAAGCACTTCCCTACTAGGCGTTTCTCTACATTGCTTTCAAATCAAACAAATTTTCATTAATATCCCGACTTGTACAGTACATGACAGAGTTCCTCTGACTAATTCGCAGAAGTCATGGAAAGTGTGGACACGAAGAGAATAAAGAACAAATAATTATTATATATCTCTCTCTCTCCATCTCATGTGTACCTCAGTTTACCTTTCTAACATTTTCCTCTCTGTAAAGTGTTAAAAGCAATGAAGGCTATTGGGAAAACCTCCCTCCTCCCCCACATATAGTAATAGCAAAGATAATCTAGAAAATACCTGATGTCCTGAGGGAAACGATGGGAAAACTATTAATGGGGCGGAGTACTGCTATCCTGGTTCCAACTTTCGGGAAAAATGTTACAGTTCCCAGCCCTTCCCTCGTGATGAAAAGGGAGAAAAGGGGCTGAGTAGTTTCCCAGCACTGCCCTGAAAATGTCTGTGAATGCTGACAGGGCTTCATGGTCTCACACAATATACCATATATTTCTACTAGCCAAAGATGGGAGTAGCCGTAATAAGAAGAGGGTAATAATGCTTGGAAGATCAAGCATTTGGGAAGGGAAAAAATATTTGTAGTCCTGCATGTTGTTTTATGCTTTTGTTCTAAGTGCTTTGGCTGAATGAATATAAAATGCTTTGTTTATAAGACAGCTCTTTTTGAATTATTTTAATAAAATATTAATGGTCTCCCAGAGGAAAAAAGCTTTACAGGTAGTAACACAGATGAGCTTGTGAGCCAGAGATGCAGCACAAAGATCTGCTCCCAGAGTGACTGGTCAAGGCAGCAGCACCACTTACTCAGGAGAACGGTTCAGGGTACAGCTAACATGGATATAAGGAGAGCGTTGAAAGCACAGGTTGCTCTGTCACATCTGTTTCTTCCCCTCCTTCTTTGCAGAAAAGAAAGAATTATGTATAGGTATTTGGCTTCCACATGTAAAATTACTCTGGCTTCTTTTTGGCCAAGACATCTTGGTAGAACTTAGCAGAATTTACACTCTAATTTTACAGGTGTCAGTATTTATGTGGAGTAGGCCTAGTACATGGTGCGGGCAGCTGGCTTTCTCCTTTGTGTTTTGTCAGTTTGTCACGGTTTGAGGCTGGGCCGGCCACTAAAGAATGACAGACGCTCTCTACTAACCCCTCTCCCCTCCCAAAAGGGAAAAGGAGAGAGAACAAGGGAGAGAGACTTCACGGTTTGGAAAAGAAAACTAAAACAGCTTTAATGGAACAATAACAATAAAAGAAAAGATAATAATAAGAATAAGGAAAAAATGAAATACATACAGTATGTACAAATATGTACAAAACCAATACCAAACCCAACTCCCCCCACCCTGATGACAATACGTCACCACTGACACTGCAGGGCTAGCACTGGGGCAGTCCCAGGCTGGACTCGGCAGCAGACAGGGATGGGATACAGGAGCTGGACTCAGGCACTGGATTCAGGGATGCACGGATCAGTCCTCCTCAGATGTCGGCCATCGAAGAAGAGAGGAAGAGACGAAGAATAGAAGAGCGAAAAAGGGGCGAGACCCTTGTGATCTCTCAGCTTTATACTGAATATGACGTATATGGGATGGAATACTCTGTTGGTCAGGTTTGGGTCACCTGTCCAGTTTGCTCCTCCCTGTAGGTGCGACTCTTTTTACTCCTGGCACCCCAACATGGAGTACAAGATTTAGCAGTGACCTTGGTCGCCATAAGAACAAGGATAAGCAAGGACCTCTCTGCATACCATTCCTTGGTACGAACTATAAACACCAGGCCTTATCACTGCTAGGAGCAGTCACTGTCTGGAAAAACAGGCTGCTGTTTCAGAAAATGCTGTTAGTTAGAGGAGACTTAACTGAAAAGTTAAAAGCACTAAAACAGAATTAGTTCTGACTTAGCCCAAACCAGGACACAGTTCCTCACTGACTTGCACATGAGCGGGGCCAGAAGGTTGGGGCCTGCCCCGCAATTCCCCAAAGCACTATCTCACATCTGAATGAAAGTCATTGATTTGGTCTTTGACCCCTTCCTCCTTTGCTTTTTCACCAGCATGATTGCGGTGCTGTGGCCTAATCACAGCTGATGGGTTTTGGTTTGGTTTGGTTTTTAGGGTTTTTTAATTTTATCAACTATATTAGTGCAAATCATCTTCTGACTGCAAGTTGTTCCCTGCTGGCTGCTATAATGTCTTACGCACAGTTTCACTTACCTTCACCGTTTTCATGAGTGCATTTGTCGAGGCAACCTCTGTTATCTGGCAGCATTCACTGCAGTTACTAAAAGGCATAAAAATGTAACAGTTGCACGTGTGCACCTTCTTTTTATAGTTCATGTCTGTATCTTTCTTTCTGCATACAGTTGATTAATTCTTCTGTACAATGCCTTGAGGAATTAGTGTGAGAAGTATCCCACCTGATAGATCTGCTAAGTGCATTTATGAAGTCATCTTCAGGCAACAGTATTGTCATACAGTGCAGTTATAGAGGGTATGTCGTGGGTCCCGTCCTTACTGGTAAACAATCATGTCTGTGTGTTTCCTAGTGACTAATTTCTGTCTGAGAAGAGACGTTTGTGGGAGACTGCCACAATTGTTTTGCTAAAATTATACATATAAAAAATATGTTTGCATAGTTTACATCTTCTGCTCATTTCTTTGTTGGGTAAATAGAGTGCCATTCAGCAATACATATTTTTTTCTTTTCATGCAATATTCAGAAGAATAGAGGGGGAAAAAAAGGACTGCTACATGCAAATCTGGTCATTTTAGTTGACTACTTGCAAACATTGATGCCTTCCAATTGCTGCAAATTCTCAGAACCCCAGTTTTCTAAAGATCAATTCCAAACTGACTAACCTGCGAGAATTGGTGATTTGCTACCTGTAGCTTTAAGGATGTATAGCAGTACATTTTCATTCTGAACAGGTACCATCTTCACTACTGTATATAGCATTTTCCAGCTGGGATCCCCACTGCCAGGTGATTAGAGGCTTTTCGTGCTGCTAAAGGACAGTGAATTGCTGTAGATCAAATGCTAGCAATAAAGGCAGATGACCTCCTCTACTTACTGGGAGGAATTTGGAAGAGGAAAAACATATATATTCCATAAATTGCCACATTCGACTGTCAGAGAAAAAATACAAATGTGTAAACACCTTTCAAATGGATATTTCTAAGCAGTTATTTTTAATCACCAGTTTTTGCAGGTGGTTTTTTTTATTATTTGATAGAACACACTAGCATAATCCATATTTTTTGTTCATACTCTGGCACCTGAATCTACGGTTAACAGAGTGGGAGGAGAGTAGGCAGGACTTCAAAATGCCTGTATCCTGGTATAGATGGAGTCTTGTGCTTTCTGTACATGAATTTACTTTCAGTTGTCCCTGGCCAAATCTGGAAGCAAAGACTAATATTGCAAATTTTTTTGCTAACTTCCAGTTTGCAGGGGTTTCCCGATGCAGCTATAAGCTGTGTGCTGAGGACTGAAGCTTGACAAAACACATATTTTCCTTGCATATCTTACCAGATTCTGTGAAATAATGTATAGTCCACAGATTGAAACTTCTTGAGTTCCCAGTTTTGCCCATATTTGGGCTCTGGAAGAAATGCTTCTGTAAAACCCCTTAACCTTTTTGATGCTATACAGGGGCTGCAGGATAAGGGCTCCCTGTAGAAGGTGCGTTTTCAGGGAATGGTTTACATCTACTTTAAGAGTATTCATGCTGTCAAAGCATTATTAGCATAAGTGAGAAGCAGACCCGCAGTCTACCTTAGTGCACAGTAAGCTAGCTAAAGAACAGAAAACAGTTAATACCAAAGCGTCAGCACTTTACTTTATTTCTTCCCCTAAAACACAGGAGCAGCTTTGCTTTCTAAAAATTGTACTGGAGCTACAGATTCATTAAAAGATTTTCACAGTTGCTGATAGAGAGTGGGGCCTGATGGTGCTAGGCACTACATAGAGAGAAGCAGACAAACCCAGCTTTCGCTTGTAAAATAAATAGATAAAAATATACAGAAGGAAGACACGTAACCCACAAACAGTGCACAGGTTAGTGCAAGGAAATCTCAGGTGAGGCCCATGGCCTAGGGCTCAAGTTTGGGTTTTGAGAAGCAGTAGACAAAATGGAAAGGGAAGTGGATAGAGAGTTTGAAAGGAGAGATTGCTCTAGGTGTTCAGTCATTTGGTATGACTGAGAATGTGAAAGAGAAATGCGTGGAAAGTAATTCAGTTATCTTTCACTCTTTCCTATGTGTTCTGGGTGACTGCTTCAGCTGCAGAACAGCATGTGTGAACACTTCTTATCTGTCTCAAGTACAAAGACCAGCAACTATGATACTAACTAGCCCTACGCCAGCTGTATATCAATTTTAATTAAGATATGTCACTTCTAATCATTGTTTGAAAAAGGGTGTAGGTTAAATTATCAAAGAGTAGCTATCACAAAAAAGTAAGTCATCCTGTTCTATTTTTTTAATGTACGAAGCAGAAGGATGCTTATCTAGTTGTTTATAATTATTAAATCAGCGGGTTTTGTCATGCTTTAAGTGTATAAGACAAATGAATCCGGCTCATATTTTTTTAATACTCTATTACTGTATGGAACCACAAAGTATGATTAACAGAGATGGGTTCATCTTACATTTGCAGATCAGGTTTTTCCTAACACCAAGATTCAGAAATTCTTACCTTGGAACTGTCATTGCTGTTGGAGCAGAATAACATTTGGGTGCCAACAGCTTTCTGCCTCATATGCAGAGCACTTGCAGGTCTCAGAGAAACATTCAGGCCCTACTGTTAAACATTTATTGAGATTTTTGAGCTATCAGTAATCAGAATGAAAACATGTATTCTCAACATCTAAGAAAAAGAAATACAGAACAAAGCCTTTAGGAAAAAATATTAATTTATCATAACTTTCATGCATTTTAATTACATTTTTATTCACATCATTTAATAACACCTTGTGTTCTGAGTTATTTTTGAACTCTGTCAAAAAACAAACTTTATTCAAAACAGTCTGCAGTGAAGAACTCTTTCAGTGGCATTTTTCCATCTTTCATACACTGATCATTTGTAGCATATTATCACGTTATTTAATAACTGGCAAGCTTTTAGTGTCTCTAACCTCTCTAATCTGTTTATGTGAAATACAGTCCTATCTCAGTTGGAGATGCTGTCCTCCACATTTTACAGAGCCAGCCCCTCATGGCTGCCAACCTTTGAGGTTTTCTTAATGCATAATGTTTTCTCAAATTGATATCCAGAACAAAACTATCCTTGATATCACACAGAGAGTAGGTGGTCAAAAATTATTTGACATAATACATTTATATATAGGAAAATGTCAGCTCATGTAAACATTTTGCTGAAGCAAGACAATTTTGATGACTTTTCTTTAAAAGTTGGTAACCACACTACTAAAAGTATTTCCTTTAGACTTTTTAAAAAGCATGTTTCACTTTGAAATGATTATTTCAATCATTTATGTATATACTAAGATACGTAATTTTATCAAGTGAAAATGAGAATGAAATGTATTGAGTTTATCAATACAAGCATTTTTCTTATGTTTCTAAAGTATAAATATGATGATATTTCCTATGAAATGAAGGACTAATAAATTATTGTAGGAAATCTAAGCAAAAATTCAGATAAAATGGAAAATCCAGATTTCACAGAGCTCTACTGGTGAACTTTATAGGCAACTCAGTGTGAAGCTATGAGCTTAGAGAGCAATAATCAGCTTCACAGACAGGCACTGGAAAACAATTCGTTGTGTGGCAATTTTGTAGAAAGGATCCATGCTTTCTAATAGATCTTAAGTGAGTATGAATCAGCATTATGTCTATTTCCTATATTGGGAAAATACACATCTTGTATTGGAACATGTAAGAAGAGCATCTTCTGTAAAATACATGAAATAAACCTTGCATTTCATGCTGTGTCAATAAAGCTCTGTTAGCTCTGCAGAGGGGGATGTGGGAGTTTTGGTGGATAACAGGATGACCACGAGCCAACAATGTGCCCTTGTGGCCAAGAAGGCCAATGGTCTCCTCGGTTGCATTAAGAGTGTGGCCAGTAGGTTGAGGGAGGTTCTTCCCCCACGCCACTCTGCCCTGGTGAGGCCACATCTGGGGTATTGTGTCCAGTTCTGGGCCCCCCAGTTCAAGAGAGACAAGGAGCTACTGGAGAGAGTCCAGCGGAGGGCTACTAAGATGATTAGGGGACTGGAGCATCTCTCATATGAAGAAAGGCTGAGAGACCTGGGGCTCTTTAGTCTGGAGAAGAGAAGACTGAGAGGGGATCTTATCAGCACTTATGAATATCTAAAGGGTGAGTGTCAAGAGGATGGGGCCGAGCTCTTTTCAGTGGTTTGCAGTGACAGGGCACAATGGGTACAAACTGGAGCACAGGAAGTTCCACCTCAACATGAGGAAAAACCTCTTTACTCTGAGGGTGGCAGAGCACTGGAACAGGCTGCCCGGAGAGGCTGGGGAGTCTCTTTCTCTGGAGATATTCAAAACCCATCTGGACGTGTTCCTCTTTGACCTACTCTAGGCTAACCTGCTTTGGTGAAAGACTTGAGCTAGATGATCTCCAGAGGATGATCTCCAGAGGTCCCTTTCAACTCCTACCATTCTGTGATTCTGTGCAATTCTGTGAAAGGCTGGGCGTCACACCTCTAGGAAGGCGTGGAGTACTTAGAGCAGTTCCAGATGAAAGCAAGAAGAAATGTCTTGAAAATGTGAAGGATTAGGTTGTGATGTCTGTAGAAGACTGAATGAAGACACAGATACAGTGTTCTGGAATGTAAATGTTAGTTTAAAAGAAAAAGGGAATAATTTGGGTTTCAGAGAATAATTTGTTTTGCTGACTAGAAGGAGAAGTAATGGACCTAAATTAAACCAAAAGGGTTTTAGGCTCTAACTACATTAGCAGGTGATTAGGCCCAATAGGAGCTTGGCAGTAGATCTAAACACTTGGTACCAAAGCCTTTATGTCTACACTAATGCACTGTGGTGTTTTTCTCTAGACTAAATTTAGTCTGGTCCCCTAGAGTGAACATCCTGACTATCCATGAAGTTTGAAACTGCACGAAGAAGGAATCATTGTTTCAAACCTATTTTTTCCCCATAGGTGTTAGTGCACGTTTGATGTGCATCTATAGCAGATCTTTTAGATTAGCTTTCTCTAAATGGAGTCTAATTTATGAGCACCAAATACGCTCTGAGGACTGAAATATATGTGATATTGACTTAAACTGTATTACAGCTCTGAACCAAACCACTAGCATAAACAGCTTGCATTGTGTTTTATACATAATACAAACTTCTTGCTGGTGCTAGAGCTTTTGAATCAATGAAGGAGATTGATGCCTTATAAGAAGTTAGATGTATTTGTCAGGTATTATGTAAGTATAGCTCTTTTTCCCAAGGTCCTTTCCACTACTGTTTTCTGTGGTTCTGTTATATATACAACGTGTTTTCTGCCCAGAAAGGGGGAAACCAGGGCAGATAGACACTATAATTGAAATGTATTAGGGATCACTGGCCTGAATGCAGAATGAGATATATTTAGCTCTTGGAGATATGAATACATTAAACCTTCTGTAGATTGTACAGCACTGGTGTACTGTTAGTAATTCTAAGCCAGTTTCATAAATTTCTCTTCTCAAAAATTGACATTTTAAAAGTTTTGTTGAGATGCTTTTTTCTTTTTTATTCCTAACATCAAAATGGAAAATGGATTTCTTAGCTTAAACTCTTTTTTTTGGTTAGTCTAATAATTGCAGAAAAAATCAGCCTACAAATATTTATGATAGCTTCATAAACCTATAAAAACGGTTTGCTGATTCTTTAATTGAGTGACATGAACTTTAATTAATTAAATGGTTGATTTTATTTTTAGCTGAATTAGGATATTAAGTCTGTGTTTTCTTTTTCAAGAAAATGAAACCAAATAGGGCACTATAAAACACTAAAATCAATATATTATATTCATATTGCTTTTGATTTTTTGAAAGTTTCCAATTACTATTAAATGCTCAAAGAGTAGCTACTTCCAAAGAGTCTGTGATAAAAGGTGCACTGCAACCAAAATGAGACATAGCTTGCAGAATATCCTGTGTCTACACTAGCCAGTCCCAAAATAATAGAATTCTCACCTGGAGACTGGAATTCGTAGAATCATCATAGAATGGTTTGGGTTGGAAGGGACCTTAAAGATCATCCAGTTCCGATCCCCCTGCCATGAGCAGGGACACCTCCTACTAGACCAGGTTACTCAAAGTCCCATCCAGCCTGGCCTTGAACACTGCCAGGGAGATGGCAGCCACAGCTTCTCTGGGCAACATGTTCCAGTGCCTCACCACCCTCACAGTGAAGAATTTCTTCCTATTAGCTAATCTAAATCTACCCTCTTTCAGTTTAAAGCTGTTACCACTTGTCCTATCACTATGCTCCCTGATAAAGAGTCCCTTCCCCCTCTGAGTACTGGAAGGCTGCTATAAGGTCTCCCTGGAACCTTCTCTTCTCCAGGCTGAACAACCCAAACTCTCTCAGCCTCCTGTTTACCGTCAATAATGCCGCTCAAGCAAGGTCCTGAATGTCGTCTTGGTACAGTGTTCCCATTTGAAAACATTAAGTATCCCCAAATTTTAGTTGAATTTATTTCTCAGGCTTTACTGGCTGCCTTCAATACATTGCACTGTTTTAATTTCACCTTCCCCTCCTAACCTTTCGCCATTTCCCACTCATACATGCCTAGACCAAGTTCCTTTTCAAATGAAGGTACAATTCTGAGAAAAATTTATACATATATTTTAATGAATTAGCCATGATTAATTTAATTCTATTAACCATCAGTTAATCTGTTTTAATAATGCTGTGACTGAATAATCATTTTGTATGAAGATTTTCTCAGTTTGGATATATTTTCACTCAAATTAGTTAAACCTTCCCAGTGGTGCCAGTATACCATTTTGAAATTTGGGAAATTACTGGATTTGAATTTCTGATATTGACTGTGTGACGTGCGTCAAAGAAGCAAAATGCTATTAAATTTAGTGGCTGGATTTATTTATCTTTCCCAGTGCCTTTCCAGAAGGAGGATGCTAGACTCTTTGCATCTCCATGTTGGTGTTGCTTTTTAGTATTTCTTGGTTTCTGACCCAGTTGCTATCTGTTTCTCTTGGATGAGGAACTATAGTTCTGTGCACCACTTCCTTGCATCCTCCTTTCCAGCTCTATAAAAAGCAGACACATATTCTAATCTCTAATGGGTTATAGCCATCTGATTTCAAGTTAATGTCTACTTACAATATGAAAACCAGTAATGTATGCATCTATGCTGACCTAACACGACCTCACTACAGTCAGAACAGTTTTTAATGGCCAATGGGACCTTCCAGGTTATGTTTCTGGCTGCACTGGTATGTTCTATCATGATTTTTCATTGCTGTGCAGCTGATTACATTTTTCTGCAGTAGGTGTCATTTGGGGTAAGTATTATCAATTATGTACCCTGAGGCATACAAGGACTTGTTTCTCAGGTAGCTGTGGATTTTTTTTTTTTTAATTGATTCTTTGTAGAGGCTTCCAGAAGTATGAAAGAAGTATTACTGATCACGTTTCTAGGATAGAAGAATAATGATCAGATGTGATATGGTTAAAGTGTTGCAAGATCTTAATAGTGGAAAGTCAGTTTGTGTCAAATACGGGGTTCTCATTTTTGTGTACCAAGAGTAAAACTGAACCCGGGTACTTTTGTTTATCAACACAGCTCTCCTTTTAGAGAGGCATGTGTCAAATTCGTAGAAAGCTGGGCTACATGTCCTTTTACACTATTCCTCTTCCCTAATTTTCTCTAAAATCTTCATGTAATCACCATAATCCTGATTTTACCACAGCTTTTGATTTATGGCTGGATTTATTTATGGGGTTTTATTTATAACTAGAGTTTCTCCCCAAATAAAAGAAAAAAAAAAAAGTTCATTACAAGGTTTGAAAACTTTTTTCTCTGAATGCAATATCTATATGCAAGCTTGGATATGAAAAGAAGAGAAAATTTCACTGTTTGAATTATATTTGAAACTTTTGGGACTACTTACTGTTTCATGTTTTAAATGTCTAATTCAGATGCTGTGAATTGTTGTTTAGAAGTGCAGATATTGCACAGGTAATTTAGGGTCCAAATTTTAAATTCTTAAAAGCACCTAAATAATAAAAAACAGACATTGTTTGTGTTGCCATTGTCACCATATATGAGAACAAGGGCCAGACAGAAACTATGGTGAAGTGTAAAAGAGATTAATTACCGTGAACTGGAAAACAGTTACGACGTTAATGAAGATATTTTTTAATTTACAAGCTGTTTTTTTGTAGTGTAAATGATTGCCATTTTCAAGGTATGATATACATTGAATAAAAGTTTGAGAACACAGCTGCAGAACAGACATAAAAATCTGGGAAACATTTAACATAGCTTCAGAAAACAGTTCTTATTTAAGTATGTTAATGTGTAGACTATGAAAGTTCAATGCATATTTTGCTAAATGTTTACTGTAACGATGTTGGCCACACTGTTGAAATTGTGTCACTCTTTTTTCTAATTTTATATTTAATTTAAGTTTATAAACGGTTTCTGAAGTGTTAGTAAAATTCTTGTAGATGTTTTGATAAATGATTACTTTATTATTATAGATTTTTATGGAGTCCAACAGTTCAATAGATGTTGCAAAACCAACGCTTACACATATGCCTTACTTTTATGTTATTTAAGTATGATCCTAAAGTTAAGCTAGTTCTTTAAATACTATGCTGAGTTGAAGACTAATTGAAAAGCTGCACAAGACTCATATGACAAAGTCCAGGGGAAAAACTACATGTAAAGATGATTTTTTATTTTAAAGTTCTCCTAAACTGATAGTTTGCTCATCCCAACTGGAGCATGATTTATTCTGGTTGCTTTCAACTTGTGTCTCAGGTTACTGACAGGCAGCTTCTACAGGAGAAGCATAAAGAACGTCAGCTGAGCTAGGTTTTTCATAATGGAGGGCACGAAACTGGGACTATCTATGCAACTGATGATCTAGAGCCAGAAAACAGTGTCATTGTATTCTTATAGTCCTAAATAAAGACCACTGCTGAAGCAGGATCTAACAAAAATGAAATTGTCTTTATTTTTGTCACATGGGAAAAACTGTCTCTTCTACTTAAAAAGATGCTGAAAAAAAATCAACCATTCCTTTGATCCAGTACTTCAGGCTCACAGTGTTTTTAATCATCTATTTCCAGCCTATACACACCTGGTTAGCAACCAGCTCCCCTTCACTTTCTGTCATATCCAATAACACTCACTTCTTTTCAGCTGCCATGGGCAACTTTTGAGGCTCTTTTTGTCACTGCTTCTTGTTGGAAGTGTAACGGTTTATGCCCAGAGAATGCTCTCTCCTAGGACATGCTGCCTGAGAATATTAGCACTCAAAAGAGTCCTTGAAGGTTTTGAGAAGATATATTCCTGTTCCTGAGATTCCTAAGCTTATTTTTGAGTTTCTGGTTCAGATGAAGATTTCCTTGTATATACTGTCCAATACGGATTAAACACTTGCAGTGAAACAATAATGAAAATGCATTTGCTCCATGCACTCACACTTTTCATAATGAACAAGCTTAAGAAAAAAAAAAACACCCAAGTTTTATTCCAGCAAACCATTATTTTGGCTATTATATTATAAAAATAATACAGAAAAAATAAAGCAAAATTAGTTTAAGAGCAAATCTGACCCCAAATTCTAGCCGTCATTTGAGGTCTTTGAAACATATCACAACAGTACAGGCTGTCAGAAGGACTGAGGTGCTCGTCATTTCCAGGATGCTGCCTCTCAGAGTACACTTTGGTCTTACAAAAAGAGAGCTTTTACCAAAAGTTAGTGGATATGATGTTAAAAGCACATCAACCTTCCATTTCCTTCCTTGTTTATAGAAACCTATGATACAGGAAATTTAATTGGCTCTTTTGAGACTGTGAGAAATCAATGGATTTCCTTTAGACTTCTATAAGAAGACAATGTTACTGCTGAAGTATATATATTTTTTTTTTCCTGCCTGTGTTTACTTTTTGATCAAGAAATTGGTGTACTGTATTTCTACTCTTCCACTAAAAAACTCCTGGGACTTGAGTTTTACAAATCACATAACAAAACTGTTTTTGTAAAGACCACATATGACCCGTTAATAAAACAGATGTTGGGACTGAGACACAGGTGCAGCTCTCCTACACGTAAACACACAGCCCAGGCATACAGATGCACACCCATACTGCATGCTTTCAGTGTTATCATGTCACTGCACATTACCCCTGTCTTTTTATAGTCAGTCAGTCAAATTCTGCAGCTCTCACTTGTACTTCATCTGCTTCATGGAAGTGCACTATAGCATATCAGAAAGACTCTTATTTATTCTCCCGTGAAAACAGTAGTAAGTCCCTTCCAGTGCTCACCAAATACTGGATTAATGGTGTCCCGAATATTGGATTAATGGTAGGGTCAGCAGAGGTAAGCAGACTCAGCAAGGCAATCTTCCACCTTGGGTCAGAAATTTGGCTATTGTTATTCCTTAGGGACTTTTTGCTGTTCCCTTTATTTCCTATGATGAAATCTCCTTCCTTTGGAGACAGATCAGGAAGACTTCCAGTGCTCAGCAGCTCCCAGTGGGTTCAGTTTGTGACATCCTGAATGTTCCCTCCCATCTAATGAGGGAAAGGGATCCAGCTGCCCCCCATGAAAGCTGGATTTGGCATTGGGCAAAGGCCAATGCAGAAAGCAGTGTTTCATGTCACATCTTTCACTGCCCCTTTCAGCAAGACAGTTAAACACATGCTTATATCCTATTGACTTTCTAGCACTTAAACATGTGCTTAACAACTTGGCTGAATTGGGGTAGACTTAAGCAAATGATTAAGTACTTTTTTGTATCCGGTGTCAATGGAAGGGGGAATATTTGTCTGCTCTGCTTTTATTTAATCTTCTATCTTACTGTTCAGGAGTTTACCTAGACAGTTCTGAGTCAATCAACCTCTCTTTGAAATACTGTATCCTCTTACAGGTGTATGTAAGTTTTTGTCTGGTTAACCAGCATGACATATAGTGCATGAGACAGACTGCTTCTTACTTTCCTCCTCCTAGCACATTTCTCAGGTCGCTTCCATTGAGTTACTTTTTTATATATTGATTCTGGAAGAAAGTATTGACTGCTTGTTTCAATACCACCCAGCATAGCTAGATGTAGCAATTTAGCTCTCTCAAGGCAGAAATGAGCAAACTCCCACTGAGACAGCCATCCATTGATTAACATCAAATACTCACAGCCTTTAATGTCATTCTGTACCTAGACTCCTATGTTATTAGCCAGTGTCTGGTTCAGAAAACACAGGGATATAAATCCAATTCCACTTTTACCCTCTCCCAAGAGAAGGAGATTCAGAGATATAACAGAATCCACCCAAAGCACAAATCTACAACTGAAGCTTAGATGCAGAGTATCAGACAGCAATTTTCTAGCACAAGCTGTTGAATTTCTTTCCACAGGTCTCTCTTTCATTTTTTTCCATCGTCATGCAAATGGCAGACTATTGGGTAACACAGCCTTCTTTTTACATCTGAATAAAAGCTTGTACTCTGTGCTTTGTCTCCTGGTGGGTATGGCAACCTTAAGAGCATTTCTTTTCATGAGCTTACACACCAATGTAACTAGAGGGCCATTAGGAAGGGGCTAACCTTTGATATTTTTTAGAACAGTATGAGACAGTTCGGCTATTCTGATTTGGTCTGCACAATTTACCACTATTAATCAGCAGGGAAAGCCGCTAATGAACTAGTGGCAGATTCCCTTGCTCTGAAGCAGGTATTGCATAGCAGGGTTGCTCCTGCCTGTTAGTGAAATACTACTGCATGTTTCTAAATAACAAAGATTTTCATTGTAGCTGAGAGTTGATTTACTCTTTTTCTTATGAAATATGTGATTAATTGGACTTTTCCTGAACAGCATCCCAGTGCTGCCTTTACCAGTGTAAGATCAACTTTTCCAGAAAGGACCTATACACCTGGGATTATTTTTACCATGAAGATCTTGGCAGCTTCAAATTTCACATGGCACGTACAAAGACAAGGAGCTACAGCAGATAGCCCATGAAGCTGAGCTATATTAGCCTTAAAAACTGTGGGAACTGTTTGCGTGTATGTATTTTATTCAAGGCCAAGAGTCAACACAATAAATAAGAAAATAGCTTTGAACACTTTTTTAAAGGCTTAGTTTTAGACCATTCACTCCCCTTCGGCGTGACATGATAGCACTATATAAATACTTCATAGGAGTAAATATCATGGAGAGAAAAGAGCTAACTAAATTAAGCTTGCCATGAATTAAAATAGGTTGGAAATTTGAAGAGGCTTTTACTGTCTAAGGGAGAGGTCTTGGAATAGTCTTGTAGATGGATTAAAACTGATTGGTTATCTAATAGACTGTGTCAGAGGTTGATACCTTTACGAAAAAACGCAACATGAAAAGGGTGATAATATTCCAGAGAAACAGGATTTGATGGCCCAGGAAGACATTTTCATGAGCTTCATGTCCAGCATATATGGTACCGAAGTGATACCCAGGCAGCAAAGTTTACAACCATTGTTGGGTTATAGAGGCAGTTAAAATATCTGTAATTTGATTAATGTGTGTTGAGTTGTCATGCACTATATTTAAATTATATATGAAATATGTATATATTAAAAAATACACATTTCATACCTATACTGTTATATCCCAGGCTCATACCTCCCTGCATACAGGCACAGAAGTTTTACCTGGATGCAGTAAATGGAAAAATCTAGATACTCATAACTAATAGCATGTTCTGTAACTCCGCCAGTTGGAGGAAGCGGAGAGACAGTGGGAGGAGCAGGCCAAACGGCCCGGTACAATTCCTGCAGCGTGGGTAATGATGTGCGTAATGGGTAATGACCACTATGTCTGTGCACCTCTGGCTACTTATCTAGAGAGCCCATCATAATGAACATGTACAGAGGTTCCCCTGGACCAGCATTGTGGAAAGTATGTCCAGTCTGCAGCACATAGTGGAAAAATGTTCTTGAGGTGGTTGGACCCAGCCTAGGCACATACAAAGGTATGAGGAGGGTTGGTCATTCTTTGTGCTGCTCTTGTGCCATGACCAAATAGGTTAATGAAAGGACTCTGCATCATACATCCCATCTCAGCTGCTGGCTTCCGAAATAGATTTTGCTTTTAGTAATACTAAATAAGCTGGACTGCTTAATTGACATGTAACACCACACAGTCAAGAAGTTTAATTGAGCAATGTGTCTAGGCAAATTTAGCCCCTTGGTTGTTAAGTTGATTCAGTATCACTTTGTCATTTTCTTCTCTGAGGTTTATGAGTTTAAATAGTTTCTTTTCTTCTCCAAATGTGAGTAGTACAGAGACTTTAGTATTACATATTTGACTGATTTATTGATCAGCATGTCTGGATTTCAGATGAATATCAGCTGAGAGCAAAAACACATAAACCAACCTCTCAGAAAATCTGTTTATTTTGCAAGGGATGAAATGTGACAGATCTGTGAAGAAGATTTCCAGTGACATAGATTGAAGAAATACTTTCCTAACAGAGTATTTGCAGGCAACTCTAGCATTTAGACATGTGCACAGTGCAATCTTGCTTTACAAGCAGATACTGTGTGTGGATTCTGGCTGGAGATAAGCCTCGAAAGAGTTAACAACCCCTCTGACTTGGGGGGAAGTCCACAGCTGCACGCCCTAAGCACAGGGATTTCCAGCCTCTAGGCTGACCCAGCTGTCAAGAATTAAGTAGCTCCTCAGCACTCTGTAAAAGGGAGGTGCTCCAAGGGGTTAGTTTGGCTCCTATTAGGGGCTAGATGCTTTGTGAGGGACGGCAGGGGAAAACACAAGCTAAAAAGAAAAACACCCTCCTTTTCTTGCCTTTTTCTCCATTTATTAGATTCAATCTTCGCACAAAGTTCTTTCAGATTTTCCTTTTAAACTTCTACATGTGGGCAGATAGGGTGTATATTTGAGTTACCCTGTTAGCAGTATTAAGCAAAGAGCCTTTTTCTCAGGTGTTGCTTCTATTAGGGAGTAAAGGGTTCCCAGCCAATTGTCCTCTTAAAAGCTGGGGAAGTTACTCTCAGGTTTACCTTCAGTGACTGTGACTTATGAAACTTGATGCTAGGGTGATATAAAATTGAGCGCTCTTTCTATCAAGTAGTGTTACTCTTCTCCTTTAAGTCTAAATGGTGTCAGGCATAATTTTCTAAAACTTGGTTAGAGGGAAAGCTGCTGCTCTATTATGCAGTGTTCCATTAAAGGCAGTAAGTTGTCTAAGAAACTACAAGGAAGGCTGAGGAGTGGAAGAACATTTGAAAGTAGTCATTTGAAAGATTAAATCTGTCTGATGAATTGAAAGTAGCTCTCAGGCTCCATAGAGAGGTTATATAGTCTGTAAAAAACTCTATGTACAGAAGCTTTGTCACAATTTGATCAAGGGTGTTTTGAAAAACAGCATTAGAAAGTAGTCCTGTTGGTTTTGTGCTCTGGCATTATTCAGCTGTGGTGTTTGTCTGTAAGATCCTGAACAAATAGCTTCAGCTATGCTGAGTCTGGATCTTCTCAAATGGTCAATCATGTAACTCAGTAGTTATGAAAGTAAGCATTTATTTATTGCAAGTAACAGATTTGTATCAACTAGGTGAGCTTAATTATTTTATAAGAAATAGTGGGCAACCATGTGCTAGGAATAGTAAGGATATCCTCAAGCAACAGTTTACACAAGTCTGTTTTTTCCCCAAACTGTTGTTCTATCAGTTGGTTGCATTTTTTTCTCACAGTAAGAACGGTATCTCTTATGGTTTTGAGACAAGACTTTTACTTTGAGGTGAAAGAGAATGTCTACGCCCCCTCCCCATCTTCATATATCCTGATGGTTTACTGCTTGATGTCTATACTCACCTTGCTATTATATGTGCCTAGATTAATATGTAAAGTTTTTATTGGCTTCAGTGTATTTTCTGCTTTATCCTGTGCACACAAATATCATAATCATGCAACTATAGCTTCACTTTCTGTTGCTGGGTAATGTTTGATACCAGAGGTCCACTTTGATTGTACAGCAGGTTCAGCAAGACAACAGCATCTGACAGAATACTTTTTACAAGCGTATTGAATACGCAGCCATAAGGGGCAAGGGAAGCAGTGCAAACCACAGAAGTTGCTAAGCCACTGACATATGGGAAGTGGTTCCTCCTTGCATAGCCCACATGCAAGCTGTTGGTTGGACTAGGAACCCTTGCAGTTGCCTGCATCTTGCTAGCTGGTCCTCATTCATATCAACATGCCTTTACTGAACTTGGTAAAACAGCAAGAGTATGGTAATATTTCCAAAGGACAGAATCTACTCATGTAAGTCAGACTGCGCTTGACAGCATTTTGTCTCTTTTGCTTATGACGATTCAATTTTTCTTCTTCTTACACTATAGAGATTTATCCTTCCATGCTTTAAGAATACAATAAAACAAGTCTTTATTTTTTTTTTTTTAATTTCTTTATAAGGTATGAAGAGGCCTTTTGTTGAAAAGAAGCTCAGAGCACCCCATAGAGCCACAGGACCTAGTTTTAGAAGGCTAGACTAAGACTAGATCTCATGTGCTACTAGGCTGTAAGTTGTAATAGGTACCAGTGTCTCAGAACCATATGAGGTGGAAGGGCTAGCAGGCTGTACTGGACTACTCATATGTTAGGTCTACTATAGCTGTTACCGTCTCAAAATGCCACCTTTTGTATTTTTAATTAGTAAAGAATGACAATTTCTTTCTTCACCACAGGACAATGAAATGTATTTTACAAGGCAAACAGCAGCTGCAGGGTGTGGGCATGGTTATTATAAAATAATCATGCCCACAGGGATCAGGGAGGCATTTGGTTCTGCCTTGTGCCTCATAAGAACTGTAGGGTGCAATTGCTGTGCAGTCATAGCCTCCCTGTCATTTTGTATTATTTAACAATTTCCACTACATTGTCTTCAAGCTCTGCCTTGCGGTTGTTGTAAAGAAACTCAAATATCTCTCATACTGACTGCATCAGCAGTTCACCTCCTAATTGAGTTTACTTCTGCCATCAAAATAGCATGGGACTGTTGTCCATGATGCAGGAGGGGAAAAGATTTCATAGTTGTGCGATTTAATGGCCAGATCCTATGAGGAGGGCAGTCATACGTTTCACGAGACACATAAAGTGAGCAGATCATAGACTAAGTGAATTAGCACCTTTATCTGAAGGACCGTCAATTGTCTGATTCATACAATACCTATCTGTCTTGGTTTTGCTGAGACAGAATTTTAGGCCAGCCATGGTATGCAGGCTGTTAGCAGTTTCAAGTGGCCATGTGCTTAGGCTAGGAGGGGCAAAAGCCGGGGCAGCTGACCCCAACTGGCCAATAGGTGCATCCCATACCATAAAGGTCACACTCCCCACAAAAAGGGGAAGTTGGCTGAGAATGGGGCTTGGTGGGTTTCCTTCTCCCTGCTCCTCCTCGGGCTTCTCCTTGCTCCTGAGGGCTGCTCTCCAGTTGATTGTGACTGCTGCGCATTCATTTGGCTGAGTATAACTTTGTACACCTTTGTTGGTATTGGTGTTGTTTCATTAAATCTGTTTTTGCTTCAACCCCTGGGTCTGCTCTCCTTTTACTGATTCCCTTTCCTGGCTGGTGAGGGGTCATCAGGTGATAGAGCAACTGTTGCAGTTCAGGCCCAGGTGTGGGCTAAATGTAGGCACTATCTTACACAGGCAGTGATTACAGTGCTCCCTTCTAGAACTGCATTATAATCTCATCTCTTGTATTTCACAGACCACTGTGCTTTACATGGTTAAGTGTAGTCAGTTGAGTAATTTGTTTACTTTAACTTGTACTTGAGCAATATGGCTGTTCAAGAAAGGCTTCCTGTCTTCATTTGAACATATCAAGTGAGTCTCTTTCTTTGGCCACGATAGTTCGTTCCAATGCTAAATCTTCACCAGTGATCAAGATTTTTACTTTTAGCTGACTAAATATTGCTATCTCTATCTTCCAGCTCTGTAAAACCCCTTTTTTTTTTTTTTTTTTTCCCTTTACAAAGCCTTTTCAATGAGTCCACTCTTCAGCCATCTTTTGAAATGAATGGAGCCTGATGTTTTACTTTTCCCTGACCCCCCACCTTGAATCACTTTGTTGTTCTTTTAATGTCTTTGTTCTTAGACTATTATTCTGATCTCAAGTTAATTATTTCGTTTTGATTTTATAGCATCTGTCAAACACTCTAGGCATTTTCCATAAATTAAATTTGCAACTTCAACCGAAAGCTTAGCATAAACAATGTAGAACAATCCCATCAAATAATCATCACGCTCAAAACTGCATATCACTATTTCTTGCCTCAATATATCAGCTAGCATAATGGAGCTTATGTTAATGGCTGTCTTCCTCCACATGTGGTAAAAAAAAAGGAAAAATAATGTGAATAAAATCTCTTCCTTGTATCGTGCTGATTCTTCTGAAGTTTGGGTGTCTTCAGTCATATTTATATTAGCTTAAAATGCTTACAAACCTATTTGAGAGTAAAATTTCAACTATTGGGAGTGAAGTTGAGTTTTTTTGTTGAATAATGAGTGTCCTAGAAGAGGTATTGTATATCTGCCAATAAAAGTGATGAAGTACTGATAATGCAAACCTCATATTATGTCACAAATTTACCTTAACCCTATTAAATAATGATTTAGGAAAATGCTTATGCTGCCATAATGAATTTAGTGAATTTCTGTGTGTTGGTAGATGATTCAGAACTAGAAAATTTGTCTCAAATAAATAAAAAATTTCCTAATATATAGTATGACCTGTTTGTGTACCTTAGTATTGCTGAGTTATTGCAAATCTAACTTTTGGTTTAATGAGGTAGGGTATGATTATGGATGGTAGTCAACACTATAGGATCTGAATGCTTCTCAGATGTTGATGACTGTTTTACTCAAAGAGGAAACAGCAGAACATTATCCAGATTTCATAGAACTTGAGATGATTTACAGAGAAATTACAGCATTGGCAGGAACAGAACTTCCGGGTCACTAAGTCTGCTCTGCTGCTATTACAGCAGTAACAGCATAAAACCCTGTTTGCAGACTTATCAAACTCCATTTTTAAGCCAACTGTTTTGCTGCTTTAGAAACCTTAATTTCTCTAGTGACTTGAAATATCTAACTTTCTACTAAAGTTTTTCTGTCCAGTTTACTACTGCTTGTTCTTATGCCAGCTTTGTACTTTTAAACATTGAAAGCTCTGTTGTTGATCAGTTCAACTCCTTTGATATGTTCATAGACCACAGCTATAGCTGTTAATTTTCAAAAAAATAAACAACTCAAGCTCTCTTTAGCTTCCTTGGAAGACAAGATCTTCCAAGTCATTTCCTAGTCATGCTAAAACCTTTCTGCATACTTTTTGCACATGAATTAATTTTTGTTGAACATGGATGATGCAGCAAAGCAGAGTAAGTTGTACCTATACTTCATACTTTGCACAATGCAGTTTATACTTCCTCACTTCTGTTGGAAACGCCAAGAAAAACATATCCCAGACGACTTTACCTTTTTCATTAAAAAAATATAACATTAAGTGTTTCCCGGTTACTGAGAGACCTATTAAAAATATACATCATCTACTCTTCATGTTTCAGTTCAGAAAACTTCAGCTTAAAATGGTACTTAATATTAGTCCTTAAACATGTGAGTTTGTGACTTGATAATTTTTGCATGTGAATAGTACGATATAGCTTGGAATAAGACCTTGAGCTCCATAGCTTACATCTTGTACTATGACCACAGCACTCATCTTCCACCTACTGCAGTTTACAAATGAGATAGTTTGCCTGAGGTCAAGAAAATTTTACATCCGAAATGATAGCCATGGAACAACTCCATTCCTTAAATAGTGAAAGTCATTCTGCATTATCATTCTCTGATTGTAAATGTACATTATGTAAACTTATTAATGAATGGATTTTGCCCCCAAAGAAATGTTTGCTTCACAGAAATGACAACAAATTAAAATAAACTCCGAAGCCAGGACAGTAGGTTTTAATTTTCTAAAGATTTATTTTTATGCTGTTTACACTAACATTAAGTCCAGTTTGACTTGATTCATTAAGTACTTTGTAGTTGCTTCCTGTCACATTTTAATCCATGTTTTACACATTCAAGTAATGAACTTACAGTGGTACATAAGAATAGATCATAGCTGTGATCTGAGACTCAATTGTGGTACAGAGACTTCCATTAAAATGCAGATCTAAGCATAGAGCTTTTATTTACCCAAGCTAAAGTAGTCCTTTTCTTAAAAAAAAAAAAAAAAAATTGCTAAAGATACTAATTTGCAAAACAATAGTTTCTTTGGAAAGAATGCATTACCTTATTATATGTCCTCTTTCAAAAAAAAAAAAAAAAAAAAAAAAAAAAAAAGACACAATGAGAAGAAAACTGCATTCCAGGCTTGATCTCGGGTCTACCATAAAGATATACATATTTCTAATATCTCTATCCATAAGTCATTGCCTAAATTGAGATATTTCAGGTCCTATTTCTTCCACTGCTGATTTGTTACATTGACTTGAACAAATCCTTTTACTCTCAAGATCTGTTTACCCGTCACTTGTATTTCTTTAGAGAAGAGCCTGTGCAGAGATCAGCATAAAGCCTTGATCTGTGCTGAATGCTCCAGCAACTACTGAAAAATAAAAACTATGTTGTGAGAAAGGAATGAAAACTTTGCTTTTTGAAGGAAAGTAAAGCTCCTGAAATGAGGTGAGAAGAGACTTCAGAATACAAATGCTGCAAAAGGGCCTGTAGAAATCGTGCACTTGTTTTCTTTTAGAGAAAAGAATACATTTAAATAATTGTTTCCATCTCTGAGGACTCTGTGTTACTGCTGACCTTTCTGGGGAAGTCACCTGTCTGAAGTGCGGCCATCTGTTTAAGATTGCATTGCAACACTAAAGTATCAGGTAGGAAAGGCAACAGAGTAAAACAGCAACTGCAGCTGGAACAGTGCAAAAATATAAGTATGCATAATTTCAGTCTGTTTACCATGGTAGATAGTCTAAGTTCTCATTTAAAAAGAACAATTAAAACCTGAAGGAAGATCTTAGCTTTCACATTGTATCTGAGAGTCAGATGGTCCAATTACTACTCTATTGTGAATATTCTCTAGAGATTGCTACAGTCTACTTAATTTTATTCCTTTAAGTGAACATTGCACCCTTGCTCGTGAAGGAGCATAGTACAACACCCCATCTCCTCTTCTTTCTTCCCTTCCATGTTTTTGGCCTACGTTATAAGAAATACTGTGTGGCTTCTTAGCTCAAACACAACAGCACACCAGGTAAATCTCATGTTTCTCACAAAGGGAAATGGAAGATCTTGTGATTAGGACATTTGAATGAGATTCAGCAGACATAAATTGGTGTATGACCTTGGCAAGTCCTTTAGTCTCTCAATGCCTTGGTTTCTAAACTGCAGGATCTAGTGTTGCCTGTCTACTCATCGAGGAATTTCAAGCATAGGTGCAGTGCATCACTGTTGCTGAGGAGTAAAATATCATGGTCCAAAGCATTTGACTGCTCCAGTTTAATATGTACCACTGCACCCTGAACTCTGAAGATAATAAAAGTGAAAACTTTCACTCCAAATGTTTTACTCTCATGTTAATAAAGTGATTTGTGTGCTTGTGTTAAGGCAAATCTTTCTCCCCTCTATATTTTCCAAGGCAGAGCTTCCATTTCCTTGGGCTGGTCTGCAGTAAAAACAACTGGTATTGCTCTTACAAGTTCTTTCCAACTGCTGCAAGCATGTCATTAAAAGGATCTTCCTAACCCACACATTGATCTTCTTGACATTTGTCATACAGCTTAGATCATATGTATCTTTTTCTCCCCTATGAGAGAGTCATACTGTAAACATCCTTTCATTACTTTTAATCTCATGTCAAGAAAAACCATACACTGATTTTCAGTATGTCCAGCTTCCCCTACTAATGGTAACTACAGATTTACTAACACACGCCCTGATTATCATTTCTTTGCATCCCTTTCCTGGTTACTGACAAGCTTCAGAAAGACAGATGTAGACTTTGCATGAAGTCAACTGTACATATTGCTAACAGATTGCTGAACAATCCTATAATGAGCCAGTTATCTCTTATGACTCTATTTTTATTCTTTTTCACTCCAATAGATGGGACTCTCTCGAACTGTCCCTAGCTAGGTTCTTCAAACTTTTGCCACTTTTTGTTCTTACTTCTTTTTCTCTTCTGGTCTTTTTCTTGCAAACCCTCTATTTATGTAACTAATTACACTATTCCCTTCTTTTAGTTGCACTTACCTTTGGTGATGTTTCTGTATTGTAAACAGACATTTCATTTTTCCACTTTTATGTGTGTGCTTCCATGTTAACAACTAAAATCTGGCATCACGCTTGACTGTAATTCAGATGTCAGTTTGGATTGAAGCCATACCTGAGAGGATGTGCATTTGAAGTGGCAGAGAGTAAGTGACTGATAATGAAAATAAGCATTTATTTTGTCAGAACCTCAGCAGATCATTTATTGGAGAGCATACTCTAATGAGTGCCACCCACACCTACCAGTTGTGTCACTGGGGATTAGGCCAGATCCCTAACACGTGTATTGTTTTATACCCAAAGCAACTTGAAGGAGGGAAAGAAGGGCAAGATTGTAGAACTTTAATCAATACGATAGTGAGTCAGAGACCTGTGGCACCCATATTAAAATGTCAGGCTTAGTTTGTGCTCTGGGTTGTGTAAGTCAGCACTAGGTATTTAGCTAGACTGCATCCTCCACTTCACTTTTGGGCTGTGTTTGTCTTTATATACATAATATAATTGGTAGAATGTTGTGATCCAATTGGGAGATGTGGGCTACCTGTTGTCATATCCTTAGAAATCCTTGGCCCGCAGGATCAGTGCTCACTTGTCATTTCCATATTCTTCAGCAGCATAAAGAGATATTTTCCTAAAGCTCCAAATATGGAGGCATCCTTGTCTTCAGTTTGTATACGTAGCTGGAGTTTGCACAGGTTTTCTATGAAAATTATTTTAATGTACAGAGGCAGACACTAAACAATGAAGTGTTCTTATCCCATTTCTTGCCTCAATTTACTCATTGGTTTTTAATATTATTTGGACAGATGCTAGACCCTTTCAAAGAATTCAAGATTTCCCCCTGTCAGCTTTCTCAATTCCAGAATACGGAATTTCTTCCTGCTGCCATTTTTCATGGTCTCTTCTCACTGCGATAACTCCAAAGTGATATTGTCCTTTAAAATTGCTTCCCCACTCTGGCAGGGTCTTACTGATCATATTTTATAAGTGTGAAAATTCCTCATCTGATGACCAGCTGCACATCCTTGTTCTTACTAGTGCTGTTCAGCTATGGAAAGGTCTTGATCCTAGATGGTTTTTTCTGTCATATATGGTAGTATCAAGTTACAACCATTCTCTGCTGTTGGCCTACTCTCTCTACCTCTCAGAAACAAATCCCAACATGGAATTAAAAGAAAAAAAATTCTGAATTATTTAGAATTTAAAAATAAATAGTATGAGAGTGCATTGTTGCCAAGTGGAATTTGGAATCAATACATAAAATATTCATTGTCAAACATGAAACAGAAATAGTAATGAAACTTCACTTAGACCATAATAAAGTGTAGGAATGACAATTCTGTAGGGTTTACTAAAAAATTTTTCTGTATTTTTCATTATTCTGCTTTTTACTGTGAACTGAGATTTTCAGGAAACTAATGAGAACAAGGTCATAATTTTCTTTATATTACATATTGAATATACACAAAGTTAACTGTACGTGAGTTTAAGTCAATAGATGGCATTGTAGCTGGTTGCCCAAAAGCTCAGTTGTATTCTTAAATTTTCCAATGTTTCATAAAAATTAGTAAAGCGTCCAGTGAAGGTGGTAGGAAATTCAAGCCAGGACTGAAACTTGAATGTTATGGTTTTTCTTATTTTGTATTTCAGTATTAACAAGGCATAAAATGCAAATTAGTTTTTCACATCATTCTGTACACTGGGGCAATCAAACATTCTCTGGAATCCTGTCAGAGTTCCAGTTGTGGGATTCTTCAGATTGTCATCCATGGCATCAAAAGCATCCTATTCCCTCGTTTTGCTCACATGTAGAGCATGCTACAGTAAGGTGGTATGTGATCTTTCCAACAATGAGGGAAAGAAAACTAAAACTGAGGATAATGAATGCTAACCTTGATGATTAGGAGGGGTTAATGTCTTTAGGAGTCAAAGATGTGAGAACATCTAGAACTGAACTTAAAAAGTTACGATATTTCTAAATATCCTCTGATGAAAAATGTCAACCACGCCAGACTGAACATCTTGTTTTTATGTCAGATCCACACTCCAACCTCTTATCAAATTTGCTTGTTCATATTGGAAGCATTTTGAGACACACTCCAATCTCCTTACTTGCCTGTGAGGCACCAAATGCACTTTAGGCACCCAGTAAAAACAATAACTCTGAGATTCAATATCCTTCTTTTTATATTTCCAGAAACACGTGAGCCAGAATTAGAAATCTGAGCCTATCAAAATTTATAGGGTGACATTTGAATAAGGATTTTTGAACACTTTACCAAATAATTCCATTAAGTAACACTCTGTTCTGACTGATATCCCGTTTAGTCAATGTTGTCTTTAATAACACCTGGTAAAAAAAAAAAACAGTAAGATCTTTTCCTGAATAGATTCTGTTTGGGTTTAAGTATTTTGATGAAGAATATACAATTACTTTAATTTATATTTCTATTTTAATTATTCCCAGGTATTAGTGTTATTGACAATTTTTGCCTCTGTCCTTACCAAATGCTGCACATCCATAATACATTCTAAACAGAGAATGAAAAACAGAAATATTATTTTGCTGAGGTAAAAATATGTGAACAGAATACTGTCTGCAGTTATAGTTTCTCTGCTTTTGAAAAGGTTTTAGGAGAACTAGAGAAGTAGAGGTACGTGAAAGGATGATCAAAGGTTTGGAAGAGCTTTCAAAAAAAAAAAAAAGATTAAATAGAGTAGGATTCTTCAGTTTAGAAAAGAAATCAGTGAGGGAGGGGTTATGACAGAGGTCTATTAAATCCCAACCAGCATGGAGAATTGACTGGAAAACTATCCTTTACTGTCTCTAATACAAGAACTAACTGGCCTCAAGTAGCGGCAGGGTCAAAACAGCAGAAGATGGTGTATGGCAGAGAGGCTTCACCATAGGATCCTTTGGACGTTAAAAGCTTACATCATTTTAAAAAGTCATGTAGACACATTACTGGAAGAAAACTGGTTTGTATTATTTAAACACAGAAACATTTGCTCTAGCTTAGAAAGTCCCTAAACTGCAAAAATTGCTGAATGCCAAAAGATTGTATCACAGAGTTATCACTGTGTGTTTACCCTGCAAAGGCTTTTTTGCCTTTGGTCAATATTGCAGGCAGGAGAGTGGGTTCAGTGGATGGTATGGTATGTCTAAGAGACTGATGGAGTTACAGAGAGACATGGGCTCCTGCTCCTCTCACTCAAATTAGTGTAATGTAACTGAATAAGTGAAACCATGAAGAGTTAAGGTCTGTGTGAGAGGAAACATGAGCCTCATAATAGATTAATGTTGCAAAACAGTAGGTCTCCACAATGTTTTCCACATAAGTTGATGATCTCTATCATTACAGGTGACATGAAAAGTACTGTAGGGAAGGGCTCTTCTTACGAGTGGTATTGGGTTTTATATGTATGTATGTGTGTCAGTTCATTATAATGTGTCTAAATGAAACTCTACATTGACCAATAGTTTTATTTTCTGCAGTGATCTTCTTCACTGGTGCATATGTAAAAAAATTGGATTAGATGATCCTTGCTTCACGTTTATCTTTCTGTGCATTTTATGGTTATAATATTCAAGGGCAATAGCACCCAAGATTGTGTAATATTTTGAGGAAAAGGGGAGAAAAGTAGAAAATACATTAGGGTTTGGACTGGAGCTCCTGCAGAGAGCAATGACTAAGATCCTGTAAATACTTCATGTTGGTCCAGCAGCTGCAGAAATTAGTAAGGTTTTCCCCACCCATTTATTTTTAAGCCTTCACAGTGCCATCCCTTCTCCATGAACTGTATTTAAAATGTAAATAAGAAGGTGGCTTTTAGGAGATTTAACTATTTCCCTTGGTATTTAAATTATTCAATTATAACTAAAGCTATTAAAATACAGTTAATTAAAATGGTTAGATTGTTTTCCTTTGCACTGATCACAGCATTGCCCTACTTCTCCCTCTAGCTGTTTAATTCCTATTAAAAATGATAATGCTTTGCTTTATTCATAAACGCAGTAACCTTACGTACATTCTTCAAGTAATCTTTTTGGTACAAACTGTGCTGGTTTTCTTCTTTTCTAGCAGTGAAGCGGAAATTCTGCTGTAGTCTTTGGAGGTTTAATCAGCAGTAAGAGGACTGAGAATTTAAACATTAGCATTACCAAGTCATGAGAAATAGCACAGTTCTCGGTGAAAAGATTTGGTTTTATTTTTGTTGCAATATAATGTCATCAAGGACAGCAGGAGAACCCTGAAGGTTAATAAAAGGTAGAACCTAAATAAATGTTTCATAACTCACAATATAAAATTGCCAGATCTACACTTTTAAATGTTTTATCTGAATAGTTTCACAACACTCTGTTGGGAATAGTAATCCAGCTCAAGTGCAGAGGGGTAAGTGCTTTAAAAAATATGAAAGATGCCAAGGCAAGTTCATCTCATCTCATCTTTATCTTCACAGAAAAGAAGACAAATCTACCCTTCTGGGTTTTTTGGCATTACAAGTAGAACATTACAACCCTTCTTTCCCCCCAAGGCCATAGAGACCTTTTTTGTAAGGCACTTGTTAAAGTTGAACCTGTTGGCAAAGATAAGTTATAGTGAAGCAAGGAGATCTTGATAGCCCCACACTCTCAGTGAATAACAGGGTTTTCTAAGGTAAAGTCCAAAAGAAGCTCCTTTCAGCTATTTGCACATCTTTGCGTGGATTTGTGTAGCGCAAGATGAATGTCTGTGGAGGCACAAAGGATGCTATGCAGCTACTGTAACAGTAGTGACATCAAGTCAAGGTGAGTATGACAGGCCAGGAAGGTCAGACCTCGATAAATCTTTGATCGTCAAAGCACTGAGGAGCTATACATATAAGGCCATGTCCACAACATTGATTTTTTTCCCTACCTTTTTAGGGAAGGCTCACAGGGAGGGGTGTGGATATGTTTGTTAAAGAAGGAATAGTCCTAAGTAATTTAGCATTGTTTCATCTCCACGAGTGTCTGCACAGAGGGAGAGCATACAGCCTGGGAATATAACGGTTTATGTGATTTACATTTGTAGGCCATTACTGAAATTCCAGCTCCACTGAAGCAGATTGCATAACTTCAGATTTCAAATTTGCCACTCATGCTTATTTTCATATAATATCAGTTTCACAAGAAGACACTTTCTCTTCCATGTTTCTCAAGGGCATTGAAGGCTTTAGATATTGCTAAAACCCACAAGCCTAATAAACATCATTTGCCAAGTACAGGATTGCCTGAAATAACAATGCTGTTGGGGAACTATGCAACAATTCAGTCTGTCTCCTGCTGTGTGACAGAGAGCTTCTAACGCATGGGGCAATGGTAATGAGCGCGCTACAGGCTGCTCAGCGTATGTATGAATTGGATGGGAGGGCTAAAACGCCAATTTCAGGCTTCCTGATGTAGCACATTGGGAGGAAAAGAGTGCAAATAATATAGTCAGTTTAGTTTCAGCCCTGAACAAAGTTAGGACCAGCTCAGTTTATTATCATTGATGGAAGGGTGATGAAAATTCAGGGGTTCTTGATGATTATTTTAGTTCTGTTATCTACAGTAGGTATTGCTTGATTATGAACCATCATTGACCATAACAGGAGTGTAAGTGGAGAAACATGGTCTGTCTACAATAATCTAGAGAACTGCAAGCAGGAGGCTTGGCTAGAATTAAAAAACCTCTAGTATTTCAGCTCATGCTAGACATGTACATTTTAGACTAAGAAAGAAATATTTGTTCCCTACAATCCTACCTGGTTTTCTGTTGTATGACTTTTTTGCAAACTAAGAGAGAGATCTCAGTGAAATATAGCAAGGATAGGGGTATTTACTTAGCCTAACTCTGTATCTCTCTTTCCTTAAGACTCAGGTTTTCACACAGTGAAATACAGCTGCCACTTGTGTGAGGATTTCAAACATTTTTCCTATTGTTTTCCAAGGTTTTGCATGTGTCTGAGTCTCTGAGGAGTCTTAAAAAACAACCATCAGTGAGACAGCTTCCAAGACTCACTCCAAATGTCCATGTCCAGTGTTCAAGACAGAAATTCCGGTATTTTCTACCATCTCAAATGAAAAATATTGTTGACAGCTTTAAAGGAAATTTTTTTTTTAGTTGCAAATTGAATTTTCAGTAAAGATATTAGAGGCTTTTATGCTCTGCAATGTTACATTACACTAAATAGTTCAACAGGCTACCTCCAGTTCTGTTTCCATTTTGTCCTTCTTGTAACTGAAGTTCTCAAACAAGGACTCTAAATTTGTCTAAGGGTTCAGTGAGTAATATCAAACAAACCAGTGATTCAGAAATATACTACAGAACACGGCTGTTCACATATTCATACAGTGGAGCCTCCTACAGAGACAACATCTGCTTATTGACTTCTGATGAGGTGTGTGGATGGAAAAGTTGATACTGCTTCTAAAGCAGTTTTTTATTCACACAGTCATTTTCAGAGAGCCTTCATAAGGGATTCCCTTTCCTTCCTTAGCTAGACTGATTAATTAAAGTTCCAGTTGTTATGAGCACTCATGTTTTCTGTCCCCTGATTTAGTTAGCATGACTGATTCAGCTGGGCCTGTGACTGTGGAAATCTAAATATGCTTAGCTCTTTCTTGTATTAAGTATTCTATATCACATCTCTTTTATCAAAAGGAATAGCAGAAGCAATTTAAATTTTTTTTTACAGACAAGAAATTAAAATTGTTATGCTGAGGGTTTATCACAGCATTTTGTTTATGGGCTTTTTATAAGATTATGATCTCATTTGTCAAGTAGATGGTTGGGTTGATGCAGTTCTTGAAAAATCAGTTTTGCACTGGCATAAATCCGTGTGTTTAAAATAGTGGAATCCTGTTTTGTACTGAGATTGGGCTCCTCATAGTTCTCCATTTGTTCTGTTATTAGTGTGGTATATCTGTTACTAGACATTAGAAAGAGTCTACATGGAATTCAAATACCGAAATTTTAGTTACTGTTCTATATTGTAAGCTGTTCAAATGGCATAAGTATATCAAGCCTGACTTTCCTTGCAAACCCAAAAACTCCACCACACTTCATTTGTGAAATGCAACATTATAGTAAAAAAGACAGAAGCTGACTGATATGACGTGAAATAATAAAAGTATTAGACCAAGCCAAGTTTTAAACTTTGTGTTGCAGTCACACCTTCTGCCTTCTTTTAAGTACTCCTACTACAAGCAACCAGTCCTTTGCTGCTCTATTGTCACACTGTCTCTTCTTATTTGATCCTATTATGAATGAGAAAAATTTGCTTCACAAAGAATTCCTGGTGGTAGTTCAGGTTAGATCATTGGCCAGTGCAAAAGACTGGCCACTTCGTTTTAAAGTTATTGTTCCTTGAACAATTTGCTATTGGCAGGGGATAAAAGCAAGATAGGGCTTCGAATTCTGTCTTGAAATTGAGTCAATATTAATTATAATCTCATCTACAAATCTTATATTTGGGGTGGGTTTAGGAAATACCATAATTTTGCATAAACTATAAACCAATCCTAATTTGTAAAAGATTTTCAAGCATTTTTCATCATATAGGACGTAATTCCTAGGATCTTTTCTATATCATTACTTTTTTATGGTCCAAAGTTCATCAGGGGTTTGTTTCTTTTCATTCATCATGCTGATGGAAAGCTTTGCAGGTGCAGAATAACTGCTTCCTGGAGATGGCAATATTTTATTGCAGGTGACTGATTCCCTGTTACATTGGTGTTTGTTTTTACCACAAATAAAAATGTATCTATCAAAAAAAGATTTTAAAATCTGGAATGGAGTACAGTTTTCCCCCAGTTGAAAGTACACACAAGAGCTCCAGTGTTAAGTTGCGCGAAAGGAGAATAAAGATCAGAGAGCTAGTTCGAATGTATGCTGCAACAACTGAGCACACCCTGAACCTCATCTTATTTAATCCTGGGAAGCATAAGGACTGCACATTAGTTATAACTGCAGCTTATCCTGACTCTTAGGATGCATTCATCCCATGTACACTCTTTGACATCTGTCATACTGTTATGTAAAAGTTTCTGATGACATGCCTGACTGCTAATCTTGGATCAGGGTCAGTTCCAGTCATCGTTCCATCCAGAAGGAGTAGTGTTGCTGTTCCCTTTGTGCATTGCCAAGTCTAGTATCATTCGTGTATGCAGTGCCATCATTCACCTCTTGGATACTGTTCTGTAATATCTTTTTTTGTCTTGTGTGACATATATTTATTTAACATCATTCTTTTATCACGTAGCTTGTATTACAAATCAATTAAAGTGTGTGCTAAGATATCCAAAGTGAATGAGCCATGAGAAAGTCTTTACAAGTAAAAAATAATTTCAAAATCTTGAAAACTACCACTCAGTAATCAAATAAAATTGTACAGAATTCAGCATGTCATATAAAAATTTGTTACACACTATTTAGTACTTGTTAGTTTTCAGATATTTTCATGACTCCAACTGATACTCATTTTTCACCTTAATCCTATTTTTATAGCAAGACCTGTTCAGAATTATTTGTATGTAACATAAGTTAATGATTAGAGTTCTGAACTGTGGACAAAAATTTGTAAGCACAATAGCTGCCTGAACACAGTGCTGTAGGAATACTTCAGTTTTCTCCTTGGCTATTTTTTTGTTTGAATATTAGAAACTTTGACTTTTAAGGATCTCCCGGCATTCATTTTCATGAGCAAGTGCCTTTATTGTTCCTGCAGTTTTAAAAGAAATATCACAGAAGAGTCATGGAGGATGAATTCCTAATTCAGAATCATGTTTATTCCAAGTAGTGGATACTAAGTGACACGGTTACTTAATTAAGGATGCTTGTGACCCGTATGTCCAGTCAAAATGAACAGTGACTGAGATACCAAGATTTGTTCACAGAAATTATGTAATGAATAATTAATACAATCTAGAATATAGAAATCTGTACAAAAGCAATTGTAAAAACTAATGTGACCCACACATTATACTGCGTTTCTAGAAAGCCTTGGTGATACCACGCTAAGAAAAGACACTAGCGTTAACAGGTGTTCACTCTCATTTCAAGTCCAGGTTAGAAGGAAGCCTAGAGCAGGTGTCATTTTTCTCCTTCCTTGCTACAAGTCCAGGTCTAACCACTGGCATTTGACTCAAATTCAAACTAGTAACCTGCAAAGTTAAAACATACGCGTGAGCTGAGCTGAAACAGCCAGCACTCTCCGGGGAGCTGTATAAAACTTACATTCATGTGGATAGTCAGTGACTGTGTCATTCTTTGATAAATGGAAATGTAAAGCTGACCGAAATATCAATTTTTTGTTGTACAAGAAATATTGCCATTTTAAAGTTTCAATTTGGATTAAAAATTAGGAATTTTCAGAAAAAAATATAATTTTGCATTTAATATTTTAATGTTAATTTTAACTTTACAGTACAAATTAAACTGATTATTAAGGAAATGCCAAACTAATTTAAAAAAACATCAAAAAAACCCCTTTGAGTTAGAAAAATATAATTGTTTCACTCGGTATGAAATGGTAATTTTCCGACTCTTTTTTTCATTATAACAACAGTAATCAAGCATTTTGTGGCATTAGCACATTGTGAAATGATGTAAAAATAAGTACATGGAAGGTAAAAATGCGTGACCTGTTATGTATTGCCCACAGGAAATAAAAACAAACATCATCTCACCATATTTTTATGGAAGTGTAGTTCAAAATAATTCTTAGTGGCGCAGTGAGGAGCAGCTGAAAATGGTTAATGGTAGCCATTTGGGTACTGTACTGATCAGGCCAATGAGTACTTTGGTGTCTCCCTGAAAAGAAATTCTCGTTTGCAGATCTGTCTGGTTTGTGATTTTGAAGGGGTTTTTGGTTAAAAATATTTATTCAACAAAGAGAATAGCTTTTCTACAAAAAATAGAAATTCTCTGTGGTATTGCTTTAACAGAAAAAAGTAAATGAGAAAGTATATTTTTTTATCCGCTTGAATCTGAAATATGTACAACTGTACCTGCTTCTACAAAGGTATGTCCAAAGAGGATAGTGAGGCACAGGACTGAAACCTCCTTGTAGGCATGCACTAGTCAGAGTTAGTATCCCACCGAGCTGTTCCAAGTCACAGTGAACAGCTATGTCTGAGTCCCAAAAAAGCCTGGAGAGAGAGGGAGGCAAACCATGTCCTTATATCTGACAGCCTGTAGTGTCAAAGAGTGACATATTACAAGCATATTCTCAAAGGATGTAGCGAGCTGCTGCTAGACATGCTGTTCTAGCAATCTGGGAGGTGTTTTACTCGAGCCCACGCTGCTACCACTGGGCTATCCTATTGAATTGCTACCCCCTAATTTTCTCTCTTTAGTGCCACTAAGTGACCACAGGTTAGTCCCTGTGAGACTGTATTATCTTTTCACTCCAATTCTGTATTACGTTTTCATTCCAATACTGTGCAATAAGAGCTTTTGTTTAACTTCTAGCTGCACCAGGCTTGCTTCTGTATTTGCAAGCTATTTTCAGGTTTCTCTCTCTTACACTTCCTTTTGGGCCAGTTGCAAATTCAGGCTGCATAACTGCTCTGTGACTCATTCTCCAGCTTGCAAAATCTCTTTTTGGGTGGGCCCTGCTGGCTCTCAGTTAACAGTCTCTGCTACACTGGCTCATTCTTGTGCTCTTCATTGGATAGCCCTTGTGTTCACAGGCATGCTTTTTCCCAGTGAACAAGTGACACATTTAATTATAACACCCATTTCAGTTTTCAAGGTTTGTAGTGCAGACTTATGCAATGTAGTATCTGTGATTGTATCCCAGTCTAGTAAATCTGATTATTTCCCAACCTCAATAGCAAAACCAGACCTCTTAATACTTACATTTCTTTACTTAAATAGTGTTTACTTGTCAAAACTGTAAAATGACAGACACAAAGAAAACAAAAGGCTTGTTATGTTGATTTCACTAATGGAATGCATCAGTCTAGTGTAAGGCTGAGAGAATGTGCTCCTTTGATATCAGTTACTAATGTTTCGTTATGTTTGTTTATATGAAGCGTGCTATTTTATTTCAAGAGAGCAAATCCAAAGTCTGTTTGTTAGAAACCCAGTAATTATACAGTAATCATATTGCTTGTGATTGGTTAGTGCTTGTCCTCTGCCTCGTGATTATCGCTCTAAGTGGAATGAAAACACTAGAAACTCTGCTTATGTGCCATGCAAGAGGTAGAGTCTGTCCTTGGGTTACAGTGTAAAATGTGCCAAAAGGGAAAAAAAAAATATTCTATTACCATCTTCAGGAGCTGTCGAGACCAGGTGGGGCGGTGCTCCCTGCCTCCCCCCTCTGGACTATCTCCTGTTACTGGGCACAACACTGCCTTATCGCCTGACCCATCGAGAACTCGCTCCTGGGCTATCTCCTGTTAATGGCCCATCAAGCAACTGCCTCACCACTCCCCATCCCATTGTGAGATGCTCCGCCCGGGGGGGGGGGGGGGGGGGGGGGGGAAGGAGCCAAGAAGTCCATGCCAAATAAAAACGGAGATTTTGAACACCCTAGCAGCCTTCTTCCACTGGATTCCCAGAGGAGCTTTTTCCCCCACTGGAGTTCCAGAGGACAAGAGCTACCTACCTACCACTGGACCTTCGGAGGAAGACCAGACTCTTTTACCTGATTGCTGCTTCCACAGAACTACATCCATCGCTTCAGGAGGACTGCAGCCAGCATCTTATCGGACTGCTACTGCCACCCTAACAGGGTGTCAGGTTGTATTCCTGACTCTGTCAGCGTAAACCAGTGGGTTGTTTGTTTTTCCCTGCCTTGTGTTATATATATATATATTAGTAAAGAACTGTTATTCCTATTCCCCATATCTTTGCCTGAAGGCCTGTTAATTTCAAAATTATAATAATTTGGAGGGAAGGGGGTTGCACTTTCCATTTCAAGGGAGGCTCCTGCCTTCCTCCACAGACACCCGTCTTTTCAAACCAAGACAGATTTCTTGAGAAAAGGTATATAAATCAAGTGGACATTAACACCACAGTGTGTTTGAACGTTGCTGCCTGAAACTGATCTGGGTATGCAACTATTCCTTTTTGAAAATATTATTTGTTACAGACTTTTTTTTTTTTTTTTTTTAATAAAAGCTTTGAAGAAGAAATCCAAGCATAAGAGGCATTAGAGTGCTATGGAGTATTTAGGGGGAAAAGCTGAGCAGTTCTCCATTAACTCCTCAATGTGCAATGCAAATATGCTGCTCTTGATTATTCAAGAAAAGGGCTTATTATCAAGAGGTAGAGAAACAGAAAGGGAAAATATGTGTACATTTGTCCTTCATGAATTCAGCTATGGACTCCTTTGAGCTTATGTCATCTATGGACTTTCTAAAGGACAGGTTTTATAAATAACTGTATCAGGCCAGAATCCAGCATTACCTTTAGTAAGAAAATAAAATTTATTTGTGACAAATAAAAGAAATGTTAAGTGAAAGCAGAAAGTGGGGGCCGTTCAATTAAGGAACAGAGTATGTCCCAGTTCTGAATCTCATACAGAATCTATGAAGAGTTTGCAAATAAATGATGTTTAGATTAAGTATGCATTGAATGATCTTAAATAATAATCTCTAAAAATTACACTTTCTCCAGAGACAATAGATGGAAATAGAGACATCATCTTCAATTTAGAGAAATCTTTTCTTCAGATTCCTTGGAAAAGAGCATCAGAAAATACACCTGTCAATCATACATTAAATTTCTGGTGTTCAAGTTGTTCAAGTTGTTCCAGGGTCACTTTGGACCCCAAAGTACTTTAGACAAGCATCAGAACTGCTCTAGTTCATGTCTTGCATAAGACTTCATTTCAGCCTCCAGGGTTCTTTGTAACTTTTCGGCCACATTAGTTTTTCCAGGCTATCTATGCAAGCCACAAACTTAACACATTCTGGAGGACTCTCCAGAAGACCAAATCCACCCACCAACAAAACACGAAGCAATTGGGAAACGATCAAGGAATTTGCATTTTAAAGGCAAAAAAGAGCTACAGCATTTCCAAGTAACAGGGCATCAGTCCCAGAGAAGACACTACCATCTTTCATAAAGCATTCAAATCCTTGAACCGAGGCAGAAAACTAGTGAAGAAGAGAGGTTTGAGATCAATATATAGAAGATAACTTTCATGATTAATAGGACATGAAAATCAATTCTAAACAATTAAAATATGTTAAAAGCTATGAATCAAGTTAATCAGGGCTGAGCAATGTGATTATTAGGGACAAATGACGGAAAATGAGACAGTACAAATTGACTAGAAAATGCAATAGTCTCCAAAACATAGATTTTTAAAATTTTATATGAACAATAAGGATATTTCAAAAAATAATATGGGTATTCACTCTTCTTGTTCTTATTTGAAGAAAATCAGGAAGTACTAAAATATATTCTTGACAACTGGTTAAGTAGAACAACTTTCTAGAGTGTGAGAAATTGTGAGTCTCTCAGCAAGAGGAAATGAGAGGGAGAGATTTGTCTGAGGAACTAACAAGTAGAATAAAGAACTAGGAAGATGAGCTTTTTAAGGGTATACAAGAGCTTTAGTCATCTAACTTTAATCATGGAAAATATTGATGGTTAGAGAATATGCAGTATGTGACATAGCATTAATAAGGACAAATGATCTTTTAGTGGACCTATTTGATCTGTTTTCCAGGCACCTGTGCCTGGGCCAACAGAATTAATCATGAAATTTTCCTCCTGCATTGGGCTGAACTCAGCTGACTGTGATTGAAGTTTTACTCTTTCTACTGTGTTGGAAACTGTCTTTGAAACTTAATGATATAGAGTAACATGTTCACACAAATTACTAATGATTCCTTTATGTTGATCCAAGCCTGTAAATAAGGATCACTGTTAATAAAGGGTTGGTTTACTTCATTACTGTATGCTTTTTTCTGCTGCAACGGTACTTTATTTTAAATTCTTTGGTGAGTTTTGACTTAACTAGAGGATTTCAGTTTCCTCATTCCTCTGATTTTAGTGAAAGTCAAAAAGCTAACCTCAATGAGTAATAAATGCCACTGCCCTTCTCCTCTCTAATACTGTCATGGCACATTGCATTGTATTCATATTTTTTCTTTAATATTAATGAAAGCACAGGATTTAGTCAGTGAAAGTTATAACAGGTAGGTTGCTCCAAAACACTAGATATTTTTTTCCTTTCAGATCCTGAAGGTTCACTGTGGGGCTAATACATAGTTAGCATTTGTGTGGTAAGAAGTGCTGACTTATGTAGGTTACAAAAATTAACGGCATGTGAAGACCTTCCCTAGAGTTGGATTTTGCCATTATTTTCATCACCAATGTAGCAGCAAAGTAAAAATCACTGACAGTGCTAATACCAATATTAGCAATGGTGAAGTCGGAAAACCACTTGAAAGGGAGGAAAGGCTGGGGAATGACATTGGAAAACCAGAGTGAATTGATAGCCACCATCTCAGCAGGAACTTTTTTCTATGTCTTTAGAATGTGGAGTGTGTTTTCCTTTTGTTGTATTATGTAGTAAAAGCTTTTCTGCCTGACCCTGTCAGGATTAAGGAGTCATCAAAGGGTGTGGTGAGCTTTGTAGAGGGTAGATAAGATTTCTTGAAATGGTTGATTAAAGTTACACAAATAGGTCTATATGAGTGAAAATTAAATACTTTCAGAATGTAAATATCTAGCTTTTAGCCAGCTCTCACTAAAAGTCTGTTCACATGTCTTCTGTGATAACCTTGTCTGCATAAGTATAGTATAAATTTTAGCTATATAATATGACTATAAATGCATTATAATTATCCATCTGCATTTTTAAAAAGTTATTAGTGGCTTTGAGAAACATCCTCTTTGTGAATACTAAGACACTCAAACCCATTTGTCACCTCTTAAAGTATGAGCTGCTCTTAATGTCTGACTATGCAGTTACAGTTATTAATATGTCCATGACTTACACAGTTATCATAGCTGCTGTATCAGGAACCTCTCCAGATTAGAGGACTGTTCACATAACACCAAAAAGAAATGGGTATAAGGTTTTGAATGTGCTTCACATTTGCCATTTGAATGACTTATGATTAAGGTGTTTTATTTCATTTTTTTTCCTCCTTATTGAGACCCTAGAGTGAATCATTATAACAGTCTATGGGATTTGGTTATTAAGACGCTTGAAATCACAATTATTACTACCATCCTTTATGTGATCTTCTATTGAAAACTCCAGTACTAACAGTGGAAATTTTCTTTCCACAGGCATACATTCTAGCAAGAACTAGGGCATCATACTTTGAGATTAAAGTTCAACAAGAAATAAAAATTAATTTCATCAACAATTCTCCAGTTTTGCCTGTAATAATTTCTCTTATTTTGACACAACACTGCAAAGATTAAACCATCATTAAATTTTTAAGTTGGACCTGTTTTCTATTTATAATACGAATGTTATCTCTCAAATTTACTACAAATTAGCCTTCAGGGAGTTATGACAGATTACATTTGAATCTAACCTAACTTGAAAAATGCTTAAGTTTCTCCCTCTTCAGCAAAGTGTTTCAGCACATGCTTAGGGCTTGGTGAGGACAGTCAGATGTTAGTTGTGTGCTAACAGCTACATCCAAAAGTTGTATTTGTGCCTGAGTACCTTGCAGAATAGAGGTGGACTTCTGAAGTGAATTAAGCAGAATGAAACGCCTCTGTCATTCCCCTGGGTTGAAAACTGCTTTTCTAGCTTGTGTAAGTTCGACATAAAGGGAAAGGAAGCCACAGAATAGAATCCTATTCTCAGTAACCCATACGAACAAAATAGAAACCCTCTAGTTTCACGCTGGAGTACACTAGATCTTTAAAATGATATTTCCCTTCAGCCCAATCTTCTTAATAATTTCCATGTACAGTTTATGTTCAGTAACTGAAATCAGAGATCTACTTTATATTTAATGTTCTTTGAAGCTGGTATTTAAAACAACAACAACAAAAAAGAATTGAGACAACATAAGCTCTGTTTTTAAATTTAACAAAAGGACTTATGAAAGGACAACTCTGTTTTGATGGGGAGTTTCTCCGCATGATTTAATCCTTCCAGATACTTTACTTATTTATCTTGTTTTAAGATAATTTCTTGGTCTTTTTATCTACTGAGCAAGCTCCTCTTTTTCTCGTGGAAGAATGTCTCATCTCTGTTGCAATGGAGTTGTACAAGAATACATTTGCATTAAAAATATACTTTTTGACGACAAGATTTTTTATCTGAAACAAACAAGAAAGTGCAGACCATTGTAAGTGCCCTTTTTTCCCAGGTGAATTGTAATGAGTGACCTACTAAAATCTTCACAGAGCAGAACAGAATTTTGTATAACTTGAAATTACAAAAAAAATGCAAACTTCAAATTCAGTCACAAATTCAGGCTGAAAAATCCATTCTCTATTCTGTGACTGAATGTTACTGCACAACAGTGAATTTCATAGCTAGTTTTGCTAATTCAAAGCAAAGAAAATGAAAATTTTTAAATGCTTCTTCTGTCAGCGTGCCTTGTTTTGGGCACAGAACAGACATTTGAGTAGTTCAGGTTCTGTCCCTGGCTCTTTTACAGACTTGCTGGCCATGTTATTCTGTCTCATTGTCCGAGTGTCTTTTTTTTTTTTTTTTTTAATGAACTTAGTTTAAAATAAAACAACCTATCAATTTTACTAGTCCCCTTTTGTACTTTCTCTGGAAGACACCGGTGTAATATATTTATAGCCTACTTTGTAATACACTTCAAAAAGTACTTTGTGATGGCAGTAGGACACTATATGGCCAGCCCAGCCCAGCCTTGTTCACCAAAATATTCTGGAGTGAGAGCCCAAGAGAGCAGAAAACTACTACTATTACACTCTGAGAATGAAGCATATTAACATTATGTTCATTTCTTTGCTCTGCAGTAGTGCCAAGGCTTAGAAAGTCCTTATGAAACTTGTGTCAGTAATTTATGTTAACAATGTTTTAAAACCAAACTCATTACTAGTAAAATGGCATGCAACTCCTTCTCCTTTGGTGATTTTTCATTCATAGAAACAGAGATTATGGTCCATGATATTCTTGAAACATTCTAAAATGACAGTTCATGGATATCTGAAAAACAATTTCTTGATCCAAAAATCCAGGATTACTTTTCTGCCCTTCAGGAGAATGCTGATTCATTAGTGTCCTAATCAGAACATGTGTAACTCAAAACTTGACTTAGATTCAGACACAGCCTTTGTTTCAAACCTCCTGCACCACTAACATCTGTTCCCTTCAGTAGGTTTTTATCATTTGGATCCCAAACAGCTTGGCCATCAGCTGTCTCCGGATCTTCTCCACGCTAACACTGCCAGTAGCATGCAGTGTCCACATCTCTGCACCTGTCTGCTCCTGCAGCCCAAAGTGGGCAGAGCACCAAGCAACACCTGTTAGTGCAGAGCAGTGCACGGGCCATGGTCCTGACTAAGGTTTGGATTGCCCTGAGCTAGAAGGAGTTAACCAGGAGGGACATGTGGCTCCTCTGAAGCCATTCATTGCTAACAGTCCCAGCTGGTGCTAAGTCCCTGCACAAGTTGTGGTCCAGTTTTTCTCCTGATCTGTATTATGATGTTGGTAACCTCCATACCTTGAAGTATACTAATATGGTGATTTTGACAGTGGTATCTACACAGCCTATTTGGAAAACGGGGGGTAAAACAAGATAAGATAAAGCCGTCTTGGGGAGAAAAGAACCACTTGCTTCAGAGAGTGGAATTGGAAAACTCTGAAACAGCAGCTAACTAATTGAGAGCAGGTGGTTTTTAAAACATAATGTAAATAAAATGTGGTAAATGCTGTCAGTTGGACCAATGACCTAAAAGTTTGCACAGGCTGACTCAGTTTCCCTTGTGCTAGTGCACTTGCATTATCATCTTTCATGAATTATTCACTTGCATGATGATCGTGTTCAAAAGCCCAGCTCGTGATTGTGTCCCTATTGTGCTGGCTACTGTACAAACACAACGTAGGGAAAAAATCTGGTTTTGGAGTGACCACTAACATCAATATTTCCAATATATACAATATGGTTAACTTTCTAAAACTATTTTACTAAGTGAATCTGTTGCAAATTCTTTAAGCATTAAGTAACTAGTAAACTTACAGCAACAATTTGATGTTAGCTCTTTACCTTCAGAGTTCCTAATACTTTCTTGCCATTTGCCTTTTCATTTCCCTTTGCAGCAGCTCATCTCTCATTTTAAAAGTCTCCTTTAAGAGCTAATGTTAAATATGTTCATGAACTGATGAACAGTGCTACATAATGCTGCTAATGGTTGCTTTTATATTATGCTTATTACTCACTTGTCAAAGGCCTGAAATGTAGCCCAGGTAAGAATATCAACCATCCAAAGTGTAATGATAGATTTTCTCACTTCTTTGTAACAAACTACTGTCCAGTTCTCAGAAGTGAGGAGTGTTGGTGACAATGCACATTAGAAACATGCTGAACTTCCTTAGGTCCAGATACATTTGCTTAGTGTAGATGCACTTTTTCTTTGTAAGTAGCAAATTATGTTTGTGCAGAAACATCTGAGGTAAAATAAAACAAAAAATTTCCAAATCATACAGAGGACATACAAGCCTGAGTCTCTATGACCTTAATGAAAATGAAAGAGAATATGAAATAGATGTGAAGGGTTCCAATTCCAGTCTCATATCATTTGCCTTGGTTTAAAGGATTTATCAAAGCCCATGGCAACAGTGAGTTGTTTCTGCTATATTTATTTAGAAACTTGTTTAGGAACAAAACAGAAAGTTTTGTGAGGTTTTGAGGATTAAGAAAGAGAGAATCTAAATTTTGGTCCAAGCTCCTAAGTGCAAAGTGATGCAAAGTTTGATTAATCTATTTAGTAAAAAATAATTTATGTTTTTAATTAATGCCACTGTTCAGACTCTTGGCAGAAATCTGTTGGAGCAGACAAAGGTATTCCTTATAACATGTCCTTAATTTTTTAAGTTACTTGAACAGATTAGGTGTGTTTCCATGTCCTCCCTTTTTAAACAATAAATGGCAGAATAGTCTGGAAAATGAGTATTATTACTAGCCTGCAGTAGCCTCTAGTGGCCTGAGGCAACTGGTTATATGCAGAATACAAATGATGCTAGCACCCATGGCTTTTTTTTCCTAGCTACAAACAAGTTAATATATATTTATATCTGCTGTATTTGAGATAATATTGAGTCTGGGGCCAGTGTAATGTAAGAGAAAAAAAGTTTTGTGTACTTATTCAGCAGAGCAGGAAAACAAGTCTGAATTATATTTCCATTTATCATGCTTGAGCATTAGCTACAAGGCCTATCCTGAAGATGTAGTCACCAAAACAGAATGGATGTTAATTCTGCTTGAGAGTCTATGATTGGTCATGGCTTTCAGGTCAACCTCTTTATGTCTAAGTCTAAAAGATCCCCGAAACGCATTACTAATGAAAAGAAACACAAACTTCCTTTAATGCATTTTATTAAAAGTATTAAAAAAAAATACACTAAGAAAATGCTGTCACAAGTGCTAGGCTAGTGATCAGAATAGCGAAATAAACATTTGCTAAAACAATATAAATCAGAGAGTGAGGAAATCAACAAGCTCATCTTAGTACTAGTTAAGAATTCAATATTGGATTAGTACCAATGAGTCTTATAAACTCTGAAAAGTGACTTAAGAGTTAGAAACCCTGAAAAAATCATTTTAACTGGGTGAGCAAACATAAATTGACGATGACTGAGTATTTTTCTGCTGAAATCATGCTGTCTTATTTTTGAACTACAGAATAGAAAGCTTCCACTCTTGAATTTATATTGCAACAGCTAAACCTTTCCTTCATTTTCCCCTCGGCAGAGATACTGCATTGTGGGTCTTAAAAGAACATTCTGGTTAGTACAATACAATAGTTGACAGCTTTATATTTTGTAGAAATGTTAAACTCGGAACACAGGACCTATTTTACTGAGTATTTTTATGAGATTGTTTCAAGAAGACTTAAACCTTTGTATGACGTCTTCCTTGTGTAGATGTTATAGGATCATTCAGACATGCGTGCATACAACACACTTGCACATTCTATAATCAAAGGATAAAAGTCTCATCCATCTCTCAGCTAATAAAAAACACAAGGCAAAAATAATAAAACAAGAAAGATACAAAACTTAACCAAGTGTTGGCCAACTTTCAAGATGGTAATCTCATTTCCGATGACCTAGAACAGTGTTCAAGAAGCCAGAAACTGATGCTACTATGCTCTTAGTTACTGGTCTTCTTTCAATAGAGAGAGACATTATTCAAAGGCTAGGGAAGAGTCTTTTCTCATTAAAATGATTATTTTGTTCCAAGGTGATTTGGTCTTGGATTTCTGGAAATTCCTTTTTCCTTCATATAGCTGGTTTAACTGAAAACCAAAGCTTCTCCTCCTTACCCTTAATTCCTATGATTTATGAGTATCACTCTGTCTTACTGCATTTCTATCCAATCCCTCCAAATAAATCAAGTGTGAAACCTGGGACTATGCAACTCGTTCCACTCAGGTCTAAGATACATCATTCTTTATTTTTATTAACATGATAAAGCCAAGCTTTAATTTTTTTGCCTTTAAGTCAAGTATTTCTCTGTAGAATCACAAGCAAAAGGAAGAAATTGCTTTGGTCATTTACGGTACCCTCGTTAAGCACCTGTTTTGACTTGAACTCTAGAGAAGCTTCTCTCCCTCTACTTGTGGAAGGATATTTACGAAATAAGGAACATGTGAACAATCCAGCCTTTCCAGAGAATCTGAGCTGGGACGTATCGGAACTGCTGAAAGCATAAACAACTTCCGGTGCAGGGGGCATGAACATCTTACAGGTGCAGGAGAAGAGACAGCCGCCACTAATGACGCAGTTTTAATTTCTTGAAGAAGATGGGTGTGAACATTTGTGAACGTGACTTGAACATGACTCGCAATGTGGCCAATCAGGTTGGACTATGGGCTGTTATTTGCGATGAAGCCAATCAGTATTTATTGGGTGTGGTTGAGGGTTATAAATTGCACTGGAAACACGGAAATAAAGATTCACTTGTTAGATCACATTGATCGTGTCAGTGTCCTCACGCAGCTCCCGCACTCTACTGACTCTAGAAAGTAATTTCTCACTCCATCACCCAATTTAGGAGCCTAAAGTGAAGTGCTTCCTGTCTGTCACAATTTTACAGAAATGCAATCTCAAGTTGTATTAAAATAACTGACTAAGAAGACCTGACAACCACAAGTTGTCAAGTAGGTGTCCACCGGTAAACTAAAACAAAGTATCAGCGTTATGTAACCCATCTGGCATAATTTGTCTTGTGAACAACATTAGATAATCCATATTTTGGAATTAATGCATAAATCAAAGTTTTTGCATTTTATAAGAATTATAAAATTATAAGAATTTATAAGAAAAGTTACTACCCACGGGAAAAGTCACATGAATTTTATGTTCCTGTATAACTTCCTTGTTTTATAATTGTGAATTCCCCAGGTTTTACATTATAATTTTAAAAGAAAAGCAGGTCTCAAGGGAAGAAGGGAAGGGAAATTATGCCACGGTGTACTTTCCTGATTACTTTCAAGCAATATAAATTCATACAGATACCAAATGGGATATCTCCACTCTCATTGCACATGCAATGTCTTTTCTTCTGTCAGCAGTCATCTTACAGAGCTTTGTAGGCAGTCAGATCCTGGCACCGGCAGGTATTGATCCTGATGAAAACTATCCCTTTTTCATTTCTTTGATTAATTTTCATTCTTTTGGATCCCTGGGCAATCATAAAAGCACAAGTGTTTATAGAAGAAAAGTAGCAGGCATATGCAACTGGAGGACAAGAAGGGACTATCCCTTTGACAGAAGCATGGACTTGGGTCACTTTTAGTTGAGAATAAAAATATTCCCTTAGTTAAGAGAAGTGTAAATAGGATTTAATCATCTCATGAGAATCCATCAGTGTCCATGTTTACATGATGAAACATACCAGTACATCTACTGCAGGATAAACTGTTCTGGAAGAGTTAACTGCGCAGCATTCTAAAGTAGAAATCACTTTCATCTTAGAAAAGTTACTCCAGAATATTATAAATTTTTAATATAGTGTCTCCATGGAAAATTATTCCAGACAATTGTTTTAGCCGCTTTCCTTAGAAGACAAGAAAGAAAAATATTGTTTGTCTCATAAGGATTACTAAGAACATACTCAGCATTGATTTCCTTCTTGGACAGTTTGCAAAAATCAGTCTGTTTACATAGTGCAGATAGAGTATACAGGCATTTTCTTGCTTAACACCTGATAACTCATCTTTGTGCTTTTGTATTCTGCTGAATTGTAGATGCTTAGTCTAATTGTTTGAAAGGGGAATCAAATGTAGTCTGGTGCTTAAGAAGCCCAGGAACAGGTCTAGTGATTTAGTATTACATACAAAACCATTAATGCAGCTCCACACCTCAGCAGAACTGTAGTTCCCAATTTATAATCCTTCGTAAGACTGGAATAGACTAACCCAAATGTGTGCACACCTCAGTGCTCAGATTTTCAAGTTGCTCTGTTACTCATTACCATTATGTGAAGGAAAGGGCAAGGTACTCTGGATAGTATAAACCACACATTTCACCGCTAGAACATTGCCCAGTCCTTCCATCAAATTCAGTCAAGCCTTTTTGAGTTAAAAATAGTTCACCTTGTTTTCTTTTCTCTTTCTTTTTGTATACTTCTTGGATCTTCTTAGAACCAAAAATAAAAGTGATGAAGATGATAGGATGGATCATTTCACACAGAAATCTGTGGAAACTGAAGAAACTTTTTTTGACTCAAGAAAGTCTGGAATGTATGGTCCCTGGATTCCCTTGGAGTCAGGTATAACTCAGACTTATCTGCAAGATAGCGTGTCTGGTTTAATTAGGATGAAAAATGTATATTCAGAAATGGTGAAAAATACAGTTTTTCCACCTCTTTTGACTTTCTAGCAAGTCTTGAAGCAAGTCTGCTGTTTTTTCAGAAGTAGCTTAGCTTTCATTTGAAAACTTGCAAAGCAAGGTTCTAACTCCTACACTTCGAAGATGTGAATGAAAATCTTGAAAAATGTGATTATGCATCGATAAAAACGAATAGATTTTTAAGATAATTCAAAAAGAACAACTGAAGAAAAAAACACCATTTTGAGGCCTGGCTCACATTTTTATTATTTTTAATATTTGGGATTGGCAGAAGTAGAAAGAGTAATCTACAAAGAGGATGGGATTAAGTATGTCCCAGGTGTCCTAAACCCTGAATAGTTGATGGCTTTGTCTAAATATATCTCTGATATGCACAAGAAGTGGCGGGATGATCCTGTTGCAAAAACATGACTATGTCCCGTAGCACTGGGAAACCGGAGCACTGGATTTTATTTGGCTTCCTATCTTTTAAAAATCAAGCCAGGCATTTTCCACAGTGATGTACACTCTGCAGTTGAAGGCAATGATCTCTCAGGAAAACTTTGTCCTTTATTGTTGCATGTCTCAGTTCCGTATACATGAAAAAGAGATCTTGATAATCCTTTCCATTTCTGAGCTGGTACCACCTGTCTATTTTCAATGCATGATTTAAGTAGTGTGGATATTTTATAACAAATACGACAGCGATTAATCAGGACTGTGACTTTATTTCACAAAAACTAAGTATTGTGTAACTCTTCTGTGACAAATAAATGTGTATGATTGTTATAAGGGTAGAAGGAATCATAACAGCGTCTGAATTGTGTAACTCCAGTTGACTTGCATAACTCATGCCGCAGAATCTTAACTTTAGGTAGTATTTTCATAAGGTCCATAACTTTTGATTTTATTTGTTTTATAATTATGGAATTTGAGTATTCTGAGAAATGATGGTGAGTCAGCAGTGGAATCAAGAGTTCCATTTATAGTGTATGAAAAGTTAATAAATGATTAGTGGGTGTTTTAATGAATAAGTTGTTTATAGAAGGGTCAAATGTGACTTATAACCATCTTTACCACTTACTACTGATGTGCATAGAACCATCTGCAACCATTTATGATCACTACAGAAGCTATGAGGCCTAGCAATACGTTTTAAAGAATCTATTAATCACATATTAACCCTCTATAAACCATTTCAAATTGATTCTTAATGTGAAGTGTGACTAACTTAAGCTCTAGATTCTTACTTTAAGCTCTGGCCTGTGGACTGTCTTGTGCTGACAGTGTGTCTTTAAGACCAATATGTCACCCTAGATATAGAGCTGTGACTCTTTTTTTGTGATTTTGTGCCTTAACATCATTATTTGTGTACTGTCTGTCTTCCCCTCTTCCAGCTATTTGGGACGCGATGCTTCAACAAATAATGGACAACATTCTCAGCAGGAGGCTTCATGATTTTATTACAAGCTCTTGGTTACATCTGTAAAATGTCAAGAGCAGTGGCTAACCACCAGCTCCACCATTATTTCATCAAAACAACAGAAATGCACTAAAATGAACTATTCAACATATTGCCCACATTTTTACTTTTGCTACTGACAGATCATTATATATAAATATATGCTGGTCAGATATTTTGTGTTAAATGCCTCCTGTCTCTCCATTTCTGCTTTTTAGAATTTCTTACTGGCGTGTTTGCAGCCCAGCAAGTGCAGTGGTACTCATGGCAGTCTAGAGCTCAACACCAGACAAGTGCTTTAGTGTGAAATGTCTGTGTGTGAGTGGAGGGAGTGGTGAGAAATCCCTAGACCAGGATGTTGTGTGCCAAATTCATCCTGGGAGGAGAAGCTTGTGAGCTCAAATACAGAGTTAAGTGACTGTGCTGTAACTCCTTAACAGACACATTCAAATCTTAAGCTGTTTGTCTTGGTTTGAAACGAACACAGAAATATTCAAACATTTAAGGAATGCAGAGTTTGATCAGGACTCGCACTGTTACTGTTGTTATTACACTGGTGGTTAGTAGTAATTCAGGACAACTTATGGGTTATTGTACACTCCAGTGATCATTCCCAGGCAGAGCAGTTTCAAAACAACTGCTCCTGCAAGTACGGCCTAGTGGGACGACTGCTGTAATTAAACAAATCCTCTCTTTTCTGCAGTGGTGTGTGTTAGTAGTTTTCATTCAGCGTTATCTGAGAGAGGCATTCTTTGTGGGAACAGCATTTCAACACTGGTGTTGATCAGTTCTGACTTCTCTGAGATGCATTGGTTTAAGCATCAATATCATATTCTCTGTTCTCCTTTCTTGCTGGGGCAGGCACTATAAATTAGACAATAGTGGTCGTCTCAGTGTGATAGTTGTTTAATCCCAACAATTGTTCTTTTACTTCACAGTTATTTTAAATTCTCTCATTCGTAATATATTTCAGTAGTAGCTGGAGGTGCAAAAAAGAAGTTATTTTAAAATCTCTAGTATAGTTTATGGTTATCATGACTGAAACAGTTTCTATGTATTTACATGTGTGAACTAAGTTGATACGTTGATTGAATTCCTGCTATACAGATATCAACATTATAAAAATTGTGATGGTGACTGACAGCAGCTAATGTGCTTCTGATTGTCAGCTGTTGGAAGAAAGTTGGTGGCAATCAAATGGATGGGAAAATTTTATACTTAACTCTGTATTTTCTTCTTAGTTCAAATTTGCAGTATGCAAGAGTACAGAATTTTACAAGCCTATTTCTCCTATGCACAGGACATTTTCACTGAAACATGGGGACCAAGTGTAGATAGATGGCCAGTGATCAGAGACTGTACAACCCTAAATTTCTTTTACCAGCAGGGAAATGAGCTCCTATGTATTAATATGCTTTTTTTCCCCCTGTTGCCTATAGAACCGATGCAAAGTGGTGAAATCTATCAGCTGTGTTGATGTCATTGATGTTTTCCTTATTCCACTACTGTCATGAGTTATTTTTATATTCTGCTTCTACTACACAAATGTCAAAGTCAGTGCTGACTGGTTGTTGTGCATTAATGCTAGCAGCTTACAGTTTCACTGTTGTTATTATATTGCTATAATACCCTCACTAACACCACTTAAGCTTAAGATTACTAATGGTACTGGTAAAATATACATTCAGTGATACTTATATCTGTGTGCAAATTTGAGAAGACTGTGTGAATTAGAGAACATCCTGCAAATTTAGAGCTAAAATAACTTCAAGGCAGAATTATAACTAACTAGACGTGTGCCTTGCTAGCTTTAACATTTTTTTCCAAATTTGAAGCTTTTGATTTTAAACTGGTGAATTCTTTCATCACTGTGCAAAACACCTAGCTTAGCTGCTTGAGAACAGTGAACTCCCATCATAAAAGAATGTGCCTGCATTTCTGACACACTGAGCACCTTCCCCTCTTACCATCTTTTAGGAAACAGAGACAAGATTCACAGAACCTGAGTGTGACTTGAATGGCACATTAGTCTGTGCAGTCACTCTGCACAGGTGTGAGTTTTGAACAAAATGCTGAAAATTTGCTCAAATTGCTTTGCAGTTAGGACAGATAGTTGTCTGAAATCTCCTTCAAGAGAAGGAAAATTGTATGCACAGCTAGTACGTTGAGATAATTTTACTTTTAAAATGATAGTCACCGCTTACATATTTGAGATAACAGATGCAGCTCTGCCCTGCAGCACAGCCTTATTCTGCATATCATGTGATTGTTGTATTAGGAATATATATCCTGCTTAAAAATAGAAATGCCTGCTGCACCAGTTTTGGTAGTAAAGAAGTAAAACTCACTATTAATAAGAATCTTTATCAGGCAATTTTCAGTCGATTAAGTTTCACTAATCAAATCCATGACTTCGACCACATACCACACCCCCTTAAGCAGTCAGTATTAGCATATTCGAAGAACCAAAAGTCCTTAGGAGTATTTGCACTGTGTTTGCTCAGGAATGTAATGGAAACTGGGTGAAAGAGCAAGAGAGAGACTGCTCGAAAGCATGACTGTGTTTTGGCAGATGTTAATGTGCAGTTCTCTTTAAAATTCCCATGGAACTTCAGAGAAATGAAAGGTGCTAGTCTCACTGTCCTGGAAAAACTGCGATTGGGTGAATTGTGTCTTACCTCTTTAGATTTCTCTTGAAACAGGTCTCAGGAGTGAATGTATGCTTAGTGATATCATTTTTATGAAAACAAGCCTGATACTAGGAAAAGTCCAAAATTTTCATAAAATAAGTAACTTTCTGAATAGTCTTTGTTCAGATATTTGTTTATTGTAAACCTAGTTTAGGATGAACTAGCATCGAAAAAAAAATTACAGTGTAGCATGAGACATAGAAGGCACTGTGTGCTGTTTTCAAAGCTTCATCTCTGCCCCTGGTTGCACTACCAGTTACAGGATTTCAGCACTGTGCCTGCTCTAATAATATTGATGTGCTTTTACATCTCTGATGCAACATAAAAACATGCAATTTTCCTGCTCTGATCCTTCTTGATTCTCAAAATCTTCTGGAAGTTATCAGCCACCTAATTAAAAAAAAAAAAAAAAAAAAAAAAAAAAAAAAAAAAAAGAAGGAATCCAAGACTCTTGAAAATTAGAATTTCTACCACCATGAGAATATATTTTTCTTTCTTTTACTGTCTTCTGCTTTACCCTGTTACCTCCCTCATCCCAGTGCAGCTGTGACTGAGAAAATGATAACTGTTTGAAAAGATGTCCACTGTGGGACTTTTTTTACAGCTTCTGACTCTTCATTCCTTCTGGAACAAGCAGACTTTGGACAGGAGCATTGCTCCTGAAACCACAGGCCACCACAGGTGGGGCAGCAGGCAGTCAAAGTGACCAGTGTCAGGATATAGGAGCAGGAGAAAGGCAGACGGGACAAAACTAACTAAGACTGCATCAATCCTAAGGCCCTTTCAGTTTAACATCTGATCCAAAATCCACCTGCATCACAGAAGTCTTCTAATTACAATGGGATTTGAGTCAGGTTGAGGACAGTAGGTACAACTGAGGTCCAGCAGTTGGGAGAAGATACAGCCAGATGATCTGGAGAGACTGCTGGTTTACAGTCTATCTAGTGATAATGAATTTAGCTGTGAGATGAATGGACCTAATTTCAGGATGAAGGACAAGATGCACTCAGCCCCAGCTTGGCCAAAGGGTGTGCTTTTTAAACAAGATCAAACAGCTCTCCAGTTCCAGGGAAACAAATATATTAAAGGGAACATGCACCATTTCGATGAGAAGGATGTAGAAAGAATTTACACAGAGAAAGGGTACTGGAGGGGGGATATTTCCAAGGAAGATGTTATCAATTTCCAAATGTGGTTCAGTGCCTGAGAGTAGAATGTTTTCAAGCAGCCGTTCCATAAATTCTATCTTTTTCCCCTATGAAAATAAAGCTTTATAACAAACATTGCAAATCAATGAAATAAGAAATAATGATTTTTATCATCTGTATTTCCAGCTGATTCACTGGTATAATGGTATATACAAAGTAGGTAAACTCATCTGTTGGTGTTCCAGACTGGGACTGAGAATGGGTAAAATCTGTTTCCTAAATTTCAATAGAGTAAATGGATCACATTGTTAAGCTGAACCTTCAGCCCAGATTGAACTTTCTGAATTTTGAGCCAGTTTTTTTCTCCCTCAAATTCATGCAGCACTGTCCTTTTGCTTTAGGCCAGAGTAGACATGAGAGAAATTTAAAATCACCAGTGAAAGGTGTTTGAGCACGGTTGGAGGTGCAGAAACTGCCCCAAATCTTAGCTTGTGAACTTATCTCTGAGATTTCTAGATTTAATTTCAGGATCTAATTTTCCAGCTCTTTTCTGTTGAGCAGATTAAAATGGAAGTTGCTGATCTGAACTGGACTTGCCCATTGAAAATTTCCTGCTTAGCTTTTCAAAGTCAAGCACAAATCTTCCTAAGGCAGGAGGAAAGCAAATAGATTTATTTGGTTACAAACGTCACTTCTCCAGCAAACAGTAGCTACAACAAATTTTTCAATCCAATGAAACCTGCTAATTCTTTAAGCAAAAGCCTTTGTTTTTCCCAGCAGTTAAAATCCTGGCTTGCAGTGATCATTGTTTAACAAAGGAAAATATCCAGCTCTTCTTTCCTGCTTCTGTGTGGTCTGTCAGACACTTATCTGAAGAAAAGCGAATTGCAACTTGTTGCTCAGCCACAACATGGACATACTGCATCCCTTGGGAGGGATTATATATATTCAAACCAGAGAGAATCTCCTGCATTGCTTTTTCCCCTCCCATGTGACAACTCTGCTTTCTAAATACAAGAAACTGTTCGAAGCAGGCTAGCTGTGGAGGCTGCTTTGATGTCCTGCCATCACACTGAGCTGTGGAAAGCCTTCTTGTTGTCTTATGTAGGGAGCAGTTGAGGATATCAAAGGGAAGATGGGATGTTAAATTTTTATTGATGAATGTTTAATAGTCTGGGTTGTAAGCTGTCATGAGTAATGCAGTAAAAGGATTCATTCTGAATCTTGCTGTTTGCCATACAGTGTCTGAAAGTGATTAGTCTTTAAAGAGTACAAATCTTTATTTTTTTTTTCTCCAGCAATTTATTTTCTGCAGCAGATTAAAAGAAATCTATCATGATACTTAGGAGAGAGTCAAGTGGGCACATTAGGTTAATACACCAGCCTCTCAGCTTGAGACCTGAGTTTGAATCAGGTTTACAGCAAAAAAGGCAATGAATTTAGCACTGTTTTCTGAAAGCCCACTAATGTGACAAGTTTGGCCATGTCCCACTGGGCTTAGGGTCATGCATCTCATGAGGTACAACTTTATACCTGGTAAAACATGAAGGATGTTAATTGAGCGATGTGCAGAAACACTGGGCACATTACAAAGGACACAGCCAGAAGATAGCTGAGGACTCATGGGTTCCCCTTCCTCCTCCTCCTCAAAAAAAAACCCAACTCTATTTCCTACCTCCTAGATCACCAAAGTTTTAAAATAAATGTAAACAAAAACTTTTAAGACCACTGCTCTCTCATTCCCCACTCTCCATTGAAAAAATGTGCATAATATAACATCTAACACACAGTTTGAAAAAAAACCTGTGTCAATATAAGGGAAAGTCTGGGGAACCAGGTGGCATTCATATTGTTATAGGTTAGTCCTGTAACTAAATGCTTCTAGAGACACAGAGAAATCCAGGCATGTTCCTGAAGGAATAGAGAGTACATGAGGGCTGAGAGAAAGACCAGAGAGGGAGAAGGAGAGGTGAAGTCATTGCAGGAGATTGCATGGCTTGTACATGTTTCATTAACCTGATAGGTAATTATGAACACATAGCATGGGCCTGATGGGTTTGCGTGATGCTTGATAAAGCTTCAGGAAACAAAAAGTTTTCTTCTCTTACACAAAATGTGATTCAGGAACAAGGTTAGGTTAAACATGAGTTCTAACGAGCTATGTTTTAAGACACTTTAATTTACAAAGTTTTAGTGAAGTATAAATGCAATTACGAGAAAGATGCCAAATAAAACAGCCTTAACTTCAAGTCCATAGTGTATTTTTTTGAAGTCTCTTGAACATACAAAAAAGCTAGCATCATCCTTTAGCTGCTGTCCTGTTCTGTAGAGGGCAGTTTTTTGGATGAGGAAAAGAGATGATTATCCTTTATGATTCCTAATCAACCCTTGATCATAACTAATTTAGTGACTTTTTACAGAATGAATAGCATTTGCATGTTGTGAATTCATATTTATCCACTCAGAAAGAGATTGAGATACACATGCCTTCCTAGCTTTCTGAGCAACCATCAGATAGAGAATGATTTTTGTCACTACCATCTGAGCTGGTGATGAAAAGCTTTCTCAGTTTCAGGTCATCTTGGCAACAGATGAACTTCCTAACTACTGTCACTGTCATGAAGGTGTTTTAAAGGACTATTTTTTTCTCTGTCATCCTAAAAAAAGAATATGAAACAATGATTTTTTATGAGATATCCCAGAAAAACTCTGGCTTAAACAATTAAAAAAAAAATCAAACCCTGTAACAGCCATGCAAACCTGTGGACACAAACTGATGAGGAAGGAGAATTCCACATGTGTATGTCATTTATGAGGTGCATGGGGATAAATTTATGCACAGGAATACGTATGTGCCTGTGTCTTACACACAATCTCTAGTGTACACACCTGTGCAAAAGCATGCAACTGAAAATCTGCACTGTGTCTTTGTTGCCTGTGTGCTGATTAAAGGCAGATGGAGTTTCCCTTACTTGGAATAAATAGTTCTGGCTTCTGTTTTATGTTCACTTTTTAAGAGAGACTTTGTTTGCATTATCAAATCTTCAGTAGAGCATGATTTAACAGTCTGCTCTTCAAAACACAAAAGAGAGCTTTACATGGGCATCTTGAAAGGCAGACTTAGAAGGGTGATAAATACTTATGTGGACACAAAGATTAATGGAATACTGTTCTCAGTCTCAATTACAGAAGTGGGATGAGATAACAGGATTTTCCCAAAATATTGTTTGGGATTAGAAGACCCATGGGGATTTTCCTTTGGATGACAGGCTGTTAAAGTCTAAACAGAAACTGCAAAATTTTCATTACTTTCCAAAATATATGCTTTACTACATCTCTGATTTTTTTATTCTCTGCAGATCTGTGACAAAGTGTCTGACACTTCAGTGGTGAATCAAGGGGAAATAAAGAGTTAATTAAATGACCATGAATGATTTTCTGTAAATTATGTACATTATAACAGTTCTTTGGTGTAGGCATAAAATCTTATTTTAATATATGTTCGTTTGAAGTCTATCAACATAAACAATGGGAATATTATTATTACTAATTTTAAAAAATTAATGTTTTTATAACAATGTTTTCCAACTCCCTCTCTCAATAGCAAGGGCAAGCACTGCCAAGTAGCGCTCTGATCTTTTAGAAGACAACTGGAAATTAGAAAAAGACCTGAAGAACATTATCTCATTGGGATCTTTCTCAGGCAGAGCAAGTAAGCTTCAGACAGAACATTTCTTGATACAATAATTGAGCTTTTCCAATGCATGTCAGATAAGGACGATGAAAAATTTGTTTCAAAATAATTTTTGATTGGAAATTATTTTAGGTTGGAAAATATTTAAGCAGATGCTCTAGAAAAAAAAAGAATTCTTATTTCACAAAAATCTATCCATCCTTCCCAAAAAATTGTATTTTAATATTTTCAGCTTAGTTACCTTATTTTGCTATACTCTCTGGGCTAGATTCTGTGTCCAAAATGTATCATCCATGAATGCCCAAGTCAGCCCAAGACTGACTATGGTAATACAGCACTGGAGCTGAGCAAGAGAGGAACCTGTCAGCATCGTGGCAGCTTCTGTCACAGAAGCAAGACGTTTCTTTTGTAATACCTCATTTCTGGGATTCTCAAATTTGCTTTGATTTAGTGCTACTCTTTTAATTTTCTGGTGTACAGAGCTGAAAAAAAAAGCCTAACACTTTCTATCTGCTTTCCAAATTACTGGGAAAAAACATCCACTGCATTTTTTAGAATGAGAGCTAGGCTGTTGGGGTCCCTTCAGCACCCAGGCTTTGTCTAAAGCTATGGTGTTATCATGCACTAATCAGTATATTCCAGTATACTCACACCATCTAGGATGGAGCAGTCAGTGATTATTTTATCACACACTCAGTTGTCTTAGGCCTTTAAAACATTTTTAGAAAATATTTGCTAATACATGTCAACCACATTCCTTTTCTCAGATTTTAAATAATGCCATACATGGCCATGAAACAGAAGGTGGGTATGTGCCGAGCTCATCTCGGAATCCAATCCCAGATGTCTTTATATGTTGTAAGTTAGCTACAACTTTCTTCACGGTTTATATTGACTTTATTACACTTCACTTCAGTCTGTTTTAAAAATACAAACATTCCTTATTTCTCAAGAACTGTTGAGTGACACACTGAAAATGGTTGGATCTAGGTCTATCAATTATTATATGCTGCTTAGTTTTTTATTTGTAATAACTATCGTCTACATTTAGACTGTACCCAGAGCTAAACTGTAATAGTTGCTCCACCACCAAACAACCTCTCCTGAGCCAGGAAGGGAAACTGGGAAGAGAGGAGATCCATGGGTTGAAATGAAAACAGATTTGATGAAATAGCGCTAACACCAACAAAGGTATACAAAGTTATAATCAGCTAAATGAATATCCAGTAATCACAATCAACAGGAAAACAGTCCTCAGGAGCAGGAGGAACCCCAGCAGGAACCCCACAGGAGCTCCCCTTCCTCAGCAAACCTTCCCCCTTTACAATGCCCATGACATTATGGTGTGGGCTGCATCTGTAGCTAACTCAGGTCAGCTGCCCTGGCTGACTTCAAACTGCTAACGGCCTGCCCAGCATGTCTGGGCTGTGACTCTCTCCCAGCCAAACCAGGAAAACTATATATTAAACATCATGCAAGATCACACAAAGTAAGCCTGTAGCTAACCTCCATGGACAAAACCAATGCCCTTGCAAGCACATCCCAGAATGATCAGTTGCCTCTGGCACTCCTCTTGTTCTTCAGTCGTAGTGTTTTTCTCACTCCTGAGAACTCCATATGTTCATGGTGTCAATAATAAAATCTTCATGAAAGAACTGCTGCACCTTCAAAGTGCAACTCCTTGGCCCCTGCCTTGCTGGAAAATTATTCCCTTCCTTTCTTCATTTTAACTCTGACCTTGAGTTTAAATTCTTGGATACAAGAGTCCACTGAACAGTGTTGTCCCTTAACACCCAATTGCCAGTGCCTTTATTAGTAAGTAAGTATTCTTGGTGCCCACAGACCTTCATGGGAGTTACCGAAAACACTCAGCTGCTTAGGAACTGAACAAGAAGAAGTCAGGCCCACGGTCTTCATCCAGTTTTGTCACAAGGTAACATTCCTTTCATTCCAGAGATATCACTTCCCATTTCACAGAACTACAGTTATGGCACAACAGCAGAGAAATATTTTTCTAGGCATAATTGGAAGAGAGTATGATTCTACTGTTTTCTGCTTTTTGTGTATTCATTTGCAAACACAAGGCTCCTCTTCAGGGTGGTTATTTAGATCTCTGTTTGTCTTTAAGGAAAGAGGTAAACACAGTCAGCAGAGCTCAAAGATTTCTGCTGAACAGGACTAAATGGTTTATATCAAAGCCCTGGTTGTTCAGTCTCACTCTCACACCTAGTGGCACTACTCCTGTACAGAAATTAGGTACAAAACCAAATATTTTTCTGATTAGGACCTACATACATAGTACCCTCAATAGGACTGTTCACCCACTGGAAAAAAGTAGAAAAATGTGTCATAGAAGATAATAATTAGAGGGAAAAGTGTGTTTCCCCATTCATTTGCCTGGTTTGCTAATGAAAGACTGTATTTAAAGACATAAAGTTAGGTATGAGCATTGTTTAAGGGTTTGGGGTTTTTTTTTGCTATATGTGTGAATGTGTGACAAGCAAATTTTAACTGCATGTATAGGAGTGCTTTTAAGCAGTTTCTAAAGTTAATGAAATAATTTATTTGAGTCATTAGAGCAAAACCTGATAACATCTTAGATGTGTGGGTGAGCCTCAATATTGACTAGAAATATTCTTCTAAATTTGTAAAAAGGAAAACAAAAAGCTGTCAGGTTTTACATTGATGCAGGAGGTTTCATTACCTTGTCCAAGTCTATGTCTACAAGTGCAGCATGCAAAGATGACTAACGTCAAGGGCTGCAGAAGGAGTAATGTCTATGATACAGCAGATATATAAATTATAGTAGTACGCCAAAAGGCTGTACTGTCTATGGGAAGCACAGGCATGTGAGCTGACATGGTGATGTTCCATTGCTTTCAGTGAAGATGTAGCTAGTTTTACCAAGCTCAGATTTTCCAGGACAGCTTAGAGGGTGACAGCTAAGACCTAAGGGCCTCTTCAGTCAGCATCACTTGGTGTTATCATATTTATACAGCCTTCCTTGCACACATCCACAGCACAGCAAACTCTGGCCTTAGATTTTTAGCAGGTGATGATGTGATCTGTGCCTCCTAACTGCTTTAGTAATCGTTTAGTAATTGCATATATAAAAGGAAAATTTAAGGAAGAGAAATGTCTGTGTTTTTAAGTAAGGAATTCTGCTGACACTACAGATTCTGAAGGCACAATGTGCTCAGTGAAAGTACTTGAACCTTGAAATAGAAATACAGACCTCTTAATTAATCTCTCTGTTATTCCATAAAGTGCAAAGAAACTAATACAGAGAATTTTCCTGTTAATTACAAATGGAATCTGTGTGTGTTTGAGAGTGTGACAGGGAGGAGAATGTTGGACCAGGGCAACACAATATTATACTTCCTGCATAATTATGTAGGAGGGGTAGGTTTATTAGGCTGCAGTAAGCCATTATTTATGTGGATAGAATATTTATTAGAAACCTACCTTTTAACATTGCTCTTGTTCAATTTATAGCAGAATATCTCATCTAAATCTGTTGTTTCATGAATGTATATATAGGCTTGCATTATTTTCCTTAAGGAGAAATTGGCCATACAAAAAAAAGTAGCATGTACTTTCTTTAATCTTCACTGTTACGGATTTAGTTGTGCTGGATCATTTTTCACTTGCTCAGAACACTAAAATTGCTTCCTTTTAAGGTGCTACTGTTAAGGCTGGGAAACATAATTAAGGGCATCTCCTTTGTTTTGTTGGTCGACATATGGTGGCATTGTTCACTTTCTTTTTTTGTTGCCTAGCTGAGTCTTGCAGCACAAAAGGAGAATTTTCTTGCTGCCCTCATGCCACTTCTCAACTTCTCCAAGGTAAAAGCTGCAGGTCAGTGAAAGGGGTCCACTGGCTATCTCTAGTTTGTGGGTCACCATTTAGTCCTAATGGTCGTGCTGACACTGACTGGGGGTCTCCACCAGTGATTGTTCCCTGAGCTGCAGCACCTTTGCAAATTCACACTTGAAACTTTTAGGACAGCTGCCTACGCAAAGTGAATCTCATCTGTGTATCACATGGGTAGACAAACCTTTCAACGGCTGAGTTCTTTAAGCTCCCTCAGCAAGGCCCTTCTAATACTCACCTCTACTTCACTCATCTGCCTAACACATACTTTGTTACATCTAACAATCCCTGCCCACTTCTATCTTTCATTTTTCTGCACTGATTTACCCTCCCAAAAAGGATGCTCAAACAGGTGTTTTTCAGGAACATATGGGTGCCCTGTGCCACTGTCACAATCTATTCTCTCCCTGCATGATGACTTCCCTGACCCTGCTGCAGTCAACCCAGACCTTCTTGGCAGGTTTCTGAAAATATGTGATTTACTGAAAAGATGTGACAATATGGTCATCAATTACCATAACAAAGGCTGCATCAAGCAAAAATATTTTGCCCTGTGCCAAGAGTTTGAATAACAGATGATGCTGCAGTTTGGACACAAACACATTCTTACACTACTCTACCCAATTTTCTGTAACCAATATTTTGTTCAAAACCAAATCCTATTTCTAATCTTTCCCTTTTTGAGAGCAGAATAACCCAGAAATTTCATTGGCTTCCTGTATTACTCCCTATTTGTTACTGAGATTTTTGCAAGAAGATGGAAGATGTTTTCCCCTAGCAAGATATTATTCAGAGAAGATACTGCAAAAGAGCCTTAATCAAGACTTCAAGCTTACAGCAGCCAGCTGTCACCTGGATACAAGGAAGCATCACCATGCCTTCTACAGGGGATGACCTACTTCCACCCAACGGAGTTCCAGTCATTAAATGGACCAGAGACTGGTGATGAAGTGCCCTGTTGGCCAAACACATAGTGCTAAACAGCAGCTCTTACTGGAGTGAGGTCTATGGTCATCCTTGGGAGGACAGATGTACTACAGAAGCTACATAAACTGGACATGGGCCAGTTGGGCTGGTGGCTATTCTTTGGCTGGAGGAGGCCCACAGCCACATCAGTATGGCAGATGTTTCAGTATTCCCTTCCCTGGAAATATCAGGGTCAAAATACAAGACACCTGTCCTCTTCTTGGAATCACGTAACATCATAAGCTCTACAGCAACTTCCCTGAATAGGATCTATAGTGGCTGCTCATTCCTGAGGCAGGAGTGCATCCAAATCTATGTAGGAGTCACTATTCAAAGCCTCACTGTCAATTTTACTGTTTATGACTGATACAAAACTGCTTTACATCTGAGACTCTAAACCAAGTTATTCCATGAATGAAAGTTACTGTTTCAGAAAAGCTCTCCAAAATATGTTCTCAGGAGTAATATACCTTGTTGAAGAGAAGTACCTACGCCACCTCCCACCTCAAAACTGCTTCCCTGCCATCCCTTGGACAAGAAGCTGACAGTGGACCTAGATGCTGATGTGATGTTCAGGTGTGTGAAAAGGATGCAGGTTCTGCCTATGCCATAGAGACATTGAAAAGACACGTGTAATTTGGAGTGGCAGAACATTTTGTGAAGACCTAGTGGTGAGGGCCATGCCACAAAGCCTGGTGGAACATGGACTGGTGGATCCAGTCAACCACCACCAGGGATACTCTGCAATATAGTTCATCCAACAGCTGAAACATAGTTTAAAGGCCTGGAGTTACATTTCCTGGATTTCCATCTAGAAAGCACACAAGAATCCTGAAGATCATTCCACAGACTAGGTATGGTTAGGGCATTTGGCCTTGAGTATACCATCACAGATGTTATAAAGGGGCAGCTAGGACACAGCAGGTTCCCATCTCAGTTAAGGGGCTAACGTTGGACATTGTTAGTAGTCCCAAGTCACTAGCCAAAGATCACAAAGGAAGATTACTGGATGCAGCTGTGACCGGGATAGCAGAAGTTGTAACAACTGCTTCAATAGCATACACCCAGGACAGGACAGGACAGCATTAATGGAGGGGGAGCTTAGCCCCTTTTTCTCTTCTACCAAATCTGCACCTGCCCTTCTTTCCCATCCTCTCAGCAGTGCTTGGTTCTAAATTACGTTGCACAATCTTGCAGTACCTCTGATTTCTCATCTTATCAGAATGTCTCAGTCACAAATTCTATGATCTGTGTATATTCCTCAGGATAACAATATAAAACAACCAAGGAGGGAAAAAATGGGTGAATGTAGTGTGCCTTGTGAATGAAATATTGGCAGAACGGGATGTGTTGAATCTTGCTTTTCTTCTGCCCCACAGGGGAGAAACTGAATTAATTCGTCATTTTGCTTAAGCATGGAAGAGGGCACATTAAAGAAAGCTTAGAGAAAAGAGAATTAAAATGATAGGGCACAATCATTTTAATCACTTGGGCTCAGCTTCATAAAAAGAGGTGAAATTCCTTTTCATTGGTCTTCAGAGTCCATGGATTTCATGCATGATTCCTCATCAACTTGTCTGCTGTACATAATTAAAAACTGTGGTTGTTTTTTTTATTATTTAATATGCCCTATATAACTCAGTGAATGCTGTATTGAGAAAGACTTGCACTGTTTTGGTATTTTTCTTCTATTATTTTTTCACTGTTACCCTCCAAGTAACAATTATTGAAATAAACACATACATACCAGAGTAAGACAACCTCCTGTGCAGCAATACCAGCTGTCCTGACCCAGCAAACAGATATGCCAGAATCAAGAAGCACATTCTCATGAAATAAAAGGGGCTGAGAAGTGGAAGGGGTAAAAAAGCAATACCTGGAGGTTTATTTAAAAAAAATAAATAAAAACTTTGGTTTTATAACAAATGAACAGTAGGGGAAGGAGCAGAGCCAATCTCTGAGCCCTATCAGAGGAGGTGGACCTTGTCCCTGCAGTAGAACTCAGCTGTTTCTATTCTTCTGGCCTTCTCTTGAAACAAAGTGACAGCTACTGCTTTGTGACTTTACCAGCCACTAAACTGGGACATGGAAATAAAAGGATTAGTTATGCAGATGACATAGTTACACAGAAGCTGGCACAACGAATGCTCCTTAATTGGGATATAATGAAAAGAATCAATATGTGAGCATCAGACCCAGAACCTGTCTTTTGTTATTTGCCATCATGAATCTTCCTTGGGTACTACACTGTCCTAAGCAAGTCTCTGAAAAGGGATTTTCAATAAGAGGGCTGGGCTGTACATTGTAACCACAACTGGAAGAAGAATGACTGCCTTGATATCTCTCCAAATAGCGGTGGGGATCAGCAAGCCCTCATTATCAGCCACACTTGCCTTCCTACAAGTCAAAAATGAGCCAGTAGCTGCTATATGCATAAACCGTACTGGTAAGGATGCATCAAGTATGGTTAGCGAGTAGATAAGTTTATGTGAAATCTGAGTGTAATTATGTTATATACAAACAAACAAACAAACCAAACCAAACCAAAACAAACCCAAACAACAAAAAACCCAACACTCTGGGATTTGTAAGCCAAATGAGAAGAGGGCCTGCTTAATCGTGAAGAACCAAAAATCTGTTTAGGGCTTAGTGAAGCACCCAGCAATCATTAGATGACTCCTTTTTGTACCTTGGCAAGAGTTAACATCTGAGTGGCATAGGCAGAGTCAGACTAGGCAGGGACAACCACTGGGAGGAGGATTAAAATTCTGTCCTGAGTTAAGGTGCATCAGTGGGGTGAGGGAAGCCTTGGATCTGGATGGGGCCCCTTGCAGGCTGCCATCAAGCCCCACACAGCTGCTTACTCAAGGGTCTCTCTTGTCATTGCACCCGGAATCTTAGGGAGCCAGGCCTGAAAACACAGTTTGGGTAAGAATGTCAGTTGGGTGCAACGGTTGACGGAAAGGCCTTTTGGATTTCATCTCAGTGTAGGGAGATTCATTATGCGTTTTTTTGCTTTTCTGTAATGTGCATGGTCAACTAAATAAATATTTAAATTATTTAAGGGTAAATGAAGACTTGTCTTTCCTTTTACCTTAATCTGATTCATAGCACTGCAGACTCAGGGTAAGAGGCGAAAAACCAAGGCACTAAGGTCTTGATCCCCAAATCCATCATTGTCAATAGGAGTCTTCCCATTCATTTAGAATTATTTCTGAATCAGGCCCTAAGCTGTTGTGTCCCTGTATACAAACACATTTCGGTATCTGCATGAGTATGTGCTGATGTGTGGATATGTATAATGCTTTGTGTATGTGTGCATATATGTGTGTATTTACATACACATTCTCACAAACACAAATATGTATTTAAGAGTTACAGTTCTGGAAAATGTAGTGAATAATGTAAATGATTTAAGCAGATGCCTCACAGAAAATACTGTTCAGACCCCCTCATTTAAATTCATCCTCTTATTCACACTCGGTAATACACTGTGTGGTATGAATTATGGATTCCTGTTTTTATCTCTCACACTACACACGAATGTCTGATAATGATTGTTTCCTATATTATATTTTGTCAAAATGCTCATCTAAAATTCAGTCAGAAATGCTTTCCAGTAATTATGTATTGACTTAGCACTATTAAAAAAAAAAAAAAAAAAAAAAAGTCAAATGGTATTATCATTGTTTTTCAGCAATATTTCTGCTAAATAAGACTAAGAGACTCACAGGATTTGCAGCCAAATTATTTACACCCTATCCAAATGAAGCCAAGGCAGCTACAGTATGTTTTTCACACTGCTCTACAAATGCTTCAGCCTCAGCGCTTTTCTTGTGAGGAAGGTTGCGTTTATGCTAAATTATTCATAATGACTTTGTGCAGTGGATTAATATACAGAAGGGATCTGGATTCAAACTGGAGAAATATCAAATTTATCTCCTTAGGGAATCAGGCTAGTCTTATTATAAGATTCCTAGGAAAGAAAAAAAAAATAAGATGCATTAGTGTCCGCAATAATTTTTGCATTTATTTTCTTTTGCTGTGTGTGAAATTGCAGCTTCTGAGGAAAGATCCAACTAAAGAAAAACAAAATATACTTTTGCATTTTAGCTAGAAAGCTATGTCATGCCTTATAATGCTATCCAATCTTCCCCTTCTTTTGTGCAGTGTTCTATTCGATTTTACAAGGCTGTGCAGGGGTCAGTGTCCAGAAGGGAATCTCTTTGACTATATCTGCATTCACAAGGAGGGCAGCACAATAGATACATATCTGCAGCTTGAAACAGTGGCTGCTAAGGACCGGGTACCTACAGCGCGTGTCTTTGGGAAAAGAGGGTTACTTTAGATTATCTGTAGTCTAGTTTCATGGAATGACCTCCTATCATGAACTGGCATGGATAGGTATGCTCCTGGAGTGCATTTCCCATTCAGTTTCATTTGAAAGGAATCCAGCACTCTCCAAGAGCAAACCAAAGCACAGTAAATGGGGGAAACAGGAAGATTTGTTTCAAAAGGACAAGTCTTATCTCATCTGAAATTCTAACATAAATGGACACATTGAACTCAGCCGGCTTTGGATCAGTCCTCAGATGAAGCCGTTAGTCATCCTTTTACTTTCAAGAGAATTGAGTTAGGAGATGCAGAGGCACCAAGCAAGTGTGGTTACTGACGTGAACTTTCTGTGGAGGAAGCATTATAATCGGTAACTGATCTTCTTGATTCCATGTTACTCTTGGTTGGGAGAAACCTCCCGGAAAATTGTCCATACTGGCAACATAGTAATTTTAATTCTCTCTCTCCATCTGAGGTGCAACAATCCAAAACCACTGTGTATCTTTTAAAGAACTTCAGGAACTTTGGACAAGTACAAAACAGGTTGTGTTTCCTTTCTAAAAAATTAGCAGTAATAATGGATTCATTTTTACCTTTCTATCTGCCACTCCCTCCTGCAAGTTTAGCTGGAGAATAGCCTGCACTCCTCAGCATATGGTCAGCTGTAAGGAGATAAAAACCAATTTTCTTTACAGAAAGACTTCACTTCCTTTTCCAAGCACAAATCCCATTCCTTCATTTCTGTTCACCTGCCTATTCTCAGTGCTATTTGAAATCCTTTCATGACTGTGTTGAACGCCTAAAATGCAACAATAAGGAAAAGATTGTTCCATAATGGAGCAGTCCAATGTTGGCAAATTTCAAACACTATTTATATAATATATAACATAAAGCATAGCATTATTAATCTGTCTTAGATACAAGTGTGCTCCATATTAACAGAGATATAGCCATTTTCCAATCTGTCTTCACAATCAGTCCTCGCAACATGTTAGTGCTATAAATGCTTTTACCCCTATGTAGCTGGTGGGAAAACGCCATACAAGGAGTGGCTTGTCCAAGTTCACACATGTATACCACCCCCAAAAAAGTGCTTTATACAGAGGAATGAAGTACTGAATAACTGAAAACATTTACATCTTAGTATCACACATGACTTGTTCTGAAGAAGACAAAGCAAGGGAAGATCTCAAGTGTTCTTATTTCTTCAGCAGTACTTTGCAGCATGCTGCATGCATACCTGTGAAGCAAAAAGTAGATTAATTTTATACCACACTGTACAACTGCTATTCTGCAAAGCAGAATGAAAAATTTCTGCCACTCACTTCCTTCTGATGTGTCACGTTTCTTTCACAACTGCTGCTATAAGTTGAAAAAGTATTTCAGTTTGCATCATGATGTGTTTTCTTCTCTTAAATTCAAATTTGTGAGTAGCTAATAGAGAGCAATCACCATTTGTTTTTCACAAGTTTAATTTGTCAGTGATGATTTTGATGGGAATTTTTGTTGCTGTTTCTTGTTTTTCTTTTGAATTCCTCTGTATAGTCAGTGAAGCCCTAGACGTCTGCCACAGTAGAAAAAGAATAATCTTTTACAGTGATGAAATGTGAAGGATTATCCTAAATGTAAAAGGCATATATTTTGTACCTCATAAGGCCTGCTTCCTTAAGAAGAGGGGACAACAACTTCTAGCTGTAGTTTTCTTTCCTGGGGTATTTCAATTGCACCCATCAATACTTCTGCCACTTCTTTCCAGGGCACGTAGAAATCTCAGTCAAATCCAGCTCCTTAGGCAGAATTTCCTTCTTGCTTCCCTTGACTTTACACCTGGGAAACTCCTGCTGTAAGGCTCCCTTGGGAGAAGCAGGGTTGTAAAGTTAGCCTGATAACTCTTCCTTCAGTGTCTGCTGCGATGGGAAGTTCAGAAATTTCTAAGACAAGTGCTTACGTGGTGCAAGAGCCCTATTGACTTTCTGGATGCAACTGCTGTACTATATGCTTAACTCTTTTTGTATAGCATTTTATTCAATGATCCATTATGGAAGCCATTAGCACCTTTCTACATAACAGTATGATGACAGGTTTTCTGCTTGTGGTTTCTGGAGGCATGTCCTTCAGGGAGTGCCACAACTACCATAATGTTACCAGGTCTGTGTGTGAGTGTACACGTGTCTATCCATCTGTTTAATAAATGCTACACACCAGTTACTCCAGCTAAGGGAATTGTTCTGCCCCTATGGCCTTCACTATGAAATATTTCAAGACAAAATACTACATATTTGAGGTGTTAAGTCCTTTAAAAAAGACACTTTGTGCTAGTTTTGGATATCCATGGGTATAAGCGCACATGCCATCAGTGTCTCTTAGGAAATAATTAAAGCATGAAAATACTTCACCTTGCAACCGAAAGAAATCATCACCTCTACTTCTTAGGCTGGTTCTACCCTAGTGTTCCTATGGGAAAGCTTCACGTTAAATGGTTATTATGTTTGCTGAAGGCATTATTGGCATTAATCAGATGTACGCCATCAAAGCAAAGTATCCCAGGGCATGACATGTAATGCATAGCATGACAACATTTTAAGGTCAATAAATACTTCAGTGACAATGTAGTTGTACGTATGTGGGTCTTACGTATCTGAATGGATGACATGAATGTACTTTGAAACAGAGTTCACTGATGGGAAAAAAAGGTCAGAACATTCTGTCTCTTGCATGTTTTCTTCATTGCATCACTCCTTGTTTTCCTCTTTTATTTTGGAAATTAGTAAAATATTTCTGGTATCAGGCCAGATCCTCAGCTGGAGTCCATTCATACTATTCCAGATAGTAATAAAATAGAATTATGGAATATTACACCAAAAAGAATCTCGCCCTGTACACCAGTAATTTATCCACTATATTTTTTACATCAATAACCATAAGAAATCATTATTGGTTCCTCTTCTACGGCATATTTGTATTGTGGTTAAAGATGAGTTGCTGCACAGTTTGGGTTAATGGAGGCATATTCCCCTAAGACAGAAGTACACATCAGCTTTAAGATGGGGATAGGTACTTTATTATGGTCTATGACGGATTTCAATGCTGCTTTATCATCTGCCAGCATGCACACAGAAACTAATAAGCTATTCACTGCTTTTTGCCCCTGAGGGCACCTTTCAATAAGGCAAGTCATTGATTTTTACCATCAGACACACAGACCATAAGCCATTCCCTGTATCATTCTATCCCCAGTGGTGTATTCTGCAGGGGAAATCAGTCATTTTAGTCACACCCATGAACACTCATACATGCACACACACTAGCCAACAATAATCTAGCTCAGATGCCCAGATATTAAAGTATACTTTGCCTCCATTAGAAGAACTATTGATATTAACCTCTTCTGCAATCCTGTCAGCATAACTTTTATTAAAAATACTTTGATGTAATGCTGAGGCCTTATACAAAGGGCAGAATATCTTTTTTTTTTTCCCCCGACAGCGTGTTTCTAGTATATAAATCAGCAACTGACCATCACTGCCACTCTTTCAAGCACTGTTAGTAGGGACCCCAGAGACTGAATTGCAGTAATGTATACAATCATAGCCAGTGCATTTTAGGCTACTTGTATTTCTCCTAGGTCTGTGAGGGTCTCTCTTATGGCACTCTATGGTGCTGCCTTAAAACTTTTTTTCTGTTTTATAGACCAAGAGTACTTAAACTTTACGACCTATCTCACCCTATTTAGAATATAAAAGGGACAGTGTGGATCATTGTGGTTTTAATTACTACCACTGTCTTCTACTCTTGCCCTGATAATGTTCTTTAAATCTATCAATTTAGCTTTCTAAAGCTGACTAGACTAAAAGAACATAGATGCTTACAGCTAGTATCATGCAGAATAATTTAAATTTCAGTGGGAGCATACTGATGTCCTGCAGCTGATGATCTGGCCATCTTGTAGATATTTCCCACTTTATTTAGCTCCCTCTTCAGCAAGCTGTCCTTGGGAAAATAGCTGACATACCAGTGTCTCCTCCCCAGCTACAACGATGTAAGGAAGAGAGGCAGTGCAGCAGCTTATCTTTCCCTCTTGTACCTTCTTCAGCCATCTGGCCAAAGCAGCAAAGGGAAGGGTTAGTTCAATACCTAGTAGCCCATGATGCTTGAGACACTGAAAGCATCCTGGCCTGTCAACAAAAGTGACCTATAATGTTCTTAAGCTATCTTAACTTCACCTGAAATCCTTGTGACAATTTCCTCTGGGCCACTTGGGCACAGAACACATACTATCCCAGAGGCTTCACTTCCAGTGAAGTAAAGCAGTTTTTAACAGCTTTAGTGGATCATGAAAAAAAGGCCTTAAAGCCATATGATGTGGATTATACTTTTTTATCTGCTCTGTGTGTGATGCTTCAGAGTATCTCTAGCATATCTAAACTTCAAATAATCCTAAGTGTCACAGTTTAAAATATTTTAGGCAGAAAGTTTTCCCAGTAGCAAATAAGGATCCCCTAAAAGAAAGTTTTCCATAAGAAAAAGTCAATTATATTTCTGATTAAAATATTGAAACTTAATATTGCAGTGAGGATCTTCAAAATTTCTCATTCAGAGCTTTCTGAAATTTTCTTAAAATATTTCTTAACAGCCTTTAAGATTATACTTTTGCATTAAAGGCCCACAACAGAAAATAATTCTGAATGCCAACACTACTGCAGGAAGTAAGCTAGCATTTATTTTTCACCTATCTCTAAGCATTAATTAACTAATTTTATGAATTATGTTTTCATAGTGTACACACCCTTGTTTAAAATTCAAAATAAACATGTAGCCTGTGTTAAAATCTACAATATTCAATTTATAACTATACTGTCAACTCTTCCACGATAACACTATATGCATTGAAACAAAGCAACTTGGTCCAGTCTGTGGATATACTGTGAACTTTGATCCCTATCCTCCCATAGGGGATGGGCTTCACGTGTTAAAATGAAGGGTTCAAAATATAAAGATTTTTACATAATGAAAATTGTTGTCTACAACAGAGGAAAAGTTGCTTTAAAGTGCATCACGTACATACATCTTTCAAAATGTGTTTGGAAATCTAGGCAGAAAAATGCATGTGCAGTTAATTGGCATGTGCAGTTGATTGTAAGCATTCGAGCAGCTAACTGCACGTCCTGGTGCAATGAGGCTGTAAAATATGGTTCTGGTTATTGCAATATAAGTTTACAACATAATTTTTATATACAGACCTGACTGTGAATGTCTCCTACAGTGTTGTATTCTGTGGTCAAATGGTCATCTCTGACCTCAAGAATTTATGAATTTTGTTGTTTTAGTAAGGAAAATTTCAAGTTTTGCTTATCCAAGGTTGGAGAGAAGGAATATCTGTCTGGAGAACTAGAAAACGGAGATATTTATGATAGTGGTGTTGAGAATGAGAAAATAAAAATAAAAAAAATCAGAACTCTCCCAGCTCAGAAAACATCAGTAGAAATCTGCTTCTCCAAACTTAATATCAAAGGATCACTATTTCTTCTGCCAGTGTCTCTGAGCAAAGAAGCTAAGCCTCTGATTGCTAATTAAACCATTGCAAAAAGCCCTTAAATGAAGCACCCCCATGCCTGACTAACAACTCAAATCCCAAAGGCTTTAATAATTGAAAGTGGAAGAGATTAAATTAAGAAAATATTAGAGAGTTAATGAATGACCAAAAAAAATTATTTTGTCTGTTTATGGTGGAACAAAAATCAAGAGGTTGTCTCCCCTAGCTGTGGGAGGGCATAAATTTAAACACCTGTCTGAATATACCTTGTAAAGGAATATTCACAGAGCCTCAGACCCACTTTCTAGCCAGACAAGTATCCTGTACCCTGCAAGGACAAGTCTTACCACATTTTCTTCTTATTTTGTCTGGATTTATAAAAGAGCTGTTTAGTTCTATGCCAAGCTGTCCCTTAAGGTCTGCCTCAAGGGCTCTAGGAAGAGAAGCATTTGAAATTCATTGATTTGGTCCTTCAGTTAGGACATGTGTTCCAGGTCCCCTTTCTGCCTGTCACATATGCAGCAGGGTGAAAAGGCCTCCTGTGGCTCTGATTCAGGTGTTCCTAGCTTCCACGCAGGCGTGCCATGCACAGCACCTGACTGACAGCAGCTCTGCAGAGTTCAGTGCTGAGGGAAAGTGGAGATTCATAAGTCTCCTCTGAGAAAATCCTTTAATCAGCTGCTACAATGCAAGTACTGTTTTTTAAGAATATTTCTAGTTGAGGTGATAAATGAGTAACAAGTAAAATAAACGTATCTTATGGCACATGTACTGCTATTAGAAAAGTGCAATGCAAAGACCACAGATGTCAGTCTCTTTTCTTCCACAGCTGAGTGGAAACATAGTGCTGGAAAAGGAAAAACAATTTACCCAAGTGCATAAATATATAGTTATTCCCAAACAGAGGCTGATCCCTTTCTCCTTCTGCAATATCCCATGGCTAAATCACGATCTCCTCCTTTTGCCTTGGCTTCCTTTACTGTCAATTTTGACTCCTATAAGTAAGCATCATTGGTTAAATGTTGCTAATGGAAAACATTTGTGTGGAAAGGCCTTTGGTGCTATGACAGCATGCAGCACAACGAACCTTTGTCAGCACACTGCTATTATTTCCTAAACTCTGTGGGTCTTTGTGTGTCTGTGCGTGTGTTTGGAGTTATGGGGGACATGGGATTTTTGATGAAATGCTATGGGCAAAATGCCTGACTGAGCTGTCAAGCATGTGTCCAAGCAGGGAAACAGTGAGAGCTCCAGTCTCTTATTTCTCACTTCTCACAGACTAGGTGAAGTGAGGATTTAAGATGGTGGATCCTGCCCTTGCTGATAACAGACTGCAACATACTACTTTCTCCCCTTCTGGAGCAAACCATGTGACAGAAAGAAGTGAGCCTCCCACTTGGATTTAATCCTCCTGGGGTGCATTCTGTACACAATCCCTCGGTCAGGATGCTTTGTGAGCAAAAGCTAGCACCCACTAGATAAGCTCTTTTGACAGAAATTGCAATCAGTTTCCAAGGTCTACAGAAAAGGCATTTGGATTTTGCTGGTGAAAGATTGCATTTTATTCTTTTTTCTTTCTTCCCTTCCCCTTCAAATAGCAACTGAGTACTCAGTGCAGTGGGTTTAACTTCAGTGAGGATAAAACTGCTGGAGAAAATGGTCTCACCTGAACCATTTACCATCAGTGAGCTTTCGGATCTCAGTGAAGCCCTTTCCCTGCAGGTTGCAAAAGATGAAGGCAAACTCTTTAAGGATTACTCACTTATCAGGCCTCTGATGTCTGAGCCTGGAAAATGTGATCTATGACCAGCAGAAAAGTGGCAGAAGATTTTCATGGAAGTTCCAGAACTGCCTTTGCTGTAGACTGTAATTGCCCTGTGATGAATATCCTAATATCACCCTTTTTGCACAGAGCTGACTTTTCTCTGAAAGGGAAAAGAATTCAGCTCACAGGTAAAATACTTTGAAGTGGGAAACAACTTTTTTGTGAAATCTACTTTGCTTTTAAGAAAAAGAATGTTTCAACATTGTTTTAAACATCCCTCCTCCTTCTCCTAACTCCATTAAGGACTAGATTGTGTTCTGCCCTCCACTACTGACATTGAGTTTTCACAGGAATCAGGTATCTTGCACTGTCATGGAGATATCTTAGTGAAACATTCACTTATTCCTACATTGTGTTTGAGTTTTCTATTACTGTTTTGGAAGTTTTCATGTCACACAATTGCAGAGTCAAAATCCCTGTGAGACTTCAGTGGAGGTGCTTTGTAGGTAGATATTAAGCCTCACAGAAATTCAATGTCAAGCTGTCAGATGTAAGATAGGATTGCTCTCCTGATTTCAGAGAAGAGATGCTGATAAACAGCTGATAAGGAGCTAGCCCCAGATCCGGAAAAAGCTGGTTTGTGCGGAAGCTGCGTGAGGACACTGACACGATCAATGTGATCTAACAAGTGAACCTTTATTTCCATGTTTCCAGTGCAATTTATAACCCTCAACCACACCCAATAAATACTGATTGGCTTCATCGCAAATAACAGCCCATAGTCCTACCTGATTGGCCACATTACGAGTCATGTTCAAGTCATGTTCACAAATGTTCACACCCATCTTCTTCAAGAAATTAAAACCGCGTCATTAATGGCGGCTGTCTCTTCTCCTGCACCTGTAAGATGTTCATGCCCCCTACACCAGAAGTGGTTTATGCTTTCAGCAGTTCCGATACGTCCCAGCTCAGATTCTCTGGAAAGGCTGGATTGTTCACATGTCCCTTATTTCATAAATGTCCTCCCACAGGTTTGTATACATCTGAATGATGTGTCAAATTATTCTTCCATTTTTCATGTGACAAAACTTCATCTGTTTTCCTGGATGATTATTACACGGTTGAACAAGTCTCACCAGTCCTGGTGACACTGATGAGAGCAGCACAATATTAGACTGAAATTTTCCCTTTATCAATTCTATGAAATTATTTCTAGTGGTATCTCCCTCAGCTGCTCTAAGAATTCTTTGCTTGTTTTGCTGAACATCACCCTCCACAGACTTTCTCTTACAGTTTGGCCCAGTTAGGCAGGCTTGGCTGGTTCAGAAGCAGCGAGGACTTTTGCTGTGTCCATGAGGTGCTTGGACAGCATGCTACACCTGCACATGCCAGGTGCAAGTCATGTTGTTGCGGCGTGGCATGGCTAGGCCTGTTGCAATTTCTCAGTATATGCTGTTTGCTGCATGCAAAATGTACCTGCAGGTAATCTCTGGAGGTAGCCCCACATAGGAGGAAACGGTAGAAAATGACAGAGACAAATCCATTTAAAGGCACTTCTAGCCTTTGCTTCAAACACATGACTTCACCCAAACGCTGTAAGCATGGGCTGTCTGCTCACAGAAATACAGTTAAGAGAGGTCAAATATGCTTGAAAATTAATGATTCCAAGCTTTGCTGGGTAGATGATGGAAGTGTGTGTGTGCCTGACTGAAAATTTAAAATGGTTGCTTTGAGCAAACCTTCTTTTGTGTTTTGGATTTAACAACAGCACCAAAAAATATTTAATCCTGTGAAGTGGTACATTCTGAGAAGGTTGCATGTCACATTCAAGTTGTGTTTTTTAGAGCAGTGTCTTGGTTTGAAAGACAGGTGTCTGTGGAGGAAGGCAGGAGCCTCCCTTGAAATGGAAAGTGCAACCCTCTTCCTTCCAAATTATTATAATTTTGAAATTAACAGGCCTTCAGGCAAAGATATGGGGAACAGGAATAACAGTTCTTTACTAATATATATATATATATAACACAAGGCAGGGAAAAAACAAACAACCCACTGGTTTACACTGACAGAGTCAGGAATACAACCTGACACCCTGTTAGGGTGGCAGTAGCAGTCCGATAAGATGCTGGCTGCAGTCCTCCTGAAGCGATGGATGTAGTTCTGTGGAAGCAGCAATCAGGTAAAAGAGTTTGGTCTTCCTCCGAAGATCCAGTGGTAGGTAGGTAGCTCTTGTCCTCTGGAACTCCAGTGGGGGGGGAAAAGCTCCTCTGGGAATCCAGTGGAAGAAGGCTGCTAGGGTGTTCAAAATCTCCGTTTTTATTTGGCATGGACTGCTTGGCTCCTTCCCTCTGCCCGCGCCCCCCCCCCCCCCCCCCCCCCCCGGGGCGGAGCATCTCACAATGGGATGGGGAGTCGTGAGGCAGTTCCTTGATGGGCCATTAACAGGAGATAGTCCAGCAGCGAGTTATCGATGTGTCAGGCGATAAGGCATTGTTGTGCCCATTAACAGAAGATAGTCCAGAGGGGGGAGGCAGGGAGCACCGCCCCACCTGATCTCAACAGCTCCTGAAGATGGTAATAGAATACTTTTTTTTCCTTTTGGCACATTTTACACTGTAACCCAGGACAGCAGTGATATATATTTCTGCTAGAAACTTGCTGTCAATGCAGTAGTATACCTCACAATAGTTTGGGTCAATGTGACATGAAGTGCAGTGCCTACTTTTGCTAAAGGATCCTACGTATAATGTAGAAGAGAGATATCCATGTATCAGCAACAGGACTTTGTGATATATTGACGCTGAGGTAGCCAGCATGATCCAAATCATATATAGTTCTGTATAAGTGTGCTGAAATCCTCCCTACAGTCCATGAAACAGAGATTTTTTCTGCTTTGGTCAAGAATTTCCAGCTAGTTTACAAGTGTAGCATCAAGTAGACATCCCAGGAGCAAGAAGAGATCCAAAAACCTCTCCTTAAGTGGGACACTGGAAAGAAACTTGAAGTGTTTTCAAGAAAAGGAAAAGTCCATCTCCTAACAACTGATTGTTCTGATTATTTTGATTTTTTTTCCTGGCTTGTAATGTCTCCAGCGACTTTAATTTGACTTTTCGACGTGGTGCACTCACTGGGCTCTATTTTTCTTTTTAAAAATGGGACTGTTCGTGAGAGGTTTTCCCAAAGACTTGTGGCTCTATTTAGTAACCAGTCACCCTCAGATGAATATTTTTAATTATAAGCATCTGGCTAAATCACAGGCTTATGGAAAAGACTTATTAGGTCATCTTGTGCAACTCACTGGCGATGCAAGATTGTTTGCTACAGGACCTCTTCCAGCATTTTGTGTTATCCATCCTAAATTAATAAATCATAGTGGACTCCTTCACTTCTCTTAAGGGATTATTTTATAGGCTAGTAAATCCTGCTGTTGGGATTTTTTTCTAATATTCATGAACCTAAACAATATCTTCAGTAATTTGAAAATGTTGAAAATTGCTTTCCTATTATAATTCTATGATGCAGTGGTTCTTACTAGGATAGTAAATTTCATTGCAATATTAAAATATGAAGGTATTATTTCTAACCCACCTCTGCTAACTTTTGGGTTGTTAGAACAAATTCATGCAGACTTTGAAAACCATTTGGTAATCCTAGGGCCCTCTATACTGTGGTTCTGTCAGTGCCCTCCTCCAGATTTGACTTGTTTTCTTTTTTTTTCTTAAAGTCCAGTATTACAGTTTCCATTTTAGAAGGCTCAAAAACTTAATCCTACTGGAAGTTTTGATTGACATTAGTGAGAAAAGACTTCATCCACATAGTGGGCACTTTTGGAAACTGTCCCTACCACTTTCCCGATAGCAGTGCAGGAGTGCTTTTCTCCATGGTACATGGTACCACTGTTCTGCAACAGAATAACACCTCTGGGCAGGGTATTCCTTGTCACGTAGTTCAAGGAATTCTCTATCTGGTAACCTAGCCACCATACTGGAGTCCTTTTTCATCTTAGACTCTGCATGATTTTTTTTTTTTTTTAATTCTCATAAAGGAAAAAAATTATTTTTTCCTCATTTGCTTGCAATTTCATATTTCTTTTGTCTGTCAAAAGAGAGACAGGGAGAGTTCAACATACTGATAATTTTGATCAAAACCAAAGGATCAACAAGTTGTTTGTGAATGATGCAACCCATTTCAGAGTAACTTTTTTAAGTTAGTGGCTCTAGCTGCTAATGATTCCAAGTGTTCATTTCATGAACGCTAAATTTTCAGCGTAACTGAACTGGCAGGAAAAAGAATTAAAATCCAGCTAAATTGAAGTACCCATTTATGAGGTACTTGGGTGCTTAGGAAGGTGAAGCCTGCCCCAGAAGGAAGGTGTGCACTTTTTCCTACCCTAATGCCTCAGCCTAACTTTTACATCTTTATCGGATTAGTTTTACTTTCCCTGAAGTTTTCTCTGTTTTTTTACTTCTACTTTTTTATTTGACTTTTTTTCTTTTTCATCCTTGTATAAAAATTGATGCACATATTTTAGCTGATCTCCTGAACTGTAACGCCCAAATGAGTTCGGAATGACACAAAAAAGTTAAACAGTTTCTAATCAAGAGAAGGGAATAAATGAAAGGTGCATGTAAATCTGTGTAGCTTCATGAAATGAAATAAGGTTGTTGTGCTTTCTCTTTTTAAGTATCTTTATTCTAATTTGAGGCTGGGTAGCAATGTTCACCCTGAATTCATCCTTGAATTAAATCCTACAGCTTTATACTAAGGGCAGATTTCAGCCTGTATGTTTTGTTGGTTTGTCGCTTCGGTTGTGAGGAGTTCTATGTATTTCCTCCTTTTCTCCTTTATTTTACATGCTTTAAATTCACTTGCCATCACAACGAGTGTTTGACAGAGCAAAATAAGGTTGTGCCAAATTGCTGATACTATAGCACGGTGCCAGATCCGACTCTGTTTCTAGCAGCGACCACATCAGGTACTTTCCCTTGGTGGTTCTGCTGGTAGACTTGACAGCTCTGGTTCATTTTCTGTTATTATCTTTGGGGCAGGATACATCGTTTCCTGCTCCTTCTTGAAAGCTTCATGCCTGAAAATAACTGCAAAAAGGTTTTAAATTAGAGGTTCCTAAACAGGAGTTGATTTTCCAATAGCTTGAACTTTGATTGATTTTATCTTTGATCTTATTAGACAGCCAGATCAAGGATTGTTCAGTCCTCACTTTTGACTTAGCTAGCTATATCGCAGCTAGAGTCAGGTCCCAGCTGAAAAAAAAATCTGACTAGTACCATAGAACACTGTACCAAAGCTTGACAGTTTTCTCCATAATACAAATCTATGGGTACAATTTTCAGTCTTTCCAATCAACAACAAATACTTGTGCTTTTTCTTCTGAAACTCAGTAACTGAACTTCAGCAGGTCTCTCACTGGTAAGACTACAGGAGATATATCCAATGCATTCAGAAAATATAGTTTGGTTTGTCTTTTTTTAATTGGAGGAATTGAGCTTGTAAAATGTAGTCAGGATGGGGTCATTGGTAGGCTGACAAATAAGCATTTGACTTTATCTTCAAATTTCTTCTCTTTCCTCTTTCTTCATCTTTGGTGCTTAATAATGACCTCTGCAGTTTGGCTTAGAGAACATCTAAGGCTTTTTAACCTACCCATTTCCTGAAAAGACTTATGAATTATAATTCAGCCTTGAAATTAAAGAGTCAATGCATCTTCACAAAATTAAGGAAGTCATTGCAGAGAAAGACCAAATAGATTTTTTTAAATGTAAGTAATTTTTAAATATATTAATGTGGGTAAGAGGCATTATTATTAAAAAGGACCAGCTTTCACACAACTTAAAAGGATATGAACATTGTGTAGATCTGAACCTCACATTAGTTGTTCATAGCTGAATAACAGGGTATAAATTGTACTCCATTTGTTTGTGCAGTATCTGTAAGAATGGGGTCTGTTATCATAGGGTTTCCTGGGATTACAATCATCTGTGTGTCTGCCATTTACAGACATTGGTATAAATGTATTGATATAAATGACTACAAAAGGTGCAAGACAATGGGGAATGACATGCTACATGTCACAAACTATTCCAATTGTCTTGTGCTGTTTAAACAATTTCAGTCTCTTTGCGTCCCTTGTGACTTGAAGCCACATATTCTTTCTGGATTAACTCTGCTGACTTTAAAATAAATTAAAAAAAAAAAAAAAAAGCTTCTCTAAAAAAGGACAACGGTAAGTGAATACAGATTTTGATGTACGGTGTTTGAAGTGTTTCAGTACAATGTAAAATATTAGTAGGTTAATAATTTGTATTGATTTATAGACAGATTACTTTGAGGAAGGTCTTCTGAATTGTGTCTGTCCTGGATTAATTAAAATGATACACAAAAGGCTGAACACAATAAGTGCCAATAATATTAAATAACCTCCTTGCGGTTCCTCTCGAGTGGAGTAAGTCTGAAAACAATCTTAATGTCATAGCTTCTTGATAAATTTCTCACAGAATATGGACCAGACAAGACTAACCCCAAATACTGCAAAAGCTCATTTACAGTCTGTGACAGCGCTGGATAGCCTTATTCTAGAAATCATGAGAAAGTGTAATTTAACATAAATCTAAGCTTTCAAAATAATTTAAGTATAACCAGGAGTCCGTAATGTAGAATTCATTGAGGAACATTTACCATTAAGTTAAAGGGAGACTAGGCAGAGATCAGAAGCACTAGTTGTCCTAGTGCCCTCCCTTTCACCCCTAGCATCAAGCTCTATTGCACATTAACCTTCTTAAAAGTCTTCTGTATTTTTCATCTGTTGGTCCTGTTACAAGTATATCTCTGCTTTGTAACGTCACAACCAACACAGAAAGCCTGTCACGCCTTCGCAGCGTTCGTTCTGTGCACTGTGCTTACAGACATAGGGAAGAGCAAGGAAAAGATTTAGTTAATGGTTGTGTGTGAAACACTAACTGCAAGCACAATGGTTGTAATTATTAGTACTCTCATTGTTTTTGTATATAAATCAATTTAGGATATCCCCTGTAAATTAGACTATCTCGGACGCCTTCCTCATCAGTTAAAGAATACTTTAATTGCGTAGTTAGTGTATAAAATGCTTGCTACCGTGAAAGTTTTGTGAATAGAATGAAAAAATTAGATCCCCTAAGATGGAATGGAGCCTTTAAATAGCTCAGTCATTTCGGCTGCTGAAAAACATCTGCAGCATCCCTCAGCTTGTAAGGTAACAGGGGGAATTGGAGCAGTGGTCACGAGCAATCCGAATTCATGTTTCTCTACCTCCAGCCATGGAAAGCTAAACAACACGACTCTTCATACGCCTGTTTTTATAAGAATGTCAGATGTAGATGTCTGTGAAGAATTCACTATCAGATGAAGTGCCAGCAGATGGCATTGAAGAATATATGCCGTTTTTCCTGTTTCTTGTAGAAGTAATAAGGCTTCATGTCACCATGTACCAAAGATTGCTTCCTCCACGCATCTCCTGAGCAGTGTATGTAGTCCACTAAAGCAGGCCAGTTTACAGCAGCTGGAGACCTGGTCTTAGATGTAAGAAAAGTTAAAAGGCTCTAAATAATCTTTATAAGCTAAAGTGTTTCTTTATCCTCTGGGCACAGCCATCAGATGGAAAAATCCTGACTGGATTGCCATCAATAACTGAGAATCATCACAGTGATACAGGTATGCTGTTGTTTCTTAGTGTCTGCCGCGGTTGTGTGCTGTTGGTCTCACTGCCAGTGAATTAAGTAGCTTTTAAGTCCCTTTTAATGATGTTTACTCCAGATTACAGTTTTGCCGTTTCTGCTTTATGTTTGCAGGGTGAACATGAAGGAGGAAAAGGAAGGGAAAATAGGGATATATGAGAAAGACAAAAGGTAGACAGTGAGAAAAAAAGAAATGGGGAAATAAAAGGCTGAAAGATAAATAACAGAGCAAAAGATACTGAGATCATGACGATTTAGTCAGAGACCTTACTTTGATTAAAAAAAGTGGCTGAGTTTTAATTTGGATTGGTCTTAGTTACTAAGCTTTAGCAAAGGCTGACATATGTTGATTCCCTTTTGCGGTCGGTTCTGGTCCAGGGATGATGGGAAGAAGAAAATGGAAAATACAGAAAATAATAGTGTAATTTCCTTAGATGGTTGAAGAGCTGGGAAACATAGATGCCTCAAGAAAATAACATTGCAGGTATTTCCTTTTGATTTGCCTTTCTAGACTTCCATTTTTCCCATTCCCTAAGTGTATCATTTTTATGTCTTGATTCTCTCGGTCTCCATTTTTACACTTTTTTTCATATCTCTCTGAAGATAAATAGATAGGATCTGCATTTTCTGCTAGGTATTTTTCTCCAGATTAAAAAATTTGTACAGCTCCACTTTGAAATGAATGGTAAGAGCTTCAAATATTCTTCTCTCAGTAAGTGGAGAAGGTCTTAACAAAACACTGCAGATGAATCAAAGGCTACTGGTTGTGTTTACTGTCTGTAATAAAATGAAAATGTCTGCTGGTTACTCACCATGTTTAATGGTGATGGGTGATTCCTTCCTCCTTGTCTCTTGAATCTAAATACTTTTCAAATGCCAAATCAAACACCTATCCATTGAATATGCAAAGATGTGTATGTGGCAGAAGCAGCCACTTGAAGATTGCTTTACTTAAAGTGCTTTGCCCAATGGGGAAACCAGCTATAGGCTAATTAAGAAATGACATATTTCTTCTTCCTTGACTTAAAATTCTCCATGGAATTTTTTCATTATAAAACACTTCATACAATCCCAAATCTGCTGAACTTGGAAAACTTTCACAAGGCTTTCTTTTGGAAGTTTTAATTAGAGTATTTCCTATTCCAGCTAATGACAGAAGGAGTATATGACCACTGATTGGTCTCCATAATCATGTACCTAACTCAAAGATATAAAATTAAAGTTGTGGGGTTTCTTTTAAATCTGTACGAGGAGGTTCTATGGGGTCTTTTTCTTGTTTCATTTGGGATATTTTATAATAAAGTGAAGGAAATCCCAGTAGTTATACAGCACAGCATCATTCAGCAAGCAAGTGTTGGATTTATTGTGGCTTTTCATACTCACAGAAAACCCAGCTGGCATCTTTAATGCAGACACAGATGTCAGACATCTTATGATGAGAACCAACATGCTGTGGTATGATTTACTTGGCAACACAGTGCAGCAAAAAAAGGGAAAATTGTTTGGCTGTAGGATAGACAGTTGATTTGAATGTATCTCCTAGCCAAACAGTCACACTAAACTGATTATGTTATCACAAGTTCATCTTTCTCCCAGAAAGCACTATGTCCCCCATTCCATTTCACACTGACTCCCTGTTTTCAGCACTGTCACCCAATGACCTTTCTGTCCAATCCTGTAGTGCCAATGGGTGAAATTTTAAAACATATTTTCAGTGATTAAGCAAAAGGTTGATTAGTACACACAAAATATGGGTTTTGACCACATATGGAGGAGTGGGGAGAATTAAAGAAAAAAGGACCATGCAAGCTTAAATAACATTAGCTACATTTTTACATATGGAAATATTAAGGAATATATATGAGTTTACTGACTTCTAAGTCCCTCAAGAAGGAGAGGAACAGAGCATGATCATCTATCATATCAGCTTCTTTTATTCATTTTCATAAAATATTTTCTATACAGACACTTGAGTCTGCAGCTTCATTGCTCATCCTTCTGACCCAAACCCCACTTTGCACATGGACAACATTTCTGTCCAATCTCAGGGCTTCTGTTTCAGTTTCATGTTTGACTGGTCTCGTGTTTCTCTGGTGCTACATTCACATCCCAGCACATTTGCCAGTTTGTAGCATCTCTCCCTTCAAGGGTTCGTGTGCTAGATGGAGCTTGGTATCCTGACACCAGACAAATGGGATGGAGACCACTGGAAGGATGGGCCACGGCACTGAACTGCACTGAACTGCAGCTGACAGTAGGACTCTGCACTTGTGCTCAAGTCAACAACAAACATCACCCCTGACTCTAGAGTGGTCAAATGACTTCACATGTGGAAACCTCAGAAACTGAGACCTGGCATGCTGAGCCAGGACACTAGACAGGACTTAGGTAGGATTTTCAGTTGTCATGCATTAGCACCCACAAAAGTTTGTAAGAACAGGACAAGCAAATACTGTCCACATACTCTCCCAGCTTTCAGCAATTTGCAGTTCAGTCTCCCTGAGATTAAATGTATTGTTTCCCTGTTCAATAACTCTTTATGGATTTTTCTTGTATGAGTTTATCATTTGTTGAACAGAACTAAATTTTAGCACCTATAGTTAGGGCTTCCACAACTTAACAGTGTTACATGAAAGAGTAGTATCTTTTCTTTCTTCTAAACCTTTTGTTTCATTTGGTGCACTGTAGTCCTTGTGTTGGAAAAAAAAAAAAAAAAAAAAAAAAGAAAAGAATATTACTTACTGTCTCCATTTCACTCATGTTTTGAATATCTCTATCATACACCCACTCAGCTGTCTCTCTTTGTGGTGGGTTGACCCTGGCCAAAATGCTAGATGCCCACCAAAGCCGCTCTATCACTCCCCCTCTTTAACTGGACAGGAGAGAGGAGAGGAAAAAAAAAATAACAACAGGCTTGTGGGTTTGAGATAAGGACAGGGAAATCACTCAGCATTTACTGTCACGGGCAAAACAGACTCAACTGAAAGGAAATGTGATTTATTACCAATTAACTCAGAGAGGAGTAATGAGAAATAAAACCAAATCTTAAAACACCTTCCCCCCACCCCTCCCTCCTTTCCCTGGCGTAACTTTGATCCCGATTTTTCTCCCTCCTCCCCCTCAGCGGCACAGGGGGAAAACAGGGAATGGGGGTTGGGGTCAGTTCATCACACTGTTGTTTTCTGCCGCTTCTTCCTCCTCAGGGGGAGGACTCCTCACACGTTTCCCCTGCTCCAATGTGGGGTCCCCCTCACAGAAGAAAGTCCTCCATGACTTCTCCAACGTGAGTCTTCCCATGGGTTCAGTCCTTCATGAACTGCTCCAGAGTGGGTCTCCTTCATGGTGTGCAGTCCTTCAGGAACCGACTGCTCCAGCGTCAGCCCCCCTCATGGGGTCACTGGCAGCAAACCTGCTCCAGCGTGGGCTTCTCTCTCTCCACAGGCCACAGGTCCTGTCAGGAGCCTGCTCCTGTGCAGGCTTCCCACGAGGTCACAGCTTCCTTCAGGTATCCACCTACTCCGGCATGGGGGCCCTCCACGGGGTGTAGGCAGATATCTGCTCCACCGCTCATGGGCTGCAGGGGGACAGCCTGCCTCCCCATGGTCTTCACCACAGGCCGCAGGGGAATCACTGCTCCGGCGTCTGGAGCATCTCCTCCCCCTCCTTCTGCACTGACCTTGGTGTCTGCAGGATGTTTCTCTCACATATTCTCACTCCTTTCACTCGCTGCAATTACTGCTGCGCAACAACTTTTTCACTGTCTTAAATACGTTATCACAGAGGCGAAAAACACTGTCGCTGATTGGCTCGGCCTTGGCCAGTGGCGGGTCCTTCTTAAAGCCGGCGGACATTGGCTATATCTGAGATAGGGGAAACTTCTATCAGCTTCGTACAGAAGCCACCCCTGTAACCCCACCGCTACCAAAATCTTGCCATGCAGACCCGTTACACTCTTCCAGGTTGAAGAGCTGTATGTGTTACTTGTTTCATATAAGCTTGTTACATCTACGAAAACCGTCCCATCCGTTAAATCATCTTTCTCTCTTTTTCAGTTCTACTCTGTGTCTGGTTTTGAGATGAGGACATATTTGAAAGTTTAGAAAGAGTGACTTGTTGACTTGTTTTACATTCACAGTAATATTGCATACAAACTATAACAACCATAATACAAAATCAGGCATGAAGGTTGAAGTAGGCATGAGTAATCTAGTGTTATGACTTCCGGAATAAACCCGCGGACCATTATATCTTGGACTTGTTAATTTGTTTTTTGATGCTATGTTATATTATTTATGTAATTTTGTGATGTTTGAACTAAGCCTTTTTCTCCCCTTCTAATAGCTCATATCTCATTTTAGTTGCTCTAGAACCTATTTTTTGATTTTCATGTATGTTTTGCCCTCCATTTTACCCTAGAGGCAGAGCTCCAGAGTGCCTCCAGCACTGACAGCTTTGTCTCCTTTCTTCCTATCAGAAGTGGTAAAAATTCCATCAGCACCACCCCCAGAGCACCTCACCGTTTTTTCCTACCATTACTATCTTCTCTAAAGAAACCTGTACAGTTCAATTGACTGGAATTAGATGGTTGCAGCTGACAAATCTCCTCTTAGGAAATACTGTGAGGTAATTCTAGTCTTGCAGAAGATGGAGTAGAAGCAGCCTTTCTTCCACATATTCTAAAGAGAGTTAAAAATATAAAGCAAAGGGTTTTTTTCGAAGTATCTAGGGAATTTGGGAGCAGAAATCCCACTAAGACATCAAAGAGGTTTGTCCTTTACTCCGTTGGATACTTCTGAAACTCACATCCTCAAAGCTTCTCCTAGCTGCCTGCCCTCTGAAGCAGGATTATGAGTACACTCCAGCAGTGAGAGTGTGTTGTTCTGTTTAGTGATCTTGCAGGAGAGAACCACATTTGAACTACATGTGAACAGACTCCTTTAAATCACTGCCTGCACCAAAAGATTGGCTCAAGCCCCCTCTTCCTCCTCCCTGTTCCTTCCCAAACTGGCCACAGCACAAGGGAAAACCAATGCTGGATACTTTGAGGAAGGACAGAGCTAAGGAAAGTTTTTGCCAGCTGCTTCACATGCATTAAAGCAATTGGAATTATGTATTGTGAGTGTACCTTCCCCACAAAAGGATCAAACCTGGTGAGACATACTCTACAATCTAAGAGGGGTTTTTTCCAGATGGGAAATTGAGACACAGTGTGATTTAAGTGGTTCACCTAAGGACAGAAGAAAAGGAACAATGGCTAGAGCATTAGCTTGAGCCTCGCCAGTTTAATTCTGTGCCCTGTGAGATGCTTCTGAAAGTCCCTGTGTGCTTCAAATAGAAAATGATATTTTTTCACAGTGGTATGAGGTAACGGCATAAAAAGTTTTGAAGTGCTCTAGACTGTTGTTCTGGGCACACGGCTAAGAGGAGAACGAGAGAAGTCAGATTGGGAAGTTCCTGATCCATGGATGATTACCTTGGCTACGTAGTTATCCCTCTTCCCTTCCCTCACTGTAATTACTCTTTGTGACCTCTCACATACGATGTAATTACTGTTTTATTGACAGGGGGGGCTTAAGATCAGGCACTTTCTGAGGATGAACTGGAATGTTTGAAAAGGCTTTTCTGTTATCTTCCCCTTTTTGATAGGAAAATGAAAGTGTTGGGAATGGAAACATTGAGCTCCCATGCAGTGGTACTCACATTGTCTCAAAAAAAGGATTTCTTCATGAGCTGATAAAAAGGCTTCAATAAGGAAAATCATACAAAGTATCTAACAGTTTTTGGCTGTTTGGAGAAAAAGAAAGCAGTGGAAGTAAAGGAAAAATACTAATAATGCAACCTTCCATTTTCTAACATAGACAGTTGGCAACACTGTTTTTCCAATTAAGACGATAGCATCTGGACTACTGTAATCCTTAAGGCTGTAAACTGTGTCATGTTGCCCTCTCCAGAGTGGATTCATCAGTCAGCTGGTGATAATTTATCTGATTAAAAAGAAAGGCACTTCCCATAACTTTACTTTACGGTTGCTATTTTTTTTTCTCATCTCATGCACTGTGGGAAATAATTTGTCTAAAGCATTGGACTGGAAGAAAAAAATCTGCAACAAAATTAAGGAAACCCCTTCCTTTATTGTCCATTCCCTGTTCAAAAATACCTAATATAAACTAGTTAAGTGGAAGATTTAACAATTTTTAAGATTAATTTTGTCACCTACTAGATTAGATGTCTGACAGCTGTGTGACAGCTGCCACCAAGACAGGTAGGGCAGGGGCTAGCAGAGGAGAAAGAGAATCAGCAGCACTGAGGGTCTGGGAAATCCTCAGTAGCAGAGAGAAGGGATTAGTAAGGTGCAACTTAAAAGAATCGAAGAGGAACGGAAACGAGTTTCACTTAGTCAATTGCCTCAGTCCTTTCTCTGGCATCCAGTTCAACCTTTGGATTAGAAAGCTCCAAATAAGCTGTTATCTGGCAAAAGCGTAATAGTGGCTGCAAAACAAGAACTGTGCTTTTAAGAGGACATAGTTTGGTAGTGGCTGTTTTCATCATGCCTGTTTGAAACATTTGCAGAATCCGTTAATTGAAAAATCAGAAGGAATCTATGAATAATTTTGGCATCTCTGTAAGTTTATAAAGTTTCTTTTAATTTCTTCCAAGTCATTTGTGTCAGGAGTTTAGAGCTAGGGTTCTAGTTTGGACAACTTGCCTGCTGAGTCAGCTTTACTGAGATACATCTGAACTACTTAAATCCAAAGAAAGACTCTCTAGAAAGAAAACTAAGGCTCTCACAGAGCTAACAAATCATCCCTCACAAAAACTCATTGCTTGAGCCTTGTGTAAGTATTCACAGCTGAGCTGAAATGGGAACTCTTGACATCTGCTCTGAGCAGGTGCGAGAGGTACTAAACAGTGAAGAGGAAAGACAATTTCTCTATAATATTCCTCAGGATTCAGGTAAGCAAGGTCTCCCGAAATAAGAGGGGAAGAAGAATAGCTAAGCTCCTTCTAAGCCTTTGGTTTGGGGTTTTTTTGTTTGTGGTTTTTGGTTTGGGTTTTTTGTTTTTTTGTTTTTGTAATATAGGATAAAATTCAAAAAAACTTTTGTGTTTTGTGGTAAGCAACTGGCTTACACCAATTTTAGATTGTTCTTTTATTTTCTTAGTAATCCCTGGTACTTTTTTTCTGGTTTGTGCAGTTCTCTCCTTATCTGGCTGGAAACAGGAGTAATCACAAATCGTGTTGCTGTAATTTAACGTATTCCGAGAGGCACGAGCCATCGACATAGGTAGAATATCAATAAGCATCAGATTGTAAGCAAGACTTTTGAATGGGATCTGAGCTGTAATGTTTTAGAGAAGAAGAAAAGGTTTGATAGGAAGAAGTATGATGATTTTCACGGTAGGCTGTAAGTGTCAGTTGGTGTACTGGTGAGAACTGCTCTGGTAACTTCTGCCTCACCTGTTCCTACACATCAAAGAAATGGTAATTTGAATCAAGCATTTTTTTATTTTTTTTTAATCAGATGCAGTACTGATGGCAAACTGGTTGCATGTTATATTTGACAAAGTTTTAGAAAGAAACTTTATCTATGCTCATAAAGCAAGAGTGATGTGAATACGCAAAATACTGTTTTATCCTCACAAACACTGTTCAAAGTTTGTTTTGGAGTTGTGAGTGCGTAGCTTCTCTATTGCAGCAGTGAGAGGGAGAGACTAGATTTGCTGGGCAGATAAGGGTCTGGGAAGAGAGTTTTGTATCTTTAGTTGTGAAAAGCACAATTGTATCTGAACTTTGTCTTAGTTTGCAGAAGTGCGCTGAGAACCTACAACCTCATATGAGCCCAAAACACAGAATAAAACGTCCTCCTATCAAGACAAATTCCTTGAAGCTTCCCAGGGAGTGGCAACATTCACTTAACCCAATGATTTTGAAAAACGCAGTAAACCGTTACCATCATCCTCAAAAGTAGCTTGAGAAAGTTAGCTAAGACAGTGATATAACATTCTATATTGCAATGGACAAATCTAATGAAAGGGCACAGCTAGCCTTCTCTGCAGTAAGATAGTACTAGATTTTGTGAATTAACCCTAGCTTTTATAACAATGTTTTTCTAATGGCAGAAGCTAATACTCTCTTCATTGTGTTATGCAGGCACAGCAGACTTGCTGTGAACTTTGCAGGAGATGTGAGTGACACCACTCCTTTACGAGAATATAGGTGAAGCCTGTCTTTCAGTTTGTGATTCCCACTTAAAAGAGCCACAATGCAGAGACCTGTGCAGCATCCAGAAGCTTTCATGTTTGTGTTTTGGATGAGTGAACTGCAAGTGGCTCTAAGCTCCGAGTTCCATCATGGCTCTTTAAAAAGATGTGAATTGACAGCATCAAACTGACTTGCATTAATCTTTGTTATGCATTGATACTCCAGCTTCATTGCTAATCTCAGTATGTTCGCTCTCTGAATTAGTTTAAAGGATGAGCCAAGGCTTGGGCAAACCCCTATTAATTTCCCCTCCCCCATCTCCCTGCCACTGATAGCAACCCATTAACTTTTTTTAGGTGATTTTTAGCCAAAAACCAACTGGGTTTCCTTTTGGTGTAGCTGGGAATGTGTAAATACATGGGGATTACATGAATATGCTGCTAATGAATTGGTATATGTAACACTCAAAAGAACTTGAGGAGACAATCAAATGGCTTTGTAAAGGAAAAACAATAGGTTGGTTAAGAGCAAGAAGCAATCTGTGTTTATGAAATCACAACGTGCAGACTTATTGGCAGGAGTATTTAGCTTGCCAGTAGTAAACTTGCAGTTTTCCAGGCAAGCTTACCTAGCAGCCCAGGTGTGGGGCACAGTCTTGCTGTGAGAAGTGTCTTCTTGGCACAAATAGCAGTAAGCCATACTTGCCTGAAGGACCGTGTTGCTCTATAGAACTAAGCCAGCGTGATACACATGCATGGTCTTGCAAGCGACCTACAGGATCTCAGAGAATAGAAACTGATGCCTGAACAGATAAAATACAGAGCCTAGTTTCTTCACTGCTGTGCAACAGGGAAATGGGGGAAAGGAGCTTGTGATAATGTTTCATTGGTGTGGGAGACATCCAGGTACCTTTTCCAGCTGGAATAAATGGCCCCACCTACTATACATTAGGTGTTGCATGGAGAGTCTGCAACTTCTGAGCATGGACAAGAGGTGGAAGCTGTAGAAAACTGCTGGCTAGCCCCTACTTTAGAAGGCAGACCTGTAAACTGTGGGGGCATTAGACAGGAGGATAACAGAATTGTAGAATCATTCAGGTTGGAAAAGACCTTTGGGGTCATCAAGTCCAACCTTCAACCATACTCTACCAAGTACACCTCTAAACCATATCTCCAAGCACCTCATCTAAATTACCTTTAAACATGTTAAGGGATGGTGACTCAACCACCTCCCTGGGCAGCCTATTCCAATGCCTGACAAACCTTTCAGTGAAAAAAGTTTTCCTAATGTCTAGCCTAAACCTACCCTGGTGCAGCTCAAGTCTACCATTAATTACCTGCGAGAAGAGACCAGCACCTGCCTCTCTACAGTGTCCTCTCAGGTAGCTGTAGAGAGAAATAAGGTCTGCCCTCAGCTGCCTCTTCTCCAGACTAAACAACCCTGGTTCCTTTGGCCGCTCCTCATAAGATCTGTTCTCCAGGCCCTTCACCAGCTTTGTTGCCCTTCTCTACGCTCTCTCCAACACCTCAATGTCTCTCTTGTATTGAGGTGCCCAAAACTGAACACAGTACTTGGGGTGTGGCCTCACCAATGCAGAGTACAGGGACATTGAGCCATGATTCTTTTTATTAATCAGTGATTAAATAACAGTGTAGCCATATAAATTTCTTCCACTTTCAGCGCACAAAAGAGCTGTGCTCATTTACCCCAGCCAAGAATTTGATACAATAATTTTGGGAAGTTTCCTGTTTCTTTTATGTACATGAGAGTTCTTTGTTACATAAAGAGACTGTGGCATGAATGTTACCTTGCCCAATTTCTGCATGTAATTAATTAACTTACCCTTTTTTTTCTCTGCATGCAGTTCTGCACACAAAAGGATGTTTCAAATCACGGACAAATGTTGAGAAAATCTTTCAAGGAATCTTTCACTAAAAAAAAATCCTAAATACTTCTATTTTTATTTAATTCCTAATTACACAATTGTAAAGTTTTTAAGTGAGCAATGTGGTATTTTTCTATTGAGCCTCGAAATGCCAAGCTTTCTGTTTATTGCAGAAATGTCAGAGATCATTTGTTATATGAGAATCTAGCCCCATGTAATTGACTAAAATTTCTACTTGAGGTGCTTTTTTCTGTCAGCTCCACCCCAAAGACATCTACATAGGGTAAGTTCGTAAAAAAGAAAGAACACTTGGGGATGAAAGGTACTTTTATAGAGTGCATAAAGCATTATGACTAGGACTTCAAATGGTGCTTGTCTGCAGCTTTGATACAATACCTAGAAATACCATTTTCCTGAAATGATAATGTTATGAAGTTATTTGAGGAGTAACTTGTTTGGAGCAATACCTGTGGTTTCTGGCATGTGCTGGAAATTTTAATTCAAGTTCACATCTGTTGAAAATAAACACTTAAAATCACTAAGCTGGTAAAATATATATGTTACCTTTTATGACCTTGAGTGAAGTTCTTGTAACAGTGGGAGCATATTTTGAGTTACAATAAGAAATGGTTTCTTTAAAGAAAGTCTCAGTTTGTACAGAGAGAAAATTTGCTGGGATTTCTTTTTTTAAACGCTAATTGATAGAACAAGAAGGGCCTTCATCAAAGGGGAAAACTTGATGAGAAAAGAAAAATAAAAGGGAGGGGAAAAAAAAGAAGTGAAGTGTGAAGGCTAGATGCTGGATCCGGGAGGAAAGAGAAGGATAGAGGGAGGATACAAAAGTGACGCAAATTGAGAGGGGGAAAATGATACAGAAAAGAGCATGTGAAAAATGGAGAATAAGATTAGCAGGAGAAAAAGTGTAAGAAGCAGTGCTGGAATTAGGCCAGCTCTGAGCTGTGACAGTTCACAAAAGAGCCCTGATAGCTCTTCTAATGAGGGTCAGACTATTTGAATTTGTCCCTCTCCAATTCTGACGGTTAAATTCCAGTACTGATGAGGGAAATGCACTGAGAAATGCAGAATGAGAAAGAGCTCTCCAGTATGACTAGGAAAACACTTATTTAAATTTCAAATACACAAGGAGAAAAATATAATTTTTCCAGGCTGTAAGTTTTTTGTTTGTTTACAGCACATGGTGAATTATCACTGAATAGTCACTGACACTGAACATAAATGGAATTTAATCAAGTTCCAACTTTAAACAGCAGGCCTGAGGAAACTTCTTAAATGTAAGTCATTTGGGTATGAATATACATTATTAAAAAATTCTTTCTGCATTCAAAAAATAAATGTTATGATTTGGGGAGAACTAAACTGAATTCATTGTATGTAACTGAATAGCTGAATGTATGTTTTAAATACAAAACTTAGTGCAAGCTGAACCACAGGATCATGGCTGATTCTTCTTAAAGAAGCCACTTCTTAGAGGGTCCCCTGTAATTAGCATTAACAATAACATAGAAGAGGAAGATATTTATAATGCAAGGTCTGCAGCAAACAACTTCTACCAGGAGACAATCTGTTCCTTCTTGTCTGTTTTACCCACCATTAAATCATTGCAGGAAATACATGAGACAAGGGATCCTTGACTCTTTCCAAAGCAGTCTTCTTTTGTATAAATTAAGGTAATAAATTTTTAAGAGCAAGATACAGTCTTAAATATTAGGCTAGAAGAAATTGTTTAAATAACCATTTTTCACAAGGAATGCACAGTATTATGGAACAGTAATTACACAGAGTAAAAGACATGCCCAGTATTTTTCATTTAAGGTGGGAAAGACCTGTCAATAGATCTAAAATTTATAGGACATAATTCTTGGTTTTTCCTCATACTAATTTAAAGGAGAGGCAATTTTGCTGAGGTAATGCTGATATAAAATACTCTGAAGATCTGCCCAAGTGATGAGGGGCCTTATTCAGCCTAGTATATAAACACATGCTTAAATTCATTCCCACTTATAGCATATGCTTACATGTTCTGCTGCTTCACTATCACACACAGTTTATGTCAGCTATAGCGTAGTCCAAAAACTATAATGTAAGTAATTTCAGAACGTATGCAGAGCTGTCAGCTGTGTAAGTAAATGTGTTCCAATCAGCTTCTGGGCCCTGCAAATGGAGTGCAAGTGTCGCTTGCATCTAGACGCTGCCCCAGAGAGCTCCTCAGAGCTGTTGTGAGAAGTCTTTCCCAGCACTGAGAAGGGCTTTTTGTGGCTGGGTAAGAAGGTGTTTTGATCTTGAATTCTTTTGGAATCTCTCTTTATATTTAGTAAAAGCCAGCTATTCTGTTAATGTGTTTAGATAATACAGTGATTGGCACCTTAGAAATACTGAAAACAGACAGATAAAAGGATTCCTTTGTGAATTTTTAATACAGAGATTTTGCATTGTCCGGTGATGAAAACAAATCATCCCTGGAAAGACAAAACTGTTTTGCCATTAGTATCACTTACTGAGGATGTTTGTATACATTCAGTGCCTGACAGCATCTTAAACTTAACCACTTCGCCATTTGTAGCAACAAGATGTGTCACTTGACAAGCACTTTTATTTTGTATCTTCCTCTCCTTTTATTCCGAGCTCCAAAGCCCGTTTATTGGAAATCTTTGTGCTGTATTTTTCACGCAATCGTAGAAATCCTGATCTGAGGACACTGGTGTAAATTAGTGTCCTTTAGATTAGTCTGATAAGGAGAGAGAATTAATGGTCAGGTGAAGCTCTCTGGTGCAAAAATGTTTATATACAAACAATAGGGAAGTTCTGGATTTATTTTAAATTCCAGAGAAACAAAAGAAATTAGGAAACAACTTCTTGCTTCAAATACTCAGGCTTTTCAACAGGTGCTGAACAAAACTCTACCACAATTCTTTTGGGGATGCAATACTAACAATCACTCTGACTGGACTTGACCTTGCTTTCACTTTCTGTTTGCTGCACTGAAACGACTCTTTTCCACAACTCTTCCCAAAATTATGTATAACCAAACTATTCTATCTAGATAATTTTAATCAGTAGGCAGCTTCCTATTTAGTCCTTGCTTTGGGGGAGTGATTTAAGTTGTGATATTTTTAGTGAAAGAGTGGTCAAAACTATCAGCTACAACAGTGTGTGATGGCCTGTAATACCATGTTGCTAATGTTTCCTGGTGAAACAAACCAACTCAGCATCTCATGGTCACTCCGTCAATTAAGAATTTACCAAAAGCTAACAAATTCAAACTCTCATGTCCTACTATCATAAATTACCTGGTCACTTCTTGTGTGTACAGAGTAGTATTCTTACATGTCACTTAGTTGTTTTAACACATCCGAATTACAGTTAAAATTGTTTCTATATGTGTTTCTCTTATCATTTAATAGGCTAAGTTATCTTTTACTGCACATCCTCGAACTCTCTTTTAAATTTCAGACTTTAATCAGCTTTAAACTAGAATCTGTGTTGCTCATGTTAGTAATGAAAAAGGATTCAGGTGTGTTCCACAATAGATGATATTTTATTAGTTCTTAAAATGACACTACTATAGTTTTTAAAGGAAAAGTTGCTAAATGAAAGATCACTAACATCTCTCATTCAGTTTCCCAAACGTATTTACAAACTTTTTAAGTCTGTAGCTAATGTATGTTTTTTATGGAAGTTATCCTAATACTAATGATGATGCGGAATTTTATAAATGTTCAGTGTGTGGTGACAAATAGTATATTTTATAAATTAATTTCAAGTTAATGCTAAATTATTGTGGAATTACATATTACATACACTTTACTACCAAAAGAGTTCATCGTGATTAATGTTATTACAATGAACACCAAAGGAATTAATAATGATTTGCACTTATTATAGAGTGGTACCAATGTAGAGAAAAGAAGGTTAGCCTAATTAAATTCCAGAAACCACTTTAGGGCTCTGCTGCATTGTGGAGGCTGGTTTTCATGTTAATTAATTCTGTATGAAAGGTTGCTGAAGTGTTCTAATATTGTTCAAAGAGGCACCAGTAATTATTTCAGAATTATTTTTTTTTTTGTCCAAGATATATTGACCAAGCAAGATGCAGTCCTTCGCATGATAAGTTTCTGTATGCTGCGTAAATTATAGTAAATAATAATAAACTGAAGATTCCAGTCTTTTATTAAGGGATAGAACTGAAGATGGGTGAGGATATTGCTGTGTTCTGAAAGGAATGAGGATCTGAATGAGGAATGAGGATCAAACCTCAGGCCTAGAAATGCAGTTCATTTTCTTGCAGTAAGCAAGGTTACTGGACAATATGTTATAGACCAAATTCCCCTTTTGAGTTACTTGCTGCCCTCATGCCACGTCTTCCACACAAACAAGTGCTAGACCAGATTCGGCTTAGATTTTAGTTTTCAGACATCTGATTTCATGATGATTTGGTGTTGCAGTTTGAGTGGTGAAAGGGTATGTTTTTGCATGTTATTTGCTTTGGGTTCTTTCTAGTCTGTGATAAAGAGGTAGAAGACATTTATTGGTAGCATTTTGGTGACCTGCCTAGTTCATTTGCAGCTTTCCATAACTGTTGTTAAGTAATACAAATATTTCAGACTCAGTTTCACGCCAACAAAAATGACAATGAAAAAACAAATGTGAAAATTTGCTTTGCCTCTGTTTGTACTGAAATTCTTGGAAATGTTTTTACTTTTACCCTTTAAATAGACCTGTTTGGAAATCCTATTCAAGCTGGATTTTTCAAACCTCAGTTCTCTCAAGCACACGCTTCATATGCTAGGCATGTGTTTAAATTCTCTTGATTTAGAGGCATATACTTAAGGGCATTGCTGAATAAAGGGCATGAGCATGTACTTAAATGCTTTGCTGGTCAAAGGAACAAACCGCTTGATTTGATCTCCATTTAAAGCAAGTTAGATCACCTTTACCTGTTATCCAGTAGTCAAGAATTTACCAAATATCTCTACAAAAGATACAGTTCTTGACTAAGTTGTGTTCTTCTGGCTATGGAAATAGGAACGGCTGCATAATACGTCTCAATTATTTCTTTATTTTTTTTACGGTATTGGTTGTAAATTACATTTTTAAGTACTGTGGTGTCACTGCAAATAAAAGGAGGGATAGAGACTGTAAAAATGAAGAGAGAGAAGAAAGGTTTGGTTGTTAAAACCATTTATTCAATGTAACTCCAGAATGCTTCAATATGTTTTATGTTCTTAATATTTTTCTTTCTGTGTACAGTACAGTATGTAATACATCTCTTCCTTCTTACACTAACAATTTATATTCAGGATACTCTAATGAAGTACAACTTGAGTCTCCTTTTCACAGCTAATGAGGAGACAACAAGAATTTGAGTAATACTAGTACAATTACTGGAGCAGTGAAGCGTGCATCTCTGATTAGACGTGATAATTTGCAAGGCTGAGCTCTTCACATTAGTTTGCAAACAGTTTAAAAATCACTTCCTTGATTTATCCAGCTAATCTCTGTTTAATGACTCCAGGCCTGACAAAAGAAACTGAAAATGTCTCTTAAAATCCTATACTTCATTTATGAAGCTTGTATATAGAGCAGAGGTGCAATTTATACTAAATCTTTTCTAGAAGACTCTTTGATGAAGCCATGCAGCTGCCTTTTAACAATGCAGTGGTATTTTTATTCATCTTGTAATACTCAGTTTCCTTTATATAGATGTTTGTTGTCTTTGTTCAGGTTTAGACATATTTATACAGATTTTTGGCTCTTTTGTTGATTTATTTTCTTTCACCTTTTGAATTCAGTACTTAATTATCCATGCAGGGTGAATATTTTTGTCCGGTTTGCTTATTTTTTGGCAGAAAAGTTTGGTAGAATGAGTATTGATGGTGGTGACAGGGAATTCTTCATCAGTCAGCGGCATCATGGGCATGTGGGTTTTAATGAGGATCTGCCATGTACCATTCCAGATTTTTTAAATGCTCCTTTTTCTTTGAGACCTATTTTCACCATTTGGACTTGAAGCACAGCTGCCTGAAATAACAGCGACTCAGGTTAGAATTCTTGATGAATGTACTTAAACAAATAGGAACAGCTCTTGCTGTCAGTAGATGGCACTCCTCCTGAACCAGGAATGAGAAGATCTTGTTTAAAAAGGAGAGCCAGCTGTTTCAGATGGGGCTAAAAAATGGATGTCTTCGTGTAACACTGTCACAAAACACATCACCAATAGAAATAACATCTCCTAGGTGTAACTGCAAAAAAAGAACTTATGTTAGAGGGTTTAACTGAGTTCGCCAAGTTTACAAATTAATTGCTAGTTGTTATGCTCGTGCCCAGACCAAGTGCCACAGCTTTGACTCCATATTGCACGGTGGCACCATAAGATTGTAATATCTTTTAGGATCCTCTAAAACTGAGTAAAAACAGATTCAAAATTAGGATACTGTCCTAGGAAGGTAGAAAGGATTCAAGACTGTGACTCGTATAGATCTTTTCTGGAGTTTTCCCTAAAACGTGCAAAGCAGATGTACAGAACTAGGATAAAAAGCTCAGCCTACTGTTCTGCATATGTTTACTTGCTTATATAACTTTCAGAAAGCATGATTAACTGTGTCTAATGTATCTTGTTAAAGATTCGTTCTGGGATTTCCCTTTCTATTTTACTTAGAGATACCTGATATCTTTTTGTTTCTCCTGAAAAACAGCAGCTGTTGCAAGGATTGTGTAGAACAGACAGAAAATATGCATCAGCTTCCTTCTATACCTATAGAGGTTATTTGTGTCAGGGAGGACTGGGTCCCCAGAGAAATTTTGACAGACTGCATAGAAAAGACATCGTTAAATATAGAGGGCATCTGAATCTTCCTTCTCTTCAGACACAAAGGAGATAAAAATAGAAAATTGTCATTTTTACCTCTTGGGGACTGCAGGTTTCTAAAACTGATCTGTGACTTCCCAGTAGCAGAGCATCCTCCCTGAAAACTGGGATAGAAGGGTGGAGGCAGTGCAAAATGACATAACTTTTTGCTCTTACTAATACGATGGAAGCTGGCCAATGCAGCTTCAGAAATGGAAAAAGCAGATAAAGGATTTTCTTCATTTCTGCTCTGCAGTCTCCACTGGTGGTCCTAATAGGGCCAACTGTCTGATTCCACTCTTCCCCATTATGTAGTGACAGATTTAAGGACCAGAAGATGGCATTTGAGTATCTCTTATCTCTTCATATAATTCTTAGTATTTTTTTTTTTTAAATTGGGCTCATTCTGCATAAAACGGTAGGAACTAAGGAAGCCATTTCTCACTGGACAAAAAGTGAGAAGGAAGTACACTGTAATCAGGGCTAGGAGTAAGTGTGACTTCATTACATATTCCTTGTTCCCTATGCTATGAGACCTATTGTTCTTAAATTTCTGCGTGTGCTCTATATAATTGATATTATTTTGTAATAATAAGTTTCCTGCTTCTAATTGCAATAGCAGTACTGGGGAAGAGAGGACAGCTTTTGCACTTGCTTGATATCCTGTGAAGTAGCTTATTCCCCCCACAGGTGAAGATGAGGGCATTGCGCTGATGTTTTCATGCCGTTTGGATTGTGCTTGTTCTTATTGGGAATTTTCCTCACCGCCACCCAATGAGCAGTCCCAAGCTAATGTAATCTCCAAAGCTGCCCATGAAGCTTTGAAGAGGAATACTGAGTTGCCTTTCCCTCTTCCCCGCGCCTTGTGTCACGATGCAGAATGCTGGAAAGGTGGAGCTACTTCCTCTCCAGCTGCCTGGTGGAATTGGGATGTACTGTGCTGGGATACATCATTTAGAAGTCATTTAAGCTTCAAGATGAGACTTTTAGGAGATGTTTACTTAAAACCAGACTAAAGTTAAGGCAATTAAATGATAAAAAGACAGAAGCAACAATTTAGAGTCATCACTGATTGTTGGTTCCAGCTTATGGGGCTGGCTAATGAATGACTGTAGATTTTTCTGGGCCTCATACCTTGGAAAATTCCTAGGGCTACAGAATTTCCACTCCTTTTGAAAGAGATAATTAGTGGAGTCACTCTGAGTTAATTCTGCTTTTTTCCATTCAGAATGAAATAACACCTCCTTTTTCTCTTCTGTGTATTCATCTTTCTGTAGAAAAGGCAGGACAGGAAACTTTTTCATTCTTCTCTACTGGTTAGTAATTTTTAATTTGTATTCTCTGGTGTAAATTGCAAAATACAGTTTTCCTGCCACTCAAACAGGGTCTGATTTGGATCCCTTTGAAATCAATGCAAGTCTTTCTAGTAGACTTTATAGTTTCGTAGTAGGTTTAGCACTTGCATTCATTTTAAAAGGAAGAAAACCACTTGTGAGCTGTGGAAGAAGAAAGAACCCAAGTTTGGTGGAAATACTATGTGGCCAAGAATCTATACTAAGGAAGGCTTTTACTTCAAGAGAATGGTAATGTTTAGAAAGCATGCTCTCACTTTATCTCAAAGCTGAGTCATTCTCTAAAATAGATCACAGTAGCTGTCATGCATATTTACAAAAAAAAAAAAAAAAATCACATTGGTATGCTTCTAATATGCCCATAATAAAACTCTAAGTTTATTCTGTTGACAGTTCCTTAAATAAAAAAATGAATATAGCAAAATTTTCCTCCCAATAGCTTTTCATTTTCAATGTAGTGGAGCACTGTTTCAGGTGTGCAAAGAGTGCTGTGCCTTCATCTTTCGCTCAACTTTCCTAATTTCTATGTAGCAGTGTCTTTGCTTAGTCTCTCTATCTTGTTACAGTCCACAATGAGAAAAATCTGAAACCTAATCAGGCAGCCTAAATCCTCTTTTATAAATGACATCCAGAATACCCAGTGCTGGGTTTGCCGGCACTCTGCCAGATACCATGTTCCACTGCACAGATGTATCACCTTTCCCTGCTGAGATTACTCACATGGAAATGTTCACGTATCCCTGAGTATGTCCAGGAGGAAAAACTGTCCTGTGCTTGAGGCATTAGTGTGGAGATCTGGAAATTTGAGCTCAGTGATTAAGTGGCTTGTCCCTGAACATGCATAGAAATCTGTATTGTAAAACAGTGTCAGAATTGCCTGTTTGTAAAACAGAAATAGTATTTCCTCCTTTCTTTGTTCGCATGGATCACAGACTCCTTAAGGAGTAGATGGTGGTATGGTAATCACAGAAATAAGGTTTGGGTTTTCCCAGGACATTTGTTCTTCTTCCGTGAGGAATGTTGAAATAAGATTCACTAATCAACTGGGAAACTACTGCGAATTCCAAGTTTATCCATTCCCTCAGGTTACTTTCGCCTCTCCGCATATCTGAATTATTTGAATCCTGATTTCCTAAGGAAATAAATTTTGTGTAAACATCTTTACCTATCTTGCTTTTTTGAACCAGACATGTTTGTGGATAGAGTTCTCCTGGAAAACAAATATCCTATTAGTATAATCACTGGAGGGAGTGAAAACATAACTACGACTTAAATTCTTACTAAAGTAAAAAAATCTGCATAGGATAGCACTATGAATGCTTAACTGCTTGGAAAAAAAGAAGCATCTTTTGGAGCTTTTGCTGTTTCAGATATTAGAGAATCCCCTCCTCAACTAAAGCTTATTTCCTGTGTGAATTATCTGTTTTCGAACAAGGGACAACAGAAGAAGATTTTTTTTTTTCTGAGTAAGACCTACTAGATGTTCAATTAAGGTGAGCTCTCACATATTCAGTTAAAAGTCAGTCATCTAGAAGATATGAGTTCCAGTGGAAACCAGATGTAATTATCTCCAGTGCTCATGAAAGACCTCTGTGGATTCCTTGTTATTTCGTCCCCAGATGTGAGATGTCCCCTCAGATTATTGTGGTGTTTCAAACAACTTGAGAGCAACTAAGTTCAGAATTAAATCACCCTCAAGTTTGGAATAAATAGAGATTGAGCTGTTTCTTAGTTTACTATTTAGAAAAGAGCCTTAAATTGCAGCATCCCTTTCCATTTGGTTGTTGTTAGTCCGAAGCTGGTGCTGTTTGTTAGAAGTCTTCTCACGGCATCTCTTTCGGTACCTTCATTTTTGCCACCTTTGTGGGAAACGTGTGCTATTTTACAATGAATGAGACTCTGCCCTTAGGATATCTTGCAGTGGATTTTGTCCTGCTTTCGTTTGTTGCATCAGAGTGCCTTTGATTTGTGTAGGTACTTACAAACCTCAATTGACTCACCTTTTCAGTTTTCTGAGCTCCATGCCTAATCCTGGAATATCCATCTAGAAACTCCTTCTGAGCTGAAGCTTTAGTTCAACTTCTCAGAGATTTCTGGTATGGTCCATAAAATAGACAATTGTTACAAAACAATATTAATAATGCTTCTCTAGCTAATTATCAGGCTTGTTCCTCTTCATAAGCTCTTTACACGTGGATGTGTGCTAGGCAGGTAGAACATGAATTTCACTGCACTACCAGTGAGCTCTTAGCCTAGGTGGTTCACTACCCCAAAAGTAGATTTTTTGCCTGAGGGCTGTTCTTGAGCTGCAAAGCCCCAGGTCATAGTTGTTGGCATTTGGATGTGCACTGCTGTTGAAAATGTGCAGAATGTTTGGCATTGTCAGAATGAAAAGTCCAGCTACAACAAAAACACTAGTTTCATGAGGGGGTGCGTATATGCAACAACGTACCAACTATCCCTAGAAGGCCAGTTTGGGAATTTGCTGTTCTCCTGATGTGCGAGGGGAACTTATTTTTTTGTGTATTTTCCATTAACCCTGAAATAAGGGTTCCTTGCCATAGGAATCTTGAGGCACAGGTTGGGTTTGTTGGTCATGAAAGTTAAAACAATTAATTCATTCATGAGGCAGGAATTTTAGTTGAGATCACCAAGGTTGAAAAACAAGCGAGTTATTCATGAGTAGAATTTTACCTTTTCCAAGCCCTTTCCTCTAAACATTTGGTCATGAAGGGCTTGGTTTAGACCAACTGCAGCAGAAGAAAACATTACACTAAGATTTGATATTCTGTGAGCCAGTGGAAGCTGGTACCACGCAGCTATATTTATCTTGTCCTGTCATTTCAAATGTACCTTACCCCACTCTATGGAATCATTTCTTATGCTAGAAGCAGTCCTTACCATCTCATACCTGACTTTTTTAAGCCAGACTTTTTTATTTTAGACAGGTTGCTTCATACCCTGTTCAGAAATGAAATGTTTTCTTTGCGTATGAACTTTGACAGAAATGAAGAAAAATCTCATCCATTTTCCTCAGTTGTCCTTACCTCATATGAAGGGAAGCATTCACAGCTGTCTCCAGTGTCCTACAATGCAATAATTTTTCTCAGAGGTAGACTAATACCCAAAAACCTGCTGACATGGCCACTTGCCTTCTGTGGTACTGTAATGTCTGGACACTGAGAGTACAAGTATGATCTCTGTAAATCTCCATTAAACCCAGTACCCCTTTAAACAAACTCATAGCTTGCTATTTAGGCTAACAGAAAATGCACAAAGATTTTTATTGGCACTGAAATGAATAATTTGCAAAATGCCCCAGGGAGACACATAGGTCTCACTGAAAATCAACAAGATTTGTATTCAGTAGAAAATTCTCTCCTTGGACAATTATTGCAGCGTGTATTAGCAATTACCCTGAAAGAAATCTCCAACATTGGGTGAGTTATTTTCTTTCTCCTTCTTTGTCATTGGGCTCATCTTTCCTTCATATGGAGTATACTGGACAGTGCTATGCTACCGAGGCACGTGTTCAGTGTAAGTTGACTTGATTTGAATGTCAATTGCTGCTCTAATAACCATATTTAAGGAGGCAGCATGAAATGAATATGCTACAGTAACTCGAAATGAAGATAAAAACCCGTAAATTTAGATCAGTTAATTAACACATCTTTGTAAAGTACTTGCAACAATTCCCAAGAAACTATTTCCTGGTTCTTTAAAGTAAGGTGGTTAAGCTTTGTAAACTTAATGAGGTTCCTCTTTTACTCTTTGAAGGGATCTAAACTGGAAACATTTTTTGTTAGGATTGAGAAAATGTAAATGTCAATGGATCTGAAACATTTCAACCTCAAACCATTCTAACTTCACAAACTGGGAAAAAAAAGATATAGATCTTTCCTGTCATATATAAACAGAAATGTTTAGATACTTCTTCCAGAGATGCTAAACAGTACAACAATGAATTGTAACAGTGCTGGTGAGGAATAAGATCTCAATGAACAGAAAAGAGGATAACGTGTATTCTGGAGGATATCCAGATTTTTTTCTCTTTTTGGAAAGAAACTTCCCAAGTTTTACCACGAATAGGATAATTGAGCTGAATATCAATCACTGCATGAATAGAAGAAAATGCCTGGCATACGCAAAGGAAAAAATTCTGTTCTGAGTAACCTGCAGCAGAGAAAATGGGGATCCCAATGGAGTTCCGTAATCCATGCCTAACACTATAGTAGCACCTGCAGTATGTCATTGCAACCTCAAGCAGTGTATATACATACACACAGCAAAACCAGGTGTGTATAAGAGAAAAAAAAAAAAAAGGCATTTTACAAGCCAAGTGACTGGGTTGAAGTCAATAGTGGCTACACCCTAAGAAGGTCAGAATTGGACTTTAAGCATTCATTCAATTTTGTTAAATTGAAGTACATAACTTATCCTGATGGTAAAAATTTTATTCTTTTGTGTGTATCTAGGGTTTTATCCCATTACACGCTAACCTTGCTTAAATTATTGGCAAAAGGGTATTCCATTAAAAGTAAAAGCTTTTTTATTTCATTTTGTCTATATGGTTCAGTTTTTGATGTCCATTCTCTTAGCAACTAAGCATTTAGCAGGTTCACTAACTTTCTATAGGTGACTGTGTGTCATGGCTCCACTGCTCTGCAGTCAATCTACTGTTTTTTCTATTTATTTACTTAAAGAAATGAATGGACCTTTCTTGTCTGGACTAGCCATCCTCTAAGATAGTGCATACATCAGAACAAGCCACAGCTTTCAGGTGCCAGGACAAATGTTGCATACCGGGTATAAGTATACAGTTCTCAAACTGGAGCACACCAGAACTTTTCATATTTAGGCTCTTCTCTGACTTCTTGTTGAAATGAAATAGAAACTGATGAGTGCATGATAGCCTGTATGACAAAGCTGAATTTTAATCCATTTTCCTGTGCACAACTGTATGCACTATGGAAATCTTTGTCAGATTAACTTGCACTGCTAGTTGACAGGTTGGCTAGTTTGATAGCTGAAGAAAGGCAGAGCCCTCCTAGAGGTTTCAGTGATAACACAGGAATACTAATATATTTAGTAAAAATTATCAATTCAAGTGTAAAACTATGAGTGCTCATATTTGACAGAATAGATACCAATTGAATTTGTCTTTGCAATGGAAAGAAAATGGATCAGATTCTGTAGGTCCTTCCTACTAAAAAAAAAATATATTGAATCTTGTCTGAGACATCCATTGTTATAAACAAATTCCGAGCTGTATACTGTCAGGAGGCAGGCAGTAGTTTGAAGTCTTTCAATCAGTGGTGATAAAGCAACTTGTAAACTACTGTGAACTATGCCATAGGTGGGGAATGCAGCCAGCCTCAGTGCTGGGGTATTTAATGTATCTTCTCTGTGCTCCCCACTCAGTTGCACAGACTAAAAGAGGTAGCTGTGACTATATTATGGATTTTGTTTTATGCAATTCTGAAATTAAAAAAAAAAAAGTAATAAACAGAAAATACTTTTTTGAAAATAGAGAGGAATAGATGTGTTTCACCTTTGTGTTCTTTTAACATTTAAAAGAATTTAAAACTTTTTTTCAAAAATACATTAAGAATCTTGAGACAAACTCAAGCTTTTTGAGTGACAAATGAAGATAATAGGCACATAGTATCATTGAAAATTGTACAAATTTTGCAGTGTACTGGAAAATCTCAGTTCTACAATGGTGCAATGCCCTAGTCTCTTCAGTAGGCCAGTGCTGCTTCAAAGGCTTTTAGTATTTTTCATCCATGTTTTCAGCTTCATTTAATTAGAGAATAATCTCAGTGTCTGTGAAACAAACGTACAAACACTACGATAGCTTCAATAAAGCTTTTATAGCCTATAGGAATTTTATACTTGGATTTATTTTAGGAATTGGAATATAATAGAGATAGAACTTAAGGTTTCACCCATTGTAAAATTCATAATGTTGTGAACTAAAAATAAGGAACAAGCACCAGAAATTAAATTTTGAGAAACTGAACAAATGTCTACACTTCTGAATAATTATTTGCAATACATGCCATGTGTTTTGCACAGGACCAAATCTTTTCTCAGAAGAAATAATTAAATATTCCACGTGAAATTTTTTTCCTCTGAGTATTTTCTTATTAGTGAAAACTTTCCTTCTGACTCCATTTTCTCATCTGTTCCTGGTAAAGCATTTCATTCATGTATAAACTTTCCTATGCCCTAATTTTATGGCTATGCACCTAATATACAAGAGTGTTGTCATATACATTTACATGTAAGGTGGAGATAGAATCTAGTGGCATATTTATTAACTGGGTTTCAGAGAACTGTTAGAATACATTTTGGTGGAAAGAGGCATTTATATTAATAAATTAGTTTCCTGGTCAGTAGTTATATTTGTGTGGAAAGTGCAACCTGCTATCTGATCAGGTCTTAATTAAATCTTGGGAGCACTAGATTTCTTGAATTCATTTCATGAACTGCAATAAATTTAATATAAATGCAGTACGATACATAAAAGACAAAACAATTGTACTAGAACTGATGGAATAGATCTTAGATTAGATACATGTAGTTTTTGCTTGTGATCTATTAGCTGACAATGATGATAAGTAAAGCTTTAACTTATTTATACCTGGTTCATGAAGGAAAGTAAAAAATAAAGCTAGAGGTGTTTCAGGCAAAATAAGTTTTCTTATACATGCAAGTGCCGAAAGGCAGTTTGTGGAAACTAAAACGCTTCTCATGTTCACAAAGGTTGCCCAGTTGATTGGGAGTCTGATGAAACCTTTCTGAAGCTAGGACCACAGAAGCCAGGGTCATCTCAACCAGGTTACTCCAGAAACAGCAGTCTTGAAAGGACCTGATACTTACCTTTGGAAAACTGGCTGTCCTAAGATTTTGTAGATTGCTCCAAAGCTGGGTATAGGCCTGCAACATTTGTCTCTGAGGTTGCCATGGCAGAAACTGCAAGCTCCCTCCTGAGTGGGAAGCCCCCAGGGCAGCCTCAGCAGGTTTGGTCCTGTGGCATAATGTCTAGTGGCCAGCACACCTAGCCAGAGCCCTGGTTCCACCACTGCGCAGCTTCCCACTGCAAAGCATGGGTGTAGACTGGAAAATGTGGAAATAGCTGTCCAGCGCCTGTGCCTTCAGGGCTGACCCCAGCAGGTCTGTCTAGAATCCACTGGTTTTGAGAATCACAAAGCTTAGAGAAAATGAGTCAGTCAGTGCAGCTGCTGGGTCCTGAGAACTTATTTTCTATGGAAACAATGTGTTTTTGGAAACACCTTGCTGTCAACTCAAATTTGTGCAGACCCAAACTCTAGAACACATGTATTTCCTGGGATTTGGAAACTACTTTTTGACTAGTTCCCCTTATAGCTATAACCGTCTTTTTTTTTTTTTCCTCTCTAATTTTTGCTGTCCTCCTTCACTTTTCCAGCTCAGCACGTTATTTTTTTTCCAGAACTTAAGTCTCTTTAGCACAGTGCCCCTTTTACCAAGTATAGAGAGGAATAATTCCAGGAGACACAAAACCAGTAAGAGGAAAATACCTTTAAGAGCTTCTTAACATGCAGGGACTAACTACCACATCTCTTTACAGGGAACAACATTTTTTTGTTCTTCTGTAGTAGAGAGTTAGAAGGTAGGGAAAAAGCAGTTCATGTACCTCTTGCCTTCCACATGAGGCCTCTCTGTTTTAGCCAGCTGAAGGTTTTGTGCAAATTTCTGTGTTAGAAGATCTGTAACTTTAACACACACAGTTGAGGTATGTCTAAATTCTATGATACACAGAAGAAGTCACCACTTGGGCAGGAGGGGGTTAGTCCAATGCCTGTTGATGGAATCCTTCCCACTGATTCCTAAGACCTTTAGATCAGTCCTTAGGTAAGCACAACCTCCAGCTTTAATAATTTTAAGAACATACCAGCTCAGTTATGAAGAAAAAGGGCACTATGACTTGACACATAGAATGGTTTCAAATTTGCTGAGTTACTGGCCAACTTCTGAAATCTCTCACTCTTAATCTAACAAGAAGTGTGCCTGAGCAAGGGAAGCTGTAAGCATTGAGAAAGGAGTACAGTCAAGACTTAAACACAGACAAGCTGCTTTGGAATTACTAACGCATTTTCCCTGTTAAAATTATGTAGCTGCCAGCATTTTCTGGTTTTCTTGCATAAGCACTACCAAATGGGGAGATGCAGAGATGCCCCATGTACCTTCAGATAAACTGTGCACATTTGGAAGTAATCAAAATGGAGAGAAGGCAACGTTTCTACTGGCATTTACTGATATAGTCTGGTTCATATTAGGATGGAATTTCTGAGGTTGGGAATGTATTACTCTAACAAACAGTCGTTGCTATAGGAAATATATGATCATCTGCATTATTCTACATGTACAAAAAAGGCATGTATACTGACAATTTCCTGGGATTTGAGTGTGTTGGGGGAAGTTAATGGACTCTGGGAGGGTTATACTTGTAATTTCATATCTTGCATTTGTCATCTTTACTCTTGTCATTGTAATAATTATGTACAGTCCTCAGGAATCTGTGTGGGCTATAATCTGTCACCAGTATATCATTTTATATTTTTCGTCTTCGGTACCATGTAGGACAAGATGATGATTTGGAACAGCCAAAATAGATTTACCAAGGGCAAACTGTGCCTGATTAATCTAGTAGCCTAGCTAATAGGATGCAATAACTGGCTCTGTGGACTAGGAGAGAAGTAGATGTCTTTTATCCTGACTCTAAGAAGGATATAAGGGGAAAATAAAATCTGCAAAGAGGTCAAATTATTGTTACTGGATATTTGAAGTATACAGTTTGTTCAGAAAATAATATGGAAAACACCTGTGATGCAAATATGTAGTCCTTATTAATGTCTGCAATACCTATTAATAGTCTAGCTTTCCACCACATTTACCTGGATGTCAGGAGGCAGAAGAGGCTGACTGGGAGAAGGCAATACTATGCAGCTTACAGTTCTGTCCGTGCCATGAAGATTCCCCATAACTGTAGATGTGGTAGTTGCAGCCTCCTGATACATCAGGCAATTATTACCATCCTGTTTCCCAAAGACCAGCAGATTTGAGGGGTTTAGCTCCAGCATTAGGAGCTAAAGAACCTCTTCAAGTTCCCTATCTCAACAGCTTGTGCTGCACACCAAGTGCATTCACAAAGTGCTGTAATAAATTCAGTATCGTCTGTTGAAGTAACCTGTGTCACTGAGTCAACATATAGTGACTGTATACACTGAAACACTCTATTTTCATAGCTCTCTGATGTAGACAACAGAAGGGAAAAAAAAGCGCCAGACATAGGAGTATAAAGAAACAGGAGAGCCTAGTCTCAGGACACTTGTTACTTATACTGTACAGAAAAACTGAAAATATATTAGTACAGATAGTACAGATAGAGCCTGAGAGTATACAGCATTTGAATTTTGATCATGTTTTCAAGCAGGCAGCTCTCAAAGTAGCAAGCATATTTATGAGATTCAGACTGGATTTACGGTCACAGACATTGTTTCATGGGCATACTCTATCCCTTCTCTACCACTGTGCAAAATCAGCTTGCTCTAAGAAGACTTGAAAGAGGGCTCAAAGAGTATGTAAGGCCAGTTTTTCCATGCTTCATGCACCCAAAGGCAACTGAAACTGTGACAAAAAGGCATGTGAAGTGGAGGTGGTGATGCTGAGCTTCTGCTAACATCTGGTCATTAATTTCAGCTTTTGGGACTTCCAAAATGTTGGCAAACACAGCTCCAGCTGGCCTGGGGACTGTTGCTTCTACATGAGCAGGTAAATAGGCCAGATGGTCTCTAATTTTACTACTGTTTCTAGTATGGATGATGAGTCTTGGTCCCTACAGAGCAATACACCTTCCAAACGCTGAATGTTTTATTCACCTTTTGACCACATATAAACAATGTGATTATTAGAAGAGTAGTAAAATGATTAAAACAATGGCTGAAAAGAAAGTCTGAGTGTGAGAAGCAAAGAAAACACAGCGATGATCACCTTGCTTTCCTCTTTCCATTTCAGAATGGCAAAGTCTAGAGATCCAGTTTGAACAGCTGCAATTCCACTTGTGTTTGCTATGAAACAGAACTGTTTCACTTGCAGGAAGAAACCGGGGGAAACTGTTTTGTCTTTGCCATTTCTGCTACTTTCAGCAAACAACAAAAAAAAAGCCAACCAAACAAAACCAACTACAAAACCAAATGAGAAAACACCCCAAATCCCATCAAGCAGTCTCTAGAGCCCCAGTGTTAAGTGTATTAGAAAGCTGGGAGAATCCAAATTGAAATGCTTTATTGTCAATATTTATTGAGGGAATTTTTGCCATGGCTGCATGCAGCATGAAAACTTCTAACAGGGTGGGAGGATGAGGTCTGCAGAATCTGGAGCTGGAACCTAAGGCAATATTCAGGCAGTGATTTTGCAATTGTTGCATAATATGGAGACTGTTTGCATGAATAATCCTATTAACATTATAGTTTCACAATCAGGCAACTGAACACTGCACTGTTTAAAATCATCTGCATTTATGGTGGAAAACCAGCAAAATCGTCATTAAAAAATATCAGTCTCAAATATAATCTTTCTCAGTGGAGGATAAGTGTAAGAACGTCAGGGGAGAGAATAGAGGAAAATATTTTTCTCAGCTTAGATATAGTAGGAAGGATTGGTTTTAATGAATTCCCTTGAGAAAAGGAAAAGATGGCTAAAAGTTATAGATTACTATTATGGGCTGTCATCACTTTATTTATTGCACCTGAGAAGGTCTGCAAACACTGGGATCAACCAAATTGAGAGGAAAGGGAAAAGAAATTGTACTAGTCACCTGAAGAATTTGTAATTTTTTATTTGTATCTAGAAAATGCCAGAGACAGCACATGTAGAGGAATTCATTTCAAACACTTGACAATTCTTTGTGCTTGTGAAGCAGTAACTGGAGCAGCAGGTGCAGCTGTCTCTCCCTCCCAAGTGATAAGGCCCCTGTGACTGACAGAAGGCACCTACTCCCAGGGCTCTCACAGCCCGTGCAGGGCAAGGAGCCTGGGCTGCCGAGGGGACTGCTCCTCCACTGCTGAAGGTGAGGGCCAAGAGCTTCCTCTACAAAATGGCAGGCAGTGGCAGTACGCATGAGCAAATTGTAGAGTCTGTGCACGGCTGGAAAAGCCACAGTATCTCTGTGAGCTGATTTTGTGCTCCCTGGGGCAGAACACACATGCTGAGCCCACGTTCATGCCAAGGGTGGCCCCAGTCTGGGCTTGGGCTGCATGCAGGGTGGGAGTTACATTCCCTCTGCAAGATTCATGTGCCACCTCCTCAACTTTGCCGGCTACAAAGCAGCCATGCATTTCTAAGGAATCTCTGCACAAACACATAGGCGGCAGCAGCAAGGCTGATGCCAGAAATGCTGTGGAAAACAAGTCATTAAATATCTGATATATGAAGTTTAAGCTACATGCCAAAGCAGAAATAAACCTCTGTTAAGCTGCCTTTCTTTTTTTTTCCAGTAGGTTTAAGGCTATGGAAAAGGAGTGGGTTTATAAAGATGCATCTCTAGGCATCGGAGACAAGGCAGAATGACAGCTGAAATTTAAACTGAGTTAATGTTGCCAGAAAGAATGTGAATGTTTAGGTGCTGATAGCTAAAGAATTTGTACAGTCATCTGTGCAAAAAGACTGAGAAAATCTATTGCTGGTTGAGGAAAGTCATCTGCTTTTATCTCATGCCACAGTATTTGAAAAAGCAAATCCAGTGCCCTAAACATCAATAACTTGCAGAACATTGGAGCCTTTCAAAGCTAGTTTGCTTCTATCTGGATTTATTCATTAGCTTTGTAAATCTTTTGACACGCCAGAACTTATGACCATTTCCAGACCAAACAGAACTGGTATAAGACGAAGAAAAATAACATTGTTTCTATGTGACAATCCATGATGAATTCTATTCTGAAGGATAACTATGAGGCAATCTTCCCTATTCTGGTTTCTCTTATCTTGTATGTAAGAATAGTCATTTAGTAGTCTTCCATGCCTGTTGGTTTCTTGGATATATGTAATGGATCTGAATGTGGCAATAGTCTTGAAGTTTTATTTATATGGGAAGATACACCTGGAGAATGTACTGAAGGCACAGTTCATTTCTTCTTTGTTAGCCGGTGCACTTTTTTGTGCCTTCTAGAGTGCAAATGGTGATCTCCATGTGTTCTAGGAAACTAAAGATACTAAAGGCATATCCTTTTGCTTTAAAAACTGTATTTTAGGGTATGGCAGCTTGTGTTTTCGTTTTTGGGGAGCTAATGAAAAATTGGTAAGAACAGGCAAATCTCCACTAACATCAGCGCAGCTTCATCCATTTAAATCTGTTGAGGATCTGATTCGCTGTATGACAAAAAATCTCGACTAATATAATTAGTTAAAGCTGCAATCAAAGCCCAGCAGGGATGAGGTTGTTGCAGCAATGTGAAATAGGAAAAAAAGTAAAGCTGGATGTTTTCAATATCTATAAATATGTTCAGCTATATTTACTGTTCTACCTTTTTTTTTGTATTTATCGAGATGATAAGTGGGGTACTGTGCCAGGATGAGAGGAGGCAGCTAGCTGAGTGGGAGAGTTTGCCTCATAATTATGAAAATTGCTTTTTCCTTTGCCTTCACTCAAGTAACAGACATGTAAATATAGACCTGTGGCTGCTGGATGAGCAGCAGAGAGATCTGCTATCAGAGCTTACATTATCCATTTTCTCATTCGCTGTTTGCACGGCTCTGTTTGGCTCACCTGAGGCAAATCACTATCTTTCTCTGTGCTTCAGCGTTCTCATTCCCAGACCTGTCTGGCTAGATCTTTGAGGAAGAGCTTGCTCTTGCTCTGTGCCTGTCATCATGCCTCCTGCAATGAAACTGCCCTCACATAGCTGATGCTTTCTGTCCCTCTCCAGCAGCACCAACTAGAATGAATGAAGTAATCACCAGGAATAAATACTTAGGAGTATAACCCAAATCCCCTAACTATTAAGAAGTACAAGCTTGACAAGGACAAAAATTTCGAACCCAGGTTTTGACTCAGTTTATTAAAGTGGACCTCTGCCTCCTACAGTCAATTTTTTCCAGCCTATCACAATATCCAGGAGCCTCAGCTTTTCTCTTGGCTTCTGGTCTAAGCAGGAGGGCAGGAGACAAAAGCATGAAATGCTTTATCACTGACATTGTGAACAGTTCATGTATTTGCTGTGGAAATGTGTTTCTATGAGGGGTCAGATTGTAATACCTTGTACCTTGTCAGCAGAAACACACTTCAGTGCATCCTGCTCCCACTAACAGGGTTCTCTTTTTATGTCCAGTTCTGGGTAAGAGAGAGTGCAGTTCTTTTAGTTCTCAGTAGTGTGGTGGGTACAAACAGAATGCTTGTGCTGGTAGTTGTACGTAAAATACAAACCACCATTCAAAACAATGCATTGCATCTTGGTGTCAGCGAGCCCTCAGCAAAACCTTTCAAACAAAGATCATAGTATAATGATGCCATAAGAGACAGATGAATAGATGAATAATGAATGAATGTTTATTATCGCTGTTATTCATTCCTGTTCTAGCAACAGAAAGAAATATGCAATAAGAGAGACTCCAGAACAGAGGATTGTGAAAGCAGAACCCCTAGTGCCACAGGGCAGGAGGTGGTTCCTTCTGCTGGTGTGCAGGTCCTCCTCTCTTCCTCCAGGGTCCAGGCCTGAACCCCTCCAGGGCTCAGATTTCTTGGTAATGGATAGAAATCCATGGCTAATAACAATAACAGTACACAAGGAAAGCTACCTTCCTTAGTTGAACTTTAGTAACTAGGAGACTGAAAATTAAAATATGGCTACAAATTTCAAGAGCAAAAGAGTATACCTTGAAATACCATCATAAAAATTTCCTGTTTGGAGGAAATTTCTGTCCTAGGAATGCTAGTTGTGGTGACTGAGAGATATGTCTTAATTTCCCTCTAAGTCTATAAGGAGACTACAATATTTGTCTCAAATTTTCTATTTCTAGCATTTCTCAGTTTACTTACTCTCAGGTTGTCTTTGTTCAAAATACCTTAGTTCTTTAATGTCTGAGTTTTTATGAAGTACAATTTGTGAATTTCATCTCAGTTTCACATTTATTATTATTTTTGAAGATGGTTAATGATTTTTCAGATATCACATAGTTTAGCTAATAGATCAACAAAGAACAAAACGTAGTATGAAGGTAGTAAATAGCAGAGTATGTTGCTCAAGGCTGGCTCTATTACGTTCACCAGGCTGCTAAGAAAAACAAGAGAATCTGAGGTATTGTCTGGAAGTTACAGGATTATTGATAGTACAGTTTTCAAGCTAAAAGGGTTTAGAACTGTGTGGCTGTTTTCTGTCCATCATGCACTTGCAACCTGCACAGAACTGGACCTTCCATTTCTTGCTAGCTGAAAACAATGTAAATTTTGTCAGGGATTTTCAAAATTAAACAGTAGCTGCTGGTAGTTAGTACTGTCTGCTAGCATCAGCTGATAGGAAGTTTTTCAGATTAGTTTTTGATTTCATAGCTTTAGTAGCAACGTAGTGCCAGTAAAATCACCAGAATAAACTGCACTTAACCAATGTGACAGTACATTAGAGTCTAATAAAAATTAATTCTTTATGGCCAAGTTGTATAAAATGTGGATTTTACAAAAAGAAATCAAATACCTTTAACTCTTTGCAGTGTCCCACTCCATAAATAACATTCTTCTTTGCTTCAAACTGCAGATAGGGACATTTTAACACCTTCAGAAAAATAGTTCTATTCTTTGGGAGCCTGAAAGATACACTCAGAGAATAAATTTCTGCACATGTACATTAGATTTTTCTGGTTTATTTTAAAGCATTTTGTTCAACAAATACTTCAGTTCCTGTCTTTGTGCTCCTCAGAGCACTCTTTTGAGCATGCATGTGTAGTCGAGAATCCAGAAAAACAGGACTGCTTGCATTAGAGACAAATCAAAGACATGTGTTTTTCTACCAAATATCTGGAGGCACTAGCTAGGGCACTTGAAAATATTTTTTTTTTTAATTTCTGAATTAAAGGAAAAAAGTGTTATAAATTATTCAAATGTGTATATGGATTGAACATCCTCTACCTGTTGATCTATCTAGGATTTTTGTCTTCACACCTATTAACCTGGATTTGAGAAAAGGCTAAGTTTTATGTTCGGATGTTAAAACTTTCTTGAGGTGTTAGCTGAAAAAGAGCAACAAAGAAAAATGATAACAAAACCAAAAGCTGGCAAACTAAGGGAAAGTTTCTCAAATGCAATCTAAGTTGTATTGCTGAAGTAAATGAGCTTCAGGCTTCAGAGAAAAGCAAATAGAGCTTCCAGTTGTATCCCTGTGGGATGGAATCTGCTGTTGAGAAATTTTGACATTCCAGACATAATTTCTAGTTCTGAGTCTGAAAACGTCTGCAAAGAGCAGATGTCTTTAGATGACAATACCTGTCTTGTGGAGGGGAAACTAAGAACCTTTTGAAACAAAAATAATTGTCCTGAGATGTTCAAATGCTCTCCAGTGTAAATATCCATCTTGGAAATCCCAGTGGATTTTGCCTTTTCTATCAACAAATTGAGAATAGGATTGAGAAGTGCTACACCAAATAACAGGGATTTTAGTTGGCTTTTGACCACAGAAAATTAAAGAGCTAAAGTCCCTCTGAGGGTTGATCACTCCTTCCCTGGTTTATCTTCACAGAGTATCTTGCATAAGAACAGGAATCACAAGAACGGTTAGGGTTGGTAGGGACCTTTGGAGACCATCGATCCAAGCCCCCTGTTCAAGCAGGGTCACCTGAATACAGCAGGTTGCCCATGACAGTGTCCAGTCAGGCTTTGAGTATCTCCAAGGATGGAGACTCTACAACCTCTCTAGACAACCTGTTCTATCTCAGGTTGTGGGTTAGTTTGGGGTTTTTTATTCAGATGGAAAATTGCGTGTTTCAGTTTGTGCCCATTGCCTTATGTTGTGTTTGTGAGCACCACCAATTATTGACTATCAATCAATAGTTTTTTGCTAACATTATGCAAAAAATAATAGGTTACTTTACTGGAAATGTATTTCCCATTGCTTTGAACTGCCTCAAGCAAGACAGGCAACAAGTTCAGCTCTCCTGGGTAGCCCTGCTGACATTTGGTGAACTAGACATTGTAAAAAGTACATGAATCTAACACAGAAATCTGTCATTTCCAGACTAACTGTTTTTGTCCAGAGCTCGAAGTGTTTTCTGAAATGAGGTCATGCAAATCTGTGATCATGCCCAAAGCCAAGGAGCAGGTGACTAGAGCTGAGAACAGCTTTTGTGTTGGACCTCCAAGCCAAACATGCCTAGGGTCAAGGGCTGATGTCTTTCTGTAGCTTCAGCTATCCTGTTGGAAACATTGCAGGCATGAGCTTGCACTTACGTGCTTTAGCTAGTCTTTTCTGCTCTTTCCCTTTGTGCAGGTTAGGAACTATTTTCCTCAGTGGGTGTAAATCCGTATGAGCCTACAAGGTCTCTGCGTGTTTTTCAATCAGGTCCCACACTCCACTGTGAATATTCAGCTCTTAGTTCTCTGGTTTTACCTCTGTGATGGAATACTAAAGGCCAGAGGCAGAAAACTCATGGCATTGAGTCGATGGTTACCCCTGAAATCACATCAAGTTAAAGAATAGGCAAGCACTTACCTTGGAAAATGTGTTTGTGTGGGAAGACGTCATCTATCAACAAGGTTGCACTGAGGTCTGTGCTTGCTTTGAAATGTTGAGCAAGCCCGCGTGATGGCAGACTGGAACATGACAAAAGGACAAGAGCCTCCCAGCTCAGGAGGCTGATTTTACTATGTTGTGGTGGAGATACTCCAGGAGCCTCATAAAACAGGGTGTATCCCTGTCTTTTAACATAGTCAAGACTCACTGGATCTCTACATGAAAGATATGTGTGAGAGAGAACTATTGCATTCAAACTGCTTTTCTAAAGAATCATTATTTTGGGGCACCTTCCTCTTTAGAAAGCAAGTTGTCTGGTCAGAATCTTGTGTAAAATATGCATGTGAAATGAGCTGCGTCTATAATATGCTGACAATTACCTGAAGCTGGCAGTGCTGATCCAAGTCCTTTGAGAAGGGCAATGTATCACCCCTAGGTGAGGCGCCGCTTGAAGACAGTTTGGCTGCTAAGAGCAGCCTGTGGCTTGGTCACAGCAGGGTGGAGAGTCCTCAGCTGGTCACCGAATATTAAAGACAGGCCTCCCAAGGCGGGAATGCTATCTGCTGACAATGTCTTTAGGTTGCATATACTGGAAAGCTCAGTTGGCAAATGGAAGCAGGGTGTATTTGTATCAGAAAATTAAAATGTGAGATGATCAAACTACCAAACAAAAACTGAATTGTGAGTAAATAATAAGTATATAACATTGTGAAACAGATCAAGAAGGGCTAAGTGCCTACGTGAGCTCTGAGATGAATTTCCACTAGAATAATAATTTTTAAAGTTATCCATTTTCCTTACAATCATGAGTTAACCACATAATATGCTTCTGACAGGCACTATGAATGTGGAAAATAGCTCTAGTTTTTCAGACTGTCAAACAAACTGATAAGCCATGCCAGTAAGTTCACCAAACTTGTCTTACTTAAAATGCTGTTTCATTGACATATACTACTTACTTGCATGTACCTATATTGCTAAATAAAATAAATTATGTATGCATAATCACATATTATTTATTAAGCACTGAAACTGTTTGCATATTCTGGTAGGCACACTGAGAATCTATTTACTGCAGCATGTCTTTGTGAACAATAGCTGGGGAACTGCTACAGTAGCTGTTTATTAGGACAGCATTAAATGTGAAAATTTTGGGACCAGAGGAAAGATAGTGTTTATGTTTGTTTAGGTTTGTTACCATGGTACTTAGAACAGTTTCTATGGGAATGAAAACAAATCGGTAAGTTACCAGTACCCACTAGTATCAGTACTACAGGGGGTTTTGGTTTTAAAAGCCACTAACCTCCACTTCATTGATTTGCCCAGAACTCCTTTTTTCTTGTTTAAGTTCTTTCTCTACATTGAAAAGGAGAAAGGAAAAAATCCCTGGTGGAAACCATTATTGAAGTTATATCTGGATGAAAGCACAGAAGGTGACTATAAGATAAAATGGAAAAATGTTCACAATGATTGATCCAGGTAGAAGAAAATAGAAATTTAGACCCAACAGCATTCACCATCTAGGTTATTCAGGGCAAGGGATATGACTGCTGCAGACAGGGTCTTCCTCCTCTTTCCTTGCCTTGGGAGAGTGAACACAAGCATGTTCTGTAGAGTATATTTCATGGAAGATTAAGACTGTTCTAAGTCAGTTTTCCACATGCAGAATGTCTATTTTGCACTTAATGCAGAATTGCAGTGTGAATGTGACAATTCAGATCTCAGAGAAGGACAACTAGAAGTACTACAGAGGCAGTACAAAATGTAAACACATCAAGCACAATGAAATGCAGAATCATATAAAAGTTAAAAATAAGAGGCTTGATAGTGTGCATGGTGCTGTCTCGATATTTCTTGTTTGTTCTAAGGTACGAAAGGAAATATAATTTCCATTTATTTTTCTTCCCTGTAATTCCAAATGAACCCATTGCTTGACCAATTTCCAACCTACTTAGAGGTGACCAGAATGAGAGATAATTCTTTTAAATTTGCAGCTCCTGAAAGCATATGACTACCTGAAAATCTCAACAATTTTTCTTTAACACCACACCACACCACCCCCACCCCCACCCCACCCCCCAAGTAATTCTAGGAGTCAATGTCTTCTAACAGGCTCAAAGGAGGGAACAAAGAAGGAGAATTTTATATTTACATTATCGGTTATTTCTGAGGAACTCATGTGAATGTATGACTGTTCTTTTTAAATCTCCAATTAAGTGCCATTTACGTGGCGTTTTTTGCCTTTAAAAAAAAACAAACAACCCAAAAATCTTCGTCAGAAGACTAAGCAAGTAACTAGTGGCAAAGAACTCGTCTATGGCTGGCCTCCCACAGCATCATCCTAATACCACTCCTGATCTGCATTAACTTGCAGCTTTTCTTCCTCAATCAATGATTTAAAACATACCATGAGAAATGCCTAGGAGAAGTCAGACACTGGAGAATCCCTGACAGTGCAGCTCTTGTAACAACTCCACTTTTAGGAGATAAGATTCATCCTAGACAGCATGAAATTTAAATGAAACTGCAAAACCCCGTTTTATATACATGATGTGTAGCGTAAGTACTCTGTGATGTTCCTGTGCCCACTTTAAATAGTAGTTGTTCTTCTCTATCAGCAGTGTGAAATGTGTGTGTATTCATTTGCATTGTATAACTCTGTCTCCAAATACATGCATCTAGTTGGTCTTCCTCTTTTTATTAGACACTTTTTCATCTCATTTTCAGGAAGAATGCTAACATTGATTAACTTTTAGATGCAGCCACAGCTGTTTTGCAATGTTGCTTCTGAAATTACATGTAAGGTACATTAGATAAATTTTAAAAGCAGGGCTGGGAGAACTTGTTCTTTCCAAATGAGCTCTTTTTTGAGCTTTTGAAGACTAGAATTAATGCAAATATTCACAGCAAGTGTATAATGAAGGTAGTGGGAAAGGGAGAGCATTTTACACAATTGGGTTTCTTTTAAGTTTTGCTACAGCAGATCCACAAATGTCCAGAGCTATAAAGGGTCATAACCAGATTAAACTGTGCTCAACCCGCTCAGGTGTTTTCAGTAATTGGTATATTTTTTCCTGGATATTTTGTAACGCTTTGGTATGAACTTGAAAACTTTTCTTGTTAGTGTTCCCTGTAGGTTTGCAGAATTGCCAGCTTTAGAGACCTTTAGCAACAGTCAGTGGAACTTGAAATACAGCAATGCCTTCCAGAAGGGCTCCTCCAGCTCCCAGCTCTGCTAGCACCAGCAAGCCTTGCTTTACAGTAGGAGCTCACTTTTCAGACAGAGCTGACTGCTAATTACATACATACTGTGTCCAGTCCTGGGGCAGGAGACAAATTATGCGCTGAGAATCAGGCCCATGTTCTTAGCTGCCTCAACCAGACAGGAAAAACCCAAAAACATAATGTAATCTAAGCCTAAAGTTTCTAAAAGCATACCAAAGGGAGAGTTTCATATTCATTATTTGAGAATAAATGTGATTTTTAAAAGTTTTTCTTTTTTAAGCTTCTTGATATTTTGCATCTGACTTGGGATTTTTGGCTGCATGGGATAACAAATCATCATGATTTTTTCCCCATCCACACTCAGCAATGAAATAGTTAATTGTTTTCTGCTTAAAATGTACTTATTGAAGAGAGTTACTTGCTGCTTCACAGTATAGAAACTGTTTTCAAAGCAGAATTATGATTGGGGCTGACTGGAAAAAAAAAAAAAAGAAGAAGGAGCAAACCTCTGAGCTTGTACTGTGATGCAAATAGTCCAAGGGAGAGCACCATTTCTGATCCTCACACATGATTCCAGTGATCTGCAGCAGTGTTTGGGAGGGTTACCTGGCGACCAGCTGCACAAACACTCTACCTGGCCCCTCCAACCAGCAAAACCTGCCTTTACAAACCTAAAACTAAGGCATTATAAAACACAAAACTGTCAGCCTCCTGAAATAAAAATGATTTCAACTTCCCTGGCCCTCTGTGATCCTGGCAAAAGTATCTAATGCTAGATCCCACTGTGTTATGCTGCAAGACGCCCCACTGAGGCCTGTAGCCTCCCTGGGAAGTAGTACAGCACCAGGCAGGACACGAGCATGGATCCAACATAGTTTCTGAGCCAGCATGCTCCAGAAAGGCAGTGTAAGTAGCAATGGGCAGCATTTCAGCCACACAGATTTGATCTACCAAAAAATATATGTCAAAATGCACAAGTTTTCCCCCATAGTAGGGGTAAAGTGATGCTGCCTATCTGCCTGCCTTACTTAGTAAGATTTTCTTTTGAAATTTGAAGACTTTTCTGAGAGGTATGAAAAACCTAAACCATTTGCTACTGAAATTAAAGGAAAGACAAAGATGGTTTTGTTTGTGTTAGATTTGGGCTTAATCATTTGTGTAAATTGTCATCCATTGAAATTGATTGTAGTAATTTAAATGAAATATTTTCCATTAAAAATATTTTCATGTTCAAAACTAAACACCTTTGCTAAAAAGCATCAACAATAGTTTCTATAGGCATTCTTTGCCGTCTTAGTTGAAATCATATGCAAATGCTAGCAAAATGATCATAGAAGTCCTTATTGTACTGAAAAAGATATTTGGGCGCAGCAAAGTATTGTCATGTCCATTCTATGTTCAAAACATTAAAACAGTTGGTGTAACTGAATTGTAAAAATGTTAAAAAAGGAAATTTAAAAAGGCATTATTTTTGAACCTTCAGTTGAAAGTGTCTACACTTTAAACTAAATGTGTTATCGTTTTTTATCACGTTATCAATTGCATAATTTTTATGCTTTTAAAACCTTTTAGAAATATGAGGATAGGCTACAAGATCATACCCAGGAAAACTGGGGCTTTGCTTATTCCGGCCTTTCCCACTTCCAGGAACAGATCAAGAAGTCTTGGAACATATTCCATAAATCTTTCTGAAGAAATTCCTCTAGGATCCACCTGGGAATCATGTTGGTGAATAGTTCAACATCAGCTGGTCATATCTGACAACAGTATCCTAAAACCGAGGAGGTCCTCCTGTTAGTGGCACAAACTATTCAGAAGTTTGGACAAAAATATTTGTAAGAAAACACTGTTCTTGAAAAAAGTATTTCAACAAGCCATTCCATATTAAATATTTTCTTTTGAAACCAATAAATAAGTAAACATTCCTTTGCCCAGCAAAGAGCAAATCTGTGTCGTTCTGAAGGTTCACTTTTACAAAGAAGTCTGGATATCTTTCTTGTCCAGATCTGGAGCTAATGTAAAAGATAAGATATCAAGAAAGGGCCAGAAATTCCTTTTAATGAAGGGAAGAAAAATCAGATTATAACTGTGGGACATGTGAGCGACTATTTATTTGGGAGAGCACCAAGATCACATAAGCCAAGTGCTATTAGGAATTTTGCATAGCAGTATAAACTGAAGCTGGCATGGCTAAATACCTGAATGGAGTAGCCTCAAAACTGCTTTGGGAGTCAGTTACATGAGTGTTGGTCTACGTAGTCTTGTTTGACTGTTACCGTGTTCTACAGGAACATTCAGGTTATTTTTTTTCATTTGTTTCTCTAAAGGTTGGTAAGAGAAAATTGAAGATCACCATATTTGATTTAGCTTTTCTTTGTGACAGTATTTAGCTTTTTATTGATTTGAAATAAACAGCATTCTGCCATTTTTGCTATAGTCATATCTTTTCTAACTCCTGAAAATAACATAAAACATCTTCTTTAGTCAGCAGTTGAGTTTACAATTTAAGTTCTATGATGAGTCATGTGATCAGATAGTATTTTCACACAAATTGTCTCATGTTATTTGCAAAGTAATAAATAGGTAAAGTATAAAAATCAATAAATCCAGTTTGGAGAGTAAAGCCACGTTACTCCTGATTTAGGCTAGAAACATATATGAAATTCTTGCTCCTCTCAGAAATAGAGACAGAACTTGATTAACCTAGCATGAAAGGCAGACAACAAATATCAGACTTTATCTTAATACAGATAATAGTATTCCAAGATAGATGGCACTTACGTATGAGAATGTGCTACATAAGCTTTTGGATACCCTCAAGATCCCTTTATTAGCAGGTATGCTAAAATTGCATATGTAGTAGCGTTATAAATATTGTACAGAGCCTTGCTTAACCAAAATAAGTTGTATCTTATTTACTAGTGAAAGTTGATGTGTTGTCTAATAAGCTGTTGGGAATAACTTGCTTTTTTTCCTCATATAATTATATCTAATGTCTGGTAGAGCAATGACACGTCTCAATAAAATCAAGTTATGTTGATATAGCAATAAAATAACAGTAAAAAATTATGACTACACTTGAAGTTTCGCTTATGACAATAGATGATTCTACAAGAATAAATATTTCAGCTTCTGTTCAATAATTAACTATGAATAGTGACAAACATAATTTTCTGTACTCTAAACCTAAACATGAATTTACATTATAAACTAATAGTATGGATTAGGTTCTGCAACTTAAACATATACATCAGTAACATATCAAGAAAACTTGTCAGCATTTGGAAACTTTTGTCTTGATCCATTATAAGACCTACATAAGCTATTAGTCAGAAGACGGAAAGCTTTTCTTTATGTCCTGGGTGTTGGCTAGGAGAATAACATAATTGGTTTATGCTATTTGAACTGAAAGATATTGTGTTAGAATATAAGCAGTTCAGGAAAATATTATTGGATATTGGCCCGACATTAACACCATGGGAAAGTCTGGAAAACAAGTTTAAGAAATCTAGGAATGCAGCAGAAACCAAGACTGCCTCTAGTCCAACAAAAAGCAATGGAAATCTGTCCCTTTTTTCTTAAGGATTGCAGTCAGTCATCTATTTCCTAAAGAAATATTTCTTTACACAGAGTTTGCTCTTAGACATCGTTAGAAGAACAGGGAGGAAATCTCTCATTTCCTATGCTCAGGCCTACTAATACACATGGTCTTCATTAAGCACTATCAGTTGTTTCTTGGCACATGCACCTCTGTCCTATCAGCTATTTTACATTGGAGTCTTGCTGTTGCATGAGTCTGATCACAGCAATGGTGTTGTGGTAGCTTTACTCCTCTGACCAGAGCCATTGCATTCACTGGGATTGCTTTCCTGAGTAAAAATTCCCATGAGTTCATCCTGAAAAGATTGAGTCCTTTATCTTTGTTAGTCTAGTAGACTTTAAATTCACATGTCTGTATCTTTATTTCACAGGCAACAGGCCTGTAGTTTCAAGCATACAAAGCAGAATAGACAGCTTTCTTAATACCTGTATGTGGCACACTTTTTTTTTCCTTCTTTCCTTCTTCTCATACTGACCACAGTGTTCCTGCCCGCTCCCCAAAAGCCCATAAATAATGTAAGAAACCTTTTCAGAGTTGGATGCAACTTTAGACTACAAATTCAATTCAAAACCTATGTCTTCGTTACATTCATCAATTGCTCAGTAAGAGGCTCTGATTTGGACGAGAAGCAGAGTGAAATAAAGAGCAACTTTGGCTCAAGCTCTAGTCAGTGATACTATTACTGATCCCTACGGACATAAACTACTTGCAACAACTATGAATGATTTCCCAACTCTTGTTACTGTTGTATGAAAAATATACATAAACATATTTATACCACCAAGCGTTTCGGATTATGTTGGGGTGTTTTTTAAATTGATTAAGTTTTAAGGGATAGTCCCAATGTTTATGCACAGAACATCTTGATAAGAACATGGTGAATAGATCTTTTTTTCCTCGTTAACATTTTTCTGTCTCTGTCTCCTGTTTTCACCTTGACTAATTTAGCCATGACCTTGGCTGTCATTTATATTTTAAGTGTTGTATAGCCAGACAAGCGATTCCACAGAAATTAAATTGGGAGGATTTTCCCTCTCAGCTAGTTTTAATATGGAAACTCCTTGATGGAAACAAAAGGATTACTTTTTTCTCTAGTCTAGCTATGACCTGATAACAGTATTCTTGTGTTTTGCATCACAGGTAGTCAAAATGATAGTGCAGACAAATCATTATTGTAAAGATAGTGAGTGGTGCAATAAAGAGTAAAAGCAGGGCAACCTTTCATCACCACTGCAGTTTAGCTGTCAGAGCTTGATAGCATTTTCCATTCCATTCTACTGACAAATCAATGGCAGCAGAGACTAGAAAATATAAAACAAAAATCTGTTCTTTTCCAGATAAATTATATACAGTTACTGAAAAAATGGGAATCACACAACCTCTGATTGACTTTAGTCAGCTATATAGACTGCAGCGGCCTCAGGTTATGCTCAGGAAGAAGCCTTTAAGCTCATATATGCATGTTGTGGGGTAGAGCAGTTTGAACCTGGGGTGGGGGTAAAAAAGGCAGGGTTTTATAAATATGAAATTTTAATAATAACAAAACTATACAATATTTCAAAATCTTGGATGTTTTCTAAAATTAAGCTATATTGCAAAGACAATTGGCTAACAGGGCATGAGTTTTGTAGGCTGGCTGGAACAATCTCCACTGAACTCAGTAGCAACCTCATTGGTTTTGCACTGAAAACTACCGAGTGCAGCTCACTGAGCTTTTCCGAATTCATCTATTTTTAGCATTAACTAGTTTGAGAACAGAAGTGGTTTTGAGGTGTAAATAAAAGAACATGATATAAAAATACAAATTTTTAATTGGAGTAACGAAAGTAAGTGTCTTAAAACCTATTTGAAAATGATGCTGAGTACAGATCAGTAAAGATACCTCTATGTTAAGTATTTTACGCTTCCACTCAAGGTGTTGAATCTGGTGATTCGCTAATTAATAAACAAGGTCACAAATCTGCCAGAGAAGATCAGGCTGATGTTGGTGCAATGAAAGATTCTATAGTGCCCACAGGTTCTATAGTGGCCATGTCAGGAGTAAAAAGGAATGAGTAGGGCCATAGGCACATCAGGGCTGGGGAAACACTGTGACTTCTCCTGCCTGCTCCCTGTGCAGCCCAGAGTCGTCCTTGCGCCCAGCCACGGGGTGCGCGAACTCTCCCTTGGGCTGGGAAGCAGGTAAGGAAGGCGCTGCTGCTGTGCTGGGGTGTCTCAGCCCCCTCAATGGTATTTCAAAAGGTATGGCAAGGCTGTGCAGGTCCGGCCATCCTCTGGAATGGAGCTTAGGTCTACCCAAGCCTGCAAGATTGCTTTGGGGCACTGTTGGCTAAGTAGATTATTTTAAGATGTGCTCTAGTGGAACTTCAGTTTTAAAAGAATAATTGGAGCAGCATAACAGTATGGGAAGAGCTTAATGGTGTTCTTTGTTTGAATTAAAGGATACATAAATTGATCTGAGGTAACAGGAATATGTGAGCTAGAAATAGTAAGGTTTGATCCGGCTGTAATCAAGAAATATTTAGTAGCTTCCCTATATTTTTCCTTGTTCTTTTAAAATCACCTATTTTCCACTGTAAAGTATACTAATTTCTAAACTGAACATTCATCTCAGTGGGTCTCATGCTAAAATACAGAAAAAAATACTATTTTTCTTATTTTAACTTCCCTAACTTTAGTTGATTTTGTTGCTCTGTCAATGTGGTGGCTACAGTGACCACGTCTGTGAAATCTATTTGCTTTTACTTCCTTATTTAAAGAGTTGTTACTAGCTCACTCTCAATTTATCAAATGGGTTAATGAAGAAAATATTTATTGTCAGCATTCTTTATGTTTTGTTTGAACTATTTCTTACAAATGAACTATGATATTCAACAAGCACTCTCCACTTTTAACAAATATCTTAGGTTCTATACGTTTATGGTTTATATTTATTAAGTAGGTCATAAAACTTATTTCTACCTCTGGGCTATTTATAAATCTCTCTTTTTGGTTGGTCTTATAAGTCAAACAGTTTTGTGTTTCCAGCTTCTGATTTCATCACTCAAACATTTTAAACACTGTATTATTGATTAAGGAAAGATGAAGTAGCTCTTATGCCTTTTCTAGGTCCAATTTTTGAATGGTTTCTTACCTAGAATAAATTATATTATATTCTGTAAATTTACCAAGATCATCTCAAATAAACCAGCAGTTAACTGAATGTCTCACAAATGACAAATAATAAGATATATAGAAAAGTATAAAATGAACTGTTTTGATTTTTTGACTGGCTCCATTCAACACATAAAATGTGAAACAGCTCCTATGAAGGAGAATACTCCATACCCAAAAAAGGAGGTAGTTTATTTTGTTTCAGGGTTTTTGGCTCTACTGCAATAAGAAAACAGCATTTCTCAGATGTTTCTCATTAGTTCCAGCACTAGCTATTTTCCAGATAAATGTGAACTCTCTCCTGTAAAATGGGAAAAGCAGTATCATGACACTGAGGCTCCAGAAATAGATCTTCTATTGGGGAAAACAAAATAATCCATAAAACAGCACTCATATTAGCTAAAAAAGGCAAGGACTCAGCAAAATGTTTCAGTATCTACTAAACTTTAAGTATACTTCAAGGTGAAACGTCCTTACTCAAGGAATGGCAAAACTCACCTGACTTCAAGACAAGAGAGACATTTTCACCTGAATGTATACTTCTGTGCTTAACTGCTGTGGTGAATGTAGGGCTGAAGCACCTGGGGTGGGGGGTAATTCTTTATTTTAGGTCTCACTTGGATGCTTTTGGATATCTGGACTTCCATGTCTCTGACCAGTTGTCCCCAGCTGCTTTGTGGATCACATAGAATATCCTATTGCATTTTGGAAGAACCTGGCTCATTGCACTTTTTATTGGAGAGGTGACACTGCTTATTCAGTGGTTATTTCTTTGGGCGAGAGGCTCTTTGTCTGGCAGTATTGGAAAGAACGGACTGTATCTGAAGAAATAGCCTTACTTCTAAATTACATCAACATCTTAATAAAATGCTCATGCTACTTATAGTGCCTTACATGTAGGATAATTTTTTGTGCCCTATTTCAAGGCAATCAATGTATAGACAAAGTAATACATACCTAAAATGCATACAGAAGCATCACTCTGTTGAATTGTTCTACTTTCCGTTGTCTTATTTCTCTGCACAGAAATGTTTACTAACCTACTGGTAGTTAGATTGTGCTGTCTTTTCTTCTTAAAACAGACACGGGCTAACAACCATCTGTTGTTATAAAATTTACTGTTCACACAGGATGCTATAAAAACAACAAGTAGAGCTGACTGAAAAATAATTTTAAAAAATAAGCTCCATTTACTATTTTCCTTTAGGAGGAGGGGAGACCTTTTTAATCATATTTCTTTTCAGATATTTTTGGAGGACATCAACTCTTTCAATAAGACGGGTTTGATTTTTATAGTATTAGATTGAATGTACAGGAAGAGAGGCAGCAGTGAAATAAATCTAACTAAATGAGGCCACAAAGTGTTTTCATATCTAAACTCAAAAGCATTATGTGTGTTTTTTGCTCAAGTTGTGATATCTTCACTGCACATAAAACTGCTTCCTATTCATATCAAAGCACATGCAGACACACCTGGATTCCCGTGCCATTCAGCTTGAGAATGCTGAGCATAGTTTTGCTCTAGATCCTCATGTGGAGTAAATTAATATGGCTTTGTCAGCTTTAGTAAAGCTTCAGTAAAGCAATAGTTCTTTATACCAGCTGAAGATTTGATGTGTGTTCCTTTCCTTCCCCTTTTTTGGATAGTCTCTTGCTTAAAATCAGTATGATTTACAACATGGATAAACAATACAGAAGCACTTTTTAATAAAGGTAGTTACATGTTTAAGAACGTGGATTCTGGAAGCAAAGTTAAGTGAAACAATGCATACAAATCACTGTTTCTAACTTCTTCCAAGTCTTTTCAGTCTAAAAGCATTTCAGTATTAGCCCTGACACGTGCTGCAGGGAATAAATACATATCACAAGCTAGGCTGCAGCTAAACTTCGAAGTCTTGACATTTGACCTCTAAGAGCCTGTGAAAAGGTACAGCTAGCCAGACGAGGACAGCAAAAAAGAAACTCATGCATTTATTTTATTCTTAGATTAGTTTTGAGTCAAAACAGCACGAAAGTAGAAGAGATTGGATGTGCTGGGAAACAAAGGGATAGGGAGTTGTGAGCTTTAAGGTAGCTGTATGTTCAGAAGTTTTTGAAAATTAAGAAGGACATACCTTTCCACGTTTTTCCTTTTTGTCCCCTCCTAGAAAATAGCGTGAGAAGAGTCCATGTTTGTAAAACTGAAGGTGTTCTTTATTGAAGAAACTAACTGCACCTGTCTTTATAGCCCTTTGCACATGTTCTGATTTCTTGGCAGAGACTTGGCAGAGACTGTCCAGACTCCTCTTCCTTAGAGGTGTGTTCCTCCTTCATATTCCATATAGGATGTTACTACATTTCCCTTGCTTTTTACCTTTTATCCCATCAACTTTGTAAGGGACAGAGATCTCTTATTCCTTCACAGAATAAGTGAATGAATAAAACCAGTTCTGCAGAGCTGGGTAGAGCAAAGCTCAACTTTGCACAAGTAGAGAAACCACTCAAAAGAATCCTTGAGCCAAGGACAAAGAAAGAAAACTAACTTTTCAAAGAGTGAAAAAAATGCAAGCAAGTAGGATTTTTGCAAGCTAGTTCTAAAGGAAAGGGAAAGGAAAGGGTCAGTCAGTCACTGGTTGAAGCAAATAGGAAAAGTTTTACAGGAGAACTAGCTCAGTGGTCTGGAGTAGGAAGGTGAGAAGGTGTTTTGCAGATAAGTGTAAAAAATAGGATGAGAGCAAGCAATAACCACTAACCATGGGAGTCCTATGAAGGCAAAGACATTATAGGTCAACATTAACATGTGGTCTTGAAGTGATACAAAACTAGAAAGGAGACATAGAGATAGTTGAAGACGAGTTTTGAAAACCAGAGACAAATCTAATATGTTTTAGGATATAAGCAAACCGTGGATAAACTGGCAATAACTTGAAGTACATTAGCTATTCAAGAGTAAATCTCTATGTGAATGTTTTCGCAGGGTATTTATTACCTATCCCCTTAGAGGGAGAGCTAGGAAGCTCAGATCAGCTCAATAAACCTTTGGGTTAGAAGAGCAGGAGCAGTGCAGGTTTCTTGCAGGGCTGTGTGGGGGGAATTTGCACGTTCCCTGTCTGCTCTGTGCCTTGCTCAACTCATTGTTATTAGTCTGTCTCTTTCAGGAGTAATGCCTTCCTAAAGAGTACAGACCATGTAAGAAAAAAAGAGTCAAGCCTTATCTGGGATCAAAAGCACACCTATTTTCGCTAAGGCTCCTCTCTACATGCCCCTCGGATGCTACAAGTATGTCAGCAATCTAAGTCCATACTCATTGCAGATTGCAATTTAAAGTAGTTTCAACAGTACCTGGTGTTCCTTTCTTTTAGACTTTTTTCCCCCTTCCCTGCAGGCATACATTCAAACGAAGGCACAAGAGCAAAGATTAAATTGAACTTAAACCAGACACCTTCTGCACTCAGATAGCTGTGTCCTTTGTTCACAATTCACTTACAGCCCTCCCCCTACACTAAACTGTATTTTTCATTCTCAGCAAATCACAGAACCAGATGCTCCTTTTCACATGTGGAGACAAGTCACAGATTTGGAGGCTTTCTCAATTTGTGTTGGCTAATGCAACAGTTATTACAGCTACATTCTCAATATGGGAGAAACATGCTTCCCTGACTCGCTTTGATTTCTTGTCAAAGTAGCTTACAGAAAACACAAGTGGCTATTACTTGTTTTACTCTCTCTTCTGTTACATTTATTTTAAAAGTGGCATGGAATTAATTTTTCCACTTTTTTATTAATTTTCAGTGTGAAATGGTGAATCTGACTTCTTTCTCTAAAAATGAGAATCTGGCACTAGTGAATGTACTGCTGGGATGGAAAGTTGATGCACTGACAATGCCAGAGGCCAATGGTTGTCATTAGTACTGTAGTGCAGGTACAGTCTCTGCAGTACATTGTAGCCTCAGCCACAGAGGGGGACTCCATTGTAACTTGTGTACTGTACAGACAAGAAGCAAGAATAGACAGTGGTGACATAACCTTTGGTAAAAGAGACTTGTTTAGACTCCATGTTTGGCCAGTGTGCAGCTCACCTTGACACACAGTCAGCGCAGAGCTGATGAACAAATGCTGTTTGAGTGTTCTCATTCAAGGTATTCTCTCTGAACATGTCAGTTCATGAAAATCTCAATGTGTGGGTTTGGACGAACTTCAGGTGAAACTCTGTGTTCTCATATTAGCTTCAGCTGAATCTCTGATGGCCATTGTGGCACAGAGCTTGTTGTAAATTAATTTATTCTGATATTTGACTTGAACATTATACTGTTGCTCTGAGTACTAGTAAAGAAGCAAGAGAAGGAGACAATCTCATGTGTATATCAGGGCAGCGGTGAATTGTCAGTGGTCTAAAAATCTGTTCACACACAGTGTAGAGAACTAATGTTTAGCACTAATATTAACAGTCTCTCATTTTTCAGTGCAAAGCATGTGCCCATTCATATTGTAACGTATATATTACAGATCTATCTGTAATATATATCTATATATATTTTATCTTTCTGTAATATATTTTATCAGCTGTATATTGGTAAATACACATATCTGTGTTGTGTAGTTTGCTACATAACACTAGAGGGTGTGAAAACATGAGCAGATACCTCAAATTCTTTCAAATCCATGTAGAACAAATAGGCCTTCATTTTTAAAGGCCTCAGTCAAAGGACCAGATGTGGTAAGTGCATGGCACTTAATTTTTCTTCCTTGGAACAATGAAGGGCTGGGATGACCTTGTAGTTTCAAGGAGTCTACAGCAGTGATTTCAAACCTGACACCTAGATCAATCACTAAATCATTCCCCTTAGCTGAACTCACTCATTGCCTATTTGCCCACCATGAAAAAAAGAAAAAAGCAAGGTCCTTTAATGCCCCTCCTGTATTTCAAAGCCACTTCGGTATAAAGCCTGTCCTACACAATATGCTATGCAGGCATATACCAGCCAACCTTTCTAGTACAGAAGCTGCATGCAATTTAATAAATTATTCCAGAAGCAGCAGGATTAATTAGCCTACATCTCTTCCACTCAGTAAGCCAGTCCATGACAGCTCTGCCTACAATATCTGCAGGTCTCCCCTGTAAACCCAGTGTCCCATTTCCTCCCCCTCCCCAAGATGCCTATGATTTCCCCCCATTTCCTGAATACCCCCCCAATCTCCAATTCCTATTACAATGCCACATGTTCTTCCTTTGCTCCCTGCAGTTCTGCAATCTCTCCCACCCTTTCCCCGTCCTTCCTCTACGTACATTTTGGCTTTCTGCTGTGACAAGTACAGAGTACGTGTATTTGTGCTGACTGGCAAGCTGTTCTGATCAGGCAGTCCACACACACATGCAACTACCCAGCTAGCCACTGTCAGCTGAATGAAGAAAGCCTCCTTTCTCCATATCTTTTCCTCAGAGAGAGGATTAACACAGTCATTTTCTCTCCTCTACCAACCCCTGATTTTCATTAAAATCCTAGGAAAGGAAGATTTTGAGACCTCTATCCCAAAGGCATTGTCAGATGTGGTTGAAATTGTCTAGCCAGTTCAAGATAGTTAGGGTCAGGACTGACAGACAGGCTGGTAGCACAATTGTATTGTTTTTTTCCTTAGAAACCAGGCTAAAAAAAGTGGGTTTGACAGCATAATTGATACAGGGGTTTGTGTGCAAAATAAGTGATACTGACCAAAGTACCTTTAATTTGAAACTGCTTTGTCTGCAGTAAGACTTTTGCCAGTATTTCTTAAATCTCTTAAAGGATTGTGTTTCTCAGCACTGGCAAAAATGCACTTCTAGTCTAATTTTGATTAGCAGATAAAATGGCTTCTTAGCAGCAACAGACCATGCTGCAAGGAACAAAGAAGGGCAATGACTTAATTAGAAATTCTGAGACAGTCAACTTTGTTGTATTATTTCCCATCATTCCAGCACACAAAGCACTCAGTGTTCCCTGAAATTTCCTGTTTCCATAACACTTGTCAGGAAATGCTGGATGTATGTTATACAGACTCCTATGCTACGCATGCTCAGTGACATTCCCCTGCTCATCATTGGTAGTGCACCTGCCCTGAGGTGGACACGGGCAGGAGAGGGGCATAGGAAAAAGTAGTGAAGAACTCAGGTCATCATGCAGGAAAAAAAAAGGAGAATTGTGCATGATTAAAACCTTTAACTGCAGAAATGCAGTGTCATTTGAGAAACCGCATAGACAGACAAAATGACTTCCTGAGTAACTTTAATCCTGGGTCTGGCAACAATTTATAGTTTTCCCTTGGAAGCCCTTTTCAACTCAGTATACCTTGGTTATCCTTTCATGAAGCGTTCATAGTCTTTACCTGCTTCACACGGGTGTTGTGAAGTTTCATTAATTAATACTTGAAGATTTTAAAGTAAGATAGTGCCATGTAACTACAATGTTTTCCTTTTATTAATTCCCATAAGCTATTTTGATCAGATTCTTCAGCTGCAGAGCCATCAGGAGATCTCACAGCAGGCAACTGTGGTGGTAATTTTTCCTTCACTGAATTGAGCCCCTAGGACTCAATGATTGACTGCTAATAGGGTTATTCCATTAAGTAAGGGGAGAAGGAAAGTTTTGCCTGATGTGCAACAGACAAAGAAGGTAAATACCCAAAGCGAAGTCAGCTCTGTTGAATGTAAGTGACCATCTTATGGCATGCAATAGAACTAGATCCCAGGAATGGGAGAAAGTTGATAATATTTCATACAGTCTGAAGGTTTGCAGTGAATTTTGGGCTACACATTGCCTACTTTCAGTTCACTATTTAAGAAAGAAACCCCTATAAGAACAAGCAGTGAAATCTATCCTATTTTTGGTAGAGAAGTTTTGCAAAGTAAATGTTTATAAACCTTTCATATGAAGTTAATGATGCTTATTAAAACGTTAAAAGCAGTCATTCACAACGACTCCCATTTTTAAGAGCAGTTTTATTATCACACTCTGCTCTCTGAATTAATGGGCAACTTAGTTACTTGTTTGGTTTACAGTAAATGTTGGACAGATTATACATTTTAGTTCATTAAATATGTAGAGGTTTTTGAAGTTGTAATAATTTATAAAGTCTGCAGTGTCTACAATATCTGTGATACTGTGACTTTAGACCTCAAAATAATTCCTAATGTTGATATATTCTTTTCTGTACTCCCAGATCCCAACGTTCCTTACAGAATTACATTTATATTATTTTTTGTCTCTGCAATACAGCCACTTCTAGGTTTTTGAAACTTGCCATTTTATGGTCAATCACACAGGAGTTCAGGGCTGGAAGCAGGGACACGCCACTCTTAACTTCAGGGAATATATGGCCAGACACACTTTATGCTTACACAGACTTGATTTGGGCAACAAGCTATTACATGACTAGTATTACCATCTGAGTAGATGGGAAATTAGACCTTTAAACTCTGCGTATTTATGGCTGTGGAAAATGCTAACAGTTAATGTTAATACTAACAGTTTCTGGTTACTTTGAAAAACCGTCCCTGACTAAAAACCTCTAGAAAAAAAATTCTGTATGTAGTATGACTACAATTTCGTAAAAAGCATAAGCTCATTGATATCACTAGGCCTTACATATGGGCCTAAATTTAAACATATGTTGTTTACTGTATAAGAGACTGTTGAATCAGATATGTAAAAAGTGAACAGATAATTTTTGGAAAAAGTACTAAAAAACTGCTACTAAACACTTCTGTCAGTGTTTCTTTGTCTCTGATTTTATTTTTAGTTTGGAGCGGTTTTGAGAGAAAGAAGGGCGCAGTTTTCTTTCTTTTCATTCTGCACAATGCAGACAGCATCCATCCATCCTCTTATCATTCCTACCTTTCCTCTTCCTCCCCCTCTATTTTCTAGAAATCTCTCAGTCCACTTATGCACGCTTGTACTCTACTCATTGGACAGAGAAATTCTGGGCCTGTCTGTTTTTAAATAAAGACATCACAATACTTAGAAATAATTTAACATTCAGACTAAACTTATCAAGGGTATATTTCCAGGAGAAAAAGCATGAGGAATGAAAATAACTTTCCTTTAACTAAAAGCACAGAAATTTCCATGGGAATTTTTGCAAGCGGAAATTGTACCAGAAATCCTGTTCTTCCAGTTTTTAATGAAGTTTCTAGTTTGCTATTAAAAAATAGATTCCCTACAATTGCTGCATGACAAATTTTCCCTCTTTTTTTTTTCCATGTTCAGTCAGTTAGTATACTCCCTGTGGTCCAAGGTGGCGAGAGGGGGGCATAGGGAGGACAAAAGTTTTTAAATAGCGAACAAAAATATGGCTGCAGACGAAAAACTTATCAAGGGATTCTGGGGCAGATGTATCAGCTGACACTATTTTTATTACTAGTAAACAATTAACTGGACTTAAAACCAGTAAAGTTTTAAAATTTCTGTTGCACTTTTACTGCAGTGCAAAAGCAAGTAGTATCTACACTTTTTTGTTCTACGCTGTCTGTCATCCTGACCTCTTGTTTACCTCTCTTTTAACCATCTCTCACCCCCAGACAAGTGGTGTTCTATCACTACAATAGTAATTGAAGAGTAATTTGTTTCCCAAGTTCCCATATCACACAAGCCATTGGTGTAAGTACATGTAATTATATAAGTACTGAAAAATTTGCCATTTCATATTCATTTATACTGTGATTTTCTACAGAACCAGAGAGGGCAAGACGTGTGTTAAAACTGAAATCAAAAAGGTGCTTTCATATTCGCTAGCTTGCAGGGTATATGGTTCTAAGACAGATGCTATGTGCTATACAGTGTGTGTAAAACTACCAGTGCTTATGGTACTGCAACTGTATGATGCAAAGCTGAAAGCAAGGACCCGTGAGCTGTGGAACACTGTGAATGTTTGCAAGGCTTCTTTGGTCAGTTAAAGCATGTCACCAGAAATTGAGATCTTATAAAATGCCTTGATATAAACTGTAGAAGGAGGAATCATTCAAAACCAGACAAGGGGAAAGTAAGGTTAGCATAAGGAGAAGTTCTCCAATGCATCCAGAAGATAGCAGATGCTATTTATGAGGAATTGCCTTTATTAGTCATTAACATGTTAGCATGAATGTAAATTTTGAAAGATCCAACAAGTAAAAAGAAAGTGGATGAAAAAGTATCAGGTAAAAAAGAGAACTGAAAGAGAAAGGAAAGATACGTCTTTAACAGAACGGGAAAGAAAATAGCTAGTGTCAGAGGCAGATAAAAACCTTCAATACACCTTTTCCATCTTCTCTGAGGTCTATTCTGACCAGATTTTTAACAAAATCATTTTAACATGAGAAGCAGAAAACAAAGCAAGCACTTTAAGGAATACTTATGCAAGATTCAAGTCAACAGAGAATGTTCATTCCAGAGTACTTAAGGAAACTAACCAAAATAATCTCTGAGTAATTTTGCAAACTTGTGGAAGACTGATAAAGAATGAACACAGAACCTCCCTTTCAAAAATAAAATGTGTAAAAATGAAAATATGAGTAATTAGAGATCCTTCAATCTCCGCAAATATTCTAAAATTATCTGTTTATAAGGAACTATTTTCTTCATGGAAGACAATAATATGATTAAAATATAGGGGGATATGTTCATGGGAAAGGATCAAACAAATCCAATTCCCTTCTTTGTCAGACTGTAGTAAATGATTCAGAGAAAGTGGTAGATGGGATATATATTTCATAAAGAATCTGTTATTTTCTAGCACTGCTTTCTCAAAGGGTGTTGGAAATATCTAGTCCTGATATGATGACTATAATGGGAATGCACAGCTTGTTAGAAGATTATCTGAAATACTAGGGAATTTCAAGTGGATCTCTACATGAATCTGTTCTACACTCAGCTCTTTTATTATTTACATTAGTATTTTGAACAATGAAATATAGAATATAGTTACGTCACTTGTGGGTGACACCAAAGCACAACGGTTTGGCTGCAAGCACTTTGAGAGACAGAATTGTAATTCAAACCCATCTTGATAAATTGGAGATATGGCTTAGTGTCAACAAGACTAAAATCAATAGGTGCAGGCAAAAACAGAGCAGTGACAAAGTTCCTACATGATAGGAGTTATAATGGATTACAGTCTAAGTTATAAACAAGGCATGTGATGCTGGTGCAAAAAAAAAAGACAGCTCTTGTTCTGGGGTATACTAGCAGAAGTATCATATTAGAAAAAAGAGGTATCTGTATTGCTCTGATAAGCATGGCTGAGGCTTTAGCTGGTATATAATTCTGGACACCACAATCTACAAAAGATGTATACATTTTGAAAAAATTGTAAGGGAAGCAGCAGCAATGATAAGAGGTTTAGGAAGCATAGCATAAGAGGAAAGTTTTAATAAACACTGCTTAATTATCATAGAAAGTAGAAGACTTACAGAAAACACAGATCTTTGAAATACTACCCAGATATTTTTAAGTTGAGAATAATTATGCTCAATGGCCTGCAATGATGGCAAAAATAATTTTGCTTAACTTCTGAATTCTGGGTGTTCATAAATTGCAATGGTTTTACATAGCAATGTTCTGGTAAACTCCTTAACCAGCAATTTCAGAACAGTTCAAATACGTTAGGGATGATTTAAGTATTTGTGATCCTTCATGGAGGGAGTTTGACTAAGTGCTCTCTAGAGATCCCTTCTAGTCCTGTGTTTCTGTGATTTTAATTTACGTGGAACTCTAAAAAATCTAGGTCATTCTATTAATTTTTTATACATCAAATGAAAATCTTAGAACAAGAATAACTCCATAAGCTAGGATATAAAAACTTTTAAAAAACCATCTTGCCATGACCATGAAGTGAAAGAAATAGTGTTTTCAAGATAGACACATTATACACTTCAGTTAAAATTAAAAAGAAACAAGGAAGATATCAAAATACTTATTGTTATTTCTTAAAGTCCAGGAGCTAAGAATTGCATTTCACTTGGGTGCTCAAAAATAAGAAGTTATTTATTCCTCTTTACTTAATCAAAATTACTGATAGTTGTCAGTTCTGTCTTTTCACAAATAATGTTTTGCCTAATATGTCTATATTATGTCTAATAATGATTTTTGAGTCTAAGTTGTTTGCTCTAGGTTCACTACACCACATTTGCTCCAATTAAGAAAGTAGGACAATGGTGACTCCATCTTCACATATATCAGGAAAAGAAAATTCTACTTTCTCATTATACATTTTCACTTCACTCTCTTGAGTCCTTACATGAGGTGGACTTGACATGGTTTTTGAGGGTTTCCTGTAGCGGAAATACTTTTCTTGTTTCTTCTCATCGTCCACATGAGTAGGACTCAGGCCTACGGCCTTCTAGGTAAGTGCTGACGCTGGAGTTGTGTCTGTTGTTTGTACAAAACAACAGAGTCATAACAACATTGAATTTAGTCTTCAGATTGTGGACACAGACAGGACATCACACACGTAGGCTGCAATTATCCAGTTTGGGAGAGATGTCCCAGAAACTGCATACATGCATGAACCTGCCCATTGGCCCGTGCATCTTTTCAAAATTCTAGGCAAGACTGTACTGTGTGACACTTGCATCCAGACCTTCTGCTGGTGGAAACCAGCATGGATTTCACAAAAGGAAAGACAGTTTATACTTAATTGGGTCCAGGATCCTTAGGAAAATGTTGTTTCCTTTTATAGGTGTATAAATCAGAGGAAGAAAAAACTGAATTTGAATCTTTAAAACCATGTAGTGAAACAGTTAAATCTGTACGTAGCCTTAGACTTCAGTTTAGAAATTACTGCTTGGGATGATTAAAACATGCTAAAAAGCAGCCGCTACTGGAGTTTTTCAAGTCTGGATGCATATTAAAACCAGAAAGCATGCAAAACAATGATACAGTCCCTTAACTAACAGTTTATCTTGCATGAAGGCAAATATTATTATATCAGTCTTGATGAAACCTAATTGCTATTTCACTGTGATCACATTAACTGCTTTGTGCTCCTAGAGTTACACTTTAAAGGTGAATTCCTGGATGCATTAATAAGCTTAGTTTATATCAGAGTCTTGTTGAGAAGAAGTATTTTGTGAGTTGTGTTGATCAAACATCATTTTGATCACTTATACTTGGTATTAGACTTGATTAAATTCTATAGAAGTCATCTTCCTGACAACAACTTTTTTTTTCTGCTCACACTCGCAAAAAAAGAAATCCCCGGATCCCAACTGTGCCTGTAATGATGGTGAATTGTGTTTAATGACTTAAAGAGTGTCATTTTGTGCTTAACAGTTTACATGTTGCAAATTACCCTGTAAATACTCTGTTTCTAGATCAAATTAATTGTATAACAAGTTGTGCTGAGAGGCAGTGAATTTTCTTTGCTATTTTAGCTCCTAGAGTCTGGCAACTTTAAATGGCTTTCTTAAAATCCTGCTCATAAGCTTTATCTTATTACCGTATGAGCACTTGAACACAGACATGGAATCCATGATGGATGTGGATGTTGCCACTTAATGTTCAAAACAATAAGCTGTTATGATATTTAGTGGACTTTGACTTGCTTGCCTTTGTTAATAACCCAGTGCACCGTAAATTGCCTGACTTCACATTTTATGCCCATAACTCATTAAACTAAAGATAACTGGCCGAGTTAAGCTCACCTGTAGCTATTGTGGGCTTACATGGTGTTATGCCCGACTATACCTTGCCTAAATGCAGTTTACTCTTCAAGTGCTGGATCTAAACATCTTCAACTGCATCAGAGTCCAGCATCAGTCGACTTGGAAATGAACAGTCAGACTTAGGGACTGGGACAAACGAGATCTGAAAGGAAGCAGCAGAGAAGGGGAAGTGATAGGCCTATAGTGGGAAGTCAGTGGCAAGACAGAAGTTTTACTTCCTGAGCCCTTGTCCTGTGCTTAATCTACCCATTATTCCTTCCACTTCAGCAATATGCTTGCGCATAATACTTATTCTCATGGCTCAGTTGCTTCATTTAAAAATAAATACATAAAATGTATCATGATCAAGATGGTGCCTAGGTAAGCATGCAAGGTCAAAAGACCAAGCATCTTTTGGTTCCAAAGTATTGGTTAAGCTACTTTATTTATCATTAACTTTTAAACTGTGACATGAGATTCACTGTGGTATGAGATTCAACCAGGCCGAGTGTCGGGTCCTGCACTTGGGTCACAACAACCCCATGCAATCCTACAGTCTTGGGGATGAGTGGCTGGAAAGCTGCCTGGCAGAAAACGACATGAGGGTACCGCTCATCAGCCAGCTGAACATGAGCCAGCAGTGTGCCCAGGTGGCCAAGAAGGTCAACAACATCCTGGCCTGTATCAGAAATGGTGTGACCAGCAGGAGTAGGGAGGTGATCGTGCCCCTGTACTCAGCACTGGTGAGGCTGCACCTCAAGTACTGTGTGCAGTTTTGGGCCCCTCACTACAAGACAGACATTGAGGTGCTGGAGTGAGTCCAGAGAAGGGCAATGAAGCTGGTGAAGGAGGAGCAGCTGAGGGTTCTGGGGTTGTTTAGTCTGGAGAAGAGGAGGCTGAGGGGGGGCCTTATAGCTCTCTACAGCTAAAAGGAGGTTGTAGTGAGGTGGGGGTTGGTCTCTTCTCCCAAGTAACAAGTGATAGGACAAGAGGAAGAGGCCTCAGATTGTGCCAGGGGGGAGGTTTAGATTGGACATCAGGAAAAATTTCTTCACCTAAAGGGTTATCAAGCAGTAGAATGGGCTGCCCAAGGAAGTGGTTGAGTCACCAGCCTTGGAAGTATTTAAAAGACATGTAGTCGTGTTTCTTGAGGACATGGTTTAGTGGTGGACTTGGTAGCATTAGGTTTGTGGTTGGACTGGATGATCTTAAAGGCCTTTTCCAACATAAATGATTCTATGATTCTGTCTCAAATAACAGAGTATATTTGCTCTTTTCCCCATTACCCAAAAGACACTTTCCTGAAAGCTTTTACTGTCTGTCTGAGAAGAACTAAGACTGATAGCAGAGATGAAAACATCATTGTGATACTTCAATGATCTTTAAGAAAAATCTCCGGGCCACTGATTTTGGATCAATGTAAAATCACATAAGTCACTGACGACTAAAGCCAGTCTTCATGTTCAGCAATGGGGAGGTGAGCCAGGTTCAGAGAGGATATGAAAATACTTAATTTGGAAAATATCCCCAGAAGCCTCTGCAATCTCCTACCTTACTGGCATTTTTTGTATTCGGCCGGTGTTCCGATTTTCACTGTGCTGTTTCTTGCAGCCACCCGTTTATCAAGGACTGTATCAAACAGGTCTTACACAGTTTGGCTGAACTGAAGTGTACTAGTCTGCAGGTGTATAATGCAATGCCAACCTGAGCTTCTGATCCCATGAGACTGGAGCTTCCAATGACATGCAAAAGCACTTAGAACATCAACACTATGATTGATGTATTGGCAGCAGTCTCGTATCAGAAACGGGCTTCAAGAAGATAATAAAGAAACTACAGGCTCAGGTAGGTTTGAGTAAGGCAGTAATGATCAAAACCAGAAGTGGAACAGCTTGCTTTGAGTACTTTGTGGGAACCTAGTAACTGATCTTAGTGGAGGCTTCCGAAAGTAAAGATCTTGCAGAGCCTACACAAAGTCATGTCAATCTAGATCAATTATGTAATATTTTTTAAAAAGTATTGTGCTTATGGAAAGGCTTACAATTTGAACTTTCCTTGTAATGGTCTGAAACAAAAGCTGAGGTGTGAATGCCAAATGCTGTTCCAGAAGTAATAAAAACACTGAAGGGCACTTCACCACTGTGGTGATGTCCACATAAGAGTTTGCACTTGCTTTCCTATATTGGCATTTGACTTTGCTTTCTTTGTTCACAAAATAAGAGTGATGCAACAGTAACATTTGGCTCATTTGAAACTTCACTTTAAGTATTCAGATAGTCAAATGGACTTCTGTGCTTACCACCCACTTTAATCTGTGCAAACAGTCATCAAGAGAAGGGAATGCAAAAAAAAAAAAAAAAATCAGAATATACTCATTTTGAACCAGACACCAAAAAGTATGGGGTATTTTGTGCTTCACCAGTTCTTGTCCCACTTTCACATCTGCAGTCTGGCTCTTTCATTCTCATACCAGGGGCATGTTGTAAAATTAAAATCCTCTTTGCCAGTGGAACGCCTGGATGCCAGTGTAACAAGCAAGATAGAACAGCCCAGGAGAAAAACAATAATTCTATCCTTACAGCACAGCTGTGCTATTATGCTGTGTGTAAGGCATGGGCCAGATATTGAGTAATGTAGAAAATCCAAAGAATTCAATAGCTTCTTAAGTGAACATTGCTACTTTATGCAGTGAAAGGGATAGGGGTCTGGGAGACACAATTGTACATGATCATGTAAAGACTTTATCATACCATCATACCAGATATCTAGAAGAGGACCCCAAAAAATGTTGCATAAGCAAATTTAATTTCAGTATTTTGTAACTTTTAACACAATTGGCTATACACCCTTGTGGATGCCTTTCTAATGTATGCTTTGGCATGTAATTTCAATTTTTCAGCCTCTGTGCTCATTTCACACATTTCTGTAGCTATCTGAAACTGATCCAATCCCTTCTCAAAAAATAGCTATGCTCATCAAGTATAAAATGTATATTTACATTGTATAATTATAAGAGCCACACAAAGAATACAAGCAAGAAAGGGTTATAACAGTGGGGCTGAGCTACAGCAGTATTGAGGTAAAACAGATTGGCTTAATTGCAAGAGCTTTGCATGATGAGGTTCTGGTGGGAGAATATCTTATTGCTTTAGCCAGATGTTGTGAGTTTGCCCTGCATGTGAGAGAGATGACACAGCTCATTTGCTCTTCAGAGCCCTGTAGTGTGAGGCAGGGAGTTGGAATACTTTAGTTACCACAACCTTGAAGGTAGGGGTTAATCCTAAACAGATTTTTGTGCTCTTTTTTAACACAAACAACAAGCTTAACTGAAATATGTAACTTTAAGTGGAAGTCATTCTGCTATAGAAGAAGGTGGAAGGCTGCTAGGACTGTAAGTAATCTGATTTCTATCTATCTCATCGAACAGTTTGTATTAGTTGTTTTATTTGGTGCCCTTACAGAAGCACTGGTGATGTATTTGGTTGTGATACTTATTGTGGAATACTTTTTGTTGTCATATGCCCTTTTTTTTTTTTAATTGAAACATGAGATAAATTGAGTAAACTGGAAGGTGGTAGAAAGTCAAAGTCTCTTCAGTTCTTATTTTAAACTGTTGCTTAGTCTTGAATAGTTGCTTGTTGAACAGTTGCTGTTTGCCCTCTGTGAGGTGGATGCTTTTCAGTGGGAACAGATGTAAACTCTTTCTACTAGAGGCAAAGGTCTGATGTGTAGACTTCTGTTGTATACGCTTTTGTCCTCCCTTGAGATTCTTGCCAAATCAGCAGAAGCATCATGTGTAGAACATGTAAAGAAAGTGATAATGCAATGGGGTGAAAAAATTTGTTTTGACCTTAGATTCAGCTAAAACTAGCTAAACTCTTAGTTATGAATAAATTAAACCTCTCTGTTCTTTTATCAGTGATCTCATACCTCTTAATAATAATGTTGGAAGTGGAAATACAGATATGAAAAAGCTTTTGCTGGTGTATTAGAGGCTTATAGTACCAATCCTGATGGGGAGCTAATCTTGAGTCACTTCTTTGGGCTATGTCTGTAAGACTGGGCAGCAGGATAGTCCAGACCTTGAGCCCTTAAGGGCTGATGGTGCAAAATAGAGTCCAGAACATACAGAACAAGGAGTGCATTACTGCTAGTGCATCTTCTGCTGATCTTCAGCCTTATGGTTGCTATCATTCAAACATACAGCTCTTTCCCAGAGCTAGCAAAACTCTGTATTAGCCTCACTTTTTGCAGACCTCAGCCTGCAGTGCTCATGGAGCAGTTCTGCTGCACCTGTGCACATCAGTGCATGCGTTAACCTGGAGTCTGTTAGTTTGAACCCACCAATTCAAACAGCTCTGCTGTGATGCAAGATGGGTTTCACTTGTGCAAACTGCAATTTACAGAGACTTTGGTGTTGCATACCAGAGTAAAATTTATCTTGTGTGCCTTCAGGATTTTAATTATATTAGTGTCCATTTACTTCCTCGTAACTAAAATTCTCCTTTCTAAACTTGTGAAGCTAGTGTGTTTAGCAGTTGGTGTTCTCATGGGCTGGGAACTGTGGAACATCAGACCTGTAACTTACAGCTGTCTATTTAGGGAGCAGGGATCTCTGCTTTCTGCACTTCCTGGACACTTGTCAGTTTCCTTAGTGCCTTTTGCTGTGTGCATAAGCTTTGTCATATGGGTTAATACATCCATTTTTGAATCAATAAAAACTTTCAGGGACTGACAGCATTCTATCTGCATAGTCAGGTAGATGAACGATTGGTTATACAGTCTGTAATTTGTGCAAAGAGAGCCACGAGACAATCTGAACATAACTGCCAGTCACATTTAATGCAAAGTAGGCTACAGTTCAGCCAATGCACTGAGCTAAGGTCAAGTACCAGTAGTAGAGAAACTGGAATTTAAGGTATTTCTCCCACAATATTTTAATGACTGTAGTATCTCTGATTGAATAAAGCTCTCAAAAAATATTTAATTGTGATGAAAAATCTATGTAAAATATGATGTTTTCCTAGAGTAAGCTGACAAGGAAAGAGTTAACATGGTATCTGTGAGCAGCCCCTGAACTTTGAGGGTGGTTGGGTCAGCTGCTGTGAGTTAACTGACTCCTCTGCTCTCATCACAGGGTGGTTGGCCGGGACTGGGACCTAGAGTGCCTCTGGGGTAAAACACAGGTTGCTAAGGCTCACCTGTGGTCAGGTTTTTCCTTGCCTTTTTTTTTCTTCTTCTTTTTTTTTTTTCCTTTCTGTGCCAAAGTTTGGTGGCATACAATTCTTTTAGTCTTTCACTTTCACTTTGAGGAGATTTATTTTTACTGTTACTAGATGCCTAGAAGAAGGGAGTCTCCTGGCAGAGTGAGATCTGAAAAGCCAGACGTATGCAGCTTGGCTGAGAGTTGAAAGTCTGACCACTGGCTTGGAAGCTGATACTGGCCCACGTGCCTTTCTCCAAATCCATTCTGCTTTCATCTGAGGGTCTGCAGTGTGCCCCATTGTTTAAGGGAATAAAGGCAGCATTGGTGAACCATCAAGGCCTTCTGTGAATTTATTACTACTGGCTGATGCAAATGCTCTTTAGAAAATAATTTGCTTCCTCCTTAAAAGGAAAACAAAATCAGTCAAGCTGCATCCTGTGCTCACTGTGCGTGGCTTCATAATTTCACAATATGGGTCTCCCTTCCTATTCTGTCGCCGAGCCTCACCTTCCACTCCTCATGCTGTGTGATAATGAAGTGTTGTTTCATTATTGCCCTTGCCACTCAAGTGAGGAGATGAAGGTGAAGGGCTAGGTGGAGCCATGAGGCTGTTGTCTTTTTCTGGAGTTTACAATTCTGGGCACTCAGGTTGAGATTAACTTGCCTGAGATCTGGCAGACCTGAACGCTTTTATCTCCTTGTGGCTCCACTGCCCAGTAATAGTGGTTAATGGAAAATCATCTGTGTCCTCTCTGTGCCAGTACTAAATTTCTGCTTCTGCACAATCCAGACTATCTCCAGGAGCAAATAAAACATTTGCCTCCAAACTCTTCTGTGTCTGAACTACCAGATCTTTTGACTATGTCCAGAACTCTCTGATCATAAAACCACTGATTCTCACTTTAGTCTTTCTTTTTCTCTCCTCTCCAAATATTTTATAAAACAGAAAAGAAGATGTAATCAAAAGTAAGGGCTGTGTTTCTAATTATAGAACTTGACTCTATTCTACAGGATCATGCTAAAACAGTTTTAGGGTTTGGTTTTGTTTTTTTTTTTTAAAGCAGCCATTGCTACTATTAATCGATTTACACCTCAAACCAGAACGATAATTGGATAAATTCAACTTTTGCTTTAACCAATGTGAAAACATCTTCAAAGACTAGTAAACTACAGGTTTACTGCACATTAATGTTTTAGTAATCCATGTTCTTTCACTCCTTGTCCCAAATACAATTTTACTCTTTTCCGTCTTCACTGATTTTGTAATAATTTATATTAGATTTATATTGTCCTTGTTTTGTGTGATTATGTTCTGCAACTGTGAGATTGCTGCCTCATTGAACCTTACATTTATAATTTTAAAAATGTATCCATCTCCAGCATTGTCTGCTATGATTGTCCGTGAGCAAGAGTACAAAATAAGAGCAAACAGAAATAATCAGTGAGTTTTGTATTTCTCTATCTTCTTCCTTCTGTGTAACTATGGTCCAGGAGCAAAGCTAGTGTCCCATCTTCCCTCCCATGCTATGGCCTCTAAATTTCACTTTCAGATCAGCTGTGCCTGAAAAGAAAATACAAATTCTTCTACATGGAACCTGCTTTTAATAATAATAATAATAGAGTTCCCATACATTTACTGTAATAAAAATGGACGCTCTTGCAGATATTATTCTTGAACTGTGTTCACTTTGTTCTAGCTGTTTCAGCAGATGTGAGATGCATTGTGCTTCTGCCTCTGAAGTGATTCAGTAGTATGTAAAAATCTGGTATTTCTCAGGTTTTAGATTTCACTGTTACAAAGAGCAAGGAACGTTACTAAGTCTGCAAAGCAAAAGACCTTGTGAATATAACATTTGTCAGCTAGTGGAGTTTTCTCAGACCATTAGAAATTGATACTTTTTTTCTGAAGAAGGCGTGAAATACATGTTGAATACAAACATGAGTCAGGCTCTATACTGACTAGTCCTAACTACTCACTCGGTTGGCCTTTTTGTTGCTCCCCTGGCTTTAAGTGCATGTTTTGGTTCCTTCAACTCTCCTGTGTTGCTCTTTTTTTCATGGCTTCTCTGAACAGATGGTGACTCCTTGTATGCACAATGATACCGAACCCTGGTTCAGAAGGCATAAATGAAGGGGGTTTTGCATTGCTTGTTTGTTTGGTAAGGGCAGAGTGAAGTGATAAAGCTTGCTGTGAAAACAAAAAGCCATGATGTATTCATTGTCGGGTCGTGTGTTGGAACAAGACCATACAAGAGAGACAGGCTTCAGAAAATGTTCCTGATTTACAAGGGATGGGAGGGAATAAGTAAAATAGTATATAGATTGGAAACATCTGAGGGGACAGGACAACTCAGAGCAGTTGCATGAATGAAAACCAGGGAAGTAATTCTCCAGAGTAGAAAAAGAAGTATAACTGCCTCCTAGCTCTTGAGGAAACTAAGGATAGTAGGAGTAGAGAATAGCTTAAGGGCATAAACTAGAGGAATGACTGTTGCTTTTCATGATGACAGCCACAAAATATTAGTAAATCCTAGCATAAATCTGGCATCATTAGGATGTTCGAACTGTCATCAAATATAAGAATTGCTAAGAGCTTGCAATTGCAACAGTGCAAAGTGCTCTAGTAGAGTTTCCAGCATGTGCCTATTTGTGATGACTATGACTTGCTCTGATGTACCCTTGCTGGTCACTGTCATGGTGCAATTCCAATGACGACAGAGACCTTGAGTCAGTTTACTTCTGCATTCCTGAGGAAAACTGTCACTATTCCCAGTCACTGATTACTACTTAGTTGCTGGTAGGCACTGACTAACAAGTGAAGCAAGGTTTCTGGCCACACCAGCTTTCATCTAAAACTAGTGAATGAAAATATAATTGTATAAAGAGATGCGAAGGATGGTGCGGCACCTTCATGTTTTGGTTAAACTGGTAATATCAATAGGGAAAGGCCTAGGATGTCATTTAGAAGTCCTATTTATTTTTAAATAAAGGCAGACTTGTGAGTCTCGTATCCTGGCATGAGAAGAGATTTTTTTAAAAGTAACAGCCCTGCATGTGTAATGTATCTGTGAGAATGGTCTTGTGATGACTGTATCCCTAGTTGTGTTTCTTGAAGCCTTTCACATTTATGTTAGGGACTGCAAAAACACATGTGGGGAAAATCTTTCATTTCTGAGACTTCAGATTTGCAGTTGATTAAGCACTGATCAAAAGCCTGTTGACTGTGACTTAATGTTCTCCAGGCACAGACTGAGAGTACCTTTGGATCTGGAGCTCATAGAGAGCCAAGAGCAGCAGAGAGAGCATAGGTCTTGGAGAAAACTAGATGGAGGTGCTCTATGCATTGTGACAGGGTAGACTGCCATGCCCAAAGCAGGGAGAAAGAATAAGAACTCATTCTGCCTTCTTGCTACCTCACTCTGGACTCCGTCCAAGCGGAGCAGAAATAAGGAATTACTAATATTCTCAGATAGGAGAGCATAGCTACCTGTGCACTCCTGAAAAAGGAGTTTCTTGCTTACTCATTTGACTCTGACAGCCCATGCCAGACTATCTCCCTCAATGGCAGAAGGCTGACATACATGCCCACCAGGATGCATGCTAGTAGCTTTGTGGGTGAGAGGATACAGCTTGGGAACACCAGTCACACTGGCTGAGTAAGCTGGAGCGGTTTTGTTTCAGGGCTTAATTGAAGTAAATTGAAGAATTACAAGAGGGGAGGGAAATAAGTCTTCACAAAAAGAAACATGTTAAAGATGGATTATGTCCCTAGCCTCTTTGCACTAATGGATTTGAATCCTTAATGAAAACAGTATCACTCAAGAGAAGATGGATCAGGAGTAGAACATGTGCAACCCAGCATAAAGGGGTCAGCTGGCCCACACAACATCCTCTTATTGCCATGGTGGAAAGAGCAACTGCAATTGTGAGAGCAAAACAAGAGCAAATACTGGAAGCTGCTATCAAATGCTACCAGAGACTTGTCATCATGGTGAGGAGCAACATGTCAGAGCTGATTTGGAGTAAAATGGTTAAGGACCATGTATCCGGACATACTGGTGGTTTGGGTGAGGGAACTTGAGATCCAGATGTGAAATGAGCTGTTGGCAACTGACTTTTTAAAGTGGTCTGAATCCAAAACCACAGAATTGACACCGCCCTGAATACTAAAAGATTTGAAATCCAGGCCAGAATCTTTTCATGTGTGTCCTGGTTTGGCTGGGGTAGAATCATAGGCCAGCAATGCTAGGCAGGCTGTTGGCAGGTTTGAGTCAGGCAGAGCAGCTGACCTGAGTTAGCTACAAGTGCAGCCCACACCATAATGTCATGGTCATTGTAAAGGAGGGAAGGTTTGCTGAGGAAGGGGAGCTCCTGTCGGGTTCCTGCTGGGGCTTCTCTGGCTTCTCCCTGCTCCTGAGGACTGCTTTCCTGTCAATTGTGGCTGCTGCATATTCGTTTGGCTGAGTATAGCTTTGTATACCTTTGTTGGTATTAGTGTTGTTTCATTAAATCTGTGTTCACTTCAATTCACGGCTCTGCTCTCTTTTTCCTGATTCCCCTTCCTGGCTGGTGAAGAGTCATCGGGTGATAGAGCGAATGTTATAGTCTAGTCCCAGGTATAGGCTAAACATAGACGATGTGTCATCTCATTTTTCAGCTCTAGTTGTAATAAAGAGTAGCAGAAGAAAAGCAGGAAGACCTTCGTTGGCTGCTTATACAGCTACGGAGGATCAGCTGCCGGTTAAACTGTGGGTGTTGAGCTGAGGCTGAAACTGGAAGGGATAAGATTATAAAAGTGCTTCCAATAGGAATGGCAACTTTAAAAGGGAGTTTTCCATGCACACAGAATGAAGAAAGTGCTGAGGATGTACCAGAATAAGCCTGATTTTTGTGGAGCCTGCAAGTCCTTTAAGGTTTCCTCATCTTGTGAACTGACCTGAATAAATGTTGCAAACAAAACCAGTTCCTGGGATTCTGTGTCCTTCCTTTGGCTACCTATAACGTTCCATTCAGTTCACTATTTTTCCCTTATACAGATGATAGTGGCTCAGCTCCTGGGAGAAAGAGCTTATCATTTTATCATTGAACACAGCTGCTCTGAATTTTAATAGGTAAGTCTTCTGCATCTGGAAGTAACATATGGCTAGCAGAGAGCTGCAGCTTCAAGAGTCTCTTCCTGCTCACATCTCTATCAGGTAGCTGTGGAATGAAAACCTGCCACTTCAGTGAAGACATTTAAAGCAGGCAAGCTGTGGGAAGATATACTGTGTAAACACGCTGTAGTTAATGTCAGGTATCCTAATGTGTGCTTAGTATAATCTTTCTGACTTTGCATTTGTGTACAGTAATATCCTCTAATGCACTGCTGTTAGTAGATGAAGTGCTTGCAGGGTGGTGCAATTGATAACACATATGTAGATCTTTTGTTAGCAGGAAAGGTCTGCAGTTGAAGCGGGGAAGCTCATCTAAGCCTGCAGCTTCCCCAGAAGGGAAGCATCATAACTAGAGGGTGCAATTTAGCTGCAGCAGCTAAAGCTGTAGCAACTTCACAATCTCAGAGGCAGCTGAAAAGAATACACCTGAAAATGTTTTTTACATGGTCTTGCCACTCAGACCCCATGCCCTGGGGCTGCTGCCCACATGCTTGTGCACCCTGCCCTCCTAGGAAGTGGCTGTTGTTTTTAGAGTGGATTTGCCATTTCCATCACATTTCTCTGCTATTGCATAGAAACAGGTATTGAATTTTCTTGTTGTCACAAAACAGGAGAACACAACATCCTATTCAGTTGAAAGTTGTACCTTGGATATTTGAAAACAACTAGCCGTTGCCTTTAGCAGCATTTGTATAGCTCCAAGAGTCAGACTCACAGGAGATGTAGGCATGGAGGGAAGGATGATGATTGCTGCTTGGGGGAAGGAGCAAGGAGTTATTCCTCTAAACTCTGACCAGTTACACTAAATGTTCCTTACCCCATTTATTACAAATTGCAAATGAGTTACTTGTCACAATAAGCAAAATCTGCATGGTTGTACTCCATGTAGGTAGAATAAGATAATACTCGGGTTGACACACTGCATTGCACTGGCACGATGACATATGGTTATAGCTAGTGTATATCTCTCTCAGCTGTATGTGCTCTGAGGCATACAGAGGTTAAGTGACTTGTACAAGGCCATTCTGCAGATCAGTCATGGAGTAAAAAATGCAGAGGCCTTCAAAGCTAATTATCAGCCAGGAGACAAAGTTGTTACTCTGAAAACTCTCTTCTTTTTTTTTCTTTTTTCCTTTTTCTTAATTTGCTGCGTTTTCATTCTAACTTGGAATGATAAGCTGTGTCTTTCAAAGATGTGATGATATCCTCTTTTCCCACCTGCCCTCCCAAGATAGTTTATACTATGGAATAACTCTATTTTTTATAATGTCAGACTTGAATAATTTCTAAATTACTGTAAAATAAAATGTGTCAAGACAGAACACTTCTAGAATGTAGGGGAAAATAAAAAAATTCTTTGTTGTTGTTTTTTTTTTATTGCCACCCCCTCACCTTCAGTAAATATTTACCATCCCTGGGGAAAAAAAAATCTTTCCATTTCAGTTAAAGAACAGTTCCACATAGTACTCTCACTGCTGCAGAATATTTTGTCCAGTCCTACTGCCTAGACAAATGCCAAAATGAATTTTTAAAATCCAGGTAAATAGGATACTACTTAGTGGCAAGCTGCTTGCTGAAGAAACTAACTTTTCAAAGTATTACGTTCACCATGTCTCCCTGACAGTGTGTCACTGCATTTGTCTGCAACAGCATGGCAGGGGCGTGTTACCTGGTGTAGGTCCATGAAGCCCTTGCACAGTGTAGCAATATTAAACGCACTATTGCCCAGGTATGAATATGACCTTTTCTGAACCAGAATTAAATGACGTGGTTTTGCAGTTAATGTTCTTCCAAACTTTTTTTTTAACTGGATTTTTTGACACCTCTAAAAAAAAAAAAAAAAAAGAGAAATAATGTGCTTTGGTGCCTAAGAGCTGAGCAGTAGGAGTGGCATGTAGTAGGAGTTCTGAAAGGCAAACTGTAATTTCTAGAATACTGGAAAAGAAACCTACACAGCTGTCAACTGTGAGCTGTAGCATATTTAAACCAATGACCGCATCAATGAGAGAGAGAGGGTAAAATAAAAACAAGCTTCTGCTGTCTTAAAACAGTTAGAAATCCCAATATAACTGTACTGAGTAAAATGATGAGAACTAACTGTGGCCGTCTGGATTCTGTGGAAAAAGCCACACCAACCAAATGAACACAAAATGAAATTCAAGCGCAGGCAAGAATGATAGAGTATGTTATAGTCTTATATTTGCAGTAATGGCATAGTTGATCTAAAAAGGATTCTTAGAGTGCAATGAGCTCACACAGTTAATATCGGTTGAACAACAGAAATGAGTATGTTGTGTCTCGTGCCACATGGCATCTGTACAGGCTGCAGCATGTGCATGTTGGGAAGGGGCGAGATGGAGCTGATAACAAGGTGCGTCTTCCAAAGGGAAGGGGCAGCAGAAGGCTGATGAGAGGAGGGTCTGCTTCCAATCCACAAATTCCTTTCCTCCCGTGGGGGAAAATGCACTGCACCTCTCCAGTAGGTGTAGAAATCTGCAGTCACTCCACCCTGTGCTGCTCACTCTACCGGTACCAATGAGCTCCAGAAGGCGTTTTGCTGTCTGAGGAGCCATGCCTTCACTGCTGTTCCTGCGCTTGCATACTCCCTCCATGAAGCAATCAAATGCTACCCTGGGGCCTCTGTGACTCTTCTTCTGAAAAATTCTTAGGACTATTGGTGTAATCAGTGACTTCTTTACAACATATCTTTCAAGTCTGGTAGCTTGTTTTTTTCCTCTGTACGCTTGGAAATGTCTGTGGTTTCCTCTCTGCCCCGGCCCTCGCCACCCCCCCCCCCCCCCCCCCCCAAGTTAAATGCTGCTTCATCCCCTTCCTGTAAACTGAGTGAGGTTCCTTACAGAAATAAACTGTGTCTTTAAACAAGATGAATCTAGACTCATAGCTGGCGTAAATCGCCACTGCCCTCTTTACTTTGGTGAAGCTACGCAGATTTGCTGTTGCTGAGTTTCTGCCCTAATGTCTCTTCAGGATGCAAACAGCAGTGAGCTCATCACTTAGGAGTGGCCAGTTTTCAAGAATACAAAAAGCTACTGTAGTTCACACAAAAATTCTCAGGGTGGAAAAGAGAGACATTACAGGAGGGGGAAGTTCCCCCATGCAGTTGTGTGGTTTTTTCCTTTCTTTCATGGAGTGAAAGAGAAGCTCTGCTTTTAGTACTGCTACCATGCAAGAATTCAAAGATTAATACAGCGTTTTGGCAAAAGCAGTATTTGTGTCCATGTCATTTGTAGGCACTAGCACAAGATAACATGATACCAGTCAGAAACAGGACAACAGAAGTACTAACTGGTCCCACTGATCACATTTTCCATTTGAAATAATGGCGGCTGGTTAGCACAAGCTGCTTGCATCCAGAGAAATTAAATGAGCGCCTTAACTTTCCTTGGGTGGCAAGCAGAGGAAGCAGTACCTTCAGTTGCACTCTGCTGCAGTGTGGCATCCTCTTCGTGAAAGGAAGATTCTGCCTATAGAACCTGTGCTGGTTACAGCTTGGGCAATGTGCAGGGTTATAAGAAATGGGAACAGTCTCCCTGACACCAGCATTGCCATTTCAGGCTCAAGCAATCAGCCCAGAGAGCTCCTGACCTAAGTACACCTGTTAAATGGAGAGGGGCAGGATTCTGTGTGCACACTGGGTGTGTATCTCTTGTGTGGCTCTGTTTGTTGACCAGAACTAAAGACAGTGTCTTGTGCCCCAAATGGGTACTCTTGTGCTCTTAGCTTCCATGTGCACTTTCTCAATGAGTTTTGTGCTACAGAGCTCTCCCTCCCTGCCTCTCGCTGGGGTCATACTCAGGGCCATCACATTCTCCACATCTGTCTTTTCTCTTGGTTCTGTAAAACATCCACAGCAGCACCAATACAATTGTAAAAATTCCAAATTTGAATACTTTCCAAAATGGCCTTGCCATAACATCTGTTGTCTTGTATGAGTGTCTCCTCTATTCCTAACCCCCTTACTTATTTAAGGGTCTTGTTTTTCTGTCCTCTTAGGAAAGGAGCGCAGAGCTCATCTGCCAGCTTTGACCTCCTCTATAGGTGAAAGTCTTGTCAGGGCAGCTTTTTCTGTTGGAAGACTTGCTCAAGAGCACCACTTAATGTTGGTCACAGCTATGTTTGTTCATCCCCTCATTAGGGCTATGGCAGGCTATCAGGAATGTCAGACTCTTATCAGGATGTGGTTTAACACTTTAACTAAACTGATCCAATGATGAGTGCTATGAAGGTCTGACTGAACTGGAGATTAGGACATTGCTTTCCTTGTCCCTTGGCTGGCTGCCACAGCACTTGGTTGAAGTGGAGGGAGGAAATCTGGCAGAAACTGAACCAAGTTTTCATTTGTTCATTTGGTAGGATGAGCTTTCCGCCAGTGTAGTGCTCTGAGCACAGGTTCACTGTGAGGTTAGAGAAGCATGAGTTTGGCTCAAACTGAAACAACAGAAGTACATGCCAAGGGTGGGGAGCAGGGTGGGGCATGTCATTAGTCTGGCTTAATTGCACTCTGGCACACTATGCTGCCCCGCCTCTACCCCAGGCCATGGCACCAGTTGCGATGATCCCCGGAGCCGAGGCTGCGCAGTGTCAGGCCTTCTCGGCATGGCCAAGGCAGGAGCGGCCAGTGGGAGCCTGGCAGCTCGGGTGCCCACTTGCACCCACCATGGCTGCACCGCTATCCAAGATTGCTCACGGTTCATACACATGCCAGCCTGGAGTCTGGCCCTAACTCTTGCGGTGGTGTTTTAACAATGCATAGTACTCATGAGGAATCTTTCATGCCAATAAGAAAGCATTTTCTTCCTAACACAAAGGCTGTAAGGGAGTCCCACCCAGCAGGGAATTCCTGTTTCATCAGGTGCTGGAAGGTTACTAGCGGAAGTATAGGCACGCCCGTCTCTGGCATGGGACCACAGCACTCGCTACAACCAGTATACAAATACACCCAAGGTAAATACATTGGAAAGCCAGTCTCTGACTCACAATGTGTGGTGCCTTTGAACTGAATTGCTTTGTAATTTCTGGCAAATGGAGGAAAGACAATCGGACAAAACAAGTCAAGGGAAGAGTACGTCTTTGCTTTCCACTAACCCATTTCTCCCTCATCATCTGCCAAGAGTAAAATTTAATTTTCAATAGAAAAATAAATCTAGCTAGACTTTACATACAGATAATTGTTTTTAAAATTAATTTTAATTGAAGGAAAACACGGCCTTATTACAATCATGTTTTCAAGCTATATGAGCAGGAGAAACTAGATCTTTAGGGTAGAGGCAAGGGATGAAACACAGGCAAAGAGAAGAAAGAGCTTATTCCGCTCCTGAAGCCCCCCTGCACCCTGTCTCACAAAGATGAGGATGAATACATAGGTAACTGTAGCAGATTGCTTCAACTAATGCTCTCCTAGTGGGTTAGCAATGCTAGTATTTGAATTAGGCATTTTATCATGTTTCGCTTCTTATCTGGCCCTTCTTAGACTTGAGAAATCTCATGCAGGCAGATGAAGTCAGACTCAATCTAGGATAAATCTTTCCCTTCCCTTATACTGAGCCAGATCCAGAACTGGTACAAATTGAGGTGTCCCATCACATTCTGCATGTCATGGCACTACCAACTGTGCTGGGACTGTGGTCTTCTCCTCCCAGTGAGGGGGCTGTCACCAGTAAGTTTGTATCCAGTGCGATAATCATTACCCCGTCAAGACGAGCCTGCTCCAGGGACAGTCATGGGTGCATTTTGAAGGGAGTAGTGCTTCAGAAGTCAGTGACAGTAAGTTGTTTTGATTTTGGAATATTCCCTATGGGAGAGTACTAGAAAGGCTTTTTTTTCCATTTGCAGTCAGGCAGAATTTAGGCATTCAGTAGCACTACACATTTTTTTTTTCTGCTTTTCCTTTTCCTTCTTTGCATATGCAGAGTGAACAAGTTCAGGACACTGGTTCATCCAAAAAAAAACCCGGTTTTCTTCTGTTAACTTTCAGCCAGATTGCACAGTGAAGTGAACGGAGAAAATTAGCTGCACAAATGATTGTGCTGCATGAGAGAGGGATAACACAGGGGCAGAAATGAACAGGTAAGGGCGGCAATTATATAAACTAGCCTAACTATCAAAACACTGCTGACTGAATAAAACTCCTTAGTACAAATGGAGCAGGGTGGAAAATCGACCAAAGAACATACCCTAAAAGTAAAGCTCACTCAGTTTAGCTTTATACTCTCAGCATAGCTAATGTGGATTGAGGTATTAGAAATTAATCCCCACGATCTTCTCTCCAGTTTACTGCATCAGGCCACCAACTCTCCTGCTGCCCCCAAACCAAAAAAAAAAAAATCAGTTGATTCTCTCTAATTCAGAGAGTTGGTATGACCACCACAAAGGAGAGCTGCTGGTAGCAGTTGCTGGCTGCCACCTTCTCAGCGAGTTCCGACCACTGTTTTAGAGCATAAAATGTGATTTCATCTCCTGTGAGCAGATGTGTTCCTCTGGAAATCATCTGAAACTTTTGGCTAGTACAGAGGCTGATCAAAGCAACATGGGCTTAAGGTACAGTTATGGAATAAATATTCACACTGTAAAGGAGAAATTCTATGCTGGGGGTTATCTATTAGGCAAAAGTTATACTGAGGATAAAAGAGAACAAATGTTTTTAAACTATCTTTGGTCTAATACATGATGTATTACACAGTGGTTTATTTCTTTGTGTTAAAAATTTAACTATATATCATGATGATGCTGTGTCTCTGCTTCTTTTTTGAAAGCTGACTTTCTCTATTTCTGCCATTTATTGGTATTCAAGGAGCTAATCATCCCTTTAGTGTTCAGTAAAATATTTTCCTCACTTCAGCCAGATGAGCAGCCTTTATTGTTTTACAACTAATTAACTGCTAAGAAGTTACATAGTCCTGAATAAAGTGCATGTGAATGATAGTCAGGGTTTTTTTTTAATCTGAAAGACAGAAGCTGCTGAGAAAATAAATATGGTCTTTGAAGTCTCTTAATCAGCAGAAATTTCAGAGTAAAAACCGAACTAGGGACTATGACGATATCAGCTTCACTGTGATAGGTAAAGTAAGTATGTGTAACAAGACTTTGCCCCAAGCTACTTAAAGACAATGACTGTGTTGCTCAAAGTAGAATGTCTTATATTTTCTGACTACTCGATGGGAGATTAACTGTCTGTGTAAACTAACGTGACTAACTTTTGCAGACTGTGGTGTATCTGTTTTCTCTTGCAGGCTTGCTCGTGTTTTTATTGCTGAAGTGCTCAAGCTTGCATTGAGAACTTGTACTAAAAGCTTAACTTAGTTTTGAGGGTCAGACTCAAATACTCTTGTTCAGGAATATCTTGCAGAGCACAATTTCATTGTGCATCAGAATACTACACTATAATGCTCTGCAACTTTTAGCTATTGAACAGTGTTTTCTGATATTTTATAGACATTTCCAGCCCAGCAATTCTACAAAGAAATAAAACTATTGCAGAAAAGAAGGCCTGTTGTTACAAGAGTTCCAGGCTCAGTTTTTTAAACATAAGAAAACATAGATAACGGGCCTAATTTGGTGGTGAGGGTTTTTTTTGTTTGTTTTAATGCTGCTTGAAGAGGACTCAGTTATGAAAATCCTTTGAAATACTGGGCATCTGTAAGTTTATTTTCCTTTTCTGGTTCTATATTAATCTTAATTTGTGAATCAACTGCAAGACTTCAGACATTTTGTCACTCTCTGCTTCTGATTGCAACACTTTGCATCAAAATTTTGCCAGGGACACCAAGCTGTGTGGTGAGGTCGACACATTGAAGGGAAGGGAGGCCATCCAGAGGGACCTGGACAGGCTGGAGAGGTGGGCCCATGCAAACCTCATGAAGTTCAACAAGGCCAAGTGCAAGGTCCTGCACCTGGGTCAGGGCAATCCCAAGCACAGATACAGGCTGTGCCATGAGTGGATCGAGAGCAGCCCTGGGGAGAAGGACTTGGGGGTGCTGGTGGATGAAAAACTGAATGTGAGCTGGCAATGTGTGCTCACAGCCCAGAAAGCATATCGCATCCTGGGCTGCATCAAAAGAAACGTGTCCAGCAGGTCGAGGGAGCTGATTCTCCCCCTCTAATCTTCTCTGGTGAGACCCCACCTGCAGTACTGTCTCCAGCTCTGGAGCCTCCAGCATGACAGACATAGACCTTTTGGAGCAGGTCCAGAGGAGGGTCACAAAGATGATCAGGGGGCTGGAGCACCTCCCCTGTGAGGACATGCTGAGACAGTTGGGGTTGTTCAGCATGGAGAAGAGAAGGCTCTGGGGAGACCTTATTGTGGCCTTCCAGTATTTAAAGGGGGCCTACAGAAAATGTGCTGCCCTACAGGCTAGGACTCTTTGTCACAGAGTGTAGTGGTAGAATGAGGAATAATGGTTCCAAACTGAGAAAGGGCAGATTTAGGTTAGGTATTAGGAAGAAATTCTTCACTGTGAGGGTGGTGAAACACTGAAACAGGTTGCCTAGGGAAGCTGTGGCTGCCTCCTCCCTGGCAGTGTTCAAGGCCAGGTTGGATGGAGCCTTAAGCAACTTGGTCTAGTGGAAGGTGTCCCTGCCCATAGCAGGGGGGTTGGAACTAGGTGATCTTTAAGGTCCCTTCCAACCCAAACCATTCTGTGATTCCATGAAAAGTAAAAATTTTATATGTCCATCCCATAAATGCTGGGATATTGCAACATTGTGAATTTCTACATTACTCACACCCTTTCCTATTCTGTTTAAACCAGCTAGTCTCATTTTCAGAACTGTGCACAGTAAGAGTAAAGGAAGGTTGCCACTTCTATCAATTGTAACAAAGAGCTGTGAGAAAGAAACAGAGTGGGGTTTCAGGTTTCTCTTGTAGATTCAAAGGCTTGTCCCTGAATCTTCTAACAATTTCATTAAGATACTTGTATTAGGAATGCTATTTCTGAGTCAAGGTCCGATAGAAATGATTATAAAAGGTCTGAATAAGTCTATTTTGACTAAAGGCTTTCCTTATGCACTGAATCAGGTTTTCTCTTTTGAAAGATATAGTAGCATTTACAAATTATAGAATATTACAATGGCAAGATTTCTTCAGGTATGTCATACAGGTGGTTAGAACCAGGCAAAATATGAGATACTGATTTTTCTGCTTGAGCAAATGAGTTTAGCTGTATTCTATTACTTTTATCACTGAGGACTGAAAAGCACTGTAGTTGATTATATTGATTTATAGATGAAATTTTGTTTGGAAGTTCATATCTGTAAAGGAAATATGAGATCTGGATCATAGAATCATTCAGGTTGGAAAAGACCTTTGAGAATCCCATCAACCCTACTCTACCAAGTACACCCCTAAACCATATCTCCAAGCACCTCATCTAAATGACCTTTAAACACATTAAGGGATGATGACTCAACCACCTCCCTGGGCAGCCTGTTCCAATGCCTGACAACCCTTTCAGTGAAAAAAGTTTTCCTAATGTCTAGCCTAAACCTACCCTGGTGCAGCTTGAGTCTGTTCCCTCTTATTCTACTATTAATTACCTGTGAGAAGAGACCAGCACCTACAACGTCCTCTCAGGTTTCAAAACTTTTTTTTTAACCATACTAATTGAATTGAATAATGAGTTGAATAACAAACAATTACTTTACTTGGAACACACACCAAAAAAGGAAATGAAAATACCCTAGCTGCAACTTTCCCAAATCAGAAGAAATACTCTGGGTTTTGCAGGTCAGATAACCACGTAAGCAACGAAGCATAAGGATTAATTCTTTTGCAGTAACACTTCATTATTAACTCATTTTCTGTTCAGAATCTCCTCTAATGTGCACTTACCTTTCCAAAGAACTCCCTCTAACTAACTGTTCCTCAGCCTGTTCAGGGGAGAGAAAGCAGAAAAGAAGAGAATTAGGAAATCTTTTGACAGACTGTCTAGAAGTTGTAAACTGAAGTGTTTTAGTGGCTTAGAGGAAATCTCTGTTCTTTGACAAACTTTTTCCTGGATAAACAAAACTGCAGTGGTCCTTTCTCATCAAATTTCCTTCAGAACTTGAAGTTCTTGAATCCAGTGTACTAGGTCTAGACCACTTCATGTTTTTATTAGGCACTACTGATTTTACTACACTCAAATTATCCCCAGCCCTGACCTGTAGCACTGTTAGCAGTTCTTTGCTTCCCCTATGCAAAGAACTTGTTAATTCAATTAAAACATGTAATACTTGAGTAACATGTTTACCAGGCAAGGTATTAATTTTAAGGCTACTAAAGCTATTCTATTTTGTGAAGCCATTTCTGAATTTTTCTCCCTTGGGAGGAAATGTTAGTTGATAATATCTACTAGGGCACTGTTAATTGAGCAGCTTGGCTTGACTTGGCCATGAAGGGAAAAGCAAAGCTGTTACAGTTGTAACGTTGATAAACAAGTACAGCAATGTGCCTGGGATACTGGGAAACTACTGAGACTAACCTAGCTCATGGTAATAATACTTCCCAACCTCAAAATCTGTGGACACCTAGAACTACGTTTCTCTTATAGACCAGTAGCTCTGTAAGTGACAATGGGTTACAAATGGTTTGCACCTTAGCAAAATTGCATTCAGTTGCTTGACCTTGCTTTAACTTATTTGTGCTTCAGTACATCCGCTTCCCCATTAGTAACATGAGGGAAATAATTCCTTTTCCCGTAGTTTTGTGTGTCTGCCCTACTTAGACTTAAAGTCTTTGGAACAACTGCTGTCTGATCTAATGTGCATGTACGGAGCAGAGCACAATGAAGTCCTGATCTCAGCAGGAGCCCCATCTGCTACTGCTGAGATAAATGATCTTTTCAGTACTGGTTGTTTTTTAATTTCTTTAAATTACCATAAATACATTTTTAAAGCCATATGCTTTCATTCTATATCCCACTCCACTAAAGAAATCTGGGTTTCTGTGGAAATATAATTATGTAACCATAAAATTAAAGACTGCATCATACCCTGTACGTGCAAAGGGGCTGAGTTGAGGTCAAGTGCCAGATTGATCTCCCTCTTTGTAGGTTTCAAGTACCTAAACTTATTTTAGAATTAAATATAATTTTGTATATCTAATTTTATGCTCTTTCATAGAAAGAATATTCTATTGAATTGCAATTAGTTCAATTAAACTGAAATTGGCTTGCAGCAGAAGACACTGTGATTCTGAAGAGACCCATTAGTTTCTGGGATTGGATGTCTAGCATTGGATGCTCATAGAGGAAAAGGAAGCTTCTCATTTCGTGGAGGAGAGAGAAAGAAGTTAAGCCATAGTGGGAATATAGCCCACAGGAGCAGATGTGTCAGAGTGGACGGAGGTTAGCAAAAGCTTTGGGGGTGGGGGCACATGTTTTATTTCACTCTATATCTCTTTCTGCTGCATCAGTGTCCAGGTGTTCCCAGTTTAGCTTGTGGCACTGCTGCTACTTTGGCAGTGGCATGAGCCTAACGTTACAGTGTTTATTAGGGTTTTGGCTGAATACCCAAATTTTCTAGGGTATTGCAAATGCTTAAAATGAAGTGGCAAAGTTCAAAAGTTAATAATTTATCCAAACTGGAAGAGGAATATAAAGGCTGAGCAAAGAACATGTCTCTAATCATAGGTAGTTTGTCACTGTCAACATTTAGGATTTTGCCTTAAGAGATGGAAGTGTTGCAGCCTTTTGAAAAAGACTGTAAGTTTCTTTAACAACAGAAATTATTATTCAACCTGGATGTCGGGACTATCACCATTTCCTGTGTAACAGCATCTAGGGATAAGGGTCATTATCTCGACAGACCTTTCTCTTTCATGCTTTGAAGAATGACAGGAACTCTTGTATTACCTGAGCACTGAAACTTGACTTGTTATAAACTGCTACAGGGGACACATGTGCAGAAAAATCGGTGGAGAAAGATTTCTTGAACCAGTTCCCTGCAGTACATGTTTGCATAAACCAGAAACTCAGAACATTGATATTTATTTTGATATTCCTTTTTTTTCTGAACAGAGAAGCTGTCTACACCTAGAACTCCTCTACTTCCATGCAATTTAAGTTTGCGCAGGATTTTTTTGTCATGGTGACGTTCTAAGAGTTGTTTGTGGTTTCCCGTAGTTCTTCTGTGTTTTTTTATTGTTGTTTTAGGTTTTTTTAACTTTGGGAGAGATTAGACATTTACATACAGAAAATCTTTTCTTCCTCAAGAAATTCAACTAACAAAAAACCCTTGCAAGCACCAGGTGCAAGAAAACCAAGGTAATTGTCTATAATTTTGAGATTCTTGCTAACACAATATTTCACTCAGTTGGATATGTACACAGCATCCATTTCTGCCAATGGAAGTTACATATACAAATTGAAGGTATAATAGGGCCATTTATGTTTAGCTTCCTTTACATAAAATGTATTGATTTTTTTTCTTTAGTAGGGGACTGTTTTTTAAACAAAATCAAACATTTACGTGTATAAAATGTAACATTCAGAATTTTTCACAAGTTGTTAAAGTCCAATTAGGTTACTGCAATCTGTACTTACTTGATAGTAAGATAATTTCCTGTTATCAAAAGAAAATACTTTTGATGTATTTCATATGTAAATTAATTTACTTCATTGAAGAAGAAAGAAAAGATTTGGAAGCTGATGCTTTTGCTAACGCCAACATTTGCTTATCTTTGAATGGCTTTTCATAATAACAGAATCTTTGGCACTTCCTTTTGGCCTTCCATCCAGTCTGAAGGTAGCTCACAAATACGACATTGCATGGTTTGATATCATCCACATATTACAAATGGAGCACAGATAAATCTCTGCCTGCGGTCTGATCTGATTTAAATTGGGTGTTAGCTTCAGTTTCCAGTGATGGTGGCCAGTTGTCTTTTTTTGAGACAACTCGTATAAAGTTCCCAAGAAGCTTTGCCTTGCGCTTGCTGAGCTGCTCCCACTTTCTAGCAAAAGGCAAGTTCTACTGGCACATGCAGGGTGCTCCCCTGCTTGCGGTGAGTCTTCCCACCTGCTGGCTGCCTTGGTTGCTGACTTTTTCAACCCTCAATGAAGCGTAACCACCTATGCAAACAAGATGCCCAGTGTTGCGAAGAGCGGAGGCTAGAGCTGAGAAGATGGTCTTGTGCTTTGAGCACTCAGGCCAAATCAGACTACCTGCTCCTCTGTCCATACTGGTTATTCTTTCATGTTCACTGTTAGTTCCTCTTTGGAGGGCAAAAATCCAGATCTTTTTGTTTGTTTGTTTTCAAGCACCCATTAAGAAAAGAAAAAATATGATTTTCATGATAGGTGAGGAACACTTTAAATCTGATCTCATTACTTTGACTAGTGTCTCAGATGTGTTTAAAATTAGCCTACTGAAGCAGGTATGACATTTAACGAAGAACAAACGAACTAGATTTAGAACTGCTTTTTATTTTGAATTGGGTTCCTCTTCAACTACTTCCAAATTATAAATATTGGACTGTTTTGTTGATGTGTTTTATCTTGCAAAAGGAAAACTACTTTATTTGATGTGACTAAAATCTCTCTCACACCATTTTATAGCTATAACAATGGAAATTGAATGCTTGTTACTTTTTATATCATCTTCTCTAGGTGATACAAGATGATACAAGAACTTGGGCTAGAGTTATTGAGTTGACAAACTACATCAAAACACTGAAACTTCAAAGAAACAAAATATTCTTTTGTTGTTGTTATTTCAAAAAATAATAATAAAATTTGTCAAAATTGGCACACAATCATAACCATATAATTAAAATTCAGTTACGTGCTTTCAGATGTCTTTAATAATAGTCCTGTTCACAACTCCTGGTTATTGAGGATTAACAAATCAAGGAAGGAATAAGAATTTGTATCTCTAATTTATCTGCCCTAGAAGTTTTCGCAAGTCATCTTACTGACCATATAATATTAGTATTGGAATGTGGTTCTTTTAAATCTTTGAAGAATAACTAAAACTTGGCCTGTTTTAACCAGTGACCAAATTGCATTATCCTTCACTGTCGACAGCTTTCCTTCTCTTTCTTTAATTTGGCTGTTTATGGTGGTCACTTCTTTTCGACATATTCTAAGACAAAAAGATAAAAGCTTATTCTTATTCTGACGTATGGGGTAGTTGCTGGAAGTTACCCAGATTTGAGGGGGTGGGAGGGGGGAGCAAGAAGGTGTACCCCGTAAGGGATGTCTTGTCCTGCCTGGGATAAGACAGAAGGGAAGTTAGAGCAGAAACTGTAACAAGTGATTGTTGGAGTCTGTCAGTTTGTGTCATTGTCTCGAAGGAAAGTATTCACAGCATGAAGAAACAGAAAAATCACAGAAAAAAATGTCTGAGGCCATATTACCTCAGGCTGTGATTTTTGTTAGGCCCCATGTACTATGTTGAGTTGGGAGATCTGTAGATGGACTGGAGAGCTTCAGCAACCACACAGGAGCCGTTGTCTTTCTCTGCATCTTTGTTGAATCAATATCATAATGTATTACTGTGTCTGTGTGTGAGATTCAGCTTTCATGTTATGTGAACATTTGTCAATTTGTATGCACTTGGGTAGCACATTGTCCACAAAGAGTACATGTGTGAGACACTGAGGAAAAGGAGGGGAAATCACAGAGGACTTGTGCGTTATCTCTTAATAACCTCAGAAGATATTGTGAGTGCCAATGAGTATAATGGGAAATACTAGTTACTGAGTCCAGGCTAAGGCTTTTTTTCTGATTATTAATGACTGTTTTGCATTGCAAAATGCTAGAGGCGGTGGGTACACTCTACCGGCAGTTGAATGCAGGGCTCCATTGAAATAGGGCAGCCAGTTTTAGTTATGGTATTGTTTTAAGAGAAGGATAAAACATCTGGAAATGGCCAGAATACAAATTTTTCTTCCTTCCATGAAAAAAAAAAAAAAATTACTAACAGGTTTAAATCATCCTGATACAAATTCATTTCTAGGTTGTGAAGTGGCTAAGCAAGTTGAAGTCTGAAACATTGGTTTGATTCACCTTTCATGTACAACTGACGAAACGCCGACCCTGCCATGGATACTACAGGTAGCATCCTTGCCATGCTGCACCAGCAAATAAACCCCCACGTTCGCTTCTTCCCTATACTTCAACATATTCAGGATGTCCTCTATGCAGAAGTCCACACTAGGCTTTCCTGATAAACTGTCCAGAGGAGATACTGGAAAGGAGCAGAGAGAAATGGAGGAGAAAACACAGTTCCCCTCAGACAAATAGTAATTGTACAGGTGTCTTTGTTAGGCTGATTGCTGTGTGTCTGCAGACTTCCATGAAGCCAGAGCCCACAGTGTGGATCAGCAGAGCATTCATCTGGCTCAGGTTGTATGTGCTCAGTGACAGGACGGAGGCAATGAGGACAAACTGACACACATGAACTCCAACTGAACACAAAAAAAAAGCACTTACTGTGAGGGTGGTCAAACACTGGAATAAGTTGAACAGAGAGGATGTGGAGTCTCCAGCTGTGGAGATAATCAAAACCTGACAATGATGTACTGGGTAACAAGTTCTAGTTGGCCCTGATTGAGCAGGGGAGTTGGACTGGATGATCTCCTGAGGTCCCTGTGAATCTCCGCCATTCTGTGTTCCTGTGTCATCTTGAAGATCTTTTTCCAAAAGCTTAGCTTTCTTTCATGTTGCACATGTGCACAACTCCACAAAACACCAAAACCAAAACTCCAGCTCCCACCACTCATGCCATTTCCTTTATGCTGCATATTCTAGCAGGAGAAGCCTTTCTTTTTGCCAGTTTTTACTGGCATCATCACCCATGCCAAAGCAGATTAAGGATGCAGAAAGGCCTTGTCGCACAGTAGTCTGCCAAGAACACCATTAGAAACTCTGAGCTAAGCCACGGGGGGACTGTAGAGCAGTCTGGCCCAGTGACAGATATGGCACTGCACCTGGGGGGGTCCAGTGTGGGAGGGGGCAATCCATGTGCTTGGGGGAACACCCTGGCTTGGGAGCTCTTACTGCTGGTGGCTCACTCCTGTTTTCTTGGGGCAGTGGGGATAGAGAGGCTTGTTGTCGTCTTAAATGGTGATCGTTTCACTGTTCTAGCTTGTATTAATTATTGCACTGGCATAAGTAATGTATGGTAAATCGTGCACAGCAGACATGACTGTCCAGAAGTGGCAGGGGTGGCCTTGTGGTATTAAAAAAAGGTATTCTCAAAAAACATCTACCATGTCACAGTCACCATTTCTTCAGCTGAGGGCAGAAACGTCAACACAGGGCCCTTGTCTGTTAAAGCCTCTTCCCAAACAGACAAAGCCTGGCACACTTTCTGTTTTCCCTCTGGCACAGTGTTCCACCTCACCAGCTTTTTCAGTGCATGGCTGCATAAGGGTTATTTTCTCTGGGAGATGGTTGTGTGTGGGTATGTGCATGTACACACACCCAACTTGTACAGAAGCATGTGTTCTCCTAAAGAAGAAAAAACTTTGTCAGCAAATTATCTCATTGTATTTTGACTATCATAATCCCCTTCAAGCCTCCACAAAACACTCATACATGTTTGATCAAGTCACTATTAAAGAGAAATATTGTGTTATTCTTGCCGACTGGACCACTTACACCTTGGTATCACTATAATTATTGTCAAATATTATTGCTACAAGAGGGCACAAATTGTGCAGATCTTTCTTGAATATGACAGTGGCCAATTTAATGGAACATTACTGATTAACACAGCCAGCACAGAATATGCTAGCATACCTTTAACAAAACTTTATGTTACAGTTGAATGGATTACAGAACACCTCTTGAATGCCTAGTGGCTGGTGTTGTGCCAGAGCCTCTAAAAAAATTGAAAATGCAGCTTACTTTCTCTTTTTTCATAAAGAAATTTGAAGGCAGAAGCACTGACCTTGGCAAGCTTCTCACACTAAGTTTTCCAGTAGGCAAAAGCAGTATAAATCAATCCAGAATAATCCTGTGTATGTTTTTGTTTTCACACAGGCTGCTAGGATTGCACTTAAGGACTTGATTTTTATTATAAAGGAATGTTTTTAAATCATCGAGACCTAGAGCCTGTTGTGAGCTTAGTCCAAATTTCATCATCATCTTTTGCTATTTGCCTAACACCTTGGCTCCGTGCTCCCATGGAAATACAATTTATTTCTCTTGCAAAAGTCATTACAATCTATGAGCACAAAGAAACAAACCTACAGAAGTGAAAATGAGCAATAAAATCAGGACAAAATCTGCTACCTAGTTTCTTTCCCCTAAAGCACAAAAATAAGATAAAGAGTGCTTCTCTTTCTCTCTGAGTTATTATTAGTTTAGTATTATTTATCACGCAGCTTGGAAATCTTAAAAGGTTACAGTTTATTCTTCATACGCAGCTTTAGGGAGCCTTTTGACTGTGCTGAGAATTGTAACATGACATTGTTTTGGAACTGAAAACGCTGAACAGATTATTTTCCACATTATCTAGATAATAGAGGTGATAGGTGGGACCAAGTCTGGCTGGTGTAAGCAGTTGTAACTTATTTGGGTTATGAAAATTTGCACCAGCAAAGAATCTGCCCCTAAGGAAGTAAGTCTGGAGGGAATGTTCTAGTTCAAATTCTTTTTGCCTTTTTTTTTTTTAATATGGACATAATTTTCATTTAGTTTTATAGTAAAGAATATGAAAACTGAACATAAATTTAATTCCATCTCCATGCATTCTTATATGCTAAACCATTGATAGATATGTTCCCTAAGCCTGTTTGCAAGCTTCATCTTTCTGTACATGCAGGTCAGCTAAACACATGCTTAGATCAGAAGTGATTGACAGTCTATGTTAATGTCAGTGGGACTTACAGTAAGATTTGCTAAATATTGATCATTATAAATGTAGATTTAAACTTAAAAGCTATACTGCTTTCCCAACTGTGGGCTTCTAAACCCTCCTAAAATAATGTATCTTCTACTTGGACTAAATATATCCCTTTCCGCGTACATTTTTTTTTTTTAAGTAATGGCATTTAGTAGAATTACTAAGCTGTACATGTGAGCAAGAAGGATAGGGTATTGTTAGCATTTTCCTTTCTCTTCCTTCCTGTTCTCCAATTTTTCAATCCAGATTTTTGACATTTCTGAGTTCCAGCGCCGATTGGCAAGGGCAAGTCCTCAGACCCACCCACAGCTGTTTGTGTGGAAATATCAGATCTGTAGGGCTCTGAAGAACACAGTTGAACCATGAGGCACAAGTCTGTAGGGAATGGTCTTTTCTCCCTACTAATTTTCTGAATGTGCTGCTGGAGAACTTGCAAAGCTAATAATTACAAGTATTGAGTGGGCCTAGTTTAAAATGGGCATAGTTTGCAATTATCATTTTTTTTTTGTTTTCATGCTGTAAGTAAAACTTCTTTTTCTGCAAGTTCCCAGATAACAAACAAACATTTGCTTAAATGTACTGGGGGCAGCCACGCAATTTAATCCTTAGCTTACTTCTTTTTCCTGAAATCCTTTTCTTTCCTTGTGAATCTTCTTTAGCTGTCTTCTTTCTTTTGTTTCCCTCCACCAGAATAAAAGCTTCTACATCCTTATGCACTCTGGGGCAAGAGTTAATACCGTGAGGAAACTACCTGAACCAACACTGGAAGTCATGAAAATAACTGTATTAAGGACTCTTGTCTACTGCTTCATCAGCTGCATTTTACATTTTTCTGTGGAATTAGTTCAACAGATGTAAAGCTCCTAGATTGTACTGTAAGAGTGGCATATTTTACCTTAGCCAAAAACAATTCCTAAGGTATTTGGCTTAACATAAAAGTATCCATATGAGATTTTGCTGATTTAACTCTTCTGGTTTCAAAATGTAGTTTTACTTACATCTCTAGAGAAACAACTTGTATAGTTTAAGACCTACTATCTAGTTTAAGAGTGGGTCTAATGTGGGGGAGTTGCAGAGGGAGGAAGGGAGAATATTCCTACCCTGAAGTTGTCATGTATCAAAATGAAATAATATTAAAAGCCAATAACATCATCGTAACCAGGTGTACTTTGTAGTTTGTTTTCACAATATGAGGGGGACCTGTGGGGAGGGGTGGGGAGGGAAGAGTATTCTGATATATGTGATAATAGCAATGTCAGATTAAGCCTAGCTAATTTTGGCCAGTTTAAAGCTGACAGGCACCCTGTAACTTCCAAAGATAGATGACAGTGTAGTTAGGGACAGGGGTGTTCCCCTCTGTTTACACAGCTTCCCTCGTCTCTTGGGGTGCGGCATGGGGGAGGGAGCTGAACCAATTCACATTGCTGGATATAAATGTGTGTTTACCTGTAACTGTTCTTGCGTGGTCGGGAAAATTATCTCATCTACAGAATATCCATGGAGTGTCTTGCCCAAATGCATGCATTCACCAAAATTCTTCTGTAAATAACACTGGTCCACAAATGTCTCACTGGCTCACAGTTGCCTAAGCACTGCTTGCGTACCAAGGTGATAGATGTCTTATAAATACTTAAGCTGGATAGAAATGGCACTGGATGGATCACTGGCTCCCATATGCAGATTCGATAAGCTTTTTAGCACCCCTTTCTACACTACTCAATAACAACTAGATGGATGCTGTCTGCATGTACGTATATTTTGGTGCATTGGAGCATCAGCACACAGTCTTTATTCATAAAACATTGCTTAAGGCCTTTAATTAGTAGCACTTTTGGTGACTGGAACAGCAGCATCAAATCTCTGTCTATGAATACGTGCCTGTGGTTATCATCTAGCAGGAAATAGGTGGTCTAGTTCAGCATAGAACAGCAGCTCAGCTGACAGCACTCTCAGCATTCTTATATCTTAATTAAAGGAGCCAAGTTCAGTTCCTACTCCCAGTGCACTCATTGAAATACCATTGATGGTGTTACAGTGGTGGCCGTGAAACATTAAGTAAGTCTCTTGTATTCTGTTTAATTTTTTTACTGTGTTCCTCTATCGAGGGCGATTCATGAAATGAATGGCAATGATCATGAATGTGTGGGTGGTTTGGGGTTTTGCTTGGTTGGTTGGTTTGGTTTTTTTAAATAAATGCACAAACTCCGCACAGGAGCTCTTAATAGAGGGGATGTTTAATACACTACACTTGATGCATGATATGATAGCATGTCATGTCTCACCAGTATACCAATAATATCTTCTGCCTTACAACATAGATATTTTGGGATGTTGGATATGAAAGGTCCTGTAACTAAAGCCTAATCTTTTCTACAAAGAATGTCACCCTTACTGTCAGTCTTATTCAGACATAAACATTTGTTTGTGTTGATCTACTTGAGGATAGGAAGGCTCTACAGAGGGATCTGGACAGGCTGGATCAATGGGCTTAGGCCAGTGCTATGAGGTTTAACAAGGCCAAGTGCCTGGTCTGCACTTGGGTCGCAACAATCCCGTGTAACGCTACAGGCTTGGAGAAGAGTGGCTGGAAAGCTACCTGGTGGGAAAGGACCTGGGGATGCTGGTTGACAGTCGGCTGAACATGAGCCAGCAGTGTGCCCAGGTGGCCAAGAAGGCCAACAACATCCTGGCCCATATCAGAAATAGTGTGACCAGCAGGAGTAGGGAGGTGATCGTGCCCCTGTACTCGGCACTGATGAGGCTGCACCTTGAGTACTGTGTGCAGTTTTGGGCACCACATTAGAAGAAAGACACTGAGGTGCTGGAGCGTGTCCAGAGAAGGGCAACAAAGGTGATGAATGGTCTGGAGAACAGGTCTGATGAGGAGTGGCTGAGGGAACTGAGGTTGTTTAGTCTGCAGAAGAGGAGGCTGAGGGGAGACCTTAGTGTGCTCTACAACTACATGAAAGGAGGTTGTAGTGAGGTGGGGGTTGGTCTCTTCTCCCAAGTAACAAGTGGTAGGGCAAGAGGAAATGGCCTAAAGTTGTGCCGGGGGGAGGTTTAGATTGGACATCAGGAAAAATTTCTTTACCAAAAGAGTGGTCAAACACTGGAACAGGCTGCCCAGGGAAGTGGTGAAGTCACCGTCCCTGGAGGTGTGCAAAAAACATGTAGATATGGCACTTTGGGACATGGTTTAGTGAGCTTGGTGGTATTAGGTCAACAGTTGGACTTGATGATCTCAGAGGTCAATTCCAACCTAATGATTCTATGAATCTATGATTTTAGTCATCTTCCATAAGCTGGGAACCCCAGATTTGTTACATCCCCATGGTGTCATTTCCTCATTCAACCCACTGCACTGGTAATCTTTTAAAGATAATATAAATAGTCTTAATAATTTTACAGGCTGCTAGCCTAGGAAGTTGCACAGTTTATAATTTCAACGAGAGACAGGTACAAGGGAAGCACTGGGGAGGGTGGGAGGGGACCTCAACCCTGACAAGTCATTAAAGTTTTAACACTAATATTGTACCATTGGACATAAAACATTAAATGAACAATAGTCAATGTGCAGCTTTTAAATCTGTGCTTGTAATTTTTCTTGCTGAGTTTGTATTAATTGAAATTATTTAGCTCTTGTTTCAGGCCTTCAGTGTATATGGTCTAGTACAAAGTACTAGTAGCAACCTCACTTTTAAACATTCATTTAGATCAGAATCATCTGGTTTCTTTAATCTGCCCAGGTTGTAATTTTATTATAATATCCTTGAAGCTTTCTGTTTCTGTATTGCTTCATCTGGAGTTCACTTCCTTTCAATATTTATAATACTTAGCTATATTAAATGTGTTCTTCTAAGACCTGCTTAACCACACTGGAAGTGTTCTTCTGGAATCAATTCTTTTGAAAGGAAGAAAAGAACTACTTAGACTGAGTAAAGGCTATCAAAATGGACCAATAAGGCAAGGCAAAAATAGAACATTAAGATCCAGGTCAGCCTCGAGCAGAGACTGGAGCTATATGTGCATGGCATTGGTATACTTACTGTAATAAACTGATGACGGGGAACAGTCTTGCAAAATTGCTATCAGATGAGCTTTTATTTCAACCAGAGAGTTTGTGCATGGGTCTTCTGACAAATGCCTTTTTAAATCTACAGAGATAACATCTTTAAATCTGTGGCAATAACTAAAAGATACCTAAAATGATTTGACCAATTGTTAAACCTTTTTGCTTTTTTTTTAATAAGCACTGTAAAAAGTAAAATATGAAAAAGGTTATCCTCTACGATTACTTTCAGCTAAATATGAAAATAAGTGAGCTTGTATCCATGCAGAGAATCCTGTACACTTCAGTTACTTCTCTAAAACATATGTCAAGTTCTTAACATTGTTAATGCTTTAAAATCAAGCTGAGATTCTCACCAAAAATCCAAGAAAGATTTGGCTACATATTGCTTCAAAAATTGGCCAAGGCTTCACAGTAATGATGATTTCTTTCTACGTTGTAGTCAAAAGCAGTCGTCACTTCATGAGCCAATCATGCATGCCAGACTGCACAAAAATAGAAATTAATAGTATCTGCTAAGTATCCTGCACTCTGATGGCAACATGAAAGAGGATGATTTTTTTGAAACTTTCGAAGTGACTTAAGAACCAATAACTTGATTAATTCTGATGCTGGTTGAATTCTGAACAATTCTTTGCTGCTGTCTCACCTTTTCCTTCAAGTCATTCTTGACAAATTCCATGAAAAATTCTTACTTACTCGTCTGTGTAGAGCCCTATGAAAGCAAAATTCAATTAACTTTATGGAGGATCTGTTATAAATCCACAGAAACAAAAGAAACAAAACCTCAATCTGAGGACTGCATCTGATTCTCCATCCTTAACATGCTGCAATGTATCTAGAGATTACAGCACGTATGGTCTATAAAATCACCCACCATTTCAATATATCTGAAATATATAGTAGCAGATGTAGCATCACAAGTTACAAATGAGGTAGAAGAATGGATGTTAGTGTAAAACTTATAGAAATGCAAAATTATATAGTTCGGACTAAACATCTGTTCATTCATTCCAACATTGTACCCTTCGTTCCTCTGTTGAGCTGAACTGGAAGGGTTCTCCAGGTGGTGGGTTCCTGATGCACTACATGTGCTGCACCACCAGGGCAGAGTCAAGAACGGTGTGTGTGCTGGAGGAAAACTTCAGCAAGGAGACTATGAAATGAGTCATACCAATGGCACTAACTTTCTCAATTTCTTGCTATTCTTAAAAGCCTCTGTAATCTTTACCTTGAAGATCGCTTTAGGTAGTTATCTGTGTGAGTAATTTTGCAACACTTTCATGAAATATGATATGCTATTATAACAGTTTAAAACTCATCAATATTTCAAGTAGAGGAATGTAAGGAGCTTCTCAAAATAGGTACTATTTATTGTACCTACTCAAACAGATGTCCTTCGATAGGAATTACAGATCCAGAGCAATATAGAAACACTATCCTGATAATAACACAGATCACAATCACGATGATGTAAATCCGAGGACACCTCCACAGTCTTGTTTCCCGCATTGCATATTTGACAAAATAGGAGATTTATTTATTTCCTGGTCAGAAGGAGCTAAAAGAGCCAGGTTTTGGTTTTCAACATTTCATCGATACTGCTGTAATTGTATTTACAAATTTGTCTTTAATGACTTGTTCTTTAATATAAGTGAGAAAGGAATCCTGTTATAGATTGAGCCTCTTGCTTTTATCCAGCCTACCTTAAGCTTGAAATAGACCTCACTTGTCATAGAAATAATAATACAGCTTGCTCACAGTGGAGAGGGGGTCCTAGGTGCTGTGAGAGTTTTTGTTGCTCAGAAAATAAGCCGAATCTGCTTGGATAAGCAATGTCACCAATGCCAGCTTCCACACAGTGACAACCAGTGCTGCACAAATTGATGTGCCACCTTAATGGTACTAGGATTGATTGAACATTCCACTGCTGTTATTTTTTTTGCTGTTGTCTTTTCTCAAGAGAACAGTGTTCCTAGTATGACCCCTTTTTCTTTGCACGTCAAGTGAAGGAAAGTCACCCTTTGCTGTACTTGTGGGGACAAATATTGATCTCTGACACAGTGACGCAAACCAAAAGTAACTCTTTGGGAGCTGAAGGAATTGCTCCAAACATTGGCCTGTGAAACTAGGGTCAGACTCCAGCCACTGGCCTCCAAGCTTTACTTGTTGTCTAATGAGAAGCAGTATATCTAATGCACCAGTGCTGCAGAGTGCTGAGCCTTTTGCAGAAGTGAAAATTTATTATTCTTTATTATTGATGCTTATAACACAAAACATTGATGTATGTCACAGTCTCAATACATTTTCTTAATGGTCATATCTATGCCAAATGTATTGATATTTCTGCAACATATTATGAGCAGTAATACCAACATTTAATTTTCATAAAAGCTTTTTTTTTATTTTAAAGAAATCACATAAAGCCTCATTCCATAGTGCAGCTACCACTTACTGTGCAACAGATGTTCTATGTTCAGTTTGTGTCACTTCAACTCTTTTTAGAAAGTGCCAGATATGGACATAGCTAAACTCAGAACAAATACCTTCAGCTCTGTAAATCTTTGTTTGGGTTGTATAATATGCCCAAGGTGAAGAGGTGGGTTAAACTTGAGCTGAGATAAAAATCCAAAAGTTTGTGCATTTAAAAAAAAGAGAAAAAAATGGGGAGATAGGAGAGACTTATCAATTAAAATGATGATCTACAGACAGATGATGATGCACAAAATATTAGAAGCTATTTTCTCTAGAATTCAAATAAAATATGGAAGTTCTCATACCAGCCAGTGGTGGCTGCCTTATTTACGAAAAACTAGAAAGTGTAGCTCTTTCTTAGTGAAATGCCACAGCAGCTAAGTGCCACTGCACTGACTTAGACTATGAGTACCTTTACTGAAAAAGGCTTGAAAAGAACTGCAAAATTTGTAACCAGACTTACGTAAAACCTTTAAAAATCTGAAACATTGTGCTGATGTCTGCTGTGCAGTTAAGCTTATTTAATCCCATGAATGGTTCATACACATAGGAATATTTTTCTTTATAGAAAAACTACAGAAATGTAATCATTACTACCATCAATTGTCATTAATCCTTTGTAGGCAGCCAAGACACTTATAATAAAACCACACAATCCAAAGAAAAATAAATACATATTATTACTTAAATCTGTTTTCTGCAGATTCCTGCACTCATTGGGGGTTTAACACTCATAGGAAGCTTTGTAGGAATGTTTTTGTGACAGAGAAGTGGGTTCCATTACTGCAATGAAGACAAAATAGTACTTCTTGTTAATGTGGAGGGGGTTTAATTTTTTTCTTTCAAATCTAGCTTCTTTTGATTTTTAAATTATCTTGCTGATAAGCAGTTTTTATAGCTTAGCAGTTGTGATACACCATTGATCAACTAACTTAGATGGTACTTTTCCTCCTCCCTGACTAGGAGACAGTTATTGTACTTTTTTAACAGAAAAACTATGACTGGAGATGGGTGAAAATGGGGAATCACCATTTGGTGATCAGCCAGTCCCCATGGCTATAAAACATGAACATATGTTTTTGTGGTCAAGTGAGAGCCTTCACAGAGCTAACAGCGATTCCAGACAAGAGTCATACAAATACAATGCTATTTGTGAACATAAATTCAGAGAGGGACAGAATACTGTACAAAGCCAACAACCATTCACAGTTCAAACATATTTTTTTCTCAAAGACCATTATTACAACATTTAACCAGCTTTGCACTTAAAAAGTAATTCCGTGCTGATGCTTTGCTTCTCAGAGGATAGAAAATATTTTTGCTGTCATTTTCCTTAGATGGTACTATTTCCTAGTGCTTTAAAGTATATAATTTATTGCAACTTGGGGCTTTCACTCTAAGATTTTTCATATATGATACACTACTTACCTTAGCATTCCTGTTTGTACATTTACATTGCTCTTATCTCAGTGGTATTCAGGCTCCTATGTACCAACATGTCTTCCACTCCGTGCAGAGGAAGAGTATAAGTCATTAATGCTTCCGTATCCCTGATGATTTTATTAAATGAAGTTTAATTACTTCCATTACTTCCATATAACATAATCTAGTGCTCATTTACTCTATTATTAACATTCAGAGGAATTAAAATAGGGTGCATTTGCATCAGTACACATTGAGCATGATGTAAGGCCAGGCGTAATTAATTTCTCTCTCTCACAGCTATGGAGATTGTTAATGTAAAAAAAAACAAAACCAAACCAATATGTAGGACTTGATTTTTATTTGCATTGAGGCTACTTTCTGTCACTCTTGAGTTGTAAATCAGCATTTTGGTTAAAAGTGTTCCTATTTTTACTTTTGAGCACTGTTTACCAGAGTGCTGTCAAATGGTAAAATGTAATAGTGTAACTAATTCTTTTTGCTGCAGGGGATAAGACATTACACTATGCAAAGTTAAATAACTGAACTACAGATCTAGCTCCTCTTACAAATGGTAACAATTTCATCAGCTTCAAGGAGAGAAAGTGTGAGTCAATCAGTGATTCCTAACTTTCTGAAGTAGTTCTACATAGGTACCCAGTCAGGTTCAGTCCCCCCCCACCACCTCTGCACTGGGGTTTTTACCCCATCTGCTGCTCCTATCCCTGTCAGCCCCAAGTCTGTCATCTCCCAGCTCTGGACAAGAGGTCTGGGAGCTCCACACCTCAGTTGTTGGGAGCCACTGCCCCAAATGCCACCATTTGCAGAACTGCCTGGTTTAGGGAGTTTTTAGCTCTGTTTCACTGCTCCATCTGACAGAAAGTCAGTGACCTAATTTTTGCAGAGTGTGCTGAAAAAATGTTTTTTAAAAAAATTAGTTTCTTGAAAAGCTTGCTAAAATGGGAACTCCAAAACTGAGAAACACCCAAATCCTCAAGCACTTTTAAAAAATATATTGTTTGTGTAAGAGGTTTTGCTAACAGGTATTAGACTGAATCTTTTAAATGAACCATCCACTTTTGAAATATATCGCTCCAGTGGCCTTTCCTGACCCTTGGCAAAGGATCATCTGCACGTGTTTGCTAAAGAATTTTTGGTAGAGAAATGTTGTTGCCTTTCTTATTTAATCCTTCACTGTTTCCACACGGTAGGGTGTTAAGAGATTGTTTTTTCTGTCCCCTGTCAATAAGTGACCTGCCTTAACCAGGCACTCAAATGAATCATAACACTTGACAACATGTCACCAACAATTGCTAAGGAGCTAACCATTCCAAGGCCATCTGTAGCAGCACTTGCTGTTCATTTCACAGTGCAAGGGTTAGTGCAGTTATGCCTTTGGAAGTGAATGTTATTCATGAAAAGTTGGAGATGGGTGAAGTAAAAGAGAAATACTCCATCAGCTGTATCCATTTTGTTATTGCTCGCTGGTCATGAAATCAGCATGGGTATAGCAGTGCAGAACAGGCATGTAGCAGCTGAGATGGAGGTGGTCCTGTGGGGACAGGGGGAAGGAATTGGGTAATTGAAGCTTTAGCAAGTGTTTTGGGAGTATTCTGTTAGCCCTTGAAAAAATCAAAAGTAAAGACTGAGTAAAGGTAGCGAAAACAATCCAGTAACTTCAACACTGATGCGAACCATTGCTGTGGACTTTATTCCTACAGAATTCAGGTCCCAAAGTTGTAGATATCGTACATCTGTCTCAAAGAGAAGTTGTTCTCCATTTAACCCAGTTTTCAAATCCAAAGACAAAGGCAACAGGGGCACAAGAGTTCCCTTCCTTTTCACGGTGAGGAATTCCAAGGAAAAGAGGAGGAAACAAAAAGTATACAGGGAAAACTCACCCTGGACCAGTTACACTACTTCTCACATTCCTAGTGAAGGTCTAGTAAGAAAGATACAAAACAGCCACTAAGGTCACTGTTGAAGAGGTACAGATTTACCTTGTTTGATTACTGTTTAAATTCTTAATTTTCAATCTTGGTTAACTCTGGAGTTATACTGGAATTCCCAGTTTCTGCATTGAATTCAGATTTTGGAAGAAGTAGTCATTATGCTTTAAACCTTCTGCTTGCTGTTCTAGAAATGCAGAGTTCTGTCTACATTCTCTTTGATTTTAGAAAATTTTGATATAATCCTAGGGCATTTGATGTAAAGGAAGAAATACAATAGCGGGGGGGGGGGGGGGGGGGGCGGGCAGTGACACACACCTTCCTGAAATGTGTTTGAATCCGATCTGTTGTGGCTTAGTAATGGGCTGTTTTCAAAGATACGGATAACTGAACAAAACGGAAAATTCCACTTGAGAGAATCTGCAGTCTTGTTGTTTCAGTCTAAGAAATACATTTTAAATTCCACAGATTTAATTACCCTCAAAAATAACTTGGGAGCCAAGATAAATAGTCTAAGAAATTGTTCTTGAGAAAAGCTGATAATAAATTATATCAGTACTACTCCTTTTCTTCATGCTCCCAAACCTTGCTAGTGTCTTGTTTGTGCCAATAAGTATGCATAGTGTTAAAATTAGATTAATGTTGGATTAATAAACATTAATAGGGCAATAGCTTGAATTTATTCATGGTAAATTTTAATTTGTGAGAATTCAAAAGACCAAAACAGAAAATAATTGCACCTTACCACTTGTTCAACAGACTTGGTAGTGCCCACATATCATAGAACACACAGAAATAGAGTGTGCTCAAAGGAAACCTATTGAAAGTGAATGGAATACAGTGGGTGTAGTGCCTGAATCAAAGGCCATTGAAGTTTAAAGAAAAACTATGGGAGTTAATAACTCTTAGGACATCTTTTCTTTCTCTGGCATTTTTATTTATGTTCATGAGCATGTATTCGAAAAGATGGTATGCATTGGTAACTTATCCCTCTCCAATCTAATGTGGAAAGTTACAGGAAAAAAATACCATGATCACAAAGGAAAATTATAAATGTTTCTATCTTTTCATCACCTGTATTTTTTCAAAATCAAATTTTATTAAGGGTATCCACTTGTTGAATACAAATTAGTGTTTATTGGAAAAATATAGTAGGAAGATGTTAAATAAGGCTATGGGAACATAAGAAAAGTCATTTAAAGAAAGAAAAGGTCATAAACACCTTTAGAAAAGTTATCAGTATAAATTATGAAGCTTGGGTGTGTTCTGTTCAACTTTTTTTTTTTTTAAAGGGAATATTTTTATCATTAATAATATTTTCCTGATAACAAAAGTTTCATGTTCAAATTCCAGGATACTGTGTAAATTGGGGGGAAATAATATCTCTGTAACTTCTGCTATGTACAAAGCTTGTCCTGAGAGACTGTAAAGTTATACAAACTATCCTGTCTGCATTCTTTTTCTTGCTGAAAATCATAACTGTTTTTCATCATATCAGATTGAGAGCAATACAGTAATGTCTTTCTGTGCAACTTTGATAGGCTACATCATTTTCAATTTCTTGGTTCAAATAAGTGTCATTATTGTAATCTTAAATTTTTACATGATAAATTTAATATTCCTAAAAAGAAGGAAGCCATAGCTCCAGTTTTTAGTTGTGAAATTATACCACCATACATACAGAGTAGCACAATAAATAATCATCTTTTATCTTAAAAATTTCATTGATGTTCAAGAAATTAATCTGGTTTTCATATGGAACATTTCAGAACAAAGCTAGTAAGCTTTGAGAAGCACCTAAATTAAATGGATGGGCAATTACAGTCCTTAAACTCCACAGAATTTCCAACAATTAGTGATTGATTAGAAAAGAGTTTCCGAGTATCTAACACAAAGCAATTACACTGTCCCCTGAATCTCCATGGCCTGAAGCAGTACATTAGAATGGACCACATTTCTCACAGACTATGGCAACTCACGTGTATTAACAGAACAAAACAACATGAGCAAACATCAGGTATGGGTCTCTCCAGGATCTAACTGCAGAAATATCAAGGAAGCTGTACCAGTTTGCAACTACTAGGGATTTGGTCATGTATTCTTCTCTTTCTCAAATGTTAATCACCTATATTTACCCTACTCCTATGTAAAAATTTGAGCTTCTAAAAAGAATGTGTTTTCTAAGAATGCAAGAGCCTGAGCAATATTCATCTGTATTCTTGTAATATAAAATTATTGCTGTTCACACTGATACAGAAACTATCAGGTGATACAAGAGTATTGTTCTATTGTTTACAGTGTGGGAGTAATACCAGGGACTTCCACTATGAAAATCATCTTGTTTTAGAAATAACAATGAGGTCATGATCTTTTGCTTTTCCCTCAAAAGAAAGTGTATTATAATTATTGATGGTAGGCCTGGTAAATCTTGGCAACAGACATGAAGTTTAATGCCTTGAAATGCAACAAGAGGAAATTGTTGCTAGGGACTACCTTCAGTCATTTCTAACACAGAGTAATTATTAATTCATTCCTTCTATCTTGTGTGTCAAGAAGGGGAGACATTACCTCATTACTTCAGAGCATTGTCAGGATCTATCCCTATAGGGTAGAAACTGTCCCTAATAGTGATAAGCAATGGTCCCTAAAGTGTCATAGAGAGGAGGAACTACATGCACACCTGTCTAGCCAGCTATAATGGAACATGGATTGCCATAAAGTGCCCGTAGGAAAATTTCACACAGGCCTTATCTAAAGGGAAAAGGTCCCCACTGTATGAACTTTCAGGTCCTTTAGCTGAACATCTTCACCTTCTGCCTTTCTCCTTTGTAATGCCTTCAAAATTCACAGCACTATTCTCTCAGAAACACAAGTAGAATACAAGGTCAATGTACTGCCCTTGCATGGCTAGATGCACCCCTTGCAGGAGGTGTAATACAGACCTTCAGGCTTCTCTGTCAGAACCTGATACTGTCCTAGTCTTTTCTGAAAGATTTGATAGTCTTTTCTTTCAGTAACCAAGAAGGACAATAGAGGATCTGTTGTTTGTCTCTGCTTCTTGGCCTCCTGCTACCCCTACTATCTAGACTACACCTCCAGGGCAGCAAGTTAGCATTGTGCACCACTTTTCTAAAAGATGTCTTAGCTCGTGTTGGGGCAGTTGGTTAAGTTGCTGGATTAATTATACCAGATACTTGGTACAAGTAAAAACTGACAGGTTTTTTTTAATTTTTTTTTAATGAAGTTGATAAGTACTTTTTCTTCGACTTCGCACTACTGAACAAATGAGATTGACAATACAGATGTCAGCCTCAAAAGCATCTCTGTCTATCATCATCAATATCTCACAATTTCAGCAGGCCAAGATTAGTGTATTCATAGACTTTCACGTGTAATTCTAGAAAGTATCTTGACCAGCTGTTTGGTTTTGTTTCATTTAATTATGACTGGCCATAAGCTTAATTATATTAACATTGTTTTTTCTTCTTGATAGTTTTATCCGCATTTTCATCACCTGCAAATTTTTTCATTTTGAAATAAAGCATGTTTTGATAAATGCACCTTCTTCACACTATAAAAAATTAATCTGTCTTGACAGGGCTTGAGTTGTGGGGGATTTGGGGGAGGGGTTGTCATTAACAGGCTAGTTAGAAGGTATCTGAAACTGTTTTCTGCTTTTGTGATCATAACACAAGTTTGTTTTGCTGCATGGCATTGGATTTCTCCAGTTTCCTTCCTGTGGTGATTTTTTTTCTATATATATGAATTTTCAAGGTGAATTGGTATGTCAAACTCTAATGGAGTTGCAAATGGTTATCCACTGGTGACATTGGTGTTTAAGCATGAGTTTGTGGCAGGTAAATCTCTTGATTTGGGCCTACTGGACTGCGTGCAGGAGCTTTGCTTTTGGCATTTATATTTTGGAGTTTCCCTCCTTCCAGAAGGTATATTTCTCATCTTTTCTGGCCTTCATAGTTAATTGTGTCCCTGCAAAGATCCAGTTGGCTTTTAAAGACCTTTAACTTTCTCTTTACAGTGAGAAATCTGGCACCCTCTCCTATCTGTGTGATTCAAAGTCAGTCCTGAATTCTGGCTTTACTCTGGTTATGACTCACTGTCGTACACCAGATGGGATAAGCAAAACCAGCAGTAGATCCCCATTGTTCCTGACTCTTGTTCCTCAACTACGAACTTGGTAGAGTTCAGGAGCTGCTACAGAGTACCCTTGACAGACCCCTTCCTCTTAGGATGGGATTATCACATCAGTTCCTCTCATTCTTCCTGCATTTTGCTTTTGAGCACCGTGCCACACAAATCCCAGCTAAGTGATCTCATCAAAGCAATTTATTCTTACCGGGCTTTTAAAAACATTAACACAGCTGTCTCAGTCTCAGCTTTGCCCAGGCTTGTCCTACTTCTTCTCCAGCAATTCAAAGGAGCACATTGGCTGTCAAGACATTCATGTTTATCCAGAAATACATCTCCGACATCTTTCTCTGTAGCCTCCAACCTGTATTATCACCATGTTAAATAAAGCAACTCAGTGTTGTTAGGAGCTACCCTAAATAAAATACAGCAGTCAAGAGCTGAAGTTCTTCAGCTACTAAATGGATCCTACTGATTTTGCCCTTCAGGGTCCAAATAAACAATCATCTATCTGGCTTCTGTGAAGAGGCAGTTTGGCATTTTGCTATGGTCAAGGAGTAGGGTGACGAAGACATGGCAGACGTGAGCTTATGCAATTTCATGCACATGTTGGAGCGGCTGCTTGGATGTGTGTAGTTGTCTTCTGGAAGACTGTAGCCCTATCTCACAGCTTCAGCATCTCATCAAAGTACAGACTAACTCCCCAGGTCTTGGGGGCCTCAAGTAACTGCTAGCTCTACTTTCAGCAAAAGCTCCTTCAGCAATCATGACCAATAACAGATGTTTTTGCAAGCATTTCACAGACATAAACCTATTAGGAGGACACGTACACATCTTGCAATAGTGAACAATACAAAGACTCAAAGCAGAAGTTATGTTGGCTGTGAAATCAGAAGCAGTTTATTGATTTTGAGAGCAAACTAATGGTGTTTTTTACAATGCGGTGAAGATGTGTTAGCCCGAACATGTCTTTATTATTCTGCAAGCTGAGTACGTGTTGCGCACACACCCTAGGCCAGGATCATCCAAAAATTCTACTTTCTCTGCCAATTGGTGAGGTAAAGAGAACATGCAGTAGATCTTTAGGAAGGCACTGAAAGCAGAGGTGACTAGCTACCTATCACCGTTATCGTAGAGCCAAGCCCAGCAGAGAAATGCCATCAGTCGACAGAGGCTCCACCAGTTCTTCCAATCCCAGGTCATAGAGAACCCAAGTGAGTTTTCATTTGTCTTTCCTTGCAGCCTGCTTAGAGTTGAATTTGAGAGAGGAGTTGATTTTTGCATTAGGATGCAAAAATGAGAGAATTCTAGAGGCATTAGAGAGCATGCTTCATCTCTAACAAACTCCTCTGTGTTGCAGTGTAAGACCTTGTCCTTTCCCTTCTTCTCCAGGTTTTGGAAGAGAGAAAATCAAATCTAACTCTGTGAAAGAAAGAAGCAGAAGATTAATTAACTGATTGTAATATTAATGAGATAAAATTCTTTGTGTTCAAAGACTATTTATTCAGAATCCTGTGAAAGACAGAGAACAGCCTATAATATCTGATGGGGCAAAAAGGAGGTAACAGCCTACTAAAAGAATAATCTAGCTATGCACAGAAAAAAGTTACTCTGAGAGCAAGAGCCCCTGGGAGAATTCCAACAAGTTATAAAACAGCTAATATTCCAAGGGAGAAATTTTGTATTAGTGATTGATTAAATAGATTGTGGGTTTAAGATTGGCACTATTTTTAGCCATACATCTTACTTTAAAACTAAATAATTTATTTTTCTGGTAACTAATATTCGACACAACTGCTGTGTTTTATAAAATTTTAAAAAATTATTACAACACATGATCAATGCAGTCAAGATAAAAACCTTTGACTTACTATAATCCGCTCTTCTGCTATCTCAGAGAAGTAAAATCATTTTCTCTCTCCAGTTACTTTGAAGAAAGATTTTATTACCTATATCTAATATTCACATACTTAAAGATTTCTAAAAAGATATGGATGCAGAAAGTATTTGGAGGTCTTGGATTCAGTTTGAAAGTGCTACCAAGCCTACATGGCTGATGTAACAAATGAACCTGGATCTGGTCTCCGGTTTGCAGTAAGAGGTAAGTAGTAATGGCATATTGATTCTAAGAAAAATAGATAGGACTGCCCTGAAGAGCCTCTATGTACTTCAGTTCCAGCTTCATTATATGCTTGGACTGCCTGTTTCAATCTCTATGTCTGAATAAAGTTTGTGCTTGTCCATCTTTTAAAATGCATGAGTGTTTCAGCAAAAGGAGTGCATAAAATATTTAGTCTTGTGTTTCTCCACCTGATACAACTAGCACCATGGGGAGAATATTCTGTGACACGGTTTATTTTGTTTATAATATTAAAATTGTCATTAGCTCATAATTCATAGCTCACAGTGTCATTTTTTGGCTCAATCATTAGTATTTATTCCAAAGAGAGGACAGCCTTTCTTAAATCTGATGTTAGTCTTTCTTTGTATTTCTGTCAAGAAAGATGCTGTTAAATACAGCTCTCTACCCAACAGACAGTTTTGTACCTTACCTAATGTCTTGGTACCAAAGCCAGTAACCTCTGATCTGGAACTGAATATCAGATGTTTCTTGAAAATCAAAATATATAGTGGCCAGTACCTGTTCCATGTTTACTGTAGTAGTTATCACTGGAAAGAAAACCTCCCTCTATATTAGTTAAGCGTGTTCTTCCACAGACAATAAACCAACCATGATTGGTAAGTAGGTGATGGCTTTCAAGGCATTCTTGTATTCAGTCTTGTAAAATTGTCCCCACTAATATTCCTGTTCTGCTCAGCTTGCTTCCCTATAGTGGAGTTGATGTGCTCTTTGTTTTTCTTTCCTTTTTGAGTAGGTGTTTTGTGTTTGCCGCTTAAGAGATCTCTAGGGTCTTTTCTGAAAATATCAAAGTTTATAGCACACATTTTCAAATTAACATTCTTAAATATGCCCACAAAATCTGTTGCTACTTCCCAAATGCATCTTTCTACATTAAACTGCACATTAACACATGTAAATACCTATTTGCATTCACAGAGAATGTACAAATAGATGCTCAACAAATTTTGCAAAGATGTTCCATGAAAAGTTTAACAGTTATTTAAGGCAAATGTTTTCTAATCTAATAGCATATGTGTGACCAAAGCCAACAGAATCTTGGTGTACTTTCTGGATTGTTATGATGCAGATGAGTCTCAGTTACCCCCTCAGAGGGGACCCTCTGAATTTAAATCTCCCTCTAACATTAAATCTGGGTGTGGTTTTCAGCACTCCAGTTGCACTGTTTTTTTTCCCTTCAACTGTTTTTAGATTTCAAGAGCTGTATATGTGCAGAAACTAAAACCACAGGAAGAGCAAGCAGGAAGATTTCTCAAACAGCTCCTAAATTAGTAGTTATAAAGGATCTTATATTCAAGTGGCTTGTCAGATTCCGCACTCTATCCCAAAATCCAAGGATTATGGGTTTTTTCCAAAGATTCTGGCTCTGCAGACTCCATGAAGTATCTGAAAACCAATCTGCTTTCTGTCTGTATTGGAAATTTTTACCAAAAATATTTATGACTTCCAATCTCGATTAATAACTCCTTTGATGTGAAAAGCAGAACAGATTCCAGTTTGCAAGTCTATGCTTGTGATTTTTACATGGGACTATCTGTTGCCATCCTAAGACTTCATTCTTAAGCTATTTGATTCGAAAGAGACTTTGCATGTAACAAAGGTGCAATCTTTCCATTGACGCTTTCAAACTACTTTTCAATTTCATGTTCTTTGACACTCAACATATTTTTCTTAACCAAAATAATGTGTAAGATGAGACTGTATTACATCTCATAGTACATTTAAAGTAGTTTTTTAATACTAAACACCATTGGTGATATTATGAAAGAGAAAAAAGTTGATGGTCGATGTGTTCTTCAGACATTCTCGGCATGACTGTGGAGTCCAGATCCCAAACTGTGATCTGGCTCTGAGCACCTGGAAAGTTCAGAAAAGAGTTTGAAGCAGATGCTTCTGCTCTAGTCACCCATTGCATGAGCCCAAACTTTGAAGCAGGACTCAGTCAAGCAGACTAGACTGACTGAACATACCTTGTGATGGCACAAGAGTTTATTTAAGCTGCCTTTCCCCCCCCCTTTTTTTTTTTCCCCCACCCTCCTCTCTCTCCCCCAGGTTCTCAAAACTTAGCACGAACCTTCGTAAAGACAGAGTCTGTGTTTCTGCTTTGTCACAAAGCTTTGGACCAGGCAAATTTCCCAGGGTTTGTGGTTTCATTCCAAACATTTCAGAGCTTCAAATCATATCCAGGAGCCCTCTTCTGTGTTTCACAGAGAAAAAAAATCACAAATCTGGCTACTTATTGAAATTGTAGCTATTTCATTCACGTATTGAGTACAGTATATTCATCATTTGTAGGCAGCAAACGAATACCTTAACAGATGGGAATTTATTGTTTCCATGGTTACAATAATAAATACAATGCTGATCTGCCCAGAGTAGCTCTTGTTTTTCAAAAGGGTCTTTAAATTACTTGCATTTTCCAATGGATTTTAAACTTCTTTTTTATGATGTTAATCTAGAAGCTATTTTTATTACAACAGTTTACACTAGACAGTACAGTTGTTGCAAGACAAGGCAATTTCTTATTTCTTTAAAGCATTAGTGGGGTGAGTGAAAACAATGCTGCATTCTCTGCTTATTCTAACCGTCACTGTTGTGAAACAGAAAAATTTTAAAACCAGCAATAGAGATATGGTACAAGTCTTGAATTTCACCTTTTTTATTCTTATTCATGGGAGTTGTAGAAATGAATTAGCCCCAAGAACTGGTTGAATGCTGAGAACAGAAATGATGAAAAATCAGTAGGTTCATTTGGAGGAGAAAAAAAAAAGTTTATTTGTAGGCACTTTGAGACAGTGACTGTGCTGTTGCACATATTTCAACAGTACCTCAAATAATAGGCCATGTAGTAGGCACTTTAATCCATGAAGAAATATTGTTTGAAGCAGTAAAGTCATGTTTATCCACAATCCCATTATTTCAAAATCGATAGGAAAAGATTGCTGAATAAATTGTACATCAACATTATCCATTCTTCAGACCATTCTTGGCATCATCACTAAAATCTTTGCGATATATTTTGTTACCTAGTTGACCTAAAGGTAAACTTCTCTTGAATCTGCCTATATTGTGATGAAACTTTGCAACAGCCATTTTAACAGAGAACATTTAGTTCAGTATTTCTCTTACTAAAGAGTTTAAAGACTCTCTGAAGTAAGCAGAATTTCTTCATAAGTATTTCTTCCCCTTGGAATCAAATGGAGATGCTGTTGACATACACTGTAACAGTTGATTTGAGCAGGAATTTTGCTTCCCAATAATAAATAAATAAATGCTGTATCCGGCTGAAATGAAAACAGACAGCTTTGGAAGGGAGAATTTCATGAGCTGCACTGAAATATGGCAGATTGGGAAAGGCACAGATACCCCTGGGAACCAGTGCTTTTAATGACCAGAAGCAGTCAGCGAGTACACCGAGCAAAGTTCATGTGTCCTAGTCAGTTTTTTATTGTATCAAACTGAATCCCAGGTTTGGTTTGTAAATTCTGTTTTTTAATCCTCTGTTTGGTTTTCTGTGAAAAGCCATTTGGGTATCTTTTTATTGAAAAACTAGCTAGATTTGGAGGCTGGGGGAAGGAGGGGCAGAGACTGGGAGCTGACACTAGACACTGATTTTGTTAAGACAGCCTGGCCTGATGCATTGCTTATGAAAGATTCAGTAATTATTCTATTGGGTTGCTTCCCCAGGCTCAGGATTCAAATTATGCAGGCTGTATATGTGGCTAAACAGGATTAAAACATGCATTTAAGGCAAGATGCTGTATGGGCTGAATACAGACCCACTGCAACTTGCCAGAAAAACAGCCAGCCAGAGCAGAGAATTCAAGAGGGAGTCTGTCTGGATTTAAGTGTTGACCAGGCTTTGGGCTCATCTATCAGCTGAAGAGCTGCAGAGAGAAGCAGCACGTCTCAGGGCTCCTTTGTGTTTTGTAAAGATTACTAACTCCCTAGTGTTTTCTTCAGTATAAAGATAACCATGCTTAAAAAATTACTTGGCTACACTTGTTTTCCTAGTCTGTCTTCCACATTGATTTTGAGTAATCTTTTCAAACAAGACATGAAATTCAGAGGGAATATATCTTAAACAGACAGGTTCTTGAAGGAATAAAGTGCTTGCTGATGATCTGAGGCAGTGACAAGGCAGAGCAGTGCTCCAGGAGAGAGCAGTGGGCACTGCTGCAGCCACCCCTTGGCATGTGCCTGCCGAGAGCCACATCCCAGCTCTGCCCAGGTTTGGCTGGGTGTAGAAGCACTGCGATCCCAGCACAGGGATTTGCTCAGAGCGGTTGGTTTCTCCCTGGAATAGGCTTGCACCAAGTTTTGTCACTTGCTCTATGTGAACCATGTCCAGAAGTACAGTGGAAAATTCTTGGTAGCAGACTGTGATCCTGTGAATCAACCATGAGTCACAATCTCAAATTACAAAACCAAAAATAACAGTAAAGGATTTGGTAATGCTGTGTGTGAAAGCAGGTAAAATTCTTAGTTCTTTACACACATGAACACTGTCTATCGATGGCATTCGTACTGACACCGGTAACTAGTGTTGTTTTCAAGCAGAGATCAAGGAAGAATCAGAATTCATGGATGCATGGGGCTCAAACACTGTAATGGAAAAGATAACTGCAATTGCTCTCCTGGCAACGTTTTACTCAGCCTTTGCAACTTAATAAAGGCCAGGGCAAAGATCCCTATTCATCCTTCTGAGAGTCTGTCGTTTTACACAGTAGTATGATAACTACCTGAAAGGAGGTTGTAGTGAAGTGGGTGTTGGATTCTCCCAAGTAACAAGTGATAGGATGAGAGGAAATGGCCTCAAGTTGCACCAGGGGAGGTTTATATTGTGTGTGAGGAAAGATTTCTTTACTGAAAGAGTGGTCAAGCATTGGAACAGGCTGCCCAGGGAAATGGTGGAGTCACCATCCCTGGAGGTGTTCAAAAAATGTGTAGATATGGCACTTCAGGACATGGTTTAGTGGGTATGGGGGTGTTCGATTGACGGTTGGACTTGTTGATCTTAGAGGTTTTTTCCAACCTTAATGATTCCTTGATTCTATGATGCTCAGTTCCTTTAGAGGCCATAACCTTTGAGATAGCCTGCAGCATGGAGCCTGCTCTTGTAGTGCAGGCAGAAGTAACCAAACTTGAGTGACTACTTCTAGTAAACAGCTGCATACTTGTTTGGTTTGGTTTGGTTTGAACTCAAAGATGTAATCAAAAAAGAAGACCCAAAGACTGCAGGAATTACTGAAGAAAGCAAAATTGCCACTTATTAGCTGAAGAATTAACACTGTATAACAAGATTTTTTAGGAAGTCTGTGACAAGATACTACTTCTGAATTAACCTGTTCTTGAGTACCAGTATACCCCATAATCACAGGAACGTGAGCCAGACACATGGTTTTAGCCTTTCTCTGACAGTCTCTTTTTGAGCACCTGATATTATTCTCTGAAAGCATGCAAGATAAGAAACAATCCAAAGAATTACATGGTAACCATTAAAAAGCTTTCTCTGTAACACTGTTGACTTTCGATATTGATTCCAGAAAGCTCACTGTAATTTAGCGATGGGGCAGTGGAGGAGCAGGGAGTAGGTACCTTTTTTTTTCCCTAGAAATCCTTCTGTGTTGCGCTGTAGCATGAAAATATGCGCAAAACGTGCTAGTGTCTTGATCGTGAGGCAAACTTCAAAGGTAACCAGTACCAGCTAGCACTGATCATTTTAGTAACAGTATTCTGAAATGCAAGCTTAAACAGGCGTTATGAAGATTTGGTAAATTTTAAAGTCCTTTTAGTTGGCACATAAATTTACATCCTTGGCTACTAGAATTAATAAGGTCAAGGTTTCAGACTTGGTCTCTAACACACTCCACAGCATACAATTTGGAAGACATAAATATAAGCCTTCCACTTTTACACAGTGATATCTTATTTTCATGCTACTGAAAAGGCAATTACTTATTTTTTTCTATGCCTTCTTTTTATTATCAGTTTTATTATTATCTATATGTATCCTATTAAATTGTCTGTGTTTTCCTAATGATGAATTTGCAGTTTAGAAGAAAAGGAGTCAGAAGAACTAGAAAACTTTGCTAAAACAGGTTTTGGTGTAGCTCAATAAAAACTTATTTTCAGTAGGGCTCAAGGTTTGTAGTAGGCTCAGAGCCCAGCCGTCACAAGGGCCCAACACCCAATATTTTGTACTCCTAGTCTGTTTAGAGGCTTTGAGGGGCAAAAATCAAGTCTTAGGTGACTAATCTTTATACTGCCTACATATGGAAGGAAAACCACTGAAAATGCATAAACATTAACTTAGCTTTACCATGTGAGGGACACGTCCTTTTTTCCATTGAACATGGTCCAAGCATAAGTTATATGATTCTTGATTTCATTTTCTCTCTAACTCTTCTAATGTCTCTTTGGCTGACTAAAATACTCAAAATACTAAATCTTGTTGACCTCAGTTATATACATTGGTGAAGAGGGATGAAGTGGATAGTGGACTTCTATGCTAAGGAACATGGAGGATACTGTTCCTTCACTTGGTGATCTTTCCTGAACTGTTGCTGTCTTGCAGAATATAGTGCCAATATCTGTAAAATATTGCAAACTTATAATTGATAGGTGGGACAAGCACTGATTAGCCAGTCCCAAGCTGCAAATCAAGAGCCTGTTTCCTCTAGCTAGAATCAAATACGGTAAAACAGCACTTCATTCAGCTTTGACATTAATGCTTTCATTTCCAGCACCGTCCAAATAACATCCTTATTTGGTAAACTCTGGGTAAACTCCAGAATAAGAAAAAGTAGTTCTCCTCATTTTTCCATTAGAGAATAATAAATGCTTTGATGACTTGGAAGAAAAGCTAAACATTTCTTTTCTTATTTATTTCTAAAATTATAATCCCTCTCCACTGAGATTTTCACCCTATAGTAGACTCCGCTTCTTTGGCACTTCTTTTTTCTTTCTTATGTAGAGTCTAGATCAGGGACAGATAGGGATAGTTTAAATGTGTTTCATAAGATAGGACATATCCAGGCTCAGATACTACAATCTACATTTAAAAAAAAAAAAAAAAAAAAAAAAAAAAAAAAAAAAAAAAGGGAAAAAAAACCCACTGGGAACTCAGGAAGTAATGCTTCAATGACAGGTTCTTTTCCATTCCCTTCTCCTGTGGGCATAGATGTGTTATTCTTAGTAGGACACAGAGACTGTGTGATTTAACTAGTTATTTGTGTTTAACTCTGTGCAGTAAGCTGCAGATTCAAAGTAGATGATGTTTGGTGCATCAGGCCAATAACCAACACAACAGTAGTGACTACCCACAGTTCAGCTGGGTTGGAAAGGAAACCCTGAGAGTGGGAAGTAGCTGGGCCTCTGGGTAACTCGGGTCTTATCTTTCTTCAATTCTGCACATTTGCTTTGCAGAAAATATTTTGCTCTACTTAGTCTTTTCTCCTCAATATACAAAAAAGACTTCTCTCAAAAGAAACATGACAATAGTGATGCAGAGGAGTTCAATGTGCTGTGCACAGAGATTAGATGCTGCCCACCAGGGATGGTGGAGTCAACACTTCCTAGATAGTCTTGTGCATTTTATATTTGCGAAGTGAGACCAATTTATTCCCTTGAAATGGAGGAAACATAGAGGGCTACCTCACCGCCTCTCCTTCCTTGTCTGTCCTTTCTGAAGAGTTTGTAGCCGTCCATTGCAGCACTCCAGTTGTGCAACTCATCCCACCATTTTTCTGTGATGGCGACTATGTCATAGTTTTCCTGCTTCACAGTGGCTTCCAGCTCTAGCTCTTCCTGTTTGTTGCCCGTGCTGTGTGCATTGGCGTAGATGCACTTCAGCTGGGCTGCTGAACCTGTCACCTTTTTAGGGGGAGAAGCCCCAATTCCTACTTGAACTTTCTCGGGTGCTTCCATGGTATCAAGCACATCAATAACCCTTGCATCTTTGCTACCGCAAGGGTCTCCATTTCCTATCTCCACCAAAACAGTAGTGCCAAGGGCCTTGCTTGCACACTGTCCCTCAAACACTGATGTGCCTCCTCCAGGCTTATCTCTAGTAAGCTTGGTATCATTCTCTTCCCCCTTCAGGTCTAGTTTAAAGTTCTTTCAATGAGCCCTGATAACACTTGTGCAAAGATCCTTTTCCCCCTTTGTGACAGGTGTTCCCCATCTGTTGCTAGCAGGCCTGGTGTCATGTAGACCAAGCCATTATCAAAAAAACAAAATTCTGCTGGTGACACCAGGCTTGGACCCAGGTATTTATCTTCTGGCTGTTCCTGTTTCTTCCTTCATCATTCCTTGCAACATGAGGGACAAAGGAAAACACTACTTGTGCTCCTGATCCCTTAACCATGTGTCCGCCAGGGCCCTGAAGTCTCTCTTGATCACCCACAGACTTCTTCTTGCAACATCATCGCTACCTACCTGAAAAATCAGCAATGGATTGTAATCTGAGGACTGCGCCAGGGTGGGAAGCTTCCTCTTCATCTCTTTAACCTGGCCCCAGGGAGTCAGCAGACTTCCCTAAGGAGTGAGTCTGGTCTGCATATTGAGCCTTCTGTTCCCTTCAGAAGGGAGTCTCACCTGACAATGACCAGTCTCTTTTTCTTTATCAAAGCAGTTTTGACATGTGCTGTAAGCCAACTTAACCTCAGTGACACCTCCAAGATAGATGACCCGTTGTCTTCCTCACCTCTGCTTGCAAAGCCTCACACCTGTTACACGAGGGCACCTGGGAGGGTGAGGCAGTCACAAGATGGATCTGCCCCGCCTGGGGACTTGTTGATGTTGCCCCCTTGAGTCACTGTTTTCTGTCAGGTGGACAGATGATAGGGAATCTTCTGTATCGTGTGTCTTGTCCACCTGTTGGGCCTGTCTCAGGGAAGGTAGGGTTTGGTTCCAGTAACCTACCTCTTTCTCACCCTCCCTGATACTCCTCAACCTACCCACCTCCTCCCAGAGCTCTGTCACTTAGCAAAGGAGTTCCTCTCCCTGGGCGCACCTCCCATGGGGGGCTCATGGCTGCCGCCCTGCACTGCCGTGAGAGTGGGGCAGCCGCTGCAGCCGGACACCGGGGTGGCAGCAAGTTCCTGACGGGGCTCTGGCTGGGCAGCTGCATCACTCATGGTGGTGCAGAGCTTGGAGAGACCATGGCCTTCTGCCGGACAGTACCATTTCTCCCTGGCTGAGACAGTAGGGCTCCAGCGCCCCCACTGCGCAAACTGCTGCACCAACTGCCACCCCATGCCCTGGCAGCACCCAGGCTTTGTCAGCCATGCTCACAGAGCTACCGGATCCCTCAGCTCTTCCCCAGCTTTCCTTGGCTCTGGGGATGCCCATATCTGGCTCAATCCAGCACCCAGCCTGAGCAGAGCCGACCGCTGACGATCTCACCATTGCTCACTATTGCCATTACCACGTTCCTTGCTGACTGAGATTGGTCAAGCATGATTTCCCCTTGGTGAATCCATGCTGACTACTTCTGATAACCTTTTATTCTGGATGTTTAGCGATGACACCCAGAATGAGCTGTTCCCTCACCTTTCCAGGGTTGGAGGTGAGGCTGACTGGACTGTAGTTTCCCACACCCTCCTTCCTGCCCTTTTGGAAGACTGGAGTGACATTGCCTTTCCTCCAGTCCTCAGGCACCTCTCCTGTTCACCATGACCTTTCAAAAATGTTGGAGAGCTTCTTAGCAATAGCATCTGTCAGCTCTCTCAGCACTCATGGATGCATCCCATCAGGACCCACGGATTTGCCTAAATGATCTCTAACCCAATCCTCCTCGACCAAGGGGTCACCATCCATTTGATCTCACTGATGGAATGAAGTGAAAAAAGTCCCACATCATGGATCCTGAGATGGATTTTTTTTCCTCGGTGACAAAGGCAGCCTGAGGTTCACCGAACAGCAATGTGCTGTAAGGTTTTCAGTCTCTACTGTCACCACTGATGAGTTACTCCCTTGACGAATTCATCAAGGCAGCAAACTTGGATAAGTTCTCACACATTTATTAAAGGTATCAAAGTATACCTAATGTTAAGAAAAAAATAAGTATATCATTTTTCACTGTATCAGTATTTTAATTTTGGTAATCAAATAAATGTGATGGCTGCTGAAGCAGCGCACAGAAGTAATTCTCATTTAATTTAGATGGGGTGAGGATATGGGGTACTCTAGTTAGCAATCTGAGATTTCCATGTGGGACGTACATCTTTTTGTTCAAACCTGTGATGTTTAAGCATACACCTGTCACCTTTCCTTTAAAACACTCCAATTGTGCCATTTTGGTTGCAGTCCTGAAAGTGGGTGATTGTGACTCTCCGTGTTCTGAGCAGAGCCCAGAGCAGTCATATCAGCATTAGGTAATGACACCCTAGAGCTGACAGGCTTCCAAAATCTTTTTTGTCTCACAACTGGTACAAATCTTCATAATTGATTTGGATTGTGGGGCTGGCAGTACAGCACTGAGTAGCAATTAATGCTCACATTTTAGTTTCGTTTCATTCTGTCAAACACACTTGACACTCTCTTTATGTGCGAGATTGTCAGGTATAAAGCCGTGTGTCTCATTATATGACTATTTGTCACCTTCCTTCTGATCACTGCCACAAGTGATGCAGGTAAAGCCTCCCCTACTCTTAATTCTTTTAACTCACTGGTTTTGCAATAAGAGTTTATAAAAGATGTGCCTATGGATTCTTGTAAATCAGATCAGTTGCCACTACTGCCTCATTAGAAGTAAACACATGGAAAAAAAAATTTTTGTGCTTCCATTTAAAATAAAAATAATTTTTAAAAAGGCCTAAGACAAGACCTTTTTTATGGTGCCATTTGGAAACAGAAATATGTTTAATTGTGAATCATACATGCTTCTGCTGTTTTAAAACTCCACAAAGTTGTGTCTGTGCGAATAGAGGCTAGCACTGGTACCTGGAAACCCCGTGAAGTCCAGTGAGCCAAGCCTCCCGTACCAGCAGCACCAACAGATGTGCCACAGTACAGTTTATGTTTTCCTCAACTGTTTTTAAGTTAGGCTGAGATTCTTTTGGCATCACATTAAACATATTCACAGAGCATCAATTTAATAAACAGTTATCTTAGAAATTTCTCATCTTTCAGCTATTCCTTTATTTAGTGAATGTATATGCTGTTTGATTAAGATTTGGTCTTGGTGGCCTAGGACGTACTATAAAGCTTCAGTTTTAGGGCTGCTGGATAGATACTGTAATCGTTTGATCACTGTGAAACTACTAGTTCTCTAGCAAGTGTTTCCAATTTTTGGAAAAAACTTTCATGGCCTATTCAGTGTGCTAATGCATGTGTTGTCTTTGCTCTTTTTGCCAGTGCCGGGAATTATTATGCACATAGTAAAAAATACTGCTTTTGCTATCTGCTCATCTTATACACATTGACTTGGAAATATATCAGTGTCAAATAGGACAAGACAGTTTCAAAGAGTACTTAAAAGGTAAACCTGTGACATGACAAATAACATAAGAATGCCTGATCAAAAAGGTATCACAAAAAACCTCTAACAAATGTACGAATCCCTGCCATTCAGATTTCTGTCTCTACGTAATAAGAGTTTGCACACAAGCTGGAAGGTAATTAACAGGATAAATCCCACCTCTGTTGTCAGCTTCATAGGTGAAGGTCCAACAGAAAGCAGTGCTACTGCTTTAGTGAGGAACTCCTTCAGAGGAGACTGAGGTACTGCTAGCAAAGGCTCTCCTCTTTTTCTGAATATTCTAAGCCCCTTTTACCAGGTTTCAAAGAGAAGGCGGGCAGGAGAGCTGCCTGGGATTGGACAGCCTTTCCTCACACTGTACCTCTTTCTTTGAATCAACATGCGGGCTGGGCCAGCAGGATTCGTACTGCTGGTGAGCCTAGTATTCAGATGACTTACTAAGCAAATAATCTAAGTAGAGATACCTGAACAATGGAGAAAAAAGCTACAAAGATTTCCCAAGATATTTCTATCTCAGTTTTAAAAAGTTGAGAAAGTTTCAATAGGTTTCCTCATTTATTCAACTGTGAAGTGCAGTCAGGATTGAGTGATCTTTGGGATTCCTTATTCCCCTTTTTCTGCCTGTCCACCCATGCATTCCTCCAATAAAAAAAGTAGTGGTAAACTGAAAACCCACCATAGAAAACTGGAATAATTGAAAATCTGAAAAAGTACTGAAATTAAAGAACTAAAACCTTTTTTATTTTGTTTCTGTTGTTGTTTAAAGCACAAAAGCTGTTCTTTGAAGAATATCAGTTAGCACTATTGTCTCATGCACTTTGAAAGCCTTCGAACTGCAAAAACCATTAACTATGCATTAAACAGTTAATTAAGAGTTAATCTTGACCCATTGGCTAGGAGGTTTCAGTCTTTCAATAATTAATAATTCTGTTTTCTCAGTATATGTCATTTCTCTCAGCCTGGTTTGTGCCATGTTGCTTTGCGCAGTCTTAAAAAAAAATTAAAAAATATTGCTTTCACTGTTACCAAATAACTGAATGTTAGTGGTGGGATAGCTAAAGACAGACCGTGAACACTAAGGTCATTGCTTCAGAGTTTTTTGCATTCTACATTTGTCAGGGTTTTCTAGGCAGTATCTTTGACAAGGCAGTTGGCGTCGTGGCTTCATTACAACCTCTTCAAGTGTATCATCCAACATGAATGAGACTTTTGCAAATGTACACAGGTTTGGAGGGGGGGGGAATTAATACCTTATTACATAATTTTTAAGCCCCTCTAAGCTCTTCCCTTTTTATGCAAGTTTAGCAATTTTACAAAATCCCATTTGAACCTAAATCATGTTAGAAGGAGCCTAGTAACAGTTTTATTCTTGGGTATTAAATCACATTTCATTTAAAAGCAAAAGCAGCACAAAAACATTATTAAAAAATATTGTGATGCAACTGTTTGGAATTCACCATGCTCTTTCTCTGTATCATGCTATTGGTACCTGCTTTCAGAATTGCTACAATACAAAACAGATAATAGGTGCTCACAACATCAGTGTGTGTACGTATCTATATATGTATATATCTATGTACTAATGTCATAAGCATATATACACATTGTGGTGTATTACTGTTATAGCATAATCCTCTTAAAAGGCAGATTATTTTCCCAGATGATCTTCTGCTAGCGTTTATCAGTTTTATTCTTTTAATGATTGATAATTTTTTCTATGATGTGCTATTTGGTACATGGGACTTTATGGATTTAACAGTTTTATTAAATTGAGAGGTTTCCTCTGCACAATAAAATGGCTCAGTATGATGAAATATCATAAATGAATTGATTTGTCACTTATCAGAATGTAATCCAGCAGTGATTTCATTTTTGTGGTTATTTCCCTTCAATTATCTGTGAACTTAAAATGCTACATAACATCCCTGTATCAACTGACAGAGGAAAAAATGCAAATGTGACTGGGTTTCACAAATAAACTTCAGATTATTGGTGCTTCATATTAATTTTATTTCTTAAGGCACGATCTTCCTTGACATAAACTAAATATTTATCCAAGCATTTTAAGTGAGCTTGGTCTCCCAGGAAAACGACAGATAAGATGTCAAAAATTTTCAGTATTTGAACATGTAACACTGTTGTTACGGAGGGCTGCATGCATCCAACATGAAATGGTTTCTTTGTAAGACAGACTTTCTCATACCTATCACTAGTGGAATCATAAAAGAAGTGTGTAAAATACAAACTGTTATTATTGCTATGAGTATTTAGAAGGATATAGGATGAGCTTTTCAGCATACATGACTGGGGTTTACAAAGGAGTAAGCCTGAGGAAATGACATAAAATCAAGATGCTAAATTCTCCCAGGTGTCTTTGAAAGCCCCAACCTTAAACTCTATGGCTTTATTCACATATTTACCCCTGAAATAGCTGTAGCTGTTCAAAAATTTATTCTCTTTTCACCAATTGCGAAAGGGTAATTTAAGCAATCTTACTTTGTGCTGAGATGGACCTGGAACACTCATGTGATATGTTACCGCAACCCAGCTATAGGATGCTGATTTCTTGAACAGTGAATTTTTAAACTTTGAAATCAAGCAAGTATTGTGAAATGCACTAAATTCTCTGGGATTCTGATTGCCTGAGAGCCTGGTGGAAAGTATGAGAAAAGCTGTTGCTGGGGATGCTGCAGCTGATCTTTTTAAAGTAGCTGATTATACCTTATGAAATGAAATTTCTACCTCTCTGCACTGAATATTCTGCCTCACGTGATATTAGTGGCACTCCTCTAGGACTGCTTGATTTTCTGGTGAAAACAAATCCCAGGAGTGGTCATCAGGATCTGTCTCCTGTTTTGTATTGCAGTCACGCCTGGAGGCTGGGGACCAGTTCTGCTGGGCACCTGCCTGACATACGCTGAGAGTTTGTGGCTTCCTCTATGAATACTGCAATAGACGTTAGATGGACACAGCTTTCAGACAGTTTAAAGAATTATATAAATTCATACCCAGAGGGACAATTTTAGTCCTTTTTATTGAATCTCACTCATTAGTGCTTTAAGTTCCATTTAACCTATTACAGAGCTCTTAGCAAGACACCAAATATTAATTTATGGGCTTTTGGTACTTAAACATCTACCACATTCCCAGGTAAATCAGTCCAATTGTTAATTGTCTTGAAAGTTTAAAAGCTCTACTTTTTGTTAGTCAGGATTAGCCAGATTTCAGTTTCTAAATGCTACCTCCCTGTATACCTGTAATGCATACTTACATACTTAATCATTCTAGTGTCTCTTTTCTTAATGGTTTCCAGTGGGTTTCAGCATCCTTTTTGAAATGCAGATGCTGGGACAGCATATCCAGCAAGTTGCCATGCAGAGTGCAACAATATTTTGATAGAAGATAAATGGAAGTAGGTGGAGTTTACCCAATTCTAGTCTGAGTGGTAGAGGAGGATTTATCCCAGCCATTTCTAGACTTCTGCCTGTTTAGGGTTTTTTTTAATCCAGAGACGTTAAGAAGTGTATTTTCATCATTTTTCTGATGATTTATAAAATTAGTGTCAAGCTATGAGAAAATTATAAGATCATGTCTAAGTAGAAGTCATTATTAAACAGACATAATTATGAGCTTTAAAATTGAATAAACAGAAACTGAACTAACTTCTTACCCTTGTGGTCCCAAGCCAGAGCACTCAGTGCAGGGAGGATATTCCTAATGGTATACAGAGATTGAAATGCTACAGGGGACTAGAGGAAGTGGAGAGTTGTGTTTGTTCCTTCTCCAGGGATGTAGCTTTGCTGCCTTCCACCAGTTGTCTTAAACCTGAGAGCAAAGGAGTGTCACAGAAGATAGTAAAGAAAAAAAACTATCCCAAATTCTGATAACAGTTTATTCATAGCCCATATTTTAATCTTTAAAAGCATTGAAAATAACTAAAAGTAAATAAAATCTCAAGTAAAATATGAGAAAAATAGCACAAGCAGTTCCTTGATTTGGTGTATTCTTTGTGTTAAGACACTGGATGGAATTATGTAGGAGCACATAGCTACCAGAGCACTGCACTACAAACACAATGTTTTATCAGGCCAGTGGAATAAGTGACATTTGAAGTCAGAAAGACAGATGTACCCATGTCAGGTTATTCTTTCTTCTTGGGCTTTGCTTTCACATACTGTATGTGGTTACATTAAATTATTCATGTGCACTAATTCTAGGTTTCATTCACGGGTTTTCAAGATGAAGAGGGACAGATTCAAACATGGGAAAAATTACTAAACCTGAAATAAATTCAAAGTGAACAAGTATTTCTGCTTTCTACCTTGACTGTTTCATTACCACTCTGACCCATAATCACTAATAAAGGTTTACAATACGTCTGGCATTAAAATAGGCTAATATGTGCAAAGCGTATCTTTCAAATTAACTGTGGCAAGAAATAAGTGTCTCTATTAAGCTGTGTTTGCATGCAGGGAGGTTACTAATGTACCTGCAGTAGGTTAATACATCTGAAAACTTAAAACAAGTGAAAAAAAATCAGGAAAATATGAAAGTGACTTGAATTTTTCTAGTAATGTCTGAATGAGTTCGTAACCAAACACTCAAAAATTTAGAAAAGGTTGGCGATTATCTTCTGCTTAAATATTTCTGGGTTTGCTATAAAGAAGACTTCTCTTTGGTCATTCATTTTGCTTCTAGTTATGTAATACAACAGTATGGATATCCAGTGGCACCAAAGATTAAGATACATGCTGTATCTAAGTGATCACAGCTGATCAGGTCAGAATCACCTCAGAACATACACCTTTTTATCATTTTTTTTTCTTTTGTGTGTGGTTTGCATGTTTTTCTTTTATTTTTGTACAACATAGAATTAAGTGGTTTATGGAGAGAAAAAAAAAAGGATCTTTCATTTCTGTGATCTGGTATCACTGAGTTTATTTTCAAAATAAGATCAAGCAATGTAAATTTCATGAAGGCTGGGAAAAAACTTTGCATGAGTTAGCTTTGTCTGTATCTCAGCTAGAACAATATCTTACTGCTCCCTTTCAACATAACTTCAGTATGCATATCTTTGCAGAGAAACTATCTGAAAATATCAAAAGGAAGATCTGAAATGTAAAGTCCAAGCCAAGATAAGTTTTCATTATGAAGGATAATAGCAGCACACTGGTGTCTCATTGTTACAGGCCATCAGAAAAACACAAACATGCAAAGAACAAACTTAATATTGATTGATCCTTTTTTCACTCACAACAGCATCAAGATGCAGATCTGACCTCAGTTATGTCTCAATATAGCCAAATTAACTCAGCAAAATTACACCAGTTTTAAGCCCCAGTGGGATCAAAATCCTGCCTTCAGTGCTTTAACAGGAAATTCTAAGCAAAATCATTTCAAAGTACTTCATTCTCATCAATGTATTTTTCTTTTAATTTGTTTGAACAGTCATCTAACATGATCTTATTTCAGTTTTAAACAGCTGTAAGGACTGGCTTGTTTTTTCTATTTATGTGACATGTGGTAGATCATACAAACAGATAAAAGCAACTGGGAAGAAAATAATGGAGAAGGAAAATATCACTCGCTTTGAGATCACATAATCATTTGTGAAGCTCTTTGGTATTCAAGATGTCCAGTTTCTGCCTATTGAATGCAAAAGCTGGTGCAAGAAAACTAAAGGAAACACTGACCAGCCCTCTGATATGAGCTGCAACTATCAAGAGAGCTGTTTGCCTATAAACATGTCATATTTCATTAGTACTCCTCCAGATCTTAAGGAAATCCTGGTTCATGTAATGGGAAGTGTTCAAGGTAAATTATCAGCTATCTCCAGAAAAGTATGGCCAGCAAAAAAGAAGTTTTTTCTAGAAAAAAAGAAACAAACAAACAAACAAACAAACAAAAACAAAAACAAAACAAAAAAAAAAAACAACCATTGCCCCACCATTTAATACGTTAGGCTTACATTGTTTCAATGTGTAGGATTTTTTTCATTAAGCAGTGAGTAGTACAATAGAACATTAAAACCTTTGAATATAGAAACAAAGTCTTGTTCAACTGATTAAAAGACCTTTGAGGGGAGTTAGCCCAACCTTCTATTGGAAAAATCTCCCCAAATACTCAAATCTAGTTTTAAATTTCTGGGTATGTTTTGTGTAAAAGTAGTTTGGTTTAGATATCTCAAGAAACAAAATATGGTGCCATCTGCCTTCCCTCCAATAAGACATAGAAGTGGGTATTTATTATTTTTTTCTTCTTAACCATATTATATTTGCTGAAACTGTGATTTCAGGATAACTCATCCCATTTGGAGAATTTATGTTGCACTTGGCAGAAGAATTTGGCTTTTAAAAATTTCTGTGGATGAGTGCCAAAAAACAGAGATGGAAGAGATGAGAGTGGTGTTATTCTCTCCCTCATGATGAATAAGTTACGCAATGAATTCCTGTCCCTGTTCTAGCTAGTGCTAAAGAAATACCCAGAATATTTTGTAATGTGTATGTTTGCATCTTTTCTTGGTAGCTTGGTAAAATGTGATTCAGATGTTTGATCTGGTTTATGTAGATGCTCGGTTTTTATGTAGATGCTCGGTTTTTATGCATGTCTCCCAAATCTCAGAGTGACTTGACTACCAGAATATAAGGGCAGTACCTGTCTTTCACTTCTTTTCTCACTAAACTAAGAAACTTAAGAAATCTCCCTGTAGCATTGGACAGCTTGAAGAGAAAATGCTAACAGCGGTTAGAATATTTTATAATACATTTGTTACACTAGTCTTTTGAAAATGGACTTGTAAATTCAAGTCCTTTGTAGAATTTCAGCTAATCTGGGTTTCCAGCATCTTTGACTTATTTTCTACTTCTCCATACACTTGGGGTGCTGAGTCTGAGAAGAATTAGAACCCCTCATTCCACCTCAGTGTTGTAATTGCAATGTAAAATTAGCCTTTCATTTTCATTTGTATTAACTACAGCAGAAAGATCAAGAAAATAAAGCAAATAATTTTTTTCAAATAAAATTCTTTTGTGTCAAATGAAAGCAAAGGGGGTTTTTAATGCAAAGAAAAAAGTTCCTTTCTATTCAAAAGTAAACTTGGTTGTTGTTTTTACCGGTCCATCAGATCAAACCGAGATGCTTGCACAGTGGCAGTTAGGGGACAACACTCAACTGCACCCTGTGCAGTTCCCAGCACAGGGACCAAGTGACCGTGTTGAGTCTGCAGCTGCAAGTGGAGATGTGTGCGGTGGCCAGAGGTCAGCCAAAGTCCTCATCACTGGGTGATAAATGTGCTCCTGACCTGCAAGGCAGCCCATATTTGTCTATGATCCTTGTCACAATCTCATGGTAAATTTACCACTGGTAGATTACAGTTTTTGGTGTCCTCCACTGTACAGTGAGCAAGTGTTAGTACTAGCTGTCCTGTGAGGCGAAGGCGATAAGTGTCCATGATTAATGATGTGGACACTATCTAGCAGCAGGAGCCCATCAACCCGTGACAACTTTCTATTCCAGGGGCATTAAACTCCTAAATGCTGTCACAGTCCTGCAATAGATTGTAACAGACAGCAGGGAACAATGAACAGAAAGCAGTTTCATAAGCCTTTTCTTTTCCTTTAAATAGATGAATTTTACTACTAGATTTTTTTGCCTCCATTATTTTTTTAGACCCCAAAAAATTTGGAAAAAGGTCAATTTCAGCTGTCTACCAGTCTGTCTAGCAACTACTGATTCCCTCCTGGCTGTTTCTGCTGGAGTATGATCATTACTACACTTGCTGTTTGCTACTTTATTTGTTCGTGAATAGGAGGAGCAAAGGCCAGCACCGTTCTGGGATCAGGGCAATTGCTTCAAGAGTGAACAGCTTTGGTCCTGGCTAGGTTTGATATAAACAGTGGCTAATTCTTTCTCTTATAAAGTCTCAAAATTGGCAGATATTTTAAAAGACAGGGGTTTTTTCTTTCTTTCTTTCTACAGATGATCTTTTTAAATCAGTGCTGGCAAAAAAGGAGTGGAAACCACTTACAAAAAATCTTGAGATGTTCGTGCATATGAACAAAATAATCAGAATTTGATCTGTAGTGATCTCTCCCACAACTACAGAGCATGAGGAAGCTTATGTAGAATAACCAAGGAACAATATTAAAAGGAGACTGTCTGAACCTTTTTGGAAATCAGGAGCTGTGAGGGGGCCGAGATCTGGGGACCCCATCCCCTCTCTGCCCACCTGCTTACAGCAGAGCTGCTGCTACTCCAGGGCCATTTGTGGTTATCGGCTGTGCCAGGCCATGGACAGGGGTAAATTTGAGTGCTGCCAGGTGAGCAAATGGTCCTGTCTCTGAGCATTGCCTGAGGAGCAAGATGTGATGGAGAGGGTGGAGAAAAGACAAGAAAGGTGAGGTTCCAGTGTTCAGCAGAAGTGGCTGACGGTGAAAGGGCAAGTTTGCTCTGCTCTGGAAAGGAAGGCTGTGAGGGACATGGGCCTCAGCTCTTCAAGTTCCCCTAGAGAACTGCAGCTGGGTCTTGAAGAAACAAACAAGCCCCAGTAAAGTGCCAGACACATGCAGCAAAACCTACAACCCCTTCCTCCTGCTCTAAAAAGACTGAGGCCAGGGGATGCAGCATGGCTCCCAGGAGTTCTCGCTGCCCAGGGCACAGTTGTTTCTACTTGTGGTGCTTTCTTCCACACGTGCCATCTTACACATTTCATTTTGAATCACACAGATCATAGTCAGCAGTGCAGTTCCCTGAGAAAGAATTAATCTTGAAATACTAACTTCTCACAACTGTGCTTAACAGATTCTTAGCTTTCCTAAGAGTGCAGCAACCTGCGGTTAGAAAGATGAATTTTCTTTTAAGTCATTGTTTCTTTTTTTCCTCACACATGTTTCTTTTTTTCCTCTTTTATTTATGCAGTACAGCTGTGGATGAACACTGATATGGAGCCTTATATTCTGTCTCAGGTGTGAAAAAACAGCTGCATGAGTTATGAACATGTCATCTTCACTTGAGTATATTGGCACATCCCATATGTTATTGACTTATAAAATGAATACTGATTGTAAAGAAGGAACATAATGAATAAAATAATTCAGGAAGATCCTAGCTGCAAAGTTTGTAAATAAATTTGTACCTTTTTTCCCAAAAATCAGGGAACAGAGTCCTAGCTGCAATTTCGAGATTTTAAGTGTAAGAGTCAGCTGCAAAGTCGAGATTCCCGGTTCCTGCATTTCATATGTGTTTATATTCAGGGTATTTCTACCGATCTACCCAGAATGTTCATTAAAATACATTGTAGCAGAGAGAGAGGAGAAAAAGGAAGAGTTCACATTCATGTAGCTCGTCAGGATTTTTCATACCTTCAGTAAAAATACTTCAAAGCAGATTCAGAGATCCCAGCTCTCCAAAACATCTCTTTGGGCAGGAGCATGGTAGGATGGGCTGGGACTCTGTGAAGAAGTCAAACATGGTATCTGACACATTGCCTACCATGGAGATGAGTAGCACAGGGCCCCATTGGGAGTTGGATCCACCAGAAGCTGCCCCAGCCTCTAATAATTTCCTTGATGCTTGAAAAGAAATGTGAAAAAGAAAACTTTATTCTGGTTTTGTGGCATCTCTGGCTGGAAGAAACTGTTAGAGATACATATGTTCTCCGAAGCACTGAATCATTGTTTTGTACCCTGAGGCACTAAAACCCCAAAGACCCTGAAATTGTTCAAATACAATATGAATAAAAAAGCACCTGCTTTTGCCACCAGACAATCCTGTGTTTGTGTGTATTAAAAGTGAAATAGCATCCTACATGCTGAGAATTCAAGGAGCTTTGTTTGTATGTTCCCTGTTATTCAAGAAGTCTTTGACAAAAACAGCTTCTCTTGCAGGTCTGAACATAGGGTTGAACTTGCTCTGAGGGAAATCTACATTGACTGGAGAAATTCTCTCACTGCCTCTGGAAGCAAATATCACTGCTGGATGTTGCTATTTGAACATATTAGCACAATAATAATATTGTACAAAGTTCAGATATTGTGAATTTTGAGTGTGCAGCATAGTGGATCTCTAACACTATCTGGACCTTCTGGGGTTAGAGCCAGCAATAATATTGCCTTAGTTTAGTATGGAGGCATCCAGACTGGAGTGTTATTGGTAGCAAGAGTCCAGAAGGCTGAGAACTGTGGCCTGCTCACAACAGCAACATTTAACAGCAAGAAAAGGGCTTTTAGGAACTTATCACAGCTGTAATGTGCTAATTGCAGCAGCCACAGACCCTGGATGACAGGTTCGATTGTTACAGAAGGCACAGAGAGATGGGATATGGAGACAGGTTCTCACAGGAAAGGCAGCCAGTGTAAGAGAACTGCTAGAAATTTGGAGTGAGAGACTGTGTGAGGGTGTTAAGCCAGGAATTCCTTTGATTCTGTCAATCAGTTCCCAAAACAATGTATTTAAATTTCTAAAAATGCAGAAGTGATTTGAGTGCTTTTAGGGTAGTGGAGGAAGCAAAGATGAATTATATTCCTTCTGCCGCAATGTAATTCCAGCATCCTTTCACAGCTGTAAATCTCCCTCAGAAAGCTTTGAAAGTCTCTTTGAGTGTTAAAAGCTTGGGTGGTCAATGTCAGGTGAGTTCCTTCCTCCCTCTTTCCCCAGACAATGAATACTTTTAAGAGGCCTATCCTTCTAGTTAGGTTTCGTTATCTGCACTTTTTATATCCCTCTCCCTACAGGAAACAAAGCACATACAGCCAGCTAGGAGATTGACTGGAGGACTGTATAATTCCTAACGCGGATTTAAAAGGGAAAAATCCTTTTTTTCTTTTCTTGCATATTCCCAGAAGACATGATCGATATCTAGTGAACCCATGTAGACTTAGATCCATTCACTCCTATATGTTACGATGCTACCTTCTGAGCCATACCTAAGAATATTATGTTGCACAAAAAACAAGCACCAAAAAATAGCTTCCAAAAGAATAAAATACTCTGATCTTAAAACACTGAAAATCTTTCCTGGGCCATATTCAAGTCCTGCTCCATTCACATGCAGAAAATACTGCATGTGACAATTCTACTTTTTACTTATATGTGTCCAGTTTCGAATACCGGCTTTGATTTGTGAAAGAATAGCACATACTGTTGCAGATAATAGAACACATTAGGCATTTTGGCAGAGAGCTCAAAACCACTGGCTTGTTCCAACAGTGATCTTAAAGGTACAGGATGATGTTCTGAAAGGAAGTTATACCTTCCTTTCCCATTTGTTACCTTAAAAATCTCTCATATGGTTCTGTAAAAACGCTGTGGATAGCTGTGTTTCTCTGAGATTAAACTACAGTCTGAGCATATGCGTCACATAAGTTCCTTTGATTTTTAAAATTCTTGTCTCCCTATTATTGTCTTATGTTGACAAAATGTCTGTACCTTTGAAAATGGAGGTCTGGTTATTAGGACCCTTCCAAGTCGGGCCTTGAGGTGTTTGTTCGTATTACGAAATAGGACCAAGGTTTAACCACAATTACCTGCCATACTGAATATGATTTGCTCTACTCTACACTGATAGGTCAGTTATTGTCATCATTATGTCAAGCCCAAATAGTACAAAATTTTATAATGAAGGCAAGTGCACAGATAGCGAATGTTAAGAAAGAGAGTGCACCATTTTTTGTATGTCTAAGAAGAGGTGTATCGTGGGACTGTGTGTACTGGGCATGTAGAAGGAGATAGTAAAACCTGTGAATGTTCGAACCATTTATAGCTACATCCCCATTTAAGGCAAAGGCTTTATTATCAGCAGACTGTTTCTAAGAGGTGCTATTTTTTCAGTGGGGTCTCAGAAGCAGGTGTATTTTTAACTGCAGTGGCTATCTCAGGATGGATATTAGGAAGATTTTCTTTACTGAAAGGGTTGTCAGGCATTGGAACAGCCTGCCCAGGGAGGTGGTGGAGTCACCATGCCTGGAGGTATTTAAGAGACGGGTAGATGTTGTACTTAGGGACACGGTTTAGTGCTGTTGATAGAACTAGGACAAAGTTTGGACTTGGTGATCTTGAAGGTCTCTTCCAACTGAAACTGTTCTGTGATTCTATGATCCTCAAAATGACGAACTTCCAGAAACTGCATGGGTTTCTGGACCTCTCAGAAAAGACATCACAGTTTTTACAAGAGCTGGAACAGTGCCAGAACTCCCTGTCTGCAGCACTAATTCTCAGCTCTACAGAGAGTAATACCTTGTAAATCTAAACTAAATTAAGGGCTGGATCCTGAATTTCTTTGGTTTCAGCAAGACTTTGGATCTAAATAACCCTATATATCAGGATTTCAGTGTTGGATAATCTAACATTGAAGAATCTTGTCATTTATGGCATCACGCCAGTAACTGATCAAATCAAAACCTTCAACTTCTTACATGTATCTACAGAAAAGCCTTTTTTTTTTCTTCTTTCTTTCCCTTCCAGGAAAGAATCCAGAATATTTACTATATAGATAGTGTTGTTTTTCCCAGTTCTTTCCTTCATTTTTCAGATGTCAAGATAGTTTTAACTGGGCCTTGATTTTTTCTTTCTTTAAACATATGAAGCCTTCCCTTTCTTACTAAGAGCTCAGTTTCTGTATGGGTTGTGATAGTCAAGACAAGCATCTGTTTTGTCAAGAACATTATAAGCCAGTTTTATCATTTTGAAGGACTAAATCTGGATTTCTGAATGCATGATGTTGGCATTTTATATTTGAATTAGTCTGTGTAATGAAGATATGAGAATAGGGTCTCTATTTCCATAGCTGAAGTCCTCCATTGTATGGATGCCTGGCAGAAGATAAATTTGAATGGATCACTTTCAGCAACTTCTGAAAATTAAGTGCTTCCAGTGGAGAACAAAAAAACATCACCACATAAATTGACAATTTTGGATTGGGAGCAGGATGCTGAGTGAGACAAAAGCATGGAATATATAAACAAGTGGGCTAGAAAAACTTGCTACATATTGTCTGTATTTATGTTTGCTCTTGTCTAAATTTTGATCTTGCTTGTAACCCAGCTGCACGAACACATCCGGCCAGGCACAATTCCTGCTGTTCTGCTAGGTGTCATTACCTGCATTTATTAAAAACCATGTATATTATTGCTCTAAATTTACTCTGGCTTTAAGTGGGACTGCTTATGGTAACTATTCTGTGCCCTAAACAGTATTTTAGTAGGATTTAGTCCTAGGCTTAAAGTCAATCACACGTTTTGCTGTTTCATTGACTCAGATGAAAAACGCTATCTTCATAAATCAAGGCCAATACTACAGTATGATCTATTGGTATGATAACCATCCTGACAAAGATGATTAGGGGACTGGAGCATCTCTGTTATGAGGAAAGGCTGAGAGACCTGGGTCTCTTTAGCCTGGAGAAGACTGAGAGGGGACCTTATCAATGCTTATAAAGGGCAGGTGTTAAGAGGGGGAAGCTAGACTCTTTGCAGTGATGCAAGGGGCAATGGGCACAAACTGGAGCACAGGAAGTTCCACCTGAACACGAAGAAAAACTTCCTCACTCTGAGGGTGAAAGAGCACTGGAACAGGCTGCCCAGACAGGCTATGGATTCTCCTTCTCTGGAGATATTCAAAACGTGCCTGGATGCAGTCCTGTGCAACCCGCTGTAGGTGAACCTGCTTCCTCAGGGCGGTTGGACTAGATGATCTCCAGAGGTCCCTTCCAAACCCTACCATTCTGTGATTCTCTGACTTGCTCAAAGATCAGCCATCCTCCTGGATTTGCTTGGTTCGACAGGCTGGTGGAAAATGAAAACGAAGTTATATGGCCAACAGCCACCTCATTTCTAGCATGGTGACCATGGCTGAGCGCAATATCTGTCGCACGTGTAGAGCAGGGCCCAAACACCCACCTCTGAACTCACTGAGGCCCACCTTTCTTCCTCCCTTTCTCTGCCTTGCCCTGAAAGAGGAAGCCGTGTATTCAGCATCCCTTGGAGGAATTACAAACCCAAAAGATGCCTCCTTCATCCAAGAACATGGCTGTCAGTTGAGTGTTTGCTCATAAAAGGCGTGTGCATTTGTAGACCTATGTTCTAAGACTCTTCAAGGGCTTAGGTTTTTCCATTGTAGCTGAAAACCTCCTCCACGAGGTATGTATGTTATTTGTTTCTCTTTCAGTGTGTTAGGTAGTGTCTAAAATAAGATATGTGATTAGAGATTTTTTAAATACACTTTTGGTGAATGTATTTATAATAAAAGCATTTATGTGCATTGCAAAACCCTTAATAGAAATTCTGCAAAGGTGACCATTTAAGTCAGACCAGTATCTGTCCTCCTCATCTTATCTCAAAATATGTGGTCAGGGGAGTTTCAGTATCCCCAGAAATTCTCGTTACTTGTTCATGAATGAAAGAATGATACAGCTAATGGACCAGTGTTGGAATTAACATCCATGGTTTAGAACAAGCCAGAGAGATTCATCACTGGAGCCACCTTCTTTGTTGAACATTTCCGTACGTTAATAATAGGAGTAATAGGAAGATTTAGATTGTTATACATAAAAAGTAAAATAAAAGATAAATGGAAAATAACACTGAATTTATGGTTTTTTCTTTCCAGAGAACAGTAGTACTTCTTTTTATGGTTCTAAGGTAAAAATGTTCTTTATCAAATGACTGTTTTCTATTGTAACTCTCAAAGAGAAAGTATGGGGGCTGTTATGACAATGCTGTTGGTCTATTTAATTTACATTCATACCAATGTTGGCATTAAAGACTTTGGGACTCATTTCTCATGAGAATGTATACCATATTTTACAAACACTTCAAGGGTGTTTTCTACTGCCAGAACTGTGAGAAGTGCCCAGAGGGTAAACCAGAATCAACTTGTAGCCAAAGCCTCCAGCCTCTAGTCTGGATTAGGACCATTGAGAAAATGTCTGTAACAAGTCTTTAAGATCACAGTCGTTTCGATGTATTATTCAAAACTTGTATTACTATCAAATTGACAGGGAAAGAATGGCTGTTTGAGGGTCAGATGTGAAAGTGCTAGCGTGACATGAAAGTGCCAGTGCTTTCACCTCCTTTTCCATATTTGTAGGTAACTTCCTAAACTTTTGAGAGTCCTAGAAAACTTTCTTATATTCTGTTTTATTATTCCACCATACTTTCACTGGTGGCTTGTACAAATGACTGATAAGCCATTCAAGCCAGAACTCGTTGTTTGTGTCAGGAGGTTCTGACATTATCTGTAAGTGCTTTGACTGAAGATAGAATGCTTTGATAATAAAAATCTGGGGAATTTTAAGTTTAATAATAAAATTACTCTAGGTCTACAAGAAATATATTTTCCATACAAAATATACCCTTCGTTTTTCTTGAATAGTGTTTTTTATCATGTAAACTCTCCCAGGGCAGCAGACATCTCAAGTCTTCTTTTCCCATGTGTCACTCGGCTGTGTCCATCCATGATATTTGCAAGTAAATAGCTATTAACATGTGCTGTGCTTCCCTCCTTGGGAGAACTATGAAGAGTAAAGGCAGACACTGAGTTGTCAAACAATTTGCTCCTGGTGCTGTACCCAACCCAAACAGCCTTTCTCTGTGATTATCTGATACTTTGGGAAACATGCAGATTCAAAATGTCTTGTTCCAGAGAAGAGCTGGGTTGGAGAAGAGATCTCTAGGATGTCTGAATCTGGCCATTAAAGATGGCATTTCAGCACTTGTGGTTACTAATACTTGGTCACAGTGAGGATTAAAAGATTTAGAAAAACTGCCCAATGCAAAGAGAAACAAAGAGTTTGCGGGATTTTCTTTTTTTTAGTAGCTTTTTATCAAGAAATTAAAGGAATTAAAGAAAACAAAAAATTAGGGTTAAAACATGCAGTTCTTTCTTCAGCAAGTGTCTGAAGAAAACAAAGTTATAACCCAGCACAAAAAACCACATATTCATTTTGCAGTCAAGCCTCTTGAATAATAGAAGCCATAGGACTTGACAAAATAATTGCAGTGAGGTATTATGTAAAGCCTCTAGTGCTTGCAAAGTCCTGAATATTGTGGAAGAAAGTAGCAGTAAAAAGAGGACAACTCTGAGCCTCTCTTATCTCCAAACAAATTCACTTCCCACCTACATTCCTACTCATTTCATCTTCCCCATGTGAGAGGTGGCAGCCCCATAAGATGAGAATCGAATCACAGTTTAGTGAGTGAGGTAGCAAATACGGAAAAGGGACTACATTCCTGTCATTTTCTGTTGCTATGAACCTTCTCTTCAAGACTACATCAGACATGATGCAGAATATGTCAGATAGGGCTCTTGTGAGAATAAAGGAATTGAATATTGCAAAGTGGTGCAATGGGAGCCATATATAAATACTAAGATAGATACAGATTTGATAAATTACTAGCAAAGGCACTGGAGGGAACAATACAAATTGATGCAGTCAGACTTTTTCATCTAACTCTCATGACCCTTAGAGAAGACATGGCTTTCCAGAACTCTGCATCTGAGGCAAGATGTTTTAGTCATTTTACAAATAATTACCCCTTGAGACCTCTCAGATTCTAGGATAATAAAACGTAGCTGTAGGTCTTCAAGTGTGCTGATATACGGATGTCCATTTCAGAATACAAAAAGATACAATAGGTCCACATTTCTTAGCTCTAATTGCCAGTGCTAATAATGAAAATGTACTGAGCAAGCATGGTATCTGTGCAAACTTACTTTCTTGGCTGCACCTCATGTCCAGCACTGCAAGTTTACTCCTAAGGCTTCCAGCATGATGGAAGGAGAGACATGGAAGTCTTTCAGATTTGCACCGAAGACAGCCCCTATAAAGCTGAGTATTTTTCCCAGCTTCCTGGGCTGAGCAGCCATTTACTTTAGTTCTACATATACCAGCATCTAAAAGCTCATTTAAAATAAAAGATTTCAAGCAACTAGTGAAAGGAAAATAGTCAATTTTGCTCCTGACATCCTTGTTTCTCAGAGCTGTTAAGCAAAGGGATAATTTGCTGCAGAGAAAGTATAGTAAATAGAATACATTTTTACAAGAATGTGTTTATTAAAGAATACCTCTATAAGGATGCATGAATGCATGCACTCTCTGAGAAAATGCCATCTTGTATGAGTTCTCACAATGGTTCATATTCACGTCCTGTTACTTAGCGCCTTCTTAAAGGTCTTTTTTGTATCTTCTACAGGATGTTTTGTCTTGCATCACTTTGCCTGACAGAAACATTACTTTCGCTAAAATCTTTAATGTGAGATGCCCTATAAAGAAGTTGTTTCATTTAATAACATTCATTGTATTAGTTCCCCCTAAAGTAATCACTTTGATGAGAACACACTCTGTGTTCTTTTATTTGATCTGGGAATAAAATTATCTTGTCTTTATTTCAGTATCTCCTTCTTATTTTTTCTAGAATAAATAAACATGAAGCTGTCACTGCAGAGCAGGCACTGCCTCTCCCTATTATAAACCTTTTGATTTCTGCATTGAATTTTTCTGCACAATGATCCTTTTAGAATATGCTTGGAGCACTACATTTTCTTGCTTTCTTGTTTCCCATGTAGATACATGAGTAATGAGAGTTCCTGCTGTCCCAGTAGATTATCTGTCCTATCAAGTTTTCTGTCCTTCTCATAGAACTGATCAGATTACTTATCATGAAGGAATTATTTAATGTATCGGGCACTAATTTTAGTATAATTGTTATTCTAGAAGCCAAAACCACCAGTTGTGAGTTTTGAGCCCTTTTGTACCAGTAAAACATACTTCAGCCCTCTGTTCCATAAAATCTTACTTAAAGTTCTTGACTTACGCACTGTTCGCCTACATGGCCGTCACTAGCTGCTAAACACTTGTGTATCTGGGGCCTCAGAGTTGTCTCCTCTACTTTGGTGAGGCCACAACTTCAGCTTTTCTGTAAGTCTTTGTAAGATGGAAGCTTCATTGCAAAATAATTTTGGTATGAGCTTTGCTTTTGAAGTGAGAAGACACTGAGGTATGTCTACTTTCTCTTTTTCATTAAGTAAAGGTTTGGGTAATTAATCTTTACCCAAGCATTTGGGTTAACCCAATTTTTCCCAGCTAAAGAAACAGCCACTGTAGGCAGCCTTAGGCCACACGTAACTTCACCACAAATGCTTTCAATGTAGAAGGTACGTAGGCTAGAGAATAATGCTGTTAACTTATATCACTACATAGCTTTCAATTTATTATTATTTGTAGGATCAAACCACAAAACTATTTACTCTAAATCTTGTCACCTCTTCCAGATGGTTATGCTACTGCCTGCCACATTCACCAAGGGGCTGCAACATCCGCCACATAAGCATTGGAGATCCTGGCCTAGACTGTGGTGGCTTCTTGGCAGTACTAGCCGAAAGACCACAAGCCAAAATGAAACAAAAATTAAATCCAAAAACTGTGGAAGAAATATGTCTGCCACAGATAATTGTTATCTGTTCTAGAGCATGGTGATATCACTTTGAATCCCAGCTCAGTATCACATCCACTCGCCTCCATGTCTCTTTAACTGTGGACTTTCAAAAAAGCTGTAAACATGGATTACTGTCTGTGTACTATATACACTTAATGTACTAAACATCAACAAAATTTTCTACTAGAAAATAGAAAATCCTGCGTTTATTTGCTACAGAAGAGTCTATTAAATCATTAGATGTAAACGTTGTATACCTTCAGTTCTTTGTGAACATCAGTAAAAAATCATCGATTTGCATGGTTTCTGAAAGTCCAAACTGGTAATCTATTTGAGACACCGCCAGAGTTTCAGGGGATGTATTTAAATGAAATGTTATTATTTGCAGGTTTCCTTCTAGCTTAGAAGACACCAAGCTCCTTTCTGCAATGTGTTATGTTGATGACTGGGTACTTCCAGGTGCTAATGAGGAAATAGATAATCACAGTGAACCCAGTGACCATTTCAAATCTAATCCAAGTAAGTATTTTTCATTTGATCTTTAATCAGATATCTAATCGAAGTAGCTGTTGTTCAGTTAGTCTTTAATCTGGTAGCTATCTGATAAAGACATATGAAAAATGAGTTGACTGTGTCACTGCAATTTGCTGGACAGTTGTAAGAAATCATCTTCCAAACTGATGTATTTATTTGGTAGCACCTGTGAAGAAGCTAGCAACTCAACAGGAACAGAAATCTTGTCATCATTAGTCAAAGGACTGACACACTCAAAGGAAGAGAATAAATATGCTGGGTTTTTTTTCTGGTTTTCTTGCCTAAAGAACAGCACTGCATTGTTCAAATAACATCTGAGAGCTTAGTTAAGTAGTGCAAAGCAGGTGGCTTTACAGAGAAAAGAGAAATGCAGATGCTAAACATCTTCAGAGAAGATGGAAACACATTTATCACCCATGTACAGAGCACTCGAGGCCAATTTCAAGCCCTGGAAAAAAAACATATCAGAGACTCTAGCACCTCTGCCTCCCCCCAGTTGTTGAGGAATACAGTGCAACTGCAAGGTTAAAAATAAATGGACCCTAAGATTAGGTTTTTCATTTTTCATAAAGAGAACATTTAATTTTATTTAGCTCTAACTGATTTTCGTCACTGTTGAGAGAATCGCCATCAGGAAACAGTCAAGTAGTCTTCTCATGCCATGTGAGACTTTGGTGTTTATTTCATCTTGTATCTTTTATCGCCATAATTCAGAGACCTGTATGTCCCTTCCCGTCTTAAAGCTGGAAAAGGAAGATTGGCTATCAATATGTTTCTCCGGACCCTGCCCTGTGCACTGCCAGGAGGGGTAGTCACTCTGCCCTGAGATTTGGTGCCCAAGTCCCATACGCTGTCACCAGAGCCCCACCGAAGCCAACCCTGCACCCCACCAGCCCTGCACTGCCCCACACATTGCCTTTGCCCTGGCTACAAACTTCCCAAGGACTGAAAATACAGCTGTGTTGACAGCTCTCTCAGGCTTCTTAGCCCCAAATCATCCAAATTTCGTGAAGGAAGGGCTTTCTTTTTTTACTTTTTTTTTTGTCCTAAATCCCTTTAAGTTAGACAAACTGTAAGTGGACTAATACAAACAAAGAGTGGTAGTCTGTGTAATATAAGAGTTAACATTATAGATTATGAGCTGAGGGACATGGCTCAAAAGGCGTCGATTCAGCAGCCAGTCAGAATCACCAACTAAATTTTTCTTTACTTACTTTAGGGTTTTTAGTGCCCTCTGGAAGGACATCAACAAGATTTAGACACAAGCATATCACCACTGTAATGAACATTGACAAAAAAATTGAGAAACTGAAACTGGAAGTGCATTTGCAGTACTCCTCCTTTGGGAATTACTACCATAATTACACCAGTTTAGAAAGCAATACCTTTGTAAGTGCTTTTACCCCGTCATGTATCACATTAGGGATTATAGCATTTTAATGACCTTGGTGGCTAAATTGTACAATATCTATAATAGTATGAAATCCAGGAGAATTTTTGGGCCCACTGAGGTCATAGAAAAATGTCCTACTGACTTTGTTGGAGACAGAAAAATCCATCCTAATTTTCCAGGTGTGACCAGCTCCAGTCACAAGAGGGTTCTATATTTTCCTTATGCTCTTAATCTATGAGTGAACTGGTACTTTTCATATACGTATACTACAAATGCCCTGATTTTTATTTCACAAAAGATGTTATGACATGCAATACACTGTTTCTTCAGAAAACATGCAGCTTTTAATAACAGGTACTGAAAGTGTGATGTATACATCCCTATTTCTCCTGTCGCCAAATAAAATTAAATTCATAGACCTACTCTTAGCTAACGTGATACACGTTTTATGGTTAAATAAGGCCTTGAAAATGAAAATCTTCTGCTCTTCTCTTGAGTTATATAGATCCAAATTAAATGAGCAAGTTACATTAAGGCACCAGCAAACCTTGAAAACGGTGTATTGGCTTGTTCATTGTTCCCACAAATAATAAACTCACTCGTCAAACATCTAGAGAACAAGCCAAGGAAAGCGAATGTTGCCCTGCCTTAGCTTCCTTTATCAGTTTTCAGTTTTCTGAAATCAGTCATGTCTTCTGGAGATAGGACTATAAGAGATTGACAGATACCTTGGGATAAATTTGCACACAAAAAGGTAATAATTGATCCCTGGCCACTCCATGAACCACCTTTTAGTGTGTTGTGTGATTTCCAAAGTAAATCAGAACACGTAGTTGAAAAATAAGAGATAAAAAAGCTCAGTTTCCTTCAGCTTTAGAAAATATATGTTGTGTTAGAAAAGCTGTTAACTGCTAACATGTTTTAGCTGACATGGCAAAAAATATGACCAAGCACCAACGTCTTCTGCAAATGTGCAAACTGCCTTTGCAAGAGCCTGGAGAGATTCCCTCTGGTCTCTGCAGGGTTTGGCTTGAGCTCCTCTGCAGGAATTGGTTCATGCCACTGGAAGTAAATAGGCCCTTGGGCATGATGCTGCTGCCACTGAGGTATTTATTTTTATAACGTGTTGGCTGGTGCAAAGACGGGAAGTCACAAGTACAGCTCCTGCATGCAAAACTCCACACTGCTCATCCTCACCAGTTAGCGCCCTTTGCAAGGACAGAAAGGGTAAGAGCCATAAACTTGGGAGCCTGGCTACCAAATGCTTCCCACACCTTGGTGGCCACTTGCCATGTTTCTGGAAGCAGCTTCTGTTCTAGCACTTTGCAGTTCCTGATGGTGCCTTCCAGCAGCCAGCAGGCAAAGCCGGCTCCTTGGACCATGGGATAACGTAAGCTGAGGTTGTCAGATCACCAGATTTTTCTGACTCAACAGAGCCAATAAAATGAACTTCTTACGAAGGAGCCTCCCTCACTACTCACAATTTCCAGTGGTTGCTCACACTGTGTTATCATGCAACAATCCTTTCTCTAGCTTGGCTCCTAGGCACCTCCTGGTTAACAGAGCCCCACGCCATTTGAGGAGTTCTTCTTCTAGCCATCAAAATTGCCACCGAATTTCTCTGTTCTTACTTTCAAATCAGGTAGAAAATAGGAGGGAAGCACAATTCTCTATCCACCACCTTAAAGGAAAAGAGGCCAGATTAGTCAGTGACCACATTTCACTAGTCAAAGAAGAAATAAGGTTATTCTCCTTCCCTCGCCAGGCTCCACTTGAAGAAAACTGAAATGAAAATAAGTCTCAAAGGGCCTTTGATAATGACACAGCACTTTCTCATCACGTGAGGTCTTTTATCAGCACTTAGACATTTGAGCACAGAGTGGAACCCTGTAGAATTGTCTGATTTTTCACATTTTTAAGAATTGTTTTCTCACTTATTTCCTGTTTTCTTACCAGCAGGCCCAATCACATCTAGAACCTAGATAACAGTTGCATCAGTATCTCTGCCAGATTTGTTTTAACTCTCTTTTCTACTCTTTAAACAATCTTGGAGCTCCACTTATTCCCCTTCTGATATATAACTTAAGCAAAACTTGACTTGAGGCCAACAATATCTAAAAAGGAGACAGGAAGCTTGGGCAGAATAGGAAACAGGTAATTCTGCTGCTGTTGCAAGTGCTGTAACATAGACTTAGTATTCTCTAATAACTTTCTCCAGCTGCCAGTTACTTGTTCAAAATGAAACACATAAACTGCAGGGGAAAGAAGGCTAATGTGTTTTTAAGTTATACGAAATATTGTCAAACATCTGTGTGCCACCTGGTAGCCTTAACCAAAATTTTTCCCTCCTCAGCATAGCTGTTGCTTGCCTTGCTATGCATCTGTTGGTTGCCACCTACACTCCAGCAGTGCCTGCATTTCAGTGGTTTTGCACCTATAGCATGATGCCAGAATCTGTAGGCTTCACTTCATTTTCACCAAGTCCAAACTCCCATTGGAGTTCCCCTGGGGAAGCAGTCAGAAAAAGTGACCAAGAGCCTTAAAACACAGTTTGGAGCATCAGAGTCCTCTGGGACCCAGCTGGAACCAAACCCCTTCTGCAGTATGTAGCCTCCATGGAAAATCATGATGCCCCTGAATATCCACCTAGCCGAACAGGAAAGCCTATGTTAGTGTTGGATAGCTGTAACACCTTCGTGATTTGTTAACAGAAAACATCAAAGGCCACTGAATCTCAGAGTCCTAGCTCCCTCTCCTGGCAGAGCACTGCAGTGGTAATAGAAGCGGGGGCTGTGCAGGGTGCTCCCCCCCGGCACAAGCAAGCCTGAATTCCGAGCTGCAGCTCCACAAAGGGGAGATACAGGGGATCCGTGCCCTCAGTGAGCAGTGGCTCCTCTCTGCAAGGAGCCCAGTGGTAATAATGCAGATATAGCTGTACCAGCAGATTAATGCAGGATTAGCAAAGGCAAAATCTATTCCAGTGAAGAACATCTGTGACACAGCTTTAGCTGCATAAAAAATATGTACTTGAGCACAGATAAAACTTCATTGCTGTGCATTATCTGCAGTCCTTAAGGTTTGGGGTAGTGAAGTTTATTCTCTAATACTTTGATACTAGACTGACTTCTGTGCAACTATGCCGTGATTCCTTTCCAACATGACAGCCTTCTGTTTGCTGTTTTCTGCAAACACCAAGCCCACAGAGTGCTTCCCCAGCCCGTAACTTACTCCTTGAGAAACACACATCTATCTGGCTAGATATGAAGCTGTGACTGCAGCAGGTAGTGTACAACACAGGGGCTCTCATTAGTAGTCTCCAACTCTTCAGAAACATATGTTGTATTTCCATATGTGAAGGCACAGCTTATTGACCCTGCCTCCCAAGAAGCATCCAAGGTATCCTGCTTAGTGGGATGCACCTGGTAACAGGTCCTTGGGCATGACCTCTGTGGCAGCACCACCACAGAGGTGGAAGCATGTCATCTTGGCCCAAGGCTGAGCCAGGGTCCTTCTTGGCCAGCAGCACGTGCCGCCACTGCCCCAGAGAACGAGCTGGCTCTTAAAGTGGCACAAGGCAGCAGGGCTCACCCCAAGCACACAAGCCATTGAGAGCGACCCAACCTGCAAGCGCTCTGCTGGCACAGCCCCACAGCACTGCAGCACCCACCCCTTCCATGCTCAGCACTGCTTGGCGCAGTGGCAGCCCAACTCAGCACCACCCCTGTTGTACAGAGGTTCATGCAGTTTGGCTGTCTCAGCCACTGGTCATTTAGCAACTTGGGTTAGGTACACCAGCAGTTCAGTTTTGTAGTATTTTGATTCAGTTATTCTGTGTTTCCACACCAAGGGTGGCTGAAGTCAACCAAAAGCCTCCCGAACAAGTGGATGGACTCGGACTGCCGGGTATGGGGCCTGCTCCCATCAGACCTTCTCCCTTCCTGCTATTTCTGTGGTGAAAGTGGCAATGAGGTTTCCTGTACAAGTCAAACAACAGCTCTCTTAGCTGTTTACAGTGCTCTTTTTTTAGAGGATTATTTGAGGGCTTTTTCAATTTTTGGCAATGAGTTTATAGCTCTTGTTTATGAGGAGCAGGATGCAGCTCACAGATGTGCATGCTGGTTCCTGTTGTGGTTGTGTTTTCTTCTAGGTTTCGCACTAGTGTAATTTTCCCAACACTATGGAGGCCGCCTCACTCTCCAGCACTGACTATAGCTCCTGCTTAAATGGTAGTAATGCTGTAAAGCAAAGCTAAAGCTGCACAGAAGGCAGCTTTAGTCAAGCCAAGGCTGTGGCTCATAAAACGTCTCATTATAAGTTGATTATCCCAGTCACAGGAGACCACATGTATATTAGTCAGAATTAAATTATTGTTTCTTCCTCAGGGAGAGAAAAGGAAATATTGAAGAAGAGAGAGAAAGACAAAAGTGGAAAGTATGCTTCTGGATATTGCAAAGAGCTCTAAACTTCACTACAAGATTTTATCAGCATGCTCATTAACTTCATGTTAGGTATCATAAGCAACTTACCTTTGCATTACTATAATGTAAAATTTTCTTAAAGAAACAAAAGTCCTTCTCCTGCAAACGTCCACATATTTCCTTAGTCAGCCCTCATTCCTGCATTCATCATCAGGCTGCAGTTCTATGATGTCCTGAAAAGTGTTAGGTTAGTAGTTGCTCAAGACCGACTTCAGGTAAAGATACTGTAAGAAAACCTAAGACTCTGTGACCTGAAAAACAGTGGGTTTATTTTCTTCCTTTACCTCTCTCCAGTATTTTGTCCCTAGCAGTTATTATTTTCCTGTGATAAAGCCAAGGCTCAATATTAATGTACTATTTCCAGAATATGTCTCACAACCATTCATTAAATGTTAGCGCTTGCCCCCAGCTTACATAGCACTACTAGGTTAACTGATTATATCTAGTTATATTTGTTCAATCTGATTTTCAGACATCTGAATATGCTCATGATTTTTCTCATAATATTATCTTTTAATGCTATACCTACTTTTCTCAGTTTGTACACATTTTCTTAAATTATAGAAAGAATATTTACATACTTCAAGTTCTGCTTCCCCACAGTTCAGGATTTGGCCCATTCTCTGACAGTCTGTCTTGTGACACAGCTAGCATTGAAAGAAGGGGATGTTACTCCTAATGCACATTTCATTTTTATTTATTCATTTTCATCTGCTCTCCAACCAGAGTAGGTAAGCTTGTTTAAACTTTAGAAATAGTTCGTGGTCTCAGAAGGAGAAAGGGAAGATGAGTCAGCAAGGACAAAAGTTTCCAAAACAAAAGAGCACTGGATGAAGCGGTGATGTCAGTCCTTCTGAGGAGCAGCAATCCCAGGCTGAGTTCCTCCTCTGAACATGAAAGTCTGCATTTCCTGAATCAACAGGCCCGGCACAGGGATTGTTCTCACCACAATTACTCACACAAGAAGCCCTGTTCACATTGCTGACTACATATGTGGTTTATGTCAACACACGAGGTGGCTGATATGCGTTTTGTAGCCATGAGAACAGCGAGCAGTCAATTCACTGAACTTTGTAATTGATTACAAAGGATGTGGGAAAGGTCTCCATCATTCAGAGTCCTTAAATCAAAGCTGGTCACCTCTTCGAAGAGGCCATTCCAATTCAGCTAGAAGGGGTTGGGGCTAATACAGAAATTATGGGGCAAAATAACTGTATGGCTGCTTTTATGCAGTAGACCAGATTAAATGCTGGTCTCAACCTCACCTTTTTGAGGAGGGTGGTATGTATGCCCATAGGCATGCATGGTAGTCTGTAACTGGGTACTAACTCTTTTGTTTTTAATTTTGCAGAGCTGTACATCTATGGGTAAAGCTGGCATTTTTTCTCCCAAGTTCCTGTTCAGGAAGAGATTTTAAAATGCATTCTTTCATGTAAAAAACATTAAATCCTTTGCTTCCAGTAGCAGCTGATGTAGTAGGAGAGAGCTGCCACCCTTAGTTTATGGACCAGCTTGGCCATACAGCTTGCTAGGTAAGGACAGGCCAGCATGCTTATACTGGTGCCAGGAATATTGCTACTGATTGTGCTCACTGAACTGTGTTGTATCAGCTGCATCCATGTCAGAGGAGCATGTCCAAGACTAGTTAGAGCTAACAAGGCTCTATTTGAGGGAAAAAATGAGACCAGAGTGAGATTTATGACAATTTCAACTACAAAATAAGCAGTATGAACAGATGAGCCCCAAAGAATGGTAAGATGCTCTTTATATACAAATACTTTCAGTGGGGGGAAAAAAAAAAAAAGAGAGAGAGAGAAGAAAACTAAAAAATAATAGAATGAACTGCAACAAATACTTTTTCTGTGTAGAGACTTTCTGCATTTCCCGTGGGATTCAGCTCAATGGGGGAAGATAAAAAAAAGGAAGAGCAGAAACCTCTTGCAACGCAAAACAAACCTTGAGTGCCAAGAACATGCTCCAGATTTTTTTTAAAGATGCCTGGCTCTTATCTCAGCCCTGATTCATCACAGTTTACTCTCAGAAGTATTCAGAATTCAAGGACCTTGCTCCTATGGGTTTAATGGGTTACATTCAGCACTGAAACCCAAGACACAAATAGCTGCTTAATTATTCAGTCCAGACTAGTTTTAGTGGTTAATGGAAGCAAAAATAGCAACAGCAACAATTACATTGTTTTACGTTTCATAGGTGAAATATTTTTTTCTTTTAACTGCATAATCCAAGACCACGCACAGGGAGGAGGGAGCCCATATAAAGGAGGGGTTCTGCTGCTTGTGACACAAAAGATTAGCATGCCCATGACTGAAGAGAAGGAAAAGGAAAATACTGCCATAAAAGTGACAGCAGAGGTGAAGAATTGTGGTGAATGTGTAATGCACCACTGAAAAGATGCAGGAGAAAACATACCAAACTGAAAGTCTTATCATATCTATCCTGCTATTCCAAAGCTGGAATTAATCTGAAGGGAAGAAACTGCTGTTCTTGCTGCCTCACATCACTTGTTCATAAACACAGGCAAGAAAAATGCTAGAGTGATATGATTATCATAATTACTATGTTCATCCAAAAAATGTGGTGGTGGTTTTCCGTTGTGGCTAGCACCAAGCAGGAGCTAATCGCATGTACTGCAGCTACTCTAGGAGCAAACACAGTAAATCTCGTGCTTCAAATGCACCAGCCACACAGGATGTCAATGCACATTACAAACACAGGAGCACCTAGAGGTATTAGTCAGTGGTCCTGTTACAAGGAATTTGTGTGTAGCTAACCAAAGATACAGTGTCAAACCAATCCTGGCAAACGTATGCCACTCTGATAGCAGACAAAACCAATTTAGAATCAATGGGTTTAAATAGAGGGTTTCTGCAAAATGTCAGACGTGGCGTTTAATTAATTGAGCCCTGTTTTGAAAGCATTCTGTGGTAATAGGGTGGAAATAGGCAGGCCAAAGAAATAAACAGGATCATTTTAAGCCCAAGTCATCACCAAACACAACGCTGCTGTGTAAAGGGGCTATCAAATGGGGTAGTCACTCCCAGGCCCCATCAGCCTCCTGTCTTGCAGTTGCTGTCCAGGGGATGAAATACAGACAGGGCTCTCCTGGCTGGAGGAGGCTGTAAATCCCTGATTAAACAGGTATCTGTTTGAGTTTGGATAAGGCTTAAAGCAAGCCAGGCTAAATAATTTGTTCAGTTGATGACACTTGGCAGTCCTGGGCACTCATCTCTTGCTTTCTCAGTCTGATTTGCTGTGGTAACTGGTCTGCTGCAGTAGAAGGGGGTAGGGGGGAAAAGAATAATGGGAAAAATGCTAGGACATTCATACTTGTTTTTGTCTCTTTCTCACATTTGAAAATATTTGGGTTATTTCTTGAAGATTTTCAAAACATAGAAAAAAAATTTGGGCTGTATGCCTTGCTTTTTTCACCATGGTGTTTCATACTGCTCACTGGTCAGATGAAGGTTAATATTTGGATAAATTGGGAATAAAATGACAGTGGTGCATTCTTTTTAAAATTAACATAAAGGCTGCATTGTCAAACTTACATTGAAGGAAGGCTAAAGTGTGATCATTTTGTATTCAGAAGATAAAGGCTTACTGCCTGTGTGCCACTAGAAGCAAGGGATTGTCTGCAAGTGGCAGTGGAGGAAAGGGAGTTTTGTGCTTATGTCAGAGAAGGAAAAGGATTACTGTGCAAATGATGCTCAAGGAAAAGGATTAGGCTGCATATGATGCAGAGAAGAGAGGTCATCGTACATACGTCATGGAAGGAGCAGGTCAGTGTGGCACAGGGCAGAAAGAATTCTTTGAAAGTCAGAAAGAATATTAAAAAGAGAATTGTGCAAATGTTGCTGGAAGGCAAGGTTTCTTATGGGCAAAAATAAGTAAAGAAAGAAAGAAATGGCTGTATTCCTAAGTAAAGAAGTACAGCTTATTCTGTCCCAAGCACCTACATTTTTCAGACAATACAGAGCGCTGTGCCACTTATTAGTTTAAAATAATACACCATTTTCACAAATACTTTGAGCGATAATTGAATAATGGTATCTCAGAGAGACACTTTGCCATCCTGACCTCAGCTCTCCTACATACAAGGAGTTGGCTCCCTCTTATTTTTTTTTTCCTTATCTCTCTAATGAAAAGTAAGTGCCTCACAAATTGCCATAGCCTTCTCAAGAAGTAAGAATATTGTTCATAGAGTAAGCCACAAGTGAGACTGTGTGCAACATGCAAGCACTGCAGGTCTGCTGGGCGTCCAGCACTTTTCTCCTTATCCCAGTCCCCCAGCTCTAAGATAGGTGGTTCTTATCTACATATGAATAGAGAAGCAGTGCAAGCTGTCATTTCCTTAAAAAAAAAAAAAAAAAAAAAAAATTAAAATATCCTCCTACCTATGAAAAATATGGATGAAATAAAAGGTTTTCACTTTCCTTGTGACACTGGGGAGAAGTGTTTCAGACATTCTCTCTATGCAAGTAGATATTTACATTTCCACAGTGCAGCAGCCACCAAACCCCCACTTTTGGCTGTGCTTTATAGGACCTTATAAGTAATGGCACATATTTGAGGTTAGGGCTGGTGTACTGCACTGTTTTTGTATCATAAGAAAGGAGAAGTAATGTGAAAATAGGAATTATTTCTATCTTTATTATGCCAATTTCTGGTTCAAGTCTTACTAGTTATTTAGGGACTTGTTTGTTTTCACACAATGATCCTGACATCTAGTTATTCATAACATATCACTCTCAAATGCAGCGCAACACTTTGTACCAGGAACTACATTTCAGAGAAGGTGAAAGCAGGGTCAAATGCATTCCTGCTAATTGTACCGATTGCAGAAGAGTTATTCCATGATTGAATTTGCTCTGATGTTAAAGGGGATATCTGCTAATTGCTTTTAAGGAGGACCCAGAAAAATGACTGGGGGCTGGACAATAACTGCCCAAGCCTGTCGGGCGCATGCGCACCTGTGCATACACAAGATAAGTGCTGCTAACCTTTTGTAGTATGTGGGGAGGATGTGTAGGTCAAACTATGCGAGGGCTTGGAGGGGGATACGCGAACAGCCAGTGATGGAAAACGGTTTCTGTAAGTCCATTTATTTTGTACTCTTGGTACTGACTGTGTAGAAGAAATCCACTATATTGATCTGATTTCTTCAAAGCTGCCACCAGCGCAGTGGCATGGGCATCTGCTCATTTCTGCAGTGTTTCTACAATGCTCTGACTGTCCTTAGGCTCCACAAAGCCTACATCTACTATTACCATGAATCCACTAGGCAGCATATAGGGTTCCTTCCTGATCTGACTCTTTCTTATAATTTTTCTGTCTATCAAATTTGTACTCTCTCTTTGAGTTGAAAAATTCAAAATTAGGGCAAGGAGAGCCACACAAGGTCTAGTTTGTGCAGAATATCACAGAGCAGTCCTGGATTATTACTGGTGCAATATCACAAGGACAACCAAACTCTGCCCCTCCACTATAAGGTCTGATTTGATATATCAGAGTAAACCGCAACTCATCATTCTGTTCTAATTATTTAATTTTTCCACTTTCCCCAGAAATCCTTGCTCCCCAAACCTTTCCTACTCAGAGCTCCAAGTTCTGAAAAGTGCCTGGAATGGTATCTTTTTTTGTAAAAATTTCTGTTTGCTAAGTCATCCTGCACCTTATTGCTGAGAAGAGTGCAGCCTTGCAGAGGAAGAGTAATTGCCTGGGCTTTGGGAAGGTTTGCCAGCTTCCTACATGAGGAAGCATATGGGGAAGATCTAGGAGGATGTATCTGCTGGCATTCCTCAAGCTTGGGCTGAAATTCATGAACCAAGAAACTAGACAGCAATTTGCAACAACTTGAGATTGCTTGGTTTGCAGAGCTCTTACTAGTGGCCACCTTAGGAGACAGAGAAAGCTGCAGTCTATCTTGTTTTAAGAATTATTCTGTCCTTGCAGGAAAAAAACAGAGGCTATAAATAAGATTTCAGCTGATAAATTTTTTTTTCTGAGTTCTTTGGGAGAATGTAGCAAAGCTGTCAGACTGGCTTTCTGTATTAAGCTCCAGCTGCCATTTTCCTTTGCCTGATGTTTCTTACAGCTGGGTGCAGGCTCCCATTTGAAGCTCTTGGCCTTTGAGTGGATGCAGCTCCTAATGCTCAGGTAGACTGTTGCAAATACACTGCTTCCAATATGCCTTTGCTGAATGAGACCACGAAGAAGGGAGGAAATTGCCCTAAGAACTGAAGTTTAGCAGGGCTGGTTCACTGCCTAGCAGAGGTGATGGGAGGCTTTCCATTGACCTCAAAAGGAAGGGAATAGGGCATAAGGACCAACGCGAGCAGTGTAATTCTGTTATATGCAAAGGAAAAGATAGAGTAACACTGGCTAAGAATTGGATTCTGAATGATATATGTCAAATTTGAAACATACTTATAACAGGTAAAGGTTACCTGAAAGTGACTTAAATAAGATTGACTTCTAAAACTGTTTCTTGTAAGGGCTCTACAAAATATCCACAATGCCATTTGCAGCCATTCCCCCATGCCAGTGTGTGGCTTGACCTCAGGCTTCAAATGCATTTCCCAGGAGGTGGGTGGTGACTGTGGAGAAAGTTTTGCACTAAAATCAGGAGAAACTCGAAGTTTTCACCTCAAGCTTGTCTAGTTTAGAATGAGTCAATGTAGACTTGAACCTGATATCTGTAAGCAAAATCAACATAATCCTCTCAAATGAAAATGTGATCACTAACCACACGCAAACAGCATCAACGCTGCGTTACATGCAGAGTGACAAACTATCTGATGTGATGTTTCTTGTGCTACTGCTGGGGAAAAGTGTTTGGCGCTGGCCCCATGGAAGCTGTGGTTTGAGGATGGGAATCATTTAGCTTATTATTAGGTCCACCCTTTACTAACAGTTCTTTCCAGGGTAGAAACAGCAAAGACAAGCAGCAGTATGGCTGCTTTTCTGTTAAGTAAATGCCTAACGAGGTGTGTTTGCTTGCAAAGGAACCAAGCATGACCTAATTAAAGGTAATCCAGTGGCACACAGTTCTTCCCTGGTTTTGCTCTTCCCACAGGCTGGTATTTTGCAACCCAAGGTTTCAGTTCAAACCCACTGCTCAGAAAGACATTTGAAAGCAAGGCAGAGGGAAATAATTTTCTCGTTAACTCACCTGTGTTGTGAGGGATTCTGTTTTCTCTGTTAAAGATGATGAAACTGCTAACCTCAACAGCTCCCTGCCCTTTATTTAGGGATTAGTGACTTCATCAACACAAGCAGAACAAACAGAGGGCTGAACTTGGATCTTGGCAAGCTCAAAGTCTCCCAGTCCAAGACAAGAAAGCAAGGAAACACTCACAGCAGTGACAGTGTTTCAGCCTTTTAACAAATTAAGGAACCTACAAGCTAATGATAAAGGCTTGGGAGCCAATCGGCCAAGCCCATCCCTGGTGTAAACCTGGTATTCTTCCAATTCAAACAACGGAAAAGGGGCAAACAAGAAAAATTCTTGGTAGCAAATGTGATTAGATGAAGCAAACAGTAAAGACTCTCTTGTAACAGCCATTCATCACGCAATTAGTTTCTTAACAGCTTCACCATTCAGATAGCCTCTTCCCTGGTGCAGTGCCATGCTGGCCAAATAAATCAGCTTTACATACATGACTGTCAATCAAAGCTGCAGCTCCAGACCTTTGAAGCTAAACTGGAAGGCTTAATTAAAAGTGAGAAGGAAAAGAGGCCTGAATAGGTAGACGGAAACAGGGCAATGAGGAAAGGAGGATGTAGCCAAATAGCACTGGACTAATACTTGGAGGTATTGAAGAGCCCCTACAGAATAGAAGGGCTTGCCAAAAGCCGTTTGTAAGCAAAGGCCCTCATATCCCTGGCCCTGTTGTTGAGATTAAATGGGATCATTGGGAATAATGGTGAAGGTGAATGCATATTTAATTAGAGAAATCAATGAACCCAAATGATTGGGAGGGGGCAAATCATTAAGATCCAGCTCCTGCTGCCCCTGCTCAGCAATATTTCAGACTGTCAGCATTGCGAGCGGGTCTGGTGCGTGATACATCACTAGCAAAGCAGAATGGACATTTGTGATTGCTGTTTTGCACATGGAAGTGCTGTGAAGGGAATAGGGAGCAGGCTGCTCTGCTCATGTGAAAGCTGCCACCTTCAGAAACAAGAGCAAGTGCTGGGAAAGAGAGCAATCGATCAGCACTGGGGCAAACCTGAAACTGTCAGGCACTAGGGTTAGTCACAAATGGGCAGGCTCACAACACATAGACACATTGGGCTCTTAAACAAAGCAGGATAAAATAAAAGTCTTGATGATTTTTTTCTTTTTTCACAGCAGTGTTGCTTTTGGAAGCTGGCTGAAATTTTTTTCGCATGTAAACGTCATATTGTCAAAAAAGTTTACCACTGTGTATGTCAATTACGGGGGAAAAAAATCACAGTAGAGCTTTTTCTGAAATGTTTCGGTGTTTATTTCAACATTGTCATCACAGAGTTTATTTTCTCTCACATGATTTTAAAAAGTGTAGAACATAAATGTGAAAGTAAGTATCAGCATCTAACTTCTGACTGAGTCAAAGCAAACGATGCCAGTGTTTCATTACACCGGGCATTTTCACTTCATTTTTATTATATACTGAAATTTAAAAATTATTATTCCTGGACAACTGTGCTGTTTAGTGCTCAGATAAATCTAGGAAAATGTCCCCAGACTTCATACAAGCAGATTTAAAATGAGGGGCAGATTATTTTAGGTGCTTATAGACAGCAAGACAGAAGCAGCATTGACATTTTCTGTGACATATGCAACAGCTAACTGACAAAAACATGAAGTGTTGCATCAAGTAACCTTGTAAGCCTATTTGGTTTGGGGTTGGGGGAGATATGAAAATTAACCGATAAAGTGCTTCACAAAAATAGTGTGTTGATCTGAAACAAGGAAATAAATTATTTAAATTCTTTGGAAATGTTTGACTATGTAACATGCCTTATAGCTCCCCTAAAAAGCTGTGCAAAGGAAGAAATTTTCTTGCAACAACATTTTAGGATTAACTGAGCTATTTTGCCCAAGGCATGATTTAAGGTACTTATTTAAAACAATTTGTGTTACTGTTTGCATTAGAAATCCTACTCCGCAACTATTCCTAGTGTAATACCACTGAAGTCAGTGAATTTACACCAAGGATGAATTTCCCCTCATCCTGTTTTCTTCGCTTTATTTATTTGCCTTGGAAACCAGAATCACCCACAATTACTTATGTATCAGGTGTAAAAATTTAGCACTGCTTTGAAAAAGCATTAAAAGCTGATTGCAAGAGTTCCTGCTCAAGTTGATACCTGTCAACCTAAAGCAGTGCAGCAGTCATGATCATTTCAATTGATACATCTAGATTAAATGATCTAGCCTGCAAACCACATGACTTAAAAATAAAAAGTAGCATTTGCTACCTAATTTCTCCACTTGAATCCATGCAGTGGATCTGCCATTGACTCATAATCCAGATCCTGAAGTACTTATGGCAATACAAAGACTTTGTACCCTGCGTTTGGCTCCTGTGTGAATGGTTTGTTACTTTCTGAAGGCAAGACACCCTATCTTGTGGCAATTTTTGTTTCTTTATCTAAATCAAAGGAGTGTTTTTTTAAACAAGTGAAAGAGAAAATATATTGGTCTACAAATAAATCTAGAGACTTAATAAAGACCTTTCAGTATTGCTAAAATGCTGTTAAACTCATCTGTCATCAGATCTAAAGATATTTTAGGATATGTTTAATTTAGTGGAATAAATGGACCTACCCTTTAAAACTGAGCCATTGTTCTGTATAACACTAATCATTTTCAAATTATAGCTGATAAAAATACAGCTGTAAAATATTTTTAAATACTTGGCTGTATGTTCTACTTTTAATTACCAATTCCCACATTTTGACGTGTTCTGACCAGCAACACTGAAACCAGATTCACGGGGAGTTACAACCCTTCACAACAGTCCCAACCCAGAATCCATCAAGCCTCATGTTTTTGGGTTGTTTTTTTTCTGTATGTAGGTACCTAGAAGGCAAAGATATTCGTCACAAGAACCAACCACACAGACTGAGGTTTCAATCTTATTTACAACAGTATAAATCAAAGTAACTTCACTGAAGCCAAGGGAGTTACTCTGGATTTACACTAATCGGTGTAACAAAAACAAAACATGAATTAGTGCCAGTTAGGACATTGTTTGATTATTTTTTCACCGCAAACATGATGGAAGCTTTTTCATTTGCAATAAAAAAATTCTACTCTCTTTCATGCATCTTCATTGCAGTGTGTATTAAATTTTGAACCAAGTTCCCATTTTCTATGGAAAAATGGAATTTTATATGTTTGAAAAGAATTCCATCTACTTGAAAGTTATTTTCTTTAGAAAAACAGTTCTGATGGAAATATTCTGACCTGCATTAAGCTGAACTCATAATTCATACAAATAAGACGCTACTCATCAGATGGTCAGGAAAGAGCAAGCGCATGTGCATTCCCCATGTGATTACACTTGAGGTTCTTGGTGGAGAAAACAGGAAGCAGGGGACAGTAGCTAAGGTGCTATGAGAGCTATGAGAGTAATTGGGTTTTAATTCAACAGTGCACCTAGTTTTTGTTTCCAGGAAAATAAAACCAGATCAAATTTCATTTCAGATTAAATAAAACAGTACTAGTTTGACTCTTAAAGAAACCTTCCTGAGCATCCTTTACCCTGGCTGTTGTGAAGTCTAGCTCCTTTTTAGATGGAAAATGAAAATTTTTAATCTTAGAAAATGTTGAATTGCATAGCTGTCACTATTCATGAAGTTCGAACCAAATTTTGTAGATCTGAAACTGCCTTTCACAGTGAATAAAATGATTGCATGAGAAAAATCTGGCTGTGAGGAAACCACAGAAACCTCACCTGAGGATCAGGCTTGCTCTGTGACTGAAGGTAAGTCACCAAGACCAAACCTTCACAGGTATCTGGCTTCCAAAAAAGCAATATTTTGAAGACGTCACCCACAGTGTCTCTGTATTAATTCTGTAATTATATCATTGGACAAATATATGAAGGGCCAGCTGAATTAAGGTATCAGCACAAATCTAAAGAGCAAGACCCCATCTTGATGCGGTGCTTTCTTCACTGGAAGCAGCGCAGGCAACACCTGACAGTATTTCCATATAGACAACTGCCCCCTCTTTCTTTCCTCCAAAAAATAGCATTTCCAACAGAATATTAAAACCCCTTATTTTCCTGTGTCCTGTCTAATTCCCCTCCTATTTTCTAAATGGGAGGGCTGACACCATGCAGTATTGGATCCTTCTCTCCTTTGTCGCCTCGCTTTGTGCGCTGCTGAGGACAGAGGCCAGGCGGTTCCTGACAAAGGGCTGCTGTCTGTCGACGGAGATGGATGGGCTCTGCTCCCGCTCTGATCAGCCGCCTCTGAATGCTCCCAGCTCACTGAATTTCAGCCATTGATCCTCTCCCTCTTTCCCTCTCTTTCTCCCTCTTTCTTTCCTGTGTTGCCTGGGGTCCACTTGGCTGGCTGAAGGTGCTGCCTTGCTGTGGGCAAGCTTTGATCCCAGCTCCTGGTGCTGGAGCAAGAGGTCAACACAGTGAGGGGTGCAGGCTGGTTTGGGTTTACAGCACAGGCTTTCTGTGAATGAAACTTGTTAAAATAAATAAATAAAATCAAGTGGCTGTAGCTGCTGTCAGAGCCATTCCAGAGTAGCTGAGTGCATCTGCTTTTTCTCACCTCCAAAGCAAATCAATATGTCTTTATAAATTATTTCCCTGATGCCTGGATTTCTTACCTTGCCCTGCTGTTAGCCCAGCCACACAGCTGCCTGGTCATTCCTACCTTGTCTTTTCAGTTTCTCTTCCCTAGCTGTTTCTCATTGCCTTCTCTTAAAAATACATACAAAATACTCACTGGAGTAACTTAGTTTTGTTCATGTTTCATTTTCTCACACACACATAGTTGTCATCACTTGCAGCCACACACACACTCACCGCCTTAATACATACGCTGCCTGGCTGTATCTCCATCCTCTCCCCCATACGCACGCACACTGCCAGCTGATTGCTGCCTCAGCAACATTAGCTTATCAGGAGTTTTTCTTCTGATGTGGTTGTTTAGTGAGGAAGTGCTCATGCTTGCTTGCAACTCTGTCTAAGATATTAATGCTTTTAAAAAAAAAAAAAATAAATTAAATAATCTCTTGAGTTCCATGGGTTTTTTCTCTGCCATACACCTCCAGCCCCCTTGGGGCAGGTACATTTGAGTGTAAACGTATCACTAGTACTAAAAATAAAAGTCATCCACACAGATATGCCCATGCTTTGGGAACTGCCCCATTTTTCTAGATCCTGCCTAATCTTGGGATTTGGGTTGTTCAGAAGACAAGGTATCGCTGACAGTATACAAAGCCCTCAGAAATGCTTATGCGTCATGTGAGTATTCTGAAGTACAAGTGATATGCTCAGAGAAACCTTCAGTCCATCAGTGCAGCCGGCTGATGCAGGAGTCCCCTGAATCCCCTTAATCACTTCAGTGGTGCACATAAACACGTTAACTGCTTATTCCAGGCAGAACCCTCACCTTACAAACCAAACTGCTTTTGCCAGCATCATCACTCTTTTTTTAATTTATTTATTTTTACTGTGTATTGCTCTCTCACTAATTTTGCATTTTGAGGTGCTTTTATATGCCAGGTCACCTGCTTCAAGTACCTAGAAGATCATTACTTGCTTCTGATTAGCACTGCGCATTTGAGTGGCATGCTCGAGGCAAAAATTTAAAATGTATCAAAATGCAAATATGCCCCCATTGACCTCTGAAAAATGTGTTATACTACAAAGTACTTTCAAAGAAAACCAGAAAGGATGAGGAAAGAGAGTATGAGCTTGCAGACGGTTTGTGATATCAAAAAAAATAATCACAAATGGTTACTTAGAAGTTTGCATTCTGCATAATGCAGAAAGCTTTTTTTTGTCTTTCTTTAAAGAGGGAGTGGAGGGACGAGATATTGATACTCCTGCCCACTTTGTGTCTCAATCCGCTTCCTTTGCTAGAAGAACCACTGAAGTAAATGGGGTTGCTTGTGGCGCACATTTTTTCGATCTGCCAAGGTTCAACTATGTAGTCTAATATATGGCAATGGCCCAGAATGAGACACAGAAATTATTCATGATCCTTCTTTCTACATGAAAGGCTCCTTCTATAACCTCAGCTTAATGACTCTGCATTTAAGAAGTAAATTATTTTCACCAAGAAAAGTGAGAGGCAGCCAAATTTGCCTGGAGAAAATAATGGTGGTATTAAGACAAGCAACATCCCTGCAGTGAGGTGTGCCTGAGAACTAATGCAATGTTACCCGCTATTTGAGCTCTTTGACTCTCACCAGTAACAGTGAATATATTCTTTCACTAAAGATTGCAGCTAGATAGTGAATAACTCTAGCAAAAATATAGTCCCTCACCCCAAAAAAGGAAGCTTATGTCCTGGCTTTATCCTTAGTCTCCACAATGCTTTTCTGCAAATACTTGTTTGCCTGGAGGCATGACTTCTCTCTAATTCCCTGACATAGAGCCAGGTGTCCTCTCAAAATAAGCAAAATGCTTTAAAGTAACCTACCCTATCCAAGCAAGAGTTTGTATGAAAGTTTAGTATTAGCTCAGTGTTCAAATTGGCACTGCTGGTGTAACGAGAGAAGTTGTTATGGCATCCTTTGACCAGTCCCCTCACTGCATTGTGTGTTGGTGCTGTTCAGTGTCTGGGGATGGAAGGAGAACCACATAGAGCAGCGCATCTTCTGGCTGCACTCAGTTGCACATATTTTTATTCTTCAGGCCTTATGAGTATCTAATGTGATAAACACAACAGACCAGCAAAAAGAAAGGAAACAGCCATAGGCGTGATGATTACAAGCGTGTAAAAACCGTGCGGAAGAAGCAGCAGCATATGACCACCCCCAGTCTCCCAAAGGTTGTTGTGCCATTGCTTAGCTAGTTTCTCTGTCTCTCACTACTGCTTCATTGCACTTGGTCATAAATGAAAGCTATCTAATGCTAATGACCACGGTGCCCACCCTAATCATGCATTTGAAATATTAATAAAAATAATTTATGTCATGTGACTGCTTTTTAACTAGCTGCTTTCAGGACTTTAGATCAGGATTATAAAAGACATGCATTTATAAATTATTAGCCTTGAGCACATAAGCACTGCATACTATGGGGAGCACTTTTGTAGCACTTTAAATTAATTTATTGTTATTCATTCCAGCTGTCTCTGATGTAAACCTTTGGCTATAAATTTGTACCATCATCCAACACGCCATTAAACTAAAGTGGTGCCCGTGCTGGAGCATATAATAAAACATATGAATAAGATTTCTATGGGGACACTTTTTTTAAACTCTCTTCTCAGTTAATGACACAAGAAAAGTGAGATAACATAGTCACCCTGTAACTATGCATTCATTAAAATATGTCTGGTGGGGGGAGACTTTTAAATTTGCACTTCTATTGAATTCTGACTCAATGTTTTTCTTTACTAGATTGTTTCAGTTCATATCCTATCTTAAGCAAAAGGCTTTGTCTGAAGCCATCACGAAGTCACTAGCTAAGACTGACAGAGGATTTTTGTTGGACCTGAACTTTTCAGTAGTGGACATAGCTCCTGACCACTGAATCACAGCAGTGTAAGAGCAGAGCAGTTTTACAGTCTTATTGCCTCTGCAGGCAAACACTCTTTCTCCTACAGATCACCATAAGGGTAACAAAACCTTATCTGCATGACTAACACCATAATGTCTTAATTTACTTAACGGTATAGATATATTCCGTACCAGCCCATTGGGATACAATTTCCTAAACTTTAAAGCAAGTTGTGATCATGCAGTGCTCTACCAGGCAGGGTAAGAACCACCGATTACTTTGGTCTTGCCATATAGGTCTCATCTTTCTTATGTGCTTGCTAATACTTTTTGTCACTTTTGTGACAGGTGACTTCTACCAAGCCTGCTGGAAGGCAGTCTTGCCCATTTCAGTCTTCCACTGACATCAGCAAAAGTTTGGCTGCTAATTTCTCAAATTTAGGCTCCTGATATGGAATATAGTCATATGAAAACAGAGACAAAAATCTGAATGTCAGATTCTCAGCTGACATAATATAGCACAACTCCTTTAATTAGTACCAGCTGCTCATATATCCCATGCTTTTAAGTCTAAATCTTTCTGAGTTATTCATCCAGTATCAGGGCTTTTGGAAAATTGACTGAGTGCAGAAAATGGTACCCATAAAGAATAATTTTTTTTATTATAACTAATCTCATTAATGCAAAGACTAGTCTGATAGAATAAAGTTTTATTTTCTTTTCTTTGTAAGTCTATCTGAAATTTCAAGGTTTGGGAATCTGAGTCTTTGATTTGAGATCACCTCTAAACAGTCAACAATCAGGATATCTGAACTACTTGGGAATATGTGTACACCGGTAACTTCCCTTTAAATGCAAAGATTAACGTTTGATGACTGAAAGATTATATAGCAAGATATCTTGCCAGGGAATTTTATTTTTATATGAATATCTAGTTCAATCGTCCGAAATTATTGAAACCCTTTTAATAGAAACTTCAAAAAGGAGCCTCTAGCACACCCCAGAACTGAAATCTGCTCCAGATAGTTGAATCACATTGGTGCTCTTACAAAAAAATCAGTACTTCCTCAATGAATGGTACCAAAGCATAAATAACATATGGACAAGCTTTTTGAGTCTGATTTGCATGCCACAGCAAGACCTTCGTGTGAAGATCTGCAGAAGAGGGAAAGGTAGTAGTGGGGTGGGGTATACAGAAATAACCAGAGCTTTATTTACACTTTTGGGAAAAGTAGGTCGGAGATCAGATTTGCCTATTCATCCTATTTATCCCTGCCTCTCTGAACAAAATGTAAAGCCCTAGCAAGATGCACTTTTATATCACTTTCAATGAAAAAAAAAAAAAAACAAAAAACCACTATTATGGCAATCGTCTGCCTGGTTACAAAATGTCTTTCAGCTTCTGCCTAGATATAGGGTCTTCACCCGATAACTAGCAAACGAGGAGTTAATAACAGTTTAAGCTTCCCTGGCACAGAAGATTAGGACAAGAGATCCCTGAGATGCAAAAGGATGCTGATTCCTGAGTTAGAGGGTGGGCTTTAGCTGTGAATCTGAATACCTGGATGGTTACAGCAGTCAGTGTTGTTTGGGGCTCTCCCTTACTGCAAAGATTCTCTATTCATATTGAGTTTCCTTTGAATGAAGACGTGCCCTGCTATTTCCAGTTGTAGTATTAGTCTTCTTCAGCAGTTTTTACATTCTGTCTGAGGGTATTGATGGAGACCACCTGCTGCTTTTTTACTGGTATACTGATTTAGAGCCATTTCACTAAGTCAAAATGTCATTTACTTGATTAAAATTTTCTTTTAACTTATTTAGTACAAAGAAGAAAACTTGCTTGTGTTAAAAAAAAAGGTATATAGAGCTTTCCATTTTATTAATTGATTTATCACTGTGACTTGATATGTTTCAAATTATTTAAGGAGAGCTTCTTTTCTTGTAACTCTTATAATTACTATGTAACTTAGCTGCTCTCAAAAGAAGGGATTGTGTGGTTTAAGTTGCAGCAGCTAACAGCTATTCACCCCAGCTGTTAAACTGTTCAGTTATCTGTGCCTCCCTTTCCTTACTGATTACACAGAAAGAAGGTGCTTTTTTTCCCCTTCTTACTTAAACTGTAATCTTTTAGGAGTTGGCTTTATTGACTTCATTCTACCACAGTTTGTTCAAGTCCTCGAAAGGTACCTCACGGAGGAGAAGAGCTGCTTCTCTTCAGTTTCCATGTTCCTACTGACATTGGAGATGATACCTGCTGTGCGTGCTTTTTCATCTCCACTTGTTTGGTAGGGCCAAGCTCTTTAGTCTATTATCGTGCCTAGCAGCTCCAGCCTGGCAGGAGGACCTCTGTGTGTGCCGAGCAGTCAAGAAGCCCCCTTTACCTAAAGAGGGCAACTCAGATATGACAAAAGATAATGGGTCAATGCCAAGAACTGAAGGCAACAGAAAGGTATAGTGGCTGTACCTCCGCAGTTTGATGAAAGTAGTCTCCAAAGTAGCTGGTACATCAACAGTACACTCTGTCTTTCACCCACACAGCTGATCTCAGACAGCTGTGCAAAGACCTTCTGAGGAGGGCTGGTAGCCTGTCCGTTCCCTAGCTGAGCTCACAGACACCTTGTGTACCCAGGAGGGCATCTGCTTCTATCAAAGGCATTAAAGTTATTGCCATGCCTGCCACATCACCACCTCACAGATATGTACTAGCATTTGTGGTACTGTCAAATATGCTTTAAATCCCACTTCAGCAGCAAGCTTGCTTAGATTCCTTGCCAGGAAATGTTAAATACTGTGGTGCAGTGTTGTTTTCTGTGGTGCAGTAACAATTAATTTACACCATTTGGAAAAACACACTTTTTTATTAAAAACCAATAAAAGCAAATCAATACAGTGTAAAGTATACAATACAAGATCAAAATGAAAAGCTCTTGTTTTTATACTTGAGCATCCCTAATAAAATTTCATTGTTGATTCAAGTAGTTTGTCTATTCTAATCTAATGAGAAGCTGTCAAGTTTCCTTTTAGCATTTTGGAAATGACTAAAAATAGCTGCCCCTATACATTGCAAAAGAATGCAATAATTAACTCCCAAGTTGTAAGTCAATATGATGATGCAAATACTGCTGCATCCATCTCTGTGCATTGCATCACCTGTGCACCTGACAGTCCATGGAATCCATTTTGAATCAGGATGGAGGTTAATTTTTATTTATAGCTGTAATTAGAAAAACTCTAGCACTAATGGAGATTGCTCCATTGCTAGAACGTGTCACCACAGAGTAAATTCCACAGCAATTTTTGCATTTTAAAAGGCCAAAGAGTAAAACAAATTAATTGCTTCTTCCTGGGACAGCTTGTTCATTCTTCAGAATCTGATGATTTACGAGAACAATGATTTCAAAGCTTCTTAGAGAAAAATCCCACGGTTGTTTTTTTTCTGCCACTGCTCCAATTACACTAGGTGCTGCAGAGCCTGGGAAGGCAGCTCATGCCACTAATCTCATGGTTCCGAGGCTCCTCTGCAGCAAGGGCCAGGCAAAACCAGTGTCTTCAAGTGGCTTAAATCTCAGCTCCTGCCCCCCGCTGTTGAGGAGACAGAAGCTCTGGGACTTGTCCAGCAATGATCCAACCCAGCAGCTCCGCCAGGTAAGTGCTCCAGAAGCCCACAGTGGGATGTCCCCAGGCACTGCAGTGAGGAACACTCTGCCCTTTACAGCACAAGCTCCTGTTTCCATCGCCATGACCCACTGCCGTGGCTTGCACATTTCTGAGTGCATCCACAATGATTATAGCTGATTTTTAGGAGTTAACCAGAACAGAACCAAATGGGGTAACTTTAATCCTGTGGATGGGCAGATTGCTGTTTCCTTTCTACAGACAGAAACCTGCCATGGGTTTGCATTTGATGTGGTTTGGGTTTTCTTTTAACAGTGAATTGATAGGTGGTCCTTTTTAATGTGTGAAATGATCCAGATAGGACAGTAGGTTTTTCAAAGCTATTAGACAACTGGTATCTGATGGCAGTGGGCTGGGAGGACAAGTGTCACTGAGATAAAAATGCATTAACTAGATAATTTAAAAGGGATGGAGAACTCACACAAAATCACCAGAAACTTCTGCTTTGCTGCAGTGGTACTGGGAATGTAGGTAAGATAATTGGGGAAAAAAAAAAAAAAAAAAAAAAAAAAAAAGACTTTGAAATAAAATCAAAGTTTTGCAAATTGGAATATTTGGTTTGAATTGTCTTTATAAATTCCAAAGTGTGGCAACATGTTACTGAGATACCACAAAACATTGTAATCTGTTGTCTGTACATGGCATCTGTGTATGCACCAGTGTTCTCCTCTGCAGCAGGAGCTGTGATGTAACCATCATTTTGTTAGCACGATAAATGAATGAGCCTAAGGTTTCTCTCTACCACAAAAATTTAGATTAGTCTATCCCGCTTTGTGTGTGTGGTGTTATATGGTTTTTTAAAGTTCTGTTCTCCATGTGGTAAAACATAACTGCTCCTGACTGACTTTCTGATGCCTGCTTCAACTAAACTAAGACAAGCCCTGCAAAATAGGATGATTATTTACATTATATAAGTCTTTCCAACTCTCAAAATATGGATCTTACACATATTATTAACTTCAGGCATACTAGTAACTCCCACTGAGGTAAAAAGGATGTTCTTTAGGGCACTGATGACTATCAGCTAAGAAAAAAGCTGGGAGACTTGTTTCCTTCACAGGTGTAATTGATTGTGGAATAACTTCTCTCAGAAACTCACTTGATCTGTATTTGAAGTGTATAGGAGTGAGCTTTATGTTAGTGTTCTCCTCCTACTGCAGAATTGATGAGTTTCAATAACAGTGCAGTATTTTCAAACAGAAACAGATGTTCTGGTGGACATCCTACAACAGAAAATCAATAGTAGGTGAGCCACAAGTAGACCTTCCCTCTGAGAGAGCTCCACTGTGATAGCTGTACAGGAATGAACTCACCATTGGGCTGGACTAGCAGAGTGACATTAAGACCAGAAAGTTTTCACGGCAGGTTTATCAAATTCTCACTATTTGGGAATCAGGTAAATGAGATGCTTTATATGACGCTCTTTAATTACCATCCTGTACCATACCTAGAACTGTGTACTATTTTCCATCTGGAGCTGAAGCAGGCTGCCTTTCAGTTGTTATCATGCATCTGTACTGCATTTTTGAATGGATAAAGCAGGTAGAAAGGTAGGGGGAAAGGCTCTGAATACACACAACATAAGAAGGTACCTACCTCAAAGAGATTACTATTTATCTCAACCTAACAAAGGATGGTTAGGGTAAGAAGCAAGGATGAAGCAGTATTTTTGCTTTTATTCAGAAATTTATGTAGAATGAGGAGTATAAATTGGGGTTTTCAAATGTCATAAGCACATAAGCATATTCAGGGATCCTTTGGAACGGAAGATGCTTTTGAGGCTTTAAATATTTCACTGGTCCTCTCATTCAGGCAACATAGCGCAGCACCATGCGAATGTGTAAGAGGGATTTTCTGATGATACTCCTTTTGTTCTTTTAATGGATGTTGTAACACAGAGAAAGACATTAGATGGAAGCAAGCCCTATGGTTTTGATTGTGGTTAGTCTGACAGTTCTGGTTTGGTTTAAGTGGAAGCCGATGAACAATGGTTTAAAAAAAAGGAAAATGTGCCCAGCACCGAGGTCAGCCAGCCACTTCCTACACCCAGCTGTTTCAGTTTATTTTTTTAATTAAGGTTGGCTTAAATTAATGATGACAGTCTAAAGAGAACTCTTTCACCTATTTAGCTTACTTTACAACTGAAACCAAGTCCCTTCTGTCCAATTGCATTTTGTTACAAGATCTGTGGTTAGGTTCCTACAAGCCCCTGGTTTCTTCCCACTTTATTTTGTCATCTCTCTCCTCTGCTATTGCCCTCTGCCCTTTTGGGCCTTTTCAAGGGAGGGCTAAAGATATTGCTACTGCCGTATAGAAACAAAGTGCCTCCTAATTGATCGTTGATACTGCTGGAGTGTGAGGATGTTGGGAATTGCTAGATCAAGCTATTTACTCCAGCTTCTGGGTCAGCTCTTCAGATGGTATAAATCACTGTTCCTTCCTGCTTTTCTCCCAGTTCAGTGTAGATTTGCACCGTGGAGGAGCTGATTCAGTGGCTGTAATCTGCAGCTCTGCACAAGCACCAGATCCTACAGGGATTTTGTCCAGCAAGCCGAAGTATACTCTCTGCTTCAGAACAGTGGCAGTTTATTTCCAGAAGCCTGAGAACTTGCAGTTCTAGAAGTAACAGTTATCTCCTGCAGGTGATGCAGGAGAGAAACAGAAGTCTTAATTTTTCAGAAAGAATACATCTTAAAACAAGAAGTTTTCTGATCCCATGAGATGCCACAGAGTCACAGCTATGCACATGGTCCCAATGGCCTGTCTAAGCCAGTAGAGTCTCTGCTTCTTTTAACAAACATCGCACTTGCTGTAGAGAAGTAAAATATCATCTGCTCTAGGGGTTTTGGCTTCGTTAGTATGTGGATTACTTAAACCCCTTATAACTATTGATTTAAGCCTTCTCTCCAGGCTTGACTACTTTTCTTTCCAATTAGAGCAATTTTTGCTTCAATGTGGAGACCTCACCTTAGTTGTTAAGGTAAGAGCTGATGACGACTCATAACCAAAATAAGAAATGAAGTGCCACTTCTTGTACCTCTCTCCATGTGCTAGGAAAGCAATAAGAATTGCATCATTGCTCACTGCAGATATAAATATGATTGCTATGGGTGCAGTCTTCTGTAAACAGTAAAACATTAAAGATTTCTTAAATTAAAATTAATCCCATGGCCTGAGTGGTAAGTTTGGCAAGTCATCCAAGACTACCCAGGGAATGGTCCCTAACTGCAGCCTTGAGAAGGCTGTCAAACCAGACAGACTTGCGGTGGTTTGGTCGTTCTTGAGTTAGAACTAGATTGTGTCTCACCCACTTCACTCTTCCCAGTAAAAGTGAGCAGAGAAAGGGCTGCACTTGGTAATAAGGTAATGACAATTCAGTCCCACACCTCATCCAAATCCCTGATAGAAATCAGCGTGAGCAGGAATGACGGATGGAGGATGCTCTTCTGGGTGAGTCTTTCTCTTCTTTGCAATACAGTTCCTAAGTTACAACTTGGTAATGATTACAAATGTTTTATGTTGCCTAATTAAAGAACATTGTACATTTTTGCCATCACATATTCTTACTGAAATGACTATGTGGCATCTATAAGATCAAATGCAGCCTGCAGATATCAGGTGAAATCTCCCGTGGAAGTTTCTGGGCTAAGTTAATAGTTGTGTATGTATCATCTAAAACTGTCAGAAATTGAGATTTAAGGCAAAGGGGCACAACTTGCAGCAATTTGGTACTTTATATGTGTACAAGTCAGGGTCTAAAGACAAAAGCAGTTGAAAAAAGGTCCCTATCTCTGTCTGCTCTCCTTCGAAAGTACCTAAATCATCTAGTTTATTTTGAATGTCTTCTTTTTCCTGCTTCATTATGAAGATATTTAACTTGAGTTTTAAACAAAAATAGAAACATTTGAAGAAAGTAATCACATATTGCTTTCTTCCAAGTAAGTCTGCAGAACCTACTTCACTGAATTTTGCACAAATTCACAATTAACTTTGACATTGAACTGTGCTTTTAGAAATTTTCCTCTGACAAAAGTCTCTTCTTCACTTGAAAAAACCCTCTAGCTATATTTCTGGTCTTTGTCTAAGGTGTTAACAACCAGAAACTAGCACCTTGTTTTCAATTTTACCTCTGTTGGAGACACTACTTAAATTTAGGCTTTTCTTTTCCTGGCAGTAGCTATAATGGTCTAGGCTTTAATCACCAGCAGCTGCAGAAATGAGAATAGGATTGCAAAAGCAAATGTCCCCTTGAAGATCAGTTGACTTCACATCTGCATGTGCACTTTTTTCCTAGTATTATGCTCTAATTTAGTAAGGTTTTGTATACCTTGGGAACTCATTCTTGGCTCTTTTCCCATCTCTGAGTTAAAATTATGCATAAAATACTTGTGCAGGGAATGGTGATGTGAGCTGGGAAGAGTATCTTTTGCCTGGCTTATTTCAAAGTAAAATTATACAGAATTTAGCTCATTGTTTTGCAGAGCCACAAACCTCCACAAAACTCCTCCTGAAATCAGCCAGACTAGTTGTGCTAGCCAAGCCCAGTGGAGGCAGAAGTCTAACAAAAATCCAACTCGCTCTGATAATTAATATCCAGCTTTTAGCACCGTAGCTAGCTGGTAAGACACAGAAGCGGATTTGCAGGCTCTGGACCACTGAAAAAGCCATTGCTTCCTGATGGCTATCATCTGGAGAAGTTACTGGAGCCACAGTGGCAGAAGAGGTAGTTTCTCTGCTCTTGGGCCATCACAGTTCACAGGACTGTGTATTAACACCAACAGCCATTGATTTCAATTTATGTTAACGTGCGAGGCTGTGAGCTGCAGCAGGAGGAGTCTCTGGTTCATGATTCCTGTCAGATTCAGAAGAGCTGAGGTTACCACCTCAGCAGTAACCTCTTTGGCCACCAAAGTTGAATCCAATTCAATCATGAATCAGTGCCCTTAATTAATTCTCCTTTGTAAAAGCCCAAAGCAATCATACTGATGTCAATGAAAAAAGTCCCAGATGAGATTTTGATTGTTTCCTCAATATCAATAAATAAAATTTTAAAAGTAGTTAAAAAGCTAAAACCCAAATGGCTCCCTGGGGTAACAGGTTGGGTCATTAATATATCACATGCATATTTCAAAAAACTTGTGTGTTAACAATTTAACCCTCACAGCTTCTCAGGATGAAAATAATTACTACTCTGAAAGAATGAGTTAACTTCTCAGTATTCCTTTAAACAAAATTACATTAGTTGAAAGTAAGAATATATTTTTAGTGAGAAAAATTATTCCTAAGACAATTTCAACTACACTCCTATATCTTACTGCATTGAAGTTTTCCTTCTTTTTAAAAAAACAAACAGAACAGAAACAAACCAAAAAACATCTAACAAGTTGGCCATAAATAGCTCATAAACATCACAACTACCTTCCAACTCTCCCCAATTCACATCCAAATTAAAAAAAAAAAATCAATCTGAATCATTTTCTGTAGATATATGTATAGAATAACCTTTCTTAGTATCTGGGTAGATCTCTCCGTTCTTGATATAGTCTTATTTATGCCTGATCCTGCACATTTCAGAGCTGTGAAAAGATACGTGAAAAGCTATAAAGGACTGTATAAAGACTTCATAAAGACTAAATTCTGAACACTGCTGTGGTTAGGTCAACATTGTTTTACTGTTCAATGCAGACATACCAAAAGAGATTGGAAACGAGAAATGCTGCTGCACAAAAATCTTTTTGCTTTGGTCCTTGGATGTTCTTACATCCTCCTGGCCTCATTAGAATATTTCTGGTAACATTGCTTCAATGTGCAGGGGCTAAGCGCAGGAAACAGCTTATGGAGGTCTAAGTTTGAAGAATCTATCAGAAGCAGGAAAATGCTCTCACTCTGCATCCCAAGTGGCCACACCAGAGGGGGAAGCCAGGACCATAGATCAACTGGATTGCACTGAATCATGTCCACAATGCTCTGGGCTTCAGTTCTTTGGAGTGTATTGTCCACATCAAAATACAATGGGCTGTCCTGTGACAACATCAGTGACTTCAGCATCCATACATAAAAGAGCCATTTTGGTTCGAAGGGCCCACAATGATGAGAAGCTGCGCTGACAGCCACCAGCATGTTAGAAATACAGCCTGCTTCCATGGAGGTGTGTTGTGCATCATGAGGAGATGTGGAGGCACGTGAGGGCTCAAACTCTGCCAAGGCACTGTTTGCCCAGCCTCAGGTTAGGGAACTGTCTTTGATATAATCCAAGTTCTTTTGTCTCTGCTGTGGTGCCTGGCAGTGAAGTATGCTGTTCAATCTGTATGGGCTTCATCTCCACAAAGGAGTGAAGTAGCAAACGGCATGTGTCATGGTGGGGGTGACTGGAGAAGCAGGGTCTAGGAACAAAACAGAGAGCCAAGCAAGTGCTTGGCGTAGGCGCACACTCATTCGGCTGGAGCAGCTTCACTGTGATGAGTTGCCTCCCATAAATAGCTACAGGATCCCTGGCGCTTAGCAAGCAAGTGATGGTTAAGCAAGTTAACTGCTGTTTGAAATCTCTGATTTGTGGCTGCTTTTTTTTCTTTCTTTTTTTAATAACTGAGCTTCACCATAGCAGCCAGCAATAAAACCTCTGGCAGTATGATTCTGCAAGAGGAAGGTGGGGGCAATCCAGTTCTCCTGCAACAGACTCACAAGCCTTGGTTTCATAGAGCATAGCTGGATGTTTGACTGAAAGCAAAATGATTCTTCAAGTTCAAATTAGGGCATATTCAATCTTTGGAAGTAAAAAACAAAAAATAAGCTGGTGTGCTTTTAAAGAGAAATCTAATAGAAGTAGATGAGCACACACTTGCCAGCCCTGCTGAACCCCAGCCATGGCTGTGCCCCGTGAATGCATTTTATCCTGGGAGAGCTGCATGGAGCGCAGCTATGCATGCTACTTGTGAGAAGAGCCCCGGTCGAGCCATAACCGATAGGTTGCGGCAAACAAAGCTAACGTGAAAAAGGGTTAACAATGTTTAACCTGGAAAGGGAAAAACCTCCTGTAAAAGAACCTCAGCCTGGTCCATCCCTACTACAAGTGTGGGTTCATCAGCAGGCCTGTACCACATAGGCAGGGCACTCGAAGCCATCTGTGCCACCACTGTCTCACACTGGATTTTTCCCATTTATAGAACTAAAGAAAACAAATGTTGTTGACTACTGGCTTTGCACAAGCCTGGGACCTGCCAGGTAACAGGTCTACCCTGAGACTCGAGCAGACCCTGCCTAGCTCACAGCTCCGGGCTCAGGGGGAGCAATGGTTTGGGGCACCTGCCTGGAGAGGTGCAGCCCTGTGGCTGCTTACCTCTGCACCTGAGCACAGGGAAGCACCCAGAAGGAGCTGGCAGGGCTGGCAGTTAGCAAAAGAAAAAACGGTTTTGTTTTTTTTTTTCCCCTAATTAAATACAAGCTGTTAGAAACTGGCAGCTTTTTACACAATGTAGTTACAGGTACTTAAGTTCCAACTGCATTTTAAGTCTCTGCTTTCATTGCAGTAAGCCACACCTGAAAACTTGAGTTCAGAACCAGTACAGAAGGAGCTGTGCCTCGGCCCACCCGTGGGGAGGAGCTGCTCCCTGGAGAGGAGAGGTGGGGGCTGCCACAGAGCAGCTGTCGAAATCTCTCTGCAGGACCACTCTAGTGTCCCCATCCCAGCTGGCACAAGGCCGGGGAGCAGCCACAGCTTTGATGTGACTCAGCTGAGATGCTGAGGTCTGAGTCACCAGTGTTAAGGCCTAGGGCACCTGGACTGAAGCAAGAAGTCTGAGGGCAGGGCTGTGTCCTAGCCATCCCAGAGCTAGGGACAAACAAGGGCTGCACCAGGGGCCCACCACTTTAGAAATGTGGAGCCAGGCTGTGTGCTGTTTGCAAGTGGAGAAGAGCTCCTGGCTCCAGCCACTTCCCAGGCATGTGTTTGTGCAAGTCCTGGTGGGTGGGTTTGGACACCTTGACCTCCGAGTGCCGCTAGCCACATAAGCACAGGTGACAGCAGAGAGCATTTATAAAGATTTATAAAACAGGGACATGCAGGCTGTGTAAGGCCTGGATGAAATATTTCCCCAGACTAACCTCTTTCTCAAGGGAAGAGTAGGGGAAGCCATTTGCGAACTGAGATCTGCTAATATCCGTCTAAGAGAAATATCATAATGCAAGATGGGCAGCGAGACCCAGACAGGATTTTTTTTTAATGAGTTAAAATGGAGCCAGTTGTAGCAAACAACACTGTAGATTTATTCAGCTGTAGAAGAACTGGCACACAGCAAGTGCCTTGGAGGGACAGAAGGAAGGAGAAAAGGAAAAATGAAAAAGGCTGATGAGAGCGAGCAGCCAGGGAGAAACCTCTGGAAGGTTCGGGCATGCAGGCGGCTGCACTCATGCTTTATGTCACTGCAGAACACTAAATGAGCACTTAAAAAGGTAATTAGCACCTTTTCATTGGACCAGAAATCAAAGGTGTAATTTACCAGAAGTCAGTGAACAATGTAAGAGGATCTAATTTAATCACATTGCATAGCTTAGCCAGGGTGAGAAATCAGAAGCCTATTTTGGCTGAACGGCTGCACTCATAGCAAAGACATTTTTGTTCCCCTGACAGGACAGTGCCACTGTCACCAGAACCACACTCGCTGCAGGTGGTGAAGCAATACAGGGTATTTGTGCTATTTGAATTTGACTGCATCATTTTCATTATTTCACAGTAAAAGCAGAGGGTCTGCAACATGTAGAAGAAAATGCTCTCATCTAGAAGAGGCAGCAATTCATAGCCAAGGTTCAGCATTGCAGTAAAGATGTTCTCCTTCACAGCCTCTACACAGGCTGACAGTTCAGGAAGATGAGGAAATTGAGGTTTTGTTTCAGCCCGTTGTAGATGCAAGGTGATCTTTCAATACTTAGATTCCAGTTTAGACTTTCAACTTTCCAGTCTCACCTTAAAGATTTGGAATGGGTGATTCAGCTTGTTTTTAGTTTTGGTATTAAATGAAGTGTTCAAAAGATCAATAAAATTTAAAAAAAAAAAAAAAAAAAAAAGTTTAAGCGCCATATAAAGAAACTAAGCTTTAACTTGGTTGTTTTTCAAGTCATAGCTGCAGCACAAGGCATATTACCTTTATTGGGATTTCTTAAATAAAAATGTGAACTGTATGTGAGCACAATTGTAAAATCAAGCTGTTAGCTGACTAACAAAGCTGCAGTATAGCAAATCATGTTCAACATCACACCACCTAATGAGGATTAAACTTTGTCCCCTGAAGACTACTGCCTTCCCAAGATTTCTGTCTTTGTTTTCCCTGATAAATCTTCATACGTGTTTCTGTGGCAGCTTGGAAAACCTGGAAGTTCTAACCATGGTAGCCAGAACTCTAGATTAAAACAGCTAATCATACTTGTCAGCTTTTGAGAAACACAGGCAGATCCCCTGCTATCATCCCTCCAAAGGGCTTCACAGTTGCACCTGAGAAAGGACACAGCAGGACCTGAACTGCAGAGCAGGACTGTTTGTATACATATGTAGTTCCTCTGTTAGTGACTGTGGTGCAGCCAACAGAAGACAACAAGCTTCGAGATGATGCGGCCTCTACTAAACACGTCAAGAGAACAATTTCTGCTGACTCCTATGTGATAGCCCTGGCACAAAGATATGACCTCATGCTCTTAGAGCTGTAACCTCAAAAAAATACATGTGCAATAACCATAACGTAATGGGACTACACAACCCCAAATTTCAAATTCTCAACTTCAATGGTGGGTCTAGTTTATCTAAGGATTAGCTACTGTGTAAGTGTAGGCGACTGAGATTTGGATAGAGTGGGGAATAGTCCAAACAAACAGTAATAATTCCATTTCAAGAAAATCGAAAAAGCAGTGATCAAAGTTAGCGATCTGGCAATCTAAGAAAGATTCAGTTTGCCTCGGGAAAATTCAACAAGCAAGAAGAGTGTCTCTTTACTGCAAGACACTCACTCAACTCAAATAATATATTACCATGCTCCTAATTATTATATCTAATTATAGATTGTCGTAAGCACATTGGCAAAGGAAGTAAGTTGTAAAATACATGTTGAAATATTACTGTGCTATTGTTGAGTCAGCTCCTGAGACATGAGGCATTAAATACTTGAATCTCTGGCTGATTTAAGTGTTTTTATGTTGCTTAATCACATTGTTAAGCTGTATTGTTGCAAACTTCTTCTTGCTGGTTAAATTTAGGTTCTCTGTTCTCAGGGTGCTATCTGATACCTCCTAAAGAACTTTCTCATTCTCGCTCTTTTCTTACACCAGACATTTGTTTTCCCAGCTGGCCTTATTTTTATTTTATTTTTTTTTAATCTATACTATAAATATTGATCATTTCAAGTTTTGCTGTAAAACTGTGCCATGTGTTGCATCTTGCTTTGTATTACAGACTGGTATCACTCTCTTGAAAACCCTACTATCCTTGTGTTCGCTTTGTACTCTTTGTCAGTGGATGTGATACACTATCACCTATATTCTATATTCATCACTAATTATCCCACAAACCATTTGAAAGATTTGGACCTTGAGGATGAGTCTGCATTAAGTGAATTAGGATATTAAGCCACAGGGAAAAGATATTTGACCGTAAAGTATGGGAGAGAGAGCCCTAGAAAGGAAATACTATTTTTCACTATATCTGTCCATGAGTGGGGAGCAGGAGAGCATCTGACATAGGCACTGTGTTTCTGCACCCACATAAAATGTATTATGGCCTTTCTTTAAAAAAAAAATTAAAAAATAAAAAAAATTGCAGTGATTAAATGTTAAAATGAAGTGCCCTGGGTTTTTGTTAATAAAATGAGGAAAAGGCCACTAAATCATTGCATTTATTAATTTCTAACCACTAATCTTGTAAAGCAATCCCCTTAAAATGCTTCTGAAATGTTTCAAAAATCTCCAAGAGAGTTTCAAGCAATTACACAACAAAGGACTTCAAATAACCATTGTATAGTCATGTGGTGACTTGCAATACAACTCCTGTTTCTTTGTCTCTTAATTATGATCATACAGTTCACTTGATGACTGTATTAAAATGTACCAGGCCATGCTGCCAGAACAGCCTTATACTGTGAGTGGTGGGATAAGGATGAGCCAGGAGGCCAAAGATGTGATTGATAAGTTCTTTGGTATAAGCCTTTTTAGGTAATTAACAGACTGAATTTTTATCAAACAGCACAAGCACTGTTGCATGTGGAAAGATAACCTGGATGGGACAAGCAAATTACAGTACTATTGATGTCCCCACTCTTGGGACATACACAGAATAGAGGTTAAAACTATTATTAGAAATGTAAGAAAATAACCTGATTTTGCTGTTTACACAAACCACACAGATCTTCCACAGCATGACTGCTGGTTTTAGTGAAGAGGAGAATGAAAAGAGAAAGAAAAATCTTGATTAACTTCAGGTTGTTTAGTCTGAATCATGTGCAAAAGTCTGAGGGAATGACATTCTGTCCTTGGAACGTCTGCTTTTATCTCTTAAAAACGTGGGATCTTTCCATTGTAAAGGACCCTGATGGTGTTCTTTCCTGCCTCAGCTTCATACTAAAATGTCTTGAAGTTCAAATACTCCATGATGGACTTTAATTGATTTCCAGTCAAGACTTCTTAAATCACATTTCTGAAAAACACACTTCTTATTGGCAGTCTATTTCCCCCATTTTGCCTAGTCTCTGGTTCTTCAGTTTTACAGCACAGGAAGCAAGTCACATGACATGCAAAAGTTACCTAAGGAAAAAAAAGCATAGGACAAAACCAGTGCAACAGAGCCAGCACAATATGGCTGTGCTCTGTGAAGTGCTGCAGCCAAAGAGACCAGCAGCTGCCTCTAAATATAGAAACATTATAGGATATTAAAATGTTAAAAGTTCAATACACACAAAACAAAGTGAGGAAAATTACAAGTTTCAAACAGCCCCTTTCTCTTTTTCCCTTGTACATGCTGCAGCCACAGCAGTCTGACTGCAGGTCTATTTGATAGTTATAAAATTCAATTCAGTCACATATCACAGAAACACCAAAGACAAAAACCCCACATACAAAACCTGTTCAAATGGTCTGATTTGATCAGTACCTAAGGCTGATGAGCATTGCATGTAACGTTGGTTTTGAGTCTTCTCCCCTGGGCCTGGGTCAGATCTTTCCTTGTATTCAACAAGAACATTTTGACCAAGTCCATGGTCTATGAATTAGACCCTTAGATGTTAATACAGGCAAAACTTTCCAAGGGAAAGGATTCTGGGGAGAAATGCATTTATTAAACCAATTCTTCATTCTGATAAAGAAAAAATCTTCAATATAATAAAAAATAGTTCAATCTTTTGAAAAGATTTACTGACACAATCTCATTTACTTAGAATTTCAATATATTAGCTGTTAAAATGGATTCCAGCAGTCCTCAAGACTTTTGTCCAAAATTTCCAAAACTCACCTGCCCAAGCACAAAGTCAGGACCTCTACTGAGAAAATGTAAATACACTGTTATATTTTTCTAAGCTGCCAGCAAAGGTTTGTAAACCTAGTTTCCAGAGCATGCCATTGAACAGAGAACACTGTGTCCTGTTCAGAAATAAACCCACACATTGCCTTTTCTTTAACGGAGAAAACTTAGAAACAGACATGACTTACAGCAACTTTCTTAATTTGCTTAATAGTTCCTTTAATTTTCAGGACTTCAAGGTTATAGCACACCTCCGTCTCTGCCTGACAGCCAGGACTTTAGCAGTTAGGAAAGCCCACATCCTAGCTCTCGCATGCAATATGGCCCCAGTGCGTGCTGCCGCATTAGGGACGGCCTTTGCACCCGGCAGTCAGGGCAGGACTGTTCTGGGCGCCGCAGGATAATACTGAGATGTGGCCTTTTAGCTTGCCAGTTTGCACAGTCTCTGGAATGGCAGAAAGCTAGCAGGGATATGGGGCAGAGCAAACTGCTACACTGCAGTTGTACAGGCAGCAGGCGGAAAAGATCTGCTAGAATTTATTATCATGTGGGATAAGAATTAGCCTGTGGAAGTGGATGCTGTTGTCAGAGAGTGTAGCAATCTCAGCAATGGATTCATGCAGGACAATTCATTTCTACGTGGCTCGCCCTTGCAACCAAGTAAAACCTTGCACATTCAAATATTTCAGAAGTGTTTGATGTTAGCTTAATTCTAGCACTGTAAAACTTACATTGATTTCCAATTGATTTCATTAATATTTTATCAGATGGTGGCCAAGTGTCACCTTGCAGCCTTACATGCTCATTGCACCCCTACTGCTTGGGAGACTTATTTTTTAAATGCTCAACCCTGCAGAGCAGAGACCACAACTGCTGTCTGAACAGAGGGCATTGCAAATACAGTGAGTGCTCCAGAATATGTTTAGTAAAGCACAGGGAGGCACCGCTTCATGGGGCAGACATGCAGGAGACCTCATGCGTGACTAGATGCTGAAGAACATGTTCAAGGATACAAACTATGACAGCATGAACCATGATTTCTTCTGCAATACTGTGTTACAGGGCATTATAAGGTCATACTGCACTCACCTTGCTTAGATGAAAACTTTTGATCCTGGAATAAACAGATAAAACAGAGGGGTATTGCCTGCAGTAGGTAATGCATGTATTATATCCTCATGATTGTAACATGCTCTGAGAGTCTTAGATGTGCTGGTCCAAAATAAACAGAAAATACAGAAAATGAGAACAGGACCATCTCTGTTAGAGAAGGTAGAGCCTTTTCCTGAGTAGGAAAGTATGTCGTTACCTGAGCACTAGCCAGAATGAAACTGCAGAACGAAAGCCTTTATTTTGGGGATTTTACTTTTTTTCTGTACTATCCCAAGGACACCAGATCTCCAAGAAGGCAATCTAAAATTTTCAAAACATTCTTCCTCACTACCATTTCTCAACATTTCAGCTAACCACAAAATGAACAATGCCTCTGTGAAAGCTGTATCATGTGATTTTTTTTCTCCTCTGATTAAATATTTGTTAGTAAATTAAAGTGAAACTTGATAGACATGCAACAGTAAAATGCACATATTTGGATCTTAAGTATTTTTACTTGAGAATCCTAATTTAATTTAAAAATCAGTATTGTTAGTTTTATTTTATTTTAAAAAATCTAGTAAATTGTTTCCCAAAGTATATTTGTTTCCTAGAAATGCAGACAAATGCTGTGCAAGAACGGCTTAACACTGACATGAAAACTGTCAGAGACAAACTATCTTGAAATCACAAAGTAACTTATCTTATCAGACACCACCACACAGAGCCTGTTTGAATTTTATACCGCTGTAATGCTGACAGTTTCCACAGCTGTAGATATTCTGAGTGACAAGTGCAGAGTTAAGCCAAAATTAAAAAGGTAGCTGGAGATGCCCGATAGCATTTAAAGAAACAAATGGGTTTGGTGTCTAACTCCCAGTGAGTCAATTAGCTATTTAAAGCAGTCTGCACCTCCTGACAAAGGGACATGTTAGAAGTTAGCAATCTGCTAATCCTTCTGTGACAACAGAATTGAGTTGAGTAAACCATCATAAAAGCATTACAGGTGAACTAAAGGATCTTGCATGGTAGACCATCCTAAGCAACAAGGAGAGGGAGGTCCAGGTTTCTTTGTGGTATTGGGAAAGTACCACGTCACAGTGAACATGAAGTTTTTGTCAATTTTCCTGGTTTTATTTTGGAGGCTTTTCTTACGCAGCCTCTATTTCATGTAAGTACAAATATTGATGCAAAGACAATATAAAGGTGCACCTTAAAAGAATTCAAAAAATACATCCCAGCACCACAGCTCTTTCAGATATGATCAACTTCCGCATGCACAAATGGACATGTATATTGGCATGCTAAAAGAAGATGACCCTACCCAAAGACACTTAAAACAAATCGTGGGCGTAGTGGATTTATATAGTGTGTGGCAGATTAATTAATTTCATACATATGCAGCTTATGTATTATTTGAGGTTAAATTGTAGTCAATAGGTCAGATCCATATCTATTTGTCTCTTTTTTGAATTTGGCACAATTACTTTTAAATACTAAAAATGAAGGATTCTGATTGTAAATATTTTCAGAAAACTTAACATTGTAACTGTGGGAAGAAGACTCAGAGGAATAAATCATTCTGAACAGTACCAGAAACTTGATTCACTCAGCAGATGAAAGGCAAAGTAATGGCAATGTAAGCATCTGGGACAATAACTAGAAAGGAGAAAAATTATCTGGAAGATGAAGACAATGCAGGTTTTTTTCTGGTGTACACTTCCTTTGCTCCATTTGGTCAAGATTGGAGTAAAGTGGGAAAGTGAATGTGGTATAATGTCTGGTGACAGTATATATCAGGATGGCTTTGCATATAGCATAATATGCAGAGAACTAACCAGAAAGGCTATTTATTTCTATGAAAGAGGCTCCAGTACCAGCTGCATAGCTGAAAATGGTTAAACTTCCAGACATTCAAAAAGGCCCTGTAGTCCCAAAGCTGTAAAATGAAATACAGAAAATGAATCTACCGGTTAATCATTGCAGACTCCATGACTGTACAGGTAAAATAGCATGCTAAATGACTTTTTGCCTGCCTGCAAGGGCAATCACCATAATTTTAACCCTGGTAAGATGCTGGAAAAGTGCACACCTCTTGCTTTCTTCCTAGGAAAGAGCTCTTACAATCTGCATTGGTTGCACTTTCCTACTTTGAAAATAGGCTCCAAAGGCTTTGTAGCAGTTGTACTCGAAAGGCATTCAGAGAGAACACGAAGTTGCAATTAACTTTGGAACAGAAAAAAATTGCCTTCCTTCTTGCCCATAAGCAAGCTGGAGCATTTCTTTACATTTCCACCCCTCCATCCCCAAAGGTGGGAGACTGACCCTTGTCCTTCCTTACAGACCACGCTCAGTCGCTGACATGGGGAGTTGGTGGTTGCTGCTTCCCAACACGTTCTTGATCATTACATTGGAAGGGAAAAAATCACTGAGCTATTTGATACTATTGTTCTGTTTATATCTATTTTTAACCATTTAGAAAGGGAAGCTAGAACATGCTGATTTTTATCTATAGATCTGTTGTGAAAGGCAGAAGTAGTCATAAGAAGTGATAGGAACAGTGACACTGTGGATGAGAGAATGTATCTCAAATGGAGACTCTAAAACTTCCTTTTTTAATAAGGGAGCTATATAACTCTTAAAGTAAAGGCATCGTTTGGGGTGTGGGAGGATTGGTAAACAAAGACTCAGCACTGATATCTTCCTCTAAGTACTCTACAAAACTCATTTTTTCTTCCAGCTTTATAAATAAAGAGAGGATTAGAACTGATTAAAAAAGATAATTTTGAAACCAAAACTTTTTAGACTAATTTTCAACAGTAATTTTATCCTTCCACTCCTAAAATCATCAAGAGTTTCAAAGGGCATTGAAATCCTTCTATGTTTTTAATATCCATATTCATGAAAATATTATAAACTAATATTTTATGGTAAAAAGCAGATAGCTAGGGGTCTGCTAAAAATTACCTGTAGGGTAGTTACTGTCTCTATTCCTCCTTTCAGTTGTTCAAGTCCACTCTGCATCTTCCTTGGCAAAAGGCTTATTGTCATTTTCCTCACAGTCTGCCTGTGACACAGCAAATGTTCCACCAAGAACAAATCACCGTGCGCAGTGGTGGCTGTTGCTGATGGGCAGTGCAAGTTCGATACAAAAACATTTTTGTTACAGTGTAAGATTTGCCATGCTAGCATAAACCTCTGCGTGAAGAACTTTATCTATGCTTAGTGTGATCATGGTAAAGCAGACATAAGTAAATTAACCAGCACAAGACAAATGTCAGTGAAGTTAGTTTAAGCTGATCCAAAATGAAACATACTCCCTTTGGACTCCCCCAATGCAGGATATTTGTGTAGCAGATTTGCATCTTAATTTTAAAACCAAACTTAAATGTTACCTCCTATTTGATTTTCCCTTTGTTTTGCCACAGACTTCAGCAGGCAGCAGAGAAACCCCAAGCGGCCGTGACTATGCCTTGACCAGGCAGCCAGAGTTTGCCCGTGACAGGAGGGCTTTGGTCCACACACTGTCACTTCCATTAAATTGCCTCTTACTGTTTCTTGCACATGTGGTGTTTTATCTGCCAGGAAATGGGGGAACCTAGTCACTCTCAGTGTGGCCCATAATGATAATAACAAAAGATATAAATCAGATTAACTTCATTTGACTTGCAAGGAAAGGGTTATAGATTTGCTATAAAAGTTTATTCAAGCTGAGGCATTCTTGAAGATTACTGTGCCATAAGGGGGTTTACTTTATTTATGGATCTATACTATGAGGCTAGAAATAAAGGCTAGACTGTGGCTTTGCTCCAAGGCCTTAGTGGGAGTAGTTGGCAATAGAGTAGAAGTAAAACAGAGCACCTTTGGAAGCTCAGAGTAGAAGGATGTGGAAGAAGCAATTTTCTATAAGCTCATACCTGTAAACAAAGTCAGATGCCTCCTTCTCTGTTCTTAATCATCTCAGCTGCTCTGACTAGGAAATTTGGGAACTACAATGACATTTCAAATTCTTCCCTCTAGCCAACCCACCTGCCCAGGTCTTACTTCATGTTCTGCTTCTTACAAACTCATAGTCTAACAAACACTGGAGCATGTGTCTGCATGTCAGCTGCCCATGCACAGCATCCGATGCCACAAAACATCAGAGATGGTCCACAGAGCAGCTAACTTACTGCAGTGGATTCATGGGGTGGGGAGGTTCTGCACAAGGCAGCATGTTCACGCTCCCGTGTTTGCTCACTATATCCTGTATATTTCAGCTAGAATAAAGTTTCTCTTCATTCCAGGCAGCAATATGAAATGCCTAGTGGTCAATAAAATGCTTCACAACCTGTGGCATGGCCACTAAGGTGCCTGAGGGACCAACCTGTCATAGTTTCAGTTAAAAAGGAAAAATCTGTACCCTTCATGTAGTGGTGTTATAAAGATCCCCCTTTGATGAACTTGGTTTGATGAATTAAGAGTTTTCTCCTCAGAACTATGCTGTTTAATGAACGTTCTCCTGTTTACTAATAGCAGCAGTGTTAAGTGCTGTTAGCCGCCTTTACAGGCTCAGACGTAAGAGGATGACATTAAACTTGATGCACTACACCACAGACTTTCTCCTCTTCCAGCATGCAAACTTTTGAGCTATTAAAGATATGATGGGATTTAATGTTCCTGTTCCCTTATTAAATAAGATGTGCTCAAATAGGGCTGACCTTAAGCTCTCTTTGCCAGTTGCAGATCTGGTTTCTTCTGGCTGTCTTCTGCATGATAGGTTATTAAAGTTGTCTATGGTCCCTCAGAAGGCAGGTTTGGTCTCTTCTTTCAGAAAAAGCACTTGTCTCTGACAGCGGCCTTTTTACTCTGTAAAAAATTAGTAAGTGAGAAGGTCTCGAAGCCTCCAGAAGCCTTGGCCATGCACAGGCAACTTCTGGGTGATGGGAACAGGAGCGCTTTCTGTGCTGGCTGGAATTTCCTTTTTCAGGAGTTGCAGTTGGCACGCTGGGCCTCCCAAAGATGACTGCAATGAAGTCTTTTTTTCCAGACTAAATAATTGTGCTAATGTAAGCAACTCTCTCAGAGGCTTGAATATTTTTAACAATTTTTTTTTGATTCAAGTCAAGCAGATCTCTTACCTCTCACTCTTCCAGAAGCACAAAAAGGCTTGAGGGACTTCCAGGAAAGCAAGTAAGAGGAGAGACTATTTCTTTCTCTCCCCTGATCTCATTCACAAATGTCTTTATCATTTTCTGTGGGTTTGAATGAACCTTCCTGCAAGCTTTATGCATTTTCAGTGGCCAATTATTTACCAACAAGCTTCACAAGCTGTATCCGAAGTTTTTCCCAGCCTGTCAAGACTTCCTTGCAAACATTGGCAAGCACAGAAGCCTCTTGAGGAACTTCAGTTCTACTAAAGGAAAGAGACTTGTGATAAACTACGTTAGTGGATGTTAGGTTTTAGTTTTGACTTGAATGACATCATTTCAGGATCTTCCTCAGCAGCTATTTCATTCAAAAATGCTCTTCTAGCTGTCTCAGAGATGCCCCTTCTATTTCTTCTAGGAGCATCGGTGGATTCAGCTCTCAGATTTCAGCAGAGGGACCTTTCTGACTGAGGCTGTGCCTTATGTGAAGAAACAGTGTGCAGCTATATATGCCCTCCTTCGGGTGAGCTGTGAAGCAGAGCCACTGGCCACTGCAGGCACTAATTAAGCAAACTATCTCTCACTAGCAAAGTATTTTAAGAGTTCTCAAAGTCTGGCAACTGCTGTAGTGCCTAGCATCCTAATAGGAACTGAGTATGAAGCGGCAGGTTGGATATAAAAGATGCATGTAACCACCTTGATAGCTGATGACCTAAGTATTGCATAGAAACAATCATAGACCTAAAGCTTATATTCTCAAATGTTAGAAGTATAAACTGAGTTCTTACCTTCTCAAATTCCCTAAGCATTGTCGAGCACTGATTTTTTTTTTCACACCTCTTTTGATAATGTGGTTACATATCTGCTGCACTGCAGTAAAAGGTAAAGCAATTATCATACATTGTTTATCCTTCTGTTTTGGAGTACTATGAAGCTCAATTGAAGGGTAATCTAAATGCATGAAAGACACTACTGACATACACAATCTTGCTATTACTATCAGGACAGAAGAAGGACAAAAGACAAGATAGTACATCATTTAGAACACTCTAGCTTTCATGAAACCTCAAAAGCTCCTTTTCATATCTAGAATTTCTGGTAAGCCATTCCTTAAATCCATACTGTTTAGCAGTTTTGCTTGCATCCCTGTACTTTCACTTCTGTAATATCCAAAACAGGCCAGTCTGTGCTAACTACGGAAATTTCATCTTATGCCTTATCATCAGAACCCAAAAAAATTATAGAGACGCCTTTCAATTCCCTATCCCCATTAGATGTTAAGCAGCATTTCTGTGTATTTCAAGTGATGTTAGTGGTGATACTTGGTTTCAGAAGATGAATGCTCACCCATACACAGGATTCAATCAACATTCTTTTATGAATGTATCCATATTATTCTTAACGAGCATACTCCTTGGCAAGAGTGAATATTTACCTCATGGCATTAAATCCACAGTTTCCTACCACAGTCATTAATGATCATATAGCAAATGATCACCCCAACACCAGTTCAAGTAATTATATTCTGCCTCTCTTAATTTCCTTTTGAGAGTAATTGGACCTGATAACAGACTTCACTTGTTATTCTAAACTGCTCTACAGCCTGACCATATCTCAAAGCTTCAAGGACTTAATCACAGCTCCCAATAGGTGAAATATTGATAGATGATCTCTCTGCTCACCCCATCTTTTTATCACATACAAATCCATTAATTATCGTAACACCAAATTAAGGAGTCTACACAGTTCAGCTCCATAGGTACAGTAGACTATACCATCTGTATATTGCTAGCTGCCTAGAGACGTTAGTCAGGAACTTAAATGATCTCAGAAACTTATGAACTCATTGATTCTAGGAAGATGATGATAGCAAGCTGCAATACCTTTTATGTGCCCCTGACTTTGTCTACGTTCCCAAGCCATTAGGGACAGTAAGATCAAATCGGTATGACAGTGGAACTGGCTGAGAGGGCTCTAAATCTACAGCGCATATGACCTGGCATTTTACTTCAGATTACATTGTTTGATTTACTGGACTGGAAAGCTCAAATCCATGTGAGATACTATGGATCTCTTTTGTTCTTGCTAGGGGTTGAAGCACCACTGGTGTGCACCTGAAGCAGATCTTGCAGTTTAGTTTCCTCCAAAAGGAAGGCAATTCATATGCACCAAAACAGCATCTCAAACCAGTGCAGGATAAATGGGGATGATGGAGAGATTTGCTGCAAACTGCTCTACTGTTCTGAACATTAACATAGCTAGTGATCCACTGTACACTGAAATGGATTGTCATCTATTCAGGAACTGTTAAGGGACAACAGACCTTAACAGGGGACTGTTTTCTGACCAACAATGAGACCCGATAATAATAAGGAAGCCTATAACTCACTCATTATGTTCAAAAGGAAGTTTTTGGGGAGGAGAGAGGAAGAGACAAGCATGCTTCCGAAGCCTGGTGGGGTGCGGTCTTCAGGAAAAAGACTCTTGAGCCCTAAGGAAGCTGCTCCAGATGCTGAAGAATCTGAGACAGATGAAACACGTAGAGTGTATTTGATATGTGCTGGTTTATTTTTGAATTATTCCAGAGAGACCAAGCAAAGAAGGAATGCTGTTGCCCATTTATACTGTGAAGCAGCTAGAACATGGGAGAGTTCTCAGTATGGCAGGAACTGCCACAACTGTGACAGCAGACACGGGACTCCAGAGTCACTCTACGGGCTACCTCACAAATCCAAATTATTGCCTCACAGTAATATGAAAAATCTTTAGCATGAGGAAGAAGCAATGAAAAAAGGTTTCTTTCAATTCTGATTTAGCCAAATACCAGATCCAGATATACTTTTAAGTTATTTAAGCTTAAAATAGTTCTGAAAATGTTTAATTTTAGCAAACTTCTACCAGAAAGGTAAAGAAAAGCAAAGAAAGGTTATTACCGCTTTGTTTTTTCTCTCTGTGAAGGTACTGTTGTGGTACAAAACCATCTATAGCTTCTTTATTCACCTTTTTTTCTTTTTCCAGAAGAAGAAATACGTCTATGCAGAGAGATCGGTCCAGTCTGGTTTTTAGCTGAAATGTGCCCAGCAATTCTCTGCGTGCACCATATATCCCAGCAATTACTACATGATGTGAAAGTCAGTCTCTCAGAAAATAAATAGCTTAGAGCCAGCAGTAGCCAAAGCTGAGGTGTCCTAAAATGAGCATTAATCTGGAAGGAAAAAGGTAACTAGGTGGAGACTTGAGAGCTGTGTTGCAGATATGTGTGTTGTTCCTAGAACTCAAGTTCTTGTGAAATACACCATTTAGCACTTACTGCTCTCCAGTCACATTCTTTCACTTCACTGTTTATACTTACTCACCTTTTTCTGCCTTCTGCTCTTTGTCATAGCTTTATAATTTTCAGTTCGCTTCACTAACATTAAGTGCAAACACCATGCGATTGAATAAGACGTGGTCAGGAAAACAACAAGGAACATGGTGTCCTAGGCCAGGAGTTACCCTGAGGAGCCAGAGAAGATTTAAATTATTTCAGTCATTGTTTTCTCTATATCCCTGTGGTGCCCTACACTGAGGACCATGGGAGTGAGCTGAGGCCTTTCCCTGTTACTGTATTACCAGACAGGAAATACCTCCCCCACCTGGGGACGTAGGACTGGAAGGGGACACTCAAGTCATCCAAAGTGATCCCTGCAATGGCGCCGAAGATCTCCAATGACAGGGGGCTCCTCAGAATGATGACTCCACATCCTCAGCCAAGGAAAAATAAGACCTCTAGTTAAAAAACAAAACAAAACAAAACAAAACAGGCCTATTTATGATGTATCGCAGACAGACAAGAAAGGGATCAGAGGTACCATGAATACCCTGTGTCACCGCAGTAGCAAAGGACTTACTGTATAAAACTTCCTAACCACTATAGACAGCAACTGTGTTCTATGTTATAGGAAAAAAGCAAAAGAAAAGCCAGTTTTAGATTGTCCAGAAAACTGGTGATTAGTTTAATTCTGCGTATGTGAGCAGGACACGTTGACCAGATACCTTAAAGAATGTAATGCCAGCCATGCCTTGGACCAATCAACTTCTCAGATCCGAACATGTCTGCTATGAGAGAAGGGCAAGTGCAAGCTATCCCATGTGATACGAAATAATCTGTCCATTGCCTCAAGAAAGGTTGGGTGAAATAGGGTAACTGTATAACAAAATGGTGCTCCATATGCTTGTCTTTTGCCTTGCACTGCAAGGTCTGTTGCCATTAGTCCATCAAAATTAGAAGACAAAGGTCTAGGTGCCTGTAGCATTAAAAATATGCTTCTCTCACAAATTATAGGTTGCAGATAACCATGGGAAAGTGGCTGCAGGGCTTATTAAGGGTCTTCAGCTCTGTCAACGACACCTGTGCTCAACCAACTGTAGCTGCCCATTATCCTGTAAGAGCTGTTGAAGTCCTCTTCATATTTACAGGCTTTCAGTTACAAAACTGCACCCTGCAGTTGGGGCTCAGCTGTGCACCAGAGCTGCTCATTCACGTCACGTAACCCTCCGCAGGGCGGTGGGGTTTGTGACTGGGCCTCTCCTTTCCCCTTCTGAGCAGGGGTCAAGCTGTTGCCAAATTGCCACATTTCTTCCAAAAGATATGGATGAACAGACAAGGGTGAATATGATGTTTTATAAATCCCACACTGATTATTTTAATGACTGTGGGCCCTTCTGGAAACCTTGTGTGGGGTAGAGAATGTCGCAGATGTGGCAGGAGCCCAGCAGCTGACTAAAAGCAGTCCTGGGGGACCCACTTATTCATGGACAGATGCATAAGCTAACAACAGACATCCCACCATCCCTACTGCCACCACAAGTTGTAACTATGAGGACGCAAGGTAAACCCCTGCAGAATTCAGCTGTAATTCCCAGTCAATGGGAATTGTCCTGATTAAACTGAGAATGCAATGGATTGAGTATTTGAAACTACACTTAAAAGTAAATATTGACATGGTTTAAAAGGATTAACTAAGATGACTGAATTATTGTTAAAAACTTTTTGAGATAAAAAAGAGCCTTTTACAAAGTCTTCACAGTGTTTTGAGACGTTGTTTCCTGTGATAAAATAGAAAAAGGGGACAACTTGCTCTAAAAGTATATGAAAATCTCATGTTCCTAAACACTTATCTTTAAACGAGCAACTCTTAAAATAATAGCTCTCATAAAACCACACATCAAGTAGGTCTGTGTGTGACATTAATAGACAGTAGATGATGTCACACTGGCAGCAAAGAGGTAAATAGATTAAATTTCCCAAGCCCATATTCTTTAGTGTTAGCAACATGAAGTTGTCAGTCCTGAATTTTAATTGCTTGGGTACTTTTATTTCTGCTAAGTGCAGATTATGCATTTTGCTTCTCCACATCAGTCACCCCATGTGTACAATGGGAATAATTCCTGTAATATCACCCACAGAAGAGTTTTATAGGGAGGGAGAGAGGGATGGATGTGTAGATGGATGGATCAGGGCCTTGCTGCATGTTCCCACTCTCCTGCAGGAAGACTGAGCTGCCACTGCAGAGCCCGTGATTCAGACAAAACCAGGGGGTGGCTTTCCCTCAGCTGCATAACCCCTGTGGCAGCTCTGTGCCTGACCCTGCACTTATCTCCTGCCGGAGCTGGAGCCTGCTGTTTCCCCACAGACATCTGTGCATGAGAGTGGGTATCAGCTTTGCCCAGGCGATGCGATAGCTGGAGCAGGGGAGAAAGAGCATCCCTTGCACTGCCTTGCCTCAGAGGCAGCCAGGCACAGCCAGGGCGGAGCCGGCCCTGCCAGCTCCAGCTGCATATGTAATAAACCGCAGCACGCTCTGGTTGATGGGGCTGGGGAAGAAGCCTGGACTATTAAAGAAAGAAAGTGGAGATAATAAGAGATAGATATCAATATTACAAAATCTTCGAAATTGAAACAACCTCAAAAAACCTTCCAGTTTTCTCTCCGCAAAAATCCTGGAATTAAATCTTTGGCTTAGTAAACTGTTTCTTTTAGCAAAGCAAATTTAAAAATGCCACAGTGATGAACAATGTAATAAAAAAAGCCATCATATTATTCTTGAATGAGGTTTAATAAAAATCAAATAAAAGCAATTATCTGAATTTTCAAGAGGATCACATCTTCCTTCCCAGAGGTGCAGAAGAGAATGAATTCAGGAAATCATTATAATCAGAAACTGGCGCTGCACAACAGAGCCAGTGTTTGCTATACAAAGACAAACAGAAATCTCCTCCCAGGCTAACAGGCTCCTTGCTAAAGCTGTTGGAGTGGAAATTCCACCTATAGGTGAAGAAGGGTAACTAAAGAGGCACAAGAATTTCTTTGTAGTAGGGCTGGCTTTTCTACTCCAGAGCAGGCTCCGGCTTTTCAAGTACTCATATTCTTCTTTACTGATACAGAAAAAAAATTGGACATGTTGCAATATACAGAGCTGTCCACAGATCTCTGTAAGCAGGCACATGTGAATTAACACACACTGTATAGCACTTTCTGCTCTTACTTACTCCTGTGTAAATCCAGAGGTCCCAATTTACCAGTTCCCTCTACCTCTTGCAGCAGTTTAGACTGATGGGAAGTATAGACTTTTCAGTTGGAAAATGCACTTGGTGTGAAATCCAAATCTTTTGTGAAGATGTGTTGATTTCAATGACGTTTTCAAAGGCAGAGAGCAGAAATGCATTATTTCAACACTCTATTTATTTTGATAAGAGGAAAACATTTCATGCTGACTCATTTCAATTGCTTTTGTTTCCAATGTTATGCTATACTAAGTATTGTAATATTGGTATTACTGTTTAATATTTTGATGACAAGCACGTTTTTTTCAAATTTTCACAAGAAATCTTCAACATGCCAACTTTTTTCTTCAGATTCTGAATGAAAACAAATTCTGAAGTAGAAATCTTACCATCAAACTAAAATGTATAGCTAGATTAGACATACACCACCTGGCAGTCAGACTCAGAGCAACTCCACTGAATTCAGAGGAGTAGCTTTAGCTTGCAGCATTGTTCCAGGAGAGCAGAAGTATGTCTTCTCTGTTATCAAGCACATGTGGATGGTAGCAGGCCATTTAAAAGGGGTAGATCTTAGTCCGCTTGACTGATACTCATAAAATGCTCTGACCTCTGTGGAAGGAGAATGGCTGAAGTTTCACTATGAATGTCTCACAGCTTTGCTGAAATAATTTAGGGCTTGATTCAGTCTTGCAGAAGTGAGCCTTTAGATAACTCATATAATACAGTGACTTCTTCTATGAGCCTGAATCTTGCTCTGAAGTCATATTCTCCATGGCTGATCTTTGGCAGCCCAACAATTAGCAGAGCAGGCACTGATTTAAAAAATACCAACAATTTTTACTAGACTTCGGTCACAACAATTTAAAGAGAAAAATGTAACAATGGAAAAATAAGTCCCAGGGAGGCAGACAGGGAGAACAGAGCCTCTGATCCTAATCCTTGCAATTTTGCAACAAATTGTATGTAAATGGTGCCTCAGGGAAGCCATTGGGCTGCACGAGTTTCTGCTCTTAAGCATTTTGTAGAATTTGGGCCTCAACTTCATGTCACAAAAGTAGAAGAAAAAAAAAGGTGAAATGGAGGGAGGTTTGACTCTGCCCCCATTGATGCCCTGTGAGATTCATTGTTCAGCTTTCCTGAAAAGAAAGCAACAGCCTTCTTGTTATGTATGTTTTATAATACTTGGAATATAAGTACCGTTGAGCCAGACTGCCAGTTTTTTTGGCATACATTTTCCTCAGAGAAATAGCTAAGTTCTTCAGTAGTCTCAACAGCAAAAAGACTGAGAAATGCAGGATCTTCAAATTAAAACAGGAAAAATAATCTCACTACAGGTACCTAAGTATTACATGAATTATCTGAATTCAGCTCTGGGAAGATGTGTCTTACATAGACCTACAAAATAGCAGAAAGATTGTTCATATATTTGAAAAGATCAGAGTCACATCTCTCTACCCTTTCCTCCAGATCAATTTAAAACAAGATAGGAAGGATGTTTAATATCAGCTAAGGGATTTTTTTTTGTCGCTTTTTTCCATCGCCATCATTTGAAAAGCCAGTTGTTCTGCTTGTCACTTCCCCAATCTGTAGGGCCAGACAAAGTCTCCCTTCAGTCCCCAAGGACTGATTCTAAAATATTATACAAGGAAGCAACAGCGAGGAGAGAATGGGCTGAGTTAGCTTAGATTGCTCATGACTGGGATGTCTCTCACTTGTGAAAATGACAGTGCAGTACATGCAGCATGAGAATTAATCCTTTCTCCTCACTAAGATTTCTTTTAGCAATGGTGCCTTGTGATTTCAGGACTTTGATGAGGGTATCTTGTACTCCAGTGATCCAATTTTCAAGTCCTACCAAGCCAGTGTAGGACATAATGCTGGAGGTGTCACTCATAACCTCTGTACTCCCCATCACATGAGATTATGGAATCTGAATAGAAATAATTGTAGTTGCTAGCTTTCACCTAGAAGTTCTATATAGTATTTAAAAAAAACCCAATAGTAGTAACCATACAACCTATACTATATGTGCTTATAGATGGGTTTGGGGATCTTCCAGGTTCTTAAAGGCGAAGTTTATGTAGTAATAAGTGGTCTTATAGCCAGTTTTACGTATTAGGGCTGTTTTGGCCCCTACCCATCAGATAGGGTCCTATTGCTGCATGCCAGCTGCCAAAAGAAAAGAAAAAATTCCAGAAATCAAATATGGAAAAGTAGCATTCGTAAAAAAGAATTTAATCAAAAGTCAGGAAGTTATTAATTCAAGTCAAACTTGCTGCATGAGCCTCTGTTTAAAACAAAACACTCACAAAAAATGTAGAATCATTAACAATAACAGGAAATCAAATGGCTGCTGTTTCAGCATGTGTACTGGAAAAATGTGTATGTATAGAGATTAAACAAAATAAAACCCCACAACTAAAGAAATGGCTTACATGATTACTTTCCCGCTTTTAAAATGTTGAGGGCAAGGGAAACAAGTGTAATTCTGCTTGGAACGATAGCATCATTGTTCTTCTTTAAAAGAACAAGCACAGCAAACAAACAACAGTTAGTACGCTTCCCTTCATAGCCATATATTGTGATATAGCAACTAGGAAATAACTGCCCAGCTTTGGGTCACACTAGGGATGAATTTACAGGGCTGTGCCTGCTCCGCAGAGGGAAAACTCCATAGGCAATACATAGCAGGTTAGTAAGAATGACATGCTCAGATGGTTTAAGTTCCATTTAAATGATGATGACTCAACACAGGGATTTAAAATATGCAGACACTGTTGCCAACTTGCTGGAACAAGGCCCTTGACAATGAAGTTTCCCTGTCAGGAACAGGTTCAGGTACAGGTTCTGGCCATGCGTCTGCCACTGATTTTTGAGTAAATCATGATGCATAGATTTGCAAGAATATCTTCTGTTGCTCAGAGTTTGGGCTGCAAATATCCAGTAAAGGACACCCTCGCCACAGGCAGGCTTGCAACAGCCATGGTTCGTATATTCCAATAGTCTCTACCGAATAACCTGCTATGTCAGTGTTTCTTGTGCACAGATCTCAGAGCGACCAGTTCATTTCACAACCACCTGTGACGTACATTGATATGCATATATTTGTGTTTACTTAGAGATACTTGTATTTAACAACATTTAGTCATATTTTTCATGCAGGTCAAAATAATCACACAGATGTTTAATTTCTTAATAAACTGTTTGCTAACTGCAGATGTTTTCATGTCCAAGCTATCAATTTGAGACACTGTGGACATGATTTTTAGACAAGTTACCACTGCAACTCTTCTTGCTAAGGAATGTGAATGTCAGCTGTACCAGCAAACTGCTTTTGCTAATCTGATTAACCAAAACTGTTTTCATAAATTAGGCGCTGACCAAAGAAATGCTTCACAAAAGAAGGTGCTTGCAATGGAGCAGTAAACAGAGAGCAGGACTAGCACTAAAATATCTACATTGCCTTCTTCTGTTGGCCTTCTAGGTGACTGTGGTAATCTCTTGATGATGCAGTTTTCCCCCCTGTGAAATGGGGATGCTGATATTGGCCTCGCTGCTGAAAAGATCTTTGAAATATATTGGAAAAGCAACAGCGACATTTAGGCAGTATGAAGAGAACAGCTCTGTGTTTGCGCCAGGCCTGGCATCACCAGCATTGCAGCTCACAGCTGGAGTATAAGATACCAAAAGGACATATATGAATAATATTAGTAGATATCATAAATGCCTTCAATTCACTAGTCCTTTAAAAAAACTCTAGGGATCAGACAAATTAATTTTTCTCCTTGTGACCTGTAAATCTTCCCCAAATTAAGGTATTCGGTTTTTCCTGTCTATGGAAATATATTTGGGTAGCATGTGGAGGAGCATCAAGTCCAAGGGACCTTACTGGACTGCAGGCTTACTCGGCTTGGGTGGTGCTGGAAGGTGCTGTTCCTTGGGTGGAACAGGAAAAAATGAACTGTTTATCATACAAGTTGCCGCTAAGACATAAACATGCGAAAGATCCTTGGTCCTGCATTAACACAAGTTAAAGCTCTAACTTAGCCTCACAATGCTGCTGTACAACAAAGACAAGCTGAAATAAATTCCCTACAGACACACACAAAATGTGCTCCAGCTGTAACCCAACTTGCCTGTTTTCCATTCATGCCCACAAACCCCATTTTCTGTGGTTTTAGATATCCACCATCCATTATCTGAAGAACAGATGAATTTGCTGAAAAATTAATGGAAATTAATACAACAGATCACTGTTTTAGCAATACTTCTCTTTTCTCAGAAAGGCTGCATTTATGTGAAATCCTCTGTACTGCTACAAGATTCTCAATTAATTAAAAACCATGCTACTGAAAATTGAAAATTTTAAAATGACATGTTACCATCTTTAATCCCTGTCAAGAATGAGTATAGGCATCCTCATTAACATAGGAAATAAACACCTTGAAAATATATCTATTGTTAGAAAAAAAGTAGAAAATAGTCTGTCCCAGACAGCTTCTCTTGTTTGATTGAACTGCACCAATTAAAAGCTGTTTTAAAAATAATTTCATAGTAGGTTTGATCAATTTCTATCACACAGCTACACTTTTCTTTAATTTTAGCTTTATAGTTGAAAGAGTATCTTCAAAACCACTTTTTCTTTTTTTAAAAAAATAGGCACCTGAATCACATGAAACTTGTTTAGACCATCAAGAAAAATATGCCATTTCAATTCAACTATATTTCTGGTAATTTCTTTCCCTTACGTTTTAAGTGCAGAAATATTTATTAGCCCTATTCTCAGAAGCAAGGGTTTGGACATTTGAGGGAAGGGGCTGTGGGATTTTGGTTGATTTTTGTTTTGTAAGACAGAAAACTATTGGCAGATTACACATTCAAAAATGAGTTTTTAAAAAAAAAAATAAAAATTGAGTTCCTGATAACTCCTCCAGCCCAGGAAGTATTAAAGAGAGAACTAATTATTGCCCCAGCTGTGGCTGAGTAGCCCATTTGAAACAGCTGTACTAAAAACCAGCCTGAAATTAGCAGTTGGGTAGGCTGCATGGAGCCTTAGGGAAGGGTTTGGAAGCTTGTAGTGTAGCTCTATGGGTGTCTTAAGGTTTCAAGATATGGTTTTGTATCTTCTGTTACTCTGAAGTGGCCTGTCTTCAGTTCTGCAGGTAAGAAGTGTGGCTGGTATTGTGCTGTGGCGCAGTAAAAGTAGATGATATGAACATAGAGCTTTTTCACCCATGTATGCAGGTTGAGTTTAAATAAGTAACAATGTGTGGTTATGACTCTTACAAATCCTCTCAAAGTTCTGTTATAAATCCTGAGGAAGCTCTCTTGTGTGTCTTGGCTTAAGCTCTTAGGTCTTGGTAGCTCCAAACTTTTATGTTGAGGTGCCCATGAGTGGGGATGGGTAGCTGTGTATGAACAAGTGAGACTGCAGGTGGGCTGTGGAGACCAACAAGCACACCCAAAATCAAATGGGGGTGGTGGTGTAAAGAATATTTCTATATTAAGTAAAAGTCAGGTTGATGGTTTCCAAGTGGTTTAAGTCTTATGAATGCAGATCACAGACTAGTAGGGGCTGGAAGAGGCCTCTAGAGTTTATCTAGTCCACCCCCCCCCCCCCCCCCCCCCGCTAAAGCAGGTTCACCTAGAGCAGGTTTTAAATATCTCCAGAGGAGACTCCACAGCCTCTCTGGGCAGCCTGCCCCAGTGCTCTGTAACCCTCACAGTAAACACTTTCCTCATGTTCAGGAGGAACTTCCTGTGTTCCAGTTTGTACCCATTACCTCTTGCCCTGTCACTGGGCACCACTGAAAAGAGCCTGGCCCCGTAATCTTGACACTCGCCTTTTAGATATTTATAAGCATTGACAAGGTCCCCTCTCAGTCTTCTGTTCTCCAGGCTAAGCAGACCAGGTCTCTCAGCCTTTCTTCCTAAGACAGATGCTCCAGTCCCATAATCATCTTCATAGCCCCTCCCCTGGACTCTCTCTAGTAGCTCCTTGTCTCTCTTGAACTGTGGAGTCCAGAACTGGACACAGTACTTCAGATGTGGCCTCTCCAGGGCAGAGTAGAGTGGGAGAAGAACCTCCCTTGACCTGTTGGTCACACTCTTCTTAATGCGCCTGAATATATAAGATACCTTTCAGTGAATAAAAAACCGGCACTTGACATAAGCGATTAAGATCTCAAACAATGTGTTTTGAAATGGAAAGCTTTTCAGTGTGAAAAGCTTAGTAATGCTCTGAATTCATATCACCTCATGTTACGTTGCTGTGCTTCTTGAACAGCCCCTTATTCTCCTGACATAAGGGTAATGGGATTGTTCTAGGGAGCAGCTCAGGTTTGCTGTTGGAGGCGATTAAAAACAGCTAAACAATGTGTATCCCTATTTGCTGTCTTCATATGAGGAGATGTATACTGCATGTTTCTAAAGCTGCATTTCCATCGTATGTCAGAAGTCATTAAGGAGTAGTTAATTCTTCAAGACCCTAAAGGTCCATGTAGCACAGCAGCAAAGGCTCTAGTGAACAGCTGTGCTGTGGCATGCTCAGCCTTGGGCTGCAATGTGGGGTAGCAGGGAGGAACAGGCAGCTCCTGCCTGGTGCACTGGGGAATCGGTTGCAGGAAGGTCTGGGTGCTCCCCAGAGGAAGCAGAAAAAGGAGGAAGGTGTAAAAAGAGGAAAACTCCAAGAAAAAAGCAACTTCAACCTCCAATGCACAATTCCTGTGTTAAGGCAGCACACTGTGCTGGGAGATCGATCCAGATATTTCCACTGACATATTCAGTGGAGTGTGATAAGGCCTCTGGGAGAGGGAGCAAACTGGTAGTATTAGCAAGTGATCACCACAATAGCAAAAAGAAAGCACAAATTCATTGCTCCTCCTGGCTAAATGAGAAAAGCTGAGACATTAAGTGGAGAAAGGGGGGGAATACTTGATCTTTAGTTTTAACCCACCATTAAAAACTCAATGTGTTTTGGAGTTTTTTCTAGATTACTTTTTTTTAAGTCTGATAAGAGACTCTGAAAGAAACTGTGCTCAGGTATGATAGTTGTTGATGATGAAGTAGTGTCCTCTATCCACTTATTTTATGTAAAAATCTCTGTATTTTATTTAGGAAGCATGTTCTCATAAGCTTCTTCCTCTTCCCATTTCCCACTAGGTTACACGACTGACACTTTTGCCATGACAAATCCATGAGTGTCTTAAAAATCTACCATGAAAACCCTGGAGCTTTAATTATTGCGCATTTACATAATTAGTGCAAATACATGCAATTACCATGTGTACCTACACAATTACCAGCTACAATGATGTACTAACAATCCTTATTAAACTTTAGTGGGGGAGGGATGTGTTGATTGTATGCACAGGCAATGTCTGGAGTTCTGCCTTTTTTTTTTCTTGCACTTATTCAAAATAGCCATGAGTGTTTGGGGATGGGGGGGTTAACACGCTGAAAGCAGTGACATACTGAAAGTAGGTCAATAAGCCATCCAAATCAGAGTTCTAGTGAGATGAAAATACAAGATAGATATTCCCAGCAATGTTTCCAGGATGCAGTAGCTTCTGCAGTTAGTGCAATACTGTCAATTCTTGATTACCCATGGGTTACTTATCCAAATTGTGAAGTAACTGTGGTGCATCAGTATCTACATCCTCTATTGCATTTGTAGTTTACCTGAATAGAATTCCCAAACTTCTATCACGTCTGCACTCTTCCTCCAGTTATAAATATCTGTCCAACTGGAGTCCTCATGACATGCTCCTTGGCTGCCATGTTTAGCTGAATGTCTACTACTGGGCTAAAACAAGTGTTTCCAAACTACGTACTTATATTATTTATCTTAATTAATATTTGCATTAAGATTGGGGGGAGTTTCAGCTCATGAATACTCTTTCTTGTAAAACATATGCTTCCTTTCTTATAAATAGTATTTAATGTAAAAATCCCAAGCATTAGGAAGCCTGCTAATTCAGTAGTTCTCTGGGCTTTTCTGTTCTCTAGGAATTTCAGTGACCTCCTACTTCTCTTGGCCCACAGACAACAAAATACAGCAAATGATGCATTAGGGACCACACCTCTTCCCGTTGTCTTCAGTCTTGCACTTACTCTCCTATTCAGCTATAAGGAATTTGTTGCCTGTGGTCCTTTCGCGAAAGCGCCTTATTACAAAATTCTGCACTGCTCCCTCTGCCCTATGTAATCCCCCCAGAATAGGAAGGAAAATTGTCTGCTGCTTTTTTTTGGTCTTGTTTCCTACACTTCACAGATCACAGTTCAAGCCCTGATGGTCTTTTGTGCCACTTGCACATATGCCTGTGGAGTGTACAGCCACAAGGAAGAGCCTGGGTTTTGTTTTGTTTTATACCTCTTATTAGAGAGTAGAAAACCATACTGTTTGTTAAAGCAGTGAAAAACTGAGAAGCTAATTGTTGCTGCTAAATGAAATAAAGTAATACTTTGAGCTCTCAGGTGTGTTTTATGACCGATATGGCAACTACTGAATAAAATCCTATGCCCCAGAATGTTTATTTGTGTAAATAACTTATGGTTATTTATTCCTATTTTATGAATTTATTTTTTCCTTTTCCAAAATTTTAGTAACCATCCCTTATGGTACAAAATAGGTTGGTTAGGGAAAAAAAAAAAAATTATGCTCCATGCTAAATGGGAGGACCTGTTGAGAATCTAGTCCTAAGTGTGTTTAAGGCTACATTTTATTTAGCATGATTAGCTGTGTTACGAAGCATTATAATGTTCTGGCAAGCTCTATCTGATACAAAGCACTCCTCACTGTCCTTGCAATTACATCTTACTTGACTGTTGTTTGCTTTCCTTTCACGTTGTCAGGCTGGCTAGTTGAGACTAAAATCTCTCACAGAAACTCAGACCAGAGTTCACCCTAAGAGTTCTCCACTTGGTGCTGGTGTTATTTATCATCTCTGCCTCCTGACTGGGTTAGATAAGAGCTGAAGACAAGGGGAGAAACAGAAGTAGGACTCGGGCTTCAACATTCGTGCTCTACACATGGCTGCATTTGCAGTACTTTAAATCTCATTGCCTTTCTCTATTAAAGTTCAGTGAGGGTAAAAGAAGACCTGCTTACTGTCAAAATTTGGCAATAGGTAGTCAAATGACAGAGTAGTATTTTCTTTACCATCTGTGAAACAGGAATCCACACCATAGACATCTCTGCTAACATACCAAGTGAAATGCTCTCAACATAGTTACATGCATGTCTGGTTTTATGTAAGGTTAACCAATTGCATTATTTGGAGCAGATTAAAAATAAGGTCTTGATGTTTGTGATCATTCAAAATTAGTGGGTATTATTTTGTAAGAGCATGATGTTGCACATAGCACTCTGGCCATCTTACAGCTTTGCTAATTATATTCTTCCTGAATACATTCCCCTGAGTTGAAACCTGGATAAGGTTTTCTTTTTCACTTTTTCCTCCTGAAACTGTATGGTGTAGCTAGAAAAGAGTTTAATAACTGAAGTGACTGAAGTCCCTATTTACAAATCTTGGTTGCAAAGTTTGGAAGTTATTTGCTTTATGGGCAAGGTTTGCACGAGTCAAGTGACTTCACCCCAGACCAAATTTTGATTTGAGATTTCTGAAAGTTGAGACATGCCTTGTTCTTGAATTTGGACTTTGATTTGGCTCTGACAGGGCAGTGTCTTTATCTTCTCTAGAAGGAAAGATTGCATGCAGTGGAGTGACTAATGTTTATGTCCCCATAAAAGTATACTTTCGGCACTATATAAACAGCACATTTATAATGCTGCATTTCCTCAGCTCACATATGTTAAGTTCCTTTTCAGTATGTTACAAGTACATAGTGTGCCTTCTCTTCCTAGCCTTCCAGCTCTCCTTTGTTTTTGTTTTTAAGCTGTATCCTTGACCCGTGAAGGCATATATCCTGGATTTCTTCCTATATCATATTTTTAATGGCTTTATTCTCTTTGCTAAACTTATCAAATCACCTTGCTTAATCCAGCATGGTGTGCACATGAAGGCTGAGTACAATGCTGTGAACTACAGCCCTAATCCTTCTCAGAGTATACTCCATGCTTAACTGAGCCATGGGTTGCAAAGTTGCTCAGTGGTTACTCAAGAGTCATAGCTACTTGAGTCTTGTGTTTGCAAGACTAGTGACTTGTTAAGTATATATTGCCTTACTGTGGCACCCCAAAGAGCCCCTAGAAGAGTTTTAGATTTCTGAGTACATGGAACAATTTGCAGAACACCAGCATAAGCAGCGGCTTGGTTCAGAAAGAATGACTGTAAAAGGAGGTGTGAGTGTAAAATCCCATAAAAGATGTTTCCTTAGTGACTAAAAAAAAAAAAAAGCCTTGATGATGCTCCTTTCCTCCCCTGTTGCACTGAAGGTCCTTTGGAGGAATCCAGTCCCTCATTTGAATTACAAATGACTATGTGACTTAGGCAGTATAGGTTGAGGAGGACCAAAGAGGGAGCACATTTAAGACAACATGCAAATATTTTCAGGCCTAAAAAGGAAAAGAAAAAAAGAAAAAGCCCAAACCTCCAGGCACTTCCCTTTTAATGTCTCATACTTGTTTTCAATTTGTTTTTCCCTGTAAAATTGTTTACTTTTTCCTCTAGGACTCCAGTTGCATAACTGCAAATTTCCTTAATGTCTTCGCATAGCAATTTCATCTCTAATTTAAGAAGCCAAATAAACCCTGTCTTATTTCCTATACTATTAAGCAAAAGATAAAAATGGACATAGTCCTCAATAAACTGTACCAGTTTCTCACTGACCATAGCGAAATGTGTACAGCCTGACTGCAGCTTCACTTAAAATTGATCTCACTTTCACACTGGTGTAATTTAACTGCATCCGGTAGTATTACTCATGGCATCCTATGCTGTTGCTAAGTCAGAAAAAGACTTGTTCTCCCTCATTTTGAGGCAGTATTAGCTAAACTTCAGTGTAACTATTGATCTGAGTAAGCATTTGCGTGAGACAAGCCTGTGGCTATGACAGAAGAGTAGGTCAGAGATCTGTGGTGATGGATGGACAGTTCCATGAGGGCTCGGGAGTCTTCAAAATGTGTGTACCTGGGGAGCAGCAGGTGTGGTGGTGCCATGTGTGTGACTGTGACGTGACTATCACAAACAGCTACAAGAAAAGCATTGCTGATGTCAGACCCTATTACAGAATCAGCACTGATCATAGGCAGTCTTTGGTGCATATTGCACAGCTACAGTCTGTGTTGAGCTTACTCGAGTTAGCTTTTAAACTAGGCAGCGTAGTTACTAATGGCTGTAGCACCCAATAGCTCAGTGTGGACTTGCGATCTAAGCACTTACTCCCTTTGGTCTCCATGGTTTGCGCTAAACCCTACACTGCAAAAAGCTGCACTGATAGCAGTTACCTGATAAAACTTGTGTACAAGTAATCTTGGTATGTCTAGACACAATGTCTACATGCCATTTCAATCCATTCCATTTTCATTATGGTACAGTATGAATTATGATAGCAGCAAAACCTAATTTGAACTACAGCTGAAGAGGGTTAGGGGGAGGTGATACTCTGGTTTAACATACAATCCTCTGGAGAAAAGAGTTCAGATCTGTCTTAGGTTATATAACAGAAATGAGGTTAGCAGATTTGGTCTAATCCCTTGTGGACAGGCCCACCACAGAGCATGGAATAATGTGGATAACTGTCTGCCCGCCTGCTCGCTGACGGCTTTGCTACTGCAGCAGCAGAAGGCTGTTCAGCCGGGCTCTGAGATCATGCGCTGAAGCTTACGCAGCTTCTGTTTTAAGGCTAGTTACAACAACTCTACATCTCAAAATTGTCAAGAGTGCTCGTTTGCAAAAAGCAGCCTGGTTTCTTAAATGAAAAGGGCCTAATCCTTGATCATGTTGCAAATATTGTTTTTGCTTTGCTCTGACATTGCAAAGGAGTTGGAAAACTAGGCTGATCAGCCTAATTGAGAGTATTCTTGGGACCACACTGAATAAACTAAGCCAGCCCTGCCATACGTTTAAACTCCTAACCCCTTTTTTCAGTCCAAGTGCCCAGTCTGCCCCTTATGCCCCAGCAGGTAACTGACAGTGAACTGCAGCAGCTATAGAAGTGTTTTGTTCTTTGTTGTGGATTAGCCCAGTCCCTGGCTGAAAGAAAGCATATCACCATGGGTTAGAGGCACCTTTCTGATTTAATGAATTGTGTTGGCACAGGTCAAAGAAAACTAAGGCCCTCCTAATCTTTAAGGAGTTAAAAATGATTTACAAACAAAGTGATAAATATACTAGATAAACTGACTGCTGCAACCACTTTTGGGCCAAAACTTAGCGGGTGACTAACACGGCCTATGGACAAAATAAGGAATGTCTCCTGCAACTGAGAACATGAAGGGCTCTATGCAGGCAGGCACAGCAGTTGGGATCTGGCCATGACACCAGTTAGCGCTGGCTGTCACTGCAAGCGCTGTCTGATCTCTAATGACTGCAAGTGGCCAAGGCTGTTGCAGTTGTGCATCCCCTCTGGACAGGTATTGCCTCCAGCCCCTCCGGTGCGCCTGAACAGCCTATGGCAACACCCGCTTAGTAGAGACAGGCTCAGAGGACACAATGGCACCTGCTAAATCACCAAACTTATTTCCTGTGAGACCTTTATTTTCCTAGCTGTGTACTGATCAAGCAACTTAGTTTCTGAGAGATGGCAGGATGATGCAGCTGGGGTGAGGGGGGGGGTGTCACTGTTGGAGTAGCTGAGGGTGACATCTTGGCCAAACTTCGTTGGAAGCACCCAGGTCTCGCCGCTGGGGTTGTGTTGCTCCGCAATTACGCAGACCCGGGGGCCCGGACCTGTGAAGAAAATACTCCCTCGACGGGTAACAGGGCTCGTCCGTGCGGGGCCTCGAAGCAGGGCCTGTGCGTCTCGCACCTGCCCCTGGGCCTTAGGCCGCGTCGCCGCGACTGCAACCCACGGTGCTCCCCGCGCCCCTAACGACTGCGGCCCGCCCGCCCTGCCCTGCCCCTCAAGGCCGCGGCCTGCCACCCCCGCTGGGGACGGGGGACCCGGCCCGGCGGAGGCCGAGGGCTCCCGCCCGGGCTGCCGAGGAGAGCGATTAGGAGCAGCGGCGGACAGGCGGTGCCGGGCCGCGCGGGGCACGTCATGGCGCGAGAGGGGGCAGCGATACGGAGACCCGGTGCCCCTCCCCACCCGGGCGGGCGGTGTGGCGGGGGCTAGGGGGGCGCACGGTACCGGTGCCCCCTCCCTTCCCCGGTCGCGGCGGGGCGGCCGCGCGCCTTTAAGGGGCGGCGGGCGGGCGCGGGGAGGGCTGGCTTGCAGCAGCATTGTTCCCTGACGTCACTGGCAGCCTGTGCGGCGGCGGCTGCTCTCAAACTTGTCTTTGTTATTCGGCGCTCCCCGGCTGACACCGCGGCCGCACGGAAAACGCGGAGTCGGAGCCGCGCCGGAGCGGCGGGACGCGCCGTCCGCCACGAGCTGGCCGCCCCCGCTGGGGTGGTGGTGGGGGAGCGCTGCCCCCCCGGGGCTCCCCCCGCAGCCACAGCGGTAGCGGGGCGGGCGGGCCGCCGCCGCTCTGCCTCCGCGGTCGGGGCGGCGGCGGGGCGCCGTCTGTGCAGCGGCGGGCGCCGCGCCCGCAGGGCTCCCCCCTGCGCCCCCCGGGGGCGGTTGGCTGGAGAGGGCAGAGCAGCAGGAAAAGGGACTTTCTGGGGAGCCGCAAATGAGCGGGCCGGAGGGCCGCGCCGGGCGCCGCCTTCGGGGGGAGCGGGCGGGCGGTGCAGTCCCGCTCCCCGCCGTCCCCGCGCCTGAACTGCCCCATGCAAATCAGTACGTAAATCGGCGGCAGCCAGCGGAAGGGGGTCGGGAGCGCCCCCCTGGGGGAGACCCGCGGGGTTACCGGCGTGGGGAGCGGCAGTAGCGCACGATTCCGGCTGCACGCGATTTTATTTTTTTTAAAGTGTGTGTGTGTGTCGTCCCCCCCCCTCTTCCCCGAGTAATCCCACATCCCTTGAAGTCGAGATCGTTCTCCTCCTCCAACAACAAGACGAATGTGACCAGCGCAGAGCTGCACAGTGCTGTTTCAATTGCTTATCTTAATTGCATAACCTAACAAGCCCCGTTGGAGCAGGGATGAATATATTAGGCTTATTAACAACTAATCATAAAATATTGATTGTCCTGGAAATGTTTTATCAAGGGGAAGAGAAGTCGAGGGAGATGTTTTTTAGCAGACTGGTGCTCGTCAGACAAGGACGGTTTCTTGTTGTTTTCTCCCTGGAAATCGGGCTGGATTTCCTGAGGAGGAGAGGGAAAAAATAACCCAACCCAGCCCGCCCTATTGTTAGCGCTGCGGGCGGCGGGGGGGGGGGGGGGCGGCCTCCGCCGCCCCGGCCCGGCCCCCCCGCCGGCGGGGCCGCCTCCCAGGCCCGCCCCGCCGGGCACAGCGGCCCGCCCGCCCGGCTTCCCCGGCAGAGCCCCGGTGGCAGGCGGGGACCCCCGGGAGAGCCCCGCTCCTGCCTGGGTGGCAGGAGCTCCGGGCTCTGGAAATAACAGCGGCCGCGGGGGTGGCAATAAGGGGGGCGGGGGGAGTGGGCGCCTAAAGTGAGATAACACGGAGTAGCGGGATATCTCGGCGCTCTCGTGTAATCCCCTGCCCGCCCGGTAGTTCCTCCCATCCCCGTGAAAATTCTCCGTGGAGGCGGTAGAGACGGAGGCACCGCACGGTTGAGAGTATAGTGGGTCCGGGGTGGTTTTCCCCTATTTAATAGTACAAAAATACAGAAGGGAGGACAAACGCTCTCCTGCTTTCAGTTTCCAGAGCGGAAGGGTTTCCGAGTGCCTGGTATTCGGGAAGACTAAAACAAGAATCCCCGCCTTAAAATACACTGTAAGACAATATTTGTATTTTAACTCGTATCTAAGATTTTTAACTTTGTGTGATTTGGGGAGGGAGGGTTGCGGGAGGGAGAGGGAAGGAGAGAGGGCGAAGGAAAGAACATCCCTGTAGAAGGCAGCTCCCTTTCAGATAGGAATCTGGGACAGATTTTGCCAGCAGCCACAAAGCATGGCCCTTTGGTAATAGAATAGCCAATGTAATTTGACACTTCAACTTGCTGTGCTCTCTGCTAGTTGATTCACTTACTCACCCACTAACATTGAGCTCCTTTTCACTGTCTGTGGGCAAGGAAAAAAAAAAAGAGGGGGGGGAAGCGAGGGGGAAGAAGGAAGAAAGGGGGGAATAAACAAAACTATATATTTAAAAATACCCGAGTAAAGCTGCAAATCAGTTGGGGAGAGAGGATTTTGCCTGCCTTCTTCCTTATTATTTTGCTGCTGCAAGGCTGCTTTGCAATCGGTAGGTAAGTTTCGCGTCTATTTGCGCTCCTTGCTCGCACCTCCCCGTTCGCGGCCGGGCAGGGGTTGCGTCTCGGCGGAGCAGAAACAATGGAGCGGCCACGCTGGGGAAATAGGTGTACGGGGTGGGGGGGGAAATACATATTTATTCTGCGAGGGGAGAAAATGTGCGGAGGCTTCTTAAAGGGGCAGGCTGTCCCCGCCGAGGGAGCGGGGCGAGGGCGGCCGGGGAGCCGCGGAGCCGGGCCCGGCGGCGGGGAGGCGGCTCTGCCCAGGAAATGCCCTTCCCGGGCCGGCCGCGAGGCCGCGGGGGGACCCGGCCCGGGTCTAACTTGTAGCAGCCGCGAGGCGGGCGGGCGTCGGAGCCGCCGTAAAAAACAAAGGGGGCTGCGGGGGCCGGGGCGGCGGCTGCCCCCGGCCGGGGCGAGCGCCGTCGGGGCGGGCGGGTTGGAGCCTCGCGGCGGGGCCGGGGCTCGGGTCGTGCCCGGCTGCGTATGCGTGCCCGGCCGCGCGTGTTGGGCTTGGGAGACGCGTGGGGGAGGTTGCGCCTGTTTTCCGGGCTCCGGGAAGCTTGCCTGGGTGTAAATTCCTTGTGTCTGGGTTTGGAGAGCCAGTTGGAACCGGGGCCTCTCTCGCTAGGCAGAAGGAAGGAGCAACACCCCCCCCTTTCCCTCCCCCGCTGCATCTGTCCAGGAAGCCGCCGGAGCGGACGGGAGGGGGCGCGGGGGCAGAGGGCTGGGGGGGGGGGGGGGGAGGGGGGGGCGGCCCGGCCGCCGCTTACCGCCCGCCTTTGTGCGAGGGGTGCGGGGTAAGTGCTTCCAGGGGCGGCCGGCGGAGCTGCCCGCGGGGAGAGGGGGAATGGCAGTCAGTTAAAAGACACTTCAGGAATGTAAACATAAAAATAGGAGCCATCCAGCCACGCTTTTATTGCCCCCCCGCGCCGCTCGGGATAGCGCTCTGGGCTGGCTCGGTAGCGGGGAAGGAGTAAGGCAGCCACAGGCAGGGGGAGGAAGTTGTTACTATAATCAGGTTTTTAGATTGTAAACTTTGTTTTGCACGTGCAAAGTTTAATTTCGGTGCTACCTTGGAGGCTGCGATTAGGGGGACCGGAGTGGGGAGGCGTCTCGGGTTTTCTCCTGTAAGTGCAGCCCCATTACCATATTTATTGAAGGCGAAATGTGCCCGGCGGTGGAAGCGTGACCCCCGCATCGCGGCGAAACGGCTTTTGTCTGGGGTTGTCGGGGTCCCGCTAAACAGTTAACGGCAGCTGCACAAATGATTACAAATTGCAGCCATATAGGCGGTTTATTAAGACTGAAGGTAACTTAAGGAATAGCTCTGCGTTGCCGTCCGATTGTGCACAGTGTATATTTTTGTGCTTCAGTTAATAATCTGCAAACGGCTTAATGGCTCTGTAGTGCCAGAGGAATTGGTTTTCTCCATTTACTTCAGCAGGCCTGAGTGAAGCTGGTGTTCTGATGCTTTTTTCAATGCATTGACATGAGAGAAGAGGATTTAACTTGGCAGCCTGAACAAATGCTCTATCAAAGGTTTCCTAAGAGACAGTAGGAGAGCGGGGGAGATGAATGACCTGGGGTAGTTTTAGGGTGCTACCTATGCAAGCTTTCTTTTAAATATGAAATGGCCATTTAGGACTCTGAATAAAACCGCGTGCATCAGAAAGGCGACAGGCTTATAAAATTTAAAAGGGCAAAAGCCCATTAATGCTGTGGCAAAGCTCTGGCTCCCAGCTCTGGTTGAGTAGTTCCAACTGCCTTGAAGTGCCAAAGCTTTTAAGGAATCTTTAGCAACAGCTTCTCTCGAGCTGCAATATGGACCTTGGCCTTGCACCCTGGAAGGTTAATGGTGCTGCCTCTTCTCCCCAGCCAGGGGAGAGAAGGCAAGGGCACAGGGCACAAGGGCACCAGGGGTAACAGAGGTGAAGCCAAACCAGGAGCAGCAGGGGGGAGGTGGGAAAGAGCTCTACTCTGGGATGTACGGCTAGAACATCTTACTGGTGGGAAACTGCTCAGGTCGTGGTACTTGCACAGTACTCTAACTCAGAAGTATTTCCAGCACCAGCAGAGAAGTTTCACAGAGGAATATAGCAAAACTAAACACCACTGCCAGCCTTTGGGAGAAGGATCCCTCTGACAAATATAGTTGATCTCAGCTTCAAACATCCACTTCCTTCTCTTGATTGGGGGAAATGTACTGTGGCATCAGTCTTCTCTTGGCGGGGCCTGGTGCAGGTCTGTGAATGCCAGAAGACTTGCTCTGACCTTTTTCTGTTCAAGTTAGGATGTTGAAACACCAGCCATCAAACAAAAGATACATTGAAAGCAAGATCTGCAATGAAGCACGTGTCACTTTGAGGCTAGTTGAGTGCATTTGGTGACTCTTTTCCTCGGATGTTGGGGGGGGGGGGGGTGGGGGAGGAAAGGCTGCTTATTTTTAAAATGAGGCTATGGAAAACATGACTTGAAATCCTCTAAATACCCCACCGTCAAGGACCTTTCTTCTTTTTATCTTTACTTTTTAAATGTTGTCTTAAAATGTCTTGATTTATGCTTTTTGTTACATGTGTATCTATAATTCTCAAATTGCAAGAAGACTGTTACTTTTTCCCCACGGGTGCGAGGAGGACCAGGAATTTTACAGAATCTCCTGCATTTTAAAAAAAAACCCCAAAGAAGTTGTTTTTTTTTTAAAAAAAGTCTTTAGGATTATGTTTTAGAACAACGAAAAATTTCCTGGGATTTAATTTGCAGATTGTGATTTTTATCTACGCAAGATAACAGCACCTCAAAAGGTGGCTGATTAAAAGATTATTCTGTAAAATGTAATTTAAATTTACTTTGGGCTTTCAGAATTTAAAAAGAACGCCCTCACGACTGGTCGATATAGGTATCTAACTTGCCAATGACATTCATGTCAACATGGACAGATGCTTTTATTGCATACATTGTTTACAGTCTACAATACCTTAAATAAACCTTGATCATGATTAGAAACAATAATTGAGTCTGTGGCAAAGGATCAATGAAAACTTTGTTTCAGGAAAGAAGTGAGTAGCTGTGTATATGTACAGAGAGTGTTTTGTGCTGTCTGAGATGGGATAAAACTACAATCTTAATGCTGCATACAAGTCTGTTTTTAGAATATTTTAAGAAACCCACAAAAGATAATAGATCATTTTCTGCAGCATCCGAAAGATTTGTCCTCATCAGCAGTGGTTACAAGGAGTGGAAAGGAGAGAAAGCTTTGTAGCATGTTTTCATTCATAAATTTTCTTGGGAAACTTTTCACTTGCCCTTTACCCCAAATCTCTTACACTTTTATAGGTTCCAAAGGTTTTGGAAAAACCAAAAAAAGCCAAAACAAAACCCCCAAACACCCCACCCCCAACCCCCTCCCCCCCAGAAAAAGAAAACTCAACCCACCAAAAAAACCCACCTCGCAGACAGCAGTTACATCACTGACACTGTAGTTGGAGTAATGTTGGCTGGTTTTTAGCAACTTGATGTTTGTACTAGCAGCCTGGAAAGTGTGGTTTCTTTCCTGAAAAGGAAGAAAAATGGATCCCAGAAAGGAAACAAAGTTCGAATTCCTTTTGCCTTCTACAGTGTTGTTGATAGGCTTCAGGACAACGGGGATCTAGCCGTTTTGCAGTCGCACAGGAGATAATGTGACTATGAGACATGGATGTAGTGGGTGGCCAGGAGCTCATGGTGCCTACCATGCTGCTGTAACAACGTGGGTGATGAAATGCTGTGGAGGGAGTGAGCTGGGATTGTTATGGCTTTACCTGAAAGCCTGTTTCTCATAAATAAGTAGGACTGAAGTTAATGCCTGTGGTAACAAATTTGACCACTATGCAATTGGCTGATTTGTTCGCTCCTAGTTAGACCAATTTTTGTGAAATCCTATCCTGTATTACAGCAAAGCGGCAAGAATATTGCTGAAGAGTTTAGAGTCGGTTTATGCTTGTTCTTGTCAACTGACTGTTGTGGAATGAGGAGTGTAAGCCCTCTTTATCCATTTAGGTGTGCTTTGTGTGAAAGCACAGTAAACAGTGCATCAATACAGACTACCACAGATGGGTACTGATACACCTCCTGCTCAGATATTGTATGTTTTCCTTTCACTGGATTTAGGTGTATGTAAGATTTCTTGCTGATGGTAAGTTTAGGCTGTCAGTGGTATTAAAATAACTTCTGCTTTAAATGATGCCTTTGGCTTAAAAACAAAAGGTTTGTACATTGAAATGTTGCTTTGCCATATTGATTTTTTTTTTTTTCCCCACTTCTTTTTCTAAAAGGAAAAACTTCTTATGTAGCAGTTTTCAATGTCTTTATTTCCATTGGGTTTCACATGATCATTAGCATTCAGCTTGGTTACTGTTAGAATATTGTAAAGGTGCTATAGACTGCAAGAGAAACGTCCAGGCAATGGGTTGTAATGGATCTCCACGGCTCGACTGTTGGAGGCAGTAGTGTATTATGAGAGCAGGAGATGGCTGTACACTTTTTACATGTTATTTTTGGTTCTGATGGTTTAAGATGCACTGAAGTTTACATTGCCTGCAAAGGTGGAGTTTGCCAGCTTCAGTACAGTGCCTCTACCGTTCCTTTATGGAGCACGGCAAATTTGTATGGGTATTATTTACGTAGTAGAAAAAATAAAGTTGTTCTTAGGCAGACAAAGTCACTTTCTATCTAATTTCTCCTGTTGTCAACAGAAATTAAGTTGCTCCACAGGGGATGACTCATTCTTAAAAGAACCTGCCCTTCTGAAGGCCCACATAGGTGATCATTTGATCTGGGCCACCTATAGTTTCCTTCAGTTGCTTATACTTTTTAGACTTGTAGCAGAGGATAGAAGTAGTAATTTGTACTCCTGTATTGAATCTTGGAACAGCCAAATAAAATTCCTTCCACTGGAGAAGGAGTGATGGTTTACGCTTTTTAAAATAAGGTTTAGGATCTAATGGAATATCTGAGCCTGAAAAGAGAATTCTGTCCTTTCCACAGATAATTCAATAAATCGAGCTGTTCTGTATTTTGTCTAGTGTATTAATATTGAGGTAGTTGCATGCAAGCTATCATGTTAACATTCCATTAAGATAAACATGTGGAAATTCCATAAAACTGTGGATTTGGATTGTGTCTACTGCTTGTTATTTGTCTTCATAAGGAATTTGTTATTTGTTATTTGTTTGGTTTTGGTTTTGTTTTTTTTTTTAATTTTGATTTTCCTGACTTGATATTTGTATGTCAGTGGGTGGTGGAGAGCAAAACTGATGCCCTCATGCTAAGACATCCTTCTTCAGTCCTGTGAAACCTACCCAGGCAGTCCTCTGGCTGCCTGATCCATAGGCAGTGGTGTTGCCCTCTCCCTGTAGAGCCATATTCCAGTTACTTGATAGTCAGTATTGGCTGCGAGCACAGAGGGGCTGTGGTTGCTGTAAGACTTTTTTTTGTTGTTGTTGTTAGAGAAAAGCAGCATTGCTGTGGGTCTTGACTTCAGAAGAGGGAACAACTCCAACCTGTAGATAATACATAATGTGTCATCAAAGATAGCATGAGAGCAAAAGCCACAGACTTTGTGCATCTGATAACATCACGCAAAACCAGTATGGGAATTGTTTGTTGTCTTTATTTGGTCATCTTCAAATCTTTCTCAACACTTTGTCTGGTAACTCGTAAACTCTTCTGGTGACTTACTTTAATAGTCATCTTGGTCAGGATAGAATTAACTAGAGGATGCTAACTGGTTGGTCTAATGTACAAATGTGCATAAACTCTGCCCTGTTGATATTGCAACTCTGTGCCTGTGAAATACCATTTGCCATCTTTGCTGATTAGGTAAAAACAAATACGTTTGAGGAGTAAGTGAAAAAGCAGTGTGTTTACGGAAAGTTTGTGCTGTCTTTTGGATTTTTTTTTTTTTTTTAAATTCGTTTGAGACTTCAGGGCTGCAATGACTGACTGACTGGCAAAGTGAATGCTATCAGTCTCTTGGAGATTTCTAGATAGTCTCATAACTAATCAGAAGGGGCTTAATTTATTGGGGCTGCAGTGACATAGATATGTGACAGAATAGAAGGGGCTTCAATTGGCCATTTAGTAGCAAAAGCAGTTCCCTTGATGAATATCTGTTTGTTTCTTGGCTGTATTCCTGATTCCATCTTGAGAACAGCAGAGCCTTTTAGGCTGCCCTGAAATACACACCTCCTGTATCTTCATCAGTAAATTCTGAAGTGCAGGTTTCTCTTCCTCTCTCGATTTTGAACACCCATTCCGAAAACAGATTAACTGATCGAATACAGGCTTACTGTGTAAATAAGAACATCGTGGCATGGGAGAGCAGTGCAGGGCAATGTCAAGGCTGACTTTACTGCTGGGCAGCTGGCAGCTGAAGAGGTTTGAAATTGGACTTTCCAGGAAATTATGTGGTCTTGTGCTGATGCTGAGAAGTGGGGTTTCCCTAGGCTGGTCATGATTTCTACCTCACCAAAGGTAGAAATTCTCTTAAGCTTGTAAGGTGTTTTTACAACTTCCGCATATCACTGAAGCTCAGACCCTTCCCCTATGCTATTCTCTTGGGCATGGTTGTTGTCCAGCACCCATCTGGTAGAGGGGCATCTTCCAAATCAAAGGTTACCATCTGCTTTTGGTTATTTTAGAGGTGTGAGAGTGTGATGGGGGGCAAAAAAACCCCACAAAAGTGTTGAGTGACAGTGAGGAAAGGCTCGTGTCTTCAGTTGCAGGACACCACCTCCCAACTACAGCCACTTTCTCAAGGAAGCAAGAGTAGATCGCCAACCTGCTGTCCTGCTGCTCCCGTGCCCAGTTTGAGCTGTATTTCTGGTCATGCAGCCGGAAGGTGGGATGCCCCCATGGATGGCTTGAAAATAAGAAACACCTTACAGATCACTGCTTTAACATAAACTGTAGTCTTCCTTAGCATTGCATGTATCTCTTAAGATTTTGGCTGTTGTAAATGACAAAAAAGCCTTATAAACAGAAAGATTTTCTTAGAGAATGTTTTTGTTTAAAATACATTGCAAAAATACAAGCTCTTGCAGCTAGAGTAGTTTGACAAGAAGCATGATCACTTTTTAAATTTTAAAACTGTAACCTATTCATAGGTCAATGGAAGACCCATTTGGTTATATCCCCCCCCCCAAAAAAAAAAAGGCACGAGAAAAGCTTTAAAAAGTGGTTTTAGAGACTTCGTTGACATTGAATTCTCGGAAGAGCAGTTTGTTTATATATCTGTCTATATACGAAAGAGAGAAGGATTTATTATCCTGCAGGTTTGCAGGGGGGAAGAAGAACGATGTGGTTGTCAGGCAGTCTACCCAATCTCTCAGTGTCCTTCCTGTAAATTCTGTGTTTGCTTAATGCTCTTATAACCCTTTTCCCAGCAGTGGGATCACAGAAGTTAACTTGTTTACAGCTGGTATTCAGTGTATGTTGGCCTCCCTCACAGCAACCCAGTACTTCCCCTAAGCCTTTTCAAAGCTAGCTGTTCTACCCTCCTCCACTTAGCACAGGTTGATGCACTTTACATTTGATTAATTTTTTTTTTTAAAAAAGATTGGAATGCTTGTTCTAAAAAGACTCAAGGCCAGTGAATTGTTGTCCTGCATGTGCTCTTGGGATCCTGACTGTCTTCATGTTCAGTTTGCTGTCCTTTGGGTGCTTTACAAAACCATGATGTCCTGCCTTGCCACTGAGATACAGGTACTCTCTCTGTTCACAGAAGATCAAGACACTGAGTTGCAGTGGGCACATATGTGCAAATGCAGGTAGCAGCTCTGCAACTGAAAACATTAACTCAACATGTGTTGCGTTAGCAAGGCTGTTTCTCTACAAACTAGTATTCAACTTCATCCCATTCACAAGTCTCTTCTTTCTTGCTTCTGAGAGATCCATTCTGATACGTCTCACCTGGCAAGAATTAAAGCAACTATCAGTCCTTCTCTAAGAAATTTGTTTTAGGAACTATACTTCAGTCTTTTCCTGTCCTCTGAAGTATGAAATTTCTCCCAAAATTTACATCACTGTTTTAAAAAGTGTTAGGTTGCAGTCCAGCTGGAGTTTGATAACGTTAGACACGGGAGCCTACTAGCTTTCCAACTGAATGCATAGCTTTGGCTTTTGGCACTGTAAAACTCTGACATGTCGCACATTGTAATCATAACAGTATTATGTAAGGAGAAGTTATTTTGGGCCACTAGCAGAGCCTTCTAAGACTTGGTTAAAGCAGCCTTGTGAGTTAAAACACTTGGGCTACATCCTTTTCCTGCAGCTTTTTGACTAAGTAAGCATGTGGGTGGTGTGTCCTTTCCTGATCATCTGCCCTTGACTTTGCTTAGGCTGCGGCACTGGCTGTGAACCTGCTGCTGCCACAGCAATGCACACTGCTGCGGGGACCCCTTGGGAGGAAGGCTCATCCTTGCTCAGCACCAGCTTTCATGCCCCCAGGCTGCTTTGGAGTGGGACTGGAAGGAGAAACTGGGGGGCTCTGTGACCCAGCTGCTCTGGGCTTGGTGGCAGCTCCTGTGTCAGTGGAGGGACAGGAGTTATGTGGGAAAGTGGATACCCAGAAGGGCTTCAAAACCCAGGTAAACAAAGTCCCACCTCTGCAGTGGGCACCCACTTGTTTATGTGTAACTCAGGAGTCACTGCTTCAGTTGGCCTTGTTATTCTTTACCAAAGGACAAGTAAAACCATGACAGCAGCTGTTCGTGACCAGCAAGAGAGCAGAATAAATCTGGGGCAAACTTTGAAATGTTTGTTAATAACAAATTCTTAGTCCTGGTGTTTAACAAAGGTACAGTTTACATATGTGAAAGATGCCATACTCGGACCTGTCTGAGCGATACAAATGCTTTCCTTCAAGACCAAACCTTGCATACCGTGTGATCCTTGGGTATGAATTGCAGATAAAGGGAAGGCTATTCAGACCTTGTTTATACTTAAGAAGGAATCAGCAACAGGACGCAAGATAAATATTTTAAAATATTCGCGTGAAATTACTTGATCCTCTGACATCTGTGCGCAGGGAGCGTGGAGGTGATCTGCTGCCGCTGGCACTGACTGGAGCAGTGCAAGTGGCGAGAGCAGAAAGGGCCCCCCAAGGCATAGACCAGATGGTGCTCGGCGCTGCGCAGGCTTGGGTGAAGCGGTGGTTCTTTCTGCTAAGGCTTTGCAAAGGATAGCGCTGTGAATGGTTAGCACTTCAGACCCTTTTTGATTAAAAATGGGTTCTGAAAATATTTGCAATCACTTTTTTTTCTACCTGTATGCATTGCAGGTTGTTCTTTGTAATCGTTTGACAGGCATCTGGGATGTGTGGGGTTTGCTGGGGAGTGGAGGAGGGGGAGGTGGCTGATGGAGGTTTCAGAGGCTGTGTTTGAGGAATTGGTTGGGGGGAAGCAGATGGGCACCTTAAATTCAGGACTGTTCTTGCTTATCCTTAAGCAAAATATCAAGGTTGTTTTGTCTCTAGATAAATACAAAAGTATGTGAAATTTAGGATTCTTCTGTATAAGTGTCTTTTGGTGACTAATTGGTAAGTTGAACATCCGTTTTGAAGAGTTTGGCGTGTTTCTGCTTAGCTAACCCAGAGCACAACCGCTCCCACCGAGCAATGGTTAGTATGCTGGGTTTAGTGCACTGTTTTGTAACCTTTGGATATCTGGCTTTAGTGCTGCCCTTGTCCATGGTGGGTCCTCTCAAGCCCTATGCGATACTGGATGGGTACACCTAATACAGCTCTCATGTCTGTTTGCCCTATAGCTGGGGCACTAGACATGCGCAGGTAAACATACTAATGAGCTGAAATGAGGAGTCAGGTAGATGATAGGCTGCGATTGTGCAGTGCCCAGGCTCTGCCATGGTGACTAAGACAGCATGATAGTTTCCTTATTGGCCACCATCTGTCTGCTCCTTGCTGGCGCCTCTCAGCTGGCGATCAGCATTTGGGAGCTGGGCCCAGCGCTGCCTCTGCGCAGCACCCAGCACAGGGTGGCTGGGGTCAGGAAGGAGGAGAGGAGGATGCCGCTTAGGTTTCTGGTTATCATTGGCGTGATAGTTCTGTCATTAGATTTGTTTGATCACTTTCAAAAATAAAAAGTAAAAATTCTGAGACAGAGTTTTCCTAAAAGGTTTTGCATCCTAAGTACGTGTATAAATTATGTATTCAATGCATGAACTTTTTGTAAAACCTTTTGTGAAAGAAAGTCTTGTAGCAGTGCCTACTTTTAAAATATTAGTGTTTTGAAAATTTCAACTAAACTTCTAATGTTTCTGGCAGTTTTATGCTGTCATATGATCTGAAATTCAAATTTGAAACTCTGAATTTGGACACCCAAAAAGAAACAGCATGTCAGTCTACAGTCTTAGTCCTTTGTCTGAAATTGCAGCTATGGCCCTCAATGCCTCTTTCTTAATAAAGAGAAATGTAAATCAAAAATACTTGTAATGTTGCCAGCATCTTGTCCTAGCAATATCACAACGTATGAAATCATAAAATGAAGAAACACAGTATATATCTCCTGTCATATGAAAAGTATATTTTTAAGTCTATCTTTGCGCTATTCGTGCTCCTCAGTGTTCATGAATTTATGGTTTATTTTGCTGTAGAAACTGATAGCCAACTTCACCTGGCAAAATGATTATAGAAGAAACTGGAGAATGGAGTGTCAAGCTCCCCTTTTTAATATTACAGCCGACTTAAGGATGATTTGTAGGAAATGAAAGATGAATGCACATATGCTGACATCGCTTAAAGATTGTCTGGCTTCTTTGTTTAATAAGGATAAAAACCCCAAAAGAAATGCTGAAGAGGCAGGGATTCTCTGGCAGTTGATCTGTTTGTGTTGTTAACGTAGAATATTTTTAGCCTGAGATACAAAAATACATGCTTTTGTATTCAGAGAGAGACTGTTGTTTCCATTTATTTTAAAACCCTGGATGGGAAACAAGATGTTAGACCTATTATAATGCAACCCAGTAATTAACATATGTTGGCCTGCCTCTGCCAAGGATTTCCTATGAGTAACACAAGTTGCACAAGTAGAGAAGTCAGGTTGTTTGTCAGTGAAGAACCATACATACACGCATGAGTGATCAGATCCTAAAGACTTCATCCAAGCATAGGATGCAAATCTGTGTTTGCATCTACGAGCAATTATAGTTTAAATGTCCTCTTAGCTATGTTAGGCTTAGGAAAAAAAAAAGGGTTCTCCCTCACCCTGTTGTAAAAGATTCTCTTGTCCAGTTTTAAGAAAACTGGGATTATGATTGATGGAGAAGTTTCAAATTTTTGGTTATGTGGGGGCTTTGTGTGTGGTGGTTGTGGGTTGCTTTTTTGTTTGTTTTGTTAGCTTGGGTTTTTTGTGGGGGGGGGGTGTTGTTGTTTTTTTTTTTTTAAATTCCCCAATTCCTGAGTGACTGGAGTGAGGAATCTCAGAGGTGCTTTCAACAGTACGAATTGTCTGTCACTGACTTTCAAAGATTCTGTGCATTGCAGTCACATCAGGTGAGTACCAGGTAGTTGGATCCAACTTTTCCATTTGCATGGACCTTTCACAGCAGAGGAGTGGAGTGACTTAGTTAAACTGAAAATGTTTTCTCTGTGATCAAAGCTAACACATGTAACGCACATACTGCATGTACTGTCTATAGGTATGTTACTTCCACCCAAATATACAAGTTCTGCAGTTGCATATAGGAAGGGGGTCAGGGGTAGAGTAAAAGCTGAAATAAAAATACTTTTATAAAAGTATAAAAACGTATGCGAGTTCAGCTTTTGAATGGTGGATTTTTTATTATTTTTTTTCCTAAGGAAGTGTATATGACAAATTCAGACCTATTTTCCTAATAAATGTTAGGGGAAGTCAGATGGTATATTGTGGATTTAAATAACTGAAATCTGTCTTCAGAATAGTTTGAAGGTCATATATTCTTGAACTCTGAAATGTGCTCCAATTAGTGTTCTATTTAAAAATAGATTTTGTTTCTTAACCTGAAAGCAGGCTGTTGCACACCAACTAATTGTTTAATGTGGGCTCACAGTTAGTGACTTCTCTCAATGTGACCCCATTGGGACTGGAACATAGAGAGGTAGTAGGATTAATCAATATCTGTATACATTGTAAGTATTAACAACTCCCAAACACCAGAGGTTCTTTGGTGGATTATCACGATAGAGTAAAATGCATCATTGCTTTTTCCACTTAAAGAATTATGTGTTTAATTTGTGGTTTATATTTCAACACTGTTCAGCTATAAATAAAGCCTGACTATGACAGTGATGGCCTTCAGAATACCGTTTGATTCTAAGTTCACAATTGTTGTTTTTGCCTTGAGTGCAATTTTCAAGCTGTGCAGTGTGGATGGCCTTGAAGAAGAGGAACTTGCAATACAGAAAGTGAGTTTTGGTGCTTAGAGTACTGATTAGGCTAATTTAAGATTGCCAGCCTTAAAATATTCGGCCACCAGAAGCCAGGCCTGTACAATAATTTTAAATAATAACAAACTTGCATTCTTTTGCAAAATCTGCCTTTTGGGGTTTGTTTAGGGTTCATATGTTCATCCTGAATCGCAAGCACTAGAAATTCATAAAACAGAGGTGCTGTTATAATCAGTTGACTTAGGAGTTGGAGCTTTAGAATACACATGAAAGTAGTATCAGGCTTAGCTTCAGGACTCCTTTTTTTACTTCCTGTTGCACTTTGATGCCATGTTCGGTGGTGGTAGGTCCAATTCACACCCAGAGGCTGTTTGCCACCCTCTCTCAAAGCAGGGTAGTACAATTGGTAGTCATGCTTAGCAACACTACTCGCCTGTTTTTTAAATCATCGAGCACCTTGTGGCTCCCCAGAAAGTTAAGTAAAGACTGCAGTGGGTCAGAACTTTTTTTGATTTGCAAATTTTTAATGTCTAGAAAACACATTTTTATCTTTTAAAAGTGGAATTGTTGGATGTAAAATCTGCTGCCACCTCCACTGCCGTTATTCTAAAATGGGTAGACTCAGCAGACTGTTAAGAGATGCTGGAAAACCTGGCTAGTCTAAGGGGAAAATAGCTGGCTGGGAAAAATATGTGGTAAGAAAGGTGTAGCTGGATTTACCGCCTTGTAGGTGTTTTGGCCATAGAAAGTGAAATTGCTGAATTTGTGTTAATATATTGTGCATTCAAATACCTGTCGGAAGGCTTTTTGATCTGCGGGTACTATTTTTATCTTCATTTACAAATCAGCAGGTGTTTGCAGCGCTTTTGGACATCTATCCTTTTGAGGCATTTATGAGTAAATGTTTCTGGCTGTCATAGTTTTGGCTGGTCAAGTCCACATTAATTGCTGCACTCTGTGCAGTTGTTCTAGCATTTAAATACTGCCTGTGAGTAAGTTTGATTAAAATTACATCTCTAGGTGCACACTAAATACCTTTGATACCTCACCTACAAACAACTGTAGAATTGTTGGTGAGAATGACAGCTGCAGGCAATAAACGAGGACAGTAATAGAAGTCTCAGTGCTGGAGAGAGCATCATAAATCATGAGGTGAGAGCAGTGTGTGTGCTGACAAATCGGTGAGCAGCTGCAAACAGCATTTTCCAGGTAAGAATTATTGTGCTTACTCCTGATAACTGCTCAGAAACCACCCCTTCCTTGTATGTGGGTGACTTTGCCCCTGCATGGATAGTCATAGTGGTGTAAGCCCGTGAGCTCTAGTGTTGTGGCTGGGAACGGTAAGTGTTTTGTGTGGTGTAAGCTACGTATTGTATGCTGGACGTTGGTTTTCATCCAAGGTGTATTCAAGTACGAATTTTCTCTTTCTAGGAGGAAAATCACTGTGCTTTTTGCAGCTGATGAGTTATTTTATTTAGTTTCCTCGGAGACTTTGGAGAAGTCTTCTTGACAGGTGGAGAGAAGGGGATGTATTCGTCTGGATTTAAACTAGCTTGCTTTGTTAGCCCTTGCTGGAGGGAGTTGGGAGGAGGTGCATATGCCTCTTTAAAAAATAAATTAAAAAAAAAAAAAAAGCTGGAATGATGCTGTTTAAAGGAGATAACAATCTAGTCGCCCAGAAAACAGTCTTACTCCTCTACTGTGAAAGAAATGAAAACTATTGTAATGAAATAATGATAGGAAACAGATGGCAAAGAGCTAGCAACTGTAATGTTTTTTGAACGCTAAAAAATAAGTATGAAACACATATCCTGTATCGTACTTACAGCTAAAAGCATAACATGGCAGAATATGTTTTAAAATGTTGAAGTCTTTTTTTATATATAATTCAACCTTAATCTCTTGTGTTTTGGTTAATTTCCTTTAATCATGATAAATTAAAGGCTTGGAAGTTTTGATGACCAGAAGTTACTGCCACTTTCCTTAGGCAAGTGAGCGTGAGACCAGTGTCGCGCTCCAGAAAGGTACTGCAGTTGGCAGGCATTCATAGCTTTACTATATGATCTTGGAAGACTACCTGTTTGAATTCATATGCTTTCAGTTTCCCTGTGATGAGAGAAAAGCTGCCAATGCATGTGAGCTTGTGATTGCAGTGTGGGCAAGGCAGCTCCAGCCGTGGGGAGCAGGGTGACTGGTGGAGGTGGGAGGCTCGACCTGGCTGTGTGCCTTAGGAAGCACACAGGTTCAAAATGTACTGGTCGTGTATACAGCAGGAGTTGTAACAAGCAGAGCCACTTCTGCTGCTGCTGTAGATGCAATGGCAGTGAAGCGTGTCTGGCAGTGGTGTCCTGTCCCTGCTGTAAAAGCTGTACTTGAGTATCTACAAGGAGTTGAGATGTTGCTTTGTTTTGCTATACTATACTCACGGCTAGACTGCAGTTGTCTTCCTCTGATACTTTAAGCTGTTTGACTTAAGTGGTACAAATAAATTGTTCCTAAGAAATGGTCCTTTAAACAGAATCATTTCAATACGGGATAATTATGTGTCCCAATTTACACACACGCACACACACCCCCCCCCTCACTGGGCAGCAGGATCAGGTCACCAGTTGAGAAGAGGCTTTTGATTTTTTGGGATGTTTTTCGTTTTCTTTTGTTTGCCTGTTTGTTTTGTTGTTTGTTTGTTTGTTTTCTTGCTAAGTTTCACTTTCAACTGAATTAACTACGATTGATACCACTGTCTGCATGACTGCTGGGTCTCTTATCAATGAAAGGCACTGTTGGGAACACCCCAAACAGGCTGGTGGGAGGGCCAGGACCTCCCCTTGGGTTCAGCTCAACAGGCAGCAGGCTGTGACACTTCCCCCAGCATCTCCAGCCATCCTGCAGTTCCCCCAAACAACAGTGAGCATTTGCATCGCCTCAGAGCAGTACACCAGCCTGGTTTTCCAGGAATGCCTTTTTTTTTTTTTTTCTTCTAGAGAAAATTCTTCTGGATTGACAAGTGTCCAAGAGAGGTTATTTTCTGGTTTTTTAATGGTATTTATGTAACATACATAATGTGTCCAAACACATGTTCACATGCATTTTTGTCTAAGTCCTGTTGAACTGAATACCTCTTTCCAGCCTCACTTGATTTAATACTGAAATTGCTGAAGGGTACCATTCATCGGCTGGTGGCATGGTGATTTTTAGAAAATAAGCTGGAGTACGTGCAGCTGCTCAGGCTTTGCTGCTAGCAGCACAGGGCTTTGGCTGTGTTGTTCTTGGCATGGCCACGGTCCTGCCCTTTCCCCCATCCCCTCTGCTGACAGGGGCTGCAGAGGGAAGGTGTGTGGCTGTGCCAGGTCCCGTCTGTGGCGCCTGCCTCTTCCTTTGGAAGATGGTGAGGTTATGTGTCTTGGAGGTGGTGTTGGCCATGCCACTGACACGGGGTTGATGGCCACTGGGAACGGTAGGGCAACACAGGAGAAAGGACCATCATTGCGCTGGGGTGGGTGGCTTGAGTATGGGGCAGCATCTGTTACGGTTTTCTTCATTCACTTCTGGCCAGGAATAAACAATACTGTTAATGGTGTGAGAGCTGTACCATGATGCTCAGTATAAACATGCTAGTCTGTGAGAAAGATGGAAAATCCCTATTTCCATCCTCAGGCTATGGTTTCGCACTATCAGGACTACTTTAGCCTCTCCATTCCCTGCTGCACGTTATTCCTACCCTTACGGTGCGTTAGCATCAGTGTTTGTGCAGGTGCATGATGAATCAGACTGGTGAACTGATGAAGATGAGAACAAAAAATGGTTTTGTGTTTCTGTATAGATTCTTCCTTCTCTCCCCCAGCCCCTTGGATCAGTTCCTCAGTTGTCTTCCCTGTGTGGCCACACAAATCGCTGTGCAAGCACCACATGGGAAGCTGCAGAGGACTGGGAAGACAAGCTGCATGGCAGGCGTGGAGGTGGGAAAGAGTGCTTTAACTGGCACTTCTGCCTAGAAGAGTCAGGTGGATCCACAGCCTCACAATTAGCAGAAGACAATAAACCCAGCTTATAAATAGATTGGATCAAGTGATTAAAACCACAATGTTTTGATTTGTATAAACTTGTTTCCCTGTTAGTACCAAAGCATCTGTTGCTGGGGGCAGACAGATTCTCACTAAATAAAAACATAAATTGCATGTAGCCTTCCCTACATCGGGCACCACTTGTAGTCTGTTAGTACAGCCCCTGGAATGGCTCAGGAGTCCTGAAAACAAGAACCAAACAAGAGAGCTTAGCTCTGCAGGACTGTGCCCGTGCCTGACTCTAGCTGGTTCTTGCCTAAAGCCTTTCATGAGGTGTATGAGCTTGGGAGTCTGGAGATTTCTCTGCCATTTCCAGTGATGGAACCTGGAGAAGTGATGCTGGAAGTGCTCAGTCTCCATCTGTATCGGTGGTCTGCGGTTGAGGGCACCGGGGAAGTGTGGCAGGGCCAGGACTACCCACCATAGAGAACAGTCCCCCAGCAGCCTTGTGACTCTCCATGCCCAGCCGGGCTGTGTGGGAGCATTCTTGTTTTGGTGCTGCCTGGTGCTCTCCCAGAGTTGGGATGGGTAGTTTGGGATTGCTGGAGAGCCTGAGCCTTTTAAAATTCCCTCATACCTCCTGTGAGGCAGGAGGTAGTGTGTGAGCTGGCACTGAAACCAGCTGTGGTTCATTGTGCTGCTTAGTTCCTCCAGTTCAGACAAAGGTTCCCCCTGTGGTATGATTCTTAGAAATGTTTGCTGGAAGTGTCTCTGGTTTCGACAGCGTGGAAGGCCTAATGTGGATCTTATGGGACACATTGGGGTTTTTTTATTATTTTTGTTGTTGTTTTGGGGTTTTTTGACAAACTGTTCCAATTGAAATGGATTATTTCCTTTTTTGTCAAACTGGGTCATGGGAACTTTACATTGTACAATCTGGCAGGAGGTAGCAGTAAGCTTGAAGCCCATTCTCCCCTATGGTTGGTGTGGCTAGAGGATACCTCTAGTGAATTGTCACAAAGTGCATGTTAAGATCGAAGGCTAAAACCTGGAAGGGGGAGCCATGCTCCTGTTTACAGCATTGAAGTATTCCTGCTAGCATCAGCTCTTCCCACCCTTCCTGCGGGGAGCCAGCGGCCAGTGGGCGACCTCCTGTCTGTGGCTGCACGGGGCAGGCAGTCCAGTGCAGGCGGCTCCTTTCTGGGAGCCGTGTCCTCTGCTGAGGCCAGCTGGCAGCAGCCCCTGGCTCTGTGCCTCTCCCTGGTCCCTACTCAATTTTTGCAGCTTTAGAGCCTCATTTGTGGGCTGAAGTGATGCAGAAGAAGCTGTGCTGAAGTGGTGCCTTTCACATGTTGTGCAGTGCCTGGCACGGTGGGAGCCCTGGTTGATGGCTGGAGCTTCTGGGCATCACGATAGTGCAAATAACCCTTATTATTAAACTAAATTTGTTGCCTAAATGCCAGATTTTAAAGTATTTCTCCTTATGTTCCCTAAGGACCGTGTCGTGTCATGTTTCTTTGCTCTCTGTTTTTAGTGTTCTTCTGTTGCTCCGAGCATGGGGACTTGATCCGAGAGATCACCCTGGGTACTGTAGAATAAGTTGCTCTGGCTGGCTTGTGGGCTAGGATGAGTTATCTGTGGGGTGCTTTGTGGTCCTATGGAATTAAGTGTTCTCCCTGATTATTTGGCACATGCTAGTTATTAAAGGATGTCTCTCTCTTTGTGCCTTATGTGAATGAAGTGCCACAGACCTGTTGAACAGAAATGCATAAAAGTCATCTTTTGCAGAAAATTTCACCAAATAAAGGCAAGTGAGAACCTTAAACTGGACAGTATTTGCATGCATTCAACTGTGGACACTTTAAGCAATCTCACTGAAGTACTCTCCTGAAACATTCATAATACCTGAAGTTAACAAGTACATACAGATACAGTGACCTGGGTCTAGGCTTTGTCCCGATGTTGTGAACAGATTTTGAATAGGTTCCTGTTTGGGCTACCACACAGCATAAAGATTTTCATGAAGAAAATAGTGTTCAAATCTGAATACAGCTGGTAACTTTGTATGCAGATGTTCTGTACTGCCAATATTATTGTAAAATAGCTTTTAATAGCTTCAATTACTTTGTTGAATTTTTTTAAAAATAAAAATTATGACTTATGGTTGAAAACAGAAATTGTTGAGTATCCTTATGTCTTGTCTTCATTTTCTGTCAAAATTTTGTTTTATATAAAAACTCTTGGAAAATGTGTATTTTTATAAAGCAACTGATTCTTGAAAATGCCTGAAACAGGCCCCCATTCCATTAAGTGCAATTCATGCTATTTCTGAAAATTTGAAGTGTTTGAATAATATGAGGCAAGGCACCCAAACGTCTCCAAACGCTTTGAAGTTTTTCAAGTTTATAGACCATTTCTAAAATTCAAGGGCACAGATTAATTTTTGGAGAGGTTTTGCTTTTTCCTTTCGTGATTGGTACTTTGAATTGTATTCCAAACAAATCACCATGCTGAAATCTTTCTGGGTGTCAAGATAATAAGAGTAACATAGCATAAGCCTCTTCATTAATATTCATTTTGATATTTAATAACTGTATCTGTTGAGCAGCACTGATTGAATTTAGTGAAATTGTATTGTTTAGAATCCTTTTCATTAATATATTAAACTCTCATAGCATATTATTGCAATCAGTTTGTATACAGACATTTGATTTTCATTCTTTAGCCTTATCCAAGGCAAGAGATTGTTTGCATCACTTAATGTCATGTTAGGGAAATTTGGGCTAGAATTTGGTGGGATGCTGTATTCTGGTAGCTGTACAGATTTCAGAAATCAATGGTGAGCCTTCAGTATATTACAAATTAATAAAAAAGCTATAGAAGACATTGCTTATTTTGAAGCACAAAATAAATACTGAATTTGCCTTTAAAGAGAAAATTGTTTGGGGCATTTTGACTGTTGGTGAATCACTCTGCCAGGCTTTGTGGTTTCAAAGTCAGAATGCATACGCTGTGAAGCTTTTTTTTTTTTTTTTCTGTCCTATTTTGCTATCAAAGGCTCTACGTAAACAGAGGAAACTCACAGATGAGCTGGTCTATGGGAGGAGATAGTTAAAATAGCTAAGCAGAAGTGCCATCAAATACATAAACAAACCTCTAAAAGTAACATTCATATTAACATCATTAACCTACTGTTTTTAAATGTTTGATGCTGAAGAAGGAAGAGGCCAGAAAGTATGGTGTTTTAAACCTAGTGAGGCTTGTTTCAACACTGGAAAGTTGAGCTGCATACAGCAATTTTTTTTTTTTTTTCCTTTCGTTTTCCCCTCTATGTTCTACAAGTTGGTGGGGAAAGTGAAGAGCAGGCTCAGCCCTGCTTCGTGGGAGTGAAGTGCTGTGCCCTGCTCTGAGGATCCTGGAAGGGAATGCTGCTGTTTACGCTCCCAGAATTTATTTAGTATCTTTCCAAGTTTTAATCATTATGAATAAAACTTAAGACTTTTAAAAAGTTTCGTTTTGGTGTTTTTTTTTTTTTTGTGTGTGTGTGGTTTGTTGTGGTTTGTTTTTTTTTTGTTGTTTTTGTTGTTGTTTTTTTTTTTTAAATCCTGAAATTCATTTCAAGCCCCCTGCCTGGAGAGGTCAAGGGTTTATCTGTGTGCACAGCAAGGAAATCGCCACTGAGGCGCATGAGCTGCCTTGTTGCTCACTCCTATGTAACTTCTATATAAGTTTTTGTAGGAAGAGAGTAAAATTGATTTTGAGCATCCATTTGGTACCCTGCTCAAATTTAATCTGAGTGAGATTTCAAAATATGTACAGTTATTCCGGTTTCAGTCTAGTTCTCTGACAATATTTTTGTAGATCGCTAACCACTTAAAAGCAGCTTGGGGTTTTAGGTTCTGGATTTTCACGTTGCTCCTTCTCTGTTTGCAAGCCAGGCAATGCAGGAAAGGGATAATGCATGAAACTGAGACAGCAGTTCACTTCATTGACCCCAGCCACTTGAAGAACCAGGTGATGTACTGAGCGTAAGGGAGGAAAATCAAAGTCAGTCCTGTAAATATTTATGTACATAGTTAAAGTTAGACATAAAAATGGTCTTTTAAACTTAGTTGAACTCCTTGCCCATAAAGTTAAGAACACGTGTAAATATTTGCAATCTGGAGCCCAATTCAGGTTTTAAAAATATTTAAAGTACTTTGAAAGATACTTTTAAAAATTTTTTTTTAAATACTGCAAGGCGCCGTGCCACAACAGGATGCGTTCAGAGAATGCAAAACCGACCGCATGGATAACTGCTCCCGGCAGCAGCAGGCAAGGTACCAGCTGGCTCACCGACCTGCGGGAGCCTTTTGTCTCTATGTTCGGGCTCTCTCCAGCAAGAGTTAAGTGTTCAGTTAGAGGGCAGGAGGCTTGGCTTCGGGTCACTGAACCCGGGGCTGCGGTAGTCTGATTCAGCTAATTCTTCCCCTCCAGACTTCTCAAGTAACTTTGAACAGATTGCTTAGACTCTGAGTGCGTGTCCCAGTAATAAAATGGGGTTAATTATGCAATCTTCCATCGCTTGCCTGGACTTCCCCAGGTTTTGTGCAGAAGCTAGTTTCACGGTGTTACTGTAAGATAAGTAATTTGTGAGGTCCCTGGAAGTACAGGTGTTGAGCTTACTGGAATTCAAAAGGATTGCATTTTTGGGGGGGTCTCATAAAGCTCAGCATATAATAGTCTTTGTCTTGAGAGCTCTGGTTTTTACTTATTTTATTAGCTCCTGGTGCAAAGGAAGCAGTGTTATGCTGGCAACCTGCTGTCTTCATTTGCACTTTCAAAGTATTTTTGTGTATGTTTGTGTGTATACATATATATTTTCTTAGTAGCGAGCAACTGAAAACATGTGAAAGCCAGCCATGTGCTGATGTTGCACTGAGTTCAGCTCTCACCCACCCGCCCACTTTTCTTCCTTCCTTCCTTGGAGAGCTGGAAAACAAATTACAGCCTCAATGTGTGTGCTGCTCAGGCAACGGCCCGCTGAGGAAATGGATGGGGGAGAACATTTGATGCCACATCAGTGTCTCATTAGGCATTTCTTACTGTATTTTACAAGTCTGCAGACAAACAGTAGTTAAGACTCCGATGGAGAAAAATCTGTATGCTCCCTGCAGGAAAAGGGGGTCTGGGGAGCCCGCTGGGGATAGGTAAGGGTGTTGCTGCTGCACCCAGGTGGGTCCCACAAGGCCATTCAAAGATGCAGTAGTGTGCCCTAGAAGCTAATGGGAGGAGGGGGTGGGTGGCTCTCCTGATAAGTTTCAAAATGCCAGCTTAATTCATTGCTTTCTGTTTAGAGATGAGATTTAACAACAGATCCTGCACAAAATGTTGGGGTACATATGTGGTGCAAGTGTGAAATTGGGCTGAATCTACCCAAAACCGCCATGAATGGTAATTTGCAAAGTCATATGGTAGAATCAGGTTACTTCAAATGTGTTTTTAAGCGAGAGTTAAAGGAAACGTTAAGCTTATGTTTCCTTGTTGCTGTCATTGCTGTTTTACCATATTAGAGTCTTAATGGTAATGTTGTTTTCCTTTCTTTTTCACAAACAAGATGACCTTGGCAGTTAATGACCTGCTTACAGTCTTTGGCATGGCTCTGGTGGGGAGGGGGCATCCGTTGTATTTATTCAGTAATTTCACATTATGGAAGGAGGTTCTTGACACAGGCTGCGGAGAGGCAGCAAGCAAAGCTGTCTAAAGGGACCTTATGTCCAGGAGGAGGAGGGGTGACTCCACTTCAGGGGGGTTCACACAACGCAGAAGCTGGTGATGGGGCTGGAAGGCATGGCATGGGCTGCGTTTGGGTGAGTCCACACAGTGGCAACGCAGGTGCCTGGTGCTGTGGAGGCAGGGTAGAGCAGCTGGTCCCGCACCAGCGTGCTCGGGTGCTTTTTGCTGCGCAGCTGGAAGCTGAATGGCTTCACTTCAGTGGAGGAAAGCTCACCCCTTGGCACCCGTGTAACCATGCTGTTCAGGCCACCGTGCAGCAAAGGGGGGCCTGATGGCCAGGGGTGACACAGGGACTGGCAGCCCTGCTGCTGCCTCGGCTGCCCTTCAGTGAAGGAGTGGTTAAATGTGGCTGTGTATCTTCTATATATTAAAGAAGCCATAAATAAGTAGTACTAGGCCTTCCTGACCCACATTGCACTTACTGGCCAGAGAAATGTTTAGTGTGCTTGGTCTGCAAATACTTGGCGCTGTGCTCTGCCTCTGTGTACTGCAGCTGCGGTGCTGCAGTCAGTAACTTAATGAATAAAACCAAAGCTCAAAACTTGGGTATAAGTTTTTTGTTGTTATTTTTGAAGGGGGAGAGAAGGATGATAAATTGGCCTTTCTTTTTTTTTTTAAAATCTGGGATTACTGTACAAAGAGGCGTGATGTGTGAATTGCTGTGTTGGTAATCAGTAAGCTGCTGCCTCGGAAAGAATTTCTGACAGGAGCAAGTAATTTGCTTTTTAAGTTGCTTGGTCGTCTTTTGCTTGGTGTTGGCTGTGAGGGATGCCTGGGTAGGTGGAAAAAATCATCAGGCAGGTCAGTGGAGGGCTCCTGTTGGTGCTGCTGGCTACGGAGGGGGCAGCAGGGAGGCTGTGACCACGTGAGCAGTAATTTTATTTGTGTTGGTCTCCTTTCAAACTGTCACAGTAGATCTATTTTCCTTGTCACTTTGTAAATCATTATATAGGATTAGGCCTTTTACCAGCATTTAAGAATTCTGCAGTCATTTTAAGGACTTTACCCCTCCCTGGCTCAGTCAAGCAATTCCTATTCTTACTGGTATTCCTTGCTATTTAAATAACGCCAGGCCTGATTAGGAGGAAATGGTCTCTGGAAGGCAACCGACATTTTCGAAGGTGCTGTTCCACAAAGGAGACTTTGAACTGTGCTGCGACTTTGAAAGTTAAATAATATTTTGAATGTTATAGTTCTAATGTTTTCCTATTGTCATGGGAGACTTGGATGGAGTCCCAGGATTGTGGTTAACTTTGCACCACACTTAGGCCTTATTTATTACCATTGAGGAGATGAACTTAAAGCTACTTCACCTTTTTTTTTTGTTAACTCTTAAAATTGAGAGCTCTTTTTTTAAAAAAGAGCTTAAAGTTTGCTTATTTTATTTGATGGAGGGATGATGAAGATGAGCCATCTCTTGGGGGCAGCGGGTGCTGTGGCATGGCTGCTGTTGTCCCAGGGCACCCCACACCCCTCCAAGCCATGTGGCAAGGGCGTGAGGCTCCCTGCGGTGCCTCTGGAGGGAGAGTGATGGGGAGGTAATGAAAAAAAGTTGTGTGGAGGATCAGACGCCGTATACGGAAGTCAAAATTAGGCCCGTGAACATCAAACCGAGAAGGAGAGCTGCTCTCTCCTGAGGTGTGGGCTGCTGGGCCGCACCTGTCCTCCCGCCGGCGGCAGGGTTTCCACACGGTCCTGGCCAAGCCTTGATCTTGTGCACAGCTGGCTGTGGTGAACTAGGCAGGCGATGTTTGTGGGGTGTTTGGGGTTCAGGATGACTTGGCCCATGGGCGTGAGCGGCCCTGCTTTCCCCTCATAAAGTGAAACAGCAGAAGCCTTTAAATTGTGGTGGGTGGAAGGCCTAGAGGGGTACGTGACACGGGATGCAGCTCCGTTTTGTGGTTCTCACAAATGAGTCCATTTACATCCAGGGGCCTACTGGAGGTGCAGTTTAAGGAGCAGTTTTGATGGAACAAGATTTTTTAGGAAATGAGGTTAATACCTTTAAGGATATTTATGCACTTACTAAGCTCTCAGAAAGCTGCGTGAACTGTGATAATAAAATTCACCATGCTGTTACATGCTGGTCAAGTCATGGCCTTTGTTGTTAGGTATGGATTTTTCCTGTCGTCATTGCCCCGCCCCCCCCCCCCCCCCCCCCCCCCCCCGAGATTTATTTGGCATAAGGTATGATTTATATGGCATCACGTAATCTGCGTGCAGTAGTTGTGAACTCTTCCTTTGAGGATGCAGGGTCCGGGGCTGCTGTTGGTCAGTGCAGTCTCCCAGGGCCCATCTTACATTAGTATGCACTTCCTGCCCATTCCCAGGAGCCTAATTATTAATATAATAGTATGTAATAATGGCTTATCGGACCAGATTACATTAGTGTAACTTGCTTTTACCATAAGTCAATGTACGTTAAAAGTGTTTGTTGGTTTAAGTTGAAAGCTGGGTATGTTTCTCTGCTGAATAAATGTTCCTTTCCAGCTTCCAAAAGGACAGAAATTCCTTTTTATTTAACAATGTTTAGTGAGTGCTAAATGCAGAATAAAGGTGGTTTCACAGTTGCATTTTTGGCCCAGGTGAAAATGTAATAAATGAAGCATGAAGCAGAGGAAGGGGAAGAACCTAATCAGATGCTAAAGAGATTTCATGAATATTAAGTACTTTCCACTTAAGCAGTCTTTTTAGTAGTCTGAAACATTAATAGCCGTATGACTGCTTGCATCTACACCAGCTGTATAAGACAGATAAAAGTCCCAGTTCAATGTGATTTTTATCAGCTTGCTCACACTAGTGTTCGACCTACAGAGGAAGTCAATTTGTGTGTTGGAAAACAGGTTTCTAACAAACAGGACTGGCTGTATGTACAAATAAACAGTGTAAGTGTCACTTGATTCTTGATCTAGGAAATAATGGAGTAACTGATGGTAGTTTAAATACTTAGGGTTTTTTTGTTCCCCTCCCTCCCCCACGAGGTATTCAGCCTTAGTGCCTAGAGTTGTACTTCATGATTCAAGAATAAACCTGTAAATGCATGTTGAATATTTTCTGGTAACTGATTATAGGAACCATTTGTTCCCAAGTTAATGAATTCCCCTATTAGAGTTGCCTGTATTCACTCTGTTACATGTATTGCAAAATAACAATTGTGTGTTTGTTGGGGTTTTTTTTTTAATGTGTGTGTGTTGTAAATGTAAGCTGTGCCAGTAAAGTAAAAAAGGTTTGGTTGTGACTGTCTTCTAAACTGTCTGTGGATATTTAAATTTATGCTCATTGCCATGTGGAAGATACTTAGAAAGTTCTGCTTCCTGGAACCGATTGTGTTTTCCTGCGTGGTTTTCTTGTTTTTTGGATACCACAAAGGGAACGCTAATGAAGTACCTGTTACGTTTGATGCAAGGTACAAGTATGGGTGAAAGTTTTATACATGTTCAGGTGGATAACTGGATATTTAAAAACCCACCCAAACCAACAAACCCCACAACAACAACAAAACCCAGCCAACACTAAACCTCCTGCTTGGGGCTTGTCTGTTTGATTTCCTGCTCAGAAGGGCCAGCCTGCTCTGCCCCTTCCTCCGACATTTCTGCTGCTGTTCGGGAGCTGCTGAACTGTTTGCTATACAGAAGTGAACCAGGACCAGTTTTGTTTGCCCTTTGTGTTTGCAGGCTGTGATCCGTACAGGTTTAATAGCAGCTGAACTCTCTCTCCAGCATGTGTAAGGTGGGCAGTCGAGCAGGGCTCTACCTCTAAACTTGTGAATCAGAGCTCAGTTAAGACTGGGACCCATTTTAGACGATACCATAATTAATGCAGGTAATTATTCTGTCCAGATACGTTCACTCAGATATGTGGGAAGCAGAGTTTGGGAAGTAGGATGCAGGCTAAGCCAACTTCATTTATATTACTCAAAGGTGAATATGTTGCGTGCCGCTAATGTAGTAGACTGCAAGAAAATAAGAAAGAAAAATGGAGCAGCATTTCCTACCACTTCCTTGTGTAAGCTCTGGGCTGCATTACACATCTGGAAGCAGCTTGCTTCTCTTGGTGCATTCACTAGCAATTAGCTTTTTTTCTGTAGTGCTTGTAATTTGAGGTCTTGCTGTGGAGTTAGGGAGGTGTTTCTGTAGGAGCAGATACAGTACTTTCTTCCATATCAGGTTTTTTAAAGCATTCGTATTGATCGGTTCGAAAATCTATCTCCTCTAACAACTCAAATTCATTTCTTAAAAAACTCAAAATCACTAAATTGCTGTTGTCCAGTAAAAAAAAAAAAAAAAAAAAAAAGGTAAATGGTAAAAGATCTCATTCTACTTCTGCAGGAGTTCTTGTTTGTTCCTCTGATGTATTGCTCTTGTCACTATGTTGCAGACCTTGTCTATCAAAATAAGTGAGTAAACCAGTGTTAATACAAGTGCTTGAAAATATTTTGTTTATGACCTTTGGAAAAGTTGAAAATAAGAGATTAAAAATGGAGAAGGAAAACTGTAGTTCTCTCTTGCTTTTTTTGGAGATATGGAGCCTTAAAATGTCTCTTCTTAAAATTATGACAGCATTTATTTGTTCTCTTTTAAACCGAAAAAGTGACAGGAATAGTTCTTTGTTAGGTGTCGTTGCCAGGCTCGCTGAAAGGAAAAAGAAGACTTAGTACCTTTGGGGACTTCTGGGAATAGATTCTGGATATTTCATGGACATCCTTTCCCAACTGATACTGGAAATTTCAATTTATGTAGGTATTTAAAGTACTTGGTTATGATTCAAAAAAGCCCCTGCAAGCTCGATTTGTTGTATTGCATTATTGCATCTTTTTAGTAGCTGTGATAGTTGATTGTTTTTAAGTGAAGAAAGCTTCTAGGATGAAAAGGACAGACTGAAGTGGTCTATTTGCTGTGAAGATAATGTGTACTCTTTCTTTATGGTACCTGTAGAAACAATTTCAGTCTGTATAGCAATGTATTTTTAAGTTATCTTCTCCCTGACTCCCCGGTGATTTTTATCTAGTGTCAATAACACGGATTTATAAGACTGTGGGAAAACTAATTTTTTTGGGGAGCTGAAGACATAGTGTGTCTGTCTGTAGCTTTCTTGGCCAAATTAGTGAATATTAGAGGTGCATTGTTTATCGCACCATAATGTGTAAGTCTTTTTAGTTATGGACCAATAACTCATGGGTTACGCAGTGATGTCTGAGTGATTTGGAGCTCTCCTGGAGAGAGAACAGAGTGGCATGAAGCTGTGGTAACCATATTTCGCCCTAGCATTTTGTGCATCAGCTATGTAGCATTTTAGTTATTGCTAAAATTTGTGGTAGGAAGCTGCCTGAAATGAAGTGTGAGGAACTCTGTATAATAATAAAATCAATTGGACTGTTTCCTCAGTAATTCTAGAGACTGATGCATCATTAATGTTGGTAATACAGTGGCTGTCAGATCACAAACTTCTCAATAAATGTGCTGCTGGTAGGCTTTGATGGAAATTGGAGGCAAGCAGAGAATGAGATTTAGGGCTTTGATATATGGGGTGTCAGCCATGTGATGAAGTTTTTATCAATTTCTGTCACTTCTGTCTCTTAGGCTCACTACACATGTGGTCTTCCTTGCAGGTTTTGGTGGTGGCTGAAATAACTGCACCTTTTTAATGTTTAGTAATAGAGATTAAAAGAAGAGCCAGCTTCACTTCGAAATGCATTGTTCTGTATATGGTGGCATCACATCAGAAGTGTAATGCAGTGGTCGGCTATTATACAGTTAGTGATCTGTTTGCCATGATAATACTTCTGATGGAAACTGGAAGCAGAACTAGTCATCAAGGAACTTGCATGAATACAACAGCAAGGCAGTTGCTTGGTATCCTAATTAACAACCTGTACTGGGGAGACATCAGGACAACTAGTTGAGTGGCTTTTCCAGTCCTTCTGACACTTTTTTTTCATGTTTGTATTTTAAACTGCTTAGTAAATGAGGATTTCTCTGTGTCTTCAGATTAACCCATTTGAAAGACTTCCTAGATCTAGAACGGTTACTTGAAACAATCAAATGGGTATGTTGCAAATCCCTATCAACGTTGATTTAGGTCAGAATTACATAAACAGCTGGAAAATGGCATAAATATCTGGAACACAAAGGAAAAATAAACAAACTAGTTTGCTTAGAGTAAATAGTGATAAGGAAGTTTGAATTTAAACACCATCCACTTCTGCGTTGAGAGGAACACAAGCTTCCGTAATGGGCTACGCTGATTTATACGTTCACTAAGTTGGGGTGCGAGTTTTTCTCTATTCACACTCTTACAATAAAATGAGGTCTCCAGAAACACAAGCAAGCCCTTGCACATTAAAGGGATAAGTTTGTAGCTTTGCATCGCATTAGCAATAGCATTGGGTGGCTCTGGGCCGAAATTGGCTGAAATAGTTTCCCAGCTGTAACTCCTTACAAGCAGTGTAAGACAAGTGTGTGTGCACATTGAGCTGCGCTGTTGGAAGGGAGGGCACGCCCCCTTGCACAGGATTGTTGTTAATTTCTGATCTTAGCAAACTTCTATGGAAAATGTTTTTCTTGTTTGGATTTTTGACATGAAAAAAGCGAGCATACATAAATCTCTAAAGCATAATGATTTCTCCCTTGTCCTACCTCCACACATTCTTCCAGGGAGGATGTAACTGGTACTTCTCATGCCTGAAAACCCATGGAAATTATTACAAATGTAATCGTGCATAAAATACATTACAGAAGTTCAGTTTAAAGAAATGCCCTTTAAAAAATGGATAGGCTGGTTCTCTGTAGGCAGATATCAGACTTAAAGAGGAATTTTTTTTTTTTCAGTGTAACCCAGCTCTCTTTCAGTAGTTTGGAGCTGGCTAATGCCATATCCACATTCCTGGATTTGCTGCTATTTTAGCTACGATGAGTCTTTGAGCTGTGGTCATCTGACAAAAGTTTGAGCAGAAGTGTTTTGCCTATTTTTCCCCCTTGGGATTGCTTGCATGTGTACAAAAGTAGGTTTTGGTTCTGAACACCTACAGAGAAGGCAGGGTGATATGCCTGCTGGTTCACTGATGCCCAGTGTAGCTTGGTGGTGTTACTGTAGGCTGTGAGTACTTAAGACTGTTTGGGTACGCCAGGAGTTTTGGGCAGGGCAAATAGAGGACTCGGTTCTGAGCACTGACAGGAGTTGCTGCGTCTGTAACTGTGGGCTAGATGCCTTAAATGATCTTGTAGTTTATCTGTCCCAGGAGGTTGTGGTACATACTGGTGCCGAGCATTCCACAACAATGTGAAATGGATTGTGGTCCGTGGACCAAAGAAAGCTCCCCCTACCATCCACAAGTTTTTTTTTTTTTTTTTCTCTAGCTATTTTATGAAAGCAGTGATATCTGGCTACTAAAGTTGGTTGTTTCCTAGATTGTAGGCGAAGTGTGCAAGAATTGGAGCAAAAGATTTTTGATTTTTATCCTTTCTGCAGTTTGAAATGAGTAGTATGCAGAGTAAAGGATGCTGGAAACAGTATTTCCTGGGAAGATTTAGATTCCAGTTGTAACTACCTTACTCAGAGTGTCTTTAACGCTTCCTGTGGTCCTAAACGTATCTGTTCACCTCTCATCTGTTCCCACTTTCCTCGTAGCCCTACAACTGGAAGTTGTGTTTAGAAAGAAAACTACAATGCAAAGCTTTTCTTGCAAATACATGCATGTGCCTGATTTACTACCTGGTTTTCAGACACTATTGCTGGTTTAAATGTAGGTGCCTCCCCTTGTTCTACTCATTGTTAACCATCCGTTTCCTTAATTCAGCATAACTGGACACATACATTGATGTGTGTGTATATATATGTATATTACTTCTGATACCATCTGTGTATTTGACTTTCTTAAAATGATGCTGTGAGAGGCTTTTTGGTATGGTATGATTTTAGTTTTTGTACTCTTTCTTTCTCTAACTTTCCGATTTCCTTCTATACTTCATCCCCTGTAGAGGATCAGCAATTAAGGCTTTGCTTCTGTGAATTTGGTTAAAGGTCTGTAACTACATGTTACATATTTTGGTGTGAGTGGAATTATCTAAATAGATCTCATCCCACATTAGCCCTTTAGAAGAGCTGCTCTGAACTCATACATGTGATTTTCCAGGGAATTAAAAGTTGGAGGAGTTTTTTGGTGTTGGAAGCTGAGCTTGCCTTTTATGGGTTAAACAGTGGTGTTTGTGTATGGGTAGACAGTACTCATTTTAGTGAAGGCTCTGCATCTGGCACATGGTCTCACAGGTGGATGAAATCATGAGGAATAGCTAGTAATGTCAAGGAGAATAGATGATAAAATTAAATTATGTAGCATTGTCTAATCTGCTCACACAGCCTTGCCTGTTACAAGTGACAAACTAATATGCCATCAAACTTGACAGCTCTCTTAGTTTATTGTAGAAACTCGACACAAACTGTCGTTCATGTGCTGTAGAAGTGATGTGTTTCGGGTAACAGGAAATACATTCCTCTGGCACCTTATAAAACCGTACAGTTGGCTGAGTGTTACATGAAAGCAAGCATGGAGTCCAGTTCATAACAACACATTCAGTTTAGACTGAATGTATGTGCTTGTCCTCTTGCTTTCCTTTCGTAGGAGTTTGTGGAACCATTCTTTTAAAGTTAATTATTTTGTTAGAAGATATGCAGAAAGTTGTTGTAGGCAGTCTTTGGCAGAGCTGTAGACCCAGACCATGTGAAGTTATCCTTCAGCATGGCATGATAATTTCAGTGGAGATAAAATCTGTCAGTCAGATCTCTAGCCTGTACAGTACTTGAAGTGGATGTTTTCATGAGATTCAAGGCGTGCCAGGGCAGAGCAGCTAACAGGAGTCCAGGTTTCAACCCTCAGTTGTAATGGTTATATTCAGGTTTCAGTTTCTTAGTGTGTGTTATGAAGGATGGGATTTGAGGTAGGTCTAATGAGGGGTGAGGCAGAGCATGGATCTCTACTGCCTTGGCCTGTGTTCCTTCGGCTGGTTACTTCTGTCTATACTAATATACGTCTGGCTTCCTTCCTGGAAATACTGCACGTGGTGCCAAGCCTTGTGGTTTTGTAATGGGACTGATGAACACGTGGCTGTTCAGCTGGCTTCTACCAGTCACATCTTGGAAAGAAACTTTTCTTCAGAGGCACAGTGGTTTGCCACTGCACTGACCCACTGCTACACTGAGAATACTGATCAGCTGAGAACATCCTTATGCCTTAAAATGTATGCGAGTCAAATTGCTCAGACTAGAGTAAATTTGAAGCTGCTTTTCATGTAGTTGCTGATGACAGAAGATAAGAGTATATAATGTGAATACAAAATTTTGGGTCTCATTGAGTTGAGTACATTCTCTACCAGTGAGACAGCCACAACAAATAGACCCAGCAAGGCAAGAAACTTCTCCAATAGAACATTTATTTTGTGCACTTTTCTATCTGTGCTATTCTGAAAACTGCAATTGATTACAAACCAGATATAAGACTAAAGAGGATTTCTGTTCTCTTTTAGTTTGCGTAGTTCTCAAGTGCAGCTTTTAAGAAAAGCTGTTAAACAGTTTTTATTGATACTTATTTCCCTCTCTTTCTAAGGTTAAAAGCCAATCTGTACACAGAATTCTGAAAGGGCTGGAGGTTGTCTTCCCAAATTCTCTTTTGGGAAGAAGGCTTCCATCCCTTGAGTAGACTCAGCTGCCTTATTTCCATCTGTTTGCTCTCTGGTGCATTGTCACAAGGCGACCTGGTATTTGAAATTTCTCGCCTCCATACTACTCTACTCATAATAAAATTTTGCCAAAAGTGCTGATCCAGATTAGCAAGAACATGACACATCTGTGAAGTATCAGACATGATAAAAATTAGTTTTAACACATAGGATCAGGGCCATTAAGATTCAGAACTAATTAGAGATGGAATTAGCCTTGAATTACAACCAATTTTCATATCTTTTTGAGATTGAAAGGCAAAGTAGTAATAAGCAAAGAGATGGAGCTTTGAAAATTTCAGATTTCTCCAAGAATTACTGCAATAAGATGAAGTTGGCTTTGTCTTGTTTCTCTTGAAAATACATTGTTTAATCATTGTTCTTGGAACTTAGCTTTAGTTTTCTCTAGGTGTTTCAGGAATGAGAAACACTGCTAAACGATCATGATAAGCAGAAGAGAACACTTAGGTATCTAAATTGTTTCATTGAGCTTGCTGGCACTGCACAGTGATGCTGTTGCCCTCCAGCCACTGCATGCTCCCATACACTATATTTTAAAAAGAACATATATCTTTGTATGTCTATACTGTATTTCCAGAAGTCTGAGGCGTGCATTAAGGATGTTTCGGTTACAGGCATCAGAAGATATATTAGGCATAAGTTTAGAATTTATTTATCTAGTAAGATTTACTGTGATACTAAACCAGCAACGCTTAAAACTGCTCAGAATAATTTGGTTGGCTGATTGGATTTGTTTCCTGTGGAAGAAACTTCTCATAGATTGCAGTCTTCATGTTGAGTGGGAAGAATGAAGTGAGTATTGCCTTTTAAGCCATTTGTTTGGAGATAAATCCTCAATATTGGATGGTCTGAGAGTGTGTGTGCTTCTCTTAAAACACAGGTTACATTAAATCAGTAGGGGCAGTTGGTGAATGTTGATGGTTACCTATAAAAAGACAGGACGGAGTGGTTTGCTTACTCTAAAAACTAAGTATGCACAAAGAGCCAGAGTGTATTCAAGTCTGTTTTGTGTGACTATTAATTCAGCCAGTTTTGGGTCAAATTTTAGGTCTGTTTGAGGTCAAGTTCAGTCAAGCACATATTAATTTTGACCTTATTCAGAAAAGAGCTTACATTGACCATATGCTTAAACATCATCAGCTGCTGAATTAAACTCTGAAACCCCTCAGGTGTTCTGCTGGCTTCCTTGTATTGCAGCCTCCTGTACCTCCTAACAGGAGGTTGTCGTAGGAGTATCTTTGGTGGCATAAGAATTTTAGGAGCAGAGCAGAAATTTGGAAGTATATCGTGCTGTCACGTTTTGGGCTTAAGAGAAGCCAGGGAACTTGGTCTGCAGCTCTACATTCTTCATGTAGTGACTTAATTGCTGGTGAAAATACCAGATCACTGTACAATTCAATATTGAAGTTTTGAAGAGCACTATAAAAATCTATTCTTTTCTTCTAAAGGTACTGCTTGCTGTAGTTTTTCTCAAATATTTGCGCAGCTGTTCTTTGGAAGATCTAAAGGTTTAAATTGTAATTGAAAGCCCTTTCCAAAGTTGTTGCATTTTTTTTTTTAAACCTCCAGTACATTTTACACTGCAAATGTTTTGTCTTCCTCTGATGTGCCTAAGCTCTGCATATTAGTAATAAATTATTATTTACATTTTTTAACTTGACACGGTTTTGCCTTGGAGCTTAAGTGTGAGAAGAGAAAGGAAGTTAGAATATTAATTTTGTTAGCTTAGCCAAATGTAAGATTAAGGTGCAGAAAGCTAAGTGCAAACAGCTGCTGACTATGACAAGGGGTACTTGGTGAAGTCTGTTGTAATGATGTTAAAGTTAGAAAATATGTTGATGAGTATCTTGAGCAAGATTAATTTATATAACTTGTTATAACTTGCAAGAGGGCTTGAGATTTATATCTAATAAATATTGATGGTTTGTAACTGAGTTTGTTGTGCAGATAAATGCTGTCTGACTGTTATTGTCAAGCTTGTTTTAACCTTCAGAGATAACTTTTTAGGAGAGAAACATGCTGCAAAAGCTGTCTGGCAGGAAGTCAAGAGTTGGAGTCTGGTGGTCTGCTTACAAATGCTACTTGCAGCAAAAAAGATTGACAGTGTGGGGGTTTGTTTTTGTGTTTTTGGGGGGGGGGTTAATTTGTTTGGGGGTTTTTGTGTGTGTGTGTGTGTGTTGTTGGGTTTTTTAAATTTAATATATGATTCTTTAGCTATTGTTCCACCCAGCAAAGCATTTCAGTGAATGCTTAATTTGGCAGCTGTCCCTAAATTTCAGTGAATACCGTTGTGGCAGAATACTTTTCTGGATTCTTTATCCAGAGTCATCTGAAATAATATGTAGTCCTTCTGTTTAAATAAGGTAGCTTTTTTTGGGACCCACAACATGTTTACTGGTTCCTAAGTGCTGAAACATAACATTCGTAGAAGTTCCTGGGAGGGCTTCTTTTGAAAAATATGTTCTTTAATATATTACAATGCTTTCTTGAATGTAGGCTAGGAACAGATAAAATGTAGGCAGGGAACACACAGGTAATACAAAAGGAGTTTTACCCTGGAGCGCGCTTCCTGCTTCTGCAGGACCTGCTGCTACTGTTTTCTGCCCTTCTTCCTAGCCCAGATTCGGTTGTGATTACCTGAGAATCTGCTTTCATAAAAATCTGAGAAGCAGTGGAGGTTACCCGAATCATGGGTTACGTACATCAAAATGCAGCATTTATGTGCAAGAGATCATTGCATTCTGTCTGGGAGAGTATAAAATGTAGCACCAAATTCTGACAGAGCCATTAGTCTGTATTATGCCGTTAACATTGCACAGATGAGTGCAATGTGACGGGAAGCAGAGTAGGCAGGACGGTAAGGTATGTACTTGGTTCTGCTGCTGACTTCTGGGGTGGTTATTGCAAATTGTGGTGATTAGATCTCTGCTTTTTTGCTATGCTTCTCTTTAAATTGTAATCTCTTCAAGAAAGATTGTGGAATACTGTGAATTAAGGCCTTTATAAAATTATGATGTGACCTGCTTTCATCAATGGTAATTCACATGTAATCATGATGAGACTTTCAGAAACTATTTTCTGATTTGACCATTAGATTAACATTTTCACTGTGTTAAAATTACCAGTTTGTGTTTTCTCTTAAAGTTATGAATGTTAGGGCATCTTACTTGTGCTTTAAAAAATGGTATAAGAAAAAAAAAATAGAGGCTCTGAAAACTATCGATCTGATGCATCCAGCACTTGCAATCTGCATTCTAGTGAAGTCAATGCCAAAAATGTGGTTTACTGCAGTACAGCAGGGATTTTGCTTGTGATCTGATATGTTAATTTAAGTGCCTGTGTTGTCAACAGTGTCAACAGAGTTTTCTTACAAGGAAAATAAAGCTTGTTTGCATCATCAGTTGTTAAACTGTATGTTTAATTAAAGTTTTTCTTGGGAACATAAAGTCTTCATTTAAAGGCAAAATGCTTTAGATTAACAGTGAGGAGATACTAGAATTGGGAAAGCATGATAAGATTCAAAGTACTTATTTATTACTAGGCTCACATTTTCAAAGTTATAAATTCTGAAATTGGGTTTTTAGGGTTGTTGGTCCACTTTACCTTCTGGCTGGTGAGCAAAGTAAGCTTTGCTCACCTTTCTGGATGCATGGCTATGAATTTTAGCTTCCATCTAGAAGCTGTGCTTTGGCTTTAGCGTTCTTGCAGTAAGATCCTGATAGAGTTTTTGTTTGGCATATGTGAGGCTTTTAGGTCAGAGACATCTTAAAATAAACAGCAGATCTACTGATTTTATTTATTTTAAGAAGTATGACTGTAAAATCGACTCTTGCATTTTGAGCATTAAATGGAGAGACTGGGAGTTCTAAGAAAGAATACAATTCGTTAAATCTTCTCTGTTTCAACGAACCTAATGTTTGCGGAACCTGCTTAGGAACTCTTGATTACTATAATTACATGTAATAACGAAACTAAAGTCCTTTGGAGAAACCCAAGGCGATTTCCAGTGGTGTTTGTGGATGGACTAATTATTTTAATACATTTGGAGTAATGACTCTTAACTCTTTATTTATTTTTAATTTGGCATCGCTGTAAACAAAAACTTTCCCTACAAAAGACTTAATTGGTTGTAATTTGTTGGATAGATAGAAGCCGTCAGGAAATGGACAACAGAGCTCTATTGGATACAAGTTCTATGGTTTTCATTTATTTAGGCGTTTTGGGCATTCTTTCAGGGTGGTGTTGAAGTTTCAACTTCTGAAAAATTGATCAAGGAAATAGTCCATCCTGTATCTGATTTTAAAATAATATTAGTAATGAAAAGGGCTGGAGCAAGATCACTGCTCCTAGGTGATTGAACACAGTTTGAGAGGTGTGGATCCCTCAGAGATACCAATGCTTACTTTCTGTTTGCACAGCTAGAGTCACAAGGACTAGAGGTAGCCTATGAGGCCCCAAGATGGACAGCTGTTAGAATTTGGGGTGCTTGGAGCTGATACAAAAGAGAAATAATAGAAAAAAAGACTTTATATTACTAGGTTATTATCTCTAGTAATTTCCATTGCAAGTTCTCCTTTCTCTTGTTTCTATGTACATGAACGAAACTTAAATTGCTGATAATTTCTCTACTTGATACAATGATTTAACTGACTGACATTGGTGGTGTTAGAATGAGTGAAAAGACTTGTTTTTATTTTTTTTTTCTGATTGCAACCGATGAAGCCAACGTACTGAAATGTGCGTGCACTCAGGATCACTGTATTCATAATGCAATGACACCTGTTACATCTTATTAAATCAATACACTTTTGTGCTTTTCATCACTGTCTGGGATCTTTGGCTAGAGTTTTTGAACCTTGGATTTTGTGCTAGGGGTCCTTAAGAAATGTCCAAGTACAAAGCTAAACCACACAAAAATAACAGCAATCTGATAATACAAATCCACTCATGGTAATAGGAGTGAGGATGCCAGCTATAAGTAGTGTGTCTTCTCAGAAATTTTAATACTCTTCTAAACAGGGTCACTTAAGGTAGAAGTAAAAATATTCTGCTAAAACTGGAGGCTGAGGACCTGTGGGAGATTTAAAAAAAAAAAAAAAAAGTCAAAGCTAGGTATCAGCAAAATTTGTCTTGGCTGTGTTAGTTCATGTAGAAAGAACATTTTTCATGTCTTCATTAACTGTAGAATTAGTACATCACTGTACAGTAGGTTGGCAATGTCACATCAATTTTTGGAAGAAAAAATTGTCTGAGTTTAGTAGTCTACAGTTTAACTTCGTATTCCTTTTTGTTATCTGCAAGTGTACTTGTTTGAACCCCCCAAGCAAAACTGTGCCCACATTTGCCAGAAGGTTCCTATGCCAGTCAGGCAAGTCCCTACAAGTGCTTTTTTGGCAGAGTTTTGGTTGAAGTTGAGGTATTAGGTATTTGCACAGTAAGCTCAAAAGGAAACTTCAGTGTGTGAACCCGTATGTACCTTCAAGAAAAGTTGTAACTGCGATTTGATGCAGCTCCAGTCATTACCTACTGCTCATCAGCTCTAATCTGTGGGTAGCAGCTTGTTTCCTCTCTTCTCTTGAGGTTAAACTTGTATCAGTGGGGGAATGTGTTAACATTTGAGATCAGAAGGCCTCCAGGGACTTGCTCGGCAGAGCTGCTGATGTGAAAAGGCTTACAGTCTGGGTCTAGAGGGCAGACAGTTTAAATGTGGGTGCAGGGATTGAAACTGCTTTGTTTGCATTCTTTTTCCATCTTTGCTGATCTAGAAATTATTTTATTTGGTGATTTGGGAAGACCAAAGCTGATGGGAGAATGGTCTCTGGTGATTGAGGCTTCTCCCTCCCTTGGCTCTGCACAGACCTGGGTCAGGAGAACTCTGAGGAGGCGCATGGATGGCTTTGGCAAAAGGTCCGGAGTGCAGATGGACAGCTGTTGTGAGACAGCAGCAGTTGCACATGTGGAAGCAAGCATAGCCTTCCCAGCACTTGTGGTGAATATAGCTAAAAAGCTGGAGAGTGGGTCTGCCTTCCGAGAAATGATTGGCAGGACTGGAACATAACGCATTACAGAAGCAGCAGAAGGTTGGGAAACGTTCGTTTATGCCAATTCAAATTGCTCTGGTCCCTGGAGACTTGGCAATGTGATTCACCACTATGAAATATTCAGGTTTTAATCATCATTGCATAGTGCAAAAGCTGTAACTTGGTCGTTTCTAAAATGTTGAGCTTTTATTCTGCATAAATGAGTGTGAGTATATGTGGAAAGTGCATGTAAATAGGTACAAAGTATAGCTGTATATTAAACTTTTAAAAACAAGGATATATCTAAAATGTATACACATTTATATTCACTTGTCTGCAGACTTAAAAGGGCTGTGGAATAAATGACCTGTCTGCTGGGAATGATTTCTTTATGTTTTGGTGGATGAAGAGTAGGGCACTGAACTGAGCATTGGGTGCACTAGCAGATTAGCAGTGGCTCAGCATAGAGGATTTAACATCTGGTCATATATTTTTTTGTAGTAACTTCAATATATGTCTGAATTGCTCTTAAGTTTTATTTAAAATACAAAAAATCCTGGTTTTGTCAGTGTGTCAAACTGTGCCGGGTCGAAGGTGAATTTCTATGAAAGCTGGTGGTTTTGATTTGGATTTGCCCAACTGTTCCTCATTGCCAGACTTACCTCTGCAGAACAGTCCACAGCTACAGATCACCCTTTTCCTTCAGCTATTTTCTAGGAATGCCAAACCCTAGTAGTCTTCCTTATGAATCTGGCTGCTCGTACAGCTTGAAGTCATTGTGCTTCCTGTTATCCAAACGAGCTGTCCCCTGATAAACAGGGGGCCTTTGTGTTCTACCAGATCACTGCATCATCCTATTTCTGCCCAGTCATCCAAGTGTGTGGCACTCCTGGAAACGCTGTGTTCCCAGTTCTCGCCCTCCACCTAGTCAACATGGCTTGCCTGCCAATTTGTTCTCTTTGAATGTGGGTTTGGTCGTTCTAGTACAGCTATGCCAAGAATTACTCAGTAATTGCAATGCGATTTGGAGTGACCGTACAATGGAGGGGAAAACAGATTTGTGTACTTTCTGCTTCTTAAAGACAGATGAACGAGGACTCTTGGGATTGTTAAAACACAACTTGAATGTTGGGTCTTAACAGATGCCAAAGGCCCTCGGGTCTGCTTGACGATCTGAAGGGTTCTGTCTCTGGTCTGCTTGATGATGTGAATGGTTTCCATTTTAATATGATACCAAAGGAGTTATAAATGCATGAGACATGGTCTTTAACTGAACAAAAGGGGACATTTAAAAAGTCATCAAAATCTGTTTTGTGTGAGTTTTTTTTGGTTGTGTTGTTGTGTTTTGTTTTGTTTTTTCCCTGAGGACCCAAAGATTTTTTCCCTTAAGTTTTCATTAAAGTTTTGACATTCTGCTTTCCCCATGTGTACTGTCATAGGTATGTAATTCATATCTCTTAAAAACCCCTGAACTTACCCTGAAAGATAAGAATAATAGGAAAAAAAATAATAATCCTGATGCTATTTAATTGAAAAGTTGTGTGTGTGAAGATGGCCTGTGTTTTGATCTAAAATGCCTTGCTCTTATTCTAGTCCCTGTCCCCTGTGCTCGTGTTAAGGCCTTTTCTGCACAGCTGAAGTGTGAAGTAACAAGTAGATGATACTGGACTCCAAGGTGTTTGTATGTATGCATGCATATATTTTTCTTCTCAGAATTTAATTGAAAAGGTGAGCTTTGTGTTTTGGCATTTGGAAAGAAGCATGAGGTGTGTTTTAAATCCCATTTGAGGTGTCTGTGTTGGACCATAAGGCCTCAGAGCCCTGCTTGCTGCAGCAGGAAGGACTCAAATGCTGTCTGATTTTTCTTACAAGGCTTTAGCTTGTTGATTAGTATTGATTGCTGAAGGAATTGGCCACTTGAGTAGATGCTGAATCAATTAATCCCCTCAATTCTTCCTTTGCAAATCCATTGTCGTGGAACAAGCTGCTGAGAAGCTTTGCATACGCACCACAGCATGATGGGAAATTCTCTCACAGTCCAACTGGTAAAAATTACACCTTTTTTCTTCTTAAGGTACTATTGATAAGTGATATTTGTGTGTAAATATTAGGGTAATAGTTTGTAGTTACATCTAATAGAATAACAACAAAAGGTGATGAGTAGCTTTTTGATATATCTGAATGATTTAGACACAGTGAGATTTAGCCTTCTAAATCATATGGGTGATGTTGAAAAATTTTCCCTTGTCTTCCTGTCTAAAAACTGTTGACCGCTGATTCAACTCCTGACATACAGACAACAGAAACGGAACACCTGTAGCTCATGCAGGTTTTAAATTTTTAAAATTTAAGTTTTAAACTGGTCTCTGAGATGTTGGTGACAAAACCATCGACTGTCCCTGTCCCACCTGCTTGAGTCCTTTGCAGTAGTGTGGGGTGTGTGACAGGTATGTCGGGACGCTGGCTGGGGGAGCAGGGAGCAGGTTATACCACAGAAAATAGCCAAGGATTTTATATGCAAGTTTCAGAGACATGCAATGGTTCTGGTCTGTGTTAATTGGAATTCTTAAGAGTATAAACTCCAGCCAATATTTGTAAGAGATTACTGCTGACATGTGAAAGTAAGGAAGAACCAAAAGGGAGATGCAGGATCAGCCACGTTAGCCTTGTTTCTGCAGGCTTGTACAAGGCCTAGGGAAGTCAAACAATTCCAGCCGTGGTGCTGTTTACAGACTCAGAGCCTCCAGCTGAAAGATGGTTGGTTACCTCTTGTGCACTTTGGGGTCTGACTGCTCTGTTGGTTACCCGTTTTTGTCCTCGTTCCTCAATTTCCTCTATTGACTACTGCATTTTTGGTTATTGTTCACAGAAAAAGTTCACCTGAAGTCTTCTTACTGGGATCCTAGTTCTGCATTTCACATTATCTTAAGTTTCATAATAATTACAGCTGTAGCTAATCAGTTGCTAAATACTTCTCACTCAACTTACTCCTATTTTAAAGTATTTCAAATTCTTTGATTAGAGGAGGAAGTAATTTACATGGGAAACAGGAGCTGAGGAAAAGCCTCTGAACTTGGAGGGCTGGGAAATATATACTCCAAGTCATGAATTGCGTCATAGTGTACCAGGCATCCACATAGTGAAGCTGTGCTTTTGTGTTAGAAATAGCAGAATTGCCATTATTAAGAGTTTCATTCAGGAGATGGTCCTTGTAAGGGTGCTTTGGAGACAGTCAGTTTGCCGTCTACTTTGTTTTCTGATTAAATTCCTGAGGCTGAATTTCTTGTAACAAGAAATTAGCTCTTGGATTAATTTCCAGAGGAAAAGTATTGATTAAGACCCATTTGTGACCATCTGAGCTTCATGACAAGCAAATATGCTAGAGGTGGGGAATACAGACAAATATATATGTATACCTAGATTGTTTCACTATTTTTTTTTTTTTTTAAATTTTTTTTTTCTTTCTCCTCTGGAAGACTAATATTCAGAGGCGCAACTGTTGACTGCTGATAGCAGAAGCCTGTCACAAAGTAAAGAAACTTCAGAACTGGTGAACAGAACAAGATAATTCAATTTTTTAAGATGCAAAGAAAGTATCAGAAGTAGTTTAGAAGGTTGTTATTACAAAATAATATGAAAATACGAAGCGTTAATATGATAAATACCTGAAAACACATGTGTAGTGTAGAAAATAATAATGATGTTCCTAGCACTGTCTTTGAACATGACACATGAACAAGTTTCAACTAATAGATGAGTGTCTTCCATTTTTGAGGTCTCTGAACTTGCTACACCCTTGGGATCGTTAGCAAATGTTCTGGAAACTATTGAAATTATTTTCTTAGCAAAAGAAGCAAGGTAGTATCCACTGCTAGTGCTCTGTTCTCTTCCCCATGCTCACCATGTGCTGGTTCAGGGGGAAATGGATGACCGAGCGCCTGAAGCAGAACTGGTTGTCTTTTTCTGATTTTGCAAACCTAGAGCTGATCCAATGGTTTTAAACAGCTTTTCCGTACCACCTATGCAATGCGCTGAAATCGTGGTGCCATGCACAAGTCTTTACTAGTAGTAGTATCGTTGCCAAATGATCTCTGCATATTGATAATGAATTTTCTCTGTTATGTATGTAACTTTCCCTGGGGTGGTGCGAAACTAGATCGCCGAAATGATTTATGAAATGGAAACCTGTTTGAAAGCTCGTATTAGTGGTGGTTTGACAGTTGTTTGGCTTTGTTATTTTAAGCAACTTTTATCATGGAATCAGTTTATAAAAATAAAGAGGAGTGGGCGGTGTGTATGCACAGATACTGCTGTATAAGACCTAAGCATCCAATACAGAAAGGTCCTGTCTCTGAAACTGAGAAGGTAAATAGTTAAGCCTCTAGTGTGGATCTGTGCTAGTTCGGTTAAATGTGCAGTACTATACTAGAAGATGCATCTTTTCTCTGATAACATATCCCTTACAGACAGCAATGAGAATTTGAAAGGCTTTAACTATTAGTTCAGAGTTGCTTTCCGTGGGATCACAGAAAGTTTGTTTTGCAGCCTTTGTTTATGTTGTCTTGTATAAGCCTTGGTTTTGGTTAGGAAGGGGAAATGCTAGGGACTCATACACCCCCACCACATCTTTTGACTAGGGGTTCAAGTTTGTGGTGTCAAAGTAAAAATTACAGATAATTTCTTGGAAGGCTAACGTGCTTTACAGGCTGGGCAAAATTTAATAGCAATTGTAGCTTCTTGAGATGTGCATCCATGTTAGGGGGTGGGGAAGAGATGTGAACTTGAGTGACTTAAAGAAAAAAAAGAGGTTTGGCAAGCGTTACAAGTAATTAATACTTTTGGACTGGAAAAAAAAAAATCAACACATTCTACAGGGAGGTGCTTAAAACCGATGTTTGAACTCCACGGACTTTCCATAAATGTATCTTGAGGAATGAAGAGCAGAAACCAAAGCAGACCCTTCTCCTTTTCTCCATTCAGAGGCTGATGGCAGTGGGGAGGGGGTGTCAGCCCCGGCGTAGCTGGCTGCTCAGCCTGTGGTTCGTTCAGCTGCAGCAGCAGCTTCGTGCAGGCAGCTGTGGAGCTAGTCCAAGTGCCTCATGTCGATGTCCTGATTTCCATTCCTGTTATCTTTGCAGTTAGCACAGTGGTATCCTGCTTATGGCCTGAAGGACAGGAGAGCATCTTCTCTCTGGTGTTGATGCTGGTTCCTGGACCAGTGTGAAAGCAGGTAGTGGTTGTATGTTAACGTTAATAATACAGGCTATTACTCTTACAGTTCTGTATATAGATAAGGACTAATACACTGGAATTGATTGTGAATTACTTTGTTGATACATCATGAAATCAATTCAGTGATGTAATAGCATTTGTATTACTGTCCTGGGTTACAATGTAAAATGTGCCAAAAGAAAAAAAAAATATTCTATTACCATCTTCAGGAGCTGTTGAGACCAGGTGGGGCGGTGCTCCCTGCCTCCTCCCTCTGGACTATCTCCTGTTACTGGGCACAACAATGCCTTATCGCCTGACCCATCGATAACTCGCTCCTGGACTATCTCCTGTTCATGGCCCATCAAGGAACTGCCTCACGACTCCCCATCCCATTGTGAGATGCTCCGCCCGGGGGGAAGGAGCCAAGCAGTCCATGCCAAATAAAAACGGAGATTTTGAACACCCTAGCAGCCTTCTTCCACTGGATTCCCAGAGGAGCTTTTCCCCCCACTGGAGTTCCAGAGGACAAGAGCTACCTACCTACCGCTGGACCTTCGGAGGAAAACCAGATTCTTTTACCTGATTGCTGCTTCCACAGAACTACATCCATCGCTTCAGGAGGACTGCAGCCAGCATCTTATCGGACTGCTACTGCCACCCTAACAGGGTGTCAGGTTGTATTTCTGACTCTGTCAGTGTAAACCAGTGGGTTGTTTGTTTTTTCCCTGCCTTGTGTTTTATATATATATTAGTAAAGAACTGTTATTCCTATTCCCCATATCTTTGCCTGAAGGCCTGTTAATTTCAAAATTATAATAATTTGGAGGGAAGGGGGTTGCACTTTCCATTTCAAGGGAGGCTCCTGCCTTCCTCCACAGACACCTGTCTTTCTAACCAAGACAATTACCTTTCTTGGGACTCAGTTTAATGAGACGTAAGCATGTCCTAAATGATTTTTTTTACATGATGTAGATTTGCACTAGTGATGGTTGGAAATAAATATCTTTGTATTTTATTACATAGTTGTCTATAAACAATCAGGCTAGAAAAATATTTTCCAGTTACAGCAGCTTTTCCTGGCTACTTTCATATCAACATTTGGCATTATCTAGTAGCTCGGATCAGTGCATTCTTGAATCATTTTCAGGAAATAAAAAACCAAACCAACTGCATAGGACTTAGATATTGGGAGCAGACAAAGATTCTGTACTTTTTTTCCTAAATCTTTAATTTTTTCAGTTTTTTTCTGTATGAACAGAAATGTTCTTTGAAGGAATTTATGCCGTCATGGGGAGTGGAACACTTGGGTTATGAGAAGTGTTTCCTGCTAGTGCTTTCTAAGTGGGCTCTGGGTGTGGGCATGTGTCTCTCGAGCAGTCCTTGGCATCGTGTTTAGCTGTGGATGTGTCTGCACCATGTTCCAGAGCTATTATTACCACTCATTTAAACAGACGCAAGGTAGTTTAAAACAAATTAATTTGGATTCCAGTAGCAGGGCTGCTGCGGGGCTAAAGTTTCACTGGCTGAATATCTAGCCAGAGCTGGTGTTTATGTGTTTCACACTGATGTTTTTATGGCTATGGCTCACCTACAGTAGCTGCTTTAGAGGTAGGTCAGGTAGGTTCTTGCATGTTGCAGTCATACCTGGCTTGTTGCTGAAGACTGTGTTCCCTCTTTGCTACATTTTAAACTAGTGAATTTCAATAAAATTGCAGGCAATGAAAGTTGAGAGAGCAGCTTTGTAAGACAGGCCTTCAGTGTGTGCATGAAATGGACAGGAAAAAAAAAAAAGGGGGGGATTTTACTTCCCTTCACTGGTAGCCAGGATATCACTGCCAGGCAAGGTGCCACCAATTGGCATCTGTCTCCAGATTCCCCCCCATATTGACATGAGTCATTCAGAGCTGATACAAACAGTAGGTCTAGTCATAACTTGCCCTAGTAAAGGTTCGCAATAGCCTCAAGAGGCTATCTATGTCTCCGTCATTTTTCTGAGCTGAGGCTGTCAGTTTGATAATTGGGGTTTTCTGCACTTTATCTGTTTTACTGGCTCGCTAGCTGGCGAGCAGCTTGGGGTAAAATCTTTGTCTTGCTCAAGTTGCTGGATGCTTTACTATTGACCTCAATGTCCCCCTCCCCCATATGCCACTGAATTAACATATATTTCAAATAGAGATTTGTAAACACTGTCGGGGTGGCCATAGCCGTTTTAGGCTGCTGGGTGTTGGAGGTGATTGATGACGTTGTTACTGGCACTTACAGGAGATGAGGGGAAGTGGATGGGCCTCAGTCTCTAAAATTGCTGCTTCCTCTTATTGCTACCTGCTTATTTGCAAAAGACAGAAGCCTCCTTTCAACTGTTCTGCTTCATGTTTTAGCCTCTCTCCTGCTGCCAAGAATAGTTTTACTCTGCATCAAGAGAAAATGAATTCATGCCTTCAGGATTTGTACTCTTTGCTCTGTGCTGTATGATAGCAACCCAGTGAGATGCGCAAGTAGAAACTGCATTAATGATTGATAAAAGCTGAGAGCTGTTTAATTTTTTTTCCTGTTTAATGGCTATCAATAATTTAATGCATTTACTGTATGTTTTTAAGAAGTAACACCCGTATTACAGGCTTGGGTTTAATAGGCTAAATGATTCAAGCTTCAAAAAATACAAATTTCTGACATGAAGCATATCCTTTTTTTAATTAAGAATAAGACAGAAAAGTATCAAATCAGGCATTTAAGATGGAGATAATTCTTGCAAAACAGGTGTTCTGCATGCCCCCTCTGCACTCCCCTTATCCTTTGGGCTGTTGTCATGTCAGCACGTAGGCCCACAGACAGTGGCCCATGCTACTACCCCAGGAGGGAGCCCCGGGAGGATGCTGCTCTCCAGAATGTGGCCATGCACCTGACTTTCCTGTCCCTTATATCATAGGTCCCAAGTCCCACAACACCGCTGTTATTTTAGCTGGTTTATCAGCATCCCAGCACCCAAGTCACTTGGGGAAGGTCAAGGAGTGTGGCTTTTGGAGAAAGAATTGCTTCCTTCTAGATCTCGTTTAAAAGGCAGAAATAAATATTTTGAAAAATTATTCCGCCCCTGTTTCTTAGGAAAGGACCAGATTTTTGAAGTGATGAGCATCTTCCATTTTGCTTGGGTGCACTGGATTTGGTTCTCAAGGCTTTGCATATAAAATCTTACTTGGGCTAGGGGCATACCTTTTTTGGTGGTTAAGAGAAAATGAAATCTTTTTTTCATTATTGGTGGTCGTTGCAGTTAGACTGGTAAGTAAATGTCGTGCATAGGTTGCTGTGTTTTAATAAGCATGTTACTTAAATGCACACATATAAATAGTGCTTCTGTAAACTTTGATTTTCACATGGATGAATGTCATTTTGGGAAGAGCCTTTTTCAGGATCCAGAGAAAGCAGATGGGGGCATACAGATAGGCATAATATTTAAGCTGCAGAAAAGAATTGTGTAAACGTCTCTAAATATAGATGTAGAAATATAACACATTTGGCATTTGAATTGAAGGTGATTCAAATTGATAAAAATTGTGCTTCTTGTTCAGGAACTATATTTCATGTAAGTAAAACACAGAGTCTTGTATTTAGACATGTATGGATGGGTAGATCCTATGAGTTCACTATGACCTGGACAAATCAAAGGAAAATTTATTTAGGAGATCTGTGGTTTGATTTACTCTTACCATGTTTTTATCCTTTGTCTGTGCTTCTGCAACAATACTTTGATAACTTTTTCTTGGCTGTTTGTAATAGATACTTGAGAAGAGCTTCCTGTCTTTGTGCAGACACAGTTCTGGGAAAATAGTATTTATGTTTGAAGAAGCTTGTTTCTTCACAAATACCTCCAGTACAGGTGTTTGGTGGAAATGCTTACCCTGTTCTGTGTATACAGACAGATACACACATGCACACATACGTACTTGCATGGATAATAGGGATATGCTTTTAATTAATACTAAATTAAATGAGAACTTCCTAATTTCTAGCTGTTCTCTTTATGTTGCTGTAGGTATGTACGCTATGTTGTATGCAAGTTTCATTTCGTACTGACTCTGTCCCAACTGTGGAATTAGAAAGTAGATTGGAGAAGGAACCTGCAGGGGGAGGTGAGGTTCCTGGCTTCAGAACAGGAGCTTTAGAGTCCTGCCCTGAGAGTTAAGGGAGGGTGCCCAGAATACCTGGGAGGTGCCACAGCCATTAGTGGCAGAGAGACTACAGACTAATATATTTTAGTAAGGTATGTGATGGATACTTCTGGTACTGTTCTGAGAAACATTTTAACTACAGGTTATACAAAAATGTATATAGAAAAAGGTCTGTCTTTTTTTTCAGTTTCATCATGACCATTAAGAGTAGGTATTTTAATCTTTTTTTCTTAACTTGCTTGTTTGTTTTTTACAGTGGGAAATTGAGATTGCTTCTTCTCTCAGTAGGTATTCATGGAATAGTTACTTTATTACCGCTTCTAGATCAAGAAGTTGAAAAATAAACAGAAAAAAGGGAAAATAATCTCTCTTACTGTGATATAAGCTTGACCTATTTCTATTAGTGCACACTGAGTGCACACATAATTCACCTGAAGAAAACTAGCTGTTTTGTTAAATGTAGTTTGAAGAACTTTGAGAACACCCCACCCCACCCCCTCTGAATTGTGGGAGGTGGTGATGAGATTCACCCTCCTGCTTTTAAACCCTGCTTTGCCTTATTTTGTGAACACGGTTTGGGGAGGGGGCTGTAACATACAGCTCTGATCTAATTCCTTTCTCTTGTTCTTGGTGTAATGGAAGTAATAAACATCATAGAGCTAGAAAAGTCCAATAAACTAGAAAATCTTCCAGGTTGGTTGTGTGTAACGGAAGCTCCCTTTTAACAGAGTAGTTCCCCAAAGGACTGCTGGGGGCTGCTGGGGAGGATCAGGCAGGATTAGGGTGAGCAAGGTCTTTGCCAGTCATGTGGTGCAGACTGGAAGTGATGGGAATTACTTTCCCAAAACTCTTTATTTTCTGAACTTAAAAAAAAATAAATCACGGGGTCAGTTAAATTAAGAACTAGATCCTGGCAAACGTCATGCAGGATCTTTGCATTTAACTGTGGGAAGTTGGTTAGATTTGGGTAATGCCTGGAAAAAGCACTGTATTTTTGTTGTACAGCGGGAGGAATAAATCTGGTACTGATCATTCAGAAAGAAAGGTTAAGTTTTAGTCAGGATCACATTTCAGAATCCCTGGTCTGGGTTTCAATCTTCAGCTCGGGGACTGTCCAGAGTCAGCATGCCTAGTGTGAGATTTAATGAAAACCCAGCTCTAGCTGGTGGAATCAAGGATTGTTTTTATTAAGCTTGATGTAGAAAAGCAACTTAACTAAATCCACTGCAGAAGTTGACTCACACACCATCTGAGGATGTTTGTCTTAGCATATGCCTCTTCATTTATCTAATGTTGATGTCAACGATTTGTTGGGTTTCGATACAGTGTTTCCCAGTTTTCTGTTTGTTTCCTTCCTGTAATGGCTGTATACCCAAAACATTTTGACATTTTTTTTGTACAAATTATCTCTGGCCCTGCCAGAAATTTAGTCAAATCTTTTTGTATCTTAAATCGTTTCACTAGGTTTCTCCACTTAGAATTTGGCTTTTGGGTAATGCATTATTTCCCTTAATTTTAGGGTTGTTTTTTTTCTTGCCTGAGGATTTGAGAGCAGAGCAATCTCACCTTCTTTGGGGCAAGTGATGTTGAGTCAAAAGTACATCCCTAAGTGGTACTTCGGACAGATTTCTGTCTCCCTGAGAATGTTGTTAAAAAACTTTCATTTTTTGCACTTAGCCTTCTTTTTTGCCACCTCTTGATTTTAGTTTGATTAAAAATAGGGTTCCTCCAAATCTTCTATGTCTGCTTTAAATTATTTCTCTTACCAGTAAGAGAATGAAAGTGTAAAATTCATAAGCGCTTGCAATGTAACCAAGTATATAAATTCTTAGCAGACTTTACCTGACGCATGTGGAGGGTTTCTCTTAGCAGGGAGAAAAATGCTGTCTAAAGCATCCTTTTGATTTAATAATGAAAAAGAAAAGCAAATTATGCATTTGATTTAGAGATACAAAATTAGTGTGTAGTTGACAGGAGATACTTTTTTTTTTTTCCTTGTATTTTGCAACCTGGTTTGTGCTGAGCTGCTCGGTATTAGTTAGCACATAGTATCGAGATGGACATGTTGGGAGCAATTCGCTGAGGGTCATTTCTTCTCCCATCCCCTTCCCTCTTTTTAAAAAGTGTAATGGTTTGTGTTCTCCGGGTATTGGCTTAAGTTGCTTTGTGTTAATTAGTATAAGAGGGCTGAAATCTGACAGAAAGCAGAAATGCAACCGAGGGGTGTAAGACATCAAGAAAGTGCAGTTAAACAGCGTGGAAAGGTTTGCTGTTGGGGAGGGAGGTTTTTGAGCAGGTACATTTTTGTGTTAGGATCCATACTTTTGCATTGTCAGATTATTGCTAGGCCTGTTTGTGGGTGAACATAACAAGGCAGAAGAGGTTTTGAATCACTGATCTTGTGCATTAAGGAGAGAAAGAACATTTATTTAATGTGTGTTGTCTTCTGTGATCTTTATTTAGTTTTTCATTGTTTATTTACACTGCCACTGTTACTTCATGAATTCTTTAAATCATTGCGTATCTAGAGGGGAATCTGGACAGAATTATTCTTGCAGCTTTAAGTCTTGCTGACAGGAGGAGAGAAGAAGAGAGCTTTGGTCCCCTAGAGAGATGCAGGAACTGTGGCCATTTAGAATTGGACAGACATGGTTGGCTTTGAGGGAGATGCCGTGATGGGAATACTGCCTTTTATGTTGTTTCCTATCTGTTGGGGCCCATTGTATAAAATCTCTTTTGGGAGACTAGGAACTGTATGCAGTTGCATGCTGTTAGCAGATGGGATAATTATCTTTTCGAAGGACAATAGAGATGTGTGGGGAAATGTAAGGTAGCATAGACTTTTTTACTTACTTTGAGAACTTGCATTTGGATTTTCTGTGGGATGGAAAAGGGTAGAGTTTTTGGTATGAATATAAGCCAACAAAATGTGGTGGAGAACAGACTGGATGTGTTTCCCTTTGCTCATTGCCCATGGAAAACCTTGATTGCAATTTCCTCAATTATGTTAATGTCTTGCATGCACCCTTTAAAATAATTTTCCACTTGATTTTCCTGCCTTTCATCAGAGGCAGGTACTAAGGGTAGGGAGGGGCCCATTAAATCTAGGTGTCTATAAGTCTCTTTAAATTCATGTTAGGAGTAGGGCAGAGAGAGACATGGTCTGAGGTGACGGATTATGGTTTTGTGGGAGTGAGGCTGCATTTCTAAATGGTATCTTTAATCACAAAAAGGCTTTTTGGTTCCCTTTCCCTTCATTCAGATACTGAATATAATTTTTTCTGTTAGTGAAACATTCAATATAGCTGGAATAGGTTGTCTTAAGAAAATAATTACCTTAAGAAAAAGAGTAGTTGTCTTGAAAAGAAATAGATGTTATGATTAGTTGCATATACCTCATAATTCTAGGCATGATCTTTTCAGGGAAGAGTACATAAGCACTTGAATGTCAGTATATACCTGTATGTTCAGTATGCATGTTGGAATTTGCCTTTTGCCAACTATTTTAATAGTAAATGTGGCTCATTTGAATTCTTACAGAAGTGGGTGTGAGCTTGGTTGAAGCATATGGAATGAGTGCTCAAGAATATTTTTGAATGGGACTTTATTCTGTTCTAGTGTGGGACTTTATCCCATTCTGACATGAATCCATCTTTGTTTTTCTTACTAGTAGGTGGCTGACCTTCATAGTCCATATTTTGATAAGGTGATGATAGGAGGAGAAAATACAGGGCAGCTCAAGTTGGTATTTTGGGATTGGAGGAGGAGAAGCACAGGAGCTCTTCCAAGGAGTTGTTGTAATCTGTAGCCTCTTCAAAGAACATGAAAGCTAATACTTACTTGCTTCTTTTTTTTTCTTTCTTTTTTTCCCACCTCTTAGGAAATACTGTTGTGCTGAGGAAGAAAACGGCTCCCTGCTCCTTTTGTTTTGTTTTGTTTTGTTTTTTTGTTTTTCCCCCCTCTTTTCTTCTTGCCTGAATTAGAAGCTCCGGGAATGTGCTAATTGGCGGCGGCCTCTTCAGGAAAGGTAAGAGGTAATTGTTACCTGCTTTTAGAGGTGTCTTGCCTGCTCAGCTCCTTCTGGAAAGAAGTCTTCTGTTAGAAGCTTGTCTACATAGAGTTTAGACAAGTCTTCTGGTTAGTGTGGATTGCCCTTCAGTGTGATGCAAAAAGAAGTTTCGTGCGCTTCTTTCTCTACTTCCGTTTGCAGGATACTGTCCCTTGGGAAAAAAATAAAACAGAAAACAAGATACGTTTTAAATACTTGCAGAGAAAAAATTATGTAACGTATTGCAGACAGATTAACTAAGTCTTTTGTCTGAATATTAGCTTAGATGAAAAGACAATGAGCTAGGTCTGGAGAAGCCAAGTTGAAGAATTGTGTCTCAAAAAGCACTTCTATACATACATCTAATTAGATAAATATAGATTATTTTTTTTTTTCTGGTTGTTATTTTGTTCAAGTTGTGGTTTGGTCTTGGCTTTTTTTTTAAACCTGCTTGTCTTCTCTGGGGTCCTTCATGGTTTTATGGTTGGTTGTATCACTGACAGATAAGATAGGAACCAGCTGGAAACCCAGCTCTAGCTCCGAATGGTGTGTTTTGTGAAGAGTAGGAAACAGATGGCAATTCTTCACCTCTCCAGACTTTTTTTAGTTTTGGGCAGAGTGCAAAATGTGGTGGGTGACAGTTCAAATGCAGTACCTTTTTTGTAATACTTCTAAGTAATTAAATTTTGTAGTTATCTGGTGATGTGATCCACATGTGATCCATGTCCATCTTTCCACTTCAAGACATTTATGTGTCAGGATATAGGAAGTACAAAAGATTAGTGCTGTGATTCATAGAGCATCGTGAGCTGCATGAGTAGACTCAAGTCAGTTGCGAGACAAATTGCATGTATATATAAATGTGTATATATATTAGTACCAAAACTCAACATTTAGATTTCTGTTTGCTTAGGAACTGGCTGCAGTGCTTTGAGATGTTATTTCCCATTCTGTCTTTGTGATAGATGTTAATGCTTCTTGTAGTGGAGGCAATATCTTCTGTCTAGACCTCAGCCATTCAAGTTCACAGTTGATGTCTTAACTTAAACCAGCTCTGAGAAGGGGTTTATGCTAACTTGCTAGGTTCTGAATTGGGGAGGCCAGTGCATGATACATATTTCTGACAGATTTGCTCCACGGTGCTAACCTTTGTGAAGGGTTTGGGAAGACAGTGCGATGCAATAATGTCTTAAATTGCCCCAGTGAGATTTGTCAGAGTTCATTTGTCAGAGTCCTCAGACTGACTAAGTACACTAACTTATCAAGGGTAAGCTGCAGACAGGTAATGTGCCTTGAGATGTTCTCATTCTCCATCTCATTCTTGACAGTGCAGAGGCAAGCTAAGTCTTTAATGAATGGCTGCTACCAGCTGCCTGGCTACCTTCTGCAATAAAGCTAATGACCTAATGGGCAGATGTTTCTTGGAGACGTTCAGCTGAAGCGGAGACAAGGAGAAACATACAAACCAGCTAAAGGGTTCTCGAGGAGTTTGCAATTTCCCCAGGGCTCCTGTGTAATTACCTGTCTATCTCTTTGTCTCCTATCTTTTAATGCAGGAGGAGTGTCAGACTCCAGGCTGCTAATCTTTGTTACTATGGAAAGGCTGGTTACACTTCTCTTCTTGCACTTCAAAAATGGCAATCGCTGGTCCCCAGCTGGTTCCCTGATTTTAACTTAAAAATGGATGATAGCTTTTCTCCTTGGTGCCAGACTAAATAATGCAGCTGCCTGCGCTGTTGCAGGCAGGCATTGCGTCCACCACTGACACTGTGGCATGCTGAGAGGAGCCTGCAGAAGCTGCCTTGTGGCCTCTGAACCTGTTTCCTCCCAGACAAGTGAAGGCTCTGTAAAATTCCTTTGAAACACAGAATTTTGGGGCACATTGAGATGTGGGAGGCTTGGCTGAGCTGTGGGTGTGGAGGAAAGCTGCTATTAAAATTTGTAATTCCAGCTGAGGTTTGGTACAGTTTCTGAATGCCTTCAAACTCCCTGGGTTGAGGGATGAGGGAAGCACAAGCTTTGCAAGCTGTTTTGCAGGATCGTGGGCATCAGCTGTTGTCTGCCTCCCAGCACACGTGTTACACAGTGATGTGCAGTGGAGACAAGCGGCTCTGCTCAATTCATAGGGTCGACTGAGAGGCTGTGCACAGTCCACTCCCATTTCCTTCTGGCTGGATGCATCTGTTTATCCCTCTTGCACAGCACTGGAAATCTGGAAGGGGTTCCCTGCCTGCTGCTCCCCTCCTCCTCCTCCTGCACGTGCTTCCTGAGTTTCAACATGGCAGACAGATCGTCCCCCCGAAACTGTAGTTTGGGAACAGCTCCAGCACAAAACACCTTGTGTCTGTGCACTCCTTTGCATCCTCACAAGGAGAGGGAAACTGCATCTGTGTTGGACAGGGCCCCTTTCAAGCTGCTGCAGCGACTTGCGCACCCAGGAAATGTATGTTGCTAAACCCCTTTATGGTACCTTTGTAAAACATGCTTTAACTGTCTGCAAATGTATGGTATTTAAGCAGCAGAGTCTGTATTATCAAATGCAGTCATGCAGACTGTGTTCCTCAGGGTGAAAAGCTTTGGGAGGAGAGGCTGGATATGATCGTGAAATTTGAGAACCAAAGCAAAAAGGAATTCTTGCCTGTGTGTTGGACTAGAGAAGGTTCAGGAAAGGTGGAGGATGGGGAAGCATATACCCCTTTCCAGATGGGAAATGTTGAAGGGGACAGAAAGGAGGGGAGAGGCAGGGCAGGGACAAGGCAACAAAAGATCAGGCTGGCCAGTGGTCCACAGTTTGCTGTGTTTTGTTTGCTGTCTTTAATGCTGTCCTTTCCTCCCCCATTTCCGCTACTAAATTTGAGCAAAGATAATTTTCAGGTTTTTTGTGTTCCTTGAAAGGGGGACCATGTCTCCATTCAGATTGTTTCAGAAGTTGTGTTTCTTACAGTTCGTCTAGAATGATGGTTTTGCACTGATTTTTTTGAAAGAACTTTTATTTCCCTTGTTACTTCCCCGTGTTTTCCTCTCTCATTTGTATCAACCTGAACCATCTCCAAAAGAAAGGTCATACTTCTGCTGTCTAACATTTCAGGTGGGTGACACTGTGTATGTTAAGCAGCATGCCTGTAATAACTTACCTGTCAGCTGGAAGCTTACCCTGTTTGTTTGTATTTCTCTTTTCATATATAAATCAAGTTCATAGCTCTTGAGCACTTGTGAAGCATTTCAACAAGGTGTTTGTTTCAAGTCTTGGATGTTTTTTTCCCCTTCAAATCCTTTGAGATGAGTTTGGGGTTAGGTTTTATCATTCAGTGACTGTATTCAGTAAAATGAAGCGTCTGTCAAAGCTATATTGCACCTTATGAGAGGATGACAGGTTCTTCCAGAGTCCTCAGTTTGCAAAGCCTTAACAGTCTCCCAGTTTAAATCAGGACTTTACCACTGCTTAAGCCTTTTAAGTACTTAATTAACTTGATGTTAACAATGAGCCTGTGCTCTCTTGTTGTTTTGGGTTTTTTTAATGAAACCTTTGATATTTTTCCGAGTTTTATTTCATGAGGGTTACAGGTTTTATTTTTTTATTCTGATGTGGAGAAGATTTAAGTCTCAGAAACTTTAATGGAGATGAAAAATAATTTCCATCCCAGCAGTGTATTTTTCAGGTCGTTTGTATGTTTAGGAAAAAAAAAATAATCAGAAAGCTGCATGCTTATTTTGTACCTCCAAAAAGATGGTTTTACACATCTTGGAAGGTTTTAAATGCATAGAAAGTGAGAGTTCTCAGCTGAAGCTATCTTGTTCTTAAATCACTTCTTTTGTATACAAGGTCTAAGAAATATTAAGCAGCAGAATAAAAATCTGGCATATCTAGGTTTAAGAAGCTAGGTTTAAATGGTAGTAAGAGCCGTGATTTTGAATTTTCTTATCCTTTCAGTTGTCTGAGGCAGCCTTCACAGATCCTGGGAAGTGATTAAGTGAATAGGGTTGCAGGGAGGGGTGGCGAAAAGACTGCAAGGTCTTGCCTCAGGGCATCTGCATCTGTATAGGGGGCTAGAAGGTACTGTCCTGTAGTGTCCCGTGTCCCCCCCACCCCTGCCGTGTAACGTAGCTATGGCAATGACCATTTGTTGTCGGTGGTTAAAGCCCTTCAGTTCTTTAGTGTTAGTAGAGGTAGCTCTGGGTTGCTTGGCCTTCCTGTAGTTTCAGCAGTTACAGTCTGCCTGCCTCAGTGGTCCTTAATGCAGTGGAGTTTTTGGTACTCCTCACGGTTGTTGTGTTCGACGTGTACAGATGTATTTCTGAATATAAAACTGAGTTTACTTATTTAGGAGTAAGTCCTATGTGGAGTGGCGTGTTCCCTTGGACTGGGGCTTTCTTGTCCTTTCTTCCTCTGCCCCTTGATGAACTGCAGTTGGGTTATTGGTTAGCATCCACTCCCAGGGGTTGAAGGGATGCTCCTGGGAGCCAGATATCTGCCCACCATCACCCTGGTGTGTAAGTAATTGCCCTGAGCATTGAGGTGGCTTCTTATGCTCTCTGGAGCTTTGCAGGCCTGCTAGGAGGACCTCTGGCTTGAGTGACTTGCTGTGGCTGCTGCAGAGCACTGGGAGTACAAACCAATGGTCTGAAGGAAGGAGTTTTTGGAAAGAGCCTGTGACGTTTATCCATAGTTAGTGGCTGGGAGGAACTAAGTGTAATGCAGGGGTATTAGTGTAGGTGGCAGATTTTGGTATTTTGCTTTTGCTTATATTACGTGTTAGTCCCTCAAAAAGAAAGCTGGATGGCCCAAATCAGATCTGAACATTGTTGAAGTTAGCAATGGAAAAAGACCTGGTTGTTGCCTGATTTCCTTCTGTGTGATGACTGTCCTCTTATGCTAGGGAGCGACCGGTCTGGGTGTGTAATGCTCCATCCTTCAGCAATGCAAAGATGCCTTATATGTTTCAATAATTTGCCCATTCAAAAAAAAATTAATAACAAAAACCAAACCAGCAGATTTTTTCTTCCCTAAAGTAAGTATTTTAAAGTATGAACCCAAAATAATGAGTTGATGTTTCAAATCCATATTTCCCAGTTTTGCTTGTCCGTCTCCTACTGTGTCTGGTATATGGATGGTTTAAGGTCTAGAAAATGTGGTGCTGCCTGAGGCATCGGGAGGACTGGGTGCTACTTGCAGCTCAGGTGGTGGTGGGGATCATTCATCGTGTCTCATCCCTTTTGGGCGTACCCCATGGGAAGACTCCTGTTCAGTTAGCCCAGGCATTATAGTAGCTAACTGTGCTAACATCTTGTCAGCTGCAGGATAGAAGATACTTGATCCTGCTTGTGTTACAAAGAAATTTTGTCAAGAAAATGCTGTGCAGATTTGAACTGGCCGGGTAAATTTATACTGGGAAGTGCTTTGTAGCATGTGGTCTGAAACATTTTTGATCTGGTGCTGATGGCCTTAAAAGCCGGATCAAGTGCATCAGTGACATGGTCACTTACTACCCTGCTGTGTGATGTAAACCAGATCTTCCTTTGGTGCCTTCCCATGTACAGCCTTGTCTGGCTGGACCATGAATTTCAGGCTTGTGCTTATAGTCTGCAGTTCATAGCCTAAACGCGCTCTTCTTTCTTCATTTGAAAAAGACCTCTTAAATTGCTTGTAACATAAATACATAGTTTCCAGTCACTCCGGTAATATTCTACCTATGGTTTACCTAGATTGAACAGGAATTTACACCTAAATGTTAGGGTGACCCAGGAGCTTTTATTTCCCCTTCCCCCTACCATTTTCTCCTCCACTCCTCCCTCAAACTATGAATTTTAGAGTTTTCGGGCTAATGATCTTTCTGTCCTCTCTCTGGGCGTTATTGCAAAAGAACAGATGCTTAGCTTTTCAAGGACAATAAAGGAAGAAAAAGGGAAGGTGGGTGGGGTTTTTTTGCTTCTTTTTTTTTTTTTTTTTTTACTTCCCAAATACCTTTGGGTATTTGTGGCATTCATAAAATCGATTGAATAGAGATGAAAATTTGGTATATGAAGTGAAGCACTGTTTGCCAGCAAAATGAGCATCTGTGATATATTTCAGTCTTCAGATGCTTGGCTAAAGAATGGTAACATACGTTTTCTGCTGCTAGAAATTGAGATTTTGGCGGTAGTATGCAACTGTGAAATCTGTAGGCATATACTGTAGCAGAAGCTGTCTTTATTCATATACAGCACATGGTATTTGGCTTGAGAGAAAGTTCTTAGCTCTCTAAGAAAGTCAGGTTTTTGATGGAACTTGCTGCTCTTTGTGCTTCGTATTTAAAATTATTTTATTCTGGAAAGACAAGTGAGTTGTAGGTATTAATTGTACTGTTGTTTTCCCCCTATTCCCAGCAACCCAATCTATTTCCCTGGCTTGCTCATCTTTCCATGCTGTTTCTCTCCAAGCTTGTGATTGTAATTACAGTGAGAAGTAGATGATCTCCATGTGTATATTCCAGCAGGAAAACCGAGCCTTGGATGAGTTTTGGACTGTGGCACCTTTACTTTCTCGCCTTTATAAAAGCGTTTGTGGTATGCTCAAAGGCCACTGCAGGTGTCAGGCTGAATGGCCTAATAAGACACTGTTGGTATAGGGAGAACGGAGAATAAAAGGAAAAGGATGGAAGTATACAAGTGAGGATTCACTGGTGTCACATTGATAAAATCCTCAAATCAAGTATTCATTCATTTTAACCAGAGGTTAATTAATCAGAGAAAGTAGATAAAGTGATAAGCTGCTTTTAATGAAGTGAAGCAGCTTTATTAGCAGTAAGCAAAATGCAAAATATTTGGTCTCTGGCACATGTGGTTTTCATGGGGACTGTGGTTTGCCATCAGCTTTGGAGTGTGTGAGCCTTTTTCTTGCTGCACTCTGCAGGCCGTGCTCTCTGTGTTTCAGCATGTGGCCAATTCAGAATGCAGGGGATTGAATCAAATCAGAAGCAGTTATAACATTTTAAAAACAGAAGAAGAAATGTTCCTTACAGATCTTTCTCTATGCCGGAGACTAGCATTTGCCAACTTTGGATGCTATTATTTTTCTTTGGAGATAGCAGGCTTTATGCTTACACAGCAAGCAAGCAAACAGAAACCCTGTGTGGATATACAAGAGAGTGATGGTGTTTGAAAGGCAGCAAAATAATTCTGCCTGGGAACAACTAACATAACCTGAAACTAATCAGCAGTTATCTACCAATTTGCAACTTAGGAACAGAAATGAACCAGGGCAGGGCCAAAGCCAGCATGTCACTGGCTATTAAACCGGAGCAGACTTGCTTACTCTTCTTCAAATGATCTGCCCTCAGCAAAGCATCTGTGCGGTTGTGGTGTTCCCCAGTGTCTCTCTGGAAAAGCCATCTGTAGAAGCCATCAGATGTGCTACGATGTGCATGGCAGTGCAGGGATATAATAGGAAATACCTAAGAAGGTCTAGATTAAGTGAATGACAAAAAGAATGTGCCTGTATAAAGACTTCACTTACTACAATGTATAAAGATCCTTTTTGAAGTAAACTCAAATTAGCAATTTGTTCAGAAAAGTCACCTGGCAGCAAACTCCTTACAAACTAGCGATGTGATAAGGTTGCTGTAGTTCTGTGAACTGGAGGAGCTGAACTGGTAGATGAACGTGATTTGAGAATAGGATGCTGGCAAGTAAATTGTCTTCCCCTCACCAGCCTTTCCTTAAAAGACTGAGCTTCCCACCGCCATTCAAATGTAAATCCCTTTGCAACAAAGGGGAGGCTGGCAGCTCCACCGGTTCAAGAGTATAAGTGATCTCGCATGCTTCAGTTGAAAGGTTGAATCCCTGAAACGGAGAATGCTGCTATAGAGAGAAACTCTCAAAAGACTGGTGAGAATGGCGGGGTAGGGGAGGTTGGAAGCTGTTGAGATCCTTGAAAGCGCACTGGCAATTTTTGTCTTTACCATAAAATGACCTAGAGACAAGGTTGGAAAAACGAAAGCTGATGTCCAGGTGAGCTTGCAGTCACCAGCTCTAGGAGCTGGATTTTACTTGCTCTTCCCCTTAAGAACACAGCATGCTGCTTTACTTGCCAGCACCGGTATGTGGTGCCAGTATTTTGTCTACAGTATGCATTGAGTCCCTCTTAGTTTTCCTGTTTGGATTTTTCTTTCTAACAACTCTGTGTTGTGTGTCTCAAAGCTTCAGAATTGTAACTTCGGGGTATGCAAAATTTCGGAGTACGAAATCTTGGACCTTGCCTTTATACTGAAAGGATGAGGTTAATCTAGCACCTTCTGGAAACCTTGTAAATATTGGACTGGCTACTTGGCAACACAGCGGAACTGGTTGAGTTAATGCTTAATGTGAGAGCAGTCCTGAAGTGCATGGCTTAGGTGAATGGTGGAGGGTCATGGGGTGAACAGTAGTTCCCCAGTGCTCCCTGCTTCCCGTCCTCCAGGATGGCCACCCCCCAGATCTGCAGGAGGACGTGAGAGATAGCTGTGTCGGACGGAGAGGTATTAGGCAGAGTCAGCTGGGTGTGTCCAGGTGGCCATGAAATTGTTTAAGGCTATCCTGCCTGGCTTTCTCTGCTCTGATACTTTTGCTGGTTTAGCAACAGTGTGGTAATCTCTGACTTTCAAGGAGGTGAGCATCTGAGGATTTAATCGGAGGCTTTCTACAACCACATCTGTTAGTAAGTAGGCAGTTTGTTAGTAACTGGTCGCTGGGGAGGAGCAGTGTGGAGATCAGCGACAAATCTGGACCTGAACATGTTAGAAATGTAAGAACTTGTGTTCTGATACCAGTCATACCTTGATGATTTAAAAAACCTTGCTTCTTGTATTGCTGCGGTGATTTGAATGAAATGCTTTCTAGCATTGGAAAGTTAGCACAAAGGTTACATGGGAAAATGTTTGCAGCTTTATGAACAAGTTGAATGAAAATCTCCTTTGTTTTATGTGAACTAATCAGGGCAAGACAGCTTTTGCCTTTCTGATATAAAGATTGCTCATTCATAGCACTGTACCAGTCAGTCCCTCCAAGTGGCAAGGGCCTTACATGTCAGTGCATATGGGAGAAAATCTTTTTAGACTACCTCAGTATCGTAATAGAGCTGAAGCATCATTTAAAAATAAGTACACTTTTTTTTTTTAACTAACTACTGATTGTTTAGGTATAATGACTGTACCAGATAGTACTTGTGCCCAGTACTGCTGTTGGTTGAGGATCTTGGCAATCTATAAGTATGACTTAGAGACAAGCATAGCATAATCCAGTAATTGCATAAAGAAGTAGCACTGCCCCACCTACTGCTGCATGGGATGGAAATGAGCAAAACTTTGATTATTGAAAAATTAACTTGGTACATGGCATTAAAAACCTGTAGCCCTTTCTATAGTTGTGGGGGTTTTTAACTGTTGTTTAAAAAAAAAATTCATTTGTTAGTTTCTGACAATAGTTTAGTAGGGACTATACTTAAGAGTATTTGCCTAATCTAGACAGTTATGGATGCTTTAAAACTACCCACAGCCAATTTCCAGAGGAACTGCTTGCCAGTATTGGCATTGGTAAATTCAGAAAGAAAGAAAAAAACCTCTTAGATGAAAGAACAAAGCATGTAGCTGTCTCCAGAGCAAATACAGCAGGTGATTAATGTATCTGAATGGTGTAGTTGAGTCATGTGACATTGTGCTGGTTTTTGGTGACTGCTTGAATTTTTTTGGGTCTTGGGATTTGCTCAGTGTTTCACTCTAGGCCTGGCATAGAAGACTGTGTACATCTGTGGTTAGGGCTCAAATTTAAGTTGTTTGATACAGTCTTACACTAGTCCCCAAATTCTTGGTTGAAAAGAAATGAAAATAGTTGTGTATGATGCTAGCAGAATCCAGTTTTGACTATTAATCCCTCTCTCCCTTAGTATGAGGAATCTGAAAAAGGGTGTTTTCTTTCAGACCTTGTTGGTCCCCATACACTTAGTGCACCTTAATTACCTGTAGCTACTTTATACCTTATGCCAATAACTTGGTAGCAACTATCTTTTAATTATTTGTGAAACTATTTTAATTTGAGTTAATGTGACACTTGCCTAATAACAGATTTCCAAGAAGTAAGTCTTTGCTTATGGTTAGTATTTCAGATATAAGTTTAAAACTAAACAAGTGATACTGGAATAGTAGGGATGATATGCAGCTGAATTTGGTGGTTCATCTTGATTTTGAAACCATTCCTCATGCACAATGTATATGTTTTTGTTTTGTTGTTTTTTTGGGTTTTTTACGTGCTGAGAAGTTACTTTATATACCCATTTATAGAGTTTGGTAGTCTCCATTTTCTTGTCAATAGCCAAAAAAAGCATCCTTGTGGCAGATACTTCCCAATTCCTGAAGATCAATTTTGAAAATAAAATATTATTGTATTTTATCTCATATGACAAAAATGTCTCAGGAGGAAATGAGTGTCTAAGAAGGTACCTGTGTTGGAAAAAAGTCTGCTCTGCCTCACATCCTAGTAGGGAGGTTTACCTTCAAACTAGGGTCTCCCTCAGGAAGGGTTTTGACTTCAATGTTTCTTGTCCAAACAAGCCATAATGGAAGATGGTAGAGATGATAAGGTTTGAGAAAATGATGTTTTGTCCTGATGCTGTGTAACCTGTGGTCAGAGCACCTCAAACATAATTCCTACACTTTTATACAAGACCGGCTAGTGGGCAGACACCTTTGTGGGCACTGAGCATAGCCCTGGCTGGCAGGTGTTAGTTTAGGTCCTTTTATAGCATGACACAGTGCTGGAAAAGAGTATCATTCTTTATGAGCTATTTTCAGATGGGGAATTAGGATCTAGACAGTGGTTCTTTTGAGGACTGTGGCTTATCATGAGCTCAACCTAGATTCAAGCAAAGTCTAGCATTTGCTTCCTGAAAGTGTTCAGCAGATGCCGTTGTAAAATGAAAGAGTCTATTGGGTCACTACGAATGTCAACCCTATATTTCTAGCCGAACACATGGATGCACAGAAAAGCAAAGTTGTTTCCCTACAGTCCCCTGGCAAGTAAATGACATAGCTGGGAATAGAACGGAGACTTGCTGATGTCCATTCCCGTGTTATAATTACCAAACAGTGCTTTCTTCTTCTTCATTGTAAACATGAATCAAGCCAAATGGCCTGCACAATTAGCTTTTTTTCCAGCAAAGCTGAGGGGGTAAGGGGGAAGGAGGAGGGGACTGGAGCTATGAAGGGGGAGGGGAAAGTCATCCAGGGACAACTGTACCTGCTGGGGGCACAATCTAATAATGGCACCGAGTGGAAGGAGCAGCCTGTGCTGCAGATACATTGCTATCTGCAGAGTCCCCAATCTGGGAGAGTGCTGCAAAAGGTTTAATGCAAATCCAAGACCTCTGCCATTGTGTGAGACAGATTAGGGCTCATTTGCATTCTTTCTCCTATAATAATTACTTAGCAAGGAATGCCTGTTACCATTAGCTTCATTCTGTTTGCCTGTGATAACGCCATCAGCAATCTCTTCTCCACGGATTATGGACACTGTGAGGAAGGGCAGTGGGCCAAAAAAAAAAAAAAAAAAAGAAAAAGAAATCTGTTGGAAAGAGTAGTAGAAAAATGTGAATGCTGAAAAATTAAAATGCAGATAGTTGTAGTAATAACCATTAAATACAGCTGGAGAAATACTGCAAGCTGAAGAATAAAAGTCAATATTAATCCATAATATTGATGAGGTGTATAGTTTCAAATACCAATTTAGAAAAGCCAGCACAGGATTTTAACTGAGCTTTATCTATGGTGCTTCAGTAGTTTTGTTCTGTTTTCAGAATTGGTTCAGATTGTTCTAAAATTAGCACAACTAGAGATCAGTGTTATTGAGATATGTTAAGAGTCTAAAAATGATGTGATGCATCAGAAATTCAGGTAAAATTCAGCACCCTTAGTGCAGCTTTGAGTCCTGGAACTCAAGCAAAGGAGTTTCCCTGACTTACAAATTTAGGCAGCTATTTGGGGTTTTATTGTGGTTGGTTGGTTGGTTTGTTTTTTAAAATAGGAGGAGAAAAGGAACACAACTAAATGTGGAAGATGTAGGGTGCTAAAACCAGCTGTTCCCTCTACAAACTAACTGAATATAGAAAGAATATGAAATCCTTGTGATCAACAGTTGCTGTTCTTGCTATTTGCTTTTCTTCCCTTGGTTTTTGCCCTCTACGTCCTGCTGAAGAAGCTGCTCAGGTCACTCCATGAGAGGCAGAGAGCCTTGAGGTCCCCAGTCCAGCTCTGGTTCCTTGTGGCAAGCCTGGCTCTGGCAACCAGGCTCCTGCCTTGAAGCCCCAGTCTTGAGCCTGCACTGCAGTGGTGGGTTGCAGCTGCTGGGGATGAAGCTGATCACTCATTTCAGGTCCTTGTTGTGTGTGACCGCATGGAAGGTGCTCTTCGAATCCTGCTAGCACAGGATTGAGTGGGGACTTGGTTTGGAAGAAGAAAACATGACGATATTTCACATGCACATCAACATCGGGGGGGAGCAGCGTGTGCCTGGGCAACCTCTGTTTTGGTGCAATCTCACCTGCTGGTATTTTTACAGTGAGGAATTCCATCTTTCATGGTGGTGGGATGGGGAAGCAGGGAGCCAAATCAAAGCAATGCTGGCTTTCATCTGTGAGCAGCCATCTTACATGTATTTAAATACATTTAAGCTTATTTCTGATCTGGAGCGTGCTGTCAAAATGATGAGTCACATAGTTGTGTGGTTTTGGGTGGTTTTGGTTTTTAAAGTGATTTTTGAGGGCATGCTACCATATTCACCTTGTCATCAGCATGGAAGCAGCAGAATGCCAGGGATGCTGCCTGAAAAGTTGATCGTGGCTCTGCAGGGGGAAAGTGGTGTGGGGTTGCAAGGGGTTTTGTTGGTGAGCTGTTAAGCACCTAATGAGCTACCAGGAAAAAACCTCTGGGTACTGTGGCTGGCACCATTTCTGGCTGTTTGTGAGGGTACTGTGTTGCCTGTAAAACTTGACACAACTCTTAAGAGTGTAGAGATCTTCACGTGTGTGAGCATACTTAGTAAACAACCAAGTTCTCTGATGTTTTCCCCTTGCTGTTGGATTTACGTTTTATAAGCAAAGGTTGTTCCACCCCCCCACCCCCCTTTCTTCATACTTTGTTTCTCAATGAGAAGACAAGGGATAGTTATTTCTCTTGAAATCCTTAACAGTTGAAACACAAAGCTAGGAAGGTCTTTTACATTATACACAGTTATCCTGCCCATCTTTTCTGTCAGTGGGCTCTGTATAATAAATATGTGTTGAATAATAAAGGAAAATAGTCAAGGATGAGGAAGGTTGACATTTTGTATGTACTCGGACCTTTACCAGCTAGGCATGGATTGCAAACGGAGGCGCAGGTATGCAAACAAGTAACCAGCCTGGCCCTTTGTGAAATCAGTTTTGCATGCTTGATTTTTTGTTTATTTGAGGATTTTCTTTAGCTGTAGTAGCAAGAAGAGCAATTTGGCAACTTAAAAATGTCAAGAGGCACCGATAGGGCTAAGCACTGCCTTCAACGATATCACTAGATATTTAGTGTTAACTAGAAGTTCTATTGCTCTGAATGATTAGAGGGAATGACGGGGAACTGGAAATGTTGACATATTTTTTAAGTCTGATTTTTTTTTTTTCCCCTTTTTTATTTTGCCCATTATAATAATGATAAAGATCACAAACGTGACAGGTACACAAACATAAAGGGAAATGAATTTTTTTTTAAAAAAGTTTGAAAGCACACATTTCTTAAAGAAAACAAACATTTGCAATCCTAAGTAGAAACTGAAGGGTATCAGTATGTTTTATTTAAAAGCAGCAGCTTAAATCTTTTGTTCATCTTCAGACCTTTTTCTAGGAGGAGGAAATACAATTTGGCGCATGGCTAGTTCTATATAAATCCTTCACAAGTTGTGCCATCATTATGTAAGAATAAAACTGCAGTTGATATAACTGGAAAGGTCTAATATGTGTATACTGTGTGAAGAAGGACAGGGAGGTTTTGAAGTGCTATTATGGAAAGTAATGATTGTGTACATCTAAATGTAAGCTAAACCAGAGCAACGTATTTTACTGTGTGAATAATTTGAGATAATAGTAAAAAATGTGACTACTTAAGAGATACTGCAGTATGATATGTGAAGCTGTATGGTTTTATGTGTATATATATATATATTTATATATATAAACACACACACAATTTGAACTTAAATGATGTAAAGATAACATAGCTTCTTATAAAGCTTGTATTATTACTGCAAATTATTTTTCTTCATATGGCACTCCTTTAATATTTAATTTAGTATAGTCACCATATGTGTTTTCAGTCTTTTATTTTGATTCTATAGCAATGCATTCCAATTCATTTGTATTCTATGCAGTGTTTAGCTTTTCTTTTTTTTCTTTCTTTCTTTAACCCACCATATGTATGGACATGTTACTGATACCAGGGCCTCCATAATCCAGGAGAAGTGCATCAGACATTAGTTTTCAAATCCCCTTCTGTACTTACAGTTGAACTTGGGCTTTGGAGCTCTTTGTTAAAGATCCCCGTAAAGGCACATGAGCAGATGTGGTTTTGTTGGAGGAAATGTCACCATATTCAGCTTCAAGTGAAGAGGTGCCAAAAGCTGCTGCACTGCGTGAGCTCAGCAGCGCCCAGGCTGCTGTGGCTCATCCTCCCTAACTGAAGGCAGTGGCCAGTCACACCCAGGAGCAAAGAGGCGTTCGTTTGCTCAGGCTACATGTGCTGAGCTGTACGAGCTGGTCTGAGTTGTTTTTCAATACTGCTGCATTTGAGTGCAAATTCAAGCTTACCTTATTGTTTCAGTGAAATGCGTGTCATGTCCTCTACCCCTTAACAGAAGTTCAAATACCCATTTGAAGGAAGGTGAACACTGTTGGGCAGATAAGCCACTCTAGGAAATGGACATCCCAACTTGGTAACATACTGTATCTGAGACCAGCGCATTTCCAAAAGAGTAATTAAAAGAAAAAAAGCAAGGAGGCTTATTTGTGCTATACACTGCATTAGCAAACAAAAGACCCACAGATTTTCAGTATGCTAAGCTGTCCATCACACATAAATGAATCAAAGGAACAGTTGTTTATTCTTTGGTATCTTTAGGCTGTCTGTGGCTGATTGTCGGGCAATCCATCCTGTTGTAACAGAGTCCAGATGCGAACCACTTTATAGAAAATGCAAGAGAAGTTACTTATCTAAATCACCAGTAGTGAGGCCACACAGGTCTCAGCTGTACTTTCATGCCTCACCATGTCTCCTTCCTCTCTCCAGCCAGTTTAATAGCGTGAGGGTACTAGCTGAAATACTGGCTTTGTTTACTTTTACCTAACAAAAAGATCTCACAAGCTTTACACAATATGGCATAGTGATATTTTTCCTGAATACTGAACCAAAACATGCACACAGAGAAGAGCATAGATATCCACAAAAGCATACTTAAACATATGCTTATAAAGTAATCTGAATACCTAAACTTATATAAGCATAACCGTACACCCACACAACTTACATGACTAGACTTATTTTCAGCTGCCTTATTATCCAAATTACAATTTATGTAACAAATTATTTGAGTTAAAGGAATTTACGAAGCAGAATTCTTGAATTGTTTTAACTCCTGTTTCTGCAGAATGTTTCCATCTTAGTAACTGCAGAGAGAACTCTTTCAGGTGGGGGGGGATGTGTGAGTGTGTGTGTGTGTGTAAAAAATATTTTATGAAAAGGGCTGAAACTTGGAAGCATTGCTGAAAGCTATTTTTTAACATCTGTTGGAAAGCTAATTGCAAAATATTTCTTATAGACCCAGTCTATTATAATGCTGCTAGCAGTAATCTACAAAACAATTTATGAAGAGAAAACAAAGGATTTGCACACTGTTGTCCAGTAATGCCCAAACTAGCATCAAGTGACAGAATCTGGGTACCCAAAGCAAAGCAGCACGGTGTCATAGGTGCAGAGCTCAGCCCAAGGTAATCAGCTTTCCCAAGTTTAAAAAAAAAAAAGTCCGCTTTCTGGGTGGAGCACCATGCAGGTATACCCAAAGACTGCAAGCATTAATCTCTGTAAGTGGTTTTGTGGACTTGGGTTTGTTTCTCAATTTGTGTACAGCTCTGTTAGGCAAAAACACGATGTCACTGCAGAGAGCATGCACGTGGGTGTACATGTTCTTGGCTCAGCCTCCTTGAGGAGGACTGACACACAAGAGCTGGGACTTGCGGGATGTTTGTATGTGTTTGAATGATACAGACAAGCTTCTTTGGAATAACTGCAATAGTAGACTTTTTTTTTTAAATTTTTTATTCCTCCTCCCCCTGCTCAGACCTAACTAAGGGCTTTGTGTTCAATCCTTGTGACTAGAGTGTGGCTTTGGTCAAAGATCATGATCTTAAACTGTGAAATTTGAGAGGGTTACAACTGCAGCTGAATAAAGTATGCCATCGTCTTCCCTTGTTCCAGCAGCGCAAAGTTAGCTGGGTATTTGGGTAAAAAGGAGTTTGCCATTATGAAAGCAGGCAATCTGGGGAGAATGAGGAAGCTGAGCACAAGCCTGTGAGCACAGCTTGTGTACATATTTGTTGAAAGCTAATTGGCAATGCAGTTGCCTTTCAAAGTTGTTCTTTCACCTATCAGTAGAGCACAACTCTGGTACTTAATGTACTGTAGATTACGTAAATGCTACCCTGAAATATTTGTATAGGCAATTAACTCTTGTTTTTACACTGCTTTGAGTTACAAATGAATCCTGCTGTAGAGCTTGGAATATTTATGTTATGAGATATATTCCATAATTAAATTAAATAATACTTTCATCAAACTGGCTAGTGTTAAGACCAGAAAAACGGGGGATTGGTTATACTGTGAGGAGCTGTCAATCTTTTAAAATTCAGTATCCAAGAAATACAGACGCTGTGTCTGTACCACATCACTGAGGAAAAACTGTATTTAGAATAATTTTATCTGGAACAAATGTATCTGCTCTTGATTATTATATTTGAAGACTGTAAATGCTTATATCAGTAACACTGGTCTGCATTTTGTGTGGCAAAATGTGATTACTAATGGAGTAACTTAAGGCACACGTACAGTGTGGCATCACTGTTACCAGAAAGACATCCTCATCTAATGTCTGTTGATGACTCGTAAGGATACTTACATAGATGTGTATTTATTTTTCTCCCTCTTGCTCCTTTCAAACTTATCTTAGAAACATGCTGTCCCTGATGAAATTAAGTCACAGCTCTACAATTTCAGCTGAATAATAAATCTGTTAAAATGTAACCAAGTGGTAACAACAGTCTTAAAGCCAGTCTCCATCCTCTATAGAGTTTATTCACAGGCAGTTGACCTAATACGACCATGAATATGAATAAAACGTTAATAGATTTTTATTACAATTCATTGCGTGACTTGCTGCCACGATAATAAAACAACATTTATAACATCAATGGCTGTAGCATTCTGGTGCTCATCAAACTGCTTTGTGTTTGTGCTTAACAGAAGTGTAGATAATGTGTTCCCCAATGGAGTGGCGAGGGACTGGCTAAATGAGTTTGGCAGTGTTTTACATATAATCAAATAGGCTAAAAGAGGTAGAAAATAATTGAATCAAAATCCTTTATACCTTTTGTGTATCAAGACATTGCAACTAGATTAGATTGTAGTAGATTAAAAAATAGTTTCTTCAGAAAGAGGAAGGTGTAATATATTGTAGGGTAGTGCAAAAGTGATAGTGCTAATATCGAAATACACGCTGGATGTATATTGAGGCCCTTTTTTTTTTTTGTGGATGACGACAGCTAGACTTGACCAGCATTTCTGTTATAAAGGCATCAGCCCACTTGCAGGTTTTGGTTTTGTTCTCTAAATGGTCCAAATCAATTGCTTCTGTAGTCAGATATCCATCTGTTTTCTTTTGTGTTTCTTTTCCCTTTCCCTAATAACCTCTCACAGATAGAGGATACTTTAATTATAAACGCAGGAAATCTCAAGCAATTTATCTGAGACTGGTCTTTTCTCAGTCTTCTGTAGATCGTTGTAATGGGGTTTTGCTAAGGAACTTTGGAAGTAAATGTCCTTGATGCAAGGAATCACAGTTTTGGCCTGTTTGTATAGCCTTTCATTACTTAAGAGTTATTACAGCGTTATCCAACGCTTACCTGCATAGAGACCAATTATTTGGAGGGATGGGATAGGTATGTGAAATAATTTTTGAAATGCCTGATGTCATATACAACCACTTTTCCTATGTGACAGAAGACACTGATGGTAAATGTGGATGAAACCAGAAGACTGTTGCAATTGTTGATGGTTTTCAGTAGTGTCTACAAGTTTCTCTCGGATTTCTTCAAAGTTCCCCATGGCTATAGGAAATTAAAGATGACTGAAGCATTACCTTCTTGCTAGATTAAAAGACAGGAGCAGTTGCAGTACCTCATCCGGTTGCTGTTTTCTTTTGGGGGCTATTTTTGTTCATTAAAGTAAGGCTAGAAAAAATTATAAATAAATCACCTTAAGAAAAAAATTTGGTTTGATGTTTCTCTGATTTAGAAATTTAAAACTAGTACTTAGTGTAAAAAAGAATAGAGAGAGGGATTTCTGTTTAATTGGCAGGACAAGATTTGTAGGTGGAGCGTTTTTAATTAGGTCAGCTGGTGTAGCTGGAAAAATAAACTTTTGTGAATGTGAACATTTCTTCAAATTTACATTTAATGTTTTGATGGAGCAACTAAGTGTCATTCATTTCAGGTTGACAGTCTAACCTGCCTCAGATTTCTTAATCCAAGGTCAGGAGTCATTGGTTCTTCCTGAGTGTTGCAATGGGTAAAGAGGCTAGAGAGTTTGTAATCTGATCTTCATGACTAACTAGGAAGGAGGTGTAACTTTTAAAGAAGTTGAAGCGTATTGTAAAAGCCTATTTTTGAATAAACGAATGTGATTGCATCATAGTGGGGAATATGACTTTTTTTTAATGTGCTTTTTAATTTGATGTATTGTTTAATCATGGCTATTCCTGAACATGTTGGCTGTTGCTGTAGCTCCATTTCTTCCTGCTTGTTCTTCTTTCCTGAAGAGTTGTCACTGCCTACCCTAATTTCAGGTTTTTCTCCTAGTCTCTTTACTAGTCTGTGTTAGGGGCTTGGTAAACTACCATTAATTGAACTTGTAAGACAAATTATAGAAATTTATGTGAATCAACTGGGACTTTGTTTATAGTGGTTCTGAATATCATCTGTAGTTTATCTGTTTGAACTTCCCTTCAGTAGATTATACTGACTTTCATGTTAGAGCATCTTTTTGTTGGTTTTTGTAATGGCTGTAGATAGGAACTACTGCAATTTGGTGCAGTATTATTTCATACACCAAGGCAAGTAACAGTAGCAAATTTTTATCTTCCAAAACTTCTCACTGCCTGGCTTCCTCAGTCACCAGTGTTGCTAATTCTTATTCTCATTTCCTTTACTTGTCACAAACCATTTGAGCAAGCAATGAAGCCTATATGGAGTACTGGCTGGATAAAAAAATAAAGTAATTCTAGGTAGTGATGTCTGACCCACTCTTCTAACAAAGTGGTTGCAGTAGTCCTAAACAGTATCTGTGGCAAGACCTGCATGTTTTATGCCCATTTACTGTGCTATTGCTGTGCCAAGGGACTTAGCTGTAATAATTAGCAGACTTTAGGTCAGAGACGATCTGTTAATTATTATTCTAGGTCTTCACAGAGTATAACTTCCATTAAGCCATAGGAGTTGGCCGAATGAATGCTTTTGTAGCTGTGGCTTCATGATTGTTTGGTGGTTTTATTACTAATAATACCTCCAAGTGAATGGTTAAAAGTTTTACTACTTAAAAATGTATTTTCTTCTATGGAGACAAAATATCTAAATTAATCTGTATATCTAACTTGGGTATGGTGGATTTCAAAACCAGGTAGATTGTAGGGCTCTCCCCTGCTCCCCTTTTCTCCACCCCACATCCAGAGAAAGAAGTAACCTAGTATCTGAAGAATGCAAGTTAGGCAGATGTTCAAAAGGCCAAATAAAACAAATAGATGGGCTGCAGCTGCTAGAGCAGCATAAAGCAAAGAACATTCACTGCTGTGATGAGAATGTTGTATTTCAGCATGCCACTAGCTTTTTCCTGTTTGAGGAAAGTAGCACGGTGAATTAGTTTAACCAGTTTTTAACTTATTTTGATTGTAAATTGTGTTTTCTTTCACAATTGTTGAGACTTCAAAAACCCACAGCTTTCTCTTAATGAAGAAACAGGAAAATAAGCAGTAGTGTCCTTTAATAGTAAGGAAAGGGGAGCTCTGCAGAAGTACAAATGCTGTGTTTTGTTTCTAATCTGTCAGTGGGAGGTGACGGGCTTCAAGGAAGTAATGGGGGGGAAAAAACCAACTCCAAATCTGGAAGAAGTTAGTATGTTGAAGATGTCTTCAAATATCCTGAAATTAAAATGGGAGGCCAGACACCCTGCAGTACATTAAAGATCAGCTTTCTGTCAGAAGTTTCAGGGTTGGGGGAACCAAAGAAAGTTCACTACCCTATATACTCTTCCAAACCTGATGGTGTCTGGAGATAAAAAAGATTAAAAAAATCATATCACTCAATGGGACCAAAACACTTCTCAGATTGTGTAAATCATTGACATGCAGGTCAGTGAAATTGTTCAGCAGCTGATCTGCTATTTCAGGGCATTCCTAAGCAACACAATGGAGTGCCATAGGGAGATGCCCAAGCAAATACTACCCTCCTCTGGTACATTCACATAGCACAACCTTTTGTGGAAATAGTAGTATTGTCCTAGGAATAACATGGGCATGTCACAGCAGCGTAGCCATATACCTGAGGTCTGCAGGGGGAGAACTTGCTTGGCTTCTCCCAGCATTTGGTATTGCTACTTCAGCTCTCATAGCATGGGTAAACACGCTTCCCTAATAGGGCCCAACGTAGATCTCATGAACTTGGGTAGCCTACTCTTTGTTCCTATGTTTTAAGGATGGTATATAGAACAACAAGCAAGGTGTGGTGCCTTTGTCCTGAGCCTTTGGAATTTGATCATACTGAAATGTTGGTTTCAACTGGGAATTGCACAGAATTTGCCGCCTCCCCTCTCCTGATCAGAGATCTTGCTCAGGGTTTTCCGTTTCCTTAATGCTGCGAAATCCAGTCTGACAACAGTTTAACGTCTCAAAAAAAGACAAGGTCATGATTTCAAGCATTCATTGCAGTGGACTTGTTACATACACGTGCAGCAAGTATATCATCGAAAAAATTTGTCAGCTTCTGTGTATTTGCGAATTTGATTCTAGGACTAAGCTAGATCCCTATATATATTTTGTAGGGAACCAACAGGACCCTGAATTACCCAGAACTTTGAGTTGGATGTGCTTAGACCTTTTCCTATGGCAAACTCTTCTAAAAAGACCTAAAAGCTTTTAATCTGTGAAAGTGAGATTTTATTTGAATAAGTACTGGAATGATTAACTTTTTAAATAGAAAAATGCAGCTAGATAAGAAAAATGGAAATAAGAAGTTTCTGAGCAACTTGCTGTTCTCTGCTATGTTTCTGCAGGTGGGTCTTAACCCGGGAGCAGATTTTATCCAACTCAGTGAATTTCTGAGTTGCATAAAACTCTGTGCAGTCCTATCTGTCCCTAAGAAACTGCTTTCATTTCCTCTGAGGCTCAGCTGTGTTTGCACTCTGTTCCTCGTTATAGTCTGTTCTTGAGCTGTAGGTGCCAAGCTGCTTGCTATGGCACTTAACCTACTGCAAGCACAGTATTTAAACCTTCTTTTTCTTAAGTATGCTTAAAAGCTCTCCATGAAAATGAACAGTCTTCTCACATAGGGGTCCACTAATCCAGTCACTTCTGAAAGAAACATACTGTATAACACAGAAATTAAATACTGTCTTTCATGTATGTAACTTCTTTTGTTCCTAAATTTCTTGACCAAAGAGACTATATGCGTTTTGTGTATCCATTAATACCTGGGTGCGTATGTGTTTGTATCAATGAATATGGTCTTCATAGATCAGGAATTCTTCTGGTTTTATGAGGAAATGTACCACAGTGTGATGGTTTCAGCAGGCCACTGATACCTGCTTGCAGATACAGAAATCCTCTCACTAGAGTATAATTAATGTTGAAAAAGAAATTAGTGATGGGATGTAACAGAACACTTTTGCCCACTTAAAATGGTGTTGAGTCATACCATTAAGGCTTTTAACTTGCTTATTTGCATTGCAAACTTGTTATGAAGTCTATCATTTTCTCTTGTGGCGGTATCTCTTGGGGAAACTGAACTCTCTTCTTCACTTGATGACATTTGTACACTAAGTTCCTGATGTTTGAGGAGTGGTGGGTGCGATCTTTGAGCTCTACTAGTATGGTAATAGGAGGGAAAAAATGATCGTGAAGACAGTCGTGTCATGTGATAATAGCCAGTCTTCTGGTTTTATTTTGTGCTTTTTCTCTAATAATGGCTACAAATTGACCCAGAATGGAGGGCAGCTAAACAGATTGGAAGTAAAGCAAACTATTATGGTGGGCTTGGCCATGTTGTTATTGAAATGTGCTCTGAATCTCCTTACTTAATGGTAGTAGAGGCAAAGCTTGTGTGATAAGATTGTTTAACCTAATGAAACTGGGAGGGATTTGTTTGTTTATTTTAAACTTTTATTGTATAACTAATAACTGTAGTAAAATACCTTACTACGTAGTAAAGTTTCTACTACTTCAGGTTAGTGTTTGGGGAGATTCAGTAATGTAATTAGTGGAGGAGGGTAAAATGAATGTCTGATTCTTGTGTGATATTTTGAGGGGTTTTTGTACTATAATTGCACATGTGTCTGGACTTGTTTGTTCCTGTGAGTCAAATAGGTAGATGCCATTCAGATGTGTGCAGTGTCTGTTAATCACATGCAACACTTCTTTGTGTGTACTGTCCTCCTTCTAAGTGCTAGCATGTGTCTGTGCTCTTAGTTACTGTCTGCTGTTTGATGCCGCTATAAATACAGATACTGAAAGCCATGGAGTTCTAGTACCTAAGTAGTGTTTCCCTCAAAGACCTGGGACCTGAGTGCTTTGTTGTATGAAGGACAGATTGCAGCACTAGTGCTTTAGATGACAAGGCAGATGCCAAGACCCCCTTGTAGGTCATTCATTGCTGGAGGTATTACAAGTGTTTAATCTTCACCTGAGGATGGACCCCCTCTATGGTAATCACTCTGCTTATTCAAAGCAACAGGCAGTCCGTGCCTCAAAACTTCATGGATTGAGTCGACATTTGTGGAAGGAGAAAACAGGCACTGACAAGAGACATGATTTGTCCCCAGTCATGCTGAAATCAGAAGCATAAAGGACAGAAAACAGCTCTCAATTCCTGCTCCAGTGCTCTGTCTACTGTCTGGTCCATCTGCTGAACCCACCCAGGCGCTTACTCCAGGGTGGATTTCTTTTGGGACAAGCTACTTAACTAATAGTTATGAGTTAAAATGGCAGCCAGCTTTTTTGTGCCTCATTATGGTTCTGTCTTTTCCATATTCATTTTAGATTCTTTCCATATTTAGTGTTTGAGATTTTATGGAAATATTGCTGGTCAAGTGCTACACTTGTGAGAAGGTGAAATGAGGACAAAACACAGGGGACAGATCAGAATCTTTAATCTTTGCTGCATGTAATTTGTAAAACGTATTAATCTGGTTTCATTCATTTACTGAACCATTTTGCACTCTGTGTCTCTGCTGCTTTGCCTTCAATTTAACTGATCCGAAGCCAATTTTGTTTAATGAAAAAGACTCATTTAGTTAGCAAGGAGGTTTAGCCCTAGTACCTTTTTTTGCTGTGATCTTGAGGGTCTGCCCCCTAAAGTTGTGAGGGAGTATAGGCAGTGGTGTTAGATTTAAATCAATTTCATTGCAGAGTTTTCCCTGTCATAATGATCAGTTTGCAGCACAAATCTCATTGATTTTTCACAGCCCTGTGGAAAAAAAAAAACAACCAACCAACCAACCAACCAAAAAAAAAACAACAACAAAAAAACCTGCCACCACCACCCCCCCACCCCCCCACCCCAAACCAAAACAGAACCCCCACGGTTGATGAATAGCACTGGGAGAGACTCAGAAGACACTAATTTTGTAGCTGGTGAGAGTAGCCCTGGCTGTTGCCCACCTTTCTTGCTGGCTTCTCTGAGCTTTTTCCAATAAGCCTGGCCTTTAGTTAGAAGAAGCCTGGAAATTCGGTGCTACCCATGAGAGACTGTGAGCTCTTGAGAAGACAAAGAGTGAGCAGCACTTATGGTGGTGGAGAGAATAATCTTCCTGAGGTCACCAATGCCCCATCAGCCTGGGAGCTGCCAGAGCGCCCCACTCTGGGTGGTGGGGCTGGCAAGAAAGCAGGGCTGCCTGACCCTGCCGGTTACCTTTTGTAAACTTGGACTCAGGACAATTGGTGCACCACAGACTGCCTTTTTTTTTTTTTTTTTCCTTTCTTTTTTACTTCCTTCCCTACTACAGATCTTTAATGGCTCTTTCCAGGAGCAGGTGCGGGGAAGTGAACTATAGGTTTCTAGAAAAGACAAAAAACCCACACGGTATTGGAAAAGCAAGGATTCTTTCCATAACAGCGTGTAAATTGTACTTCAGGTTCAATCTGTTTGCTTTATTTTTACATTCTGATTCTGTCAAGAGTATTGTCCCTGTACTGACCCCTTTTCATCTACTCTTATGCAAGGTGTATTTAAATAGCTGGATTGTAAATCTGGTTCTGGAAAACTTCCCACTTCGCCTGCCATTCCCCTTGATACTACTATTCTTGTTTAGCCAATGTGGAGAGTTGCTGCAGCGGTAGTTGCTTCTGGCAACAGCCTGTGTTGCTTTTGGCCATTGCTTTCTGTCTACTATCGATTATCCACAGATGTCAAACTTTTGTATGCTCTGCATTTATGTGCTACATTTTCTGAGCCTGACTATATTTTAGAAGCCTGGTATACCTGTACTGGAAACTCTAGGTACAGACAATCTGTCACTGGGAATAAGATATGCAATATTGTATGTTGTACAAGGAAAAGTCATAGTCAAGGAAGCATAGGAAGAGTAACAGTGGACTATTGAAATTGGTAGTTGTTCTCGACTAAATGTTTGTTGGTATACCACAGCATTTTAAAAATCAATGGATTCTAACTGCCTGTTAGAATGCCACCTTTTATTATTTCAAGTATTTGCTTTTGAAAGATTCACTTTTCTACTGAGGTTAAATGTAAAGGATTATATTCTTACCAGATGGAAAATGTTTTTTCTGATTTTTGTTCGACATAGTAAAGTTCAAATGCAAGAAAATAAAAGCATAGGAAAGTTTACAGATTTTTGTGATAATTTTTTCTCCTGCCCTCAGTGTCTATGTGGGGTTCACAACAGTAGGAGCTTCAGTGTACCCAGAGAAGTTGGAATCCCCTAAGAACTGACATGAGGATCTAGCAGGACACTTTTGTTCAATCCCCGTTTGCAGTCTGATTACCCAGAGAAGAAGACTGTGCGGTGATCTACGAGACATGTAAAGAGCAAGTTTTTGAGCAGTTTGGTTAGACTGTTATTTGGAAAAAAAAAAACCAAACAAACCCAAACCAAAACAAAGAAAAAACAAACACGTAGAAGATAACAGCTGAGATGTCAGTCATTTCAGCAAAGGAATTTCAGTGGAATTAGACAGAGCTTGAGAAGTGCAGGTTAGGAAATATCAGGTGCAAAAAGGTTTTAGCTATTCTAACTGTATTGGTCTACAGGAGAAGGGTTAAGAAGTTAAAATAACTACAAAAGAACATATTAATCGTGGGAAAAATAGTCTGCCTTATCGTCCATCATTTTATGTGACTAAAATTAGGGGTACTATTGTGCAAGGTGGTACATAAACACCTTAGTTGACATTCTAATACAGATCTGCGCTTTGAGGACAGATGTAGGATGGACCAGGTAAGGGCAGCAAACTTACGTCATTTCAGTTCTTGCTTCTGTTTTGGGTAGAGGAAGTACTTCAGCTCAGGGCAAAGGAAAGAGTTGTGGGACGGTGATTTCTTAGCACTTATGAGTGAAGTTTTGTAAGGTAACTGAAGAAATATAACTTTTGCCACCAACTAAAGGGAAGATTGAACTCCTGCCCCTGTTTTTCCATGGCATCCCTTGAGTAGGTTCAGCTCTTAGTTGGGCAAGTATTTAGCTACCCACCATTAACTCTTCCTGGGTAGGTATTTAGCTGAATTAGCTCACTGAACTGTCGAAACCTCCCACCCTACTGAGTTGGTTCTTTGCTGAGTTAAAGCGAATAGGTTTCTATACTCTGTCAAGTGCCAGAGCTGACACAAGGCTGGCAGCAAAAGAGCATGGCCAGGAGCGGGACCAGCTTTTAGGACAGCCGTGAGCCATTCGATTGTCTCATTTGCAAAAACCTCACTCTTTCAGCTTGATTTTGCATGCAGTGTTAAGAACAGGAGCTTCGCAGTATGCATTCTCCATATTTTCACATATGTGTGTTATGGTCCTCAGAGGCATGGTTGGCTGTACTGCAAAGTGAAGACTGCAGGAGATTGAAGCACAGATGAGGACATGGAGAAACTCACTTAGCGCAGCACTCTTCTTTCCTGCATACCGCCTTCCCCACAGCCTGCCTGTGGTGGGATTCCTCTGAATTCTCCCAAATCCATTCCAGAGGCAGGCAGGTTATTTTAAGCTACTGGCAGAGTTCAGCTGGTTTGTCTGATTTTGCATGTCTGGCTAGTATTTGCATTTTTTCTTCCTCCAGAAGAGTTGGGGGTCAGTGATCACTGATCTCCAGCTGATGATTTGTATTAACTAGGGGCAGCAGCATCTCCAACCACTGAGGACAGCAGCATGAGCCCGTGAGGAAGCACACAGGGTTATCAGCAGTCAGTCAGACTGTGAAGTCCACTCAGTGGTGTTAGGTGTTTGCCGAGTGTCTGGAGAGTCCTGGCTTGCTGCTTCTGCACCTGCAGGCTGGAACTGGTTTTGCAATCTGCCTGAGGCTTGAAGAGGCCTCCAGGAGCAGGATTGCCTGGTCCAAATGCGTCCGAGGGCTCTGTTTCCCCCACGCACAGTTTGAGGGAGAAGCCAAGTTGCATGTGGTCCCATCTAACACCTCACCATATGAAGGAAACCTCCCTGCATGTTCGCACCTGCCACAGGGCTCTCCTGCGATGTGGCAGTGGTGTCGGTAAGAAAAGATGGATGCAGGGATCTGCAGGAGTGGGTTCTTCCCGCCTTGTGTGGCTTTGTGTCATCAGCCTAGAAGGAGCACTGAGCAACTTCTTATTGAGGCCAGCAGGCAGGTTGAAAAGCAGCCCCATGCAGGGACCTTTTCTGTCCATCTGCTACAAGCTGTGCTCTTCACAGGCTAGATTTGGGAATGAGCCCCCATCGCTGAAAGTGTTTGTGTGCAGCCAGGTCCTAGACCAGCAGCTACTCTTCCCCAGCCTGCTCTGGTACAGGAATGGGGCTAGCCAGTGGAAAAGGACTACGTCCGTGTGCCCTCTGTGCGTACAGGGCAGGGGATATATTTGGAAGTGAACTCCATTTAGAAATGAAGAGATCAGACTACGGCGTCTGGTTTGGCAAGGAGAATGTGAAGATGTGATATCAATGTCTGTGCCTTTCATAGGCTGGAAGTAATTGCTGCAGAAAACCCTTGCAGGGCCTCAGTCCATTTAAATAAATAGCGTACATGTTAATCCTTGTTATTCCCTGCGTCTCTTTAATTGCTTTCTCCTACTAAATGAAAAGGATTTGAAATACACTGAGGTGCGGCTTTTGGAGACAGGAAAATGTATGCATTTGTGATGGCTCTCTTTTGCAATCCAAGTGTGCATTTCAAAGGATTATAAAATCTGACTTGATAATGCACTTTGGCAATGTTGCATTGTCAAAAACTCTACCAGTTCCATGGTAACTATTAATTGTTGGATTTCAAATGGCAGGGTTTGCAATATGTGATTGCATGTGGTGAGCTCTATTGCTGCTGGAGTGGGAGGATGTCAACCACTTTTGAAAAGATGTTCATACTTGGGAATGACTTTGCCACTTGGAAAGTTAAGAGAGGAGATTATACATGTCAAGAATCACATTTCTGGCCCCATTAAGTTGCCGCAGGAATTTTGCCACTGGCTTCAGTCCATCAGTGATTTAACTAAAAACTTTTAACATCCAAAAGAAGATCCAGTTAGTGCTTCTAAGGAGTTGATGGGAGGGGTGTAAAAGATTGCTTAGTAAATGAGAAGAGGTATATGTTCCAGTTATGCACGTGTTTTACTTTTCTGTAGCAAAGAGAAGAAAACTTTCTCAGTATTCAGCGTGTGTTTTACTGCTTTCACAATTTTTGGATTTCACATGAATGTTGGGGAACGCTATAGTTTTAACATTGTAATTGTTACAAAATGAGGATATTAAGAAATATGCTGTGACATGAAATGTTACTGTAAAAATTCTTGAAGTTTAAATTGTTCTGTTCACTCTATTATAGTATCTAACAATACTATTTTTACAATTTGTAATTGCACAATGGTATTAAACAGAAATTATTTCCATTAGGGAGTATCATAATAAAATGTTCATGAATGTTATTACTCCTGATCAGCTACGTGTATATTCAGATATCTCACATTATATTTTAGAATTATAACACCATCAATAAGCATGTATCTTTTTACTGGAAGGTATTTTTTCATAAAGTAGCCGTTATAACATTTGTGATAAAGAGGAACAGCAAAAACTTAAAATTTATATTATTCTGTTGTTGCAATTTCCTATTTTCTGGTTCAGGTCATTGACGCAGTATTTAATACTGTGATTGGAAATTAGGATCTGAATTGATGCTTAATGATAAAATATATTTACCTCATACCTTTTCAAATTTCTTCCAGTTAGAAAAACAAATTTTAGCTAATCCAGAAGGCAATAAAGCCGACCTCTCAGGCATTTTTGATGTAAACAATCCTAGGTTTACCACTGTGGCTTGTATTCCAGCAGCTTCAAGATTTCTTTGCCATTCTAGGGAGCGTATTAGTACCTGGGAACAGGCTGCCTTTCTCTGGAGTGTTTACTATCAAAATAAGTTGGGAAGAATAGTCAATGGTTTCATCACGTTTTTGCAGATGAATACTGTAGGTGCAAAAGCACGCTGTAATTTATGTAATAACGTATGGCAGAGCTAGAGCCTGACATCCCTGTTTCCTGCATCAAGACTGTTCATTGACTTAGCTTTAAAATTTAGAAAGAAATCACTGAACCCTGAACATTTCAGTTCCATTGATGCATGTACCAAAACTGTTCTTCCTCTGCTTCAACCCAGCACTTCTACAGTGCTCTGCAGCCCACAAATCAGCATGAAGTGGAGTAACCACTTGAGCAAATGCATCTATCCCACTGATTAGATAAATCGGTATCTTTTAAATGCAGTGCATGGCTGTAGGTTATAAAGTAATGTTCCCCTTGTTGTTTTATGTCTCTAGATTAAAGTTACGAAAATGCACAGAATTTTTGTAGAATAAATTGTGTGGAGAAAATCTGATTTGAAATCTATAAGCAATCTGCTCTTACTTGATGAGAATTTAGTCATTATACCTTCAGTCATAAAGTTACTGAGAGTGTTTCTGTATACTGTAGGAGTCTTTTTTGGCAAAAATTGGTATCTACTAAGATTTCATCTGTTATTCAAGTTTTAAAGTTAGATTATAATCTACCCTTAGTTGGGCTCTACAGTCAGCTAAATGTACTGTTTTGTTAATACATATTGTCTGAAGTGTTTGTGGCATGTTTTTTCTGTAAATATTAGTGAAAACCTGTACTTAATTTTTCTGCATTTTGTCTTTTTGAACACATTTCACTGCAGTGTTAAATAAATGGTAGCTGCCAGAATATTTTATTTTCAGTTATTTTTGCATGTTTAAAGTTCCATTGAAGTGCTTTCTGTATCAAGTGGAGGCAAAGGAGTTGGCTTTTATAAATAGAATGCCCTTTATTCCATATTTTAATCAAGTTCAGGGTTAGTGCTGTGCTTTTCAGTGTTCTTGGTATTCATGTACAGGAGGGGTGTCAGTGGATGTTATTCCCTATCAGGGTGAAACAGTTTTCAGCAACTGTATTAATGACGGAACAATAAATCGCTGTTGTAGATAGTGTTTTCTCCTTAGTCCACTAAGGACGCGTTCGTGCTTATACCTTACTTTATGCAGTGTTAGGCAGATCCTCCTCAGAGAGTTATGCTGAGTTGCACCTTTTCTGGTGCACCAAGTTAGTGTTGTCTATACGTGCAGTTCTTCGTAGGATGCACTTTTTATGCTAAGACCTCCTTTCCCAGTCCTCAAATAACACTGTCCTCTCAGCTCTGTTATCCATTTACGAAGAAGTCTACTAAGGTAAATGATTTGGTTTGTCTTTCTTTTATTTCTAAGGCAGTAATTTAGCCCATGGTAGTGAAAATTTCAATTGGGGCAGAGTCTGTAATGCCTTCAAAAGTAGTAGACAGTTCTATGTTATGACAGTACTGGTCATGAAACACAATGTGGGTATTCTATGACTGTAATGTGCTTTGGTCCACTATCATGCAATAAAGGTATCTGGTGATAGCTGTGTAACCCTGCCTCAGGCATGGTGCTTACGTGCTGCGTCCCAGGGCACGCTCTCCTGGTCAAGAGCTGGGGGCAGGCTGCATGTGCCATTCATGGGGTGGGAATTGCTTTCAGTCAAATAGCGAGAGAAAGGTTTTGGAGCTTTGGGAAGGAAAAGCAGAGATCCAAAATAATTCGCTCATCCTGTGGCAGAGTCTCTGTTGCAGGAAGGATGACAAGGAGAAGTAGATGTGAAAGCTGAATCAATTCTTCTGATAGGTCAAGTCTAGATTCTTGCCCTGGAGTTTCTCAAAATAAAGAGCTATATAACTGGGGAAATAAAAAGTTTTCAAAAAATAGGGAGCTAAAGCTTTGGTATACATGCTGCAACTTACTATTCTGCATTGAGTGTGTAGTTTTCAATCCAGGAATCAGGCTGATAGTGAAATGAGTGTCTCTTGCACCTCACCAAATACTCAGTTATCTCTCTTTTATTGAAAAAGCAGATGACTTCATGTCTCTGCATAGCTGAAACACGTTCTCTCTCCTACCTCCTCTCCCATTTGAGGGTGTTACTAAGTTTGGTCAAAAAAAGGATATTTAAAAGTGATTCTTCATCTGTTACCAAAAGTGAGTATGACACTGCTGGGTTTTCCTCTTTTGCTTTTGAAATATAGTGACAAAAATCTGAGGTGCCATAATGATCGTAAATGCCTGTCCCTGTCTGTGGAACTAATTTGCCTATCCAGCTGTCACCTGTGGGGAGCGGAGGGTTTGGGAGTGGTAATATCTCTAATTAATGCTCTAATAAAAAAATTATGGAGAGCTAAACAGCACTTGCCTACAAAACTAATGTTGGTGGTGTCACCCTTGTTCATGCTTGCTTTAACAGCTGCTTGTGCTGTATGTACCTCGGGAGCCAGGACAAGGTTAGCAACAGTGATGTGTTGAAATTGGTGAAAATTCATGAAAATTGCACAGGTTAAAGTTACCTTCCTCAAGTTATTTGATTTTTTCAATTAAATACAATTCGGGGGTGGGGGGTGGGAAGCTGCTCCTTGTAGGGATTTCCTGCACCACCTCTTGTGTGCTGCAGTTCAGGTGCTGTCGACTCACCCTGGGGGTCTGCGGGTGGTGGGGATGCAGTTGGGTTCTGCTTTCAGCAGAATGTCTAGAGGGAATAGCTGGTACCTGAGGCAGTTCTTCCCTCTGCTTCTGAGAGCTGGCCGGGTGTCTGCCTCTGAAAAAGATAGATCTTTAACGCTAACAGCTGTTCTTTGAAAGCAAAAGATTTTGGTATTATCAGGGGCCTAAGCAGAGGGGGTGCTGCTACAGAGTCTGCATTATACTGGACTTCAGGTGGAGGGATGGGGGCAGAGGGAAGATGCTGAAGTTAATTTCCAGCTTGTGGCAGAGGGTCTCATGAGGCTGCACAACCACCCTGAGTTTTCACTCTGTGTAGTGCCCCTGCCAGGTTTCTTGTGGACAGCAGGTTTCTGCTCATCCACTGGGTCATTCAGTACCTGGCTGAGCACTCACAGAAGCTAAAAGAGGTTTTCCACCAAGGACCTGTCCTTAACCCCCACTAGCTGTGGGACCAGTAGAGTCCATGTGCACAGCCTGGGGCTGAGGCAGTTACCCTTGCGTTCCCAAGTCAGATGAGCATGGGTGACAGCAGGTAAGGGGCGATGGACGTTGCTTGGCCCTTTCATTTCCTTTCTCGGTGGCTCTGGGTGCTGGTCCTTGCAGAGTGACAGCTATAAAATTAGATAATCAGTTAATCACTGCTAAATTAGCCTTGCATCTTTGCGGAGAACAAATACAGTATTTATGTAAAAGTTGTTAGGAGTTTTTCTCTTTTTAATTAGCAGAAATAGATGCAAAATGGATGATGATTAGGCAGCTGATGAATTCACTAGTACAATTATGCCTAAAGCTATGCCCCAGTACTTAACGATGGATGCTCTGAGCAATCAAAGCAGCCTATTTATATAATTTATTTATTTTTAAAAGTTAGAAAGAAAACAGGACTGTATATATTACAAGTATATCAACTTCAAGTATATCAACTTCAATACTTGAGAAAACTTTTCTAAAATTTGGTAATATAAATATTTTTAAAATACCTGCTTTAATTTAAAATTAAAAAAAAAACCACAACCCAGCATTGTTACTGTAGTAACTTAACTTTTAGGTTTATATGAAAGGCTGTTCTTTAAAAATAGCTAATCAAATCCTGAGCGTTCGCTAGAAATGAGTAAGGATTCTCCACAGCACATGAACTGTAAAAATGAATGTCTTTTTCTTCTTCATCCCTTCGGGCAGTCTGAGTTGAAGGAGTGGAGGAAATTACAGAGCCCTGGGTGTCTGCTCTGGGAGGCTTTAAGAAAATGCAAGTCATGATGAGCAGCTGCTTTGTATCCAGCCAGTTGGGAAGGCTAAACTGATTAGTCTGTAAACACTAGGAGATGGTAAGTGTTGGTGTCAAAGGGACTGTGACAGTCATCAGATTGTGGTTTATCTCAGACTGTCGTTTGAATGATGGCTCTCCCCCACAGAAGGAGTTTTATGGCTTTGCAGAGGTATAATCTGAGCCTGGGCTGACAGATCCAGCTCTAAGTAGCTTCCCAGTTTGCTGTTTTGCACTGCAACCCTGGGCTTTTCATGAACAAGCCTGTTATTTTCTTTTCAGCAACCAGGCATTACAAACATAAAATTTACTAGTCCTAACAGAGTGGAAATTGGCGCTTACCCATTTGCACAACAGTGTTAGACATCAGCAGAGTCCCTTTGGGGGAAAGCGTGGGGGCTGCTCACAGGACCAGCAAGCGGGTGCTTCCTCTCACCTGTTTGCATGGTGCAGTAGCAAGGTTACAGTTTGCCCTTTGTGCTCAGAGATGGGTCACAGGAAAAGGAAATCCTGTAAACAGATGGACTTCTAACCTACCACAGAGTTGGGCCGGAGCATGAGCTGATCATTTCTGCTCTAGCTCAGTGATGCTCTCAGGAGGAGATGGGACATGGTCAGTGAGCTTGGTGGTGGGTGATGAGTACAGTCACTTCTGTACTGATTCATGGCAGGTGTTCTTCAGCGAGGCAGCTGAGGGCACGCGCAGCTGTGCATGCAGGTCTCTGATAAAAGTTCAGTAGCTGTGCTACTTAGGTGAAGTTGTGTGTAAAATCCACAGTCAGCTTGTTTGTTCAGTGCTACAGAGCTACAGAGAGGAAAGAAGCCCCTACTCCACTACATGTGGACTTCTTCACTATTTTAAGTTTTGGGGCTTTTTAGCATCTGTTGATGTAGTCATAGGGACTTAATGTTAAAATATAGTCCATGTAAATGGAAGGGGAAAGGAATTTACTTGTGTGTATAAGGTAGGGGACCTCCTGCAATCTCATATTTCCCAGTAAGGGCTGCCATTTTCCATAGCAGATACCATCTATTCTGGGTGATGAGTGACCCCTTCTTGCTAAAGCTTTTTCTGGCAGCCTCTGAGGCACCATCACCTGGACTCTAAATTTTTATTTCATTAAGGGTCGGAGGGAGCAGTCTGAAGCTCTGACAGCCAGCCATGGTGGAGCTCCTCCATGCAACCCCCACAGTTGCAGACAAGATTGGCTTAGGGGGGCAGAAGACCAGTTTCAGATGCTGCCCACTGGGAAATCCAGAATAGGAGCATAAACAGTAAATGTAGATAAGTTAGAGAAGATGAAAATATAGCTGTTAACTCCTTTACAGCAGAGAAAATTTTTAAACCATGCAAAAGCGAAATTGAAAAGAGCATGGAGGCTAAGGGGATATATGGATGTTACATGAAAAGGTTATTACTGCTTTTGGAGGTTCTGTAGCAAAGCAGGAAAAAATTACTTTTTTTTTTTTTTAAATTCAGAACAAGAATGTCTAGGGAAGTTGGCTTGAGCTTTGAAGCAAAGGCTGGAGACTGGAATTTGGATGATTCAGCAGCGGACTGATAGAGGAAGAAAGGGAGTTTGTGGAGAAATCTATGAGAGATGTAGAGTACCATGTCTTTTTTTTTTTATGTCTTAGTTACAGGCATGATGTTTCTTCTGCCTTTTTTTTTTACTCATGCGAGTTAAAAGTTTGCATTTAAAACTGTTATGTAAATGTGCAGCACCTTTCACAATTGGTCCTCTATATATTACTTTATTTAGAACAGTAATTTTTGCTACAGTCCTCTGAATTGTATGAGAGCATCTTTCCTTTCCTTCCAATTCTCTTGAGAGTGAACCATCCCTAGCACATCCTGATGAGGCAATTCAAAATGTTCGTATTCCTGGTATGAGCTGTTTCTTTAATGAGGGCCCTTAATGGTACCTCCATGCTTGCTCAATGGAAAAGCATATTTTAAGACACAGGCTTTGATTTAAAAGCTGTTGGCAGCTGCCTTGAAATAGGCATATTTATCTCCACTTTCCTAGCTGAAAATTTCTATGAAACGTGACAAGTAAGAAACCAGTTTTCCTGTTCTGGATGCAGCGGGCAGCGCTGGTTGATCTGCAAACTGGAAAGGTGGTGACGTTGGCTACTAGTTTGCACAGATAAGAGACTATTGATTTCTGGCAAAAGCATTATGGTGTAAGGCAAACATTCATAAAAGTCATGGAGAGAGTGTAATAATATTCAGCAGTGGAAATAAAAAATGCAATTGATTTACCATGCTGCCATAAAGCAGCACTCCTCCCTCCCCTGCTCTCTCTCCCCTGGTAGCAGGCTCTTCCGCTCTGCTGCACCTCTGACCAGGTACCCACCAGAGAGACCAGGGTGCTGCTGGCTCTAATTGCCTGGAATTTGGCAGCCATGGGGGGATGCCACTCACCTTGGCCTGCCTCAACATTTCTAAGTTGTGGCTGTGCCATCCAGGCCTGAACTCAGTGTGGTAAACCCATCTGGCTGGGGAGAGCCATGTTCCTCTCCCCGTTCCTGAGTGCCCCCTCCCAGCCCACCCTGCCCCATCCCCTCACCCCCAGCCCAGATGCGTCTTCTGCGCCCTCCATTGCTGTGGGGAGGTCAGTAAGAAGATGCATCTTCTGCTGCAGCCAAGGCTTGCTTCCATCTGATGGTTGTGCAACTGGAAAAAATGAAATGAGGATAGTTTTTTGGGTTTTTTAATGTTCTGTGTGAAAATTAAACCACTGCTAGCAGTGGTATCATGTTTCTTTTTAAATTCAGTTCCATGACCGCTTTGTAAGGAACAAGGCAAATTTGGCAGCATTCTGCCAGCAGGATGCTGTTTCAGTTTGCTCTTTGTATACCAGCTAAGGGACTTTCTCTTCCACATCCAGAAGGTTAAGATCAATGTTGCATATTTTGTGGATGTTGGATGCGTTTTTCAGGTCTTTTAAATACTTCAGTGCTAGGCCCAATGGGACAGAAGGGACATATTTTTTTTCAGCCAGTCAATGAAAACACAGAAGTGAATGGATCTGGATATGACTTTGTAAGCTCAGAGGGTCAAAGATGGAAACACTTGTGCTTGAGATTGGGAGGCAATAGGTTTTCCACTTTTTTGCTTTAAAGTGATCTTGCATCCTTGGGTCTCCAGGTATTCCCTTACACCTTGCCTTTTAATGGCACAATCTTGTTTAAAGTCTAACTAATGATGCCTACATAGCTTTTTTTTTTTTTTTTTTTTTCCCCCCCTTTTTCATAAGCAAGCCAGTCTTTTGTGGTCTATCCCATAGTAGTCACCCAAACTTCATCTCATGTGGCATTTCTGTCAGTTCTGGTTTGTCAGCCTGGCCTGCAGATTAGAGTTGTGGGGAAACCAGGCTCATTATGGGATAAATAGCCCCTTCTTCCATTGCAGCTCTACTAAAACGTTAGGCCTTCTTACTAGATCATGACGGTGCACTGTTGATATGTGTGTAGTGATAATGAGTCTTAAGAATTTTTCGGCTCAGTCTTAGTTTTTATGCAAACTGTCCCATTGTGTTGTTGCTCTAGCTGGCTGCATCACTGTTTTGCAACCTCAGTTACAGGTCTTGCTTCCTCTTCTCTCACAACTGGAAATTATTCAGCTTTTCAATTAGAACTCATTCATTTTTATGTAGAGTACTAAAAGAGATTGTTAGGTTTGGAATTTTGAGGCTGTTTTTTTAAAAAAATATATAATATGATCTAAAAATGACTGAAGTGTGTGCACACTAGCTAATATGTTGTATGTCTTCCAACGCGTGGTGTTAAAATCTGTGAAGTGTTGCTGTTTTCAGATAATTAGTATTGTGGTATTATTCCTTATATTAAGTGAATTATGCTGAAATGTTAATCTGTTGAAATACAAAACTAAAGAATTTAATGGTAACCTTTGTATATGAAATCAAATATAATTATAAGATTTGTAGAAGACCTTTTGAATTAGCTAACATGTACTAACTCATACTCTTAACTTCCCAAGGACTACAGACTTGATGTTATTTCCAGTAAGCTTGCTGGAAGTGGGAAGAGAGATTTTACGAGAGGTTTTCTGCCACGTCATTAACATACATTTTACTTGAAGGTGTTGTCTAAAATAAATCCACACAATATGCATGCACATAGTGTTTCAGTAAAAAAAGTTTCAGAGCTAATTCATAATGAGTAAAGAACTTAAAGGCAGGTCAGAGCACAGTTTTGGAGGTGGCTGTTGGTGTGAGATGATTATAAGGCTGGGTCGGGGAGAGGGACAACAAAAGCTTTGTATGCTCACCTCAAATACTGGCCTCTTCCTCTTACAGTGACTAGCAGCTTGAAAGATGACAGATTACCTTTTGTTTTTCTTGTATAAAATCTGGCAAGTGAGTTAAATAAATTTTCGAAAAAAATATAGCTGTGCAGCACATCAAAATGAAGATGTGGATTGTCTGCACAGAAGGATATAGATCTGTGTCTTATGAAGGAGCAGTTTTTGGTTTTTGTCACTACTTCTAACCCGTAACTTTTTTATAAAAATATTTTTTTGTGTATGTGAGCGATTTGCTATGCAAGATCCATTTGCCCTCAACTTGCTTGTTTTGCCAACAGTGTCCAGTAAATGACTCCGAACAAACAAATAGTGTATTTCTAAATGATGCATGGACAAAAGGTAAAGCCTTTATACTTTCATGAAAAAATTACACAAGTACTTGGTTTGCACTTTTGTGTATGTTCTGGTTTTCCACCTAAATCATGTCTGTGGCTGCCGTGTTGCAGCAGTCGTGCTGAGCTCTGGGATTACAAGGAAGAGTGAAACATTTGCTCTGTTCTGGGATGCCACGCTGAGCCTGGCCATGTTTCAGGGTAGAGTCCCTCAGTCTCAGTCAGGGTCTAGTTCAGGAGCATCTTTACTTTAGACTTCCATTTCTGCTGCGCTTTTGGAAAGCTTACCTTTGCCTTCAGGCTTATGGCTTGTGAAGACAGCTGTATCTAGGCGAGGTCTGGTCCTGACCTTGTGCACTTGTGCACATGTGGAGTTAGTTGCAAGCTGCAGTCTGCAGAAAACTTTGACTGCATAAAGTGCTACCTGCAGTGACGAGAGGTGGTCGTGTGAACTGAGCCATGGGCAAGGTAAAGGAAGAATGGATGACCGCTGATACTGCTACAGAGTTTGGGCACTTCAGAGGCCTAAGCAGTTCCTCTGAAGTCCTCTGGAAATCAGTTGGTGCTGAGAGGACTTGGCACATTGCTGGAGATGGTCACTATTTTAAGCTGAACTGAGTAAGAGGACAGCAGCAGTTTGCAGACTCAGTAAGAGCAGAGGACTTGTATGATGTGCTTTATATTTTGAGTTCTTCATGGTTCACTGGATGAGACCTTTTTTCATTTTTACCTTCTTTGTATTTCTGTTATCTTCTCTATTTAGGGATTTGCAGTGGTGGTTATTGCTGTATTGCTGCAGGTCTAGCTGCACTGGAGCCTCATGTAGAAATTGTACTGCTGTCCCTGTCCTCATTTCAGATGGAACAGCTTTAAGAGAATAAAGAATTGTGTATGCTAAAAACCTTCTCGGAAGTTATAAATTTCCTAGTGTGCACAGGTCTTGTCTCTTCTGCCACATGGCCTCCTCAGGTGTAATGGGGGTTGCAGATAGTTCCAGGTTGTTGAGTGCACAGGTAGGTGTTTATGGCAGAAAGTTTTGTAGGTCACCTCTCACTTTCTCCCAGTATAGAGGGAAGAGGATAAAAAGCCAGTGTTTGGTAACACTTGTGCCAATAGTAAGTTTGGGGCACGCTTGGCTTCTATTAGTCATTTGGGTTTGATGATCTGTTCTAGAAAATAGAATTTCCAATGGAATTTGGAACCGTGTTTTCATTGTCCTCACTGCAAAAGCAGAGTTATCTGGAGTAAGGTCATATCAAGGGAGGTGGCAATTGTAGGACCTAGCCCATCGTGTCCTCTTGTTCATTTGCTTCAGGAAGCAATTTTATAATTCTTATCTCTTCTCAATCAATTCCACATGGAATGGATTTAGGTACCAAGTGCTTTGATTGCTTGAATTCAGAAATGGAAATTTTGCAGTAGCCCTGTCTTGAGCATTTGATGTGGGGGAAAGCAGTGCTTGCTTCTGATTTTTAGGGTATCTTTGCAGATACAGCTGAGCTGGTTTGGTGTGAACGAATCCAGCTTCAGAAAAAAAATGTACCGTGGTACAGAGACAGCTGTCTTGGTGCTCTAGAAGCTTGAGCCAGCAGTTCACATATAAGCTAATGGCTTTACTGCAGTTACCTCTGGGCCGGCGTGGTGCACCCTTGGAAGGCGGAGGGAGAAGAGGATGGACATTTGTTGTGGACAATGGAGTGGTACAGGCGTTAGAGGTTTTGGGAAGCTTTTCATGGCATGCCGTGACTTATATTCAGTAATCCTAAGAGTATATTCAAATATGCAGTTTCCCACTTATTATTGGCTCTTTTCCCACAATATCCCTTTTCTAAACATACATATGTAAAGTCATGGCTTTCTTCAATTTCAAACAGCTGAAGAATACTTAATTTGTTAGTTCTTATGCAAAGAAAAATATAAAGCTTGCAACAACTTTACTAAAACACATCTGTTGGTATATTTATGAGCATTCATATTTTTATAAGTAGCCTTAAAAAATGTGTCTTCTTTCTTTATTCATTGAGTTACAACCTTTTTGAAATAAAGATCATTTCACATTCATGTGTTTGCACAGTGCGTAGCAAAATGGACTGGCAGTCTTGGGTGGCCTGTAGTTTTTACTGCAACACAATTTTTTTATTATAATTTTTTTTCCACCACAAGCTCTAGTTATGACCTTTTACCCCAAAATCCAGTATCTTCTTTAGACTGCATGTTGTCCTCAGGGTACAGAAAAAGGCTAGCATAGGAAAGGCTTTTAGAAACTCGTGCCTTCTCTGTGCCCTCCGTCATGAAACTGTAGTCTCTCCAACCTGGGTCGATACTGCATGTGAGCTGCATTCTCTTGAGTATAAATACACAGTGTTAAAAAAGGAAAAGCACTGAGCACAGCTTGCTGATGTGTTGATGCTCTTCTCGGAACTGATGGGGCAATTCCTTTCTCCTGAGCTCATCACTTCTGGGTGAGCCCGAGGGCCATGTGCCTCCTCCCACCCTTCTCTGCCAGTTGGAGAAATCTGGCCTTGGCACAATAAGCTGACCCCGTGGGAGCATCTGCTTGCCAGGAGACTCTGGTGAGGTTTGTCATGTTACTCGCTGTACATCTTACCTGACTTACCATCTACTTTGAGAGATCTGGGCCCCCCTCCCTCACCTCTAAAGGAACTTAATTTGTGATATTTTCTGCAATTTGATGTAACAGCAGAATGGGTGCAGGTCTCAGGAGGTGGGAAAGGTGATGACCTTAATTAGTTCAATGCCATGGAAAGCCTGTGGGATATGCACATCTCACATGCGTAATGTCAGATATTTTTTAGAAGCAACAATTTGCATGAAATATTTTAAATCTGGAAGTTGTGTGTAATCTTTAGAAGAGGAGCAACATATAACTTGACAATTTAGGTCACTAGTGCAGTTGGAAGAACACCATGCGCACTTTTCACCAGTGGTTGCTAGAGTAAATGTGATGGGGTTCTCCAGTTAGTTCTCTGTCTTCATAGTAGTTTGAGGTTGCCTTTCATCATAGTTAGCTTTGGTTAGCAACTGTCATCAGCTTTGTAAGATGGCCGTCTCCTTTCTACTCCAAAAAAACCTTGTGTGGAGATGACATTGGTATTCATGTGCTTAGGCAAGATAGTGTGTTCTGGTTTGTTTTGCCTTTTGCTCTTTTTTTAAAAAAAAAAAAAAGTTTTAGAGAAAAAAATAATTGTAGAACTTACGGGGTTTTGGACAGAAGAAGTAAAATTGGTGTAATTTACAAGTTTTCAACACATGTTATCTTCCAAATATTCAACAAATGCGAGGAAATTAATCTTTGTGTATATATATTTTTAATGCAGTTCAGTAGCCAAAACAGGATGAAACACCATTTGCTTGTGTTCTTTCTTGCTAACATAAAAAACGAAGCAAACTCAATTTGATAAGAAAACATGCCTCAGACACTTAAATTGTTTAAAGATTTTTCATAATGGCATTGAAAAACAAAAATATTGATTCCTAAAATATCAGTTCCACTACACTGGGCAGTGTGTGTGTAGACAATCTCTTGGTGAATGCAGTAGTCCTGTGGTAGGCAGAAGGCCTGCAATCCTTGTTTCCCTTGTGTTGGAAGAGCTCCTTACTCTACAGGCTTCAGAGCATCTCCCTTGATTCCCACTCTTGGGGCTTGTGTTTGGGGCACTTTGGGAAATAAATCACTTGGCTTATAGCCATTTTGCTTAAGTCCTTTTCATAAGCTGGAAACACGTCATCCAGAGAAATCCAGGCTTATACTGTGAATATCCTAGAGTGTGTTAATTAAGGTAGCATCGATTTCAACTTCATAGCTTTATAGTATCCCGTGCCCTTTTTCATGCGCAGTGCTCTGATGTTTATCACAAATCTTGCTTTTGTTGGTTTTACTTTGTTTTACTAGATACTACTTTATAGTACACAAAACAGACAGCAGATATCTACAGGAAAGGTATAAAAATACTTGTGTTAGGTTAAAAAGGCCATCAGAAGAAACTTTTGTATTTCATTTTTGTTAACAAAGATATTGATTAATTTTCTTTCAGAGTCGCTGTTGCCTGGGATGGACTTTCTGAAGTGTTTTCAGTAGAGAAAGGTAGAGATAGCATTGAGCTGCCATCTTAAGTGTTGAAAGCCCAGTTCTAGTCAGAAATTGTGAGGAGTAGGTGCCTGCATCTGAAGGCAGCTTAATCCTTTTTTGAAATTATGGACTTTGTCACTTGTTTTGAAAAGTAAAAATATGGAAACAATACCGATGTAAGCTACCCCATTGGTTATATGACATGGGTTTAAGGTTGTGGTTGGGTGACCTGAGGAGATGACTGGTTTATTTATAGAAGGTGACCAAGCAGGTTTGTTGCTGCAAGCCTGTTAAAGAAAAAACTTTAAGAATAATACATTCTTTAAGAAATAAAACTTCAAGAAAAACAGAAATCCTGATTCCGCTGAAATAGAGCTGTTCCTTCAGGCAAAGTCAGAAGGCTCATGCTAAATGGGTAGCCCAGGGCTGTGTACTAATGTTTTCAGTGCAGTTAATTTCTAACAAGAAGCTGCAGAGCACCAACCTGTGCTGGGTCTTATCCACACATGGTATTGCCAAAGATTGATTGTTTATGTGCAGAAATCTCAGTGATAGTAGTGTCTCTTGGCAGCCATTGGAAACTGCTGTTATTAAAAACCCTACATTTCTCATTAGAACAACTCTATTGTACATATTGCTTAAATATAGATTACTAATGAAATGCCTTTTTATTGCTTTCTTAGTGACTACTTTCAACGTAAAGTTAATTTGCAGTGTTACATAAATTCTGTTTAACTTCAATCAAGTTTTTAATTATGTTTTTACCACAGTAATTCCCATTTGATTTGTAATCTCCTGTTAGGTATTTAACATTGCGCAGGGTGTTTTTTTCTTCTTTTTTTTTTCTTTTTTGTGTTCCCCCCTATTTTCACCTTCGATATCACCTGGAATAGAGCTTCATTCTAAAGCTGGGAGAGTTTGATTTCCTTTCATGCATGTATGATTTAATGAAGAAGAATTACACAAAACCAATATTGGAAATGCTTTATTGTTAAGGTATTGATTAGTAAAAATAAAATTAAATAGACAGAACTGCTACTGAGAAGACATCCAGCTATTTTGTTTGCTCCCTTCCCTTCGCCTTTCTCTCAGTTGCCCCAGTTCAGTGAACCTTTGATGCTGACAGCCCTTGAATTTCATTTAAAATGTCGGTTGCTATTTCACGGGTGATGACCACTCAGCCTGTGGCTGCCTTGCATAGACACCAGTTGTCCTCATAAATGTTTGCTTGCCCACTGAGTGGTTAAATGGACCCTTTTTTGGCAAATAGTCAGCACATCAATCGCTTGTGAGATAGGACTAGTCAGGCAGCATCTCAGCTCTAGATAGATATTTTTAGCTCTTGATATCTTACTGATTGTATGGGTTGTATGATTGTACGAGGAAGGAACTGAAGTGACAGCGATGTGGTATCCACCACATTATACTGGGATTACGATGCAATTAGAGTTCAGACAATAAATCTTTAAATAAATAAAATGTGTTTTTCTTCCCTTGAAATTAAGGTGAGGTTTATAAAATTAGGACACTTCTCAGCAGCATGTCATACCTCTGCTGGACTGGTAAATCATTTGGGATATTTCTAATTTGTGTTCATGTGCTTGAAATCGTTCTCGAGCATTTCAAACATAAAAGAAGTGCACAAAATGCATGCAATACTTCACTAGAAAGCAGTTTCTCCAGTAAAACATCTTCTTGTGGAGATGGCAGGTAAACAGTTAAGAGATTCCTCTGTTGGTATTTTCAGAATATTATGTTAATTGTTGCTGTACAGGAGATATAAATGCTTTTTATTTTCTACTTCTTTTCTTTTAAAGAAGACCTTCATAAAGATGGAAAGAAAATAAAACTTTGCCACCATTTGTTTAATACTTCAGAAATAAGAGATACTTGGGTTCTTGCCATATGATCCAAGCTTTCTTGAATCCTTTCCAAAGTGAGTGAAATCTTAACTAGTTGTGTGGCTGTTTTTCCTATTTGAGTAGTTCAGGCTAGGTGGAGCTGGAAGTGCCTGAATTTTTAAGCTCTTGTGTAAAGTGGAGAGAGGCCAAGCAGAAGGGAATGCCATTAGTACACAGTGACACCACCAGCAGAGATATTTAGACAGCTGCACGTGTCATATTGTGTACTTGGGTCTCGGTCATGCTGCTATTTCTGTGTCATTAGCACAAATCATAGCATCTACTTTTTGCGAGTGTGTGTGTGCTCCTTTGCTTATCTAGGGGCGCTTCCTTACTTGAGCGAGACTTCAAAAAGGACAGTAATTCTAAGTCCAGTAATGAGCAGTTTGTTTTACTGCAGAGCTCAAGGCAGTGCCACTAAGCCCACAGCTGGCCAGGAATCAGACACCTTGCCCCTTTGTAGACATCTTGAAATGATACCGTGGTGCTTGTCTAGCCTTGGAGAGAGGCAGCATTACTACCAAACAGTATTACCCATGTGAGATGTTTGCGTATAACAAGTCAAGCTATTGAAATTTTTCAAGAAAGATGTCTAAAGGAAAATCCTCTGTGTGCTGGCTGTTGGAGCTTCAGTAAGCACGTATTCTAGATACTGTCTGCAAATAGAAAGGCTAAAAATATGCCTTGAAACTGAAAAAGAGTGAAAGGAGTAGTTTTCGGATAACCACCAAACTCCAGGAGATGTAAACATTGCTTACAATGAAACTCATGGTGAAATTATATGTTTGGTGTGATAATTCAAAACAACTATAATCAGTGTTATGCTGAATTAAGGAACTTCAAGGAGGATAAAACCAGGATAGTGCTGGCATATTTTTATTTCTTTGTTGGTTTGTTGGGTGGGTTTTGGGTGGTGGTGGTTGTTGTTGTTGTTTTAATATTTGGCCATGCTAAGCCATCTTATTTCTTGTACTTTGACTATAATCACTGTCACGGAGCTGAATTGTCATTATTTTCCAAAAAGTTTGTTTTCAGTACAGGAGGCATATGCTATATTTCACAAAATAGTAATGTGAAAGTATAAATACAATTTATCTGTTGATAACTTGCCTTTTAATAAGGCATATTACCTGCTCAGATACCAACTGTCCATTCTTTGTATGCTGTCTAAATTCTGCCCATTGTTGCTAATGCTATCCTGTGTGTGTAGGACACAGCTCTAGCTATACCCGCAATCATGTGTATGTGTGGAGAAATAGGTCTCTCTGTTGGATGCCTAGAAACACATCCCCAGGAATTTTTTATGCTAGTCATAGATAGAATACATTTCTGGGTTTGCACATTTGCTACATGTTTACTGTTTGAAAATAATGCATATGTTTACTCATTTCAAAAGTAACACTGTTAATAACAGCTTACAATTTTAACAAATTACGAAGCCTGTGAAAGGACATAAGCCAAATGTACTCCATGTATTGATTTAATATTTCTCCTCATAATGGATTTTCTGAAAATCTTTCACTTTGTTCAAAATGAAGAAATGAGAGCTATGTTTGTCTGTCCCTGACCATCTGTCTTGTGTTCTGCAGGAACGTATGTCCTGCTTTATTTATGTCCCAGCTTTTAGCATTGGTATAACTTTTTGTCGTTTAATTATTTTCTCAATAAAGACAAGGAATAGAAGATTATTTTCTTTTTCAGATGAGGTGATAGAGCACACCAGTGAATTCTAGGAGAAGCCCTACAAGGAGAGCAGTTGATATGGTCATCACAAAGACAACTGCCATTATTGGTCTCTGAGCTTCAGCTGTCCGTGACGCTGCGCATGAGTTGTTGACACTATAGCGATTCCTACATCTATTGTCACACTGCCTTCAGGCTTCCTAGTTAACTGATGCTAAAGGTGTCTATTTTGCTGTCCAGAAATGTTTGATCATTATTTAACCTAGGAAATAAATAGTCAGTAATGATATTCCTTGATGATGTAGTCAACTGGTAATAGGCACTTCGAACCATGACTTCCTTAATTAAGTGTCTGAAATTTTTCATGCAGTAGCAGCATTGGTGAACTGAACCAAAGCTGTGTATAGAACGTCTTGTATTTGCAAAGTGAACTACAGGGGAAAGATGGTTTTGAAGGAATTTAAAATTTGTGAAATGAGCTAGGCTGATGTCTTTTGATGTTGCTGCCTTTACTTCTGAAACAGTGATGCCAGCAGCAGGCTATAAATGCAAACTCCCCTTGTACAGTCCTGTGCTGTTCAGAGATGGGCGGGAGGGGGTGGAGGCAGCAGTATGGGAAGAAGTATCTGAAAAGGAGACACAAAAGTCTGATTTTAGTGCCCCTTTTGCAGGGTTGTGTGTGTGTACGCGTGTCTTGGCTAGTGAGTCACTGGCAGCCTCAGTGGAAAGGGCCAATGGCCAGACTCCTTGCACTCTGCTTATACCACTACACATTTAATGGGACTAGACAGGAATTCAGTTGCTGTCCTCCTCCTTCTTTATCTGCAGACAAGCAGTAGGGTAGCTGTGCCTCAGTTACAGGAAGTATAAGTGGAAACCTCCATAGCCACTCTGTGTAAGGGATAGAACAGACTTTTGTTTAAGCAATTTGCGAAAGAGCCTTTACTGTGGAAATACTTGTTTTCACATTTTTGTCTTGGAAACCCCTGAAGGTTCCTGCAGGATTTGGGTTTCTGTCTTGCTACTTGCTGTGCATGCAGGCAGTGAGAGCTAGTTTTAGCCCTAATCAGCTGTGAATCATTGTGCCTTTACCCTGCAATGTCTAATATTGCATAGATTTGAAACCTTTGCTATGTCTTCCTTTGTCCGTTTGTTTCCACAACTCACTTCCTCCCATTAATTTCCAGGGCCGTAGGGATCTTTGTTTTTACGCTGCTGATGCTGGCCCCGAACACGCACGCAAACACGCAGCCGGTTACGTCTCTGCCTGCCAGGCTTCAGGAGCAAATTCTTTCTGCACGAGTGCGCAGCTTGCTTGGTCTTCTCCCTGTTCCCGTCAGGATTACAGTTTCATTAAGGTCTCATACATATGTGATATTTTAACTCAAATGGGCTATAATAAATTTCATCTGAATAAGCAGTGCCTTTTATGTGTCATAAATTTTGCCTTTTCCTGTCCCCACTAATACTCTCTCCCCCCTTAATATTTCAGTTATATACTGATAAACTCCTCGACATTTAAATACTACTGCAGCAGGCTCAAGGTGGAGAAGTGGGTCACACAGAGCTATCAAGAGAACTGTGACTTTTATAACTCTGAATAGAAAACTCCCAGCTACTTGGATTTCTGCGAGGATGACTGCCATCACTGAAAGGAGAGAAATAAAACATGCTTTCATTTTAAAAGCACTTTGCACACATGAGTTAAATCTTTTCAGTGCTCTGGTGTGAGGTGGGTAAATGTTGTTGCTTCGGGTGGGGAAACTGAGGCACGAGGCTTGTGTGTCCCGTTGTCCTGCATGGCTGTGGCTGGGTGCTGACCCACAGGCATTGCTCTGCCTTGCTGCACTGCTTGGGCTCGCAGCACAGCTGCAGAGTTACCAGCTGCGACACAAGTTTGGCTCTTTTGCTGCTATGCTGCTGGTTCTGAGATCCTGTTAGCATGAAACTGTCAGTGTTCTTACGTGGTGGCTGGAGCTGGAAAATGGTTGCGTATTGGCCATCTCAAGCTACCTGTGTGGGTTTGGTTGGATTTTTTGCCCCCCTCTTTTTTTTTTGGTCCCAGTTTGGTTTACAGTTCTCCAGTGAGAAGTCAGAATGTTTTCACTAGAAAAAGCAAATACTTTAATGTTGTAAAAAAAAAAACCTGTAATTTTTTGACTTTTTCTTGCCTCATGTTAGTAGGCTTCTAATTACCTGTAGTATACATATACTGTAACAAGCTTATCAAATCTGTTATGTGCTACATAATCCCAAGAGTGACCCTACTGCACCGTGACGCAGAGATCCCTTCAGTACTGAATGATTGTTAGTGGGAGTGGAGAGGTCAATTTAGAGGACTGCTGTTGTAATATTTTGTGGCTTTAAAATGTGTTGAAGTATTTTATGTTTATGCACTTTGATACTAGATTGTTTGGAGGTTGTCCTCCGATTTGTCTGTTGAGTGTCGTCTTTTAAAAAAAATTTTCATAGGTCATTCTTCCTTTTGAAATAATGTTACTTAAAAAGCACATATGATCATTACAAGACTTTCTTGCTTAATTATGCATGCTAATGGAAAGCTATAAAGGTTATTTGGTGAGCAATTTTATCTGGGATTTTCTCCTACTAGTTGAAACCACACAATGTTAATAACTATTTACATAATCACTGAAAACAGGTAGTCAAATTGTGCATGTGGAAACATGGAAGGTAGTATAAAGAGGTGAGTTGATTTATGTGTGTTTTGACTGTAAAGCTGTGTAACAGAAGGTTGGAAAAAGGCAGAATTCCTCTGTGTTTCTTTTGACTTAAGGAGTTTGTGAATTGTGAGTCTTCTTCTAGAAAATGGATTTTTCTTTTTCTGAGTGAATCTCTAAAACCCCCTGAAATTGCTGTCTTTCGGCTATTAGACAGGTAGTTTAGTAAACAAGCTGGTTTGATTTAGATTTGATTATCTAAACCAGTTATTTTTTGTGATAATGTTGGATTTGGGAAATATAGTGTCACATAATTCACCTTCATGTCTGCTAAGTTCAGTCGTATACTATGTATTTAATCCTGTATTTACTTCCAAAGCTGAAGAAAACCGTATTTTTTTGACATATCGGTAGAGCAAATGTCATTAACAGTAATGAATCCTGCTGGCATCTTCAAGCAGAAAACAAGCCAAAGTACCTTCCATGAAACCTTAGTGTGTCCTTCAGCAGAGGTCCTAAAAATAAGCGATCAACAAGCAAGCACCATGTGTGTGTTTTTGGTTTTTGGGGTTTTTTTGGGTTTTTGGGGTTTTTTTTGTTGTTTTTTTTTTTTTTTTTAGTACAGATGCATGAGATGACCAGGTATTGAACTGTTTGTTCGTCACAGAGAAGGGAGATGTGCTACTGCAGCCAGTGCCTGACCAGAGGAGGGCCTGGTTGGAACAGCTGGCTGCTCAGATTGACCGCAAATAGCTTGGTTTTTGAGGTAAAGCCTCTCCTTTCACCTCCCACCGAAGTCTAAAATGGTTAGAGAGGATTCTTTTTAGGATGGTGGAAAAATAACATTGCTGCCTCTTGTTAAAGCAGAGAGTTAAAAGAGTGAACATTACCAAAGGATGGGAAAGTTCACAGTAGCATAAAGATGGTGTGGGGAGAAAGTTTATCTAGTGAGCCAGTGTGTTGATGTTTCTGTCTGTGGACCTGGCTAAAACATCAATCTGTGATTTAGAATGGCTTTGTGAATGTTTCCTGCTAATGAGAAGCAACTTCAGTGCAGGGTTGTAACCTATATAACTTCTGTTTTGATGGGCAATGTACATTAAAAAGGGACTGAGCAATAGCAATAGATCTGAAAATAATAGTGGGGTCAATTCCCCAGCCTGGCTCTTGGACTCTTGATGAAAATTGTATTTTAAACCTTGCCTTCTGGAGTCAGATGATTGTTTAAACCAAACTGATAGGATCATTTGCCATTCCTAAAGTTCCTAGAAATACTAAATCTGTAAGAAAGATGGAAAATGTCATTTATCAGAAGAGTTTAAAGAACAAATAACATCGTTTCATGATTGTCGTGGTTGATTGGTTGATTGTTATTGATAATCTGTGGTTTTAAACACAGAAATAGCTAGTTACGTTTGCTTGATTTTTAAGTTAGAGACCTTAAAAATAATAGAAAATTACTACTGAAACCTTTTTCCCGCCTACCATGGCATTTGAGAATAACATGTAGCCTAGTAACAAAAGACAGAAAAATAGATCATGCTGCCTCTCATTTGTATTATTTAGTGTATATACATCACGCCATTCGTATGTTGCTGTCCTTTTGTTTTTCACATATTATGCATTTGCTTTGTAAGTAATGTTCTCTTCTGGCAGCAGCTACATGATATTTATTTGTTTTCTGCAGCATCCAAAAGTAATTGTATTTATTTTCAGAATTAGTCAAATTGGGGAGAGTTTCTTTCCTTCCACTTGGGGAACTGTAGCACAAATTTCAGTGTCATTTGGACTTCTTTTTAATTGGAATCCCTTATGGGTTGGTTTAAAAACAAACAAACCAACCACAAACTGACAACAAAAGCACACCACCACCCCACCACCTCCCCCTCCCCACCCACCCCACCACCTCCCCCTCCCAAAAAAAACAAACCCAGACCAACCCACTACAGATATTTACTTGAGTATGGTTTGTACAGTGACCTGAGAACAAAGCTGTCTTCTGTGCCATGAGAGTTTTCATCCTGTATCTCACCGTAACACCCTATGGCTTTTGACAAATGACTTGACCTCTGTTGGCCAAGTTGGCTGACAGTGTGTGTGAGGCTAAATCTTCCCAGGCCTGCGGAAGTGCATCAGGTTATTCCAGTCATTAGCTGACTCCTGTAGGTGATATGTATTTCTGCCCATCTGTAAAACGGGGATGGTAATACTTTTGTGCCTGCCTCTCAGTGGGATCTGTGAGGATTAGTTACGTCTCTACAGCAGCGTATAAGTGGTAAGCATGATTAAAAAGAACAAGATGTGCAATTACACTGGAGGGGCAGCAAGCTGTGAGTGTCTCATTACACTTACATAGCAGAGCAGCTGGCTGATGAGCTGTCCTGACCTCTGCAGACAAACCAGATTTCAGCACAGTTGGCTCATTTGTGGGCTACTCTGATTTCTCACATCAGGACCTCTGTTTTCTAAAGGTGGCATCAGGTAGGGAAATATAGATGACAGCTACCCACTGGAGCTGTGCACTTACCTTTCACTTGCCAGAACAATCTTGGGTGCAGAGGATGTGAGCACCTGTAGGTGACCGTCCTTGCCAGAAGGCTGTTCTTTCAGCAGCGTGAGGCTTGATGCTTTAGCCACCTGCTTCTCCCCTGACAGTGTTCACACCTTTGCTGGCATCACCTTCTGCACATGGTACACACTTCCTTATAAGATGTCCCTTTCCCTGCTTGCTGTGCTCAAGTCTTGCCTGACAACTCAATACTCCTGCAGCATCAGAAAGAAATAAGTCAATAATAATAGTAAAGTTTATTTTATTTTATAGGTTTGCGGGTATATCTTGTTTACTCAATTTTGCTTAGACTGTGAGCTCTTGGGTGGACAGCTTCTTGGGTCTTGTCTTCTGTGGGCTGCTGCTGCATTGTCAGCGTCATAGCAGCGTTAACCTCTGCTGGCACTGAGACAACTCTGTCTTGGGACTCTGTTTTTAGAGTTACCCTAAATTCGTTGAGTGAACAAGATTAAGGGTATAAGCGAAAGGCAGTGCAAGTTCTCTTTCATTTGTACTGTGTATGCTTTAAAGCCTTGAGCAGTTAAGTTATAGTGACTGCTGAAATTAATGAGAATGATAAGAAAGAGGATTTACTTGTGTTTCCATTAGAATCTATTAAGGCTAATGTAATCAAATAGGATCAAAATGTTATCACATTCTGAGGGTCATTGTCAGTAAATGTAAGAATTTGTGATTATTCTAGTGTCTTGCATTAGGGAAAGTTAGAATGACTGTGAAAAAAGAGGTGTGATGCAATGCGTTTAGGTGTGTTACACCCATTTATTTGAAATGGATGTTAAACAGTTTTAGTTCCTATCAAACAACTGTGTCGAGTTTTCACTTTGAAGCATTAACAAGAAACTATGGTGCAAATAAAGGGCTAATATTTTAAATAGAAATTAATAGAGCAATGGAAACTAATAAAATGAAATTTTTCTATTAACAGTGCAGGAAATAAGAACTCTAGGTCTACATTTGTGTGCTGATTTTTGAATTTGCCAGTTTTCATCTCTTAAAAAGCTTGTTCAAAACAAGGTGCTGCAGCCTTTCTGACAGACATTAATGGCATTTGAAATCTGTAATCAGTAGAGTAAACGTCCTCATTGGTGTAAATGGTCCTGCAGGATGTTTATGGAATCAATGCTGTGCATGTAAGCAGAGTGAAACAGTTGGGAATCTAAACAGTTAAATACCATGGCACAGTTTGTCAAAAGCAGTAGCAATGGAGTGTTCATTAGAATTACCCCCTTCAATAAAGGATTTGAGATACATTTTTGTCTTTACTGTTGCTGTCTTCTGCTAGTATCTCTCCTAAGCAACACTATCAGTTAGTGCTGGCAGGATAAAGCCCTAAGGATATTAGAACAGCATGATTTTTATCTTGACTGTGTCCTGTTTGATGGGAGCTACTGCTTGTGGCTAAAATGTTCAGCAACCCTTCGACTTGATTCATGTTGCTTAAGTTTTGCGCTAGGATTAACATTCTCTGCCTAAATATCCCACAGATTGACCTGGGAATATATCCCATGGTTACAGAAAAATAGCATACTGGAGATTAAGGTGACGAACGTTTATCTCCACTAATGAAGAACAGGCTTGTATTTCATCCATTTCAAAGCTGTGAATTATGGTGTTTATCTGTTGAGTGAGTATTAACTATTTGTCCTGCCATTTGTTTGGTATACTTTAATTTGTATTTGTCTTAGTCATATTGAGCTTTCTCCCACATTTTAAGGAATATTTTCAGAGTTTTCCTGAATGTTATGTAAATTAATGCTTTAAAAGAAGAAACAAAGCAAACTCTTGTTTTCCTTCCATGATAACTTAGCAAGTTTTGGGTTGACCATTCCTACAGCACTTAAGCACCGAAGTATTTTAAATGTGTAAATGAACCAACAAAATCAATACGAGTTCATAAATTAATGAGCTTTTAAGTGATAAAAGCATGTGATCTCTGCAACTTTCTTCCTTTTGACATGCAATTATGACAAACAACTTGAGCATGATGGGCAGGGAAGCAAGAAACCAGTCTGTAAAACTTTGAAAATCAGGTAAGATAAATGGCTCCTTATCACAGTGCTTCTCTGGAGATGGCAAAGGTTGAGTAGGGCTCTACAGGTTAAAGTAAAATGGACTCCTAGTTTGCAAAGTCCTTTTTTAGCTATTAGGTGTGTCAAGCTGTTGTGCATAAAGAATATCCAAGCAGATAGAAGGTCATATCTTGCTATTTTGGGAATGGCTGGCTGTGTAACTGTCATACAAAGAAGCTGAAAGGCACAGGAAACTCGGGTTGTTAGTGTGACTAGGGTACAACCCAGTGCTTTCGAAAGCCAATGGGAATATCTTTTGCAACCTTAATGGGTGTTAAATCAGACCCTGTCTTAATTTAGACCTTTTTATTTCTTGATCTGCAGTCATTTGAGTATACACTGTTATATATGAAACAAATCTTTGAATAACAGTCTGAAGATGCTTGCTTGCCCAAGAGTAATTTTTGAAGCTCTGTGCTGCCACATCATTTTTCTGCTTTAATTTTCCTGATGTTACTTGCACATTAAGTTACACTTACCTGGTAACTTGGATACATAAGTTAGGTATATTTATTGTTATTTATGTATTATAATGAAATACTATAATGAAAAATTTTATATGGGCTTTGACGCCCCTGGCTAAGGTCTGTAGGATTTCTTAGCTGCATCTATGAAATAAGTAACAATTGTACCATAACAATTTGTGCCCCAGATCCCACGTGTTTTTCTGGGAACATTCAGTGGTTATGCTCCTAAACTTGCTGTTCCTCCATACGTGGAATGGAAACTATTTTTCATGTTTTCCTATGACCCCTGTCTCGGCCTCTCTACATGTAGACTTCTAGAGGTGTCATGGAAACCGGTTAGTTATTGTAAAGCGCTTTGTAATAATAAGCAGTAGTAGAAAAATAATTATAATATTGTTGAATTATAATTAGTTCTTCCAATGAAACTATGAAGAATTAATTTGCAAATTGAGAACTCAAATCTGGGTTTTTCTGTCTGTAAGAATCAAAAGGCATTTTTGTGGTCATATTTCATTGGCAGTTTATGAAATAACTTATTTTCATGATGTAAAACTACCTAGTATGCAAACTCTCTTGACTGGGTACTTGAAAACAAACACGGCTTTGTAGTAACTTGTTATTTTCCCTGAAGAATATGTGTGCCCTTTCTTGCACTCAACATTGTACTCCTTCATGTGGTTTTGTCTTTGGTATACAACTTCACCGTGCTCCAGCTCCAAACTTGATTAAATGGCATGATGAACTCTCTAATTATAATACCTTCACTTTATTACACTCAGAAGGATTGGCACTGGTGGAAGGTAGTACAAAAAAATGTGTAGTGTGAATGCACTATTTTAGTCTCCTTATTTGTGTTATTAATATATGCATTGTGATCTTGCTTTCTGGTCACTATCATGGAGTTAAATGTGATAGTGGCACTATACATAATGAAAAGAACAATGCCTCTCAGAAATGCTTTACTATCCAACTAACAGTGTATAGCTTTATTACACCTATTTCAAGATAGACTTTTCCACTGTATCTCACATGAATGCAATATCAAAAAGAAAAAGAGCTAGTTTTCTTTTTTTTGGATGGATGCAAATCAAGTGTTGAGAGCTTTTCAAGCAAGGTTTTTCTAGGGAAGAAAAATAGATAATAAGGTGTTTTGTATGGTTTTTTTGTAGCTAATCTGGAGTCTGGAACTGTAACGACAAGGAAGTTTGGTGTGGTGGTAGAAGCCTGCTGGTTTTCTTTCCCTTCAACTTAATTAACCTCTTGAACTGTAGCAAAGCTGCTGCATGATCATTTGTGTTTGTGCACTTGTCACCTACGTACAATTCAAGAAATTATGGAGGCTCTCAGGGGGGTCTTGCTTCATTGGTGGTAATGTTAAAGTCTGTAAAGCTGTTCCCATGGTGCTACCTTCAGACAAGGATGATGTCGTTTTAATAGTACAATAGCAATAAGAAGAGCTAATGTCAAACTCTCTTAGTACAGAAAGTCTAGGGAATTTGATTGAAGAAGGGACAGAACACTAATCTTCAGAGACTGGTCTGGGATGAAGGGTGTGGTTTAGATCTTACCAGAGATAGAGAGAAAGTAAGAGAAAATCAAAGTCATGGTGAGTACCTTGCTGAGAAGGAAATAGTGCATTAGAACATAGAAATAATAGGATGTAGGGAAAAGAAGAAAAAAGCATAAGAAATGGAAATACAGGAGTATGCTCAGTGGAGGAGTGGGATAAAAGTGTCTGAAGTGCTGAAAAAAATACATGGTAGGGATTCATTGCACCAAAAAGCAAGTAATAATCAGTTTGGGTGCAGGAGGAGCATGGCCTCCTACTTCTTGAGGGCAAGGGGCTCTCTTCCCCTTTAGGCAGATGCTCTTGCCTCCCTGTGAACATACTCCTCGGGTAGTCTGGTGCCAGATTATGTGGTTGCTCCTCCCAGCACTGCTTTTAGCTAGTGTCCATGCAGCCAAGCTTTGGAAGACCCAGTCCCTTTCCCTCCTTCCCAGAGGCAGCAGTCAGCTAAAATGGAATGGGTATCCCAAGTGTGCTGAGGCTGAGCTGGTGTTTCGGAACAGCCACCTGCACTCGTACACCATGGCGTGAGTGAAATGCTTTGATTATCTTAAAAATGAAATAGTGTAATTGACTTTTACATTGTCACTGTAAAAGAAGCATTAATCATTATTTCTGAGTGCTGTAATTTTTTAGGTTTTTTACGAATGTGGGGGTTTTGCAATCAAAAACCTAGTAAGCTTAAAAACAAAACAAAACAAAACCCTACACCAAAAAAAAAGGCAACAAAACAAAACCAAAAAACAAATTTTTGAGTTTATTTAGTGTCTTGTTTAGCCTGATCACAGGGGCATCATATCTAAGCATATTTTTTGTTCTGCGAATCAGAATTGTGGACTGCTGTTTTGTGTGTTTGAAGCAGTGATTTTGTGGTAGGGTGGCAGAGTCTCTGAGTTGAAACTAAGTGTTGGTGGATGGCAGGCATGGTGACTAGAATGTCTAAGCGGGGTTGGGTATAAAAAGCCCTTGTGCATGCTGGAAAGAGGTGAGGTTGTAAAAGTGAAACAGTTGAAACCATCCTTCACCTTTGAGTTTAAAGAAACACAATTTCTTTTAAAAATAGATTAAATACCTAGTTTTCCTGCTTTAACACAGTTTGATGCATATAGGATCTTGTTGAAGGTGCAGGGGGGTTAGTTTTGGAGCAAAGCAGATCGTTGGCAGATTTAGCGTTGTATACATGTGCACCAAGTTATTCTTAGCACAAGCAGAGTCCAGTCAAAGAACTTCTGGTCTGGGTGCTATTCTGCTGTATTTTAAACTAATGCTGTGCATAATTTGCATTAGTTAAGGGGAAGACGTAGGGCTGTTTGCTTGCATCATGCAAGGTAAAATTATTGACCAGATTAATAATAACTCATTTTTTTCAGGTGTGGACTGGAAGCCAGTTGCATGGCAGTACAGTACAGGGAAGAAGCAGCCAGCTCAGTTTTTATATTGTGCTTGTTAATATTTTCATCCTCCTTCTATCCTTTATGTTGACATTAACGTTAATTAGTTACTTGCAGCAACGCAAAAGTATTGATGAAAGCCCGTGAACCCAATGTGCTTTTGTAAAATTAGTTTCCTGCTTAAGCAGATATTTCTCTAGTAATTGACACAAACCAGCCTCAGATGGGGAGGCAGAGGGAAGCTGGTTGTATGATTAATTCACCATGTTCTGTGGTTATTTCATGTTTATAGTAAAGATTGTAAATACAAGGCCAGATGCTCCACCTGCGTCCTCAGCTGAAGATCTGGCCTGAATAATTTATTAAGGTGCTATCCTTTACATTCTCTTCAACTAGAGGTCTTACCATAAAAGCACTAGAATTATAAAACCTTCCTCTTGTTTTCCTTTGCATTTGTTAAAATAGTGGAACACCGTAGGCAATCCTAATACTGGTGCAGAATAACAAACCCTGTGTGCAAATGCTACAGTGTGTATATTGCAATATGGGAAGAATAGCCACCCATTTGTAACTATTCTCTCAAATGCTTACTAATTGCAGGTGTTGAAGTGACTCATCTGATGTTTTAAGGACACATTAAAGTGGTTTGCTTGTTTGTGGGTTTGTGTTTTGTGTTTGGTTTTCTGTTTTTTTTTTTTAAAGATTAATAAACGGGCTCTTTTGTTATCACAGATAACCTAGAGATAAGAAAATTGCATCAAGTAAGAACTGATCCCAAATAACTCTTTGAAGGGATAAGTAGTGCCTGGTACCAACCTTGTGGCTTTAGTGTGATCCCCCAAATAACACAGAAGCTTGATCTGTTATGTACTGATTTTCAAACAGCTAATATTTTGTCTTACAGGACAGCTAATCCTCTTGATTTTCCCTCTGTTTTGTTTTCTGATTTTCCTTTTTGTGTAGGAATGTCTAAATATTATAGAAGGTCAGGTGGCTTCTGTCTAAGTAATGGATTGCTCCAGGCTTTAAAAATGATGCCTGTTTATTGTCTTGCCATCTGCAGGAGCAGCCAGCCTATCATAAAGTTACTGTATTGATCTGTCACTAGTTCTGTCTTGTCTGCCAAGTGAAAAATAGCTTAAACTCATAACCCAGGCCAGCAGTTTTCTTATTGTAAGCCAGACAAAAATGCTATCGATCATCTTTGCTAAAGTGTTCTTTTCACAGCTTGCCAGCATCAACACACTGTTGTCCTTACTCAGGGCTAATGAGCTAATAATTTAATGCAACTGAGACAGTAGTCTCGATTTGGTTTAGCAGCAAGGGAACATGCTGTAACTTCAAAAGTACAGGACCTTTTTAAAGCCAGGTCATGATCGCAGTGCTTGTCTCAACTTTTACACTCTCACTTCAAGTTTGATTTCTTCCACACTAAAGAATGACAGTCTAGTTCAATTGAGGTTGTGCTGTCACTTTAGGATTTATAGAAAGCAAAACCCAGATATGGTGTTGGTAGCTGTGGTCTTGTACGGTGCTTTTGGTTGTGCACTCACACTTTAGCTTTATGATTGCTTCTTGAGTGAAATCAAATAGTTCATTGAATTAAGCTTGGGAGCCCTGTCGTTCATGAGCTACAGACCAGACGGATTCAGTCACGTCTGAGAAACAGTCGATTATACCTTTTTTGGTTGGTTCATTTTGGTGGTGGTTTTTGGTAAAGCACCAACCAACCAAAGAATCCACTGCTAAACTGTTTTAAATCAAAGTTTATATGATGGATCCTTTTCCCTAAGAATACTTTTCCTTAATCCTCCTACTGCTATGGAGGCCAGAAGGTTGCAAGGAAATTCAGGTTGGAAGCATGGGAAAGATACATTCTTCTCACACGTGTTGAAAGCTCATAGGAGTCTTTCACAATATTTTTTGATATTTTTAATTAAAATATTTGGATAATTAGGTGCATGAATAGAGTCCCTAGCTGCATATAAGAAACAATTGGTACAGCTTCAGATGGGGGGATGGCTTAATGTCATTCAGTCCATGTTTAATCTGGTGGGTGGTTCTCCTGGCTTGCCTTGTACTCTTGTGGTGGTGAAAGATACAGCCTGTACAGCATTTATTTTAGAATAAAGAGTAATAAAAGCTTCTGAAATATAAGCATTTTGCCAAAAAGAGATGGAAGACATCATCTAGCAGTTTTCAGCTGTTAGATATTTTTTTTAAAGTTCTTGACCGAAGGCATCTTCTTCTGTATTCTTTGCCCAGACAGCGTAGGCCACATCTTAGTTTGTGTTTCAGAAATATGCATGATTCAAGTGCTATCTTTGTTTTCTGTTCCACGTTGCTGAGCACAGTGTGAAGCAGGTTGTACAGGAGGCGGAAGAAAACCAAGAATCCTTGAGGGAAGTTATTCTTTACATCTCATAGATTAATTTATGTGGAGTGTGGGTGCATATGTTCATTTTGTATATGAAAAAGGAGTTTAATCTATGAGGACACTTAAAATTTGCTTGAAATAAGGAAATTTTTAATCTCTGAAAGCATTCCCAAAGTGCAATTAACTATTCTGATGTCCTGATGACTCAACAGATGCTTCTGTAAACTAGAACACATCTGTCAGATTACAGAACTGATATGCCCCTATATGTGATTTAAAATGACTGCCCATAAATGGATGTACTGTGATAAATATCATATAGATGGCAAGGATGTCCATCTTTTCAGTAGTCCTGTAATAACATTTCACAAAGCACTATTCATTGTCGTTCTCTGGAGGTTGCTATAGTCATGTGAAACATCCAACTCTTCCTTCGTATCTTTGTAAACTTGCTTGGGTTTTTCTGCATCTTCCTGGCTCCTTTTTTGATACATGCAGGCTATGAGTGGTATTTTTAATAAAACAGTAGAACTAAAGATTTTTCTAAGCCTTTCTGAAGATTCCCAATAGCCAATTCAACTTGAATTTAGACTGCACTCCATCTGTCTAGGAAAGAAAGAAAATACATTAGTAGTCCACATATGAGCAGCTTATTAGTTCATTTGGTGTGTGCAGTACAGTGATTCAAGACTGATCTACAATATTCATCCACAATTACTGGTGCAGCACAGTTCAAAGTGCTTCAGATCTGTGGGTTTGCCTGAGAAATTTAAGGAAAATAGCTGCAAATTGATTCTGTATGTAATTAATGAAACATTTCATTCTTATGTAAATATTAAATGCTTGGGTATTTTTTTCCTTTCCTCTCACTGAGCTCTCCCTCCCTGACCTCCATTATATGTTTGTTTGTTTTATAGGATGGTGGGTGGGCTGGCACAGGGGCATATTCTCTTGGGAGGAAGAATTAATAGCTGAGTCCTGTGACTCATTCACTGAGCAAACAGCTGTTCTCCCTCTAATTCACCCCTCCTCAAATGTCCATCCCACCCCCGGAGAGGAGCTGCCAGAAAGCGATGTTTGCCTCTGCCTCAGTTGTTGAAACTCTCGGTCCACTTTCTTAACGAAAATGCACTTTTCCTTGAACGAACCACCCCGCGCACGTGTAAAGTGGAGGTGTAGACATGAGCCCCCCCGGCAGCCCTGCTCGGGGCGGGGGGGGGCAGCCTCCTGTCCATCAGAGGGACACAGCGAACAGTCAGTGGCAGCCATATCTCAAAGTGTCTGAGCAAGATTTTCCAGGGCTCACCTCTTACCCAGTAGTGGCTTTGCCACAGCACCTGTTTGGGGTTGGGGCTTCATGTTAGTGGCTTCAATATGGGTTAAAAGCTTTTGGCATGTTGGAGAGAAAGGGCTTTCGAGGAGAGGAGAGGAGAGAAGCAAGTGGATGTTTATGCGGATGTAAGGAGTGAAGTCAGTGAGGCAGGGCTGGGGTTTTGTTTAGGATCTCTCCCTCCCTCTCACAGTGTCACAGAAAATTAATCCAAATTTTACAAATGTTATCAGTGGAAGAGTTTAAGAACAGCCTGCAGTAAAACTTAGAATATCCCAAGGCAAACTTCAGCTTGTTTTGAAATGACTGACTTTCCAGCTCAGATGTCCAAACAGAACACAAATTGTGCAGTGTTGCCTGCTCTTGGCTGTCTCTCTGAGCTGCCGATGACCTCGAGTTTCAGTGTGGGCAGCTTGGGAGGCCTTGGTATGAGGGAAGGCCCTGGACCCTCCCTGCAGCCCTCCAGGGGACCAAAAACCAGGATCCAGGGCTACCAGTTTGGGAGTACTTGTGTAACGGCTTGTGTGATAGACAGCAAGGAGTGCTCATCTGCTGTGACCAAATGACTTAAAGGGAAGATGGGGGGGAAGACTGCTTCTAGCAATTAAATCCCAAGATTTGACTCTTCTGAGGCATCTGTGCAATTATTCCTTTCAGCACTTTTATTTCTATGACATTAATTTGCATAAAAGGCTTGGATCTCTGAAATCATGTTTGCCTGCATCTTACTTGGATCGCGGTGTTGCAGCTTTCCTGCTGTTCACTTCCCTGGCACGGTCACACAGGCAAAGGAGGTGACAGCCCCAATGCTACACCATGTGCAGATGTAGGTTTGCACATACATGGTGTTTAATCTTACAGAAGGTAGTTAGAGTACTATTGCTACTATTCAGTGAGCTGATGTGAAGGCTATCAAGAAAAAGGACTTGGCAGTGGATAGATATGAACTTGCGTGAAATGCCTAGCTTCACATTTAGTAGTTCATCCACAGGTTTTGGCACACCTGCTAGGGACAGTGGCTAAAAGCAATAAAATTAGTGTTTGTAATTTTTAATTAATGAGTTGACTGGCAGCAATACAGGATGTTAAAATTACTTTTTTTTTTTTTTTTAAGCTTCCACACACGTGAACTTGTTTCCGTTAACATTGGTCTTTAGCACATCACTTGAACTGCTTTCTGTTCAAATACCTGTTTACTAGCGAGTTCCATACTGATTTAACTAAAAGGGGGCAAATACCCTTCTTGTCTCCATTCCCGTGAGTGGAAGACAATGGTAGGAATAGAATTTGTATATTGATCAAGTTTAAAAAGGTTGTTAGGCAGGGGTGGTAAAGAAGCCTGCCCCTGATTTCACACTGCTGACCTTTAAACTTTATTTCAGATAGGAGAATGTGGGAGAAGGAGATGGGTTATATATGTTTTCTTCAGGTACTTTAGTTGAGAGCTCTTAGATATTTTCCTTTGGTTTTGAAAATGAATGCAACTGTCTTTGTTTTAAGAAGTTAAACTGGAGGGGTTTTCACTTTCTGCTGCTAAGGTCAGAGCCCTTTTTTGTCATCACTATTTGAGGCAAGTGGACAAAGGAAAACTTTGGGGATTTCAGTTAAGTTTTACAGAAGGGTTTTAGTAAATGAGGGATTCAGCTCAAAACTACAGGGCAGAAGTTGAAGGGTACTTTCTACGTGAAAAAGCTGTTTGAAAAGTACTTTTTTAGCTAAGAAGGAATGAAGCATACCAAAAAACCTTACAAAACCTCGGCACAAAGCCCTGAAAGTGTTTAAGGTTTTGTGGGGGGTTATTTGTTTGTTTTTAAAGGTTTTTTAAAAAAACATCTTTCCTCACTTTAGTGCTCCCTTTCTGCATATGTGTATTGCTGTAGATGCAAGCCTGTTTCATACTGTATTAGGGAAGAATGTTTTCTGACCAAGATGAACCAAAAATTTTTGTTTATAAACAAAAGATGTTTAGTTTAATGAAACAAAGCGGCAAAGATACACTATCACTATCACAAGTGTAGTATTGTAAGTTTCTTTCACCCATTATTTTTTCCTTAATGTAGGGGGTTCACCCCCACCACCAGCAAAAATAATGTGCAGCTCCAAGCTGTTTGCTTTGTTACTGTGCTTTAGTAATGCTCATAAAGATTTAAAAAAAATATTCTACTGCCAAATGTAAGACACTTGCTAGTTTCAGAGATGATGGCTTAATTTTTAGTATTCCTTGGTGGTTTATATCTTGACATTTCTTATGACCTACAATTAAAATTACTTCAGTGAAGTCTCAACTTATATCCAGATTGCTGAGCGTGGTTGAGTGTCTCCAGGGAGAGCCTTGAATTGCTTGCTAAATCAATTTGTTCTTTTCTCAAAACAGATTAAATGTTTTACCGCTTTAAATTAAAAAAATAAATAACCCCATACAACATAACTCTTGTGCTCTGCACATTTCGAAGGGTAGTAATTTTGATGCCAATGCTGTGCTGATAGTATTCCACCAGAGAGAGAAATGAATGGTTAAAAACAAGCATGTCTAATCCTGTCTTGGTGTTCTGCTAGTCTCGTTTGAGAATTAAGTTGATGGCACACTACTTGGGTGGGTGCTAACTGCTAGATGTGGCAATAGTCTTCTTTCACAGAGCCTGAGACACTTTGCTTCCACTGCATTGCCTCTCTGGAGTTAGATCTTTTGTTTTATTTTTTTTCAAATTTGTCTAGTTCGTGCATACTGCTGTCTTTTCAGGTTGTCGTTCTCCTACCTGTTCTTTTAGCAAGATTAGCTGCAGATCTTGCTTGTGACTCACCTGTACCATTAGTCCATGCTTCAGATATAATTTTAGTAGACTCCTCCTGCCTACAGTTTGTTTTGTATCCAACACACAAGAGAAGCAGAAGGGAAATCAGTAGCTTCTGGTGCTTTGCAAATGTGCGGAGGATATGCAGGCAGCTGTACACAGGGAGAGTCAGATGCACTGGCTATGCCAGAAGCAGCCTTTGTTCCTTCAAACCACTTCCATGGCTATGCTTGGGTGGGTTATTTTTTAAGGCTGTGTAAGTATAATAGGATATAAGGGAAAGGGAAAATTTTTCTGAGAGAGAACGAAACAAACTAAAAAGTTGCTACAGAAATAGATGGCAAATGGTCTCTAATAATGGGATTTTACAAGTCCAGTCGCCAGAACAATGGTTCAGTTTAAGCCAAGGTTAATAGTGCTCATTATCCTACGCCTGTGAGTTGGCAACTCCGTCCTCTGGTATAAAGACATGCAGTCTGATATGCTGCTGTCTATGTCAGACTAGGTAGGAGCCATTACTACGATGGTGTCACTTGTGAAATGACAACGAATTGCAAACTTTAATTGTTTTGGATTCTTCAGCTCCTGGGCTGACTTTTGCTATTGCTGGCTGTGGTGCTGTTAGGCTGGAGCGAGAGCTGGAGGAGGAGCAGCCTGCTTGGGGGAGGGGCACAGAGCTCTGCTGGGCTGACTCTCTTGCACAGAGTAGACACATCAAATCTTTCTTATTTCAGCTCAGGCCAAAGCCTCCTGCATCAGGTTATTGTTTCACAGCAAAGCTGTGGTGTGTGTCTTTGCAAAGATGCACCAAAGGCCTGTCCCCCCAGACCTATTTCACTTTCCCAGCTGTCAAGGGTTGAGGCTGGGCCAGCCACTAATGAATGACAGACACTCTGTTAACCCCTCTCTCCTCCAAAAAGGGAAAGGGAGGGAGAACAAGGGAGAGAGACTTTACGGTTTGGAAAAGAAAACTAAAACAGCTTTAATGAAACAATAACAATAAAAGAAAAGATAATAATAAGAATAAGGAAATAATGAAATATATACAATATGTACAAATATATACAAATAGATACAAAACCAATATCGAACCCAACTCCCCCCACCCTGGTGACGATACGTCACCACTGGCACTGGGCAGTCCCAGGCTGGACTCAGCAACAGACAGGGACGGGATGCAGGAGCTGGACTCAGGCACTGGATTCAGGGATGTACGGGTCGGGATTGATGACAGAAGAACAGACAGAGTCCTCAGATGTCGGCCACTGAAGAGAGAGAGACCCTCGTGATCTCTCAGCTTTATACTGAATATGATGTCTATGGGATGGAATACTCTGTTGGTCAGCTTTGGGTCACCTGTCCAGTTCGCTCCTCCCTACAGGTGCGACCTTTTTCATGCTTGCGACCCTTTTCACTCCCAGCACCCCAACACAGAGTACAAGATTTAGCAGTGACCTCGGTCGCTACAAGAACAAGTATAAGCAAGGGCGTCTCTGCACACCATTCCTTGATATGAACTATAAACATCAGGCCTTATCACTGCGAGAAGCAGTCACTGTCTGAAAAAACATGCTGCTGTTTCAGAAAGTGCCGTTAGTTAGAGGAGACTTAACTGAAAAGTTAAAGCACTAAAACACAAATAGTTCTGGTTTAGCCCAGAGCAGGACACTAGCTTATACCACTTCCTCCCTCCTGGTGCTGGATCTCCTGATCCAGCCTACTGACTTGTGTGCAGCCCCTTAAATCTGGGGTGTGGGATGGGAGGGAGGTGGTGAGCAGCGCTGCCCTGGGAACTTGAGGGTTTCCAGGGTTGTGGCAGGAGAGGAGAGACATGGACAACACTGATGTTGGTGGACTGGACCCATCTTAAGTTCATGTGCAGCATGGCAAAGAAAGCTGGATTGAAAAAGTGGTTCTTCCAGTAATGAGATTTTTGTGGAACAAGTTGGGAGAAGCAAAGGATTTTGTTGTTGTTGTAAACTGAAGATCATGGTATTACTTACTGCTTCTGTTAGGTCTTATATGTGGATGGTATGACACAACCCTAACGTTCCCTTCCATCTCAAAGTGAGGAAATTACAATTTCATGGCTTCCTACATCTGAGAAAAAGTATACTCCAGTTATTGTGGGGTTTTTGTTTGTTTGTTTTAATAATATGCAATACAATCTTGAGATTGATAATTTCTGTTTACGCAGAGAAAAAAATTAAAGGTAAATTTTTGTTAAAAATTGGGAAAACTAACCAAGGTAATGGTGACTGAATAAACAAAACTTTGGCTGTTACCCTAGTGAAAAATAGGAGGGGAAAAAAAAAAACATGCAAAAATAGAAATATTTTTTACTGTGTTTCTTTCTTATTTTGCTCTATCCTGGCAGCATTCTGCCTGACAGAGTGAGCCTGGAAAACTTCCCAGGAGGACTGGTTGCAGTAACAACATGATAAGGCAACCACAGGTTTGATGGCGTGTCGAAGCAGCTGCAGCGTTCAGCATGGCGAGCTTCGCCATCACGGCCCCCTGCGATCTGCCCTGCTAGAACCTGCACCTGTTTTGGGAACAAACTGCATTGGGAAGAAATGCCATAGCACAGGAGTGCTGGCCAAGGGTTTGCCTGGGGCTTCGGGGAGTGCAGGGAGACTTGGGGTGGGTGCAGGCAGGGTGCTGACGCCAGGGCTCACCTGGACAGGGAGGAGGATGCGTTTGGTGATGCCAGGCGAGGAACATGGCGGCGTTTCAGTGCAGCCTGGCTGCTTTCTGTGGCTTACTGATGCTTGTGTTTGGAAGGAGTGTTCATGCTTTCTGATTCATCAGATGAATGTCTGTGTTTTATAGCCGTGTGGCAGCTGCATTTTGGTGTGATGTGTTTGTGTGCTTTTTGGTTCTTGTTTTAATAAGGATTATTGAGGACCAAGTCTTGGTGTAGGCAAAGTTGAAAGTTGTCAATTTGAAGCTACAGTCCCTCTGCCCCCCCACTTCCTTCTGATTCCCTCACACCCCACACCCTGATCTTTTCTTCCTAACTTTACTCTCCTTCCTTACCCTAGCTCTGCCCAGGAAAGGAGAACATCAACCTGCTTTGAGCTTAGTCTTTGTCTCTCTTTCACTCTCTTTTCCCACTCCAAACCTCCCACCTATTTTGCATTGCTTTCTTTAGCAACAGTTTGTGCTGCTTTTTCACAATGAAACTAGCAGACTTACCCTTTTCTGGCAGAGGACAGCATCTGATGTTCATCAGGCATACACTCAGTGTTGATTGAGTTGCTTTCGGATTTCAAAAAAGCCCAAGTTTCTAAAATCTCCTGAGTTGATAGAGGGCTGTGATACCTGACAAGGACTGCATATAATCTTTATAAACACTCTGTGGAAGTTTGTAAATTTTCCTGTATAGCAGAAGTATGCTTATTGACCAGTAAGCTTATTTATGAAGTGCAGTACTTTTTGTTCTTCACTTATGTGACCCAGTTACAGCCCTGGATAAATGGGAAGGTGGGATGGCCGACACACTGTGGGTGTACAGGAATTTTGAGTTTGAACTTATTCTGCAGTTCAAGGAGAATAATGCTAGAACTTGGAAATAGCTTGTGAAAGTAGAAAAATACCTGAAGTGCACCTGCCTTGTGTATTTCCATAAGAAGATTGTACAACATGCTTAACTGTCTATCTTTGCAGTATTTATGTTTTCCAAGAATTTTTGTGAGTGTGTTTTGTATTTGCTATCTCTTTACTTTTGTTTGGGTATGTGGATGCCAAGTGATACTTTGTGTATGGAAAATGAAGGTTTTGCTCTCGGTTACCCTTAGAATTTTATTTATTTAGAGTTATTTAAGTCCAGCACAGGCCGAGTGCTGAGGTATAGACAGCAAGATACCCTGGGGTCCCTCTTGCTTTCCTCAGAGGATAAGGCTGAGGAAGAGACACAAGGCTTCAGGAAGATCTGTAACAAACCTGTCTCTAAGAACTGGCAGCCACCAGGTGGGACCAGGATGTGATGAGAAAGCAGGGAACGTTGTTTGTACTTGATCCAAGTCCATTGCAATGATACAGCTGAGACTTAGGAGGCCTAAAGGTGAACTCTGTGTTGCTTCCCTGTTGGATTTCTTCCAGTTCCCCTCTTCAGTGTTTTTTATATGCTTTAATTTTAAGACTTGCAGTGATGCACAGTTTCCCTTAAGTTGACCTTTTCCATTGATTCATCTTAGCAAAATCATTAGAACCAGAGCGCCATGTTAAAAGGAAAATATTGAAAGTGTGTGGTATATTGGACCTAAATTGCTGGGTTTGGTGGCAGGGGCTGCAGGGCTGGAACATTGCCTGGGCTGCCCTTCAGGAATGCCCCTGAGGGACTGCGGCTGCCCCAGACTGGAGTGAGGGCACCCCTGAGGGACTGCAGCCACCCCAAGCCAGAGTGAGGACATCCTTGGGGGACTGGGACCAGTGGAGGAGTCCAGGCTTGGACAGGGGAAATCAAGTGAAGCAGCAAGTAGCAGTGGAAGGACAAATCAGAAGTGAGGAGCAGCAGACAGAAAACATCGCACAGACAACTCAAAGCCTCCTGTGCCTGTTGCCTTGCCAAACGGTTTGGGATGGACTGAGTATAAGGCATGGCAGAAACAAGGGAAGTTAAACTAGGAAAGGAGGGAAGAAAAGGCATTTGAGTGAAGTTGAGCCTTGAGAAGGTGGAGGAAGAGAGTTGCCCTCACTGTCTGCTGAACTGCTTAGTCTCCCTTTTGTCTTCCGCTCCTGAAACAGTAATTCAAAGTGTGTTAATTGGCAATAAATAAAGTAACATTAAGTAAAATTCCCTGAGTTGAGATTGTTTTCCCCATGATGTACAGAAAACAAATTTTGGGGATTCTTTTACTACTTTTCCAGTTTTTGAATTTTTGGGGTTTACCTTAATCAACTTTACAGCTTTGCTTTTCAACTTTGGAAGCCTAGAGATCTTTGAAATAAAACCCCAAAAATCTGAAAGCTGAAATTTTTACGTGATGATGAGACTTTGGAGAGCTGACATTAGGAAAAACTCCTAGTGTTACAGGAGACATGATAAAACCACCAGTTGGCAGCCCTGCTGTGTTGCCTCTCCTTCCTCCTCTCAAATTCTGCACCCTTCCCTGTGGGTGTTAGTCGTCTCCTTCACAGTATTGATTTTTTTACGGTGTAATTTACTTGGAGCGAGGGGTTTGTCCATTATGTGCTTGTAATGCACCACATATGCGTTACTGTAGAAATAATCTAATACAAAGTGCCTGGGATTTCAAGCATCAAGTGATTCATAGCCAAAACAGCATTTGGCAAAAACCCCTGTGTTTTTGTGCTCCCTCTGCTGGATCTGAAATAGCAGGAAAGATTCACCATCTGCCGGTTCTCCTCCTCGTTCTTCCCGATGCACACCTGGCAGCTGCCTTACTAGGCACTGGTGCGTTTTTGCAGGGAGGACTTGGTGCTTTGTGGTGTCCACTCGTGCAGCTGCGTCACGGGATGTGAACTGGGAATGGATGTGAAAAGGGTGGGGATTGTGGTTTAAGGTGTTTCTAGTTGTCTGCTTTCCACACCCATCCATTCTCATTTTCAGGTATAGCCTACTACCCCCAAACTGTGCTAGTGAGACTGTTTTGGGGGTCTTTGTAGAAATAGGATGAGACAAGGGATCAGCTTTAATAAAACGCTGATTTTGGTTTTAGAAACTGATTCCAGTTCAGAGCAAAACCCTGTGAAGCATGCTGGCAGAGCTGCAGCTGGTGTGAGGGCATGGAAACAGGCTGGGGCGGTGGCTGGGGAGATGGGGCAGTCCTGGAGCAGGTTGTGTGGTGAAACCAGGGAGCAGATGCTGGTGGGGACAGTGCCAGTGTCTTTAGAATAAGCTTGGACCTGGTTTGCAAAAGGTATGGGTGGTCTGTAATGTGAATTCACAGAAATGTTAATGGGATAGCTGTTTTAAGAGGTGCTTTATAAACCAAAGTAGGAATTGTGGTGCCAGTTTTTCAGATGAGAACTGAAGTGAGGGGGAGGGGAGCGAAGCGTTGGCTTCATGTTGCAGCAGTGCAGTTGAAGCTGGTTTAAGCAGCCTCTGTTCCTACCCTCTGCCATGATGGCTGATCACTCCTGCCCTGTGCCCACTCCCTGTGTTGTGTTGGCACAGCTGTTGGTGAGACAACATGCTGAAGGAAATCAGTTCCCCTGATCCAGCTAACCATACAGCTGCACAAACGCAGGGTTGGAAGCAAGTGTCCAGGAGAGAGAAGTGAGAGGTAAAGTTTAAGCTGCCAAGTAAATGCCACAGCGTGATTTGCCAAAGTCCCATCCTGTCACACCTGGAATGGTACTCAGCTCCTGGGGCAGACAGAATAAAAGTTTATCCTTTGGAGGAACAAACTTAGAACTTGGATAAATAACTAATGCCAACGTCTTTAAAGACCCAGGCTGCATTAGCTGAGAAAGTCATGTTAGCGCATACTAAATCTGAATCAATTAACATGTTTTTCCTGTCTTGTATAAGCAGAACAAAAGCGCTGGGGAAAACTTCTGGATGAGAATAAGTACATTCTGGGGGAAAACGTTCACAGTTCAATGAGGCCTTTAAAGCCAATCATTCACCCAGGGTGCCTGTCAATATGTAACTTCTCTAAAACTGCCATTTGTTATGAGACAAGAAAACCAGCATAGTTCCTGTCTGAAGCAGATAGTCCCTTGGTAGGATGTCTGTGTCAGAGTGGGATGACTGTTTCTAACATACGTTTTTCAGACATGTTTTTATTCTTTGTGAATTATCAGTGAACAGAATGACTGCAGAACAAATATTGAATGCTGACTAGTTATTTGCAATAACTTGAGGCTTTTCGTCTGCATCTTTTAAGTCACCTGTGACTTCTGTATCATATGAGTTGTTATGGAAATGTCTGCTTTTGCAGCTGGTCCTCACAGAGGAACCTGGACTATCCGTGAATTGTGTGCTGTATTGTTTTCCGTAATACTTGCTTTTTCATATTTGATGGAGAACTCTTTTGCATGAAAGTTATTTGGACGTTAGTCAAAAGAGAAGCAAAACGTAATCATCATGTTCTTTTCTTCAGTATTTGCTGAGTTTTGAAGCCTAGTATAGTATAAGGCTGTAAGGACCCCTTGTCTGCCTGCTGAAACAGCATGTAACAAAATGCATGCTGCCTATAAACATTCCCCTGTCTTTGCAGTCTTTCTTTATAATTAAAAAGCATTTCCTAGAAGTCGCAGTGCTATGCCAACATAATCTATAAACTTGCTTTGTTTTGCTACAGACAGGATGGTGGTTTTGAGGTATTTTGGCATATTCACTTAAGCAGAGTTTGGGGTTGGATTATTTTTGTAATGGCACTTAGCTCAGAACAGTCAGCAAGTACCCTTTATAAAGAGAATAAAAGATACTTCAGCATGACCTTTAACTGAAAAGAAAAATAAAAATTACTGTTTGGCTCAAGAAATTTTGATATAAACCTCAACAGAATTCTTACTGTCTCTTCCTCATCTCATTGTTACAAGCAGCAAAACCTGTAAGATTTAAACTGCTGGAATGAGTCTCAAAAGCTTGGAGGTGGTAGCGTTAGGCTGGAACCCTGACCCAGCCTCAGATCTGGTCCTCCAGGCTTGGTCCTGGGACTCTTAAATCTTCTTCATTCATTTCAGGACTGTCAGTCAGCTTCTTCAAATGCTGCTGTGTCATGCAGGACAATGGAAGTGTGATGTGTCTGTATTTTTATTGCAGGAAGATGGATGTTGTTATGTGAGAGCGTTGAGGAAACAGTCCCCAGCTACCGAGAGCAAGAAAGGCCTGTGGGAAATACTCAGGTAGGAAAGCTTTATGCACCATCAGGTGGTAAAACCACTTCTGGACCTTCAGTCTTTTTCCAGACACTGCATCGTCTTTTATGCATTAAGGGCTGATCTGGTCACTATCAAAGTTTATGTTGTTTTAAGAAGCACTCCCGTTTGGTCAATTGATTGCAACAACAAAACGCTGCAAGAAACGCCCTCAGCATAAACATTCCTCGGGCTATCCCTGGTATAATATTGATCCTGATACAGAATAAAACCAAATTACTCTTTGTGTGAGCCATTCGAGCTATAAAACAGAGCAATAATATGTTAGACTTGCTGCCAATAAATGTGCATTTATAATAAACAAAGTAGAAATCCTTGAGTAGAAATGAACAGTAGTTTCAGTAATGTGTTCAATAGCTCATGTCCAGCTGATGTACAGGATTTAAAAAAAACCCACCCCACAGAGTGGGCCCTCCAGGGTTTCTGTTGCCTCCTCATCCTTACGAAAAACAATCTCTGGAAACTTGTTCTGTTGCTGCTTTTGCTTTGTTTTGGGTTCTTTAAGGTATTTTAAGTATTTTATAAAGCAATAGGTAATCTCATCTTTGTCTTATTTCTAGTGTAGTTCAGAGCTTCTAAAGAATTTGGTCTACATCTTTATTTTCTTGTGGACCAGCTGCACTTCCTTATGCTGTTCTGTCGGTCATCTCCGCTTTCATTCCTTCTCATATTCCCATGGCATTTCCTTGTATTAGGAAATAGCATTAAAGACACTTTGATGTATTTGTAGTTGTTTTGAAAGCAGCTGAAATTAGGAGGGGAGGAGTTGGTACCCTTGTGCCCATCACCTCCAAGGGTGCATGGATGTTAACTGAATCCATTTCCAAAAGGAAGAAAGTTAATGATCATCAGAACATGGGTTTGGCTTTTTTAATCTGCTCTAACGTCCTCATATAATCTTCCTCCCCCTCATCCATATTTTCAGTGCTGCACTTTGATGAGCTACAGACAGTTGACCTGAAGGCACTTCTTGATGAACACTTCTGTCTGCTCTCAGCCTTGAAAAACTCAACCTTTTCAAGAGCTGTATGGGGAAAAAAAATGTGTAAGACTAATATTTATAGGCTGAAAGAGAGGGGGGAGGAAAGACTAAAGTGTAAAACTTGCTTCCAGCAGAAATGCCATCCCTCTTTTACCTCTGATAATTAGAAGCATTTTTGACATGGCGACAAAAGCAAGTTAGTGGTGTGTGCCTGCCATTTGCTGTGCTTTTGTACCGCAGGACTGTTTTCTTTGTTGTATGGTGATGCTTTCTTCTATTTTAAGACAAAACACAAATTTCAACTGATACTCAACTATTACATTATGATTCATCCCTACTCCTACATTTGCAATGATTACACATGATTGTAAAAATGGAAGGTGGTTATTCAAGTTCACGTTTTGAGTACATTTTCATAATGTTTAGCAAAGTCATGTGCATAAATCCTTTCATTAATAGTTCTAACTGAAGTCATACTGGAAGACTAGAAGGAGAAGAGGTTTTTAACTGCCATCATTTTTGCCAGGAAAATATCATGGCTATATTAAGAAATACAATAGTACTGACTGTAACTCCAATTGGAGATTTAGAGGATATTACAAATAGTTTTTAGTGATGCCTTAGAGTATACTGTAATTTATGCCCTCCGAATATAGGTCTAAGACTTTGATCTTTTATTATAAAAATGTGTGCAAGCATAGAAATGCAGCAAGTAATTAAAAAAAACCCTAACAACCCCACACCAAAAAAAAAAAAAAAAAAAAAAATCACTTTTCTGATCTGTGAAGAAACTTGGGAAAGAAGTTCCTTGCTGTGCCTTCAGGTCACATGGCCTCGCTGCTGTAGAGCTGGAATGTTTGCTATGGTATTTCCAGAGGCTTCATAAACACACAGAAAGAACAGGGGGTTAGGAGGGGGTTTTTAAAAAGTTACTATATTCTTCACACCCCCTACCTCCACACCTCCCCCCCCCCCCTTTTTTTTTTGGCTGCCTAAATGCATTACACTTTAGGTGTGGTTTTTTTAGAAATTCAGAAGAGTTTTTATCTGTTCAGTGCAATGAATTTTAAGAATTCATCAGTTTTTAAAGAAAAAAAATATTAAAAGATATTTGCTACTTTTTTAATTGCTGAATTTGTCTAGGGTTATTTCTCAGTGTAGTACCTGGCAACCTACATATTAAGCCTAACTCTGCTGTTTAGATGGTCTTAATAGTTTACTTTTGGCATGTGTCACTGTGAGTGGCATTCAGTAATCTGACTTGATAGCTGTCATCTTGCAAGCTAGAGTAATGCAAACAAAAGATGAGCACTCAAACAAGGTTACAGTGAAGAGCCATTTTCTAAGTCCTGCTGTGGCGGTGTAGAATCTCCAACTCAAATCGGAAAAGCACAGAATTAGTTCTGGCTCCTGGGATATGAAGGTTAAGATTATGCAGACCTCTTCTTTCTAACTATAGGAGTAGCACATGCTCCTTTTGAGACTTTGCAAACACCAGCTCAAACTAGGATTTTGAGGATCTCTCTGTTAGTCTGTAATGTCGGGGATATGTTATGTCTTAGTGGCAAGGTGGGCTGAAGGAGACCCTGCAGTCTTCTCTACACCCCTGGACTGGCAGAGTTGCATCATCTCCTCCTCCTCCTTCCTTCCCCTTCCAGCCAAGCTGAGCTGCTTGTTGAATACAGGCAGAGAATGATCCATTTTAAAAATAACCGGGCAAAAATGGAGAGGGAGGGGGAAAATGAATGGACTATTTTTAACTTAACCAACTCTGTTTGCTACACAGTACCATAAAGCTGCTCTAATGCTACCAAGAAGGGACGGGGAGAGGGTGGTGCAAGAGAAGCTGGTAGGAACTGCTTGTTCCAGTTTTGCTGCTGTGAAAAATCACCCCAGCAACATGTCTGTGTGTTCCATGAGGCCACTTGGGGCATGGTCAGTGGAAGGTTTATAACCCTATCAAGATGGGCTTGTTGCTGAGTCAGGTTATTAAGGACATCAGAAGTTAGAAAAAGGCAGCATAGTTTGTCTTAGAGTTTTCCTTTAAAGTACAAAGTACAAAACAGTAATTTTTTTTTTTTTTCCCCCCAAATTGAGGCCTTGAATTTGGCATACCAAGGAGGAGCCTCAGTAAATCTGGAATTGAGCAAGGGGGCTTGGGTTCTGCACACGGATAGATTTTACTTGCTCCTTCCTCCTCTCTCCTACCAAACATTCTGAAGCCCTTATTTACGTGTGACTAACGGTTTATCTGATATTTAATTATATTCTCCTGCTGTGGAAGTGTAGCATCTTTTACTTTATTAAGATAAGACTCACATTTTGTTTCAATAAAATATGATTGCCACAGGTGTCATAATGTCTGACTCCAGTGGGTGCCCCTGCACACCTGTTGTGGACACACCACCACAAATTGGGACAACAGAAGAAGAGAAAGAAGGAAGAAGAGCAAAATCATGAATTGAATAGCTGGGAAACTCACAGGGTAGGAAGAATAAGGCAAAGACACAGCAGGAAAAAGGGCTGGAATTTTGAGGAAGTGAAGCTGTACCTCCCAAAACCAGCTTTGTTGACAGAAATAGATGTAAGAAAATATGGCATCTTCCCATCTAAAATAAGATGGGAAGAACTGGTTGAGGTGGTTGTAGTGATAATTTTGGAAATGCTCCCATGCTGTAGGGGTAGGCAGAGGGGGTACAGTAATTACTGTCTAGGCCACTGGTGTTTGAGTGACTTCTTCTATTTGCATTTCTGCAATTTTAAAATCTGTAAAGCTGAGTTGAGGCATGCTTTGAGTCTGAAGGTAGTCAGCTGAACTGGTAATGTTCCCACTGTTTTCTGGGTGCTCAGCCCCTTATCACGTCAGTAATGGGGTGGGAACTGGGGAATGGAAAGTATTTTTTTTTTCCCCTGTTTATCTTGGTTATCGGTTGAAAACTCTTGGATCCTGTGACAAAACACGGACTATGATAATTGGTCAGAGTCTTCTGGGTTGGTCTAGTCTAGAAAGGTGGTACATGTTGGTCTGCAGCTAGAGCAGACAACTGAGAGGGAATGGTATGGAGCTAAGTAGTAGTCCTGAAGCTATTGGAGTTTCAGTTATCAGCTTAAATATAAATGCTCTAGTATCTGTAAGTTCTCTTTTGTAGAAGTAAACCATGATTCAAAGGCAAACTGTGTTTTAAGTTGAGCATTATCTGCTCTTATATGTTTTTGGTTTTGTTTTTTTTTCCCAAGTGAACGCATCAAAACGTGGAGAAATACCCAAGAAATCTTGTACACCATTAACTGAGTAAAATGTTGGTAACTTCTTGAGTTGTCTTCCACGCTGTGCTTTTCAGTAAAGTGCTGTAGCATCTTAAGTTTCAGATGAAAAAGGGACACAAATCCACCTCTTTAGGTAGCGGAAATAGTGTACAAGAGCTTCCTTTTTTTTTTGGAGATATTCCAGAGTTTTATATTGCTTCTTAGTATATCTCAACGGTTTGTAGCTTCCTTGTCTTTTATGAGAGTGTGTAAAGACTCTTTGCTGTTAATGTTGCAGATATGTATATCTGGATAATACTTTTCATGCCATTTGACTTTTCCCCCTTGCCATCTAAGACTTCCCAAGCCTTTATAAGAAAACTTTGTTTAGGCAGGCCAGTTGAAGACATGGTTGAAACTTGTTCTCAAAAGCTCTGGGTTCTTAATTGCCTTTGACAGTGGTTGGGAAAGATGTCACTTCAGCATAGTGAAAAGCAACCAAAATAAATTATATTTTTAATGAAGAATTCTCTATCTGGATGAATTGATACTGGCAGGACAGTATTGGTTAAAAATAGAAGAACCTTCTGGAGACACATTGCAGCTTATCCTAGTTTTATTTTGTCTAAACAAAAAGCAATGTACACATACCAAGGGTAGAGGCCTTTTAAGTCTGAGGTACTTCCTTTGGCAGATGGCTTCTGATTATTTTTTATATATATTTTATTTATTTTTTTAAAAATAAGTATTGCTTTGAAGGGAAACTGACTAGAATCAGTATTCAAGTATTTTGTTTTTCATGTGACTGCATGGGAGATTGCTGTATCCTGTACTAAACCTATTTTATGGTCATATGGACAAGATTCTTATGGCCTTATAAAGGATACTACCTTGTATTTCTTTGTGCAAATAAGTATTTCCAAAAGAAATAATAAGCTAATTGAATATTTTTGTTCAATACAAAAGTATTTGTAGCTAACTGGCAAATATTTTGTTTCTCTACCCTCCCTTCTCCCTTTATCGTCTTTTTATCCTCAATGTTTTCTTCCAGCTATTAGAAATGTGCTGTTCTAGGGTATTTCAGATCAGCTGCTTTACAAGCCAAGAATTTATATCTTTTCACTGAAAGTGTATGTAAGGAAATGGACCGAATGGCTACTTTGACTTGTGTAGCTTTACGTATATGTATATTGTATAAATCAGACATGTTTTAGATATATTAGATAGGTGTGTGTAAGTTGAGATCTTCTTTCAGAACGGTGTTAACAGTTGACAACTGTATTTTATATATGTATTTTTAAATGACTGCGAAATTGTAAATAAAGTTAAATTAACCTACAAGAATAATAGTGTTGTGGATTTTTAAATATGTTTCATGTTGAACCGTATTTAACTAAATTCCTCTATTTAATCTTATTTACGTTAGAAAATTCAAGGTACAACTGGTTTTTCACACATTTTATTAGGCCTTGATATTTCTGATTGCATAGCTTTCTTTTTCAGGCCTTCAAGTGGGAAAAGAGAAAGATAAATTTATTTCCTTTTTGAGACAAAAGAACAATGCAAGTGTAATCTCAGCTCTCAGTTTTCCTTTTGTCTATGGGTAAATCCATCTATTAACTGGGATGATTAATCCAGTTTGATTTGTTCATGTTTAGAAGTTTTATGAAAGCACGAGAGAAAAAAAGGAAAAAATTCCTTTGAAGCACTTGTCAGTGATTCAAATACTGCCTTGAATCATAAGATACGTATGACTGAGATCAGTGTTACCAGAGTGTGAGAAATACTGTGTGAAATGCCAGCAGGTCCATAGACCAAACTGATGATCAGGGACAAGTATTTAAATTAGTTGTACTCTGCTGAGAATGTGTAGTCTGCACCACAGATCAAGCTAAGGCTTTTCAAGGAAAAGATTTTGAGCTAACAAATCATGGAAAACCTCCATATACACAATGTAATCTAAAACCTCACAAGCGAAAATAAACCTAATTGAGCTGCAGAATGTGAATGTGCAGAGGAGCATGGCTGCAGCATCATGTGGGGTCCCTTCTCTCACTTGCTATACCTGTCCCATACAGCAGAAAGCTCACAACACTGAAAACTAAAAATACTGCTTTACAAGTAGAGTTGGAGAAAGAAGAAAACAGGCAGGAACACTACCTTTCAAAGATACTGAGTGTTTGCCACAGTAACAGTCTGGTGGGGGAACTCAACAATATAATTACATGGTGAATGAGAAGGTGTTTCCTTTTGTTGCCTTTGAATGGGGTACTTTAATGGAATTTCCTCCTGCTCATGTGCTCTCTTACTGGGTGGGCAGAAGCTCACCAACTTCTGTAGGCTGGTTTCTGTTTAATGTAGTTTAGCAATGACCGTTTTATTACTATCCTTTTATATGTAAAAGTTGTCAGTCTTTTTCAAGCGCTCTTCTTACAACATGCTTCCTCCTGCCTCCTGATGATTTTTCGTTGCTACCCTTTGATTTTTGTCTCATTTTGCTCTGAATCCGTAAGTTTCTCTTACAAACTATTGCCAACCACCAGATTATCACTGCCTCTTTAATATAAACCATGTCTTTGGAGGAATGCTGTTTTCTCTGGTCCCTGTTTGAGAACAGATTTCCTTCTCTGAGCCCATTCCTCTTTTGCAGTGTTGCAGTGTCTGCCAAATGGAGTGGATTCTTCACTGGTTGGATTCTGCACGGGCAGGCATCGCCATTTAACATCTACTGTATAGTAATGTGGGGCTATTTTGGTCATTATTGACCTGGATTTGATGGGAGCTGAGAAGCTAGAGGTGGAGAGCTCTTTATCAGTTCATAGAGTCTTGCAGTACTTTGCCCTGCCCTTCCCTCACACCTTTGGCATTTCTGGTGCGTGTCTCCTGCCTGGTGCCTTTTTTTTCAAACTGTCTCTGAAGTTCTCGCTTGGAGAGACCCCCGTTCCCTCCATCTGCATGCAGCCCTCAGGTCCTGTTGGTTTGTAGTCAGAGCATTTTGGGAGTTCATGTAGAGGGAAACAAATAGTCCTGGCAGTTGAGGGGTATGCCCCAAGAGAACATGTACCTACACTGTATCTCATGGGTGGACACGAGCTTGATCTGCTCATGTTCAGCTGGCCACATTCTGTGTGGAGCCAAACCAGAAGGCCCATATCCATCGTTAGTGCTGTGCTGAGCTCGAGCTAATAAGCTCGGTCTCTTGGCAGGATGCGTTAGATCAGGCTTACTGCTGTGCTAATTGTGCTTACACAGCTTCCAGTTTGGAGCTGGCTCATTTACAGCTGGCCTGGATGGTGGCCAAGAAGGCTCGCCTCTGCCTGCAGTATGCAATGTAGACATACACACATCCAGCACTTGAATGTGTCTGTCAATAGCAGGAAATTATATTCAGAGGGAGGGGAAAATCTTTGGCCTGGCTGCAAGCATAAACAAGGACAGTATTAATGAATGAGGAAGTAGGTAACAGTTTTAGTAATGAGAAGTATTGATTATTCCAAATGTAGGCTCACTACAAGTTGTTTTCAGCACATGTTTGGCCCCATGTTGTTCCTCATTTACCACTGGTTTTGGTTTGGTGGTTTGTGGGGTTTTTTGTTGGTTTTGTTTTTTATTTTATTTATTTACAATATTCCTTGGGAACTCTTCCCAGGTTTAAGAAACTTCTTTGTAGAAGTGAGCAGCCTGGTATTTTAACTGGGAAACAGAAACTAATCTAAGCATAATGTTAAAAATGGGCAAAATTTCAGAGGGGAGAAATTTGCCTTTATAATTGGCCCATCCTCTGTTTTTGTCTTCCCTTACTTCATATGTTAGCAAATTAGTTTGTCCATTATAGTGTCAAGGATCTTAGTGTTGAAGTGCTAGAGTTACCTAAAGGTACAAAATACTCACTAGTAACAGGAATTATATAGGGAGAAGAAACCCAGATCTGTAAAAAGCTGAAGTTTGTTTATTTAGGTTTGGAAAACTAGAACTCTGAATGACTTGAAAGCCACGTCCACGGATGACGTAGACTGGTTTCATCAGTTACCAACAGTTGTGTTATTTACTTCAGCAAGAATTTGTCCCCTCAAATATTAAGAAATCCTCTGTCTGTGGAGGAGGGTGGTGGTAGATGGGAACGTATGAGTGTGTATGTATATAAATATAGAGAAAACCAGACTAGTCTCTTTTTTATTGTGAAATAATAAAATAATTCATCGGTCACATCACTATGAGCTCTCTTAATATTTGAGCTAATTTTTCTAAAATTATTTTCTTGTTCACAAACATCCATGCATCGCTGCATTAATTTGCTTGACAGTTTATAGGCCACTTCTCTGTTTGAGCAAGCCTCGAAGAGACAGTACCAACCTTTTAGTTCTAAAATCGCTGTTATTAAAACAACCAGGGGAATGTCTCTGCAAAGGCAGAGCTGAATAATGATTTAGCTCCCAGAATTAATTTGTAATTTCAGCAGCAATAAGTAATATTTTAGTGGCAGTATAATCCTGTACACTACGTATTAGGTCTGCAGACTGCGCTGCCAGTTGAAGAACGCTGCAGTATTTAACACCATGGTATTATATTCAGGTCATTAGGGGACATTTTACAGGATTGAAGTTATCTGGCAGAATGTCAAGGGTGAATCATATAATCTCTGTTTCTTTACCTCTCCAAATATGTAGATTAGGGGTTTTAAAAAAAACAATTACACCTAACTCACCAGTGTTCCTTCTCTGTTTCAGCCCACTGTATCACCTGTGCACTGCTTGCACTGTCAACAAATGCTGAGAGCATAACTGAAGGAAAGGGGAGTAATAGATACAGAGGGCTCAAATGACTGATGATGTGAGAAAACAGTGTACTGAGGATTGGTTTTGGCTTTTTGTTCCCTATATGAATCAGATTGATTGATAAGCATAAATCCAAGCATTTGACTTTTGTAGCAGGTGTCAGTGGGTGTCCAGAAAATAGGAAATACTGAGCCCCAACATGAATGTTTTCCAGAGCGGATCCCTGGCGCTGACTTTCTGAAGAGGCTTGCAATTGAATATACCAAGGGAGATGGACACCTTTCTCCTTTTGTGCCTTAGAAATTCCTTCTAAGTTCATGTGTGTGGCCCATCATAACAATTTTGATACCTCTTTTCAAATGTACTCATCATTCAGACAGCTCTGGTTGAATTTCCAGAGAGATATTAGCCTGTGAAAAGCATGTGTTCTCAGCAGCTTATTGCTGCCTCTGGCAGAAGTTACTGCCATTCAGATCTGCTGCTAGATCGTTCACATGATTGTTCTGTGCACCATTAGAGACAAACTGAGCTGGGTTAGTTTAAACATGCAAATAGTAGCTTTGGATCATTCTTTCTGCCAGAAACAGATAATCATCATAGAAGTAGCCTAGCTGGCTGGTAGGCAGTAATTTTCACCACGTGAGTCTTCCGTTGTCTTTCCTTCACTGAGTTTTAGCTACAGCTTGTGGGGTGATGTGAACACTCAGAAAAAATAAAAACAGTAATAATAAAAAGGATTAGTTATGGCAAGTGAAGGTGGTGTCTAACTTCACTGGTGGGAATGGTGATGGTGACATGCTGGGTGGTCAGGGACTGATAAACTTTTCAACCTGCAGAGTAGCCATCATGTGTGAGGACACATGGCTGTGCCCTTTCTGTGCTTGAAGTGAGTGAGGGGGAATGCCAGCAACAGTTTGTTTATTTGAAGAGTTTATTTTCCTCTAGCCTAGAATATGGGCTAAGTTCCTGTATGGTAATTCCTGTTTTCTTCTTGCTGCACTCCATGTAATGGGAAGTTCTTAGAAAAGTCTCAGGGGCAAGAGGTATGTTTGGCTGCTGCATATCAGCACTTGAAATGAGCACTGAGGGTACTGGAAATTATTTTTAGAGGTATGTCCAAAAATAGCCTTAACTTCTTATTAGTGATTGGGGCAAGACTTTTATTTGTAGAAGATCAATGCATTGGCATTGGTGAATGGAAAAATTGCTTTAATTGGCAGACTTGCTAAGTCTGGAGGCAGATCAGCAGGTTAAACATGGCTGTGGACAGCAGGTCCATGAACAGACACCAGAGGGACCATATGTTCCCACCAACATCTGACTGTGGATGCTGGGGAATAAAGGCAGTAAACTATAGATAGTGTCTGGGCTCACCTTCCCAGCCTACTTAGTATCTTCTGCTGTCATCCTAGGAGACAGAATACTGAGCTAGATGTATTACTGGATTATAACCCAGTGGGGCGTGTCTTCTGTTCCTACGGCATTCAGATATGTAACAACACTTAAAATATTATTCACAGCGTATTTTAAATTACATCAAGAACAGCAGAGGCATAAGGTATTTTTTGGTCTTTTTTTTTTTTTTTAACATGAGAAAAAGCTAAAGTTTTATGTTAACAATTTCATGGCTTTCAGATAGCCTGCTTTCACAGAGGATAAAGTTGCAGTTTAGATTTTGAGGACTGTTCTGCCCCACCATTTCTGTTGGGTGTTTTTTCAAGTTAAAGGCAGTGGGCTTTCATGAAACCCATCCATTGACAAAGAACTCACCAGAGTGGATCTCTACTCATCTATGCAGTTAGCAATTACTCCTATGAGCTGTTGTTTAAAGTAAAAATAGAAAAATGTAAAATATTGATTACATATGCAAGTACAAGAAGTGTACATCTGTATACTAGCTCTCCAGAAGCTTCTAGATAAAAGTAGATTTAAATCACATTTTTCTTCTAATGTGGCACAACAGGTAATAATTTTGCTCTTGAGGAATTATGTACGAACTCATAAGGCTACAAGCTTGCGTAGACAGCTTTATTCCAGTTATATTGTTAAACAAAGTAACCCTGGAAATCTTCTGGAGCTTCTTTTCCTAAATAAAGGACATGTGCTTGTTATTGCGGCGCAGCACGCAGCTATACCATGAAGTTCGGGATGGGAGAGATCTTTGTTGTTTATCAAATGCATACTGTATAGCAGGTATTTACTGTAGTCCATACACACTAGAAATAAACAGTGGCCTGGCACTTAATGTTGCTGTGCCTTTTCAATGTATTTGCTGAGACTGCAACACTTTTTTGCACTAAGGTTTAGATAATTCAGCATCTGCCTTTCTCAACTGAAATAATCGTGCTGCTCTCACTAGTGGTACATAGTTAAAGCCTGTTTTCCTCCCAGCTCATTGAAGGCAAACATCTGGAGTACAGACTTCACTGTCCTTGGCCATTGCATCCATTGTGACTTTTTGGATGCAATCAGTTTGAACCATTGCCAGCTATGGTTTTGGTCCAGAAACTTGTCAAACTAACTTGTGCCTCTAGCTTCTTATAAGAACTGGTCAGGGAGACAGAAAGATTGTAGGACAATCCACATTATGTTATGAGATGATGTGTGTATAATAAGCTCTGAATAATTACACAATAAAGTAATCGTACAGCAAATTATTATGTTCCTCAGTAGGGAACCTCAATAAAAGGTCTGGCATAAATAGAACTTTTCTTTTAATAGCCATTGTCAAAGGGCTCTAAGTATTAGCAGTGTTTATCTGAAGTTGAACTGATATCAAGTTCACTTTCCAGTTATTTGTAGAATGAAAATTATTTGCCCAAAATGAACCTTAATGGTAAATTGAAGGTATTTTAAAAATAGGGCCTGCTGCAGAGTTTCGTTCCAATGTTTATCCTCTTCCTCCACAGTGTGGTGCAGGGTTGTAGATACTAGTCTCAAATTATGCCTTATTAAAGACACAGAGTAACCAGTAACTACTCTGGTGCTTAACCTGATGACATTATGGGTTCATGCACGAAAGCAGAGAATTGACCAAATTTGCTCATTTTGTTGCATAAAGGTATCTGGACTTCTGCAAACAATTTAGTGGATTGGATTAAGTTTTGATGTTGGTCAAGAATATACCTGTGACAACATCAAGCATTTTCAGGAAGGTTTTGCTTTTGTCTTCTGTAGCTGGTAAATTTGTTTCTTTGGATATAAATACATGCAAAACTAATCTACTACTTGTAACATGAATGTAGTATGCAAGCTACTATAATTGCAATATTTATAGATGTTATGTTCTCTGATGGAGATGTTGTACTTTGCAGTATGACTACTTTTTTACTTTTGCAAGCTTGCAGTTGATTTTTTTTTTTTTTTTTTTTTGGCAATATGCATGCACGCATACACACACAAAGCACATTATCAACCTGAAGCTTCAGGCTAAATGTGTGATCCCAGGTGTTGTATTTCTAATGGCCTTTCCATGAAATGTAAAATAATTGCTCGAGTGTAGAAACTGTACATATGTTTATGAAACATGACGTACAGGCACAGTCTGTGATTTCAAGTGTCATGAAAATGTGTGTGTGGTAAGGCCACGCTGTCTTCAAACCAAACTTTCTTGAACTTCAGACTTCTCAGTCTTTAAAAGTGGAGTGAATGACAGAGTACCTTAACTACCTCCGTATGTATTTATATTTAGTAGGTGTAAAACCACTTACACTGAGCTAACTTAGTGCAAAGAAGAAACATCTGCTGAATTAATTTTCATGAAGTGGTTCTCTTAAGTTTCTGTGTTGTGAAATGGTGGCCTCCCAGCCAAGAGGGGAAGAAGCACATGAGTATAGCAATCTGTTAAATTAATGAAACAAGTGAATCGTGGGTAAACAAACATGAGTGACGAAGAGCTAATAGAGGGAGAGCAAAAAGTGCTCGTACACAAAGAGCAACGGATGGTGCCTACCTCTCCATCATGGTCCCAGACCCCTAGAAGAATCAAAGGCTTCATTCTTACTGGAGAGACTGAAAGAAGGTCAAGTTCAAAAATAGCTTTGGGTCAAAAAGGAGGGAGGAGAGGGAGACAGTATAGTCACTGAGATGAGTAACTTCAGATTTGAGTGTCCAAGATGTCATTGAGGGAACTGCTGCTTAGGAAGAGGCCTGCCTTAGCTTATATTTTCAGTATTGAGCCACATGAAGTCAATACCTGGAATAGGCTACTCTGAGTGCAGGTTGTCATTATACCCTATTTACCAGTCTCTGTTGATCCTCTTTTTCCATGTGTGTGATGCTGGGACTTCTGAGGCCACATGCCTTGTTTGTCTTAAGGCAGTAAGCCAAGCCGTTCTATAAATCCTTCCTAATGATAGAGGGAAAACCCCTACAGTTTTCCTTAACTGGTTAAGACTTCTAGGAGGACAGTGAAGGCTCTTGTGTAATTTAACCCTTGTCCTTACTTAAAAAGCTGTAAATTGGCATGAATGTTGAACGTACACTCTAATCCTTATCACCACTGTGTCACCTTGAAGTCATGACTGAAATTTTTTGTGTAATGCATGGATACAAGAGGTTTCAAGTCAAATTGTACTGAAAACTGAAGTCAAAACAAGTTTTCCTAATAGAAGAAGTTGTTTTGACTAAAACTTGTCCTGGAAATATGCCTATATCAGTGTTACTGCAAATATTCACACTGTTTCTCTGAACTGTACCAATTTCTTTGCCTTAGGAATAAAGGCTGAATAAGAGCCTGGGTAACTTGTAAGAAATGTGTATCCTAGAGGTAAATGTCAGTGTGACACCTTTTGGGACTAGATGTTATGTAAGGACTTTTTTTTTTTTTTTTTTTGATAGAACATGACCAGCTAGGAAACATCCATTTCCAGCTGTGCCTTACTATTATACTGTTCAACTCTGATCTGAAAAGCCCCTAGTGGGAGTAAAAGAGTAATTTGATTTCTATGCCATTACTTTGTCTCCCTCAGCTCTGCTTCCCAGAAAGAGTGCTAGTGGCACCAAGTGTAGTTGGAGGCCAGTAACTAGCAGTGTACCCCAGGGTTCAATACTGGCTCTAATACTGTTCAGCATCTCCATTAATGAACTGGATGATGGAACAAACTGTATCCTCAACAAAATTACAGATGATATAAAACTGGGAGGAGTGGCTGATAATATCAGAGGGTCGTGCTGCCATCCAGAGGGACCTGGACAGGCTGGAGAAACGGGCTGACCTCATGAAGGTCAGCAAAGGGGAAAGCCTTTCACATGGGGAGAGGAACAGTCCCAGGCACCAGTAGATGCTGGGGGCCAGCCAGCTGGAAAGCAGCTTTGCAGAAAAGGACTTGAGGGTCCTGGTGGACACAAAGTTAAACACGAGCCAACAATGTGACCTAGCTGCAAAGAAGGCTAATGATATTCTGGGCTTCATCAGACAGGGCATTGTTAGCAGGTCATGGGAGGTGATCCTCCTCTGCTCAGCACTGGTGAGGCCACACTTGGACTGCTGTGTCCAATGCTGGGCTCTTCAGTACAAGAGAGACACAGACCTCCTGGAGAGACTCCAATGAAGGGTGGTGAAGATGATTAAGGGACTGCAGCACCTCACATATTAGGAAAGGCTGAGAGAGTTGGGACAGAGTTGTTCAGCCTGGAGAAGAGAAGGCTCAGGTGCATCTTGTCAATGTATATAAGTATCTGAAAGGAGTGTGCAAAGAAGATGGAGCCAGGCTCTGTTCAGTGGTTCCTAGTGACAGGACAAGAGGCAGTGGGCACAAACCATTCTGCAATTCTAACTCTGGCCATGTTTTCAGTGAGGTGCTTTATCATGCACCAGGACCTAGATTGAGGTAAACAACGGATTTTTGTCTTTGCTAGGTATGTTTTTTAGTGAACTTGGACTGTGTAATTTTAAAGATTGCCACAGAATGAAATCTGAGAGAAACTGCATGTTGAGAATCATGAGGCTAATACCTTTGCTGCGAGATGAGGTAGCCTTTGTAGGTGGTGTGGCCTAAAGAGCGGGGATTGGGTGGTAAGTTGTGAAGCATTTGTAGCAGCAGAAATGGTTTGATGTTGCTGAGAGTCCTCTCCCATATGCATTAAAAATAAAAGTGGTGGTGGGCTTAATCTCAGACACATGTACAAGTGCTTTGACTAGATCCTCTCTGGATTTAGAAACAAGGTAGGATCTAATATGCCAAGGAGGAAGGGTTTGTTTAATTTTTTAAAAAAACTTTTTAACAGGTTGAGTGCCTGATAATCTTAGCACCAGATACCTGTGATTAGATTTTGAGGAAGTAAGTGTCTTCTGGAGTCATCTCAATATTTTAACTATAATTTTCAAAAAAAAACCCAAAAAAGTGTAAGTGAGGCATAATGCTATTGAATGAGATACAGGAGTCTGAAAAAAACCCCATTCGATAAACTGATACGTTGTTCAGGAAATTGATGATCTATCAAAAGCTGTTTTTTCAGATTGCAATCACTGGCTTAGCTTCACAAAATGAATGTGAAATTCAAACACTGAGAGAAGGCTGTGTCTGCTTATAATGGTGTTGGTTTTGTATACAGAGTTCTGGGCTTATCTTGAAAGGGATTCTGATACACAACAAAACCGATGAGAACTGTTTCAGACAGCAGTACTTTCTTCTGACCTTAAACATTTCTCGGCTTATGTGTATAAGATTAATTCAAAGATGATTTGATGGGGTTTGTTATTTTTTTGGTTTTTTTTTGTTTTTAATGACCAAACATACTGGATAAAAACAGGTCCTGCAACTAAAACATATATATTTAAACTGAAGCATATCCTCCCATATAGGCATAAAACTATGAATGTATGCCTTTCTATTAAATCTTTCTGTACAGGGCATAGAAGTCTACATCTGTGGTGGTAGCAGTGTTTTTTTCTTTTCTTCAATTAATCCATTTTCTGGCTAATCTGGAAGTCTTTGCCACCAGTGTGGAAATGAAGCAGTGTCCACTGGACCAGCTAGTATCTTGTATTTAAGTCTGTTGCTAGAAGGAACAGCAAGACACACACATGCCTCATTTATGGTTTGGATGTAATAGATTGTATCTCTTGAAAATGAGTGTTTATAGGTTACTACTGTTAAACTAAAAGTTACTGTTGTAAAGGGTGCTCTTCATACACAGGAATACTTGCTGAGGGGGGCCTGTTGTGGTCCCATTTCAGTGGGGCACCAGAGCCCCAGAGGTCAGCTGTGGGCATAGAGCTGCTGAACCCGGGAGATCCACCAGGAAATGTGAAAATTTGGGGTGAAGTTCAGGTTTTGAGATGTGGGTAAGGTGTTGTTTGGTCAGTCAGCGTATTTGTGTTTTTCAGCCCTGTTGGGATGCTCTTCATATTTAGTGTGGTGAGTAGTGTAAATGGGTGTTGCTTGCCATTGAACCACTGCTTAGGTGACCAAATACATAGTGAGTTGACTTTCACACTGAGCAGGTTTTTCACAAACTGTCATAATTCCCGCTAGTTCCACTTTCATATCTATCTAATAAGATGAGTGATCTTAAGTGTTTGCACATGATGTCTTGGAGTCATTAATTATTTATCTTCATGACTGCATGTGTGTGAGAAGGGATTTGGTTATCCCTGTTTTACAGGAGACAGACGGGGCATGAATTGACTTTTGTAGACTGTGTGGATGCTATCAGAGAGTGCTTTGTAGAATGACTCTGCCTTAAAGCTTTTCAAAAGCTGCAAGGAAGGGTGTTTCTTATTATACTATGCTTTACTTTTAGAGGATTTAAGAGCAAACTGCTGCAGTCATTCAACTGGAAGGAATATTGCCTTTGCTCACTTTTTGTTTAATCTCTAAAAGTCCTTATCAAAAATGTAGCGTTTCAAAGTCTCATAATGGTTTAAGAGACTGGAGTCTACTGAAGGAAGCCCAAACCAGCTCAGTTGTTTCTTTTGAGGGCAAGGTGCAGTGTGTTGTTTGTGCAGCCAGCGTTGGCAATGCCTTCCCCTCCCCAACTTCTTTGTCCCCCTTCTTCCCTTCCCCCGCCTCCCCAATTATTTTTCCAGAGACCTTGGCTTGCTGCTTCTGGGGCAGCAGCAGCAGCTGCTAGTGCTGTCCTGTAATTCTTCCATCTCGGTCACAGGGGACTGGAAGGGAAAAGACGGTCTGTCTCAGCAGCAGTCCACCAGCTGCCGCTACAATCTATAATGCGTAAATTTGCAAAATATAGCTTTTAATTTTGCTTTGCAGTCAGAATGAAAAACTAGAGCACACCACCACTGCCATCATTGATTGATTAATAGAAATTTATGCTACCTGCTCCCCGGATCAGACTCGGACAAAAAGTACTTGGAAGTGGCTAGAAATAAAAGGTAAGAATCCTGACAGACTTTCACACTGATGGAGTAATTAACAAGACAATGTTGTGTGTGTATGCTTGAGAATACGCTCTAGATAAAAGCTGTTGAGTAACACAAAAATATTCAACTAAATTAGCGTGTAAAATTATGCTTAGGATCACAATACGTTCTGAAGTAAATGGATAAGCAGGGCTTCTTTGTTACAGCATCAGTGAATGAGGGAGTTCCACATCTAGCATAAGCAGTTTTTCTGAAAATGTATATTGAAACATATTTTTGGTTTTGAGGCGCTTTTTTTAGGGAGGGAGAAGGGAGGGTGAAGGAGAACAGGCAGCACAGTTACTGTTCTTTCTCTGTTGGCTATGAAGTTGAAGTAGCAACAGTACTGCTTGTTTTGTGTCCAGTCATACACCTTGAGAAAGGAAATAGCACATAGAAAAGGGAAGCAATCCCCAAACTGCTGTTAGAAAGAGATTTGTAACCTCTTCAGTGCGTATTTGTGAATGACCAATCTTTTTGTGGGACCATTCAAGAAGAACCAGCCAAAACATGGCCAGAATTTGTGAAAGAACTTGTTTGCACTGAATAGTTTGACTCAGTGGGTGGTTCAGAAGACTTGAACTATAAAACACTATTCATCCATAAAAATAACTCATGTGGTTGTGGCACACATTGTTGGCCAAAGAAAGACTGTTGTGTGTGTAGCTGAGAGAAGTAATTTTATCACAAGTCAATTTTGCAGCTGATGTCCCTAGAGACCCCGTTGCCCTCTTTGTTTTTATTTAAACGCTCTGAAGTCCTTTGTCATGGAAGTTGCATGGGAACCATAGCGCATGAAAGCTAGCACAGAAACCTTTGTATATCAAGTTGTTATGGGGACTGTGAGATGGTCTGCATCCAGGCTTCCTTGCTGGTGGAAGAACTCATGGCAGCTGGCTATCTGTTTTCCTCAGTTGGTTTCATTGGGGGCAAGGGACTCGGAAAAGCCAGCTGCCATGTTGGCATGCTTGCTAGGGGTTATGCACGAAGGACATTAGTGATGGTGTCAGTTGCGGACTGCTGCCCTTCAGCATGTGCTACGGAGTAAATCCAAATGTGGAGCAATCACAGATCTCATTTTGACAATGTGTCCAATTTTAACTCTTCTGCTGAACATCTTTGAGTATACTAGTGTGTAAGTTGTACTTTTTTGCTACTAGTTAGAATAGACTTGGTCCAAACTGAAACTTCACATGCAAATTTGTCTGGATTTGGGAGAGAGCAGATCTAGACCTTACCTTTGTGGAACAAGCTATCTCTACCGATAAAGGGACAGTGTAATCTAGTACCCATCCACAGAATCACCTGTCCTCATTTCTGTACATCTTATGTGATATTAATGTCAGCAATCTTAACTGAAAGCATAAGCAAACCCTAATCTCACAAGACATACTACTTTCAATAAATACATTATACAGACATGCTGGCAGAACTAAACTAAATCTAGATGTGTCTTTGGAACTCTGAAGAAAAATAATTTAAAATTGTTTCAAGAATCAACAAAGCATGCTGCATGCGTGTGTGTGCACATATTATCTTAAATCTGTTGGAATTTTTTAGCATGTGAAAAATACAGCCCTGAGTGTACACCATGCCTTCCAGCTCCAGGGCAAATACAGTAAGAAGAAATTACATAGTGACCCATTATTCAGGCACCTGGGAAGTAAGAGAAAGGAAGAGGAGTGTTTTGCCCTGAAGTCCTTTCTGGTTATTTTTTTTAAATAAACATGGTATGCTCAAATATTTATAGAAAACAGTGTTCAGTGGTCTCACGTAATTGGGCAGAGAAGTCAAATTTAGCAAAGTGCACACACTTTGAGTAGTTCAAATGCAGTGTTTTGGGTATGCTACCCACCATCTCGCAGGGAGCGGATAGAAATTAAATGCAGAGGTTGTTCACAAGTAAACTAGCAGAATTCTTGGAAAAAATACTTTATCCAAACTGTACAATATTGCAGGTTACTAATCTCTGAAAGTATCAGAAATTAACTATTGAAAATTAGCTTTATTTGAGCTTTAGATCTTAAAGGAAGACTGCTAGAGTATGTTATAAAACTTCAGTGGTAGCAAACTGGATTGAAGCTTGCTAACCTCTGGCTAGGTGGCAACAAAGGGCTCTAGGACTTGCAGTAAAGTTGCTAAGAAAGGAAGCTCCCTTTTCTAATGTGTATTTTCATTTGTCCTCCTATTGAGGTAAAGGCACCTACCTTCTGCCAGTGTTTTCTGAGCTATGCACTGAATTCTTTTGAAGTTACTGAATTAGCTTTTTCTTGACTTTTCCTTCCCTTCAAAATTATTATATTTATTTTAACATTTGACCTGTCAAACTCCCAAGCACATCTTCTTCCGTGCAGAGATGGTTATCTTGGCACTATAAACAAGACCCTTACGGATACTTACAGCACAGGCTGTTTTCAATCCATTCTGCAAGCACTGACTTTTAATGAAAAGAGCAGCATTAAATTCTCAATGAGAACCAACCTTTCCTCATTTCTTCCCCTGTAGGGATTTGATCAGGCTCTGCAGCTTCCTGCTTAAACACTGTACACAGGGGATACCACTTTGGGGTTTGAGGAATGGTTTTGAGGGAATACTCTAAAATTCTCCATCAGCTGCAGTCTCGCTGCGTATCTCCCTTGTGACTGCTTGCATTGAAGGTAGAAGGTGGCCCTTACCGTTGTATCCTGTCTGTGAAACTTTGGCTGTGCAGTAAGCCCATAGCCTAATCTGTAGATCCATTCTGGTGCTTAGAATAAAACATTTTGAGACAAGAAAAATAGGAAATGGGTAGTAAAAGAAGATATTTCAGAAAAGGGACCTAAAAGCACACTGCAGTCTCCCTGAAAATATGGTAATCTAGACAGTGGGAAACTTAATTTCTTAATTCTTCAGCTACAAAAGTCCTTGGTAGTTAGACTCCTTAAAAATGCATATTCCCCCAAACCTTTTCAAGGGAGGGAGAAAGAAAGGGGCGGAACAAAATGTAAATTCTAAGCTTGCCTAACCTGTCACTTGGGATAACATCACTTTTGCTTGTCCTTAGTAAACACAATGCCAGATGAGGAGCCAGAGGATAATCTTTCGCTCTGAATTGTTTTCCTGTAATATCTGAGGCTGCACAGTATAAAACCAAGAGCGGAGAAGGCTATCCTGAGTCTCTTGCTTTGCCTGCTGATATAAGCATGATTTCATTATGCAAACATTTGCTCCATTAATTGCGATTATTCCTAATCCTCCATTTTGCTTAATGGCAAAACATTTCACTGGAGGAAAAAAAATAGATTAAAGTCTTTCAGACAGTAAAGGCTACTAATTGAAACCTGCAAGGGATACCCCCATCATGGAAATTCAGAATTACAATAGTTATTACTCACGTAATTTGAGAAGTGATACCTGAAAATCCTCAGACATACAGTTTGGATTTAATTTTTGTATGTTTCAGTTCAGGTTTTTTTTTTTTCTTGCTCTGTAAACTTAAGAGCATAGCTTTAGTAAATATGCATGTATAGTGATATGTTTGTACAACATGCATTTTTTAGTCTTCTGATGGAAAGTAGAGGTTTTAGTTGTGCATGTGTGCCCATGTGGACCTCTAAAAGGAGATAAATCACAGATGGGGATGCTAGAACATTTTGGTTCTGTTTCTCTCTCCTCTTTCCTTGTGGGTTTGTTTGTTTTTTTTTCTCGTTTGGTTGGTTGGTTTTTTTAGTGCCTGTCTTCTCCTCCAGTAACCTTGCACTAAAGTCATGGAATAAAATATTTTTCCCTGTGCAAAGCTTGTGGTGTGTTGTGATTTTTTACTCCACAGGTGGTGTGTTGCTGGTTTTTTACTCCACAGGCTGTGCTATACAGCAATGTAGAGGTCTTACAGTTTTTATTCTCTTGCGGTTGGTAGTTCTTCAACCAAAGGAAAACTGAGGCATGTGAAGGTTTCCCTACTCCCTTTCCCTCCTGCAGCTCCCACAGGAAGTGGAGAGCAGTGAGCTGCTCCTGGAGCTCCTTTCCCATATGATAAACCCTCGGCTTGCAGGCACACAGATGGGTGTTGAGTGCATAAAAATATGAATGTTGACGCTTATCTGAGAAAGCCAGCTACATCGTGTGCCTTCACTGAGTGTCTGTACGGTGGTGGGACTGCACTTCATAAATGGATTTTGAGGTTGCATAGCATTTGTTAAGGCTTTTGAAAGGAAGAAAATAATATTCTAAAAGACAAGATGCCTCAAATATTTTTCAACAATTCCTGTTGCGTTGAGGAGTTTAATTTAAACCTATATAGATCTGGATCTTAGGGTTATTTTTCGGTTTCTTGATTTAACACGATTTTGGATGCATAGTAGAACATGTAGGTTATGTGTGTCATTAAGGAACCCCAGTAAAATACAAATTCATGGGGTTAAAATTACTTTCCCTGAAATGATCTGTTTTCTGTGCATTTTCTGTTCTGCATCTCCCTCAAGTCCATTAGGCGTAAGTCGGATTAGCTCAGTGACTCTTATCAGACCTCTTTTTCCTGTTACCCCCAGATAAATTTATGCGACTTACAGAGTGAACTCCAGGCATAACCGTATTCCTGCTGGGGACAGAAGCTGCATTTGCTGAAGCTCTGTGTTGGTGAATAGTACCCCACTGTGCTCTATATGGGAAAGTGTGTGGGTGGCAATTTACATGGTAAACAAAGGCAGGCAGGGAAGGAAGATAGTTAAGTTTATGTTTCTTGATGCTTTAGATCTCCTTAAAAGATGTCTGTTGAAAATTAGCAGCAACAAATATCAGAAAAGGAAGATCTGTGTAGATTTTGCTATTTTTAAGAATCAATCTTTAAGTAAAAGGATTTTTACATATGTTTGTTGTGAAATTAAATTTATGATGCAAAATTAAATTTATTAATGTAATTTGTCCTGATTTGGTGGTAATAGCAAATAAAGACTGTACCTGCAACTATTCCCTTTAAAGATAAATGGAACCCTTTTATTTCATCAGCAAAATAGCCTCATAGTCGTCTGTAGTATCATCCCCCTGCTCCTGCTGCCCTAAATAGGTTCTTTACATGGTTGTCATCAAAGGTGTAGGGAGGCAATGTGAATTACATGGCAAGGGACTAGAGAGAGTGTCAGGAAGTATTGACATCCTTATTTGTGCCGTGTATCCACTAAGTGACCTTGGACAAATCTCTTCACCTATGCCATATCCTGTTATTAGATTATAAATCTCTGCTGGGAGAAAGCTTGTCGCAGTTGGCTTTTATATCGGGCGAAGGGTCTTACAGATGCTATTGTAAAAGAAATAACAGAAATAAGGGTAGCAGGGTTTTTTTGGTGTTTTTTAATTTTTTTTTTGGAAAACCAGCCTTCGATGGAGATAGGGATTTCTTTTTAACCGTGCTCTCCTGCTCTGGTGCCCAACTCAGCTGCAAGAAGGTTCCTCCATTGCCTTTCTAGTCTGATTCTTGCCAGCAAAGAAAGCCCGAACTCTAAATTTGCTATTGGTTCAGATAAATAAATGTTGTGAGTGACTGTGTAGCCCTTGAAGAGGTTTGCAAATGCATTCCAAAATGTGAAAACCAATATATGATTATTTGCAGTATTTTCTCCCAGATTAAACTAGAGATTCTTCTGTGGCATTGGTGTTTAAATTTTGTATTTAAGTTGTGGTCACAGTATATGCGTCCTTGGGGGAAGGCTTGTCATTCAGAAGTAGTTGATCAATGTGATAACTGTTACCCATGTACATGCTAACAAGCACAGCTCATGCCGCTTCAGGGAAGGAACTGGCTTATTCCGTGTGATGAAACTCTTGTTCCAGTTCACCTCTCGTTGTGAACTGATACCCTTCATGCTTGCGTTGACACTGCAAAGGAACTTCACATGGGAGACTCTCCTTTCCAGTTCACTGACTTGCATCCAGGCCACTTGCTGATGCTGCCGTGTGGAGAAGCTACTGGTCCGTGTGGAAGGAGAGCTCATTGTGTAATGCAGCATGTCACAAGGGTTTTGCCGGTATGGCTGGCCACAGACTGAGTGCTGTTCCTATGTTGAGTTCGATTAGCCATGCGGCTTATTTGTGGGAATTCAGCTCTGTCTTTTGCAGGGTTTAGTATTAGAAATTTCATGTATTTGCATGTCATTGGGAGGAAAACCTTACTTGCTTCCAATTGCAACTCTGTCTTTTCTATGGAAAAGCTTACAAATGTGGAGAAGCAATTTTTTTTCTATTTAAGGAATTTTTGAGGGAGTTGGTTGGTTTTATGTTTTGATTTTTTTTTTTTTTTTTTTTTTAGAAGAGTGCCTTTGGGTTTGAGTTGTGGTTTTGGGTGGTGGGGTGTTTTTGAGGGGGTTGGTTTGGGGTTTTGGTATTTTTTTTTTTTCTGTTATGGCATTCAGGACACAGGAATTATATTTTTCAAGGTTTTTGCTAGTAATACACTACCAAAGTTTAAAAAGGGAGGGAAATAGGGTTTCCAGGTGATAGTTACTTAATTCTAGGACTTGACTCTTTAATTACAAATAACACTTTAGTACAAACTAACATAAGAAATACTGCTTTTTAATTGTTTTATAATGTCAGAAAGGATAAATATGTCAGTCTAATCTATGCTTCTCTATAGAGCCAAGAGTCTCCTTTCCAGTAATATTTCTGTCAAGCTGTTTAATTTGTTGAAGCTTTTAAAAGATGTCATGTGATGCAGTAATTTAAAAAGTAAAAAATTAAGACAGTAGAAAGAGAACATACCTGACATGAATACAATACAATGTTCATGTGGTTCAGATTGCTTTGAATAATATTCCTATGCTGTCCCTGTTTGTTCCTTGAGCGTGCCTTTGCTATTAGCAGTGAGGGTATTGACTAAGGTCTTTGCTGATAATTTCTTCCTAAATATAATTAAGTATGAAGGTGATGTTAGCAAGATGCTAATTGGCTTACTAACAAACTTGGGATTTTTCATGTTTGTAGAACCACTAGGTTAGAGCACTTGGTGCAGCAGTTCTTCCACAGCAGAGACCGCCGATCAGATCGCCAAAGCCAGCAAGCAGGGTGTCCTGTGGTGTCGCAGTGGGGACAGGGGCTTTGTGCTTAAGGCTCTAACAAAATACTGCTTCAATAGCTGTGGGACCTTAGGCAAGTCGCTCAGCCGTGCTGTCTAAAAGAGGAGTAATAACACTACCTTTTTTCCTTGTCTTTTTAGTTTGTAAGCATAGGTGGGGTTTTTTGGTATATTTATAAAGAAAAAGTTGGTTGTTAGCTTACAACATTGCTGTAATACAGGCAGGTTTAATATAGATTTGTTTGCCATCATGCAACAAAACTATTATGGGTTGTCCATATTAGTAGGGCTATGCTGTATTGCAACTACACTGACTTTCATCTCTGATCAGCTGTTTGAAAAGGCCCCAAATGTTGCTAAGCTGTCCCACCTTATTCTTCCAAAAGCCAAAGCTTTCATGGAAGCAGAGAGTGTAATTTTCAAAAGCAGGCTGGCATGGGATCACTCTGAGATCCAAAAGACAAAAGGAAATGGAGGCTTTAATGAGCACCTCTGTAAAAGTTAGCATGCAGCTGGTCCCCAGCAAAGCACACTGCTGTTCAAATACGTAGTGTTTGTGTTGTATAGCGTGACTAATGGCTGTGATTCATGAGGAAGCATGGCTTGTCTTGGGACGGCCGAGATAGTTTTGCCTCAAGCTGTCTGGTCCCTTTCTCGGGAGCTCGCTCTGCAGCAGCAGGATTGGCAGAGCTGCTCACCAGGCAGCTGCTGACCTGCTGTGAATGACAGGCCGACACAGGAAGGTAAACCGAAAAGCAGTGCTGCTGACTGAACGGGGTTTGTAGTAGTGGTCTGCCTATGATACCTTATACGTTAAGCCTTGAGCTGAGACTGCTACAGAAGGATGATGATGCAGTGATGGTTTTCAGTGAGAATGCATTTCAGCAAAGGCCAAAATCTTTACAGTCTGCCGTGAAGTACTTGTGGACAGTTTAGAGAAAAATAAGCATTGTGAGTCATTGGCAGCAAAAGCCTCTTGTGTTTTGCTTTTTTTTAAAGCATCCTATTTTTCTTGGAATTTCTTCTCTTCATGAAATGAAGTTCTTGAATTATTGCTATTTTTTACAAGGTCAGAAAAAGTTTAGGTTTTTCCCTAATTTCTCAAATACAAGGGGTGCTATTTTTTACAAGGTCAGAAAAAGTTTAGGTTTTTCCCTAATTTCTCAAATACAAAGGGTCTATAGTTGAAGCAAAGCACAGAAACATGACATCTGCTGAAATTAGTCATGATACAGTGAAATTTTTTGGCCTCGGTATTATATTGAACATGATTTTAAACCTGTTCATTGCCTCAGAGTTGTTCAGACCTTTGAGTTTATCCTGTAACTGCTCTCAAGAGCTGATTTTTATCAAAGTTTCATTATATAAATCTTTTTCAGTCTTGAGAAGATAATGCATCCCTGTGCAAAACCTGCTTCTTGCTGAAATCAATGAACAGCAAGGCCCAGTTGCTTGCAGGGCAGTGGTATTGTTGCAAGGTTATTAGAAAGTTAAAGGTACAAATCAGCTATTGGTTCTAATAACCCCTGTGAGGGAAATATGAAAAAAGATATCTCTTTTTGTAAATGAGGTAGCATAGCGGGTGACTGCTAGATTCTGACCTTTGCTGTTAGAGGTGCAAGTATGACAAGATTTTGTGACCCCAGGAAGAGTAGATTTAGATGCTCCCATTTGGGCTGTAATAGGAGACAAACTTTTGCAAAGAGCATTCATAATGCTCATCATAGGTTACCGTTGTGTATCCTACTTCAAAAAGCAAACCTTTATCCAAAACTTCGGTCCTTTTTAGGTGGTTGAGGAAGGTACAAGAGGCTTTTTTACAGCATTTTTCACATGCCTCTGAACTGCTGGGCTTGTCTGGAAGAGGAAAGAGAAATACCCCAGAAAAGGCTATTCTTGAAATATTTGTGAGCATTTGGGAACCAGGAAGAATTGAAACTCTCCCAGGATTTATAGACCAAAGAGATGCTGGTAAGTATGTCAACTTCTGGAAGACAGCCCGAACTGCTGAGAGTTTGGAGGTTTGCACAGTGCTGGTGGCAATTAATGATGCCTGGAAAAAGATGCACATTTTGGGTTTTGAAAAAGGAAAGCTGGCTGTGATACATAAAACTTTACATATTTTAAAGCACTTTGAGAAAAGAAGAATTATTTTGGTTTCTTCTACCCTGTCCTCCCCCCACCCCCCCCCAATTTCTATTCCAAAGAAAACTTCAACATTGAAGTGATGGAAGTGACTTAAGAAGAAAAGACTGGGTAACATGCTTCTGTGTAAGATTCTGAACAGCATTCTGCTCTCTTATTTGAAGAAGCATTTCTTTTAACATTTAACCCCATTAATACCTCAACATTGTAAAAGATGATGGTAACATGTTTAAAATATTCTGTATGTTTTGATTATTCTCATATATGTTGTAACAGAACACACAGTAAGTTTAAAACCTTGAAAATTCCTTATTTTGTAATTGAGAAATGTATGAGAAATAGCATTTTTCAGGCAATCTGAGTTTCCATCTCAAATGAAGTGGAAATCCAGTCTTTCAAATTTCCTATGAACGAAAAAGTTTTGGAAAAAAATTGCTTTGAAACCGCTGTCTCTTAAACAAAGCAGAATGCTGTCATCCTCCAGTTTCTCACTAGCTTTGTCTACAACACCATTCTGTAACAAAAATATTAGTGTACCTGTATTACTGCTTGAGCTCTGAGGAATCACAGTGGTAGGGCAGTCCTGACCAAGACCCTGGCTTATCTTAGTCACTAACTCAACAGCAAGTCTTACTACTGCTTATTATTGGACCTGTGAAGCTTTCAGTATCTAAGACAGGGAGCCTAAGTATTTAAAAATATTTCAAATTCAACCAGTGTTTTCTGAGGGAACTTTATTTCATCAGGAAAGCCTGTACAAATCCTTAATCCTGGGTCCTGATCCAACAAGGAGCTGCATGCAAGTAGAAACATGCCTATATGGAATTTTCCTGGAGTTTCACTGCCTCTGATGAGTTTCTAAAAAGTATCCTCAGAAGTTTAGCACTAAAGCCATTCAGTTGAGGTTCCCCTAGACTTTCTTTAACCACCTGACCTTGCTGTGAATGGAGGAGCCCTGCAGATCCCGGCAGGTAGGAGGCAAATGGGAGCTCCCAAGAAAGTCATCCCTTACCATGCTGTTACTTTCCTGGGTTTTAAAGGCTGTTTTTGCAGGCTTGTTTGCTTTGGCGAAGTTTGTAATTGATGAGTAATTTTAAAGAAAAGTTTTACTAATAATTTACCCAAAAGAAAAATTCCAACTGTTATGTTCTGGTTTACAGTAATTGTTTGTTTGTTTGTTTTTAAGCTCAAACCATTGAGAGGTAGTGTGTTTCTGCAAATCAGTTTGTTCTTCTATGTAGCTTGCATTTGAAGACAAACCAACCCCCAAAACGTCACAGCTCATGGAGAGCAAGTTTATCTTCACTTTTGTTCTATTAGCATTTGTTCTGGTTTTAGGGCAAAGAATAAACTGCAATTGCAGAAAGTGCTGTCGTATAATGCTCAGTGATAAAATGTCTGCAAGTTCTGGTCCCTTGTGCATTACCTACAGTTATGAAAAGGGAAACACGCTCATATCTTTAGGATAACAAAGAAATCAGTATGCTCTGTTTTTATATAAAATAACTAGATTTTATGCATTTAAATAATAGTGCCTAAAATAGTAGGCATTAAAAGAGCTGGTAAGGGTTTTGAGATTTTTGAGCTATAAAAATATTTACTCGCATGTCACTGTTAGGACTAGAGTTTAGAAAAGCACGTGAACACGTTTAACTTTAGTATTGATCTTATTTTGTGGAGTACTTAGTGCAAACCTAATTACGTATGGTAGCGCAATCCTGACTCAGAGCTATAATGTCAATCAAATAACTAAAAAAGGACCAGTCATGCCATGGAGATTAAGCCAGCTCCAGGAGCTCCAAGTGTTGGAGACTTGTAAGTCAAAGAATCTTGGCAAAACTCTCTTGTGGTTAAGAGTCAGAAGTAGGTATTTTTGTGATTGATTGGCCTATTCTGACCAGGATATGTAGGTGCAGTTTTGGCTCTATCACACTGTCCTGTGTGGTTTCTGGGAAATCACTGTATCTTTCTGTGACTTACTGTTTGTCCTACCAACAGAGGTGAAACTATTTCTCTCCTGCTAGTTGACAATCTTGAAAATAAAGCTGAAGCTTGTAAAGTCTTCAGCAGCAGATGGACTTGAATCTTTTACATATGTCTGAACATTACTCAAATGTGGTCTTCCAGCATCACTGTAATACAAGGAAGACTGTGTTATGCTTTTTTGCATTCCAAAGAAGGTTACAGTTGCATTTGAAACATTCAGAAATAGAGCTGGTTCCCCTGATCCCAACTATCACGTTGTTGGTAATGACGTTGTTTTGTCAAAGTGGAAGAGCTGCTTGTGTTTGTGCTGGTCCCACAGGCTAGTGCTGCACACCTTTTCTCTTTAACAGAAGATATTTCCTAACAGTTGGTATATTTTCCTTCAGAAGGTTTGTTGCAGTCTCCTTAAAAATGAAAACAAAACCACAGAGATGTCAAAGTTGAAAAAGCTACAGTTTGTGACACTGCTCTGTGTGCTTTTTAATCACATTGGGGAACATCCTAGAGGTGCCACTTTACCATTGCAACCAGCCTCTGACTTAATCTTAAGTAGGATTTTAATGAAGATCCTGGTGAGGATGTAATAAAACATCCAATAAGGGTACTAAAAGTTACATTTTCATTACTTTCACCTCCTGTAAGGTAAGAACTTGTTTTTCCAAAGGATACTGAGGATGGCTGAAAATCCCAACTCAAGGTTTTTTCTTTCCCTCTGTCCCTACCTTTTTTTTCCTTAGGCTTAAGCTGAGACTTGTTTTTCTTCCTCAGCTGGTCTGAATCCCCTCCTCAGCCTGAGAACAGTTGCAGATGCTATCCATTAAGATCAGCTTCATCGTTTAGCCTTGGAAATGAAACACTCCTATCCTTCCTTCCTCTCTCCAACAGTGATTACCTTCTGTAAATCTGCTTCAGAACCTCCCTTCAGAAACTACCTGCTGAAGAATGTAGTATGGCATGGAGGAGGGACAGGAGAAATTGCACTGGGGAGGGTAGCGGGGCAAATGAGACTGATTCAGTGTCTGGCTATAGATACATTTCTCTAGATACTTTACAAAGCTTTAGATCTTCACAAGCTTCCTCCCAAGTGCCTTTGTTCTTTGTATAGCTCACTTGCAAACCTGGCATGTGGAATTGTTTTGTTCAAACTTTACTGAAAGACAGGTTGTACCTTAGAATTAGAAATATGATGGGCTGTCAGCCACTTCCCCAAATTCCGTCAGATCTCTATAGTTCTTAATAAGTGAACTGACAGCTTATTAACCAGATGGTACAACAGGAGCTTCGTTCTGTTGTAAAGTTTTAAATCATGTTGTTCTAACAGGTATGCAATTTATCTCCACTATTCTTCTTTGGGAATGAGAAATGAGCAAGAAAAAGTATATCCCCTCCACCCCCCTGATTTCTGGCAATATCAGTAAAGAGTTTGAGCTAGGTGTAAAGTTAAGATTGGATATCCTGCAGAAATACTATCAGGCACTGAGAAATTAAATTACTTTGCTGCCGATAGTTAAGTGAAAACTTGGATTATTGAAGAAGTTTAATGCTTTTTTGTTTAGTTTTTTGATTCCTGGTAAAAAACCCACTATATCTAACAGCAAAAAATTATCTTATGATTTAATAAGGTAAGCTACCAGATCGTAATTTAAGTCTCGGCCAAATAGGTGTCTTTGACTTTTTCATCGTTGCATGATTAATTTGGTAAAATCAGTCTGGGGATAAATCAGTAATGAGTGAATGCTTTTGCTGGCTGCATATTGTTGTGCAGTTATGCAAAATTGTGTTTTTCTTTCTCAAGTTGTGGAAAACAGTTAACATCTTGGAAATCACCACTGGGAATGATTCCTTTATTTATCTCGTCACTTGGAAGGTCAGATAGGAGTAAAGAGAATTAGCGACTGCAGTGCTTTATCAGGTCTGTGACCAGGTCCTTTACACTAATTAATACAGTGCAAGAAATGGTGCTTACAGCTGAAAACTCTCCGTGTTATTTACAGTGGATCGGGTTGGGAAAAACTGAGCTGTACTGAAAAGTGTTCAACTGCAACATTTCATTGAAGGTACTAATCTGTGTGACAGTCTGGATGCACCAAGGGGCAAATGAGTCTCCTAAATACTGGTTTTGGTCTGTGTGAAACCATGGAATACTTCATGAGTGAGATTTGAGCCCTGTTATGCCCGGTGGCCCCCCCAAACAAGGTTTCTGTTAGTGGGAGATGAGGAGGTGCGGCCTGGTCAGGGCTGCTTGGGGCGCTGCTGTGGGGGGCCCTGGCCAGCGGGGCCGTGCCAGGTGCTCGGCAGCGTGGGTGCTCCCTCACCGCAGGGCACAGCCAGGCCTGCAGTGTGAGAGGTTACTGGGCTGACTGGCGGCATTGGTTTGCATCGTGGTGAGCTGCGGCGTGGTTAATAACCTATCCATTTGCAGAGGTTATGCTGAACTTTATTGATAATCATGTTAATCTGTTGCATTGTGTCTGTCATCTCTGGTCAGACTTTGCTGAACCTTACACCAAACTGTTCTTTGGGTGTTGCTAATATGTATACCAAAATCTTCTCTGACTGGTATATGTGTGGTAAATTTTCTACCATGCTGCTTCACATAGGAACATCATTTTCCACAGTGCTGCCTTTATCAGAGGCTAGCTAGTAGTGAGAGCTTAGGTAACTTGCTTTACATTGAGAAGCACAAGGAGTTATCAGTTTCCTTCCAGCAATGACTGTCTCTAGCCCGGAAGAAAGCCATGCGAGAGCTGAAGTGCTATAAGAGTTTGTGAGACTGACAAAAAAAAAAAAAAAAAAATCAAAGTTTTTGTCTTCTGGCTTTATTCTTCTGGAGACGTGTGTTGTAGTGTTGCTATTTATTCCGAAGAGTGAGAAATGGAAAATACTGCCTGCACTTTTATCAAGTAATTTTACAAAACAGGGTTGTTTTTTTGGTTTTTTGTTTTGTTTTGGTTTGGTTTTTTTTTACTTTGCATTTTAGTCTCACGATTAGATTTATATCAGAACGAAGTTGTTTGTATGGACTTGCAACTTTTGAATTACAACTGTGTTCCAGATGCCAAAAATTCCTGCGCACACTTAGGTGGTGTGTCCAAGGGCTTCCTCTTAGGTGGTGAGATGTGGGTGGGATGCTGAACAATGATACTGGCGTGTATCGTTGCACCATCCTGCCCCAGGGAAGCCTGCTGAGCCCTGCTTTGTCCCCAGCGGCCACAGTGCCAACCAACTACCAAATTGCTCTTTGATATCCGGAGTCTGAGTTGGCTCGAAGAGAACCAGAAAGCTGTAAATTTGGATGCAATGTCTTCTTTGAAATGTGATTCTGTTTTCTCTTTGTAGAAGGCAGTATTTGTTCAGTATCTGTTAGTTTTCTTAAAGTTTCCATGATGGAAAATAATTAGAAATTACCTTGGAAAAACAATAGTGAACTAAATCTGTGATTTTTTAAAAAAATTTTCTTTTCCTTTTTTAAGACAGCTGACTTTTTGCACAGTTGCTGGCGAAGCTGAATGTTAAGCAGATGACTTCTGGGTTGGGCATTGCAACCTGTGGGAATCTTTGGATGCTGAGATAGAGGGGTTTTGCTGTGGAGTACAACTTAAGAATTTGAGACAGAGAAAGAGTAAGACTGGTTTACCAGAGTCAACTGATGCAGCGTTTTGTAGATTTCCTCTGCATCAAAAAGTTATTTTCAATAGAAATATTTTGAGTTTTGTGTTGAGGCTGTTTCCTGATATGCATGTGTTTTGCCTTTAGAAGTAAGGCGGTTTTAGCCTAAGCAAAGCTTTCTTCTTGCCCCCTCCCCCTTCCCTTTCTCTCCCTTTGGAAATTTATGATCAAGATATGAATTATTACAGCGCGTGGAGGCACTAGTATAGTTCTTGAGCCTGAGTTTGAGTCTAACTCCATGTCACACTAAACATGGTAGTATGCTTTGCTGTTGCATCCTTAGGAAAATTGCTTCAAGTAGTTAATTCAGTGCATATGAATTCCTTCAAGAACCTTTGTAATGTTCCAATGAAATGCAAAATCCTTATTAAAAAATTTTCTTCCTAAGTGCAATATTATTTTTTTCTACCATAACAGTAGAAATAGTATTTTAAAAAAACATTTCTCCAATCAGAGCTTTGGGCTGCATCCCACATCCTGATCCTTTCACATGCCCTAAGAAATGCATGAACTTGGTTTGGACCAAGCAAAGAAATGCAGTGTTAGGTTTTTCTCTGTATTAAGTTAGTGATTCCATTTAGTATACGTGGACAGTCACACAGATACCTAAATTATAATGTAAATTTGTAATTATATTTATAATTTTACTGTAGGTTCAGGATGGAGGGTAGATGGAGTGGGCAAATGGGGAGCACAAAAGAGAACACACATAGTCATTATGTGTGCTAGGAAAAATTATTACACATTTGAATATTCTATAAACTTACCTTTGAAAATGGAAATTAAAAGCTAATATAACTTTATTTTTTTAGCCAGAGGGCAGTTGTTTTCTGTGTAGGAGAACAAATGAACCACCATAATTTGGTCAATACTATTAATTAGAAGAGGCTGAAATAATCTTTTCTCCCTTCAAAAATGTTATGTAAACATCTTTCTGTTTTGAGAATAAGCCTGAGTATTGGACTATGGAAATGATGACTATACTTTACACTATGGCAATAATAATATCTATGGGAGAAATTACTATTGATTCTGACTTACTAATCAATGTCAAGTTTTCAATATTGCATAGAAATAATAATTTCTTATGTTTCTTTTTTCTTTTCCCTCCTTCATCTTTCCAACCTCTTTATGTCCCTTCCCAGAATATTTGGTGGATGATAGAAAATTACTTGAATGACAGCACATGTGAAAGGGATTAAAAACAAAAATGAAACTCTTGAACACATAGTTCAGTAAAAAACCCCACATCTCTTCCCCTTTGTGTCAGGAAGTATTTAATTGTAGCTAATTAATTAAGTTGCTTTCTGCTTCCATGTTCAGATACTGCAAGCCTATTGTTGAACACTTTCAGAAGGGATTTTGGTCCTAGGATCTCAAAAATTTCTTTTCCAACATTTCAAATAGAAGAGATTTTGCCCACAACAAAATAAGGCAAGGAATGATTAGACCACTTACCTAAGGGCATGTTTTGAGTCAGTGCCACACACGGGTCTTGAACTCAAGAGTCCTTGAGTTAATAAATAATAATATAGAATAATAATAAATAATAAATACTGTGAGTTATACTGTCTTCTACAACACAGCTGTCAGTAGGATGAGCTTTTTCTGATAGACCTCAAAATATACCTTGTCTTTTAAAGCTGTGTTTTCTTTAAATACATGAAAAATATTAAATAAAAATGTCAAACTTTTTTTAATCTTGCCATGTTGTTTTAATGAGGATAAGCATCCATGCGGTGGATGAGTGTGTCAGTAATACGTGCACTTTACAAACACTGACCTTAGTCTTTAAATTGGAGGTGGTTTGCTGGATGTATTCAGAACCAATTTTAGCTGAATGGCTTGTCAAAGCCCTGCTGGATCCTACTGGAATTGGCAAAAAGAGAACATGAACTTGAATGTTGGCAGTTGAGGTCTTTATTTACATGCTTATCCAAATATTTGGAGACACATGGACATAGTTCAGACACCTCTTAACCAGAAAGAGTTAGCCTTTACGTTTCATGATGGTGCAGCACAAACATATTTTCTGTTTATATTTTAAAAACTCCTCATTTATTTACATACCTAGAAAAAAAATTATACAGGAAGTATGTAAATATCCTTCATGGATTATTTTTTCTTTTACTGTCAGATCTCAGTGTACAGCTTTCTTGTAGAGCTTGAATAGTATTTTTACATAACACGTCCAGTTAAAGCAGTTGCAGATTGTTCACTTATATGGATAACAGTCTATAAAAATCAGATTCTTTTGAGTCCTGAAGCGAGACCAAAGAATACAAAATGGAGCAGAAAGGGTTAAGATAAGCTTTTTTCCCCAAAAATGTAACCACTGCAGGGAACCTACTTACCAGAGCTTTATTATGCCCATTAAAATCTTACCCCAACATTTTTAAAAGGACAAAAGAGAATATGTTTAGTAGAACCAAACTTTCATGGTGTGTCGTAACAAGGCTAATGTATGTACTGCGGTGTAGGGGATGTTTACCTGTATTGGGGTCACCAGCCTGAGTCCCTGGTTGAGATCAGCGGGTTTTTGGAAGTCGCTGATGTGAGAGTATTTCAAACTTGTGCATTGCTCCTGTGAGAGATTCTATATTAAATAGATCGTGATGAAAGAAATGTCAGTGAATCAATTTTTTGGAAAATAGTTGGTTTTGAAAATGCTTTTTAAGCATTGGTGGTTTTTTAGTAGTGATTTACCATTTCTTTGAGGTGCTTCATTTGTTGATTAAGGTGAAGTTAAAAATAAAAATTGTTAAACCTCTTTTTGAAAAAAAGGTTGAAGATGAGACATTTTAACACAATCTTCATATATTTATCAATGGCAAATAGAGTGGAATGTTTTGAGCAGGTCTGGTCGTCTAATGTCATTGAAGACAGTTAAGGATATATTTTATCTGATTAGTTGTATATTACTCTTATAGCTTATCCTATTCTTTTGGTGTCCAAATCACTGGGTGTGTAAGAATTTGACTTTTAGTAGTCACTCATTAAATTAAGATCTATATATTGTTGCCTACTTCCAAGGAGGAACCAGTTAATTCTTACAGTGGCAAACCATTGACCTAAAGGTAGTACTTGGACATATCTGTCTGAAGAGCTTTAATTTCTTAATTGTGTGTAACAAGAAAACCTGTTGCTCTGGAAATCTTTTAGAAATGCTTCCAAAATTAAAAATTAATTTTCTTTTTTCTCCCTCTCCTCTGTCATCATGTTGAAGGAAATATATCCTGCACGTGAACTTAAGTATGACTGTAGGCTAGTTGTTTTAATCAACACGCTTTTCTGATGGATTCTGCTTAAACTAAAAAGATAAATGGTGCAACAGTTAGACAAACATATAGCTTTCCTTTGACTTAGTCTTTTGTAACATAATTAAATTATCCAGAAGGTACTCAACCACAACACTTTGATAATACAGGTGTTTAAATGGTAATATTTATTGGAATTGGAATGGGAGTGAAACAATAAAGTCATTAGGGTGTTACAACATGAAATTAAGCTATTGCTATTACTGAGCAATATTATTATCCTAAACTCTGCAACTCACAGAGCAAATGAAAACAATGTAATTCCCCTCTAACAGTAGTTTACATTAGGATTTAGTTTAGCCATGATGTTTGCTAGTGTTGTAATATCTTTATTAGACAGCACTCGTGAGCTGATGCCTTGTATCATAACACAGAAGGAATAACATAGAGCTACTGAACATCTACCTGAGTAAATCCCATTGCCTACAAAAAAATGATTCATTGCTCAAAATTCTCATCATAGTGGTGACTCTCACGATATGATTAGCAAGAATGTAGAATATTAAGAACTTTATGCTTAATATTTAAATCACTTAATTTAGTGATTTAAATATTAAGCACAGTGAAGACTAATAAAGACTTAGATCCTGTTGACTTCTGTATGTATCTATATCATTTTAATGAACGTTCTTGTTGTTTGGTTGAAAAATCTCAGCTTCCAATTTGCTGAGTAATTGTTCTTGAGATGAGGGAGAATTTATGATGAGAAAATGACATGTGTGTCTGAATATGATGGGAAAAAAGTACTTCTAAGTAATTTTACTTGAACATGCCATATTCTGAGTGGATGTGTCAATAGGACAGTGTTCTGTGTTTAGGAGTTCATTCTAACAACCAGCGCAGGGTGAGTGCAGTTGTTTAGAGGCTAATCAGCTTGCTTAGAGAAAATTGAAACTTCTTAAATTAAAACATGATTTTTTTTTCTGAATTTAGAAGTTCCCTGGCTATTTTTGTGAACAGAGTAATTTTGTAAGCATTGAATCATCGAATGTATGCTGCTGCTTCTGTTGTTGTTGCCATTTATTAGTGCATTAGTGAAAAGAACAAATTTATTTTCACTGTTCAAACTGTTTATTCTGAAACAGTTCTTTCAGTTATTTATGATGATACTAGGAGGCACCCCACCTATGACATGGCTGCAGTTTGCTAGCATCTATACATGCATAGATGATAAAAGGAAAAATAATTTTTAAAATATAAAGAAAATATTTTCTTTTTCAAGAACCTGTAGTGTTTCAGTGCAGATTAAAAAACTGCTACTGCTACTTTGGGACAGATCATAAGCCAATATACATTATCGCAGTGTCATCGAAGTAGATGAAACCAGGACAATAAACATCAGCTGATAAGTTACTTCCTTTTGTTTGTATAAATAAGAGTTAGTCAGTGTTCGTGTCATCTGCACCAGAAATTCCCCGCATATCTTTGAGGGGTTCACTGCCACTTACCCTTCTAAGCAGCTCTCCATCTTTCCATATTGTGCTCTGTGCCTGCCTCTGCTGCAAGGGACTTGGCCGCCTGCTTATTCAGATCCAGTGTTTCTGTCTCTTTGTCTCCCACTGCCAGCCTGGGACCGGGGGCTTCCCCTCCCCACTCCCCACAGCACAGGGGATGCATCTATACTGGACCTTTTGCAGGAGCAGCATCACTGCTGAGGAAGGCACAGGCTTAGGAATTAGGAGGGGTAAAAAGAGTTAGGAATCTGAAATATCTCAAAGAGTACCAGCCCTGCTGTGCTCCATCTTCCAGTGATTCCCCTTCCTGCGCAGGGCATTAAGCTAATGAACCCAGAAGATCTTACTCGCATTTGTTTCCCTCTTCCTTGCCTGCTGACAGCGCGGCACAGGGAGCTCTCGCTGGCACAGAAGCCGAACCTGCTACCTTTGGCTCAGCAGCTATGCTGCACGCCACAGGGTCCTCGGTTGCCAGAGGGAGGGGTGCTCTGCACACAAGGATGTATGAATTAATTTAGGCTTGCTTGCACCTAAAATAAACCCTTTAGGGGACATGTTCCTAGGTGAAGGCTGGTGCCATCCCTGTGTCGCATGGCTGGATGTGCACACATTGCATTACAGGCTGCAGAGCCACTTTATCCTCTCCCCCACCTTGCGTGTGAAGACTGAGATGGCTGAACCATGGAGAATAATCCCTTGATGTTTGTGGGATTATTCACATCTACAGTCAGGCCCCTGCAGCACCTCCTGCGCTAGTGCACTGGTCTGTGCTGAGAGCCCTGAGACGCCAGCGTGGTACAAACACTGACAAGTGATACTGAAGTACATCGCAGATTCGTTGCTGAATCTTCTTGAAATTGCCTTTGTTTCTGAGGGAGTAGTGCTTACTGCTGCTGTCCTGTCTATGTGGATTAACCAGGATATTGTGGATCTAGGAAAACCAGCAAATTGTCCTTTCTGGACTCTCTGCTGTTGCACGCTCTGCTGTTTTGGTTTGTGTCCTGCTCTTCTAAAGCTCTGCCCCCCTCACCACTGTTTCTACAGTGCTTCTACAGTAGTTTTGTCTCCAGAGAAGAGAGGAGAAAAGAAAACAAATTAATCCATTAGTGAATAGTTTGACCTGAATGCTATTGTGAAGTTTACCTCTAACGCTTTAAAAGCTTCAACATAACTTCATTTGCTAGTACAGTTACTCTGCGATACAGTTCTTTGTGCGACCCTGAAATTGAAAAGCTAGTTGTGGTTTCCTAATTTGTAGGGAGTACAGAGGTTTCAGTAAGAACCGGTGTTACATCTTACAATATTTTTAAGAAATTTGTGTTACTGAATTTAAACAAAACTACCCTTCGATTGGGCTGACGCTACAAAATGAGTTTGTCTGTCATTTTATCTGGGGAATCTTGATTTAGCTGGCAACAGCCAAAGAGCTACGTCTCAAGGTCTGAAGTGACAACGAACCTACATTCAAGTACTCTGGGCTTGTCTTGATTTATATTGCTGTCTTTCTTGCATAAATGATGGCTGTGGTTTTGGTATTCTGACAATAGGTAAGATCAACGCAATAGCTGGTCTTCAGAATAGGGGTTGGTTGTTTGAAATTAGAAGAGGAGAGTTTGTGTGCGTGTGTGAATGCGTGTACAACGTACTTTTAGTCATGCCTTAAAATTCAGTCTTTGTCTTTTCTTGGAGCCCAGTCAGGTTTGGTGACTATATGCTTTTGATCTAGACAAAAAAAAAAAAAAAAAAAAAAGTTAGAAATAGAGATGGGGGTTGATAAGGGGTGGAGGGGAGGAATGAGAAAAGGCATGCCAGCTAGTGCAGCTGCCGTTTCTGAGCTTTGTAGGAACTGAAGCAAGGCTGTAGGCTGTCAGCACAAGTGAAGAGCCAGAAAAGATCTGACAGACATAAACATGACTGCTTTCTTCAGCTGTAGAAGTGCAAAGGAACAAACACAGATCTTGACGTACATCTTCCTCCTCCTTAGATAGTGTTACAAAATATATGGGTAGTCACCAAGTTTTATCATCCATCAAGCCCAGTTCACTGGATAACAGAGAAATATTAGTTGGCTCCACCTGGTAAACCTTGTATTTTGGAGATAATTAGAAATGTCAGTTGTCTTACTGTGGATATCAATGTGGAGAATATTATGGTTTGTTTTCAGAAATTTTAAGCAAGCTGGTGGCACAGCTATTTGAAATCCTGGGACAGTTTGCATGTTGCAGTTGAATGTGCACAATTTCACAAATTGCTGTTATGCAAAGGCTGAAATCACCGAGAACACCCAGGATTTCTCTACTTTGATTCCACAACTGTTCCATGTGCGAAGAGAACCTCCTGTGTATTAAAATGGGCCATTTCCTTACTCCTGGAAATCTTAGCTTCAGCAATGGGGAAAAAATACTTCAAGGTATGTAAATGCATCTTTACTCCAGCTTGATGTTAGTCTTTTTTACTTGCCATTTAAAAAAAATTATGTAAATGTGATTCCTAAAAAGAAAGAAAAAAAGACTTAGTTCCAAACCCACTCACCTCCTTGGAGTGAAATAAGGGGGAGATAACCTGATTAAATGAAGGACATGTCAACGGAAAACATGATGTTTCCTGTTTGAGGAATTTTAAAACACTGGACTTTATTTGATTTTGGAAAACTGGCTTTCCCTTCAGGAAGTGTTTGCTCCCTGTTGCTCTGCAAAAACAGTGGAAAAGAGAAATCTTTTCAAGTCACTATTTCCACTGTAAATAGAACTTATAATGCCTAGTTTCCATTTTCCTCTTTGTTGTTGTTGTTGCTGAAGATCTCAGAAATCCCTATTTTGTTTTCCTGAGTGAAGGCCACAAGGTAACCAGCTAAAAAGTTAGAAAAAGACTTGTAGGGAAAGCAAGAGAGGAGAGGAGGAAGGAGAAGAGGGAGAGAGAGGAAATGTCTGGACTTTATGAATCAAAGGAGAAGACAAGTTCCTGTGGTACATATTTTTTGGAAATGTTCATGTTTGTAAGAATGTCTTTAAAATACCCTGTTCAGTAGCAGTCTTCAGTAACGATACACAGCAGTAATTGCATGGCAGCCTTGCACCATGTGCCTTCTTCCTGGTGAGCAGAGCCCTTTCTGCTTGCTCTCTCCTGACACGTGCTTAGTTACACTCATTTTTAACGTAACTGAGGTAGGCAGAAAAACATAGGGCATAGATGTGAGAAGTGAATCGTATCTGTATTCAGAGAACCTGTAGTGTGGATCTGCAGTGCCACTGTGGAGGGACTCTCTCTGCCTTGCAGATGTAGCCTGCGTGGCCAGCGGATGAGAGGAGAGAAAGTTGTTGCATTGGTAATTCTGCCTGTCACTGTTCATGAAAATTTGTCTTAAAAACAAGCACGTACCCACACATCATAATTGTGCTTTCAAAGTGCCCCTTTGCTTAAGGAAGCAGGGGGAGAGAGAGAGTAGCTCTTAGGTGTCTTATTAAATAGCAGGTCAGTGGTGTCCAAATTGCCACCTCCCTAGGAAGACGTATGAGCCAAACATTTATTTCTGAGTTATTCTCAGTGAAGAAGGTCTTAAAAGAGTAAAGAAATGCAGCCGTACTGTTGATTAATTTGCCCAGTGCTGCAATTATTGTGAAATATCAATGTAAATTTCTTTCTTTCCCTCTCTCAGTCGCACATCGTGGTTTTACTGGTACTACAGAAACCCTGATTATATTACCCTGGCAGTCTCAGGGACTGTTAAGCAGGAGTCTTCCCTCTTTTGCTCTAAAACTCATCTAAATGGAAAACACATTGTCTTCATTATATGCCAGTGTTGAATGAACAGAGTTGCCATAGCAACAGCCATCTGAGGCCTTGCTGATTTCGGGCCAGTGAATGGAGTAGACAAACAAAGTACCTTCAAAACCAGAAGGGAACAATTGCTATTCATTCAAGCCAGGTTTAAGATCAGCAAATGTCTTTAGCAACAGAAATGCAGATAAGAAAGTATCAGACATGGCCAGAGAAGAATAACAGAAAATTATCATAATCTTAAACTTTTCTGCTTGGTGATGTGGCATGCAAGATGATTCTTCAGTAAAAAAATTTAGAGAGCACTGAAGAGACAAACCACAATTTTCCCACAACCTGGCGTAGCAGTGTAAGTGTTGGGAGTTGATACGCAGAGTCTTTGCAGCGCCGGCAGTCATGCCAACAAGTGCCCAAAGGACGGCTCGGCTAGGGCAGAGCGGGTATGGCAGGCGTGCCGCAGGCAGAGCGGCCATGTCCTCGCTTGGGAGGCAGGCTCTGCTGCAGCAGCTCACGCTGACAGGGGAAGGAGTGTCGTGTGTGTCCAAAGCTATTATCACGGAGCTAAGTGACGTGACTTTGGTCATGAGCCTCCACAGATTACTCGACAGTGCTTGAAAGTAGTCAGGAGCCCCGATATGTTTGTTTCACCATTCTGTTGCTCCTGAAAGACTGTGATATGCAGCTTTATGTATGACATGGTTGACATATTCAACATAAAACCTGGTTAGACTTAATTTGTATTCACATAAAATGCCAAGAAACTGACTGTGAAATGTTTGCCTTGAATTAGAGATGAGGCACGTGTATGTGTGTTTGTCTGGTATGTGTAACTGTGTTTTCTTTCTCCTTAGTCCTACAGAAAAATTTAAATAATAATTTTGTGACTAAAGTACTGTTTCTGATCTCAGTGTTGTCTAACGTGTAGAGACACAAAGAGGCACAGGCAAGAAAATGAGCATACGCAGGTCGCCTATTGTGTTGGCGGTGTGCTTATAAGTTTTCTTTTGAGAGTGGTGGGGCAGTGAAAGGCTCTCTCCTGGTCCCTGCGTTGGATTTGACAATAGCCATCACGTGCAGAGGCTGCATTGCCAACAGCCAGCACAGCAACAGGAGGAAAAGGGCAGGAGCAGGTTCAGGAATGGGATTGCTTATGGAAGGCTGTGTCATCTTCTACTAAGTGAGCACTCTGGGTTGGAGGCTACCTCAAGTGATCAGCTGGATTGCTGAATCCCTCTCAGGGAGGCCCTGGAGAAATTCTTCTATTGTATTCATTTTTGTATGCTAGGTAGTTCAAGAAAAGGAAGGTTGCAACAATACATAAGACACACAACTTGCTACTGTCTAGGCACATTAATCAGTGTGATAATATAAACTGTGTGTGCTGTACCAGCTGGTGAGTTGCAGCCAAGGTGCCCTTGCGAGAGAGAGATCAAACCCCTTGCTAATAATAGGAAAATTGTTATCTTGGGAAGCTGGTCTCGAAGACAGAGTCTGTCAAACTTCACCTGTTTTCACTACTCTATTTTATATAGCCTGTGTATGTGAAGGAAGGGTTATAATAATTAGTGATCAGTTGCAAATGCGAAGGAAACACTTCAACAGTGATGTAATACTGGCAATATGTATCACTGATAATACAGCATATTTTCAGGCTGTTCACAAATGCATATTCCGATGCTAATCATTCTTACAAAATGGGAATGGTATATAACAAGGTGAATTTCTCACCAGTAAAGCTTCTGTTAGTATAATGGGTTTGTTTGGTTTTTTTTTTTTTTTCAGGATGGGGAGAAATACTTAAAATGTGAGGCTGTTTCACCTAGAACTTACGTGAATTTAGGCTGAGTGAATATTCGGAAGATAATGCTGAAAATACTACAAGATGAAACAGGTCACCTCACCTTGAATAAAAACTTATTTTCTGGTTGGTTATGAATAGACAGGATAGACAAGATTTAAATCCTGTCAACAAAATTGTTAGTCAGAAAAATGAAGAGAAATTAAAAACTGACATATTGAATTTAGAAGACAACTAAATGGGAATGTGTGGGGGCGTATGAGTAAGGACTAGTATGGAGGTGAATCAGACATCTTTTAGTCTCTGTTCATAGCGTAAGAATAAAGATGTATTTGCTGAAACTGAAAGACGAAAGGGAAACACATCTAATGCAACCGATGAATAACACAGAATGCAGTCATTGGAAGGCAGAGATGGTAGGTAGATTCAGAAAATTGCAATTAATTTTATTTGCGTGTATATATGTGTCTGTGTATTTTATATATACACACCAATTTAAGCTTCCACACGACTTCCATGAATTAGATTTGTCTCCTCCTTAGTAAAATACATAAATTAATGAAGCTGTGTCTAAAATGTAGATGGCAAAAACTTCTCACTTGTATAATGGAGGCTATTGCCGAATTGCGCCTGTAGCCTTCGATAGGCGTGGCTCTGATTGCTCTGCAGCTACGATGCTGCAATACCTTTCTGCTTTTGTTTATGAAAGTTGCTAAGAGGTGCACATGAACAAAGGTTTTTGTTTTCTTGTTGGTGATGCTATTATTTTTCTGTGAAAGCACAGTGTGTTCTAAGGCTTTGGATCCCCTCTTGTTTTATCTAATGCCACAGAGAGCGATCCACAGCTATCTGTGCAGGGTTATAAATGGACCAGGATTTGCTCTGTCTTTACAATATTATTGATGGGCAGTCAGATGAATATTGTGCCTTGTGAGAATTTGGGGGGGCTGACAGTGGGCAGTTTCAATGTGTACTTCCAGCTATGTTTTCTGAGAAGTTTGAATGAATTTGATGTGTTTATCAAAAAACATAGAGGTCAAAGCAGGCATTCATATGTTTATCTTATTTAAACTTGATTAACAGCATATTTCTCTCTTAGTTCCAAAGAATTAACAATGATTCTGAAAAAGCTGGTTTTAAACAAAAGTGTGTTACTACCAGATTCTGGAGGTAAGGTATATTAAGTTGGTATATACAGGATTGCGGTTCAGTCTGTTGTGATAACTGGATCAGGTTTATAACTTGGAGATATTTCCAGCATAAATGTGTGATTTGTTTTGGGCTTCTCTCTACATTTCCCTCACAAAGTATTGCTCCTATCACAAAGCTGTACTGAGAATCAGTGTACCTAATCTCTTCCATCATTGCACATCCTCGGAGAAGTTATGCATTTAGTCCACGGAAGGTAGGTGAAATTCATGGGATGGCTGTCCTGTGTTTTGGACCACACCATTGGTCGTGACATAAGCTTGGAAACTGGAAACCTGTGAGGTTCCTCAGCAGTGGTGCTTATTACAGCATAGGTAGGTCCTCCCTTTTCTGAAGCTTTCCTCACCCTTTTGTACAAATGACTAAGAGGGCTCAGGATGTGCTTCCTGTGTCTTCACCAATTCATGCTTTCTACTTGTGTTTTCTGGTGTTAGTACCTCATTGAGTTTAAGCCTCATCTAATACAAAAGCAGAGTACAAAGAAATAGTGCTATAGGTTGAGCATCTGGGTAAGATGATGGATGTGTGCTTTGGAAGCAGTCGTTAGACAGATATTTCATTTTCCTGTGGGGCATCTTAGATGTGGAGCTTGTAATTCAGTAGCTTTACTGAAAAAGTACTTGACTAAATAAATAGTTATGGACAGCTTTTGAGTACTACTTTTTTTTTTTTTTTTTCCTTCATGTTTTAGCAGGGAATTAGTTACCAGATTTTAGAATGTTTTAATGCTTTGGGTAATGAGCAGCAAGAATAGTAAAAAAGAATAGTTAACTTAGAGCAGTTCTAAATGTTAGAAGTTTCTCTTTCTTTTGCTAAATATGACCTGGAGAATGAAGTCAGTGCTTCTTTTTAGCAAGGCACACTGAGTATGTTCTAAGAGGCACAGCAAGCGAAACAATCCAACACATGGCAGTAAGATCACTTTTATTTCCTTATTGCAGTGACATCCTGTCTTGTTCGGTTGCTGTACTGCTTCAGTAGGGTTCGGTACTTTTCTGAAGGGGGGTCCTGCTAAAGCGTCACAATCAAACTTCTTTGTTTGAAATAGAAGAAGGTTCCTCCTAACTTGTCAGAACAGTCTGCTGTGCCCAATCCCCAGGAACATGTAATAGGAAGGGATAATCTGGATCGTTGAAACTAGCCTTCTGCAGAAACAGGCAGCCATGTCATGATTCTTGACTCATAGGGATCAGGGGATTTGCTTCATGCGTTGTACTTGTGTCTCATCCATCACAGAATAAAATGGGAGCCAGCAAACTCTGTTGTTATCTCTGTATAGTGATAGCGCTCATGATTTCACTGCTTAGATTCTGGGAGGTGACACTGAACGTTCAACCTGCGGGAACTTTTCAATTCTCTTTGCATATTATCCGGTAACCTGTGAGTTTATTTTCTGATATAACAATTAGTAGAGAACCTTACGATATGTTTTAATTCACAAAAGTTTGTGGCCAGGTTGTGTCTGACGGTCTTGAAATACCAGATCGTTCCTGTTCCCACAGGGGCAGTCTGAATAAACAAGGTATGGGACTAAAAGTGTTTCACCAGGATTGTAGCCTGGAGTTGAAGCTGGAAACACAGCACATCCATTCAACTGTAGTGAACATGAATAACTTGGAGACCGTAACTCATTAGGACTGTTTGAAGCTATCAGAATGAAGACGTTGCCCATTGCTGCTGCTCCTCAGCCTTCTTTGGAATGTAGATAGTAACTGGAGATAAGTACTTATCCAAAATATTTTCTTATTTACTGAGACCTCTTCTAACTTGTATTGACTCATACCTTTACCCCTCGATGCACTTATGCATATGTATGCCTTGCCAAATACAGGTATAATCTATGAAAGACAGTTATTTCCCAGGAATTTCATTGCTACCTTCAAGTATGATGAAAGAAAATAATTGGAGTAGAATTTGTTTTCTTTCTACCTTAAGAAAATATAATTTACTTGGGTGTGTGCCAGCGTTGGGGGAGAATTACATATACTGCAATTTATTTTAACTTTGTAAAGAGACTAATAAGTTCCTCTGTCCTTCTCTTGATTGTTTTTTTTTTTTAACAACTTCTTGAATAAGAATTTTTGCTTTGCTTTTTGTTTTAAATATTCATATTGAATAATATTCATATTTATGAATTGTGGAAAGCATCCAAAGGCATGCTCCAAATAAGATAGCAGTGAGAAACAGTGGGAGTTGCAGGGTAGAAGAGAGCACTCTTATGTTTCCCAAAGTGTTGTTGAAAGCTGCTGTTGTATACTAAGACAAGGAGAAATACTGATTTGCGGAAAGCACAGCTTCATGACAGTTGTAATATGGGAATTGTTGGGCAAGCCTCAGTATACTCCTCCTCCTTGGACAAACCTCATGCTTAATGTTCCCAAATATATGTATGCACGCACATGCTCCAGGTTGCATAGAGCTCAGATTACCTTTCCTGGCAGGGAGGAGAGCCAAGTTACTATCTGTCCAGAATTTTTCAAAGCTGATGCTTCAAGCTATCTTCTCTGGGCATCTGACATCTTCCTGCTTCATTGTTGACTCCAGCACTACACTTACTGTCAGAATCAAAACAAGGTAATTATAATCTGATTTCAGTGAATCTAAGCAGAAGTAAAAAATATGTGTATGTTATAGAGGAAAGAAGATTTTTTTACAAAGTCTATAAAGTCTTAGCGTTTTGAGATGCTGTTAGAAATACAAGTGTACATAAAGGAATTTTAAAAAGGAAGAATAAAAGCTAAGAATAATTTCTTATCAGTATCAATATAAAGAGTTTAGTTAACATATTTCTACTTGCACTCTTTATTTGCAAATACCAAATTCTGCAAGAAACGAAAACCATATGGATTTACTTTTGTTTATGATAATATCAGTTAAAAACAGTGCACCTTTCCAGTGCTCTCACTACCAATCTCAACACTTAAAAGCCCAGGTGGCTTTTCAGGCATATTGCATGAAACACACTAGTACTGTGTGAAATAGCCATGGTGTGGCTGTGGCCATATCTGCTGCCTGTCCAGCTGGAGGACCTGAACATCTCTGAACATTCAGAAGGCTACTGGATGTTTAGCAGTGCAGTTGTATAAGCTCCAGATGTGCATATGCTTCTGTATCCTCCAGCCGATGCTAAAGAAAATGGGAACCAGCCTAATAGCTAAGTTTAAATTAAATTATAAATCATTTTATTCAATTCTGTTTCCATTTAAAAATTAATTTGGCTCAGTGATAGGCATGTGACTGCAAGCCCTGAAGACTGAAATGCTCTTTATGTAGACAGCAAGCACAGAACTGCCTTGACCCCTATCTAGAGGGACTCTTTAATCTATTAATTCAGTTTTTATGCCCATTCAGTTCTTGACCTCTCTGACTCAACTTCCAGTTAGTGACACTCAGATGGTTGTTTCTGTGATGGAGACACCTGCCCATTAACAATGGGACTGAGCTGAACAACCTTTCTTTTCTTATCTAGGCCACTAAACAGCAGATGGTGACAACATTTGGTTGCCACTGATTGGGCTTGCATTTGAACTCTTGACCTAAAGGTGAAGGCCACTGTATCCTATTAGGAATATGAGCCATCAAATTTAGTTTTAGTTGTGATCCCTAGCCTGAGATGTGTGTGAAGTCAAACACTTCAGATATGTGAAGGAAAGGAAGACATTTCTCCTCTCTCTGTTCTTTCTTTTATTGTTATATGTTATAGTTAACTCTGTCAGCTCTTCATGTTAGCAGCCTCTTGCTTAGAGAATGTCTTGTGTTAGTGAATGTTAACTATCAATAAAACCATACTCCCAAGATCCTATCTCAGGAACAATTAGTCATTTTGCCATTGTAAAATCCAATCTTTGTCACTCTCTCTTTCTCTTTTTTGTACTCTTCATGTTGTTGCTGTCACTTTTGCTTACATAATTAGTATGCAGTTTTCCTGAGAGATGTTTTTTCCTATTAAACAGCGACCCCTGCGATTCTCTTGCTATGCAGTCCGACTTGCCCACCTATAGCACAACATGAATTTTTATTCAGTGTTGTTATACCTGTTGGTCTTTTAAAATTTAGTATGTGCATGTAACTATCAATATCCAGTACTGTGCCACTACTTTCATTATTCTGTGACCTCTGTCCCTTTCCTCTTTATTTGTAAAACTCTGTGTATTTTTGAAGGCCAAAATATTATGGCTTTCCACTTCTTTCTTGAGAACCTCAAACAGGTTGGGGGCGGGGGCAGGGGGGAAGTGCTACTACTAATCCATGACTTCTAAAGTATGGCTGTGTTTCTATTTAGATGTACAAAGATGGGTATGCAAGTTATTTAGCCCTACAAAGAACTGCCATCATGAGCTGACAAAAAAAGGTCTCTAATAAGTTAGAAAATACCCTAAGGCTTATGCTGCAAGCACTGCTACCGGGCACACTACAAGATTCACAGTTACTTTGAGTTGCTGATGGATCAGCAGTTTTGTAGTATGAAAAATCAGGACACAGAGTTTCTCAATCTGCCTGTTTGATCACGTGCACTGCATTTTATCTGCTTAGGTGGTGTCTGGATCTGTTCATTTAGGTATCATTTCCAGGTTTAGTAGTTTTAGTCTTATAAATATGAACAACAGAATAAAGGCTGAAAGATTAGAGGCGAGCATTTCAAAGCATATAATAAGAGGGCAAATATTGTTAGATGAGTTTGTGTTTGATGTCTGTTTATTAAAACTCTTACTCATGTTAACTAATACTGTGTCTGAGCCTAGGCGTTCTCCACTGCTGAGCAAATAGCCCTTCTGTAGTGCTACAGTGTGTATGTGATGGGACTTTCAGCCACTGTGCGTTAGTTCTGGGATTTCCCTAACCAGCCAGTCGGTGCCAGTTTTCTGGCCCATCAGTGTTGCATAAACCCACACAGTCTGCTCTTGCTTTCCCATACTTGATGTTACATTCTGGGAAGCACATTATACTGTAATTATACTCCCAACAGATCAGACCACCTATAAAATTTGCTGACAAATTTTAATCATACATGCTCCCTGTGGAATCTCACTAGAGGGCACTCCTGGTTTTAGCATTAAAAAGATTCTCCTAACAACTGGTACTGGTACTTTGCTGGTACTGGGCTAAGATAACTGAGTGGCTTTGGAGACTCCATGACTGTGGAGACTGATAAACCTTTGAAAGAGAATTGTCTTACAAACAAGGGTCTTGGGAGATGCTTTCATAGGAAGAAGAGAATTGAACCTTAGAAGATTGTAAGTGTAAATGTATGGAGACATCCTGAGCAGGAGGATTTGGATATGGTTTTTGTGATTAACATTTTTTTTAAAAATCCTTGAGATCTGGAGTTACTAACTATATTTGTGATATAGATGCCTGTAAGGGAAGTGGTAAGGAAACTTTTGCTGCCTTTATACACTGAGAATGTTGTCTGATCTATTATGTTTGTTGTGAGCAAGAACTCAGCCTTCCTCCTTACTTGCTAATTATTACACACAGCTGAATGATAACAGGAGTAACCAAAACTTTTTCTTAGTGGACAGAAATGACACTTGATGAGGAATTTAATATAAGAAGTAGACCAAGCTGCTACATTCTGAAGGGAGCAGACCGAGGTTTTCAGTTCATCTTAAATCTTGACTAAGGGAAAACAGGGGGTTTAGAGTGCCGTTAGTGGATATATGACTTCATTGGAAATGAATTTTGAGCTTTCAGACTCACTAGGAACTGCTAAACAATGAAGCCTCTTTTTGTTTGATAACACAGCTCATCCAGATGTCAATAATTAGGTAAAACAGTGTATCATCTTGATTGCCCAGTGGCTGGTAATCAGTGCAAAGCTGAAGACTGCTTTGTAAACAGCAGTGGGTGTATCGCAGGCTGCCTTGGCAGGAGCTGTGAACCATTTGAAGAGAAAAGATGCACGAGGACACCTAACCAGCCAGCCGTCGGCGAATGAGCAACGCAAGTGTTACGTTAGCAAAGATGAGAGGAGGTGGTGCCCTGTCTGTTCCTGGGAATTCATTACATGCCTGTGTGTCCCAAGAAGGGTGATAAGGGAGATATGTGTGAGAGATTTGCAATTCTGTTTACTTTCAAAGTTGTAAATCAGTAGCACTCTCCTCTATTAAGGCTATACCAGGGCAAACAAGAATGTGCTAATGGTCTTGCCCAAAGTGTCTTGTTCTTTGTGCACTTAAAAAATTTGCCCCCTAGAATAAACCCTCTGATAAGGCAAAGAGCCTAAGTAAGTTCAGATTCTTGTAATTTTTTTTAATAATTAAAGGTGGTAATAGATCATACTGGACTCTAGGCTCATTTTCTTTCAGGATATTCATCTAAGTGAGTTTTTGTAATTCGGCTTTGTGGAAAGCTGAGACAAATTTATTTAATTTAAAGAAAACACTTGTATTGCAATATACTTCATCTAGGTACTTGTATGTTACCTGTGTGGCTAATTGAGGAGTTCATGACTTTTATGTATGTATACCCATAACACCCTGGGAAACTGCTGTTGAACAAGTGCATAAGAAGACCCTATGACTTGGCCAAACTTCCATGGGAGGGATGACAGAGAAGTTGAATGCAGCTTCCCAGATCCCTTGATGAGGGCTCCAAATAATGGAGAAATTCCTCACCTTTTATTAGGTATGGAAACTATGTACATTTGCACAGTTAGTGTAGAGAATGAGGCTTATATAAGTCACTGAATATATTACTTAAATATCCATGTCCTACAAAACTCAAGCCTCTGGAAAGGTCTCTTCACCATATTTATTTTTAGCCATTTTTGGAACTGAGTATACTTACATTTTACTTATGGGCAATTAGAATATACAGTAATATATTTACATATTATTTACAATAAAATATAAAATATAGGTCTTATTAATTATGTAATAAACACTTCTAATATTTCTGTAGTGAGAAACCAAGGACCCTGTAATAATTAAGGACTCTCTTTTTGGCTGCTTTTAATTCTACCCAAATTAAAATTAATGTGCTTTGTAACATTAGCATACAATTTCAGAAGCGTCAAGGAAATAAAGTTTCATTTTCAAAAATGAGGCAGGGACTAAATAGTCTGCATCATCCTCCAAGTCAGTGAAGACTCTGTTTTCTTAAGAAATTATCGAGACTTGCTCTGTAATCAATGGAAAGAAATAGGTATCTCCAGAGAGCAATTTGTGCTACCCATTTTTGACATCTGTCTTAGCAAGGGACAAATTGCCCTTTGAAAGTACCGCTCTCCATTGACTATTGATGGAACCCGGGTGATTAGCTTGGGCTAAAGCCTCTCTGTGAGATGTCTAACATTAAGAATCCAGACCAAAGTAATTTCTGAAAATGTGAAAGTAGAGTTGTTGGTTCTTTTGCTAAGGTTGGAGAAAAGTCACTAACCAAACCAAAAGTTTCTTTCTTTTTCTGTGCAGAATTCTCTAAAGAACCTAAAAAAAAAGTCAACCATATAACCATATTCTATTGAAATTAAACAAAATGTATTCTTAAAATTTTTTTGAAAGCTTTAATTGCTCTTTAAAATTTTTTTACAGCACCATATAAAAAAGGAAGACTCGTACTTTCTACCATGGGCTAAAATGTTGATGAGAATTTGAGCTGTGTTTTGTTTTTTTAATTGTTGTTCAATTATGGATGTATCATCATATATATATATATATATATAAAGCTTTTACATACATATATATATATATTTATGCTTTTTCAATTCTATAAAACACAAAATGCACAGATCTTTTCCATACCATACACTTTCTAAACAGTACATGTGTTAGATACCTGTCGTGGTTTGGCTGGGATGGCTACGTAGCTACGCAGGCTCAAGCCAGCCAGGGCAGCTGACCTGAGTGCAGCCCACGCCATAATGTCATGGTCATTGTAAAGGGGGAAGGTTTGCTGAGGAAGGGAAGCTCCTGTGGGGTTCCTGCTGGGGTCCCTCCTGCTCCTCCTCTGGTTTCTCCCTGCTCCTGAGGACTGCTCTCCTGTCGATTAGGACAGCTGCATGTTCATTTGGCCGAGTATAGCTGTATATCTCTGTTAGTATTTGCGTTACCTCATTAAAATCTGCTCTCACTTCCACCCACAGCTCTGCTCTCTTTTTCCCGATTCCCCTTCCTGGCTGGGGAGGGGTCATCAGGTGATACAGCGACTGTCATAGTTTAGCCCTGGGTACAGGCTGAACATAGAGAATACCTGTTCCAAAATAGAAGCCAAAGATGATAGTAGATCTACACAATCTGTAACCGAGTCCCTACAGACGTAATTAATTACAAAGCTCTATTTGTATATATCTAAATACTAACTTTAGATACAAAGTTAAATGTCTTGTGGTTGTTTCTGACGGGGGAGCAAACGCTTTCATTTTTCTTAGCTGTTGTGGCACTTGTGTATAAGTGTGAAAGTAAAATTACTTTTTCCACTGATTTGTCTCTTTCCTTTTATATTGGACAAAATATTTATTGTTTCCTTTTTCTAGTAGAGCTTCAAATTAATTTTTAACTGTGTTTCTTAGTGCAAATTCCATGACCACAGTGCTCAAAGAGAGAGAACTATTTATTTTAAGCTGAGGCTACAGAGCACATTATTAAGGTTTTTACATAGATTTCAGATTTGTTTTTTAAAAAGCCACTGGTGCATTTTCTTTAATTGCTGTTTTAAAAAGTTTAAGTAACCAGCTCAAACCTTACATTATTATATATAGTACTCAAATTGCAGTAGCACGAAACAGTATGCTATTTTGCTATATTTAAAATTTCAGTAGTACCATATCATTAATTCAATTTTTTCACTGGAACTTTAATTACTCTGTGTGCATTTTATTTATATTTTAAGGTCCCTATGATGCTTTATCAGCAAAGCTTTAAGAATTTTAAGGAGTGAACAGCTCTTAGTTTGATTGTTGTAATTTGCCTGTAAAAATATGTATTCTTTATTTTTCCTAAATGGCTTCAAAGGAAAACTTGCCCAGCCCATGAGACAGAATTCCACGGGTGCTGCAAACTCAGTCATGGGTTTGGTAATCTAGTGATGTTTGTTCGGAGAGTTAGGGCTTTTTTTTGTTGATGCAATCTGGCTGATAATAAAGATTATGCAGTCAAAACACTGCACAACAGTTTGTAACTCTGTTCATGATACATCTCAGTTTTTTGCAGAATTATCAATACTTAAAGTAGTGCTTTTGTTTTTGTAAGTGAAAATAACTCCAACATGCAGAGATGAAGTATGTGCCGAAAAAGCAATAGACCCTTTGCATAGTAATTTTTCTATCTGTAACTTTATTTTAAGTGATAGAGGTACTTCTTATCCTGGGTTTTAAAGTGCACTTTACTGTGGGTTTTATGGTGTTAGTTTTAGGAGGAGATACTCCTGTTGACTTTTAAATATCACACAAAGCATCATTTTTCATCACAGTGATAGCTAGTAGAAGGAAAAAAGATTACAACTTGTGAAGAAACAGTGTTGAAAAACAGCAGTTCCTGATGAGGAACAGTAAATGTTGGAATACCTGGCGGGGAGAGGGCTTGAAAGCTGAAAAGGAATGCTTCATGACTAAGAGCATCTTTGTAAAAATTAGTTTTTGTATTTCTATTGATCAAAGTAAGCTGGATAGTTCCAGGGATAATTAAACCTGGGACAGAGAGACAGCTTTATGATATTGTGCCTAGTTCATTTTTCACCAAAAATCATTATCTTAAAAATAAATGGTTACATTTATGTTCAATACTTCTGTTGGGAAACATAGATCTGTAGTAACAGACTTATTTTGAGACCTGCACAAGCAGAAATTGCATTTCCCTGTAAATTTCAAACAGAAACCAGTAGTAAATTAATCTGGCTATAGGTACTTTATGCAAAGTGTCAGTAATTAAGAATCATAAAAGCTTGTAGCCTATGTCTTGGACTGTGGTTTATACTACTGGTTGCCTCAGTGTTTAGGTTTTCAAGCTGAAACATGTTAAGGAAACCTGATTTCAGAAAGCAGAGGGCACCTGTCTTGAGGATGAATCATGTCAAGAAGTACCAAATTTGTATGCTTGAACTCATTCAGTATTTCTGATATTTTGCCCTCGTCTGAGCAGCTTTTAGGTGTGTACTTGGTTTTAGAGAAAATATTTTACCCTGCTAATATTTCTACAACTTTTTTTAAGGAGGAAAGGTGTAAGCATAATTGTTAGTAGAATCACAATGAGAGTTTTTGTAGGCTTCCTTAAGTGCAGACAATGTTTTCTGGTCAGTATTTTGAATATTTGATGCAAAAACGTAAATTGCTAAAATACTCTGCATCAGGTCTTCCATTTAGCATTATCCTTTCACTCTGCGGAGTAAACTAATGAATTACAGCATGATTACATAGCACATAATTAACTTTGTAATTAATATGCAACTGCCACTTAAACTAAAGTACTGCTTATAAAGATGTACGACAACAGTAAATCACAGGTCAGAAGTAGCACTTTGGAATTTTCAAAAGAGTGAGAGTAAATGCAGAATCACTTACAGCAGCAGAGTAAGTTAATTAAAAAGCAGATTAATTGTGAATGTCCTGTTTAATTTTAAATACCTTTGCTATTTCTTTTCCCTGAAGAAAGAACAAGTTTAAAGCCTAACTCATTCATTGGTTTCTTAGGTGACATATTTAAAAACGAGCAGTTGTTCAGCTTTAGACTGTGCTGGTCGTGATTAGGAGTTGGTTAGTATTCCTTTTTTGTCTTGCCGTGTAGAAGGGTAGGATAAAACCAACCGCTTTTTACTTTGAATTAATTCCAGCTTTCAGCCATGGCCTTTTTTTTACATTAAGTCAGTGAAACAAGTTAGCCAAACCACCTCTGTCCTTTGTCCTGACGATTATTTTTTAAGGAAGATGATTTGTGCTGTGCTATCAGAACCAATGAAGAATGAGGCATAAGTTTGGTTTCTTCAGGCATTACTTCAATAAAAATATTGTTTACAGCAGCTGCCCACAATTGCTAGTATTTCCACCAGCAGTGCTAATGCTAGAGGCCCTCATGCAAGCAGACCACATTCTTCCACAGGCATCCAGAGCAACGTGTTGGTAAAATTGCATGTCTTGCTGCAGGTTTACAGAGTAGAAGCTGGAGTCCTGTCCTTTCCCCACAGTCTTTTCCTTTCCATCCGTCTCCATGTGAAATGTTGTTGACCATAGCAGGGAATTAAAATCGCAGTGTAGATGTGGCCATACTTTCTTGGTTCAGACTGTGTTTGATTAATGGAAAGCACCTTTTAATATGGTACCAAACATAGTATGCTGAAGGTTTGGGTTTTTTTCAAGTGATGTAAATTTTTAGGCATCTTCATGATTTGTTTTCATGGAATGTCATACAGCATTAATACATCCTGTTTCTTTAACAGCTCTGATAAGTACGTGTTTTGTTAGGACCATTAGCACAGAATAAAAACCAGTTGAAATCAGTTCCCTGTCTTCTCCAGGTGGCATTCACAGGGGGGATTTTAGATACTGGCTGACCCCAAGGTCCCTCTTTTCTGTAATATGCCAGCCTAGAAGTAGAAATAGACACACATTGGAGAGCTCTGTACTTAGAGGCCATGGAAAACTTAAGTGTTACAGCTCTTCAACACCTTTCTGACAATCTGAAGGTGACAGAATACAGGAACTAGATCCTGCAAATGTATCAGATGTTGTAGCTTGTTATTCAATACTTCAGCATAGTCTCCTTGGTTGGCTTGATGTACTGTTGGGTATATCCTGCTCAGCCTCTGGTTAAAAGAAATTAAACAGGATATATATCACAATCAGTAGGAAATGGCTACCCTAAGCATATAATGCATCTTTTAAAAGAATTAATATGTCTTGTTAATGTCTCTGTTGTGAACCAAACTATTTTTTTGTGTTCAGCAATACATGACAAACAGTTCTAGCTTTAGAGCTTCCATGTTTCTAAAGCACTTTGATTTGTGTATTCAGTATTCATGGTGCTCAGTATATTGGTGGTTGCTTCATCCACATTATGCTATTTTTTTTCTTTTTAAATGGCTAGCTGAAACTTCTGACCTGGAACAAAGAGTGATAGATGGTTCACAGTTGCTCTTCATTCTGGATAAATAATCATTCAGGCATAATTATATGCATCTCTCAGTACTCATGAATACCTACTGCCTGCTTGAGTAGCTGGGAGGGAATATACCCTGCCTTTACAAATTCTTCAGAATTGGCTTCTGCTTGTATTGTGTTTAGGAAAAAAAAGTAAAACAAAGAACAGTAAAAAAACCCAGAAAAACACTGAAACAAAACCTGGGAAATCCAGAAACTTTTGTTTTCTGTTTGCAGACTTTGTTTTTCTTCATTAGTCAACTGTTCAACAGGCTAATTCCTATGAAAATTAGCATGTAAGAATAAGTATCCTGAGTTACTCTCCAAGAATAAAAAATTGACTGGTAGTAGGGTATGCACTATAAGTGGACTCTAACCTAATGCAGCTTGCAGGGGCTTTTGTCGTATGAGTTTCGTGTGTTACTTACTGGGTCATAATATGAGAAGCAGGTCAGTTTTATAATGACTGGATTTTTGCTTTAGTGACTCGATAGGGAAATGAAGCTTTAGGGAGGTGTCTGTTTCTGAAAATGGTGTGCGGTACATTCTCGGAGGTTCAGTTCTAGGCATTATGAACAGATGCTTCCGAACTAATCTCAAATGTCACATTTCATGCATAAACCCTGAGGGATTAACAACATCAGGATTCCCTGAAAGTATTCCTGGAGGTTTAGCTTAATACTCTCTCCCAGGGAAGCATCCCACCTACTAACTTGACAAATACTTCCATGCCTTCCTGATGGCCTTCTCTCTAATGCTGATCCAAATAAGGCCAGGGGAGGGATGACAAAAGCAATAAATTGCAAAGCAGTGCAGCTTTGAGATGGCAAGTAAAAATCATGTGGCTTCAAAAAGTTGCAGTGGTCTCAACAGAAGTGAAATCATGAGATGATTCCATTTTACATTAAAAATGGAGTGTCATCAACATCTTGTAGAGGAACAATCATAGCTCCATAATTTTGATTGAGTTGTAATAGTTGGGAAAAACTTCTTGTCTAGCAAATGTCCACCTTTCTGTTTTAAATATTTCAGTGACTATTCAGAAAAGTTTTTATTTCTAAAAAATAAAAATAGTAATATTTAAAAAATTCAGTGTTGTCCAAAATTAGAGGTGTTTGTCACGGATGCTTTAGTGAACTCTGTAACTGTAGACGAATCGACAGCTATATTTTTAACATATTCATTTTTCTTTCACTTGTATATAATATGTTGGGGTCAGATGAAAAGAATCAGAGAAAATATTTCCTTAAGCCTCTGTTAGAATGAGTTTCTGTCTAAACAGAAGATAAGGTAGGGTGTTTTGCTGCAGTTCTCTTCCATCTACATAGACTTTTTTGCAATGAGTTATTATATATGTTAACACTATGCTGACATGCACAGCTCTAGCCAGTAGGTTAAAATTGTTAGGTAGTTTGTCTTTTTGACAGATCTTGTCTCCATGTCTAGCAATTTATATGACCTTCCAACTCTGATATTTTCCTTGCCAGTGCATGTCCTAAATGGCTCCCTTCTGCGTACCAGCCCTGTACTGTTCTTCAAGGCTGCCAAGGCAGCCCATGCTTTGCTGAACCTGTGAGGAGGCCCACTGGGTCATCCTTGGTGTTAAATGCTGCTTTATTCTGTTGAGTGTTAAATTGCTTGTTCAATTCTTGAACATGTTTTGTTAAATGGATGTTTTAAGCTAATTTAAAAATTCAGTTTCTTGCAGGTAGGGACATGGCAATATGATACAAAATATACCATGTTTCCCGTTATTTTGCTGTTATAATTTAGTACATGGGATGATTCATAAAAGCCTAGGCAAAGCTAGGCATGCTCTGCATGATAGATGAATTAAACTGCAGAACAAAATCCCTGTTTCTGTGACAAATCTGCTAAATATCACTTGTGCGAACTTTCCTCCTGTGTTCCATAACACTTAGGATTTGTTGTTCAGTCTTGCAAGACAGTGTTTGCATGCGTTTATATATACAAACTGTTTCTTCCCTAGCATTTCATCCTGTTATGTTTGTGTGTGTGTGCTTATGTGTGTATTTGCGTGTGTTAATTTAATCAGAGCCTTATAAATAGCAGCTAAGTTAATTTTCACAAGGAAGGAGGCTAACTCAAAAAAATTTTAATACTGGTAAATTATTTCTCACAGGGTGATCAGAAAGCTCTTGGGAATTTTGCTTCTTAGACCAAGTACAGGTTTTCTTCCCATAGCTGTGTAATAGCATTGCAGTTGCTATGCAGTGCATTAGTCATTCTTGACTCTAGAACAGGTGTGATTGTTAAAAGCACTTGCATTATGATACTGAGGTTTGAGGAAACTTGAGTTGTAGGTAATACAAACCAATCTCTTCTAGAGTTTTGAACAAGTCTTTGAACAGAATGTAAAACAAGGGGGAGAGTGAAGATCGCAACTCTGATACACTGAGTCTGAATGGGTGCAGCGATAAACTAACTTATGTCCTTAGTGGTACTTGAAAGACTAGAAAATAAATGTGAGAGTCGTCCCAGGGAAAAACCTACAGAGTTTTTTTTACATCGTCATCTTCTTATGATAGAGGAGGAAGGAGAGACTTAGGTGTTAGGACACTGTCTGGTGCTTATGTGAAAGGTTCAAAATTGCCTGAGTTGTCACTTTGGACAAGTCACCTAGAGAACATGCAGCTGGGCTCCTGCAATGATGCTGTAGAAGAGACCAGACTATCAAAATTGTAGTAAAGAGCAAGTTTGGCTCCCTAGACTAAAGTCAACCTTCGAGTGAAATACCTTCCCACTTAGCATTTTTGAAAAGTATGTAATTTTGTTGCTCAGCAGGAAATAAATCACAACATTGCTGTATGATGTCATACACATCCCCCTAATTTTTTTCAGGCCTATTGAAGGCAGTAGAAGATAAATTTATGTGCTAACTGGATCCCTTCTCATGGAAAGTAAAATGGGAAGAAGCTTGAAAATAGTCAGCTTGTTTGATGCATTTATCATACTTGCAGGTGGTAGCAGGTCATCGTTCAGTGGAGCCAGGATCCACAGACTTTTGGCTGTTACCTGTAGCATCATGGTGTATTTTCTGGGACTGAATCAAATCTTATGAGGAACTAATACATAGTATTTTTACAGTTACAGAACTAGCATTTTAGGGTTTCCATTTATTTCTTTCTTTGTTTATTGTAAACAAGCTTAAGATTGAATTAGGGTAAGTGATTAATAAACACTGATCTTTAGACTAAAAATCTTACCAAGATCTTTATAATGCTTTAATGGTTGTGAAGGAAAGTGGTTAATTTTGTCTAACTTACACTCTACAGACTTTGTGGCAGGGTCTTTTTTATTACTTTTTTTTTTCCTCTTCTCTCCCCCTTGCTTGCCGATACAAATGACTTTCAATCCACATCTTCTTGTGTCTTTCTGGGAAGGCCCAGGTCTGCAGTTCTTCAGGTTAGGGTTCTGTCTGCGCATAACGTGGTTTACTTCTTGCTTGTGCATACAGCTTCCTTTTCTGAACAAAACATTCTGGCATCAAGAAAGGGTTCATGCCCTGATTTTGTCCTGCCATACAGATGGTCATAACACCTAGTATTACAGTAATACATCTGTATTTGAGCTGGTAAGAAAAAAAGAAGTCTGTCAAATAATTCTCTTTCTTCTAAAGAGAAGTAGTAGTTGAAAAGAATGAAAAGTTATGCTTTCTCCCATGGTATTTCATAGAAGTAGGAGGAGATTGTATTTTGTCATGTCTTGTATTATAGATATCCCATTTGCCTGTACATCTCCAGTATTTGTTTGTGACAACCTGTAAAAAGGTTGGTGAGTTTTGTTCTCTTAGAATTTTCTTTTAAAATGGTTTTTATTTGCCTGCACCTAACTTAAGGATTTGTTTAATTGTTGCTGCTTTGCTGTTTGCTGATAGCCAAGAAGTCAGCTGTTGGTAGAAGACATTTGCATAGGTGTTTGCCCGCTTCTTACGTGTTGTACAGTTAGAAAGGTGAAATTATAAGCTGAGAAGTGTAGAGATAGCAGATAGAGCACTTCATTATTTAGTAGTTTACTGTCTGCCTCTTTGAATACCACCATCACCTTAGGAGGAAGAACTACGACTGTCCAACTCTTAACCAGCTGATACACAGACAACAAGAAAGGTAAGAGAGTAAAGAGAGTAAAAATTTCATTATCCAGGACTGGTGAGTGTTTGAATGTATTATAAAGGACAGTGGAGCCAGGTTCAATTTTTGGCCTATGGAAAAGGAAGAAAGGATGGCTCAAAGAAGTCCTTAATTTTAAGTAGTGCAAGTTAGTGAGAGGGTTTTTTTGTTGGGAAGAGCCGATATTTACTACATAACTCCTTCATGGTTTGATTTATGTCAAGAGAAGCAAAACCAGAAAAAATAGACTCTCACATCTGGTACTAACATTCTGAATCAGTTCCTTTGTCCCAGATGGGACAGGAGCGAATGGGCCGCTCCCACAGCATGCCCTGATTTGTGCCAGTCTGCCCTTTCCTTTTATATCCCTCCTTGAATCAGCAGTGCAATAGGCAGGAACCTTTTTTATCCTGCAATGTGGCATAGTGGGCAGCTAGGGTTTTTAAAAAATGAGCCAACTTTTAAAAGACACCCTTCCAAATTTCAGATTTAATGAACCCCAGTTACTTGGGGGGGAAGGGTGCCAAAATGCAGCGAATCAAGGATGACAAAAATCAAGAGCGAAGGACGAGGAGAAGTTGTATAGAAGCAGTTTCATTCTCTGTAGGATTTGAAATTGTCACAACAACATGTATCTCCCTGAGTTCATCAGAACCTTTTCAGAGGGTATACTTGTTTCCTTTTTGGGGGAGCTGTGCATTGTTTCAAATAAGACATTATACCTCCTCCTGCCTGCTGAAGGCTTTGCTGCATGGCTGCTCTGCCAGCTTTGTATGCGGGTTGCCAGCACGTCATGTTTGATCAGAATGAAAGTCACTCCAGAGTACGTGTAATCAGGCAGGGCTTCAGAAAAACTTGAAGGCTATAAAGCTGACCTCTGGAGTCTGTAGTGTTACTGTTGGGAACAAAGAAGAAAAGTGTGTAGCTTTTGGAGGTCTATTACACTGTGTCGTAATAACCATTTGAACAAAAAATAGGAAGGATATGAGTAGAAGAAAAGAAAATGCCATATGGACTTAAACTGCTTTTATCCAGATGTCATCTGGATGTACAGTGTAAGTTTATCAGGTTAATTTAATTCTGGTTTTGGAAGTCTGGCTGAATGTTGGAAATTTCATCTTGAAATTGCAGGAAGGGTAATATTAGATGTCTCATCCTTAACTGACATTAGTACATACGTTAAAGATTTTATTATATGACTTTTCATTGTTTATATTAAACTAGCATGTGGTAGCCCCAGTCTGAATTGTGATTTTTGTTAGGCACTTAATGCGTATTTGGTGGAGATAGCATCTACCCTGAGGAACTCTCGATGTAACTGGAAAGCCAAACGAGCTGAAGAAGTGAAGTGTTTGGTGGTGGTTAGTCAGGAGAAGAGCTTAGGTCTCTGTTCACAGGGCTGACTTTGCCCTGCAGTTATGGGAAAAAGCTTCTGGGTAGGTGCTTTTTAATAATGATGGTGGTATGAAAAACACTAAACAGTCTAGGTGTCTTAATTTATGGACTACACTGTAAATAATTCATTAGCAATAGTGTTTCTGTTTACATTGTCTGTAATAAAAATGGGAAGTCTGCCTGCTTTAGTTTGTGAGACAGTTGTCACTCTGAAGTTGTCAGGCTCGCTCCTAGCCTGTTCCAGTCAAAACAGCAGTGGTGATGATGGGAACTGTGCCCTCCTCTTCTTAGCAGGGGATACCACATTGAATCGTAGTCTTTCCCATCAGGGTAGCTTTCGTTTAGGTCTAATTTAGCATTGCATAGTTGCTGCTTTCAAATACTTGAGAGGATTTTAAAATACCTGCTTGATATCTGTGTTGTATTCTGCCAAACGCCATTTCAGCTCTGCTCGTGCTGTCAGCTGAGGGTGAGAGATCTAGTGGGGTACAGCTAACAGAGATCTGTGCTCTCAGAAGAAATGCTACTGAAATCTGTTCTGATTATCTGAAGAGGTCTGTGAACTGAGCAGGTGACAGATCTTTAACCATGGAATTCATCAAACCTTTGAAAACTGAATTGTCTGTTAAGATTCTTGGTAAGATGAAACTTCCCTCGTGGTATGTATGTGCCTGTAAAGTAGGTCTGGGACACTGGCAATTCTCAAAGACCAGTTTCTAGATATAAAGGTCCTCTCAAGTGGACCTTTATATCTAGAAGTGGTAAGTTGGTGAGAAAATAGAATGGGGCAGTTTCAGTTAAAATCTTTCTTGAACACAGCAGACTTTGCTGTGTAAAGCTCCTGTAGTATTTTGTAATCTAGGTGTCTAGAAGAATTTCCACCATACGGGAATTATGGGCACTTAGAAAACAAGAAAAACAATGACTACATTGTAGATAGTCAAATAGTAGGGATATGTGCAGCTTTGACTTTATTGTAAGGAAAGTGCTGCAGTTGGAACTAGTTTTTAAATTACGTTGTTTTCAAAGTCAACTATAGGATGTCAAAAGTATTTCTGGGCTTCTTCATCAAGTTTCCGTAGCAATGGATCTGTTGCTTTGGTTGTGTTTCAGATGCTTGAATATTAGCTGTTGAGACAAACACAAATAAATAGCAGTCACATTTCAAGCCTCCCAATACATTGTGTTCACACAACGCTTCACTGCATACATACAGAAGTTGTTTTTATTGAGGGACACAGTCATTTGTTTTGCTTGTCCAATTCTGGATCATTTTACCCAGACTGTATGCAAGGGTTCTCATAATTTAGGATTTGGTTGTGACTCGAAATACTGGATGTTTTTCTGTGGGACAATTTGATAAAACCAAATACCATGGGTTTTAATGTGCATTCTACAGGTCCAGGAGAATTAGTATGGATGGATCTCCAATCAGCTGCCTTAAAATGAAGATGATAAAATTGACTAGTCAGTCAGTCAGACTATAGAGGTCAACAAAACCATAGTTTTGTTGTGTTTGGATGTCCAATATCTTTAGTTTAAATTATTTTAAAGAAATGGCAGCCCCCAGCACTAGGTTGTCATCATTCAAGACAAGTGGAGAGTTTGAGAGAAGCCACATTTGGGTAGCTACTGAAAGCGGTGTAGAATATATAATTTGGCTGCCAGCAACTACTTTGTTTCTCTGGCTAAAAAATCCACAGCCATCCAATTTCTACCTTATTTCTTCAGCTATATTTAGCCTTTACACGTTTTGTTGGTCCTCCTGGAATTCATCTGGCTTCCATTCTGGGATGTTGGATAAATCCTACATAAATTTCATCAGGACAGGCCAGGATAATGGCAGACATCAAGATTATTAGAGCCTAATGACCCAAAGCACCTCTACAGTTGCTCTGTTCTCTAGAGACTTTGCTGATTGAGGTAATGCCTTCTCTTACTCCTCCCCTTCCCTTTCCCTGAGTGATCTTCTCCAAAGGAGTGGCTTACCAGAAATCGTCAGTCTTGGGAGCAGTTTCTTATTTCTCATAGGATGAAAGAAAAGGTGAATAAATATTATGTTTATAGACCATAAAGAAAAATTACCATATACTTTGACTATATGCCTTCTTCACAGTGCTAAACTTAGTGAACAAAAGGAGTCCAAATCTATCTTCATTCCTTTATTGGGTGCAATATAGTTTGGGGATGGGGGATTGATATGTTCTTTCTGTTGCCACCCAGTAATGAGGAATATAAGTTGTGATGATACAGTATCAGAGAAGAAATCAGCAGACGATTTCCTTTAGATGCTACAGTTCAACTTTCAAAATATGCCTTGTTTCATCAGATAAGTAAGAGGGCATTCAGTGTCAGAATGCAAATCCTTCTCATTTCTAATTCACAGTGGGCTTGAGATGTTTCTTGCTAGGAGCGTTTCTTTGGGCTGGCCCAAGAGGTTTTGACCTCTGTTACATAGCAGGCTGTCTGGCTCAAGAGAGAGGTTATCAGAGTATAGCAAATACAAAACAGCATCTTCACTTTTTGATAGCTTATTGTTAAATTGTTAAAAATATTTGCTGTTAGTGCCATCTCTCATCTATCTTTCTTTTCTCCTGCTTCTGAGACTGTCTTTGTACAGACCAATTGGGCTGTTACTGTTTCCTCTGAACCTTTAGAAAATGTTTATATTAGGTTGTCTTCTGCAGCTCATCTTTCAGGTTTTAAGCAAATAACTTGGCTGAATGTGTCCAAACCAGTTGGCTTTCTTTAGTATAGCTGATAGATGTCTAGCAAGAGCAGGAAAAAAATTACAGTTCATACACGCTCTTTCTCGCAACTCTATAGGCTCAGCCCCCAGAATGTATGAAGTCAGATGATGTTAGCCACACTTCATGCATATCACAGTATTCTGTAGGCAAACGCAAAGAATTTTCAACAAACACTTTATATCTTACCACAGAATCTCTGAAAGAAATGAGCATTCATTAGGTAAATAAGCAAGCATCATATGCCAGAATGCAAATCCTTTTCAGTTCTTAGGCTCACCTGATTTCCTCTGCAGTCCTCCCACTGAGCCTAAAAGGTGGGGAGAGATGCTAGATACTGTCTTGGTTTAGGAATTTGCAGTTTATCAGGGAGGGTTTTTTAACAGCATTGGTGTATGAGTGATCAAGGACACTGGTTATGACATGATTTGGGTGCAATCCCACAAGCTTTTAGGGATGGCTCATTTGCTTGTAGCTGTTCCGATGAGGATTAGCATTTCTTACCTGCAAGCTACAGTACATTTAATAAACCACTGGATCAGTTGATTCTGCTGTGGAACTGTCAATGTTTGTTCTAGGAGATCTGTCTGTGTTGGAGTGTGCAAAGCCTCTGAGAGCACTACAGCAGGTCTGTCAGCCCTGGCACCCCAGGAGCACACTTCTGTGCACTTTTGCCTTTAATTTTCTGTTATTATCTCTTGCTGTTTTAAACTGCAGTGTCCTTTTCCCTCCTTGCTGTCCCTTAAGATCACAAGCTGACAGAGCTGATGACACTAGGAGGTGGGTGGAATGCAGGGAAACCAGCCTTGTAATATAGGCATGCAGCAGGGCAATTACCCAAAACTGGTGTCTGCAGATGCTGCTCTTGGTCTGGGGAAACCCGTCATTTCAGCCAACAGGCTGGAGGTGAGGGCTGCCAGTGCAGGAGGCAGTTCATGTGCTTTATGGTTAGTGCTGGCCGGTGACCAGCTTGTCCAGGCTCGAAGGAGCACTGTCCTTAGCTAGAGATGTGATATTTTTATGTCCCTGCAATACCACTCTCACACAGTGGTTTTTTTTTTTTTATATTTTTATGTCAATACTTTAAGCATAGGTCATATCCTAGTGCCGTGTGTGTATGCTTCCAGCTAGCCCTACCACCTTTGCTTTTGTAATCAGGCTGCAGATGTGCTTCATGATTGAACAACTTCTGTGCACCGCCGCGCCTCCTCCCAGAGGAGTCCAGCAGGCTTGCTTATGCAAGCTGTCATGCTGTCTTTTTTTTCAAAAGCATGTGTGGGTTTGCTGTTGTGTGTAGCCGGCTGGCTGTTCATGCCTGCAGATAACAGGCTCTGTATATAAAAATGTTCCCAAGCACACGGCTGCGGAAACAGCTTCCTTAAAACCGACAAAACTGCTAGCCCTTGCAGCTCAAGCCACCATAAATTACAGGAACCCACTCCCACCTCGCTGAAGCTGTGCCTGCTGGCAGCGCGCACACACACGCTTGCTTTCCCCCTCTCACAGTCAAAGATGATAGAAAGTCTTCTGGGGATTACTGCACATTTGTAGAGCAACAATGGAAAGCAGCACAGCACAAATATCTGTTCTTCTTCGCCCAGCACAACAAATGCTGCTTTGTCTCACATCTGGCCCTGTTTAACAGCTCAAAAGCCAACAGCAGTAGCTATTTAGCAGCTTGTAGTAAATAAAGCTTTATTAAAACAACTTCCTTTCTCAAGTGTAATTGATTAAAACGGCCTTTCACCTGACATTTTATACTTTTTGTTAGTACCATATCTAGCCGGGGAAATAAAATAGTTGTCATGGATAGATGTTGAACTCTTTCCAGAAAATAATCTTTAAGAGCATCTTTGAAAATTCTTTTATTGAAAAGCAGACTTAAAGACCCTTCAGTGCCGTGTGAGGACATATGCCTGTGCATCTGTGCCTATGTAAGCGCATACATGCCGAGCTTCGTTTTGAGGTCTGCCTCCAGGTGCTCCAGGTGTTTCGGTGCTTTTCCTGTGCTGCCGGGGGGCACTAGCCCAGTACTACGCAATTAATACTGTAAATCCGTGTGTACACACGGAGGTACGTTTTGATAGTTCAAGAAACAACTTTTTAAAAGATGTGTAATGCTAAGGGCAAGGCCGAGTGGAATTAGGTGGGCTTCGCCTCTGGACTGCCACGTTTTACCGCCAGGACCGGGCGCTGGGGGGACCTGGTGTTCCTGACGTTTACCGCGGGTGGTGACGTGCTCCCGAGAACTGCTGGGCTGTTTGGGACCCGTCCTTTCGGGGAACCCGTGCGTGCAGGCGGCTGAGCGCGGCTTTTCCGCCTGGCGGCCTCCGCAGCGGCCCGCCAGGGAGGGAGGGCTGGCGGCAGCGCCCGGTGGCGGCCTCCGCCCCGGCCACGGCGGACCCCGCGCTCCGGCGGGCGGGCGGCGGCGCGGCCCTGCGGCGCCCTCTGCCGGCGCGGCGGAAGCGATCTCCGCGGCCCCGGCTGCCGGCCCGGCCCGCAGCGCCCGCCATCTGCCTGCCCGCCCGGCGGTAGATCTGCTGCGGCCCCGCTGCCCCGCGCTCCGCCGGGGTCGTTAGCCAGCGCAGTCCTCTCCTGCCTCGCTCTGGGTTGGCTTGTTGGTTGATCAAAGTCACTTACTAGATAAAAATTGTCTGGCCTCCCGTATGACCCTCGGCACGCTGGAGACATGCAGGAAATTGTTAGTCTTGGCTGATTGAATAAACGGTATTAACCGACTTATGTTCCGTGGCGGGGTGGGCCTGGGCGGGGAAGAGGGACATTTGGAAGCAGCTGTGTTGGATCCCTGCTTAGGGAATGGTTTCACTCTTTTTCTCACCTACTCAATAACGTTAAAAAAGGAATTTCTTGACTGATAAAATTCTTTCTTGAGCCTTTTTCATGTCCTTCTCCCACTGAGAGGTTCAAAGCGGCTCCAAATGAGATCTTGCTAGTTACAGCAGCCGCGGTCCCCTGAAGGGCGGCTGGCAGGACAGGGAGCTCGGCCCCCGTGCGAGCGGAGACCCGGCGGGACTCGGGCTGCCGGCCCTCCAACACCTCTCACGGCCCTGCCCTGCCCCGCCCTCCCCTGGCAAGGCCTGCCTTTCCTTCTCTGCTCTCCAAACGGGTTTCTGGTGGAGAGATTATTCGCTAAAAACACCGCTTTCTCAAGAATTCGTGCTCTCTTGCTCAGCTGAGGGGTGGGTGACGGTGCTTTGGCTCGGTCAGGCTGCGGGGCCTACACCGGCCTCGGCCAGGCGGCAGGTGACATGTTTCCAGTGAGCTCTGCTCTCCTGCTGTTTCTGCCCGGCAGCAAGGGAAGAAAGCGTGCGAGAGGGGAGGAAGAGCAAAAAGCACGGGGTGAGGAGTCGCTCCAAACTCGGGGAGAAGGTCGGGCCTGTTTCAGGTCGTGATTCAGGTCTCCCCTGGCCACAGGCGAGCAAGTTTCCACGGTTCATTGGTCCCGGGGTGGCAGAGCTCTTGTTGTGGGCAGCAGCCCTGGCGGTGAGGAGAGCTTGTACAACCACACTTACTTTCAAACTGCAGTATGGCTTCAGATATGTCAGTGTTTTGAAGCAGTGCTGAAATGATTTAAATTATTTATTTGTTTTTTTAGGAGGCTGTTTAGGCTGCCTTAGGAACTGGTAGGGACTATGTTTTAACTCAGTTGCTGCTCTTCAGTGCGTTACTGGAAGTCCAGTTTCTGCTACAATAACTACAAACTCCTAACTTGAACTTTCAACCAACACAGAGTGTAGCAGAAGCTTGTGAAATTCTCTTATAGCCACTACATAATTTCATTTTCTTTTCAATATTAAAGAGGGTTTTGCAGTAATGGTTTCAGAAAAAAAGGTTCAGTACATTTAGGGTTTTAAAAATGTCTAACAGATCCATACATCTGTTCCTTTAAAAAAACACATTATCTGGTTTTGAGAAATAAATATGTAAATGAGGGCTCTTTAATTACTGCCTAGGGCTATAAACTCGCATGCTAGAGGGGAGAGAAGAAGGAAGGCAAAGAATAATTCACATTTTTTTTAATTATTTTTTATTTTTTATTTTTTTTTAAAGAAAGCGCAATTGGGTCTTTATCTCAGAAAAGACAGCAGAAGAATGGGGCTTTTTATTGCTGAATTACCAGAAGGTGCTCGGAACACTTCTTATTTTGTTTATCATTTTGGATGGAGTTAGCATATAAGCAGTATCGTACAACCTTTCTGGCTAACGTGTGCACCAGAGGGGATTTGTTATGACACACCGAGTGAAATTCCCTTCTCTGTCCCATTCTGCCAGTACCCTTAATCCTGATCAGCAACATCCCCTGCTGTCTCTCGAGTTGCTTGCAGCACTTGAATCTTTGCATGGTTTCTAGTGTGGGTGCACCAGAGGCTGGCGAGGAACCCTGCAAAGTCATTTTCACTTGTGACCTGATAAGCACTCAGCACTTAACCGAGTAGAAGCCTGCTCTTGTTCAGCCCTGCCAGGCTTTCTGTATCTTAAGCACCATTATTTTCGAGTAAGGTGATCTTGCTGCTACTTTTGAAACAGCGTGAGATCAACAGAAAGGGTATTTTTTTAGATTTCAGGGTGTGGATGTGCACATGGGGAACTCGACCACTGTACATTAGTGTGTGATAGATACAGTTAGTGTAAATTTAATTTTGCTGGTATTTTTTCCAGGCAAAATGATCTGGTGTCAAAATGCTTATTCTGCCTTGGTAAAACTTCAGATGCATATGATAATTTTCACTTTCCACGTTTAATCTTTTAATTCTTGCTGAGGCCTATGAAAGAATAATTTCCAGATAATAATGGTTTTCCACTAATGAGCTCTGCATTTTTTTATAGCAGAAATGATTTAGAGCCAGTGTGCTTACTGAAAAAATACTTTATTTGATGCTTTTATGGTGTATTGAGAGAAAGGTAAACATGAGTCTTGCAGGGGTGAGTCAGGATATTTCAAGTTTATTGTCATTCTGTGTGGTGGGGCTTCACATGTACAATTTTGTCTGTTGGTTCATGCAACAGATGTTTATTGCCTGGGGAGTTAGTGGACTAAGGGGCTTCTCTTGACCAGAAGAGAATAAATGAGCTTAGGCTGGTGAAAGTAGCAAACCGGTAAAGGGCTGGTGGGTGTCTGTCCATGCAGTGAGGGGAAAGAGGTGGAGGGAGACTGGCAGGGCAAAGGCTGTTTTAGGCAGAGAGCCCTAGTGATGTGAGAATAAGTGGAGTTGAGGGTGGAAGTGAAAATGCTTCTAGCTGCTAGGGGAAGGGTGAGTCAGAGAGGACTTTTCAATGGGAGCCGTTGCGTATTAAAGCAGAACGATTTTTGAGACTGAGTTTGATCAGTTTACAACAGGAACTGTGTGGCATGTCTGTGTAGGAGAGCAGGGGACTGCACTCCCGGTCCTGCCTCTAAGAGCCCTGTTAGGCTCCTGCTCAGTCGTTCGAGCTAGTTCTGCATGCACTGCCCTCTGCTTTTCCAAATGGGCTTTGAGAAGCTATGCCGTGTGGGAGAAATTACAATTTGGACAAGTACAATAGTAAGCTGTGGTTCAGGTAGCTGACAGCAACCTTCGATTTTGTTTATGGTTAACTGGAAGATAGAGAATTGGGGTGGTATCATATGTACAGTTCATAAATCAAGGTGCAGGATAGTTTGTTGGTATGAGTGACAGTACATGAATACAAGTTGTTGTCATTGTCTCCAAAAAAATCTCTCTCCAGTCTCCCAGTCCTGAAGTATATAACCAGTAACACCAGAGGCAGATCCTGATGCCACTAGCTGTGGGTCTGAGTGCTGGTGTATCTGGCTTTGCTTGAGAATTGTGTTTTCTGACAGTATAGAATATGTCTGTGTATCTGTTGCTTGGGGTAGATACTCTTTTCAGCTTGGTTCCCGGCTTCTTTTTGGAGCTGTGTGGCACTGAGGAGGTTAAATAGGTAATGCCAAAATAGACAAAAATTGTGTTACATAGTCAACAGAAATACGGTATTTTGCTTACTGGTTCATTAAGCAAAAATGTCCTGACTTCTTAAAAAAAAAAAAAAAGGCACCTCAGTTTACATTTCTTCAAATATTTCAACAAAAATTTATATGCATGTATACATTTGTATTAGTTTTCAGCATGCCCTTCCCCATCTGTCCTGATGTTCAATTAAAATGCAGATAATATGTCCTAGTTTGTAAGATGGATCACTGCTGAAGTTGTGTCGTGTCTGGGCTAGCTTATCTCTTGATAAATACCTCTGCTGTCCACTGAGAGATTAAACTTCATGACTACTGAGGTCTGTTTGGGGGTCTTACAGGCAGATAAGACTCTGTTACTCACTTTTAATAAAATATATCAATTTACATTTGCTAGAGGACCTTTGGATGGCATTTGCTATTGAGAAGGTGGCAGTCGCGTAATCAAATGATAATACTTGTATGTGAAACAGGCTTTTCCATTTCATAAGTATTATAATTTATTGACAGGAGTGCTTTATTGAACCCTCTTGTGTCTAGAGTGTGGAGATGAGGAGCTTGAGCTGCTGTTATAAGACCTCATTTAGCTGTCTAGCATAAAAGATTTCTTTCCCTGAGTCTAATCCGGCAGGAGCCATGGAAGAACATTATCAGCCAGGTACAGAAATCTCAGGCGGCTTGGGTGTGGGGGCCGCATGCGGATGCTGTGGTCTGGAGTCTGTCTTGCCATGACAGCTGTGAAGTCAGGGTTCCCACCATGGGGAGCACTTCTCCTTCTGGGGGTTGAGTACGGACAGTGCTGGACTTGTAGAGGTGCTTTAACTGAAGCGATGTTGAGTCTTGTAGTAGGAGCAGTGAGCAACCAGCTTCTCTAACTGAACAACTGTCTGAAAAATTTGCTGTCTCTTATGTATATGTACGGAGTGGAAAAGTGTTTGTCATGGACAGCTCTCTGAATAGCAGACTGCTCAGTGCCACTGAAGAGATTCATGAGGGATGTGTTTCTGTGTGAATCCGGTAGCTTGCTTGTGCTAGTATAAAGTTTTGTATAAATACCGCATTTGAGTATATATTTCTGAATCTGTGCTCTTTCCCCGTTCATGAGTGAGGATACAACTTCTTAGACTGTACCGCTCTGTTGCAGTACAAGGATACGTGAATTTGTAGGCAAAGACTGTTTTCATGTTCCAGTGCACAATATCTGTGGTTTCATTTCCATTTTAGATGCCATGAAAGTGATTGAAACAGCAGAGTATACATATGTATGTGTGAAACATCTCTGTGCCCCTGAGAAGTGAATTCTGGAAAAAAGCACTTAAAACTGCTCAGCTTAAGTGCAGGCCGGAGTCTCATGCGGTTCTGCTTAAAACAAAAATAAGTACAAGTCACGGTGCAAACCATTTGGTAATATGAATTATGGACTGAAACTATTGATTAGTTGTTGGCTTCTGTCTTTGATCTGCTGTTCTGCTGCTATAGGAGAGCTATAAGGCAAGACCAGAGGGGGGAATAGGCAGAAGAGCCCCAGTGAAATGCAAGCCATGCCCACACCAGGAGCCTTACTTAAGCTTACTTGTGCTTTTAGCGTCATGCTCTTGGTCCAAGTTTGAGTGATGTTTTGGCCATTCCTGCCTCTCAGATCAGCAGAGCTGTTAGTGCTACAGCTAACCCATTACCTCAGTCTGAACATAGGGATAAGGGAGAGGTGAATGGCGAATTCAGCATGATCTGTGCGTGCTGATTTAGCACCTACCATTTCCCCCTCTTACACACATTGTTCTTGATTCCAGACACATAGCGTTATCTTGACAAAGAGCCACTTACGTGTGGTTGTGGAGTATGATGTAAAGAATGACTTTGAAAAAGAGTTAATGAATACCTGGGTCAGAGCTTGTCTTGATGGCGCCAGCGTGTACCAACCTGTATCCACAAACTTAATTCAGCAGGACAAGCATCAGTGGTGGGAGTAGGGAACTGTGGGTTTGCTCTTTAGATCGTCATAACTTGTTGCCAGATTTCATTTGATGTTTTTATACAGCTGTAGCAACATGAATTAAAACTCCTAACACCACTCTGAGCCTTCATTTCCATTTTCTAGATTTTTTTAAAGTCACAGGGAAGTTCTAATTTGCCTTAAATTACACATTAATATTGCCTTAAGTTTAATAATTTAATTAATATAATTTAATCAATATAATTAATTTAATTAAATTAATAAATTTAATGTTGCCTTAAGTTTAGAGATGGGCCTAAAGAGCGCAGGACGTGGTTTTTCAGTCCTTTGGTCTGAACATCAGGCCTCTTCCGTATATGCTAGGTTGTACATCTGGAGTCGTTAGTCGTCCTGGAAGTCTTGGTTGAGTTGTGAATCCCAGTCCTTCACTCCCTGTCATCTTGGCCATTTTGAGGGCTCATTAAATCTGCTAGTTGGAGGAGAGTCCCAAGTATACCTCTTGCTTTCATTTTCAATACAGAAATCCAGAGACTTCATAACGCACGTTTTGTGTTAATTTTGGCTATATAATACTCTGCCATATCTGATCCATTTAATATTTGTGGGAGGTATTTTCTCTCAGAGGAAGATTAGGAAGAATCCCCATGCCCTTGTTGTTGCAAAAGCCAGACTGTCACTGTTACTGGGATTATTATTATTTTATCTCGCAGAGTGCTCAGGGATTTCTTGCAAGTGGCTCTGCTTGGTGCTTTAGGTGGTAGGCGGACATGGACTGTGTTCAGTGATCTTTACTGTCCTTTTTGTCTTGCAGATTGAGGGATTTTAATGGCTTTCAGGTAGAAGAAAGTGGAGACAATCAAAATGAATTCCATGGACAGGCACATACAGCAGACCAATGACCGGCTGCAGTGCATAAAACAGGTAAGCTGAAGGTGGAGATCATTGCTGCTAGATGAGCATTGTGTATTATGTGGCAGGGGGTGTTGTGCATTATGGTTACCTGTTGCTTAATGAATATCCTTGCCTTTTAGAGGGGAGGAGAATGGTAGGAATGAGACATTGTAATTTCATGGAAGAGAAGAATATGTTACCAAGAGCTGGTGTATAAACCTCAAAAGCCAAATTTTCCCTTTCACCTTTCTAAGAAATCTTCAGCCCGGAGACTCAACAAATCTGTCTCAGCTGAAAGCAGAGTGGTGCTAGTCCTGCCAGCTCTGCCCTGAAAGCATCACAGCAGGCAACTATCTTTCTTGTGCTCTGAGCACAGTAATCCAAAATTTCCATGGGCCAGTTTTGATTCTAATCGAGTATCTGACCTGAGACCTGCACTGCCTGGAGACTCAAACTTGGACGGCTGGCATACCTTCAAGTGCTTGTGTTAATTGGTTTGTGCAGAGATGTAAAAACATCCGTCTGCATGATAAAATTTTCAGCAGCATCTGTTTATGAAGATGAAGGGCCCTTACAACTCACTGAAAGGCAGTGGGATTTAGGTCTCATTTACAGACTTGTCCACTGTAACCGTGCTTGCAAATGCTTTTATAACCAAGTGAAACTACAAAGGCAGGGATGGAATGAGCGGATGTCATCTTCCCTGCTTTACCCTTCTCGGTGAGCTTTGCTCTGTGACGCTGCAGGCAGCGTGTATCCTCCCCTCGCACATGTTGTTCGCTGCATGCAGGAATCCTTGCAGAAAATTCATAGCAGTGGTCCTGTGTGTAGCGGAGGTGAGCAAGAGACTGGTTTCTCATGTTGATGTTTCCTGGTTCTATCTCTAAACCAATGCATGCATGCAGCAAACAGATGCATAAATGCAAACTGCACACAGGTATTTTGAAGATTAGTTATCCCAGCTGCATCCACGAGGTGAGCTCCAAAGTTCATCTCTTCAGAACTGGTTGAAATTTTCTGAATTACTTTGGAAAAACAGAATGATATTATGAAGTTCCCAAATAATTTTTCGCTATTGTCTGAGCAGTTTTCTGTGTCAGTTCAGGCCACAGCATTTATAGAGGCTAGAGTCCCGCTGTTTCAGTTTTATATTTGTATTAACTAAGTTAAAAACCAACCTGCCTACTTTTGCTGTGGGACACGTGCATATTGCTTCTTGAGGGAGCACAGCATTTCTCTGTTCAATAGATTTCTTTGTGTTGTAGACACAAGCACCCTAAATCAAAGGAACTGATAAAAAATAAGCATTGGGGTGGTACTGGCTTGGTCTAGATTTTTTGAACTTATTTTATTTTCTTTTTATCTACAACTTCTTCAAGGGGGGCAGCAGAGGGGAAGGTGCTGATCTCCTCTCTCTGGTGACCAGTGACAGGACGTGAGGAAATGGAATGAAGCTGTGTCAGGGGAAGTTGAGACTGGACATCAGGAAAAGTCTGTCAGAGTTCAAGGGGCATTGGATGACACTCTTAGTCGTACGATTTAGTATTAGGTAGTCCTGGGAGGAGCAGGGAGTTGAACATGATGATCCTTATGGGTCCCTTCCAACTTGAGATATTCTACGATTCTATGATTATCTGTTCCTGTTCTCAGTTTCATCAGTCTCCATTGTTATGTTTTGTCATGTTTGCCTAGATATTAGTAGAAGGTTATATTTTCTAGAATGTGTTGCAAATCTGGCCATGCAGATATTTTGGGGCATATAAAAAAAGAATAGAGTTTATACCTAAGACAGCTGATTTTTCTCTCCATGTTTCCTTTGTAAGAGGAGATTTCGGAATAAATCAAACAAAGCTAGTTTGTAGGTCAAGGAGCGGAAATAGGAATCTGTCCCTGCAAAATTGCTCGTCATAATCCAGCCTTGGTCTGTGGTGGCTCTCTTTCTCTTTTATCACTCTGTGGTGAAAGTTGATTCATCTCATGGCCCTATAGAGGCCTGAGGGAAATACACATTTTGGGATTTCATCCCAGTTTCTTATGAATAACTGACTGGTTCAGAAGAAACATGCCCTTGACTGGCACAAATTGATGTCCTTTTTGGCCATCGTAGCCCATAGGGTGAGGAATGAAGTGACTTGCAGAACACTTTAACCTTCCAGCTGTAAGAACAGACCTTTAGATGAAGACAAATGGAGGATGCTGATCAGTTGCTTTTTCTAGAGTTGCCGGTTTCCATACATAGAGATTTGTATTATTTTAATGAGATAAAATAATATCAAATTACACTTCTTATATTATTAAAGGGGTGTTTTTACCAATGTAGTGGGTACTCTGTCAGTTAAACCACTAACTTAATTTGTACATAGTGCCGGTTTACATATGCATGTAGGATCTTTCTTCATTGATGAAGGCCGAGGGGAAGGGAGGAAGGTCCGACTTCCCAGCATTTGTGGAGCATTCTTGGTTTTGTTTGATCCTGTCTGGAAGAAAGCTCAGGGTTTTCTGGTAGGCAGGGTCATGGTTGCATAGCTGCTCTGTTCTGTCAGACAGCAAAAGATGCCTGACAAGGAGGTATCCTACTTGGGCATGCTCAGGAATTCATGGTGCCTGCATTCTGTATAGGCCCAAATAAGACAACAGGGATGCTTTTGTTTTCAACTCATGAAAAATTGTAGTTAACCAAGACAGTGGCTGAACACCAAAAATATATAGCAGGAAGCTTTTTTTGTGCAAGTGGCAATACTTGCAGTTTTGTTGGAAAGGAATGGCTGATGTTATTTTGGTTGTTGTTGTTTTTGAAGAACTTAGCATAGAGACTGCTCTTTGCTTTTTCATAGTTCCAAAATCTTGTGCTGTTACCTTTGCTGTAGTGGACAGAGACAGAAACTGACCCTGACTAGCTTTTTGGAGGAGACCCACTTCTCTGTCACAGGGTCATAAATTTCCATCTTGGAGACATTTACCTTGTTCTTTGAGACAGGTCGCTAGCTGGCAAAATTAACTGGTACCACAAAGAGTAATTTCCAATTCACCGCACGTTGTTGTGTGCATATTGGGTTTGGGATTGTCACGGTTTGAGGCTGGGCCGGCCACTAACAAGTGACAGACGCTCTCTACTAACCCCTCTCCCCTCCCAGAAGGGAAAAGGAGAGAGAACAAGGGAGAGAGACTTTACGGTTTGGAAAAGAAAACTAAAACAGCTTTAATGGTACAATAACAATAAAAGAAAAGATAATAATAAGAATAAGGAAAAAATGAAATATATACAGTATGTACAAATATATACAAAACCAATACCGAACCCAACTCCCCCCCACCCTGATGACAATACGTCACCACCACACCGCAGGGCTGGCACTGGGGCAGTCCCAGGCTGGACTCGGCAGCAGACAGGGACGGGATGCAGGAGCTGGACTCAGGCACTGGATTCAGGGATGCACGGATCAGTCCTCCTCAGATGTCGGCCATCGAAGAAGAGCGAAGGCGCGAGACCCTCGTGATCTCTCAGCTTTATACTGAATATGACATATATGGGATGGAATACTCTGTTGGTCAGGTTTGGGTCACCTGTCCAGTTCGCTCCTCCCTGTAGGTGCGACTCTTTTCACTCCTGGCACCCCAACATGGAGTACAAGATTTAGCAGTGACCTTGGTCGCCATAAGAACAAGTATAAGCAAGGGCCTCTCTGCATACCATTCCTTGGTATGAACTATGAACACCAGGCCTTATCACTGCTAGGAGCAGTCACTGTCTGGAAAAACAGGCTGCTGTTTCAGAAAATGCTGTTAGTTAGAGGAGACTTAACTGAAAAGTTAAAAGCACTAAAACAGAATTAGTTCTGATTTAGCCCAAACCAGGACAGGGAGCAAAGCAGGACCTTGCATGGCCATATCAATGTACCATCACCAATTTTGGGGATTAACTTCAGGGTCAGACAAAAACTTGCCTGCCTTTTCTTCCCTGGTCTCCAGTCTTTTCTCGTTTCTTCCCAGCCTGTGAACAACTAGCACCGGTGTTCTCCTGAAGGGGCGTATGCTTTCGGGGGGTTAACACAGCAGTGGCATGGAAGGCGCACTTCAATGGGGAGGAAAACCGTCCTTCCTTGGTGCCCAGCATCTGCATGTTTTATAACCTTGCTGGCAGCTAGTGGCTCATGCAGCCAGACTTGAGAGCTGTCTGCTGCCCTCATTGCCCCTCACCCCAGCCCCTGAGAAATGCTCTAAATGGTAATCCATGTGCTTCTTTAACTAGATCAGGTTTCAACACAGAGTCAGGACAGACATCTTTCTTCCCAGCTCTGTGGCTTGTGAGACACCCGTAATGTCCTTGCTGACTTCTGTTCCAGGATTGAGACTGTGTTTTACCTTGATCTTTTTTAGCGCTTTAAAGCTACAAACCCCAAACTTGTATATGATCAGCTAGTTAGGAAATGAAGTGTGTGTATTAAGAAGTGTTTCAGAATAGATGAAAGGGCAAACTGAAGAGGTGGCTGTGTATTTTAGCTTAAAAAAACCCCAGACTTCTGTGGAAGGCTGGAACAGCCTGTGAGGTCTCTTTGTACCTGATTCCCTTAGTATTTGTAAGTGTATGTGCTTTAAAATCAAACATAGTATTTTTGATGTACAGTGGAAAAAAGCCAAAGTAACAGGCTTCCCTTAACACATGCAATTAGTTTGTCATGACACAAGAGACTCTTCAGGGTACGTTGAAGGAGGCTGGATCTTCAGGGTACAGACTTGTTTTCTTTAATTCTTTGTCTGTACAAACAAAAACACAAAATGATTTTGTGCTCAGCGAAGGTCTGATAGTCCCCAAGAACTGCCCTATTCGAGGCTGCAGTAATAATCTGTTTATCGGCTGAGTGCTCATGGCTCAAGTGGCTCTGATATACCATCCACCATGGAGCACCAGGGCAGCAGGAGCTGGCTCAGGTGGGCACAGAGCTGAATTTGAGGGCTTCCCTGGTGCCTGGGGCCCAGGAGCAGCCTTCTGAAGGAGCCATCTTGGCTCCCATGGCATAGGAAGTCCTGACCAAGAGTTGAGTGGTTTTCTTAAACCATTCTTCATAGTAGATCAGAGGTGTGGCTTTAATCGAACACCATCTATTATTTTGCTTATGTGATATGAGCAAATACCAGGCAACATCAGTGGTTTGCATGACATCTCTTCTCTGCTCTCACCCTCATGTGTCCATTTTAAAAACTTAGAGCTATTTTAAATCTAGGGGCTTCTACCTTTTGTTGTCTCTGCTGTCGGTTTGTAAGGTTTCTATACATGTCTTCTGAAATTCTTGAAAAGAGGAAAATGGAGAAAATCTCTCTATATTTCAGTTACAAGGAAGCCAGCCCTTTCGGAATAGATGTGTGATACCTTCCTGCTGTGCTGGGGACAGTTGCCAGGGTACATACTAAAGCTGTGTTGAAATTTTAGTAACAGGTTAAAGGGAAGTATGAAAAGGCTCCCTGGTGTCAAAAGTATTTGGTCGTGGTGGGAACAGAGAAGGTTGTTTATGCTGTTTGTGTCGTGTACATCAGGACATATTGAGCAATATCATCAAATGACGCTGGATCACTTGGGGAACCCCGCTTAGTTGGAGACACACATCACATAGCTTGATGTCTAGAAACAGATCAGCATTTCTCCCCTCTTTCCTTCAAGAACACTTGCTGAATTGCTGCGGTTGCGATGCTTTGTCATGCCTACCAGAGAGAGATGCTAAAAGTTGTAATTGCTGTATGTTTTCGTTGATATTTTCTTGCTCAGATTAAAAACAAGCAGGCCCATTTCTTTCATCATTCAGCAACTGGGTGTTTGGTTGCTTGCAATTCAGAGGCAAATAGAATTCTTTGTATATTTACATAACTGTTAGCGTTTAAGCTCTGAAATGCTTGAACTAATTTTTCTGCTCTTCAATGTTATTGTTGCAGACTCATGTAAATGTTCAGCAGTCCTAAACATGTCATTTTTAATATATTTTGGACTGGTTAATATGGACTGGTATGAAATTACAGCTGAAAAGGTTTTAATAAAGCTTCATGAAAATTTCGTTCTTGATGAACTTTGAGAAGTATTCTTATGAAGGACACATTTATTTAGAATACATATTTTTTGGCTGTAGCCCATATAAGCATTATAGGAGTTTTTAGCAGTTAAATATGGAATAACATATAGCAGTAAGGCTAATGGTGAAAAAACCCTTTCTTTTACATAAAAAGTGATTTGATAGGCCTCAAGTGTTACAGCTTATTGGTTGAATGGTCCATCAATGCCATCTTAGTAGCTATGTTTTTTCTTTTTTTGAGACCCATAGCTGCAAATTCTTTGTCTGCCTTCATGCTCAGTCTGTTGGAATATTCCTTTGCTAGATTTAAGTATGTTTAGGAAAAACTGACAGCAGACCAGCTTTCCTGGCTCCTCTAGTCCATTTAGAGACTTGTCAATCAACATTCCTGCTCTGTTGATCCTGGTAGGGACTGCTCTGGCTCAGGCAGCAAAGCCAGGAGGGAAAGAGCAAAGAGGCAAAGTGCTAGAAGCACTTCTGGAGGGAAGGGGGAGGAAAACACTTTCTCAGCGTTCGCGGTATTTGTCTGGTGTGTTTATCTGACGAGATTCCAGTGGGCAGAATATAACCCATCATCTTTTGAGGCAGGCTGGTAAAGTTGTTGTTGGTACACTTCTCTCCTCAGTTCTGCTGCTTGTTTCACTGCAGCACCTGTCCTAAAGGAAAATATATATGTTTTAAACTTACACTTAAAACTTCTAGTACCCATAGTATTTAGAATAATTTTATTCTTTTCAATTTACTAATCTGGCCTATTGCTTAAAAGTTGCATGTTAGTAAATAAGCAGGAACATTTGAAAATTGTATCAATCTGTAAGTTGGATCCATGGTGTCACCTCTGTGTTAGATGATGATCATAGGAAGTCCTTTTTGTCAGCAGCTGGGTCGAACTCTGCAGTGAACATGTGGCATAGCTGGCAATGTGTCTCTATCTTCTGTAATGCCATTTCTGGCTCTTCCTCCATACCTATGCGCTTGCAACTTGAGTCCCTTCCATTGGGTGCGTTAGAGAAACAGCAAGTCCATAGCAGGTATGACTTGGACGCATTTGCACATAAGGACTATTGTACCTGTTTGTAAAAGTAGAAGGTGCTTTTAAAAAAAGTTGTTTGAAGTTGTGATAGTACTGTTAATACTAAGAGCCTTCAGCTGTGCAGGCCTCTACCATCATCTACTGAGGGGAAAGTCTCCTTATTGCTTCTATGCACTATGCAAGAAGAGCTGTTAATGTCGTACAAAGGCAGGTCACAAAGCACGCGTGCTCTGGCAGTTTTGTACGCACATGCAAATGAGAAAGATGTATGGGGGAAGCATTTCTTCTTTTGACTTTGAAATATCTCGGTAATGTCTAGCTGTCTGGTCGGCCCCGTGAGAATAGGTCATGTGAATTTTACATCTTCCACAGCGGTATCAGTTCATGTAGCGGTCATTTTAAATAGTCACCTTGAGATTTTATCTCTGCATAGATTAGGAGATTAAAATAATAAAGATTAAGTCAGTTGATTAAAAGTGCTGTAAAAGGCATAATCAGTTAGTAAGTAAACTACTCGAATCAGTAAAAAACATTAATTGAAAAACAAAATATGTCCAACAAATGTGCTGCTGTTTGACTGGATATACTGAAGACTATTGGTTATTTTTAAAAATCAGTGCATTTATGCTCCTGAAATTTAGAGAATGAATAAATGTGTTTAAGTGCATTTTTTAAAGTTGATTCAGTACATAAGTCAGAGGAATTTGAGACAGTACTTTTTTTTTCCCCTTGCCATCAACTCACCATACTCTTGGGTAGCATTATTTCTTTTTAAAGGATGCACTATTGACAATGACCTTCCAGTGAAGGGATGTTGGAATACTTCATTAATGTCTTTAAAACACCTTGATGTGGTAAGAACTGCATGAAAAAAAACCACTGACCCAAACTTTTCAAAATGCTGTGATATACACCTCAAATTGTTAAATGATTCATAACACAGAATTATTTATGTAGTAGACACACCACTTTGCCTGTATCCTTCACTTAATCTTCTACTAAAAGTCATTGTGAAGCTAGATTATTTTTTTTGTTATAAAGAGGGCAGGTAAACAAGTCTGGAAGAAATAAACCTATTTTCATCAATAAAAACCACTAACAATTTATGTAAATATTTAGATTGTTATTCTAATAGTGCAATAGTATTCTAAGGGAAAGAGCATAGCCACTGCCTTGAGAAAATTAACTCCTTGATGTGTTGAGATATTTAGGACTGAAACTACTGGCTGAAAATCACAAGAGCATTAGAGAAGAAAGCTCCTGTATAATCACACTGTCTGCTGGAATGATAAAGCTGAAGAAGCCTCAGCATTGTTGCTGTAATCACATATAGAGACGTCTTATGCTAGCATGTTATGATAGGGAGATACTAACGGAAAATGGCTTGTTTCAGTTGCCAAGAAGAGCGAGTGAACTGGTTAGGCAGACTGATACCATGACTCAGTTGAACTGTAATTACAAATTTAAAGATAGATGGAGCCTTCCATGACTGACCATGGCATTAGAGAAAGAACAAACAGTTGTTCCTTTGTTTCTTGACTTTTTTTTCCCATAAAATCATGTTTTCTGGATGATTAAGGAAATATAATTCAGAGCCATCTGATTATTTTGAGTCTTTTCTAAACCATACTGTTCTCAGTGCTCTCAACTGTGAAATAATCATAGAATAGTTCGGGTTGGAAGGGACCATTAAAGGTCATCTCGTTCAAACCCCCTGCAGTGAGCAGGGACATCTTTAGCTACATCATGTTGCTCAAAGCCCCATCCAACCTGGCCTTGAATGTTTCCAGGGATGGGGCTTCTACCACCTCTCTGGGCAACCTGTTCTAGTGTTTCACCACCATCATCGTAAAAATTTTCTTCCTTATTATCTAGCCTAAATCTGCCCTCTTTTAGTTTAAAACCATTATTCCTTGTCCTATCACAACAAGCTCTGCTAAAAAGTTTGTCCTCATCTTTCTTATAGGCCCCCTTTAAGTACTGAAAGGCCTCAATAAGGTCTCTCCGGAGCCTTCTCTTCTCCAGGCTGAACAACCCCAGCTCTCTCAGCCTGTCCTCATAGGGCAGGTGCTCCAGTCCCCCGATCATCTTCATGACCCTCCTCTGGACTCGCTCCAACAGGTCCAAGGTCCATCTCTTTCTTGTGTTGAGGGCCCCAGAGGTGGAGGCAGTACTACAGGTGGGGTCTCAACAGAACAGAGTACGGGGAAGAATCACCTCTCTTGACTTGCTGGCTATGCTGCTTCTGATGCGGCCCAGGATATGGTTGACTTTCTGGGCTGCGAGTGCACATTGCCAGCTCATGTCCAGCTTTTCATCCACCAGCACCCCCAAGTTCTCGGCAGGGCTGCCCTCAATCCCTTCATCGCCCAGCCTGTATTGATACCAGGGCTTGCCCCGACCCAGGTGCAGGACCTTGCACTTGATCTTGTTGAACCTCATGACGTTCACACAGGCCCACGTCTCAAGCTTATCCAGGTCCCTCTGGGTGGCCCCTGTCCCTCAGGCATGTCAACCACACCTCACAAGTCCAAGGGCTGGAGGTGACAAGAGTACAAAGATAAGATTGGACTGGGCACTGTTGTTCATGTATCGATAGATTAACAAAAAGACATACTGCCACTAGTGTGCCCCGTTTCCATCTTCAGTCAGATCTGAATCACAGCCTTTAGACCCCTAAGTCACAGTTTCCTCGTGAGCAGGGGAGAGTGGGGTAGAACAGCCGTAGATGGGTTTATGATGAAAGAAATTTAATTTGCTGGATGTTGCCTTATATATCACAAAGTTCTATCAAAGTATATTGTAACCATACTGCAGTTACATAGATGTGAAGAGTAACAGAGCAGGAAGACGGCAATGCAGTTCTGATCAGCAGAGCTAAAGAGTGATTCTTGTTTTAGATCTTCTAGCTTCTCTGTATAGTGCTTGAGGATCGGGATGTTGAATCCATCGTTAACACTTTTGTAAAACTAATGGACAAGCCAAGGTTGCAGTATCTTTCCTTTCCTCCAGCACATGCACACAGATACACAATCTTCCTCACAGAGCTCATGGTATAGGAGATCCAGGCAGCAGAACAGGCCTATTCAATTACCAGGCATTCACCTTTTTTGAAACCAATACTGATTTATACGCCCACATTATGTTAGAAGTGTATGAGAGAAGCATCTATGGATGTCTGTATTAGTACAGGTTTTGTTCCCTTATAACTCACAACTGAACAACTTGTGCTTTTCTGCAGTTCAGTGATGCTCATGGGTTTTGTTTGTTCTTTTTCTCATTTGTTAGCATGTGATCTTCTGTCTTTAGTATTGACTCCCCTGCCTGTCTTACCCAGTATTTTTGTGTAATTAAAACATCTGATAAAGAAGTGCTGGTCTTTGCTCAGTATTTACTGTTTTCCTTTGAAAAAGAAGCTGCAGTAGACAAATGGGGCAAAGGTGACTCCCTTTCATTCTGTTTTTATAAGTAGGCATGGCTAACATAGTTTTAATCTCTCTCTCAGTGTATCTAGTGCTTCTCAAAATGTGAGCTTAATAAAATATTTATAAATCCTCCGATGGAATGAGCCATGTAAGTGCAAGATAATTCTATTAATTAGGGATCTCTCAATCTCACAAACACTACATTGGGAGGGGGGGATTATCTGAATACAAAATGCACAGCTTGAGCCTTTTAATTTTTTGATAAATAAAACAATCTTTGATATTGAAGGGGACTGTAGAGAATTGAACTATATATAACCATATCCAGATAAACAAAAATCACGCTCCCAAAAGACAGAAAATAGCTCAATACTCCCCTCTATCCTCTTGAAAAAGACCATTTGTTTTGAATCTTCACTGCAGATGAGTTTATAATATACTGAGTATAGCTGCTTGTGGGTAAGGCCTTTGTGTAATCACACTTGGCTGTAAAAAAAAATAAACAGAGAAACCACCTATTTCAGGTTACAGTGTTTTCTACATTTAAAGCATAGCCTCAATTCATGTCCTGTATTTCTGTAACAGCCCCTGAGCTCTGTTGCAGCCAGTGGAGGGCATGCCAGGGAGAGAGAGAATTCTTGGTGGATGGGGATCTGAAGTTAGAGGCCTGTGTGTAGGAGAGGGAGAGGGGCTCATGGTTGGGCTCACTCAAGGAGCCTGCTCAGGTTTTAAAGTAGTAAAGGCACTATTAATGTATTACAGCAAATGACCCTTGCTGATTTGCAGGTTCTCTACTCTTTACTTATGGTGCTGAGTGAGCTATCAAATTTAGGTCTAGTAGGAACATACTTGTGTGCTGAGTAATACACAGAGACCAGCCTTGTCTCCCTTTGGTTATGCTGTGTCAAGGGTGTCTGACCAGGAATCCTGTTTACATTCTTTAGATAGGTGATTAGTTTTAGTTTGGGAGCTGAATGCCCTTTACCCAACATGCAGGACCACAGTAATTCTTCTCCCAGCTTGTTTCAGTTGAAGGGCATGTAATCTCTTGCTGTTCTCTCTGCTCCTTTGCTTTCCAGGCCCCTTTCTTTCCTACTCCCCTCTTCGCCCCCCTTCAGTACAACAGTGCATTTGCATTACATGTGATTGCAGGCATGTCTGGGTGAATCGTAACAGAAAAAAAAAAAGTCTGAATTGCCTGGCTGAAACTGCCAAAGCACCTGGACACCAAATCCTCTCTAGGGTCAGAGCGAGTGTGCACCAGGGTTAGAAAAGTCGTATAGGCATGGAAAGAGTGGGTGAGCTCCTTCCTCAACCAGTATCAATTGGTTTAGTTCCAAAGGAACTATGGTTTCTGCATGAAAGGTTTTGAGCATCGTTGTTTGTATATATGAAGTTCAATAATTGCTGAATATTTTGGTTTGCTTTTAAATTCCTAGACTTGTACAGCCATACGAGAATTTTAACTTCCATTGTTGTGGAGAAAGACTCTGAAACCTGCATGCCAGCAGCTGAAAATACCAAGCAGATCATGTGAACTCTGTACACATGCATTTCAAATGTCATGAGCTCTATGCAAAATTCATGGCATGCTGAATATCTGGCTCATCTTTTGGAAAAGATGGGTTTGGTACTTTATATTGCTTGAAATTCTGGACCTGTTGCGAGGTTTTGTAGAACTCATAGATGAACCTGTTGTCTAGCTAGGAATAACTTGGCTGAATTCTGAGGATTAACCCAAGAGTAAATATGCACAATATCAGAACACTAAAAATCTTTATTTCCTTTTGCACCTCTCTTTGTATGCATTGTGTTTTTATGGAGAATAACGAGGAATATTAATAAGAAAAAATAGTTCTCTAGGTTGAAATAATCAAAAGTACCATTATTTTAAAAAGGGGAGGGGGAGGGGTGGTGTTGTGAGGCAGGAGGAGTATTTATACTGTGAACTTAACTTTGTCTTGCTCTTACATTGATGATATAGCTCCACCTTCGGGAGAAGTTTTGTGCTGCGTTTAATCCAAAGTGTGGGCTGCTGAGAGCAGAGTCCTGGTACCTTCCCAGCCCTGCATTTTGTTTGCTGCCACCTTCTTGGAGTCAGGTCTAATGATTGCGTGGTCGCATGGGGAGCCTCACTGTAAGTGATGACTGAAAATGTCCGTCATCATTGATAACTGAAAATCAGTATTTGGGAGGTTAGTTCATGGTAAGAACGGCAAGCGTGGTCTCATGCACTGGAAGTGGTGGAAGTATGTGATTTGGGGAAGAAGCTGTCGGGGGTAGCCTGCCATGAGACTAAGCATGTCAAGAAAATTTATCCTTAGTTGTAGGTCATCTTCAGTCTTGTATTGAAAGAAAAGATGACATGCTATAATCCATGACCATTCCCTTGAGCTCCTGAGTGGCCTGCCGCTGGAGTGACACGCACTACTCCTGTCTCCCCTGCTAGTGCTAAGGTTCAAGGAGCTGCACTGCATGCCATTTTGGAGAGCCAGTGCATCTGAGATGATTAGTGTAGCATGAGGCTAGCTCACCATGCAGCCATGCGTCCTCTCGAGCTGTGCAGGAGAGCAGTTAGGAGAAGGCAGGAGCCTTTCTGGGCTGGCAGCCATCAGTGCTTGCGTTAGCTGGCTGTGCTTGTGGAACAGCCGCCAGAGCTTTCTGTCGTGCAGGAGAGCAGCTGCCTCCTGGATTTCATTTCCCCAATTGGTGCACCAGTTTTGCCAAGCATGCAGTCTTGCCACGTGGTGTGTAGGAAAGGGTTAATTGCAGAGTGAAGAAAAGGCTACCTGCCATCTAGCTGTGTTTTCTTTTTCTGTGCAGTCAAAAGCTCCCTGTGTTGCTAGTGTATTCTGTCCCTCATGTGAAATTCCCAGACTCATTGATTAGTGAAGCTAGACGGTAGACAGGGTCCAAGTGGCTAACCGTGTGAGAAATTCAGTGACTGTAGGCTACTGTTAATTAACCTAGAATCTAGCAACATGGCATAGTGTCTGTGTGATAAGTTATATTATCTTCAGCAGCTCAATTAAATCAAGGAGTGAGACACAGAGCAGACGTAACTCAGCAAAATAAACAGACAACTTGAGTCAGCCTTTATAATTTGGTGCGACATCACGTAAATAAATGCAGTAACTTGTTTAGCATAGTTAAGCAGTTTGCTGCTCAAAAACTTATTTGCATGACGTCTCATTTTGAATAGGTTAAATTGGGGCAAATTAGGTCTGTGCCTTCAGTCTGATATATTCCACAGAAAAGAGAGAAAAAAATCCTCCACCAGAGATGTCATTTGTAAATTGAAATTCTACATTTGTTTTCTATAGCAACAAAATGAAACATATGGATTCCATGTTTAAGTGATTCACTTTCCATATCATTGCTGTCATGTTAGCATTTCTTGATGCGTGAGATGTTAACCCTCCGTAATTGCTCTTAATTTTGACTGTTATTCTTCTATTACTTACTAGACTGTTCTGTCTGAGATACATGAGTGTACATCTGGGTTGCAGTCTTCTATATTTAGAGGAGATAAGACTGTTGTCTTTGCCGTATTTCAATGTGGATAATTGGTTTCTGTCTCTAAAATCATATTGAGTCTTTCTTTGGTTACAGGAAGTGGTTTGCACCCACTTCGGTGTGGGTGTGTAGACTGAAAGTATTCGATTGTGCTTCAGCATCCTTTTAAAATACCAGGTCTTGATTACATACATGTATTTCACTCATAGGGGCCTGAATTAATTCGTGGCATGAAGCTTAAACTTTTGGACCCACTGCAGAGTTTTACTGCATATCAAGACTTTTTGATCACTGTCTAATTAGAAGGGAGTAACGACTTCAAGCAGTGGCTGTATTTTGAAATGTTTGCACCAAAAGTTGCCACGTATCAGCTGTTGTGTGTAACTTCCCATGTTAATGTTGTTCTCCACCCTTCTGGCAACTACACAGCAGCAAACCATGCAAGAGGCACACAGACAGTTGCTGTGAAAGCTGGTGAACTTGGGTCCTAGTGTACCTGCATCCTCTGCCCATGTGTCCACTCTAATTTACAAAGATGGTCTGTTCTTTATGTAAATAAAATGTTTAAGCCAGAGGTGATCACGAGCAGCAGGTAGATGTTCCTGTCTTCCCTGAAATCCAGCCCAAATGTCAGCCCAGTCCTCAGAAAGGGGCTTTGCTGGTATAATTCACTCTTGTTGGACATAGTAAAGTGGAGACCAAAGTCCTTTGCTGTTTTCTCCATCCCCCTACACCAGACTGTTAACTGAAGTGCTACAAAGAACACAAGATTCCTTCCAAGACCAAAAATAAATCACTCTGAGAAACTGTCTCTTCAAAGAGTCTCTTCACCACCTGGTGATCCCTGCAATAATGATACACTCACATGCATCAGTCAAATATTTCTGTGATTTCTGTTCCATTCAGGCTAAGGAAATACTAAGTTTTTTGAGTTATAAATGATTACACTGAAAAATTTCTTAGGTTTTGAAATAATAGAAATTGTTATGTTTCACTAATAGCCTTCTAAAAAGCAGGTGACACTGAAAGCAATCTGGTAAATAACTGATTCATTCAGTTGATTGGCTTTGTTCATCTCTGCTTCAGATTTTATTGATACAAATCCTCTCTGCTTGTTGAAAACACCATTGCTTGCAAGCATGGTGGTGTTAGGTGGCCCTTCACTAGTAGCTTTGAAGATACAACAAGGTGTGTCATAGCCAGATGTGATTGATTGTCACTTTTTTCTAAACCGTCTACTAATGAGGTGATTCCCCCCTCCCCCGCCCCTTGTTTACTGAAGCACGGTTTCAGACTAGACTCCTCAGGCACACGCCTTGCTTCTGTCAAAATGCTGCCAGTAATTTCAGTTGAAGAGGATGGAGTAGTGAATGGGAAATGCTTCAAAACAAAGCTGATGGATGGATCTGGCGTAAGCTTTGTTATGTACTTCTGTTCTTGGATCAAGAGCTAAGAAAATCTCTTTAATTTCTTGTTCAGTGAATATAGTAGATGTAATATTCTTCTCAAGCAGGCTTTTTGTTGTGAGGATGTGAATGACATTGGGGCTTTTTGCCCTGGATGCAGTGTTTAAGCTGTCAATAAATAAAAAAAGTCGCAGTAGGCATTTGGAATGTCTTCTTGTGTCACTGGGGGAAGGACTTGCACCTGCCTTCATGCTTTGGTTCATACTGAATCTTCTCTTTGTTTTCCACAAAAGTAACCTTGCCCTCTGTAATCTGAAAAAGAAAAATCAGAGGAAAACCTTAATTTGAAAATATTAAGAAAGTCAGAAAACTGTGGTAAATATGTCCCAGACAGAACTGCATGTGGCATTGCAAGAAGTATCCCTGCAGGACCAGCTTTTCTCTCATCATGGGAGCTACTCAAATACACTCCAGAAAGTCAGAAACCGCTGGTATTCTGAGAACGTTTTCTTATGGTTTATTTAGGGCTTTTTAGCCTATAATGGAACTAATAGAATTGCTTATCTTGCCCAACCAGCTACTAAACTAGTTTCAGTTGCATTTAAGCAGTTAGGATTTTGGCATACCCCCACTGTATTTGAGAAGTGGATTATGACAGTGGGCCTCTGTGCTCAGTCCTGATGCAGTGAAATAACTTGATGGAGAGTTACAGAACAAACAGTTAAGTCATTGAGGTTACCCCTTTGACACAGGCAAGTAGAAGGAGCGTCTTCTTCCATAGGGAAGCGCAAATTTAGTGTATGTTGTACCTTTGCTCTAGGAAAGGGATAGTGCTTTTCAGTGGTGTCATGGTAAGTAGGAATTGGCGTTATGTGATGCTAAACTGAAAATTAAGGATATGGCTACGGTCCTGCTCTGCTTTTTGTTTGTGAGCCTAAATCTGTAAGAATTGTTCTGATTTGAGTGTAATGTCTGTTTCTCATTAGGGAAATTTCATTGTAAATGTTAGTGGAAGATGTCGTGTGTGTAGATGGCAAATGGCAGCACTGGTGAAAATAAATATTATCTAGCTCTTCATTTAGTGCTTTTCATCAGCAGATCTCAATTCATTTCACAGAGAGGGAAGGACTATTAAAGAGTATTTCACATACAGAATTGAGTAGCTTTCAGTGAATTTTTCCTTATGTTGTTTCTGTGTGGAAGGAGTTTTTGGTTTGGGTTTTTTTTTACCTACTGAGAGATCTGTGACTTGTGTCCTACCAGTGCAGTATGTGTTCAGTATGGTGCTCACCAGTTTATGCGCCTTTTTTGCCTTCTGGAATTGTATATTTGATATAGCAGAGCTATAGCATATAGCATATGTTATTGCAGAAGGGTTTGAACCAGCTTCTGTTTCCTGTGCAGGTGAAAGTGGTGTGCAGAAGGAGCATATACATTAAAGAGATTTTGTGTCAGGCAATCACTTCCCTGCAGGGTTAAATTAAGCCTTCAAAAAGGCATCCTTTTCCCTTTTACTTAGAAGGTTCGTAACCCAAACTGCTGGCTCTGTTCATGGGACCTTTTTTTTTTTTTACAAGAAGCCTTAAAATACGGCTTCTTATGTTTATTTACTTGGATTCTTCTATTTGTACATAAAATAGTTCGACTCCAACAACTAGATGATCAGCTGGCAAAGAAATGTAGTTCTGAAATGCAGCCTAGGTAAAGCTATCAAACTGGATGGTAGTGTGAGCTATAGTCCATGTTTGTAGAGCAGAGGAAGAAAACTGCATTGCACAGTGCCTCTCTGCTTTTTCAAATTCTGCTATTATTTCAATCTGTGCCCCACATGTCAGTTGTTTCTTGTTAAAACAAGGCCTCTGACCAAGAGCCTTCATTGAATAAAAATTACAGTAATGTGATCCAAAAGCTCACAGACTGGGAACTCCTCTAAACCTGGCACGAGAGGATTTTTTTTTCCCTTCATTTGTCATAAAGTTAATAAATGCAGCTTCTCAGGCATGAGGGGACAAGGTGGGGGAAAAAATCAGTTGTGAACATTATTGTTAATCCAGATGCTTAGAAATGTGCAGTCATATTTTCCCAAATTATGCAACTGATTCAAAAATAATGATATATTTTTAAAATTAAGCCGTTGGGGTTTGTGCCTTCCGGATAAAATGCTCATCTCATTTTCATGTTTTTCTCAGCAATCCCAAGAATTATGAAACTATTATTGAAAAAGATGCCAACACTTCCTAAAGACACTTTTCTTCTTCTTTCTGGAGTTGTCATTGTAATACCTAGCAGCACCAGAACTGGAGAATTTAGTAGTAATATTGTTCATGTTAATTTAATTCCTTCTTTCCTGTGCCCTTCATCTGCTAAAATGCTGGAATACTTTGGCAGTGTAACACAGTGAGAGATGATAGTGTGAATAATAGTATCGGGTAAGTTTACTAAATAACTCTAGAAACAGGACTACAGGTTGTTCAGTACAAAGTAACAGAAAATTGCATGGCCCATGCAAATTTCAAAACAAAACGAGATTTTTCTCCCAAAATTGTGCCGTCCTCTTCAGGAGAGATAGGATTCCACTCTGAAATTTCTATGTGCTTTCTGTGCATGTGAAAACATTTTCAGTCATGGCAGTATCCTACCACACTTCAGTCAAGCAATAATCCTCCATTTTTCATTGTCCCAAAGTCCATCACCCAAATTACTCACGATGTTGCATCACAATGAACAGAAACCAAAACTCCTAGCAAGGATCATTATAGTAAGTGGGCTTCGCTCCGTAACTGGTATTTTCTGACACTGTCCTGTTTGCCTCCTGGCTGGCAGGCAGAGGTTAAAACCTTGATTGTTGGAAGGCAAGGCTGTGCTGGCATGTCCCGACAATGGGGAATAAGCCCAAGGCAAAGACTTTGAACGTAAGACTGAAATTTCTCTCAATTTGGGCTCTGGACAGTTTTGATTTCCAAGTAGAATCCATTATTATTTGCAGGTGGGAGAGGTGTTGGAGGAAATAATTCAGGGGAGCTCTGGTATTTCAGCTACAGCTTGCCTCTAACTACTGAGGACATATCAGACAATTAGAAAATCTGTGTAAGTATTAATAAGAATGAAATAGGACTTTCTGTGTTCACTGTACAATTCAAGGTCTTGCTTCCAAATTATACGCTGTTCCTAGTTTCCAAACATTGCATTAATGTGATGTAGAAAGGACTGTCAGCCCTTGTTTATGTTATTTACTGTGTTGCTTCATCTTCTCTTTCTAGCACTTACAGAACCCTGCAAACTTCCATAATGCAGCAACAGAGCTCCTGGACTGGTGTGGAGACCCCAGAGCCTTCCAGAGACCATTTGAGCAGAGCCTGATGGGTTGTTTGACGGTATGTCTCTGTGGCAGTGGTTCCTATCCTGTTTTATACTGTATGCAGTCTATCGTGGCTGAGGGAACTTGATTTTCAAAAACTGCATTTGGTGGGTTGTTTCGTCATTTTAAACACATGAAGCCAGATCCTAACAACTGTTTATTTGACTCCTTTACTTAACAGGAAGCAAAATGCAGTAACAAGAAGTTAAATCATAAAAGGGAAAAACATTTATAGTTAGATTACTTACAAATGCATGGGCTAGGTTACTCGATATGCACATACAATATGTATTTTCATGGTCTGAAATTGCTAAGAAAGCTGTGTTCTTACAGAGTTAGTGGACTTTTCAGGCATTTATTTTCATTTGCTCATTTTTGGGGGTGGGACTGGAGGACTACTCGTCTTCTAAGTATGCCGTACTTTCAGCTAAACAGTGTTTCTGACATGCCTGTTCAGCTTAGTCGGTTACATATATTGACTGCAAGTATAACCCTGACATCCTAATTCCAACAGTTTTGTTGACATCAGTGCTTTTCTTTCCATTCATTCTTTATTAAGACCACTGTAGTTCCTAAAGCAACTTCATTATAATGCATTGAAAATATATTTTAGTATGTACACACAGCATTTCTTGGTTTGAAAGTGTTATTTTCCATTCACTCAGCAGCAGGATCCAGTCCAAAATTGTTACATGGAGTCAGGACTTCAGAAGAATTAATTTCTCACTGGAGTAGGAGTGTTCAAAAGCCTCACTGCAATTTGCAGAACAAGTTGATATAAATAAATGGTCACAAAAGAGATAGAAATTTTAAAATTATTAATGAAGAGACCATCATTGTATTTGTTGGGGGAGCAGAAGTACATGGATTGTTTTCATGCGCTATGTAGCTGATGTATATAAAACAGACACTGAGACTGAGCTTTAGTTGCCAGAAATCCAAATGTTAAGGAATGGCTCCATCTTAATGTGCTCAAGTGTATAGCATCCCTCAGATATCAATGTCAAAAAGTTAGAATAAATCAAATGATATAAGGAGGTGCATATCAATCTTTCAATTAAAAAAAAAGAAAGTTAGAAATGTTAGTAAAGTCCAAAGATAAGATATTTACAGTTCTGTTGGAAGTAAAAGTTATGTATAACCTCTATCACGAGAAAAAGTACATAGGAACTGATGTGACCATAAGTATTTAATTTATACTTTTTAAAAACTTTACTAGCATTTTCAGGTTTAGCATTTGGGAAAGGAGACATTCAGCTCAAGTATACTTAGGCAGCCTGTGCACAGTATTTCTCTGCAGACCTCTGCTAGAACATTGTAAATCTGACCTGTGATTCCCTTGCTGTTTAAATATTTTCTTTCTACATAAGCAGATCTGCAGCCCTGCCCAACTGCAGGGTCAAAATAAGGTCTGCCTGCTAGTGATTGACTGTCTTCAAAGAGCGTAGGGAAAGCAAGAAAGAAATGCAAAAAAACCCCAACCCTTATTATCTAAGTACTGTTAAGATTTGAACAGCATGTATTGCTTTGCTTCATACTCCTCCCTGAAATCTGAACAGGGTGGCATGAAAATCCCTCTTTCCCAAGCTTGTTATGGGAGACCACTGTGCAGTGTAGGACTGACTGGCAGCAGCATCTTTATCACGTGTTGTAATCTCATTATATTCCTAACAAGGAAAAAACACAGGAAATTAACCAGTTGGCTTGTTTTATGTTAGATAAATACACAGGGTTTGCAGAATGCATATAAACTGCAATGAATATGTGTTTCTTGTTACTCATTTTAAAATCGCTCTAAGGAAGGTATTCTATAGTTTCTCACTGTGTACATCCTTTTTCCTGCTTGCCATTAAACAGGCTTAACTACATGGCTGTACCCCAAGAGGTTGATACTTCCTTTATCTTCCTAATACCCAGCAGTACAGTGGGCAAAGTCTCTCTCTTTTTTTTTTTTCTCCTTACAAAAATTCTTTCTATCTTGGTTTGCTCATACATAACTTCTTTCTAAATAATATGTTGTTCTTCAAAATTTAGAAAAGGCGGATGTTGAGGCTTGTTGTCCTCTTAACAGGAAAATGTGTTTATCTAGTTTTATTTAACAAATACGATAGAACTTCAGTCTGTTTCCAGGGAAATTATTCAGAAAGTTGCAAATAAGTGAAAGGCAACTGAAATACTGGAATATCGTGAGTAAATTTAACATCATCTTGCTTAGCTGCATGGTCTGTACTATCAGGAGCCAATTTTTCTTAACGCTGACAAAGTTTATCAACGTTCTTCTTTGTGGGGATTATGCTCGAAGAAAAATTAAAGATCAGTATGAAAGTCTGTTCAACCACTGAAACAGGATTATTGTTCTGTTTTGCCAGTCTTTAAAATGACCTTCAAAACTAATATTCCTTAAAACGCCTGTATTTTTTGAGATTCTTTTTAAAGCAAGTAGTCTCTGCCATCGTTGCAACATTTGAGCTGTGTGGATTCCTAAAGGCAAACGCATTTAATCCAAGAATTCTACAAACACTAAAAATGCTTGCTTGCTTATGAGACGACTCCTCTGTAGTGTGCAAAAGGGTTTTTTTTTTCTTTTATGACATGCTGTACTGTTAACTTTCTGACTAGGGAAAATTGGCATACTAAACTGTTCTGGAACCATCAAGGGATATGAAATAATCATATCCTACTAGCAGATAACAAGAGTATATACTAATCCAAATTGAAACATATTAATTTATCACTGCTGCAAAAGGGCAGCCTCTCTCAGGAATGAGCAAACCTTCCATTCATACACTACGAAGTTTAAATGCATCAGATGTAATGACAGAGCATCAAAACAGATCTGTTGTGTTATGAATGGCCAATTTAATGGTGCCTCTGGTAGAATGGATTCTTTGCGTCATTTAGTGTTATCTATATTTTTTCAAAAATTAACCAATTAGATTTAATCCTATTAATAAAAAGGGAATAAATATGCTCAAAATCTTGAAATTGTGATTTAATTTAAGAAGTAGGTCTTAGAAAGTAGTTCTGTTTATCCTGCACACCATCTTCATGTCGGCACTGTCAGTAATACCAGGTTGACTTTATAACACCACTATGTTTCTGTTCCTGTTGCCAGTCTAACAGATCCTGAATGGATGCAGAAGAATGGTCTTAGAAATATTCTGCTTGGACATCAGCAGAAAACGTTCCAGCTTCACTAACAGTATCACTGGTTTTGATAAAAATACATAGAATAGGCTGTTACAGAAGGTTTTCTGTGCTTAAATTGTAATGCCAGCACTTAGGGAAATCTTGATGACTTGAAAATTTGAGTTAGCTAGGCAACACGTGTTGAACATCAACATGTTTCTAGTGTTTGTTTTTCCTTGGCGATCTTTTTCCTCTTTTAGAATAATAGATGTGCACAGTATATGTACTACCTATTTGCAATAGATAATAATTTTTATGTATCAGCAGTACTTGATATTCCTGGAGTTAACATTTGTTGCTGTGGGCTCCAGTGACATCATATGCAGAATACCAGGAATGGTTTTCTTGTCTCAAGAGCAAACTCAGGATTTGGTACAACAGCTGAAATTTTACCAGAGAGGTGTCTAATAAGGCATGTAAACAGGCTTTGTTTAACTAGTTAAATACTTTGTGTTTGTTATGTAGGATCCTTTAAATGATTGCTCTTTTAAAGGTGAACTAACTGCTGTTTGTGATAAAGAACTTAGGTTAACGCTGTCAAGGCCTATGAATAAAGTGGAATAATTCTGTGCAGTGCAGAGAGTCAAAGAGAAAAGGTTTAGGGTACACAGGTAAACCTATGGCTTGTGCTATAAAAAGAAAATAGTTTTTCATGAACTAAGCCCCAAAAGCTGTGCCCCTTGTGGCAAAAATGTGTGTGACTGCACATGCGTCACTGTTATGTTCAAACGATTCTGGCAGACACTAATTCTAGAGTTTACCTTTTATGCTTACCCATTACAGAAAATCACAAAGTGGGTGGGTAATACAAGTTTATGTAGAAGATGCATTTCAACAGATAAATAAAAAAGTCAAGGAGGGAGGGGTAAGCTTTGAATCTGTTCCCTTAAACAGCTTTGATGGAACTCGTGCAAACAAATGATGATCTTTCTTGGAGACAATACACTCTCTTCTAACTTGCCAAGGAAAGCTAGGTGTTATTTTTCAAATCAGATAGGACTATCTGTAGGCCAGGAACTGAATTATATTTGAAATCTTTGATTCTATAAATTACTGACATTGAAATTAATATGGTGTTCTTTGGTATACAGCATTTTTGCATAGTGTTACGGGGAGCTGATTAAAATAACCTCCACTTTCCACAAACCCAATGTAGCTGGTTTTAGTATGATTGAAACAGTTTCTGATTCTAGTGTTGATAGTTTATAAAGCACTTTGGGATGACATGATATTATTATAAGGTGTCTTGGTTTCAGCTGGGGTAGAGTTAATTTTCTTCCTAGTGAGTGATACAGTGCTTTGTTTTGGATTTAGGATGAGAATAATGTTGATAACATGCTGATGTTTTGGTTGTTGCTGAGCAGTGCGTACACGAAGTCAAGGACTTTTCAGCTTCTCATACTGCCCTGCCAGTGAGGAGGCTGGGGTGCACAAGAAGCTGGGAGGGGACACAGCCAGGACAGCTGACCCAAACGGCCAAAGGGATATTCCATACCATATGACATCATGCTGAACAACAAAACAGGGCGGGGAGTTGGCCTGGGGGTGGCAGCCTGATGCTTGGGGACTGCCTGGACATCGGTCAGCAGGTGGTGGGCAATCGCATTGTGCATCACTTGGTTTGTATATTCTTTTATCATTATTATGATTATTTTCCCTTCCTTTTCTGTCCTATTAAATGGTCTTCCTCTCAACCCGCAAGTTCTACCTTTTGTTCCTCTTCTCTCCCCCATCCCACTGAGGGGGAGTGAACAAACAGCTGTGTGGTGTTTAGCTGCCAGCTGGGTTAAACCACAGCATAAGGCTAATATTCTTGATAAACTTAAGAATATCATTCTCTGAAACCATACTGTATATGTCATTACCTGACTGTCTTCTGAAAGAAGCAGCTTCAGTTACTACACAGCAGTTAAAATAAAGGGCAGATTTACAGACTCGTCTTCAGCGAAGGACAGTAAAGGTACTGCTTTGTCCTCTTACTGCACTTCAGCATTACAACGCACCAAGTTCATTCTTCAGGGCTCCTCAGTGTGTCTGAAAAAGAAAGAAAAGGGTGAGAGCAGCACAGCTGTGTGCAGTTACTCTGTAACTGTACCTAGAGGCTTAGTCTAAGAATTAAAATCCAGCACTACAACTATTTTGGACAGTAGGAGGCATTTAGGTAAGCAGAGTGTGCTTGCCTGAGCTGGCTCTTGGCCAAAGCACTGAACGCAACAGAGCTGCTCTAGTGAAAAGTGAGTTCTCTGACCACCGTGGTTAGGAGCTGGGTCTCTCTTTGCATCCAAAAGATTGCACTTCCTACACCAGTTTGTCCACAAAAGGCTATGCTGAAATAGTCATTAAAATGCCACACACACCCCACCCCCCCACCCCCACCCCCCGCAATGTTCTAGATTTCCTCTCCAAATGTTGGGTCTACCTCAGTCATCAGATGTGGGAAACTCACCTGTGTTTGTTTAGGAAACGTTTCTCTTTTAATTTAAAGAGTAGCAACACACAAAGCTATAGTCCTAGTCATACTCTTATCTGGAAGATTATGGATTTCATTTAAATGCTTGTAGCTCTTGCTAGACCTATGTACTGATGAAGAGAGTTGCTGAAATAATGAGTATGTGAATTAAACTGATGGAAGTATCTGCTAAAGGTTCATGTTTTAGTTATACTGATACATGGTACAATGATCTTTTGAATTGCATTTGTCTTTGGAAAATCCTGGAATTGAGACTGTTGACATTTTTTAGGTCATTTTAAGGAAAAAAAAAGCTGCTCTCAGTTTCATGATACAGAAATCTATTCTAGCTCATCCAATATGTAACGAAAAATATAATTGATTTTAAAAAATATAAAGAAATACAAAAATTATGTCTCTGAATAATGTCAAGTTTCTACAACAGGTTGCTTCAGACAGCAAAAACAACAAAGTCGAGTTAATGCTAATGTGTTCACAAGATATCTGCTGCTCCGTTGACTTCACACCTGGCTGGGTTCATTCTGTTTAATGAAGAAAAGTATGTAATCAAAAATCAACATGTGACATTTAAAAAAATCAGATTTCAAATCAGGTTAGGATCTGAATGTGAGTAATTCCAGATGGAAGAGTAGGTTCAGCATATCTGTACTCAGAAAATGGCAGGATGCATCTGCCCATTAGAGCTCTAGAAACGTTGCATTTAGTCTTTGTATCCAAGACTTCCAGAGCGAAAAGTTCTTCATGTGGAAGAAATTCTGCTTCCATCGCCCTCTCCATGCATTTGTTAAGGACACAATTTTATATGTTTGCAGTGCAGACATATAAATGGTACAGACTGTACCATCAAAGTACAGCCAGCAGGCACAGAACACCCTGCTTCAGAGCAGCTCATAATACTGAGTTATTTGGTAGCATTACTGGCTGTCATGTCACCTCATGATATCTTAAAGCCCTTTTTTTTTTTTAAACTTAATTTCATTAGTCAAGACATGGGTTATTTTACAACTTTAAAGTATTTGTTGAACTGTTGCTGTCCAAATTAAAATGCTTTTGGAATTCCTTAATTGCTTTCTTCACCTGATGGCTGTATGTTCATCCATGCTGTTGTTCAAAGTCTGCCAGGACTCAGGTGGCAGCAGTATTGCAGGGACCCAGTGCCTAGTGATCAGCTGGCAAAACCCCTGCATCTTTCCCTCTGGGAGATTTCAGATGGAGAGGCTGAGTATAGTGACCTTTTCTTCTATGTTTATGGTTGTTAGAGACATGCAGAGGAGAGAAAGGGGATGTAACAAAAGGAGGTATCCTTATTCTACATGGTTTACTCCACTGTTGCAGCAAGTGTCAAGAAAAGTAGTAGACAGCAGGGGTACCGGTTTATTTTATTTTGAAGATACAGTCCTTTTCCACCTAATAGGATGGGAAATATATTTTAAGAAAACCTTAGTTTAAATACAAGGGCTCTATAGAGTCCCTTACGTTTGCGGAATCTACTTAGTGTCTGTTTTTAAGCATCAAAGGCAAGAAACTAGTTAATGATATATGGCTTCACTCACCTGCTTTGATAGTCTGTATTGTTGAGGCAGCCCTTCTACAACTGCAGTGTAAGAGTCTCATCAGACCAGGACTTCAGATCACAAAAATTTCTTCCTCCCTTTCCCCCATGCCTCCCTTTTTTTTTTCCTGTTTGAGGCAGATCACTATTCATGTTGCAAAATTCCTCAATTTGCTTCCTGTTTATCTGATCTTTGTGTGTTACCGAGGGGGGAAAATTACCATCTACATTGCAGAATTCTAATTACAAAATTTCTGCTGTAGTCTTCAAACTGCATTCAGATAATTTCAAGTATGCGCAAGTGGCTGAACACAGAGCTGTCTGAACTAGCAATCAGCTGGCATTTTTAGTTTTGAGCAGCCAGCAAATTGAATTGGTAAAATTCACTCTGATGCCAGCGGGGGGGGGGGGGGTGTGCTCTTGACTGCTGGTAGTTAAGAGATTCATTGAAAGTGCAACATAATGGGAAGGGAGTTTTGTAATAAGCAGTCATATAGCTCTCTTGATTAACAGGCCTGTTGGGTTAAGAGGTACATTGTTCCAGTACTTTGTGGTGTGATGACAAGAAGGGCAGGGATGGAGCTTGCCGTCATGTAGCTCCTTAGCCTTGCAAAAGGAGAAAAAAAGCAGGGGGGTAAGTATTGCAGTTAAATTCAGCAAAGAGAAAAGTAGTTGGTAGCCAAATTTCTCTGCTTTTCATGTTACTAAAACCTTACTGACATCATTTTCCCCGCCCTATCAATGGCCCTGAGGGTTTGGGCATCTGGAACTCTGCAGAGCTGTGTCATAGGCAGTGAGCGGAATGTCTCTGTTATGAATGCGACATAATTTGGATTAAAGATTTCAAAGGTTTGGGGTGATCAGATTTTCTTATTGGTGGTTAATGTTACCATAATGTTTGTTTGGGTGTATGTTCTTTAAAGACACAGCTTGAAATAGTTGTCAGCACCATATCTAAGTTAAAATAAAAGCTAGGGTGTTACAAGAGTGTGTAGGAAATAGGCTAGTGCCTATTTTCTGAATTTGTGCTCAACTTGAATTAGCAGTTACAGAAAGCCTGAGTATGTTTGCAGGTGGTATCATATCACTTAGCCGTAACACTGAATGGATAACTGAAACCATGTTGACTCAATCCCATCTGATCAGCACTGTTGCCTGAGTAAGATCGAAGTCACAGGAGGTTTCAAACTTGGGAGAGTTCCTGGGACCGGGTTCAGACTGTGCTGGGTGGCTCCGGTCAGCAGCAGGTGTCTGCAATCACTGAGAGTCGGCTCGGAACAGACGTAAGTGAGCATGGTGTCTACTCTTTTCCCCAAGCTTGGGATGTTGTATAGATATTGTCTGGTCTACTATAAATCCCGTTACCCCCCAAACTCCAGGGATTGATAGGCAGCCTGTTCAAGTCCTTAATGATCTTTAATACCGAGAACATTTTCCCAGTATTTATCCTTAGTCGCTTGTACATTGAGCAGATGAATTCTGCTGTGTGCTCCTAATTTTCTATTTGGTTACTTTTTTTTTCTTTCCAATCTATAGTATTTTGTATGTGTCTTTGGCCTGGTTTTTGGAACATTTTTCCACTTTATAAAGATCATTTTAGACTCTTATCCTGTCCTCTTCAGTGTTTGCAGACTCTTCTGCCTGTTATCATCTAGAAGTTTTGCGATTTACTCTGTTTCATTGTCCAAGTTGTGACTGAATACATAGAAATGACCTGTAGTCCAGGACAAGTTACGATTTGACAGAGGACTATTAATTAATAATTTGAGTAAAATTTATACTTCTATCATCTGGGCTATGTTCCTTTGTTATGGCAGTGCCATATAGGGCAATGTCAAAGGCGTATTAGAGTTAAGATATGTTACATCCACTATCTTCCTTACACTTTCAAGGCCAGTTAACTCGTCAAAAGAAAACCACACTGTGCTGATGGATTCATGATGATGTTCTGTATTACTCACCTAGTATTTGTTTAGTCATTTGTTTTTGTTGTCTGTCTGGGTACCTGAATTTTCTGAGACTCACCTTTTTACCATCTTAAAACATGAGACTTGATGTGCCTCCAAGGTCTCTGTCTCAAATGAATTCCTGAAGGTTACTGTTAGCAGTTACAAGGTTTGCCTGGGCTGGTTCCTTTGAGGCGCTCTAAGGTAAATTTCAGCAGGGTCTGCTGGCTTGAATATATTAAACTTAACAAATGTCTTGTAGTTAGTTCTTTTACTTCCTAGATCATATTTGTATGACGCTTTTGTCGTCTTGTTTCTGAGAAATCTCAGTGTTTTTTTAAAAGGCCAGGAGGTCCCTTGCATACAGGTTCACCAGAGGAAAGCCTTCCAAGTACCAAATGAGCAATGTCTGACCTCAGTTGTAGGCAACCTGAAATAGGGTCTTTGGAGAATATATGATCTGTTCTGTTCGACTTTCATTTTGAAATAAAAGTCAGTCTTTAGTTGTCACAACTGAAAGAATAACTTTAAACTTTAAATACAGTTAATACAAAAATTCAGAAGCCTATAAAGAAGCTGGAAATAAAAAATGAACCACCCTATTTGTGTTGACTGATGGGGTTGCTGAGGAGTGGTGTACAAAAGCCAAGGGCTGGGGGAGAAGGGCCCAGAGAAAGCCTTTTTCGGTACAGTTTGACCAGTTTGTTTTACAGAGCCTCTTTCTGCATTTAGTGGAGTGCATAGAAGAAAAGTTTAGGTGGAAAATTACTCTTGGCAAAACAGAAATTTTATTAGAAATGTTTGTTTTCTATTAAGTAAAATGAATTTGCAATTTGTTTTCCCTCACATTTTTCATTAAAAACTTGAGCAATGAGTAAGTTTGACTGACTTCTCTAGACTTGCAAGTTCAGATTCCTCCTTCTCATGCTTAGTCCTCTGCTTGCAGTGCTAAGGTACAGCTTCACCTGCTTCAGGGTAGGCTTTAGCAGGACGATGCCATGACCATCGGGGTGCAGTCAGCGTTGGGGCTGCACACCCTGGTATCTGAAAGCTCTGCTTTTGACCATGTGAGGTACAGAGCAGTGCTTTCTCTGGCAGAGGAAATTAAGAAAAGGAAACTGGTGACCAATGAGAGTGTAAGAGGTTAGGCCTCAGCCTGTTGTTTGGACTCAGACTGACCCAAACTTTGCAATCTATTCAGTGAAGACATTGCAATCATAGATTGGCTTTTATGGGATCAGGGTTTTATGATTCTCCGTATTTCCTAAGTTACCTTGTAGAATTTTTTCCGTAATTAGCAAGTCAGTCAAGAGTAGTGATTTGGCCTCTGGCCAGCAGGGTCTCAGTATTTGTAGCCTTACATTTTAAAATGAACCAAACATATAAGCAGACAATACATTTCTTAAGTTACTACATGCTCACTGATGAGAAGGGGTATCGCTTCGTTCCTGTCCAGTTCAAAATAAATAGTTCAATGATGATGTGCTTTTTCAAAACAGAAAATGGGAGGGCCCTTTCTCCTTTATTTTACAGACCTGTTTAGCACTCCGAAATGCGTTCCTCTGAGATGGTACAGTAGATGATACCTAAAGGAGTTTCAATAATGTTTACACATTAGCGAGACATTGCCCTCAGGAGCCTTTAACAAGATGTTTTTTTTAAAGGAACTTTCTGTCTGCTTCCTACTGATCACTCCCCTAATGTCTACCTGTCAGTGGCTAACTATGGTGATACTGGAAGTAGGAAAGGGGAACAATTAGGTTTCCAGGTGTGTAAGTGTCTCATGGCAAGCCACCAGTCTTCACTCCTATTGCTAACTTAGCATGAAATATGCGATATCTTGTTCTGCTGTTGTTCTTTTGCTTGTGTTTTTTATTTTATCTTATTTTTGCAAGTTTGGACCCAGAGTCCTAGCCAGGATATTAATAATCAGACCTTTAAGTGTAAGAGATTAGAGGCTGATCTACCAAGTTGGAAATGGTTTTTGATTTATCAAAAATAATTACATTCTTTCTTGCAAATTATTTTTTCTTTCCTACCTAAAACTTACAACTGTAATTGTAAAGAGAAACAGGAGGTAAAATGGTAGGGTATGTTCTACAGTTGTGTGTTATATTGTACTGATTATCCCAAATTCTCATTTCATGTCCCTGAAGCTCTCTATGCAATTTTGAGATTGGGAGGGTTAAAAAAATGTAGGGACACTCCCACCTGATAAAGTCACGTGAATCTGTAATTTCTAAATTAATAGGAACAACAGAAACAACAATAATCTACTCTGGAATTTTATACATGCTAATTCTTTCTTAAGAAAGAAATTTGGTTCTTAATTGTTAATTAGGAAAAGTGGATATTGGAGAAAGTTCAGAACAAGATTCATGTAATAGTGTTAAGTAGGTAGGGCAGAACAGTGGATTTATTTAATGTTTGTAGGTTATCACATATTGGTTCTTCATTCTGTTTTATACTGTTGCTTTTTGCTCTGTCTAAATTAATGAAAGCTTTCAATGGAGGTAGGGGTGGGAAAAGAGTATTTTCTTGTATTGTAAGCTATTTAGGATAGGGACTTTGCTTCACACAAGGAAATGGTGTTCTGTTTCTTGTGGAGTTCCTTGACCGTTGTTTCAATGTAAAACAGTAATGGCAATGTTAAGCATAATCTGTTTTATCTATCCCTCTGAGTCTGAAGTCATCCTGTGCCACTAGAAGGCAATATAAAAGCTCTGCTGTGTATAACTTTAGCATAATTTGCCAGAATGACTGCAGTCTTGTGTTTATACTATGCAGATTTTCATGAGGGTACATTCTTGGCTGATAGCTGAGTTGCTGGCCTGGAGGAGCAGTTGCCTGCTTTTCATCCTTAAGCCCAGTCTTTGGTTTGCCTGGTTTTGCTAGCCCTTCTAGATCAGTCTTAAAAAAAAAAAAAGAAAAAAAAGAAGCCTCTTTCCCTATTAGTGTGTTTGGCAAATACTTCTTGCACGGGCCTATTTATTCTAAAACTGTAGTAAATGTGCTTCCCGGTACGGTATTGTTGAAACGCAGCAACTGTGACGCTGATCACAGCATAGGAGAACATTGCCCATCAGTGTGGAGGAGGGCGTTTTAACCTAAAGGACCTGGGCACTGCTCTCAAGAACAGGACCAGGAACTGCTTGTGACACAGAGACAGAGACTTAGAGATTCTCATCCTGAAGTCTCAAGTACAGTAAAATGCATTCTGTACAGTCTTTGCATATATTTCTCTTGCCTTATTTCTTCTGAAAAAGCTTTGTCTCTCCAACTTTCATGGAACTACCAGGCATTTCTTTTGGCGAGTGGTTAAATAACCAGGTCACCAGAACACTCCTGTGTTGAGTTTGCTGTGCTTGCACTGGAAACTATTGGAGAGCAATGCCTCATACTGTGTTTGTGTTGTGGTTATCACAGTAAATTCAGTTGCCTAACATTAGTGCTGATAAGCAGGTTAATGTAACTTCGCAAAGAGCTCAAGTAACCCCTAATGAAATTTTCTCTCTTTCCCTTTGCAGGTGGTTAGTCGAGTGGCAGCTCAGCAAGGATTTGACTTGGATCTCGGATACAGGCTACTGGCAGTATGTGCAGCCAACAGGGACAAATTCACTCCAAAATCAGCTGGTAGGAAAAGCTTTGGTTTTGGCCTGTTGCTGATTCCTTGATGGTCATATTCTGAATAAATGCTACCTGCAACTGTCTTGCATTCTTTAAAAAAACAAAACCAAAACCAGCCACGTGGTAATAGTGCTGCTGCTTTTAGCGTTTTAATGGCATGCTGTTCTGAGGATGCATGACTTTGGAAATTTGTATTTTCCCCAACTAGTGCTGTTTGTTGCCCTGTTTGGTGTTACAGATGAAATGTTACTTCCAGAAGCACAGATGTTCAGTAATTTCATGGTGGGAATGAACACACTCAGGCCCCTCCATCTTGGTAAACCATTGATTTTCTGTCATGTGTCAACCTCTGAATCTTTCACATTCATCCTGCACTCCCTGGTATATCTATTGCCAAGCATTTATTCCATGACTGCATATGTCTGTGCAAACAAGTACCATGGTTTCTTGTATATCTAGTCATTAGCTTTAGAATTTTGAGCCAAGAATAGGTGGCAGTGCTATTGGTATAGTATTAAGTAGCCATTTTTCCAGTATTTTACAGCAATAATCTGTTATAGGGCTCTGATCAAGTAGCAATACTTGATCATGATGTGTTGCCATTGCTTCTCTATGTAGTAAAAGTAGAAAATGCACTTCAGGGTCTTTCTGTTTCTCACATATTTGATTTAACTGGAGCATTTAATTCTGGTTCTCCTTTTCTTAGCTGATGAATGTCAACATAATGTGCACTGACTTGGAAAACAGGCAGATAACTGTTCGGTTCCAGACTGAGCATGAATAACTTTTCTGCTTAGTACTAAACTGGTATGCAGTCCCTGTTTCAGAGCATTAGAAAAGGTTACCTTCTTCCAAAACAGTAATTTGTAGTCATCTGACTGGGTGTTAACGTTTCTTTTCATGTTCCTTTTCATTTTTTATCAGCCCCAAACTTCTTTACTTATGGCTACCTTTTGTCCTGAGTGCTCTAAGCAGTTCTTTGTACAGAAGTGGCTTTCACATCAAGGCATATTCACTGGACTTACTGATTTATTAGGGATCATTAATTTTACTAAATGTTGAATAAACTGTGTGGAAGATGAAACATTCTGTTGACCAGGCACAATCTCCCTTTTTTTCTGAATTTCTAGTAAGTTTCTCCGATGGTTAGCTATCACATCTTCTCGTCTTGGGTTTTTTTTTTTTAAAGGCTTGTCAGATGAGGTTTTCCAGCTGTGACTGTATTAACTGAGACATTAAAACTTTATTTCCTTTGAAAATATACCTATTAAAAGTATTCATACCCCCTCTCTTAACAATTATTCCTGAGATGTGTGTCTGTCAGTGTGTTAGTGAAGGTGAGGTTGTGAGTCTGTGGATCTTCTTACGTTGTAGTCCTTTTCTTTTAGAGCTTGGATGAAGGGGATAGTCTTGAAAACTGCTGGTCAGTCATCACATCCTAGAAAAGCCCAGTGTCAGCGTTTGATTTCTACCAGTAATTACTTTTAGGGAATATGTGCTTTTTTTTCAACTCATTACCCTAGCAATCTGTACAGATTTCAGTCTTTCCACTGTTAATCGATACAATACTGGGAAAACTGGTAATGAAATCATGTGCTCTTCTCTCAGTGTATTCTAAAAAACTTCTCAGTTCTTTGCTTTGTCTCCCATTTCCCAGTTCCATCTACAATTAATTTATTTCCAATGATCTTAAATATTTGGTTTCTGGTTTTACTGTGTATACAGTTGTTTCATCAATTATTCCCGGGATTTCATCATACATATCTACATGGTGGTTTTTAGTGCTCTTACCGTTTGTATTAAATACTCATATTTTGGGGCATACCATAACATATTTTGTGAAATGTCACATACAGCTCCGACTCTAAGGATGTCACATTCACTTACGATCTCAGAGCACTACATCATTGAATGGGCAACTTGAAATACTGACAGACTGGGATTACAAATGTGAGGTTGTTTCAGACCATCCTGACTTGTTTTGAAAGAGTTAATTTCCACATCTGAGTGCATTAACATTTTCTGATTTCTAAAGCTACAGTGGCTCTGCTCCCTCATTCAGTTTTTGTAAAAATGTTGAGATTGTCCTTTGCTTTTTTTGTAAACAGTATGCATCATTGAAAGCTGTCTTTCATGATTTGCTTAAGTTGCTGTTAAGGATGCTTGCATGTTTTAAGTAGCTCATTCTTTTTTCTGTAACATTTATTGAAAGACACCTTCAACACTTCTTCCAGTCACTTTCCTACAGAAATCCCCTGATGTAGATATCAAATGGCATTATTTTTAATGAGTTAGTATTTGGTTTTCCCTTCCTCCAGGCTTAAGGGGAATTTACAGTGGTTTGAATTTATTCCTCCATTCCTTCAAGTATGAATTTAATACTGCCAAAGGGATCAAACTGGGAACATTTTTAACCCGTATAGTTTAGTGTCTGATATTCTGAAATTTAAGGAGAAAAAAACCTTTTCTGATTAAAACATTTGAGTAGGTGAACAGTGGGGAAGGTACTTGCACCAAATCCTTTCAAGGGCTATCCATTATTAGTACCTCTCTACAGTTTAGGACAAGGCTTGTTGACTGATGTCCTGCAGGCTGGGACACCTGAAGTGGCTTGGCAGTGGTGGCTGCCAGGCTTTGCAGCTCTGATGTGTGGAGCAGGTGGACCACGCCAGCTTGATGTCCCTCAGGTCTGCTGGTTTGCAGAGGCAGCTGAACCAGTGCAATTGGTAGTCCTACTCCTGTTCTCCAGCGATTCCCAGCTTCCTTGGGGACCCGTACTGGCAGAAGATTTTTGACTTGTTTTCTATTTGACTGGCTTCCTGAGCTGGCGCTCTTCAGGGGTGTGAGGGTCCCTGTGCCAGTGTCTGAGGGTCTCCGTTATCTTTGATGGAAGAGGGCTGGAGCCTGAGCCTAGAGGGTGGAGCAGCCAGCTCTATGGGAAACTCACACCCCTAGCCCATGCAATTGGCCCCGCACTGTTTTGTCCCAGTTGGTTTAAACCATTTTGGTGGTAGCTCCTTGCAAAGCTGAAGAGATTGAGGAGTGATTACAGGAGCGGCACATGGCAGATGAGAGTACAAGCAAGCATGGGGGGAAGCAGGGAGAGATGAGAGGCTGGAGCCAGGTGGGACAGCAGCCTTCTCAGGTGGCACAGCCTCAGCCGCAGGGAAGGTAGGGGAACAGACCAAGAGCTGTCAGCTCCTTAGCATTTCCCATCCAGGACCGTTTGGTGTTGCTGAGACAGTGTTTGATGTCTTGCTTTTTTGTCTTGTTTTACTTCGCCATTGAGATAGTTAACAATTAGCTAATACCAATTGTTTTGGAGGACGCCATGAGGGGAGACCCGTGTGGCATGAAAAGTATTAAAAAGTCGTCATGTGTGCTTTCAAATAGTAATGATAATTTAATGACGGTGCCTTTTTGCTCTGCTTTCTGGTGTTTGTACCTGAAAGAATAGCTGTGCCTCCTTTTATTCTTCTAGCCCATGCTGCTGCATCTGGGCTGCTGCCTCAGCAGGAGGTCAAATATAGCGTTTCCCACCCTGAAGACAAATGACAAAGCCTTTAAAAATATATGTATGTCTGTCTCAGTGACAGCTGCTCCCCAGACCTTCCACGGCAAATTCCTTTGCTGTGTTGTGACACCTATAAGGAATGGCCCAGCAGGTTAGCTGCCTGCTCATTTGCTTTCAAACTGCAGCAACTTCAGTGCTTATAGTATATGTGCACATGGGTGTTTGCATATTCTGGCTTTTCCTTAAGCCTGAGGAAGGCCACCTTTCTGAGCATGTTCTGCTGCTTTTGGCCCTCTGTAGAAGATACTAACATTCGCTTTAAGGTCTGCTATTCAAGTAAAACAGAGATCACAGATCAGAGTGTTTCTTTTAAAAAAGCAAAAAAAAAAAAAAGAAAAATAATAAAAAAGAGAGGGAATCATTTTCTGCTCTGAAATATTTTTTTTTAAAAATACTTTATCGAGCTACTGAACTTCGTTGCTCTTGTAGCTACTTTTGCTTTTGTCAGGAGGCCAAGCTGAGGCCAGACAAGGGGACGACAGGATGAGATCATACAGGGAGCTTTGTCAGAAAAGGACAGTGTTCAGTATCTCTGTAAAGAGAGAGGGAGGAAGGAGCCTGAGGGCAGAACACTGCAGAAAAGGTACTTTAGCAATCACTGAGAAGCTACAGCAAACAAATGCTGTGATAGCTTGGAGGGGCAGCTAAGCGATAGATGTTTGATAGCAGAGATAGCAACCCCTTTTTGATATTGCTTTGTTTTCAGTCCCTTAGGCTCTGCCTGGTGTGCTTTTGATTTTACTTTTCAAGAGCAGTGTTACTTAATCTTAATTTTATATGAAGCATAAACTAAAACTTTATGATATTTGAGCATTTTACATTATGTTTTGTTTATTTCTTTAGCTTTAATCATTGTAATATAACTGTAAAATACTAGGGCTGTTCTTAGGGGATATGATACTAAAGCTGTGAATAAATTGGACCCTAGGTGAACAGAGTTATTTGCAGTGAGAGTGCTAGGAAATGATGGTGTTAAAACATCACTAGACAAGATGCTGAGACCTAAGGTATGTCCTAATCAGGGTATATCATCTAACATGTTTTACTGCCTTGTTTCAAAGCAATAGTATAGATTGGGCAAAGTGTATTTTGGTGTATTATCAAATCAAACTTGCAGAAAAGGAGAGAAGAAATGAGTCTGCAATATGAATGAGGAAAAGGTAGCAAGTAAGGATGAACTAGATCATGGGGGACTGTAAGGCTAGATGAACACTTTGCCTAAGTTTCCAATACTAATGCTCCATTATCTGTGGAGACAGAGCAAAACAAGGCAGCTAAAAGGATTACAGGTATAGAATGGAAATTACTACAGCCAAGGTTGAAGGCATCCCTCCAGCTTGAAGGGACCAAATGATCGACAGGCCTGCATTTAGAGAGAAATAGCATATGAATCGTCAGCCTCTGCCTCACACCAAAGATTTTCAGAAAATCAGTCAAGTCAAAATGGTCTCTGACTGGAGAAGAAAAACAAATGCTGTATCTGTACCTAGGAAAGTGGCTGATGAGAATGAGTAGGCAGCTTTATGAAGGCAGAGTAGAAGAGCTTGGCTTGGGTTGTTCATGAAATGAAAGCTGAGCAGGGTTATGCAATGTACGTAAATACTAACAAATAAACAACTTAGAACAAGAAGAGCTATGACACTACGAGACAGTGTTGGCACAAAAATGTAGGTGTAAATTGAATAAATTATTGAAATAAGGGGGGAATTCTGAACGATTAGGGCAGTTGCATTTGGAAAAGGTTTTCAGTTAGAATGACAATGGGGAGCAAGGGAGCAGAGGAAAGGAAAATGGAAAACCAAACTGCCTTTTTAAAGATAAAACTCATTAAACATGTGAAACTCATTCTATAACGTGGTTCTTGATGTAGTTGGAAGCTAGTTAAGAACCTTTTATCTCTGTAGTCCCAAATTCTTGCTACATTTCCATGCAACTGATTCATTGGTACTTACTTAGTGTGCTAAAACTGTCCACTTGACACTCTTCATTAAAATAAAGGCATCATTTTATTTTAGCTCTTACCTTCTGAAACAGCTTTTGATGCAGAAGACTGATTGCATTTCAGGTGTTCTCTAGGTTTACATTCGAGCTCTTAGAACAGATTCTCACTGTGTGCCCTTGGATGCCTTGCTCTCTGTTTTGTAGTTTTGTATTTTTGAAGCAAAGATTATAATACACCTTCCAGCTCACTTTTATTTGTCTGGTTTAATTGAATTCAATATTATACAGGACAGAAACTACCTTTTCCCCTGTAGGCACATATCCAGTGCAGTGGAACCATGGTTTCAGCTGAGACAGTTAATGTTTTGTTATAATACAGATAAAATAATTCTGTTCTGGAGCATATATCAGCAAGGTGTACCTTTGTTGCAACTAAGGCTCTTGTTTCTAAAGATTTATAGTATGGATACTATGAATAATAAGTAATTAATTCTTAATTCATTCAGATTATGGGTAAGTTTCATTAGTTTTTGTTAATGAAATTGGCACCTCCACTTAACCAAAGGGGGAAGCACAGTCGGCAGCGTTGCTTAGTGACAAGCAGCATTAATTCGTGTCTGTAGTCTGTGACATCCACATTTACATTGACTGCAGAAAAGAGGATCACAAGGAAGGCACAGTGGACTTGCCCGTTTGTCTTGCCCATGAGTTTACTCAGAACAAAACTCTAAAAGACCTACATCTTGGAAAATTATATCCTGTATCTTGAGCCTCTGTCAGGTTGTCTTGGCATGCAGCAGACTTGTCAGGAGTCAGCTCTCAAACATCTCCAGATGGAGCATCTGAAGAGCCCACAGAATGAGATGCTTTTCCCCACTGGACTTGTTCGAGCCGTTCCTGTTCCCTTCCTCTGAGACATCTGCTGTTGATCCATTTGGTCTGCCTTTTCCTCTTAGAGGAAAGACGATCATACTTGTGCAAGACTTTCATTATCCTCAGGTGGGCAACTCCTTTTCATCTTTAATGTAAGTTTTAGGGCCTCCTGACGTACCTACGTAGATAGGTATTATTTTGCTGGAATGGAAATTCCTTTTTGGCATTCACTGCTCTGTTGTGTGCTTGAACACCTGTATTTATCAAGGTTTCTTGGCCAAGCTGATGATTCTTTATTCTGTCTGGTCAAAATATCAGGTGGTTTACCTGGCCTGTTCTTTTTGACATTAAACAGGTCTTTGTTACCATGGTACCAATTCTGACTTTGAGACATGTAGCAGTAAAACTCTTTTGCCAGGTTGGAACATTTTTGCACTAATGCCTTTACTATAGCACTTAGGAAAATTGTAGAGACTCAACTATAGCAACAAGCTAGCTCTGATGATTTCTTAGTCTGTTCCTTGGATTTTCATGAGGCTGGTACTTACCTGAATGCTCATTTTGCTGTGGATTTGAAGTGTGTAGTGAATTAGCTCATCATGCAATTCCTGGGCGGTATCTTTTCCTAATGTGCACAACACACTTTCAGTTGGACTGGAACTGGCCTTCTCCAGACAAGTTTTCTGCTGATTTCTATCACTGTGTTCTGCTTCAGGTATCTTGTATGTGCTGAGGGCAACTGAAAATTTGGTGGTAGAGACAGACCAGAGCTTGGTCTCAGTGTGGATTTTGATGTTTTATTTTCTGTTGTTGCTTTGTGGAACATATCTGTCCCCCTGAACATGAGGTAGGTCACAAATGGAGAGTAAGGAGAGCAGCAGCTGTGACAATATACATGCATTCATGGGAGAGAAGAAAACAAACTCTTCAGGATGGCATTTGCCCTTTACAAGTTACCTTTTCTCAGCTTACAGCATGCAGTCCTGAACGTGTTCCCTTTTGAGCTCCAGTGCATCCAAATGCACCTCACTGCCAGTGCTCTTTTATCAGCCTGTGTGTCTTGGAGGCATTCAGAGTAGTTCATGAGGAGTCCAGCTATACGAACTTTCCCAGGGACTGGTAGCTTTTTTACTGCTGGAGGGCTGAATAGCTGAAAGCATGAACTGTGCAAACAGATCAGATCATCAAGCTCCAGGACAGCAAGTTCCCTTCCTAAATGCAATTGAGATTCCACTGGTCAAAATTTCAGATCCATTCCTAATTCCTGCAGGTTCGTCTGCAGCATGTAGTCAGCCTGTTAAGGAAAGTTCTTGCTCTGAATACTCTAGAGATGACAGTCTGTGAAACACACTGCTTAGTGGACAAGATGTTATATGTAGTATTTCTCTTGAAAAAGAGAGTTTTCCATACTGAGAATTCTTACTAAGTGTTTTAGTGTTTCATGGTTTTTAGTGCTCATGTTCAGCTACATGTATTAAAGTATGCCAATGGCAAGGTATTTGTGCTATGGGATAAAACACATTTATTTACGTATCAGTTAAAGAATAATCGAAGAATCACAACGATTCATCCTTGTAGATTGTTCTAATTTGTATTAGTCTTTGTGCCTCTTCATCAGGGGAATTCAAGGAGAAAGACCACAGAATAACACAAAATGGATTTGAAGAGAGCTATTGAGTAATATATTCCCAAAACAAATGCAGTATTATTCCTTATTATGTATGCTATTTTTCAAAGAAGTTCAGTAGAGGTTAGTATATTCGTGTGTGATAAGACTTCTGGATTGGTTCCACTTCATGGATTCTTTCTGTCTCAACATACTTCAGTTTCAGTAACACATGCAAGGAAAACCATCAGATTGGTTTTCCTCTGCAGGTTTTCCAGATGCCAAGGTAAATATGCCATTTTTATTTTTTGATACTCTGAATAAAACTGCAAGGATATTTGTGTCTTGTTGCGAACTTTTATGAATGTCGTAATAAATTTTCTTTATTTTTTATTTCCTGACACATGTGTGTATGCTAAATCATGCTTTGTGGCAGTTATCAATAACACCTAGCTTGAGGAATAAATGGAAGACATAAGATTTCACTTAAAAAAAAAAAGTCATGAAGTTTAGTAGCTTAGCAATAATAAAACTCAAAAGGTGTGAATCTGGAACTAGAAACTTAAGTTGTTTTGAATCTTATTTTTGTGACTTAAACCAGGCTTTTAGGAAAGTCTGAATGTGAAGTCCAAGAAACAAGTCTATGACGGTGATCGTGTCTCTGCTCCTGTAAGGTGTCTCCATAGATGTAGTTGTTGTTTGGGCCGGGGCTCATAGACAGGGTTTCTTCATATGCTGGAAGGGAAAAATTGTCAAGCATTAAGATGCCTGGATATTGTCCTTATTGCAGTCCTAAGTAAATCTCTTCAACTCTTTTATCTCTCTGTATAGTAGGTATCTCTGTTGTATCTATGTTTGGTTGTTGTGAATATGTATTTCTTCTACGCACCGTTACAAAGACCCAGTGTTTGTGTTTTGTATGAACTGAGTATCTGCTTGACTTCAGAGATTTATTCTCAGCAAAACTTAAAGTAGTAGCATTTCACACAGAAAGCTAGCTTTTATGAAATATGTGAACAAACTAATCATTAAATGCAACCTCCTTAAATATATTCTGTAATTATTTGAGAAATGCGTGCATTTAAAGTGTGCTGGTGTCACTAATTTTAGTGGACAGAACAAGGTGCAGATTATTAAATCTTGCCTGCTTGTGTTGTCGTTCCCCAAAGCCTTGTCTAGGGCTCTGTAGATTCGAACCTGCAGCCATAGACACCAATCCCTAGTCTAAGGTTCACAGGCTATTTTAAAACGTGCATCTTCTAAAGCAAGCTCCCACAGGAAACATAATTCAGACATTTTTTAAGGCAAATATTACTGACTTGGCTTTGAACTCAATAGTAGAAGGCTGAACAGGGGCTGCTCCTGAGGAGGTAAGTTGAACACTGAACATCTGCGTACAAAGCATGGTATTTTTCTCGTGCGATAGTCTCCTCTATGATTGTCTGGTCACACCCAGATGACATTAATCTTGCTCACTCTGGAAGATACTGTCTTTCCATCATAGAAAAAAACAAATGAAATTATTTAGTATATTTACTACAGAAGCAATTTCAATTAAGGCAAAAGAAGAAAGAGGCCTCTAGGTTCTTAGTGTGAAAAATGACTCACTGCTAGTCTAAAATGAGATTGGGAGATGCAAATTGTTGGAAAATTATTACAGTTGCTGTCTCCCACTGGGAATGTTGGAGTGGTCCTAGTGGTCCTTGAAAAGCCAGATACCATTGCAAGGGGGTTTTGCTGTAGGTTCGTCTAGTATTACAGCCAAATGTGTTTGTTTGAAATAATTAGCAGTAATTACAGTAACTGTGACTTGACCAAAGGAAAAACAGCAAGGTACTGGAGTTCTGTCACTGTTGTGCTATCTGGAGAGCAAAAGCAAAGACTTCAGGTAGATTTTTGTCAGAACCAGAATTGTGTAAACCTCCTTTCTTTGTTCTGTTACAATATCTAGCATGCCTTACAGGACAGTAAATTGTTTAAATTCTGATTTAAACTTTTGCTCAATTTAGCTAAACATACATCCAGTACCTAGGATGAGCATGATTGTGAGCTGGAGAAGGGCTAGACTGACACGTGATCTAGCAGCTGTCGGTGTGGAAGAAAGAAAAAATGTTCTTCCAAAAGAGAGGAAGTGTGTGGAAAAATTAATAGGTAAAGACAAAGTCTTTGGTTGGAGCAAATTCTGTGTATATTTGATTCTTTGCACCCAGTTGTTGCTTCCAACTTGCAGTGATAGAAAAAGAAGGCAGAAGCTGCTCAACTAAGGCCATGGCCATACAGTATTGATAGCTGCTACGAAGGAGTTCCTGTCTCTGAGCCACTTGCAGCTCTATCAAAACAACTTTGTGAAGCTGTGTGCGTAGTGTGGGATCTGGGGACTGATCTGCCTTTTAGAGGACCTTGATAGAGGGGTAGAAAGAAGTGTTGTGTTGCCTGTTTTGTGTAAGCAGGATCAGCCCCCACGCAGAATCATTCAGTGCCTCTAAATGGACAGAAACCTGTGATGAGAAACAAGAATAATGTCCGAGAGGAGAGTCCTCAAGCCTGTGACACAAAGCTGGTGGATCATCAAACCACTGCTGGAGACTCAATGGGATCCTTTGGTTCTATAATCATAGAATAGTTTGGGTTGGAAGGGATGTTTAAAGGTCATCTAGTCCAACACCCCTGCAGGGAGCAGGGACATCTTCAACTAGATCAGGTCACTCAGAGCCCCGTTTTTTCAACCTGACCTTGAATGTTTCCAGGCATGGGGCTTCTACCACCTCTCTGGGTAACCTGTTCCAGTGTTTCACCACCATCGTTGTAAAAAATTTCTTCCTTATATCTAGTCTAAGTCTACCTTTCTTTAGCTTAAAACCATTATTCCTTGTCCTATCACAGCAGGCCCTGCTAAAAAGATTGTCCCCATCTCATAAGCCCCCTTTAAGTACTGGAAGGCCGCAATAAGGTCTCCCCGGAGCCTTGTCTTCTCCAGGCTGAAAAACCCCAACTCTCTCAGCCTGTCCTCATAGGAGATAGGAGTAGGATTATAAGATACCTCTTACCCACACCAAAATTCAGACAGTTCAAACTGAGTGAATTTATTGCTAATATGAGAGCCCAAACTGTGTGTCAGGGCAAAGTAGTCAGCTGAGCACAGTTCAGCAGCCAGTCATCCTGTAGAGTCTTTGCTAGGAGCAAGGCTTCAAACAGACCTCAGTCCCTACGAAGGACAGCAGAGTGGTTTTCAGCATCACTTTAGAACAGCTATGTATGCAGAGGTATTTTACTATTTTTCTTTTTTTCTTTGATTGTAATGCATGGCGTAGCAAACATTGAAGGTGATGTTAGAAAAACAGAGGGCAAATCCGAACTGCCATGTCTGACTTGGCATAGTCCCCTTTGATTCAGTCAGCACTACAGACTGCCGGGCTTCCACAGTTGAAAGTGTGGTCTGTGTTCCCCATATTTTCTTCATCTGGTAGAATTCACACCTTTGTGCATCCGTGACAAATGTATGCTTTCACTCAGAGAGAGTGGAAGAGACAGACTCTTCAGCTCTGGGGAGGTTTATGTTTTCAGATCGAGGGAGGATGGGAAATACATTGGCCCCACATTTAATTAAATGGTAAACTGGTCAATCAGTCTTAAACTCTATAGAAGGGTGATGATGACCTCTAAGGATAATCTTCAAAAAGCTAACATTGGTACATGGCTGACAGTCTCAGTGTGATACAAATCATTCTGGAGGGGAATTTTGTAGAGAAGAAAATAAAACTAAACTGAGAGTCTGGAAGGAATGTAAACATATACGTGCATCTATTGTAAAGTAAATATATTTGGACTGTAGTTTGAAAACATACCGGAAACTTGCAATAGTCAGATATTAATTATATATGTTGCCCCATGAAAGGAAACCATTTATTCTGCAGGTGCCGTTTAGTCTACAAAGGTGAAAAAAAAAGTCTGTGAAGGATCATTGTTCTATTGTTTTATTTATTTGCATAGGTGATGTTTTTATCTGCCTTTCATCTTTCTGCCCAAAACTCTTTGCTTACCATGAGGTCAATAAAGCTATAAAGGTCGCAGGGAAACTGAAAACATAAAACAATACTTGAGAAAACTCATGTATGCAGAAATAGCTGTCTTCTATAGCAACATTGGAATTACTTTTTAAGGTTCCCTGTCTAGAAGCATTATTTATTAGTGATGCCTTTTCTGAACTGAAAGTCTCCCTTTCTCTGGAGAGAAAGCCTTGATTGCTGGCTGCACAGGGTGGTGAGAAATTGTAGATTCGGCATTTTCAGTGTGCCCAGACCAAACATCATCTGTCCTACACATTAAACAGTGTCCATTCTTTTGGCAGCTGTTTGTAAGTTTTTAAAGCAGTAGAAGAGTAGAGCTGACAGGGTTGAAATAGGTCTGTTCCTTTTACTGATGCAGCAAAAAAATAGAGAGCAAAGACAGGAGAGGTCACAACATGGGAGCAGAGGAAAAGAACAGCGTATGCCTGCTCCGCCTGCAAAGCTAGCAAATTCTAGACAAATGAGTTAGTGTGGGAGAGCCTGAATCTTAGGGTAAAAATAGAAATTTTAGGATGAAAAATCTAGATGTGTCCAGGGAAACCCAATCATATGGTAATGACAAATCCAAAGTAATGGGAGTGGGATAATGAAGTTTTATGGGATCTGAAGGTAATAATGTGGATCTCATTATGGCATGCACAAGTTAATAAGCAAATAATACCCCCATAACTAAAATTACTAGCTAAATTAATTTTTCTTATGTCTCCTTTAACCCCAATATGTCAACCTATCTTAACAAACTAAACGGCTTTAAAAGAACTGTATTAGTTCTGTCACTTAAAGCATATTGCTTTAATAATCCAACTGCCAGGTTCTTACTCTGTTCTTGTGTCTCCAAATGCACTCATGAAGTAGGTGGATAGTTGATTTCTTTGTATCATCAGCTTTCTCTTGAGTGTAATTTGAAGGTGGACCTTTTTAAACTTTTTGACAGCATATTTTGAAAGCAGAATGTTAGGAATGTGCCAACAGTTTTTGAGTAAATGAAAGACTAGCCATCTCACTACATTCACGCAGCTGTAAGTGGAGTTTCTAGAAAACTCACAAAATCAATGGAATTTCTGATGGATATTTTTCAAGGACTCGTTGGTATTTTAGCTGTGTATTTACCAGTACAATTATGCAAACTGCATAACAAAGCCTTTGCTGTTCCAGTTGCTCGGTCCAGCTCAGGCACCTGACAGTCGTTCTGTTAGGGTGCCCCGTGGTGCAAAGCAGTCGTCCCACCCTGTATTCCAGCACCTTGGTACAGAGCATCAGGGAACCCTGTAGTGAGCTTTGTAGATGAGGACTGTGGTAGGTGGCAGAGAGTCTTCAGAAGAAGTACTCTTCGGGATTCCTGTTTATTTTGAGTAACACTTTGTGTAGTGTTTTCCATAGTGAACTCACTTCTTGGTTTTCCTTCTGTTTTCTGCTTCCCTCTCTAGTGCTGTAGCCTTCCAAATCCATCGTTAATTGTAGCATGCCTGCAGTTGTTAATGGCTGTCGTGTATTCCAGGTTTTAAAAGGCCATAAACGCAGAAGAATGGGCTGAAGTATCTGAGTTAAAAGGCTTGTTCAAGATGCTATCTGTGTGCTGAATACAATTGCATGGGCATGTTAAGACATCCCATTTTCCTCTAGAGGTGTTTAGCAGAGCAGCCTGGATCAAAGCTGAAGCTTTGATCTTGTTGCTTTGCTCTGGTGTGCGTGCTATGGAGGCACCTAGCTGTCTCTTGACCTCTGGGACTTGAACTGTTACTTCTGTTGTCTGGATGAGTGGTGTGCATGCAGTTTTCTTTCTTTTTTTTTTTTTTTTTAAAATGTAATGCTTTATTATTTTGTCTTTGTTTTGATGTGAATTTGAAATATCCTGGATATCAGGACCTGAAAGCCATCATTTAAATGAACAAATCAGACATTTACAGCAGGCTCCTCCACACTGCAAGAACTAACAACAGAGAAAAAGGATTCCTATATAAAATTAATTTCTCTATGAAGCAGCTGTTTGCTCGTGTATTTTCATCATAGTACATGGAGTGTAACTTTTTGCTCTATATTTACATAAATGGAAAATATTTTCTACCTTTTAAAAAAATGGGACTTGTGAAAAGAGAGACTGGACCACCCAATTTACAGTATGAGTAAAAAAACCTTCCTCTTTATTCATTCTTCAATTATGAAATTGCCATTATTCAGGAAAGCACTTAGGTCTAAGCCTATTTTTTGAGACACACTTAGCCTCTTTTTGCATGTTGTGAGTGAAGATGAGTTGTTTAAGTGCATTCCCAAATCAGAACCTTAGCACTAATCCTTCAGTCATTGCAAAGAATAAATGAGGGGCAAAGACAAAGGGCCAAATTAAAATCAACGAGATTCTATTCAGATGTGCTCTGCTTCGGCAAGCACGTATCTAATTATAAGCACACAAATAGGCTCACTGACGTCAAAGTTAATTAAACTGCTTAAATTTAGGCACATGCTTAAATTCTTTGCTGAATCAGTATTTTTGAGCCTGTGAATAATAGGACAGCATTGCTGGTCCAAAGCATCATTTTGTGGGTGGGGAGGAGTCTAAATTCCCCCTTTCCTCCATCAGTTCTTCTGAGGTCTGCCTGCTGGCATTTTATTTGAATCACAATGGTGAAGGCCCATGTCAATATGTTAAAGTTACTTAGAGTGTTTGCTAACAATACCTCAAACATGGCAGTTGGATCCCTGGTATTTTTAAGGCACCTTTCCTCCATGCAGTAAGCTACTCAGTATGGCAGGACTGTGCCAAATGCAGTAATCTTTTCAGCTTGGTTTTTCCTGATGCCACTCTTACAAAATGAATCCTTTCATCCAGTCTCTGAAAGCCAAATTACTAACTCACTTTCATAACAAAACCAGAAATGAAGAAAACATGTAGACAGAAGTGTTAAATGAAGAACACCTGCCATACAGAAGAATCTTTGATTCCTTTGGTTTCATTATTTTAAATTATGATGTCATAAATAAATAACCTATTATTTGTTGTCCTTGAATCATTAAGGACCTAGTAAGAATTTCCCCTGTAGGAATATAAAGGACAACATGATACTTCTTACACAGAAACACACATGTGGGAATTTCAGCCACGTTTTGTAAATGAGCTGGGGCTAGTTGTGAGCTTCTAACTATGCTCCCTGCCCAAATAACACAGTAAAGTTGCCCTGATGTACTAGCAAGGGATTAATCGGGGAGGTGCACTGCAAAAGATCAGATTTCTTCCGCTTGGTAAAATTCACACCATGGGGACTTAGGGGTGCAAAGGAAGCTAATAAAGTTATCAACAGCAGTAAGTTCAAAAAAGAAAAGCCGGTAAGAGAGCTAAATAAATCTAGACGTGTGTTTTAAAAGGTATTCAACATTTTGTTCATGTGCGTGTTATCTGCTAATCACTATTTCCTGGTAATTGCCTAAGTCTAAAGCTTAAATTTAATCATCTTCTTTTAGATACCAGAAAATTACATGTATTCATTTATTTATTCATATCTTTGTGGTTTGAGGGGGAAAAAAAAAAATGCCTTCCTTCCTGATGACTTCTGCTTCAGTTTTACCAGTAGTGACTGAAAGCTGTTGCTTTTCAAAAAGTGCTCCATTACCTGTGCAGGCTGCCTTGACAGAGAACGGGTAACCTTGTAGTTGGTATTTGTCTGTATCGTGTAGTTTATGTCATTCCAGTTAGCAGCTGTATTCACAGTCTAGAGTAGCTTGGTCTAACAGGTGGCTTGTAAGTCAGAGCTTCAGTTTGACTTGGTTCCCTTTGCTAGATAAGGTAAAGTAAGGAGAGAGGTAGCAGCTGTTGGAACAGTGAATGAGAGACCATTTTCTAACGGGAGAGCTGGGCTACTGTCAGTGACAAAGCGTCAGCTTTCCTCTGTTGGCTATATCCCACATTATCCTTCTCTCTCCTGTAGCAGCTCATCATCCTGCCACAGGTCAAGGGTATAACCTGTAGAGAGTCAGAGCAGCTACTGCAACTGCTGAAGTTGTATGCATGGAGTTAGAGGAAGGAAGCAGCCCATCATGCAAGCAGCTTTCTCATGAATACACTATAAATTGTCTTTTTTGCTGGGCAGTATCTCAGACAGCAAAGCAGAAGAAAAACTCAGGCCTGGATGGTGGATTTTTTTGGCCATCTGTTTTGTAGAGCAGACCATCTTTTTTTAGAGCATTCCTTGACTGCATCCCATGTGTCTCCCTAAGAAGATGATTTCATTAATTTAAACCAGGATATTCCTTTACCAGTTTTCTTAGATTTTTTTTTTTTAGTCATATCTCCGTATTTTGCATACTAAACAGGATTAAAGTGTCAAACTATATCCAAAACACTCATCATGATAACAGAAGGGTCGAAGTAGGGGCACAGTGATTTTATACATAGAAGTTGTCTAAATGGATAATAGGTTCCAGTAGACCCTGTAATAAAATCACCTAAGTGGGCAGATTTACTAATGATTAGAGCATACTACTGGAGGTCTCAAGCTGCAACTGGGGCTTCACTAAAGATTTGTCTCTGTTTTCTTCACAGCCAGCTATCTGGATTTCCATTCTCAGTTACCCTAGATGCTTCAGAGGGACAGTGGGTAGCTGTTAGAGCCATCATGCAATCTCTTGTTTGCATGAGGACTTTGAAATCTTTGTTTGGAAGCATCTCAAATATAAATATTTTAAGCCAATGATACTTTAAACAGCAATGGAGAAGCCAAGGCCTTAAAGTTTAAATGAGGGACAACACTCAGTGGCTCAACGAGGGAGAAGTAATGATTGCATGGATCATTTTTCTTGGGATTCTTGTTGTTCTATATCAACTAATTTGCACACGTATCTTGTCATAGCTGCTTGGGTAACTGATTACTTCACAACCAGAGCTATTGTCACAGCTGTTTATGTGTTTGGAGCTTTGTTACCAACATCAAATGACTTCAGGTACTTAGTACAAACAAGCTTTTACTCATTGTCTGTATGGAGTGACTGGGGCAGTATTGTCTGTAAAGCAATAGAATGAGTAAATTAAATTTAAATATAAATATTTGAGATTGTATAAAAACAATCAATTGAAGAGAGAAAACAGTCACTTGACAATCACTAGAGAGAGTTCTTTGAGGAACAAGTCCATTTCCAACTCTTCATTCTTTTCATTTTATCATCTTTTTTTTTCTGGGGTTGCTGTTAAGGGACAGTTAAGAACAAGTGGTACAATCTGTCCTTCGTATGTTGCAGAAAGCAAGAGCATGAGGCATCTGGTGGACTCTAAGAAACAATGCAAATCTCTTGTCTTATGCGCTTGTGGCAAACAACCATCCAAAGTGTACATATATATATGCCAGGTCTGTGCAGTTTGAAGTACTCCTGCTATCAGTAAATAACTTTCTCATTCAAAACGCTAATCGTGCGTTCTTATTAGAGAAGGTAAAGTGGAGTGTCTCCAGAAAGTGTTGCTTTCTGACCTTTAAAGCTGTTGCCTCTAGGGCAGAGTGAAGCAGGATATGTGCCTTACTATTGACTGTGACATTTCTGTCCTAAAAATAGATCGCTGCAATCCCTTTCTGGTTCAGGCTGGCACCCTCTATGGGTATATAATATTCACTCAGGTCCTGATTTTCAGGGATTTTGAGTAGCTGGATATGCCAGATGGAATGCTAAAGCCCCCAAATTGGGTCAATAAGGTGAAAAAAGAGGAAGGAAGGTACCTCACTGTGTTTTCATTTGCTGTAGTACAGAAAATGTTTCCCATGGAAATCTTTAGCTTAATCTGAGTGTGCTGATATCAGAGGTGATTAATCTGCTTAGTGGGTCCTTCAGCAATGGAAAGTGGCTGCACAGATCTATGCAAACGAAGGGATCTTTTCTATCTCCTCAATTTACATAGTTAAGAGTTATTATGTTCTTAGCTACAGGCATATGGGTTTATTCTGCACCATAACAAATGTCACATTAGCAGTATTTTAATAACATAAAATAAATATTGTCTCATACTACTTATATTCTTTAGATGTCTTTTATGCTCTCGATGAACTGTTGACTATATTTAGATTTTTATTTTTGCACATGCTTTGTGTATATGCAAAAATCAAGCATTTTTATGAATACATTCTATTTCCTGCTAAGTTTGATGACTGTAAAAGGCACTAAATGTAAAATGTGAATTTACACTGGCCTGGTCAAAAAATGTTAATGAAAATGAAAAATTTAATAATGCATTTTATTTATTTATTTTCCAATCAATGCTGTTAGTCTTCCAAGGCCATGCAAACAAATGTACTGATCCTGTTTAGACAAGTCTGTGCTCACCTTCATGTAGTTCAGTTGCTCCTTTGATACAATATTTAATGATAACGTACAGGAGTTACTGATCATGGGAACACCAAGAATTAATCTTTACAGCAGAAAAAACCCTCTTTTTTCAGTGAGACATTCAGCTTGGGCAAGCTGACATGGTTGGATAGAGATCAAGTTCCTGCTCACTAAATCTGTTTGCCTACCCACATCTTAGTCAGATCACAGGCTAAATCATCTGATAAGTCTTTCAGTGTTTTCAAGAAGACTGCGTTGGCTTTTGGTATTGGGGAAGACATTTCCCTTCAGTGCCCTGGGAAAGAACTGGCATGCCATTTCAGCTTAGAGCAGCACAAAGCACTGTGTCAGATCCCCTTAGAAGTGCTAAGAAGACACAGTAGGAAGCAGAAACTGTAACAGGACAGTTCCTTGGGGAAGGTGAAAATGGTATAGGGGAATAGTCATTCATATAGCTCAGGCAGGTAAACACAAATGCTTGTGTTGATCCACCAGTCACATGCATGGAGGACACTTCCAGTTGAAGATCTATTCAAATTAGCTGTGGGACTAACCTTTTCTGTTTGCTTGTCATCTCTGAGAACTGATTGTTCTTTTGGGGATGGAGAGAATGGAGGAAAAATGACTGTGTTACGGAGAAGATATGCTCATCACTTCAAACCCACCTACTGCTTCTACCCTACTGATCTTTTAGTACTACGAGATAGTCATGGAAATTCTGTAACTTTTGAACTGAGGAAACACGCTCTTCATGTTAATAAGCAATTTCTCACAACAAATAGTAATGGGAACTTCTGGTTTCTTCTGTTGGAAAGAATGATAGTAATTGTTTTGCCATAATAAAGTGGCTAATAGGAGCTCCCTCCCCACATCCCCCATTTTTCAGGTCAGTGTGGCACATTCCGATTTGTGTTGGCTTCAAGGCACAGGAGGAATCCCTCATGGAGGGGGAGCGTTGTTTTATCACACTCGAGCGGGCAAGCAGTAAGCCTTTTGCTTTCTTCAAATACCCCAGTTTCAGAGTAGTTGGGAGTATTCTGGATTTCCCCCCACGCACTCCAAAAATGCAGCATTCTTTGGTTTTTCACCACAAATGAACTGAAACCCATAATCTCTGTACTGAGAAGAAGTGATTAAAATAGTGTGGAACAGATGGTTTAAAAGCTGCCAAAAATGGAATCTTTTGCTATTTTGTTTCAAGAAACAACTACATTAGTTCCTGAGTCAGCTTTGAGTGGGCCATTATAACTCATTGGAGATGAGAAAGCAGACTTTTTTCTCTGTCTTTGGCTGCTCATTAATAGCAATTAATTCGTTTAAGGTTTGGGGTTTTTTTACTTTTTGTAAAAGATCTGTATGTGCTACAAATTGAGGTAGCATCGTTTTCATGCAGGACAAAAATTGATGTTTTCCACAGAGCTTTCAACAATATTTTTTTCTTGGAAAAGTTGCTACTTGTGTTTGGGTTTGTTCCCTGGAGGGGAAGACCATGTTCCAGTTAGAGTACTTAAGAGAATATCGCAGTACTTTGAAATGGTACATGGTTTTGATGTTCAAGATTTGTGAGTTGGGTAATCTGTACACATTGATTTGTACAGAGAAGTTTCTAGACAATCTCGTGGACCAGAGACCTCTTGTAAAGCTGTCAGCATCAGGTGTGCTCTCCCTGCTGTTCCAGAGGAACAGATGCCTTCCATAGAAGGCTTAAGACCAGGGGACTTGGAAACAGTGGAGTCTTGTCCTCCCCAACACATGTTGCAAAACAGCATCTTCCTCTTTTGAGCTACCTTTTTTTTTAAAAAAGAAAAGCCATAGTCTGTAGTTGAGATCAAAGGAAGATTTTTACTGTCGAGCCAAAGTGTGTCAGCTATATAAGTGAATGTATGACAGCAGAACACACCATACTGGCCTCTATAGTCTTTCACTTCTGCCATAGAGCCACTCTGGTGGTTTTGTAGGTTGCAAATTCTGACGAGTTCTTTTGATGTTTGTAAGTACCAATAGTTTACTACTGCTGCTTACAGTGTATTTTACATAGTGGTTCTCTGCTCTCAGAGAGTAGATCAAAAGGTTTGGCATCCTCTTGAGGAACATTTTTAGAGATTGATTTTGTGGACTTAGAAAAATATTTATTGGTCACTAATAATTTTTGTGAAACCTTGTGATTTTCCTCCTGTACAAACTTTGCATGAGTTGAGCCATTACCATTTTGTTGTCTTGATCCTGATTAAATTTAAGGTTTTCAAACAGTAATTTTCCTAGCAAATTAACATTTATTTTTACATGTTTGATAATGCAAAAAGTCCCAACTTTCACATTCAGGTTGGGAAATAGAATGCTACCTGTGTGTATCACACTAATAAATGACTTTTAAAAAGGGAGGTGGCAAAACCAAGATGCATTTGTGTTTTTATTTAAATGTGCTTTTAATTTTGTTAGGGTTTGCCGTTTAAACTAGAGTTTTAGAAATTTAACTCTCTGATTTCTGTAGATGATGCTCTGTTTAAGCAAAGCAGTTTTGAAAATTGCATCTTGCTGAATGATCGCTGGAACTGAATCTCATGGCTGTCTCCCCTCATGTTCATGAGAACTGATCTGTTTGGTCACCTCCTTTTCTATTTTCCTCTCCCATTGTAACAGATACCCAAGTAGAAAAGCTTAGCTGAATACTCTTTCTTAGCTAGGCTCTTCTGTGAAGTAAAGAACCTGGCTTCTGAAAGATGTAACTAGACTTAAGGAGGCAGCCCAGTTGCTCAAGTCTGGGGGGCACTGCCAGCAATGCTGTTGCAAGTTAGAGACTTGGATTTTGGAGAGCCCGTCCCCTGGCTCTTCTTGGTGGAAGACTTTTGCTGTTGTGTGTACCCAGGTGTATTCGCTAAACCTGAGTTATTGCAATACACCTGAGACCCACTAGGACTGAATAATGTTTCATCTCCTAAATATTTACTCTGTTTTGCTTTGTTTCCGTAAGGGATTTAAGGTTTGATATTAGATTATTTTTATTCCCTGTTTTTTTTTTTCCTTTAGGTGATGCAGTGTCTCTTGTTGGTCAAACCTGGGTTACTCGGTTAATGGACTTTGTATCTCCCAAAGTACCAATTTTTTTCTAAGGCAGAGGAAGGCAAATGAGGGGAGAGGAAGGGTTTTGAAGGTTCTCTATTGAAACTTCTGGTTTTGTTTATTCTTTTAATTCTTCTAAATACGCAGCCTAGGAAGTGACATAATTACATACCCTTTTAATTTCCTCAAGGCTCTGTGTGGTCTTCATCCAGCTTCTCAGATGTTGGCTACAGATGTTTAAAATCGCTTCCTCCCAATTAAACATCTGCTCTGAAGTGACAAAAGTGTAAGACCACATATGTCCGGAAGGCCAATGAATGTATGCACAAACAGTTTTTGTTAGTAGGTATAACGGAAACTTTTTCCCTTGTCTTGGCTGTTAATGCACAGACGGTGAGAAATTGCTCTGCTTATTGAACTCCATGGGGAGACTGAGCACCAGTTTTAAGTACGTGTTTAAAAATGTGCTGCTTCTTGTTGATCTTCTGTGTGAATCTTTTGGACGTCTCTTATTCAAGGATGTCACTTGCCCTACTATCTAAGGGTTATTTGCTGTCCCACTTGGGATCTTTTTAGGTCAAAAGTAGTGACGTGAGCTGATCTGGTGACTTTATTATTTAGTTGGAGGGAATATGAAAAAACTCGTAATTTTTTTTTAAACTTGGTGCAGTATGGCTTCTCATACCAAATGAGGATTCACATAGCCAGTCTTATCCTTTGATCACTAAATGTCTAATGGTCTTTGCCTGGAATGGCAGCAGAGTAGATGTATGCAAGAGGAAAACTGACTATGAAAAAAAGGTAATAACAGTGCTACATCTGGGAGAAGAATAGAGGAAATGGTAGAATTTCTTTTCTTTTTTGCTTGACAGAGGTAGAATATTGATGACATTAGGAAGATTAAAAGATTAAAATAAATTAATTTCTCAAGATGTCAGAGAAAAGTCTTGAGTTTATTCCGTGGGGGAGGAACCAACAAAAAGCAAACAGTGGCAAAGAAAAAACTTTGCTGATGGAAATTCAGCAATTTAAGTTAGAATTAAAACATGTATGGGGAGAGTTTATTTGTGTGTGTATGTTGTTGACACACTGTTCTGTTAGATAGTAATATTCTATAGCAAGTTATTTCTTTTGTTACATCTTAGGCTGCAGGAGTGACAAATGGTTGTAAAAGCACGATGTGCTTTGCTGCGTCAGTCCTGCTAAGTAACTATTTCAAGGATTTTTTTTGTGTGGGGGGGAAACACCAAATGGGAAACTTTACAAATTACAGGTAAGGGATAATGTTTCAGGGATGCAGCCCACTGATGAAGAACTTATTAAGCATTAGATGAAAGATTTAAAATGAAATGTTTTCAAAAAATGCAACATTTCTCAAAGCAGAATCCCTAAATATGAAATTCTCTTGAACTGTGGACAGTTGCAACATGACCAAAAGATTAGCAAACTTTCAAAAGTAGTTTAGTTCTGAACAAATTAACCAGACAGTATCTGTTTTAAGTCCTTTACTACTTGATCAAAACAGATTTCAGAGAGGCTAAATTCAAGATAACAAATTTGGCGATGTAGGCATGTGAGCTGAAGTGTGACCAGTGTGATCGTTTTGTGTATGGTGCTGTACAACTGCTGATGGTAACAAGATAACCCAGGCCATATCGCAACCCAAACCATAGCAAAAGGCCACTTAACCAAGCTAACAAAATCTGGAACTCGGTTGTTAACAGTCACATCCTTGATTATGATATGTCTTTTTAAAAGGAAAAAATATGTAATTGCTGGCCTTCTTAAATGCATAATGTTCCCTTTTTAAACAAGTTATTTAAAAACCTCAGTTCTTGCCTTAATCCATTCATTAGATAGCTAAATATTTGTTATACTACGTTCTGGCTGTAGTGAAAGTACTCTGGGTACTAAGAAGGTAACTTCATCTGCCGCAGTCACCAAAGAAAGAAGAACTTTTCCAAGGATCTAATGTATGTTTTTCCTGATGCCCTGATGCAGTGTTGCTTGGTTGTGATGTTGATGTTACTCACTGGTGCTCTCGAAGGTCCTGTGAGATTAAGGCCACGTATGCTAAGAAACTGTAGTTTGGAAGTCCTTTCTTTGAAGAACTTGTAACAGAGACAGACAAGAAAGAGAGTAAAGGAAGGCAAGGGTTGGAGAGGAAGACGTGGGAGCTGAGCTAGCTGTGTCAGGGAACTGAGTTAACCCTGTCAGAGAACTGGGAACTGCTATCTTGAGTCCCCCAACTGCCTTGATCATGCAGTTGTTTTTCTGCTACTGCCATTTTGGGGAGGGTAGTCGTGAGGCTTCCTCCTAGATTTGACATCATCTTCTTAAAAGTGATGAACCTCCTGTGAATTCAATTACAAGATCATTTGGACTAATTGCAATTTACCACTGTGAGTTCTTATCTGAAAGCAGTCAGAAACCAAATTTAACCAAACATCTCAGTTTAAGGATCATGTTTTTGAGATCTGGTTCAGGGCAATGCAGCCAATGACAGAAGGGAGCCAGTCTTGCCACAGGGCACTGAGGGCTCTATCAGTACCCAACAGTGTACCCCTCAGAGCAAGGTGATCTCCTCATTTCCTGCCTGTGTGGTATACCAACAGCCCTCATTGCTCATTTGTTCCTGAAGTGAGGATAGCAGACAAGTAGTGGATTTGCTATTATGCACTAGTATAATCAGTTACGTTAATATGTTGAATTCCCCCCAAACAGGGCTCAAATGGTGACATAGTGACCATTCTTTCCTTTTTCTCTTCTCTGTTTACTGTCTTTGTAAATATAACCAATTGTGTTGGGGGTTGGGTACTGCTTTTATTTTGTAAGTTTCTGGGCAAAAGTGCCTTCTTTTTTGTGCCTCTCTTTTTTTCATTTACAAACACAGAATGGAAAGCATGCCAGGTTACTGGGGAGAATTTGGTCTAATTTGCAGGAATTCCCAGTGTGGCTGCCTCCCCCAGGCACACCTCAACCTTGAAAGCTTTTCCTTCCCTATGCTGCCGCCTTCCAGCTCTGCCCTCCTGGAAGGCAGCAGCAGCGGTGGCTGCATCCCCTGTCTTGGTTGCTCCTTCCAAGGGCACTACTTGCTGCTCTGGCAGTTAAATGCAAGAGTTAAAAGAATGTATGGATTTTCCTTCAGATTTGCAGTCCGTGTTTGAGCTTACTTGCTAGCTTGCATTACAGTTGATTGACACAATCATCCTCAGTAATGTTAACCCCAGTACAGGGGTGTTTTCCCACAGCTTTTTTTCCTTACCTTTGCGTTCCTCTGCGTGCAGGATGACTACCCTCAAAGAGCATTGTTCCTTAAATATCAGCTCTTTAATCTGATGTAATTATTCAGAGAATGTTTTCATGGTTTTGATTACATCAGATATCTCAGTCAATACTTTGTCTGAAAGTAACATAAATACTTCATAAGAATCATGTGAATTATGTTCCACACTTTAGTAGGTTTAGGGTTATTACTTGTCCTGTGGTGTTCTGTAGGGATTGATGTCATCTTTTTTTCTTGCTGAATGCCCATAAATCATTATTGCTGTTATATGAGACAATGTTAAAGCCTTAAGAATTTAGCTGTATTTTTAAAGCTAAGAGTTAACAAATAGTACTGATCATTTCTGTTATGTTACAATGATATTTTAATCCTCCTTGGGTCTCTGGGCAGTAGTGTAACTCCAGTGATTGGTCATAGGAATATTAATTACACTGGACCCATACATCTTCAGCCTAGCTAATGTGTCCCCGTGGCAGTGGTGATACTTAAAACAAAATGTTGATTTGATCAATGTTCTTTTTTTTTTTTTTTTTTTTTTTGTGCATGTCATAACTTGTTGGGATTTGCATACTTACTCCCAGAGTATAGAAACTACTTGTATGGGCTTTCTTCTTTTGTTTTTAAGTAACTCCAAATTTAAAGGCATTTCATTTTTTTCCTGATTGATCTGTTAATTTATTCTGGAAACCATATTCAGTAACGCAAACTAAGTTGCAACAGAAAAAACAAGAATGTGTCTGTGTATGTGTTGGGTTTTTTTCATACTGAGGCCAGTGGAGAGAGCACAGGTCAATAGAGGTGAACTGGGTTAGACGTGATGTTATATATTGTTTCCCCTGGAAACCAATAAAAAAATTGTCATCACCTACGCCCATCCTTCCTAAAATCTTTTCCTTAGAGGAGCTACTACCAAAAATGAGGAAAACCTGAAATAAGTCCTGGTTGCTTTAATGGAGAACCTAAGAAAAAGCCTGTTCTCATGTGGAAAAAGTGTGCTGTTTGCTTATAGGAGACGGTTTGCAGTCAGTGGCATGTGTCTGGCATGGGACTAGGAGCACAGAAGTGATATATTGAGAGAAACCAGGATTCTTTCTCTCTCATCCTTCCCTTTCCACTGATGAAAAAAATAAGTGAGGAACAAACCAACTTTGCATTTCTCTCCATCTTTCTCCCCCTTACTCCAGGAGCATGAGAAGATTTCCAAGAGCATTAGAAGTCTTCTCAGCTTGCTAAAGAAGTCATTTTTGTCTTCTAAATGATGAAGCTGTTGAGGACCAGTATTGATGGGTACTCATTCGCTGTTCTGTTCCAGTTTTGTAAAGCTGGCTTCCATTTCGATTTTGATACAGGAGTTTATGGCAGACCCTTCTGATTCTGATCAGATTGAAGTGAGGAGACTTCGTTCACTGAACTTTGCTCCTTCAGCAGAGATGAGAGGTACCATGAAATCCCAGAAAGAGATCGCAGATTAGAGCAGAGATAGTACTAGAATATAAACACTAATGTTTTCAGGTTATAGCCCTTCACCCAGAAGAATGTCTTCAAAGAAGGTAATGGTGATTCAAAGCAAGAGAAAGGCAATTCGGAGAGGACATCCTATGCATGAGAAAACAGAAATGATTGATGAGATCGGCGGCGCTGGAGGATCTTTGTCTTTCCTTCTTGGAAGTACCTGTCTTCTGAAGGTTTAGTATCTCTAATCCCTCATCACAGAAACTACCTTTAAGCATAAGGCAGATTCTTTTTTCCGTTGACGTACATTTCTGTGAGTATGTCCACTATTCACTTTCCCAGAGTAGAGAGAAATGTAACTTGTATAACTTAATTTCTCCTATCTTTGGTAAAAGCAATTTGCTTTGAATCTACTAATTTTTCTTTGCAGGTATGAAAGTATATTACATCTTTTTAAGAAAGATTTTGACCTGAGTAATTTTAAATCTGCACAGCGTTTTCCAGGCAGCAGTCTGGAAAGGCCAAGATAAGTGGCTGCAGAGTAACACCAACATATATTAAGCCTCATTTAAATAACCTGCCAGCACTTTTTAATTTAAAATGTTGATGATAAAGGTGCAGTTGTCAGTAAAGAGTTTGGAGAGCTGACAGTGACTGTTTGGTCAAAAGTTAAGAGCTGTTGGTGATACAGGCCACAATTCCCAAAGCAGACTAATGACCTGTGGTTCCTCAGTTCTTGGATGCTAAACTGGAAATATGTTAAAGATGCTTAACTTTTAGCTGCAGGAGATTTGGCACTTTTAGAAAACCAGACCAAATTATACTTTCTGAAGTTGAAGTATCCAAACTTTACTTTCTTCTAAATGTCTTCTCCAGATTGTACTTCCTTGTTTAAGTCAGTCTCGCTACACCTGAACTTTCACTTCAGCTTTTGTAGTTAAAGGGGAGATGCTTCAGTGTGTATTCTTTTAAGTACTTTAAGAAATTTTTAAAATTGATTAAAAATACAGTTGTCTGGTTAAGGTTCCAAAGAATATGTTCAGCTCTAATGTTTACTTACCAGTGGATTTAAATATGAACCAAAAAGTAAACCCACATTTACAGCTTAATGGAACATGCAAAATTCTTGTTTTTACTTTGAAGGCTTCATTAAAAATAGGCCACCATCAAACCTCCCATCCTAAAGCTTTTGTCTTGAACTGTTCCGTTCTCAATGTTCAATCCTTTGGCTGTGGACAATCAGCCCAGCAAGGTAATGTGTTGTATATGGCAGACAGAAATACTATTCTAGTGTGTATCAATTAAAAAGAGGGCTGTTCCTGTCATTCATAGTGGAAGTGGAATCTTGACTTGAACAAGATTTTCAAAGTGTCTCTTATGGACAAGATTCCTTTCTGGTGCCTGTACATCATTAAAGCACTACTTTTGTGAAACTCTGCAATGCAATGTTGCAGGAGAGAAGTAAGAAATAGTGTTAAATACTGATGGATAGTTTCCAGATTATGGAAATGTCTATTTTCATAGCTATACTATTGCTGCATACTCTAACAGACTGTAAATTACTTAGCAGATGGTTGAAGTTATTAAAAAAATCTTGAAGTGTGGACTTCAGTATTTCTCTGTATTCAGATATAGGAAAAGTGTTTTGGGGGTGTGGGTGGAGGTTAAAACCCCTAATAAGCTTCTCTGCTGTTCCATGAATGCAGAAATTCACTGCATCAAAAAACAGAAACTTCTTAGGTCTTTTGCCAAATTCCCTGTGTAGGATTGTTCCTTATGTTATATTTCCTATGGCTGTCCATGGCATATTTTTAATCACATCAGGGAGTGGAGGTAATTTTCAGTAGTCATAATAAACATAATTTCATTTCAGAGAAAACATTGATAATATGTTACCTACTAATTTTGTCTCCTGCTTTATCTAGTTATTGGAAATTTTGCAATAGCTGTAGTTGTGGGAAATACACCATTCTTCTATTTGATCACTGCACTGAGAATTAAGGGCTATTTTAGATTGTAGTCCGTTTCCTAGAAAGATGTCTATAGTGAAGTTCTGAAAAGCCTCTTTAATTTTGCGTTTATATGAAAAGGAGCAGGTCCCACGTGACAATTGATGATTCTTTTCAATCAAATAGAAACTTTTACTGAGAGGAGTTTTTGAAGCAAAGTGGTTCAGTAGAGATACAGCACAATGCAGTAGACCCTGAGACTGCAGCAACAAGCCTAGCTCTGGATTCAGAAATGGGATAGTCAATAGCGAGGTGCCTAAGCTAATTGTCCCTGCCAAGAAGAAGGGTTTACAGTCCCTGGGTATGATAATAGTCCTGTATGGCTTTTGGGACTGAAGTCAACATCACAGTACAAGACAGCCTTGCTGCATGGGAGTGTATCAATGGCTTCTGGCTCCTTGTAGTTCACGTCATTGCAAGGTGTAGATTTGCTTTTGGTCTCAAAGTAGGCTAGATCTATGCTAGAAATCCTTTAGGAAAATAAGATGCGTTTATATACACACCAGAAGCCCTCTTTTAGTGAGATCACATAATCCTTTGTTTGTCAACTTAATTTCAATAGGAAGTCAATAAAGGCAATATAAGACATAACCCATTGCCAGTGTGAACTGTGTCTATACTTGGTAGGAGCTGCCAGTATAGCTCTCTTCTATGGTTGTACTGCTAAATATTTCTCAGAGCAGAGTAAGTCTAAAAGACTTTCAGTCTCCTTTAAAGAAACACATATACTGCCTTCAACAGAAATATGCAGAATTAAGATGGTAAAAAGAAACATCAAAAATGTGGGTGTAGCTTTTTTGGTAGGAATGTACAGGGCATTTAGTGATGATGTCAAATTGAGGGATACTTTTGTGTTGAGTGGCAATAATATGTTTTGGTAACTTCATGTTCTAGTGTTCTTAGCTTCTTTAACTTCCAAGCTATGATGGTCTAAAATGAATCACAGTTTAAGAAGGATTAAAAGCTCTCATGAATCCCTCTATATCTAGATACAGATATATGGTTATCTGTAGTGCATGCCCTTGTGTTTTGCTCTGAGCTATTGTACTGTCATGATTTTATTTGAAAAGATGAAATTGTGCTATCAGTATGAGGAAGGTGCTTCTTAAATCTAAGTAATAGGTGGTGAAGGGTTAAAAATCTGAGGTCCTATTAATGTGGGGAAATGCTGACACAAGTTCTTCAGTCCTTTTTCTGACAGAACACCCATCTTTAATTTGCTCGTCTCTTTACCCATATAACATTGTACATCTGTCCTTGAAAACAGCTCTTGCAGCATGAGCATAGCCCGTGGAGTCAATTTAGCAAAGGTTGCTGTCTGTGTCCTAGCAATGCAGGCAGACAGCCTGGAGCTATGACTTATAATCAGCTAAACAGGTATATGAATAATTACTAAAGATAGAAGCCTGTGTTAATTGCTGGTTTTAATCTTGTTCTCATAAATTGTTATAGAATTATTCCCCCTCCCAGCAACAACATGTCAAAATGAGGTTTTGGTTTTTTTCAGATTCTAAGTAATCTAGTGGATTTTGGAACATTTTTAGTTTTAAAAATGCTAATATTTAAGCATACGCACATTCCCTGAGAGTCCTTTATATCCACTTCAAAGCTTTGTTCCACTGCCTGCCAACATGGTGGAAGGAAACATGTCACCGAAAAAGCGTGAGGCCTGAAGTATTTGGAGTTGACTGAGCCCAGAGTTTGCCAGTTTCTAAAAGCAAAAACTGGTATTAAGCTGTTGTTTCTCTTAAAATGATTGTCTGACTTAATGTTTCCTTGATCAATCTGAGCAAAATCCCTTTCTTTTCAGATCATTACCTTTCTTCTGCAGTCACTGTATATTTGATTATTAGAACAGACAAAATGATAAAGATCCCGCAAGTTCTATCTTGCTGTTGCTAGTGCAGTAATCATCCACAGTAAGTGGGAGAAATTAAGGGATGCTCTTAGAGATTGATTAGCATATGGGGGGAAGGGTGACTGCATTTGGCCTTCACCAAGAACGTTTTGCCTTATTAGGCTACTTTGCAAGCTAAACTGTACTTTATCTCACAGTCCGCTAAAAATAACTCTGTATGGCTTTCTGGCAGATTGATATAAAAAGTGTATGATGATGGTACATGTATTTGTTTAAATACAAAGCTAGATGCATGAGCTGGCCTCCAAATGATTAATGTCTTTGTATTCCAGAATGGAAGCTTTCCAAGACAGTGATGCATAGCCACCAATTTGTAACTTTTCTTTTCATTTGTAACTTTTGACTTTTATCTGTTTATTTATTTTTATAACCTCTCATATTTTAGATATGGCATCATTAAACATTTGTATGCACTTTTGATGGTTTTCTAGACTCCACAGTTGTCTTGAAGAAAGTGCCACTCAGTGTTGTTTTCATAGATTTTTTTAATTAAAAAAAATACACTGCATCTCAATTTTCTCATTTGGATGCTCTCACAGCTCACTCATAGCACAGAAAAACGGTTCTGTCATTAACTTTCCTACGTGTAGAGTGTAAATACTGTGGCTAATGAACGACATAGCTTCTCTTTACATCTTCTCTTATTCCATTTATGTCCCACTCAGGTTGTTTCTATCACATACTTATTCTCACTACTGACACCTTCCATATTTTAGCAGATTTGTTTTAAAAAGTAATAATAAAAAAAGGATATAAGCAAATAGCCGAGGTTTCCTCTCAAACCCGTTTTTGGTTTAGGGGCAGCTCAGTAAAATGGGGCCAACAGGGTTATGCAGAACAGAAGGCAACTCAAACAGCCATTCCCCAGAAAGCCAGAGCAGCCCTGCTTACAGCACCGCTTTGAGGATGGGGCTGGAGTTAAGGAGAAGTGTCAGCTGGAGATGTATGCATGCATGTGTGACCTAGAAGAAAAAATTAAAGGAAAATAGTCACTGGCGTTGAGTAGTTTCATGGAGGGCTTATTCTTTTGAGATCTTAATGAGGAATACTCATACAATTTATATGTCTGAAAAATATTGCTGATGGTCAAAACAGCACAAACTGGTTTTACAATGCCAAGAAAAGTCCAGGAGCCCTAGCAGGGCTTCTACTTTCCAAGCTTTGGTTTCATTTACTCTTTTGCATCCCTTTAGTGCTACACAGCCTCACAGGCTGCTGTTCTGATAGTTCCCTGCCTTCTTTCAGTGAGACCTGATTAGGTTGCTGTCTTCAGAGCTGCCTCCTTATCCCCTTGAACAGTTAAGCAGGGAGAGAGGAATCTTAGCTGTAATTAACCCACAATTTGCCAGAGGTGGGACTTCAGCTACAAACGGCTACGCGTTTAATAAAAATAAATGTTTTGACTGAGAATGTAATCTCGAGTATCTCAAAAAGCAGCAGAAAAATGTTTTATTAAAGTGCACAGTAGAACTTTCTTAGAGAGGCAGTAATCCTCACTGCACTTGAAAGTCTTGCTTCAAGTATAACAGCTTTAGTCCTTTGCAGAATATATGAATAGCAGAAGATTAGTTTGAAATCTGAAGAAACAGTTGATCAGATATTGCCTCAAAGTGGTAGCAGGCTAAAAGTGTTTAAACTATGTGAGAAAAGTTGGGCAGTTTGCAAGATGTGGTATAAAAATATTTAATCAAAAATCAGTGAAAAATACTGATGTTTTAGAAACACACTTGATCATGCTGAAAAAATGGATATAGTACGGGAAGGGCTTCAGCTAATTTCTGTTTCTGCCTTATTTGCTAGAAGAGATGCCATGAACACTAGCCCAGGTGCCAAAATGCACTGGAAGTGGAGATGAGCACTGAAGACATCTCTGCCATGCTCCAATTTAGCAAGGAGTTTGGAATGGAAGTATCTAAAAGTTAAGACATCTCTAAAATTTTGGAAAAACAATGAAGCTCCCATGTGACAAAAAGCAGTTCTTAAAACATTAATTAGTATTTGTAGCAAAATAGATACAGTAAAAGAAGGGCAGAGCATCACAGGTGGGGTATGTTCCATCTGTCCTTAGAACTGCCTGATGGACAGTTCAGGATGGGAGGGGGCAGCTGCAATAGCTGCTGTCATTGTACAGTGACTTTTTTTTTAGTTCTGTAAAGCCTCTCTTCTGACTGTCATCCTACATTACAGACATGATTTTTCCTTAGTGTACCTCATTCTTTATTTCTGTGTGGTTTGGTTAGTTTTGCTTCTCAGTTTTCTGTAAAAGTATAGCTGTGAAGAGAACCAAAGATACAAACATGATGAATGTGGCTTCACTGTAATTCTGGGGGGTTTTCCACATATTTCATAGTAATTTTGTAGATCTTTTTGTTTACCTGCACATGGTAAAGACATTTAATCAAAAAAAGGGAGGAAGGAAGGAAATGGAGATTAGAAAATCGCCACGTTGCATCCTATTAGGTGGATTTAAGGTAGACCTCCTTTTCCAAAGATTATGGCAACTGACAGAGGTGGTTTTCATTGCAGTGCATACAGGTCTATCCTGAACCTCTGCATAGGTCTGAAGGAACAATTTTTCATAATGGGGTAACAAGAACAGGAGCATTTCTGTGGTCTTTAAAGTTAAATAGGGCATAAGTCTCTTTCAGAAGGCGTTGAGTGTCCAGTCCAATTGTTGTGTGCATCCAAAACGGCATTCAGTGTTTCGAGGTCCACATCAGAGGGTCCGTCAAAACATTTAGCTGCCGGGGCACATGCAAACAGTGGTCAAGGGCAGCAGCAGAAAAGGAAATGCTGTGTTGTTACATTTTGTAACTTTCCTGCCTTTGTTTTATAAAGCTTGACAAAGGAGACCAAAGGGTAAGTACTTTAGTCATAGTAATCTCTGCAACATAGTACTCTTTTACTTTAACAAGACAGACTAAACCACATAGAAGAGTCATCTTTGCTTTTTATGTTGGGTTTTCCTCTCTCACCTCTCTCTGGATGGAGTTGGTTTGATTCTGGAAAATGGGCTATGCATGAAAGACACTTGATGCAGAGTCAAAGGATTTTACTTTTTTTTTTCCTGAGTACATGGTTGGTTTCTGGTTGGGATGCAGCCCTGTGATTTATAACAGCTTCAACTGACTCAACCTACTGTGAAACATTAGGAAAAATCCACAAGGGCACTGATCCATGTATTCTGTGTATTTCAACTATGTAATTGTAAGCCTTCTAAAGAGTTTTTTGAATCCTTTGAATCAATAGTAAAATATATACATATCCAGGGAACTGATTCTTGGGCAAATAACTTGCTCTAGACAAATGTTGTAAGGAACTACCCTGCTGTGTTCAGCAGTGCGGCAAAACTGATGAATAAAGATTGGTCCCCAAGATAAACCTTTGGTCATAGAAAATTTGCATTGCTAAAGGGTTGTATTATGACTCAGTGGGCAATAACTGGTATTACAGCTACTCAAAAGATAATTTCCTTATTTTTTTTTCCTCTAAACAACTTTTCTGCTCTTTCCTCTGCACACCTGTCATAACGAAGTTACAGTAGAACCTGAGGATGTCCCCCTTGCACAGCCTACTTGATACTGAAGCATCCAAATGGGGGATTTGATCTCCGCTCTTCTGCAGCCTTTCCATCTTTTCCTCTTGGTGGTCTGTGTCTTTATTACAGCTGTTCATGTATTTGGTTAATTGTTTGCAGTATCACCAAAGAGGGACAAGGAGGGAGAGAAGCAAGAGTTACACCCAAAGGCTACCTCACTTGAACTAGTTGGAAGATAAGCATTGTGCCATTTATGTTGAGCAGAGGCACCTGAACATACAAATCTGTCCACATCATTAGCTTGTTCACCATAAAAATTGGTGTTCCATGAGCATGCAGGTCTGTTGCACCATCATGACTTAAGGATGGACTTCTGACTTTTTGAAAATACACTCCTTGAGGGAGAAGCGTCTTGGCATGCAGAGCAAAGAGCAGTTCCATTATGGATGTGCTGGTGGTGATTTGTTTCTGTGTCAAGCTGTGACTGACAGCACTGAGATTTGGGAGGATTCCAATCAGTAATATTGCTTGGCATTGACAACATATGTTAAACGGACAAAAACTGCCTCCTGTTTTGAGGTAAACGGAACTTCTTTGAAAATCTTTCAAACTGTTCTCCTTAATCAGCTAGAGCGGGCCCAGTTAAGTATCTCCTCTTTCCCTGCTGTAGGACTGAACGATGCCCTGTCTCCCCTCCCCTGTGGGGCTGAGCATCTCACTGGCCCTGCAGGAGAGTGGCTGCTCACGATGCTAGCAGCCAGGCACACCACCAGAGAGCGGGATCCCTGAGGCCTCCATAGAGCCACACAAAGCAGGGCCAAAGAGTCTGCTCTCCCACCCCTGCATTTAAAAGGTGCTTCCCAGTACAGACCTGCTTCTCCCAGTAGTAGGTGTCTTCAGGCAGTCTTGTTAATAGTTATCACTGCCTGAGATAACCTTCCCTGTGATGTAATTTGACATACTGCTGTCAGTGGGGCTTAAACATAGTAATCTTGAAAAATGATGGGGAATTTGCCCAAGAGAAAAAACTGTTATGATTAATTTCTACAAATGATAAACCACTCCTTCTTCAAAATACTGCATGCTATGAAGTGTGATTTAATCCATTTAACTATAGAGCCTGATGCTTCTGACAACTGTGACTCAAATGTCATCACAGAAAGTGATATTTCAAGTGGCAGGATGGGATTAGAAACCTGCTGAAGATTTGTCAAAGGAGAAGTAAGTACATAATTTTTAGATAAGTGATTTGTCTACTCTAAACCACTTCCGCTGAAAAGACAGGCAGCTTAAAAGAGAAACACTGTTACACTAGAAAGAGCATTTAATTGCAGAGAGAGGGAAAAGGCAATGCTCTTACTCATGATGGTAGTTAGGGGGGAAAACATAGGATACTGGGGAATATGAGTTTTCCATACAGAAATAATAGAACTCATTTTTCCCTTATAAAATAAGATTTCATCGAGGTGTGTATGAGGAAGGAGCCAGTCTTGACATTTGGGACTTTGCAGCTGCCTGATACATTCTTCTTGTTGTTGCTTTGTGTGTTCCTTTGAAATGTGAAATAATACCATGACAGCTTATGAACTGTGTGAAAATTTTGTAAATGCACTAAAACCTGAAACAGGCACGAAAACATACATCCTGTGCCTGACTAGAATTTATGTAGAGTTATATAGTATATTATAAATTTCATTCACAACCACCAAGTCTGAACTCAGTGCAGTAAGGAATTTGGCCCTTGTTTGGGATTACCGACGTACTTCTCTTACTGCTTTGCCAGTCCTCTAAAACTCCTGCTTGCTCTTACCCATTCTGCCAGCCTAGCGGAATAATTTACAGCTCCTTAAAAGCATCCATCCACGCTGAAAGGCAATAAAAACAGTTGTATGAGGCTCTGTACTTTCCTGTTGTGTGACTGAATCTCCAATTTGATCAACTGCAATGGAAACTACATTTCGTGTGAGAGTTTGTTCCAGCAGCCCTGTGGGTCCACCCTGATCCCTGAGGACCTAGCTGAAGGCTTGCCCGCGCCGTACAGACTATCCACTATGGATACCGGCCCAGCGCTGTTTCGTAGCACCTGTAGCAGCCATGTTGCTAAGAAGTCTTTCTTCGGTCAGGCTTGTGTAGCTCGGAGATTGCAGAAGTGTTACGGAGGGTTTGGTTTGCAGTACTGCTGAGTCTGGTGGTGATGGGGGGAAAGCTGTAGTCCTGTCTGGCAGGCTGACCTTGAGTTGGTACGTTGGGAGTGGAAGTCAGGTGAAAAGCACACATACCATTTACTTGTTTGAAGTGGATTCCCGGGGAAAAAAAATGAACATGAAATCTGACAATGGTTTTTTGTTGAATCATTTTTCAGAGAAGAGCGGCTCTTTGATATCTGTGATAGTTTGCTGCTCCTATCTGTCATGTTGCAGACTCTCTGTGCTAAGGTGTTTACAAAGCACGGTTAAGTAGCTGTAAGCATGGCAAGGAAAGCTGAGGTCGTTTTTTTCGCTGAAAGGAATTTTGCTGGAGAGCCAGGATTTTTTTCTTTAAGTCCTCCGTTCTTGTTTCTATTTTGTTTGTTTTTTTCGCTGGAACGTGCAGGCTAGCTTCCCTGCAAAAGGGCCGGGTGCGCCTTTAAGAGGTGGAGGTGCCTTTGTGCAGGTTGTGCCGGGGAAGGAAGTGGCTCCGCACCGCAGGAGGCTGGCAGGAAAAGGCTGGTGCTCGGCTGGCCACAACTTAAACTGCCAGTTTTCCCTCGGAGAGGGAGCAAAGAAATTGTCACGTTAGCTTCCTGTTTGGTTTGTTTGTTGTTGTTTTTTTTTTTTCTTTGACACTGTCAGCTGAAACGGTGTCCACCAAAGGCTGCCTTGTGGCACAGTTTGATCTGTGAAACTTTCTTAAAACTCTTCCACGGGCAGTGGCGTGGGAAAGGGTGACGCTGTTCGGAGCAGCGGGCAGCCGGCAGGGGTGAAGGTCTGAACTCTTCTTAAAAAAAAAAACCAAAACAAACCCCGAACACCAAAACGCAAGCAAGGCAGCCCCGCTGGTGTCAGTGATTCCAGCCCGCAGCCCCGCTGTCTCCCTCCCTGCCTGCCTCAGTTTCCCCTCCGCAGCGGCGGGACAGCGCCCGTCGCGTCGCCGGGCGGGAGCGCTGCGCCGGCCGCTGCCGCGCCTCCGGGCGGCTGGCGCTGCCCACCCCGGCACCGCAGCCAGCACCGCCGCCGCAGCGGCCGCCCCGGCGCGGCCCGGCCCGCCCCACCGGAGCCCCGCCGGTACCTCCTGCCCCGGCGCGGGCCGGCGGCCGGTCCGGAAGGAAACTCCCGGCCGCGGGGACCGCCCGCCCCGGGCGCTGCTCCGCCGCCGAGGCTGCTCTGGACGCTAATTAGCATGACTAGTTTGATGGATTTAGTCAACAGCATTCAGCAAACAGGGTGGGGGGAAACAAGGGTGTAAGATTTCCCAGATCTGAAGACTTTTCAGCCCCGGCGCCGTTAACGGTGTGTCATGCGGACTCGAACAAGTGTTGCTTCCAATTAATTGATCGAGGGGATTTATTTTAGTATTTTGGCTGGATGCCAGAGACAGAGGCTTTGTCCTAGCGTTTTAAGCACCACCCCTCCTTGCAAGTTTGAAATGTGAGCTGCCTGGGTGGTTTTTTTTTCCTCCTCTCTCTTTCTCTCTTCCTTCTGGCAAAGTGGCTGTGGCTGCGTGTGCGTGTGTGTGCGTGTGCGTGCATGAGTATGAGAGGAGGAGGGAGAGGTGTAATGGGAAGGCAAGAGATGGATCACTAGAGGCAGAAAAGAAAACCATCAATATCAGTAACATGCAGCTGAGGTGAGATTTTTCTGAGCGTTTGATTTTCTTAAACCCCTTTCAGAAGGTCTAAAGCAGCCCTCTGCCATGCTGTGTGCCGAAGACGTCCTGCGAAGCAATGTCACAGGGATGCTTACATGTATATTGCCGGTTTAGGTCTGTTCGCGTACGTGTGAAGTTTTAAAGCTTAACCTGATTCTCTTTATTGTCTCTAGAGGGTTGTAGCTTGAGCACAAATAGCCTGTTGGCAAGTACGGCATGAGCCCATTAGCAAGACTCCATCTGTGATTGGTTTTGCCTGGAAACCGGGAGACAAGCAATGAATAATTGATGTGTGTTGTGCAGTAGCTGGACAGGCAAAGAGGAGAGAGAGAGGGAGAAACAGAGCGGGGTGCCCTCAGAGGGGGGAAAGCGAACAAGCTTGAAAATAGCTACTGGCTGCCTTGTGCCGAGATGAAGGCAGCCCCGGCTGTCTTTGTTCTGCACTGGCTGTTTTCTGCCTAGAAGTGTTCGCAGGCAGATGTGGCCTTTCTGCGCAGCGGGGGCGAGGCGGGCGAGCGGAGGAGAACCATAGGCTTTGTCAGGGACATGTAACTTGGGGGTAAGTTGGTTTCTTGGCGGGGGGGGGGCGGGGCGTACGTGTGTAAGCGGGGACGTGTGTGTGTGTGTGTGCGTGCGTGCGTGCGCGCTCGCCTCAACCAGCCTGGGAGCGAGTCTGTGTGCGTGTGTGTGCGTGTGTATGCGGGCGGGCGGGCGGGGTGCGCCGGCGCGAGGGTGGTTGTGGGTAAGGCGCGCTGCGGGGTGCCGGGGTGCGGGCGGGCCCGCCGGGGGGCCGGGCGGCTGCCCCTCATCCCGGGTGCCCCTTCAGGGCTCTGGGGATGCGGGAAGGAAATTCACCCCTTGAGAATGTAGCTGGACTTTACCACATTTTTATTTTAGGGGGGGAATCGTTCAAATTCTGCAAGAATCTCCCTTACTGTGTCTGCAATCATAAACCCAAAAGGCAACAGCAGTTATGAGTGGCATTTACTCCAACTTTAGCCTGTCTGGCACTGTCAAAATGTGACGAGCTGTTCTGCGAACAGCAGTGATAATATTGCTGCCACCATTTCATTTTTGCTGTCTTTATAAAGACCTTGCCGTGCAGAACTCACATCTGTAGCAACTCGTTTCAAAGAAGGTCCCAAGGAAGTGTTACTATCACTGGCAGTCGTGGGTATTCGAGTTGACAAGTTTTTTGCCCCTTGCATCAAGTAGTAACAAGTTCATCTCTTCACCTGTGCAAAAACTAAAAGGATTATTTAATGTGTTTTATGGAGTTTTCAGAAAGTTTTAAACTAGTGATGCCAGCCTGGAATTTGAGATGTTGGTTTATTTTTTGGTTTAGTTCCTCGGATTAAAGCAAATAATAACTTAAAACTGAATAAAACAGGAAAAATGAAATGCAGGGAATATATACAGCTTCAGTAGTTGCAACTCAGACATTGACAGCATGGTTTGTTGGGGGAAGAGGCTTGCTATTGTAGACAGCAGCTACTTTGATTAGTAAAATCGCTGCATAATGTGAAATAGACTTTGTGTAAAGTAGTGCCAGTGATCCTGTGTCCACTGAAGTCACAAGTGTTGACTTCAGTCATACAAACTACTTCCCCTGAGTTCAGGTAAGCCCATGATAAGATCTGGCTGAAAATCCCTTACTATCTGTCAACTTTTGATGAAGTAAATGGTCTCTGTAGACAGATCTCATGGGGTGGACTGGCCAGTTTGAACCCCCATCTGTGACAACAACTTATCTTGGCTCATAAAACTACAGAAAATTACGTTGTTCTGCAAATCTGCAGATTTTTGGGAGAAATAGATACTGTGGTGACAGTTTATTTCAAACAGTCACGTCTCAAATCAGGTTGAGCTAACCTGGTCATTAGGCTGGGATGACCTAAGGGAAACAATTAGCATGGCTAAAACACTAACTGGAAATGGAAGTACGTAAAACTAAGATCCACGTAAAATTGCTCTGAGTTACCTAATATTTCCTTTAATTTTTGCATCAAGTTAGAACTTTATTACAGTTACATTGGTAAAGAAAGTAATTATCGGCAGCTAATCATGCATAATAGTAGGAGCTCGTCTCAGCTGAGCAAAAGCGTGTTTCCTCCATGCTGTCACCAGTCTGCTTAGCAGGATTTTGTTCCTCTTTTTGCTTAGCACTTGAATCAAGATGGCAGTTAGTGGAGTAGAATTTGCGAATTAAAGTTTGGTTTTATGTGAAGTTACTGCAGAAGAACTCGGTCAGTAACACTTCAGTTTGAGTTTAATCCAACAGAATAGTGTTACCAAAGGCTCAGTTTTGAATTCATGATTAAAATTTTGGTTTTAAAAAAATACTTAACATTAATTTGATTCGCACTCACCCCACTTTTATGCCTTTCTGGAGGAGCCATCAGAAAATCTCTGGGGAAATAAGTCTGCAAATGCAGTGAAATTTCACTAGTAAGGAAGTCAACTGAATGTGCAAGGTACGGTTTCATGGTAGCAATTGAAAATACTGATCATAAGAGAGGTTTGAAACTTAGTCTTAAGCCTTTAATCTTGTGTAGACTGCAGTAGAATGGGTGCAAATGCCAAACCTGTACATGTCCATGTCTCTGATCCTGGCAGAAATGTTGCTGTCTTCATACTTCAGAGAAACACAGGCGTTCTTACTGGTACTCTTGTGCCGAAGAAACTTATTGAGAATGCCCATAAAGTACACAGAGGATAGCTGATGGTTACAAAGCAGAGAAGAGCATGCAGGCTAACAATGAAAGAATAATAGAGGACACTTTGGGCTCTATTAATAGACAATTTGTTGTTTAATAACAGGTACTGTATTAATTACAGCAGGCTAATTTAGAGAGAATGGTCTGGCAAAACAGGCCTTCTGTTGCCGTAAAGGTTAGTATAGCAGTTAGATTGAGAAACTCTGAATGCAGCCCCCCCCCCCCCCCCCAAGCCCCCCAGTTACAAGATGTGTAACTAAGACAAGAGAACAGTGTTTTTCTGTGTCACAGGGTAAGTTGAGGACACAGAAGGTACTGTGTTATCCTCAGTTGTCACTGGGGCTGTCAGAATGCAAGGCTGCTTTCTCATGACCAGGACACAGCAAAAGGGATATTACTGATCAACAGCAATGAAAAATCTTACCAGAGTGCAGCCAACAGGAAACTCTCACTCTGTGGGATTTTACAATTGTAATTTCTTTTTTCTCTCACAGCAAAAAAAAAGACAGAACATTATATTCAACAGCAAAAGACCTAACCAGGGGAAAGCAAATAAACCCAAAACCTTACCATGTGGAACATTGCTAAAATAATGTTCCAGAGATCTCAGTGAAGATTGTCTCTGGTTTTGTTCCTCTCTGTTTGAGAACAGAGACTGCCACAGGAAATACCTTCTTCTGAGGCTGTTCTTGCAAGTGGAACTTCTGTTTTGTCTTGGGTGGAACAAGCAGGAGAAGCTGCTATTAACAGATGGCCATGAAACTGCTTGTAAGCAGCTGGACAGCAATGCTTTTGCTCAAGGAAAAAAAAAAGTTGGGAAAAGCGGCTTCCTCCTGGCCCTGCTTAGCTATTGCTGCATTGTAGTTCAGAGCTATCCAAGCTAGAGCTGGGTGATCTCATCTGAGTATCAGAAGCCTGGCTGGGCTATGTGGATAGCTGTGCAGGCTGAGCAGATGGTTTACTACCTCTGATACCTAGTGGGGTACAGCATATGATGCAACATAGACATATCCTGGTGGGGGTTAAAAATATTGCTGTAACAAATGACCCCACTGCCTGGGCTCTGAGCTTCCTAGAGTTTGCTGTGGTGGTTTTCCTTGTACTCCATTTCCAGAAGAAACCGGAAAGTTCTGTGGAAAAACACTAGGTGTGGGATCTGTTTCACTGTAGTGTGGAGTTACTCATCATTTCTTTGGAGTGACCAAAACAAACAGATCCGTATAAAAATAGCTAAAAGTTAACACACTGGAAAAAATATATTGTGTTAATATCTCTTGACTCTTCTAATGGCAGGATGGGGGATAAAAATTCTACAAGGTGTAGCTGCTTCTAAAATGCTTTAGCAGAAGGATGTTTAGATATATAAAACAGTTGTTCAAGAAGTAACTGAAAATCAGCTTCTTCAATATCAGAACAATTTGAAGTTACTGAACAAAACCTTTTAAAACAGAATGTTAAAAGGATGAGCTGGCCTTCAAATGGAATGGATGCTTCAGTAATTATCAGAGGTACACCAATGCACAATAAAGCAAAGCAGTAATAGCTTTTAAGGCATGGTGAAGAGTGTGTATCTGTTCATCATCTATGAGAAAGCAGCCAGCCAGTCTGGCACGTACCTAGGCTCTTTCACTGAGGATTCAGTAAGGAGACAAGAAAAGTTCAGAAAGAACACAGACAGGTTATTTTCCCCATTTTTAATTGGAAGCTCCCTGAAGAATTTTCTCCTTAAAATCAAGACAAGGTGTAGTTATGAAATAAAACGAGTGACACTGAGACAGTAATTACTTCAGCAGTGTGGAAGGCTGCCACTCAGCCTAGCTATAATAAATACTATACATTTCTCCAGTTCTTGAGCTGGATCATTCTCAAATGTCCTGCATTCTCTGGAGTGTGTTACTAATCCTGATTCTTAGCTTGTTGGGGTGCATTCTGTTGACAGTAATCCGGTGCAACCAATGGCAGTTTTACCTATTCCAGAAAAAAAAAAAAAAAAGTTAATTTTGTTCTCGCTTGTCTTTATTAGTAACAGTAAAATATTGAGACACCCAGCTAAGCTCCTAATTCTGGTTGTTTATTAGAACTGAAGTACAGCTCTCACCAGTTTGATGAACAACCTTTAACATCTGTTTATCAACTTCTAGTCCTCTTAACTGAGTTTTCTTATTAGTAGATGGTGTTCTTTATACGTCTTCAGTGCCCCTTACATCTGTTAAATTTCAGCAGGTAGGCAAGCTGGACTTCTGATTGTGTTGACATCCTGGAAGCAGACAAAACCTCACAATTGTCGGTATATACAAGCTTATTAGAGTGCTATTTGAATATAATGTTATAGTACCTGGACAGGTTCCTTCTTACACATGCATATCATTAAAAATCTTTGTGTGGGATTTTCAAAAGCATTCTGACCTTAGTTACAAAAGAAAGTGAGTAGAGCTTCAGCAGAAACAGAACTAGGGCAGCCTGGGATGCTCGTAAAAATCACTCCTTTACTTGTTCTTGGGTATCTTTTCTTACTCAGCCCAAGAAGGTAACAGAGTGCTAATAGGAGATTGTCATATAACTCTCTTCAGTACTGAGTTAGCTCTGCTAACCAGCTTTACTGACCTGTTGTTGTTTTAGTGATTTAATATATTTAACATTTTGTTAATAACCTTATTTCTGCATTAGTAGTAGGAAAAATAAAAAATACTGTGGGTTTTTTTGCCACTTACTTACTGCCACTTATTATCCATATTCTAGCCAGACTTCAAAGAAGGGTGTTAACAGTACTTTTAGTGTCTTATCTACTGACACTATCCAACTGTTTAAGAAAGTTGAGTTTTTCAAGCATTACCCTAACACTGTGGCTTTCAGAGGAGCCTGTCATGATTTACTTATTCATACAGATTGCAGTGGCTTATGTAGCCTTGATCCTGCTTGATCTGGCAGCAGTATTTGCTTCTATTGATCACAGGCTATTTGACTGCCTTGAGCAGCTTGTAGGTCTCCTTGGTTCTGTTAACGGGGTCTATTATGGCTGCTTCTCGACATTCTCATTTTGTTGCTGTCGATAGTTTTAACTCCAGCCTCCCCACTCAGACAGATGTGCCACAGGGTTGTGTTACACCTTTTGTGTTTTTTGATAAGCTTGGTAATACCTTGGTGAACTTTGTCTCTGTAACCAGCATCCTGTTCAGATTTGGCTATTAGCTCTGATTTATAATGCATGTTTGGCAATGTGCCCGGCTGTCATGTTTGGTTGTAAGTGTGTGAAAACTCCTCCTATCCTAGGTGTAATAACACGGCATATTTTTGGAAGTAAGCACCAGTCCTTCATGTTCCAATGTACCTTTTCATCCATGTGTGTTCCTACTGTTTTCCTAGCAAGAGGGCAGTTCAGAGATTAGTCTGGAAGAAACTTCTAAACCATGTCATCTTGCACATAGACAAGCGCTGTTAAATTGTCCTGTTCCAATCAGCTTTCCAAATGGCTATATATGTTTTCTAGCTATTCCTCAGGGTGGAAGTACTGTAATTCCTTAATTGGCTGGTTTACCTGGAAGGTCCTTAAAGTGACTATCTAAAGTAATTTGTGGCTGTCAAGAAATACGCTTCATTAAATGGAAGTTGCATTAGAACCAGATTAAAACCAGAAATGTTTGTGTGAGCTTTCATGTGGTCTTAGTCCACTAGAAACCAAAGATTTTAATCTTTTTAATAAATGGCTTTATGGCTTACAAATATACTTTTAAGCTCTTCAGAAAATAGAAGCGCAGATAGTCCTCGTGTATTTGTGTTTCTGGTTTTAATGAGGGTGACCTTCTTTTGAGCATGCAATTAAGTATCTGTCTGTTATTATTTGTGGCTCCTTGTATCATTTTCATAGAAAAATGGCCCAGCAGGTGGTGCTGGAGCAGAAAGAGGAGATAGCCAGTGACTGGCTTTTTGAAGAAGTATTTGAGATGGAGAGTTATAAGGACCAAGTGATTTTACTTGTAAGGAACACATTTAATAGACAATGACCCACTGTTTTCACCTTTCCCTATAGACACTTTTATATTTAGTGGGACTAGGATGTTGGTTTTCTGTCTTGCCTGACATTCAGCAAGCTTCTTCTTTGTCTCCTCGTCTACAAAAAAAATTGGGGGCAGGGGGGGATTTAGTCTAGAGAGAGTTTTGGACTTGGAGATTTAGTTGATCATTATACCCCAGAAATCTTGGATTATGTGTTTTGCAATAAGCAGAACAGAAGATCCAGGTTATAATTTCTGTTAAGTTAAAAGTAGGTTATAAGAGATCAAAAAAAAGGAAGTTTTAAAGTCCCATCTTAGGTGTTGACTTAAAATGGCTCACTTGAAGCACTCAGGAATCATGTTGCAAAGGCAAAAAAGTCCCTTTTTTAAATAACTGCAATCTAAAATGTTACAGAGCTAAGTGATTTATTGATGTCTATTTCTGAGGCATTTACCTGCACCTGTAGCCAGCCCATTCCATTTAGTTTGGATTGCTGACAAATTAGCAAGCTATTTGTATGTCAGCTTTGGTCAGTAGTCAACTCCCTCCCTCTTACATACGGAACAGCTTTGAATTTAATTGTTTCTGGTGTTGGCAATTTATTATCCTGATAGATGTCACTCAGAGGAGTTCTTTTTAGAAAAGAAAAGAAAAACCTGAAGATTTATTTGTGAATATCCTCATAGTGCCTTACAGAAGAGGGTATGCAGAGCAGCTTTCAAGGCTTTTCCACACACAAAGGCAATGATCTGTGCAATACCTTCCTTTCTGTTAAATAGTTTAGAATGTGAAATACTAGGTTTTATATTTAACAACTAGAGTAAGGTTAACTCTGTGATTATGGCCATTATTATTGTACCTAGACACCTTTAAGGAATGAGCGATCAAAATTACATCTCAGAGTTGCAGCTGCATAAACGTGTTGCATAAATACTCTCAGGCAGAGTTAAAGTGTGCATTGCCACCTGCAGTGATTACACTGCTGTTCTTGAATAAATTTGGGGGGGGATTTAAGGCAAAATTACTGTGTCTTGCTGAATTGTTTTTACTGTTGGTTTAGATCCTCATCACAGTGAGGATCTGAGTGCTGCTTTTCAAAGTCAGAATGCTATACAGTTACACAGAGACAGTTGCAGGTTGCCTGAACTTAGCTGCCAGGATGTCTCCTGCCTTGCTGCTCCTCTGTGGCACCGCAGCTGCTACTGGCTGCACAGCAGCTGCCAGGGCTCCCTTGCTGAAGAGGACTAGTGAAATCTATTGTATGGGTATGTTTTCTTAACCTTAATTAATCGAATCTTGCACTTCATGAATTTTAAATAACATATGAAATTTAGACTTTGGTATAACAAAGAGGATTTTCATGTCATCTGAGCCCGCCTGGCGCTGGCCATCTTGGCCACCTTATTCTGCTGGGGCTCCCTGGGACTGCAGTTGGTGGAAAGACACAACTATTTTTTTCTCCTCTCAAGCAGTGCTGTGGTTGCTAGTTAACATTGTTGGCACTGTACGACTTGAAATGGTTTATGGCCTTACATCTACTTAACCTTTAATGTTTTCTGTCAACATCTGTCATGACCTGGTGGCCTATGGTTAGTAAAGTGTGCCCTTACAGGCTGCCAGATACTGTGATGGAATTAGGGCTTTAAAACTATCAGACCTGTCAAAGGAGCTTATAATCCTATGAGAGTTTTAAGTGGTTTCTTACTTCCACTTGAACACGTATTTGACTAGGTTGAAGTGTTTTTTCTTGCTCGTTTTGTTTTTACTTCCTATTGATACTTTTAAAACTGGGTGGAGAGAAAAAAAAAAGATTCCTTGGCATGCTTATGTAGAGTCTCCTCAGTTCTGTCCCAGATGTCTTTTTTTGGCTTCTTTTCTTTCTCTTGCACTTAAAGATAAAGCTCTGCAGATATTTCAGTGGGAACTTGCTCTCCCTTAAGTAAGGGAATAAGGACACTTCATTATGTGCATTAGTCAGTGTGTGCCGAGGGCTGACACAAGTCAGGAGGGAATGTCAGGATTGCTTTGGGGGAGTTGGACTCAATGTAGTGCTTGCAGACACTCTGGAAACAAATGTCCTCTGCAGAGCGAGTGTGAGGAGGACAGCAACGTTGCAGTTACTCATATTTACCGCCTCTGTACTTTGTCCTGAGCAGAGGATAGGACTAGAGATGGAAGATGGTCTACCTTTTGCTAGTTAGTTTAAAATTACCTGTGGAAATGCTGAAAGTAGTTTAGTAACACCTTGGTGGTCTACCTGTGATTATAACATGGTGCCCTGCTGGTCATTAACACTGTGAGAGATTCTGTGGTGTTTCTGAACTGAGAGATATTACATGTGTCACATCCAATGGAAATTGAAACATGCGGTAGAGAAGGTGATTTGACCATGTCACATGCAGCCTGCAGTGGAGTTTGGTGAGTCACCTTGTCTGAACCTGTTTCGTGAGTCCCACTTCAGAGCAGTTTCCTGTCTTTGTGAGGTTGTTGCATCCAAGCTGTTTGCTTCAGATTATTGCAAGTTGTTAATACTGCTTTTTTTAGTTAAAGGGTGATCCAGCTTTGGCTTCTGAATAGTACCATGCTGACTCAGTGTCATGGTTTAACCCCAGCTGGCAGCTAAGCACCGCACAGCCACTTGCTCACTCTCCTCCCTGCCCCCGGTGGGACAGAGGAGAGAATCAGAAGAGTAAAAGTGAAAAAACTCATGGGTTGACATAAAGACAGTTTAATAGGTAAAGGAAAAGCTGTGTGCATGAGCGAAGTAAAACAAGGAATTCATTCCCCACTACCCATGGGCTGGCAGGTGTTCAGCCATCTCCAGGAGAGCAGGGCTCTGTCATGCCTAACGGTTACTTGGGAAGGCAAACGCCATCACTCCAAATGTCCCCCCTTCCTTCTGCTTCCCCCAGCTTTAGATGCCGAGCATGATGTCGTATGGTACAGAGCATCCCTTTGGTCAGTTGGGGTCAGCTGTCCTGGCTGTGTCCCCTCCCTACTCCTTGTGCAGCCCCAGCCTCCTCGCTGGTGGGGCTGTGTGAGGAGCAGAAAAGGCCATGACCGTGGGTAAGCCTGCTGAGCAGTAACCAGAACATCCCTGTGTTATCAGCACTGTTTGCAGCACAAATCCAAAACACAGCCCCATACTAGCTACTGGGAAGACAATTAACTCTATTCCAGCCAAAACCAGCACACTCAGTTCCTTACCACCAGCAGAGTGATGCAATGTGAGGAAAGAGAATATATCTAATAAAATGCTGCTGTTGGAAAATATGTCTTACTTGAGACCTTATACATAAGTGATAGAGGGAAACACACTGCAGTCACTTCATTTGCAAGGAAAAGACCTTCTGTTACAGAGATTTTTTTTTTTACGTCTCCATTGTTCTCATATAGCACAATCAAGCAAGGTAAAAGAAGATGTGGTCCCTGCTGCTAACTGCATGTAGTCATTAGTCCCATAAGTAAAATTAATTTTAAAAAATTTGGGTTGTCTGAGGTGACATTAATTGGGATAGATGCTGGAACAACTTGGCCTCTGAGCAAGGAGGGCAAATAGACAAATACCTGTCCTCCAGGAAAAGTAACTCCTCATGCATTTTTTTAGAACAATTGCACTCAATACTAAATCCTGAGCTGGAATGCTCCAGAATCCTGACCCTCGTACAACTACAGGTATACTTCTCTTTTCTTCAGCATGCAAATCTCAAGGACCTCCGAGGGCCCTCACTGCACTAAGCAAGAAGGGGTGGAGATGTAAGAATGAAATCAGTCTTCAGGCAGCCCTGGAGAGTGTCATGAGATGGGCTGTTCCTTCTGATCTAAGAGCTTGATTATCTTGATGGCTAATATTTTTACTTCATGACAGTCTAGTGAATGATTTCATTAGCCTTTGCTAGCAGATGCAAAAATGATGAGCTCGTGGTAGCAAGACAGATATTACACTGTTTTCTTTGCTTGTCTTGGGATATGAGTGACAGACATGTCATCAATATTTTTATTTTTGAATAAAATTGTCCACAGCATTTTGGGAGGATTCAAGGTAGAGTAGAATTAAATCCTTAGTGGAGGGAGAGGAGAGGACCCCTCGTAGGCAGCAGCTACCTGTTGGTGAAAATTTGGGATTCTTTCTGGCTCCTCAGAAATGGATGTTTTAAAGGTTGTCTAGCTGTCTTAAGAGGAAGTGCCTGAACTGTTGCTATTTCTACTTTCATGGCAAAGACATGGTAACAGCTTGGAAAAAATGGGGAGCAATGAATGTCTCCTTTCAGTACTCACTGTTCTTTATTTAGCTGGGTCACAAAGGCCTCAGATACCTACTTTTTTAATAGGTTTTTATTAAACAGCAAGGAAAAAGCAGTTTATGCAGTCAGGCAAGCAGTTTTCCACAGTGGCCACATTCATCAGTCCTGATTCTCTGCTGTGTTCTTCTTAGTGTCAAGTCTAGCAAAGCTGATGCAGATCACTGGAAAATGGGACCTCTGACAATGTTTAGGTTATTTAGTCCTCAGTGTTGATTCCCAGTTGTGATGGTTTCTGTTAACAGTGTGTTTACTTTGAGCTTCCTACTTCTCAATTCTAAGTCTCTTTCTTGGAGCCAGAGCACATGTGGCTAACCCATATGAACACTCAGAGTTTGCCTAAGTTATCCAGAATACTGGGTGACAAATACTTGACTTGAAATATGCATTTGGTTTTCCAGTCATTTGATCCGTTCAAGGATGTACAAATTGCAAAAGGTATCAGTGTGACCCAGAGCAGATTGAAATGAGGGAATTTATTTGAATGAGGCAAAGACAGATCATAAAATAATACTATATGTGAGTTAAAGGTTTCTTGGTTTAGTGTACTCCTGAGTAGTAGCCTGAGTATTTCCTCTGCAGCTCCGTTCCACCTACTTTCAGCTCTGTGTTTAATATATAACAGCACTTTCCCCTAACATTGCCTCATTTTTTGCTTCTGTTCCTGCATTATTGCAGTACCCTGTCAAAATGTCTGTCTGACTGCAATATGAAAGATAATGTTTTAATGTGAAAGTAATATTTATTATTCATTGTCTTTACACTGAAACATCTCTGTATTTGTTGATCTTCACAAAGCACATCAAACAGCTGATAATTTTTCAAAAATCACACTTTAAATAGTGCTTGTTACCTTAAACTGAAGGCTAATGGTGGCTCTTCATTTTCTATTGGTGGAATCACGATAAGCCACCCTTCTAATTTATGCCATTTCAAGCTGTTGTGCAGTTTCACTTGTAGTATTTGGCAGATTTTTAAAAATCTTCTTCAGAGGACTTTAGATTGTTAACAGACAAAGGCATTTTTCAAAATTTTTACCAGTTGTCACCATGTAAAACTGAAGTCTACAGTTGAGTTTTCCCATATGTATTTTCATTGTTTGCCTAATCTGTTTTGAAATCAGTTTTGCATGATTCAAGGACCCGGGGCGGGGTGTGATAAAATTCTAAGTGACTCTCTCCAGAAGCTTCTGCTGCAGATTTCATTGATGATTAAGTTATTTCTGGCCTGTCCTTAACTCCCCTTTTTCTTCCTAATTACACTAGAGATTAAAGATTGTGTTACATACTGCATGAGTAGTAATATCTACATATACCAGTATTGACTCAAGCTGCAAAATAATCCATCATCAGATTTCCTCTGATGATGGTAATTTCTCTCTTAAAAACTGGAAGATAGTTCTGCCGGTGTAAGAAATAGAATAAACCTGTGTTCTGGTTTGACAGTACTGTAAGTAAGCAGGGAAAACAGAAAAAAGAGACTGGGGAAGAAAAGGTTAGCAAACCAACAATTCTTTGATAATTATGGAATTAGTACCATTTTAAATTGAAGTTAAACTTTGGCTGCTATAAATTAGCCATCAGGCTCGTGACTTCTGCCTGCCTTGTACAACCGCTTCACATTTTCACAGAGAGCTGCATGTGCTTCCCTTTTCATAATCTGAGCTCTGAAAATTTACCTTCTTTGCACTGAACTTCAGTTTTACATGACATGAAAGGCACGCATCTTTTGGGAGCTGGTTTGTTACTTGATTTCAGTGATTTTTCTGAAACCTGGAAAAAAGGCATTAAGCTACAATGATAAGGAGTTTCGTGGAGTGAGGGTGAGATACCTGAAGTGAGACCTATATGTAAAACTTGTGTGAGCATGGAAATGTCATTAAGGACTATGCTTATTTACAGCTCTCAATACAGGTGAAAGTGCTAGGATAGGTATAGTTCTACAACAAAAATGGCCTTTTGCTGATGCAGCTTGTTTCACTCAAAGAATTAGTATAAGCTATAAACTAGCAAGATCACTTTTCTTTGCTGATACAAACTATATTTGCAATAGGCACGTATATCAAACTTTTTGACGGTAGTTGTGGTGTCAGAATGTCTATTGAAATGGTTGCAAGGAATGGAAGAGGCAGGAAACATAGTGCTGGAAGTAGCTACATCTCTTTCTGCTTATATTAACTTTCCAACCTTTTCACTAAGAACTGTTTTCTGGGTAATGCTCTGTTGCTATCTCATACTGCATATTCAAACTCAGATTGTGCCTTTAGTTAGTCAGTGTGGTTAGTATGAAAACCTTCTCATATCTTAAGAGGTTAGTTGAGGTGTGTGTTCTAGCAAATTTGTTTCCAAAAACTTTCTCCTGGATATTCTTCAATATCTCCCTCTGAACCAGCTCTCTTCGTCATAGCATCATTTTTCTTTGTGTCGTGGATCATCCATGAATAACGGTAAACCTGCCTAGTCTACAAATTGGGGGGGGGGGGGGGGGAAGGCTGTCCTTTAAATATTGGTAAGCAGTTGAACTACACAAAAATGTTGTATACTTGTTCATGAGAGTATTCTCAGCGTTACGGAAATGCATGAACAAAGCTTTGCTCCTTAACAGGCGTTTTTAGAATCAGTCTGATGCAGACCTGCGCATAATTCGGAGGTTTCAGTCCGGAAGGGCTTGATCCCACCCTGAGTTTCACTTTGAGTTTCAGGTTCAAAGAACTATCAGAGAAATTATGAACTCCATTTAAGTGTGCTTGACTTCATTAACAGCAACATCTTCGATATTCTTCACTGAATTTGCAGTTGCTGAAAATGACCAAAATGCATCCCAACCCCTCTTGCTCTTTCAGCAACCTCAGCTGTGTTTTCTTTGGTAACTTCCTAAAAAAGCAGTTTAGCCTGGTTTCAGTATAAAAATATTCAACTCTAGCTCCAAGTGAGAACAGTTTTTCATATATTCCCAAGGCTGCTTGTTTTTTTTTCTGTCTTCCGTGCAGCGGCCTACCCTTTGGAAAGAAATTGGGACTTGCCAGAGCAAGGCATATTTGCAACTTGAGCAACTCTTGTCTAAACCACACCTGTGAGCTTTTTGTAAACAAATTAAAATGCAGTTATGCCTTTTACACCAAAATTGATGTGGTCCATTTTTTCCAGCCAAATGGTCCTTAACTGTATTTGGAAGATCTGTTCAAAGATAAATATTGCTGCCGGTCATCTTTTTCCAGTGTTGGTTTGCTTCTATAGAAATGTGATCATTTATTTTTTTACTTATCTTTCAGATTTTGACAAATAAACCAGTGTTTGGATCAAATAACAATAACATGGGACAACCTCAGTCTGTATTATGGCGATTTAAGTGTAATAATTATTTCTAGCATTTGATGATCACTTCTCTGGAATATCATGTTTCGCTTCTTCAAATATCTTGTTAATCCAGCATTAATGGACCATGTTACAGTTAAGTGAATCCAACCCGGGAAATGATAATCCAGTGATTGACCAACCTTTTACCCAAGGTGGGGCTAGAATTCGTCCTCATGTGGAGCCAGTTTGCAGAGCAGTGTACTTTCCCTACCTGGGGAAGCCTGCGCTGAAGTTAGAAACGTAAGATTTCTCAGTTCTGACCTACTTCTATGCGCTGTGCCTGTGCAGGCAGTGAGCCACAATGCAAGTTACTTCAGTTATTTTGCTGTAGGTAGTTTTTCCATTTCAAAATTAATTGTGTTTTCATCTGCATGCTGGTTACTTGAATTTAGAGTGAAAACAAATCAGTAATTTGTTTTGGTTTCAATAGTTACAGAATTCAGCTGTTTATCATAAACTGAATTATTCATTTTGGTTAATGTCTATTAAAAGTTTCTATTTTCATTGGAACAGAAGAAGTGGGAGAATGTAAGTTCAGGCAAAACCTTACAGCTGCAGTCTTACCAAAAGCTCAGGTTAGGTGAAATGCACTCAGGACTGGGACCCGCTGTGTGGAAGTAACCAGCAGAGCAGTCCTCATCCACACACACAGCTTCACCAAAATGACACACTCTCACTTTTTCTCTGAGAAGATGATGTCTTTTCTCTCTGCAGAAAGATTGGGTCTGTCAGCAGGAAAGAGATTGCGTGGTCTCTTTGGGCTGCATAACTAAAGGTGCTGTTAGTAATCCAATTCCAGAATAAAGGCGGCTGAATAAACAGTTGTAACACCCAAAACATAAGGGATAGCTGAAGTCCATGAACATAGGAATAACAAAATGCCAATACACAAACCCTGGTAGGTAACACACCTGAATCTGATGTCAGTCAGGTTGAGGAAGAACTCCCTAAGAAGGTATTAGGTACAGGTGAGGGGGTAATCAGGTGTCTGATAGCAATATTGAAGTTCAGATGTGCTTTTTGCTTTATAAGCTTATACTTGGCTAGAATGTTTATGACTTTTGAAAAGTTCAGCTAACAAAACCTTTGAAGAATTGAAGTATGAATTAATATAAAAATTTTGTTTCGAGTTTGAGAACAGATTTTCATGATTTCTGTCTTGCTTGAGGAGGGGACTGGCCAACGGTATGGTAGGTCTGTGTACATAGGCAGATGAGCGAATGTACCTGCCTGACTTTCCTGCATGACAGCTGTACCCATTAGTCTGCATGTGTTATCTCAGTATCTCTAGTGCCATATGTTCTTTTTCTCTAAATAAACAGGTATATAATAGTTAGGACAGATGTGAGTAGCAAAATGGTGTAAGCAGAGGAATGATTTGGAACCAGACTCAAATGGTTAATCTTGACACCAGTAGTCTTAACCAGTTTGTGATAGAACTGAATTAGTATGTGCTGTACAGTTCCTTTCACTGTCCCTGTCAATGGAAGGGTATCTTTAATCATTTGTAATTTTAGTTTCTGTCTGTCTGCTTATGACTCATTAGTGTTCATAATTCCATACTTTCTGAGCTTAGTGGCTTGTATATTGCTTACTAATATGCTTCAGGAGTGTTGCAGATTAGTTTTGTAGACAGTGTAGTCAGTCTCTGCAGCAGAGAGGCTCATGCAACTGTTTTTGTTCTGTTTAATTTAATTTCACCAGTATAGACTCATTGAGGTAAATACTTTTTTGAAATGCCTTAGAAAACAATGGTATTAAAAGCATCAAATATAAACATGGAGGAATTAGCATTAAATTACAGTGAAACGGCAGCTGGAAATGTAATTGTGTAGACAGCTACTTTGTAGTGAGAAATCCAAAAGCAGATACATGATGTGTAGTTGAGTTACATGGATCTTACTTGAAAAGATACCAGATGTGTCAGAAGATTGGAAGGGGCAGCACATCCCCTTCATGTATGCAGTGGAGAGGTGTTGTTTCACCTCTCGGGGAGACGTTGTTTGATTTCATTTTGTCCTCAATTCTGACATGTAGAAGATTATTTTTTGTTTAGAGAAGAGCATCTTTGAAAACAGCATCTGCTATTATGAATTTGATCTTTTTCTTCCTTTTCATTGTCTGCTACTTTACCAGATCTAGTTACGAACAAATACAGCTTTAAAACATGAATGAGATTCTCATGATTTGCTACCTGTACTTGATTTCTCTTTCTTCCCCAACCTTTGGTTGAGCATTAGTTCGCAATAGTTTCTTATTCTCATAATGTGTTTTAGAACAGGCAGTCTTAAAATTAAATAGGATAAATGAGGAACCTTAAAAAGGCCTTTTTATAGCTTCTTACCAGAGTTAACCATTGATAACATAAGGTAAGGAGTTACAATGTAAACACAGTTCTAGACTATGTTCTTCATGACTGGTTTTAACCTTATTTGTTGCTGCTGCTTGTGTATTTACATTTTGTCTGAAGATGTTAGGAGGAAATAGCATATTGTAAATAAGACATCAGAAGACCATTTAGTATATACACCTTAGCATCTGTTGCTAGGAAGCCAGAAAAATAGTTCCACTGGCCCAATTCAACACGATTTTGAAAAAGCAATACTGTTCGCTGGGAGAAGATAGGGAAACCTCAGATGAGCTGAGAAAACTCTTGAGCAAATTCACTATGGAATTCTCTCCTTAATAACCCACTTGGCTTTCCAGGGTGAAGCATGGGGATAAGCTCTGCACCTTGGTATATCCTCCTTGATGAGGTTCTGTGGTTAAGTGGCCTAGTCAAGTCCTCATGCCCGCCGTAGGAAGCATATGCATGTGGAACTGGGGGTGCAGAGTGGGGGCTGAAAGCCTGACATGTAGATCTGTGCTTCTACTTCTCCCAGAAACCAAAGGGGCGCTTTGTGATGGGAGAGGACAGTGTCAGCATCCTTGGCCCTAGAAACATAGTTAGAATCCTACCTAGCAGATAAAACCCCATCCTTGCAGTACTTGATGTAGGTTTTGCCATTCTCCTGATCATACTCAAGACTTTACAGAGGAGTTCATTTTCCTATACTTGTTTCTCCCATTCCCCATACATGAAAGAGAAACTGTTGAAGAAATTATCTCATTTTTTCATGTGTTTTTTATTTTTGACGTGATAGCTAACATGATAGATACACATTTTATAATTCAACCTTTAGGTTTAAAATGCTGCCTCAGATGTGAAAATGAATGAAGCATATTATCAGTGAGACCTGCACATACCTCTTGTCTTTTGGATGTATAATCTCTATGCATTATCGTGTTTCCTTCTTTGCATTCTATTAATTTTTTACAAGCTTCATCAGAACTGTAAAGCACAAGCTGTTTTCTTGCAGATGGTTTTTGTGGTAACTAAACATTGGAGAAACAAAAACAATTATCCCAATATACATATTGCCTGGGATGAACAGATTGATTTAAAATGCACTGCTCCAGTGCTTTGTATAGGCAGCAGGCTTGTATGATTCAGCTCTCATTTCTGGCCTTCAGTTTGCTAATCCTGATTTTTCAACTTGTCATTTTTTTGAGCTAAGCCTATTGCCTTTTTAACTAGTACGAGAAGTTTGTACATGTTGCTTCGTGGAGGTAAACACTGAACTGAATCATTAGGTAAGAATAATTGCTGGGACTTTTGTGAAGTTAGTATTCTACATTTCAGAAAATTACTCTCTTTTTTCTTCCACTTTTGATCTTAGATGTCACATGTGCTAAATGTATGAAACTTGCTATACTTTAAGAACAAGAGCTAATGTTTAATGTCCATTTTTGTTGTTTATCTTTTCTAATGTCAGTGAGGATGTGTACATACAAATATGCTTAATTTTGAGTTCCACTCTGTTCTTGGCTTCATAAATACTTTGTAATAGGGATTTCAATGCACTTCACTGTTTGAGCTGTGTGAAGAAGAAAACTAGCAGTAGTAAAGAAATGTGTTCATTACTGAATGCTAGTAACATAATTTTGAAACCTTTTCTGTCAAGTGTATCTTTTCCGTGAGGCTTGATGTTTCTATATTCCTTTTTTTATCAATAATACAGTTTTTTACTGTTTACTCATTCAGGTGTCTCTGTTTCTTCAGTCATTTTGCTGATCTCTGAATCTTTTAACTATTTGCTTAACTTCTTAAGGCAGAGAAACCAAAACTGTGTACTGTATTCCATTGAACAGTGAGCCTTTCACTTAAGTAGTAATAAATACTTATTTATTTATTATTGCCATTTCCTTCTTATGTCCCGTCTTTCTATTTCTTAACGTTTATTGATGATTTCATCTAGTTTTTTACAGTGCCATGTCCTCATCCTGAAATCTGTACAGGTTTAGAACCCAGTCATGTTTTAATCTGGTGTAAATGGTCATATTCATCAGAACAAAATGTCGTGTGGCATCCACTTGACCATACAGGTTTTTTTCTTCTCCATCTTGTCTTTTTCTAACCCAGAAATGTGCTATCTGCAAATGTTGTCATCTTACTTTCAAACTGTGTGAATACATTAAACACCCCTAATTTTTGACGTGATTTTGATCCCCCTCACATGTTAATAGTTTTCCACATTGAGCACTGTTGATTCGGTTTGTCTTTCTGTTAAGCAGTTCCAAGTGGATGACAGTGCTGTTTGCCACAGGTCCCATGACTGCTGAGTTTCTTAAGAGTCTATTGCCAGGGGCTTTGTCCAATGCTCTTCAAAAGGGCAATTGAGTTTCATGAACAAGCTTCACTTCAGGCATGTCTTCACTGACACCTTCAAAGAACTGTACTGGTTTACCTCTGTTGTGTGTTCAGTTACATGTTTAAGGTTAACTGATCTGAAACCCTTTAAAATGGGACTCTGCACACCTCAGATGTTTTCACTGTTAAAAAAAGCAATAGGATTAAATGGCCAGCTAAACACTGTGCACTATGAAGAAGGACAGTACTTGTTACTGTTGCTTGCCCTGTTGCCAATGCAGAGTGTAAGTAATTTATATCCTCTGTAATTGTAAGGCATATGGTAAATTGAACTCTTGTAGCTCTTGTCTAGTGCTGTAACTGTCCATATTAACAAATATTAATTGGTGCACCTCTCCTTTAACAAACTTTTCAACTGTCTTGTTCATAAGACTTGGATTTCATGTCAGCGATAAAAGCCTTGCAGGCAAAGTAAAAGCAAGGGTTTTGCTGACATTCTAGGGCAAGTCAGCTGTCTGCCCCTGTGCTCTGTTTTTATAAATACGGTACATGGACTCATGATCTAGCAGATCAACAAGGTCAGTTTGAGAAAGCAGATAAAGGAGACAGTATTGTCTGCATGCTGTTTGCACCATGCTGGATAGATGGACTCTGGTCATGTTGCCTGTGTGGGATTTTTTTTTTTTTTTTTTTAATTCATCATGTTCTACTGTAGTCATTTGCACAAAGGATGCGTTTAAAGAATAATGAGTGCTTTCCTGTTTGGCAGTTGGTTAAACTGTACTTTGTGTCACAGCTCTTTACGATTCACTCATACAAGACCTAAAAAATTCGAGACTGGTAGGAGAGAAAAAAGCTCTATCTGGCTCATGCTGTTTCTGGGAAAAGGGAGTCTTGGGAGGTAGGGGGGAACCCTGCAAAGACCTACAAATTATGCAGTGTTCTTTCTGTCCATTAATAGTTTCTCTTGTGAGTGAATGAGACTGTATTTTTGGACTCACAGACAAAGCAACTTTTGCTACTACTGGTTTTTCTCCAAAACACACTTTCTGTGCTTATTCTATTTATTTTTATTATTTTTAAAATGTAGTGCTAGACAACCTGAAAGTGATCTGAGGGCCTGAGTCAAACATCCAGTGTCCAGTTAGTCTTGTTGGTAGTAGTATTGCAGATCGTCTTCCTGGGCAGCGAGGTTCCCTTGAGCGTCTCGAGCAGAGAGCCTCTCTTGTTTTAGCAGAAACTTCATTCTCTGGTGTCTCACCTTACTACTCAGAACTGCCTCATGCTTGCACAGAAAGTCAAAAGCTGAATCAAATTCAGATTTCAGACTTATTCTTTGCTTTTTACTACACCTTGTAAGTAATGCTGTAAAATTGTACAGTTTCATCCTGAATTAAGATCATTAATGTAATACACACACTCAGCTCCTTTGAGTGTGTGGCCTTCTGTGACCTCAGGACCTAATTTGAAGGATCAGTTTGAAATACGTTAATTTTAACTTCTAGAGTTAGTGGAGATCTGGTATATGGTACCAGCCTGCCTGGCTTCAGCTGTATTTCATCCTACTGCTTATTCCAGGTATGAGTTCATACCTTTGCGGTTTAGCCAACCCGACTTTCATGTGGGAATAAAAGAATTTTATTGCAGGTTTTGTGAGAATTTGTTATTTTTAACTTTAAAAAAGTGTGTGCAGTAAAATCTAATAAGATGACAACATTTACTGACCTTTGTAGAATATTTCTGATGTAATCTATTTTTAACTACAGAATGTTCTAATAGCTATTAAAGTAAGTGTGTGTTTTATCAGTTTCAGTATGGTTTTACAAGCTTTGCTGATCATTTCTTAAGACATCTGCATTACAAAGTCCAGTTTCCTGAGCTGTAAAAGTTAAAAGATGTCTCATGAAAAGTTAAAATAGCTTGTTAAAAGTGAAAATTGGAATCCAACACGTTGAGGCAACTTTCAAAAAAATACATTTTATTACAATTAAGAGACCACTTCTGCACTGTAGTTTAAGAAGTATCTCTTTGGTGGCATCACTGGCAGAGGTAAAAAAGATCTTCTCAGGTCAGTGGGTCTCTTTGCGGTTATACTGGTCATGGGGGTGGAAGAAGTGGTGGGAGGAGCAGAGTACTGAAAGGTTGCAAGATAGCACTGCTATTAAAAGTGCTTGTGAAATTACATTCTTGTTTTAACAGCTCTAATCTAAGTTTAAGATCCCTACTTGCATGCTTAATATGGTCCCATCTCTTCTCTGTGTCACTCGTCAAGTACTGAGAGAAGATCACCAGCAGCCTAACAGCACAAAGGCTTCGCAGTCAGGTGCCCATTGACTTAGAGCAGCTGTGTGATACCCACTTTCAAATGAGATGCTGACACTATTCCCATTGGCAGTGAATGGGGTGTATGGCTTTCAACTATATGTGCTATAACATCTGGGAACCGTTGTTGGTGCAAAAGTAAGGGGACTGGGCTTTGGTAGGTGTGGAGACCCTCGAGGTCTCTAGCATTGCTGGTCTCTGTGAACTAGGCTGGTGGATTAGTGATGGCATGAGGCAGGAGAAGTCTGTGAGGGGGAGGTTGGTTTGTTTGATATTCTTTTTGAGCTTTTGTCTGGTTAAATAGAGGTTGTCATGTCAAAGAACATCACTGCTGTCACTATCATGAATTCCTAAACTTTCACTTGTTTTAAAAAAAATAAATATATATTAAAAAAAAAAAATCAGTGTTTTTTGCATGCTGGCGAGGATTGGTGGGAGTGCTATCATATGTTATAGCTTGTAAGCACAACCAGAATTTACCTCGCCACTGCCACCAACAACAAAATGCCTCCCAGGACTTTGTATGAATAGGAATTATGAGATGCACCATAATGGATCATAATACCTGGGAAGTGAAGAGGAAAAGGGATTTTGAAATAAAGTCCTTAAAAGATGCCCATCCTACAGTAGCTGGGTTTCATTACTTAGGAAATTGTGTCCAGGGAAGGCTGGTGTTTTGTGGGTTGGTTTGGTTTGGTTTGGTTTGTGTCAAATGAATTGCAGTCATGAAGAGCCTGACCTGACCAAGGACAGACCAAAATAAATAACCAGGCAGGAATCTGTATCAAGGTTTTATGCCATATGCTCTAAGCAGTATTGTAGTACCAAAATGGTTTCAGCATTTGCAACGATAATTTCACCACTTGGTCTTTCTGGATTTAAAGTTGTTGTTGGAGCATTTTCTAATAATCTTCTATGGGCAGATGATAACATTTGAGCTCAATTTTAAGTGTGTTTCTAATAAAGGCCAGATTGTTGGGGATCATCGCTCCCATCATAAGACTGGTTTTGTGTCCTTATCCTGCTGGATTTTGGCAATTCAGGCTGAAATCTAACAAAGTAGGCATCTGTATCTGAAGGGAAAAAAAGAAGAAGGAAAGAAGAAATATATAAATATAAAACCCCCTATATACGTCTTTCAGAGAACAGGCTAGGCCATTGTTTACGGAAGAAAATTCTATTGACCTTTTCCTTCTAGATAGTGTATTTCCTATCTGGCAAGATGACGGTCTTTCAGTGGCAAAGTTGTCAGGGGGTTTTTTGCCATTAAAAAAAAAAAAAATTACCCAGTGTTGGATAAGTTGATACGCAGCTGAATAACTGTGGTTTGCAAGTACTCATAAGGGACCTCCTTGGCTTTAGAAGAGAAAATCTCAGAAGACCTCCTTGTGACTGACCATGTTTGAACTGCTCCCAGCTTTGACTGCTAACCAGCATGTTCAGGCGCCAGCCTGAGTTACCAGCTGAGCAGGCATAGCCAGGCAGCACCAGTGAAGCCAGGCCTCTTTGGCAGCTGTTAGGAATCACACTGAAAACAGAAATAGGTCATATTATCAGTGTCTAGTCATAATAGTCTAGATTTCAGATGCATAATACATCCATCAGAAAAATTATTGCATTTACAGTAGCAGATGCTGTGTCCTGTGGTGCTTGTTGGGACATTGGCATGTTCTGCTATCAAAAGTATGAGATACTTCCCACCTGAAACAATGTGGAAGCTGAGAGATTGCTGAGGATGACTATTTTGAATTTGTTATTGTTGAACTGATCTAATATAAATTGAATGCAATTTACTTGACTGTAACTGTGCAAAATGGAATACCAATTTGCAAGTAGTTCAGATAAGTGATTTTTTTTTTATTCTTCATAGATAGTTTTTCTAATATGAGCAAGCTGTGAAACCTGAAACCATTTTGATAGCAGTAGAGATGTTGGAATTGATTTGAATAATGTGAAACAACATCTCAATTTGTCCTTTAAGGACCAAAAATTTGTGGTGCCATTTATTCCATCAGTTCTCTGTCTGCTCCTTGAGTTAGCTCGTTAGAAGTGTGCACACAGAGGGATACACCCCTTTGCATCCCTCCCTCACGGCCTGGAGCTGTGTCTGGTATTGTTATACAGGTAATAAGGGTTAGCTCAGATATGCCTGTGTCCTGGCTCAACTTTCAGTTACTGAAATGTCAGTTTATTCTAATCTAGATGAGGTCCGCCTGCTTTCTGAACCACAGTAACTGCTTAGAATAAGGGGTGGGGAAGCCTTATATCATCAGCTTTTGGCCAGATATTCAAAGTGTTTGTGTGTTTTTATACATTAGTTTTCTCAAGTTCAGTCATCACTAGTTAGACTTAAATTTGTAACTGAAAATTCGGGTTAATTGTAAATTGTTGAGAAACCGAATGTGATTACTCTTTGTAGGAAGAAATCACCATAGGTAACTTGTACACATGTAAAAATACCATAGGCTAATTAAAATAAAATTCTTGGAGTTGGGCAGTTAATGTCCCAAATTGTTGATTTCACTCAAGTCAACCCAAGCCTTTTTTCAGCCTGCAGCCTGCTGCAGGGGTTAGCAATGTGCAAATTAGGTGTCCTCCTGTGCCAGGGCCTGTTGGGAGTTTACTCCTTTCTGGTCCTTGGTAGACAAGGGGTTTTCAAATTGGGGCATGATGCACGTGCAGGGGTGTAATGGGAGAGCTCATGAAACATGAGACTGTTTCACTTTCCACTGCCCACCTACCCCCATTTCTCTCCTGCTTTTCCTGCCCTTTTCTCCCATTCTCTCCCAAGCAATCTGCAGGTCTGTCTTGCGTACTGTTTCCAAACACAAGTTAAGCAGTGCCCTCCCCTTACCTTGTCCCATTCCTGTCTGGGTTTTTTAGTGCATGGGAATCATGCCCTCACCTACTGTGTCCTTTCTTCTGTCTGCTTTTCATGTTTCTTGCACATTGTTTTTGGTTAAGTCTTTGGCTTACCCAGTTGTGTTTACGATGCCTTAAGCAAGGTAAGAGCAGCTATTTTTTTCTTGTAGCCAATGTCACTGTTTTCTTCCATCTTGTTCTCAGTGTACTTTACTGCTAATAGACAAAGCATTGCTTAACGTGGAGTTTTAAACTGAACAAGGTAAACCCAGAACTGCTGAGTCCCCATGGTGCAAATTGTTAGCCAGCACACGATAACATAGTATTTTTGATAGTAATTTAGAATGCTATGTGATTTCACCAGATTTAGGCACTATCGCTCTTAATATTTCACTGGACAGGTTTCTTTTATGATCCTGATTCTTTCCACCGTTAAAAAATGCCAGTTGCAGATGTGCTGTTTTATTGAGGTTAAGGCATTTGCCATTATTAGTTATCAATATTTGGTTAGTGCTCATATCTACATCAGCATGCCCATTGTGCTAAGCACTGTACAAACACATTTGAAGAAACAGTCTCTGCTCCAAAGAGTGGAGCAGATTTATACTTTAGTTCTTTCACCTCACTACTTAATGCTCCTTTTTTTGCACTTCAGTTATGCTTATCTAATGGATCTCCATGCCACTCATGCCTCTCTGTAGTTACAGTAGTGATATTTAGGTAGCAAATTTGTATCTTGATCAAACGTAAGTTCACAAAGAATAAAAAAAAAAATCCAGTGTATCATCAAGTTGGTGAACAAAGACTTTGAAAAACCCCAGTGCCTGATGAAACACTGCTGGGTGGTCTTTTCTAAACCAGAAATATCATCTGTATTTTAAAGGTTTGTTTGTAATTGGGGATTAATTATAATTTGCCTGCATGTATGTTAGGATTGACATTGCGGTGTTTTCGGTTCTACGTGTATGGAAGATTATTATTCGATCTTAAGTTTCTGAGCTGATGTCTGTCTCAATACTGGAAAGGTCTTCTCTGACTCCTGTAAGGTGCATTTGACAAAGAAAGCACATTGGAAATACTTTCTCCATTGTCTAGGATGGATGGATGAAAATACTCCCTGAACTCAAGAGAGCATTGATTTGATCCACTGTAGTTTCTCACCTTTTCTAAAGGCAGTGTTTAGTAAAGACCTTATGACTTCCAGTCATAGAATGTCTGGAACACAGCGGCATCTGTTGCAAGAGGTTACAACTGTCTGTGTTAATTGCTCTGTTGTTATCTCTCATTAGTGTAGTGACTGTGCTTCGTATCTATTCTTACTACATCACATTAGTCCACAGAGGTCCAGGTTGTGGATTTTGCTGATTGTTCCTTTAATCAGTGTCTATCTGCAGAAACTTGCTAGTCAAGAATATGTCTGGTAGAAGGTTGTCATTTGTTTCATCACAATGCCTACAGTAATGTTTGCTGTAGATCATGTAACATTCTTACAATCTTCCCTTATGAAGTCTTTATACCTTTTTTAATGCATCCCTTTTATTTTACAAAGCTGTTCATGTTGGCTTACCCATGTTGTGTTCTGCTATCCTTTTTGATGCCTAGATTTTTCCAGGATGAAATATATTTTTTTCCTTTACAAACCTTCCTTAAACATGCCTTCTCTGTTAGTTTATTCCAGTCTGTAATAGTGGGGGCTTGGTCTGTACTCCATGGAAGCTTTGAGATCCTACCTTTTATAAATATTTCAGTGAACTAGACTATTTCCCTTTAAAGCTTTGATCACTTGATCCTAGGCTTTAGCTTTGAACCCTCTTTTCTCTGTTTAACGTTCTGGCTCAAGTTGCTGGACTGGTGCTGGAGTTCACTGAGGTCGTTGCTCCAGGTGCCAAACAGGCTGCAGAGTTGAGCACTTTCCCGGTATGTGCATGTGCTCTGAAGACCACTTAAAAAGGAAGATTTTTAGCTTTTGCCACTTTGTTATTATTTATTCTCTAGCGTTCAGTGGCATGTTTGCTGGGGCAAGAATTTGCAGAGGTTTTAGAATCCCCGTTTTATTTTCTGCAATGTTAATCTGTGCTTTTTTGCAGCTGCCTTGCAGGAACTCCTCCTGTCAGATTAGCATGGTCTAGTTGTCTGCATCCAGGCTACGAAAAGAGCCTCTGAGCTCTAATCCCACGTCTGATGTTGAGTGCATTGATCCTCTCCTCTTCAGGATGCTATGGATGACTGTGAATGTATTGTCCTTAATGACTGGCATTATCCTCTCTCCTTTCAAGACCCTGCTCTATAGATGTGAAAATCCTGTTTCTATGTTGATGTCCAAACCCATTCTCTCCTTCCTATGCTTTCCCTCAACAGTACCTGAAAGGTCCCTCAGGGAGTGGAGTTAGTCTCAGCAGCAGAAATGTATCAGAACGGACTGAAATTTTCACGCAGACCTGCCAGTCAGTAGCCTCAGAGTCACTCACCCTGGCAGCAACTAGATGTGACTTCGGTATACCTTTAGACAATAACTAGTCTCTCCGGCATTATAACCTCAGTATTTTCCCCAAAGGATTAATTCGCTACCTTAGCTTCCCTCTTTGTGAAACTAGGATGATGTTCTCTTCACAGGATTAGGTGAGGATTAGCTACTGTTTATCAGTGACTTGCAGATAAAAGAAGTGCTTTGTTTACATGTATATCTTTCAGACTGCACGGTCTTGATCACATGGCAGTGCTCAACTGTGCATTTGAAAAAACATCTGATTTAGCATATTGCTACAAAATAATTTTTACAGACAGCTATTAAGATGTGCATATTTTTAGAGTTGAATCCTGCTTCCCGAAAACTGAAGCATTTTGCAATTTGGAAATATTCTGTCCTATTCTTTTATTATTATTATTACCTTTAATTTTTTTGTGTTAGTATTAGTACATAGGATTTTTGTGGTCATGCTGGAAATTTCAGTAGTATTTCTGACCTAATGGCTGTAAGTACTGTATAAAAGGTAGAACAAAACACGATGGCATCCTTCAAAGTTATCTTGCTGGACAGACGGCTAGACAATGTCTGCTGTTGCCTTTCCACACCAAATATCCCTGGTTCATGAATTAAAGTATCTGGAACCTGCAATTCACAGTGTTTTTTCTGCTTCTTTCGTCATTTCTGAAGGTAAGGGTTTTGCAGCAGCTGGAATAAGCTAACAGTCTTGTTGAAAATACATCTTGTTCTTCCCTAGCGATATTGGCTCTGTGGGGCTTTCTTAGTAACATGAACAGATATGACTCAGAAGACAGAGGGAGAACAACTATGTTGTGTAGGAAGTTAAAAATTTTTTTTTTCACCTTTTTTTTTGGCCAACACCACAGTCAAGCTGCACTGCTTGCCTTTCTCCCCCCACCCCCCCCTTTTTTTTTTTACCTTTCTTGACAGCCTTTGGAACTGGAGCTGGTATCCTGAATTGATCTTAACAATCAATGTGAAATCCAAGAGAGAACAAACCAGATGTTCTCAACAGCCTTTTTGATTTTTTTTTCTTTCAAGAGGGTTGTGATAATGAAGAGGTAAAAGGGTGATGTGTGTGTCTAGTATATGAGCAGGAGCAATTTCAGTGAAACAGCTTTTTATCCAATGTCAATGAAATGATCCAAATCGCGGGATTTTGAAATTATGTAATTTCTAGTTTTCATAGCACCAAACTGCAGGTTGCTAATGAGTATTGCAATATACAGGATTAGATAGGGTATTGCATGAAGATACTATTTTAATTTGGGCAAATTTGGACAATTTGGCTTTTGGGGGCCTTTATTCCATAGGGAGGTACATATACAGGCTCTAAGCAGGAAGAAAATGTAGTAGAAACTTGTTTTCAAAGTAGGATAGAGGACTAAAAGTATGCAGGGAGAAAAAAAAGAAATCACACCTTTGTGGAGCCCACTGTAATTACCCATTCTCCCTCTCATTAAACAGTCAGCCAGCTCCCTCAGGTCTGTTCCTTGCTCCCTCAGTCCTTGTTTCCCTGCGTTTCTGTTGCTTTTGAGGGTTCTCTGTGTCTCTTCCTCCACCCTCATGTTTTCAAAATGACTTCAGTCTATTTCCCTTAGAGAAAATTTCTTAATACTTGGCTGCAAACTCCTTGTTTCTTTCAAGTGCTTCAAGTAACCAGCTCCTTCCAGAAAACATTCCTGTTTTAATTTCCCTGAGAAATTTTTGCCCATGCCATCTTGGTTTTGAACTTTTATTGCATTTCTTTCAAGTTCCTTATGGAAGGAGCCAACTCTTACTTGTTTGTGAAAGGCCGTTTATATAGTCCCCAGACAGTAAGTAGCCAGGCACAGTCTGTAGGCAATAAATGCATTTCTCTAACGTTTCAGAAACCTCAATTTTCTTTAACATATTGTATTATCTTTTACTGTCATTTCTTGGTTTTGACCCTCTGTTCCAGCCACTTCCGCACGTAATCTCTTAGTTTACATTGCTAAAATTAAAATTATCATCTGCTAGACTAACATGAAAGTACTTATCAATGCATAAAGGAGAAGTGTATATAAAGTATACTTAAAATGGTGTATTTAAAAAAAAAAAAAGGATTAGATTGGTAGAGTTCTGTAAATGTAATATACGAGATTCAGCTTCTTGCCACTAAAATTGCTTACAGTATTTTCCACCAACTTCAGTAGGAGCAGGAGCTAATCCAAAATGGTTCTGACCAAGAACAGAGAATTTTATTTACCATCTGCTTGGATTGAATGTTACTGTCTGTTTTACAGTAATGTTTGGTGTTCTGATGTCCATTTTGATTCTTCTTATCCAGATGTTCTGGGAACATAAAATAGATGTGGCTGCTATTTAGATAGGATGTTTTCTCAGTGCTGGTGTAAACTGCTGCTTTTCTACAGGCTGTGAAACAGAAACGCTGTCCCTGTGAAATGCTCTGCAGAATTAACGGGGCTTGAAGCCTTGGGAAATCCTCTGGGTCTCTTGCTGCCCTCCCTCCTCCTTTTTGCTCTCTTCCTCAATATATGCTCTCTTCAGTTTTAGCTTCTGAAGATGAAAATCTTACCCAAATAGTGTCTTGTGGGTATTACAGTCTTGGATAAACAACATTTTTGTAGGCTCTATTGGTCATGTCAGGTTGTATTCTAGTCATTTTCCCGGAAAATGCCCTGAGGAGTTGCATACAACTCGTCTGAAATGGTTTCCTATTTGTGTTTGTTAATAACGCTGTGGGATTCTTTAAGCATCCAAATTAGTTTGTTTGGGTTTTTTTTTAAATCGTCCTTTTGCACTGCTCTAGCAGATTTGCTATAGAAAATTGGTGCTAAAACCTGGTTCCGTGTGTCATTAGGACTGTATTATTTTCTCTGTTGTCTCAGTCCTCTGCCTGAAATACTCACAGGAGGCTGGGAAGGCGCATGCTGCAGTTCGGCGCAGGATCAGAAAACTGTTCCAGCGTGTGACATCCATGCTGTGCTGTCTGTCTCTCTTTCTCACTCGCCCACCCCTCCCCATGGCTGCCTCGCCTGGGCCCATTCGCCTTTTCAGTGGCTGAGATAGGATGTCGATGAGAGGGGAGGGAGGGTTAGCAGAGCTGCCGGAGGAATTGATTCTCCTCTGCCTCTCGAGCAGTCTGTCTGCACAGCAGCACATGATACAGTTTCGCACAATACCCCACTAATGCCCTAGTCAGCAGCTTCCAAGGAAAGAACAGTATTGAAAAAAAAAATAATAGCAGTCCTCCGCGAGCCGCAGAGTGTGCATGGACCAGAGCTAAATTTGGAAAGCTACATCTTATTTCATGTGAGATTATTAGAATTATTTGGGTTTCCAGTGCATGCTCACACACATGTATCTATCGCTGGCCAGCTTTTCCACGTGACTCGGCTGGATCCCAATGCAGTTGTTATTTATAGATGGCAAAAGCAGTGATGGCATTATCTTACAGCACTCCAGTCCTGAAATTACAGCATTTGTGTGCAGGGAGAGCGGCCCAGGTGCCCTCTGGGAGAATTTAGGCAGGCTGCTCTTCTGTAACTGTCCATAGGATGAGATAGTCACAAATAACGCTTTTCCTCTTCCCCATTTCTTTTTTGCTTTCAGACAGAGAAAAGAAAGGTATTGAAAAATCAGTGTGGGCTGTGATTTCTACTGGCTTCTTCTCTAGATGCATGTAACAAGCAATTAGCCGTGTTCATTTTTTTACCTCTCCTGTATTCCGTAGATAACCTATTTCTACCTTGTAAAACCATAAACATTCCCCTGAAGACAAGGAAGCAGTAATTTCTGATCTATCTAAACCAAATGTTCATACTTTGGTTTTTAACTGAAACAGTTTCATGTTCAAAACCACTGTGTGCTTGTAGCTCAGCTAATTGAACAGAGGCTTGTCCGCGTGCACTGGAGCCGTGTCTTTGGGTACCACCTGTACAGAAAAACAGCTGGCTGATTGCCCCTCTGCAGACTGCTGTAGCCTTGGTGCTGGGTCCAGGCTCTGAGCTGCAGCAGGAAATTCATCTAGCTGGGGGAAAAACACAAACCAAACCCAAATAAATGTTGGGGGGAGGAGAAGAAGAAAAATCAGTCAGATTAAATTCCTGGTCAGGTTCACAGGGTGGTCATGCAAAGAGATGCTTCAGCACATCTGGGAGCATGCAAGCCACAGCAGGGCATGGGCACAGATGGCAGAAGACAGGGCTACCTGAAGGCAGTGTTGCTGCTGAGCATGTTGTATCATGAAAATACAGTCAAAACAATCTGGAGATCAAGGTAGGGTTATATAGATGTTTCTTATTTTATGCCAACTTGAGTTTTCTACATGGCCCTGATAGTAATGGAGCATAGATGATTTGCTAGTTTTGCTTTCTTGGTAATAAAGAAAATAGACATAGTGTGCATTGTGTCTTAAAGGGCATCGGAATGCCTTAACAAGAGCATCCGTGGCTCACAAAATCTGCTCCTTTAATACAATCATGTTTGAGGTGAGAAATATCTGTTAGCCCAACAGACACAGCTAGAAGAAAAAAACTTTCAGGATACAGAAGCCCTTCTCTTGCTCAAATTAGTTACCGAGTTCCCAGGGCAGCTTGGGAACAATTATTTGGCATTTAACTTTGGTATGTTAATTGAATGTTAATTAATTAGTCTCAAGAAAAGGTGATTGGTACCAGAGGAACAGAGCAGGTTGCTATTAAAGGGAAGATGACTCGGGTTTTGGGGTTGGTGGGACGGACACAGAGGGAAAAAGAGAAGTAATGTCTTTGTTAGAAAACGAATACATTAACTGGGTGGTCAAATGGGAAACGTCACTGCCTTGAAATTGCAGTGCGTGAACACATCTGTCTGCTCTGTATTGTTCAAACAGAAATAAGTAAGTTTAAAAGTGCTATAGGCTGAGTTTCTCTTTGCTGATGTCCTTAACTGTTTTCATGTTCAGTGCGTAGAGATTACTTTATACGCTGCTGTAATTTTCTTTCAGAATGAAAAACAAGATGCAAGGGCAGGGGCAGAGTGCTTTCAGCTTAGTTCTGTTAAAATACAAAGTTTGTATAGTGTGAAAAATGGCCCTGCAACTCCTAGCTTTGAAATCTAACTTTTTTTTTTTCCTTCAACACTGAAAGAGAATTTGGCAAAGGTTGTATTGCACTAATCGTACAAAACCAAAAAAATGCTGAGGACACCTGATAAAATATTCCTTTCCCATAAAAATGTAAAATAATGTAAAATTAAAGACTGCAGAACCAAGAAGCAAAAGTTCCTAAAATAGCTTTTGGTCCTTCTCAGAAGTTCTGGCTGCTCAGTGTTAACTTTGGAAACACGTTTCTGCTATAAATTTTGTTTGTGTGGGTTTTTTAATTTTTTTTTCCTCCTTGAAAGCCTCTCCAGATGTTTTACAGTTGTTGTTTGAAAATGTTCCATGGCAGGCACAGAGACTGCGGGCACAGAGCAGTAACCGCTTGATGTGGTGGTTGTGGTTTTTCATTGCAAAGAGAGGAAGGTGTATGATCCTCTCTGTTCTGGGACTCGTTCTGTCACAAATGGTGTGACCTTCAGCATATCACCTGCTCTCTGTTTCTTTCATCTTTAAATCTTAGCCAGCAAGCCATGTAGCTGTTTGGCCACTTCAGCAGTCTTTGCAGAACTCCCCACTCTGTAACTGAGATGTTAAGTACTTTTTGCATTTATTGTCTTTTTTGAATAATTATAAATACAAGCCAGATTTTAATATTTTTCTAATGCAGGCTGTTTGATTGAAATTCCCATGTTCACAATCATAGACTCATTTGATTGTAGAAGACTTCAAAAAGTCATCTATGCCATGCCCCCTTGCCTGAAGAATCCCTGATACCATTCTCACTGGATGTTTATCTGACCTTCCCTCAGCATCTCTATTTATGGAAATTCCTGAGCTTACCCCTTCAGATATTTAGAAGCAGTAGGATGCTCCTAATGTCTAACCTGTGTCTTTTCTGTCTCTTTGTATGTTGTATTTTGGTGTTTCTGCTGTGGATATGGATAATGCTTTGTTACTCAGTAAATAAGAATCCTGCTGTCAATCTTCCCTCTGATGATTTAAAAAAAAAAAAAAACAAACCACCAAACACCACAAAAAAACCCAAACCAAAGCCACCAAAAGCCCTACTCCATGCAATCTTTTCTCTCAGATTGTATTGGTAGTTTTTTTCCTAATCATTCTGCTGACTTTCCTCCTTCTTCTGTGGCTGTACATTATGGTGGGATAGAGAGAAAGGAGAAGTGTACATCTTTCAGACATGGCTTCCACTCGTGCAGCCGAGGAGGCTGGTTGAGTTTGCTACGGCAGCATGGCGCAGCTCAGCCTCTGCACAGCTACTGCCTTCAGCTCTGCTTCCAAGAATTCCTGCCTTTGGAGACGGTTCTCACTCTCTTGTTGGGAAGGTGTGCGGTGTCATAATTTGTACTTGTCCCTGTTGGACATAGTTTCAGACAATTTCTCCAGATTTTCAAGACGGTTTCGACACCAGGTTTCTGCAGTGAACTGGTGCTTCTTTCCAGCTTGTGCCATATGTAAATTGACCCAGAACACGTTCTAGCCCTTTTTGCATCTGCATCATAGATACCCATAAATGAAGCATTCAATAATTTCAGACCCAGAACAAACTCCTGCGAAAACCCATCCGATAGTGCTTGTTTCTGTTACTGACCATTGGTTTAATAGTTTGGTAAGCTTAAGTTTCCAGCCATTTTGTGTCTGTTCAGTTAGACCTTGTTTCCCTTATTTATTTGTAAAAGTGCAACGTAAACCAGCACTGAAGCCTCACTAAAACCAAACTAATCTGTGTTCAAGGTCTCTTGTCTGCTAGTGTAAAGAAAGTACAGAGGTGTGGTGTGATTTGTTCCTGACAAATCCATTTTGCTTCTTACTTTTTGCTTTCCTCTTGGTCCTTATGAATAGTTTGGGTTATTTTTTCCCAGTAGGAAACTGGACCTCTGATTCTGCAGTTACTCCTTTTCCTTTTTTGAAGATAGCCACTAGATTTTCCCTTTTCCAGACTTCCATTGTCATACTGGTTGTGCATGGATTGCCTGCCTTCAAACTCTGGTTAAATGCCTCTGGTATTTTTTTCTAGCACTTTTGGGCGTTAGTGGTAGTATTAGCTCAGGAGTTGTTTACAGTAGCAATTGGAGGGCTCAAGATGGATTAAGTGAAACTGAGCTTCTCACCTATGGGTCACCAGTTTGAGTTAAAGTGAGTCACTTCTGTTTTTCAAATGCCTGTATTATGTATGAAATCTGTTGATGACTGGAACTGGCATTACAAAATAAAAGGATACAGCAGTAATGAAAGACACTGTTGTTTGAAATCTAAGCAGTGAAACCAGCAATTGGATGAGTAAGAAAACAAGCAGTCTAATGCTATTGGAGTGCATTTCCTTTGGAAAGCCGTATCCAAGATTCACTTGCTGGTGGCCTTTCACCAGCTTTGTCTTCTCTTTATAATGGGGCATGTTTTCAGATGTAGCAACCTGGGTACAGATAAGCCTAAATGAGTTGCTTACGTATTTTATCTGGATCCGTGCAGAGTGTTTTGTGCTTGCCAAATTGAGCCATTGTTGCTATGTTTTGTAATGTATTACTTCAGAGTTAATGTAGTGAATCTGGTAAGATGCTCTGCCAAGTTTTGGCAAGTGTGGAAGGTAATTGGGGAGTCCTGGTTACACTGAAGTCATGGGATAAGGACAGCAGTATTCAAATCTGTGTCTCAAACATGTACTGTTCCAATTGGCGAGAGCTTTTGGGGAAGCCTATACATATATCTGTCTTGAGAGGTATTTTTGGTGAGCTGAAGATATGCCAAGGCAAGCTGGACCCATATTCAAGACCAGACTTGCACATGGTGACACTCTCATGCAGCAGCCTTGAAAGCACATACTGGATAACTCTCAGGTTTGCAGCAAGGGTTTTGTTGAATAAAATGTCTGTTAATTAATTTGATATTACAATCAGTTTATTTAGGCATTCCCTGCATTACCTATTTTGCTGCAAACGTGCATGGTGTGTGGTTTTTTAATGATAATACGTAACTGCAATATAGATACTACGGGGGCAAAGCTAGGTGTTTCTGCAGGACACAGCTGCAGAAATAGTAATGAAGGAGGCATTGGTGATAAAGGACATTACTTGGATATTAGCATAGAAGCATGTATCATACCCTGTTTCATTGAAGCGTTGAACCATGGCTGTTGAGTTTGTGTTCCTGTTGTGATCAGCGGAGCAGTTCGTGCCTCCCAAAGCAGGGCTTGAGCCAGCCACCCCCTTCACTCTGCTGGGGAATTCAGTTACATGCAGTTTACCATGCGGTTGCTGGGATCAGGACTTTTTAAACCTGTGGGCATTTGGAGGTGATACCAAAGATAAAACTTGCTCTCCTCACTATTCTACTAGTGGAGCCAGGTTAGCGTTTTAACTTCAGATAAAATCAGTCAGTTTAATCCAGCTTGTTTACTTGGACTGTTTAAGCAACATCACTGATACTGCCTGATGGAGAACAGCAAACACAGTCCTCAGCTGCTCCAGAAAAGCAGCCAGCAGGGGTGTAAGCCTCCCGGGATGAGGTGGGAGCAAACACTGGCTCTGTGCTGTGGGCCCCTGCGTGTGGAGTGGGCATCTGCTGGCAGCCAGAGGTAGGCTGGGAGGAGGGAGGGGTGGACTCCCTGGGAGCTGCTGCGAGTCCGCGTTGAACAGCCAGACTGCTGAGAAATGACAACTACTGCTTTGTAATTGGCATTATATATACTCCTTTTGTGCTCTCGGCATCAAGGCAGATACAGAGCAGAAGCTTGTGTAATGACAGGGGTAGGGCTTGTCTTGTCGCAGGGTTAGGCCTCGTAGTGGTGCCTTGAAAGAACTGAAGAGGAGGGGCAAACACACATACTCCAAATCTCTCGTAATGGATAGTTACATCCTATTTCCTTTGCAGCCTTGCTTTCCTGTCCTGACTGGCTGTCCGATGAGTTAGCCAGACATTGCCAGGCTCTGCTGGAGTGTGTGAGGAGGAGAGGTGTGGGAAAATTAATCCTTGAAATACTTTGGAATGACCAGTTTCTCCCCCTCTTTCCATTTCCCAGCTCTTTAAATGCAAAATAGCTTTTAAAACATGAGGAAAACATCTGATTTACTGCTTCCCAAAATTGTGGCTAAAGATTCCATCCTTTTAATGCAACTGAAGTAATTTTTCTTATACTGCAGCACATTGAGCATTAGGTAGTTAACGTTTTAATGTATTTTTCCAAACAGTATATAGTTTCCATTTTTCTGTGTAAAAAGAATAACATTCTTAAATAACCAAGACAGTAGTTATTTCCACTCCTTCTCTTTGATGCTTCCCTTCCCACCCCACCGAATTATCTCACTGGATGATTTATAAAAACTTTATTTAGATTGCAGTCCATACAGAAGAGGCTAAAAAGCCCTCAGTAACTCTGTATTCCACTTATGTGGAATTCTCCATGTAAAAAATACTAATTTTTTTCTAAGAAAAATATAAAAATAATGGATAAGATAGGCAAAAAAAATGCTATCTGTCTTATGCTGTAAATACCATTTCAGCCAAATGCATTTCCTTCTGAGACACAAAACCAAACTAGTGAGATGGTGCTGAACAGATACTTCTCTGAACCAAACTCCTCCTTTTTTCCTAATATTTTCGTTGCAGTAAGAAATACGGGTCTGCCAGTCTGCCTATTGAACTATCTACTGCAGCTTAACTGCAGCAACGAAGCAGTAATCCTATTGTGCCCCTCCAGCAGTCTCCCGGGAAGCAGAAGGCATTGAAATTACTGAGCTGTTGTCCTATCCCCTCCTCACCTGTCTTTGTGGCTGTAAATATAGTGTCTGCCTGTAAATAACAGTTTGCTGCACCTTTAAGCACGTTCCCTAACAAGAGGAGGCGATTTAGTGAGGTGATAAGCTGAAACTAATACCAGGGTATCATAATAGGTAAATAGATTAGCACTGTGCTTCTCTGTGTTTTGCTTTCTAGGGAGCCCACTGGCTCATTCACTCAGAGGTGCTTACTACGGCACTTTGCACCGCGCCGAGTTAAGTCAGTCAGTTACAGGGTTGCAGCTCTCGGTCGGTGCTGGTGTGGATGCAGCTAATGAAGTGCATTAGTGAATCCATGGGGTAGCATTGATCGCGTAGCTTGTTTTCCTTCCCCTTTCTGTACCATGGCCCAAAAGGGATTGTAATGGGCTGTACCAATATTCAATGCCATGGCTATAAACTTTCCTTTGGCTGCATCATCAGCGTCCATCACGTAATTGTTGCAAGTACACTGGCATCATTTGTCATCAAGAAGTAAGAAGCAGCACAGGCAGCCTGGATGTGATTTGTGGCTTCCCCCCGCTCGAGCTCCTTGGTTTTCCTAACGGAAGGGCCCAACGCTTCCAAAGCGGTTGTGATGCTACTGCTAGACGATGTTAGCACGTGGCTCTGAGGGACAGGAAGGTGCACGGAGTGGGCACTGGAGGCCTTTGTTTCCGTACTGCCTGGCAGATTTTCAGCACAAAAGGGCCCTTGCAGGAAAGGAACCGTACCAGGGGATGTGGCTGGTCCTAATAATAGTGTCGCAAATCTTGTGATATTTGGCACATTCTTAAAGACTTGGCTCCTAGAGGCAGGGGATTAAATAACAATTGCTTTCTTTCTCTTTCAAGCAAGGCTTAGCTCTGTGGTTGCAGAGAAATGCTTGAAATGTGACTCGGGCTGAAGAGGAAGAAAAACTCAAAACTTTGCCTTCCAGCCCTCTTCCCTCTCCTTGTCCCCAGGATCCCAGTGGGGATACATTGCGATGTCTCAGGATTTTTTCAATGAAACTGTTTAAAAGTATTGGAGGCATCCAGAAGGACATAAAGCGTGGCCAGCTCTGAGTGTGTGGAGTACTTAGAAGTATTTTAAGGAGAGGTCGGTCACACGCTGTGCTGAGACACTTTTGCAACATCTGGTCCTCTTCAGAGAAAGGAGAAACAAAACCAGGACTGGGTAGCAGCAAGCTGAATATCTCTGAATGTTTTTTTTTCTCTCGTTTCCTTAGGGAAACTCCTTGGGCTGCTCATAATTGAAATTTCTCTTTATTTTTAAATCTCTGTTTTTCTCTACTTCACAAATATGAAAGCTGAGGCTGCTTATTTCCGTGTTGGTTTCTCAACACAGTCGTCATTAGCAAATCAGTATTGATTTATTCATATGAAAATACACTGATGCTTAAGTAAAACACAGTCCCATTAAGAATATACAGGTTTTGCAAATGGAGAAAAGTAGGTCAAATGTTGCACCAATCATCCCAGAGTATGTCCCTCTAAGCCAAATAAATGTGTGCATGCACTTAAACTGTCAGCATGTCATTTGATTTCCATTATAATGCATCTTTTGGCGTGAGCTGGCAGAGCCCTCTGTGACTGAACAGGGGCTGAAAATGTCAATTCTAGTGTATTAACCAGGTTGTATTTTACACCTGGGCTGCATACAGGGGCTTGGTGGGTGCACATTTAAGGAATTTGCCCCCGCCCCGTTGCAACAGTTGACTTCAACTTAAGCAGGAGAGCCACATCATTATATGGAAAGGACATTGTAGCAATGCAGCACAGGAACACGATTTAAAGCTGATCATTAAATTGCCGCAGCAAGAGGCTGTGAGAGACGGTGTGGATGGTCCATCTGCAAAATCTGTTCTCCTGTTGTACAAGGAGGAGGGGCGGAGGGGGGAGAAAAAGCAGCTGCTTGGCTGTGCTATGAGAGGGAGAGACTGACTGTTGGCACCATCTGTAGCTGTCCTTTGTGCTTGCTGCTTTATCTGCTCATTATAGTATGATACTGAATTTCTCGTGCTTTGAGTGTAAATGAGTTGAGATGCGCCTAATACTGTCAGCATAAAAAGCAGTAACTAAGTACACTAAAGATGAATAGTGTAATCTGTAAATTCATTTTGAGTTTGTTTCATCTTGCTTGAATAGCCCAGGAAGTGATGTTCTCCAGAAGCCAGCTGTACCAGATGTGTGTGGGGGGGGTATGTTCATCTTACCAAGCAGAGAGCAGAGCAGTGGAGGTGCATGAGGCAGGGGAGAAGGGAGGCTGCCCCAGTGTTTCCAGCAGAGGAGGGCAGACTCCTTTAAAGGGTTCTTGCTTCTGCTCAGCCGGGCAGAGGGGCACTGGTAAGTCCTAAGGCGGCTACAAACAGCTCTGCTTTCATTCTGTGCACAAACACAGACGCAGGGAAGAGAGCGATTATTATACATGGTACATGAGTCGAAATGTCCCTGGGGGAGGAAAGGTTAAACCTCTCCATAATGAGTGCTGTGATAGGGATGAGTAAATTTGTGACGTTTTATACCTGCAGTCTCAGTTTCTAAGAACATGAAGCCTCTCCAGATAACCTGTAGAATGAAACCATCCAGCTTATCTTGAGGACCTCTTTGTTCTTTGACAGGTTACATTTCAGCTTTATAAATGCGTACATTGGATATTGGTAATAATAACAACTCATTAAGATCGTTTCTTGTCTTCACCTCACCAAAGCTATGCTATCTCATTGCCGTGTTCCTTTTCTGGGAGTTACTCTGCTTTTTTTCCAAGTAGGTTTGGCTTTTGTTCGCAGATGCATGCCCTCAGACCCATTGGGTTGTTGCTTTTTATCTTATTTGTCAAGTGCATATAGGTGTGCAGAAGGAGCAGCTCCCTCTTCCCATCAAAGCCTCGTTTAAGATGGACGATTTCCATTTGATGCTGTAGTAATTACACTCGTCTGGAAGTGCTCAGCATCCACTATTACTCTGTGAAGGCTGCGTTTAGTGTTCAGCAGAACACTTTGTTCATGTTTCTCAGAGCTCAAGTGGCCCTGGTGCATGGGAAAAAACCCTGTGAGGCAGGGATTTGTATCTGCAGGCAGCTAGAAAAGGGGGAGGGGGGCCTTCGTCACTGGCACATTAGTAATGCTATGCCAGGGATAAAAGGTGAGTATAATTTGATCAAATGCTTGTTGACAGATTCTTTGGCTAATAGAGAAGCAGCTTAGACTGACACTCGTTGCTGGAACATTTCACAGAGCTCAGGGGAATGCTTTCTGTAGGCTACATGGGAGGCTGACAGTTTCTGAGTGACCATATATAGTTACATAAAGAAGTGATGTCCCCTTTTTGTCACAGCAGAGCTCTAAAATGCCTCCCTAAACACTGCTCTTGACCTTCCACTTGATAAATGCAATGAAATTACTGCCTCTCCTTTGTCCAAATGTGTGATTAAGTCACAGGAATGGCCCAGGCTTTAAGTATTTTTCTTGCTTGGCCATTAAACTTGAGAAATTCCAATTGTTTCTTGTACTGAAAATCATGTTTGTGGGAGTCCTTGGCAAAGCAGATTCCTTATTTTCCCCTACAAATACGACTTTACAATTAGTCTGTTTGGAACTTGTTCTAAGTGTGTGTTAACTGTACCTCTGAGTAGCTGCTGGAAAAAGAAGGTGGTGTACCCTGAAATGATAGTTTGCTACTGCTTATGATTAAGTTATTTGGTGAAAATACAACCATTAGAAAAATAAGAAATGGAAGTAAAAGCCTCAATTTTAGAGAAGTCTGCACTTGCCTCTTTTAAACCAGTCAGCCTAGAATTACATGTAGAGCTCTCCTACTCTAAATTGCTGTGGCAGCTTGAGTTTTGAGTAGTCTTCTGGTTCTCACCTACTTGTGCAATCTTGATTTGTGTTCAGTTCATAACACCTCAGGAAAGCACTTAGTTAAAAATTAAATACAAAGCATTTTCTTGTTCTGAGGGTTCTGTAAAACATACTTTAAAGAAGGAAAAACCCCAAGTGCTTCCACTTGAGAACGTTTCTTCAACTGCAGAATTTTGCAATTAGTCTGCACTTTGTTCTGGTGAAACTCCTCATCATGTCATACCTTGGTGACGTTTTACCATTGCCATTCTGATACTGGGCAGCTTTGAAGCTCAGTCGGGTGTTGCCAGAGGCTTCAGTGGGGTGTCTTGGCTGGGTGTGCTTATAGGAGCCAGATTGCACCCACAGACACTGTCTGGAGCTCTGCTTACTGCGGAGTAGGTGGTTTCCATAATAGGGGATGGTCTTTTCTGAGTGTGGGTGCATAAGAGAGAGGCCATGTTTTCAGAGATAATGACCCCTTTCATGTCTTCAGAGAGAGTTGCAAGCTTTTCATCCCTCTGGGAAATCTCTGCATCTTTATAGTTCATAAGTGTGATTTTCCTGTAAGCACAGAATCACCCTCATTGACCAGCAGATTAGGCACATAATGGAAATACACATTTAGGGGTTGTGCTGGGTCAAATATAGATTTAAATGCCTAACTTTGTATCCATACATCAGTGTGGCCATATCCTCCTGTTTATCTATTCAAGACTGGTAGCTGATAGCAGTTTTGGAAATTAATTCCTGCACATGGGTATCTCTTCATGCCTCTCCAATTAATCTTTTGCACAAACCCAGCTGAACAGAAAAGAGATCTTGTTGTTCTCTGCTCCCCTCTGTGAATGATATCTTATGTGTGTTTTTGTTATATTTCTGTTAGTGTGAAATGAATCTTTTTTTACTCGCAACAGCCATCCCGTTGTGCTGCATCCATTCATCTCTGTGCCACTCAGCTCAGACAAGTTCTCACGTGCCTCCTGGGCTGTGCAGAATGTTTGTAACTTGTGTAAAAACATTATAATGGTAGCGTAGGGCAATTACAGGCTCAATTTGATAGGATAATAATGCAAGTGGTGGTTCGTGGACAAGCTTTTCACTCCTGGGCTTTGTCTGTTCAGATTGTGAGTCCTGTTACAGTAGCTTGCACCTGCACTCGTCTGTGCCAGTTTTTCAGTTGTGTGCTTATTGTCATTGTGTTCTGTTTTACGCAGCGCTGCTTTCATCGTGGTGTGAGGAGCTGGGACGGCTCTTGCTGCTTCGCCACCAGAAAAGCCGGCAGAACGATCCTCCAGGGAAGCTACCCATGCAACCCCCCATGAACTCTATGAGCTCCATGAAACCCACCCTCTCTCATAGGTGAGTCTCAGCCCAGCCCATAAGAGTGCCAGTCTGAACAGATGTACTGCGTGACAGATCCGTTAATTGAAATGCTTGTTACTGTTGATGGAGGTGGCTACGCCGTTTCATGCATTGAACAGCACTACAGACAACAGGGCATCTGTAATTACAGCAAATACTAAAGAAACTCAGGTTTTGTCCTTGCCATTGCCTGGTGCATAGTAAAATGATGCTTCCATCTTCAAATCTGTGCTCAGATCAAGTGGGCTTGCTTTCAGACTTCAAATTGTGCCCTAGAGATAAAATTCTACATGTCTCTTACCAGACATTTTCCTACTGTTTATTTAAATACAGCTGGCTTTTCTTGAGGTTGAAAACACTTCAGTGATGTTCTGTTTTGTAAGTGTGGTTGGAAACAGATTGTATACAAAGCAATTGTATAGTGGGTGTAGCCATAGATGGGAGAACATCCTATACGACCTTATATCAGGTGAGGATCACAAAGCACTTAATTTATAGAAAATGTGAGCATTAAAGGGCACTAGAAGAAGCTGAAGACGTGACGCCTTTGATTACCAAATTATATGGAGGAGCAGTATTTGTATTTCTTGTCTGCAGAGCCTATGTCAGGGCAAAAGCTGAACATTAAGTGTAGAGAGGATTTCATGCTTTATGTTTCAGGGAGTTTTTTCCAAGGCTTCCTTTCCCTCAGCATCACATTAAAGAAATCACAAATAGCATAAATTGGTTTTAGTGTAGGGCACTTTTGTTAATAAAGGATTAAGAGTGTGGAACAGTGTCTTGGTTTGAAAGACAGGTGTCTGTGGAGGAAGGCAGGAGCCTCCCTTGAAATGGAAAGTGCAACCCCCTTCCCTCCAAATTATTATAATTTTGAAATTAACAGGCCTTCAGGCAAAGATATGGGGAATAGGAATAACAGTTCTTTACTAATATATATATAAATATAACACAAGGCAGGGAAAAACAAAACAACCCACTGGTTTACACTGACAGAGTCAGAAATACAACCTGACACCCTGTTAGGGTGGCAGTAGCAGTCCGATAAGATGCTGGCTGCAGTCCTCCTGAAGCGATGGATGTAGTTCTGTGGAAGCAGCAATCAGGTAAAAGAATCTGGTCTTCCTCCGAAGGTCCAGCGGTAGGTAGGTAGCTCTTGTCCTCTGGAACTCCAGTGGGGGGAAAAGCTCCTCTGGGAATCCAGTGGAAGAAGGCTGCTAGGGTGTTCAAAATCTCCGTTTTTATTTGGCATGGACTGCTTGGCTCCTTCCCCCCGGGCGGAGCATCTCACAATGGGATGGGGAGTCGTGAGGCAGTTCCTTGATGGGCCATTAACAGGAGATAGCCCAGGAGCGAGTTATCGATGGGTCAGGCGATAAGGCATTGTTGTGCCCAGTAACAGGAGATAGTCCAGAGGGGGGAGGCAGGGAGCACCGCCCCACCTGGTCTCAGCAGCTCCTGAAGATGGTAATAGAATACTTTTTTTCCTTTTGGCACATTTTACACTGTAACCTAGGACAAACAGGCTAAATTATTTGTACCTAGATTCCATGGTAGCATGGAAGTAACTTGGACTTTTGTGTTAGAATGGAGCTTAAGGACATCTTTGTACAAGTATATTTGCATGCGTGAATTTGTCTGGAAACGACGTTTGGTTTTGGGTCAGGGTTTTTTTTCCTTATTTTTGTTGCATTTATTAGAAAACCATGCAAATGCTGTGCCTTTTATTATAGTCCTTGAGAACAAAGTCCTTTTTTGTAGTATAACTCATACAATATCACTGACTTTTCAGAGTACCTGGATTGCCTCTTTTTTCAGTTATGAAATGATTGATTGTAAACACACTTTAAAAAAAAAGAGTAGAAAACCTTCTATTCTAAAGTAACTTATTTTTACACCTGGGAGAAGTTTTGCAGAAGCCAGGGTGAAATTAGTGGCCAGTCTGCAGAGAAAGTGTGGTGCAACATATTCGCTCTCTTAGGTGTAGTTTTGTAGTTCTAGATGCCTGATTCTCATCTGACCTTTTAGCCTCTGTTCCCCTAGAGTCTAGTCTATAAAGTGGGGATGAAAGCACTGTTCTATCTACAGGGCCTGTGTGCTACATTACTAGATAAGAGAGACACAACTCTCTTCTTTTGTGTCAGTTTTCCACTGAAACTCTGTCACATGTCAAAAAATAAACACTTTCTTCTGCTAAACCTAAATACCAGCATTTCTGGCAATACTGGCCTACCAGTATTCTGCCTAATAGTAGAGCATCCTACCCAGTATCAAACAGTCCCTATAATTTTCTTTTGCATGTTGCCTTTGAAATGCTTTGCTGAGGAAGACACTGGGAGTCAGTTTTAAATTACTGCTGTTTACCTATGAGATGCTCCTCTAGAAACATCATTTCTGTGGCATAACCTCTTATCTGTAATAGCTGCAGCAGCCTCTTAGGGATTTGGAATACCTGCATCACTGCTTCAGTGTGTGCTGTTGTCTCGTCTGTAATTCAGCCATAACCGTGACTGCTCAAAATCTCTCAGGTGATACGTTAGAATGAGACATCTTGTAGCTTTCCAACTTCTTTTTCCAGCTGGAACTGTTTATTTTCATGGGTGTTTTATAATCAGCCTATAAGACAGTAGTGAAGTATCAGATGAAGAAGAATTGAGTTTTCTGTTTGTTTGAATTAAACAAAAGAGGAAAAGCCATTAAATACAATCCTAGTGGTAAAGCTGTCAGTGAAGCAACATTTGTATTTGCATTAGATTACATTTGGGTCAAAAGCTTAGTATTAAAGTTCACAGTATCTTACCATAAGGTTTTTGCATTAATTCAAACAAAAAAAAAAAAGTATGCTTTGCATTTCCTACAAGAAATTAATGTAGATAGGTACTTCAAGTTTTTTAGAAGAATTAGATATTAAATTAGAACAACCAGGAGCATATTGAAGAACCTTATGTAGCTTTACAGAGGGAATATAGGATATATGTCGGCTGACGAATATCACTAGAGACGAATATCACTAGACAAAAAAAAAACAACCTTCCCCTGTCATTGATCTATCTTGAGTACTTCACATGGATCTTTTTCTGCTGTTGCTTTTACAAGCAACAAAATTACCCAGAACTCTCATCAGGGACTAGAAGCCCAATGTACCTGGCACTACAGAAACACAGCTGCTTAGTCTCAAAGTCGAAACAGGGCTCGGCTATTTAAAATAAATTCTGACTCAAGAATATATTACAGGAATCTAAATCTAAGGGTTTTTTAAGGAACTGTGGGCACATACACTGGAGGGAGTTCAGGTCTGGCCTATTTTTAGGGCCAGCTTTTCATTTTTAAAAAGTTAATTGAGTTGTGGGAGAAAACTGAAGTAGAGAGATCCAGGAGGACGTTGATAGTAATACTGTTGGTCAAATGCATTTACAGAGAGCAGAATATAAGCCATGCAAGGATGTGCACACATGCAACAAATGCTTTCAGAGTAGGGACTGTATTGTGCTAATTTCTTTCTAAATGTAGTTTTTCATCAACAGAATGATTGAGTGTTGCATATAGAACAAAAATTCAGCTAAATACCTACTTCCTAATGTAGAGTGGTTGGTTGGACTGCAAACTCTTGTGCTTTGTGAACAACATAAGCATTGGATTGTCAAAACAAAAACTCAACCTCAACTTTGTTTTTTAAGTCAGTGCAGTGTAATAATTGTTAGGTCAAACTTGAATGTGACATTCATTGATTTTTTTTTTTTTTAATGTATTTATTTTTAGGCTTTTTTACTGATTCATGCAGATAGACTTCACTCCTGTACTGAAGGACCAGCATGAGACCTATCCACCTCCCTAATCCTGTATAACTGCTAATTTAAGTCCTACTTAAGGGATTTATGGGGGACTTAGGGAGCTGGTAGTCTTTGGGCTGGCCCTTCTGCATAGGAGTGAAATTTCATGCTTTCTAGCTTGCAGGGAGTAATGTGTCTTCTTTGTGTCATAGTTTTCCAATGTGATGTAATGTCTATAATAACAGATAGTACTCAAGGTGGCTGATTTTTTTACTTTTAAATTAATTTAAGGTCTTTGGCAAATGCTGTTATGTAAGTACAAATTATTGTCATTATACACCTTCCTTTGCTGTGATCAAGTTCCTCCTTAGCATTTCATTGCATGAAGTGGTGGACCATTACATGTGGATCAAGTTGAATGTTGGCTGAAATAGGTACATTTCCATCAATCCCAGCGGGAATTGCACCCTAGTTCAGGTTAGGGTGGATCTGACCCATGCAAGCCCTAGGGGGCTTCTCATTTCTTGCATAGCTTATAGTAAAGCTTACTTTGTCAGCAAAAACACCTGAAAATAGACAGCTGTCAGTTGCGGTTTGGTATGTTGTCATGAGCGTTTGTCAGGTTCTTATTGTCTTCTCTCTAGCTCCAGATTTTGGTCTTCTCTATTAATTGCCAGCTGTCTTGCAGTTAGTGACCAAAGGGTAGTAATGTCTGTACAAGGCAGTCAAGATTGATGAAAAATATGAAGATAAAATTATTTTTTATCACAAATTACTTAGTGCTAGAGATTTTGAGAAAATTAAACAGTAGATCAAATTAAGTAGTAATTCAATAATTACAGTAGGTGTTTTATTTATTATCATTACTGTTTTATGTTCAGGCAGTTGCCATAAATACCTTTTATGGGTTAGACTTCCTTTACAAGGGTGCTTATTTTTAGTGTTTGTTTTGTCCATTTTTTCTTCCAGTTTAAACTCTACTAGGAGCTGAACTTTGAACATTGGTAGGAGCTCTTGGAAAAGAACGACAATTCTGTGTCTGCATTTTTACTGAGTGGTTAGGATTGGCTCTTACATCATTTGTTAAGAATCGGAAGTGATCTGGGTATAACGTACCAGTAGAAAGAGCGTCAGAGTTTCTGCAAAGGTGGCTGCCTTTTCAATTTTGACATCATAGGCGGTTTTAACGGACAGTGATAGTCACTTTAAAAATGTCTGGATGAGAGAAATGGTGAAAGTGAAAGGTCAAGTGCAGCATATACACGCTTTTATGAAAACAAGCACATTGTGCATATTTTATACGTCAGTTTGAAGTCGGGGATCACTTCATTACTGCACGTGGCTGTGGCATACAGGAACAGACTTTGCAAAAGAATTCAAAACTCTAGGTGGAAGTTAAGATTGTTTCAAAGCCTTTTCATCTTTCTGTTTGTGAAGTTGTGAAATAAATATAATTAGGGACTTAACAGATGGTAAATCCTAATATAAGAGAATATACCCAGTAAAGCAACCTGTATTATTCCTGATTCTGCTAGAGCAGCCTCTCTTTTTCTTCTGTCTTCTTCTCTGTCAAGAAATGTTAAAATGCACCATCAGGAGAAAATAAGGGAAAAGTTCAGAATCCAAAAATGTTCCTGCAGAAGTGCCATTTCTTAAAGCAAAAAAAAACCCTCAGAATTTGTTCAGAACAGTATTAAGGCTCTGATGGTCTAAGCATTTTAAAGACAAAATTAATTGCTCGGAAGTACTGTCCCAAGGCTTGTTTGCCCATCTTGTCCTCCAAGTGAAACCACTGATACTAGTTTTAGCTCATATGCTTATGGGGAGGAGGTGGAAGAAAACCTTGAAGGATCATTGAAGCTAAAAGCAAATTATTAGTACTCCCTAGTTGAAAATTGATAGTGTGTTTCCATTAGCTGTTAATAATTAAACCTGTAATATTTTCATGTGAAAAATCTGCATTTCATTTTTGGTGCGATAAGTTTGTGGTCAATTCTTGTGGTAACAGGAGGGACTGAGAGACATGATCTCTGAAAACAATAATGGGCCGCTTAACATCCCTTCAAATGTATATTCTTTGCGTGCTTGGTAAAAGGTTATACAATAAGGATCATCTTTTATTGTGTGTATAGCACCTTGCACAGATGTGAAAATAGGGCTTCTGTAATGATGAGAGAGTCAGAGTGAGTGCTATTGCAATAAGAATAATATATAGCAACACAACTACTATACTTTTGTGATTCTCTTTCTGATAAGTACATGTTAGTGTTATGTACTCTATTTTTTCCTCTAAGCGTTGTATATACTAGATAAAAAGTTTTAGGATTTTATTTTGTGATTTACTTTTTTTATTAAAAAGTGTCAGCTGGTATTTTTGAAAATCCTGATAAAAACTAGGCAAATATTATTTAAAGTGTGTCTGCTGACCGAGGCAAAATCTGACCTTCGCAGGATTTGCCCTGTCTGTGCTGGTTTTTAAAATACAATAACTGACACCTTTGAAAAGACAGCTGTCATTCTCATGTTTGGGCTATATTGAACATCCAGTTCCTGAAAATGTCTAATTGATTGCAGTTTGTTGTTTAGCGATAATCACGATAGTATCGTGCTCTTTACATGAGGTCTGCTCTCAAAAGTGGGTGATCTGTGCTGAGTCTAAGTGATTTTCCTTTTCCATGTGTTGGGAAGGTTCCCTCTGCCACTTGTTCTCCATGAAACCAGCGCATTCCTGATGGCACTGGAGTTAAAAATCATTCAGCTGTGGCAACACCCCTAGTTTTGACTGTCAGCGTGCTAGCGGCGTGGTGACACTGAAAGCTGTACTTTGCCTGGCTCTTTGATGTAGAACTCATTAAAGTCACCGGGAGTCTTTTAAGTGGAGTGAGTTCCTTCGGGTAGGGAACATCAGAAGGCAGTCAGTGCCCTTGGGCCGCTGCAGCGTCAGGCCCACGTGTGAGGTGCAGCAGCCGGGCGGGGGAGGGACAACCGGGGTGACGGCGCCGGGCGGGTGTGCGAGCGCCGGGCGGCGGCGGCTCCGCGGCTGCTGAGCGGGGGGAGCGCTGCAGCCCGGCGGCGTGCCCAGTTCTCAGCGCCGTGAAAGACGAAAACTGGGCTGGCACAAAGGATGGCAAATACCTTGTCTTTTTTAAAGGTTTTTGTTCTTGTTGGATCTTTCGGTAACAGGAAGGCAGAGATGCATTTTGTCTAAAACCTGGTATTTTTCTGGATGCTTTTTCTTTACACATACCTATAAATCATTCACTTAGTTGAAAATCGGACCCTCCACAGGATTTCCCTGTGACTAGTAACCGTGGGAGTGAATGCCTGATATATCATTTTGTCAATTTTTTTTTTTATTCCTGCTGTTCTCATACACTTGGGTTCTCAAGTCTCTTGAGTATCAGAATGGGAAGAAAAGGAAACGGGTGTTACTATTTGCAGTGATGGAGAGGGTTTCTAATGCTTCCCCTAAAAATGGGTTAGAAATCCTAGCTAAAAAATCCCTGGCTGGTTTTCGCTGGCGATGACAACAAAGCCTGCTCAGTCGATAGAGCCCATCAACAACCTGTGCAGATGGGTCGGTGACATTAATTAGATACTGACAGTGCCTTCAGCAGTAATTGGTGGTTTCTTCCCGTGAAAGGGCTGTTCCAGCAATGAGGAATAGCACACCAGCCGGGGCATCTGCTTGAATGTCCTCACCTCCACCAAGCTGAGAATGCGGGGAAGGTACCTCAGTCTGTCTATGCTCTCCGTTCCCACTTACCACGTCAGGGGAGATACGATGTGATGGTTTGTTTGTCCGTGTCACTGTGTCAACAACAGCATTTCCAAACAACTTTGACAGGCAGAGTGTCGGAGGCGGCTCGGGGAGGCGTTTCTCAGACCTGCCTCGTACGGGGCCGAAGCGCAGCCATCCCTCGCCGGCGAGGTCCTTCGGCCGGGGCTTCCCTTGCCCTGCCCGGCCCGGCTCCCCTTGCCCGGCCCGGCTCCCCTTGCCCGGCCCGGCTCCCCTTGCCCGGCCCGGCTCCCCTTGCCCTGCCCTGCCCTGCTCTGCCCGACCCGGCCCGCTCCGGGCGCCGCCGCACGGCGAGGAGGCTGCTCGGCGGCGCCCCCCCGCACCGGCTCCCGGCCCGCCGGTTTCAGCCCGGTCGCGCCTCCGGCGCTGCGGGGGCCGCTGCCGCCCTCGCCCCGGCTGCTGCCCGCGGCAGGCTGCTGGCCGGCGGCGGGGCTCGCCCCCCGCGCCTCTGCTCCCCGCTCCTCGGTCAGCCCCGAGCCCCCCAGCCCGGCTCGCTTCCAGTAAGTTGCGGTGGTGCCGTGCTGCCCCCTCCCCTCCCTCCCTTCCCGCCGCGCCTCTTGAAGAAAGCGGTTTTTTCTGTTGCTGGGAAGCGTAAATCAGCTTCATCTAAAATCTCGGAAGTGCAAGTCCGTCAAATCTTCTTCCTAGCCGCCTGCTACACCTTGCGTGAGTCAGACTGCAGAGCTCCTGGTGCCCTTCTCGCTGTGCGGGGCTGCTCGTGGTTCCCCCTGTCTCAGAGGCAAAGCAGCAGTGGAATCTGCTCACGCTTTCAGCGGTTCCTTCCCCGGTTGTTGTAGCAGTCGCTGACCTCGAGGCACTATGAATAAACAGCAAAGCTGGGAACAAAAGGAGTCTTCTGGCTGCCATTATCTCACATTAACATAGCAGACGCGCTGCAGTGTGAACAATGCGAGTCTCATTCGCCGATAATCAGCGAGTACCCAGGCATTTGGATTACCAAGGCAACAGGCAATGGTAGAATACTGGGTGGGTGTGTTTTTTATTGTAAAGGAGCAGTCGGATATGGAAACCCAGGTATATTGATAAAGCAGAGCAGAAGGAATGCCTGGTGACAGGGGGGGCTGAGGGCTCGGGGTTGCATTCCGAAACACGTGAGATAAATGAGACATGGATGAAGCAGGTCTGTGCTGTGAGATGCAATAAAGGTTAAACTGCATTTATCAAGCTGAAAACGATCATAAAATAATTTCAGCATTTTGAAAAAGGTAACAGGTGGCATGTTAATAACAGGGCTGTTACCGGTGGATTTTGTAACTGTAATCTGGGCTGTAGTAATGCGTTGCATGGTCTACTTGTGTAACAATAGAACTGGGTGTGATGCTTTAATCTTTCTTCCTTTGATCGGATGGATGCTGTAGTCCCATAATGTCAGATGATGGTAATCTCTTCTGCTTCTTCTGAGGCAGGAGCAGGTCTCAGTAGCATTTTTATTTCTTACCTGCCTAGCTGTGATCGTTTTTTCCACATGGTCAGAAATAAATTGTGTTATCTCTGTATTGTTGCGTGCACATTCACACACGTGTGCGTGGACATAGATGAAATCTGTAACGTAGCAAGACTGTGTGTGTATGCGGGGGGGGGTGGGGGTGGGGGTGGTGTTTGCAGGTTCAGAAACTTCTGAATTAATCTAATTATTTGGCCTGATGCATTTTTCTAATTTCAGGGACTAGATTCAGGTGCACTAACTCTTTCTGAGCAGCTTGGTACTTTGCAGGCATGGCTCTCTGGCTGATGAGGCTGTCCGTAGAGTAAGGTGCCAGGAAGCAGCAGCAAGGCTGTCACAAGCTGACCTGTACCAACCCAGTGTGAAATGGAAGGCAGCGTTCCCACCTCATGTAGTTATAAGTCATCCAGGCCTCACAGGCCTTGTCAGGACTGTAAAGAAAAAGTTAAGGGCTTTCAGCTTCCAGAGGTGCTTCGCATCACCTGCTGAACTGCCAGCTCGATTTCGCCGTCTCAGTCTCCCTGCGAGCGGCTGAATTGTGCATATGTGTGTGGCTGCATGAATGGTTATTGTAAATGTGTTTGATATTTGAAAGAACAGAGGCAGGGGGGTGATAGCCACCTGCTAGCTGCAGGTGCCATCCAAACCACCAAGCTGATAAATGGCTTGCTGCTTTCACCTTTTGACTGCTTCACCTACATCTGCTCACCTAGAACAAGTTCAGAATACTTCTGTGTTTTCAAGAGGTTTGCCAGAAAGCAGCCTTCCTTCTTTGTACAGTGAATTAAGAAATTTCTAACTGCTTTAAGTATTCCTTTTCAGTTTACATTGCTCATAGCCTGGTACGGGCAACATCTAGTACTGAAACAACATTTGAGGTAATTCTTTCTTGATAGGGAAGGACTAGATATGGATCCTCTGTGCATTTGGAGATGGGAGAATCAAAGCTTTCCAAACAATTAGAGAACGTATTCATCTAGCTGGAATGAGTGGAGGGAAACAACAGACTTGAGAAATTGTGTGGGAATAATTTTTGGAGCTGTATATTTTCACTGTAAAATCTGAATGTCTGGAGTCACGCCATTAAGAAGTAGAGGGGAAAAAAGTCTCGCAGAATGCTTCCAAATTGGCTTATTTCACTTTTGCAGTACATAAAAACACCCGGTGATTTGGATGGGACTCTGTCTTATGTGTTTGTTTAGTGAAATAGACGATGGAGCCCTAATTTATGCCAGTACAATTTAAACTAAAAATTAATAATACTAAATAGAGGAGTGTATTTGAGGAGGTATGCATCACATAGACAGCATCAGTCAAAAATAAATTACTGCTAGCCATTCAAAGCCAGTATTAGTATACAAACTTACTACACCACCTTTACCACCCTTTTTTTCCCCTCATCTTTAGTGTAAACACCTTAGGATACCTGTATACATCATCTTTTAGTTTTCTTTGTGTCAGTGTGTGATGTACAGAGGTTATTCTTTGTTTTCCTTACAATATGTCTTCATGTTTCCTTGTCGACTGTAAGTGGTCTTCATGTCCTTTCTACATGAGCGTCTCCTTGATCTGCCATATTCCACCATGAGAACAGAGAATGGATTGTGTAGAGTGGTTTCTACATTCTGTGGAAAATACAGCACAAAAGGTCAAGGGATAACTTGGTTAAATTTTGGTGTAAAATTTTTTTTAATAGGAATGTGTTTTAATATCTGTTAACGAGACTGAAAACTAATTTTAAGTGTTGAAGTTGAAACACTTTGGCCAAGCACTTCAGCCACATGAAGATGGTGCATGTACCTCCGCTGCTGACACATTGGTTTTGTTCCCCTGAAAAACAATCTCAATGAAAAATGAGAAGTCCGTTGTTTCCTTCTAAATGTCCAGGGTTTTTAAAAAGAAAACAAAACAGATCTCTGAAATGTTTTTGATTGCCAGTAAGCGGAAAGAAATTTTGTCTTTCAGGTGTCACGTTGTTTTTTTTCAAATTAGTAGTCAAGGCCAAGGGTATTTTCAGTGGAAATTTGACTAGAAATAAAATTTAAAAAAAAATCCATTTAATCTGTTATTTATGAATGGATTGTCAGGGATTCCTAGCTTATCAAATTGGGAAAAAATTAGCTGAAGTCCTTCCTGGAGCATTTTAGTGTTGCAGGAAACTGCTACTAGCATTCCATCTGTTCCTGTGATTTTATTTTTAAAGAAGTTGCTATGTTTTGTTTATGCTGATGCAAAAATTCTAAAAATGTAGTGAAATTCATGTCTGTTCCATAACGTGAACATACCAAAAAGGCAGTTCAAATGCAGTATTTACACTGCACCATGCAAAACAGTCTTTTTCTTAAATAAGTGTGCTTAAAATAAGTTTATGGTGGTGCCCTAATCGAGAAGGTTTGCTAACTGAATCCATATTAATAATTAAAGCTATGTGAGTGGTGGTCATTCAAGAAATACAAGTAAAACAGAAACTAAACCTGAACGAAAGAAGCTAAGCTGCCGAACTCATGAGGCAATACAGGCATGAAACACATGTATTGGTGCTACAGTTACCCAGGGCTTTATTTCCTGTTCTGACTGTGGGATATGTGATGTTTTTCCACTGCAGATGGATGAGGGTTTAGGGGGAAAAGAGGGGTGAGGCAGGAGCAAGGAGCCTTGTTTGGAAATTGTTATATTTTAGTTTGTATTAAAGTAGTGTCACCTAGAGGCTCCAACCAAGAATACAGCCAAGGGGTGCTGGGCACCCTGAGTGCCCATGCACAGAGGCAGTTGCAGGGGCAGAGCAAGGTGCAGACACAGAGGTGCTGGTGGGCAAGAACAGGTCAGGAGCCCCGGGTGTGGGTTGTATTTGGACCATTCTGATTTTTGGCTGTGTGTAACTGCAAAGGAGTGTTTGGCCTGGGTAAATCTCTGACACCTCACTCCTTGTTGTCAGAGGTTCACTAGGTGTCCATAGGTGACAAAAGAAGACATGGGAGAAATGACACTGGCAATTGCCTGCTCATCTTGATGTCAGCAGCAGAAGTTATGATAGAGTCGGTAGATTAAAGGACTGTGTGGACTCTGTGTCAGCTGTCAGTCAGATGGGATGACTCTGCTTCAGAAACATTAAAGACCCCTGCAAAACTGTAAAGCTGGCTTGAGGGTAAGCAACAGAAACTAATCATTGAAAGCCCAATTGTGGGGAAACGTGATGCCAGTGCTTGGAGTGAAAAGGTTATTTGAGAAAGCCAACATCTGGTCTTTTTCTGCAGTACTTGATAGATTTTCAGTGTTTAAAACAGAGATAGATACTTTATAAAGATAGAGTTTAGACCTGGCCTTCTCAACGAGCAATGTGGAAAATCACCAGAAGGTGTAATTCCAATTTTTACCCTCCTCCGCAACGTGTGAAGTACCAATGCTCTAGGGATGCGTACTTCACTAAACCGTCTGAATCTCTCCTTCCTCAATCAATGAAGACATGTAAACAGAGTATCAGATACACATACAATTGTTTTAATGACAACGTAAACATATTTAAAATACAGCATTTTCAGATAATGCCACAAATCAAGTATAAATTACAGTAATTCACTAGTATTAATTTACTATATGGAGCTCAGTTTTTATTCAGAAACTTTTGTTAGAATTAACTAACAGTCTATATCTGACACAAAGTCTGTAACTATTCCAAAGAGGCTGGATATCTGCCTGTTTCTTGTTCCTACTACTGGGATTGAGAGATGCTGTTCAGACCTAAGATGTACCTCTCCAACATGAGTGTTGTATTACTGGTGGCTTCAGTACATTGGCCAGGAGCGAAGAAATCCTTCCTTCTTATTCTTTTGATAGCAAATTCACTACAACATAGTTTGAGAAGTCATTTCCCTCCATCTCTTCCTCATTGCTCTATGGCTTCCTCTGCTGTTCACCCTTTAATGCTGACCAGTAATAAGTGTAGGTTCATTAACACTATTATAAATTTAGTCAATACTCTTAGTGGACTCCAGCTGAGTCCAAACTGACTCACTGCCCTCCAGGGTGTAGTGAGAGACTTAATTACCCTTGTACCGTTCAACAGGAACATGTCATGGGCAGCATTTCCTTGTGGCTGGAGAGGTTGAAGCTTCTTTCTCTATTGGCTGCCATTTTCAAGTTTAAAGAAAGGGATTTCAGGATAATTCACAGCTCTATATAATAACAGCAGAGAGCCACTGCTCTTTTGCATATGAGAATTGGATTGGTCACGTTTCATTACGGTACTTACATGGATTTTCCTTTGATGGTGAGAGTATTCCTTTGGGTTGTTGCGGGGACAGAAACACAAGTTGAAAGAATGAGGTGGAGGGACAAGTTGAGTGGCACGTGTTCTCTTCTGTGTGCTGTAAAAGGAGAGAGTCGGGTGAGAGAAACATGCTTCAGAGGTAAAGAAAGCAAAGAAATAGTTATAACTTCTTAACAGCAGGCTAAGGCATCGCCAGCTCAAAGTTTGAGTATGCATACGACGTATTTGCATTAAAGGAACCATCAGTAACTGTGGTTTGATTCCTGCTTGTCATTACCCTTCTTATTTACTCGTATGCTTGCAAACTGTTTGCCTTGTCCCTCGGGTTTTATTACCTGTCCACAGCACATGAGTGGGGAATAGAGAGGAATAGCTGCAGTGAGTCCTTTCACTGCTTATGTCATGGGGAGAGCTTCTTTATAGTCACTGAAGTATACAAACACTCATATGTGCCATAAATATCCAAACAAATCATAGAGCAGACATCATCAAAAACAGTCAGAGAAGGAAGTAAAGTAGGAGGCATCATTCAGAGCAGAAAAAAAGAGGAAGGCTTCATAGCAGTCGCAAATTCTGGGTTAGTCATCATTTGTCTCCATGCTGGTGGAGGCGACCTGCTAAAGCATTGCGTCACTTGCAGATATTAGTCACTGAGCCATTGTCTGAGACTCTGAATGAGAGTGACAAGATTTTCAGCCTTCTGAGAGAAAATATTTTAAAGAAAAATGGGCTAGGAAGACTTCTTGATTGCAAGGTATTAAACATGCCCTTATTCACACATTGTTTTACGTGGGTGCTGTCAACGTAAACATTACATGTCAAGCATCTTATAGAGAATTATTATTTTCCATTAATTTTCCCTAGTAATTTGCTAGGGTAAATTATTCTTTTCCCTAATTTAATTAATTTTAATTTTTTGGTGATTTTATTGCTTAATTCAATTTGGGTATTTTGAAACAAATGGGTGAGTTCAAATTCACAGTTGTAATACAGTGCTGTTGTGCTGGCACAGCATTACAGAATTTGTTTGAAATTTCCTAGTTGTCTGTAAAATGTGTTCACTGTTTCATTTTACCTTACACCGTTGCTGTTACTAGATTATTTGTTACTTGGGACATAGCAGTTTTTATCGCATGTGTGCACGCTTCTTTGTGCAATGCAATGCCTATTAAGTGATTTACACTAGGTGATACGAACAGGATAGAGAATGAACACATAGGTCATCCTTGATTTAACTCAGCACAAAAGGAAGGAGGAGTGGTCCAGGCCCGAAGTACTGTCTGGGAACATGGAAGAGTCAGCTCCCTGATCTGCCACAGAGCCCATTTAAGGACTTTGGCAGGTTGATTGTCTCACCATGTATTGTGTGAGGTAATTGTGCGGCACTTCATGGTGCAGGCTTTGAAGCATGTGGAAACATACAGCTCATAGAGCCTGTATGGATTCTTTAGGCAAGGTAGCCCTGTATAGAATTCCAGTGGTAGCTGGTAGTCCAGACAAAGTTGCAATTCTTCCTATAAAATACAAGTCTATGGCATTTGAAAATGAAAGAGCAATGTATGTGTGTACTAAATGGTGTATATATATATATCTAGATGAGGAGAGGTCATATGTGTATGTGTACATATATATGCAAATAGAAATCTAATTTACAAGTTAATAGTATGAGAAGAAGCAAATTTCAAGTGGAATGTATTTTACAGTTGTGGGACTAATAGTTACTTTCACTGGATTTAACGTATGTCGTCAACTACACTAGGTGCCTACCTATCCTGTGTTCATTTTGAAACCACCAATCCCTTCGTATGAAAAGAACTGTAAGAAATGTTTGCTTCTATCTGTGGACAAAGCTAATGGAAAAAAACAATCCTCTCATCCACATATTTATCTGAAAGATGTGTTGTGTATCTGCAGTTGATTTTCTAGAATGCTGATTAGCTAATACTGGTTTTGGCATGCAGCTATCCATCGTGTGGGAGAACGCTATCTGAATTTCAATTTACTTTTCAAAATGATGTTGAACTGCTATTCCTTTAAAGGCTTTTCTGGCCATTTGGGGACCCAGTGCAGACAGTGGAGCGGCAGTCTGGTCTCAAAATCTAATTGAATTGATACGAGGTAGCTGAAGTGGTGATCGTTGAAGAGCTTGAGATTGACTGCAAAAAATAAGTGCTTCTGAGCAACTTGCTTAGTGTCCTTGTTTGAAACCCTGCTGCTGAGTTTATTTTTGCTTCATTAGTAACAGACCTTTATGGTAAAAGCCCTGTGCTTCAATATGGTTAAGGAATTCATCAGTTCTGTGTGGTTTTGATATGGTCATGTTGCTATTAAAAAAACTTTATGTCTCTGAGAGTACTAGGCTTACAATGGAAGGAGGAGTGCAGAGTTAAGGTAGTGTCAAGTATTAATCCTTTTGACCCCGCCAGCAACTTGACAGCTGTTTAAACTTCCAAAATCTCACCCTCCTAAACATTTGTTTTTGCAGTGATGGGTCTTTCCCTTATGATTCTGTTCCCTGGCAGCAAAATACCAACCAGCCTCCAGGCTCTTTATCAGTGGTCACTACAGTATGGGGTGTGACTAACACCTCTCAAAGCCAGGTAAGCTTTGGTTTTATGTTCATTCCCCTCTATATATGGGTTTTCACTAATGTTTGCAAATATGAAAGCGTTTTGCAAAATCCTGCTGGGATCAATAACAGTGTCTGTGTTCTCTTTGTTGTACATGGTACATTTTTCTTCAAGCCATGTCCTCTTTGGTCGGAAAGGAGGTGTCTGAGAGCTTCAGTCAGTAACTCCTTTAGCTGCATGCAAGTGTCAGGCTTGGGTTTAGGCCGTATTTTGCACTGTACAGTTTCAACACTAAAAGCACAATTTTGGGGTAATCCCAAACCTCTTGGGAATTCCAGATCAAATCTGAAGAGTTGTTTTATTAAAAAAAATATTCTGGCTAGATTCACCAAATTACAGTTATTGTTAATTTTACCTAGGGTTGTGTTGTACTTGTGGGCTGATGAAATCCACCCCCATGCTGAAGAGCTAACTACCAGCTGTAGGCTATAACTATAGGCTGCCAGCTATAGGCTGGTAACTCTTTTCAACCTCTCCTGTTAATACTGCCTTACTTTGCAAAAGCATTTCACTATGCATTTGGAGCAAAAGCATGAACTCCTTCCTGGCTTCCAGGTGAGAGCCATACTTACCAGATTTTCATGTCTTCTCTCCACTCTTACTTGTCTTTTTCTTCTGCAATGTATATTGAATTATGCTATACAAAAAGAAGCCGCTTTAATGAAGGAGATGCCAATTATTTGTGAACGTGTGCTCTCCAAGGGGTGTGGCACAAAGCAAGTTCTCGACGATCTGGCCTTTTCTTATATCGTAGATGAAGTGCTTTAAACGCATCACCGTCTTTAGTGAGTGCAAATGGTACATAAATCTAACCTGTCTTTTCTACCTTTTTCAAGTCAAGTGACGTTAGATCCCATACAAAATTTTTTGTGGGGTTTTTTATTTTATTTTAATTTTGTTCAGAAAATTAAAACCAAAAGTGTCATGGATTGAGCCGTTTGAAAAAGAAATTATTCAGGGGCCATGAAACATAGATACTCACATGGCAGTTCTGTGAGCACTGGTAGTGGCAAAATCTTTCTTGAAAAAGTGGAGAGGAAACAGTTACAGGATCTATAACATGATTTATTTTTGTTGATTTCTTTTTAACACTTTAAAAGAAAAGGTATCCCATCTGGGAGAGAAACACTTGAGTAAATACATGGGTTTATACATTGGCCAGAAAATGGAAATAATTTTCTTGTAGAAATCTTTCACATGTAAAAAGGCAAAAGGAAAGGGGGTGGCAGGGGACTCAAGAGTTTTATTCTATCATAAGAACCCTGTAATGTTCTTGAACTCTTCATGATACTTCAGAGTAATGTGCAATAAAAGAAAAAAAGTGCATTGGTAAAAAGAAGAAAATGCTTCTTCAGAATCACTGCAAGGGAAGGGCAAAACTCTGGAATGTGAAGCTTGGTTGTGGCTGTTCAGAGCAGCTTGACAGGGTCTCCCTTAAGTCTTCGTGCTCACCGAGCGAAAGGAATGAGCTGGGCTCACCAATTCCGTTTCACAAATTCCTAAAGCTGATGACTTGATCTTCTGCAGAAATCATAACCACTGTAGGAGATATACTGTCTCCCAAGTAGGAGACAGATTTCCACACAGATGATCCATGAACAGCCAGTCTTACATCTCAGTAGAAATCCTGTCAGTTTTGGTTCAACTAAAAAAAAAAAAAAAAAAAAAAAAGCTTCAAACAGGCAAACCAAGTCCTTTTAAAAACATATCAGGGGACTCTTCTAAGAAGCAATAAAAAATCTGACAGGCTTCTGTACACTTTTAGGGAGAGTTAGATTCAAGAACAGCTTAAGCCACTGAAATAAGTTCTTTCACTTATTTGGCATCTGCAGTAGCCTTTGCAGTATGCCAGTAGGACTGAATATTTACATGTTATTTCAAAGCCCCATATAAGAAAAAGGAAAAAGCATGTCCTTTCTCTTAATCAGATGAATTTGTCCCCTACAGATCATGGTTCTAGCAGATCTTTATTGTAACTTCTTTCATAAGCATCTTAGGTTGGTTTCAATGTAGTTAAAAATCTCTGAAGGGTAATTAGAGATCAGACACTCTTGTTTGTTTGGAAATGGCAAAAAGAGAAATCACCAGGAATATGCACCTAGACATCAACAAGGTGTATGCTTATTAGAGCTCCGGGTGATTATATTTTAGTTTATTGATTGCAGCAAATCAGCTTAATTTGCTTGATGTAGTTCAAGGTACAGCCCCTTATTCTCATGTTTCTACTCACAGGTGCTGGGAAATCCAATGGCAAATGCTAACAATCCTATGAACCCAGCAGGAAATCCCATGGCTTCTGGGATGACCACCAGCAACCCTGGAATCAATTCCCCTCAGTTTGCTGGACAGCAGCAACAATTTTCAGCCAAGGCAGGCTCCACTCAGCCCTACATACAGCAGGGCATGTATGGGCGACCCAATTACCCTGGAAGTGGAGGCTTTGGTGGCAGGTAAGATTTCGTTGTGTGAGGTGAAAAATGGATGTAAATAGCTGATGAAGCTTGTTTTAGTGACCTGGCAGAAGTGTCATGGGCTTAGTTTAATTATATAGAGTCTCAGTGGGTACTGTATGCTGGTTAACTGAAGTGCGTACTGCTTTTACAGCTTTGGAAATCGGCTACCCAAACTGCAGTGAAATTCATCACAGTAAATGGAAATGGCTTAGGTCAATCAATTAGCTCTAATAAACCCCCAAAATAAAGTTTTAATTAAGAGAGATTGTTAAACAGACCACAGGCTTAGGAATGATTAACACTTAATAAGGCCAGGATGTGAAAGGTATTGATGGTATAATTTCTATGTGTGTATGGAGGAATAAGCTTGAGTGTTAGGCAAAGTAGGTTCCTATGCAGTGCGATATTTTTGCCCGAAGACTTGCTCCACAGCAGGAATTTGAAAAAAAATTGGGGATGAAGATGTTTGTTAAGAGAGATGGTCAGGCTGTGTATTTATTTTGGGAAAGTAAATGCTGCATTAGTGAAATAAGCCAAAACTAGTAGCCTGGGTTTTGTTACAGTTTGACTTTCTATGTCTATGCTTTGTAAACAAGGGTGGTAAGTGCACTTAACTGAAACCACTATTTATGGTCCCTCTGCAAAGTCTGCTGAAAAGGTTGTTAGCATAGTCAGTCTACTGTGAAGAGTATAAGCCTGATACTCAGGAAACTTATTTGTCCTTTCATCTCTGCCGCTGATCTACTGAGTGACCTTGAGCAAGTCAGAAAGTTTCTTTAGCTTCATATTAATATCTCTAAAATGGCCACAGTACACTGGCCCATATTTATAAAGATGGTGTCCTGGAGTGGGAAAGGCATGGTTTAGCTTGATTTATCTTATCAATAGGAGAGCCGGGTAGTAACTGCAAAACACATTGTGTAGGATCCAGTAGAGCTGGTTGCATTGTGGTCTCTCCTGGCCTTTCTGCTAAGGTTCAGGGAGGAATGCTTTTACAACGTCCGCAACACTTGGCACAATTCACCACTGAGGCAGATGAACAAATGACCTGTAGTGGAGGAAGCTCTGTGTTCATGCTGCTGTGCAATCTGCCCTTATACTATTGGGAAATGGAGCATGCATTAACTTTCAGGATTTCAGTTCAGCTTCACAGTAAGCCACAGAGCTGCAAAGCAGTTCACTGCCTCCAAAACAACTGACGTTGGTGCCTTACAATCCCAGAGGCAGCCCTACGACTGTTGCACCTGAGCAACACCTGTGTTTCATGTACACACCTAATTCCTTATCCTGCTGGCATTCATTAGGCATTGATGTGTGGTTTTGGAACAGTTCCAGATGAGGATCGCACCAGCATTCAAAACGAAATCCACCAGGCGTGCCTTAATTCTCTTTCTTTCTTTTGTTCTTCCTCCCCCCCCCCCTCCCCCCCCAATTAGTTACCCTGGAGGCCCAAATGCCCCTGCAGGAATGGGGATCCCCCCACACACAAGGCCACCAGCTGATTTCACCCAGCCAGCTGCAGCTGCCGCCGCTGCTGCAGTTGCAGCTGCAGCTGCTACAGCGACAGCTACAGCTACAGCCACTGTGGCAGCCCTTCAGGAAACACAGAATAAGGACATGAACCAGTATGGACCGGTAAGAGAGTAACCCTTATGTCTTCATACCTGCCTGATCTGGACCATTACAGGGTATTGGGCTGTCCTTCTTACTCCCCTGTTTATTAGGATGCCTACTCTATTTTATTTTTTTTCTGTGCATGAGCATGGTTATAAATGCTTATGAGAAACTGCTGGAATGAGTGTGTAGATATGAGTCAGTTTCCCATGTTTTTCCTGATAAATCTTGCCTAACTGTATTCTGTAGTTTGGAGATTGCTCCTTAAAAAACTGAAGATTACACAAAGGTATGGCTGCATCTGACATGATGTGTTACTGCTGCCTTTGCTAGCCCTGTGAACATCTAAATTTGAGTACCCAGTGAAATGTTCCAGAATCTTGGAATAGGTTTTGTACTGCTTGGGTAATTGTTCATTTTGCCAACTACAGTTGGTTGTTTGGGTTGTTTTCCCCTTCAAACAAGGAAACAACAGTAGAAAAGAGATTTGCTTTTTAACGATACTGTCTATGAAAACAGCTATGCGATACCTGTGTTTCTGGTGATCCATAGCCTCAACCATGTCATGACTTCATGTAGTAATTTTTTTCTTAAAATAAACAAGGGTTTGATAATTCAGGTTTTTTCCCCCTTAGCTTTTTCATCTCTCTTGAGTTTTGATGTATATGGGCCCATATGCCAGGTGATGTAAAGAAGCACAGTGTCTTAGAAATTGTAGTGTGGTGCTGTATTTACACAGCAAACTTCCTAACCTGTTACCTTACAGTAATAGACTAGCCAATTTAAACAGTGTAATTGCTCACCGTAGACTTATGTCTGTCTGTCTGTCTTATGCCTCCTACAATTCCAATTGAATTTTTGTTATAAGTAACATCACCACCCAGCAAATGTTGGAGAACATTGAAGGAAAATGCGACATAAACCCTTCCCTTCCTCCACTCCCTAAAAGCATGTTCATCTCCCTTCTCCCATTTTAAATGCATGTCGCATTTTATTCTTTTTTTTTTCTTCTTCTTCTTCCGTTGAAGGTTTGTTCCTCTTTCCAGATGGGTCCAACTCAGGCTTACAACAACCAGTTTATGAACCAGCCTGGTCCTCGTGGCCCTGCTTCTATGCCAGGCAACATGAACCCAGCAAGCATGGGAGCAGGAATGACACCTTCCAGCATGAGTGGGCCACCCATGGGCATGAACCAGCCTCGGCCTCCTGGAATGAGTCCCTTCAGCACCCATGGGCAGAGGATGCCTCAGCAAGCCTACCCAGGCCCACGACCCCAGTCTTTGCCTATACAAGGCATAAAGAGACCGTACCCAGGAGAGGTAATAAAATAAATTACATTTTATGAACACTGTTATTTTGACTGAAGGTTGCAACATGCTCGGTAATGTGTGGTGTGCATGCCTGTAAGATAGGTACATCTTTGTTCCAGCCTTGGTAGGAAGGCTGCCAATAAAATACAAGCAGTAGGAAGCTCTTCCTTTTTAGCTTCTAAAGTATTCAGATTGGCCCTTACTATGTTAGTCAAGATGACAGTCACTAAAACCAAGGCCCAAAACCACCTGAGCCCTTAAAATGTCACTTTAAGGTTCTCATGCTAGATGGTGAATTCATAGACCTTAAGCAGACTTCCTTCACAGGAGTGGATTTATTTAACATGGCAACTTAAAAGAGATGTTGAAGGTGAAATGCTTCATTTGAGCCCAACACATATGTGATCTGCATTTTCTTGGATGGTGTTACTGTTCTGAAGAAACACAGGGCATATGTTGTATAATAGTAGTAACATTTATTTTAAAGGCCACTTGCTTTCCAAACTTCTTGAGGCTTGAATTTCATAGACACTGAAATGAATATAAATCGTACTGAACTCAAATCTCTGTGTGTCAGCATTCGTCTAATATAAGTTTATTTGGAGTATGGTATTTCTGCCTAAATTCCCATGCTGTTATATGAGATCTGAGTGGCTTTGTAGACAAAATTATATTGCCATTGATTTGTGTTATGACCTTGGGCAAAACACTTAAGGTCAAAATCTTAAAGAAATTTAGACAACCAAAGATGTAGACAGATGAGCTTTTGGATTTGAAAAAGTACCAATGCATTTTACTATTCAAATCGGTGTGAATTGGGCAGTAGATGCTTTTGAGAATCCCACGAACTCTCTCTCAGCATCTATATGGACCTAAATGTCTTTGCAAATCTATCCACCAGTTACTAGCTTCAGAGATAATTTCCTGGTGAAATTCTGTATTAAACTGAGACTATAACAACAGCTATAACTCCAGGTGTAGAGCTTTCAGTATTATGATACTGCCCTGACTATAATAGTGGTAGTAAAAGTTTATAGAAAGCGTACAGCAAAGAGTACCATGGCATGCAGAAGATATAGCAAACATTTATTATTGAGCTACATTTCTTTCCTGATCGGCAGACTATTTTCTTTTAATTTAAAAAAAATAATCAGAAATTAAAAAGAAGTTACATGCTTTTGCAGGAGTTGCTTCTCTGAGAAGGCTTTTCACTCTGTAAATACTGCCACTTATTCTACAATTAAGAAAACACAGAATGTGGCTTGTTCAGATCATTTTTATCTTCAGATTGGTTTAGGCATGATTGGCACTAAGTTGAGGATTGTTCACCTGCAGGGTTTTTTTGTTTGTTTTGATTCCACTATTGAGAGTGCGCTAATAATCAGTTCAAGAAAGCTACTTGCATGAAACAGATCTTTGTCTTCTTTCATCTCTGTCATGAAATAGCCGAATTATGGAAACCAGCAGTATGGACCAAATAGCCAGTTTCCAAGCCAGCCTGGTCAGTACCCCACTCCCAACCCTCCAAGACCACTTACATCTCCCAGCTATCCTGGACAGAGGATGCCAAGCCAGCAAAACACAGGGCAATACCCTCCTCCAACGGTCAACATGGGGCAGTATTACAAGGTAAGAATTTTTACATTATCTTGTTGCATTCTGGTAGGCATCTATGAGTGAAGTCACGGTAATAACTTTATAAATACTGCTTTTACGTAATTAACAGAAAGTGAAAAAAGCACAGTGATTTTACTGATGATGTGGATATTGCAGAATCAAGACAGTCAGCCAAATTGCATTGTAACTGCAGAGCAGTTCATAAAGAAAATTGAAGGTTACTGCAGCTCATTAGAGGCTTTTACGAGAAAATTTTGTTTTCGCTTTAAAAAATAGCATGTAAAAAAAAGTACCTCATGGGATTCAGGTGTAATATTTTCATGACACCCTGCAAGAATACAGATTTGGAAATTTGTAATAAACAAGTTCCACATTGCGACATCCCAGTTTCAGACCTACAGTGGTTGCCGTTGGATTAAGCCAGCCCAAACTTAAAAGCTGTTCCAGCTGTGGACATCATCTTTGAACTGAAGTTTGTGTGACTTTCTCCAACCTCTCCCTTCCCTTTTCTCCCTCTTTTCCCTCTGTGCTGCTTGTTTTGGGCAAGAATTAGAATTGTTAAAACGTTGCCTAAAACCTGTTTTGTGGATACGTCTTGAGCACTTCATTTTCTCCAAACTGAGTTTGTACTGAGGGCCTGCTGAGGTTTGAAGTCTTTGAGGTGCGCACAGAAGTGATGTTTTGCACACAGGTACTCCAGTGAGTGTAAAATTGGGGAGGACCATCGGTGGCCTGACCTGCTCTTAAAGCATTAGCTGTTGAAGTCTCTGGACTACATTCTAATTTTGAATGTAGGCTGAAAGAATTTAAGTTGCTCATTAGTGCCAAATTGAAATTGTTCTGGTGTGATTCACGTAGAAAACACTATTGAAAAAAGAAGGGAGAACAAAACCCTTTACTATAGAGCATCTGTTCTACTGCAACCAAGCTGTCCAGTGTGGTGCCCAAAGGAATGCCTGTTGCATCATGGCAGCTTTTGCAGTACACCGCCAGGAAGAACACAAGGAGGAGACAGATCCTCAACTACTGTAATTCCAGTGCAGTCACTTATGCTGAAATAACAGCAGAAGGTCTCTGCAAAGTTCTCTAAGTGACAGATTTTTTAAAATACATTTTACATATGCTTATGTTAGATGGGGTTGAAGTGTTTTGTTTACAGGGTCATTCTAATAGGGAATGTGTGATCTTTCCAATGCATGCCCTGTTTTGTATTCAAATATCGACCATTCTGGAAACAGAAAATAAAAGACCTCGTTAAAAAGGGAGATTATCCTGGCTAGGGATAAAACTCCAGCTTGCCCTAGACAGGACCTGAACCTTTGGGTTGTAGTGATTGTGGAGTTCAAGAAAGAAGCAAAGATGTTTGGACATGTAAATGCTTAAGATTTCAGAGTGCAGCTCTCTTACGTACTGTAGAGTATCCTAGGCTAGCAGTGCAGCATTTAGGTACAAAATCAGATTTGAAGTCCTGGTACTTTGGCTGTCTGTAAAGATTTTCATCTTCTGACACTCTCATGTGTATGTGCTTGTGGTACCCGAGCTATTAAAAGAGAGTACCGTGCAATTCCAGTTTTGTTTAATGTCAGCTTCCTTCACATCATTGTTATTGGTTTATTCTGCTAACTGCAACCATCCCCTTAATTACAAGAAACAAAAGCAATGGTGTTTTAATACTATAGCTACTATTTATACTTAACTACTCTTTTTCTCTTAGTTTGTCTTATTCAGCAGCAAACTAAGAACAGAATCAAATTTTAGGTACACAGAATAAAAGATGTCTCCTCTGACCTCCAAAGCTTTTGTTCTGAGCAGATGAGTTGGAAATAGGTGGAAGAAAGGATAGATGGAGGAAGTAAAAGGGACACAGGCATTCTAATTGTGTCTCTTTGGATTTTGTTTTTCACGTAGGCTTTTGAGCACAGGGGCTATTTTGGGAGGAAGCGAAAGAGATACACAAGGCTGGGTGGGTCAGGGTGGTGTGGAAAAACCAAAGCAAATGGCTGGTTGGATTTGGAAAGAGGCTGTTCAGAGGAACGCAGTAAGCCTCTTGGCAGTCTTGCTTGTATCTGGTCATTGCCTTAATTAAGCTGGCTGGTCTGCTCATTTCAGTTCCTGCTTTGCTATCCTAGTCTGCCTCTTCCCCAAAGGCCTCATGGGACGTCCTGTGGTTTCTTGTCCTTCCGGAGACAGAGGGGCCTCCCTACCTTGTTTGTAGTCTTTGATGTTTGGTAGCATTGCAGTTCACAAGGCTTATTTTTCTTAGTTTCAGACTGCAATAACAATCTGATGTTATTTATTTTTCTAGCCATCAAGGCCTGTACCTGTGGCAAATTACCCTCATTCACCTGTTCCAGGAAACCCCACACCACCTATGACTCCAGGGAGCAATATTCCTCCATACCTGTCGCCTAACCAGGATGTCAAACCACCATTCCCACCTGACATTAAACCAAATATTAATGCTTTACCACCACCTCCAAGTGAGTAACAAACAGAATGTCCCCAGAGTCATTTATTGTCTGTCTGTTCTCTGCCACATACATTTCAGAGTCTGGAAACTAGCTCTGATTGCTGCTCTGGGAGAGGCTCAGATTGCTAAATTGCAATAGGTGGCATGCATAGTGCAGGCTCACTAGAGCCAGTGGACAGGAAAGAGAAAGATTGCTATCCCCTCCTAAAACAGAGTATCAGAAAAGTTCTTGCAGGTTAAACTTGTAAGGATTTTACTCTTGAAATATTCCTTTGATACGCTTCCTGAGGATAAAACACTTGATTTTGGGTTGCATTATGTGTACTTGGTAGGCTTGTTAAATGTATGAACTTTCATTGTGGTCTGTTTTGTTCAAGGGCAAAGCTATTCATTGAACATCACTGCACAATAGTGTAAAATGTGAATATTTATAGCGATGTCTCTATTATGATCTATACAGGCTTCTTAGGAATATTTGGTAGTATGCCAAAAATTGATATATGTTCCTTTCAAAGCTGCTCAACGTCACAGCTACATTTGGCTGGGCACAGGGCAGGAATAACAAGATCTCTCTGGCTGTATGCTAGCACAAGATATTTGAGGTTTTGAAGTGACTGATGAACTATAGGAGATACCATTTACTAGGGAACTGGGAGAACCTTCATGTTTTCTGTAAAATAACTGCTGCTGCATTAGCACTTTGCAACTGGTGTTTGGAGTCAGGATAGCTGAAAAATGGAGTAGAATAAAGTGGCCTGCAGTGTTGTTTGGGCAAGAACACAGCATTTAGAGACATTTGGACTTCATAGATTAGCTGTAAGCTACCACAAAATCTTGTTATATGAGATCAGATAGTAATTGAATACCAGTGTCTCTGATCATTGGATAGTTTCGGCTGATGAAACTGTTAGAACTAATTGAGTAATGTTGATCTCAGTTCAAAGTGGGGAAAATAAGCATTATCACAGTTGGCCATAATGAAGAGATTTGTTGTCAATCTGCCAACAGTAAGCGTGGACACAGAACCTATCCAGTAATAAAAAACAGGAATTTTTGCCATGCCTGGTTTCTCTTTGTGGCCAGAATGCTAAAGTCCTAATGTTAAGTGTAGGAGAATAGAAGACCTCAGTTTGCCGTCGCCTTCAGTTTGAGCCCTGTTACTTGTATCAGTTAGATGGTGTAGTTACTTATGATTTTCTCTTTTGTGTGTCTGACCCTGCTAAGTTAGACCCAGTAGCAGATCACTGTGCTATTTGTTACTATTCTGTATAAATATACGCGTTATTATTGCACTGCAGATGCTAAAGGGAAAGTTCACACTTTCTCTCCCTCTTCGATCCCAGCCAACCACAACGATGAGCTGCGTCTGACGTTTCCCGTGAGAGATGGTGTTGTACTGGAGCCCTTCCGGCTGGAACACAACCTGGCAGTCAGTAACCATGTCTTTCACTTACGGCCAACCGTTCATCAGACGCTGATGTGGAGGTAAGCTCAGCCTTGCTGCGAGGAAGTCTTGTACCTAGTGACGGAGGAGTGGGAGGCCAGATGAACTTCATTTAGGTCTGCCAACACCAGTACAAACTTCCATTTGGGGGACTGAAGTCCTAGGTGCTTTGTGGCCCGTGAAATGTTAGTTGCAGGAGTAACTATGCAGGGCTGTTACAGTTTATGCTTAAATGGTGTAGAGTATCTGATACTGAAAAATACACTAATGAAAGACCTGATTTAGGGGCTTGATAAAATTATTTGGAAAGACAAGTGCTTAAATCCTCCAAACTTTAGAAACTAAATTCCTAAATTCCCCCTTTCCTATAAGTCCACAAGTAAGGACAGGTCAGAAATATCGGAGCATAGCTTTCCACATACAAAGGTTTCTGTTTTTCACTGACAATGAGTACTACTTTCCAGCACAGAGGAATAGTTTTCCTAGGTGATATTTCCCTGCATTTAATGTAGGTCTGCATGAGGGATTCCAGGTTATGTCCTGATTCCACCATGCTCATGGAAGGGCTTTAGATCAGATGGCAATCAGAGCCTTGATTTTTTTATTTTATATTTTCAAATACCACAGAATAATTTTGTCTCCTTGTTCTGTTTTTCTCAGAAAGCATCTCGGTGTTTGTTTTGGCTGCTGATTACATTCTTTGATCCTGTCTCTGTGCACTGTGGAGGCTGGTTAATTGCTTAGGATCTTGTATGGAGGTTGTTTCACAGGTGTAGCGGCTGAAATGGTGAAATGCAGCATCTTAAGCACATTTTCTGTTATGCCTGCCTCACTTTCAGTTTCTTCCCAAGCCTGGACCACATACCCCCTGACCTTAATGGGAGTGATAACTTGTAGTTTCAGCTTTTTTCCCAGTGAGGATCTTCTTCCCATTCACTAGAATCCACTTGAGACTTCTGTTTTCATGGTGTGGAGGGCATGAGGTGGGCAGAGAGGTGCTCAGTTCCCTACCCCAGGGGCGGACTCTGGTTCTAAAGCTGAGGAGCTGAGGCTTGACACAGGATGCGGGAGTCCTCGCTACCGCGATACCCCCCTACCCTGAGGTAGCCTGGGGGTTGGAAGGGAGGGAGGTTGCAAGCAGACCACATCAAATAATTAACACCTAACTTTGAGGTTGGTTATTGCTTACTTGCATTTCATTATCGTGGAGTACTTGCAGCAGAGGGAGTTTTGGCAGTTATTTGCCAGTTCTTATTAATAAGTAATCACTACTGGGGATTGTGCTGGCTCATTCAGTAGATTTATAGTGCTGCACTGAGGCATGAGGCTGTTTTTAATATCTGTTCTTTCTTTCTTCCTTAGCTCACCAAACACATAGCCTTATTTAAACTTACTTTAATGAAGACTCATAGGTAAACTGTGCTCAGGTTTGCTGTTTTGAAAAGCTTGTTAATAGTGGGGAGAACGGATGGTCCTGTAATGAAGTCATTTCACATTTAACTCAGGGCTGGATAAACTCCAGAAAAATGAATTAGTCACATGTGTGGATGGATTTCGGTTTCATAGAGAATGGTGGAATCAAGCCAATTCTGAATATTTGTCTGCCAGTTAAAATATTCGGCAAAATCTCTCATGTGTACACACATAATGAATAGCAGTGCAACTATTTTTCTCCCCGCTGGGAGCTTTTCATGGTTACAAGAAACAGAAAGGTTTAAGGCTGAAGGCAGGAAGAATGTGGCCTTGAAGCTGGTTCAGTCTTAGCCCTGCTCAGTTATTAATAGCATCCCACAGTGGAGACGCTGCGTGCTAAGAACATGAGGGTCTCCTGAGCTCTGTCACCACTGTGTGACATTCAGCAGGCTTGCTCAGAGTCCTCAGGAACACACTAATCTGCTTGTTTTTTGTATCAGAGGTACCAAGCCTTGCTTCCCTCCAGATTTGGGTGAGTGTGGTGTGTTCTTGTGACGTGAGAATCTCCAGTGGATCTTGCAAAGAGAGGTTTCCAAAAAATGTTAATAAAATATTGAAGAAAAAGCCTGGAAGGACTTGGAGGTTGAACTAGACAATCTTTAAAGGTCCCTTCCAACCCAAACCGTTCTGTGATTCTGTAATATAGATGGATTATGTTGAAAGGTCAGGTAATCTGTATTCTATACCTTTCTTTTTTAAAAAAAAAACCCTATATTTTTATCCAGTGCTAGATCTCGATATTTTGAAATCCAGAAAAGATGATGTTAAGTCAGAATTGAAATCTGGTTTTGGATAAGGAAAATGGCAGTTAAAGTGGTCATCTCCTGAATGAGCTATTCCTCATAGATCTTACAAAGATATCTTCCTTCAGGCAAGATGAAGAAATGAGCACCTAGGTTTCCAAGCATAAAAGACAAACATTCAGCTGTCTTTTGCTGTCGTGAACAGCAGAATCCTGAAATTTCAGTTTAGTTCTTCATGTTCTTTTGAATTTCTTCTTCAAATTACTCATTCCAACACAAGGTTAACATCCATGTATGAAACGGAAGTCATAGTCTCTCCCCACTTAATTTGTGGTTAACTTAGCCTCAGCCTCTTCTTTTTTGGAGATGTTATAAAACTAGTTTTTGAGAAGCTAAATAGTGTGTGGAAGTTATTATTGGAGAGGTGGGAGCAATTCATGCTCTGAAAGGTCTAAATTGGGTAGATTGAATCCACAGCTGTGTTAATTTGGAATCACAGAAACACAGGGGGCGAAATACAGGGGTCATTTTGTCTTAGTTGATTTACCTGTTCCAAGGCAGGATTATCTGTACCTGTATTTTGTCTGACAAGAGTTCATTCAAATGCTCTTTTGAATGCTCTGAAGTGGTGAAGATCCCACAGTCTTGCAGCACAACCCACTGCAGTATATCACTTTCTTCTTCTTAACTCTTAACACATAGGAAGGGCCTACCTGATATTAACATTTTTCTTTATGCAGGATCATTCCACAGTCTAGTTTTGCAAAGAGGTTTAAGGTGTTTCTTTTTAAATGTAAAACATTAATGACAACTTTGTGGTATGCTTGCATCGTTAATTTGTCGTGACTTGCTTCTGTGGGGTTTCTATGAAGAAAGTATGTTATATCCTTCAGTGGCAATAATTCTAGAAAAATAATCTGATTGATAAAGAAAAAGCATTCCTAGCATCAAAATGACATTCCTCTGCAATGTGAAAGTGAAGTTAAAGGAAGATTTATTGGTTGTTGTACAGGTCTGACTTGGAATTACAGTTCAAGTGCTATCACCATGAAGACAGACAAATGAACACAAACTGGCCAGCTTCAGTCCAGGTCAGTGTTAATGCAACCCCACTTACCATCGAACGTGGCGACAACAAGACATCTCATAAACCTCTGCACCTAAAGCACGTCTGCCAGCCGGGAAGAAACACGATTCAAATTACAGTCACAGCATGTTGTTGTGTAAGTACACTGAGCTCACGGCTGCAGCTGCTGATGCTGAGTTTGCTATTTAGCACAGTTTGCAAATGTTGCCTTAGCTGAAAGAGCCTTCCTCTCATTTTTTCCCTGCATTTTTCTGGCAGGGTGCTTGTTTGATAATGTTGACAGTCAGAGTGCTAATGTGGAAATTTTTGCTGCTGAATTATTGCAGAATGTAGTGATGTCCTTCCAATGTCTCTGAAAAGGCTTGTGGACTAGGGGAGGGAGGGAGTTTGATCTCCTGCCGATTTAGAGTGTGCCTGTGTAACAAGGTGGCTAAAGTGTATTAATGTCAAAGTAGATTATTGTCATGCAGACTGTTGTCCGGTACTAATTTCAGTTACTTAGGGTATTAAAACTGCGTTTGGTTTGACGTGAGAACATCAACACCATAATCATTGGTGGTGGTGATGATTTTTCAAATAGCTTTTCAGACAAAAACTCATGTTCCATCATGCAGTCTAGACAATGCAACTTTCCCCTTTCTCCTTTTCCATGGTTTAGTTACTCTTGGGGACAAGTACCGTATTTTTAATGCAGACTGTTGCACGCATACAGTCTGAGCTTTTGACTGGTCTGTTGTCACTGACAAGAAAGCAAGCTGCTACCTCTTCCAAGGTCACAGTGTGAGGCACTTTGTCAGGAAGCCATCCACCCATTTTGCTTTACTTCACACCAGTGTTTCTCTGCATAATGTCATTTATCTGGTGGCTGAGGGCAGGGGCAGCATCCTGTGAATCACAACAAGCTCTGTGTTGGGGAAGAAGAGTCAGCTGGTTCCAGACACATCAGTAGCAAATTGTTTTTGCAACATCCAACGTAGTCTGAGGGCAGACAGGTAGGCTAGACTGCGTCAAAGAACCCTGGGTTTTAAAAATAAACCCTGATGTCAATGACGAATACATCAGCCCTATGTATTCTGAATATTAAGGAGGGAGAAAATGCAGAAAATCTTTGCTTTTTTCAAAGCCTTTGTATACACCATGCTCCTGGAGCACGGAACAACATACTGTGCAGCATGCAGAATACCCCTAAGGGAGCGCATGTGCACAGCAGAGCAGAACCAGCTTTCGTATTTAAGCATCAGGCTCTTATGGAAGCCACGTGTCCAAGGGAAGAATGCAGCTCTGTTCAGGAGTGTGTTTACCACGTGTGTGTGGTTCTCTTGGTAACAAAATGTGTTTTCTTTCAGTCACACTTGTTCGTGTTGCAGTTAGTACACCGGCCATCAGTTCGCTCTGTGCTTCAAGGTTTACTAAAGAAACGCCTCCTCCCAGCAGAACATTGTATCACTAAGAGTGAGTTTTCATTTTGTGTGCGTAATGACTTTCCAGAATGCTTATGTTCAGTTGTGATGAGCTATTTCTACACAATATTTACTTTCTTACTGAAAACCTTAAGCTGTACTTGTCAGGAATTTCCAAAACACCATGTGTGTAGATTAAATCCTCTGTATCCTCAAATGTTGAGGGCTATTTGGGTGGGGGTGACAAAGTTCTGAGGACACAGGCTTAGTACCCAATGAGGACTGTGCCATTCCAGGAGAATCTCTCTGCCTTTTCCCCCATATTTGTTTTTGACTTAGCCAAAAGCCCCACGTAGAAAGATTATTCTTTCTTTATTTAGGGCTGCTTTAAGTGCTTATATGGTGCTTTATTTGATTGAACTGTACACTGATACGCATGTGTGATGGTTTGTCTGTGTAGGAGAATGTTCTAAATTACACAGAATACACGTATGTGGATAAATTGTCCATTAAATTGGCCCTTAAACGTTTCAGATTTTTACTTTAGAATTTACAGTACACTTGTGTTTTCTCACACGTACACAAACCTTCTTCCTAAACAGTAAAGAGGAACTTCAGTAGCGTAGCAGCTTCTTCAGGCAACGCGACACTAAATGGAGAAGATGGAGTAGAGCAAACTGCTATTAAAGTGTCTCTGAAGTGTCCTATCACATTCCGACGGATTCAGCTCCCAGCAAGGGGTCACGATTGCAAGCATGTACAAGTGAGTAGATGCCAGTGGCCTGGCAGTATTCCCTCAGCCATGTGTTGTTACAGTACCTTTAGCTTGGTTATCATATGAGAGCTCCTAATGAAATGGGATTTCTTTGTGTCTGTCAACCTAAATTATTATATACATATGTATGTTTAATAGAGAGGGAGAAAGTGAGCTGTGTCGTTTAGTTTTCAGTGCTACTAGGCTTTTTTTCATGGCAGTTTCACTTTTGTCCAACTGATTCAGTTAATACAGTATTTTCCCTTGATTTCCCTTTTTTTTTTTTTTTTTCTCCTTCTGATTTGTTTCTTTCTGATACCTAGTGCTTTGATCTGGAATCTTACTTGCAACTGAACTGTGAAAGAGGAACTTGGAGGTGTCCAGTATGCAAGTAAGTGCAACCATACTACATGAAATGCAGTTGTACCTGATTTGACCACATTCAGATCATATTTAAAGTCATGGAGTGGAGAAAAAGGAAGTGCTAGGAAATAAGGTGTATACATTACATTTACCTAATAGCATAAAGTCCAGTGAGAATTCTTGCAAAACTTCATAAATGGAGGGAACACCCTGGATTATTGGAAATTTAAAAGCAGATAAAAAAAGTTATTTTTCTCACAAAAAACTTAATCTGCGAGTATCATCACAGGCCATCAATGGGTTGTGTGGAGTTCAAAAGAAGCTCAAATATTTACACTGAAAAGGCAGATAGCTATATAAATGAATGAACTGGGAGTTTGTCTTCCCATAGATTGTGAATTATAAGCAACTACTAGACAATAACATGCCATGGCAAAAAAACAGGTAGTCTAGATTCTAGAGTTATTTTTCTAGAATTTTAATGTTGTAATGCCCAAATTAATGAATTTCAAATGTATATAGATACTGACATGTTCAGTTAAGTAGGGATGCCAAATAACTGTCTCGGGTACTGTGCTTTGAGTCACGTAGATATACAGCTAATGGCAGTGTTCAAGGGGAGGGGGAATTTTGGAGACTGCAACATTTCCCAGTAATTGGGTAGGAAATGAAGTTGGATCCTCCAAGGTCAGAGTCAACATCAAGTGCAAATTAAAGTGAGAGCAGAAAGCAGGAAGGATTCTAGTCCAGAATAAGGCTGATTTCAAAAAAGGTAAAAGATATCCGAGAAGCAAAAGTTTGGAGTGATTGCTTAAAGGCATACCTTCAACCTTCTGTTTTGACCAGAGAGCTAGTATACTGTGGAAGAAACAGAACAAAAAGCTTTGAAGCGGTTACAAGACTGCCTGTTCTTCTGTTTAACTGGGCACAAAGAATTGCAGAACGTCTGCAGGCCAGTTCAGTGTCTGTAACCTACTGTGCTCAGTCCACAGGGTTACAACTTTGTTCCAGCCTTGGCTGAGGAACCAGGGCTCTTTAGCGCAAGCAGCTGTAGCTGTAGCAGCTTGTACTTTGTCTCTGCAAGTCTGCAGTTCAATCCCTGCTGCGCCAGCCTATGTTAGGTATAGACAAGAGCGGAGATTGTCCATTCTGTTTGCTTCTGTGGACATTGCAGGCTTGAGATGAGCTTGTTTCAATGACTGTCCATGATTGATATGTATCCTAAAGTGCAGATGCTTTCTCTGAACTACCTGAATCTTTTTTATATTCTAAATTAGGCTAAAAATATCGCAAGAATTGGATGTCTTGCCTTTATTATGTATTCACACATCCAGGCCAAAAATTTTGTCCTGTTTCTCTAAGCACCTGCATTCAGATCTAAGTGCCTACATAAGATAACTAAATAACTTCTGGTTTTGTTTTGTTCTGTCCCCATCTGTGCTGACCTAAAGTAAACATAGCTACTCTAAAGCCATATTACTGCTCAAAAAAAAAAAATCCAATTTGGAAAAAAAATAGTGCTAGCTGATGTTCATAGGATGATGTTGTTCATGATCTGCTATGTTTGAAAAGCCTTTAAATTCACAATATATTTCACTAAAAAAAATTTAAAGGCTATGAAAAGCTTATGGACACACACGAGTAGATGTACCCTTATCTCACCTGTTTGATGACAGACATCCTGGTAGTGGCAGATGTAGAACTAAAACTGTTTGCCCCAAATCATTCCTCAATTATGTGTTACAGATAGTAAGCTGGTGGACCCCAGTCTGTTGATTTAATCACTAACCTATCCTTCTTCCATCCGTCTTTTACACGTGTGTAGCGATATTCTAACATGTGGTTTGGGGTTTTTTTCCTTTCTAGTAAAACTGCTCTGCTGGAGGGCTTGGAGGTTGACCAGTATATGTGGGGTATTCTGAACGCTATACAAAAGTAAGTGACCTTACTCCTTTATGATATCCAAGACTAAGCAACTAGGAGGTATGTTAATGAGGACTGAGATAGTCACGCCAAAGTAGGCCATAGTGATTGAACTTGAATGTTCTATTTCATGGTTCCTTGATGGAGTGAGTGACACAGTCTGTCAGTTTTCCGTCTACTGCATAGGTCTTGTTTGAGTTATCTCTTGATGGCAGCCGCACCAATGAGGCAGAGGGAAGAGCGAGAATGGAGGATTAAATGCTTTTTCATGTTTACAAGTGGTCCCTCCGGTTCATATGTGGCAGACTATGAATAGATGTGTTTGAATTTCATTGTGTGGATAAACACAGAAATGTGCTCTCACAGTTGCCTTTTTTAACACTTGCTTTCAGCACACACTTACTTGAGGAGTGAAAGATCTTGAGATTGTATTATACTAGAGCTTTTCAGAACATTTGTTACTGTGCAGATTCTTGTGGAAACTTCAGCAGAATTGATTAAAAAAACAATCAATTAATATGCTAAAATTTTCACGTTATTTTACAGCTCAGAGTTTGAAGAAGTTACCATTGATCCAACTTGCAGTTGGAGGCCGGTCCCTATAAAGTCAGATATTCACATCAAAGATGACCCAGATGGCATTCCCTCAAAAAGATTTAAGACCATGAGTCCAAGCCAGATGATCATGCCAAATGTGATGGAGATGATTGCAGCTTTGGGTCCTGGCCCTTCACCTTACCCATCCCTACCCCCTCCTCCAGGAGGCAACAACTCCACTGAATATGGTAACCAAGGTTAGTTTTTCAGCTTTGTGCACCCAGCTGGTCACTCTAGAAGTCACTGGTTCAGTCAGCTTTGTGATTTGGGTATGTCAGTGCATCTTCTTAGAGAGATGCATAAGGAAAGCAAATTATGGCTGCAGTTCTGAAATTCTGCATCAGTGTTTTCATTTAAGATTCCCCTTTTTAGAGGAAAATGTATTTTAGTAAGGAAGTTGGTGCTTGTCATATTTATTGCCATGCGGCCCTCCCTGAATCAACAAACATTGCACATTACCTTATATTTTCATGGCCTGACACAATATACATATTTCCTCATTTTTTCTGTCCATTTTCCTTCTATTCCACTCTCATTAAAGTGAACGCTCCTAGTGCTACAGAAGTTACAAAGTAGTGGACCTGACCCATTAACCCTAGCACATGGGCCACTAAGTTTAATCTGTGGCAAGGTGAGTGGCATTTGGTAGGCCACCCAGAAAGTGAATGACTTTTAAAGAGTATTTAACTGCTTTGCAAACACCTTTGCATTAGAGAATTACTTTTGAGTTCCTCTACCCATGTGCTGCCATATTGAGAAACAGGGAACTAAATACAGGCAGTGGAGGTACGTTCTCAAATGACTGGTATATTGTAAATAACTCAATTACTGTGACAATTCCGAAAATATGAAACCAGAGAGTGTTTCTTTTGCAAGTAATAAGATATGACTCAGTTCAGCTCTGGGAAAAGACAAACTATTCACAAGATCAGAATCCCCAAATTGATTACAAGTTGATAGATGTGCTTTTTGCAGGCATTTGAAGGAAAATATAGATTGAATGCAAAATATGGTTAATTTGCTCCAATGACTGCAAAACTGATGACAGATGATAAAACTTTTTAGGTTTTCAAACAGATGAATGATTATTATAACAAAGCCAAGAGCACTGAATCACAAATTTTTCACTTGTTCAGTAGGAGTGAAGTGCAGTCAGAGCATGAGAACAGAGCCATTTCTTCTTCATCATCTTTCTAGCTCGTAATTGGGAACTGATAGGGTAGTCACATAAAATGGGATTTTTGTGTAACGATTGCTGCCTACGCTGTTACTTCCCTGCCTTCCCCTGTGGATCCTGTAGCAGAGGTAGTCATTGCTTCTTGGAGCCCTGACTCACCAAGGGCGAGTGAAACCCACACTCTCCTCTTTCCCCTGCGATAGGCATATCAATGCAGAGCACCAGATTATCCTAAATGTCTTTGTAGGTCTGTCCCTCAGCATGTGGCACAACTCTTGCCCCAGGGAAGAGCATGCTGCTGCACGGCTGTGACTCCTTGGGCATACTGCCTCGCATCTTCATTCTCCATCAACGTGTGCACTGAAACTTAGTGTTTAGGGTTAGGTAGTGTCCTCTGATTAGCAGTCCTCTAGAGCAAAGTAGTAGTAGTATTACTACTGTGGTTTATGTTTGTTTGTTTGACTTTGACAGTAAGCATACTGAAGTTTAATTTGCAAATATAACGAGTAATACAAGACCTTATCCCAGCTCCCTTCTGTTAAATCTTTCCTGAGAAGCAAGGCTGGAAGACCAGCTGTATTCTGTGAGACTCACCCAGTTTGAAGATTAACAAAATAAGAATTAGTAAGGCTCTGCAGTATTTACATGATAGATCAAAGTTCTGACTTCTTTGAGAAATACTCTTGACGTGGCTAATGATTTCTATTCCTCTGAGATTAAACTTCTGCCTGTGAAGCTAAAGAGCAAATGATACAGCTACTTCTGTTTGTCAAACTCCCTTCTTGACTTGAATATTTAAAGCTGCTGTACTTCAGCTGACGAACTGCAGGCTCTCCATGCAAACTCCAAGGTTCTTCTATTATTTCAGAGCTCAGTATCGTTCAGTCAGTTGCTTATACGAAACAGCTGAGTGGCCTTAGTTCAGTTTTTGCTTCCATAGCAAATAAGCCACCAGAGTTCGTATCTCAGTTGGAAGTGTTAGTGGAGCGATCTGGACAGAAAAAATATGGAGAGTAAAATCCCTGTATGGGGATGCATGCTTGCTTTAGAACTCCAGTGAAGATCACTGGGCTGAGGTGGGACTGATCAAAACATACCGAGGATGGTCATAGAGTACTTGTCCTGCAGACAGCAGGTCACTCCAGGTGTGTTGCTAGATGATAGATGTGTGGGAGTAAATCCAGATCATTTATTCCAAATTGGTGTGAAATTTTGGTGCTTTGGAGAACATTGTTTCAGGCTGAAGTCATGTGGATTTCGTAAATTCACTGGGTTTTCCTTAGGAGTGTGCATATCCACATGCTGAAATACAGGCTACAGGCAGTCAGTTTGTGACTCTGAAAAGGGGGGGAAACTGATGTATTTGCAGACAGTCAAGTTAATTTTATTAGGTTTTGTGGGAGGAAGGAGAATTTCATCACAAACCTCAATTAGACATGAAGGCCTCTTCTGCACTATCTTAATGGAAGTTGCCTGTTTATACCACAGAAGAAGAGGTAAAATAGATACTGTGCTATGAACTGGTACTGTGGCATCTTCCTGATGTGGTTCTGTCAGGTAGCTGTATCGGAAACTGAAGCAATGCTACAGTCTTACTGAGTGCGTACAAGCGTAGACATAAATAACACAGGTGTCCTAAAAATAATTCTGGACTTGGGCCGTCAGTCTCAGTTGCACTGAGATACTTCCAGATACAAATATTCCATAGAATTAAATATAGCTTTCACTTCTTGACTTGGTTAAGTTTTTGTGGTGGCTTTGACAGCAGTTTTTTCAACCTGTCAGCAGTTCAGTTAGTTAGAACATGTACATGAATTATTACAGCAGCCAGTATTTGAAAGCTGGGTGCCCTTTTTTCCTCCCTGTTCCTCCAGCTCGCTCCAGTAGGGAGCACAGTGTTGTCACGTTCAGCATTGCAGTTGCCCTGTGCTGTGCAGGGAGGGCGCCATGTTGCACAGGTTTTACAGGATACTCTGACAGATCAATGTTGGGAAATAAAGAATTTCTTTCATATCACATATGTTTCTCTTTTAGGCAACAGTTACCAAGGTCATGGAAATTTTGACTTCCCACATGGGAATCCCGGTGGCACGTCTATGAATGACTTCATGCATGGGCCACAGCTGTCACATCCCCCAGACATGCCGAGCGGCATGGCAGCTCTCGACAAACCTCTCAGTCACCCCATGCAGGAATCTGTAAGTAATGGTGCTGTGGACCTAGGTTTTCCTTTGTGGGGCTAAGGAGCTCTTATCCAGCTAATGGACTTGCCTTGTGGACTGCTGTTACTTACTCACTTTGGAAGTTTGTGAAATAGAGTAGTCCTGAGAAATGCCAAAAACGCCGGGTTTAGTTTCTGGCCTTTTCAAGTTTTTGGAGAAGCTTTTCTGAGCTTTTTGAATTGTAATTTAAGCTTGTTTATCTGAAAGAGACAACCGGGCTCATTGTGCTTTTGTTTATCATTGTGCTTTGCTCTGATACCTGAAAAAAAACTAGACTTCATTCTCTAGGCCAGCAGGGTCTGTGAATATCCATCTTCAGCAGACAGCTTGTTACAGCAGAACATTGACTGGCTTCAAAGCAGGGACAGTATCTTCCCTGGCTTTGTCCCCAAGGGCAAAATTTGCATCAGAGCATTTTGAGGGGGAATTCTACCCAAGTAGCATGAAAGGTACCTTTAAGCTGTAGGGAATAGGACAAGCCTGTAGATTTCAAGGAGAGACACTGCCAGTCATCTGAGAGCGTATCAATGTAAGAGACTAAAAAATGGAGGTTCCTCAGGTCGCAGATGGAGAGGCAGAGCTATGTGTTGGAAAAGCAGCTTGCTCAGAGCACTGAGTTTTATATACAGAACTTTATATATCTCCAGAAGATGCAGTACTGCAGCAGCTAGGTGATAGAAAAGCTACCAGCAGCATTTAGCTCTTAGGCATGGCTAGTCATCTATTTTAACGCTGTGGGGGGTGTGTGTATACATCCTTTTATGTTCATTTAAGTTACAGGGCAGGGGCTTTATAGTGTGCTGTTACTGCATCGGAAGGATATTTAACTTGACAAGTCATCTGTGCCATGTCTTTAGTGAATACTAGAAAGTACATTTTCAGAATGTAATGAGGAAATGTGGTAGCAGATGCTCAGCAAAAACCTACTCAGTCGATGTCTCCTCTAGCTGGCAGTGGGTTTTCCAAGGAGGATGGTGAGAATAGGAAGAGAGTGGAGAGACAGTTCTTAGTATAGCTTGGTGGGAGCCCGAGTAACAAGCCTGTCTGCAAAGGAAGAGTCCAGAAACTATAATGACTTTACCACTTTACAGGCTAATAAAGGACAGAACAAACAATCTGTGAGCTTAATTTTACATTGGCAAATTCCACGTAGCCAGCTTAACGAGCAGTCTGAATTATCTGCATCAGAACCAACCATACAGTATTAGTGAGGGGAAATACTACCAACCTGAACCACTCACAGCTGCTTTTCTTTGAATCAGAGCCACAGGGAATTATTCTTTGCCTCCCATTACCTGACACCTGCCTCTTGACTTTCATCAGTTAACTGCTATATCTTTGCCATGGTAGTTGCCCTAGTGAAATTTCTGAAGTGGTAGAACATGAAGTGGTTGAATATGAAAGTGAAGAACCTTTGACTTTCTGAAAATGGGACTGCTTACAGATGATAGCAAAGGTGAAAGCTGCTCAAGGCTATGCATGCTCCAGAGCTGTAAGAGGGTATTTGGGCAAATGCTAATAGATTTTTGGTTAAGTGGGCCAGTCTGTAGCAAATCCGATACTCGCTTATGATAGCTGGCAGTTAAAGTAAACCTGTGCCTCACTTCTCCTTCATCTATCATGATAGGCAAGCTGTACTGTTTGGGAACGGGAAGTGGCGCTAAAGCAGGTTCTACCTAGTTGGTGTCAATGGCTGATTTTTCTCTAACAAGAATCAGGTTTCGGGTCTTTAGCACAAGGGAATTAGATTGACCTTGTCAATGTAGCCATATTTGAGGACTGTTAGTGCTCCCACACAGCTTTTTCAGTATTGCAAAGTCTCTGCTTTCCTCTTTCTCTCTTTTTCTCCTTTTTCCTTTCTTCTCTCTCCAAAATGAACTGTTTGTCTGTAGCAGACACTCAGGAAAGGCACCTTTAAAATTACTCCTTTTAGAGAAATGCATGCCACTAACATTCTGAAACTGTGTAGCTGAATGTCTTTGGATGGACATCTCTGTACAAAAATAACTATAAATCGCATTGCGTAATTGAACTAAGGTTTTAAGATGTTGCCTGTGCTCTTGTCTGGCTTTCTGTCTTTCCTTTTGACACCTTTTAAGGTGTATTTTGTTTTCATCTACTGTTCACTTTGCCCATTTTGTGTTTACGGTAAGTCAGGATCAGATGTGGTGGCCCTTTTATAATGGTAGGCAGAGAAAGCTGATCCCTCTAGACCTGCTCTGTCGGTCACCCAGGAAATGCAGGTGTGTTTGCCCGATGTATGTAGGGCTGGGTAACCAGGGCTGGATCATCATAACTACCTTCTCTCAACACTGCTGTTCTGCTCCTATGGAAGAAGAAAAAAATCAAGACCTGAAACGTGGTTAGAAGCAACCTCTTCCCCAGCATAAAGTGTTGGGAGGACTATGGAACAGAAGTTTCTGTGTCCACGCACAATTGCTATGAAATAGCTGCCACAATCGCATCATGCTTGTTTTCAGAAATTGTAAACAGGTTTCAGACAAAGGTGAATTCAGCTTAGTGCTTATTGCAGGCAGCGTGAGGAGTGGTACCTGACCGAGCAATGGATGATCATGCCATAGTTTCATATACACAGTGAGGTGATAGGAGCTGGTGCTCCTGTACGTCATCGCTTTTGTTTCTGTTTTCACTTTTTGGGTCTCTCATACCAGCACGAGTGTTGCTGCAGCCATGAAGCGGTCTGGATCTGGGTACTGATGGATTGAAACCCAATTCAGAGGGGAAAAAAAAAGTTTAGCTTTAATCCATGTCAGTTCCCCAGCTGAGTTTGCTGCATGTCTGCAAGAATGCACCTGATGACAGAAGCATGGATGGGGAAAGTGGCTGAGAGCAGCAGCAGGGCAGGATGGCATCTTTCAGTGGTTCTGCCAGCTAACCCAAAAGAGTTGGTAAAACTGTGAACCCAGTAATGGAGATAAATATAAACCATCGACTTAACCCGCTGATCTTTTTTTTTTCATTATCAGTTTTCTCCTGAGATGAAAGGAATATTGTTGTGCACTGGCAGGTCCCGTTGCTCTCAGCACTCCTAGGGGTCACTGTTGGGCTCATAAAGTGTTGTGTTGTTTTGTTCTATTAAGCTGAAGAGGTAGTTGTTGTCTGCTATAAGCTTTTCTTTTACAGATTGTAAACGTTTTAAGAGTGCCAAAGTTTATGCTCCTAAAAACAACTGTGGAATTACCTTGCTGTGTAAGCGAAGGCAACTTTGTTAGATTCTGCATTCATAGTGAGGACTAGTGTTTTTAAGATAAAATGATGGGAGTTGCAATCTGAACATACACGAAGTGTGTTGCTTAGAATGCTTTTGCACCACTGCAAACTTCTTATTAGTTAGCTGAATGCAAATAGAAAAACATGGAAGTCCTGAGCATTTTGCTTTCTCACAGGTAGGCTGGTGGAGTCCGTGGCCTAAGTCAGATGGATTTTGAACCTGCAATGGCTGTTTTAAGATTATGGTGGCCCTCAATCTTACAGCTAACAATTACTCCCTATCCAACAGTTACCTCAGGACCCAAGATACTGCCTTATCCACTAAATATTTATGTATATAAAATGCTTGCCTATATAAACATAATGTAGAATTTTGAACCCACTTACTTGTTTTGAAATATGTCTGAGAACATATGAATGCCTCTTGATTCAAATAATTATTGATATAAACATGCCAGTATGACTCTTGCTTTGTGCATTCAGGGATAATAAGAGACTATTCAAGATATGCCTGTTTCATTTTGTTGTTGTTTTTTTTTTTTTTCCGGAAACTGCTTTCCCACTGTAGCATACTGTCTTAAATTGCTTTTTACTTTTTGTTATTACTAAGCTTTCCTAATTCCCACACTTTCTGTTGCACGTGTCCTCAGTGAATGAAGAAGGAAACAGTAGTATTTGGATAGACATCTACTTTCACTTGGACTTTTGCAAGTTTTTAGGCTGCAGATTCATTTACATTAAGGTGTGGTCTGTGGGTGGATCTTGTACAAGTTTACCCCTAAGGTAACAACAATAATGTTGCAGAATACTTTTCAAGTAGTCAAACCGTGACCCTAATGGAGAGAAGAGTGTGTATCAGTTCTTTTTAATCACCAAATATGGTGTTGCAGATAGAATCCTGCTCGTTTCTACCAACCTTCATACTGCCAAAGTATTGTAAAACACCTCCATGTAGCTGAGTATGACTGTCCCAATGGATCAATATTTGGGTTTCAGTTTTCATAAGAGTGGTGAAATGTATTTTTTTTTAAATGCTTGTTTCTGTAATATTTTTTTTTTGTGGGAACATTTTAATTAAGTTTTGTAATAACCTCCCTTTTGCTTTCCAAAACTGAAGACTAAGGTTAAAATAACCTTGCGGTTTACTGTGATATGAAAGGGTCAATGCTGACATGGCATTTTGCTGGTTTCTGTTGGCTTGGCTGAATGAATTTCATGCTGTTGTATGTATCTGTTGTTTTATTTCAGCTCCACTTTGTGGCAATATGTAGCATTCCTCAAAAAATGTTTTCATTTTTTGCTTCTCCATATACCCAGTTAACATGAGACATCTGATTCTGAAGCATTCAGACACTTCCTTCTCATGGCACCAAGGTCAAGCCCCAAAGAATCCACTAGCATTAAGTGTGACATGCAGCAGAAGGAAGAATTGGGCTTGTGCACTTTTGTTGCTTCTCTGTCATGTGAGGGACTTTTCCCGCGTTCTTCCACAATAGAGTTTGGAAGATGCATGTGATTTAATAGCTTATTCCCCATGGAAAATGTAAAAAATGCTAAGCTTTTGCTGGAGAACTTGCCCGCCGCATGGATACAAAATAGAAGTGTGATCGTTACCTTAGTTTAAGCTAATGCATTGTACTTTGCAGTCAGCAGGTACGCAGACACCTACAGCAGCTCTGATGATGGGCAGGGAGCTGCTAGCTGAGCTGACTTGTTTGTTGTGTCAACCATCAGAACCCACAAATATTAGCAAGGAAAATCTTCAGCACTTAAAAGGGGTGGTGTTCTGAAAAGAAAAGGAGGGGAGGAGTTGGGAAGGGCTGGTGTTTGCAAGATGTTTGTAATGAGCTGAAACACTAACAGGCAGCAGTGTCAGGAAGCTACCCAATAAGGGAGCTGAGGGATAAGGGATGCATTTTCTCAGTTAATCAGTTTCCTGGCATAGGGATCATTAATTCATTTGTGGAATTTTTTAGGGCAAAAGCATGTGCCTGGCTAATGCTGAGCAGCACCCATAAGCCTCCTTCCCTCCTCTTTGGGGTTTGTTATTTTGCATCTTCAAGCTCAGTTTCCCACGTCACAAGGAAACAAACAGCACAAATCCAGCGTCTTTATCTCCCCCTTGCCAATAACCTTCAACAAGCTGAAACGCTTCCTCCAGTATTGGGATATGGAGTTTTCTTTTCCGATTGCCCTTTTTTATTTCGTTTGTTTGTTTGTTTTGTTGTTGGTTTTGGTTTTGTTTGAGTTTTCTGGGTTGTTTTTTTTTTTTTGTTCCTGTGTCTTTTTTTAATTTATTTAAGTTATTTCTTTTTGTAAAATGCAGTTACAGAGTCAGGCACTGCGAGCACTGTACCTTGTGGCCTCACTTTCTTTTCCTGCTTTTTTCCTCCTCCGCAGATCCCTCATCCCGGCAGCACTGATCAGTCCCATACTTCCATGCAGCAAGGTTTGCACGTCCCTCACCCCAGCAGCCAGTCAGGGCAGCCATTACATCACAGCGGGCCTCCTACCCAGCAGTCCCGGCAGCCGCCCCCGGCCGCTTCTAGCAACCATCCACACAGTGACCTGACCTTTAATCCCTCCTCAGCCTTAGAGGGTCAGGCTGGTGGACAGGGAGCACCCGACATGCCGGAGCCCTCGCTGGATGTAAGTCTGTGTCATACTATCATCTGCCTGCCATAGCGTGTGCTTCGCATCGCGGCGGGAGGGCGGGGAGGGCGTGGGGATGGGAGCCGCTTCCACAGCACATGCCATCCTTTCATGCTTTGGCACGTGGAGCTGCAGCTGAGGTGACAGGGCGCTCCGGGCTCGCTGAGAGAATGGCTCTGGTTTGAGCAGCTGTGTGGCGTGTGAGCCATCGCCTCTTCCTAGCACCAGGGCAGGTATTACTTCAGACAGCAGCTCAGGCTCCAGGCTGGGAGCCATCACCCCCCTTCCCCCTCATCACTGGACGGGGGCTCCCGTATGCTGAAGCCCTGAAGCCATCACCGTGCCTGAGTAAGAGGAAGGACACAGCTGTATGCGGTTCTGACTGTGGCGGAGCTGTGCCAAGTGAGCCGCACGCTGAGCCCTGCAGCGTGCCCTGGCCTGTGGGAGGGGGATCTGTACTGGCCGACCCCGTGGCACTGTGCCCGCTCCCTGCAGACAAAACCAGGTGTGCCCACCCTCGCCTGCTCATGTGGGTAGCTCGGCCGCACAAGTTCTTCCTCCTGGTGTGTGCCACATAGGAAAATAAACAAGGATGTCTTCTGCCCCCTTAGCCACTATGGGAGGCAGCTCACAACTAAACAAAGATAAACCTAGTTTTAAGGCCAAAAGTAATTTTCCATCTCTTACCATCCATTCAGTGGAGTCAGAAGAGAATTATCTGAAGTACCTCTCTGGTTAACCACCTACCTCCCGAAATACAAATTCCTTAGCGCTAGGACTGGATTTTCATTTTGAGTCGTGTGTTCCCATGTGTGTATCTTCTGTCTGTTCCAAAGTCTGCTGCTGCACAGTGTAATTCTCTTTAGAGAAATATTCACCTCTGTGCCTCAGATTTATATCTGTATTTACTGTTGCTGTATACTTACGTCTTCCCTGTCACACGTGAGCACTGTGCTGGCAGGTAGCCTTGCAGAGGGGAGGGATGGGTGCTCCAGTTACAGGAACAGTGCTCAGTGGAGTAACTTCTACCTGAACCAACCTGCTGCTCTTTTACACAACACGGTCATGTGCACATCCTTTGGGGACGATAGTTCGTGTGGCAGTTGGAGGTCTGAACCCTTACGGACCCTGTATGAGCAATATTAAATAGGTGAAATAAAAATGTCATTTTTTTCTTCAAATATTGAAGCAACATAAAGTATGCTGTCATGGGTCAGGCGCTCATTCCTCAGTGAAAAGCAAAGTAGAAAAACCTGTACGTTTATCACAGTACTGTGGTTATCACTGATGGAGTCATGCTGGATTCTTTATGGGAGGCTGAAGTTATCTTAGCTAAATGAGAAGGCAAGTGCTGTACCGTGTGGGGAATATAGGTCTTTGAAAGCTCTGTGAGCTCAGTCGTGATCAGATGGGCTATTTTAATGGGTTTAACTTTCAGCGGCTGTGTTGTGGAACCAGGCTGAATAAAGCCCCATGCAGCAGACCAAATAGGGCACTGTACCACGGGCGCTTGGTCCGCTCCCTGCCGACACAGTCACGTTACTTCTTTAGGACTGCAGTGTGGTGCAGTCTAAGGTTTAACCTGGGTTAAAGGATATGCCTCGTGTGGATACAGATGATATAGATACAGGCAGACAGCAGAGGCACAAGACTCAAACGAGTGGTTAGACCTCTCACGTATTCGCTTCAGGAGCACTGGGTGCACCCCTCCAAATTCAGCCCCTGAATCTAGCACGTTCCCACAGCTTCTGCCTGCTCCACCTTCACAGCCCCTGGCGCTCCTCTGTCTCTTACCCCTGCTCCAGCCCAGCACCCTCAGTGCTCAACAACTCCTTTCTAGTTACTTTTCTAAAAAAAATTTTTAAAAAATCCCCTGTGTACAAGAATGAGTCTCAGAGATGTTACATTAAATTTTTAAGAATTGAGATGTAAAATCGTAGGACAAATTAAACCATTTTTTACTTTCTACACATTTGGTGGGGCCACAGTTTTCTTTTGGGCTTCTGTGCTAGGTATTCATAAAAAATTATGATAGCAGGTGAAGTACATTTAAAAGCCTTATATCTTTAGTCTAGTGCTATGACAATAGCATCTTTACCATGAATAAAAGGAGGTTGTATTTTAAGAGAAGCACTCCTCCTGGGAGGTTCTGTTTATGTAAACTCGACATTGCAGTTTTTTCAAAATGCTTAGGAAGTAATAAGTTTCTTTTTGCGTTTCGTGTTTAGCTTATTGAAAAATATGTTCATCCATACAACATTAGAAGATGAAGCTGCATTTGCACAGGAGTAACAGAAGCATATAAAAATATTATATGTGCATGCTAAATGTGATGTCGTCAAGCTTTTACTTTTATAGTATTTGAAAGCATAGAACAACTTAAAATTAATTTCTTATACCTACTATTAAGTTCATTAAAGCAGTCTGTATTTTGCTGTCTTTGCTTTGACACAACACTGAGTATAAAAGGAGTTTATTACAAACTTTTCCCTGCCATTGCTATGTATGACACTGTTACTTTTGACTGGGATATGGCAAGGTGCAGTATAAGGCAGAAAACATTGCCTGGTACATAACCCAGGAGTTATGATTTGCTTGTTATCTGTCAGGTCAAAAAGAATCCCAGTGATGGCTGGAAAAACATTTTCTATTTGAAACACAATATTAATAAAAATATAAATAAAATCCCCACAACTGTTCATTTTGATACTTTAAAACATTGTGGAGATCAGTGTCTTCCATTGGACAGGGTGTTTCGCCCCTGACCCTTTAAAACGTCTGGAGTTGCACCTAAGGCTGTAGTTGAGTAACTGCTTCCAACCATTGTAAACTCACTGCCACTGGAAGGGAAAGGACTCACCCACCTGCTTTGCCAGCCCTCTCCCCGTACTCCTTCTCAGTTGTTTTTTTTTTCTTTTTTCTCTCTTTTTTTTTTTTTTTTCCTCTCCTTCTGGTCTGGCTTTAACCCTAGGTGAGTTCCCTGCTCCTTCTCATTGCCCCAGAGCTTACATCAGTGCACAGAGGCGTTGGCGGGGACAGAGGGGTGAGGAAAGGACAGGGCTGCCCCTGTCTGTAGGGATGCAGGTGATCATCACACTGACAGGTGCGAGTGAGACCAGTCTTTGTTGATCTACCTTAAAGCTCAAATATGTGTTCTCAAACTGCATGTTTTAAGTTTTTATTCAATGTTTTATATGAAAACTAATAGACATAATGAGCACTTACCAAGAACCTTTTGTCAGCATCACTAGCCAGGAAATACGCTTTGTTTATTGATGAACTTTGTGATGGGGAGGTTGATTGAGAAACCCTAACTGAGATGGTAATGTAATTCACAGGTGAAAACCGAGTAATGCTAACTTTCACAAACAAGTGGATACTTCATCATTTTAGGGTATTAGGTTTCTGAGTCGCTGCCTTCCGGTTTATTTGGAGATATACATATATATGAAAGCCAGTTTCCAGCAATGTGTGGTGCTTAATCCCTTTTTCTCTCAATTGCGTTTCTGTTATCTGTAATTTTCCTTTTATCTTTATATTTTATAGCTGCTTCCAGAACTCACAAATCCAGATGAGCTGCTTTCGTACCTGGATCCTCCCGATTTGCCAAGCAATAGCAATGATGACCTTCTGTCTCTCTTTGAGAACAACTGAATCCATACGTATTCTCCCATCCCTTTCACTTGTTCACAAGTGTGTGGCTGCACAGCGAGGAATCTTAACACTCCTTTTCCACAAGAGAAGAAAAAAAAACTCACAACTTGATCCAGTGGTGCACTCCCTGCTTTCTTCATCTCAGAACTGCTTTTGACAGCTTCAAAGACTGCGAAAGTGACGGGAGAAAAAAAAAATACAAACAATAAATAGATGCAGTAGTCTCTGAGTCTGCCGTGCTACACGTGACAGAAGCACACAGTTGTGCAGCTATTGGAAACCCCCTTTGTTGTTCATCCTCTAGAGAGAGAGTTCTGTGATAAACATAGTGTGAAGTATCTTGGCAAAAACGAATCTTGGCAAGGGAAGAAAAGGCAGCAAAATGGAACTGTCTTTAATTGACCCGTCTCAGAGTGTCCTTCCAATGCGTGTTCTTCCATTTTTTTTGAAACTGTAACTCCCTCCACCCCACCTCCTCTCTGCCCCGCTCCAGCCACAGATTTGCATTGGAGTGGTTGTCCTGGCCACACACAAAAAGAAAAAGAAAAACAAAAACACGTATGAAGCTCAAAAAAGCACAAATCCTGCAGTCGAGTGGCAAAGATAGGGAAGCCATACAGGCCCATCGGAGGGAGCCAGCAGTTTAGCTAATGCGACATCTGTAGTGGAGTCCTGAGAATCTCCAGGCTGCAGCCGTGGGTGTTGGTATTTCTGCAAGCGCAGGAATGTTAACCACCTCTTTGCAGAGGATTCCTCTGGCCAAGCACACAGATTGAGAACACCCAGGAAAAATAAATTTTAAAAAGTTTGCCATGTTTAGGGATTTTTTTGTGAGTTTGGTTTCAAATCAGTACTGTCTGTGGCTGCATTAACATCCAACTGTTGAGATTGCTGTAGCAGGTCTTTTCGCTATGTGTACCGTGCAGAATGGCGAGGAGAGGGAGGGGGGATGCAAACCAAACTGTTCCTGATTATTACCTACAGCCTTCAGTGCCCTAAGCGTTTGTGTCACTGCCTGTACTGCGCAATACGTAGTAAAATGAGCTGGGTTGAAGGCAGCCAGGAAGTTATTGCAGGATGGAGGGAGAGGAACATCGCTATCTGCATAATTAGTTTTGATAATCAGCTTGAGAAGGGGCGTTGACATTGGACAGACATCTTACAGCTTCAGTTTTGTTTTGCTTTGCCTTCTGTTTCTGTGACTGTTACAGATATTTCAGCCTTTTTCTTTTCTCCTCCTTCAGTTTCTTTTTTTAAGCTTTGGCTGCCGGGATGAGCTCTTTCTCCTGAAGGACCGGGGGTGGGGAGAATCCGTAACTGTGGTAGATTGCTACTGCCCTCAAGAGACCCTGCTGCCACAGTCACTGTCTTGCTCCTGTGATCTGTGCTTCTCGTGTGGTTGCTGCTCCTGCATGAGCTTCCTATTGCTTCTGTGCCCATTTCTGTGCTCTTCGTCTCTCTCTCTCTTTCTCTCTCTTATAAATGATGTACAGTAGCTGTGTAAGAAGTGCATGTGTGCCAACTTTGCCCTTGTGGTGCAACATTTCAGCTTTTGCCCACTGTACAGTTATTGGTTTCGTTTCTTTTTGTTACTAAAGCAAATTCAACCCTACTTTTTTTCCTCATCCCAAATGCAATCAAACACCCTTTGTTTGCTCGCCACAATACGTTTTAAACTGAAGTGCCAGGCAAAATTTTGTTTGTTCCTGTCGGTTGGACTAGATAGCTTCCTAGCTCTCTGTGTTTAGTTTGCAGTGCTGTAAATGGCATGCTCTGTGCTTACGACTCTGGATTTGCTTTCCTCACCAAAGTCATATTTGTAAATTCTTTGCGGTTTTTGTTTTATTTTGCTCTTTTTGTTAACGTTTCCCACTACTGCTGTACATGAGTCATGATATATATATGCTAGTCAGCAGCACCTTGCTGTAGATATTAAAGGAAATGGCGGTTTAGTTCTTTTATTTTCCAGTAGGAGTATTGAATCTGTCAAACATATTATGTAGAGATGGTCCCACACTTATATTTTTCCTGTTTCAAGTTTTTTTAAGAAAGGCGCTGTTCATTATGCAAAATCAATTATTTTAAGAATTGCTATTGTAAATATCTTTGTGAATATTTTAGTATCGTCTTTGATAATATCCAACATTTTCATGATCTGGTTATACTTTTGCTGGTGTTTTTAAATACCTTGTCTGAAGAAAAATATGGGTCCTTTTTTAAAAAAGAAAATTGAGGGTTCTTTAACAGAATAAGGGAGTTGGGTTTTTTTCTTTTTTTTTCCCCCCTGTTTTGTTTTGAAAAATTAGCCCTAATTTCCTATCTGTTTCCGTGATGAATGAATTGATACATCAGGCAGTACCTGGACAATCAGGGCCCATCTCTGTTGTGGAAACATAACAATAAGTGATTGCCTAGGGCAAAAAAACCCCAACTAACAGACGGATGTTCATTGACTGTGGGTGATTGTGGGCTGGTAGTGGCAGAGATGTTCGTTTGTCCGAGTGAGCAGAACATCTAGGACCAGCTGTCTGAACAGGTAATGATGCACTAAGGCAAGCAGCAAGTACATAAGGTACCACGTTGATATCGCTATACTGGTGCTCCAGTCTCTGAAGCTGGGGCATGGTAACACTTAGGGGTGTTGGTGGGTGGGGGAGGGAAACAGTATAGTATATTTTATTCTGCTTAGAAGTGTCTTTTTTCTCATGTAGGCTTGACAACCTGTAGAGGATCTCTGCAGAATATTAAAGATACCTTGGTGTAATACATGGTAATATGGTTGTGGTGTGGTGCTGCTATCACACAGTTCCTAGGAGAGGCCATTCTTCAGTTACAGATGTGTTTCATAGTCATTTTACTGTAGTAGTTTCCCCCTGTATTTTTGCTGCATTGTTTATATAGGTGTTGAAGTCACTTGCAGGGGTGGCTAATGATAAACTGACTTAATACCCTTAGAGAATTTGGGGTTTTTGTTTGGGGGGCGAGTTTCTTAAACCATAGGTTTGGGAATAAGGAAGATTTGTCACTGTTAGTTCGAGCTGGTTGCTCAGGTTTTTTTAATTGATTCTTTTTAATGTTCCACCCACCCTCCATTGGTTCCTGAGCAGCTAAGTTAGTCACCTGAAATGATTTTTCTCTTAAACACAACATTAGTATTTTAAACCAGGTATGTTAAGGATTGACCTTTTGCTAACTGGTAGAATTTAAAGTGTATCATTTAAAAGTACCTGTTGGAAAGCATAAGGGGGAAAAAAAAAACCCATAGATATTAGCAGTTTGTTTGGAGCAGTGTTTGCATCTGCTTTGTACAGTAATAGAGAATTAAAGCGGATGGTTGACATTTTTAAGCTTACAGAAACATTTGGTTTCTAAGCAGAACTTAAGAGAGAAAATACGATTTTTACCCATCACCAAATGTCGGACATTTGAGACAATTTTAAAACTTATCTGTCAGCTAAAATTGGGTACTGTATAGTGGAGTCAGCTTCTAAATGAAAATTTAGTTGTTTTTTTTTTTATCTGTTCACTGCCGTATTGAAGTTTAGAGAAAAAAAACCTAGCAAATAGGGTAATCACAGTCATTTCTTTTAAAGCTTAATGATTATATGAAATTCCAGTAGTATTTTTGTTCTTTTTCTGTTTGTTTACTTTTTAATTGTTTCCCTATGGAAGTTCATCTGGGAAAGAACCCACAGACATCTACAGTTCTGCTGCCAAGACATGATTATAGGACTGACAGATACACGGCAATGTCTGCAGCGGAGACTCAAGGGACAGCTGTACATATGTAAATGACAAATAGAGACATGTTAACAGAAATGCATTCATTTTCCTTGGAATGTGCATTGTTTTTATTTTGCAGGAAAAAAAAGCTTGAAGCTCCATCTTATGTGGAAAATGAATCCTGTTTGTTAGCGTTTGTGGAGTCTCAGCATTTGTTTCACTTTCACTTCTGTAATATACTCTGATCCTTTGTTTTGTTTTGTTTTATCTACATGTAATATTTAGCTTACGTGTACTAGTCTTATCACCTGTGTATTTTTAGGGTGCTACAGAAATAACGAAGAAAAATAAGGGGATTTAAAAAAATTGTAACCAAATTCATACTTTGTACAATTTTTGATATCACGATCAGAGGAGAATTAAAAAAAAAAAGTACAATCTGAAGTAACATGCAAAAATGGCCATTGTCTTTGTTTGTACATTGTATGTACAGTACAATGCAATCATTTCATACTTTAAACTGGTCAGAAAAAATAATTGTGATTTTTAGTCTTGCAAAACTGTATGTAGTTAGATGATGTGACAACCTAATATTTATCTAATAAATATGTATTCAGATGAAACCTGTATATTAGGTGTTCATGTGGTTATTTTTTATTTAAAAATCAAATTATTTGACTATTGCTAGACATTTATATACTCTGTTGTAACACTGAAGTATTCTCATTTGCTCATGTTAATTTTTTTGTTTCCTAAATAAATTTTCAAAATTAAGGTCTGGCTAATTGGCAGCTGCTTTGTAAATTTTGAGCTTCTTTTTGAAACAACCAACTTCCCCTTTGCCCTCCCTGGTTTGGGGACATTTTCAGGGAAGCGTGGAAGTTTTCAGGGAGGAGGACTTGCTGCAGGAAGGGAAAGGTGTGAACCGCCCTGGAAGAGACACAGACTAAAAGCTGATGGATGCACATTTACTGATAGGCACAGGATCACAGAGAAGTCCCTGCCGAGCAAGGTGTGGGTGACTGGCAGTTCAGTTCCCAGGGCACTGCGTACTGCCTGAACGAGTAACGATTACTTCAAAATGAAATCTTTGCATGCTGCAAGTAACAGGGAAGGCGGGCTTCTCTCTGATGTTGGCACATGTAGAGGATCCAATGTCCAACGCAGTAGGTGGTTAGCTTTGTCTGTGTTTTAAATCCTCATCAGTTTGATATTCTCTTTCAATTGGAGCCTGTCATTAAAGTGAAATTAGTGACCTTGGAAGATGGCTAAAATTAGATACTTTTTTTTTGCTGCATCCCCACCTTAAGGTTGAAAGACTTGGTTTCAAAATGCAGCCTTTGAATTACAAGGTCTGCTTAATTAATCTGCCTGTTTAACTGTAAATGGAGTGAATCGTGACACAGGGAATACACATGGGGTATCAACAACAGCCGTGCCACGCAAAGGTCCCGTCCTGGTGGAGATCTGCACCCACACTTGGCCGCAGCCACAGATGGCAGTCACTTTGCATCTGAGAACTTGATTGAGAATTACTGAGTATCTCTGTGTTTGCCTATGGCATTTGTGGAAGTGTTTAGTCTAAACCCACCTGTGAAATGCATTCAAGCACACGGGAACAATCTAACCATTTCAGAATGCTTGTATATACAAGTATATATACAGGTATATATATAAAAATCTAGACTACAGATTGATTTTTCTCAAAATTGGGAAAAATCATTTGATTCTGACTCTCAGCTTCTGCCTTCCTTGCTGGCACTACCCATTATTAGGATAATGTAATAAAGCTGAGTTACAGCGCACTCAGTAGTGAAACAGAAAAAATGTTTATCTATTCCAGCCAATAATTAACGAATGTTTTGGTGTTCTGTTTTCCTGGAAGCTCTCAAGAAGTGTCAGCGAGACATTGTGCAAACCCGCTTTGGCACTGTACAGGTGGAGAAGGGAATGAAGAGATCGACAGATGTCCAGAAATGCTGTACGTTTTTCTGGCTGTGGAGTATGAGGAGGCCACAACAATTCTGAACGTGAACTTTCTCCCAGCTGTCACCTGAGGACCCCAGGGTAGGTATGAGATGTGTATCCGGTTGATGCTAGTGTCTCCTGTCCCACACTCTGGCAGTGTGCTCTCTGTGCTCTGCCTGTGCTCCCATGATCTGCTTATCAGTCCGCTTATCAATTGTTGAACAACGTCAGAACGCTTACTTCCCTACATTTTTTCTCTTCCTAATCAGTATGGAACTCTGAATCACATTGTTTTGGCTGTTCACTTTGTATTCTGTTGTTATGCACTTCATCATGTCTTTTACAGGAGCAAGAGACTGAAAATAATTAGAACCATGGCAGAAGGACCCCCTGTTTGTTTTCTGCTTGGGCAATGGGGATGGGACTCCTGCATGTAGAGCTGCTTGGTTTCCTGTAACGAAGTAAGCTAGAAAGACTGCGTATAAAACAGTTGTACAACTCTGCCCTGATAGGCTGTATATAATGCTGTCATTTGTTATCCTGGGCCACATCAAGAGCAGTGTGGCCAGCAGGTCGAGGGAGGTGATTCTGCTCTTCTGCTCTGCTCTCGTGAGACCCCACCTGCAGCACCACATCCAACTCTGGGGCCTCCAGCACAAGAAGGACGTAGACCTGTTGGAGCGGGTCCAGAGGAGGGTCATGAAGATGATCAGAGGGCCAGAGCATCTCCCCTGTGAGGACAGTCTGAGAGGGTTGGGGTTGTTCAGCCTGGAAAAGAGAGGGCTCCAGGGAGACCTTGTAGCGGTGTTAAGGAATAGAAGCATCCCTTTTAATAATTACTTACAGATAAATGATGTTATAGAAATAAGAATCAATGGTTGTTGTTATTTTGTATGTAATGGAAGGACAGAAGTAGTAAGGAATTAGACTATTGAACCTTGTAAGAATGCAGTTGTTAGAAATAATCCTGGTCATGGAACTATACGGTGTTGCTCATTTGTCTCATGTACAGCCCTTACCATGGTTGGCCAAAAACCCAGCCTAGTTAATTAGTAGATGAAGATAGATGAGTTGGAACTTTTAAGTATACGTTTTAAGCCAATTACAGCACTCTAAATTGACACGGACATAAGAGATAGGTGATAACTAAGGTGTCTAGTCTTTAGAGGTCATAAGTTTGACTTCTTAAAATTTATAAATTGTTAAATGGAGCATCTAGAAAAGGTCTGCTGAGAGCAGATGAGAAGGAAGCTGTTTAGAGACGGATGACATGATGACCTTGAAACGGACCAATAGACAACATGATCAAGAGCAGAACCAGGACAAGAACGATAAGGACTATCTGACTGGTGGGAAACTTATGGACACATTGTTCACCAGAAGAACAGAGAATTTAAATCATCATGGGAAACTAAGGTGGACTTTACATTATGTAATGCTTTAGAATACCTATATAACGAGGACTGGGGGCTGAAGCAAGTTGCTGTTCACTGAGGTGGTGGCCCAACTCTGACGAAAGACACATTTTGTCGGAAATGTAATTTCTGTCTTTAACAAGTGGCCCTCCATTACTTAAAGGGGGCCTGCAGGAAAGGTGGGGAGGGACTCTTGATCAGGGAGTGTAGTGATAGGACGAGGGGTTATGGTTTCAAACTGAAAGAGGGGAGATTTAGGTTAGATATTAGGAAGAAATTCTTCACTGTGAGGGTGGTGAGGCACTGGAACATGTTGCCCAGGGAAGCTGTGGATGCTCCCTCCCTGGCAGTGTTCAAGGTCAGGCTGGATGGGGCTTTGAGTAACCTGGTGTAGTGGAAGGTGTCCCTGCCCATGGCAGGGGGGTTGGAACTGGGTGGTCTTTAAGGTCCCTTCCAACCCAAACCATTCTGTGATTCCATGAAGCTCTTTCCCCTGTTGACTATGTCTGCTTGGTTTGTCTCCAGTGTCTCTCCAGTTACTGAACTCACGGCATTGTTTGATAGATCCAGTTACACACACTAAAGTTTGCTTCTCTAGAAACACTAGTATCTAGCACTTTTAAATACACTGGTTTCTCTACACTTTTTTTGGCTCTATCAGGCGTTCTAAGAGTTTGGGGATTACCAGTTCTGTTGTCCCCCTAGGTCAGAGTTTTGAGTAATTACATTTTTAATTGAATTTTACAATCTAGACTTTCCTGTTTGTCCATAGTTGTTTCATGATGTTGGTTTTTTAGATTTTGTTGAACTCTTCTGGAACATTCAGTTTCATTTGTCACCTTGTTCACCTATCAACACATCAATTATTTTGAACATGGAGACAGGTTGTTAATTTTAATAAATTTAACTAGTCAAAACACTAGAAAAAGCAAAATATTTTTAAAAATATTTGGACTGTTGTTAGAGTTGTATTTTTTTTGTTTGTTTGTTTTCTTCATTTGGTTTGCAAAAACTATTGAAGTACCCCACCCTTACTTAATGAAATGCTGGAGTTGAAGTCTTACAGGGGTTTAATGCATATTTAAATTGATTCAAATTTTCACCAACTATTCTTATGTTTCAAATTTATAATTAATGATCATTTTTTCCTTGTTCATTGCTTCTGTATTTCTCAGAATGTACATTTTGTGCATTTTTAAGACATGCAAAATCAGTGAATTTTGGACTCGCCCATGTATCCAATTAGCTGTCCTAGTTAGTGACTGCTGAAAATACCCAGCTCATAAAGTTATGCAGAATATGTTGCTTCACAAGAAATCCTATTTGGCTAGTAGTTTTCCTTTCTAAATTATGAACGATGGTCCTTCTGGGAAGAAGCATGACTTTCATGTTGCCACTATCAAACTGATGCCAAAACGTGCAGGAGCGACACTGAGACAGAACCGAAAGTTAAGGACACCTGGACCCCTGTGCTCCTCTGGATGCTAATAGAAGTTCTAGCCCTGAGCTTTTAAGTATTTCACTGAACACTTCATTATCCAAAAATTATGTTCTTCAATAGTAAATGTGACACACGTTAATTTGCATCTGACAATTTGTTAGCTCAGTTGGTGGGACACTGTATATTCAGATGATTGTCACATGCAGTTGTGATGTGTCATGTAATTATGTCATAACGTTCCACGCTAGCTAATGCAGTAATGCTGTTATGTGCCGATGGTGAGCAATCCTTTCTGTAGTGAAATTGCAAAAAGGCAGAAGGGAATCTCAGAGAGTCTGTATTGTGAGGGTGGTTCCAGCAGAATTGTTCATTAGAAAAAACGGTAGAATTTTTTTAGTCTTGTTATATCTGTGAAGCTTTTAATTTCTGGGTGATTCTCATTCAGACTGATGCTATCTCACCGTTTTTATCGTTCAATTCCTGTTTTGAAGTTGTACAACTAAAAAACATGTCTCAGAACTCTGATTATTGTTAGAACTAGTTTAGTGCAGACAGGATAATTCATCTTGTGCAAGGTACAGAGGCAGCTGTTACCTCAAAGAGTCATCGTTCAGATTTACACACAAGACAAATTCAAGGAAAACCCAAGGATTTACCAGGCAGCCAGTTAAAGCAGAGCTCTTGAGAAACAGTATAGAGAAGTCATGAAGACATGACAACATAAGGAAAATAATTGTGTAGAAAGCTGCTAAATATTGGGGAGGGGAAAAGATCAGAAGAGGCAACCATCTGAACTAGAGACCCATGAGAATATAATTCAAAAAAATCAAGTACTACAGCAGGGATGGAGAATGAAAATCAGATAGTTGGGAATCTGCGGTGCTACTGGTGATGTGCTGCATGGGACCATGGGTCCCACATGGACCTGTGCCTCTGTGAACACTGCAACCATTTCCTACTTGAATTGCAAGTAAAATTAACTTCTAAAATGCACCTCAACCTAGAATGTTGTATTACTACCCTGTCAGTGTTAAAATGCTACATGTGTCATGTTCTTCCCCTTTCTTTCACCTCACTGCATTTTCTAGTGTTCTTGACAGTGATTACAGGAAGTGTCAGTACTCCTCTGGTTTTGGTTTTATTAGTTATATATTTGTTGTATCACAGAAACGAGACCTGGTCAACAGACTCGCATAGTGAGAGAAAAGATGAGGCACGGCAGGAGCTGATAGTGGTGAGAGAATGGATGGTAGGTTTCCGTGCAAGTGGGTGTTGCGACAGCCTCTCAGGATAGGGAGGGGGGCAGTGCGGTGCTGACCTCCACTCCCTGGGAAGGAGCTGCTAAGAGTCTCCTCTGATGAGTAATTCCTGGGTAATTCCATTTTCATTAAGATCATCATACAAGATGAAGTAGCATGACTAATCAATTCTGAAAGTATTTGTGATACTATTACCTTACTCCTTGATCACCAGACCAGAGGCGTTTCTTCACAGGTAAATAAGCTGAACTGACCCCTTTCAAGTGCTGTTGTAACTGAAATTTCTGTGGTTCAGAAGACAGAAGGACTCCTGTAACTTTTGCTGTACCTTGATACCAATTCATAAGTATGCAAAGCATCTCCCCACCCACCCACAGATGAACCACCGATCTGGATGTCCTGTAGCTTTGTGAGTCCACTGGGACCAATAGCTGCATTTTTCTTGTAGCCTAAAACCAGGAATTTAAAATGCCCTGTGTGCCTTGCCAGGCTGTTGCAATCTATCCGTAGACGTTCACGGACCAGCTGTAGTGGCGTACGGACAATCTGCTGGGAAGCTGCGGGCAGCTGCGAGGTGCCCTGGGCGCTGCATAAGGGCACTGTGTGACCTGACATATTAGCAGTGAGTTTCCATGCGTTATGCAGGGAGATTGAGTAATGAATTCCAAGCAAGCAATGTCACTCAGAACTGCTGAAACGAAAATGCTAATCACGGCTGTAAAGAGCATGAGTGGATTGAGGTTTTTCTTGTATGACTATTTGTAGGTAATTAGTATGAAGTCACGTGGGGAAACTCCTCATTTATGTACAGCGTGTGCTGGCGAGAAGGTTCGCGTTGTAAGCTGGGTTACTGCCAGTTCCTAAGAGGAAACCGTGATTGGAGGAAATATTTATTAGCATTTTTTCTTTTTATCTGTAAATGTACCTGTGTGGCTACTTTATGCCCTTTGAGCTCTCCTACTATTTAATTTCACACTGCGATCACTTAGTATGATGGAAAGGTCTTTCACCATCTCCCCAACTCTAGTCCCCATTCATAAATAAATGCATATCACAGATACAGATCACAGAAGTCCTTTCCAGCTCTCAACTCATCTTCCAGCTTAGCCAAAACATTGAAGAAAAAATTATGCTGAGTGTTTTGAAGTGCAGCACATCCAGGCTCTGCAGGTGGAGGGTGGGAATGCCCACTGCAAATTCCTGCTCTCCCCACTTAAAATCAAGCTGAGTCCCTGTATGACCTTTCCCTCTACTAACCGTCCAGATTAGCAGAGTCCTTGAGATAACTAGGTCCCAGATGTGCAAGGGTTCTTAAAATCAATGTTAAAATCAATATCATGGGAATTCCCTGTTATCACAGTATCAAGTGATGTTCATGTGAAATCCACTTAATAGTGGAGTGCTGCAGTCTCTGTTTGTTTATTTGCATGGTGTAAGCATACAGCCCCATGAAGAGCATGTCAAAGTGTGCCACAGACAAAGATGAGTTGCACGTAGTTGCATTCTTCCAGTTGGTAGGTTGCAAAATGTGATCTTGCCACAGCTGCCAAGATCAATCCAGCAACAATCCAAGACTGAATAATACAATTAACCTACATTCCTGTGTCACAAACAAGTGGGCATGAGTTGGGCAGTTAGAATCAGGAATATGTATCACGTTTTTACTAGTGCAGTGTCTGTCTGCTGGGAGGTAACACCATTTCAAGCCCCTTGAAATCAAAATCCCCAAATTTAGGTTGTGTTTCAAGCATTTATTCCTTCTGTTTCTTTAGAAAAGTCACTTAACCACTGCAGTTGTTTCCTGTCCATCTTGGCACAACGGTGGTAATATTTACTCTGTTACTTCATCGTCTCGTATCAAAAGGGTTCTCCTTGTTTATCTGTCTGTAACTTCTATATTGTCTTTTGAGACTGGGGGAAGGGAGAGAGAATGATGACATCTGTAGGGCACGTACCCACCTCCCTGACAGCTCTGCTGAAGCATCTGTCTTGACTTTTATCTGTGCCACCGCATTCTGTTGCCTGTGGTGTGTAGCGCAGGGACACCAGGTGCGCGTATTTTCTAGCCAGACACACTTACCTCCTAGCCAGATGTTGCAGAATTCCAATGATGAACATACCTTCAACGGGTGTGTTCAAAGCTCCTCTAAAATCATTTCGGTTCGCTGAACTACCTCTAAGCCTCATTTGGTAGTGACCAAGGGGTGGTCTTTGACACCTTTTTGGAGCATTTTTTCTGTCCTTCTTGGAAAGTGAGCTCTGTAACTCACAAGTTCCTAGTCATACCGTCTACATGAGTTCTAAGTCATCTGACTGTGCAGGAGTAGACCATAACAAGTGATTTAGTAGCTTTATCGCATAAGCCTAGAGATAATAATTCAGTCCATATTCCCAAATTAAAAAAATCACTGCTGTGGAAGAGAGTGAGTTGGTTTGCCTTCTCACTGAGGCCTGCAAATGAGGAAAGCTGCATTGTTTGCTTTACCAAAGTCGCCTGTGAACTCTTAGCAAAACCATTCAAAGCTGCTCTGCCAGTGTTTCCCAAGTGTGAAATAATACGGTATTTTCTTTTGCTCATCTTTTGTCTTGTTTATTAAATAGTAAGTCCTTCAGGGCCAGAACATACTGTTGCTACAGGTATGCACAGAACTTAACACCCAAGTGCTAATTTTGGTTTGGGCTTCTAGAGGCTACTACAATTAAAACAATATTAAAAAGAGCATGAGGTTTTTTATGGTCACTAGAGAATAAGCAGATTGATTAGATTACATGAAGTTATCGTTTCCCAAAAACAGACTTGAAGCTGAGAGGATGAGACAAGGTAACTAGAAAATGCATAGTGATTTAGCTGCTATTAAAAAAAACCCATCACCTTTAGATTATTAGTAAAGGAATAGAAAACACTGTCATGGCACTGTATGTACAAAGTCATTGTTCACCCCTATCTTGGAAACTGTGCAAAGATCCCCTTATCTCAAAAAATCCATAAAAGTGCAAACAGCTCAGAGAAGGGCAATAAAGCTGATCCTGAAGACATGTAACAGCTTTCTTACAAATAATAATTGAGCTGGCTATGAAGAAATGACTGAGAAGATAAAAGATGTAGGTCTAAAATCATGCACAGTATGACAAAGGTGGATACCAACCAACTTGTCTCCTCCAGTACAAGAAGAAGGACACATTAGATGAAGCTAATGGGAGCAATATTCAGAACAGATTCTTGGTGGGCTGGGCAGCAGGCGTGTGGAAGGGCAGCTTCCAATTCATTGCCAAGAAGGCTGCTGATGCTGAGTTAAGACAGGTCCAATGAGTGGATAAGTACACAGGAAAAACAAAGAAAAGATTACTGCGTACCAAAGTCATGTCCAGCTCGGGAAGTTCTCTGAAGTGGAAGCAGTAGGAAGTTGACACCATACTGGCCTATAACACACCCGTCCCCTGTCTGCACTCTTCCGAGACAGGGTTTGGGACAAGATGGACCCTTTGGCACAGCCTAATACGGTTCTGTAGTTACAAAGCACGGTACATACTACAGTCATTCCCTGCAATACCGCCAGCTGTTGGAATTGCTGTCTCAAGACTCTTAACTTGCTAAATTTATCCCTCATGTCTTTCCACTTAATGGGCACAAAAAATAGGTCTCTCTCGAGTGTGTGCCTGAAAAACAGTGTTCATCTAGGATTTCTTAGGCTGTAATTGTACATTGTAGTTCTGCCCTGAACTTTGTGGTCAGGGCAGTGCCTTGATTGACAGTTTTCTGACAATTCAGTGAATGTCACTGATAAAGTCACTTTTAACTGCTTGACAACAAAGAACTTAGGTGGGATTGAAAGTTTACTGTTCCTCGCATAGGGGCTCTCTTTGTGTGATTCTGTTATACTGTATTACGTGGTTGCATTACTCTAACCTTCATTAGAATAACTTAATTTATAATACAACAAATGTGAAAATTACAGGTACTAGAATCACCCTTGGTTTTCTCTTTTTTTTTTTTTTTTTTTTTTCCCCTAAGAATTACTTTAGGAGCTATTTTCCCACACTCAAGGGCTATAAGTTTTAACAAGGGTAGCCTGCAGTACTATAGATAAATGCTATTTAGTTTCGGTGGCTTAATGCCTTAAAATAATCTGTATAAAACTATGCATCCTTTTTAGAAATGTCTTAATAGAAATCCTGTTTCCATCTGGGAAGCTGAAAGAGCAGAGCAAGCAGACGGGATGTCATGTATGTGCAGAGTTCATTGCAGAGACACAGTGGTCCAGTTGTGTCCCGTTAACTGCAAGGTTTATCATAAATGAAAAGCATCAGGCATCCTCTGTGCCTTTGCTTCAAGTGTAATGGGGCAGAACACTCTAGATGTAGCACACTTGCATGAGCTTGACGTGGAGAACAGAACTTCTTTTCCTGTTTGTTTCCAATGAAAAAAAAAAATCGGTCTCTGATACCACTGGGCTTGCATTAGTGATATGACTGCTGGTTGAAGAGATGCTGATACAGTAATGGCAGGTTGTGGTTCACCTAGCAGTGTGGAACTACACCATTAATTATTTGGATGAAATAAAATGTATGCAGATTGTAAAATATCCCCACAGGAGTAGACTTTTAGAGACAACATATACTGGCTCATGAGAGGAGTTGTCTTGCCGCTGGTATGCTGATGGAAGAGCTTTCTTTGACCTCACAGACCAGGACTAAACCAAAGGCATTTTGTGGCATTAAGAATTTGAAAACCTTTTGAAAGTTCTTTCATGCAGAATCAGGATGGCAACTGCAGAGGATTTCAAAATAATATCTGAATATGACTAAAATATGTACTAAGTATTTTGATCTAAGTTACTAAGTTGGGAAAACTAAAATGATAAATGTTATTCTCATATGAAACATGAATGATATTTCCCTTTACAAACCATTTAACCTGGGCTACTACTAGTCACTTTTGTAATCCCTCAGGCAGGTTTTCGTGGCAAAGCCAAGGAACGGCTATGAAATGATGTCACGGGCCCCCACCCACGATGCCAGGGTGACACCACAGGTACGTGCTCAGGCGCATCTATCTCTATCGTCACGTGTCATTCCCTGCGTGCTGTCGGTGAGTCAGGCTGCACGGGTAGCCCATGACTCCCGTGTCTCTGCTGCACCCTGTCACCCCACACGCGTGATGGCGGCAGCCCGGCCTTTCCCACCGAGGTGCCCCCCTTGGGGCCTGCAGGACAAGCTCAAAGGCGTTGCATGGGATTAAAAAAATTTAGAAACTTCCCGTCACTGTTGATCCCTGGAGTAAGGGGCTGTGAGGAAACGTGCAAAAAAACCCCAACCCCAAACCAACAAACAAAAAACCCCCAACGGCCCCTAAAAATCATTGCGAAATGGCAGGTGGCAAAAAGATGGCGTGAGCCCGCTCGGCACCCGTGAGGGCAGCCGGACCCCGCAACGGCCCGCTGTCAGGGGAAAGCACTGGCTCCCTGCCGCCCGCGCTCCACCCCGCACCGCGGCCGACGGGCACCAGCAGCCCCCGGGCGCCAACCGCCGCCATTTCGCCCTGCGCGCCGCCCGCCGCCCCCAGCGGGCGCTCTGGCGGAGCCCATAAAAGGCCGCGGCGGCGCCGGCCGCGTGTGTGTGTGTCGGTGCGTGTGCGCCTTGCCCGCCCGCCGTGCCCGCCTGTCCGCCCGCGGCATGCTGGCGCTGAGCGCCGCCCGCCGCCTGCTTCGCCCGCCCGGGGACCTGCTGCCGCCGCCGAGGCTCGGCGGCATGTGGGCGGCCGGTGCCCGCGGTTGCTGCACGGCCGGCGCCGGTTCGGCGAACCCGGTAGTGTACTTGGACGTGGGCGCCGACAACCAGCCGCTGGGACGCGTCGTGCTGGAGGTAGGGGCGCCTGGGCTGCCGCGAGGGCTGCCGGCAGCTCACCTGGCGCCGGGGCCCAAGGGACGGTGCCAGGGGAGCCGAGGGCGGCGGGGCGCCCGGGCATGGCGGCCGGTGAGCCGCAAGATCAGGACAGCCCGCGGGGGGGCGGCCGGCGGGGCGACCAGTGGCGGCCCTCGCCGGGCTGCAGGAGCCGCTGCCCGGCCGCCCGCGGGGCTCTGCTCCCCGGACGAGAGGGCGATGAGGTGGTTCCCTGCCAGGTGCGGGGGGAGAGGAGGGGTCGGAGGAGGGCCGAACTGGGTCCCTTGGGTTTGCCGCGGTAAGGCTCACGTGTGTTAGCAGTCATGGGTCTGTGGGACTCGCTGCTCGGGGGCGGCCGCGGCCCCTGAGGTGGCGGCTGGGCAGGGCTGTGGCAGGGTGGCTCCGCGGAAGAGAACTTTGAACGGTAGCATGAAAGCTGAGATACTGAACTCGCTGCCGCAGCGTACCGGTAGCTCTCTGGAGAGAAACAAGTGCGGCTCCAGCGGTCACAGAGCGCCCGGCGCCCCAGCGCGGCTCTGGGGCCCTGCGCTGTCGGTGGGCCCTCGCCTGGCCGCCCGCCGGTGGGCCGTGCCTGGAGCAGCGCGCCATGGGGGTCTTCAGCCCTCGCCCGGCTTCGTCCTGGTTCCCCCTTCACCCTCCCCCCCCCCCCCCCCCGAGTCCTTACTGTTTGATCTTAGTCCGGTTTTCTGAGGTACTGCCTCTTTGAGCTTCCAGCTTCACGTGCATTGGAAGGTTTGCACAGCTCTGTTTGAACGGGCAGCCAGCTCAGCAGCCGGATAGCAAACGGCTTTATAATTAAAAATTCAGTTTCTGGAATAAGCAGCCATTTAAAGGAGGCCCGGACAGGAAAACTGCGGTACGCTCCGCTCTTACAGGAAGGACGATAAGCGCAGAGACTTTAATTGTGGTGCACCGCGTATCCTTGGGGCTGGGCACGTGCCTCTGAATAAATGCTTTGTGTATGGGAAGGAATGAGGGCTCTGCTCCACAACGTGCACTGGCGAGGGGGTGCTGCTCCTCCGAATTGTTGCCTACTGAAGGAATTCAGTGTGGCCTTCTGCCTCCAGCACCCACGTTGGGTCTCTACCGGTAGATTTTTTTAAAAATGTAGTTCATAAGGGTTCTGTCTAAAAGGGTTTCCCTTGAGGTTAGAGCCTAATTCATTTTTCTTCATTGAAAGTGTAAGCATATGAATTAGTTGGACACTACCGGCTCTTGTGTTCTCAGGAGGTAGCGTTTGAGGGAGTCAATTGCTGTGCAAGTTCCTTATTCATCAATGAGATTTAGTAAATAGCTGGATGGTATTATAAAAAAATAGCATTAATGTTACTGTATTTCTTGTGGTGGCATTTCATTTCCACGCTAAAGATTTTTAGTGTGCTTAATTTACAGAAAATCTGAATGCATTGAGGCATTGCCTTGAATCTTTGGCTAAGTTGTGATTAGATTCAACTCTAAATTATAGGCATCTGAGGAGAGCACCCTAGGGACGGAACATTAAATTCTCACCACAGCCATACTGTTTTTAAGTGTCTCCTGCTGGCCACTGTCAGGATATGTGACCAGATAAAACTTTTGATGTGACCTGGTATGGCCACTTTTATGTCACTTTTCTCAGGCAATTATAAAACCCTGTATTTTTAAGATTAGTGAAAAGATGCGTGCTAATAAAAATCAGACACTTCTGTTGGTAACAAATGTGTATGTAACATCATGAGTTGAGTTTGATACACAGTTTCTGCTCATCTTTTTCCTTTGCCTTTGCTGCAGATTTCAATAGATGGCTGTGTGCTGAGGAGACTTTGATCTCTCCAGTTGTATCCAAACTGGCTTTGATCCTTGAGGTCCATTGTAAAGATTCTTCTTCGTTATTGCTAAATTATTGTGTTGATCAATGAAATCATTAGACACTGGTCAAGTTGCTCTTCATTAACAGGCCAAAAGTTGCATTGAGGGGATATTATTAATTACTAGCCAAATACTTGGAAAATCTTAAGGTATTCTTGGAATTTTGGGTGGCTTGTGATTTCAGATAGCTCATCACTGTGGGAAGAGGCTTCAGTTGTACCAGCCTCCCATGTAGAAGTTTTTCTAGGTATGTATGAAAAAGCTGACTTACTCATTTGTTTATTTTTCTTTAACAGCTGAAAGCTGATGTGGTTCCAAAGACAGTAGGTAAGGCAGCATCTCCAGAATTTCATACTTAAATATTTAAGGTTTAGGTTGTGATTTGCAGGAACAAGAATATTCTTTCACCTTTTGCAAACTATTTCCATGTTCCATCTCTAGTTGTTAAATAGAGAAATATGATACGAACTTTGTCAAAACGGCGCTAGTGAGGAGTTACAATTTGCTGTTGTTCCAAACAGTTTCATTTTGTAATTTGCACCAAGACAGTACAGTCCATATGTTGGCTTATCAGTGGTGAATAAATATGTTTGAGAACACATTAGTTTGCATTAAAATCAAACCCCAGAGCAAAGGGGAGAGGTTGAACCAAAGGGATGGTGTCTCTCAGAGTTTCCAAGGAGCGCATAGGGTTTTGTTTTCCTGCTCATTAGCTGATCAGTGCACTCATGTTACAAGGTTTTTGTGTTTTATCACCTGCTTCCTTCCTCATCTGCTTATTTAGTGGTTCTAAAAAACTTGTACCTCTCTTTCAGTTCCCAGTAGATGAATATCCTTAAGGGAAAAAAGCATCATCTACACCATTACTATAGAGAACAAAGGCATAAAAGCCAGAAAATTAAATCTTTGACTCTAGAGGGGTGGGCCTAGGGAGGCAGGGGGAGGTTGGAGTTAAGGTACCACAGCAAAATAAAAGGGAGATGAGATGGAAAAGGGTTCTGTTTGTACCCTGTTCTGAGGCTAAACGAGCTTTGTTTCCTTAGCTTTCTAAGAGAGGTTTTTTAAAGGACAGGAACAACTAAGAAATCAATGATACCTTAAAGATACTGTAACATTTTTGAAGTGTATAAACTTGAGACATAATTAATCTAGTTGTGTTTGATTATATTATGCATCATATATGGCAACGTAATGCTTTATGCTTTGTTTCCACAGAAAACTTTAGAGCTCTTTGTACTGGTGAAAAAGGATTTGGGTATAAAGGATCCACTTTTCACAGAGTGATTCCTTCATTTATGTGCCAGGTGATTTTTTTTGGTTTTTACTTTTGCCATTAAATTTACTTGCATGTTATTTACATCTATTTTTAGAACCAGTTAGACTAGTAGTGACATTTTAAGTGGCTCTGCTCTAACCTTTGGTAACAACAGAATAAAGAAGTGACAGTGTGACTTGCGTTTCTGATCTTTTTGCTCTGGCTGTTGCTTAGCACATCTTTTGTACAAATAAATGTAAATTATGTGTAGACTGTCTTAAAAAACTGTCTTAAGGCTTTCTGCTTTCATATAACAGTGTACTTTAGTGCGGGGCGTATTTGGCAAATGGCACTTGCTTGGGAGAACCATTTGTGTGTAGAATTACAATCAACCTTGTGTTTTAAGTGAGCTGAGAAAACATGTCCATTTTTTATTCCTAGCAGAATACTCTGTTCACAATAGAGAATGTGTTCTTTTTTAAAAAAATACTTTTTTTTCTGAACATCTCCCTAATATGGAGGGAAGGAGGGAACCAAAAGAGTTGGTTGGGGTAGATTTTTTGTGATGACACACCTGAAATGGATTTTGTTTTGATTTAAGGGATGAATCTTTCAAAATTCTAAATTAAAGTCCATACACGTTAGTAATTTTTTCTTAAACAGCAGCAGCAACAACAATGATAAAAAAACCCAAATAAATGGAAAAAGCCTTTTGAAAGCTTTTTTTTTCTACGTTCCTTGACAGATGAGCAGGATTTCAGCTGCTGTAGTGCACTGGATGATGTGATGCCTCATGGTCCTCTCTTCCCTTAAAGGAAGCTACATTTCAACAACATTGCATTGTAGAATGGCTCTGTAAAAAAATTGAGATTAAGGTTATAGTAAGCATGCTTTATTTATTAACTGATGTCTGTGATGGTGTGTCCCCACCCTGCTTTTTTTTAAAGTGAAAAATACAGCTGTCAGAACAGCTGTCTTATGACCTATTTCTAAGTAGAGAAGGGGGACAAGTGTGCTGTAAAGGACTTATTTTCTTGCCTTTGAAATACAGACTAAGGTTTTGTGATGCTGACAAAAGGGCAAAGTTTAGCAGTTTTGCTGGGGTCAGAAATATATAAATATAAGAAAAATAGAAATCCTGCTCTCAGTTCTGCCACTGATTGGTGAATTTCTGTGTAAGTCTGTTCTTCTTGCCTCCCAGTTATGTCCCTACAAATGGACCTGAAATGAGGATACTGGGTGGTTGACTCCATGGTATGGCGAGATGATGAATTGATGTTTAAGCATTACTTGGTAGTCATTACTGAAGTGGAAATACTGTCATAGGTTTCAAATATTTTAAAGTGAGAGGAAACAGTAGAGGCTTTTCCAGTTGTTGAGATGGAGTGTTAATATGATTCAGTCAGTTGGTATAGCCTAATTGGAGGTCAGCATAGCCAGGACTTGGCAATTCAAATGCCTGCCCATGGCATGCAGCATGCAGAGCACACTTCCGGGAGCGCGCAGGAGTAGCTGTGACACCTCTTGTAATAGATTGCTCAAGGTGAGAATGGGAAGATGAGCATCACGTGAAACACTTGTTAGTTCTTTGCTTACACGGGTGGTGTCGCTTCTGGGAGAGGTGATGGCAGATTGCTGGAAGCAGTGTTCAGTAGCCACCTTTGTGAGTCACTGTGGCTGCGTTTTTTGCTTGTTGGGTTTTGTGTGTCTCGCCTGAGACAGGTGGTCACATCTATCCCAGCAAACTGCATGTAGCTGAGGGAAGTTTGAAATGGTTCAGGTGTAACACTTGAAGAGCAAAACCTGGAAATAGCAAATAATAATGGAGATTCTGATCAGTGTTTATACCTGTTGGGGAAAAGAAAGAAAGGGGAAAAAATAGTTCTGAGATCTTGCCTATGGTAATGAATTTGGGTGATTTTGTTTTGAGGCCTGTGAGGTGTTTCTTAAAATTACTGCCATTTGTTGCATCATATTTGGGACCAAGGCTGGTAACACAGAAGAGTGGTTGTTGGAGCTATGGATGTCAGTTGGAGAATACCAGCAATATTTGGAGCAGAAATTTACTTCTAGCTTGATTGTATCTTCATCTAGTTACATGGTTTTAAATCCTCGTGTGACTGTACTCATTCTTAACCTGAAGAAAATTTGCTGATTTTATTACTTTTAAATTAGAGCATGTGAGTATATTTTCGATAGCATGTAAAGTATATGCTTGTGTGCTAGTAAAGTTAATGGCCATTTCTGTTTCAGGGTGGTGACTTTACAAATCATAACGGAACCGGTGGAAAATCCATTTACGGCAGTAGATTTCCAGATGAAAATTTCATACTTAAGCATGTAGGACCTGGTAAATAAACATATTCTTTCTACCTTCTGATGACTATAACCTATAACGAATCGTTGTTTATGAAGATGTATTTTTAAAAAATAAGGGGTTTTAGATGTGTGGGGCACTTGGTATTTACAGAAATGTCAGGGAAGTTTAACAACGCATCATCCCTGGTATGTGCGTGTTTGTGTAGACTGCTGTACAAATGTAAGCCAGCCTGTAATGGGTGACATTGTCGTTCTTGCTTTTACTATGAAAGGGACTGTGCAAAATGAAGTATTGGGGTTTTTGTATTTTACTTATAAATTCTACAAAGGCAAAATGACTGCTTTTATCTTCCTCTTTCGCAAGTCGTAGGCTTGAATTTTTACTTAGATGATTACTGCAGAAGTGAAACAAAGCAATCTGGGATTTCTTACTTACTAGATAACACAGGCACATCCTTTTAGGCTCAAATTAAATAGAGAAAAAATAAAGGGAAAGCCACACATCAGAACTTCTGATTGAATTCTGCAGTCTCTCTTTTTCGGATTGTTACTTCATCACAGGAAACTACTGCTGCTGTTGAACCACAGTAGAGGTTAGCTGATGTTAATCACATTCAGGATGTGTACAGCTAATTACATTACTAACATTCCTGCTGTGGAAAGAAGGGAGGCTGGGCTTGAGGGAATAGTCAAAGACAAGAAGTTGGCGTTAGAAATCATTTAAAGACAATGTGAGACCATCACATCTTCTTTCTGTCCATCTTTAGTCTACGTGTGCAGAGGAAAATTGTCTTCTCCACTGCACGCTTGTCACGCCAGTCTAATGAGCTGCTGCTGCTGTTGTTCTAGGTGTGCTTTCAATGGCCAATGCAGGACCCAATACAAATGGATCTCAGTTCTTCATTTGCACTGCAAAAACAGACTGGTAGGTTCTCAGCCCTGCGTGTTAACCTCATGAATTGATGTCTGGATCCAGAGGAGTTGGGGTTTTCTTAGGGTTGTGTGTTGGTTTCTTTGTGGGTTGATTTTTTTGTTTGTTTAGTTGGTTGGTTTGTTTTGGGGGTTTTGTTTTTCTTTTTAATTTCCAAAGTACTTGACTCACAATGGAAAATAAATTGTTTTGTGCCACTTGACAGAGGAAGGGCTGTGAGAGTAACAAGGCTGCTATCCCTCATAATGCTTCTAAGGTCAGAGCTAAAAGTATTTAATGTCATTTGTAGAGCAGTTGTGTCTTTGCCATAGCAGTTGATGGGTTCATTTTGGTTCAGTCTTTATGTTGTTTTAAGTAAAACTGATTTTGTTTATTTGTTTTACAGGCTAGATGGGAAACATGTTGTTTTTGGGCATGTAAAGGAAGGAATGGATGTCGTGAAAAAAATTGAGAGCTTTGGTTCCAAGAGTGGAAAGACCTCCAAAAAGATTGTCATTACTGACTGTGGCCAGCTGTCCTAGCCTTTTGCCCTGCCATTCAGGACAACTTCGATGCTGTGAAAAACAATTCATAAAAAACCCCAAACATTTCTGATCCCATGAGTAGCACCTACAGAACCTTATTTTCTATTAAACTTGGTCCAACTTTTATACTTTATTGAATAGTACTGATTACAAGCACCAAACGGTAACTGAAACATGTTTTAACTGAGCTACCTTGGTAGTCATGCTGTCACACTGGTTTGGTAGAGTCCCTTTGCATCTTGAAAAAAGTGGTGAGGTCCCCAGGAGCGTATCTGACTGCAGTGTTGATACTGTTGTTTGTATCTGGATGTTTCAGGTGTTAGAATTGGTGGTGGAGTTTCGTAGGTGGGAGTTAGATATAAATTGAGAAATGTTGTGTTTCCTTTGGTGCTAATAAACACCTATTCTCTTGTTCGTCTCATCACTTTGAAAAAATAATACTAACTAGTGCTCTCAGGGTTGTCTGCGACATGACTGTCAGACATTTTCTTTCTGTGTCTCAATTTAAGTATACTCAATAGAATTAATGTGTGCTTGTGGAGGTTTTAAAATTAAGTATGTTTTAATGGGGGTTTTTTGATTTTTTTTTTTTTTTTTTTTTTTTTTTTTTTGGTAGTCTCAGACCACTGTTTAAAACTGAACTCTACCTTACCTTGCTTCATTGGAGCTGTTTGACTTCTGGGTTAAGCAAATTGCCTTAGGTTGAGTTGGCCTGCTACTGGAGCTCTGGGCAGTAAGACCACAAATTAGCCAAAAGATCATGGGACTTTTTTATTATGCAACTGTGAACTTACTTGAAGTGCAGTTCTGCTCCAAGATCTGGTTCTGTGAGGAATACAGCACAGTTTCTCAATGGATAGCCTGTTTTTGCACTTTGGGAATATAATCGGAGCATAGTGAGCTTGTTTGAGTGAGAAATAGGTTTCATTGCTTTTCTGTCCTGTTGGTCCTGTGAAGTCAGCCCACCTTGGGTATTGCTTGGATTATGATTTCTTCTCTTGCAGCATCATCAGAAGTCAAAATTGATCACCACAAAACACAAGGCCTAATTGCAGCAAAATCAGTATTGTTGGGGTTGATGTGCGAGAAAGACAGACCTCAGCAGATCAGATAAATACATTTTGTTTGTATGAACGGGTATGTTTTATGTGGAGCGCTTGAGCCATAACAAATGTTGGAACCTCGCAACATAACTTTTAGAATCGCTAAAACTGTGAAGAATTAATGCTTGTGGGGAAGAAGCACTTAACTGTTTTTGTGCAATAGTCTTGTTACCAAAGAGAAAAATGTGATGGCTCTCTTCAAATGTGAATTTGCTTCCATTGCGTACTGATATGTGGGTTTAAAGCTCTTTTGCACTGGATTTTTTTTCCACCAATGGCTGCGTTCTTGTGTGCACGAGGTAGTATTCAGAGTATGATTTTGCAGAAAATGGAATCGAAAAGCTTTTTGTTCTTTCCACTATAGCTGTTTCATCTTTCTTTGTAGTATTTTTGAAGTATTAATTTGTGCTGGTTTGGCTTATTTGAGTTTGATAGAATAATGATTGTATGTGTGTGTGTTGTCTAAATTTGTATATGAAAAAATAATTAAATACAGTTCTACCACAAAAAAAAAGTCTGTTCCTTGCTTAAATATGACTTTCACACTTCCTTGAAAGCAGGAGTGTGAGGAGCTGAAACCTGTTGTGTTTACTCGGGCTGTTCTACTCCATCTGCTCTGTGATGGCTCCGATCTAGCGGTGTTCAGAAGCCACGCGTCATTCAGAGGCACAGCCAGCAAGAGACGGGGCAATGGTGCCATGCTTTGCTTCTTACTGGTGAATCTGAAGTATCTGGTGTATGGATAGTGGCTCAGGTTTTGAGGCTGTTCTCTTGTCTGACTGGTTCCATCAATTTGCAGAGATAATGGGGAAAGTGTAAATTTACTGGGTGGTGTGGTTTTAAATTTTTTAATTCCTTTTCAAAAAGTTCTTAGTTCCAGCTTTTTGCTGGACAATTGAGGAAAACCTCATTCCTTGCTATGTGGTCACAGATGATGACCTTAAGAATTTAGCATCTTCCTGTGTGACAGCGGTATTTGTGGACTGGAAGGCCCAGTGGAGGCTGCTTTGCCACAAACCAGTCCATTTTCACAGAACGGTTAAGCCTTAAATAAGTAATAGTAGTATGCATGTTATAGTGATCTGTTACGTATGGGAGTGGCTTTTACGGACACATTTATGGACTAACTTGAAATGTAAAAGCCAAAATTCTCCATCAAGGCTCACAGTCGACTGGAAGGTAAGTATTAAGACCTGCAGAATCACTGTGGTTAGTCGATGGGGCTGGCTTTGGTGTCCAGATACCGGTTCTCTGCATACTCTTCTCTGCCAGAAGACAGTCTTTGCTTAGAGCAGTGTAAGGTGAGTCTTGACATATTGACAACCTAACCAGGTCAGTCTCTTGAAGTTGTCTTCTATAAAGTATCTTCCTCAAAAAGGGTTTGTCTGGTGTTCTGTTCTTCCTGTTTTTTCTTTTTCCTTCCCCTCCACTTCCCTATATTTAAAAATGAAAAGGCACAGAGCTCTGTTCCAGTCTAAGTCTTGCAGCCTGCAGCATTGCAAGAGTGTTCCTATACTGAAAATACAGCTTGTACCAAGTATACTCGAGGTAATTTTAAGAGGTGGTTGTGGCACGACAGAACCCCACAGCAAGGGTTGCAGGACCTCGGCACACTGGATGGCTGTCCCTAGCCCTCTGTGGTCCTGTGGTTGTCAGGCTTGGGCAGCAGTCAGGATTGCAGGGTTAAGTACACAGAAATGGGCCTTTGTTAGTAATTCTGTGCCACAATCTAATTTTTTACAGGATACTGTTTGTCTCTCTCCTGTTAGCCCTCTTGTATCACAAACAGCTACCAGGACAACAGGGTTCTCCTTTTGCAGCCTTGCTTGGTTTTCTCAGCTTCGAAACCATGGGCTAGAACAGGAAGAGTTTGGCAGTGCTACCACTTGTTTGTGACTTCCTTACCCTGGGACATTGTACCCCTTCATAGCGAAATGAAACGTTATGACAACAGTAATCTCTGCCCCACAGCTCTGTTGTGTACAGAAAAGGACTTTGACTTCTAAAGCTAATCCACTTCAACTGTGAGATAGGAAACTGCCCAAAATTATTTTTTAAATACATTTAGATGTTAGATGGATATGCTTTCCTTGTCTTCTGCTGGTAAAAAGCATTGATCTTAAAGTAATTCAGAACGTGGTTAATTTTAAAGCAGTTGAGTGATCCCAGAGCAACTAATGTTATTCATGTATATATTAAAGATGTGAAAAATGGCTGCCATACAAGTTGAAGTACGGTGTGATGTTCACAGCCCCTGGCCGGTGATTCGTTGGTTCAGTGCTGCTCCAGCACAGCAGCTCTGGGGCAGAGCTGGCACGTGGCTGGGGCGTCCTCAAGTGCCGGGGAGTCCCCGCTTTTGGGGTAGCGGAGGATCAGATAAAATCTCTCCTTTGCTGTTGTAAGAAAGGGGCGTTCCCACCAAATGATCAGTGTGCCAATTATTCCCGCCCCCCGGCAGAGTGTTTGATTGCAGTTCCCATGTTCGGTTTGGCCCTTGGCCACCGTCCCAGGTCACAGACGGGCGGTGGACTGGGCGCCTTCACAGCAGTTCAAGCAGCTCATCCACACGCAGCCGTCTCGGGGCCGTGGCAGGCCGTAGTGGCCGGCCGCCTTTCAGGCCCCTCCGGCCTGTCCCGCTCCCCGCGAGATGGCGCCACACGGCCGCGCATGGCGCGCCGGGCCGCCGCTGTGACGCCAGCGCTGGCGGCGTCGGGGGCGCGTGTTCCGTCACAGCGCAGTGCAGGAGCCAGAGGTGACAAAGCCCCGCCAAGTTCAGGCGAGGTGAAGGTAGAACGACAGGAGCGCGGGTAACCAACTGTCCCGCGGCTTCCCTTGGGCTGCGCCGGCAGGTTAGGAGCTGCCCTCAGGGACTCGGCAGTAGCGGAGCTGCGGCGGTGGGTCTCGCTGGGGCAGGCCTGCCGTCCCTGGAGGGGCGGCTTCAGCTCCTGCGGGGTGCGAAGGCAGACTGGTAGAGTAGGGCCTTTCCCAGCCGCGGCCACACGTGGCCATGGCCTGCGGCTTACCGAGGTGCGACGGAAGGTGTTAGAATGGCGTGTGTCGCCTGAAACGGTTTGGGGGGCCGCGAGTTAGAAATCCTGCACAGCTCTAACAGGTCACAGAAGAGAAAGGGAGGTATTCGCTATGGAGCTGTGGTGTGAGATGAGCCGAGGGGTGGCGGGAGTGTTACTGCAGGTTTTCACCTGGATGTTTAGAATAGGAGCTTGCAGACTGGAAGAGAGGTTGGCAGGTCCAGGCTGCCTCTGGGGTGAGGCATGGGCACGGCAGGAAAGGAGCCTGCAGAGTGAGCTCCACGGTGGCTGCCGCTGACGTACTTCCAAATGCAAACACAAGTAAGAAATAACATGCTCGGAGAGCACCCTTAGGTAAAGTGTAAACAAATATACACAGAAAAAATTAGTTTATATTTTAGAGTTGTTTCAACAAACTCACAAATGTTTTTGTTTAGTCTCATGTTTTAATTATTTGTTCCAGATTTCTGCTTACATCAATCGCTTTCTCTGGTGGTAGACTGAGGCTATGTCTCTGTTTATAAAGCTCAAATGCTTTGAAGTCAAGACATTTGAGGTACAAAGTGTTGTTCTCTTTTGTAATGCTGCTTACTCTGCTGGTAGCAATATATCAACAATCAGAACCTCAAAGAAGTGAATTACTTAGAGTACAAATCATTTTATGTGACATTTCAAGAACAATCTGGATGTCCTGCTGCTAGCTGGGAATTTGTAGTTGGACAGACACTTTCTACCCAATTTAGAACTAACCAGCCTACAAAGACATCGACCTTCAAGTGAAAAACTTTTAAATCTTGAACTGCAGGTTCTGTATTGAGTCTGACTCTGTTTAAAGACGTTGTGTGAAGCAGCTGATCACAGGTGAATTTTGGCCCAAAATCTTCAGAGTCCAAAACATCAATATGTTGCACTGTCTAACTGGAAATTGAACCTTGGCAACAATTGTCCTAAGCCTTGATGTTCCTTCTCCAGTATCAGCACTCTGATTTTTTCCAGTACAGCTCTAGATATGCCTTTTCCATGCTCTTCTGCCTCCATGTGGTCTACATGTCTGCCAGGGGATGCTGCACAGGGTGCTGTGGCCACCCAGAGCCTGCATCCTACATTAGCCATGGGTGAACTGCCAGATAGTGCAGGAAAAAAGAGCTGCAGCACGATGAAAGCACAAGTACCTCTCCTGTGTAACCTCTTTCCTCCTGCACTGGTTGAGCCCTCGGAGCCCCACGTCAAGGCCATGCCGTGCCGCAGGCTGGCTGAGCCCCTGCCTTGCTCCCCTGCACATAATTTCCATCTTCATGGCAGGGGACTGTGTACAGTTTGCTTCATGTGAGCAAAACTGCTGTCCCAGCAGTACCCAGCCGGAGGGCAGACAGAGAGGCAGACAGAGATTAGCGATGTCAGTTTTTAATTCTCCTTAAAACCTCCAAGAGAAGGAGCTTCTGCTGGCATAAGGTCACCCATCGTGCCCTGAAGAGGTGGGCCTGGGGGAGCTGTGGGACAGAAAGGCTGCATCTGGGGAAGCAGATGACTCACTGATCTGGATGGCAAACAGGAGCAAAAAGGTGGGGGGTTTTTCTTAGAGCTGAGGCCAAGGGTGTCGGGGACTGGCAAGGGCGTGATTTAAGAGCCGGAATGGAGGAGGACCTTCACTGCAAGCTATAAATGGTGGAAGATGAAGGGACTTGGAGGCAATTGCATGAGGGAGGCAGGAGAGCTCATTGTGGCAGGAGAGGGAGGTGGTTCTGTTAAAAGGGATCTGCATGAGAGGACAAGCTTGTCTGACTTCAGATGCCGTGCCTAAATGGAGAAAAGTTTGAGGAACCTCTCTACAGAAGGCTGTCAGTACCTGCTGGCTGTTCTGTCAGTGGTGAAGCAGATGTCATAGGACATAGCTGGCAATAAAATATTGCTGGTGTTTTTTGACTTGAGTTCAGTGCAACCATATCAGAGGCTAACGCTGACTTTAAATTGCTCGTTATTTATTAGCTGCTTGAGTGAACAAAAACCTAAAATTTGGTCATCATTGGGATTGACGAAGTTTGAGAAGAATGGAGGAAAACTTACTCAGCTCATCATCTCTCAGGCATTCAGCAAAACATTCAGGCCCCAAAAGCTCTAGAAAAGAGCAGTATGAATGAGCAGGTAACTGGACTTAAAGCTCTCAAACTGTGGGTCCAGTCTACCTGTTCTCAGACAATTCTTCACCTGCCTTGATCGCACACTGTGGAGTTTGCTTGATGTTCGCCCGTGCTCACTAGGCATGTATATTTTTGAATATTAAAACACAGGTTATAGCTTGTGCGTAAACATCAGCGTACCTCCAACTGAATAGCAGCCCTCACTGTGAGTGCTTCAATGTGTGTGTGTGTTTCAGCAGAGCACCTGCTTAACCACAGGGCTCAGAGAGGTTTCTCCAGCCATCCTCCCCCCATCCTCTCCAAATGCGCCTGCTGCAGCTGCAAGCGAGCGGGTGTAGGGCAAGGGGACAGGCACAGCGCCTGCCACACGCTGCTGCTCCTCAGGGCTGCCTCCACGCAGAGGCAGGGCATTGCCGCGGTCCACCCCAGCACGTGCCAGGGACAAACAGTCCCTCACCAGATGGGAAGGAGCGATGGCTTCGTGGCATTTGTTATTTATTGGGAAGCTGCATTTCCTTTTGCATCCATATCCTGGGCCTGGAGCTCTGAGGTGGCCACGTCTGGCCACGTGGGCTGAGGTTCAGGGCTGGACCAGGGATGCTGGTGCAGCTCCGCCCTCCTCTGATGGGCCACTATTTTTAACCACCCTTGAGAAATGTTGCTGTGAATTCCTGGTTCTTTTTACCAGCCAGGACAAAAACCACTTAACTGCGGAAAATAACTGACTGTGACTTTAAGATGGGGTCAGGGAGAAGTTAAAAATGTGCAGATACAGAGGTTTGGGGGGGGAAAACTCTGTCACTGTTCTCATTTTCACTCACCTCCTACTTAAAATTCATCCAGGAAGGCAGGCAGAGGAGCACAACAGCTGCTAAAATTACTAGGTGGAAATCATTTTTAGCAGGCGCAAGTGTCTTGTGGTTTTCCTGCTTGCTCTCTCCCCCTCCACTCCTACCTCATCCCCGGCTGGCTGCAGTTTCCTCCAGAGAGTCTTTCGTGTCGCTGGTGCCTCTCTAATAACACCCGCTGTCACAGCTGAGCCAAAGGCAATCTGTTGGTGATGTGTGGCAGCTGCAACGCCAGCACCCACCGGGACCTGGGCCGAGGAGGAGCCCTGGGCTGAGGAGGAGCCCTGGGCCGGGCTGGCTTGACTCTCAGAGGACTCGCTGCTCCGACCTCACCACTGGCACAGCTGACACGAGGTGGTCCTCAGAGATGCAGAGGAGTGTGAGGAGGAGGCAGCAGCTGCTAGTGTTTAGGCTTTGCCAGAGCAATAAATTTTGTGTTAGTACTAAACAGTGCACGCTCCAAAGGATGTGGTGTCTTAGGGTGTTTTTTTTTCCCTGCCAAAAGTCAGTGTTTGGTTAGGATTTTATTTTTTTGGAAGCAGTGTTGCTATTAACTTGATGGTTGCCAAGGCCAGACAAAGTGCAAAGTGTCCTTGGAGAAAGCTGCGTGATTCTGTACATTAAAAACCAGGGGATGCCAGCATGCAGTCTCAGCCTCTCAGCCTGTCACATGCTTTGCTCATGTCGCCAGGATCCTATAAACTCTTTTGCTGCGTTTTTTAAAAACGTTTCCTTGCTTAAACTGCAGAAGCTCAAGCTTTACAGTTTTTGGTCTGATTCTTTTTTGGTATGAGGTTGTACAGCCTGTGGGAGGAGTGTGCAGCGAAGCCAAGGCAGGCTGGCTGGGCAGGGGTGAAACGATTATAGCTTGAGGCCAGCATGCAGTTACACCCAAATGCAGAGCTACAGCCCGTGTCCCCCACCCTGAGAGCAGCATGACGTTACATTGCTGTTAACCCACTAACCCTTGGCCCCTTGGCTCACTGGTGTATGCAAACAACAGGCTGGCCCTGCGCAACGGGGAAACAATGCAGATTGCTGCCCTGACGGGCACTGCCAACATTAATTACCCGTGGCTGACGAGGGAGGCCTTTAAGATTGCTATTGGGTCAGTGGCAGCACCTCAGATGCAGAGCTGGGGCTGACTTTGCAGGGCAAGTAGCTCCCGGCCCAAAGTTGCCTGAAACAGTAGCCCTTTGGCTCGGGCGTCTCCCTCCTTGCTCTTGTCATCACCCACCTTCCTCTGTGCGCAGTTGTTGATGTCAAGCAACAGAGAGTTCAGAGCGAGGGAGCTGCAGAAAGAACTCTTCCTTGGCTCCTGACATGAGGCTGTGCAGCTCAGTCGCCTGAGGTATCTACTCCCTCCACCCTGCAGAGGAAACCTGAAGGAAGCTGCAATTTAGCCCCCTGCCAGAAGATTTGGCTGTGACTCTGGCACCCCTGGGTGGGGTGCAGGCAGAGCTTCATTGTGCCCTGTGAGGAGGGAGTGTGCTCAGCCCCCATGCAGCAGAGCTCTGGGTGCAAGATTTGCTCTCCGAAAGCACTGCTGTCCTCCACACCTCCTCCCAATACAGCAGTGTGCTCACAGCTGTGGCACCAACAGCTGTGAGGTTCTGAAGGTAGGGCTGGATTCAGGGCTGCAGGTGTTACTCCCTGCAGGGTGATGTGAGATGGAGGTTGCGGCTGTTACTGGATTTCCTCGCCCAGCTTCTGGGCTGGCAGTGGCGCCAGGCAGCGTGGCCAAGGCAGGGGGATGTGATGGTGACACCAGGAGCGGGTACAGCTGCACAGGTTATCACAGGGCACTCTGAACACGTGTGCATTTGGGTGCCTGAAGATATACTCACTCTAATGTCCAGCTGGATCTTGCCTTGTACTAAAGTAACTCCCCCAGTCTGCAATGAGAGCACGCCACTACCTTGACTGCCTGTGAGTCACCTGCCTGAAATCACACCTTAATGCCACCTTCTTTCCAGCAAACCTACCAGTGAAAGCAGATGTTGACTGGGAAACTGAACTCCAGAGTATTTGCTGTCCATCACCAGTTTATGCCCCTTGTGCAGCAGCTGTACCTCCAGCTGGGGGGGATGGGGGACAGGGGGTCAGGGCATCTGCTTCTCCCATTTGCTTGTGCACAGCAGGGGACTCCTGGCATGGCTGCAGCTCTTGGGCTCTTGTCACTGACTCACCTTTGGAGGGCGAAGCTAGAGATGGCTGCCCTGGCTCCCAGCAGGGCTCCTGCATCCCTTTGGGTCACAGGCTCGTCCTGCTGTGAGAAATCTGTTCTATCTGGCTGAAAGCACCAATACCAAATCACTGAAGCTAAAAGAGATGCAAGGATTTTATATATTGGACCCCCCCTATGTTAAATGCTTTCTTTTGACTACAGGGTGAACAGGATCGCACAGAGCTTGAGGGCTCAAAACACAAGACAGCAAAAGGAGAGATCACCAGTGGATTGGCCACGTCAGGAGTAGCTGTTTTTACAAACTGCTTGTTGGAACTGACTGTGTCACGTTGGGTCAAGGGAAAGCAGTTCATTTTTACAGTGCTTTTATTCTGTTTCTTTTCCAGTTGTTTTGAAACCACTGGAAAAATGGTTCGATGCCCCTGGATTTAGGAAAATAGTATTCATGCACACAGATGCAGGAGTGCCTAACAAAGGAAAACTAGATACTTCATTTAGTTGTAAGGATGACTTCATTTCTGGGGTGGACTGGAGGATTATATGATGGTTAGTTACAAAATGTATAGAAATTGGTGTGGAACAGTGGGAAAGATAATTACGTCTTGCTCTTCTGCACCTTTTCAGCACTGTTCCCTTCACGCCAAAATGAAAGGAAATGCTTTTTTCTCTTCACAATAATGTGAAATAATTTTCCAGAAATCATCCTGGCCCAGATCGCCTTAAGCAGAGCTATAAAACTGCATCTGGTTCAGGACACAATTCACAGGAGGGGAGAGCCAAACCGATGGCTGGATGACATGCCCTTCCTCTGGGGTCCTGCTGCATGCAAACCCAAAGGCTGTGGCTGGCCCCTAATTTTACAACCCTGCTTCTTGGCCACGCTCAGAAATGTGACTTTTGAAGTCTGGAGCTAACACTTCTCTCTGCTGTTAAGATCTGGTTCCTGAGAAAGGTGGAGGAGGCTGTGGGCATGGCGCGAGCTGGGGGCTGGTTACCTTTGCCTGCTGGCAGCACAGCAGCATTTCACAGCTGCTGCTGATATTTTTTACTCCTATTTAATTACTGCCCCAGTTAACAAGGTTTATATCATCTCCTTCCATAGCTGTTTCAGAGGGTGTCTGAGGAGCAGGGGGGCAGGAGGCACCTCCACCTGCCAGCAGCAGAGGGAGGGATGTCCTTTGCTGCCAATGTCACACCTGAGGTGTGACAGCAGTACCCTGCATTGTGGGGGCAGAATAACATATTCCTTCCACTTTCTATTTTCTTTGCTTTCTAAACTCAAAACACAGGTGAAAGAGCAAAGGTGCAAGATTGAAGAGCAACAAAGGCAAGGTAACATGCAGCAGAGTGCCAGGCCAGTGAAACAGAAACAACTCTGAAGACAAAACAGCTCAGTGTGGATGCAGTACATTAGAATACAGTAGGAAAGAATATTTTATATCTATGGGAGATAAATCAATACAATATTTCAGAAAAAAAAATATGGAGGTAAACCAATATATTTTAGGAGCCGCAAAACTGAAAACGTGAGAGCACTGATATGTTAGCTGGGAAATCAGCTGTGTACCTGAGCCTGCAGCTGGGGAGGAGATATGAACAGAGAACACAGCTACCTGCAACTGCTGCAAAGTTTCCTGTCCCCGTGTCCCCAGATCCCCATTCCTCCTGCCAGTGTGGGCTCAGGGGTTTCGTCATGGTGCCTCAGCCTGAGCCATCCTGCTTGCCCGCAGCGAGGGGCTCTGTGGACCTGGTGGGTGGGAGCTTTTCCATCCTTCCCGCCTGGCTGGAGCTGGGGCAAAGCTGTGGGGATGAGGATATCCCAGCAGGGCTGGGAGTCCCCCTGGGAGTTGGGCTGGTGGTTCCCATCCAGCTGATAGGCTTCTGCAGAAATGGTATGTGGCAGCATTGCCTCCTGAGCCTTTAAATGTAACTTGAATTTACAGCCTAAGGGCTCTGCCTTGCTTTTAGTGGGACTTTGCAGCTGCAGTCATTATTATCCCACCTAAGAGAGCTCAGTTCCTTTTTGCCCCTCATTTGGGGCATTTGGAGCATGGCCTGTGCCAGCTTCATCTGCCCAGAAGCTTGCCTCAGTTCCTCAGGAATGAAGCTGACGGTTTTTCAATGGCTGCTAACAGCCTGCAGATAACGTGGGTTTGTTCCCTGTTGTCCTTCAAGAGCAGGGCCCCTCAAAGAGCAGACTGAACTCTGTATGAAGGAGTCAAAGGGTTAAAATAATATTGCCCCAGTGTGTCATTGCTGACTAAGGTCCTGGGCTTAACAAGACCCTAAATTGTTCCTGTTTCACTGATGTAATTTGTTATCCTGAATTTCCCCCTATTTTATTATTTCAGTGCTCCTGTCTCTAAAGTCATAGCTTCAACATGCATTCTTCAGTCGCTCTCTCAAAACCTGGCAGAAATATGAGCCTGGATGATAACCTACTTCTGATCTTGTCTGTATATGACATTGTTCACCTGGCGAGCCAGTTCCCTGCTGATTGGGGTGCTGAGGCAGATTCTGTCCCCACCCCAGGTGTCTCTGGCTCAATCCCTGCTGTTTAGTCATGTAAGTGGGATGTGCTGGGAAATGGTAGTGGTCCCAAAGGGGGAAAAACACCGGGAAAAATGACTTGTGCCCATGTGGTGCAATCCTGAAGCTGAGATGGATCTTCAGTAATCAGTGACGTTTTTACCCTATTCCAATCCAGTGTAATTTATTAGGACAAGACTCTTTCCTCTGGGGAAACACTTAACATCCAGTTATTTCTTAGCTTTTTTCTGTAGTCCTATAGCTGGGGTACCTCAGTGTTAGGGTCCCAGTGTTGAGGTGGCTTCATTGCTACCAGCAGACCATCGGCATAAAAGAGGACAGACAGTATTTTACGCATGTTTTGTGCTAGTTGGCACAGAGCAATGGAAAGCTGGAAAAAACAAAACCACAGACTATAGAGCAGAATGAATGAAAACAAAAAAATAAGCTAGGTCCTTTATTTTTGGGAACTCTCCAACAACCCCTAATATGCCTTAGTGAGATATCATCTTTCTGCCTTGCAGGATGAACTATAAAATATTATATCTTGGCCCTGCACATTTTCAAGTTCCTTGTCCTTTATTACAGCCATTGGTTTATTAAAACTGGAAATGGGACCTAAACCAAACCTCTGCCTGACTATGTCTGAATGGCTGCATCCAGACCCTGCAGCTTTTGAAAACTGGTGTCTAGTGTTTAAAACAAAACCAAGCCCAACACAACAGCAAACAACTTCTCATTTCTCCTCCCTTAGTTCCCTACTGAACAAAAATCCTCGCACCTGGACGTACAAAACTAATAGGTTCATGGAGTAACTCCTTGCCCACTGATGTTAAAGGCAAAATGCCCAGTGTGGTTAGCAGTGTCTGAAGATTAAAACTCAATCCCAGTTGAAAATCTTCCCAAGCATATATGATCAATGATGAGTTTGAAAGTTGTTTGTTTTTTCTTTTTTGGTTTTTGGGTTTTGTTTTTTTGGGTTTTTTTTTGTTTTTTTTTTTTTTTTTGGTCCATTGGTGTGACTTGTTCTGTTTGTAAGACTAACTGGCAGCAAAAGGTATTAATTTCCTATCACTTCGTTCCAAATTGTCCATCCCTAGTCCTTGTATTTTATGGTCTCCATTAAGGAATGTTGTGCTCTGGATCATTTATATTGGCTTTGCTTTTTAATAATCAGCATTCATGCTTAATACAGCGGTTTTTTGGTAGCAAAATTCATAGCTTAAAAAACCCAGTGCTGTCCCTCTTTCCCTTGGATTTGAAATGCAGTTACTTTTATAAGTTATAAATAAAGGCCCGTTAGTTGATGTTTAGTGGGAAACTCTCCCAGTATATTTCAGAGCCCTGTTTTTCAGTCTCCTCCGATAAGAAAACTGCTGACTTGGCATTTTGAGGAGCTGCTTTTTGTGCTTTGTGTTCCTGCTGCAGCTGCCAGGGGTTAGCAAACCTCCGGACTTCAGCATGGTGAAACCAGGAGCTGCCTGTGCCACTGCAGTCCCTGTTAACTGTAGTGCCACGCTGGTGGGTGCTGGGTTTTGCCCACAAGCTGCCAGATCAGGAGGATGAGCTTTGGGCCACCACGTTGCTGTCCCCAGGGTCTTGCTCTTGGTGGCACTTCCACCAAGACCTGGGAGGGGTAGTCTGTGGCAGCCCTTACCCCCACCTGAGCACTACTCATACTAGCCTGCTGGAGTTTACCCTCACCATTAGGTTAGAGATGGTCATCTGGGACAACACATAACGATGGCTGCTTTTTATGTTTACAACTCCCACAGAGAGAGTTTGTTTACCAAGAGGTAACAAGTCTCCCCACTGTTTATATGTTGTCATTTTTTTCCCATGGTAAGACGCTGGGCTAGGTCTCAGGCTCAGAGGACACAGCCCCAGGGTCAGCAGGGCCTGGCCAGCCCTTCCTGCAGATAAGCTGCCACTGGCTTCGGCCATGCAGGCTACTGATGTGGCCGCAGTCTGGGGAGAGATAGGAATCTCTAGTGATAAACGAACGGCTTCAACTAAAAGCAGCTACTGACAGATACAGCTGAATTACTGTGTGGGTTTTGTAAAAAGAAGCGAAGGGTTTGCAGTGATTAAAATGACGCCTATAACACTTGATTTGCAATAATGGTGTTTTCTCTTGACCTTGTTTAGTGATCCCAGTTTGTACCAAAGATGGATCAAAGAGCATTCATAGGCCCAAAGGTTTCCTGAAGGGTTTGTAATTTGGCAAAGATGTCTCTAAATGGCCTGGCAGAAGTGCTTGGTTTTGAGGGAAATGTACTGGTTTGTTATTGGGGTTCCCTGCTGGCATCTGCTTGAGATTTTTTTTTTTCTTCCCCATAATCTGCTCCAGCAGTTCAACATAGGAGAGTTCAAGGGGGAGGTAAGCCTTGATAGAAAAGAAAAAGCCGTAAAAGCAATCTTTCTGATGCTAGTGGGTGAGGGCCCAGTAAAAGGGATGATGATCTAGCTCAGAATGCTTTAGTAACAAAAAAAAATATTTTAAAAGTCTAGTATTTAAAATGGAATTAATTTTCTCTTTGGATTGCAGTCAGATTGGAATCAAGTTTAAGTCCTTCAAGCTATGCTTTCCCTCCAACACCATTAGTTTCTAGAAGCTTTCCTAGAATTCAGTTCATTTGTCTTGCAGCATATCGTGCTGCTGGACTTTGTCTTGGTGGAGGAGGAAGGCTGGGCTGTAACTGCAGTTGCTCCTAGTGAACTCATACTTGTCACATATCCAGAACTAGATGAGCTTGTCTTCCCTTGCACCCACTGAAAATATAGCTGTGTCCCAGGGAGATGATCTCCACCCTGGGCCCCACAAGGACTAGGCGATGCTGAGGTACGCACAGGCTGATGCACCTGTGCCCAGGTTCTGTGAGGACATACAGCTCTGGTACCGCCACCAGAAAGGGATACAGGACAGAAGAAAGAGCTCAGCTTTCCTATCCTATAGTCCCAAAGGATCACAGAGACTGCGATTGCACCGGTAAGTGGAGGTGGAGCAGGCAGCAGGAGGGGCAGGCGTGTGTGACAGGATCCCAAAGACAGGAGTTTTTCCAGTAGCTGATACACTCATGCAAATAGCAAGCAAGATGAATTAGAAATTCTCATTAATGGTGGAAGTATGACATAATTGGCAAAACTGAACCTTAGGGCATGATTTGCTTGCCTGAAATATCGGTGCCTTCGGCAATAGCCTGCTGGGGTTGGCCGGGCAGCGTCAGAGAAGTGGAAGGTGGTGCTTTGTGAGAGAGGCCCTTGATGTACCTGTGAGATACAAAACCTCCACATTGGGGCTATCTGTAGCTGTCATGTCTAGGCAGTCCTGGTATGCACAGAAGACGGAGAGTGAGGCCCTCATGTCAGCAGCGGCAAATGCGACAGCTAGGGCTGCGCAACACAGCGCAACATGGCTCCTGAGCTCTTCCCTGAGCTCCCCTGTCCATACTGCCACTGCAGCACCTAAAACCTGGGGAATCCAGGCTGCGGTCTTAGATTATAGATTTGGCTGATAAAACCAAGGGTATGACATAGTATGTTTTGCCTTCTGTACCAGACGTGACTTAGGACATCATGGCTTTCTGATTTAAGAAAAAAATAATTGTAACATCAATAAAGCACTTGAGAGATGAATTGGAATTTGATACCTGATAGCTCTCCTGAAGTAGTCATCAAATGCCAGGGGGGTGTGGGTTGTGTAGTCAGTGGCATTTCACAAGGGCTGGGACTTCTAAACAGATTCCTGGTCAATCCTTTTCATCAATACCAAAATCACTGCTGGTAAAACTTATGACAGAACAATGATAGACAGATAATGAATGATACCAGGAACATCAGGCACAGCAATGGGAGTGACCTGATGGGTTCAAGTCTACAAAAGTGATTTTTATATAGCCAAAGACAAAGCTTTACTTCTGATAACATGGAGGCAGCACGTATAGAGTGACTATTGCATCCTAAAACCTGTGTGTTTGAAGGAGTTAAGGGCTGCAGTGGATGCATGCAGTTTCTCTTAGGTGTTGTGGCAAAAGGGTCACTGCAACTGCTGGGGGTAGGAAGCAGAAAGAGGGGGAAGCTCTGTCTTTAAAAAGGAAAGACAAACAAAGGCATGCTCCGGTTCGGGGATTGTTTTCAGAAGACGCTGGAAAACTAGGCAAGTCACAGTAAAGAGCCACAGAAATTATTTCTACTAGAAGAAAATCCCTTATAAAAAGAGACTTTTTAGCTTAAAGGAAAATAAAAAGGGAGGGGACAGGGACTGAGAGTGACTATATTCCACTGTAAGTGGAATGTGGAAAAAAATACCGGATACTTAATTTACCATATGAAAGCATAAAAAGACAGAACATCTGGAATCTGAGGTGTGCAAATTAATGTAGGAAATGAGGATCAATTTCTGACCAGTAAGGATGATTAGCTTTGGACCAAGCCACCAACTGATGTGAGTCTTCCAGTCAAGATGAAATGCCTGTCTTTGAAAATGTGCCAGAAGAGTTATTAGACTAAATATGAGAGTAACTGACTGAGATTTAATGACTTGTAGCATATGGGCTGTCAGAATAGATGCTTTAATGCTCCCTTTTGGCCCCTGACTTCATTAAAGCCCCTCTTTCCTGATGTGAATCTTGGCTTCCCAGCACTCCTTATCATTTCTTTCTATTCTTGTTCTCAGTCTGTTCTTGGAGACGTTTCTCTCTTTCTCATGCCACTGCTTACAAAACCTGGGTTTTTTGAAGGTCCTGAAGGGAGTTAGACACCCAGCTTCATCTGAATTCAAAGGGAACTGGGTGCCAAACGCAGATCTTGTGAAAGCCTCAACCCAGAGCCCTGAAATTCAGTGTAGCTTTGAAAAACCTCATAAAAAGCAAGCTTGCTGATAGTGGGCTGTCTTGAGTTTTATTCCTTCATCTTAAGCATTTTGCTGGTGGGGTTCTATAAATATACACAATGATGACTAGAAATAAGAGAGCACATGTCTGGCTGTCACATAGGAATTTTCTGCAAGGAATTTTACTGGCTGGTTATCTCAAAGCAGCAAGTATCCAGATGGTTGTCTCCAACTGTTGTTATTAAATTCAGCAGGAAATCCATCCTGTCCAAAAGAATTATTAGTTTCCATTGCTTCTGGAGATGTCCAGAGATGTTAATTTGTGCCTGTTTGCATTGCACAAGTAGCCGGCCAGTGAGTAGGGCCGTGGTTTGGTCTCGTCCCCAGGCTCTGGGAGCTGGGTGGCAGCTGTAAAACTGATGTCAACATCTAGGCCAGGGTGTTATTTGTGAAGGCAAGTCTTCTCAAAACACCCCGATTGCTCCAAGTGTAAATACATTTCACATCACAGGGCAGCATTTGAAATTAGTAGTTTAACATCTCAAAGTGAGGCCCAGATACCATTAGCGGCAGTCTTCACCATGAAGAAGTTGATATTTGTCAGCTATTTCTGCCCAGAGGTGCGTGAGGTACCACAGTTTTCCCTTTTACTCACAAGAGGAAATAACTGTGGTGGCAATCTGGTTTTTGTCAGTGCTGTAGATGCTCAACCACAAAGCAGTGGTCCCTTATTTATACCATAAGGCCTGTCGGGGGTGCGAATCATCTACCAAAGGGAGTGGGAAGCCGAGGCAGGACTCAGGGGGATTTTGCCTTGGCCGACTGCCTGGAGCAGGATCCACCCACCCCCCACCCCACCCCCGTCAGCCCTGCCTCAAGGCCAGCAAGAAGGGACCACCCTGGGGACCCAATCCCTCGCTGTGCGGGGACCTGGGCTGCAGGCACTGCAGCGGCCCCCAGGGGTGTTGGGGGAGCCCTTGCCTGCTGCCAGGGATGCTGTGCTTTCAGCCACCCTTGCTGCTGCCTTGACCACTGGGAAGGTGACCAGTTGGCAATACAGCCATCAAAGGTAGTTCCCAGTGCTCTGCCAGTCTCCAGTGTACACATTTCCCTCTCCTCCTTTCTATAGCAGAGGAGAGCTTGAACGTACTCCCTGACTTCCCCACTGGACCTCTTTCCTTGGCAGTTGACAGCTGACAGGATGGAGAAACCAGCACACTCAGCCTTGGCCTGACCTTGCACTGCAGCATTACTTTTCTGGTTGTTTCGGCCGTAGCAAAATGATAGATGCTATCCTGGTGTGAGCCTGGCAGCCTGTCAGTGTAATTGCAGTACTCAACCACCGGTCCTCATTTGTTTTTCAGGAAGAGAAAAGCTCTAACATGTTTAGAAATGTTCAGATTTGTCTTTAAAGCTCTGGTTCAGCTTGAAAATCATTGTCTTTCTGGCAAACTAAATACATGAATGTTTTTAAGGGAATGTCTGCATCAGGTCTTCATTTAGCTCTCTCAATAACACCACAGCCATGTATAGAGGTCTGGCAAAAGTCTTCTAGAGAAACATGACAGCACAGAAACAATCTGCTGCAGCCTTGAGAAAATAACACACAACACGGACATTGTTCAGATGTTTGATTTTATAAAAGATACTTCTGGACATAAATAAAACAGGCCTCAGTGAGCACATACACAGGTAGCAGGGCTCGCTGTTGGTGCCGCAGTGTAACGCATAATGCACGCTGCAGTGAATGAACACCGTGGTCTGTGGTGTGGGGTGTCCTGCGGCACCGGCGGCTGCAATGAGGCTGGAAAGGCAGCCAGCTAGGAAGCTCTGCAGCCCCCTGGCACCAGCACAAGCTGCTGGCACAGCCCTGGGGTCTGGGGGGTTTGGGACTTGTGAGAATTTCTCAGGGCGCATGCCAGCCAGTTACACCTAAGCCAGAAGATGAATCCCTGGACTGGCCATGGAGGTGGCAAGTGGAGTTTCTCAGAATCCATCAGCATTTCACTGTGTCCTTTCCATCTCATCCTGGATGGACGACGGCATACCCAAGGAGCAATCAGCCTGGTTGGGCTCACTCGACATCAGTGAAACCTGCACAACCTCCTTTCCAGGACAGGACCAGTCCACATGGCTCAGAAATAGGGGCTGTACCTGCCCTTCACCCGGAGAAAACAGCTGATGGCCAACAAGGCTTGATGCACTAAGGTTCGACCTGCACCGAAGCTGACCACCTCATTTATATTTAGGGATTGGTTTCAAATACATGTGTAACTTTAGAAGGGCAGTGGGTTGTTAAGTCAGTCACACACTTGCTTTATAAATCATTAATTAATGTATGACAAACCCTGCAAGGCTTTGGGTTTTATCTGTTGTGCTTTACTGTCACCACTCCTTACGGCTGGGATGCCTGTGTCAGCCAAGGAGCACCCCTCCAAAGGCTAGCAAAAACTCTCCTCTGATCTTCTGCAGACAGTCAGGACACGTTCCCAGGTGCTGCCCAAATACCCCTGTGGTCATGAGGCTGCCTACAGGTCTTGCTTTTCTCTATACTATGCTGCCAGGTAAATGGGGATGGCACTAAAACAAAGCAAATGGTTGTCTAGAAAATACATATAGAAGAAGACAGGTATAGAAAATAAAGCACAGAACCCAGAACTTGATTGTCAATAATACATTTTTTCCCATCTTTCCCAAGTACGGTTTCTGCAGCTTGGCACCCCAGGGATCCATAGTTCAAAGGCTCACACCCTCTCTTCCCTATTGCCAGAGGATTATTTGTGAACTCCAGCAGCAATCACACTAATTTGGGGTTCATCTGTTGACCTTCCCTTTTCCCTCCCCTCTGCCTACAAGCAGGTGGTGTGGGTACCCAGGAGTTTCATACACGACCAACATTGGTCACTGTGGCCAATGTAAATGCAGCAGGGGCAGCATGTTGTACAGCGCACTCTCCCTCCCTCAGCTCACAAGTGGTTAGGTGGGAGTCACCAAGTTTCTAGGTCAGCTTTCCTACATACTCCAGTTAGTTAGCCCTTCATTCACAAAGCTTTCCATGGACTTATATGCTTCATCTATAGAATATAAATTGCAAATGCATGAACTTTGGTACATTTGCAAATTCTCACAGAGAAATTAAAAAAAAAAAAAAAAGGAGTGTGTTGTCCATGTGGGACAGCATGCCCCTACTGTCCTCTCTTACTCTGGGAACTTCATGCCACGTGCACTCTCCATCACGGCCCCTGTCAATGAGGCAGGATTTTGGCAATTAATAATGATACTGAAATACAGCCGTTCAAAAGCACATCACTGAAAGCACACAAGCTAAAAACACTTTTCCATTGATGAGTTCAAGATGGACAAAACCCTTTACATGCTGCAGGGCTCCATACAAGGAAGAATTTGAAGCATCAACCCTGTACATTTCCTATCTTTCAAGTGCTGTGTTTTACTATCCAGTGGCTTACTGCTGACAATTCTTGATTATCTGGTGTAGCAGAAGGATTAGGATGACCAAGATGAAGTAAAGCCAAAAATAATACAAAGCATATGGCAATTAAATGGTAATAACATAAAATAAAAGCACTGTGGAAGACCAAGCAGCACTGACCTGGGCAGGGGTGGCCATGGAAGACTGTGTGATGGGAAAAGGCTGCAATTCACCCAAATCCTTTTACAACTCACTTTGGACTCCCTGTTTTCCCAGTATGATTAATGCACAGCCTGGGTAATCAGCCCATGTGTGGTTGAGTGCTGTTTTATTTTCCTACATGGCCATATCACTCCAATAAAGCATTTTGCACTGTGTGTGTTACCAGTGATGGCTTAAAGTGAGGTCAGCACAGAGGAATGGTGAGCATTTCACATTAACTGTCCCTGCTTTCCACACTGCAGGCCGCTGCAAACCACACTTGGGCTGGAATTGGCCAGCCTGGCTGGTGGTGATGCCCTCCCTGCCTGGGTCCTGGATGGGCAGTGCAGGCTGGCTTTCCACAGCAAACTGGCTGCCAATGGAGTTCAATACAGGTGTACACGGGGAAGTGATTCAGGAATCATTCCCAGATGTTGTAAAATGTCTCCAGCTCCCAGCCAAGCTGCTGGGGGCTTTCAAAACAGCTTACCACTAGCTGGAAAATGTTTATAGAGGGGAGCAAAAGCCCAGAACATTCATTCATGTTTAACTGCTCAGTGTGAGCTTGGATCCCTTCCTTGGGCTCAGGATATTTGGGCAGGTTGGCTGAAGGAAAGACATGCAAAGCATTATCAGGCAGCTTATTCAGGAGTGCTTGTGACTTTCTTAGAACTACTTTCTGACCGGCTTTTTTTCCAAAGTAACCATCCTTGGTCTCTCCTTCTGGTGCTGTGACCCTGGAATAAATGTATCACAGTTTTGGCATGTTTGAGACACGCTACCACACTACAGCAATATTATGTGGCAAGTACAACATATGTTTTGGAAGAGAGTTCGATTTATTTTAGCTGCTCCAAATTTACTTGACCTGTTTAATCCAGCTTTCACACTACATCATCTCAATCACTGGGATTGCTTTTAGGTCATGCCCCACACAGTGTGTGCAGCCAGTTGGCCTTTCACCTGTATGATTAATTGTCCAAAATGATTTCCATGTGATTAATATGGAACCCCAACATCCATGATAGGCCAGGCCACTCCATTCTCTGCGTTATGTTTGGCAGGTGCAGGGTCTGGCCCACTGAGAAAGGAATAGCGTGACCATGGTGTGGTGGGGAGCCTAGACCTAGCTGCGTGCTACCTGACTGCTGCCTACCTAGGCTGGGTGTAAGTTAATACTGACTCAATCACCTATGGGAAATCTGTAGGGGGCAAAGCTTATGGTGTGCGCAGCCCCGTCCTGCTCTGGATGGTGAACTGTGGCTTTGAGTGGCTCTTTGCTGGTCCGTGTACAGAAACAGCAGGTCAGACTAATTCTGGCTTGGGAGCCACTGTCACACACAGTGGTACGTAGGCACGTCTCTGCTTTCGGGACCTGCCCCTCCAAACCCGCAGAGTAGCGCTGCAGCTGCAGCAGTGGGAGTGGCGGTGGCCGGAGGCTGCCACAAGCACTGCTGTGGTCCAGAGACTGAGAGCTGCAGGTGCTCTCGGGCACATGCTAAACTGCGGGTTGGGATAGTTGATGGTGCCCTGCTCACGGATCGCACCAGGACAAATGCTGCAAGTGACATCAAGGGACGAACAGCCCAAATGGCTACACCCTTGCCCTCATGCAGCTGCCTCTCATACCTTTGCTGCGTCTGTATTGGAGTTCTCTGTCTTGCAGGTACTTTTGTGTAGTACCCTGAGAGGGTTTCATGCCCCATACAAAATGAGATGATTGCTGTCAGCATCATTTATTTAAAAGAGAGCTGCTCTGTTCCCACCCCTCCCCTCTGGTTTCTCCTGCCAACAGCAACAACCATTACCTGTGCCCGTCAGCCACTGCCTTGCCAGCCAAGTGAATCATACTGGAGATGGGAGGATTTTTGGGTAGTAAAGCTTCACAAGGCAAAAACTTACAGAATACACCCATATGCCCTGCCTGGAAACTGACTCCCACCTCTGCGGAAAAAGCCAGGCAGTCTCAATTAGGTATTCATGGAAAGTGGGGACAAGCTGGGGACAGAGCCAGAGGCTGCAAAAGTTTCCACATTTGCCAGGACCAATCTTGCAGACCCGTCTGCTAACTCCATCTCGGGCTCCTTCTCACTAGGCAACCAAACGTGCTGAAAGGAGAAATCAAGAAGGTAATTTTCACACCCGGCTTCCTGTGTTTGGGATATTTTTTTTTGCTGCACTGCAAAACCATTGCACCATGTCACTTGTCTCCCCTAAGATTCAGTGGAGCAAAGTGCACCCCTTAGCAATGTGCTTTCCACCCTGAAGAGCTATTCATTGGCTCCACCTGGACAAACAAACAAAGAGGGCTTCAAACACGCCATTCACACAGTAGAAAAATCAGATTTGTCCCTGATGGGATGCCTCCTAGAGATACTGAGCTACCTGAGGAATGATAGAAGGAGCCCCGGGAAGAAGAAAAGGTTGGGATTATTTGGCTGTAACCCAGCTGCAAGTGACCATGCTTGGGGACTAACAGGGCAACCAAGAACTCAGCTCCGCCCCTTGCAAACTAGTGTTGTCTGCCTCATTTGTGGCATTTTTGATTCTCTGCTGAGCCAGTGACCAGGACTATGTGAGAAAGTCTGGAAACCACAATCATGACTTGGTTACAGAGAGCTCACTTTGCTTCCCACAAGGGCAGTGAAATAGCCGTGGTCATGCACCTGCTTCGTCTGATCTAGAGGTGGGCAGGGTCCAGCGCAGGTAGAAGCCTGAGTAGTTGGCCTAGATATTTCTCCATGTCCTTCTAACAAACTTAAGAGTCTTTCAGTGCTTGCTAAAGAAATGCTTCTCATTTAAAAATATTAAAATAAATTACTCAACACTGTACAACAAATAATTGTCTCAAAAGTGCCACTGGCAGTGAAGAGCACCAGGGCATTTGCCTATGCCACAGGTGGTGTGGAGCTGCCTGGGATGTGTGTGAGAACGCTATTAAAGATGTGGGGAGGGGAGAGCATGTTATTGTAATGCAAAATACTGCTTTTGAAAAGCCAGGAGTGGTGCAAAGCACGTAATATAATTTCAGACTTGAAATGAAGAGGCCACAAAAGACCAACAACTGTGAAATACAGGCAATAGTTGAGAGAGGCAAGAGAAACCAAGGAGGTAGGAGGCATCTAGGGACTTGAAGTTTACAGTTCCAGTTATTTCATGCACAATCACTTACAAACTAAATCTATAGGTGAAGGAGCCTCTGCTGAAGTTGATCAGCTTTATAATCTAAACATATGTGTCTCATTCCAGTCAGTGGAAAGATTTTAACCAGCTGGGTTTTTTAGAAGATCAGTTATTGGGATTTGTTTTATTTTGTTTGTTTTACCCGGGGAACAGGACACAGCTTTGGAGTGAATTAATAGCAGATTTTTTTTTATTATTTTTTTTTAAATTTTTTTTTTTAATCTTAGGTATCCCTGAAAGGGATTGCTGACATGCTAGAGACCAGGCAGTACCTGGGTTAAAAGAAAAGCAGTTTTTAACTCTTAGGAAAACAAGAATACCTGCCAGTAGTGAAAATGAGGTTTATATGCCCATTACCGTAAAGTTAAATACTACCAGCAGTACTGTGTACATTTACAAAAAGAACTCAGGTGACAAATTCCCCTACTTTTCGTATTTAGAAAGCTGTTTGAAGTCTGCCAGGTTTGCTGGTAAGGTGTTGAAGAGAAGATCAGGTTTATGAAGTGTATTAAATTCTTATTTTAAAAAAATAAAATTTAAGCTATATTTCATATGTACAGTCCTTGAGGGACCAAATCACACATACCTTAGACTGAACTTCAACTTTCCTGGGACTGCAAAGCCTTATTTGAGCCTCTATTTCTTCTCCCGTTGTGCTAAATTCTTGTGAGGAGGTGCACAGGGCTCAACGTAGGAAGGAAATCGGGGGAGAAAAAGTTCACCACCTTCTCTTGGCTACATTCATTTCACAAAAGCCTGCAGATGTAACTCCTTTGGTCTGAATATTTCTGTCTGCCTCTGGACTGACATTTCCTCCCTTTGTACGGAGATGGGCAGGGATATTTATGGCAGAAAAGATGAATTGTAAAGTGTTTCTCAACCCAGCTCTGCGTGTCTCATGCTTTCTCCAGAGCTCCCATGCATTTTTACTTGTACAAGAGCACCTCAGGACTCTGAAGAGCATGAAGGGCTGCCTGGGTGTGAAGCTGTACCCCTGGAGTTAAAGACATCATTTAAGATCCATGGACGAGGAAACATGGGCGCAGGTTAACCAACCTCTATGTTTTTTTGGGACATCCTTGTCTGTGGCTAGGTGCTGGGCAGAAATGCATAGTGTAGCATGGCTGAAACCCATCATGGAAGCTCAAGACAGCTTGGCTGCCTCCCATCGCAGCACAGAGCCTACGACCTCATCCTTATGAGCTCTGTTTACTGGACCTTTAGGATGCTAGGAGGTGCTTAAACACCTCTTAGAAATTTTATTTGACTCAGTAAATTCCTTTGTGACTCCAGAAAACCATATGGTGAGGCTAATTGAGGGCTAAACCCTGTCCTGCCACTTGGAGAGCAAGAGCGGGTGGTGTGGCCCAGCAAGCAGGAATGCAGTGTGTGGATGCGTTTAAAATAACTTTAACCACAGCTAATTAGGCCCAGCATTTCAAACAAAAGTATCTGCAATGAATTAAAAAAAAAAAAAAAAGATAGCAAACTAGCTACAGTAGTGCAATATTCAGTTGTAGACTACAAATTATGGTGGTGTTTCAATTACTTTCCTGCCAATTAGCCCAACTGAGCATGAGTGTAGGTGGGATGCAAGGTTTTCTTCCAAAGCAAGAGTGCTGGGGAACTAATGGGTATTTCCCTGGGCATGTCTGTCTGAGCCTGCCCGACACCGTCAGGTGCCTGATGGGTGCCATGCAAGTGTTTCTGTACATAAAGGGCTAAAAGTATGTTTACTTTCATATGTATTGAAGCTCCTACTGCCATATGAAAAATTGTCCTCTCAGACCATCCCAACGATGAGACCAGCACCTACTCTGGTATCTTCTTTCCAACAACAGCTTACTGAGGGAAAAGATACTAAACACAGGCAATCAGTGTTGGTGTCGTCTCTTGCTGCTGGCTACTTCTGTGCTTTCGGACTTCCTCAGCCAGGGTCGCAGCTTCATGGTTAACAACACTTACAGGACTTTTTTTTTTTTTTTAATGTGGTTTTGTAATTGGTTTTGATCTCATTTATTCTTTTTATAGCTAGAATATCCCATGACTATGAATTTCAGACTGCTGTGTGAAATTTTTTTTTTAAATTATGTTAGCTCAGACAATTTTATCCAAAATTCCCTGCTTCTAGAAGGAAAGCGTTGTAGAGGCAATGAATACTTCCCCCCTTATTCATGTCATTTATTATGTTATAGGCCACTGTCACATCCACCCTCAGTGATCTCTTTTCCAGGAGGCAAAGGCCCAGTGCACAATGTCTCTTTTCACAGGGAAACTATTTTCCTTTCATCATTCCTGATTTTTTTTTTTTTTTACTTCTGTTTTATCCTGTTAGAGTGATAAGGATCATATAACGGTGTTTTCTCTTTGGTTTCCTGTCCCTACTTCCAAATCCTCTATTTGCCTTTTTTAATTTTTTTTTTTTTTCACTATTGTGATCATTGAGTTGAGTTATCCAAAATAACACCATCCATTTATTTCTGATTTAAAATCTGCTATTGAATATGCACCATTTGAGGTGTCTTTCACTGAGTGTCAAGGACTCTTATCAGCTACTACTCATATTTGCTTTTGCTGCTCTGAATCAGTGAATTGCTGTTCCCCTCCCTGCAGACGTCCAGCTTAATGAAGTTGGTTCGGTTCCTTCAAATCCTGAAACATGTTGGTGCAAGTGGGTGTACTCGTCTCTATTTAATTCAGTCACATTTACCTCAGTTTCATTAAAACAATGCAAACACACGGGATAGCTAAATGGCCAAAGAAGTAACCACACCTTAGACCAATAGTTGGGCAAGGTATTACTTGATACGTGCAACCACTGTGTGTTCAAAAATTGTCCAAGACATTCAGAAAATTTGGCAGGGCATGTTGGAAAGCAGTTTGAATTGGTTCATTACAATGTGCATTACTCAAGTTTCTGTCCAGTGAAGCTTACTTTTGTATATTTCCTTAATTAAATTTCTACAGCTGCCTAAGACTTAACCATGTTGAGATTTCAACTACTGTGAACGTTAAAATAGGAGTTATTTGTCTCTCCTAGGCGCTAATTGAACTGTCCTTCACCTCCCAGCTGCTCATGAGGATTGCTGTTGGTGGCGCTGATGTCTGCCCGTTTTTCTTGTAGCTCTGTTGCAGAGAGCTGTTTGGTTTTGCACTGCAGCAGGCACAGCTGGGGGAAAGTGCCTGGACCTGGGGAGGGGCTGGTGTTCCTGCAGCTGGCCAGCCCAGCTGAAGCCCCAGCAATCAGGGCCCACAGCCAGTGTATAAGAGAGGCAGAGGGAAATGAGGCCCTTTCTAGAGGCTGATGGGTGTTAGTTCTGTGAATTCCTACCTGAAGGTACTCAATAAAGGTATTTTTTAAATTCTGGTAGTGGTATTTGTCTGTTTATCACGGTTTCATTTGCAAGCAGTGAGTTTTGAGGGCTTAGTTCCTATTACTTCGGCAGTGTTTTCCTGCATTATTGCTTCTTCTCAAAGTTTTGCTGGCTGAAATCAAATAGAACATAAGTATGTCTGACTCCTTGGAAGCCCACTAAGTTGTAACTTCTTGTTATATTGCAAAACTGTAAGGAGAACTTATGAATGGCTGCCTGGAGTTATGTTTCCCATACCTGCTGCTTAGATGTGTTCAGAAATTGTGTAAAAGAAAGCTTTCTTATGGTGTTCTGGCATTGTAACTTCTGTTCTCAGCTGGTGAAAAGTCTGGAGTAGAAAATAAAAGAAAATCTTTGGCTTGCACACTACTCCCCTTAAAACATCCATAAAGTCTTTGGCTATGATTTGTTTTCCCTGTAGGTATAGGTGTTGGTTGGGTTAGCTGGGTATGCAAGCTCCCTTTTTACCTTTTACTTAAAAAAAAAGGAAAAGTCAATGATTACTGCATTTTTATTTAGCTAAGTTCATGGCATAGAAGCAAAGTCTCCAAAGAATGCCCATTCTTGCTGCTGCCTCTGTGGTCTCCTCATTTGCCACAGAGCCATATTGCCTGGCTAGTGCTTTTGAACAGGGATGGCTGATGTTCTGCTCTTTTGCAGAGCAGTGTTGGCTGCCTCTGCTCACCTGGGCTGCAAATCAGGGATGCTCTAACTCCATATGAATGTGATTGCCTCAACTTCAGTTTCGGCCCTTCAGAAAAAAAAACAATAAATGCTGAGGTAGGTATTTCTTAGCATGAGCTGTTCCTAAAAATGTCTCCTGAAGTTTGCAAAAGGATTGTGAGAGGTATTTATCTATGCTGTTTGAATGAAGTTTTGCAGTTTTGGTAGGTTCTATCAAGACAAGTTTTCTGTGTTTTGTTATTGTTTGAAGTGTTTTTGAGATGGATGGTGAGAAAGAGCAACTGCATTACTTTCAGTAAAACAAAAGTGCTGGGCCCAATATCTGGTGTTACTGAGACAGGAGTTTCCAAATGATCTGTTTCTATAAGTTCAGGAGGTGAATACTAGAGAAAAGCAAAGCTGTGTGTTGTATTCTGTTTTTTTCAGAATCACAAACTCTGTACTATGTGCTTCTTAGGAGTAAGGATTTTATATGTTCTTCCAGTTAGAAGGTTTCTGTAGTTCTTTATTTCTTAGTTCTTAGTGGTTGTTCCTAGTTCTTAGTGACCTGACTGTAAGCATTAAGCCTTCGGTGTTTCAGGTTCCTCTCTTGCGACTGTCTCTTCTGCAGCTCATTCTTTAGACTTGTGTTACATGGTAGTGAATGATCCATGTATGGGGGGCCCAAGACTACATGAGTGTAACATGCAGACTGTCCTTCCTAGTTGGGATTTAAGGTCTAGTTCATAAGCCTGCTACTATACTGGGAAGATCTGAGATGGAGGTTTTGATGTGATGTGACTAACTTTAAAAATAGTGTCCTGGGTGTTTAAATTGCTTTTCCATGAAGAATAATGAAACAGCTATTTATTTTGAAGTATCAATGTTATATGAAATCCCTGTTTTTCTTAAAGTGGGAATTATTTGGCCCTTCTGTTAGGAGCCGGGTGTTGCATTGTCTCTTAACCTCATTCACCTCATAGAGTAGGAAGGTGAAGTACTTGACAATGAAAAATGAGGTAAAAGTAGTTTGATCATTTTGTTGACACCGTATTGTTTGCGTTAATTTAGTTTGTTTTAAATATGAAAAAGTTATTTCTTTGAGGAATCATAGAAAATGTGGTAATAGGAAGCTAGGACTTTGCAGTTGGTCTGCTCAGCATTTCTTTTCTGGTCTCAGTGGAGTGCTAAATCTGAGGTGTTGGCATTTGGGGAGTCCCCAGTTCTGCTGGAAAGATATATTTCAGTTCTGAGCTTGGCTTTGTGGCTCATGTTTGCTATGGGAACAGTGCTATTGGCAAGCTTTGTGTTGAAGAGCAGTATGTTTTGTTTTTCAAACAATAATTTACCAACTAGCTCTGAATATGTGCTTTGCCTTTCCATGGGGCTCAGCTGGGAGGATGTCTTTCATCATTTGATGAAACAGTCACTTTTTTCAAGGCTTCAGAATTGCACAATTCCTTGGCCAGCCTCTCCCCGCCCCCCCCCCCCCCCCCCATGCAGCATACCCATACACATATGTGTGTACACATTCCTGCTCTCTCATGCAGACTGAATAAGAGTGCTCAAATCTTCCCAGAAATCAGGCTTGCTATGCGATAGAAATGATGTCACAGCGGCAAAGAACTCCCAAGTGTCAAATATGCACCATGTTTGTAGGGGCTATTAGGCAGAGAAGAATTGTGTGCTGGTGTGTGTATTAAAAATTTTCTGTTCATTTTAAATGAAGGGAATCTCTCATGTTAGAGGCAGGATACCCAAAGTCCAAAGTTAATTTCAGTGCATCCTTATTTTAACTTCCACTCACAGCAGTATTGGCAGCCTCAACAGAAAAATTGCTTGCTGTTGAACTTTGGGGATGTCAGATAAGCATTGCTAATAAGCAATAAACTAGTAGGTCTAGTTGATGAATGATGAATGTTATTTTTCATTATAGCAACTTTCTGGCACTTAAGCTTTCCTATTAAGCTATGGAGGAGAAGTGTACTTTGTCTGATTATAGGAGACTTTTCCTTCACGAGAATGCTAGACAAGTACCAGGTTCTTAAAAACTAAGAGGTGGCACCATTAACCCGAGTTGTTACACCAGCAGAGGAGACTTTGGGTGAAGCGCTCTCACCCAGGATGCAACCAGGCTTGTTGCAGCTTAGGGACTCTGCCACAGTGGAGAAACTGTTCTTCACATGGTTTGGGTCACAGTTATGCTGGGGCAGGTTTCCACCACAAACACCAGGCTGAGGCTGGCCAGTCCATAACCGGGACCAGCACAGCTGGCAGTAAAACTTCAAAGGAAGGAACATTTAAGAAAACCATACCACTCTCTTGCTGCTTTTTTGTAGTACTTTAATACAGCATTAAAATGCTAGAATACTAGAGGAAAGCTGTATACTATCCAGCAAATAAGGCACATGTCGGAATGCCATTTTATGGACAATCCACAACAGAGGATTTACAGTCTCTTTAGCAACACAGTCACCAGATGAGCAAGGTGTCATCTTGGTTGCTGAAACAGAACTGGTACCTCTGAGGCCTTTGTCCATAGGTTTTGTTTGTTTGTTTTAGCTGTACAAGTTTATTAACAGTTACAGAAAAAGAAATTATACAAATTGTCAACTGAATCTGACAAGGTCAGTGGGTACAGCTAAACAAATGTAGTAATAATCAGGTTAATTTTTTTAAAGCTGAAGAATTCATAAGATACAGTGTTAGTTTTAGCATTAGTACACAATACAGTGAGTGCTGTACTAAATAACCTTTCAAGGGAAACAAGAATCCAGTACAGGGTTGGGCAGACCTCCCATTTTTAAAGTATCAAACTAAAAACCCAGTCCTTCAGAATATAATCAAACTACATGAAATGTAAAGTGTAAAAATGCTTCAAATACGTGCACATGCATATTCTATATTGCTATGAGTTCTAATTAAAATAAACATAAACCCCTACAATAATCTACTTCAGTACTTTTCTCTTACATCCTTTGATTGATATTATTGCTGTAGCTGATACTGCATAGCTGAGCTCACAGTCTACAAGGAGTTGTGAAAGTCAAGTTGTCAAACAGTGTCGCAACCAACTCCCTTCCCCTCTGGTTGTGGGAAAGGAAAGAACCACCATCTGAAACCCAACACTTGTGCTTCGGAGTTTCTGAAAGCCAAGTCTCTATGGTGCTTTCAGCATCTTCTGTGTCTCTCACAAGGCCATAAAGTGACAGTATACTGTTATTTTCTCCTCACTTGCTATATGTCTAGTGATAGCTTTTTCTAGCAATCCTTCCCCAAATACACATAAATAAACTGTATAAGCATTTTCATTTAAGTCTAAGCACTTGAATAATATATTGGTTACTTAATACTGATATTTTCATCCAAGGATAACAAAAACAATATGGCTTAAAGAATTGCAAGGGTTTTTGTCAGAATTATGTACCAACTTTCATATAATATTTTATGTAGACAATATTTCCTTCTTAATGTAGTTCTGTTGCATACTTTATACAGACAAAAGCATTGTAAAAAAAAAGTAAATTACTTCCATAAATATTTCCTTAAGGATACGTCCTTAGTTCTGCAAAATACTTAAGAAAACTCTTACCTCTGTTAGTATCCTAGTTGAGAGGAAGGCCCTTCTGAAAGCTTCTAAATTGTAAAAACTTTTCCTCAAAAAACAAACAATACTTTTTTTAAAAGGCCCTCAAATATATACAAAAAAAGTTACTGCAAAGAGTTTCCAGATAAGATAACAATTCACTATTACAAGAAATATTTGTAACCATTCAAAAATTTTAACATCTAAAAAGGTTTCCAAAATACACACATAGTATTAAAAAAAAAAAATGAAAGAAACTCTATGTCAAGTATAACTCAAGATAAATACACATCTGCAAGTAAAACTGTAAAATACTCCAATACAGGGGTAAACATTTATATCAATCATCTATAGCTAATAACTGCACACGATTGTCCCTTTGAAATTCATCCTAGAAACACAAACCATCATCCCTATATCTAAGATCTCAAACAGCCCTCTGAGCACTTCAGCAATATAGCAAACTGAATGGACAGCAGTGGTTGTGCAGACAGGAAAGAGATACGGGTTGAAGCCCAATCAGGAGTGGAGTGATATCTTAAAGAATGATTTTTTGTATGGGGGTAGTTCCATCACATTTTAAAATATGTTGGTGAAGGCAAGTGGAAAATGTATGTCAATTCACTTAACTTGAAAAACACATGTTGATGACTTATTGCATACTGTTCAGTGGACAACTCTTAGCATCCATACTAGGAAAAAAAAATTCTACATGGCCACAGGACAAAGAGAACTAATCTATGAAATCTGACACTTCCAGAAGCTCTTAACTTTTAATGTTTTAAGTAGTTCTATTTTTGGAATAACTGCTAGAGTGCCACAGGTATGCAACCCACGTATAATCTAAATTTCATGTTACACAAAAAGGTAAAAGGTAGATAATATTTCTTGGTATAAGACTTCTCTCAGACATACGTAACTTCACATTTTTAGTTTACAAACTAAGTCCCATATAATGGGGAACTTCAAAATACACCTATTTTCAGAAATAATATATTCTCTTGTGTATTTATCTGCAATTAAAAAGAAACTTTGAGACAAAAAGACCTCAAACTTTGCTTGTGTGGCATCATTTTATGTCCATGGTAGCAGCAGTAGAAACTTGCTAAAATGGGGCCACCCTTTAAACTATAGGGATTTTTCTTCATCACCATTAAATGAAGTATTTGTAACAACTTCATTGGAGCCACATCAAGTTAAAGCAGCTAAAAATCTACATCACACATTTCAAATCACTGATATTTTTCTCCAGAGCAGTGCTGATGCCAAGGACAAAATCTGTGAAATGTTCTGATCGACTAAGGAAATGTTGTGTTTAACTGTCTTTATTTTAAGAAATAAATGAAAGTTTAAAAATCTCCAAAGGGAGGTGGGGGGCATGTGTGTACTGCATGGATGGGTAGGCAGGCAGCAGCAAGCGTCTGAGATTAAAATTCCAGTTTGCCAAATAAATGCACAGAGCCAAATTTCTCTCAGGTATACCCCTAAAGAATATTCAATTTAGGGAGGCCTGTGTTGATTTAAAACTCTTTTTATGGATGCTTGCTTTTTTTCTGATGAGACTGAAAATGCCTTCAAGGGTTACTACTAGCTGATGTTGTAAATGCAGAGCTGGTTAAGAGAACATCAGAAAGCATTCAGATAAATCAACTCATCCTCTTTCCAGCCAAAAATCTGAATTTTAAAGTTTTTTCCAATATGGAAAGAGTTAGTTAGGTCTATAGGGAGGGGAAAAAGAGAAGAAATCTACATTTTGTAATCAATCTTTTTTCTTTTTTTTTGAAACCAAAATTCAGAAATTTCCCTTCTGTGCCATTAACTAAAAGACAATGGTCATAAGCTATTGTACTTTACTTATGCGGATGTGTTTTTCCAGCAACCCACAAACTATACACAGATGAGTGAGGAGGAAATGCTCAGGGCTGAACGCTATGATGCTAGGAGCAAACCTCATGCATGGAGGGACAGAGGAATGCTCCCCTCTTGCAAGCTTGGTGCTGCTGCCTGCCCCAGGCAGCAGCTCATTAGGGAGATGAGGTTTCAGCCCTGTGCAGCGAGGACAGGAGACAAGGGGATGCCCCCACACAGCTGGTGGGAAGCTGGAGTTCAGCCCTGTGGCTGCAGGGGAGTGAGGGTTGTGGCCACTCCCCATGGACCCCCAGTCACTGTCCCTCCTCACCCCACCTTTGGCAGGGATGGCAAGGCAAGCAGGCTGCTTCCAGCCCTGGCGTGCCCAGGGCCTGATTGCATCCACATGCTGCACCAGGATGGATTTACAGTCTGAGTTAGGCAGTACAAACTACGGCAGTGTTGCTTCTTGCTTTTCTGTGTGTTTTGTTCTTTATCTGCTTTTCCCCAACATAAGTGCAGGGGAAAATCTGTCCTCTTTTTTATTTCAAATATGCTTAATATTACTTAAATACTTTCTATGTCTGCTGTCTAGGAAAATATCAATAATGTAAATATTGAACTCTCATAAGTATGCTCTTAAGAATTATTATTCTACACTTATAGACATTAATTGTGTTAAAGTCGATCATGTGTATTTTTAGTACAACCTAAAAATCCATAAGCTAAAGGCACTGCCATCCAGTGTGGAATCTGGATAAACGATTTGTAACAGGGCACTGTCAGGAAAACAGCAACAATTGCATACAATGGTATCTTTTAGTTGGCCTTTGTTCAGAACCTGGTGGTGTGCTGTATATTCATGTCGCTGTATCAAGAGACGAGCTATTTCACTGATCTAATGGTTATCATAAGATGGAAATTAATTCAATACAGAAGGAAATGGTTGATAGCAATATTTTTGTTTCAGAGAGAAAATAAAATAACATTTTCTGTTATCTTCATCTAAGGGGGTTTCTCTCGTGGCCTTTAGCTGGACATGAAGCATCAAGGTGATTTTTTTGTACAAATACTCAAGAACATTTTTTTGTTCTGTGCTCAAGAGGAAAAAATAGATCTGGTTTAGCATGTGGCTCTTTCAAAATTACTCGTGCTTTAAACAAACTATATTGAGATTAATACTAGAGGTCAAGCTTTGAAAATCCACCCCTAGATTTGCCTGTGTATTTTCTTATTCATATTTGTATGGGCAGATTAGTATTTTGTTTAGAGAATTTGTCTCAAAGATAATTTCTGAGTCTGTGCAAAAGAATGTGTTTCCTTTTGAAAATGCTAAAACTGTGTATCTTCACTGAGGCAACTGAACTGTTAATAGTGTTAATTTTCAGCAATATTATTTTCAGCTGTTCTAGTTGATGGAATTGCCACCTGGACAAAACTAGTTTAGAAGTGATTAATTTAGTTAATACTATTTTAGCATTGCATAGCACTTATCATCCAGTGATGTCAAAACATTTACAGATCTTAAGTAAGCCTCACAACTCTCCTGTGAGGTAGGTATACCAAAGTATTATTATCACCATTTTGCAGTTGGGGAAACTGAGGTCCAGAAGGATCTTGTGACTTGCACAAAATCACGGAGCTAAAGGAAGACCTGTGGTCAGAAGCCAGGAGTCACAATGTTTATCTGTTGCTCTGACGAGTAGGCTGGGTCACTTGGGCTACCTATAAATAATGACATTTGGAAGATAAGTACATGACACTACCACCAGAAAAGGCAGAAACAATTTCGCCCTGCTTGTAGCAAAGCAGGGAAATGGCAAAAGTTTCACCCTAGAGCAAATTTGTGAAGAGCTTCACGTTTCCTATATGAATGCACACTGTAAGTTTTCAATTTGCTTTACAAGAGCTTGACTGTACATACTAGTAACTTGGCATAAAAACCCCTCTGTCTTAGCGTTATGGAGTTAATCCTCAAAACAAATTAAATTCCTATCAAGTTATTTAGGATTTAAAGTATTTCCACTAAGTATCATTCATGCAAATCAATCTCTCTAAAGGAAACTTCATCAAAATAAAATTGTTGGTTTTAAAAAAAAAAAACACAACCCAAACAAACATTATCCCTGTAATTTTTTAGTGAATGCTTCAAGTGAATTGCTTGTTCTGTCCTTTTGCCAACGTACCCTTCTGTAGACATACAAACAGGATACTGCCTTGAGGTACTTTTAGTTCATGACATTTCCCAATCCCTGATGAGATACTTTTTTGCAGCAGGATGCCCCTGCACAAAGTTCTACCTGAAATGGGACAATGAAATATAACTCCTACATTTTTCCTCAGGTATGTAGGTGCTTCATGAAGATATAAAGAGGGAAGGTTATACAGAGTATTCTTCATGCCTCAAAACACCCCTATGTCTAACAAGTTTTATATTACAACGAATTTGTACAGTAGAAAACAGGACACACAAATATTTCCCAAAAGTGGCTTTAAAACTATTATAAATAGTAAGTTTGGCTAATCTTTCAATTAAGGATTTTGGGGACAGTTTTAAGTATTCTTATCCCCCCTTATTCACAGTAAATTTAGTGTGCTTGTGGCCTAATGAACAACCCATACACATACAGGGACCATTTCAGCAGGATTATATGACAAGAGAAGGATCTGTTAGTTGTACAAGCAAGCCAATTTTGTCTCCTCCAAAAAACCTCTTGGAATCCTTCCTGATGCTCTGGGTCCCATTATGGCATTCCCTTTCTACCCAACCCACACCCTCAAACAATTATTCACTTTTTTTTTTGCCACGTCCTGCAAAAATGATTTTGCTTAAGCCCTGCCCAAACGATGGTAACAAACAGAAAAAGTCCAAGAAATCAGCAGCACAAAACTCTCAGACTTTCTAAAACTGGGGAAACATTTTTCCTTCTTTTATGCTGTGGCTTGTTTCACCTTCCTTTGTCTTGTCATATAACAGGAATAGCGTTCGTGTTGTGGGCGAGTGCTTGCAATTAGTGGCCCCACAGTTATTTAACCTCTGCAAAAGCCATATATAAACATATATTCCTTGTGAATATTATGCCTCGCCAGTTAAATAGTACTTCATTTCACCTGGCCATGACATAGGGTCTGTGTAAACAATCAGCAGAACCGGCAACCACGGTTCTGTTGTGAACACTATCAGTAACGCTTTATATATGTGTGTGTACATATATATTTACATATATATGTATGTATACAAATCATAGTCCTGCAAATACCTGTTGCATGCATGCACATGCACAGGAGAAATGTTACATTCTATTAATGGTAAGGCATATTATTAGATAGGCAATATTGGCAATTATTTTAGCTTTTATCTTGATGTGTTGTGTGGCTGTTGATCGCATGCTGCCAGAGGATCTTTAAGGATGATGGGGACGGGAAGAGGCCACTTGGAAGGTTTATTGCACACGGCGGCAGTAGTAGCCCAAGACTTTGCACTTCTCACACAGGTGCTGGGGATGTTCTTTGCTCTGATCCGAAACATCCAGGCCGTCCGGCTTTTCCAGGGGTCTCTGCAGCAAAGGGAAGGAAATCAGATTAGATAAAAGGTTTTGTCACTGTTACTCTTTATTATGCATATGAAGCCTACTTTTGTGCTTAACAGAGCTTTGTCCTAGTAATTATAAAGGTACTGTATTTTTTTCCTGAAAGGATAAAATATTTTTTCGGCTGTTAGCTCTGCACTGGTTCAGAGTGGCTTCACAACTTAATATCATTCTTCTTCATAAAGGTGGTGGTAACTGTTGTAAACAAATTACTAAAAGACTGAATTGGGGACTATGTTTATAAAAGCAGTAACACAGAAGAGTTTATTCTCTTGGTTCCAGTAGCTGAGATGGACCAAAGGCATTAACACTTCAAGCAAGGGAATCCCATTGCCCAGCAATGCCAGCAGGGGTTACCAACGTAAGGATTAGCTGCTACAACAAGAAAACTATTTAACCATGCACAGATACTACATAGCTAAACAAGGTTTTCCCAATACTCAGCCCCACATTTCTGAGGCTGAAATTTTTTAAGTAGAGCAAAGCTATTAATAAAACAGAAAAAAACCCAAACAACCCAACCTCACAACACAGCCCTTTGCCCTGAACCTAAGTAATAAATTGACTGTATTTTTTAATAGTATTTGTGTAATCACAGGATTGGAGGTATATTCAGCTAAACAAGGGAATGAAACTGCTTTGTTTCTAGTAGATCTTTGTTCTTTAATTTTCTGTGACATGTAAAGGGTTTCACAATAATTCTGAAAATAAAATACCCATGTTAAATATTGCAGTAAGGTTAAGTGTTTGGAAAGTCTAACAGGTAGAGATGTAAAAAGAGATGCAATGTAGAACATCATAAAGTGCACCATTTGTGTGAAAAAAACTGAACAAAATTCCCTAACCTATAACTTCTCTATTTGTGAAATGTACCTGAAAGATTATTTCATTGCATGGTGCCTTCCCATGAAGACACCGGTTGTTCTATGGGACAGTGGTAGAGATAGCATGTGGTGTGAAATCTGAAAACAAGCCATAAGCTTCTCACTGTTCTCACAGGGATACTAGACTCTTGCTCATCTCTTCAAAATATGATTCTTGGAGCAGGGAGTGGATAAATATAAATGACAAAATTATGGCCATTCATCTTTTCACACCTTTCCAAAATCCTAAAGACTTTCCTTTATCTGTAAAATCTCAAAGTACACCTGATCATCTAAGTTTTCATTCAGAAGGTCTTCATTCCAAAGCCACCCATCTAAGACCTTGTGGATAGGAAGGACAGAGACATTCAAAGCTTTTCTTTTTGGCTATGTAACACATGAAGAACAGCTCATATTCCAGAGGATAGAAGGGTTTCTCAGCTCTCTGAATAGCTAAAATGAGACAAAATATATTCTATTATTCTGAACAAAGGATGTAAGGATATCTGCAAATTCTTGCTTGGTTATATTGGATTATAAGTGCAACACTCTTATTATATTGCACAGTTAGTAAAAACAATATATGGGAGTAATTAAGTGGTGATTGCCAATGGCTTGTTACTGATTCAGTGTTCTTACCCATGATATTGCCTGAAGTTTCCTCTGTCCTGGGCTGCATATTATATGTCTTTGAGTCTAACTTAATTTACAATTTAATTGCAAATTTGATTCCCTGTAACAGGTAGGGGATAAGGAAGGCAGATAGACCCCTCATCTCCTCTGAATCTTTTAACCTTGCCCTGCAACCTCACTGAGCTTTGAATGACTTGTTGGAAGTCAATATGTTAGGATTTGAGATCAGAACCAGCAATCCTGTTTCTAGGCTTGGAACCTAACTGCTGGTGCAGGCAGTGCTTCTGCCACAATATAGACAAGTTGAGTAAGTGTATTTGGCCAGAAAAGCTGCCCTTCTGCTTTTTCTACCACTTATTCCACCCATATTTGCCCACAAATTTTCTTCAAGAATTTGCATTACATAAATGTAGTCAAAGATGATGCTCAGGTTCAGGAGTCCCAGGAGTTAATTTATGCTTCTCAACAAAGAATTTGAGAGTTTTGAAATGCTACAATTAAAACAGACTATTCAACTCAGTTCTGATTGCTTCTACATAATAGCTGTGCTCTGATTAAAGAGAGAAAAAAATACAGCAGTTATCATGTTTATTGATATAAGCCAGATTTTTTTTTTAATACGCAAGGTCTTGGGAATCATTTTTCCTGGAAATAGTGCAAAGGACATCGGGAATGCCTTGAAGCGCCAAGAGTTTTTGGACGGTTTTCAGAAACAATAGCTCTCCGTGGTTTGCTTTCCCCCTGAGCTGATTGAGCTCAGCTTTTTGGCCTGAAAAGCATTTTGATTTCAGAAATGTTATTGTTACCAGTGTGTTACGACACAGAGGCTTGGGAGAGAGGGGTTATGAATGCAGGAAAGCAGGTTGCCAAGGGCCAGCTGGAAGGAAGGGAGGCGAGCAGAGCCTGGGCTACATTTCTGGTGAGGTGGTGGAGAGCTGAGGCTTCGAAACTGGCAGTGTGCTTGTGTGGTTTGTGTCCCAAAACCACTTCAATACAACTTTTGCATAAAATGAGGTCCAAGCTTATTTCCATTTGCTGTTTTATCTTTGTGGGTTTCTTGTAAGGCAAAAACCCCCACCCCTCAAACACCCTGAGAAGAAACTATTCTTGTCCCACTGCTATTTGTCTGTTACTAATTGTGGAGGACTTTAAAGTAATAACCTTACACCCTTGCAGCCTTCCTTACACCGTGCTAAAAGGGCAGGACATTAGACAGCCAAAGAGCTGTGTATCCATCAAGGTTGGACTTCCTTGGCACAGGCTGACCTTGGACAATTGTCACCAGCTTTGGTGTGGTGGAAGCCAAAGCACAAGAGGGGTGCGGCAGGGTCGGGCTGCTGCACACTGTGTTAGTTTTGGGGATTGCCTGAATTATGCAGAAGATCCAAATAGCTGAGGAGTCTGCAAGAGTTCTGTGCTGCTGCTGAGAGGCTGGTAGCACGAAAGCTCAGCCATGCATTTGGAGAGGGTGTGGAGAACAGGACAGGCTATTTGGCTGAAAAAATAATTCCTTTCCTTAGAAAGAGGTGAAATGGAGCTTGTAAAACAGCAGAAAATCCTGCTATGTTTCTCTGGGAAAGGTATGCTTTTTTCCATTAAATTGAGAATTTAAATATAATACTTCAATTTTCTTTGTCCTTTTTTTTAAATGCAAGCATTGAGAATTTGGCAGTCCATATTTTCAGTAAAAACTACAAGGATGGGCACTCAGATTCTTCATTTTTGTGCGTCTTTCTTTAATTTTCTCCTGGTAGTTGCAGGGTGGAAATAATCTTATGCAGCTCCACCAGGAAAGCATTTGGTGGTACTGACTAAAGCTGTTGCCTCAGGGGAATAAAGCTGAAATAAATTTAAATTTATACAGCAATTCCTGTCCCGCAAATTAACTTTTGATTGTGAACTATTGCTGTCCCAGTCTACATGTACTGAATGAACTCTGCATTCCCCACAAGTCAGTTAAAAATCCAAAACTCTCAGAACAAAAAGCTCACCCTTACAAAGTGTTAGGTATCAGAGAAAACATCACTGGGACATCCTTGAGGAAAATTGCTTCCACTAAGAAGCAGAATGGAATAATGTGGCTGCTTATGTTTGTATGTAGAAGACTGACGGGTTTTTTTTGCTGTTGAATGGAACAATTTTATTGAACCACTGAAGGATAAAGGATTGCATCAAAACCCAAATGTAAGAAAACACTTATAAATAATTTTCTGGACTCATTACCTCAAGTCTTAATGGATCAAGTAAGATGATTATGACAGATTAGATATGTGAATAGAAATGTATTCTGCAAGTATAGCTGGAAGGGTAACTGTCAGGTTGACAGCCTTAAGGAGCCATAGCTAGCTATGCTTCCCTCAAGAGACACATGCTATCATGAATTTGTAAATTTTTTTGTCTAATAAAAAGTTATGCTCTCGTGAAAAAGGGTGAAATGCAATGTGCATTCTTGAGCAGCAGACCTTCTGCTTTTCTGTCTGACTGGGGGGAACAGGGACATTAACAAGGCCCTCAGTTGTTGCTGTTAATCTGGGAGGCAGCGATAAGAAGGCTGTAGATCAGAGGCATGATGCTCAGAGACAGCAAGCAGCCTCTGTCAGCAGCATGCCTCTGGGACAGGCCAGCTAGGAATGAACGATAACTGCGTGAGCTAAATGGTGAAAAATCTCTTTATACAGTTCAGAGAAGCAGCAGGCTGGGGTCATCTGTATTCCCACTGCTGGAGAACACAAGTATGGGCATGCTGGGGAGGGTTTATTAAATATAAAGAGTCAAAAGATCATATTTGTAGGGCTGAGACTGTTGAAAAGTTTATTTGGCTTGAGTGATCAGATCCATCCCTCCCCATACTGAGAGAAGAAAGGTGGCTGTGGATGCACCTGGGTACGGGAATTGTGATGGTATCACTACATTGCTCATGGAAGTAATAACTTGGATATCATGAAGAATGTATTTACATATCAAATTATTTCCAGTCCAACAGTAAATTCCTGACAGCTGGAAGAATATATTGTCCAAGAGGACAAGTCGGTCACCAGATGCTGGTTCTACACCAGTGCAACAGCTGTCATCACAAACAGCACTGGAGTTAGCCACAAAGTCAGAGAAGAAGCCTTGATAAGAGGCCAGCCAGGAAGCAACCACAGGCGCAGATGTTGCCGTTATAGCAGGCAGGGGAAGAAAATGAGAGTTCCAAGCTTGGCATCTGGGCTGTTACAGTGCCAAGAATGCCGGTGAATGGCTATAAGGACTGGCTCCATTGCTGGAGCAGAGTAAGAAGGAGCATAAACAACTACAAAATCCAAATTCACTGGAAGAATAAGAGGTAGGTTTAAGTCCCATCTGAGATGTCTGTTTATGTTGAGAGTAGCTAAAGTAACTACCCAGGAAACTACTTTTGGAATAGCCATAGAGCAGCTTTGTCAGGTCTTTGGTAGTTCTTAGGTCTCCTACTTTGCAATAAGGCTTAAGCTCAGTGGTCCTCCAATTTTTGCCCCGTGTCCTGTGAATTCCTCCATGGGGAGATTTATCACTTTAGGCATGTGGTGGAAACACAAAAGGAGGAACACAGTCGCACAGTTTAGTCATGAAAACAAAAATGCATGCAGAGCTTCCTTGGGGTGAGGAGCAGTTTTGCAGCTCAGGTATGAGAGCCACCTGTTTCCCTGTTCTGTGGATGAGTTAGGGAACGAATGGCAGCAGACCTGCTATCAAGCTCTTGTGTTACTTCTTGTAATACATGCTCCACTGACTCTCTTAAATGTAGAGATTTAGAGCTGTATTTATAGAGCACTCTGAAGTATATACACAGCTGTAAAATTGCTGAGAAGACTTTTCCTGCCCCAGAGAGATTAAAAGCTCATTCTCACAGATAGGGTATGTGGAATAAGAGCACAGGGCTGAATTGAGACATTCCTTGTGGGGAATTGGCACAGGATCATTTCCTGGAGTGAAAGGAGCCTTCAGGAACAAAGAGCAGGTGGCAGGGAAGTGTGGCTGCTCTCCTCTCCAGGGACCCACTAATGAAAGGTATGCATAGGAAATCAAGATTTGAACATAGCTGCACAAGCCATTCACAGACTCAGCATATGTGCTTAAATGGCTACCTCAGAGCTATCCAGAGTGGAGATTAGCTTCAGTACTCTGACATTACTGCCTGAGCCAGTTACACGGGAATACTCGGGCACAAATCATTCCTTGTGAGACCATGTGGACAAGGCCTACAGGTCTGAAAAGTCCACAGATTGAGGAAAGCAACTGAGGAAGATGAAGTACAGAGATGGAGATGAGGACTGGAGAAAAGCACAAACCTGACAATTGAGAATAAACTCCTAACTCACTGCAATAAATATCAACCAATCCTGAAATAAGGATTTCAAATTTTTTCTCCTAAATTGGACAAAAGCATCCTAATTTCCAATATTCAGGGTGACTTAGCAAGTCTTGGTGGCCCATGTGATTTCAGCTATTGAATAGACTCTACAGAGGTCCATCTCTTTAGTGAGATACTCACTTGACTATACCAGAGGATGAGAAAGTATCCTTGGAGATGGCTGCTGTGTCTTCTCTATATCCACACTTTCCTGTAAGTGTCCTCTACTGCCCAGGATCAGATGTGGAACAGAGGAGGTTGATCTGACCTGGTATGAGTTTTCATGCTGTATATACTATTGTGAATGGAGACTTTTTATAACATGGTCTCACTAAGGAAATGTGGCACCCGACTGCTTTAGACATGGTCTGAGTTGTTTGCAGTTAAGTAATTTTTGTAGTTGTGGAGGCTCTTGTAAATTGACATAAGGATAGTTAATGTTGAGCACCAACAGTGATTTTCATCTGCTGATAAAATGACTTAATTTTTAATAATGTTCAAGATACCTTTTTTATCTGTTAGGTCACAATGATATATTTACAAAATGATAGGGCAAGGAATAAGAAAGAGATGCTGAATTCTGACACCTTGCAGAGAAGAAATATCAACAAGATTGTTTGGAAGTAGAAATAATTTATTTCACTAGAGGTAGATACTGTCTGAGCCTGAATAGAGGTCAAACTTCTCTGGTCTGACCAGTTCGTCTGGGTTTTGTTAAATTGGAAAAAGAAAAAATCCATTTACGGATTACTTGTGCTATGATCACACCACATAGTGTGGTGACTTTGCAGTGAAAGAATAGACACTACTAAACAGAAACATTGATTTCTTTTTCTTGAACGGAGTTAAAATGGCACAAGAGAAGCATGGCTTCTAGGGAGAGACAACATTTTTCTTAGATGAGTTGTTTAAGCTGGAAAAGCTGCCTAATAGAAGATTCAGGTGAGAATGAAAATACTCTGATCCCATATAATAAAGGCAGTAGGAGCACATCACTAGCTAAGGACATCCAGTAATGCACTGGGGGCGGGCAGAAAATTATTTCTGAAAACTTCTAGAAATGCATAGGAACTCAAACATAAGTGAGGACTCTCCTATAGTAGGTGCCAACAAAAGAATAAAAATCTAAAAAGTAAATAGGAAATATATACAGAAAATGTTAAGGTGATGTAATAGTACTAATTAAAAAAAAACCCCCAAACTTAATAAAACAATCCTATGTGCACAGTAAGATTTTTTGTGCTTTAACTCTCCAACTAGAAATATTGGACTTTTAATGAAATGTCTTTCACTATGCTTTTACAAAATATAGTCATTAGTGTAAGAGTACTAGTGACTTGGGTAGAGCATATTTTCCAAAATAGTGCAGAATAACACCACACAGATAAATGTTGATAAATGTTTAGAGAGAATCTGGCATTGAGCTGTATGCTTGGACAAAAAAAACATGTATGGGTTAGCAAACAGTAAGCTCTGTCAAGAAGCACTGCTGACCACATGCAGCCTGTTTGCTGCTGGCTCTGTGCATGAACTCATGCTGTTTTCTTTACTGTCTGACTATTGCTGGTATGTTTAATCAGAACTAGTACAGGGCACCTCCGGAAGAATGAAAAAGGATGATAGCAACACTGAGAAATAGTAGCAGACAGAGGTGAGGCAGTGATGACAGGATGTAAAATCTTTAGAGGCTGTAAATTCAAAGTTTGGGAAAGAGCACTAGTGACTGGCTGCAAGCTATTTATATCTGGAAGCCTAGCTGAAATGCTTGAAGACCTCAAATAGCTGCAATACCTACTGGTGGGATGTGAACAGATGGATAAATATGAAGAGCAAAGCTCTTCCACATCCTGAGTTACAGTGACCTTAGGGAATGGTGTGGAAACATAGCAATGGGGGTCAGCTGTGGAAACCTGCATTGCACATGCTGTGATTATTCCCTGGAAAATACCATGTATATGGCTTCAAGGCAAGCACAGCTTATGGAAGCATTGTAGACAGCAACCCTTCCACAGCATGTCTTTGACTTTAGTACTACTATGTAGATTAGACTCTACTGCCCCAGGGACTACTTGTAAACCTTGTTTACTACAAAATGTAGATATTCCCAGGTCTATGACTCTTATATAGTATGGATGGGATACCTCTTGAGCAATTTCTTGTGACCCTTTCAACAGTAACGTAAATGATGGAAAGAATTTAAAGAATGAGGTAAATATTTATAAACTTGTGTTATAAAATAAATGATCTTGTAATTTCTCTCACCCCCAAGACTGTACTTCCATGTATGTGATAAATGATTTCATTTCTCAGCCTAGATCTTGGTGTGGTTGTCTACACAAGCTGTCTAAACAGAGGCAAGGAACCAGAGACCTTGGAAGCTTTGAGATTCTCATGTAAGTCAGTGAAAGAAAATTGCTTAGTTTCCTTCCATATGTATGCTTCCACAAAAAAGGAGGTCTTTGGTTTTTATCACTTGAAATATAGTTTCCAGTCACAGTTTTGTCAGGGAAATTGAACTGCAGTTTCTAAAGAGGAACTCTTTGTTTTCAGGTTTGGAATCAGAGTGGCATTAGCCCAGAGAAAGGGGAATGGATCACATCATCTCAACTGGCCAACAGAAACAAGATATTCACTAGCTTAGCCAGGGAATTGTGCAAGTTCACTGTATATTCCCATGATAGAAAGAAGGGATGATCATCTTGTAGTGAATTATGTCAAGTTTAAACCAAGGCTTCTGCCACAAGCGTGACAGGCTTCAAAACCTACATTTTAACTGCAATTCATATTGCTTTGAGATACTAGCAATTCTAAATCAATACTTTGGCTGCATATTGGAATGCAATGTTGCCATAGAGACTGAGCCAAATCTTGCCCTTAGAATTAGATGAATATGCGCACGTGTATAAGAGGAGGAAATATAGCTGATTTGATATTCCTGTGTGGGATAAAGCTTAATAAACTTATTTGTATCTCCCCTTCTTGCTTGTCACAAGAAAATTTCAATATTCCTCTGTCTTTTCATCATAACAAAGTCACAGTATCCTTCTTCAGGATTTGTTTTTTTTTTCTGGACATCCTCCTTTCCAAAAATCTCATGAAACGATATGAAGTGTTCCTTACGAGCCCACGGAAAGAGTTTTTTATAGCAATTTTACAAGCACTTAGGTAACTAATGAGACACCTAAGGCTCCTGATGGAATTTCCTGTGTACCTATTACAAGTACATCCAAATGATCTGTCTATGGTTTGAGCAGTCTCTCTGGCTGGGCAGCAGGTAACTTAACCCATGCAGAGCTCCATTTATTACTGAGATTCAGCTGGGACAAATTACACCTGAGGCAAATCACACCTCCCAAATTCTTAAAATAACTCTCACTTTTCCATCCACAACAATTTTATGCAATATTGTGAAACCCCTCTCAAATTTTGGAGTGATGGACAAATTTATTTTTCATGGGATTGTCAAAAGTGACTTTCTGAATGAAAATTCAGCTTTGACAGCCAGTCTGTAGCCTGGTTTGTCAGGGAAACAAGGGATTTAAACTCACGCAGTTGGTCTGTCTGTCTCCCACTAAAGACCCCTGAAGTGGTTGACTTCTTGTGACCAATTCTGGTGGGATGAAAGGAACTGGCAGTCAGTTTTCCCATCGTGAACTAGAAATGCAGGAAATTACCTCAAGGGATAGATGTGACTGCAACCTGCAAGGAGCAGGAAAGACGACTGTGTGTACCATGTGAGCTATGGCTAACAGGATGGGCAGATACAGCTTTCCTAGCACAGCTACTTCTTAGATTTGACTCTCTCAGCTTAATAAAACACTTTCTCATGGAGTTCTTTGCTTGTGTATCACCTGGTGTCACAGAAACAGAAACCTCTCTTTAACCAGGCTGTCTTGCTTTAGGAATTCTGTAGGCAGAAGTCATCTTAGTATTGTTGTCTTTTATCACTAGCCTTTATAAACAGACATAGCCCTTTGACCAAATCCAATCTTATTTCAAAAATAAGGTAAAAAACCACAGTAGTACACATGGGCAATAACTCCACTGACACCAGTGGAATGAAACATTAAATTGGTGTAAATATGAAGAGTATCAGAAGAGCTAGGAGGCCCATTGCTACTGCTGAAGTTGTTTTACTCCATCTCAGATTATAAGGCCCTGCAGCCTGTTTCTATAATAAAGACAGGTAAAGATTTGTTTTGGAGGTATTTTTACTGAAAGATAGGACATTCAAATCTTGCAACTCTGATGACACTGGTCCAGATTTCCAGGACTGAGAATAGCAGCACATGTGGGAAACAATTTTTTGTGTGTTGTAGTCTACATCAAGTCCCATTTAAATCTTACCCATGCTTTACAAAGTCAAGAGCATTCCTAGTTCCTAACCTGTATGCTAGCAGGTCTGTACTTCTCCTACCTGTTTGTGAGGATAAACATTAATGTGGCACTTGATACATTCTTGTCCCATGTTAGCCCAGGAGTTTCCGCTCATCCATTTTCTCTTGCATTTGGGGCACTTATATTCACCAAAGCAGCGTTTCTTGCCCTGGTATGGAGTAAGGCCTTCTCCTTTTGGACGAGCCTACAAAACAAAGGCAAGTAGCAATGAATGACCAAAAAGGGTTGTGGGGGAATAGTAGAAAAGTAAGGCTACTTTTAATCAGGAAACTTTGGGCAAAAGATACTGGAGGCAGACATGAAGGTCATATCCCCTTAATGAAGAGTTCATGTGTTAAAGCTAGCGATTAACAGTTCTGAGAGTTACTTCTGTACAAAGTATTCAGAAGTTCAAGAAGACTTGTAACACTTGTGACACTGAACATAGTATTTAGAAACATGCCTGTGTGCCTTTTGCAATTAATAGTTTTAATATCCATTTCATTATAAGATCATCTCTATTGAGTACATATTGCTAGTATTATATATAGCACCTGGAGAAGTAGCTCACTAGTAAATTTCTTAACTAGATCTTTGTCAATTCCTGACTAGAACCTATCATTAAGAAGACTTTTTATAATGCAGCTTTGCAGCGCCTCTAAACAATGAAATATTGGCAATTCGTTAGTATGTGGATATGCATTATTATACGGGAATGCACAAACTGGAATTGACTATGAAGGCAAGACATGGTTTTTGATTAGTGGAAATCATTAATTTCATGAACTTAATTTGGTTTCTTGCTCTTGGTAAACAGTTTCACTGATTTCTACATTTTGAAGGAAACAGGACGGGATTCTCAAATAGAATGTTGTGATGTCTAAATGTTAAATGTACCCTGAAGAAAGCGTTTTTATCTAGGGAAGCTAGTAGAGTAGACAATGACCTTACACAAATACTGGTTTTATTTTTTCTAAATACACTCACTAAAACTGTGTGCTGTACTTAACAAACACATAGTAAGGTACATAATATGCTAATATGTTAAGGTGAAGATGAGAGTATTGCATACAGCTGTTCTGAAGATAGCTGCAAAGATGAAGCCATTTTCCCACAGTCTCTAGCAGGTGTTGAAATACTGCCCATGTATTCACAGTATTTTGTTTGTTGTTGCTTAGCTGGAGATACTTTGCCTGTATAGTGGCAGAATGGCATGATCGCCTATCAAAGGCTTCTTTGTCATTTATTTATATGTCATGCCTCTGCAGCTTTTTTTTTTTTTTAAGGTTCCCAGGTTAAGTTTACAAAAGTTAAATGACCCATTATGCTGGGAAAGTGTTTGTTTTTGTTTCGGGAGCTTGTAGATTTCTCAGTGTGTAGGTCCAAATTGCTTTCTATGTGAAAACATGCGTTGAAAAAGCAGGTGGTTGGCAGAAGACCTGAGCTTGGCAGGAACTCTGAGACTTGAACTCCCGTGGCTGATGGAGATGGTGTACACTGTGTTACCTCCAGGGTCGCATGTGGGAGCAAGGCGGAAAGGAACATTTAGTGCGCTCCCCCTATACTGGTGGGCAGAAGAGGAGCAGGAGGATCCCAAACCTACCCTGGCCTTTTTTTTTTTTTTTTTTTTTTTTGGTCTGTAGTGTCAGTAAGCAACATTCTCTATTTTTCACGCTTATTCCTCAGCATAGCAATATTATTTGTTAAAAGATCAGATGCAGTATCAAACTCTGTTACACACAGGCAAACATCTATAATAATTTGCTTCATGACACTCAATCTGACAAGCCACTGTGAATATTCTGATTCATAGCATAGATGAAGCTGACACTAGGACACATATATTTACAGAAGTATTGCACAGAAGGAAAAAAAAATGTTCATTGGTATAATGAGAAACGTTTGGACTTCCATGACTAAACAAGTGCTGGCAGGCACCCAGATCCATGGTGTCCCTTGATAAGGATGGGAGATTGTAATTGAATGTAGGGCAGGAAAACATCAATTTATGGAGATATCCTCATTCTGGACACTTAATTTGGCTCTGTGTCTGAGGAATTGGTAGCACAACTCAAGTCCATATAAGAAGGAGCCACATGCACTCTTCATTTAGAAATTTTCATGGAATTGAGTAAGAACCCGGTGCACAGTGAGCTCTTATGATTGAGAGATGTTCCCCCTCCTCCTGAGGGGTCACAGATTGCTTTATTTGTAGTTTCAATTGGGGCTATGTTATTGAACAGAAGATGAGTTATTTCTGATTCTCAGTTTGTTGCACTCTACTTAAACTCCTCCTGCAGGCAGACCTGGAAATGCAGCTTCATTGCCCCTACTAAGAAACACAAGGTCACAGAGTGCATTATTTCCAAAAGTAACAGCACTAACTTTGGAGACAGAGAGTGTCTGAGAAGTCTTCTAAATGTTTCCAAACAGTATTTAAGCATAACACTCCCACTGCAATATGTTATGCCAGCCATGAAGAGCATTTAAACATCAGACTCCCACAGCAATATGTTGTTCTAGCCACAATTCACAGACAGGGGAAATTCAGAGATGGCCACTTTGAGTGGGCTGGTAACTGTAGGTTTCTCCAGGTCAGGTAGCTGACTTCAGAGATGCCAATGTCCTGAAATGCTCTGCCCTCACAAATGCACAGGAGGGCACTGAAGATGCTAGTCGGTGAAGTCCTCTGTGTGTGCAGCTGGGCATCAGAAATGGAGACTTTCCAAATTAGAAGCTAACGTTAAAATTTGGGTTCTCTAACTTGCTCAGCAAATCAGAAGGAGAACCAGGAAAAGAATGGAGGAGCCCTGACTCCAGCGGTAATTTCCTGTTATAATTGCTAGACTAAACTTCTGATTTATTTTTATTTTAACTTTCTGGCTGTCACAGCTCCCTCCTCAGTGACTTTAATTAGTTTGCTGGCAAAGCTACTACATTCTTTGTAGGTGTTTTGCTATTCTGCTTTATGGATGTTTATACTTTGCCCTGACAGATATTATTTTCCTTCCCATATCTTCAGTTCCCCAAACTGTGCCCCACAGGGAATTTGGATTCTCAAACAAATAAGCTCATTTTCTCTAGTGAGAAACATCATTAGGAAGCACTGACAGCAGTGAAGGCAACTCTCCAACTCCTCCACCATTCAGGCCCAAACAAAACAGAAATTTGACAGTATTTGGTGGAAGGCAAAACCTGAGCAAGATACACTAGTGGCCTGAGAGGTCTGAGGCCCGGTGTTTTCTTTTTTCTTTTTCTTTCTTTTTTTTTTTTTTTCTTTTCTCTTATGTCTGTGGCTTCAGCAGCAGCACAGTTGAATTGCATAAACATTTCCAAGAAACAGCCTGCTCCTTGGCACAGAAGCAGCCAGACCTGCCTGGCAGGGTGCTTGAGCACCCGGTAGTTCTGTGACAGAGGTGTCTCAGTGCTCATCCAGCTGGAGGGCAAGAACTGTTTTCACCAAATGTTTTTCTTAACCAAGTGCCAAAAAAGAGCAAGAAGACACATTTTGTCTTTTGGTATTAACCTAAAGACTCTTATTTTATAAAATGTGGGATTTACCTTGTTTAAACCATTAACCTCCTACTCCTTCCCCACCCTGAGCATTCACTCACTGAGCATTACCTTTTCTTACTCTTGCTGCAGATAGGGATTTATTTATGTTTTGATTTAACCTGGCAAAGTTATGCCCCTATTCATAATGACAAAACATTTTGTCGCTACCATGTTAACATATGTTGTCCTGTTGCCTTTCGGACCAGGTAGTCTTTGGCCCAGATTCTACCCTTGGCTGCAAAAGCTTGGTGGAACATCTGCCTTACCATGTTTGAAATAATATTCAAACTAGGTTACAAACCACAACGTGAACAAGATTTTTACATTTTCAGCATTCTTTTTGTCTGGGGAATTGACAATTTTATGCTTTAAATGCTGATTTGACAGGCTTACTCTATAAAACCAAAGGTCCCAGCATTTTTCCTGCTATGTGACTATACGGCTCTCCAACAGCTATATACAGGCTGGATCAATGGACTGAGGCCGTTGCTATGAGGTTTACCAAGGCCAAGTGTCGGGTCCTGCACTTGGGTCACAACAACCTGATGCAATGCTACAGGCTTGGGGATGAGTGGCTGGAAAGCTGCCAAGCAGAAAAGGACCTGGGGGTGCTGGTCAACAGCCAGCTGAACATAAGCCAGCAGTGTGCCCAGGTGGCCAAGAAGGCCAACAGCATCCTGGCCCATATCAGAAATGCTGTGACCAGCAGGAGGAGGGAGGTGATCGTGCCCCTGTACTCGGCACTGGTGAGGCTGCCCCTTGAATATTGTGCGCAGTTTTGGGCCCCTCACTACAAGAAAGACATTGAGGTGCTGGAGCGGGTCCAGAGAAGGGCAACAAAGGTGGTGAAGGGTCTGGAGAACAGGTCTGATGAGGAGTGGCTGAGGGAACTGGGGTTGTTTAGCCTGGAGAAGAGGAGGCTGAGGGGAGACCTTATCGCCCTCTACAACTACCTGAAAGGAGCTTGTAGTGAGGTGGGGGTCAGTCTCTTCTCCCAGTAACAAGTGATAGGACAAGACGAAATGGCGTCAAGTTACACCAGGGGAGGTTTAGATTGGACATCAGGAAAAATTTCTTTACCGAAAGAGTGGTCAAACATTGGAACAAGCTGCCCAGGGAAGTGGTGGAGTCACCATCCCTAGAGGTGTTCAAAAAACGTGTAGGTATGGCACTTTGGGACATGGTTTAGTGGGCACGGTGGTATTAGGTCAACGGTTGAACTAGATGATCTCAGAGGTCTCTTCCAACCTAATGATTCTATGATATGTATCTTCATTCAGACATTTCAAAGACTATTCCATGCAGCCAGGGCAGGTAGGCCTTTGAGGATGATCAAAACCAAACAGATTTTTCTAGAAACACCAGAAACTAGCCATTACTTGAAGTATGTCTCAATGTCCAGATCTAGGCCTAAAACAGATTCTTCGTGGTGCTTTGACTTTGGAAATCAGCAGGAGATTTGCAGAGGGGACAGCCTTCCTTCCCAAGGTACCCCTGGGGTGGGAGCTGTGGTGGCCCAGAGCCCCTTCCCTCCTCATGGCCCTCAGGCACAAACTGAAGCTAGTCTTGGACTGCTGGTGTTAGTGCTGAGGGGGACTCCCTCTGGCCTTGAATTTGGGAAGCAGCATAGAGTCTGCAAAAGCCCTTGCCAGGCCCTCTGTCCACTAGCACTTGCCAAATGAAAGGACCTTGTGCTCTGATTCATAAGACAGTGATACATCACCTCGGTTTTCCAGACAAACTAAATAATCTTTGCAGGTTTACCTAGCCAGTGCACATGTTTGCCTTAGCTAGATCCAATGTACGTACAAAGCCAGTGGTTTTTTTGTGTGTGTGGCACAGCAACAAAAATGACATTGATATTCCATTCTTCACTGACACCCAGCTGCCTCTATTTTTCATCCTCTTCCTTTCTTCAGCCAAAACCACAAATTTGCCATAAGATTTTAAAAGTGTTTAAGTTGAGCTTTTATGCTGGTAACTGTCCAGCCAAGCTTTTTCTCAACCTATTGGATTGTGCATCTCGTGCAGGAATCTGCCAAATCACTTGGCAGTGACGGAGATAAAAAAGGACTCTTTGCTTTCCCTAGACAATTCGCTCTATCAGTTTGCAGAGTCAGCAAAACCCAAACAAACCCTGCCACATGCCCTGCTTAGAGCTATATTTATTATAAACAACAAGGGGCAGAGAGTTCCCTCAAACTGAAATGCAGAGGAACATTTCATTTAACACTCTTCCCCTCATCTTCCCCTGAGTTTGTGTTACACAGCTGAAAGGTGTACAGCACAGGGGGAAGAATGAAGTCAACATGACACTGGCAAGTGGATCCCCTTCCTAGAGCTCTGTAAGGGTCTGCTTATAAGGATGCTTCATCAAATAAAGCAGAAGAGCAATAATACCAAACACCAGCTTGGTGCACTGACTGGCTTCCAAGTGGTTTGCGGGAGTGGGAGGGCCAGAGTTGTATTTTGAAATGTGAGCCCTCTGACACTCTCAATTGTAAGTCAGCAGAACTAGGAGATGGCATTAACAAAAACTAGCCCTCTTATTTTGCGCTACCATACATGCATAGTTTTGAGAAAGATAAAATGATGGTGGTAAAGCATACCCAAAATTTTCAATTAGAAAACAAAAGTATTAGGGCCGATTTGGCATATTTGATATCCTGGCATTCTAGCCCTGACTCTGCAGCAAGTTGTAGAGTGTTGGGAAATTCACTGAAGTCCTCTCATCTTTCTCAGCTCTGTGTAGGCTGTGTAGAGAATGAGGACACACTTGCACGCTTATGCCAAAATGGCACATAAAAGGGAATCCTTAGATTGGTGAACTTTTTTCTTTGCCCTTCCTGACTTTTGTATGAATTTAAATCTGGTTATCAACAGAATATGTAGACTGAGAGGTTATATGTTTAGGAAATGAATTCTAACGTAGATGGTCTCTTTTCCCTTCCTGCATGTAGTCCGTGCTGCTGGTGTATGATATTGCTGACGTGTGACACTGGAGACTTCTGAGGTATTTAAATGAACTGTCACTACGTCTTTAATTAGTATATACAATATAGGAAGAGCATCTAGGGAATACAGAAACCAAGTTAATGCTTTGTTTCAGCCTTCTTGACTCTAGTATAATTTGTGCATTAGCGATATGATGAGAACTCTTACTTGATATGGGTCAGTTAAAGGAAAAGGAAAAGTCAGAAAGCAGACTTCATTACAGCATTACTATTTAAATAAAAACTTCTATTTGATTTACTGAACAATAGTTATTATGGAATTTCTAGATGTATTGGATATTCCAGACTAAGGATTTATGACAAAATTATATCTGAGCAAGACATGGCTGAAAAATTAAGAAATCTTGCAAACTTGTTTGTGTAGCTTAACAGGAGGCCAGTATGTATTTTATTTGACTGGGATCTTCTTAGGGGTCTTGTCTGTCACAAGGCTTAAGGCTACTTCAGCCTCTGACTAGGGAGTCTACTGTATGGCTTTTATCATCACTTGGAAGCATCATAGAATCATATCACAGAATGGTTTGTGTTGGAAGATCATCTGTTTTCAAGCCCCCTTCCACCACTCCTTTCACAGAAACAGTCTCATTCTTCACGGCAGTTAAAGCTCATTAGCTGTTATTGCTGATCTGAAACCTTCTATCACACTTGTACCACTCTCAAAACCTGACCAAGGTAGGAGGTGGCTTTGTATTGAGGTGCCAAATAATGAAACTATTACAGTCAAGCATCTGATAAAGTTGGTAGGATTTCTCAGCACCTCTCCTCTAGGGTGGTATGTGTATTGTAGCCTTCCTGCTCGCTGTTAGTGCACCAGGTTGGGGAAAGGGAGACAATGAGTTGCTGGAGCCGATGCCTGCCTCCCAAAGAAATGTAAAATTAGAAGTGGATAAGACTGCTTAGGCTTCCTGTGTGTCTGCTTGCTACTCCAGGGGTCACCATATACTGTGCTCTTACTAGTAGTACATGTATGTCACATTATGTAGACAACAATTTCACAGTCAAGTGTGTACAGAAGTTTGCTCCTACACACATTTCTTCTTTCTTTATTTCATCTTCATACACGTACCTCTACCAAGCATAAATATTGTCCTCTACTTTCTTGGCCCTGCAGTCAGTGTCTTTCTGGCAGAGTGGTGTCCAGAATGGAATACAATTCTCCAGCAGCAAAGTATTAAACAAAACATGAAAGTTTGTGTAGTGTGCAATCCAAAATAACATTAGCCTTTTTATTTTGCTTGAACAAATACCTTACTTCTGCTGTTACAAACATTTTCATTCCCCTTATTCTTTGGGAAACATTTAAAAGTATATCGACGAAGCTGCGTCAATGAACATTTATAGGTAAATTTTGAAATGGCAGAAGACCAATTTTATGTTTGTCATTTTAATATATGAGCATGTATATTGTGGTTGCTTTGAAAAATCAGTGGTGTCAACATATTGTAAGTTAACTATGATTTTGATCTCATTTCCACAATGGTAAACCAAGTGTAAGGTATGGTAGTATTTGTTATGAATAACGCACACATGGTTTCTGATGATGATTAAAGCAATAGGCATGGTTGTCATGGACATACTGATCAATGTCTAGAAATCCAAGAAGCTGGCTTGGCAAACATTCTAACATTTAAATCAAAATCTGGTTTTGCAGATTTTTCATAATCCTACCCATGCTTTTTGGAACAAAGGCTTTTCTTCTGCTACAAAATGCCTAGTTGAGCTGATCACTAAAATCATCCTTGGGCCAAAGACACATAATACTCATAGCTGTGCTAAGTCAGTTTGGAACATAATATTTGCAGAACTGCCAAATATTAGTTACTATCTGATATGTCAATTACTAAATGCTGAGTGCTCTGAGAAGCTGATAGTCTTTGTGAATCCTAGACATCACTCCACAGCTAGTTTAGAGAGAGAAAACATGTAAATGCTCACAACCATACAGCCTGAGAAAACAAACTATTAAATTAATTAAAGTATGCTGTTTTTTTAGGCCTCAATAAAAAAAGACTTGGACGTATTGACACAAGCAAGTAGTGTAACAGAAAAGTATTTGGGAAGAATGGTAGCAGGACTGCTGTTGGACTTCCAACACTTGGATTGAGTATGTAGCCCTAATGGATTTCCTGTCTGATCTTGGTCAGGTCATCAGGTTGCACCTCAGCTCTTCATTCGTTGTGGGGAGAGGTCCTTTTGCTGTTCTCTGCAATTTCTGCTGTTCTTGTGGCACTGTATAATCACTTTGGGCTACGTATGGTGATGTAGCTTGTGTAGCATAATGGAACCTTGAACTTCATCTAGGCCAAGTGCTATTATAACATATCAAGCAAATAACACTCAACAAAACTTTCTGCCAATCCTTTTCATAGAAGAAAATTTGGGTGCATGGTGTATTGCACAGAAATATGTTCCCTCTACATGAAGCTTATTAGTGGAGTCTTAATAGAAGGTGAAATTTCTCTTGCATTCACAGATCTAACTAGCCTCAGATTTTTTTTTTCTGAATATTCACATGAATTTCCCAGGTTTTAGCATTTCAAACAGTATGCTTATATATTCAATTATATCATGTGTTATATACAGAGCAACAGGCAATGATCAACTGTTTAATGTGTTTGGTAGATTTTCAGAGCCATAGAGCTCAACTAACTCTACCCAAATCTTCTATTAAGGAAAGCTGCAAATAATTATCTTGGTTAACTGTACTTCAAGCACTTATTTTACCTGTGCATGCTACTCTGCTTGATGAATGACTGTGAAAGAGCTCCCAAACTGACTTCTATACTTGCGGCCAATCACAGCTTTAATACGTTTGTTCCTGTAGGACCTTGAAACCAATGGAATTCAGCATATAAATAGCTGCCTAATGAAGCTTCTTTTGTAAGTATTATATAACCCAGCCTAATCCAGAACCTAAAATTTCAAGAACAGAGAAAGAATAGGTCTCTGGTCCTTACTGAGAGCAGCCCTGCTGAGAAGGATTTGGGGGTACTGGTGGATGAAAAGCTGGATGTGACCCACCAATGGGCACTCGCAGCCCAGAAAGCCAATCGCATCCTGGGGTGCATAGAGAGAAGTGTGGCGAGCAGGTCGAAGGAGGTGATTCTTCCCCTCTGCTCTGGTGAGACCCCACCTGCAGTACTGCATCCAGCATCTCAGCACAAGAGACATAGACCTTTTGGAACGAGTCCAGAGGAGGCAAACAAAAATGATCAGGGGGCTGAAGCACCTCCCCTATGAGGACAGGCTGAGAGAGAGTTGGGGTTGTTCAGCCTGGAGAAGAGAAGGCTCCAGGGAGACCTTATTGCGGCCCTTCAGTACTTAAAGGGCGCTTACAGGAAAGGTGGGGGCAATCTTTTTAGCAGGACTTGTTGCGATAAGACAAGGAATAATGGTTTTAAACTAAAAGAGGGCAGATTTAGACCGGACATATGGAAGAAATTTTTTACAATGAGGGTAGTGAAACGCTGGATCAGGTTGCCCAGAGAGGTGGTAGAAGCACCATCCCTGGAAACATTAAAGGAGAGGCTGGATGGGGCTCTTGAGAAACCTGATCTAGCTAAAGATGTCCCTGATCACTGCAGGGGGGTTGGACTCGATGATCTTTAAAGGTCTCTTCCAACCCAAACTATTCTATGATTCTTATGCATGTGAAGATAACCATCAAAATGTGAACCAAATGTTAACTCACACAATGAAGCAAGCATACTGAAAAAAATTCTCTTAGGGAATTGTGTAGTGAAAACTGTTTTCAATGTATTGTTTAATGCAATATGAAATTAAAAAGGGGGTGGGGCTAGGAAGTGGGGATGGCTAGTGCCTAAATGAACCTGAGTTTCTGATGTATAATTTAAGTATTGTATGTCATACAGAAAATAAGGATTTGCATATCAAATTAGGCATGTGAAAGAGTTAAAATTACACTCGCCTGCTGGGATGCAGTGAGGCACTTCTTTTCAGTGTTACAAGATCATATTTTTCCAAACAGCTTGAGATAAAAGGAAGTGGTTGAAATCTTTCTTTCCCCTTTTCTGATACAAAATTTGCCATGCTGAATTAATTATGAGGAAACTAGGAATGTATTAATTTTAATAGTTTCCTGATGTGTGGACTCCCCCCCCCCCCCCATCCGTTGCTTGAAAACATACAATGGCAATACCCTCCTCCTCGCTCCTTCTCCTCTGGTAGCATACTATATTAAATACGTTGGCATTTTTTTCAGTAGTTGGAATCGGAGTTTTGGAGCAGTAAGGCTCACACCCTTGCTATAGTCAGGCATTACCTCTTCCAGGCTGAGGTCAAGACTTGTATTTTTGGACCTGTTTAATTGGTCCACCTCTGGCTTCACGTGGGTTTCAGGTTTCTCCTAAGACTAATGTGGCACAGTTGGGGCACTGCTCTAGCAATGAGCTGACAGGTCTAAATACGATGATTTTGTGTCCTTTAAAAAGCAGTGGAGTAGCTCTGGTAGCCCCCTTGCCTCCCCACAGGTCATGGGACACTTCCAGAAGCAAAGGAGGTAGGAAGGCAGACAGATGTCACTGGAGGTCATTTTATTCCAAATCTAAGTGAGTGGCAGGTGCTTCTGAAGCCCCATTCAGAATGTGGGATGTTGCGTTCTGCTTCATTGATGTTTTGAGATGTGCTTATGCAAAGTCTCCACCTGAAGAGAAGATTTGGACTGAATTATGATGTTGAGATATAGATGTAGATCTCCAATAGATCCTGTGATGGTACTTCTTTCCTTATTAATTGTCCAGGTAAAGAAACTGCATGAGAACTCTGTCCAGACTAGACTGGGTGTGGCACTATTTGGTCCAAGCAAATTTTCAAAAGACCATTTGGATCAGGGAATTTTTCAATTTATGCAGTGACCATAGAGCTTGCATTGCTTTTTGGTTTATGTTTCAGCTGAGAATCTGAGACTTTTTTCACATCAAACTACACACAGAATAATAGTGTCGTCCCTACTATTTGAACTGTTTGTGAAAGCTGCATAGGAACATTAATTGCAGACACGGCAATTTGCAAAACATTTTGTACTTACTTTTCATGAAGCTTAATCTTATACTGGGTGCAGCTTGATATAACTTTGGTGTTAATTTACAGATGGGAGTAGAGAAAGGGCCTGTAGTAACTATAAAGAGGACTGTGGGTGCTGATGGGAGATAGCTTCCTTTGCTTCTTGAGTGGCTTTGTAAACTCCTGCTGTATGTCTATCCGTATCTTTTGGTGCCTTTATCCTTTTATAAATCTGGACCTGTTGTGGCTTTCCTCCATGCCATGTATCTGCTGGGCTATACTTGCTGAAGGCACTCTGGGAGGGACTTTAATACCTCCGTGATCTTAAGAAGAAATCTCAACTTGGGAACCTGCTACTTCTGCTCATTCACTAGAAATACAGTCTGTTGATGTCCAGGGATGTCAAGTGAGACCACTGCCTCATGTTAAGGTACTTTTTTCTCTGAGGCAAAGTGGTTTCTAGGACTCAGATTATACTAAGAGGCAATTACAATAAATAATGATTTATTTCAATTAGAAGCTTTAACATCATTCATATATCTAAAAATAACATTAATTTCTTTGTGTAGGTTCCAAATGAAACCGCATCATCCCAAAATATTATCTGTTCTTCTTCTAACCTAACTATTTGTAGCCCACAGCAAGGTCAATCCGATACAACTTGTATTAAAATATCCTTAATTAAGAAAGAAATTTTTAAGAAACATATCACATTCCTATGCAGTCTCCTGAAGAGTCTCTGTCCTGGGCTCTGACGGAGGCCAAAGAATGAGCACTTTGCTTTCTGCAGGCTGGGAAAGGAGGTATGCAAGGGAAGCTATTGCACTGGGAGGCTGAGAATACATGGGGTGGGGAGGAGGAGGTGGCAAAGCAGAGAATATTTTAATTCAATGCAATTGCACAATGCAATATGAAATGCAACTTTTAGCAGTGTTACCACTCAGAAAATGGCTTGTTTTGCTCTGATTTGACTTTAAGCTGCCTGGTGCACCCTCTGGACTGAGACACTCTTTTCTTGTTCCCTTCATATGTGCATGGATCGTAGTAATGGTAGATTTCTTTTAGCCTGAATTAGAAATACTTTCGCTCTTGTAAAGGTTTTACCTCTTCAAAGCAACTCTTGGAAAGCAAAGGAAATATGTTAAGGGTGATAAGGACGAGTTTCAGTGGAAAGGATGTTTCCAGAAGAACTCAGCCTTCTTCCTTCCTTCTGCTCTGAAAGGGACAGGATTTCTTTCAGCTACCCACTAAATCCTTAAGTATTCAAGACCTGGTTCATGGCATATCCTGTGCAGTGCATAAGAATAAGTGTAACAACAGTCAGAAAAATCCAACAGGAGAATGCATGTCACGAGGAGAAGAATGTGGTCTTGTGGCTATGGCACTGGACTGGGCCTCTACAAGCCTGGGCTTAATTTCTGGCTTGACTACCACCTTTTTCTGTGGGTTTGTGGACAAGTTACTTGATCTCTCTGTGCTTCAATTTTTCATCTGGAGTACGGGCAGTACTAGTGTACCTCATGTTCTGGGAGTGTAATTAATATTTGTTACTACAAAAGTGAGCAGTATGCATGAATCATACATTATAACATGTATAACATGAATTATACAATTCTCAGATAAGGGTTTTGATCAAGGACTGCTATAGGTCTGTCACTGGTGACCCTTACATCACCTTTTGAGACTTTTTTTTTAAAGGCTCTGCTTAACAGATGTCTTCTCTTTCATACATTTTCTGTTTTCCCTACAACCTGGTTGGTTAAAATAGTCAGAAATACCTTTTTCCATTAACTGCTTGTGACATCTCCACTGATACATCCTTTAAAAAGTAAACAAAAACCACATGGTAGAAGGTAAGGCAAGTACAGATACAGTTGTTGTAAGGATTTCTAGCTAGGAAATTCTTTACGCTAAAGATAAAGCATGGGCCTCTAGAAATCTTCCTGCTGTAACAAAAAACAGCACAAGGACTGCCTGCACCCCCTCTAACCTTTCCACCCCAAAGCAGCGTAGTGGTGGAGGCTCTTGGGATGTTAGCACGCAGCAGGCTGTGGCTTGTCCTTCTCCAAGATGAAATACCACAGCAAGACTGTCATTGCTTCTAGCTGGAATGGGCCCTTTGCTTGAACTATTAAGAAACAGGGAAAGGAAATAAAGACCAGATGAGCAACCACCCTCCCTTTCTCCACCTCAGCCTCTTTCCCTCCACCTTCCCCGCCCCCCATGCTGTCTCCAGGATGACATACAAAAACACCAATTGAGTCAGTCAGCCTGCTTTAAATTACAGCATTCTTTTTGAGCCTGGAAAAAGACATGTTATGCACAGCCCAAAAAAGCAACATGACTTCAGCTGCCGATATCTAAACTGTATAAATGTTTATTATGTTTAATAATGTGAAAGGCACTTTTTTTCTGGTCCCAGTATTCTTTTGTCTAGAAATATTCTGCCAGGTTACACATGGATGTAATGCACAGAAAATAGTCTTAGAAACCCACCCCTTCTGCCCAGGGCAGCTATGTGTAAGTCCATCTACCTCAAGAGCCCTCAAATCCCAGCTATCTGATTTAGTTCCTGTGCATGACATCACTTGAGAGCTCCTCCCTTGCTCACTTGCTTTGGACCCCTGTGCATGTGCCTAGGAGGAAATTCTTTGCTAGAGTTTTCCACTGTAGGCTCAGTCTATTATGACAGAGCAGGTATTCAACATCTTAATTGGAGTGTATCAGAAAAGTCTCACTGTTTTAAACATAACAATTGGTTTGCAGTGAAAACTTATAGGCATATACGCCTATATTTTAGGTGATCCAAAGACAACCATCCTTCAGTGTGAAGTTTGTGATAATACAGTATGACTCTGCACGTCTAATTTCTTCCATCCTTCCCTCCCTTCGCAGTCCATCCCATTCCTGCAGTTGTATTTGCATTTTCCACCGTGTTCCTTCACTGGTTTTTTCCACTATGTGCAAAGCTAGCTTGAATCATCTAAAGAATCACTCGTGTCATGCTACCAAAACAGCATCAGCAGCTGCCAAACTTTGTTAACCATTCTGTGATATTCACGGTTGATGTTTGTAGCGTTACAAGAACTTGGAGCATTTTACTGAAACTCTTATTATGAAAAGGAACTGAGGCAAACTGGTTCCCTCTGTAATATCTTTCTTGATCACATACAGAAATAAGCAGTGCCTTGAAGGTGAGGAAGGGTAGACTGCAATCAATACATCTGTATATAGTGAGAATGCTAATAGGTATCTGAATGGTAAGAGCACAACATAGTCAAAGCCTTGGATGAAGACGACTTCTCACATCAGAGTTCTGGCTAGAGTGAAAGGAGAGAAGTGGCACCTTGGAGATGACTGATGCACAGAAAAAATACAGAATAAAATGTACAGCCTTTTCAGTGATTCAGATTCTGCCAAAAAGTTAGTTAACTGACTATCTCTTCACTAATAATTATTTTGTTCTTCTAATTTGTCACAAAACAAGCCAGGAGAAGGACTGTTATTTGAAACTTTTTGGGAAACTGAAAGGTCACAGGTTGAATCAGGCCATGGATGTTTTATGTCTTGGTCTGTAACTGTGGCTTTTAAGAGAAATAAAATCTTTTAGGTGTTGAAATAGGAAACTCACGTCTGACTCATCAGGCTGCCTGGCTGTACTGCAAGAAATTAAAGTCTTTTGGACACCGATGTTTTAGGCTTGTTCTGTACAGCTGTGTAGCAGGAACTTTGAGATTAAGATAACTGCTGTTTGTTAAAAATTTTGAATGGAAACTCTGTTTTGACCAGAATGTAGTCAGAAAAGTGAAATCAAATGGTAACTGTGATTAATCTAATGACCATTTCCTTTAATGCATGTAGATGACATTCCTATTCCCCTTTTTTTTCATTACCTCTTTGCCCTTTCCTTCTTTAAAAAGCAAAACTATTCAACTGTTTGCAACCTTCACAATATGTTTGTACAGTGGCCCCAGACAGCATTTCTTATATTTAAGCATTTTGTTGTCAAAGACACTCACACACAGTATTCCCTTATCATGGATACCTAAAATCTCACCTTCCTGCCTGCATACAGAGAAGTAGCTGTCTCACACTGGACTGCTCTGAGCATGTGACGTTGGCAGTACCCCAGATCTGTTGCTAGTAGCAGACCCAAAACGGGGGAGTAGCCTGAGGCCAACTGGTAGTTCCAGACCCTAAGCAACATCAGGAGATGAAAAGCTCTTACACAGAGTAAAAAATCTTTCTCCCCAAAGGGAGAATTTTTTTTCAAAACCCCAAGCCAACACCAAAACCTACTGTCAAGTAAGGTATCTTTTTTTTTACCAGTGAAGAACATGCTGCACAAGAAAGCATATGTGAAGGACAGCTGAGGTGTTCAGCTACCATACATGTTCTAGGAACATTTTTTCCTAAGGTGTTAGTTCTATTTTAGAGATTATACCCATCACCCTGTTCAAAAGATCTGATTCCACTTTTGTTGTAGCAGGCAGTTTCAATACCCACAGGCAAGTAAAGTGAAAAGCTCATTATCAAACAATAGAAAGGATGAATACATGTTCTAATAGAAACCTCATGAGAGCAGAGGATCCACCAAGGGGCTGTAGGGCACAGAACGCATGACAAAGCTTTGTGCTGTGTTCAGTACTTTTCATGGGAACATGTTTGTGACCAAGGCCATCTTCAACTTTTCTAAAGTCTAAGGCAGTCTTCGTGACATAGACAGTGAACAGGCTACTGCGAAATGTCTTTACTAGATGCTGTCTCTCTGTTGTTTGCTCAAGGCTAAGAAACTATTCATTTTTGAAAGGGCATTGTGCAAGAAGCATCTGGTATAAAATGCTTGCCATAGCGTTTGCTGCAGAAGACGACTGGAGAGGTGGGATGAAGATTTGGGAAAGGGAAGTGTGCGTTTCTTTATCCCTTTTGCTACTGTTTCCCCTTTCCTGTTTCACACTGATGCTGCTTCCACCAAAAGATGCTAGTCTAAGGATAGATTCGTGCCTGCTCTGTTTGCGGAGATGCAGTAGGAGTGAATTTGCCTTGATCTTGGAAGGGAAGAAAAAATTCCAAACCAATGAGAAAACCTTATCAGGAGTCCTTGCTCTTGTTTTTCCTATTAAGGTACTTCTCTCTGTTGCATGGGAGTATTTCAGCAGTGTTATTGATTTAAGAAAAAAAACCCTGAAAAGATCAATATGGAATGATAAAATAGAAGATGAATAGAAATGAGTGTATTCCACCTGACTTACTATAAGGTCTCTGACTCTAAGGGTGTTATTTTTCCAAATCAGGGAGTACTGTCAAGGCTGTGCTGTTCTGGTAAGCCACAGATTCAGACTCTTGTGCGGAGGTTGGCACAGCAGCAAACACCTTCCAGTCCTTTGATTTTTTTTTTTTTTTTCAGTCTTTTCAAGCACCAGTTAACTTTATCCGCTCTGCATTTCAGGGGGATGTGCAGTTCAGTGTGTGCCTGGTGAGAGGCTCATTATCCTCTGCAGGCTCAACACAAACCCTCAATTTTTAAAAGGCGACAAAATAGGCGGCCGGTCCCGGTTTCCGGTCCCCCTGGCTGAGCCAGCGTGGTGGGCTCTCTGTCCCTGGCGCAGCTGCCCCTTTGTGCACTCAGGCATAATGAGGAGGGCCTGGGAGGAAGCTGACACAGGTGTGCCACAGGGCCAGGCACTTGGCCGGGGACGCTGCCTCAAGTGGGCATGCACGTCTCCCCACACACAGGTCTTGTGTTTGGTCTTGGCCACGGCCTTCAAGGGCCTCCTTGTCGCAGCACAAACGGTGTCGCGCAGCCTCCCTCGTGTGCTGCCTCTCGGCCGGCACTAGCCAGAATAATCCCCTTCCTCAGCCCTAATACCACAGCAGAAATGTCATCCTTATTCTGTAACACTGGCATTTGTCAACTTGGTGGGAACAAAGAGAGCATTCATTGAGTGGGAGACAGGCGGAGGGGCTCAGGAAAAAAGCCCTTTGAGGGGACAGAAAATGTTCCTCTGTCAAACTTTGAACTCTAATGGAGCTGCTGTTTGTCTTCAGGTCTGACTGGACTTCAGGTCTGACTGGACAGAGGGCTGCCTTGCATTGACCACATCTTCAGCTGGGGTTGCAAGGCAAATTCAGGCTTATTTTTTAGGACAGCTGACTAGCAACAAATGGCCTTTCTTCCAAGGCAGTCCCATCTTTAATAATTGTAGAGTTCTACTGCTCAGCTGGGTTTGCTCTTGCTTGGCAAAATTAAACCTATAAGAAATGGATTTATCTTCATGATTACTTTATATACAGATTCAGTTATTCTAATATCAGAGACTTGTATATCCTCTCCAACACTTAGCAATACAAGGCCCTTGCCATCAGCGTGGGACAGCCTGCTTGGTCATCCTAGTAAGCCCTGCAGAATGCTTAGGGACCTTAGACATTTCCACTGGAGACAAATATGTCAACAACAACCTGTGGAAGAGAGTGAACCCTTTTGACAGTTTGCTCAATGAGTCAGCAGACAACTCCTTCACAAACTGCATTGGCTCCTCTTGACCTTGCTTTTGAAGTAGATGGCTCAGGACAGCACCACGTAACCAAAATATTCCACTCTATTTAAAACAGATCCAGTGGTTTTCTAAATATCACATTACCTACTCGCTGAGCACAAGCACTGAACTCACTTAGAAATCTCTCTACTTGGAGCAACGCGCAGATGTAGTTAATCCTGGGGTATTTGTGTTATGAAGGCTCCTGCAATGGAGATCTGTGAAGGCTTAATAACTTCAGACAATCTTATCTTTTTAAATTGTCCTCTACCGAGGCTGTGTTAAAGCATTATCATACCTCACTGCAGAGGTCGCTGTGTTTTAGCGAAAAGATAATTAATTTTGTGGGCCATTAATAACATACCCTGGGCTATTTCCTACTTGCTCCCATTCCAGAGCACTCACCAAATTATACAGAGTACATTTGCTGGTATGGAAATGCAGCTACTTTTGGAGTGGAGAGCAGTACCAGTCTGTGCTTTGCATTTTGCTAACTCTTCACAGTAATAAATCTTTTGTCTAAAAGTACTGAGGTATGTTCAGTATGTGTTATCTTCAGGAAGAGAAGCTCTTTCTAATAGCTATTAAATGCAAGGCTGCATTAATGACAATAGGATTTCAATCAATTTTGAGAATCTGAAACAGTTTTATCACAATTCATAATTACTCTGAATGTAAGATTAATAATAGCAGCAATAAGAAAAGAATATAGAAAGATAAGAATGTATTCAGGCACTTAACTTCCACGCATAAATGGTAACAAGAAGAGTATGTTATGTACATTTAGCGTGAGGTATACAATTGACTCAGCAAATATAGGGAATTTTCCTTAAAATGGTGAATGTTGCACTTCAATTTGCTATAATGTTATTGCTAGATGGATCCCCAGTGAAGCTGTAGTTAAATAGTTCCATTCTAAATTTTGAGAGCTGATGGAAATTGACAGAGAAGACTCTGGGATGGTGTCTCAGGTGACCCCTTCCTAAAGGCTTGTGCAGCCAAGCCAGCTTGGGAGGAGGAATTGTGTTCTAAGCCATTCCAGTTCCTTCTTGAAGACAAAAGGAAGAAATATGTGTCAAGTCAGTCACTGTTAATCTGTTCTGATGGTTGTGGGGAGTGCTTTGGTTGCACAAGATGCTACATCTGTCAGACTGGCCTGTGGGCAGCATATTCCATGTTGTCAGGACATGTTCAGGGAAATATGCAAGAAATCATGTTAGAGACTGCCCACCACTCGCATCTTTTTAAGGACGTGGTACTGCACATGAAATCAGGATATTAACAGGAAAGGCCTCCTCCTTTGTCTTGTTATCTGCGTATGCAGTAGAAGGGGAATCCAGAGTGCCTTCACTTCTCTAAAGCATCCACAGTTAAGCGCCTTACTCCTAAACTATCACTTAGGACTTGGGTTTAAACAGCACGAACTGAAGTCACGTCCTCAACATCAAGCAAAGAAGTACTTGAAAATCCCTTTCCTTGCCTGTCCTGTATTCCCCACTGGATATAAAACAGTGGAGTAGATATTTTCTTTTTCTGCTTAGAAACATATGAAGAACAAGTAAGAAGAACTCTTCAGAGTGCATGGACAGGGAATTTAGGGACTATAAATGTAATCTATAGTAAAGTCAATAGAAAGAGTGGATTAAACCAGAAACATAACACTGCTATGAAGGAGAGACATGTAAGAAAAGTGTGGAATCACATACTCACTGTAATTTGCAGCATAGCAAGGAAGTAGAGTGTTAATACCAACCAACCTTGCACAGAGATAGATATACCCATTGGTCAGAAGTGCATATCCATGCTCTCTCAGCAGCTTCTCCAACAGCCAGCAGTTTCCTGCTCTGCCACTAATTTTTTTTCAGTGGGCTCTATTCTTAAAATATTACATATTAAAATAGTGCTCTTCTCTAGAAGGGGGGGTGGGACAATGACTGTCCAGTGTTTTAAAGTGAAAATAGTAGTTGCAATGTCTATGTACTCAGTTTTAATTCTTAGCTCTTTTCTGTGCTTGTTTGATTTGTGAAATGGCAAAAAGTTCACTGTTCTGTATCACACACTAGTGATCGTAAACGCATTAAAACTTCCAAAAAGCTTTAAGAACAGCCTCCAAAATTTACTTAATTTACCATCATTGATAATACAGCCACCAGTTTTTCCTTCCTGTAGATGTTTGAAAACATCCCAGGGCCAATAAACACAGTGAATCCTTGTTACTTTACTTAGGTTTATGATCGAATAGGTTATTCAGCATATTAGGGTAGATGCATGTGAACTGCGATGAGATGGAACTCATTTCTTACTATGCCTGTCTGTGCTGTCTTTCTCATGATTTATCCAGCTTATTCAACACATTGTTCTTTTATATAAAACTTGTAAAGCTTAAACCATATACATATTTCCTGAAAGCAGGGGTAGGGAAATACAGAACTTACCCAAACCTTTTAATAAAAACCTCAGTCTCTCAGTTGGGATTGTTGACCAACTAGTTTATATCTATGATACTCTGCAATTACTGACATTTGAGTGATCTATTATGACTAAATTTGTCAAACCAGAGGTGTTTAAAAAAAAAAAAGCTTTTGATGCCAGAAGACTGTAACCACACAAGGACTATCTTTCAGTTCTCTTATGAAACAGATGTTTCATTGTTTCATATAGAGGAAACAGAGATCAGCTGATTACCTCACAGGTTGGCCTGAAAGAATGAGCGTGTTGCTCCCAGTCAATGTCTGCGAGAAGTGTTTTAGAAATGCACTAAATGGGAAAGGGGCAGCAGTGAATAACCAGCTTGGAGTGGTACTTGGCAAAAAGGTTGTGTTGACAGTGTATTTTTGAAGGCACTGTGAAACAAAGTGTTCCAAAAAAGGAGATATGCACAACAAATTCCAGGGCAGGAGAACAGCTGCAAAAATCTTTCTGCCTTTGTTTGATCTCTGACTTTAAACTGAACCGCTTTGTTTCACAGTGCCTGCAAACAACTGGAGCACTTCTAATGCTACTATTCATACCTGTTTGTAGAAAAGTTGGAGCTATTTGCAGCCATCTTGGTGTATAGATGGATCTGCGTTTAACAGGACTTTTTTAAGGAGGAGAGGTATTTAAAATTATTATTTCAGATTTTACAGTTATGACCTGTGCAGGCTGCCCAGACACTGTTGGTGGGCAGTGGGGAGGGTGCAGAAGGGCTCACCAGGGCTGGGTGTTATTCTGCTTAGCACATAAGGTAGTGCAGAGGACACAAGATTGGGAGTGCTGCTGTTTGGTGTCTGTACACACCTGACACTGGGACAACTTGCAGATATCTGTCTGCTGAGACTACAGGTCCTGTCATGTCACTGGATAAGCACCCATCACACATGGGGGAGCAGACGGACACTCCTGCTTTGGTGCGGTTGTCCTACATACAGCCAGACCAGGCGTGCACACAGCAGGAGGCACACTGCTTGTGATGCAGATGTCTGCAGCTTCTGCGCAGGTGACTGCGGCAGGCCATGGCAGCCCTCAAGTGCCATCATAAAAGCTGGGTGGTCTGTCCCACCTAACGCGTACACAACTTTGCAGCTTTTTGCATAGGATGCTTCTTTGAAAAACATTCTCTCAGTGCATATTCATGGAAACTGTTTTGGGACTTTGTTGAAGGATACATTCAACACTGTATAAGGAGAACTGTGCTGAAAATTTCAGGCAGCCTTGTTACAGCAAAGTCAGTTTTATAAACTTGCGGAAGAACTGCTTTCAACCACAACTTAGGAATAGTCTGTTGAAGCATGTGGGGCCAGTTTAGGACTTGCATTCCCCTCTCTCTCAAACAATTAGCTCAGTGAAAAGTGGGTTATACTACAAGTGTTTAACCAAGAGAAAAAAAGTAACGTCTGTTCTGCTAACCAGCGTTATGGATTAATGAAGAACAGAAGTAAAATTGAACATGAAGCTCCTGCCTGGCGTGAGAGCTTTTCAAACCACAGTTCAAAACTTCTCCCTAGAAAAGCAGCGATCGAGATTGCCTGGATTTGAGCCTGCAGCGCCTGTGTTGTGCACAGTAACAGCTGCCAGTTCCTGTCTGGGAACAGGACTGGCAGGGGGATGGGGACAGTGTGGAGCTTCCAGCAGCTGGGAGTAGGTCATTTTAGTATTTGCACTGGTGAATAGGAAGGACAAAAGGAAAGAGTTGGACCTTGCCAGTAAAAGGGCACATAAATAAAGGAGGGAGAATTTTTCTTCTGTCCAGGAAATAAAGACTAACTATTCACAAACCTGTTAACTACAATAAATAAATAAAAGCCTTAGAGCACAAGGTTTTGCACTCATTTGAATATAGTAATTATCTTTAGGCCATTCAGATAGATTAATATCCCCACAAGCAAAGGATATATTCATTCCTTTAAATGGAGAGAGCTGAACAGCCCCTTACACTGAAGACAAGATAGAGTTTGCAGAAGGATTTAAGCACCCGAGGAACACTGACTTCCTGCTGCTGCCTTGAAATTCCTGGACTAATGATGTACTACCACAAGGTATAGAACAGGAGGAAAGGGCCTGACCATTTTGGCCAGTGTGAAGATGAACTTCCCTTTGCAGCATTTGCATTGTTTGCATGTTTGCTTTCCATAAGCCAAGCACTTAGTCATGTAAACATGTTTCTGAAAACAAACAAGCCCAGATGCTAGCTGAACAAGAGTTAAACGAAGGTCGTTCAGGTGGCATTGTCTAAACCAAGGCCCTAAATACCAGTACCTTCTGGTACCTGATTACAGAAGCAGCAAACTGAACACTGTTTTCTCCCATACTATATGCAATGTGTTATTCCCCCTTTGTTTTGTCAGTCCTTTCTTAGTAGAAATTGCAGTGTGCAGTACTGGATTTTGAAGGGAATATTCTGAAACCTTGCATTGCAGATCAAATGTCACAAAATAGACACAAAATGTACACTTATGGTGGGAAATCTGGTCAGTTAAATGGAAATAAAAGAGTTGGTGTATTACGTATGAGAAAGAAACAGAGCTGTCCAAAATGCTGACTACTGTTAAAAGCAGGTATGACTTTGGTGCCCCGTCTCCCCTCAGCAGAAACAGTGTCACCGATACAATCCATTCTTTCAGCCTCGCCTACATGCACATCCCTCTCAATGATCAGCTGCCTGAAATCAGTTCTCTTCCAGAAAACAGAAGAGTAAATGAGGTGAAATGACCATCAGATAGTCTGTGCCTATTAGTAGTTAATTAATAGTTCTCTACTCTTTTTATGGTTTATTTTCTTTCCTGCTATGACTTTCATGCTCTTCCTTATTCTTTTCATCTTTTCTTCTCGTTTCAGGATCAGTGTTCTTAATGTTTAAAAACTTCAAAAGTGGAGAGAAAAAAAAAGTATGTGTAAACCCTCCTCTAAGTCATTCTTCTCTGCAGAAAAGCAGTGTTCTGTGTCATCTGCAAATGAAGCTTTCTTTTCAGTTACACCTCTCCCCCCTCAGCACTGTCCTCCACCCTGACTACTTGCTCCTTTAGTCACATTATGATAAACAGACTTCTCTCTGTGAGGCTTGCTGGTTAGTAATAACTCAGCCCCATGAGGCAGAAATATAACTTCATAGTGTATGCGATCTGTCAGAAGTGGTGATATGTAGGACTGTACTGTAAGTAGTTGCAGGAAATGCAGCTTACAGGCCTATTTATTAAAAAGTATTGTAGAAACAGACAAGCAAACTGTAGCAATTAACGAAAAAAGTCACAGAAATCTGACTGTATACAACTTTCAAATTATGTAAACACAAAATTGCACCAGTAAACCGTTTTCAATTAATGATTTACCATTTCCATTTAAAATTGAGCAGAAGATCCCAGTTGACTGTAGAAACTGTAGTAGATGGGAAAATATTGCACACATTGGCTTTGGGTTCTTCTGAATTTCAAACAAGTGTAGATGATGGTTTTGTTTATAATACTAACAAGTTGCTGGGAACTTGAAAATTTGTACTTTTACCTCTTACATCAGATTGCAATCACTTTCAGAGACTTGACTGGAAAAAACAAAAATGCTTCTAACTGATGGAAAAAGAGGTTCTCTCAAACAAGGAGCAATCGCAGACAAACGTATATTAAACATATTACTAATATATGTAAAGAGACCTCAGGAGCTGAGGTGTCCTGGATGCTGTGCTGATTCAAACCAGCAAGAACATAGGCATCCTTTAGATGCATAGAAATATGGAAGAAAATATCCTAGAAAGTTTGATATCCCACGATGATCAGCATTAAGACCAAAGCACTTCCACCCAGTATGTTATGTCATAATGTCATTCGGCAGTCTCTCCCACCCTTCTTTAGTGCAGTGGAAATCTTGTTCTAGACTTTTCATTTTTAAATATATTGTAAACATACATACTTCAATACATATTTTCTTGAAGACAAGCTCAAAATATGCACACCTCGTACTCAGGGAGGCTTGTGGTAATCCTTTATTCCTGAATGCCCTTATTCCTGAAGTTAAGACTCCCTCGTTAAAAAGGTTGCTACCCTCACGATAAGTGCTAGTGAAATTGTTGGTGATCCTACTAGGAGAACTGAAGGCACCCTCGGGTAATATGGCCCAATTCATGAAACAACTCAAAGGTGAGGACTTTATGGAAGACATAATCAAAGATGTTTAGAATATCCCACGAACTCAGTGAAAGTGTCTGCAGGATCTCAGCATTTGATCCAGCCTGTACTTCTGTTTTGTGGAAAGCTGTAGAAGACAAGCTGACTCTTGAACTGCTAGGGACACATGTTGCACTATTGTTGAATACCCTTCGCTTCCTAAGAGGTGTAGGCATTGTATTCAGGTACACGGTATTGCACTGGAACAGAGAGGTGCGGAAGATACAAATAAAGCAGGCTAGATCATTTCCTGCAAAGAAGAGCTAAACTGCAGTATTTGGAGAGGGGAAGAAAAATGTTGCTTGATAATTATGACAGGTTAGTTTCAGTGAGCAATACTATAATAGCCCTAAAAGTGACTAAATTTGACTGATCTTGAGATTGCACCCATCCTAAAATACTTCCAAAAGCTTTCTCCTCTGGCTGCCAGTGTCAGCTCTTGTTCTTGTTCAGCTTCAAGCAGCTGTTTTTCATCCATGGATTCAATTCACCCCACTGAACATGGGCTCACTATGTAGAAGTGATATGGTTGCAGGCAGTGAAAACTAGCCAGTGCTATATGTGTCACACATATATACATATTACTGTCACTTAAATGCAACCATCCTACCTAGTAAATGCACCCATGCTAATACTCTAAGAGACCAAAGGGAAAACTGATTCTTGTGGGATGCCACAAAAGTGAGCCAAGGAAGGGGGTCAACTATTGGAAGTGCTGTTCCTGTTGAAAAAGACCAAAGCCATCTTAACACATCACTGTGCTTGTCTGCCACCTCTTCTGATGCAACAGCTGTATCTCATGACCAGTAATGTCAAACGCTAAAGAGGTGCAGGATGAAGAGAATGGATGTGTCCTCTCTTCATAGCCAGAACAAGGTCATCCATCAGTGCCATTGTAGTGGTTTCATTTGTGTCCTGGCTTGCATCCAAGCAGTGCTGGGCCACTTCAGTTAGCTAAGTCAGACTCTCTTAACTCTTGTAAGACACATATTTCTTGCCACAAGCAGAACATTCCTTCAAAGAACTGTATTTTTAACTATATTTTTTTGATTATCTGTCAGCCAGACAAGAAGCTGTCCAAGATGTTCACAGAGGGAAGCAGTAGACTGATTTGAACTTATACCACACAATTACCCAACCCTTTCATAAACATTAAAAGATTAAGTATGCACTGTGCTGTTGGAGTTGCTACTGCATTGTCTTAACCCTCCCCTTCCCCCTACCCTGCTGCTGCCCTTTTGGTATCACACTAGTCAATTCTGCAGATATTTGGGATCAGAAACCACCGGCAGAAAAGGGGAAAAAGCTTCCTAGTACTACTGCTGAGCTATAGGCTGGATCTAGGATTTAATAAATAAATAAATTGTACTACTGGCCACGAAATGGCTTAATGCCTAGATCCTGCAGCAGGAGTTCCTCCAGCAACCCATATAATGATTCATCTTTGTCTTAAAAGAAGTGTAACTAAAATTGCACACAAAAATACACATTGCACCTCACTGAAAGGAGAGGAACAAGATTCCACCAATTTCAGGCATCCATCTCATTAGTCTTAGGCTCAGCAGTGTACCTTTAACAAGCTTGCAGATAACATTTTAAAGCATCTCCTGCTTATTCAGCCTACCCAAGCAGTCTCCTGGTTTGTTTGTCTTTTAAGTTTAAACTTGTCAACTTTTGTGGTTATGGTTGGTGTCTGCAGTTCACAGCAGATATGTGTATATTACTATTTTGTTTCATTTTGTTTATGTTATATGGGTTGTGTTCTAATATGAGGTGATTACAGTGAAAAAGTTTTATGTATAAATCCAAAGAGAGTGAAAAAAAAAGAAAAAAATCTCCACTATTTGCTCGAAATGGAAATAAACTGGCAGAGTTCTAAGTTTCTATGGATTTCTGTAATCTTAATAGAAATTAGGTAGTATAGTTCAATATAGCACCCTGGAAATGAGTAAAGTGTGCTTAGTCAAGATGTCAGGGCTTGAATAGCTAACCCTTAGAAAGGCCCTCCTGCAGTCAGAAGCAAGGCCAGCCTCGCCAATCAACCTGTGGAGATAGATAGAGCCAATTCAGTGTGATGACCCTTTCACATGGGGATACAGATTTGATCAAAATAGCTACCGGTGTGAATCTAGTTGCCCTCAACAAGTCTCCTGACCATACTAGTGCCAACTCCCTAACCTTTACAAACTGATATAATTGTCTTTGTCAGCAGATAAGCAATCACCTGTCTGAGGTAAAAGCGGATGAAGCTGAGCGCCAAGATGCATGTAACACCACGTCTCTGGGTGCACTGCTAGTTACAAGGATCCAGCTGTATGGCATGTCCTTGTTTTACTCCCGTCTTCTAGCTGTAGCATTACATACATACCTATCTTTCTCCCATAAATAAAATTGTGAATCTGGGAGTATGTATGATTATTTATACATGAAATGTCAGTTGCTTTTCTTCACCATGCTAGGAACGTTCAGCAACTTTAAAGCTGACTTAAAGATGAAGCCCTAAATCTCTCTCACAGTTCCATTCCATTCAGCATCCCCACTCTTTGGAGGAAGTTAATGAAAGTAAACTACACAGAATAAGATGATGCATCTAAATGTAGTATAGAATTGTGTGTGGTCAGTAACACTGGACTGTTTCACACAGTTCAAAGATTGTGTTTTGAAACAGATGTCTGGAAAGAACAAGGACCTCTCAGCCCCGCCCCATCCACCCACCAGTTTCAGTCCTGGAGCTAGCATGGTTAATCCAGAGCAAAGTTTATTTCACAGCATTGAAATGGGCAGGCCCCCTCAACAGTCTTTGGTTTTGAGATGACTTTAGCTCTTCGCAATTGCCAATATAGCACTTGCACTGAGAACAAATTTTAAAAGTAGGTCACAATTGCACATGCAGTTATTGATTGCACAAAACAGGCTATAAAAGTGCCTTGATGATCTGCTTTAAGTGCTGGCACACAATGTCAGGAAACCCAGAAAATACAGGACCACCTGTGGAGTCCTCACTGCGGTATGATCCTGTTAAGTTAATACTCTTGAGCCTCTCTGTTGATTAATACAGGCAAACATTACAGCCAGCCAGGATTTTAATAAGCGGGACACTTTTACTGAGGGCACATGCCAATCCTAAGCTTGCTGTGGAAAGCAAGCACAAAAGTAAGCAACAGGTTAAAAAAGAAAACGTCTGGCTTTTTCAACAGCTGGGTTCCATTGTGAAAGGGTCATGTGGTGCCAAGGAAAACAGAAAATAGGAAGGCACACAGATTTGTTAGTTTGAAGTAATTGACCACATGGTGTCCAATGGTTTGTGTTCTCATGTTCTCCAGAGCGAGGTCCCATGGGAGCTGAGGCAGGGGTTCCAGTTCCTAGCACTCTATTGTTTACCCTGATGGTTTCCAGATGCTGGAGACAAGGACAGTGAAATCTTTGGGATGCTGCCAAAGAATGAAAAAGACTAAAGAAAACACTGAGGGTATTTTTTTTCATTTTATTTTTAAAGAGACAGTACTTCTTTTCACTAAGACCACCTTCATTTACAGTTCCCCTGCTCTCTTAAATACACGTGTGTACACTGCTGCTCTCTCTTGCTGCCCTTTCACCCCCTCTCTGCTTCTCTGTCTTTTTGTATTTAAACAGCTCTGTAACACAACCAACCAAGGGAAAGCCACGTAGAGGGTTTTCCCCCCTACTTGGCATCTGTAACTCATTTAGTTGTAACACAGTGGATGTGCAAAAATGGTCAGAAAACCCCAGCAAAAACTTCATAGCAGGCAGATCACCAAGAGAGTGTCAGCAGTGATGGGAAAGCCTCAGAAGGCTGGGAGTTCAAGTTTGCTTTGGCACGGCTGGAAAAAGTTTGCAGAATTCTACAAAGCTTTTCCTAACATCTGAACCATGGAAATCAGGGAAGGGGGGCAAGAACAGGAGAGCAGTAGGCACTTCCACTGGCAAAGCCAGAAAGCAGTGAAGAGCAAGGGAATTTAAAATAATGAAAAAAAAACCCCAAACCCCTCCTGGTAATTAATTCTCATTTCCAGAAGGATGAGGTCTGAGACCATGACTTCAGTGTTTGGAGACCTGTATTCTAAGCAAGTTTGGCTGCCAATGCTCTGAGTCAGAGCAAGTTTCTACATTGCACCTAAATGTATATATGTACTTGGGGCTGGGCAGAGACTGTGGAAATCCATGAAAGAGTTCCTGTTGTTGCCTTCAAAAGGTGGCAGATGAGACAGCTGTCCTGTTCACACATTAGAAATATCATGTTTATGCCTTTCCTTTTTTTTTAATGAAGGGTATCTGCCTATAGTCATGTCTTTGCTGCAGTCTTCACATCTCCAGAAAGGAGTGGTAAGTGCATGGGAATGGGTGTTTTGCAGAAAAAACCTCCTCTAAATTAGTCATAGAATCATAGAACAGTTTCAGTTGGAAGAGACCTTCAACCTTTGTCCTAGCTCTAGCAACACCACTAAACCATGTCCCGAAGTACAACATCTACCATCTCTTAAACACCTCCAGAGATGATGACTCCACCACCTCCCTGGGCAGGCTGTTCCAATGCCTGACAACCCTTTCAGTAAAGAAATTCTTCCTAATATCCAGCCTGAACCTCCCCTGGTGCAGTTTAAGGCCATTTCCTCTTGTTCTATCGCCTGCTACTAGGGAGAACAGACCGATCCCCGCCTCGCTACAACTCCCTTTCAGGTAGCTGTAGAGAGCGATAAGGTCTTTCCTCAGCCTTCTCTTCTCCAGGCTAAACACCCCCAGATCCCTCAGCTGCTCCTTATATGAGACATGCTCCAAATCCTTCACTAGCTTGGTAGCTTGCCTCTGTACCCTCTCCAGCACCTCAGTGTCCTTTGTAGAGAGGGGCCCAAAACTGCACGCAGTACTTGAGGTGTGGCCTCACCAAAGCCAAGTACAGGGCAATGATCACCCCCCTGCTCCTGCTGACAACACTATTCCTGATACAGACCAGGATGCCATTGGCCTTCTTGGCCACCTGAGCACACTACTGGCTCATGTTCAGCTGGCTGTCAGTCAACGTCCCCAGGTCCCTCTCTGCCTGGCAGCTCTCCAGCCACTCCTCCCCAAGCCTGTAGCGCTGCTGGGGGTTGTTGTGGCCCAAGTGCAGGACCCGGCACTTGGCCTTATTTAAACTCATGGAATTGGCCTTGGCCCAGCGATCCAGCCTATCTAGATCCCTCTAGAAAGCTTCCCTACCCTCAAGCAGATCGACACTTCCAGCCAGCTTGGTGTCATCTGCAGACTTACTAAGGGTGCACTCCATCCCCTCATCCAAATCATTGATAAAGACGTTAAACAGAAGTGGCCCCGGCACTGAGCCCTGGGGGACACCACTCGTGACCAGCCACCAACTGGATTTAACTCCATTGACCACAACTCTCTGGACTCAGCCATCCAACCTGTTTTTCACCCAGCAAAGCGTATGCCTATCCAAGCCAAGAGCAGTCAATTTCTCTAGGAGAACGCCATGGGAAACAGTGTCAAGTGCCTTACTAAAGTTGAGGTAGATAACATTCACAGCCTTTCCCTCATCCAACAAGCGGGTCACCCTGTCATAGAAGGAGATCAGGTTTGTTAAACAGGGCCTGCCCTTCATAAACCCATGGTGACTGTGCCTGATTACCTGATTGTCCTGCATGTGCTCCATAATGGAACTCAGGATGATCTGCTCCATCAGATCTTTGATAGTCTTTGTAGAAAGCTCAATTTGCTAAAGTAAAACTTTAGCAAAAAGCACCATTCAAAAACAAATAGTACTGAAACAATCTACAAGCTTGATTCTGGATTTAATAGTAGGTATAAAAATCCACTCATCATTGTTCAAATCCCATCTACACTCAAAACCTTAGGCAAACTGCTGGCCAGATTTCAGACCCCTGACACTACCATGCTCTGCTTATTCAACCTCTTCCAAAGAACCTCTTACAAAACCCGAAGATGCTGAAATGTGATGTTCTAGGACTAAGGTATGATAAAAGGGCACAATCACCTTTCGTTTTTCTCCTTCCTGTCTCCTGGACAGGCTGAAAGAGCCCCCATTTGTGATTTGGTAGTCCTTGTGTGCAGGACTGACAAAAATGCATCATTCAGAGAGGAGTACTGCTTTGTTTCTAGTGTACATTTCACAGATTTTTAATGTTAAATGTACTCCTTTCTTTTTAACATTAACACAGAGGAGCTGAATCCTGACAGCACTGAAGTCAAAAAGGGTTTAAGCAAGTGACTTCTCAACAGATGCTGTAAACAGGATTTTCAATGTAAGCCAATGCTTCAGAAACCGAGAGCGGGGTATGTTTGTACATTGACCTGTACATGCCCAATTGTTCTGTGTCAGACAAGTAAAGGGCCACGCTGACACACATCTTAATGCACACACTTGGTAAACCCATTCAGAAATTGAGAGGCACATAATGAATAGCTTTACATATCCATTTGATGACAAGCTAAAAACATTAACTGTCTTATTTCGTCAAAGAATTGTGCTACTTTCCAACTCTAAAACCAGATCAGACCATGCTGACTGCTAAAACAATGCAGCCTTTTTATTGCCCCGATGCGATGAAATAGTCTCAACCTTAATTTTTCCCCTTTTCAAAAAACCAATAAAATCTAAACTGTATTTGAAAAAGGTTCCCTGTGATTTTATAATTAACCTCTTTCCTTGTTCCCAAATAATATGTAATAAATGAGCTGCAAGACTATTTCCCTCTCCACAAACTGTGCAGAATTTCCAAGGTTGTTATTACCTAGTATTTGAATCACATCTTGAATTGTGCCTGTTATCAGCAACCAGCCAGGTTGTTCCGTGTCAAGACTTTGTTTTACAGTATAGCATGCCTACCACCTTAAATTTTTGTTAATGTAGATGTAAAGGTAGCTATGGTAACTGTATCACCTTCTCTGGAGTTGTATCTTTCTTGTTTTTATTGTGACTAAAGGCAGTTATTTCCTTCATTAAATAGCTTCATTTTGTACAGGCACATACATATCAGAATTGCTGTACTGGGCCAGACAAAGGTGCTAGTACAGTCCCTGGTAAGGCCAGCAGTGGATGTCAGAGGAGAGTACAAAACCAAGCTGAGCATAAAACGGTACTTAGCCCAGTACTCTCTCCCAGTCTCCACTGATTTGTAATTGAAGGATGCCCTGAGCCAGATGAAGTATCTTTTTCCAAACTCCATTCTGAACTTGCTTCTCAGAAACATAATCTGAGAGTATTGTATCTGATAGAGCACAGCTGACAAAAGAATTAATTAATAACCATGTGGTGGATGTGCTAACCAAGTGGCAGGGTTAGGTCGTAATTCACTTCCACTGAAAAAATCACAAGTGACTAAATGCTCTGTATTTCTTATTTTGGTTGGAGATATTGAACAATGCAACTGCCAAACGCTACGTGAAAATCCGTATGTTCCCCATGCTTTGCCTTCTAACTTGAAAGATGCAGATAGAATCAAAATTACTTATAGTCAGCACAGAAAAGATATTTTGGTTTCACTTTTTGGAGTCTCAAATGGTATCAAGTAGATTAGCAAGAATGTTTTTATAAAAGGCTTTGTTTTCTCTGTGAGGTGTCTTGGTTTAAACATGCTGCTTGTGTTGGTCACCAGACTTATCAAGACATGCTTTTCAATCCAGTTGCTGAAGGACAAACTCCTGTAGACAAAATCCATCACCAGAGCTCACTCTCTTCCTGTGTACCAATCTTACAACAGCAGAGAGAGGACTGCAGGCAAGGTCGGGCAGCTTTCACTGCTCCCCCTGGGCCTGGGCTCAGCCATGGGTAAGAAGTACAACTGTGGTACTGCCGCAGAGATTGTACAGTATCTGCAGAAAAGCAGGAAAGCTTTCCTTAGGGGCTGTCGAATGAAAACTTAAATCTCAACCAATTTTTGATCTTGTTACTATGATGTAAACCGAATAAAATATAGGGAAAATGCTTTGAAATAGAAAACAAAACTCTTACTTAAATTAATGAGCTAAATTTGTTTGTTTATTCCCTTAATCTTAATTTTCTTTTAAGACTTTCTTTACTGCAAAAGCATAGACATGGACTTACAGTCCTGTAAAGAGATTGCATCAGTTTCTGAGTGTATCTTGCCTCCTTAATGTTTTCTGTCTTAGCAGACTTGAAATGAATAGGTGTAGAACTGAAATTAGTTCTTAGTATACATGGAAAGAATAAAGTGTATTGGATGACAGAGGATAAAGTGGACAGAGCTTTTAACAGGGCATTTTATATATGATTTTTCACAGAATCACAGAATGGTAGGGGTTGGAAGGGACCTCAGGAGATCATCTAGTCCAACCCCCCTGCTGAAGCAGATTCACCTAGAGCAGGTTGTCCAGAATCACATCCAGGCAGGTTTTGAATATCTCCAGGGAAGGAGACTCCACAGCCTCTCTGGGCAGCCTGTTCCAGCGCTCTGCCACCCTCAGAATAAAGAAGGTTTCCTTATTTTCCTATTTATTTTCACAACATCAGATTCGGTGAAGATGGTTGAGGACTGATCCTTAGCCAGTCTAAACAGCTCTATATCGGTAAATGTGGCTTGATGGCTTTATAGTGGCTGTGAATCTAGCTCCTAGCATTTTGCTCTTAAACTCTATTATAGAGATGAACTGTACGGAAGGATATCTACCGTGATCCCCCAAATACAAGTACTGCAATTTTGACTGGCTTTTAGGTACTCCCTGAGGGGTATGTTACCAATTCCTTTGTACCTTCTACTTTTTCAGGCCACTGAATGAGAGTTTCAAATCTTGACAGAAATTAGTACACTTGAGGTTACAGGTCTTTGCCAAAGCGGTATGAACATCTAACGCACTGGGTTAAAGCTTAGCGGCAAGATGGAAACATTTCAATTCCACTGCACTTTCAACCACTGCCAACCTGGCACTCCAGCATGCAAGTTCCGAATCTAGCCTCATGTGTTTTTTTCCAGGCAGATTTTTCCTTACTGTAAAAACTGACTGCTCTATTTTAGAGTAACATTTCATTTATGGTATGTACAAGGTGGCTTGAAGGAGCTGTGGAACAAGCCTTTGGTGGCTTAAAAAGAAGAAATAATTTCTTACTAAATACATTTTTCCTCTTCATCTGTATCCACATTGTTATTGGAGAGATGAGCATAAATCCTGGGTATTTATTTTCCTTTTTTCTTACATCTGCTACTGAAAGAAATATTTTAAATAATTAAGAAAGGGCATGAAGTGCTTCATAAGCAACTAGTGCTTTGGAGACTCTCTGGATTTGGATGTTCAGTTTCAGACATCAAGAAGGGGGTTTGTTTTCACAAAGTACCGCTCATTAATCTGTTTTTCAGATGTTCAGCACACTGAACTAGTTGCGGGAGTTTTTTTGTATCTTTTATTATTTTTCAGAAAACTAGAAGGAATACAGTACAGAGGAAATTCAGTACCTAGTGCCAAAGTGAAGACAGTATTTTGTTTTGTAATTTTTTTTTCTATAATTACTATAGCTTACAATTAAAACACTTCAAGAGTTCAAACTCCTAATCTAATGCTCTACATCAGCATTAGAGATAGAGCTCTGATCAAGACAAGAAATTTTAAATGGGATACATGGATAAACGTATTTGTTAGAGAGACAGAAAAAGAGATACACTTTCAACATTTTCTGTGACTCCAGAGTGCTAATAACGTGCTTGCTGCAAGCAGCTGATTCTCTTCAAGTACATCTGACCTAGCAGATGTCTTAAAGTTAGGGAGCTATGACCTCAAGCACTGGCTTATGGAGAGGTTGGCTCCCAAAGATGAGCTCCCAAAGAGACAGTCAGAGAGAGAAAATAAGAAAGAAAAATGGGTTTATTTGTTGCATCCGGTTAACCGGTAACAAAACAAACAGAAAAACATACACAATTATATCCTGGATTTCAAGAGCTTCAATTCTAAACTTTGTTTGACCTGTTTACTCTGGGCTGGCTTTAGAAAATGAAATGCTGTCTTCCCTTCTAGGCTTGAAAACTGCTTCCTGCCTGGGATTTATGGCTAGTGGTGGACCTCAAAGGACTGCATAATGTTCGGTATCATAGGAAGTGAAGTAGATTTAGCTGCGAACACAAACTGAAAAGGGGATTATCAGCAGATTTCTGCAGCGCTTGTGTCTATCACGTGTACAGGACTCAAAGGAGTTTTCTCCCCTCTTCTTTTGGCTTGTTTATACTTAGTAAATTGCATGTCTGGAGATTGTATACTGTGGTCAAAAATGTCATCAGTTAAAATGTGAGCAGTTTTAAACTGGTTACATTGTTCTAAAATATTCTACATTAAGATACTGTCTTGTTCCCATTCCAAACATGGACATTGGCTTTATCTGCTGCAACTGTTTAATGCTTTTTTTTTTGAAGTTTGGGCCTAAAATAGTGGTTTAAGTTATATGCATTTTCTTGTCAGAATGTGTGGATAGATTATGGTACAGGCAAGCTGTGCTTCTCATAATCCATAATTTTGCTTGATTGTGGTCTTACGACTCAAATAGTAACCTTAGTTTGAAGGAACCTGAACTTAAATTGTTTTTCTCTTAAAGAGAAAAAAAAAATGTATTCTTATCTCAACCCAGTTTCATTCCTCTGTGTGAACTGTATATGTGCGGAAAAGTTCAGTGCTTGTTACTCTTCCCAATACTCAGACTATTTTAGAGCAGACAAAAGAGAAAAGAACCATTGCTGAATGAGACACTGTTTCCATTGCTTAAGATGGCTCTCATCTTGCTGTAGAAATACGTGTGAAAGCAAAAGAGACAGCTGCGCCAAAGAGCCCAGTAACCCAGAAATTTCCTGTCCCATTCTTTCCTATGGAGAATGCGAGGATTTGGGAGCTCTTGAGACAAACATGCATCTATATTCCCATATAAGACGATGGCACAGCTGCCAAGATTGCAAGATGCCACAGTCTGTAATTGTTTCTGAGACAAACTGTGCTAGGAATGGATAATCCTGCCTTTTATTTATACATAAAAATATATTTTAAAAAAAATTCCCTGTTAGGTTATCCATTAAAGTCAAATGGATACTAGGTTAAACAAACACGAAAATGGCCAATTCCTAGCCTCTACGGCTATTTCATTGAGACCAAGATTTTGTGACAGTTTTTGCTGTAATGCATTATAATGCTTGCTTACATGGACCAGAAACACCATGAGAAAAGACTGATTGGTGAGGGTGGCTGTCGTCTTTTTCTTCTTGCAATGCACACATAGAGTTACAAAAAACTGGAAGTAAACAGTTGTCCATCACTCAGGACAAAGATGTTTTTCTGCTGAGCTTGCTTCAGATACAATTAAAATCAGAGCTGTGATACTGACTAAGATGAACAGTTGTAGGAGACCTATACTGTTACTGATGTGACACAGACTTTCCTGGCAGGCGTGGAAATTAAGAGACTGTACACCTATGGCTTTGCTCTCATTCGGTTTGAGAACTGGTAGGCATCTGACTTTTTGCCTGCACAGCACCCTGATGCCAGCTGTGGGTTGTCCTCTGCTGCAGCCGCCACTTCTCCTTGGGAGCTTTGCTCTCCAGAAACAGTGCCTGTGCACAAACTGACCAATTTACTTTTCCACTTTATCTTAGCTCTTAAGCTGTCAAAAAATAACAGCAAGTACAGAAATCCTGTTTCAAAGTGACATTTCCCCTTTTACTGTGGAGCACTAGGACATTGCTCTCTGGATCCTGACTAGAGATAAAACCTTATATGTAAGATTGACCTGAACTCTTTGAATGCACCTGAATTGGACAGGCCAAGGAAATCTGTTACTCCTTTCTCTTTCTTTCTCTCCCTTCTCCCCTTCCACCTTTTTCCATCGTATGGCAATGACAGAAAGAAGGAAAGTGAAAGACAGGAATAAAAATAAAAGATCAAGGAAGTTGATATGATTGGACTAAGTGACTGCTTTTTTCCATTGTGTTTAAAATCCATGCATTAAAAAATTTTGGAAGTGTAGGTCTGGAAACTTGCTTGCTGGCTGCATTGATGTAAACTGAGCTACTCTGTTGTGACCTGCTGCTGATATTTCTGCATGAGAATACTCCATTGCCATCATGAACCAGTTCAGCAACCAGTTTGATCAGAGAAAAATGTGTTTTAAATATCACCTTATTACTACCTTGTGCTTGTCTTCATAGTGGGTTTTTTTTTTCTTTTCTTGGCAATAGATCTGCTGTGTTCTGATTTCTGAAAACATACATATTTTTGTTAGAGTACTTAGATTCTACAATGGAACTGCACTTTCTCTAACAGAAGTTAATATCGGTCAGCTAGAGTTTTTGTGGGGGAAAAAAATTATAATCTTAGGTTCCAGTCTTGCAATTGGATGCATGCAGGATGACCTGTAGTACAGTTGGAAATTCCCCTGAAGTTTAGGGAAAATCTTCATAGATACAAGGATCTGACTGTAAATTCATGACCTTGAAAATGTATGTTTTATCACTTACTCTAAGACCAGAGCTGTAGCTATGTCCTGATATTTGAAAGGGAATGTATTAAAATTTCAGTCATTTTCCTTTAATGGAATATCTAATAATTATTTATTTGGAATTAAACATCAGCCTTTCCTCATATAAGTACTGAGGCAAACACACGCGGTCAGAAAGACCTGATCTTCCACTATGAGGCAAAGAGGACAAAGAAATTTGCTTTATATTGGCTTGGGATCATTTGTATTACTCCAAGTGCAACAAAAAAAAATCCCTTCTACCACATCTCCAAGAACCAGGCATACATCTGATAGAGACATCTGTGGCTGGCTACATTCTGGCCCAGCTGTCTCTGCAGAGTGAAATATTGGGTAAGTGAAAGTACTGACCTGGAAAAGCAAGTAGTAGTAAAGATATACAGACTTGAGAGAGAGGCTTCTCTTCTGCTAAGTGATACCTCCTTGCCAATGTAAGCCAGTGGAAGAGAGGAGAGGAGAAGAAACACTCACGGATGAAAGGAAAAGAAGGAGGAGAGGGAAGAAAATCAAGTGGCAAGTGAGCGACTGCAGAAAACACTACGAAAACAAGACCAAAAATAATGTTTCTTCAGCATTCAGGGATTTTTCTTACATTTCTCACTTATAACACATTGCTAACTCACCCTGATATGTCAGCCAGCCAGTTATCACCCTGTCCTGGAGTAAGCTAGCTGACAAAAAGGAGAAGAACGAAGCATTTTAGGAATGGCTGAACCGAGCATGGTATCTGTATGCAAAACTATAAGGCCACCTCCAAAGAGCTCATTTAGTCTAAAGCTAAACAAATGTAACTAATATTTCTTCAGATTTATGACTGAGCTGTCCAGCACAGATTTTCCTCTAATTTGGCAATATATTTCTGTCCAGTTCCTCCTCAGAGGGCTAAAATCTGCATTGGTTATTCTGCCTGCTGTAGATTAGGTCTGTAGGACCCTGCTATCTGAGTTGCGCTGTGATGAGGCCAAAAGGATGATCTGGGAAAATAAAGGCTGGTCAGTCTCCCTTCCATCCCTGGCAAAACCTTGGGACACATCCTCTTCGAAGCCGCTTTTGGGTACATGAAGGAGGTCACCGGGAACAGTCAGCATGGATTTACCGAGGGTAACATCAAGTAACAGAAAGGGCACTTTTCACAGTACTTAACCGAGGGTAAATCCACACCTGATTGCCTTCTGTGATAAAATAACTGGATTTGTGGATGAGGGGAGAGCAGTGGGTGTCAATAACTTGACTTGAAGGAATCTGTAGACAGGTAGCAATAAAGTGTAAAGATTCAGAAGACTGTTACGAAGGCTAAATAAACACCAGGACTGTTTAGACACAGTAAGTGAACAAGTACATGACAGAAGTGCAGAGTGGGTAAACTGGAAGTTTTCCTAGCTCTTTTGCAGAGGAAGATGTTAAACTGAATAAGAAAATAACTGAATTAGAAAACGTTTAAAGGAAATATACATTATACAATACCTAGTTCCAATCTTTGGCACTCACTGAGACCAAGAACTGAGTTGGATTCAAAACCAGAACCAGGGATTTATAAAGAGAGAGAACAAGGAGTTAGGCACGGTAAAAACTCTCCTGCAATTAACAAAAAACATTATTCTGCAGGATATGTGGCAATGACAAGCCATAAAGTGTATCTTTGTCACGTTGTTTTAAGATTTTACATCCACTAGAGAATTTTTAAAAACTTCTTTAGGTATCTGTTCAGTCATTGTTCTTTACTGAGAGTGATTTCTCTTTTGAGGCTGTTCCTGTCTAATAGTCTGAGAAAAGATGCTGGGTATATCCAGGCTTTTGGCAGCATTTGGCAGAACTTACACAGCAGTTGTGAATCTGACAGTGAAAGACGATGACTCTATGGAAAGGGTTGGAAGCATGAATCAAGTGACACAGTGTGCAGGATGCCATGATAATTGCAAGCAAAGATGGGGTTGTGGAGAACTTAGTGAAAACCAAGATGCTCGTAGGAAGGGGACACTGACAAAGATGCTACTGTTGGGGGAGGGACAAAAGAGGATGTTATCAGAGTAATAAAGAGAGATCTCAACTGAAGTGGCACTGAGCTGCAGGCATGCTGCTATTTTAGTCCCTCTCCTGGAACTGCAGCGTTATTTACTGGAAGTCTAGCCTGAAAATGCATTCTTTGTGTAATGCTCTAAGTAGGAATCCACCCCAAGGGACGCGAATTACCAAATACTGTGATGTGCTGGTGCAGAACGTAAACCCAAACAAACCAAGACTCTCAAAGGCTTATAGCTAAATATTTATTTCAGAGTAAATTTAAAACCAGAATTTTCATCCAGCAAGAGCACACAGTAATCCTGTAGGTCTAACTTGGCTCTACTATTTGCTCATGCTGCATTCCCGGCCTGGACAGATTTTAATGTTCAAAGACTTGGGGTCTGCAGTGGGGTCAGTCCTTTCTGCATCAGGTAACAGAAAGGGCACTTTTCACAGTACTTAACAGTACAACACCAATTCAACACACACTATGGAAACTAATAGTAACTATAACACAAGGCTATTAGAAAAATTATGTGGAAAAGACAGGCTTTATGATTTACACTAGATTTACACATATGTTTAATAATTAAAATAACATTTAATTCTTCAATCAGCCTCAAATTAAGATGCCCTGGAATTCATCCAGTAGTAATGTGGCAAACTTACCTTTTATGAATTTGAAAGAAACTCTTACAACAAATGAATCTGTTGCTCACAATCAAATTTTTAAACATTTGGATTTCTTTAGGGAAGTTTCATGAATATTTATTCCTCTCACTGAATGCTTTGAATAACCACAGGGATGTAAATGCAATTATATTTTTAGCACGTAGTCCTGAATTAATAAATGTCTCATAGTTTATCTTCATCTGTGGGCACCTATAACACTGTGGTCTCTCCGTTATTTTTTTTAATACCTCACAGAAACTCTGTGTTAGCTAAAATGCTATCACAGCCTAAAAGCTGAACTCAAGTCCTTAGGTAACAAAATAAGGAACAGTAGCACACACTTCTATTTGTATAATTTGGTATTAGCACAGGCAGCATTTTTGCTATAAAAGGCTGATCTTTTTTGGCATAGCAGTTCAAGGACGAGCAGATTTTATGAATTTAACTGTAGAAGTCTGTTTTTGATTTTCTACATCCAAAAAAAAAAAAAAAAAAAAAGGGAAAGAATAGGGTCACAGTGAGTTCCCCGGACTGGCTATGAGTTTTTGGTCACATGCTTAATGTGTTTAACTGGTTGCCAAGGAAAGTTGGCTGTAGGTGGCACAGTTGGTAGGTTTCAATAATTTTGATTCTAAAGAAAGGCTTTTAAAAGATATGGCTGACAGAATAGTGCATGGAAAAGTTTTTTTGATTAGTCTTATTATAATGAGCTTACACAGACCCAGAGGCTGCTTTACAGAGGTGAACGTCATGTTCCCCATTTTACAGAGGAGAAACTGAGGCATGGATGGATGGAAAAGATGTGCAGGGCAGGAGCAGGGCTGGGTGGAAAACCCAGGTGTCCTGGCTCTGGGCTCAGCTCCGGATTTAGGGCATTATGTGTTTCCTTTTGACAGACAAACATGCAAATACCTGTCCTGACAAATTGCTTTATATGTGTATGTTGTCATTATCAATGCAACCCTGAGGCAGGACAATTCAGTGCAAAAACAATGTTTCTCTAAGTAGTCTAGATTTGGGGCCTGATTTATTTGCTATGAAGCAATCACTTTTGTCTTCCTGTTAGGACTGCTGCCACATGGCCCCTGACACTGCTGAATCATCCCCTCATGCTCATACACACTGGTAACATTTATTAAATGAAACACTTATGTCAACAATCAATGCTTGGCAGTGGAGAAAACATGACAGGAGATATCTTCAGTATCAAAAGGGTTGTTACACAGCAGGACACTTCTGAAAGCAGAAGTTTATGGCTGTTGTACTGGGTCTTTGCTAATAAGCACCTAGAGAAAAGACCTAGATTATAGATAAGGGGCCAATTGGTGCGTTAACATCCCTATCTACCCTACTTTTTTAAAGCTCTGCAGGTTGTTGTAATACTCTGGACTAGAAGGTTCAGATATAAAATCAGCAGCAACTGCAAAAACACACGTACCGTTTTGCTTACTAATAAGTATTAGGGCAGCACAAGAAGACGGCGATGTGTTGCTTGAACACAAAGAATAAGACACAGATGTGGCATGCCTATAAACCAGAAGAATTGCAAGCTGAAAGCAAGACAACAGCTGTGGGAAACAGTGAGACTCGAGTGTCTAGTTCCCTGAGGTTCCTTCAGAAATTTTAGCAAAGTATGGGAAGTTTACTGCATGTAGCATCATTCGGAGACCCAGCATCTCTTGGAGGCTTTGCGGGGAATAAGGAGTGCTCAGCTGTCTAAAAACTAAGAGCTACAAGATTTGGATCAGGATCTGGTTTTCAGTCAAGGGAAAAAAGAAGGGGCCACAAACCACCTAACTACCGACCTTAAAAAACGGCTGTAGGTGAATTTTCCTGTGAAGCTCTGCCCTGTGCCATCAACCAACATGACATCCTGCTCAAAAATCCATCTTTCCAAGAAGCCATGAAGTACAGACCAACTGGAGAGAGAAAAGGCTATTTTAGCTACTTTAGGGTTTCCAGTAGGGAAGTGGACTTTCCCAGAGAAATACTTTGTTTGAAGGGGAAAAAAAACCCAACAGCAACAACAACAAAAACCACCCCCAACTTATTTGGAATCTCATCCCTTGGATGCGAAGTGCTTCTATTCCTGTCCTGTCATTCTAGGCTTCAGTTTTCTGTTTTGCGCTCCCTGAGTCACCAAGTGACCAGACTGCAAGCTCTTCCACACATACTCACATGCTCTTCTGCTCTGTTTGCTTCCCTCTTTGTTCCACTGGGATAAATAATTATTACTTTGTTGAGAGGAAAGAATGTCAATGATTATGTGCAAGATGAATGCAGAACCTGCTTACTGGAGGTGCATACCTTAAAGATAAACATCCTGTAATTGTAAATGCCAGAACTGCCTTTTTTTCTTGACCCCGCCCTTGGAATTTGTGGAAGAAATCTCTGGGTGCTCTGATCTAGACTCACTACTCAGGGCTTTGCTTAGTAAGCATTAAAATATTTAATAGCATCCCGACATTATAAGTGAGGGCACGTAAAGAAAAACCCAAACCAAAAGTTTCAGAGATGTCTTGTATAAATAATTAGAAGTAGGGTCAGGATAAAAAAAAAATAAATCCAGAAATACTGAATGCCCAGGAGCTTATGAGCACCTAGGTCCTTGATTTGGATTCTGTCCTTTTTATAACTGCAAATCCAGAATTGGGCTGGGCTCACACACTGAACGGTTTGCTCAGGCAGGTTCAAAGATTCTCTGGTCTGGAGCTGGGGATCCAAATTGTTTCCAAGAATAATTCAAATGTACACTTTTTCCCCTTGTCCTCCAAGGGCCTAACTATATTGCACTTGGCTTATGTAATGTGCATGGACATCAAAAGGGATCTTCTGTAGTAAGACAATGTGTATCAGACCCTACACAAAAATAGAGGAGAAAAGTCCTTTGTATGTTTTGAAATTATGATCTAAATTTTAGAGTGAGTTCTCTGGATGTCACAGGCTCGTGCTGCTTGCTGCAATAAGTGAATGAATATCAGGTTATGTTATCCCTGTCCTTATTTACCATATTTCATGAGTTTCAAACTCTATTTCCTAAAGCTAGAAATCTAGCATAAAAGATGTGACAAAATACAGAAACAACAGTGAAGTTACCAGCCATAGCTTTCTCTCAGCATACCTACACTACTTTGCTCTTTATTCTAATTTTTAGCTCAGCCAGGATGAGGTGATAGTGAAGTGTGGTGGGACCGCAGAATTATTTTTCTTAGCTGCTAAGATATGGTGGATATGTGTTAGGGCAGAATATATATTCTTCCAGGCATGTCTCAAAGGGCCTGCTCATAGAAGTGTTTACATGGAAACCACAACTCCCTGAGGAAAACAAAATCAGGGAGGAAAATTTCTGTCCACTTGCTAGAATTTGCTATAACTGCTGGCATCAGATTTTGTTCAAGAAAGAGCTGTTTTTTTTTTTTAAAATGATACATTAGAAGCTGAGGAAAGCCATGCATTGAAAGTACATAGTCCTGTGCTAACCAGGTTTTCAGCCCAACTGCAGGAGGTGAGTGTTCTTCTATTGGAATATATCTAACATATCTGTATTCATTTGGAGTATAACTAACCGAAAGAAGATACATAATGGAGGCATAAAAAACCCCCACTCTTGTGAAGACACGTTAGCCAAAGATGCCAGCAACCCTGCTGACATAAGTCAGCTGCTAAAGATGGTTTGCTTAGGTATCTTTGCAGAAGGAAGACCTGAAAAGTTATCCATCCCAGTTAGTGTTTTTTTTATGCTGTGGAAAAAAAGGATGAGAGGAAATACCTTTTTCTTTTTTTTTTCTTTCTCTAGCTGATGTGTGTGGGATGAAACAGGTCTCTCCGGAACCTGTAGGAAAGCACAGGCAGGAGCAGATGTTTCAGGGAAGTTCCTGGATTTTAGGAAAGTAGAAAGGCCTGGGGCATCTAATTGCCTCCCCACTCCTACTAGTGAAATGGCCAACAGAAGATGAAATAAGAGATTGAGCAAAGCCAATCTGGTAGAACAACACTGGCATGATGGCAGTGACTGTAATTTCAAATAGTGAGCAGCAACTGGCTTGACTGCAGTTACAGGAGGGTTACACACATCACAACAGCTGGCATTTTGGTCTATGGCCTATAAAATACACTGAAATCATGAGTCATCTCAAGTTTCACTTGGACATTTTATTTGTCTATGTTCATCCACGGTAGGTTGTTTGCAGTCTCCCAGTTCCCTTTCTGCTACACAAACAGAGCCCAGTTCAATTTACCTTAATAATAAATTTACATACTTTCACATCCAAAGTGATGGAAAAAGGCTAAATGTCTACTACAAAAACAGAACTAAACTGAGAGTTCTCTCCTGAGGGCCCAACGAACACGCTGTGAACAGTACAGCTCACCACCGCTTAGCCTGCTAATCGTCCAGGGCTCTGAAACCTGAGACTTGGTAAGCTACAGCGAGATTTAGAGCCCGTGCATTGAACACGGCTTAGCTCCAATAGAACGACCTGCTCTCCTGAAGCTGATTCTTCCTCTCCTGGTTTTAATATATTTTCAGTTCTAATCACAATTAGAGCCCTCTTTTTCTTCCTGTCAGGTTCTCCCCCTTGACACACACAGATTCATTTTACTTCTTAAAGCCTGGGAATACACAGGCATATCTATATCTCTAGACAGATGGGAAAGAAAAAGTCCAAGTAATAAAGCCCAAATCCAGCTTGAAAGATCAATTTCAACCAAAACAGCAGTTTAGCCTTTTATAATGAGACCCTTAAGTTAGAAAATATAATCAATATGAGAGCCATTGTTCCTATTTTGAAAGAACTCATACAAATAACTTGAGTGGAGGTTCCATGCTTGCAGATAGTTTTAAAGAATTTTAGGACAGCATCCTTCCTTCAGGTCATGGCACAAAAGATAAATGAGTCTTACCAAAATACTGGTAGCAGAGCAGTATTTAGAGGGAGCGATAAACTTGCTCTCAGCATGCAGAGCTGAGTCCTGATTCTTTATCTGGCTGCTAGAATCATTATAATGTAAAAGAGAACCCCAAGAAATCCTCATTATATGAAAGAAATATTGCAGAGCGCTGTTTCCTGGAGCTGGCTTTAAACCAGAATCTCTTGTGTGGGTGAAACTTTAAGAATTCCTTTAAACATGACTTGGATCATGAAGCATCTGCAGAGCATTACTGCTCAGATCCCTGGACCACCACTTCTGCATATAGATAGCTTCAATGAATATATTGGCTTTTTGAGGGTTTTCTTTTCCTCTGATTTAATGTACCATCCTCTCTTCACCAAGGGAGTGTTTTCCTCATTTGTGATGTGGTAGTTTTTGCCAATTTTGGAAATTCCAACTTGAAAAAAACCCTAAAACATCAGCATCTACAACATGTTGTTGTAATTATGTCTGAACCAAAAATCATTTGTGTTATCTAGTCAGAGGGAAGTTCCTTTTCTGATCTGCAGATGAACTTCACAACTTAACTAGCCTGCTTTTTTGCATTGCTTTTTAATGTTAAGAGCTTCTAGGGGAAAATGAAAGCTATCTGACGGGTTAAATGTTGATAGACCTAACTGCATATGAATGGGTATTAGCAATTTATTTAAATGCATTTTCAGACTGACTCAGCCCCAGAAAAAGGAGGCGTTAAGCTGCCCACACAACCATGTTCATCTGCATGTTTGCAAGCAGGCTTCCTTTCCCAAGGCGGCTGCACAAGCTATGGAAAGAATTCCCTGGCTGGCAGCAGCCTGGAAGGCGGCAGGAAAACACAGACCAGAGCTGCTCTTGGCCGCGCGGCCCCTGCAAGGCCCATTTGGCGCAGAGATAAAGTTCAGTGCCGTGCGGTTTCGCAACTGGGTTCACAGTGGTGACTGTCATTGTTTACTTTAGGGGAAGGTGGAGGCGTGCAAGGGAGAGGGGAGTCACTCCACCATGTGCTGCCAACTGCTCGACACCCTGCTGCAGCCCTGTTCGTAATGATTTATGCAGCTGCTGGATGGGGTCTGGTTTCAGGGGATGTGAGCTGCAGGAGCAGGTGGGACTCCCAGGCAAGGGCTCCAGACCCAGGACAAAACAGAAAGAGAAATCTGTCCTCTTCCCAGGGTGGTGAGGAGTCTGACAAGGAAGTACTTTGTGAGCTTAACTTTCCCTCACAACACCAGCCTCAAGGATCCCTGCAAAGCCACCTGCCATTTCCAGGGTAACAGGAGTCTGTGTAAAAATGCACAAGAACTGGTCCAAAGTACAAGGGCAAACGTTGTTGCGCTGCTCAACATCTAAGGTAATTACTGGAGGAATTTTTCTGTGTGATAGAAGTTGTTTGGGTCTGTGTACATGCACATCCTTTCAACTCATCAACTCTGACATGCAGCACTTGCCAAGTTAGGTTTTTATATCATTTTATGTCATTAACTGTGGCATAAAGAGGGACAGGATGCTCTTTATTTACTGCCATTCTGGGGGTTCTTCTCCAGAGCTTGCTATCGATGTTTTTTCAATTTGTAATTTAAAGACGCAATACGCAGGCCAACAATAAAAACAGTTCTCCTATTGAGCTCTATGGAAGTTCACATCCTCCGCTTTGTATTCCCCCTCTTTCCTGCCTGCAATTGATGCATTTTGCCAGTAGGCTGATATTAGATGTAATTTTCAAAAACAGAGGCTTCTGTGATATTAATTTCATACACTGAAGTGTGAGCATACAGGAGATCATTCTGGGGCAAAAGCTTTGTGGTTGTGGATGGGGCTGGGAAGGGCTGCCTTCCTGGGAGATGCCTGGGATTCAACCTGGCTTCTCAGTTCATGCTTTACTCCTCTGCATGTCACTTAATAGTCTGTGGCAAGAAAAATGTGCTGCCCACCTCAGGCAGGGGCTGTGATGAAGGTTAACGCAGATGAAAAGTCCTGTGCCTCAGTTCAGTTGGAGTTAGTGGGATTGTCATATGCATTTCAGGCTTTGTGACCCTAGGCTTATAATTAAAGATTTGTTGGTCTCAAGTTAATATCTTTTAAAAAAATATATCATTATTCATTTTTCAATTGGGCTATAGACCTTCAAGTATAATAAGTTCCTTTAAACCTGAAGGTTTTGACTGTTTCTTTTGGAAGATGAAATGTTATTGGAAGGAAGTCTGGGCTCAGAAGGAGAAAGAGGGGAAAAAAAGCTTTTAGACCACAATTTCAAAGTGACCTCACGAGCCCTTCTAAGTAAGCAGCTCTCCAAGTCATGGTAGTGATAGACTGTAGGACACTACTATGTGTCAGGCCTTCCTGGCCTCCTGTGTGCTGTATATATTTTACCCATAGCCTCCTCTGCACTCTGGCCAAGCCAAGATTTGTGTTTGGGAAAAGTTCTCAGGAGAATTGGAGTCTCCTTTAGTCCAGCTCTGAACTCCTCTTCAGTCTGTTAGTTTTGCTGATGCAGACATTGGAAAAAAGCTGGCATGAAGGTTACCAAATGAAACTTCTGAAAGGAGTGGAGGACACTGAGCAATCTTCATCTGTGTATGAACAGAAGTTGTAGCTCCTATGCCTGCACTTATGCAGAGGACATAGAGAAAACTGTCAGCTTTATGTATTCATTTTTCTCACCTATATGCACAGGTTGATTTCACTCTCAACCACTTCAGAGAACTCAAACTCCTTTTTTCTCACAGGTGATGTATACCTGGTAACAGCTCCCTATTGATGTTTAAGAACTGTAACAGAATTTTGAAAATAATTTATAATGTGTACATGTTATTCTGTTTTACATCTCCCTGCTGGCACCCTGCCCTCTTAGCTGCTCTCTAGCAAAAAGGATAGGATGTTTGTAGCAGAGCCTGCAAAGCTGTGCACAGCCCTGAGTTGTCTGCAGGCATCTACATACTCCCAGCTGTATGTTTCCCTGTTCAGGTGGGGAAATAACTGGGACAGAAAAAACATCCCTCTGCCTCCAAATAGCCCACAGTTGCAACATACCAGTTTTTGAAAACTAAAAATCCACCGTGCACTAGTTATTTTCAGGATTCCATCCTAAAGAATGGGATCTTCAGCTCCTTTTTGTACAAGTGTACTGAACTCCTGTCTCTTCTGGGTGATACCTCAAAGAACTTAGTGCCTAAGAAGACTTTGGGGGAATGCATCTGGGATTTGTTTTCCAAAATAAGAAACTCCTTTTGGAAAGTTAGGTCTGTGTTCACAGCTATCCACATCATGGCTTCTTGCCCTTCAGCACCCTTCCAAAGTCAGGCAATTCCACAATAAACAGAAAGCAGAAATTCTTTGCAGGAATCTTCTGGGTCATAGATGATTGGGTTGATGGCTTTTAAATAAGTTCTTTGGATGCCTCTGGATTTCCTAGTAGAACATGCATTTCCAGGTCGTGTATTTTGGGAAGAGGACATATACCAATGGTCATTTAATAGTTATTTCAATGAGCTAAGCACCTAACTAACTATTGAAAATTTAAGCTACAGGGTGTATAAGTAAACAGATTTGAGATGCTATTTCTAAACAGGCTCAGAAACAGATAAGGCTGGTTTTGGTCTAGTTCAACAACCCTCAACAGCAGTTTTTATTATACTAGTCTGTATGATGATTATCTTTTCCTCCTAACTTTGGAGTCCTTAGCATTCCGTTTGAAGAGGACACAAAAAGTCTGTTTATATGACAGCCTCATCAAAAACAGGAATGAAAGGAAATAGGAAAGAGTTGAGAATATCTAAAGGCTTTACGTGCTTGGGCCTTTTCGTGCCATGTTCAATTACCACTTCTAAATATGCACTGTCAGAAATATTATTTGAAAATTTAATAATTGTACTTCTTGGGAATTTCAAGCGTAATATCCTTACTGAGCACCCTGGAAAATGAGGACTTGCTTTACAGCTTAATTCCTTTTTAATTTTCCTGGAAAGAAACATGCAAATCTGTTTTGCCTGTTTGCCAGGAAGAAAACAAAAGACTCACCTTTCTAGAAAATTCCTTACTACTCATGTAACACAAGCCATTTGAACCGCTCTGATCAGTAATATAAAATATGTGCTAGATTCATCCCAAAAGCATCATCCCCTGGATTAATGCACACTTTTCCTTTTTGGTCCATCTGCTGGCCAGCTTGCTGGCTACCTGCCTGTTCTGCATGTCAAATAGTGCAGAGCAACATTGGTCACTGGCTGTATGTGTGGCACCAGCCTGGTCAGACAGGGAGAAAACTACTACTGGAGGATAAAGCTGTACGCCTTTTTTTTCATTGTTTTTTAGTACATTGAAAGTTAGGATTAATAAGGGTTTAATTATCCCTTTTGCTATGATCTGCATATAGCAGTGAACTCTCACCTTGCTTTCTGTCTCTTGACATATACTTGATGTCTGCAGTCAGACCATCTGCACATCCTCTCTTGAGAACTCTTCACATTAACTGTAAGTATTTCAGGATTTTCTCAAAGAAGCAAGCAAAAAGCAGGGACTATCTCCTGCTTCCTCCATGTATTTTAGTTCTGCAACTAAACTTGTTCCCACCGTTACTTGCTTAGACCAAGATGAACAGCACAGCCAATACTTTTTCCATAGCTGAAGCCAAAAGTATAGGCAGAATTAGTATTTCCAAGCTTCCTAAGACTATGGGATAAACAATATGACCAATCAGGCCATTTCCAAATGGGCCATTTCCTGTTTTTATTGCTTTTCAGTATTTTCCTTTCCTAACATGACAGAAATCTTGCTTTTATTTGCTAGGCCAAGCTTCAAACAAATGCAGAGAGATAAAAATTAACTAAATGTTTTTAACCCAACACTCCCCTCTTGTTATTGTTAGCAGAAAAGTGCAGCCATGATGAAGAGACTGTGCCCTGGTGCTAGCAGGGGGACCATAACCGCGGGTATAAAGGCAGGTGCTCATCAGCTTTAGCTAGCAACCAACACCATAGTTCTCCTTTAAGTTTCCTTGAAACTTAAAGTGATCAGGTGTGTTGGGGCAAACAGAAAGTATGAACAAAAATAATACTAATAGCAGTATACAGGAAGCGTTTTAGCTGCAGACCGAACTGAAGTCTCACATGCCAAACAGCCTCAGCAGCTTAAGCCAAGGTTCAGTAATAACGTCCTAACCCATATAACATCGCTTCACTCAGCCGAGGCTTCAGGTCCAATTCTGACTCGACAACATTTAGCTCTGATATGTATACATGAGCAACGAGGCTGACACATGTCAAGAGAAAAAGAGCTAGTAGAGTTGTTCTTCACTATGCTGGCAAAAGAGTATTTCATTCTGGATCACAGAGACTCGCACACTTCCTTATGTATTTTTAGGAAGTGTGGATTATGGCTCTTTCAGAAATGCATGCAAGCAGTTTTGTGTACATTTAGGAGGAGTGAGGCAGACCTGGAGAATCACTGTTACAAAGGCAGCTTCCACTTCACCTGCAGCATTTATGCTTTATGCTAATTGATTTTAACTTAATAAAACTCATGCATGATATCAAGGCCATGCCATTCAAAGAAAAGGAAAAAACTTCTAACCCACATCAGGCTCCTTAATTCCTCTTGACAATGGCAGCATAACCCTATATTCATCTAGAATCATTCAGATAGTATAGTTGTTAAATAATACTATATAATTTAACATTAAGAGGTAAACATTTCCCAAATTATTAAGTGTTGAAGATGATGCACTTTATTTATAGGAAGGTCATTTCTCCCATCTTTCAGTAAGCTTTGTGGTTTGTCTGTGATATCTGATCTGAATATTTATAGCTTTCAAGCCTTAAGGATATTGATTCTTTTTAATGTGGCTAAAACAACAGATTTGCAAGTGCAAACATGATTAATAGAAGAAATTTATTTTATGTACGTAGCTTAGAGTATTTGAACACAGTTTTTAAATTCTTGCAACACTGTCCATTAAAGTATGATTGTATTATAACAAGCACATATTTAAAAATTGTATCTATTCAGTGTATCTTATCAATCCGGGCTCATTGCAAAGCTTGCTGGAAGCCAATGGACTTTGCATTGCCCTCAGTCAGGTTTTAGATTATTCCTTAGTGGTCATTCAGTGGAGTGTGTGGCTACCTTTGTACAAGTTGTAAGAAGCAACCTCCATGGGTCTTGTTTTTTAACGATGAACCAACACATTTAGGATACAGGGATCTGGATGACATCCTTGCTGGCAAATCAACAATATCGATCCTGATTTATATGTTCCCTTGGAGTGTGTCTTTGGCTAAAAACACAAATAGTCTCAATCCTTCTAGGTGGCACATGCAATTTTCCTTTCTTCCTGCCCATCCTTGGTGGTGTACCATTGCATTCCTGAGGCCCAAATGGGGCTACTGCAGGCATATCTGGCAGCCTGTGCAATGTTGTCAGTGCCAACCAGGATGGCTTCTGGGTTTCTGCAGATGTAGCCTGTAACAATTCCTGAGGGTCTGTCTTGTAGCAGCCTCCCCCCATATAGACATCTCCTGATGGGCTCTCACGCATGCTGAGCCAGCAAAGCCCAGTGGCCAGCCAACCCCCTTGTTTGTAGCAAAAGAAAACGGGGAAGCCTCTACATGTGCTTTCAGGTCATCCTTCTATAACTTGCCAGATCAGTATCAGCAACTGAGGAAACAGGGCTCCGATCCATGATCCAGAGACAGATCTCGTAGACCACTAACAGTGTACTTGAAGTGGAATTACAACTAAGGTGGAGACAGCGGTGGAAACAAAAACACTCCAAAAAACTGTGCCACTGTCTAATTATCAAAAGTTGAAATTGCAAGTTCCTCACAGACTCTGGTTTTCACTTGTGGTTCATTCTGTACATAAATGGAAGAAATATCCGTATATGATGCTGAGGCTTGCAGTTGTCTGCATGCATGATTCAAGGACTTGCTTTGCCTGATCACACTGGGAGAGAAAGCTCTCTCTTACTCAACCCAGGTAGTCACATCACTAGATTTAGAAGATGATTTGTTGAGCTATATGCAGGAAAGAACTACAATGTAAGAACCACAAGTGGCTGCTTTGGGCTTCATGTTTTTGGGAGCCAGGCAGTTTTATGTGACAGTGGAAGAGAGCCCATCCAGTTTGCTGGCAACAGCTCTCTCAGCAGAAGTAGCTGCTGCCCAGACCTCTGGCAAATCAGAAGGCCAGACTTACCCATGCTGTTCCTTAAAAGTGACATAGCCACAGGAATGGATTTGTGACAAGATGGCAAAAGAACAAATCCCACCATAAAAGAACAACAATGAAAGGCCATAAGGGTGGTGGGGGAATGAATTCCAGAGTGGGCTGATGTGCTTACACAAGACGATTTACACAATCACAGCATTGTACAAAGAAACAAAGATATGGCCTTGGGGAAGCCACTGCCATTTTGTAAGTAATAGTTAAAAAATGCTTGCACTGACTGTACCAAGAAATGCCTGTAGAAGCAGGGGCCCTAATAAGGAGCAGCAGGCAGCACCCCAGCGGGTAAACAACAAGACATGGCTCCCTAAGCAAAAGACTGGCCCCTTGTAAGCACAAAAGGCTTTATGCGGAGTTGCATGCTCTGGCTGTATCTCTGAGCTGGGCAGCCTTGCACCGGCCTTTGCATAACTACTTCTGGGCTGGATGTATTCTTAGAGATGCATGGGGACAAGAGGTTTCACAGCAAGAGCTTCCATCCTCACTTTATATTATTGTTTGCGTCTCCGGTGCATTGGGAACTCGGCATGCTCAGCTGTGTTTTTAGAGCAAGTTCTTCCAGCACAGCTTCTTTGTTCCTGTTCTGTTCCAATCTGCTTGTATTTAGGCTTCCCCAGCAGGGTGGGAAAGCTCCACAAGTGTCAGTAAAATATTAGGTTTTGTTTTCTTCTTTCAAGTTAAGAATGTAGCAAATTATAAAAGGCGCTTTAGCACTTGAGTGTTGTGGGAAAAAGGTGTTTTTGCAGATAGGAATATAAAGTATTGGTGACCAATTTGGCAATTTGGCAGCTGACATTTAAAACAAGCAGTAGCTCCCCAAAGTCATCAAAGCAGAATGCCTGACTGGGTGAGGTGGCTTTAGAGTGCTGCAGTGAGTTTCCAAAATGCTGGTGATTAGGATTTCAGACCAGGGGGGAATCCTAGTTTGATGCGGTGACGTACGGCAAGAGCTGTTGTTGCTCAGAATTTCTTTTCTTTCTGTGTTAGCATAGATTATGATATAAGCAAAAAGAGATTCTTATAAGTGACAAATAAAAGTTAGGAAAATGATCCATAAGGAAAAAACAAAGCCATCAGTTCATTCTAACAGAGCCTTAATGTATCAAGTACTTGACTTCATGGAACTCCAGTAGGATTTGGTGGCAAACTTCCAGTCTAAATGCTGTTTTGCTAATAAATAATTACATATTCTGTAGATTTCAGAAGTAGAATGATACTTCTGTAGATACATCAAACAGAAATTTCAAGGGAGTAAAGAATTATTGTGGGCAGTTGTAAGTGAAGCGTATCAGGCTAACATAAAGTAAGCGGCGGTGGGTGTTGTTATATGTGAGACTTCAGTTTCAATGTCTAAGAAGAAAATTCATAACAGTAAGGTATAGCTACTAGGGTAGGAAATTGCAGACATGCCACTCTTATCTATTTGAAGTCAGACTGCATAGAGCACTTCAGAATATACTGCCTGAAACGCAGAAGCATCAGTCAAGGAAATGGCAAGGCTAACTCAGCAAGCTGTTCCGTTCTGGTTTGTGATTGTTGCTCCCTCCAAGCCTCCAACAGTATCCTTTCTCTCCATCCTGCTCAGATTTTCACTCGCAGATAGAACTGTGTAAATATCTACTACAGTTAAATAGTGTGACATTTCATGTGTGTGTCTACTTTCTGATTTCCTCACTTTCTAGTCAGAAGAGACAAAGACTTGCCAAAGATGAGATGACAATCCTTCTCATACCCTTAGTTGGACAAGATGTACAAACAGTTATGCTTCAGTTTCCAAATCAGTAGGTTCAGCATCAGAGATGAGAAAATCATCTTGGCACAGATATATATGTGCAGGCTAGGTGAAATTTAGGTCTATGTGGCAACATAAATAAAAGGAACTATTACTTTAATGCTACCAATAGCATTTAAGATACCTATGGTGCCTATGCAGATCTCCAACAGCTCTCAATTTACTAAATGTCTAACTTTAAGCCAGTGCCTTGTCACTGTGTCATCTTAAGCAAAGAGCTTGCTGGCACCACACGAGGAAAAGCACTGCTCTCCTGGTGCTCCAATCTGTCATCTTCAGATTCTTCTGAGCTAACATAATAACACTGTCTTTCAAATACAGAACACAGCCAAAGCCTTGGAAACTTTCTTCTCCTCCACTGTGTTTGTTAAATAATTTGGTAGACAGATATTCTGGTATGTGTCTCTGTGGGGTTATGCTGATTTGTTACTAGCCCGCCTGATAAGATCCTTCGAGTTGTACTAGTGACCAGTGGCTACACATGGTGGTTTTGTTTCAGTTTTTGTTTTTCACTGGAATATAAGTCTTCTAGGATCAAAGGGCTCTATAATCAGAAAGAGGTTATGAAGGAAATGTTTCCATCTCTTCCTGCCATGTGCCTTAAGGCTACAAAAGCAGTTCGCTTTCAACCCTGAAAAGAAATAATAATAAAAAAGCAAACCATTAATTAGAATGTGGAATTGACTTCAGTCTGAAGCATGGAAGCTTTGTCACAGAGTCATTTAAAATGGGATAGCAAGAGGGGTGAAATCCTGTGTTGGGGGAATACTGTGCTAACCTAGATGACTGAGCAGGTGTTCTTTGGCAGGAATTCTAGGGGTCTGCTGCACAGCAGATCAGCAATAAATCCAGGAGGCTGTTGTACCACCTGAAACAATAATGCAGATCATCAATATGCTGAAACAGATTATGTCCTCTGAAAAAAGCCTTTTTGGGGGTTGTAATTGTTTATGTTTGTAATTCTGTAATGAGAATTTCAGGTCTGTGTATAAACAATGGGAAAAGTGAACTAAACAACACAAACTAGTATATTACTTTTGAGAAATCTTTTGTAAAAGTTGATGCTTACAGACAGTTAGCACTGTCCTCCTGCCAGAAGATATTGAAAAGAAATGAACTGTGCTGTCATTTACACCCCATGAAAAGACATTTGATAGCTTAGAAAGATTTCTCGCTTTCTCTGGTGACTTGTTTCTAATGTAAGCTTGCTCTCTTTACATTCTGGTCACATACAGAGCCAAGCAAAAGCAGCACTGGAAAAAAAAAAGATAAACTGTAGGCCCAAATCCATTCTAATGTAGCTTCATTGCAGTCAGTGGAGTCAAGCCAGGAGATAATTTGTCCTGAAGACTTTGGAACAACAACGAAGTATTAAAATGAAGCCTAATAGAGCATTAGAGCTGACAGGAGTAACAGGAATTTATTTGCAATTAACCTCCACTCAGAATATAAAGAAAAATGGTAAAACGAAAACTTTCCAAAGCTGTAATGAACATGCACAACCTCTGTCTTCTCTGAAAAGGAAGCTGGCCTTTCCCATAGGTTTCCATGAACATAGCTCTCTATAAATCTACACTGTTATCTCCTGGTTTTGATCAGATCACTTGTCCAGTTAGGTCTGGGTAACTGCTAACTTTTAAAGCTGAGTCCTTCCCAAAGCTGTCCATGCTCTCAAAAGAAAACAAAACATTGCACATGTAAAGAAAAAAAAAGACATGTTGCTGATCAAGACAATAGGAATGACCTACTAGGATAGGTGCACACCACATCACATAATAAATATATCTTACTGCATATGGCATGACATCACAGATGTGCCTCAACATACTCAAAGATTTAGCACCTTTTGCTGTGAGATAAAGCTGTGCCAGATTAAGGCAATCCAGGCAGCCAAATTATGAAATGCTTTCACAAAGTCCATAAGTAAATAATTTAATCAAGTGTTCTGTTCATTTCAATATTGCATGTTCAATACCAAAGGACAACAGGTGCTTTGTGATCAAAGATCTCCAGTTACAAAGATGTGCAGGATATAGAAGCAACACTCTGGGTGCAGGACTTGTGGGGTTTTTTCCTCTGTTTTTGTTTTATCTTTTGCATCCTATCTAGAGGCTCTGGGCATTTAGTATAACTCCTTTCCACACAATCCAAGTAATGTGCTTTTCTAGAGTAAGGATTCAATAAACTTTTGTTTAAGCCCATCTGGGGCTAGTAGCTAACCTGATATTCTTCATTTTGATCTGAGCAAGATTATTTCTTTTTTTCTAATCCTATTTGAGAATGGCAGAATTCGCAGAGGTTCAGATAAACATTCCCAGGTTTACAGTCCTACCAAAAACTTTCTAGGCCTGCTAAAGTGAATTGGATATATCTGGGTGAAGACTTTTAGTATCACATGTACCCTGGTTGTATGGAATAAATTTATGATAAGTTTTCTTGTACTACTTGGCATGCCTGTTTCCTGTCCCTCTGCAATTCAGTTTAGCAAGATCTACAAACATGCAACAGGATGAGGCAAAGCCAAATAGCCATACTCTTCCAGAGCTCCATAAAAGGTTAGCTGGGATCTGGTTCAGTACAGGCTTTTGCAAATAGCAATATTTTTATCTGAGTCAATTAAATCAACTGTTTCTAATTCTTGATGAGTATTCTAACTCCCGTGACTAAAACCAGTAACCTCTTGTGCTGCTTCCACAGTCAGGACCTAACGATGCATGAAAACAGTACAAGCTGTTGATTAGGTCACTAGTCAATTTTGATGCATGTAACTGCTAGATTACTTGAGCCTCCCTAGCTGGCTTCATGTTCTTTCCTGAATTCTGATTGTTTCTGTTGTCTCGCAGCACTCCAATAACCTCTAAAGAGAGTAATATCTATATTAGCTAGAGATATTTGAGACCAAGTACAGTATTGCCACTGAAACTAAAAGTCACCTGAAATCTTAGTTTCAACATCTTCTTTTGAAGCCATTACTGTAGGGTTTCTAAAACAGTACAAAAAGTCTTATAAGGATGAGTTCTATAGAAAGGAAACTCGTCAGTATTTGCCTCTGTCTGCTCCGAGGGTAGATGACATGCATTCTTCAGACTGGGTTCATCACCCTCTGCCCAGGCTTGCCACTCCTATTACAGTACAAAGTTTGCCAGTACCAAACTATGGAACTGCTCTCCATCCTACTCCTTCACAGTTCTGCTCATTATAAACCTGGCTCTGAATGCGTGGAAGTTCTTTCACTCTCGCTTGGTACAATAATTCAAGAGAAGAATAGACCTTGAGACTTGGAACAGAATAGTGCAGCTAAAGTGACTGCTTTGGTGAGTCCACCTGAAGCCTGACACAGTGGTTGCTGTTTTGTGGTAACTGCTGCCCAGGCTGATGCCAGACCTGATTCCAGTCCTTAACTCCTCCTTTGGCATATTGACAGTGATGCAGAACTGTGCAGTGCTATTTTGTGCTTGTCACAAGGACAGCAAGAATCAACCACTGACTTCCCCTTAGGCTAATGGTTTTGTCATGGCATGTACCTTTCTTCTATTAATACGTACTTAACAAATTGAGATACTGAGACAACTGCAGTGTAGTGTTCTACCCACTGCAATTTGTAAATTCCAGGAAAGGCTCTAAAAAGGCTTGAAGGTTTGGGAATTAACCGTCTGTTTCTTGCTTGTTCATTTTCCACTCCATTTCCCCATAATTTTGCTAGGAAGAAAACTTTGTTTCCCCTTACCTTATTCTGGATCATATGGATCAGAATGGGATTTAGTCATGCATCTTGTTTTAATCAAAGTAGGCAGAGATAGCACCAGCACAGGAGCCTATTTTTATCATCTGAGAAACTGCTGTAGTTAAAGCAAGAATTGCTTGACTAAATGAAATTTCAGTGGTTCAGAGTACGGTTATCACCTGTCTCCAAAAAGCAATCAGAGAACATATGCAATAGGTCCTAATATGCATACATGTGTTCTGGGGTGAGGATGATTAGGTGAGAACAATGCTCTGTGCTACTCTGAAGAAAGACTCAGTCAATTTGTCTTCTATTTCCTCCTACTCCCCACTCCAGAAAAAAACACAAGGTTTCTTACTATAAATCCCCCAAACTTCAACTTTTTGTTTTGGCGCATGATTGCGTTTGCAGATAAACAAAGTGAGAGAGAAATCAGGCAGGCATGCTGGCACAAATGTCACTGTATTTAGAGTAATGCTGCAAACAGCCATGAGCAGGTTAGATAAGTTCATGGCAACAGTGTCATCAGAAAAACTGGGGGGAGGGGAAGTGTGATCTTAACTTTTTTTTTACAATTGCTAGCCATAGTCAAGATCATCTCCATCAAAGAGAAAATGCAGAGACTCTGTTCATCTTCATACAAGCAAAGCTTCCTGGTAAGAGGGCCAGTGATCCTTTCCTATTAACCCTTGTGTGTTCCATGATTTGCTACATTACAAGGAAAGTAAAAGCAACAGAGGAGAAAGGTCTGGTATTAACATTATTGTTCACTATTTGTAAGAACCTGTCTGTCGCACTAGGTAGAAACACATGGATAGAGGCAGTCCCTGCCCCAATGAGTTTATCTTCTAGATGTTGACATAGACTGAGGATTGGAAACCCATGCAGGATTACTTTTGTTTTGAGGGTCTATGGAGTACATGGTATCAGCTTTTTTAGTCTTATTACTGACTACAGCGGCTATATCAAGTCCACACTGAAGTCAGCCACACTGTTCTGGCATCAGGTGAGGAAGTTCTGGAGTAAAGTGGACAGTAGTGTTAATGTAGTTTCAGGGCTGACTTCACAGACAGCACATTTTTCTCCTTAATTCAAATTAATCTCTTTTAAGATTGAGAGTTCATTTTATGCTTTCAGTTTCTTCCTGTGAAGAAGGATTAAGCTGTATGCAAGGCTGTAAATTTACAGCAGGAAAGGAAGAAGGCATGAGTTAAAACACATTTAGACCTGCAAATAACAGCTGGGCATAGATAAAGTATGAGAAAGATCATGAATCTTTCGGGCTGTAGCTGAAGATCAAACACATTGAGAGAAGTTGCTTTTTCCATTAGTGTTTTCACATGGCTCTGCCTCCAAGCTTCAGGCAAGACCAGAAGCAAAAACGCCAAAATATCATGAGAAAAGCTGCTCTTGCAAAATTTATGGCCTGACCAGAAGTAGGAAAATTTCATGAAAGACTGTTCTCGCCTGCTTTCCACCCCTGCTTGGCATGTCTGGGAGGCTAAACCAGGTTCTACTTGGAAGCTTTGAACCATATTTGAATTTTTCTTTGGTTTCTCATGCCTTTTGTAAATAGTGCTCTGTAAACCTGTGGTATGTCAGCTGTGCTAACTTGATACACTTATCCCCAGACCTGTGCAGGCCAGCAGTGATGAAGTGTTTTTCAACCCTTGTCTAAAAATTATTTATCATTTAGTATTAAGCAGAGATCCTGATTCTATTGCAGTAGGAGCTGTATGAAATGATAGAAAAATACTTTGGCCACGAGAGCTTAAACTCTAATAGGTAAGATGGGATTTTGCCGCAGTTTGTCATCTATAAAACATGGATAGACGGTACCACTAACTCAAGCGCATGCAACTACTCAGCATTCAACCTAGATTTTTTGAATCCCAGTCCAGAGCTTAAACCACAAGACCATTCTCTCATATCCAAATGAATGTGCTACATATAACAAGAAGTCTAAGTGCAAACAAAAATATCTGAAAACCCTGTTGTGCAGGAAACTGGCTGGGATTCGGTCTGTCGCCTCAGTGAGTTCATAGTCAGCCTAACTCACTCCAATTACATGAGTTTGTATGTTCTATTGTTGTGCCTGTGGTAGACAGTAAGCAGAACTGATTTTAAAGTCAATATGCACAATGTCTGTGCTTATTAAAAGACAAAAAAAAAAAAATCCAACTACCAGGTTCTGCAACTAGTAAAACTAATGATGACCTGCAGAAGAAGATATATTTTTGAGAATACATGACTGTAAAGTTGAGTGATAGAACTACCAATGAAAGGGAAGAAAGTTGGAAGAGCTTCCTGACCCAGCAAGCCTCTGTGGAAGTTAAGATCTCCAGGAATTTCTCCATTACTTCAGAGTTAGTAACTGAAAGCCATGTTATCTTGCTCAATTTAGAGCTCGTTATTTTAGTTGCTATAATGTAATTGAAGTAGTAACATGACTTCCATTAAACAACATCCTTCATCAATGCACTAAGCAGTAATGATTGACTTCAATAAACTACAGACACATAGTCTAGTCATTGTGTATATTAAAGAAATAATACAAAACCCCATGCTGTTTCCAACCCGTATTTTACAGTTACAACATGTAGCCAGTAGCAATATGCTAGACTGAAGTTCCAGGGACACACGCATTTACCGAGGAGGACCTGGCTATGATTTTGAAAAGCCTGAATTCCCTGGGGAGAATGTGTGGGGTACTGCAGTGCCTCAGGGCAAACTGGTAGAGCCAAGGAATATATTTCTGACTGTGCTAGAAAGATGCCCCATGCAAAGTCCATTAGGCAGAACAAACACATCTCTGTTTTATGTGATGCAAATGGATTCTAAGGGCACGTTACCGCCTTCTTGTAAAAAAGGATCTTCTTTGTGACCAAAATTCCTGAGCATACTGCACACTGCAGCTAAACTGGGGAGGTCTGCACACAATCTCTCCGTTGTATTTCTGTGGTGAACATGTGGTACTGCAAAAGACAATAGCAGATGGAACAGTCCTCACTGAACAGGGAATGGGATTAACTTACTAGGCAGAATTGAACTGTCTAGGCTCTAACATGTGAGGCAGTGTCAAAGAGCAGCTTCTGGACCAAAAGTATTTAAAAGCAGTCCACAATGTGGTCTAAAGATGCTGTGATGCAGTGCTCTACACTGATGCAGTACAAAGGCAAAGTCTTACTAGCGGATCTTATATGCAGGATGCCATGAGAAAGACCAGAGTCTGTTATAGAAAACCTGAGATATTTTGGGAGGGTTTCTTACTTTTATTTTTCTTATTTCTTTTGTATAAAGTAGTTGTCTCTTCCACTGTTGACATTTCCCTGTGGGACTAGGGGCCTCTGTGACTATGTAGAACAACGCCTAGCAGAGTGAACCCAAGACAAGTGACCATACTATAAATTACTAATAGTCTTGCTCTTGGTCCACTTCTAGATAAAAGAGGACAGTGGCTGCAACTTGTTAGAAAAAAAAGTGTGATATTAGCTTTTGTTGGCTGACCAATGCATTCCTCAGGGTACCACTACGTTCTTCATTTCATCTAGTTCCCGAGACTTACAACTTTCCTCCAAAGAAGTAACAAATTAAGATCTAACTTTGATGGCAAAACAGCAAACCATTGTCTTCCAGAATCGCTCTTCTCTGTTGGCTAACCATCCCCAAGTGCTTTAAGCACATATTCTCTGAACTAGTAGGGTTTTGATGGAAGAATATTTTCCATAGACCCATCATAGTTATCCACCAGCTGTGCTGGATTTCTTTCCAGAAATACACCATTAACTAAAACTACATGATCAGTACCAAGACAAATTACTATTTGAACACTTACCACCATCCAAAAGAATTTAATTAATTACTTAACGAGCAGAACTTCCACTAGTTTGAATGTCACTGCATTTCAACATGAGACGGGGAGCTTCAGACCGAAAGTCTTAGAAAGATGGGACAGCATTCATCTCCCACTTCAGCCTGCAACTATGCCATGTAAAAGCCAATCGTGCTATCAAAGGCACAGGCACACATGGGAATGATGTAAAAGTACTTAGCTGGATTTAGTTGGCTGAGATTGATTAAATCACAAAAAAATGTCAGGCATCTTGCAAAACTCTTCTGTTTGGATACAAATGGAAACACATACAGTAGACTGTATCTTGCAGATAGCTTTTGCAATACACAGCTTTTAGGTTTCAAACCCCTGTCTTTAATGACATGAATGGTACAGTTTGTTACAGGCAAGGCTTTCTGCATTGCCCTTGCCACAGCACAAGGAAAAGCAACAAGTCTGTAAGCCACATCTTGGTTGAGCTACAGTTATTTTGAGATACTATATTTTATACTAACTGTACAAAAATACAGTTATTTTGAGATATGGGGTAGGCATATCACACCCCATTTTGTGCACAGGGCATCTTTAGAAGAGCTAGAGGGAGACAGTGTGGTTTCCATTCTTGGCCCTTCTACTGAAGGTGCGAATAATGGTGCCACACCCATTAGAACAGCCTTTATGTTATGGATGCCTATCCACAAATAAATGGACTGATAGCATCCATATATATACTAAAGGCCACCAGAGAAAGTGCTTGAATGCTAGTGACTGTTTTTCAAACCCAAACAACAACTTCATAGCTCTTTCATGTCCACTAAGATTTCAGTGTTGTGTTTTAGTATTTTCTGGTAAGATAGGCATTCATAGGGGTTCATTTTCGGCTGCCAAGTGGCAGAAAAGGGAAGTTCCCTGTTAGATCAGTAAACGAGAAGGAAGACAGCAAATGAGAAGGAAGGCTGCATCCCTTTGCACAGCTCTGCGCAGCCAGCAGGAAGCCCCTCTCCTGCTCTTTCATTTGATTTCCTTCTTGGGGAAGCTGAGTGAGCATGCTCTCTCTCCCGCCTTCCCTCAGCTCCCCCTGTCCCCTCACAGCCAGCCACACACACATGCATGCATATGTGTATGCACACGATCTTTCTTTGGGTGTTCTCTGTTTTCTTAATTTAGATTTTAACCACCTCGGCCTGTCACTAGAAGTATGAACAGAGCTAAGCTGTAAGGCAGTGCATTTGGAAGTTAAAGTCAGATGTCATGAAGCCACTGAAGTTAGTGTTTACTTGAACCATGTCAGATCCTGATCCTACCGGCCAGAATCATACAAGATTTACGTCAATTTGTGCTAAAGGGACAATTATATATTCCTGGGGGTTATGTACCTTAAAGGAAGAGCACAGGTTTTGCTGTTTCCAAGTAACAAAACGTGTAGTATGTAATTTGAGGCAGGTAATCAGGGTACAGTCTTCCTTTCTGTTTTGTTTTCTTGTAACAATATAAGCATAATACTGATTAAATAGAAATTCTATTTGGATTTAAGCTTCAGATTTGCCAAATGCTGTGAATGGCAATGTTACACGGAGTACCAAAGATTAAAAAGAGAAAAACATCACTAATGCAGTTGGTGAAACTAATGCTGAGATTCTTGTCTCCGGAGCTGTAGTTCCTTGTTTTATGTATCAGAGTTATGGGAGAATTCATGAGGACAAAGTCTGAGAACAGGGCATGCAGGTATCTCTTCAGTGATGTAACAGGACCAGTGGCTATTTTTAAACTCCACTGATTCACTGACAACTCTGAAAGACCTAGTGCTCTACTTCTACTAACAGCAAATCAAAATAAGAAGTGAGGCATCTTGTATACAGAGGATCATTCACCAAGAGAAACACTGAGAGGTGGTGCTTTAGAAAGGTGGCTGATAAAGCCATTTAGCATCGAAAGTGAAAGTTGTCAGTGCAGCTTTTCGAAGTGTCCCTAGCAGGGGAGTACAACAGAACATGCTTCAACCTCATCTTCTACAGCAAGCTACTGAGGTATTGCAGATGACATTTCACTAGAGATATATAGTTAGTTTCTCCACATAGACAAGGTACTTACTTTTGATTTTTCTTGCAGTTGTCTTCTCTCTTCCATCTTCTTGTTCATCGAGAAGCATTACCTCCTCCTTCCAGGAAGCACAAGATTGGTCAATTGCTCACGTTTGCATGACATCACACTGCAATTGATGCTCCACACAAACAGCATGCATGTCCTGATCAACTTGGTTTTGGGAAAAGATCTAAGGAAAAAATACTACTTTTGTGAAATCTTCTTGTGAACAGGAGGAACTGAGTAGGAACAGAAAATAATACAAGAGGAAAATGTCTGCTGTACCCAGCTTCACATGACTTATCTGGCAAATGCTGTTGCAGCGTGGTAAAATGCAGGAGCTCGAGGTTTTGACAAGAAACGGAATTTTAAAGCAAATGAGAATACTGCTGCTTTGTAATAATGTCCCCTTTGTTCATTCTTCAGCCAGCGTCCTCTGTATGGTGTTGCTAAGATTTTTGTGTATAACTAAGATGCAGTACAGAAAAATGGATTATCACGTGCTTCGTCAAATGTTAACATACCCTACTCACTTTCCAGAAAGATGAAAGGAACTCATCCAGACTCCTGGGCAGAAGGACATTGATGCTGACACATAGAAATGACATGATTTTGTAATACAATATCCAAAAGGTGAATGACTATCTGCAAGAGGTGGATGGGGGAAATGTAGTTTGACACTAACTAGCATCTCTAGGCTGGAATTTTTCATAAGTGGACTTCCATCTTGAGACTGGTATCTTTAGTGATGCTCCAGAGAATAATGATCCACAAGTGCATGCTGAATATTTCTGTCAAAGGTATTCTCTAACTGTTGATAATTATGGTGGTGGAGAGTGTCTTCTAAAGAGGAAAGATTGTGAGAACTGGACTCATGGTAAAATATATGAAAACTCCAAGGGAACATTTTTCCCAGATACTAAAGCAAGGCTGTGACGTTGACTTGAATGAGAAGGAAGTAAAAGTTCCAAGACCAAAAAGGCACAAGAAAGCAGCATTCATTCAGACTGCTGTTCAAATGCACCTGCATCTGTAGCCTGTAACAGGTTTGTTGCAGCCCTGCAGTCCATCAAGTTATTTGCTTTCTCTTGAACTTTGGCAGAACATTGGTGTATTTGCTATATGTTTAACTTCTTCTCTTTCTGAGGTAGCCTTTTCCAGAGTGAAATAGTGTTAGTTGAAGATAAGATAAAGACAAAAACACTCTCATAAATGGCTCTAGAAGGAATCATCACCATGGTACAACTCTCTCACCAAAATTATGTGCCAAAAATACAGACACTTAGTGTAACTGCTTCTTATTCCTTCCTAGTCCTTAGTTCCTGTATATCTTGACTAGCTTAAGCCATAGCTCTTGAAAATACAAAGTTGAAAGTGAAATAATAGGTTCGTTTAATAGCGAGAGAGAAATTAGAACAGTGACAACAACTTTTGTTGTCATTTAGAAACCATTAGTTTGAGTGATAATATATACTCATGGGTGTGAAAGGTGTTCGGGATTGATTTGTAAGACTTAAAAATGAGATCTTGGCCTTAGTGTAAGCCCCAAAGTGTGACTGAAAGTGTAAGAAGCAGATGGAGAGGGAGAAAAAAATATTTCAGAGAAACTTCTATACCAGAATAGCAAAACAACTAGCATCACAAATTCATTGGGTGATCATAAAAGCCAGTGAAATAACTTTTCTCCAAAATTATTTGAATTAAAAAACTGTTCAGAAAATAATATTTGAGTTTATTTCTAAATGTTCCATTAGTTTGATAAAACAGAAACTATGTTGTTTCAACGCTAAGATTTTTTAGTTTTGCTATTTTCATCAAAGCATAAAAATCCCATGCAAATGCAACTTTGACTTCAACTTTTCATCTAAAACCTTTTTTGCAGAGGTTTTCTAGGATTTTTATTTGTTAGTCTTCATAGTTAAACCTTTAAGACATTATATTACCTGCTTGTGATTATACAACATTCCTATAGGGCAAGGGACCATAAGCAGAATTTTAACTACACTAATACAAACAATTATATAGATTGCTTTAAAGTCAAGCATTCAAAATTAGAAAGGCTTTCATATTTTGGAAAAATACTAGAACAGCTTTGACGCTTACTCATAGCGATGACTAGTAATTCAGTCTCACAAATTCACCATTCACTGAATAATCCCCATAGTTCAATTGGTTGTAACAAGGTGCTTTTCACACTGTCAAAAGCAGCAGTTTAGGGGTGAGCTGAACATGAAAATAAGAACTGATCATTTTTAACACGTGGATGCTGAAACAACACCTTTCTTTTGTTTCCATTTGATAGTATTACATTGAGTTGTAGCCAAAAAGAGGAACAAAGGTAAAGGACTAATAAAGTCTGCAAAGGACAGAGTGTTTGGGGTGTGGTAAATAATTAAGAGGTCAGCTAACCGATACAGTGATCTCAAACATTGCATAAGTTGCACATGACCATGTTTTAGCATGGCCAAATGTAAAATTAGAGGGGTACAACTTGTTACCATAAATACAGGTTTCTTCTCATGAGAATGTTTCTGAAAATTACCTTGGACCACTGCTGTTAATCAGCTAAACTTGAGTTTCTAGTGTGACACTACAAAAAAAATTAAACTTTTTCTTCCTTGCTGATGATCTTGTGTGCTACAACAGTGTGGTTTAGTTTGGTTTTTAACCAAGATGTCATTCAAAAGAAAAAAAAAAAAAAAGTACTCCAATTCTCTGAGCAATTAGGTCAGCTGTGCAGAAACAAGCAGAAAGTTTACTGCTTCCAAGGATCTAAGTGAGCAGCAAAATACTGGGAACAGAGTGCACATCTGCTGCAGGCCAGCTCTGCAACACTGCCAGTACATCTGACCCAAGGGTCTCGGTATGAGCTGAGATGCAGGTATTCAAAACTTGTATCTCTGGCCTTGGATCTGAAAGAAGCAGATAGCTTTCTAATGAGGGGCATTGTACACAATGAGTAATGGTTGGTTTTTGTAGAAATGCATAGAAAAGTACGAGGTACAATAAATGGTTGAGGGAGTCATCTTGCCACTTCTGACTCCAGATTCACATATCCATTGTGCAATTTGAGTTCTTTCCACCACATAAACACAACAACTAAATAAAGTCAGAATGCCATGCCAGCTGAAATTCCCAGCTAACAATATTACCTAGTTTTTCCTGTTTGTTATTGTGGGCCAGATCATCCAATATTACAAACAGATGCATCCCCCACAGACTTGAACAGAATCACACTCATTTGTCCTTAAGGCCTAACACACAAAACATCACTGAAAATTTAGAAGACGTTGTGAGGTAAAACCCAACAAGGACAGAGAACAGGCAGTAAAGATTTTGAAAATCCTAGTCCTATAATTCTCTTTAAAATGGAGAACTAATTGCAAACTATCTAACTGCAACATAAAATCTGCAGTGCGAACAACATTCTCTGTCAATAAGTTGATGAAAATACTAAAGCCAGTGCAGATATTCTGACTTAAAACAGAGTTCTGGGTTTAGTTTCTTTTTCTTTCCCCTCTCTTCCATTCAATTGGGATTTGAGATGGTCAAAATGTTACTTGGGTCATTATTTCACTCTAGTTCATTACTTCCGCATCTTTTAATCCAATGTATTCAGAGCTTCATTGCGCCCAGTATCTGAAATGTACTGCCTGCCTCAAGAAAAGTTTCCACATCAACTATCCAGATGGGCAAAATTCTATCAATTCCTTGACTTGCCTGGTGGCCTCTTTTCCCAAAGAGTGTACTTAGTATTTGAGAGAAAAAGGTGTCTTCCATCTGGTAATCTGTCATGACTATACCTCTTATTTTCTTTCTTACAGGACTTGTAGGGTATATTTGTACAATGGTAGCTCTGAAGGAGCTACTTCCAGAACTGGAAATCACATGCCGTGAGGCGTGCAACCCTAATTCTCTATATGGTAGCGCACTGTGTCGTGTAAGATATAACTGTTTCGAGCCCAGACAGAGTTAGGTCCAAGTGACTTCTAACATCCTATGAATCAGATATTTTAGCATCAACCCTGTTAGACTTTGGATCACAGGTGGCAAAAAGGTGCCATCTGGCCATCCTGGCTTCCTACACACTGAAAACCTGTTCAGCATGACTGATACTTAATTCAAAAGGCTTCCCAGATTCTGCTTTGTGTGGCTGGTATGTAGCATGGGAGAGATTAAAGAACATAGAGCTGGACTCTTCTCACTGGTATCCAGCCGCAGAGGATATGCGATCCAAATGGCAACAGGCACAAACTGAAATACCAGAAAATACCTTTAAATACGAGAAAAGCTGTTTTACTGTGAGTGTGACTGAGCACAGGAACAGGTTGCCCAGAGAGGTTGTGGTGTCCCCATCCCTGGAGATATTCAACACTCGAGTGGTGTTGAGCAGGGGGCTGGACTAGCCAATGTCCCCAGATCCTGGCCAACCTCAGATAACTAGAGTTAAGTAGAAGGTTCCCTGTGAAGTACCTGTGTTCTGAAGAGCAATGGGGAGAATAAAAGTAGTATTTAGTATGAACAGCAGGGAAGTTTGCAGACACCAGGAGTTTTCAACTTCAAAAGTTTCATATGGATGTGCTGAAATCTCCATTTCTTGATTTATTTATGACTGCAAAAGTACACTAGACTAGATTTTGAAGAGGACTGCATGCATGCCAAATTATTCTTTAAATATCTACTGATCTTTGGTGAATTGTCTTCAACCATCTTCACTTTTTTCAAAAATTTGAGCAAACACATTTCCTGGTACAATATTTCTGGAAAACCATTGTTACTATTTTTTGGTTTAAGGAACAATATCATGCGAGTTTAGTGACCAGCCATAGTCAGCAACAAACCTGAATGTCAGAACACCAGTAATCTAGCTGCATGTTAAAACTATGTCAGACTGTTGAAATTCAACTGAAAACAAACTCCTTTCCCGCAAATTGATCCGAAATGAGAGGAAAATAGACTGATGTCCTATATTGTGTTCTGTAGGATAGTCGTCTAGTTCTACCTGTATGAAACAAGGCTACGCTAGCAGAAAAGTCTCAGCTATATGTGGTGGACCACCAGTTCTGTGTTCTGTGGGATGTTCATCTGACCTGTCCATGTAACTTACTCCAACAGAAAACTCAGGGAGGGCTTAAAAGAAAAATCTGCTCTAAGAAGATTTGTCTTCTGGATATGTACAGTATGGAACTTCTTACAGTATCCAAATTCAGTTATTCATCCTGGCTGGAACTGCTTTAAGTGAGAAGGAACCAGGAATCAGGTTTTTTTTAAGAAGCAGTATGGAATACATCCATTTTACAAGGAGACAGTGAATATTTACTGCTGGATATTCAACTGCTGGCTGACAGTCTGACATACAGAGTCCTGCTAAAACCTACCATGGGCTTTTTCAAGAACGTCAAGTTACTTTTCCACAGATCTATATCCATAGATTTAACTCTTGTAGCTCACTGAACTTTGGCTATGTTCCTTGTTGTAACATAACCACCCCAGGGTATGCTAGAAATAACCAGAGATGAAACCACTGTATCTTAAATTAAAAGATGTGTTAAGCAGATAAACAACATGTTTTCTATAGTGATGAATAAAATGACCATGATGAATTAAATGACAGCTACTGGAGATTAAAAGAGAAAAATATCTGAAAAAAGGTCGAGTTGGAAAAGCTAGGTAAGGCTTGTGTCTCTGGGAACTGTATACAAGGAATACAAGAGCTGTGCTTTCCGGTCCCCAGTATGTCCATTTCGGTGCGCCAAATGCCCATTCTTTGGCCTTAATTCTCCAACATCAATGGAAGGCACCTTGGAAAGGAGACTGAATGGGTCAAAATATTTATCTTAGATACTCTGGAAAAGAAATGAGGGATTTAACTGTAGCAGCTGGATAAGGAGGAGAATTGATTGGGAAAGAATCTCAAGAATGCAGGTGAGATAAAGTATGACAGGATGCAGAACATGGGGTCGGCAGGGTCAGACCCTCTGTATGTGCTCCAATAATTCTGCTGGAGCAAGACAACAGCTTGTCTCTGAAGGCTGATGATCCAAAGTTGCTTACGTCAGTCTCCAGTTCTTACTGAAACAAGTAGGTCTTTTCCACAGACATAGATGGGTGTTAGACTAAGTCCTTATTTAACTAACCTTAGGGTGATGCTGTACAATGACCTCTCTGATTATTTTACAACAGCTGGTAGTCTTCAGGCAACAGCTGTCTTCTCATTTCTCAGACTTTCCTGGCTCTTATCTCTACTAGCTTCTGCTTTTGGCCCTTATCAGCCATCAAATGTATCAGGGGCCTGTAAGAGAAACTACGTGGTAGAGAGAAAAGGTATGGTAGGAAATGTTTATGAAGAGCGATGCTTTTGAAAGACACTGCTCTTCCTCCTGAGAAAGATGGGCAAGATTCAAGGGATTGCACTGAGGTGGTTGCATCCTTCATGCCCTCCCCAAGAGTAGTGACTGATTACAGCTCTGCCACTGGTCCATGCTGTAGTTTCTGTGCACACTGATCCTGTTGAATCTGTGTGTACAACCACCAGATGAACTGGTTGAAACAAAACAGGTTCTAATGGAAAGTCTGCAGACTGCACCTAGCTCTAACCATCCATCATCACAAGTAATCACCAATGTGAACCAGGGTTCAGCTAAGACCAGCTCATGAATAACGAACAGCTCGATAACCTGGGCCAAATATATAGTAATGAACAAGTACTTTGAAGTGCCTGTAGCTACAGAGCAATTCTCTTTGGAGGAAGCACAAACGTTCAACAGCTCTGTTCAGTATGACAGTAGAGAGCTCTGGAGTCAGTGCAGATGCTAAACTACCACTAAGCAGCATCCATGAGTAATTCTGCCACTTCCTGATGGTCAGAAGATTTATCTCCATCACAACAGGTATAACTACAGTCGTCCACAGAAAAGAGTAGAATATGCACAGATGTGAAGCTGTGGCATTTGAAACCCCCAAATCTACAGGAAACTGTATTACATCTCAACAAGTATGGTTACAGGACTTTTGCATCAGAAGTAGCCTGGGCCAGCTGGTCCAGAGCATAGGCAGAACTTGCCCAGGTCTGCAAGTACCGTGGTCAGACATGTCTGGGAGAGGTAGAGCTGCTGAGAGAAGGCCACTTCTGTCAACCACTATGCTTTCTGGCACAATGGAAATTTCTTCCAGCAGAGCAGCACTCATTAGTAGGCAAAGGGGAGCTTTCCTGGGTTATAAGCTGAGCTGAGACAACGTTACATACTCTCACAGGAACCAAAGCTCATGAGGAACCTTCTCCCATTCTAAGTGAAAGGTACATATATCTGACCTCATTTTTCTGATGTTTAAGGCAAAGAGTTACTAAACAGAAACACTACGTTACATGCACAAGACTGACCCTGGGAAGAGACTGTGAGAGCAAACCACAAGTGTACATCTTGACAATGCTCAAAGGCTAAATTATATGAAAGGGGAACAGAAGTGAACAGAACACGGTGACTGAGAGGAAACTTCCCCTCACAGCAAGGCCATCAACCCACCATCCACAGATCAGTGAAGTGCCTGTGTAGAAGAGAAGTCTGCTGTCACAACAGAGTTGGCAGAGCAACCTATAAAATTTTTCTATCTACAGGAGCATGGCTGTGGATGCAAAAGCAGCATAAAAGCAACTTTGTGACTTATTTAAGTCAAATACAGTTGAAATGGGGGAAGCTTGCAATGCCTCACAATCTGTACCTATGGAAACATGCCCCTCGGAGTCAAAGCAAAACCTGACTACTGTTACTGGAAGTACAAAAGACACAACTTTTATTTCAATTAATCACTTGTCTGAAAATCACTGAGAACATTCCTTTAAATTAGTCACACAAAAAGCTTGAGCAAAATTGATTTTTGTTAAGGATTTCCTCTAAAAATGAAACAAATGTATTTTTCCAATTGGCTACTTAGGCAAGTCTTTTGGTACAGAAATTTCTGACCCCTTCTTCTCAGGCCTAAGGTGTAATAAATTTCAAGGATTATGATACATTCTAGTAGAGAGAAAGAAAAGATGCAAAGCGGCAGTTGTAGGAAGGACTGGACTGCTCTGTCTAAAGCTTATGTTTATGGTCAGGGTTAGGGTTGAGAGAAGGAGAAAGCCTAAAGCTACAGTTGAATTTGGGCTGGAAAGAAGCTGCCAAAGAAGCTATGAAAAACTTATTCCCTGAGGACAAGTCTTGGTCTTGGAAAGGGCTTGGGCACCTTGTGTACACCTCAACCTAGGACTAGGGTTAGGCTTAAGGTGAGGGTCGAAAGAGAGGAAGGCCAGAGTCACAGCCTTGAGATTCTGCAAATAATCCTCCAAAGTAAACTGGGGGCTAATGTTACAATTTCTCCTCCTAGGTTTATTGAGTCTCTGGAGGGACTGGGTCCCTGAAACAGCAAAGCCAAGGAATATAACAATTTATTAATTTATATCACATTACTTTTTTTATTTCTGACTCAAAACTGCTATTTGTGATGCTCTGTGTAATTTTTCAGGAACGGCACTAAATTTGGGCTATACTAGGTCTGTTTAGGGCTCACTATGTTATCAGTAACTGATAACATAACCACTCAATTTCTTCTCACTTTTCCACCAAGAATCTTGACTTGCTATCAGTTTTACCTCCCAACCACCCCCCTGCTGCCCTCTGCTCTCTGAAAACACACTGAAATCTAAAGTTTCAGATGTTCTAGGAATCTTCCCTTATTCTTTTTTTTTCCCCAATCTCCGAGAAACCTGATCCACCAGATGGGTGGGAGAGCTTATTGTTTTTTCATCTGACATCTGGATTTCATTAGCAGACTCATGCATGCTGAATCAGGAATGGGAGCTCAGAAGAAAGCAGATGAGAGTAAAAATTATGTTAATGCTAAAAAAAACGCTCTATTCTCCTCTTCAACTTTGGAAGCAAATACAAAATGTGAGTCACATTGTGAGCTCAGCATAAACAGAACAGCCCTTATTAGCTGTACCCACTTAGGCTAATATTGGATATATCGTGCCTCAAGCAGCTATAAAGGAGAACATTGCATTAGTTACATATATATGTCAATGTTATTTTTTAAAAAAGCACCTTTCCAATAGTTTCACATTAATACCACCACTTCTCAGGTTTATAGTAAGTGTCTCCTGTCTTCTATTTAAACAGATTTGGTATAGTATGCAAGGGAATAATTTATCACAAACCAACTATAAAATTACAGTTAAGACTTGCTGCTGAGGAGACTGCTGTAAATGATACCAGCAAGACAGACAATTTTTAAAAAGTTTAACAGGAGTGTTGCAGTTGCCTGAAAGTCAGACTGTTACTAATTACCATAGCTTTCACTACTGAACAACAGAAATAATAATGTAAGTAGTAACTGTCTGTCAGTCCTGTACGCAGTGCTATGCTAACAACCTATGGCGGACTGTTAGATCTCAACTTATTTGCCAAGGCTGATGGTTACAGGCATACCACATCCATCTTTACAGCTGACCTTACCCCTCCTATCCCTCTCCAGTGCATAAGGACCTCTGGCTCTCAGACCACTAAGGGCACTAAGCTGAGAGGAGGAGACTCAAAGTATCAATTGTGACTGGGTCACACGGAGGAAGAGGGATCAACAAGAAGCTTTTGGTCATATTTTAGAAGATCAGATGGGTCTAGGATAAGGAATCAAACAAAATTGTAAAATGGTGAAAAGCTGAGAAGGCAGAGTGATTACAAATACCAGAGAAAAGCTGAACATAGAAGTCAGGCCTTCACATCTCTCCTGCAAGCACCTCAAGAAAACATCACTGAAACAAGGCCTCTCTCCCCTCTTCAGAGTTTCAGCCTCCACATTTTAGGTCCACATTTCATCATGTAGGATACAAATGTATAATATACTTAGATTAGAAGAAAACTGATAGAAACTTTTGGTCACTAATGCAAAAACAACTATCACGCTCTAAAATAGGAGTATGGTTAGTTGTATATGTGTAACAGCGCTCTATGCGATCTCTGGAGATACGTATATCACCTATCCTGAGAAAGTTATATGCCTGTGACAGGTGAAATGCAGGTGGATATGTACTTCACTTGTCATAGCCATATAACAATCTCAGGACAGGAATGAACCCTAAATTTTACATAAGTAACCATTTTCAAGGAAACCTGAAAACTCCTGGGCTTGATTCTCTGCTTTCTCTTGTTTTGTGTGAACACTTTGAGAAGTGGCAAGCGCAGCACAAAAGCCATTGCAACCATTTTGGTGGTGATTTGCCCTCATGTAAATTGTACAAAGAATCTGGCCCAGGACACTCGTCATTACAGGAGGAATTTTTCATGATCATTGGTAAAAATGATAAAGACAGAAGTGCAGTGTTGTCATTTGGCTGTAATCTATTCAACCTTCTTAACTAGAATTTTCAGAAATCTGTTTTAAGTAGAGCTCTAACTTGCATCAAGAAATTACAAAATGCAGGTCTGGAATGACTACTACTAAGTTTTGTTTTTTAAAACTATGTAAACAAAAGCCACCTTTCTACTTTAATGATGAATCTCCTTTGATGTTCTAGTAAAGCCTTTTTGTTTGCTATTTCTTTGAAAGAAGCCTTTCTCTCCCCCACTTTTTGCTCTTCTAATTTCCTCAACTGTGTAATCAGGCATTTATGAGTAAGAGTAACACAACTGCTATATAAAACTATCTCAGAGGCCATCTCTGCTCTCATGAAGCTTTCTGAGTGTCTCCTTTCTTCACCCATGTAAGACCCACGAAGCAGTGTTTGGAAGGGCTGAGTGTGCATTTGGGCTGGGTGTCCTTGGCTGCCAGGTGGTGTGGGTAGGTGGAAGTATTGATTTGTCTAGGCTGTTTCAAAGTTTTATCTATAGTTGCACACCTGCAATGTGGGTTAAAATTAGAAATGGACTTGAAACCAGTATTTTGTATATGAAATCCTTGAACCTGGGAAATGTTCAGTGTTACTCTGAACTAATGTCAAATTACAGCTTGAGACCACGTCCAAGTCTAGCTGAAATGTGCTCTCTCTTTGCAGAATGAAAAAGGAGTTGTTTACGGGGCTCAGTAATACAAAAGGTCTCAAAAGGTGCCGCTGTACTCCTATGCACGTTTCTGCAGTCAGGCAATGAGTTATGAACAAAGAGTAGGAAGTATCTTGTGGAAAATCAGACACAAATCTGAGGATGAACTAGTATTCAAGGTTATGTAATTTCCAAAATGTCTGCTGTTGCTGCTAAAATCCCTAAATGTTTCAACTTAAGTGCCTGTCTGTGTGCTTTATTGCCTTAGCTAGTAATTTGGCACTGACCGGGCTCTGGAATGAAAGGCTTATTTTTTGTTTTCTCTAACTACTATACAAACATTTTAGCTTTTCTGCCCCATGAAGCAAATTTGGAAGAAAAAGCTTGTTCTTTAAGAAATAAACTAAGCTTATACAAACCTGGGAAATGTCTCCTTAAATAACAGTCTTCTATCAGTAACATGACAGGTAATTTCTAGTGTAAAATGTAAAATATTAAGGAAGAAAGTTTACAATATGCTTATCCCGAGCTTGATGTCCATGACGCTGACATCCATGCATCAGTATAGCACAAAGATTTGTGTTCCTGATCCATGCAGTGCTGCCTTCTCTCCTGCTTCTGATCTAATTCGCTCACCCAGTCTGAAGGATATATAAAATCCCACAAGGCATAGATGGGCACTAAGTTACCTGTGAAAGTCTGTTCACATCTCATAATAGACCTTTTTATAGCCATAAAAGGAGCCATATTGAAATATATAAGGCTCCTTTTACATTTATTGACATAAGCCAGATACAGCAGAATAACCCAATACTTATGCTGTACCAGGGAAGTGAAAGAGGGATTAATTTCCATTTAGTATCTTAATTTCTTGAGGGAAGTGACAACAGGAGGGAAAGACAGGACTGACTGGTATATCTTCACAGCAGGAAAATGAGAGGGGCACCCTGGGATGGATTTGTGTCCTCATAATCTGCAGACTGTCCTGGGACAATCAGAAAAGGAAGCAGAAGCTGAGCCTCTGCTGCTAGCTGTTGCCAGCAGAACCTGCTGCTATGCCTTAGCGATTTGCTCTCATTCTGCTTTTGCTGTAAGTTTGCTGGCTTCCTCCTCTGTATAGTAAGTTTAAAAGGAAAAAGGAGGGAGAGACAAGGCAGTTCGCTCCCCTGACAGTGACTTTCTCCTCAATAGCCAGAGCATGCCTGCCCTGTTTATCTGACACCACCCCACCCTCTGCACAGACCTTGTAGGCATTCTTTAACTGGGCATGGGGATTATCAGAAAACGCATTTTCATTTTTAAGAAACTGGGAAACAAGGTTCTGTTAAAACTGGGAAGGAGAGTTGAAATATTGATTATTTGGCAGATGTGAAAATTTTCAGAATTTCAAACCAGAAACGCCAAAATATAAATGTTCAATTCAGTAAATGAAGCTTATGAATCATTGCAAAACAAATTCTTGCAAAATAAATTCAAACCATTGCAAAGTGGTTTCTTTGACTTCAGATGTCTGCTTCAACCTCTTTTGCTTTTTCAGCTGAACATCTTGTTGAAACGCATTTTCCTAGAGAAAATTCCTTTCGAAAAAAAGTTATTTGATTGACTTTCTAAATATAGATTCAATGAAGCTACATTTTTACAGGAAGTGTTTGTGCACAGACATTTTGACAGGTGTTATTTCCAAAGTTCAGGGTCTTTCGTTTTCTGTATTTGTTGTAATAAATGCCTGTTTGCTTCAACTTTTATGTTCTAGCAATATCGTATTTTGCAAGAACATTTTATTTAAAAGTACAGTGAGGAAGCATTGTGGTGGACATTAAAGCTGGGAGATACAGAGATCCTGAAAAACAATTTTTCAAGAATGAAAATTTAGTTAATTATCACAGAATCACAGAATTTGGAAGGGACACTGGGAGGTCACCAAGTCCAACTTCTGTCTTAAAGCAGGACCAACATTGAGTTCAGGTCAGGTTTCCTAGGGCTTTCTCCAGTCAGATCTTGAATGCTTCCAAGCATGGATGGAAATTCCACAACCTCTATTTCACACTAAACAAAAATACTTCTATGAAGTGAGAAAAAACATACACTTTATCTTCCACTACTCCTTTCTTATCAGTGAGAATGAGGAATTGATAAACTAGTGTGGTTTTGACCACACTAGAGGTTGTCCCTCTATCTGTAAAGCAGCTTGTGGAGGGCTGGAAACCAGACATTACTTTCCCTCTCAAGATGAATGCTCGCAGTATTCATTTCCAAGCTAAGCACTTAATTATGGTTTATCAGGAGTTTTACTGCAAACTAAGCAAAATACCAAATTGTTAGTAAATAGAGTTCAGATTTAGACCAATGCAATATCTTCAGACTACTTCAAAGGAGTTTATAAAGTCTTTCCGTGACTTGCACAGGATTTGGATCTGGTCTGTTGTGCATGGTTTTTAAATATAAATTATACACTTTTAAGTTAATAAGTTGTATTATTAGTACACAGATATACAATAGAATCATAGACTGGTTTGGGTTGGAAGGCACCTTAAAGATCACCTAGTTCCAACCTCCCTGCCATGGGCAGGGACACCTGCCACTTGCCACTACACCAGCTTGCTCAAGGCTCCATCCAACCTGGCCTTGAACACTGCCAGGGAGGGGGCAGCCACAGCTTCTCTGGGCAACCTGTTCCAGTGTCTCACCACACTCACAGTGAAGAATTTCTTCCTAATATCTAACCTAAATCTACTCTCTTTCAGTTTGAAACCATTACCCCTCATCCTACTACTACACTTCCTGCCAAAGAGTCCTTCCCCATCTTGCCTGTAGGCCCCCTTTAAGCACTGGAAGGCTGCTCTAAGGTCTCCCCGGAGCCTTCTCTTCTTCAGGCTGAACAACCCCAACTCTCTCAAATAGCAGAAACATAAGGCTGGGAGATGCTTCGGCATGTTCTCTCACTTGTCCCTGGACAGGATCACCCATGAAAATCCTGACAGATGTTTATCTATGCTGTTCTGAAAGTCTTCCAATGATCAAGAGCCTTCCCATGCACTCTATTTAAATGCCTCACAGTTAGAAAGAGCAGCCTAGTTAAGTCCACTACTCTGGACTCATTAGCTGTGGATCTGGAAAACAAACTGTGCCCTTCATGCAAGGTTTTCTACATATTTGCAAATTGTTAATGTGTCTCTCTGTGGGAGCAAACACTGCTCCAATTTATTCCTCAGTTTTGCAACAGAAGTCATGTTTCAGAGACCCCAATTAATTTTTCTCCTCTCCAGTCTTCCTTGAATTATTGTGCTCAACCTTGACCTAAATGAAGCTTTACCAGTGCTGAAACCTCATTCAGTTTAAATGCCAGGTAACCATAAGAGTTTACATTTAAACAGTATTCTTTTCCTGATATCCACCTTGTTGCCAGTGGACAACCGGTTTGAAATAATCTAGTGAATACGCAAATGAGAGTCAAAAGTAAATAAAAAGAAGTTGGAAAACCTCAATTAAATGAAATCAAATTCTGTGGTGGGTGATCCTAAAACACCTGTCACACAGTCCATTGGAAACCAGGACCTGAGATTCTACTCCAAGGTCACAGCAAAGACCAAGCAAGCATGACGTCTTACAGTATTTGCCTTTATCACATCTCTTTACATTGCATTTCCCACAGAAAAAAAAAATAAAAATTTGAACTTGTATCAGTAACAAAGACTGAACCATAGTAATAACAGCTTAGCGATGGTGCTGAAGGAGGAGTTTGGTTTCGGCTGATCTTCCAGACTTTTGGGAGTGTAATAACCAAGTAGTGTGCTAGACAGGAAAGCAGCACAACACAGTTCACTAGATACTTCTGTTTTCTTTTTCACTAACTGCTCTTATTCTGGTATGTTAGGGTTCAGTATTGTCTTTCCAAGCACCCAATTTATCAAACAACTGGACATAAATGCCACATTATAGCCACAGTTTTAAAACTGTACTTTGGGAGCATGTTCTCAAAGCAGGGCTGTTGGATCCCCTCTACTCGCATACTTGCGTCTCTGATAAATGGTTTAAATCCATGATATATACAGCTTATTCAGAATTTCCAAAACAGAGCACAATCAGTATTTTCTGATGTTTCAGACTCTTAAAAAGCTTACATTTCCAGAGGTAAAATGGATGTGACAAAATTACAGCCCCCATACTTTCATTACAAGATTTCTGCAAGTCTTCAGAATAAAACTCTGAGAAAACTTGGCAGTTCAAGTATATGAGGGGAAAAAAACCCAAACCAACCTGCAATAAATTCTGTAGTATATTTGATATGATGGAGTTGTCAAAGTTGTCTGCATGTGGTAAAAAATAATTTAAAAAATCTTAGCCAAGTCCACTAAAATAATTTTATGCAGGTTCTGAGTGGAAAGATAGGAATAAATGAAAGTAGTATATCGTGCATAAACAAGATTTTGAGAGTCTCAAATTGTTCCAGTATGTTATAATGTGGAAGTGTAGTATGTGCATAGGTATGTACAGAATGAACACCTAAGAATTACAATTTCTTAAAGAGATACTTTAATGTAAATGTATTTCAAAGCTACAGAACCAAACGGCTGCATACATATAAATTTGTTCTCTGGACTGCCACAGGCAGTTTGAAAACAATTACATATAGCAGAGATTAACAGCTTTTTCCTCCTTGTAATACAGCCATACAGGTTCTCTCTCAGTACTGGTTTTACGAAAATGAGTGCTACTGCACCAGACATGAATTTAGCTGTTGTTTTCTCGTACTATGTGTTCCATATTTTCATCTTTTTCTCTGTAACAGCAATATTAATTTTGGTGATTCAAATACCAGTTTATTCACATCAGGGATTCCACTGTCAGGACTGTAATAACTCCCTAAGCCAACATAATTGAAAGATAAACAAGACAGACCCGTACAGCACCAGATCAAATGCCAGCAAGTATACTCCGATCAAAAACTATGGTGGAACCTGCAAAATTGAGCCATACAGGGTTTCAGGCTCCTGAGAGACTGGGGAGATTGACCCCCTCATCCTATAACTGAGTAACAATACCAATATTTCACTTAGTTCAATAGAGAAAAGACGTGTTTATTTGGAAGCCATCACCCGATACCCAAAAGACTACTGTAAAATGTAGCAACTGTCGAAACTTATTATTTTCAGAGTGAATTTTAAAATTTTTCAAAGTCTATAATCTCCTTCAATTCCAGAGCTCTCTGAAACATCATCTTCCACTTAAGAAGAAAAATAAATTTCAAGAGGTTTGTGTTTATTTCACTTTTTAAAAAATTAAGCTAAAAAATAGAAAGGTAAAATCTTTCTATCTTCGTAAAGATGGCAGCTTGTTCCTCACTGACATCTTAGCCAGCCTTTGGTACCTGGAGAAAGCACAGCTGTGGACTCCTTGAATACTGCAGACATTTGAGATCCTTGCACAACTATAAGGCACAAGACAAATCAGATTAATGTTTCAGGCATGACAGTCGCTGCAATCTTGCAGCCAAATAGCTGCCTGCTGAGCCAGCTCTACTGCCAAAGATCCACTATATCTGACCACAGGGAGGGACAGCTTCAGGGCAGCATGATCTGGCAGACCAAGCTATGGCCTAAGAAAAAAGGACTGAACTCAGCTTGACACTGATTTCTTCCACATCCTGCATGAAACCACAAAAGCAAATCTATGCAAACTCAAGCAGCCACAGTAACTACCTACTACTCCCACTGACTTGAATATGTGTTCTCAAGGTACTCTAGTTTTACAGGATCTGCTTCAAAGATCACTGTTGGCAATAGAAAGATTCCCACTGTTGGCCTCATTAATATGGATCATGCTACACGTTTCATTCACAGTTTTAAAAATACAGTGCAAAATGAGGATAATATTGTTTCCCATTATGTATACATCTGTGGTAGTATGTCTGTACTTCTATGAGGATGCATGTACATTTTCCTCTATGAGTATAGTGTAAAACTGGGCAACATACTGCGTAACAGTTCGTACCTTGCAGGGACTGGACTAAATAGTTGCAGTGCACCAGGGATTTGACTGCAGAATGATATTTGCCCTTATTTTTTTTTCTTCCAAGTCTCCATGGTGTGAGAGTTCAACGCCTGTGTAGAAATCTACAGGAATTGTCAGGAAGATTTTTTCAGAGAGCTTGGCACTGGCACAGGGATCAGAGCAGTCCTCAGCATTCAGAAAAATGTGGCTGGAGACTTGTATTTTTTTGAGTGACTAGGCCTGCACATATTTTCACAAAAGGATTTGAGCACTTCAATAACGTTAGGATAGAGAGATCAGTACGTGGAACTGTTGCTTGGCAGAAACACAAGGTAGAGCAGTTTGGAAACTCTGAATACAAAGATGCTTTGCTGAAGCTCTAAGCTTGGACCTCTACAAGTACAAACTTTATTGCTGCCTTTGCTGTTAATCCATTACTGCCCAAATTAACCAGAGCAATGACCTATGTAATAAATGAGGCCTAGGATCTGTGTCCACACAATTCCTTCCCAAAGAAGATTTTTAACCATGGCAAAGGTTCAATCAATCATTCAGCAACTACTTAGAACCTGAACCAGGTGTTTTATTCACAAACGTCCATATATACTGCAACTAACACCATACCCCATTATCCTGTACTTTCTGCATATTAAACCTGTATGATAAGTCTGAGTTTAGGGTGACAACATCATGGAAGGGTGGTAATGTCAATAACTCTATTGTAAAGGAGCAAGATTATTTTGTATAGGCTATGCATAGTACAAATGAACCCACTGTTTATATTTTGTAGCATTTAAAAATACATACTACAGTGATAATGAGTGAAAAGAGACAATGTAACCTTTTAGAAAAGGTGTTCTATGATCTGCTAGATAAGAAAATGTCCTAAAGAATCATATATCTTAACTATTATGGGCCCAGAGCTTATCGTTATTTGTCCTGGCAAGGGAAAGAAAACGTATCATTACCATGTATATGTAAGATGTACACGGGCACAGTACCTTTGAGTACACAAATAAGTAAACAAAGTTTTGACAAATCTATATACTTTTATGTTTATATATCATGCAACTAAGCACTAGTAAACCAGACAGAAAAAGTACTCTCATTCTTCACCTTCCTTGCTATTTAAAGAGAAATATTTTGTATATTTGGTGGCACTGTCAATGATAATTTAAGACCACCACTTTAAGAGTTTGAGTACTGCTTTTAACCTTTATTCTCTAGACATTTTTCAGTTCATTCAAGTCAATGAAAGTTCTGTATGTGAAAGAACATCAGAGAGGTATGAGTAACATGTTATGATCTAAGCCACCGAAACGCAGAAATTAGTTCAGAGAAAATGTAGATATGCTATAAAGACGACCTTAAAGATAAAAAGTGCTGTGGTTTTTTATAGGTATAATAATTGCAACAAACAGTTTTCGCAAATGTAGACAAATCAGAAATGATGAATTGCAGTCAAAATATTGCTCTCATTTCTGGTAGTTTCTAAAACAGAAAACACACTTTCTATCACTACAGATCACACAAACTACGTGCTGTAATAATAGAAGTTTGCTAAATCCCATTTCAACTTCCAATCAGACAATTTTGGACAGGATATTGGACAAACTGCGGATACCTGAAGTACTCAAATACTAAAGCTGGCCTTTTTTGTTTATAATTATTTAACCTCCTAGAATATGATCATCACTTAAGATATAAATCTGAACCAATACATGTATTTTCATCAGTATAGTATACTATCAACTTTTACAGCAACAGAAAAAGAACTCATCTTTACAGTGTTTATAACAAGCAGAATTAAGGGAGGATATAAAATCTCAAAGTTATTACACAATTTCTTTGTTATGCAGGAAAAACTCCATAAAACAGACCATTTCAAAATCTGTTTCTTATTAGGCAGTTACATAAAAAGAAAATTAAAATACCGTATGATTTATTGATATGCATTTTGTCCAAATCAGATTAGTTTATCTCTTTTTTCTATCTAAATTTAAGTACTTTAAAAATGCATAGCTACAGCCCTTTTTTGGTAGGATTTGCAAAACAACTTTCATTTTTGACAGCACTAGCAAAAGTAAGCATAAAAATCTAAGCTATTAAATAGTGCATATAATGTCCAAATTAAGAAATCAGGTATCATCAAAAGCGATGGTAACAAATTGGGTCTTTCTGACAAAGGCCTGATCCTGCCATTGGTGCTCCCTTCTTGAGCACAATGTTTTCAATGTTTTGAACATAACTTGTGCACACAGGGTCATCCCCTGTAGGTCTGTCCTCAAATTTGTGTAACATAAGGGAAGTGCTTAAGTTTCTGTGAAGGCTTCAGTTTGCTCTTTTTCAAGAAAGCACTTACATGCTAAGTAGACCATAAAACACTTGCTTTTGTTAGAAATCTCCAATAAAGCAGAACTAATTTCATATCACCTGTTCCTTAAGTAGCATAAACTTTGTTCTACAGAAACAGATATGTGTACGCACAGCAAAAGGGACTGATGAGATCTGTTCTGGGATGCCATAGGTACATATAGTCATGCATGCACAAGGAGATGAAAAGCACAAGAGGACAACTATGAAAAGGGTGGGGGAACAGAGAGTCTACCTCCTGTAGTGAGGAGACTAAGAAAACCTGTCTTGGTTAGTCCTACAGAATGAGTGCTGAGAGATGCAGGCTATTAATACATCCTGAGGTAAACACCAGGGAGAGAGAAGAGCTATTTCAGTGGAGGACAATGTCGGCAGGAGAACAAATAACTATAAAGTGACCACGAGTTACACTTATCCTGGAAACAGCAAGATTTCTAATTAGGAGAGGACTGAGGTTCTGGAGCAGCTTCCCACATCAGCAGTAGCAAGGACAAAATACTGAAATACTTCCCAACGAAAACTTGATCAGTTTACGAAAGGGGCTGTATGATATGGCTGCCTGTAACTGTAGAAGACTGCGTGCAGTGAGCAAGCTGATGCCTCCCAATCCTGTGCTCCTTCATTAACTACTCACTAGCTCATAGGCCAGTCACAGAGTATGCTCTGTAGGAAGTCTTTTAATTTCCTAGTTCACAGAGAATTTGAAGACATTACTAGTGAAATCTTAAAAAAGTGACAAGGGATGTGCTATTTAAGTTAATTAGTCTTCCTACAGGACTCTTAATTTGTTTGCATCTCCTGGATTTCTATGGATATGTCTTCAACCTTCATTGCTTAATCCCTAGTGCCTCAAACTGTGAAAATACCTATGAAACAACGCATTACTGCTCCAACACAGACAAATTCACTTGGGATCATCTGTGGAAGCTGAAGCTTGCATGTACTGATCCTCAAGACCTGTTGCGTTCATTTGGTTTCTTAAGCAGCCATATCCCCAAGTTCAGCACTCTTTCACTTTGCCACATATTTGGTAATTGTAGTTTTAATCCCCTTGTTAAGTAACATATGCTATTACACAGTCCTATTTCTATATTTTGCTGTAACATGCTAAACTAAGTACATTAAACACAGGAGTACACAAACCAGAGCATTTTTGATCTACTAGCAAAGAAAATTTTGTATTTTTTTCCTAAAGAAAACTGCCTTATTCAATGTATGTTGAAATAAAATGAAGTAAAAATATTTTCAAGTGCCACACCCAAGACTGCAAATGTACTTTAATTCCACAGCTTTCATTAGAATTAATGAAAGATATACAGCTAAAATCCATAAAGAAAACAGTTCAGTCTATGCATAACAGCAGGAGGAATACTCTCAGTTAAAGCTCATCTGACATTAGACTTTATTTCATGCTGACCTTGCTCAGCTGGCAGATGCTTCTCCACCTGTGTTTTGGCTTACATATGTCTGACATCCTCAACTGCAAATTAACTGTAGTTAATTTTATGCAGATTAATTCTGCTGAAAGTCACACATTAAGAGGGTAGTAGGTTAAAGTCACAGTGAAGTGGATGCCAGTAATGTCCACATCCGTATTTCTAGAGTATTGGCAGCACTTTAATTTCCTTGGGACTCTACATATAATATTGTTAGAGTTGTCAAAGTTTAAGCCAGCAACATGTCTGCATCCAGCTGAAACTTTAGAGGATGGAGAAACCTCGCACACTGTGGCTTGGAGCCTCAGAAAAAAAAAATTGCAGACTGGTGAGTGGTTTTAGTGCACACTGGTTTATACCTCTTTTCTAAGGAAATAAATATTGCCAGCCTCCCCACTACAAAAATGTTCTAGGAGTTCAAGACCATCACATCTTGCCAAGTATAGCAAACCTCTTCTATGAGACAAAAGACATCTTGCACCAGAAAGACTTGCAGCTTGTGTTACTGCAACACTGATTCAAAATTCTCATCCAATGATGAGAATTCTCATCTAGCATATGAAACTTGTTATATTTATTTTAAATGCCATTGCCAAACTGACTATACAGTGTGCTGCTTGAAAACCTATTTTACACAATCTCTGTGATAGAAAATTACATAGTAGCCATATTTAAAGTTTCCAAAATCTACTTATTCATGTGCTTAGATTAATACCTTTTGTAATTAGGCAAATGAAATAGCATATTTTTTCCATCATCATTGTGATAAAGATAGACTAAAAGAGCACACAGCTAGCTTGGTACTTTGTCCAGATTATTTCTTCAGTGCTACTCACTCAAAAGAAGTATTTCAGTCAAATTCTGTGTTACTAAATCACGGAATGGTGAAAATTTTCACAAATATTTTTCCAGAATATTGTATATTCCTTACCTGCGGGCAGTCTTTGATGTAGTGTCCCTTGTTAAAGCAGAGGTGGCACAGGTAGTTAGGAGGTGGCCTCTTGCTGGGTTTTCTGGCTTCTGAAGAAAGGGATAGGTCAGAGAAATGCTCAGTGAGGGAGCTTAACCCATCCACAATGTTATTAAGAGAGCCATAAGGCGATGCACTCTTGTACAGACTGCTGCTCAGAGCCTGCAAAAGCAAAGTAAAAAGTCACATGAAACATAGTACTGTATTTAGGATTGTTCTGAGACTGAGCTCAGTAGAGGAAGGATAAAAATAGCAGAAAAAATGTGATTTTTTTCTTTTTTTTTTTTCATTAAGAACATGGCTCCATATTTGAGGAGGGCAATATACAGGCCATTAATAAAGAGGTTTCACGAAAGCAGTGCAATGGAGCTGGGCACCCTACTGCTGAGGAAACTATTCAGCTTGCCATGGTTCTTTAGCCCAACTTTTCCGCTATGGCCAGAATTGCTTTCTTGTGTTTGATCATACCACATTCATGGTATGGTTGGAATATTCAGGCAAAAAGCTGAAAGAACCACCCACAAAAGGGAGCGTTTTTGTGTCCAAAACTACTTACGTGAACAATACTGAAGTCAGGAAAACGAAAAGAACACCGGGAAAAACTTAAAGTAATTTTTAATTTCCAATCTGGTTAATCATACAGTCAACATAGAATCCCATGTTCAAACAGTAACAAGAAGCATTCAGATCTACATCTGTCTTGGATTTTCTAAGGGAAAACCTGCTGTGATTTAAACATTTCCTGATAAACAGTAAATACCTAGGTTTTGTACCTCACCTCAACAGGATCTTCACTCAATCTGCAAATCAAAATCAGGAGCTCCTGATTTGCCATTGAATAGTTTTAGAACAGCAGGAAACCCATAATCACCTAAATAGCTAATCTCCCTAATGGAGATAAGAAGGATTCATTCACTTTAATGTGTTAAGGCTCAAAAGAAACTGTGTAGTTTGACTTTAAAAAGTAAATAATAACTTAAGAAAAAAATAACATTAACATGGCAATGAATCACTGTAGAAACAGGACCAACTATTGACAGGCATCTCCACCCTGAAATGATGGAACACATTTCACAGGGCGTTTCTATGTTAGGTCTGATGCACCCCACAGTAATGCTATGCTCATGTAATTTTCCTGGCATCAGAGAATTACTGCTGGCTTATGGGAAAATGAGGTAAGAAGAAGTCCAACCTGTGCCTCTGTGGAGACCTTGTTTTTCAGTGCTATTAAATCCAAATATTTCAATGGAGTCTTTAAATATGTCATATATGTTTTCATATGTTTACATAAGTTACATACATATTGAAGACATACATTGAAATTGATTTAGAGAGTTTGTGAAATAAATCTGAAATGGAATTACATTTATCTTGGAGATCTCAAACCATTCAGGTATGGCTGCACACAGCGAGTGTCTTCTGGGTGACAATAACATACCAAAAGAATCATTTTGAAGCTCTAGAGGCAGTTACCTGGATGAGTCCCAGCTATCACTGAATCCCATCCCACTGCAGATGGTGTAGACTGTAAATAAAAATTCAGCCTAAATGCAAGCCGCCACTACCCGAATAATCCACTTCACCCACCCTCACTATAGTCAAACACAATCGGCTGAGCACCACTGACCCCTCTTACAAAGCCGAAGCTGGTGTATGGCAGCAGGATCTATTCAAAGGGCCACAGAGTAGAGTTTGATCTCATGGGGGACTTGCACACATGTCCTGGCACTGAAACACCCATCATTTTACCCCCAGCATAGCACAGCTCTGTGATGGTGCAAGATGTTCTGACTGCTGAGAGGAGAACCAGCCACTTTGTTTCAGGGGTTAAACCATACATTTTAAAAGGAAAAGCTATTTCAAAAACTAAAACAAAACTATTTTAGCTGCTTTAGCCATCAAGCAACCAGAGATACCTCCAATGCTCGCTGGAATGTATTTTCTAGGATTTATTGGACACTACTGGATTGAGAAATTCTTGGCATCAAATTGTTAAAAGGAAGGGGAAGTGCTATGGATGCCAAAATAGTATTAATTAAGGGTCTTCAAGAAGTTCTTGTCTCCCCAGGAGCCACTTTCTCTTACATACACTTGGAATAATACAAAACCTTTCTTTTTAAGAGCCCCTCTTGCCAAAAGATTCTTGAAGTACTTCACATGCATTACACCCATCAGTAACTTTGCAAATTCCCTATTACCTGATTTTTATAAAGGGTGGATGTATGGACACACAGAATGTGTGAAATCCCAAATTCTTTACCCATTGCTGAAATCTGGAACATCCCCTGGGGATGTAGAATATATCTCCTGCCCATCAGGAGGCTGCTATTTCTGCCCCCAGGGCCAACCCAGTGACAAAACAAAACATATCTATCTGCTGCCTTCAGTGAGCTTTGAATTGGACATATGGCTCGCAGTGGTGACTATTTTCTTTTCTGCATATCCTTTACACTGAGCTATTACCCCCATTATAAGGGAGAAATTTGGCACCACGACTGGCTATTACGTAATTCACTCCTCCAACCACCTTTCTTGGCACGTTTCAGGTCAACACAGAAACGTAAGGGTTGCAATGACCACAGTTTTGCTCACTCTGTCAGCAAACCTTTACAAACTTTTATTTGTTTCAACCATGGCAGTCAGAAGCCTTGTCAAAGGCCAGGATCCCATCAGATTACAGGCTGTACTGACACTAAATCATAACCTTAGCGGCCACCAACAGCTCTGTGGCCGAAGCATAACACATGGCTCTGAAAGTGGCCACCTGGTTCAACTGGCAGGGCACTTGTGCAATATGTGTCAAAGCTGGACACCCAAAACATCCAGTCTATACATGCCAGCATAAAACAGTTCCCTACAATCATCTTGAGGCCCAGTGTTAAAAAAGGAAAAGATACAAATATAACATCCCAGAAGACGACACTAAGGGAGAAGATGGACATTGCCGACGTCACTGGTGCTTCAAAGAACAATGAATTCATTAAGGAAAATTCCTAGACAATCCCAAGATGCAGCCCATCCCTCCTGATATAGAGTCAGGCAAAGCACTTCAGCAGTTCCTGACAATCTGACCTGGAAAATGGACTTAAATCAGTTTAACTCAGAGCCAATGTGAAAAACACATAAATCTGGCACTTGAAAGATGCTATAAAGAGCACCAGCACAAACGGTGCTACATCCTGTTGCTAGCTGTGTAAATCTCCAGTTCTTCAGAAGAGGATGAGGAAAAAAGCCAAGTTATATAATAAGGGTGGTGGTGGGAAAGTTCATCTTGGCCCTTGGAATCACATAGCAAAAGCTTAGGAACTTGTAATGAATGTGATGAAAGCAAATGGTGATTTAGTCCATTTTGTCTTTGTAGAAGTCAAGGGGTGAGTGAATATTACTGAGATACACAAAACTGTTTTTTTTCTTTTTTTCATCTGGGGCACTTAATTGAACAAATCAGCAATTCAGCCCTTACTAAGTATTTGCACTGCTGCAAAGGGGAATTTTAAGGGTTCTGAATAAAGACTTTGAATTGGCTTCACACTCAAAGGGGATGTCCAGGGGATGATCAGAGTGACAGGGAGAATGTTAATGGTCTCAGACAGATGATAGTAGAAAGGAAAATAGAGAGGAAGAGGGAGATGCATTCTGACTCATTCTAGTCTCAAGTGTATTGGTGCACACCTTGGATGTGGCATGGAGACTGCCGTGATGGATTCCACCAAAAGCAATCACTGCTTTGTGTTCACAGTATGTCACTAGCAAAGCCAACCTATTTCTTTAAAAAGCAGACAACAAGTAAGATCTCTCAAATGGGGTCTCATTTTGAGCTATAACAGGACAGAAAGGATTTGGCACTGAAACGGTTAGTGCTCTCAAGAAGCAGAAAGACCACACTGCATGTCCTAATTACAAAGCTCATCAGGCCAGCTGCAATGAATTCAGGATTTCTTTATCTTGCTGCACTGGGAGGACGGGGGACCTGGTGGCAAAACTTAGAAAGTGGCTTGGTGGGAAGTTCGAGCTGATAACGTAAATTTGTTTCTTTGTTTGTTTTTTTCATTTTTTCTTCATTCCTATGAAACTTGTTGATTTAGCCCAATGTGAACCAAACTGAAAATCTAGTCTTGTACTTTCCAAAGGTAATATCTCTGCTCAAGAGATCTCTAAACTGTATCTGTTGGTGGTGTTGGGAAGTAAGCTTTCTTTGTTATTTGTTTGCTAAGTGTTTCCAGTTAAAGGGAAGTGTAAGGTTGTGGTGAGGTCCTTTTTTGAAACAGGCAGCTATTGTCTTCTATAGCTTTGTTACTCTGATTTCCAGTTGGGTAACATATGTGAGTGACTCAAGAGTTCCAGCATCTAACTCACCTCTAAGAAATTCCTAGTTAAGTGAATGATCTGGCAAATGCTCTAGATTCCCCTGGCTGGTCCCTGTGTTTCAGAGGCAGCTTTTGGGACTGATGTGCTGAGAGGTGGATAAGGAAACATTGAAACAGAATTATCTCTTTAGCTTCTTTATAGCAGTGGTATAATCTTGAAAATAAAGACAATGGTTAGGAATATGCCACAAAACATTTGAACAAATAGGTGTCAAATTTCTTTCCAAATTTCCCACTGGTATGGTTACTGCTTTAGCTGTAAAAGGTATTTTTTAAGAGGAAGCAGAAAACACAGATAGCATGATAGCATCTCAGTTATGACAACATTTAATTCTGCCCAAAGCTGATAGGATTACCTATCTTCCAGAACAGCTGATATTAGTAAGTGATGGCAACCTGTTTATGCGGGAATGTCATGTTGTCATTAGGATTTACAGGAGTTAAGATGTAAACCTTTTAGGAGTGGGACTGGAAATGTAGAGGCATAGCTGGAAAACTCAGTTTTTGCTCTAAGTTCATTTTGTGGCTCTTGGACTCTTCATCACCACTCTTAAGGCAGTGATGAAGTGACACAGATCCACCAATGACCTGAAGTTAGAACGACCTGTGCTAGTTGAAGTGGTTGATAAGCTGCATCCGGCCAGGACATTTGTTTGGTGCTCTTGGGGCTGTTTGGGGTTTTTTAATTTAAAAACTGTACTTTGAAAAACCACTCCCCACCCCCCTCCAAAAAAAACAAAACTCTATTGGTAACCCTACACAGTATCTCACCAGTTAAAATAGAAGACAGAAGGAAACATTTAAACTGGCAAAATGAGTATGAGGAAAATGCAACTTCTTGTCCTCTTTGAAGTCATCTGCTGTTTAAGTGCAATAGCTAAAACTATACAGGAGAAGCCATATATTTGTGGAATAGTGTCCAGTTTTGGGCCCCTCAGTTCAAGGACAGGGAACTGCTTGAAAGAGTCCAGTGCAGAGCCACAAAGATGATTCAGGGGGTAGAACATCTCCCTTATGCTGAAAGGCTGAGGGAGCTGGGTCTCTTTAGCTTGGAGGAGAGGAGATTGAGGGGTGACTTCGTTAATGTTTATAAATACGTGAAGGGCAAGTGTCAGGAGGATGGAGCCAGGCTCTTCTCAGTGATGGCAAATGATAGGACAAGGGGCAACGGGTGCAAGCTGGAGCATAGGAGATTCCACATTAACATAAGGAAAAACTTTTTCACTGTGAGGGTGACAGAGCACTGGAACAGGCTGCTCAGAGAGGCTGTGGAGTCTCCTTCTCAGGAGACATTCAAAACCTGCCTGGACACGTTCCTGTGTGATCTACTCTAGGTGGCCCTGCTCTGGCAGGAGGGTTGGACTAGATGATCTTTCGAGGTCCCTTCCAACCCCTAACATTCTGTGATTCTGTGACATAATGCTCCCAAACTGTTGGATTCTGTGCATAGTATCCCTCATCACGGATGTCCTTCTTTGTTCCCGCTAGCTAAGCAAATTAACATTGAAGCTGGCAGAGGTGACTACTTCTCCCTAGCAGGATAATTTTCTTTGGATGTGTCATCATTATTGCGATATTCCACCTGAAATCCAGTGGGTTAACATTTAAAGAAAAGAAAAAACCAAACAAAAAACCCCACAACAGTCCAATACTAAAAAATTCTTCCCTATTTTCAACTATTTAAAAGTACCTCTAAGAGACCTGTGAAAGAATCTGCTCAAGCTATAAGTTAGTATGATTTGTGCTAGCAGTTCTCTCCACGTTTGTTTTAATTGCACATACTGAAGTGAGGTCCTATAGTATTTCAATATTCCTACAATGTAGTCTAGTCATCAATTCTTCCACTATGTGAAACAGTAATCGAAAAGCGATGAGCAAAGAATTTTTGATTACTTATTTTTGCTTTAGTATGTTGCCAACCTAATAAAGCAACGAAAAATAAAGCAGTCTTAACTTCCAGAGTTAAACTTAAGTCAGCAGGCACCATGGCTGTTTGAAGTTTGTTGGAAAATGGAGTTGGATTGCCCTATCACCAGTGTAGAAGAAGTAAGGTTTTCATATACTGTAAATTATAAACATTCTCCAGTCTGTGAAGCATGTATGATGGTAACCAGGCTAGCTAATTATTAGCCCTGCACTGAAATGTCAAAAGGTGCATAAGTTATCAGCTTGGATTTCCATGAAGATAAGAACTGAGTACATCCCCATGCTGTGTCATGGATAAAACAGCAGGATAGACAAGTCATTGCCCTCACTCAGTTGCTATTTTCATGTAGGAGGAGGGGGAAATCTAAAGCTACCCAAACAGTAATTCAGTGGCTTGTACATGCTAATATACAAAAATTAAGCTGAGATCCTATATCTATCTTCCCTGCTAATGCCCCAAGGCTTGCTTCTGACATGGGATTTATCTCTGGGGTCACGCAACATGTGTGAATGCACAACAGTTGTACCTGAAGACAACCATGTGGAGAAGAGCACTTCAAATCTGACTTTTCTGTGCTTCAGCTCTTTGTAGGTGGTCAAAACAGTTCCCTGCTTTTGTCCCCAAAGAAAATGTCCAACGTCCAAAGAATCAGTGTTTATGGCCAACCACAAAGCCTTCTGAAAATAAAGGAATTAAATGAAAATACTGTCATAAATTTAGTTGTATTAATTACCAACGCTGAACTGGAAAACCTCAAAAACTGCTCCTGTATGGCTTCTGTCTGATAAACTATAAATACTTTTAGAGAAAAGACTTTAAGAGTTTACTCAGTAACATTTTAATATTGGACAACTGTAAACAAAGCTCATCACTCAGTGAAGAAAATGTTTGCCTGGAGGAAGAAAAAAAGACTTGGGCTTCTGTTTCCTTGTGAAGTCAATGTTTAAGTTAGCTGTGAAAAATCTGGTCTTTGGGCTGACTTTAGTAAAATGTGAATTACTCAAGTTCCTCATCTAAAACCACAGATAGATGTAGATTAGTAAAGTAAACCTTAACTAATACATTCCTGGCTAGTTAGATTAGCCAAGTATATCTTAATTCATCCTTCTTCTGTAGGGGGTTTTAGACAAATACATGCTTATATTAAACCGCTAACACTAATGTTCATTTCTAGATATCTTCAGATAGATGGCACTAGGACTTTCCTTTTGTAGAAGGAGTATCTTAAGGAGACAACTCTGTATGTGGCATGACTTGCCAGTAGTTGTGAAAAGAGTCAATGGTAGGGTGATGAATCTTTAATCCAGTGGATAGATCTTTCTAATCTAATTAGACCACATCTGATGTCTTGGCTGGTTGTGGCTTCTTGGGTTGTAATCGCTCATCACTACTGAGACTCTGCAGAACAGCAAGTAGGTGCAACACACTCCTCTGTGTATGGCTGGTGTACCTTCAATCCACTGCACGGTTGAAGAGCAATGTATGCCACCATCTTGCCTTGCTTTAAATACCCCGATCTTTAACATTTTGATCCAAAGGTTTCAATGAGTTTCACAGATCTTTAGCTCTTAAAAAAAAAAAATGCTGCTCCCTGTCTACTATACAGTGGTATAGAAGTAAGAAAACACTGGCAGTTAAGAAGCTGTTCGGTCACCATCTTCAGGCTTGCTGAAGTGCACGTAGGCCTTTCGGCTCTCTGCTAGTACTGTGATCCTCCCTATTTCAGCCTCAGAGAGAAGTTTGCTGTGGATGTCAGTGAGGACACTTGTTTTACACAATGTACAGGGACCTCACAAAAAGCCTTTAATGGCAGATGTGGAAAGGTGGGACAGGAGAGGATAGAGATTTCCTCTGGTCAGAGGTGCACAGTCGTGGAGGAAATTTCTATATCTTGCACCAAGCTCTGCAGGGATCCTTTTCATTCGCTGAACACTAAACAACTGCCCACTTATGTTAAAGAGAAGCTCTAACACATGAGCACTATATTAGGGACAACGGAGACCATTCATGTTGCAAATTACTTTAACACATCCCCACAGGAGCTTTCATTTCTCGGCCTGTCTCTCAGCTGCCTGCAGCTGAGTCTCCCCCAGGCTACAGACTGCCAACCTCCCTGACCTTTCTGAGAGAGGGCCATGGGGAAGGCCTCTGCCAGATACCTCAATCCCACTGCCTCCTCGCGTTGTCGAAAATCACGCCTATTTTGTCGAGACAGGGTTCTTGGACAAGGAGGAGGTTATGAAGGTTGTATAGCATAAAGTGACGGGAGAAATGGATGGACATGTTTTGACCCCTGCACTTTCTGCTAACATCTCTGTTTCCTGCAGGAAATCTTGTCTCAGTTTGACCTGCAGTTTGAAAAACAGGAGTCAGGTTTCCTCTCATTTGGTGGGTCTTTTGACACTCCAAACGTAAGACAAATAACACCCGGAAATAGATATGTGCCTGTTCAAGACACACTTAGGAAAGCATTTACCTCCTGTGCAGCTCTTGCATGATTAAAGGTTTTGCTAAGAAATGTCCATTTTGTCTGAGACAGTTTTGTTTACATCATTTACATTCAGTAATGCCTTCTTGGCACAGAAATCTCTGTGATGGCTGCCAAAGTTTAAAAGAGGCAAAGCTAAGGTCGCTGTCAGAGGTAGGAACAATACGTCATCTGCCCAGAACAGGCCCCTTGCAATGTGCTTAGGGCCTCAGTTCCTGCACTCATGGGAAGACAGAAACTTTTATTAAATTGAATATAGTGAGGAAAATAAATTATTTGCGTGTACTAAATGACCAGCTGGATTTTCATTTTGTGACTCCAGCTTTTACACAGTTTTAGCTACATTTCAAGCCACCCTCTTAATCACTTGTGAAACAGCACAGCTTGAAGTGTGATCTAAGCCAGTAAACCTAAAATTTCACAATCTGCTTGAGGTAAATTATAAAATGACAATTGAGTAATTTGGTTTCCAAGTAGACTTAAGGGTGGGTTTTTTTCTAGGTTTGGTCTGTTAGAGGAATGAATGAATCTATTACTCTCAATTTCAGTTGTAATGTATGTTGGAGAAAGACGGTTCTAAGAACACCTCCGTATTTCAAGGACCACTGATGCTCAAACCCTCTTAAGAGCTCTTACTAATCCCTCATCTTCAGGATGCAACGACAGTACAATAGTTCCTTTGCTTTCCATTCAACCACACGTATCCACAGCACTAATGACAGAAATAGTTGCCTAGCACGCTGGCTTAGTGTGAAGAAATATGGGCTCCGACTCCCCTGCTACAATTGCAACCAAGGTTAGAAACCTGGGACCCCTAGGTTGGCAAGAGAAAGCTATGGGAGCAAGATGATCCCTTTAAAATGCTTGCTTCATTGGCAGTTAGCTAGATGAGATGTAAATACAGATTTCCAGATCACTGCGATCCTTCTAAGGTATTGCACTTGTGTTCATTCAAAAGAGACACCAAATCCTGCCATATGCAGGGGGTACGTGTTGGTGTCCTTTAATACAGCAAGAACATATTTCTGCTTTGGATACGAGAACAAGAGCCCCAGACCACAAGGCATTCGCTTATCTTCAAACTAAATCTGTAGAAACACAAAATGTATTTCCTAAGATACAGGTTTGGAAGACCGTGCAGCAGCTCTCCTATCAGCAGCAGTTAAAGAGCTAAGAAAAAGGGCCTACAAGAGGCTTCTTAAAATTTGACTCTTAGTCAAAGTATTGGACTTGTTAGTGTTTGCTTACTTTCTGTCATATGTTTTGGTGTAATGGGCTAGGCTTGTGACATGTTAAAACTTAAAACCCACCAAAACTGCAAACAGCTGCATTGGCCTAGCAAGACAATGAGGGGACATGGTCAAATCCCAGGCCTCGTAACCCTGCATTTATTCTGCCTTTCTCAAGTGAATCTGTCTATAATTTTAGGTTCTACTTTTAGCAGATCACAGATTCTTTGTAATGTTTCTGAGAATAAAAACCAAACTGCAGGGAAAAATAAGTGATCTAAGTGGTGACACTTAAGAAATACTGTCTGTCTGAATTATGTCAGCATTACTGTAAGATTTGAATAGCTTTATAAAACTTACTCGGTTCCTTTGATCCATTGTAACTTCTCTGGAACCCAGACAGAACCTAAGTAAACTGCCATGAAGCAAAGACTTACATTCTTCCCATTTATTTAATCATTTCATTGTGGCTTTCTAAAGAGGAAGAAGGGCAGTTCAGGAAGAGTGGCAAAATGGGCATTAGGCTGCTGGCAATTTTCCTGGGGAAAAGAAACAGAGGAGATGTACCAATACTAACTGTTACATTTCATTAAACCATTCAGAAGCTTTACGGTGATACCCAGTACTGCTTTTTAGGCAGCATTTACACGTATGCATCTAATTTAGATAACAGAACACATTTGGTTTCATTTCTATGCAAATACATATTATCAATATTGCATGATTTAGCTTCACAACGTCTGTGCCTACACCTTTCTGCACCTGCACTGTGTCACTGTTTTTCACGCTTCTTAAAAGTAGCATGGAAAGGATCCTCTGGTCTTAGATTTTAGTGCCACTTAAATCAGGTGTCAGAGTCCTTTTATGGCCCACTTAAACTCTGAACTAGAAAACTTTTCTTTGCATTAATCCTCACCTAATGACTGTCAATAACATGATCTTTTCTTATAATTGTTTATTATCAAAGTAACAGGACTATTGATGAAAGTTGTTTGCTATCTGTCTCTAACAACTCCACAAAATCTCCCAAACAAACAACAACAAAAAGGGGGGGAGAGGGGATTGGCTGTTAGATAAAAGCAGTTTTGTACACTTTTTGGTTATCCATTCATTCCATACACATCATAAATGAATATATTGGTTCAAATCAGACTTGCTTGTCTGATCATTTGTGCAGTTCATTGAAGAAGGATCTTCCTTTTCTATCCTGAATAACTGAGTCTGTGTCTGTAAAGCAAAAGAGGAAGGGATGAAAAATCATTACCCAACACAGTTACATCACCCCTTTGTTTGGGTGCCTTGGGACGGAAGATGCTGTAAATGCATAAAATAACTGTAACTGAAGGCTGTGTGTATAAAATAGAATTGTAACAAGAATTCTACATGCTTTTGCCTCCAATTATGGGTTGGGGTTTTTTTTCCTGTGATTTGCCTGGCAAGCTTTTCAAGACATAGATGTATTTGTGAGACAGAAAGTGAATGCCAGTGCTCCTCTCAATGGGGAGTTTGTATAAATACAAAGTCCCAAGTGATTTAAAAGTGTCAGTAATAATTTTCAACTAATCAGGAAAAAAATATATAATTGGTCTATCTTCTATTGCCAGCTTTTTTTTTTCCTATTAAAAGGAAATTAATAGTAAAGCAGAAGGCCCATAGTCCTCTTCTGGAAGACTTGATTTAGGTTCAGCAATTAATATTTTAGCTCTTGCCAGATTTCAAAACATGTTTCAGCCTTTGATGTGATACTAAGTAGCTGCAGAAGACTATGGTGGATAATACTTTTGTTGCGATGAACCAAAGCCCAGCTGTAAATCATGTTTGAACTAGTTAAAGCTAGAGGTAGTGCAGGTGCACTGCAGAGCTACAGCAGTATTTGCTTCAGGTGTGGGGAGGGTAGGGAAGCAACAAAAGAGCTCTGGCTGTTGGAGTAACTTCAACACATCTTCACTTCTTACTTTTGGGAGCTTTCTGCTGCTCTTACTCAGGCAAGGAACATCAAGTAGGGCTAGTAGATAGAAATGGAACAGTGTAATTTGTATGTTATCTTGAGTTTCCCACTTATATAAAATATAGATCTTATTTTCAGATTCTGCTTCCTATAGTACAGTCACACATGGGGTTTTTTCTTCCCTGGCAAAAGAGGGTGTCTTCCAAAGACAGAAGTAGCAAAGCAGGAGGCCACAGCTGCAGAAATAAGAACAGGGAACAAAAAAGAATGCTTCTAGACATAAAAACCTGATATTTTTCATTTTGAAGGGCACATTCAACTGGAATTGGAAATAGAGTAGTTGTTAGCTCAAATACCTGCAATAGGATCTGAGACTTTTAAGCCCAGAATAGAGAGTGGGCTATGAAAGCCGCAATTCATGTGCTGAGGCAGTATCATCAAAAGGGCTCTAGAGCTGGCTGTGTGGGAGGATGGAGGAGGCCAATGCCGCCAAGATCCCCAAACCCATATTGTCTTCTGACTAACAGATTCAGCTCCCTGGAATCTCTTACAAGGACCAATGTGAGAATTGACATTTAACTTCTTGAAAAGCAGTTTGAAAGGAGTTGACTGGCACTTTAAGTAGCCACAAAACATCTGTAAAGTACAATCACCATCAGGCAGAGAGCACAGTTTCTCCAACACAGGAATTGTTAAGCTATTGCCTTTTCAATAAAATTTGTACAAGGACAAGACAACTGAAATGTTAGTACTACATGAAGAACAGTGAGAAAAATGAAGATGAGGCAATCAATCAAATACTAATCACTATTATTAAAGGACACCTTCACATACCGCACTACTCTAACTGTCAATAACTATGCTTAAATAAGAAAAGATAATACTGTGGTTGCTCAGTCTGCAAGTGAGAAGCAAGAAGTCCTGACTGCAGCGCTGTGCACACTAAGCACTCTGTGGATCAGAAATATGCTCTGTGTAAGAATAACTAATAATATTTCACAAAATGAAGGGAATTGGAAACGTTTTTGAGCATATGGCAATTTCTGCTACTCTGAATCTCTGTTGTATTTGCCCTAGGACCACATCGGTTGTGAGCAACCTCTTACAAAGTGTTTTGTTCTCTCTTTTAAATCTTTTAATCATGGTTCTTGGAGATGTGACACTTAATTTAGTGGGTCAATGGCCTGATCTTGTATGGCAACCCCTGTATTCTTCTGATACTAAGAGAATGGCAAACTTTTTAATCTTAGAATCATCCTTCAAGCTAATTCATCTAGGCTAAATAACAGATCTTTCTTCATCAAGTATCAAGCTAGCGTGTATACCTCTAATTCTATAAAAGACAGATGGAAAACAAGTTTGTCTGACATAAAACTTATTTTCTGTAGAAATGCCAACTTCCTTGTATACATTTTTGTTCTTGACAGTGTTTCATGGCATTTTGTTGCTGTTTATATATGAATACCACTATCATACTAAATTTTCTTCTTTGGGAAGCTGCCTAACAAGCAGTACATATGCCAGTGCCACAGACCTGTTTCTGTTTCACAAGGGATTGAATGTTATTTTCCACAGTACACTCTAAACTTTTTTTTAATTCCACACATTTTCCTTTCTTCCTTCCTGAGTGATCTCCACCTCACTACAGCAAACTGAACTAGCTCATGTTCTCTTATTCCCAGTTAGTTCCTCTCTTGCCTCTAAGGACTGGATCTGGCAGTCCCTGAGTCAGAAACATGAACTACTTTTTGAGAACTGATTATTTTCTAACCTAGTATATGCAGTTATTTGTGCTTAAATAAGATCTGGTTTAGATCCAGAAATGGCTGCCATGGAAGTTTCTAGAAGGAATTTCCCTCTTGAAAGACACGCAGTGAACTGCACATGGGCAAAGAATTCATGAGGACATAGGCTCCTTCTCGTGTGTAAATACCAGCTTGTGCCAAAATTAGTGCCCTAGGTTCAAAGAAACAAGTCTGATTTATTGTAATATGGTAATTTCTAGTTACTAGTTGCTGTCTCCTCTTGACTGAGGTCAGCATTGATCTGGTAGATTGCCTACTGTGAGTATAGAAAAATACTGTATCAGTGTCTTACACCCTTATTCTAGGTTTCTCAATTATACCACTCAATGACACAAAGCTACAGTTACCTGGCTGTGTCTCAAACACGTTAAATCCATGTAACCAGCCCCACAACAAAACCTCAAATTCTTGACTCAGATGAATGGTGTTATAAGGGTGAAGCTCAGTTCAACAGCCAATTTAATGCATCTTAATGTTCTAACATGCTTTCATTTCATATCTAGGACAATAAACACTGCAGTAAAGTTTTGTTTAAAGCAGGTCTGTTTTGCAAAATGAGCCTTGCATATGGAACAAAACACTCATTGTCGCTTTACTGTTTAAACCTTTATTATTGTGTTGGGTTTTTTTTTTCCTGGTACAATGGGCTTTTGTGCACCAAACAGCTGTGTTCATCATGTTTATTTAGAAGGCATCCATTGTAGTGGAAGAAGTCTAGAGGACAAAAATCTTGGTGAAGTGCAAGACTACTCTGTGGGTGCTTTTCCTGTCCAGTTCCTTTGGTCAGCATGCAAGTCACATACACAGGCACTGCCATGCAGACTTGCAAACCCTGTATAATAGCAACTTTTCACAAGTGCTGTCTCTTATTCCAAGCGTTCTCCTCCAGAAATTTTCAATTGCAAGGCAACATACAGGACGTGCGACTATTTTACACCCTATGATCCTATCGTTTGTCAATCTGTTGCTATTTTGGCCGCTCATTAGGTCACTTTCCAAATATTGTGTACAGCTATGTGTCAATCATTGTCACAGCTCTGCTCCAGGCTAAGCCAACCCAGGACAAAACTGGGAGGAAAAAAAAATGCCAACCAAAGCAAGCACTGTGTAGCAAACAGTCAACAGTTTAACTGTGGAAAGCTATGTGTTGTTCCGAAGATAGCATAAGCCCACTTGATGCAAAAGCAGCATATGGTACTAATGCTCCCCAAAATAATTTTACGCAGTTGAAATACATAGTGTATACCCAATGGCATCTGCAAATAAACAGATGTTAGAATCTCAAGAATTAAGAGCATGACATTGTAGGAAACTCTTGGGTGACTCCTGCCAAAAAACTAGTCTAGTTTCCAGTTTCTGGAAAGAACAGAGCATCTAACATATTGACAGAACTTTCTTTGAACAACGGTATCGCTAACACCTTCTAAATCCTTGAATGAAAGCTGCAGTATAAGCAGACAGCGTTAGCCTGGGGAACTAAAGGATTCACCACTTTCTTCGGGGTATATCCAGCAGGGCAAATGCATTCCTATGCCATAGGAGATGACTGTGCCCCTTTCCCTTTTTTCAGGTTACCCTGTATTACCACGTAGTTCAGGTAAAGATTGGAAACACAGAAGTGTCTCTATCAGCCACATAGTCAATGCTATTGTTGTCACAGCCTGGAAAATGAACTGTAACAACCTAACATGCTTGATCTTTTTAAAATATTAAAATATCTCTATAGAATGAAATGGCTCCTTGTTTCCTGAACAGTGAGTGCTCTAGGCTTTCTACAGAGGTGGCATTTTCAATTGTTGTCACTCATGTGCCTCAGGAAACTGTAATGAGGTTAAAAAGAGCAGAGCAAAGTTACATCCATACAGCTCATGGATGACAGGAATCCATGCAGAAATGCAGCTCAGGTGACTGCTGGGATGCAAAAGAAGCACAGCCAGGGGAAGCTACGAAGGGGCTAACTGCTCAGAGCTGGGGCTGAAGCAGGGGCCTGGGGAAGGCCTGGCATACTAGAAAAAAGATTTTCCAGAAGAAAGGAGAAAAGTTCGGGGGGGAGACGACATGGGACTCAGATGGGACTGGAAAGAAATGTGACCCAAGCAGAAAGAGAGAGAACGTGACAAAAGCATTAGCCCCTACTAGCAAACAGTATAGTAGAAGCAGAAAATGAGCTCAGAGGGAATTTTAAGGAGAAGAAAACTGTTCCTCAGAGTCTGTTTCAAAGGCTCCCTGAATGCAACCTCCATTTACTTGTTTCTTCTTTTTTCTCCCAAGGAAAAAAAGCACCTGCTGTGAGAACATATCCTGACTTGAACAAATACAGAACTGAAGAGTCCAAATCTGGAGGGAGTCCACGTAGGCCAAACTCCTGGAGCCTTGTCACTACCTGAGCATCATGAAGCTTGTAAGCAAAGCAGAAAGGGGCAAAATCTACAATTTGTAGTCAACAGGTAGGTGGGTGGAAGTTTAAATTACACTGTCCATTAGTCTTAAGTTTCTTAAGTGTTTCTTAAGTCTGTGTGTTTTTTAAAGTGGGTATGTTAGGTTGTGCTTAATAAGGCTGGCTACATCAGACTGGATGGATTTTGAACTATATACTCTCAAAAATAGTGTGTTTCGAGACTAGATGTTCTTTGTGAAATTCTTAAGGAAGAAAGAATTTCTAATTAAGGAAAAAAGAATGCGTACATGTAACTCCAGCTCTTAATAGCTATAACACCAGAGCAGTTGGGGAATTTGATTTGTTTTTAATTAACAATCCCATAGCTTTGCTGACAGAACAGGAATGTGTATTTTGACTGAGAATCATTTTAAACCTACACTTTAATGTAAACGGTGCTGGAAGGACTCTGCAGTGTCATTCTGAGGGAAGTGCCAGAGCAGGTTCGGATGCATAGTCCATCTAACCCTTGTCAAATGGAGCCACCGTCGAAGGCCTCCGGCAAGAGCCCCATAGCAGGCAGTAAAACCGTTGTTGGATCTTTTCTGGAGAGGCTATGAGCTGCGGTGTGCGAGGTGCCACCTTGCAGTATCTCCATGCATGTGAAATCCCTCCAATGCAGAAGTGCTTGACCTCAACAACTTCCTGTGACAGGCAGTTCCACAGTGAATTGTCTTTGCATACCCTAGTTTTTTAGCTTCCTTGTCTTCGGTTTCATTTAGTCTTGTTCTTGTGTTATGAAACGTGCACAAAACTTTTCACCCTGTTTTTGTCATGTTCCTGTTTATATCTCTTCCTTTCAAATAATGCTGGCCCCCGATCTCTCTCAAGCTATATACGTTCTTTATATCAAGCTTTTTAAGTATCACTTCAAAAAAAAAAAAAAAAGGGGGGGGTGGGGGGTGGTGTTTGCATTTTATTACGGTGTAGCACTTTTTTGTGCTTCCCTCCCGCCTACCCCTGGCACCGTCCCGGTCGCGCAAGGGAAATCGGTGTAACCATTTACCAGACTGTCAACACGGGCGCCCCTCGCCGCTGGCGGGCGGCGGCAGGAGGCGGCGCGGGCGGCTTCGCCAATGCCGCTCCGGCGGCGGCGCCTCGCCCCGGCCCGGCCGCCGGCCCGTTAGCGGGACGGGCGCCGCCGCCAGCGCCGAGGGGCCGGGGCGGGCGGCGGGAGCGCGCTCCGGCGGGGCGGGGCGGGAAGGGGCCGGGGCCGGGGTCGGAGCTTGCGCGGCCGGTCGAGCCTCCCCAGCCGCCGCCGGGCGGGGCGGGGAGCGGGGCTGCCCTGTCCCGCCGGCGGGCTCGGTCCCGGCTCGGGGAGAGGGGAGGCTGCCGAGGCATCATGGCGGTTGTGGACCGGGGCGGGGGGCAGCGGGCCGGGGGCTGCGCGCCGGGAAGCGGCGGCGCGGACTCACCTCGCTGCGCTGGAGTTGGAAGAAGCTGTTAAGATAGCTGGAGCTGAGTGAGGAGCCCAGCTCCGCGGTGCTCTTGGTGTAGCCGAGGTCGGGGTGCTGGGACGAGGAGGGCTCGGGTCTGAAGGCATCGAAGGCGCTGGCCTGGTGCGTGTCTTGCAGCGAGAGATAGACCCAGTTGAGGAGCTGGGCGGGCTGGTAGACGGACGCGGCGCTGGTGTCGATGGCTGACAACAAGCTCATCTTTCCCCCCGGGCTCTGCGGGCGGAGGCTGTCCCCGCGGTGCCGCTCCCCCTCCCCGCGCTCCGGCCGGCGCCGCTTTCCCGTCCCTGTCCGGGGTGCTTCCTCCTCGCCGCCGAGAGGAGAGAGAGGGGAGAGAGAGGGGAGAGAGAGGGGAGAGAGAGGGGAGAGAGAGGGGAGAGAGAGGGGAGAGAGAGGGGAGAGAGAGGGGAGAGAGAGGGGAGAGAGAGGGGAGAGAGAGGGGAGAGAGAGGGGAGAGAGAGGGGAGAGAGAGGGGAGAGAGAGGGGAGAGAGAGGGGAGAGAGAGGGGAGAGAGAGGGGAGAGAGAGGGGAGAGAGAGGGGAGAGAGAGGGGAGAGAGAGGGGAGAGAGAGGGGAGAGAGGAGAGAGAGGGGAGAGAGGAGAGGACGGGCCGGGGGCTCGCTGCCGGGCCCCGCGCCGCTCTCACTCTCCCTAAGGCCGGCGGCGCCTGCCCAGCCCCAGCGCTCCGCGCAGCACGGGCATCGCTGCCGCCGCCCGCGGGCTCCGCAGGAAACTTTCTGCGCGCTCCCTGCCCGCCCGGCCGGTGCCTGCCCCGCTATCTGTCTTTATTCCCACTCCCGCAGGCAGCGGCGGGGAGGGGCTGCCGGCGCTCCGGCAGCGGCGCCGCGCCCCCATAAGCCTCCCGCCCGCCGCGGGGGTGCGGGGGGCGGGCGGTGGCCGCGCTGCTGGATGCACGGGCGTCCCGGCGCCGCTCCGCCCCTCGCCCTGCCCGGCCGCGGGTCGGTGCGTGCGTGCGTCCCGGCGGAGGTGCCCAGGCCGCTGGCTCCTTGCCCGCCCGGTTCGCGCCGGCCGGCTCGCTCGCTCGCTCCCCGGCCTTCCTTTTCCTTCTTCCTGAGGACTTGTACGCCAAACGCGCAAAGACCTTCCGAGGGCTCCTCGCCGGGCCGCTCCGGCGTTGTTTTTAACGCTGCAAGTTTCGCTCGGAATCTCGTCAGCCTGCCCTCAATCTTCACTCTCATTTCAGTTTCCTGCCGGTGCTAGGAGCCCACCGTAACCTGAGGTTGCTTCTTATTAAATCTCTGTCAGAGCTCCAGGTTTACGAAGGCTTGCTCGATCACTGAGGTTGTGCCAAGCCTTGCGGAGTTAGGATTTACCAAATAAGGCAGGCAAGCGGGCCGATGTTCCCTTTGAAATCCATCTAGGTAGCTCGGGCGCAGGCTCTTGGGGAGCCTGGCTGCGGTGGGATACACTGGAGTTAAAGCTGAGTAGGCCTTTTAAGGAGTCGGTAGCACTAAAGAGGATGATGAATGGTTCTCCTTTTAGGAAGGAGCCTGAGTGGGAAAGCTGGTATTTACAGTTCATAAACTCTTCCCTGCAATGAGTGGAGTGGAGCAGGGCAGCTATCTCTCACTTTGGTACAGACGCTGTAGCAATCAGACTCAGGTTTTTTGTTGGTTTTGTTTTTGGTTTTGGCGGGGTTTTTTAAAGCAGAGGGACTCCCAGGAGGTAACAAAAACTCCAGCAAAGCTCCTTATGCTCTTTCCTGACAGGAGGATAAAAATTAATGTGTCTTCCCAGTATGGTCTTGGGAAAAAAAAAATGCCTTGCTTACTTAGATAACAGAAAAAAATTTGAACTTTGAAACGTCAAAGTTGGCATCTAGGTTTGCTGTAATGAGCAATACATCTCTGCCAAGACTGAAGAAAAATCACTGTTCTGAAAAGGCATGGTTACAAGCAATAGAAAATGCAGGTCAGCGTACACACAGTAGAAAACACTATTAAATTGTCAGCTGCAAGCACCAAAGATGGATGCATTTTACTTTTGAGAGCAAGTAGTTAAGGCAGCACAGCTATCTACTTGCAGGGATTTAAGTGAAGGTGAAGACTGTACCTTTCAAGAAGTGCAAGGTGAGGTGAAGTTTGGAACAGCTGAATCAAACGGAACTCCTTTAGTGGTGCTAACATTTCTGGGGTATTTTAGATGACAAAGTCCTTGCAGCATAAATGCAGTTTGCTCATTTGTAAGCTGTCTTGGTTTCCAAGCCCTTTGGAGCACATCTAAACATGTGCATATCAGCATGAGAAGGAACAAACTACACCAGTGTAAATGGTCTTTGTAACTCTGTAACTGTCCACAGCATAGATCATAGTAACAGAAGAGTTAAATCTAATTGCATCCCAAACTCAGACAATTGCATAGTGTTTTAAAGAAGCAAAAAGGTGAGTGAGGCTTAGTGACAATAAACTGTGGAAGAGGATTTTCTAGGATTCGCTGGTAAATGGAAAAAGAACAAGCAATACAGATCACATCTGAGGAACTTGCCTTCCTGGCAGTTAGTACTAATAAAGTCAAGATATGGTAGAAAGTCTAGGAGGGGGAAGTAGGCTGAAGCTGCTTGTTTTGTTGTTGTGGGGTTTTTTGTAGGCATGCTAATTCCTTCCTCAAAAGACAATTTCTATTCTTATCACTTCACTCTTTTACTTGATAAATTAAAACAATACATGCATTTTTATTTGACAGCTCCACTGTTCCCTCTGTTTAATAAGATGCTGTGAAGCAAATGGCAGTTCTGAACAAGCAGAAATAGCAACACTAACAGGACCTTGTAATAGAGGTCAAAATATAGAGTGGCTGATGTGATACAATGTTTTGGATGAAAAGTTTTTAGTATGTTTTGATACTTTTTTTTTTTCAAACTGAATATAGCCCTCATTATGGTTGTTTGGTGGGTTTGATTGCTTTAGTTGGATAATAAGTACAGAGTGCAATGGGGCAAGGGAAGGCAGAGTTCAAGTGCATTTATTACAGCAGCTGTATTCAGAGGTGCAGCAACCCCTTATGATGTTAGGGACACCATGTGTTCCACCAAATGCATTTGAACATTGAAAGGTTTTGGCTGTAATCTCCTGTTGATAGTGGCCCTGGTGGCTTCTAGTAACCACACAGAGGGATGAGTCAATTGAAGAGACGCTTTATTTAGCATATCAAGAAAGGGTAAGGTTGTAAATGCCTCCACTATGAATACCTTAACTAAAGAGCATCCACACCTTGACATTCAATTGTCATCCTGGACTGCTGATGCAGTTTCTTCTGGAAAAGAGTTTCTAAGCAGTTCCCTTCCCTTTATGGATTTAATCATAGAATCATTTTGGTTGGAAAAGACCTTTAAGATCATCAAGTCCAACCATTATCCTAACGCTGCCAAGCCGACCACTAAACCATGTCCCTAAGCACCACATCTATACATCTTTTGAACACCTCTAGAGATGATGACCCCACCACTTCCCTGGGCAGCCTGTTCCAATGCCTAACCATTCTTTCAGTAAATAAATTTTTCCTAATATCCAATCTAAATCTCCCCGGGTGCAACTTGAGGCCATTTCCTCTTGTCTTGTCATTAGCTACTCGGGAGAAGGGGCCAACCCCTGCCTCACTACAACTTCCTTTCAGGTAGTTGTAGAGAGCAATAAGGTCTCCCCTCAGCCTCCTCTTCACTAGGCTAAATGATCCCAGTTCCCTCAGCCGCTCCTCATCAGACCTGTTCTCAGACACCTCAGCAGCTTCATTGCTCTTCTCTGGACCCACTCCAGCACCTCAATGTCTGTCTTATACTGTGGCACCCAAAACTGCACACAGTACTCAAGGTGCGGCCTCACTAGTGCTGAGTATAGGGGCACAATCACTTCCCTACTTCTGCTGGCCACACCGTTTCTGATAGAGGCCAGGATGTTGTTGACCTTCTCGGCCACCTGGGCACACTGCCGGCTCATGTTCAGCTGGCTGTTGACCGGTAACCTCGGGTCGTTTTCTGCCTGGCAGATTTCCAGCCACTCATCCCCAAGAGACTGTAGGATTGCATGAGGTTGTTGTGACCCAAGTGCAGGACCCGGCACTTGGCCTTGTTAAACTTCGTACAATTGACCTCAGCCCATCGATCCAGCCTGTGCAGAGCCTCTCTGCTCTCAAGCAGACCGACACTCCCGCTTAATTTCATGTCATCTGCAAACTTGCTGAGGGTGCACTTTATCCCCTCATCCAGGTTGTTGATAAAGAACAAGACTGGCCTCAAAACTGAACCCTGGGAAACACCACTTGTGATGGGTTGCCAACTGGATTTAACTCCATTTATCATGACTCTGGGCTCGGCCATCCAACCAGTTTCTAACTCGGCGAATCTGCTCTCACCTTAGCAAAATTCTGCTACCACGTTTGCTACAGTCCACTTACATTCAAGATAGCAATTTTTTCATTGCACATCCCCTCTTTCTTCACCTCTAGAAGTCATAGATTAGTGAGGAGAAGGTTGGTACAAATGGTCCGTTTAGCAGATACATGTTAGTAGAGAAGAAAATTGTCAAGATCAATTGCATCTGTTGTCCTCAGAGACAAAACTGTCCAATGAGACAGTCCAATGGCTGCAAGATGTCTTCAGGACATGTGCACAGTTCTTATTGTTCTTTGAGGTGGAGTATAAGTGACATCAGCTGTACGGATTGTGCATCAGCCTTATGGTGCTGAAACGTTTATTTACCCTCCTGGTTTTATTCATGAATAGTGGTAATGAAGTAAAAAACCAACTGGAATGGTAACATGAAACTTTAAATAATCTGAATGGTTTAGGTGACTTGGAAAATAGAAGCCTTGAAACAGGTCAAAGGCAAACGGAGAGATAGGATCCAGCATCTTCAGTCCTGTTTCCTAAGTAGAGAGTGACCATGTAATTTATTCAAAATTACCTTATAACTGCTTTCTCAGCCTGTCCCCTTGGTGAGCTGGACCTCTCACAGCTGCTCCCTTCCCAAGGCATCTTTGCAAGAGAGAGGAACAGAATTTTCCACTTCTGGCCAGGAATTAGTTTTTCATAATCTAATGTAGTTATGCTCCTGCTTTCAGTGTTCATGCCTTTAGATGATGTCAGCCTTTAAAAGACATGTGATTTTTATTAACTTTTTTTTTATGGTTCTCCATATTTTAGTCATGAATGTGCTATAATAGCAAATATCCTGGATTCTCATGCTTTCAAAGGTGTCTTGGTCTGAATAGCTATCTTCTTCTAGATTCGATAGGGCTCCAAAAGGAGAATAGAATAAATACCCAAAACTGCCAACAAGACTAGAGGAAATGGGTAACCACTGGATTCTCTGGTTTCTGTGATGGGGTTATACATAATGCAATGGGCCATTCAGCTGCAGTGTAGCTGGAATATTCCAAGTGAGTGTTTTTCATATGCTGCAGCAGAGATTCTTATCTTGTTACGAAATAATTTAGCTATGCAGTGGGAACAGTGTGTAAGCGCTCTTCAAGTTACAAGAAGGCATTTCAGCAGAGTTGTAAACTGTAAAAGTACACTGCCCAGAGAGGTTGTGGAGTCTCCTTCTCTGGAGACATTCAAACCCCACCTGGATGCATTCCTGTGTGACCTACTCTAGGTGGTCCTGCTCTGGCAGTGAGGTTGGACTAGATGATCTTTTGAGGTCCCTTCCAACCCCTAACTTCTGTGATTCTGTGATCTGCATGTGGCATTTCTGAGTTATGGACATTACAGCCACTTGCACTTGCTACGTAGGTACAACAGTTCTGCTGCCGGCCACGAAACATGACATAAACCAGTTTGTGAAAGCAAGTCTAGGAAATGCGTTGCTTGGGTATGTTACACATGTATTTTTGCACTTACGTAAAGGCTCATCTGCAACCTAGTGCTCGGGTACAAAAGTAAAAATTCCTGTTTTCCTCTAAACTACTCTTCCTCCTATAGCTTTGACATAGAAAGCTCTGGAAATGGATTAATATGAATTTATAGCTCTTTCATATGTAGAATTTTGGTAAAGTATCTACCCTATGCAGTAATGATTTGCTGTGCGTAGTATCTGAAGTACCATTCCTGCAAGTCTGTCTCAAACCACCAAGTGAGTAATTGGTGTAACAGATCCTCTGGAGCACATGGGTTTTGCACCTGGCCAGTTTATGATTTCATGTCTTGGGGCCTCCTTGTTTGCTCTGTGTTAAGATGCCAGTGCATTGCTAAGTAATTGCATGAAAGATTCCCTGGATATAAGTAGCTGTGTGAGAAATACTGTTTTGATCTTTACATTGTTTTGCAAACTTCCTGCAGACTCTTCAGCTGTAGCACAGGCTTCTGAAGTGTTCTGTTGTTTCAGTTTTAAAACGCAGTGGCTCCTTGTCTCTAGTACTGATTGCAGAATGGTAGGAGTTGGAAGGAACCTCTGGAGATCTAGTCCAGCCCCCTGCTAGAGCAGGTTCTCCTAGAGCAGGTTGCACAGGATCGCATCCTGGTGAGTTTTGAGTATCTCCAGAAGAGGAGACTCTGCAACCTCCCTGGGCAGCCTGTTCCAGTGCTTTGTCACTCTCAGAGTAAAGAATTTTTTCCTCATGTTGAGGCAGAACTTCCTGTGCTCCAGTTTGTGCCTGTTGCCCCTTGTCCCATCTCTGGGCACCACTCAAAAGAGCCTGGCCCCATCCTCTTGACACCCACCCTTTAGATATTTGTAAGTGTTGATAAGGTCCCCTCTCAGCCTTCTCTTCTCCAAGCTAAAGAGCCTCAGGTCTTTCAGCCTTTCCTCACAAGAGAGATGCTCCAGTCCCCTAATTATCCTCATAGCCCCTCCACTGGACTCTTTCCAGTAGCTCCTTGTCTCTCCTGAACTGGGGAGCCCAGAGCTGGACACAGTACTCCAGATGTGGCCTCACCAGGGCAGAGTAGAGGGGGAGGAAAACCTCCCTCCACCTGCTGGCCACACTCTTCTTAATGCACCCCAGGAGACCATTGGCCTTCTTGGCCACAAGGACACATTGCTGGCTCATGGTTAACTTGCTGTCCACTGAGACTCCCAGGTCCTTCTCCACAGAGCTGCTCTCCAGCAGGTCGATCCCTACCCTGTACTGGTACACAAGGTTATTCCTCCCCAGGTGCAGGACCCTACACTTGCCCTTGTTGAACCTCATCATGTTCCTCTACGCCCAACTCTCTAGCCTGTTCAGATCTCAATGAATGGCAGCACAGCCTTCTGGTGTGTCAGCCACTTCTCCCAGTTTAGTATCATCAGCAAACTTGTTGAGGGTGCACTCTGTCCCTTCATCCATGTCACTGATGAATATGTTGAACAAGACAGGACCCAGTCCAGCCTCCAGCTGGACTCTGATCTAAAAGTTCATCATCCCTGTCAAAAACAGTAGCTGAGGCATCTCAACCCTTTTGCTTAGCCCTTGCTATAGCCTCTTTCTCTTGCTTGACCCAGGAATCCAAGAGAAGGACTCCAAAGAAGAGGGCAGAGCAGAGGAGAAGGGCAACAGTGGTTAGGGAGAGGAGAAGCAAGTGCAGGGGCAGCCTATCTGCCTTACCTGGCAGTGTCTGCATTGGAACTGCTGCTGATGCTGGCTTCAACAGCCAGAGAAATGGCAGGTGAGTGGGGTGGCCCAGGGAGTTATTGTCACCCGGGAATCCCTCTGATCTGCCTTATGCTGTAGGAGACCCTTTACTAAGGGCATTTCTTAAATGTCCTCAGTGCTTCGTAACTGGCTACTAACTGAAGATGATGAGTGCTCTCTGTGGAGCCCTTTAAAGATCTTGGCATTAAAGCATGCAGTAAAAATGTTCAAACAACTGCCCGAGGAGGGAAAGGATGACTCTTTATTTGCTTTTTTGAAATGTGTGAAGGGTTTCATTTGTATCTTTTTGTGTGCGCCTTTACTGCATGCAGTGTCTCTGCCCATTTGTTTCTGTCATTAAAGCTATGGTACAGCAAGCTCCAGGAGCCAGATATAGCGCTTAGTTGTTTGCCGCTTCTTCTCTATGCTTCCCTAGGAGCTTCACCAGGTTCTTTCTTCCAATAACTGTAATCTCTCTGAGTTTGCTTGCTGAGGTAGAACAAGGCTTTGAGAAAATAAGAGAGCAATTGCAGGAGACAGAAAAGAATGACGGAGATAAGGATAAACTAAATTATGATTAGTAATGGCGTTGGTCATAGTGGTTAATGGAGATGAAGAGGACAAGAGTGTTCTGGTGGGACCTGTGAACAGAGTGGCTGTGGTGGGATTGTAAACTGGGATTGTGTCTACAAGTAGCTTTTGATTAATGGGTTATTTGACTGCTTTTTGTGGAAATACTGGTCAGCTCAGGTCTGGAAGCACTATTTTATTCATGGTACGGGAATTTGCTTGCACCACAGTTGTCAGAGAGAATATCGTTACCACCTGCTTCAACATTGCACTCTCACTGATTTCTTCTTAATGCCTTCTTTACATAGCAAGGATTATCTGTGGGCTTGCTTTTTCTGTTTTATCCCCGCTTTCCCTTAGGCTGGATAACAGAATGAGTATTTCATTTGTTCATGAATATATGCGTCTTACCCATTCTGAGTTGCCATGTTGATTTTAGAGCTGGCATTTCTTTTAATTAGCACTAACTCTGTTTCAGGAAAGTTTGTTTCCTAGTTACTTTGAGTTGACACATTATTTATATCAGAATTGGAAACTCTCCAAGGAGGTTTTAGGCAGTTCTTTACATGAAAGGAATGGACTGCAGATGCCTGAAGACAAAAGATTTTTATTTTCATGTCCTGAAACTTGGACCTCTGTCTTGCATGAGGGCTCAATTCTTGCCTTGGTCAGCACACCTCACATGCCTATGAAATTCTCCAGAATCATCTAAAATTTGTCTTGCATTATCATCTGGTTTTGAGTTGTCTGATGCAGGCAATGGGGTGACAGTAAGTACCGATCCGTTTACAAGTCTGGACAGGAAGAAGCTGTCACCTAGTACCATCCCATCAAGGGCCTAAAAGTCATCAGCTTTTATAACAGATATGTGCTGTACAGGTTTTGAATCAGATTTGCTATGTCAGTTGTGGTGTATGGTTTTATGACAGCAATGATATTAGTGCAGGCATAAATATGAACTAAGTTATCCTAGTTAAAAAAAAAATCCATATATGTACATTTATCAATTATAGATAAAAATCACAGTACTATTACATAAGTTAGCACTACTGATGGAACACTAAAACCCCTACTTAAAAACATTAAAATCTGTCCTTTTCGTTTTTAAGCCAGGCTGTTTTTTCACCTCAGTTAATACAATGATCAAACATCATTCTTTCTCACATATATGTCTTGTTAGTAAAAGCACTACAGTCCAGTCTCTATGTACTATAGTCCGATCACTGACCAGGGAAACCAAAAGATTCATAAGGAAAAAAAAGTACGGTTCCAAAGTCTGTGTAAAAACAAAGCTCTCTGTATAGCTTGTCCCTTATCAAATACACATTCACATTAGCCCTGTTTAATTCCACCAAAGGCAAAACATGGACTTCTAGCAGGACATGTTTTCCTTTTTTCTTCAATACAATCCTGGATAAGAAAGATGAAGTTATAGTGGAGATTACAGTAAATAAATGAAACAAAATGGTATAAGTACTCATGCTTTAGAGGAGAATATACCCCACTCTGGTGTAAAACTGGAACATCTTGAGCCATACCATTCTTCTGGAAATTTTTCTTGCCTGTTAACATGAAACTTCTATTTTTACTCTCCATGTCGGTTTAGACACTACTGCAGACCCTTACAATGAACCTCCTAAGACTGGTATCAGCCCACAATTTCCCATTTAGTAAGGCAAGTAGCTTCTTATATAAAGGGCTGAACAAGCCTGCTAGTGTCTCTATCTTAAACATAGCTATTAATTTAAAGGTGTTAACATGTATCACCTGGTCCTGTGAGGACAGGATTAGCCAAGGGTGTCATTAACACTAATAACTTGTTGAATGAAAAGTAAAAATGAAAGCTGAGGAAGTCTCCAAGGGTCTAATTGCTTCAAAATTAACTTTCCAGTGTTTCTACCTTATGGAATGTCATATTTGCCAGGAAATGTGAAGAGCCAATGAACAGATGATACATTTTTTTTGACGAACTAGTGAAAAAAGTGTGGAGTTTATTTCCCTGTTTCTAATATTGATTGTACCTTGTTTTCTTTTGCTTGTCTCAGCCCAAGCTGTAGGCTGGGGCCTGCTACAGAGTATGTATATGACTGTAGCTACAGAAACATGTTCTCCAGGTGACGTGTCCACCTCACTGTTTCTGCCACAATATCCCTGTCACTGTAAACCTCTGAGTGAAAACTTCTCATCCCCATCAATGCTACCAGAGACACTCCTTAAAAGTATGGCAAAACTGAGTTGCTAGCTAAATAAGGACATCGAGCAATGGGTGGATGTCCCAGTGTAATCCTAACACTCACTTTATAAACCATAGCAAAAGGTCTTGCATATTTTTACACTGGGAAAATATAAAGGATAAATATAGAAAATTATAGTTTAAATCTTTTCATGATGGCTTCCTTCTACTCTGGTTGCTTTTTATGTCTCCAGGTAGAGCATCTTTCAGGAAAGCGATTTCAGCCCACCAGCACAAATGCCATACCATTGATGTCAAAGGTACTGCACGTTCCTGCCATTGCCAAATTCCAGCTTCACTAGTGGCACAATTCATATTGCCTTCACCAAAAATGTATTTCCCATTCCTGAGCAAAAGATTTTAATAAATGAGTACCACACTGAAATTTTATTCAGAAAAAAATTTATCCGTTCTGCGGAGAAATACAACAGTACTTGAGCAAACTGAACCATTTTTGTAATTCTTTTTGAATTGGTGAAAATTCTCATACAAAATACTCTTGTCTTCATTGACAATATTATCACTGAAAAACCTAAATTTAAATCAAAAGTGTCAAGTCTCTAGGTCTCAGAAACCATTTAGATTTTCCAAAAAGGAAAAAGTTGAAGTTTTAGTTAGTATTTATTTGTTTATTTTCCACGTGTGGAATATGCAATTTGTTCACTGCTCCTTCTAGTACCTATGAAATTGTTGAACCTTCTCTCTGTGTCTGTAGCTTGTTTTTACTGAGTCGCTAATGTAATTTGGATGAAGGACATGGTAAGTGGGAATTCAATTGCTGTTAATGGTCTGTGTTTATCTCCCCTTTTTTGGGTTCAGAGAAAAGGATTATTAAACTATTTTTTAAAAAGTAAGCTTAAAATGTTAGAAATGGGTTATTATCTACTGTTTTAAGAATTAGGACACTATCAAGAACAGATTACTTCTGAAGAAACAGATGCACATTCTGTTCTTTCTAGGCTGAACGTGGGGTGCAGTGTGTTGTCCTTTGTTAGTGAGAACCAGAGGGGTCCAGAGCAAACATGGGCTCTGCAGAAAAGGTTCATATTCTGCTTCATTGCTGGTGTAATGTTATTCATGCTAGTCATTTTGCCTCTGCTGTAAGCATGTGTATTTTGACTATATTTATATCAAAATGTAGCAAAGTGGGGATGCCAAATGGTAACATCCACACTAAGGCGCAGCACAAGAAGGGATCATGCATTTCAGTCAGATGCTTTCTAGGTCATAAGTGACTTGAATGAAGATGTCAGTATCCTGCATCTCTTCCTATCTTGCCAGATGTCTTGAGGTGAGATAAGAGGATTCAAGCAACTAGAAAAAAAAACCCACTTATCTGTAAAAATATCAGGCATCCTTTGGCAAACAGTTCTACCAAAAAGTTTCACGTGGCTTAAACTTATATTTAGTAAAGAATGTAACAATATATTAGAAATAATGTCCTTTGTTTAACTTCTTTTAAACTTTTCCCCTTGATGAACTGAAAAAATGAACGCGCTGCAAATATTGCCAAAATCATGATTCTCTTAAAAATCTTTTGAGAAAAACTGACAGCAACAACTAATATCCCCAGTAAAATGTTGTGGTTTGGCTTTGATTTGTGGTTAACTGTGGCTGGTGTGTCAGCTGGAGGTGCAATTTGCAGAAGTACTTCCAAAATAATAATTCATTTTCAGTTGTATTTGGGCAGTTCGAGCTGGGTTCAGTTTTGGTTTGATTATTTTAAAATACCTTTATCTTGTACTGTTTCTGCCCTTCAAAGATTCTCTTGTTCTCTTCACCATTGTACTTATGTGATTATAATTCTTTCATAAAGAATGGCTCTAGAAGGCAAATAAATAAATAATTCATGCTGTACCCCCTAAAGGTCTGTTTTCTGGGTAGTTTGAAGACTGTACGGTAGCGGGAGGCTTGGGTTACATTGGGACATTTTTAAACTGACAGTCACACTTTTAACATGAATAATTGCTTTTGATCATAATAGCAGCCAGTCTGCAAGGACTAATAAATTCCACTGAGTTACCCAGAGATATAGCTTAGTCTCCTTGGAATCTATAATGCATTTTTAATCGGACTATTATGGCTCTGTGGTACCTGCATATTCCATTGAAAGCTTGAAAACCATTCAGTTATAACTCAGTAGAAATTGAAGGGGTTGTATATTTTTGGCTTGTAGTAATTCCCAGAGATTGGGGAAAAGGTCTCATTCTTTTTAACCTGCTTCTCTTATCATCCACTTTCCCTTACTGAATTCTTCCTTATCAGTAAACTCTCTCTTCCCTTTCTCGGCCTGTAACCATTTGGGTGCTTGTTGTTTTGAAAGTCTATTTGGAGAAGTAACAGTCCAACCCAAGTGGTGGAGAGCATATATGGTTACAACTGCCTTTTTTTTTTTTTTTTTTTTTTAAAGGAGGATCAGTGGACCTGGCATCCATACTCTATAAGCCTTTCTCTCCTTAAGGCAAGATCTAGTCTTGCCATCTAGACCAAACACCTTTCAGCAGCCAGAGCATGTTTTAGCACATTTTGTGTTTAGAGCACGCTATGTGTGCTCCAAGATGTGAATAAAAACAGGGTGAGGGAGAACAGACACAAGATTTATGACAGGAGCATGTTCCTGGTCTGGACATAGATGTTTTCTAGGTGAGCCTATCTAAAAGCAGAGTATGAACTAGACTGTTCTGGTCTTACTCCTTGCTCTTGAGAGGTGAAGAAGGATACTTCTAATTCTTCTGTGCTGGTCCTGGGACTGAAGGCAAATTCCTGCTTTTCCCTCTTTCATCCATTTAGGACGGATTATAGCAATTCTCCCTCTTGTGTGGTTTTGGGTTTTGTTTTCCAGTTGCATAGCTTTTTATGATTTCTCCTCTGTGGAGGTACGAAAGAAAGCTCTCAACTAAGCATTGCTGTTAGCAAGAGTTTCAAAATGAGAAGATGTCCCTCCTGTGTTTTTCAAGGGCACAGAATATTATATGAATGCTTGCCATATTGTAATCACAAAAGGTTTTCATGCTATCTTGCCTTGAATAGTTCGTCTTCACTTACACTTTTATGTTTCTTCCATTATGTAGCCTATTTATCCTTTCTGTGAGGCTTCCAGAAGGACTGATGCCATGAATAGTGGCCCAATGTAGTTCTGATGATCACTTTATTTGCTTGGAATGGAATCAAAGCTATGTATTATTTGACACAGGACACTAAACAGCCATCAAGTCAGGATTTTGTCAGTGGTGTGGGCCAGGTTTCAACCAGCAAGGGAAGAAGAAAATTTCCCTATATCATGCTCTTCAGGCTCTAAAAATAATGTTTTTCTTTAATGACCCTCAACTGAATAGTAGTCTAGAATTACTAAGTATTTTATTGATATTAAATAAGTGTGAGTGCATCTGTAGGTACATAAACTTGGGTCAACTAAATGACTTGACTGTGGGTAAACGTGAACCCCCAGCCGACAGCCAGTCAAAGTTGTGACCTCGAATTTCTTACTCTAACCACTAACCCATATAGCAAGGGTTTGATGTGTGTGCTTTAACAGCGGGTTAACTTTGGAAATACATCCCCTCTCTTGGAAAAAATGTCCTGCATTTAGGTTCCAAAGTCCTATCCTGCCTTTTCCTCTGAAATGAGAACAATTTTCAGTTAAAAAAACCCCAACAAACCAAAACCAACACTACTTGGGTAGCTTGCTTCTGAAATTTATTTGTCCCACTGAATTTCATCCTCTTTAAAGGGTTGATGGGAATTTGAACACATGAAGAGTATTTCTCCTTTATTTCATTGTCGTGTTTACCTTTGAGCTAGTTTCTGCCTTTTTCTAATGAGCTGACTTGACTGCTAAAGCTGCTGGCATCCCCCAGGGCCCAGGAGCAAGGCAGTCATCAGAACTCTTCCCTTTGCCCTGCTTTGCAACATGAATTTCAAGGGAATGGTTTCCACTGTTTATTGAAGCTGGGATTAAGAGTGTCTGTGTTTTGAGTGACAGACACTACTGGGGAACTGTAAAAGCCTTCATTTCACTTATTCCTTTCTCTTCACAGTGCTCAGACAGTGCTATAATGTTGCACCACTCTTAAGAGTGAGACAACCCTGCTGCAAAGCAGCAACTTTAAAGAACCCGACTGCCTTTTGGCACCTAGGCATTCAGGCTGGGATAGGCTTGAAACGTTAAGCCCACTCACTGCCTGTGGAATACTTATGGAAAATAAAAATAAAGCTTTGCCTGTTCTTCCCAGGACCAGCTATGTCTGTTACAGTCACCTCACTGCACAATGTCATCTAATGCTGATAGCCCTTCAAGCTAAACTGATCATCAAGCGAAGGCAATGAAAACTCAAACTTTCAGCGGTGGCTTTGGGTCTCTGCAGTAATCTGGGTTTGTTGGCCACGTGTGTATTTGTGGCTTTTAAGTGTCTGCCCATGCCCTGAAGTTTCAAGCGTAAGCTACTAATTTATTACAAGCTTTGCACTTCAAACATTTTTTTTCACTTAAAGTTCTACTGTTACTGTCCAACATCTGCTCTTGCAGCAATGTAGGTACAGGCTAAACTGGGATGTTGGTATTTCTGAAGGATATTGTTTGGAATTAAAACAAAACAAAGACCAACAAAAAAAACCCTAGCTTGCAGCGAGTGCTTTGTTTGCAAATGGTTTTTGCTACATCGTACCTGGAATATCTCCAGCTCCCTTTTTTCCACTGGCTGGTTGTGACATTTCCAGAACTAATAAGCGTTCTTCTAACAAGAGGACGGCTTCTGGGTCTGCCATAATTGCTCCTAGCATCCTGGCTCTACCTGGAGTGCTTCCATCTCCTGGAAGGATTCCAGTGTCTGCAAGCCACACTGCATAGATTTGGTTGTTAAAAATACTAAAGATTTTCTTTCTCAAATATACCTGTATGAGAGTTCAAGACTTAACAGTTCTTACTGGCATATAAAGCAGAGTTATTTAGTTTGGACTTTATGCTTGATGCCCATTAACATTTTGATTAAGAAATTATTTTTTACAATCACTTCTTTAATAACCCTAAGCTCTGTCTTTTTGCATAATAGCATTTTAAGTATTTATAGTGTATTTCAATATGAGGCAACTCAGAATGTACTTTTCCTCTTGATCCCCCTTGTTCTTCTCTTTAGATGAGTGTTGCTTTGTGTATTTATTTACCCTGCCACATTTGGTATAAGTATTTCCGGATTTGTATTTGCAATTTTTTTAGGGTTTTTTTTTTTTTTTTTTTAAGAACAATAGCATCTTTGAAATCCCGGTCAAAAAGTGCTGTGTAGTTGAAAAGCTTGTTTAAATTTTATAGCAGAGAAAAACTGCCAGCTTTTGTCTCAAACCAGGAGTTTGAAAAATGTGAATGTGTAAGTTACAAAAGGTATTAGATTTATTGCCTCCACACTCAGCATACTTCTGTGGGGCTGAAGAAGGTACAGCAGTGTCTGCTGTGGTCCTGAGGGGTCCCTGCTGACCAGCCTGCTCTCTTCTCCATCTCATCTCTGCTTATCCTGCTTATATCTGGAAAAAACACCGGACTTCTCATAACACTGTACATCCAAGAATGGGAAACTGTTTTAGGCACTTTGTTTCAAAATTTCCTTCTCTGAAAGATAGTGAATAACTCTGAGAACACAATATATTATTACCACCAGTTGCAGGCTGGATGTGACCCAATAACCTGGCTCACAAGTTCAGAGGCATTGGTCTCATTAAACATTGTTGTGTCTTGCTTTGTTTTTTTAAAGTGGTGCAAACCAAAATGAAAAAAAATTTAGTAAGTCATTGCTTATATGTTGTTTCACTAAAGTGTTGAATTTGTTTAATTTTCATATTTTCTCTCTTTCATTTACTGCTGCTTGCTCTGTTGTCATCAGCATCTTCATCACTGTAGGACACTTCTGGCTGTGTAGCGTACGCACTCTAGCTGATGGAGGCCTGATCAGGCAGGGCATTGGTGCAGTGAAGAGGAGTCTGCCTGCACTGGCCATGCTCAATACCTGGTATTTTTCTGTCAGCTGGATGTAAGTCATTGTTTGCACGTAGTTTCTGCTGAGAATTCTTGGGAGGGAGAGAATGGAACTGAAATGCGCCTTTTGCTAATGTTTTGCATATTTGTATGAACTCCTGTACATCTGTGTACTCAGAAAAACACCCAGTGATTTACATAGCCAACAAGGCCAGCTGTATACAATAAGTAGCCAACCCTTGTAATATACTGCTAGTATATGATCTACAGTGTAAAAATTACTTGTAGGAAGAATTTGGCAAATAATTTTTGACAAATTAATACATCTGCAAAAAAACTATGACAAAACCTAACAAAAAATTAAGATTGGAGCAAATAACCAAGTTTTACTTTGAAAATCCTTACCTTCAGAACACCTTCATTTCATGACTTTCGTTCTGCTTCCCAATCTTTAATAAATGTATCAATAATATAAATCATACATAAAGATTTGGTTGTTCCGGTATTCATTTTTCTTCATCTGTGGTTTAATGTTATTTCTTCCCTAGCAGGAATATGCATGTATGTCTCTGGTTACATGCGCGTGTGCTCACAGCTATTTAATTTCCTCATTAATAGTTGTGAGACAACTCTTCACAATGACTTCTGAAAAAACCAACTCTTTTGTTGCCTATTCTGTTAACTTATTAGCATAGTCAAATTGTTGAGGGAGGGAACAGGTTTTCTTTACAGAAACCACACTGCTTTGACTGAGAAGTTGATGCTTTTTATCTCAATGTTGGAATATGCTGTCCTTAATAACTTTACACTAGTTTCCCACTAAATCATTCCTTTACAATAATCATAAATATTTTATTATAGACTACAGTTAACTAGAATTTTTCAAGTATTGTACGCTATAAATCTGTGAATTGACTGAAGCTGTATACTCTGACAAACTTTTTCAAAGTAGACATCTTCCTACATCTATCTGACTTTTTTTTTTTAACAGTACAAATCAAGAAAGCCTTAGAAGGAACATTGATAAAGAAGACTAAGGGTGGGGGGACGGGAATAAAAATATTTTAAGCACCTTTGAATAAAAAATGGACTCCATTATTCTAAAAATAACAAAACCAAAAGTGTAAGATGACATTTATTTCATGATGCTTCATGAGACAATTTACAAACAAATAATTTAAAACATCTGCTAAATTTTAATGTGCATGTGTAGATTTTTTTTTTAAATTATCTCCTTTCTCTAAAAACTTACAAAGGATTTTCCTCTGCTTTGAAGCAATATATTTTGAAATACCTGAATTTGCTGCCTCCTACTTCAGGTTATACCTGGCTTAAGAACAAAGTGAGAATCACTCAGACTATCCAGCAACAATTTTTATAATTAGCAATTGCCAATCTCTTCATTTTCAGGCTTAAAAAGTGGCTATTGGAACAGACCCATCCAGTTTTTTGTTTTGACCACTGGTTACTTAAGACCCAGTGATTCCGTTGCTTGCTCTACATGGTCAGTAAGTTAGTTTCCTGGAAGGCTTTTAATGATCTGTCAGCAGGCAACGCAGCTATTCCTTCCCAGTTTTCACCCGGCACAAAATATGGTGTAAGTGTAAATGGCTGTGGTTTTTTTCATCTTTTCAGTAACTTATGGTTAAGTCAGATTCTGTGGAAAAATGATGTACAAATATGACCAGGAAAAGAAAATCAGTTTCTAACTTTTAACGGAAAAAGAATATTTTACCATGGACAAATTTCTTTTATATTGTTCTTCTTCTTTGAGTGTCTTGAGCAACACTTGACACATCATATTAGATTTTTGAGACTTAGCTCAAGCTAAATCATCTTGTAGAATTTGTGCAAAACTCCTTGCATTTTGCTGTTAACTTGAGGATCTCTAGGGATACATGAGGGAATTCATTATTCAGATGACTGTGCGTGACAATTTTTTCTTTTTTTGCATGTCTTGCTCTACTGTCTTGAAAATAATCACTGGTTAAATCTCCTCAGTGCTACAAAAGCCTGAAACTTCAGCTATAGATTTGAAACACTGCTGAATTGCATAGCTGTTGTGATGAAGGGGATTAGTTTAGTTTAGCCTTTTGAGCATACGTGTAAATGAAGGCTATGTATTGGTAGAATAGTAAACCATATATATTTATCCTTTGGTCAAGGGTTAGCCACAATGCAGCTTACATAGACAGCAACACAGCCATTTTTTTTAATCAGTAAACCACAAACCATAGTCTTACTCTTATAGGACCACACTTCTCCAGTGAGAAGAGAAACCATGTAATTCTAATTGTGTTTGTTACACAGCATCTATACAGCCATATGACTGTACCAAATTAATGCATGGGCACTTGTGTTTTGGAGTTCTGACCACTCGCTTTTCTTAAAATATCAATTCTTAACCTTAGCTATGGTAGCAAATAGTCAATGAGTATCTACATTTAAATAGTTTGGCCAAAAATGCTGCATCTATTTCTATACACCTATTAAACATACTCTTTAAAACATTCGTTAGTGCAGTGTAATCATCTTGTAATTATCTATTAGGACTTGCTGCTGTGTTCTTTATCGAGAAATTTCTTTCTCACTTTTTAGTTTGCTGTAGAAATACAAATTACTTATGTTCATAAGCAAAACCAGGGTGAATATAGATCAGTAATTATATGATGTGCAGAACTGAATTTTGGTGTCAGTACTATGTACATGGGCCTCTAATAAATGACTGACAGTGTTCTTACACTGCTACCTTTAAAAAAAAAAATCCCTTTGCTGCTTTGCAGGATGTTTAAAGCACTGTGTGTTAGAAAAAAACAGCTATTTTGAATGAGTTTCATATCAACACCAGAAAATATTTGACCTGACTTTTTTGATTTTGCAGGAAAAGTCAGGCTTTGGGAATGTTGTCTTCTTTGCACCTTAGATAACTAATCTGCAGGGAAAGGGCTATCCACCTATCTCAGAAGATTGCTTTAACTCTAGATGTGTTACTGTCTGTAAAGAAATGTGAGCTCTTGCAGGAATGCTCTCTAGAAGTCTAAGTTTTCACAACTCGTGTTTTGGCCATTCTTACACTTTCTATTCAGTGCCCAAACTTCTCCCCTTCTTTGGGGAATTTGTTTTCCCAATTTCACAGGCAGCTGTGCCTGCCAATATTTTCTTTTTCCCCCCAAAGAGCTTGACAAACTAAGAAATTTCAAACCTTTTAGCTGCTGAAGTATCTTCTTGGAAACGAAACTTTGGAAAGTATGTTACTGCTTACATTAAGAAGGACAGCATTGTTGCTTAGAGAGCTCCCATAAAAGCTGCGTTGAAGCATCTCATAATGAACAATGGATACTGGGGAGGAAATTAACAGTGATCCATTGATTTCTTGCTACATTTCTGAACTGTTTTCTGATTTCAGCTTCTAAATAGTGAGTCAATACACAGTAAAGTCTTGATCTTGAAGAATAATGCTGATATGCAGCAGCACATCTTGTGGTTAGGACAATAGATGGGACGTGTGAAGAGCCGTATTCCTATTAGTCGTTCAGCCACTGAACTACTCTGTGGCCTTAGGAAAATCTTTCACCTATTTCTTTTCACTTCATTTGTCCATTTTTTAGTTAGATTTTCTGGCCTTTTTATTAAGGGACTATCTTTTTTTCTCTGTTTAGCCAAGCTCAGCACAAGGCCTGGCTGGATAGTCCAGTCACACCTATGTAAATGCATCTACTGTGTCCATTACTGTAGTCCTATAGGTCAGTTTCTAAGATCAGAAATGATCCCATCATGTAGTTTAATGTTGATAGGATATATAAGATTCAGCATTCTTCTTCTTACCTTGAACTGTAGCTATTTCACTCTCTCGCACTTTGCTTTATGATGAAGAGTAAAGTTATTGAGTGCTTTTATAGTTATTTTCCTCCCTACCTTGAGGCTGGCCACATGGCAGTCAAATAAGATTAGATGTTTGTGAAGACTAAGCATAAACCCTGCCACTGAGAACATTCTAGTTTTAAATCAACTTCCTATCTACTGTGCCTAAAAGTCATGTACAAAATGCTGTTGTGCATTATTTGGTACACTGATAACAGTTTGACTGGACAGGTTTAGGGTGAAATAGGGCAACTTTGTGGTCAGAGTTGATGTCAGTGAGCTTTAGCTATGCCATGTGGATTGCAAATACTTTTTTAAAAGAGCCAGCTTAGCTGGGGGGATACTCACATCTGCAGTACATACAGCAGATATTTCCTAGAGAGATTATGATTAGGAAAATGTGTGACATGAAAAGCAGGGTGATAGGTTTCCTTCACCATGACGGTGGTTGTAGAGCAGAGAAACAGGAGGGAAAAATGACTTGCTCTTTTAAATGTTTTCAGGTTAATTCCTCGGATTGACAAATGTTGCTGAAGTATTTTCATGGTGTTTGAAAACCACGGTCCATGATGAAGAGCACAAAACAACAAGAAGTGCTTCTTGGGGGGTGGGGTGGGGGGACCAAATAAATGCAAAGCCCTAAACTGGTAAGTTCTTCATCCCATTTCAAATTATCAAGAGCATGGAGTATAACTTTGCATCTGACCTGGAATGTGTCAGGGTTTGCCCTGGCTGATCTTTCTGAAACACATAAAAGAATCAAGGTCCAAAATAACTAAGTGGAAAAATATGGTGATCAAAAGGAAAATGGAATGCTATGTATTGTACCTAGAAAATACAGACTGTTTGCCTTCTGGTAGTCAAATGTTGGTGTTCAGGAGGTTACCTTCACCTATATACCTCTTTCTTGCCACACATTTGGCTCTTGAATTGCTTAGAGAAGAACATTTAAACATGTAAAGAGGTTTCATGATGGCATCCTGGCTATTTCCAAGCTCAAACACTTCCCCACCACCAGCCGTGTTTGCTGTAGTATGTAGCTTTGTGCAGGCATGGAAGACCTGTTGATCAATGATTTGACAGTGTCTTTTCTCATGAGTGTTTTCTGGTGTATTTTATTGATGTGTGGGTTTATTCCCTTTCAAGGTACTCAGTATTTTTCCTGGGAAGGAATAGGAAAATATAAATCCCTGTTATATGATTCTGTCAGTTGTCTACCAAAAGACTTACCTAATTGGTTGACCACTCAGCCCTGCAGACATGGCTAGAATATGGTTCAGTTCCCTCAGGCTTGTATTTTAGCCCTGGGTTTAGCTGTCTTGTGCATGCTCATATTTCTTCCCTTCTACTGCTGTGAAGTAGCAACCTTGTTAAAAATATACTTGGTGTTAGTAGTTACCTTAGTGTATAACGGGATTTTGTGTAGAAAAGTGAATCAAAAACTTCACCTCAAAATGCTGTGGGGAAGGTCTAACTCTTCACAGAATTTAAAGCTGGCAGAGACTACGGAAATATTTATTCTGACCAACTCTAGTATGGAAGCTATTGAATTTTGCCAAGAATTGTATAATCTTTCTACTATCTTTGGCTAAAAATATCTTCTTGATCTGAAAACCACCCCTGCAACAGGGAGGGAATCAACTCCAGTGTTCAATCACCCTCTGCATTAAAAGGGGCCTCAGCCACTAGTATTCAGTTTGGTTTTATATTGTGCGCACACACCCCCACACCCCCACTCCAGGTAAAAAGGGTGTTTTTAATTACACTGTGCTTTCTTTCTAGGGAGGTTCTTTTGTCCTGTAATCACATTGCATTTTCTTTTCACTAGATTAAATAGTTTGAGGCCTTTTAGTACTAAGTAAAACATTCACTCAAAAGCTTTTTTAATTTCTTAAATGTTTCCTTTCTGCTACCCTGATCTCCATACTTCAGCTGGTCTCATTAAAATGTGGGTGTCAGCTGTACATGGCATTCTAGTTTACCTGGCCGGTACCATATATATATATATATATATATACACACATATATCTTTCCCACTAAAAATCAGCACATCTACCCTTGTTTTTATATCAAATAAATTGGAATGCCTGGAGCACATGGAAGGATCATGCTGGTTCCAAATTGCTTTTAACAGGAATTTGTCAGTCCCACTTCGTTACTTGCTTTTGGGTATCTATCAAAGCTTTGTATATCTTTTCAGACTTACAGGAATGATTTTTTTCTACAAGTAATTAAGTGGGTTGGGGAAAACGGGGATTTGCCTTCTCAAAAAAACATCTTAAAGTAAAACTTCAAGTTAAAGTCTCTAGAATCTAAATCCTTTAATGACTTCCATATACTTCTCTTCCCTGTCTTTCTGTACCCTTCGTCTCAAAGATGAGGACAGACTTTCTCCATGTTACCAGTTTAAAACCAGGTAATAACAATAATATGTGTGGCATACCGCACCTATAAGAAGTGGATGGAAAGATGGGAAGATTAATGATGTATTTCAATACATGCAGTTGTTCACTTTTGACTTTGTTAAGTTTCATTTAATCAAGGCAATTCTTAGAGAATAAATTGACCAAATTAGCACATACATGGGTAACCTTCCTCTACTCTGGGTTGAAGTCAGCAGTTGGAAAGTGATAATGAAAGGCTCACAGGGTAGTGATATTCTACACCTTACAGGAAGATGCTATCAAACATGCTCTCACTTTTCCAGATGCCTCCCATTCACCTTACCCATTCCTCTATTCACATTTGGTGCATATTACATTTCATAATAATTTAGCTTATGATCAATATGATTACCTTGATTCTTGCTCATATTTTTAGGTAGCTTCAATTTCCATGCTTCTCCAATAAGATAGTTCTCACAAACTTACGTTTGAAAGAAGGAAATCGGATAGACTTTTCCAAGACTCACTGTGGTGTTCTGTAAGTTCCCATTTGGAGATTTTATCAATGCAATAATTACACAGGTAAAAACCATAAATGGAAAGAAAAGCAAGACTGGAAATATCAAGTGACTTATTTGGATACAGTGTCTTAATACCTTCAGGCAACAGGAAGGTGATAGAATAATAAAGACTGATTTTTTTTTTTTTAATCAGTCTCCTTGCTCCAAAAATTCCATTTTATCAGCTGAAAAAAGCAGAAACATCTTTTTGAACAGTAAGATAGAAAGTGCTGGTGCATACTGCAGTGCAGAAATTTAGGCCTTTAGCACTGTACTCTCTTGATTTTGGTAAAAAAGATGTTTTAGTCAGAATAGCAAGCTAGATACTATAAAGCTTCCTTTAAGGAGAAATTAAAATAAGTTATCAAGCTGCACTTCATCTTTTTCAAGCAATTTTATTCTTTTTGATACAATCTTTTGTTCCGCTTACTATGAATGCAGCTATTTGATGTATATGAAGAAAAATATAAAGCAAAACCTGCTTGGAAACATTCCTGCTGCAACAGCATTCACTGCTGCTAACTGCCATAGGGTAACTACAAAAGTCTCTCCTGAGGTACTAGGGTGTTACTATGGTACATCACAGCAGCCCTACTGGCGAGGTGGTTTTCAGGGAAAACCCTAGTGAGAGACTAGTTCAAATCTCTCTAAACTGAGTGGATATTCATAGAAGTAGGACTTTGTCTGTCTCTTCTAACTATTGGCTCTTAATAAATTATAAGAGGTAATTTGTTGATTTTTTGTTGAGTAACTGGTTGGGACATGAATACTGGAATACTAAGTTGTTCTTCGTACATACCCTCTCCTCATTGATTTACATCCTCCCCTACCCTAATGCAGTTAGAGAACGCAGTAAGTTGTATATATGATGTGCAGAAAATAGGAACATTTTTAATGTGGATTATTATAGGCATAACTTATTAATGATCTTTTAAAGAGCACACTGAGACTCATTCCGTTACAGCCCCTAAGGCATCAGCAGTAGTTTGAGGGTCCAAGAGGATTCTAAACTATGATCAGCACGATACATACCAGTAGGTGTATCTTCAACAGAGGAACTGCCATGGGGCTATTTTTAGTGTAGCTATCAGATGTCTTAGGGTGGAAAATTGCAGAGCTCTGTTCCAAAAGATCCTATGAAGCCAGACAGGATGACCTCAAAAACACAAGTAGATTTTTAAGACTGTACCAAGCATGAATACGTTCTCAGAAAGATGAAGGGCAATTTTTGCTAGTCATGCAGGAGACAGGGGGAGATGCTTTCCCTAAATTGAGGTAAGTCATAAATTCTTTACGTTTGTTTCATGGTTTGTTTCTTTTCCTCAAAGTTCACAGGGCCCAGTCCTAAGACTTTCCTAAGTTACACCTGCATCATGTAATCCTCTACCTATTTTAAGCCTTGGCTGTACAGATTGAACTGTTACATTACTGCCACATAGAGTTTGGTGCCAGCTATTGTATGTTTTTTATATTAATTTATACAGCCAATGGTAATCAAGAGATCCTTACACAGGACTGCTTTCACTAATCATGCAAATAAATGGATGCTATTTTTTCTTATTCTTTTATATGCACATTCCAACCAATACAACAGGATACTATTAGTCATGTGCAGCTAAGGCTGAAATAAAAACTCCAATAGCAGGCATATATGATAACTGCCACACTTATTTGGAATATAGAATGCATATGCATATACAAATGCATAGACACAGACTTTATGTAACTACACTGAATTGCATACTACTGAAGAAGCATATGCTGAAGACTGTAATGAGAGAAGTAACTATGCTGCAAAGCATGGCATGTGGCTCCATGGTCTTAATTTTAGTAGTATCTAATCTCTCTGTGGCAGTAATGCAGCAGCTCAGTTTCCACAGTCAGGTGTAACTTCTTGTTAAAGTCAGGCCTGATTACATGAGAGTAGAAAAAAAACTAAAGCTATTTCTCTGAAATTCCTTCCCATTTCTTCCTTCCTATAAAAGCATATGTGAGAATGCTTGCTTGGAATGAGGAAAAGTGACAGTTTATTGGAGGACAGAACTTAAATATTCTCTTGCTTCACCAGTACTATGTCATTCGTTGTATTTGGTGGAAACTTTCTGGAATATGCTGGTGTTGGTTTTCTGAGTTTTTTCTGCATATCTCACATACGGAGGAAAAAAATTGGTTTCATTTTTGCAGTCAGAGTTGTAACAATTGAGTGGCTGCATAACTGTAGTTCTGCATGGGAGTTTTAATACCTTAGTCTTGTTTTCATGCAACGATTGATACAGATTTTATTTTAATCCAGGAAATAATTGAACAATGTCCAGATACTGGTGACTGGCAGCAAAACATTACCCAAAAGTGTCTGTATGTAAGTGTGTATTGCACTTTACCAAGTGAATTTTGAGACTCTATTTCCTGCAGTTTACAGGTGGTAATCCATAAGGGTGCTTGCAGGTAGACTTTGGAGCGTCTTAACTCCAGATCATATGTTATGGTTTTTACTACTCATAGTATTAAAAAGGGTTATAGGATTGTAACTGTTTGTTTTATTGTCTGTCTGGGCCCTCTCTGAAAATCAGCATTTTGAATGATGGTAATATGATCTTCACATTTCCTGTTCAAAGTCTTTTACCATGCTCCCCAGCTGGAATTTCTGACTCTTTCCTGTTTCAGAACGTTCTGTGTACAGCGACTGTTGGTATTTTTAAGTTTGCTGTTCCCTACCCTAAAGATTTTGTTGATAAAATCTTAGTGCTTTTCTGTTGCTTAATTTTCTTCCTTCTCCTCTGGCAGCTTTCCTCAGCTCTTGGCAGTTCCAGTTCTTTGTCCAAGCTGTCCAGCAGGAGATATTCTCATTCTGGGTACATTTCTCAGAAAGGACAACTTTTGTTGCCTCTCACAGAAGCCTCTTAGAAATCCACACAATGTTTTCTTTTCAACCAACAGCCTATGTTAATCTGTAGGATCCAAAGGAGTCTTCATGCTATCAAACTGTAGCAGCAGAGGTGAAAGTCATCTCTTTCACCTTACCCTCGACCTTTCGTTACACACCATATTAAGCAGTTAATTATCAATTTATTGCAATTACACTGAGGACTGAGATTTTTATTATTTTTTTCCTGCCAAAAGCACTGTGCCCCAGTCTTGAACTGCAGACATTAGATGGCCTGTTGAATGGAAACCTCAATGTTCGTTGAATTGCTGCACATATAAAGTGGCTTTTGTATCTAACCAGTAATAGGATCAGTAGCTGTGTCAATTTAAATGATAATTTATTAAGGATAGGATTAGTAAGAGCTCACTTGACCTTGGGAGTGGAGTTAGAACCTTGCTTAAAATCCCACCTAAATCTCCTGTGACTTCTCTTTAGCTTGTCCTTGTTTCATTGTGTTCAGCTGGTCATTCAGCAAAGGTTACACACACTGAACTAAGCACACAAAATTACACACACTAAACTAGGCACTGAATTAGAGTTTGGGTTTGGTTTGGTTTTGTTTTTAAAGTTAGTAGTGCCTATTTACTCTCTTGCAACTTTCAAGATTTCACAAGCAGAAATGCGTCACAGTTATAGTAGCAGCTGCTATTTTCTCTTGTTCTAAGCATGCATTCTCTGCCACTCTATTACTATGCCTGTGCATATCCAGTTTCCAAGGGAGAACTGTTAAATGGTTATCTTCACTGGGCCTTTCCTGAATAGAAATCCAAGTGAATTTTGAATGTACGCTTTCTTCAAAAACGTCGAGAATTGTTTTGCAGAATATTCTGAAGCAAGTCCTCTTACCCACATAACTCAGCTTGTGTTTTGTATGATTTGGTCATGTTAATCTATTATTACCTATTAGACACTAGTATGTAATATGAATACTAGATTGCTTTGAAAATAAATAGTGTCTTACTCCTTATATATCAATAAAGAAGATAAGTAATTCCTGTTAATAACTTGTACCAAGTAAGCTGGCTGTACTACCTCCTTACCCCACCCCCACTCCAGATCCTGGAAAAAATATTTTAAAAATGAAGCTGCTCAACTCTTCTGATCATGTAGATAGAACTGAGAGTCTAATTTGACACAGATGGTAAGTAAATGGTTTCTTAAGCTTCCACCACTAGGACTGTAGAGTTTCAATTGATAAGCTTCAAACAAATTTTAAAAGCTTCGAGTATAATAAATTTAGAGTTGAACTCAGGGTTAGAGGGAATAGATTGCAAATGCAAGGTATAGTGGGAGAGAACACTGAACAAATGTTTATTCTATTTTTAAATCTTGTGTACATAGATAAACCACTGATTTTTAAAAACATGAATTGAAAGTACATCATGAGCCTACTGTAAAAGAAAACAAGAGCAGCATATTAGTAAAATATTCAGATAATACCAGATTGAGAGGAAACGGTAAGTGATACAATGAGCTGAGAAATAAGATGCTTGAGCAGGAAATCAAGGAATTTGATTTGCCATGGATCATTATGTGCTGTCATTCTTTCATGGAAGGATAGTTAGAAACTAAAAAATCCAGGAGGGTGGCAATAATGTCATAGCTTAGATATGTTTTTTCAGTGTTCTGGCAAAGAAATATATATGGTACAAGCTTGGGGTTGTGGGTGTAGAAGGTAGCAATCAAAACCGGTCATTGAATTGATATTCAGTACTCAGTTATTGTATTGGATAATACGGACAGACTGGAAAATATATGCAGAGGAAAGATTAAGCACCCAATTAGCACTTCATATAGTACATTAGTCAAGCCATGAATAGAGAATTTATTTTTTTCAAACTCTCAAAGGCTTGAAGTCTCCTGACAGAGAATTCAAGGTAAATGCCAGCAAATACTTCGTGTACACAAACATTGGTGAGTGAAGTGAGTAATTAAACAGCAGTATAATAGAGACTATCAGATTTCAGTCAGGAAGGGGAAACTTTTCTACTCTGCTGGTGGTGAACTCTATAGACTGCAAAGATGGAGGCAGTGGAACCTCTTTTTCTGATACAACAGTAGTTTGCATGGAGCATGAGGGTTGGGATCAGTCTTGTTGTGGCATGGAATCAACTAGATGAATCAATGATATTTCTTCTCCATTTCTAGCATCTATGATGTGACTCCTGTAAAAATATTTAATTATAGAATAATAGATAAAAGTCTTCCCTCTGTTACATTTCTTCAGTGTACTACAGAGGTGGAAAGTCACCGTACTTAGCTGTCAGAGTCTTGGAGAGTAAACCCTTCCTTTACGATGCTTCATAGGCAATGGCAGGCCGTGATGTGGGCTGTGATGGTAATCAGGTTTTATAACAGTGTATCTGTAGTCTTTCTACAATCTATTGCCAGAATGTACTATTTTAAGAGGTGAGCATGCGCCTGTTGAGGATTGATCTGAGCTCACCAGCTAGGGTCTTGCATGCTAGCAAAAGAGTTTTGTTAACTATGCATAACGATCCCGAGTCTGGGATTATCAGATTCTATCAATTAGTCAAAAGTCCTGCTTCATAATTCAGTTTCACATCTAGAGAACATCTATATTTCGAGATCATGTCCCACACCAGAACAAACCTGACAATTCCAATTTCTTTGTTATCTTTAACATTCTCCAAAGATGCTCTGTGGCCAGACAGCAATAGAAATATACATGAGGGATGGATCATTCCGGTTTGAACCGTGATTCCAGCAGTCTTGGAAAAAGTGAAACCTATACCAAGTCTTCACGTGTAATTTCAGTGATACATGGCTGATATAAACCATGTTAAAATTATAGTCCTCTCCTCTGCACCAGTTTTATAGATCACCATCAGGCCTTTCAGATGGGTGGAAAAATTGCAGCTCCACCTGAACTGATTAAAAAAATCCGACCAAAACTGTATTTCTCACCAGTTGTTTTCCTTACACTTCTTTTTGTCATTTTCATGCTTTTGGCATTGCCCCCTCTTTAAAAAGATCCTTTTAAAAGACAACATATTAATGGAAGACTTGTGAATATATTAATTCCTTTGAAAACACTACTTTATCTGCAACATAGCAGAGAAACAGAATTATGGTAATTCACTGAACATGTTTGACCTCTAAATAACTCAGAACTTCCAGCAAATTGTATAGGGTGAGGAGCAGCCTGCCTTTTGAGCATAGGTGAAGCAGTGTGTGGAAAAGGAATGGCGATGCCAATTTTTTAACAGCTGGTTCAGGAACTGCTGCCTGAATACCTGGGTTCACTAGAAAGGATGTATCTGTGCTGAGTCTCTGGTAACTTCATATTACGAGACTTGACAAGTGCTAGTGGAGCTACTGTAACACAGTGAAAATCGCCTTGACTGAGCAATGGACTAAAGACAAAACTAAAATGCCATATCTGATCACTTTACATTTAGGGATTTGAAAACCCAGTTTAAATCCTGAGGTGGTTGCTCTTTGAATTCAACTTCTTTCAGCTGCGGGCCTGAGTTCAGGTTCTGAAGGACTCAATAGAAAGACAACAAAGGTTTCAGTCAAGAGTGCTTTCCTTCAGCTTCATACTGTCTGACTCTGTTGCAAAAGTACAGGAGTAAGTCAGTTCAGAAGGCTTATACATACAGCTTGTGCCTTTGAAAAAGCTTACTGTGTTGTCATGTGCAAAACAGGAAACGTGTAATGGTATGAACCCTAGAGGAGCTGATCCAGTGCAAACTCTCCTGACCCTGAGAAAAACACATCCATCCAAACCTTGCAGTGAAATGAAAACATACAAGTTAACTACAGAATTGAAAAAAATATTCTTATCTGCATTGTATTGCTTTAACATAGAAAGGTTTTTACATGAGCAGCTGAGTGACAAGTAACTCAGCTTGCAAGCTGATGCCACCGTGTAACTCTCTTCATGTTGTTTTTCTTCTTCTTGGAAGCAATATCGTACACCAGTTTGCTTTCATTTTGTAAGCAAAGTGGTATTTTGGAGCGAATGACATACTTTCAGATTTACACACTATCAGGTATTGTTGCTGTCCCCAAAGAGTAAGAAAAATGTAAATACCACGGAGCAAGAGACATGATTCAAATTAACCTGAGCAGGTAAAAGCTAGATCATTAGTTAAAACCAAGGAGAGATTTGATTGAGAACAGATACTTTGCTCCAGAGATGATCTCTTCTGAACCAGACTAATTCTCCACTCTATGTAATTTTGCACCTGTCAGAATGAACACAAGGCATTTTTAAAGCCATTTCACTCTTGTCCTGCACAGGTATAACAATAGGATCCAAATCCTGTTCCTAGCAACATCTTGGGCCACGTTCCTTAAAATATAAGGCCAAGGTTTTATTTCATATTAAACTAGAATTAGGGGAGGAATACACTGTTTGAAACCCAAAAGGCTACATTCTAGTTTTCATATAAGCTAATAGTTATAATTAAATCTTTTCAAAAGGCCTGGGAATAGATTTAAAGTTCGAAACAATGTAAACTTTGGAGGTTTTATTTATTCCAACTATAAAGCCTGCTATACAGAGATGTGCTAAATATTTACAGACAGACTAGTACTAATATCTTCCTTTAAAATGTTGGTTGTTTCAGTGGTGTGTGTCTTCACCTACTGATTGAAACAATATTACTTTAGCAGCCTTTCTGTTAAATACAATGCTGAAGTTATTCAGTGCAACATAAACATTTAGCTCTGCAGTTTAGTCTGTAAACACTTAAAAGGTTGGAATGTTTATCTAAAATGGCCAGAGGTCCAAAACTTGCAAAGCTGATCTGTTTGCAGTGTTAACAAGGAGTAGGAAATGAAGAGTTTTACTCATTTGAAAGCAAAGAAGAAAAAAAATTTGTATTTGTCTCCCATTGACAATTAGATTCAGTTTTATTTCAGTTCTGAGTTTTCTTGGCACTGGTTTGCCATGATGACTCATTTCAGAAGAGAATTGGTTAGGATTAGGACTGCTGCTGGAATGTCAGTGCAAACCCAGGTCCCAGTGAAAGGTGAGGAAGAGACAGATGCAGGTAATACTGCTTTTCTATTTTTGTTTTTATTTTTTTTAAGAGACTCACTGTAATATGTCTAGCTGAAATAAACCCCAGAGGTTTAGGAGTTGTTTCATGAGCACTGAAGTCTTAACTGCCATAAAAATGGCAATTTCTGTGAGGAGGGAGGAGCTACTGTCACACAGGTGCAACTGTAACCTCAAATTTTTATTCTTATGATACTGCTAGTAAGTCACCACACCTTTAGGCAGGTAAACATGGTTGCTTCTCAGTTCTTGGTTTGGTTACTTAATATTTCCATAGAACTCCGCTAGCCCTGGCAATATATTGTACTTGTAAAGAGTATAAATGTTATTTCTGCTTAATTTTTGCCTTCCTTCAATGAACTAAACAGCTGAATCCAAGCTAATCTGGAACATGATTCATATCAGAATTGGATCAGCTGCTGAAATCCTCCCATCAAGTCAGAAGGGAACTGGCCACTTCAAGTAGAGGGTAAGGAGCAGAAACAGGTAATGATCCAAGCAGTGGCTCCAAAATACTGAATTAACACCTTCATGGTTCAAAAGAAAGTTTGATTCATGTTGTGATGAAAGAGCAAGTGATGTTGGGAAGGTCTTATGGTATACGAGTTAGTTCGGTTGCAATTAAAATTACACAGTATTTTAATGGAATTACAATATAGAAGAAAGATTTTTTTTTTTTTTTTCCCAAACCACAGCAGGGGTTAACTGAATAGCTGCTGTTTGACAAACTGACTATAACATCAAGAAAGAACTCAAAGGAGTTTTACAGTTAAACATTGATTTGTCAACAGAGGGGAACTATATACTTATCTGACATAATTCTTCTCAATATGTTTAAAAGTAATTGCTCTCATAGATGTTTCATAGCTGTGCCCATAGATATAATTGCTGTAATGACGCAAACGTCCACTTGAATTCTCCAGTGCACTTCTAGTGATTGGATGGATGATATTAGCCCAAGTTTCGATCTGCTGAATACTCTGAGGTGACTTTATTTTGCAAACGCTTTTCATTCTTGCTAGTAGTGTAATGATAGTTGCACAGTAGGGACAAAGTCGTTGTTTGAAATCTCTGTGAATATTCACGTCCATAAAGTTTTGGTAGACAGTGAAAGGACTCCCCCTATTGGTAAATCTGCGTGTAACTATAAAATAATTGTGTGCATATATCTTCCCGGGATACTTGAATTTTGTGAAATCTCAATTCAATCAAAGCAGTTGAGATTAAACAAGCAAACAAAACCAGTTAGCCCCAATTTGCAACTGAACCGTAAACTTTGACACCTCTGTAATTCTGTTCTATTTACACCTGAGCATCTTGTACAGTATTTTCTCTTAACCCATTTTTCATTCCCTGATGTAGGGTTAAATTAAAATTGAAGGAAGCAGGAATGTCAGTGGCTCATAATTGTGTGTGTTAAGTATTTGTGGTGGTGAAATAGCACAACTATCTAAAGACAAGACAAAACGCCTTTCCCTGTTTCCAGGAGAGGGCTCTGATTCACCATGTAATGTAGTTTAATAGACTGAGGGTCTGAATCTTACGTGTTAGCATTAAGCTGTCATTCCTTTGTGCTTTGAGCCACTTCAGATAATAGATTTTGCTGATGGCAGCTGCTTTGTAAAAACCAACAAAGGGTTTTTTTCATATTGCTCTTAAATATGAAAATGCAAGTCTAGTTCAGGATATAATGAGGCTCCCTCCCTTACAACTTTGATCAAAGGAGGTTTGCAGGGCTTAAAGTAAGGGTGAAGGGTGCAAAACATAACAAACAAAAAGTGTTTGAGGCCAACTGTAACAATCTAGGACTAGCTAAGTTGCAGAGAAAAAGAAAGAGAGAAGAATTCCTTGGTAAGGGTGGCTTACCATCACACCTGAGCCTGTGTTTTGCATATGTTCCCCTGGCTCCATGCACACAGCTGCAGCAAAAGGACACTTCTGGGACCCCGGGTGAAGCTGCAGAATGGACCCATGCGATGTGACATGGCCACCCAACGCTGTACAGCTGGGCTGCCTGCTCATTGCCAGGAGACTCCCACTGCCTGTGAGTCGAGGCGAGGAAAGAAGTATGTACTGATTCAAAGTATCTGCTAAGTTGGCAATCTGTGTTTGAAAAACTCTCAAACTTTAGATCTGAATTTACTTTCTTCCCTTTATACAAATAATGCCTCATTGTGGTCAATACCGAGAACATAAAATGGATTTTATTTAGTTTCAGTTAAATGTTGTGTCATCCAGCTCTCTCAGGATCTGGTCCCTAGTCCATGGTTAAGGTGCTTACCTGAGAGGCTGCGACACCTATGAAAGACAGTCTTTCAGTGCTTGCTTTTTGTAATGGTTGCAGAATATTTTGAGCAATATTGGGTAAAAGACCATCTGTGCTGAAGATGGCTTGAATGACATGGTTTTCCCTGAGTGTGGGAAAGGCTCCTGGATGAGTCAGGGCTGACTCATGGGAAGATTATGGTACTTCTACATATAAGACCTAGTTTATTATGTTCGAAGACTTGTGCCCCAAAGAAGTGTTTTGCTGCAGCGGGATGCTGCTGCGGCTGAAGGCATGCTTTGAGGAGGTGCTGACCCGTATCATTACTGAGGTGAAGGAGCCCCTCAGAGCTTCCTGTGCACAGATGATCCCCACAGGCATCAGATTCAATGATCAGACAGTCTGAAAAGTTACACTTTCAGCTACAGTTTGAACTGTGCTTTGGTGGTCTTGGGAATTTTTTTATTAAGCCTTTCCATTTTGACTAATAATTACAAAGAAGAATTGTATATGTAGGATATTTATCTTTATATAGTCCTCTTGGTTTTATCCTCACACTGACGACAGAGGAATGATATTTATCTACAATTTTAGTGAAGGAAATCTGAAGCATGCAGACTGAAGTCATATATGATGCTGTCACAGAGGAGTGGTTTCACTTAAATCACTTGTGGAGGATGTAGGATCCTGCTTACCACGGAATGAGTAGAATGCACCTCACTCAGAACAGGAAAGCAGCAATATGTTTTATTGAGGTAGAATTTCACAAAGTTTAATGAATTTGATGGAATTTAGCAAAGTTTAAGAGATTTATCAAGGTTCAGTTTTGATGGTGAGGTTCATTCATATTATTTACTACGTAAGAGAAACTTACAAATGTAAATCGACTTGGGGTTGGGCTGGAATGATTTTACATAGAGACTGGGAATGAAAGGGGTAAAGGAGGCCGTCCCATTGAGTCACGAGGTTCAGAATGGACCCCCTTGCTCTCTAAGCTCCTTCTCAGGGAGGAGTCTAGGTGTGGCTAGATCCACCCTTAGTCCCAGACTTGGTCAACGGTTCATGTCTAAGAATACAGAGGATAAAGGAGACCCTCCCAATTGAGTCACAGGGTTCAGAATGGACACCCTTGCTCTCTAAACTCCTTCAGAGAGTGCAGCTAGATCCAATCTTAGTCCCAGACTTGGTCAATTGTTTATGACTAAGAGGATTTGGGTACAGCAATTTCAGTGGCAGCCATTTAACATAGCATTGTGGGTCCTATATAACTTTAAGGTAGCAGCATCTTAAAATTCATTAACACTGTTACAGTAAACCATAAGGTGAAGCTGTATGATTATATAGCATTGCTTAATTGCTCGACAATTGGTTATACTCAATGCAGTGATTTAGATAAGGATTTAACACAGTCTCTAAACAAATGACAGATACACACATGGAGATATATATACAGATATAGAGGTTAACCTATGCTTAAGACATTTCCTTTTTTTGCAGATTATAGTGAATTCTGGTACCCAGTGATTTTTAGGATTTTATGAACTCTAATTATAGTGAATTACGTCTCCATTGGCTTTTACAAGCAGACGGTCTTTCCCTTTCTTGATCTTTACAGACAGAAGTTTTCTTTTCCCCCTTCGTTGGTCTTTCCCGACAGACGGTCTTTCCCTTCCTTGGCTTTACCAGCGGGTAGCTAGAGTCTGGCCTGAGTGGTGTCCCCCCCCCCAGCTCAGGGGGAGATGCTGAGACACATCCTGCTGTGATCCTGGAGAGCTCCAAGGGGCCTCACTTAGGATCGGTGTTTGTAGGGTTGCAAGATGATTGACTTTGGTCAGTATTATTTCATTATAGCATCTATTCTTGTCAGGCAACCTTGGCACTCTTCAAAGTGGGCAACAATCCAGGCAGGAGTGCTTGTGGGTATGTTTCCCAGCGAACAGGAGTTCCAGGTGCAGTTAGGGAGTGCCCAATTGCCCCAGCTCGCTGTACTCAACCCAGGACAGGAAGGTACTGGACTGCTTCAACTCCCTGCCTCCTCAGGCAGGGTCAGAAAGTACCAACCTGCCCCAGCCCACTGCATTTTGTAATTAAACCAGAACATGATGGCCGGTGCCAACATAGCAAATGCAGCCCAAAGTGGGAGCAGTCCGCACCACCACATAGGCCTGTAGTGAGCTAAAATTACCCAGATCTTGATGTCTGCTGAGTAGTCATATTTTTAGCTCCATGATTTCTTTGACATACTTGATGTATAAGCTATAGGCATTTCTTTCCCCACAAATAAGAAAGAGGGGCATATAGTAGATGAGGGAATAGGATGGTTCAATACAGTGCATCCTAACATAGGATTTAAAGGTGAGGAGAGAAGAGCAGAAGATGTAGGAGAGAGAAATTGTGCTAAGTTGTATCTTCTCAGGAACCTAAAGAGTTTAGGTCATGTCTTATCAGGAGTTAACAGAACCAGCCCGAGCTGGGCCCAGACAAAACTAAAACTGCTACAGCTGCACACCCACATGTACGTGAAATGGGAGTTTAACTGTGAGTCAATCACTTTATGCTACAAATATCTGTAGCCCCCAGAGCCTGTTGAGCTCACCTGCATGGCAGTGGGTGGCACGGCAGTGATTTCCCCTTGGGCAGGGACACCTCTCGGGGCTACTCCTCGAGGTGGAGAGATCCCTTACCCAACATCTGACATCTACAGAGAGGTAAGCGACGTTTTATATTGAATCTAAAACATATTGTATACAAGCAAGCTTTATTATTAGAAGTGTAGCAAGTAGTAGGGTGTTTGACTGCTGTTTATAATTTAATAATTGTTTAATCATCATTCAATCATTGTTTAATAAAACCTTTTGGTTAACTCCACAATGATGACTTAACAATTCACCTGCGACATATGACAATCAGGGTCAGTTAAGAGGACAAAATGTCACTTATATGACTTCACAAAACATTGGCACTTCTCCTTAATGATTTGTTAATATTTGTGGGATAATAGCCTTTTTTTTCCTAAACCTCCAGAAATGTGGAATCTGGTATCTGTAAACACAAGGTTTGTCAATCTCTGATACCATAGGTATAGGTACTTGTAACAGCTCATGCTTTCTCAGTTTACATAGAAGTTACAAGTTATTATAATGGAAGTCTTTCTTTAATATTTTAATTTGCATTTGCAGTATGGAAAATCCTAAAAAACCGATAGTGCTTGAGTAATAGGAAAAGCAGCACAATACCTTGCTATTGAAAATAACTGAAAGAGCAGTAGTAAACAGCATGAATCTAGTACAGCTTATAGGGAACCATAGCTTTTGTAATCACTGGAGTTATCTGCTGCCAACTTATTACAACCCCCGTGCTCTGTGCAGGCTATAATGGACTACAGGAAGTGCTAGAAAAACTGTCTTCACTCATATTTGGTTTATATTTTCTCAGAAGCTCTGCTGCAAAACCAAGTATCTTTCAATTGAAAATGCAAAGGTAATGTTTTGAAATGTGCTGTTGAAATACAGTACACAGTTGGGTAAGTCTCTTCAGCTTCCTGTGAATTTATCAGAGAACCTTCTTCTGTCCAAGAGAAGGAAATCCTCTGCTCAACTATTGACCTGATTTGAAAACTGTCTGTGATATTGCTGAGTGCCAGATTGCCTGAATTGCTTCACTCTTCATTTCCTGGAATAGGTAGGTATATGTGTTTGTGTCATATTAAGTTCCACCCAGAAACTTTGTGGGGCTGAAAAGTCATTTGCAATGATGAAGCAGAGAGTTCAAAATAGTATTGCAAACTGATGCAGTTTACACATAGTGATAAATGGATGATCTGGAACCCATTCAGATGGATTTTCCCAGTCACCCAATTGGCTTGCACTCAGAAATACTTAAAAATACTGGCAAATATTTATCTGTTTTCCCATATAGGATGCTTAAACTCTGCAGGTGCAGGTGTGGTGTGCGTGCCAGGGGCCAGCTCAGTCTGTTTCTGTGAGATTCTTTTCCTGTTACCTAACTCTATTACTTGGAATTAGATGTTAACTGGAGTTTAGAATTCAATTTTGCACAAGATACAACCCAAAGCAGATGATCTAAACAAACCTGCAAAGGGCTGAACTAGTGACTTCTATGAGTGTGTGTTGCAAGGTGTCAGCCCACCAAAGCAAGCTATTACAAGTAGTAACACATAGAGCTACCCATTTGTAACACACTAAGAGTTTAATGACAAGTTTGTGTTGATATGAAATGGAAACTAAAGCACTTCCATCTTTTACTCCTTGATGAAATTGTTTATTTCAAGACTTTATTCTTCTGTGTGTGAAGAGTAATGGTTTACATACAAACGCATGCTTGACACTCCCTAACTTGCATAGCCTGGAGTGTAGAATTGGCTCTTATCTTAATTTTAATAAATTTAGTAAGAGTGGAAGGTGTTCGGATAGACAGCCCCACAGATCAAAGCTCAGGGCATGATTGTTTTGGGAAAAATGCAAAATATGCGCAAGCATTTGTTTCAGCAAAAATCCTGTGTACTATAGACCTATACAGGTCTAAGGTAGATGCCCTTTGATAGCACAGTCTGTACAGTCAGTCACAATTTCTTGTACAGTTTATGAAATGGCTGTATTGTTGTACTCCTCAGCATACATCAAGTCAAGCGGCTGTTTCACCCATATCCCAGGCCAGGGGCAATGCAGAGTCATTAAGCATTACTGTCTCCCATTGCAACATGAATGCGGCAGGGAGACAAAGCTGCACTGCAGAAATCAGTTTGGCTAAGCTTGCCTCCAAGCCATGGATTTTAAGCAGTACAATTTTCTCAGGAGTGTAACACAGATTGAGGGTAATGCTACTTCTTAAATATCATCAAGCCTGAGATGCTAGGGGGTACAAAGAACCTGCAGGGGAGAGGATACAAGTACATGATATTGTCTTGCAGAGATCTGGTTTAACTGACGGCCCAGTTATGAAGAAGGAAAACAGGTGCATAGAAGAGTTGCAAACTGCATGATCTGAAAACCTCATAAAGCATGCAAAAAAGTAAGTCTAAAACCAAAGGAATGCTGAGGAATAGTGAGAAAACTAAGGAAGGAAAAGGAATTATTTTTGTTGGCTAAAATAGAGTGAAAATATTTGGGAGACTATCTTTCCAAAATCTCCATCAACTAACAGAACTGTAAAGAAGTAAACTATAACCCAGAATGACTGTGAGAGAACTCACTTTCTCATAAGGGAGAGTTAGAAAATTATGCATATCAGCTCCTCGGGACTCAAAATCAACGTAGACTGTATGTACGTGTATCTTCAGGTGATCTGAACCTGATCAAGTTCACGTAAGGAAGCCTGTGGAGTAACTTAGACTGCTCAGATTTCAGGCTAGGACTCCCAAAATTGTGCCATGGGCTGGCTGATACTCTAGGTTCCCAGGCTGCCTGGGAGATAGTGTTATAATAATACTTGCAGAAATCTTTTGTGGTAGTTTCTGTTTGCTTTTAGTGTGTAAACTCAGCTATTTTATCTTTGACTTTTCAGCAATGGAATATTTCAGTGATGGAAACAAAATACTGAAAAATGGATTATGGAAAAAGGAAGAAGACAGCACCTGTAAAATCAGGGGTGTGGATGTTGTACTGAATTAACATACTATTTTCCGTCACGTATTCTGGTTTGTGTGCTGTTATGGCATAAAACCCCTTGGAAAAGTATGAGATTGGAACCGAAGTTTGGAAGAGGCACTAGGAAAATGCAGTGCTTGCAGGAAATGCTGCTGTGATTTTGTGGGTTCTCTCACAAAGACTTCTCTCTTTGAATTGGAATTGAGTGAATACTGGCACAATGTCAGAAAGCAATATGACCATGCTTGAGATGATATGCAAACTCACACCTATCCCAACACCAAGGATTCTAGGCCTCGTTTGTTGCTGTCTTATCCTGGCTGTGGCATTTGGTTTGAATTCCTATTACAGAATGACAGTTGTAATATGAGTCGAAGTAAACCTCTGTTCAAAGCACATGAGTTTTGGGGGTTCTATGCTGGTTAAATATCAGTTTAAATATTAAAACTCTAAAGACTGAAAAAAAAATATATTAAAACTTGCTGATAGGCTTCCTGTAATTTTAACTGGAGAAAATATCCTTATTTTCCTCTCTATCAGCTGCACAGCATGGCTTCTGTGGTTACCTTAGGAACCGCGTGCGGGAGCAGTTTCACTTCCGGGCTGGGCTTAGGTTTCCTAAACTGAGCTGACTGAAAACCAGTCTTAAAAGGTATGGTATATAATATAACATACATATAATAAATATATGTAATGTAGTATGCTATACTGCATATTTCTGCATCCTTTTCCTCTTGTAAACTCTTAAGGAAAGTGGCTGCAGTTACATTCTGCTCTAGAGGAGTAGTCAGTCAAATTGTGACATAATATTTACTTTACCAGTAAACTGTTCTAATGTACTTTTGAGATAAAATGTGTTACAAAGATACAGAAGAGAGTCCTAGTTGGAAAATTTCAGGCTCTCGGATCTACCCTCCTGGTAGGAATCCCTGATACTGCTATAAACTGATCTGACAAGGATCAAAGAAAGCCTGACTGGAAGTGAGGGGTGGAAAGGAGAGAGTGGCCTTGTCCCTTTTTGGCAGCAACTATATTGTGAATGTCTCTGTGGGAGTATCAGTTACAATGCTGCTGAAGATGAACAGAAGTGGGCTTTATGTGGAGTTCCTGTTAATATCTCTTTTTATTTTTATAAACTCAAAGGGAAGCAATAATTTAATGTGCAAGTTACATTTAGCTCTGTAACTTTGAAATTTACATATTCTCCTTTTGAAAATGCTTTCCATATTTTATGTAACTGTACATTTTTATGTGTTTGTGGTGACAAAAATGGGCACTTTTCAGATTACACTTTGGCATTTGTTTGAACTGGCATCTATGAGGTATTAAATAGAATTAAAGGGAAGAAATAGCGGATCAAGGAATTACATAAACACAACGCTGGAGATAAATCTTCATCCTTGCATAACATACAAGAGAATGACTTGTTAGAAATTAATGCCCCTTATGTTCATTTGTGTGACTTATGACTACAGAACTGTGTATATCCACAGGAAAAGGACCACATTAATACACCAAAACAGGTGATCTCTGTTTTTGCAGGCTATACTATGTTGCTTCCACTTGGATAACTTCACAAGTTTTCATCATTCCAATGAATTTGTACTGATAAAACATGGTGCCAAAGCTACTGCACTATGATATCTTTTTCTTCTGTGGACAAGAACATTTCCTGCCCTTAACAGCTTTTGCAGCCTCCAGTCAAAGTTCCCAAAGAGCATGGGCTCAGAGGTTATCATTCCTGTAGAAAAATTTCCAGAAATGAAACATGTTAAGCAAATGCCTAACTCCCTGACTGTCTGAAAATGGCAGCTAGTGAGGTTGCCATACAATGGTTTCCCTGTCAGAAAAATATTCCATATGCTGCTGTAGCTTCCCCAGTTTTCTGTTTATGAATGCAGTGTCAAAGGTGTGAGACTTCTATGAATCCCTCTATTTATCCAGCCTCAGTGGCTAGAAGTGAGCCAAATCTGGACCTTAGCTAAATCCATTGAACATTGCAGTTGACTTCAAAGTGAGCACAGCCAGGTCTGGAATAAACTCTGGGCTGGCTGCAGCAGTAAAAGCTTCCTCGTACATCCCTTCCACCCTAAGCATGATACTCAAAGGGCTTTTCTACATGAGAAAATAACAGTACTTAAGTTGCAGAAATATGTTATTTTCCAAATCCTGCTGGATGAAGTAACCCTTTGTAGAGGTCACTGTGTCCTCATCGCATGGGAGTAGCAGCAGCTCCTCCGAACAGCTCCTAAACTGCTTCAGTCAGAATTACTCTAGTTAACAAAACTGTCTTTTTAAAGCTAATGTGTTCCCTTTCAGCTGGCACAAGTAAGGTAAGCTAACTCCCAAGAGGTGCTCTACCAGCCTACTGACAGCACAGCGATCCCTGGCCTTCTTTGTGTGTGAGCTACTCTGTGGGCACATTTTAATTTTTCCATCTGCCTGCACAGTGAACGTCAGACTACACTCTGCATCAAAACCTGTGCTGATGTCTAGCTTTGCCTATTAACCAGAAAGGCCTTTATCAGTGAAGCCTAAGACCAGCTGAGAATAAACATACAATTTATGCTAAACCACAATAAGCCATTCTTAAATTGAAATATACATGTTCACCTGCTTTGGACTACTTTAGGTTTAGCTTTCTCCCATGGGTGCAGCCTTGGCCTCAGTGGTGACAAAATTTCTTTTCTTTTGTTTCATCACAGCTGTCATATTTCAATGATTGCCCATGATGGCATGTTGAAGCTGCATGGAGGAGAAAAATACATCCCCTGCACTGAAAGGGCTTGGTGGGTGAACAGGACATACGCTTTAAGAAGCATGAACATATCCATCAGAATTAGTTTAGTTCCAAATGAAATTGCCTGTTACCAAGCATACGTATGACTGAAGCAAGCGTTGGGAAGGAAGTTCTGAGACCCTGTTCGCAGAAATCCCAGTTGCGCAGAAGTGTTTATTCCCCACCCAAGTTGTATAACACTGTGATTCAGTCAGCAATGTTACTTTGGTGAGTGTCTTGGCAAAGGAAATTTAATTGGAAAATGCTAGGCCTTTTTGTTATTTTGTTTTGTGTCTCTAAATGATTCTATGTGAGCAACTTCACTCATCTTTAAAGAATGCATGTAGGAAAAAAGATGTTTATTGAAGCCTTTAGCTAGTACTACTTGTACTAGAAAAGGTCAACATGAAAAATCTCCTTCCACTCAAATTTTTGTAGAGTTTTACTAAAGGAAGTGTTTATTACGTGCAACAAAATAGGGGTTTCTGTCCCACCCTGCCTGGAAACGTATTTTCTGAATGTTTTATGAATTCTTGGTGAAAATGTTTCTGGGTTTAAATCTGATGTTATGTTGAACGCTTACAACCTTGGCTGGGACCGTAACTTCCTTGATTTGGTTTTGGTGCACCCGTGTCACCCAGTCCCTCAGGAGACGCTGTATCGCAGGGGAAAACCCAGGCTGCCGATGTGATGGGTGGAGTTACTTTTTCTCCTGTTTGTTTTTGTTTTTTATGAAACGGACTTCTCGCTGGAAACCGCCTTTTTGTCAAACCTGTTTTGTGGAACTCGCCAACTTGTTTCCAGGCAGCAGCCGAGGCTGCCCTGCCGACAGCGCCCCCGGCGCAGGCCGCTGCCCCCCGGGCCCTCTCAAGGCGGGCCGCCTCCCTCTCGGCCTTCCCCCTCGGCCGCGGCGTTTCCCCCCGGCGCGGGCCCGCCACCGTGCAGTTTTCCACACCCCCGGGCTCGGCCGGGCTCTCCCCAGCCCCGGCCCTCCCTCGCACCGAGGCCGGCGGCGGGGCGGGCGGAAGAGCCGTGGCGCCTCCTCTTGCCTCTCCCCCCGCCACCGCCTTGCAGCGCCACCGAGCCGTCAGGAGGGCCTGCGGCCTCAGCAGCTCCCGAGGAACCGCGGTAGGAGCGACCCCCGCGGCGGGCCGGGCCGGGGGCAGAGGGGCGAGTGCCGGCGTGTGCCGCGGGGTCGGGACGAGCGGCCCACAGCCCCCGCGGGTCGGGCTGGTGTCCTCGGGGTGGCGGGGAGCCTGTGTTTGCCGGGACGGGGCGGCGGGAGCCGTGGCGCCCTCGGGGCGACGGGCAGCGACCCGGGGTGACGTCGCCGCGGTGGCTGGTGTAGGGGGAGGTCGGGGCCCGCTGCAGCTTCTTGGTTCGTAGAAAGCTGTTCTTGTTTTTTAGGCAAAAGAGGTGGTTTCAGAGGACAATACCTGTTTTGCTCTGGCAGATGTTTTGCCTGTATCCTTAGTTTATCTTGAACTTTTAATTTTGATGTGTATGGTTAGCAAGAGAAAGAAGCCTAAGATGGTGGTCTTGTCAGAGCCGTTACATAATGCTTTTTGTTATCAAACGTCCCTTTCTACAAACTGCTTGTAACGTGTTTCACTTTTACTTACTCAACGTGTACTTAAAGTGTCTTAAAACCAAAACTCTTTAAACTCTTGCTGTACCTTAGCCATGTGTATGACAGAAAACAGCATAAACATCTCAATATTCCTAAAAGCAGAGTTCCTCCTTGTTGCTGTCTTGTTCCTGGAGAAGAGAGGCTGAGTGAGCAATGGGGAGTATCTTCTTGGGATATTTTTTCCTTGTTTATCAGACTAATGGTAGTTCCTGGAAGCCTCTTCCTGATAAGGAGGAGCAAATGAGAAAGAAACCTGAAGGGAGTGACAGAAGCATGGAAAGCAGCTCAGCCGAAAACGGGGACAGGTGCATTGAGGCAGAAAGACTGAGGTGAAGGTGTGGAGAGAAAAGGGAAAAGAAAAGTGCTGGTGCAATGTGTTTTGATGAAGGAGCTGATTAGTACGCTTTTATGCATCTAATAAAAGCCTGGCTGCTGTAGGAGGTGGGGGGTTCGTTCCCTGACACCCCTCAGAACACAGTATTTTCAGTTGAGTAAGTGGGTGCTCTGCTGGAGCACGCACAGTGACGTCAGAAATGGTACAAAACCAATGCTTGTGTGTGGCTGCTGTAAAGCTTAAGTGCATGAACAGTTTCCCCACAGCTTGGCTATATCTATAATTTCCTGTTTTTCGAGCTGCTGTAAGAGTCATGTGGACCACTCCTCCCATTGATGTAGCAGAAAACTTGCAGTGGGCATTGCTTCCAGCTTTGCCTGTGGCCTGGTTCCCACTGCATTTCTGTTGAATATTTTCTTCCTAAAAATGCCTCTAACTACTCTTGTGACTTCTTCCCTCCCCCAAAGCACCATATGTAATATGGTGTACCATATATAATAACGATTCAGAAGATTCTGAAGGGCCTAATGATTTTATGTCTATGTCAACAATGATATTTATGTACATTTCTCTTGCCTGACCTCAGTGTGAGGTTAGGAACCAAAACATCTCTGTAAATCTGGACTTAAAATTTCTGGAGCAGTCATCCCATTCATATGCTATGTCACTTCTTCAGCTTGTTCTCTAAAGTCCATGAAAGTTTTGAGTTATCAGGCTGGAAATTCTGTGAAATGTCAAAAGTCACTAAAAGATGTAACAAAACCACAATGGGATGGAGATATTTCACAGATGTATTTATGTAGTCAGTACAGTATATTAAAGAAAAAACATTTTGAAGACTGTAGCATTAGACAACAACTTAAAATATGTAATCCAATTTACTACAGAAAGTCAAGCCAAGAAGTTTGTGTGGTTTGAATGCTACAGGAGATGCTGTTTCCCAGACCTCTAGCACGTTTCAGACGATGGATCATCCAGAGGGCCTGTTCAGTAACATTGCGTTAACGAGAGCTAAGCTAGAGCCTGTATTAGTTCTGTTACAGCCATCTAAGGATAAAAAAAGGGAAGCTATAGTTAAAGCAGAGATCTAATCAAAAAGAGCAGATTGTTTAATGGTGGCTACAGAAATAGCAGGGCTTTTGAACAAATCAAAAGTTTCATTTATTTTTAGCCAAGGCTCTGTGTAATCATCTATAGAAGCTTCTCTGTCAGCTTCAAATTGCAGTTAAAGGCTTCCCCTGAATTAAGTATACAACTTAGTAACGACACTGATGTTATTTTCTTTTGTTTATTTCATACGTTTATGTCTGCTACCTTGTAACATATATTTCTTATTGGATATATTTTTAAATTGTATTATAGAAACGGTTGGAAATACGAAAAGAGACTTGTCAGCTGTATGTAGTGACTTTTGTTTTGGGTTGCTTTTGAAGAAGGTCGCAAAAGCCTTTTTTTTAAAAAAAAAAAAAAGAAAAAGGCTGCGTATTTATCTTCTGTGAGCACTTTCACCTGCTTGAAACTGGAATTGTTGTCATACAGTGAAGCTGAGGTGGTCCCTTTGCTTTTGCTGTTGCCAGTTTATTTGAAAGCAGATGTGTTTGATATAAATACTGAATTTCCTTCAGGCAGTTCCCCAGCTTGGGAAGAATGTAATGCAGTACCGCAAATGGTGGATAAGTAAGCCAAAGGGCAGCAGTGAATATTTACAGTGTATTACTTCTATTGTTGTTTCATGTTTGTTCCAGATTTTATCAGAGCTTGCTACACAGTCTTGATAGGAGGTTAGATCCTGGCTGGGCGAGCCTGGAGTCAGTTAGAGGTCAGAGTGGAGAGTTCCTGGTGTCCTTCTAAGAGACAATTTTCTTACGTGCTTGCGATGACCAGGCAGCCAATCCTGCCTACGCTCGGCAGCTGTTTTTTGTGTGTATGTGTGAAATTGTATCCATACTATTCAGCTGTCACAGATGCTGAGTGTGGACCAGTGCTAATCATTAGATTGTAGGAACTCAGACTGAATAGGCTTCGTGTGTTTATTTCCATTTTTTTTAGAACAAACACAGCTCCACACAGTCCCGCTGGCTGTTCCCTGTACGGTGCAGAGCGTCACTGTGCTGTCCGATTGGCAGCAATATTCTTTTCTAGGATAAATAAAGAAATGGAAAGAAGTCCTTCCTAGACATTGCTTCCTTTTTTTTCTTTATGTGTTCTCTGTTTGAGAAGATACTGAAAATTTATCTTTTTTTTTTTTTTTTTTTACTGTAAAGCATGGGGGGTGGTTTTTTGAGAGCATTGGGAAATTGTCACCAATAGGTCACTCTGTTGTAGCTTTAGCTCAGCTGTTGTCATGTGGGAGCGCTGGACTTCACTGTTTCCTTCCTTCTTTGGAGCCCTTGATTAGTATTCATTTCATCATTAGGAGAGGTGGGCCTCCAATTCAGGCTTTTGGATCCCAGCTTCTGGCAGGCTTAAGAACTGTCAACCAAATTAATCCCACATTAAAGACCCATTTGCTCACTGATGAGTAATAATCTTCCTAGTGTTGCTGGACAGCTGTGTGTGTAAGCCCTTCATTCACTGTCTAGAAAGCGTGAAAGCCATCATCTTTAAGAAGAAGTTAATGTACTTGCACAGTCATATTTACCTTTTTTTCAGCTGGGGAGTCCCAAGGCTGTCAGCCTGGTGCAGAGCACAGAGGTTTTGTGCGCAGCATAGGCTATGTCCATACAGCTTTCAACTAAGGTCCTATGCAGGTCATGTAAGTGTGCCTTTGTGGAGTTGTCTCTTAAACAGCTTGGTATTATTTGGCGGCTTCTGCAGCCCGAACAGTGTAAATGTAGGAAGTACTGGCAGAGGACCTCACAGAAAACTTCCGTCATCCTTTTGCTCCTGTTGTCTCACAGGGCTGGGGAGCGCTGGAGGCCTCTGCATTTGCAGCAAAGCCGCTTCCTGGCTCTGCGCTTCAGGCTTGGGCACAGCAGCTAATTAAAAATTGGTGGTGTGAAATCAACAATTGGGTATTTTTCTAGCAACTGTTACGCTGTTGCTTTGGTTCTGTAGGATTTTCCACAGAGAGTGCTTTGTGAAATGTAGTAGTTGGTATTTACCTAGTCTGACTTGCACCGATGATGTAAAAATTTGTTCTTGCATGATGGAACTTAAAATAGATGAGTATAAATCCCTGAGTTATTAGTCAGTTGAGAACATAATTCAGACTATTTATAGCATGACTGTTTTTTGCAACAAATTATGTTATATGACAAGTTACGAGTTTGAACTAGAACAACCTCTTTTTATTGTTTCTTCAAACATCTCATGAACCTATTTTGGTATAATTTCTTGCTTGTGTTGTCGTATATGTTTTGACAGTCTGTATTGTAAATATTCCAAAGAGAACATTGCAAGAGTGTGCTACAAAAGGAAACACTTGTATCAGGGCAGAGTAGGAAGCTAAAGTGAAGCTGACCTGGAATTAACTCATGTTTTTGCTACACATGGATCTCTAGAGTCCGTGCAGCTCAATTAAGTTCTTTGGGTTTTGTTGCCTTCAGTATATATGTAGGGACTGATCTTTAAACCCAAAGAGTTCTGTGATCTTCCCAGAAAAGTCACAGATGAATGAAACCACATGCTGAGGCGGTAAATGTTTAGCTACATAAGCAGGATCTTCACAACGATGAAATGCTGCCACTGAGCAGTAACGTTATACTACGTTTTTCCAACTCCCCTATTGCCTGCTGTTTGGACCCCTAAGACAAAGGTCCATAAAACAGAGCACAGAAGTATGTTTCTTTCTCTTCAGTCACTTGCCATCTCTGTGGTTTAGCGCTGGTGAATGGTATTACGTTGCCATTTATGGCAGATCCGGTTCTGCTGGCAGCTAGAATATGAGGTTGGTCTACTTGCCCTTTCAAATTTTAACCCCCTGTGAAGAATGTGGGTCTTAAGTTGTTAAGGAGATGTACCAGTGAGAAGAGAGTGTGCTCAGGCTGGGTCGAGCCTGTCTCATGAAGGAGACAAGGGGGCTGGTTATCGGAGCTTTTGGTCTCTGCTCCTGTGGCATTGCAGACGCTGGTTATCGTTACTAGGCATTTAAGGAACTTTGTCATGAAGTGGCTGAGATGCCTGTTGCATCAGAAACCTTTGCAGGTTTCTGAGGTCTTAGTTGAATGTGGTGTCCTTTTTTGTTGTGTGGTTTTTTTTTTTATTATTTTCTCAGTAGCCAATAAAAGCAAGCAATAAAAGGTACTAGTTGTAGGTCAGAGCGAGTCATCTGGGAAATTCCTTGTGGGCTAAATGATCTCAAAGGTCCATTCTAACCTAAGTTATTTTATGAAATACAAAGTTTGTACTGGTGCAGGTACCATCAAAACAGTTGTTTCATTACCTTAGAGAATCTTAATTTGGTCATACATTCTCATACATTTCTCTGTTGCGTGGAGTGTTTCTAATGCTGTTCAAATACTCTTCAAATATTTTATACTGTTAAACGCTACCTGAAGCGGGCTAATCTTACATGTAATTTGAATTGTGAGCAGTGGTTTTAAAATTTAACTTCTCATTGCTAGAGGTTTGAAAATTGCAGTGCAAATATTTGCACTTTTTTCTAGAGTCCATGATGCAACCACCTCATGTTAGCATCTCCTGCAGTGGTACAGTTGTAATGTCATGTTTTATGCTTCTGTCACTGAAAATTATTGGTTACATGTATGTTCTTATTTAACATTTTTACAGCTCAGTTGTGGCTTATGGGTCTCTCTTCCCATTCAGCTGTTCTTTGTTGGATATAGCATCTCTCTTCTGCTCTGCCTTATTTTGACTAAGGTTTGTCAGTGCTACCTTTCTGGTGTTCCCCTGCCTCCTGCTTACCCCAGCAGGTCAAAAAATGCTGAATTATCTTCCAATAAAGTATTTCTGTCATAATAATAATCAGATGATGATGATGATATTGAATTAGAAGGAACATCAAAACTAGCAGTGCTCCTGACTCGTAACATGAACAAGCAGTTCAAATGGATAATTTTGAAAAGCTCCCTTACTTGAATTTGTTTCTCTTTTGCCATCTATTGAGAGCTGTGAGTTGTTTGGGGTTTTCTTTGAGGAAACATCTTTTTGTTAGAAATGGATGATGTGTTAGTACTCTTTAAATACACATTTTTGGATGCAGATCAGTAAAGGTTCCTAAAAGTGAACTATGAGTTCTGTGTAGAAGACGTTTCCCAAGTTTGGCTGGCATGAACTTGGCTACATTAAGCCCTGTTGGAAGGGGAACCCATTCTACTAAATTAGTTTCTTCGTAGTGAAAGGAAGGCTAGAGAGGGAGTTACGTCCACAGAAGACTTAATGGAAAACCAAATATAGGGTGCTTTTATCTGTCAGGACGAAAAATACTACACCTGGTACAGGAGAGAACAACTTCTATGCTGCAGTGAGTAAGCCAAAGATGAATCTTGCTCTGGCTGGTAAAATAGCAGTTAGCTGGCGTGATGCTGAGTGTGCCTTGTCCTTGTCTTGCAAAAGCACGGTGATGGATGCCTCAGTTCAGCGCTGATGGAAATCTACAGCGTATTGTAAGGTGATAAATTCTGTTCTGCTGATTTCACAATCAGGGATCAGACTCAGAGCAGGTTCTGTAATTTACAGCTTTAGGCAGCTTTTTGTACTGCATCCTGGTAATTAACCTGGAAGAGGAGTAAAGGCCAAAGGTTTAACTTTACTTGGTGTTCCCTGGGAAATAGGCTTAATTAGACTAATTATTTTGAACAAATACAGGTCGTAGTCTTTTCATCCTTTTTTGCCCTCAAGTTATTGGACCTTGGCATAGCTGGAGCCTGAACAGCAACCACTAAATAAATTCCAGGAACGGGTGTGAACGAAGTAGCTGAGGTTATTTCTATTGCACCTTGAAATGGAAGTTTTCTTAACTTTAAGTTTCTTAAAACTTTACCCTCTACTTCTGCCATTGTTGTGTAATTGGTGTTTTTGTTATAAATATCTCCAGTTCTAGTCCTCTTCTGCTGTGCTGTGGCTTATAGGAGTGTATTTTCAAGATTCCCATTGAAAACAGATCACAGATTTAGTCTCTTATGAACAGTTCTGTTCCCTTTTAGCTTTGCCAAAGCAGCAGGAAAATGCTCAAGAGCCTGAGCAGTTCATGACTTGCCATGTGAAGTGAGATAGTGATGTCTGCTGTGGGAGTAAAACCTCAGAGCTTTATTTAGAGTTTTGAGGTGGACCTCCAGGGTGAACATGGGAACAGGGAGAGGACCTTAACAGTATTTGTTCTGTATTTTTGCGAAGGCACTCCCTCTTTCCGTGTGTGGTTTGGTTGTTCAGATTTTTTTCTTCCTCTTACGCGCTGCTGCTTTTATGGCTGAGCAAACACAGACCTTGCTGTTCCTGTATCCTCCCACACAGTATTTGTACAGCAGGGTGTACATCTGCGTCTCCTGTTCCCTGGGCTATGTCACCACTTTACTGTCAGCAGGCAAGCACCGCTCGTCTCTTAACAATCTTAGTAATGTGCTGTGGATGTAGCAGAAGGAATTTGGGAAGATGGGCTTAGAAGATGAGATGGAGACAAGGTTTTGGGAATGGCTAGTGAAGTTAGCTTAGAGGGGTAAATAATTGCTAAGTTAGAGAAATGGCTAACAGAGCCTCTGTGAAGTATGGAAAAGGTGGTGATCAGGGAAGTTTTTGAACGTGAGAATCATAGAATCACAGAATGGTAGGGGTTGGAAGGGACCTCGAAAGATCATCTAGTCCAACCCCCCTGACAGAGCAGGGCCACCTAGAGTAGATCACACAGGAACGTGTCCAGGCAGGTTTTGAATGTCTCCTGAGAAGGAGACTCCACAACCTCTCTGGGCAGCCTGTTCCAGTGCTCTGTCACCCTCACAGTGAAAATGTTTTTCCTTATGTTAATGTGGAATCTCCTGTACTCCACCTTGCACCCATTGCCCCTTGTCCTATCATTGGCCATCACCGAGAAGAGCCTAGCTCCATCCTCCTGACACTCGCCCTTCACATATTTATAAACATTAACGAGGTCACCTCTCAGTCTCCCCTTCTCCAAGCTAAAGAGACCAAGCTCCCTTAGCCTTTCAGCATAAGGGAGATGTTCCACCCCCTGAATCATCTTTGTGGCTCTGCACTGGACTCTTTCAAGCAGTTCCCTGTCCTTGAACTGAGGGGCCCAGAACTGGACACAATATTCCAGAGGCGGTCTCACCAGGGCAGAGCAGAGGTGTGTTTGTAGATCTAGTTTGCCTGGAATTAAAGCAGTGTGGGAAAAATTCCCCTTGGAAAAGTCCTGGATAAATGCAGCGTTCAAAAGCAAGTGGAACGTTTGTTTATATATATATTTATATATAGTAACTTTTTTTCAGGGTGCTGATGAAGTTAGCTGTTGTTTGTCAATTTCAGCTTTAATTGCCAAAAGGCTTTTTAATTTTTTTTTTTTCCAATTTAAAAGGAACGTTCTGCATAGGACTAAAAGCAAACAAATAACCCTGCAAGGAAAACAGAGCCTATCCCATTGCCCCCCACCCTCTACCACAAAAAACCCAAACCAAGCCTTTTTTGCCTTAAATTTGTACCTAAAGCTTTATTGAAAAGGCATTTTATAATTTTTTTTTTTTAGTATTCTGTCATTATTCTATTTACACATGAAGCTGAAAATGAATAAATAAAAATTACAGTTGCTCATGAAGAAATAATTGGTTTCACTACTGTAGTAATTTGTATATAAAAACGTACACGTTGACTGATAAGCACCGCGCGTGCTAAGAACAACCTAGGTTGTGGGGTTTTTGTTTGGGTGTTTCTGAGCGACTCGAGTAATAATTGTTCTTTTTAATTCTAGTGGCACGGCCGCGCTGTGTTACATAACGCCGGCCACTGATGCAGCGAGGCTCCGGAGCGGCAGGCTGCCTTCTCCCAGTTCCTGCCCCCCGCCCCGGCCCGGCCTCTCTCCGCCTCCCTGCACAGGCGGCGGGGCGGGGCGGGCAGGGAGCGGCGCAGGCAGCGTGCCGCGCGCTGCCCCGCCCTGCCCCGCCCCGCCCGGCCGCAGCGTGTGGCGGGGGCCAGGCCCCGCCCCGCAGCAGCCGGGGGGCGCGGGCCGCAGCCGGAGCAAGCGGAGGGAGGAGGCTGCCCGCTCTTCTTCAGCAGAGGAGGAGAGCTCGGGTGTTGCTTTCAGCTCTCGTCGGAAAGGTTGAGGTTTTGCTTTTTGGCCTCGTAAGCCTGGGGACTTAGCAGCCCTTGTGTGGGTGATAGCAGGCATTGCCTCCAGCAGTTGTGATTCCCTTGGGATACCGACATCTTGCGAGAGCCCTTTGGGTGTGTTTCATAACCTGAACTTGCATCTGCTTCGTTAAAGTGTTCAGCTTTAATAAGTTCTAGAAAGTTGCTGTGCAGTGCGGTGGTGTTTTCAAGATGTTCAGGCTGGAACGTTGTCTCTCTAGAGCATTGAAAAAGACCCCATGTGGCTGCTGCCATACCTTTATGCTCTTTATTTATCATCAGTGAATATTCAAAAGCAAAAATCCATTATTTTGCTGAACTGCAGACCGTGAGAGACCTTTTTCCAAGAAGGGATACAAATAGAAACCGAATCTTAATGTAGGATGTGCGTTGGGCACACCTGGAAAAATAAACTTCATCTCCCTGATGACTGCTGTGTGTAGAGTTGGTGCTCCATCGTGTATGTCGCACAGTAATTATGTGCCGGAGTTGGTGCTGTAGGTCTTATGCACTGTGTTTGCACACGAAATGAAAAATTACATAGAGCTTAGTCATGGAGAAGCGCTTGTATAATGAAAAGGTTGTTGTCTTTTCAGCTGTAGCGGCCTTGATATTTAAGCTGTTCCAAACCTCCTAGACAGCACTGCAGTGAAAGATCCTATTGGAAACCAAGGCTGAAGGGAATGTGGGATAAACATTTACCGTGTTATGGAGAGTATCTCATGTAAGCGCCTGATAACGATGTGAAAATTTCTGTGAGCTTTTGCCCTTCAGATATAATCTGGTTATGAACAGTGTCATATTAGCCAATCTATAGTCTGTTCTTATGATCGAATATGCAGAATTGGGCCATGATGGTTGTGGGTGGCTTTGACTTCCCTGGGCCTTTCTTGAGGTTTAAACCCAGTCATTTGTGATTGACAGTTTGCTGATTTGAAGCCTGATTCTGTAAAATGTCAGCAGGTTTCCCAGCTGTGGATCATGCTTGGCTTCCACAGGTGTGGAGCTGGGTGAATTGTTAACCCTGTTACATCCATCGGAAGAGGAAAAGGGCGTGATGGTGGGGTAATGGTTATACTCCTGGCTGACCCCACCTCGCACTTCTGTTCGTGGTGGGGATGGAGAATGAACACACAAATGGAAGGGCAGTACTTAAATTAGCATGCGCAGAAATAGCTTTTTTCCAGTTAAAGGCATCTCTGTAAAGAGGCCTTTCCTCATGCTGAGAAACTGCGTTCACTTATTTGTTGAGTCTGTTAGACACTTTACACAATGGAGTAGAAGTAAGGTAGGGTTATAACTTTTAGTTTGCTCTGTTCATTGTAATTTCTGCGAGTTCCTTTCTCTCTGTTTAAGTTTAAATGAGTACACTTAGCATGAAGTCAAACCGTTTTTTAAATAGAGGATTTCCTAATTGTATTTTCCTTTAAAGAAAGAAAAGTTTTTCCATTCCACTAGTGCTATGCAAAAGAGCCATGCAAACCAGAAAGGGAAGTTAACATGATTATGCAAAACGGAAACAATCCTACCAAAACAGCACCCCCCAACCCCCTGCAAACTAAACCCAAAAGAAAACTCCGCAGCTGAAATCCAAAACAGAGCAAAACAAGGTGGATGCAAAAGGCAATGCTTTAGGCGAAAGAGGGGAAAGAAGTGAAAAGGATACTGTTTGCACAGCAGTTTAAAAATAGACGGGGAATTGTCACTAAAAATAACCTTGAAAAAGTTAAAACTGATTGTTGATGTTGTCTTTATCTGGAACAAGGTCCTTAAGTTGCTTTTACCATTCTTCCTGCTAGCTGTTCTGTTTAAAGTAAGGCTTCCTGTATTCTGGAGAATAATTCTTGTGTTGTCCTTCATTTAGCTGCCCTTCCTTTTTGACGTCCACTTCTGTTTTAGACAGCTAATGACTTTGTGCACTTCTGTGCTGAGGCGCTATCAACTGAGAGATCAAATTTGTTCTAGTGATCTTATCCTTTCAGTAAACCCTCCATATTTTATGGCAGTGCTGTAAACATGAAGTGTATCCCTTCTGCTTCGTACTCTGTCCTTGCACTTTTGTAGACGTTTGCATTTAAATGCCTTCAAGCGCTTCTCATACAATTACTCACTTGAAGACGTGGTTTGTTTGTCAGATGATTTTCTACTCCTGGTTAATAATTTTGCATAGGTTGCAAACTTCAGGAGACTTTAGTAGTGCAATAAAGTAAGCATTTTCAAGTAAATACATCCTTAACAACATGATAGACAAAGCAAGCAGTAAGTAGTAACTGAAACAAATAAGAAAAATAGTCTGAGGAGTGACTCTACAACAGCTTGGATATCTGAACATGTTTATTGGTCCAGCAAAAGGAAATGGGAAGAGATTTCTCGGGGAAAAGTGTGTGCATCTTGTGCAGTTTATGTCTGAATTTTGATAACTATTGCAAACATGTTGCCTGTTAATGTTATGTGGTGTAATTAGCAAAGCATTACAGAAGTTAACTGTATCACACATACTTTTCAGACTGTTGCAATGAGTTTCCCTGGCCATCCCCCAGCGGGTGGATATCCACCAGCAGCCCCAGGTAAGTTGTTTACATGAAGTAAATATTAAATGGCAGTGGTGGTCCTGTCTGGAGTGGCAGGTGGCATGGACGAAGAACAAAACTCTGGAGGGTTTTCTTGACTCACTGAAGTTTTCCTTGCTCTCTTGTTAAGCCCTATTTTATCTTGGCTGGGTATTCTGATTTATAGAATACGTGTGCTCTACCATGTGCTCCTACAAGGTCCATTTTCATTCCTCTCAAACGAGGCACATAGCACTAGGAGATGGTCGTAATTTGACCGAAATCAATAACTGTCAAGGAACAGTGTCCTGTCAGTACTGAGTCTTGAAGGCAGCTGGTGAGAAAAATGAGTATGGGGAGAAATCAGCAATGCAATTTAAAACCATATCCCACAAAAAATCAGGGCTTTAATGATGACATTATGCCTAATTCACTGTTCTTAGGCAGATGGTTGTATATGGAAGGGAGAGGGCTGTTATGAAGGATATCAATTATAGTAATGCAAAGCTGATGAATCACGTAACTACTGCTTGGTATCAGGGTGAACTTTATAGTTGTTGGCAATGAACTTTACAGTTGTATTGTTGGTAGAAAGAGAGAACTGGAGTCGTATGGGTATGGTGAAATGTGGAGTTAGGCAAGCTAACTTGAGGAGGGGAAGCAGTGTGTGGTGAGAAGCCAACCTAGGCTGTGAGGATAAATCCTATTTCTCAGCAGAATATTCTGGCTTAGTTAGACTGCTGTGCAGACAAGACTGCACTGCTGTGTGCAGCTAAGTTTTGTGACTTCAGTAGCTGTGAATGTACTGTTGTGCTCTGTAGACATCTCTCAAATTAGGAACCTAAAAGTTATTAATATCTTCCTACTGGAATACCCAGGCAACTTTGTAGTTTAAGAGAAACTACTCTCTAGTTTACAGTATTAACTCCTGAGCGTTGATCTTCAAATATGTTTACAGTTGTTTTAAATGAGAACATAAAGATTCAACAATAACTAACGTGATTAGAAATATCCAGTGAGGCTTCTCTTTCTGTCACTGCTACCCTGCACATATTCAGTTGATTTTCCTTCTCCCAAACTGCTGGTGTTGAACAGACGTTACATTAGAAATGTGAGTAGTAAGGAATAAGCTTAAAAAGGTGTAGTTTCTTGTTTCAGCACGGCTATGTTTGATTTCAGGTAGCAGTCCTTGGGGTGGTGCTGCCTATCCACCTTCAAATCCACCTCCAATTGGGCTAGAAAATGTGGCTGGCTATGCCAATCAGTTCAATCCCAACTACATGGCTGGAATGGTGAGTTTGCTTTCATTTAGTGTGTTTTACTGTGACTTAAGTGCAAAGTTGTGTTTCTGCCATTGCCACTGAGAAGGTTATCACTTGAGTTCTGTGCCTTTATGTCTAGTCTGTTTAGGTGTTGAGCATTCAATATCAACAAAGAAAATAATTACTCCAAGCTATTCCTTATTTTAGGAAAGCAGACCACTAGTTAAACATTAATTTAAGAGCCTAACTTCAAAAGTCATGGACATAAAAGTAATATAACTTGGCTTTTGCTCTGCAGAGAAATAGGGGAACAGACTATTAACCCTAGGTGTCCACTGTTAATATATTCATGTTGGTAAACACAGTTCAGATTTTGCCTGTTACATGGATTTTGGCCAGTCTGAATAAGGAACAAGGCTGTGCAATTTGAGGTATCAATGACTCATCCCTGAAAATAATATGGGATCAGCTGTCTCTTACAAGCACTGATGTTTAAGAGATGGCAGTAAAAATCTTTTACACTGATGAAAATTCAGACGTTTCCAATGTGACTTTTTTTTTTTTTACGTAGAGTAGAAGTGAGTAATGCTTCTGACTACTTAGTCTTCAGAAATCCATTATGCTGTGTAACGAATGCACAGTTTGTAGGAAGACATTTGCATTGTAGATGCTTTTCTAAGGCAATGCTTAAATTAAATGATTTGACAGCCAGCAGTCAAAATGAGCAACAAACTGGCTAAGGTGTACATAGCAAAAACCACAGCAGCTAGCTTCTGAGAACACTACAGTCATCAAATGTTAGTTCTCCTGATTCCTCTGAGGAAGAGGGTCTGAGTGTGTCACGTGGGAAGATGATATTGCACGTGGAATGGAGTATCTTTGTGGCAGTATTTCCAAATGTAGTCCAGGTGAACTCTTGCTAGTTTTAAAATACTAATGCATCTAGTGCGTCATAAAACAGCCAGAGGTTGCTCAGAGTAAATCCCTGTACTCTGATGATGCTGTGGTCATGTAAGGCAGCCATGGATGGAGAAGGGATGATTGTAGTTTTGTGTTGCTGGGATTAATTGGCGTAAAATTTTGGAATAAGAGCTGTGTGGCTATTTGCACTCTTCCATGTGAGCAGTGTGTAATGCTGGCTGCAGTGGCAGGTATGCGTCTGTTGGTTCTGCTTGTTGATGTATGGTAGCTGATGATTATAGTAAAGCAAGAGTCAACTGAATACAGGTTTTTTTCCATCTTGCTTGCTAATAAGACATGATTATTGCAAAGTTCTTTTGTGGATGCAGAACTACTTATCTGTATTGGTGGGGAGGGAGGTTGTGTTGTATTAAGCATGTTATTGCAACTCAACTGTTTGTGCTTTATTGGCTGTCATTGCAGGCATCCAACCTGGCAGGGACTTTTGGAGGGGCAAATGTACCACAAGGCATATATCCTTCAACAGCTGGGTGTTATCCCCCAGTCCCTCCAGGTGGCTTTGGGCAACCTCCATCAGGACAACAGCCCTCTTATGGAGGGTATCCTCCACCTGGAGGAAATCCACCATCAGGAATGCCAGCTTACGTGGGATATCCAGGCAGCGCTTTTCCAGGCCAGCAGCCTATGAGCTATCCAGGGCAACCACCAGCAACTTACCCAGGGCAGCATCCCATGCCAAATTATCCTTCAGGCCCAAGCATGAATCCTGCTATGCCCTCTTACCCAGGAACTACAGGGCCTATGGTTTCTCCTGTAACAGTAAGAGCATTCAGTACTTTTTGTTTTGAGATGCGACCATGTGTATGTTTCTCTACGTTTTCTTTGTGTCTGTGAGTGTAAACCAACCCTAAAACTGAAAAGAAACTAAGGAAAAGAAGTTTGACTAAAGAGAGAGATGCAGGCTCATAGGCTCATATGAGTTGAAACAAATGCTGGTTTACCATGTTATCCAAGAAGGATTTGACATGAATTAAAATTTAACGAAATTTGCCTTTCTAACTTAACAAAGTATTGCCAGTTGTATATACAGTTTGATAGAATCATAGAATAGTTTGAGTTGGAAGTGACCTTTAAAAGTCATCAAGTCCAACCCTCCTGCAATAAGCAGGGACATCTTCAACTAAATCAGGTCGCTCAAAGCCCTGTCCAACCTGACTTTGAATGTTTGCAGGGATGGTGCTTCTACCACCTCTCTGGGCAACCTGTTCCAGTGTTTCACCACCCTCATTGTAAAAAATTCCTTCCTTATATCCAGTCTAAATCTGCCCTCTTTTAGTTTAAAACCATTACTGCATGTCCTATCACAACAGGCCCTGCTAAAAAGATTGCCCCCGTCTTTCTTGTAGACCCCCTTTAAGTACTGGAAGGCTGCTCTAAGGTCTCCCTGGAGCCTTCTCTTCTCCAGGCTGAACAACCCCAACTCTCTCAGCCTGTCCTCACAGAAGAGGTGCTTCAGCCCCCTGATCATTTTTGTGGCCCTCCTCTGGACTCGCTCCAAAAGGTCCATGTCCCTTGTGCTGAGGACTCCAGAGCTAGACGCAGCACTGAAGGCAGGGTCTCACCAGGGCGGAGTAGAGGGGGAGAATTACCTCCCTTGACCTGCTGGCCATGCTGCTTTTGATGCAGCCCAGGATGCAGTTTGCTTTCTGGGCTGCAAGTGCCCATTGGTGGGTTACATCCAGCTTTTCATCCACCAGCACCCCCAAGTCCTTCTCAGCAGGGCTGCTCTCAATTCTGTCATTCCCCAGCCTGTCTTGATATCAGGGGTTCGTCGAACCTTAGTTGATTGGACAGCAGATTTAATATCAGTGAACCTTCTTGACCTTGCATTTTCCCATAATTTGAGTATAGAAATGAACAAATTGTTTAAGGTGGGGTTTTTTGGGTTTTCTCTGTTACATCTCTAACAAAGTCAGTAACAGTGGTTGTCTTTCCTAAGTAGTAAAACAGAGTCTTTTACTGATTAACACTAATATGCAACTCAACTTGGTCTGAGTTTAGCATGGAAACCGAGGCACGATCACCGATGCACGGGGATTTGACCCTCTGAAGGATGCAGAAGTCTTAAGGAAGGCCATGAAGGGATTTGGTGAGCAGTCTGTGGATTTATACTTCAGTTAAAAGTAGAATTGCAGTTTTAATTCAGCACTGATCTTTTTCCATTGTTACATGTGTACTGGGTGGACTAGTTCACATGTGGTGGTCCTTGGTTATCAGATGAACTATTGGAAGTTCATGTAAGCAAAAACAGCATGATGAGTTTGTTATTTGGCTTGGGTTTTTTTTTTTTTGTATTCTTACTGTGTTTATGATTGGGAGTAGAGCTTGAAGTACTGTGGTTGTACACAGGAGGAGATAGTGTAGATGAGTTAAAGGCATACCTGTCCTTCAGCTGGGTTTAGGAGAGAGAGATTCAAATGGAAACAGAAAACTGAGTCCTTACATGACGTGCATGCTCATTCTGTGGTGTCTGCATTTACAGGAACCGACGAGCAGGCTGTTATCGATTGTCTTGGAAGTCGTTCAAACAAGCAACGGCAGCAGATCATCTTGTCCTTCAAAACAGCTTATGGAAAGGTAAATACATCATGAGAACAGAATCAAGAAGAAATGACAGCCTACATTCCTTCACTGGAAGTCAGAATGCAGTGTTTGGGAAAAAAGATTGGAAGTTGCTTAAGAGGAAGATGGTTCATAAGTCATAGCCTGTTTAGGGTTCTGCTTCTACCCACTCTTGACTTTTTCATGCAGTGTTTCAGATGAAACATATAAAGCAGTTTTTCTGCTAGGTGGATACTTTGACTCTTTGGTCTGTGCCGTCGATTTAATTGGGCCTTAATTACCTAGATGTATGTGTTACATTATGCTGGTTTTAGTCTTGTTAAGTGGAATAGCTTTACTTTGGAGATATATTATTGATGCTTATGCATAAAGAATTCTAATTAAAATCCACAATTTTGGTGCTTACGTTTGTCAGTTTTTGTGTTTATGCATTTTTTTTCTTTGTTTTTACTTCTCATTAGGATTTGATCAAGGATCTCAAGTCTGAGCTGTCAGGTAACTTTGAGAGGACAATCTTAGCAATGATGAAGACGCCTGTCATGTTTGATGCTTACGAAATCAAGGAAGCTATAAAGGTTTGTGTAGGAGATACAAATTTGGAAGATAGAGAAAATATTTGAGCTGATAAAATTTTTAGTAGTCATTTAAAAGCTTGAACTTGTATTCCCTCCTCTCTGTCCAGATATTCAACCCACTATTTGACTGATCTGTACCCTGTTTCTTGGAGATTTATCATAGTAAAATTGACAAATGGTTTTCCCATAGGTTAAAGGTAAAGACTATTTAATAGGTTTGTGTTGTAACAAAAATATATTAATAAATACATACACATTAAAAAATGTAGAAACTGAGTTCTAACAGTCTCTGCAGTTCATTTATTGCATAGTATTGAGTGAGCCACTGAGGCGGCTCTCTTCTAAGCCAGCTACTGCGTGGGACGCCTTTGTTTCTGGGTTTTTGCTTTGAGCTGTGATGGAGCTGATGATAAAACTGCTCAACTTAGAGTTTCCAGTGACTTTACACTCAGTGCTCAAGAAGAGTTTAGAAAACTAGGTTCATAAAGATTTTGGGCAGTGTGTATACCTTCTTTTTATCTTTTGCCCTACTGTAAAAGTGTATTTTCCTAGCCCATGATGAACTTTTTCTGAAATATTATGGAAATATTGTGTACTTTCCCTTTAAAGCAGACTATTTTATAAACATTTAGGTTTTTAAAATAAAAACAGGTCAAACATTTGTAAGTCAAGACAATGTTTAACTGAAGGTGAAATAAGTACTTCCATTACTGAGTCAGTAAGTATATTTACATGTTCTTTGTCTGCAGTTTTAAAGTAGCTAGGAGGATGAAATAATAGTAGCTGTATTGCAGTTGCAGTGGCTATCTACTAGTCAGTGAAAGTTACCTATTAGAATTAATAAATTCATCTTTAATGATAGAAAAAATTGATTCTTAAAATGCCTAAAATCTGATGTGAAGGATGACATTTTAAAATGAAATTTTGTTTTCATAATTATTTTAATTATCCGTTCAGTTTGTGTCTTTAACATGTTTCCAAGATACAGATATGTATTATAAGTAGCATTTAAACTACTTGCTTGGATTTCTCTATAACAAGATTGTATTGTGATTGTATTTTGTTGTATAGTTTTATTACATTTCTTTTATACTAGGTTGTAGAAGTAAGATGAGAATCTGAAAAGTGTGTTTTCTCCTTATGCTTTGTTTTAGGGCGTTGGCACAGATGAAAATTGCCTCATTGAAATCTTAGCTTCTCGCAGTAATGAGCATATTCAGGAACTCAGCAGGGTCTACAAAGCAGGTTAGATTTATCGCTGACAATATGACCTTAAGGACTGAGCAATGGTGTATGATGATTCATGACTGTCTCTCTCCTAGAATTTAAGAAAACTCTGGAGGAAGCAATAAAAAGTGACACATCTGGACACTTTCAGAGGCTTTTAATTTCACTTTCTCAGGTACTTGTATGCTGGGATTTTGGAGCTTGGGCTTTTTGTGCATGTGTCTATTTGTAGATTTGGGTTTTGTTGTGTGGAGTTTTTTTGGTTGGTTGGTTGGGGGTTTTTTGAGTTTTTTGTTTGTTGGTTTTTGGTTGTTTCATTTTGTTTTTTTTAAAAAGCCCACCCATAACACTTGTGTATCTTCAAATTCTTTCAGGGAAACAGAGATGAAAGTACAACTGTTGACATGTCTCTTGTCCAAAAAGATGTGCAGGTCAGTAGAAATTCGTCATCATTTTTAAGTATAGTCATCTCAATACACTGAAATTTGACTGTGTGGTTTCTGCTTACTCTTAGTTTTGCACACCTTGTGACTTCTGCTGATGTAGTGCTTATGTTTCAGTGGATGAAAGGGATATGAAAAGCCCTGATAGAGTGTTAGAGCCATGTAGCTTCATTACAGGGATGAAGCTCTTGGGAACAGAGTCCATAGGGGTTTTTTTATCTCTCATTCTATCAGCTCTGTAACTTTTCCAGGTGTCGGGCGATTCCATTGTGCTACTTATTAAGGGAATGGTCCAAAGAGGTTTGAGGTGATACGTGTGTGGATTAAGTTTTAATCTAAATAACACTTGCATTAGCCTTTGCCTGTTACTTAAGGAACTCTGGGGTTTTTGTAGCAAGGAAGGCAGATGGACCCAGTAACTCTTGCCCTGTTACTTTTTTTTTGTGCATTCCTTTTTGCCACATAGCGAAAAGGAAACCCTGAATCGTTTCAGCACGCTCCTGTCGTATAAATAGTAATGCCATTAGGTTTCTACATAGTATGCCTTAGCCAAAAGACAAGAACATCCCAGAACATACCTAGAGGCATAGAAAAAAAGCTAAACATAAGCCCTGTTAGGAAGAACAGTTTTGAGGTACTTTTTAAACAATTTCCCCCCAGCCCCGCTTTAGTAATCTGGAGTTCTTGTGTTTGAGCAGTTATGCATCAGTGAGTGAGGAAGACTGCAAGTTAGCATATTGTAGGCAGGTTAGAACTAGTTGCTATTTATTCATTACTCCTGTTTTCCAACAGTACATAGACTAAGAAGTATAAAGGGAGAAGAAGCTGTAAGGAAGCAGATCTGTAACTCAACTTTTCAGCCTGACTGCATTTCTGAGTAATGAAATGTGAATTCCCTTCTGTGTTTAGGAGCTGTATGCAGCTGGAGAGAATCGTCTAGGAACTGACGAATCCAAATTCAATGCCATTCTGTGCGCAAGAAGCAGGGCCCACCTCAGAGCAGGTAATGGCATCCTCTACATAAACAGTAACAAACAGTTGTATGTAATGATAAAAATGTACAACACTGCTCTGCGCTTGAATTTCCCCTATTTGTAAAATGAGTGTAATGATACCTTAATGTAAAGCAGAGTGAATTCTGCTGAGGCAAAGGGTAGACAAGAGCTGCACAGTAAGATCATCTTTCTTAAATATCAGAGCAGGTAGAGGTCATATTTGTTCAAATGTTTCTCTGATTAAAAGATTTAAGAACTAGAACTGTTTCAATTTTGCATGCTTGTATGTGCACAAGACACTTGCAGTCCTTCACTTACCCTTTTACTTGCTAGTGATTAGGTGTTACTTCAGTCTATAGTGGTGGAAATGTCTTGGTAACTACATAGAATTTTTGAAATGTGCTACATATTGAGGTACTTACATGGAGAGGAAAGGGATGGGTGCATATGTGTGATAACCTGAATGTTTTCTTAATTTTATTGATACCTAAAGCTTTCCTAGAGGAATTTTCACTGTTTCCCTTACGGTGGTTTCTTAGTCTAGCCCTTTAAAAATAAAGACAGAAATAGGCAAGCTAGAAGGAGCATCATGACATGTAAATGGAACAGTATGGTTGACAACATAGTATTAGTCTTTGAGACGTTAAAACTTGTGTAAGTATGCTGTAGTATCAAGTTGAGAAGCGTGATTGAAATGAAGCCATCCAGCATGCACCAGTGACACCTGTTTTCGTGAGGCTGACTCCCAAAATCTTTCTCTTCCATTAACAGTCTTCAGCGAGTACCAGAGGATGTGTAACCGGGACATTGAAAAAAGTATATGTCGTGAAATGTCTGGAGACCTGGAAAAAGGCATGCTGGCAGTAGGTATGTGTCGTCATAGCAAATTCATTCCTGGTATTCTGCTACAACTGGCTGAGGTGGTGGTATCTGTGACTCTGGCTAAGGATGTTTTTCTTAGTAATAATTCCAGTTTTCTGCTTTTTATGTTGTCCTTTCTGTGAAGTCACTTGTGGTTAGTAAAGCAGGGTACTTAATTCACCTCAAAACGACAGATGAAGCTTTTGCTTCAGGCAGCTGCAGAATTTAAATTTCACATGTTGAAGTGGGGAGAGAATTATTAACTGTACTTGGCATTGTTTTAAGAAGTGATGAGAGCTTAGACCAACCACTGAGTCAGTGAGAAAGGAATATTTGGGACAGCTTTGAAAATCAAGCAAAATATAGGCATTAACCCTCTAATTAGTTACCTCTACCTCTTTTTAGTATAAAGGAAACTTAAATTTGATTGTAAAGGGGTTATTTTTTCCACATTTCCTGTGGCTACAGCTTTGTTAAATCTTTGTTTTGAAGTGCCTCCACTACTTCTGAAGAGTAAAGAGTCTTACTTCAAGTCTACTATTGTCCCCTGGGAGGTAGTCATTAGTTTCCATGAGGTTGGGACAAGCCCTCAAGTTGTTGTACAGTAGCATTATTTGGTATGTTTTATTCTAGATAAAATTAAGGAATTCTTTATCTCTCTTGTCTTCTGTCTCTCGTCCTTTAGATGAGACTGCTTCTTTACATCTCCATTTCTTTTCCTGTTTATTACTGTGAATTTACTGTGGTACCTAGAGCTGCTGTTCTTTGGTTTTGAATACGGTAGTGACTAGAAAAGTGATGTAACAACAACAAAAAAAAAAATCCAAAAACCTCCTACTGAAATAAATAGGGAAAATGTACTTTGCATCATTTGGAAACAAGATGAGAGAGGACATTTGGCTCAACCGCAACAGATTTTTTTTTTTCGTAAGCGTTTATTAACAAAATCTTGCCAAATGGGAATCAATTTTAAAAGCCTCATTTTTTTTCACTCCGATCTTGTGCATATGTGAACAGTGTAACTATTGTTCTTACTCTGCTTGGCCAAGCTGTCACTGTAGTGGCCTTTTAATGACCCAAACTGGGTCCAGTTGTGTTGGTGAGATACATTTGCAGACCTGTCCAGCATTCAGAATTTGTCACCTCAAAAAATATTGTTAAAAAACCAAACTTATAGAAAAAAAGTATTTCCCAGCGTTTGTAGAAAAAGATCACCTTGGTAAAGAAACTGTGCTGTCAGAGTTTGAAAGTCCTTTGACTTCACGGAGCTTTGCAATCACTGGACAGGTCTCTATGTAGACAGAGATTCATAATTGGGACTGTAGCTTGCAAACAAGTCAGTAGCCTTTTGAGCAAGAATTGTCATTACTATTCGCTGATTAACTCCTTTATTAAGTAGATTTTGTTTTGGTTTATTTACATATATATGTATATACACACATCTATATCTGTATCAGTCAATGATGTTAACACCATTTGTTCTGTGAACCTTATTTTCAGGAAAGAAAGTTTTTCTAATTGAAAATATTTAATTTTGCTTTCTTTAAAGCTTTCTGGATTGTACAACTGGTAACTTACAATAACATCTTCAAACATCTTAAAGTGCAAGTGTGTTGTTTTAGCTAAATACAGTATAAAGAAACATGCATTTCATTTGTCATTCGTTTTTGAGTTGTATTATACATGTCATTGACAATTGTGCGTGGTGAACTGCTATCTCTCATCTACATTTTCCTATTCAGAAAAGTACTTTTTCCTATATAGAATGTGTGTTGCTGTGAAATATGTATTTAGGTTTACCCCTTTTGTTCTGTATTGATCTTACGTGACTGCTTTTGATACCTTTTTATGCATAAAATATGTCAAATGTGGTTTGTTTTCTGTGTAGTTTGCCACAAATTGCATGAGTGTTTACTTGTAACCAGCATAGGTCAGTATATAGATTTTAATTCTGATGAGTGATGGAGGATTCTTTCATTATTCTGATTAAGGTGATTTAGGTTTTACTCTTTCAGATTTCTAATTAGCTGTGCTAATTAAATATAAGATCCAGTCATTACTAAATAAGCATGTCAAGAATTTTTCAGGAGTCCTGGTGAACTTTGTGGCTAAAAAAAAAAATGTAACTATCTAGAAAATAAGGGTAAGGTTTCTGTCATAGGTAGCTTCCCAACTTATATAGGGTAGGACTTAAATTTGTCATACCTTTCAGATGCATGGCCTAAAAATTCTTGAGTTTGGAAAAAGACATGAGCACCACTAACTATGTGTTCCTCCAAGCCTTCTGCCCTCTTTTTCCTTCATAAGCAAGAATCTGGTCATTGGACTTTAAAGGTTCATTATGGCTGCTTCACACTAGATGGTTTCTAGTGATGGAAAAGTTTGCTTTGATCCATGAAATGTGGTAGGTTCTTTAACTTTATTGCAGCTACTGTTTTGATTTAAAATCATTTCAGTGACTAATTGAAGGAGTGGAAGCTGCATCATATCAAGTTTTTTTATATATATGTTTATATAAAATTAAAGCATGTGACTATCTAGGGTAAGCTCGAAACATGACTGTGATTTCTGATTGAGGAGGAATACTTGATTTCTCTTATACTGTTTCTTTTTGCAGTTAAGTGCCTCAAGAACACACCAGCTTTTTTTGCAGAGAGATTACAGAAAGCTATGAAGGTAGGAGCCTGTGACAAGATACGTAAACTTAGGAGTGTGGTTTTTCTTAAAAATGCTTGTGCAGTTTATTGGAATGAATTGTTCAGATGAAAGTATTATGTTTTTCAGTGGACAGATGACTAACAAAATTCAGTCATTATTATGAAAGCCTGGAAAAATCTAGCTAATTTGTTCTGTTTAACAGAGACGCATACAACCATACCTTAAACAAAGAAAGTCTTGACTTGGTAAAACACAAATATGCTGAAGACTCAGTGAAATTGATATATTTTAAATAGGGGAGTCTAGCTGAAATAAATAAATAGGCCATTAAACTCACCAAACTTTCCCGACCCTTTGTCCCTCTGACAAACCCCACCTTTTTTTTTTTTTTCCCCTAACTGTTCTTGTGCAGAGAAATGACTGTTAGTGTCCTACCAGTAAGTTTAATTTATTAAAGCATAATAGACCAAATTTAGTTCAAGCTTGTTGTAAATGGCTGTTTGTGGGGTGATGATTTGGTTTTGTGGGTTTTTTTTACTAGTGCTATATCATCCAGCATTTCCACACATTATTAACACATTATATTGTTGTTCTGTTTGTTTCAGGGAGCGGGAACAAAAGACAGAACTCTGATTCGAATCATGGTATCCCGCAGTGAGGTTGACCTGCTGGACATACGTGCGGAATACAAGCGGATGTATGGCAGATCCCTCTATACAGATATCACTGTAAGACTTGGAGATTTTATCTTCCCTGCTGTGACATCCTTTCTTCTAGTAGAACATGGATCCTTACACTGAATAGCTATTAGCTGCACTGAGCATAGCTGACTGTGTTTGGTTTGCTGCATTTGTCAGGAGAGTGGTGGCTGAAATGCCAGAAAACAGACAACACTTGCTTCTGCATGAGATCTAGATGAGCTAGAGATGAGAAGGAAGCCAACAGAGAAGGAAGGAAAGGGAAATTGGTCCAGAGGAGTTTCAGAGACCTGGTTTTAAGTCTGATCTCTGTCCCAATCTCTATATATGATCTTGTAGAAAACACTTAGTCCTCCAACTGAGTAACAATGGGGCTCTACCACATGTGTATGTTGAAAGAGCCCCTGTTTATTGCTTCTGCTTTTGACACTGGGGGGCTGCAGCTTGGTAGCGTTTGGAAGGAGTCCTGCAAAGACAGTGAAGAATAGCATGCACCAAAAAGTCTTTTCTTTTTCTGTGTTTCTTTCCAGGATGATACTTCAGGAGACTACCGGAAAATCCTACTCAAGTTGTGTGGTGGAAATGACTAAATGGAGCATTGAGCTTTTCTTAAAAAAGCTGCTGCTATTTTCATGTTTTTTTCTTTGAAGCATCTTCTTTCTCCAAAAGTAAATATCTAATGACCTGTTTCTCCTGAAACAATTACATTTTAAAAGATAATATTGCATATATCTTCTCTTCAGTGCAAAAATAGTAGATAATAAATGCCAAAAAAATATAAATATCAAACTTAGGTTCCATCTGCTCAGGATTCTGTATGGTTCTCTCAGCAATCCATGAGTGACAGGTCATTATTTCTTTTCTGCTTACATTATGTTGAAATAATATGTTTGTTTTATGGAACAAAAATCACAGTTGTATGATTTAAGGTTTTATTTTGTATAAACATTATGTGCCATTTTAATGCAAGTTTTATATATATTGTGTGCGGAGTTGGTTTCATGCTAGCCTACTCCCTGATGTATGGAGAGAACAGCCTTCAGTTTTTGTGTCTGGTTAAGGCTGTTTTAAAGAAGTTTTGTCAAGTTCTGTTTTCTTTCCTTGATTGTTTTTAAGGAAAATGTGTTCCACATTTCGTTCTTGCTAGGACAACTGTCACAAGGCAGTAGTAATGTTGATGGTAGTAAAGATTCTGTGGTTAGTATTTTAAGGTTTTGGATCATGACTTAAATATGTGTATGTAAGAAGAAGTTATGAAATTAAAGCTATGTTTCTTCTAACTTTGCAGACTATGCTTGTTGCTGTTCATGTTGATTTATGTGCGAGCGATGACTTAGTTTTTCTACAGAAGTTCTCTGCTTGAATCCACAGAATTACTCAAAACTGTTGTGTTGACAAGAGTTTGGGACTTGCATGTGGTTGATGAGCAATTTTACATGATATATGTAATCTAGTTATTGCTCAGTGTTTTCGTTTTGCATGCTGTAATTTCTCTGACTCTTGGAACTCTGAATTTTTATTCTCTGCTAGCGTGGATGACATCTCTTCAGCTTTCATTCTCAAAATACAAACGTGTAAAGAAGATAAAAGTACAAGGGCGGGAAGAGGTTTGGAGCTAGGTCAGTGAAAATAGAGTGCTTGTTAATAAAGAATGTGTAAACTCCTTTTGTTTCACACACATACGCATGCTCTCTCTCTGTTCTGTAAAGGTCAGGCAGGTCCTTTTTCCTAGAAGAAGTTATGTTGCTGTTTGTCATCGAAGAAAATGGGGGTGTTAGAGGGTGGATGTTGGAATTAATTCTGGGTTGCATTGTCACTATGAGAAGGGAGAATAGCGTAAAGATTACAGAATAAGGTGTCTGTGCATCCAAATGACAAGTTCTGACTAGGACGTGCAGATAGGACTCCTGTTGCGATCAATGGCAGCAATGTGACCGTTTCCAAAGCCAGACCACTCCGTACTCTCATTTTTGTCAGACGATCTGAGCATATTTTGAGAGAAAATTGCAGCTGACAGTGTGTCTTCATTGGTTTACACTGACAGCAAGAGTTCACTACTTTGCCAGGGAAGGGGTAAGCCTTTGAATTAAGGGAAGTTTGTTGGCTGTGCTCTAGTCCCAGACCCAACCTGGTTTTGTTTTCTTACTGAGAATGCTGTGTTTGAAATGCAGTTTTGGTGAAGTAGGGCTGCTGAAGATTTAATGTATAAAGCTTTCAAATAGTGTCTAGGAGCAAATACCTGTTTATTATAAAGCACAGGAACACAGACGGCAGACTACAGCTGAGGATTGTTCACCCTTGCTCAAATTCTGGAAACACAAGTTTATTAAATGAACAAAAGTGCAACTGTTCTTGACTACTGTACTGTTATATTCAGCTGTCTTCTGTCTTCGCAGTGCTCAGCTGGTATCTGTATAGAGAAGAGTTGATGTAACTATTTTTGCTTATAAGATCAGGATCAATCTTTGTGGATAAACATAATTTGAAACATGAATGCTGCTACTTTAAAGTGGGGAATTGTCACTTTGATTCACCAAATCATAGAAGGAAGGTCCTATCTGCAATTCTGGAGCCCTTTGGCAGTAGTTGCAAGCTCCATTTGAGTAGTACTTGCTATAGATGTGCTGCAAATATGCCAAAGTTGACTTAGGATTTCCACTTTAAATTCACTGTAACACTTTACTGGAACACTATTTTAATAAATTACCATTGCAAGGGAGTAACCTAATTGTTACCTGTTAACTGCCCCTCACAAAAAACTGGAAATTTTAATGAATAATGATGTTGGTGACATATCAGTCATGGTGACCAGATCCATACAGCCAACTGCAAAAACTAAAAACCAACGTGAACTAAAAACCAATGTAAACTCTACTGCTGTCTACTTTGAGCCCACCTTTTATCATGTAAATGCATATATATGCATGTGTGTATGTACCACAGTACAGCTATCTTAAACAAACAAAAAACCAACGCTGACAAAACCAACTTCACCAACGTGTCTGTGGATGCTCATACCTTTCCACAAGAGGCTTATTTTCCAGCAGGAGTATCTCTCACCTTGTTAAATGCGCTATTGATACTTGGGCAGAGAATGAAGAGGACAGAGCATTATAAGAAGCTGTGTGAAATAGGTGGGCTCATCCAAATAATTTCTGTTATGGCTTAATTTATTCCAAAAATGTTTATCCAGGAGCATGTTTTGTATGAGGGGCTTGCATGTCAAAGTTGCATTTAAGATACCAAATGGTAATACTTCCAATAACTTCTTTTGCTTGTTGTTGCCCTTCTTTGTTTCATTTGTCACACATGAAACTAAAGAATCACAAGATCTTAAAACTGAAAAGGACTTTGAGATTGCTCGATCCCTCCTGCTGTTCTAGGGTGTGATGCTTGTTTTAAATTTCCAGTGCTGGGGAAACTACAGTCATACCATTTCAGTGGTTCACTGTCCCTGTAAGAAAGCCTTGCATCGTGTTTTGCTTGAGTCTTTCTTGCTGTATTATTTCTTGTTTCATTTGCTTTTGCAATAGGGAGAAGACACAGCTCTCATCTGTATGGCAGCCTTACTTGTTCTGATGGGCTACTTCAATATTCTTTAGACTAAACATGCCCAATTTAACAACCTTTCTGTGTAGCTCATGTATCTAGCTCCTTGGCTGGGTTTTCATTTGCTTGGTGTTTTGGTTTGGTTTGGTTTTCCCCTTTTCTTCCCCCCCCTCCCCCTCTCATTAGTGTTGTTGAAACCTGGTGTTCAGAACTGGACCCAGTGTTTCAGCTGAGGCCTTAGCTGCACTGAGTTGAATGAAGGATTTACTTCACATCTTGCAGGGGGGAAAGATAGAGATTTGGTAGTAATATATGCAACACTGTTTTCAACTCAGCTTGTATCCCACTAGATACTTACCATCAAAAATGTCTGTAAGTGAGGTTCCTGGGGTGTTGGGGATATTTGATGTTGTCTCACTGATGATGTTGAGGAGCGATTTGACTTCTGATTCTAGATGCTCCACTGTTTTCATTACCTTCTAATGGAAACAAGGGAGACAAATGGAGAAGGGGGATAGTCAAAGGGTCAAGTAGAAGGAATTGTACCGACCGTGTTAGCGGAAGTGCAAATCTAATGTCCCATCATGCTAACAGCTGATTGAATTTCTATTGTGCGGTGCAGATTTAAATGTTTCTTGTGTTATGCTGGCCTCTAGTGGCAGGAAGTATTAAAAGTTTGTTTCGCAAGCGTTAAGTTACAGCACCTCTGTATAAAGAATCAGACGTAATTTGACCTCTTGGAGGGAGCTTCGCACTAATTTGTTTTTAATTCTATCTCATTTCTGAGCCACCATCATATCCGAGAAAATAATCTGCACAGAAGATGAGAGGAGCTGATGGGGGGTGGAAAGAGGAGGGCTCAGATAGCATGCAGTTTGGCAGTGACCCAGCTGGGAATAGTTAGCACTGGACAGGTATCTTGTGAATGCTTGACATACCAAGGAAAACTTTGCAGCTTTCCTAAAATCTTAGTCGTAGATTAGCTCTTGAGTGTCTGCAGGAGCGAGCAGAAACTCCTCTGTCAGTCTTGGAGTCACCTGCAGAATTCACGTCTAGCCATGTGCAGATGTGAAAATTTACAAGTATCAGTTCTGAGATTGTTGTGTTAAAGGCACAGTTACAAACATTTTAGAAAAGGCTGATATGTAATAGTCAGTGATTGGTTAATCAGTTGTTTGGAATTCATCAAGATTATGTGTTTCTGGTAATAATAGCTTTATGGATGGTTACAAACCATGTCATCTGAAAAAAAAAAAAAATAGTCAGACCTTGAATGGAATAAAATCAAGACGGCTAGAAACGTCATTCTTCTTTCTGTTCTTTGGTCAAAAGGGTGGGGTGGAGGTCTGGTAAGGTCCAGGAGCCAGTGCAGTAGCTCTTACCTCTTCAATAATATCTAAGCGTCCGTGGATCATATCGTGTTCGTTACACCAACTTCCTCTTCCCAAACTTCCAGGTAACACACTGACAGGATCTGCAGCAGCTGGAAAAACAGCCACAGTTAATTAGCAGGAGCTTTTTAATACCAATGCTTACCTTTCTGACTCCTGAAGTGGTATTTTGCATGCTAAACAGGATTGTTTATGAAAGCAAATGTAGGAGTCCCAGGTAGAAATTGAACCTCTCTCCCAATAACTGCAGATATACCCCAGTGCTGTGAATGTCTCCTTGCCTGGACACATTGGCATGGTTGGTTGGAACAAGGTGTTTTCTCTTGATGGGTTATTGTTTTGTTTATGTGTGTGTTTGTCTTATGCAATCTGTTTTCTCCTACCTGTGTAAGGTAAATTTATAGACTGTAACTCTGTCTTTACAAGTATAAAACCTAAGCGTTGGGAAGAACTGCCTTACGTGTCAGTTCATCTTAGACTTTCTTCAGGAGGAGCTGGTACGGTAAAGCTCTGAAGAGTAGCTAAGTTTGTTCATTTATGCCCCAAACGGATACAAGCTGGTGATTCCACTGTGCCAGAAACTTGCCCGTAATAGTCTGATTTTTGCAATGGGAAGGGAAACAATAAAAGCATGTACAGCTAATGCCATTTGCTGACCAAGTCACTTGTATATGGTGCTATATACAAAGTCACTTACCTCTGTCAGTTATCTGTGTTTACCTCTCAGTACTCATGAGCTCTTGCTCTTTCAACATTTAATTCTGCTGGCTATACTCCATGAAAGTTCAGTACCTGCTGGTGTCCAGGCTTTAATAGAACCAATTTCCTTCTTATAACTTCTGTGTGACATTCAGTAACATTTAGATTTTATTATGTGTGCACAGAACTGTAGCGGAGTATTTTAAATCCCACTAAATTGATAACATATCTTCCTCCATGCCAAGTTAGGTCTTGTTCTTGTTTGAGGCCTGAAGAAGCTATGATAATGAGAAATCAGCTGTAACTCTTTCTGTTGTAATTTGATTGTAACAGAGACAAAGAGGAAACTGAGCTTCAGTTATAATGAACAGTAAGAAACATAAGATGGGCAACTAGTTCTGTCTTCAGTTCTGTTGTGCGAGAGCAGTGATTAGTAACTGCTGCAGTCCTTCATCGCAAGTCTGGGCCAAGGTTTCTGTGGTGTAGAGATCAGATGATGGGAAACATGTGTCAGTGGATTGTAGCCATTACAATTTGATGGGATGAGACATGTACTCTGAGTTGGGATGCTCTCCTTGAAATTGGACAGCAGAGGGCGGGGAGAAGAGGATTAAAATGTGATCAGATGTACTAGGCGTTATTTAGATGTTGGTTTGGCAGAGCTTAAGACAGAATTTTATTATTTATTTGCAACAAGATTTTGATTTGGTTTGGTTTGGGTTTTTTTTTTTTTTTTTGTGCATTCACCAGGAGGTGGTGCTGTTAGGACAGAATCCCAAAGAATTCATCTACCTGTTTACAGAAGGCTGCTGAACTATGGCAGTTCACTAGCCTTTGCTTTGCTGTTGCCCTTTTTTTCCCCACTTGCTGCTGCTGATGGTGTTTTGGGAGTGTTGTTACCTTGTAACTTAGTGGTCGCGTGAACCATGCTACTTCTCAAAATTTTTGCTTATCTAAATGTTTTTTCCATTATGGCTGGAACAACATGGAAATACTGAAATTCTATTAGAAACAGAGGTTATGAAGCAGTGGCAAGTCTTTGTCTACAAACTTTGGCTTTCCTAATAGTATGATACTAGAAAGCTAAGCTCCATTTTACTGTCAGAGGTCAATAAAATTTCCACCTTTCCAATATTCCCAGCTCTAGCTCTCAGTGTCAAGCCTGATGGCCTGATTCAGCTATATTCTGAACTGATACCCATCGTGTTGGAGAGAGAACTGAGGGCAAGTAGAAGGCATGCTGTTGAGGTAACTGCGGATAAGTTGTTGCCTGCTGGGAACATTCCCAGATCTAACTACAAATGAACTGTGAAAAGAGGCAGCAGAAATCATCATGTCGACTAAGAGCAAATGGAAGAGTTTAAGAAGTCCCCAGGAAGTTATTTTTCACTGTAGATGGCTGGATCACAAGGTTGGATGGAAGATTTAGGCGACGGCCAGCAGCAGTTGTATGCAGTTGTTAAGGAGCTTTTGGGCAACTGTAAGTTACGTGCCAGGCTTGTTTAGTTTTGTCTGTTCCTTACAAAGAGAAACACAAGAGGGTTAATGTTGGCTAGCTCAAGTTAGTGTTGGCCACTTCTCTTTCTCTGATCATGCATCTTATATCATGCTGGTCCCTTAAAGAAAGCTCTGGTGTAGGAGAAGCAGAAGCAGCTGTCTGTCCTGCCTAGATCGGACTCTGACCCAGAGACTCCCTGGCCTTTCCAAACTGCCTGATGGCATGGTGGGCGTGCCTGTTGGCACTGTGCAGGGGCTCCTTTTGTCTTTTTCCTGATACAGGACCTTAAATCTGCAAAGTGACTTTTTAAAGCAGTCTTACCCAAAATGCCACTTGAATAATTCCTTTAGCTTAGCCCTTCTATATGAAAGAGGGTTCTGTTCAGCACAAACCTCAGCATTGTGCTGACTGCTGCTCTAGGCAGGTGTATATAGATGGGGAGATTAGACAAGATGGATGACTCTGTCTTTTGCTCAAAACAGAGCGCGCCATGATGGGTATGTATAGCCAGCGTAAGGTTGTTGCAGCTCACTGTGAGGTTAGCAAAACACTGCACAGCTTTGTGTGCACATGCACATCTAGAAAACTAGGTAAAGGGGGTGCTGTGAAATGCAGGACTCAGTAGTGCTTCGTTCCTTGGGCTGGTTGGTTCCTCTCTTCTGACGCAGAGACAGACAACTTCCCGGCACTCAGAGCACGTTGCTATGTTGTAAACTGTAACGGGATTACTGAAGGGGGAGGAAGTGTCTTGTCCTAGTTTGATGGGACTGTAAGATGTTACCCTGAACCACAGGACTAGTGCAGTACCTAAAAAATTTGACAAATAACCCAAGCCTGAGTGTCTTGGGAAGCACCTGATAGTTTGTCAGCGAGTGATAAGAGTTAGCAAAAACCAAAGCATGTCCAATTCCCTGACCTCACAGTATGGAGTTGTCTGAGGACTGACCCAGCAAAAACCCTCTCAGCCAGGGCCTGCGTGTCTGTGTCTGGTTAGCGACATTCACACTGGAGCAGAGGTGCACTTGCATTTGTGATTGCCCCTTCACTACTGTGCCAGAACAGGGTACTTCAGGTGGGTGGTTGCTGCTGCTAACTGGGCAGCCAGTGCTTTGGTCAGTGTAGTTTTCTTCTGTTTTCTGAGCCTTGGCTTGAGGCTTTGGCTGCTAAAACCCCTAGTTGTTATTTTGTTGTCTGGCTTCAGCTCTTAACCCACAGCCTTTATCTCTGGATTGGGCATCTGGTCCCTTGTAAATATGGCGTGCATCTGGGTCTGTATGGTCAGACAATTCAGCTGAAGCAGTAATTTCCATGTGCTCAAAGAGAATCACATGTTGTTTCTGAGTGCTACCCTTCTCCATACTGCAGTTGGTAAGAGAAAATTACACAGTCTGCCTTTGGCACTGACCTTCTCCAGCAACATCTCTACCTCGTGTAATAATAGCAGTCACTTGTAAAGGGAGTGAAGAATGGAAGGCTGCAAGCCATATAAGCAAAAGTCTAATGGCCTTTTAAGATACTTCCATGTACTTTCTCTCATTGCTGAAGAAACATCTTTGAAACGTAAATTAGAATTTTTACATGCTTATGTGTCAAAGCACATGCATAAATGCAGAAAACTTTGATAGTAAATTTTAAAGCTAACACCTTTTAAAAGTAAACTGCTCTTTGTGTGCTGTATATGCTACATATTTAAAATGTGTGAATATTTACAAATTCTGGCAGCTTAAGCAAGTGTGTAGGAGGCATATTTCAATGTCTTAAATATCTCATTTGAAACTTAATTGATTACTTTAGGCAGATATTTGTTGTAATGTTTCAATAGCGCAGAGAGAACATTACCTTTCACTTCATTTCCCATCTGCAAATTCCCACCTGATGCTTCCTGCAAGTGACATGCTTAGTGCAATTCTTGAAGTCAATTCTTTTGATATAAAGGTGGTTATTTTCCATCAAGAATCAGAACTCTCCTGTTCACGATAAGAAAATGACCCCTGTCTTTTTTCCTCTGATTAAATCCTCCATGCTACGTTTATGGTGCCCATAAAGCTGGGTAGTTCTGGCTGCCCTGTGCTGTGATGCAGTCAGATACCAGCAGACGAAGCGGGAAAATAGAGAATCTCTGAGTTGATTGCTAATAAGGATACATTTAATAGAAGAACATGATTAACATTTGAAAGACATCACATGATGAAGAGTAAAGATCTACGTATCATGTTCAGCCTGACTGTACAAACTTGATCTTACAGCAGGGAATAGAAAGAGCAATCAAGAATTAAAACAACCTTAGCAAACAGGTTGAGAGCAAAGGCCTTAGTTTCAGAATACCTCTCAGTTAACCTTGTCTGGTTTCTGTACCTTTGATATATTCCCCCAACCCCTCAAGATGTTGCTTCTACACACTCCCTGAAGAAGTCCCCTTCTAGGACCATCAGGATTCTGTCTATCCAGATGCTGTTAAACGGTTCATTTTTATCATCCAAGTAGTTGCTAATGTTAAGCATCAGAATAAACCTGAGCAATGTCTCTTCACTGGCATTTGCTGCTGTTACTAAGAGTGACAGAACTGAAGAACATGACCACACAGATCTGGTAGGTCTTTATAAGTGTCCTTCCTAAAGATGCATTGCTGGTCAAACTGAAGTTACAGGCTTGATATAGAAATTACTGGGTTGGGTTCTTTGGTCTGTGTTACGGAGAAGGTCAGAGTGAGTGACTATAGAGTTCCCTGTTGATCTTGAAGTCTATAATATTCCTTTTGCATCACCCTATGATCAGTGTGGTTTTGAAAGTTAACTGAGAGTTCATGTTGTGCTCAGGAGGGAGGGAGGGGTAAAACAAAGCAGGCCACAAGCCAAATGAAAGAAAAGTGAGATTGAAACAGGAACCAGATGGCAAATAAGGAAGCCTGAAATCACGTGATAGACCAAGGGGAACAAAGGAGGACAGACATAACTGCTCAAGAAAACATGCTATGCTGTGTGTTCTTGTTTGCACTGTCTTAGGTTTAGCAGTATAATTTTATTCCTGAAGCATATAGCATAAGAAGGCCAAATAGATTTTAATGAGAAAATGAAGGGGGTAGTAATGGATTTATGTTCCAATAGGAAAAAAAGTCATGAACTTGAATATAAAGTTCAAATGGTGAACAACCTAACCAGTTTGGGAAGAAAGCAACAGGCCTCTGAAGGGATTTGCTGATCCTTGCTTAAATTATTCCTGGCCTAAATGTAGGTGTTGGACTCCACTTTAACATGTATATATAACTTTGAAATGTTAGCTCAAGAAATTACATAGTTTACGAAAGTGGTTGGTGAAGTTAACTTGCAGCTGAATACAGAAATGGTTCAACTGCTTTGAACTTGCGCCACTACTAATACTACCAATATTAGTGCTTTCAGACTTAAGACCATGGTAAACCAAGGCTGTTAGTCATATTTAATTTTGGGGGCTGCTCTTAAAGGCATCAAACTTGGTTTCCAGTTGTGTCAACGTTTAATTACATTAGCATCCTTAGATATGGAAGTATTGGATTATCTTTCTGTACCACTACTGGTTTCGTTATCACCAGTGTGCCCAAATTAATTTTAAACTGTACTATATATAATTTAATCCACGTCAAATTCTATTGTTAGGACGCCAAAGATAATTGATTTAGGTAGAACCTGTTGTATTGGAAATGCTTTTTAATGTGCAGATTGTCTTCAAATTCTTACATGTTCAGGAGCATATTTTTAACTGGACATAGAGCATCTTCTAGGCTGTAATGCATAAACACTGCCTAATGCTTAGCACCTCTGAACCTCTTTCTAGAGTTTAGAGTTTCTAGTTGCTTAAAGATAAGGGAATTCTTGCCTTTAGCGATTGCAATAAGCACTGCAGGAATCAAAATATCTATGTAGAATTTCTTAGCTTTTTATATACTGTCATATGTTACTGTGCTTTACATTGGAGGCAACTGCAGAGTTTGCTTATATATACATGCAAATATACATCTATACACACATGTAAATATACATACACACACCTCTACTAGGCTCTAGCTTTTATGGCAGAACAACATTGGATATTCCACATTTGCCCTGTGTGGAATTTGCAAAGTGGAAGATGGAAAGTAGACATCGTATATTAGAGAGAGAATTGACAGTAGAAAGCTCTTCTGGAATTTGGGGGATGGGGGAGGATTTGTTTGGTTTGGTTTTTTTTTAAATGATTTCAAGAAGGTACACTGAAAGTTTTTAATGCCTGATTAGGGATTAATCGGTAATCTATACATTCACTGTATACTTCAGCTGCTACCTGAATGCCAAGTCATGGAAATATTTCAAACATGGAACAAAATCCAAGGGATTCCTCTGGTATCCAAGATTCATGAGCCTCTGATAATAATGGAAACATCCTGAAATAAGTTTCTTCCACAAAATTAATTATTTTTAATATTCATTTTAGAATCTAAATAAACATATCAGAAGGTCAAGTTCCAAACTTGCAGACGTGGTTTGTACTCTGTTTATCAAGATGTAGAACATGCTACTATGAATATGATTTCAGATCCTAGATTAGTTAAGATTGAATTTACTTTAATTTTTTTTTTTCCATGAAAGAGAAGGACCAAAGAGGAAACCTTGTGCATTGTGGGGTGTATTGAATTAGTGAAGATGGGTCGGGGTATCAGCCTACCAGGTCTCACTTCTCTTAAGTTCTCTGTCCCATCAACCTACATGCGAGGTGCCATGGTGTGATGTGTTCTGGTCCTGCCGTGCCTAGCTTGTGCTTGTGAAATATGCAAAATCAGAAATGGGACTTGATAGAAATTGTTCCTGGCTAGGAGATGGCTGCCACATATTTCTGTGTAAAACTACTCCATTTGGAGGAAGTCTTTGCTATCATAATCCATGTCGCTCTCATTACATAAGGGAGCTTCAGCTCTTGCTTACCCAGCAGTGGAGACTGAGAAGAGAGTGTACAAGGCCAGGGACAGTTTGTGCTGTTGGTGGGCACTTCTTTTTTCAGGCACAGAAAAATCTAGGGCCCCTGCCATGGCTATCTGCCAGACGCAACATTACTACTTGAAAAAACAACTTTTCCTCTTCTGCCATGTCACCTTATTTGTGATTGTAAGAACCACTTAAGTTTTGTGTATTTTCATTCAAAGGAAAGAGGATAACAATAAAATGTTCCTGCAAGGGAGCTGTTGGCTTGCAGTATGTTTCCAGCATGCTGGTCCTCTGAACAAGCAGCCAGGGAATACCCTCTTCTGCTTGCTGCTGCGATGGAAAATGACTACAGGGAATTGGACTTCTAAGGGACGTGAGCTATGTAATTTGCAGGTAGGTCACTCTAATTCCTGCTGTAATTTACGATGGGATACCTGATGCTTTGGGCTTTAAAGTTTCCCTTTATTATGGGTTTATTTCTGTGTGAATATATATTTGTTCTGGAAAATAAGGCAAAGTGTTAGGAGGATTACAGCTAGTAGCTGTATAGGACACGCTTGTGTGAGGAGAAGAGGATGAGGTGTTTTAGGAAGAAGAGGAGCTGTGTTGTAGCATATATAAATGCTGTAATTTGTCTAGAATGAGAAAGCTTAAGGCTGGTTTGAGAACGGAGGAGATGAGACACTTGGGTATTTGATGTCACTATCAATTTGAGGATGGCCACTGGTATCTGGGGATAGAGTTTTTCAATTTTATGAGAGCATGGCTTTTGGTCTGTGTTTAGTAATAGGAGCTACGGTCATGGGCAGTGGGTGAGGTGAGTCTGTGAATTATTAGTCAGCTCTGTGGTTGTGTAGTTTGCATATGAGTAAGTTATGGTAGTAGAAAGAAATATGATAGTACTATGAAAGAATATCCTTGTAGGTTTTTTTTCTAATACTTAAGCAAGTCTAAGAACTTGCTCGAAGATATATTTTCCTCTGGGAGACAGTTCATGTGTTCTGCAACAGCTCAGGAAGTAGAACTGTGAGAGAGAGGGGGGGGGGGGGAGAGAAAGAAAGAGAGATACACATGTATATACACACATGTACACATACATACTAGATCCTAGCATTCATGGCCAAGACTCACAACTGCTTAACCAGAGCAGATGAGCTGCGTTTATTAATACAGCTGCACCCTGCAGATGAGCAGCAAAAGTCCTATATTTCTAAACCCCTGACTTTTTTGGGGTTTGGTATTAACCTTTGCTTTACACATCGAAATTACGAAGTCCACAGGACTTAATAAATTAATTTTAAATATAACAAAACATAAGGTTTTACAGATATATAAAATCTATAAAAAGGCTTGCTTCTGTACAGAACTCCTATCTTCAGATTCTTCATGGTCTTAAGAAACACACCTACATCTGCGTACACTTTTTTGTGACAAACTTTCTTTCTCCCTCCTTGTTGGAGCTCAGAGATCAGTGTTTGCAAAGACTGTAATCCTTGTATTGGAGAGAATAATGCCAGTAGGTTTCTGTAAGGATAGAAAATACCTATAACATGGAGTATAGGTTAAACCACTACTACTTTATTAGTAGAGTCCAAGTCTGGCTTAAGATAGGACATCTCTCATAAATTTTTATTGTGGGTTTAATTCTACAATGCAGTAGTTTAATCTCCTAGAGGCAAAACGCTGTTCTATGAGAATGCAGGTGGTCATTTTGGGGCAAAAGTAGGCTGTTCTGAAGCGGTTTCCTCCTCTCCAGTTTCTAGGAAATGTTCTAGCTTATAGATCTTCTCAACTTTGATATTGTATGTGGATATCAGACGATCCAACATATTCTGAGAAGTCACATTATGTGATCTAAACGAAGAAAAACATTCTTACACTTGGTTTACTTTAACTTGTAGTTAAAACCAAAGGCACCTTCTGCTGTTTAAAAATTAATCCCCCCGCAGTGTGGAGCATTGAGCAGAAATGCCTCCACTGGAACTCTGCTGTCACTGCCGCCCTAGCAGCATGCTCAGTACTTGGTTTGCTCAGCTAAATGGAACATGTCAGTGGGGCCCACCCGCCTGCCAGGTACTTGTTTACCTGAGGACTCCAGGTCACCTCTCTGCCATGCGTAAACATGCAGCAAAGACTTTGCTGTTGGGGTGCTGCATGCCTCAGAACAATTTGCCTGGAGGTTTTTGTAAGGATGGAAACATGTTTAAATGGGGCAGATATCGAATGCTTTAGTGCCTCAGGCTACATGGTATGCTACATTTGAGCAGCACCCCGCAAACTATCCCAGCAACAGCAGCAAAGAACTAGAAACTGCATCCATTAGGCAGGAGCCTGCGGTTGCATCCAGAAGGGCTCCCGCACCGGGCTCTGCTCCTGAGCTATTTGAAGGCTGAGCTTTATGAATATAAGAGTGTTCATATTAATGGCTGAATTAAAACAAAAATTCTACTTTGACCAACTTTGGATCATTTATAACCATGGGGGTTGGGAGAGAGGATCTGTAAGGAAATCAAAAGTTAGATTCCCCAACTCAAAGGTAGCAAAGGTAAAGTGGGGATGACTTTTTTTAAGCCTGTCAGCCAGCCAGGGTCCTCCCCTGGCCATGACAGACAAAAACTTTCCCATCTTTCATAAAATACACCATCGAGACAGTGAAAATGATTCCCTGACTGGGTAGCTACCACCTGGTGTGATAATGGGTACCAGTCTCCCCTGCAGTTATTATTCAAGTACTATTCTATTTAGTTGGATTTTATCTGTGTTTGCTAATGATTTCAGCCTAAAACCATACTTTTGGGGGAATAAACAAAAACATTCTTCCAGCCTTTTGTTTTTTTCTCTAATTTCACAATTTTTTTGTGAAGCTTGGAAAACTCACAAGAGGATAGCTAGTGGAGCGAAAACAAATTAGAGTGTCCTTGCTGGGCTATTGATATTTCAGTTCATCACGGATAAACATTACAAAGCCAGTTGGGTGGGAAGGAGTCAGGGTGAGGAAGAAAGAGTTTTCCAGGAAATGTTTCGATTGTAATGGAAATTTACTACCCTGCCATGAAACACAAACATTGTGTGTTGTTAAGAAGTAAGAGCAGAGGGAAAACAAAGCTGGGCCTCAGCTAGCAGAAAACACGTAATACAAACAGGCTGGGAAGCCAGGTTTGCGGTTACAAGGGGACTATAAACCCTCGAACTAGCCAAACTGAATAGCTGTCAGTGACACACTCAGCTACAATGTGATTACAGGTTATTACAGCACTAATCTGTTGTTAATGAAAGTAAAATTCAGATGCAAGCTTATCAGATGTTCTGTGTTTATATGTCATACTCCCAAGGCATTTGGGGAAGGTATTACGTGCTTCAAAATCTCAGGAGTAAGTAACCCAAAGCAGAAGAGAAAAAAATGCAGTACTGTTACCAGCAAATCTTAAAAAAAGGGTTTGAATAAAGAAAAATCTTTCTCTATTTACCTTGAACTTCGATCTAATTTCTGAGTGGATTAGTGTGTATGCTAATAAGGCTGCCAAAGCAGTAATTATGGAAATGCAGGGCACTGGCTGCAGCACCTGAATAGGGTTCTAAATTTCTGAAAATACATTGATAATATCTCCCATGAGAAATAAAAATTCTCTACCAAGGCAGTATGCGGGATGACTTTAATAGTACAAAAATATAGTTTTTCCTGTTAAAAACAATATTCTCACAGAATGTTGACACATACCTGTGTCACCTTCATATAAAACCCATAGAGTAAGGCAGTTATTACCTCCCTCTCCCACCCTATGCAAAGGCTTTGACCATGCTACCATTAAGCTATAGTTTCTGCTTTGCAAGCTCGGAATCACTTACCTAAAAGATCTTGCTCCCGCAGGACTAAAATAAATGCTAGTGCCCAAAGGAAAAGCATGGTTTCAGCCTTTCCAAGCTCTGCCGTAGTTCTGGTGGAAAGCCCTGCAGCCTCCCTCCCTGACTTTGCATCGACGACTCCGTCCAGCCGTTTGTGCTGAGGTTTAGCCAGGGTTAGGAGGAAATATGCCCAGTCTGAGCCAAGATTCTTGAGCTGTTCTGCTCTGCTTCCCTCCTTTTAAAAAACACCCTTCCAGCTCCAAGCAAAGTCCAGTTACCCAGGCAAGCTGGCAGCGGTCCAAGGTCCCCAAAGTTATTTTTTTTACCCTTGTATTTATTTACACAGGCTACAACTGGAATGTGCTGAAGAGCATTGGATCCTGTAAATACACTAAGAGGGGCAAGAAATGGAATGGAGAAAGGAGGAAGGTATGCTGGAAGTTTTTCACTGTAGGATTTCATCTAGGGTGGGGCAGGCAGGAACTCTGGAAAACACAGTATCTTTAGCTCTTGTGAGCTTATGGGGCTTTTCCCATTGTTTGTTTGTTTCGAAGACTGCAGAAACATCTTTTTTGGGCAGTACCAAGTGTGGCAGATTGTCGTGGGAGGTGGCGACTGTCTGTAGTGTTTTGTGTTTGGACAGTATCGTAGGTGCTCCTGAGGAGCCACTTGAGCTTTTATCAGTTTGGCAGGTTTTTAAAATAGGTTAGACTTGGTAACATCACGTGCAATAATAGTGCTGCTAATGTTAGTCTGAAAATGTGTGTGATTTTTAGCAGGATCTTAATGAAATGTTAATTGTCTTGAGGGTTCATGGGTGCTGACTGGCTAAGTGTCAATTTTTGACGCCACTAGACTGGTGTTCAAAGACTTAAGGTAAGGTATCTCCTTCCTGGTATCATTCCTCATAGTCTTTTAAGTTGAGTTACCTTTTTTCAAACTATGGCTGTTAAGGTGTCCTACTTAATCCTAAAAGCCATTGTTCAGGATAAACAGTGTTCCAGTGAAAATAAAAACCTGTAAACTAGAACAGATGTCCTTAGTCTTTACCACCTCTCTAGCAGTCAGAAAATCAAGTTATTTGACTAAGACATGAAAGTGAGCCTGTAGAGATGCTATCATAGAGTTCAAAGTATAATCATCCTCAGAGACTTCCAAATCAAGTTAGATTGCAAGCTCAATTACAAGGCAAGATAGATTCAGTAATAAAGATCCTGTGATTAGAATTTAGCTGGTAACTTGGTTGAGGCACTAGGCAAATCAGGGTGCAGAACAACCTTGGTGTGTATTGAGCCCTCAGGACTGGTACTGGTAAGCTAACATTTTTATGAAATAAAAATGAAATTGGCTACGAGAATTAGAGTGGCAGTGTTTTTCTGGGTGTTTTGGCTTAAATCACTGCATAGCAATACTGCGATTTTTATGAGTTCTTGTTTTGAGAATAAATCTGATCATTCCTGCTGAAAAATTATATAAATTTTAATTTTGTTATGAGCAGGTCTTTAGAGAGGAACTTTAGAGAGGAATATAACCGTGAGTCCACTCTCTGTTTTATTCTGTGTTTGAATGTGAGACGCTGACATGTGGGCTATGATTTTTGAAGTGAGAAATTATCTTGTGTGTTGTCTGCATTTTGCAGAGAAGAGACTGAGGGGCGGAAGAAAAATATTTATGAATAGTTGACTGCTATTTCTGAAAGTGTTTGTCCTTTACCTTTGTCCTTTTTTCAGCAGAATCACTTGATGCTTTCTCTGTATTGCAAAGGGGGCCTGTTCATGGATACTTTTCTGTGTGCTCTCTGCCATCCTCTATACTACAATATTAAAAAGCAATGCACATTCATTGAATCAGTGTTCCCTTCAACACACAATAAAAAATACTGCGATTTCCGTTCCAGACCACCTCTGCTGAGGTCACTTACCCCTTTTACAACAGGTTTCTTCGAGGTTCCTCCTGAATTACTCTCAGGCCTCTGGAACAGTTCAGTCCCTCCAAAGCACTTGCTTTTTATTTTTACGTACTGTGTTATGTTTGACCACAGTGAGGTGCTGGCCTGTTAGCCACAGACAACAAAAAAAGTAGTGAGGGTTTTCTCTAGTATCATACTCCAGGAGTTGTTTCTGTAATGAGAGAAGTTTTTTCCTCTGCAGGTAAATGCAGCCAGAAAGAATACTTCTGCCAAGTGGGATTCTGGTTTTCAGTAGGACTACCTGTCCTGAGAATATTTATGATCTTTGTTATTTACCTAAGACGACTGTTATTTATATATACTCAGAATGAAACTACAGATGAAGACAACTTAACTAGAAACACAAAGTACAAAAAATCCAGGGTGTGTGACAAACCAGTGAATTGCAAAGCAGTTTTTTCAGTTCAAGACAGAAGATTTGAGAGCAGCAGAAAGGGTATGATACAAACCTATTTGTCTTCTGAAATGTTAGTCAGTAACTGATCACCACCAGAGAAAGCATTCTTTAGCACATTCATCTTGGAAGTGTCCATATATGAGAACATAATGAAATCGTATGAATATAGATTTGCACAAAATGCAGCTGTTGAGATGTTCTCAAGACACCAGCAGCCAAAAAAAGCATACCAGTGAACAGGGATGTGAATTTTTGCCAGCGGGATGTCTGGAGAAAGAGAGAGCAAACATAAGGATTAAGTCTATTTTGGGAGTGGTTTTTTTTTAGCACAATCTTTCTGTATCTGTTTCTTGGACTAGTCAAATGCTTGGCAAAAGCAATAAATGAATGCATAGTGATCCCACTGAGAGCATAGGGAGAAGGAAGAGAATAAAGAAATGGTGTGTGTTGGCAGAGGACATATGTGCCATGTGAGAAAGATCATGCTGTTATTGGACATAAAATCCTGCAGCATGGGCTCACAGAGGGTATAGCTGAGCATATACTTGTCAAAAAATTGAAGTGCACTGTACTGCAGTCCCTCGGGACTCTGAGACAGACAGAAAATTAAGTGGAGATTACTTCAGGGAAGAAAAATATGGTAGAAAACCCATCCTTGTAGGGAGAGGAAAATGCCTCACACCTAAGAGAAAGAAATGAGAGGGAATAAACTCTGTTCTGAATTTAACACTAGTAGATGATTAAATCAGTGCAAGGTTTGTGTGTCCTGCCTACATGCCCCTGGGAGAAGATTTGTGTCCATTAGGGACTGTGGAGATTCCTTGGGCTCTTGTCTCAAGCTTAATATCTGCTAGCTGCTCATGACCAGAAGTTCTTGCTACTTGGAGGCTGTTGAACTCCTTATGTAAAATGAGGCTTGATTCATGATCATTTTAGAAGAGGTCAATTATTTTCACTGTCTTAATTTACTCAGTTTCTGGCTGCTGGGTTGATACAGTAGTTGGATAGATTTGGAAGCAGAATTTTGTCACCCAAAGAGGTTGATTTCCACAGACCAGTTATGTAGCTTGTGGTCTGCTTCTAAAGGAAGTAGAAGCTTGCTCTGCAACCAGTACATCTGTTTGGTGAATAGATGAAAGGCCTCTTGCAGTGCTGATTTCACCAGAATGACATAGGCTTTGCCATTTAAAGCTTTTGATAGTAGTGGCTCTTAACACCACATCCCTGACTGTCTGCACTGCACTTCCATGACTCTCTTGTTCATGGGGCAGCCTCATTTGGTGTTACAAGTCTTGTGGGCTGCAGCTTTCAACGTGTGAGTACAGGTTTTTGTGCCAGTACAATCCCCTCTCCAGACTGTTATATATCAACTTATACTAGTGTTTATTATCTTGATTTGCAAGGGGCATCAAAAAGTGTGAATTTCTCCTGCTATTGTCATAAAGACGTGATCTTTGACACAGTTAAAATATATCACATGGCTGATGGTATGAGGTACTGTCAAGATTAGCTCTGTCTCTAATTGGACCCTCCCTGGAGAAGTTAATAAATGTATGTGTCACGGAGCAGACAACTCTCATCCAGCCTTCTTCAAAACAATACATTTTGTACTACAACTAAAGCCAACAGTGAGTCAGCTACAGGAATTGACTCTCTTGTGTCATCTTGGTGCCAACACACTAGGCTGGATTCTACTTGCCAGCATTAGGTAAGCATCTGATGGCTTCAGGCTGTTTTGCATCTATGGCTTCAGCTTCCTAAGCAATCATCTGCGAGGAAACTGAATCAGAAAGCTGAAGGAAAAGGTGGGTCACATGGAATATTAGTGAATGATGTAGTTGGTTTTGTATTTTTAACTAGTTGTTACATTCTTTCATTTGACAGATTTAACGCGTTTTATGAAGCCTGGCTGTGCCTCAGAAATCCCTATGAAATGTGGCATGCAGTGTGCCTGCACATTTTAAAGACAGGAAAATTTTGTCCTAACAAAGCTGAATTAACTATATTCCCAGCTAAATTAGTGACTTGGGAATAGACTTGACTCCCAGTATCGTATTGCACACATGGTGATCTGATAATATGTGCTATATTTTCTATTACAGAAGGCAGCATCCTTTTGCTGTTGTAACTTTATGTCCACCCATTTGAGTCACATAAAAATGTGAAAAAGATCTATGGTAGATAATACTCCAGAAAATAACCCTCATGGGGGAAGTACTTGATTATTCCCAAATTAGAATTACTCAGCTAGTGTCTTTAGCAGATCAATATTGCAATCAATATTGCAAACCACACCACTTAAATGAGATAATTACTTGAAACTGGATAAACATTTTCCTTCTGTGAAGAAGCAGCTAATATGTGAGAAGCTATTCATCTGTTGAATACACCTTGCTGAACATGAGTCACGACAAACGGCAGTAAAGCAGTGGTCTGTTTTATTTAACATCTGTGTACATTTGTCCATTAGGCAATGCATCAGCCATGTATATGAAGCCTTTGAATACAGGTAGTATTTACCATATGAGAGACTTGTGCAGATATCTCATAAAACAGAGAAACAGCTGGAAATAAACTCTATTTTTGATTACTAGTCAGGCTATTCTCCTTTTCTCCTAATTACCACAAGGTCATGAACAGTCACAAGGGAAAGAATGACTTGCTAGAGAGAGAAGCCAAGCTAATCGCTCCACTGCCATTCCTCTGAAAATTTACAGTAATGTATTATTTACAGCCAATGTGGTAAAAAAGCCCGATTAAAACTTGTTTTACAATACGTGTGTCAGAGGAAATATGATACTGTAGCAGGATGGTAGTAGTTCCTTTGTTATTACAGATCCCTCACATCTTTAGCTGCAATTTTTCTTCAAGCATGCTTCCCACACATACTTCTACCCAGAGACTGAACAAGAATGTGTATGAATTTTTTCATCTTGCTGTCGGCGTGGTTAACCACATGGTGTCTTCTGTCCAGCAAGATTCCCCAACAGTACAGCTAGCTATTACTGTTTGGTACTGGCTTCTCACCTCTTTAATTCCAGCTGCAAAACTGCGTTAAAAGACAACTTAAATACTTTCATAACGCCACTATTTAATAGGAGAATTTGTGGTGGTTGCCATAGGGAAATTGTGTAATCATGAATGGGAAGAGAAGTGACCATGAAAAAATTTCTATTAAATGTTGATCCAAGGCATGAAAAACCATTTATGAACAAATTAATAGATTAACAAGATTAGCATGCACCACAAGCTCTGGAGGCAGAGCATTAATTCAGATTGTCAGAAAACAGCTGTGGACTCTGGATTCTTGTCCATCCCTTATTTTGAATTTTTTTCTAGTGAGATCCTTGAAGTGGGATCAGTTCCATATGCGTTTAGGGGGGAGGCTGTTTGATGATGGTTACACCTGCTATTAGTTTGCTGCATCTGCATGGATACTCCAGTTAGTGTTAAGGATAAAACAAATAAAAGCAAGAATTATCACCTGAAACAAAGTTATTGCAGGAGATAAGGATGGCATGGATGCTGTTTCTAATGCCAGATTTTAGGACATTCTACCTTACTTTAAGAGACCAGTTGACTCTAAGTATATTTTAATTTCTGTTATAATACTGTGCCCAGATGTAGTAAAATGCTTTAAATTATCTGTCCCAACTGTTCTTTAATTCAGACCCATCACTGGAACTCATTGTAAGAATAACAGTAATATTATTTCAGATATTAATCTATGTAACTTTGTATTTTCATTTCTGTAAGTGTTTTCTGTTTTTTCCTTCTTGGACATCATTTTTTGCCATCTGCACAATAATGAAGGGATAATTTTCTGTTTCACAGCAGTGACTATCTAAGGTGTCTTTGAATTAACGTTGAAAGAAGAGGAAACAAGATTAGAGAATAAAAACGTGGAAGAAGAAAGGAGGGCTCATTGCATGTGTTCAAGGAATAAGAAGCATAAGAAATGAGGACAGAGAAGTCATGGGAACCATCAGGATGCTATAAATAATTCTGAGGTAATCTCTTTTCTTTAAACTATCGTTAGGAAAGTGAATTAGGAGAAGTTGATAGGACAAGAGCTTGTGGTTTGAATTTAGAAGAAGAAATTGCACCAGTCCAGAGTGCAGAAAGTGTTCCGCTGCTGTTAAATACTAAGACCAGGAAACAACCACTGGGAGGGACTTGATTGCGCAGCCTTGATGGAGTTGGTGGAAAGAGAGTGGAAGACCAGGCAGAGATGAGGCGAGGTGGTCAGGAGTAGCCCAGCAGAAGGGCAGGGGAAGGAGCGCAAGGAGCAGGCTGGCTAACGTTGGTAACGAGGGAGCTGCCTCATGAGTGGCTGGTGAGGTGATCTATTTCTGTCTGCGTGGCCACCAGCTTACCCCAGGAGCTGCTCCACCTCCCGCCCCATCTTCGGCTCAGGTGGCTCCTTCGCTGTGCTCTGCACACAGTGGCACTTGACAAAGTTGAGGGCCAGGCTGGGTACAGCCCAGATGAGCTGATCTCCAGCACAGTGTGAACTGCAACTGAGAGTTCAGTGGTTTAATTAGACGCAGCGGGAGGAGAGGGAAGAGGATTTAGATCAACTAGAGTCTAGGCCAAAGTAACAGACCCTTGACTGTTACATACTTGCCCTTGAGCTTGCTTAGGCTGGCGGGGGAGCAGAGGAGTTCACATAAGCGTCAATGCTGACAGGGGCTGGTGTATGGCACCCTGGCAAAGCATTTATGTACGTTCAGCTGAAACATCTGTTCTTCACTGCTGCTGAATAGCTGAGCAGTGACGTGTCAAATGTCTTTGAAGGCTCTTTAAACCTCTGAAAGCATCATGTAATAGTTATCGACAGACTGCAGCAAATCAGAATCCCTTTGAGACTAAGTCTGTAAAAAAAAAAAAAAAAAAAAAAGCTAATAGTGCTTCAGCTCATTTTCACCTGCCATTTGAATACTTGGTGATCTTTGTTAGTGAAAATAAAGTTAACGATTATAGTAGTACTTTGAAATTATATGCTGTCACTATGATGTTCTAATACCACCTGAAATAGTGGAAGATGAAGCTGCCAGTCACAGTTGCTGTGCTCTGTCTAGACAAACTAATACATATTTTCAGGGATTCACTGTATGGGCTTCAGCCGGTACACTTTTCCTCTAATGTGAACGCAACTGTGTGACAAATGCTTTAGACACAGAAGGACAAAAAGCCTGGAGTCATTGACAACATAAGATATCTCATATCACCTGGAGATATGTAGATACAGTCTTTGCTAATTATCATTTTGTGAGGTAGATTTGAATAGATTATTGGATACTTTCATGCATCTGCAATGCTAATTTACTGCCTCTGCAAGTATTTAACATGTTATCAATATTACCCTACAACTTGAAATTGAGATAAACAGGATATCACAGAAATAAATATCCCAAATAGTAATGCAAAATATTTTGCTGCTTCTTATCAGTTGTTTAGTCTCAATAGTAGAAAGTATGCCTTTTTTTTTTTTTGTAACAGCAAAGCACAAGCTTTGTGCTGGAGTTCCCAGTTTTTGCTCAGCTGTTGAAATGTATTGGTTCAGCGTCTTAGAATTAGGCTTCTTATGGACATAAATACTACTTTGGGGACACAATTTTTGGACCTCTGATGTAAAGTTTTGCTCTTTGACTTGAGAAATATCTCATCCTTTCTGCAAAATGTTTACCTGATAAACAGATATAGTCTGTCCCACTTAGTAACTTCACACAAAACACACCCAGGCTTCCCTCTAGCCTCTGGTTCCAGCAAATATGTTCTTTCAACTGATGCCTGTACTTTTTCTAAGCAACTACAAAATATACCTTGAGGAAGTTAGATCTGTTTACATTGATTTCAATCTACCTTCTCAGTCTTTTCTCAGCTCCCTAAAGATAACAAATGGGAACGTGAAATTTTGCTACCATGGATCACCTGCGCTCTGACAAATAGAAATACTGGGGGATGAAACTCTGGTCTGCTCTATAAATATTGATTTATGCAGAAACTGATATGGAAGTGAAATGAGTATGCTAAATTAAAAGGAATGCAAAGCTTTTTTGTGTCTATTCTTCTTTTTCTTTCTTTTTTTTTTTTTTTTTTTTTAAGTGGCAATCCTTTTTGAATTGTCTGTATTTATTTATCCATACTGATTATTATAGTGGTTTACCACCACATTTACATCAATACATTGCATAATCCTAAATTATAATTTTAGGTTTCTGTGTTGCTACTCTCTGAACAACTTTTATTGTTTTTCTTGGCTTAACTGCAGACTGTCTCCACCCTCTTTCCTTCTGTAACTGATCAAATTCTGCAAAGAATTCTCTCCTTTGGATAGACTATTTTTTCCCCCCCATGCTGTTCTCACTGAGGTTGGAAATGTTATTGATTTTATTTAGTGTGGGGAGAAACTTGGCTAACCCTTCAAAACCATTTTTCGAGTCTTGTAATTCAATGAAGTATTTATTTACAATGGTAACAGCTATTTCTGCCAGTGCTGTCCAAACTGAGTTTTCCCTGCTTACATGAGAATGAAGCACCGTTTTCCATTTCCACGGCAAAATGGTCCTATTTTGTTTTTCAGTTTGGGGAAAAAGCAGCATAATCTTGTTTAGAAGGTTTTCTAGGAAAAGAAGCAGCTGTTACTTTCCACATCATGTTATCTTTTAATGACGTTTGTGCCAGTGACTGAGGAAGGCAGGCAGGCAGTCATATACAACTGTAAACCTGTTATTCTGAGACTTGGATTTTCCACTTCTTTCCAGTCCTAATGCTTGGTTTTACACACTAGCACTTGAGCACTGAATTTCAATTCTGTCCCTTGGTTAAAGTGTGGTGGTTTGGGGTTTTTTTGGACTCAAAATAATCTGAGTACAAGATAATAATATTGCTTGACAATGTGGATAAAAACACTTCTCAAGAATTGCTGTCTCAGATGTATACAGCGCCTCTGATAGAGGCTGGTTTTTTCTGAGGTCTCAGTTAGCTATGCCTAAAGTAACGCAGGTATGAATGATGATTTCCTTGTACAAGCACAAACAGTGTGAGTGCTGGCAGTATGGAAGATGTAAATTAAACCTTTGGAAACCTATATGGCACCGAGGCACTGGCCTTCTTCCCTTAGGACCCGCCAAAGAGCATCTGGGAGGAGATAAGAAACTAGATTTGAAAAGAAACGTGACCTGTGGAAAACCTGTAACACACAGTGTCATCCGTAACAGTTTCATGGCAAATATAGTCAAGTGAAAACCAACACATCAGCTATGTAATTACATCTTACCTATCTCCCCTCCCGCCCTCATATAAAAGCAAAAAGTCAAAGATGAAAGGTAGTTTTTTCTTCCTGCAGTAGTTGTGGTGTTTTTTCAAAGCACTGTAGACAGGTTTGGAAGTGGCTATATTAAATTATTCCAGGTAATGGTTTAAGAGAAGTAGGAAAATGATTATTTGGAGAGTTTGGCTGATTTGAAAGTTAAATAATGTCAACCCTATCCTATCCCAGGACAGTTATCTTGTTGTTCATGTGTTAATTCTTTGGTGAGTCTTATGGTCCACATTTTAAAATTTTCAAGCAGTTAATGGACCGGCCCCTAGATACTTAAGTAACTTGTTCATTTTCCATATGTTTTGGTCGGCTGGTAGTCATTGGCTTGGTCCCATTCAAGATGAATTAATACAATGAAAATAACGTATTTCAGTCTTTAGCTAAGAGGCATTTGGCTTTTCAAAGCTAAAAGCCAAGGGCAAGATTATAAAATGAAGTTTTGCAGGATCAGTTATTAAAAGGTGATATGCTAGAGAAATTTTTTGCTGATTAAGTGCAAAAACAGAGAGAAATGAGGGCATCCTGGGAATTTCAAGTGCAGCAGACACAACTCCTTGCAGACAGTTGCTTCAGAAGCATGCAGCCTGAAAAAGGAATTGACAGAAGATGGTATCAGGGAAATCACTAATAGGATGTAGGCTTTATAGCCAACCATTTCAAATGCATAAACAGTCTACCATGACCAATGTGCTTTTTTGATGTAAATGAAGTAGAAGGCACTGTAGGTAACAGGCGTTGGATTCCCTCCCCACACCTGACTAGATGCTCTTGGTAATGGTGGGAAGGAGGCTTTGCAACACCCTGGTGCTGTCACTTTTCCTCTTTGCATCCACCTTGTCAACTGCAAAGCTTGTCTAACAATCACAGCGCTCTACTTGGAAAAAATATCTGAAAAGGCAGTGAAATCAGGAAGGAGCTGTAGGCTCCGTCATACCGTTTTTGTAATACCTGTTGAACTATGGGTTGATCTAGTTCAAGTGTATTAAACCTTGAATCAAAAGGCTTAAAATATGTACTTAAGTTCATCCCCCAGATATTTTTGATGTGAGACTGCCCCTAAAAAATATCATTTACAGGGGTATTGCCTTCTGCTGGAGAGTTCTGGTTCCCGGACAGCAGCAGCAGATATGCCAACTCTTGCTAATAATTGCATTAGTAAAGACAAAGGAAATAAATAGGCATTTCCTGGAGAAGGATATTAGGAAGTAGGAGAAAAGATTAACTCCCTAGATGAAGGTGGCTGAGTTATTTAAAGGATTCAAGTAACAACAGAGAGAGATGCCATATAGAAGACACATAGATACTAGAAAAGTGAAAGGTGACAAAACTCAGTTGTTCTAGAAAGAGAAAGCAGGACTGCTGTGTGGCCATCCTCTCTGTGTGCACAGATAGTGAAGGTGGATACACAAAGTGGCAGACAAAATGTAAGAAGCTTGTAAGGACAATAAAGTTTGACAGGCAAGAATGAAAGGAAGACTCATCTAATAATAGTGTGTTTAACCATTTGTCTCTCATTAAGGAAATAAGCAGCTCAGAAAATGGTCATAGTTAACTTACAGCAATTAACAGTGATGCAGTACCTTCTAAGACACTGCACAGTCAGCGTTTCTGGCACACACTTAGGTAAGGGCTTTGAATGAATGTTTGACGTGGGTCTAAATCTACAGCTGAAATTTCCAAATATCCTTTCTCCTTAGTGGGCTGCTTGTTTGGTTGTGTTTTAGGACAGCAGTTCTATGCTCCTGTACATCTGTTCTGAAACAGTTTGGTGAATTTGTTTCCAACTGCTTGGCCAAATGGTCCCCAAAATCCTTTTACTGATTTTACATGGTCTGCAAGGGCCTCATTTTGTGGGGAGCTGGATTCATGTCAAGACTTGAGCACATAGGTCTGGACTCCTAGACAGCTGAAAGATAGTCATTGTGATTTTTATTACTTTTAAGTTCCCTTCCCTGTCCACCATTGCACTTCAGATGTGGTATGAGCAAAGTAGTAACTCCTCCCACCTTCTCTCTGTATTTCAAGGCACTGGGGATGTTGGCCTGAACTTCACTCTGGCTTAGTCTGTCTGGCAGCAGCTTACTGCTTTTTTGTCTCTTCACTTCTGGCAGCAGCATACTGCTGGGTTGTGGCCACATGTAGCACATGCCACCTCCACAATCTGCACATCCACTGCCTGGAAAGGGAAGGATAAAAGGATTTTGGGTGCAAGAGACAAGAAAAAATGGTGAATATGGAGCTTCATTTATACTGATGAATTTGCGCTATTTGTGGACCTGTCTGCCATGCCAGTGTAGGGAAGGCTCCACCAGCACAGCCCAGAGTTTCTTAGAGATCCCAGAAGACCATTTGATCATTTATTCTACTCTCTCATATAAAGCAGTTTACAGTATTTCTCACAGTACTCTGTGGGGAGGGTTAGGTCACAGCTTGGGTTACTAATGTTCTCTGTCTTGGAGGTTAAGATTTTGTACGCTATCAGCAGAAAGCAGAGGGTACTGAGGGATCACTGGTTCCTGGAAAGGGACACCTGGGCAGTCCTTGGGCAGCCTGGAGCCTGCGCTCTGTCAGGGCTGTATTCCAGAGGAGAGGAACCACAGAAGGACCCTCCACTCCCATCCACACTCCACAGTCGTCTTGCATCTGGAAATCTGGCATTGCTTTTGCTAGTGCTGCCTCAGGGCAAAGGAGGACAGATTTAGATTTTTACATCCATCCATCCATCCATCCATCTATCTATCTCTGTTGCTGCAGTCTTTTCCCTGGATGATCTTTTTGTTTCTGGCTCTATGATCTGGATATCTCTGTTTTTCTGCTACAAGGAATTGTGCCAAGAGAAGACCTGAACGAAGTGATCAGTCTCCTCTGCACCTCGGTCATGAAGACCAGTGTCCCTTGGTGCTGCCTTAAAGGATCCCTGCAAATTGCTCAGCCACCACAAAAAAGGCATCCATTTCTTGCTGCTTCTGCCTACCCAAGTGCATACTGTTAAATTGCGGGCCCTATGGCAGATCTAGATCGTGCTCCAGCTAAGCAGTAAGTAACTAAAGCTTCAAGTGTCCTGCTAACAGAGCGTCACCCAAGCATAATCCAGACCTTGACTCAAATTGACAAGGACAGGTTGGCCTCTGAAATAATCTCTTTAAATAGCAGCAGCCATCTCTCTCAAAGGCACTTCCCTCCCCCAGCCAGCGCTGGAGAGCTGCTTACAGCACATCGTCCACCCTATTTCCCACCCAGGCATTGCAGGGCTGGCACTTCTGACAGGCAAGTGTGTCCACTGCCCACAGTCTCCCAGCATTGCTTTGCACCAGGAATTACAATGAATTTTGCAGCGCAGTTTCTCTACTCCAGGGTATTGAAAAACAGAAGTCCCAGGGACCGCTCCAGGGAAGAAGAAGACTACGATCCTTTCTGGCAAAGGTTGGAGAATATTGCTGTCTGAATTAGAGCTAGAGCTCTCCTTTCTCCCCCTCAGGGGTCATGGTCAGGACTTGGGATCCACCCAGGGTCAGGCCTACGGACATGACAACACCTGGACCCCTCCTGCCTCCTTACGGTGTCGTAGTTGGAGTTTTGCTTCACCTTGTTGTTTATTTAGTTGCTATGCTGTATAGGTAATGCTTCCTTTTTCCTTTCCTTATTTTCTAAAAAAAAAAAAAAGAAATTGTTTGTAATTTTGCAATACCTCCCAGGGTTCTGTGGGTACGAGTTACTCTTGGAGTCATCCACTAGAAGCAGTGGAAATTTGAATACTTTAAGCCCGTGGAGTTCAACTTTTTAATTTCTTCATGAGTATGGTGTTAGAAGTAACCCTAGGCAGGCCAATGCACTGCTGAAATTTATCTTGGGATAGCCAGATCCCGTTATTGTCTGCAATTGTCTTTGTTATAGTGCTTATGGTCTTCTCGAATTCCTGTTTTCAGGCTTGGATGGTGCAGCTGGAATTTAGGAGATGCCTAGTGCCCCTGTTTAGCACCAGCTGGGGGGTGTGCACTCATATAGCATGCTTGTGTTTGCACAACCTCGCTCTTAACCTTTTCCATAGTTGTTTTCTGCCCCAGTTTTATTATCTGGACACCACTAGCAAGATCACAACCTGGTGTTGCCAGATGTGATATAAACAAGGGACAATTCTAATTTCCTGCATCCTGCCAATAGTTGCAGATGTTGGTAATATTTAAAGCAAATTGTTTCAGTGCTGTTAATAAACCTTCATGGAACACCAAAGGGGAAGATAATATCCCAGTTCTGCATTGAAAAAATGTCTTGCCCATAGTTACACATGATGTGATGTGTTCTGCAGTGACCTGAGAATATTAAACCAGTACTTTCATCACAGGACCACTCTTTCCTCCAGTTTAGGGTGTGCTATTAACTCTTTATTACAAATGAATTATGGAGATGTATTAATTACCAAAGAATCTCTAAACTCAGAATACATTTAACTTAAAGAGGAAAAAAGTTTAATTACTTGAAGAGTTTTAGCTGCCAAACTGTGTGCAGTGTTTGATAGGGATAATTTGACAATGACAGCTGTGAATGTCCTGTAAGAGCTGCTTCGAGGGATGGGTCTGTTTGAGGGACACTTGGAAGGTGTTGACACAGAGGTAACTAAGAAGGGGTGACCTTCTGAGTTGTTCTTGCTTTTAGATTACCTTTTCTCATGTTCTCTATTTAGCAGCTGACACCCAGTTGCCCTTGCCAGCAGTAAGCAATGACATTTCTGTAGTGTGTACAGAACACTGGTGATGCATTATGACCGCAGATGAAGGCAGATATGGTACCAGGCTCAGACTCTGGTAAATCTGACTTACTGAAAGTAAGGAGATATTTTATCAGAAGTGATAATGCAGCTTGGTTGTTCCCTGCATGAGCCTGAGCTTTCTTTGCATTTGTTGCTGATGTAATATCACATGGGTTTGTCAGACCTATATATGGTGAGTAGAGTTATAAATGCCTGCTCAATCTCAAGGCTTGGTTATTATGTACCTCTCTATGCTGGATGGTCACAGCGCATACATCCTCTAACATTTGTGTCATACAGGCTAGTAAGTAAGCCCTGATCTCTTCTTCTTTAAGACACTCTAATAATTAGCCTTGCTACGAACTTCCTGTGGGAGTCAGGAAGTCACTCGATCTGTCTGTGCCCCAGTTTCTGTCAATAAAGTTGAGCTGATATTTACTGAGTTTGTTCTTCTGATTAGGGGAAGGTGTTGGTGATTCCTATGTGATTTAGGAACAACCAATTTGCGTAGGGTTTGCGTGTCTAAATGTCAGAGATGCATTTTAAATTCCTATCCTGTAATTGCCACTAGTTGGGACTGATACAGTCTCAAATGGGTGTTTCTAAGTACTAGTGTGATACAAAATAATGGTAGTTTGAGAAAGTAATGTTTGAGTGCAGTGTCGTCTTTGATTTGTTTTAACCGTATTGTAAAAGAGAGATCTAGCTTGTTCCCTCCCCATGCCCGGGGGGTTTTACTTGTCACTCTATAGTCCTGCAGAGGACACTCAGACACTGTACGGTGCAGTAACCTAGAAGTACTACTAGTGAAGATGACATCTGTTACTATGTTTCTTGCCATTTGTATCCCAGCAACCCTCAATTTTTCTATCATTTCTCTTTCATAAAGACCCACTTACACAAGCTGCAGAGATGCTTTTAAGAATTGCTGCTGTTACAGCATTTTGGTGTGTTTGGGGCAGGGGGGGGAAGTAGAAGATTCTGGGGTCAGAAAGGATTTTGCAAAAGTAAGGAGCTCACAGGGATTTACGCTGCCAAAAGGAGTTGGGATGGATCAGGAGTGTTTAGGAGCTATTGGGACAGGGAACTGCAACAAATTGGGAAGGTATCGGAGGGGCCTGGAAGGCTCAGGCATCTGGAAGGATCAGAGGAGACGGGGCTGGGGACATGGAATAAGAGGGATTAATGGATCTGGGGAGCTTCTGGGTAAAAGAGGTGCAAAAGGATCTGGATGAGGGAAAGGGCCCTCTCTGTTGTATCCTGGGATTACCTCTTTCTCACTCCTTTGAGGGGAGATCCCAGCCCTAGTCACATTTCAGTCGTAAGCTAAGCAGACTGCTACCTGCAGCAGGCTGCTTCCCACCACCTCACCACTCCCAGTATGACCCGCCTCTCCTTAGCGCTTTGAGGAATGAGGTGAAGTGACTTTAAAGGGGTCACTTTTTGCTGTAATAAGTATTGTCAACTTGCAGGCATAAGATCTGAGCCCATTTATCCAGAAAGCAGATGACAAGTATGTCTGAAACTTTACCTTATCTGTTGCTTGGCATGTTCCAGGAAGGTGTTCAAGGAGCCTGAAGAAGATAGCAGCATATAGACATGAGCTTAAGAAACTCCTATCCCAAATAACATTAAAGAACAATGGAATAAAACATCCATGTACAGAGTACACGTGCAAACATACTCATGTGTGTTGGTTAGTTAATTACAGGCTAGAACAAATTCATTGAGGTAGTTTGAAGTGGTATTCAAGCTTAACACTAACTAGTTTGCACTGATTAGTCCAAGTTAGGCACTGGAGTTCGAAAATCTTGTCATAGCATAGACCTCTAAGGATGCTAAAATACAATACAGAACTTGTACCATACTGTTGGTCCCTCTTCCAGGTGAGTGTATATCATTGTGAATATAGATGACAAAAACTGTTGTGGAAATGACAAAGAAACGCTGAATTTTCGGTCTTACACTAAAATGTCTTTGTTTCCTCTTGTGGCACTTGAATTTTTACCTACGAAGCAACACAGTAACATTGGAACATGTGTCTGTAATTCCAGCTTACTTTCTGCCTCAAAATGCATTGTTGTGACTCATTTTGTAAGAGGCGTAAAAGCTGCCAAATGAGCCAAAAGTTGACATTGGGTATGTCTGCAAATCAAAATGGCAACACCAGATGAGACCAAAGAGTTGTCTGGCTCTGCATCTTCTTTGTAGTGGTAGCCAGTAACAGGAGCCTGGAGAAAAATAAAAGCCATATAAGATGCTTTCTCCCTTATGCTCTCATGGAGTCTGCCAAATAAGTTCTTAGGGGCTTCCTGAATCACAGATTATTTCTTAAACAATGTGTTTATTGGTCACTATTAGACCTACCTGCATATAAGTTGCACAGTTTTTTAGGAACACATTTGGATTATTTCCTTTCATAGCATCATTTGGCAATGAGTTTTGTGAGCTAATTATTTTTGTAAGAAGGGAACTTTTAAATTTTCTACCTGATACTTTCATATGATATACCCCTAACATTTATACTGAGAGAAACAGTGGCTAATCCTTCCCAGTTGGCTATTTCCTGGATATCCATGACTTTGTAGATTTTTTTTGCTCCTTCAGTTTTAGAGGCTGAAAAGACTCCAGTATATCAGTTTAATCTATTTAGTCTGTTGCCACATGGATCCTGAGGAAGCCAATCTGCATGTGCTTCATCTGACGGGGACATGTAATTGTCCCATCATTGCATGATAACTTCATGGACATTTCTTTCTCCCTGTAATGAAGGCAACAATTGCAGTCTTCAGGTATACTATGTGTTACTACTGTGTTTTATCTTCCCAAAATTATTTTTGTTGGTTTTATTAAGTTCTTGGTGTATTAATATTATTATTTTTCCAGGCTTGTTTTCCACATTTAACATGATGAAAATTATCAGTATATTCAACAAAATAAATTTGAAACAGAAAAATTATTCATTCTGAGTTGTTTTTTATCATTCTAAGAGTTATTTCAGCACATGCTCTCTTTGCATTGGATTTAAAACTTTAAAAAGTGTGAAGCTGTCTGCTTAAACAAATGATATTTTTTCCAGTTCCTTAATTATTCATGGAATGTCTGCATATGGATCTTCTCTTTTATTTTTTGCAGTTATGCTGAAGAGCACTTCTTGAAAAAGTAGGTTTATAAACTGTGTTTTCGTGTTTGCTTTTACTAATCACTTTAAAGGTGAAATGTTGTAATTTACAACCACGTAATAAAGCTTGCCAGCTGGTTATTTGTTTTATGGCTGGAGATAAACAGACTTTTTAATGAAAACTTCACGAGACAAACTCCAAAAAAGGAAAAGCAATTCATTTGAAAGGAGCGATGTTTTATAATGCTGGGGTTTGTATTTATATTGGCTCAGATTTTCATCTGGTGGGTATGATCACTAGAACAGGGGCCATACTTTGTTACTGTGCATGAGAAGTCACGTGCTGCCTTTTTGTAAGCACTTGCATGCTTTGCTGCCTGCTTTGACTGTTCCTGTAAAAGAAATTCATATTGAGGTGATTACTCCAAGCATAATCATATATATGTGCTGTATTTGAGGAGAGAAATGCACCTGACCTAACAGGGTAATTGGTTGCCTCTTTGTGATGGATTGTCAAACCTAAATCCACTGTTTACCTTGGGAGTTTGAGAGCTCTCAGTTGGGTCTGTGGCACACCCAAATAGGGAAAAATGTCATTCACTAATGTAAATTAGAAATATCTACATAGAAGGAGAATAAAACGTAATCTGAAATAACTATACACAATACATACACATACATACCATGATGATAGTCCTTTGGTTATGAGGTTGCTGACCTTTCAGATGGAAATGGACGACAGCTTTCATATTAAATATTGAGATGATAGTGTTTCAGATGTGCTTTAAACCCATCTCAAGGTGGAAAAACCTACACATATTTTACATCTGTTTGACTTTTCTTCTTTTTTCCAGCAGTCATAAGGTATTCTCTCCATCAGGGTCCTGAGCAGATATTCACTGTTCATGAGTAGAGTGCTGCAGATAAAGGACTGTGAATCTGATTTACTTCCCTCTGTTGTTCTGAAAAAAAAAAAAAAAAAAAAAAAGGGAAAAAAGGAAATCCAAGAGTCGGGCCAAAAATCAGTATCCCATTTTGGTCTTTCTATTTGCAGATAAGAAAATTTTTAACAGCGCTAGTGTGGTGGGGTGTTACCCTGTAGTTTGTACTTTCTAGCAGAATCCTGGTCCATCAATAGACTTTTTGAGGTTATCTTTGGCCGGGATTTTCATGGATTTTTGTAGTTGATTGCAATAGATGCAAGGAAAAAGTGTGAGTTTATCTGCTGTCTCAAATGCCAATCAGTAAAAAAAATTCTGACCCAGAGAAATTACAAGTTTTTGATCTACCTCTGTACTTTACCTTACATGTACCCTTTTAATCCATTGCCAATGTAAGAAATATTATTCATTCCTAATGCTTGCTAAACATTTAGATAATATATTTAGAGATAAGATCTATATGTTCTTCTCTTTTTGGAGTGGTTATGGCTGTGATACGGAAAATGTGTCGGGTGGGGTTTTTTTTGGAGGGGGGTAGTGCAGGGCAGGGTTAAGTAGGGAATGAACTAACAGAGGTGTGGCCTCTTAGATGATGATAGCTGTTGTTTATGCAACAGTCTTAATTGGTTCCCAGAACCATGAGCTGTGCCATAACAAGTTCACGGGAAGACAGTCTGATCTTCTCATCTTTGCATTAAGCTAACTAATACGCATGAGAACTAACACTGGAAGCTTAACATCTTTGTGAAGTGTTCCAACCCTCTAACCCTAAAGGAGCAGAAATGCAACTTGTTAAGCTATTCAATTTGAAAACAGAATGCCTGCTGTTTGGATGTATCAACTCTAAGTTATGCTGCTGGGAAAGTATTTTAAATCAGAAGTGTCAACATAAACAAGTTACAAATGTGCAAATACTTTTTTTATCTTAGAAAATTAATGTTGAACCCATTAATTTTGGAGAGAGAAGACCTTGCTACAAAAACTGTACTTTTTTCATCTCCTATGAGGATATACAGAATGACTGATGCTACTGATATATCATTTGCTTCAAACAACAAAACCTCTTACACTGCCCATATGGCCATATAAAGTCCTCAGTGTAAAAATTTGAAATGTAATAGGAAGCAGAGCTACTGGCACAGATTATGGGACCACAAAGAAAATGGATGACACTGCCAAAAGCAGCTGTTTTAAATATTTTAAGATTCTTTTTGGAAATGATTGCAGTACTTATTACAGTGGTGATCGCCGCTGTAAACCTAGGGTGACGTTTGCTTTAGCCAACCCTGCTGATTAATAACTGCATAAATTAAACCCAAATTATTTTATGAAAATGGTAAATGTTTTTTGTTGGAGATGATGCTGAAATTTCTGATATAATTTAACATTTATATTTTTTTTAAAAACCTTTCTTCCAAATAGATTAATATCGAGTCCTTTCCTTCACTTAGAGGGGCTTATACTATCTGTGCAATCATAGCCACAGACTGGGGTTCGTATCAGCTCTTTTCCAAATCCCTGTTCTTCTGCCTAATCCTCCTCCCACCCCCTCACCCCCACCCCCACCCCCCCCCCCAATTTAGGCAGGAATATTGGCAAATTTTTGTAGCAAAACGTTCTCTCTCCAAAGTTCTTTGGGGAAGGAAGTTTATGTGGCATCATGGTGTTGTCTTATCTACAGGTGTTTTTATCTATGAAGTGTGGATCTATGAACTCATGGATCAGGAGACCTAATTCTTTAGCTCTATAGTAGGATATAATTGTTATCCCTTAACAAAGGAATTTCCTTCCCGTCACGAGGCAGTTGGCAACTGTCAAAAGTATATTCTGCAAGTATGCAAGAGCAGAGAAGCAGACCTCTTGTTTACAACATAATGACATTTGTTAATGCTGTTACTGGTATAAGGGAGCAGTCTGCAGCAGCTGTTTGTCTTTTTTGAAAAACATGGAGTTGCATACAGCAAATACAATTCCAGTTATTTCAAAATTTCTGGAAGCACTGAACTGTGACCATTGCTGACCGAGTACTGAGGAAGGTCTGCTTACCCAGACAGCATGGATTGTATCTTTCTTATTTTCTTGGGTATGACAGTTTACCAGTTAACCACACACCAGGTTGCCAGGGGCTTTTCTAAAAGCTAGCTGGTTACAGTAGCTTTCAACCCACCTGCAAGATAAGTATGACAGTAATAATTCAGTCTGACAGTAATAATTGAGGCTTGCAAAGAGCAACCGAGATGGGCATCCTTCTTGAATGATAAATGTCAAGACTTTAATCATCCAAGCTTTCCTAACAAGTTTCTTTTATTTGTTTTTAGGGATGATAATAAAATAAAGAAACAAGATGCCCCAGCACTCTGTGATCTTCACTGTTGTAAGGATGGACTGATAAGAAATGGCCTTATTGGGCAGAAGTCACCCTCTATCAACCCTGAGAGACTGAAAGATTTTGGTGAGGAGGATTACCTGAACGGGGATGTGAAGACCTGGGAAATGAAGATATTGAGCCGTAATGAGGAGTTACTTAGAGATGCACTTTCCCGCATCCCTCAGTCAAGCAGTAGGAGCAGCCTGTCAAGCTGTAACAAGCTGATTCGATTTGAAGATATTAGTGCAGCAGCTTTCAAAATCCAGTGTGGTGTTCAGAAAACACCCTGCATGGTAGGGAGTCTTTATGGCTTTGCATTCTCTCAATGTTTCTTTTCTTTTCTATATAGAAGTTGATCAGAAATGAATGAAGAGCACGTGCAAGTTGCAGCAGATAGATCTGTGTAAAGTGGCTCATGTTCATATTAGTTGTGCTAAATGTCAACAATAATTTTCTTCTTACCTGTTTACATTAACCTAAATCCTCAAAGATTGCAGTTACCTGTAAACAAAGGATAAACCACATTAGGCATAGACTTAATGCACTGTGATATTATGCTCCCAATGGAAAACTCTTGCTCCAAGGAACCTGGGTTGGAGTGGTGGACTGTCGGTGTTTGGGTAAGCAGTCTTTTGGGAGGGTCTGGTTTGGGACCAGCTCTTATATTTGGAGAGTTTGGAGCTACAGGTTTTCCGTCCTAGCCTGGCCAACCTGGTAAGGCTGGATATGTTCTGTAACCTGGTGGTTCTGCCACATACCTCTTCAATAAAACAAGGACATAAAGATATACACAGACAAACATAGGTACCTATCGATCAGTCTAGGTATGAAAATGACTGAGACAATCCCATAAATGTACAAGCATTTGCTAAAGAGCAAGAGAAGTACAGTGGCAAACTGTTTAATTTGTAGTGTATTTCTACTGTTGGGAGCTCTTCATGAAGGCTACTGTAGGCACTCTGTGGCTAATCTCTTTTCCCTGCAATGGGTGAAAAGAGCATCTTTGTCAAATGGCAACTCATAGCAGCAGCCCCAAATCGCGCTCTCAATGAACCCCTTCCCTGTTGCTGACCCAGGGCACCCTGCCAGCCTCACCAACTATGGATTGTCTTTCTGGCCTGCGCAGGGAAAGGACCTTGGTGTCTGAGCCACTGCTTGGGGTTAACAGTCCCTGAAGCAAAGTGGGTGGATGGGCGCAGTGCAGCAGTTCTCCTGGTTCCCAGATAGTGCCTGCAGATCCAGAGACATCATAATTACTTTTGGTTGCGTTTTTTTTACCAACAAATATAAGTTCCCAAAGTTCCCAAAATAAGGATAGCTACTTTTTGTAGTACTGAAGAAGCATGTCTCATAAGAAAGGGCATGATACAAGGCCGTTTGAGGCAGTAAGGTGACACAAAAACTTGCAGGGTAGTGTTGGCTGGAGTGTGGGGAGCAAAACTGGATGCATTTTGCTTTCATATACTGCCTTCTCAGAGTGACTCAGGACTAAACCATCCTGCTAGCTCTACCTGGACTTCCTCTCAAAGCGGAAAAGTTGGCTTGCTAGGGAAGGCAGTGGGGGAGTGGGCAAACAGTTGTGCAGCATGGGTGGTTGGAGGGCCAGGGCCTGGGCAAACAGAGGGAGCATACCAAACCCTGCACATTGCATCATTTGCCACCAAAACTCTCAAGGCTGTCACGCCTCAGAGCACAGACAATGCTTTAGTCAGAAGTGTCAGTCTTCTGCTTTTGTGGAGAGACTGTCCCGGGAAGAGATTTGCATTTATATTGCAGGTAGTGAGCACTGCACTTCTCTCTGTTTGACAGATCTGGTCATATGTGTTAGATGGGTTTAATCTTGCTGTACAAATATAGGTCTATGGGTAGGGAGAGAAAGAGTGTCACAGCTTAATTTGGAAAGCAGAACTAGCTAGCTCAGTACCTTTTGATAGTTTGGATCATCCCCTCCCTGCAGCGCATGGCGTTGTGCACTTCTGCCTCTGTATATTTGCCAGTGTGAGATTGTGGGAGCCTTGGCCAATTGGGTCGTTGAAGGACCTCATTCACACCTTCAGCTCAGATGGATCAGACTAACAACTCAAAACTAGTAATGTCCACCCAGGCCCCATCCCCTAAGCCATCTACTTGCTCCCAAGCTGTGGCTCCCACTCTGAAAATTAACCTGCTGATACACCTTAATGCAGGAAAAGGCGAGACTGTGCCACTGAGTTCATCTTTTGCTCCTGCAGGCATCTGTGTAATACAAAACTTTTTCTAACCTGGTTGTGCACCTGCTCATGAGTAATTAAGCTCTCTTTGGCCAATTCACACTATTTGTTCTCAGGCAGCTTTGCTCTTTGTGCTGGTTTTGACTGGGATGGAGTTCATTTTCTTCATAGTAGATAGTATGGGGCTGTGTTTTGATTTGTGCTGGAAACAGTGCTGATCACACAGGGGTGCTTTGGTTATTGCTGTGCAGCGCTTGCACAGAGTCAAGGCCTTTTGTGCTCCTCACCCCACCCCACCACAAGGAGGCTGGGGGTGCACAAGGAGTTGTGAGGTGACACAGCCAGGACAGCTGACCCTCGCTGACCAAAGGGATGCTCTGTACCATATGACATCATGCTCAGCAATAAAACCAGGGGGAAGTTTGGCTGGGGGGCCACTGCTTAGGGACTGGCTGGGCATCAGTTTTTTGGTGGTGAGCAAATGGTTTTCATTTGGATCACTTGTCTTTCTTGGGTTTTATTTCTCTCTTTGGTATTTTCCTTTTTGTTACATTATTATTATTGTTGTTGTTATTATTATTATTATTAAACTGTTCTTAGCTCAACCCATGAGTTTTCTCACTTTCATCCTTCCAGTTGTCTTCCCCTCCCATCCTGCTGGGGTGGGGATGAGTGAGCAGCTGTGTGGTGCTTAGTCACTAGCTGGGGTTAAATCATGACACTCCTCAATTTAAATAGTTCTTTTCTCTTGTGTGTCCGCATCAGATTTATGCAACATGGTTGTACCCCCTTTCTGCATTTACTGAGTCAAGCTAAACAGGCTAACTTTCTTTAGTCCCTTTTTTACGAACTATGCTTTTGGATTGATCAGAATAGTGGAAAACCCACATCCCCACTTGTTTTGGTGTGAAAATAGCCCACAACTGCTGCTATTCAAAGTAATGTTCCCATGGAAGTCCGTTAGTTCATGCACTGATTCAAAAGAAACGTACTGAAAGCATGGAGTGGTGTCAAGAAAAACACAGATAGTCTTTATTTTCACTCGTCACTGAGAGGTAAGAACCCCTTTCAGGGACATTTGTTTGGATTAAAAGAGCGAGCATGACTATAACCGATTCAGCTAATTGAATGGAGAAACAGTTTGCAGGGTGATTCCTAATCTGCAGGTAAAACCATGGATGGAGCATCCTGGAGCCTTATGCAGAAGTTTGCCAGGATATGGTATCTGAGATACGGTATCATGAATGATCGTAACAGATGTTATAGAGGTAATGAGTATAGGAAACCAAGGAACTAGCATTAAATTTGGCGCTTGGTTTGGTTACTACGTAGGAACTTCAAGGGCTTTTATGGATGCCAAATGGAGGCTGTGCTGTGTGTTGTACATTAGACACAGTACCTGTAGTCCTTAGATAAGATCACGGTGACAAAAGGGAAAACTTACAGACTGGTTCAATGAGTCTTACCAGGTCACGCATCAGGTCAGTTCAGCTGAAAATAGCACTGACGCCTCCTCTGTTAGAAGTAATTGCTATATTTAGGCTACATAAAAAAAAGCCTCAGTTAAAGGAAGCAGAAAAGGATAACATAAAGAGTTAAAATATTGAGTATCAAAATAAAAGAAAAATAATAATAAACTGAAGTACACCACCTCTATAGTAGAGTGACTTAATAATACATATTTTTGAATTTAGGAGACCTTAAATGTAGCAACTTTATGAAGTCACAGGATTCATCTCCTTAAATCCCTTTTCTCATTGTTCACTCTAGAATCCAAGATTCTCTACAAAACCAAAAATCATAAAACTAGCATGGTATGTGAAGAACCAGTAGTGTTTCTTGTCTCTAGTGTTCTTGTCCTGTTTTGCATAGGCATTCTCCATAGATTAGGCTGTTTAGGATAGAAACTATGATCTTATTAGTGTACTAAGCACTTTCTATTCTCTCTGTTCTGCAGCCAGATTTGCAAAGGAGCAGCAAGTGGTAGCTCCTATTGCAGGATTTTCAGAAGCAAAATAATCTGGCCCCACCTGTGGGTGAGGAACTTAACACATGCTTGTTAAATACACCAAAAGGCCTTGAAACATTTATCTGAAATATTTAGTTTAATTGTATACCTTAAAGCGAGTACCTGTTTCAGACATATTTAGTTTATATAAATTCACTTTGAAAGTCCTACAGTCTGAAAAATACATCAGTATGTGTTACTATGTACACTATACACCATATGCATGACACTGCCAGATACTTTTTGAAAAAAATATTTGAAATATATTGTCATGCCATCTTTTAATCTATCTCATTGTGACATCATAAACGAGGGCTTGATCCCCTAAATCCCCAACTCCTCCTTTGCTTTGGCAGCCAGTGGAAGAAATAGAGCCAATTAGGAAATAGAGATGCAGTAAGCCTAAGGAACTGGAACCCCCAGGCTTACTGCAGTGCTATTTCATAAGTTATCTTGCACAAAACTCTTGTTTTAGATAACACAGTAATAACAAATTAATATGGCAATGCATGCTGGGAGTGTCTTGCTACAAAAATTGATAAAAGTTTATTTACTATTACAAAAAAATTAAAAAATCATGCATTTGGACGCTGCATCACATATACTATGCTTGCTAATTCCTTTCAGCTCGGGGATCCTTTCCGTTCCAAACACTGAGCATTTTCAAACTGCTGCTGCTTACACTTGCAGTCCTGGGAAATATTTTTTATTATTTCTGTCATTCTTCAAATAAGAAGTGTCTTTATTAATGCTGTACTGGCCTTAGGGTGCAAAATGGACAATACTGAGTAGTGAATCTGCAGCAGAAACCATAGCAGAGTAATAATGGGACTCAAGGTAGAATTTTCTAACTGGTTTTGCATCTGTTAGATGACGACCTTACTTTTGGGGTATTCAACATCTAGTTCTGGCAAGTGCTAAAATATCAAACCATGGGGTGGTTTTTGAAATAATTGAAAATACTTATTTTAATATCTGTATTTGAACAGTAAGAAAAGTGCTATTTTCAGAATTCATAATGACATGGGGTACATATTTCACTGCTGTGTGTTTGAAAATTACTTCCATAAACCAGAAGAATCTGGTAGGTAACAACACACTGTCATGTATTTCTAAAGAAACAGGTTATGAACTTTACTTTTTAGAGCTCGTACATAGTGGTTGAATGCATGCCTCACCAGGGATCCAACAGGGTGTGGAAGATTCTTCTTAATTTTAGATACATCCCCACAATAACATTTCTGTACTCCAGTATTCTAGGCTATCCAAGCAGTATGGAATGGACATCTATCTAAAGAAAGAGTTCCTCCAGTACACGGGATCTGTGAAGGAACGAGGTGTACTTTATCTTCTGACATCACTGCCTCAGGTACCACAAAATGTTGACACTCAAAAAGAAATAGATTAATTCTGCTTCACAGAAATGGAGCAAAGATAATTTTACCCATAATGTCCATGGAATCGCAATGTTTCTTGCCTTTTGAACCATTGTGCTGAACAACATAGATAGGTCTGCAAGTATCTGAATGTAAAATACTTTACTACTTTATTTATGCTTGGCCAATTTGCTGATGAAATGCCTAAAAATATTTGAAAAAGCTTGCAAAATATAAACATCAGCATTTTTCTGTGGCGTTTAGATGACAGTGTTTCTACGAGTACTATGATTCTGACATGTTGAAACCACCAAACTTTACATGATGATGCAATTGAGTTACAATGGGTGATGAGAAAGATCTAGATCACCAATTGATTTTGTAATGAATTTCAGTATTATTACATAAACAGTTTGTATATAGTTTGTCATAGGAGATTATTTAGTCTCTTCAGCAATAATAATTGGCATGATACAGCAGCCCAGAAACAATGGTTATTCCTGCACTTTTGTAATAATATGAATGAGCCCTCCTATTAAGTTAAAATTAAATTAATTTTATAATAATATGAATAATTTCTTCTATTAATTAAAATAAATGCATCCAAACTCATTTAATTAAAAATACAATAATTTCACACAAGCAAGGAAGAGGGACGAGATATCATCTCTGAGGGGCCAGATATCAGCTTTTCTGGGATCAGCTGGAGTTTTGCAGCTACTTCCAATGGAACAAGAATTGAACCCTGAGGAGTGCAGAAACAGGGACTGATCTTGTGCTGTCTTAGCTTTGTGTGTAACTCCTGAGAGCACACCAGACATGCATAAACTGCATCACAATATGATCAGCTAGTAGAAGAAAAGAAGGAAGTCAGACTATTTGAATGATTCAGGACTATATGGGACAACTTTGTGACACTACATAGTGTGCAATAAGAAACCCTGTTTTTTAGGATCAGCAAAGAAAGGGGGTGATCGTGGCTTCGGACAGTAACTTTTCCATGGCTGTTGCTTACCACGCCTCAGAGCTCCGTATTCCAGTGTTTGTCATCATGTCAACCAGCACATCCCTGGCCCGAGTGAAAATGTGCCGTGAGTACGGTGCCATGGTTATATCCTATGGCACTACAGCTAAGGATTCCCAGAAGCACGCAAGAAGGTTGGCACAGGAGAATGGTTACTTCTACCTCGAAGAGTAAGTGGAAAGTCAGGCTGATTAGAAAGATTATATTAGATGCTTGCACAGCTCTGCAAAACCAATAATTTTCATTAAAATTTGATCACAGATGACCAAAAAGTTCCCATTACCTGGAGTATGCATAGTCATATATTCCCAGGCACAAATCGTGAATCTTCTATGACGGTTGGGGATGGAAATCAAAGCAAACACCCTTCCCCCAAATTAGGCAAACTTCCTGATTAGGAATTATACAGGCTAGTATGATAACGGATATATGTTAACTCTTTGTGAACCCTGTCAGAAAGCACTAAGGCTAGCATGCATTTTTGGTCTCTCTGGAGTAAAGTGGATAACAGCTAATCTTTAATGCAAAGTGTTCAGTGGCATAGTGTAGAGCAAGAGAAGGTTAATGCTGCAAAGTTTTCACAGAGTGAGTGACAAAACTGTAAATCTGCCTTGAAAAATGATGATGAAAAGGCTACTTCACACACATATTTGAAGTAGCTAAGGATGAGTATGAATTTGTTTGACCTATCTGAAGTCGTTGAACAAGCTGGATCTAATAAAAACATGATTAGAATAAGGTAAGAGAGGCAAAAAATATTTAAAACCGGTCCTTTTCCCTGTTTTTTCCTTTTCTCTCTGCAGTCTCTTCTGCTTTTCCTTTATTTTTTCTTTTTTTTTTTTTTTTTCCAAGTAAGATTTCCAGAAGTGCAGATGGGCAAATCATTAGCCATGAGGTAGCTGGTGGTCCCTCTGATGCACTGAGCTGGAATATTATTCTCCCTCCCCATTGCCAGGGAGAGGCTTTATCAACCACTTTGTGTTTTTACAGCACCTACTGCAGTGAGTGCCTGTTCCCCCTGGGCTCCTAGGCACTACTGCATTAAACATAGAAATAATGAGTAATGTTGCTTGGAAAGAGGATCCTGGAATGAGCAGAACAGAGAAAGTACTCGCTTCTTTCCCAGATGGTTTATTGGGAAGGCAGTATTAAAAACTGTACTCTTCAGTGGCACTGCTAGTTCTGCTGACAGCAAACGACCCACAGGGCCAGTTGCTGTGCCTCGTCTGCCACCATGGGCACAGCCTTGTCCCAGACTGAGTCTTTCAAAGAAACCTGAGGGAATGAGGTGCCCTAGATCCTACTGAATTTTGAACTTATTTAGTGTCTCTTTGAAAGCCACAGTTTTCCATGACTTTGTGATTTCCAAATTTCTGACAGCTATTTTTCAATCGATGTGTTAACTCCCAGCTGGCTTCATCAGCCATCACACTTGCACGTAAGAACTAAATTACTTTGTTGTAATTTCATGTTTACTCTTCCCCTCCTCCAAAATAATTATTTATGTTACATAAGGTAGATATTCTCCAGGTTCATGAAGCTCCAGGGACTGTTTAATTAATTACTATGTTTAATTAAAACCTCACAGATGCAATTTTTCACATTCTGGAGAAAAAAAAAAAAAAGAAAAACAATGCCACTACAGTTGTGAACCTTCTCATAATGGGATGCCTGAAATGTATTTTGTTAGGTGTAGACTGGGAGAGCTTTCCTAGAGAGATGTATGCACATATGAATAGTCAGTCTTCTTCAATGTGTCTGAAAACGCATTCATCGTCACTTGACAAAGCCGTCTGTAAAACATAAGTTGATTAGCTGTGCTTTAAAGTGGAACTTCTGAAATGTCATTTTATTTCAGTTTAAATCTACCTTGCATAAAATCCCCAGCAATTTGGTCTCTGGGTCTCCTTAAGGAACAATTCATTCTTTCCTTCCTGAAGTAGACATTACATGACTGTCTTGTTTTACCTACGCAGGTGGTATCCTACAGTTGGGTGTGTCAATGTCAGTTCTTCCAATTTCTTGAGTGTAATCAAAATACTGTGTTATGAAAATGATCATGCAAGAGTTCAATTAGAGGAAGGAAACTTTTTATCCAACTGCAACTTCCCGTGAAATTCAAGGAAGGAAATGTGATTTTTCAAGTTGGAATTCAATCATTAAGTCTACGTAATTGCTGCCTGGGTAACATGGGATTTAACATAACTATAGTGTTCAGCATCTCATTAGCAATGCAATGTGAATATTGCCAGTAATTAACACAGTACCTCTGGCATGATGTGAGAAAGACTGATTTGTGAATCAGAGAGGTAAGGGTGCTTCAGGTTGAATTACACACCTTCCTTCCTCGAGAGCCCAGGGGGTTTTTTGTGTAACTCCATATCCAAATACTGATCAGACTTGGTCCTCATTCATTTGTGGTCTAGTTACTCTCTTACTCTAGCAAGGACAGCTGATAGCTTTCAAGTACTTTATTTGGAAAACAGGGGTACAGAGCCTACTAGCTGCCACGTCAAAATCTCATTGGGAAACTGAAGGCTGACAGCCCATATTCAGTTGCTGATGTACCACACATTTCAGAAGGCAAACGGGCAAATTTCTGGCTCTGACTCAAAAATGCTTGTTTAAATCTGTAGCCTTTAGATTTATCTGCCCTTTTCCTTGATTTTCCTCCAACAGCATCTGATACAAAGGTATGTTTGCTTTCACGAAGCAAAAGTAATCAGTCGCAGTGCAAATAAAATAACCCATTTTATTATAAAAAGCTGAAGGCTGATCAGTGAACTGGTGTTCTAACCAGATGTTAGCAAGGAAAACATGAAACATTAATTCAAAATTCTAATAAATCTCCATGCCCAGAGAAGTCTCCTTTGGACAGAATTTTCAGTTATTAGAGAAGATTTACTCGTAAATTGAATATCCCAGGTCCTCATTAATTTTTACATGTCCTCATGGCTTCCCACCTAACCATGGCAGGGGTAACTCCACAACCTCAGTTCTGAATCTTATTTGCAAATAAGGCACCAGAAGAGTTGTTCAGGAGAGCGGTGATATATTGTGTCACATATAAGAAGGAGGGGAGAGCTCCTTCGGCATCTTGATAAAGACAATAATTTCAAGGGTTCAGTTACCCATCCCACTCTGATTTCCTGCCTTCATCTTTAGCTGTGCTACAAGAATGAAAGTTCATTCATCCCACCCTTTCTCGTGCAGTTACACAGACTCTTGCCCTGACAAATCTGCTGCATTTTGCTATATATGTGAGGTAACTTCTCAAGAGGACCTTGGTCTCCACCTTGCAGGAATTCTGGGCTCCTGTGTCGAGCCTCTCTGTGCATGTTTAACAGTAATAAAAGCATAGCTTCTTAGTACCCAAATGTTCCCTGTCAAGTAAATCAAGTGAAGTCATTACATCTGTAATTCTGTTTGCTTATCCATTTGCTAGAAAAAAAAGAACAGGCATACAGAGGTCTCATATTTTTCATTCATATATCATTCTACATTTACATCATTGCTAACTTTTAAATAAAACACAAAACATCTTTTAGAAATAGATCCAAGTCAATTGTTTGACTGTACAGTGAACTCTTTGAGTCTTTTGACTCTATTTGTCCCTATTCTGCTCACTAGATTACCTTTGCCTGAAAGTGTTTTACCAGTGAGTATTTTGGCACAAATAAATGCTTCTCTTATCCTTCCAGAGTTTTCCAGAGTAATATGAAGGTATCAGATATTGGCCCTGGCTTGTGGAAAGACAACTCTGTAGCAATCTGTTTGGTGTTGTGAGGTTGAACGCAGCGCTTAGATTTCATGAAAATTCCCATTTATCACAAACACGAAATTCCACTTATAAATACAGAGACCTCCTCCTGAGGCTTTGCCTTTAGTTTGGACTGACACGTTTAATATTTATGAAGTATAAGGTAGTGACAGCAATGGAAAAATTACTTCTGTCTTACCAGCTCTGTAAGCAGCTGATACTGGTAACAACAGAGATATGTGCTCTTTGCCCTGAAGGCTATTTGGGGGGTTTATCAACAGTGCAAGTTTTCTCCTGGTGGATAATGTCACACTTTACACAGCATGCAATGGTCTGTCTGATGGCAGTGTCTTGTTGTAGCTCCTCCTGCTCTCCTGCTGTTGATTTACACTTGCATATATCTTTTTCTGCTGAAAAATATCTTTAAAGTAGTAGACTGAACTATGATTGTGTTGACAGCTGTGAACCCTGCTGAGCTGTGCCCTTCCTTCCCACAGGGAGGATAGTGCTGTCTACCTGTCGGGCCTGGGAACCGTGGGGCTGGAAGTGTATGAGCAGGTGCCAAAGCTGGATGCAGTGATTTTCCCTGCAGGAGGCCACTGTGGCTTGCTGGCAGGATCAGCTGCTGCACTCAAACACCTCAACCCGCATATTTCTGTAATTGTAAGTTTCCTTTCACCAATGAAGTGTTGCATTTTGACGGCTTTCACCACAGCTATTTTCAAAAGTCTCTGGTCGCTAGTGATAACACTGTGCTGGTATCTAGTGATACACTGTCAGAGAATGCATATGCTGGCGATAGGGGCTATCTGATCCTGTGGGCTTCACCTAGGACAAGAGCCACTGAAAGCATGGGAAGCCTCCTGCCCCTTGGCTGCTTGTCTGGATTTAAGAAAAAAAAATGTGGTAAGACTCTTCCAAAGCAAATAAAATCCGGTTCTGTGTTTTGAACCAATTTCTTACAGGAAAAGTTTGGCCCCAAATAAGCCACATGATAGATTTAGTGATAGCACAGTTATTATGCAATTTGAAATTAATTGTTAATTCTAAGAGGAAACTTTGTGTAACTTTATCGATGTCCATTTTGGTAGTGACTTCTGTTATAACTGGATAAATAAAAAAGTGACAACACTTGTCTTCCCCAGGGGGTTGAATCTGAAAGTTTCCCTGTATTGCAACAATCCTTAAAGGCTGGCCACCCTATTGAAGACCAGGCTTGCAGTAATCATCACTTTTATGGAGGTAATAAAATGGATTATTCTTTTGGAAGCAAAACAAAGTTTTTCATAGATTTCTCTAACTGTATTTTTTTCTCATTAATTTAGTTCAAACATATTTTAAATGAAACCTCTGAAGGGTCAGAATTTAATTCATGCTGTAAGGGCAACTTCTGCCACATTTTCCCCACCATCACCCTGGGATATAATACTATTTCCAGTGTACATAAAATGTTCAGGTGAATACTTAGAAATATAAGAGTATTTATCTAACTATTGTGCTCACAAGCAGCATCTTAACCAGTGAAGTCAATGGGAAAACTCTTGTGTAAAAGATTAATTTTTAAAAAGGCAGGAAATTGCGATTCTTAAATATTTGCTCACAAAACTGTTCTTGGAACAACAGCATTTATAAATGATACAGTTGTTTCCATATCATTTACTCAAAAAACCCTCAGCTGTTAAGCAATTTAAGAATGTCCTGTTTACCTGATGTTCAAATCTCTAGAAGCTTTGGTTTAAATGGGACTTTTATAAACAAACAACTTGTTAAGTTTCTCTGTAAGCTCTGTCTGTCTCTGCACTCCTTTGCTAACTGTCCTACTGCAGCTAACAAACCCAGTGCCACACTGGGTTCCTCTCTGCTTCAGGACTTGTTGTCCAGTGAAAAGCACTGGGCTGCAGAGTAACTCTTGCATTGTGACTGTGCCAGTGAAGAATCACAGTTTTCTTAAGGAGTCCAAAATGACAAAATCTTCCTGGGAGAATTGGTCTTTCATCACCAAATGCGTTTTTGTCATACAAAAAATCAAGAAAACTTAAGATCATATAGCAACACCGTGTTGTGCTCATTAAGGGCACAAAACAGTCAGGACTCTAAAAAATGTTGAACTTGTCTAAATCCAGCTTCATATTTTCGTCTTTTGAAATCCGCAGATGTGAGCGGGCTTCGCTTTGGCAGCAATTCTTTGCAGCTGACTGGGAAACTTGTGGATAAAGTTGTTGCTGTGAGGTAACTGAAGAAAAGCAGTGAAATGAATAATACTGGGTGAACATAGCTATATACGAAAAATGTGCTGTACCACCAGAGTATGGTTGTTTTTCATGTATAGTGGAGAACAGGTTGGCAGGAGCTGCGATCATGCACACTCTGTGAGAGCATGGTGGTGGTGGGGTGCCTTTCCTTTCAAGAGAGGAACTGAAAGCGTTGAACCCAGTCCCACATATCTGACCACTTTGGCCAAGACTTCACCTGCTGCTAGTACCTGGTGATGCTCTGGGTGTAAAATTTGTCCTTGTTGCTTTCTGCAACACTTGAAGGCAGCTTTTGGCAAAACTCTTCTAAACCTTCACTGAAAGCCCAAGTTAGCAGAATATACTTACCACTAGGATTTAGCTGGCATGATGGTTCTAGTAAAAAATGCCATCCTGTCTTCTAGTTAATAACAAGGCTGAGATGCACACTCACCCTCACCAGCAGAGCTTGCTGTAATACCACCTTGGGGCTGTTGTGTACCCAGGAGGATAGAAGGAATCTCTTTATACATAAATGTACTGTTTTCTGCTTTTGGTAGCTGTTCTGCTTTGTTTTGATGTAACTCTTCTGCCTTCAGGGAGGAGGACATCCTCATTTCAATGCTGAGATTGCTGGAGTATGAGCGAGCCACGGTTGATGCAGAAGGGGCCATTGGACTTGCCGCACTGGTTGCAGGGAAGCTGCCGGAGTTGAAGGGTAAAAGGTGTGGCAGCTGTTACAAACAGGGAACTGTGGCAAAAGCATGGGGTTGAGTGCCTTGGCCCCAGGCAACAGAGAAGCTGCTTGTTTTGTGAGTGACAAGGCAGTTCCTGCCACTGAACTGGCAGTGAGCCTGTCTGTGATATCTACTTCAGGCTGAAGAGACTACTTACAGGTCAGAAGACCATGCTGAAAAAGACAGATCTTGTAGTTTTGCTGTATTCTCAAATGGTTAGGGGAAAGGCAGTTACACCAGCTCCATGAGGTATGGTCATGTCCAGAAGAGCACCCTGCTCCTGTCAGCCTGTTGCATTCTCTCATTCCACTTGTGGAAATCAGCCCTGTATGTGTTGGGACATGAGCTAGGCTGTCTTCTGCAGTCACTCAGTGACACCTGCCTCCCGGCCCTGAGAACTCCTGCCCAGATAGTCAATGGGATTACTCTTGTGCTTAGTGTTAAACATGTGGGTAAGTGCCATCTTGCATCTGAGCTTGAGTGCTCAGTACTTAAGCAGATTGAGCCTTAGCTCAGGACATATCCCGGGATGTATTTAAATACATGTACACTCAAGACAAAATAAAATTTCTAATACACAGCATTGTACACTAAAATACTGCTGAGACAATTATTTGGAAAAGGCTGACAGAATGCATACAGAGCAGCAACAAATTTCAATTCTGTACAGCTAAAATAAAAAGAAAAATGCAAAGGTTTGGGTTTAAAGAGGTCAGGTTTGACTCTGCAGACAGACATTATCACAGACTAACCATGTGCCTCTTCATTTGCTCTTCAAACATTTCTGGACTCATTTGGCAGAGTTGAGATGGACTTAATTAACCGTTACAGAAAACCTTGAGCATACATTAATCTAACCATTAAGATGCTGAGACTCACATTTTTCCAGGGAAAAATGATATCACATTGTTAAAATTTGAAACAGAACTAGAATTCTCCAGCTAACTATATCTAACAAAACTAAAATCTCCAGGAAACGCAAAATGAAAACCAAGTTTCAGACCAACTAATGCAGCCAGCTTCTAGGCTCCCATTGCCTGCCCACAATTGATACTACAGCCAGGAGCCACTCTGACATATAACACACATTTATTGAAGGGCAGTCCTAGTAGATTTTAAGCTGATATTGAATGCAGTGTCTGTGATTTACAGTTCGTTTGCATGGACACATGCTAATCAAACCCCCTATTTTTCTCTCTGTTTTCAGAGTGGCAATTGTTATATGCAGTGGAAATTTGGAGTTACATTTGCTGCAACAGTGCATAGTTCGTGCCCTGACCCTCGATAACAGAGTCTGCAGATTTTTCCTTGTGCTTTCTGACTGCCCAGGAGACATTTCAAAGCTACTGGAGATCTTGGCTCGGGAAGAAGCAAGGTAAATCACAGTACTAGTAGGGAAATATAATCACAGAATAGCACAAAGATTATTAAAGATTTGGACATGTTTCCAAATATTCTCTGAAGGCAAATCTGTAAGTAACTAATTAATCAAAGGATTTTTTCTTGTTATATTTCAGAAAAACTTTTATTTCCTTCATTTCTATTCCAATCTGAAAGAACCTTTGCAGCACAGAATTCTGTCTAATACAGAAAGCAGCAAAGATAGCTACTGTCCAAACACTTACAGAAACTATTCTACAATGACAAAGGATTTTTGTGATCTCTAATGTATCCTTTATTTGATCTAGAGTTTTGGATATCAAACAAGAACGCACGTTTGTGACATCTGAGCTCTTCACTGTTGAGGTAAGATGAGATGCACTTTCAGTTTCTCTAGCAGTACTGTCCTCCCCTAGTTTCCTTTGTTTTCCTCTATCTCCATACGGCTATGTTGAAGTCATCCAACAGAGTGTGCACAGTGATCTGGGGAGCAGTGTGGCAGATAATTTCTTCTGTGTTATACAGCATCTTGCCTCACCAAACACTTAGCAGGCATAGGAATAATGCAGGACTTGTTTTACCTGCTATTGCAATACCGTGGGTGAAATACTCCAGCTGTTACTATTGCAAACATTCATTACGTGCGTGGTGGTGTGTTGGAGGTGGTGAGCAAGCTGCAGCATCCGTCCAGAACATGAAAAGCCAGCTGTGTAGGCTGGCTGTAATTATCCAGGATCAATTTGTCTTAAAGTAACTTGAACACCCTTACTTTTAAAGAATCTGCATTTTTAACTAGGGCCTCAGTTTTGTACCTTATCCACAGAGAGCACAGCGAAAAATCATTATTCCTTTGTTGAATATTTGGTAGAGTAAAAGTAACGATGTGTTATCACTTAATGGCATCTCTTATAAGAGTCATTTGTCTCATGGCATGTCTCTTATTTCAACTGGTTTGGCAAGGGTGTGGTCCCACTGATTCATGCTAGTGCTGTTCGAGTCCACCCTGACTTGGTTTGTGAAATTATAGATGGAAGTCAAATTAGGGATCTTTGCTAAACAGGCTCATAACTGGAATTCAGTAATGCCATTGAGTAAGTGAGTTCTTCTTATTTTGGCATATAAATCTAATTTCCCAGCGGCATGCAAAAACCTGCCTAGTATTTTCACTTGCAGATATGAAGAACAGGTTAGATTAGAGATGCCTATAGCAAAGGACTACAGTGAAGTTCACAACATCTTTCAGAACATGGTATTATCAGTTTTCTCAAGTGTCTAGGGCTAAAACTACTTTGTTCAGCAGTTTGCCATAACAATAGGCCAGTTTAGTTGTTCGGGTAACTTGAAGATAGCGTGACACTGCATGGGGTAGACAAATCCCTCTGATTCAGTGACTAACTGAGCTCTGAAAAAACTTTTTACTGAAGGCTAGATTTGACAAACCCTGTGACTCAAGTTTTCAATGTGATTTTTATGAAGTAAGGCTTGTAAATTTTATTAATGTTACTAAGTAAATTAAACAAAATCCACTCTCTTACTTTTTGATTAAGAATGTTAGAACAATTTTCCATTGCTCTTGCAACTTCTCCCAATGAGGCAATTTAATCAGTAAATACAGTCCCTGAATGAAAAAGTGGCATGCGATATTATTTGCACTTTAAATACAACGTATTTTTACTGACTGTCCACCAAGAATCTGACAGTGTTGTACTACAAGAGGGTTGAAGCGAGGAATTTGTGTCCCTGAATAATTTAATTGGATGTTGGATTTGCATTATGCCTTTTAATCAGCCTGCAAGAGGCTGTTGGATAACTAGATGTGAAGTACAAAGTAGTGATCCAGATTTATAGACCTCAGTGACTTTGGAGTCAGCTCTATCTGGTGACACCTAGTGAATTGTGAAGCTTTTCTTTGAAAACTAAACTAAGGGTAATCAAAAAGGGTAGAGCATTCAATTTATCTTTAAGTATCACAATGAATTTGCTCTAACCTGTTAGAGAAAAATGTACATATTTTCATACTAAAGCTGATATACATGGGGGAGGTTTTGCTTTTTACTTTGTTGCTTTTAAGAGCCAAAACCTTGTGCCACCAAAGCACTTTAAGCATTTTCTACTAAAGCAGATCTGCAAAGACCTTTGTATCATTTTAATCAGTGTAAATCACAGCACGTTAAATTAAGCGTGCATTTAAATCTGGATCAAGAACCGAATTATCATGTGTTGAACTGGTGGTAATCATAAGAAAGGCGTTACAGCTACCTGCTCCACTCTAATACATGCTTTCAAATGTGACTATAGATGAAGTGTTTGACAGAACAGAGCAGTAAGTGTAGTGGCTTATTTAAAACATTAAACCAGTCCTGTCAAGATTGTCATCTCAGTATTTAATCATCCTTTTAGATTTACCCCTTCATTTCCAAAGCAGAGAAACTTGGCTTCTAGTCACTGCTTATCAGGAAGACAGAGCATTTTTTTTCACCTCTAGTGAAATGCCTTTCTGGGTTAGTGTTTATTCATCTGGTGCATGTTTGGAACACTCCATGGGAAGATCCTTGCTGATAGTCTGACTGCATGGAGTAGTAAGGACTTTCTAAAAGGGAGTGTTATGTTCAAACTACACTTCTGGAAAAATAATTTTTGAAACATTTTACTGGCAAAAATAGGAGTTTTTAATTTTTTTTTATAAAAGGGATTATGGCTACATTAGATTCAGCTGATTCTTAATGAAGTGCACTGTGCAATGGAAATGGCTGGTCATGTTATTTGGAACAATATGGGAGTTTCTTTTCGATAGTGCCTTCTGTTTAGTTTCTCTTTCCTTGTGGCTCATACTGGATTTCTGTCTTGCAGAGGACTATATCCTAATTCACTCTTACCTGAGCAGTTAGGAAATGGCTTCCAAAGTCCCCAATATTGAAATAGATAGCTCCTAGCAAATCATAGAAATAACCAGTCTGGTAGACTTCACATTTTATAGCTATTGAAGCAGGTTATATGACCAGGAATTTCTAAACAAAAATAAAGATCAGAGCTAAGGAAAATCATCCAGTATCACCAGCTAACTAGATACAGCTCTCTGGAGCTTAACTCTGCTGTTGTTTTAAATAACTCAGGAGAGATCAGTTGTAAAAAAACATCCATTACATTACTTCTCTCTCTGACTGTGCAACAAAATACTAATTCATAAATCAAATGTTGCTTTTTCTCTATGATAACATTACACATTGTTCCAACAATGCTGGGTTTCCTGGATCACTTTGTGTAGTGTAATACCTGGTATTCCCATACAGTTTATTCACCTCAGGCCAGAACTCATTCAATTATTTGAGTCTGCTCTGGTCAATTTGAGTAAATTCCTTTGGGCCAACTTGCATTTTGTAAAAGGCTGGAGGACAATATTTTGGATTAGAGTCCCCAGTTGCCAACATATTCTGTATTATTGTCCTATGAAAAGAGTAGAGAGGAGCACGCAGCTGTCCAGCTATGAGAAGGATGCTCTCACTCCTCAAGCATTTCCTGCATGACCTGGGTAAGGCACTGTTTCAATGCTTCAGTTCCCCATCTGCAAAATGGAGATGTTTGGAATGGGAAGTTTGACGACACATGTCTTGCGAGGCTCTCCAAAGCAATTTGGTCATTTTCTTTAACAGCATTCAACAGCAGACTAATGTGGTACAGCATAGCCTGTCCCGGTTATAGAAATAAGAACCGGAGTCTGGGGAGGCTAAGGGTAGACCTGTTGGATTATTATCTGACTTAGGTAATGCGACGGTAACTTGTTTGTGCTCATGCTCACCAATGTGAATGCAAGAGTATGACAAAAGGTAAGGGCTCAGGTTGCACAACCAAGTCACAGCTGTGGCAGCTGTTGCGCTCTTTCCCAAGCATTGCATTGCACTGACCTTGGGGAATACCTGTCAGCTGATCCCCAACTATAAACTAGAGTGCTGTTGCCAAATAATCTGTAACGTGTAGTAACCTACAGTGGTTGTTTACTGAATAATTCAGAAAATTGCCCTGTTGTCAATTTTTTTAATATAAATGAAAAGTCTTGCTTTATTTGTAGAACTGAAACCAGTGTATAGAAAGAAAGTTTTAATTTCTAACTCCAGTGTTTTTAGTACAAACAAACCTATACTATTGTTGAGCATGGTGTATCATGCATATTGAGTTATCTGAATCCTACAAGACGAACAGTTTAGAAGATGATTAATATAATTTCTAGGATTAAAGAAGAGGGATACAAAGGTTCAGTGGATGAGTCAGTGACATAAGGAATTGCACTAGTTAGTTATGATCTATTTTTACATGGAGCCTGGAAAAGCACAAAAGACTGAAATCTTTTGATTAAGCAACGCTACTCACATTTCCTCTGCTCTCTAGTGTCAGCTCAGTATGTTCGCCCAATATCTTTACTTGCATACGTAACCTACAGATATCAGGCATCAAGGAGTTGAGAGGCACATTAAATTAATTTTTAGTATCTAGAAAAATACGATATAAAAGGCAAAGTGTCCACATGTGAGACTTTCAGTTAAAGGGGAGCAGAGGTGCTCACCCTGTTGCCCAAAGTGTTTAGCACAGAACTTTGCAAATTTCCTCCTTTTGTGAAGTTATGAACTTTCCTCTCTTTGAAATGGAATTAATTCCTATGAATATCTGAAATCATGCATCTGGATTTCAGCGTTGCACAGAGTAATAACTTGTGATCAATTTTTTCCTTTATCTTTTTTCAGCCTTTGTCCTGCCCCCTCAGTTATTTCTGGTTGTTAAATAAAACCTACAAGACATCAATATTCAGTGAAGACTGTTCGGCCTTCCATTACTTGTAGGCTTGCCATAAAAAACCCCAACAGGCTAACTAAACCCTTCGGCTGGAATCAATCTTTAGATTACCTGCCACAGAGAGCGTATACTCTAAATGCAGTAGAAAATCCATCTGGCTGGTTATTTTGATGGTCTTACAGGAGCAGATTTTTTTTTAGTTATCATTACTTTTTAATCCAGCAAGGATACAATATGCAGGAGAGAGAATGCATCGATTCAAATGTACTCATTTCTGTTGTTGTTTTTGTGTATGTTCTTTGACATACAGAAAAGAAAAGCCTGCTGTGCAAACATGGTTCTGCAGTCCAAGAGAGTGCTGCTGGATCAAAATGCCTCTGTCTAGCACTGAGGGCTTATGGGTTTGAAACAAATTTAAAGTAAAGTTTTCTGTCGTTGTCGCGGGTTAGCTTGTCTGGAGTATAAGAAACATCAGGCAATAGGTTATTTGTTTTTAAATAAGACCAATTTGGAGCACTTACTCTTAGTGCACCAGTAGATATGCAACCTCCTGTAGCTAGTAGTGACTATTCATCCTAGATAAGTATAATCCTTATATAACACCCCAATCATGAGGACTGCCTTGTTGGACACTCACAGAAATCATACTTCCTAGCTGAAGTGACTAAGAGAGAGGAGCTCTGTGAAGGTGAAACTGCCTAGTCTAAGCAAGAAAGCAAATACTTGCCACCTTTGTTGTTTAGATCTGTAGCTGCTCTAAAGTGTAGAGTTGTTCTCTGTTTGCTCCTGTTGTGAGCAAATGTTCTCTCTTCCTCTATTTGACAAATGTGAAAAATCAGGTAAATTTCTGGAGTTGTTCATTACTGCTGCTGCTGCTGTTGTTATTACTTTTATAATACACTACAGAATATTAATGGCCATATCACGTGTTGGATGCTGTGCATGCACAGAACAATTTATTCAAACTGTTTACAAGCTCTCTGGCTCCAATCTGTCCAAGTCTGTCTGGCTTCAATCATTAGCAGAAAGAAAAGGGCAGAGAGGAGGATAGTTAGCTCTGTAAATCAAAATGCTTTCCCAAGCTTGCTTCCAGGACAGAGTAAATGATTGCTGCCAAACATTCAAAGCTGAGCCAAACATTCAAAGCTGAGCCTTGCAAGTCCAGTCTGATTCCAAGTGCAGCAACGGATTTGCTCAGGACAAAACTGGCATGATTACTGTCTTTGTACTGGAAGGGGAAAACATTTGCTTTTTTAAATTAAATTTTAAATTAAATTCCATGAGAGATGAGTGTGTGCCCTTGAAGATATGGCTGCAAAGTTTAGGGATTTTATATGACTCATGGAAAGGATAATGGGTATTTGATGCCTCGATATCCTTTAGGTAATTTTCCCAGTCTTTGTGTTCTCTCCTCTTCTCTCATTATTAATTGTCTTCTCTGACTGTCATTCTCAAGACTAAATCCTACTTTTTCAGAGGAGAAAGAAATTAGCATCTAATTCGTGTTCCAAAGAACCAAACAATAATAGAACTATTTTCAGGATAAGAGGAGAAGAATTATGGAAACAGATCAGAAACGTGGCTTATTTTGTGATAAATATTTAAGAAGCTATAGCAAATTTTCAAATTAAGTGAGGTCATGGCTGTTTAAAATAACCTGGAGTTAGTGCTTTGTCTTCTCATTCATTAATTTTTCTAAAGATTTATTATTTTAAGCTTGTTCCTGGAAACATGAATTCACAAAGTTCTTATTTAGAAATGTCCTCATAAACATATTTGAGTAGAGACAAATTTTTTTTTTGCCTTCTTGCTTTCTGTAAGGGGTGCAGCTCTGATAGGAACATTGTACAGGGCATCTTTCTCTGGTAGTCCACCTTAAGGTTACCATGACCAGTTTTTCCTCTATTCTCTGTAGATTTGCCCGTTACAATAAACTCTCTGTTGTTGCACTGTGACTCATCTTGGATCCCTTCCTCGCTAGATTTCCATGTTTCTGTGAGGTCTTTTTTCCATGTGGCACTTTCAACATCGGTGATAATTCCAGCAGGGTCAGTGGTGACAGAAGTTAGTAGTCCAAAATTGTGAAGTACGATCTTCCATCTGCACCTTCGCATTGGTGCCTCACCTTTAGTAGTGCAGAGATTTACATACGATGCAGCAGAGATGTGAGTATGTAGAAAAGAGGGATTAAGGAAGTATTGAAAAAATGGCATTGAAGTTATTGTTTTCAGTGGCTGCATGACAGGATTGTCAATAATACTTGTGTAGGCAAGTGAAGAACAAAAATAAAACTATCAAGATTAGGTTTACCTGTATTTAGTTTGATTTAGCAGCAGAACAACCATAACAGAAAACTAGAAGTAAGTCAATGAGCAAACAAAAATCAGAGTAAAACAAGAAGGTGTATGAGCATATGAAACCAGCCAGAATACTACAGAGACAATAAAGGACTGGGGGATAGCTCCATGAGAAAGAGGAGGAGGAGAATATAAAAAGCTTGAAGGATGGAAAAAACACTGACCAGGAATATGGGAAATGGGGGATGAGGTCAGAGTCAGAGATGGGTGAGGTGGCAGCAGCACCATGTACATACCCCACAGAATTAAGCTGCTAACGGATCGCTTCAGGGAGGCCAACAGTAGACAAATACCTGTGTCCAGGAGCCAGTAGAGGATCATTCTATCTTCTTCAGACTTCAAAGGCAATAAAAAGTAGGGCTGTTGGAAGGTTTTAAGACCATGCAGAAGGGCTGGAAGAGCCCCAGATGTCTGTGATATCAGTTTTCTTACCTGCATAGACAGGGGATGTGAGGTCGAGAATTTTTACATTGAGCTGATTGTTTTGCTTTTACGAGCGTATTTTAGGACTTCATTTGAAATGCCTTTGTCTGAGATTGCTGTCATGCCATCAGGAATGTTCCTAATTCTTTTCCCAGGTCACCTGCACTGTGGAGACCAGAGACAAGATCCACACAGCCCAGCTGAGGAACGCACTCCTGGAACGCTACCCCACAGCTGCCTGGACAGAGCGGTGATGGGCCCAGCACCAGGGAAAGGGATGAAGTCCTCTGACAAGTATTTTACAAGCCCTAATCTTGAGGCATTCAGAACAAATACTATCTTTCAAAGTTGAATAGTTTCAGGATATTTATTTCCTGCTCAAAATGTAGTGAATGTCCTTGGGAATAAAGTTAAACTCAAAACTTCAGTTTAGCTAAACGAAACTTCTAGTCTCTGCTGGTGTTGAAATTCAATAATTCATTATCAGATGGCTGTCTCGATTTTGGCTAGTATGTAGGATCCAATGACATTCAATAAATAAAGAGGGAGAAGGCATTTTTCCTTACATCTAAATATAGACATCTCAAAGTTTTTGATTTTGATGCCCCTAGTTTAAGTAATGCAACTGCTTCTGCTGGACTTTGCCATACAACTAGTAGAGTAATTTTCATTTTCCAAGCCAGAAACAGTTCTCCATTTGCTGAATATGTTTCAGGAGATATATACTTGTATGTGGGTGTGGGTTTGAAGGCACTTCTGTTCTGATCTCTGCTATCATGTGAGGAAAAATTATGCTAATAAAATGTGAATTAAGCAAAAACAAAAAAACCCTTGGAAGAAGCCAATATTGTACTTTTTTTTCCCCGTCCCCAAGGGAAAATATCCCATTTACAAAGCAAAGTTCCAAAAGATGTTGCAGCAATAAAAAAAATTAAGTATGCTGAATATAACTTGTTCTCATATGCAGAACACATACGTAATTCTCCTCTCTGCCTTTGGGGACTCAGTATAAAAAATAGCATATAAAATGGCTTGTGTTTCTTTATAAAAAGGGGTCTCTCTACCCATGTGAATTTTGTAATTAGCATTCCACTGATCATCTTACCCTGCCTAAAACAGACTCTATCCGTCTCACCTGACAGATTAAGTACACTGTTAAGAGTGAAATATATTTAAAGACCACATGTTAATAGCCAAAGGCAGTTCCGGGAGAAGAGGAAGCCTAAGTCTTGGGCACATGGCTAATGCAATTAACAAAGAACACATTGACCTAAATACCATGTTCATCACCACAGGCAGAGACCAACTAACAATGTAATAGAGTGGGAAGGCAAGAAATGTAAGAGAGATTCAGGCCCACTTCTGAGCGTGCATACAACAGTCTCCTTTCCACTTGGGCAAAATTCAATTTAAGGCCAGCTGCAACAGAGCCAATATATACCATTCCACCTGATGAAATTTAACCAGAATTGTCCCAAATTTTGTGTGTAGGTATTTTAATGAGAGGTCTTAATCCTGCCTCTAGCATATCAAGTTGATAATTAAGTGTATAAAATAAATAAGATGTATTTAGCAGCCTCCTAGCAGAGCCCAGCTGAAAATCCAGCAAGATCAGAGTGTCTCCATGGACTGTGTAGGATCAAATAATTCCAGTTCCCACATGCAAAGCTGGGTGAGCCATTGCTAGATGTCCGTGAAAACCAACTTTTAGTACAGCTTTTTGGGGAGAAAGATGCTGCAAGGCTATACTGATGCTCATTTGTTGTCATATTACGATTTATAATTTGTGCTCCCCTTCAGTAGGAATGGACTTGCTAATACATATCCTTTCCTGGTTCTGCAGTGGGAAACTTTTGTCTCTAAAGCACAATCAGGAAGTCACATGTGGAAGAGGAGATGCCCTGGGGCATTATTGATGCCCCAACAGTTAGTTTCTTTCCCTTCTTGCCATCCAGAATGATGGGCTTAGGGCTTGGTCTCCAGAATATGTCCTGTAAATCATAGCATGTCAGACACAACTCCTTTATTTGTGGTCAGAAGAGTTTAAGAAATCTGTATAGAAATATGTGATGACAGACTACATATTGCATATGAGTACTTCCATTGAAACAGGAGATGAAACGTATCATCAAAGAGCAGATATGGAGATGTAAACCCACTATAAATAAAGGTCTAATTATCCTCTCTCACCTCTCTTGGTGGAACTCTCAGGAAATTTTGAGGATGTCTTGCTATCTATGCAAGAAGAAAATGGAACTTTATAACCAACGTTCTCAGTAGTGGCCAACAGCTTCTGCTGTCTGAGTCTTTGGTTTATCATCCTGCATTATCCTGGAGTATTTTTTTTTGAAGCTCAGAGAATTAACAACCTTTTCTAATCAGTGGGAACTGCGTTTAGCAAATCTTCACAAAACTGGGGCAAGAGAAGTAGCAGATAGAGCAACCAAACATCAATGCACTCAAAATCACTGTATGATTTTGAAAATGTGGGTTGTTTTTTTTTTTCTTGGGGGGGGGGAGAAAGTGATGTCTAGAAAATACCTAAAATGTCAAACATGATATATGCATTTTGGTTTTATTTTTATTGCACTAAGTATAAACATAAATTGTAAATCACTCTTCAGTGGTAAACACTTCGCATGTGAATATAATGATACCAGAGTTTATTTTCATTCTATATTGCTTTTATGCGAGTCCATTTGCTTTAAAGTTAAGATGAAATACTTCCAAGGGGGGGAAAAAAATCAAAATTAAACATTTAAATGAGTGTATGCAATTGGAAAGAGTACTGAAATATCTGTGCTGCTAACCTTTTTGCATTATGAAGTATAATAGGACTATGGCATTTCAAAGATCTAATAATGTTTTTTTAAATGTTTCATTTAAAGAAGTATTTTTATATAGAGTGCTCTTATGTAGCTTGAAAAAAAATAACTTTAACGATTATGTCAAAGTTTCACAAATTGTTAAATCAGCAAAATGTAAATCTAAGCATTGTATTTATTTGAAAAATAATTAAAATTATGCCTTGCCATCTCAGCAACAAAATGTTGTCATTCTCTCATATGGTACAGATAGCCTTGCATTAAAAATTCAGAGTTCATTTGTTTTCCTTTCTCTGTCATTGACATCGTCATGAAAACCATGTCATTCACGCATGGAGAGCTCCAGGCTGCCAGGGAGGTGAGCACCACAGGGCAGGAGTGTTCCTTTTGCCCTGTGGATTGAGATGGGAGACTGCCAGACTGCTCACCGGTGTGGCTGGGGAAGCATCTCCTCCTTACTGGCTTGGAAAGAGCTTCTATTTCATGTACTGAGCCAGGTGCAAATGCCACCTTGCTTGTACCTGGCTCTGTTCCTGGGCAATGTGTAGAGTCTGAGTGCAGAGGTATCCTGGGCTGGACTTATATGGGTGAATTAAGTTCATGATATCTGGTGAATCAGATCTCAGAGATACTCGTCACAAATATTGTGAACTTTGGTAAACCAGTCCTTCAATTTCAGGGTGCAGCAGACTCCACCAGCTAAAATGCATGTTTGTGTCTCCAGTGGAAGAGGATGCTTTGACCCAGGTAATTCTGCTAGAGCTAGGCTATTTAGCTTTGAGAGCAGTCCTGTGAGTACAAGGTTTGTCAAGGACACATCACAACTTCTTCCAAGGACTGATGTGAACAAGGTGTATCTTTAATTGAAACAAAAGCTCTTCCCACATTGGCTCCTTAATTTCTTCAGCCAGGCCCTGTTAGCTCTGGATTAATATCTAAAGCTCTGCCAGTACATGTTTACATAGCATCAGGAAAAGTTCTTCTCCCCATGCAGGTGGTGCATCCTCACAAGTAGCATCTCTTGCCATCTAGCCTACTACTTTTGGAAGATACAGAAATGTGTATTCCTGCTTTTTATCCCAAAGTGCAGTAAGTGCTTTTGACATGCCATATAAAACTTTTGCTAGATCCAGACCTAGGCATGCAGCTTAGTGATTGGAAAAGGAAACTGCAAGACTGCAGGGCTGAGATGTAATTCCTGACAGGCATTTATTTGATGGCTTCAGTTCTCCTGTCACCTTCTTTGCTGTTTGTTTAACTGTAAGGAGTCTGCCATGTATATGGTATCGAAGTTTGCAGCGTTTCTTTCTACTACAAACCTTTGCTTTCATGTGCTCCCAAATATTTGGTACCTCCCAATGGAAGGGGAATCCTTCTAAATGTCGTGCCCTCCTGAGCTGATGAATTTCCCATTGTTCAAAAGCACTTTATTTATTTAAGTAAAGCTGCAGTTTTACTTTGTCTGTGTCTGGTGTCTGTGGTTGGAAAATATTCTAATAAAATATGAATGTTTTGAAGTAATTCAATAATGATCATGCATAACAACAGGGTCCCTAAGCACATACAGCTTACCCCTCTGAAGAAAGAAAGAGACCATAAGGACTTCTAAGGAAGAAAGGAAGAGTCCTTAAGGGGCAGAGCCAGATCAACCACACCTGAGTGCATCCACAAAGGGACTTGCCCTGAGCCTGGAGGCAAGGGGATGTTCATGAGGGGGTTCAGCTATGCTGTTGATGCTGTCTGAAAGCTCTTCTAAATGCAGGTACTCTTATTTGCCTTTTTTTTTTTTTCAGCCATGAATTTTTAAATATTTCAACCTTCCGAAATTTATGGACAAGGGTGTTAGTGTGATGTTTTTCTTTTGATAAAAAGTCTAGAGTGTCTTTAGAAGGACTTTTTAACTTCTGTGTTTACTAAACCCAGTAAATTGGTCTCCCTATCTATTCACTCAAGGGGCACCTAAAAGGTTTTTCTCTGAGAGAACAGTCTCAAAGAATGCTAATAAATGATACAATGGTGTTCGTTATACCTCTTTTTTTCTCCTCTCTCCTCCTCCTTCCCAGTCATGCAAGTGTTGTAGTTATGTTTGGAGTTGCAGGGGCCTTGTAAGGTCTAGTACAGCATGTGGATTGTGCCGTATCACTGCCTCTCCTCTGAAGAGCAATAGTGAAGGAAAATGTTGAGGGGTGCTTTTTGTTTCTTTTGCTTTCAACAAACCTGCTGTTTATGCAGGCCTTGCATACAGGTACTAGTCTGAATAAACATGTGGCTGACAAGATAAACTGAATGTATAGGCTGTTGGCCATATGCCAGAAATTTTCATTAAGTCCTCAAATGAGTGGAGTCATTACAAAAAAACTCCTGAAAAATATCTTTATTTTGCATGTGGAGATCACCTGCTGGGAGGCAAGGGAATAAAAAGGTACAGGCTCGTAATTAACAAGTGAAAAAACAAAGCATTTTTAAAACAGCATAGCAAATAGTGAAGTAAGACTGATGGCCTCCTTAATGAGTGCTCATATACAACAGTAATGTAATTAAAAAATGGGATTTGATATTCTCCTCTCTTTATTCAAACATGAGGTATAAATACAGAAGGAATGTATCATTCAGATTCTCTCATTCAAGGAAACATTACTGCATTCATTATTTTTTTAATTTGTTTACTTACAAAGGTCATTTGCCTGGAAGCCTTAAAATCGGTGAGCTAGAAATTACTTTCCACAACATGTTCTTCTAAAATCTACTGTATTTCTGCAGAAGGTCTGCAATATCTGCCCCCCTACCCCAGAGATTGTGCCAGAGTGCCCACAAGCAGCAGACTGTAGGACTTCAAAGACCTCGCCTATAGTGGTCAAACTTACTGCAGACTTTACAACGGCAAATAAGGCCATTCTCCCAGCTTTAACTGGGCTCTGTTGCCACTCAGACCACCTGCCCAGCCCCAGGGCAAATTAAATGTCCTTAATGAACCAACACTTGGGTATTCCAAAGGCTGGCCCAGTTGACTCCCGACGTGTTTAGAAAAAACTAGGTCAGCATGAAAAAGAGGCAAAGCAAGACAACATATTTGGATTCTGAGAGAAGTTTTTCATCACTCCCTTGCAAAAATGAGCTACAGCCCTTAAGGCTTTAGAAATGTTTCTTGGAAACAGATGGGAGACATCTCATTGCCTCTGTTCAGGCTCAGCAAAGTTTCTGAGCTGGTGCTGCATTTCCTGACTCAGCTTATCATCAACAGAGCTTGATTTGAGCAGTGTTTTGCCAAACATGCTGATCTGGATTGCTCGCCTTACTTTTAAGTAGTACATTACACTCATTTCCATATATTCCCATATATTATGACTTAAAGGAGAAAATGGGTCTGGGTAGTTTCTTTGTATTTTCTCCTGCAACAAAGTTACCTAGCAATCACAGAATAAAAGCACTGTTGTAAGGAATGTGGTTATTTCTTTTGTTCACCAATGCAGATTAAATAAATAATGACTGATTTTTGTATATGCCTGGAAAAAACAGGCACTGTTGTTTTAAATTTTCTTGGCATATACTTTATGTTATTAGCATAAAGCATACCCAGTTTTGCTTTCATAGCAAGGAGGATTTTTATCTTATGTTTTTGATTTGAAATGGAGGGCTAAACAGTGGGCAGGCCCAGTGGGTTGGGTGTTGATGAGGGAGATAGCTCAACACTCAACCTACCCTTTGAGTTGCTATAAGAACATAAGGGTATGCTGCTGTTGCTTTCCCCTTTTGTTGTGGAAAGGATATTTTGATTGCAGTGGAAAGAATTGCTCTGTGTGATTAAGAGTAATCCTTTATTGTCACCATTAGGATAGCCTAGATAAATGCTTATGCCTGGTGTAATCAGCGCTGTTTCCCAAAAGCCCATTACTAGCCATAAATGTCTCTTTATGGGCTTAGTGAGTTGCTGACCTGGATTCATGCTGCTGCAGGCTTTTTATTAGCTAATAATTTTGTAAGGTTTTACAGTGTGTTTATCTTGCTGCAATGTTAGGGACTCTATAAACAAATATTCAGAAATGGTATCTGAAGATTATTTTAAATCTTGTCTGTAGGTTTTTCTTTTCCTCAAGGCTATTTTACGATAAAAGCAGTTAGCATTGCTTTATCTCATGCTTCTTGGATTTTGAGTTGGGGATCCCATGGGCTTCAAAACCACTGGAAAACATGTATCTGTGCTGCTTACAGCTCTGGGACAGAGGCTGAGTAAATACTTCTCTTTTTTTTTTTTTTTTTTTTTTTACACTTTAACTTTTTTTAAAAAACAGGTAGAAAATCCAAACTGCTGCCAAACAAGGGTACAGAAGAGAAAATGTTTGAAGGTAGATGAATACAACTTAGTTGCATTTCTAAAAAGTTTGGTAACCAATGCCCAGCAACCTCCAGAGAGCTGCTGAGATCTGTCAAGCTAAAAGAAAACCCCAAAACCAAAGAAAAACCCAGAGAGGCTTCATAAAAATCTGCTGATGACAGTGTCTGGCTAAAACTTGTTCTAACTCAGAAATATTTTTTAACTAAGGCAGTTTTAAATTCACTACTTTTTTTTTTTTTTTCCTTTTACAGCTTCCTTGGACTGCTCTGAGGAAACTTTTACCATTGCCTCTCTAAAAGGAAGCCCTTCTAATTAAGTTGAGACTAACAGTATGTGGTTAACTTCTCAGAGCTGTTAATTTTACCTATAGCCATGCCAGAGCCCTGGAGGAAGGGCTGTGAAAGCTGTGATGGTGGGCATTGCAAGTGCTTGGTGTGCAGACTGGCAGTGGGAGGGGAAGCTAGTGTGGTAGCTCTGGCCTTATTTACAGCTTCACTGATGGAAAGTGAGCAGCAGGAAACAAGAACAGACAAAAATGCCTACTAAGAAGAAAAAAGTCTTTTACCACCTTTCGTAAGTCTTTACCTAACCTTGACATTATTGTTACACCTTCTCCTCTGTAGAGGAACACTGTCATGAAAACACTGAATCAAAGTTATTCCTTTTATTTCTTCACATTATTAAGTTAATGCTCATTAAGCATTCAATTAGAATTCCTCTTGACACACAAAGTAGTATACCCATAGATGTTTTAGTGTCATGGAAAAGTTTTTTGGTTTGGTGTGTTTTTTGTTTTGGTTTGTTGGGGGGGTTTTGGGGGGTGTTTTTTGTTTGTTTGGTTGGTTTGTGGTTTTTTGGTTTTGTTTTTTCTTTTTCCCCCCGTAGAGACAAGTCACATTACTACCTTGCCCTGCTAGAAATACTAGACTTCCGTGGGACCTACTCTGGAAAGCATACAGCCCACTGACCCTGTACATTCCAAGTGTGAATACCGATACTGGTGTAAAGATGATGACTATGTATTTTGTATAGACACTTATTTCTGGGACAAATTAAAAAGAAAAACAATTTCACTTTTTTTAAAATCTTTATTCCAGGGTCACAGACTAAGATGAAAGGTTACACAGTAAATCATAGCTCAGGCTCTTGACATTCCTGTTGGATTTCTAGCCACTAGACACAAGTTTCTACTTATCTAGAAAATGTTATCAGTTCACCATTTAAAAAAAAAAACAAACCACAAACCAAACCACCATTTCAAACCCTTCAGTTCTCCGTGCTTTTAGTACCCACTGAAAAGCAAAATCTTTAAGTACCTGTGCTTGAATAAGACTTCTCCATCAGAAGTGTTACAGTCTGTAGGTACTGCACAAGGCGTACGTTTATTTGTTACTGCCTTGTGGAGCTCTTTGTTAGAGGAAGAATAACCTTTTCTTGTCCTCTCTTCCAGAATAGTAGAACCACAAGTGGTGTGGTAAAACTTCTCTCCACATCACAGTTAGTATTTTAAATAGTTATTACTTCTAAAAGTGCTAAAATAAGACGGCCAAATTCTTGTTCAAATTTTCAAAAGCAGATACAACATGATAAAAGGCTGCTACACATACAGGAAGTACTCTGAGGGGTGCTTAAGATGGTCTTTCAACCATAGATTTCAGCATCTGGGAAACAGTGGTGTATATTTACTCACTGTATCTAATTTCATTCAGAAATACAAAGTGTTCATCTAGGTTTTGGAATGCTAATTGATTTTTTTCTTGGGTAGTAAATTACATTTCAAAAAAGCTGCCCTCAAAGTTACAGTATCAGTACTTTATGCTATACTACCTCAAAGATTAAAAATCTTCATTCAAAAGGTGAGGTCATGCTGCACAAAATTTAAGGCACATGTATTAAACCAAGTTAAAGTGCTTTATGTATCCAAGCTCATCACTGTACCTCAACCGAGACTTGGTCTTTTTAATGTGCCTGCAGCAATACAGTGGTCCGTCCTTTGTGGAAGAAAACAAGTTGACAAAACAAAGGAAAAAGACCAGGCTCTAACAACAACAAAAGCCAGTAAAACATCCTGTAGAGAAAATATAGGTAAATTTAAATCCTAGCACAAAACAGGTGCAAGTTGCCTTGTGGCTGTAAATAATTCTCCCTGTTGTAGAAGAAAATTCTTCCACATGAAAAGATAATTTATCAACCACTACCCACCAGCTGTCAGGAACTTTTCAACAACAGTCAGGGTATACAGTCTATATCAAAAACTGTAGAGGAGCAACTTGTGGCTTCTTGCCTAATAAGTGGGATTAAACTTTGTCAGTGCCAAGACTAAAGGGCTGAATTTCTACTGAACTACGGACAGGGCCCTGTGAATTATAATTGTCTTGTTTAGTAAGAGGAGAATTACTTGGGTAGAAGGGCACTGCATGATGTAGCAGGAATGTAATTAGCTAATTATAGCACCTAGACATGTAAATGAGGATATTTTCTGAAAAATGAGGGTGAAGAACATGAGAAGTGACTTCTTTCACTGTCTTCTAGTAGTGCTTCTTGGCTGAAGGTTTGTAACACACCAGAAGACCAAAGGAAGCATACCCAAATAACAGCGTCTGAAGAAACCATTGAAACTGAATTGCTGGGTCAGTGATTCCTTTAGATCTGTAACATCAACAAAAGCATAAAATGTGTCAAAAAATACTTACGGTCTTGCAGACTAGACTGTGATACTTACAAAGTAAGGTTAGATATCTCTACCCATCCTTGACACAGAGTTGATCAGAACATTTGAACTCAGCATCATTAATTTCAATCTACTGAGAATTACTTCCTGTGCTAACTAAACATACCAGTTCTTGTGATTTCAGTGGATTTTAAGCTATCCACGGAACAAAGGTTCTTCCAGAGATTTCACGCATACAATTTCTGCAATAATATATAAATTGCAAAATCAGTCTATGCTATTTGAAATTACTCTACCCTAGAAGTTTCTGTACAAAGAACCAAGAAATTAGAGTAGCTTAATACTAATCTTAATACACAAGTCTGTATATAACGTCTTCTTGACTACAGTCATTGAAGGTAGACTGTATGCAAGCAGGGCAAAGAGGCCTGACAATTTCTGTGCAATGCAGGATGGAGAAGCATTGTTACCTGAATTTGTGGCTAGAAAAATACAGGTACAGGGAGCTGAAGGCACCTAACTTGCTTTATGAAGCAGAGACCTTCCTATGTCAGCAAGTTTTAATTTAGTATATGTGAATTTTTCTGTGTATTACAGAAATGTCACCTTTTCCTCCACTTCGTTGTTGTTGAGAAATACTACTGAATTTTCAGAGAAAAGAACAAGTATAAACAGGATAGCAAAACCAATGGATTTCACATTTCCAGTAAACAATTATGTCAAGCATAACTCCGCTCTAACTCATCCGTTTAAGAGGGAGCTCCCTCTATCGATCTTTGCTAGAACTGTTCAGCTGTTAATCTGTAGCCTCTACACGAACAAAATAATTGTGTAGCAAGTGTTGATTAACATAACATTTCTTAATGTTCATTTTTAAATTCTTACCAGCTGTGAAAACATTTTTCTTAGCCCAGATGCAGTGTTTCCAAATGAGTGCAGAAACTGGAAAACGGGCTTAAGAAATGTACCTGCTTATATAAAGCAAGCTTACTTGAGCAGACCATATGCAGAAACACAGGCCAACAGACCGTAACACTACTACTATCAATTAACAAATTCGTATCTGCTTCCTCGCTAGTTCTTCCTCATGCCTCCTTTGTGATGTTCACAAGTAGGTATCACTTTCACATCACTAAAATGTGTATGGTGTTTGGTGCTCACAGTAAAGTACAACTGTTTAGTAATCTACAGAAGTTATGTCTGAAGAGGCAATGATGGGCAGGTATCTATGCTCTCTCTTTCTTACAGGCTTTAACACTACTCTGTAAAACTTTATTACTTAACTTGATTACAATACACCCATTTCATACATTCACTGGTAATCAAGTTCCCTTGTACTTAAAAATCACCGTAAGCCTACATAGCTATCTATCTGCAGAATCAGAGTTCAAGTTTTAAATTTAAAGCTACAGAATTTAAAACTGCAGCCTCATAAATTATTACTAACTCCCATTCTGAAGACAGAAAATGTTCATCTGTATTCTACTACCTCAAGAACCACCTTAAATAGCTTTCCATGGAACAAAAATGCCTTTGCTTCCAACAGTATTACCCAAGAAGCCTGTGACAGACAGCTGTGAAATGAACTAAACAAAGAGGAAACCCACCATTTTTACAATGGCAAACAGACTGGCCATCTACTCTGCAGAACATGAAAACCAATAGCTATATTCTTCTGAACTATCACAAACTTAATTCATGTGACCAGAAGAATGATGTGTTTGGACAGCATACCTTTTCAAACAATTTGTTATCCTAACATAAGACTTAGTTGGCCTTACTTTAATAGTCTGATTAGTCAAAATATTTTATCCCACAAACCTGCAGATACAAGTAGATCTTAAATAGTCCCAAATGGAAGTGTCCAATTGTATTCTCACAATATAGATGCAATAATTCAAGCAGGAAATTAGCAGTCTCAAAATTATGATGAGGTAAGATCTGATGAAGTTGTAACACCTGAAGTTATCAGGCTACTTCTACAATACTTATTGTTCCCTCTGCTTCTTAAAGTGCAATGTCACCCAGTGAACAGTGAGCTCAGAGGCAGGCAGACAAGCTCTGCAAGTTGCTGTCCCTTGCTTTTGCCACCCTGCATAACAGTAACCACTAGCGAAATATGTCATAACCTCTGGTGGAGGATAGCAAGCCATCACCGCAGCAAGAATTTATCAGTATCCTCTGACCTAGCAATGCTGCTGAGAACCACCAAAATCAGTCTGTAGCTTATGTCACTTGTATTGGAAACCCTTTTCAGAGAATGTGCATTGGGGTGAGGGGAGAGAACAACTTACTGGCATAATTTAACACCATAGAAGGCTTCTACTACGTGAATCAACCAGGATACCCAGAACCTAATAAAAAGAAAACGTGTTTTATTTTGTTGAAAATTAGGGAGAAGACAGTTGTATTCAAGATGCATCATGCAGAGAATGTAAAACTGGAAGCACAAAAGTGACATCTCACTTTAACCTAGAAAGTGAGGTGCGCTTCTTCTCTTAGAAAAAAACACATGCACAGTCTTAAAAGAAACTACGTCCACTGAGAAAATTAGAGGAACTAACTCATGCAGTATGTCTGGACCTGTCATTTCAAGTATCCACTATGTGTTTCCAAACCTTTCAGCACTTGGATTAGGCCAAAAAGCCAAATGCTTGGTGAAAGCAGTTAATCTTAGTTAAGCATGCAAAATCTATCCTTTTACTTACATAAGTATTTTTAGCCGTCCTAATGAGTTACTCAAGTTTTTGTAAGTTTAATTCTATGAAAACAACAGATTCAGTGTGTACAGATTCAGAATATATAATATGACTTCATTAGTCAAACTCGGTCTACAAATTTTCATATAGAAGCTTTTTTTAAAGAAAAAAAAGTGACACAGGATATTCAGTTTGGGTCTATTCAACACCTCGCTAAAGCAACACATGCTCTGAGCAAAGAGGAAGGCTTATCTTCTACATGGTGCATGGTAAAATAAACAATGAAGTCTTCCTGTCTTTACAGGAAGTCAGCAAGTGAGAGACCTGGTTACAGGGAAGTGTTTTCCCGCTCTTTTGTTATTTTAATTAACAAAAACTAAGTTTTGTAACCCAGCAAAACATAGCACTATGCAGTTCTTTCAGCAGGTTATTTCTCACACTGGAGAAGATCAGGATAAGATAGTAGCAGGGTAGAAAATATTCTTTAGTTGAAGATGGTGGCGGGGGGGAGCCGCCAGGAGAAGACTCCTAAAGACAGAATTAGCCACTTGAGTAACAATTTGACAAAATGACCACTTTTAGGAGGTGTTATAAATGCAAGTTTACACATGGACTAAGAACTGTCTCCAAAAGTAGTATCGTATTTTTTTTCCTTTCTCACTATAACAGCACAGCTGCCAAATTCCAAGTTGAATTTTTAAACTTTCATACTGGACTTAGCCTGTCTAGTCTTCTACATACTTATCACCCCACACTCTTAGCTGTAATGAGCTTGAAAGGAGAGCTCTTTAAATGTAATTAACAACTGGGTTACAGGAAAGCTTGTTAACACAGACTAAGCAGAAGAGTCAGGGACAGGCAACAGGAGAGATGCAAAATAATTATACAGTCAAACATAACTTACCCATAGCATACCCATTTGTGGTGATTTTCCACTAAATAATTAAGGAAGGTACCAAATATTCCCAAATAACTATAAGGTATAGTTGAAGGCCAAAGTGTTACCCACTAAAATTAAAAAAAAAAAAAAGTTAGCTTACTTCAAGGTAGAATTTAACCTTCAAATTAGCTTTTTCTTTTCGCTCCCCCCACCTCCATGTCTGTCTGTTTAGGGCTCATCTATTCACAGTATTTCAACTCTTTCATTCCATTAACCTTGTCCAAGACCCATAGTCTTCAACAAGACCACTAGCCTTCTAAAGCACACTTTCCTAAGAAGATTCAAACCTACAAAATTTATTTTCTGTGACATACAAGATACCAAAGCAGTAGGTTTAAGGTTTGCTATCTCTGTACCAAGAGTGCATCTGCACATTAAGTGGCATTTACCTCTTACACACAGTAGCAGCAAAAAATACATTGTCTCTGTGCTGAAGAAGTTAATCTGATGCAACTGACCTGAAGAATTTGAACAATGACTAGACTCAGAAGGAGCAATAACTACTTCTCTATTACTAGGGGATCAGTCTTCCTCTGCCCCTTAAAAAAAAGAAAACATCAGATTTTGTTGTATTTTGAACAGGGCACAGAAGATAATTCCGCACAAAGCCCAAGACCAAAGCAGCATGCAGTGTTCAGGTATCTTTCCTGTCACCGAGTTGTCTGCATTGCTTATCACCGTCTAACTTTATTTTAACAAGCTGTAGAGGAGAAGCAAGGAGTCAGTGAGCTGTGCACTTCAGAGTCCATTGGGCATGTAAGGTAAGCAGTGAGCTGGGCCAAAGCTCACACTGGCTTATCTTTCCTCTCGTATCAGTGCTGCAGTTTCTAACGATATATAAATTTGGTTATGCCAATGATGTGGCAAGACGGTGGATTTAAACAGGGAATTGGCTTAAAACTCATTCTGTTTCTTGCAACAGTCCAAAAGCTGTTTTGTGAGCTGTTTGGCCTGCCTTGACTGTCATTTTTTCAGTGGTGGTTCTTACATGTAGAAAATCCACGCAAAGAGAGGAAAAACTACAACACGTGGAAGTCAATGGATGGCCTTCATAAACTTGACCGATATATAAAAACTGTCATTAATCTCCTCACTCCAGTAATCTGCCCTATTTTAGATGAAGTTGTTTTTAGCAATGTGGTGACCGGACTAGTCTGTTCTCCAGCAACACTACCGATTAATACAGTCTGTAACTAAAGCCAACACCAGTAAATGCACCTTACTGGTACTTGTTCAGTAATATATACAGTAAATGCACCTTACGCATAACTATAACTGACAGTCGCCCTAGAGCGAGTTTTATCGACGCACAATGTGGTTTCAATGTTGTGACTGTTGAAGACGCTTTCGCAGGCTCCCTGCGATGCAAACCCGCACAAGCTACAGCACTCGGGCAGGCCCTCAGTGCCACTGCCTTCCTCCACTTCGGAATCCAGTTCAAGTATTTCATTTTTTTCTCTGAACTTCCGTCACGGATTTGTTCAGATACCTCACGCGCTGACCTGGCCAAAGCAGGGGTTTCAGTTTCCTTTTTCTCCCGGTGTATTTCAGAAAGTGGCGTGAGCCTGAATCCGACCCCAGTACAGCTGAGGACGCCTGTTCTACACACCCTGCAGCCTCTGAGCTACCCGCCAGCCCCGCTGAGGACCGCCGCCGCTGCGGTACCGGCAAAGCCACGGAGGTCCCCATCCGGTCCGTGAGTTTTGTAGCCCCGGCTCCGCGGGCGCCGGGGAGCTGCGGCAGGCCCGCGCGTATCCTCCAGGGCCCGCGGAGTCCCGCCGCCCCCGCCCCGCGCCCGCCCCGCCGCTCCTTACGCCGAGGAGGACCATGCCGAAGGTGATGGCGATCATCCAGATGAGCCGGGAGCGCTGGAAGTGGCAGCTGCCATCGCGGAGCCGCTCCGCGCCCGTCGCCGCCATCATCCCGCCGGGGCCACCGCCAGACGCCGCTCTGGGGGGTGTCCGCCGCCGTCGCCTCTAAGGCCTCCGTGCGGGGGGGCGGGGCCGGGGGCGGGGCCGCCCTGCCGGTGACGCCTTGCCGGTGACAGGTCGGAGGTGCCACTACGCGTGTCGGGGGGATGGTCCCGTCCACACCTGAGCGGGGGCGTCGCGTCGCCGGGAATGGCGGGCCGGGCTGGGCCCGGGCGCCGCGCGGGGCAGAAGCGGCTGTAGGAAGCGCGAGGCCGCCCGTCGGCTGTCAGTAACTCGGCTGGGTTTAAAGTAACCTTAAGCAGCTGATGGCGTCACCTCCAGTGAGGGGGTGACCCTGTGCCCGGTACGGCAGCGGCGGCGGCCTCTCGGTGCCGCGAGAGGGAGCGAGCCGTGCCCGGGGACAGCGGGTTGACCCGGGCACGGCGGCCCGTCGCTTCTTCCGGGGATCTCGGCCAGGGCCGCCCGGCCGCGGTACGCGGCCGGTCCCGGGCGCGGCTGCCGGCTCCCCGGGGCAGTGCCATGCAGGCCCCTGCTCAGGCAGGCGGCCATCCCCCGAGGGCGGCCCTGCCCCTGCAGCAGCCCAGGGGGAGCCGCAGCTTACGAGACGCGGTGGTGAAACTCAACGCGGAGCGAGCTTTTGAGGTCAACTCTTTGCAAATTAACTGCAGCAGTCTGCCTTAGGGAGGGAGGAAAAGCAGAAGCTGTAGGAAATCAGTCGCAGCAGACGCCCTGTGCCCCAGTGCACCACCCGCCCCCAGGCGCTCGCTGACCCCACCCCTCAGCACTCCCCTGAGCTCCCTGCCCCTTCCCGGGCCACCCGTTGTTTCTCAGAGCGGAAGTGAACAGTGCCGTAGTTAAGCCAGGAGTGCCCCCTTGCGGCAGAAATGGCAAACAGCCACAAGGAGGGGGGAAACGAGGTTGAAAGGCGCCTTCCAAGGGATGCCACCGGGCTCCGGGAAGGTGCAGAGGGCTGTCTTTGGTACAAATGTGCACAGCATCGCTGACGCAGCCCACCCGTGGACTGCGAATTTGCGGTAGTTCTCACGACTGGGCTAAAATAAGCAGGTAACGGCATTTCTATCACTGAGCACTTCAGGGTTTTTATTTACAATACTACGTAATACCTTACCTTTCAAAACCTACCGATTTAAAGTGTTTTAAATCCAGCATTTTTTACTCTACGTACTTTTGGGACTCGGTGATGAGCTTGTCCAAAGAGGTCACTAGGGCCTTGGGAAAGGTGCCCATAGATAGAAATGTTGGGGGAGGTCTCATGCTTTCGTTTGAGCTTTGCTACCTGTTAGCTTGACAGTGACTTTGACAGCGTAGAGGATAAACGCAGGGAGAAATGTTGACTGTGCTGCTCCCTCTCCTTGCCTGAAGGCTAAATACCCTGCTGTTTTAACTATGTGTTAATGACGTGCCTGTAAAGCTGTTTTCTTCAACAACTAGTGCAGCAAGTCCTGACTTTTTCCCAGCATGAAGCACTGTGTTGCAGAAAAGGGTCGCTATGGAGGGAATTGACTGCATGTGCTTGGGTTAGTTTTGTTCTGCTCTGAGACTGTTCTCTTTCCCTGTCTCTGTATTTCATCACCAGCTATTCCTGCCCAAAGCACCGTGCTTTTTTTTGCTGGGATGTTCTGTGTAGATTACAGGAGAGTTTGGTAAGAAATTCCTGCGGTGGTAAAACTGTTGCTGGGAGGCCATCTATAAAAAACAGCGAGGTTGGCTACATGGAATACTGTCTGCATGATACAGTTGCCTGGGTTACTTTGCGATGCAGGGGAAAAGTGTGTGTGGCTCCACCTACGTCTTAGTATCTTGCAGAAATTTCTAAAATGCAACTTTTTTTTTTTTTTTTTTTTTTTTTTTTTGGTAGGCTGTTACTTAATTCCTTGCTTTTTAGAACGTTCTATGCAAATTGCTTCTTCCTGACTGTAAATCCATATCCAAATGTTGTGCTGAGACCCTGAGATTGTTATAATCAGGTCTGAATTTTGAATAAACTACTTTTCATTGGTAATTAATTGCTTTTAATGAACAACTACCGTCTTGTATTTAGTTATTTCCTGATTCAATTAATTTACATTATGGTAAGAAATATACAAAACCTCACTTATGCTAAGAGACAGCAGATGCAGGCCTTACGAAGACAGCCAAAGCTAAAGCTGCTTGCGGATTGTGGAATTGTACAGAACACAGAACAGGGAGGCAGTGGGACAGGTACAAGGGGTGAAATTGTACGTTTTCAGCTAGTTATGTTATCTTGTGTGATGAAACCATAGAAACAAAGTAATGAGAAGACTCTCACATCCTCCCCATCCTGATTTGTATATCAGAGATTTTGATCAGTAAAATAACCAATGATTATGTTAGTATAAGAATATTAATAAACTTATTTAATAGGGTGGACCAATCATTGTAAATGTCAAAATTAATAGCGGGCATAACATGCATGCTTATGTTAAAATATGTTAAAGATCATGACTTTGCAGGAAAAGGATATAAAAAATGCTGAATTTTTGATGTAGCTTTGAAGCACGCCAGGTGGAGCTATCCCCCGCGCTTCCCAGCGCTGCAAAAGAGAAGCGCCTGCTTATCTGGAACTGTGTAGATAAGTGTCGTGATTGCGACCCTCCGTCAACAAGATGGCCTGAGCTTTGTGCTAGAAGTGCCTAGGACTGCCCCGCACCCTAAGGAGAACTTCTAAGGGCACAATAAGGCAGTTGTATTAGAATGCATACAAGAAGCAGCTGACTTGTTAAAAGGGTGGATGTGCTGCTGCGCGGAGTTGGCTGGAGAGGGCGCTTGGAGAACGCGGGAAAGAACGGGGCTGTCAGCAACCGGGCGCTGCCTTGGCAGGAGGGCGCTGGGAGCAGAAAGGTGTTGCCATCTCGGCCGGGGGGGTGTGTGACCCGCAGCCAGGGACGGGGACTCGATCCCCTTCCTACTGCCCCTTGCGGGCGAGGGCGGGGGGGACACACACGACGGGGACGCACGCATCTCAGCTGCTCGTGCATCTCCGTGGGCATTTGCACTGTTAGACTGGCTTTGGTGGCCAAACGCAGCCAGGTGAGGGCAGGGACAATGTCGTGTTATCCTTTCTGCCACACTCCGGAGAATACTGCCCACGCTGTGTCATCCTGGGCATCCTGGGTTTTATTAACGTTAAGTGAGATTCTTCCTGGCCTGGATAGCCCGTGGTCACAAAACCAGCTAGCCCAGCATGTGGCCTACCAGAAGGGGCCAGTTTTCATGCATGACAGCAGCCCCCAATTGCTGCCAACCTTGTTGACACAGGTAGCCCTACCAGCCCTGGGCATCTCCACAGCCTCAGACTCTAAAGTGAAATAGTTAATGAAGGCAACTCCCTGCTCAGACCTTTTGTGGGGGTGGACTTTCAGTGGTTCCATTTCTAATCTAGGGCAGTGTGTTTGACCTGACTTTTTTTTTAAAAAAGAAGTTGTTTGTCTTGACAAAAGACAGGAGTCTTTGGAGTATTTAAGAAGCTGAATATAGTTCCAGTTTTCATAATTTAAAGCCAGAAGTCATGTAGCTTGATCTAGTCTGGCCAGCACAGGCCATTAAATATTACCTTGTTTCTCTGTATTGACCTCAGTAACATGCACTTACTTAAAGCATACTTTTCAAGGGGCATTTTATCTTACTTTGAAGATATCAAAAGACAGAGAATGTACTACTTTCAATGATTAGTTTTTCTTATTTCTTGCGTGTTGTTAGTATGTAACCTAACAACTAAGTTTGACAGACTCATTTTGCAGAGTCTAGCTGAAAAGCTTGCTCTATCATATTTTGCAAAATGTTTGCAGTTATGCCTTCATATTTTGGACCAATAGGTTTTGATGCCTTCAGCACTGGAAATATTATTTGTCAGTGAATTGCATTTATTGATAAGTATAATCTAAATTAGAAACTACAAATCCCAAACAGTGTTATGTGAATTATTGAAAAAATGCAAACCCATTAACTTTGCCAAGTTTATGGGAAATAAAACTGTTTCTGCGTACTTTACTTCACCATAACTTCTGAGATTTCTACTTTTTTCCTTTCCTTTTCTCTTAATCAGTGCCACAAAGTGACTGAATGAAGACCTGGCATGCTGTTAGGAGTTGTCAGCTCTTGGTAGCATACTACATACCAAAATATCACCAAGGCTGAGTGCAGTCAGGCAGCTCTGGCAGCTCTGGCCAAGCTTACTAGAAGCCAGATTTAGATTTATAGTTTGGAACACGTATCTCTGTTGTGACAGGATTAACACAGCTCCATGTGCTTTCTCAGGCCTTTCCTGTGCTAGAGAACATGCAGATATTGGTAGCTAGCAATTGGCCCAGCTGCCATCATGATGACAGGGCTCTGCAAGCATCTGAAGAAGGTGAGCTAATCTAGCTTTTCCTTGCCTCAGGCTGCATAGATTGCTAAACTTTCTGTTTCTGTACTAGTCAAGGCCATAGAAGAGAGAGAGAAAGCGTAACCTTAAAACAAAGTTTGAAAGGAAAAAAAGCATGTTCCCTCATAATTGTGTACAAACATTTTTTCTTTCACTTGCATCACTTGGTTTAGATTTCAAATTAGGTTGGTAATTAAAGCCACAAGTACTGTTTAAGAATCTAAGGCTGAAAGAGATGTTTGTTATGAGATCGACAAGTAAGGTTACTAACCATGCAGTGACATGAAAATGGGATGTATGATCCTCTGTGAGATTTCAAAGCCAACTACATTAGTTTTAAAAACCATTTTTTCACTGAAGTTGTGTCTGTAGGGTCCTGAGCTCTCCACAGTGACTGGGTATATTAACTGAGATGAGTTAGTTCTGCTGAAAACAATAAAATTGACCTGTGCATTCTTCCTACCTAATTTCTGAGACATAGCTGGCTCATTTCTCACAACATTTATATCACCGTATCACTCTCTTAGATTTTCAAATACTAAGGTTTCTGTTGTACCCAGTAGTGGAGAAAATTTGTTCCCCCTTCAGTTTAGAAACATTTGCTATCTCTAACTTAGAGATATTGACTATCTCACTTTCATCGGAAAGTACAAAGGGTATTTGCCAGGTAGTCTGCCTCTTTTGTTTGGTGTTCTTGGTAGATGCCAGAGACTAGATAGAGACATGTTAGCTTTTCTGTGTCTTTTAAAATTCTTTAAAAAAAAAAAAAAAAGTGTGGGGGAGGATTAGTCTAATTCAGACCAACCTTTATGGTGTGAGTCATCCTACTGGAGTCAGTGATGTGCTTGTGTAAACAGCAGCTTTCTGTATAGGTAAGGATAGGTAAGGATTAAGGGATTTGGCTTCTTTTAGGAAGTTACTTGGAAATGAACTGCAGCCAACTGTAAACTGGATTTGAAGCTGGTACAAAAGAGATGAGATGCATTCAGAGAAAGTTACCTAAGGTGATGAAATTGCCAATAAAACATTTTTTAATCAGGGTTAAATTACACAGTGCTGTAATGAAACTACTGCAAGCAGTGTCTGATTCCTGATGTAACCAGTTAACATGTGACTGTTCCTCTGTCATTTTTTAGTGTTTAATGGGGAGTTAAAAATTATTTCACTTTAATCTTTTAGTTCTAAGACTAGAGAAGCTCAGGAAAAGTACAGTCTTTAAAAGTATTTCATGTTGCAGTTTGACAAGCAATACAGTTTTGAAGATAATGAGCAAGATTTTCAGCAGATTCCCATACTTATAAAAATTTTGAAGAGTAATGAGATGTGCATCAGAAGAAACAATGGGGTATAGTAATTCTGCTTGTTGTTGTAATGAATATACTTTGTGACTTGCAAGTAAAGAAACTTGCAAGTAAATGTATCTCTGTTGTATCATTCTCATACATAAATGGATTTCTTGGATGTTTGATAAAACTAATTCTCTTCTATCACATTTTTAACACATTTGAGAGCATAATTCAAGTCTTGGAAATTGTCAGCTATAAAGGTCCCAGCCAAAGACTTTACTCTTTGGAAAGAATGAGAACTAAGTAATACCTATAAGCTATAAAGGTATGAATTTCTTGTTGATTTTACTACAAATTCAGTTTGTGCATTTTAGAGATGAATTTATGTCAGACCTCTATATGCTTATCCTAACACTCCCACTGTGGCTTTTTCCTGTTATTGAATAGGAGCAGAAAGGTGAAACAGACTTTTTTATCATGAGGCACTTCAGCCAACATTGCATTAATAAGCCCTTCTAAATAGACAGCCAAAGCTCACCAGTTTAAAGTTGAGGTTGCACAGAGAGCTTCAGTTTTGGTCATAGTTGTGAATTTTACAGTTCTGTATTTGTCTTTACTGATGTCTGATGGAAGTCAATAACTTTAGTCCTATTAAAAATATTTCGTGAACGTCTCTGATGGATTTCTTCTATTGTGTGAGGTAGCTTTAAAAAATGAAAGAGTAACAAGTAACATCCATTTTCAGTTATGAAAGTTGGATTTATGCTACAGTTATTCAGTGGAATTTTTTTAATTGGATATATGCTACAGGTATTTGACAGGATTTTTTTGAAGGTGTGTGGGCAAGAAAAATGTCATTTGGGGAGGCTATTTAATAATACTGAATGTAGCTTGCAAGGATAAATTACATGTGACCAGACAGCCTTGTTCATATTGGTCATGCTGGAAAAACTTGAGTAGTTTAGACTATTCGAAACTGTACTACATACAGATAAGGGGCCATGATTCTGCATACCAGCATCCTACAGCATTATAGACTTATTGGTTAAAACAGACTGAAGGAGTAAGACTCCAGCAAACTACAAGCGTTTTGATGCCTGGTTCTGTCCCTTAACCATTTGATGACAGTGCATGTGTATTTTAATACATAGTATTTGGTATCTGATATCACTTCTTGCTTCTCTCTGAAGGAATTCCTAACTCTTTATTTCTGCCTCCTATTTTGAAAGACACTGCCTTAGGTTGCCAAGTTCTTCACATGCATGGCAGGAAACGCAGGAGTGCAGTGTTGGGAAAAAGGAAAGTTTTCAAATTAGTTTACTGCTTTTGAGGGTCTGTTGGGGTCAGCTAATGCATCTTTATCGTGTTTCTCGGTTGATGAACAAGTCACGTTGATTGACACAGTTTTCTAGCTATGAGTGGTTTTTTTCCTGCATATCTGGAATAGGAATACTGTGATGGAAAAGATAACTACAGCACAAAAAGCCAGCACAGACCTAGCAAAGAAATGGGGTCACTACCAGATGGGTGAGATGGGTGGGAAGCACATGTCATTACAACCACACGGGTGGGGATGTTATTTGGGAGATGAGAAGGAATAGGACTGACAAGTGATGTTAGAGTGATAGTTCTTTGAACAGGGAGGAGAAGAATCCAGACAACTTGTCTCCAGTCCCAGCAGACTAGCCTTAAGGCCAAATTCACCCATCTTTAGGTGACTAGTTATCGTAATCAAGTTCGGCAGACTATGATGTTGCTATTTGTTGTATTTCTATAGTATCATGTGGGTGTGTTTGTATTCTACCAGCACAAGAAAAAGATATAGTCCTTGTCCTAAAACATCTGCAGTTCAGAGGTCTGATCCTCTCAGGTGCCGAGTGCACAAGTATTTCTGGAGCTGATCAGTCATAGGGCCTCTGCCAGTTACGCAAACGGCACAGGTGAGGACAATGACAGAGACTTTCTTACAAAGGAAAGGAGACCGGGAAGGAGACAGGAGGGAGTACGAGGGAAAGGATTACCATAAAGTAATGCAGACTGTGAACCTGACCATACTGGGCATAAAATACTGCTACATTTAAATGAAACTGTAGTTATCTCAGTGATGCTAGGGCAAACGAGGGCTTGCCAGACTGAATTGCACTCAGTAATCCCTGGAGGCCCAGGCTGGATTTCAGGAGGATATTTTATACACAATTTTTTGATGTTTCTTGAGGCAGGATTTTAGTGAACACATGTTTGCTACCACATGGGTTCCTGTGCAGCTTTTCTACTCAGCATTCAAAGGGGTCAAGAATACCAATAATCTATGCGTTAGCCTTATTAAAAGTGGAAATCCCACTACAGCCCATTCCTGTGCTGGTGCCAACTCTGATCTGATGATTTGCCCTTCCCAGTGGTCATTCTAACTCTTTAAAGGCTCAGACTGAGCCTGTCCAAACTCTAGATCAGTGTTCTGTGGGGCTGCATGAGGCAGATCTGTCCCACAGAAGAGAGATTTCCCTCCATAAGAGCAGGAGACGTTGTGTTGCACGAGAGTGGGAGCACTAATCACTACCTTCCCTGGAAGTCTGTGCTGTTGTACATCCATCTGCCAAGACTTTTTTTTCTCCTGCCCAGAAGAAAAATCAATGGTGTTGGGCACCACTGGGCTACCATTTAATAAAAGACACAAAGTTTGCAAATACTTTGGCTTCAGTTTTAACTGAGGTCTTATTTCCTTTAAAAAATAAGGCAGTCTCCTCTTTGAAAGGGATGATAATTTATTTCAAGATTGCCACAGGACTCAGAAACTCACCAGTAGGCAGCATAATAACAGCACAAGTAAGGAACGATTTTCAGATTCAGACAATAGATTACCATTACAACTCAGAAATGAGATCTTGGAGTTTGATAGGTCATTCTATGAGAACGCAAGCTCACTGATGGTCAAAAAAGCAAAGCAAATGTTAGGATCTATTAGGAAAGCAATGGAGAAAATAACATTATCATCACAATACTTAAAACACATTGCCATGATTCCTCTACATCTTAAATTCTGAGAATCATTCTGGTTTTCCTGTCTGAGGAAGGAGTAAACTGGAAAAAGCTCCAAAAAGGGCAATGTGAATGATGAAAGGCATGGAGTGGTTACCATAGGGCCAGCTACAATGAGTAAAATGGGATTCTTCGGTCTGGAAAAGAGGTGGCTGAAGGGGCAGAAGCAATGGGGTTTGATGAAAAAATGGGTAGCGTGAACCGCTGGAACCAGCAAAGGTCCTTCCACGTCCTTGTGTGGGAGGCAATAAGCACCAAATGATTCTAGCAGGCAACATATTCAGAGCACATAAAAATGATATTATTTCATATAACACATGGTTAAGTCCTAGTCAGAGGATGCTTTGGAAGCTAAAATTTTACATATGTTCAGAAAAAGACTGAATAAATTCACAAGATAAAAGCATATTTTGTTTTCTGTATACTTAGAAACTCTAATCCATGTCAAGAAGTCTCTGGGCTGAAAATGACTGAGGTCATCATCATCATCATTACTAGGTGAAAGTACCAATATGTCACTGACTGAACTGGTTATAGATACCTACCTTCCCTAGACAGGTATCCATTTTCGGCCATTGCTGAAAAGCTAAGCATCAGGCTAGACAGACATTTGGTCATAGCAAGTGTGACCATTTTTTTACAGTTACCTTAGATTTCAGATAATTACAATCAGTGCCATGAATTATTTTAGGAGTTAAATATAAGAAAGACTTAAGTGTGAGATTATTCAAAGGTTATGTGAAACTGGCCTAATGCCTTTTTTCACCTTGAAATCTACAGATTTTAATGGGACCTGAGTCAGAGCAAGACTGGTATGTCTCAAAAGTACGTGGTGTTTTCAGCAATACTGTTTTCCTCCACCTTCAAGTGTAAGAAACAACATTAATTTCAGGTAGGAAAAAAGGCTAGAGCAAAGCTTTGGCGTGATAAAGGCATTTACTGTTAGGGAAAACTCAGTATTGCAAGTGACAGCTCTGTCAAGAGCCAGTTCTGGACTGGGGAGTGAATGCTCTTAGAAGGCAAGGATCATTGTAAGTTTCGCCCTCTTTTTGCTTAGGGTGCAACATGTGCCTCTGTCCTGCTTGCCCTGACACATGATGGAAGCATGCATGTCTGGCCACTGAATTAGTTTCAGAACAAGAGAGGCTGCTGTAAATGTTCCTTTCCCTGCAGAACAGATGAGAGCACAACCATCACTTGACTACTCATGTTCTTTGGAGGGTTCCTGGGCGCATCTGGCTATGACAGTGTGCATAGGGAGAAGTCTTTGTGGAAGAGAATCCACGTTGTTTTGCTGAATTCCAGTTTTCCGTTTGAACATGAAATCTCTTCTCAATTCTCTAGGGTTACTTTGTAGCATTTTTATTTCACTGATGTAAGAGCTGCCTTTTACTGACAAGCCCATAATTACAGCAGTGTTGACTGGTAAGTAATGGGCTGCAAAAGGTGTACTAAAAGATAATTAAAGATGCACTCCAGATAAGCAGAGCATGAACATCCTTTTTATGAGGTGTTAATGTCTGAAGGCCAGCTAGTGAAATTGATCTTTCCTCCTTTAGGATAAAAGTTCTGCTTAAACGTCAATAGCATTGTACTGCCCTAGAAAATGTTTGATGTAGGGATTTCTAAAGGGCTGTGCTTGTCCTGAGATTCCCCAGGCGGGTGCCTGGTGACGCAGCCCATGATGCACTGGGTAATTTGGCATCCCATTCATGTTAGTGTGATTTTGGGGTCGCCTTTGCGACTCCTAACACTAGGGCTGCTCTGGAGGGAGAGGAGAGGAGTTCCCGGTGCCCTGATCCAGATTAGGATAAATGCAAACCTTTTTTGAGAGCCATTTTAAAGAGCACTTTAGTGCTTGTCTAACAACTGCTCTGCCTCTCCTAAATGTGCTTTATATATACATATCTCATTTGTGTTGTATTTTCAGCATATTCCACATGTGATTTGTATTCCTCTGCAGATGCACTTACACCACAACTCTGGCATAAAGTAACAATGGCAGATGACACAGTGGGTTTCCACGTTTGGACTCTACTGAAATCTATAGCAAAATTCCATGGATTTTGGTGGGAGCCTGAAGACAATCTATGAACTGAAGAGACGGGTTAAGTACAGTGCTTTGGGTATTCCTGCTTCTTTCCCCACACTCTTCCCACTGCCCTATTTGTGAAATGAATCACAAATATGGGGGGTGGGGGGTGGGGGAAATTGGGGGAAATACTATTTCCCCAGTATGTTTTAGAGAAGAGATGGGGGAGCACACAAACAGTTGTTTTGACTATGACTGACATGTAACAGCATGATGATGCCAAGGGAACATGGTCAGCAAGGGCTGGTCAGTGCTGTTGGCTGGTTAGTATATGGTCAAACTGCATCTGTAGTAGAAATTATCTCTTACTTTAGGCCAAGTCCATATGTCTCAGCAGAAGAGGGGGAAGAGGAGGGGGAGGCAAAGATTGCCATCTTCTTTCCTGGAATCTCACTTAAAAACAAAACTTGCAATCTAAGCCTCTATCAATTAGCATTGCAAAGAAAATCTCAGAAAATGAAGGGTGTAAAGAGGCTGCCTGGCAGAGTGCCTGAAACAATAACTCCGGGAAGTGTGAACTGCTCTCTCCATAGTCAGAGGATGTTAACAAAAGCCTGCTCTATTTGACCTAGCTAGCAGTGATGGACAGTCACTATTAGCAAGTAGTGCAAGTCGGTGCAAGCCTCTGCTGGCTTCTCCTTATCTCTTCTGCACTGGCTGTGGCTATAAGGTGTATAGGCCTGTGTTGAAGGGGGTGGCTTCCCTGTCCTTTTGAGATCTATATTGCAGTCTGCCTGCTGGGTCAGCTTTGTGTTGTAGTTATTCCTGTGAGATGATGTTTTCTGCCATGAAAACTGGAAATATAGAAAGAAAAGTGGCAGCATTTTTTCTAGCCTTCCCTGTGGCCAGACTGAATGAGTAAGCTCTCTGTGTACCCTACAAACATCCTTGGTATCCTTGATCCAGTTTATTATGTGCCCTACAGACAGTTGTATTGGAACTGCAGAGATGGAAAGGTCATATGCAATTCCAGACTTCCTCTTTTACCCTTGGCTCCTGTGCATCCCCATCCCATGCTGGTGCTTCAAATAAGCTTGCCAAAAACTAACCTGGCCAAAAAAAAAAAAAAAAGTGATGAGTGTTTTGGAACAAGTAGCTCTGTGAGTTGGCTCATTTGCTAGTCAAGTGTGCACTGGAGGCAGCATGCACCGGACTGTGTGCAAAGCCATATGGGGACTTAAAGGCAGGTAGAATTGCATCCCACGTGCTTAGAACAAGAAGGAATAACTGAAGCTGGATTTGCTGTAGAGAAGACTGTCAATAAAACTATGCCACCAAGCTTTACATGTCTGCATGTCCGCTTACTGTGTCTGAGCCTTCATCCACCCGTCCCTAGGTATCTGAATATTAGAAGTGAACTAAAACTGAAGAAATAGCAGTGCACCTTGACTGTACCCAGAACTGCTGAACCACTTGCCACCTGGCTGCTTTTTTCCCTTCTCCCACATGAAAATTATTGCTTAAATACAAATTTTATTGTTTACATGGACAGGAAAAACTCTGAACTATCCTGGAGCTCTGGGGGAGAAAAGAAATCTTCATCCCTCTGACATTCTCTCTGGCTTCATATGCACTTCTGCTTGAAAACATTATTAACGTAAAGTGGTTTCTGAGGGCTTTTACCTTGCCTTATGGTCAGAGCTGCTAGAGGAATCCAGTCTCTAGAGTACTAGACTCACAGGGGCTGACTGTCACCCCTGTCTGGAAGGACGTTTATTGTTGTTGTGAACCACTGTGATGGTGTGTGTAATGTTAAAATCCTCGCCCAGCTCAACCTGAAAGTGTCTGCGTGGATGGTGGACATGCTGGTCCCTGCAGAGTGCAAATGTAACAGCTCACAGTCTTTGTCCCCATACCCTTTAGCTTCCAGAGCAAGCTGGAGTGCGTCCCAAATCTGAAAAATGAATGAGGACATGTTGAGATGAAAAACACATGAAGTAATGATGCCATTGTTCTTGAACACCTTCAGTGACAGCCATTAATGGCCTCATTTGACGGATTATTACATTGACTAATAGATTTGTTGCTGTTCTAATCCTGTTCTAAGAGCTATTCCTTTTCAGCATTGCAACGGTTTCTCCCTGTAAGTCCTTATGTCACTCTTGGCTCTGTTAAATAGTATTTCTGGCCTCTTTTGTATTAATATGTTTGGTCATGATTTCACCTTGGGCTGAAAACACAGACCTTGCTTGTTCTGTACATGACTGGGATGAGTAGAGCTGTCTGGAGGAAAAAAAAAAGGAGCCATAGGAAAGGACAAGCTTGTGCTGAGCTCTTCAGCATGTGCTTGGGAGGGAGACTGCTCCTTCTACCCCAGGTGACTACAGAGTATGCTGGGGGAGGCTTTGTCCTTTACTGTGAATAGTGGGGTTTGAGGCAATGTTTAGTAAAGCCACCAGTGTTTTATTTACTGCAGTGAAATTAATGAGGAATGTCCCATGGATGGAAATAGGAGCAGGGTACCTAAATGGGGAAGACAAGTACTTGTCACCCGGGGGCATTACGAGCTGGGATGGTTTCCCTTTGGGAGAAGGGTGGTGCAGAGGTCTCCCAGCATCTGGGGGAGCCCTGGGTTTCCAGCAGAGCCCCAGGCGTGTGGTGCAGAAAGAAGGGGAGACTTCTTAAAGGGCCAAACCGAAGGTGAAAGATAACTTCATTAAATTATCCACTCTCCATCTGAATTAAAGAAAGGTGGATGGGTTTGTGGCGACGGCGGGGGCTTCGCTGGGCGACGCTTTGGCTCCTTTGATGGGGCGAGACCTCATTATGTGTATTTTGGTGATGGGATGACAATGGAGGTGTGGGAGACAGCTCTGAGTCACCCTTGGAGGCCCGGCGGCTCCGGCCCCATTGGCGGGGCCGGGCTGGGCCGGGTGGGTGGGGGTCGCTAACGGCCGGGGCGTAGGGCTCATAAGGCGAGGAGCGGCCTGTGCCGCCCCCCCGCCCGCAGACCTCGGCCTGGATGGAGCTCGCCAGCCTTCCCCCCGGCCCCACCGGTAAGCCTCCCCGGGGCGCGGCCGGGGCCGGGGAGCGCAGGGTGGGCTGGTGGTGATGGTGGTGTCGGTATCGGGGCATGAGGAGCGCGGCCCGGCGCGGCACCCGCTGACCGCCGCTCCCCTCCCCCCGCAGGCGAGGCCCGGCCGCGTCCCGCCGCCTCTAGCGCCGGGCGGGAGGGCGGCCGGCGGAAGCGGACCACCTTCAGCAAGGCCCAGCTGGAGGTGCTGGTCCGCGCCTTCGAGAAGGAGCCCTACCCTGGCATTGCTCTGCGGGAGCAGCTCTCCGGCCTCACTGACATCCCCGAGTCCAGGATCCAGGTGAGAGGGGCGGGCGGACGTCTGGGCGGCTTTCCCCGGCCGGGCCGAGGCGGGGGCGGGCGCTCAGACTCTGCTGGCCTCGCAGGTATGGTTTCAGAACAGGAGAGCCCGGCAGCTGAACCACAAGAAAAGCGAAGCCACCGTCTACCCCAAGCCGGCCTGTAGCAAGCAAAAGCTAACGGGCTGCGGCGGTAGCTGCCAGGAGAGGTCCCGGACGACGCCAGGTCTCGGGCCGGACCGGAGCCTCCACCACCCACAGCCTGGCCTACCAGGAGGAAAGCAGAGCTTCGCTGGCCAGCCCTCGCCCTACTCGGGGCAGCCGTACTCAAGGCTCGATACTCATTTCAGGAGCTTGGATAACACTTTTGGAGCCCCAGGTCAGACCCCAGCTCACTTCAGTTTGGACTGCATGGGAAAAGGAGTCCCACTCGGAGCGGAAAGCATGGGGAGTGCCCCCCAGCTCTCACTCCCTGTGCAGCAGGTGCAGGAATATCCATACCTGAAGAAGTCTTTCCCTGAAAACTACTGCTCAGGTGCAGAAGGCTTCCAGTCCTGTGTAGAAGATCACCAGTACCTGGCAGCTAAAGAGAACATGTATAGGAGGCCTGTCTTAAACTACTTAAATGCTAACCAGGGCCTGGGCATTGAGAACTATTTGTATGTCAAGTCAAACACTTCTCCCTTTGGGAAAGTCTCCACTTTCAGTTACGGTGAAGGGGAATCTAAGCTTGAGCTCGAGCAGAGGGATCACAGTCCACCTCTGGTTGCAGGTAGTCACACTAGTCCTCCTTTGGTACTTCCAAAACATGAAGGGGGGTATCAAAGGACACTTGGTGCTCCAGCCCCGTCGTATGGGCAGCAGCTGCTGGAGGCAGTAAATGACTATGACCCTCATTGGCTCGGCATGAGAAACGAAATTTTGGGAACTGGGTTAGATTTGCTGTTTGAGAATGAGCAAAATGAGGAGCAAGGTGGGCCAAAAAGTTACCTTTTTGCTTTTGGTGGCCAGAGCTCAACCTGTCATTTGGGTCACACATGAAACTGACAGTGGGTCTGCTTGAAAAATTAATGTGGGTGTTTTTTTGTTCAATTGGCAGCGTTGTCCAAAGTGGCTAGAGCTTTTGCAGATCTAAGTGAGGAGTGCTTACTCTGAGTTTTGTGTGCTGTCTGGAAGGGCAAGATAAGTGAAGATAGCAAGGGCTACAGGAGAATAACCTGGTGAATATGTGCTGCCTCCCTGCCCCATCCTATGGGAACTGTCACCAAGCTGCTTGCAGTATTTCTGCATGCGTTTGGTTATTGGCAGCCTCACGTTAAATTGCACGTACAGGCTGATCTTTTTCACAAATAGTCGGTACTGAAGGTTGACTGTTTCTGTGTTCAGACTGTGCTGGACTAATTCTGCCAGGAGGCTTGAGACTACGGCATTGACTTTGTGGCCATACTGCACTGAGTTTTGTTTCTATTGTAGTCACAATTCACTGATTTTAACTTAAGAAATCTGTAGAAAACAGACTTATTTATAGCTTTTAGTGGAGAAAGCATTAACATGAGAGGGGTACAAGCATGGGAAAAGCAGCCTTGGTGGTGGCAGAGGATGGCTCACTGAGTGTGTTTGCGTTTTAGGTGTGCTCCTGATAACGAACACTGCTGGTCTTTTCCTAGATACTTAAAGTATAGTGTTTTAATTTAAAAATGACCATATGTCTAGCCTTTTAAAAGGCAATATTTTTTTAATTTCCTTTTGTATAATTTTTTTCAAATTGTCTCTTTTTCAAATTGTAGTTTCCTGTTTGCCAAATGAAAGGGTTTTTTTGTACCTGGATGATAATGAACCTGTAGAACTGTACTCACAGAAAGAAAAATTGTGTTCCATCTTTGCATTTGTATATTGAACCTATTTTTAGACCTCTCGAGATCCATGTCCCTCTGGAAGACCTTTGTAATCATGGAAGTGTTCTTCATGTGTGTGTCTGGAGAGCTCCCATGGTTGTGTAATAAAGCAACATGGGGCCTAGGTTGCTGAAAACTATAGGTGCAAATCTGTGGCTCTGGAATATTTTAAGTATGCCTAGATTTTAATACATATGTTATTAATTTAATGACTTTGTTTATAGAACAAAAGAAACAGAATAAAAATAAAACTTAAACACAGACCATTATTTTATTAATAAAGTTTATACCTCTGAAGAAGCTGTCTATTGAGATGTATACACAAAAAATTCCAGAAAATTAGTCCTGGCTTTTGTCAGTAATTTTCATCTGCGGCTGTGAGGAAGTCATTTAACTCTTCTGCCTTGAGCTGAAGAATCAACACACTCATGAATTATGGAAAAACCGTAGCTTCAGGCAATAGCTGCAAGGAACTTTGAACACAAAAAGTTCTATCTGAGAGCTAAGTACAAGGTGATGATTGTATTTATGATTGTGTATATGATTTCTTTAGTAAACTTTTTAAAACTTATGCATTAAGACTTATTTACCTATACCCTCTCCCTTGTAAGATCTACTTAGTGAGAAGTGAGACTTGTTCCTAGACACATAGAGAACAAGAATAATAATTTTACCCATGAAAAAGACAAGAAACTGTTATTCAAAAGTGTGTAGCGAAACAGCCTTGCTTCCTAAAGGGTGAGTTAAAGAGGAAGAGGAAAAAGGACATCTGAAAGAATAGCAGTCCCCCTGAACCAACAAGGATGTAGGCTTCTGGTTCCTCCCTGGAGTCTTCCTGTGGTATCCTCCTTGCTGATCTCAGTGCGTGGTAACCAGCATCCCCTAATCTCACAGAGGTCTGAGGTAAATAATGGGAGGGTCACTGTTACCGATGCTCTTAAGTGAGCCTGGTCTCTGCAGCGCATCCAGCTGTCTCCCCCTCTTACTCTGCAGGCGTCCTGTTCTGTCCAAGCTCACAAAGCTGTGCCAAGGCAGCTGTGTCAGGTCTTTGGCACTGAGCTGTCACTCCTGGCTGCTCTAATACTGGGCATTACAGCCCCTTCATCTGGTCTAGTGAGCACGCTTCCCTTAGTAGCAAACCCATGTTTCCAACACTGAAGTGGAATACTCTCTGAATACTTCTTGTGAGCAAGCCCAAGAAAAAATAAATCGTTCTCCCATCATAGAGTTACCTACTGCCTAGGGTAGAGCTTTTCTGTCTGTTGTTACAAGTGGCTTTTAACAGACCTACCTAGCATGTATTTCACAAATAAGTAAAATCTGTGCAGAGCGGTCGGGTGCAAGACTCTTGTGACATTCCTGTAAACTTTCACTTCTTGCTATGAGGTGGGGAATGCCAGAACACACGTTATGTGCTCATTCATGTGTAGGAGGTACTTTCACAGTGATGGTATTGGTAGCTTCCCCTGGACTTTCATGCCAAAGCATCTCTGCTGCCATACAAGTAGGTGGTGCCAAGGAAGAGGTGGGGCAGGAACCAAGGGTGTTCAATGTTGGACTAGTCTTCTGCTGTCTGTAAAATGCTCCTGTTTATAGAAGAACAGAGAACTTTGCAAGCTGAATATTGGAAACTCTGCTTTCTTGTCAAAGAGAGATCATGGGGACCCAAATTTACCAATGTGGTTTATAGCCAGCCTGTGCCTGCCCCACTGCTAGGTGTCCTGAGTTCCTCAATTTGTGGGAGCCTACAAAGCACATTCCTGTCTTCTCAGCCACCTCCTCCAGCAGCAGGACCAGTGTGACAGCTAGGGCTGGAAGCTGCACGCCTGGGAGGCAGAATCTGGCCAGCATCACAAAGACAGCAGTTCATGACCTGGACACCTCTTTAGCAGCCCTGCTCCTCGATGTTCCTTGGCATAAGGCAAATTATGCTGGAGACAAGGGCTCCTCGCTTAATTAAGCAGGGCCTGTACCTATAAATAACTTAAGGAGGACTAGTGTAGGCACAGGCATGATATAACTAACTACTCACTTCTCACCTAGCATACCTCAGCTCCTGCATGCCTAGTCATGTCCTTATGGGGTGGTGGACTTGACACCTGAAAAAAACTCAGCTAAGTACATTTCATCTGAGTCAAAAGCACTGGAACGCCTTTCATAGCTGTTACCCTCTGACTTGTTTGCCCTCCCATAGTCCTTGGTAAGGCTTATTTTTTTTTTTTAAGAAGATCTTTCTCACATGGATTTCTGGGGCCACTGTAGCCAGTGGGTAGGGGGACAGCCCCGAAGTCGGCGCGGCAGCGGGCGGGAACCTCCGAGGGGCTGCAGGGCGCCCGGGCCGTCAGAGGCCGCCGGCCGTCGGCGGGGCGCAGGGGCCGTCTGCCTCCCCGGCCCTCCTTGCTGGGGGGCAAGCACCGCCGGGGAGCTGCCGCGAACCTCCACAGCGCTGGCGGGAAAGTACTTATTCACAAATCAGGAGCAGCCGCGGGCCGGTTCGCGGGGTCCCGGCCCGGCGGTATTGGGGGCCGCTGCAGCGTACTTGGCCCCACCGAGGGCGCAGACGGGGCCGGGCCCCGCCGCGTGTGCCGGCAATAGAGCTCCGCCGCAGCTGCTTCTCCCGGAACTCCGGGTGCGGCCGCTGTTTCCGGGGGGTCGCCAGAGCGGAACGTCCGGCGCGGGCCCACGCGGAACGTCCGGCGCGGCGGGACAGGACGGGACAGGACAGGTGGGTGGCGGCCCGCGGGCAGCGGCCCCACGGGAGGACCCCGTCCCTGAGGAGGCGCGGGGCCGGCCCGCGGCGTGCCCGGCAGCTCCATGCTGCTGTGGCCTTGGAAGTCGGATTATGCTCGGAGTAAAGTAGCGGCCGTCCCGCACCGCCGGGAGCAGGCTGCCGGCCTGCCCGGCCACCCACGTTCTGCAGGGCACGGAGCCCGGCCTGGGCCGAGCCCTGCGGCCGTGGTGGTGAGAGCGCGGTGCCCGGCGCGCAGGCCTGGGGGCTGCCAGGAGCCCTGCTTGGCGCTCTCCGTGTGCGGCCAGGCAGGGTATGAATTAGCTATCTTTTCAGAGCTGGTTCACTAGTGTTTACACAGTGCTGCTGTTCTCTCACAGGTGTGCTCTGTGTGTTAACTGTGTTTCCTCCTGTGTCAGCTCTGTACGGTATCGCACAGAGGCGACGTACGTCGTGTTGATTATAAATAATTGTTGAAAGAGTAAGATGGAGGAAAAAGAGAAAAAGAAGCATCGTGCAAAGCATAGTGGGCCAAAGGCAGAGAAGAAAAGGAAACGTTATCTCAATGACCTAGGAATAGGAGACGAGGAGAATGCACGTAAGAGAAACCCCAAAGCCTTTACGGTCCAGTCCGCTGTGCGGATGGCCAGAACTTTCCATAGGTAAGAAATGGGAATTGGTTATAGAGCATGCAGGGTTGGCTGGGTGGATAGGGGTTGGCTGGGGTTTCCTTGCTACTTTGTGTAGAAATGTACATGGTGTAGTTTTCATTGGTGTACTCACATAGCTTTCATCGTTCACCAGGTCATGTTGTAGTTTTTATATATGTGTCAGAAGTCTGGTGTTTTCTGCATCTGTGTTACGTGATACAGCTGCATTAGTATTAATGGAGAAAAAAGTGTACAGCTCCTTAGACTTAGTGGGAGTTCCACATACATATAATATCTGGGCTCTTGGTGAACCTTTGTTTCCAAGCTTTTGTAAGTACTGAAAACTTTAAAAGAATAAATGTTACTGGTCTTTAAGTTCTTGTATTTATGTATTACAAATTTCTTCCCAGAACTCAGGATTTGAAGACTAAAAAACATCACATTCCTGTGGTAGACCGTACTCCCTTGGAGCCACCTCCTGTGGTGGTGGTTGTAGTTGGTCCTCCCAAGGTTGGGAAGAGCACCTTAATAAAATGTCTCATTAAGAACTTCACCAGGCAAAAACTGATTGAAATCCGGGGTCCTGTTACAATTGTTTCAGGTGAGAACAAAGATACGAGAAATGGAAATGCTTATTTTGCACTACTTATTTGTCTTGCTTTTGGAGCTGGGATGTGTTCATGTTCTCATAATTTGCAGTTATTTCGAAGAAATCGTTTTGATGTGTTGTCAGATATACTCATTAACAGTAAAAGAATAGTGGGATTTAGGCTTTTGGGGGACTTGTCCCTCTAAACTTGTTTTCCACCCTGCTGGGATCCCAATTCTGTTTTGTTTTTTTTTTTTTCCCTTTCTGTCTTTTTTCCAGTTTCTGCAATCCCCCCAGCTTTTCCCAAGTTTTCCACTGGGTTCTCTTTTTCCTTTTGAACTGTTGTTCTCTGACTTCATCCTAACCTCAACACGTTTTTCCCATTCTTTCAGGTTCCATGTCCTATAATCCTATCTTTGTGTCCTTTTTCTTTCTTAAGCCAGGAATTAATTTGCCTAGCCTTTTCCAGTTACATTTTTCCATCTTACCCCCGATCAGTTCCTTTTCCTTTCTGTTAAGTTTTCATCCCAGTTTCCATTTGTCTTAGTCTGTTCCCTTCATACTTTTCCCTGAATGAATTCCAGGGGGGATCACTGAGGTTGTATGGGGGAGCACAGCCCACAACAACTGAAGGAACCAATATGTGAGGGAGATCTTGCTTGGACGCAGACAACTGTGTGTTATGTGCAGTATGTATGTATACTCTTCAGAGACTTTAACGAATAACTCTCCCTTTTGCAAGGAATAATTGACAAATATGGGACAGAAAAAATGGAAAGGAAAATTTGTGTTAGATTGGATTTCCTAATTGGTCTACTGGGCTGAATTTTGCTGTTGATAACCTGAAGGAAAAAAACATGATACCTGTTGTCTACAGTTGTTTAAAGTTGTTATTCCTGTTGTCTGAAGTTCAGTTATCTAACTCAAGTTAGGAGAGCAAAGTTAACAAGTCAAGCCAAGGGCAATTTTTTCTCATTTGGATTCATGTTAAGAAATTTTTTTGATGTGTAAATCTACTGGTTTTTGTTTTTTGTTTTTGTTTTTGTTTTTGTTTTTTTTAAAGGCTAGAACAGAGTGTGTTTTTCCTAGTAATATCAAAAGAACAAAAATATAAAATAAAATCCACAGTATCAACTCTGGGGCACCTAAAGATAAAAGAAGCAGAGCTTTGTATTTTTTTATTTTTCTTATTAGCATTGTTTTTGGAAAAGGCCAAACAACTCCTTTGCAAACATGTACTCAACCTGATAATTTTAAACCAAAAAGTTAAGAATTTTATAAGCATTTGAAAATGGGCACTTCTATAGTGGCTTATGTTGGACGACCTATATGCTAGACAAGAATTTGAGTCCCAAGTACTCTTCAGGAATGTGACCTGAAAAGAAAACAGTGGACTAATTAGTTTTCTCCATCCTTTTCAGTTTTTGATTCTTAATTCATTTTTCAGGTAAGAAACGCAGGCTAACTATTATCGAATGTGGATGTGATATTAACACAATGATTGACCTGGCTAAAGTTGCTGATTTGGTAAGTTAACAGTGGCATGTGATTCCTGCTATAATGTGCATTGAAAATACTACTTTTGACTGGACTGCATCAATGTCTGATTTCTCTACCCATTGTTATCAAAAGAAAAACTGTCTTTGGTTTCAGAGAGAACAGGACTAAGCTCAACAATAAACCTAATATTCTGGAACAACCCTTAGGACTTCCCTTATCCTGGGGGTAGGGGGAATAAAGTGTGTGTGTGTGGTGGTGGGGAGGCTGTGGAAGAAGGGAGATGCAACTGAACTTCATTGGTAATGCAACTTGGTACGCTTTTAATGGAAGATCTAGCAAGCCAAGGTAATAAAGTGACTTTTCATAAAGGGATTTGGTCAAACTATGTGAAATCTGAAAATGGTTTTTAGTCAAGAAGTTTTCAACTAATGTGCAAAGTAGAAATATCTATTTAATTTACTATTTGGTTTTATTTGATGCACTCTGATGTCTCCACCTTTGGAGATTGCTCTGCAGTAATATGATTGATTTCAGTGGAGTGTGTGGTCACCCTTGTAATTTGGATTGTGGATTATGTCAGCTGATCTTGGGGACCCAATGCATGATCCATATGTCTATTTAGAATTTTACTTTACTTGTGGGTTTGGAGTATATTATTCATAGCCTAGTAGGATTTGGGATCCTTACCTAAATATTTACTGTCTAAATATCTAAATACATGGATGCACTAATCTAGATATTGTTCGCCTTGCATGTTTTCTACTTGAGGAAGATGTATTAAAAAATACAAAAATTTTCTGTTAGTAGATGTGATGTATATTTGAGATTCTGCATGCACATAGTGATGCTGAGAATCTATTTGATTTTATTGTTAGGAAGCTGAGATTACATAATTGCTTGCAGATGTCTATCATCAGGTCTCATGTGTTGTAAGTTCTTAAATGCTGAGGCCTTAATACAACTTTGCTTTCATTTTCATGTGACTTTGCGTGCTGCTTTTGCGTGTCGGTGCATTTTAGTGATGTGTAACAGTCATTGCAACGTGAGCAGTAAGTTTGTCTCGTTTTACCAGAAGACTTGGCCTTAGAGGCATTAGTGCATCCAACACACAGATATAAAAATTTTACTAATTTTCTCAGATATTCCTGTGAATATTGGAAGATACTCAATTTTGCATATTTTCAATTCACGAAGTAAACACCTGTTCAGACCTTATTATGATAACTGTATGTTATGCGTTCATAGAGCAGCCTTATTCTTCTATAGTTTGCTTGGAGACAACGAGCAACTCAAATATCTATAAAGGAGATGTGATTGACTGGAAGAAGAGATTTTATTTCCTAAGCCCCACTAACTTCTGAAGCATAGATCCATATTTTTCAGTTAAAAAGCCAAAGTTGATTTTCAGGTTATGTAAAAATAAAGAACAAAACTTTTTGCAAGATTTTGGTTCCCAAGGAGCTTTTGACTTTAAAGGTGTGATCTTTGAAATGAGCTCATGTGGGCACTGTGGTATTGTTATAGTGAAATGCTGATGTTGTGTTTTCAGGTTCTGATGCTTATTGATGCCAGCTTTGGATTTGAGATGGAAACATTTGAATTCCTGAACGTTTGTCAGGTACATGGCTTTCCCAAAATTATGGGAGTTCTTACCCACCTGGATACATTCAAGAACAACAAACAATTAAAGAAGACTAAAAAGAAGTTAAAGCACAGATTCTGGACTGAAGTATATCCGGTATGACATTCAACATTAATTTTTCCATATATTTTGCATTATGGAAGCTAAAGTAAGAGTGGGGCAATACTTAAGTGTTTAATATGTTCTTACGTTTTAAAAATAATACTATAAATGGACAATGCTGATGATGTATCAGATTATGTAATCTTTTATTTGCTAAAGTACTTGTGTAATTATTCTTTATCCCAATGTGACTAGCTACTAAATGTGTGGTATTAGTAAAAAGGTCCATTACACAGGTGCTGTGCAAGGAGGATCAGCTTGTAGGTCTGAGAGACAAATTAACCTTTGTATGAGGTTTTCTGGATGTGAATTGTTTTCCCTTGAGATTTATGGTGCAATTTTCATGTTGAAGTAAACTAGTTAGTTTGATCTTTTGGAACCAATTGTAACCTTCAATTTCCTGTTAATGATTTACAAGTTAGAATGGCATTACCTTTTTTTTTTTTTTTAGTTTTGTTGGTATTAAATTGATGTTTAGTGGTTTTATGTCTCTTTTTCTATGTGTTTAGGGTGCTAAGCTGTTTTATCTGTCTGGGATGGTTCATGGAGAATATCAAAAGCAGGAAATTCACAATTTGGGGCGTTTTATTTCAGTAATGAAATTCCGACCTCTTACTTGGCAAGCATCTCACCCATATGTTCTTGCAGACAGGTGTGTGCTTTTCTCTCTGTTCTTCAATCTCAGCACAGATAGTACCTCACTGTTTAAAAAACTATAATAGTTTAAAAAAATATAATATTAGAGCCAGTAATTGATATGTGTGACTGTGTATTTAGTGTTATCCAGGTGTATTTGGGAAAATGAAAGGATACTCTTCAGGTTTTTGCCAATAACTATAGCCATTCAGTTTTTCACTTGCATCGGATCATGTAGATAGGCCTTTGGTACATTGTAAATACTTTTGAAACACAGAAGGAAAAAAAGTAAAATAATCCTGCTTGTTGGTTATATTGAGTTTCTGTGGAAAAGAAGCAATATTCCAGTAATTTAACAACAGCTGCTGAATTAGTTCTCCGAGTTCCCTGGAACATCCATTCTGCTCCATCTCCACGTGTAGGATTTGATTCACAGTCTCTTTGGAACATGAAAGTAATCTTGATGGTGGCTGTGCCTACCTGAGAAATTACCTCACCTTTCATATTGTATTGCCAGAATGCTTACAGTTATGACTAAATTCCCCCAAGAATCCAAGGTGCCTACAACAAGTCTTTTTCAAAGCTTTTAATTCTTTAGAAAAAATTGTCAGAGAATTAGATAACCATCATGCAAGGTCCTGCAAAATGAGCAAAGCAAAGAGAGGGAATATGAAAAAAAAATACATTCTGTAGTCTTTAGGTTTTAGGTTGCTGTAACAGTTGCAATTATTTTGATGTTGGGTCAGTTTTAAAACTGGTTTTAGGAGGGTTGTGTGTGGGAAGTGTATAAACAGTAATTAAAATGTACTAAGGAAGCAGTACCTGTTTAGTGAAGTGTCAGTAAGTCTTCTGGAAATATATTGTTGACCATGATTGTACAAGTTTTAAAATACATTATTAAAATATTTTGGAAAGATCTTTTTTCCTTTTTTTTTTTTTTTTTTTTTTTTCTTGTGATCATTCTATTTTGATATTAGAGTCTGCAGAGCTTGTAGTGGCAGCAGTGATGCTGCAGTTCTCTTTTTCTTTAAATTTCTTTTTTCAAAAGTTACTGGTGGAGCTGCTGGGTAGTCTAAATTTTTTTTTTTTTCAATCTTGGGTAGAATGGAAGAGTTGACAAACCCGGAAGATGTTCGAATCAATCCCAAATGTGACAGGAAGATATCTCTTTATGGATATGTGAGAGGAGCACACCTCAAAAACAAAAGTCAAATTCATATGCCAGGTAATTTATCAGATTCTTAAAACTGTTTTTATACTGATCTATCAATAACAGCATAGCTGTTGCTATTTTTATCATGGAATGATTTGTATCTTTGAACTATACATTGTAAAATAGATTTTCCACCTTTCTAAATGCATGTTGTGCTTTTGGAAATTATTTTTCATGGTACATGTTTTTGTAAAAATAAATCCTTGTAAATAGTGTTGCTTTTAATTGTGCAGTTTTGTTGCAGTGTTAAACACAATATTGGCAATATCTGAAGTTTTTCAGAGGTGTTTTCCTTTGAAAGGTGCCTGAAGTACAAGACATACCAGCCCTAATAATGAAAAGTAAATTTGGCTTATGTAAAATTTCTCATATTCATTGAATAAATTTAATGTTTTACGTGAATTATTTAAAAGCTTAAATTCAGAAATATTTTAATAATAAATTTACAGACCTACTCAGAAAAGCGAGTTGCTCGTTTTCTCATTTAAAAACAAGCAAATAACCCCAAAGCTTTTCAGTACTCTGGTGAACTTACCACTGAACTTAAAGAAGCATATGTAAGGCAGAAGAACTGGATGTTGGATGCAGAGCTCGCTGTTGATGAATCAGATAAATCACTGAATGCTGCAATGTTGGGATGTTTTTGTTTATTTTAATCTCTTCATGGTGAATTGTACAAATGATAGAATTAAAGCTTTGTGAAAACCTTTTTATTTCCCTTGTCTGTTACCCCAGGTGTAGGAGACTTCACTGTGAGTGATGTCAGTTTCCTACCAGACCCCTGTGCTCTACCAGAACAGCAGAAGAAGCGTTCTTTAAATGAGAAAGAGAAACTAGTCTATGCGCCTCTTTCAGGAGTTGGGGGCATTGTATATGATAAAGATGCTGTTTATATTGACCTGGGTGGAAGCCATGCTCATGAAAAAGAGGTAAACGACTGCTGTTGGTGGTTTGAATTCTCTTGCAAACTGTAGTTTTTATCCTTAGAGTCAAAATAAGTGTTTAAAAAGAAGCTTTTTTAAAATAATCAATTCTTATATATTTATGTTGGGTAACTGCTTTTTCTCCTCCTTCTCCAGAGGAGGGCTGTTTTTATTATCTCTGTGTAAAATATTGTGCAAAACTTTTGAAGAATCGGTTAATGATAAGTACCTGAAGTTAATTTCATAAACTTCCCAAACATTGACTTAAGCCTTACGAAAACTCCGGGTACTGGGATATTGTCACTCTTATTTTGCAGGGCAGGGTGATTGTGGGGGAACACGTAGAGGATTTGACTGGTTGAAGGGAGAGGTGGAAAACATTTGTGTACAAACAGATTGAATTGAGCTGTTTTCCCCTGTATTGTGCTAAATGTCTGGGTCAATGATGATGTGCGCTTCCTGATATTTACTGTAGTGGTTGCATACTGTGAAGGAGGGCCTCTTTAATTTTTGTTGGGTTAATGTTGTGTATGTGTTTGAAATGTGAAGAGAGGAAGGGAGACCTTGCTATTCTGAGAAAATAGTTATTTAAAATGCTTTGGAATTTTTTCTTGCATATGCATATTTCTACTGTTTTAGACAGATTAATGATTCTATTAGCTGTTCATTAAACATTTGCTTATTCATTTTAATTAAAAAGTAAAAAATCTTGGCTTTCCAGGAGGAAGTAAGACCAAATCACGAACTGGTTCAGAGCCTCATCTCCACACATTCAGCCATTGATGTTAAGATGGCATCAAGCAAGGTCTCTCTCTTCATGGACTCTAGACCCTTAGGTTCAGAAGATGTAGGACAAGAGTAAGTTTTGAATGCTGAGCAGTGTTTAAGCATGAATGAATCTCTTAATTTCAGGTTCCAATTTAGGTAAAATTCTCCATAGAGCACAGTTAGTAGGATATCTTACTACCTAATTCTTCCTCTTCTGAGACTAGTCATATGCCACGTGTATTTTGAGATAGGAATAATTGATACTAGAAAAGTTTTGCAAGCAGTATAGTCCTGCTTTCCAGGAATTCCTTGCTGATACAGCACTAAGTAACATATTTCTGTTTTTCTTCAAAGTCTTGGAGAATGGCAGTTAAAATTTTCAGTAAAAATTAATTGTATAACCTATTTTCATTCCATGGAAAATGAAGAAATTTCTTGGAATTGTTTATGGCTATAACATCGGGTGTATTCTTGAATTAAGAGGCATTCTGTACTTCAAGAACTCTATTGCCTTTTTAATGTTCTCTCTAACCTTGCTCTGTTTTTTTTTTTTTAAAAAAAAAAATTAAAAATATGAACACGAAGCTTCATTGTTTCATTAAAATTTCCTTGTACTTTAATATCTTGTCCCAAATGTGATCTTCGGGAAAACAGGTTTGTGATGCCAAAAGAAGAAACGCAAATTGATTTGGAGACTGGAAGAGTACGTCGGAAGGCATTATTTGAAGAAGAGGAGAAGGAAAGTGATGATGCAGTAAGTGATGAGGAAGATGACCAAGAAGCAGCAATGTCTGAGGATGGAAGTGATGGTGATGATGAGGATGATGCTGAGGAAGAAAGTGACAGAGAACTATTAGAGGAAGAGATGGCTATTGGGAGAGCCAAACGTCTGAAAACAGAGGTGGATAAAGAAGTAGTGAACGAACTGCCAGCATTTGCAGACAGTGATGATGATCTTGAGATGAGTTCTGAAGAAGAAGGAAAAACTGCCCCTGAAGAGAACGAGATGGAGGAAGATGAGGAGGAGGAGCAGCAAAGGAATTATGAAAATGAAAGCTCAGATAGTGAATTTGAGGTTGCAGGCAAAAGAGTAGCTGAATCTAAGCAGTGTGAAATAAATCCTGAAGATAGAGAAATGAGATCACAAATCTCAGATCACAGTCTGAAAAGAAAATCAGTGTTCACTACAGATTCGGGAAACTGCACAGCAGAAGAAGCATCAGAATCTGAGGCTGAGAACTCTTCCCTTGATCAGGGTGAAGATGAAGGATCACGTGATGAATTAGAAGTTGAAGAGTCAAATAGGAAGGGATTTCAGTACACTCAAGCAAAGAAAGCTGATAGTATTAGACGGACTAAACTTAAAGTAGTAGAAGCTGAGGATGATGATGTGGAGAATCTACTGAGAGAGGAAGAGGAGTATGAAGAGAAAATAGATTTTTCTGCTGACACAACAGGTAGAGTATAAATGTAAAAAAAAATTTCTGTCCATTTTTAACTGGGTTCATTGTTAAAGGGTGTTATAATTAGTAAATATTATATACTGTTGCTCCTCCTATATATACATATATATATTTAAGTGGCAAACTTCAAGTTGGGAAACATGGGATTATCTGTGATTAAGCCTTTGATTTGCAATGTAGTACGCAGGTCTTTGGTTCCCTTCCTCTGAAATGGAGGTGATTCATTTTATGAACTTCATTGATTCCGTATACATTTAGCTTTAATCTTTATGGCTTTTTGTGTAAAACAAATTATGATGCTCTGTTACATTTGGAAAGAATAAAACGTTCTTGAGGGAACCTTACTAAAATGTATTAACTACTCACAGAGCCCTGGAACAGGTTGCCCAGAGAAGTTGTGGAATCTCCATCCTTGGAGATACTCGAGAGCCATCTGAACATGGTGCTGGGCAATCTACTGTAGGTGACCCTGCTTGAGCAGTGGGCCTGGACAAGGTGACCTCCAGAACCTCAGCCACTGACAGTCTGTGAAGAAGACATGTATCATCATGAAAATAATCAAATCTGTTGCTAGTGCTAATAATATCTTAACATTTTATCCTAAAACTAGGACTGATCAAAAAAAACCCCAAACCAGCAATGTAATTTGTTAGCCGCAATTTATGTTTCTGTGTGTATATAGAGTATAAAAAAAAAAAGAAACAGAGAGTTGTGTTAACACTTCTTAAGCTTCTTGTCATGTCATTATTTAAATTATTTGTGTAGGTTCTAATTCTTTTTTGAGGTAGAATGCAAATTTTTTCTCTTTTCAGGTGCACTTAAGTGGAAAGAAGACCTTACACAGAAGGCAGCTGAGGCCTTTCTAAGACAGCAACGTTCAACCCCCAATCTTCGTAAACTCATATATGGAACAGGTACAAATCTGTTTGGAAACTTGTACTGTCTTAATATATGGTAGCTTTTTAGCTGTTACCAAGTTTGCAAGTCTGAATCTTTGAGCAGTGTCTTTTGGTGGGAGGCTTGAGGAGAGTTTATGGACTTTTTTAATTGGTGATATCAATTTTCACTAATAATTGTAATAAAGACAATTTTTACTTTCCCAATAAAAAGCATTTTGAGCTCATTTTCCAGACTACTCAATTGTTTCTCATGTTTTCTGATACAACTGTTTCCCTCTGAACATTTGAAGTTTGGTCATTAGTATGATTATCTGGTAGATACTATGCAAATCCATTGTGGTAATTGATGTGTTTCATAAAGGAATGTTGTTTGTTGGCTGTTTTCAAGAATTTCTGTCTCGGTGACTGAGAGTGGAATATTCTCTTAGATGTGACATAGTATTATCATGCCTGTCATAAGGGTCTTTGTCAAGAAAAAAAAAAAGATAGCTGGCTTAAAAAGAAGAGAAAACTGCTATTTATGCAATTTGTCTGGTTTAATTCACAACTTTTCTGGTAGCTGTCTGAGTGTACAAACCTCATTGTGCAGAACCTCTGTAGAACACAATGAGAATTTGGCTTTTGTAAACCTTCCACAGTGCAGGAGCAGGAAGGTTTGCTGACATTCTCAAGTCCAGTATTTGTGATTTACAGAATAGCTTAATGTTGTTTCTATTCACAGATCGTTTGGTATTGTTTCTACTTATGATATTCAATAATCGTCCTGTGTTTTTACTTACTGGGCAATATTTTTTTCAGATTATTTCAGTTATGCCAACAGAACCAGATTTCAGGTTATTCAAAGAAATTTGAACTGTTTGAAATTTGTGAAATGAATTACTTGTTTCCATGTGGACCAACTGTACAACTGAAGTTCACTATGGTCACAGAGTATAGTATCTCTCTGGTTGCTGCTCACCTTATTTTGTCCTTGTGAGGGTGTTAGTTTAACTCTTACACTGCGTCAGTGTACTTTTCGGTCATTTATATGTAAAACTATTTGTAGTTTGCATCTTTTTTCCTCAAAGTACTGCAGGTATTGTGAAATGTAAGGCAGAAGAGAGGTTGTTAATGAATGTAATCCATGTACTGTGGAGGAAATAATCGCGGCTTGTACGTTTCATTTAGCTGTGGAGGATGAGGACCATGAAAGTAAGGATGCAGGTGATGAACTTGGAGGTTTGTTTCATGTCAGCCGTCCAGACAAAGCATCCAAACAGAAGGCTAATGCACTTGACTGCTCCAAATTTCTGATAGAAAAGCCACAAGATTGGGATTTAGAAGAGGTAATTCCATTGGATAATTGCTTCTGTGTATCCTATACTAGTTGTGTCCTGGCTATGTCTCAAATAGCACTACTGAGTTGTCATTGAAACGGACCTATGGGAGCGATGTCCAGAGTGGCAGATCTTCTGCTACTTGCTGTCATTAGAAGTATTTAGTAGGTAACAGATTTCAAACCATGTTCTTACAGGAATGGAAAGTTAGATTAAGTCAGTTTAATGCCTGGCTCTCTTGACTGTTTGGTGGATCACTTTGCTATTTATTTACTGAAAATTAAAAAGCTGGGGAATCACGAGTGGAAAATATGATGTAGGGTAGAGACCTTCTTACTCTAAAGATCTTTGGGCAAGAGCTGAGTTGGTTTCACATTCCTGCTTTTGCTGAGGCATTGTGTAGTTTTGGTAAAGATGTGTTGATGTGGAGCTATGTGTGAGAATATCAGATTATCTCTGAGGTAGTGTCTCTGATGGATGAGTGAGGAGCATACTGGAGCATGTTTCTGTTGATGACAAGCTGTAACCGTACAAGGCAATGACACCATTATCTTGCAGGTTATGAGCAGTATTCGAGACTGCTTTGTTACTGGAAAGTGGGAAGATGATAAAGATGCAGCAGAGCTGTTGGAGGAAGATGGTATGTGTAAGACTTCTAAAAGTGATTGATATATACAGGACTTGAGAAAAGTACGGCTTTGTAGTTAATGTATGTAGAATGTTTTGCATTAGCGATACACTTGCAATTTTTTTCAAATATTACATAAAGTATTATACAGGTACTAATATAATTAAACAGTGCTGTAAATCTCTGTACAAACAGTACACAAGTAGCACATTCTGAAAATTTCCACTGAAAAATAGGTTATATAATTTAAATTGGGAAATGGAGTCCTTAGTCAATACTTAGCCATGACAACTTTGAGTTATGTATTTGAGTTTAGCTATTCGTTCTCTATGTATGATTTTCTTTTGGGTAGTCCCGGTAGAAATAAGCAGAAATTCTTTAATGGGAAGACAAACTGGCCATTCACATTTGGCTGAAAAGTGAGATCTGTATTCGGATGTTTTGGAGGTATTGTTTTTATTCAGAAAATTTTAAGAATATGGCTGTATTTTATATGCAAAATGATTGTGGTTTGACAGGCTTCTATAAGCATTTGATTTTACCTTAAATCTTGTCTGCTATATTTAAAATTTTTTATTAATTTTATTTTTTTAAATTCAAGGTAGGAGCTGGATTGCTCATGTCTTGTCACTAGAGTGCTAACTAATGTGCTGTGTGGTCCTTTGGAATGATCTGAAACTTACTTATTTACATTTTTGAAATCATAAAGTTAAAGGTACTGGAAAGAAAAAGGAGGGGCCACTGGAGTTCAGCTGAGAATTTTCAGCTAGAACTATACAGAGGGCAGAACAGACTTATAAAATTGTTGATGGGAAGAAAAAGTATTGGGGCTGAAACTATTCTACAAAGCAGTACTGGGAAATACACAATACTGAAAATATGAGAAATTGTACGGAACAATACAACAGAATTTGTATTTGTAGAATTTATAGAACTGCAATGTAACAGAATGGTTAACTGTCAGATATCTTGGGTGCTTATTGTTGCAGAAGAACTGTATGGAGATTTTGAAGATCTTGAAACTGGTGCTGTGTACAAAGGAAAGCATGCTGCTGAAGGAGATGAGGTCTGACCTGTGTTATTATGTTCTTTAGCAACATAATCGTATGAGTTTCTAATCAAGTGGTAGGCATCCTATGTAATAAATTCAGTTTTCATGAATCAGTAGAAAAGATCAATGGGAACAAGGAAGAAAAGGTGTATGTATTGTGGACTTTGGAACCTATAAATATCTAGAATGGCATGGTTTTAGTCTCAAACTGAATTGTTTGAAGTTAATTATGCAGGAGAAGTCACCTGACTTATTTAACGGTAGGTGTCAGACTTAATCAAGAGCTGGAAGATCTGGAGGTACGAGAAGTATTTTTAAAACTGAATGTGATTGTAACTGTACTACATCATTTCATCTGATGCAGAAGACTGTAGAGCTCTGTTTATACACAGCAAATCGTGGAAACTGACACAGTTTCCTAGTCATTCCTCATATCTGTATAAAAGAGGCTGGTGGAAGCAATTTTATGCTGTGGCTTGGATGTCTTCCAAGAACAGAGCTGTAGTTGTCTGTGACAATACAGATTGAAAAAATCAATTTTTTTTTTTCAGACTGAGCAACTTGATGGCTTTGCGTTTCATTATAAAATTGAGGGTAACAGCATAATTTTGGCAATTTTCAAATGGTCTGTGAACAAACTTCCTCCTCTCTGGCCTCTGGAGTGCTGCCTTCCAGCACAGTATTACTCAGTGCTATCAACAATTACTTCTTTTTCCCCTCTCTTATGATGTGTGCTTATTTTAGCTGTAGAATAACAGATAGGTCAGTTCTAGGGTCTGTTCCCTGACACTAAAATAAATCTTAAGTTTTCTCATCAAAAATGGGTATGATTAAATCATGAAATGTTTTGGTCATTGCTGAAGTTACATTTTCTTGTATGAATAACTTACTAATTTCAGTCTAACACTGAAATATTTTTAAAGTGTCTAATAATTTGCATTATGACAAAATATTACTTAATATATTTTCCACTGCTAATCAGAAGCGGTTGTTTTCAATGTACTGTTTTACATGTTTGATAACTTAACCGTTGATTAGTCTGGAAGTGAAGATGAGGAAGAAGGTGGAAAAATGTCCAAACCAGAACCTGAGGAGGAGGAAAAGAAAAAGGAGCGCATGGATAAGAAATGGAAACTGAAAGAAATGTTTGATGCGGAGTATGATGAAGGGGATGCCACATACTTTGATGATCTTAAAGAAGAAATGCATAAACAAGCACAGGTACAAGCTGTTAGCTTGGCAATTTATCTGCATATGTATCTTGAAAAATACCCCACAGAGTTTGCCCAGAGGTTTTTTACTGGAGACACACATGAGATTCAGGAGCTGCTTCAGAAAGTACACACAAAGAAATACATGCTTGCAATTTTTTATGGCTGAACTTTTTGATTCCCTTAGCTGGAAAGAAAAACAAGCAAACAAGCCAAACTACTGAAAGCTTAATTTAAATTAACTTTAGTTAACCATATTCTAAATCACAGAATACATCAGGATGTGTCATCTAAATATCATCTACTTCAAAGTTTTTAGTAGTTACCCATTTGTCCCTTAGTGGTGGAACTAGCATGACAGGTCTCAAAAAAACCCCCAAAACATGAGAGAGAAGGTTCCCCTCCTCTTCCAGGAAGAGGAAAAAAAGGCATCCTTTTATGTGTAGGAAGGTGAAAGTCTTTCTCATACTAACTTGTGTCAGATATTTTCCTGGTATTATTTTTGGTGTGATTTTTGTTTGTTAGTAATGGGTAAGTTAGTTCTGTGTGTCAGTGTTTTTCATCAAACTGTCAAGTTAATTTGAGGAAAAAATAATTAATGACCATTTCTCTGTTCGTGTGGTAGTAGTCTTCAGGGTAATGCTATTCAGAATTGGAGGTGTTGATTTTGCTCCAGGCCTTGGTTTTTTAGATTAATCTTGTTGAAAGTAACTTCTTTCTTTGACTGACTTGGAAGAACATTGCGTTGCATTGCTAATAACTTCACTGTCTTCTCTTCTGACAAAATGTTGCCCTAAATAGTCATTACATTAATCGTTACCTTCTTGCATTAGCCTCTGTCATAAGTGATCATTTGAGCTCTGGTATGCTGATGTACTTAGAAAGAGCACTTAAAGCATAAAGAAGGACGTTCCAGTAAAAGAATACTAGACAATTTACAACTATTTCACTTGAGATCTTTACAGAAATACATATCAGCAGTAGTCCTACTGCAAAATGGAAGGGCAAGGATCTCAAACTGTGAGATGTGTAAAGAATCTTGGACCAGAGAAATGAAATTAATAATTAGTTTGCTTAAACATGGCGTCTTATAGGTAGCTGGACATCAGGAGCGAGAACAGGAGGGTGAGGTTTCTGTTACTTACAAAGATATCTTGTTAAATATTTACACGGTATCTGCATTCTTATGGTAAGGATAGCTTTAAAAGACCCTTTTGACGATACACAGTGTGAGGATGAACAGAAATATTTTTAAGCTGCTGAATAAGATACGAGCTTAGCCTCCTCATAAAGTGACACCTTAAAGATCAGGACATTAGCTTTAAAAGGTACTTGGGCTCCTAAATCAAAAACGTACTTTTGATAGTTGTATCTTTAAAATCCAAAGTCACCATTATGAAAGGTATATCAGGAGTCACTCAGTCATTTGCTTCTCTTGGGTACTGTCTTTCAAGTATACTAACAGGCCCACTTGGGATTTCAAATTGGAAGGAATTCATGGTGGCAGAGATCTTGCTCTGAATAAAAAGTCACAAAACCTATCAGATCTTTGCCAAAAGATTTATATAAGTGTTAGCATGTTTTAGATAGAACCGGCACCTCATGAACAAGTTGTTAATACTAAGATTTTGTAAAACACATGATGACTTTCTCTTTGTCATGTAGCTTAATCGGGCAGAATTTGAAGATCAAGATGATGAGACCAGAGTGCAATATGAGGGCTTCCGGCCTGGGATGTATGTTCGAATAGAAATTGAAAATGTCCCATGTGAATTTGTCCTGAATTTTGATCCTCATTATCCTATTATCTTGGGTGGTTTAGGGAACAGCGAAGGAAATGTTGGATATGTACAGGTATGTAGCAAAAACTGAGTGCACTTTATATTGGTACAGGTGTGCTTCAGAGTGTCTAGAGTTATTATTTAGTTTGTGTTTATTAAAGATACAGTAAACACAGAGAGAAACCTTCATCTTTGTCCCTTGAATAGGGGATTTGCTTTTGACACAATTAACTCTACAATAGTAGACACTGGATTTTTACAGGCTTAATTGGATCACTGGAAGAAGCTATTGTTATTCAGTGTTCATCTGCAGAGATGTCTCAGGAATAAGGTCTGATACTGTGATTGCTAAATTGCAAACGTAAATTGTATTCTGAGGTTCACAATCTATGGACAAGTGGCTGTAGAAAAGTTACTAGCACATATATATATTTAATATAATACTTGCTTGTATGCGTAGAAACATGACTTCAAAGCAAGAGAAATACTGATAAGCTTTATCTTTCTGTCAGCCTAGGGTTAATGAGAACATTTGAAGAGATAAAGCTTGCTGAATAAAAAACTCTAGTGTAGATGGAAATTGCTTTCAATCATTCCTGAAAATTAAGGCTTGAATTTCAGAATTAATGTTATTATCCTGTAATAGCATTGTTCATCTTTTCTTCTAATTAGTTGCGCCTGAAGAAGCACCGATGGTATAAGAAGATACTTAAGACACGTGATCCTTTAATCATCTCATTAGGGTGGAGGCGATTTCAGACTATCCCCATGTTCTACATTGAAGATCACAATGGGCGTCATAGACTTCTGAAGTACACCCCACAACATATGCATTGTGGGGCAACTTTTTGGGGTGAAGACATTCTGGAATTACTTTCCTGTGTCACTTAATCATTATAAAATTCTCAAGCTTTCCAGGGTGTATCAGGAAATATAGCCAGTAGCTTTTGGAATGAGAAGTCTTTAAAAGTTGTATACCCCATGGAATATAAAATAATTCCAAATAGTATTGGAAAATAGGCAGTTGCCTATCATTTGTGAATTATTTGGCTTTTAATCAAATTTTGAGCATTCTGCTAGGTTGTGCTGTATCAAAGAGGAGCCTGACTTGTTGTCTGTGTGCACACACTGTGGGCCCAGCCTTGTAAATGCTTCTGTACATGAGTAGTGTCTTTTTAACCATTCCTTTAACTTTTGTGGGGCTATTTGTGTGAGTAATGAGTTGAATGCTTTAATTGGTTTTATTCGTTGAGAATATTTGGCACATATTTCTAAGCTTTCTGACTTTAAATAGAGGCTATATGTCATATAGTGAAGCTTTTAATAAATTTTTTAAATTTAATTTTCTTGTAGGGCCCATCACTCCTCAGGGGACAGGATTTTTGGCAATTCAGTCTGTCAGTGGCACAACGGTAGGTTTTTTGTCACAAAATGTTGATTTCTGCTTTCCATGGGTCTTTGGATAAAATATATAGAATTGGGGAAGAAGGTTTACATACAGTAAAGCAGTGATGTTGTAGGAACTGAGAAAGTAAGTTGGCTCGAGCTTTTGAAAGGGGTATTGTGATGAGTTGGGAAACTGGATGGAGGCTTTTTTTTTTTTTAACAGTTTTCATCTGCTACACTGAAAATTACAAATATTGCTTTATTATTTACTGTGGAAGGATTTATACCTACTTGATTTTCAGGTACTAAATATTTAGATGTCTTTTAAAACCTTTTTACAGGATGAGATACTGATGTTCCTGTTGAAAAAATTTGCCCTCAATATGATTTCTCTGCACCTTAGTAGAATGTTTATGGGTATCTGAAATAATTTAAATAGTGTTAAAGCTGTATTTATCAAATGTGATCTTTGTTGCATATATATTACCCAAAGGTAGATTTATGTTTACATAAAACATATAACGAAAGCATTGCATAGCATTGTGATGAGCACGACAGTAATCAGTGGTGATTACTGTTATCTTTGTAAAATATGCCTTGTTTAAGTCCTATTGCACAGTCATCTTGTTATATGTATTAAAAGGCCATTTTCATCTTGTGTCCCTAGCATAATAGGGCTTACAGCAGTGCACAGAGCTTTCCTTTGAGACTTTCTGTCTGACTAGGGTTCTATTTCATAAAAAGAACACAGTGAGGTAGATAACAAGGACTCTTAGATTGCTTCTAAGGTAATTAGAATGGCAGTTCTGAAAGTCTCAGTAGTGAATGATAGGGATGTTCTGTCAGCAGCACTTCAACTAGTCTGTACGAAGTCAATTTGCATTTGTTGTGCTGCTGTACACCTGTAAAGGTTATAAATCCTGAACTCAAACTCTAAAACGTGATGAAATTGTATCAGTGAAAGGGTTTCTTCACTGTTTGGTAAATAAACATTCAGCAGCGTCTTTCATCTCTGTATGTTTCAGCCTGATTTCCGGATTGCTGCGACAGGAGTTGTGCTTGATTTAGATAAATCTATAACTATTGTAAAGAAATTAAAGCTAACTGGTTTTCCATTCAAAATTTTTAAGAACACTTCTTTTATTAAGGTAGGTATGTATACTGTAAAACCAGATGTATCAATGTTAGGAGGGAATGCTGGGGGTCCATCTGTCTTTTCAGAAGTAGAGGTTCCCAGTAGTTGTTGCATAGTGTTCTGGATCTCAGTAGCTGTCTGGGCTTTTTGAGCTCTCTTCAGTGCGGTCTCTAAAGGTACTGATCATTAGCCAATGAATATGATTTATTGTTAATCAGACAAAAATACCAGAGCAGTCTCCTGGCTCACAGTGAATGTGGGTTTTTTGTGTTTTTGTTTTGCTTAGGTTTTTTCCCCCCTTTCTTCCTCAAACACACTGGTTAACTTCCCACAGTGGCAGACACCCCTGCATAATGTGAATGTGTCCCTGGTGTCATTCCAACTGTTTGATCCCACTGAATTTCAGCTCTGGGATCAAAGGTGACTTCTAGCAGTGCTTAGGACTTCACAATTACAATTACAAAAGTGCTTGGGGCAGGAAGTGTTGCAGAATTGAATTTTAATTGTCCTTCCAACTGTCCTTAATTGAGCTTTCAGGCTCAGGAAGAGGTTAGGTTATTCTTCATTTGGGGCAGTAAGCAACTAAGCACTGATCTCACCAATGAAGCACTCAAGTGTTCGCAGTAAGCACGCACAGAATTTTTCCTGACCTGCTTGTGGTTTATGAAGGAAGCAGAAACCTTGGAGAGCTATATTGTGTTAGAGTCTCATAGCTAGCAACTTAAGGCAGCTGACTTAAGTTTAAGGTGTGCTGTGTTCCAGCAAATGATTTTAAAAGAGAACTGGACAATTTCTCTTAAGTATCTTCTGTTTCAGAGTTTTAAATGTATATATTTAATGCTAAGAAGCCTTGCCTGTGGTATATGACTCTAAGTAGATTAGGTTTAGTGGTTTACCTTAAAGTCAGCTCAGTAGGTTTTTGTATAGTCAGCACTCTCGGTATAAAGACAGTGTTATGTTGTTCTTATTTCTTTATAAGTTATACTTGTGGGAATTACTTATGTTTTTGTGGCCTGAGTAGGTCACAGAGAGAGGCTTAGCATCATGAGTGATGGTGGGTAATTCTCTCTTTCAGGGAATGTTTAACTCTCAGTTGGAAGTGGCTAAATTTGAAGGTGCAGCAATTCGTACTGTGAGTGGTATCCGAGGACAGATCAAAAAGGCCCTCCGAACTCCAGTAGGTGCTTTCAGAGCAACATTTGAAGACAAGTTGTTGATGAGTGGTAAGTTGCACTTTCCATGTAAGTTATCACACAACTTTTGTCCTGCTTCACAGATTGAAAAGCTGTGTCTCAATCTCAGGAATCTGATAATTGAGATGTGAATTCAAAGAGCATGAAATACCTGGTGAGATGCAGAATGAAATTTTTAAAAAGTACATTTTATGTTGGATTTCTTTCAGTTATACTCAAAAGTCATATCATATGCAGATGAAAAGGTTTGTCTTGGAGACCTATTGCTCTGAGTGTTTTAAAGTGTTTTACACAGCATGGTATGCTTTTCTCCTTGAACATGAAGATGAATTGTATTTAGTGGTGCAAGTGCTAGAAGGACATTTTTCTGAGAAATCCGAAGAGTGGTATTGTAACTCTAGTTAACTTTTTTCCTAACCTTTTGTGGAAATTTTGCGGGGTATATAGGGAAGCGATCTCCTATGTTTGCTGAGTGTCACTGTGATGTTGAGAACATGAGTTTATGCTTATTTAGGTGTTTGACCTCTGTTTTCCTAAACTCATTACAATTCATGGGTAGTGCAAAATAAAAGCACGTTATTTCTTTTGTAAAAATAGGCAGAGGAAAGCAAATTGTTTTCGTTAGTAGAGGCATAGACACATACATGAACTCTGCTGCTAGTTCTTTAATTGAGTATGAGTAATGAATAGGGTGGTATTCAGCTGGCTGCTCTACAGGAATATGTACTGTTTATGACTTCATGGGGCTTTGCAGAATCCAACTGTACAAACAGTTACATTGCTTTTGCCTAATGTTGAAGAGATTTGGTGTATATATACCAAACATAATGCTAGCATGTGTTCTAGATGTTCGTTATCTATTCTGTTCAGGCAATCTTTGCTTAGAGTGTGGATGTGGTGAACTGTGTTGTTAGAGCCAAGTAACATTTCCTTTTCTTTCAGATATTGTCTTTGTGAGGACTTGGTATCCTGTTTCTATCCCAACATTTTATAACCCTGTAACATCTTTGCTGAAGCCAGCAGGTGAGAAGGATAGTTGGAGTGGAATGAAGACGACAGGCCAGCTGAGGCATGAGCGAGGCATCAAACTGAAACAAAACAAAGATTCTCTCTATAAGGTATATTTGATATGTCTCTTTTTAAAAGAAAAACAACAAGCACACACAGCAGTGATCACAGTCAAATTTGCACTCTGTCTCAGACCTGTGCAAACTGAGAGCAGTGTAATTACATGTTCATACACATACATGTATGATTTCGTATTTTTGTCCACAAGGCACAACGTTTCGTGGCATGAGATGGGAATAAAGCAGTGGAAAGCACATTGTTGTGGGTCAATGAAATTTTATAGAGTAATCTGCAGGGTAGAAGTCTTCTCTCAAAGCTTCCTGAAACTTCTGTTATAGTGAAATTGGGGTGAACATACCATTCACAGTTCAGTGCAAGGATATCTGAGAACGTTTTATGGGTTTGGGTTTTTTTTGGAGGAGTGGGGGCTGTTTGATTTGTAGTGTTTTGAGTTTTTTCCTTGAAAGCTTTTTAAGATCATGAATCTTATATGTTCTGTATCCATTCTTTCAGCCTATTGTGAGGGAGAAAAGGCATTTCAATAAGCTCCACATTCCTAAAGCGCTGCAGAAGGCACTGCCTTTTAAGAACAAGCCTAAGAATCTTGAGAAGAAAGGCAAGACTCCAAAAGACCAGTGGAGACCAGCTGTTATCAGGGAGCCTCATGAAAAGAAGGTAATTATCACTTATTGTGAAACAAGGACTCATGAAGGGTAAATGTGTTGCTTAGACCATTCCTAACTATTGTTTTAGCACTTGAATCTACTGCTAGTGCTAAAGACATAAGAGCTCCCAGTGAAAAATTATCACCTGCAATCTGTTTTGTTCCTGTTTGGCACACAGTATGTATGTAGAACTGTTGCTGACTGGATGATGTCTGTTTTTTAAACTGGTAGATCACCTGAAGCCTAAATATGACTTGTGTCCTTGTCACAGCACTTGCAATGTTATTTCAGTTGGATGTAGTGCGCTCACATTATGGGTGACTTTAACTGGCAGCTGCAATCTTTTATTTGACTTGTCATTGCTATGCATTATTAACACAGATAGGACTTGAAGCAAATATTCTACTTCAGATATTGAGAATTACAGAGTGCGTGCAAAGGCAAGAAGATCCAAACTTCAGTTTAAGTGTTCTGTAATAGTAATTAGGGATAGCCTTTTAAATAGTATCTAACCAAAACCACAGTTCACAAAAATTAACCTTTGATTAACTTCTTAATATGTTAAATAATTAAACCATATTAGAAATTGGGTAAAAGGTGCAGAAATAATTAGGAACTTTCCTTCAATCTCTGATTCGTTCTGTGGCTCTCTGCTGAGGTTAAACTGCTTCTTGCTCACCAAAACCGAACGTTTGTATGTTGATTGTCTATTTTCTGTTTTAGATATCGGCCTTACTCAGTGCTTTGAGTACAGTGAATAATTACAAGATAAAGAAAGCCAAAATGAAACATCGAGAACAGCTTAAAGAATATCTCAAAGTTAAGCAGAAGGAGGATGAACAGAAATTCAAGAGGCAAAAGGAGGCTAAGAAAAAAATCTATCGTATATTGGGACAAAGGGAGAAAAAGAGGCAGAAGTCAAGCTTGAAAGGATCTAGCAAGGGAGAGAAGAGTATGTAAAGTTTAATCAGATTTCAGGCCAAATGAGGAAATAGGGTAGCTGTGCAGTTTTCTGTTGAAGAAAAAAAAAGGCCTTGGACTACACTAGATGTGCTTTCAAGAAAAGAAAAAAATGGAAATATGACCTTATTCACGCTCTTGAATACATTTGGCAGTGTATATAAATAAGATGTAGAAGTATGGATTGTCATTTTTCTCCATGGTATTTTGGAGGACTTTGTATTTCAGTATATTTCTGTCCATACTGCACATTCTGTCTAACCAATAAAGTATTTTAATGTCAATTACAGAATATTGTTTGTTTGTGAGTGTTTTGCCTTCGTAGTATGAGACTTCTGTGGGAGAAAGAACTCCTCTGGATGTCTCCAAATGTGTTCCTGTGTTGGCAGCACTTTGAGCCATTGCCTAAATTTGCCCTTGAAATCTTCCATTAAAAGGCGTGAAGATCAGCTGTTACTGGGCAGAAGTTTTGGATTCTGTAGCTTTGATGTGCTAGCAGGTGCCACCACAGTAGCTTGTTCCTGTGCTTAGACCATCTGGTCCTTCATGAAAGCAGTTTTTTCTGCTTCTCACTAGATGTTAAGCAGATCTTCAAAGTAGTGTGCAATCCAGGTCTTCTGTTACTTCAACAGGTTTGGCACACTGAGACTGTCAGTAGATCCCTCAATGACTGCAGCTTTCTGGGCATGCGGTGTCAGGTCTTTCCCAAATGTAACTACTTGGTGATTTTCTGTGAGGTAAGCACAGATGAGGTAAATTTTGCTTCCTTTGGGAACGTCTTCCTGTGTCCAGCCAGCTTGGTTTGGTGATACGGTGTTAGACTTTCTTACGATGAATGGAGAGGAGAGGTAGTAGATGGCTTCAATCCTGTTGAAGTCTTCCTCTGCATGACAAGAAGCTTTGAACAATCATTCTGTTGCAAAAGCAGAGGAATTGAAGTTTTTATGCCACATATGGCATCAAGTAGTTACTGTGATATATGTATTTTTAATACATCCTCAAAGAGGCAGTGGGTCAGATAACATGAGTAATTTCTTGGGCTCCTTCCTGAATGAGTTCACTCTTTATCATCAAGCCAAAATTCATTATTATTATTACACTGCAGTAATGTTTGTTATCTCAGATGGCAGATCCCGTGTGGGATCAGGCTGCCTCACTCAAAAGTTTTCTACTGAATGGGTTTGTAAATTTTTTGTGAATTTTTGGCATTTCAGGATTTTCTTAATTAATCTCATAATGTTCTGTGTATTGAAATGGAAATTCTAATGCATCCATCTTTGCCTATATGATATTAAGCTGAAACTTGAACTGAAAGTATTTTGTCAGTAATTTGTTTTGCTCACTGAAAACATGATTTATGCTTAAGTGAAGATTCTCTGCTGAATAGACAACTGCTGCCTTCAGAGGTTTACAATAAAGCTGTTGGCTTATTTTGCCCCACAGAGTGGTGCAAGGTGGTCCACCATGACTGTTCTGCAGGGTTGTTTCCTTTTCTGTCAGTGCGCTAGGTAGCTGTAATTTAAACCATCAAGGAAATGTTTCCTATTAATCACATTTTTATGCTGCTGTGAGCAAACTTCTACCTTATGTGCTGGTGTCTGCATCTTCCATGTGTTCATGTGTGACAAGTAGTTGTAGGGTTTTTTTTTAAGCACCCGAGAAGTTACCATTGCAACACTTAAGTTTTCACATCTACTATTTGTATGTAATGAAAAATAATTTTGATGTAGTTTGTTCATAACAGCTCTGCCAAAGATGAAAATGGGGAAATGGTGGACTTCAGGTTTGTGTTCAGATTGAGCATGGAAGTGTTTCACCTGCAAAGACTATATGATACTTGTTCTGGATGATATGTATATATATATATATTTTTTTTTTTTTTTTTTTACTCTTTAGGTAGCCCTTTTCAAAGGGAGAGAAAATTTTTTAAGTTTAACAAATTTTTTTAAATTGAAAGGTTTTAATGTGCAGTGCGTTGTAGATAGAATGGTGTGTGTTGTGAGCCCTACTAAAAGAAAAGCAGACACTTTGCAATCTCTTGCTGTACTGACTTTATTTGGAAACTGATGAGAGCGTGCCAGTTTAGTGTCTGTCCCAGCAGGGCCTGGCTCTGCTTTGCACCTGGGGAAGCTTCGTGCCACCCAGACGTTGTGACGGAGAGCCTGCCCAGGATCCGTATGTTTGCTAATTGTTCCTGGGGTGTGATCTATAGTGCTGCAGGGAAGGCCAGTGTAAATCCCCTGCTCTAGCCTGAGTGGAATGCTGCATGACATACAGGTTGTAATTGTTGCTGTGTTTGTCTGAAAATAGCAACCGTGCTGCAGTTGCATAGCTGGGAGAGACGTTAATACTGTATGTGAAGAGAGCTATTAGAGTCCTTGTGACGAAGGTATTTGTTTTTCAGTCAGAAAGACTAAGTAAAACTTTGGGTTTAGTCGTAACAGTGACCTCTAATAGTGCTTTTGGCCTGTTTTTAACATTGAATTTGTCAGTTTTGCCCCCCAGGATAAGAAAGGGCAGCGGTTAGTGCTGAGGCAGCGGCGGCGGCGCTCAATGCCTCCCTGGTGCTGCGCTGGCACCCCCAGCCCACAGCTGTGGGAGGTTTGCTCTGGAGAGCCGCTGCCCGCTGCCTTGGAGAAAGTGAGGGCCTCACACTGCCTTAAGCCACCCCCGAAGTTACTTAAACCCCCGAAGGCCTGTACTCTGTCCTCAGAAACCCGTTTCCTGCCACTGGGCCAGGCCCGTGTCTTGTGCTTCCCTTTTGCCTGGGCCTTGTGTAAAGCAGAGGCCAAAGCCTGCCCTGCAGGCTGTGTCCCCTACTGCAGCCACCAAGTAAAACCTCCTGCCAGCAAAACAAACCCGGTATTTATTCCTCCTTGTCAGCTGCAAAAAAAAGGCCAAGTTATCAGAGGGTATCGCTGGCAACACTCGGGCTGGCAGGTGGCAGAACAAGGGGCTGAACTGTTCTTATCTTGGATAAACCTAGTCAGCGCTGCAGGAGGTACAAATAATTAGCAGTCTTGTTCGTGATTAAGCCCTAGGCAAACATGAAAACCTGTAACAAAAGCAAAGTCTTTTGTACAATGATTGCCATGTTAAAGGGGAAAAAAAAAGTAATCTGCTCGTAGAAAGCACCATACGGGTTTTCCAGATGGGATAATGCAAAATGAACTGTATCCCAAAATATTTCACCTAGGGGAGGATGCTGATTGCCCATGAGCAAGGGGATTTCAGCGGCAATGGCTCAACCTACGAGGCTGCAGAAACATGTTACTTGGGAAAGAAACTGAAATTGCGAACAAACAGGCCGTATGTGGTTTTGAATTAGAATTAAAAGTAGATGAGATCTGAGGGGGTGATAGGGTACAATCAAGAGGGCTGTCGTGTTGCTGATCGGGGTCTGTTATCCACAGCGCTATCTATGCAAATGGTTAGCAAAGGCTAATGCTAGGTGAAAAGCAGCTAGGAGGTGTCTTTTTAAATAAAACCTTTCCTAGGAATCATAGAACTAGATGAAGAATATTTTCCACTATGATTATCTACCTGGATTAATTTTACAAGCATTAGACCTCATTCCTCTTAACTCTTAGTGTTGCTTCAGTGTGATTTCAAGCTGGAATTGGTGATACATATACTGGAGAAGAAGAGGTCTCATGCCCTATCCTAGAGGCTGAGTTGTGGGGTGGGTATCTGGCAAATACCCACTCTGGTGGTTTGCAAAGTGTCTGTCTGGCCATCCCTATCCCCTGGTTCTGGTTGCACATTGTGTGTTCAAGACTGCCACATGCATAGTCAGGTTGCCTTGTTGTTTACTTGTGGTGGAAAACTCCTCTCTGACTGACTTAAGACATGGTATAAAATACCTGTGAAGGTAGCTGGCTGTATAGCTATGGGAGGATGTAGAAATCACACCACAGCTAAGTAGTGTTGAGAGAGTTATTTTATATCGTTTGCTATTTTAAAATGGAATTACATCTTTGTAATGGTTTGCAAATAAAACCTCTGCTCACATTATATTTCAAACCAAGTTAATGTGATATTGCAACATAGTTATTGGATTCAATTGATGTAATTAAAATAACTATGTTAGATTGTCAAAATACTTTTGTGCTGTGTGTATTGCTCAATGTTGCTTGCATATACAAAGCTAAGGCCAGTCTCATCGTTCAGACTAGGCTGTGTCTGTGCTAGGTGATGCAGTTAAATACAGAGGTCCTCTTTTTTTCCTAACGGTACAGACCCACAGCTCTTAAGTGAGCTCATTGTTGTCTGCACATGTCCATTGCTGCTTCACATCAGGACTGTAATTTGTTCCTGGCCACCAACAAACTGTTTGCAAAGAGTCTCAGTGTTGTGGCATTGACACAAACTAATGCAATTAGACATATTAGACACTGGTTCCTCTGCAACCAATTTTAAACAGAATCCTTGCTGTAGCTTTAAAGGTCACTGTTGATGGAGCCTAGCAGTCGCAAACACCAAGCTTAATTTGTTCTCTGTTTTAATGTATTGTCCTGAAGTTATTGGGTTTTGAGAACGTAGAATCTATTACGAAGCTTAATAGAGCAGCTCATTCTAATTATAAGAAATGTATTGGTGGAGAAAATGGAAATGCATGGAAGATCAATGTATTAAGCACTTGCCTGAATGGAGGAAACAGAGGAAATAGATTAAAATTAATTCTCCTTAGTACAAAAAAGATACTTGCTTCTATATAGTACTGAAAATGTTGGGTTGCTTATACTGTAAGGGATGATAAAGCATTTCTATGCTGATTGTATAAAATCACATAAAGAGCTATCCACAACTTTTTCTTTCATCCATTTATTTTTCCCCAAGATATTGCCAGGTATAGTTGGATTTGTTTTGTCTTTATGTATTTTTTTTTTCCTCTGTATTATATTTTCTTATTTTGGAGGTTCTAAAATTCCTACACTGGAAGACTGTTGTACTGAAAACTTACTTGGCAGCAAGATAACAGCAGTGAAGATGGATCATCTGTGAAGATGCGGTCTGGAGCAACTGGCTCTTTGGCTTTGAATTTCTGTTGCCAAATGCCAGGTTTCCTGTGTGCAAAATCAGGGTTTCAGACTATGGCCTAAGGCCATGGGCATTTGGACATTAATCCCAAGTGAATGCTGCCAGTTTCCGTCATCAGGGTGTCTAAAGAAAAAATAGGGGAGGTACTTTTGACTCAGATAAATTCTCTGCTCCAGTTTGCTGTGTGGCACAATGCAGTCTGTCAACTGCTTTGGCAAAAACTCACAGGAAGGTGGAGGAGGGGACAAATTCACTGAGCCACTCTTTGCTTTTACTACCTCATTACACGGTGGCTGCAGCCCTCCATGCTCAGCGCAATCACCATTCAAACACAGATGTTTGAAGAATGCTATTGTAATTATTTTTCACTTACTATTAAGGGCAGGTTTCATAGGATCTATGAAACAAACTTATGATCCATAGAAATTAAATACTAAAAGCGAGTTGAATTATTTACAGTGTCATCCATTTACTAATTTCACCTTTTGTGGTACAAACAGGTTGCCATTTAAGCCTAGTTTTAAATTATCTGTGAAGGGGTTCCCAAGATTTTTTTCATGTAGGAGAAAATTGTAGCCTGAATATAAGCAAAACAAGGTAAAGACTGGCTAAATCAAAAGTTAGCTCAAACACAAATTGTATATTTGCAGTAGGTTTTTACTTTTAATTGTCTGAACAAATATTTTTTGTTTCCCCATAAGAAGAGCAGTTGTTATAGGAATTATCCTTTATATGCAAGTTTTCAGCATGTGTTCGTAGTGTTGTATGCTCTTTCAAAAATTATCAAGAGAGGCTGCAAATCTTACAAGCCTACAGACTGCTAAAGACTGAGAGGTCTTTGGCTCATACAGTAGTTTCTAGGGCACATTGTTAATTACAGATGGTAATCAATGCAGGGAAAGAGATGGATTATTGAGGATCTTGATAGATGATTCTGTGATCTGACACTGGTTATAGCTCGAAAAGAAAGATTGAGATCTTTATTCCTGAAAATATTAAAACCCTGACTTTGATGGGATTGCTTGTATGATTTAAATTAGAAACACTTTTTTGGAAGAGAATTAATTTCCAGCTTACTGGAATGTGTGTAATTTAATATTATTTTATCCAAATTTTCCTGCTTGTTCATTTGTTTCCAACATTCATTAAGTCATTAAAAAAAAAAATTGTCAATAAGGTTTTTTTATCCCAGTGCTAAATAAAGCAATTTAATTCACTTGAATTTACAAAAAGGCTTTTTACAAAGTTCGTTACAAAAGGCTCTTTAGGAAACAAACAGATCGTGAGTTCAGTCCTCAGTCCTCCTACCCCCATGATGCTCCATCTGTCTACACTATATCTATTCTAGACACATAGTAACCTTTGCTCACAGCCAGGAAGGAACAGACTCTCAAAAATTTCTCCCAGAGCTGAGCTGCATATGTTTTTGGGTAGGTTTATATTCTATAAGGTGTCCTTTTTGGCAATAATGCAGCAAAAACATATGTAGATGTGTCAGGAAGATTCCCATAACAATTGTACTTTGCAGAATTAATTTACAAATGTTGGATGTTGAGCTACTACTGACCTTACTTGTATTGTAGCTGTTGGTTAATGGGGGCTGGTCCCTGAGGACAGGGTTATGCATGCGTTTTGAGAGCAGTAGCGCCTGTTAGGACTCTTGTCTCTTGAGGGGTGGTCTCTGCAAATTCCAAAACTTAGACCTTGGCTTAAAAAGCACCTTTCCAGAATGTCAAACTGATTTGTACAGCTTTAGTGTTGAGGGAGGAATAGCAAACTGCTGAGACTTCCAGCACTGAGTTTTGTCTTGCCCCAACTGAGAAAGTGAAAGTGTTTCCACCTGTTGGCTATTTGGCTGCCCACATAGGTGAAAGCCCTCCTCCCACCTGCCCTGCAGAGATGGTGGCCGGCACTAGGGTCCTCCCTGCAGACTGGCAGGAGCAAGGTCTGGTGAGGCCGTAACTGATCTGACACCTCTTAAAGCCTCAGCTCTGCTCTGAGTTCTCCACCTTGTCTTGTACTTGGGCAGTTATGAACCAGTTATAACTTGAAGGCTGTAAGGCAGATGCTGCAGTAGCTCTGAGTGTGCCAGAGCCTTCACCATGTGCAATCAGCATTCAGGCTTCTAGTCTCGTAGGGCTGGGACTCAGAGGTGAAAGAATATGGGATGTCCTCTTTGTGCTGTATACAAAGTCCAGGTGGTTTTTTGGTTTTAATCTTTCTGTTGGAGAACTGAACATTTTCTCTTGCTGTTTATATTAGCAGCATGATTTCTCTTCAATTCTAGCTGTTCCCAAAATATGGGAAGTACCTCTGTGAAGAGTCCAGCAGCAAATTCTTTGCTTCACCACTCATACAAGAAGAAGTCTGCAGGTGACTGTCTCAGGGTCATCATTCCTGATCCTTGTTAGTAGTTCTGCCCGTGATAGCTATGCTATGAAAAATTGTTTTGCTGACACGCTAATGGGCCCTATAGGGGATTTATACTGCAGGAAACTGCAGTATTGCACAAGGGAAAGCCTTGATTTAGGACATGTGCCCGTGTGTGTGTGGGGGAAAGTGAGGAGGGCTAAAGGCCAGACCTCAGAGAACCATTGCTGCTTTGGGAGAGAAAGCCAAAGGATGCGCTTTTCTCCTGAGTCAGGTTTTAATTCTGCCGTTCGCATCTTTGCTGGTGGTTCAGTTTTCCTTTCTGTAAACCTAATGGTGTGTATCGGCATGCACAGACCCGCATTGTTAAGACTCTGCCTTGCCTTGCTTACACTCACAACGCAGGGCTACAGGGCAGGAGATGCTGTTCAGCTCTGTTGCTGAACATTACCATCTGGTAATGAGGATGAGGCACTGTGGTACTTGCCTGCCTCCACATCTGTTGTGAAGCTTCATACATTTTTGCAAAGTGCCTTAGGAGCTGTGGAGGAGAGCTGGTCACTGTTGGAGGGACAGCAAGAATTAAAGCCATCATTGACCCATAATTGGCACTGCCAAACTGTAACAGCAGATGTAGAAAGTATAAAAACTTGAGCAGTGCAGGCAAGCTTCGTCCTAAGCTGAAGCAATGCTAAGTTCAGATATTTGAAAGGTCCCACTGTGCTCTATAAACCATGTATGGCACTCTCCAAAATCTGGAAGCTCTGTCTCCTCTTGCTTTGAAGCCAGGAACACTTAGAGCTAGTTCTCTCCATCTTTACCCTTGCCATTGACCTCTTTTACAGAGATGAAAGAAGTAAAAACAATTAGCTCATGGGGAAATTCTATTATGTGGAAGGGAGGTGGACGTTTGATCAATACTTGTGGGTTATAGTCTCAGCTGGAAGGGCAGATTTTTGTCTCCCAGATGGAATGATGCCTCTTGGTCCCAGAGGCTTTGCAAGTGGGGTAGATAGTGATCCAGCCTTTCACTTCTGGGAAACTAAAAGATGCCATTTTAATCTTCTCAAGTAGTGAACTGGAATATATAGTGGACATAATTAATCCTGTTGTTATAGGGGTAAAAGGGCTCATTAGGGAAATGTGCCCTTCATTTAACTATGCGTGATTGTGTAACACAGAACCCCCCCCAGCCTCTTGCTCCCCCAGCCCAGAAGTGATTTCTCTTCAACTGTTTCACAGTATTGAGTAACTTAGTCCGTTTAAACCCATAACACTTTCTCAGAGAGCCTTCCTTGCTCCTTCACCTGCTGATGTGAATGGGGCCCCTGAACACACATCCGTGCTGTGGGCTGGAGTGTACACTGGCCATGGGTGCACAGCGTGTCCTGCCGAGGGCAGCCTGTGTGGCTAGGGTTTCAGCTGTGACTCTAAAGCAGCCTCTCTGGTGAATTGGAGCAGGTGAAGCAGATCTGGCTGCTCTTGAATGTTAATGTTTTCGTTGAAGCAAATGAGCATATATTAGGAGAGGCCAGGATAAGTGGACTTCTGCCTTTAAAGCTACTGTTGCATGATTTGAATCGGTGATTTCTAACCACTCAGAAAAGTATTAGTTTATCTCATTTAAGGTTTGTTATTATGAAAAGGCAGAGATGCCAGTATTTTAGGGTTCAAGGTTTAATTTCTAGTGAGAGAAGTGTTGATAAGCTTTAGAAAGGTATGGCTAATTTGCTGTAAACTTAAAAGCATAAACTAGCGCTGTTAGTGGTAGGGGATTCTTGCACCTCTGCTGATGCTCTCTAACATTCACTTATTTTCATGCCACTAGTTGCTTTTTGGAATGCATAATTTGCCACACTGCATAAGGCAATTAATCTGCTGAGCCTCCTATTTTCCTCCCAATTAATGTATTTTGCATTTTTATTCTACCTCCACTCTAAGAGTCTCTTTGCTTTTTACTCACACTAGTGCAAGAAACCTCTAAGTTTCTCTGATAGCAAAGAGATCATAAATGACTTCCTTTTGCCAAGGTGGGAAACAGAGCAGTGGCATGACAATGTGCTTCAGTGTTCCTGGTACTGGGTTCAGAACATCATAGCTGTAAAGACACAAAGCAGTAATTCCATATATCCTTATCCTATCAGTTAAAATGTGTAGGGTTTTTTAAAATTGTAATGATTTAACTTAATTTTGGCAGGTTTTACTCCAGTCCATGTATTTTGTTGTTGTTGTTTTGTTTTTTGTTTTCCAGTATACAACCAGACCTTCCACCAACCTTTTTACAAGTCACTTCTAGCTCTTTTGCGCTTATTTTGCCCGAGGAGCTCAGCTGGGGTGCCAGTACCGCACTGCACCTCATGCAGGCAGACTCTGTAGGTCCCTGGTAGTCCCTTGGCTCTCATCCCCACTGTTATGCTAGCTAGATTCCAGAAAATTTGCTAGGACTCTGTGGCCTAACAGATGAGACACAGGCTTTTGTGATTAAGGTGAGTGATAATTGGTCTGCTACGCTTTGTTTTGCAGGTGTTTCAGCATCAAAGCTGTTTGGTGCTGGGTGGCTGAAGCTGGTCCATATAAAGGTTGAGTGTGATTGTGAAAACTGCTGTGCTTGGAGGATGGTGATGAAACCACTGCTGATTCTCTAGTGTTGCTGGAAGCCTCCATAGGAGTTACTGGCTAATGTAAGAAAAGTGCTTTCTGAGCCAAATATGTTGCTGTTGTGAATTTTGCATCAGTCCTGGTACTTGCTGTGTGCAGTGCCAGGGGATGAATGGGTTAGGCTGATTTTGTAGATGGTGCTGCTTGCTGAGCCTTGTGTTCTAGCATGGGGTCCAGCTGCGTCCCCGTGAGCCCTGCTGGAGGGGCCCTGGTCAAGGTTGCAGTTTCTGTCTATTTTTCTTCAGCCCTTGCTCCTAGAGCTTTTGGCTGTCAGTTTTAAGAAGATAAATAACAATGCAGAGTTGCTGGTGTGTAGTGGCGACTTGTTCCTACTAGAAGTGAGGTTTCTCTGAGGAAGCTGGGCTGGTCCCTTGCACGATTCCTCTCTGCTCATCAACATAGATCAGGTGTTCGACCTCTTCTGCTATATGGTTGATGGTTTCATTATTGTTTGTAGTTATAAAATTATCTGTAGTTAAATATAGCATCAGGCCCTCCCCTGGGTAGTTTCTGGGGTAGCAAATTTGTCTGCTCAGATTTAGGAAGTTCTGTTTCTTCGTCGGATGATACAGCACAAGATGCCCTCAACTTAGCAAACAGCAGGGCTTGGTAACATGTGTGCTGGGCATGTCTGGATATGCTTTAGTTCATGGTCTGGTCCCACCTGTGATCGGGGAACAGGGATGAACTGTTGTGCAAACTGGCTCAACAGGGGCAAAAAAGGAGGTGGTCCATGAGGGTTATTTATTTGTTGAGCTGTGAGGGCACAATGACCACTTTCACTTCTTTTATTCTGGAGAGTTGACGCTTGATGCTGCATGCAGTGAAGTTATGGTAGCACTGAAGCAGCAAGGAGAAGCTGGTTTGGGCAGAAGCGTGCACGCTGTTTTGGAGTGGGGGTGCTCACTGTGGATTGTGTCCAGGAGGAGTTATAGCTGCCCTCAACAAGCAAATGGGCATGAGAAAGTAGTCCTGGTCATGAAAATGAGTGCAGTGTCAGGAGCACTGGTCAGTCAGCAGGCTAAAACGGTGTACAGTTCTTGCAGTGCCAAGATGCAAATAAAGGTCTGATCCAATTGAGCGGCTTTTCTGCAAGGCTGTTTCTTGGAAATGTGGGTGACCTTGGAAACAGAAGGGCTCTCCTTCTAAGAGGGCTGCTAAGAAAGCCTTGCAGTATTGCAGAAGAGGCATTTTGCAATGCACCAGGTGGTGGGGATCAGCACAGGCTGGAATCAGTGCAATCTGGAATACCAGGTGGCATGCTGAAACCTGGTGCCAGCACAGACTTGCTATCGTTCTTGTCATGTAATTCATTGGTGATCTTGCTAATTTGAAATCCGATCTGTGTTTTGTATTGGCTTAGATATGTTCTGCCAAATGAGTGGTAGTGTGAAAATCTAGCATTAATTGTTTGTCAAGGCACAGTTGAAGCTACAGTCAAAGTGAGTATGACTCATTTTAAAGAAGTGTTATTCACCTTTATTTCCCCTTCTCCTCCCTCCCTGCTCACCCCATCACCCTTATCTTTGTAGAGTGATGGTTTAGGTAAGCACTAGGATTTTGGTGTTGAGAACTGTGCAAAGGTACTCTTCAGGCTGCTGGAGATACTGAAATACTCTGAGTTGCAGATCACAGGTTTTCCATTACTGATGTGTTTCTGGTGCTCCAGATCTTTTCCTGGATGTATATAGTGACATTTCATGCCAGGGCCAAGTTCAATCACCTTTTGATGGGTCATCAGCGTGTGGATGATTCTCACTTTTCATGCAGTTGTGAAGCAAACACTGCTGGCACAGTTTGCAGGTAAGACCGCACTGCAGATAAATCTGACGTGCTGGGACTGCTGCAGTCTGGAGGGTTGAATGTATGGCAATCTCTAAAGCCAGGTAACTGAAGTCTAGCTTGTGATATGGCAAAACAAGGTGAGATACTTTGTGTGCTTATTTTAAATAGGTGGAATATTGTGCCTTCTCCTTGCTACAGCATTTTGTATCTATTTCGGGGAAAATAAATAGCTTTAAGAATGTGGGTGTATCTGTGGCAGAAGCAGCACGGAATAGAAACAGTGTGAAGAAAACAGTAGTGTTTGCAAGCTGTCAGTGAAGCTTGTCTCCTTATTGATCCTCTAGGTTAGTAGAATGTGATAACCTATAGCAACAAAAGTGAACAAGTATGGAAGAATACACAAGGTCTGACTAAAAATTTATTAAGTTGAACTCCAAAACCTCAGAAAGACATTTGTGTTGGGATTTTTTTTTTTTTTTTTTTTTTATTAGCAGTGTTTCTAAACAACCTGGAGTGAATTAGGCCCCTACAATTGGAAATGTAATTTGGGGTCATCTTTAAATGAACTCTAAAAACATTAGACTCTGTTTGGCTAGGATGTCTGCTTTGGGCCTAAGCCCAGCATGTCATCTGCAAATCAGTTCCAAGGTCCCTTTCCAGCCCAAGCTGCTATTGATTATTTCTTTTTCCTTTTAACAAAAAGTCATCTCTACGGTGATCATGTTATATATCTTTGTCAAGAAATCAGTAAAGCCAGTTTCAGTCCAAAGGAAGCTGCTGCACGAGGAAGCACTGTGCCTTGTGTTTGGCAGCGGTGCAGCAGCTGGTGTGTGTCTCCAGGTCGACTGGTGTTCTCCTGGCAAGGCCTCATCTTGGGCTAACAAGGCTGCAGCTACTTAGAAGTCATGCAAAAAGAAGCATGTACACATATCTTAGGCACCTGCCCTTCCCAGTCTTGAGCCTTGGAGACAGGCTGGTTTACATTTTGTTTCACGTTGGAAACAAAGTATGATCCTAGAGAAAGGGTGCTGCAACTTTATGGGTTTTGTTTCTGATGAGCTGGTGCATATCGGAAGTGTATTTATCTGTAGCGACAGGCTGCGACACACATGTCAAGAGGTCTCACTCTTGACGCAGCTGTGGTTGTTCCTCTGTTGTATTTTGACAGAATTCTTGTCTGATTTATTTGCAAGTGTTTTTGTCAGGAGTAAAAGTGAGATGACAGAATATTTTAATACATGGTTGAAGGTACTAGTGCACACTGAGTATTCCCTTTTGAGAATTGCCATCCATAAGCAAAAAGTTCATACAAAGCAACACACAGTGAGTTGTTTTGCTGTTTTTTTTATATCACGTTTTGGGCCTGCCCTACTAAAGTCATAGTTTTGTGCATGATCATATCTTAAATTGCTATTTAATAGCCTTAATTTCTTTCCATGCTTTAAACTGATAAGTGGATCCCCCACACACTGTTTTAACCAAATTAAGGTCATTAAACTGGTACTACCCTGCATGCAGGTGATCTCAGTGCTTCTGTTAAAGGGCTGAAGTCTAGCAAGCACACTGCATCATGGCATAATGGCATGTTGTATTTTATTCTCAGTAACGCTTCACAGATGTGCCTTGCTCTCCAATAAGCTCTTTTATAAATGACATGATAGTACTAGTGCAGCTTTGTTTCTATCAGTGTCTTGACGTGATGTTTAAAGATAGAGAGTGCAAAATGGTGCTATGATAAGGTTGGAAGACTAACGGTGTTTGTGTAGTATGAGCTTTTATAGGCTTAATTAAAATTTGTAAGGCAACAGCTTATTTCAGGTGAAAATTACTCCTTTTTAGAGTGTCATGAGAGTCCAATGGAAAGCAACTGTAAATAAGGGACTGATGTGAATACAGTTTGATTCAAGGCGTATGAAATTAATCTCCTAAAATAAAGGCCAGGTGGCAATACAAGCCAGAGCAATGATGCCCTGTGTGCTACTAACTTCGTGCAGTTGCCAATAATTATTACATCCTTAAATGACCATATTGTATTCAGTAGTGTCAGTGAGGTTAATTCACAGTCATAGGATAAAAGGGGACACTCCAATAGCCCTTAATGTGCATTAAAATGAGAAGATTGATATTGACAAGGTGACCTCAGCTCTGAAGGGGCAGTTTGTTTTGAATGCCTGTAGTTTTTGTTGCGTATGATTGACAACCTCAATGGTATGAATATTTTCTTTCTTTCTGTGGTGTGTCATTGCCCCCCCCCCCCCCCCCCCAGAAGCACCACAATTCATGGTAGCTATTTCAAATAACCCAGCAATAGTAGAAGTAAGTAAAGACTAGTAAGATTTTCTGTAGAAAGTTGCTGCACTCCAGTGCCCAATGTCCCCCAAGTGCCCTTTGATGTTCTCTGAATGACCCCAGCTCTGTGTTAATGTCTGGCATGCAGTTCCGCAATTAAAATGTGTGGCCTGACATCAGTTCCGAATTTGTCTTTCCTTCAATTTTTCATGTCCACCCAATTCATTCGTTTGTTCTCTTAACCTTCTCTGTGTCAGTTAACTGTGCATTTTATTTTTCATTTGCCATCAGTGGAAAGTTTGCATGCAATTTACTTTTTAATTTCTCATTTTTCTTTTTTTTTTTACATTGAGTACTGAAAAATATTTTAATTGATATTCTGTAAAATTTGGAACTATCCACACTCTTCTATTCCATAACTTATTTTTTTGTTTTGTTTTGTTTTTTTCCCAAAGTGATTAGAATATGTACTGTAAAATTTTTGAAGAAAGAACTGCATGTTGTTCTTCTTTGCCTGAAGAACACCTAGGTACATGCAAATTTCTAAGCGTAGTTAACTAAATGTAGGCCTTGGAGACTGTTGAGTGATTAAGGCTTAGCGAGCACTGTTAGTGTCAGCAGAAAGAAGAAAGCATTTTCAATAAAAACAGTGACTATCTCCACGATTTGACTGTTTGACAGTATTAGCAATGGAGGGAGGTTATGATGATATTATGGCTTGATTAATCAATGCAACTGTTCTGAGACATGTAGAGGAGAAGGGAAAGTTATGAAGTGCAGCAAACTTGTGAGAAAAACACAGGTTTCAGTAGAGGGCTCTTTAACCTAAGCTTCCTTGGCAAAGGTTAAGAATAATTATGCTGTATTTATTCCTGAAGAATATGGTGCTGCAGCTATAGAAAATGTTATGTACTGGGTACAATAAATTGTACAAACAGATTGCCCTCCACCCTGCTTTCTTTCTAAGCCTGTTGGTTTGGTATAATACAATGTGAAAAATACATTGTAAGAGTCAAGCAAGTCAAGCATTAGGGTTTGGATTTTTTGGTGTATGTGTGGTTTTTTGTTTTGTTTTGTTTTTTTTGTTGTAGTTTTTTAATTCTCTTTGCTTCTGAACAAATAAGCTTTATTTTTTGCTTATTTTACAAATATGATGCAGCTCTGAAATAATTCCTGGTGCAGAAGTCACTGCATCTGCCTTGGGTGAATGGATGGCAAAGGGACACTTGTGAGGACGGAAATCTAGAAATATGCTCAGAGGTGGAAAATGTGAGGAGGTGTCTTGGCAGACCTGGAGCTGGGAGAGTGGGCAGACAGGCCTCAGATCTCCAGGTCCTTCTCCTCTTCTCTGGTTGAGGTCCACTTCCCCACACAAAACCTTTGGTGACCCCTGAGCAGCAGCACAGGGTGGTTAGTGCCTCTTGCCCGAGTGTTGGGACAGGAATGATGCCTGATGTGGTGCATAAGGTAGTAAGGAAAAGCTGTGACTTATGTTTATTTCTCCATTGGTACCTGTGTTGCACCTTCAGCTGTGTGTCCAAGTCCATGAAAATTTGGAATAAATATTGTAACCAGTAAATAGCAGGCAAATGTAACTCTTTTGTCTTGGTATATAGTAGCACTGTTAAATTTCTTTTTTTTTTTTTCCAATATTCAGGAAATACTTTGCCTTACTAAATTTTTTATGTCAGGAAGAAGGAGGTACTTTTTCAAGTAATTTTTACGATCTTCTCTGATTTCCTGTTAGTCAAAACACTGGCTTATTTGGGCTGAAAAAAAGGAAACAAAACTTAACCAAGAAATACCCCTTGCTACTTTGATGAACTTCTAAAAAGAAGCTCGTAAACCATGCATTTGTAATAAGTTTACTTTTTTTTTTTTTTTCCCTTGGATATTAAGGTTTATTCTCCCTAGAGTGTAATAAATCTGAGGTGGAAACAGGCCAGCGTATGTTCATCTGTTGCTTCTCGGGGAATTGGTGTTTGTGGAGCAACGGCTGGCCTGGAGACTCACACCATCGGCCTGAACCTCTCCTTCAGAAAAAGTTTAAGGTTTAATTGTAATGGCTACATTTTCAGTCTTTAGACCAGTAAACCCATCTGGCATTCAGTTGAGGTTCAGCCCTATTCTACACCTAGAGAAGGTGTAGTACCTGTGAAGCCGCACAACCTGACTGACAAGAAGCATGTGTATGTACATATGTATGTATATCTTGCTGTGGCCAGGCTGTGCAGCCAAACAGCTCCAGAGCAGGCTAAGAAGTGTGAGAGCAGAGCCATGGGTGAAATCAGGTCAGGGACTCCAGAGTGAGCCACCCACTTAGAGGAGTGGAAGAGAGATGTTTTTGTCAAATCGTTTGAGAAAGGGCTCTGACTTCAGTGATGGGTTTTGGCTGTGTGGGTTGATATTGCTGAGCCCGGTCACGTTATGTGCTGTCCCTGTTTGAAGGAACATATTTTTGTATTCATCTGGGCAATATAGGTTTGCTAAAGTAGTTCTTTTAACTGATCACTGTTAAAAAGCATTGTTTTAGTCTCAACACCCTTCATTGTCTCTATTGCAGCTTTTTAACTTGGACATTGAAGAAGTTTGCTTCCGTATGTCCCAGGCTTCGGTGAACTCCTGTTCTGCTCTGTGGCTGCTGAGCAAAGCACTGAGTAAGCACCTGCTGAGCTTGCCTGGGAAGACTGTTTCTGCATAACAGGCTAAAAGCTTCAACCAGTTTCACACATTCCCTAAAAAGGGCTTGAAAGCTGGATTGCAGCTGGTTCATTACTGATTGTGATTTTGCTCAATTTTTGTGAGAACTGTTTTACGTCCTCTCCATCTTCCTAAATTATCTCCATTACAAATCTTAGCACAAATAGATGTGATATAGCTAAAATCCGTGGCTGTTACAGGACACAGTATTAGGCACTGTCTATCATATTCAGCCATGTTAGTGATAACAAATAATTTCTGTTATAGGTGTTTACCATTAGCAGTATTTTGTCAATGAAAAGACATGAAGATGTCAGTTCCCCTCTCCTGTTAGGAAATCTTCTTTTGGAAGCACAGGAAAGGGGCCACAAAAGGTAAAGGGTCCATATTTTTCAGAGCAGCAGTTAATCGCTACAGTCTTGCTATAATCCCAGGCTACTTTCTTAAACTGTGATCTGGGGACAGACGAGTGCTATGACAAGGCAGGTGTGTTGCTTCAGTTAAGTCCCTTTCTCCCTTCTGTGTTAAGAAAGGGGGGAAATCCTGTTGATATATTTCAATTTTTTGCCTTGTCTTGAATTGGTAGCTGAAGTCCTGAATGTCTGTTCCCCTGCAAGTGTGAGCAGTAGGCTGTCTGGTCACTGGATGCACACACGCTGTTTTGCTTGTTACTGCACCAAACCTCTAGCTTCCTGCCAGGATGCCATTGACAGCAACAAGAAGCCAACTTGAATTTTAGAGGTCTGTAACAAATGCTGGTTAAAAGCCCCACCCAGAAAAATTTAAGATTATTACCCTTATGTTGAACTAACTACTCTTCACTGAGTAATGTAATAAAGTGGTGCCTTATTGAAGGGAGGAAAGGAGAGGACATCAGGAAGGAAATCAGGTTTCTGCACACTTAAACAGGCTACTTCCTTCCCCAAATGCTGCTGTTATGTGAAATTCCCCTTTCTGGTGCCCAAGGAGGCATCAGGCTGTTGCTGCCCTTCCTGCAGCAAAAGCTACTGGCAGCCCAGCATGCATAGAGGCTCCTCGGCCACTGCTGCTCCTGGGGCAACACCAAGACAGGTCACCTTCTACTCTGCAGTTCACAGCGTGTGAGGAGCTCTTGCCTGCAAAAGAAAGACTGTCATGGGTCTTTTTGTAGCTCTTGTTTCCTGGTCCTGTGAGTCAGCCCTCCTCAAGACAACAAGAGAAGTCAGGCTGATTTCTTCTGTGAGATGGAAGTGTCTTGTGACCTGCTGGGCACTGAGAAATAGGTCTAGAAATGCTCTTTGCAGAGGTTATAAGTAATAAGTAATTTATATTTTGGCTAATACCAGGTTATCCTGAGTGGGCACGAGCCAGGTGTTTTTATTCCATGATGTGTAACCTTACACATTGAGCTTGTTGCTGCTATTTGTTTTGCTTGTGAAGCCTGAAACCAGAGCATCTACCCACTGAAGCATGCCTCTGGTCAGCTGGGTTAAAGTGCAAAAGAGGCCAACTAAAGTAATATTTTTATTCCATGCTCTGGGAAGGAAACTCACAGTACGAAAGAGTGTACAGTAGATGTGAAGAATGGCTAAAGGCAGGAAGGGCAGCTGAGACTGCTTTATGTCACAGGCAAGCCCTCAGGTGCGGAGCTCTCCCAGCTGTGCCTGGCTTCCACCTTATGATGTATACTTTCTCTGGATTCTGTCACTGTATCGGGATGCTATCTGTTTTACTGGTTGTAAACTGCTAGCAGTGTTCCCCAGGGGTCAGTACTGGGTCTGGTCTTACTCAACATGCTCATCAATGACATGGATGAAAGGACAGAGTGCACCCTCAGCAAGTTCGCTGATGATACAAAACTGGGAGGAGTGGATGACACACCAGAAGGCTGTGCTGCCATTCAGTGAGACCTGGACAGGCTGGAGAGATTGGCAGAGAGGAGCCTAATGAGGTTCAATAAGGGCAAGTGTAGGGTCCTGCACCTGGGGAGGAATTAGCTTGTGTACCAGTACAGGGTAGGGGTTGACCTGCTGGGGAGCAGCTCTGCAGAGAAGGCCCTGGGAGTCCCGGTGGACAGCAAGTTAACCATGAGCCAGCAATGTGTCCTTGTGGCCAAGAAGGCCAGTGGTCTCCTGGGGTGCATTAAGAAGAGTGTGGCCAGCAGGTGGAGGGAGGTTTTCCTCCCCCTCTACTCTGCCCTGGTGAGGCCCCATCTGGAGTACTCTGTCCAGCTCTGGGCTCCCCAGTTCAGGAGAGACAAGGAGCTACTGGAGAGAGTCCAGTAGAGGGCTACTAAGATGATTACAGGACTGGAGCATCTCCCGTATGAGGAAAGGCTAAGAGACCTGGGTCTGTTTAGCCTGGAGAAGAGAAGACTGAGAGGGGATCTTATAGATACTTATAAATATCTAAAGGGCAGGTGTCAAGAGGATGGTGCCAGGCTCTTTTCAGTGGTGCCCAGTGACAGGGTAAGGGGCAACGGGCACAAACTGGAACACAGGGGTTTCCACCTGAACATGAGGAAAAACTTCTTTACTCTGAGGGTGGCAAAGCACTGGAACAGGCTGCCCGGAGAGGTTGCAGAGTCTCCTACTCTGGAGATATTCAAAACGTGCCTGGCTGCAGTCCTGTGCAGCCTACTGTAGGTGAACCTGCTTTAGCAGGGTGGTTGGAGTAGATAATCTGCAGAAGTCCCTTCCAACACCTACCATTTTGTGATTCTGGGATGTGCTTCATATTTATCATCTTGCTGGAGAAGTGGTAGAGATTTACATAATTCTTGCAAATACTACTGAAGTAAAATAGGACTGGAGAATTTCCATTCTTTAAAACACACTGGTGCTTACACTGATATAGTAGAAAGCACATGAGATCCATCAGTTCTAGCACTTTCTTAATTTGTTTCTTTTCTTATTGAGACAGGGGGTTTAACCTTTCTGGTTTGTTAGAATAACCAAGACTGATTTCTTTCAACAAAGTTCATGCAAATATAGGCAGGAAGGGTAGGAAAAGCATAAAACGCTTTAAATTCATTCCCACAAAAAATAATTGAAATATTTCAGTCTCTAGAAACTCCATTATGATTTTATTTCTGCAATCAAATAGCAAGTATATCTTCTAAACATATTCTTCTCACTGTTTTTCAGTAGTTTTGCATTGAGTATGGTTGTATGTTGGTGATGAGTATTATAAAAGGAATGGAAAAAATTGTGCTTTATACTGGCAAATAAAGATGAGATTTCTACAAATTCATAGTTTGAGTACCTTATGTACTTAATTGTTCCTGAATAGTGTTTTAAAAAAATCCCACCTTTTAATTTAGATGAGCAATCTGATTTTAATGGACTGGAGCTGAAAAGCCTTTTACAAAGGTGTTCTCCTCATGCTGCTGAATTTAAGCTAGTGCTTTGTACTTGTTGAAGCTGATGATATGTTTCTAGAGAAGAGGGCTTCAGACAATGAGTTTTTTGCCTTTGATCTTAGGGTGTGCAGAGCTAACCTGTACCGAGTGTGTGTGCTGTCATTGTGCCGAGACACCCAGCTTTGAGTTGTGCTTACCGAGTCATAACTCATCACTGTCTAAGGCCACTCTTGTCCACTGAGGACATGGTGTGTGCTAATACTCCACAACAGGACACTTCACCTTTTTCTGCATAGTGAAGCCATAGCTGAAAAATGCTGTGTGGGATTTTTGTTTTGTCTTTTTCTTGCCACTGCGGCGAACTGGACACTACATGTGAGAACTGTGGTAAACACCTGCTGATTCAGCTAATGTCAGGCACAACAAGGGATGCTGGCACCAGGTGATTCTTCAGATGAAGAATTTATGCTGTAACAAACTTTTTGATTATTGATTTCTTTAGCCCCATAAATATATGTAGAAGGGAGGAAAGAGAGAGCAAACATCATTTGTCATATACCTAGCCTGCCAACTTGCAGATCGATAGGAAAGAGAAACTTTTATTCAATTGAATTCTCCATGACAGAGGTTATTGCCAATATCCCATGTTTCTTACTCTGTACAACCTGGTTTCGTGATGCAGCACAGTAGGAACCTGGTCATTGGTTTCTCCGGCTGCTGCTTTTTTTTTTTTTTTTTTTTTCATTTGCAACATATGAGGTTAATACACCTTAATACTTAGGGGCAGCTTTCTGAAGAAGATTGGATACAATAATTTTTGAATTGTAGTTATAGGTAAATACTGAAAATTGTAGTAATTGTCTAAAGTTCATAGCTGCAATATTTTCTTTACATTTTTGAAAGACACCTCCTGAGATTCCCTCTTTGTGTTTGTTTCAAAACTTGTAAAACTTTTTCCTCAGTATTAATTTTGTTCATGAAGAAAGTCGAGATGTCAAATATTGACCTGACCCAGAGAAAATATTGACACTAGAACTAGGAACTTTACTGGTTAAGGTGCAGGATGAGAACAGAACTGTCTTACTCACAGTGCACTGAGAGCTTAGAGGCAGCTTGATGCTAATGTGAAGAGACAGGTTGTTTGGGTTAACACCAGCTGGGGAAAGGCTCTGCAAAACCAGAAGGCAAGAGGGTGTGGAATGTCTTTCTAAATTTTGTTAGGCTTTGGAGAATCTAGTTTCTGTCTTATAAAGTATAGCAAAATGATTGATAGTTTTTTAATAAGAATGTGTCTATGTTTAGCCCATATCCGGGGCTAAACTATAATAGTTGCTCTATCACCCAACAACCCCTCATGAGCCAGGAAGGGAAATCAGGAAAAGGAAAGGAGATCCATGGGTTGAAGTGAAAACAGTTTTAATGAAAATGCACCAATACCAACAAAGGTGTACAAAGTTATACTTGGCTAAACAAATATGCAGCAGTCACAATGGGCAGGAGAGTAGTCCTGAGGAGCAGGAGGAACCCCAGCAGGAACCCCACAGGAGCTCTCCTTCCTCAGCAAATCTTCCCCCTCTATAATGACCATGACTTTGTGGTGTGGGCTGCACATGTAGCTAACTCAGGTCAGCTGCCCTGGCTGACTTCAAACTGCTAACGGCCTGCCTGTGATTCTATCCCAGCCAAACCAGGACAGAGTGTATTATAGAGGATTAATAATCCTCTACCCCTTCCAAACTTTAAGCCATTCATGTTGCGTTCAGAAGGCAAGATATGACCTGTTGCATGTACAATTTGTTATACTTCACTAGTTTCCTTAAATATGCTTGACATTGTGATGGACAAAGTCCTAGACAGTTCTGTGATGTTATTTACTGGACTTGAGTTAAAATGCTTGATGATTACTAGGTTCTTTTGGGGTTTTTTTTGTTTTATTTATTTATTTATTTTTTAAAAAAGTCACTATTCCAGTTTATTCTCCAGTGCTGACTCTTGGATATTTTGTGTTGCTTTGAATTGATCTTAAAAAGGTTGTAAGAGGCACCCCAAGTCTTTTGAAAAGACTGAGTAAAAGGAGATGGTAGTTGCTGCTTCTCATTACTCTTTGTAAAGCAGAGAAGCCATGAGGCCATTGTAACAGCACAAGGTGAAGAAGGCTTCATAGCCCAGTGAAAGGGGAAATACCTGGAGCAGAATTGACTGCATGCTACTCCTTGTTTGGTCGGTATGGCTAGGGCAATCCTGCTTCTTGGATTTCTTTCTCACTTGCTGTCTGCTGTTCACTTTTTGTTCCTCACCGCACATATGTGGGACCCAGTTCTGTCGTCTCTTCCCACTTTATCTTTTCAGAAGGGCTGAGACATCTTCTGTCTCGTTTGCTACTAAACTGAAAGCAACATAAAAATGGCTGGCTACTATGTGAGCATTGCATTACAAGATCTTTCAGCTACCAATTACTTGTAGTGCAGTAATTATTAAGTAAAACTGATCTACCTGAGGTCACAAAGCCAGGAACAGAGCACATCTCTCCTGACTCCTGGTCCAGTGACAGAGTTGTTAATTCATGCGATTTCTACTTGAGTTCGAAATCTTCTCCCGCAGCTCTGCTTCCCTCAGCAGCCAAAATTTCTCCTTTTAATAGAAGAAAGGAAACTTCTTTGGGATTATAATTCCCCCCCAGTGAAAAAACTTATCCAGCTGAGAGTATGCGCTTTTTGAAGTACCATTAGCCCTTTCTGACCTGAGAAATGAGAACGGAACCGAACTCTCATATCTAAGCTTGGAAAGCACGTCTAATACAGTCAGTGTATGTGTGCTAGATGCTTTTCTTTTCATGTCTGAATGCTGCAGGTAATGTGTTTTAAAAGTTCTCTGAGAAGAAAACTTTTATCATAATAAGGAAGATGCCCACACCCCCTCCGATGCCAGCTAAACTCTTAAATAGGACTACAGAATGGGAAAACGAGTCAGATCTGCAGTGTGTGGGTTTGGTGGTATTTTTATGGACAGCAGGACCATTATGGTCTAATCTGCTGTAGAAGTCAGTGATACAGAACTTCATCCTGTGATTTCTTCACTGAGCCTATAATGTGTGGTTGAGCATACTTTTCAGGCAGATATCTGGTCCTGATCTATTTAAATTAGTCCAATATGAGGACTAACTAATCACTTCACATGCCAAGTTATTCTAACTCTTAAACATTAGTTTTAATGCTAATGGCTAAGAAATGTAGATGTATGTATCTTCAGAAGAGAGAAAATATACTTCACTACAACCAGGATGCTCAGAACATGAGCTAGCATGCCATTTGGTGACAAACTGGATTACACTTACATCTAGCTTCAGATAATGCACCAGTTCAGAACTATTTAAATTAGAGTTCTACAATATTAATTTACTTCCATGATTGCAATGCTTCAAAAAATCATTTTGGGGAGAGTTGGGGCTATTGAGAAGCTGTTTTGGCATACATTGTTATTCACAAAAGATGAATCCTGTATGTTTCTGGATGAAGACCTACATACGTTTTAAAAATAGTGGTTTAAGATCTCTTTCTAGTATAACATATTAGCTATACAACTATAGAAAAGACTCTACGTTAATGTTTTCAATTACATATATCAAAACTTATAACAGAAATTGATATTGGAGATATTCACATATTCATCTTGACTTTGGATCATCTTAAACCACTCTGGAAACATGGCTTAAGCTTTTATATTCTGTAGCCTTCTCCAAAGCTTTAATTTCAACAGTGAAAAATGGCCAGTTACATGTAAGGAAACCTTACCTTATTTTTCACTCTTTGGGATTAAATAGGCTTTTTTTAAGGTTTTTGAATGTTCTGTTTTCTACAGGTTCTCAGTATAATGCTTTGAAAAGCTGCTACAGAAACTTAATGTTATCAGTTAAAACTAAATAAATAACTGGGGCTTTCTGCAGTCATATTTAAGTCAGTGTTGCAGTATGGCATATATACAAGCATCACAAGCACTTGTAATTGAACGTGGCCAAGAAGTGGGAGAAAGGAAAGGGGAAAGAAAAGTAAATCCCATCATTCCTGCACATGTTTGAGCTAGACAATAGTACTTTAACTGTTCTTCCCCTGTGTTCCAGAAGCAATGCCAGCACTCACAGGAACAGGAAACTTGGCAGTCATAGATGTCTCTATTAGTGTGTTGTGTCTCTTAAACTTTGTCTCACCTACTTCAGACAGTGGCAGAACAGAGGAGTTTCTCAGAACTGAGGGACTCTGGGTGCCCTAGAAATTGTATTGAGCTAGAGCAATGTGTGTTTGTGTGTCTTGCTGCTGCTCCTCCTTAAGGCATTCCTCATTATATGATGTAGAATGTCGATGGTTAGTGATCTAAAAGACTAACTAAAGGTAACTGTCAAAAACTTAAAGCCTGTCTTTTCCAGGTGTTTTTAACTCAGAGACTGTGAAATGCATAGAAAATGTCTTTTTCTCTCCCACCTGCCCTCCGTGCCCCCTCATGTACCCTTGCTAATGACAGGTGTGGGTTTTATGATTTTTTTTTTTTTAAATTAAAATCTTGTACCAAATTTTTAAGGGGATAACTATCCCCTGGGCTCTGAACAGAACCTGTAGAAATCCAGCCCAAATCAGGGTCAAGCAAAATTAACATTTCCCTCGGATAGTTATTTAAACTGCCTAGATGAAGGGCACAGACCTATGTCTGATGTCAAACATAGGGTTTAAATTCAGCATTTATGCTTTGTGCACGTGCTGAACTAGAATCATACAAGAATGGTACCAGAGTAATTTCTTTTGAGCACATGTGTGTATCACAGAATGTTAGGGGTTGGGAGGAACCTTGGAAGATCATCTAGTCCAACCCCCCTGCCAGAGCAGGACCACCTAGAGCAGGTCACACAGGAACTCATCTGGGTAGGTTTTGAATGTCTCCAGAGAAGGAGACTCCACAACCTCTCTGGGCAGCCTGTTCCAGTGCTCTGTCACCCTCACAGTGAAAAAATTTTTCCTTATGTTAATGTATAAATGTATCTACATTATGAAACTGCCAGTTTATTGGTGATTGCAATATAACGTGAAGATCATATACTGCCTTCCTGGAACAATGCTAGTCAAAGGAATCGATAAGGGAAAGGATATGCATGTAGGACATTCATAATATTTTTGCACTGGTTATAACTTCTGATGATGGACACATTTCCTTGTGCATCCTATCTGTACTTTTACCAACTTATTTTAACAGTGACATACCAACAAATTTAACAGTGATATTACCTAGCAAATGGGAAGTCCTGCTCTGGACTTTTAAACATGCATTTTTCTCTATATGTCTATGTATCCTGTGTATGTGAGTATACGCATATATGTATGTGTATATATATCATAACATTTTATATATATGTTTTCTATATTAACTCAATACTTCTACACTGTTTTTACTTTAAAATTTGTCTTTTGAAGCAGAATGGCATTTTAATTTCACAAATGGATACTCCTTTAAAAGGCCATCTCCGTGCAGGCTGCCAAGATATATATTGCTGCCGCATTTTCTTGTGTGTGATTTTTATATGCCTATATAGATACCTATCTATGTCTATGTAGATGTAGATATATACAATCAAACAGTATCTATATAATTACTGGCAGAGAGAGCGCGAGATTTATACAGCAACATATCATGCATCTTGTTGTTGAAAAGGAGCAAGTGCGACGATCCTACCTCCAACTGAGGCTCTAATCTTTTCATAAAGGGAACAGTCAGTCACTCTTTGATTCCTCCTGTCTAATTGTGTCAAAGAGTTTGTATCCCATTTAATTTCTGGCAATGAAAGAATGAAAACTGTTAGTTTTTCTATGAATACATACGAATTAAAATAAGAAACAGGCTGACCTATAAGGAGTCTTTTCAGCTTTTCTTCTTATTCTTCCTTGGAATTCTTACTGTCAATCTGTATTCTGAAGTGTTTAATATTAGACATCAGCAAATAAAGAACACTATAAGCCTCAAAGTTGCTCAAAAATAGAATAACCATATGGACAATGTCATTATTCTCATTTTATAGATAAGAAAGCTGTAGCTGAGAATTATGAATCTTACCTAAGGTTGTAAGAGAACCCTGGCTGAGTCTGGAACTAAATGCAGGTTTTTTGTGTCCTGTTGTAATGTCAACTGTGAAACCATGCTTCCTTTAACTCACTGTTCACCTACAGCTACAAAATATTGCTGTTCAATAAAATGTATAATTTTTAACACTATATGGTGACAGGCTGAGAAAGGTGCATCAGAAAATTTGCTTGTAGAGGGGAGGAAGAAAAGAGAGAAGAGGGGCACCTAAATCTGTTGCAATGAGACAGCAGCTAGGATGATGTGCATTACATGGAAAAAGAATCCATTAAGAACATCAAGCTTGAAAGCCAAAACAAATGACAGGATATATGAAGGATTAGTTGGAGGGAGCATCTGCTATTAATACTGAACAGTGCTTTTTGAAAACAAATGTGAAGCATTAGCACGGTAGTGAGAAGCAATTTTAATACTTTTCCATGAAAGATGGTATGAATGAGATTCATGCTTTTCTTTATTTAGAAGTAATATTTTTTTGTTTGTTTGTTTATCTGGACACAAATTCAGTTCTAAGTGGAGAAGTGATGCCTGGAATGCTGGCTCTTTCTGATCCCTAGAGGAAAGAATGTCTGGTGTGGCATAGCAGATTACCTCTTTTAGGGGGAGTTAACTACATGCTTGATCAAGGAAAGGCAGGCAGGCTAATGCTCATCTATTGAGTGGTAAGCAATGGAAAATTAACAAGAAACCATGGCACGCTTTGAGGGCTTCATTGATCTGATTTCCCTGCAGAACTGATTTCTCCATGAAAGCAATCTACCTGCTCTCAGGATGGAAGACATATGCACTGAAGTTTAATTGAGTTTGGCACTTGTGATTAAATGCAGATTATTCTCAGGAATCTTTCTCAGGTGGCACCAAAGAACAAATGCACCATAATCTCCTGCTTGCTCTTTTTTCTTTCTCTTTTTTTCCCCCTTATTTTTTTACTTTTTAGTTATTACTGTTTCTCTGTAGCAGATTGGGATTTGAAGGATTTATAGAATTCTGTTAAGATTTATTTGACAGTTGACAGTGACAGTTGTGAATGTCACTGTTTATAACTGCAGTGAACATTAAAGCTTGAGTACATTTTATACTGGGGTCTGTGCAGTTTTCCCTTGACTACAAACACAAGTTTACCAACATAGATCTGCACAGAAAGGCTCAAGTTCAGCTGTACACTGCAGAGATGTTAGTTGCTACAGCCTGTACTCAGATGATGCTTTATGCAACTTCATAGCAGCAGCTTTCATGGAAGGATCATAAACTGCAATGATGAAGCATAAGTATACTTGAGTATATGGCTTATATACAAATACAAACTGTACTGTATGTTGAATACACTGCAAAACCTCTAGCCTTTATATGTGTTTTGGACACACATTGAGGGTGAAAAGATACATTTTAGCAGGAAAACTAGAGATTGGCTTCCATTTCTTATTGCGCCAGGAAGCTTGTGTGCCTCCCTTTCTTTCTCAGTTCTGTTTAGACTGCAAACTGGCACTAAGGAGGAAAGGTGCCTTTCTGTGTGCTAATACAGAGGAAGGAGCAACAGGGGTTTATCTGGCTTACAATATAAGACTCCTCTGCTAAAAAGACAACTAATAAAAAAGCATCTTCCTGCTTCACTTTATGCCTTGCATTATTGAAATGCATTTGTAGATCACGTTTTGCTCAAGCCTCTGTCTGCCCTTCTGTGAACTAAGCAGCAATTCTAGCTTGTTAACTTGCAAGTGGAAAGGTCAGTTCTCTGTTTCTGATTAGACAACAGGTAAATGGGAAAGATGGATTGTTGATGTGTAACAGGAAGGACTAAATGGCACATCTTAGATGCTTGTAGGCAGGCAGTTGTACATACAGAGCTACTGACTAGATTATCTAAGTTTTGGTATATTGCTTCTGATTTATGCAACATGGCAAATTTAGTTGCATTGAAGTTCCTGGCTGTATGAACATAAATGAATTTGAGATTTTACTTAAGAAAATTAATTCAAATAATTTTAAGTCCTATTAGTATGAGTAACTTCATAGGAAATATAATGTTCTTGTCTTCATGATCTAAAAATCATCCGAATACAGAAAATGCTAACCTAATGGACTAAATTCAAAGGATTGTAAACAATTTCTGAGGTTCTGTCTTTCCAATACTTCATTCAATCATTCTGCTAACTGAAACTCTAGTGAACAAGTTATTTTTCAAAAATCTATCATCATTCAGATTGGTATTTTAATTTCCAGAAAGAGCAAGGATGGAAGAACTGTGAGCTTTGTACATTTGAATTGGTTACTTTATATGGCTAGATGTTGTATGAAACTTCCTTACTTGTGCTGTCAAATTTTCTATTGATACCTAACCAATCTCAGATTATGTAATATAGCACTGGTTGGCTAGACTACAGGAATAAGCAACACTTTCAAATAAACTAAGGCTGAAATGAGATGAGCTGCAGATTCTTCTCTTCCATTAACTATTGGGCTTTAATATCAGCCATGTTAGAAAGTACTCCCCCCCCCCCATGTATCTTAGCTTCAATTATTAAATAAAGTGGAATATCTGCAGTGATTTTTGATCTTAAAGCTACAGAATCCTTATCCATGAGACAATCTGTAGTAATTTTCAACAAAAAATGGAATAGCTTTAGGGTAATCTCACCCCATACGCTGCTGAGCTTTCTGGTTTGGCGTGCACCAGGAGGGGCCACCATCGTCCTCTACAAGAACAACCAAGCGGGCGGGTAACTCAGTGGTGGGAAAAGCGCTTGATTCCTCGGGTTTTCCGTGTGCTTCGGGGGAGGACAGTCACCGGGGGGCTGGTCTTTCCTCTTCAGGGTATGGAGGGAGAAGAGCTGAGTGGCAGAAATGTATTTCTTGTAGTTTTTCATCGTTACTGGCTGTCTTGTGATCAGGTGTGGTGCTCAGGTTTCCCTGGTGCCTGTGGTCCTGAGCTAGGCTTTTGATGAACCTCACTCAAGTTCAAGAACAAGTTTTTAACAATTGGTTCTAAGAAAACAATCACCTTTTCTCTCATTTGGTATACACGTGTGCTAAACCTCTCCCCACAACTGTGAGGGACTTTCAGGAATTGTCCTTGGGGTTTTGACTGGGAATAGAGTTTTTTTTACTTCATAGGAAGCCATCAGTGCTCAGAGACACCATTTGCTCATCTGTAGCAGCACTATTGACTCTGCTTGGGGATGCTCTCGCTTCCAGCGGCTCTGTGTTCCCGAGATCAGGTTCATCCCACACAATCCTGCAGCAGTCTTTCCGATCTACCCAGCCACAAATTCAGTGTCAAGTGGCCATGCAACCAGGGATCCAGTGCATTTGCACACCTTGTTTCGCATGGCCTCTCTGCAAGTCCTAACACAACTAGATTAATGACATGGTGAGGAAAGTTTGTCCATTAATTGTCCAGGTTGTTTCTTGTTTGAGTAATTTGGGGATATTTCTTGATAGACTTTATATGGAGGTATGTATGAGTGCTCTATTGGTTAAAACCTACTCACTTAAGTCTGGGTGTTGCCCTCATTAATATATTTTCTTAAGCAAAAGCACTAGTGTTTTCTGGTGTTCAGCAGAGCAGAGGAACATGCAGTAGAAGAAAATTAAAAGACTGTTTCCTAGCACAATTGTGCTACGCTTTGACATTTTTGAAGGGGAGACTGTATAACTAATTTTTTAAAATGAAAGTCATTACTGATCACCATTTTCCTAATGTCCTGCTTTTATCCTGTGTTGTTCCCCTCCCTGGCCCCCGGCATCTTGCGTTGTTTTGGTTTTTTGACCTTGTTTACAGGGCTTGTTCCTGTAAATCCTTGTATTTCCGCTGACTTCACTAGGGTACTCAATGGGAACTTTGCAGAATTGCACCCTTTGTATCTGTTGAATTATAAATGAAGCAAATTGAAAATAACATTCTTGCTTTTAAGCGTTTCTCACACAATAATTTTTCCCTTTGGCTACTTCTTGTGGCTAAAGCTACCACCAATTAAGAAATAAATGCAGGCAGCTACTATCAGATCACTTATACAAAAAGGGATGCAAAAGCTGATTATTCCAGGATACATATCACAATTCAGCTAGTATACTGTTGTTGCTTTATATTGTAATGACTAGAAAAACGTTGTTATAAAGATATGTACAAGAAAGACTCATTTCCTGTCTCAAAGAGCTCTCTATGTAAGGGGGTGTGTGTTTACTCTCCAAATTTCTCCACGTTGTTCTGTCATCCAGCATTTATCATCTTGAAATCCTAAGTGTTTCTTTGTGAATTCAACTCTTCATCTTTCTGAATATGTTTGAATAAACTGAGTTTATCCGCACCTCACCTTTTGATACGTGGTCTTTATAGCCTGCATATATTGGACAAAATATTTTTATCACTGCGCTGCTTGTAATCGAATATTGGAGGATTTGTTACTTGTTAGGTGAATAAGTATTTTGAATCAGCAGGACAATGTACATTTTGAATTAATCTAAGGCAATTTACTATTCCCTAACTTATAATTTTCAATCAAAAACCTGAAAGCTTCTTTTTAAGTAGCACATGGAGAAAGCAGTTAAGAGTGCTTATGCAAGATTTTTGTGAGGCAAAACCACTACTTTCCCAGCTGGGATTTGCTTTCAAAATATAAATTTATCAGAAGCACACGAAAAAGCATTTCTCATTTGACAGCAGTAGCAAGCAGGGGGTCTCAGACCATTTGCTGGTGAACAAGATTGCATATTATAAAGCTGTCATGAGTTGGCACTAATTTGACAGTTTGTTGGCTCAAGAGACTCTGGCACTGTGAACGCAGGGGATAGAAATGTCTCTGTGATGCCATGAGGTTCACGTGGAGGGCATTAATGAATGGCAGACAAATTGGATTCTTAAGTAAAGTTGTCTTGCACTGGAGGTGGGGGAAGCATGTTAAACCTGACAAATTTTGGTTGTAAAATGTGTAATGGAAGACAAGGGGAGGCTGAAGATTCCTTAAAAGATGAAATATCTGGATTTCTGTAATTTTGTATCTCTTTGGTGAGCCAATTTTAAGTATTTCAACCTTGAATTAGTCTGCATACTCTCTCCCACTTTATAGAACTGTTTCCGCTGGAGTCTTTTATGCCAGTCAGAACTTATTAGCTATAAGCTGATAATCTTTGGGCAACATGCAGGCTATTTTCTTTGTCTCAGAACAAATGGAGAGTGTGTCTGGGAAAGAAAGTACATGAATAGAGATTAAGGAGATTATTCTGGGGAAAAAGTGAATGGATAGACAAGGGTGTGGAGAGGGGGAGAAAGAAATGTTCATGGTCAAACCTTTAAAAAAATGAAACTTTTTTGTTAGAACCATGTCTTCAAGGGATATCAGTAGAATATTTCAAAAGCCATTTTACCATGTTTTCCTGCCTATTAGTGAAATTATCGCTAACATATCAGCTAATGTATTTGTTACACTTTGAAGTAAAGTGCCTCATTCATGTTACTCTCGGGCTTATTCTCAGCCTGGTTTACTAGTCCATATGGAATACCAGGAACATTCAACATGAATGTCTCCTTTTTTTTTTTTTTTTTTTCTTTTATTATGTGCATTCAGAACTGGAGTTTGCTTTTGAAAATAAAAAAATGCAAACTAGCTCAAAATTATTCTGCAGCTTCTGTGTCCCTTACCTGAAGTTACTCAGATGATATTTTCACAGAGAATATTTTCTTTGTGTTCCACACACATGAAATTGGATGTAATATAAGCTTAGCATGGCTGGAGATGTATTTATCAAGCAGTGGGGATATGTCACAGTTTGGTCATTGTTCTTTGCATGTATTGATTTGTTGTTGTTGTTGTTGTTGTTAGTTGTTTGGCCAGATAAACAAGATAGGAAACTATTTGCTTTTAAAAGAGCTGATATTTGTCGGGTTTTTTTTTTTTTTTCTTGATGTCCTTGTGCTGTGCTCTCTTGTACATAATTTGCCTACAACCATTGGGCAAATAATCTGTATGCTCTGCATTTTTGTTTGCTTTAAATTAAATATTGACCAGATGTTCTGGTTTAACAGCACAAACTTGCTCTGAGAACAAGACAAACTAATTTGTACATTAAAACTCATTCACGTATGGATTAAGGCACTTGTATAAAGTGTAATATCGTATATGGATATATTTGAGGCACAAGTCTTCAATGTACACCCTCAGCAAATTTTGGTATGCAATGTAATTCTTAGCAAAGATATATGCTTAAGTGTCTGAGTTGTTCTAGTGATCATATCTTGATAGAATAGTTATTTTTGTCTCTTAGAGAATTAGAATTATATTGCTGAGATATTTCAAGGTCAATGATTGTGCTCACTTTCAAACACAGTCAGTGTGAGTAACGGAATTTCTATAGTAAATCCATATATTATTTCAAGAGTGGTTATGTAACTGAAGTAAATGGAAAAATTGCTGAGTGACTGGAGAAGTCTAATGCAGATTCAGGGAAAGTTCACCTCTGCTGAAGTTACTGGATTTTCTCTTCTAGCAGCCTGGAATTGCATATAAAATCCAGACTGTGAGGCTTGTAGCCCAGAAAAGATGGACAAACCTTAATAAAATATGTTTAATCAGGTTTAGCAGCAAAGTAAATTGCCCAGTTTTATCTGTCCATATCTATGCATAATAAAATGGAGACTACCTAGGCTAGTCTATGGAAACCAAGCCTTGGGCACAGTTGTTGGGACCTCTTTATTGTTAGTCTCTGATGGGAAGATTGCTTTGCAAAGTGTTGGGGAGTTAGATATCTCTACATAGGTGAAAGTCTCAGCCTGACACTTGGATCAGAAGGAAGCCTTCAGCCCAGGCACATGTGCAGGGTTTGCCTACATTCAGCGGGAAAGTTATATGCAGTTGTTATTGATTTCTCTGTTGCTTTCAGCATCTGATGTGCTGCAGTGAGGAACACAAAAAGGGCAATTGTTTGTGCCTATTCAGTGCCTAAAAGAATCTGCATCTGAGGTGCATCGAGTTACTGCCAAGATTAAGAAATAGTGGAAATTAAAAACCAATATTTTGCTTAATGTAAGTTCCCCTAACTTCCTCTGAATCACTAAAGTGAATGAAGTGACTGCTCTTTCACCAGGAGTTGTTGCTCCCTTTAACTTTCTCATCAGTCTTTGCTGGGTGTTTAGTTTAGATAACCATGAGATGAGGTTAGCCATTACAATACCATATTTAGTAATGCCGTAGGCATTAATTTATGGTTTGACACATGTAATTAATTATTAGGAACAGCCTAAAATGTAACCTGCATTTTAAGGCATTTACACTTCTTCCAGAGTAAAGGAACAACACAAAAAGAGAACTGACTCTGTTTCTGTTCTCACTAGAGACAGATGTACCCAATCTTAAAAGCAAGCTTGGTTCAAGTGTCTCTTAGGTTTAAACTTGAACGACAAAACCTCAAGCCTATAATAATAATAAAAAAACAGTTCAGGACTGCGGGTTCTAAGAGAAAAGACAAAAGAAATCATATAATGTTTCCCAAGAGAGTCCTGAAAAAATAAGGGATTGATTTTTAATCATGCTGCAGGATGTTTTGGGCCAAAATTATATCGGTAACAAAATCACTGGTTATGGGAAGGGAAACAATAGGTGTAGATTACTAAAGGCAGGCTGCTGCTTGTTTGTTGACATGCTTATATCTCATTGTATGTCTATGTTGCAATATAGTTGAGCTCCAAATGGAAAAACACAGTAGTTTCTAGGTGACAGCTTAAGTAAACATGGCCACATGCTGTCAATTGGTCACTTGGTAGTAATAGGATATGAATGACATCCTGTGGAAAATGCCCTATTATTTAGTTAGTTAAAAGTCACAAGCCATAAAATATAAAAGGGCAGAACAATCTGCTGTAGACAATGCATGGGGAGGGACCTTCCTTTGGAAACAAATAGAGGATAAAAATCATCTTTACTCCTGACAGGTGTGGAGCTGGGATCAGGGTTGTTTGCCACCTTCACAAGCCTGGCTTTGGGCTCCAACATCTGCAGTATTGCAAGTCTGCAACCAGACACTGAAACTGCTTCCAGATGGAGGCAGTTGTTTTAACACCATCTATTTGGACAAGTATCTGGATCAGGAGGTGAAGTAGGACTGTCACAGCTGCATATGGTGAACTGGTTCCCAAGCTGGTAAGAGACTCTTGCCTGGACAGTCCAACTGGATACACTTAGCTGGGACAAAACGTACAAGAACCTACCAAAGATGTAGAACAATCATACTCTGAGGAAGTGACTGAAAGTCAGTATACAAGCTTGAATATCTAGTTTTGAAAGCTGTCCCTGTCTTTGGTGTGGATGTACAGGTCACAGCCCCAGTGCCTTTGTGAGAGGAGATACGCAAGTTACCAAGAACAAATAAAAGATGAGGATTCAACAATATGTTGCTTTGGCCCTTCTTTTCCTACAGGGAAAATTTATAGTCCTAACCTTTCCATGCAAACTTAGAGAAAAGACCATGGTTTCTCAGCAAGATGCACAAAATTCAACAGATGGAGATGGGTGTCTACTGAGCTACACTATGAAGGGAGCTAGTAAGCCAGATAAACTGCACAAGCATATACTAAAACTGAATACCATCCCAGAAGCTGCCCAACCCATTTGGATTTTTGTAACTGGGAATCCTTTTGCCAATACTGCAGTGATTTTAAAATTTTTTCTTAAATACAAAGCACTAGGTTATTTAACGGTTTTCTTTTGTGAAACAGGAATGACTAGGGATGTCCACAGTATGCGTTTACTAGCGTTGTCCTCCTTCCCCCTGTCTGGTGAGTGCTCAGCCCCCATCCTCAATGGAGGTGTGCCTTGTCTGACTGGAGGCTGTTTTGTGTGGAGGTATTCTCCTTCTCTGCTGTTGAAGTGGGTCTGTTTCCTAGGGATTCAAAAGGGACTTTTGGAATTCAAATAGAATAAATGGAAAAGTAATAGGGTGAATGTCATGTGCTGTAGGAGGAAATCTGTCCTTGTCACGATAACTTTTATAAAATCACTTCTAAATATGAACTATTCAGAACAAGAGCTTTTTTCTTTTCTGAGTGACTGCTCTTCTCACTAGGATATTGTATAAAAGAATGAATGAGGAATGTCACTGCTGTTGAAATTGATATATAAATTTTACTTTTACTATGGAGTTGAGCTTGTTTGCTACACTATGAGAATGTCTGCTAGACCATCCCCTCAGCTAAATATGTGGAAGTACATTGATTTATTTGTGTTAACGAGATACAGATGTGAATTTCTTAATTCCTCAGCCTTCCTCACCTGTCTAACGTGGATGTGCAGAAGTCAAGCTCTAGGCAGGTGGGGAATTTGAAATGTTGAAAACTAACATGTTAGAGGAATTCAGAGAGTAATTTGACATAGGTTTTGAAGTTAATAGTTTTGGCTTAGGTTCCCATATTCCAGTAACTCCAACTTTCAGTACAAAAGTCCCTCTTGACTCTTGGACTTGGTTTGTTTTGTACCTCATCTTTTCTGTGTGTGAAAAGGATACGAATGATTAAGTAGTGTGCAGATTTCCTGGTGATTACAGCCATGTAAGGAGGAAGCCATGATAAAATTCTTCAACCAAAGCGTTCATGCTTAAATGATGGAAAGGAACAGATTTAAAATGTTATCTATAGTGCAAGACCTTCGATACAATAGGGAAAGGTTGACTCTCTTATGCCTGTCTACTCCAAACCAAAAATGAAGTTATAGAACAGTAGTAACAACACATCATTAATATAGACTTGTAGCCACTGGTGACTTGCATGAGAACTTTAAATTATATTTGTAATCTGGTTCCTTTGAATTAGTCATTGTGTGAAATCTTCATTGGCTCTGAGATGCAGCCAGTGCTTAGAAGTAGCAGGGAATTACACTATTAGTACATTACATTGGGAGGAAGCCATTTTTCTTAATCTACTACTTATATTCTCATGCACTTCTCAGTAAGTAAAAGTAAACATGCTCACTACCCCTGCCCGGCTTTTCCTAGTTAGTGCCGTTTACATCTCTGCTTGGTGTTATTATTAAGAGTATATTATGGATGCTATCTTGTCTTAGGCTGCCCAGGATCAAATCCTGAAAGTTCAAGGTGCTCCATCTGCCTTCTAATTACCACTTTTATTCCTTATGATTCTACTTCCTTCTACGGGATCTTTGTTTTTTATATTACTTCTAAAGGACAATTTCCTATAGTAAGATATGTAAGCATAAGGCGTGTATTGATCTTTTCATGACCTTTCCTAGTAATAACATGTAAGATGTACTGCTAACTTCAAAGAAGAGAGTGCATCTTCTTGATATCATGGAAGATTAAATATTGCGGTGTGAAATGTGTAGCTCATTTAAAGGCATGTAAATACTCAGAACTTAAGACAAAGATCTGGGGGGTGGGAAATAAAGGAAACATCATAAATGTGGAAAAACAAATAAACAAACCCAGCCAAAACCTCAACTACATGCCCCCCCTGCCCCCCCCCCCCCCCCCAAAAGCTAATTTGAAAATATGAATCTTTCCTGATTTACTCGCGTAAAATGAAAAGCCCCAGGAAATAAACTTATGTGTCTGTTCTATGACACATTGTGCTACATCCTGTCATTTATAACACAGTTTTAAATAAGTGTGTTTGCCAATAAAATCTAACAGTAATGATATTAGTAATTAATAATGCTGATAAGTTTAGTAGGGTTACAAATACTGTGCTTCTATACAGTGTTCTGCCAAATAATCCTTGCGTATTTTTATTTATTATCCACATCTCTCTCGTAAGAAAACCAGTCACAGGCAAGGGAATCGTTATGCTTGACAGGCTGTCACTCAGAGCCTACTGGTTTGGAGTGCTCTGTAAAGGCAGCACTAGCCTCTCTTCATTACCTCTGTCCACACCTAATAATTTAATTTCCTTTACTGATGACTTCCTTGTGCTGATGTTAAGCAGTGTATGGTATATGGCGAGACAACTGTGGGCTTACTACAGAATTAGAAGACACCTGTGGAAAGCTGAGGCAAATGTCCGCACTATGGCTTTGCTGGTATGCTCTGTCATGTATTGGTGATGCTCCAGAACTAGGTTAAAACTGCTGGGTTGTTGCAGGAGCACTGCATTCATCCTAGAAAACCTGGTATGAATAGCATGTTCCCTAGCAATCATTGTCCAAATTTCCTTGTTTCAGCAGCTATGCAGCTAGTCTTTCTGCTTGGATTTGTTAACTCTAGTCATACTAGTGTTATAGACCCAGCTAGGCAGAAGGGAAGAGTAGACTTAAGTATTGTAATTCTCCTGTATGTCTGTTCTTCCTTGCTTTTTCTCTTTGTGCCTGATTTATGTCTCTTTCCAGCTACCGGCCTAATGGATGACTTCAAAACTCAGAGGAACAAGCCAGCAGGAAGGGTATGCTTCCTTAGAGGCAGGCCTGGACTTTTATTTTAGAGTTTTCTGTGAAAATTCAAATATTCACATGTGCGGGAAAGGAGGACAGTCAGTATTGGTTTGGTATCTATTTCATTATTTTTCTTATTATATTTTCTTTTATTGTTTCATTAAAGCTCTTTTAGTTTTCTTTTTCAACCTGTAAGTGTCTCTCCCTTGTTCTCTCTCCCTTCCCCTTCTGCAAGGGGAGAGGGGTTAGTAGCGTCTGTCACTTGGTAGTGGTCAGCCCAGCCTCAACCCTTGACACTCTCACTTATTCTCACTCCCCTCTCCAGCCACAGTTGTTGTTATGCAGTACCTTTTTCCCCTTCTTAAATGTGTTATCCCAGAGATGCTGCCACTGTCGCTGATGGGCTTAGCCTTGGCCAAGAGCGAGTCCATCTCGTAGCTAGCTGACATTTGCTCTATCAGACACAGGGGAAGCTTCTAGCAGCTTCTCACAGAAGCCACCCCTGCAGCCCCCCCCACTACCAAAACCTTGCCACGCAAACCAAATACAGGCTATTAACACAAAATTGCTGAAAATCTTCAGATGACGGAATACATATCTCTCAGCCTCAGCACTTTCGAGCTTCCTCTGGAAATAAACTAGGGAGAGCTGTCTTAGTGAACAGACCCACTGCACAATAGTCGCTACTAAAGATAAAGATCTGATTAGGATGTAGTCTTAATTAGAATGCATTGGAAAAGTTGACCATATGGTGATAAAGATGGATAAATTGTGAAACCTTCTTGGCTAATGTAGAAAAGTACACTTTTATTTTTTTTTAACAATCTTTAGGGTTTTCTGGCTGCCAAAGATCTTTTTTGATTAGAAGCCTAAGAAAGTATCACAACTCAAAACTGAGGACATGCAGTACTTGGGAACACAGTGGCCTATGCCTGACCTGGAATAGATGTGCTCTGTAACAAAGCAAAGTTAAGGAAATTGTAGAAACCTTTTGTTTTTGTTTTGTTTCTAAGAGATGCTATAATTGGCTGCACTTAAGAACACAGGACCTGGAACCAGTCCAGGGACAATCGTGAAAAAGCCACCCTCACCCTCCTCACTTACATGTAAGTATTTAAAACAAAAATATTTCAAAGGGACTGCCATTTTGGAATGCTTATTTTCAGTTATTTTGCACCTGCCACTCCCCTTCATCTTTCAATATAAATTGTCTCCTTTGGAAAGTCACAGTTCATGTGTGAGTATATCCATGTTCACAAATGTTGCTTTGCATTGTTTTTCTTAAAGAACAAATACCAGTGCAGTATGAAACCTTGATTAATGTCAAGATTAATGCCCAAGGATTCATAGAAATGGTTATTTCTTTTACCTGGTTTAGGATGAGCCCTGTTCTTCTTGGGACACAACTATAACTAGTCCAATAAAAAAATAATAACCAGAAATGTATAGAGAGGAATTACAGTATTTCATGTCTGCCACTACAGAGCTAGAAGTAGCTTCAGACAGACCTTCTTTGTCCCAGCAGCTGCCTGCTGGCTGTTAGCTTTGAAAACACCCTTGTTACGGAAAATGTGGGTAACAGTCCTGAGACCAAGTTCATTTACTGCACTTGTTAAACTGCTGTAGAAAATGCACTGTGGGAGGCTATTAGGTGAAAACCCCACCCAGAAAGGTTACATGAGACTTTCTGCTTGGTCTTCTTGACCTCAAAGGACAGAAAAGAGCAATGCAAATGATATACAAAAACCAAACACTGGGTAATTCTTAGTATCTTTGAGTTATAGACATAAGTTTTCTGGTTCTAAAGATGATGCTGCATCAGACCAAGCTTTAGATCGTGGCTTAAGTTAGACTTATAGTCTGTGTCTGAAATAATGATATTTTAATCAGAATAATTTTACAGAGAAGTAAAATGAAGGGCTGCAGGTTAGGTGACATGCCCCATCAGAATGCCCAGGATCCCCACAGAATGGCTGTGATACAGGCAAAATTGATTGCTGGAGTTGCAAGCAACTACCCAAGCTCTTGCAAGTGTTTAGTATGATTTGCTTCTCTCCCCCTTTCCCTTCTTTCAGCATGTTAACTTTTGTAAAGTATTTGATGCAACTATCAAAACTAATAATTTCTAACTATTCATCATAGGTTTCAAGATATTTTATACAGATATTCAATATTTGTACACAATGAAGATAAATATACCTGTAAAGTAGTCTATACCTGTCCTTCTGCACTACTAATAACACTTTTTTTTAAAAAAAAAAAAAAGTTAATTAACTAATTTGCTCTACTTTTAGACTTACTGGACTAGTAATTAGAATTGTCATTTTCCTTCACTTTGATAGTTTATTTCATTTTGGTTTTCCTCAACTGGTACAAGGCTTAATCTGTCTTGCTTTTCATTCCCCTAATGACACATTTAATGGAAAAGACAATATAGCCTAAGCATTTCTATTTTGAAAAATCATTCTCCCTGTTTATTTTCTTCTAAAACAATCATAAACATGACTGAACTACTTGAGTTTCCTTCTGTAATAAATGAAGAAAAATAAATATCTGATATGGAGTGACCCAAATTCATCTATTCATAGCTTACTCATTTCATTGACATTACTTCAGGGATGACGATGTCCCTAGAAATCAACATGAAGGTTAGGTTATGGAATTCTAGCTAATATAGTGTCTATAGACCTGTGTTAGTTTTGTTTCAAATATCTGAATTAATAAATTTATATTATAGTTATTAAATATAGACTAGCATTTAATATGTGTCTCTTTAACTACATGATTTTTCATCTTAATGCCAGACATGTTTCCAAAAGTCCTAACGTCATCGCTTAAATTCTAGCCAAGAACAGACAGTATCAGCCTTTTGACTAAAGTCTCTGAGAGTCCTTCAAAAGTTTCTTTTCTCTTGCCAAAAACCGTGGAAAATATATGATGACAATAATTCAAAAACTTCTGTGGTCTTCATAGCTTAGACAAACATTTAGTTTGTAATGCAGACAGGCTAGCTAATGCATACTTAATCTTGTTTCGAGACATGAACTGCTGCTTGTGTTTTGGCTTTCTGTAAGTGCTTATACACTTTCTTCCTCCTCCTTCCTGTTCTCACATTCCAGCAGGCTTCACTTGCTTTATGCTCACTGATCATTTTCTTATTTAATATATCTGTGAATAAATAGAGAACGTGAGTAAGAAAATGTGAGTTTCTGGAGAAGATACCTATACCATGAGTGTGTACATACCTACCATGGGTGTAGGTTATCCCTAGCATGTGGGCATGGGTAACTTCCAGGTATGGCTGGTTGAGCATGGAACAATGCAGACTCACGACCTGACTTTAACAGTCTGCTTTGAACGCTGAAGTTAGTAGGTACTTGACGTTTCCAGACGGTGTTTTACCTTAGATTGCTTTGAAGATTTCCTGTTTTCCTGTGTGTCCTCAATGAATTTAAAGGGCTTCCACTAAGGGGTAAATTTAGTTGTATGATTCACTTTCATTTTTCATTTGCAAACTTAAGATATTCCTAATGCAGAAAACAAGCAGGTATATAATCATGAGGAGTCCTGTTATTACTCACTTTGCCAGGCACACAATCTAGATCTAAATTCTTCTGCCAAGCAAATGGTTTTTACAGGAACATAGGTCCTGTGTTTAGCGGTTTTACTTAGATTAATTTAAAATGTATTGTCAATCACAGCTATCTTGACTAAATCAGGTGTTTTATCCCAACCTTTTCCTTGTACCTCTCTGTTCTTTTCCAGGGCTCCTCTATTAAGACAAAATACCCTCCCCCACACCCGTTTTGTCCCAAATTCACTTCTTGTACCTTAGTGAAGATGCAAGAAAGTGTTGCTTTTTATGTTTTTCTTATGTGCTGCTGAAGATGGTTTTTTTTTCCTAGGAGGAAACAGAGTTTTAAAAGAATGGGAGACTGCTGCTTCTGGTAATGGAGTTATAGTTTATGGGGAGGAGTTAGTTAATGGGAATGATCCGTCTCAGCTCCATGAACCTTTCCATTATGAAAACTTTTCATTAAATGCTTGTGATGTTGATCGATAGTAAATATTTGATCTCTGTTCCCTGAGTCAGTGCGAGGCTGCAGCACAGGATTTTTCCTTCAGCAATTAACAAGTAAACTTGAGCCCCTTTTCGATTATTTTAACCTTCCAGTCTCTGATTCACCACTTTGACTTACCTTGCCTCTCTGAAATTTTAGTGAAGATAAACAAGCACCTGTCTGAAAAATTTCAACAGAGCTCTTTAAACATTATACTCCCTTTTGGTACCCCTGATTCTCCTTTTACCTCTAGGGACAAAAGCGAGTGACGGTGCAATGGTTTTAACAAGAGAGGTTCCCAGTCCCTCTTGAAATTCAAAACTACTGAAAATGCCCTCTGGAAGGTGACAGAGCTGATACCAGATGCCAAACAAAGTCATAGTTTAAGAAAAAGAGAGGGTGCTAAGGAAAACAAGGTGGAGAACACTGTGCTTTAAGATGGCCCTCAGAAAATTTTAGCCTTTTCCTTATGAAGTTGAGAAACCTGAGAAAGGTCTGTGCTTTTGAATCACGAGTGATGCACTGACTATGCAGAGCATGCTGTGGGGTGAGAGGAGAGGTTTTTCACTGGTTTTGGAGATGCTAGTGTGCTAATCCACAAATTCTGTGATTATCTTATGTGTGTTCGAAACAAGGAGAATTGGGTGTAATTTGTATTGAAATTCTAGTTACTCTGTTTACTACTTAACTACATGTAGGGGAATAATGACTATCAAGTCTGGTGCAGTTGCAGATTTGCCAGCCAATTGTTAGAAACTCATTTACCAACCGAAAATAAAAGAATGAAGCCTTTTATTTTTGGAAAAGGGAACAGTTAGAGCTGAAACTTCTCACAAGAAAAAGATTGTTTTGAACTTCAGATTTTTCAAAACATTTCTAATGGTTGAAATATTTTTTTCCCACAGTCTAGTTTTATATTCATAAAATATATTCATATATTCAGTTGTTTATATTGAATTATTTTAAAACATAAGTTACTCCTAGATACCTTTAAACAGATTGAGTCTAGATGATCCATAACAATGTTAATTTCTTTCTTATGTTTTTGTTTTCAGTTTCTCAAAATTTAACTCTTTTGATTTGATCATAGGCATATTTTCCCTCTCCCCTCTATGTTCAGTTTTCATGAGACAGTAGTTTTCAGCCAACCCAATTTACTGGTTCTATGATAAAGGTCAATATCTGAAGCCATCTCAGATAGCTGGTCCACAAAAAAAGTCATCAGTACGTATATATCGTAAGTATGTATACATGTGCAGTAAGTTACTCGTAGAGCTCATCATGCAATGAAAGAGATTAATTTCAATAACTAGATTTATGGAAACTATTCACAAATAGCAAATTGGAGTATTAGTCAACAACCCACAGAGTTGGTTGAAAAATGAAAGCTCCTCTCAGAAAAACTTATTTGACAACAACACAGGCATATAGATCAACTCTGTTACTGCTGAATATTAAGAATTAGAGCTGAATTAATATGTTAAAGAGTCTGAGGCAACCACTTGTTTTCCAAGGGTACTCTGTATTGACTATTGCCCTACTGACCCGTTCCACGGCAGGAAAAATGAGCCATCATTTGCGGTAAGATATGGTGAAAATACCTGCAATCCTCCTGTTCAATTTGACTTGGCCTTCTTGGTAAGGCTGTGCTTTCATGCTACATTAATTCTGAACTTAATCAAATGCTGTCGTCTCTGTGCCATTTCACTGCAGGGACTGAGCCTGAAAAAAAAGAAGAGCTTTAGTTGATGGAGTAAGGGAACATGTTGGCAATTTCTTCTTGAAATGAAGAAGTATGCTTCTTTAACAAGCGTACCCACATGCTACCTGATCAGATTAATTGTGAAAGTTGAAGTAAAAGCAACTAAAATGATCTTTTATTGTTAATTCAGCTATGCCATTAAATTTGCCGAGTATTAACATGTGTTATATTTAAAAAGCGTTTGAAAGGCACATTTCTCTGAATTTCCAGCTACTGTTGTATCTCTTTTCACATCCTGATTGCAAGAGTCAAGTTGTCAGTAACAGTGACACGTATATAAAATGTGTGCATTTGGGGGCCTGAGTTGCTGGTTTTGTTTTGGTTTTATTTCCTGTGGTTTGCCATTTCCTTTCTTGACCCTGAGAATGTTTAACCTGAATATATATGTGTGTGTGTGCATATACATATTCTTTCTGAGTGTTAAGAAGGCTTCAGGATAATTTTAGAAAATGGTTCCGCAGGCAATGATTCCTAACAAATTTTTTTTGAGAGCTGCTCTGGAGCTTGTTGCAGAAACGATTCCTGTCATACTTGGTATGCTCAGTCACCTAGGAGAGCTTTCTGTTCACATGGTGTGATCTGCAAATTCCTTTTTGGGAAGTAGGAAGCATTTAAATACCTTAACTTAGCAGGTGCAAATATATGTGAGCCTGTGAAATGTGGCAGACTGTTGCTTCTGTGCTACTATAAACTTTCAAGGAGTTATTTTAATCCCATTGAAGTCATGCTGAAATTCCCCTTGAGTAATGCAGGAGTGACAGCTATCACCTTGCCTTGCCCTCCTGGAAATACACAACATGTTACAGGGATCAACATATTGATAAATAAGGCTTTTTAGCTGCTGTCTTATTTAAAGGAAAAAAAAAAAAAGTACTTCCGGCAATGATCTCACACTTGCTAGCACATGGAGATTGCTGCCTATGTTAAAATAGCATAGTAATTTCCTTTGGATTACATATTTCATTACGTTCATTGTTAGACACATTAGTTAATAAATTGGTAAGTTGTGCTTTCAATACAGATAAGCATATTAATGTCATGATTTGGTTTTGCTAGAATAGTCTGAAATTTAACAGTCCATTATTATTTGTAATTATTTTAAAAAGAAAGCTGTGCATCTTAACAAATCACCAATGCTAACATGTCTTCTTAAAGATACCTTTTCTTTAAGTAAAATTATCCAGTGATGAAGTTTATCTGTTGCTTTGTTTACTATCATTTTTAAGATGGATCTACTGATCATGATTTAAATTTGTCTCATACATGGGGAGTTATAGAGTATTTTCATTGAAGTACCTATGTTTAATGTGCTTATTCTAGTGTTTGAGACTGGAGATTCTGCAAAAGTTTTGTTCTGAACAAGTACAAAATATACCATCTGATAAACATATATGTGTTTTCACAGGGAGATTCGTTTTTACATAAGTATACCCCTTTACTTGAAAACATGTTTTGTTCCTTATAAACATCATCTCTGATGAAGCTGTTTGACACTGGCCTTTTCTGAGTTGCATTCATTTATTAAGCAATTATTCTATTGTGATTTCTGTATTTTGTTAATGTTATGTATTCATGATCACCTGAATTTTAATTAACCAGTGTTGAAATATATACACCTCAATATCTTTTACAACTTCCATCAGTAGATGCTTATAGGCATACTTACAAAAGAATGTTTATATAGAATTAAATGCATTCTTCTCTATAGGTGCTATAATTAAAGTAATAGAGAACAGCCTGGCAATATAAACATTCTTTAAATATTTTTTTTGTTTTACATAGACTTTCTCCTTAGTACAGTACAAATTAAATATTTTCATATGTTTCTAAATGCAATTTACTACTAGTATTGTCATTGTTTCCAGATCTATTTTGGTTTGCACCATCAGTATGGAGTACTTAGTACATTCTGTTCTATCTGCTTCTCTCCCATTCCTCAGTTGTCCATGATACTAGCTGCTGTGTATTTTTTCACTTAGAGTTTCCAGTCCAAACTTTTGACTAATGGTTCATAATTGCGGTTTTCCTTATGCTAACAAGGAAAGATTTAGTGATCAACCAAGCACAGCATTTGAGGTCAGAATACTTAGGGTTTTTTTCTCTCTGTATTTATTCAGTTATTGCCAAGCTCCTTCCCTTTGCTTGAAATAAATCTACCACTGACATTATTTCTCATCTGCCTTCTATGAAGACAGGACCTAACTGCAAAGACTTGGAATGTGTCACCTTCACTAAAGTGGAGTCCAGACTGAAATCAATCTCGGTGACAAAAGCAGAGTTTCTATTGGCGAGTTTCATTTTCTAGTGATCAAAATTTACAAAGAGAGTGGCTGAAAATTCGTCACTGTAGAGCGGAGTTTGGGTCCAGAAAGAAAAGAATTGTTTTTCTGTTTCTATTCCAGCTGGAATTTTCAGCAAGAAAGGAACTGTCCCTCTTACTTACATGAACAATATCTCCCAGAATAGATTCTGCCAGCCCTTTTTAGGGATTGTAAGTTTTATAGGCTTGGAATAGGTAATTTTTCCTTTCATTTGTTACCCAGCAGAGCAGAAAATGCTGTAAAGCCATTGAATTAATAGGTTGTATAACAGCCTTTGTGTGTTTCTTAAACTCTATTCTCATCCATGGTCATTGAGCATTGCCTGATTTCTACATACACGTTAATCCAAGAGCTTGTAAGAGAGAATCCTTAACTAGGAAGATTCATGATACTCTTAAAGAAACAAAAGAAAACAAAACAACACGCCCCCCTCCTTTTTCATTTGGTAGGGGAGGGTGTGTGTGTGAGGCATAGTGGATAATTCTGGTTTTTAGGGCATTATTTCTGAGTCACAAACACCTGTACTATAATAAAAGTTTAGTGAATCCGTAAAAGTACAATCCAGGTTATGCATAGTAGGAATGCTCAGGGAGGCAAATTAGGGGTTTATTATAAGGGAAAAGTAAAATGCTTTTTGATGCAGAAATGCACCAGAAAACTGAGGTTAGTAAAAATGTCGTAATGTGCTTTTGTTAAGTCTGGTTTTTCTACTGTTGAGGGAGATAGACAAGAGGCTTTACAAATTCTGGTACCTGGATCTAAAAGCTCTGTGCTCATCTCCCTTGCTATAAAGAATGTGACCCAAGTATTTCTTGGTTTCCTTGACTTCTTTTCAGTTCCCAGATTCTCATCTTTTTTGATTATGGCTGCTGTGGGAATGCTGTTAGATGTATGGTATTTACCTATTATGTTGAAGGAGGAATATACTATTTATTCTGATAATACAATTGTCTTTCAATTACATATGTCATCAAAAAATTCTAGTTCTGGGCCAAAGCTCTATGATATTAAAAAACGTAGGAGCAACCAGTGTTGTTCTGAAGAACAGATTATGTAGGCAGGAGGATACAAGTAGTAAGATGAGAATGGGGGAATACAAGTGTACAATAAAACACCACTGGTTAACAACACAGGCTGTGATCCCATTTATACAGGCAAGACTGACTGGCTGCTCAGTTAACAAACCAAAGAATATCCAGCAGAGCCTGGACAGAGCAATCAGTGTGTTGGACAAATGGGTGGATGGGTGACAGAGCACATCTGGAGAAATGTGCCATATGAGATTATTTTCAGAGCAGTATCAGTGTAAACAATACTTTTCCAATAGGAGAATGGACTTCTACAATTCACTCAATTGTGTGAGAGAATTTTGGAATAAATTATGTAGATAGTTGAGACTCTCCTCAAATTCCTGTGCTTAGGTCAGTGTTAGGGTTAAATGTCTTATTCAAACGCAGCACATACTGTTGTACGCTTGTACAGATGTGGTGCCTTGGAACCTCTCAGACAAGTTGTCCATGTGCCAGCATCTCCTTTTCAAAGTTTAAGGAATTAAATGGTGACAGTCCAGCCTTTGTTTTAGATATTAGATTTTTAGATAGGTTTCTGCTTGACTACTGGTATAGTACAGCAATTGACAATGTTCTCAGTTAAGACTTCATTATTTTAAGTCCCCTGTGATGTGAATTGCGCAGTTATGATGCATGTTTTTATTTTTCACATGGCATTACACATATGCTGAAACTGGCTATATCACTGTAAACCGTTGCCACATGCTGATGCCTTCTTCCCCTTTTCCCTCAGCCTTTCCTCCTTCTGAGTGATATGAATTTGTTTAAGTATTTGGTGGAGGAGACCACATGGATGAAAAATGGTGGATACCTAGAAAAAACTTCTTTCCCGATAGCTTGACTTGCAATATGCCCTTCACAGTGCAGAAAAGAAAAAGAGCTATCGTGTATATCTGTACTTGATCTCTTTACTTCCTTAAACAGAAGAATGTCACAATAAAGAAACATAAATGCAAGAAATAAATGTTTGGAGTCTGAATAATATTCATTCCCTTTCTATCTGTATTTCCTATAAAAACATATAGATATTGTATAAGGTGTCTATAATGCTACTTTATAATCCAATCTAATGATTAATCCTATGGCTGGGATTGTTCTAGGTTATTTGATTCTGCACAAATGTCACTTTAAGGCATGGAGAGCTTCCTTACAAAGATATTGGGTCCATTGCTTTCCATGTCAAAATTCTCTTATCGATCCTCCCAAAGATTGTTAAACAATCCTGGAAAAGGATTATTTAGAGACAATCCTGGGTGGAGGAGTCAATAAAACGTTAAAAAAATCCAAACTCCAAATCCTGCTTCTTGTGGAGTCTTTAGTGGGTGGAATTTATAGTAAAAATTATTAATCTTCCAGTAGATTTCAACAGTTACTTTCTATAGCAAAGAGGATCAGATACTGCGGGATGAACAGCATTGCCAGATTTCATGTAGGTATTTGGAGGTAACACAAAAGAGGGGTAGTCTAGAGATATAGGTGTTACTAACTTCAAAGTATTTGTATTATAGGTCTTTTATTCTATTTTCTACAACTTTCTACAAGGACTGTGAAACAAAAAGCATTCAACTACCTTGCTGCTTATAAACACATCTATTTGAGTCTTCCCATAGCAAAATTGGATAAAAGCAAATGAAATTTATTTGGCAGGAGGGGAAGGCTGCAGAATCATGGTTTACCAGGCATCACAGATAAATCAGCTTTTGGGAACTGGTGTAAGAGAAGGACTCGAACACTGTGGGGATAATTTTATCCTAATGGGCTGAAGGTCAGATGCTGTATATGGCAGTAATTAAAATATTATGTTACAATTCTGAGAATGGCAATCTGTTTTTCTAATCAATAAACGGTGTCAAACAGCTGAAGAGCTCCAAGTTACAATTCCCTGATCACATATATGGGGCTATTGCATTGCAACTGTGTAGTTAATCAATTGACTAACATCTGTGAAACGCCTTTTCTGTTAGATGCTGGGAGATTTTCTGTTGGACAAATTCCTGAATAAGACTGAATGCTGGTAAGCTTCAGTGAGGCTTTGAAAAGGGCTAATACAGTTTCTTTTTTTATTGGTTGGAAATTACAGTCGAACAAGTGTCTGGATTTGTGCTGTTTTCCTGAGGCCAGTGTTGCATGGGAGGGGATCTGGATTTTTCCTGGAGAGGGACACTCCTATAAAGGGAAAAAGGAGAGGAAAATTATGTTATTCAAATTACCTCGTGGCCTTTTTTTCATCAGGGTTATGGCCAAGCAAGAGTAATAGTTGCATCACTGAATATACTACTTGGGCAGAAAACATCGTGGCTCAGCAATCAAGGTTTTCAAAATACATTGCTGAAGGAATTCAACTTCCCATGTACTCCCTTAAACAAACTGAAGGAAAATCCTTCATAGATTCACTAATTAAGATATTTATATTGTAGTTGCTGGTTTGTTCAAAGAGACATTTATATTCTTAGGTTGAATTATCTGATGTCAATAGAGATATTTCACCGTAAAAAAGTACCAGGCTGAGGGCTGGTAGAAAGCAAATTAGAGTCAAAGAGCATGAAAATTGGATAGAGGTATCCATTAAGGATGTTGGTAGCTCTACTTCCCACAAAAAGCAGCATACACAATGGATCTAAAATAGATACAGGAAAAGATCATTGACAAAGTGTCTGAGAAATCAGCAAGGAATTGCGTTAGGAATTTAAAAAAAAAGGTATTTACAGAAAAATTAGTTGTATCTTTCTGCCATTCAATATTATAAGGGCGGATGAACTAAGACGCCTTAAGAAGATGGGTACTGACTTGATGAAGTAGGCATTTTAGGAGCATGAGGAATGCTAGAAAACCAATGGCAACCTGTGACAGCTGGATCAGAAACTGCTTTGAGTGAAAGGTGCCTTCTACAAGGCCATTAGGAAGCTTTTTAGAAGTGGAAAACACTGTTCAGTTGACTGTGTAGGAGCTACATTCTAGGCTGTAAGAAAGCAAGTTTATTTGAGGAGTAGCAGTGATAATTTTCACATTGAGAGAAGGTAGTGGAGGAGATTGCATGGATAGAAAATGGTGGATATCAGATAGGCAGGAAAATCTAACCAGCTCCTTACAATAGGGCACCTTGTGTACGCTTATCCCATTAACACGCCAAATTAAGCAGTTGAGGAAGGTGGAAGAGCCAGGAAACTTTATGACCCTTAGCAGCGATTGCTTCCTTGAGTGCTTCCCTCTGCAGCCAGGGCAAGAGGAGGCTGCTCTGGGCAGGAGTCTGTGCCTCTGTTGTAACTTTTAGAACTTATAAGTAGCAGTGGTCACAGTGAATTAAATTAAGATGGCAACACTGATGGAGGGATGACAAGATACAGAAGCGGGGGTCCTGTTGGGCTAGCCTCTGGCCTGGCCTTGGCATGTGTCCAGGGAGGTGCTCAGGCCTGGGGCTGTGCCTGCTCTGTGGTTGGGGCAGTGGGACAGGCCCTAGCTGCCAGGCCCTGTCCTGCCCTGCCAGCCTGGGGAGCTCCCAGCCCCAGGGAACTAGCTGCTGTGAACCCTGTGGTGCCCCAGGGCACTGTTAAGCAGAGCAGCTGGGGAAGCTAGGATGTGTCAGCACAGTTATGCAACAAGTGACCATGGGGGAAGGAAGGATGAAGCAGGTTTGGGAGCTCTCTGAGGAGCAACACACCCACTGGAGCCGCAGAAACTACTACTGTGGGGCGATGCAGGGCTTGTGCTGCCAACTCCAACCTGTTGTGGAAGATTGTATTCTGTCTGACGGCTTAATTTGCTTACAATAATCCTGTATTGGGATTAACAGGGTTTTTAAAATGTTTTTGGTGGACACCTGTTCTCTGCTTCTGAAGACAAAACACACACTAGGCTCCAGCTCATTCGCAGCAGTGGGACTTAAACCCCTCCAGAGCAAACACCCAGACTGAGGTCAGAGATAAAGCCCAAACCACAGCAGGCTCTTCCACTTCTCCTCAATACCTGTTCTGGCAATACCAGTAATTGCTTTTAGTGACTATTGGCTTCACACAGAGGAAATATCTCAACAGAAAATCTCACCTGACTGAAAGCTAGACACTTGGGAAATAGATTTTATTGCTAAATTAGAACAAAGGGCTTTTTAGATCTATTTGCAATTACCTCAGCAGCATATTTTCCTTGTACTCTAGTGTTTTTCATTTTGTATAGACTCATGTGAACACCTTGTATTCAGTTTTTAATTAAATTAACCAATATTTTTTTTTTTTTTTTTAAACCAGCTCAACAGCTGCAAAGTATCTGTGAACATTCTGGGCAGAAACTAAGTGCGGTTCAGTACCACTATTATTCCAGAGTGGATTGTCTTGTGGTTGGCACTAAAAGCCTTTTCCTATAATCTGGCTGCACTGGATGTGGCTACAATACATAATCCAGTGCAGATAACTAACTGTGATGTGAATAAGACTGAAAAGTCAAACAATGAAGACAACACCTGTTTTTAAAAAGTAGATGCCTCTTCAAAGTTGGTGGCCTTTTTTGAACTGCCTTTTACAGATCGTCTGAACAGTATTTATCCTGCCCTGTACACTAGGACAGAGTAGAATGAATTTTGTAGTTGTCCGTCCTGCCAAAACAATCCTCATGATTTTCTGTTTGGAAGAGGTGCACTTAGCTTCATCGTCTTCTGGCAGCTGTGCCACTTTGAGAGATGAAGACAAAATGAAACAAGAAACCAAAGGGCGATTGTGCAGGCTGGCACAGAACATAGAGGTGGGAGTTAGTTCCCTCAAACTCTCTTTGTCACTGTGGAAAATTATTTAGGCCTGATTCTCAAAAGAACTGAAAGCCTGAGCCCCCAACACTTTAGTAATCAGTGATCCTTCTGCTCCTAGATACTTTCAGATTTGGACTTTAGTCTCTGCTTGTGTTTGTTCCTCACCTTATCTTACTGGGTTGTTGTTAAATGCTCAAAGGACCCTGAGGCACTATGACAATCAGTGAGAAGATGCTAATGGTACAGGAAAACTAACCTCACTTACCATCTGCTGTCCCATCATTAATTGCGCATGGAAGGACTTTTTATTCAGTTTATGTGAATCTTCTGTCTATATAATGCATGCTGTATGCATATTATACCCTTTGCAGAGTTCTTTTACATTTCAGGGAGCAGTGTACTCTATACTTTTAAACTGGTTCTCAGAATAACTTGACTTGCATCCTATGTTTATATTAGAATTTAAGTAACTTACGAATATTTGAAATCTGATCTGATACCTTTCTGCAGGTATTCACAAAGAAAAAAAACCCAATACTGGTGTTTTAAGATTTAAATGGATGTGCCTCAAAATGAAGGAAATCTTGTCTTTTAGTGCATCTCCAGTACTCCTTAGATGATTATACAAAAGGATATTAGGGAGATGACACGATTGCTGGAAATCGCCTTAATATAACGAATTATTGCTTTGAATTTTTTTAATGTGGAAAAAACCACATTTTTTTAATTTTTTCTTTGAAAGACTGTGTATTGAGTTAAAGCAACATTGCAACTTTGCAACGTCTTGATAATTTCTCTTTGGAATATAGTGCGGGTACCAGTTAATCAAGGTCATCTTCAAGAAGCACAGCAAAGTCTGTCAGAAGCAATATTTATGAATGGATTTTCACTCTTCTGTAGTTGAAATTAAAGTTGAGTCATTCTTTCCAGTAATTTCATGAGCAGACAAATTTGAGTTGACAGAGGGATAAAAGGTCTGAATGTAGGGTCTCCAAGAGATAGCTCAAAATATGTCAAGGGTTGTACATCACTTCCTGACATGATAATGCAAATGCTAGTTGATCTAGACATGCTCCTGGAAGTCATGTAGCAAAAGCACATCTTCATTTTTATCGGGAACTGCTATTTGCAGAGAGTGAGACACAGAGAGCAGGTAGACAAGTTAAGGATATTTATTTTGAGTTTAAAGTATACTTCCTACTGAAGTGTACAATAGCTGTATTTTCTTCAAATGAAAAGTTAAAGCTATGGCTGGATATTATCTGCAGTAAGTTTTACAATGTGTTATCTATACTTTCTTATGTTGAATTACTAATTCACAGTATTTAGTCATATTTTGAGAGATCTATTTGCAGTAGGTATCAGCAAGACATTTGTACTCCACTGGGACAAAGTAGATCATAAAGGATTAGGCAATACATAGGAATGGAACATAAATGATTTTGGCCACAGAAATAATTCAAAGGAGAAGAATGATTAATTTGGATGCATTTTAATCTGTTTAAAGTCTCCTTGTTCTGCAAACATGCATTCAGATTTTAATTTGGGGCATATTAGTCTAAATAATCTGAATACCTTGTGAGAGCTTTCACTTTTTTTTTTCCTCCAGAACTAAGTATTATAAATAAATAAATAAATAATAGAGCCTCCTTAAAACAAGTAAAGGAGAAAATGAGATAACTGCTGGAAACTTAAAGATCCTTGAGTTATTTTTTTTTGCATGTGTGGAAATTCTAGACAGCTAGGTTTGAAATTTAGTAAGCTTATATTGTTAACTGGAGGTAACTTTAGGTAATTGAAAAACTTTTTCATTAAGAAGTAAAAATAATGCTCTAGAACTACCTTTTCCTTGTCTGAGGCATGGAAGAAATTGAAAATTTGTATTTGTTAAGGCATTGGTATGAAGCATACTGGTAAATAGACACTAGTCAAATAAATGTAATAATTTGGAAAGATCTCTAAGTTCAGCTTTGTTTTCAATTCCTTTAATTTTTTTGTCAGCTGATGTTTTTCACCAGTGCTGTCTATGGATATATTTGGAGTTTTCAGAGAAATATTTCTTGTTATATTTTCTGTTATTGAATGTCCCTTTGTTCCTAAACAACTGCTATGAAATGCAGAGACTAATATTTGCAGTTACTTTGATTAGGCATGCCAGAAATCTGTTGAAGCAGCATGAGGACTTAGTGTTAGAAGACCATAATAATAATTTTCCATTCTCCAAAACTATTACAGTCTTATTATTTATATCATTGCTTACTTTGATACTTTATTATCTCTGAATACAGAAGAAAGGTTTTTGCTGAGCTGTCAGTCTGTTGTTATGCCTCTTTCCTGGGTGTTAAATTAATGTAGAAATGGATAAAGTACCTGGAGCTGCAGAAGAGCTGGTGTCCTCCTCTCAGTTCTGGAAGCTGGGCAGGCGTCAATGGTACATGTTGTCTGCTATTTTCCTAGGAGCCTCTTGTTAGTCCTTCTGAGCTCCTTGGGCCTTTTCTGACTTAAACTTTGTGTCCTCTGTTTACTTCTGTGGTTCACAGTCAAATATCACCACTGTTGCTTGGCTGTGATTTAACCATATATTTTCTCCTTGGTTTTCTGCTACTGGTAACTGTACACTACCAGTTATCCTGTAACTACCCAACTATCTTTAGAATGCTCTTTGATTTTTAGACCATCCAGATCTTCCCAGGCTGCAAAACAAGTGTCTGTTTCTCTACTTCTTGAGTCTTTTCTCCAGTTTCTTTGAAATTTGGCACTACGCAGGTACAAAATGCAACAGTGCCAAGAGCATTCTGTGTAGTTAAAGTTTATGTCTGTGTTGGGAGATGGCATAGGTAAGCTTAATAGCATTGTTAACATGTTTTATAGCTCTGGTAAAGAGCTTGCCATCAGATGGTATGTAGTGTGGACAGACTGAATCAAGCTATCTTATCATATGGGAGTAGTCTGACCATCATTCTATTTGTTTTTATCTTCCCTCCAATCGCCACCCCCCTCACCTTTAACTTAAACTGAAACAAAATATGTAATTTAAAGTACAGGTTTTTGCAGGTTTGTCTCTTCCCTATAGAAACTTGGGTGCTTAAACTAATACATGGAAAACAAGGCAGAATATTATACTGTCATGCCTGACAACTATTTATACATACGATCATTTCAAAAGCATACCTCTTCCTGTAGATTCTTCAGAGGGAGTATCTGGTTACAACCAGCACTGTGTAGATTTTAGAGTTATAATAATTTGCTTTTATTTTTTAAACATCCAGGAAAAAAGATATGAACAGTATGTTTTACTTTTCCTGTGCCTTGTGTTATTAAATACCTTGCAAATTAAATTCTATAGATGAAGTAGGAAGCATGCTTTCAAACATAACTAAGAGTCATGTCAAAAACAGGGGTAAAAAACCTTGCCTATTAGCTGTTCAATAGACACAAGACAGAAGACTAATTTCTGAGCAAACTAAACTATTGCATGTGCATTTATTTCCTGTCAATGCTGGGCAATTTTCTCTTGAAATTACTTTGCTAATTTATTGTAGCATTGTTTTTATTAGCACACAGGTGTCCACTGAAGAATTTAACCAGTACATTAATTTGCTGAAACGGATTTTTGGGCCTGTTGGATGCCACAGACTTCAAATTTTATGGTCTGAGTCAGGACCATAAATGAATAATAGTGTTTTTCATTTGCAGTAAGTAATGTAAACTCTAAACAACCTGTTTGGAAATGTTGAACTAATTTTTTTTTAATGAGAGGTTTTTTTGGGGGGTGTTGGTGAGGAAGGTGTGGTAATTTACATATTTACATATCCATATTTTCAAATCTCATTGTAAATATGCATTTGTAGTGACTTGCAAATTTTGATCTGCTGTATACAGATAGAATATGTATAAAATTAGTATTTCGAATAAGTAACAAGATTATCGTGTGCTGCCTCAATGACTGAGTGTAAATATATATCTGTAATGACCGATGTATTTGGACGTATGTTTATTAGTTAGGAATAAGGGGTATATGTTTCCCTATGTTGTCATTGGCTATGGCTGTGTCTATCGGTGTGTCTCATGAGCTCCCTTGCAACCCTTGCTCTTGTTGGGCTGCGTTGTAATTTGATGTTTGCTAAGTGTTTGGCTGTGTGTGATGGAATAGTTATCTGCGATTCTCTCTCGGGGACCCAGATGGTCAAAGCAAAGGCAAAAGCACTTGAGAAGCAGAGGATGTGTGAGCCTTGACTAAACGCATAATTAGAAACCTTTTTATCTGGTGGGAAGTGCCCCAAGAAGCAGTAGTAAACTTTAAATATAAACCTGATTGTGCTGATTTGTGTTTGACTTCAGCACTTTCTGAATCCCAGATCAAGACTCACATTGTAAAAGACATGGTTTTGATCCAAAATAAATGTGCACACTCCATTTCCCCGCTTTACTTTTATATGAATGCAATTCAATTCCAGGAGTAAGATATCAAGAATTATTTTCCGGAAAGAAAAAAAAAAAAAAAAAGTGACGTTCTGCAGGACTTGCTATTTAAGTTCAAAGCTGTCTTTGGAGGCTTATGCTTATTGTGAGGCACCTAGTTTAATAAGCTGCATGCTGTACCTGCCCTGTATGCTGTGCTATTGTCCATGATAGCTGCTTTGCACTGCTGCCTTACAGATGCTATTCCCGGTACAAGCACTGTATGACTTGCTCAGCTGCACCAACGCAACCTTTGTCTATATCACTGCAGAAGCTCTCTATGTCAGAGGTATACATCAATTCTCATTTCCACATTTTATCAGAGCTGCAGATGCAGTTCTTTTCATCTGAAAATGTTTTGCTGCTTATTTTTCACAGCATGTCTTCTTGGGGCAGCTGAAGTCTGGGATCTGTACCAAGTATCAATCAGGCCAATGCTGCCTTATCTCAAGTCATGGATTTGTTCCCATCTGAATTGAGTAAAAGGGAGCATGATTGATATGAAAACTGTATTGCTGTCCAACTAGCTGGTCATGATTAGCTACCTTGGTGGCCATAAAATCTTACATCTCGTGCAGAGCATAAGCAAAGGAGAATTACAGCCTTTCAAAAAATGTTGACAATAGCTAGAAACATCTACTTTAATAAGAACATAGTCTTACTATTAATCAAAACATGAAATAATAGAATGGTTTCAGCAGAACTGAGGGCTACAATTTTACTCTTCGCTAAGCCCACCTTCATAAGCATTGATTCAGAAATTTCTTTTCACTGTTACCAAAGAAACAGTCAGCCAAGGCTGGGTATATAAACTGCTGTAATGTTGGACAGATGTAATCCCAGAAGGCAGTTTTCTACAGGTATCCACTATAAATGTGACCTTCTGCTGATCAGTATTTTTTTCACATTACTCATTCCTTCTGTCCCCCTTGTGTCAGATTTAGTACCTGTACATCCGTGGTGTGACTTAATTTTGCCACTGAGTGGAGTTTAGCTGGACCACTGTATTGAAAAATATTTTGCTAAGGCTGAGTCTAGGCCTGAAGTCTCCTTCAACAGCTCTAATGGTGGAGCAGCTAAGTCTAACTTCAACGAGACCTTCTGCTGAGAAGAAATTGTTCTTTCATTGTTATTTTTTGGTGGGCTGGTGTCCAGCAGATCAGCTTTCTGTTGAACAGTTTTGCCCTCTGGCTACTTGATTGTCAAACCCGATGCAAAAGAAGCAGCAGAAGTGGGTAGTTAGACAAAAGGGGTCCAGCCTCTCTCTACAACGGTCTGCAGGTCCCCCAGATTGAGCCTAACAGGAAACTGTGACCTCAGATATACTAATTTGATTGCTGTGTCGTGCTTTAGCTAACTGCTTTGGAATTTGTTTTATTTGAATATTGGAATTTCACAGTAGACTTTTTCATGTCATTGTTGCTGTCTCTAGAGCCAGAGCAGATGTTGATGACAACTTTGGCTACCCCTTTTCTGAATCTTAGAAAGTGATCTTTTTAGATCTTTCACTGGTAAGAATCTGCACTTCTCATAAACCTTTCTTTATCCATATTGATCTTCTCTGAAATGAAGGAATGGGAGGGGAACACATAGAATTTTGCAGCGATCTTTTCAGTTAGATGCTGGTGACAGGGTGAAACCTAGTTGCATCTGATTGGAGTGGTTTTTTGCCAGGGAAAGATCAGAGGGTGCTTAGGCTCAAGCATTTTTTTCCTTTTGCAATATTCTGTGTTCTAGACTTATATGGATTTTGATGATAAAAATCTCCATGATAAGGGACTAATGTTTGGTTCCCTGGTTTGTTATAATTATCTATTTTCTATATAATCACGGGTACGAAATCCTGTTACCTCAGTTCATAATTTGTAAAATGATGATTTATCTTTCTCTAACTGCAGAAATCATCATACTGAATTCAGTAAAATTGCAAGGATGTTTTTAAAGTGACATATATGATTCACAATACATAAAAAGGACCTTAGGTTTTTGTTATAGTAGAGATGTTTTTATAATCTGTCTTTATTTTCTTTTCATGGGATTATGGGAATTAAGGGCAGATTTATGGATTGTGTATGAATTTTAGTTTTATAACAAAAATACTTTCTGATATTAAGTAACTTGAATTGACAAGAGATATTTTACCCATTTTCATGTGTTTCTCTGCCCTACGTGTTTTAAATTTTTTAGGCCTTGCATGTTTACTGGCTGTATGTGTTTGCACCTCTCCATTGCCTTAGGCACTATGTGTTTGTATTCATCTTGTAAAGTGCAAAATAGGTGTAGAACATTCCTACTTAGATCTGGAGGACCTAGGTCTACTCAGCACGAACCTAAAGGATTGCACCAATGCTCAAAACCTGCTGTTGTCCAGTATTCAGTGGTGATACCATGCCTTGTGTTGCATTGAATGGAAAAGGGGAAGTTTTTTTCAACAGGGTGTCACTATTTCTGTTGGTGTAGCATGGGGATTTGCTTCAGCTTCAACTACAGAAACAAAAGAAAGAAAAGCCCAGTTTGAGGAACTGTATGTGTTCAAGGTTCTCCTTTAAATCTGCCACTTCTTGTTGAGCCAAACTGCTTGACAATTAGTAGCGAATGACAAGGAAACTATCGCTATGGACTTTGCCAGAAATTATTTGTCTCTTAACTGTCTAACAATTTGTAAAGGGCAATAAAACTGTGGTGGGGAACTCTGCGGATATGCTGCATTATAGTTCCGCACTAGAACTGACTTACTCCAGCTGTTGTACTGGAGTGCCATTATGATACAATACCCTAGTCTCTGCTACAACATACATAAGCGCCTACACCATGTGGTGCGGTATGATTACGATACGTAACTTCTGGAAGTATCTGTGCAGTTATATACTGAAATAAGGCCCATCTTCATCCCCAGCTTTTACTAAATTCAGCTGTTGGCACTGCAAAGATTGAGAATCAGGATCTTGGCGACGGTACAAGAAGCAAGCTTTGAGCCCAGATCCTGTGCTTTAGTACTTTTTCCACAAGGGTGCAGGATTATTGTTGCAGTTGAAAAACTTCCTAGATGTCCTTGGATATTGAGGTTAGAAGATCCAAAACTAAAATATTGCTTGGTCTCACAGGTGTACTTACTGCATATCAAACTGTTTTGTTTTGTTTTGTTTTTTTCCCCATGTCATTAGAGGTAGGAGAAGGTTTTTACTTAATGTATTAGTAATTTCCTGTGTACAGTTCCATATTTCAGTTCCTGGAATTTCTTCACTCCCAACAGAGATGCTCCCATTTCTGAGTTTTCAGGCTGCAGCTACATATATCAGATAGAGCCAAATACTGAGATTTGTGTTAAGTCCTATTGTATCTTCTAAAATTTTCCTTGTGAGTCAGTTCTACCTAAGTTTTATAGCAGACTCATAATTTAGGCATCTAGCATAGATATGGGTGGCTAACTCTAGGTGTTCACAGTCAACTATGTTGGTGATGATAAAGAATACTGTCCATTTTAAACATACATGTTTTCTAGGCTGTGCTACAGCAGAGAGCTGTCATTTATTTTAATGCAAGTGCTTCCTTTTCTTTTTTAATCATGTGAATACAATAGCAGGTAAACCTGTAAACTGCACTCTTATTTCCACAAATTTTCTTTCAGTGATAAATCTTACACTGCAGTACTGCTGCTAGTAGACAGAAGGCTCTTCCTGATAACAGATGGGGGAATCTTGACCTATCCTTTATCAAATATCAGGCTACTGATTGCCGTCAGGCTGCGTGCATGGGTGGGTGCCAGAATAGTCAGGTAGAATATAACAATAGCCATTCATCACCCCCAGCCTGTCTCCCCGCTCCGTCAGTAAGATAAAATGATATAATATAATCAACTCTACAGGGAGACTCAAGTCTTGCTAGTGTTTTGTTCTTGGAGGAGAACCTTATGAAAACAAACACACACATCTACAAACAGTCCAGGAAACCTCCCCACAACATTTACAGTGTAGTAACTGATTGTATTCATTGACTAAATTGCTTTGGGGCTCTTCTGTGGTTTTTTTGCCTCCCTCTATAGAGGTGTTGTAAGGAAAAAAAAAAAAAGGAAGGGTGTTTTTTTGTTTGTTTGCTTATTGCTGTATTTCTGCTGCAACAGTTAATGATGTGGCAATGAGAATGGTGCCACACGGCTTCTGCTATCGACGGTGACAGAAACAAACAAACAGAAACAGGTCAGGTAACAGGGAAACTATGTAAGATAATAAGGGCCTAGGGTAATCCTAGGAAAGATTACTGTTTGGACTCTGGCTACTTTTTGCTGTGGTGTTTCTGGCAAATTTTTCGTTTGGTGTTAGCTGCCTGTTATGTTTACTTTGCACATGCTTGATTTTGTTTCCTTAAAGTTTTTGTTGTCAAATGACTGTGTTCAGCTCATGGAGACTTGCAGCACCATTGTTTGGTGTATGCATGCAAAGGCCCAGGCCCAGTCAGTCTAATTAATGTAACCAGACCTTATCTTAGTAGTTGCAATCTGTTTTCCAGAAGACCTGAACAGTCCTGCAGGCCTTATCCTGCCATGTGAGCAGATTTTCTTCATAGAGAGACACTCTGAGAGAAAAGCTCCCGTGAAGAATTTATAATCCATGCAGACAATCAAAAGAAAGAAAGAATTATCTTCCATGTTTTACACGCCTTGAACACAGGACTGTCAGGTTTAATGAACTCAGCAGCAGTGGTTTGAGATGTTACCCTCCCCACCTGTCTGCTGTATGGCTGAATACTACACAGTAGCCTGGATAGCAAAATGCGATCTTATACTTTAAGTGGTGGAACACACAAATATTTTGTCTAAGGACTATTTATTCACTATGTGTGGAAATGAGAGCGGTACAAGAGCTCTCTCTGTCCCAGTTTTTTATTAGTAAGACATGTATGAACTCTGCTCTAATATTTTTTTTTCCAAATTCTTTTTTTTTTATTTATTTTTACACCAGGGTTCATCTTCATGCTGACAAAAAAAAAAAATCAGGGCTAAATTTGGCTCATTTACTATAGCTCACAAAACACTATACCTTGTCCTGTAACTTTTTATTAAAAATGAAAACATTCAGTCAGCAAATAGAGCATTTCTGTATGAAAAGTGTATACGTTGGCTGCGTATGTCAATGTGGTTTCTTTTGCTTCTGAGGAGTTTTGGCCATTTAGGTGATCCAAGAAGTGGATGTAAATCTTTTGGTGTTTTTGTTTTTCTCCCTTCCATTTCGAAAAGGAGTGGGAAACACATGGTAGGGACTCAAACAACTGAATGTTTGCTGTGTCTAAATTTAATTTCCAAGGCTTTGACTGCAATTCTTATCTCTTCATAATGTTTTCATAAATTCAAGGATTTTAAGTCCACTGGGTACCACAGCGATAATCTCTTATAATTTTCTACGTAAGAGCTGCCAGATAATTGTATCTACATCAAGTCCATAATTTTTTATTTTTTTTTTTTTTTTTTTTTTTTTTCAGATCTAGGCTTGTTGCTGTTGAAATTAAAGGAAAAAAATTGCCCTTGATTTGAGAACATCATCTGGATAAGAGTTTATAGGCCTGGGCCTTTCTTTCCTTCTGTAGAGCAATAAAAGTACTGAATATATCTGAGAGTGCTTTATGCTTCCTCTGTTTCTGTTAGTCAGTTTTGTTGTACTTTAATACCCAGATTGTATTTGCATCAACACCTAAAATTAAGGTGTTTTCTGTATTTTTGGTGGTGTGTTTATGAGAAATTGTCCAAGTGTGCAGGAAGTGGAAGATGTTGGCTCAATGGCAGTAGCGGGGAGAAGAGTAAGAATAATATTTGGCAAAGTATATGGCAAATAACCCCGCCTTATATGTAGAAAACAATGACTTGGGAACTGCCCTCCTTGCCAGTAAAACATGTTAATAAAACATTTTTTATGTTGACATGAAAGGATTTAAAATGCCAGGTGTAATGAAAACTATTAAGATATATATTTCAAATATTTAATCAAAACTTGAATATTTTATACTATTTTAATTTTTAAGTGTTTAAACTGAAGTAAATTTGGCCTTGAAACAATGTTTGAATTTTTAATTTTGAAAATATTGCAGCAGAACTTTGACATCTTCCCTTTGTTCTTTCCCTTTTTGAATCAAAATAATTTGCCAAAATGGATGCAAATTTGAAAAACACTGGTCAAAAGTTGATTTTTTTTTTTTTTCCAGTGAAAAATCCATTTGTATTTGTTGGAAGGTTCTGTATTGTTTCAAAAAGCTTTAAATGATATTCCTTTACAGCCTGTAATCAATGCTACAATGTGCATTTAAAGCACTAGTATTTGAAGTGATTTAAGATAGCCACAATTCTAAGTATACTTACCTAACTCAGAATTTTCATTCTGGGATTATGTTTTTTAACTGTTATTTTCTTGGTTTTATGGCTCAGGATTTTAAGGGTTTTGTTCAGGTATGCTGCTCTTTGAACAGAGGGTTCTCAGGTGCAAAAGGAAAAATCCCACTCTCTTACTTCCCTGCCTTCTTGAGCTGTTTATTTTCAACCTAGGCTAGTTAGCTTTGCAGCACTTTGCAGCCCCACAAATAGCTGTATTGATGCAGATGGGTTTAGCAAAGGGACAAGTGGGGTTTGGCCGACAGGGAAGTGGTGCTGCCACTCACCCTGTCAAGAGCATTGGAGCTGGTCTGGGAGTGGTGGTGGGGCCAAGGTGAGCCCCACAGTCTGCCAGGAGAGAGCATCTCCCCACCGCCTCATGGAAAGTGGCTTAAGGCTGGTGCATTTTAACAAATGTGGATAGACCTGTATTTTCTACCGAAGCATGGAGCAGACATTGATAAATAATATAGTACAACTGCCTTAGGTAATTGTATTAATGACAGCTGGACTACAGCTGTTTTAGCGATCGAGTTTTTTTTCAGCAATGCATGCTGTAAAGGTTGGTTCAGTTCAAACGGACCATATGGAAAGCTGTAACTTCCTTCATTCCACTGGAAAAATTGGTAGCAATTCCTGTTGTACAAAATCCTCACTTATGTTATGCTGATGTTTTCATGTGCTTAGTACTTCCCTTGCTATCAAATACCAGACCTACAAAATACTGTCACAGTTACAAGTGCTGAGTTATATATTGGACTATTACTTTTCATAATAAATGTTATTTATGCAAAGATTTTAGATTTACTGCTTCTAGATTTTTATTCACTTTCCACAGTACTAAACAACATTTGAACTGTATATTGTAGAAGATGAGGCAATTTTGGCAAAAATTTCTGTTAGATAATCTGTTTATATGGGGCTTGTTGTCCTAAGAGGCTCTAATGGCATGCTGCCCACCACGTGGAGATCCAAGGGAGATTGCTGCCACTGCGGGAAATCAGATGTTCCTCAGTGTCTCTGCAGCAGAATAGTTCTGTCTGGCTGTGATGGGCAGAGAACACCATCATTTTTTTAGCTAGTGAGAGCTTATGGATCAAACTTCAGTCCTATAGGAAGTAGGCGTAACTTCTTCACTGGCGTGGAGTTGGTTGATTTTTGCCTGATAACATCTGGTCTGAATCCGGGCTCTTGGAATATAGTGAGATTTGAGGTAGAAATAGGAAAAGCAGTTCAGGGAAAATGTCAGAGCTGACCCTTTAACCTGAACAAGAATGATAAATAAATAATTTTTAAAACTAAGATTCTAATAAAATGTTTTCTCAAAGGTTTAGAAATATTTGCTGGTCTAATTTTTAGCATACTTCCACAAATTTATATCATAGCCTCTTTGTTCTAGGGTTGATTTTAGAAAAAAAATACTTACGAGATACTTAGGAGGAAGTCCAATTTTATAATTTAAATCTTTTTAGAAATTGTCAATACAGATGAGTGGTTTGGATTCAGAAGCAGAGATATGCTTGAACTTCTGGGCCTGTACCAGATAAATTCTTCTTATTCCTACAAGGTTAATATATTCAAATATCTATAACCAGCTTGGATGCTGACAGTAAGGACTGGCTAGGAAAGAAAGCAGAAAGTGGCAGAAAAGTATCTTAATCACAAGATGTTTCCTAGCCACTGCCGCATTACTTTGTAGGATGGATTAAGCCTTGCAGGTGTTGTGGACAGCCCAGCTGTGTGGTGTTACTGGTGGGTTGGGGAATGGCTCTGGCTCATTGGCACGGCTGGAGCTAGCCAGCAGGAGAGTTCAGGAAAGGTGGTGCCAGGTCAGAGGCAACAGACACAGGTGGCAACGAGGCTGTGAGGTATTAAGAAAAAAGAAATCACAGTGAATGTAGCCAAATGTTAATACAGTGCCTACAGAGGTGGTAGAATCTCCATCCACAGAGGTACTCGGAACTCCACCAGACAGAAGCCTTTTCCAATCTAAATTGTTCTCTGAGTCTGCATTTCAAATGGCTGACTTTCATGACATTAATTTCTTTTTTTCTCTCCTCGTGGTACTAGCCTGGTAATATGGGAAAACTTTGATACTGTACTGCCTGCATTTGGTAGGCATCACAAATAGTTTCAAGCAAAAGATGAAACCCATACATTTTTATACTTAATTACATATATTTATATAATAAGTATTTAAATTGACAGCTTATTTTCACCAAATCAATACTAAAGACAAGACAAAAAGTCCCAAGTGTTCAGTTTGATCAGGGTTTATTAGCCTTTTGTTTTAGGCAGGCCTTGTGTATCTCTCACACTGTTCAGCAGCTAATGTGCATGCCTGGTAATGCAAAAATACATTATATTCAGGGTGAGATTTACTGCATTCTGCACTTTGGGCAACTTTGGGTATGCCACACTTCTGGTTTGTGATAAATCATGTTTCAAAAAAGTACTGGTTGAAAAGGAAAGGCGAAAGAGGTAATAGGATGTGAGTGTTTAGGTCATTTTTAAAGTATGATGCAGTCTGAATTTAATTCCTAATGTTCATTCTCACTGTAGAATTCTCATTCCACAAGAAAAACAGATGCTATGATCTGGTTTGAAATGATCTTCAGTCGATCAGGTGGATATAATGATATAAAACTGAAATAAAGAAAGTGATAACATTCATCAAGAGAAGAAGGAATTGAGTTTATGGGGGATGCCCTCTAGCTCAGGTACTTAATCTTGAAGGGCATATTTTTAATGTGGTATGGTTACTAGTATGAGTCACAGCAGTATCCACTAGCTTTGTTTGGAAACTATAAAAGACACATAAAATTCAAATCCAGATGCAGAATGGTCAAGAATTTTGATTCATTCTTCTATTTAAGAAATATGATGAATATTCCTTGTAAACCTTGGATATTGGATCAGATGTAATTTTAACAAACCTGGTGTGTTTGTGATCCATCTTCAGCACAAATAAATGGGCAAACTATGTACATTTTGAGATTGCACTGATTGTACACCCATAGTTTTGTACGTTTTTAAATGAAACTCATTCAATGAAAGCATGATCCAGAAATTAAGGGCATGGCATATTCCATTACGAGATATTTCTGTTTCCTGCTTAATGTGTGACACCTGTGAAGGCGTTAACACATATAAAGCTACTGCTGTCATGAGCAGAAGTGTCTTTGGGACAGAAATGGTTCAAGGGGGAGGGATGATTTGCCAGTGTGAACTTTTGATGATGCAGTGCTTTTAACATAATATCTTTTTGGAGGCTTTTGGCAGAGGATTCTCTTGTGGCATCTGACAGCAGAGGGGCTCTCTCCCTCCTGCTGACAAGCGTTGTTTCACTTACACTTAGTCAAATTAATGTCTTCCATTTAATAGTGGGCTGATTTTCTAATTCTTCTCTTCAAGTCTTTAATACTAGTACTGTAAGCAACAGACAAAACCCAGAATTTGTCCCAAGAACTGATTTGAAAAACCAAAATAGAAATAAAGATGAAGATGACCTTTCTGACCATTCAGACTTTCTTCCTGTACCAATGGTAACCTCTTTCCAGCAGGACATTGCATTTTCTTGCCTTTTCATTCACTAGTGCAGTACTGTTCTATGAAATCTGGCCACAGTAATTATGTTTGAGCAAAGTAGTTTGCTTGTGCATGTGTCTTGAAGCCCCTCACTAACACTGATGTGCTGTGCAGATATAGTTGAGTACAAACATAACTATTATCATCTTTCATGGCAAAACCACAACAGTTTCCAGTTACTGCTTACAAATACCAAAGCATAGCAGAGGCTGCAATTTACTTTAGGAATCATCTCCATTATCAATGAATCATCTCTCTCTTTTATTTATTTATTTTTTTTATTAGATGAGAAAGGCAGGCATGCTAATTCCCAGTGCACTAGCACATTACAGAAAACTTCTAATGAAGATGTGTACTTTTCCACTGAAGTATTTGATGACTCTTTTTATAGCACAGATTACCAAATTATTGAAAATATCATAGCCAATGAATTCTCACCTTCTCATGATACATTAAGTGATTAATCTTCTCAAATTCCACCTAGAGCAGTTCCTGACTCTTTTTCTAAATGAAATTTAAAATCGTATATTATTTCAGTCTGGAAAAGCAATAATGGAAAATGTGATCAGAAATGAAGTTGTGTGCACTGCATATCGGATACAAATCTTACTGTAATAATAAAATATTTAGTGTGGAAGTCACACCTGCCATTACCTCCGTAACAAGGCTCCCAGTTACTCCTGTCACAATAGGTGGAGTCAAGTTTAAAACGAAGCCATTTATTAAGGAAAATGGCTACTAATCACAGCCAAATATCCTGTATTTTCCAGGGAGTATAGCTTGCCTGGTTTGTCTGCAAAGATGTCTGAATAATAAACCACAAGTAACTACATGGATTTCTATCTGGTTTTCAGCTGTGAATAAGTAGGCTTGCCTAATGAAAAATTGGTCAGTCTTAAATTTAGCAGCAACAAGGAATGGAAAAAAATCATGACTTAAAAGCAGAGGTTTATTTGCTTTCATTGTAAATACATTCACAGCAAATGGAATTAAGTCATTGAGGAAACTGTTGTGGCAAGCAAGTTTAAGGAAGGTTAAGGAATGAAGTTTCAGATTGTATAAGGTACAAGCTATTTTGCTACTCATAAGATTTTACAATGAATGGCATTAACATCTAATATTTTACAAATGATGACAGTAATGTATTACATGATTTCATCTAGTCTTTGACCATGCACTATGTGCATTATTATATATGCCTAATTTCCCTGCCGGTTACTGTAGGAATTATGCTAGTTCAGTTCCTTGGCCCTCCGTCTACAGCACAATGCTATAATACACTATGTGTTGTGTTGTTAAAAATGGTATTTTAGTTGAATATAAATGAATAGAATTTCTAAAAGGAGATGTAGGAATTCTCTTACTTTGGAAAGTATGATCCAAAAAATAATGTGGACTAGGAAAATAAATACAATTTCTGTATTTTATTTTGTTGTATAAACAGTTAAGAGTCCTTCCCTGTCTTCTCAAGTGACCGATGTCATATACTTGTCCAGCAGATGCTACGGCTAGCTATGATCTGTGAAATTATATTGCCTTTTGATTTCTCTTTTTATGAATTGCAAGGATCTCTCAGGAAAATAAATGTCTAAAAATTTCCCATACAAATTCCGAGTCGAAACAAATCTCTACAATATTTGAATAGATATTTCTCTTCTGAAGACTAATAATTCTTTGCCTTTACCTATTCCCCTGCGTCTGTCTTATGTATTCCCTTCTTTGTGCTAGAAACAATGTGGCCACATGGTCAACTGGATTACAAAAAACGTCCAGATAAACTAAATACAAGGAAATAAAAAAGGGAAAAAAATTCAGTTGCACTGTGGGTCTAGCTAAGTGTAAAGCTGAAATTTGGGACTTACTTTTGATGTGTTATCTCAGATGCTCTTTCACAGCCTCAGTATCTTATAGTGGAGGCTGATCGGCCTTATTGAGGTTTTTTTTCTTGAAGATGAAATTACATGTATTTCAAAAGAGTTGAAATCACCACAAGTGGCTCATCTAAATCAGCTTTTTCCAGGTTATACAACTAACTTCATTTGAAATGACCAAATGATTTAGAGAAAGGAAAGGTCAAATTCCCAATAATATTCTCCTTTGCAACACATTGTTTGCATTTTATCATAACATCCCCCAACAATCTCCTCTCCAAATGGTCCAAGTCTAAGGAGGGATTAAGAAGCCATTAAACAAAATTACTCTGCAGAGGGCAAGCCCATCTTTTTCTTCCTTCGGAGGTCACCCAGTCAATCTTGCTTTCTAGGGCTTCCATACTCTGTCTCAAAGCCTGGGTGCTGTGTGAGCTCTGTCAGCTGAGCCCCCTGTGGCTCATGTGCTTCCACCATGGTAATGAGTCCTGTCCCCCCCCCAGCACCTGTGGTGATGCTCATGGGTGATTCCAGTCACACACTGATGTGAATTTGGGAATTCTCCGTTTGCATTACTTGTCCGTTATTATTTATTCACATTATTTATACCACTTCATGGACATTCTAGGTATTCTTTAAGTGCTCCTTTGGAACAAATAAATATTTTAATTATGTTTATTTAAACTTTTTTTCTTTACTAAGTTACAATTCAAGCTTCTGACTGGCCTAGCTGGAGAGATCTGGTTATTTACTGAGTCTCTCTAGATTTCTCATTAGAGCTGATGACCTTTCAATTGCTAAACCAAGGGAAACCTCAGAATAGACTTTTTTTTTCCCCCTCAAAATCCTCAAGGTACCTTGTGATATCAGCTTGGACAGTGAATGTGTTCAGATTAGCAAACTTGAATGCAAAGTCATATATTAATCACACTTTAGAGCAGCCCTCTGAACTCCTATTCGAATGGTGAGGATTTGAAAAAAAGAGGGACTAGTGGGAAAGTAGTTATGATCTGCTTCTCTTTTTGTTTAGCTTATATACCCTGCTTCATGTCTCTCCACTTTTAGGGATAGAATCTCACCTCCAGATTTAAACTGGAGTGGTTTCACGGTCCAGCTATTCCTAGGTAATTTCAGAAGACAATGATTTGTTTCAAATTAGCAAGATTTTCATTCCTTCTTCCTTCTGCCCACCAGCTGCAAATTTCCAACCTGATTGCCAGTTAACAATCTGATTGGAAATAAATGAAGGAGCTTTTTTTCAGCAGCTGCAAATGTTCTAGTGCTAGTTCTTGTACATGTAGTTTCTGGAATAAGAGCAGCTTATTTATTACAAGTCTTATTCTCCTAGGTCATCAATGTTGCATGATAATTGTCTTAAGGAATTAAAAATAAATCTTTGGAAAAATTAAGACTTTATTAAGACATGGTGGATAAATTTACCTACCGAAGATTTGTCAAGGACAGAGCCTAGAAAATTGAACAAGGTGGGTTATAACTAGATTCTCTGCTTTGGCCTGGGCAAACTGTTTCTGCTTCTCTACAGAAATATCAGACTTCATCTCTGAAGTGTTTTGAGAACCTTGAAAAATTGTCATTGAGGACTAGGTATCACTATTTCAATAATTTTTAGGTCATACAAATCTTGTCAAATGGAAATAATACTGACCTTATCTCTAGAGGGCCTATGAAGTTTAATATTTCCTCTCTTCTTTGCATCCCTCTTTGGGGAAAGGTCCTGTGTAAGAGCAACATGTTGTTATTGCCATAGTGTATCAGAAATCTCTAAGGCTTCATTGCCAGTGAGCCTCAGTGACTTGTGTGCCCCTTATTGCTGAAGCAGAATGGCAGTTGGTTACAGACTTCCTGAAACCTCCTGCCCTTGTCATTTTTACTCCAAATTTTTTGTTGCTTAGTATACTAGAAAACATAATGTAGGACAGGGAATTTGTGGGCTTTTAGCTGTATGTCTGAGATACAGTAGCTCCATACTAAGGATGGTATTGTATTTACTTTAACTGATAGTTTCATGTGTGGACACATGTACATTGGCTTAAGTCTGTTTTGTATCCATTCAACTCGCACCTGTTAAATTGCTGAAAGCAAAAGGCCCCTACAAACACTAAATATGGATAAGAGAAAATAAGCCATGAATTTGTTCTGTTAATGAGCTCCACTTGTTCTCAGATCTGCCTTCACATTTTATCTGTTTTTTCCCTGATCAGCAATTTGAGAATTGTAGAGCAAATTAGAAGAGCTTTTAATAGCCATAACTAAACATGAAACAATTACGACAATGAAGTGCCTTTGAATCCCCTCAGATTCAGAAAGAATGGGAGAAAACTAATTTCCTGAAGACTTTTTCCCACCATTCTGCATAATCTCTGCTAAACCTCGCTCCTATTCCTTTAGGATGACTTGCCCAGTCAGCATATCTGTGGAGGAGCATGGTTACTATGCTGTGCTACAGCCCAGAGCACCTTCAGCTGTGACTTCTACTTCATCTCACCCAATTTAACTACCTCCAACTACAGAAGGCTAATAATGAGCAGGTTGCCATAAGTTTTTGAAGAAACAGCAGGAAACATCTTAATGCAACTGTCAGGCTGTGCACATACTGTAGGCGCTTGCTCTCCTGATAGCCTGGAGCTTAAAAGCGCTGTTCTTTGCCAAGGAAGAGGCGGCTATCTTCAATCTGGCATCTGAAAATGACAAAGAGATCTATCAAACAGAATTAGAAGCACAGATCCTTCCTGTTCTGTTTAGCTTTGTAATTCAATCTGAGTCAAACCAGAGGCCTGGCCTGAGGAGAAGTGCTCCTTCAAATCTAATGAAGCAGTCCTCCGATTTACGGTCATGCAAACATTAACATGTAAACTTCCTATGTATATAAAAGATATAAAGGCATACTGTATATGACAGGAGTTATTTATCAAGGTATGCTAAATCTGAAGCTCTCCTTCTAATCGATTCTTCTTCATGCTCTTGGTAGACTTCCATAGCTACCTTTCTGTTTGTCCTTTCCGTGCCACTCCAGAGATCCTGACTGAATTTCCATCCTGTGCCCAGATGTGTTCCTGAAAAGAGACTTAGAAGTGTCACAGAGAGTTTGTGGAAAACTTGTCTGAGCTGCCAGTAGCATGGAAGATTTATGCTTATGACTTCATTGATTTTTGTCATGACCATTCTCTTTATATCCTTTTATCTGGGCAACAAACTTAATGGTTTCTGAACTATCTAGAATGTGGCCTGTGATAAGACTGTCTAGACATTCTGCTTCTTTTTTGTTGTTGTTACTTTTTTTATGTTCCCAGCTTGGTAAGATACTTTGAAAGTACAATGGCAACATGTACGTACATGAGATATGCTAGGTAAAGATGTAAAAGAAAGTGTGTCTGAAGGAGGAACTCGAAATTCTCCAACTCAGCATAACTTTTCTACTATGCTGTATTCTTCTTCCTGGAATGTTGATTTGTACCTGCTGGGCAGTGCTGATGGAATTGTGAATGTGTGTATGGTACATATCTACTTAAGAGACTAGAGATACTGTTATAGGGATGGGGTGTTTAACAGCTTCTCCTAAAATGGTTCACGCAAAAAATCATTGGCCATCACCCTCATATGACTTTGGTTGCTTTATTTTTCATTCTACCTTGCTTCTTTTCCACCCTTGTTTGTCTGTGTAATCTGCTTGGTGTCTTGATTGTAAGTTCTCTAGTAGAAGCTGTTTCTGTCACTTATCTGTCTATGACATCACAAAAGGATGCTAACCTCTGTTGAGTTTTCTGGGTGAAACTTAAAAACATTGAAATCTTTCTGAAGAGTAGTTTTGAGCCTTTATTCTGTGAATTTTTCACAATAAAAATGGTAGTATGTAAAAAGTAGTATGTTTCTCTTGCTACAGTTCAGGATCTGGTAAAAAATCAACTAAGGAATAGAAGCCTAAATGTGAGTGACTTCCTCTTGAGGACTCATTTAAAAGGTAAAAATTTTGTCAGGGCTTTTGGGTTTGTCTCCATTTACTACACAAGTGAATTTTAAAGATGAAGACATAAAAAGTCATGAAAGATACAGAAACATTCCTAAATGTTCTGTAGCAATGTCATGGAAATGATGACAAATAATAAAGTGGAAATGCTTTTTTTAAAAAAAAAGGTTGGGAATGCCTTCTAGAAAGCGGATAATTTGTCTGAAATCTCAGGCTGGTAGGATCTTCTTAGGGTTGTTCATTCTTAAGAAAAACACCTTTTAATTGTTCATTTTCCACTGAAGTTCAATATTGGTGCACAGCTTTAAAAACAAACTCACTCAAGCTGCCTACAAATCTCAGTCTTTGGGCTATTTTAGTTTGAGAATCAAACTTGGCTGTGGGGGTGTTTTCCAAAAACTAATTTAAGGTGATATTGCCTGAGGCATGTAATTCATTCCCTGCTTTAACCTCTGTTAATTTCCAAAAACCTTGGGAAGTGCTGAAAACTGAATTTCCACTTGGAAAGAAAATGGACAGAGGAAAAGAGCACAAACAATAAAGTCTTAGCATACTAGTGCATTCTTTTAGTGCAAACTTTCATATTTCTTTAGTTCACCTGTAGCAGTCTACAGCAACTTCCCTTTTTTCATCTAACATAAGAGCCATTAAAAACTATGATACACCAATTAGGTAATGTAAGTTAATTTAATCTCTTTAGTAGAGAACACAGATAGCAATGGAATATTATTTATCATTGGGGGGGGAATTCTGGGATTCTCTTTTTTTATCCACATGTTCTTCTGCTAAGTAATTTTCCAGTAATTCAGGAGTCGGCAGCAATGAAAGGCTGCAGCAGGAGCAACATGGTGCTCTGACAGCTGGATGACTCCAGCATAGGCAGGAGGCCAGTAAAGGCCAACTGCACTGCAAAAGTGACCCAATTACTCTCCTGAATGGGAACAGCAGGCTGGTCTTTCTTCTGTAGATTACTGTCACCCTGGTGTGATATAGAAACCACTCCACTAGCCTTTGCGTCCCTGGTTTTCTCCTGTGCTGCTCATGCCTGTATAGGTATGTGCTAACTAAGCTAGCCGGAAGTTTACTTTTTTTATGTTCCCAGCTTGATAAGATACTTTGAAAGTACAATGGGAACATGTATGTACATGAGATATGCTAGGTAAAGATGGAAAAGAAAGTGTGTCTGAAGCGGTATGCTTGGGGCTGTGCTGATTTTCGGTCTTAATTCTTCTGCTCAGGTTTGTTTGCCTGACTCTTGGCTGAGAGATAGCAGTTAAAAAGAAAACTATTTAACCCCTTTTTTGTTCTGGAGCTTTCTTTGGAGATTGCTTTTGCAATTTGAAGTAAATGGCAGAGTGCTGTGGTATTTGACTCAGCATTTTCTAGCAGTTACTCTATGAGGTCTGCATATATATAGATCACTTCTTCCTCACAGGTGCAGAAGGCAACAGAGCTGTGATTGCACTGGAATGATTCACATTATCAAAACACTGCACAAGGTGTCACAGCTCATTTCCTTTTGCCTCCCTGGATGGATTACTTCTCTTAGTTGTTTTGTATTCTGTAGCGTTTATGCCAAGAATTATTTCTTCTTATGTTTCTACATATGCCTGATACACAAACCTGTCTCAATGAGACCTGCAGGTCAGCAGTAGATTCTAAGAGTGCACATGTTTTAAAAGAAATTGTAATTGGGGCTGACATGTCCCCAACTCAACAGCCTGCTTCCCAACTTTGAGGTGGATGAACCTTGTTATCAAATCTGGGACACTTTTTGGTGTAGCCCTCTTCAGTATAGGATCAGAAAACGTTTCATGTTGCTGTTGGCGCTTTTGTTCTTTATTGCAGTTGAAACTAACAATTATAAAAGACCCAGACTGGAAGAACGACTGAATTGACTCAAAGCCCAGAAGTGCTCAGGGTGCAAGCAGCAGATAACAGAGAAAGGCATTTCTCTGTCAGATAAATTGACATCACCACTGAAAACAGTGGCGGTGTTAGTAGTGTAAAACTGCTCTTGATCTCGGGCAATATGCTCAAGTCCAGCACTATGTTAACTTGTTTGTTTCAGACGCCACAGAACAACCATTCCGGAAAGAAAACCCAAACCTTTTTTTTCGCCCATACCCGTAGGCTAGAACAAGTATGCCCAGTAGGTGGGAATGATTCATACGTAAATGGCGATTGTTCCCTGGCAGTGAAGTCTTCAGTGGTTTTGGTTTGGTTTTGGCTTTGATCTTTTTTTTTTTTTTTTTTTTTTTTTTTTTTTTTTTCCCTGCTGCTGTTATGAAAACTTTTCCCTTCAGGTGCTTGTAACTTGGACATATTGGCGAAATTCTCTTACATGCAAACACAAAACACAGGATTTATTGTGCCAAATTTCAAGTTCCTCCAGAATAAGGGATAACAGAAAAATTCAGTAAGGTTCCCAGAGTCTGTAAAACGTGGACATAAATGTTGTATTTCTTAATAACCTCACTTCTGGATGGGTTGAACTTTCAAAAAGAATTGTTGGAGGCAGACATCAGTATGCAATATTCATCCCAGGTGGCAAAGGTATAAAAAGACTGACACCAGGGGTCATATAATAGGAAGTACTGAGCAACCTTAATAATGGGTAGTGCTATCAGACTTGCCTATAAATAACCCGTGTTGTCAGTAAACTAATGGATATTCTGCATTCAACATTCCTGTAAGAGTTAAGAGTAAGTGGTTCACCAGATTTTCATTATTGATGTGTCTGCAGCTTTGTTTAAATATTATGTCTGTGTTTGGGACAGGGGAAAGCTATCAGAATCCTATCACCACTGGTACTCTGTGACAGCCACCTTTCATTGCAGAAACAGCTGAAATCCTGTCAGTATGTTTTCAGAACAGCAGTTGCCACAGCTTAGGGAACTGATGTAGTCAAAATGTTTTAGAACTTCTTGGTGATAAAGAATCTTCATAAAAGATTGAGAGAATTTATGTTTGCTTTAAAAATCATTTTTTTTAAAAAAAAAAAAAGTAGGTGTGGATTTTGCAAATACATTTATTTATTTATTTATTTATTTAATATTCGTTTTAAAAGTGCAGGGAGAGTTTCTGCCACTTGCTGACAGAGGGGGCTATCTGTCCATGGTTAGCAGAACATCCTCCAGCCAGGAAACAGCAGGGGAACTGAAGTCACTCCCAACAGTAGTGTGGTGCACAGGGCAAGGAAATGAAAAACACATGACCAAGAAGGGTTTCAGTGATATTGATGGGAATAACGGATGCCCTTCTCTAAGACCTAATGGGAGAAAAAATGTTTGGCCTCTTGGGTCACTAAAGATACTTACTAATTTTTTTTATACAAAGTATTTGTTAAATATGGATACATCAGGACAGCATTGCAAACTAACAGAAAGTGTTAAGGTGTAAGATTTCAGCCACTGTTGAAGGATAAACAAGAGGTAGACATGAGAAATTTTGCTCTGTGATAGTAATCTTTTTTTAAGACACTTACCTGTAGACTGTGGTAGACTTACTTGATTTTTCAGGCCTATTTTTGAAGAATGCTGATAAGGGTAATCTGAAAGCAAAAAACCAGATTCTTAAGTTTCTGCTTTAAGATTCCCAGAGGAATGAAAGGTGCAACAATGAAACTAGACTAGAATAGTTATTGAACAATCAGAAATTTGTCAGAAGAATGCTGTCAAAAGCAAAAGTGTTAATTTGAGGTGTGCTGCTGTTACTTTGGAAATATATATAGAGAAAAAAAAAATATTTTAAAGTGGCAAAAATAGACACACACTAATATGTCCAGATAATGAGAGAATAGACATGAAACTTGCCATAATGAACCCTAATTTAGCAAAAAGACTTTGCTGGCTAGCAAGTATTCTTACTTGAATACAGCACTTTTTTTGGGCTTACCTATCCATGCATGCACTCTTCTTAAGTAAGCTAGTTCAGTCTGAATCAAGACTGAAAAGTAATACTAACACCTTCTATTACAAGGTAAAGTAGTCAGAGAGACTTTAAGCACCCTTCTGAAAACTTATGTGGGATTTGACCATCCCAAGAGCATCCTGGTGCTGCTGCAGCACCAAAGGGCTCAGAGTAAGATAGTTGCCCAAATTTTTCCCTTTCAGGTGTTTCTGCTGCTGCTGCATGATCTGCCTAGGCTCAAGTGTGCTTAGGTGTGCGTGGAGGATACTATAGTCACAGCAGGGCTGGTGTAATTAGGCTGTTCTTGGCTAGCAACTACTGTACTGCAGTTTGAAAACAAGAACTATTGAATTTATGTAGGGTTCACATTTCAGAAGGAAGATACAAGATCTGTACATTCAAATACACTGTTTATATTTCTCCTATGTGGGTTGTAGACTCCCCCTTTCCCACTCCACATGCCTACATTAACTAAAGGCTACAGGGAAACCCACATAATTAAAAGGCACTGAGGTCATGAGTTGGTTATGAGGCAATTTGGGTTTCTTGTGCAGGCCTGCTGGGTCGATGGAGATACAAGTCTGCTTTCGATAGGAACAATGATCTTCTATTGTAAAACATGAAGGAGAAAAACATGATTTAGGAAAGTCTAGTGCCTCACTGAGGCTTAATTTGATTTTCAGAGATGTATACAGCATTCTGTTTCACTTCAGGACACAGAGGGTTGATCCTGTCACTACTGAAGTATTACATCTGAGAGGTATCCTGGTTGAAGTAGCATCCCAGTTGAAAATAACATCTGATTAAACATTTACTCTACTGAGAAACTAAAATACTGCTTGAAAAGCTGCTTATTGCTACAAAAATGACTAGAAAAAAAAAAAAAAGATAATTTCCTGAAATTCCATTTATCTTCATATCTCTGCGGTTCTCAAAAATCCAACAAGGAGTGTGTGCTTGGTGAGAGTGTCAGGTGGCTTTAGGGTGTGAGTGTGTGTGGGATGGTGCATTTTACTTACCTATCTGAGCTAGGAGCCATGCTTCTGATATTATCAATACATGTTCTTCATCAATCTCTAGAAGCCTATTGATTATGTAGGCAACTTAAGCTGTATTTTATCTATATATCTATCCTATAATGAGTGAAATACCATGAGTAACCATATCTGTGTTTTTGCATGAGATAGGTATTGATAAAAAACACTCTCCTCATTTCTTGTTTATTTTGGAATTCACTGTGAAGCTTCACTTTGGTATGAAACAAAGCTCAGAAGTTAACAAGGCCTGAGGGTTGTTCCTCTTTTATTCTTGTAGTGCTCTCTTCTGTCCAGCCCCCCTTTTTTTTTGCTGAGTGCAATACATGGCCTTTGTGTAACTTAGGACATGGCATAAAGGCATCTTAATATTCCTGTTCTTGGGGAGATGCAGCGTGTGCTGCCAATAGGAGAAACTTGCATTTACATCAACATTTTGCTTGGGTTATTTTCTAATTGGTAAGTCAGTCCTGTTCCACAGACGTATGGGAGCAGATCCTTTATTTATTTATTACAACAAATACTCCGGCATGGTTAGACGAAGTCCCTTGTACAACCTTAGAACAGGTTAAAATTAATAGTGTAAAAGACACTTGTGTTTTCAGGGAATGTTATGTATCTGTCAGACAAGGAAGATGGCATTTGCCAGTTGCAGGAAAGTTAAGTATTGTTTTTAAACTATTTTTTTAGATTTCATGCTCTTAGATGAACTTCTGCACCTACGACAAATCTAAAACTAGTTTTTAAGATGGTACAGTACTAATCAATGGAAATCAAAAGTGCCCCAAGGTTTGGTGTTGAGTCTAGGTGCAAGGTGTCAGTGGAGTAGGGGGAGAGCTGCTTTGGCCATGCTCTTCCGAGTCACAGCATCTCCAGGTGGACATTTTGGATCCTCAGGGTGCACCTTTCAGCCTCATGGGGAAAAATCCTTACACATTGGCTTTTGGTGCAGTGGTTTGGGGTTGGTCAGTTAGTTTGTTTGGGGTTTTTTGTTTGTTTGTTTTGTACAAGATAAATCTTTATTGTGAAATTGAAACATTTTGCAAAGAATATGTTTTCTCAAAAATCAAACATAGGAGAGACTTGAGGCCCTCCTATTTTTTAATTTTGTTTCATTCTTTTATGCTACATCTTGGTATTGCTGACACTCAAGGCTTCTGGGGTCAAGTGCTTCATAGCCAACAAACGCCTGTTGTGCACTGAGCTGGCCTGCCACGAAAATTGGGGGTAACACGATGGTGTCTTTGTGATGGGGCTGTTCATTGTGGGAGTGCCACATTGCTCTGGGGTCTCACAGCTAGGAAGCCCTGGCAGCGACTGTCTGAAACAGCTGTACAGCTGCTTGTGATGCTCATTGTTCGAGATTTTTATCACTTATGCCCCAACTTTGCTACTAAAATGTTAAAAAAATCTGATAAAGCAGTTTGAGATTAATAATTATGTAAAATTTTGACATTTAGCAAACATGTGGCCCACTGCTACTTCTGCTGAGGTTAAGTGTTTTTTAGTGTATGTGCATCCATAAGCAAGTTAGATGTCTAGAGAAAGATAACCTGGGACTTGAGAGTCATAACTTTAATTTGCGTATGTTGTGGTTTAACCTCAGCCAGCAACTAAGCACCACACAGCCACTCCCCTCCCAGTGGGATGGGGAGGAGAATCAAAAAAAAAAAGTAAAACTTGTGGATTGAGATAAGAACAGTTTAATAAGTAAAATAAAATATAATAATATAGTACAATAATAATAATAATAATATGATAATGGTAATGAAAAGGAATATACCTCCCCCCCGCCAAAAAAAAAAAAAGAGAAATAAAACCCAAGAAAAGTCAAGTGATGCACAATGCAGCTGCTCACCACCTGCTGACTGATGCCCAAATAGAAATCAGCTCTTTCTGGTAAACTCCCCCAGTTTATATACTGAGCATGACATCCTATGATACAGAATATCCCTTTGGCCACTTTGGGTTGGCTGTCCTGGCTATGCTCCCTCCCAGCTTCTTGTACACCTACTTGCTGGCAGAGCATGGGAAACTGGAAAAATCCTTAACTTAGGATAAGTGCTACTTAGCAACAACTAAAACGTCACTGTGTTATCAACATTGTTCTCACACTAAATCCAAACCACAACACTGAACCAGCTACTAGGAAGAAAATTAACTCTGTTCCAGCCAAAACCAGGACAGCTTATAAATTTATTTAAACATTTTAACAACTTATTTCATCTTTTGATATGATATTTTAGGAGTATTGTGCAACAGCATCAGAATTGGTGAAAATTTTGTTTCCTTTTTTTTTTTTTTAATATGGAAAGCCAATTCCAATTTTAGGTAGCGTGTCTCTCATTAGAAAACAATAAAACTCTAGTCCTTTGCAAATCAAAACAAATAGCTGAAGGAAAGGAAGTTAAGACTATCTGGAAGGTGAAATTGCATCTCAGGGTTAATTTTTTTACTTATCAAGGAACCAAACAAGATCAGAGCTTCAGTATTGTTATTATTGATATCTTTTCTGCTTAAATTTTTTCTATTAAAGATTTATATTCTTCCATTTCTAATTTTATACTCTTACCTCAATGAACAATCAGTAAAAGACTAATATGAAGCCAATAAACTCTGACTTGTTGAACCATTTCTCGTGGGCTGAATCTCAAGCTTAACCTAGCATGTGAATCTCAACTTAATGACATGTCATGTGACACACATGCCATGATTAATTTTCTTTCAATTTTTCTGCATAAGATGCATTTATCAGTCTATACCTCAACTGCTTATATTAATGTTTTCTTGAGAGTTAAATGTCACCCACCTATGGCAGGCTGTGAATCATGGATCATGAGCCATGATTCTGTTTAATACAGCATGGTAAGGGAAAAAGCAGCAAGTGATACTGTTTGAAATAGCATTACATGGAGTGGTGATGTCCTGACTCTCCCGAATTCTAATATGCTTCTTCCTACATCTCTGTATGAGGTTAGAGTCCATTGATCTGTTTCTCATTTAATTAACATCTTTATTATTCTGGAGGTGCAGGATTTGTTTTGATGTACTCCCTTGATCTTGACCCGTATCTGAATAATTGAGGATTGGGTAGAATCTTCTATAAATGAGCTAATCATTATACATTAAAACCTATTAGAGTCAATTTGTTTAATTCCCAGTAGAGCTAGTAAAGTCCTTATCTGTGTCAAAATCTTCACAACAAAAGGATTGGCTGTAGCAAAGATGATAAGCTTCTTTCCCTTTCCCTCCTTCCTGATAGTACTTTTAAAGAGCCTCCTATACAAAGGGGGGCTGTATGGAATGCTTCTGAAAGCAGGTGTCAGATTTGTCAATAACTAGCTAAATGTCAATAGTTTGAGTGTGGGGGGGTTTTAATCCTTTAAATGAAGCATGGTAAATGTTGATACAACGGTGCTCACGGCAAAATGATTGTGAAAGTGTCTGTACCAGTGTTTACAACTCTATGAGCAGTAGCCCAGAAAAATTAGGGTATGTCAAAACTACAGCAGCACTAGAACAGTCGGTGCCCCACCTGTAACCCTGTCTTCAGGGGGCATTGGACCAGCTATACCCGCGGATTTGGTCTACAAAACAATACTATCTTTTCTGAACTCTCTGTGTGCAGGGCACAATGCTAGACTGTAGACCCGCAAACTGTCCAACTTGTTTGGCATGGTTGAACACAGGAATTGGAAATGATGCTGTAAGATAGCATGCAAAAATGATGTCTAATTTTTTATGACTTTTGTTGTTTGAAAAAAGACACACGAGGGAGGATTAGCATGTCTATCATCTTGAACTAACCAGTTGGGAAGTGAAGATTTATAATACAATAACTTTTGAAAATTTGGAAGTACAGAGTTAAGGTTCCTGGATTTAGCAAAAAGATTATGGTTTACAAGGGATTCAAATTTTCACTAGAGTTGCTAGAGAAGATGTAGATTAAGTAACTATAGGATTGTATGTAGTTGATTGTCTCATGGAATTGTGCCCTCTTATCTCATGGTACTCTTGACTAGGTTAAAGGTGCAGATCGTTGAAGGACACATTATTTGTTTAGCTTCAGTGTGAAATGAAGTGCATATGAGCTCCAAAGTACAACAGACTCTCCTTTTTCATGCTTAGTATTGAGCTTATGCAAAGCAAGGAGCAAAATGGTCACCCGCAGTAGCACTGTATGTGTGTTGTGGTCTACTTGCATCTACTGGAGCTTTTTACAGACAGGACATAAATTTGTTAAATCAAGAAGTGGTCACAGGACTTGCAGAGAATGGATGGAGTAGCAAAGCCTGACAAGACAGATGGAGTCTGCTGGTGCTTACCACTAAATCTTCCCTAAAAGTAACCCTTGAGACAGTGGTCTTTCCAAATGTGCCCTTTAACAATCCCAGTAGTTTTCAGTACAGTTCTAGCAAACTTGTTCCCCTTAGGATACTTAAGAAAATATGCAATAAGATTTAGACTATTTACAGTTTAACTACCCAATTTTGCTACTTCCCACCTTCAATAGTCGGGAGCTCTTAGCTAGCATCCAGACTTAATCATGCTACATATGGTCCCTCTGGCAGTTTTAGAGCTACAAGTAGAGACTACTTCCAGTTTGTCAGATAAATTCTGGTCATAGATATTTACACATAGTACCTAGTCAGCTCTTATGTTTTAAAAGTGCCTGCACATTTAAATGGCAGTTCAGCATTTCATTAAAAGCTCTTCTTGCAATCATTTGTGGAATATGGAGAAGCAGAAATCATGCTATGATATGGGATTTTACACAGTAAGCACTAAACAAATTGGGAGTTTTACTTTGTCATTTTGTGGTTGGGTTTTTTTTTTGGTTTTTTTTTTTTTTTTTTGGTGTGGTTTCGTTTGTTTGATTGGTTTTTAGTGCAATGTGAAATAAAAGAATGGGAAGTTGTGGATGTTTGGTCCTGGGAAGTGTTCAATACCAGGTTGGATGGAGCCTTGAGCAACCTGGTCTAGTGGGAGGTGTTCCTGTCATGGCAAGGGGGTTGGAACAAGATGATCTTTGAGGTCCCTTCCAACCCAAACCATTCTATGATTCTATCATCAGTGTACATTGTTGCACATGCAGAAGATTTAGAAACTGATTAACTTTTTACAGGAGAGGATTCTTTTCTTTTGCAATATCCAGAACACACATAAATGATACACACAGTTGGTTGGATGCAGGTTTCAAGTGCAAACGTTTCTGCCAATAACCTCAACTCATATATGAAGGAACTAAATTTGTTGAGTGGGATTGCAGTCATTTAGCACCTGTGCTAATTTATTTCTTGTCCATTGCTAGGCTGAGACTGCCAAGTACAGTGTGTCAGATTGCATGGTGAGAGCATGATATGTTTTATCAGTGTCTGCCTGCCAAATCTATTCCACATAATATTTTGGGCTGCTTTCAAACTGAAGTTCCTAAGAGAGGAGAGTGAGTCTGGTACACTCATCTTCCTCACTGGTGACCTTTTCTGTTGTGTATTTATTAAAAATATTCTCCAGATAAAACCAGAACTTCACGTGAACAGCATGCATGCAACCTTATTTGCATTCTAATCTTTTGATAGTATTTAGCCACGGGCAAAGTTGGAATTTTACAATCTCGCTTTCACCAGACAAATGAGTCTTACTGGGATGACATAAAACAGATTGCTGTTTGTTTTAAGGTGTGAGAGATTACGTGTTTTCCACTTATTGAAGTAGACAGTGAAGTAAATAAGAGTGTCACCTGGATTTAAAAGCATATGCCAGTTGCAGCAAGGCTATTTTCCAGAAAATTATTTTTATCTTTGTCAAGATAAGAACAAAACTAGATCACTCACTCACTCTGGTGCTCACTTGTTTTCCTGTATTTATTAAGCTAAAACCTGTGACTTGTGTGATATTTTGAGAGAACAGATGATATAATTTTTGAGGCAAGGACTCTTTAGGGTTCACTGTATAACTCCTGTTCATTAGCATTGTGCTGCTATAAGCTGTCATGAAGATAGTGCCCAGTAAATACTCAGCAGCGGGAGAGCAACCTTCACACAAAGAATATTTGTCACAGCTTTGATCCAGGACTGCAGATGTACACTCTCTTTGCAGGAGAGGAGAAGGTTGTCCTACATATGCATTGTGACAGAGATGGACTCCTTCTGTGCAGGGACTGCCACAGATCATGCAGCTCAGAGTGGGTGCTCTAATTCATGTTGAGTTTATGGAGGTCAGCCTGTGACTGAGAATCAGAGGATTTGTCCTGACATTGCACCTTGCCTGTGTTCTCAGCCAGAAGTGGAGCAGAGAAAAATTGCATCTACATTAACTGTAGAAGAGTTTTCTGAAGCTGTCCTAGAGGGCACTAAATCATCTGTGCTATCGATTTTGTAGATAAGACAGCTGCAAAGCAGATGTAAGGACTTTAATAATCAAAATAATTAGCTTTAAGCTTGAGGTCATTTAAACTACTTTGTTGTATACTTGAATAGATGAGCGAACAAGATGAATTATGTAATGGGTGCACAACATAAATGTCTATTTTGTGTTACTCTTGAAAGACATGAACAGGAAGGTGGTCAGGTAAATATGGTGAATAACTGGTTGAGTTAGCTAGGTAAAAATTTGGTCCCATCATTCCATTCATCGCAGTTGGAGGAAAGGAGAGATGTAATGGCTCAGAATAACTATAACTCAATGTCTCAACCCACCTACCAAAATAAAAGCTAGGGGCAATCAGTATTTACAAAGTAGGTCTTTAATTCCTTTCTGAATTCTGTGCTGTATCAAAACTGTGTTATTTCTTTTTACATTAACTATCTCTCCAATAGCTACTTATATTTTAAATTAATAAAAATGTAAGCCGTCTCATAATATTTGTTGGAAGCCCTGCTTCCTTGGGTATCTTAGCATCTAGGCTTAAGGGAAATAAATGAGCTGGTTAAATACACTGGAGTTTTCCAAATGTCTGTGACAGAACTGGCTTTGCTTTCAGAAGATGGTGGCTAATTGTGATTACAACAAAAACAACAATAAGGAAATCATTTCACCCTCTATTCACTTTCAAAATGAAGACCTTTTCTCAAAATAATGTTTTCCATCTGTTCTGAGATTTCACCAAACTGCTGCATCAGGGAAACAGAAGTGAGAAGTTTGGTGTCTTTGCAGTTTGATGTTCTTATTGTAATGTGAAATGCAGGGAGGGTGTATTGCGTTAGGCTGAGGAAATTGATAGAATATACAGCACGCTTGGCTTGTAGGCTATAGTAGGAATAAATGCTTCTGGCTTCTGTTCTCGTATGGGATATATGTATTTAGGAGGTGAGAGGGAGGACAACATTCTGAAATGTAGATTTTGCATTAAACTGCTGTGTACCAATCTACTCTGTACTTTGGTAGAACTTGCATAGATACAGAAAATACCTTTTAAAATCCCTTTGTTACAAACAAGTTAAGACTTGTGTGGTTCCTTTAATACATAGAAAGTATTTGGGAACTTGGACGCTGACAGTATGGTGCAAAATATTTGTATGCTTTTGTGGCTTAGAGAATGGCTCTATACTAGATGGCAGGTAGAAATGATCACGTTTGTAAAAAGGTTTTAGAAGTTTCAAAAACTGTGTTTTGAAAATAGTGATTGTTAATTAATTAGTAGAATTAAATCCTATGTAGATAATAACTTTTTGATGAGTCCTTTTAGAGGGTAAACTGTATGGAAAGGAGCAGTGAAATAGATCTATCCTTTAGAATTTCCATATGAAATCCATCTTATGTGGACAAAGCATCCTGTGTGTCTCGATAGTCATGGCCTATATTGCACTGTATATCAAGACTGAAATGCCAGTGTACTTAGAGAAATGTCTTCTAGCCACCCACAGCATTTCAGGCTTCTGTGACCTTATTACCGTTTCTCTCTTCATGAAAGCTGGTGATGAAAGTGCACTCAATAGATCTCCTACCATTATCCAGCCTGTTTCCTGTGATCTTCTTAAAAGAGTTAGGAAGAATTCCTAGCTGGGAAATGAATCTTAGGGTTAATGCAGTCTATCTTATCTCAGATCCCACTGGGAGAATAGGCTTTCTGTAATTCAGCTGAAGGTTATCCCTCCTTTGTGCAGACAAGATGGATGGGGAGATAGAACTGCTTGGTTTTTTAAAAAAAAAAAAGACTGGGGTAGGTTTTTGGAAGGCAAGAAAAAAATTTGATTCCAGTTGGGCACATGAAAAGAAAGGTTTGGGTGTAATAAATGGGACATTTTTAGAAATGATTGCTTTTTATTTAAAGTAGTAGATTCAGAGAAATGTGGAATCCACATTATTGAAAGTGATAAAACCATGCTGGCAGGGTCTGAATGTAAAACCAGGTTCCGCCTCATCCCCGAGTCATTACATCTGTTAGCTATCTCCTGATTAAATAAAAGCTCTTTAAGGTTTAGTAACTTTGCTCTGGATATTGTGGCATCACTGTGCATGTAATGGTTTTAATAAATTTCATTTATAGAACTAAAGAGAAAAGCGATCACTGGCAGAGAGGGCTCTGGCTGCAATACATTAACTCTTTGGAAACCTGTTGTCAGCCAGCATTTATATTGAACTTCACCTACAGCAAGCACTACAGACAAGTGCAAATAATTAACGTGGTTTTAGCTTTGGTTTTATTTCTTTGTTTATTCTTTTAAATTGGAATATACCAAGTAACCCTACAGTGCCCACAGCTGATCATATGCAATTCTGCTTGCTTTCCATTTACAATTGTGGCAAGAGTAGATAATTTTTAATAAAGTAGAATCTCTTATGGAATGTAAGTTTACAGCAAAATATTAATCCAAGTCCTGTCTTTTTTCCCAAAAATCTCAAAGGAAGAATCAATGTATAAAATATTTGGAAGATAAGAGCAATCTGAAAGGACCATATAATAGTAGGCCCATCCTCCAGAGTTTTTTGGAGCCGACTGTAAGCCTGTAGATTTTTCACATCTGTGTTTTAATTTATTTTCAGGTACAAAAACAAGGCTCTAGATCAAATAAACACATGTTTGGTAGTGTTTGTGTGATCCTAGTGAATGGTTGTTGAGTCCACTTCGTGTAAATCTACAGAGGATATGTACTGTGCTTTCAGCTGCTTGGCTCTAAACTCTGACTGAAACAGGACAGATGTGTAAGTCTGGAGGTTGCCAGTTCAGATTCTTCGTATTGGCTGAAGACCTAGTGTCACGTGTGTATGGGACGAGATCTATTATAATATATTGTGTGTGCTGCAGATAGAAAGGAATATATCCACTAGAGCAGAACTATCATTTTAAGATTAGCTTCATCATTTTGTGACAGCAGGAAATTGCAAGATATTAGTAATTTTTATTCATAGGTGTCATTCTCTGCTGATATTGTATACCGATAGCACTGGGAACAGCCCTGTGACCAGGCCCATTCTGTGTGTGTCAAAAAAACAACTGTCTTATCTGATTGTTCCTTCAAAAACTTTGGAGAGGGAAAAAACAGAAATTAATTAGAAACTATTTTTAGGGAATACAAAAAAAGAAAGCAACTGGAGTGTAAAAGTGGTGTTCTTTCTTTTTCCTCTCAGTTTCAAGAAACAAGATCTGCACAAAAAATATCTTCGATCTTACGTTTTCTTTCTCCACGCACATTCCCTCTCTACCTTCCTTTGTGTGCTGCGTTTTCAATGAGAAAAGCATACTTATTTAAAGTAAAATTTACCCCACAGATTTGGAAGGGGAAATTTACCCTTGAATGGCGTGATTATGTACATGGATAATATTGATTGCTTTGGACTGACAAAATCTATACTCAGGCCAAACTGCTTTCTGTGTTACTATGGAACATAATAATGGGATAACAAAGCTTAAGTCTGCATAGTACCTCTACTGGGAATGATGAAAACACTGTATTTTCTTTCGTTTTCACTGCTGTATTACACCTTGCTTGCACTGATGACAACAGATAATTGTGTGGCTTACTTGCAATGCACAAACTATTGGCATGTACTTGTGAGATGGTAGGCTCAAAATGACTCTGCAACAGGAGGCGGCTTCTTGGAGAGTTCTCCAGCGGGAGCTGATTGAATTACAGTCTTAGGGAATGAATAATTTTTTTTTCCCAAATGAAATTTGCTTCAATTATTTTGGGGGAGGGGAGCACTGTGTTCAACAAAAAGTTACCTCTTTGTTGATACTGCTCTCTTTGTACATTGCTTTTGATGAAAGAGATAAAAATGGCCAAGAGAAATGGACAAGCCAAGTGCCTTTCCATTGACATCTGTGAGCTTTGGGTTAAACCTAAGCAGCAGAGCGTGACACAATTTTAGGGAGGGGGTTTGGGGAGGAAAAGCAACAGAAATCAGAAGAGATATACTTTATCCTCTCTATGGTCAATTTTAAATTCCTTGCACCTGCTATGTTCTCAAGGCTCCCAGAATGCTAAAATACATTGCTTTACAGCCTAACTCATTTTGTGAATAATGAAAAATAGCAGTTCTACTCTAATCAAGTTCCGAGTTGGAAATGATTACCTCATTTAATTTTGTTGCTTCAAAATTCTTTGGTTTTTAGAAATCCAGTATGTACCACTAAAGATCTCTTAAACACTTTTCTCACTTTTTGGAAAAAGATACATCTTGGAATTTATAATTTTAATATTGGAGGAAAAAAATGAGAAAACAATGATCGATTAAGAGGATAAAAGAATCACCTCTTTTTCACCGTTTGTGTTCTATTAATCAAAGGTTCATTTATCCTTCAAAAGGTTTATGTCTGCTTTTAAGTCAAAGGTAATTTTGCTGCTGCTTCTGTGGCAAAAGAGGTCCTTTTATGGCAAATCTGACAGAAAACTCATCAACCAGTAAGGTTTGACTGGGAGATAAGATTAGCTAAAATAGTGCTTCACGGATTAGATACTTCAGCAAATATATGCTGTTTTCATGATTTCCATTACTTTTCATCTTGCTCTTCCAGTTAGTTTTAAATTGAGCGTTCAAGATAATTTTTAGCTTTCAGTTCTTTCACGTAGGTAGTATACTACAAATATGTAATGAATACTGTACTACTGGACAAGTCTTATAGTCTAAGCAATACTTGTTTTTGCTCTCTTCCTCTTAGTGGCAAGGAATCGGAAGCAGCAGGAAATAACTGGTGATGGCTCTGGCTTTCAGGAACCCAGAGAGAGCACCAGAGAGACATTATCACAGCTGAGGGACAGTCAGTACAGTTCCCTGAAGAAGAACTTCTTTGAACAGTGGATCTCCCTTGACTTCCACTTCTGGAGGTGCCAAGCTACTGCTCTAATGCCTGGAAGTTACTCCAGTTATTGTAATGGCCATAAAGGTCCAGGCTGGGGAAATGCAGTCCAGGGCTGGATTCACAGTTCTGTATTTTGTGTCTGGGTAAAAGATGATTAAAAAGTCGGTAGGTGAAAGAGCCTAATCTCTGAATTTGCACTCAATTGTTATCTGCAGGGCATGTACATCTTTATAAAATGCAGGAATGGGCTTTTAGTTAATAATTTTGTAAGTATATGAATAAGCCAAAGATACTTTCAGAAAGCAGTGGGTGGAGGCACAGGGAAAAGGAATAGATAAAGAAGACTGCACGTGAGAAGATCCTGTAGCAAATTACAGCACTTTGGGTGCCTGGATATGAATTGACTTGAATTCAGTCTGAAAGTAGAGAGGCAGTCTTTGACCTTTTCAGCTGTTTCAAATGGAGTTACACTGTGACAGGGATGTCCAGAAAAGATTAGCTGTGGCAAAGAGACATGCTTTGCCTATGGGCAGGGTCAACAGGCCAGCAAAGTCAGCCCAGAGCTTGTCAAGACTGAGTACATGTCAAAAACAGCTCTTGGGTGCTATTTATTGCACCTTTTAAACAGTATTTTATTGTGTGTGTTTCTTGTGCTAATAATACAAAGAACAACAAGGTTGATTGTGAAGTGGTTTATTCCATGATATTGTTACACTGACAAGGGTAATAAAAGCTTTGCTTTGAGGATGCTAATTGTTTTGTGGGAAAAACGTCAGTGAAACGAAATCTCACGTGTTTTGATGGGTTTTTTCTGGGTCAGCACTAAGTTAAGAAAGCAGTCATCAGCACTTTATTTCTTTTCCTTTTTGTGATTCCTTTTCTGTTCCATCCTCCCTTTTTCAGTGTTGTCTAGGTACTGTAGAGTTATCTTACTTTGTACAGCAGGACTGATAATTTTTTAAGTCACTCAGGAATGGATTGAGCTGCCAGGTTCAACTCAACAGAATTAAAATTGTTTTCTCTGTTTTTGATATTCTGAATGGGTTTGAATCTTACTAAATGCAATGAAGTAATGCATAATAAAATAATGTAATAAAACTAAACTAGCAGAGATTAAAATTTGGTCCTGAAAGTTTGGAGTCAATGCATAAAACAAACCTAGTACATGTTTTAGTATCCTACATTAGAGGTCTTCCTTAAATTTACCAGCACATTGCAGTCTTCACAAGTTCAAAAGACTTTCTAGTGCTGAGCTGCAAGTGAATAAAAATGCCAACAAAGAGGCAAAACCAACCATACGCACTTTGTGAGTGGTAGTGGTTCTAGAGCTAGGGTCCTGCTGCCCTTGATTGACATCTTTTCTTCTAAAGGCTTAATCAGATTAAGAAGGTAATATACATACTACACATTTCCCTTACATTTCTCTTCCACATAACAAATGGATGTATTTATTGTCCACTGTTTATGTAATAGAGGTACTAGATACTATTCTTGGAACTGTAAAAGGGGTTAGACCATACAATATTATGTGCCAGTCTGAGCTGCCGGTAGATTTGTATTAAGTTGTGGCACATGTAACTTAGAAAACTCAGATCCTTCTAGTTAATCTGTTTGCAGTAGGCATATTTACTTCATCAGAATTGCTCTGACAAAAAAAAAAAAAATTGCTAACATCCAAGTTGAATAATTATTTAAGAATATGTAGACAGGGTAACCAACAGTTTCTGCATAAAAGGACTTAGGTTTTTAATCAATCAAAACTGAACATGAATCAGCAACGTTGTGCTGTTGTCAAGATAAGAAACACTGAACAGGGGATTTACATACAGATATAGAATCTTTGTGACACACAATATAGTCTCGCCCTGCTCGGCATTGGTAAGGCATCAGCAGGGAACTACATTGATTTGTGACATTCGAGAAAATACGGCCTGATCAGAAATCCAGAGAAGAGTGGTATTGTAAATAAGAAACCTATTGAGAAAGACTGAATTTGAAGTCTTTAGTCTATTTTTCTCCATATTGTGGTGACAGAAAATGAGGGAGTTAAAGCATCAAGGAAAATTTGGGGAAAGCTTTCTGAAGGTGGTAATAATAAAGCTCTGGCCTGCAAAGCCTCTGTCATTGTGGATGTTCTGCAAACAGATTAGAGAAATGATAGGAGGGACAGAGGGGATGACATGAGGGCCTTCACAGTTTTTCCTTATAACAAGCAGCTCTAGTACTGGCTCAGTCAGAATTTAAGTTTAATTTGTCAAATATAGGTGATAATTATTTTAATATTATTTTCTAATTTATTATAGTACACTGAAGAACTCTGAAATTACTTCCCCAGGCTTGGGGCATCTTTCAACTGTATCATGCGATTATGAGGCACTTAGCTTTCAATGGAAGGGAGACCACTTCTTCTACAGTTGTGGCTGCTACTTGTTCACTGGGATTTATTTACCCCTTAATTACAATACAGGTTCTACCTATAAAACTTTTTTCTTTGATGTTATCTATTTCTGTTGTCTGTTTTGTAATGAAGATGTTATGCAATTTAAAGTAAGCCTTACTATGATACTGCACACTGCTCATCAAATTCTTCTGGTACTACTGAAGTCTGGTGTCATCCATGTATTTAAGACTAATGTATGTTTTATGTAAGTGAATATTTTTATAGCCCTTAGAGAGCTACCATTTCCCCATGTCTCCGTATACCAAGGTGGCTATTCGCTTCATTTGTGTGTGTTGTCTGTGATGACAGGGGAAGCTGGAAGAATTAACATAAAAACTTGGAGTATTTACTGGAATTTTATAGAAGTGCTGAAATTAATATGAGAATGGATCTGTTCCAAGAGTGTGTGCAGTGCTACTGAGAAGACCTATGAGAAGATATTTTCATTTGCATAGTGTGCAAGAGTGAAGGAGGAAGAAGGTAGGGCTGAGAGGAGGTAGTCTAGATCTGATCCCATAATTCATAAAACAAAAAAGTTTTTGACCTAATGAATTTTTTTTCTTTGTGGTGGGGGTAAAAACAAAGTTAGCATGACCCACTTCCTAATTTTCCTTCTATGGCCTTGCAGAGAATTCGAGTGGGTTTTTACTCTGTTCTGTGTGTGTGCGCAAATGCTGGCTTTATCTCGACCTGGTTGTGAATTGTTTCCAGCGCATAATATTTATCCAAGTGTCGATTATTTAAGCTGTGTCAATGAGTTGTCATCATGTGGTATTTTCTGTTATTAAACAGAAAAAGTTTAAAGCCTTCATCTGATGAATTTAAAAAAGGAAAAAAAAAAAAAAGGTTTATGTGAACTTCCCCAGTCTGACACTGAAATTCACTTTGGGTGAGTTTCCCATTGTGGACATGCTGACTGCCTCCTGCTTCATGCCATCCTCTGCAGCCTGCTGGTTTAGCCACTCCAGCGAGCATCATCTACTGTGAGATGTGTTCAGTTAGAAATAGGCTAGATATTCCAACGTAGTGTATTGACCTTAGCAGAAACAGTGTGGGGACCAGAGATACAAGCAGATCAGGTGTGTGGGCAGTATTGGTAGACTGTGGCCAGGGGACTCTTTGAAGACCATAGCTACAGGTGGAACAAAATGCTTTTGGTGGTTTGCATCCTTCCCCTTTCACCCAGATTTCTTTTTATCCTAGTCTGTACGAGAAGGTAATTTTATGTAGTTCAGAGACAGGTTTTGAAAATCACCTAAGCATCCTAAACCAGATATTTAAGAATTGCCCTCTAACTTTCTGCCCAAGGAGTTGTGGTCCTTGTTTTTCTGCTAAGTAGGAATGCAGTACCCTCCTGCCAGCTCCTTCTCAGGAACTCCTGGGAAGTTCCTCATGCTCCTGAGCTTTGTGCTTGGAGTTTGTCAGCAACTCCACCTGGTTTTAAAAAAACATCAAACTTACTATATTTTCTTTGTATCTCAAACCAGTATTAGTTTCTCTGCGTATGACCACTTGGTTATTTATACCTAAACTGATTAGGAAGTCAGGTAACAGGAAGATTATACAGACCAATTGACTTGTGCAAGCAGGCTGCACTCACTTCTCAAGCAATTGTAACAAACATCTACGTTGACTTATGCGTGATCTAGGAGTTTCCAGGAGACCCTGAATGTAGGATAGCAGTAGGCCTATACATGTTTATTTTTCCCTTGAAATTGCTCTATCTGCCTGCTGTGTGGCTTCCAGGAAGCAGATTTTACACTGCAGAAGTTGTTTCTATGTTACTTACCACACTTAGTGGCTGTGGACTCTTTAAGGATACTTGTACAGCTACTGCTCTTACTGCCTCTGCTTCACTTCACAGCTGCCATCTTGCAGGAGTGTAGCTCAGAGATTCAGCGGGGAGAAAGCTGGTATCTAGATATGCAGTGCAAAGAAGAGTTGAAGAAATCTTTAAGGAATTAGAGAAGTTCGGGGAAAGATGCAGTGTATCCAGTAACTTCACAGCTGTTTTTTTTTTATTCTGTTAAGCATTTATCACTGTCTTGAACCATAATGAACTAGAATTTAGATGTTTTGAATGAACAGGACAGTTTGTAGTGCACAATCACAGCATCTAGAGAGGAGTCAGGATCAAACAGCTTACACTGATTGGTATCACATGCTTTCTGTCCAGCACTTTTGCAAATTGGCTTTTATTCAAATGAAGGAAGGGAAGCCTATTTCTGGAGAATTCATGCATAAAATGCTGCCTGATTCCTGTAATACTTAAAGATCTTCATAGTCACATAACCAAGTCAGGGGGATAACCAGTAATCTGTCAGGTCTCTGAAGTATGAAAACACTATTATCTCCTTCTTTTCCTATTTAATTGCTTTAATAACAAATTTCAGTATTTATTTGATAAGCCAAAACAAGAAACTGTATGAAGAAAGTTTACTCCAAACTAAAAAATGAAAAAAACACATAATGTGCTCCTTTCAAGCAAGGGCTCATTCTCAAACATTTCATTCACATTAACTGTACTCAAAATATTCCTAAAAGTGTTGATTTTCTTTTAATTATCAACAGTTAGAAAAATAATTGTTCCTAAAGCCATTTAGACCAGGATTCAAGTGAACATGAAAACAGGAAAAATACATGATGATGACTTTTATTTCTATTTTAGAGATACAATATGAAGAGAATGCAAGATTAGTAAGCATGAAATATCCTTACAGTTGAGTACAGCTTTGGTTTCTCTGTACTGTATACTTTTGTAACAGCTTTATATCTGTCTGAACTAGGCTAATAGAACTGGCTTTTTGGAAAACAACAGAAACTGTGAAGGAATTGTCCAAGCAGGAAACAGTAAAGCCTTTTTATCATGAGAAAAATATGGATACAGAGAACTCTCTTACCTTCTTACAAAAATATTGTAATAATACAGCTCACTTAATGTAAACCAATTAAAAGAACAGGAAAAAAATGTAAATACATCTACCATTTATTCTACTTAAGAATGATAAAGCATTTTAAAACTTAGATCTGATTCAGAAAACATCTGACTTTTTGACAGAAGATGAGATACTCTTACACAAATACTGTGGTACTTTACAAATACCTCCTCTTCTCCCTCACCCTTCCAAATCTGGTAAAGTTTTAACACTGCTTTAATAAAATAACTTTTCTAGGGAGTAAATTTTATTTTCTTTCTATGTGAATGACACTTGTGGTGAATCTAAATAACAGAAAAGTGGAACATGAATCCAATTAATCCATGTAAATTTTTAGTATCTGATCTAAACCCCCAGCATTTACTTTTGCCCCTTAAAAATAAAAGGGAAACACAGGGGATTGAGTGGAATCCAGATGCAAGTTCAGGGCAGGAAGGATCAATATGAATAGTTTGAAAAGTGCTGTCAGACACTGCTTAATGGGGGATACAGTTGTTGGAAAGATCAAACTGTAGCTGAATTTATTTCGCTTTCAATAGAGGATAGTATTTCAGATTGAAACACTTAATTGGTAGTATACAGTAAAAGTGACACAGTAAAAATGTCTGGCCTGTGTGTTAATTAATCTGTCTGAATTAATACAGCCTTATTATTTATTGGAATACAGTCATCAAACCAGCGGCTGATGGTTACAAAGGGGGGCCATTTCAATTAACAGGCATTGTTCCCAAAGGGGTGGTAAGGAGAAGTAAGCAACAGATATGTGCAAGTATTCAGGAAAGAAACTGTAAATGAGAGAATGGCTCATGCTTGCACCTGATTGAGATGTGAAAGGACTTACACTTTGTGGAGAGTTTCAATGATCTTCAGAGTGTTTCTTCAGGGTGCATAGTTTACTAAGATTTCCTTTTGGCAGATGGTCCATTAGTATTAGCAGCAGCCATCTTTATTCCCTTGTGGGTAAAAATCAAGTGCAATAAAGCCTAATCAATCTTGGTTCATCCTTCGTTACTGAAATAGGAGCTCAAGTTCACCCTCTGACTCTTTGAGGGTAGGGAAGAGAATTTACGTCTCCTATTGCTCAGCTGTTCTCATTTACATCCACATTTACATATTGAGTGGGTGAGAGTGAGAGAGGCAGAGTAGTGTGCAGGGTCTTCTCCCAGAGCAGGAGGCTCATATACTCTGCATTCCTTCCCTTTCCCACTGAAAATTTCCAAAACATAAGAGAATTACTGATCCACCTAGAATCTGTGTTACTGGACGAATTTTCACTATAAGTGAAAAAAATAACCCTACAGTTTTTTGAGACCAACATGAGGTATTCTTTGTCAATGTAACTGAAATAAACCTGTTTAAAAACTGTTGCCTCAAAGATGTGATTTTTCGTAGCAACATATATGTCTACACTGTCAGAGTTTTTTCCTTCCCCTTTTTTTAATGTTCCTATAATACAGTCCTTAGGAGACTGAAATGCCTTCATAGGTAGCGATTGAGCGGTTTGACGTGTTCCTTTTTAATTTTTTAAAAAATTTTTTAAAAATTTCTTTAGTAGGTTGATTAAGGACCTTGGGATTTTCAGGACTTTCTTAGCCTGAGTGCACCACCCCTGACAAATGTGTTTGTGCAGCCTGGTATTTTTAGTGTATATCAAATACTTTACCCAAAATACTTTCATTTGCGTGAGATATCCTTGTACTGTCAGTCTGTTTTACTGGGTTAGGGGCTTTGCATGAAGAAAAGTTCAAAGCAAATACAAAGCAAAACAATCCCAGTACACATAACTCAGACTACTAATTTCACAGTCTAAATGAAGACTGTAAAATATCATTGTATAAAAGTCCAAAATCATTATATCAAGGTAGCTGTTCATGGGTTAGGTACCTTGACCAAGAGATGGGTAGCTATGATGAAAAGATGACCTCTGACCTTACAGCATATCATGTTGCTGAAAGAAAGGTGAATAGACTTCAGAGAATAGATGGTAAACATTTTGGTGGCTGAAGCTGAAATTCAGCATAATTTACAGGAACAAAGTGTTTTGGAACCAAAAAAAGTCCACTAGAGTCTGTTTGCAAAGCTTCTGCTTTCTATAATGGCACTCAATCCGTACATTTGGTCTAAAATCATGTGGAGGCAGTAATCCAAATATACAAACAATTTTTGTATCTAGAGTCAGCAGCTTGACTTATTGCAATATTACTTTTAAACTTGTGTACTCTTATTTTCTTGATATAAATTATGTTGCAATACTATACCAGGTTCTTTCTGTTCCTTTTGCAGTGGAAAGCTGGCCCAAAGTTGAGGGGTTTTGAGGCTATAGTATTGCAATCAAACTCTTGACTTAGTGAAGCCGTACTAGAGTGTGGGTATGTCTGTACTTACGTACGTTTATGTTCTCAGTAAACAAAGTCCTTGTACAAGACAGAATGCCTCGTGATGAGGAATGTGGAACAAGATTAATTTACAGAATGCTGCTTGTTGCCCTTAAGAGTACTAGTGGTGGGAGTGTGAATGGAGGTTGACTGGGGTTTCGTTTTGTTTTGTTTTGGGTTGGGTGTTTTGTTTTTTTGTTGTGTTGGGTTTTTTTTTCCAATATTGCCCCATTAAAGACTTTGCCTTGGTTCAAGAGATTAAGCATCAATCCATTTGACTCTGTGTCAAAAGGACGGGGCCAGGCTCTTCTCAGTGGTTCCCAGTGATGGGATAAGGGGCAACGGGCACAAGCTGGAGCTCAGGAAGTTCCACTTGAACATGAGGAAAAACTTCTTTACTCTGAGGGTGGCAGAGCACTGGAACAGGCTGCCCAGGAAGGCTGTGGAGTCTACTCCTCTGGAGATATTCAAAACCCCTCTGGACACAATCCTATGTAACTTGCTCTAGGCTAACCTGCTTTGTCAGGGGAGTTGGACTAGGTGATCTCCAGAGATCCCTTCCAACTCCTACTGTGCTATGATTCTTTAAAACCACTTAACTCATTAGTAACACAAGCTTTTCCAAGGAGCTGTTGTTTTTTAGCTACTAAAATGTTAGTAAATTTAGATATACAAGAAATTATTGGTAAGAAAGTGTATAATCTTTGAAAATAATTTTTTATCCTAGAGTTTTTCCAGAGTGCTAAATGTGATAAAATTCACAGATGTTTGTGTTTTAGTCTTAAAAAAAGCTAAGCCTTAATTAAGAGTCAGTTAAAAGTGGAATCCTTTGGTGATACAGATTTATTCTGAGTAAATTCAAATATCAAATGCAGTCTGGAACAGCATGGGGTAGGCTTAAGAACATCTTTATTGTGATGAAATTAAATTTGAACTGTTCCTTAACAGGCTTCACTTAATGGTTTTCCTGTAATTTCGTCAAACCTTACAATCAATCAAATCAATGGCTTAAAAGCTCAACAAAGTAGTATTTAAGTCATCAAAATACTATAATGAATTTGGAATAGAAGAGGAGCCATTTAGAAACTTTGGACTGGATGGATGAAATGTCCTACTTTTTCCAAAGTAGTGATTCATTGGAAAAAAATTGTATTGTTGGATGCGAGGCTTTGGTTTGGCAAAATAATTAAGAACTTGACTTGAAGTCAAGTGGAACTGGTACCATGAAATTTTGATTTGGCAGTCTGTTGTTGCAGAGCTGGGGAGAAGCTGATAATTAATTCTAAAAAACCAATTTCTTCATTAAAAGAGAATGAAAAAAATAAAGCATAAAACAAAACATCACCAGAAAACATAATAAAGCAAACACACCAACATTTCACTGTGCTATGTTTGTTAGTGTTAAGAGCAAGTGACAGTGTCAAACAGTTTTTATCATACTGATAAAATCTATCATTGTACAGTTATATTTGGTGTAAGTTGAAATTTCTTCTTAAACTAATAGTAGTGTGTGGGAGCTGAGTGAGGACACTGACACGATCAATGTCATCTAACAAGTGAACTTTTATTTCCATGTTTCCAGTGCAATTTATAACCCTCGACCACACCCAATAAATACTGATTGGCTTCATAGCAAATAACGGCCCATAGTCCAACCTGATTGGCCACATTGCGAGTCATGTTCAAGTCACGTTCACAAATGTTCACACCCATCTTCTTCAAGAAATTAAAACTGTGTCATTAATGGTGGCTGTCTCTTCTCCTGCACCTGTAAGAGGTTCATGCCCCCTACACCGGAAGTTGTTTATACTTTCAGCAGTTCCGGTATGTCCCAGCTCAGATTCTCTGGAAAGGCTGGATTGTTCACATGTCCCTTATTTCATAGATATCCTTCCACAGTAGTGCTAATGAGTTTAGCATATAAAAGAATGATAGTCCTGTGGTTCTATTATAGCAGCCCTCCCAAATTCTAATTTCGATTTCTTAATCTGGAAATAATATTAAAAAAGGCAAAATTGAGACTGTGGGGTTTTTTGCTTTGTTTTTTAATATTAGGCTTTTGAGCTGAGAGATTGTAGTTATATTTTCAGTTTTATGGACAGACAGCAAGACTAAAAATAGCCTTTTTTTTTTTTTTAAAAAAAAAGCTCCTATTCTTGCAAGAGTTCTTGTAACATGACTTCAGGACCTAAGACTTTAAAGCACTTGCAGTGCAAGGTGGAAGCTTTCAAGATGCTTGTATTATAAATTTTCTTGGGGTAGAAAAAAAATTGACTTATCACATCACGTACTGTATTCCTTAAAGATAAAGCCTTATTTTCATGTTGTTATCATTGGGTTCTGCTCAGCTGTCTTGTAATCTGTGACAAAACTTTACATAGCTGCCATCTATTTCTCAAAAACAGGTGGCAAACTTCTTGGGGTTTCAAAATAATTATATAAATTGACCTTACTGTGTAGATGGAACTAAGCAGGTGATTAGCAGAGGAAGAGAAAATAAAGTATTAAAATGTGCAGTGGCTTGAAGTACCTTGGAAACTTAGCTTTTATGGACAGAATTATGTTCTTTCTGCCAATTTTCTCTTTACAAATTACCAGTATTGTGATTGCATGAAAGTGCTACAGTAGTTACTAAGATAACTTAGAAGGTCATCTTTAGAAATAGTCCTGGATGTTTTTACGTACATTCGTATATTTTAGAGAGTAGGTATCTTTCTTATGATTCATCTTAGGTTAATTATTCTGATTAGCTTTAGCAATTCGTTGAAGAATAATGGCTTTTCCTTAATGGACATTTTCTTCTCACTCTGATTTAACCCTTTTCTTTTGAATTTCCTTTTTCATCAAAATGGGTTGTATAATAGAATACCAGCATAAGATATATGCCAGTGCATTTCAGAAATCTGTCAGCACATGAATGAGTGACTATTATTATATGTTCAGAATTTTATTCACTCAGAAAGCAAAAAAACCCCCTGTGTTAGTTTGCAATAAATTAGTAATAGATTTATAGCTGTGTTTTAATGGTAAAAATATAGACCTCTAAGAATTTTGGTTGGGAAGAATGATGGGTCTACTTAAGAGCTAGGAGAAGATGATCTGTCTGCACAATTTCTTTTACAATTCACTTGCTGCCAAGAATAAGAAAAATGTTCTTTTCTCTATTATAATAGTATTTAAGTAGACTCTGAGAGTCTCTGAAGCTTTTACCTTGGAAAGTATAGCTTACTAGAGAGATGGGAGTGTTTCCACCTTTCTTTTTTTCTGTTCTGCGTTATAAAGACAATTTTTCACTCAGCTAAAGGGGAAAGTAGATAGTGCTGTGTAAAACACAGAAGTATTAGTCCAAAGCTCTCATCTTCTAACATTCTTGTAAGCATAGAAGACTTAAAAGTGTGGTTATTTTTCCTCATGTGTGAAGAGGTATTTTTTCACTGTGCCAATGAGAAGTTTTAAATCTCTCTCGTGAAACTTGCTCAACAGATTTTCTGCTCTTGCTTAGCTGCTTTTTTGGCAGATAGATCCAGCTATATTACCATGAAGAAATTCAAGCTTTAATAATGACCCAAAAAGAATCCTTCCTAGTCATCCTCAGAAGGCCTGACTTTTCACTTACACACCTGCCCATCTTGACTAATCAGACTGTAGCTGTTCTACATGAATGAGGGCTGATTATATATTTATTTGGGGAAAAAAAAAAAAAGTTTCACTAATGTCATATGGTTAGTGATGGGGAAAAGTATGTTTTACTTCTCTAAATCAAATGGAGGGATTTGTACAAGCTTTGAAAAGGGAGGTTATATATTCCAGAAGCCAAAGATATGATTTACTGACATAAGAACGGTTTTATTAATTAGCTATATGATCCACTGCAAGCTGACCAAAGTTCTGTTTAGAGTTGAAGAAGAGAAGTTTCTGCATGTGGGCAATTTACTGCCCTTGGATGGAGGACACTTAAATGTCTGATCTTAAGGCAGGTGAAGTTGGGTCTGATGAGTCCCACTCTACCAGCCCCTTTATGTATTTCATAGGATTTTGCCCTTCTTCCTGAATCCTTTGAGAATAGTAGTAGTATTTCACTAATAGTATGGCAGAGTGTTATGCCATGGACAAGGAAATACAGTGGGGGTTTTTCCACCCAGGTTTAAAGAGTGCTTACATTAGATAGGTAGAGGAATTTTGTCTAAGAATTATTTTTTTTTTCCTGCAGGTATGTAATGATGTGCGAGAGAAGAATGGCAAAAGGGAAGTGGGAAGGAGTGGGTAGTGATATTGTCTGTACTGGCTATCAAGTGTTGTGATACTATGATTATCCCAGTTATAACTGCATGCTGAACTGCTTTCTTTTCTGCATTCTGCCTGAGCTGAGACTTGGTCCCAGAGTCTCCTTGCCCATTTCCTGATTTCTTGACTTACACTGCATACAACGTATCCTCTTCAAAATCTGTTACCTGCTCAAGATCCTCTCTTTTCTCTTCTGTGCCTGAAAGGTATTCCACTAGTCCCTAAGTACACGAGCCTGGGTATGCTAGGTCTGCAGTGCTCTATTTCATTTCTTGGTAATGCTAAAAATTATGTTTCAGCATCACAGAGGCAAAAAGGGGCATGTATCTTCTGCCTCTTCAACTGCTTCATGGAAAGAGGCGGAAAAACAGTAGAGGCGCATTATGGAAAAAAGTATTTGCATTGCCATAATACAGTGGTAATTGTTTAGAAATTATATCAGTTTTATTTGGTATTGCACATATTTAGGATTATGATACTGTATTTTTCATACCTTGAGCCATACCTGAATGATTTAGGTTCTTTGCTCTCTCTTAATCAATCCTGGCCAAGAGTAATTAAGCTACAGCAGGCCTTTCCAAAGTCAGGGGAGTTTAAATATCAGTAATATGATCTGCCCTGTTTACTGATCTCTGCTGTTAGCTGAGTTGAAAGCGAAATGTTTTAATTAAAACGATTGGCAATAAGTTGGTATAATGCCATAATTTGCACTGGGCCTCTTCTAGAAAATGACTTAACCTCTGCCTCCATTGCTAAGGCAACTAATGGACATAATTGTAATTGGGTGTATATAGACAGCAAGTGGAGGGCCTAAAGCTTTTTTAAATTGCTGGGATATGATGATGCTAAAAGATTAAAATCTGGTGTTAGTAAAGTAGATCCAAAAGTCTCTTCCATACTTGAAGTTCAATCTTCACATTTTATCTTCTGGTACTGTTTCGCATTTCAAAACCTTCCAGTCTGTACCCTAAAACCTTATGATGTCATACTTAAGTTCATTAATGCAGCAGTGTGTGTATAATAACTTGCGATATAATCTGGAAATGGCAATGGCTATTCTACTGGGATTTAGAATAATGTGTTTGATGGAATTTTATCACCAATCTATATTGAATCAGCAAAGAGTTAAGAATTAGGTCATACGTTATAAAGTATCCTGAATTGCATTTTTAGACAAAAAACCAGGAAAACACTTTTTTTCTCCACTTGCTGAACCTTAAGATTCATAATGAACCTGGGCCCTATGATAAAATGGGGTATTTTTCTGAAAGACATGTGAGAGTTCTGAAGAGCTGAATAGGTGCCCTTGACATGATACCTGTCACCGCTGCTCATGTGAAATTTGGTGGGGGTCTTTTGAATAACGTTTAGACTCTATTCTTTCTAATTTGTACTGTTTCCCTCCAGTGAGCGGAGCATAAAATTGCACAATTTATATGTTGATTCTCTGTTGGAAAATATTCAGAACTGGAGTCCAAAGAAATGATGATTCTTACTGAGAATAAAGAAGGAAAGAGTGAACTTTACTCAGTCCACTTTCCTACTGACCTGCTCCATCTCTAACATTTAGGCTCTTAATGGTGAAAATGTAATCATTTCACACAGCATGGCAGTGCAAAATGTGCATCTTGGAAGTGTAGGCTTAAGCTTGTGCAGTCATCTATACAGAGCTAGAGATTCAGTCGTCTAAGGCCTTCCTCCTATAGCATCTTGTTTGCCTTTTGTATCTTTTCTATACGTGTGACGTGCCCTGAAGGCTAAGACTGGGGAGAATAAGAACAAGTAACAGCTATAGGAAAAGAGAGGTGCCTGAAATATCACACAACTTAATCACTTCAGTAATTTGCTTTTTTTTTATTCCTTCATTAGTACATGTATTTAGGCAAATTATTTTGAAAATTTGTGCAAGTTATGACTTCATAGTATCATGTGGAATGAAAAAAATGACAAAGTTTTTTTTTTAAAAAAAGCATTGCTGGATAGAAATTTTATTCCAGTGTTACAGAATTCCTAAACCAAATATAACTTGACAATTAAGAGTCTGAGGCATTAAAAATTAAATTACTCTTCAGTCTTACATCATGCCTCTGTTTTCAATGAGATAAGACTTTGCAAAAAAGGATTAATTTAGTAGTTTTACAGAAAATCTTTTAGTGCTGTAAGACTGTTAATTACTTAAGTAGTAACAAGTTATATTTAGAGTTATTGACAGTAGTTTATATAACATGGCAAACATTTTAAAAGAGAAGAAACTAAAGCAATGATTGTTTAAATGACTTTACTAAAACATTACTTTTGGGCCTTAAGTCTAGAACTCTTAAGCACTTGAAAATATTGAACTTCATGGTAGATGGCTGTCTGACCAAAACAGTCCAACTTGCTTGATTTGTGGAAGGCCACTGTATCAGAAAATGATGTGAAGAAGGTTACAGTCTCACGGTGGAAAGTTATATAAATTCTGGACCTTTGTGGGTTTTTTCCTTTCCATTCCCTATTCCCACCTTATATACATACATATATATATGTGGAAAACATCTCTGTGGAAAAATATGTCATTTATATTAACATTTAGGAAGCTAAAACAAGTTAGACCGACAAAACTGTTAGGGACATTGAGAATAAAATCAAGCACTCTCAAAATGTAAATTTTGTAATGCCGTTTCCACTTCTCCATCTTCTACCACATCCCAGCATCTGTCTAGGAGGTGGAAAGGGAAGTTGAAAGCAGGCAAGTGAAAAGGCAATCTGCCCAAATCAAGACTGAGGAAATGCAAGGAGAAATCCTGTGTCATGAGCAGCAGTCTCTCAAGACAAGCAGGTTCCAAAAAGCCTAGTGACGTGCATAAGCATGGGTCAGAGAGAGGTGGGTAGGGACTTAAAGGCAAATCTTACGTGTGTGTGCAAGTATAGAAGCAGATGAAAGGCAACCAGGCATGGGAAGTGGAAGGAATGAAGGCTGATCTTATTCCTTCTCTCTCATAGGCTTTTGTTGTAAAATGTGCTGGCCAGATAGCTGTTGCTGGCCAGCAGATGATATAAACAGCACCAAGAAAAGGATGGATGTGCTTACTCCCCCACAGATCCCCAGCAAAGCTGCACTGCAGCTGTACCATGCTATGGTGGTATGAGATGTCTCTGGCCTTGCTTGCCCTTAGCTGCAATTATTTCAAAGTGAGTTCAGAATGTGGCCCTACAGGCAGTTGTGCTGGCATAACTGAAGTATAGGAGAAACTGTGTGACCTGGCTTCCCCAAGTCTGAAGCCCAGACTTTAAAAACCTCTAGAGAAGGATAGCTAAGTCTGACTGCTCAGCCAGTGTCGCTCTGAGCTCCTGACACTGGATGAGGTGTTCAGTCCCTTCTCCTACATGCGCTACTGTTCACATGCAGTCTTACCTCACCAGGAAAGTACGTGCCATCTTCTTTATCTGCCTCTATTTCAGAATACACATTTGCAATCACTTATCACTTTTCTGCTGAGGATAAGCACCTCTGATATTTATTACTTTTTAAAGGAAAGATATCTTAGTTCCCTTCATGTTGACATTTTTTTGGGGGGGTAAAAACCCCCCAAAAGCATGAAGAATACTTGCTGAGCTCAGTAGAATAGTTAATAAATCTCCCTTCTATACACAAGTGTTAAGGTAGAAAGTTAACAACTGGTGCAAATATGTATTCTTATGCTTTTCATGACATAACAACATGTCCCTCGTGAATTAGATAGAGAAGGACGACATGAGGTAGAATTTTGGCAAAACAGGCTTCTAAATGAAAATGTTAAATGGCTTTGAAAAAGTGACAGAATATTCATTTACTGGAGATCATGATCAAATTGATTTTGAAAGGGAAGAAAATCTGAAAAATTAGAATAGGGAAAGAAAAGTACAAATAATTAGAATTCAACTAGTAGAACTGACAGTCTGATTAAATGAACAATTTCAGTTTAAATCAACAAAAGTATGCATAAACTGTGTACTAAAAGTAGGGGTTTATCTTTAGCTGTTGAAAATTGCAACATACCTACTGAAATGAAATTGTTGTGTGCTTATCCTTTATCTTTATTTTTACAACGAATGTTATTTACCATATATAGTAAAACGATACCAATAGATCTGCAATATACTGCTCTGAATGGTTTGGAATATCATTCTCATTACTTATAAGCCAGATTGTGATAGTCATTGTTGAACTGTGCTATTCAATGTCTGAAGTTCACTCTGAAACTTTATATAGTGAGAATGCCTTATCGGAAATACTTTCAGGGGTCAGGGACATTTAGTTGCAGTTACATCCTTTAATCTTACATTTTAAACAGTGCATCTGGATGTGACAGTGCCTTTAAAACCAGGATCAGCTGATAGCTGCTTCAAAGTCTGTGTTGCTGTTTGGTCTGTGGAAACCTTATCATTTCCCGTTAAACTATGCTCAGTTGAAGAAAATGTAGGTGCCTATTCCTGTATAAAATTTTCTATGCTGTGCACTATGAATTGTGGCCCTGCAACATATGTATTTTGGCAAAGTGAAACAGAATACTAATATTTGAGAGCTTTGATTCGCACACAGTTGTCTTTGCTTCACCTTGGAAAAAAGAGTGGATTAAGCCCTCTGTGTGGTACTTTTTCCCCTTTGAGTATAGAAATTCTGCATTTAGAAAAATCCAGTTCTTTGGTATGTAAGTTGTAACGGCGTGATTTGATTTCTTTATTGCCAAAAGAAAGAACCTGAGTTTCTGTCCAAAGCTGTTGAGGAGCACCAGAGATCGGAGCAATCTGGAGATCTTTGGAAGCCTGTAAACTGAAATCTAACTTGAAAGTTTATTTAGTGCTATTGGTATGCTCTGTTGCCAATACTACATTTTTTTCCTTTGGATGGGAGAAATGTAAGAAGGATTTGAGAATGATGTAACATTCCCTAGAACAACCTGTTTAAGACCAGCTCTGTGTGCATCTGCAGCCAGAGAGAAATGGAGACTTCACACCCTTCTATCTTCTTTCCTGCAAGATTTAAGCTACCTTTGCATGAGAAACTCATCCGACCTAGAGTATTCCAACTTGGGCTTCTTATTAATTCCCACCAAAAATCATTACTGCCTAGGCTTGTCTTTCTCCACGTTTTTTTTCCTCCTAATAATTAAAACAATATTCAATTGGGTTATATCATCACAGTTATAGTATTCATAGTTTTAAAAAAATTCTCTGCAGAAATATTCAAAATAGATTAAAAGAATGATATTATTTTTCTTTTTCTTTTTCTTTTTTTTTTTTTTTTTTTTTTTTTTTTAAATGGCTGGTGGATTACAGTATGGTCCTGAAGATTTTGTACACGCTGCATTGCTCTGTGGTGCAACTATGCAGAAATGAGTTATAACAGCAGGTGTCAATAACATGTTAAACTGTTCAGCAGAGAGCTGCGGTGCAATGTATTGAGGGTATTGGGGGGGAAGAGATGTTTTAAGAAATGACTAGCTGAAACTCTTTTGTCTTTCAGTTATTCATCACCCTAATTGGGCAAAGGTCACAGGGAACCATGTAGGAACAAATTATATTTTATAAATACTAAAAGTGTCACCATTTATTGAGCCCTTTATTCTGGGGACTTTCCAGGTTAAAAGTGAAAGTATGGGAAATTGGATCTTTTCTCTCTAAGAAAGTGCAAATCCTACTTTTCTGTATATTAAGATATGGTGCCTGACTGACATGTAGGATGACAAAACCATGGTGCTATTGCATGACTGAAGTACACCTATTTGAGGTCTTGGAGAGTGTTTGGAAGGAAACCACTTCTGAGAGTAGATTGAAGAAATACAGTTCTGGGACTAGCTGATTATTATTCTTTGAAGTTTGCAGCTGTTTTAAGTTGCTTAAGGGTATAAAATATTTAAGAGTCCTGTGGGGAATACTTTAGAGGGCAGAAAGCAGGCAAGGCAGAAAATAAGAGGATGGAAAATACACTAATTACGTGGCTTTTAAACTTATCACGTTTGTCACTGTGACATATAGCATCGTAGAAACACAAGCTCTGAGAATTGTTTAACCTGTGTATTTGATTTATATTCACATTAAGGGATTCAATCAGTCACTCATAATTTTTTACTTATTTTAATTACACAAAGTACCTAGTAACATGGTCACAAACTGAGCATAAGCAGACTGATTCAAGGTCTCATGAAAATCAAAACCAAAATGATCCCATGACTCTCAAATCACGAAGGTAACTTTCCTGAATTCTGTACTATTGTCACTTTCCAAGAGTACTGTATCAAAATTGCTTATTTTAAGCTACATTACTTTGCAGGTTTAAAAAAGCGCTCTACCGAAGGCTGTAATACTATGCTGGAAGGTGCATCCTTCAAACCAGATGCATTCCTGATTTGCCAGCTCCTGGGAATAGTTGCACAGTCTCACAGTCAGTCAGGAGAGTTTGTTGTGCTGGGTAAGTAATTTCTGAACTCCTGGAGAGTTAACCATGTGGTGGGTGGATATGAAATGGTAACTTTTAGCTTGCTAAGGACAGGACAGAGATATTTAGGTGCCACTGATGGTTATTTTGGATGAACGCATTTCCTCTGACACTCCCTCTGAATTTGTAGCTGCTGCTGTTGTACTAGAACTATCTGGTTTGAAGAACAAATCCATATCCATTCTGTTACATGGCTTGAAGAGAATATCTTTACTAAGAGTTGTTCAGAAAGGACTTTGGAAAGTCTGGATGGACTTAAAATAGTAGAATTTGTAGCTCAAAATGATGACTGGCACTGACTTCAGCAGTTGGTAAAATTATATGGAGGTGTTCGAAGTCCACAGCCTCTTCTACAAGAATTCTTTTAATAGAGTAACTGTGAGTCATCTTGGGCTACAGGCATTAACAATAACATTAAAACTCCCTTATCTAACTAAAAATGCAGTTTGAAAAGACAGTTACCAGATGGCTCCTGATAAAATCAAAGGCAAGTCTGGAAAACCTGGCCAAAATTACAGGAAACATGGGTATGGAAGGACTATTGTATGACTTCTTCCAGATGCAGTATCTGATGCATAACAGTTACAGGAGATTAATGTGCCAGCCTATCAGGAATACTAGCTGTGTTAATTTGATGGTCATCTTGCTGCACATCCCCAAGAAAGTCTGCTGGAACTATTTCCTAGTAGGATGCTCATACAGAGAAGACCAGAATGACTTCTGGATCTCATAATAATGGTCAGACAGGAATCACATCTAGACTGTCACATCTTTTACGATTTGTTCCTAGATTTGGATTATTTTTTAAGTATGTATGAGAGCTCTGATGCTCAGGGTGGTCAGAGCTCCCAGGTGGTAGTCAGCTGCAAATGATTCTGCTCCACCAGGAGGATTTATAGGGCATTCTCCTATTCCTGGTTCTCAAGTTGTAACAGGTCTGCGTGGCAAGGTTTTGGTAGCAGAGGGGGTTACAGGGGTGGCTTCTGTATGAAGTTGCTAGAAGTTTCCCCTATGTCAGATATAGCCAATGACAGCCGGCCTTAAGACGGACCCGCCGCTGGCCAAGGCCGAGCCAATCAACGACAGCGTTTTTCACCTCTGTGATAACATATTTAAGAGTGTGGAAAAGTTGTTGCGCAGCAGTAATTGCAGCGAGTGAGAGGAGTGAGAATATGTGAGAGAAACATCCTGCAGACCCCAAGGTCAGTGAAGAAGGAGGGGGAGAAGATGCTCCAGGCGCCGGAGAAGCAATTCCCCTGCGGCCTGTGGTGAAGACCATGGTGAGGCAGGCTGTCCCCCTGCAGCCCATGGGCGGTGGAGCAGATGACTGCCTACACCCCGTGGAGGGCCCCCACACCGGACTAGGTGGATACCTGAAGATAGCTGTGACCCCGTGGGAAGCCTGCACCGGAGCAGGCTCCTGGCAGGACCTGTGGCCCGTGGAGAGAGAGAAGCCCATGCTGGAGCAGATTTGCTGCCAGAGACCCCATGAGGGGGGCTCACACTGGAGCAGTTGATTCCTGAAGGACTGCACACCATGAAGGAGACCCACGTTGGAGCAGTTCATGAAGGACTGAACCCGTGGGAAGACTCACGTTGGAGAAGTCATGGAGGACTTTCTCCTGTGAGGGAGACCCCACATTGGAGCAGGGGAAAAGTGTGAGGAATCCTCCCACTGAGGAGGAAGAAGTGGCAGAAAACAACAGTGTGATGAACTGACCCCAACCCCCATTCCCTTTTTTCCCCCTGTGCCGCTGGGGGGGAGGAGGGAGGAAAATCAGGATCAAAGTTAAGCCCGGGAAAGGAGGGAGGGGTGGGGGGAAGGTGTTTTAAGATTTGGTTTTATTTCTCATTACTCCTCTCTGGGTTAATTGGCAGTAAATTACATTTTTCCTTTAATTGAGTCTGTTTTGCCCATGACGGTAAATGCTGAGTGATCTCCCTGTCCTTATCTCAACGCCACAAGCCTGTTGTTATGTTTTGGGTTTTTTTTTTGCTCTCCTCTCTCCTGTGCAGTTAAGGAGGGGGAGTGATAGAGTGGCTTTGGTGGGCACCTGGAATTTCAGCCAGGGTCAACCCACCACACAAGTCCATCCTCCACTTTACCCAGGTACCTTCTTCACCTTTATGCTGAATGTGATGTTTCCTTCACATATGACCAATATTTCTAAAGATAGTGGCAGACAGAAGTACCCGCCTTCCAAGAATATGGCACAAATAATATACAGAGAATGAGTCCACAGTAAGGGGGCAGGCCTACAATATTTCTTATTATCAGTAGTCCCTAAGACCTAAAAAAAAAAAAAATCCATAACACAACAGGAATATGAGCAGGAGGGAGGAGAGTGCAGGAGAAAAGGAAACTTGGAGACCAAGGAGTCAAGCAGTAAATAGTTTGTGGGCCAGTTATATTTGTAGGGAAAAGGCTACAAAGAATATGTGAACTGAAGATGGCAATAGGAAAAGAGCTTTCTAACAGCTAAAATGATAGGCTCAGTGAGAAGATGATGTAAAACAGGATGCATCAGGCTTTGTTAGCAAATCGTAAATAACTGTGAGTTGTTGTCATCCTGGAAGAGAAGATGTTATAAAATTGTCCCTTTCAGGCTGTGAATAGGTGCTACTGTGAGTGAACAGAAGGACGAAAATATGAAGAGAGGAACAAATGTCAAATATGAGGACAAAGTATTGAGGATGCTCTGTCCTGCCCATTTCCCATCCTGCCCTAGTGTGTCTGGAGATGGAAAGTGAAAGCACTTATCTGGGAGGCTTCTGACTTCAGTCAGTTCAGGAGAAGGTGGTCAAGCAATCTTAGGTGCTCGTGCTAGAGGAGTGAGGTGCAGAAAACAAGCCCATGTATGTTTTTCCCATGCATTCATAGAGCCCTTTTTGACTACGTTGTCTGCAGTTTATGACAACTACCTTCAGTCACTGCTGCAAAAAAGGAAAAATGTAAGAGCCAGTAAGTTGAGTGTAGAGAGTGTGAATTAAACAGCCAGTGATTTCATGTCCCTTCTTTTAGTACGAGGTGTATAAACAGAATTTCTGCAGGTTTTCTCAGAATGACATTGTACCAGTAAACAGTAAGGCATTAATGGTGGTGTTGATATTTAGATCTGTCTTTGATAATGCATACAGAGAATTCCCCAAGCACTTCACAAAGATCAAGTCAGAATGACTCAGGCTATTTTTCCTTTGCTTGGTTTGTGTCTTGTCTTTATCCATTAAGGCCGACTTCCCCAGCTTGAGACTGCTTTGATCCAGGTAGAGAGGCCACCTCTCACCAGGAACAAGTGGTATTATCTCTGTTCACTGAGGGCATAGAAAACAGGATTGGTTCTCATTGACCTTGAAAAGACAGTTCAGTAGTAACTTCAGGGACAAGTCTCATCAAGAACTAGTGTGATGAGTGAGCCCTCTCATTTTCCTATCCTCCCTAGCTAGTGCATTTTTGGGGTATGTTTTTGACAGATAGATATCAAACACTGTGCAGAGATGCAAAACATTCTTCTTGAGTCACCTCTGCTAGCAGGTACTTCCTGGTAACTAAATTCTAGTTATGCAGAAGATTCCAGTGTACTCTGGGGGCAAGGATTGAACAGTGCTGTAGGAAAAAATGCCAGAAGCATTCAATAAATATAGAAGCTTAGACTTTAAGGTATATATTGAAGAATGGCGATATACTTACAAGTTTTTATGTCAAGGTAGGCGATAGTGTTATGAGATGACACTTTTTCTTAGATGTATAGTCTAAACAGTTCAACTTTTCCCTTTTTGCTTTTCCAAATAAAAGCCCTAATGAAAGCACTCAAAATCGCAAATCTGGTAAATGGATAGTATTTTTCCCTTGCAGTAGTTGTGCTGTTGCTCCCATGGCCTTGCAGCTGTAAACTCTGATATTGTTGTTATGGTAGATTCACACACTGGTGTGCAAGTCACCCTTTTGTACCCCTTTCTCTACCCCTTGATTGCAACTTTGTTTTGCAGTAAAGGACCCAATAATTTGCCTGTACAGAGTTTACTGTCAACCAGCTGTGCAGCAGCTGCCCCTCATCAAAAATATTCTGATCTTTCACTCCCTCTTCCTCCTTCCTTCTCCCTTCTTCCCCAGAAGTAACTTTCACTTTTGGCTCAATGTATGCCATCAGTGATGGATCCTGCTAATAAACCACTGTGAATGTGAGCCTGTTTTCAGCATCCTTTGTGCAGCACTCTGGAGTTAATGTGTACTAACCCATGTTATAGCAACAACCTTTTACATTCCTACATCATATGAATGCATTCAGAGGCTAAAGCTGTCTGAGTGCTATTTTAGTGTGCCACACTTCTGTTATACAATTCTTCTTAAGTGATAAGTTTAAAAAAACTCCAGTTATAAATGGAGATTTCAACTGCAGTTTCTCACACGCTGTTGAGATTCAAAGTTACAGTTTCAGAATTAGAGGCCTGTAAATATATAAGCACAACTGCAAATGCTATGAAATACAGTTTTAAAAATTAACTGTCAGTATAGTGTCATTATTATTAAAATAAGGGAAGTATATTCAGTACAGCTAGGTACTATCATGTCATCTAAATGTTTGAGGATCAAAAGAAATAGTTAAGATTTCTTCAAGTGGCTGCTTAAATAGAATTTACAAGTTCTACAGTGGCAGGATACTTATAACTGAGGCTGCTTTTCCCATTAATCAATATTATATTTCAGAGCAGCACGTTTCTAGTCTGCCTCAGTTACAAAAAAATAGAATCTTTTTCAACAACTCTGCAAATTAATTAATGACATTTATTCTTCTGATTCTAACCGAAGGTTGTCAGGTTCCCTTAGCCTGTGTATTGATCTGTAATATAACCTTCCATTTCCTGCGTGTGCTACTAAGTGGAATAAAATTCATAATGGTTGCACTCCTGAGCAGGTGTTCACCTATCCAGTATTGTTCGGTCACAAGGGAAAGTTGCTGATACTTGAGGAGAACTTCATTGGTATATTGATGTCTTTTGTTGTTCAATTAACATTTCTAATGTGGAAGAATAGACGATAGTATTTAATATGTCAGCCAGCCTTAAGACAACTCTGCTTCCATTTTCTAATGCCAAAACCTAATACAATGTTTATGTCCATTAGAGTTAAAATGCTTTCCTTATTAGCTGCCTAAGTGCATTTTTCCAACAATAATAATGAAGGGCATTCAGTAAACTAAAACTAATTAATCTCCTCAGTCTCCTTTTTGTATTTATCTGATGCCAAAAGCAATATAGTTTTTTCTCTAAAGCAGATTAAAACTAAGCTGTGGATGGTGCCTCCTTCCTAAACAAAACCTGCAAAAATATCAATTTCCGCTACTACTGTTATCTCTCCTTTCAGAAACCTGCTGCTCATTATTAACTGGGTTTTTGTTTATGCAACTATCTGTCAGCAAAGGTTAGGCATAATTTGCTTTATTGCTGCTAGAATGCAAGGAAACTGCACGGATCCACAATCCGGAACCTGCCTTTCATACAAGAGAGGAGCATTTGTGATTCTTGCATAACATAAAAGAGACTCTCTAGTATCAGACTGTGCTAGAGCCCACCCATTAGGGCACTTCTGGGGCACCTATATACTTCCAGAAGGCTTAATCTCCCTGAGTAAGAGTGAGACAAAGTCAGAACTACTCCTTATTGTATTAAAACACATTTGGAAATAGTGGAATAAAGGAAAGAAGCCAGAGCACACAGTGGTGTATCATAAAAGGCATTTCCCTGGCCATCTATGGTTGACTTGTGCTTCTTTGATCCAATTCAGAGTTTTGAGAATTGTATGAGACTCACTGACATAGGACAAAAGACTCCTACCTCAAGGTGGTGTCTGCAGTGGCAGGATCTTTTGGAAGGAATGGGTGTGTTTTCCCATATAGGATGCAATAGGTCGTATAGGGATCTACCAGGCACACTGAGTATCAAGTTTACAGTGAATTATAATTAATTAATTATTTTGATCACTGATGAAAGGATGAACAATATATTGGCTTGTTTGCCTAGATAAAAAATTACGCTATTGTTTCACTGAATTATTACATATTAATACACCAATATTTTCATGCCTTAACTAGGTATTCATTAACATGGAATTCAGTTATTGCAGATGTGTTAATGATGTAAATATTTATTAATAAAAAACAGGTATTTTCTGCCTTCATCCTGTTATCCTTCGACCAATGACTCCTTTATCATTCCACTGTTCTTTTTCAGAATGAATTTGGGAGTGCAAAATTCATGAATCACAGGAAAACTTCAATGCTCATGTTCTCTTTTTATCAGGAAAATATTCTTATTTTAAGGTTTTGACTGTGGAACTTTTCTATTGGTTGGCAACCTTAGCTTTGACACAAAACACTAACCAAAGTGTTCCTTTGTGGTTCTTTTCTTTTTTTTGCACAAAAGTTGATTTTTTGATTTCCAGTCTTATTCCATGAGTATATCGCATACAAGGGTCCATCTGATGCAGTATCCTGTATGTACCGGGGACAAAACCACACATCTTGGGAAGAATGGAAAATCAGGGCAAATATCTCCGATAATTCCCCTTAATACTCTCCCAGACTCCAATCTTTTTTTTGGTGGGATTTCCTGGACTCAAATAAAATGTATGCTCCAGAAATTGAATAATTTTCTATATGTTTCATGCTGAAATTTTCTGATATTTCTGAGAAGACTGGTTTTTTGTTTTATTTGGGTTTTTTACTTGCTCAGGATACTCTCCAAGGTTAAAGGAATGGCCTTTTGCTGTTTTACTTTTAGAAATTAAAGATGTGTCCATTTTAAGTTAAAATAAGTCAGAATTAGTGTTGTAATCAAGCTAAGCCTTGAATACACCTTCTTAGGAAGTAAGAAGAATGATTAAAAAGTTCTGACAAATTCTTTAAGGTTGCAGCAAAAGAATAAAAAAGAAAAAATTGTGTTTTTTCTTACATTATCTTAAGAGAATAAGATACAATAAAAATACCACAAGGTCGAAAAGTAGAACTGGATGTGATGATTATAAATTTTTGTATTTAAGGGTAGTTGTAAGACAAACTAGATACTCATTGGCTACAGCTGTTCTATTGCTTCAATGGCTAACTGATGGAAACGAAAAAAGTGTGGGTTTTTTTTTTTCTTTTTGTCAATGCCCTCTTGTCTCTTATTCGCTTTCAGAAGGGAATGAAATTATCTGAAAGGAGTGTATCTTCACTGCTTTCATGAACTATTTTAAAGATGGCACAGATAATATAATTTTCCTTCAGGATTTCCCAAGGAGTCAGCCTACCCCCAGGAAGTTTAATACTAGCAAATATCCTAAAGGATTCCTCCAAATCTTCTAGTGGATTTTAATCCTCTCTACACAACTTGTATCTATTCTTATGAGCCTGAACTCTGTTCTGGTTATCCAACCACAAGTACAGACAATTTCCACTATTTATACTCTTCTTCCAAGTCATTTCCATACTTCATTTTGGAGCCCTACATGGAGAATAGGGCTGGATAGTACTGCACAGTATCATGCAAAGACAAAACTTTTTACATTTATCGTGTCTGGGTAACTTCTACACTCCTCCCTTTGTTTCTCCCCTACCTCTAGCTAACAGAAATCATACTGGTATCCCTTCAACACTCAAGAAGTCATCATCCTCATAATATCTTTTTGCTTCAGTTCCTAAGCTTGCATCTCCACCTTTATGGTGCACAAGTTACACTGGGAAGATGGACTCAACCCAAGAATTATGTTCAGGTCTAGTTGCTGTCTGTCACGGTGAACTTTATTTATTTATTTAATAAAATTTGTGAGGAAAATGTTTCATATTTGGGTTTGATTCCTTTCCATGTTGTCTCTGAGTGTTATGATCTTTGTTAAGTGTAATGGTATGAGTCACTGAGGTTTTCAACACATGCTGTAGAATGGTAAAATATAGCTTCAATCTTCTTTCCTTTTTTTCCAAAGCACTTTAAGCAAATCGGCAGTCTAATTATTGATTTATAAAAGCAAAGGAATTAATACAGCCTACCATACGCTTTGGCGGTAAGAGTATTTAAAAGTGAACTATGCTTAAATTTCATAAAAGCCTTCTCAGCAAATCAGTAGAAAAATATTGATCTTGAAGTATGTGAATTCTAATTGTGTTTTGTCTTTCCACTGGAGGACCATTACTTTATTTAGCAGGAGTTCATTTTTTAATTTTATAGTATTGGTGTGTTGTCTATGAAGACTGCCTTTATGTTTGAGCAAGACTTGTACCTACCCAGTTTTGCTGATCTTTCCTTTTCGAAAGAATGTATTGACATGTGAGAGCTAAAGGAATATTTTAAGATCAAGTTACCATCACCAAAAGTCTCAGCAATGTATAACTAGGGTTGCTGATACAGAGCTGTCTGTTAAATGAGTAAGTCAGATGCCAGGAGCAATAATTGCTTCTTGCTGTACTTCATACTCACAAATCAATTTTTTCTGATTATAAACCACCATCTTCATAACATGCACTGTAATTACATATATATTTTAATCTTGGAAAACCACATACATCTCTAGCTTAATCCTGCTGCTTTCACAAGTGGATTTTGACTGGTAAAATGGAACAGTTTCAGCTATTTTGTAAGTTTTGAAATATATGATCTGGCTATTGCAGCATTAGAAGAGTGGAAAAGAGTGAAAAAAGAGGCTCCAACCATTACACAACTATACAGCATTCAAAGGCACAGGGAAAAGAGGGAAAAGACAGGGAATTCAAACATTTAGCAAGGTAGTAGTTTTGAAAATAAAATTTTTAAAATCACTTTTTTGTTTTAATTTAAAATGAAAATCAAAAGTTAGTTTAAATATTCGCTTTATAAAGCCAAATAGCTTTTGATAGAAACCTCTGTTCCTGTCTGAAAAACTCAAAGCAGCTTTACAGAATGTAAAGCAGGAAAGTTTCAATATTGAGGTGATGCTTGAAGGTACAGATCTACGTTTCATTAACTTTCTATCATTGTATGTTTAGTTCAAGCGGAAGTTTCTTACTCTTTCCTATGTTTATAGTTAATATATAATTGTGCTTTGGTTTATACTGAGCCATAGAGCCTTTCGAAATCAACTTTGCAGCACAGACATTAGTCGGGGTTTTTTTAGCTGCCTCTAGTCTGAGTAGGCATGAGGTGTTATCAAGGAGAATTTACCTGAATTTTGATGGGGAGAAAGTTTGCTTTGCTTTTGTTTTCTTTTAATCTACCACTAAGCTAATACATGAGGGGTATGTAAGGGGAATTTGAATGATGACACGTTGTAAAGTGGACTCTGGGTATTCCATAAAAGACCCTACCTGAGCTAGCACCAGAAATAGTGTTGTCATCCTAGAGCAGTGGGTCACTTAAGTGTAGTATGGTGGTAGTATGTATTGCTCCTAGAAAGTACACTGACTTCTGTTGCAAGTCGGTCTCTTCTCCCAGGTAGCAAGTGAAAGGACAAGAGGAAACAGGTTCAGGTTGTGGCAGGGGTGGGTTTAGATTGGATACTAGGAAAATTGCCTTCACCAAAAGGGTTATCAAGTGTTGCAACAGGCTGCCCAGGGAAGTGGTTGAGTGACTGTCCCTGGAGGTGTTTAAAAGACGTGTAGATGTGCTTCTTGGGGACGTGGTTAAGTGGTGGATTTGCCAACATTAGGTTTGTGGTTGGATTCGATGATCATAGAATAGTTTGAGTTGGAAGGGACCTTTAGAGGTCATCTAGTCCAATCTCCATGCAATAAGCAGGAACATCTTCAACTAGATCAGGTTGCTCAGAGCCCTGTCCAATTTGACTTTGAATATTTCCAAGGATGGGCCATCCACCACCTCTGTGGGCAACCAGTTCCAGTGTTTCACCCCCCTCATTGTAAAAAAATTCTTTTCCAACCTAAATGATTCCATGATTCTATGAACATGACTGACAGCTTACTCAGGTACTTCTGCTGTGGTGTGCTAGAAATTCACATTTTTGGAACCTGCTTCTGTCTGTATTTTGTACAACGTTTGCACTTCCTAAAAAAATATATTGCAGCCTAATTTAAACAAACTGACAACAATGAGCGGTTGTTGGGCTGAATTCCAGTTCTTCAGTTTAACTCTTAATTGATGTTTTCCTGACTAAGAACTGAATAATCTCTGTGTACATAGTGAAGAATACTTTCCACAAATCCAAATTATATTGGATAATTTATGTGCATAAAAGCTCAGTCTAATGAACAAGTTACTGCAGGGTAAAGATTACTCAAATTACTCTGCATTAAAATTCAGTAGGGATTTAGTAACAGGTGTAGCAACAGTTAGAATCTCATTTTGTGTAGGCAATTCTGGAAGTTACTTCAACTACAGTAGATGAAATCTTTGTATCACACAGAGAGAAGACTTTTGTAATAGAAAGCTAACAACTCAACATCTGTCAGTCATTTCATAGTGAACCTACAGAGAAAAAAGTGTGTTGGAGGGGGGGAGAATATCTGGATATTTATATTCATTGAATTGGAGGAAACCAGGTTGGTTCATTATTAGAAATAACAGTTAGAAAAGAATAGTGTGTAGCTGACATTACTACTACTCCTTCTGGCATCTGCCTTTATTTTTCTGTGTTTATCATTTCAATTGCAACTCTGAAACACAATTTGGAGACTCAGTGAAGTGTAATAAAATGAAAATGGAAGACAGGATTTTTTTTCCCTTGCTTGCCCCTCATAAATACTGCAGCTGTTTTAGTTGGGATCCTCATGTCATGAAACAGAAATATTTATGGGAATGTATTTTCATTTTTAATATGCACAGTTAATACCAGGATCCTATTATGTTGAACAGCACATGAATTGAAATCTTGCCTTGAGAAACCTTAAAACTTGATGAACAAAGCAGCAAGTGAATGGAGTGAGGGAAAATATTATCCTCATTTTAAAGAGAAACAATTGACACATTAGGAGAACAGTGTTTTTGCCAAAGCCGTGCTAGAGGGCTTTATGACAAAAATTGATGCTCTGTTTCCTCTAGCAGCAAAACCATTTGCCAGTCTGTTTTGTTTATCTGCTTCTCTTCACTTCTGTTTTTCAGACTTGTATTTTGTACTCAGATTATTTGCATCTGCCTTCAAAGAAAGTTGCAATGGCACCCACAGAAGACACAGCAAACTGTGATAAAGGATAGTGAAACCATTGTCTGAGAAATGAGGTTTGAAACACTCTTTGGCTGACTTTGGCTCAGAGAACTTGGGGATTTACTGGATTAGTCTCAGTCCCAGTCCAGTGCCTGACCACGAGTTAGAATTCCTGTTTAGGAGGTATAAGGAGCTCTCAAATCTCTGCTAGATGCAGCTGTGGAATGCACAATTGGGTGCTGTAAAGAGCACATAATGGTCATTTTCTTACAAATGTACATTTGAAAAACTCCTGCTAAGTGTCACTATGAAAAAATGTCCAGGGTTTTCTCTTAAGAAGAAATGTTGCAGTGACCAAAAGAATCATTAAAAAAATGGAGGAAGGCCTAGTGGATTTGGGTGCTCTGTTTTAAAAGTTATCATGTTTGCATATTTTAGATTTTGTCACTTTCACAGCACAGCATCTTTTCAAAACAAAACAAAAACCCACAGACAGTAGAAACCCAGAAACATACAAGTGGATAGCTTTGCGATGCTGATGGGAATACTGCCAGTAAGGTAAAAAGAAGTATTAAAAAAGTGCCAAATATGCAGACCTGTCATGCTTTGCCTTAATGGGCACTTACAAATGTGCTACTTGCAAGACATGTTCTTCCACAATATGATTGTGGTTATAAAACAAACAGCATGGTCAATAATATGATCTAATCTGATTGAAGAGGTCAGTTAGAAAATTATTACCCACTTTACAACCCATTAACATCAAACCTACATTACAGGAATGTATGTGATAGATTAAAAACTTGCTTACTTAAAGCAAGAAGGTCTAAATAAACTCCATTATAAATGTTTTTTTATATTTGAAGCAAAAAAGAATTACTCCCTTGGTGACTGGAGTGCAAAGGGGAGAGTCAGACCAAGTTGCTGAGTCTAGCTTTTTAATATCTTTGCCTGAATCCTATTTAGTAGATATTTGGGGAAGAGGAAAAGACATTTTTGGCTGATTAGCTTCTTCTTTGCGATTGACACACTGAGAAGGCTGCAAGAAAGCAATTCAAGGTAAATTGAAGCTGTTGAATGGAGTTACTGGAATTGGGGAAGGAAAAAAAAAGTGCTTTTCTTGATACAGAGCAAATTATTTGCTGTATCAGGAAAGACCCAATGACCCTTCTAATCTTGTATCCTGTCCATGATGTTGATTTATACCAGACGCTTCAAATGAAGATATAAATCCCCATAATACATTTACCTGTAATTGTATAATAGTGTACAAGGAGGGCATGTTCTTTCTTGACACCAACCCATGATCAGCATATGCCCTGTAGTATATGTATTGAAAGCTCCTGTCTTTATTCCTAGCTGATGAAACTGCAGATGCTGACGGTAGTCATATAAATTAATGCAGGTGAATGGATAAGCATGCTGTGTGGAAAACCACTCATGCTCACTGAATAGCCTGAATGCTAGCTAGTAAATTCTATGGCAACTTCTATAGGATGTTATGTTACAAGGTTGGGAGGAAATTCTGTTTGGCTCTGTAGTGCCCTTTATAACATGTAGCATCACAGGAAGATGCTTGTTTGGGAGAGAAAGACTGACTTCTGGCTCTAGTTTCCTCAGCAATTATGCAGGCTCTAACATGCGTGTATTATCTGCTGGATCAGATATTATCCAATACAAGGTGTTACATGATCAGCTCATTTCTCGTCTCAACTGCCTTAGCTAGATGCCAACATACCTTTTAGGTAGATCGTCTGATATTCCAGATTGCATTAGGTTTATTTCCCTGTGTGATTTCTACATAAGTTATCAGATACAAGCTCACTTACAGAGAGATGTTTCTGAGGGAAATCTCTGTGGTTGTGTTTGCCTCCAAGGTCCCTAAGGAGTAAAGTGAGTTGGAAGGCAACAGTTGTGGGCCTGGTCCTCTTTGCTTCTAATATCCAATTTGTGCTCGGGCCACTGCATGCATCCTCACCTGCAGTTAATATTACAGCTAATGACAGCTATGTTCCATGTACCAGCGCTGGGAGCATCCTGTGTAGTTTGCACTTGATCTTTGGGTTCGTCCAGCATCTGACTATAGTACCAGCCTGACATCTGATGGTCATAAACCTTCCTACCAGCTCTGTGGTCTGCACAAATTCTGTAGGAGGTCCAAGAACTTGAAAATGACTTGTGACAGTGGACCATACTGTAAAAGTGAGAGTTCTGCATTTGTGTGCTGTTTTCACGATGGTGAAGAGATAATACTGAAGGTTGGGCTAGAACAGCACTACAGAAGCTCCTGAAGCCCCCCTACATCAGAACAACGAACACACACTGGGTCACAGGGGGCAACCTGCACAGATGCTTCAGCTGTTGTACTGGTACTATGATGGGTTTTGTCACCATCATTTTCCCTATCCCTGGAAGTAGCTCTTTAGCAAGATCAATTGGTTCTGTACTGTAGTGCTTCCAGCCACAGATCAGGCTGCTGTACCTCTGCCTTTAATGTAGGGTGGTCTGTGGAGGTTTGTACTGTCAGTGATTTGAACGCTTCCAGGCTGGCTGAGGCTATGCTACAGGCCTATTTACATTTGGCACAAAGCCTGTGAATCTTGGAGGGAATCTTCTTGCCATCATTTCTGCCTGGCATTCCTACTTGACTGCGTTGCTCTGACTCAAAGGCATTTACAGGTGACCTGACTTCTTGCCAGGAAACACTCGCTTATCTCCTCAGTGGCTGCTGCATGTCAGTGGAATGTGCTTTTAGGCTATCTGAGGAGGAACTGTATGTCCATCAGGTCCAGACTTGAGAGTGCCACAAGGTTTGTGAGCTGGATCATATTTGCTTGCCGTTTCCATCATAATATCTGTGAGAGCAAAAAAGGGGAGGCAGGGTGACCTGCACTGTGCAGCTGCAAGAACTGGAAAGTCACTTCCATTCAGGAAGCTCCAGCTGAGTCCTTCATACAAAATCCATTACTGTGTGTTCACTGCTTTCAGTGATGTGGTTTCCAAGCTGGTTTTTAGTGTGGTTTGGCTTTTTTGTTTTTTAAGTGATAAGAGGGAGGAAGAAAACCTTTTCCTGTGTTTCTGTTAGTGCTTATTCTGAAGCGCTGTATCCCTCACCTTCTACATGCTCTGTCTGGATGCCTGGCTGGCTGTGCCAGATCAAGCCATAAGCCCTGGGCAACATGTCAGGTTCTCTTTCCATAAGCACCCCTTTCATACTCTTTGTTCCTTCACCTCTCTTCAGGGATGGAAAGGCTTGTGCCAACAGATACATCTGTAAATGAGAAATTCTTCTGTAGGCTGAGGTAAGAACAACAGTGCAAAGCTATACCACTAATAAAAGTAAACACAAAGAAGCAGCAAAAGTAATTGTTAGCCATTAGACAGGTATGGTTTAAACTTCTGTAAAAAATATAAATTTAAAATAAGAACAAGTGCTGAACTACTGACAGTTTTTAAGAAAGGCAAATATTAATGCAGCTGTGTTAGTGTTGTGGCTATATCAGCAGTATCATAGAAACAACTAAAATAGGGGTGCTGGTGGCTTCCATCTGCCTGAAAGGAAGAGAGAGGATGAAGAGAAAGAAAAGAAGGTACATTTTTCAGAGCAACATAGGTGACTTGTCTCTTGAAAATCATTTTGGTATGGGACAGGGCCAGAATTAAGAGCTCTGAAACACAAAATACGTGAAGGGAATTGTACAAAGGCTAAATTGCTCTATGCTTGTTGTTAATTTAAAACAAGTTCCTTTACAATTTATTATATTTGTTTAAGAATATGGTGAAATGAAAACTTTTCTGCACAAATATCTTAGTCACAGTTCCTCTGTTCACACATCTGGGGCTCTTTTATTGAAGTACCAAAGTTTACTAAAACTAACTAGTGCTTCTGTTTCTTTGTGAATACAAACCACACAGCAGAATAAAATTGCTTCTGTACTATGGGACTTGATTTGGTCATGAACCTGAAATCTCTGAATTGGAGGGAAATGACAAATGGGGCATCCTAGCTGATGCTGACAGGTTTTCTTTTATCACTGGTCAATTTTCATCACAAAGACTTCATTGGCTCTGGCTTTTTCTCAGTGTCAAAAAAGGAAGTGATTGAAGTCTGACCACTATGTACTTAGATATGGGGCACAGTAGTGTCACTGATGATGGGAGAAGCCTTCCTTCCTGGCAGAGGTGGTTGCTGTGGACATTATGCTTTGTCTGTGGTTCAGGCCACCGAAGGAGCGAGGTGAGAATGAGCACAGAGCATATGCTCTCACCATGTGCTCTGGTAAGGCCGCATCTGGAGCACTGTGTCCAGTTCTGGGCCCCCCAGTTCAAGAAAGACAGGGAACTACTGGAGAAAGTCCAGTGGAGGGCCACAAAGATTATTAGGGGACTGGAGCGTCTCTGTCATGAGGAAAGGCTGAGAGACCTGGGGCTCTTTAGCCTGGGGAAGAAAAGACTGAGAGGGGGCCTTATCAACAGTTATAAATATCTAAAGGGCAGGTGTCAAGAGGATGGGGCCAGGCTCTTTTCAGTGGTGCCAAGTGACAGGACAAGGGGCAACAGGCACAGACTGGAGCACAGGAAGTTCTGCCTCAACGTGAGGAAAAACCTCTTTACTGTGAGGGTGGCAGAGCACTGGAACAGGCTGCCCAGGAAGGCTATGGGGTCTCCTTCTCTGGAGATATTCAAAACCTGCCTGGACATGGTCCTGTGCAGCCTGCTGTAGGTGAACCTGCTTCAGCAGGGGGGTTGGGCTCTGTGATCTCTAGAGGTCCCTTCCAGCCCCTACTGTTCTGTGATTCTCTAGTGCAGTATATGGTATTCTATTTTTCATATTATTTTATCTTAGTTAATTTGAATTATTTTAAGTTCATGTTTGTTTTACCTAAACAGATAACTTGAAGTTTTGGAAAGGAGAGTGTTGTTCAATATGACTGAATTCCCTTGTCTGTTCTCATGAATGAAGTGGCTCATCGATAAGTGGAATGTGAGTAGAGATGAGCTTAAATGGTAAAAAAGGAATACTGGTGCAAGAGGTAGTTAATGTTTTTATATTGTTGGTCCTATTTAAACCTGTCTTGGTTTGAAAGACAGGTGTCTGCGGAGGAAGGCAGGAGCCTCCCTTGAAATGGAAAGTGCAACCCCCTTCCCTCCAAATTATTATAATTTTGAAATTAACGGGCCTTCAGGCAAAGATATGGGGAATAGGAATAACAGTTCTTTACTAATATTTATATATATATATAATACAAGGCAGGGAAAAAAAAAACAACCCACTGGTTTCCACTGACAGAGTCAGAAATACAACCTGACACCCTGTTAGGGTGGCAGTAGCAGTCCGATAAGATGATGGCTGCAGTCCTCCTGAAGCGATGGATGTAGTTCTGTTGAAGCAGCGATCAGGTAAAAGAGTCTGGTCTTCCTCCGAAGGTCCAGCGGTAGGTAGGTAGCTCTTGTCCTCTGGAACTCCAGTGGGGGGAAAAGCTCCTCTCAGAATCCAGTGGAAGAAGGCTACTAGGGTGTTCGAAATCTCCGGTTTTATTTGGCATGGACTGCTTGGCTCCTTCCCCCCGGGCGGAGCATCTCACAGTGGGATGGGGAGTCGTGAGGCAGTTCCTTGATGGGCCATTAACAGGAGATAGTCCAGCAGCGAGTTATCGATGGGTCAGGCGATAAGGCATTGTTGTGCCCATTAACAGAAGATAGTCCAGAGGGGGGAGGCAGGGAGCACCGCCCCACCTGGTCTAAACAGCTCCTGAAGATGGTAATAGAATACTTTTTTTTCCTTTTGGCACATTTTACACTGTAACCTAGGACAAAACCTTACGCTGTCCAAAGGAAATGTAAATTGAGTTTTCTGGGAATATTTAATAGACTTTTTTTGTTAGATTAATATTGATTTCTTAAAGTTCATTTTATGTAATTGCCTTGACCTTGGCACTTGGGGGTTGCGGTCACTCTCATATCCTTTTCTGAATATTGGAAGTGTCTTGGTTTTGATGTGATGCAAACCAGGTAAAACTAACGTCTCAAACAAGATTGTCAGTAAGAAAATACATTCTTGTCCTCCTCTAATTAGTTCTCTGAGTGCTTTATGCTGTAGGGATGGTTCAGCAGTATCAAGTTTATCTCTGTATATTGACTTGAAATAATAATGTAAAAAACAATCAAAATGTAGTTTTACATTCAAAAGTATTTGGAAAAGATTTAAGATGATGGTGCCTTATGAATCTGGAAGAATGCCACTTTCTGTTAAAGATTAGTTTTCATTTCACTTTTTCTGTGTGTTTTGGTAAGGCCTACTATGAGGGGAAAGGAAGTTTTACTGAGAAATCAAAGATTACTCTGTTGTTGCACTGAAAACATACATGAAACATGCAGGTCTAGGCAATTTTTTCCCCTGTATGTCAGGACTGTAATTTTGTGTCTCTTCCTTTAGGTCAAATCAATTTTGCTATGAGCTTTCTTTGGGCCCAGGAATATTACCATTCTGGAGTCCAAAACTTTGGGATTCTGGCCTAGTAGGCACATTTACCAAGAGAATGAGTCCTTTCACATTTGAGTAAACTGTGGGTTTGGGTTTTATTTTCTCAGTAATTTAAAACTGTGTTTCTTATATTGTGGCTGAGATACTGCTGCTTGCTTGAGGGCCACTAACGTAGATATTTTAAAAGAACGGAGAGGTTTAGCCGCATACATAATACATATATATATATTACTAAAATCCTGGTATTTTGCTAAGCATTCTTTTAGGCAAATTCATAATCAACTTCCTTTGTGAATTGCTGTATGCTGCAGTGGACAGTGGGCAGCATTTACCAGCAGTAGAGCTAGTTATTGTTTGTGAAAGTCCAGGCATTTAGTGCGGTGAATATTGTAACAACAAGCCATTAGCACTTTGCTGCTTCCAGCAAGAATAGCTCACTAATTCATTTAAGTAAAATATGGTGATACTTTTAGTGCCAATAATCAGATCTGGAGACTTTCAGAAACAACAATTATGGTGTATCATTTCTGCTGCCCCCATGGCAGAACCTTTAGGCATTGAAACTGTTTTGGGAAACCAATATATATAGTATTGCTAATGTTAGTGGTTCATTTATCTACTGAATCATTTCTTTGTTTGCTGTTTTGCTCCGTTTCTGTTGTTCAGCCAAGACAAAGCAGTTCTTTTTATGGAAAGGAAATGATACTACATAGCTAGGGTAAGATGTAAACCACAAAGCTTCTGACATAAACAGGAGGCAAATGGCCTTGTAACAGTTATGCATAAATGAATAGGTTGTAGTAAATTGTTGTAGCTGAGAGCACAGCTATGGCCAGGATTTGCCATGAGTCACTTCTGGTACCTAGTGAGGGGGAAGGTAATGGCTAAAACATCCGAATAATGTGTCAGATTGTAAAGAAACTTGTTAGTAAGTCTCAAAAAATTCAGCTTTCTAGGTGTCCCTCAAAAATCAAATTGAACTTGTTCTGAGGGAGAGTGAGTTGATGCTGAGGCATTGATATGTCCCATCCCAGTTCCCATAGAGCAATGCATGTCAGATGTTGACTGAGGACAGTGATATGTGACTTTATGACACTCTGTGTGTGTGTGTGTGCATCCTGTAAGTTCTCAGCTGCGTAAGCTACCAATGCCAGTGTGCTGCACTAGCAATTCTGCCGAGCTGAGAAGAGCACTTTCATTACTGCACACTGAGTGACTTCTTCAGTCTGATTTTATGTGAGGAGGCAGCTAACAGAAGACAAGAGTACCTATGAGATGAGTAGCTCCAATGGGACTCTTTTCAGTTCATGTTTTGTTATCTCTGGATACCAGAAGCCAACAAACCCTGACTGACATGAAAGGTTATACTGAAGATGGGCTAGAATTACTAATGACAGGAGAACCTCAGAAGACCTTGCTGAGAGCATATACAGACCTAATCCAAGGTGTGCAGGGAAAGATATTTTGTATGAAGTGTTACATGAAAGGGACGCACAGACATGGACCTAAGGCTATATAATCTTTGGGTTATAAACTGCTCTACACACATGGGCTTTCCTAATTGCCCTAAAGTGATAGAAAGAGTTCATATCTCCTTTCTTTGTTTCTGAAGCAGGCAACCCATGGTGGGGCTTTCTCCTGCCGTGTTAACATGACTGGTTAACTGATTTGGGTTGGTTCTTATGGGTGTACTAACCTGAAAAAGTGTCTGATTATAGAATTTTTTAAAACTCCACTATGATTTTCTTTTCAGAAGAGAAGTTTTTCTGAGATGTTATTAGAATTGAGATCAGTGCTGTGACTCTGTCCATTGATACTTGACAGCTTTCCTTTTACTGTGGTTTATGATACCTTACCACTGGGCACTTTAATTGCAGACAAATGTGTTTTAGACTTGTGCTGAAGTTCTGTAGATAACGACTGAATAAATTTTTACTGAAAGCTTAATTACAACAAACCTCAAGAAAGCTGCACCTCACTCCGGTTTTAGAGGTTTGCTACACCCTATGTGGTATCTAAGAGAACAAGAGCAAAATCCAGAGTGAGGATTTGTCAGTAGATGTGGAACATGCTGCTTTGTGAAATAGTCAAAGTTCTGAATCCCTTGTAGTGATAATCAGTGGATATGCTTCATGGGGAAGTTTCACCCTCTTTTCATTACGATTGCAGTAACTTTATGCCTAGCTTTTATGGCAGATTAACATGAAGACAGATATGAATACGTGTGCAACAAGGCAGTGTGTATTCTTTGTTCTAGGCATTCATTTATGGGGAATGAACAGTTGAGCGCACATCCAGAGGAAGAAAGGATGGTCTCCTGAGTTAGTGACAAGGTAACAAACGTACAGGCAGGTTCAAAAAGTCCTAATTAGTTCAAAGTAAGGTTACAAAGGCCCTAATAAGTAGTTAGCCTAATCATGTCCAAGGAACATAGATAAAGTGTTGCACAAGTGAGCTTTGCAAGGAGATGGGAAAGAGAAGAGTAACCCAAGCTGAAGCTTTCCTGTTACCTTACCTTTTGCCCTGTGCAAAATTTGTGAAATTCTCTGAAGCATCTATTTGAAATGGTACTATGTGTGAAATGGAGTTTCAAAGCAATGCACAGGTATTTCATGCGACAGTTAATTTGTATCAACAATCCCTGTCTGAACAGCAAAATCCAGGCTTTCACAGGAATCTCATATAAGGATGTTTTGGATTGGACTTTCTCATGTTTCACATGTCCCAGTTGTTTTGACTGTGGGAGGCAGGCATGCTAAAACTTCCAAAGTCCAGGCAATTTACTTTTTTCCTTGCAGTGCATTACAGGTGAGAGGAAGAATTGGTGGATTCAGGAAAATGCGTCAGTGTCTCTGATATTGCTGCATTGCATACAGGTGAAGTATACACAATGTGCATAGGTCAGACCTGACTAACTGTATCACTGGTTTCTAGAATAGAATTCTCACAAAAGCCATGTTTAGATTTTGTTGAATTGCAGTTACTGACAAAGACTAGATTTATTTATAGATAATGTATTTTAAGTAATAAAAAGATGTTTCAGTGTTGGAGGCAAAATAAATGACTGCATAAATACTCCGAATTATACCTTTTGTTAGACATTTCAGTTAAATTTACTGATACTTAAAGTACTGAAGATGAATATTTTGAGGTAGAACCTATATTCTTATGTGTGTTTTTGAATTTGGATTATAGAATCAAAAAAAGAGCAAGGAGCAGTATCCTCCTTCATAAACCTCACAGACTAATCGAACTCACCAGGAATCAAACTCACCCCTTCCTGCTATACTCAGTTTGGAAAGCTGTATAATGAGATGCTATAAGCAAATCTAAATGTTGTCTGGCATGATTATGAATTTCCAAATGGGAGGTAGCACATAGCACAGTTCAAATGCTTGCCTCTAGTATTCACATACTGTTAATGGTATTCAGAACAGTGACTGAGTTAGGCTTGCCTTGGAAAATTAAGGGTGTTGCATCTTTTTCCAGGGCTGCGACATTGCCATGGATGGAATTCACTGATACAATAGCCAGCTAGTGGTTATGGCTTCTGTGGATCTGGTGTGCTAAGTTACTCTATTGTACAGTTTGCTGTATGCTTGTGTAAGTACTGCTGCATGCTCTACAGATTTGAGCCCACTCCATTTCCCCAGCAGTTCTCTGTTTCTACAGTCCTCTGTACCATTCACATGTCCTGGAAAAGACTTTCTCCTCTCAGTAAGCTGCCAGCTGGCCAGTAGCTGATACTCAGACATTAGCTGCCACTGGGAAAAATCAGGATGAATTTAGTCATTTAGAGTACTTTGGCACAATGAAATGCTGATCCTCTGGTGAATGGCAGTATGTGTAGACACAGTACTGTTATTCTTCCAGTTAGGTGCCAGAGCACCAAGAGTTCCAAGGCAGACTTAAACAAAAGTCAAGCCTCTGAAAATAAATTGCATTGAGAAGAGCTGGTGAAACCCTGCTAGTAAAAGTGAAAGTATATAAATAAGGTAAGCACGCCAAATATCGTGTTAAATGTTACAGCACTGGTATGGTACAAGACTTTTTGCACATATTATTCTCAGGTTCCTGAATAAGGTTAAGAATAAACTTGATGGACTAGAAAAAGCATGTCTCGCTTTTAGTCCTTTCCTCTTGGGCATGTTCCCAAAAGGGACGCTGTTAAGTATCATGTTCCCAAAATGAATGCTGACGTAATGATGTCCCAACACGTTGTAACAGAAATTTCATAGTGCAGTGGGAGTTGGTCATCTTATGCTGTGATTTCAATGCATTACTTATTTTCTTATTTTGAAGAATATATATGTCATAGAATTAATGCGCTGAGCCGTGTTTGTTGACAGTGCTGCTTTTAATGCTCATGTTACTATTCAGAAAGATACATTTTCTTCTTTGGGGTAAGAAATAAATATGCAAAATGATTTCTGTTTTCAAAGTGTGGGTAACTGACAGGCCTAGAGGAAGACATTTTGTAACTTTTCAGAATACTTTGTGTGTTAAATCTGGGTACTGTAATGTATGAGCTCTATACTCTCTATACATCTAACTGGTCCTTCTGCATAATTATAGTTAAAAGAGGTCGACAGAAGAATCCAACTTGAGTTTGTACAAAAAAGTGGTCTGCTGTAATACAACATTTGAAGTAGTTTCAGACACATTGACTACATTAAATAACTCTTAATTATCACTAGACTAATAGGGAGTCCATAGAAACTTAGCCAAGTGGAAATAGTATTGTGAAGTTTTATCTGAATTTATCAGGCCAGCTAGTAAGGGAGAGAACTGTGGAGCTGTAGGAAACATCTGTGTTGAACTAGAGGCATTTTCTGGAGAAGTTTCTTCCATCTTCTTTATCTGGTGGGAATATGAAAGTTAAATTGTGATCTGAATGATCTGCAGGGAAGAGAAACTCAAGAGAATCAAACCTTAGATTTTTTTAATCTGGCTTGTTTTGTTCTTTCATTTAAAATTAGACTATACTGAGGTCATATAAATAAAGACTATTTCTCAATTTATTTTTATGGAGTGGGCAAGATAAGGTAAAACTTACATGTAGTTAAGACTGCAGCTGACTGCATATCATCCATCTACTTTTGATCCTGTGCTGCAGAGATTAGAGCGCAGGTCATATGCAAGGGGAATCCAGCTGGTGCTGACAGCAGGTCACCTGCTGCCCTGGCCTGCAGGCTTGAGAAGCCCTGGTAAGGGATGATGGAGATCAGACGTCAGCTTCTCACAGATCACACGCAGAGGAACTGGAGCTCCCTGCATATATTGCAAGGTTATGAGTTGTGTCTGTACAGGAACAACAAAATTCTGTGCAAATGCTGGTTGTGTTTTATATTCTTTTGTAGCAAAATACTGGTATGTCTTTTCGCCTGGAAACCTCATTTAATGCTCGATGTTCCAGGTGAAATCTGAAGGGATTTTTTAATGGATGCATGAATACTTCAGGAAAAAGCTATGCAGAAAAGAATAGGGGAAGTCTGGATTATTTGTTGTAAGTAATATTTCTTGAATAGTCAGATATCCTTAACATTATTACTCTGTGCTTTATGCACAGAGATTCTTCTGTATGGGGAAAAACTAGAATGCAGAATGCTCTGAAAGATCATCCTCATCTGTCTTTGTCCCCTTTATGCTTGCACAACAAAAGCTTAAGAGTACACTAAGAATAAATGGCAATAATGTACTGATGGGAATACTTTCATTCAAAGTGGACAATATAGGCTGGATGAAGCCCAACACTTAAGGGTATGAAGCCTGTTGATTAATCCTTAGGTTCTCTTTCTCATATGTGACATTGTATGCACTTTAAAGTCTACGAAGGTAGTTTGAAAATGATGGTAGCTCTTACATAATAAAGATTTATCAAAAGGAGCGTATTTGCAGGTAGGGAAGTGACAACCACCAGGACATACTAAGATATGAAATCCTTTTTGCTTTGCTGGGGAACTTCTTCCAGAGTCTGAGAGCTGCATCCTACCCCTGCCCACCCCCCATCCCCCTTTTTTCCTTTTTTCCCCTCTTAGAGGGAAACACTGATTTTCAGTGTTTGTTTCTTTTTCCAAGAAGACAATATTTTGGGATAGGGAGTGTCCTTTTGCCTTTGATTTCTGTGTGACGTTCCTGTGACCTTTGTTTACAGTTTAGATGTGCAATTTGTTGAAAAGTTTCTAGCAACTTGTGTTAACCTGTAGAAATGCTGTTAGGGCCACTAGTATCCTTTGTTTTTTATAATTGCCATTTTCGATGCTGACAATCTGTTGTCTTTAAAAGATAAATTATTTTTTTTGAAGAAAATGAGCATTTGATATTTGATGGCTGTATTTTTCCATACTGTGTGTAGTTATTCCTATAGTAGCTACAGTATTCATTACCCTTTTGAATCCCAAACTACTATTCACAGCAAAGACAAGAATCTGCACAAGAAAACATGTGGACTTGATTAATATCCTTAATTACACTGCACTGAACCAAAAGGTAATATTTCTTACTGGGTCCTGCTAATAATCAGTTATGTCTCAAAGCACTTGGATCAATAACCTATATATTTTTTTCTTGGGCACTGTGATTATTTTATTAGCATGAAAGTACTAGGATGAAGAGGGCTGCAAATGTCAACTAAAATCCTTCAGAAATTTGCTATTGATTTACTGAAAATTTGTCAAATTGGAGAGGTTCAAACAGCTCAGCAGTTGGCATTTTTTAACAGAGTATTTTGTAGAGGATACCAGCCAGCTCTTCTGAGTGCAGGGACATTAAGCAGGGGAATATTTCATATGCGCATGTCTGCAGCTCTTGCCTGTTTACCTGGTAAGGCACAAGCTAGTTCCCACTTTGTGATAGAGAGCTCTTTTGCTTCAGCAGCTGTGACCTCTCAGCAGCACACTTACATATTACTTTAGGTACAGCACTGTGTCAACAGCACTCTGGGCTGGGGCAGTGGGATCTTAGCCTGTGTGTTGTACCCACATACAGACGTGATTTAAACTGTATGTCCTCTGGCTTCAGCTGTAAATTCCAGCTTAAATGTGTGGTAGTCAGCAGTCTTCTCCGTATGCTTTGTGTGATTTGCACTGCTGCTGGCTCGCTGCACCAGGGCTCCTCTTGTATCCGTTCATTCCCCGAGTTTTGTCATTAGAGCCTCTATACACGTGTCCTTAATTTCTTTGGCAGCCTCATGGAGCCAAGGAGATAGTGGTAGAGGATGGCACTTCTAAAGCTTTCCAATCATCTGCATAACTTTGAGTACCATGCTGTGTGCCTGTGTATATGCAAGTCTGGGACTGTCCCAACATGAAGTTATTTCACTACATCCTCATTGCATACTTGTAACAGTGACCTAAGTGCAGCCATAATGCTGACAACAAACAGGCTGCTCTTTGCTCTCTACAATGTTAAATTGTAAAGGCAAAACCTTGTATTGCTGTTAGTTTTGGGAAGACTGGGGTGAAAAGAAATCCCTGAAGTGAAAATGATAGAGTGTGGATAACAGATTTTAATTGCTGCTTTCTCAGACTGTCTGTAGTCTGGTTAAAACAGATTTTCCTGCTGATTTGCATGAAAGAAGGCAACGTTTTAAATATTGATGTGTATGTGAAGACTTTCTGAAGTGCCCAGATGGACCTTTCCAACTGTGTTTCTCTGGTAATGTTTGTTGTGGTTTTTATGATTGGCAGCTACTGGGCTGCAGTCAGGGATGCGTCTCTCCTGGCGGTTGCTGCTCACCAGGTGGTGTGGCTGTCTGACATTCTTCCTGGTAGCACCGAGTATTTCAGGTATGTTACTAACATAAAACCAGAATTCTTTTATCTCTCTTTTTTTTTCTTTTCGTTGCTTAAATATTTCATTTGAGCCAGGACAAAGGCATTTTATTTTTAAAACACAACTGTTTTTTTTCAAGGTAACGGAAGCAAAAACATTCATCAAAATGTTTGAAATCTATTATTTCAGTTTTACAGATTTATTTTTTTTAAAGGTTTTTCAGCTGAAAATATAGAAAGATTTTTAATTTTTTTTTTAAACTTGGACTCACAACCATGTTTGTCAGCTCGGGACTGTTTTGTGTGAACACGTTACCCACCCTTCCTCTTCTCAAAGTGCCCAGCTCTCTAACCATGTGATTTCAGCAAGACAGCCAACTCAAGGCTTCTTGATGTAAAGGCATTTTATATAAGTTCAAAGGGTTAACACATAGGACGAGAGGAAGGCTATTTCTGTATCTGAGACTTCAGGGGGAATGATTTACTGTGAACAGAAGAGCGTATCTCAAACGTGATCTTTTTATCTGTCTCTGCCTGCAGAAAAATTTATGGTGACCTAAGAATATCTATAACAGCACAATTTACATGGCACCTTTCGGCTGGTGAGAAATAGCAGTCTCAAAATGACTAAAGGGATTACGGGTTTTAGTCTTGTTTTCAAAAAAAATTTACTCCTAGAATTGCTGACAATTTTTTCTGGTTTGATCATTTCACCAAGGCATTTATTACATGTATGTCGTAACAAAAATAATAATGCAAATGGAAGACTTATCAATCAGCTGGTTAAGTTTTAATGCTCTTTTAGTTTAGCCTTTTTTTGTCTCTGAAATGATTTTGACAACTTTATGTGTTGTTGCTTAACACAGCTTGAAGATGAATGTTTGCTATATGAATCATGTCAGTCTGGTATAACTGGCAAAACTAAGTGCAAAGAAGACAGAAATGTAATTTCAAAAGTATTGTTGGCACAATTCAGACTTAAATCCTATTGATATTTCAGTTAGACTTCAGGTCCTAAATGCCCGGGTTTTCTGAGTAAGTGGCACTTGAACTTCTAAGGATGCTTAAATGCTCAGTGTTATTTCCCTCCTTTGCTCTGAATTCAGCTCACTATGTATTTTAGATGTGAAAATCTAAATCCTGGTCCCATGCAGACTTAGTACAGTTAACATTGCTTGAAATGTAAGTTTTTCAGAAAAATTGACATGGTTCTTCAGATACTGTTGGACAAGTTTCTGAGGTGTCAACAGAGAAATTTTTGATGAAAATAAGGGAGGGCGCTTTGGAGTTTTTTGATGGCCTGGTATTGGGAGACTCACATAGCAATGGGAGTTCTTGGTTCAATCAGATGCTCTTCCTCAAGGCAAGCACCCCAGCTCAGCTTTCCTACCATTGTGGGGGAATATTTCATCACAAAGCACTACATTTGGGGCTGGGAGGAGAAGAAAAATGTGATTGGCAAGAAGATTCTGCTTTTATGGTAGTGTTTATTTTTTAATTTATTTATTTTTAATCCATAAATACTATATTTTTGCATCCTATTCTCCTCCTAGTATTAATGAATATATTTGGGTTCCCAGTGAAGTGCCTCTTGTACTTTAAGGGTAGGGAGATAAAATGTTAACCTATGTCCAACTACCTCCCACACAGCAAAGCCATACTCTTTTATTTCCAAGATTTCATAAAAACAGCCACAATATCTTTACTCTTCTGTATTCCAACATTACTTTTCCACTGAGTTTTCATTGCTGTGACTCCACTACCGCTGTTCAACAGTTCTGTGTTTGTCCTCAGGTGATACATCCTTCAGAAATGTAATTGTAAAGATCAGTTATTATATCCTCTGTGACCTTTTGGTTTATCATTTCAAATGACCTGCAGCAGACCCTGCCTAAGGCCTACAGTTGCTTTGTGGCATAGTGGTTTCAAATGTCAGTATCTGTTTTCACTCTGCACCTATTTTGCATGTAATTGTTTGTTAGCTTAGAATAAAGCATAATGTTGACATTTCTTCTGATAGACAGCGATGGCAACAATATTCTTGTCTCCACATTTAAAAAATCTGTTATTTCCAATGGGGAAATGGTTGGGTTTTTTCTGTTTTTCTTTTCTTTTCCCCCACAGGCTCTTAATGTTTTTAATTAATTTTCTGATTTCTTGCCAGAGGTAATTATTTTTTGACAGAACACTGTACTACTAACATGTAAATTCATCTGTCTGGAGAACACTTAAACCCTTAAATCAGAGAAGAATGCATTCAAACACACAGGTAGATAGTGTAGGTCTGTGGTGCTCTCTTTTCCCTTCAGTCTTTGCTATATGTTGCTTGGATTAAATTATATTTTTGCTGTATGGATATATTGATCTTGTTCATACTTCTGATTTTTTTCACCTGAATTACTAATCCTATTTTTGATTCATTCTTTTCTTTACAATGTAGTGGAACGTTTTAAAATGCAGTGCAGGAACTTCTTTCTATGTACTTTTTTTATTGGCACTTGATCTTGTTCAGTGAATCAAAGCAACATTGTATGGTAGTCATTTATTGTTTACTGGTCATTTAGTGACTGACTTTTAAAGCCAAAACCAAAAAAAACCCACAAACACAGGAAAAACTGAACAAAACCCCTACCATCCATTGACAATAATCCACTTAGAACTGTACCTGCTCTTGGAGTTCCAGGAAGAATTTTTATTTCTAAAGCTATATGACCTTAGAAATCTTTACTCTTGATTTCTAAACCGTTTTTATTCTTTTTTCTTTTTTTGGGGGGGGGGCGTTTGTGGTGGTGGTGTAAATTTTTATCACTTTTAAAAAGTGCCTCTCTTTTGTAGCAAATAAAACTTTTTTTTTAGATAACTTAAAATGTAGAAATATTTACATGAAGTATTTTGAGTCTGCCTAATTGATAATTAGCTAAAATCCTTCGATAATCACCAATGAGACTTGCATGCCTTTTTGTAGAGAAAATGCTGTAAACTCTAAAAGGTTTTGGGGTTTTAATTTCTTTGCAGAAAAACCCTCAGAGTAGGTGAAAAGGCAGTGTAATACTCAAGGAAGGTCATTATAGTTTTCAATTTAAATTGATTACAAGGAAATGATATGCCAGAGGAAAAAAACAATAGATGAAAAGAAGTGTCCTAGATGGCAAGAGATGATGAATGCTGTATGTTTTCCCCACCTAAGATTGTCCATGACAAAGTATGATTTTCTAATATCTCAAGATGAGGAGGCTAATACAAGGTAATAAATCACAGTGAACAGCTTTTCAAATAATAAAGCAGTATGCCTTCTCGCTAATAAGCCCCAAGTTAGGACCCTGCAATGTTGAAAACAAGGCTAGCATTCACCTCAGTGTGGGTGACAATAAGTTTACATATTTTGTATCCACAAATCGTCTGGGGACACAGCTGAGAGCTCAACATAGGGCAAATACAGCAGATTTGTAGCCTGCTTGTTAGTTACTAACGTGTAAACATTAATAAAACTATGGAAGATGTGATGTTTGTGTATAATTTCACTAACATCTGTTATTTAAACTCATATTACCCATATAAGTCTAGAACTCAGTTTCTGGGAATATTGTTTGCTGTATGATTAGATTTCCATGCTTCCACAGAGAGTTTTGAAGTTAGAGCTGGTGCTCATGCACGAGACATCATTATTGGATCTCTCTTTTTCTCTTTTTCTTCTGACTCTTCCTTTGCCCAGCCTTATTGAGTCAGTGAGTCTTACAGAGAAAACCGGCTTTTTGATGCAAGATACTTGTATGAGATATAAGAGCACATATAAGGTCTAACAAGCTGTTCGCTTAAGACTTACTTTTCTTCCCATAGTTAAAATTTGAAAGAATCCAGACTCGGAAGAGCAGAACAAAAAAGTACAAGAGAAATGTGTTCATAATCTGTGAGCATTTGAGGTGCAGATCTATGAAGGAGATTAAGCTGTTACGTACTCTCTGAAAGAATTACATCAGTAGCAGGAGAAAATTAATAGTCTTGTTTTAAGCAAAACCAAGTATCTTGTATGACAGCAATGTGCAAGGGTTTGTGCACAGCCAACACACTGATGGAAAGAAGCAGACATAAATTTGGTCATCACGTAACTTTTCCAGTGCTTGAAAAACTATTTTTCATCCATTCTCCATCCTTAGAAGTGGTGCAAGCCCTAGGTCCCTCTTTCATGACAAGAACATGAAAACTAACTGTACAAACCCAAAAGTTTTTTCAATGTGAGTATGAAACAATCTCACATAAAATAAAAGTAAACTTAAAATAATAACTTTACATTCAAACTAATTCAGACAAAGCAATGATTCAATTGACCTAAAATTTCTATTTCACATGAAAAGTAGCCCTTGAGAATCTCAAGCTTTAAAATTGTCTTATAAAACAGAAAATGCCTATTGATTGTCTTGATCGCCAGTGATCTTCAGTTGTTTAAGAGGAAGGGAAGACTTGTTTCATGTGCAGTTCATACAGGCAGCAAAGGAAAAATTCCATTTGTGTGACTTTTAAATGTCCCTGTCTTGTCCTACAAGACAGAATCCTTTTCTTGTAAGAGGTACGCAAGGAGATTAAGGCAAAATGCCATTGATTCACTGCAAGTTGATCCTCCTGCAAGGGAAGATCTATTTATATACAACAGCTTCAAAATATTCTCTTTAATGTTATTCCTTTAGTTGGTTTGCTTTAAGGTTTTAAAATGAATCTCTGGTAGAGAAGCCCTGTCTCTCAGATGCAGGTCGTTCTGAAAACCTCCTCATCTTAAAACTAAAACACTTTGCAGGGTGCAGACTGTCCTTCTGGAAGAAGTCCTGCACACTACATGGACCAAAATAGTCTCAAGTCTTGATCAACATTGACAAGCTAATTTGAGCTAAAATAGCATGGACCTCAAACTCACACCTCTGAACCGCATTTGGTTTGGTACATGGAGTGAGTGAATCTTATTTCAAACTTCTTCTAAAGCCACTTCTAAATTTTAAATATTTTACTTAATAACAGCGTTTGAGTTAAAAAAAAAGAGAAAGGAAAAAAATTCAAATTACAGAGAAGTCATTTAGAAAGGAGCTTTCTGTGAGTCATTAGTACAGGTAATATGTGTGAAAATTATGAGTGAAAATATCTGCTTTCAGATAATTCCCCATCTAAAACCCACTTAAATTCATGTTTTCAGTGGCTAGCAGATGAAATCCCTATTTTAGACTCTGAAAATGCAATACCTGTAAAACATATTTGGGGTAGGAGAAAAGCAGGACAAGCTAGCTTTACCAGAAGCAGCTCCACTGAGCGCATGCGTAAAATACTGCTAGGACAAAAATTACTTTATATTCTAAATCATGATATTTCCTGTAGTCAGTTGTACAAAAACAGTGCATCAAACATCCAAATGAGTTGAGATGTGTTTTGCTGATTGCTGCAACAGATGGTACATCTCAATTAGGGAAAAATATTTTCTGTTAGCTTATTATACTTTTAAATTCAATTCAGCTTGAGTGGAAGATCAAACATAACAAAACAAAGGATTTTTTTCTGTTCATTTTATCGTCAGGCTGGGTATTACGTGAAATAGTAATGTATTACATTGTGGTAACCATGAATGGCAAACAAAACTGCTTATTCTCTTTAATTTTTTCCTGCTGTAATATCAGCACAATGATGTAACAAAATATGTTAAGAACTGGGACCTGGTAGCTGAAATTAATTTAGTTTGTTTTGCACAGAAGTTACCTAGGTTGTGAAGGGATGATGGAAAAGACATCAATTGTGCAGGAGAAGCGGCAGGTTGTTCAGAAGGTGACAGTATCTACCACTGCCTTACATGAAGGGCAATTGATTATAGAAGGGATTATCTGATAGTGAGTGTAGCAAGATGTGATTTGTTTTGCCTCTAATTTTGAGATAAACACCTTGTTGGTATAGTAAAACTTCTTAGCTCACTTGCCAGATGTGGTAGGCACACTATTGTGAAAAGAACAGTAGTCAAATATAAAAACATTAACTTCTTGTTGTGTTTGCCTATTTTGCAAATGAAATAGTACTGGGACCACAAAACTGAATTCAGGAGGTATGCTTACTTCTGTTTCATTTGATCTAAAGCTGCTGTCATTGGAATACAGTTTTCTATAAATTGTGTTAAGATATTTAGATATAATAACGTAAAGTGAAGTAGCATTTCATTGCAAACTACCGGCTGGCTCAGAAAAGAGAATACTAGAAATTCATGCATCTAAGCCCTCTCAAGTAACCAATATAATGTTAACTGCTACAATTAACACCAATTATACGTCAATGACTTGGGTAGTCTTAGAACTACAAGAAAAGGGATTAAATCATCTTTGATTTCACAGCTCCTGTTGAAGAAGTAGAAATACAAAAATATTTGTGTTACTAAGGCTGTGATGTTTACTCAGAGAAACATGCACTTTTGTGACAGCCCTTTCATTTGGAATAGATTCTTAATCAGTAAAATAGTGGCAGTAGTACTTGCATTTTGCTGCTTGGAAGGCTGTTCTATAGTATTCTGGAAAAAAGGAGTTTGAGGGATTCTAAAGGAAATGGATCACATTTATTTCTGCTGTAACCTCTTTCTCAATGGATAATCAATTACATCAAAAATGAGTTTACATTGAAGATGAAGCTAACCTTCTTTCGAATAACCGCAAATGGGCAAAAGTGATTTTCTTACTAATTTTCTACCTGAATGCTAAGTGTTTAGTGTGATACTTCATTTATCATTCTAAATATTTAATTGTAAGACAGCTCTCGAGGTTTTAAACCTCCTGCTGCTATTGGGCCAATATGTTTCTGCCAGGCGCATTTAGAACAGGCAGTTCTGCTTTTGGCTGAACTATCTTCACTGACATCTCTTTCTCAGCTTTTTTTTCTGAATCAGGGTATTTTCAACTGTCAGGAATATTGCATAGAATAGTTATAAAAAATTATTGATCTCAACCAGGTTTGGGAACATAGCATGACTTCCTATAATGGCTCCAGGGCAACCACAAAAATGACAAATTGTTCTCTGTCTACTGTTCCTTGGGTGCGAAACATAGCAGTCTGAAGACTTCAAAAACTTGCAACTTAAATCATCTTTGGAGTTGTACAAAATAATTAGATAGTAGAATATGATTGAAACTGAGCCAGTGAAATATTTCATTTTAGTCCATTTAGCCGAAATTAATTTGAAGTGTATTTCAGAACAGCAAACTACTCCACTGTACTTTGCTCAGTAAAGATACTTGAAATGTGTCTACAAGTGTTTAGTAATTATGAGAACTGGCTTTGGGGACACTAGCTTTATTCCTGGAAGATGGACTATTTTATACAGAAAGTTTACTGCAGAATATAGATATTTTGCTGATGGCTAAAAGCTTTAATAAAAACAAAATACTATATGCTATTTTTCTGCTGACTTCTGTGTATTAGTTAGTAGGCAAGAAGCACAAAGTTCACACCATATAACTGTCTGTCCGAGCCTTCATTACTGGAAAAACATTTTTGACTGTTCAAGTAGAGAAGTCAGTGCTTGGATGAGCTGTAGAAACTAAATTATTTCTGTGCAAGATCTGAATTTTCTGGGTCAAGTTCAAAGTATGTTAGTAAATCTAAACAACATTTCTTTGGAGAAGGACACGATTCTTCATAGTCAGATTGCCAAACTTTTACTAGTGTTTATCAGAGGGTTCTAGTCCCTTGGACAACTGTTTTTGTTGTTCAGTATTAAAGACAATGAATACTGACTACAATGAGAGTAAATTCATTGTTGTCTTAGGACATAAAATAATTAGAAGATAAATGAAGTGGCATTTTGCTTCTGTAAAAATGGTTGAATTGACAAGCACACTTAAGTTCAGGAAAAAGTGATTATGAAAGTCAATATTTGTCAGGACAGCAGCCAGTGCTTTCCTCTCAACCATTTCCTTTGACAATCGAGGAAAGTAGCAGTGGACTTCTTTCATTTCCTTCCTATTTCTGGCAGGTCTCTCTTTTTTTTCTTTTTCTCTCTGTCTCTCTCTCTTTTTCTCTCTCTCTGCCCCGCCTTGCCCCCCGGCATGTTGGACTTAAAGAAAATGCTAAGAAATGCAAAATCTAAAATGTAAAATGTGAATGGTGGTGGTAATTTGTCCAAACCACCTATTTTTATGCATGAAATCAGTTTTCTGTTATGCAAGAAGGTTCAGAAGGTATCAGAACAGCATGATGTTAGCTGAAATTTCTTCATATTCAATGTTATTTTTAATTTTAGCAAGTGCAACTTTGCTCTCACTTGTTTCGCTTAAAACTTTCCTTATACTTAAAGGACTTCCCTTCATTTTGCTCGACTGGTCCCAATTTAAATGATGTCAGCTAAGTCAGAGAACCTGAATTTGTCCTTTACGATGTCCTGTATTTTGGCCTTAATTAGTGGTGTTGCTTACACTGTCAATTATTAGTAGATACTTCTGCTACTCTGCTCTTTTCCTTTTAGCCCTTCATTCTGCCATGGCTGGTGAATAATGATAGGGGGGATCAAGGTCTGCTTTGTTCAAGGATTTCAGGCCACTTCACATGCATTACCACTTCAGCAATAGTCTCTGATATTTACGAATGTAAAGCCTGATTCAAAAGTGGTGTAATGTCAAATGAATACAGATCCAGAAAGTACAAAGGGGTTTGGATCAGGCCTTTGTTTTGTGTTCTCCAAAGCGAAAAATAATGGTCAGTAGCTTTTAGCTGTATATAACGACACTTTTAATGCTGCAGAACTGTAAGCAAAGAATGGTCTGTGCCTTCAAGCTTTACTCAGCAGCCTACTGAGTTCTTTCAGTGATCCATGAAGATGGATGTTGGTCAAGAAACTCTGTCAAAAAGAAGGAAAAAAAATAGAGAGCTAGATCTTAATTACCATCAGATTTAGGGTTAAGCATGGTTAGAATTAAGTTTCTGGCCCCTGCTTTGCTCTTTAGATGTTTGTCTGAGATATTTCTTGTAGGCATGTTTCTAATTTAAAAGGGAAAAAAAAGTCACTGGTATACTAATAGCCAACAACAGTGATGAGCTTACTTGACCTCAGAGGGAAAAATTTGGCCCATGCCTGTCCTGCAATTTTCCAAATGCTTGCTGGCTGCCAGCCTGCCTTGCCTCTGAGGCTGCAGCTAAGACAGCCAGTGTTCAGCCCGGGCTTGAGCTCTCCCACATATAGGGCAGGAAATGGGTCTGTGCAAATCTGTCAAAGAAATATAGTAAACACAACCTCAGTATCCTACTGATGATTTTATTTTCAGGTTCTCATTGTGTATCATGTACAGACAGTCTGGTAGGTGAACAATCCTATCCATTGAAAATAATGATAATGACATCTTTTCTCCCAACATTCAGTTAAAGATTAAGCTTAAAAGTTTAAATATATATGTATTATTGTATGCTTTTTTTCCATTATGCATTTGGACGTCGCTATATAAGATTATGTCCCTTCCAACCCCTAACATTCTGTGATATATTTAGACTCTTTGAGGCATTTTTACCTATCATTAAAACTAGTTCATTGTAAATTTACCCAAGCCTGTTTATCCAAATTGGCTCTAGCTACTACTGCCACAATTTGGCCTTTGTAATTACATGAGGCCTTTAAACCAGAGATTATTAAATGTAAAAAGTTGATATTTAAGCGAGTGTGTGTATAGAGACAGCAGGAAGTACAGGAGGTAAGTTGATATTTAAATGTGTGTTTGTATAGAGGGAGCACAAAGTACAGAAGGTAAAAGAACTGGAAACTGTTCAGATGCTTGCATATGCTTTCTGTTTCCTCTCTACTGCGTAAACACTTCCAACTACCAAGGAAGTTAATGTTAGCTAAATGTAAATTAAAATATGTTTGTGTCCTAGCAAAGTAGTAGAATCAGTATGGGAGAAAGAAGAATGAAGAATAAAGAAAGTGTACGTTTACGCAATGTTGTTAGCAGAAAGAGATCTTAAATAAGCTTCCATTTAATCCTCTTCATTGTAAATTTGTATACAGATTTCTCTTGTAAATGTGGCTAAGCTAAATATTTCCTATTGTCTTCTTTTGACATTGTTTCAGATTTCCACTGCAAGTGCATCATTATGTTGGCTAATGCAAGCAATGTGTTTTTTTCTTCTTCAGTGTGGGAACTGACTAAAACTGCAGAGCCTTATGACCCTACAGGTGTTTTAGGTAGAATCAACACAGTTTTGTGGCAGGTAAATGAAACAATTAGCCTTCTCATTGTCACTCCTATTTATTACCCTTTTTTAGGTAGTTGCAATGATGGCTGTTCTTTCTTTACATTCATAGTCCTATATATAATATGAAATTGCTACTTAATACTGTAAGTCTAATGGGAAATAAGGTAAAGATTTGGAAAAAAGTCATAGAAAGAGTCATACTGAAAAATTTTGTGGCCAAGTATCCTGTTCACAACATTAAAAAACAAAGACAAAGCCCACAGCCAGCCTGCGACGCACCTGGCCTGTTGAGCAAAGATCCCCTCCCTTTCCAGCTGGTTCAGACTTATTCCAAGTTTTTTGTTGGTCTTCTGTGTGGCTGTTACTGAGCAACAATAAATGCATACAGTTTTTGCACATGTTTTTTTTCCCCTAATACTTCCTTTGTCTCGACTCTTACCAGATATGTGAGAAGAAAAGAATATAAAAGCAGGGTATCTGTAACAGAATAGCTTCCTGATATGTTTTTCAATCTTCAGTTTGAAGAAGAAAACCTTTAAAAATTTGAGAGTTTTCATAGTTCACAATTTGTAGGAATATATAATTCACAAATACCCATAGTTTACAAACTATAAGAATAAATAAAAGACAAAAAGATTAAAAAATCTGAAAAACCTGATAGATTTCATGAATATGTTGGATCTTTGTTCAGTTAGTGTGTTTGATAGATTAGTGCACAAAGGAACTGTTTTTCCTTTAACAAAGGCTATGGTTTTGGAAGATGTTAAATTTTACTACTTAAAAATATCAACATGCTTGATAGATTATTATGTAGTTGTCTGTTCCAAAGACATCACCCAAGCTGGTAAAGAAAAATTACTTTGAAAATTAAAAATTAAATTAATTTTTATTTTCTGCTTCAAAATGCTGTATCTCAACCTGTGCCTTATTTTATGTGTGCCAAGGTCATCAGGAATTAAGCAACTAAATATTGTGATGGAATGCGGTTTGAATGGGTATTGGGAAAGAACACACAAAAATACAAAGTTTGTTTCAAAAAACCCCACAGGTCTAGCCCCATTAAACTGCACTTGCATTAGTGGTTCAGTTCTGAAAGACTTTCCATTAAGTGTATGTTTGTGTGCTGGATTTTTTTGTCTCCTGCCAAGACGCATGCATATACTTAGTACACTACTAATAATTGTTTTGACTGTTTATACAGTGTATACTTATGCAGCGCGCTACAGCTATTTGTATTCCAGTTATGCTAACAGCACTAGGAAAGCTCAGAATGACTGAAGACTGAAATAATATCAGCCCGTTGCTTTTGTTCCTTGGTCATCCAGTGGAAAGGCTATTGTAATCTGAAATATTTTCGTAAACTGGAAGGAATTTTTGTATTTCTTAGGTTTAAAGCAGAAACTGAGAAAACAGAATCTTGATAGAGCAGCTGTGGAAATTTTTTTTTTCCCCCAGTAAAAAATAAATTTTCACTTAAGGAACAAATAGGATTACTTTGGGGAAAATAGTCTATAAGCCACCTGCTTACCTCCCGCTTCTATGGAAGTCTCAGCATTAAATTGTAATGCAATTTCAGGGTCTGCAGAGAAAAAACTAGCAACATGGCTGATTTATGGGAGCTGCATGTTTAAAGCTTGGCCAATTGACAGAGAATTAAGAACATAATTGTTAATAACTATTTGTGAAGGATAACATTAAAAAATAAGAATAATTTCTCTTCTTGCAAAAGGACAAGAGGTTGTAACCTGGAATAAGGTATTGTCATTGAGAAAGGAGAAAATTAGGCTGAACATCAAGAAAAGTTTCCTGACAGGCAGGTTTATCAAACAGTGGAACTGAATCTCAAGAGAAAACATAGGATCCCGCTAGGTTCAGACGTTTAAAAGAGACTGAGAAAAACGCCAGGGAAATGTACTCTAGAGAACCATGTACAGCTATTGCATGATTGGATATTAACCTAATATGTCTCTTTCATTTTCACCTTTCATAATTTCATGGTTCATTAGCCAGCACCCTCTTTCCTCTGCCCTCTGGTACCTCCAGGACAACTTTCAGGCAATTCGTAAAAACGCATTTCTTACAAAGCTCGCTTAGCTTTTGTTCTGTGGCAGAATAGTATCCAGCAACCCTTTCTTACGAGGCCACTTATCTGCCCAGACTTCTGCTGTTTCTGTTGTTTTTCTTTTATAAGACTCCGACAAAGATGCAGTTACTTTCAGTCCCATGAACACTGGTTACAAGTATTTTTTTTCTTTCTCAAAATGGGGAAATTCAAACCTAATTAGAATAATCCTAAAATGTATTGAGTTGGAGGTTTTAGAAAAAAGACATGTGTGTTTCTGCTTTCAGGCATTTTAAGACCTAAGCTGTTTAGCAGTTGACTTGTTTCATGAGAATGTGAAACAGAAGAAAAAGACCTGTAACCTCTGTTGAAAAATTTTGAGAAGGGCACACTAATTCTTAGAAAAGTTGCATTTTAAAATATGTTTTTGAATCCCTTGGTCAAAGTCAAGCTGCTCACAGAATTTGTAAGCTCAAAGGCTGTTCAACTTTGAGACTCTCGTTCACTTGTTTTACAATGACAGTTAATTTTCAGTCTTGTCCGAGGTGTCAGGGCTGTCAGCTGTGAGAAAGAGGATTAGCAAGGAAGTCAGAAAGAACATTCTCTCCAGCATGTCTCATGCGTTGTCAGTGGCCTTTCAGCAGAACTCCCTCCTGTACAGCTGCTGTGTGACATCGTGGCATGCACTAGAAATCCCCGCAGACTTTTGCTGGGTAATTTGCTGGGAAATTGTTTAATCCAGCCTGGTGTCAGCTTTGCACTTATAACTATTTTGTTGCTTTAAAGACTAGCAAACATCTGTTTAGAAATAGGAAATATTTATGTAGTAGATGCAAAAACCTGTGATGAATGGTCTACGTAACATTTTTCCAAGCAACTCCTATCAATGTACTATTTTCTGTGCTCCTAAGTTATTGACCAATAGTAAACTATTGCTTCAATCTGGAATTTAAGGAAATGTGGAATTCAGAGAACACAGTTCTTTACCAGGTGGGTTTTTTTTCTCTTTTGGAATGGGTACATTTGGATAACACAAGGCTTTCCACATACAAAGAGATCAGAACAAGGGTTATTCAACCTCAGTCACATCTATTTAATAAACTTCTGTTCACAGATTACCTTGAGAATTGGCTGAGGACTGAGGCTGGCTTTCTGACTTTTTCCCTGTGCCTGTGGAAGTTGGTTGGTTTGTTACAACTAAGTATTTCTTTGTTGATCTGTATCTAAGACACCCAACAAATGGGAGTCATAATGTTGATGCTGTAAAAAATCACAGTTTAAAAACAACAAACTCAAATTCCTTCGTCTCCCCTTCTCTCAATATTGAGATTAATGTGTCAGATAAATCCTTTGGGTAGTTTGTTGTAGCTGAAATTAAAGTCAAACATGTAAGAATATCTTCTACTTTCAGGTTTTTCTCTCAGTTCTTTACAACTACACAGTTAGGGGAAACAAGTCACTAGAAATTAACTGTTACTTCTGTGAAATAAAATTACCTTCTGTATACAATGAACATGTTAGCAACCTGAATAATGGAGCATCAGCAATCTGAATAGCGGAGCATCTCATAGAAATTTGAATGCTCTGTGGACTGAATTATCTATAATAGTCCCTACTGTTTTTAGTTCCCCTGTTAAAAAATTAGTATAAAATGTAATTTTTTTCTAAAAGATACATTGATAATCCTAATCAAGTGCTTATTCTAGCCATTATCTGCCTCCATAGTATTATGGTAAATAAAAAACGCGTAACGTACCTGCTTAGTATTATGGATCTAGAGATGTGAAAAATTACTACGTTGCCCAAGTAAAAGGGCAAATTCTTTATTTTCTTCCATTTTCTATTGATTTGCACTACTGAAATAAATGTACATGTTTAATCAATCTGCCTGAAGGTTTAGCAGTTGGGGGATAGCTTTTAAGATGAAGTTGCAAATTGCTGTAATGACATTGCAAAGACCCTAACTTTGCAGTGTAGCTGCAAGTGTGAGGGGAGAAAATGTGTCCCTTCAGGTAGTGAGCATGTGAAGCAGAAGGACACAAAGGCCCCTGTGGTAAATACAAGAACAAAAAGGATCAGCTTGCAAAACCCAGTGACAGACTCGGCTATCGAGAAGAAAATGCAGATGGTGACTATATGTTTCATCAAAATGCTTCATGGGACTCAAAGTTCTGCTACTGCAGATTGGTGTCTTCCTTGTCCTTGCTATCCTGAGCAAGTGTCCTTGGTACCGCTTTGTAAAAGGTTGTCAACTTCTAGTTCCCGTGGATATTTCTTCAAATAGTTCAGGTTGCTCTCTGGTTTGTTGGTAAATGTGAATGAGAGTGGAAAGCTCTCAAATCCCTGTGCCAGACTTCATGAGAAGTTATAAATTAATTTAGTGACTGGTGAAAGGTAAAACTTTACATTTAAACCTAAACCAAGATACAGTCAACTTTCATATCCAAGAAATTAATTAGTCTTTGACCAAAAATAGAGATCTCACCTTGGCTGTGAGCTGTATTTTAACCATGCCATCTCTCTGGAAACACAGGAATATGACTCTTCCCTGATGTCCTCTTCCCGTATTTTTTATAATTCCTGTTTTATGAGAAAGATAAGACAATCTAGACCTTCAGCCCCATGCTTTGCAATGTACCTGAAACATTCATTAATTGTCCAGAAATTATTTGTGCATAATGTCTTGTTGGTTAAATATCACTTATTTATGGCTTCATGATTCTTTCTAGGGCTTTAGACATTTAAATTAACAGGCAACGGAGTGCTTACTATAAGATTATTTGAACAAATTTGCTTTAAAGCAAAGTTATACAGAGACTGCTAGCAGCAGTCTCTCCCCTACAACTCTCTCCTTTTTAAATTTCATTTCTCCAGCCAACGGGATTAATGATTTTAAACGACCGGTTTCTCCCATCCCTATGTGTTAAAGGACCCACCAGTGCTTCAGTTTCTTTTGTTTTCCTCCTCCCTGTATGGAAAAATACGTTTTGCAAACTGAGTTGCGAGCATGATGGTTTAATGATAAGCCATTTTGCAGCGTCTCTAATATTGCTCATCCTGAGTTCTTAATGGGATATGAGACATTAACCACCTGTTGCCCTCTGCATCTCATCGATAAAGGACCAGGTACACACATTTAAAAATCACTTCACACCCTAATAGAGGTGCTTGTAAGCACTGTTCATACTCATTAATAGGTACAGTATTATTCTTAGCAGAGATCAATAGGAAGAATACTCCTATTTTGGACTGGAAGTGACTGTTTCAGGTGTATCTGCTCCATTTCGAAAAACAGACACTAGATTTGGACAGGGAGCTGCCATATTTTTTCAGAACTTGTTAAGAATTTATGAAGAACTTCCCTTCTTTTATTGCTTTATTACACTGCACAAGTCACATTTCTTGGAGCAGTGTTGTTATAAGTTATACAGTGGGGTTTTTCCAAACTCTGAATATCCGTAGAGTTGGGGTTTTTTTAAACTTTCTTTTTAAAGAAAATGTTCCTGGCCTTTCAATATCAGCTCTACCCCGGAGGTGAATTAGGTCCCAAGCATTCTTTTTAAGTCTGTTGTTTTGCCTCTGTCTCTTTCTTTCAAGAAATTAAAGTAGCTTTTCCTAAAACCTGCAAATAGGAAAACAGTTGTCCTTACTTCACAGTATGAAAATAGAAAGCATGGGTTTGCAATAAGCAAATATTCAGATTTTGAACTCTTATGCCAAATTGGACCTTCGATACTTCATCCAGATTGAGCTGTTTCAACTTTTCAAGAAAGATTTATTTCACAATTTTCTTCCTAATTACTTAAGTAATTACCTCTTTGAATGTGTGTTACTTTTCATATTAAATATTAAAGTTATTAATGAATCTTTGTCATTTTGAACTGTTTCCACAATAATTGCTTTGATTTAATTTACTGGTTGCTAATGATTTGACCGATAGCTTTAATGTTTTAATTACAAAACATTGAATTTTGAATTAATTACATTTTAAAAATTAATTGTAAATTATCTTGCTGATCAATTTTTGAGAAAGGATTCCCCCCAGTGTCTTTTAATATTGCTTCATTTAGTCACAGGTGTTTTTTTTTAAAAAAAATGTATCTGGTTATATATATGAGCACGATGGTGTTGAGTGTGTTTTTAAATTAGTTCAGTCACTGTTACTGATTTTGATGCTCCAGTAGGAAGACTACCTGACTGTATATTGTCTTAACAGCATTTTTGTAATTCAACAGAGGGTATGTTTTGAAATTTGTTATTGACATTAACATATGTGCAAAGCTTTAGCCAAAGGAGTGGTTAGGGTTTCCACTTAAATTGAAGCAACAATTTATGCCTCTGTCTCATTTTCCTGGGACAATGCTTAGCCTCATGTGAGTGACTAAATAGTTAATCTATTAAGCTTTCTCCTAAAGTAACTTCACTGCTTACTTATTTTACTGCTGACTGTTTTTTTGACTAGCCTGCAAGTTATTGAGACTGGGTCTGTTTTCCATTCCATCTGTACCATGTATATTTGCAAAGTCACTTCTTAGGCTTTTAGGAGGGTATTAAGTCTTCAGTTAAGATCTTAGTCATCTGAAGTCTCAGATGATGAGCTTCAAGTCTGCGCATAATATGCACTTGTTACCATTTATGTTATGTTCTCAGTGTTCTCTTTTTGTGTCCTATCACTGTGTTTTGGTGTAAGTAATGCATTTGCATTTTTTACTGACGCGAGGAAGAGATGTCAGTAATTTACATTACAATGCACATTGTATTTAAAAAAAGGTGACTGAAAAACTTACCCTATTTTTGTGGCACTGTGGAGAAATCTCCCTGGAAAGGCACAAGTCTTCTAAAGACCCAGGAGCAGGGGCCATATCCCCATCATTGACATTACTTCCCAGACTTCCAAGTTTTTCTTGCTGCTGCCCAACTTGCCGAGTTTGTATCTGTATCTGGCCACCAGCTATTCACCAGTTTTCCAGTTTACAGCAAGTTTCTAAATCCTTCCAATCCCTTTCTCAACCAATGTATTCACCTTGGAAAATGGAAAACAGTGAAAGCCCTCACTAGGGAATTATTTCTTTTAATGTTACATGGAGGGTGCATAGAAACTGCTGAGCAATGTAAAAACAAATCTAGGGTGGAGAAAAACAATCTCCTCTTGCTGCCCATTGGTGTGGATTTAATTTTGTGATGATTTTCCCTTTACAATGTCAATGAGACATAAATTATCACTAGCTATAAATGGAAAATCTGTTATCTAGTGTCTGCAGAGAACAGCCTGCAGGACGAAGTTGTCTTTTGTTTAAAATAAAGCTGGCTGTTCCTTTTGTTTTCATGGAAGGATCAGTTTTGATATGTAGAAAACACAGGTTTTCCCCTCCTGAATCAAGTTACTGGGCAGTTTATTGGCAGTATTTGAGAATGCATGCTTTAAAGCATGTCAGCAGAATTAATCTGTAATCAAACTCTTAGAAAAAAAAAATATTTGTCAGTCTGGAATACATTCAATAAAGTGATAATAATTTATTGTAAACAAAATCTCCTCTTGCAGGTGAATGTGCAGGACTACTACATATCTGAATAAACAACCTTTGATTTTTATTGAAGGAGACATCTAGGTGTTTGTCAAAATATTGGCTTTTCACGCCCAGTTACTCTGACTGCGATAGTGCAAACTGCTTGAGATATTGATGCAATTTGCGTGCACTTGATGTAGTAATTACATGTGCAGCTTGGTTTAGCAGTTGTTTTGAATTTAAAAAAAACACAACCCAAACACCAAAACAAAAAAAATCTCTGAACAATTTTACAAACTGCAAATATGAGACTGCATGCAAATCTTACCTCTGCAATACCTGTTTGAGATAGGTATTGAGATTTGTGGTGATCAGGGAAGGTATTGAGATAAGTATTGGAATACGTGGTCAGAGAAGTTGTTAGTACACAATTAACCTGCATGTCTCTTAGCGGTGATAGCAGAAGAATGAAAATTTTGCTTACTTTTTCAATCAATATTTATAGCTGGCTGTTTGATATGGGTAAAAATTCTTAGTCTAAATACATTATGAAGTTGTCTTTGTCAGCCATCTTATTGCTACAAGTAAGAGCTTACTTTGCTGCTAAAAACCCACAATGTCACATTCTCTTGGATAGATTGACATAGAAGAGACAAAGACATAGAAGAGACAAAGACCTAAAATTTTTGAGTTACTGGGAAGGGAAAAACGTTGCTCCTTAGATTGGCATTAGCTTCTTGCCTTGGTCACTCCTTGCAGCAGTTTTGAAGGGACTTTGCAGTTAACAACCAGAGGCACCGTTTCGTGGTCCTAGTTTAGTCAATGGTGGGATATCAGCCACCACGTATTGTACCTTATTGTTTTTCTCTTTTTTCCTCTGGTTCCTTTCTCTGGGAGATGAGGAAAGCTGGGGAGAGGAGGTGGAAGAAGGCTGAAAAGTGTAATTCAACACACTCATATTAAAAAGCCTATTAAAGAATGACTAATGGCTGTTTTGGTTCCTGCTACGGCTTCACAGGGTGCCAAAAGGCTCCTACTGATTGATGATTTTGAGTTTGGCCTTCAGAGGAGTCTAATACTCAGTGACAAGCTGGCACAGTGTGCTCCCCTCCCACTGCAGTAGGAAGTAAGCAGCAAGAGCCAGGCCAGTGTGTGCTGGACAGAGGTGAGTGACGCTGTAGTTTTGCCTGGCTGGGTTTCACGTAGGTTTTTCCAGAACTATGAATGCTGTTATTAATGTTTTGCATTACTAACCAGTAAGTCTTATTTTTGTGTAAGAAAAAACCTCCTGAAATTCTTAAGTCGTGCATTTTTATTGTGCTCACTGTAGCAGTGAATAAAATTCTGGTTGAAGGCGCAGACACGAAAGTTCCAATAAACGTGTATAAAAAGCCTTCCAACAGAAACTTTAGCGTACTGACATTCTCACCGCATTTGAGACTATCCAAACAGAAATTCAATAATGAAAACCCTGGGCCAAAACTCATTTGATACGGAATGACTACCATACAGTCAGTTGGCAGCTCAGCTGAGTAAAAATTAGCTGAGTACTGCAATGTTTCACCCAGTAATGTCAACCAAAATGATCGATTGTTACTGTAATCATTTCTTCCAGAAAGCATGAAAGTACTAAATGCCTTAAAGCCACATCTTGGTCCTTCTGTGTCCATCATCTTCTACTTGCACTGAATGCTCTGGCTGGGTTACTGCTCCTTTGCTTAGAGTTTGCACAGTTTATAACAGGATTAGTTCCATGATTGGGCTCCCATATTCTGTGGTAACACAAACAGGTTTTAAGTATCTCTTAAAGCTTAACAGGTAGTGAAATATGGTCCTATTTTTTAACCTTTTTTCCTTGTAAATTGGATGTTTTATTCCGCTTTAACTGTATCAGCCATCCTCATTTCAATAATCTTCTCTGTGCTGTTTTTTTTTCTTCCTTTAATTTATTTTTACAGACTGTTTTCTTTAAATTTCTTCATAATATGTAATATTAATTCTGTTCCTGTTGAAGGGTCATAATCAGTGGTATCCTAGCAAAAATTTCCTGAGGGAATATTTTTAGTTGTATTTTTCAATTGTATCATTTGTTAAGAATAGAATCTTCACAAATTTTTGATAGTGTCTTGTCTCTGCATAAAAATAGCAGATCGATTATAATTTTGAATCAATGATACAAAAATCTGACATACTTAGAAACATTTCAGAAAAATTCAAATGTTGAATTCATAAACAAGAGAAGTAGAACATTGCCGATGTGTAAAAAGATGTTCCTAAGAGGAATATAACTTAGTTTGAGAAGATGTATATGGGCTCCCTCCACCTCTCCTCTGATTTTGGTGGAAGAAACATCCATTCTTCTCTGCAAGTTTGTTTCTATTCACTACAATTTTAGAGACTATCAGAAGAAAATACCGTTAAGGAATAAAGTTATTTATTTCTTTTGTCTTTTAAAACTTTTATTTAATTTGTTACTTACATTAAAGTCTCTACTTGGCAATTTTTCAGTAGGACTGGCAAAATTTAATGCTTTCTTTATTACTTTCTATCCAGAGAGCAGCATATTCTCAGATAAATTTGAGTTCATTTTATGCCAAACAGTATGTTTTCTATAAATTTTTCTTTTGCAAAAGTCTTGAATAGTTCCCATGTCCATATTGGTCCATTGGCACTTCTAAGTTGAGCTCATTAAATCTCAAAAGTCTTCTCAGAAAGTCAGTTGGTGACAGGGTGTTGATTAAATTTGTGAACTGTAGAAAGAAATTGAGTCAGCTTTGGGTTATGCAATCTACAACTGAGCTTACAGAACTAATTTTCATTCTATTTCACTCCATAGGAAAAGATTTTTGTCTGTCTCCTGCTTCACAGTAGATGTGGTTACAAAATGCTCACATATCCGAACAGGCATCTCAAGCAGCCAAAAGGTGAATATCTCAAATAAAAAAAAATTTTAAAAAAAAAAAAAAAAGTATATATTAGAATTTATTTATTCTTGTGCACAATAGAACTTTTTTTTTGCTACAGCTTTTTTGTGTCAGCGTTTCCCCTGGCTTATAAGTGGAAGAGGGGAAAAACCCGCTATATGCCATGTGAAACAGGTATCACCTTCTTGTATTAGTACGTTTCAACTAATTTTTATTACTGGCTTCTAAAAATCTTTTGTTGTTACTTCTCAGTATTCTGTTCTATCTAGTTCTGGGAATGTGTGCCTTCACACATACTGTCATAATCTTTGATAATACCAGCTATTTTGCTACCAATAGTGCTATAACATGATTTTTTTTTTTGCTACATAGGAAATCCAAATAGCCTGCTGAATTGATTCATGTTGCAAAATGATGGGAAGCATGTAGCTGTTACAGGTAAACTCTAAAATCAAATTTGCATAGATAAGAAGGCTAGCACTTACATTCTAACAAAATATGCACAAAGAAGAATGCATTTAATACTTCAGCGTGCTTATATTTTTCCTTATCACATTTAAAAGGTAATAAAGGCTTTTCTTTTTACTTCTGTGAATTAAGTTCTTTATGGATTGTATCAGAGGGAAGATTATCACCTACTGAAAGTCACTGAAACCACTTTGTTCACATGTGTAATTTTTTCAGTGTTCGCATGGAGAGCCAAGACTTGAGCTTTGCACACCTCATGAAACTTAAGTAATGAAAAAACCTGACATATCCAGTAACTGGATGTGGAAGTTAGGGAGAGCTGGATCCTTATCTGAAGTAGTGATCACCTATTCAACTGTATCTCTTGTTCCTTTGGAACTCCAGATATCTTTTTTAAAATATGCAGCTCTCAGAAGTCTGAGGTGCAGGCTAGATTTTTGGGGGAAATGGCTTCCATCCTTAACTCTGCTGTGATCTTGAATATGACTTTGAGAAAATTTTTTCTTGGTTGTCCCATGGTGGTTGAGGAATAATGTTCCGTAATACTTATTTCAGTTGCAGCATCCAAGAGAATCAGTGGTCAGCAGACCATATGTGGTCCCTATATTTGTTTATTTCAATCTGTGTACATTTAGCATTCATCTGAAAAACATGAGGCTTCTATCAAATTGATAGAAAAAAAGAAACAGAAAAAAACCTGATGGTAGCCAGGTACAGAATTTTTCTCTTAACAGCATTTTTCTTTTTAAAAGTACAGTGTGGGCAGTACAATGCAAATTATACTCTCAGCTCTCTCCAGGTATATCTGTAGAAAATATTATGTCTCTTGTTCCTCTTATGCACGGAACACTATCAATCCAAAACTGTGTAACATGAATAAACATATACTAGCAACTAGGATAAGTCTACCAAAAATTGTGTTTTTCCAAGTCTTGGTCCTCCAAAATGGGGACATATTTTTAATTAGCCGTGTGATGACAGGATTAAGAAAGTAGGCACTTATTTTTCCTTACCATAGTCCCACAGCTGTTATGGATGAAAGTATAAAGGTAGCTTTTGGGGGAAAAAAATGTGAGGGTAATAATTAGAATTGAATTCCCCTAGTTATAGTTGAATGGGTACATCAGAATACTTAAGGCACATCATTTGTGGGAGTAAATTTTTATAGATCCATTAAGTTAAATGAAATTAAGATAATTTAAAATTGCTGAGAATCTAACTGCTATGGGGAAAAACACAAGAGAAAACCAATACAATATTTCGCTGTTTATTTCACTGGGGTAGAAATGACACCTTAGGGTCTTTCTTCTGTTTGCCATGTGATGGGGAAAGTCTGTGACTATTTCCATGCCTATAAAATGCTGTAAGTTACATTTAGGGATGGACTAACTTTATAGAATAGTTCTTTTATTGACTTTGGAGAATTTAACTTGGTTTGCAACAGTTTAATGACATATGTAAACAACTTGGGGATCACTGAATGAAAGGTAATACAGAGATTCAGATGATTTTACATTAATATAAATAGTAATACAGTATCAGTTACGTGCTCTTGCATGTCAAATTTTAGATCTTAAATATCCTCCTTCATTAAACTGTATAGTAAAAATAGTCTACCTCTTTTTCCCTCAAATAACTGTCTTTTAAACACCCATTCAAATAGCTAAGTTTTTTGCTGACGACCCTGAAGTTCAGTTTCCGCATCTAGTGCTGTGCATGCACCCTTTTTTCTCTCTCTGTGCTGGGAAACTGCTGTAAATGATTTTCTTTGGCTGGGTCAGGAAGTATTTTTCCATTTGGCTACTCTTTATTCCTGCTTTTCATTTACAGAGTAATTTCATAGTTAGGCACTAGGCAGCTGCTCTTCTAATGTGTGGACTGGCTTAGCAAATAATTTTATTATGTCTACAGTGCATCAGGTTGCATTATAAAGTTTCAGACAAGGCTATCTCCTTCCTTTCTCATTCATAGCTTTTAGCTATGCCTATGCAATTAAATGGGGTAGCTGACTCTCTGCACAACTTCATAGATACAAAGAGGAATAGCCTCTTTGGGTACTAAGGGTATTGTTTCAAGATTAGTTTAAGCCAATCTAATTGCAGGCTGCTCCTGTTGACCCTCGTTGTCCCTGTTTCTCCTCCTCTCCAGCTAATTTTCAACTGAATCTGTTCTCTGAACCCAGTTTCTGGTGTGGCTATGTGTGTGCCAATGACAGCAAAAGGAAAAAGTAGGCATGAATAGGAGGGAGGAGGAAAGGACTGGCATAGTCAGGATTGGATCATGCTAAGCCAGGACCAGAACGGTACCTCAGTGGTGCATACTTACCAGGCTGAACGGTTGAATTTATTTTTGCTTCTGAAGGTGGCTTGCATGAGCACTCTAATCCCCTCAGTTCTATTCTGGTGGCACACTATACAGTGTTTGTTCTACCTTTTTCCAGATTTTGACTGGTAAGATTCTGTAAAATTTGAAAGACAGGCTAAGGTAAAGGTCACAAGTACAGTTTTCTTAATTACAATTTCCGTGTTTATGCTGAAGGCAGATTAAAGTGTTCCATCTGAGATATAGTAAATAATTTTTAGCTAGTAGTATAGCAAATGTTCTTTGTTATACTATCGTTTTTGCGAATAGTACAGATTTAGGACACAGTGGTACAAAGACAAAAAAAAAAAAGTCATAATTATATTTTATGGCAGACTTTGCCTTGAGTTTAAGAAGGCCAGCTCCAGCATCTGCTTTTCTCAGTGGCAGAGCTATTTCAGCTTAACGTAGTAATTTGGACAAAACAAATAAGCTTTAATTCTACTTAACAGACATCAAACGGAGGCATGCAGATATGCCCGTTGTATGTAAATAAGCAAATTTTGATCTCCTTAACATCAAAAGAAAGCATTTTAGGCCCATGTTCAGAGAAAATGTGCTCCTAGTCTTAGAGCCAATAGGAACCACTAGTCAATAATATTTTGACTCATTTTCAGCTGTAGGAATGTCTTCTGATGACCCACTTGAAAGGATCCTCACTAAACACTATTGGGTGATGCTAGGGACTAAACTCTGGAATCTGGTCACTCTTTCTATCACTGTCTTCAGCAGGACTCCCATAACTGCATATATTTGTGAGCTTCTATTACTGTAGGATTTGGGGAACATGTATATAATTACTTTTAGAAGAATGACTATTTCTGATGTATATAATCTCAGCAAATTAAAATTTCCACTAAAAAGAGCCAGAAAGCAGTTATAGTAGCAATCTATTTGCAAAACTGAGACTCTCCATATCAAAGTGACAAATTCTGGCTTCGCGAGGCAGATAATGGTGGGAATAGGTTGGCTACAGTGTAGGTCAGGAGCTTATGAGAAGTCGTTGCCACTTAGAAAAATATTCCCTTTCTGTTATTTATATGAAAGAGTTGTAAGTAATTGATATATATAAAAATGAGGCTTTCTGTAGTCCTTTGCTGAGGTAGTTCACTTGTGTAGCTGATGTACCTGATCACTGTAGGTTTGTGGATACCCTTTCTGTAGTGCCATTAACAAAACATGCTTAACCCAATTAATGTGATCGATTTCCATCTGGAAAGTAAGTAGATAGAGGGGGGTGGGGATGAACTTTTATCAAGGCATGATTGAGAAATGCACTAATTGTACTTGCCTAGTCATTTCCTCTTGCCGTAATTCTTTCACAAATTTGAAAAGACTGTTTTTGCCTTTTCTGCTGATAGGGACAGAAGTCATTGTCTTTGTAGATTTCAGAAGTGTTTCGGGATGTACAGTTGATGCATGTATATTGGAGCATGTTCTGTTCAACAGAACATATTTAACAGTGCTATTTGTCTGTTCGCAGCCTCAGAGAAGATCAGATGGCCAGGCTGAGGTTACACAGCCAGCTCTATTTGGCATAATTCTGCAGTGTTGTTGAAAGGGACAGTTCCCCTCTCTCCTTGCCAGCTGCTCACCCTGTTCCTCTTGTGTGCTTGAGTAAGTGTATGATCATGTTCTGAACCTAGAACAAGGGACCTGATCCAGCCTGAGAAACAATCCTTTTGTACTTGGTAAGTTTTAGGTTGAATCGTGTTCTTAGTCCAGCGCACATTACAGTAGCATGGTCGTTAGTGTCAGCCCAAGGCAGGAGCAAAGAACTGGGAACAGAGGGTAAGGCCACACTTTACATGACAGCTTGTAATGATGTTTGACTAAGGTGATTTTATAATCAACTTCCTAATTATTACTTTTATGCTTTTCTTACAAACAAACCATGCTGAGTACTGTAAGATGCCATTTTGTCTTGGATCTCACAAAAGCCTTTTATCATCATTTTGTTAATGTGCATTTAATTAAAGTAGCAATGATGCAGATCATTGCTGTGAAAGTTCCCAATGAAAGTGGATATATGATCTGTTTCACTGGAGTTCTACAGTTGCCCCATACTCTTTTCTTGCACTGGTGAGATTGACTGCTTTGGTTGCCTAAATCCATGTATTCAGAAGGGTCTGTTGCGCTCTTTTTTTCTTTTTTTTTTTTTTTTTTCTTTTTTTTTTTTTTTTTTATCCATTGAAGTTGTTTATATGTTTGTTCAGAGGTTAAAGCTGAAATTACTGAATTCTTCCTTTAGGAGTTCCAATACTCTGCTGTGAATCCCTGAAAGGAAGCAGGGACAGGCTGCCTCTCTTTGGAACATACTACTTAGTTTTTAATACATTTTTCCCTGAGCACCTTCCCTGTGATTCCATATGGCAACTCTCCAGCGTTGGGTTGAAAAGCAATTTCATATTTCCTTGCATTTCTGTGCCAGCACTACCTTGGACTCTGACTAATGCTAACCAGTGTAATTATCTGTGACTTTTCTCCTATGCTTTCTATTTCCACTCAATCCACAGAATGGCATTCTCCAATCCACAGAAAATATGAGCACGATATACAAGATAGTTACAAGAGGGTATTGAGGATAAAAAAGTGGGATGGTACACTAAACAACCACTGCTAAATCAAATACATACCAGGTCTGAACTTAGGCTCTTCAAAACTCCCATTAAAATCACTGAGGATTCTGCTTCTACGATTGTGTGTCCAATGCACATGAGAACTGAGGCCAGCCTGTTTTTTTCCAAACAGATGGGAATGAAGTCCACATTCATACAGAGACGTGTGGAGAACCATATGAAGGTTCTCGTGTAAGTATGTCCTAAAATAAGCATCCACATTAGATAACATTTGTATTAATAGTAGGGATATAAGATAGAGGGGGTAGTGGATTTCTGCCTGAGTCCTAGTAAAACAGGGTTGTGCACTTCTGAAGGAGAGGAGTTCAAGAGTCCAGGTTGGTTGGAAGAGCCTCACGTTATTTGTGGGATTTGAAAGATGCTGGTAAGAATCTCCTGCGGGTCCCTGTCAGATACAGCTGCTTCTAGAAAGTGATGCACAGATCCCAGAATGTTAGTTACCAGTCTCAGATAAGCAGTACTACTTCTTGCTTTCGTTTGTGCTGAATCTCAATATTTTTCTTATGTATTTAATAGAAAAATATATGAGAGATTTCTCAATTTCTGTTCTTGGCCTCTGACCTTTGCTTTTCCTGTTACCTCCTTGTGGCTTCTGATATGGAGGATTCCACAGACAGTTGGCAACACAACCCAGGCAGACAAGCACATTTTCTGAAGAGACTACGTACATACTGTATGTACTAAAAAGATGTGGTATAGAATTTGATGATTTTATAGAAATACTGGAAGTTTGAGTGTAAGGTATACACAGTGGAAGAATAGCAGCAAATCATGGAGAAAGCAAGTCATGAAAAAGACATTGTTTATTGAAATAAATATCATCTGCATTATTATTCAGATATTTCTGTTGCTGTATGAAATAAAAAAAAGAATTATAGGAAAAATCTTCACTAGAGTAAAGTCCATTTTTTTGTATATTGATTAGTTAAGGTTGTGGTTTTCCCTTTTCATTTCTCATGCAAAGCTTTAAATTTTTATCTTATTGTTTGCTGCTTTTACCTTTTTTACTGTGTTACACAGGATATAGATGCAGTCATTTCATTGTTACTAATCCCTTAATTAAGCAACCTCATTCTGAATTTAGCTGCATATCTTCCTGATCGAGGACTACAAATGTGTATCTGAAAAAGAAGTTCTCTATATTTTTGTCTGTTCAGGTAAGTGCATTTTTTCAGAATTATTATGTATGCTCTGTCATTACCTTATCAAAAAAAAAAACCTTAGAAGAAAAAATACATGAAAAAGAGTAAACCTACAAAATCCTTATTGTTAAGATATGTATCTTAAAAATAAAATATATACTAAAAAGTTGTGGTTTATGTGGAAATACCTGGAGCTGGTTGAAACATTCCAAATAAATGAGGGTGGTGTAACAAAATCTAAAAATAAATCTGTTTTGTGATATATTTTGGGTTTTCAAATTTGCCATTTAAACAGCTAAATTAAGTGGCATCTAGTGTCAATGGCATTATTTCGTATAATGTTCCAAACAACATGAAAATATACTTGAGAGAAATATCTTTACATTTAAAAATAATTTTAAAAAATTACTTCTTAGATTTTCATGCAAAATACAGGTTTAATTTCTTGAATGTTTTTATTTTGAATTTTATTCCCTATCCCAAGTCTGCAAGTACTGTCTGCTACCACCATACCTGCCAGTTTGGTTTACCTTCTAAACTCTACTGCAAGAGAATCAAGTTCTTGGGAAACATTTGAAATAGTAATGTGTAGTTTTCACGTGCTTAAAATGTGAGGCACTGTGATGTCTTTCTTAAGTAGCTGTTTTTATAGTTTCTAAGTTGCATCGGTCATCTTTGTGATTCAAAGGAGGAATGACTGAGGATGCTTGTAATCAGAGCCACGCTGTATTCCTTTGATAAAGCTTGTGATAGAGGATACAGAAAATATCGATACTTTAACTACTGAACCCCCCTCCTTCAGCCCCCCGTGCGTGTGAGTGCACAAACACATGTGCGTTTCGCCTATGGCACTGAAAATGTGCCTCCAGTCATGGTGGATAAAGACATTACTTGGGAACTGCTGATGTAGTGAACACAAATGAGCTGCTGAACGAGACTCTAGAGTCGGAGGGTGCTTGTTCATAGTTTTCCAGAAGGCTATTGCAGAAACAGGAAGGTTGCACAATGCTTAATCATCTACTGAAAGTTATTTTGCAAATCTTAAAACTAGGAACTGAAATTCTGGTGTTTCACTCGTCATGTAAGGAATTAAGTGTTAGTGAGCTGCAGAAAAGGTCTCCTACTGATCATTTGTAGCTTGTGGGGCTCAGAGACAGTATCAGAGTGTAGCAGCAATAAACCAGAATTCTGTGTTTAATAGTTTTGGAGAGACAAAGAACCTACTGTGTTATAGGTCTGCTTTTGACCTATGCCTCAGTTCCACTTTTTAACACCCTGCAAGTTAGAAGAGTGTTGTTGGTTCCACCAAAGCTGAAAGTAGCAGAAGGTTCCTGAAAAATCTTGTGTTTTTTCCACTGAGTTAATAAGGTACACGGAAAGGCGGAGTATGCAAAATTCTACTCTTAACTTTTCTCCATTAAGAAATAAGAGTTTTTGCAAAGAAAAAAGAATAAAATTAACAATGCAGCAGCTTATTTGGTTACCCCAGATTTTCTCATGGGGAGAAAAAAAAAAGAAAAAATATAATTTTATGCCAATTGTCAACAAATTAGCCTTTGCTTTTTCCTGAACCATGTCCACTAACGTCTGCTTTCCATTTTGTTTTCCGATTTATTTATTTATTTATCTATTTATTTATTTATTTATTTATTTATTTCCAGGCTGGAAAGATTATCCTGTTGCTCTATAAACAGCCACTGAACCTTCTGAAGAGATTTCTCATCTGGGTTGTTTTGCTGGCAAGTTGCTTGAAGCTTGATGCTATAAAGATAACAGAATTAGCAGACCTAGCAGGCCTCATTATTTTTAATTAATGTTACTGATGCTCACACACTACATGTAATTCAGTAAAGCCGGAGTGGAGTGATGGGGCAACACAACAACTCTACATTTCAAAATGGGCCATCATAGAAGCGGCTGTTGTCAAATCCTTCTGTGAATTATGTGTTTTTCAGATTTATGATTCTAATAATATTCTGGACGAATCTCAGAAACTTAACAAAGCAAAGAAGAAAAGGGAAAGTGGGTCATAAATAGGTCAAAATTTAAGTACCTTCAGCTCACATTTTGGTTCATTTATCAAAGCAAAATCAATTGTTGTTATTAGCCTATTATCATCATCCTTACAGTGAGCTAGCTTCACTTTAATCAATATTTCTAATTAGACTACATCAAATACAGTTTTAATTTGTAGCAACCTAGCTCAATGTAGGCTAAATTTCTAGGCATACATATATCCATTCTTTTCATTCTGCCTTTATTAATAAGATATTTCTTTACAAGTAAGTAATAAGTAGCTGTGTTTCAAATAGCTTTGAAGCAGTTACACATCAGAGTTGACAACGGACCACCTACTATGTTGAAATGCTGTTTGTCTTTTATTTGTGTGAACTATATGCTTTAAATAGCTCTGAAACCATTATTGAATTTCCAGGTCACACCACAGAGAGACTGAGGACCAATGCTCTATGCCCTGGTTTCCATCGTCTCCTTTTGGCTTGTAAACTAAGTGTTCATGGAAGTCGACACACATAGTCCCTTTTCTATTCTTTGGTATCTGCTCTGCTCCTTTAGGGTTTGTCTGATCGCTACCTAGCTGTGTATGTATCTCATCGTTCTGATTTCCCCCTGTGAAATTGGTATTGCTGCTTTATATATGCAATGCTAAAAGCATCCATACTTGGACTGTCTTGCTCTCATGTCCAAAGCAGGGATTTCACAGCTTAAATTGTTGGGGTATTTTTTTATTGTGGCTGCCTATTAGAAGGCTCTTCATTTCGTCCTCTTCTTCCCTCCCATTAACACAAATGCAGTAACTGCTCTGGCTAAGAATAATTGTTTTGCTTCACTGCAGGGATTCAGACACTAGTTAATCATGCAATAGGAATTTCCATAAGATGTACTTTTCAGGGTGATAATGTGGTTCTAGTTCAAACATTCGTGACTCAGGAGTATTCAAGATGTCTCTGTCTGTCCTAATTTATAACAGCAAGAGAAGGCTTACCTCCACCTTATTTTTCCTAAGCATGTGTATGTGTAGGTGAGTGTTTATGCCTGTGCATGTTTGTATACATAAATTGTACAAGAAGGCATGTATGTACTAAGTATATAAGGGCACAACAATGTAAGTTTTCTGTTCGTCCCAGAACCATGCATGGATAGAGAGAGCATCTGACTGCTAATGCACGTTTTGCAGGCAGCTCTTCAATTTGAAGTACTGCTACTTGTGTGAGCTCAGCAAACTGACCTGCTTCATGTCTCTGGTGTCTCTTCCTTGGTCTAGGCTCCTCTGCTATCATTTTCCATAGCCAAGATCACGAATATTTGAGAGAGGCATTGTGTTTTCATTAGCACATATCCTAATGGGTTGAACTTCTTTAGGCACCAGTGAAATGCACTAGGGAGAAGATAATATTTTGTAGTAGATTTCTACATGTATGCTGAAATACAGCTATCAGACTTCAGAATAATTTTATTCATATATGTATTCAAATGCGTGTACATTTTTCTCCAACTGTTTTATACTCTTCCTAGGATAAAATCTGGAAGTAATTTTTGAATACTAATTCTGTCACAGGAGTCTTGAGTCGAACTAAATTATTCCACAGATGGTAAAACTGGTGCCCTGGAATATTATGGTTGAGATTTTTGAAGTGTAAAGAAGTGAGATACCCTTTTGTCAGAGAATTTCAGTGGAATTTCCCTGTGGAATTCCTTTAGGCTCCATTACAAATCCCATCTCAGTAATAGGCCAATGATCACAGAGAAGTTAGTGGAGGGGCTGCAAGCAGAATCAGCTGTCTTTTCACCCCAATATCTCAATCTGAGATATAATTATTTGATGAGTTCATCTGAGGATATAACAATCTTCACAAACTTTGAAGTCAGGCAGACATTATGCATAGTTAAGCATGTGAACACTCTTCTCAATGCATTTGAAGGTACCTGATTCTGTGCCTTCCACCACCTCCTTTTTTTTTTTTTTTAATGTTTTAAAGGCTTTATAAAGTTCTCAATTAAGAATGTTTCTCTACCTGGTATAAAACATTCCTTGCAACAATAACGTCTGTTCTCCAGTACCTATATTTACTCCAGTATCATAAGCGTTACAGACATTCATTAAGGACTGAGGTCTGTGATAAGAATTTTAGTGTCATATGTATTTTAGAGCATTTTCTCCAACCATAGACATGAAATATGGCACTTTCTAACATGATACTCTGTAGTTTAGAAAATTATAGCTAGTAGGGTGTGAATTAATTTTAACACTCAGAACTCTGAAACCAGAATAATCAGGAGTGCTAAGCTAAACATATCCTCTGTAAAAGTTGATAATGATTTTCTCTGAGCCATGTAAACACTATTCTGCATATTTCCAACATATTCCTCATACTGTCCTGCATATTTCAACTGAGCGGTTGTTGATTTATTATATACACATCAGAACTGATCAAAAGCTATCAAAATTCCCCCAAAATGGGGGGGGGGACATGACACAACATGGTGCTCTGTGAGTCTCTACAAGGACCAAACAAGTGTATTCCACATAATTAAAGAGATAATGGGCACCAGAGTGCCCAAGCTTCCGCCTTTTAATCCTGATTTCAATATTGTTGCATACACTTGGACACCTCCTTGTTCATTCCTCCCTTTTACTCTGCTGGTGGGATGTGAGATGACTTTCATGGTAAAGGAAAGCTACAAGGTTTCTAGTAAGTCTAACAATATACAGTCTTCTCTGACTATAGCGGTATTCAAGTAGAGTAACATGTCAATTGTAGGTGAAAAAAAAGTGTTTTGCCACTGATGGCTGATAGTCTTTCTGCAACAACTTATCAGTTTCACTCTTGGCCCTCCATCAGGGATTTCCTTAGCACGTATAGTACACGTGGGACTGAATCAAATGGAGTCAACGTAAAAGGCAGCATTTACTCACTGTTGGTTTTTTTTTTTTTTTAATGTGAGGAGCCATTCGTATTGTAGCTGTGAAAGATAAATCCTTGATTTTTTTTTTTTTTTTAAATATATGGATCTTAAAGCACATTCAGAAGAAGAGTTAACATAACTTTTCCTGACTAATGTAGCTACAAAGAGGTCATGGCATTGGGCAGATGTGGGAATGTAAGCACCTTTGAAGAATAGGTTTAACATAGGACAAAAGACACTTGGTGAATCAGTCTTTGTTCAGTTAACCATGTGCTAGAACTGGTGGCCGGTTGATATATTTGTCATGTTTTTCAAGACTAGATATGTCATTAGCTGTCATGTACTTCACAGTGCACAGGCATGCTACTGTGGGCACAATTGAAATTCTGAGTTTATAAGAAAGCTCAGTGATACGTAATATGGACTGGGGTTAATTTACGTGGTGGAGGGAGGAGTAGGGAGAGCAGTTAAAGTTTTAGTACCTCGTGTTACTCATGCTTCTAGGAAAATATCAACACAGTCAGTTCTGTAGCATTCCCACTCATGTCACGGCTGAATACAACTATGTCAAGGTGGGTGGAGTTTTGTAAAGTTTGATTCTGTACTGTAAATAGAAAAAGACTAGAAATAGCATAGAGACAAAAATGTAATGTATATTAATCAGAAAAAAAGTTGCTGCAATACATGAATATTAACTCATTCCTGCTTCTGCAGTTTTTCTTCCAGGCTTTGGGATGATAAGGTGATTTTAAGAGCATCTTTGTTTCAGAAGAAAGCAATTTAAATACAGATTTGCATGTTCACTTGTGGCCCAGCTTAATTAAAGGTCAATATTTTGGGAGGGATTAAGGAATATGCGCACTTTCACGGCATGAACCTCAAAAAGATTTCAGTGATTTATCCATTCATGTTCATTTGTGTGTGCATATAAGTTATGGTGCTTAAACATCTATTACAGAAAACAGCACACTGGGGATTTGGGTAATAGATCATTTTAATGTATGAATAGGTTACACTCCTAACTACTAGTTGGGAAGGGTTAGCTCGTATGGGAAGAGGAATAAAGTAAATGGCCAAGAGAATTTATAGTGTTGCAATTCAACAAAAATATTGATTAGAATATGAGGAACTCCATTTTTACAAACTTAATCAACACTGATTGTTTGATATTTGGCTAGTAGTCTGTCATGGAGAAATAAGAGCTATGAGCCTGGAGCAGGGTGGGGGGGAAAGCAAGCTGGCAATATTCTAGGAAAAAAAAACAAGCATACAAAAAAACCCCCAATTCCAACCAAAAACACTAATGTATTTTTCCAGAACATTCAAAGGTTAAATATTTAAAAGGGGATAGGGACTGTGTGTGCTTTCTTTTGTTTGTATTGCTATATAGTTGCCTGACCAGAAATTACACTTCAACAAGCAATTGTTGTGTTTATTTGCTTGTATTTTATTATGCTAATACTCTGCTGGTGTCCTGTATTTCCATAGTAATTATCTAATAATCCGTTCCACAAAATAGTAAGTTGCTGAGATCCATTTAGAGCCATGAGTGCTGTGGCCAAAGGTCAGCTTCGAGGGAGCACTTCTCTGCCGTGTGCAGGTGCCACTTGCGTTACAGCCATCAAGCATGAAACTAAAATCAATTTTACTGCATCTTTGCAAGCTGGTAAACACAGTAGTCACCTCAGCACTAAAAAAAAGACACAACTTACATACGTCGTGTGCCTTTAGGAAGAGCCTGGACGGTATGAATGAAGTTTTAAAGACCCTGTAACTCTGGATGTATCTCCAAAACCAGCTGTTGTATTGTCTCTGCTGCCACCATTCAGGAGGTCTTTGCTGCGTTTGGATATTGTGTTTGAAGTGACTTGACAACGACAGTCTGTTTGACAAATTTTCTTAATGCAGTAAGGTTTACAGTGGTATTGGAGAGAAAGTGTTTCAGAGCATGGACTTCTAAATCCAGATTTAAAATTTGTGGCTCCTCCTTAGTACGTAATCCATCATGACTGTATGCTTCTAGGCATTTCTGTGCTAGAGGTTTTGCTCCACCTCCTCTTTTTGAAATTTGCCTTTCTTTCTGTCACAGGTGTCACAGAGAAAATGAACTCCTGGAAAGCTTTTCCTCCTGAACTTGAGGTGATTCATCAGAAGGAAAGTGATGGCAAGGTCTGTTGGGTCATTTAGTGAAAGGACACCCAAATAATCAATATATAAATTTTTAAAAATCATTTGAATGCTGATCAGTTGCCATAATAGTCTTAGTTATTTTAAAGTCAAAGTCTAATTCATGGCGAATTGAACAAAAGGGAAAAAAATCCTAAACCTGTTTGGCCCGTGAGTGCAGTTCAAGTTATATGTTTAAGCTTTGTTTGATTCTGTATAAAAGTTGGTTGTTACTTCTTCAGAGTTTTCACCTTATTTTATCCTTATTGCTTTTATTCATCAGCAATTTGTGAGCACAGTGGTATAAGGCACTGAAGTACCAGTGACAAGAGTCCACCTACCTGGATTATGTCATACATGTTACAAGTACTTCTCTTTTACCTCAAAGCCTCATATGCTTTCAGGGCCCCAGTCTGAAGGATTCCTGCTATCCAGAGCAAGAAAGAAGCTGTAATTTTCCCTGCAGATCCTCTCCCTTTTAAATAGTCCTTGGACTGGGGAAGTGATCCATGGCTCTGACGAGGGGTGAGGAGCTACTCCTGCAGTGCACCTTGTAGGACTTGGGTTCTATAGGATGCCTGTCGCCTGCCTTGGCTGCTGGAAGGCATTTCCCTCTTCTCTCATGTGCTTTCTTGGTTCTGGATTGACCACTGGATCATTTTGACTTCTGTTTCCTTCTGTCAAACTTGTTTTGAGCAAGGTGACCACTACTGAGTGCTATTAACTTGGTGTTTTCTTTAGAAGCATCAACATCCCTGGAAACAGCATCTGTCAGGGAGGTGGCAAGCTGGGAATTGAGTGCCTGCCCAGCCATTGCATAACAAGACTGCAGGGCACAATTGACTAGAGTGAACAGGAAAATTTCTGAGCTATTGATCCACCACAAGCTCACATAATGTGTGAAATTGAAAATGTAGCCTGTCAGAGGAAGCTAGCCATACAGTTTTAGATTATCTTCCAAAGACTACCCTTAACCATTGTGCAGTAGATAACGTTCTTTTTTTTTTTTTTTTATTTTTTTTTAATTTTCTGAGGACTGTTTCATGTTTGGGTTTTTTTTGTGGTTTTTGTTGTTGTTGTGTTTTGGGTTTTTTGGTTTTTTTTAATTATTATTTCCTACTGGTAAAGATTGCAGTTTTCCTTTTAAAATCATTTTAGTAGACCAGTTTCTCTTTCATGTCATGTAGCTTTATGTGTGATCACATATACATATGTAGTTGTTTACATAAATGTTTTTCAGAGCCCAGCACTAGGAAGTATTTGGCATTATAATTCTGGATGGTAGAAATAAACAAGACAAGAAAGGGTGTCAAGACCTATTTAACATGCATTGTCACCAAGATAAATGAACATGTAACTACATCCTTAGGAGAAATGCAGTGCTCTTCCCATATTAAGCTTACAAATATCAGTTAGCTTCAGTGGAGTTATTTCTGATTAGTATGTATGTGAAACAGCCCCAGAAACTGTCATGTATTCCTCTTCTGTCATTCTTCCCTTTTTGAAGGTTTATTACTGTGCCAGCACTATATTTCTGACCAGAGATTTCCTAGTGGCTCTGAAAAGTTTGTTGTAGCTTGCAGCACGCCTGCTTAAAGTAGTTTCTCCGTGTCTGAATGGATTTTTCTGTCTCGTTTGCCAAAAGAATGTATGAAATAAGGTGGCTGGGCTGGGACAGCACAACCTTTCAGCACAGCACCGTTCTTGTTTAGTCCATCTACTCCTACTCAGCAGTAGTAATTACCTCTTGCATGAAGCTTTTTGTCTTATTAGGTGTGAAGTGAACATCAGCTATTCAGATACTGTAATATCGCCATCTCTCCTCTACTTATGGAGGAGGAAGTAATGGCTGGTCAAACACTGACTGCATTTTTATGTTTGCAATCCTCTTCAAGTTTGAGAGATTATCTTTTGTACTACATACTGGTCTTCTAACAAAGCTTTTAGCATGCAAATTTCAGCATTTTTGTTCTTTTTCAGCATAAAATTGAAGTAATGATTCTTAACCATAAGTTTTCTATTTTAAGCTATATGTAATTTGAGAAATAGGTGTTTCTGTATGTGTAGATATGTACATATGTTTCACAGACTACTATTTAGTGGTGTCTGTCTCTCAAGGAAAATAAAACAGCTTTACTATGTGTTTAGTGTCAGTAATGGTAATTATGCAGGATATTTAAAATGAAAGATTTTCCATGAACCTCAGCAAAGAGATAGCAGATCGTTCCTGTAGGGCCCATTAACTTTTACACAAATTTGAGAATAAAGTACAGTTAAAGACCTTGCACTTGTCTCTGAGACAATAAGAAGTAAAGCAGAATTCTAACTTACCTGACGGTTTAAACAGTTGGCTGATGTAAAAGGAAACTAATGAACTGTGATGTTATTTTGGTAAGGCTTAAAGAGCAAATCAGGTCATAAGCAAATATGGCTTTTCCTACCATCTCTTATGAGTTTCCTTACTTCCGATTGCTGAGGGCAAGTGTTTTTAAACTGTTACTCCTGTAAGTGTTCTATATTCTCAGCAAAGTCATTAACTTGAGAAATCTAGAGAATTATGACCTAATGTCCTATTTTCCCTTTAGTGCTTATCCAGGGCACATTAAAACCAGTTTCTTAAGAAGTAAGCCAATCCATTTCATGTCTGGAGTCTGCTCTAAAAAGCAAATATTTCTGTTTTATTAAAATTACGAAATTTAAAAATGAAAAAAAAAAAAGAAAAAATTAAAGATGTTCTTTAAATACACTCATTCATTCAACTACTGAGCACTTTAACCAACTATATTCGTACTCTTTTACACATGGAGGAAGGTTATGCTTCGAAATCTAATGATATTTATTGCAATTATAATCTTGATAGAAAAACAACTAGACACCAAATGAGTTCCTTATAATTATATTATTCAAACTCTTTCTTCTATCTTTTTTTTATATGCAATTAAGCTGAAAATTATTCAATTTACATCTCTAGCCTGTAGCCTTCAATGCTCCTATAAAGAATAGTTTTAGCACTATCTCAGTGTTTCAGATCTTGCTGGTTCACCTAGCAATTTATGCTCTCTATAAATTACATAATTTTTGTTATTGCAGTGTCATATAGATAAGTAGGTTTGCCTGGATTTTAAAATGTTCAAATTTGCTTGAGAAGTTAAGAAATCATAGTAATTTTTATTATATCCATTTCCCAAGAATTTGTCAGACATTTTGCAGATGCAGAGCAAAACTTCTCCTTGCCTCAAATATCTTATAACTTAGTCAACTTCATTTTCAGATGTAAGCTTTTTGGAAAATATTGAAATTTTTTTTCCAAACCAGAGCATTTTAAACTTGTGTTGCAAATTCAGCTAAAGGCTTTCTCAGAGCTAGCTGATTTCTGACAATAGAATTATTTCTAGGATGATGGGGAGACGCAGGACCATGTGCAGGTTTTGTTGCTTTGTTTAGGTTTTACCATATTATTCGTCTGGGTAGCACTTGTATTCTGGTGATCAGCAAGGCCTGTTGACCCTTTCTTGATGGTTTAATATATGTATTCATTGTATCATCATTGTATTCCATGGGTTTCCTCCTTGAAGAGCAGAGTCAAATTCCAGCAGTTTTACTTGAAGACCATCTAATATACTTGAGAAGTCAGATAGAGGAGAGATGCGTGTGGACCCTCACTAAGATACTAATTTTTTGTTGTTGCAATGATTCATGGATCTGTCTGATCTCACCCTTTTAGAGTACATGTCATAATGAACGTTGTCATGACACAAAATCAAAACTAATTTCATTTTGTAAGGGACGCCCACAGCTGTGACTCTTGCTGTAAATATGATCATGTTGTTTTTCTGTCATAATGATGAGTAGACATATGTAATGTAATAAGATAGCGTTTCTAGCAATGGTAGGTGAGAAAAAGTTCAAGCTGTATTGTGTAAAGCTTAGAGTTTATATAAATAGGCCAATAGACATATTTCTAGATGTTTATCATATTAAGACAGTTCACAAACCAGGTGCAGCATTCTTTGCTTAATGAGAAACTGTTGGATTAGGTATTTTAAAAATGCAAAAATCAACATTATGGATCATGAAGAAAGCCTACTACAATGCTTTTCTACACCAGAGTAGGAGGACAGCTCTGGAATAAAAGTTAGGCACAGGATTTATCGGTTCACTTCAGTTATTTTTCTGTACTCTTGTAAAATAAAGACACATGATCTGTGATTGCCATGTGTAACAACGGCAACATAGAGCAACTGAAATATTTAGATAGAAACATCTAAGTATCACCTATTACTCTTGGAGAAAATCATCATTGAAGCATGATAAAGAGAATTTATCCCCCCAGTTCCCAAGGTAGTTTATTCATTTCTGAAATTTGCTGTCATCAATGGATGTATTACTCTGTCATAGTGTAGACTAGAGAGGGACAGAAAGTTAAAAATGAGCAGCTGCTCCTGGGATCCCACAGGATCTCACAGCTGTCTATCACTTTTTTTTTTTTTCTGTTATAAATCTACATGGGAAAGTCTTGCTTTCACATGCTGAGTGACAGTTGTTAAGAGTAAGTAATTTAGAGATTAATATAGTCCAGACAGTCAAATCTGAATCTCCCTGTTCTTTCACTGGTGCTTTTTGAGGACTAGTCAGACTAGTCTTGAACTCATACCTAAATTAGGCTGCTTGGACTCTAATGGAAGCAGATCCATTTTTGCTGCTTTTTTTCTTGAGGATGACGGCTTTATTAAATGCATGTGCTATTATTTTTATTGTTCTTTTTGTTTTTATTATTATGATCTCTGCTTCTGTCCCCACAAATCAATGTGAAGTGGCTTGGCATATAGAGAGGTCAGCTGTTAACTTTGCGTTGTTTTCAATGTGTGTGCATTGTTGGCATATCCACACAGTACTCACTGACATCAGAAAGATTTTTTTGGTTCACTCAAGCACCTTAAGGCTTTGTGCCATGATACCACAAATTTATGAATAATAGTATCAGTACTAGCTGAGCTATTCTATACTGTGTCTCTAGAGTAATGCAATCTGTACCAGTGGTGTGATCTCAAGTTTAAGTTTAGGAAGCCAAGATCAGAAGGCTGCTCTGTATCTAAACGTTTAATTTTTAACCAAATTGTGACCTGGACACTAAGAGCATTTTGCATTGAGGACAACATTTACCCTATTTGAATATTATATTTTTCTATTAATAAGGGCGTTTTGAAAAAGTTGTTGTTTTTTTTTTTTTCCTGACACAGAAAATATCTTGCTTTAATTGACATTTAAAAATAGAGAATAATGGAATAGAAAAAGAAAAAGAACCCACAGCCAAAACAAAAACAAACAAACAAATATAACCCCCTACCATGCAAAAATAAAAAAAATAAAATAAAAAAACCCAAAACCAAACCAAAACCCAGAAACAACCCAACAGTAACAAAACCCCTAATTTTACCTTTTTATTAAATCAGTCACCTTTTTAGTTCATTCCTGTGTGCCTTCTTATTTTCAGGTTAGGGGATGAAATGGAGAACTGTTGGAAACAATTGTTTCAGTTCAGTCTCCAATTACAGAACATCTGTCCTCTTTCCCCTCAGTTTCCCATCCCAAAGATTTGATTTCAAAACCATTGTAACCATTTTCAGAACATGGAAGCTGTCATTTCAACAGGTCAGTATCAACTATTTCAATCACAACCACTTCTTATTTTCAGGTTATTCCTGCAAATAAAAACTAACATTAGTCTCCATCCCCGATAAAAAGAAAAAAAAAGACTGGAAAGGAAAATTTTTGTTGTATTTCTATGAAACTGCTAAAGTTTAGAATTCTCTTATAGAAGAACTCATTAAGGACTTTTATCTAGACCACATAACAGATGGTTTTGTTAAGCAGTTTCACTTTCTCCTGAATGTACTACGATCTTGACAAATAGGCTGTTGACTCCAAAATTAGAGAAACAAAATAATTATTCAACTTCCAATATAAATAGGCTGCAATTATCTAGTAAGTTTATAAGACCTGAAAATTAATATTAAAGAAAATGTTCTGGATCTGTGGGTTGTAGTTCTGAGGTTGTAGTGTTAGTGTTGATTAAAATTCAATTCTTGATCTTTAAGTTCTTAAGGATTGGTTTTATAAGTGTAAGATTTCAAATATGCCTAATAAATAATAGAATAGGAAGAATGATAAGCTAACAAGTGGCAGGTATAATGGTGTACAGAATCCTTACACTTTCAAAATCAGGCTTAAAAATATGATAGGTGATGAAATGTGAAGGTAGAGTAACACCATGTGACTTTTTCAGCTCTGTACTCACCCTGTTCTATTAGACTGGCTTCCAGAAGCTCCCAAATTTTAAGACTAACTCTGATGCATTACCTCTCTTTGCATGTTTTTGTCTATAAACAGTGATGAAGCAGACTGAGAAACTGGGCAGCACAGTATAGTTACCACATCCAGGTACCTCCGCGGAAAAAGAAACGCCCATCTCTCCCCCTAGAGCTTGAGCTGTCTCCATGTGTACCACCACCGTCAAGTAGTGCTCTCAGTAAAATAAGGGTGGTTTTCTCTGTCTTTTGCTGTCTTTCGTAGTTAGTGCTGTAACAGATACTCATGAGACTGTTTAATATATTTCCACTGTTAATCCTCATTTCTAAGGCCAGCTTTAACTGAGAAGGGCAGATGAGTCCAAATCTTCTAGCAGGCTCAGCTTGTACTCTACAGGAATCATTCCCATTTCTTAGAGCATGGTACCTAGATATGCACATTTTCTAGATTCCCTGGTCTTCCTTTCCCATCTGATTCATGTTTTGGAGGTTGCCTTTGCTACTCATCAGAGCTTGATGACAATTTTGAGAAAGAATTGAAAAAAATCATAAACTCAAATCCAGCGATGTGTATGGAAGGATTTGTATTGTCTTTGATACACTTTTGGGTGAGACTACAAGTTGTTGCAAATCAACCTTATTTGATTCTTCAGCATTACTGTGCCCCCACAGGACAGGGAGCAGTATGCATGCTGGTTTCCTCTGATAAGCACAGCGCACTTCACTGTACCATGCTGGTTTTTTTCCCTGGGAACCTGAAGATGAAAATAGAGACCAAGAGCTGCCTATCACCCTCCCATTCTCCCACATCACTCTGTCATGTCTTAAAGAATAAAGCACAGAGCAAAGTAGCATACAAGTAGCTTGCAGCTCCACATGCAGTAAATCCACTTGCATAGGGTCCTGGCTGAGGCAATCAGCCTGCTCCTGGGAGCCTGGCTGGCAGCTCCACCTTACACACAGTTATAACTTGTTCCAGAAACAGTTTCCAAGTCATCTCCATTTTCATTTGGGACATATTGACTATTCAAAATGATTTTCATTTAATATTTTCCCTTCCAACTTGTTCACTTTGCGTGGCGTAAAGGTGAATTAAAAAGTTTCAGTTCTAGCCAGCCTAAAGCATGTAGTGTTCTGCTTGAGGTGCCACCTGTGATGAGCCAAATACAGATTGCTTGTTGGTACTGAAGCTTGAACTTCAGAGGAAACAACTACCCTTGTTAAAAGAACTCTGTTTAATGTACAGTGCATAATGAGAGGACAACAGGAAGGATCATTTCACTTCCTAATGGACTACAATTAAACTTAAAGCCAACTTTTGTCCTCACTTCTACCAATGTAACACGGGTCAGGATTTTCCTCCTATGGGTGAACAAAATGTGAAAGGTACAGTTCTGCAGCTGCTTTGTTTTCGTGGAAAGTTTCCTGACAGTGAAGTACTGTGTAAGAAGCAGCTGCAGAATCAAGCCCTTGTACACATGCGCTTGTAGTAATCTTAAAAGAAATAGAATGGGACCAGCAAAATGAGACTTCAGCTCAAAGAAAAATCCAGCGTCTTCCATCTGCTCCCTGCTCTTGCAGCTGCAGTGAATTATGATGTGCTGTCACATTTATAGGGTGATTTCATCAACCGATTTATTTAATTAATTTAGATTTAACATTGTACAAAGGGCGTATGATAAAGTGGTGTAACTCTTTCCTCAGCCGCTGCAACAGCCAAGATTTATTTTAAGTATCCTTTGCCTCACTGTGTCCTTCCTTGTTCTTTTTAAGCAGCAGCCAAGAGAGAGTTTGAAATATCTGATCGGACCTAAAGCTGCTTAAATAACAGTGATGCCATGGAGCAGAACTGGCAACTTCAATCTTGTGTTATGATGCTAGAGTTAAAACAGACATATATTCTCTCCACCAAAAAAAAATCACACTGATACATCCCAAATGACTCTTGAATCCACACAATGTTTTGTGTAGAAGTATGGCTGTACCTGTGGTCAGACTGTTACTTGGGCTGTTAACAATTTTAAGAATATGCTTCTTCAATACCTTTCTTGGATATGATCTTGAAACAGCATAGATCACCCTCTTTTGTTTGTGTGGACCAATGAAGCCTATGGGTGCTAACAGATAAAATCAGTAGCAATACAAATCCACACTTGTCTTGTGATTTGGTGTCAGGCTGGTTGCAGAAATAAGGGCTCTTTCCTGCTAATAGTTTCAATAATAATATTACATTTATATTATGCTAAAATGTAATGCAGAAATAGGAAAATTAGGACATAGTTTTGGGCAGCAGCTGTGTGCAGGCACAGGAAGCCACAATTCCTGTGCTGAAAAACTTTGTATCAAATAGGTAAGACAAGTTAACAGAAATATTGTAAATTGAATATATTCTGATATACATATATGCGTGTCAGCATGAGGAAGACAGCAAGAGAAATATGTTTAATTACACTATTTGGCTGAGTGGACATAACTCTGAGAATCCAGAGGAAGTCGCAGTTTCAAAATTTTTTCTGTTAATGTTTCTCCAGTGCTTGCTTAAAATGGAGGCAAGGGTTATGCTTAGTGAATCCCAGTAAAATACCAAGCACAGTTTAACTAGGTCAATGCAAAATATCTACATTTATAACACTTATTTTGTGGTATTAATTATGCTGCAGTTATGAGCCATAAGAATTCAGTGATTGTCATTTATGATGAAATAAAAACAATTATTTTCAGGGGAAAAGAGAATGCAAGCAGTCAAAAAGGACTGAATATTTATTACAGTGTGTATGTAGAAGTGGTCTGAGCATCCTTTTTATGCCCCTAAATAATGGGCTAGGCTTTATGAAGGCAGAGATAGTGGAAAAAATTTCTGTTTCATTTTCATTTGTCTTGCTGTGTTTTTCATAGTCCTGAAAAATATTCAATCTTCTGAACTGTATTTTATTGTTTTATTTTTCCAGTAAATGAATATTTACTAAGAACATAGCTTATTTTTATGGAGTGAGACCACAGAAATAAAAGGTTTTTCACTAGCAGCAAAACTGTAAAATAAAAGCTCTGTTAAAAATGTATGTGTTTTGTCTGAAAAGCTTCAGTGTTCTGTATTGTTGTCTGCTCTGATTTCATAATATTGGGTAAAATCACTACAAAGGGAATAATGTTATTTCAGAAACTAGTCTTTTTTCCACAGTGCTAGAACTATGATTGTGACCCTAGAATTCCAGGCAGCATTCAAAAAGTAAAATTGAGACAAACCCCAATAATTTGATGTGTTAGATAATTAAAGGAGTCATCACACAGTTGTTCAGAAAAAAGGAGTCAAAAAAGTGTAGGAGCTATATCTTAATTACAAAAGTGATCTGGGTAATTAGAAGTTGAGAATATAGTTAAGATACAGACTCTCTTAGACTTTTTGGAAGTTTATTAACTTCATAATCAAAAGGTAGATATGAGAGGGAAAACCAGCATATACTGTTCAGTAGTACAGAATCACGAGCTAAGATTAAAGTACACAGAAGATCTATTTTTGTAATAATACACAATTCTAAATAAATTTTGCCTAATATCTACAGCTGAACGTTATGTATTTGTGCCACAATCAAATTAGATTTACTTTTTGCATCAGCGTAGTTTGTTTATCTGAGTTAATAAAATTTCCCCCCAATATGAGTTTTTGTAATTCTTATGTTGCAACAGAACCACGTCTAAAATCAGAGTTGGTTCCCTGTCACTACTGTATAGATTAACTGCCGTTCTTATTGAGCAATTCACCTTTTGATTATCCAATCAATAAGAACACTTACAGCTTGGTATGGATGCTGATGCCTTCCTTCTTCTCTCACTTTTTATTTTGACACCAGATATTGCTCATCATGGACTCATGTGCTGGTTCTCCCTAAGGGGATTATTTTTGCTGCCCTAGCTGAGTGCGCGCAAAGTCAAGGATACATTCTTGTAAAAAAAAATTTCTCTGGTAAGTGCTTTCAATTCCACAGCAGCGTGCAAGTGAGTTGATAGTTATGGGGAAATACATTAGAAAACATTATGTTTAGCCAGAAGTTGTATCTATTAGTGTTGAATGGGGAGTTGAGTTTTATGACCATATCACATTTGGCAGATCCCTTCATGGCTGTGTTTAGTCTATCTTCAGTTTTCTTCTTTTTTCTTTATTCCTTTTTTCTTTTTTCCTTTTTTATTTTTCTCTTTTTTTTTCTTTCTTCTTCTTTTTTTTATTTTTTCATTTTTTTTTCCAGCTAATGTTAAAGTTGAAAACTAGCACCACCCACATCACTCCCAGACCAAACTGTGTTTTGCCTAGAAAGTGAAAATTAAATGCTTCTGAATCAGAAGTCTGATCTCCATATGTATTCTGTCAACATTACTAAGAAGCTAACAAAAAATTATCTCCTTTTGTTGTACTAGGAATATTTGACTTCCATATCCACTTTTTAACTACAGAAACATTTATGAACATGTGAGATCAAGCACTTCACAGAAATCAAGCTAATCCATCATTAGAAAGTCTAACACATCAACCTTTAAAAATAGACTCAATACTATCCTTTAGTCCTTAACAAACATTTTATTATTATTATTTTATTAAGAATGTGCTTTTACTAGTAGCAATAGTAGTTTTCTGAAACGTCTTCATCAAACTGGACATGGTTTGGTTAATGGAGTAATGGTGGGAAATACATTATTGCCCCTAGCCAGCAGAAGAGAGAAGTGGTTAAGAAAAAATTGATTTATTTATCTTTACTATACAAAATGATCATGAGACTTTTTGTGGACGAATCAAAATGTTCTGTGTTAGACACATTTATGGGTTCCAAATTTTTCATGTTAAACCACTGGAAGGGCTTATAGAGAAGAACTCCTTCAAAGATTTCTCTATAGGATTCATCACTTGCTGTTTGATGGCAAATGAATAGTAAATTGCTTCCACTTTAAAACAGAATATTAGCGTAGCTATTCTAGCAGAAGACTAGACATCTACATAGCTAAGAAAACTGCCTAGAATCACTGTAGTGAATATTGCTGAGAATCAGAAAATATTTAAAACCACTCCTTCATGAGAGCTAGCATCTAATTAGGTGGCAGTTTAAGACCTTGGTCACCGTAACATCTAAATTGAAATAAATGACATGATGTGTGCGTACTATGCAACTTTTTGCCAACATCCTCTAAACTACATATTGAAGACAATATGTACTTGTGGATCACTGTCTGAGCCCTCTAGTTTGCCTTTTCTAGCAGTACTTACCTATACAATCGTCATTTGTGGTTATCTTCCCAAGTTAGACTCCTTTTTCTACCCCTAGAATTTTCCTGCCTCATGTACTCTTTATGGCTGTCTTCCTACTCTTTCTGCATTTTATGCCCTGTAGCCTTTCTCTTCAGTGTATGTCTCTGCAGTGTGTGATCACTCCATTTTCTTTCTGCCCTCAAAAATCTCATCTCCTGTGTCATGCATTTTAATTCCATGGCTGGTTATATATCAGTGGTGAAGGGGCCATCATCTTCCCTGAGAAAAGTACAACTTTAATGCTCTGTAGCCATCTGAAATAGTAATATCCTTCTGTGCACTTGCCTAGGATGTAAGCATGCTGCACTTAAGCAAAAGGAGTCTGTGCATCACATCAATAACAGTGACTATTTTGATCATTTGTAGCAGATGAACAGGAGATCATGAGCACAAATACCCCTTAAACAAAATCAAGAGTAAATGCTGTGAATATTGCAAACTACAGAGTATTGGCAATTCTTAAGTATTCCAGCTGCGTAAATCCTTCTACTTGTTTGTCAAGAAAGGCAAAAATACCACTTTGTTTCCAGAGAACCATGAAGTCTCTTGTCTCCTTTTACTTTCCCTAGCCTTCCTTTGACTTCCATGTTTGAACCTGTGGAAGAGTACAGAATAAAAGTCATCCAAAACTGCTACGATTCGCCTGGTTTCACATTAAATGATATAAAACTTCCGAGTTCAGCATCATTTCCACCCTAAATCATAAATCTCCTCGCAGTCTTTCAGCCTGGGATCATGGAGAAAGTTCAGAGGGCCCAAATGTAGGTTTCATAATAAAACCTGTCAGCAGGTTTGAATTTCATTACAAACAATTTGCATAGTTCTTTCTCAAAAGCGTGCATGAAACTGAAAAATCAGCCAACAGACAAATCCAAACTGAATCATGCAGTCATCAGAATAGGGACCTGAATTTTGCCTACTGATTGTGGAAAAAATATGCTACTAATGTTCACCCTTGGTCTTTTTTTGGACAGAGCAAGTCACCTTGTGGTGCTCGAGATTAGAATATTGGCAGTCTATCTAGTCTACCAACACATAAAAGCAGCCAGTTTGAAAACTTTCAGAAAGTTACCAAACACAGGACATATCTTATAATGTAAAAAGGTGCCTAGTCTACCAGAAGGTAATAAATGCACCGTAAGATATCAACTCAGGAGCGGGTTAATGTTATGTGTTGGAGAAACACCCACCTATAAAATTATAAGAAGCCACGAAGGCTGGATTTTGTCTGTCCAAATGTTCGTGTCCCTTTGATCAGTATTGAGATGAGCATTAAAGCATAATTCTAAAGATTCCTGTCTGTTAAGAGCAATGCTGCCATTTTTAAAAATTAACTTTTTAATAAAATGACAGGACTCTGAAGGCCAAAATAGCTGATATCTTTTAAAAATGGGGAAATTATTAAACCAATGAATAGAATTTGAGAAATTGTCATGAAACTACAGCATTCCTGCAGACATATCATCCATCCTCAAGATATATGACAGGACTCTGGGAACCTATGTGTAATATATCTTAAACGGCTTGTTAGAAAGGTCTTGCTAAAAAATACTGCTGCCTGTCTTCATAATTGAATGGTTCTAATATGTGTCTTTTAAAATGTTTATGTCCAGAAATTGTAGTAAGGCTACTGTACTTCTAGAAGTTCCTTAAATGTGAAAAAACACAAGTTTTTATGTGATATTGATTAGAACATGATACATAAATTCACAATGTCCTTCTGAATTTTTATTTCTTTAATGAATAAAGCGGATTTCATTTAAGATATTGAATTTATTTTATATTCTTCATGAAACACAAGGAAATGCATTTCTCTTAATGGAGAGTTATCTAGTCTTAAGACTTTACGAGTTTCCTTGAAAAACTGTATGTCTGCGTACTCTCTTCCAGTCCTTTACATTGCATGTTTAAGAAAAATATTGGAAGAAGCCATGACGGTTTTAAAGGAGAAGCAAAAATCAATAGGCAGCTACTTAGAGTATTGCAATATGCAGATACTCAGCTTTGCTAAGTCTGAACTTTGCACAACATCAATACAACTTGTAGAACAATGAACCTCAAAATGCTGTGGAGGGAGAGAAGAAAAATGCCGCTTATAAATGAAACAGTAAAAGTTGTTAATGCATGTTGACAAGAGCCTGTTTGAGTTATTTACTGTGTTAAAATGCTTTGCAAACGAATTCCTAGCAATAACTGTTTCAGAGAGCAAGGTATGAAATTGATGTGGCCTATTTGTGTGAAATGCAGCCTTCTACAAATACAAAACTAACATGTTCAAGAAGGCTTTATTTCTGCAGGGTGTATCAAGAGAATAATAGATTTTTTTTTTTTAATTGTAGAATTTAATTGTCTATATACAAAGAAGTATTTCAAATGTGATAAATAATAACTTAATGTAAAAGATTTGAAATATTTTGTGTGTGATAGCTCCTTAAGTGTATGCTCTAAGGTTTTTATTGGCATGTGTCCTGGACAACTGCATTATGTTTATGAGTGGTGAAGGTTTGAATAAGTTACTGGTTATACTAAAGAAAGGATGTGATAAGGTCTAAAAGTTTTAAGTATCCACTCTTTATGCCTCAAGAAAATAATTCATTGCATACCTGTCTAATAATTTAGCTTTCTAAAATGCAGTGGTGACAATGATCTAGCCTTCAGACTTTCCAAGCACCAAAATAGTAATTCCAGATGTAAAAGACAAATGTTTCTGTGAAAATTCTAGCTTTTCTGGGAAGGCTGGCTTCTAGGAAGTTTGTGGGCAACCCTTTGAAGAGCTTCAAGTGGTCCTCGTGCCTGTGTCTGGAAGGTCTAATAGTCTGCCAAATTTCTTGTTTCTTATTTTTGGAGAGAAACTGATAGTTGTCTTACTGAGTTTTCCCTGTCTTAATATATATACTTAGGATGAATATAATGCTGGAGACTGTCTGGTTTGGGTCAGTCAAAACAGTTGTTAAAATAACCACTAGGCCCTGAACTAGTTGTCAGAAATTGCCAGCAGAAAGCTCTTAGGTCCTTGTGGGTGCTGTCCCCCTTCTCTGTAGCTTGGACAGTCCGTGTGTTGTTAGGTGGGTGATTGCTCTTTCCCTGCCCCTGCACACCCAGGCCTTTCAACCTTGGCCCCATGGATCCCATGCTGAAGCTAGCCTTGACAGCACTGCAGGAGTCATTGGTTTGACCTTCCCTAACATGCATGTTGGGGATTTTATTTAATTAAAAAAAAAAAAAAAAAAAAAAGTATAATTAAAATCTTCCCACAAGGATTTAGGTCCAGAAACTGAATTGTCTCTGAATGATAAGATTTCTCCTTGTCCCCAAATTCTCCTGCTGCTTTACTTGATATGAATTAACACTAGTGCTCTCTAACTCTTCAAGTCTGCTGTCAAAATCAGATGAGAAATCAGCCACTGCTTGAAATACTAAAAACTAATTTACATCACAGGAAGTCCTGGACATTTTGGTGATGACAAGATTTAAGCTTAAAATGGCTAGCTAGAAAACCAAAGGAAAAATATTACAATTAGAGTCATGAAACAAAGTCTAAGCATGGGAAGCAAGCATCTGGAGAGTACACATCTTGGTTTGTTTCCCAGAGTATTGTAGAGCCTAACAGAGAAAATGTACCTTCTTGACTGTTACCTAGATCAATTATAAGCAGAAAAAGTAAACGTGTTCATTTGTATGAAAATGTAATAGCTAAATGTTTTTACCGTTTATCTGTTTCTACATTTTAAAACCATGAATATTGGAGAAGCAGGGAAAAATGTGGAATTGAATGGGGTTTTTAATTAAAAACATAATGAAAAGTGACACTTCGTTATGGCATAAGCCATTCCAGCTACTCTTATTTAAATGTTCAGAAAAATTTAATCTAATATCTCATTTTTAGATAATTGTAACTTTCTAAAATTGCAGGATTTCATGCATTGATCTTGGCCCAGAAAAGAAAAAAAACTTCTAGCAAGTACTCTTCAGTATACAAAAGAAAACAAAAGGCTGTGTTCCTGTAAGAAGCCTGAGATCAGATCCAGGGATACACCTTGGTATCTTTGTCAGTCGCTGCAGATCATTTAATGCCCCATGGCCTGAGAGCACTACAGACTTACGTCTGCCCTGATGCCTTCTGAATGTCACTTGAAAGCTGTGCTTTGTTGCAAGCCCCAACCCAAAATGTTAATTTTTTTAATTGTTCAGCATAAGACCTTTAAGATAAGATGATGGTATTACAAAATGGCCAGCTACAATTTCAGGTATGTCTTTTGGGAAATGATTCTAATACTCTGATCCTTCTGAATCTAAAGCATTAATCCTGCACGAAAGTCAGTAGGAATCAAACTTGTTGCCCTTCTGTCTTTGCTGGATACTTAAAAGCCTATCCAGACTTTCATGCATTGAAGCTTTCACAGTTTTGTGAGTGTTTATAAAATTATGGACTTACCAAGAACTGAAAAAATTGGCACGATTGAAATACGCACCTGAATTGGTAAGATGTTTTTGAAACTTTCTTGGAACACTCTATATTGCTTTCTTTTGGAAATTTAAATGTAGCATATTTTGAGAATGCTAAAATATTTTGAGTATTTTTGCTCCTAGTAAAGTTGTGTGAGTATTTTTGCTCATGGTGTCCCTGATAGCATGGAATATGTCTACTGTTGTCTTTGGTGACAATCAGCTACAAATCCACTGTTTTGAGTTAGCTGCCTGAATTTTGGTACTTACACTTGCCTCACACGTAAGAAAGCTTGCCTGGTCTTTGTTAATGGTACAGGTTAAAGCTAACTGCATATCTCTTCCTAAAGCTGAAGCATTCAGCTCCAAGGACAACTCCTTAGCAAGCATGCAGACAACACAACTCTATTTGCTTAATGGCAGCAATGCTGTGGTACATCTTCTTGAAGACCCAGGTTCACGGATTTTGCTGATCTTTTTAACCTCAGTGAAACAAGATATTCCTACTGTGTGCTTTGATTGTTTACTACACTTTTCTCTCCTGCAGTGGGAAAAGTAAATCTAAATGTTCACTGTAAATGTTGGTGGCTTATCAGCGTTCTCTGCTATCAGTCTGATGGGGTTTTTTTCTTGTCACATCTCTGCCCTCTGTGACTACAGTGATTTGTTTCTTTTCTGTCCTTCTGGGACTAATGTTATGTGATGCTGATTTGAAAAACTGGTAGAGTGGCCAGCCTTTCATTTATCTTGGGGAGGACACTGGAACTAAATCATTACTCTGTTGCTGAAGTAAAGGAATTACGCAGGAGTTCCTAAGCAGTGAGGACCCTAAGTTTGTTCCCAGAACAGTTTGGCTTACTGAAAAATAACTGCTGTGTGAATAAACCCCTGTTCCTCATCTAATATGCCACAGTATGCATCCAAATAAGTGAAAAGGCTGTTCTTTGATGTACTTTAAGTGCTTATTAACATGAATCACTTAGAAAATAGGACACATATTTCCAAAGGAAGTCAGGGATAAATCACTGCTCATATTTGCTTAATCCAAAATCTCCTCTGGACACATTTGGAAAAACTCTACTTCATTGTTCAGGGATATTAATTCGTAATTTATGAAGCTATGAGGCCAAATGTACTGTTTCTGCAGTAGGTCATAATTCAACACTCCAAGTACACAGTAGCATACAGCTGATGCTCAGGCAAAACATTTGAAAGTCTGATTTGCAGGACTGATTTCAGCACAGAGAAACTTAAATAATCAGTTTTCACGTCTTTCACAACAAGGACTGATTTCCTTTTACTTCCTGTCTTGCTATATAGGAAATTTATCTGCAAATTGCTGCATGCCATCTTTTCATGTTTCAATTTCTGAAGATTTTTTTTTCTTTCAGATTTTTCATCTATGATGTTTGAATATGCAGGATTATTTAATCCTAAAGAGAGACAAAGTGGTTCATTTTCATAGTTTTAAGGTATGAATGCTGTAATTTTGGGGCATCTACTTCCCTTTTGACTAGGAAATGAAATTTCAAAAACTTTACATGCTCAGCTCCTCTTTCCAAATCTACTGGGCACATCTGTGTCAGGTGCAGTTCTATTTTGAAGAACTACTTCTTCCTGTAATGGAGAATAAACAGCAAATATCCAAGAATTTATTTTGCCTCTTAGGCTTCAGTGTTTGAAAACATTTGTTTTATGGAAACAATGCTTCAGGTAACATAACAGGAATTAGCAGTGTGTTATGGATGATGCTAAACTCTTTTTAGTCCATATTAATAAGAAATAAGATGACCTATGAGGCCTTTAACAAATGTATAAGCACAAGTTTAATGCTCTGAACTTCGTGTGGAGTGGTCATTCACATTTAACACATGAAGAAAACGTAGAAATTGGGGTTTTCAGCATCAGAAGATTAAAAATACTCCTTTTAATAATGGAATATCTCCTCAGTTGTTTGGAAAATGGAAAAGTAACTATGTTAAACATATTTAAGAGATGTGTTGCACATATTTAAAAGATGTGGGGCACAAAGTTTTATAATGAAGCGCAAATCTAACACACAGACTTGGTTCATCAATACTGGATTTTGCATGTATCAGGAAGCTGAGTCAGATTTTGGAGAGATTTAACTAATTTATGCTTACTCATTTGAGGTTTTGAGGGTTGGTCTCGGGGAAAGAGTCAGAATATACTGTCTGTTTATCGTTTTACAATGTGGTCTGAATACTTCAAATTTTTTAGGACCTAAAGCAAGTAATTTTAATTTTACTGTCCAGATTACTCTAAATAACCTTTTCCATACTATATTTGCTAAGCAAATTCTATCTGTCATAAATGTAAGCAATGTGGAATGGAAAAATGCTTGGAATTTGAAACCTGTTCTGCAATGATTTCCCGCATAATCAGCATTATGTTTTTTTGAGAACTGAAATGTAACTCCCTATAAAGACAATCACTTACATGCATTAATAACTCATATGTTACTTGATTTCTGTGATTTTCCTGAGATAAGCGATTGGAGCAGGAACATTGCTGCTTGAATTTTATTGAAAGTAATCAATCAGGACAGAAAATGAAGGCGTTATTAACATTCAAACTGCATTTTCACTTCCCACAGAAATATTTTTATTATTATGGCTAACTGTGTCAGCAGTCAGACTAGACAGACTCATTGCCAATTAATACAAAAATTCCTTTCTTTGATTTACTAGGAGAGACTGAGGGGACAGAATTATTTTATTGCATGCATTTCCTTTCCCCAGGCGTCACCTGATTGAGGTATTGGCTCTCTGTGGGTCAGTCTACTTTAAAGTTATTAATTACTTCAATCTATAATACTTAATTAAAGCTTAAAACAAAAATAAATTGGTTATGTATGGTGAAAATGTTGTCAGCCAGATGGGATTTTAGCAACATAATAGAGCCAGCAGGTTTGTTTTGTTTGTAGCGATACTGGATGACCTTGAAGTGTTCATCTGGCCAGTGTGGACTCTTTAAGATAAGAACCCAATTTCTTTTCTTCTCTTTACCTGGGTTAGGATTAACAGTTTGCGTTATCAAAAGGATAGTAGTACATGACAAGCCTACAGATATTTCTTAACGTTATTTCACTTGCTGTCACTTGGAGCCAGCATGAAGGCACTGTCAGCAGAACTCATACATATTTGACTGCAGCTCTGACTGTACAGAGAAGAAGGTAGCTTTAATATTCATCCTCCAAGATTTGCTATTGCATTTCTTAAAGTCTCATTTTTGTGAACGCTGTTGTTTTGTTGCTCTGAGAGGCAGAATTTAGAAATGGTAAAGTTATTAGATTGAAACAGCCATTTCCTTGCATCCTTAGAACAGAGAGCAACTAGATTAAGAGTTAGGTATTAAACTCTTCCAACCCTTCTCTCCTTTGTTGGAATGATTGAAGTCCAAAGGACTTTGTGTTTTGTATCATTTAAAACCAGCTGGGCAGGAAAAGACTTTTCAAAATGCCATAAAATATTTTTTGCCCTATTCTAGACATCAGTGATAGCTGCTCTGCTATTTCTATACTTTTCAGTTGCCAGTCAGGACTAGGAGCACAAGTTCTTTCCATGATAAAACCAAATAGCTTTTCAGTAATCAACTCTATTAAACTCTTACATTTTTATCCCAAATTCTACATGTATGTAACATACCATGATACCCTAGTCTACATCCAGCTGTTTCTTTAAGGTTAATAATCTTACTTTTGATATCCTAGGGAGATTTTTATATCTTTTAAATAACATAGATGCTTTGTTTTCTTTTGAATAACACCTATGGCCTCATGAGGTGCTTCCTCCCATTTTCCTCCCTTCTGTAGTACAAATGCACCCCTTTAAAGGCAGCAACTGGGCCAAAATTTTCTCCTGCTTATATAAAACCAAATGTTAAAATGAATTTTAAAAAGGTCATTGTACAGGCTATGAGTGCCAATCTCATATAGATGTTACTCAAAACTGAATATAGGCAAGTGTACTTTTGGCTAAGATCAAGTTCAGCTCTGGTTTAATATCTGATATATCTTACACCTCGCATTTTCAAGGGTTATGCTTCAAAAAAATGGTATCTAATTTCCAATAACTTTTTTTTTGCATTGTGTACTCTTAAAGATCCAGGATCCAGCTTTTGAAATGCCTTTAGGTGTGCATATTCACTGGAACCTGAAAACTTTTATAATACCTTTAAAAATTTGGCCCACAATGACTCCACCACTCACTAGTCTGCAAACAATTGCATGGTAATATAGGTTGCTATCCTGCTGATTCTGGATGACAAACCTTCTACCCTTCTACACTATTTTCAGTGTGTATAATCTTCACACTCAGAACACTGTGAAGATTTGGATTGTCAATATGTACCTTGCCGGTTGGAAAATGCTGTCTCCTGCCTCCTGGGACTGCTAACGCTCAGGAAGCAGGCTGAGCTGAGGTGCTAACAGACACAGAGGAAATAAAAGAGAATAACAGAAGTTTAAAGAAGAAATGTACAGAGAGACAGAAAATGCGTGAAAATCGCTTCTCACACTCCAAGTCTCATGTTTCTGCCACATGGAGCCTTTGCAGGTCCTTTAGTGGAACCCATAGCTATCTGGCAAGAGTAGGGGCATAACGTCAATGTATCTGAGTCAAAAAAAGAGCCAGTTTTCTGAAGCATGAATTTGCAGTGTGCCTTAAAGGGTAGGTGTAGATACACAAGAATAATTTTGTGTTTATATTCTCATTGCATAAGAGAGATTTTCAGAGAGATTTTCTCTACAAACACTATCACATTCAGCAGAGATTTTTAACACAGAAAAGGCTTGTGCAAGTTATGCAAGTCCGTGTCTTCCTTGAAAACCTGGTTAAATTACTGAATATTAAATCTTGTGTGGAAGCATTGAGAAAAAATGCACAGAGGAACATAAACCTAGGTAGATATTTTTAACATCTGCAAATTCTTCTTGGGGGTTAAGTATGTAGTCAGCTTCTATTTCCTAGAAAATGCAAACTTGGGAAATAATATAAACATCACGCACAAATGAAAGGCAAACAGCATGCAGCCAGACTAGAAAAATGAAACCCGTGGCTGTGCTCATTTTTAAAAATTATGAGATATTTGTGGTGGTTTAGCCTGTGCAAAATAGATCAATAAATTGAAAACATGTTGTTATGTTGTTAAGAGAAAGCTTAATCAGTTCAGGTTTGCAATGGTCTTTGACTTAGTAATTACATAACTCCTGATCCTTTCTATCTGTTGCATCCCCTCACAATTACTTTATTTCCCTTTAGTGTCACCATGCCACATCTTAAATTAGTTGATAATGACTTTGGTAGGGTCATATGTTGCATTTTGTAACCTGTTACCAATTTCGCATCTCAAGTACACAGCTCATGATACTCTGTAATGTTAATAAATTCACTTTGAATTTAGAAGATCTAACTGTTTAACACTTGGCTTAGATAAAAGAAGAATTGCTGATCTGTTGGTTGTTTAAATGTCATAATCTGAGTCATCAGGTAATGGGAAAATGGATGCTGAGGCTGTAAAGACTTTGATTTCATTAAACATCTTAGATACCACTGGGGTGGGCTTTTTTATTATTATTATTTGATGCAAGATCTTTCCAACACTTTACTTTAGAAATGCATGTAGGTAAATTTCCTTAGCTGTATTAATTTTCCCTCTGTCCATGTAGACAGTTCTTTAACTTTTGAAAGACTCCTAAACCAGTGAGAGAGTCATCAGCTTGGGAAGAGAGAGTCACATGCAGAAGGCTTCAGTTATTTTAAGCCAATATTTTTGTCTAGAAACAGCAAACCTGCTGTAAGAAAGGTGATTATTATGGCCACTGGATGCTGGCACAGTGGACAGCAATGTGGATAAAACCATCAGCAGAGCTGCACAGTCAGTTGTTTCCTGCGTGCCCAGAGCCTAGTAGCAGTGCTACGGCTGACCAAAGGCCAGGCTAATGCTCAGATTTTACTCATATTCTGGTTCCTGGTGCTATAAATCACACTGTATTGACAGAGGGGCCAGTCCTCTGACGGTGTTGTCATATGATAGGGGATGCTGACATTACCAGTGTTCCCCTAGCAGAAGGCAATAAGTGGGTGTGAAGCAGGCTTAGAGAACATAAGCTTTGTACAAACATCATGCTCTTTCTTCAGGTTAATCAGGTCTTTAATAAAAGATTGTGGAAATGTCAGAAATCTGAGCAAATAAACCAGAATTGTAACCGAATGTTCATTCAAACAAAGAAATATAAACCCTTTTTTTATTAACGTTCTTCATACAGAGAGGAAATGGATTAGACTTATAATTAGGAAATACATATTTTCTAAATATTATCTATAAGCTTCAGTACATAGTTGAATACACATTATGCATTAATCTTATGGACATGATCACACGTTAAGGCCTGCAGTCCAAATTTTTTTAATGAAAAATGTTTCTTGGTAAATAGATTAAATAAATGGAAGAATTTACTAATCAAGCAACCCTTTGTATTGGATTAATTAAGAGATTATAGTGATAGAAGGAAAGAAAAGGTATTTTTTGTATCAAGACAAAAAGCCAATTGTATCTTGTTGGTCAGAAATATAAAATGCTCTTTAGCCAACATTTTCTTGCAGGTAGTGGTGAAATACAACTATCTATGGAAATACATTTTTCTGAATACTGGATGATGAGACAGAAGGGTGACTAGTAATACCTGCTCTTGAAAGATGCCATTATTGTATCTTGAATTCTAAATTAGATATAACCTATTATCTCTCTGGGAAGTATTATTCGTATGATAATTTCTAGGAGGGTTTTGGGAGGGTTTTATGTGTGTCGGTTTTTGTGGTGTTCGTTTTTTTTTTAAATGTGAAAACCGGCTGACAAGTTGACTTGCTTGCCTGCTCTTCTTATAACACTTCTTTCTCTACTGTTAAAATACTGTATTAAATTTTTTCTCTGGTTTGCTTACCTGCAAAATAAGGTCAAAATAGTGACAGATCTCCTAATCAGTGGAATGCAGATACAAAGACAGGAAAACTATACTTTTTGACCACTGCAGATAGGTGGGAATACAGTGGTAAAGCAAGATAGATCAAATTGCAGCAAGGAAAATTTACATTTAGTGTAAGGAAAACCGTTTTCTATCCTCTAGTATTGAGGATACAAAGCATTGGAACTGAAAGTCTAGCCAGGCTCTGGAAATTCTGTTTTTTAAAGAAATAGACAAATGACAGGAATGACATTAGGAATGACAGTTATATCTGACCTTTCTCTGGAACAGGGGATAGACTATGTAACCTGTGTGGAAGGAATTGTGCATTACCTATCTATGAAGACTGATGAGAAATCAGTATCCACCTCATCATTTTTCACCATATGGAATGGTTTCTGCTTTCATAGAATCATAGAATATTTTTGGTTGGAAGAGACCTTCAAGATCATGGAGTCCAACCTTTGTCCTAGCTCTAGCAACACCACTAAACCATGTCCCTAAGTACAACATCTACCCATCTCAAACACCTCCAGGGATGGTGAATCCACCACCTCCCTGGGCAGGCTGTTCAACCTGACAACCTTCCTGACAACCCTTTCAGTAAAGAAATTCTTCCTAATATCCAGCCTGAACCTCCCCTGGTGCAGCTTAAGGCCATTTCCTCTTGTTCTATCGCCTGCTACTAGGGAGAACAGACTGACCCCCGCCTCGCTACAGCTTCCTTTCAGGTAGCTGTACAAAGTGACAAGGTCTCCCCTCAGCCTTCTCTTCTCCAGGCTAAACAGCCCCAGATCCCTCAGCCGTTCCTCATACGAGACATGCTCCAAATCCTTTACCAACTTGGTAGCCCGCCTCTGTACACTTTCCAGCACCTCAACGTGCTTTGGTTTTGTTTTTTTGTTACTTTTTATTGTTTCCAGATGAAATGGAAGAGAACGGGTTTTCCTAAAAACATACTATGGACCTTGCTGAAATTTGATCACACCTGCAGAACCATGACCACAGCTTCTGGATCCTCCCTGTATTCTCAGGTTTGCTTCTATTTGCATCACTCAGCTGGGCAGAAGGTTAAAATGAAGATTTATACTTAATGATGTAAGGTAAGTTCTAACTGACATTTCGTTTTGGTGGGGCTTCTCCTCTTTTATATGCTGAGCACTGAGCTCTGGTGTTTGAACAGTTTTTGACACAGGTGTGGTGTAGTGCCATCATGTGGATTCAGGATGGGTGGAGGCAGGAGAGGTGCTTGAAAGATAAAAGTAGGTGTGGAGCAGGTGTGCAGGTAGTTTGAATTACCACACCTAAAGAAATCAAGGTGTTATTCTAGATGATCAGGTTCCGAATAGCCAGTCCTCCAAGATTTCTTGGATACTATCATTTAATCTAGTAAAATGCAGAAGAAACAAAAATATTTAATTGTAATCCAGAATTTTTCACAAGCAAAACAATAGATAAAGAACAGTTCTTTGACAGTATTCTTCTTTCCTAGATGCCTTTTTTTTTCTTGCATATCTACCATGCTTCTTGCAAATGCCAATACAGGTTGGTCTACCTGCATGAAATTTTTGGTGTAATCATGATAGCCACCTAACTAAGCTTAGCAGCATAAATAGTGTTGATGATTCTGGGACAGTGGGATCGAGAATGGGACAGAAAAAAAGAGAGACACAGAACAGTCTGTAGTACGAATACAGCTATGGCGATGGGACTATAAACTTGTATGCATGGAAGCAATTAAGGCTGAAACAGGGCTTTTCAAGGAGTCCTCCAAACTGGACCATATTTTGGAGTCACTATTAAAGAGAAATACATAGATGAGATCACTAAGTGGGATATGAATTAAAACACAGTGCAGTGCGTTGTGTTGCAATTGCCCATGGAAGACAAATGCTTTATTTTTACTATGTAGAAAATAGTAGCGTGTATTTTAAAACTGTAACAAGTAAATCTGAAATTCATGCAATAACAGATTAAAACCTGTAATGGCTGCATTGCTAGATGGGTATTCTGCTCTTGGGTAGCTGATCTAGCTTACTGATTTTAGACCAAAGCTTGCTGAGCAGCATAAGAAAGTTTTCATCAACATTAGTCTTTGCGGAAAGGTGTTTGAGTGTGTCTGCAGAGTTCCTGTTGGGTACTGTCCCTGTAACTGAACATTATCCAGACATGAACGTTGATGGCTTTGCCAGTGTGTTTACGAGAAAGGCCAAAATCTGAAGAGGCACAGACTAAACGAAATCCTTCCTTCCTTCCTTGTTAAGGCCTTGATACTCTACGTGGATAGTAAACCTAATATTACCTCTGCAGTGCCTGTTTCATGGATTAATAGCAGAATTTAGTCTCCCTGCATGTTAACATGCACTACTCTCTCAGCAGCAATAAATTCACATGAAAGTACCAGCAGTTCACCAAAAACATTGAGTCCTGTGCTCTTTTGATTCACCTCAGATGCACTATGCCCGAGATTTCGTATGAGTAAGTCTGCTTGATGACTAAAGCATGAGAAGAGCCATATTACTGCTTTAATTACTTATAATGAAGGATCATGGGATGGTGATGTCATCATTTTAAGCCTTGCTATGTCTAAGTGCACTGCCAGGAAGAGGAAAGATGAATGATGATTTACGTACCTTGGACAAAATTCAGATAAAAACCACTTCAAAAATGTTAATTATTTGAGGTCACTTTCTATTACATAGGATCTATTCTTTAGAATTTCTTACAGGTTAATAGAGATGATTCAAGAGTGTTCAGCCTGGGTTAGCTTGACAAGAAAAAGCAGCAACTATGTGGGGGATGGAGAAGAAAGAGACAAAGGGTGTGATTTATCGATGTGCACTTTGCTATTTGTGACTAACAAAGAGATGGTTCACAAATGTCTCAGACTCAAAGCTATGATCTGTCAGAACTGCTGAGCTGGGGAAATACTGCCACTAAGTAAAAATAGATTGGTCAGCAGTTGCAGACTTATCTGTAAGCAGGTTATCCCATACTCTCTATATGTGCAGCAGGCAGATTATTTTGCTGGGTTAGGAGTAAGATAACTTTGTTGCAGTTGTCTGTTATCAATCAATAGTTTTAATTAGTTACATGATCAACTAATAAAAATCCTCACTGATTAATTGATTTTTTTTTTTGATCTGGCTAACACTTTATTATGAGATGACTTTTCATTTGAACTAAATAGTTTATTATCAAAATGCAGAGGATTTTTATCATTTCTGAGGGAATGAAGGAGTAAAAGGGTGCAGAGGGGAAGGAATACTGACATCTGTCAGGAAAAAAGATATTAAAGGTACTATTGATCAGTGTTAGTCTGATTAAATTTATTTGAAGGCTCTGTGAAATAGTTGGTGAGGGTCCACACATAGGTTTTAATATTATGACACTTCTCCTATGCTCTGTGATAATTCTGATTGCATTATCAGCATTATCTATAAATACTCTTATATTTACTAAACAATAAACCTAATGCTTATTTACAGTTTTCTCAGCACCTCAACTCAAACAGAGTTTTGTATATACACACATCCATTCTCTCTGCTTTGAAGAGGTAAACTGTGTTATTGTGGGTAGTTATGTGCATGTGAATTTGCTCATCATGAACCTGAGGCAGGCTTTGCTGCTAGCAGGACCCATCACAGTAAACAAGTGATGACATTGACTTGGCTCATAAGATCCTAATTCTCCACATGCGTTGTCATTATATCTTGCGGTAGTATCTATGGAGTGGTAAATATGTTACATATATCACAGAAATGAGTTTGCAGGCTGCCTGGAAATACTGAAAGAACAACAACCTATCTTGCATGTAGCAGTTAAGCTGCCATTAATATTAGCAGTCTAAATGCATACTTAGGAAGTAAGCCGCTAAACTAAGTCTTCCAGGGGGAATGGACTGAGCTGCACTACGTGTAATGTTGTAGCACTTTTGGACACTAGCCTTTAAAATGTGAATCTTGAATAAAATGGAGTCTAAGTAAATCAGATAAGCAAAGAAATTTCTCTTGCAATACGGATCAGGATTCCATTTTATTTTTCTTCATCTCGGTGACTTATACTGTGCTAGCATTGATTTCCTTTCTATTTTATGTTCCAGTGTCCGTCACTGATCACTTTGGCTATTTCCCTCGATTGAAAAATCGTTTGTGCTTACTTGTTTCCATCTTGAGACATGCATTTTACTAGACTAGGGACCCAGAACATTACAACAGTAATGTGATTGAAGTCCTCCAAAGACTTTCGTCTGTTCATCTACAGACCTAGCAATCTGACTAACCCTTGCAGGATCAAAATTAATTACACCTTTATGATTTCAAGGGATGGAGGCTTAAGGAGAAAACACCAAACTGACTCAAGATGAAGCAGCCTGGTAACTGATTTTTGACCATGCATGTCAAATAGTGGGTGCTTTGTGAGGACTGTAAGTCACACGGAATGAGAGATGTACTTGGGGCTCTCCACCAACTTCTAGGAGTCAGGTGAAACTTTCCTTTGTCTCCTCCTGCCTGCCAAACACGGTGGTCCGCTAAACAGGTATGTAGATATTGACTCTGAGCTCTTTTCCCAGTTTTGCTACTGACTCCAGGCAACTGATGGGAAGAAAAACACTTGGTGGTTGTAGCATATAAGAAGGCTGGGGAGGACTTTTCACAAGTGCCTGCAGTGATAGAACGAGGGGCAATAGTTGGAAGCTGGGAGAGGGCAGGTTTAGACTAGAAATAAGAAAGAAGTTCTTCACCCTGAGGGTGGTGAGACACTGGATCAGGTTGCCTAAGGAAGCTATGGCTGCCCTCTCCCTGGAAGCATTCAAGGCCAGGTTGGATGGAGCCTTGAGAAACCTGGTCTCGTGGGAGGTGTCCCTGCCATAGCAGGGGGGTTGGAACTAGATGAGCTTTAAGGTCCCTTCCAACCCAAACCCTTCTAGGATTCTATGAACTCACTTTGTATCATAGTCCACCTTTGTGTTCTCTAATAGTAAATGTGTTTTTTACTGAATCCTTTTTGAGATGGGAAATACGATTCTGAGAACACAGAGCATGTGGTTAAAGTTCTTGCAACACTAAAAGCAATGGATGAGTTCTTTCCATGAACAATATTGTATTTGTATTACAGAAAGATAAATTATAAGCTTTTTCACATAGTAGCAACAAAAGCAAAATACGTTGTTCTAATACTTGCAGTGGACTCTTTTTCTGGCATCTAGATAGGAAGCAGTAGTAATGCTTTTGCCACAGCAACTATGTAAATGTGAAATAGTCCACCCCTGCTAAGGCACCGTGGCTCTGCTCTTTGCTACCTGATGGTTTAAATGCCTATTGTTAGCTGTGTTTTCTTGAGCCATTCAGCTATTTTGGGTAGCTGATGAATGATCTGCTTTCTGCAAATGAAGAGTATTACCATGATTACATTGTGTGTGTAATATTTCCAGCTACTAGTATTTCTAAGCTTTAGCTCACCCTTACGCAAGATCAATGAAGCAGATGATGTACAAGAGGGCAAACTGTCACTGCCAGATCCAGTATTTCAGAGCATGTCCACTCACACAGTGGAGATGCAGTACAACTGCCTCAGCCAGGCTCTGAGTATCAACTGGCTGGTGAGAAACTCACGGAGTTTATTCACTGGAGCCCAATGCAGACAACGAAGCCTTTTACTCCTAGCTCTGGAGTTGGTTTCTCCACACTGTGCTGGGGGAATAAACATTTGAAAAGGTGAAACATTCTGTTCGGGAAAGAGATTTCCTGACTCTGTTCCTTTTGCCTTTAAACTCAATCTTATCACTGCTGTCCTAAATGTTGCAGGCTCTAACAGCTGGGGCTAGCATTAGGTGCTGACCATGTAGATTGCAGGCTGATGTAAGCCGTATGTGAGCTGCTTGCCAATTTGTACTGGGTCAGGGGTGGCAGCAAAACCACTTTCCCAGGCTTGCTGAGCAGCTTAGAGCAACAAGGCCACTCTTGTGGGCTCTGTCAGCAGGCTTTGGGCCATTTTGTCATTGCTCTGTCACTTGCAGCTGGTCTGCAGCCACCCAGTACCAATGTCTAGGGGATGACTTGGACCTAGGACCCTAACTGCACCAGGAAGTTGATTCTGGTAGGCCCTATACAGGTAAGAAGCCTTAAGTCAACCCTGACGTTTTACTCAACATTGGTGCTAGGGAGGTGGCTGTTGGACGAGATATTGACAAGGACTGAGCTTGTCCTGCCTGAGGGTATCCTACTGGATGGCATTCACTGCTCCATTATGCAATGATGCGTGTCCTTAGTTCAGGTCCCTTTACTGTGCCTCATGTTAGCCTTAGTGGCCTTGTGTCTGTAGTATACAGTCTTCAGGGAAGCACTTGAACAGTTGTCAGCAGAAGACTCATGTAGCGGAGAGAGGAATTATATAGGCAAACACAATAACATGTAGATAAGCAGAAAGAGTACCTTGAAGTTCCTGGAGGAAGCTGGAAATACAAAAAAGGAAAAGTTCAGAGGACAAATTTTTGGTGTGATCACACAGTGGAGATATTTTGAATTTCTATTCATGTAGGATTTTTTAGCAACATTAAGTCACCCTGCCTAAGCTAAGCTCTGAATCATCTTTATGAAATCACTGCAGGTTTCTTATGGCAATAATTAATAGAAACTTCTTTTCAGTCTTATTTCAAGCATTTCTTGGATGGAAAACTATTCTCAGGTGTTTTGTCTCACAGGTAATCACAGGAAGTTCAAAAGGATAGACATGTTGCTGACCCTGGTACAACGGCATTTCAGAATGCATTTAGAAAGACTGGGTTGGATTCATAATGAATGCACAGAGCAAAATAACTTTGAAAACATCCAGCAAAATAGTTTGATCCATATTCTAGAGCAAGACTCCTAAGCTAACACCAACAAATCCAGGATCTGTGAGACACTGTTAGCTGATGTTAAAGCTTTGAAATCCAAGATGGAAGATGTTGAAGGCAGTAGGTTAAGATGTTTTCTGGGTTGTGATTTGGGGTTTTTGTTTAATAGTTCATGAGAAGCTATTGAACAGAAACTCATCAGCACTGAATATTACGAACTTCATGCTCTGATAGTGCAGTTCTAGTTGGTTTGGGCTAGAGCCTCTTGTCGTTTTCTGTCTATTTAAACTTCTTCAAGACCTCAGTGACTTGGAAATTAGTTCTGACAGAGCAGGCATTCTTATTTTCCGTTTTCTGCTAAACAAAATATCAGCAGGTAACAACAAGTGTTACCTTAGAGTAGTTAACAAAGTTGAAGAGCCTTAATCTACAGCCCTTTCTTGTGAATGTCTTATTATTCTGATACTGTTTCCTAGTAGCCTTTTACCTGGTGGGTATTGAGGACTGTCAGCTTAATGTCTAATGTTGTATTTCAATGCAAACTGATTAATTTCATGTGCTCTTATCTGTGGAATCTTGTTAAGAATTATTGTGTTAGGCATGCAAAATAACAAAAGTAGATTCACCAAAGGCAGTTTCCTGTCTATCTTCTTAGAAGGCTCTATCAAGCCAGTCTCAGGTACACTTAGCCAGTGCTCTCTGGCCAGTGGCATAGGAAGACCTTCATGCTTTGTTTCAGACAGGTAGTTTTTTGGTGTGCTATCAACATATAATTTTTTATTTAATTTGGTTTGACAAGCATCTGTTCAATGTAAACATACAGCAACCCTTGAAAAAAGCAAGTACAACACCTCCACAATATTTTCCCAATAGAGCTGGGATTGTGGTTAGCAGAGTGCAATTAAAATTCCCTTCAAAATAGTATATAAATAATTACTGTTACACAGGGAGTCAAACTGTATCATACAGGGAGTCCTTATCAGTTCAGGCTGCTTCCGTGGCCCCACTTCAACTTGGGGCACCTTCAGGAGAACCAGCCTGCCAATGTGAGAGAGGACTGTGTTCCCTGGCTGCAGAAGTCAACACCCTGTATGTCTACATCCCTACAACTCTCCGCTCTAGGATTTTATTTCTTAGTCTCCATCATCAGTAGTTTAAAGGATTGCACTTTTTATAAATCAGACATCCCTTTCATTCAGAGATGCCTTATGCAAAGCATTCTCTGAGGAAACAACACAAAAAATTAAGACAAAACCACCTTCCCTATGGGAACAATTCCTTGGTACATGTTGATGAAACATGTCAAGACTCTCTAAATTGACTTCTTAGGTTCACTGCATAGTTTTTCTTTCAATCACAATCTTTTGTCCTGTCTGTGCCTTGGTTGTATATATTTTGTTACTCCTTCAACAGCTGAGTTATTGGTGGAGAGACCAGCTGTGTCTAGTTTACATGAGACATATTATAGGAGGGCTGAAATGTCTGGTTTAACTTAGAAACTTGGAGCTGTAAAAATGTTGATTGCAAGTTGATAGAGCATTGATTTACCTGATTTCACTTTACCTGGATCAGTGAAACCAGTTTCTCCCAGGTGTTAACTGCATAATGTTCCAGTGTAGTAAGTGTAATGGAAAAAAAAAAAAGATAATTCTAAATCATATCTCATTAATTTTGTTTGTCAGAGTCTAAGGGACAATAACCAATATTCCAAAACTCTCTCTTCGAATTACCTGCTCTATAACTATTGCTCCTCATCAAACACCACTTATGTGGCCTTGCTTGTATCCACTGAGCTCTTAGTTTTAGTTAAATGTTGCTGTACCTGCTAACAAAACTGAAACAGCCGTGTTGAATTGCCGTGAGTTACCATGGAGTTTTGAGTTAGAATTAAGAAACTGTTTCCTTCATATATGCTGCTGCAGAGAAATTCCAAGCAAGACAAATTTCTCTGAGCTAATATACAGGATGCTCCACAGCCTAAACAAATACAAATAGACTTAACTGAACTGGCTGTGCTAACTTAAAAGAGAAACTGCCTAGCCATTGATAATAGGAGACATATATATGACTGTAATCTCCTGCAATATGCATAAATTAAAAATATGATGGTAACCTACTTTTGGTTATCTGCTTTAGGCATTTAGAGTTCCTCTTGTCTTTATCCCCTGGGCTCTGATTCCTACTCTTTAAGTTCATGGAAGTCAAGACACAAAGGAATAGTAGAATGAACTTCTAAGGGTTTATATTATTTCAATGCATATGTGTAAAGGTAGGCGTAATTTCACTAAAACAGAAATATCCTATCTGAAAACAGGAATAATAAATATGAAACTGTCCTCAGTGATTTGATTTGCAACACCAAGACAAAAAATACTTACCTTTTTATAATATTTTTATAATATGTGTATTACAGGCAGAGTCTCGTTTAAAGTTATCTTGTGCTGTTGTTGCTGTTTGTACTACAGAAACTGCAGTCAGAGCCTTGTTGTGCTAGATAACAGGTGACTGTGACAGAGACCTTGTCTCTCTCCCTGAAATACAACTGATAGAGTATTTTGCACTTTCATATAGGTGCTTTTCTAAAAGAAATGGTAGGAAATGCTGTTTCAGTGTGTGCTTTGAAAATTTGTCGTGACCTGGTATTTTGAACAGGGACCTAAGTGAAGAGAGAACTGGGTTTTTCCCATGTCTTTGAAAATCAGACCACATCTGCCTGTGTGTTAAGCCTCTAACTAAAGGAACTTGCACACTCAGCACTTTCTGAAGACTTTCTGTTAAAATCCCAGAGCGGTCCATTTGTCTGTGATGTGTTCCCTGCTCTACAGAGCCTTAGGGCCGTGAAGGATGTTAGAAGGTCAGGGACCTCTTGTCTCGGGGTGAATCTCTATTGGGCTGGCCACAACTTAGCATCCATTTCTCCTTTTACTGGTGATGAAGATTTTGAGAACTTTCTAATAATTTTTAAGCTCAAATCATTATCAAATTCTGAAGTTAAGAGGCAGAAATTACTCATGGCACTTTTTTTGTTCACTTTATGGTTGTTATTGTTCTGGAGTTTGTTTTGTTTTTAAGGAAAACCATGTTATACTAATATGCTTGGCATTTTGTATATTTATAATATATCAAGTCTATCTACAATAACTGGTCCAACAGACTGCTATTTTCCTTTGAAAAGGTTGTTTTCAGCCATTTAAACTCTTGTGGTAATTTATGCAGTACTCTGTGACTCCATATGATGCAATCCTGAAAGTTTGATTTTTAAAAGATAATTCACAAAATGACATGCTGGAAAAGCTTAGATTCAAGGACAGTGTTATAGTATTAAGCACTCAAAATAGGAACAAAGTTTAACTATTCAATCTGAGTTCACCCCCTTTGTGCAGAGTATTTGGTAGCGTATATGTAATTGTATATTCTTTCATCTACAGGGCTCTGGCCTTACTGAATGCACAGGAAGAACAAAGCAGAGTCCTCTGTTAGTTTCACGTATGTTCTTTTGAGGTTAAATCTTTGAGTTGCACACCAGAAATTGACAAGTTCAAGCACTAGTTCTAGCTATTCCTGAATGAGACTTAGACGGCATATTAATGAACAAATAAAAAGTGTATGGGGCAATCTCCCTTCTCACATCTCCTCACAGGCAAGCTCTTGATTTCATTTTTAATGTAATGTTCTTTAAAAGTGGAGAGTGTGTGCATGTGTAATAGAAAAACACATCCTGTTAAATCGATAGAATGCAGGGGCAAACGTGCCTCTATAAACCATGGTGCGAAAGAAGATGTGTGACCTAACTGAGTGCTTTCTTTTATGACCATGATATCATGTATTTAAAGATGCATTTTCGTATGAATCCAGATCTCTTGAATTAGCCTAGGATCATATTTCGTCGTTTCTAATGATTACAATTTAGTAGCATATGGTGCCGAAAGTAAATCAGATTATGTAGATCGTTTAACTCAGTACAGGTTAACTTAGAGGTGAAGTCCCCTGTAAGTCCTGAATCTGATATTTTTATACTAATTCCGATAGTGACAAAATTAATTATTATTCCATTGAATGTGATATTCTCTTCATTAACTTTAGTGTGCCTTCATACTTATATTTGTAACCGAATAATGGTCGTGACTTTGTCTGCTCTTCCCTGGCAGAATTTGACCTGATGATTTAGGAGATGATTGAAAACTATCAGATCATCATTTCTCCTTATAGTATTGGGGCAAATTCCCCACTAATATAAGTTATCATAGCTCTATTCTGAACATATGAAAGCTTACAATAACTGAGTGCCTTACCTGCTTTTATCATAAAGCTGTTGTGTTACAAAGAAAATATAAATGATGTGCCTTTTTCTCTTTTCTTTTTTTTTTTTTTCCTTCTGATACTAGATCATACGTAGGAGAAGCAAGGTCTAGCACTTCTGGTGCTAGTGTCTTCTTTTGTGGGAGACAGAATGATTCGAGAGTTCGTGCTTCTCATGCTTAGCACCCTCATCCCTGGGCTCTGTAAAAGCTCTGCCATGGATTTTGTTTGATCTGTAAGGTGGTGAGTCAGCAGGTACTATGCTTTTCCAACCACCTGGTTCCGACCATGGTATCCCATTAGAAATGAAGACTGCTGACTCTGGCAGAACCCCATCTGTGATTGTGAGTGATGCTGCCAGTAACACCATGGCATGTATTGAACCTTACTGCGCGTTACAGGCAGAGTAGCATGGCTGGAAAGCCTCTCTTAGCTCCCCCCCACAGAGATGTGTGCGCAAGGACAGTGAGGCCTCTTCCGCATGGCAATGTGGCAAAGGAAAAACTGAAAAGATTTCAGAGCTTAGTTGTTGAACTGAAAGCGACTCAGACTTTATACTGCTCAAGAAAGATATGGTTTTGTTAGTCCAATTCAATTACATTTCATATTGAACCCCAAGCATTTGTATATTTTGAGATAGCTTCTGTATATTATTATTTATTTTAAAATTACCATATTTGAAACTGCTTATATTTGCCCTTCAGGTTTGAAACCTCTAGGGCATGCTGTGGTCATGTTTTCAAGTTCTCTGCAGCCAAGAGCACTATTTAAGGAAGAAATAAAATGAAAGCTGAGGTTCACAAATATTTACTGGGCATTTAGAAAGTATCCTAGCTTTATCTAGCTGTTACTATTTCTATTAGAGTTGGTAATAGAGCATTTTTTAGGGTCATTACATACTTCAGAAATGGTTTTGGTGGGTTGTAAAACATGGTAGGAAGATCTGACTGTATGTTGAACAGAATTAGTCACTAATACACTCACCTCCCTCAGGTCGCAGCAGGGTTACTTTAGCTGGGCAGTGAGCATGAAGCTTGCCTTGGTCATAGCCCGGGCTGTAAGTTCTTTATGAATAAGTAGGGAATTGAGGTTTCACATCTCTCAGGTGGGTTATTATATTTGATACCAAATTCTAAGAAACAAGGCTGAAAATAACATTCTGATCATTATGATCATAGTAGCACATTATCTGTTGGAAACAGACCTAGAGAAGAGTCAACAAAGGATGTTTTATATTTTGTTAGCTGGTTTTAATTTATCAGCTGCCAATTTCAATATATTTCTCTCACTGGTTGTACTGTAACTTCTGGAAAAGTATCTACCCCCTACCATTCAAATTCTGATGGGGGATGTGTGAATGTGCTTGCGCATGTTCATAACGTTTCCAGACAGATGCAAAATGTTTGTTTAAAAGCTAGAAAAATCCAGTCCTCAAAGTTCGGAAGAACTTTACTGCTTGTACGGACGTGGAGAGATTTACCATACTAATGTTTGTTAATACCTCAGGGAAATTAGCGCCTCTTGAGTAATGGAATAAATGTTGAACCTCAATGCCAAGGTGCCTGTGGGTTGCAACTGTTGGGATTATGTTATAGTATGGTTCCAAGGGAAAAGGTTTGTCTGTGCAAGTGAGATAATCATGAGTCATCAGCTCTCTTGCTGTCCCAGATACTAGCCAGGGGACATCCCTGTGGTGATGGAATGGCAGTGACTGGAGCAGCTCTGCTGGATGCCCTGTAACGAGCCCATCAGCCTTGTGACGTTGCGGGCTCCCTCGCATGGGGCAGTGCGCGTCATTGCAGCGAGGGGTTTACATCCTGTTTTAATCATACTCCTGTAATCCTACTGGTCCACAGTAGTATACAAAATGCAGATCTGGATTTGACTCTCAGTTTTGAAACTCATGCTACTGAGCTACAGTTTTCTGTCAGTTTTGGGGGCTAAAGTAACCAGACAGGTGCAGGACAACATGAGCTTCTTAGTGGACACCCATTGTTCCCAAGTATTGGGAGAACTTTCTTTCTCTTTGCATAGAGATGTCCTAGCATCGTCATCCTGCGCTTCACATACACCTGCAGCAATAAAGTCAGGTAGGTGAAAATTTGAGCTAAATCAATGTTTTGAGAACTATTTTATTACTGACTTTTGATGGCATTAGACATTGAGGTCTGTTTTGCCCAAGAAAACAGATGGCTACGATTTAGGATTTCACAATGATTTATACTTAAGTTTATGCTTTTGGTGAAACAACCCATGGCCAGGAATAAGGCATTGTTGTGGATTAATGTATTTTCAAAAGCTCTGTATTATATTTACAGCGACACAAACTACCCTTTGTTGAAGGATCTTCCAAGCTTATTGCCAAGAAGCAGCAGTGGCGTCTGGTGAGGGTAGTCTGTGTGGCAGCCAGCTCATGGGAAGGATAGCTTTGTCAGGTCACTAAAGGATTTTGGTTCTACCTCGTCTAGTCTGGGCCTATGATCTGCTGTTTTGCTTTCCCTCGCACAGCATCTTCACTTATGCAAGTGCCTTGTCACCGTTTTCACAAGAATCCTGCTTTTGCCATTAAATCTATGTACTGCACAATGCTGAGCCCTTGCTTAAACTTCTTGTGGTCAAGAAAGTTGGTGGCATTCTTTCTCCAGAAGAAAGATTTATTTCTTCCTGACATGAAAGAAATATCTTCTTGATTCCCTTCTCCATGTGTTGTGATGGAGACATCCCTTAGAGTAGGTTTTCTGGTTTCTTGTGGTAAAGAGCGTTTCTGACGACTTCATAGCACTTTTGGATGAGTACTCCAGGAAAACACAATGCTTTTAGCTCTTTCAGTGATCTGAAATGCACAAAAATTAAATAGGTGGTGTGGATGCTGCACAGTTTAAGCCTTAGCTGTATGTAATAAATGGGGAAGAAATGAAGTGACAAAAGGATAAGAAAATAAAGCCCATGGATTGTGGAAAAACATGTATATAACAACTGGAATTAAGTATGCCATGCAGATAAATTCTTTGTCATTGTCAGGGTCAAAACTTGATCTGTCTTTTTACCACTAGATCTAACTTGGGAAGAATATCTGTTCAGTACCATCCTAGTTGCAACTGTGTGAAAGTCTTGACAGTTTGATTACAAAGTAGTGTTACATGTTAATAAGCAATTTTTATCATCTTACAATATTTTTTTCCTAACATGATCAACAACAGCACTTCAGACTTTGAGACTCAACAACAAACCTCGTAGCACAGAGAAAAAGGCGTTTAAGTCTTGAATTGATCAAGAATTGGATTTCAAACACTGTTCTAGGAGGAGTTTCATCTATGAAAATATTTCAGTGTTCATGCATGAATGTTTGGAAAACATGGAAAGGCAGAACAGTCCTCAAGTGTCCTGACCTGATGCCAAATGACCATGACCTAAGACTTCTGATGAAACCAAGAAACAGTTATCAATTAGAATCAGTTTCAGGAAGCACTATCATACCAAGACATCTCAGGGTACCTTTATAAAAGAAAAAAAAAACACAATAATTTAATAGCTCAGTCTGCTGTGCCAAATGAATGACTCAAAGGAGAAGGGGAAAAAAAAAGTGTGAGCCATAGTTTCACAATTGCACCAGCCTGCAGGAAAGCATCAACTTATTTCCAAAGTATTAGGAGAGTGATGGGAGATATCACTATAAACTCTTGTCTGGAGAGTTAAGGACACCTAGCTTTTTATTCCCCATTTACTAGCACCGATTTCCATTCAGTTTTCAAAAGGCCTTCAGACAGAGAAACCAAGTGAATGACATGTGTGTGTATTTTATGCATATGGGAGCAGAAGTTAGCTGTTGGAAGGAGGAGGTGGCTGTAGGTTTGTAGTCCTCTGGTAACTCAAAGGCAGGTGCTTCACAGTCAGTGTTGGGCCTCTTTAGGGGTGTGGAAACAAAGCTGGGCAGGATGGGTGTTGGCTTTTCCCCTGAAGTTTGAATTCTGAGTGAAAATTCAAAATGCCTCCATTTTGATAGGCTTTTGCACGGTTTCATAAGATGCTGCAATTAAGTTATTTTTGTCTTCTGTCTGGTAGGCTATGTTTTTTGGATGAACTATGTTTCCTCAATATACCATTAGTTTTCCTTGTTGAAGGCTTGCAGTGTACTGGAGACCATAAACGAGAACAGCTCCAGGAAGGACAGTGACTACATTAACATTAGACCGATGATCACAGCAGCTGGAACACTGAAAATCCTAGTATTCAGTCCCTTTCTCAACCAATTTGGCAACTTTTTCCCATGTGTGCTGTGCGTAAGCTATGATCCTCTGAAAACGTATAAATCCGCTTAACTTAAAAGCCTGGAAATCAAATGAAAAAATTATTCTGGTGACCTTACTTCTGCTCCTTGTATGACGAACACGGTGGCATCTAAAACCAGTTTTAATGCACTGGAGCAGAGCCTGAAGTTGGCAGAAGAGTACAGCTTTGGCTTCAATTGCTGAGATGCCGGAAGAGATTGGAAGTCCTTGAAACTCTTCCAAGAAGTCACTTTGTCCTGGATGGAAACTGGCATTTATCAGAGCAGATGATAGTGGTGTATTTTAGATGGCATCACTATTGATTTGTATACTGCGTGAGCTTTTAAATATGATTTAAGATAAAGCTCAGCTTAACGTAAGATATTTCTCCACAAAACATTGATTTAATGTTAATGTTTTATACGTTCCTTTCTTTGCTATTGCTTTTCCTTTGGTTTATGGAGACATCCCAAATATGCTTCTTGGTTCCCTCTTTCAGGCATTTGTGAAAGTGCCACAAACACTTGTGCACGTGAGTAAGTGTTCAAAAGTTTAATTTATACTCTCTGTCAGGCAGCTTCAAATGCAATTAATTTATGGTGGTCGCTGGTGTTCATATCAAATTCATTATTACCGCTTCAGGTGCTTGCACTTGTCTTACTGTTTTCCTAAGCCTGTTGATGCCCATGAGAATGCTTGATGCAGCTCTAACAGAAAAGTTCTAGTCTAGTTCTTTATCAGTTCTATAGGGTAATTTCTTGTATTTTGCCTCTTAAAGGGTTGGGTATTTTAAGCAGAGTCCTTACTGGGCTAGAGAGAGAATTTCCTATTTGATTTGAACTTAAGTCATCTGTAGCAATTCTCGCTAGGTGAAATTGCACCGAGTATCATTCTACAGCGTGTATGTCTTCTTGCTCTTGCTTGGGCATTTCGAAGTGTGAAGTCTGGGAAGGACCCGAGCCGTAGCTGCTGCTGCTCTGTGCCCGAATCCTGACGTCCGCGGAGATCTCTAGTGCAGCGCGGCCGTGTTCGCGGCAGCAGCACCCTTGGGGAGGGGGGGAGGGGAAGGGAGAAAATATTTCCCCAGCAGGTTGAAGATGACCTGGGAGGAGAGGTGAAGGGACAGGGGCAGGGCTGTCCCTCAGCCGAGAGGTCGACGTGGCCCCTCCGAGCGGGCGGGGGCCGCAGCCTGGCGCCGGGGAGCGCGGAGCCTGCGCGGGCGCGGTGGCGGGCGTTGCGGGGCTGTGCCCGCCCGTCCCGGGGCTTCCCGGCGGGGTCCGGCACGGCTGCCGCAGCTGGGGACCGCGGCAAGGCGAGGGCCAAGTGCCGGCGCTGCGGCGGGGTCAGTTCTGTCGGGCGGAGGCCGGTCCGGCAGCGGCGCACACGGTGCTCTGGGCAGTGTCTCTCAGCGGCGGCTTTTTCGGACTGCTGGTGTCGGCGAGCCCGACCTGTTGTTAAAGCGTATTTTTGGTTTGGCTTAGTTAGATAATTTGTTATTTCTTTGGTTTTATTAGCCGCCCTCTCCCCCCCCCCCCCCCCCCAGCCGCTTGCGGTTTAAAAGTGGCGTTTCGCCGCTAAGCGGGATGCCTGCGTTCCGGGTTACTTTGGTTGCCTGCCAGGTAGAGCTCATCTCTTATAGCATCCTCCTACCATCAAGCAAAACCTGTCTCCTCTCCCAAGGATTAATTATTCAACACGTTTAATGTGTTTGGGGCGGGGGGGAGGCGGCCGCTCGGGTACATCCTGGTGCCGCAGCGCCTGTCCCCGCTTTGTCTCGCACCTGGTGTGTTTGGGCGGCTCGCGGGTCTCCCTCCCCCTCGGCCGCCGCCTCCCGCCCGCGCCCCGCCGCCGCCCTCGGGGGCCGGGGAAGGCGGGCCGGTGCCCCGGGACGCCGCGGGGAGGGGCCCCGCGCTGCCGCTCCGAGCCGCCCCCGCCCCCCGCACCTTGCCTGCGGGGATGCTCGGAGCGGAGCCGCCGCCGCGCCCCCTCCGCGGCGGCTCCGCGGGCGGGGCGGGGCGGCAAGTGCGGGGCGGCCCCGAGCGGCCCACCGGGTAGCGCGGACCGGCGGCCGCGTCCGGGCGCGGAGGAGGGGCCGGGGGCTGGCCCCAGCCGGGCGGTGCCGTCGCCCGGGTAGCGCGGGGGATTCGGCGGCAGGCGCGGCGCGGCGGAGCGGGGCTTCGCCCGTGACTTGGGCTTCTCCCCGCAGAGCCCGAGAGGCGCAGGCACCACCGGTCGGACCAGGGCGCTTCTTCCCGGCGGGTGGCAGCGGGGCGGGACCCAGGAGGACCGAAGGAAGGAGCAGGCGGAGAGGCATCCCGGAGAGGCATCCCGGCACGGTCCGCCCCGTCCCTGCCTGGCTCGGTGCGTCCCACCGCGGCCCGCCGCCGCGCCGGGCCATGGGCCGGCCCGACTGAGAGCCCGCGGGGACCGCCGGCGGCCGAGGCGGGGCCGCAGGAGCGCCGGCGCGGGGGAAGATGCCCTCCGCGGGGCGGACGGCGGGCTTTTTCCTCGTCTGCGGGGGTAAGTACCGCCGAGCCTGGCCCCGCGGGAAGTTTGCGGGGCGTAGGTGATCGATGCCGCCGGGTCTGGCTCCGAAAACCTTTCCCAAAATACGAACAAGATATAAATACTAATATTTCTTCTTTGCTTTTTGAGCTCTAAGTTAGAACAGATGTGAGTTTCCTTGTTCTTTAAATTTATGATGTGAAAAGGAAGAATATTCAAGTGTATTTCTAGTTTAAGTTTCTAAAACATCATTCCTTCTCTGTTGTCCCCCTCCCAGAGCTTTTTGCATCATCAGATTACGTGGGGTTTGGATTGGTAAAGGGCAATGACCAAAATATGAAAAGTTACTGGATTGTAACTTAGATGATGCTGTCCACAGATGTCAAGTTTCTAAAGCAAACAGAAAATCCATTATGTCTCTCTTTCTTCCATATGGCTTTGTTTGCCGTTTCATTTCTGATGGTTACATGAATAAATCACAGTTGTTGTTTGCTAGAGAATACAGTATAACCTTGCACACCAAAAATGTGTTTATGGAAAAAAAAAAAAGCAAACCCCAAACCAGGCCAATAATTCATGAGCTGGTATAACAGAGAGTAAAGTACAATATTAATTCTGTACTTGTGATTCTCTGTAAAATGTGCAATTTGTTACTCCTCCTTATTGCTTGAAATTAATGGTATTGGTTCACACCATCTTAAACTGCTCTCTGTAGCTTGCAGAGATTATAAAGCTTCTATTTATTTTCATTTTTTCTTTAGTATGCTAAAATACTTAAAGTTGCCCTTATTCTTTCTCTGCCTAGTACGTTATTGTTAAGGCCTGATCTTCATAAAAACTCACTAGTACTCAAACCGAGGATGTCTGGGAATAAAATATGTGGGATATACTACATTTAAACACTTACTAAAAAAATATGGAATGGGTTATATCCCAAGTCATTTCACTGTCAGGAAGAATTAGCTGTACTTCTATTGCTAATGGATGATCTATCACACCTACTTTGCTTTTATCTTTGGCAAACCCATTTTCTTTAATGTTTTTGGCAGAATTAGGAGAAATGTAATTTATGTGAGCTCTGCAGGTTGCGGGGTATGTTTTCATTAGCCAAAATGAGTCACATGCATTTGCTTGAAAAGGATTTCCAGCGATTTCTGTTTAAGCTGGACAGATGAACTTACTCTATTCATGCTGTGATGCCCCCAGAATATTGTACATACTGAACTAACTGGTGCTTGGAACTCCTGAGCTGCTTTCCCTTTTTTTTTTTTTTTTTTCTTCATTGTTTCCCTTTCAGTTGGACAGTCATTTGATTTTACTTTCAAGTTTATAACTTCTATGAATCTCACTCTGAAAGTCACGGGTGGGAAAGGGAGTTGTCTCTATGTGTCCTCGCCACTCAAGATAGATATCTAAACCCTTCTTCTTTAAGTATCAGACCTAAGCAGTTGGAAGTCAGTTTGAAAGACTTTTATTATTAAATGTGACCATAAATTGTTAATTCTTGGATCTGTCCATAGCTTGGAGGAATATTATAGGAGTTAATTTATTTGAGTAGGATAGACTGCCAAGTAGACTTTTTTTAATACTGCTTGCTTATACTTATTAAAGTATATTAAAATATTAATTTTGTTTATGCTCTCAGCTTTGACTGATGAGGCTTCATACTTGATTCCCTTAATTTTTACTAAAACTATGGGCATGAAAAGTTTTATACGTTTTGGATCACACTTTAGGGTAACTGTATTCAGAGTTATTTCAAGAAGTCTAGCATATTAGCATAGTCATACGGGTATCTGTTGCTGGAGAAGCAGTGTTTCACGTTGTTTAGATGTGTGACACTAATTCCTATTTATGTAATAAAAGCTGAGTTGACAAAAGGGGTAAGATGAGTTGTTATGTCTCGGAGGTATTAGCAAAATCCCTGCATGTGCACAGTTCCAGTTCAGAAACAGAGCTATCTTATGGGTGGTGCTGCGGTCCCCTGGCAGGAGGAGGAACGCAGTGAAACTTCAGTGGGCTCCATCCTAGGGGAAAGCCAGAGATTCTTCAAAGGTAATGATGTTGTGCTCTTGCCAGGTGTTCTGAAGGAATCTCTTTCACCTGGGCAAGACCTCATCCTAGAGGATTCCCACCCAACAGTAACATGCACTGATACCCTTGTGCTCACCTCTGGTTGGTACATCTTTGGTTTATCTGACTGGGGGGGGTTGGTAAAGCTTAAAACTGCAGCAGTTCTTAAAGCACGTGCTCACAACAAACCCAAAGTGTTCCTCTAACTTGGAACAAGATGGCTTTTTACCAATGAGCTGGATTAATCAATCTGGTGAGTGTCCTGTTAGTTGAAAGGATTAGATCTGTTTCTTTTGTATTGGTGGTCTTCAAAAAGCACGCTAGCCTGTCTGTTCTGAAGCGGAAAGGCTGCAGCCTTGCTGCTTTTGCTCCATAAGCAGTGCGTGAGTCTCTGGCAGACACTGGTACTAACATGCAGTAGCCTGGAAATAGAGAAAGTAATAGGAATGTTTCTTCACAAATTAAGACATTTGTCTCTTTCATCAATATCAGTTAAAAGAAATGTGATTTTGTATTATGGAATGTGCACTGGTATTTTTTTTTTTTTTAGTTTTACATCTTGTTGGTTTTAGGGCTTCAGACTGTTTACTTGCACACGGTGCTGCATGGCTGTTTGGCACTGGAGTTCTGATTCATTTCTGAAAGCTCATTGATATAAGAGAAGGACCTTGTTCAGTTAAGCATAGAAAAGAGTGCTTGTGGGAAAGACTCGATAGGATTGCCTTGTCTGGAAAGTAATTTCTGTTATTAAAGGGAATACTTTTGAAGAGATAATCTATTTACAGTGAATAAAATAAAGTTTGTAAGCATTACACTATGCATATTTTGTAAAATTGGAAGGGAACCACAATTCTACATGGAAATGATAGAGAAGCTACTTCAACAAATGTGCTCTTGAATGCAGATTATTCAAAATTTTTTATATTTTACTCACTGTGATATGAAACCACTGACGAACATATTCGTTCCGATATTCATTTAAGCAGTGTATGGGATCAATTCTTACAGTGTGCATTTTCATGCTGCTAGTGTTACTGTTAATGTTTTATTTTGACTGGTTACAGTTTATAACAAGTCCTGGCTCAACTCATGCATCCAGATCAAGGACAGACTTTAGAAACCAACTGTGCAAATATTGTCATTCATCTCCCCAAAGTTTAGATATTTTGCGTAATCTTTGTATTTCATGATAGAAAATGGATATTTTTCTTAGGAAAAGAACACCTATATGATTCTTAAAAAAAAAAAAAAAAAAAAAAAAAAAAAAAAGATTGCCTGTGCGCTAGATCTTTAGATCAAAACAGTGCCAATCACATTAAACAGTGGAGCACAGACCATTGAAACAGTGGAGCACAGACCATTGACTTGAGTCAGGGACCAAACTAAAGACAGACATAAATTTCTTTGTGTGCCCGTCATTTTGGCAGTGACAATAGGTGATTTTATTTTGCATTGTTTAATTTTCATTGACTGTAGGGCAAAGGAAAAGGGAATCTGTGGAAAACAGTGGAAAATTAGATCTTACGTGTCTTATTTGGAGAGGGTCTAAGGGTTAATGAGGAAATTTCAAATCATGCTGCTCTCTTTGGTAGGAAAAAGAGTAATAATTATGACACTTTCGTTCTTACCTAGTTTTTTATTTTTCTCTGCCCAGAGGTTCAGCATCTTGTGTGCTGGCTCTTCCCCAGGCATCTCACAGCCTGCTGGCGCTGCCAGTGCTTCCCCTCGCTCTGCACACCTGCTTCCACCGGCACAGACCATGAAACCGCTGCTTCACTCGCACAGGACTGATTGTGGGGGTTCATCCCAGTGCTCCTGGTAACTTCCACCAAGGAAGGTGCCTGAGCCCTCTGTGGCCCTCTAGTCTTAGTGCGTCTCCTCGCTTTATTCCTGTTCCCAGGTCCTTCACCTTCGAGTTCCTCCACAAATGAACTTCTGTACTGAACTTCACAACCTGCAGCATTTTCCATTTTGCAGAAAAGTAATGTACAGTGTTGGGGTGTTTTAACTCATGCTAATAGGGTCCATATTTATGTTCTATATAATTCCCTTTACTTCTCATAGTTATTTTTGCTGTATCTTCTGTCCCTCAGATGCCTGTATTTGCCTGTCTGCCTGCCTTCTCAGGGTGTGTGTCAGGGCAATATGCAGTATTGGCTTGATTAGTTCTGCCAGTCAGTTTGTTGGAGTCTCGGTCTTTGGCTACATTCATGGGTTTTGTTACTATCATAAAGACAGTATGAAGGAAATTAATATGAATATTAAAAAAGCCAGCATTTTGATACTAAAAACCTCATTCATTAGGCTTTGATTAACAGACAAGATTTCTCATAGTATTAATATAAGCAGTCAGTTTGTGTGACAGTGTAGGTTCAGCACCTGAATACAAGATGCACATTCAGTAATGTGCCCATCTTCAGTTTTCTATGTGTATGTCGTATTACAGTCTTTTAATTTTTTTTATTTTTTTTTTTTTTTACTGAAATGGCAGACAAGATTGGTGAGGAAATATGTATTGTTAATCTCCATTTCTTCCCCTCTCCCCAGCTTTGGTCGCTGGCAGGAGGGAAAGGATTTGTTTGCTTGTTCCTGTACTTGCATTCTTGGCACCCCTGCTTAGTCTGGTAATGAGGCAAGTACTAATTCTGGTCTTTTTAGGATTTGAATTAAGGTGACTGGTTTGCGGGAAACCAAATGGTAGCTCTCTTCTCAATACCTCCTTTGGCAACTGTACTGTTTTATGCATACTGCATATCTGAAGGAGACATACTAGCAGTAAACAAGAATTCATAACTCCCACTCTTCCTGGGCTGCTATCTTCCCCATAATGCAAACTAGCAAACACAAATAGGCCATGGGGTTGGAAAAAATCCATAGTACAGGAGCTTGGTGTTTTCTAGAGAGCCATTTTGTGTAAAGGTCACTTAGAGTCCACCTGTGGTGAGGAGAGGGTTTGGTTTATTCATATATTGGCATCTTTCAGCTTTCCGGCAGAACAGAAAGTGGTGCCAGCTGGTGATTGACTGGAATTGTCTCTTGGTTTTGAAATGTAAAAAATTGCCTGACATCGCTTATTGGTGCGGGGCATTTGTGTTGGTAACATTGCAAAACTTACTTTAACACGGATGGCAATTCCATCCATGAACAAGGTGTATGTTAAGAGCATGCTCTTTCAGGATTGAGGCACGTTTATAGTGCGGAGTCTGTTCTTTAGTTCTTACTTACTACTTTGGTTTGGTTTGGCAGAAGTAGAGGTTAAAAATTCACCAAATTATTCAAAAGAAACTGGAATTACTTGTTCTCTAGATCTCTTGGGTTTTTGGTTTTTTTGGTTTGTTGGTTTGTTTGTTTGGTTTTTTTCCCCTGAAAAAAACTCTCTATTATATTTTGGAAAGTCAACAACTGAAGCATTGCAAGGATAAATAAAGCCATTACTGTAGAAGGATAGATTTGAGGTTTGCATATTAGTTTGGTTAGATCAGGATTCAAGTTTAGTTAACAGCTGTGCTACAGATCTGCTCGTTGTCTCCCTTAGTTTTCTGTAAAATAACACCATCAATGCCATTCTCCCTTGCATGTCATATGCGTTGTTGATTGCCTACCACATAACTGGGACATACTGGAGCTGACACAGTGAGGAAAATACACTGCAAAACTTTATGGAATTTCTAGAGTGGTGATGCATCAATAAAAAACAGCACCAGAGAAGCTGTGCGTAGCTGTAGAATAAAGTCTGTTCAGAGGCTTTATTTTTACCAAGGGATCTTGTCTTTCATCAGTGAGATATATTGGCTACTTCCACAATATTTTGGCAAAGTCATCATGAGCATTTTGACAAGTTTTCATGTAGATAGATTCCTGGTTAATAAGGTTATTAAGAAAGCTTTTGTTAATAAAATAGTAAGTCAGCTGAGGTGTAAATAGCCAGATTTTGCTCCTTTTGGAGCTCAGGTTTTTTTAAAAGGAAGCTGAAGCCATCTTATTCTTCAGATGTTTTGTCTTTTTTCCCCACATAAGGAGAACACAAAACTGGTTTTCTTAAAGATTACTTCATAAAAATAGCTGAATAGTTTCAGGTTTGTGGATATTCAGTTGGGACCATAAACATACCAGGTGCATTTTTACCTAAAAGAGATGCTCTGTAAATCTGCTGAAATGAAGATGATCATCAGCACTTTAGAGCTTAAAGGAAAACTACAGTGATCACAGTCAAAAAAGGGAATTGGAAACTTTACTGGGATAATAGTGCCAAAAATGTTGTTTGACTGAATTAGTTTAGAAATTTGGATAACTAAATCGGGTGATTGTAAAAAGAAAGTGGATATATTACTCCTAATGGCTGTCTAATGGCTTTTCAGTGTATGCATTTAGAAAACTAATTAAACATTATATTTAACTGATATAACAAAGTTGCTTGTGTTGCTGTAATGGGTGGGTTTTTTAGTGTCCATTATGGCTTTCTTCTAAGTGAGACAAATTTCAATCTCATAATAAAATTAAATCTAGGTTTTTCTCCTAATTCAGAGACAACAAGTTTTCTGATATGTACGATTCCATTACCTGTTCTTTTCGCATGCAAAATGTCAAAATTCATGTTGACATCAGAAGACCAGAATTTCACATATTTCTGAAGCCCTTTTAATGACTTGTTTTGCCACTGAATTAGAGCAGGCATCCAGTAGTCCTGTCAGTGCCATTCCAAAGCTGACTTGGAGATGAGACTTATATCTCCAAGTGACTTAAAGACACAGAGAAGTTTCTCTGTTTTTTGGGAAGAGTGGATGCATAATTTTGGGTAGTTCTTTACCACACCATTCCTATATCAAGAGCTGAGACTTTGATTGGTCCCTAACAGGGAAATACCCAGAGCACCTCCCTTTCACTCCCTTAAGAGGGTACTTCTACACTGACTGGCTTCTGGAGTTTTTTGCCTTCACATCCTGTTATCTAAAATTAGGCATTGAAAAGTATTTCTGTGCAAAGAGAGCTGAGGATGTAAGAAACATGAATAGTTTACAAAATGGTGGTGAGGATGGATTTGATTCTCTAGATTATCTTCTCTAATGCCTACCACTGTGTTCCTCAAAAATTACCTGTCACATTGAAAGTAGCTCTGTTGTGTTGCTGCTGTGTGTTTGGGAGGAAGATAGCAACCGCCAGCATTCCTGCTGTTTTTGCTCCCCTTCCTCAGCAAATCTTCCCCCTTTATGACATTATGGTATGGGCTACGCCTGTAGCTAACTCAGGTCAGCTGCCCTGGCTGACTTGAGCCTGCCTAGCGTGGCTGGGCTGTGACTCTATCCTAGCCAAACCAGGACAATGGTGTACTGAAATTCAGCCCATGACAGTCATCTATGGCTTTAAACAGATGACTTTTTTTTTTTTTTTTAAATATTAAATTAATTATGTCAATTTGGATGGGAATACCCGGTATAGGATGATTAATACATATGTTTATGACAGTTGGTCATCTCAAAGTAGGAGATGGTTTGAAATGTGCATGTACTCTAGGGTTGCAATCAGGCATCTTTTACAAAGAATAAAAACAGACACTGGCAAGTTATATGAAACTATTTCTAAATTATACTGCTATTGCTTTGTAGTCTGTAAGACTGTAAGACAAAAGGGTGCTGTTCATGAAATCTAAATAACAGGGAGGGGAAGTGGGAGGATACAAAGACGCTCATCAAGAAAGTCTTAAAGTTTTGATTTTACTAGGAAAAGGAAGAGAAGTTTATTTTCCAGGAAAAAAAAAAAAAAAAAAATTCAAATTGGGAGTAGGGGAATGAGAGTGGATTTGTGTAGAGGGCATTGTCTGTTTTGATACTGTCATGTGAAATTGCATTGTGATAACTGGGAAGTTCCGACAGGACCTTTGGAGAAAGTATCCAATGCTTCTTATTAACAATAAAGTGCTGCTTTGACACCTCTAGTATGAAGAACGTAATTTTGTGAAGCACTTTAATGGAGCTTTCTCACATCACTGAAGAACTTAGGCATATGCTTTGGTTTATCCCGTGTCAGCAAAGCATTTTAGACTGGGACTGCTGAATCAAAGCCCTGTAAAGAACTGCATACAAGTTCCCAGAGTTAAAACTGTGGCAGTATATTCAGGTGCCAAATTTCTCTTTGCTGCCCTTTGCTGTAAAGTTCCCCTTTCCTGGGGTGTACCTAGACTAACAATTGTCATGGCTGTGAAATGCACGTCTTCCTGTTATGCGAGTCACACATTACAAGTGTAACATCTCAAACTTCTTTTGCTGCCTGCAGAATACAAAGATCTACCTAGTTTGTAAGCAGCACATGTTATTACTTGGGAGCATTGGTGAGATTGGCTTGCACTGAGCTCCATGTTGCCTTAGTTTACAGTACCTAGGCTAGCATGCTTAGAGCTAATTTGGGTATCTTTGTTCTACCTTTTCACCTGAGGGTTAGATACAGTGCTCCTGACTGCTTTGTCAGTGTGATTAAGATAGGCATTTGAGCTACTTTTTGGTGACAGCATGAATGAAGTTCTATGTCTCTGTATTTACTTATTTATTTATTTAACTGGATAGTTTTACTGAGTAGCCTTCTTAATAGTCTAACTGACTTCCCTGTGTTAGACAGGTAAGATCTGCCCTTAAACCTTTCAATAGTCCCGTTGTTTCCTTGAACCGTAGACATTTGGCAACAGTTTCTGGTGCTCCTCTACATTGGATCACTCATGCTTCTTTCAAACTGTGAGTTATGTTCTAGGTACCCCATTTGTATTTTGATACTCATAGTGTCTTTGGAAAGAAATACAGAAACAAGTATAATGAAATTATGATTGCCCATTACTGCTTTTGAGCAATTCAGGCTAAAGGTTTCTCTAGTTGAGCCTGTGGATGTCACTGAAATAAAAAGGACTAAGATAGTTTCTGTACAATGACTCATCCTAATTCCAATTATGAAACAAAAAAACCAAAGGGAGTGTTTAAATTTTGGGTTTCAACACACAAGTTTTAAAGTAATGAGGGGGAAACAATATGGCTGTAGTATACATTTTATTGCACATTTCAATTCAGCATTGCTGACATGCTCTGAATGAGAAAGCATTTTAAACAGTTTTATTGCTTTGATAAACTTTTGCCTTTGTGAAGTTCAGAAAAGTTGTCCTAAATTGCTTTGCTAAGGACTTTTTGGGTAGTTGGAGAGTTATAACATACATTTTCCAGATTCTTTTGTATTTTAGAAAAAGAGAAAGTAAGAGAGAAAATAACCCAAACATTTAAAACTTAGTTTCTGTAAATTCAACAACAAGCAGGATCATCTTAAGAGACTGCAATAGATCACCCGTAAAACCTCTGTCAAAAGGGGAAACACTTATAAAATTACTTTTTTCTTATGATATTGAGACATTTAAACAAGCCTGTTATTGTTGGGGAAAGGGTCTTTATTGACTCTTTCTCTTCTTAGATTTTAGTCTAAAATTTGAAATGAAAATTGGACCAAAAGTTTCAGGGCAGTAAATACCTAAAATGAGCAAGTAAGAATAGAAAGCCTGAGGTTTTACGTCTTGGGTTTTTTTTGTCCCTGTTCCCCCCCTTTTTTTTTCTCCTGGCTGCCACAGGCTCTATTTTGTTTGTCTTTCTATAATTTTTCCAATAATTTCTTAAAGCCTTGTCTCCTGGCATCATGCAGTTAGGTGGGAATTTTTCTGTCCTTTGTCTCTGCATGGGAAATCTTAGCATCATGACATAGACATCCTAAGTACCTGACAATTAGAAAGCAAATTGGAAGAATCTATACAAGTCTCTACTTGAGCCACAACACAACTTCTAGGAGACAATAAGGGAAAGGCATGTTATTTAAGTATTTAGGTTGGTAAACACAAACTCAGTTTAGCTTGAATATAGTAGTACATGTGTCAGAGTAATAAGGAGACTGGTAACAAGGACTTTTACTTAATTTATAAAAAGTTCTTCTGCTAAAAAATCCCTCTGATGAAATATTTTTTTTTTCTTCCTCTGTTCATACTTGTGGTATTGATAATATAAGAATTACCACGTGGAGTCACACTGCAAATCCATCTGATTCACTAGCATATTTCCTGATGATGACTGGCAGTATCCAGTTTTGAATGGTGCATTTTGGCCTTCAGACTTCTTGGAATGCAAAGGACAGTTACAAGAAGTTTAGGAAATGCTCTTTTTGGAGAAAAATAGAAACAATTGGGAATATTTATTTACAAAGATAAGACAACTGAGAAAGCAAAGAGTTCAACTTTTTCTGTTTATGCAGAAGTATTATAAAGGTGGCTGTAATGGTGCAAATGGAGTAATGGTGGAAACAAGACATGTAGGGCTTATATCATAGCAAGCAGGATTCAGGAAATGTTTTGGAAACAGGGAACTACGGGAATCAGTTGCCTGCAGTCACCGTGGGATTTTTGTCAAGGGGAGTATCTTAAAAACAGGTAGACCAGCAATATATTGATGTTGCCTATGTATAATCAGCCCTACCTTGGGTGAGTTAGATGACCTTTGTTGGAAAAATTTGACTTAAATCTTCTTCTGGTTTTGTGCTTAGGGTGTAAGAAATAGGACAAATACAGCCTTTATATGGCTGTTGAAGTTAATGCCTGGGGTCTTCAATCAGGGCTCTTCAAGAGCTCATGCTATCTTGAGTCTGTGCTCAATGCAATTTGAGAGTTGATATCTAAATACTTATATTGTTAATCATCAACAGCTGAATAGACAGGAGCTAGATGCCTTTGATGTCAGGACAAGCTTCTGGAGTTTCTGGTTTCCAGAATATCCCTAGGGGTATATTTGATATGTGGTGGTTTTTGTCTTTTTAAAAATCAAATTCTAATACCCTGCTCAGTGCTCTCAAATCTCAGGCAATGAGTTGGAGACCTCATACTCGCACTGAGCATTTCCAATTAGGGCCTTGAAAAAGTCTGTATACATATGGCCTAACATCATCACCCAGAAGAATAGAGTGCTGTTTTCTTCAGACAGAAGGGGAAATTGGAGTGATAATATTCATTGGAGTAGACACAGGATTTGAGGATCCATTTTCTTGAAGAATTAAACTGGATTTATGGTTTGGTAGGCAGTTCTTATTAAATGAGAATTTAATGATAGCAGAAAGACCATGAAAAAATCAGCGCTGGGATTATAACTGTACTGTCAATATTTTCTACCCTGAATCCTAAATTGCAATTGCCAGGACCATTTATCTGTCTTTGACTTCTGCTGCTGAGAACTCTCTTTTAGTTTTCCCTTTTATCAATGCAATGCATTGCAGTGCTTCAAGATTAAAATCTAGCAGCTTATATTTTTTCATTGTTGGTTCTGTTTCACAATTAGTATCTTTTACTGCAATAATGCATTCATGGTAATTCCACAACATTTTCAAATTAAGTGTTTATGTTTAAATGTGCTTAATTTAAAATGGGGTTTGGAGCATGGGCTACTGAACTGCTGTTGATTGGCAGTACTGCTCTCATGGAAGGAATTGATAAGGTGTTTTACAAAATAGAACTATGGGGCAATATGGTGCAATCCTATGATGTTATCCTATTTCCCACTCTGAGATTTTTGTTTACCCTACATGTGCCAGCATGGCATAACAATAGGTTGTGTCCCATTCTGAATGCAAGATAGAGGCAGGAAATCACTATGAAGAAGAGAGAGACTGTTATTCCTTCTTTCCAAGGACTGATTTCAATCCCAGTTAGTCTTTATTTAAAGCAGAATTGTTACCTTGTCACCTTTTCTGGCATTTGGACAGAACCTACAAAATGTGTGGAACTGCTGTTGAAAATGGAAATGCACTGGGCTACGTGATTACCTTTCCAAATGTCCTGATAAAGAGTGCAGACACTGTCACAGCATCTGTGATTTCTTTAGACATGTGGTTTTGTCTGGGAGGAATGTTTTGTTTGGATTTTTTTTCCCCACGTATGGCTTTTGAATAGCTTGTGAGTGCCCTCAGTCTCACAATAGAATTAAAACCTTGAGCCTTAACTCTTTTTTTTTTTTTTTTTTTTTTCATTAATTAAAAAGATAGGAAGGAGAATTATTGTCACAGAGTTGACTTGGAGAAAATGCAGAACACCTCATCTTTCCCTTTTCGCAACAGGCACCTCCTTTTAGCAACTTTAATTACAACTGCCCTTGGATATCACTAGATAGTAGATGCAGATAGACCCACGTATCATGGAGTATGTTGCCTAAACTGTTAACAGCACTGAAGTTTTTTTGTGCAAAGACCTGCCTGTACTTTTTTTTGTTAGAAGCCTATATGTAGTTAGGGTTGCCCACAGTGCCAAAATGTAGCTCTGCTTAGAAAGAATAAGCTTAAAAAAAGTTGTCAATGAGAGAAGAAATTAAAAATTAAAAAACCATAACAAATTAATTCAGGTACTACACTCCAGCTTCTGTGCCTGTCTTAACGTGCTTGGGAAAATTCCAGCAAAGCTGGTGTTAAAACGCATGTTTCTTTTCTCTTGCTAATGTCAGATCTACTTAATGAGGGAAAACATACTGAAGTGTAGGGGAAATCAGGAAATTGCCAATGCAGAAAGTACTGTCAAAGGCAGAATGGGCAAGTTTTTCATATAATGGTTCGCTAGTGCATTTAATGGGGTCAGAATCTTTTCTAGCATCACTTAATGAAGATTTTTTTTTTTTCCCCTAGATTTCAGGTAACCTATAGACTGGAAAATAAAACAAGAATTAAATTGTCACTATTATTAATACCATTTTTTGGGTTTGTGTGGGTGGAGTTTTTTTGTTTTTTTTTTTCTTTTTTTCTTTTAAAGATGCTGTACTTGTTTTTGGAGAGCTCACTGAGACTAGTTTCTGTTCCTTTGGCCATGGTAATTTTTCCCAACATCAAGTCATAAAAGCCAAATTTAGTGACAGCTTCCAGAGTTTGCAAGTTACTGTGGAATAAAAGCTGTAACAGGGAGGGATTGATCCATTTATTTCAATGAGACATTAACACTGAAGTCTTAAAAAGTCATTTAAATGTGATCATTGGCAACTCTCTCCTTGCTGGTCATTTTAGTAGAGCTGTTTCAATAAACACGTTACCCATTTGGATTGTTGTGGGAAACAAATGGCCAGTGATAGGCATCATTATCACTGCCGAATATTTAACAGGGTCTTCAAGCCCTTGGCAAAGACCATCTAGCCACCCCGACAATGGAATAAGACACAGAAATTTTGTAGTGGCTTTCTATTTTAAATATGGTTGTTTTTCGATAACAAAGTGTTGTATGGTAATACATGAAGTGGGAGTTTGCAGACTGACATAAAATTAGTATACTAGAGATTAAATATGCCACATGGACTGTTTTGCTGATTTTTATCTCACCAAATAATGTTACTGTTTTGTTGAAAATGCTGGAGGAGAAGCAGGTGCATTTAAGGCACTTTACATTTGCAGGAGCCTGGATTTCTCATTATAAAATTAAGAGTCAACTTGTTGCATAGATAAATATGTGCAAGTTTATTTGGTTTTACTCTCTCTGGAGTGGTACTTCTCAAATTATGGTTTAGTTCAATACCTGTTTCTATATTGTGCCTCTGGCAGCTGAATACCCATGGGAAAAATGTTTTACATTTTGATCACTGATTCCTGAACTGTGGGCTTCATGATGCTGATGGTCTGTCAACCATAGTAAAGATCCATGGAACCATATTAAACAACTATTTCAGTAGTGCTTGAAATTAAAACCTCATTGATAAACATGCATATTGTCATAAATGAGAGGATGAGGATTGAGGGACATACAATGATACAAAATGCTGGGAACCCACATTTTGGGTGACGATACTCCATAACAAAATTTTTGTTAAACAATTTTGAATACACAGCTGCCCATCCTCTTTTTTTTTTTTTTTTTTTTTTTGGGGGGGGGGCGGAGGCGAGAGGGTTGGTTTTGTGTGGAAGAAACTTAAGTGTACATATTTAGTGGTGTAAGAATAACGAGCCAATTGAAGAAAAAATCAAAGCAAACAAAAACTTCTCACTGTCAAATGACTTGAGGGTATTTGTTGCTATTCTTAAGGCACACAAAAAGGACTGTAACTTTCTGAAACAATGGGCATTTTCATTATTTCATTAAAAATATATGTTGAAAAACACATTTAGAAATAAGCCTGCTTCCAAATGCTAAAGGTTTGTCTGGTATGTCTGCAGCATCAAGTTACTTGGTTTGTTTAAATAAGAAATCTGTAAAGTAAGGATTAATCTACTTGATCTGTAAGGTGAGGGTTTCCTCTTTGTGCACTTAGGCCTGTCAGATCTAGTCCAGGACAGTTCTGGGCACTGATGTCATACGTTATATGTTATATTTTAGCAGTGGTTGATTAACACCTATTCCTGTCAGCAAAGCTGGATAGATTTGTTGAGTGAGAAAGTGAGAAACCACCATTTCTCATCATACTGTCACATCTTCCAACAGTTGTGGCATTAAGCCCTGCTTCCCTCACACTCGGCATGCAGAATGAATGAGGGTGTTTTAGCATGACTTCTGTTTTTATAGTTAACTGAGCTTTGAAATTGTCTCCTAAATCATCCTTGCCAATGGCATTAACTACCCCTTTGCTGGTAGTCAGAGATTATTCTACAGTAAGTTAAAGGGTAACTCATCTTCTTTTGTGATGACAGGAAACACGGAGGGATGTAAAAGATAATGGCTAATTCAAAGCAGATCACTCCACTCTGCTGCTGGAAATCCATCAACTCGATTCAAACACAGATCTGAAATTTTGCAACAAACTTTGAAAGCTCTTTCCCTTTCGCTGCTTCAGTAAATTGTTATCTGGGGGAGGATGATGCAGATGCCCTTGAATTATGATGCCTTTCATTACGAAGAGGTGAATTGCACATTAGCCTGGCATTCAGAAGCCTGAAGGATTCAACCACTGTGCTTTTGCCGCTTAAAAAAAAAGGTAAAAGAGAGATGCAAAGTAGATAAGTGATGTGGTATTAAAGAAAGGTCATTATCCTTCCTTCTCCTTTTGCAGAAACAAACCCTTGAAAATATATAATTTAAAAAATGTACTCATGCAGAGATGAGTCACCCCAGCTGTACAGCTGGACCAGGTAGTGAGGCGACAGGGGCAGGTGGAGCAGTGGAACAGCAGGTGAATTAATCTTTAGTAAATACCTCTGTTTGCTTTTTTAAATTTTCTTTTTAAAGACAGCTGCAGCAAAGGAACAAGAAAATCTAATGTAATTAGATTTTTTTTTTTTTTTTTTTAAATAAGCTGTATCTAGCTCTCTTCATATGGCAGTTCCATCCATACTTTCTTGTTCATTGTCTGGGGTTGCTTCTGCTGCGCAAAAGCTAGTTGTTTTGTTTGAGAGCCAGATTGTTGCTGCTCTCATTAGCTGCTTCAGAGAAATGATATTGCCTACTGCGGATGTGGGGTTGGGATCAAGAAAACGTTCCCGCTAAGTTTTCCTCGGTCTAGCTTAAGAGCACTACCCCTTGATTTACTGCGTTGTTCTGGAGCAAGGCATCTTGCAAGCCCTTGGAGCAAAGCACATGAAAATTCAGGATCAGACTGCTTGCTCATCGGGAAACTGTAAAGTGAAAAGACTGGTTTGAGACTGAAGCAACGTGCTCTTTAAATGCTCCAAAAAGCCTTACAAAACACTGTGTCCAAGACAAATTTAAAGACAGACACCAGTTCTGAGAGGCTCTGTTCGAAGACAGGGGCAAAGACCAGATTTTTCTGTTACAGCTGCTCTTAATCTTTGAGTATAGAAGTAATTTACTTAGGCAGTGTTTAGGTATCACGGTCACAAACACTATAAAAAATTATGAAGTAGATTGTTTTTGCTAGGCTATCACTAATTACTCACAAGTCTTGATATGTATCATGTCCCATGAACCATTTTTAATTTCCTGAGAACAATGTAACTTAAGATACCTTTCTTCACAAGGCTGATTAGAAAACTGCTAGATCCATGTATCAGAAACTCTGTTAATGATTGTTGTGTATCATTCCTGCTGTGAAAAAATGAGAAACGTGGTCGCTTGTGTGTGTTAAAAGGTGAACATACATTTTAACATGCTATGTATGTCTATCAAAGATAGATAAATATTCAATGCCATCCCTCCACAGTCATTGTAAAGCAGAGTAGGAGTTGCCTTATTAAAGTTGTCTTTCTTCCACGCAAAAGAGATTTATAGAAAACAGAGAAAAAAATCACTAATGAAATAAACATATTTACAGTGATATCACAATACAGCTTCACTGTTTAACAAACCAATACAGTACTCCAGCAAGGCTGCTTTTATTTTCCAGTCTTTCCTTACAAGCTAATTGACAGCGTGCTTGATAAAATTAATCTTGTTATGATAGATGTATATCCATTACAAGTAAATTTTACCAAATGAATTAATTTCAGTTATTCCTTACAAAGTCAATATGTTACTTGAGAATCAAGCAGTTCTTTGATGCCAGTATGTTAAATGATTAAGGAAAAAAAAAGTAAATAAATAAACGAACTAGTAGGAAATAAGATAGCCATCCACCAAAAAGAGTTTGTTTTGTCCAAATGTTATGACAAGCTCTGCTGCCTTCAGAGTGCTTGGATCAATCCTTGTAACTCACCCCCTTAAAAAAAAAAAAAAAAAAAAAAAAAAAAAAGTTAAAAAATCCCTAAATGTTTGCATCCACAAACGCATTATCCGCGATAAATCGGAGAAGAATATTTTGCACAAAGTTGGCTATCGTCTGAAAAGTTTATAGCTGTTTAATAAAAGAAGTAGTTGGCATAGTTTTTGTTGCAAGGATGTACTTGGTTTTTTTCGGATACTGCACTTTCGTGCTTCTGACTTGTAGTATGGTTCAGGCATTTTTTATTGGCAGCTTTCATGACTTATGGTTTGCTGAGTGACATTTTATTTCCTATTCAAGGTAGTAACAGCTCAGATTCTTCAATTAATCACTTTTATAAGTAAAAATGATGCACTGGATATTATAGAGCAATTTTCAGTTCAGGGTCTTTGAGATATTCAAATTACAAAGAAAATCACGTGGACAAACACAACCTGGTGCATGCAGACATATCTTTATTTATCAGAGAAGATTAAAGAAGGAGGCTGTAGCTGTAATGTTTAGACTAGCATTTGTGGGTAATATGGGTCTGTTTCTTCAAACAGAAGTGTTCAAAGGGAGCTTAAGGTCTATTATGAATTTTCCCCTTGTGATAGAAGTGAAATAACTTGGAATAGCATGAAGCTTTGTGGATTTCAGCTGCAAAACTCTTACTAAATTCAATTTCACCTTTTGTGTTGGTTTTGAGACCCTGTCAGAATTCCATTAGGCACAGAGAGAGCAGTAAGTTCATTGAGGAAATACAGAGTTTTAGAAAACATGATTGCTTTTATAGTCTATGGTATGTAGCCTGGCAGGACAAGTGTCTGTGCCCAAAGATGCTGTAGTTCATATCCTTATGTTCATGATTAGATTTAATTTCTTAATAAAAACATTAAGTGTGGTTTAGAAAAAACACTGCAGTGTTAGATGATTAGTGGTGGAATGAAAAGACATGCTTTTACTGGAAATCAAAAGCTTTCCTCTGATTTTAAGGCATACAATGATGAATATAACGCTGCTAATGTGCATTTTTCACTCTTAGCCTTAGAAGTAGAAGAACACCCAAGAGCCACATGAATATAAATGCCTTGGAAAGAAAAGTAGTGTCTGAAGGGAAGTTTGTTCATACTTTGGAAAAACTAAGAACTTGAATGAACAGGTAGTTATCAGAGCTTTTGTGTATCAGGATTCTTTATGTGGAAAAGAATAGCCTACATGGTCTCATGGGATCCTGGCTGCTAAGAGGGCATCACACTGGCTTGTCAAGAAGTGCTTGACAGGCTGCAGAGGACAAAATGTCAGAAGAGGAGTTAGGAAAAATGGTTTCCTTGTCATTTCAGTTCCTGGCCAAATCTCTTCCATTTCACCCTTTATTTCCTCTTTCAATTTATGGTGTTAAGGGGTCCAATGTTGTAAAAGCTCTTTGTGGTCTGTGAATGGAAAAGTACTCTTAGTTCTAGAAACTAAATATTACATTTTTCTTGTTTGCTATTTTCAAGTATTGTTGTAAATTTTTAACCATTGCAGTATAAAGCTGAGTGGAAAAGCTTGTCTTTATTTGTTTCTCTTATAGAGATATTTCTTATCAGTTTCATCATATGAGACACTGCAACATCGTGTGAATGGTGGAAAAAGATAAATACTGTTAATTCACTCTTTTATCAGTTTAAGTAGGATTCTCTCGGGTATTTCTTCCATTTGGAAGAATCAGGCAGTACTTGGGCCTGTTGTAATACGGTGTTTGTTTAAAGGCAGAATTCCAAATACATTTGCTGGCTTTTCTCCTGAAACATGACTGTAACAGGGACATGGATACCTTAGAGAGCTAAATATCCTGCAGTCTGGTTTGCTACTGATGTGCATACATAATTTCCACTGACAGTAATGGGAGTTACATGTGTACAGAAAGCAAAACAGACTCTTAAAAAATGTTGGTCAAGTAATAAAACCTTAGTCTAAAGAGAGTGTGGAAGTAGGGAGTGGGAGGGTGCCTTTTTTTTTAAAAAAAAATTACCTTCTGTTTAACTTATCCTCACTCCACTAGTGTTACCTTAATACTATTTTTATGGATTCACTCCTGATTTATTGTGGTATGAGAGGTAAGACGAGATCCGTGTGGAACAGGTAAGAAGAAGATGACTTTAAAATATACTTGCTCTAAAGAGAGAAAACTGAAGAGGCTGGAAAAGGTTTGGCCTTCCCTGTTCCCAAAAGAATTAGAAGAGAAGTTTTCCCATGTATTGGTTTTACGGTAGAAGAGTACACCATACTGACAATGCTGCTAAATATCTTTTGCACAGTAGCAAACAGTAGTGCTAAGTCTGTACTGCCAAGGCTCTGAGCGTCCGTAGCCATTGCAGCGCCCCATGACTGGGCTTTGTGCCTTGTTCCAGACCAGGGCACTTCTCTGCCTGTGTAAGTCACGAATGGAATCTTAAAGATTCGCTTCAGCAAAACAAACCAGCAGTCCTGCATCCCAGTAGCATCTGGCATCCAAAATGTAAAACTGTCTGTTCAAGCGTGTTTGTTGTGAACTTTACTGTCCTTTGCTCAATATGTGTTATTTTGAACTCTGAAAACAAGAAACATAACTGCTTCGGATGCTGAGCATTTTCCTTGAGCTTCACATGAGAAGGGAGAAGCAAATTCCTGGATAGTTAGACCTGGTAATCTGTAGCCTATCCCCTAATTAAATTATCTGCAACCAGTGTGTTTCATTGTTAAGCAGTGGACATTTGTCCTCAGAAGAAACTATCCTGGGGAGTCTAAGAAAGGATAAAACTGTTGAGAAATCTATATGTTGCACAAAAGGCATAAAAATCAAATTGTCCTTTTTCAAAATAGCTGAACATCATGGCATCTTAATAAAGGGAGTGCTAGAATATGTTCTCCTGATAAACCTCCGTAAAACCTCTAAAAATAACTACACAGATATATTCTGAGTTGATTAGCAGTAATTGGACTGACTTAATGTAGTTGGATGATGTCATGTATAATATTCCTCTAAAGTAATTTCTGTAGACAAGCCATTTGAAGTCCTCTTGCAGCCGGCGCAAACATCTTCTTGTTGCTAAACCGAGTGCTCAGACGAAAGCACTCAGCGGGAGAGCTCTGATATCTGACTGTTTTATCTTGTTACTTTGAGCTACTGTGGCTTGTCTGTTAGAGACAGCTTTGCAATGACAAATATCCTTGTTTTAGTGAAAATGTGGAAACTATATAGTTGTATACCAAATTAGGACTGTTAGTTGTAGAATAGTAATAATAGAATAGTAAATGTTAAAAATGGAAAGGACCTTTGAAAGTGTCTGGTGTCAAAGTCTGCCTGCAGTAAGCATTTCCAGTGTTCTGTCAAAGTTGGTTCAACCTGTCCCAAGCAATGGGGACTATTCCACCATCTAATTTATCTCACTGAGGTGGTGGAGTTCAAGATCCTTCTAGTGAGAAGTTTTCTGAAGGCTGATACATCCATAACTGATTTAAGTATTCAGAGTGTGGTACAAGGTGTAAATGTGGTTTCTACAGAAAGAAATTGCTGTGTCCTTGCTCTGGGGTTTTTCTGTTTACTGACCTAGGTTGCTTTAATTTAGAAGCACCTTTTTCTTCATCAGCTCTCTGTGTTGTTGACACTTTCCTTCTTTGTGCCATGGGCTACTGGGTCATTCCAGGGCGGTTTTTGATTGGGGCACCAGTATATCAGTTACTGAATATTCATTTTGCTGATACAATGGAGAAATTCAACTGTCTGAGATTTGCAGATGCTGCCGCCCTGCTCTTTATCACATCTAAATGCCGGGAGCAATACCTTGTGAGAAAATTTCATAACTTTGCTTATTTCTAATTTTTTTTCTTATTAATATTTTTTTTTGGTCCAGAATGATTGGTCAGTGATTCAGTAACACGGTGATGTGCAAATCCTGTCAGAAATTCACACTAACCTCCTGAAACTGTCAAAGTGCCAAAGGCACTGTTAGTTACAATGCTGCCCTTAATCAAGAGGCCTGGCAAGGCCAGGACTGTAGCTTCTGTTCCTGTATTATTAAATATCAACAGCTAATAGCATGCTTACTTAGTACTAGTTGATTCTTTAAATGGTAGCTTATGCGGGGAGAACACATCCTGTGGACAAGGGGAAGAGTCATTAACTTCCTCTTGAATAATGACATTTAGGAGCAGACTTCAACATGCCCATATTGCCCCTTTCCCTGTTAGCCTTTGAGGAGATTTCCTCTTTCTCTCATATTTTGTTTTGCCAACTGTACTGGATTGCCTGCCTATAGAGCACTTAGCTGTTCAGTTTTCCCAGAGGGCTTGCAACATGTTTTTCTGGCTCCTGCTGGAGCATGGACCTAGCTGGCTGAATGGATATAATTTTTAAAACGTGTTCTCTGTGCACTTAAGTAACGTGTCATTTGTGACCTTCTGCAGAATCAGATGCATGTCTTATAGGTTTGAGAGTTGCTGGTGAAAGCTATTGTCTTCGTAGTTATGGAATGCCAGCAGGACAAGGACTGACAGATTTTGGAGTCTTCCTGTCTCTTAAAGACAAGTCTTAGTCATTCAAATCAGGATTGAACCTATAGCGTTTTCAGAGAGGCTGACAATGCCATTTTTATGTACAACAGTGCACTCTCTGTTCATCAAGGAAATGACCACAGAAATGTGTACCCAGCTGTCTCCATATCAGTAGCATCTATGCACAGCAGCTGCTGATGTTTGCAATGATCATTTCCTATCAGACCCTTCTTATTTTGGTGGATAAACATCAAAAATATTAGTTAAGATCTTGGAACTCAAGGACACCTAAGAGCCAAATTGAAAACTATTTCAGTTATACCACTGTTGCATTGCCCTAATCCATTAAATTTAAGCCAATGTTGGATGATATTCCCTACGTGATAAGGAGCTGTGCAGTTGTGCCCTGCAGTCCTTGTCCTTGAGTATCCCCTGATGCAGCCCTAGTCTCAGGTCACTTAGACCAGGTCTGCACTCTGCAGACCCCAGGTTACTTCCATGTGCCGCACGGGAGCAGGGTGCTCACATCTCCTCCAGCTGCTCAGGAGATGGCTGGGGTGCTCACTGTGGAGCCATTAGCAGATAGCATCTGAGTGAAGTCCTGCTCTAATGCTTTGACTTTTTTGTTGTTTTTAAATCTTTGTATTTGCTTTCGTAAAGAGAGTTCTTTTTTTTACATTTTTTTGAAAGTCCTTTTTGTACAATTTTACAAGAATCACAGTGAAAGAAGAGATGATGTCGCGGCCAGGGCTTTAATCTATTATTTATTAGACCTCAGTTAAATGAGGTGCCTGTGACAAAGCAGGGTGCGTGGTTTTGGTTAAGTCCCCTGGGTCCACTGGTATGCAGTTTATTAGGACTGTCAGTGCAAAGCACTCTTAGAGAGGAACTTTGTATTTGGATCATAACCCCCTTTACTACTTCCAGCTCCTCTTCGGGAAGGAAATTATACCCTTAAAGGCACAGACTGTAGATAGATTAGGTCACTACTGAAGACATGTCTGTGTTAGAGATTTTACCTGATGGACATAGTTTTGCCAGCAAAACCCACTTAGATATGGTTCTTAACCTTTCTGTGCCTCAGTTCTCCAGGTACAAAACAGGGATAAGATTCTTCACAACTCAAGGAGGAAGTGGGAATACATTAAAACATGGTGAGACCACTTAGTACTACAGTGATGGGGGGGAATTCTGTAACAAGATGATATTATTTCATGTTTGTGTTTTTTAAGGGCTTATGAACACTAATCCACACAGAAACCACATGGTGTAATTTGTGTTCATTATTCTATGAAAACCTTCTGCAAGGAAGAAACCTTTTACATCTTAGAATAGCTTATAGCTGTTGTAAAACTGCACGTTCAAATTGTCCTGTGCTTTTTTGTCTGAGCAAGTAAATATTATTCAACCTAGTGTTGGAAATGCTTTTTCTTGTCCTAAGTCAGATGTTGTAAAAAGAGCATAAGGTCTGTGAAATGTGATGAAAGACATATGCTGGGGATTTAAAAGCTTTGTTTACACTGCCAAACAAATATGGATGCATAAACAAACGTGACTGCTTTTTTTCCTTACTGTTCATACGTTATTAAACCACAGGAGTACTCAACTAGTCAGCATGAAAAGTATTCAGTTATTTTATGCTGTTGGGGTTCAGGAAGGAAGAACTGTGGACTGGGAGACCTTGGACAGTGAGATTCTTTGTGGATGTTTTGGTCCTTCAAAGTGGCAGTACCCCATCAGACACTTGTCAGAAACGTTATTTTTTCAGTAATCTTAAAGCCATCTTTCAATGAACGTTACTTCTTTGAGAACACAAGTAACATAATAATTACAAGAGATTCTTGGGGTAGGAGTGACATTTAAGCTCAGATTTGCCGATTTTCCCACTGCCTGACAATGTACATAACCAAAGGAAACTGAAATGATCTAGCCGACATTGCAGGATGGTCCAGGAGGCCACTCTAAGTGGGTGTTTTTTCAACTAGTTGTTGGAGCTCCCAGCCCAGACTTTGCTTCCCAAGCTGTTGAAACCTTTTCTGTTAGATCAGTGACTTGGAACAGTGATCAGTGCAGTAGGCTTCTCGTTTGCATGGTTTCCTGACAGGAGGTAGACTTCCTTTATTTCAAAGTGCTGATAAAATCAGGAGTCAATTGCTAGGCTCCCAGCCTACATCTGTGTCAGCTGTGTATTACTGGCACACCTTCGTTTTCTAAGGTTTTTAGGTTGACACTGGAATGCCTCCAGTGCACCTCACATATCTTCTTGACAAAAGTCCTAATGAACTATTCATTTACTTTGACCCTTTTTTTTCCCATTAATAATATCTAACCAATAACAACAAATTATCTTAATACCTGTTTCACTTTTCGTTGTTTTGGTTTTGTTTTGTGGTTTTTCCCCCAGTTCTATGAACAGCTGTAGTAGTTGTCCTTACATTGAAAACTGGTAAACTTATAGTCATTACAAATTTAGTTCAGAGATCGAAATCTGAAAGAGGGGAAGAGTTTGGCAGTGTGCTTCCCATGTGTTTAAGAATGTATAGGAATACAGACAGAAAAATTGGGGAACAGTTCTACGGAAGTAGCATATACTGATTAGATACAGAGACATTTTTCTATTTAGGCATACTAATTGATGATGTATTTGTGTTCACCTAACTATACAACAGTATCTTTTGTATGATAGCCTGCTAAAACTGTAATCTTTGCAATTGCCTAAAAATTTTAAGAAAAGTAAAGAATACATTCATGGAGTAGAATAGCATGCAGAATATGGCACTTCCCTGCTCAGTCTGGTGTTGTACTACCAATGAAGAATGATTTAATGGTATTTTCCTCATAAGAAGTGTTCAGGAAAGCAGTTTCCCATTTTTTCCTAGTACGTTGTCCAGGAAAACAGAATTGGAATGAATTCTGTTAAAGTTATTGGAAAAATCACGGCTGCTTTCCTCCTGGAAAGTATAATGGCAAACTTCATTGGGACATCTGTTTGGTTATATGGGAAAAATAACGGCATGAGGTTAACATGATTTTTTTTTTTTTTTTCAGAGTGGTTGTTTAAAATATTATTTGATTGAAAATAAATATTTTGAATTTTAATTAAAAGTACAGGCAGTGCTTTTCTGGGTGCAATATTTATACAGGGTAATAAAAGGTCATTGTTGTCTTACTTAGCTGCTCCTTTATGACAGTTTTATTCCATTCACGGGAAGATAAATAGAGAATATGTAATAATAAATAACAAACATATGTTTGTATAATAAATAATAAACTTTGTTGTGGTTAATACCTCACACATTGGAAATCGTTTGGAATCTGTGATCAAATTAGCAGTCGACTATAAAAAAAGGAGGAGGGGAAAGGAGCTGAGTGCCTGGAAGTAATGCTATCTTGGATTAAGTTAATAATGGTATTTCCATGTTCCAAGGAATGAAGTATAGATCCAAATTAAACCATATGTAAATTCACGCTTTTTTTAAGGCTGATGCAAAACGGGTTAAAATCTTTCATGTTTCTCTCTTGAATTGTGGTAATTTCATGAAATTGCTCTGCAGCTGATCTGGGCAGGAAACCAAACCTCTCAGTCTGAAGTCTGATCCAGATTTGTACATGGAACTCCGTATCGCCTCTTCAGTCATTCAAAAAATTTTTTAATTAAGGCATCTTTTTTAGCTTACTTGTAATTTCAGAAGCTTATTCCCACTAGTTTGCTAGTCTGCCTCTGTCTCTTGCCTTTACCAAATTTATGTAGCAAATTCTGCTCAATATAAAAATGTATTAAATCATTTGAAGTGTTATAAATTTCAAATGACCTGACCAGCCAGAATAATTTTAGATGCTCAAAACATGTTTTCAAAAAGTACTTCACAAAAATAACCTAACAGTCTCTAAACTCTTGATACCTTGGAGGAGGAGGTTTCTGTATTTTGTGGAGTCAATGTTGTCGGGCTGTAATGCAGATAAATCAATGGAAATTGTAAGAGCACAGCCAATGTACTAAAATATTCTCTGAATTTCTCCTTAGATGTTTGCTGAACACTTCTACTTTGAAGTGAGAAAGCTGTATGGTAGTTGTGTAGCCTGACTTTTGAATAGCCTGTGGTTGCAGTTTCCCTGAATGAATTTCTGCTTTTCAAGGTCTATTGTCATGGTGGAGTTTGTTTGAGGAGAACAACTAGTTTAGGTGTTAAAAAAAGTTATGACGGAGAATCTACATTATATCTGGGTAAGGTTTGCCATTGTTATCTTCCTCAAAATTTTACTCCTGTTTCTCTTAACTGTGCTCACCCAGTTGTTGGATTTGCTTAAATCTTGGTTTAGTAGGTTTCAGAATCTTGTTTGGCCTTGTGGTTTCTGATGGTTTCTGTTGAGTTGTCCATTAATATATCTTTGACATAAAAGCACATTCATAGTTTTTCAGTGCAACTGCCCAATTAAATGTTGCCTTTCCTCCATGTGCTATTTTGTAGGTATCCAAACAGACTGTAGAGGATTTGGGTGTTTTGCCTGTTGTTTGAAGTACTAGAGAAGTAGTTCATTCATTAGGAGCATAAGGCCCAGGGTTGCAGATTAACCAGCTGCACTGCCTGCATTCATGTGGTCACAACCTTCCAAATTTACCCCATCATGAGAGGAAGAATTAATTATAGTCTTAATTGACTGTTTCCTTGGATATAAGCAGGAAGGAACTGCTAGGAGGCAAAGTGATTAGTCAGTTAAGCTAGTTACATCAATCAAATGTGTGAGAAAGTTCATCATCCCAAAGGCAGAGTAAAGTAATGCCAAAATACAAAAGCCATCAACTCTTTCATTGTGGCTTTGCTGTGTTTCTTTTGACAGTTTAGAGAGGAATTGCAAAAAATAAAAATACATGCGATCGACCCAGTCTGTGCTTGACAATCTGTCTGGATTACTGTGGAAGAGGTAATACAGCAATCTGTTCTCTTATCAGACATTGCTTGTAGTTCTCATAAAAAGACCTTAGCATATGTTTTTCATGCAGATGGACAAGTCACATGTATCTCCCAAACAAATAACTCGGCGCCACTATCAGATCAATCCTGCCAGTTGTGCCAATGAACTGGAGTCTCCCGGTTGCAGCCTCGGTGAAGTACTACCCAGAGAGCTTGATCCTGTGAAACCATAAAGCTTTTAACTTCCAGTTGGCAGTGCCTTGTAGCACTCCCCCTGCTTTCCCTGGCTGTCACCCCTTCCTCTCCTGGTGTACATGTGGCATGTCAAGGGAAAATGAAAAACTTCTGGAAAATCCCCTTGAACCATGCTCATCTTCAACTCGGGATATTTTGGCTTATTGTAATAGAATGGATTGTAAACAGCAGCTTTTAAAGAACAGTTGTTTTCCCAGCTTTGGCTAGTAACCTTGGTCAGAGAGAAAGGGAGGAAAAAAATGATGGGTAACCACTCTTCTCACTTGCACTGGAGTGCCTTTGTACGGGGCTAGGCACCACAGATCAGGGTTGTCCATACAACTTTTCTTCTGGGCAGAGCTGATTTAAACCCAGCTCACTCCTTTGGTCACGCACAGTTCTGCAATGCACCAGCACAGCTGAGGCAGCAGTGCAGGAGGGGAAAAGGTGAAATGTGGGTGAGAACTGCTTTTGCTGGTGTTGTCAGTAATGGCAAAGGTCTGTGGCACTGAGGTCCCGGACCCTCGAGGCACAAGCTCAACACAGAGCATATGAGTAACTTTCTTCACTTCGGGGGAACCAGTTGTATGCTTGTATTTAGCCACATGAACCGTGTTTCCAGGACCAGAAACTTTGTTGCAGTGCATTATTTTAGGAAACAATCCAGGTTTGCTCACTTCTATCTGTCAATAACTAGAAGCCCGGTTCAGATGGAAATAGATGTCTTTCTGTTTGCCTGAGATCTGGAGCGCTGTGGGTGCCAATCTTGTGACAATTCAAAGAAAATTTGGGAAATAAAGCTGTGCAGGAGGCTAGGAGGGGTGTGAAACTAGAAGGAAAATAAGGCTTCTATAAAGTTAACATTGGAAAAACTAATTACAATTTTATAAGATCCACTGGATGTAGTGATGTATTCAGGTATCAAATCTGTATACACTGAATAGAAATCTAGGAAAAAAGTGTATGAGGAGTTACGCTAAACAGTTCTTGATTGTAGCTAAAAGATTAGGGTTCAAAGTCTGCCTGTGTGTATCTGTATTACTACTTTTGTTTGATTTTTCCCATATTTCCATTCATGCTTATGAATGTACATAGTACATAGTCTAGTCTGTGGGTAACCAATATGAAATTTAAGTGTTGAGATGTAAATTGTCTAAATCAGAATAGAGATATGAGGAGTATTAATCTTGTCCTTGCTTTGTTTCTTTTTTTTAAACATTGGACTCTGTAATGACTGATACGCTAAATGTTAGCTAGCACCTTCACTTATGAGCTTTCCAGGGTAAATTAATTGTTTTAGAAAACAAGGTATTCTGCATACTTAAGAAAAGACAGATTTAATCCAAATTGCTCCAGAAGAAACATGATTACAGTCTAAAGAATGCAATTTAATTTTTTTTTCTGCTTAGAATTAAGATCTATGCAGTGCTGTTCGTATCAGCATATATATTTATTAAGCGTGGATTTTATTTATATATGTTTGCTTTTATAAATATTAAATCTATAGCTGGATTTAAAAAGTTGGTACTTTTAATCTTTTAGCATGATGCGACATCTTTGGCAGATGGTTCTAATTTTGTAAAATTAAACATTTCTAGGAAGGTCATTTTTCAGTTGCATGTAACTTTTATAATTTTCTTGACTCAAAGGTAAAATCTAGGAAATAATATTGGGACTGTAAATGACTCTATGTGATCTGAGGTAATCTTAAGTAATAGGGCAAGTGTCTCTAGTGGCCTTGCTTGAGTAGGAGTGTTGGACCAGACGATCTCCAGAGGTTCCTGCCAATCTCGAGCATTCTGTGGTTCTGTGATGCACTGTTTTTAAAAAATCTCTAGCACAGGACAACGTTTTCTGAACAAATGCCATCTGTTTGTGCCTTCTCAATTTTCCTTTAAAAGTGAAAAACATATTGATAACTGGATATGTTTGAGAGATAGACAGAGTGTCTCAAAAATGAACCAACCTACTGTGACTAGGGTAATGCTGAGGAAACAGAAACATAGTCTGCAGGTGAGCAAGCCGCTTTGCTCTGGATTCGAGACATATGGCCACGGAGGTTGCCGATGCTATTCTGGACCTCAGCCTTATGACCATGGAGATCTGCTGTATGACGCTAGTATCTGTCTCTTGCTCCAGAAGAGAGTTATATTTTGCTCACACAGCTGTGTAAGTTGATTTACTCTGCCTTTATTCAGAGAAAAGTGAATTAAACCTGTAATGAATAAATCTAATTTTAAAATTACATTGTTGATCATCACTGCAGCAACATGGGAGATCCTTTCTGAGGTTCACAATCAAATATATAAAGGACATACAAAATAAAAAATGTGCAGCTAGGCATTCCCATTTTCAGAGTCAGAGCAATGTGATCTTTGTAAAAAGTGGTCTTTTAACAAAATTGGGTAGGCCAAAGAACTTTGAGTTGGGTTAGGTCCACAAAGTCCTTATGGCATCCAATAAAAAAATAGTGGTTTTAAGAATAGGTAGACTGACTGACTCCACTGGGCTTTTTGGTAAAGTAGCGTTCATTCAAATGGATGGGGATCACTGAAAAATTACAATCAATGTGCTACATTAATTTTGGTTTAAAAGGGAATATTGTCCGACCTTAAAAACAAAATATTAATGAATTTAAGCTACAGAGAAACACATTAAACACGTTAAATTCTTAGAATAGTTCTAATCATCTAAATACCATTTTGAGCCTAAATTCTGGATGAAGTTTAAAACAATGTGTGTCACTTGCCACGGACTGGGAGCTGAAACATTTTCATACATTTTACTTAGCATAATTTCTGAAAACATAGTGCTTTCTCATTCTTTTTGACTAAACATTTTTATGCAACACCCCCCAAGCATTCATCTTTCTCTCCTTAGGTGTAACTCATACTCTCACACATTTTTGCCGTTGTGGATGTGCTAAAATTTGTGGTCTTATCCTGTCTGCAAGTATTTGCAAAGTGTTGCCTGTAGTCTCAAACCTGATGAAGTCTATAGGGTTCTTGACCTCACCAAGTTTCCATGAGGCAAGTGATTCTATTAAAAATAGATATTTTTGTCAGGTGTGCCTGCACTGTCAGTTGATCTGAGTCTATAGTTTGGTACAGGCTCAGTGTTATTTACACAGTAGCATGAACTCACATGCGCATTTAACCTGCGGTCTCTGAGGAGGAGAGCTGAAGTGCTGTATGTCCAGCCTCTCCTTTCTGAAGTCTGGACAGGCTTGGCACAGCAGTGCCACCTGTGATATCTCCCAGCTAATTAGCCTATACCTTCCTCCCAGCTCTTCTGAAACTATTTCTGATCTAAGACCCAAGGCTGCTGATGGAAAACACCTGATCCTTAAAACTTGAAGCATTTAAGGACACTTTTGAGCCCAATGTGCATCTTTTAATGAGACAGTCATCAGTTTTCAAGATTCTCCTCTTCCAGCGAGACCGGTGAGATTGTGAGCTTGAAAATCAGTCAAAACTGTTGCCAAATAGTAGATCTACTCCTGTGAATCTCACCATTATGTATTGCTACCAGAATTTCTATCCTCAATTCAACGCTAACTATAATCCATGTAACTAAGCATCTGATGCCTATTAGTTGTCTTCCATCTTTCTGAAGCACTCTGTTTTATATGCAAGTACATGAGCACATATGGAAGGCCACGCTGTCAGTATAGGAGGTGTATTGTGTTTCCATCACAGGAGGTGGGGCTACAGGCTGAGTGCTTCCAGTGCTCTTGACATTTCATTTTATTTTTTTATATAGTACAAAAATGTTGTATGTGTGATGCTATCCCTAAAAATGTTAGCGAGGAGGACACCTTTGGAGCAGATCAGATAGCCTTCATCTAAATTGCTTCCCACAATTGTCTCCTCTCTTAGTGGACTACTGTAATTGCAGCATTAAATGGAACGGGTATGCTGAAGTACATGGAGACAGACCTACGCATGCTACCTCTGGAGGAATGGGCAGAGTGACGTGAGGGTGCTAGGCTTCACTGGCAGTTCCTTTGTATCAGAAACCAAGGGTTTTTTTAATTCTACATTGTGTTCCAAATGCACAAGTCAATTGGGTTAGCTCAGACTCTTTCTAGTAACATAAAAACTAGGGAATAGTCACTGGAAACAGAAGTGCCTTCGGGCTGATTCATGCAAGCCTTAAAGCCAGAATCTTATCTCTTTCCTTGAAATCAATGTTTATTACATTGATAATTGCTTTAAAAGTGGAGAAATATCCAAGGGACTGACACTTACTTATTTTCCTTCTGACTGCTTTCATCTTTGCCACCCTGTGTGCGGGATCTCCCAGCGAGTGCCAGCAGAACTTGTCAATATACATTCCAGAGCACAGCAACAGGAAAGCCACAAAATACTTTTGAGCAACTCTGCTGTCACTTCTCTCACACTGAAGTCTCGTTAGAAAAGTGAGCAGTTGTCCAGTATATTTTGCTGTCCTTCACTCAGAAAAATATTAGTGCATCAGCAAAAGGAATGCATACCAAATGTACGTAAAAACTGACACCTGTGGTTGGTTAAAGCTCTGGGAAATAGCCTTAGTGCTCATCAGTGAACCTTTGAGACAGGAAGATTGATTTATACACTGGACCTTTTACTCTGCAGCCTGAAACTAGGAGACTATTACTCAAGAAAGTTCCTAGGTACCTGGCTTAGTCGATTGTTGATCGCATTTTGCATCATACCTGTAGCAGCAGTGTTTAGAGAGTCATTGCGGATCCATGTTAAAATTGAAACTGACTTTCTTATTTTCAGTAAGGCCTGGGTTACCAAACAATGCTTTAGGTAGCTGCTTTTTTTTTTTTTCAGGTCGCTTTTTTTTCCAGAAGAATCATCTCTGGAGTTCTGCTCAAGTTTTGAACACAAAGATATACAGATAACATTTTATTAGGGACATTTCATTATGTTGCAGAGATGATGTTGTATTTCCTCCTTCTTCCCTTTCTCCATTTTTTTTTAAGTTACATTTGCAAATTGGAACTTTGATATGAAATTTCCTAATCCAGCAGTTTTTAATACCTTGTAGCATGAGAATCCCAGGAGTTTAGTCCAGCAGGTTGGTTTTTTCCTTTTCTTTTTTTTTCTGTCACAGTCACTTCACAAATTCTAGGAAAATTAGCTTCAGTCTTGAGTCCCGAACCTGTCAGCCAGAGATTTATGAAAGGAAGAGTACAGGCAACTGCAAGCATTTTGTTGGTAGCTGTAGCATAGAAACAAACCTGAAATTTGTAAATGTTTGTATGTTGTTGTCTCTTTTTGGCATGAAATGTTAACAGTTATCATTAATGATAAAATGGGAATCAATAAGTGTATGCCTTAAGTTTAAGCTTTGTTAAGTTTTTACAACAAAAAGCATCAAGCCAGGCAGCTAGTTGTTCCTGGTCTAGGGAAACTCTGTTTCATGAAAAGCATTCATGGAATAGTCAATGCACTTGAGTCTTAGCCATGCATAAAACCCTGCTTGGTTTGTTGATGCCAATGTGTTTGTGATGATGGGGTGTTTTTTAAGGCACAGGTAAGAGTTTCTGAGCAGAGAGATGAAATCTGCAATTTTGAATTTACATTTATGTGGTATTCAGTTGAAATCTGAACTAATGTTTTCATTATGCATTATAGTCTTTCACCCTGTGAGTATTATTGCTTTGGTAAGGAAAGAGGGGAAGTAAAGGAAATTAGGTTTTTTGCTGACACTTAAATTTAAAACATGAGCCCTTGATGAAATGGTGAAGCAAGCACCTTTGCAGAGGAGTTGAAAAATCAAAATGCCTTGATAAAATGTGCATGGAGATACTGTGCTGGTACAAGACCTGATTACTTCTTTGCGACCGGAGATGCCACTTGGAGGTGTCTTTGGCTCATAAACAGAGCAGAAAGCATCAATTTCACCATCTGAGAAAAATGTAAATGTATAAACTTTGTACTTCAATATTCTTTCTGGGCCAGGTTGCCCAGGGGCTAGTCGCTGCATGACGACAGTACATCCTTTGACTCTCAGACTGTCACTTACACTTTGTTTACGCATCAAAAATGTGTGATCAAAATGACTACTCTGGTAGTCTTACAGTTCAGAATAAATGTCAACATCAAGGACTATCTATGTGCATCAGTGCAACTCAGGACTCAGTACAGACCTCAGCGCAGTAGAAATTGCTAAGACAGTAGGTGATCAGAAGTCACCCAACAGAAATGCAGCTGCTTCCTGATTAGTGAAAGCTTTATCAAAAGTGACTGTATGAGAGATATAAAGGAACTGCCTTTTCTTCTATTGGCAGTGGAGGATATAAACGTGGGCAAAGATTTACTTCATAGGAAGAACATTTTTAAAGTACAAAAGGCATTGAAATAGCTATGAAATATGTTAAGCAAATTCAGTCTTTAATAATCAGAGGAGGATTGTTTTATAGCTGTGACTGTTTGGCAGTCTGTGATTGTTTGGCATGCCCTGTAGCAAGGCACTGGGCTAGAACCCAGAAGTTCACTTAAAGGAAAATAAAGCTTTTGTAAACTCCTATAAAGGGCCCTGCTATTCTAGGTTTTACTGCTGATTTTATGACTGTTTCTTTTAGACTTATCTAATACATTCCTATAATTTGTCAGGAATACAATGTAGTTCATGTCTGTCTTAAAGCTAGTTGAGAAAAGTTGTATAGAAAAGTCATCACTGTCCAGCACATATCATAAGCGTTATGTCAGCCTGTTTCCAAGCCTTGTCCTTTTGCTTACAACATTTATGCTTTAAGACAACAGCATAATGACTAGCTACTGTGTGGTAATGACTAAAAGTCCCCAGAGGAAAAGTTCTTCTGTTCTATTAAACAGTGATGTTCACAGCTGGGATAGGGAGGATTCTTGCAGATTCTTGTCTTTTTTTTCTTTTTTTTTCTTTTTTTTCTTTTTTTTTTTTTAATGATGGCCGTTGTAATATAGATTTTTATGAAACTATTTTAAAAGCAAGTCTGTTTTGTAAGAGCACTTAAGAAGACGTAGTCTTTGCCAGGGTGTCTTAAAGAATTAGAGGTTCAAATGCAGATGTGCCATAATAGAATTTTAGGTCCTATCATATATTTTCCTTTGAAGCATATATGCTTATTTCTTAGGAGGAGATAATATAAATTAAAAATTAAAAAAATTAAAAATTACAAGACCTTATCTTCTGCATTTAATTTCATAGATCACATAATATAATAATCTGCACCTAAAATATAATAATCTAAACCAAAATGCTCTGTCAATTCATGACAAAACTTTAAATAAATAAATAAATAAATAAGCTCACAATTACGCTGAGACTTCACTTCCTGGATTGAAAAATTGAATCGCAGGCTCATAGCTCCCTTGAGTGTTTGGGAAGAGAATAGCAGCTCTTAATAACAGCACTTTCCTGTGAGAGGTGGACATTCATGTCATTACTATTTTTCTGGCAAATTTTCAACCACCAGCAGCAAAGTTTTTCATTGATTGCCTCCTGCTATAAGGCAGTAATGGTACTGCTGTCTCTTTCTTCCATGAACTGCAGGAATTGGACAAAATGAGGGAATCTAGGATATTAGATATGGATAAATCACAATGCAGGCTGAGCTATTTCTATATCACTACATGAGGTCTAGCAGGCTAATTTTTACACATCTGCACTAAATACAGAAAATAGGTAAGCAAAAATTGATCAAGATGCTGTGAAGTCGTCCACTCCCTAGAAAATGAAAATCAGACCCCTCTTGCCATAACTCAGGTTGATCAAGAAGAATTAGACATTGTGCAATTATCCCAAAGCAATACTGTTACCTTTGGTCTAGGGTGACCTTTTTGTTAATTGCTGCAATCCAGTGTTGGTGAGGGTGAAAAATGTAAGAAATATTGGTACATATTTCCTTGAGTGTATTTGCCCTACGAAGATGGCTTAGGCATAGGAAATAGATGGAGGTGTTTGTGGTCATTAGCATCAGAATTGCACTGAGCTGTCAGAAAGTGATCTCTGATGTCTATTTATAATTGAGAGGAAGACTCGTGTTCATTTTCATTATGCAGAATCAAGTGCAGCTGGAGGAAAGGAAATGGGGAAGCTTGAGCTAAAGTAGTAATGGAATGCAGGAGTTTGTGCATGTACAGATCTTTGTCATAAATCAACAGTTAATTACTTTTCATTTTCATGACTTGGGATTGTGAAAATTTAGTACTTTATATTTACTAAGGAATCAGCACAGTGATCTAAATTTGTATCTTAATGTAGGAAATGCATTGTGACACTGATGTCCTTTTGACTAAGATAATGAATTTGGGCTTATTTGTCTTTAACTTTAAGGATCCTTTCATCTTATCAAGTGTGCTGAACAATTTCCACAGATAGTGTCTTGTGGTTTACTTTTATTTTTTTGTGAACCAAATAGATTTAGTTGTCAGTACCTTGTTCTCCAAATCACTGCTATGATGTTTACCTTGCATATGAGCTTAGCACTGTTGGAGTAAATGTATGTGAAAGCTAATTAAAGTATAACAAGGGTTTAGAGCACTTGATGCTGCTACGTTATTAATTGAGGATTTTATGGTTTTGAGATTTACAACTATTGTGTCAGTTTTAGCACAACAGTGAAACATACATCACTGATCTTCTCTAGCTTCTCATTTTTACAATGTCTGCATATACATAATATGTAAACACGTTCTAGAAGGCACGTAGTGCACTCAGAGAGTGAGTAGAAGAATGGGTCTCTGTTTTTAAAAATTAGAAATAAAACAGCAGACTGAGCCCACCTTCTTGTCTTGGCATCTCTTGTCATATAATGCAGAGTAATTCCACTTGCCAGAAACACGAGCAACATGAATGAACCTTGAATATGTTAGGTTGTTGGGGTTCATTGAAACTAGTGAAAGCAAAAGAAAATTACTAAAAACAAGTGGTAGATTAGGGTGACCTAGTGGTCACAGAGCCTGTCTACAACAGAGCTGGGAGTTTCGTAAAGAGGTATTGCATCACTTAATCTCAGTTTTGCCTTTCTTGATAATCCCATCCCCTCTTTACAAACCTATATAATGCAGAAAAGAGACGACCATTTAAAATGTGAAATGAACCTTTGATTACTTGAATCTCTTATTTGTATGTCTTCTGCAGTGCTAGGTTAGCCCCTAGCCCTATCTAGTTCTTACTGGGGGGGGAGTATGTTGAGAGAATACGTGTTACGAACCATTATTATTCCAGTTTACCCTTTAAAAAAAATAATAAAAATGGTACATAGAATGTACAAGATGTTTCTGGGGATAGGGGAGTACTTATAGCAATGTCAGTAGAGATGCTTCCTTGTTTCTCATGCTGGAACTGCTGAAACCTTTGTCTACCTCTGAAGATTGAGCTACTATTTTTTAAAATGAATTTTGTTCTTAGTGTTCCTTTTGCTTTAGACAGATTCACACTGAATAAGGTGCTATTTAGTTACAATAATGAGATTCACATTATCTGATGCAAAAATGAAAAATCATTGTTTAAAATATTTCCAATTCATCTTCCATATTAAAGTTGGGAAAGGCTACGTAGTTTATGCATGGGGGCGCAATATGAACCTATCGTTAATCCTGTCTCTTTGATTGTTTGTATAATTGTTAGCCACATACATATATATATATATGCATATATATAAGATATATACACATACATATATGTATGGCTATGGTAATGCAAGAAATCATGCCTTGACTTTATGGATTTTTGGATCGATATTTCTTCTGTGTTTACAACCATGGGCTTTATGGTCCTGCAGATGACTGTTGAGCTGAGATGTATGGAAAGCCTGTTTCATTTTGCTTCTGTATAAACAGAATGAGCCACCTCCAACTAGTCCTGACGGTTATTCTAGCTGAAATATTTAAAGAAAAGAAAATGTCAATAATACAGCTCTGTGTGCGTAGGCATGTATATTTTCACCAGTTCTTAATCCAACTAATATTTTTTTAAGATCTTATTTTACTCTTAATACACACATAACTATGTGCGTACACACATATACTCTACTTTCACCTTTCAAGTGAAGATTTTTACCTGTCACCTACTGTAAGCAAGCCCAAACAAACCCTCAAGCTTTGCAGCTTTTAGCATGGGCTCTTTTCGTGAGATCATTTCTCTGATGCTGCTAATTTCAGGATTAGTTGTCAAAGCAAAATACAGAGAGGTGATTAGAAATACGGGAGTATGGAACATGATAAATCGTGTCTGTACAGAGCTGAATTGGAGTGGTATAAAAATGAAACATTATTTAATCTTCGTTTTTTTATGCTGCCTTGTAAACACCCTAAATTTGACTGAGCTATAAATAAATCCTATTAAATGTTTATTAATGTAACTTGTACTGCAATACAATAGTTAGTCAGTTTCCTTGTCTTATATTTCAGCTCTGTACTCTTACAGAGCAAAATTATACCCAGTTATTCTCAAGTAATTAAGCCATACTTTAAAAAAGGAGTAGTTAATCACACAAATAAGTAGGAGTGACAGAATTGGGATCTGAAGAATTTTCAGAACCCCCTGCAATCTCTTACAGAAGCTTTCTGTGCATGTTAATTTCTACGAGGGATGCTTTATGTTTTAGTTACGCTGGTATTTAGAACAGTGAAGCATCAAAAAATTGCCATCTCGCTAAAGTAAAAAAACCACATCAAACCATAAGAAAGCAAGCAAAAGGAAGCTTTGAGCCTTTTTTGCACTTCCAGAAGTTCAAAAGTGAGTTTCTAGAACTTACCTAGAAGTACAGGCTCTGAAAGGAAGGTGTAGGCATAGGTTTGACCTCGGCATGAACTGGGCATCAGTGAACTAGTGAGTAGAGCTTAGTAGAAGCATCACCCCGTTCTCTGGTAGATAGTGCTGCACATATTTTTCCGTTCTTGAATTGAGACAAAAATAAAAATCTTGACAGCTCTCACAAATCCAATTGAAATATTTTCTTTTGACCAATTTAGGGTCTGTCTTTGATCTTGATGTTTTTAAAATTTATGTACAAAATGCCTGATGAACTTTCTTTTTGTCTGATCCATCTTTTGGCTTTACCAGGTCTATCTTATTAATGTCTTGTGTGATTCATTCTCATTTTCTTTAGTAGCAGGTTAATACAAATGGTCGACTGAGCTTTTTTATCTAATGTTTGTATCTATCTACTTAATTTCTCCGTTTTCAGTCTAAAATTCAGGGTTGTTTTTAATATGAGCATGGGAATCTGGTGAGGAAAATCACAAGAGGCGCAATTAAAGCAAACTAGTTTAACAGGTCTGGAATATATTTTAGTTAAGTATTGTTCCTGCTTACCATCACTTTGTAAGGACCTGTTCCCTCTGGAAGTATCGTAGTCTGTAAAACACGTGTATTTCACTGATACTGCTGCTTTTGAAATTCATTCTTCATTCTCTAACAATTGTGCTACATTTAAATGTACACAACAGGTGAAACTTAGCAATTATCCGGCTCCATAAAGTTTGAGCATAGTTTCAGAAAATTCTGGTATGAAGCTCTATGGTGATCTTTCCCCAATCCACTCTAACCTAGGGTCCAGATGAGCAGCTTTATAAAAAAGGAATTAATTTCATTTTCACTTTAATACAGTTTCTTATATTCTTTCATTCATATCACAACTGTTACAATTTCTATACTGATCAGCTTAAAAATAACACCTAAAAATAAATAATGTCATGCTGCTGAGCCGCATTAATGGCTTGCTAGTTAATTAAGCATATGCCAGTTCTTCTTTTTGTCATTGTTCTAGTGACTCTTAAATGCACTAGGAGTCATACCTAGGCACTAATGCTGCAGCCCAAACTCAATGAGCTGATGGCAGAATTTGACCGATCTTCTCTATGTAAAGCCAGGAGAAAATTTTAGTAATTGTATTTGTGCAAGAAGCAGTCTCCCCTGGGCAGTGGTTATACACCTAGGAGGGTCAGGGAGGCTGGCTTACCCTGGTGCCTGGCTGTGCAGGCACACGGAGGGGAGCCCAGCAGACCTGGGGTCCCTCCATCACCAGTGCTGTGTCACTGACTGGCACAGGCTGTCTCATGCCATGACTGCATGGTCGGACGAGGACCTCAGGGAGAGGTGATGGGTGAGTTGTGCTGTGTGGCACGAAACTCCTTGACACTGAAACTCTTATCCTGTCTCAAAAAAAGGAAACCATCAGCTTGTGCTCTGTCATGAACTGCAGGTATCAGCTGAGCTCCAGAGCTGTTCTTTGTTGATGGGCCCCTTTCAGAGATATTCAAATGGCTTTTCAGGATGCTTTGTTTAAACCATGGTTATGTTTTGCCCTGGTGAATATTAGTTCTCTGAGTGGTTGTCTCTGGTGACATGCAGCCAAGTCTACTGGAAATAGTTCTTCCATGATTACCTTGTGAATGAGTCCCAGTGTAATGATGGATAGTACAGTGAGGAGTTGTTCATTTAAAATCCTGCTGCTGAACTGAAAGAAAGGTTGGAGCGATTCCTTGCGTAATGTGGAGCTTGTTCTCTCTATTAAACTGTCTCTGACTGAAGAAACATTCATCTAAATGCTGGCAAAACCATTTTTATTCTTATAGGATGGATTAACCTATGTTAAATGGTGGATATTGTCTTGATAACCTTGGCGGTTGTTCAGTCCACATAGCAGTGCTTCCAGCTGTGGTGTTTTGTGCTATTTTCCATTAAGTGGCAGTGTTTTCTCTAAATTACTGACTTTTTCATTTATGAGGGCGAGTTTATTTCTTAATTCGGTAGGGGCTAGAAAGGCATTAAGTAGGCAAGTCCTTTAATTTAAAATATACAAGTGCATTGGTGCTCTTATTCTCTGATGAATTGAACATTGGGTATATTAATACTAGTAATGGAACATAATGGTTACTCATCAAAAGTAAAGATAATTATTTCAGGAACACAAAACTAACCTTGCTAGATAATTGCTTGTTGAAATCTGATGCTGTGCAACAAATGGGGGTTGATTAACAGCAGACTTCCATGTTCATCTGTTATATCATTAATTTCTGTATGTTACAATGATAGGGCTATCATTGCGTTAAAAGCATACCTCTTCTTGGAGATGCATGTCTTGATTAATGATTTTGATTCCATGAGGGCTGTTCTGTTCTTAACAAATTGTTGTGTTGTCCTCCAAAATGCTGGGGAACTCTGAGTAAATTTTGTTGGATGTGGGTTATATAGCTGTATATTACTTGCTGAATGAAAAATAACTCTCATTCCATTTCCATTTTGCTGATTTTTTTTTTTTCTTCTTCTTATGTTTTCTTAAAAACACAAACCAGTCCTTGTGTTTTTAAATGCATGTTCATCCAGCAGGCACCATAAGACCTGTGAAGATTTAAATCTACTAGAAAAAAGTGTAACTTATAACGTGAACTGGTGAAAAGAAGGTGGAAGGTAGCACTCAGGCTAGAGAGACAATTTTCAGATTGCATCAGTAATGAGACACACAATAACTTCAAAGATATGTTAGATTTCAGTCATTTAAAGGCTTTAAATCAAGAGTGAGCCTTTTGTTTAACTACATGGTGTAACTTAAACCAAGCAGCATTTAAGCTTTGAATTTTCACTATGAGCTACATAAGACACCTGCTTACCTAGCTTGAGGCAAATGGTTTGGTTAAGTGGAGAGCCTTGAATGTGAGCAGTGCACTGCTTTCACTGTTTCTGTGGGTTTAGCTCTTAGGTTCTTGATCCTAGGTTCAAGAGTGAGCTAGCTGCTGCTTTTTACTGACTAGCACTTCACCGGCTGCTACAACCTGCAGTGACTTCTCTTCTGAAGAGGGTGTCGTAGATGGGTCTTGTGGACTAGGGTGATAGGGTGCTCCTGACCAGTGACCCCACCGCGTGCTGGTTGTCCTCTCTTCTCAGCATCTCCAACATGCTTTGAGTCTCTGCGAGTGATCCACACAGACCTGAGATGGTTTTCCAGTTATCTAAGTGCATCCTTTTCCAGAGCAAATCTTGTGTGTGGGATAATTTGTTTCTAAACAGGTTTTCTGAAGTCTGCAATTGTACCTTGAAAGATAGTTACAAATATCCTTTGGGAGAATGTCTTACAGTGAAGTCTTGCTCTACACTAGTAAAAAATTTCATGCCACTTCATTTTGTGACTAAAACGTTAAATTATGTTTTTTGTCTTCGTGGTTGATGGTAAGAGTATAACATTGCTACAATCAGTTTAACAGTTTTCGTCAAGAGTAGTCCACCAAAGCTGCTCAAGACTATAGTGGCGAGCATAAAAAGCACTAAAAACATGTAAAGTATTTTACAACAAATTTGGTTAAAAAAAAAATAATTTGTATCAAAAAAGGCATTATTTACCTAATCACACATGACTGAAAAAGCCACATGAAAAATTGCCTTATTTCAAAAGGCAATCATGAAGGCTTCAAAGTATGTATAATCTCATTTCTCTACTCTCATTTCATCTGCTTTTTCTCCCTGAACTGGAAAACTGCTGTCATAACTGTATCTATTTCCTGTAGGAGCTATTAGTCAGTAGCATTACATCCGCTTAGATGGGATCACTTTTCTCTTCTGTATGTTACTGATACGCTATTATCATGTAATATTGCTCATCCATCAGGGGTTGCTGTGTTTTCTGCACTGATTGTAGAATAGAGGAGAGCTGAAGCTTTCCCCTAAAAAGTTTCAGAGATTCAAAAATACTTCAATAACACTCTCTCTCACGTTACTCATGTATGTTACAGAGCACAACCTTCTCATGGTGTATTTCAAGGTTGTAATGCAAAATGTTTCTTTACTTTTAATTCCTAAGCAAAAGCGCTTTAACCACCAGTTTGGAGCGTAACTATCTCAATTCCTCTTTATTTAAATGGCAGATTCAATAAAAACTCCATCTGGCTTCCATAGGAAGCTTGCACAAGTCCTTGGAAATCGATTTCATTTTTTTTTTCAGGACACAAGGAACTGTGGCCAGGATTAGAACCTCTTCCTCCTGCAGCATACTTGCCAGATGGCAAGTTTATTGAGTCTGGTTTTAACTTACTAGGGCTTAAAGGAATGAATGCAGCTCGGAGAAGTGGGTGCTACGTTTCTACTTCAAAGGTCTCCTTCAAAATCAGCCTCCAAAGATTTATATGCAGAGTGTGGTTGTGACCTGGGTAGTCTGTTGCATACCTCTCATCTCTTTCACTGCTTGAAATGGAGTTAGAGAGTGACACAAACCACTTTACAAAATCCCAGTAAATTCAAGATCAGCAGCATTGGGTGAATCTTGTTACATGGCTAAAGCATTTTTGTTTTTATTTTTTTCATTTTACCATCTAAGTTTCTACAGCGTTGTAAAGTCTCTTCACTTCAAATACTTGTTCTCTAAGTAAAACATGAGAGTATGTCATATCCATTGATGTCACTTAAAACTATCCTTAGGTGTTGTCCTTAATATACAAGTATGCTCTGTACTAAAAACTAACGTTTGGTGAACAGAATTTAGTTTTATCAGCTTTTAGGTTTGAGTCGGTGAGAAAACGATTATGCTTCTACTTAGATTTCTTACAGCAGCTTTCCCTAATTTCTTAAAGTAGTTTTTTATATTTGTGAAAAACATTTCTGGATAATTAGTGATGCAAATTCTAAATTATTTTATGAAGGAATTCTCCTCTCTTTTCAAAATACACAACATTGTTTTGCATTTCTGTTATCTACAGAGAAATCAAATTTTTATATTACGGGGTTTGTTTCCCCTTTTTTTTTTTTCTGAGAATGGAGAAGACTGCTCCTGTGAACTGATGCCAAAGAATTTCAGAGAGTCTGCAGCATAAATACTAAACTTTTTCTTTCAAATGCAGAGCAGTCAGGATGCTGACCTCTGCTGAGGTGTAGTTGTATGCAAAGTTTCAGATGTTTAAGTGGTGATGCCTGTCATAATTATTCATGTGCTTTGTTAAAGACAACGGTGTACACACTAGCATGCCCTGTGGGCCCAGATATGTAAATCAAAGCACATAAAGATTAGCACACTTGTTTAAGACAAGGAAATAAATAATTACAACTCAAAATAGCCCATTTTTCCCTTTTCCAGTTTCACACTTTACACATCTGTACTGTTTATATATACTTTGTGTATGCTCCTTTTATTGGAGATTATTTCATGTCTGCTACGGTGCCAGTTCTTGCACTGCATGATGTGTTTGTGATACTGAGTGCACAGCATCGCTCTCATTAGAATTGTTCACCCCAGTCTTAGAAATAAGTAAATAAGTAAATATTCCTCTGTCCTGTAGCTGGTGTTGTATAAGCCTCATTTGTACACATCAGTGGGTTAAAAGTATTTTTTTTAGACTTGAGCAGTGAATTTTCAGTGTTGAATTTCTCATGAGGAATTTTTCATAATTCTAGAATCAAGATTTTATAGAAAATACCTCAAATCTATTTGCTTGCACTGGGACTGGACTTGCTATTTGCATATCGCCTTATCCTTCTTGTTAACGAACCAGTTTGTTAGGACTTCTAGCAGTGCATATTCACCAGCTTTTCCTGCACTTCAAAAAAGACAGACAAAGGGACTGGAAAAATATTTGAAATTTGTTATACATGTTCAGGAATCTAACTTACAAAAGAGATGGTGATAGCACCAGAATCAGAAGTAATAGTTTTCTTTTAGACAGGGGACATCAGGAGTTAATGCTTTTCTAAAACTCTCAAAAAGAGTATTGTTGGCTTCCCTTTGAATTACTTAATTTGGAGTGAATTCACCTACCGTATTACCACTTTCTTCATATATGGCAAAGTATATGTAGAAAAAACAATGGGTCTCTGTAAATCTCGTGGATGTAATTGCATCCAGGGACACTGATGATGTCATGAATCATTGCAAGGTACAGTGGTTTCTGTGGTACTTCCAAATGAAATTAGAGGTCTCTTGTTTACAGTTTGTTTGTGGTCCTTTCCATTCAGTAGCATAGTATATGGATCCAATAATAATAAAAAAAATAAATACGTGCTATAGCCTGATGCTATTTTGAAGATGTTTTAGCATTATATCCCTAATTTTACTGCTGTGTTGCCATCATTGCCAGTCATATCTGGCTTGATTTAAGCTAAGGTAGTCTTGTATTAATAACATATGGAAATCGTAATTATTTTTGTTTGCTCAGCAGATGTGTGAGCCTTTTATATGCCTTACTCCTTATCAAATCAGATTAAATGATGCCAAATTCTGCAATAGTGTAGGTGAAGTACAAGAGCAACAGTTCATGTTTCAGTGTGCACGAGTGCAATGAGCATCACTTTGTCGTCCTTGCTTATCAAGCATTCCACTGTGATCGTATTTGCAAGCAGTGGAATTGGAAGGGAAGTATTGGAAAGGGGTAGAGAGGCCATTGGAAAGGGACCTGGTAATATGATCAGCTGAAGAAACAGGCATCAAGGGGCAGTTGAGCCCTACTAAATGTAAATGTCTGTAGTGTCGGGGGGGGGGGGGGATCAGAGAACAATGGATTAGTCACAGCCGTTGTATTAATGATAAATGTACGTTTCCCTCCCCACTGCAGGCAAGTCAGTTGTCAGTTTTCAAATCTGTCATATTTAAAATACTTATAAGACCTTCATATCAACTTTATTTAAAAACCTCCCATTTTCTGTACCAAAAGTATCAAGCTGGCCTGTTTAGAAAGCAAGGGAGACACAAAAGAACTCCTATGTAAGACAGGTTTTATGTAATCCAAGGAAAAGCATGCAAGCCATTGATACGTTACTGTGTATTTTCTCAACAGAGAGTGTGTTTAGGCTTTTAAAATGTGTGATTTCATCAAAGGGTTTTTCCTTCTTTGAATATCATCTGTGAGATAATGGAATTATAGCTGAGAGCTCCAGATACAAACTTAAGTAAAATCTGGCAAGCAGAACTTCATTATGCATTTTGCTTAAACTGGGCCATATTTCCAACAAAGCAGTTTTGCTTTCAAAAAGCAAATGATTTTGTAACTTGAACATAAACTATCGGCCAAATTCTGGTGGCGATGTCCCTGGCTCGAGTGCAGTAAGACTATATTTATTTACATCAGTTGAGGATCTGCCTGTTTCCACATCTTTTTTAATGCTTCTTTAATCATTAGAGAACGAAGCGTTTCATTCTTTGGAAATACATCTCTTGAGAAAATGCTAGTGCAAAAATCATTTAACTGGGAGCACTTCTCCTCTTGTGTGCCTTCCTTTGCAGCTGCCTTTGGTCTCTACTTCCCCAGGAAAGAGTACTCAGAGAATGTCTACATTGACCAGCCAGCAGGTACGCCTCTCCTGCGTATCCATGCCTTGAGGGATTCACACGGGGAAGTGGCCCACTTTCATCTGTGCCAGAATCTCATCATTTCTCGAGCAAGATCCCATGAAAATCATTGGTTTCAAATCAGAGAAAAAACAGGACTTCTGTACCTCAGCAAACACCTGGATAGAGAAGACTTTAATGTGCTGTGTAAGTATAAGAAGACTAGCTTTTGTTGTTGAAGTGTCTGTTGCTAAAGCAAAGTACATTCAGATCATGAGATTTATCCATCAGCATATGAGCATCAAATTTGGGAAAAACACACCTGCCCTTTTAAAATGAGGAACCAGACCCAACAAAACCCACAGCAAATGCAGGGGACCATATGCCAAAGCAAACACAGAGCTGGGACAGATCCAGTTGCTCACACCGTGGATCCCAATACCATGGGAATGTTGCATTACTTGAAATGTTTTTCTGCGTTTCACAGCTGTATAAGTCACAGCTTTACATTGAGATTTGTAGTTTGTTCATCTACTGATGCAAATTAAGCCAATTCCACTGTGTTAATGCTGGGCGCTTAGTGCCCAGACCAATGCAGTTAGATTAGTTCAAACTTTTATATAAACTCTCCTTGAACTCTGGCAACGTGGACTCACAAAGTACATTTGCATGTAACACCAAACAGCTCTTGGAAGTAATGGTTAAGTGTACCTCTCTCCCTCTCTTGAGATTTGGCTTTGTTAGATAAGCTTACTATTGAACTACTGGCATGAATTAATTCAGTTTTTTTCCCTTCTCGTATGCTTTAGCACTAAATTGGTTTTGGCGATTTTGATCTATGAGGAAATTAGGTATCATTAGATGGTGAAGGAGGAAATGGGTGAGGAGTTAATGGCATACTGCTGTGATCAGTTGCAGAAATTCTGCTGTTGGAGAGAGTCTGTAGTAACTATCTTGAGTTTGTAAGAGCCATATATCAACGCTACCCTTTGACTTAGGTGCCTTGATGTTGAAACGTTCAACTTCAGACACCTACTGCTTTATTTTTTTAAGTGCTGAGTGCTTGGTATCTCACCCATTTTCGCTGCATTTTTGGTACTCAAGTGTTCATGAATATCAGATAGCTATTTATAAGCAAACAAAGGAAGAACAGCTGTCCAGAACTTGAGAGCCTTGTTTTGTTCATATGGATCAAAGTGACCTAGAGCATCTTTTCAAGTGATTTAGATCTGTTACAGAGATACTATCATCTGTAGTCACACCAAGGTAATAAAAATAATTAAGGCTTGAGGGTGTATTAGTAGATGCCACAGACTGATTTTTAACTTCTGTGTTATCTTTTGACCAGCTCTTTATATTTCAAAATGATGAGGCAGTTTGTCCTCTAAACATGAACAATTTGGCCCATATACTCAACTAGTATAAACTATCAGAATGCTGTGACTTAAATTATAGTAGTTATGGGTCTGTCTTGAATATTTGTGGCAATTCCACATACTCTTTTTTTTTTTTTTCCCCTGCTGCCACCCCACTCTGTTCTAGTCCCTCCAAAAACCAGTCCTATCAAAAAGCTGATTACTAATAGTGACCTGTTTTATGTCACTGTCTTACAGACAGAATGCTGATATCGTTCTGTGAGGTTCTACAATGTAAAGTTGGTGCTAACACCTATAATTTTTTGGCTCACTGAAGCTTTTAAGATTTAAGGTCTTCCCACCAGCAGATGACTTACTGAAGAATTGTTTTATTACAGAATAGGACAATATAGTTGTTTGTGGAATAATGGGCTAGAGTACAAAATGAGTAAAAGAAATGTTACCTTTTGTAAAATATTTCTTATGGTGTTTCTTTTCTTTTTTCTGAAGCTGTAGGAAACTGGATGTCATTATCAAAGGTGATGCTTTATGTCTTCCTTTCATCCCACCCCTTCCAAGAGAAGGAATGTGACTCTGCTACGCGCACCACTGTTTTTGTCTCCTTGATCAATGCTACTGCACCAGCTTGCAGTTCCCTCACAGCAAGGCAGCTTTGCTTCACAGAAATGGATCTCTCCTTTCACATCAAGGAGAACAAACCACCTGGCACATTTCATCAGCTCCAGTTACCCTCAGTTCATCATCTGTGTCAGAATCTCAGTATTTCCTACAAACTGCTGACAGGTAAAACTGGAACTGAGCCATTCGTGTACCAGCAATAGATGTAAACAGCTGCACTGTCAAGATCTTTTTTGTAGTAGATCCTCTAGATAGATTCTATAAAGGAAATTCCGTTGCGAACGTGAACTGAGTCTGAAGATTCTGCCTTTGAGATACACAGAGGGGACGGGAAGGAGGACTAAGGAAAAGACTGGTTTTAGAAGTTTGCACCTGCTAAGAGCAGACTTGAAATATCCTGAGCTTTAAATTGTGCTATTTCTAGACTGTAGGGTCTTCCCATCTATTTATTCCATGTTTTCTGCCTACCCTAATATAAGCCTACAACTTCCTTTTGTTTCACTTCTGAGTCTGCCTTTTATCATGCAGTTATGGTGTCCAAATGGATTTACTGGATTGCAAAAGAGTTATTAAAGAAGAAAACTATCAGAGTCCTATAATGGGAAATGATTGTCCCTATTAATACTATGGCTATGTTTTTCAGCTGAAGGTATGCCCTTTCAATACAATGAGAACACCACCGGTGTGAGTGTGACACAGCGCCTAGATCGAGAAGAGAGAGAGAGATATGAGCTGATTGCCAAATGTACTGTGAGAGAAGGCTTCAGGGAAATGCAGGTTGAGGTGCCCTTCCTGGTGAATGTGTTAGATGAAGATGACTCTCCTCCCTTCCTTCCCAACGCCACTGATACTGCAGATGCTGTTATAGAGTTCAGCAGGAAGGAGGTAATGTTCTCCTTTATCTAGTCCCTGAAGTAGGAACGCAGCGCCGGGAGGCATGATTACTGGGAAACACTGTGCTCTGGGTGATGGATCTCAGCAACAAGTGCATCACCAGACCATATTCTACAGACCTGTGATTGTAAAATGCTGAGTTTGTATGATTCCTCTCCCCCAAGTTATATCTTATTCAGACCCCAAAGAAAGAAGAGTTTGGGTTAAGAATTAAACAACGTAAAGAAACGTGAGCAGTTTCTGAGGCTAGGATGGACCATTGCTGAGGCTGTGGTCAGGATCGCCGTATCTCCGCATACATAGCTCTGCTCTTTATTTGTTACAGGGTTGCTTCCCCTAGGTGACTAAAATTGAGCATTGTTAGACGAAGCGTATGTGTCTGTCCTCCCCATATATGCAAATCTATATAAGATATCAGAGCTACATTCAGAACACTTATTATGATGCTGTACCAGTAACAGAAAGTTGGAAGAAGAGGTTGCCTTCTGCAAACAAACATTGCACCTGCAAAAGTGTTAAAGTTTGCAGTGTCAGGCTGTTAAGGGAGAGCTCCAGGATCTTGCTTTAATGGTGCCCTCCCACTTTTCTGTTACTGCACCAAGGTGATCTTTCAAGAGGTCTGAACCTTGGGTGTCTGTGTATGACCCCCATACATGTACACCCTTTGCTTTCGTAGAGAAGCTTATAGAGGTGGGCTCTTTGGCTCTTCCACCAGGGCAACGACCCTTATAGTCAATGGTATAGAGAAGGCACCTCTTTTGGGGCCTAAATGATGCTTTTTTTGTGAGAGGACTTCTATTTCAGAACAACATCATTGGTTTTTTGTAGTCAAATTTCCCTTCAAGGTACATTTTGCTCAAATATGTGTCTGGAAAGCAAAAGAATGCTTTTGGGAGTTTGCTGCCACCTCCCGACTAGACCAAGAGTTGACAAGACACCTATGAACATCACATTTGCCTGGGCATAAAGTAAATCCTTTTTTCTCTTGGAATTTTTGAGATTTGGGAGTTTCATTTACTTCTGAGTGATAGAAAGTGAAGGTCTCATACAACTGTTTTATAAAGTCAAATATTCTCTTTGAAATTATGTGCCTGCAAAATGTTCAGAACATAGTGAATTTCACTGGAATTTTGCAGTGGAAAAAAAAAAAAGCATTATCTTTTGATAATTTCAGCCTTTTCTAGTAAATAAATGAACTTGAAACAACATAATTACTAATAACAGTCTTAAAGGTCTTGTGGTTTCAGTGTCCAGATAGAGAACAGCAATCTAGTAGACCAATCAGCAGACAGACAACCCAGGTCCCTTCTGTCATTTGGGTAATGAATTTGACCCGTCTGAATACATTTTATGTCTTTTAAGTGCGCATATTACCTCTTTTTTTACTGGTATTGTAGAATAACATTGATTTAAAAAATGAAAAAAATTGAGCTATGCATGTGCACTCATTTCCTACCTCAAAAGTTCAGCACTGTGTTTAGACATATTCAAATGATTTTATGACAAGTTCGTTTTCACTGACATCATCTTTTGAGCTTCTAATTCAAATCCAGATAGGTGTGAAATAGTGGTTGAATCTGAATGAAAGTGGGCTTGAGTGAAAGTTGTAAGGTTTTATTTGACCAATATCTGAACCTCACAAACACATATCAGTGGAAGAAAGCTTCAGATCATTCAGCAGAGTTATTTATTATTTTTTTTCTAGGGAACTGTTCTTGCAACGCTAACTGTGTACGATGCAGACACCACACCTATTTATCCCCTTGAAAGCAGCAGAAAGAAATACACAGGAACCATCATTACTGACGATCCCTGGATAAGTGAAACATTTCGGGTAGAGCACATCTTTGATGAAATCCACTTCAGCCCAAATGGCAGCCAAGTGCGGGGAACTCGACATGAGTACAGTAAGGCCCCTTTCTTCAAATAAAGGAAAAGTTGCTCATTAGTAATTGACCAATAAGATCTTGAACTTTTCCAGGCATTCTGTATATATTGAGCCAAGGAAAGCTGAGAAATTTCAAGTTAAGCAAACGCTGAATTTTAAATGTATACTGAAAAAATGGAGTTTGTGCATCTCTGGGATAGGGAGCGTACTGGATGATATTGTGTATACTGATAAGCAAGAGGTTCTGATTCTAGGGTTCTCGGCAAGACAGGCAGAAGGGAAGAGCACGTCTCCAAACATCTTTAATGGCACAGAACACAACTGCATAGGAGCATATTTTCATATTTAATTCATCTTCTGTTTCCTGTTAGGAATACCTTTGATATGTATAGTTTTGTTGGGATTGCATATAATGTGGGTTGGTAATAAACTAATCTTTTCCTTTGCAGAACTGGTACTGAATAAAAGTATTTCAGTCACAGAGCATCGTTCCTTCCAGTTGGATGTTTTGGTGAATGACACAGAATTTCATGGTCCAGAAAGATCGGTGATGCTTCATTTTAATGTCTCCATCCTCCCTGTCAGCATTCAGTTTCCAAACATGACTTACCAGTTCACAGTGAACAGAAATGCTGAACGCTTTGCACAAGTAAGAACTTTATTAATTTCACTCTCTGTTAGAGACACAGCTTATTAGATAGATCACTGGGGTGAGATGCATTAAGGCATTGGTTTTAGCTGTTTTAAGTAGAATCAGTGAAAAATGTGGTATCAGTATGATTGTTGCTGGATGCAGTGGATAGCAGGTAGACTGGACACTAGCTCTCCCATCACTGAATAACAGAGGAGGGGCCACACATGGAAGTTATTGATAGAGATAAATAATGTGTGTTATAGACAGGAGCACTTGCAACCATGAGTGGCTTAGGCATAAATAACTGGAAAAATACTAAAGGCAAAAAAAGAAATTTGTCCCAGCTATTGGAGTCCCAGCTCTACATATTCCAGTATATTAATGGCTTTTCTCTAGATAATGGCTAGTTAGTAATTAATGTGTTTCCTAATTTAACCCTCATTTTAGCTTCATCACCACCATGGCCGTTAATAATGCCTTCCAGAAACATTTTCTAACAGGTTGACATTAATCAGGTGAAAATTACAATGTAATTCCTATGGAACATGTACATTAATAAGGAACTAGTTTAATATAATTAATGTTATGAAAGTGAATATTAAAAACACCAGTGATGAGCCATTTTGGGAGAGCTTCTGGAAAGTGTACCTCATAATTAAATAAAGCTATAAAACTGCTACTGTATTTGTAGCAGAGAGGAGGACTGAGACTAAAATATGATCATCCTAATTGCAGAGAAAACCAATTCATTGGAAGACTTCTAAGAAGAATTCAGTTTCATTTATCTGTAAGCCCCTGGCCACTTGTAAAAAGAAAGGAGAGTTAGCTATATTGCACGTTCTTATATTTAATCTGATGAAATGCACTATGGCTTGATAGCTCTTCAGAGGACGGAACAGCCCTTAACATGATCAATAAAAATGCTACTGCTTCGTCAAGGGACATTTTACCCATAGTCTGTACTGAATATCCTAAATAAGAGAAAAGATACCAAGTGTGCTCACATAGTGGGCTCCCTACAAAAAGCTACTTCTTTATGGTATTTTGCGAGGCCTTGTGGCTGTAACTTTTAAGTATGCAGTCTATTAGAAACTTCAGAGCATATTCTGTGCTTTTTGTGCAGATCACAATGTATTTGATGTTAGGTTTAGTTTTTTTGTGATACCTCATTGTAAAAGCTTTATTCTCAGTGGTGTAAAAAACCCTTCCCTGGAGATAGGGTGAAACCTATGGGTTTCTCCCTAAAAGAAATAATAGCATAGGTCTATAAGATACTTGTAGTCTAGCTCTTAGCATCTAGAAATGGGCCCCAACTGTATGTATGTCACAACATGACTGTAATTGTAAAAAGTATGAAACTTAACTGTTAGGTATGTATGAATATAGATAAATTAATTGGATTTTTTTGTGTGTGCATGTGTGTGTATATATATGTGTACATATACACACAGATTTTGTATATAGGTGTATGCATACAATAATATTATGAGTGAATCAGCTCCAAATTAAATCTGGTTAAATCATGTTTATCTGTGCATGCCCTAGGTTGTTTGAACACATTTGTTTGAAGTCTGGGAGTATGTGGTTTTCTAGTTCCAGAATGCAAAACAGAAAAAAAACTTCTAAAGCTCCTGGTTTTGCATGTTGTCAGGACAGTCAAACATCTGAAAGGGAATTCTAGGGTTTCTGGAAACAACAGCGCTTCCCGCTAACTGCAGTTTTCACTGGGTGGCAGTAGTAGCAGGGAAAACAGTTCCTGGCAAGAACTCCTCGTAGGAAGAGATCTTTCTTTGTGCTGCCTGAACACAAATTCACAAAGAGAATTTGTTCTGATTCTTGACCATCAAAGTGCAGAACTCATCCTGGCTCTGGAGATGATGTTCTCAAGTCATTCACTTACTTCAGAGACTGCGTTTGAATTTACAGCGTGCTTGGCTTGGAGCACAAGTCAATGTAAGCAGCTTAGTCCCCAGCACTTCACATTATTAAAGTCATCTGCATAATTAGCTGTGATGTGCCAGAGCAGTGAGGAAAACTACTGGGCCAAATCAATATGAAGGCTGAACTGTCTCTTGCCCTGAGGAAAACACAAGAGCGTGAAGAAATGATTAACTGCTGGGCTGATGCCATTTGTCTATTTGAGCAGCTAAATGAATTGAATAATGGAAGCATGGCCTGATGGTACAGGCTTGCCCAGTGGCATTTAACTTATCAAAGGATTTAAAGCTCTATTGACATTCACTGAGACAAATGATGAATAACATCGACTGAGCTTTTTAGAGAGGTTATATGTCCAAATGTCCCTGGAATTCAGTGAAGAGGAACATTATTATCTAGACTTTATTAAACTCTGGTGATCAAAAGGTGGATTTTTCTGTTCCTATTTCTGATAATAGTATTTCTGTGTTAACTATTGAGAGTCTTGGAAAATGCACCTTTGTAGGTTCCTCCCCTGTATGTTGATGTTAATCCTGATTACCAGGCTATTTTTCACCCTCCTGAGAAAGAACTGTCTGCTTCTACCTCCTTCCCCTGGGGCTGTGCTTTGCTGCATCCGAGAGCTGTGCTGACTCCAGAGACTGTGGTGCAGAGCAAGGTGACAAGCTTGGGCTTTCCCTAGTGGAATCAGGCAAAAAGACAAAGCCTATGTAGAAATTTCTTAAGGGGGGCATTTTTAGCTTCTCCTCAAACTGTACAGAGAAAGTAAAACTGGCCCATGAACTACTGTAAGGACAATCTGCTCTTGAGGCATCCTGAGTTCATGGGGTCTTCTCCATCCCCTTTGCAGGAAATTTATGTTGATCAAAAAGGTGCCTGGAAAAAGCAGTTACAACAGAGTAGATAGAAAGGACAGTTTAATCTAGTCTATATAAAGGTTAATGCTATGGAATATCATTATGCTCTCCTATTGCTTCAAAGAAACACCATCTAAGCAGTTGCAAAATGCTGCCAGTTGTAATGCAGCGAAGATGATGTGGTTCTGGAAGTGACCTGTCTAGACCTTATGTCTAGACAGAGTTTGTGAACAGATGAAGTCTTTTCTTTACTCCTTTTTCTTCCTGCCAGTCACAGCATGCTGTGGAAAGGAGACAGTGTGGAAGAAAGGGCTTCTAATTGCTTTAATAGCCTTTGTATGTTATCCTGCCACCAAAAAACACAACAAAAATGGTGCCAAATGACCAGTCAGTGAATGGGAGTAAGTTAGATGAAGTGGGACTATTCTATGGCAAAGTATGCTTCTAGGATGCAAAAGCTTCCTCTCTGGCTTTAAGTAGTCCAGGTTCGTAGGAAGAGGTCTTAATATAAAAAAACTTTTTTTTTTTTTTTTCATTCTTTAATAAGAATGCTAAAACCAAGATGTACAGATATGCTTTTACCAGCAGTGCTGTTACTTGAAAACACATCTTAACTGCAGCATTTGAAAAGAATCCGTCACCAAGTTCCCTTCAATAACACCCCACCGTTCATATTGTGGTTTTCTCTTGCAAGGCAAGCCAGTGCCTCTGGGCCTGATCTGAATCCCACTCTTGTAAATGGAAAATCCAAAGTGATCTTTGGATCAGTTCCTGTAGGAGACGGGGCTTTACATTCCTTTGCTTCTTAGATAAATTGTTTCAGACTGAAGAGTGCTCTAGCTTAGATATTCTGGCAGGCAGAAGCTCCAATATGGCAAACCAATGTATTTTCATTTTTAGATGAAAATGTTTTAAAAATTGCTAATGGGAAACAATGAGTTTCTTATTCCTTTTAAGGCTTTCAGAGAATTCTGGTGGCTAGAAACCTTTTGACTGTAATATTATGAAAATTATGTATTAGCAATTTCTGTCTTATTTGAAAAGAGTCTCAGCTTTGTTCACACTGAGCTTTTTACTTGCTCAAGCAAGACCAAAGTTTTTTTCACCAATCAGCCTGGAACAAAGCAGGCACCGAACTCAGACTTTCCCAAACCACAGGGTCTTGTTCTCACTGAATGCTGCTGACCATCAGCAGTAGGCACCAAATATCACTGAGTCAAGGCTTTTTGTATTTCCACTGTTAGCCTGAAGACAATGGTAATGCTTCACCTCTCGTTTATACTGAGAATAAATCACATTTGAAGCATTCATGTACTGCATTTGTAGTAAAAAATAAAATCTGTTAACCCAAGATAAATGCCAAACTCTGCAAGGTGTAATATGCTCAATTTTCTTTCAGATATTTTTGGGAAGCACAGAATATGTTTGATGTATAGTTTTGTTTCTGTTGTCTTTGATTTCTTTGTTGGTGTTTGAGCCTAGATAGGAAGAATCTGCATTGAAAACTGTATGAAATTCCGTGGTGTGAACATCACCTACAAGTTATTGTCCCCCAATGTAAGCTGCTATCCTGTCAGCATACTTCAGGGGCGAGAAGACAAATATGGAAGCCTTTATGTGAATGATTCCTCTGTGCTGCACAGACCCGAATGCAAGGAAATACAATACACTATTCAAGCTACAGACAAGCAGAGCAGGAAACATACCAAAACCCTCCTCACTGTTTTATTGGAGGGAACTCGTAAGTACCCAAGTCAGTTAGAACTATTATATACTTATTTTCATGTGTTACTGCTATTAGGTGATGCATTAGTAGGACAATCTATAAACTGATAGCTTTAACAATGAAAATGAGTCTGAGTTACAAGATACACATCGCAAAGTTTGCATTTTGAGTTCTGATTCAGGCCTGCCTGTAGGAGATTTTTGTTTGAAGAACTAATGCACAGAAAGGTTGCGTATCATATGCAATTCCTAATGTTCATAATGACGTTTGATTTAGAAGAATCTTTTTTTGTATGTCTGTGTGACCATTATTTTGTATTTCACATATTCCTGTGGAATAAAAAAGAAAGTGTGTGTGTATGTATATATATACACACACACACAAAACCACAAATCTCTGACCTAAGTATATTTATTCTGTCATCTTTCTCCCCACTTCTCTCTCCAATTTTTCCTTTTCTTAAAAAAAAAAAAATTCTTAATATTCATGTAGCAATTGCACTGACTTCATTTTACTGAAAAGTTCATAAAGGCAGAATGTTAGAAATATTCTATAAGAATCACAGCAGAGGAGGATTACATGGGAAACAGAATAATTTCTTACCAAACCATATCACACTTTATAAAAAACCTTACAATTCTATGTGATAATTGCCTCTGTTCCCTTCTATCATTATCAGAACTATGCCAAGAGCAAATGGGTTGAGGAAGAAGAAACAAAAGCCTGTAGTGGACTTCTGTTTTTGCAAGAGCCTTGTGCTGTCTGAAATCACACATTTTTAGCTGGTGCTCTTTGGGCTACTACTGCATTAGCCCAAGTATTTTCCTGTAATCAAAAGTTTTGTATGAAGCTGGAAGTACTAATGGTGTCCATTTTTCTGTTATCAGTATGTTAGCCCATTTCTACAGTTCTGGGCATTGATGGTGTGCTATCAAGCAAAGATAACCATGACATCATGATCTTGCTGTTTCTCTTCTGTGACATAAAAGATAAATACTTGGACTTTTCTTTAATTGTTGTCTAAGTTTACTGATAGTTGGGTCAGTCAGTGTTCAGTCTTTCACTCAGTTCTTCATTCTTCATCTTACTTTCCTTCCTAAGAATGAAGTTTTCCTTCTAATTTGAGCTGCCTTGCTTATGTATTCATATCCTTCATCCTGAACTGACAGCAAACACTTTTCCCAACAGTTTTAAAAAAAGAAGAGGACTGCCCTGACTCTTGTGCTGTGAGTAAGCACCGTGCTGAATGTGAAGAGTGTGGTGGCCTGGGGGTGCTAACAGGAAGATGCCAGTGGAGACAGGGGAGTGGAAAAGGTACATTTCTGTTGTGTGAAATCAAGCTCCTGTGATAATTGTGGTAATTGTGCATTTGACTTCCATATATATCAACTGATTTATTCTGACTGGACAACATGGTATAGTACACTACACAGAAGCTGGGGCTAAAAAGTTTAATCGTAATACCCAAATGAAGCATGCACTAGGAAAGAAAATTAGGTTAAGTTGGAATGGTCATTTTTGATCTTGTCCCTGCTGATGTTGAACACTATATGTAAAGCATCAGGTAGTGAACTGGTTTGCAGCAGTGTAACTGGAATGGTTGACTTGTGGCTTGCAAGATGATCTCTGCGATCACAAGTTGAGCTTGGAACATACCAAAAAGCCTCTGAGCAGGTATGCCCCAGCAGACAGTTCGTGAGCACAGATGCAGTGTCTGTTTTCTGTGGTCTGTAGCACAGATCTGATGGGTGACAGTACTCTTGACTCTTCCAGAACAATGCTTCTGTGCTGATGCTTTATCCCTTCAAACTGCATGATTATTACAAATTCTCTTCAACTACTTGTAACCTTCATAATCAAGTATGTGTGAAATTGTGTAGAGACATCTTTGTCGTGAAAGCCACTCTTCAGTTTCAAAATGGTCAGCTAGCTCTTTTTCAAGTAATACTGTAACTGTAAGTGACATGCTGACATGCCCGAAGGGCTGTCAAAAGTAGAAAATATAGTGAAAAATATATTTCTTCCAGTTACTTGTAGCTGTTGTCTTGCCTGTTACTTTAGCAGATGATATTTATATTCACAGATGTTTATTTTAAAAGAAGTAACCTGTGTGTCCATGTGCACTGAGAAGATGCAGTAAGATTTCCTGCAAAGCCTCGTGGTGTTTGTGCAGCTGTCTGTTTCTGTGTTAACAGGGATCACCACAAACTATTCTACATGCACCCCGAGTATCAAGACTTGTCCAGATGGCACCTGTGATGTGATTGAGAGCAAAGATCAGGCTGTGTGCCCCCAAGACTGCACAAGTACGGAAATGTTTTAGGACGGGCTTTTCTGTGTCACCGCTGATCACTGTTCAAGTTCCACTTTCTTGATCCAAGATACCTTTACAAGCTCAACATATTTAGCATCTCTATATTGTCATACCTGCATTTGAATCATACAAGAGAGTTAAGGCTATAGGGACTAACCTTGGTCTTTTTTAAGCCAGTCAGCCAACACGTATTGGCTGACAGTGAGGGAAAGATAAGATTTGCTCAATAATTCTCATTCTGTTCCCCCTGTTAATTTGCAGGTAGTGTTTTTCAGTGAAGGTATTTGATGAAACAGATACAGGTTTTAGGCAAGTTAATGCCCTATTTCTAAACTTTAGCACAATATGATAGAAACCATGCCTATTTGAACTCAAATTTCAGTAAGAAGAAACAAATTTCAATTGAAAATAAACATACTTACAGAGGATCATTTGGGAAAATGCACCTGGCCTTATTTGACAGATGACCATCAAAATGATCTAATGCCTTATCTATTTGAAGATACAGGCAGAGATTCATATGAACAGCATTTATGAAGGAAGAATTGAGACGCATTTATGTTTTTTCTTGACCACATCTTTCTACATTCCACTCACATACCTGCTCATACCTGCAAATTCACAAATCACCCTGAAGACACAGAAGTTAGAAAAACAGTGTGTTGCACTTCACAGAATCACAAAATCACAGCATGAGCAATTTGAGTCTTCTAGGAGATGATAATTTTTAATTGATCTTTTTTATCTATTAGTATCTAATTCAGGAATAAAGACATAGATGTTTCTTGAATAACTCTCCTGGCTCTGACATCATATACTCCAAGTTTACATTTTAAAATGGAGTCTTAGAGGAATTTTCTAGTGTTTTCTTACGGGCTAGGACTTATGTTCTTCTATAAAATGAATGAATAAAGAGGCACCTTTGTATTTCTTGCATGCAAGAATGGTATTGCGTATTGTAAGTGACTTTTATCACAGAGATAATTATTTCATTGAAGTGCATAAAAACAATACTTAAAGTGGCAGAAATGCTGAAGTAAATGCAAGTAACTTCCCTCATCATCTGAAAAGAATTCTTTATTGGTAATAACCGCAATCAGTTGCCATTCTAGAAGGGGAAGTATTTGTGCCAGAGGCTGCAATGTTAAAACATGTAATATGCAATATATGCAGCATCAGATGTTTTACTCAGCAGAAGCCTGAAAGAAATACTATCTTATTAGATAATTCAAGCAGGCAAGTAAGACAAGCTTTCAAGATGTTATGTATGCCTTTTAATGCCTGAGTTGGATAATTTTATACATAATTTGACACAATTCAGAACCTGAGCTAGTGCCCAACAGCAGAATATTTACAGACAAAGAAGTGAGGGGTTTTTTGGGGAGCTCAGAGCTGCAGGAGGACCATTATATCAGCTTTTACTGTCAGGGGACATTTCTTTGGGAAGCGCAAACAATAAATAGAAAGCACCAGATGTGTTAAGAACAAGGATATTCTTTAAGTACAGACAGTTGCTAAAATATTTATTTTTGTAATTCAACTATCATTATGATGGCTATGTACTCAAGTCCCAAAATCGCTTTCTCATGCTAACACTACGAATATTGCATTCAAGGGCACTCAGCTGAAGCTACTGGTGCTGTGGCTGTGCCTATCATATAGAGGTAACCTAGTTGCACGCTAAGCAAGAGACTTTCCTGTAGTAACTGCTTCAGGGCTGTTTGCAGTGCGTGAATCTGGCTAACCATTTGTGAATGACTGATCTTTGTAGGTTCCTCTGAGCTCTGGCTTTCTGACAATGAAAAAAAAAATAAAATATAGTGCTTAGGCTTCTATCTTACTTTTTATGTTTTTGTAGTCACAGCAGTAGTCAGATGTCATCTTTGGTTTTTGTCCAACAACCAGTGTTTTAGTTTCTCAGTTTCTGGAGTTTCTATGCGGTGTGGGATAGGACCACAGTTTTTCCTTTTTCTGAATGACCTCGAAGCAGGGAAAGCTTTTTCCCACAACAGGGCAATGGAAACAGCTGATGATTTAAAACAGCAGCATGTGAAACCACACAATTCAAAACAATATTGATAACTCTTGGAATGTCCCTGCCAGCATTGCATTGGTGAAAAATACATTTTTGGGTCTCTGGTATGCATATAGGAAGGTCCATGTTTACAATGTACACCTGCAGTGACAATGTACTCCTTCCTTCCCAGCTGTGTAAAAAACCCTCTGTCTTCAAATTCCTCACTCAAAAACAGTTTAGATAGGACCTGCTCATCCCCTGCTTCCCCCTTCTTCCAGGTCCTCAAACATAGGCAGATACAGATATATATGTATGATTTTTCTAAGGCTAATGGAAACTTTATTTCATCACCTCTTCACAATAGAGAAAGTTGGCTGGTGGGGGGATAATCAAGGATTTTTCGGAACACTGACGCTTCTTCAAACAAGCGTCAGCTCTGAGAGCAGTGACTCAGCACAGTCTCTTCCAAAATTAACCACTGAGCTGCATACAATTTAGTAAGTATGGCCTCTCTAGAAAGATGGTCAAAATCTATTTTGCTTAAATACTCAAGTCCCTGTTTTACTTCTAAAAAAGGCTGTTTGCCTTTTTGTTGCCAAAAAATATTCTCTTCCTCAATCCGTGTTACACATCCCAAGAAATGTAAAAGAAACAGTCATGTGCTCTACTATCTGCTTAGATGGGATGGAGGAAAATCAGTTTAAATAAAAAGAAGACTACATTGAAAAAAAATTGTTCATCTTTTGAATCCCTTTATAGTTTAGGCAATTTTTCTGAAAGGCTGACAAACTTGCAGAACTTGATTGGTTTCTGTCTGTACAATGCTTTTTGTGATTAAAGGCAGTTTATAGATGAAAAATGTCACAACTAATGGTCATTTTTATGATATATGCAGAAAACAAGTTATTTACTTGGAAATACAGTTGCAATTACTCTGCGTGAAGAATGCCTCTTTGAAATCAAGAGTAGTTCTGTATGAGTTTCTGCACTTTTTTTCCTAATATTAAACAATGGGTTTTCAAATAATTAAAGATTCATTTTTTATCACTTACACTTGGCACTTACTCTTAGCGCTTTCACTAGACTATCCTGTGGCATTTTACAGGCGCGATTAAGTATCACTATCTCCATTTGACAATGGAACAAATGATACCTAGAACAGTATGCTGACTTTTCCAAGGTAAGAGGAAATTGGCATCAGAACCAGGAATGGAACTCAGGAATGTAGACCACTGGTCCGTACCACTGGACTGTACATCAACTCATGAGTAAAAAGATACCTAAGACAATGGTGGAGAGAGACTAAAATAAGTAGATTAGAGAAGATATTTTAGGGAGAATTTTAAAATGTAAGATGACCTCATTGATATGTGAGAATCTTAGCTTGTGTCTGTATTTGATCAGGTGGAAACATTATTGGTGGTCACGGCAAAGGCATTGGAAATCTTGGAATTAAGTCAGGACACGGGATTTGTTACTGCTTCCCAAGACAGAACTGTTATTGTGAGAAAGATGATATAAAGGGTAAGTCTAAACATTATCTGCTGTTGTCATATATCTTTTCCTCCCTTTGTATCTACCATCTGTATATATACAGTGATCTAAAATTGTGGGTATGTTAATAAGCATATCTTTGATCAGAGACTGCTAATATAAAATTAATTAAGAACTGGCACCTTGACTTCTACTATGGAGCCCGAAAATTTCCAGAGGGCATTATTTCTAGCCTTGGCTAAAGATTCTTTTTTATCCATTACTACATGACAAACAGGTTGATTGTCCATTGATTTCCAGCAGCATCTGCATTTCAGTGAGATTCACCTGATATTTGCAAAGATGGCTAGGAGAATTAGAATAATGACTTCTATTACTTTCAAGTAATTCCAGCTTCCTAATAATTTCTGAAAATCTCAGCTTCCAAATGTCAGATAGCCAGCGCCCATTGTGTTAGGAGGAGGAGTGGATTATTTTTTTCATTGACCTTTGTTTAAACAGAAAGGTTTTATGCAATTGTTTGAAACAGATTGATAGGTATTAAATAATGGTTTTTAATAGTTTTTATTATTGCCAATAATAAACATAACATGAAATATCTTGCATCTCTAAAACCAAATTATTTAGAATATATCTCAATTTGCTCTTTTGAGTAAATTTTCTATGAGCATAAGAAAAAGAGGAAGCATAAAGCTTCTTGCTTTATCTTTTTTTCTTTTTCTTTCTTTCTTTCCCTCCCCCCACCATTCTAGAAAGGTATTGTGCTATTTCCACTTATTTCTGAGGTACAGCTTGCAGATGTAGTTAAGTTAACTATGTATCTGAAGTCAAGATTATCTGATGAACAATAGTGAAAAGGACAGTATTTTGGATCTCTCAGTTTCTTTGGGAAGTGACCCCCTAGGGATGCTGTATAGGGGCACTTAGACTTAAAGTAACTTAGTTTCCAAAGACAGACACTAAAAGTGCTTCTGCAAAAGAGGAAATAGTCAATGGGGAGGAAAAAAAATGCATATTGCTTTAGGAGCTGTTGCAGCATTAGGCAATGTTTTCAGAAATAATTATTTTGATAATACAAAGCAGAAATATTCCAAGTCTCCTTGTAATCTAAAAAGATGACGAGAAATAGTCTCTAACTTCTAAAGACTGACATAATGAATTAAATTCATATATGAAAAAGATTTTATTTGATGGGTTGAATTGCTCTAACATACACTGTTGTCCGTAAGCAAAATTCAGTTATAGGTCTCCAGAGAGGTAAGTGCTATCAGAAGATCAATATATGGTAGGCTGGGTCTTAAAGAATTGAGTGTCAGAAGTAGTCTACATCTATAAAGATAAGGAACATGGAGTTAAGCTAGCTATCCTTACATTTACACAGGCAATTAAGCAAACAATTGCCTGCTGGTGTCCAAAATAAAAAAAGAATTGGTAGGTGCAGTGGGTGTTTTTGAAAATTCTCAAATTTCATTGAGAATTAGCTATTAAGTTTTCCTCTAGGTTTCTAAATTTTTTTGAGTTCTGTTTCTGTGTGCGTTATATGCACTGCCAAATCTTAAGCAGGAGACAACAAGCAAAGTTCTAAGAAGCTCTTCTTGGTCCACAGAGCAACTATGTGATGACGTGTGCAAGACTGTGATAGCAGGGGCAGTGCTGCTGTCCTTCATCATCTCTGTGCTGCTTTCTTCTTATTTCATCCATCGTTACCACAAGAATTCTCCGAAGCCACCTATAGCTTCTGCAGAAATGACATTCCGGCGCCCAGCCCAGTCCTACCCCATCAGTTATTCTTCCACTAATGTCCGCCGGCCTTCTTTAGATTCCATGGAGAACCAGGTCTCTGTAGACACCTTTAAAATACCAGTAAGTATGATGTCATTTTGCATGCTCTTTTTCCAATGTTTGTCTTGTTCCTAAAGAATGTTGTTTATGCGTGAAGAAAATGTTACAGAAATGTAATCTATTCATAGAAATACCTAACTCAAATAACTAAATTGGAAATCACATGTACAGGGAGGCAAGTGAAGACGCTTAATGACTAATTGGATAAACCACATAATCTACTCTGTAAGGCCAGTATATTCTCCACTTTCATTATATTTTAATATACTGTTAACATTTTAGGTCTAATTTCAGCTGATCTATTTTTCTAAGTGTAATGCTGCATTTGACAGTAGTGTGGTTTTACTTTAATATTGTAATTAAATACTAATAATCAGCAGGTCTGTAGTCTCTGCAATGAGCCATAGTACTACAACAAGGGTAAGTTTAAAACAAAACAAAAAATCCTGCTGAGATCTGTTCCTGAGTTCTGATATACAGACTGTAGGTGTCAGTTGGAATGGGATTTTTACCCACATTTTAAGGACTTTTGCCTAGTCATACTATCATACCTTTAATCGAGTTTCTTCTGGGTTGAATCACTACCCAGGATGCCTGCCAGCTGGTGTGGGTTCATGGACCAACACAGTAGAGAAACACTGCCATTATATATGACATACGTGGCAACATCAAATCTATGTGAATGTTAAATATTGAGGTCTTCACAGACCGTGTGCTCTGTTTTAAATTCTTGTCTGGTTTGTACATCTGTCATCATTTTGCAACCTTAAGGCTTAATAACACTAATTTCATAAGAGAAGGATTGTTGTCTCTGAATTCTTAAGGGAAAGCTTTATTCCATGTGTAAAACTGCTTTACTTCTCTGTGAATTTCAAGGTAACATATTTACAGTTATTCTGAAAGCAAGCATTTATCCTATCACTTCATTTTTTACTTGGACCCTACTTCCCAGACCTGTAATATAATCCATTATCCATAGACTACATGTACAGACTGTTTTGAAGATGTTTTCAAGCTAATGGGAAGAAAAGACTTGCAAAATACCTAGAGATTCAGAAGCTTTTATAGGAATTCACTGATACTGATAAAAAGAGCAACCAACCATTGTACAGTAAAGTGTACCTATTCCTGAAGACTAGTCTCCTATCGAATATTAATGTTTCAGGTGTAGTTAGCCACTCCTCTTCTTGCTTCATCTTATAGGATTCCTTTTCTCTCCTGCAGGAAGATCCAAAGTGGGAATTCCCTCGGAAGAACCTAGTTCTGGGCAAGACTCTTGGAGAAGGAGAATTTGGAAAGGTCGTCAAGGCAACAGCATTCAGACTCAAGGGAAGGGCTGGCTATACCACTGTAGCAGTGAAAATGTTAAAAGGTACATTCCCATCTGGGTCTGAAATGATTTGATAGCTATTTGTTGTAATATCTGAATGGATTTTAAGAGGGGCTAGCACGAAAGTAAAAGGTCAGCTGAAAAGAAACAGTGTCACGGCCTCTATTTCTTCCAGCATTACATTATATTCTGACAGATTTCTGACTTTAGGAGCTAGCATCACATTGATCAAATTAAGTATTTTCCACAAGTAATTCTGATTCATGATGTGCAAGGAACCTGTCCTAACATAGCAAATGTATTTAATTTTGTTTGGCATTGTTGGAAGTATTGCAAGGGTTTGTTAAAGCTTTCTGATTTTTTTTTCCCTCTACCCAGTTTTCTTTGACAGAGCTTTTTAAATAAATCATGTTATAATCATGTCAACAGGCAAAACAGACCTATTAAGTTACTTTTTTGATTGAGAATTCCATCAACTTTTATACTTTCTGATCTGTTTTTCAATTACTAGGAGCTCTGCCAGACTAGCTTGAGTAGTCCAGTGCTGTCTCCTGGTTTCTACAGTTTTCTGTAAGACTTTAAAGCTAGGGAAAACAAAGTATGCCTAGATAACGATAAGATGATAACATGAGACCTTGAGCTCAACTATTCACTGCTGCTTATAAGTCAAAACATGTCATTATAGGAAAATGTTATACTACTTATTACAATTTCTATTATATGCAAGCTTTTTTTTAAAAAAACCCTACATCTGCTGCTGCTTGAGAGCAAAGATCCTGCATATCCCATTATTTTACCAAAGAAATAAATGCCTTACGAAGTGCATGCCTACATTGCAAGAGGTTTGGTGGAGAACAAGTCATACGGAGGAAGTCTAGGAACTAAGATTTTTCAGAAGCTAAGACTAGTTAATCATTACTTGTAATACTCAAGTAATGACCTGTGTATCACTATCAATAGAATAGTCTTAGTCATTACTTTATTTCATATTTATTTGTGCACTTAGTTTCACTGCTTTTTCTAACACATTTGCATCAACATGTGACTGAGTTAAGATTCCAAGGCATAGTGGTAAAAATGTTGCTTTTTCTTGTAGATTATTTAACATTCAGCTTTTCCTAGCTATTATGAAGGAAAGAATTGACAGAATTGATAATGCAAAGGAGTAACTCTTTATTTTAAGCACCTTCTTTTAATAAACTGATTTGACATTTACAGTAATACTTCAGGCTTTAAGGAATCCCTTTGTAATGTAAATTACATTGCAGCTAGTCACCTGAAATTCCATTTTCCAACTTGACTGTGGAGAACATTTGTCATTCTGCAAATATTTATCTGTTGTTATTGGTTTAACTTTACTGTTAACACGTGACTACTCAAGTATAAGAAACATTGCATTCACACTGGTCTTTATAATGCTGTCAGGAAATATAAAGAACAGTTGTTTTGGATCAGGCTAACATCACCCATTCTTTCCCTGTAACAGATGCAAAGGGGGTAATTTGTCCAGGTATTAGGGACTCTACACTGCCTGATCTTTAGAAAGGAATGGTATGTATACCAGTATGTTAATGGAGAAAGCCTCTTGCTTATTGCATAAAAGACATCTGCTGCCTGAGCTGCGTAGATGAGCACAATCTGTGTTTAAGAACAGACCAGGGTAGGCCTCTCCTTACTTTGTCAACTTGGCATTATGTACTGGGGAAGGAACAAGGAGCAGTTAAGTAATTAGCTGAGCCAAAATGGCCTTGGAGCAATGAATGGAGTTTTAAAGGAACAGAACGATAATTTTTTCAGCCCACTATTAGCACTTTTCTCATATGAATTAAGCCTGACCTCCTGTATGATACAAATGCCTTCATTGCGATAAAATTAAAAGGGAAAACACCAACCAATACTTCGGCTACATGGACAGTGGGACTGAGTGCACCCTCAGCAAGTTTGCCGATGGCACCAAGCTGTGTGTCTGCAGTCCAGAGGGATCTGGACAGGCTGGAGAGGTGGGCCTGTGCAAACCTCATGAAGGTCAACAAGGCCAAGTACAAGGTCCTACAGCTGCGTCAGGGCAATTCCAAGCACAGACACAGGCTGGGCCATGAGTGGATTGAGAGCAGCCCTGGGGAGAAGGACTTGGGGGTGCTGGTGGATGAAAAACTGAATGTGAGGCAGCAATGTGTGCTCACAGCCCAGAAAGCCAATTGCATCCTGGGCTGCATCAAAAGAAATGTGGCCAGCAGGTGGAAGGAGGTGATTCTGCCCCTCTACTCTGCTCTGGTGAGACCCCACCTGCAGTGCTGCATCCAGCTCTGGGGCCCCCAGTGTAAGAAAGACATGGAGCTACTCGAGCAGGTCCAGAGGAGGGCCACGAAGATGATCAGGGGGCTGGAGCACCTCCACTATGAGGACAGGCTGAGAGACTTGGGGTTGTTCAGCCTGGAGAAGAGAAGGCTCGGGGGACACCTTATAGTGGCCTTACAGCACTTAAAGGGGGCCTGCAGGAAAGATTGGGAGGAACTTTTTATCAGGGAGGGTAGTGATAGGATGAAGGGTAATGGTTTCAAGCGGAAAGAGGGTAGATTTAGATGAGGTATTAGGAAGAAGCTCTTTACTGTAAGAGTGGTGAGGCACTCGCACAGGTTGCCCAGAGAAGCTGTGGCTGCCCCCTCCCTGGCAGTGTTCAAGGCCAGGTTGGATAGGGCTTTGAGCAACCTGGTCTAGTGGAAGGTGTCCCTGCCCATGGCAGGGGGGTTGGAACTAGATGATCTTTAGGGTTCCTTCCAACCCAAACCGCTCTGTGATTCTATGATAAATAGGTATTATTTGCAATTTGTAAAAACAAGGGCCACAAAGCTTCGAGAGCTAATTGTCTCCATTTGTACACTATCAAAGTTTTTCCAGCAGACAAACAGGCATGGTACATGGGGAACTTTTTTCTGTTCTTGCACATGCTACAGTTCCAGAGCTAGAAAAATGGGACTTTCTCACAGGCATTAAGTTGATTCTGTTCGGTTCCGTTTTACATAAATGCATATTTTTTGCAGTCACCATCAGTAGTGAGACACTGCACTCCCTGGGGTAGAAGACTGAAGTCTGAGTGTAGGTTCAGACTGTAAAATAATATATGGCAGATACAAACACAGTAGAACAGAACAAAAATTTATCATGACCAGGGCAAACTATTAGCACACTTGTTTTAAATGGATATGTAAATACATCCTTTAGTGCTTACAGCCTTCATGGAAAAACACACAGCACAGTATCACAGAGCAGAAGATGAGCTTGTTTTTTATCAGCCCTTTATTAAAGGTGACCACATACTTGTCAACTCCCCAGTAATGACACTCTGTAGGAACTGTCCAGGGAGGTTCCGTGTGTCAGAGAGATTAAGGATGAGGTAGGAAAAGAGTTACCTCTGACCTGTGGTGTCTTTATGACTAGGGATCTCCTTCAAGCCCCAGTACGTTCAAAGAGGAAGTTTGTTAGAAGAATTCTGCAAAAAACAGAATGCTTGAAAGGCCAAGAAAGCCTCTAGGGGCTATATATTGTCATGTGATTCTCACTGACATCAGCAAAGTCTGCACATATGTCTCCCAGTAAAATCAATCTGAACTGTATGTTTAGCTTCTGAACTTTAGATCTGGATGTGTGCTACAAGTGTAAGCCAGTAGATTAATAGACTTTTACTCCATCAGAAAATGTATTTAGGAGGAGGAGGGCTATATCATAGGAGTTAACTGAGCAAGTCTCTTTGATCATCATAAAATCTTAGCTTTTTTGTGCTTCTGAAGCTTTGATTGCACTGATTCACCCTAAAATGTTGATTTAGAACACTAGAAAAGGTCTGTAATAATTTCATGGCATCTGCAAGGCATTACAGACTTGTCTTAATTCTTGGCTGACCTACTCTTTCTGTAGTCATTTTTATCAGGGCAGGTTGATGATCAGAACAAGTTTACCAAGCCAGAAGAGCAGCAGCCCCATTCACTTGGTTCTGATATGAATGACTGCAGGAGAGTGGAGATGGGGAAATTTCTGTCCTGTGGGGTAGTATGGGGTTTTCCAACCTCTTGCTAATTCCAGGAGAAATGGTAGATGGAGAAATGGTTGACAATACATACAGAATGGTTGATGGTACATACAGAACTCTTTTGTAATGCTTTCCTAACCATGACTGTGTATTTCGACACTTTTTGCAGAAAATGCTTCCCAAAGCGAGCTGAGAGATCTGCTTTCAGAGTTCAACCTTTTGAAACAGGTGAACCATCCTCATGTCATCAAACTTTATGGAGCCTGCAGTCAAGATGGTAAATATTAGAATCTCATTATTAAGATGAAAACATCAAGCAAAGAAATAAAGAGCAGTTCGTTGATGAGTTTGGACCACTGCTTAATAATTGCTGAGCACCTTTTAAATTTGCTGCTGGCTGAAAAAATGAGGGACAGATAAGAAAAGCAATGTTTGAAGGGAAGGGGAAATGCTAATTCAGTGTAACTAAGCATTCTTTGTGGTTTTCTTCAATACACATTTTGATTCTGAAGCTATTTTAAATGTAACCAATCTACTACCAATTCTCCTCCAATCAGTATGTATTTTTATGTTATATTGATGCTCAGCAATTGTTTACAAATATGAGTTATATTTAAAGTTTAATGGAATTTTCATTATTGTTTTTATTATTCATACTAAAACAATGCTTTCAGGCCTGAGCCAGGGAGTGACATCTCCCTTTGAAAAACAAAAACAAAGCCAAAAAAAACCTACAGATCGTTTTGTTGAAATATAGCTGGATAGTTAGACTGACACTCAGTTTTCATCCCCAGTCACAAAACCACTGTCTCCCTCCTGTGTGAAATAGTTGCTCAAAGCCACGTAATTAAAAGGTATATTTCAAGGGGGAAAGTTTTCAGACACATGTATTATAAACTGCCAATGAAGAAAATTTTCATTGTTGTGCATAGGAACTGATGTGAATAATTTTGTTCTTTTTAAACAAAGTTGCATGGCAACATCCTCTTCCTTTTGCATCTGTAATTATGCAGCCTAAAATCCCAGTAAGCATGTTGCAACCTTGGGCAAAGGCCTACCTTCTTTGCTGACCCAGTTCTGTCGCAGGTGGCACTTCTAGTTGTAGACAAAGGATATAATTCAGAACTGAGTCATCTCTGAGTCTTAGTACAGTAATGAACTGGCGGGGTAGGATTTTTTTTTTCAGTACAATGTATTTTTTCATCCCAAAGGAAGTGAATTGTTTCTGAGTCACAGGCTTTTAATAAATATCAAGTTAATTCATTAGCGTATGAGGTGGGAGGGCTTTGATACAGCAGACAATTGTATTTATCATTAAAGCCCTAAGTGGTATTATTCATGTGGGTAATGGGAAGGAGAAACTAATGGATTGAAATGTCAAAACGTTTCTAAGTGCTCTGAAAAGGCATCTTAAATACAACACGAATTACCAGGTGATTTGTGAGCTCAGTATCACACACTCCAGAAAATTATTTTGATTTCTTATTTTTGAAGTTTCTCCAAGTTAGACTGTTTCACAGATCTGATTTGTAAGAAGGCTGTCTCTTTCTTAGCCTCAGATTAGATGAGGGAATGTAGGCATTCAGGTAAGAGCTTGAATTCTGCTTTGATTTAGATTGAAACTCACTCACTTTGCATAGAGGATGTAAGCTAAAAATATTCTATGACTCCATGGCTGATTCAGTGCCTTTTATGTAAAGGCCAGAGGTGTCTGGAATTTCTGACCCTTCAAAACAATGCGCTGATTAGAAGAGACTTTTTTGAAAAAAATGAAAATGGATATCTATTAATTGTTTACTTATCAGTGTGTTTGTTTATTTCAGGGCCACTGTATTTAATTGTGGAATATGCTAAATATGGCTCCTTGCGCAGTTTTCTCAGGGAAAGTCGAAAAGTAGGACCAAGCTACGTGGGTAGTGATGGTAACAGAAATTCAAGTTATTTGGATAACCCTGATGAGAGAGCCTTAACAATGGGAGATCTGATATCGTTTGCATGGCAGATATCACGAGGAATGCAGTACCTTGCAGAAATGAAGGTAGGGCAGCGTAACAGTGATCTGAGCATGTCCTTGTGATAGACAGGCATGTCAGCAGTCTGTTCCCCCACAAGAAGCATGACTATTGTTGGTTTCTTCCAAAAGCTTGTCCATCGTGATTTAGCAGCCAGAAATGTACTGGTGGCAGAAGGGCGCAAAATGAAGATTTCGGATTTTGGCCTCTCCCGTGATGTATATGAAGAAGATTCATATGTCAAGAGGAGCAAGGTACAGTGCATATTAAAGTGGGAATTATTACCTAATCAAGAGAATGAATTTATACTGCAGGACTTCCACACAGAAGACAAAGATATTAGCTATTTTTAATTAACTTAGAGTAAGTCTCTATTTCAAAGAAGTAAAAATGAAGATGAAGCAAAACTATAAGCTTAATCATGGGACAGTAATATATATACATGTAAAAGATGTATCATATTTAAGTCACCATTACCTCCTCCACCTCTTTTTGTTGATTTGTCAACAAAACAATTTATTTCAAATATGTAAAAGTTAATAAAAGAAGGGTCACTATAATAATTAAGGCCTTGAAGCATCTGACATACAAGGAGAGGCTGATAGAGCTGGGTTTGTTTAGCCTGGAGAAAAGAGGGCTCAGGAGGATCTTGATGTGTATAAATGGGATGGGAGGGAATAAAGCCAACAGAGCCAGGCTGCTCTTATTGCGGCCCAGTGACAGAACGAGAGGCAATGGGAGCTATTTTAAAGATGAGTTCCATATAAAGAAAAGAAAAAACTTTTTTACCATAACAGTGATTGAACACTGGAACAGGCTGCCCAGAGAGAATCTCCATCCCTGGAGATACTCAAAACCTGGCTGGAAATGGTCTCAGGAAACCTGCTGTGGTTGACCCTGCTCTGAGCAGAGGGGTGCAGTCACCATCCACCTCAGCGGTTCTGTGATCCTGTGAAAAGTTGCAAGACAACATGTAAAAAGCAGGATGAGATCTCCTGGTTTTTAAAAGCAATATGCCAAATAGTCTGTAATAAATTATTTCTTTTTCTTAAGGCTAGAGAGTTCACACAGGATGCTTGAAAATAGTGTGTGTTATGTTAATGTAAGTACAGAAGAATGACACCTTTTTCTCATTGAAGGAGCTCTTAACTATTAACGTTTTTACAGATAGAGAACAGCCCATTTTTAATTGAGGTGGGCCCTGTCATTTATGCAGTTCCTCATCACACTGCTTGAAAACACAAAGATTCCATAATTTTTCTCTGTCTCTTTTCGTATTTATAATTAAAAATATAAACAAAAAAGTCCTAAGGAGTTGAAAAAAATTCAGACAAATTCTATAAAGATCCTAATTACAGGAATTATCACATCTATGCAGAAGACTTGAAGCAAAACCCTCCTACAAATCCTTCCAAATGTATGAGGTAACAAATCTTAATCAAAATGGTACATCCCAGGTCAAGGTAGATTAGGAGCCAATGCTACCTGCCAGAGGTTATTTAAAGCACTACTATTTTGCTTGTCACAGTAAATTATTGTCAGGTGCAGTTCTGTCTGCTCGCAGAGCTCATGGCAAGATTCAGCATACGGTAACGTTTCACCTGCAGGACTGTGCAAAAGAAATTTGATGGAAAGACAAGTTATTGAGTCACATCACTACTTCCCTGAAAAGACAAGCTTGAGCATAATAACTTCGAGACTAAGAAGATAAGTTAAGGCTTGTCATTTATTTATTCTTGTAAAAAACACTGTCAAATACAGCAAGCCAAATCCTGCTTTCTGCCTGTTTGCATCCAGTGGTGACCGACATCAGCAGACAAGTCAATCCCAGGCCAAATTGTGGTGTTCACTAACACTACTTTCTGTTGACTCTTTCTAAGATGAGTAGTGTTGGTCCTGTTTTCTCTAGGACTTAATATGAAAGAGTTGCCAACAAAATTTTTTGCATGTGAAAATTTGAGAATTTTATGAAAAGATTTTGATAAATACTGTGATATTTCAGTTTAGCTTTCCCTGTTTTTTAGGCCAGTTTGTGTGAATGTTTCATAAGTCAAAATAAGTTGTGAAGAAAAAAAACCTTTTGGAAGACATGATCATATGTAAAAGGGCTCTGCCATGTTCATTTAGCTATCTTCTGATGTATGTGTTTTACATTGATCTATAGCAGTTGCTCTGTATTTTAAGACTGATGCATTTACATAAAGGCAGTTTCATTTTATTTGCGGAGTGTTGATGTATTGAATAGATATTTTCTCTTTACTTCTGAGACACTCATCGCTGTAGTATTATTCAGAGCCTAACAAGCATCTCTCTGCTTGCATAGGGAAACAGGGAAAAGAAAAAATTGAGAGAAAGGAAGGACAAATTTAAAATTCTACTGAAACAGTTCTTGCATATATATATATATGAATTTCACGAGAAGTAAGGCATATGAATGTTAGTGATACTGTGAAGGTTATAAAAAGTCTTGGAAATTTTGCAAAGCTAGATTTTCATAAATACCTGGGTCAGATTTTTCAGATTTTATCAGTGAATTTCTGCCAGTGAGAAGTACCAACTTGTAGATTCAATTTAGTAACCAGTAATCAAATATGACTGTCCAGGTACAGTTCTGAAACCAAAGGTATCTTAAGAGCTGGGTGCTTCCATTTATGCATGATCCCTCATACAAATGAGATAGCTCTTCCTCTTTAATGATCATTCCCCATCATTTTTGCATTTGCACATTTCCCAAAAGCAATGGGAAGACAGACATTCATGTTTAGAAGAATATAACTCTTTGGATGAAGCTCTTTGTTAAGAGGAGAATTGAGTTTCTCTGACTTAAAACAGGTGACCATCTGGAAAAAAACCCACACCACCTTATTGTACATAATTAGATTACTGAAATGTGTAGAATGAAATGAATGAGTGATTTTAAAAACTCTTGCAATTGTTGTCCTCCCTGTTTTTCTTCTCAAATGCCAAATCATTCAGTCCATTGGTAAATACTAGAATACGGATGGAGTATCTGTTTTGAAGATAACTACCTTGGTTTTCCTTCCAATTACAATTTTCTGACCAGTAATTGCATTGTTGCTTTTCTTCCTCCTAGGGTCGGATACCTGTTAAATGGATGGCCATAGAGTCCCTATTTGATCATATCTATACAACACAAAGTGATGTGTAAGTGTAAATTCTTGCATTCTTGATGGGTTATGTACTTGTTCAAGGAGATGAGGAAGAAAGCACAACAAGGTTCAAAGCTGTTACTCTTAAAAGAGACATGAAGAACACAGCCTGGATGGCATCATTAGCTGGCAATGATACATCAGGTTTTTGTTCTTGAATTAAATCTGAAGAAAAGATTATCAGAGGTATTTAAGTACATAATTCCTATTGAAACCACAAGGGTTCAATTTGTTCATGTGACATGGTTGTCTTTAAATATGTAGGCACAAATTACTAGTCTTTGCTAAAGAAAATAATAGTTATACCTAAACTTCCGAGTTCCTGTTCATCACTTGTCTGTAACACTTGCTGACAGATGAGGGATGGGGTGGGAAGAAAGGAAGAAGAATTTAACGCCTGGCCGTACTTCTATTGAAACCAACGACGAAACTCCAATTAATTTTAATGACAGCCAGCTCAGACCTTAGGGGAATAGTCTGGTTCCAGGGCCAAGATGAAAGTTCGAAACAGAGATCCTGAAGATGGATATGCTTCTGTCTCCACCTGTGATGATTAGGTGGCAAGGCAACCCCAACTAAGCTGTTTTCACGTCTGATAAGCAAGGAGCCAGGCAGAGGAGTGTTTGTATACACTTAATTCAGGATCAGATACATTCATTTCTTTCACTCTGGGATGAATGATGCTTGTGACTAGTTGCCAGGCAGACACTGTAAAATTTAGAAGAAAAATCTCTAAGGGACTGCAAAAGCTGCAGTACTTATACCTGATTTTCTGCTAGGTAGCATTTTGGGTAGCATTTGATACCTTGCAAGTTTTCCTTGAAAGAGGATCTGCCTAAAGTAATGTTTTCATTAAACTCAAATTAAGTAAAACATACCAATCTCAATGACATTTCACTTTGAGGGGAAGCACTTTGATAATAGCAACCTTTTGATTTGTACTTCTAAAATTATTTACATTCACTTTTACTCTTCTCTCTGCAGGTCAGAGCAGTTTTAGTGAAGTAAAATATTTTGCTTGCCTTGGAAATTCCTTACAAAATGCATTTCCAAAATACTTTAATTTACTTTGTTTCACGTGGAGTAAGAAAAGCTAAAAGATTGGGGTAGTTCTTGGGAGAATGTTACTATTACTTAGGTCTGCTTACAGATTTTTCTGGGTCTCTTTTTATCCTCGTCAGAGTATCCGTTGTGCTGACCTGCTGCTCTGTAATGACTCTTCCCAGAGAATTGTTAAAATTCTTTTAAAAACTTCTCAGTATATTTTCAATTTATTCATTTTCTGCAAAACAGATTTGTCATGATGGTTTGGGGCCAGAACAGATTGTGTTGTTGTGTAACTGCCTCTTCTTTGATCGTTGATTGATCTTCTGGATCCAATACCATTCCTCCCTGCTTGTTTTCCTGATGGGCTGCTATTAAGCCCAGGAGCCCATCTCTTGTAGATGTGATACAACGCCATGCAGAGACTGCCCAGCTGGCATCAAGAAAGCTATCTCAGAGCCCTGTGCAGCACACTGGTGCTGTGTAGCTTTACTGCTTCCCAGATCCGGATTAGTATCTCTGTGTAAAGCCATGTGGATTTACCAGCTTGCTTGGAGATGCATCTGGTATTCTTAACAGAGCACTGCTTTGTGCTTTGTAGGTCTGCTTCAATACAATAGCATAAAAGGTCTAAATATCTGCCACACTTACACAGTGCCTTTGCCTTACTGGTGAGGTCATCTTCACTATTCATGTCATTACACATGAAGTAATCTAAGAGTGTTACATAGCAGCTCCTAATTTAGGCAAGTCCCTACAGAACAGTACTGTGACACACACAGTGAGTTGCAAAGCAAATCCTCTCCAGCACTAGGTTCCACAAATGCCATTCCAACAACAGCAAACTGATAAGTGAAGTACTTTTCTGCATACTTTTTTTTGAATAATCTTTGCTGTTTGTGGTGATGCAATTATGTTTTAGGTGACTATATATATTAATATATTCAACAGCCATTCTAATATGCTCTTTTTTTTCCTCATACTCTGTTTCTATTTTCCAGCCTCTTCCTTCTAAAGCCTTTCTATATAGTTAGTGGTTAGCAGTGCTTAATAGCAGTACCACTTGCCAGCATTTACAAAATCCCATTTTTGCCTCAGAGGTCGATGACATCAGTGGAAAGCTAGCCTACTGTCTTCCTCTTCACATATTTTTCTTTCCTGTTTTTTTCTGATCACACTTTTATTCAGCAATAAACATAGCAAAATGGAAAATTTTTCATTTCCCATTTCTCCTCCCATAGTACTTAATTTGTATAATGATTTGAAAGCATTGCAGCATTCTACAGCATTTTACTCTAATATGCCCATTTACTAAACAACTTTAAGAAATTACTCATCTGATCCCTCCTTCCATATTCTGTAAAATTCCTCTTGAGCAGAAGAGGTGGATTTTAAAAATAAAACCTGCCACACTACAAAGTTTATTTGAATTAATCATGGGCAGAATTATAACCTGATGGCAGAGCATAATTGGCTTCAAAAAGGGTATGAGGAGGTATATTAATAAACTATATGAAAATGCTATAAATATTCATTAGCTTTCAAGAATGTGCAGAGTGATTAAAAAGTAATTCAGTCAATGGCATTAGGGAGAAAAACAGCACCATACTGCTTAGGACTGCGTGAGACTCACTTTGGCTTTTCTGCCCATTTTGGAAGTTTTATTGCTGTACTTTTGGGGTTACCATTGCTCTTTAAAATGTGAGAAGCACAGGTGGAATGTAGTCAGACAGGAGGTGATATTTGTAGCTAACATTTTAAGATCGAATTTTCAAAAGGAATTAGACACTTCTGTTTGGTTTGGCATTAGGTGTGTAACACTTCCTAAAATCATCTTAAAAGTGGAGTTTGTACAGAAATTACCCAATGTTGAGAGCACAAAAGCTAACATTTGTCATAAATGGTATGTAATTTTGCTTCCAGATGCAACCCATTGAGTATCCCCTTTGAGTGAAACAGTGTTGGCTAGTTTCTTTCATTTTGAACATCCAAATTTTAGCAGTTCTGCCAGTTGAGCAGATTCACAGTAACTTGAAGCTTCTTTGTGTCTCAAAAAAGCCTTCCACTAAAGAAAGAAAAACATTTTTGCCTCTTTTCTTCTGGCTCGCCCTCCATAAATGGATTAATTTATTCTATCTAAATATTTCCAACCCATTAAGCAAGGTCTTTTTGTTTGAGCTCATCAATAAAGTAAGTTAAAAGAAGTCACCATTTCTTCTGTTAATTTCAGAAAACAGTTTCTTCTGTCTTCTGTTCTATGTTAAACTCTGTTTTAGGCATTTGGTATTTCCAGAATAAGTTCTTCCCTCTTCTTTCGTAAGTCAGGACTTTCTTAAGTCCCGAATCACTGAAATGGCCCAACAGACCAGCTGAAATCATGTTGCTTATGATTGAAATAAACACATTGTGCATATCAGGAAACACAACCTCATAGTCAAGACAGCAAACCAGTCTCTTGGTAACTGGTTGAGCCAGACTGTGTAAATTTAGACTATTATTTCTAAGTAGGAGTACAAGGGCTAATTAGGGAGCTTAGACTCCCTCTGTAGCCAAAGAAAAAAGAGAGGCACCTCCAGGAGCACAGTACTGAAGAGGAACAAGCCTTTGGGCTGGGCCACCATGGGAAGGACTTTCTGCTGTCTAGAGAAGATGGGCCTTCCCAGGATACAGTCAGCTTTTGTCAATGGATAAAAGAGTATCCCCTATCTCTACTGTCTTTGTTGCTAATCTTTTTAATGAACAGTATTTGGGAACAAGGATGGCCCTATATGCATCTGTATGGCCCCTCTGACACAGCAATGTCTTAAATTTGGGCGGGTTCTCAAAACACTAAAAAGAGATTTGTTGGATGAAAGTCACACTAAAGCTCTTGAAACATACCACTCTAAATAAAAGCTCATTTTTCTCTTTTTCAGATGGTCATTTGGAGTTCTGCTATGGGAGATTGTAACTTTGGGAGGCAATCCCTACCCAGGTATTGCTCCTGAAAGACTCTTTAACCTCCTAAAAACAGGCTATAGAATGGAGAGACCAGAAAACTGCAGTGAAGAAATGTAAGTAGCCTTGATCTCATTAGATTCACAAAACTTCTCTTGAATAAATACATTTTTTTAAAAAGGGTTAAATAAATACCACATAAATACTATTCTGTATATCTCAGAGGTATCATCAAAATATGTAGTGCTCAAAAGAATGTAATGAAATTAGTGAACAGTAAAGTGCAGGAAAAGAATTGCCAACAGAATGCTTGCAGCTACATCCAAAATACTCGTAGGATATCAAATAACACACTTGCCAAACAATTAAAAGAGTTTGAATATTCAAAACATCTGAGGGTGGGGAGGAGGAGAATTTCATAAAATGCAGTGGTAGCTGAAATATTCAAGAAAATGTTTCAGTACTTTTCTGCAAATGAGACAGATGTTCCATCCACAGTCATTGTCTATAAGTTGTCCTGGCATTACAGGGGAGAAATGATACTTTGACCCAGAAGTCTATACCCTAGAAGACACTAATTTTCTGTGACTTGATTAGCCCATGGCAATTTCTTTTCTATTTGGAGATAGTTCATATTTTATTGGCTGATTTCTTAAAACTCTCTCAAAGTGAAATATCTTCTCTCTGTGGTTCTTCCATGGCATTTGGAGATAAGGCATGAATTCAGCCTGTATATCTGGTCATGGTCAGGTTTTTTTAGAAAGTTACAAGGCTATAATCACTATGACATTTCTTTTGACTGATTTTCAATATGAAGTATGCTTTGGCCACATCCGGTCTGAGGAAACACAGTATAGGTAATATAATTTTATTTTTTTAATACCATATAAAGAGAAAAAAACCATTACGGGTTTCTGAATTTAGGGCAGGGTAGAAGTTTACAAGCATCACTTCTAACAGTTTTGGGGTTTCTTTCACCTTGTGGTGGGTCACAGGTACAACCTGATGTTGCGCTGCTGGAAGCAAGAACCTGATAAAAGACCAACGTTTGCTGAAATCAGCAAAGAACTAGAGAAAATGATGGTGAAGAGTAGGGTAAGTATGGGAAAGCATGAGTTTTTGAAAGTTTTTGTGATCATCCGAGGTTTGAATATGCAGAAAGAATGATTTTATTTTTTTTTCCCAAAAAGCAAAGTAATTTACTTTTCACCCAATTTTGAAGTATTTGTGTATCTAGTTTATTCCAAATCAAGTATCCAACTTTTTGAAAGCAGTAGTACTTCATATAGCAGCTTTGGTGACTTCAGTTCTAAATGCAGCTCTTAATCTGTCTAGCTACCTTAAATTTAAAAAAAAAAAAAAAATTCCTTATAAATTGCACTCCTGAATAAATAACCCTACGAGGCCTAGAACTAGAAGAATGCAGTATTTCCTTGAATTTGATTTAGTTACATGATAGCAACAGAGATACGAAAGCTCTATGATTCCACTATTCTGAGTTATTTTAAAACTATTATAGTCCTGTATAGACGTTCTTTGAATGAACGGATGCTGAGGTCTAAAAGTAAGTCCAAGGTGCATATATTTATAAAATGTACACATACCTATTTGCACATAAAAACATAATTTAAAAAAAAAATGGGGAGGCAGGCAGTTACAGAAATGAAAAACAGAGGAAATACAGCAATCATTACCAGATTTAACAATGTGATGGCATTTACGTTGAGTGCAAAAAGGACTAATAAACAAATAGGAACAATTTTGTTCAGAATGTGAATGTATAAATAAATTCTAAATTAAAAATGTCAAAGTGAAAGGTCTAGGCTGTACATTAAATCACTTTGACTTGTTAAGCACTAACTTATAGCTGCTGAGAATCTGCATGTCCAGTGACAGACTTGTAATAGAGAGGCTGCAAGTTTTCTGAAATTTTTATCATAATTAAAACGAAAGCAAATACAAAATACAGCTTGACAAATTAGTAATTTTTCTTCTTGTCTTTCTGAATGAAAAATTCTGAAGATTTTTCAATTTATAAAATTGGGTAACTTTACCTTTTTTAATGTTTAATTTCAGTAAATTTCCAAAGGGAAAGCTATTTTTAAAGGAAAAGTGTATTTTAGATTAGTTGAAAATGCTTCACATTTGTTTTTTACATCAAAGCAATTCAGCAGCATAGATGGAAACCTATAAATTCTTATGGTTGACCTAAATATTTAGTTTTAGACCAACAGCAGCACAAGCTTTATTTGGCAATATTTACACAGCTAATTTTATTCAGGATTATGTAATAGCTTTTGTAAAATTATGAGAAGATCTGAGTACGTACCCCTTTAAGCGTGCGTATGTATCTATATAGAGAGAGACAGATCAGCCACAGATATGTATCAGGCATAACAGAAATTGAAGGTCAAACAAATCAGTTATCACAGCCCTTTAACTTCTTCATTATTCTACTGAGATGCAGGATTAAGTAAGGGAAGTATTAATATGTGTCTAGCATGTCTAGTGTTCTGTCAAATCACATACTTCCAAAGATGCTGTGGTTGCAGAAAGGGAAAGCCTACTCGCAGTTGCCAGAGGTACTATCAAAAGACAAACACAGTGGGGTCTGCAGTTACTTGTTTTAAAGAAACCAGATGCACATTTAGCCTTTATACCCAACCAGCAACACTGCCATGTATGTTAACCTAGCTTGTTCTGTGTTCACTTCTTAGGACTACTTAGATCTTGCAGCTTCCACACCTTCTGATTCTTTACTTTATGATGATGGGCTCTCAGAAGAGGAGACACCACTCGTGGACTGTAATAATGCTCCCCTCCCTCGAACCCTCCCTTCCACATGGATTGAAAACAAACTCTATGGTAGAATTTCACATGCATTTACTAGATTCTAGCAACACAAAAAAAAAAAAAAAAAAAGATTTTTCTTCTGCACTGTTCTCAGACTCTGTAACCCCATTACAGTGTTTCTTGTCTGAATGAAGCCAATCAGAATTTGCTTGGAAGCTTCTTTTGGGGTTTTTTGTTTGTTTTTTTCTTTTGGTAAATGTCAAAGTTTGCATCAGGATCATCCTTCAGTCATTTTGCAGCTGTGTTTAAAATAAACGTTTTTAAAAGGATGTGAAAATAAGCAAAATGAGTAGATATCATACAGTAAAAGGAAAAAAAAGATCAGGGAAGTATTCTCAGGGGAAATATAAAATGCTAATGAGTACCTAATTCAACTATCCTGTTGGGGGAGGCTAGGAACATTTAAAGTATATTAGACTGCATCTCTAATTTAAGCAATAGACTTTTTTTAAAAAAAAATGGTTTTTGCCATAGCTTAATGATACAACCCATTTGCAACATTTTTCATTTATCAAGATGGATTTCTAAATTTCAGCTGCTGTTAATGCATTCTGGATCCATAAGCTGAAATGTCTATTTAATGTATCATAGAATGAAATCAGAGTATTATATACAGAAGGTAGAAATACTGTATATAAGTATTATATACAGACTAAATCAACATGTAAAGTCCTTCGAACATTGAATTAACAATGGGCATTTTGAAAATACACTCAGCTGTTTTCATGTCCTTTGATTTATTATGAAAATGTCAGTACTAAGCCTTGATTGAGTGATGTAGCAAGTGTTTTTAAAAAGAACATATGCTTTCATATTGTGATGGTGAGATGGACAGTAAAAATGGTTCTTGCCAAAACTCCTACATTTTGTCTCCTGATTAAATATTCTACATGTTTTTAGATCTTTACTAACATCACAGATTTTTTTTTTTCATTCTTCAAGCAGTACGACTTTTGAAAAGTTGGATCTTGTAGCTTAAAAGTTGCCATTAATACATGGCTTTGGGTCTATTTTTGATCTATACCCTAGCTATAATCTTCTTTAATAGGTTTCCCCAACTCATGTTCACTTTGGGGCACTTCGTGGCCAGATTGTTAAAAGAATGCAGTAACAGAAAAAGTTGCCACCAAGGTTGATGGCAGATGCTGAATGCTTAGAGTAACAAAATCAGATTTCTCTTTTTGAAAATCTTGACGCTGGTATGGTTCTCTGCTTGTACAGCTGGATCAACATGGTGCTAAGCACTCTGCTTCCATTTTGGTGATTACTTGTGCCTAAACTGAGAAAGCAATTACTGGACTCAATGCAAATAATTACATGCCTGAAATAAATGTATAAATGCTGAATCAAGACAAGAGTGCTCAGGACTTTGTTGGACTTTACTCAGTTGTGCTCCTTGGATTTTCTAAAATTAAGCAGGGGATTCTTGGTGAGGGTGTGAGACTGTGAGACTGTACCCAAAACCTCACTGAAGCCAAAGGAAAGGCGCCCATTTAAGTAAATGGAAATACTCTCAGTCATTGGAATGGACTTTGGATCCTGTCCCAAACAGGTTTATTAATTCTTGGAGCGCTTCCTGTACATCAATAACTTCCTTTTGCAAAGCAATATATTGCTACATGATTGTTAAAAAATAAAATTATGGAAAGTTGAAGGATCATCAGAAAAAAATTATTAGCTTTTTATTATGCACATGTGCGTGCGTGCACACAATTTTTATCAAGTAAGCACTTTATTTTTTCAGGGTTTTTGCCTAGATCTGAATTTGTGCTTCAGGGATTTTGAAACATCATTTATATGAATTGATTTGGGACAAAATCCAGTGGACTGGCTTAAAATATTGAAGGGAGTTTTGCCAAGGGCCTTACTGTCTGCACATGAAGTTATGGTTCTTCAGTGCAGAAAAAATTATCTGTTTTCATTTTTAGGCATGTCATACCCGAACTGGCCTGAGGAGAGCCCCGTTCCACTCACAAGATTCGATGGCACTAACTCTGTGTTTTCAAGATATGCAAATGATAGTGTATATGCTAACTGGATGGTTTCACACTCAGCGGCAAAATTTATGGACAAGTTTGATAGCTAAAATTTTCTTTGTGAAAGGTAATGGACTCTTGAGGGGAACAAAGATGCAAAGAATGGAAAGTCCATTGGCTCATTCTTTGTACAACCAATAACTAACTTTTAAATTGGCAAACCCCTTTATTGGTAGTTTCTAAAGTGTGTTATTCATGCTGAAGACTATAATTGGTGATTTCCCCTTTCAGAAAACATATCAACCTGGATAAGAGTTGTAGTTCCAGTACTTCTTTCGAGATAGCCATTTTGCATATGGTTCCGTTCGGAAGCTTCGTACTGCAAATGGCCTCGCACTACATTCTTGCTGGCTTTTAGGCTAACCATCCTGCATTACAGCTTTCTTGGATGGGAAAATGTACTTGAACTGCTACTTTTATAGTGGCTGTTAGCATATGACCACTTGATCTAAGCAGCAAGCACAAACAATATATGGAAAGGAGGGGGGAAATAGGCTCCTAAATTATTGAGCTTGCTATAAAATGAGAAGTGTTACAATGACGTTGGCACTAACAAAGCCTGTATCTTGGTTTGGAAGCAAACATTAAGTAACTCAATAGAGGACTTGAGATTCAACATTTGAAGTCTTGTAAAATGTATTGTCTTGTCTTAATGAGAAAATAATTTGTTTTATTAGTCTAAACTTCTCTTACCTTTAGCACAATGGAGATAAATTTGATACAAGATAAGCTGTATAGACTGATGGCAATCAAGAGTGTTCATCTGACACAATTTACTTTCCATCACCTACATCTTACATTAAAATGTACAATCTTGTACAATCATAATTCCTCTATGAGTTCAAAATAGACTGTACAAGATTTTTAGATTGAATTCAAGTAAAGAGCTTTTGTTTGCAGTCATGTTCAGTGGGTTGGAGTCCTCCTCTCAGCTCCAAATTGGATACACTGCCATGCACAGGACACTGCCATGACATAACTCCAAGTAAATATATTACCTTGAAAGTCATAAGTAAACAACACTTGCACAGCAAAATTGGTCTAAAGCTCTACTGTTAATGAAAGTAAACAAGGAAAATGTCATTGGAATTTATTAAGCTGAAATATAACAATGTTGTGCTTAGAACGATGACTTGATATTTAGAATGATCAGACTGTGAGTGGTGTTCTATGTGGAAGAGTAAATGATCAGCACCTCTTTTGTCTTTATTTGTAATCTAATATGGTTAAAGATAACTTCTTGTTTGCTACAAATGTTGGGAGGTAAATCCCGAGTGACTACTTGTTAGCATTGTAACGGTTATTCTAAATAATCCAATTCTACCAAAGCTTGCTCCTGTCACTTACAATCCAATTTAGCTGTTCTCAGATGTTGTTTTGTGTATTAACTTTATGTTTCCATTAAAGTCTGTGATTTCAGAAACAAGAGAGTCAGACTGCCAAAACACAAACACAGATTTTCGTTTTACAAAAAGTGGGATATAAAGTGCTGTGTTTGAATTTAAACACCTTCACTGTTGGATATCACACTTGATCCTGTCCTGGTTTTGGACAAGCACTACGCAGAGTGACTTCTTCTTTGTATAAACATTTGCTGTGGTGTGTAATGCTTATGTACAGTAAACAGATATAGCTATGTATACAGAAGGGGTTCAGTTGTGATCTAATGGTGATTTTCACTGGCATGACACAACTGTGAGAATGCATACTTTTAAAGTAAATGGCACTGAATTAAGCCAATTATATGGGCGCGCTTTTTTTCCTATTGAGATCTATGAAAAAAGAGAGAAAAATGGCATTTGTGGTAACTTTTAGCTTTGTCCAGTCCTTTTCCTATATTTTATGTCTGTAAATGGAAATTCTTTATTTGCTATGAGCAATCAAGGCATCAAGATTTTTGGGGTTTCGTTGTTTGGGGTTTTTTTTATTCTTCCTTAAATTAAGAATTTCTTTTTATCAGCTATCTTCAGCAACAGTATTCAAGTGTGAAATGTGAAGCGCCCAGTTTCTAACCTGAAAAGCCCTGCAACAACATTGTTGTACAGCAGGTGAGTGGGATAGTAAGTGATGGGGAAATAACCAGTGAATGTAGAAAGTATTGTGCATTTTAGACTCCCAGCATGAGTCAATGTTGTTTCAACCATTAATTCCTGTGAAAAATTTCACTAATAGTTATTGTCACCTATGTTACCAGACATAGATTCTGCATATAAAATACATACACAGCTCATGATTATAGTTGCTATAGACAATTACCTGCATTAAGTGCATCTTAATGAAAAATTCTTAACAAGTGTTTCCTAATTCAACTGATTTTGACTCCCTTCTTGCTCATGAATGTGGTAAGAAATAGACTATTACTTTCAAGTATTCATTCATAATATGAAAGCTTCTTTTGTCTTCTGTGTATGCTATTTTTATAAATATTTCCATTGAAGTGTTTCCTACTTGTTCTGTGTTGCCATTAGTCAGAATGGTGACAATCTTGTTTCGGTTTCCCATTAAAGAGTAAATGTACTTCCCATGGGGGGAGAAAGTGATACTGCAGATGATTATTTCCATTGGTGCCAGAAATACGTACGCTCTTGGCTGCCCTGAGGAAAGGAATTCGAAGGGAACAAATTACTTGCCTAAATGTACAGATTAGAGGGAATAACTTTCTAAAATTTTCTGCTAGCCTTTTCTAAATATCTGCAGAGACGACATGGTTTACCCGGTCTGTGCTTTGAGTAGTGACAGATGGGGGAGAGTGTGAATCTCATGTGTTCTTCCAGTCATTACAGCAACACAAGGAAGTTATTGTAATATTCATATCTACCAGCTCTTCCAGAGGCATGATACTCGGATAATCTACTGTGAGGCTGCAGATTTTAATTTGCACACGTTAGCTTGTTTCATATAATAGAGATTTTTAAAAATCTTGTCCCATGAATATGAGGTACCTAACATTTAAATTGTGGTTTTATCTACTTGTCACACAAAATGTGTATGAATCTCTATGATACACTCAAGTGGACTTAAGCAATTCTCAAAAGCATACAGTAAAAGCCAGTTTCTATTCCTTGATGTTTTATAATCAACCTTACATGGACAATACAAGCCTCAAAATATATCTAAAAGGGATATTTCTACCGTAACGTTTGAAAGTTCAAAAATAATTACTTATAATTTTGAAATGCTTTTGTTTCAAAACTCAGCCCTCCTAAAAGCATTGTCTATCTCACTGCAGCTACAATCGTGAACTTATAACAAAATACTAGAGGTGACATTCAGCAGCACCTGCTCCTACATAGCACCAGGCAGTGTTCCCCATAAACAAGGTGCAGATTGTCCATAGTGAGATGAATGGTTTGACTTTTTCAGCCTAAGCTATCTTGCTGAAAAAACCCCAACCCTATGGTTCCCTAAAGATGTATAAAAGAATGTAAAATCTCAGTAAGAAAACCTAAGCTGTTCAGATCCACTGCTTCTAACTTCATATAATTTAAGTAGCCTCCCTGAAGTTAGTGGGATCATTCATGACTAAAGTATTCATAAAAATTTGCTGGTCTAAAGTCAAATATCCCAATAGTCTGCTTAGCAAAAGTACAAAAGATACTACCAAAATATGAACAAAGTAGCAATAGCCAGGGTCTAGCACAACATTGTAACTTGTCTATCTAGAAGCAGAATTTGGAAGCAGGTACTAGACACTAGAAGACAGGTAAGCACAAATGTATCTCTAACGTATATCTAAAAGATACACTGAATTAAATATTTTTTGGTATTTATCAAGATCTTCAGTAAAGATGAGTTGTTCATGTAAGCTGTGTTTCATATTTTTTTCTCATTTCTAACTCTTTGAGACAGCAACCTGCGTCTTCCAGGTTGTTATATCCAGAGATATATACTCTTAATGTATTTTAAGATGAATAGTTCCTCTCTTTTCATGGCACGTTTTTCAGTTTTACCTGGTTTTATAAAGGGTTGCATGGTATCTCAACACAACAAATTTCTTGCTAAAAACATCTTTCTTTGAGCTGTTATGAAAGTTCATTTTGCTGATAACATTCTGAAATTAAGTAAAAAGGTTTTGCCTACCTGAGTACAGACAAGTACACCTCCCCTTAAGCTCATCTGAAATAATTAGCTCCTTATTTTGGTACATTTCATAAAAATCCAACTTCATCTCACCTGGAAGCTGTTTCATATGGATTACAGGCCAATCCAAAATGGTATGAAGAATTTAAGAGCATTGCAGTTGTACTTTACATGCCAAGAAATAACATTCCAGGTTTCTCTATTAAAAAACAGAATGAAAGAAAAGCGTGTTCATCTGTGAGGTACTTTAAAAAATTAGGAATTTTTGAAATCAATGACAATGTAATGACTGTTGTCATTAGGTATCAGACCCAGAGTTTGATACTATCCTTCCTGATATAAGCAAACATGTATTAACATATAAGATAACTGGTTCAAGTGCATTTTTACCTTGCCACAAGAAAAGCTTTCCATTTAATCAGCTAAGCACAGAAGTTTGTAGAGGTTCAAACCATTACACTGATAGTAAGTAATGTGGATATGTTGAATAAATAGTGATGTTTACAGTAGGTGTTCTTGTTTGTTTTTTTTTTTTTTAATTATTTTATTTTATTTGCTCTCAAATATACAAATGGATTGGGTTTTCACAAAGCACTCAGCTTTGACCTAGGTCATCTCCCATTACATCCCTGATAAACCTCTGCTAGTTTTAATGGAGAGAAAGTATATCCAGCAGGCAAATCTTGACTCAAAATATCAATATAAAGAGATGCTTATTTTACCACAATATTGATGTAGTGGAAGGAACTACTAGTTGCATGGTCAGAATTACTGAATATGTCTGCACATAGATACAGTGTTTTAAAATGTTGTAGGGTATGAAAGTATAAGCAGTGACTGTTCCTGCCTAGTCTGCAGTTAAGGGGTAGGTCCAATCAGCCTGGTACCTGCAGAAGTCCCCGTGAGAAGTCAGGTTAGTCCAGCACTTTGTGTAAATTTCCTCTTGTATTTACATGACAACACACAAATAAAGCATAAAGTTAGAGATTTGGGGTCGAGGGGTGGGGAAAGCTGATATATCAGCTTCATTTTCTCACCCTCTCTGCAAGAGATTGTTATTAACAAAACCAGACACTATGATTATTTCTTAACTTCAGAAATGTGTTGGCATGTCCCAAAAGAGAAATAGAGGTCCCCTGCTGCAAAGCATGTCCATTGTAGTGGGACTAGGTTTTTATGTATTTCATAATCTCCTCTGAGTGGAGGACAGAAGAGAATGTAAGCCAACACATCTAGGGTCTTAATTTTAAAATTATGTTTGCAAAATAACTTATTATTAAATACTGCAGGGACACGTGATTTTAATCTTTCACAACACTAGTGCCAAGAGTAATGGTGGAGTTACTACATACCACATTAGCACTACACCTGTTGGATAAGGAGTCAACAGATGACTGCAAAGATGTGTGGTCTCTCTCTTCTCTGCTACCACCCCACTGCTCCCTTACTCCCCATTTGATCTGATCTGGGTAGGAACACAGATTTGCCCACAGGAGACTACTTCGTATGCTGAAGTCTGCAGGGACAGAAGGATCTGAGACGGTGAGGAGATGGGATCCCCTTCTTCTATTCATATTCTGCAGGATGGGGCTCCCTACCTTCTCACTCTTGTAGCTTGTGAACGGACAAGCTACTGAGCAGATGGAATTGGTAGTAGACAAATGCGCTGTCTCCCAGGCACAGGCCATGCAGAAGGTGTCATGTGAGGGTTCGCAGGGAGGCTTACTGGGAAGCGCAGGTCTAGTCTCACACTCACGTCCATAAACCCTGTGATGTAACAAAATCAATGTGAAGTTAAAGAACGGAGGTTCACTTTAAAAGTACAGTCCTGATCTGAACTGAGAAGTTAATGTACACATACCCTCTGACGTTAAGAGAGGGTTAGTACCCAATAAACACAACGTAGTTTGTGATTGTATATGCCCAGAGCTCTGAGGTTGTTATGAAAAGAGAAAATTATCGTTATATAGACTCACAGAATCGTTTAGGTTGGAAAAGACCTTTAAGATGCAACTCCTCCCACGGAAAGGTGTAGCTGTTAAAACCCCTTGGCACTTATAGCACCGGGTTCTCACTGTTAACCAATCTGTTGATACAATTCTCTCTAAATGTGCAATTATCACTAGCCAAAAACGTTTGGATTTTTAATTTCAACAAATTCCCAGCAACCAAAGGAAGGTTTAGAAACGCCAAAATAAACCTTCTGCATCCTTAGAGGCTTTAGAGATGTGAAACAGATCCAGTCTGCGTTCAGACACAAATGAAGCAAGTTTGGTTGGAGCACATACACATTTCCCTAAGTTTTTACCTTATGCTGGTAGACATCTCATTTAGAACAACTCAAGAAACTTTGGACTGCCAAACTGGAATTTTTTAGACCAGGATATAGCCACAGATTTGAATTCCTGTAGAAACTCAGCCTAGATCTGGACATCAATCAAACGTTGCAGTTTCCGGTCTGATTTTTCTACATTCCGCAGGTCACATAAGTACTTGTTAAAGCCCTTATATAATTTTTCAGCTGTTCAGGTCTTTCCCTCCTGACATGATCGTAGTTGAAAGAGTTTGATGTGAGCACTGATTTTCATTTCCAACATGTGCTATTTTCATAGCTCCCTGCCAATGCAATTTCCTGTCTGAATTTACTGTGCTTAAGGATGGAAGTATTTTAAATTTTTTAATAAAACTAAATCAAACAAGCCTTTATTATAAGCATTTGGTTGGCTAAGAATCTTGCTTGCCTATATTTAGGTAAATTTTAAGGTTATTTTGGGGAAAAAAATAACAATTCCACTTCCTCTTTCATATTTTGTGAAGAAGTAAACTATAGCCTGATGCAAATCAATAAAACAGTAGGATACACTGATCCTACTTGTTTATCAAACTGCTACCACTAACAACAATAATATCCATTTATTCAATAGCATTTCACAAAAAAGGAAGAAATTTGGAGTAACTTTGTTACAACCTTACATCTGTTGGGAAGGAAAATGTCAAAAGGGTGTCCCAAGTAAGTGGTGGCTGATATGACAGATGAGAGGAGGCAGCTCGAGGCAGCTGCTCTCATTCCTTGAGAAAGCTGGTAAAGGGTTCATCTTCTTAAGGTGACTGAAAAGTTTCAAAGAGCATTGTAAAGACTGAGATGTGGGAAAAGCCTACGGAAATATCCAGGAGATAAACACCAGGTTTTACAGTATATTTTTTTAAAAGTGTATGTAGCTTCAAGAATCAGCAAGAGAGAAGCAAGCAGAGTTCATTTTCTCCAAGATAGTTTTTGTCTACTCAGGACTTTCAGTGATTGATTTGACAGCAGAAGACAAGAATAATTCTTTCTGCTATAGGCTATAAATAATTGAGAGAGATTTTAGCCTTGAGTGAGGAAATCATTCAAAAACACACTTAACTGGTCTTCCTGTGCAGAGAGGCTTTCTGAACAGTGGCCTGGTCCAGACATAGCAAATAAAAAGGTATTAAGTTTATGCTGATTATAAGGATTTTTATTTTAAAACATGACAGTTGGAAGTCTCAGCCAGTGTTGCTCTTCCAGGATCATTCGTTAAAATGAACCATGACAATTTGTTAGACACTGAGCAGAAACAGATGATGCGTGTTTTTGTAAAAACACTACTGAGAATATTTTAATTTATACTCAAAGATATTTATCACCATTCTTGCATGCAGAGAGATAAAGTAAGCAATCAAACTAGATTGCAACAAGTTGTCATTAGAGACAACTTTTTAACCAAACAGAAATAACGTTTATTGAATCATTCTGACTTGCTTAACTGAGTCTCCACTATAGTTTACAAATGTTACGAAATGTGAAATGAATGTTTTGAAATGCTAGGCTTTCAACTAGAGATTAATGGTAATAGTTACCATTTCAAATGATGATCATATATTTATTAAGCAACACATAACACAATACTATTCACGGTATTAGAGCTTGAAATGCAGTAATATGAATAGCACATATTATCTTTATTTCTATAAAAGGCATCAAACATGCAGTAAAGACCTTGTTATACAAGATTCGAACATAGCTCAGGGGAGCAGAGGGAGAACATACAGTGGTGTACCTTGCATATTGACCCTATAATCCATATCACAACAGAAAATGCACCAAAAACATCACATCCCCCTCAGCAATGAAGCAGCCCCTTCTAATGTGTCACAGGTAGACGAGGGTCCCTGGTTACTCTGGATACTGAAGTTAAAAACTGAGATTAGAGCTTTTAGCCCACTTGCTTATTCCACACAGTCCCTTGGTGGCTCCCTGTTCCCAGCGTTAGGCTGGCTGTGCCCTGACCTCCCTCTGCAGCAGGGAGGTTGCTGCTGGCCTGGGAATCTGGGGCAGAAAGTTGTGCCAGTTCATGCTGGGCTGCTGCTGGCAGTTTCCCATCTCAGGCAAGAGATGCCCAAGGACCCCTTCCTTTTGGCACCACCTCATCTTTCCAGAACGCCAGCCCTGCTGCGTTTGCCCCACGCAAATCGCCTATGTGCAGAAGCACCAGCTAGAATCTTCCTCATCGCCCGTCCTGCCTCAGGTCTTGTTATCAGCTGGAGGATGTCCTGAGGACATGCACCTTGTTTTTAGCCCGGGTCTTATCAAACCTCACAGGCAGCCTGTATCACTTGCAGCTATCAAGCAGTAGGCTTGCAACTGAGAGATCAAAATTGTAGACATTTGCCCCACACAAACACACACAAAATTATCAGCAGCCTATTAGCATTCACAGGTTAAGCTATTTTTTCACCTGTTACACATGGACAATTTTTATAATTTGCATTTGTCTGCATTAGTAATGAACATCCTCATGTTTTGAGTGTACGTCAGTAACTTCAACACAGCCTGCACACAGTCTCTAAGATGCTCGAGTTGCAGAAACAATATTAAAATCTTTTTATCTCTGTGCTTATCCTGTCATAGACATAATTTGGTTTTTTAAATAGTACAAATTGTTGCTTGTCTAGCACAGTCACAGAATTGGTAACTGACATTTTTGAAATTTAAATTAAAAAGAGAATAAAAATTGAATAGAAATGTCATTTATAATCATTCAATTCCATCTAGTAAATACTTCTGAACCTGATATTCCCTAATTTAAATGGGGCGCAGGCTGCCAGATCAGTTCTTTCTCATTCTACTTCTAAAAATAGGAGCAGGGAAGGAGAAGCAGGAACAAATTTTTCTTGTTCTTGACAAGGAGTGGGAACAAATTCAAGTGAATTTCAAAGCATCTTGCTATTCAGCTCTTCTATGACTGCATTTCTATTGTAAAATCTTGCTTTGAATTAACTTAATTTGGAGCTCCATTTTACCAACAGATGTGAGCCATTGCAATATTCTCATTAGCAAAGCTTTTTCTTAACAAAGATAAAAGCAAAACAATTGTTACAAGTGAAAAATTAAAGAGGAGCCTGTGAGACTGCTAGGAAGGTAGTGCAGTGACATTTGATCCTGACTTTGCAAATCAGTTCATCTTTACCAACTGGTTTTATAATGAAAATAGAGACGTCTCAACAGCATGCTTTAACACGTTTCTCAAAATCAGCTGCTGTTTTTATGCACCACAGGAACAGATGCTGATTTCCATGAAAATCTAAACACGGTATTTTCAACTGCTCAACTGAGGTATGGTATTTTTTTCTGGTTTTCTATTGACATTCTACGGCACCCAGGAGGGTTCCCTCTTGATAAGGGAACAGTGTATATCCTACCTTCCTCTAGCCCTGTCTTACACTGTTTCAACACTGTGAGAATTCTTCAGTCCTTGCTAGTAAAGTAGTACTAATAAAGTCATAATACGATTTTATTATTATTTCCATGTCATTGCATAGGAGGAATAGCTTACAAATATGGAAAATGTTGCACTTAAAAATGTTTTAATGATGTACAGGTAACAAGAAGTGGTACCAGAAACAAGAGAAATGTGGCTTATTTTATGAACTAACTGACTGGAGTTTGGACTCAAAGGGAAGGAGACCTTTTAGGCAGTGACAGACAAACCTGTAGCTAACTGGAGAAAAAAATCAGAAAACCGGAGTGGAGTAGGTAGATACTACCAAAAATGGGTCAGCACAGACAATGAACACATGAGAAGTTTCTTTGTCTCTGGTTCTGTCTATTGTACAAAGAAATGAACACCATCTTTGTACTAACTGTTTGCTAATCTGTCAGCATGGATGATCACCTCTGTACTGTACCTCCCTGCACCTTTGTCTTTGTTTTGTGTAAAAGGTGGTGGTGGATTTTTTTTGGCTGCCAGACAGGCCCAATGGGTACACCAGTTTATGCAGTAAGGCATATTAAATACTGATATACTGTATATTTTGTATAAAACATGAAGCATCACAGATTAAGGAAGCTCAAGTATTTCCCTCTTTAAAGATACTGTATTTAATGTAGATATTTATCTGAATAACTTGAGCTTTGGTGCATGAGGTTTTCAAGTATAAAAAGGAACCCAACCAGATAACCAACCAAAAGACCATGATAATTTATAGTTATCTTTTCAGACAAAGAGTGCTCATGAATGATTGTCTGGCTTAAATCTCATATATAGGATGACCTAACTTATTACTCTTTCTGCAGTAAAAGACAGTGAAATCTACAGCTTAAAAAGTAATATAATAGGATTGATTTAAAACATATTCCTTTATAGTTTGAACAGGTTGGTGTTCTGCAATACTGGAGAACGAAAAAAAAAGGAATGTGTAATTTTGGGTACGTTTTCCATAATACTGAGTCCTGTAGTCAAAGTCCTCCTCATTTGTTTTCCATTCTAGGTACAGAATATAGCTGCTTGGACTTTGTTTCAGAGCTGCTTTATAGTCAATATATTTGTGACAAAACTGTCCTCTCTTTTTTACAAAAATGCCTAAAGCGCTTCTTAGTATCATTAGACAGAAGCTATATGGTAAAGGCGTCTCAGAATAGTCAGAAATAAACCTATATAGAATTCCAGCACTACACACGTGGATTACTTTCCATGTGTGTTACTACTGGTTAGTCTGGTGTGACACCCTGGTGCAGTCACAAGTGAGTGGTAGAGCCCTGGGCGTACATTGTGCCTGCCAGAAAAAATAAGGCCATGTGGCCAGGAAAAATCATCAGCTACCGCTGCAGAATATCGCCCGCTGCTCTCAGCTGGAGGCAGCAGTAGAGCCCAGGGACTTAATGCAGCTCCCTGCAATTCCCCTTCTGCCTTCCCACTCCTCTGCAGCACAAGCCGAAGTGACACCTGTACGTCTGTTACAGTGATGTTTCTGGGATCTACTTGCTACCATCAAATTGCTCAGCAAACACTTGTTGCTATTAGCGACTATATACTGATCTAAAAAAGTTATTTTAAGAGACTGTATCCAAACAATTCTGATAGATCCTTTATACGCTTTACCAGATGCCAATACCATTGATAAACTCAATTATCACTAATCAAAGAAAAGGCAAGTCGACTATAGTAAGCATTTTTCTTACCAGACAAAAGCTTTTTCAGATAGTAGATAAAATTAAATCTTATTAATTTACAGCTCTGATTGTACTGACTATCTTTTCCAATAAGGAACGTCTTCTATTTTCATGAATGAGTATAAAATAATTAAGTCTCCTTTAATGTATGAAAGGAGTCTGTATTGGTTGATACGGTGGTTTATACAGTCTGTATAGACTGTTTTCTAACGGGAATTTCTGAAGGGAAGTAATTTAGCAACTGTGATCCCAAAATAGCAGGAAAACCCAATCTATAGCAGCTCATTTCCCATACATTATATAAATTATATGCTTCTGGGTCCAAAATTTAGTACATTATAATACCAAAGAATTAGTATTTATTTGATACCAAACCACTACATAAATAAATGCAGTCCTTCAACATTCAAAGACATAGAGGCCAAAAGTCTAAGCATTGCCAAAATCTAAATGTTGCTACAATGCAAAATAAAGGGAACAGTAACAATAAATACAGGAAGATTACTGCATGGTAGAGTTGCTCTGGTGTGCTGGTACAAAGTTTATGTATGCGCAGCCTCTCCTAAACCTGTCACAAATCAAGGGATGGTTTCAGCCTCTAAAGCAGTGAAGCAAAATATCCAGACCTTCCAAGCACCTTTAATACTCATTGTAGATGCCCCACGATAATGATAAGACAGTAACAGTTCCTTGTTGACTTTGGGAGGTACACACAAAGCAAGCCTTAGGTTAGCCTTCCAGTGACTACAGCGTCGTCAGCAGAGGTTTTTCTTTGATTAGTGATAATTGAGTTTATCAATGGTATTGGCATCTGGGAAAGCGTATAAAGGATCTATCAGAATTGTTTGGATACAGTCTCTTAAAATACCTTTTTTAGATCAGTATTCCCCAAGCCAGACGTAAGTTAATTCTACCACCTCACCTATGACCCCTTATTTCACAGCCCATAGCAACAAGAAGTATTTGGACAGGACCAGCGACAAAGGGCTATGGAACATAATTTAGAATGAAAGCTCAAAATGGGGATTTTAAGGGAAGAAAATATAAATCAAGATGATTAAAATACTGCAGGATGGTTTATTTCAGGCTACTAAAAATTCTTAATACTTTTGGTCACGTTGTTCAATATCTGTTATAAATAATTTGCAACAATTAAAACAAGGAAAAAGAAAGCGGCTTCACATGGGATCGTGCTGGAATTGTGCCATCAGCTGTGGTATTTGACAAAAAGCCCTGTGTCAAAGCAAAATAATGACTATTGTTTGGCAATTAAAGCTCTGAATTTTCAGGCAAAATAACAGACCATTGTTATTATTTCACATACACATTTAATTTCAGCTTGAGAGGATAAGAGAACAAAAATATCCACTGTTGAAGGATGGTTGTTTTTTTCTTCTTTTTTCCTTTGGCCTCATTTATACTATTCCTTCACTTCGGCATCATGTTCTCAGATCAGCTCCTCTCTCTTTTTTCCTATTGTTTCTTCCCCTCCAGCCCACACATATGCTTAAAAAAAAACCAAAGGGGGCCAGGAAAGAAAAAATAAAAACCAAGAAAAAAAAACCCAAACCACTAGAGGCTGAAGCTAATGCTGTTCTGGAAAACACTTTTTCGAATCAGCTATTGCCAACCACTTCCTTTCCCCTAACTGTATCGATTTAAGAACTCCATTTACCAAAGTTTAGAAAAACATTTTTAAAGTCTGTCTCTATGTCTCTAAAATAATCATCCTGTAAGGCACTGTAGAGCTCTCTCCACATAGTGGCAAACAGGCTCTTGTGCAGAAAATCGATACCTGGGAAGCCTGAGGGACAATATTCAGAGTCTGGCTGCTCTCTGCAAACCAACCAGTGGGTGATGCTGGGTTGTCAGAATGTCTTTAAGTTCTACATTGCAGTGATAGTTAATGAAATCAGTAATTTCAGTTATTTCCATTCTGTTATCTTCTTGTACTTCCAAATAATGTTATGCCTACAGAACACGGCAGTCTCTAGTATCGATAAGATAACAACGGGTGTTTAGTAAACTCCTACCCATTTACCATGACACAGACGACAAGCAGGAGCTGAGGGGTACTCAACAGTCATCTGTAACATGCAACACCGAAACTTCGCCTGATGTCAAGTTTAAAAGAGTAGTACGTTTACATACTGTTTTAAAAAAAAGAATGAACCCATGTTTATCTAGTTTCAGGAGCGCCTATGTGAAAATCTAAAACCTTCTGATAACTCTTTTCTCCATGAGCCTTTTCGAACATATTTTTGATGGATACCTAACTTTGACTATCCAGCCTCATGACAAGCTTCAAAGAATAGGAAAGTGCCAGCACAGACAGCCAGTCCCACCAGCCAAGTGTGCTTTCCCTGTTAATGGACCAGAGCAGTGAAGCGGAGCCTGACAGCAAAGAGTAATAAGAGGCTTCTCAGTCCATATGGAAAACCCCTGTCTATTTAAAAACTACCACTTATTTAAGACATTCCCTGGAAAGACCTTTGTTGTCTGACACCTTAAAATCTCAACTGAACGGGCCAGGTCCTTGGACACCTAGGCTGCGTGGCGAGTGTAGCTATTCATGAAGGAACACGTTTCTGTCTGCCTGAAGACAAAGGGCCGCTCTGTGCAGACCGGGTGCAGGCCTGACAGAATAGCAATGGGACAGTGGTGGCGGCATCTGTGGCCAAGACCATGGGGCTCTGCTCTGGGAGGCACGGGGTGCCTAGCTTCCAGGCAGGTGAGCAGCCACAGGCAAACAGCAGTGATGTAAAGAGGGGGTGGAGGTCTTTACAGAGTAAGCCTTTACCTGCTTTTGAGTGCATTTGACTGTTTTTGATGAGCGGGGCCAGACACATTTGCCATATAGTTATGACAGAACGTTACTACCTCACCTGCTTCCTGAGCTGTTCTTGGCCTCATCCCCTGAAGCTGTTACAGGCCACCTTTATGTAGATGGCTGAAAACTGCACGAGATCCTAAGCCTGGCTTCCTTTCAAGTCAAGACCTGCAGAAAATAATAATAATAAAGTATAATGAAATGTTCTAGAAAAGCTGAACTGCAAATAAATATTTGGGTAGGTAGAAATTAACTATCAGTAAATTCTGCGTGTTGTAGACTCCGTGTCTCCAGCAGAAAGGCTGCCTCATAATCCTATCGTTTCGTTAGCATTTGACAACTCGGCACTGCCGTGCTGCCGCGGGATCTCTGCCAGCCGTTCGCCTCAACGGCTGCCGCCGCGGCCCGCCCGCTCGTCCAGCCGCGGTACACCAGAGCGCAAGCGGGCTGCGCCGCCGGGAACCGGACACCTGCCGGGCCGGGCGGCTGCACACGGCCGAGGTCACCGGGACCCCACGCCAGCGGCGGGAGGCCGCGGGCCTGCCTCAGCGGCGACCCTCTTCCCGCCACGCCCGGGAGGCCCGCCCGGCCTGCCCGCCTCACGCGTGGCCTGGGGCGCTGCGGAGCGGGACAAACCCGCCGGGGCGCGCCTCCCGGCCGGGCTGCCTATCACTTATTGCCCGTCACGTATGGGCGCGTTCGTTACGCTCCTGACATCAGCCCTCCGCCACGCACTTCTCGCCTTTCCCGGGCGACCAGAGCCCAACGCACCTTCATCCTCGGGATGTGCGGAGGGCTGGGCGGCGGCACCCCGGGGTGCTGGGTGGGCGGGAGGCCGCGGGACGACGCCGCCCTGACGGCCGCTCGGCAACGGCCCCAGCGCCGCGCCCCCCCCCCCCCCCCCGGTTCTCTCCGTGGGCCACCGCCACGTGCGGAGAGGGGGGCGGGCGGGGGGACGCTCCTACGGCGCGGCCGCCGATCCCGCCCCGGTGGGCGGGTGGGGGCGGCCGGTGCCGTCCCCTTTAAGGGCCACGGCGGAGGCACCCCGCCCGCCCGTTTCCTAGCGCACAGGAAGTGGGGCAGCGGCTCCGCGACGGGGCCCGCCCGGTGAGTACGGTCGCCCCGCGCCCCTCCGGCCTTCCTGCTCCCCCCGCTCGGCACCTCCCGCCCCCACTCCCCGCCTCGGCCGGCTGCGCTTCTCACCCGGCCCCTCGGTCTCTCGCCTGCCCGCCGGCCTCGGCCCGCCGAGGGGGCCGGTCTGCGGCCGCCTCCCAGCTGCCAGGGGAAGGTGCCGAGCAGCGCCTCGGGAGCGCGGCCGGCCTGCGGGTAGCGGCATAGCGGCGGCTCCGTCCCCGTGTCCCGGCCGGGAGCGGGTCGGGCTGCGCTGGGCGGCGCGGAGCGTGTGGCGGGGCTGAGGCCAGCCCGAGCTAACCCCCCCACGGCCGGGGGGGGGGGGGGGCGGGGGGCGGTGTCCGCTCCGCGGGTGGCGGCCGTGCCCGGGGATAAACAGCTGGGGTCTCTAGGCAGCGCCTAATCGCCCTCGTGGCGGGGCCTTGCAAGTCTAATTCGGTTTTTATCTTAGCGCTATCTCAACAATAAAATTCATCTCTCTTCCTCCTCACGGTTGCGTTTCCATTGTGTTTACTACCCTTAAATGTGTTGGAGAGTGCGGTTTCGGAGAAACACGCATCTGGAGACGGCGTTGGGAGCGCGATGCGGTTGAATCTCCCCGCAGAACGCGGCGTTGCTGGTCTCCCCTGTGTCGTTGCGACCGGAAGAGATCGGGGATAGTGCAAAGCTGGAGCGGTCGTAGCGTCATCTCCCCGTTCCAAGGCATGGGCTGTTTGGGGATTGCATTTTAACTTGATTAAACCCCTGAAACCCCCATTCCTTCCACCAACACACCCCTAACCCCCACAAAATAGAGGAAATTATAAGAGGTTGCTTAATTATTTTTGGTGGGCTATTTAGACTTGTTTAACTATGGTTTATGTCTCCTATTACTGTCAGCCAGGTTCTTGCTTAGTAAATTAAGTGCTCTAGTAAACTGTGAAAGTTGGAACATTTTGATATTGAACATAAAAAATAAAATTGCATCATTGTTATTGGTCTATTAATCTTGAAACTAATTAATTTATAGGAAAATGCTAATGCAGAAACAGGGAAGTTGCAATTAAAACAATTTTTAAAGCTGAATATACGAAAAGTTAAACTTGATATTAACTGTTTTCTGTGAATTACAATACAGATCTGCTTAATTAACATTTACTTTATTCTGTGGTTTTGTAGTTTATGTTTTTTTCTCTCCAAGTCCCTCTATCAGGCGGAAATTGAGTCACTGAGCTCTTCTGCTAAGCTTGAGATGATGGATAAGGACTAAGTGTATGCTATTGCTCTGACGGGTAACTCAGAAGAGCTGCAACAAAAAGTGGGGTTGTTTTAACACACAGTGAATATCCCTCAAGCTAATGTCATACAGTAAATTTTTTTTTTCCTTTTTTTTTTTTTCTTGGAGACTGTAAATGCCAGGGCCCGTGAGTAAGACTGTTTCTTCTTTTCTAGCATGCACTAGCTGAAAGTTCCTGTCTTGCTCCGATGTGTTTGAAGAAAACTTCTGGCTTCCCTTTATTAGCTAGATAGTGAGTCCCCAAACACTGTCAAAGACAGCAGCTTGGAAGTATTCCCGGTAGCTGTCAGTGGAGATAGATGGGTTTTGTGGACAGGGTGTTAGCTATGGGCCTCCATTATACCCTGAGGCTTTTATGGGAGACTTTTGCCAGTAAGTCGTTATTGCAAAGATCAGGAGACCCACACTGAGTGTTGCTACAGCACCACTGTCCTAAACTGTCAGTAGCTGAGAGTGGAAGGAAGAACAATGATTCTGAAATACAGGTCTGTATGGCACAAGTAGAAAATGTTTAGCTTGTCTGTTCCTGGAGGAAACCCACAGAAACTTCAGTGTGACTAAGACCAGTTGGTTGTGAATAGTTCTTTCCCTTCTTGATCCCATGACTTCGTTTCACTGTCTTCCTCAGGCTTAAAGGGGGAATTAAAAAAAAAAAAAAAAAAAAAAAAAAGGAAAAGAAAACTCCAGACCCGTCATGAAGCCTGCAGCATCATGGTCAAAGTTGCACCAAGTTATTCTTGAACTTAAATTCTTTGCTTTTAACTTCCAGCCCTGGGATATGGGTCTTCCTAAGTCAGTGAGAAACATCATCTGAGGGCATAGTTAAATGATAAGTAGCTGTGGTCTGTTGCCAAGAAAACCCACAAACATATCTGGCACAACAATTTCTGCCCCTGGACCACAGTCTGCTACTTTGTTTGCCAAAAGTGTTCTGTGGACCTGTTTGTAAAAAGAATCACCAAAATGGCCTGAGCTTTTGAAAGAGACAAAACTAAGCTTGGGGGAGGGAGGGTATAAGAAATATGAGGCCATTTTTTTTTACTGCAGAAAACAAATTGCACAATATTTTTCTTAACTCTGAAACAGCCTGTTATTATGAAGCAAGCTTCATGACTTTGCAGTATTTTCTCTAAATAATGCTGAAGCAGGATCATGGAGGTGGGATGAAACTCAGGCTTTGGATGAGGATTTGGGTGACGCTGGAACTGATGATGTGCTTGGTTTTCAGTTAGCTCATCTGTCTTCTACCCTCTTAGAGGACCAGCCCTCCAGAATAAAAGTATGGGAAGACACCGTAATAATCTTACTTCTGGAAGAATAAAATAACAAATAGACAGGGTTTTCAAGCCCAAGATTTTTTTTTTAAAAAAAAAAAAAGTCTTTAAAAAACAGTTCTCAAAGGGCACAATGGAAAAAAAATATTTCAGGAGCAAAATAGCTTTTGTAAAAAAGAAAAATAAAATACTGTGCTTTATCTATGTGACTAATTATGCTCTTGCAAGCTTAGTGCTGGAAATGTGAAAATGACATCATAATTCACAAGGTGTTCAGAAATGTAATGCTTTTGTGAGAGAATTGAAATATAGTTATACTTCTGAGTTATAGCCACAGCTTGTAAGAAGAATTTGCAGAAGGATGCTTCTCACTGTCTGCCAGAACAGTTTCACTTTGAATGATGATTAGAAAAGCCTAGCACATCCATTAATGTTATTATTTATTAGAAAAATCTGAAAGTGTACAATGACTTTAATACTCTTGCTTTTTTATGAAGCTCTTTTGAAGGGAAAAAAAAAATTCTGAAGGCAGGAACAGTGCTGCAGGTTGCAGCCCTCCTTGTCATGAGTGTCTTCTGGTGCAAAAGGAGGGGAAGGTGATACTATCTGAGTCCTTTTTTAGGTGCATCTAGCTGCTGCTTTCATCTAAGCCTGTTTAAAAAATTTTATAGTAAGGCTGTGAGTATCTTGCATATACCTAAAAATGTAGATAGACAGGTTAGACAGCTTAACAATTGGGTATCTTACACCTTGTTGTGTGTCTAATCTAACTGAGTGGTTCTGAGGGTCACTGCTAGCTGAGAAACTTTTTTTAAATAAAGTAACTGGATCGTCATTGCAAGCTATATGTAGTCACTAAAGATCAGAGGTTCAAGGGGAAAGGAAAATGAGCATTTTTTTCCTAATCCTGGAAGATTTTGCTGCAAGTGAAAATATGGCACACTAAAATACATATAAGAAACTTGTACTCTTTCTATGGTAGTGCTAGGCTATCCATACTGGGTCTCTTTTGGGTATGGTAAAGGTGGCAGGAGGCATTTGCTCCACAATTATTTTAGAGTGGGTATGGTAGGAAGAATTATCTTGGAATGATCTCTGGTTTACCTTACCTGTTTTTAAAGGCTTTTCCGATTCACAGACTAAATGCTCTAAAACTCTTATTAGCGAGTTGATAAAGGTGGCAAGCCATTGCAGGTACTGGGAGTGCAAATGTGAGAGTTGGAAAGACCATCAATACAGCATCAGTGTTTCAAAGTGAAGATCAGAGCATCCAGATGTGACTTCAGGCAAGGAAGCTATTGCGTGGGGAAATCTTGCACATACTTTTTTTAATCTAACCATTTCCTGCCATTCTTAATCAGCTCCAGTTGTAATCAAAAATAACTATAGTGGTTGGCCTGTTTACTCATTAATGTCTGCCTGCCGTAGAAGTGCCTTCCAGCACTGTGCCCTTGGTTCTATTTGCTTCCTTTAGCCCTTACCATTGTCCTGGGAAGTTCTTGGTCTGGGCTCCATCTGCTTCCCCAGCCTGCAGTGGAGGGTGAGCATGTCTCCTCGATACGTGTATTTGAGGAACGCGTTGTTGGCAGCAGTGTTGGTGGGTGACAGAAAGGGCAGGTCTGCCTGTGTTTTTTCTTTCAGCTTCTTCCTCCTTTGTATTAAACAAGTCTTTCACTGGTGGAGTGGGTGCGTGATAAAGGGCAGGTCTCTCGCTGGTTTTCTTGCCCTTTCTTCCCTGTGGTAAGCAGTGCTGTTTTCACTGGTGAAGCAGCTGCTGGAAGAGGATCCTTCTCCTTTATGGTGCTGGGCTTTCTGGTAGGGATGTTGCTTAGGGAAGCTGTCTGGAAAGCCTGAGTCAGCATCCAATGGCCAGCATACATGTCTGGTGTCGACAGTGAGTCTTCTCATCAGCTTCTCTAACTATGGCCAGAAATGACCTAAAAGTTACTTCGATAGATGGGGTAAGAATGTTTAACCGTGGGAGTTTGAGTGCAAGTACACAATAGGCAACTAAAGGAAAAATGTGCAGAACTGAAGTAGTGCAGCTGTCTAGGCAGCGTAGGGATGGCTGGACTGACACATTTGGCGCTTGTTCTCCCAAAAACTAAGGGAACTAACTTCACTCTTCTGTGGTGTACTGCAGAGAATTTCTGTTAAAGGAAACTGGTACTCCAGTTATAGAACAGCAGTAAAATTCTTTCATGGCTAATGAATTCTCTGGAGATGGGTTCTGCCACATACTTAGTGGCTGTCACAGGCAACAGTCTTCTCATTGAGCTGAACGTAGCTCAGAACTGGTTCTCATGTTCAAAGGCAAAATAATGCAAAGTAGAACAGCTAGGAGTTAAAGGTAGTCTTAGAAATACAATACTTGCTTGTATTAAATATTTCCAAACAGCGTAGGTCTTTTTATCCCTATATAGATATCTGCTATTTATTTTAGTATTTAACTTTGACAAATGAACATCAACCACAAAAGGAGGTTGATGTGTCTGCACATCATGCTTTTTGTCAAGATAGTAAACCAGTGCTTTCATAAAAGATCAAAATTGTAGGACACCCGAGTTCTCTAAAAAGTTGTATACAAAGCAAGGCTAGTTTTGGATTAACATGTTAGGATTTGGACATCAGGGTGACTAGTCCCAGATAATCTTGTAAGGAAAAAGAGGCCTAATAATTTTTCAGATGCCAGCTGCAAGAGAAAGACATGGAAAAGACAGTTTTTAGCTTGCAGGTATGTAGTTGCAGGAAGCTGTGAGAGTTTAAAGCTGCTGGCTGAGGTGCTGCTGTACAGAGGTGCTGCAAATAATTGTTTCTAGATGATGTGGGTATATCCTATGACATTTACTATGTGATAGTTAATTGTAGCAAGGTATTGTAGCAAGCAGATTTTCTGCTACTCCAGGGTGCATGTCTGGTGTTTCCATAGGTGTATCTTCTTTGTAGAAACAGTAGAAATAATACTTAAACAATTATTCTGGGTTGAGTTTGTGTTGCTGTTGTGAGGGCAGGTGTTGAGCAGAGATGAACAGGAAGCAACTGAAGCTCGTTGGGAGCGCTGTTACATTAAAGCAGTGGAAATGCATTAAAGGAGAGGAAGTGAGATAAATGAGCTTGTGTTTTGAAGCATACTCTGAAAATAAAAAATGCTAGTCTTTAGCACAGTTTAGAGTCTCTGGAATTATATGGAGGGGTAAGTCATCAGTTTTTATGAAATAAAATCTGTCCTGGAAGGGTGTTTTGGGTGATAGGTTTCAGATGACTTGTGGTAGTACTTCTGCTGTCTCTTAAATGTTTCCCCAAGCAATGGTGTCAAAAATGGTAAGACAGTTGTCAGCACTGTTGATACTACTCTCATCCCTGGTGGCAGCAGATGGCTTGCATGTCTTCCTAGTGCTCTGGTAGAGTGGAAATTAAGACTGCTGAGTGACAGTAGTTTAGTCATTCTTTCATGTGCTCTGAGAGCTTCTGATACAGATCGAAGTATTCTGAAGAAGGGACATACAATTTGCAAAGTAGGAGGATGAGTGTTGGTTGAGGTTGCTGCCAGCTGGGCAGAGACTGGCACGACAGGTGTGCCTGCCTCTTCCCAGTACGGTGTGGAAGCAGTGCTCCAGTGAGGTGTCAGTGCAGGGCAAACTGACCCAGTGCTCCCAGTGTTTGGAATAAGACTGAGTTTTAACATCCAAAATGCTATATTAGATTCTGCTATTAAGTGCTACTAAGCATGTTTCTTTCAGTTGTTTTTTTTCTTCAGATTTCAGACATAATCCAGTGATTTTGGTTTTTTTACATTTAATCCTTCAGAGTTGCTCCTTAGTTATGTACGGTCCTGAGCTTCTATTAGAGTTTTACCTAGCTAGATGGAGAGGTGGAAGTGTGGTAGGGATTTAAGTTGACTGTCTGAAGGGGCAAGAGGAGAAGGTAACAAAACTTTAAACAAATAGCATAATAGAAATGGCTGCCAGTAAGGACCACGTGTCAAATGTGGCACTAGTCAGTTTGCGACAAGTGTCTGTGGTAACAACCTGTATGTCCCTGGTGTGAAGCAAAACTAGTGCAAAAAGAGAAAATAAAATGTGAAATATGAGCACAATGGAAGAATGGCACAAAGAACCTGCAAAAACTCAGCAGAGGCTTACAGAAACTCCTAGCTTCTCTTCCCTCCAAATTATGATCATCTCTTTCTGAAGAGGATGAAAGATGGTCCAAGTGGTCCAAAGACTGACTTCAGGGAGTTGAAAAACACAGCAGAGAGATGGAGCAGGGTAATGTGAAGTGTTGAATGTTTGGTGTTTTTGTTTTTCATGCTTGTGTCTTTTTCAATGTAAGGCAACTTTATAAAAAAAAAAAACAAAAAAAAACAAAAAAAAAACCCACCAAGTATCAAGATAGATGGTTCTGACAAGCTGATAGCTTCACTATTTTCAGTGGAGTCTGGTATTACTAGTCCTTTAAGAGTAAGTTAATGCTTAGTTATCCTGTCAAATTGAAAAATTACAGATGACATAAGTGCATCTAGCTGTGCTTCTGGAACGCACCAGATGTTTCTCAATCGTTTGGCATCCAGCTTTCACTTCTAGTGACATATTCATGGCTGACTTGTTGTGCTGAAAGCAGGGCCTAAACTACTAGGCTGATTTTTAGCCATTCTAAAAATATTTGTAGGTTCTGTTCCTCCTTCCATCGTAGCTTCCTGAACTGAGGAATAACAAAGTAAGCACATTTTTTAATACCACATCTGAACTTCAGCTAGCTGATGATGTTTATTTAAGAAACTTTAGGGTGATTGATTTTCAAGGCAGCATTTTTCTCAAGATTTCTGTATCAAAGTGGCTTTAGATACTTTAAAACTCTCAAAGCAGAAATACTGATTGGACAAAATGCACAGAAATGTCTTCCAGAGGTCCCTTCAGGAATTTTATTGCTCTTCAAACTTGCAATGAGGAGATTTCTATGCAAATATTACTGGTCTAGAGTGCCTCCCACAAAATTTGGCAATAAATTGTAACTTTAATGGGAACGTTGCTGTGATAGTACTTGGTGCACAGTTGTCCAATGAAACATTTTTATGAAATTTAAATTAATTGCCCTTATATGTTTCTGCTTTTAAGGCAGATATTAATAGGAGTCTGAAAGTCTTTTTAGAAAAGTGGGGTGCGCTTAGGAAATTAACTTCTCACTTTTTTCACTTCAACTGGTACAACTTCATCATAACCTGATTTTTTACTTCCTTGACAGCAGTATAGCTCTTACCATAGAAAAATTACAGAAAATGAAAAAAACTCTAACTCCTCCACAGGATTAAGTCTCTAACTTTTTTAAAATGCTGGCTAATTGGCTGTGTAACTGTGTTAGAAATAACACCCTGGCTAAGAACTATCCTTTTCCATCTCTTCTTTTCATAGGTTAGAAAAAGAAATCTGTATGTGATGACCACTTTTTAGGTACCTTTGAGAGCCTCAAAGGGAGTCTGGTTTACTCTACGTCATTTTCAGATTTGCTTCATGACTGTGAGGAAACTGGATGCATGACCTCTCTCCTTTCCTTCCACAGTGGGAAATCCTCCACTGGTTCTCTGTATGAACTTGGAGGATAACTGTCCTTTAAAAATAACACAAAAGTTTACATATATTGACGTATATACTTTCACTATGCTCAGGGTACAGTAACTATGTTGTCTCAATCTCCATACATAAAGAAGTTGGTGATAATTAGAGAGATGTGAGAAAACAGAAGATGACTTGATTCTGAGAATGTAGTTGGATGTGGTATTTGGGTGAAGCAATTCCAAGAAAGCCACATCATTCTCAGCTCTTTGGTTTTGCCTGCTACCACTTCCACAATGGACAATTTCAGTCTTTCGCAATGTTTGCTTTTAATGAAGAGAAAATGGCATCAGTGAAAATGTAGGTATGCTGTGCAAATGCACTCAAGCTAGGATCACTAGTTACTCTTCACTGTTCTGTTGCATTTGCTGGAGCATGTTCATCTTGTATGGGGGAAATATTTAGTTGGAGCCTTTTAAGATGTTTAGACACTTTGGGTGTCTAAAGAGTATTTTACCTTTCCTCATTCACTGTAGAGTGATGCACTTTAAGTGTAACTTTTGTTTTTCTGTCCTTCTAAAACAGACTGTTTTCCTGCGCAAAAAAAGAGCTGGGCATCATAAGTTTTGTTTCTGCTTCTTGCTGCAACTGCTGCTCTATCATACGGAAAGGGGTATAAAGATTTCACTGCATGTAACAGAGACTACTGTGCATCTTTGAAGATAAGCTAAAGTTGCCATAAGAACAGCGATTTAGTTCTGCTTAAGCTATCCTCCACAGCAATGCAGCTGTCCTTTTGCCCTGCATCAAGCGTGCGGTGTTATATGCACTGTTTTGAGGTTCTGCCAGCCTTCAGTGAACAGACCTGAGCACTGCCATCAGTTGGGTAAGGTTGCTCGGGTGGTGTGCCCTGGAATGGGAACCCACCTCGCTGCCATGTTAGAGTTGCTCATATAATTTATGCAGTCCTTCATGGAAAATGCGTTGTTAATAAGGGTATTGCAAAGCACGTGGTAAAAGTAGGTCAGATTTTTGCTTAGTGCTCACGTAAAAAAAAAATAACATTGCTTATGAGATGTTAGGAATACCAGGCGAAAGTGCTTCCCTGATAATTGTACTAAGGTAGCTACTTGTACTTTTGTTCACATTTCTAGGTTGAACTTCAGCAACCAATAGGGTAGGCAAAATAAATGTAGTCATATAATATACTGCTGTTCCTTTAAATCCCTTGCTTATCTAAGTTTGGAGTTTGGGAGAGTTTTGCCAAATTTAAAAAGAGGAATAGTGCCTACAACAATGCAAAAACCCACAAGTTAAATAGTATCAACTGTAGGAAAAGGTGTGTAAAATAGAAAAGTTACTTATATTACAGAAGCTGAAGGTAGTGGGTCTTTCAGGATAACTATTCAATATTTTTAAAACAAGCAAGTAACCAAAACTCTTTCAGCTAGTCTTACCTAGGACGTTTTACCTAGCTTCTTGCTGAGCAGATATCTCTCTTTATAGAAACAATAAAGCAAATATGAGTTGGCTTTTGTTTCCTGGTCTTATCTGTAATGGGATAATACGGGCCAGTGTAGTTAAGGTGTAGCTGGTTTGGTTTCAAGTTCCAATTTCAATTCAGCAGTTTCCAAGCAAATGGGCTTGCCTTAGCTTCATTGAAGCCAAAACAGTGCTCCTATTCATAAACTCGTTCCTTACTTTGGATTAAGTATAAAGTAAATAATGTCAATAACATTGTTCTTTTGTTTGTCCACTTAACTATGTAATGGATTTGGTTTGTGTAGGAACAACAAATGTGGGGACACACAACAACTTGCTTGATTCTCTAACTTAGGGGAGATAAAACTGCTTCAGCAAAAGGACAATTTTTTCCCTTGTTATTTCACGGTAGATTATGTAAGAATTGCATTTAAACCATTTCAGTACAGTTGTTGGATATCAGCTTCTGCTTGCTTTCCCTGAGGTCAGAGACAATAAAACTGATATTTCCTAATCTGTTGGCTTGGCATGCTGATTGATCTTTTGGTCACGTGCGCAGGGTGAGGAAGGGGTATGTGATGCAGGGGCAGGATGTGTCCTTCGCACAGCCCTGATGGTGAACTTGTTGAAACTGAGGCAGAAGTTGCAAGAGAGGGTTTGGGAAGGCTGTAAAGAGCAAGACCTGCTTGATTGTTCTTCATAGGCTAAGCCTAGGTAGACGTGATCTTATGATGATTGAACTCCACTATTAAAATGAAACCATACTCTTTCTGATGTTTTCTTCTTATAGAAGGTTAGTATAAAGTGTGCTGCTTCAGCTGCATCTCCTGAAGAGATGCCATTAATAAACAGGATCTGATCCTGGAAAAAGGAAGAATTTCTTATCAATAAAGTCTCTCTCTAGTGTTGAGAGTGAGTTTATCTATTGCATGAAACAAGAGAGGTAAGAAACCCTATCTTCCTTGTGTGCTATAGTCTCTAATGGAAACTTGTGGAGGGCTAGTCTTAATTTTATGTTGGAGTGCAGCATTTCTGCTGGCAAAAACATGATGTTGCTTTTGTAAAATAAAGCATTTGCATAAAGAATGTTATTTTTTGAGTAATAAGTCCTGTGATTGTTGTCACCCATCACTGAAGTAACTTTTTCCTCAGGTTCCCATGCCTGAACTACTTGTTCCTGGTGTAGTGTGAGTTCTACTGCGATCGCTGTTGCCAAAGGCATGACTTTTTTTTTTTTCCTTCCCCTTAGGAACTAAACAAATGTCTGAAGTTACTTATTGCAGATATGCTCAAGCACTTGACAACTCGTTACAGGCTGTTCATAATGTGTACAGTAGTTCTTGTGTTGATTGTGTGGTGGGTTTTGTTTTTTCTTTTCCATGTCCTTAATTAAAAATGAAGATGCTCAGTGATCTGTATGCAGTCGTCATTGTCCCCCTGGCCCCCTGTTGGACTCTGGCTTTGGCAGCATTTACCAGTGGGAGTTTATAACAAAACAGAGGGGAAAAAAAAACCCAAACCTGTGAGTGAATAGGAGCAGTGCTAAATTGATAGCTGGGCATTATCCCCAGTTGTTAGCTGATGAGCAGCCAGGTAAGGCTGGCTGCAGCAACACAGACAACTGCATATCTGATACTGCTTGGAGTCTACCGCGTGACTGATGGACACAAGCTGAATGCAATGATTTTTCATATTTATCAACCCAGTGGAGCTGATAAGTTTATTAGAAGTAAGGATCACAGATTTTGGGCTTGTTATATCTGATGGAGAGCTGATTCTGTCACATAGTCTCCCAAGGCAGATGTCTTGTTTTGGATTTGTTTTGGTTTTTTTAATGTGTTTGATTTCTGGTTTAGATCTACAATGTCTGGAAAAATAACTTTCTGAGGAGCTGCTCTGCCCTGTGGAGTGCTGGGTGTGTGCTTTTACAGATTTGATCCTGTACAGAATTGTCCATGATAACACGGTAGTATGCTATGTGATGAGAATGCTGGGAAGATACAGAGGAGGATGTGAGGAAATTTTGATGAAAATCATAAGAAGTAGCTGGAAGAAAAATTCACTGTAGTGTCAGTGAGATAATGTGAGTGGCAAAGCTGAAGTTCTGTGCTTACAAACCAAACTTGTGTGTTCTGATGAATTGGAACAGTGTACTATGCTCTAAACTTTGAAAGAATTAAAAGTAAGTTGCTGCTTCTGCCTGATGTGATTGATTTACTGTGGACAATGGTTGCAATGTGTATAAGCACAACTTGCAAACTCTTTAGAATTTATTGTTAAACTGGTAAGATCTAAAATATTTTGTGATTATTTTTACTTTCCTGGTGGTTTTCTTGGATATAGATCTTCTTTCCATAAATTGATAGTGGCTTTCAACATCTCTACTATCCAGCAGTGCACACACCCGTGTGTGTGTGCATGTGTGCTTGGGAGGCAGAGCTCTAGCTGAAAGCAAATCAGATGGTGACAAAAACATGTTATTTACAGTCAGTTCAGTGAGGGTGAGATACTAGGCTAAAGATTAGTTCTCTGTGGAAAGTGAGAACTATGGCCCCCTAACTCTTCTCTTGGATATTTTTTCTCTTCTTTGCTTTTCCCTTTCTATTAACCTTTCCAACAGCAGAAAAATCTGACTTTGGTACTTGTTTGACTAGGACTGTATAATACAGCCCTGAACACATTTCTTTGTGTCTTTTCTGAGGCTATACCTCAGCAGACTGTCTAAGCAGAGATGATGTGTTTCTGTGTACTTAAAGGTATGGTTTGAGGTTTCTCACTCTAGGGTTTATGCAAAGATTGTCTGTGACAGCAAAGACTGCCAGCTTGCTTTGTGTTGGTTTCAGCAAGTGAGATAATAACTGTGTGCACAGTGTTTCTCTAACATTCATAAGCTATTCTGTCTTCAGTGACACTTTTCTTCAGAATAAGAAGGAATATTCAAGAGATTATATTGGACCTTATGTTTTCATTGTATAACTTGCCAAGGAGAAAAGTGTGTGTGTGTGGAGCGGATTTAAGACAGTGAATGTCTGTGGTGTCTGAGTGAAATTAAGAACAATAAAATAACTATGAAAATCGACTGGAATTTCATAAGCAGCTAAACTATGACCATCTAGGGCATGCTGAATGAAAAGGACATGTCTAAAGTAGAACATGGTAAAATGAGGAATGTCCACACAGTCTGGCATGAAGCCAAGTGCATACTGAATTAGGTCACTGCTTTAAGTGTGAATGTTTCCCCTCTTTAGTAAAAGGTACTCATCCTTTGCAACAGGGAACTAAAACTGAATGCTAATACAATAAAAACAAATTTTAAAGTATTTTCAATTAGCGTGCTGGTCTGTTCCCTTGTACTTAGAGAATCAATGAGCTCTTTTGTAAGGAACAGAAACATTTCCATAGTTGAATATACATAAGGCCCTGGAAATGCAGAAAGAATAACAAGCGGTTGCTTCTGGAAAACTTACAAACCTTTAAGCGTTATATAAGCCGTAGAGGTCTCATTCTTTGGAGATCATACAGAGTATTGCAAATAGAATTGTTTCGAGGAACTGAAAGTGAAATATCAGCACGTGCGATTTAAAGATTTGGAACATAAATACTGAAATGCTGATCGCAGGGATTGCTGCATGATTACTTTTTTTCCAGCTAATCTTACTGTTCTTTTTATAAACTTCAAAATGTACTATGTGACACTGAATTGATTTTTCCTTTTGTGATTCTTGGGATCTTGTGTGCTTTTGCTAATTCTGGAGTTTCACAGCCTGCTTTCTCTTGTAATCTTCTTCTACAGCATGGAAGTAGTTACCAGAATTCCTAAAATGGTGCTGTGCCAGACCTAATTCATATCAAATTTGGGTTGTAAATGTGCAAAACTATACTTTTCTGGAAAGAAAGGACAGTGAAATAGAGGGTCCGTAAACTCTTCTTTTCTGTTGGAATGAGGATTAAGATTCTTACTGGCTTCACTCACTCCTTGAAGGATGCAAGATGAAATCTGTGTCTGACTCTTTTATGATGACTCTTCTCAGCAGAAGTAATACTTGGGGGGGAAGATGTCCCAGTTGGCTCAGTCCTCACTTTAGCAAACTAACTTACCACTTCAGCTCTCCATGTGCAATTTAAAATTTTAATGTTAACGTAACTGGTTGCATAAACATTCCTTGCCTTTAAAGGCCACAGGGAAGCTGTAGTGGGAAAAATGGCTGTTTTTTATGGTGTTGCACGACAACTGTCAAAGATAAATAGGCAAGGCCTATCTCTGTGCAGAAAGGCTGTCTTGTTAATAAGATTGTCACTAGCTCACTAGTAAAAGGATTTCAACTAATGGGGGAATAATTAGAGCCTAGAAGGAAAAGAACCAGCGAACTCTCTAACAGCCCACCATATGCAGTTTCCATTGCTTCAGAAACTGCTTACTCTTTCTCTTGCCTAAACACCACTTAAGGCAGTGCTCCACAAAACAGCCCTCTAGTGTAAATAGGTAAAGTAACAGTAGGAAGGCTCAGAAATCTGCAGTTATTCATAATCTTTTATTCTTGTGCTGATGATGCAGTGCAAGCGGCAAGTCCTAGTGGCGGCATGCTGACTTTCTTAATCCATGCTTGCCATAATGGTGTACATTTGGCCACAGTTAAAGTTATTAAGGACAGAGTTGTTCTTTCATTGCCCCCTGCTATTGTCTGAGGGAATCTTAATCTCCTGGTACATTGTGTCCTCCTGACACCACATTAGGAAATCTGTTGTCACTTGCTTCTAAGGCATGAATGAGACCTAAAGAAACTTAGTGATTCAGCAAAGTTGAACACAGAGCAATTTACTGGTAGAGCAAGAACTGAATAAAGGCCTACTAGGCTAGTGTCCCAGCTTTAGGGGTGTCTGTCTATTGCTTAACAACAGTTACTGATTGTTTAAAGCCCATGGTGGTAGGAGATTGTGTGGCTTTAAGTTGGAGGTTCAGTGATAAGCTGAATCTGGCTGTGGTTTGCATTGCCCATTATCAAACTGTACTATGGTAGCCCAAAAGATCTCTTAAGACAGGTATAGCTAGAAGTCCTAGTTCCTGCTTTCTAGTATGTGCTTTCATTTTCTTTAATTAGCCTGTAAAAGTGAGGAGAAAGGTAAAGGAAAAACACAAAGCTCTCTTTGTCATGTCCTGCTGAGCTGCAAGACTCAGCCTTCTTTCCTATGCTGTCCCCAGTACCAAAAGCCTCTCTTCATAACTTAAGCTGATTTCTATACTGGTACAGTAGCTGTGTTTTGTATACAGTGATGCAAAAATGCTGCTGTTCTTCACAGCAGTAACAAGGCTGTGCGGCAAAAAGTAGTTGGGACTGGGTTTGTCAATATTTCATGCAAGTCAGGTAGTTTGATCATTTTTCAGTATGCCTTGACTGATGTAAGATATGCCAGCTTCTGCATGGAGTGGCTTTAGTAATTAATCTAGGTTTAAAGAAACATATGGTACTTTGTTATTAATCATGGATTCAACTCTGGTGGTCTAATAGAACAAGAATTCAGGAAGAAATGTGAAAAAAATATCATATAGGCAACTCAGTACTAGAGAAAGCTAGGGATGATATTATATAATTTCTGTGAACTGGTTTTATCCACATCTGGACCCTGGTCAATAGTCTGAGGATACATATGGTGTTGATCACTCCTTATAGGCATTTAGCTTGCATTTATATAATGTTGTGTTTGTGTTTGGACTTAAAAGGATGTCATCTAGAATTCAGTTGCTAAAACTGTTACTTATTTTGTACCAAAGTGTCCAGTAGCTTTAAATGAGTTCAAAAAGCTTCAGTGTCAGGTAACTATTGCCTTTAAGCTGCTGTATTAGGAATTTCTATATAATGTATCTAATTTATTTGTGAACAGGGTCATAGGCATGGACTTCAGCACTAGAAAAACTAGTAACTGCTTTAAGCAGTACTATAGACTTCAGCCGAACCACTCCAAGGTTTGCAGCTCCTGCAAAACTTAGCATGCATGCAAGCTTAGGATCAGCTGTTGCAGGCAATGGTGTTGGTGGTATGAATAAATTACTTAGTCTTTCAGGCCTTGTAATTGGAGCTTTCATGCAAATGAGGATGCTGAATATCATGATACCACTGATATGTGGTACCTGGTTCTCACTAAAGCAATATCCCAATGCTGGAAGCCAATGGGGAAGGGAGAAATGTCACAAGGATGTAATCGGGGAGAAACGTTGCAAGATGTTTGTTGTAAACACATGGAATGCATCATGGCACTGTGACTTATTTGCAAGGACAGAGGAAGAGGGGTTCGTGGCTGCTGGCGGTGTTAGATAACAATCTGTCCAACCCATATATAAGGAGTGTTGGACTGGCCAATTTTTTCCTAATTTTGTAACCATTCTGAAACTAAACTGAAGTTTTCCCCCAAGCAATAACTACACAACACAGTTGAAACGGATGCAGAGCTAATAGATCCCTGGGTAAATTTTAACGAGCTTCACGTATTTTCTACAAACAAGTTTTAAACAAAACTATTTTATTAACATCAGAAAGTAGACTAACATGCATTGAACTTACTTCTTAGCTCTTTAGGCTGGCATTGAAGAGGCCTATAAACTGTTTTGTAGACTATTGTTGCTGAGTAGGATTTTTTGGTATCCCACTCTTGCCGAACTGTGATCTTTTTCCCTGGTCTTTTCCTCCAAGCTCATTTGGTCAGTGGTGTAAGAGGGTGACCCATGCAAATGGTCAATGCCTCTTCATACTGGCCTACCCAAATCAAAATGTTGGTGAATGTGTAGTCTGAAGCTCTTTCGTCAATCAGGAACTAGGATTTGAATTTGAATTTCTGCCAAATTTGACCTATTCCGAAATGCTGTTTCTGTGAGCTTTGATGTTTAGATCTGCAGTACTTTATTCATGAATGAATAATTATTCCCTAAAAGATACTTACTTAAAGTAAAAGCAAATGGAAATGCAAGCTTCTGCTGCTTCAAAATAGTTCTTGGAATTTTTTGGTTTTGTTTTTGTTTAGGGGAGTAGGAAGCATAGGGGTTTTTACTGTTTTTTTTCCTCCCACAGAGGAAAACAACGACAACAACAAAAAAAGGAATGGAGGAGATAAAAGAAAAAAAACTTGATGAGACTAGAAGAACACTTACTGCTTTAGCTAGCTAAGTGAAAGTTGTATTTCATTAGACTGTCCATATTGCTGTTTTCCAGACACTATGTCAAAGGGAATCACTGACGGGCAATGCAATGGAAAAGAAGAATGTTTTTTCTTTCTCCTTTTCTCACCCCTTCCCCAGTGATCCTTTGCTCCATGGATTACAACTTTGTTCATGTGTTTTCCAAATGACGGGCTGCTTTGTAGCTCTAATATGCACCTTTCTTTTACTTTTAGGTTCTGTGTTCATTTTGCTGACTCAAACCGCAGATTCCAAGGAAAGGAGGGGAAAGTGGAATAAAATACTCAACTGCCAGAGGAAAAAACAGACCAACCAATGAAAATTACTGTTACTAAACTGTAGACTGCTCTCACTTACACATGGCGGGGGGGGGGGGAATTGCTGTTCATTCAGACCTTATAAAATGACTTTTGCAGGCTTTCCTCACTGAACTTGAAAAAGGCTAAACCCCTTCAACTAGGATTGAATTAGGAAATGGAAATATGACTCCTTGCTGGTGTCTTCCATCTTCTTCCCCCTCTGCAGGGCTTTCTGTTTAGGGTAGGAAATCCTGAACAAATTGTATGGCGGCAACGAAGCTTGCAGTTGATGGTTATGGATGACATAGGAACTTCAAATTTATGTCTCTGCAATGACACCTGATTAAGGCAAAGGTTGAAAACAGCTCATCAGCTACTTTGTCAAAGCTTGTGATAACTATTGTGGTCATACTTGCTAAGATTTGAACACTAGGGTGATGTTCCCGGGAAGGCATGAGCAGATCAGTCGTCTTTTTGGATTGGAAACAGAAATAATATGAGAATGCCCAGAAGAGGCTTTGTAATTCAAGCCAGGACTCGTTGGCTATTAGTGGGACTTGCTTTACTATTCAGTTTAGTCTTGCTCATGTATTTGCTCGAATGTGCTCCACAAACAGATGGTAATGGATCTCTACCTGGTGTCATAGGTGAAAACATGGGTAAAGAATACTACCAAGCTCTCTTGCAGGAACAAGAGGAGCATTATCAAAACCGAGCTACCAGTCTGAAACGTCAGATTGCCCAGTTAAAGCAAGAGCTTCAGGAAATGAGTGATAAATTGAAATCCCTACAAGAAAAAAAGACCCCCAAGGTCAATGGTGTGAACTACCAGGGCACCAAAGAACAAGCATCCAATGATCTCCTAGAGTTTCTTCATTCCCAGATTGACAAAGCTGAGGTGAGCATGGGGGCCAAACTGCCTAGTGAATATGGCGTCATTCCTTTTGAAAGTTTTACATCCATGAAAGTATACCAGTTGGAGATGGGGCTTACTCGACATCCAGAAGAGAAACCTGTTAGAAAGGATAAACGAGATGAGTTGGTGGAAGTTATAGAGGCTGGCCTAGAAGTTATCAATAATCCAGATGAAGAAGATGGACAAGATGAAGATGATGGAGTAGGAGAGAAGCAGCTGTATAGTGAAAATGATTTCATAGAAGGTATGTTTATTACATGCTTTCCAGACAGTTAACAGAATGTCACAACAGGCGTTTAATGGTGTTTGTGTTTTCAGGGGTTTTACCTACTTGAATGTAGTCTTGAACAGTAATTACACAGTAAGAAACTTTATTTCTAATGATGAGAATATTACTGCTTCATTATGTTGTGTTTTGCAAAGGGAGCAAGAAATCCATTTCAGAAGAAGGGCTTACCACAAGAAGTGCACAGGGGAAGTTGTAACCACTTAAAATACTGAGGCATTCATAACTGATTTTAGCTGAAGTCAGTGTGACACAACTGCTTATGGTACTAAATAACTGAAAGACTTCATGTGAAACTGGTGGCAGTGGGAGGGAGAAATTGATTTATCTCTGTTGTTCCGGCATAATTAAGCTATTCAGTATGAAGCTACAGGGTTGGGTTTTTTTCTTCACTCATCTCTGTGCCACTTCTAGTTACTGTTCAGGCTTTTGACTCTTACAGAATTGGCACAGTCATATTGGAGGGAGAGCATTGGTAGGCTTCTGTGTTCTGATGAGCTGAAGAACTTGGTGTCCTGAATAGACCCTTCATGGTACACTAGTTAGGGGGTTTGCTAAGCTATGCAACCTTGAACTGTTCTCTTGTTCTGTATTCAGTTCTCTTTCAGTGCTTGTAAATTTATTTACAGAACTTATTACAAGAACAAAAATAGCATGTATGTTTTCAACATTTAGTGGCACCCTTAAAAGATGTGTTAGTGATAATTCCTATAGAAGTTAGCTTTCAAGGTACAGTGTAATGCTGATGGAGATAAGTATTACTAAAACCTGCCCTAGTACCTCTTTTTTGTATTTACAGTATTAAATACAGTTCATGCTGACATAAAAAAAAAAAAAACAAAAACAAAAAAAAAAAAACACCAAAAGTTGGGCCATGTTATAAGAGCATTACTGTAAAAGGGATTCTGGATCTCAGCAGTACTGATGTCTGCACTATTAAGTAAACACATGCTGGAGAAAGGTACTGTTGGCCTTAAAATAATCAGTTCTTTCAGTCTAAGATGATGTAATTGGTCTGTAGCACAAAAAGTCTCTATTTTTAACAGCTACTGTGTTTAAAGTTTAATGCAAGTACTCTTCTTCTTTCCAGGAGGTAGGGTAGGGCATAGAATCCACTCAACTGTCTCGGTATAACACACCCAGCACAGTGTTAGGCTCTTAGTACAGTTTCATTTAAAACCATGTTATTTTTGGCTGGGAGCAGTCCTTCTTGCAGTCTTTTAATTGTTTTCTTTTTATATTTTATATTAAGTATGCAACTGCTTTTCCTTTACTCTTTTAAATACTGTTTATACTCTACTGGATTTTTTTTTTTTACCAGTACTGAAATAGTTGTTAATTTTTCTTAGTGTACTGCCTTTAATGACTGCAGACCTCCAGGAAGGCAAGGAGATGTAGGACCTTAGAAATGTACTTATACCTCTGCCTTTATTCACACCAATATATTGATAATTGGTTTTGGAAGTTGAACTACTTTCTTTTGTAAAGGCAGATTCTTCAAGTGTAGATTATAGGAACTGTAGAAAAAATATGCAGCACTTAAAAAAATAAAGTATTTTAATGCTGTAGCTCATATGAGTGTGTTAGCAACTAGCCATAGTGCGTTATCTCAGTGTCTTGTTTCAGACAGAAGTTGTGGGTTGTGTGGGTATTCTGTGTTTATGTGTATGTGAGAATACTGCTGGCTAATTTAGACACTGGGCCGGCACCACTTTTTTTTTCTTTATACTGTTACAAAACTTAGAGGTGAGAAATGGAACCAGCCACCAGTGGTACCTGCAGGTCCCTCGCCCTGCAGCCCTGTGACTGGGCTCTGACGCACTGGCTTGTTGATTTGTGCATCCTCGTTTGAGGCAAGTGTAGTTGGAAAGTTGATATCTTTCCATTTAGAAAATACTGCTGTCTTGAGCTATCATAAACTGGTGGGTTCAAGTTCTGTAGCAGACTCAGTGTGTCTACTGAAGTCACAACAGTGTTTATAAGTATCCTAGGAGCACTGCTGAACTGTTACTGGATTAGCATTGCTCATTTAGAGAAACAGTTTGTTGAAGTCGGCTTGAGTTAAAACAAATAGTTTGTCACTTAAGTTCTGTATCCCCTTCAATTGCTAACGATTATTTTGTAATAAGTGATTTAGGACTAAGACTAGAGTTTTATGCAGTTTGAAACAAGAGGCTGAGAAACTTAATACATGGATCACCTGGAGGGGGAGGGGCAAAAGAGAAAACTGATACTGTATTAGTTAATACATAGCCATCATATTTTAAGCTTGATATAGATAAACTGATTTTGCTTTTTTTTCTGACTTGCAGGAATTTTTTCTTGGAGCTAACATATATCTACCTACAAAAACTTAGCCACAAAACTGTGCCACAAGTATAAACTAAACTAGAAACAGGCATTTTTATTCTGGAAGTGTTCTAGCTTCCTACCTGAATAGGCTAACTTTTCATGTAGGTAAATGTTTGATTCCAGCTTTTTTCCTATATTTTGTGAGATACTAGACTAAACTTTGAGCTATGTAATCTTTTGTGGTGTGTACTTTGTTGTATTAGTAAATCCTTAGAGAATTTGGTGGGTGTTTAAATGAACTTAGAATCTTTTATCTTATGGATAATTTTACCTAATGGTATCTCTTCATCACCACTGAATGTCTGAAGTTCTTCCCCAGCATTTACATTGTCCTTGCACACTCAGTGGAATATCAGTGTCTTGATTTGTAAAAACATCAAATTTTTTTCTGACTGTATTTTGGAGTTTACCTATATTGGGGTCACGTGTCACAACAAAGACTAATGACATGAATTTAAACTTAATCTGCCTTTTCTATTTTATAAATAGACATTTCCCACATAAACTTTGCTGAAAACATACACTTAATTACTAATAATACATGGCAGTCTCAATAAACTGATTTTTATTACTCCAATACCACGTGGCCAAAAAACTTCAAAATACAGGCTGATGGGTGGTAACTTGCTTGTTGCTGCTCTGTTTTTTGCTCTGTGCCCTTGATTTAACTGTTCATGCAGCTTTTGTGCTGCATGATTCAGCCTCTGTGATCTCCACATGAAGATATTCTGCCTTCTACCAGTTGTGCAAGGAAGCTGTATCTGTGATAGGGAGCAACCTGTTCATGTGTTATCTAAACTGATGTTGGTTTTTTTAGTATTGCAAAACAAAGTAATGACCAAATGTGTTTTGGAGTTGTGGTTAGGTAGAGGTGCCACAGCCGTACCATGGCTATTTGCAGGCTTCGAGCAATAACGCCAAGGGAAAAAAAAAAATTTGCAAGTATGCATTCCAACTGTAAAGATGCCTTCTGAAAGTTCCAAATTCTTTTTTCACAAGGCTCAATTGGCTTGCTGTGCTGAAGAGAACCAGCAAGTTTATCAGCTCTGCAGCGCTCAGTTTGCTGCTCTTTTACCTTTTTAGCTTTGCTGCATTGTTACTTTTTTAAGCTTTGCTGCAACCCAGAATGAAACTTCCAGAATTCTAATATTAACAGAACAAAACCCTGACCTTAAAGTCTTGTTCTGCTGTTGCTGTTTGAGAAACACTTTGAAGTCTTTTTTTTTTTTTCTTAATGTTTCCATTAGATCTAAGTGTATGAGAAACAGGAGTACACTATTCCCCTTGGGTGAAGAGTATTCCTAGAGAGAGTAAAAGTTGCAATAGTACATATTTTCACAAATGGAGAGGTCTAGGACTACAAACGATGAACCTAGTTGCTGAATTGGGCATTCTAAGATAGTCCTGGAATAAAAATAGATTTCTTTGAGATCAGTGTTTGATAATATTGAGACACAGAGGATAAGTAAGATGGAAAGAGCATAATAGCATTACCTCTGTCCATCCCCTTTCTTCAGAAGCCTGTGAATTTAAGTCCTGAATAGCGATGCAAAACTCCGTGAGGAACCTTCATGGATATCTATGCCTTGCTCTGTGTAACTGGTTTATTTGGGTTACATTTATCAGTGTAACAGGTTTGTTTTATCAAGAGATTAAAAGCTTTTCCATTGGATAGACATTTAAAATTCGCGTTTGGAAAATAGAGGTATTAGCATATTTTCAGAAGCTACTTAGCAATTAGTTAATCTCAATGAGGGTCTTATTGAACTTTGGTGCTGCTGTTTGAGTGCACTTCTCTTGCTTCTGTGCTTCCAGTTGGAACTGGGCAAAGTACAGAAACTATCTTTATCTTTAGGTCTGAATCTCAAGGGAAGATTCCCCACCCAAAATACATCCTTGGCATGTAAAAATTGTTTATCCCAATGCTGCAAGCTCAAAGTCAAAACTTTTCTAGAGTCCTTGCCATCTGTAGAACAGTGTGAGCTGTTTGTCATGCAAACACTCCCTTTACTGTCCTGCATAAGACCAGAAACTGCCCAGTGTCCTGGGAACAGAGAATTTTAATACATGATTAAAAAAAAAAAAAAGGGACATATGTCTTTAATTCCATAGACCAAACACTTTCTTGGTAGTTGTAAAACAAGCAATAGTAGTTAGTGCAATAGAAGAACAGCTTTTTGGTTCTTCATAGTAATTGATCCCCAGTATTCCTAGGATTTAATTTGTTTGGTGAGAAACAGAACTTCTGGAAAGGGAGTAAAGCTTCATTGACCAGGAATAACACCTGTTAAATTGTTTCTGATGCTTTTTACCTCTTTGCTTATAGAGCTGTATTTTGGATGGCAGCCAGCAGTGAGATGGCAGTGAGATAGGAGGTTTTATTACACAAGTCAGTCCCAAGTGTTAAAAACCTGAATACACTAAGAAGTAAAACAGATGTGAGTTCTTTTTCTGGCTGTTATCAATTCTGGCTTCTGCGTATAGGAGCTTTAATCCCATAAAACTATTCAAATTAGTAGATTACCTGTGAGGTTAGCTCATAGCAAGGAGAATAACTCAAGGAGCACATATTTACTAATTAAAAGAAATATGGTGCTGGTAGGATGTTGAGATTTGAAAGTTTGGAATCTTACAATCCAGCAATTGAATGTTGGCAAGGTACTACTCAAATTCGGACTTGTGTCTTAAGGTCTTTATGAAGTTACAGCAGCGGTTTTTTTAAAGTTAATCTAGAAATTTTTATTCTGTACTACAGTCTTCTGTTGCAGACATCTAAGCTTATTCTTTGAAGCTATTGGCAACTATAATATGCTTTTTAAAAACTTCACTTACATTGCAAATGGTTATTTTCATCTGTAAACAGCTATTGGAGACTAGAGAAAGGAATATAATAGACAATACTGATTGTTAATTTATGCAGGACTACTGGTACAAAGTATTTACTGCATACTGCATGAAACATGGTGTGCAAACACCGTGGTGCATCAGCTGCTCCTATGATCAAGAACCTACAGTGTTGGACTCTGCAACACAAAGGGTTGGAGTGGAAAAGAATCTTTTAAGATCTTCTGCTTCTAAGAGTCAACACTGTGGATTTTCATTGTTTGAAACACCCTTTTCATTACTTGTAGTTAATACTGATTTGAAACTGTCATGCTTTGTCTGAGCATTAAATGTGATATTTTATGCAGCTCTGCTCACAAAGGAGTAAATGTGGTTTTCTGTCTCTTAAAGGAGTGCATTGCAAAACTTTGTTCCCAGGTAAAAAGCATTTAAGTTGAAAGGTTAGGTTCAGTCACTGCTGACTTCCAATGTGGTGGCACCAGCTTGTTCTGCTACACCCTGTCTCCCACAGACCCTGTGTGGTGGTCATCCACTTTTCCCGTTGGGTCGAGTCTGCTGGTGCACATGCTCACCTGCAAGAAAGAGTTCATTGCATAGCTGAATATTGGAGGGCAATAGGGAGCTTGCTGTAAAAGAGAGGCTGTTGGGCAGATACAGGACAGGGGCAGGAGGAGGGAACATCAGTGAATGAAACTGGGTTTGGTTTGGGGAGGGGGGCTGGAGCAGAGGAATCTGTAGGAAGTTAGGTACATCTAGGGAGAGAACTCTATAAAGGAAGCCTAGGGTATAGAGGTAAAAAGCTAAGGCAAGGTGGTGTACGCATGCCTTTGCTGCTTGTATTGCGTAAGAAGGTAACAGGAGGAAGGGAACATGGGGGAATATTTGCCTGGGGATAGGGAGAGGAGCAAAGCTGTAAGATCACTTCTTTGTAGTTCCTGAGATACACAGACAAAACCAAGCTGCTCTTAAGTTTGAGGGCTGCTCCCTTCCCATACCTTGACCCCTCATGATTTTAGTTGCAAAAAAGACAATAACAACAAAAAGGACAGAATTGGTACTGAGCACAAAAGAACACCCTTTGTGTGGGAGCGTAGCTCACTGAAAACAGGCATGGAATGCTAGAGGGCCTGCACAGGGAAAACTCTGTTGAACAGTTTGTCTAAACTAATATAGTAGGCCTCAAGGACGCTTCGGCCTTGAGGGTCAGAATAGAAGAATTAGAAGCTAACATCCGTATGAGGCGGAACGCATTAGTATTAATAGTAAAGTGATAGGTAGAAGCAGATGACTGATGTATGTATAGCACAATTGGAGTTTATGAAAAACTGCAAGTCATGATGACTTTGGAAAATTATGCTATATAAGAAAGTGCATCTGCACAATAAAACGAGTTTCCTGATATAACTCATATTGAGTCTTTTGTGGATTCTCCAACTCCCGTCTCCGCACCTTTGTGTCACCAGAACAGTTCATCTATGTACCTTCTTGCTGGGTGGGAGGCTGGGAGATGATTTCAGCTGCTCTGGAGGCTGGCTTGCAGAAGAGGCAGTTCAGGCCTGCCAAGTGAATGAAAATACACTGTTTGCATGGTGTAAAGGCAGATCTGTTCATCACGCTTGGGAATGTGCAGCTGTTTATAACTTTCTCAATGGTCTGTGTGGCCAGCTCAACTGAAAGTTGTTTGGTTCATACTGTAGCTTTAATTTCTTCCCTATAATGTACCTTTTCCTTGTGGGTGAGAGAGGAGAACAGAGATGGGATGAACAAAGCACAGTCTTGTTGGAGGGTTTCTGCTGTCATCATTTCTTACTCTCAGGTTAGTATAGATTAACAATGCACAGCTCAGTTCAGTCAAAGCTACGGATGAGTCTTGGTCTTTTCCTTTGTAGTGTAAAATTAGAGAGGGTGTTTGCTTAACTTGCTTCCTTGATGGTCCTTAAATGAAAGGACCATGTTCTGAATTGGATAGATTTTCCTACCCATTGTGAGTAAAATATCTCTAAGTAGGTAATCCTCTTTATAGAAGACTGGTATTGTTTTCTCAGTGTTACAGCTATGTAGAAAACGTCTTCTGCCTATATCCTTAGAGGACCATGGCTATTGTAAAATACCACTGTCTTTATTTATTGGATAGATAGGACTGTAGCTAGTGGTCTTCGGTGAAAACAATTTTAAAGCATTCCAGTATTTATCACACAAATATTTTTTTTTTTTAGATATCGCATTTCAGATTTTGCAGGCTTTGTTAAGTGAGTTACTGTGTCATTTGTTCTGCCCACAGCTTGTGTTGTGTAGATTGCTGGCCAGATGATCTTAGCTCTTACTGTGGACTAGCTCAGGGGAAGATCCTTACTGAAGAGCTTAAGAGCAGGCAGTATTATTTCAGCCACCCTTTTCCATAGCAAACAGTTGAATTCCCTCTTTGTTGGGAAGACCCAATTCTAATTCTGCCTGAGAAGTCTATGTAGGACCATAAAACCTGTTGTGGTCTCTAAGAAGCAGGGGAGGCTGGAGTTTGTTTCGGATTGTTTCTCAGATCTGGTCTAAGAGTAGGAGGGTGATTGTGATTGGTGATGGTTTGTGGATGTGTGTGTTTGTTTTTAGGAAAAACACAGAAGCTTTGCCCCCAAAGCTTTATTTTTCATTTTGTTATAGTTCTTAGGAAAAACAGTGTTTCTGAAATACAATTGCTGGGATGTTTGACTTTACAAATTACTTGTGTGACTTATTCTTCAGGTTACTATCGTACAGAGAGAGATAAGGGGACACAGTATGAGCTGTTTTATAAGAAGATGGATGGCATGGAATACAGGCATGTCACCTTGTTCCGGCCTTTTGGACCCCTCATGAAAGTGAAGAGTGAAACGGTCGATATTTCTAGATCAATCATTAACATTATTGTCCCTCTTGCTGGAAGAACTGAGGCATTTGCACAATTTATGCAAAACTTTAGGTAGGTGCGTGAAATTACATAGTGAGCTGTATTGCTGATTTTCAGTATTTTGCTTCCTTTTCAAAATTAATTTCTGCTCTGGTGGGTTTGTGACAGAACTAATGATTCCAACATTGTGTGCAACTGCCCTGGAATGTTTGTAATTGAACCTATTGTGTGGAGAAAATATTCCTTCTAGAAGGATTTAAGAAATTCTCAAATTGCACCAAGCACCCTCTAGACTGAATGCCAGGGTCGTTGTGAACCTGGACACTGATGATCTGGTACATAACTTCTATATTTACATCAGCTTTTGAGTTCTTGTTTATAAAATAAGATGTTGAAATGAAACACACAGTATTGGAACCTTCTGATTCAAATGGGAAAGATGAGGAAAGAAAAGGGAAAACATCTTTCCTTGTTTTCTTTAGAAGCTAGTTGAAGTCTGACCAGAATACTTAAATCTGCTAATACTTTAAAATGCAATAGCTTTTAAGCACCTGAAGCTTCTGTAGCATTGCAATTACTAGTATCAGCTTTTCTTTGTGCTTACAGGGATGTGTGTATTCATCAGGATAAGCGTGTTCACCTAACAGTGGTGTATTTTGGACAAGATGGGCTATCAGAAGTAAAAAGCATCCTAGAATCTGTATCTGGGTAAGTATGTTAATCCAATGTCGGTCAATACAAACAGTATTGATTGGCATTTGAAATAGTTTTTAAAAAGAAGTAAATAATAAAAAGAGTAAGTTTATAGTCCATTACAGATTAATTGGAATCATAAGCTTTATTTACTGTTCACTATTTTTTTGGTTACAACTTAAGTTGCAAAAGTCTCCTGAAGACTACTAAAAATCAAGTTATAGGCTAAAAAAGACTAACAGCAGTGGCTTTGAGGTTTCTATCTGACAATGCAAAAAAACAATAGAGGTGAATTTTGCAGTGAATATTCAGTCGTACTAACAGGTCAATCAGAGTTAAAGTTCTTTGGAACTAGGATGTACATTTTGATAGTTCTTTCAGTGGAGAATCAGTTTTATTTGATGATAAGGAAATGTCAAAGTAGGCTTGTAGGCTGCTGAGTCTGAGAAGCTAAGCTTTGCTGTCTGTCCTCTAGGTACGGGGTAACTGCGTCCATACCTGGGCTATAAAACAACTTTAAACACTGTTTCATCGTGGCTGTCTGAGCAAATAGCATTACGGTAGTATTGGGTGTAAAATTCTGAAAAGTTGCCTTTATTTCGTCCTAAGGGATGGGACAGGTATCCGTAACCCTGTAGCGAAGGGGCACCTTCCCTGCCTGAGCTTTTGTGCTCGTCCCTGAGCTGGGAGCCTGTTACCCTTGTTAGCCAAGAATAAGCTGGCCTCTCCTGTAATCTCTGTCTTGCGACGCTGGCCAAGGCTCTGCTTGATGAAGTGTGAGGCATAGGCTGTTGTGTTGATGGCTTAAAATGTGACAGCAAGTTGGCCTGGTGTGGACACCTTCTAGGAAGGAAGGAGTGCTTCTGCCTTCCTCCTGCACAGCCTCCCTGGCACCTAGCTTGCCAAGTGCCAGCCGCCTCTGTTTCTGAGGCCCCTCTGCTGCCTGCCATGCTTCCTGCACCATGTCCTCTTCTCACAGCATTCAGTCAGATTCAGTGCTGCAAACTCATTGGGCATTTATCTGGTTCTTTTGGTGCAACTGTTGAGTATCTTCACTCTGTTCTCTGCAAGCATTGCCCTCTGAAGCGTCTCTAAAGCAGACACTTAACTTTGCTTGAAGATATTCCCTGGGTGTATTTCCAGTCTCCTTTTGCTACTCCTTCCCTCTTCTGTGATGAGTACAGACATGTGTGCTACTGGTATGAAATAGCGAGGAGAAGCAAACTGACTGGGTTATGGTGGCATCACCACACAGCTGGCCTTTTGCCTCGTGAGTTTGGTGATGCCAGAACTCTGGCTTTCTTTCTGCTTGCCCTCCTCTTGTATGTAGTGAAGCAGAGATATTGCTCTATTAGTCAAGACTTCTTAGTTTATGGGTACAAATTTTAGATGTCATCGTCATTTTAGAGAACACTTTAATTCACATCAGTTGCCAAAAGGCCTTTTTAATCTGTCTCGTTAAATACAGAGTGAAGTTATGAAGTAAGACTCAGGTCCATCTTTTTACAATGTCTGGACTCTGACATTTAAAATAGGCAACTAAGTGGAACAGATATTTTTTTCTCATCTTGATGATATAACTGTTTTTTTAAAAATATCCAGAATGAAATAACTGTAAAATGCTGAAAAAGTATAAATGGTCCCTCCTGGTCCCCACCCTGGATTTATTTTGGGTTTGGCTCTATTTTTCTTCTAGAGAAACTAACTTCCACAATTACACGCTTGTCTCTCTGAATGAGGAATTTAACCGAGGCCGGGGACTTGACATGGGTGCCAGAGCCTGGGAAAAGGGCGAGGTCCTGATGTTCTTCTGTGATGTTGATGTTTATTTCACAGCCGAGTTCCTCAACAGTTGTCGCTTAAATGCTGAGCCTGGTATGTGCCTTTACAGTTGCTGTAAGGGATTCTTGTCATCTTGTTTGGCTTAAACTGGCCTATGTTGAGCATATAGAAAACTAACTTGAGTAGTGGAGTATATTCAATGCCATGCAGCTAGGAAAATGAAAAATACTCTGTGCGCAAAAGACAATAGTACTTAGACTAAGAAATAACTTTTGCCTTAGTGTAGCTTGTTTTAAGAACATGCTATCTTTTTTGGACAATAAGTACAATTTTCAAATTTTCTTAAGATTTCACTGTCTAAAAAAAAGCTGGACAGTTTAATTGCTTTAACAATTAGACTGCCTGTAAATTTGTATAACAAAACTCAGTGTAGCACTTACAGAGGAAGATGATTTTTGTTATACTGAAATCTCTAACAAGTTTGGTTTTTGTCTTCTCATGCTTGTATGGCCAAGACACATCACATATGAGTGGAGAGCTACAGAATGTGCTCCTTACAGAGACAGCACTAATGTTCCACGTTTACATCCCAAGCTCTGAAATTTTATGACCCTTTTCCTCAACTTTGTATGAAGCTTGTTTGTTCTACAAGCTTCTGCCAAGAAGGATAAAGCTTTCTTGAGTTAACAAGTGTGTTAGTTAAGACCTTCTACTGTCAAATGTTTGGGTTCTTTTTTTAATGCTTACTCTTATTCCAGATTTGTGGCAGCCAGAAACCATTTTCTCCAAATGTCAATTTGGAATGAATAGATTCTTTTTCTTCACATAATAAACAGGCAAGGGAATCTGCTATAAGCCAGATATTTGGGTTCTATTTCTTGCTTTTTCTTTCATTGCTGTCTGTCTCTGTACTTCACAAAATGAGTTGTATAAATAATTGGAAAGACTTTGGAGAGTCTTGTGAGCTTTCACAAGGAGGGGAGTTTGAGAGACTGCTTGACAATTCATACTGACAGTTATCACCTTTGCTTCAAGTGAGATCTGAAAATGCTGCTCACACGTTCAGAGTTCATGCCCAAATCAGGGTACTGAGTATTCTCGTGGGCTGTCGTCAATACCTTTGCAGGACCGCAATGCCACAGACCCTTGAAAAATAATTATCTGGCTTCTGTAATGGGCATAGAACTGGTGTCACAGCATAGTCAGGATACTCATGATGGTTAATGCCCTTACAGGACATCCTGGATGTACATGCTTTTAAATGCTTGTGGAAAGAGGCAAAACTCATAAAACTCAAGCTGTGCAAAGTGTTACTTAGACTTGGTTACTTTTTAGCTTTACCACATACCATTATTGCAGGGATTTTTCACTGTCATCTAATGTGACACTCTGACATATTTTATATATATATAACATTCTATATGTATGTAAGTAAGTATAACTATATATAAATTAATATCTACAGAGTATCTCTAAATATGTGTATGTATTTTTTTTTTTTAGTCCTGTGGGCTCTGCCTACTAGATGTTATGGGCTACCTAAATGGGAAATCCTAGCAGTTAGACCTTATATTTATTTGTTTTCACGAGATGGCTAATAGCTAATATTTTACATAAAGAGAATATTTGTAGTTTCCTCTTGCCTTCAGAAAGTATGCCAACAGTAACACTTACCTTTTGACTTCCAGGGAAAAAGGTTTTTTATCCTGTGGTGTTCAGCCTTTATAATCCTGCTATTGTCTATGCTAACCAAGATATACCACCCCCTGTGGAGCAACAATTGGTAAGCAGCATGATCTATTCTGGATAGAATTAGTTGTGCTCTGTATTAAAACAAAAGTAAGTGTAACTTTAGACTTTGTCAGGTATATCTTATGTATTGCCAAACGTCATATCTAAACACTTTTCTCCACTATGGGCGAAGCACTTGGAAGAAAAGCTTATCAAACGGTATAAAACTCATTCTTGGATAAACTTGGAGTTATAACTAGACTAAAAAAAAAAAAAAAAGTGATTTTAATCAAATGATGTGGGTAGTTCTGATCTATTGCTTAATTCTGGCTTGGAAAGTCAATATTAGTGGCATAACATGGCAGCAACTTTTGTCTTATGTTCCAGCAAAGAAAGAAGTGGTGGAAGGAAAAGAACTGTGAATGGTGCTTGATAAGCTTCCCTCAGTATCGACTCTCTGCTACCTACCAAATGGTAGTTGCAGGAAGTGTGCCATGTAACTTGAGGTGGGCTAAGATGTTTAGTCAGTTGCTTTTTTCGTGCTGTCGACAGCTGTACTCTGTGCAGATGTATTTCTTTACCTTTGCCATACAACATCTGCCAGAACGATGGGCTGTTAACTGCTAATTTCATCTTGCTTTTGAAGTGAGAAACACTGCTTCTGGGGCAGCTTGTAGTCAAAATAATAAACAAACCCCACAAACATTTAAGAGAATATGTTTAAGGATAATTTGGGGCTCAGCAGAAATAAGCAGATCTTTGTTGCCTGAAGATGCAGTGGCCATGGTCAATGTCCAGCCTGACTCTTAAGAGTCTGCATAAATGAAATTGGGTTTTGCAGCTGAGGTAGACAGGTTTGGAGGAGAGAAAGAGTGCAACATAGCCTTACTAAAGAAAAGAAAACATAATAGCTCTCATCCCACACATTGTTTTCAAGTATCCTACTGAAAGTAGGAGGGAAACTTTTGCATATGGCCTCAGGTGGTCACAGCTGAGAGAGAGGAGTGAGCTCCTGCCTGACAACTCTGCTGTTTACCTTTTTAACAACTTTGATTTGCTGACTTCAATCGCGAAACTTACTTTTCTTGTCATATCAGAAGAATAAGAGACAAATGTAGCTTTAGAAACAGAGTAGGCATTGGAATATCAGGAACAGATGATTTGGCAATAGACTACCAAAAAATTTACTACTTGGTCTGAGCAGATATATAGAAAATAGAGGTGGTGTGGCAGAAAGGTAAATGTGGAAACTGCAATGAGAGTTAAGTGATATCAGATGGCAAAGGGTGAAGTGAGCAGCTAGTAACTAGGAAGCCCACATCTGTGCATGACACAGAAATACTAAAAGAGTTATGTGCTGTATCCTGCACTGAGCAAATGGTTGGAAGAGCTTAACTTTATAGAAAGCCAAGCCAGTACCTCCTTCAATGTATTTTGCATTTTGAAATTATATTGGTTTAAAATTGCAGGTACACAAGAAGGATTCTGGCTTCTGGCGGGATTTTGGCTTTGGCATGACTTGTCAATATCGGACAGACTTTCTGAGTGTTGGTAAGATGAAACTGTAAAAAAAAAAAAAAAAACAAAAAACAAACAAACAAAAAAAAACCACCACCACCCCCCCAAAAAAAAACACCCCAAAAAAACCCAAAACAAAAACCAAACCACCTGCATGTTTAAAAATTGATTCTCTGTTCTTATCTAACAACAGGAGAGTAATACATTTATTTCTTCTGTTATTTTCCCAAGCCCTGCCGTTAGACTTTCTGGACAAGTTTGACCAATGAGATAAATAAGTTTTTCTAGATTTTCACATCTGATCTGACGAGTGTAAAAAGTTACAATATTTTTAGTAGCAACATTTCACTGTAGAGCTTCTAAAACTGTTTCATTTTTGGTACTTTGACTGATGCAAATTAAAGAAACACATCCCTCAAGTAAACAAGAAGCATTCAAATGTGGTTGCATATAGTTGTGCTGTGGCACCCTCTCGTGGCATGCTGTTAAAACTGAGAACAGCTTGGTGTGTTTAAATTTGGAAGACTGTCTTGAAGATAATCTGCCGTTAACAGTGTGATGATACAGCCCTATGTGCTGTATAATGGTTTGAATGCAGGCTGATTTCTACTAGCAGTCATATGGCCGTGTGTATGCTAAATGGCTAAATGAAGACTTAATAATTCTAGAGTTTTGAAATAGTGTGTGAGTCTGGGTCTATTTTCACTATGGTCCTGGAAAGGCAAGAGAACTTAAAATGGTGGAACAAGTTCCTTTCCTTAATCCAGCTTTTTGAGTTGTGACCTATGGAGTAATTGCTGGCATTTTTAAAGAGGGCTTTTCATGTGGTGCATGACTGTTTCATTTTCCAGCTGCTAAAATCCTTTATGATTGCTAAAAATAACCCAAAAGGACGTCCAGTGAGGTTTGCCTACAGTTTTCTGCAGCTGTCACATTGGGATGTCATGCATAATGTGATTTGGATAGCCTGTTCTAAGAGACTTTCTGAAGCCAGCAGTGCATGATCGGTGTCCTGGGCAGTTTCTACCACAAAGGATATGGTATGCTTGCAGCTCCTTTCCATCAATTTGGCATGTTTTGGCATGGAGTACTTAAAGTTAAATTGCTCCAGAATTTCTACTGTGTCGTACCAGATTTGGTAACAGTTGCACGAGGAGTGTTGCTCCTTTTGCCTTACATCCAGCCTGTGTGCCAAAATAACTTTTTCTGATATTGTTTTTATAGGGGGTTTTGACCTGGAAGTGAAAGGCTGGGGTGGTGAGGATGTTCACCTTTACAGAAAGTACTTGCACGGTGACCTTATTGTGATCAGGACACCAGTCCCTGGTCTCTTTCACCTCTGGCATGAGAAACATTGTGCAGACGAACTCACTCCAGAGCAGTATCGCATGTGTATCCAGTCCAAAGCCATGAACGAGGCTTCTCACTCACACCTTGGGATGCTGGTCTTCAGGGAGGAGATCGAGACTCACCTCCGTAAGCAGGCTTACAGGACTAACAGCGAAGCAGTGGGTTAAATGTCACTGCCGTGACATTTGATGACTTCAAATTCACAATGAGCCAGCGTCATTTTACAGCCTTAATTCAGCTTAAAAATATAGTGCCTCTCTTTTTCAGTGAAGAAGAGTTTAGAGGGTTTGTGCTTCTTGTATTTGTTTTCAGAGTAATTCTTTGACTGATATGCTATTACTTACATATCTTGCAATTTCAAGCACCTCAAATTGGAAAGCATATGTAATTCAAGGAAAGTGTCTTCAGTATAGATTGGAAAAATCTGTGGAATGTGCAACTCAACAATTTTCCACGTGGTACATCTCAATTCTTATATTTGCATTATTTTAAGAATTAAATTAAATAATCTTTTGTGTTGTCTTGAGTATTTTCAATCTGTATGGCTCACTGCACTGTGACTTTAGAAGGATATATTTACACTGCATTGTAGAAACAAGACAAAGGTGTGAAAAAGCATCTCACCATGAAAGGTATCTGGGACGTGCTGACTGGTACGCCAGCTGTTCAGGTTGCTGATTTCACAGCAAGAGATTGGTGCCGCATTTGCTGTATTAAGAGACATTCATATGGTTGAATATAGAATAATTCATGTGAAGGGGAAGGAAAATTAAAATCTTCTTAAGCTGAATTTTAGAACATATAATGTTATTTCACACTGCAAAAGAGATACCACCTTCTTATCTCAATGATGGATCAGACAAGTTTGGAATGTTCCAGTTGGGTGTTTCTGGGTCTGGTCTTTTCCCACAGTAGATGCCGCATCACAGAATCCCTTCTATAAACTGAGCTATGCTATTAAACTCATTTGTTTAAAGATTATTTTTTTTTTTTGGCCCCACTCCTCCTTATTCAAAGGCCCTGCCTGCACATCTTGTCCTGTAAGTTGAGGAACCATCTTTTCATTCCCATATAAATTTATTAGATGCCCATTTGCTATTATGCCAATATTGTCCTTTTGCTTTCTTTTTCTGGCATTTTCCTGACATGTTTTTGGAAGGCAGTTATATACCCTTAGCTGTTTCAGTGACTGAAAAAGCAAGTGGTATTACAGTCTTTCTTCATACAATGCTCTCCATTCCACTGATTATCCTAGTAGCCTTATTGTTCAGTTTTTCAGTTTGAGGGAGTTTTAGGGTTTCTGGTGTTTTTTCTCTGGAGTTTTTTATTTGGTTGGTTTTTTTGAGCATGTGTAAGCAGAATTATCCTGTGGTCTCATTAGTGCCTTGTACAATGGCACTACTACTTTGCTACTTCCCTTTTGAGTATTTTTGGATGCATAAACAGTTTAAATGCAGGCAGGTCATTTTTCTCCATGTTGTCTTATATGCTACCATATGGCATGCCTCATTTTTAATACATTTGTTTGTAGAATGAGTGCTGAGAATGCTAATTCAGTGATTAAACCATTTGCATGGTCTCTACTGAATTTAGAAATTAGATGAAACTCCTTCTCAAACCAGGTAATTAAGATCTGTTTATGAATTCAGTTTGCTTCAAGAATTCTGAAGGCAAGTAAAGATTTAAATGGTTGATATCTGAATAGCAGATATGCTGTGCAAATAGTTCTGGGCACTGGTCCTTTTTATATGTACATAAAATTTGCCTTTATGTAACTTATTGTCGAGAACAGTGTACTGTATTGTACTTAGACTGGAGAGAATGCATTGCAGGACTTGCAGTTGATATTCTCAATATAATAAATGGAATTTCTGCATTTTAGAAATTGTTTTCACCTGTTTTTTTTAAATTGGTTTTTACGATATTTACAGGGCAGATGACATGCTAGATTCAAGTAATAATATTTGCAGCCGGAAGTTCAACCAGCTCATTTTTGCATCTCAAGTGACTCTCTATCCAGACCAGATACAAAAGTGCAGAGTTAGTTCCTCAGACAACTAAAGCTTATACCAGATGTTAGTCTAAGTTTAAGATATCTTGATGGCTCCTAACAAAAATTATGAGGTACTAGTGAGGAAAAGATTAAATACATAGGCATCATGGTTTGGAGTAAAGATGTAAGTGGGACCAGCTACTGAGACTCCAGCCCTTAAAACTTCAGCTACTACTGCTGTCCTGGCTCTGCTGCACAACAATGAGTATCAAAAATGCCTCTCACTGACACCATCACTGCTTGGCATGTACTGGCTTTGATACTGAGGTAGTGCAAGGTGTTAAGCATTGCTGCAGCTCAGCTCTTATCACTCAGCTGCAACCCTGGAAGGATGCGGTTGTCCTGTTTTCCATGTTTTTGGAAACACAGCAGACTCCTGATGCTGATAGCCAGATCTCTTGTCTTCTGCTATTTTCCACTGGGTGGGTGTGCTTATCAACAATGATGAGGAAGGAGAACAATATCATCTGTGAGATCAAAAATGGTCAATGGTGTCAATGCTGGAAGGAAATCAAGGAAGTCTTGAGTCAACAGGAACCACTTTGGAAAACTTCCATTCCTCATCCCAAAATGTGGAAGTGAATGCACTGGAGTTAAAAGGAAGCCAGAACCCTTAGAGATAGTTAATGTCAGGGTTGGTTATTGACAGAAGTAGTCCAAATGACTGATTATTTGAGGACTTCTGAACTTTCAGAGGCCCTTGCAGGCCTGGTCTTTTTGTTGTCTTAGTTTGGCTCCCTGCAGTAACTGCCTGTGTAAGAACGTGCTGTCATGGCACACATCAGCTGGCAGCTTACTGGGCGTGTAGGCAACCGTCACCTATTGCATTCGTTGCAAAAGCCAGAGATACTGGTACGGGCTGTGTGTTAAGTCAATGCAAGGTACTTGCAGCCCAATGGTAGTAACAGGAATAATTTTAAGCAGGGAATGCATTTTGTTGCTATGTGGTACTGGATTTGGTATACACACCTCATCATGTGCATCTGTGGGGAAGATGGTGTTTTTGCTAACAATCTGTAGAGCATTTACAGAGGGAAGATACTTGGTTCTAATAGAGCTTTACGGGTTGTGGGGTAGCTTACTAGCAACTTTGACATCAGAAATTAGATCAGTTACTTAAATCATGAATAAAAGCTTTTAATTTAAAACTTGCATTTCCAGGGAATTATTACTAATCATGTACAGTTCATATTCCCTTATGACTTATCACTTTACATACTCATTTGTCTTTATTATATAATTAGATTAAAAATTATAAATTACTACCTTAAACTTACAGCTTTTAATTAAATCTTAAAATAGGAGAGGTTTTAAATTATAATTCCCAAGTATTCTAACTTTTGCATTTGGACTAGGCTACAGGCTTTGACTATTCAGTTAAAAAATATCTAAAGTTCTTACTTTGGGTGATGATTGTCTCTCAATCAATTAATAGGTATTTTTTCAAAATAAGATGCAATGTTTTCCTGTAAGCAAGGCCGTTGATGAAGTGGGTTAACTGATGAATATTACACAGTTGGATTATTTTGTCTATTTTAACAGGGATTCCCCAGAAGAGGACAGGATACTTTATATATCCCTAGTAATCCCAAAACAGGGAAAAGGTTGAGACCTGCAAATTGCAGAGAGAATGATTCTGTTCAGTGTATTGCTCCAAAAGTTACTCAGATTTATACTAATACATCATAAGATCACCACATAGCAACTGCTTTCCTTGTCCTGTTCTGCTTTTCATCATTCTTTGTCTGGGATTTTTTTCTGGCAAAAAGTCTTCTGGGAGTGCTTCACTTTTTCTTACTCCTCTGCCATGGTCTTAGGGAAAGGCAAGGATAGAGCCCATTTCAGGACAATTTTGCAGTTGTAATCTGTTACTGCTGCAGTGTCTCTTCTATGTGGCTGTGGATGACAGTGACACTTTAATTATGCTCATGAGTTAACACAAAGCTGTCACCGACCAGCCTTGGTCAGAAAAATGTATGAATCTGGAGAACAGTTTGTTTTCCCCAAGTCCTTAGCATACCTAAAAGAAATTACATGTGCGTATAAATATATCTTGAAAACTTCTATAGCTCTTTTTTTCAGCTCTTTAAATCTCGTGTCATATTTCTTGTACTGTGTTCTGTGTCTCTCTATGTGCTACCTTCCTTATTAAGCCAGTCTATTTTTTCTTTGGTATAGTTCCTCTCTTATTTCTTCCAACTCTGTGGTGTAAAACCTTCAGCCTTGTATAAGCTCCAGTCCTGACTCTTTGGCGCCACGGGAGCTGTTGGGGGTCCCAGTTGACCGAGCTGCGGTAGGGCTGAGCGGTGATGCCTGGCAAGGGAAAGCCGAGCGACTGGACCCTGTGAGCAGGATGAGACCTGCCAGGCAGTGCAGGAACTGCTCTCTGCCATTTACCAGCTCTGAGAACTGGCTTTAAACCATAAAGGACTCCATTTATGAACTCTGTACTACAAATGAAGCTTTTTTTCTTATTTCTGTATTTGTCATGATATCTTATGCTGAAATACAGTAAACTGTTATGGCAACATGAAGTTCATGGCAAAGAGCAGTAATTTAAGATGATGACCCATACCCAGTGTTCGATTGCATGCCATTGCTTCTGCTCTGTAATGGAGCTAGAAAAAAATAGTAGGATATGCCTTTATTATAAAGTGAGTTTACAAGTGATTTCAGTTACCTCAGTGCATTGAACTTCTGATTGCATACACTGCAGTATGAGCGTGTGTGTGTGCATACAGCTGTATAGCTGTTTTCTGGTTACTGCTGCGTGCCGTAGTGCAGGGTAGGTTTGCTCTTTCCCAGCAAAATGTGTAACTCTACTTTGGAGGTGTTTCCTAACCTCATCCAAGAAGGGGAGGAAATTAGTCATGTTTCAAATATGAAAATCTCTTGCTTGAGTAATAAAATCTATTCTACATGTTGCTTTAGGCATAAATCTGGCTAAATGGCTGGAAAATGTTAGCTAAGTGTCTAGTCTCAAGCTTGTAACTGCCAGTGGGGAACTGCAGAGATAACATTATTACCATGTGGATCCGCAGCCGTCTGTGTTGCCCCTCGGGCTGCAGCTCATGCAGAGAGCGCAGCTGCCGAATCAGATGGCAGGAATGGGGCGGCTGAAGGCTGCAAAGGGCATCACTGTCCTCCTCGCCAGTGAGAAGCTCCTGGAAGCCGGTGCGTGCCACAAGAGCTGCCGGGTGCCCAGCCTTCTCCTTGGAAGCCTTGGTCTGGGTTTGCTGCCTACTTTAGCAACAAACACGGAATTGAGTTAATTGAGGGAGAAGTTAAGCCCCAGGGGTGTCTCTGTCCACAGAACACGGTCAGTAACTTAATTATTAATGCTTCAGTGTTGATACTGAGTTCGCATTATTGCTGGTCACCTTCTGCCTGAGCCGGTACAAATGCAGATCCCATCAGCTCGACGGGCCAAGGCCCTGTCATGGGAGCCACAGGCAATTTCTGGAGAAAGGAGCAACATCAAGGTTTTAAGTGGTGCACGTGGGTTGTTGCCACTTGTCACGGCTCTGGCCTGCACCACTGGCTCATTGGAGGAGACCTACTCTTGGCTTTCCCGAGGCAAGCTCTGCCTGCAGACAGAGAATAAACTCCACACTGTCCAGCCTGGGCTGACTGCCTGCTGGGACGTTGCAAAGATAAATGAAAATATTGTGCTTTGGAGTCAGAACTGTCTGACCAGGGTTTGCGCCTAGGTTACCTGGCAGGGTGTTGGGCCACGTGTTTTGACAGATGCTGTTTATATAACACACTATTTCCCTTTTTTAAGCTGTGGTCCAAGGGTAAAAAGCCAGCTGTGTTTTCCTGGAGGAGTCACTGCATTTTAGTGTTACAGTAATAAATATAGTAACATTTGTTTAAATAGGAACGTGCATCCACTGAACTGAGAAGTAATTTTATTTATTTTTTTTTAGCTGTTGTATGCTATCTGCATTAATTGTAACCAAGGAACTTGCAATCTGTGGAGGGAAGGGGAAGTGTTCTTGATGAAGGGAAGTCAAAATGAGATTAGCTCAGGGCACACTTCTATGTTAAACCTTTTATAGGAATGAATTCAGGTTATGCTTTTGAATTTGCAAACTTGAATTTGTTTAAGAATATGTCATTCAGTGGGATTAGTAGATACTGGTTTGGAGAATCAGCAAACACAGGTGAAAAAGTGGGAAAAGTACAGGGAAATACTTTGTTCTGGGTCCACTGCATCCAGAAGAAAATATTTAGTGGCTTTTTTTTGTTTTAATTTAATAAAAGCCCATGACCCTTTGGACTTCAAGATACACACACCTATGAAACTCAAAACATCTTTGTAAATTGTATTTAAGACTGGAGAATTGCATAAGGAGAGAAAGAGAGGTGATGGGTAAGCCTTTACTTGTATCTGAAGGCAGATATATATTGCAGTTTTTAGTGCATGCTGGAATATAAACTTTAAAATAAAATTAAACAGCTTCTTGCTTTGTCAGATTGGCAAATGCAAGGAAAAGAACTTGAAATAACCTTTAAATGATGATTCAGCGTAAGTGTAGTAACTCATTGACTCCTACATCAGCATAATGATAAAAGATTTCTGCGTAGCCAAGGTGTGTTTAGTTTTGTTTGCCTGAGGTGCCCTGGCTCTGTGTGTGTGACCCCCAACTACATCTTAAGAGATTAGTCATTCAAATTTTACTCAGCTGTGAAGTAAGATGAGGAACATTGGGATATGGCTAAAGTTAAACCGTGTTTGGTTCATGCCCCCACAATGCCCATCTCTTCATTGTCAGGCCTGACTGCTTGCAAAGAAAACTAAAGGACTCCACCTCTTTCTTCACTGAAAAACTTTGCAGCAAAGGAGACTAGGATAAAATGCTGCTTTTTACATTCCTGTGGTTGCACTGGCTCTGCAGATGTCTACTTTTACTGGTATAGCATCAATTTTTCTTAATGCACCACAGGGAGAAGCGCATTTGGGCTGTGTAGCTGTTGCAGTCCGCAGGGCAGCTGTGCAGGGCATACCTGGGAGCAGGCTGGTGCAAGCAGCCCCTGCAAACAAAATTCACCCATGCTGGTTGACTTTCCAGAATCCAGATTTCCAGACGTGCTGAATTTTAGCATCATGATTGCCTTCAGCCTCTTGTGAAGTTGTATCAGCTGGGAGATCAGCCCCACCCCTCCCTAGTCACAGGCAATGCTAGAAGAGAGCTTTCTGGGCCTCACCCTGACCCCACCCTAAGGGGCTGCCTTTGCCACAGTTGTGTTTTCAGTAATGATGGCAGCCCTGTACTTAATTAGGGCCTTGTGGAATAATTGGCTCCTCTCATACGGTACCTGAAGCTGGCAGCAAAAGGTTTTTCTACTTCTTTCCCAAGCAATGTGACCTCTCTCCTTGGTTAAAATAAGGTAAGTGTTTCATCAATTTTTCTGGGGTCTGCTACTCTGAGATTGCACTATAAAGGGAATAGCTTCTATCTTTCTAACAGGAGAGTTTGCATGCTTCTGCAAAGCCTATCTTGTGCTGGGTTTGAAGACTAGGTGTTGTAGTTGGGAGCTATATGGCTGTACCATGCAGCAAAAGTACTTCTGAACTGAAGGTAGAATGTTGAATAAAGCCCTTTTACACTTAAGTCTAAATGTTTGTATAAGGTTGTATTAAAACACAGCCCTGTCTTGGTTAGTTTAGTCCTGTTCTGGAATAAATGAAATAAATCTCTCTAAACTTGAAATGGAGCACCTGGATAGCTGTTTGTGGTGATTTAACTGGTTTATTTGGACTGTTATAAGCTTGTATGTAGTATGGTGAGGTTTTTTTAACCTCAACAGTTTCAAGGTTGCCTTATAGCTATAGGACTTGTATGTCTCGCATGACTTAGTATCTTGACCCATGTCTTGTTATCTTCCGCTCCAACTGTTTTAAAAACTCTTTGCTGATGCAAGTATACTTAGTTAAAGGTTTTGTAATTTTTTTCTGTAGGCAGAATGCTTTGCAGTGTGTACTTGAATTGTACGTAAAAGAGGATGTTAACCCATTCCTGCCATTTACAATGCCACTGACTTACCAGACTCCTTTCAAGATGATCTTGTGTTTACGGTGGTGGTGTCCTGTGATCTTAACAATTCTAGCAACTATTTCTTTTTGATTTTGCGACTGCTTTGATATTTGCGTGTCCATGAGGGGCGCACGTGCTCTTTGCTAGCACCGAAGTGTTCTCAGACTTCTGTTAAAATGCTCTTTTAAATGGAAAAAAAAATCTCTGGAGTAAAATAAAATTTAATGTAGAAGCTATAAACTAGACTTCACAGGTATGGTGTACGACCTGGCTGTCTTTTGCTGAAGGCAGTGATAAGCGTGCCTGGGCAGCAGAATCACAGCTGTGAAGCAAACATGGAGTTTTTCCTGTGAGAAGCAGTGGTGTGCATTTGAATGTGGAGGAGACTGGAGGTGAAGCTGTGCAGGGCTGTGGAACTGTGAGCTCACGGGTGCAGCGGTGGCTTTGGCCCCAGGAGAGCCTGAGCTCTTGCATGGATTTCCTGCGAGCTTAAGGGGCTTCTCTCTGATTTTGTTACAAGCTATGGGGGAAATGATCATATCAAAGGGATAGTTTAAAGAAAAAAGAAAAACCTTTGAGATTGCTTGGTGCTCGGTCTGCTCTGGAGAGGAGCTTAGCGACAGATCAAAGCTTAGGCTACTCTCAGCATGCGAGTTGCATGTATTCCTGGGCTGTGCAGTTATTGGGGAGCAGTGGGATGGTGTTCTGGCCTGCAAATGCAATCCATGTAGAGTAGTTGTTGGATTTGTTTGCTTTTAAAATCTTGTCAAAGTGATTTTTTGGCTGCTGGGTTCTTGTGAAATTGTTCTTGGGATACTTGGATACTGTGAAATTTCTGAGAAGTGAGTCATATACGAAAAAATCCTGGATTTGTGGATTTACTTATTTGCTTGGGTTTTATGTTTTTGAAGCATTTTAGGAGTGATTTTTTTTTTCAAATTGATAAGTTCTTTATCACTGAGCTGTAATGTCTGCAAACATGAATAGTTCAAAGTTTCATTGAATTCTGCTAGTGCCATAAGTGTTAAAGATGTCAATCAAATGCATCCTTTACAGCTGTGCTTGCTGATTCCTGAGTGCTCTGTGGCTGCAATTAATGATATGTTGCACTTTCTCTATTTTAATAGATATTGGGGGGGGGGGTGTTGATAGTAATATCTTCTTTGAATTGGATGTAAACACCTGGACGTTGTTTAAATATTTTTAAATATTTAAAAGGAAACTTTCAATGTCAACAGTGATGGATAGCAAGACTCTTTGAATGTAATGCCCCCCAGGATCAGAAGAGACCTTAGCGTGCTCACGTGACAGTGATTAAAAACATGTTGACAAATTAAAAATGTCTACGTAATGAGATTCTGTTGGATCTCATTGGATTTCTGCCTCTGAACAGAATTATGTTAATTTCAAAATTAAGGTACCTGCTTAATCTGAAGAAGCTAGATAAGACTAGAAATACTGGAAGCACATTTCCACTAAATTCAGTTTCTTCTTTCCTGACCCAGATCAGGCAGGGATGTTTGAAACTGGTGCTTTGGTTTGTGTTTGGTTTCAGTTTTCTTTCAATCCTGTGAAATGGTCTCCACATCTTTTGTTGAGGCTAGGTTGTTAACAAGAATCCTCTGCATGGCAACAGACCTGGGTTTGGGGTTTCTTGTTTGGATTTTGTGTGTGTGTGTGTGGTGTGGTTTGGTGGTGTTTTTTTTTCCTTCTGGTAGGTGCTACTAATAGTTTCAAGTTTTTGCCAAACGCTATTTCTTGGAGAACTTTTTATGTAGAGGTGCTTTTTATTATTACTTGTTAGAAGCCTAAGTGTTCTTAATATCGTAAGGTATGCATCCTAGCACGTCAGAAATGATGTGTTCACTGGTTTAGTATTTTTAAATTAATGTTGCATTTCCTGGTGGCTTGCATTTCTTCCTCATTTCACCTCTTGAGGAGAAGGCAGAGTGTCTGTCTGATGTGTATCAGCACTCCCTGCATGACATAGAACTTGATTGCTTTTTAATATTTCATTACGAAAACAAACTAATATCCCAAAGTTATTTTGCAGCCATCAACTGCATCCATTTTCTGTGCAAAAGCTGAATGTGCTATCAAGATGCCACAAAAATGCTTACAATGTTGGAAATATTAGAAACACTTAAATTCTTTACTGTTATGGGTAATGTTATGGAAATGGTTAAGCTTTAGATTGTACCTCCAAATTACTACAGAAATAAATTCCCAAATGTTGTTTCCCTCTCTCCCAAAGCCCAAGACCCACCTGGGGGAGCAGTGAAGGAAGGCAAACCTCTGCAGTGTCACGGAACCTCTATTGGCGGCCCATAGAGATGTGCTGAAATCTCAAAGCATGCCCAGTTATCTCTTGTCTTTGCAGGGACAAATGTGGAAGGAAGAATGTGATAGCAACTATTGCTAATTCTTAGATGCTTGCTGGTCTGGGAAACTTCCTCGATAGCATGCACTAACAGTTTGGATAAAGTCTTTCTGCATTTTTTTTTTTTTTTTAAATTTTTAAGTATCTCGCTGTCCATACAACCCTATTTAGTGGCTGCAGAGAGCTGTAAGACAAAACTCTGCTTCCATGCACTGTTTGCAGGCTTTTCTGGTTATTGAGAAGCCAAGGTTGCCATGATAAAACTATATACGCTGCAGACTGAAGAGGGAATATCTGTCTGCACGACCTCAGAATTACTGATTTATCTTGAAAAGATGTACTAATACCAGTTGTCAGCTGACTAGTCATCTGAATTTTGCCAAGTGCGTTATTTGTTCAAAGAAAGCTTTTTCTTGATAACTATTACCTTGATAAATCAAGTTGCTGCTGATGTTAACTAAAGATATTTTACCAGTGTTGAGTTACTGCTTGTAATACAGTGTGGTGCTCTAAAGGTAGTAAAGTACCTGGAAAGCAGTTTTATTGTTTACTTTTATGCCTGTGTAAATAGTTAATTCATCCTAATTACTGGATGGGACATAATTGGAAGTGAGTTTTCAAAGATATAAATGCATTTTAATTATGAGTGTGATCTGGCCATCAGGGAGACTCTTGTCTGCTTGATCTTCTTAATGCTGGTAATCATTATCTTTTCTAATGAGCCATGATGACTGAAAGTAGTACTGTGCTACTCTGGGAGTCTGTTGTGGATGTCTGGTTACCAAAACAATTTCCCCAGAGAGTTTTCAACAGATTAAAAATGCTTATGGGACCTCCATAGCTCCTGCACTTGTAAAATCTAATGTTTTTTAAGGCTTATATCCCTGAGAAAGGAGATTGTGTGGGTAGTACTGGGGCAGTGCATTAGGAAAGCTGGATTCTCCTCACAGCTCTGTGCTTGTCTAGTCCCTGTGTGACCTGGGAGGAGTAGCTTTACTTCTGTAAAGTAGGGCGTGAAAAAGTGTAGTGGTTGCAACCGAAGGTCCTGGGGTGTTGAAATGTCAACAGCATCTTGCTACAGGAAACCCTGCAGTGTGCTGCGGCCAGCTAATGTTTCTGTGCTTTCCTGTTTAAAGCGTAAATATGTGGGAGGAACAAAAAAAATTCAACTCTTAGGGGACACAAAATGTGTTCAGACAGTGGAACCGTTAATTGCTTTCATAGAAAGAATGAAAATATTCTGTAGCAGAGACACCGTATCAAATCCATAAAACACTTACAGAGAGCACATTAGCAGTGCCGGCATATCTTGGTTTAGTGTTGCTCTTGCCTTTGTTGGAAGATATTTAAGTATTTTGTAATGTATCTTTAAGTTGGAAAGTAACCAGTTGGTTCATTGCGACTATAGTGCCTTCCACGGTTGGTTCACCCTGTTTGATCAAGCTGCAAACCAGGAGCCAGTTTGCAAGTGAAAAATAACCATGGAAAAAGTTAAGCTGGGTTGAAGCAAGTTTTTTTTATTAATGCAAGCACATCCAGTCAAACACGGAATATCCTGCTTTATGGTACAGCTTTATATTTAGGATTTCAGCTCAGAATAGCAAAACACAGTATTTAAGGACTGTATCAAACTGAGGGAGGAAAAATAAAAAGGAATCAATGTGGATACTGCATTGATTTCAAGTATATACTAGGACTGATTGACCAGTGAAGTGCACATTCATGTGAAAGCTTTTTATACATTTACAGAAGTGTTCTAAATTGCATTTCAAATATATATTTTTTCTTAAATTTTAAGCATCCCTTTTAAATGTCAATTACATAAACAAAGCTGATATACAATCCTTCTTATAGTGTCTGACAATGTTACTAGCTAGAACATCTCTGAAAGTGCAAAACACTGTAATAATACAGTATAAATATTCTTACTCTAATCCAGGGCTGAAGGTCAGTACTTCAACACAGGAAAAATAGCAGCAGATCATAAGAATTATCCCTTCCTCTTTTTCTGGGCTGTTCTTGTTAACATTTAGTATTCTACTTCTTCATGGCATGACTTGGATTTCTTTGTTTGATACCAATGCTATGGGAATAGAAAAACATGGATGTCTCCCTTCCTTACCCTTGCTTACTCTTCTAATTTTAAGTATTTGTCAAGGGGGCAATGGAAAAGGGAGAGAGGGAAGGCTCTTTCATTTTTGACCGTACTACGGGACCAATATGCAAATAACTTCTACTAAGGGATTACAGATGCTACATGAAACAGTGGCACTGCTCTTGGTTGTAGGCACTCAGCAAGAAGAGTCTACTGGACTGGAATAAACTAGACCCTTGGTCCAGCAAGTCTTGCCCCTTCTTCAACAGAAGGCAGAATAAGATAAACCCCATCTACTTAGAGTTAATAATTTTTAAAGAAGCTTGTGCAGAGGTCCTCTGTGAGGCTCCAGGAGGAAGGCTGTAACCAGTGTAAACTCTAGAGGGCCTTTTTTTTAAAAAAATAAAATAAAATCTAATTGTCTGGCTGAAGTCAATATCTTTACAAATAGCCAGCCCTCAAGCCTTAAGGGAACAGTTAGTGGAAAGGATGGTACATATTCACAGGTAATAATTTGTTCATTAAACAAAATAGTTTTAATCTGAGCCTGTTTTTTTTTTTTTTTCTTTCTTAATTCAGAGATCAGGTGAGAAATATGTCCTGAACTGTGTATTTTTTTCCTGGAAATTAATACCTTGGATCTTAACGTAGCATAAGCTCCTCGGGTACTCATTTGGATAGCCAAATTAGGTGTAAACTCAAGACTGAAAGGCAACATTAGAAATAGTAAGCATCAGTGAGTTTATGGATCACCTCTAATTTTGGTACTGACCTGGGTTCAAAGGTCTGACCAATATCTTATGGTGTTTTCCTTATATTTCAACGGGTTCTGGCCCAGATAGGATTTTTGCAAGCCACGATTAACTACCAAAAGCTTTTATCATTAGCTGGTCTTTGCTTTAATGTCTGTAAGTGCAGAGTAGCATTTTCAAAGGAACCAAGGGAATTAAATTCAGTGGTGATGAACTCTTCTTAAGCTTCTTTGGAAATTTTAGCCTTAACTTCCACTTGGACATCTGAGTTTACTTCCCTCTCCCTAGCTCGTGCATGATTTTTATTTTCCAAGAAGTGTTTTTGAAAAAACATTGAGCCTGTCCTGTTTTGCAGAGATAATCTAGGTTAGACATCCTTCTACAAAAAAAACCCCAAAAAAATCCCTGATTCTTAAAAAGGAAAACATAAACTATTCTGACAGCCAGAATTTAAAGGATAGTTCCTAGAAGTATTAAAACTTAGACAAGTATGCATCTTCACACATGCACGCACACATACTCACACACAAACGCACATCCCCTAGCAGTTACCCCATCTTGTCTTCTTAAATAGTGTAACAAAAATATGTTTGCTGCACCATCAGTGTTACAGGCAGGTATACTCTGCTTCATGTGCCATATTCTCCATTTTATTTAAAAAGTACATTGTAGCTGGTTTCAAGACATCCATATTTTTATTTTCTTTACTTCCAGTCCAGCGTAATAGAAGGTACACTAAACAATATCAGTACCTTGTAAGGCACTTTTTTCTGATGTAGGAGAGGAACACGTTTACTGCAGATGTCTAAGGCCTTGATTCTACAAACACTAACACATGGAAACGGTATCACTGATTTGAAGGAGGCCCTTTACTTCAAAGCTAGAGAGACGTGTTGAGTGTTCTGTAGGATACTGGTCCAATGGAGTATTTAACCTGAACACTGGCGTTAGTTGGGATGTGTGTTTTAATTTTTATTTTGGTGGAAGTAATAAAAAATAAAAATTTGGATGCTGATAGAATAAGATCTCCCCAGGGATACCATCTCCCATGATACATTTCATCTCTGAGAACAGGGCCCTGCCCTTATATTTAAAATAATACCCTAAAACCCTTCACTTAAGTGCCTTAAGGTTGACATGTGAAATACTTACCACATTTTATTTCATAAAAGTTACTGTATATACAAAACAGACCTCAGCCAGTAAGGTCTTTCTTAGCTCAGTCCAAGTCTTTCAGGTTGTAAAAACATGTTCATTTGATGTGCTTCAAAGTTTGTAGATCAGATCCAAAAATCTCAGGCTCTGTTAAGCAGAGTTGTCCTAGAAGAAGTAATAAAAAACAAGATTAGCTTTTCTATCATGACAAAGTTTTACGGTTTTGTAAAGGCTGGCAATAGATTGATTTTGCATAATTAGCTAGAAGCCTTTCTTCAATGCATAGACCTTTAACTGCTGTAAACTGGAATACATCTATGAATTCCAATAAAGATGTTGACTTTAAATTTAATGGAAATTTAACTTTTGTAACGTTACTTCAGGCCCTTAAGGTGCATTCAGGCAAATATGATCTGTCATCCTAAACTATTGCTTGCTGAACAACATTGGATTTAATGCAAGGTACATTGCACGAGTGTCACAAGTGAAAAGCTTATATGGACTTCCTAAGAAACATTGGGATCACTGGGAAACAGTGTCTTGTCTAGGGCAATGCAGTCATAATGTAGTTCAACTGCAGCTCAGCCTTCACTCATTCTTTATCTGGTACAGATATGTCAATCTAAATGTTTAATGTGATTTACAAAGGTCTAATTCTGTCTTTCTGCCTTGGCCTCAGTATTAGAAGAAATCTTGTCTAAATTAACTGATCTCATCATGTACATGGAAGAGGTGTTTCCCCCTCACAGGGATAGGAGGAGTTGTTGATACTTTCTTAACAGTAGGCTGAAAATTAGAGTATTCATATAAAATTTCAACCTTTTATAAGATTTGTAAGTGTGTAGGTATGATAATTGATAGCACCTTCTTAGTATCTCTGTATCTTTGTTCCCCTGATAAAAGTGTGTCTGAAAACTGCTACAAATGTAGATTCTTCTGCTGTATTTGATAGCCTAAACAAATCACAAATCACATTCTCTTTCATAGTCCCAGCAGTGATCTTGCAGCCTGAACTGACCTGGCTGGAAAAGCTGTATCAAAATCCAAGCCCTATTGAATTTTTTCAATTAGAATTTTGAAGAAAAAAATTATTATATTTAGGCCAAAATGGTCTTAAGCTGGGTATGCAAATAGGAGGGAGGAAGCTGACGATCACATGCCTGTGTATGTCTGCAAAAAGACACATGTTCTGAGGAAGTTTCATACCTGAGTGTTTTCCAGCTGTCTTTTTCCATGTGATTTTCTGGACCTTCACTTTCAAAGGATGCAATGAACAGAGCTAGTAAATAAAATAGGAACAATCAGATATGTGGGTTCTTTAACTGAAAAAAAAAAAATAAAGCTACGATACAACATGTGTAACTTAGCAGACTTCATAATGAAGTTTATTCTCATCAGAAGCAGATACTGAAGTGACAATACACACTTAAATATTTTTTTGCATGTTAGTTTTTTATCTGCATTTCAACAAGCAGGAAGACTCACTGTAATATTCCATAAAGGATTTTACCTTCTTCACTATAAATGGGTGCTGTGAGTAGATAGCTCTGGATCTTCTTGTCTTTTTCAAAAGGGCACTCAACCTGCTTCCATGTCAGGAAATCATGAATCTGTCTTGAAATTTCCCAGAACTTCTGCATGAGGTAATTAAAAGGATGTTATTAAAATCATACTTGTTAGAGCCTCTCAGTCTTGTTCTTATTCATGCTTCTTCTCATATCCCTTATGCAGTTGTCTTCCTTGTTATCCTTTCTTCTTACTGCTGCTGTTGTCTCCCCCTCTTCTTCCCAGTTCCTCATCTGTTGTTAGCCTCTCAAGTTTCAAATAGCATATTCCTGCTAACCACCTGGTCTCTGCATTCAGTTCTTTTCATCGTCAACCTTTTCTTCATATACAATAAAGTACTATTGGTCTGTGTTGTATCTTTAAATTAGCCAGTGAGTGGAACTGGTCAGTAAACTGTTTTTATTTACTTCACTTTTTACATTTCCAACCTTCAACTTACATGAAATGTGACATATCTGATTTTTTCATAAAGCACATTTTTTAAATTTAAGAAATAATCAAAATAAAATATAGAAACTATAGGTATCCTTTCCTTCCTAGAATTCTAAGAAATGCATAATTACTTAGGGCTTGTCTTGTATATTGTGTGCCCCCCTCCCCTTACCCAGCCTGAATAATGGCAAAAAAACTTTAGAAGTACTTTTGACAGGCTGTGGTCTTTTGGACATGTATATTTATTAGTCAGGGAGAGAGAATCCAGAACCTGTAGAAACTCCCTTGAAGACATGCTAAATACCATTTGCTGGTTAAGTGTAGTGTTTATAGCTAGCTAACCTGGTGAGGTTAAATCAGCTAACGCTGATGATTTAGGGTGAAGATACCTATTACAATTTGATCAGATATGATAGCTTGCTGCCACAGAAAAGCTTACTTTCCATTCTTTACTACCCTCCACTTCCCTCAATACCTTTTGCACGTAAGGCAGGGTGCAGGGCTGAGAAGTCGTAAATTTGTCTACCATCGTACATCATACGCTAAAATTATTACACTTTGTGATTTCAAGTTGTTTTAAATGTTGCATGAATACAATGTTCCTTTAAGAAATTTCCCTTTCCAATTAGCTAACATTAGACTATTTCTGTATTACTTAAGTAATTTTTAGTGCTGGGGCTTTGGCTTCTGGAATTCTTATTTTCTTAATCTTTTCATGCATCAGTTTTGGTAACAGATTTTTGTTCCAATCATTTCTACTTATGTGAATTTTATGTTTTGCAGTGCATCTGTCCCATTTCATGTGAAACTAACAAGAAATAATCTCTATTTCAGTACACTTTAAAATTAATCTTTTAACTGAAGGCAATTACATTCCAGCAGTTTTATGGATTCTCTTCTGTATATGCAATTGTGAATCTGCTGGATATTTAATATAACCATAGTAATTGCAAGCAGTAGCTCTCAGAGAAATTTGGTGAAATCATTTCCCCTAGATAATGATACCATTTTATATCTAGAACATAGCAATGCTGAAGGAATTCGTAATATAACAAGCTAGAAGTTCAAAACTGGCAACTGTTTGTAATGTACAATGTTTAACTAACATTACTGTTTCTGTAATAAAGTCCTACCTTGAAGTTTATCTGCCCATTGGGCAAGCGGTTCGTATGTATTTTGTGCAGAAAGTATATATCTTTAATAAACAGGTTGAAAACTGGGATGACTATTTTCTCTCGGTTGCTGTTGGCAGTCTGAGATCGCTGTGCTGCTCCTTGCAGGGCTGTGCGGTAATTACAAAAGTTGCTGGATGGATCCATGTGATGCTGTTTTTATGGAGAGGAAAAAAGGTGGTCAAGTACTAAATGTTTCCTAAAAATTAAAAGCTTTGATCTAACCATCAGAAAGTTCATTCTTTATGAATTTGTTGGGCCCCTTCTTAAACTTTCAAGATGGAGTACCTTATACTGATCAGTTCTGGATTCAGGGTTTTCTAACTTCTGTCTTGTTTGAAAGGAGGGTTCTGTACTGGCTTTACATCTATGCTTTGCTTCAGTGGTTAATGGAAGACTGAAAGGAAATTACAAATGATTGTCGGAAACAACCACAGTTCTAACTTGTTGTCACCAATCTTTCTGATGAAGATTTCAATAAAATTTTGTTTCCATTCAGATCTCCACTAGATGAAGTACTCCAATTAGTTTTAAGGGTAATGAATAGCATTCATTTGAGTGAAAACTACCTTGATGTTAAATTGTAAAAAAATCTGCTAGGAAGACATAACCTAAAGAAAACTTGCATCCACCTTTTTTGGAGGCAAGCAGGGAGTTTGAAATTCAGGAAATGCTCTCCCTAATGTTTATGTGCTGGTGACCACTGACACAGCTGCCTCTGTGATCTCTGACTTGGTAATTCCACAGCAGACATTTGGATTAAAATATTTGGTGTATTTCTATATGAAGTCTAAACTTTATACATACCTCTAAAACATCAAATTTGGCTGTTTTAACCTTTGACCAAGTTTTCTTTAGCCGTGCCACAGGACTCAAGTTCATGCCAGCTGAATGGAGAACAAAGGAAGAAACAACTGAGTTGAAAAAATACAGGGCTAACACAACTCTGTGTTTATGTATCGGCACCATGCATTTTAGAAGGCAGTTCAGCTTGACAAACAAAAGTTGTAGCTAACACTCACCCACCCACATGTTAATCTGTCACTGGTACATACTGCCCCTGTTGGAGTGTGCATGCTGATTTGGTCAGCCAATTTAGGGCAAGTATGAGCATAGGAGTGCCTTTTGTCATCTGTGTTCTGGATACTCACAGATAATAGCCATCATTGAGTTGAAGTTTCCAATATTGAAGCATTCTCTTGCCACATCAATGAAAAATTCCACCATTCTTGTACGCTGCTTTTTCTTTACAACCTGAAAAATTCCAAGATTTGTTAAGAGGGAGGGGACGGCCTGTATTTTTGGATGGGATGTTCAGAGGCCTTGTAATAGATTGATTGAATAGACATTTCAAGACTTTATCCAGCTAAATCTTATGATGATTTAGGCCTGAGTGTATTTTGTTAAAATTAATTTTTAATAAAATAGCAGAAGTATTTGGGGCTACTATCAGTTATTTGTCCAGTTGTGGGGGTGAGTAAGTTTTTGTTTATACATAAAGTTCAGTGTCTTAGGGAATTTTGTATAAACAAGGTGGATACTTTCAGTAATTTCCTGTTACTGGAAAAGGGAGATGACATGAAGCTGCTATCTGAAAGAATATATGCAAAAAATTTAAACCTCTGAAGAAGAGGGGGAAAGCAGTGGACAGACTTAAGACCAGAAGCATGTAACCTGAATGTGAGAGAGAACAATTGCCATGTCCTGATTTTCTAACTTTACTGTGCATACTCTTAAATGACCTCTTGAGAGCAGGTAGTGATAACGATCAAACGTACAAATTCCCACTTATGCAAACATGCAAGGGATCTAGCAAGTGATGTGGAACATCTGCTTCACAGATTTTTATAAATGGCAAAACAAAAATAAAATATAACACTGTCTCAAAACTTTGTTTCCAAAAGCCATCAATCTTTATCTTTTTTTTTTTTTTTTTCCCCCAAAAACAGCTCTCTTACCTAGATACTTCAGGTTTTGGGTCATATTAAAAGAAAATCGTTCAGTAGTCAATGGCTTGGCTTAGCCCTTGATGTACTAAAACCTTTTGTTTGAGTGGTTTACTAAATGTATTGGCCATACCAGCCAGCTCTGAAAGATGTCTTCATGTGTTTTTGTAGTAGTTTTTGTGAAAGCAGGAAATCTTAAGAGATTAGGATCAATATATCAGACTTCATGAAACTGCAGTAGGCATCTGGATGTCCACAGAAGGGCTACTGACCAAGCAGGAATAGAGAGAAAATTTCCCATTTTCTGGAATTGGTGCATATTAATAGGAATCTAAGAAGACAGAATATACATGCTAAAAAAAAGGGGGGGGGGGGGGGGGGTTGGGGCAATATACCTTCCTTTCTTTGCTTATTATATGATAGAAGTTACTGTTAAGCCTTTTTTTTTTTTAACCTTTCCAATAGCCCACTTTCTTTACAGATTTCTGAAGAAAGTTTATTCCTGATTTTTCCACAATAAAAATGAATATATGACAATGCTAATGATATTGATATCTAAATGCAGCAGAAGGACAGCTGTTTATTGGAAATCTGCATTTAACGATGAGTATCTTTGAGAATTTATGGATTTTTTTTTTAAAAAAAAAAGAAAAAAAACCAAAACCAACCCAAATCCAAAATCCTAACTCAATCCTACACACAAGTTCCATTTCACTGCATGACTAACTCTACTATGGAAGCTACACAAAATAGAGAATATGTGCAAAGCCAAACATAGCCATGAACTTTTAATCATATAACCATGCAAATAAATTAATGCTTGAGTAATGCCATTATCTTTAATTGCACTGCTAATGTTTAAATCTCTATTAGACCACTGTCTCCCTTTTGCTTAAGGTCAGTATCACTTTGCTATCTTGTTTTCTATGAATACCTACCCGACAAATCTCTGTAGCCACCAGCATGCTGAGACAATTGAACCAATTGTCATAGGCCTCCAAATTATAGGTTTTGGTCACGTCACCTCGGCACTGCAAGAGAATAGGCCCCATGTTAATCCTATCCTGTGTCATGATAAAGTCAACATACCAAAGGATAAACTTCCTTTTCATGTCTTGATAAAATCTTGTTGGGTATTTTAAGGCATGAGCTTAAAGAAGACTAGAAAATGTCAATCTTCCTTGCACAGGGTATACTCAAATTATGGAAGTTCTTCACCCTGGTTATTCTTTGTCTCTTTTTCTCTCTGTATCCCTTCTTGTACCTTGTGATTATCCAGGGAGTCCATGTGGCTGACAATCTGCATCAAATCCTCTGGGTAAATGTTGCTCACCCTTTCCTGTGTTTGGAGAGATGAGAGATTGTCACTGTACAGACAAACAGGGAGTTCAGTAAAAAATTCATCAGTAAAGCCAAGGTTAGGAGAACTTTTTGGTAACTTTCATCTTCCTACAGTGTAGATGTGTGAGGCTTTTATCGGTGTACCTAATTGGTCTTATTCCTTACTTCGTAATTTTTGATTAAAACGTTGGAGGCTTTTAGTGAAGACATGGCAAAATTCATATTGATGAGTATAGTAATATTTAGTAAATAGAATATAAAATAATTCACACAAATCACTCACCAGTTCAATATAGGTCAGCTGCTGTGCCAAGATCAGAGGGTCACAGCACACACTCAGGATGTCCTTTTGAGTTGACTGTGGCTTGGTTTTGAGGATGGTGCCTTTGTCAGTAACAGGTTGCCGAAATTTCTCCCTGATTTCCTGGTACTGGCTCCGTGTGGAGAGGGCCATTAGGAGATTCTGCGTCATTTGGCTAATGATCTTTTTCACTGTTCCGTTTTCCTAAGCAAAAGGCAGAAACAATGGCTGATATAAATATTTAGTTCTTGCAGATAGCCAAAGCATTTCTGACTGGGAAAAAAAAAATGCTTATTATCCATTTCCTTGAATCTTATCTGAGCCAATCATCCTGTGACAAAGCAACTTGGTATAACTGTCCACACAACTTCATAACAACAGTGTTACGCCTCCCTGCCTTCCCAACTCTGTTTCGCTTGCTTGGCTGGTCTGCTCCTCGTGGCAGTTTTTGGCTAGTACCCCATTTCAAAGGCATCCATATAAACAGCTTAAAAGTGGATATAGTGAAAGGTGGTTGCGTTGCTTGCACAAGGCTTCTTGGATCCCCTATGTACTAAGTGCCAAAAAGCTCTTTCTCATTCTGATCAGACCCACTGGTGGTCAAGTCTGTCTAGCCCAGGCAGAATACAGGGAATTCACATTGTGTCCGCAAATAAACCCCTAAATACCCTGGCTTGGCTTTGAACAACTATAGCATCCAAAGATTTAGGTAAGAGCACAATATACATCATGTTCTTGGACAACTGAAATGCGTTTCTGTTCATCAGATGCAGATTTTAAACATAAGATCTGTAAGGATACATACTGGTAAAGCCACAGAAATATAATCCATCCACTCAGTGTCTTGACAACTAAGGGAAGGTGAATTCTTTCTGCCATTGATTGTTTATGTTCTATAGGCATTTCTTGATGAGATCAACCCCAAAGACCTAACTTGATTGCTTTCCTAGTCCTCCATCCCTCCTGTTACTGCTTTAAATGACCAGGTTTACTGACCCTGTTCTTCCTCCTGCTGGAAAACTAATTCCACCCAAGACAGTCCTCCTCATTTTCCCTACACAATTGTTTTCTTGCTGTCATGCAAATAACTTCTTTTGAAGTTAGCCACAAGGTTAACCATTCATTTACAATCTGCTATGTTGGTTTCTGCCAATCAACTAGATACACTAGAAAGAACTGCAATGAATCTGTGATCATTCAAAGAAGCCACTAATGTGCAGTGATGACTGAAATTACATAGCAGATGTGAGAGACGACGACTACCAAATACTTGTATATGGCATGATATAATTAAGCAATAATATGTCAGAACATTGCTTTACAAGGCAATAATCTGACTCCCAAGTGAAATCAAATGAAAAGCTGAAGGCAGTGTAGCTCGTCTTGAGGCAACTGGATTACTGGGCTGAAGAGCAGCTGGCTAGAGCCATTTCTGATATTGTGCTACAAGTGTTCAGAAATGCCAAGGGAGCGGGGGGGGGGACACATACGACATGCTAATTCTGCTTTCTGTATGCTGAGCTTTCTATTGTAGATCATTTGACTTCAGATGCTCTGCCTGCCTTACCCATGTATCTGGAAGGAAGCAGACTTTCTAGATATGGATCACAGAGAATCAAACTTGAAGGCAGTTGAGAGCATCGCAGATATTATGTGAAAGTGAACAAAGAACTATGACATGAAAAACTGTGGCTTACTTAACCTATAGTGAATTTATTAGCGCCTTAATACTTAAATGCCCTTAGAGTTTTAGCAGTTTCATTTCATCACTAGTCTTACCCTAAATTTTCTTACAACTTTGGAAAATAAGTCAATGAGTGTACAATAATTTGTCCTTGTTGGGGTTAAAACAAAACATTTTTACTTCATTTGGGGTGCAACCCTGGCTGTAGCTATGGTTATTTGGTATTCTGTCTGATATTGCTAGGATAAGCACCTGACCATTTTGTGTGAGTTCTTAATTAAATTTCTATCCCATGAATGGAGAATAGTGTCCGGGAGGGATTTGGAAAAGCTATAAAATACAAAGTAAACCCCCAAACCATTACCATAATCCCTTGCTGAAGTACAGCATGGGTAATTTCTTGTGGTAACAAATACTGAGAGAAGGAGCTGCTTTTTGTCAGTATCAAACTATGTTTCCTAGGAGTCAGATGTGGCATAGCTCTTCACTGATCAAACTTGACTTGTAGCCTTTTTAAGGGGATAAATGTGGTGATGCTGTAATTAATGGATGTCATCAGATGCCTCAGACACCAGAACACTGAGCCACTCCATGAAGATGTGTTTTACTTAAATGACAATTTATGCATACATAACACAGTGGGAGCAAAGGTGAAGAAAAAAAAAAAGCTGCAACTACCTTCTAGTTCAAAGTAACAGACAAATTAAATACTAAGATACAGATGATAAATAAAACCTCTGCCAGGTCCCCTTTCACAGTAGTACCTCTGCCAACACACACCTCCTTGCCCTTGTCTACAAAGGGAACAGAAGGCATGTTATAATCCTGTTTGCTTTTTCCCTCCTACTAAGGCGCTCCAGGTAAACAGCTTTGCTGATGCAACAAAACTGACATACTTCCTTTTGACAACTTGGTAACACCTAATTGTATTGTGTCCTATCACTGATTCATGCAGTGCTGTCAACCTGTTGTTCTTCATTTTCTCTGTACTTGAATCAACAAAACAACATAATACAATTGTCTTCCCATTTCCTGCTAATCGTTCTCAAAAATATCTTGAAGTTCTGGGTTTATAAACAAGGAGAAGCTTCTACTTCTGTATAAGTAAGTCTTCACGTTCATACAAACACTTTACAATTAATTCCCTTGCAGTCCTTGATTATATCCTTCCTTCTGTCTATTGGGACTTAGTTACTTTCTAATGAGAAAAGTGTAGGTTTTGTGAGTGTTTAGGAAAAAAAAAAATCACCCAATAAAAATGATAACCAACAGAAAAACCCAGAAAATTAACAGCCCTTGTTCTATTTAAATTTGCTGTATCTGTTTGCTTTACAAAAGTCTTTTGTGAGGTCTAGTTTTCTTCATAGGCTAGAAACTCAGATCAGTTAAGACTGGTGATCAACTATCTAGCAAAGCTCGAATATATAATGTACTTTGTGGATATAGTATGCATGTCACCTAAAACACAGCAACAAAACAGTTGCTGATTATTGTCAGGAGCTAGGAATAAACTATTAAATAATAAGCATCTTCACCTTGAGCAGGAGTACATCTGATACAATTAGTTGATATGTCTTGATATATAGAGTAGTAACAAAGTACAAGGGATAGTACATTATTATGAAAGTTAACTATATTGTGCCATTGTAGTCACTGTTCTTTCCTTTCTCCTTCTGCACCACATCCATTTTTTCCTGTCATGATGACTGTTTTGTCTCTTCCTCTTACACTTGTTGATTATACATAGACAGTTTCTGCTAATGGACTATTAACTTCATTGCTCAGCCTGTGTCCTGCAGTTACACTGACAGCTTAGCAACGGCTGCTGTAGTCCATTTAGAAAATACTGCATGCAGGAGCAAAGGTTTGTATATAATACGATAAACTATGTATAAAGGCTGACAAATATTGCTTTACCACTTAACGTTCCCCCCCTACCTCATCACATTGTGTGATCCTGTGAGCAATCTCCTTCAACTCTTTCATGGATTTTTCATCTTGGAAATCATAGGGGAAAGTTTCAGTCCATTCCTTCAGGAGCTGAATGATTTTGGCAGCAAAGGATTTTAGCTTTGCCTGGAAAGAAAAAATGAGTTGATTACTGACCATAGACCTTTATGACTGCAGAGTAAATTAGCTGATGAGGGCTCACATAAAACTAGAGACAGCCTTGAAAAGACTTTGCATTAGTAGTAGGTGAAGGGGATAAAAAAAGAGCATTTAACTGTGAGCCAGATTCCTAAATAGTATGATTTAGCCTGCTTTCATGACAGCTTGGTAATGTCTTTTACCAAACACTTTGAAGATATTTTCAAGGTTAGTTGTATAAAGTCAGGAAGATGACAGAATAGTTTTGACTTACTTGAAGTCAGTGGGACTTAAGCTGATTTATGCCATCTGAGGAAGCAGTACCTTAGAACTTGAATTCAAATGCATACAAACTTCAGCATTCTACCAAGCATCTTTCATGAGAAACATTCACAAAGACTTTTTTTTCTACAGAATTTATCAGACCCTCCAGATTGAGCTGTATATTAAAATAAATGAACGACAGAAAAGATGTGTGTGTTCTCTCCATGACATCTAAATCAAAATGGACTTTGAAAATAAAAAGTATTGACTCTTGCTCAAAAAGCTATCAACCACAGAAAGAGGAGGGAGATCTATTTTCTAAGTTCTTCTGTCACCTGTGAATCTTCTAAGGCTTGTCATCAGTTAGACCTGAACTGGATGCCAATTATTCCACTCTCATAACAACAGGGAGCAGCACCAGTAAATCCAAGGGAGCACTCTTGTAAAACTGGGAAGGTGAGTGCTAAAAACACTTTTAACAAACAAGAAGAATGAAAACTTAATTGAGGTTATTTTTATTGTCCCACCCACCCTGTGATGCACTGAAGAAAAAGAGGAAGTTTTCATTTGTTTACCTCCCCACTTGTGTAAGCTACAGAAGTCCCACTACACAGCAGTTCTTTCTCCCCATGCACAGTATGCTTTCCTCATTGCACTCCCCATCAGCCTTTTAGAGGTTACAGAAGGCCACTTAACATGTGATTGTCACTACAGGAAATCAGTGGATTTTCTTTTAAGAGAATGTCTTCCAAGAATTGGTAGGAACTGCTACTGAAACATCATCTGATTATAGTGTGTCCCAGTTTATTTAATCAAAACCACAAGTCAATCAAACTAAGCTATTTTTTTTGCATATTTTTACATCTCACTGGTATATAGTCAGTGGGAATATTAATAATGATTAATAAGAACTTTGAAATTAAACCATGCACCCTTAAATCCTCAACCTGAATATAAGCCAGTGCTCCTTGTAAGTCTGAAGGGAATTTTCTTGCTGCCTTTTTTTTTTTTTTCAGAGCTGCAAATTGCAGTCCGCTCACATGCCTTTCCTAGCTGTTTTTATTGATAGCATTTAATCGACCCTGCTAGTGAGAGAAGTACAGAATACTTGAATAGTGAGGGCAAAAAAGAAAATATCACCATTCTCTTTGCCAGCAGTAGGCACTTCTGCAAAGCAATCTCTACCAATGCCCAGCTTCGAGGTATTTTAGAGTGGGACAGAGTTCCAGATTATAGTTGTCTGTCCTCCAAACTCCCATTGTCGTCTGCCTTGGGGAAAAGAGATTTTATATTTTGCTAGGAAATGCACGGAGCCTGACATTATTAAAAGAATAATCTGTAGGCGGTGATAAGAGAATTAATTACCTAGCCAGTGCGCTTCCATTCATTTGAGGTTAACAGATATGTGCCTACTCCACTTTTGTTTACCAAAAGCTGCTACAGAACTGTTTAATTATATAAATTATCCTGACAATCCTTTCTTTTTAACTTTTAAAACTGAAAAAGGAGAGTTGGGGGCAGAAACATTCCAAAAATCCTTCCTCAGGCCATGGAAGCATCTCCATACGAACACTGACTTCCCATCTCATGTATCTACTCATGAGTTGCCAGGGTTTGCTTCCTTCACGGTGGAAAGCTAGGCATCTGTTGCCAGACAAACTGCAAACCATATCGATCTTCATGTAATGACCCTTCAGATGTAAAAAGGTCAATGTTTTATCAGGTGCTCTTAATGCTCCTGAAAACAAGGTATGCTTTCTAACAGCAACACTAAAAAACATCAGTGCAGCAAACCATGAGATTCCTCCTTCATGTGCACTCTGAACCCTAAAGCAGTATGACAGGCTTGATGCATATAGTGTGTGGTATCCTAGATAGAAATCACACAGATATGTGGGTAGCAGCATGCATTTTCCTTTTTGTCATGGTTGCAATAAACCTACCAACCTACTTTTTCTGTAGCCCTGCTCCAGATGTGAGCCTCCCCTTGTGAGGCCTGACACAGAGTTCTGTGGAGTCTATGGCAATACTTCTCCCATAAACATTTCTCTGAGAAGAAAAATACTTCTATTAATTTAAGTGCTGTGGATCAGCCCTGTTCTGCATAAGACACGACAGTACTGAGAAACAACTACCAATTAGAAAGGAGGGCAATAGCAGTACTGTGCTTGTACAAAAGGAAGGTTTAATGACAATGACCTGGTTATGAGTATTGCTTTGACTTTTGGTTTTTAAAAAGGATGGCTTACTGGTGACAAAATCTGAGGGACTTATGTATTCCAAGACAAGCTTAATAGAAACTAACTTCTACTTTCTCTTTTTAATTCTTACTAGTTTAACTTTTGATTTAAAAAATACTCAAGCTGCAGAAATAATGCACCACGGTTTTAACAACATTTTTTTCCGCTGAATAATAAAAGTGCTTTTCTCTGTGACAATCTTCTTTGGGTCATTCCAATCTCTAATGTGAATCTGGAGAGTTAAATTTTATCCCTTATGGTCAAGCTTAACTACTGACTTGTATATTATAATTGATGTCTTAAACTGTGAAACCCTTCCTTCTTACGAGTGGCCAGAAGGACTCTAAGCGGGCTCCAAGACATCCCAGAGTGTTTTTAATCCGCTTATCTCTGAGTTGTTTTCTATAGGATGCTTGGGCTAGCCAGTAGTGTCAAAAACAAAGGAATGATAAATATTGTGGTATGTAACCTCAAAACCTGGCTCCTTGCCACTTTTTCAACTCACAGGCTATCCAGGCAACAAGTCAGCCAGTTTCTCATCTTAAGAGATTTGCATAAACAAACTCTTATCAGAAGTTATTAGAGCTGCTTTAACTTTACTTTAAGCTTTACTTTAGCCAGCTATTTCCTGCTATGGAGCCACTTAATTAGAAGGTGCTGGTAGCTGATGATACCTTAATGGGTTATGACTGTGAACATGTTAAGGGTGTCTTGAGTCAAGAATCTCTATGCTGCATGTGAAATAAGCTTTTATTTGTTGCCAGATGAAAAAATGAATTTTTGCAAATGCTAGTGGCCAAACCATTCTGTAAAACACCTGGGTAGAGCACAGTAAAGTAGTCATTTGGAAGGGATATTAGAAGTTTATGTAGTATTCTCCAAGAATTCTCTGTTTAGTGGGCAGGAAAATATTACAGTTTACATCAAGGGGGTAGGAAAGGATCAAGGGCATAGCAGGAAAAGCAACCAGCAAAGCATGTAAATTAAAGCAGCCTCCCAAACACTCGTGTTTTATTGTCACCCTGCTGTTTGTTGGTTTTCCTGTAGGTTCATTTCCAAATTGTCAGCAGAAAGTGTAAAAGCGTGGGTGTTTGGAATATGAGCTGCTCTATTTTACATCCTGTTGTTAGGATGTTATGCTATTTCATTTCAATGTAGGAGCCATGATTTTTTTAACACATCTGCTGAAAAGCCAGAGTACTACTACTTTACGACTGATATCTTGTCTATAAATGGCCAAGCAATTTAGTCCCCAGATACTGTTTTCATTTTAAAATCTAAGTGTATTCTTATTCACAAAAGTTTCATCTTATATCCCATTATTTGTAAATCCAAGTATATCACATGTATTTTGACACTAGCTACTGAGAGCAGTCTTCCTCTTCCTATGTCCACAGATCAGCTTTACTCATTCAGTGTTTCAGATGGTCCCAACATCCCTTACAAGTTTCTACCTCTGTTGTTTAGTTACATGTTGCCAAAGAACCACTGCAATGTAGAGCATCAGTTTGAGATTGCCCAGTCACAAACTAGTTTGGCAGTGGCAATAGGAATGGTTATCAGCATAGCCCTTGACCTTAACCCCTTGAATTATCAGTGTAATCCTTGACTCCTTGAATTCCCCAGCACCTACATGATGAGTTACATAGCTATTTCATGAGTAGATCAGGGGACTGACCTGGATGAAAGTTATTTTGCACCAAGTGGTTAGTTTTTCCTGTGGAAATTGTGACATAATATGAAACTGCACCCCAGGAATAGTAAGGGAAGAAGCCCTTAGGACAGTTTTGCTGTCAAAAACTCTGTATTGCCAAACCATGAGGTTACCTTTTGTGCTCCGCACTCAGAGTGCTGATACACCAAGGAGAAAACAAAATGGGACTATAAACATGCTGAAGATTAGGAATGTGAGCATATAGTTTCTCACCATAGAAGAATCGATCCAAAACATGCCCAGGATTTGAACAATTTAGGTCTTTTGGTGTTTGTTTTCTACCACTCTTATTTGCATCCCGGTTTGAACTATTCTGGTACTTCAATTTCAGTCAGAAGCCCTTCAATACACGCTTTCCACAATGGTAAGACTTAGACGGATTTAAGTGTGTATCATAAGCTCACCCGGTTTGGTTTAATCAGTTGTAGTAAAACTGCATAATCACATGTGTCAGCACAGGCTACAGTGTTAAGTAGTGCCTCACTTAATTTTTGTGAGAGGCAACTTTCTGATTTACTGTTACACCAACTTAAAACACTCCACCAATAACCTACAACAGAGCACTTAACTCTTAATAGGATGGTGATGGTGACTGGAGAACAGGGAATCAGATTCGAGAAAGACTTAACTTGGTGAGAGCCCAAAAGTGCAAAGTGACTTGCTGGGCAGGTTTCACGGCAGGTACACGTTGCTCCAGTGCATGGCACCAACCTGCAGCTCATGAGCAGAGTTGTATTTCCAGCCACTGTATCTGACTGGTAAGGTAGTACATGACCTATGCTTGTAGCTAGCAAAGAAGCAACGGCACTTCAAGGAAAAAGACCTGAATAAAAATGCATCCAGTAACACATGCCAATTACAATTTCAATTTCTTCTTCATCAATCTATTTAGCTTTACATTGAGAAGGTGAGAGTGGGAAATAAACAACAGTAGCACAGCTACTGAAGGACATGATGGTTCATTTACCTTTTCTGCCTCAGTTCCTGTTTCTAGCTGCTGCTTCTGTTTAATGCAGATCTGCCCCACTTTAGCCAGGAGCTCGTGTGGGTGAATGAAGACTCGTGAGCTCAATAGGAAAGTGAAGATGTAAGTCCTCTGTGGAAGCAGAGAGAAAAAAAAAAAAAAGTTGAATAACATTAGCAAAAATAATTTCTTCATTGAAAAAACTATTCCGTAAACCACAAACGTAACTTTCCTTCATTCAAATTTCTTATAATTTTTCCTGACCCCAGAGATGTGGTGGTCTTTTCTATCCTCTGCTAAAAGGAAATGCTGTAGGCTTCAAGGCCGTTAACTGTGGTGTTTTCAGATTCACAAATTATTTCCCTTTAAAATGCCAAACTTAATATGCCTACCTAGTCGTTGCTCACCGAAAATACAAATGAAGTAAGTCCAATGTAGGGTGTTCCGCCTTTTGAACACTACTGTTTCTGCTGCTTTGTTTTCCTAAGACTGATTGTTTTTCATTGAGCTGCTTCCTGTGTATTCCAAGCCACAGCTGTAATTTCTTTTTGTATGGGGTTTTTTGTTCCTTTTTCACCACAATCATTGATGAATGCTTTAGCTTAGATTGTAGCCATGTGACAGTAATTTAATTTTAAGTTTGGCTTTACTTATTTGGGGCTTTACTAATTTGTTTCAGGGTCTTTTGAGTATGAACATCGCTAATAAATGCCAACAATTGTTATTTCTCATTAGAAATAATCTCTCCATTTGTATTTTAAAAGCTGTAATGCATTGTATTCCAAATCATACTCTGGACAGTTTAGTTGAAGTGAGAATGCATTCATGCCCTAGTCTTGCTTCAGTGTTTGAAACATGGCTTCTGTATTTGAATGTAGTTACCTGAGTAATGACAGTAGCACTTCATAAGCACTTCTATTTTTCCTTTAGGCTATTTGATGAACTCTGGAGTTAGGAAATTGTAGAGGACCTCCTTTGACAATGGATTTCAATTAACCTTTGTTACGTTTGCAGTGTGTACTGTGACTTTGCACTGTGTTTTTAGAAATGCGATCTGGTAGGCCACAGCAAGTATGCATGTAAATAGTCAATGTGTGCATATACCACCTTGGACTGGGCAGGTAAATTAAGACATCTAAAAACCTAAGCCCAGTTGTCTAAGATATGGCATCTCTACTATTAACTACTGAATTCTGCTGCTTGCAGACTGTAAAACACACTTGTAGTTAGACAATAATGGTATCTTCAGGACTCCAAAAGGGTTATGGGGTTTGACAATAAAATGTGCTGTGAAAAGTATTTCCATTTCTTTAGAACTCAGCGTGCCCTATAATATAAATTTAGCACTAAAACCCTACAAATATCAGAAGGGGGAAAAGGGATGTGTTTGGGGTTTTTTTCCTAATAAAATAAATAAGATTAACTAAAAGTCACAGTGTTTGGGAGTGTGTGAACAGTATAATAGATTAAGCATTTATCTATTAAACATCAACTCTGTCTCATCTTGTGGAGGAAGCTAATAAAGAACAGAGCGGAGTGTGATACAGCAGAGGCATTTAAAACAACTCATACTGATTTGGAGATATTGGCACTGGGGTTCATGTATTAAATTAGGAATAGCATTAATTCTGTACAATCAAAACTGCAGTTAAGCCATAGTCTTTGCCTTGTCTATTGTTTATATAAATAGAGGAAGAAAGGAGGAGAAGGGTTAACTGGATGGACAGTTTGGGTCAGGTTCTTGAGTAGTGCTTCCCCTGATGCCTACAGAAAATGAACAGTGGGGGCCACCTAACAATTGGTCTCTTGGTGACTTCGAGCAGGCAGCCAGGGCAGCGACAGGACACATGGCCTCTTTGTGGATGACGTGGTTGCAAACATCCCACACAAGTGTACATTGGGAAAATTTAAGAAACTGGGCTTCTGTTTGGTATTTTATTTATGTCTGTCTCTGGAATTTCAGAGTTTATTTTTACATTTACAGTGACAAAAAATTGAAGTTCATTAATTTCAAAAAGAAATTCAATGTACCTCTTGGCACCTGCATCTGGGAACAGTTGGTGATACTGTGTCAGCTTTGGAGAAGCTTTATGAAACTCTATAATAGTGTGTGTGGTGTACTATGGGCACTAAGATTAGGCTGAAGAGCTAACCTGATTCATAAAACAGGAGTTGGTTGTTATGGGACAACATAACAGATCTTTTATTCTTATGTATGTGAGACTGATCCCTAAACTGACACACTCCCCATTCAGAATAAAAGCAAGAGAAAGAATAGTGTTGGGCTGTGAGATTTTTTGGGAGGGTTTGGGGGTTAGGGGTTTTTTTGTTTGTGTGTTAAACTATGCCTGCTTACCCTCTTTTATTTTCTTTTAGCCAACTTCTGTGTTCATTTCTATCAGTTTTGTCTCTGAACTTAAAACCATGAGTCTGGACTATCTGGGAAAGGAATTTAGCTGTTGGGTGTGTCAGCCGTCACTGCTTTGTGTGAAAATTTTTGTTCTGGAAACATGAAGCAGCCCTCAATTTACCATAATTTGCATTTGAGAGAGATGGGGAACATTTTTTAAAAAAAATACAACCCCCCCACAAAAAAACAAATTAAAAAAACCAAAACAAAACAAAAAACCCCACCACCCACCCACCCAACAAAACAACTACGGACTTTGATGCTTTCATCTCTTCCCCACATTCTTGTTTTGGGAGTTTAGAAGCCTGTCTGAAAGATGCCTCTATGTGTAAGTGGCAGGGAACTGCAACTTAAGCCACACTGCCCCGCCAGTGACCTTCAGTCTCATAAACTGGAACACGTTCTTTTCAGGAAAGATATAATTTTGCCTCTCATACTAATTATAGTGTTGGTCTCCTTGGTGGAAGTTTGTGTGGGACAGTGTTTATTCAGAGTGACTCTGAGAAAGGCCCACTCAAAGTATCATTTACCTATTGTTATACTGCAAGAAAAGTGCAACCCCAACAACCTGTACTCTTACTTGGTTTCTTCGATAATGTTTTATATGATAATCAAAAAAGTGCTAAACTGGCAAGAAGCAGGAAGATACATGGCCATAGAAGTGCATACTTTCCATTTTACACTTGCTGATGTCTTTCTGTAATCAGTAATATCTGTACTGGACCCATGTTGTGCCTTTCCAGACAACCCTGGACCACTGTTTAGAAACCAATTATTATTACTTCTGGAACCCATCTACTGTATTTTTAATTCAATTTTTTAAGTCACTTAACTGGAACTAGGTTCAGTACTTTGGAAAACAAAATTGTTCCATTATGGTCAATCAAGATGTGCTGGTTTATGATATATTGGTATCTAATTGTGGGGGTTTTTGGATATATTTATTGCTTACGCTGGCATAAACAAAGAGTAACTGCAATTAAGAACCAAACTAAAAATGATAGGTCTGACAGCAGTATTGACCCCCATCTCCTTGCTGCTCTGCTAATAGCCACTCCCTATCCAATAAAGAAAATTTAGTCTGAACTAAACCATATATTTCAGCTTAGCGGTAGGTCTCGGGGGCTAGAAACACAGTTGGTTTACATAGGAAACATTTCATACTACTGTCATATGTCTTATCTAGAGCAAGGATTTCTGTGATTTGTTGCACCTGTACTACTATACACATACAGGCTAAATGTTATAACAGTGTAGAAACCTACACTATCTCATAGGCAGTTCCCTAATCACGAAGAGGATGATTTGGAGAAGGAAATTTAACTACGAAGCTAGCTGGTTTAACAAAGAATGATTAAAAAATGCTTCTGTAAGCTATGAGATTGAAAGTTAAGCTCCATTTATCCTGCAAAAGTGAGAGATATTTGGGAGAACAAGCAAAAAAAAAAAAAAGTTTCTGTGCTTGGAACAACATAAGCTGACACAAAAGGGGCTTGTGCTTTACAAGAGAATAAGAAGCCAGATTCCTTTAGTGCCTAAAGTTGTTGCTAAGAGATGAGCTGAATTATATTTAAAAAAAAAAAAGTGCGCAAGCGCACAAGACTAAAGAAGGAATTGTTACTCTCTGACCCAAGAATGCACTGATGTCTTCTCAAGGAAGAAAAAAAAAAAAAGAAAAAAATTTTCTTTGTGCACTGCCTGCTCATTCTGGAACTTCTTGTTTGTGAAATTTTCTTGAAACATTTTCTTGCTTGGGCACAAGGGTTGCAGACTGGTACATTCCATTCCTAACCTCCGAACTCCTCCGTCTCATGAGTATATGTTTTTCGATGTGTTGAGCAAGTCCCTGTACACAAATAAGCCTCAAAAAAGCAGTACACAAGGGTAGGCCCTTATCTTTCCTGGCCTCCCTTGCCTGACTTGCATACTGCCAACATGGCAAATGCTTTTTTGTTTTGCCTCTCTAACCAGCACAGAAAAATACTCTGTGTTTGCTTTCTTCCCCACCCTGAGTTTTTTTCCTATCTGGAAGGTTACTGTGATCTTTGGCTTAATGTCCATGCAAGCGGGAATGCCTTCTAAGCATTGTGCTCAGATGTACTAATCCAAAAATTTGGATGAGTACTGCACCTTACTCAGTCATTAGGTCATTCTGAAACTAAGGTAATCTCTGCTAACATTACCAATAACTTCTATTGGTGTGAATTAATTGGTGATGCCTTCCTGCCTTTCTTCGCATGTATAGACAGAGACATGAGACTAAGAGGTGTTTATACCTTTCTCTTGAACACACAATATTGGCTAATCTTCTGAGGTTATCAGTGTAAACAGCTATCACTCTAACACTCTGTAGCAACTTCCCTAAAAACAGAAATGAGCATAAAATTATGTATAAACGTGCAACTGAACTAAAATAGAAAACCTGGATTTGAAGATAACTCAAATATAGCTCCTTCTTTATGCTGTTCAAAGCTTATTTATCTACTTGTTCTATAACTAATTCTTTCAGCTGAATTGGGTGATCTGATTTAACTAAAAGAATGTGTCCTGCTGTAGAGGAGATGAATTTGGTTTAATGCTGTTTTCCATCTCTCTTACCCTAGAGCTCCCTTGATTGCTTCAGTTGTATCTCTCTCAGCTGTCAGCTTGCTGTCTGTTTAAACTGCAGCCTTCCAGGGTGGGGTCCATGATTGCTTGGTTTGTAATGCTCCCTTGCACAGGTTATGGGATAGCACCATGGAAACTAGCAGCATTGCAAAATAAGTTGTAGGCCCTTGAAGTAATGCTCACTTTATGGAACCATTTTCAGAGTAGCTGTGTTATAAATAGATCTTATGTTACAAGTTACAATAAGGAATGTACATTAGCAGCTATTTAAAAACCTTAGCTATATTCCAGAAATCCAAGCAGCAAGTAACTGTACTCTAGTACCACACAAAAGACAAGGAACTGACTCCTTGGAAGGCTTAACTACAGCAGCCTACAGCTATTCCAGTGGTATGCATTAGCAGCTCTACCTGCTGCTTGCTTCTGCACATCTGTTCTACAATATGTATTTGGGGGCAGGGAGCAGAGATTTAATGTCTAACAACAGTTATCCCTCGGTGTCTTATAAAGGACTTGGTACTAAGTTAGCGTCTGTCAAAGGCAGCGCAATTGTATGTTAGCCATGTTTAAATGCAAGGTTTAGGATTACTTTTGAACTGGAACATTAAAACATCCTGGTTTTGCTTTTTAATTGTCTACTGATGATTCCTGGCAATTCTGTTGCTTATACCCACTAAACTCTCCCATGGGGAGTCCCTGTTTTGTGCATGGCAATTGTGAACAAGGGCGGTGTATATGTGGAAGGTTGGAGGGACTTTATTGTGACTGATGTGAAACCACAGTAAAAAGTTCTACATGAATTAGACTGAGAAACGTACAAGACACAGCATGGCCCAGTGCTGCAAGTCTTAAGTTCAACATACATGTTAACAGTGATTGCAATTTCCTGCCCCCTTGTTAGTCTTTAGAACCTGCTGGGATGCTTCTGCCATAGCTGCCACTTTTTCAGAGCTCAAATGGAACAGATACTATATAGCCTCTCTGATCTTTGGCAACTTGTTTAAACAACATCTTTCATTAACGGGTGCATGGGGTAATTTTAAGTGATGAAGTGATCTGTTAATAATATCATACATTCAGAATCTTCTTTCATGCCCTGGAGTTAAAAGTAATGTATACTTCAGTGGACTGCACTGAGGATGTTTAATCAGTTGCAAAATCACTTTCAGGCTCGGGAACATATATTATTACAGTTCTGGCCCATTAAAATGTCTTGAGGAAGAGAGCATTTTAATTAAAACCTATTTTTTGTTTTTGTTGTTGTTTTGTTTTGTTTGTTTTTCTGATGGCCTAACTAGGAGATGTAGAGAAAATACAAATAAAAGGCAAAAAAATAATAATACTAGAGCTTATTTCAGTTCTGCTATCCTAGGTAGGAGCTGGTTAGTAGTTAATCTTGACTGCATTAGAGCTAAAGCAGCTTAGAGGGATTGAAAATTCTATGGCTAATGCTGCTTTTAATTGGTTCTTAAGGCACCCATTTGAGTTCAAGCGGCTTTATCTTTCTAACAAGTGTTCTCATTTAAAAACAGAAAGGAGAGTATCCCCACTGAGCAACATCTTTAGTGAAGGAATATTGCAAGTAAAATAAATGCATCTTTAGCCTACATCTTAATCTTGAATCAGATGGAGGTAGAATTTCTTGAGGAAGCACCAACCCAGATACTAATGGAGAAAAACCATTCGAAGGAAAAAAAAAAAACCAAAAAAAACCAAACCAAAACAAAACCCTTTGGTGGCTACTTACATCTGGATAATAGTCCATGGTGGGCACCAGGCGCTCTATCAAGGCCTCTAATGATCCAGAAACAAGGTTCCCATCCTGATAAACAGGGTCCACACACCTGTCTCCCATATCTGGCTGCACTTGTCCACTACAACTGGAACCAAGCATGCTGGAAAATATTGGCGTCTGGGGCATAGTTTCCTGCAGAAGCAGCAAAAAAGAGAGAGATGGTTAAGCTTTCTTTCAAGATATATGGGTTTTACAGAAGCATGCATTAAACACAATTACGTATTTGACTGAACGCAGCCTGGGTATTCAAGCTAAGTTCTGAACCCAAGCAGTTGCACATCTGTAAGCTGGCTTTGGGGTTTGAAATGCACTTTAAACTGTGTCACTAAGGCTGTAGATGCAGAAGCTGTAAGAATTTTCTTCACTGTGCTCAATTTCTCCTTTCTCACCAGTTTTCCCCTGGCTCTTCATGCATAAAACTAAACAGGGATGAAATATTTTCTGAATTTGAAAGATACTGAAGCAGTACCTTACTGAACAAACAAACAAAAAAATACTGTGCCTTAATGTCCCTCGTTTTACTCTTTTTGAAGTCACATCTTACTTGACTTGTGATGATAAATTCTTCACCACTTCCACAGCTAGATGTAATCAAGGTCTCGACCGAAGTGACCGAAGTGCATCTTCTGCTTATAGATGTCACTGGAAACAGTGGGGGACATACTATCTGAACAAAACTGCCACTTTTGTTGGTTTTCTTTGTACATGAAACTGTGAACTGGGTGGAACTGAATGCTGTGACATACCATAATACACAATTCTAATAACAGTCTCTTTGGAGATTTTTTTTGCTTAGGAAACAAACCTTCTGTCACAACATGAAAACCACACAAAGGTTTGGGTTTCCACCTCCCTCCCCTTGGCCACAAGCTATATCAGTATAGCTTAGTTACCAACTGTGAGTAAATTGTGGGGTTTTTTTGTTTGTTTGTTTGTTTTGGCTACAGCTTAAATATAAGCAGAAGGCTAAACAAAATGTCCTGCTTCTGTATGTAAAGGTTGAAAATAATATTCAGGATCAGTATCGAAACAGTTCCCCCCCCCCCCCCCCCCGGCTGCTGAAATAGTTAAGACTGTTTAGGAGGTAAAGTGACAAGAAGGCAGCATTAACTCCTGAGCTGCTGTCTCCCTATCTGTGAAACAAACATGATATTGTCACACTCTGAAAAGCACTTATGTAGACAAAAAGGATTAGGCCATTACCAGGACCTTCAAACTGACAGCTGTTTCTAAGTGCACTCGTGTCTTAGACATAAGTCTTCTCTTTCTCTTTGGCAATTTTTCAAAAACTAGTTTAAGAACTGAAAACCTTAAATGCTGTAAGGCTTTTTTTTTTGAATTATTTTTAACAATTTTTTTTAGGTAGCACTTGAAAGAATTGCAGAGCAAAACTGTACTTTGTACTCTTCTAATGCAAGGCACATTCTTCCTTTCAGTCTCTCCAAAGTGATCATTCATGTTTACAACCTGAGATAAAAAACATTCTTCTGTTTTTAAGCTCAGATAAATGCTATGTGCATTGGTAAGGGAAAAAAATACCAGTATTAACAATGCTTGTTCATTAAGGTGACAGATTTACTTATATATCCAGCTAAGTAGAGCTGGTTTTGTGGCTTTAACCAGAAGACCTGTATGTATTCATACATGATACAGATATAAGGGAAGCATAATTCCCTGTAAATTAAAATATGGTAGTTGTTTAATAGCGACCAGGGAGACTACTCTGAGGAGGGGAGTTCAGTTTCAGAAGTTCAGCACATAAGTCAAATAAAACAGAAAATGTAGGCTCTAATGGAATATCAAAAGAAATGAAAAACAATGATTCTGTACAAACAGGCAATAAGGTTACTTAGTATTTCACAAATTCATCTGTTAGGCCTAACCTTTGCAGTACACAGTGATCTGACAAATCACTGGACGTATGATGAAGCAGCCAGCTTTGCTATGTATACTATGTAACTCTCCAGTAATTTGGTTTTTTCCCTTTAAGGTCCGTAGCGATAGAGCTGAAGGCGACTTCTCAGCCTGGACTGGCTATAATGTTTATTAATACAAAGTTGCACGAGGTTTTAAGGGAAGCACCCACTGAAAAGATGCTTTAGGAGGAAATGTGTCCCGGTTTTGCCACCAAGTGCTTTTAGCTCCTTTAAAACGTTCATCGTTGCATCATTTCCGTTTTTAAAGAACCTCTCCGGGAGCAGGCTCTAACGATCTTCGCCGGTCGCAAGGGCCGGGAGCCGAGCCCTGGCTCCCCCAGCGGGGCTGGCTGCTGCCCCCGGCACCTGCTGCCTACGGCGCCTCTCCGGCCTCCCCAGAATCGCCAAGGGCCCCGATCGGCCGGGTCCCCCCGCGCTGGGGGGAGGCAGCCGCCGCAGGGAGGGCAGTTAACACCTCTGCGAACGGCTTCGGCGCTCCTAGCCCCTGTAATCCCCACCTTTCTCCGACACTCGCAGTACTCTCGGCGCACACAAGCCCCGGGCTCCTCGGGGGTGGGGAGCGCTGCGGCGGCCGCAGCCGGCGCCCTCAGACAGCACCTGCCGCTCCCCCCGCGTGCGCCCTCCCGGCGGGGCAGTCCGTTATCCCCGGGGCCCCGGACAGCGACCGCCGCACCACCCCCACTCCGCTGGCGGCCGCGGGAGCCGCTCACTAGCGTCCCCGGCGGGGCGGGCTCCAGCTGCGGTGTGCGGAGATCCGGCTCCGCCGCAGGGGAAGTTCCCGGGTAAACCCACCCCTCCCTGTGACCGCTGTGGGGTTTTCCCCATCGCTAGCATCGAGCGGCCACCCCGGGGCTCTGCCCTGCCGCGCGCTGTCCCCCGGTGTCCGCACATGACCGGGGGGGGTACGACGTGGCTCACGATGACAGCGACCGGCCCGAGGCGCTTACCCTCATTTTCCTGCGCGATGTGCACATACGCGTGGGAAGGGGCGGCGGCGCCGGCGGCCGCACGGCTGACAGCTCTGCCCGCCCGTGGCGGAGCTGCCGCCCGCCCGGCGCGGCCGGCCCGGCCCCGCTCCCGCCGCCCGTGACGTCAGGGCCCAGCGTGGCGCCCTGTTGGCTGAGCGCGAGCGTGGCCGGTTCAAACACAGCCGAGTCAACGGCGCGGGGGGCGCGCGGGAGCGAGGAGCGGGCACGCGCCGGGCGGCGGCCGCCGGCACCCGGTGAAGGGCTGTCCCCTGGGCGGCGGCCCCCGCCGGGCTGGCCCCGCCGCGCTGCTTTGTTCGGTTGCTTTTCGGGATGTTCGCTCTTTCTGCTGCGGGTTTCTTTCCGTTCGGTCGGTGCTGGCTCCCCGCGCGGCGCGGCCTGGCGCGGGTGAGGCGGGCCGGGAGGTTCGGGACGCGGCGCTCCCCGTGGGGCCGTTCGCGGCGGCACGCGTGAGGCGCCTCCGCCAGCCCCGGGGGGGGGGGGGGCGTCTTTGCAGCCTTCCTCCGCATAGCCATATTTTTACCGTCCTGTTTCTCATTTTACTTGAGTCTGGGATGTTTTTTTAGTATTTTGCCCCGTTGTCTCCAGGCATTCGTTAATTTTATTTTTATTATTAAACGTATTTATTTAATGGCTCTGAATGTGTAGCAGAAGGCTTCACTGGTTTCCACGGTGATTAACGTGGGAGAAGCCTGTTTGGAAGTAGGCGTGCCGGTCTAGGTAGGTGGGCAGGGCAAACGAATGTGGGAACAGGCTCATGCTCAAGAGCATTAAGGAATATGTTCGCGTTTGCTCACCATTTGAGGACAAGCACTGTCATCCATCCTAAACACAATAATTTGAAAAAGATTGTAGCTACTCATCATCTTTACTGCTTTCTTCTTGGTTTCTGAATCTTAACAGATCTGCTATAGAGTTCCTTTTCCTCATTTAACATGAGCTTTTTCTCTTAAGTGACTGGAAAAGCCAGTTCTCTCCCTCCCTGCCAAGTCTACTTTGCTCTTAGCCTTGCTCGCGTGTCTTAGCCATACTCCACAATCCTTAGAGCATGTGGCTGTCATAGCAGATCCAATACCAGCTCACTCTTTCCTCAGTTACAGCACGCTGCCTGCCTGGGACACCAAGGAAGTCCCAGGCAGAGTGACCTCTGAATCCAGTGGTCTGACCTGCTGCAGTACCACGTCAGGATGTTGGTGTGTAATGCTAGAGGAGGGAGAGGGACAAGTTTTGTCAAGTCTCATTCAAACAGCTTTGAGATCTTTATAAAAGGTTATCAAAAGCAGGAAGTAGGAATTCATAGGCTAACACTGCATGACAAGTACGATAATATTTCTTTCTGAGGGGTTTGAACATCTTTTAATAACTCATCTAATATTTACAGCTAAGAACAACACCAGCAAGCCTGCAAATAAGTGCACATGAAAAACAAGTATCAGATCTCATTCCGTTTTCTGTGCTAATCTGGTTTTCCACCTTACTCAAACATTTGCTGAGACTTGTAGAAGTACATGTCCATTAACCTTAGCAAAACATATATATTTAATTGAGCTCTAGTCACAGATTGGAGCTGCTGTAAAAACAGTCCCTGATATTTTTGTTTGTTTGGGGTTTTTTTTTGACATCAGATCTATCCTTTCATTGTAACTAAGAAGTACTGGAATTCAGAAATGTCCTAATAGAGTTAAGGAAAACTATACTATGTAGGCATGCTCCCGCTTTTCTGAGAGTCATGTGTCTGTAGTCAGGTCTACAGGCAAAGGCCTCTTATACGCTGCACAATAAGCACCATGAAGAGCACCTAGGATTTCTGACAAGGTTTGGAGTAGCTGATGGGCTGTACTTCTTCCCCAGAGTACAGATTGCATGGGAGCTGACTCTTGCCGCAGTTGAGTGAAATCCAAATATATGTAGAGACAACTGGCCGAGACATACCCTGTTCTTTACAGTTCCTTATGTTGTGCTTATTGGCACCATATCAAAGTGTTTTTCCGTACTCCTCCATTCTGCAGTCCAGCAGATTCTGTTTAGATTTTTTTGTATGTATAGGTAAAGAGGTGTGTCTACATGTGTTTCTTGTTTATATACATACCTATCTATGTGTATATAAACATTAGGGTGTGTGTTAGAGAATGCAAGTTCAGGGAAATGTATTTTTTTTTCCTTTTCTAGAGTACATGAGGCTTAGTTTTGGGGACACAGTGTTGTGTAGTCTTGCAGTGTTGTGGGAAGGGTAGTTTTTATAAATCAGAGAAGTTGAAGACCTAAATTAAGCTTGTATAGCCTGTAACAGATGAATCATGTTATCTTTTTGTTTCCATTTCTCTTTCGGTAAAGTGTGGATGGTGACCTTTAGCTACTTATATTCTGAATGCTGAAAATCTGTCAATACAGAAACTCTCTAATGTCTGATTGTTTTTGCAGTTATGTAAGCTCTGTTCCTCAACAAATTGCTTGCATTTTGAAGATGTTTTTGTTAGGCACTGCTTCATGTTACTGGTGGGTGGACCCTAAAGCAAGTTTAATCAGCAGAGTCTGTAACTTCTGAGGCATCACTGCTGTGTTTCAGTCCAGCTGGTCAGAGGAGCATCTCACTGCAGAGTGAGTCAGCAGCAGTCACGCCATGACTGTCTCAACCTTGAAGGTTGCTTCAGCCTCTCTTATACTTGCTAACATCAGTATTACATGTTCTATTAACTTACGATTTATGAACTGGACTGGTATTTGCAGTATTTGTGTTCTATTCCTGCTTGTGCTGTTACAGACTTTCTGAACAAATTGTTTAATCTCACTGTGCCTCAGTGTTCACCTGTGAGATGTTGATAAGGATGTTTTCACACTGTTGCCCTTACTTTGTATGTTCTTGTATTTGGACATTAGGTTTTTGCTTTACTGTGTTCAAATTCAATTTCCTAGTACAGTTACATCTCCTCTTAAGTGGAAAGCTGCTCGTCAATAACTTGGTAAAATTAAGGAATATTAGCAAAGAAAAATGGGTGAAAGTGAAGGAGAAATTGATTTGAAAGTGAAGTTTATAAACTTAGATATGAGAGTCAGTGAAGAAGAAACTTGAGGTTTTTTCCACTGGACTTAGAAAACAGCATTTTGGAAATTTTATAAAGGGACTCTCCTAGAAATGCTGTCTTTGGAGTTTTCATTGTCAAACTACTCAGTCACTTGCTAGTCACTTTCCACACAGACCTGGCTATTATTAACATTTGGTTTCGTTTAACAGAGTATGTCAACATGATTTAAAGCGACAGCATCTGCAGTGAAGGAAGCAGAGAGTGACAAAACCAGAGGACTTGGCATGGAAAGTAGACTTGATTGCATATGGTATTCTCCATAGCATTGATTAAATGAAATGGGATCGAGTTTTCATCTGTCCATCCCCACCCTTTTATATGCACTGTAGGATGAATATACCATATCACTTTGGTCTTTGAAGCACAACTCAGTTTAGTACGTAGCCTTGTTTCTTACTCTGAGGTTGTCTCTGAACTGTTATTTGGAGATCTGTGGGCCTTGAAGGTGGCCAGGGTATGGAGGATCACTGTATTTGCATGTTTATATCCTGTTCCAGTAGTACAGTATACTCACAGAGCCGTATGATTCCAGAAACCATTTTGTATGCCCATCACCTTTACAAGTACAGTTATGGCAGTATATTCTGGTTCTTGCATTTTGGAAGGCTTTAAGGCGTATATCCTAATATTGCTATTGGGAACATGAAAAAGAATGGTGAATTAAAAATGCACCTCATAGTCATGGTTTTTATTGATCGTCGGCCTTGCTTATAGACAGAACCATTTTGTCTGGACCTGAAATAAGGAATTTTTCCAGGAAATGCCATTAAACTCCACAAGCAGTAACAACAGCAGCCTCAGATAGGGCTTTTGCATGGATACAAGCTAGTATGAACCATTTGTAAGAATTTATAATTTAAGGAGTAGAATGTAAGTAGAGCTTCAAAGCCTCAGGCGAATGTCTTTAGGGAATATTAGGGTTTTGGTCTTATTTGTAAGGCTGCACAGATGTTCAAGACTTCCTTGTTGCATACAAATGTTAAGATTTGAAAGCTGTTCTCAAACCACCTTTAGATGAATTTGAAGATTTCTAAATTTCAGGAATTCATGCTGCAGAATAACTTGATGGCACATTAATAACTTGTTGGCAGATGGGAGTGGGAGAAAAGAGATTCAGATCGTGGTTCTGAACCAAGCAAAGATTTTTAAGCTTGAGAATTGAAGTGAGGTTGAACACTTTAACTATCAGTCTGGTTATTATTGGCTATGCCCCCCCACCCCGACCTGGGACATGATGAATCTTTCTGCATGATAGTTTTGTCAGAGCCAACAAATGTTGTAGTTTGAAAATGGCATTTTCCATTTTTGAAATGTTTTGCTGAACAGGTCTTGACCAACTCTACCCCTGAGATATCTAGCAATTTTCAGAGCAAACCAAGCTGAAAATGTAAGGACAACTTAACGTGTGGTTCATTGCATGTCTGTTTTCAGTTCTACCTGGAAGGGAAAACTAGTTGTGAAAATTCAGTTACATATCTGTGGAGCAAACTGTCTCTTTACTGGCATAAGGTCAGCCCTGTGACACCGTTGAGAATAATTATTTGCTGAGTAGTGTGAAACTGATTTTTTCACTGGAGCTCCCCCTTGGATTGGAAAGAAAGCTGTTCCCCAGGATTTAGAGAGGACATGGTGCTAATCCCGAGTTTTTCCTTGCATCTGCCAAAATAGGAGATTTAACATAATCTGACAGAAGTTGCCCATGGTACTGGTGTGAGGCTGTTAATTAGTGACTGAGATTTTAATGGTTATTTTGGCACAGCTGCCTGAAGCTCACTAATAGTCAGTTTGGTTCCTAATTTTCATAGATGCTCCAGTCACAGAATTCTGTAGTTTGAGATTTAAGGTATCTCCAGTTGGGAAATGACACTGTAATATATCATGGATGTCCTTATATTCTTGATTGGTGTGGACAAATCAGCTTTGGTTTAAAAAAAAAAAAAAAAAAAAGGAAAATTAAGAAGGGATGATACTGCTCCTTTAAATCAGTGATGTAGCAAGAGAAACATTTTACAGGGATCTGAGGACCTTGAGTCATTTAAATGCATAAGCAAGCTAGTCAGAGACCAAATTAAGATCTCGGAAAAAGGTAGATTAGCCTGCTCTGCTTAAAGGAGCTGCTACAACTTGTAATACAGAAATGACAATTTAGGCAATCATGTGTAGTTGAACAGCTGCTTCTACTATAGTTGTAGATTTGTTCCATTCTTCATGTTGCATGTTTTCTGGAAATGATGGATTCTGCCCACTGTTTCTCATGTCTTGTTTTCCAAGAAATGGCAGAAAAAGCATAAAAAATGCTGGGTTTAGTGTTTGTGATTTGGTCTGATTTTGAATAACGTGGAAGAACAGCGGTATGTTAATATAATATCACTCTTTTTCTTAATTTTATTTAGGGTCTTTTTAAGCTGAATATTTAAAAGCAGCTGATATTCTATTTTAACTTGGGTTCAAGCTTAGGTTCAAGATGAAGGAGTTCTGGTTTTATCCTAGCTAGTGTGTCCTTCACTTGCATATTCATGATTGCTTCACCACCAGCTATTCCAAGAATGTGCCACCCTGCAGAAAGTGAACATGAATTATGCCAAGAAGGGAGCATGTACATACATCAGCAATTCGGTGCCCAGGGGAAGAAAAATCTGCATGTCTGCTGATGTCAATCTTCTTGATATGATATTTTTGTAAATGCACATGGATTGCTATTTCTTGTAACCAGCTCAACAAAAAATAGGTTTATTTTTAGTGTTTTAAGCTTCAGGGCATCACAATTAGCAGATCAAAATTGCCAGTCTGACTAGTCAAACTTCTGTTTGCTTTAGCAGAAACTATGACAGCAACATTGTCAGCATTCCCACAGGTATTTTGGAAGATTCATTAAGGTCAGTGATGGCATCAATTTCTTTTTTTTTTCCTGTTTTCAATCTCTTTGGTTTTGCAAATTCTGTTTTACAGCTGATGGTGAGAAATGCTGGGCTGATGACCTCATTTGCAGTAACTCACTTGCAGCTGTACTAGTGTACAAATAAATTTCTATTAAACATGTGATGTATCTGTCTTACCTGAATTACTGCAAGTAATTCAGTTCCTGTACATGCCTGTTACTTGGATTCTTTTTGCTGACACATCCAAGAAGTTCAGCAGCAATTATTGGGAAAGTTTGAGTGGGCTAAATTGTACTGTTTACAAAGCAGTTAACAGCTGTGATTTAATTCTAGTGACTTTGTTGGGATAGAATCCAAGTATGATAGACTTAACAATATCTTGAGCAAAAAATACGGAGAAATATTGAAAAAATAAGGTTAAATGCGGTTTAATTTTAGCAAGAAGTTGTCACCAAAGTACCTATTCAAATTAATTTATTTTTAAGAAAGCATTTTGATGAATAACAAGAGCTAGCAAACAGATGTTTGAGCCCCCAAGCCTTAGAAATATGCGTATAGATGAGACTGTCAGCCAGTGTGTTTCAGCATAGTTTGAGCTACTCTGGAAGGGCTTGCACTATTATATCACAAACAAGATAAATAACAAATGTATATTGAGTTGATGCTGAGTGGTACAGAATATAGGATATTGTCTCATGTATATATATATATGTATATTTATCCTGTCTTATATATCTTAGGACACAGCCTCAGACTGTCCAAGCATAAACTATTGAATGTGAAACACAGATATGATGACCCTGTGTAGTCAGATTTGCACTGGATTAACCTGAGAACTAATCTGCAGGTGAACAAACCCTCTGCTATATATGCATAAATGTTGAAAGTAAAAAAAAAAAATGGAAAAAAAAATTCAGTTGCTAGTGAAATTGACTGAATATTTGCTTAGTCTTCCATTTTGCTAAGGCAACTTGACATAAATCAGTCAAAGAATTAATGTGACTGAGCCACTTTGGCCCAACCCTTTATGGCAATATCTGTATAAGGAGATAAATGTAAGTAAACTACGAACAAAAAAGATTCAGTGTCTTCCTGGAGCTTTTCTTTTCCCTGTGCTCTATATTGACCAAGTCACAATTCAGGTAACTGATGATGAAAAAGCAATGTGTGCCTTGAACATGTTTGGCTTTGCCATTTATGACTGGCAGTCATCAGAAGGCTAACTATATCATAGGATACCAAGTTTCAATAATTTCCATTTTAATACAGTTTTTCTGGAACACCTGGTTGCTTTGATGTCAGTAGGATAACAACTATTGAATTTGTTACCCTTTGCCTTTTTCAAATTTATTGTGCCAATATTAAAGATCATTTAGGGAGGTTGTTTTATTATTTTACTTAAATGTTACAGTTTGTATTCTTCCCCGCCACCTTCCCACCAGAAGAAGAGTCAAACAGTATAAAACAAATAGAGTGAATTCAAGAGCCCTGTATATTCTGTTGTGTCTGGGTTTCAACTTTACTGCTGCTGTTTGCCTCGCTCCAGTGGCATGAAACAGATGTCATGTCAGCTAGCAATTTCAAAGGGGATTCCCCAAGCATGAACACGTGGGAAACTTAAAGCTGATATTGTTTCCCCAGGGGAAGCTTGTTCCTTCTGGTGCTCAGTTGTGTTCCCCGTTAAACTAGGTTCATGGGTCAGCAAAAGCTGTACATACAATAGGCAGAGCCTGTTTTGCTCTTAGCTCAGGTTTGGAGACTTCTTAACTTCTCTGTGCTTGCCTTTTTTTTTTTTTTTTTCTAAAATTATTATTTTCATTTGTGCAGGGGTGCCAAAGCTCGCTAAAATAAATAGTCATGCTGGCAAAAGGTTTTTGAAACTAGAGCTCAGAAGTCTGTAATCTCTGTAGAATTCACAGAGTGCTCCCATGGTTGATGCTATTTTCTCTGTATTTCCTGCTTTCCTAACTGCCTTTTTTCTCCAGAGCTTGACAAGGTAGAAATGTGTCCAGGTATTAGGTATAGCTGAGGAGAGAAGTTATAGAGAGATATAGGCTGTTTGCGAAACAGAAAACCAGCTGTAAGAAATGGCTTGCAATAAAAATAAATTTAATGAAGAATTGTTAAGAGGTGTTCAGAAGAGTGTCCTTCAGCCTTTCAGGAAAATAGTCAACTCTGGTATTTAGTTTTCTCTCTGTTAAACTTTTGGAAAAAAACCTGGCATCACTATACATGCAAAATGTAAAAAGTTATGTAAACCTCATGCTCGTATATACGTAAGCATACATTGCATAATAATTAAAACATGTAACAAAAGAAAGTCAATTACTTTGGATAGCAAGAATGAAAGTGGTGTGTTTTTTGGTTTACCACCACCACATCCCTCCCTGGTGCTCTTATGTGTCCTGAACTAATACACAGTTACCTGCAGTCTGAGCAAGATTTGAGCTGGTGGTTTAAAAGTAAAACCTTTCCATGTCATGAAAGATTTCCTGGGCAGTCTACTCATAATGCCCTTAGCTTTCCTAATTATACTGGGGTTTTGATCAGGTAGTACTCTTATATTTCTGTGAAATCTATGTGCAGGAAAATAACTTCAAAGTGCCTTGCCTTCCAATGCAGCCATTTAATAGTAATGACTTAACAGTGTTGCAGTATTGATTGATAATTTGAGAACATTCACTGAAAATCGGTGTTGTTTTCTTGTGTAGGAGACTAATTCCTTATGGACATTTTATAATTTCCTTTTTTCTCATTAGCAACTCCCATAGAACATGTGCATGGCAAAGATGGGCTAGAAATCCTAAATTTACAAGACATCCCACTGGGGAGTTAGTTGTGCTATAGATTTACCTAAAAGGAAATCAGGCAGCCTAATCCTGAAGTAAAAATATAGCTTGGTTCACATGAAGTGTTGCAATTGCATTAAGTTACTTAAAATAACGTCTTTTCAAATTCATTAATGAAGTCTAGCCTAATTTTTATCTGTGAAATGGCTGGAAAGAGACTGCTTAGCACCCTTTGAGGATCTGGGCTAGTGTGTTGACCTGTGTGTTGGCTAACAAACCTTCTGAGTTTCATCTTTTGACCTGGAACCAACTCCTGGGCTACTATGGTAAGTAATAAGGGTTCTGATATGGTTATTTCTTCTAAGAAGCCTGATAAAGAAGTTAGAGGAAGTTTTACAAAAAACCTTAAGCTTCAAATACTATCCTGAATACATCAGAATAGCATCTGAAAGCAATTTATAATCTGTCACAAAACTCTGTTGTGACATATGTTTTGTTAATTGAACTTCTGAGGATGTGCAACTCCAGTGTGTCTGTTTAAGGAAGCAGTGTTGCTTACCTGTTGCATGTATTCACAGCTAAGCTAAACTTCCATCTTTATTCTACTCAGGTTTGCTGTTTCTATTAAAACCTAATACATTATTTATAACTGCTTCTAATTTTGGCCTAACTTTGAACTGGAGATAATTGGAATGTCTCTGATTGTCTTATATGTTCACACATCAATGAATATCAAGTCAGCAGTCACCATTGTTCTCGGGGTATATGTATGTACATGTTTTAGAGTGAGGAAGTACTGTTTTGCTAGTGATACTAGGACATTCCCCGTTATTCTTTCAAAAAATAAATTATTATAAATTCATAATGATGTCATAGAAGGGGTGCTATAAGTTATCATGTCTAATGCTGGAGATCTGGGTCATAGTAGAAAACTCATTGGAGACAACAGAACTCATTGAAGTGACTTCATTATGTTTTAGATAAAGCCCCAAGTAATGGTTGATCTTTCAGTGTTACCTAAACACTCCCTTCCCTTTGGTGCTGCAAGACCGTTATGCAGAAATCATCAACACTTCCAGGTATCCTAGGTATCCTTTATTTGCTTTTCTTCTACTCATACCTGTTTTCTCCTTTTGCCCCTCCAAACTCAATCCCATTCAGGTGAAACTGGTAAGGAGTGCAGTGAGAAGAGAAGCTGTTTGCTGTTAAAGTAATGGGATTTGCTGAGTAATTTTATTGAGTACTGCTTGGGAGGATGCAGAGTGCAAGGTCCCCCTTTGCTGAATTAACCTTTGATACACGGCAAGTTTATGGCTTGAAATGACACCTGTTTCCTAAGAAACTGAGAATATGCAGTAAGACACGTGGGTTCTCCTGCAGGAATAGGAGATGTGCTGAGTATCTGAGACTTTGATGAGGATGGGGAGAGCAGAGTTTAGCCTAAAGAGTGCTGCTTGAACTGCTTTGCATTGCAGGTGTTTTGAATCTGATCACATCAGATGAAGGAAGCTCTCAGAGGCTCAAGTACATTATGTGCCTAATTCCTGTTTGAAATTTTGTGGATATATCATAATAACTGTAGTTACTTAAGCCTTCGTGCAACCTCATGAATATCACAGTGGCTTTTTCTTCCTGCCAGCTACGTGCAGTTAAAAACAGCCTCTCAATAACATGTGCTTGTAGACATTTGCAGTGTATGAAACGGTGAAAACTGGTTTTGGGCATTAACATGTTAAGCACTAAAGCCATAAGCCATGTTACTTTTTTCTACAGTCACAAGTCACTGTTTTAATTACTGAGCTAAATGGCCTCATCTCTTTTTTTTATTACTGTTTTTTCTTATTATCCCTTTGTCTATATTGTAATGATACAGTTGAATTTCAAAGTCTCATTCTGCAGGTATTTTGTGTTCTAAATGCAGATACAAATTGTGTCATTTACATGCCTAGTAAGAGCAAGAAAAGATTTTGCTAAAGCTTTTTTAAGTTCAGATATGCTGTCTCTGTCAAAGTGACTATTAAAGTTCTACACACCTAGAGCTCCACTGAATAGAGATCATAGCACTCAAAATGTTACAGCATTGAAGTTACCCCTCAAGTCAATACGCTTAGGTAGATTTATCTTGAAGTTGCCCATTTGGCTTCCTACCAAGTTCTCTGCTCACTTTAGAAGATAACCAAAGTTAATACAAACTGTAAATGGTTGATATATCTTCCTTGGCAACAGATAAAAACTAGCAAAATACAGTTTGAACTAGATTGAAGCATCCATAGACACCAGCAAGATTAGTACCTATAACTGAAGAATCTAGTCCCTTGCTTTATAAATAGATCACAGCTCTTTTCTGCACATTTCTATTTTTCTTTTCATATTGTTGATGAATAAATTGTCAATGATGATGATTAAAAAAAAAAATTCTCCCTCCCAAAGAATGATTTATACCATGCCTGTTGGGCAGCCAGGTAGTTTACCTAAAAGTCACCTACTTGTTTGTAGAAATTAGTTGTTAGGTGGATTTATTTGTTCCTCTTTAGTACTTTGTGTTTTGACCAGAACGAGTTCTTTTGCAATTAATTTTTGAAACAATGAAGTAGTTAAAAAGGAAAAGATGTTTAACAAGTCTATTGTGCTCGAGTGCTCCCACGCATAGCTTTGAAGGTGGTAGCTCTAATATTTCTGTGATATGGTTTGCATTTGTATAAACTAGGTGTTATCTTAGATTTTATCAGACTTTGGGCTATATCCTGAACACACATGCATCTGTATGGCCAGAGTACTCCAGTAGTTAATAGTTTGGGTTTTATTGGAGAATCTTGTCTGAGAGGATGCTGTAAGTTAGTGCACTGTTGTGTGCTAACTGAGGAGCTTATAGGAAAATTCATGCCTGATTATTTGAATACAAATAAAATTTTACTTTCAGTTGAGTGTGTGAACTCTGGTCTGAGAAGCAGTCTGGAATGTCACAGTAGGATAAAATAATCTGGAGTTTGCCTTTGAGGAACAAAATAGACATTCCCCAGAAGTTACAACTGTGGATTGGTCCAAACACTGAAACAGCTGAAGCCGCCTTGCTTCAATAGATTTGGCTACAAGTGAGTAGGTTTAAAGCATTTCCTGTAACTATGTTTTTGAAAGATTTAAAAACTAATTCAACTACTAATAGTATTATTTTAAAACTATTAATCAAGTCTTATATTAATAATAATAATTGCTATAATAATTATAATGCTATTTCACATTTTTTATTTAAGGATGGGGGTTTTTTATGCTTAAATATCTCAAAATGCACTAAAGACACTTACCCCCAAATTATTTGAACAGGAGTTTAGATTCTGTCCCTTTAAAGTACGTGTCACGGCTTAGGCACGCTGTTGCTGTGTTGCCCTTTACCTACAAGCAAGTACCGAACATGGGCATTTGCAGTATGTGTATATTTCTTTCAAGTGTATTTTTCATCATCTTTTTCTTTTTTTTTCTTTTTTTTTTTTTTTTCTTTTTTCCCTCCGATATAAAAAGGTGACATTTAACAGAAATAGCTAGCTGGCAATACAGTCCTTAAGACTGAGCTGGCTAAGCAATCTGCTCACATTTCTGATTGCTTTGAGGAGTGTTCCTGTATAGTTATGGCAAATGTCCCAACATCATCTTTCATATCCTTTTAGTGATAATCTGTGCTCAGCTTTCAGCTGCAAAGGACTAAAAGAACATTTTAAGCCCACACAAAGTCTGATGACAGCTCGCGGCTGTGTACGATTTGGAACAGCAAGCTGCATGTTTGCTGTTACAGCAGTGAAGATGGTCAGGATTTTATTTATTTGGGGGGTTTTTTTAGCATTATTCAAATACAGCTGATATCCACAAGAAAAAAAATTGAAAATCAGCAAATTTTTTAGATCCATGCTAGCCAAATAAATAATTTGGTAAGGCTGTGAGAAAGTAGGAGAGTAAGGGTGGATTGAAGATGCAGAGACATTTTCTTCTTAACATGTCGGTGAAGAATAAGGAAAGAAGTATCAGCCCAGGAAAGGCATCACTTACCTTGTAACCTTTTAACGTTTTCCCAAAGGCCTGTCCTGCAAATGCCTTGAAGTCCCATGTTCAGCTTCCAGTGGTTTTTGCTACCCATCTTTTCCTTCCCCTCCTCCAGCCATCTTCTTCCCCCTTCCCCCAACTTCCTATTAAAAGGAGAGCTACCAAGAGCTCATAAGTAACAGGCTCGTACTTTCAATCAAAGCAGAGAGCTGAATAGCCTTCCACTCAGAGTTAGTTCAGCAGATCTAAAGTCAGGGCCCCTTCATTAATGAGAAAGGAATCTGTTCACCTTCTGAAATCTTTCAGCACTCCCTGAAGCTGTCTGAACCACACAACTTGCATTTCTCATAAACTTCCCCACCGTGGCTGCAGTTCCATCTCTTTCTTTCTCCTTCATCTCTTGAAAACTGAATATGCAAAGGTAATTTTACCTGCTCTTGCACAGCTAGATCCTGAGGTTCCTGATATTTGTTTGCTCATTAGGAGATACTGTTTCAAATTAATTCCCTCCTTTCCCTGCAAACCATTGGATTCAGTGAAAAAATCAGTTTGGCTTAGAATTATATGCAAGGAAAACTAACATTTGTGTCAGGCTTGCCAGGCATGTGTGCAGTGCAGGTCCAAACATTGGTTTTGATTCTCAGACTTGGTGGTTTTTACTCAAACCTCTCAAACTGGTTTCAGTTCACACCAGATGAGTTTTGTTTTGAGTTTATAGGGGTTAGAACAAGCCCTGGAAATTCAAATGCAAAGCTCCACCAGAACAGCTGCTGTTGTGTCTTTTGGTCCAAACTACATTACCATCTAAAATGCTAAAATCATCCTTAGCTCCTGAAATAAACCTCATTAACCTAGTACAATACCTGCTTGGTTTGGGAGATCTTATTAGCTGATTTTTTGGGACTAATTCTCTACCATAAATATTAACACAACCTCAACACCCCACCACATCAGGAATTGTATATCTTCGTTGCACGTGTTGTCAGAAATAGAAAGGCATTCTTTGTCATTATGTCGAAAATGAATTTTTTACTATGACTGTATCTGTGCTATGTCTATAGTGTTAAAGGAAGTTACTGTCAGGGAAAGAATAAATGAGTGAGGAAAGACATCATATGTGATTTCTATCAGATGAGTCCCAAGCTTGCAAACAACAAGTATCCAGTTGTTACTCTATGGATGGTCTTTTATGTATTACTTTGATCAAGGGACCAATGTCTTGGTAGCACTCCTGCTGTGATCACATATGTAAATATAAATGACTTTACTTGTAACAAGTATGGGAGAAGATGCTTTGTGTGGGGGGAATATGAATGGTAAAGGAATGGGAATTAGTAAAAAATGCGTGCTTTATAGATTCAGTGTAGCTGAGCATTGGTTTGGGTTTAGATAGTGCCTTTGACATCAGCCAGTTTTGGTTCTCTTTATAGTATGCAAATGGTTATGGTCAAAATTCAGACTGAATTGGCCAAATTCATACTGAATGACCAAATTCAGACTTCTGTTGGTCTTTAGGTCCATTCCACTTTAAGAGTTATTTTTTCTATTCATGCATAACTGATAGTGAAAATTTTTCTGTTAATTTCCCTGGTGGAATTGGAATAAAAAGTTATAATACACAAGAAAGAGGAAATAATTTTTCGATTGTTTAGCTCTATTTGTTATTTTATGTTGATAGTACACACACCTCGAGGATATAGTGACTAACTGAAACTGAAAATCTGAGTGAAAAAAAAAAAAAGAGATAACTTGTCAAAAGAAGCCCAGTACAGTAAAGATTTCCATGGGAGAAAAGAACGACCAGAGATTGCACAACTGGAGTACTGTGTATGTGATGTTAATTGCTGCAGGTGCTGATTGCTTGCTAATTTAAGTAGATATTGTGAGTGCTCAAAACCAGGGTGTGAAGTGCTGGCAGTAGTTTTCTCTGCCTGACAATCATGTAAAAGAATAATTTGTGGTGGGAATTACAGATATAGCTGTAAGATTATAGGCACAACCGTTTCCCTCTTCTCCGCTTCCAGTTATTTTTTTTCATGTGTAAAGTAAGTTAATTGATGATTGAAAATAATTGGATCAGAACATAGGGATGAAGGTATCCCAAGTGGAGGCTGGTAGTACTGTAGCAGTAAATTAAGGTGCTGGTGTATTGCAAAGCACGTCACTGCAGCCCAGTGTCTGTAAAATCTGACAGAGTGCCAGTTTGTTGTGACTCAGTCACTGGCACACGAACAGCCGATCGGTTGTTCCTGGTGTCAGTGGTGAATATCCTTAAGACTACGTATTTGTGCTGCTGCCCGTGCCCACTCTTCTAGCTGTTCAGTGGCAGTGCCTGCTGGCATGCTCTGTAGCGGCCTATGCAGCAGAGGGGAAGCGTTCACTTCTGCTGTCCAGGCTTGTTTTTATACTAGCAAGGGTTTCCCTCCTTGCCATCATTTCAAATCAGGGAAGGGAGCTGCTGCTTGCCAGCACTGCGCTCAGGCTGTGACCTCCAACTGCTCCTGTACAGGCTCCCGTGGCGGCTGCTGTGCTCCTCTCGCCTGCCTGGGGAGCTCAGCCTCCCCCCCCCCCCCCCCCAAGCCTAGCACCCCAGCATTTCCTAGCTATCTGTGCAGCCTCGCAGTCCATCTTGCTACTCTCTGCCCTTTAAAAGTTAAGAAATCAAAGTTTTTAAAGCATAAAACTCCTTCTCTCTCATTGCTTGGTGCTAGCATTGCTTTGAAATGCAGCTAGTGTTCCCTTGTACTTCAAACAAGCCACTGAAACTCCGGGTTAATTCTCACAACACGCCTGTCGCCAACTGATTTGTGTGTGTGCACGTGTGCTACAGGAGCATCTTGAGGTCCTGGCTTGCAGCTGCACCAAAACCAGGCAGCAAAGAGGTGTCCTGGCTGCAGTCCCCAGCCTGTCTGTGTTGCATGCAGGGAAACTGAGGAAGGCAGAAGTGAAGTGGAAGTAGCTGGCCTGGGTCACACACTTGGTGAATCGTGGGGCTGGAAGGAGAGCCTGGGTGGCCTGGACATTTCAAAAGTCACTTTCTCCTTCTTCCCAAGCCCCAGGTATCATCTCAACATTTGAATTCCATTTTGCAGCCTTGCTTGGCTTGACGGTCTGGAAGCATGGGGATTGTTTGAGCCCCTATAGTGAAATGACCTTTTCTTCAGGATTTTTCCAGTTAGGCTCACCATGAAGAACAAACCTCCTAGACATAGTTGACACTCCTTGCAGTGATTAAAACTGCACTGCACTGCAAATGGCATGAGAACGTTTCAAGGACCGCTCAACTGTGAACCGTTCCCTGCAGCTGTGCCCGGAAGAAGTTTATTTAAAACTTAGGTTCCTATTTTAGTTTTCTGAGAGAGGAGAATTCAGGCTTTTTTACATTCTGCCCAATAGAAACTAAATTAAATCTGTCATGTATCTGCTATGTTCTTATTATTTTAGAATCAATTAAAAGCTTATTTACTGTTACGTGGTGTGCTTGGGATTTTCAGGTAGGCAAAGAATGTGATCCTTTGAATTATTTAGGGTTGTGTTGGAGCAGTTACCTATTTACTTTTCTATTGCTACTAAATTTCAGAAAAGGCTAAGGGGGTAAAAAAGGCCTGTGTTTATTCATGCAAACAACTCTGCAAGTCCCACCCTTGCCACATAAAAAGGTCTGTCCTTAAACCAATTTAAAATAAAGGCTGTGAGCCTTTGCTTTCTGTTTTGTTACTGCTGAGGTTAACGAGTCAAGGGTCAGGGCATTAATCAGTGAATACAGTGCAGAAAAGAGTTGCTAAACTTGTGGTGAAATACGAGCTTGCTGTCATGGGAACAGAGTGGGAAAGGCAACCTTTGGGAAGAGCCAGCCTTACCAAGCCACCGGCAAGGGGGAGAGCCTGGTAAGGGCACCTCTGCCTGTAAATGATGACTTACATCTGTGCATGTGTGTACTCTGTGTTTAGTCTTCATTTAATGGATTTTCCTGTATCCTTTAATGAGTCAGTATCCTTCTAGAGTTTGTTCCTTAAAAATTAAGGTCATCAAATGCCTGATTATTGCTGCTTGGTCTGAATGGTGAGAAAGTACCCAAGAGTTAGGGTGGACACCACAACCCCGACATTTTCTGAGATGTTATCTTTGCCCAGCAGTAACTGAAGCTTTAAAATCCTTCTTTACTCAGTCTGCTGACAAGTTTCCTTCAGCACAAACAGCTATTAGCAGTGTGTACAGCTTTTACAGCGCAGTTCTGAGTCACGATATAGAAGGTACTGAGCAGATGTAATGCCCATCAATTTGTTGTTATTAATTACAAGAGAGGACTGCTTCATGCAGATTCTCCCTTTCTTTCATGTACTCAGACAGCCTGACTTAATTTACTTTTTTTTTCTTGTTTAATTTGTTATCAAAATGGGAAGATGCTGCTTTTGTAAAGAGATCTATCTAAATTTAAGAGATGATTATTTATTTCTTTAGAATACTCAAATCAAATTTCACCTTCTCATTCAAAGCAGAGATTCTTCTCCTGGGTATCAGCAGTCTACAGGGAAAGCTATTGCACTTTAATACAATTCCTGAACCATTAATCATACTGACTGTAGTTTTGCAAGCAGCAAATACTTAGTTGCTTACAGTTTGTTCTTTAAACTTAAGCTATTTATTTACTGTGCATCCTAACTCCTCCCTTAAGACCTTCAGAAATGAAAAATGTAAGGGGATACCAGTTCCTTCTCTCATTTAAGAATGAAACCACTGTTTTCAGAGCTTTTTCTCTGTGGCAAAAGCAGAGTCAAAAAATGTGGCAAAAAGTAATATAAAATAATGTCTCCAAACTAGATTCTGCTTATAATTTGGAAGCATTCAGTGCTGCCATCTGCTCTGTAGTCCTGAAACACATATGGATGCCCTATAGCACAAGTCAGAGAAACCTGGCAGTTTTTCTAATTTTTCCATAGTCTCTGCAGCTCCCAGGGACCTAGGCACAATGCAGAGATAACTGGGATCTGGTCGTACCCCACCTCAGCTTACTGTGTTAGGCTGCTGCTTTGATATCCTAAATTGCCCATCTCCCTTCTCTACAAGTAGTCCAGACATTCTTCTCATTTTGAGTAATTATCAAAGCTAGCAATAGATGTTATTCAGCATTACCTCTGCATGCATCATCAGTGTCTGAGAAAAATAATGCTACCCTTGATGTGTAACAGCTATTCTAGTTTATTCTCAGAAATCCAGTTTAGTTGAAATGGTTGCGTGTATAACTGAGAAACTTACCAGTTTTAGGATTCAGTAACTCTGTGTTGTAAGACAGTGTATTACTTGCCTTAAAAAAAAAAAAAAAAAAAAAAGTTCACTTCTGTTATGGGTGGCAAAACCTGTAATATGATGCCTATCACTGATGTTAGCCATGTACAGTCCCTGAAGGCAAATGAAATTTTGGCCAGACTATTCCTAGCCTGTATTTTCCTAACTTCTTGCCCTTTGGTGGCTAAATTGTATTGGTATTGCTTTTGCAGATTATTTTTATTTTAAGACCTGTTTCTCATTTAAAAAAAAAATAATTACAACTTATAAAGTCAGACTTGTTTTCAATCTGTTGTTTTCCACTGTCAGTTTCCTAACCTATTTCCTTCCTCAAGGGACTTAAATATGAACTTCTAAATACAGAGATAGGCAGTTTTTCTCCTTCGATTTCTTTTCAAGGGTTGTTTTTTTTTGTTTTTTGGGTTTTTTTTGTGCCTGTGAGGCTGGAGCCCTGGAGATTTCGAGTTTCTTTCATCCTCCAAGATGTCAGCAATTTCAAAGAAGTGGGTTCCTGTACACTTCTTTTTACATGCTCTGCTGTAGTCTTCAGACTTGACTTGCAAGCTCTTTCTCTGCAGGTGAGAAGGGAAGGTGGGCAGGGGACACATTTATACCTTAGGCTTTCTGGCTGAAACATTCACCAGGGAGAGCAAAACGCTCTGGCACAAGCAAGCTCCATGTAGTCCAAAAGAATGACATTGCTTTTCACATCTCCACCCTCTTTTATGGCCTCCTTCTGAAGTTTGCAAAGTAGCAAACTCATGCAGCTGAGAGCCAGCTTTAGGATGTCTTAGCTTTCTGTTCTTGTAGTCGAAAGAGACATTGGAAACCATCAAACAAAACCAGCCATGTCAGTCCATTTCTGTTGCGGTCTGTGATCCATACAATGAAAGAAGTCAGGGTCTTCAGCTAATGTCTCTTCTTTCTGGGTTACAAACTACCAAGTGACAGAGATGGAGATTTGTAAAGGCTTGTGTGTGCGGGTCTAGTGCATCTCTTCATTTAGACCAGAAGTGAAGGTGTGAAGGGAAGCAGGGAATGTGAATAAATCCCATTCCTGGTAACCTAGCAGTGGTAATGATGAGGTCAGCAGCTGATAGGAGAGGAATGTAATCAAGAATGCTGCAAAAGACAGCTGGGCTGCATGGCCAGATTAGTATGGAGAAGGGAACAAGGCAGAGAGCCGATACATGCTGAAGGGAACAGCAGACGACACGGATGAGCTGGGAAAGTAGTACGTCTAAGGAGGGAATGTGGAAAAGAGGATGAAGAGATAGGACCAAAGAAGTGCGACAAGGCCAAGTAGAGTGTGCAATAATCTTTGACCTTAAAGCTTTAAACCCATTTAAAACTTGTCAAAAGTTATTTTCTCCACAGATGCATACTATATATTACTGTCTTAAAGGAAGGAAAGATGCTTCCGATGTTAATATGAACAAAGAGTTTCAAGGCAAATGTCCTCTTAGATTTGTGTGATCTGTTCTGGGCAAAAATAAATGGCTGTGTTTAAAACAAAAAATATCTGTGTGCAACAAAAATTTCTATTTAATTTTTTAATTGTATATTATGATATTGAGAAATGGTTACTTTTTTGCTTTTGGTCTGTGCTCAGGATTTCTTTATTTTATAATGTGTGAGGGGTGCAGCTGTTGTACCACTTTTTTTATTTTAGTGATGTGAGCAAGGGCATACATGTAACGTAATTAGAGAACATTGTTTGACAGTTCAGGAAAGGATCTTCTGAACATTTTTCTTTGGAAGATGACCTGTACCCTTCTAAGGAAAAATATTCTAATTGGCTAAAATCCCCCCCCCCCCCCCCCCCCCAGTTTTCATCACTTAAAGCATAAAAAAATCGATCTGCTATTCCTAGGCAATCCTCAGAAGATCAGTTCTTTCACATTCTCAAGTGCAAAGGTAGTTTTTGCATGTAAAAGCTGTTATTGAATCTTAATTGAAGTCTGCACAGTAATAACCTACAGGCAAGATTCTGCAAAACATGAAGATACATTGTTTGAGTTTTTTGGAGCTTGGAGTAGTGTTTATGGTTATAGGTAGATGAATCTGTTTCAATTTAAGTGTCCTAGAGTGTATTTAAGGGAGGTTTAAACTAAATTCATAATCAATTATTGTCCTTTCCCTGCTCCCCCTTCAATTTAAAGTATTTTTCAGTGGAACCTTAATTACTCTGTTAAATCTCTCAGTAATATATCACAACTTTCTATTAAAAGAAAGCTAGGATTATATTAAGAGAAACTCTACTGCTTTTTTTTCTGAGTGAAAAGAAGCATGACCAGTTTCAGAGCAGGGTGAAAGAATTTGTTGGATTTAATTTTGAAGAAAGTTTAGCAGTTGTGAAAAGGATTAAAGTCGCAACCTGGAATGTGTATTTTCATAGGTACATTTACATAATAACATTTTATGTAGAAGATCGCAGATCTTCTGCGTACCCACCCCACCCCCCACCCCCATGTTTTTTCTACTCCTATGGAAATAAAATAAATACACAATCTAGATGCAATGCTCTGTTATGCTAAACTGGAATGAATTACATAATTCTTGCTCTGTGGCACAGTGTTTTGTCCTCCAAAATGTACAAGAAGCAAATTTGGAAGCTAATGTTTCATGAGAGCTTGTGGTTCCCCAGCTATTACGTGTGTCATCTTGTCTCACGTGGTGTTACTGAGTGTGACAGGTACTACAATTTCCCAACCACAAATAGGAATGTTTATTTTACTTTATTTTACTAATTGCATAGCTGTCTGATTTTGCAAAGCTGTGTAAAGGTAGGGAGGAGGGAACACTTGGAAGAAAGGAAAAATTGAACCATAGTTTTGGTGTTGTCAGAGAAGTGTGTGGTATACATGGGAGGTAAAAGTGTGGGGAAACAGTGGCATTTACTGAACTTACTGCACAGGCTCCTTTGTAGTTCAGGGGTGCCTACTGTGATATTTGTAGAGTAGCCCATGTGTGAAAGAGCAAAAAATGACCTTATACTTTAAAAGGAAAAAAAAATCTCTAGCCTCCATTCTTTCTAAATCAAAAAAACATATTTAGCAATTCAGAGTAGTCCTCTGTGCCTTCAGAACTGTCAGGTCTGCCACATACAAAGGCTACATCAATGAAGGGCATGTATTGCATTAGAAGTGTTTAATGCCAATAAGTAAAGTCTGTTGAAAATGTAAGAACAGGTGTAGGGATCTTTAGCTGTTGACTGCTACGATTAGTTGGATGCCATATGGCTCAGTTGCACAGTTCTCTGACTTGAAACATAATCAGCTGTCCTGCATAAGTGCAGTATCTAAAACTAAACATACCGTAGAAGACAATTGATATAATGCTCCACAGAAAACAAACCTACCTGCTCTTTATTTAGTCTTTAAATTTTTGGTGGGTGAAATGATCTAGGCAGCATTTTGACCATATTGTTATTTACTCCAGTGACAGAAATAAAAATATTTGATGTGTTACTTTCATGCTAGGAATCTCCCAGAGGCTAACTGCTGTGAAGAAGATAATGTAATATTTAGTCATCAAGTTTGGGATTAATGGATTAGGATGCGTAGTTAGTAAAAATCAGCACTTGTAACATCTATGTGAGTCCCATGAGCTATAACTATCTTGAACATCTCTATTATTCCAGTTGTTTTCAATTTTGTTTCCTACTCTGCAGAATTTCCCAGGAGATGTGATGGGTCAGTAGCAGGCCAAAGAAGGACTTCAGACCTAATCTAATCAATATTGTGACAAATGTAATAAAAGAAGCTCTGTCACCTTGGAATGCCAGTACATTTTATCAGCTCTGCTCCTAATGGGATGTGACAGCAAGGTTGATCTGTGTCTTCTTAGGACAGGAGAGAAGTTGTGCAAGGACTTGTGCAAAGATGACCGCGTGACAATGGGTAATCTAAATCCATGATGATCGAAGCTAAAAGTTGAAACTAGTGGTCCTTGCATACATGTTAAACATCAAATAGTTCTTTTAATAATCTTCATTTTCAAGCGAACTGTTTATGCATTTATTACATTTTCAGCTCCTCTAACATGTCATCTATATTAAAAGATATGGTAACTTTTTCTGATTCAGTGGGAAGGTTCTGAAATTGGTACTCCAAGCAAAGCACTTTCACTTTAGTCCCCTGTAATGGTTTTGTGGTTTAGTTTTAGTTGCCCTTTTTTGCAATCACATACGACTAGAACATTTGTTCCCCCAGTACGTGACTTTTCTATGAGACCAAAGTCAATGACTTCTACTTTTGTCCTGTAGTTTGCTCCCTTACTACTACTTTATCCTACATTTAGCTGCTACATTGGTAGCGTTCTGGTGTGCAGTCTCAAATTTTTGTGGCATTCTAGTTTTGAGGTGGCAGCTTTGCTAAAGATTGTTTTTACAATAACCTCATTTTCTATGCTTGGGATTGTATATATCGTTACTCAACTTGACAGTTTCTGTTCTTGATTCTGATCGTCCTAGTTTCTCTGCCTAGCTAGGCTCATCAAGACTCTCCATGTTTTGACTCATCTCATCTGTTGTATTTGTAGTTTCTCTGTTCTTCAGTGTTGTCCGCATACTGTTATGCTTCCTTTACCAGATTATTCTCAAGGCATTTGCTTGCTCTGTCCCTTTACCCTTAACTTTCTACCTCAGGATGAATGGTAATTACTGTCAAAATGTTCTTATGCATAGAAATCTTGTGAACTTGTAGACTATCATTTGGATATCTAAAACTTGCAGAGATATTACTATCATAACTGTCAAGGTTGCTCAAGAAGCTCTCGTATCTTGTTCCTTTTCTTTGGGGAGATAACCTTTAAAGTGTCTTGTGAAAATTTACCAGTTTCTTCTCTACACATATTATCTTAACATGAAAAATAATATTGCTTGTCCTTTAATTTAAGAGCAAGTTGTTTCTGAATCTCGTTTTCAATTATTGAAGTTTTCTATGTGAGGATTTCCATAAATTGCCTTGATATGTAAATAGTGGAGCAAAGCTGCCTTATGCTTTTTACTAATCCTGCAATTACATTTTGTAGAGCCTTTTTACTTTCCATAATATGAAACTAAACCCTCCTCTCACCTACTCCTTTATATAACCAATGCACTAAGAATTATGGACATGACAGCTAAATCCAGCTTCTAAATCCCAGGCATAGTAGCTATGTGCTATTGCTGCTCACTGTTTCTTTCTAATAGGCTGTAAGCAGTGCAATATCTTATTAGTTAATTTGAAAATCGTTTCTCAAGGGATTGCATGGCTTATGTGCATCAAGTCCCTACCAACCCACTTAAAGCTTAAATTCACCAGACAGAAACTCAGTGTGGGATTGGATCTTACTTGCTTCAGCAGAAACATTCATTTCCTTGTAAAATACCAGGATAGCTTTTTTGATCTAGCAGAAGTTATACTGAAAGCACCCCTGAACCACATTTTTTGGAGATGGTAAATGCCATGTGTCTGAAAATAAAAGCTCTCACTTTCTAATTGTTTTTATTTGTAATATAACAAAACCTGCTGTTTTTTGATCTTACAGAAAATATTTTTTATTCTGTTCTGTAAGTTAGCAGGAGGTGTATTTTGTTGCAATTCAAATGCCCTGTGACTCTTGAAATTTCAGTGTTGTTATTGCTCTTTGTTTAATTAACTTGGAAAAAAGGGACTGAGAATGAAATCTTTTAGACAAAAGACCTATCTTTGACTCAAGTATCTGAAAATTGATTACTGATGTTCTGGGGAGCACCACCTGAGTTTGGTATGGGCTGACCCCAAAAGGCAAATTCAAACATCCTTGGAAAGCTGACCTTTGATTCTGTGTTCAGGGCTTCTCAGTGTACTGCATTACTTTCAACCTGCCTGCACACCTGCACAATACTGAAACCTTCTCGTTTGGTGAATACTCATTCCAGTCAATGTTTCTGTCTTTTCTGGTATTATACTCAAGAGGGAAAAAGAAAATAAATCATGTACAATAATAGCATGAAGTCTCAACTTCTGTCTCCATTTCTCCACAATAGCATTGTATAAAGCCACCACACCATAATCTTCCTTATGGATGATATCAATTCATTACTTAGATCATAAGTATGACATAATACACAGAATAACCAGTGAATTTGTAAAATGCGTCACAATTTTACATGTGCATTCTCTGTAACATAATATTAAATTACTTTGACTAAAGCTTGCATAGCCTCTCAACGGCTGAACCCTGCCATCACTGCAGTAGCAGTACCTAGCACAGAGATGCTCTCACTGTGGTTTGTCCAGAGGTGTGTATGTCTCCTAAAACACAAGCAGTTCATGGGAACAGATAGTACAGAGCACAGCACTATGCAAAACTTACCGGGGTCTCAAGGACCATGTCTTCTCACAGCTGGGGCAGCCTGGGCGCCAAAGTCTGTGCCTGCTTTATGCTGCCATGGAAGCAAATTGTTGCTTCACCGCTCCTCCTTCCCATCTACGTTCAGGGAAAGCGTGCTGGAGACTGTGGTGGTCCTGTGTTTTCCGTTACCATTGTACGCCAGAAAAAACTGAAAGTACTATGGAAGGTAGTGCACGAGAGGAAATTCTGAGTCTCAGCCTTCCACTATGTAGGTGTCATGTGCTGGGCTGCCGGGTGGTGACTGGGGACTTCCATTCCTGTCCTTGAGCTATAGTGAAACCGAGTCTGTTTTGCTCTTTTCTCTACATATAGGGTTACAGGAACTGACGTGCTAGTTAAGACCAGTGTACAGATGTTGCAAAGGAAGTAGGTTTTGGGCAGGTGTTTCTAGCTGGCTGCTTTCTTATATTACTGTTGCTAAAATTTCTCCAAAATTTCTGCGTTTGGTTTGCTATGATTTTAAAGCATCATCTCTCAAATGTCTTAGTCTGATTATCTTTGTTGTGAAAATGTAAAGTTCCTATGAAGCTATCTGGAAAATGTTTACAATGTTTTCTATGGAAATCTGACAGCTAGGAACCAACACTCTGGAATTAAACTTGTTGACTTTTTTTTGCAATCAGTTTTCATTTGGCCATTCTTTGTACTTGATTTTTGCACACTAATGTCCGCAGTATGCCAAACAGTCTTCAGAAGCTCAGTTAAATCATACACCAAAAATTACTAGATGTATTCTGGTTGGAAACCTGAATCAGTTTCCAGAATGGTATTATAACCTTCATAAGTAAAACAGTAAGAAAGAAGGCACTCTCTCTATACTGTATATGTCTACAGTGTGACATCTTCCAAACGAAGGCAAATCAGGAAATAGCAAAAGGAATTTTCTGTGTAGGTGATGTTAGTTTGTAGTGAATGAAGACAGCATGTCAGTGGTGAGGTGTGTTTTGTTTTGTTTTGTATTGGGTTTTGTATAAAGGTATAGAAATTTAAATAAGGATGTAGAAATAAGGAGACTAGGGAAACTGGCCAATTGGCAAAGGAAGTGAGGAAGAAAGCACAAAGGTGATTGCAAAAGATGATGACATACCTTTATGGAAAGGAAGCTAGCATTCCATAGAGGAAATGTAAACGAATAGTTTAGAAAGGGAAAATAACAAGATAGGGACGTGCTTATGTGCTAGTAGAATACATTTAGAAGAGGTTAGTGGAATTTAGTCTTGCATGGGGCATGGTATCTGAGATGAGAGATAGTAATGGATGAGAAGGATTTGACTTTTACCAGTGATGTGCGTGTGTTTAGATGAGATCTGAGAAGTGGATGACTGAGGAGCCAAATAATGAATCCTTTAATCAGAGATCTGTCTGAAGTGATGGAAGGAAAGGATGGTGGTGGTGATCAGGAGAGTAAGGGGGTTTTGAAAGCAAGTATCAACAATAATTGAATTTTACAATGATGTTGCCACTGTTCAGTGTCTTTGCATTTCCTAGTGCATAATTTGGCTTCAAATAGTCCCAGATTCTTTCTTCTGCACCTGTTTACGGACTTTTCTAACGTATGAACTAATTTTTATTCAAGTCTAAGGCTGCCCAGTGTGATTTCTGAACAATATAAATATCTAGCTAGAAATTATCCTACACCAGTGCTTTCAAATAAAAAAAACCTTCTATGTAAGAATCATAAAAAGTAAAATAATACTTACTTTGCATTTTTTTACAGCAGCATTGCACAGTAATTCTGCCATCCAGCCTTTCCCAGTGGGTGGACTTCCAGCTATTTCACTCTCTGATTTTTGTCATGTGTCTTGCCTCCTTCCCCTTAAAACAAGGAGTGCAAATGGATTACTATTCAGAACACACTCTTATTTTCCACTGAAAATGCTTGTAGTATCAGAATAAAACTTGACATGCATAGTTTAGCGAGCGGAGGGTCATAAGAAAGAGGAAATAGCACAAATTATGGTATTACAAAAAAGGGAAAAACGCAGAATTTTAAATACTGGGTGCCAAGAGAAGGGCAATAGGAATGCAGTTGGCAGGGTTAACCCCCCCCACTGACAGCAGTGTTATAATAGTAATTAAGAAGCAATATCTTGTAAAATATCAATAATATTTACATTGCTAAATTGCCTGGTTATTAAACTGCATGCTGAAAACTGTTTAGCAAAAGCCTTGTAATTCAGAATTTTTTTCCTTAGTGCAGTTTTGGTGATAGAAGAACAATAAATCTTTTCTTGTTGAGAAGTACTATGGCAGCATAAAGGGAAGTGACAGCAAAATCATATAATCAGAATGGCGGATAAATCATTAACTATGTTTAATATCTACTGAACTGTCTTAAATTTGACATAAAAATAAAGAATATGGTGAAACTGGCAACCATTCTGTTGACACCTAAGATAAAATGGACAGAAGAGAATCCAGGTTTGAGCTGTTTCAGGACACATTGTAGTTGTGACAAAGAGATAATTCACCACAGACCAACTTCAAAACAGACTCTCATAGGTTTTAGTAGGACTCGGGTTTTTTATTTTTATTTTTTCTACAGGAAATTCACTGTTGCTGCAATACTAAGCTGAACTTTATGTTGTCATTAGTACCAGAGTTGGGTACAGGTGTTTGTAGTTTCAAGGCTTTTGGAGGGGGTTTTTTGGATTTGGTTTTGTTTCTTTTTGTTTCTTTTTTTTTTTTTTTTCCCCTAAATGTGAAATTGAAACAGAGCTGTGATTGTGCTTGCTGGCACCAGCCCCACAGGCCTGTTACAGCTGAAGCTCTTTTCCTTCAGTGATAGCACTAACCCGAGTTGTTCTTCTCTGTGCAGACATTTCTTCAGCACTGAGACCTCTACCTTTTTCAAATTTGAATTATTCACTCTAACTAAATATTGGGACAGCTTGACAGACAAGTGGAATAAGCACTCAAAACTCATTTCCCTTGAAAATCAGACTAAAAAATAACACTTATTTGTACAAAAACTTCTATGTGACTAAATATATAAATATTTTATAATATTTTACAGCATGTAGATTAACAGTCAGTAACGAGAGCGATGACTTGATGGCCATAAGGAATTAAGGACTAAATCTTCAAATACTCATACCTTCAAGTCTGAATTTTCCAAAGTGATTCAATGGCATCAATGGATTTTGTTTTTAGTTAGTGCTTGATCAATCTCTTATTTTAAACCAAATTTTAAAAAAATTCCAGGGCTCCTGTGGTCTCAATTAGTCTATGGGTTATTTTAAGTCAAACTGTCTTGTTTTCAAAGCAAAATCTGATTTCTGTGATTTTCATTATACAAATAGAAAGAAATCTAGGATGTAAGCAAGAAATGTGAAAAATGCAATTTTGAATTGGATGGTATGTTGTTCTGTTACTTTCATATGATAAAAGGTTTCTCCTTGTTGTTAGTATCAATGAAAAAATGGTGCTTCACTTTCATGCTAACAGCTGCAGATTTTGCCTGGAACTGAAGTGAAAACATTGGTTTACTTGTGGGTTTTTGTTGGTTGGTTGGGTGTTTTTTAAAGCAATTAATATGTTCCTGATTCAAGAGAGCTTCTCCAATGACTTTGAGATGAAGATGACTTCTATATAAATAATTCAAAGACATTCCAACACCTCTCTCAAGCTCTGCTGCAGATACCATCAGAACCTAATGCTGTAGGAGCATATAATTGTATTTAGGTTGTGTTATTAGTAAACACGGTTACCAGGAAGCCAACTATGTTTATGCAGCTTCCTTGTAAAGATTTCTTTTTTTAAGTAAAGCCTCAAGTGCTCTAATACCAAAGGTACTGATTTCCTATTGCAGGGTATCTTCTTTGGCCTTTCCTGTCTAGAGCGGGATGTACATCATCTTGTCTGAGAATCAGAGAAAGCCCCTTAATGCCATAGCCTAAATATGATCCATGTGCAGTTACCAGGCAAAGTTTGTCTTGACCTTCAGCTTTAGCAAGATGTGACGTTTTGTAGTTGCTGTATTATGAGTTAGGCATACGCATGAGTGCAATCAACACTTACTCTGTTATTTCTTATTCTGCTTGTCGACCACATACCACACTTGAAAAGACTGAATGGAGTCAGCTTTGGTGGAAGGTGCATGTCCCCATATAGGGTTAAACTAGGCTGTGACTTCAAAAAACTGCAGGCAGCCAGCTTCCCTCTTTGGAAAGAGAGCAGCTTCCTGCTAGCACTGATGCTGCAATATACCACTTGTAGCACTGATGCTGCAATATACCACTTGTAGCACTGATGCTGCAATATACCACTTGTATGTAAAGTGGAACACCACCCCCCCCCCCACCCCCCCCACCCCCCAAAATGTTATACAGCAAGTGTAAAAGTGTAATGGTATGTTTATTTTTGGAGAAGTGGGAAACTACTGTAGGAGTAAAAAGTTCTCATGGTTTTTTTTCACCATCCACCCAGTTACTTTTATACAGTGGTTTGGAGGAAAAGACTAAAAAAAGCTAATAAAATCCCAAAGAAATTACTGAATTTTGGGGGTATTTTTGCAGAACTTGGTATTAGGTATTAGATAGTACAACAGTGATGTCTCTCCTGCTACATCTTCCTTGTTGAGATATTATGATAATATTAAAATAGTGCCCCAAATATGGTTTTTAAATGTACAAGTGCTGTTTATTGTTAAACACAAACAGTTGTGATTTTTTTCCTAATGTAAAAGACCTATATATGCTGCAGGTTTAAAATTAGAAGCACTATACTTCCCAAGAAAGCTGTAAGAGTGCTGTTGAACAAAAGATGTGTCTCATGCATAGATTGTGCTTAATATTTCTGATTGTGAACACAGGCATAGTCTTCTTTTGTTGTTGGAAGTCACTGACTTTGGAAGGAGGCAATTTTTTACTTCCATTTTTGATATGTGAAGATTGACTCCAAGTGTTTGACAACAGAATCCCTTTCTGAATGTTACTACTGCAGTTTAGTTTCTTATTATAATTCATCAGTGCCATTGATTCTGTTGTTAGCAAACTGGAACTTTAGAAGAGAAGGATGGGAAATCGAGAGAGTTTAACAGTTTTTTATTTCCAGTTGGTTGAGGACTGTGAGCAGTTGGACAGCAAAAGATATGTGACTTGCTGGGTAGGAAGTTATCATGGTGTAGGTTCTTGGAAGTCCAGCAGATTGACTGGCATCTGAGATATGGAGTAGTTATGGAAAATAGTGCTGAGACCTTTTCAATTGGCTGCCTGTTGGGGCTACTTGCTGTGTTTTAGTCCCAGGCCACAGATGAGTAACCTCAGCGGTGTTAGCACTGTGGTGCTGATGGAGGAGTTAGACTTGTGTGGCACCCTGCTGCATCTGTGGTATTTCCAAGACACTGGACTCTGCTGCAGTGACTGTTAAAAGATCCTCTGGCAGAGCCATGTATGTTCACTGCTTTGAGAAAATCTTGGCCTAGAATAGGGAGCTGTTACTGGATTTTCATTGCTTTTTGCTGAAAGGGAGAAAATGCTAGTCATGAGAGAGGAAATGCCAAGCAGCGTGATCTGATACGAGATGGGTAGCAGCTTGGTCTGGAAAAAGTGGTTATTAATCTATTATTCTATTACTCTAGGAAGGTATTTACAAGGATTGCAGGAACTAAGCATCTTTAGATGTTGAAGCTTTTATTTTGAATGGAAACTTGGAATAGTTGAAATAAAAGTGAAAAAGAATAGTCATGATTTTTCAACATGCAGGAATTTTTAGTGTTTATTTTAAGTCGTTTATCAAGTAGTGAAGAATTTGAGGAAATGATTCTTTGAATTATTTCTCATCTATTGTGAATAAAACTGTTCCTTTTCAGTTTTATTTAAAGTAGGAAAGAGGAAGCACTCTAAAAAAGACCCAGAATATCATTGCATGATGTCTGATTTGTGTCTTTCTGAAGATTCTTTGATTGCCCAATACAACATTTTGTTTGAGAGTGTTGGTGAGAAAGAGAAACTTTGTGCTTGAAACCACCTTCTGTATTTGAAAGAAAACTGCCTCCTTTTTCTGATAAACGTGACAACAGGATGAAACAAGGTTTGATTATGTTTGTCAGTTAAACTTTGAAAATACAATAAACCTTGAAATGTATCAGGAAAACACATACATTATGACTGATGCTATCTTAAGTTTTTCCTTTAAAATGGAGGTGAATTTCTCTTTAGCTATCCCTGGTAAGCTGCTCATAGGTTAATTGCTAGCAAAAGAAGTGAAAAATCATAATTCCTTACAAGTCTCTAAGAGCATATCTTCACTGCGCAGTCAAGAATCATGCAGATACCCCAGGCTGTGCCTCTCTGAGTTGCTGCCTGCATGCGGTGTGGATCAATGCTGTCAGAAACACTCGCTTACATATGGATGTAGTACACCATCATTAGCACAATATTGTGCCAAGGCTTTACACCAGAGAGTGGGACTTCGATCTGTAGAGCTAATTGCAACATTTAAACCCTTAAAAAATCGGCAAAACATACTGGAGAAAACTCACTTTGACAGTTATTTTTTATGCATGTAAGAAGATGAAGTGATTCTACTTCTTTTGGTGGTTCTTTGGAAAGTGACCCTGGGATGTTGTTTTTAACCTTAGGCTTTATCTATAGCTTTTGTTTCATGCAAAAAGCTGCTCTTAGCCTCCCAAGCCTTGTTCTTCCCCATGACATCAGTTCAATTACATAATCAACTTTTTAAAAGCATGGAGACATACAGACTGAAATAGAATGTTTTCTTCCATACTTTTTTCACTGTGAGCTCTTTTCTTTTGTTGTTAAGCGAAGACGCTGTGGATTAAGTAATTAAGTATCTTTTTTCCTGCAATTTGTAAGACATTCTTGTCTTACTGATGTAGACAGTATTAAATGGCTTTATTACACTGAGAATACTTTTCAGAAGGACATCATGTAAAACACAGATACAGACCTTAGGCCACAACCTTCATGATCCCATCTCTGCCAGGGCCCATCAGGTATGAGCCAAGCGTGGCCATGCTACAAATAATAACTACAAAGATGCTATTTGTGGAGAGCATTCAGGGTGGCAATAAATGTTTTAGCTGTGTGCTATTGATGGCAGAGTTTTACACGTATTGACAGGGCTGCAAAGACTACAGTTCCCTGTTCTCCAAGTGTAGTTGCAGATCATAGCAGAACATTGGCCTTTAACAAAGAAATGCAATGGTTTGCTACCTGTAATAATTATAGAAAGTACAGTAAGGCATATATGCATGCTGACATTTTAGCTGTATAACAGTACTATAAATCTGATTAAAACAATGTAAACTTGGGAGTGTCTGAAGACACAAGTTGGGACCAAGTCCATTTTTCTGTTGTGCTGTAGATTCCTTTGTGAGCTGTGTGTAGCTCCCTTGTCTCTGGTTTGATATTCACGTGTCTATATGAGCATTGACTCTTCTTATTTTTCTGAAGCATTCTTGGGAAGTGGAGGATGGAATATCTGTTTTTCCATTTCTGAATTCAAGGTTAATTTCCATCTGTGTCCTAATGAACATATTTATTTCAGTACTTAAAACTGGAAACAGGCAACTAATTGGCAAGGCTGTACTATGCCTTACTGTTTCATTCTGTAGAGCTCTATGATACTGAATACAGGGCTTTAATTACTTGTACTAAGTCCATTGCTTTTTTTGTTTAAAAGTTTTCTATTTGCATGTCAGAAGGGGAAATTCTGGCTGTAGAGTTGCTGTACACTTTTCAGGAAATAGGCTGTTTACTGGGGATTTCCTTGGTGAAGCAGATTGCTTGGCATGGGCTCAATGTTTGCAAGTTTTGAGCCAAATTTTCAGTGGCCTATCAACATTCCTGGACCCTATCTTCTTTTTAGATCATCTTTCTTAGCACAAATATTTATATTCAGATCACACTGGAACATTGATTTCCTCTAAAAACAGGTGTCATCACTGATGAATCACTTTATATTTGCATTAGTGATGAACCGTCATTTGTCTCTTACTAAACACTCCGGTTAAAAAGTTGTGTTAAAACACAGAGAGGTTTTTTTGTTTTGTCTTACGAGGGCTGTATTTTGCTTTATCTATGTTTGATGGTTCTCTGTGGCTTGACTGTTCAATGAGCAATCAGTGTATGAGCTGATGCTTTTAGCTATTATCTGTTGCTGTAGTCGTGTTTTCTGATCTCCCCCAGTGCATATCCCAGAATAGAATGAGGATCCTGCAAAGAGCCTGAGGCCTCAGGCAGTTGCCGCATGTGACCAAAGCAGAAGCTGTGGAACAACCAACTATCCTTAACTCTGAAAGGAAAAACCCAGCAGCTCAAGTGAAAAAATCCAGCCTGGAAAGCACCAAACAATTTCTGACATGAATCTTTAGCATTTTTCTTGTTTACAGGGAGCTCCAAACTCTTTAATCTCAAAATGCTTCATGCAGTCACAATATGAGAATTGTTATAAAAGATGTTTGAAAGTGATAATGTGGAAGAAGGTGAACAGTTTTGAGAAGCAGGATTTATTCCAAGAAAAAAAGCAATATGAAAGAGGGTGCCAGAATACTTCTGAAAAGAAGGGGGACTGGTGTTGCAGCCAGGATGTGTTTCATTGGATTAAAGTGAAAAGGAAGTGAATTAAAACTTGGACTTTGCACATATTATGTAGCCATGAAAAGCCAGACATACATTAAGAGTTTGAAATTTTGTGCTAATAAAATATTGCTATTATGGTTAACGCAGGCTTGCAAAATAAGCATGGACACTTCAGGATCTGGGCTGAGGGCCAGCAGACACTGAACTCTGCTTCTAGAATGGATCGCAACATTGTTGTTTTTCTCAGTGACATGTTGTTTTCCTGGTAGATGCAGAAGGCCACTCTGTGGAAGACTGACTTGAATGAATGAATGAATGAATGAAGGTTGCTGTGACAAATGAGACCCCCCCGAAAAAAATTAAATAAACAAAAGCAACAACTTGGTCACCATTCCACAGTACTCTACAGAAAATGCACCAGGAAAGCCTCAGCTGGCAAATTCTTATCTTGTGTGACAATTCTCATACATCAGCATAAGGAGGTAAAGGAATATGTAAGGCACTTGGCTTCCAAATACTAAGGGGTTCATTTTCTTGGTCATATCCTTCCTTTTTCGTGCATTTGCTTGAGTGTATTTTGCATATGTGTGCTTTGGCATTCCTTTGTCAAGTGATTCTGGTAGAAGCATCCCCTGCCTCTTATAGTTCATGTTTCTGGATGGAGTTTTCTTCGCTAAAGCTTAGGCTGCATCTCCTTCTTTGAGTTGTTTTGGTATCCCATGCTGTATTGTGGTGCTTTTATCTCTGTCTATGTATTTATTTCAAACAGTGCGTGTTAGGCTGCTTTCTAGTGCTTTGGGAGTGAAACCTCACAGAATGAAAAAACAGAACTAGAAACTCTGTGTCCCACCATGTTACACCCCTCATTACGCTGGATAAAAGTATGAGAAAAGCATTGGAAACTGATGCTGTGCTGAGCACAGTCTGCAGCTCATGAGTACTACATCATGTAGTGTAGCATCATTAAAAATGTGTAGCTGATTCAGGGTATTGAGAAGTTACTGATTCCTACTCATTGGACAAATACAAGAAAGACATTGAGGTGCTGGAGCGTGTCCAGAGAAGGGCAACAAAGATGGTGAAGGGTCTGGAGAACAGGTTTTATGAGGGGTGGCTGAGGGAACTGGGGTTGTTTAGCCTGGAGAAGAGGAGGCTGAGGGGAGACCTTATTGCTTTCTACAGCTACCTGAAAGGAGGTTGTATTGAGGCGGAGGTCAGTCTCTTCTCCCAGGTAACTAGCCATAGGACAAGAGGAAATGGCCTCAAGTTGCGCCAGGGGCGGTTTAGATTAGACACGAGGAAATTTCTTTACTGAAAGAGTGGTCAAACATTGGAACAGCCTGCCCAGGGAAGTGGTGGAGTCACTGTCCCTGGACGTGTTAAAAAAAATGTGTAGATCTGGCACTCTGGGACATGGTGTTAGATTGACAGTTGGAGTTCATCATCTTAGAGGTCTCTTCCAATCTAATGATTTTATGATTCTAAGTCTTCTGTTTGAATCAACACCTTGCCTTTAAATTCGTTTAATGAAAGTTTTTTTTCTGTTGTTTACAAGTATAATGCATACTGCTACAGGCTACTATAAACAGCTTAGGGATTTTATTGATAAATTGTAAGAAATAATTTAGAAAAGTTATCTTCAAAGAAACTCAGACAAAAAACATCAGTCACCTTTCCTTGAAGAAGCTCTGCATCTCTTTACCCTCCTTTTCTCGTAAGTAGCGGGTGACAGGGTAGTATATGATGTGATGCTGAGACTTTCTCACAACAGAAACATCTCCATTCTAGTTTACAGTTTGAAAAACTGTCAGTATATATTTCTATTTCTTGGAAAAACTCAGCACTACACACTTGCTATGATAAGGAAAGCACAACAGACACCCTTGATAATTACAGAAATGAGACAGTTATCACTGCAAAGAGACACAAGAAAAAAAGAAAAATCACTATTTGGTGCTGAAAATTATATGAAGACTTGTACTTCCAAGTCCCTCCTCTGTTGTAGCAATTACTTCATGCATCAGTTGCCAGCATCTGTTAGCAGTTCTTTGCATTTAGATTTTCCCACTGTGCAAGGTAGTATCTTCTTGGGGTTTGGTTTGGGTTTTGTTTTACTTTGTTGGGTTTTTTTTTCTTTTAACCTCTCTTCTTTTTGGACATATTTTCCCTGCCACTGTCGATGTGAGAGGTGCAAGTCAGGCATGGTGAGCACTTAGGTACCTGGGAGTGGTTTTCCCAAGCAACACAAGGAAAGGCTTCCCAGGTCTGGGCCAGGTGCTGGTGTGCCCGCTGCAGCACTGTGGGCCACCTCCGTGCAGATACACCCCTCCTGCCCTTCCATCATTCAGTTTTATACTTTGTTCAAGAGAATAGCCTCAATCTGCCAGTAACATGGTGAAGTTCAGAGGTGAACAAGCACCCTGGTAGCTGTCACTGAGCTTGCTTGGCAGAGCATAATATCCATTCTTTGTCGTATGTTTATCTGTGCTTAGTGTGATATGAACTGATAAGGCATGGAGGTGAGAAATGCACTTTCTCTCTCACCTGATTATTTTAGTCATTTAGTTTCATAAGTCCATGTGTTGGTTTATGCTTGGTATTTTAGCATGAGGTTTATGACAGTGGTATGTGTGTTTTGATCACACTGCTTAGAAAGCCAGCATTGGTATTTAGTGGACATTTAACATGATCAGCTAATTTTGATGACTGTGATGAGCTGGCTACCAAAAATGTATAGTATGACTGATTTATTAATGTGCGAGCTGATGTATTAAGTATATAACGTAGTTCTGGCCATTGCTATAGTCCTTGGAAAGTATCCGGGCCTAAAGCATATCTAGATACCAACTTTCATTAAGAGCAAACATCAATGTCACCATTAGAAATGACATTTTATTTTAACTTTCAGGTTGAAGAAGGTGACAGTGTACGAGATTATCAGCTGAATTAATTGTTAATGCCATTAAAATAATTACATCAGCTGAAAATGAGGCTCAGTGCTATACAACACGATGCATGTAAATAGATGACATCGGAGCCATGTCCCATGCTCTTGCCTGCCACAAACCTTCAGTCTGATTCTTGCTCAGGCACTGGGAATATGTCACCATGGAAGAGCACAGAGAAGTTTGCTCTCTGTCAGCAGTCTGGCTTGGTATTTTATGGAAAGCCCAATCTGAAAGCCCTAAAAGGATTCTGATCTACTGCTGTGCCCACAGAGTGTCAGATCATGTAAGCCGAGTATCATGTTCTAACATTTTTGCTTTGCAGTTTCCAGGCAGTAGTTGCCATATACCCAGCTGGCTAAGAGATGCTTTGCCCGTTCTGCCTTGCTCGCACAAATTTAGGCTACTTTCATTCCACCTCTCTGTCATATCCTCAGGGACTTGACCGATGCTTCTATTTGTGTACATTCACCCTTTGTCTTATGTGCCAAAACAAAGGCTTTGTGTAAAGCTTTTTGTTTCTGAAATCAGTGTTAACCATTTATGAGACATCTTTTGCCTAAGGACTCTAAAGCATGCTACAAACAACAACCAATTAATCTTTACTGTGGGGAGCTGGACTTTATTAAATTATTTTTGAGCAGCTAGATTTGCTGGCTACAGGATGTTGAATGAGCGACTTCAAATAGGGTGTAAAGACTCAGGAGTGCTCTTTGCTTCTCAGGATAACAATAATTTAGTATTCTTCCTTCATAGACTGAGAAGGATTCCAAAAACTTAAGCAGTATCACCAACTTTATTTTTCAAATAATGCAATGGGTTCTCTGCTTAGTAATTTTTGTCTGATGCCATTCTCGGTTCAACAGCAAAGCCAGGTAAACGACCCAGCTCCTACAACATCCAGTCCTGTGACCCACTCTGCTCATTTATTGGTACAAAACCCACAAAGAAACCCATAGCAATACTGTCTCTGTTTGACCTTTCATCACTCCTTTGTAGATGCTGGTGGGAGAACTTTTTCATGCAGATTTTCAGTAGAGATAATGTATAGTTGGTACAAGTGAAGTCATTTCAAGCGCCTCCTAGCTTTCCCTGAACTGAAAAGAGATTTCATAAAAAAAAAAGTTGCAATTTGTTATAGGTAGTTAACGTAGGCTTATGATCTCCTGTGGAAAGCCTGATTAGCCTGCATTTAATAAGCCTAATGCAATTCCATCTACTGAGGCCAGTGCCAGAATGCCAAAATATTTTTTTTAAAATATTTTTTCTGAAATTTCTTAAGTTCTTCCTTGTCATCTTTATGTGATACTTAATACATCTTAGCTGATTCGGAAGATGAGTATTATTCTTTTTTTTTTTTTTTCTTTCTTCTGAAAAAGGAGTTTTTCCCCAATTACCAGATGTTAAATCTGAATTAAGAATTCTTTCCTCAATTTTTTCATTTCTCTGATTAGTGTAGCATGAAGTGCTATGCTAGGAGTGATTGTTCTCTTAATGTCAAGGGTAGAAGGTCCTTCCCCCCCTCCCCCCCCCCCCCGATTTATCGTTTCATGGAGTAAGCTGTTCTTGAAAGGAATGTTGCGTAGTTTAATTTTAGATTAGGTACCAATTAAGTAGGTTTTCCATTTTTTCACTTCTGGATTATATGGATTATCTCATTAAGTTATCATAATTTGCAAGTCTATCGTGTAGACCTTTCTGCTTTTACATCTATTTTATACAGTGAAGACTTTCAGTGGTGGGAGTTGTTTTATCTTGTTGGAAATATTTCAGGAAGAGCGTCACAGAAATGAGGCCTGGAAGTGACCTGAGATACCAATTAAAATCCACCCAAGATAAAGTATGCAGTATTCTTGCACATGGCTTTGAAATGGCTCTTTAAAGGTTTTAATGAAAGAATTGTTAATGTGTGCTGTAGACAAAGCAATAACAATCTTTCCTTGTAGGGTACTTTCCAGTGTTTTTCTCCTTCTTCCTTTTCTCTGGATGTTTCCTGGGTTTTGATAGTTTGAAGCTCAAATTTGGGGACTGTACTCCAGCTGGAGAGTCACCAGCATTGAAGAGAGTGGTATGGTTGCCACCACTGCTTGCATGTAACATTCCTTTCATCTCTTAAAATGATTTTTTAGCAATCACTCTGAGTTATATTATTGGCTTATATTGTGATCCTATACAGCTCCTGCTTACTGAGTTCCTCTGTTTATGTGAGTGCATTCGCTAGCAGTTGTCTGGGCTCATTGCGCACACATCTAATTTGAACTTTTTCATGTTATTTTTAAATTCTAGTTTGCCAGGAACACTTTGAATTTAAATACTGTCTTCCCAAGTACATCTCCTCCCACTTTGGTAATGTTCCTAAACTTCTGATGTGTAATTTATATCGTTGTTGATGATGCTAATGAAATACTGAATAGACTGGGCAGAATAAAGTGTAGACCCCATATAATCCCACTGGAAACAGCTTGCTAATGCATTAGCAAGCCACTGATAACTACGGCTCCATTATGATTTTCGAGCTGATTATGGATCCTTCTTATGCTGATTCACTCTGGAGGAGACTTTCTTGGGCTCTATTTGAGAATGTCCTCTGTGACAGACCAAATAGCTTGAGCATAGTTAAGATATGTCACTCCTACTGCTGTATCCTAGTGGCTAGGCCAGTTATCCTGTCAAAGAAGGAAGTTATACTGGTTTGACATGATCTGTTCTCAACAAGTTTGTGTTGGCTATTTCTCATCACTTTATTGTGCTCTAGGAGCTTACAAATTGATTGTTTTTCTTCCTAGGTCTTCCTGAGCATTACAGTTAGTGTACTTGGACATAATACAGTGAGTACCTCCTGCTTCCGCCATTTAAAATGCTGCTTCTGTCTTTCTCCAGTAATCTAGCATCTGTCCTTCTGTGCTCTTTGCTGGTTACAAAACAGAATGTTATGGAATTGGCACAAGCAGAATATTGGAAAACTAATTATATGTCTATTCTCGTGAGCTTCTCATCTGAATACTGCAGCTATTAGAAGATTAATTAGCTTAAACAAACATCAAATGTTTACAGCTAACTGATTTTTCAGCTTTACATCATGCACAGTACTATTATGCTAAATTTGTGTGATTTTTTTGCGCACAAACTTCAACAACAAATCCTTGGTACTATACAGTTAGTTTCCAGGACAACTTTTGTTTTTTCTGCACCAACATACTAACTGTTCAACACCTCCTGAAAGAAGCATGTCTGCAATCCACCTTAACAGCTGTTGCTCAAATATGTCCAAGTATACTTGACAAAAATGGTTAACAAAAAAACCCCAAAGAAACTGATGATGATCTCCTTGCATTTCTCAGATGAATAAAATAGAGTGAAACAGGGGTGTAACTGAAATGACAGAATCCAGGGGTTTGTTCCTTTTCCATATTTGCATCATCTGTGCAAAGCCTACATTTCTGTATTCCACATTCTTTCTGAGGTCCTTACTTACAAAGAATGTGTGTAACCATTTAAAATTTGTTGTTGCTTCATTCAAGTAGAGGAGTTTATTCCGAAGCTTAGCAGTAAGCGTACTTGCAAGCAGTTGCAGGAATGTGCTTTCAGGAAATATGCTACATTTCTTGTGAGCGTTATCACAAATTCGATTGATGGCGTTTGAAAGATCAAAACCCTTTGTGTCTTTTTACACCTGTTCATTGTATCCTGTTTCATGAACTGGTAGGTCCTCTTGTTGCTTCCTGTAACTCTCGCTTGCACTCTTTAACGCTCAAAAATACTGATGTCCGTTTATTTTGGGACTACAGATTATGATGAATGACCCTCTGACTTCATTAGTTCTAGTAAAAATATCGAGATAAGGTATTCTCTGGATGCACACTGCTTGGGTTACATTTGTAGAAAGAATTAGTCTGTGGCATTTAATGACAACTCTGTTTTAGAACTGAGTTTGTAGACAGTTGCTATCAGCTTTCTTCCTAGCACCTTACAAGCCTGCTGTGAAAAAGCTTGCCCTGAATAAAGATGTGTAACATTTATCATTTAGAATTTGTATTTTTAAGGAGTCTTTGTCAACCAAGGAGACAAGGTCTCTTTTTTTTTCCAGAGCTGAATAGAACAAAGTACAACAGTGAAGCACCTCATTCAGAAATATTAGCAAGTTATTCTGAGCTTTTGTCTCTTAGGTTTGGATTTGGCTTTGCTAGATTTGATTTCCTTTTGAAGTTGATAGGGGGTTTTCTGTTGATATCAAGGGAAACTTGATCACGTATCTCATGGACAGATCCTGTTAAAAGTCGCAGATTCAGCAGGATTGTTGTGGGCTAAAGATCACCTAAATGCCATCGCCCTGCTATAAACGGCACTGCTAGTGTGATTTAATCACAGACAATCTCTGTTCTGTTGATAAGTGTTTTCCTATGTAAGGATAATGAACAGAACCATTAATAACATGTGTGGTGACTTTTGCGCAGAGGTTCTACAAAAGCATAATTCCAATTGCCTGTAGAAGCCTGCAGAACTTGCAGAGCTACTAATTAAAATAGTGTGTTGAAGAGAGGAATTCTGTGCTTGGTGTTAAAAATAAGCTTTTTTTCTTTTAGAATGTAAATATTATATTCTCTGGCCTTTTGGAACATTGCTTTAATTCACGCTTAATCAATTCTGAACATAGCTTTCTTTATATTCAGTCATAGATTTATTTCTTTGTGTGAAAAAGTTTTTTGTGATTACATAGTTAAATGTGTGTGTCTTTTTTTTATAGTCAGCTTAAATTTTGTTTCTAGTTTGTTTCAGAAAAGGTTATTTGGCAGTTAAGAGTTTTCAGTTTGCTAAATCAGCTGTAAACTTTGTCTATGCTGTAGTAATAATGATAATTAAAGGTAAAAGTGATTACCTCATGGACAGATTTTTAATTTCTTTTTAGATTACCTGTTTGACTTTTTTTTTTTCCCCCACCAAGATGGTTTTGAGTTGTTTGGTTTGTTTGGGGTGGTTTTTTGGGGTTGTTTTGGTTTATTTGTTTGGGGTGGTTTGTTGCTTGTTTTTTTCACATATGCATAATAGTATCTTTTTTGATCACTCCCAGCAATTTTGTTGCTTTTGCATTTCATAACCTGCTGAAGAAATCAAAAGGAAAGAAGTAATTGCTGAAATAGTTTGTACTTTAGAAAACGGGAAGCAGCATGAATACATTCATTCTCTCACTTAGGTCTCAATTCACAAACTCATTGGCATCCATTGAGTTTAGACATGTACTATTCTGAACTGGGACATTAGGTTTATCCAAAATAATGTGAAAATGACTAGTTTATCTTAATTGATAGAGTGCCATGACAACTTAGTGATATGGGATCTGAGAGTTAGAAAGGACTTTGAATGGGAAACACTATTGTTAAAGTACTATATTCAGTGAGTTAAGCAAAATCTGCAGTATTTCAGTTCTTTGTACTTCCTTAATAGACATTCTTGTGGTAGAATAATAATTGAAAATAACGCTGCTACAAACTATGAAGTAGTGTCTCCATCCACATACCATCAGCTAGTGTTGTCTTGATCCCAGCTTTACTATTGAACCAGAGGTTGACCAGACCATTGAATAGGGATGATGCATTATTGTTTGTGATGGGTTGGTGTTAGTCTAGCTTGTTAAATTGTTAAAATTGTATGGATGTTGATTTGTATGTGTGTGTGTATATATATACACACATGCATATAATTGCATTATTTTAAAAAGTGCATAGAGCTTGCCATAATCTCGTTTGGATTAATTAATTGCACTTTTGTGGTTTTACATGTGAAATGCTGATGGTGATCACAATACAGGTTGAGAAAAAAGTGAGATGCAATAAATACCAAAAGTATTGTGTGTCCCCATAGTCACTCAGAAATATAACCTGAGATGAACATAACAACACTTGTACAAATATCTAGCAACAAGTTAATCCTATAGGACTATACACAGTTTGAGCACTTGAAATAAGCATCAGCTTTTTGTTGACTTGCTTTTTCCCTGTAGGACTTCGATTGTTGTAAGGGAGGACTAGCTACAGACCTATCTTTCAGTCACAGCTGGTCTGTGGAAAAAAGTACAGCAATGTTGCAGGCTAGGGACTATAAAAAGTCGCAGAGCAGGGAAAGATAAGAAGTGCCTTTGAAGCTGATCTTATTTGCCTTTTGAGGACTATCGTATTGTGTTGCTGTTAGTGGTCTCTGTTAAGATTTCAGTCACGTAGATATGAAGTTGAATACATGAAATCTTTTTCTCTTTTCTCCGCTACACATAGCAACACAAAGGATCAATGAATTCTACAAATGGTATAGAGAAAACAGTGTACATCCAGAATTCAAGCCGGGGTAGTCAAAAACAATGCTAATGTATTTGCATTAAAAGAATGTTGGAGGTTTTTTTGTTTGGTGGTTTGTTTCTTTGTTGAGTTTTTTAAATTATTATTCCTATCTGACTTGGTAGACTTTTCTTCCAGAAATGTGAGGTTTGTTTCTAGAATGGCTGTTGTTTGCCCTCAAGTGTTGTTCTTTCTCTAGCCTTCCAAAGCAAAACCGATACTCTGTGCATTTATCATTAGAGTACAAACTCAATCGGTTTGCTCTGTTAGTCTTCAATAGTAAAACTAAAAAACACATGCTTTTGTCTTTCAGTATAACAAGGAAAAGTGCTTCTTGTTTTTAGTGTGAGGGTATTTTGGTTCTTTAAAATGTATTGCTACAATACATATTTTGATATTTTGTAATGAATAATGAGTGGTAGATACTGCTAAACATGCATTGAGTGGCTCTTGGTTGCAGACTTGGGAAATAAAATTGGTGAAAGCAGACTAGTTTGTTTTTACAGGTCATATTCTGGGTAACACCAAAGGAGAAGCCTTGAGTCCTAGGTTGCCTTCACACCTGACAAGCCTCCAGTTAGAGCTGCTTCTGAAAATACGTACAATTTCTGCCTCTTTCCTCTGGTCTCTATTGCTACGGGATGGGCAGGGGAGAGGAAATACCCAGTCCTTATTGCCATCTGTTCAGCATTCATTGTTGTCCCTAAATGTTGTGATAAAACTACTTGATTTTGGTAGTTTGATGAGCTTTCTACTGACTTTGCATGTTGAAATAGCTTGGTGAAAAATGCAGTCAGTGGTGGGAATCGATGTAAAAGGAAGGCCCAAAATATATGGCCAGGAGTGAGCAGGTGCAGAGGCTGGACTTGGAGGGTCCAGCAACCAGGCAGGTTTGGTCTGCTATGGAACTGCAGCCTTGGTGGCTGCCCCAGTATTCACCTCTGAAATTTGGTTTCCAAAATGAACCACCTTTACTCCTTGTCGCTTAAATTCAGAGACCTCTACATGTTTTGGCCCAGGAAGCTGGATTAAAGTTGTACTGGAAAGCTGTAAAAGAATTGCAAGCAGAAGTCTGTTTGTAAGCTGCAAGAGATCTGCTGTGGCTTTCTTCCTGTTTTGCTCCCATTTACAAATTTCCAGTCCTATCCCAGTTGTATCCCAAAATGTAACTGACATTTTGTTTCTAGATGAGATTTATTTAGTTTTCAGCTAACAAGGAAATATTCTACAAGTTTTATTAATGAATATGCTAGCAACTGAGCACCTCACATAAAAATGCATTTTGACAGAATTAATACTGCAAGGCTTGCCAGAAAATTTTGTATTCCTTAAAATTTGACCGTTCTGATAACCAACCATCTTTCAGGGGTCTTTCCTCAGAGTTTCTCTTTTTGGTCATCATCTGTCACTGCTTGTGATAAAATAGTATTGGGATTTCGTGATGTATCCCAAAACCCTAACTTGCTTAATCATTCAGTGCTATCCCTGTACATATTCATGCAGACGTAACTTTTGGTGCAATAAGACTATAGTATGGAAATGTAGATAATGAATATTGATGTTTCCAATTCTTTCCTAATGTTCTATTCAGTTTTTGATCCTCAACAATTTTCTCTAGCTGTTCTCAGTTACACCCATGTAATTCACAGATATGTGTAATAATTGTAACAGATTATTGATTTGTTTTTACAGCTCACTTTCTCACTTGTTAACTGTCACTGGAAGGATATTTTATTTGGAAACATATGAAAGTAAGATATCTGACTTTACTGTTACCGATATCGGATTTTTTTAGTGCCTAGTAGAACTGGCTGTAGTGTGAAGCGTATTTTCCTTTATGTCAGACTGATGAATTAGATGTTATTACTTAGCATATTAAAAGAAGAAACTAAGAAATTTAGATTGATTCAAATTCATACAGCTGTTTTCAAATACAAAAATTTACTGGCTGCCCTTTTGTACAAAACCATAAGAAAATGTTATTTTGTTTTCCAGTGAGGTGGTTTGACATCCTGTGTTGGAAAGCCTATTTGTCATCTGACATGCATTTCTACCCGCCTTTCTGTCTGAGCAGACTGGGTTGAGCAGTAATGGATCCAGTCATCTGTGGGTGGAAAGGTATCCCGATCATACAGAACAGAAGGAGAAGACCTTTGCTCATAGTCTTAGCAGAGAGGCCATAGACTAAGATACCCTTTCAAATTGTCAGATCAGCAAGAGGGCAGCATGTATAAGGGAAACTTGTCCTCAGGATGCCTGTGCCATGTCTATCATTTAGATAATCAGGCTGCTTTATTCGCAGTAGCCATCAGTTTGTTGTTTCCCATCCATACTAAAATTCACCATGAAAAACAAAAAGTTGTTCTTATCAGCTCTGGAAATGTCCGTAGGTGCAAAAGAATGAAAAGTGCAAGAACATCTTGTATATTATGCTTTTATTAAACAAATTTTATTTAATAAGAGATGTCATAGAACCACTTCTGATAGTTTTATGTACTGCATTTAATCAAAATTTCTAGCTAATGTAAACTCTGACAAAAATCCTTATGATAGTTTGTGGTGTTCATTGCTCCACAAAGGCATTGCACAGGGTCATCTAAAAGGATTTTGTAGAGATCTGATAAGTCTAGTCTGTAAATGGTCTGTTACTGAAAACAACATTATACTTAGCTTTTATTCATTATGAATTTCCCATAAACAACAGTATCTGTGGTTTTAATATTAAGCTCTGTGAAGTGAGCCATAAAACTAGTTGCACAGTGATGATGTGTGGATAGTTTAACCCCTTTTTCTTTTGGAGCTTCTAATGCCAGCATAATTGGAAGATACTGCCAATTATTATAAATGATGTTTGCAATTTGAAGGAGCTGTGTTTTGCCAAGTTGTGTGAGTGTGTACTGAAAACATAATGTGCTGCTTCAACCAAGAACTGCTCAGTGTATAATTTTAGCCTGGTGAATCATTATATTGTGCTAAAAGCTTGGTACAACCTTATTGCTGTAAAGCATTAACACAGTGTCTGTAGGCCTCCATCTCCATTAAGTCAAATTCCATTATAAATGCATCTCTAATGACATGTATTTTGTTGTGGACTAGTAAATGCTTTTTCCCCACCAAGCATTTCACTTCTATGTGCAGGGCGCTCTGTGGTAAATGAAGGTTATGTGAATTTGTACATTATGGGAGATACTTAAAAATCTATAACTGAATCTTCCCTGTTACTCCCAACACCAATGCTTTGATTTGAAACCTTACAGATTAACTCATTGAACTCAGAACCATATTGTAGTGATAAAGCATAGCATATACCCTGCAAGTTGGACACATGGCAGTAATTGGAAATGAGAGATAATGCGCAAGTCATAAATCTCAAAAGCATAAACATCAGCTAAACATCTACATAAAATTACTGTGTCTGTATTACAGGCTTCTGTTGTTTTCTCTCATGAAATTTGTACTTTTGAAAAGGAAACGAATATGGAAAGGGTAAAACGTGTTAAACCTAATACTGTTTGCTCAAGTAAATATGTAAAAGCTACATGAAAATAGATGCTCACAGAAACTTTCTGCAGAGTGTCTATTTAAAAATAGCTCCCGCAGAGTAAAATAAGTATAACACACAGTGCTTGATACTTCATGCGATGAAAGATACAGGTGAGAGTCCTGCCAGTGGTATGTGCAGTTGTTATAATTTTTAGTGTCAGAGTGTATTAGAAAACTGTTTCAGACACCCACAAGAGGCAACACATCAGTAGCAAGTTGCTGAAAGTTGCACAAGGCTGTTCGTAATGGATACTCTCAGGTAGATCAAATAGTAGCATTATTCCTGGCATACTTATTCTTCCTGGAGCTTAATCAAATCATTGCAAAAGTGTTTTTCGGGGGGGGGGGGTGTGGGGGGGTGTGGGGTGTGGAGGGGTGTGGAGTGGTGTGGGGGGGTGGTGTGGGGGGGTGGAGTGGGAAAGGGTGCCATCCATTCATTCATTGGAACAGAAAAAAAAAAAAAAAGAACCATTTCAGGAAGATATGAGAGACAGCGATAACTAATTTACCAGTACCACCTAGAGGTCCTGCATAGGAAATGAGGGAATGCACAATATCTAGTTTCACACTGTAGAGATATTTTAAAGTAATGAAGGTGCAACTAGTTTGTTTAGGGGCTGAAGCAAACAATATGGATTAGTAGTCAGGAGCAAGCGCTCTACTACTCTAATTGCCTGAACCGTTAAAGGTGTTAGACAGGAAGCCATCAAGAATCACTGCAATACTGGCCAGCGCTTTGGTGAGGCGACAAGGGTCATGGCTATAGGCAATGCATTACTGTAATAATTATAATGGGATTTGATTGTTATGGCTCTGAAATGCTGCACAGTATGAGGCAGTCCTTAGGAGAGACACCTGCTGGGAAACAACTTTAGTGCAATCTATTTGGTATCTTCCAATATTTCTGTACTAGGAAATTATTGGGAATTTGGAAGAACCAATTTTTCTGCAAGCCTAGATTAAGCTAATAAACTAGCTCTCTTTTGGTTTAAAGTCTTTAGCTGATTGGTAAGGACTAAAATTTAAGCCTTACAAATATATTAACCATAGTTTCTGCTTGACTGTCTTATCACTGAAATACCTTGTTTCAGAAGAAAAAAAAACCCAACCTAAAATCACATTAAGATCTCCATATTACAGCAAGTTTCTTTAGGATTTGAGCTCATCTTAATCTCAGTTAAAGCTGTGGTTTAGATCCTATAATTCACTCTCGAAAATAATTTTTTTTTTCCCTACATCTAACAATAGAATAATATAAAGGAAGAGTTCTTTCTCCTCAAGAGATTACCTAGTTCAGCACCCTACACTGAAGAAGATCAGATTTACCTGCAGATTTCCTGGTGGATATTTTTTTTTCTGAACTATTTGCAAATATCAAGAAAACACAGTACTAAGAAATTTGTTTAACATTTTCATGTAACTAAGGGGTGTTTTCTGTAAGGAGTCTCTTCCCATTCCTCACTCCTTCCTCTTTCCCCTTTGTAATGTCCAGTGGCGGGTTCATTTCTGTATTCTGCGAAGATTGCACTCTTTTGTCAGACCAAGACTCATCAATACCTGCCCTGTTCAAGGGATTTGGTAAGAACAGGTCAACATTTTCACAATATATAACCTTAATGCTTCTTGCTGCAAAAAGAGATCTGTTCTTTGTGGCCTCCTTTTTCCTCCCCTTCCTAACCCCCAATGTATACGTGGCTATTGAGAACAATTAATGCTGTCCACTTTATGTCAATTTTTTCCTTATTAGAAAATGAAGTTTGGTGCTCTTTAAATGAAACAATCCAGTTGCATTTCCCAAAACATTTTTTCCTTTCTGCTTCTCTCTCCTGGGCACTGTGTATTGTCTATATCCTTTCCACTGTGAAGAGCTGCAGTTTGAGCCAAATATCCCATTTGAACATATTGACAAGAAAGGCATGGTTACCTCTCCTATCTTGCATATAGCACATAATATTCCTGTCATTATCTACCAGGACTGCTTTTATTTTTTTCTGCAGTGTTACATAACTGACTCAGCTATGATTCATATCAGCACTCTGGTAGTTTTCAGCAGTGCTGCAGTGTAGGCTGACAAGTTCTCCTCCTTCACGTTTTAAAAACTTCTATTCTGTCCTTTAATCCAGTGGATTTACTTAGCTCTCTGCATCCCAAGTTACCCTTTGGAAAACTCAGGCGTTAGAGGTGCATCTAGACATGCATACATGCTAGTCTTCCAAGGCCAACTCCTTGTAAATACTAATTCTGAAGTGGTTAGTTTTAGGCTATGTTGTAAAATAAATGCGCCTCTCTTTGTTGCAGTTCAAGTCAAATGTATGCATGGCATGAGGTCAGCTGAGTTGCTTTGAAGAGCCAGTTGTGGCTGAGGAAGGACACTTTTCACATGCAAAGCGCTTGCTTGTAGACCAAATATAGAAGTGACTAAGTCTTAACTGCTGTGAAGTATGTTAATGCTTGCCTCCTCGAAATTTGAAAGGTTAGGAGTTCCATCAAAACTGTCATTGTTATTGTAAGGTTAGGCAGAGGAGGCAAAGGTTATGTTGACTTTGAAACTGAGTAACGTTGTCATTTACAAAGATGATCTATTTAAGCTCAATTACATTTGTTTAACGAAGTACCTCACATGTATCTCAGTTTCTGCCTAAACTGTCAGGCCTTTTGCTTTCCTTAGGAAATTGTCTTATTAGTAGCAAAAGTACCAAGCAGGTAACTCCCCTCAGCACGCCCCCCCACCCCGCTTTCATTTCTTATTTTCTGATGTACACAATTTCTGCTTCACTGGAATTGCAGAAGAAAAGGGCTAATAGGTTTTAAAAATTCTTACTTGGAGGTTTGTAAGCTGATGTGAGTATATTCCATTAGATACCATTTGACTAATTTTGCTGCTTAACTTGCAATGAAAATGGGTCCTAATATGTTTAATCTTGTTGCTTTCTTTCTCGAAACACCCAGTTGTCCAAATGTTATATGGCATAGTGTATCGGCAAGTGACTTTCTGTTATACTGTTTGTGAGAAATGTCCTCTTTAGTGTCTGTCTACATTAGTAAAATATAATTTATCTAGATCAGAGTAGTAGTATTTCCTGCCCAAGGGATAAAACCTCCTGTATCCTTGTACATCAGAGAAATCCCTATCCTTTCACAATTTCAGCTATGTAAACATATCTCCTTTGAGCTTCCAATATCTAAATATTTTTTTTTAAAGTTCTGTGATTGCAATAAACAAAGAAAAGAAATATGTAAATTGTGCTGCCTTAAAGATGAGTGGCAGCACTCTAGGACCAGACTGAGATCTCCAAAGAATTGTTCTAGTCTGAGGGATGCAGTTTCTATCTTAGCTATTTATTTTACATGCTTTTTTTGGCTAAAATGACAGATACTTTTCTGCCCTGGCTATTCTGTTTTTATTCTCTATAGTCAGTGCATGCTGGAGAAATATACATCTTAATGTGTCAAATCATCCCTAAGAGAAAAGCCTGCATTTGTGAAGAAGTCCTTGAAGCTCAGAGATAACCTGTTTTAGGAAAACAGCCTACTTATGTTGCTGTCCTAGGTTCAGGAACATTAGGACTTGTACATCAAAACTAAACTATTATAATGTGTACTAAGCAAAGGGAAGCCAATGCTTACTTAATCTTAGTAGTATGTCAGCTGTATGGCCTGGTTACAATCAAGTACCAAAACATAATTTTGTGAACTAGTCACTTGGTTAAAAATGTGGAATCCCTACAGCATTTATAAAAAAAAAAGCATCAGACTAAGCTTGTAGAGGTGTTCTGCCTAAATGTTTTCTCACTGGATAAAAGAAAATATTTCACAAACTTTCTTTTTTTTTTCTGTATTATTAACTCAAACAATGTGACATTCCTTTAACAATTAATGAATACGTAAGCAAGCTATTTTTACCGTTCTTCTGAGCTATTAGAAAAGTTAAGGCACCTTGCATATTGTCACTGAAAAGCAGGGATGGATGTCAAAAGAGAGAGTTTTGTGTTTCTCAAAGGAATTTTATCTTTTTATTTTTCTGTTTAGAAAGTTTTTTCTTGTCCTTTTTCTTTTTATAAAATCATTCAACAGTTTCTGTAACAAAACACTGAAAATGTGCTGAATAAGAATCTCTGTACGCTTCTGAGTTAGCTGTTGCATTCTTAGTCTCTCAACAAGACTTGGGATGTTTGGGGCCACGTGGTGTAGTTCTGTAAAAAGGCTAGGGTATTTTTCTTTTAAGAAGTCTTGTGCAGTTCTCCTTCAGTTTCTTTAATCTGGGAGTGACTTAGTTTTGATTTTTTTGCCACAGGGAGCAGTTACTTCTATTTTAAAAAATGCCAAAACCATTTGATTGAAATATTTGGCAAAAGAAGGAATTTAATGTCTTCAGGAGCTCATATAATGGGCTGATGTTTTCTTTCTTCCCTTGGTTCCTGCTGCATTAAAAGCAATGTGGAAAATACAGAAATGTGACAAAATCTTTCAGAATGGAAGAGGAGAGAACAGAAACTGCTCAAAACCTACAGGGAAATTCAGAGATAGTCTCTTGATTTGTCCTCCAAGACCAATATAGTCTTTTTAATTCCAGTTCAGTAAGGGGCAGAGAAGCTTTGAAGAAAATGGCTGGGACAGGAGGATTTTAAGAGGGAATCCTAGGATTTATTGGGTCATGCAAGATCAGCTTGATTTCAGTGTCTCTGTTTCTACAGAGGCTCTGTAAAGACATTACAGATTAAACTGCTTTTTTCTTAGACTAGGACAGAATTAATTAGAAACATGCTTTTTATCTGGAATGTGTTTGAGTTTGGTGCTACTAGTGTAACAGAAAGGCTTAAGATTTTTTTTTTTTTTTTACGCTGGATCTTAAAATTGTAATCCAAAGTTTGATGCTAAGTAAGAAACGTCATAGCTGCAAAGGGGAGATAATGCCTCCTCCCATAGCACAGTGTAGTAAAAAATCTTGGTGAAGTGCTTGGATACTACAGTCATGGCCACTGAGGGAAAGCTCTGTCAGAAAGATTCCTGTCTTAAAGCACTTTTCTGTTAGTATGTAATTTGTCATTATGTCTTATGTCAGTATGTGGTAGTTTACACTGAACAGAGACTAAACCAAGTTGTTAATTGATATCTGGTTCACTGAGCTCTGCCTATTGTGTACACATAGTGAGCAAAGTACGATTATGTCACTTGAAGACTGGATCATTAACACTGCAGAGGGTGAAGTCAAGATTATACAGACTTCTTTAATCATGGCCTTCCCTAACTTTGGAATGCTTTACTTTATGTGCAGTGATTACTACAATCATTTTGCTGCCTTAATAACCTTCTCCTTAGCAGACTTTTTTTGATTATGATTTTATATTCCGTCTGTTCTTCACGTATAACATAGGAAGATATATGATCCATATTTGCTCAGTAGCAATATGTTCCATGTTTCCCAGTCTAATTAAAGGAGAAAGAATAAGTGATCTGGGAACCATGACCCACCGTGGAAGACTTGAGGTACATGTATATATTTTTGTGTGTTCTCTGAGGTACCAAGAAAATATATGAGAGGATGTAGAAGAGGTGTGGAGGCTTTCTTCACTGGCTACTGCTGCTGATCTGTTGAGGACCACCACTGGAAAGAAACTTCTTTCAAGAAAGGAGAGGAAAATAGTAGTGTATTATGCCCCATAAAAATCCTGAGTGAAGCAAGGGATGAGAGAAGCTTTCTAGCTCTTACTGCTTAGTGTTGCGGTCAGAGCGTTTTCCAGATCAGAAGACTTGTTAAGATCTGTGAATATATTAAAAGATATAGTTGCCACTGATGTAGCAGTAGAATGGAGTATTTGATATACAGACATATATTTATGCAAGGAAGTTGAGAAATCTCTCCGTTAGAACTCATCAGTATGTGCACTGTCTAGCATCACATAAAGTGGTTGTTGCTGTCTGATTTAGATTGGATCTTTATCCACTCCTCCCCTTCCTCACTCACTGAGCAGCAACCATATTTTCTCAGCAAGACTTCACTTAGAGCCATGCCTATTCCTGAATGATGTTGCAAAGCTTGAAATGGCAATTCATCAGCAAGGCTGAGCTGGTTTTCAGTGCAGTGCTACTTAGAACAGCCTCAGCGCATGGCATTCCTGCATTAGGCAGCAGGGTCATTTCAACATCAATGTCAATATTTAATGCAGTACTGCAATGCCAAATCATTGAACTTTTCTTTTGGAGCAGTCATTTCTTTTGTAGGAGCTGTTATTTAGAGTTGATCAGAATTTGAATTTCACATAATGCACTTTAGATTCTACTCTGGTTGATGCTAACACTTGAGCCACGCTAGCCATTAACTACTCATTTTTCAGGGAATGGTATAATGCCTTTCCAGATTAAGATTACAAAATCAGTCTTTTCATGAGATTTAACTGTTGTTTCCACATAAGCAATTATCCAGCCTTCTTTCTAAAAAACAAACAGTATGGTCATTAAATGAGTAGCAGGCCTGAAGTCAGTCATGTTGAAGATAGTGTCCATTTCTGACAATGCTGTAGAGTTGCTGTTATCCTGCTGAAGTGAAGCATGAAGAGGAAAACAGCAGATCAATGCTACTCTCTGGTCTTACTAAATAAAATAATTTTATCTTGGAAAAGAAAGTTAAATTTCTTTGATTGCTGCCATATGCTTGAGTTTATAATAGGCTTTTGTGTTCACTCTTAGCTGGATCACATTGAAAGTAGGATAATTATCACTGAGGGCTAGAAATAAAATAATCAGTTTGCTATGTCAAAATACCTTCATTTTTATGTCAATCGTGATGTCTTTCTGATACAGTGAAAACCAACTCCAGGTTTAACAGCAACAGCACAATAATTGAACTTCAACCCTTTTCCTTGCAATTGGTTGTGAAAGTCATCTGTCTGTTTTGCCTTGTGGACAGGGCAATAGGGCTTACGTTTCTAACTATGGCTGGTATGTTGGTATTAAGGCTGAAAGGTTTGTATTGGTAAAAGTTTAAGCACACCTCCACCCCACGTATACCCCCAAATCAGAGAATAATCCTGGTGTAAATATTCCTTTCTTATTTATCTCCATTTTTTCCCAATAAGCTTCAAATATGAATCAACTATACCACAGAGTTTCATCAGAACTGTTATTTCGATATTAACTTTCAATGCTCAGATGCAATAGCTTTAATTGACTTGGACAGTTGCATATTTGGAGATAGATCGGTGACTATGCTTGGTATGTCAGACTAAAGATGAGTTTATTGACGTTATCTATACCGATGGTAATTTATAAAGGTAAGTAAAAAGTACAAGCAAATAGTGCTACTGCATGTCCTACTATCTATGCTTCACACTCGCTGTGAATTTTAAAAAAAAACAAACTACCGTAATTTTACTGATTTTGCAACAGTAAAAATTTTTGCATTAGAATATTTGCAAAAGAAGTAAGAGCATACATTTGGTCTTGTAGCTGTGGTCATCCACCCCTTGTGACATTAAGAGTCTGTCTGGTCGAGTGTATCTGGAAATATGTGCCAATATTAATTAGACACAGGTACATACAAAGAGTTTCTAGTTGCTTAAGAAATGTTATGACCTAAAGGCTCTTATAAAACAAAGAATATCTAAGGGAAGCGCTGAAGTCTCTATTGAGATTGTGTGTTTTGTACTGTATTTTATTATACAATTTTAAGCAAACCTTGAGCAATTGTAGGTGTTGGGAAAAGATGGTAAGAGACTGTTGCTATAGGTGACTTCTATTGCCATGGAAATACTGTTCTTCAGAAGTAATAAGCTTATTGTGCATTATGGACTGCTCATAAAGCATATTTAAAAAAATAAAGGGGAAAAAAGTAAATTAACTTACTTGAGAAATAGGCAATAATAAATGTTTTTTAGGATAATGAAACAAGATATTGGGGCTGGATAGCAAAATTGCACTTGTTTTACAATGGGCAGTAACACAATTGTCAGATGATTAGTCTCTGAACATTTTCCAAAATTCAGCTGGTACAGAAGGATAGAATTTGTTTTTTGGTTTTGGCATGTTGTGATTCATTTCATAAAAATCAATGTGCAAGAACTCTGTTTTCAATACTGTCTGGTGGGGCTTTTTCCCCCTAGATTTCAACTGTGCATATATTATCTGATAGGATAATATCATAACTGTTGGTAACTAAGGAATCTGTCATGATTTGTATAGAAATGGGCTATTTGTTCTTCACTGTGGTTTTAATTTAATAATAGTAGATTACTGTTATTCTTCAGCAAATGGATAATAGAATCAATATGAGTGTGAAAGTATTTGGGAAGTGTTATTAGTGGAAGCATTCATTACTTTTCATTCTTGGAAATTTCATTTATTAATATCTGAGAATAAAATCCTTTCCCTGATTTTCTGTCACACTGCTTGGAAAGCCTAAAAGATATTTCCAGGCAGTTCTTAAGAGTTTTATTTATTTCCATTTTACTATCTTTTTTTTTTTTTTGATGTGCTCTATCTTATTCTTTAGTCTGCTGAAGCCACTAAGAGTCTGTTGGTTGACTGTAGTTGGTTTTGGACTTCCCAGAATGGGGAAAGAGATTTTAGTCTTCCTATTTTCTGTGCTCTACAGTATAGGAATAAAAGGACACAAAAGCAAGTATACATAACAATTTAGAGTAGAAAAATGTTACTATAGCTAACTGTTTGAAAGCACTGTCATAAGACATTACCTAAGGCAAGTAATTTATCTTTGTTCAAATAAGTATTAGGGAGATAATTCTGTTGCCTCAACAAGGATAACAAAAAGGCAAGACAGTTTTTGCTAATAAGTGTTGTCTTTGTATGGAAATCAGTCTGATTTTGACAACTCTTTTTAAAGAATTGTTGAATCAGAGAAGTTCGTCACTACCGTTGCATGTCTATTGATTGTGTCGTGAACCCAACAGGCACTTAAAATTCTTAATGGCACAGTAATAATTCAACTATTTTAGGAATGGGAAAATCTGCTTTATTGTGATGGGGATAAATGCTGCAGACTTGATCCTGACTTGGGTTAAAGGGGTCCTTCAGCTATCAGTTCCTTCCCTCCACATATACACAGTATTTTAGGTATGTCAGTTTTCCCCTATGTTTCTTTGTCATCTTGTTCAACTGAGGAAAGGCATCAGTGACTGGCACACAGATAAGATATACAGAAGCGGAATCCTGAACTTTGGGCATTGACAAAAAAAAAACCACCACCAGAAACCTAAATTAATGCATTTCCAGAAATCCTCACGGAACTGTCTTTATGAGACAAAGTGGGTTTTTTTTCTGGTGATTTTGCCACTACATTTCGGTGTGTCCTGTAGCCATAAGAAAACAAGCTATGTCCTGTTTTGCAGTCTTTGCCCTTTATTAGAATTCTGAACCTCTAATTCTATGAGGTGTAGACTGTATCCACACCTTTTTGTTAAAGCAGGCAGAAAAATTGTGCTGTATAGGTTTTGTTTTTTCGATCAATTTTTCTAAAAGCTTTACCAATGCTTAATTCATTATAAAAAAGAAACAAGTCAGATGTACTGCAAACACTTTATGTACTGTGAGGTGATGTCTTCCTCTGAAGTACTTAGATACTCTGGTTGCCATGGCAAGAGAGAAAAAGAATAAAAAATTCCTGTAGCGAATACCTTTATAACTGCAAAATCATCACTCAGCAGGGCTGTGTGCTTAATAACTCATAAAAAATAGTGTGGATTTTTTAGAAGGCTGGGAGGGAATTTCTCCACTGATTTGTTTTGTTCTGTTCAGATGATTGCACATGCTGCTAAAGAGCAGAGGTGACCAGGAGGGGTAGCTACATGATGGTGTGATTTTTAGCTTTGCCGTGGGCGTGAGCATGTTCAAACCTTCAGGCAAAGAGAGCCTGGTTCCCTGGCACAGTACAGGGGAGGGTGGGATGGAGCAGTGCTGCTGCAAGCAGCATGAGTTGCGTAGGAGGACAGGGAGACTGATAGTATCCCTTGTGCCACCTCCTCTGCGAGGAGGAGAGGCTGGGCAGCATGTTTTTCAGCCTGAGGGTGATTTTGTTAGCTGATGCAGTTGAAAGCCTATGCCTGCGCAGCCTCACGCTCGGCAAAGGATATCCAAAATGACATGCCTCATAGCTCCGAAGAACACTGAAGATGCCACTTACATCAGTCAGTTTCTACCTTTCACAGCTGTGAGCTGTCCCCTCTGTGCCGGGCTCTGGTTCACACCCCTTCTGGCACACTAACAGGCTTGAGCATCTTTATGTTATGCCATGTGCTACAACCACCCAAGATTTCCAAAAGATCTGGGATTTATGCTGGAAGCAGGGGAATACTTTTGCTCATTGGATACAAGGTACAGATCTCCAATGTCCTGGCTGCTTTGAAAACATCCCAAGTCCTCCTAATCCATAGGAATGTAATTTTTGAAGCTTTTCTCAAGGAGGCTGACCCAGAGGCAGTTGGTACCAAATAAATCATGTTAGTACTTGGAGCATTTTGTTGAGTTCGGGGTGGGACCTGCAGTAGGGTGATGGCATTTTGAGACTTTCAGTGATAGATGAGAGTGCCCACAGTCATAACGACTTGATGCACATCCTACTGCTAGCACTATCTGCTGCAATTTTTAAATATAGAAGGGGATTTTTCTTAGTCAGCATATTTCTGTCAGAACTAGCTCTTCATAGACCTAATCTGAATGCTTTTGCAGAGCTCCAAACTTCTTCAGCTTTCTAATGGAATAAAGTTACACAGACTAATCTTTTCAAAGTGTTTGCCTTTTCTTAGCAAATGGAATCAGTGCTTACTCTTCAGTGATTTCTGTGGTTGTGTCTGTACTTATGTCTAAAATGTTCCCTGTCTTCACACTATCATTTGTATTTCTATCAAGAATGATTTTAGAGTTTGAGAAACTGTCAGCTGCTGGAGAATTGCCCTTTTGCTTGAACATTGCTACCATAAAGTGAAATCTGTGATCATGTCATCAAACAGCTACCTACCTTACTTAGCTTCAGCTCAGTCCTAATTTTTATTCAATAGATGCCTCAAAAACGTGTACAAAAGCAATGTTAAATAGTCATGGCAACTGTCTGCAAAATGCCACATAACTTTTGTAAGATAGTTTTAGTATCTGTCAGCTAGGAATCATGATGGTTAAATAACTTTATAAAGCGTTCTGAAAGCCACAGATTAAAATACCTGTTTTTATGGTGTTGCTTGTTGGTAGGTAAGATAGCACTGTGCAGGTACTGATCCCAGCACTTTGGGTAGCTTGCTCTCTTCTCATCGTGCCAGTGAAACTTCTTGGCATCTAAACTTTGCATCACTCATGCTGCCAATGCCTCTGTACTGTTCATCTGTATGGAAAATGGTCTGTTTCTGAACAGGAGGACAAACGCATTCAGAGGTAACAGCAGTACATACTGCAGGAAAATCTTTTTCCTGAGCTGACAGAGGGCTTAGGCTGATACAAGCCATCAAACAAACTTAGTTCCATCCACTGGCATTATTTCTTCCTCCCTCCCCAGGACACAAAACTGTTCTCTTCCCTGGTGAAACTTTTTACACGTTGCTGCAGGCTCAGGGTGGGCTCAGGCAATGGCCAGGGTGGGGTGCTGCACTAGCTGCTCATTTGCCCAAGTCTGTAAGACAGAAGTGATTGTTTCAAGGAGTGCACAACTTGTCCTCACTTCCAAACGCCTTTTTTTTCCCCCCTTATGTCCCTTGGGCTCTGAGGAAGGTGTGACACAATAAGGATGTCCCACAGGGTTGACACACGCAGGCCACTTCTTCCTCTGATTGTTTTTCCACAGCTGTTCTGAAAATATTTCCTTCCCTTGCTGCTCCTGAATAGCAGCTCGAGCAACTAAATATACGAGGAATTGCTTGCTATGTAAATAAAATTGAGTTTTACATAGGTCGGTTGTGCTTGCACATCTTAGGACTTTAGCCTGGTCTACTTAAGAAAGATTTTACGTTTAGTGTTTGTTAAGATCTTGCTAAGCAGTTGTTTTTTTGCTGAGTTGGGTGCCTGACTGTCTTCTCAAAGTACTTTATGGCATGGTTATACTGTATTGACTTGAAAAGCGTCAATAATTTGAATAGGCAAACAGATGACTTAGGGTTGCATATTTATATATGTAGCAGTCCATAATGCCCACTTCTGAGCTGTTAGTTCATCCTGCAAATATGTATCTCATTTAGTTATTGAACTGAGAATTTATATGTGTATTAGTTAAAGATCATCTTGAAAAATGGCTACAGTGATCATTTCATAGCTATATACCATGTCTGACATACAAAATGAAAGAATAAAGTCGCTAGCTGAAGCCTTGACAGCAGGTTAAATGTATGACCAATAAAGCCTGAAAATGAAGATTGGTGACAAATGTTTCGATCAACCTGGCCAATGTGAATTTAAGAAGCCTGAGATTATTTTGCTTGAAGAGTCTTAATGAGAAAGTGAGAATCAGTTGTTGGCAGAACAACATGCACTATGTGCTCTTTAGATTGGAGTTGTCAGCCCTTAAGGAGATCGTTGCTTCAATGTCACTTCCTCTTTGAATAGCACATACGCAAAACATAAATTAAAATTCTTCTTTTTCTGCATCTGCTGTTCATCAAACCCTCTGTATATACTTTCTGTCTTTTTTTCACACCTGTGAATTAGCACAGCAAGCTTCAGCCTTGACTGAAGTTAATGCTTCAGTAGGGTGCAAGTAAAACACTCCAAAAGAGGGGACTATGCCATGAAGTATAACAGCAGCAAGTGTGAATGTCAGGGCTAATCCCTGAGATTTTGTTCTTATTTTGAAATTTGAATTCAGTATTAGTCTAATACAGTATGTGTCTGAGAAGAAGTATGGCTCAGGATCTATCTGTTTTCAGAAAGTCTGCAGTTAGGTTTCCTATAGTGGTGTTATACTTATGCATAGGACCAAGTACAAAGCACCAGAGAGCAGAAGACTAAATGGTGGATTCACGGGATTATAGGATATTTGTGATAAAAGGGACCTCAGGCAGTCATGTAGTTCAGCCTCCTGCTCACTTGTTTTATTTCTTTGCTTTGCCAGAATTCTTGTCTGGTTTCATGTAGATGGTTTAAATTTTCTGTGCTCCTGTTTAGATTTCAATAGAGGAATAATGTAGAAGTATTAAATGCATAATCTGAATGGTAGGCAGCTTCATGAACTCTTGTGAGAGCTAAGGTAAGCAATATCTCTTTAAATCTGCACACTATTGTTGATCTATCTAAATCATATATGGCACCAAACAATTACCTGAGTAATGAGAAACAATTTCTGTAAGCCTACATGGCAATAGCTACAGTTACTGACAAAAGCAGAATATCTGAAGTGGTCCATTGCCCTTTTGATGATTATTCCAGTTTAAGAATTGTAGTAGTTAAGTGCTCAAATGACTTCATAAATACAAAGTACATTTTGTCTATCTCTGCAGCAGATTGCATTTCTGATCTAGCCTTCCTCTTGACATTGCTAAATTTGGTAAGATATATTTACCTGACTGGACAAATGTTGAGCTCAGTAAGGTTGCAATGAATGTTGAACTTGCAAGGAACCCACAGGTTATCTGAGAACAGCCATGGGTTTCAATGACTTCTGTATTAGCTCTCTGACTTCCAGAGCAGTTATTATGCAGTCTGTAATGATGTGCTGTGGGATCTCCATCAATCCTGGCCTACCTCAGGCAATTGCAGCACAGACAGGATCCACACTGCAGGAGTGAGTACTGGAGTCAGAGTTGACGCTGGCTGACATCGATGATCAAATGATCAAGTTGCAGGTGATATATAGTACAGAATTTACAGCTCTGCCGGCTGTGAAATGTTTTGGGGAAGCTGAAATTCTCTAAATGACCTCAGGAAGGAAATATTTCTGAAGCTACAGAACTGATGGAGACATGATAATATATTGGTTCCATATAGCTCTTATCAGTAAATTATAGCTAAAAAAATTTGCTAGGAAGATAATGCCGGACATTGAAGGATTCCTAACATTGAAGCAATTTTCGCAAAACTGACAGCTAACGTACCATCTCTCTTGATGGATTCTCTTTTGCTAGGTGATACAAAAATAAATCCACAAGCGGGGAAAGGACTCTTATGTTTGTGTATTGATAAGCATCATCAAATGATCTTTGGATAGCGTGTGACCTTAATTTCTGAGGAATGATACATTCTATAATGCATAGTTTTTGACTTCAGTTACTTCTGTATTTAATTTTTTTCAGTTTTATATCCCATCTACTGTCCATAATATGCAGATAAATTATTTCAGTGCTCTAAATTCAGACTCTGATGAATACGTATCATCTTCCTATGTAGTTTATTTAGATTCAAATCAAGGCTGCTAGAACTGTTACAAATCACATTTAAGGGAAAAGGGGAAAATTGGTCCCTGAAACCTCTTACCTCCTTAGCAGTTTAAACTCTGAAATCCCAATGATTTATACTAATTTACTAAGAAGGCAAGTGATGACAAAAATTTTCAGGTGTTTAAATTCAGTTATAACTGTACACATTTATTTGGGGAGGGGCCTCAAAACGCAGCTACTTCCCTAAACTTTACACAGAGCTTTCCACCTGCATTCTTGACTGGAGGTCTCCATGATCCTGCCTTCAGCAGAGAGCTTCTGGTTACTATTTGAGAGCAGACCAAAATCACTCACCCTTCTTCCTTTCACAAAGTTTGCCTTGTGCCCTGGAGTAGAAACTTAAATTAGTTCCCAGTGGAGCATATTTGTTCTTTCTTACCCAATGTGCCAGTTCATTGTTTGGATGATAACTATTACCGGAAATATTTTTTATATAGATCTCTACTATATATATTTTTCTTTTTTTTTTTTATTTTTTTTTTTAAGAAACTTGTAGGGCATTAAAATTGTCATCTTGGTTTTACTATATGAACTCCAATACAGTTGGATTAAGAGCACGTACTTTTTTTCATTGGTTATTTGGAAGATAACATGTCCATTCAGCAGACTTGTCTCCCAAAGCCACCAGGTGATTGACAGATCATGCTCCCTTGGAACTCATCTGCACTTTATGAATCTGTTCATGAATGCTTATCTGTTCCCAACAGATATAATGAATCTTTTCCCTGCTATTCAGGATCCTATTATTCATACCCACTTTCTTATGACCAGTAATATTAAAAGCAACCTTTTCAGTGTAAAATTTCTATACCCAGATAATCACAATATAATGAGGAAGCATCAAGCCTCTAAAAAGCAGATGATGGAAATTTGTATTTTTTTCCTTTTAATTTGCTGTTGAAAATGGACATAGAATGGAATCATAATTGGGTTCATGATAATTTTCTTAGTAGAATTCTACTTAGGACAACATCAAAAACTCAAAACTTGGCAAGGATGGTTTTTAAAATTGGTTCTCTGTGTACCGAGGGACAGTTTCTCAGCTTGTGATATTTGTTATGGATATCATTCATATGCAAGATCGTTAACAGTACTGGATATCTAAAATGTACAGACAATTTCCCATTACAAGTTGGGGTTTTAATGCGGATTTCTTGTTACTATTTTTGTAGGTTGTTCTGTTTTAGTTTGAGCTATTTCTGGTAATAAATTCAAAAATAGAAATACAGGATTTTTCTTCTGCTAATACACTCAAGTGGTCATTTCTTAGAATAATGTTAGTATACTTTGTAGCAAGCCTCTATAATGCATTAAGAAGAGGGTTGTCATTGCGTTTATTGTGGATTTGCTGATGGAAGTGTATGTGTTTGGGCTTTGTAGCCTGCACACAGTGAGCTCATTAAATCCAGGAAGTACTGAGCTTTCTCAGCAGGTGCTGCACAGGTAGCCTGAGTGACAGGGTGACTTCTGTGTGCTGCAGAGCAGCTTTTTGGGAGTGTAGTGGCATGTCTGGGAGGCTGCAGCTGGGCTATGTGATACATAGAATCCTCCACCTCTGCCTGGGTAAAATATTCAAATGGAGAAAATAAATGTATGTTTGGCATGTGCTAATCCAATGATCCCTACACAATTCCAACCTATTTGGGGCAACATATGAGTCCGGCTAAGTATATTTTTATCCCCTAGAAAGAATGACAGCAGCTGTAGCTGCTTTTGTCAGACAAAATGCTCTATTTTTGATTAAAATCAAAAAGGTTTATTCACAGTTGGGTGTTTGGTTTGCTTTCTTTGATATAAATTACAGTCTAAAAATTAACTTCGGAGAAAGAAATTTTATCTTGCTGAAATGCCTCCTGTGGATTTTCTTTTTCTTTCTTTCTTTTTTTTTTTTTTTTAATTGAATATGAGGTTGTTGGAATTGATTTGTTTCTATGGAGTTTCACAATGAGAGTAAGTTATCAAAATTTTCAACAAGCATTCTAGTTGACTGCTGCTGACTCACTGGTTTCAGTATAGTGTGAGATGCTAAAACTTCTGTGTTTTTTCCATTTGTTCTTGTGCATAAAGACTGTATTTTACATATTATTAGGCTTACAGTGTCAAGTGTAGTATGTTCCACCTTCTAACTCTTTGACTTGTCAACTTTAGTAAAGTTTGCCTAACGTTTTTTTCCTGTTCTTCCTTATATGACTGAATGACTGTACTTATAAAAATTTGTATTTCTTTCTCTTTTTCGTTCCCACTCAAATCTCATTTACTATTTGTCTCAGTTACATTGAGGAAGTTCTTTCCATTTTGCAATAAAGTCAGAGGATGAGAGCTCTGACAATATTCTTTTATTAACTTTGGTAGCTTACATAATACCATACATCTTATTTTTTGTGTATTTATTGCTTGCAAAAGTTTCAGCAATGTTGATTTTCTCTGTGTGCTTTGTGCAAGCAGCTATGCAAATAAATCCCCTGCCTGAAAGTAAACCAAAGTTGTTTTGTTGTTTGTTTGTTTGTTTAAAAAAAAATCTGTCTCAAAAGGCTTGGTAAAAATATCTGCTGGAGCCCATGTAGAGTGGAGTAAATTCCTACAGGTCAATCAGGTCTTTGGGATGGTGGTGATCTATGACAATCACATTAGTCCTATCTGCTACAAAATGTTCCAAAGCCATCAGCAGATTCTACAAAAGTACGGGATTTTTGATCTGTTTATGGTTTTAGAGCGTAGGGGAAATTAATTCAGTGACGTTGAGATACACATGAATTCTTTCAGAGTTAAAATTTAACTTAAAATGTAAGTCAGAATTAGTCATTATGAGTATATAGGTGAGATTTGAGATGCAAATACCCCAAATAACAATGATGACTCTTTCAAACGTATATGTATATATCTGTCAGTAAACAGGTCCCCATCTCTCTTCTGTTTCTTAGCAACTGCCGCATTTCTCTTTGAGCTAATGTTTCCTTGACGATACTTATGACATATTGTACATGCATAAGGCATTTCATTCATATGGCTTTACAGTCCAAGGATGTGTTTGTAAAGCATTCTTGAAATGCAGCTATTGTTTGGCAAAAAGGCAAAGTAAGCAGGCACAGCCCTGTTGCATGGTTTGGTAGAAGGAATGTGAGAACAAGAAACAGGAGTTTGAGCTAATAGTGGTGGGGATCCCTTTAGATGTAACAAAGAGAAAGTCTGTGGCTAAAACTTAGCCTTTCTATCTGCAAGTTAGCAAGGTGTCTTTTAGACTGGTGAAGGAAATCAGATGAATCGTGTTATGGCATCATTTCAGCAGAACAGTGAAGTTCAGCTAAGTTATCATCTGGGGAGGTTTTGTTCCTGGGGAGTTTTACAAACCTCTTGTCCTTCTGTAGCCTAAGCTTCTTCACATGCTATGGTGAAATTATTAATCCCCTTCGCTACATCCTGTCTCCACCCTGTGTGTCCCAGACTCTAGGTTTCTGCACTGTTAAATAGCTGGACCTCTCTGTGGCAAGATGTCTAACTAGCTGTGTCTAACTGCGTATCTCTCACTGGCCTTGTCAGCTCCTGTATCATGAGTAAGCAACTACTGCATTCCAGCTGCCTGTGATTTGGTTTTAAAACACAGACAAGGTGCTTCCTTTCTTCAGATCTAAATATATCAGTAAAAATCTTGTATTTAGGGGATCTCACCGGGCAAGGTGCTTTAAGTTTCTGTATTCTAATATTAAGAAATTAATATTCTTGCTGTTACCTGAGGATCTGGTTAAAGATTTAGAACCATTTCCCAATTCAGGGAAAGCAGAATTTTTGTTTAGGGTAACTGTCGGGTCTAAACAGAGAAATGCTATTTTTTTTCAGCTCCTCTATTATGATTCCTCATTAATATTATCTATCGAGTTTTCCAGACAGTCTGTTCGTAAAAGGCAGTAAAGGACATGAACTCTCAGATGCTTTTAATTGTATGTTTCTTTCCATTTTTCACATTTGCAGCTTTTGTTGTTTTCCATTTCCATTTGTCTCATATAATTTTGTGAGCAGAAAGAATTTGGAAGCTTAAGGCTATTGGTCTGAAACTGTTCATCAGCTACACAAATTTGTCATGGATTGTGATTTAACATTTTGCTTCATATATTTTCTTCAGAGGATGATTGCAGTTTAATGTCATTTTGCATTCCAAGTAGTTGTAGATTCCCTGTCTGTTATCAGACCATAAGACTTTTTTCTGAGCTCTCAAAATGTCCTTCAGTAGCTCTCAAAACTCCTGCCATGTGGGATGCTAAAAAGCGGGTTGAGATTTCAGTGGCAATTTGTTAAAGAGAAATCCATGAAATTTGAATAAATCAGCAAATTCCTCTTCCCATCACCAACCCATTTTAATAATATGAGCATTGTTAAAAGTTTAGTTTATGCATCTATTACTGATTGCAAGTTAGTTTGGCACAGTACCCTGGAATACTGACTTGAAATCAGTTCAAGAGCTGAAAATAAGTGTGCCATAAAGATTTTTAAGGGAAAGTTAAGTGAGTACAATTGACTGTTACCTGATTAAGCTACATGAAATGGATTATCAGTTTGGGGCAGCATGCCATATATTTGCATTATTGAAATGTCTTTTCACCTTTGGGAAAACAAAACAAAACAACCAACAGCCAAAACCAACCCTACCTGACATACTTTGGAATATCAGCTGAGAAGACAAAGCAAGGAAAGCAATTGCTTGGGGAATCACAGCTGGCTCGGATGCATTGGCAGGACATTAAGAAAAGAATGACCACGGGTGCTTCTGTAGTCTGCTCTGATGACTGTTGTGCTGAACCATTTCCATCCTGTGATTAATGGTGAAGCTTATCTTATGGAGCTGTCATTTTGTCATCTTTCACTAGTACAACCACTTTAAGGAAAAAAAAACCCAACAGGGGAACTTACACTGGCCCCTTTATTTTTGTAATCAAGAACAGGATGCACCAGCTTTTAGGTCAAACTAGCCCATTATGTACACTTGAGAAATGAATCACAGTCAGAACCTCTTTGAATAGGTTCTTCTTGGTGGGAAGACAGACAGACTCAAATTCCCAGCTATGAATGTGCTTCAGTATTTTCATATGGTAGTGTGATCCAAAGCAGCAAGGGAAGTGCTTTGACGTTCTTGGTTTAAAGTTTGTAGATATGCTAAAGTGATGATAACTTTGAGACATGTCTGTGGTGACATGGTGACACCATTAGATATGTCAATTAATGTAGCATGTCAAGTGCTTAGCTACTGAGTAAAAGTAAGGATGCTTATTTTCAAGTCTCTAGGGCACTCCATCTGCATTTTGAGTCTGTTCTTTTCAGAGCTTGCTATTTTCACTCCATTCCTTTCCTCAGAATCTGTTATCTTTGTTTCGTGAAGATATTACTGAAAAACAAGTGCTGGTTTTGGAACATGTTGAGTTTAATCAAATTACATCATCTTCCCTTTTGTGTGCATTTTCTTTTAAGTCATAGACCAATACTCATGCAAGGGTTTCTGTCTCTTTTTGTGTCTTTCTGATTTCTCGATAATTTTGTATGCACACTGTATTTAAAATGTGCTACCCTCTGGAATGAGAAGCTAAGTATGGGCAGCCACAGGCTGCATAATGCAGTTCTTCCTTTAGATCAGTCAAAAGACCATCAATAGCGAGGCATATGTCAATAGTGAGGTATATTCACCTATGTGAATGATTGTGATTGTGTAAAATTGAAGGTATGTAAAATTTAGTTCCCTAATTAGAATTTGCCTTCTCCATTTGCACAGAATCAATTTTGATTCTGTCTTTGAATCCCAGAAATACCTACCAAAAGAATCTACTGATAGGAGCAAATGTTCTGTCACAGTTAGATTTCTGCTTTCATTGCTTTTGGTTTTCCAAAAGGAAAATGCTTCTTTGGTACAAATTTAACAGATGGATTGCAAAGAACTTATTTCTGATTTACAGCAATCTGTTCCATTAGCTATGCAAAGTACAGAGGTTTCTGCCTCCTTCTGTACACCAGAGTGACACTATCATTCTCGCTACTTGCTGCAATGATCTACAGCCTGGGTAGGGAAAGAAATGCACTAAAAAAAATTAAAAGAAAAAAATCCTACTGTTACCGTTTCAGTTTCTTTTTGCCTTAAACTTTGTTGTATTTTAGTCAACTCAGTCAGTGGGATGATAAAGATTGTCTTGCTTATGGCATGACAACGCCTAATTACAGCATCTGGTCTAGCTAAAGATGTCCCTGCTCATTGCAGAGCGGTTGGACTAAATGACCTTTAAAGGTCCCTTCCAACACAAATTATTCTGTGATTCTATGATTTATTTTGAACTCCCCAAGCAGATTGCAATTAGTTTCTAGCTAAGTGCTTATCCATAAGTATGGTCTTTTGGAATGGATGGTCTCTGGGACAAAGTATTTGCTAGAAGCTTTTTATAATTCAACTTCCCTATCGTTCATGATATATGTCAAACTGGTGTTTATGTGTGGCAGTGATTGGATGTGCAAAGTCACATTCTTTCATGTTTGTATCTCCCCATCCTCAGTACCGTCATAACCTTCAGAATCAGTCAGGATTTGATCATTTTCTTTAAGTTGCAGTTTTGACTAGCAATAGGGTTTTAATTAAGTGACGGCAAAACAAACAAACAAACCTTCACAAAACCCATGTAAAATGGTCAGCTATGAACTGGCCTTTGGCTTTATGAAGGAACTACACAAACACCTCTGCTGGCACAAGAAGGTCTAGCAGATAGAGGGTCGCAAGGGAAAGAACAGTGCCAGGCTCTGATAACTTAGTGTAGCTCAATTTTTGGCTTTAGCATGCCTTTTCAGGAGGCATTTGATTCAATGAAGGACCAGATTTTGCTTCTGTTGTGGCATTTATTTGGGCATAGTTCACTATAGCCCTTGAAGTGATGCGAAGCTTTCATTTAGGGGGTCAATATCGGTACAGATCTGGTCTTAACTCATACTCTTATGTTTTTGCTCATATAATATTTTTTTCTCTCAGCTTTTAGAGCTGTAGGTTTTTAATTGTTTGAAAACAGGCAATGTAGTCTCTCTAGTCTTGGAAACTGAAAGTTTGCATGAATGTGACCTGTTTGGCAGGATACTCATGCACGAAAGTACTTTTCAAAATTATCTTTTATTGCTGCCCAGAGTTATGGAGTCACCTGTTGTAAGAAGTTTAGCAAAGCTAGACTTGCCTTCTGGCAATTTTTATTTGTTTACATACTTTCTAACATATTCACATGGTTTGGTTTGTTTTTTCTTAAGGTACGTGTATTTTTAAGTGCTTTGAAACTTGCAGATTAAAACACAGTGCACATATAAATTTTATGATTATGAAGTCATATAATAGGTAAAGGGTTGGAACTAATTGGTTTTTAAAGACATTTTGCCTGAGATGAAAAGTTTAATCAAAGAAAGCCATAGCAGAAATCAGTTGCTCTCATAGTCAATATGAATGATGCTAGAGATTCTGGAACAGGAAAAGGCATTAAAATGTCAATAGGTGATAAGGAAGAATGATACAAAGCATGGTTTTGTTTTTGTCACTACACATGCATTTGGCGACTTGACTCTATCAAGAATAGCATTAGTAAAGAAATTATCTTGCCCATTGACAGTGTTAACTGGAATAGAATGAATGAGTCTTCAAGTGGATTTTATACAAGAGAGGGACATACAGTTAGGAGAGTGGAGGCAGTTTGGCAAGAAACTAGCCTGTAATTTTAAACATACATAAAAGGAAACAAAACTGATTTTATGGAGGTTGGCTAAAGTCTTATCATTTCATCAGCTGGTTTCACTAACAGATGTAGGAAATCAAGCTCTAAATAAAAGCAGGAAAATTCAAATTAAATTCACCATCCAGATAAGAACTGAGGGTGTGCTAATAGTTAGAAAAGAGATAATGCTGAAGCATTCCTGAAGAGCTGAATACTAAACTGAATATTAGGAAGCAAATTCTGTATGTAAAAGGCATACTGAATTTAGATGGCATCTTAGATGGCAACAGTGAGTACAAGAAGGAATTATAAAGCAAAATAAAAAGCACAGCAAAAAACCCACAAGCCCTCTCATAATGCTATCTTTAGTGAACCAGAAGTAGGATCTGACTACTCTGGTAAGAAGCACAGTTGGAATAGAAACATCTGGGTAAACTGCAGCAATCCAGTAGGATTTATGAAAATGATGATGCTTGAACCCTAATTCTGATTCCAACACTTACAGATTAATCTTAGATTTATGTTTTGTATGGTAGATAGATTTTTAACTGCTATCTCTCTAGCAGTCTAAATCTTCCCTAAACAATAATTAATGCAAAAGGAAATGTTAAACCCTACAGAACATCTTTCTGACATGTAGATAAGGCTCCTCTTCTACTCCTATTATGAAGTAAAAATCTTCAGTGTGATTGAAGAGCAGACATGGAAATCCATCTATACCTGCTAGATTGTTTGCATTAAATAACTCAGTCACCTCTGCTAACTACACAGCTCTGCCAAAATAGTTCAATATTGTATTGCTATTACCTTAGATTAAAATTAATGCAGAACAGCATGCATGGTTTCTTTGTGCTCTCTGTCTGAAGAAATAAGCCTTTTGATGAACATTAAATACAAATATTTCTTTTTCTACAGTATGAAATTTTCAAAGCCTTGCCGTGGAATTGATTTGTGAAAGGATGTTATAACACTGTATATGAAACTGAACCTTTTGGAAAAAATGTAGGCTACTATAATAATGGATCTTTGGGATTACATGTTTTAAGGACAAAAGACACTAAAATAATAGGATAAAACTTGCTTTTAAATTTGACTTAAAGATTTTAATCTTGGTCCAGAGGGTTAAAGGCTAATATGAAAAATAATCTGAAGAGTTGTTAAAACTCCCATGAATCCTTGGTTTCAGGTCTGCCTTTGTGAAAGCTTGGCTCAGAGTCATTGTGGTCTTTGACTGAGGTTGAAGCATCCAATGGCTTTTTCTTTCTACGTACTGTGATCAGGTGCTTCAGGTAATCAATGGGTATAGTGCAGAAGACAGCACATTGAAATAGCACATTAAAAATAGCAATAAGTAAAATAATCGCTAGTCTTATAAAATACAAGGGTTCTGAGTTAGTTAATTCCAGATTCCCTAAGAATTAACTACAATAGTATTCTGAAATGTTAGTGACTATTTTTCAGATGGAGGATGGATGGTACACGAACCAATCAGACATTTGAACAGGAGGAAAAGATATAAGTAAATCAGAAGTCGTATCAGTCTGTTGTATAACTGTGATGCTTGAAAAAAACCCCAAACAACACATGAAAGCAAAGGTTTCGGCAATCTGTTAGTAATGTCAGGGCCCTGGGGGCACTTGGAGGCCTCACTGGCCCTGACCCCTCTCCTCTGGGGTCTTCCCCGTACCCTGCCTATGGCCCAGGACCCCACTTCAGGCCATCCTAGGGCCACCAGCACCCCACAGCCTTGCCCAGCCTTGGGCCCTGCAAGCCAGGCCTACCCATGTTCCCTGACTGGAGTGGCGGGTTGGGCCCTGACTCCTGGCCCTGCCCTGCTGGACCATGGGGAGACCACGGCCATCACAGTGTGCCCTGACAAGTAAATGGCTGGAGTTAATCCAGCAGTAAATCATAGACACTCTGGGCTTGTCAAGAAAAAACGAAATCAGGACTGTCTAATTTGCCTTCCCTGAGAACATGGCTAGCCAGATGAATGAAAGGGAAGTAGTTGGGTTTCTGTCATGTTTGTCTGACTTCTTCCTTATGCTCATCTCTGCCCTCTGCAAGTGAGAATTACCTTGTGAGCTGCACCTCATATACTTATTCAAAATAGATAAATGGTATTACTTGTGACTGGGCAGAAAGTGGCTTGTAATACTATTCAGGGTAGCAATCTGTGGTTTGAAGAGCATATCAACAAACTTGCCATGAAGTGAGCACATCAAAATAGTTATCAGTAAAGTTCATCAAAGGGGAGATCATTGTATCTGATTTTGCAGAAGGGCTTAATATGTTTCCAGGTCTATTTGTACTCCTCAGCATCTTAAGTAATGCAACTGGGAAGAGGTCAACCTGAAGGTCATCAAGCTGAGGGAGGTGAACAGGCAGGGTGCAGAGCAGAGCTTCGTAAGTGGCAAGACTGCCTCAGACCAACAACATGACACTCAGGAAGACAATGGTGAAGTGCTGCACTGAGATACAAAGCCACAAATGGAAAAAAAAAAAAATAGGAACAACTGGCTAGACAGTGATACAGCAGAAAAGAGTGTGGAAGTTTATAGTGGATGACAAACTAAATGTGAGCCAGTGGTGTGATGGTATGGAAAAATGTCAGAGCCTGTTCTGGGCGGAATTAGCAGTGGCAGTGTGTGTAAACCATGGGAAGCAATCATCTCCCTCTGGTCCCTGCCAGGGTGTGCAGGTGGTGAGGCTGGCCTGATTATGGGCCCTGCATATAAGGGAAATGAAGAGCAAGAGGAAAGAGTCCAAGGAACTGCAAAAAAATGACAGCATTAGCAAGCATGATTTGTAAGGAAGGGTTTAGGAACTGTTTGACTGAGTTTAGAGACAACAGTAGAGTTTTAAAAATCTGAAAAATACTGTCATAAAGAGAGTAGTATTCTTACCTAGGGCAGGACAAATGCTAAGTTACTTAATTGCAGCAAGTGAGATTTAGGCAATGAATTAGAATGCAAGTTTTGTAGATTAAGAAATAAACTGTAGAGCTGTCTCCTTAGGAGACTGCAAAATAGCTTTTCTTGGAAGTGTTTAAAAATGGATTAGATGGATATCTGCAAGGATAGTAATTCAAAGCAGCAGTTAGCTTAGATCATCTCCTCACCTTTCCCTTCTGGCTGTGTGTTGCTACATTACTGTGATCTTTAGAAGAAATTAATTGCATTATTTATTCTGATAGGGATGGCTGTCTTCCATATGTCCAAACAAATATCTGAAATTGCAGTTTGGATTGCTAGTCTACCTGAGAGAAAGCATTTGGTTTTATTGTTTGGCAACTAAAGTATAGCAGAAAATCCAGGGGAAATCAAACCCATGGTAGGGTGGGATGCGTGACAGTCAAATGTTAAAGATGCATTGGCAGTGTCTCTAAAACTAAAATCAACAGGGCTCTGTGGGAAAATGGTTTAGATATGTGTGGTTCACAGGTAGTTGTAAAGGGTTATTTTAAGATTTGAAAATATAGCAGTGTTTCCAGAATGCTAATACAAATCAATCCTCATGAATATTTTCTTTCAAATTTACTAATAAATTAAACTAGGAGCTTAGTCCTACAACCTTTAGCTGTGTTGCTCTACTTGGGAAAGCTTTTAGTCTGCCCTGCTGCACGGTGATTCAAGAAAACATCAAATGCATTAGGTTAAAAATGGATTTGCTATTATTTCTTTGTGCTACTACCTACTTTCTGTCAAATGGGTTGTTTAGCATAATGAGTCAAACTAAAAGTCTAATTTGATTGCATCTGGTACTTAAAATTACTTCTTCAGTTTTGGACCAAGGGAGAACTTGTGGAGGCAAAACTTGCCTGTTTTTTCTAGCAATATCTGTTGGTCTAATCTAAAATAAGTAAATAATTTTTGCACAAATTGTATGGTGGCAAAAAAACCCGTGTTAAATGGGATAACCTTACAGAAATAGAGATTTTTCTTTACCTGAATTCTTTCACCTGTAAAGACATTAATGAATTCTAATACAGAGGAGAGTGTTTACTTCACTCTAATCTCACTGAGATGAAGAAAATGCCTATTACAGACAAGTTTTTCAAATGCAGAATAACTTCCTTTTGTGGATAGCCACATTGACATCCCTAATTCTCAGGGTTCAGTGGACTTGGCACATTCTCATAGGGAGGCCTTTCTCTGAGCTGACATCTCAGGCTAGGCTTGGGAAAAGAAGACCCTGCATTTGCTGTACTCTTTCTTCCATATTCTGTGCTTCCATAACTAGGTCTCTAAGTTTCTTCCAAAAATTAATATTTACAGTTCCCTATGAAGAATGCAAGAATGACTCACTTTATAATATAGTAAGTGTTATGGTAGTGTCCTAGAGATCTCCAGCTTTAGATCATTAGATGAAGAAGATACCTTTGTCACCAAGTGCTGAAAACAAATGTACTGTCAGAAATTTTTAGGAGAGTCAAGTATTAGTTTTGTCACTTTTTTCTGTGGATTTAATGACATAATTGTGAGACTGCTTTTATCCTGATTAGGTTTCCATGATAACGAATGTTGCTTTTATCTTTGGTCTGTAAACGCGGCTCTGCCATTCATGGACTTATTAAAAAAAAAAAAAAACCAACCTCCTTAAAATACTAGGTATCTGAACAATGAAGTGCTACACTGTTGAGATAGTACTTTACTTGCAATAAAGTAGAAGGCAATTGTCTATAAATGCAAAAGGCAACCCTCCAAAAGGATTTCAATGATACTGGTGAAATTAGAAATGTGTTCTTCCCTCATAGTGTTATAGTAATGCGAGTGGAAAAGCATAGCTTATTTCACTGATTGGGGTATGGTGGCATAGTACCACTTCGGTAAGCGAAACGGAGTTTGTGTCAGGGCTTTGAAGTAGTTCATTCAGACATTTTAGAGGTGGGAAAAATTGCAATGTTGAAATGTTATATAAGAGCTGGCCAAAGGATTTTGATTTATTGCATGAGTTGAGAACATGAGCCTGGAGTGCCTGGTAGCCATTAACTAAGACACTTGTGAGCATGCTTGTGAAAAGCTCTGACACTTCCATCGTAGCCTACTTCAATTCACAAAGAACTCTCTAAGGGCAGCAGGCTGCGGTGCATTTTCACCCATTTTTCTTTTGTAGGTGAAAGGTTAGTTGCAAACATTTTTGTTCTGAAGAACAAGGAGAAAGCATAAAGGGTCTGTGCAAAGAAACCATTTGGTTCACTGCACCTGCACAACGTACAGAGACCACATTTCTACAATTGTTATTAATGGACTTTATCTGTGCACAACGGTCATTTGAAGTGCTTGTCTAAATTAATTCTTTATCTGTAATTTGGTACTAATTATTTGACTAATTTCTTCTTTTTCATGTCTATAAACTGTCACTGATAGATGACATTTTTCCCAAATGTGTTTCACAGAGAATTTATCAAATAATTTCATGTTCTCATTAACAAGCAATTGTGAATATTGGTAATAGGAAAACTGCCTGAATGTTCTGTCCCAGCTGCATGGTCCTAGATCCTATGCTGACATAGGAGATGTTTCATTAACTTCCATTACATTTTATTCCTTTACATTTATTATTGCTGTTATTTCACTGGAAGAGCTCCTTGCTGAATCTGGTTTGGTGTGAATACTTGCAAGAAGTGACTTACATGAATTTTTGTTTACATGAATTGAGCTGCTAGTAACTGTATTCCTTTAGAAATGCTGCCAGTAAATAAACTATTCAGAGAAAATAAACACAGATGCTCATACATACAATGGCAGATTAATTTAGAATTTCAACTAGTATTCATAGAAAATTGTTTTCAGTATTTTTACAGACCTATTTGCAGTAGTAAAATAAAAATTATTTTCCTGGTTCGTGATATTATAACTGGATGCAACGTATGTTCTGTGTATGCTCTTAGTCACTGTTAGCAGCTAACAACTGTCAGGGATTTATTTTCAGTATAGCTTGCTGGTTTTTTTGAGGAAAAGTTGCAATGCCAACTACTTTAGAAGGTAGTTTTAAAATGGTACAAGGAGCTTCAAACAATTTGAGGCCCAAAAAGCATTAAAAAAAGGCATGTTTTGTATTCATTTTAGATTTGTCTGTGGCTGGGCATTTAGCTTGATCAGATATTTTCTTTGAACATATAAAAAGTAAGTTTGCTCTTCATGGTCACTTGCATTTGGTAAAGCAAAGACTGTAAAATGGCTGCTATTGTCTGTTGTGAGCTTTGTGCTGTAACTAAACAAGCATAGGAAATATGGTAGAAAAGAAATTAGGTGAAAATCATTCTAACATTGCTCTTTGTCTTTTGTACTGTGCTACATAAATCTTTTCCATATATAAAGTAACCTTAGTCATTTAAATTTAAGACAAAGGAATACTGCCTAAAACTGCAGCTCACTTGAGGCTTCTTTCGTGCTAATTAACTTACTTAGCTCAGTTGGCTGGCAGATTTTAATCACTATAAAAGCTCCTGTGGATATTTTAATTTGTTTTCATTTTAAAAGCATAAACATACAGTTCTTTGAGATGTGTGACTTTTTCTGTACTCATTTGAGAAATCATAATTAATGTTTTCGTGTGCAGTCATACATTTAGTTTCGTTATCACTCATTTTCAAACTTAACCCCTTGCAAACATTGACAGAGTTGTGCTGAGAACAGGCGGCCTATAACTTCATATCCTGAAGACCTTGCCTTTTTAATCTTAATCAGAAAAAAAAAAGGATGTTTGCAAGTATTTCTACCAAGATGACCCAGATAATAGTACAATCTCTTAAGCTTTCGAAATGTATTGACAAATTGTTTAAAGTATAAGGCTTATCTCATTTAGACTTTCAGTATCTGTCTTTAATAATTAGAATAACAAAAGCTAGAAGGTAGTTCGTCTCCCTTCAGACATGCTGCTTCACGTCTTGGCCTCACTATGCTATTCAGTTTTACACCATCATCTATATTACAAATTGCTACCAGATCCAACTGTAAACAACTCCCAGTATAACTTTTTAGTTGAAAAAGTTGATGTAAACTAACTCCGGTCTCATGAGATTGCAAGCTCAGGTATCACATTTTCTCTTGTGAGTAGGTAAAAAAAGGCCACTGTGAGGCAAGTAAGTGAAATCTTTCCGGGCATGATTTGCTGGTCCATTAGTCAAACCATTAATGAACCATTAACGAGTAATTTAAAAAGCAATCTTAATGAGCATGCGTTCATGAAACAGACTTGTAAAAGCATTTATATTGGACATTCTGCATGTGGATCAAAGCATTAACAAATTGGAATATTTCTTTCCCAGTTATTCCAGTGTTTCTCTGATTTCATTTCTAGCTTTGTCCTACAAGGCAAGAATGGGAGTCTCAAAATGGTGGGTGCTTCTCTCCATGAATTCTGTGCAATCAGGTTAATGATAAATGGTCAGTCATCACTGATGATTCCAGAGTCACATCTTACAGTTTACTAGTGTTGATAGATAAATAAAATTCAAAATACAGTGTCCGCATCTCATTTACCAAGTGGTATCCATTTATCAAGTGATAGTTGCAAGTGCAAAAGCCGGATTTAACAATGTTTTAATACATTGGGCTAGATTTTGAAATTTTGTGATTTAAGGTGCCTTTTTATCATTTTGAGTGTGGTTTTATTCACACTCAAAATTCACTATTACTATTCACTATCACTGTTACTATTCAGTGTAGTTTTAATTTGGTATAAATTGTTGAACAAAACAAGTCAAAGAAAGTTCACAGAAAATTTGTGTGAAGTGCATGTAGTCCCATTTTACATGTTGCTTGAAAATGAGAGTGTTTGGTGAATTATTTCATATTAATTAAAAAACATCCCCCATCATCCCAAGCCTCAAAACGCTGCTGTAAGATAACCTGTAATCCTCTGCTGCAAAGTAATTCCTTCACATGGTAGAAACAGTAGGAGGGGAACCCAGAAAAGAGCACATCCTTACTGAGCTTTCTCCTGAATTGATGCTGCTTGTGGTAAAATATGTAGAGGCGCATCCACAGAGCTGTTTTTCTCCGAGCCCCTATGATAGCACTGGAACATACCAAGAAGAGCTCTCTTGAAGTTTGGCTGCAGCTGGACTGAGGCTTTTTACTGCAGCAGTAGTACAGTACCGGATTGCAGTATATTTTCCAGCTCTGCTAGGTGGACTGTTTTCTGTGTGCTTTGCCAATATAACCTGGCTTGCTGATATGCTAGTCATTGTCCTTTGGAGGAAGGAACATGTGGGGAGGAAATGGTGCCTTTGTTGTGGCTGTTCTGTGGAGCACCCTCATCTGTCCTCAGATACTGAGAAGAAAAGGAAGCAAGGATTTCCACCCATTGTGTTTAGGAAATGTCTTCACTGATTATGAAGGCTCTTAAGTAGAAGTCCTTTCCTGTACTTTCAGTTAAAATCTAGTTTTATTGCATTTCCATTAGGGGATCACCTCAGTTAAGTCAGTATCTGCCCAGTGTATGTTTCTGTTACGCTGAAAAGTGCAGAACTCTGCTCTACAGAAGCATTGCATAAGAAAATACAGTTATAGCCATGACCAGGTGAGGATGTTGCACCACTTTCTGTGACAAAATGAGTTTGAATGAGACTGAAGAGGGTGAATGTATGGGAATGTACTGTTCATTCATTTGCATTTTACAAAATTGTCTCCCTTTGTGTTAGTGCTGTGCATAATGCTGTCAGCCTATTAGCTGCATTTGCACTAGATTTCCTTTTTGCAGCAGTCATCAAATGTGTTTCTGAGTGTTTACATTTGATCAGTATTACACACCTGGGAATGACTACTAATGCAGTAGGATTTAAAATTACCTTTCTGGCTGATAATTAAAATTTAAGAACTTCACACATCAGTAAAAATCCATATTGCCTGAAAAGTTATAGACTAAATATACCTAAAAGAAAAAAAGGTAAATGTAATACACAGGGTGTGCTTGTGCAATATTGTTATATGAGGATGGCAGAGGACAAAGAAAGGTTGTCGTGTAGAGAATAGCTGCATTGAGGCAGCCTTCTGCAGAACCTAATAAACCTTTAATTTCATTTTAGAGTGCCTGACTAGTGAGGTGTTGTTGGTTCCGAAACGCAGGTCGGATATTTCCGGGAACAGGCTATGCTGGGTACCAAGTGGTCATCCCCATTTTTTGCCTGTCCACCTCTGATTTTCTGGGCTGTACTACAAGCTGCAATGGCCTCTGTTGGAAAATTGCCATCTCCCCTGACTGCCTTAAACTAGAGCTGTACAAATTCTCTCGGCACCTCCCTGCTGCATTTCCTTCCCCTCTTCTTGGGCCTTGCAAGGGGAGATTGTCCTTGTCCTTCAAGCACTTCCAGGCCAGAACAATTCCCCTGGCTGGCTGGGGGCTTTTAGTGCTTCACAGATTAACTATGCAGTGGTTCTTCAGGAGTAGGGAAGCATTTGCCTGGTTTTGATGCTGCAGTAGTGCTGACAACAGTAGTGCCATGTGGAAAACCGAATATTAAAGGCAGTGCATTTTTGCTTTTTGGATGTAAATTGATCCTCTCTGCAAAGATGTTTCAAGCGTATGGCACAGCTGGAGAAGCTCGGTATTCGGCATTATCTCTGTGAAGCAATAAAAGTAAGGTCAGATTGTGGACTTGGTTCAGGTTAGGATATCTTGGCTTGCCCTGATTTTTGTGACATTCAAGTGATGTGATTGATATGGCAGCAATAGCATACGAAATGAATGCTCTATTAATAATTTCCCTTTAACAGCCACTTAACCCAGAACCTTAGCTTGGTTTTGAAACCTTCACTGATAGTGCTTTGCAGCAATTGTACTGACAGCGTGTCTTGAAAGTTAATAGGATACCTAGGAACAAATGTTGGGCAAGATTGACAATGTTTAGAGGTTTATTTCAGGTACAGTTTGTCTTGGTGTAAGACACTTGAAAAATCTGTCCCCAGTGTATTCTGGTTCTTTTTCATCCTTTCTCTCAGTTCTGTGCATGGAGTGATTTCCCTACCAAATTTGCAAAGGTATTATTTGTTCCTTATTCTATATCTCCTGTCATAGCTCTCTTTAGTTCTCTTTCTAAAACTAGTAGAAAGCCAGTTAACTTTATATGCCTATATCATATATATACAATGACAATGCATTTACATTATATAAATTTATATTAGCTATGGATGTAAAAAATGCATGTTGTCCTCTTTAATTTCCATTTTCCAGTCTATAGTTTCCTTTATTTCTCCGTATTGAACAGTGGTGTGTGTATTATCAGTGCTACAGATGCAATCTGTACCAAGGTGTTCTAAAAAGGGGTAATATAGATATAAAGATATGAAAAACCCAACAATAAATACTTTTTACTAAAAATTACAGTTTTGACCTTTGGGAATTTTAGGAATTTGCATCTTGTTAGAATAAAGTCTTCATTACTTATTTTTCTTAATCTGTTGGTCAAGCCTTAATTATTCTCTGACATAACGTTTTCCTGCATTTACACAACTGAGGGATGAGAGAAGAATTTTTAATTACCAGAAAGCATTCAAAGAGTTATAACTGAAGCATCCTGAACAACGTAAAACTGCTTTAGGCTTTAAATGAATTCACTGGGATTCATACTATCTAAACCAGGAAGATAGAGAAGAATTTTAAAATTTGCCATAATATCTGTAATCAGCCTCTCTTAGAAACAGGGACAGTTAAATCAGATTTAAACTTAAAGAGAAGCAACGTACACCTTCAGCCAGAGTTAGATTTAAATAGCATCTGAATTTAGAAGTGATGAATGTAGTTGTAGAAGATGTGTGTACCTGCACAGGCACCCTGCTGACCTTGTAATGCATTTTTGTAAAAGCTCCGTCTTGAATACAGCACAGGGACACACATAGAAAAGTTTGAGGTCTAAGGGTGTGAAATATCCGCACCTAAGAAACTTGCTGAGTTGTCTCCTCATTTGTACTGAACCAACCATGTCTAATTTTAATGTTATAGCATTTACATTAATAAGTAAACACATAAAAATTACTGGTCATTTTTAATCTAGTCAAAAGACCTAATCTTAGGGGTTTTTTTATATTTTTGAGTTATGTTATTTCTACTTTATAATGCTGAGTGCAGTTTTTGCAACATGCACACATGTGTATGTGTGTATATATGTTTTTACTGATTGTATCTCTCTGTGACATATCTGGCAGTCTTTCCTGTCATTTGATTCACAGTGCTTTGTAGCCTAAAAAATCTTAGTGTAAATAAAGTTACTCTCTCATATAGAGTCTTGTTTCAGTCAAAGAAATATCTGATGAGATTGAAGCTGGAATTAATCTTGTTACATTTTGAGTAACAGACCTGTAGCTTTCTGAAAAATTTTATATATATATGAAATATTTTCTGAGATAAGTTACATGCAGCATTTAAAAGACGGTCTACCATACGAAGGAAATTTTATGTATTCGGTTATCATTTTGTTCGTAGGTATGACACATGACAGTCTTTTAATTTATTTCATATACTGGGTCAGAGTGTGATGAACAGCTTTGCCAAGCGGTTTGCTCACAAGGGTAATCCAACTGATCACTTATGTTTAAAGCTTATCTATCTGTTGAGAAGTAGGAAAAGATACAGCTAAGATCTGCAGGAAAAAAATCAATATGCTGAACAAGTCTTATATAAGCAAGGAGCTCAAAAGAAGTAGCTGAAAATGTGATGAATAACACTTTAACTGTGTGTGATGGAATGTATATTCTAGAAAAGAACAATACCAATGTACAGTTTGGTGTACTTAATACATATGAGAGAAAGGCAAATGCCCATTTATGTCTCATTTGGAAGGGATTGTAATGTAGGGGGATTCAGGATTTTCCTGCTATTCACGACATCTTTGCTACAGTATTTGTCTTGCAGTATGACCTTGGAAAGGTCGCACAGTTGCTATGTTTTTCTTTCTCTGGAACAGGAAAAATATATGACCTTTCCTGTAATGCACACAGATTATTTAACGTTATACCAAATAATTCTAGAATGACATGACTGAAGATTTTAAATATTTTTCAGTGAAAAAGGATATATTTTTGACAAAATCCTTCCCTTTTTTTATTAACCGTTGCATTATTTTTTAGTATAATGTTACAGAAAGGATTGAATCAGTTGTGTGTATGTTGTTAGTGTTTACATGTGTCTTGTTCTTGCTCTGCATCCCTCAGGAGGAAAGGGAAATTAAAAATGTTGAACACAACAAACTTTTAGCAGGTAAGCTAGAGAAACAACTGATCAGCTGAGACCAATAGGAGGTGCTGTATACTGGTGTTTAAAGGTGCACACAGAAGTTTGTGTCTAATATAAACCAGGAAAAAAAGTCCTACTACAATGATTTAATTTCAAGTTTTGCTGCAGAAAGCCTTGAACTCTTTATCTGGGCTTTCTCATGCTGCATGAAAAATCCTATTCTTTTCTTTTTAAGGATGTGGGTTTGCTTTGGTGCAAGAAAAGGTTAATAGAAGCTTCCCTTGATGCAATGGATCAAAATTGAAGTTAAATGCAGATCTTCATCTGAAATATGTAGCAAATCACTTGAAATAGTGCAGGCAGCTGACAGTCTGGCTCTGACACCTCCAATCCTGAAAGTACTTATGTGTGTCTAAAGCGCTTTAAAATCCGTGCGACTTAAGCATACACTTAATGTTAATTACATGCTTAAGTGCTTTACAGAAGTGATGCTTTAAGTAATTCCATGGATCATATATGTTGGAAGCAGGTCTTACCAATAATTCAAATATTGTACTAGGGTTTTATAGTCCTCAGGTGTTTGCAATGCTATTGCAGAATTGAGTTATAACCTAGGTCACAGCCTGCAGTTTTATTCTTATCCTGGGATTTTTTCCACCTTTTGTTTGCGTTTTCTGTTATGTAACTAGTATTTTAGTTCTGAAGTTTCCCAGGCTTTCTTCTGACTCCTTTACAGTTACACTCCAAAATAAAGTAGCTGCCTGTGGGGGGAGGAAAAAGGAAGGGGGAGTGCAAGAAGCAAAATGAATCATGGCTGTGCATGAACAGAGATGTGGTAGTTATTCATACTGTAGTATAAATACCGGATTAGTAGGATTTAAAATGTTCTTGCTCTGTAGGTCTTAAAAGGCATTATAAACTCTTAGGTTAGTTCTGCTTCACTGCTTTCAAGGTAGACTTATTTAAGAAGACAGACATTTGTTTTCATTTTTAGGAAGATTTACAGCACATAGTGGTCTTCCTGGACTCATAAACTATTTCCCCACCCACTGCTTGGTGTTTGAAAGAGGTGCTGTCTTATGCTTGCCAGGGAGAACTGCCCACTGATAACCTTGCTCCTCATCTCACTAGCTCTCAAATGATTCATTGCAGGTTGGTGGAGACTGCTCTTGTGAATCCCCAAGCACATTTGGCAGCCCGTCTGTACCATGCAGTCAGTACTGGGTATGGATTTGCCATTCCTGAAGGAGGAGGGTACGCTGCTTGTCCTGTTACCCCCAAACTGCTTGTATTATGTGGGGAACATAGTCTGTTGTTTCTTGCAAAGTAAAGAATAAAAGAAAAATTTTATTACAAATTTGGCAACAAGTTTTTTGGAAGACCAGAAACAAAAGGTGCTGTCAAGATGTATTGAAATGTGCCTCTATACTTCTAAGTAAAGGTCTTTCCTATCAGAGCAAACAACACCCGAAATGCACGATGCCATTCTGAAAGTTATTTCCTATACCTAATCCCTTTCCTTGGTCAGTGTTACCAACTGGCACACCTCATTTATCAGGTAACTACTAAGTGCAAATTAATCTACAAAGCAGACTCTGTAGCAGAGCTGTCTGTTCTGATTATTCCTTTCAGGCTTCTAGCCCTGTGTGACAGTAAAAAATGCAAATGAGGCTTTTCTAGGCTTGTTTAGCACATGGCCACTTCTGGTATATTGAGGGCACTATGCTATATAAAAGTTTATTTCCATATTACATCCTAGCCTAGGAAGTTTATAATTCAGTCTATACTAGGTTTCTTTTACAGATGTCTTAGGAAGAAAAACACTTCTGTCTCTCTCAACATTTTGGCATACAATTCATCCTTCACTTGATGGGCTTTATTTTATCTGTTCTGTATCAGATGCTTTTTTTGCCTTGATGATTTTCTTGCCCATGAGATAAGAGTTAAATGTCAGTCACTGTGCGTGACAAATTACTTTTCTCTTGTGTAGACTACCTTGAAAACACTAAAGGTGCTGTTGGTGGTAGAGTAGACTGATAACAGCATTGAGGAGGGGATTCTTGTTTCAGCAGTAGCTGAGGAGGGTGAGAACTGACTGCAGTCTTGCTGCAAAGAGGACACTCAAAAAACAGTCTAGGCTATTTGTGGTGCATGCTGAGATATGTTAAAATTGTGGGAGGAAGTGTTTCTTAGTGAAAATTATTTGGGAAATGAGTAGGAGAGGAACAAGTATTCTTTACATGTACATAGGACACACTCAGGCCCTCTTATTTCAGTCATTTATTAAGGTCTGGAACCAGAAGCTGCTGCCCATGTTGGAAGGTGGCTAGACAGAAGGCTGGTGGGCTTGGGGTAGCAATATCAGATTTGTCTGAGGACACACATGGTGTTGATGTCAGAGCCACTGTTAATCCATCCCCTTGTGATGGATTTGGTGCTGTTGGTAATGCCAAGCATTTTTAATAGTCTCAATGGGAAGTCTATGAAAATAGAGGAATTGACAAGTAATGTTGTTAGGAAAACTATTGTCCCTGGGAAAGAGGACATGTTGCATGTGCTTGCTTTGCTGTAGGTGTCAGGCAAAGACGTTAATATGTAAAGTGTATGTTGGATCTGAGCTTCTGGTCTGACAAATCACTGGAATATAAAGTAGCAAGGCTGGGGGCAACTAAATCTTTTGTCAGGCTAATTAGTAGTTAAACAAAGCAATTGTGTAGGGATTAGCTTTCTGATAGAACTGATGTGGATCTAATAGGTGTTAAGCTTGCCACACAATGTTTTAAGGAATTCATGTAAATGTTTTTGTCTATGGGAGCTAATTATCTTCACACATAATCTTCTGCAGTCATGGTATGATTCTTGCCACCTGAGAAAATCTGCAATTTATTTTGCTGTGATGCCATGGTTTCTTTTAGAGGAAAAAGAAAAGGCAAAAAAACCAACACAGATATGGGGTCTACATGTATTTAAGGTATAGGAGGCCTAAATATTATCATAAAAATAACAATAGCCTTTTTCTTCTTTAGAGTGGATGAGAGTATAATATGGATGATTGGTCAGTTTTTTGTAGAGTTCGGTTTTGGTTGGACGTATCTGTAAAGGTCTGCTAATCTAGGGTTTGAAAGATAAGAACATAATTCCTCACAGACTGTGAGCTCCCTGTGCTGTTCATCGACGATTTAGAATGGGACTATAAAAATTGTGTAGCTCTCAGGGAATGAATACATGGAAACAGCATGCTGATACCCCTCTGAATTGGACAAAATGAATGCGAGTGAAGATCAATGTGGGGAGTTCCATATAGTACTTTATTCTGCTTCTTTCTTGCTCAGAAGTCAAAAAAGTGCTCTCCTTGAAGATGTGCATGGAGCAATGAGTGTATCATTCCTCTCGCTTTTTCAGCTAAGTGTTAAGAACAGTGGATGAATGTTTTCAAATCAAAATTGCTGCTCTGTGGCGTTATTTTACTATGTGAGGTGCAATGTTCAAGTGTGCATAATTTCACAGATTAAACCCACAGGCTTTTGCTATCCTGTGCCTAAAACCACTATCTATAAAGAAGTGATTTTCTTTGGTCTGTTTCAAGATGCACATCCATTTAACCTTACTTAGCAAAATGTATATTTGGGATCTATATAATGAAAATTAATCTCCAGACTCAATATATTTGTAGGGAAGGGTGAAGAGATGAAAATCAATCAAAATCTCCTCAGTCCAACTGGAAATTAAGCCAATTTCAGTGATATTCTTATTAATATCTCAATCGTAACAAATAGTACCAGTTTCTAGAAGTATTGCAATAGTCAAGTGACAGAATTTTTTTTAGCCAGCCTTTTTAATTCACCAGCCATAAATGGTTATATAATAACAGCATTATATCAAATTAAGGAGAATCAATGTCTCTGCAGACAAGGAATAGGACACCAGGGCTTTCATCTTTAAATCTCTGGTTCAACTGTCCATGCTGTCCTCTTCCTGGAAGGCTCTAAGAGAGATGTATTTCCTCACTGGATGGATGGATCAGCACTGGAAGAGGCTGCCTGCTGTGGCTCTGGGCTCTCATCCCTGGAGGAGTTCAAGCCTCAGCTAGGCAGAGCCACAGCTGACTTGATCTAACGTTGTTGACAGCCCCGCATTGAATGGGAGGTTAGATTTGATAACCACCCGCGGTCTCATCCAAACAATGTTTTGATGGTTCTGTGATAAACCTTATTATTCAAAAGTGTTGCATTTATATGATTGACAACTTGGAATAACCTTAGTAAGCTGCAGGGCTTGTCTTGTTATAAAGGAGACAAGAAGTTTGCTCTCCCCCCCTCCACCTCATCCACCCTGGCTATCATGACATGATGGAAAAAAGGTATCCTGATATTAATGCCATTTTCTCCTCTGCCTTGCTCTGTCAGGAGCCACATTTTCAGCCTGCTGCTGTTATGGTATCCTTTCTAACTGCGTGCTGTATTTCAGTTCTGAGCTGTCATCACTTAATAAATTGGCAGACAGGATTGTTTAATGGCAGAGAATTCCCTTTGATAAAAATGTGAGATGTGCACACGTGTACATGTGTACTATCTATGTGACATCAGTTACTGATCAGAATATGGGTCTTGGCATAGTGTTCCAAGTTCACCAGCACTCATTGTCACTAAAGTTATCCATTCCCAGAGCAGATGGGTTGCAAGAAAGTGCTGGTTGCCTGAGAGAAATAAACCAAATTGAATCTGACTTCCTGTGGTTACTTTGTTCCTCAGGAAAGTGCCGCTACACCCCCTAACTGTGGTCAGTAGCTCAGAGACCTTACTGACTTGAGCTGCCTGATACATGTCGTACTTCTAAAACATCTGCAGGATAACTTACTGGGAACTCGTGCGTGTGGGCTGCTGAATGCCAGTACAGGTGTACCTGTCACAGCTGGTAGCAAGCTTAGGTCAGGGCTTACAAGTCCTAGGAACCATCTGGGAGAGGACATTTTACATTATTTGCAAACATTTCTTTTCTGTCTTTGTGTTTCTTTTACCCTCTCAGATCACATGCACAATGATATTTTTTGGTTGCCTGGCAACAAGCTGGGGGCATATGGAATGGAAAGTGGGACTTAAGTATATGGATTTGGTTTTCTTTTCAGGTAGTGTCAGAATAGGTGATATTGTGTTCAGATTGACTAATATTTAGTTTGCATGTATTATTGCATCACTATTTTTTGTTATTGATGGGAAACGATATTAAGTGCCTCGGTTGCTAGGACAGGAAAGCAGCTCACTTGCTAGAGCCCATGCTAGGCAGTCCCTGTGAAACCCGACCCCCCAAGCAGCTCTGCTACTGCAGCTTTGTCTTGCCCTGAGCACTCCTGTCCTGCCCCCGACCACACACTAGTGGTAACCCAAAGCTGAGTGGTCTCTGGAGTGGGAATAAAAACACCACACCCATTGAAAATAAACAGACAAAAAAGAACATTTCCGAAATGCTGTGTTTCTCTTAGGATGGCATTTTGGATTCTTTCCTGCCTGTGAAAATGAAATATTAATAGCACTAGCTTTCTAACCAGGGGCTAGTCAGCACCAATATTTTTGTCAGTATATATTTGTTTTTCAATATCAAATTCTTTCATTCAGGTACAAAACTCGAGGTTCATTCAGATATAAAACTCTTGAATCGTACAAATATAATCTGTACATAGCCATTGTAATTAATTTTTATAGAAAATGAAAGAAAGATGGAATAAGTCCAGTGTCATACCATGGTAACTGATGTCCTTTCTGACATGTCTTATGATGCACTGCTACTGTGCAATGTAATAAAGTGGCAATAACATTTGAAACTTCTTTTTTAAACAAAGCAGAGGGAAATTGATTTTGACTGTGTGATAAGGAAAGGTGTCTAAGAATCCTGACGTGCTTCCATGTGACCTAAAAAGTAATTCTGAATTGTCAGAATTTCCATGAAAAAAAATATTAAGTGTTTTGATTCTTTTAAATGCCTTGAGCAAACCAGTGTGATACCAACTGCCACCAAGGCCAGTGAGGTTGCTTACGGTGTTATGTATTGCCTAGGGGTAGATAGGCTGCTAACCTTGCAATTACACACTGCAAGTGTGATTCCATTTTCTGGATTAGAGGCCAGCTGTCAAAATGAGTTTTTGTTACATGCACAAATGGGTATCTGAATAAGATTATTAAGGGGGTTTGCTGTTGAATTTTTTTTTTTCTTCTCCTGGAGAAATAAACCAGTATTAGATGCAGGCAAAGGCATCTTTCCTGCCATTTTCCTTCTCTCTCAAAATGTTCTTATGCACCTCTAATTTGTGAAAACACTTTTGGACTCTGAGAAGTATAAGTATATGCCCACATAAATATGATAAATAGGATGCTAGTCAGTAAAAGACCTAGGGGTATGAAGCAGTAATTAGGATAGCACATCAAGAAAGTACTGAAAGGGATATGACAATTAGATTGCTATCTGTGATACAGAATATAAAGTCCAGATCTTTATACTGCTGGCCTTTAATCCAGCAGATGCTGACCTACTACATTTGCTGTCAATTGACACTGCAAGGTATATGGGACAGTGTACATGCTGCCTGACCAACATCCGGCACTTTGCAGTAGTGTCACTGATTGTGGGTCAGTGTTAGTTGCATGTTGACACCTCAGTGACTCTTTGACACGCAGCGATTCTGCCAATAGTTTTGCTGCCAAACGTATTGATGCCAACGTCAAGCTCACTGAGGTCATCAAATAAAGCTCTAACCCTGACAGGTTTTTTTGCTTCACACACATTCCACAGTGCTGGTAGTGTAAAGACATACGAGAGTGCGAACTGCAGCATGCAGGTCAGCTTTATTCAAACTCATTTGCAAGCAGTACTTGCCTACCTGTAGGCCTACCACAGCAGTCATTCTTGAATTTGTTTCTAGTTTTAGAGGCTCATAGCAATGCTGATGATGAATTCTGCAACAGTGAGTTAATATGTATTTAAGCTATATCCTACATTTATAACTCTTCCTTCTCCTTGAGGTTTTTTTGGGGGTTTTTTTTTGGGGGGGTTGGGGTTTGGTTTTGTTTGTTGGTTTTTTTGTTTGGGGGGGGGGGGGGGGGGGCATGTATTTGTTTCTTGCATGTCCATACCTGAGTAATAAGTGAAAATTTTAATTTGAAAACATAAGGGGATAATTTGTTATTTATTTCTGTTCTTCTAGTTGCTGTTGATTATTTCCACACTGTTAAATAGGAACTATGTAGACTGCTACATGTATTACAAAGTAATTTTATACCATATGCTCTGTGCTTTCAGATAAAGTTGCTGTAGTCAGTGATAGCAAGTGTATTACTCTGGGTAACATCAATGTGAGTTATAATTGATGTCTGGCAGTTTGGAAACAGTCTTATCAACAATATACAAAGATTATAGCACGATCATTGGTGGTTTAAATAGTGCTCACAGAGATTGTCTAGTGCTTCCCATTGGATATCTTTGACAACTCTTAACATATGTAGATTGACACTTTTGCTACAAAGAAAACTTCAGTTACTCATTTTTTAAAATGTGTTCAAAACCATTAAGTGTTTGCCTTCAGCACAGTCAGGACCATGTCATTCATTGAGGGACTTGTTAAAGGAATGTGAGCATTCAAAATAGATAATTCATTTCTAAGGCTGCTGCATTGTATGTACTAGTCCATCCTTGCACACTTGGTAGAAAAGGAATTTAATATTATTATTTTATGTGTATGTTCCTGTTACCATATATTCCCTTTTTGCCACCAGTGGCTGCTCATATCTGTATTTATTTAATGTGTTATCATAATGATGTAGTGCATAAGCTCTTTGGTGTCTGTCTTTACTCCTGTCTGTTTTCTTTGTGTCTGTTGGGATGTTGGGGTTGAACCTCATGCTGACTCCTAAGAAACTTGTCCTGGAAACCATAACCACATTCTAGGTCAGCAGACTTGGCCAAATGTTGGTACATGCATATTAAAATCTTTAAGGAATGATGTATTACATGGATTAATGGCATGGGACAAGAAAAATTATACGATAGGAAAGAAGGTAATGTTATGTCCTATTTGCAGAGGGGAAAGAGAGATCAATCTCAGAGAGTATTTGACAGAGGTGGGAATTATACCTGTGTACCAAAGTTAGTAGTCTAGTGCCCACAGTTCTATAATCTATAATAATAATAACGATGGATCATTAACCAAGCACGGATGGATTTGATGAACTAATTTGGGAACGACCTGTGGCTTATGAGCCATGGCTTTCAGTGTGGCTCTTGTGCTCGTGAAATGCTACCTAAGGACATGTGGTAACGCTACATTGGGGATTAGGCAGTAGCGGCTAAAGGTGCTGAAGGTAATCCTGATTTAGGAACAAGTCACACGCCCTTAATATTCCAGCTCTGTGCTGGAATGAAGAAGCCCTAGGATTTGTCTCCTCTGCATTGGTGACACCTGCCACCCTAAGTTGTGAAGGTCTAGCCAAGCTAGAAATGAAAGCCTCCCAAGAGAATATGCCTTTTCTACTTTAAGCTCTTTTCTCTTTCCTTTCGTCTTAGAATCCCTTCCCTTCTTTGTTTTATGTTCCTTTGTTTGCACTTCTCATTTATTTCAATTTTGTCTCTTTTGGTAGCTTGTTATATATTTATGGTTGGTAATATAGATCACATATTTTCCCCTTTCTGATTGCTTATGGAGTGTTTTCAGACTGGAACTACAGTAACTTTTTTTAACTGTTATTCCAAATTCTTGTTGATTCATTTAATAAAAATTTGACCATTCCTGGACATTTTAGTAAATAGCTAGTGTTTACTACAATAATTGTGTATAACAGCAAATAATGTAATTCCACAGAAAAAGTGTAAATTTTTAGCAATAGCATTATTTTTTGTGACACTGAATTATGTGATAAACTTTTGGAACTAGAATGGCTAATTTTTTTTCCTTCAGTAATAAGAAGTGCATTTTAAGACATGGATTTCTGTTGCCTACATTATAAAGAAAATAAAACTGTAACCTATTTTTTTTCGAGTATGGCTATTCAGCAATATATTAAGGCCAAATACTTGTTCAGTTTTTATTCAGTGAGGTAAAATTGTCATTTATGTCAGTTTAAGATTTTTATTTTTTTTCTGATAAGAAATTTAGCTAAAGATTTAGTCTAAATTACAGTTTTTGCCACTAGTTACCAAGTTTTGGCTCTATCCTCTCACTAGTGAGCTTATGCTTTGTGGAACACCAAGCGTTGTCATTGTTTATTGACTCTTCAAAGACAGTTTAGCACCATACACTGCTGCTTTTCTATAGTACTTCTGGATGCGAGGTGAAAGAACATTTTATTTGCCTGACATGGACCTCTGCCATTCAAGATGGATGCAATCAGCTGAGCAGCTGACATGCTGCAGTCCTACATTTGTACTTAATAATTTTTCAATCCAGAGACTCTAGGCTGTGAAAAAGTGACTTGGTTCCTTTTAAAACCCACTGGCTAATTAATCGTGGTTGCAGAGTGCTGTTGCAAGCAGCTTCTTATAACGTTTGATTAATAATAAGTGCTGATATGGGAAATGTGTTACAGTGAGCAGGATCACATCTGGCAAGTCATCATGGCTACTCGCTGCTCTGCACTGTAAGCAGTTTTTCCCCAAAAAATGTGTTGACCTGATTCTGTGCTGTTAAATTCTCAAGTTATAGTTACTACCTTGTAGTGTACATCATATGTCCAATTCACAGTTTGAGACTATGGGAAGCAGACATAAGCTTAGACTGTTATGCAGGCATTTAGATCTCTCAGCTCGCCAACTTTTTGTTTGTTTAGTATTTTAAGCAAAATGTTACAAGTATCAGATAAGAAAATTTGCCAGTGATTGCAAATTTTGTCCACATGTAATCAGCACTGTGACTATTTTTAAACAGATGCTTCTGAATTTAAAAGAAGATTCTGGATGTTATGTCATTAAATATTTAAGGAAAAATTTGAGCTGAAATACTTCAATGAACTAGGGTGCCAGAACACTGCTCTTAGGGAAAATTCAGTCCCATTTTTTTCTCAGCTGGGAGAGGCTAGGTACATTTACAAGCAAACGATCCTTTTGTGGATTCACCTTCTTTTTATTTCACTAGACTTTCAGTCAGGCTCTGCTTGTGTGAATCTCCCACATTTTTAATGTGTGAGCCATTTCCCTCTGTATATCATATAGAAAAACAAATTCTTGCAGAACATATATATATATGTTCCTTAAAATAAACACCAAAACAAAAAAAACCCCAATGTTTGAGTCCATTCTACACCTACACTAAGGCAAAACTAGGAATGTCAAGTGACTAGAATAAAAGAAAAACATTTTAATTAATATCTGAAAGGCAGTTGTGTTACACTTATTTTTGTATTATAATTTTCTACGATGTAACTAGATAAAGAATCTCATGAAACCCTTAAGCAGGGACTAATACACCGTAATTTCAAGCATGAACTCCATGAGACTAGCTTTCAGGTGTTTAAAGAGAGAAACTAGACCATTTTAGATTGCTTGATGGATGTACCTGTGAAACATTAAAGGTTTTAATTCTTATAGATTTAAATGCTTGCAAAGCACAACCGAATATATTACAGATTAATTAGGGGTTTTTGTTGTTTTGCGAGAGGAGAAGATTGTACTTGATACCCCTTTAACTTAAGGCTGAGACTTAGCCTGTCAGAGTATGTTAGTTCATTTTCAGTAGCTAAGTTTTAGCCTAATGAAAACTGGAAGGAAGGGGTCTTGGGTACCACAACAGCGGAAAATCTGTTTGCATAATTTGTTGTCATAACTTTGAAATCAGTCACTATTTACGTATGTGCATATTAATTGTTAACTATATCAACATTCACGATTGTAAACTTGTTACCCGTTTTACCATCTGTGCTTTTTACTCTTTTCTTCTTCTATTTTTTTTCTTCCCTAACATCACTGCAATAAGGAAAACTTGACTTGGAGTTAAGAGAAAAGAATTTGTACCTCCTTTCTCTCTGAGCCATGGAGGGAAGGATTGGCATGATGTCAATAAGAGTGCTAGTAATCAATTGTGAGTCTTTTCATGATAGGTAATGAGAGTTTTCCTTGTCCTCAATTCAGAGCTGTTTTCAATACTGACTCAGAGTGGGCTAACACCAAGATTTATATTCAGCTTTCATACTTTCCTGTTGTTGCCACCAGGGTATATTCTCTTAATCATAAAAGCAATAAAATAGTCATTTGTAAAAGCAAAGCTATCCTGGTAATCATGCTGAATTGTTCCCATAACCCATGTCAATGGAAGGAAAACGCATGATTAAATAGTACTGCAGCATTGTAAAAATTCGGTCTCCAGCAAGATTAATAGGACGCTTATAGCAAAGTGGTGCCTTCCAGATAGGCCAGACCAAACAGCCTTAAGACATTTTGTACTTGTTCTATCTTGACAACGCAATCCTGATAACACAGTTTTAAAATTCAATGAATGTGAATGTTACTATCTATTCAAGTATATAGTCTAAAATACTGAAGGCTTTCTTAATACCCCACACTCCATGAACCAACACTTTTATTACTCAAATAAATCTGTTTATGTGACATAACAGGACTCAGACTGTATTTTGGTATGATAAAAGACAAATTCTCTTAGGTGGAGACAATATAAAGGCTAAATAAGCGAGATGGGGACTGAAGTATAGGAAGAAGAGGTACGTTGTTCTTCATCACAATAGAAGAGTGTTGGAAAAGATACTGTAGCCTTTGCCTCTGGCGTGCCTTGTCTGTTACTCTTGAAACATAGACCACCAAAGGTAGGTTTTAATTTCCTGAATTAGACTAATAAGAACAAAGCAACAGTATAAAAGAAGTAAATTATATTAGCAGAACTCACAAAATTAGTACAATAAACATATGTGCAAGCTATATACATTTCTGCTACCTTATTCAGTATCTACTTGTAGCTGTAAATATTTCAAAGCTAGGATGCTCACAGACATCAACTGCTGGTCCTTAAAGGTGCAGGAAGTAAAATCCCTGTTAGGGCTGAAAACCATACCTAGAATCAGGAACTGTAATCTGATCATGTAATAGGATTGATATAAATATAATCCTATTAGTAAACTATGTGCTTGCATGTCAGAATGAGCAGTGAATAAGGGCTAGAAGGTGTTTGGGTCATGTTGCTCTTTCAAAAGAGATAATCAATGTGCACCATTGTAATATACATTGACTTAAAAGGCAGATTTTAGTGTAGGCAGCAACTTCATGCCATAAGTTGACTTTGCTAAAGGTTCTGAGCTTTCAGTTGTTGGAGTCTTTTTCCCTTCTCTTTTCTTCTCCAGCAATATTAAAAAGGAAAGCTGAAATGATTTCTTTTTTTAATAAACATTATTGCCCATGATAGTTCCAAAACAACAAATGATACTGTATGAAGTAAACCCCCATATAGTGTCAGAAGGGAGAAATCATCTCTCTGTGAAGAATATATCTTTGTATGCAGCTGATATGAATAAAGCTAAATGGCTCATGTCATGTAATTATCACAGTTCTAGTATATTAATCCCTTAACAATGTAAAAGCCAGCGAGCATTTGTTGAAAGCCAAGTATACGTGGTGGTTGACCTGGATTGCTGAGTCTCTGGAACTGTAGTCATGAAGAGATTAGCAAATTAGGTGCGTTTGCCCTTTCCTGACACAAAGAAGACACTGCAAATATTTTATGCAAGTATCATGCCAAAGAAGTGCTGGCAGTAGCTTTTTTTGGCCCGCTTCTTGTCATCAGTCTTGAGGTAGGAGACACCCAAAAAGGAACTGCACTCCACACTTTTTCTAGTTTTGAAGCCTCAACCAAGATAAAAGTATTACAATAGGCCAATAAATTTTGTTTGGAAATTTCATTTCTCAAAACACACCAGGTATCAAATTCCTTCATGTATCTGATTTTGTTTCAGAAGTAATGCTAAATGTGGTTTTCAGATATAGTGTAATGTAGGAAGTTTTGTTCTGGCTGTCTCTGTGGTATAACTATTAACTATGTGAATCTGGTTTTGGTGAACAAACCTCTAAACTATGCCCTCATAAATAAGCATGCATGCAAATGTATTTATATGTGCAAATTCTATTTAATTATAATTAAGTAGGAAATGAGACTGAAGTATCTGCTTAACCCTTGACATGGTGTTTTCCAGTTAATGGTTTGCAAAGACTTGTGGGGAATCTTTGTGCTACTGCCGCGCACCAGACACCTCATGGCTATCTTCAGGACGCAATGTGTATTCCAAGTGGGAAAACATTTGAATTACTATCCTATCAGCATATTGGTATCTGGTAAAGAAGGAGCAAAAAGAACTGGTAAAAAAAAAAAAAAAAAAAAAAAAAAAAAATCACGGTGTGTGGCACTTGAACTTCTAGAGGTGTATTAGTCTGTTGACTAGAAAATTTTTTTCCAATTTTGGTCTGAGTAGTGAGATACTCTAAATACTTGAAGTCTGGTAGATGTTGATCTAGGATATGCATTAGTTATGTTGCTGTCTACAGTTATCTTGATTTCAGTATTTATATTCTCTACTTGGGAGACAATACGATAGAAAGAGACAATCCTGCATAAAAAAAAGTTCAGAAGTTTAAGCAGACAAAGGATTTCTATTCTTTGTAAAGGTAGCATTGTGAAAACAGGCAGAGAAAAGCTCTGAGTTTAGTCCATGTCTTTTGAATCCCAAACAAATACTTATGATGTCAAGACTCTCAGATCTCTACAATATTTCATTTAGTACATTCACATTCTATACTTTCATCCTGAAGCAGCCTATTTTGCATCATTACAATCTGGACATAAATTAATTTTGTGTGTGAGCTATTGGAGGAAATGGTTGTCTGGTATTAGTGAGATTTATGTTAAAAGCTAATATTAAGGGAATGTGTAGTATTTCACAAATCTCACACCTTTTCTAAACCTAGTTGAGGAACACCCTTGTTGACTGTGTTTCTTCCAAGAAAGGTTGGACAGGATGATCCTTGAGGTGCCTGGCAACCTGATATTCTATGATTCTATGAACTCGCTGTGGTTTGTCCTCACCATTCTTGAATTATCTCCCAATATAAATATATGATTGATCAGTGGTGACAGATCTGCCTTGGTTTTGCAGTTCCTATTATGTTAATGGATGATAGTTTGCTGGAAAATGGCTTTTCTCAAATGGCCTGTCCTTGCTCAACATCACTAAATTACTGTTTCTCTAGCTTTAGTTTCTTCTTATAGTTAACTTTCAAATGTGCTGTAGGAACCTAATGAGCCAACCATCTCATTTTACAGTAACCTGTAAATAATACCATTTCCAAAACAAAACTGACAGTTAGTACCAAGCTGTAGTGCAATTTGCTGCCACTAGAGAGAGTGATGAAATGAATTACATATGGACATGAAATATTGATGAATAACTAACACCACCTCACTTCATACTTTTCGTATATACTGTGCAAAAAGGTGTCTAGAACAGGGGCGGGAGAAGCGAAAAGAACAGCTTTTAAATTTTACCAACAAAGTTTACTTTCTTATCTCCTTTAACTATTTTCTTGTGTTTTTTGATTAGTCATGTAGGTAACTTAGCAGTTCCTGATTACTACTTTTATGTAGTTTACCAATTTTTGGATTATGTGATTTATGCCAAGATCTGCTCTAATTAATCATTCAAAAATAAGTGTTCAACATTTCCATGCTCCTAATCCAAGTATCTGTAGATGTTGCTAGTGGATCTATATTATATGGTGTATTACAGAGAAACTCATGAAAACGTTCATTTTTTTTAAGTAGCAATGAGTGATATTGGAAAGAAATTGTTCCTATGTAAGTTCCTTTTATAATCAAACAGTATGGATAACTGTAACGTAGTACTGAACCGTATGCTTTCATTATATTTACTTGTGTTGCAAAGTGTTCAGCTTTAATCCTTTAAGAAAAAGTATTTATGCAGGTCAGAGCTATAAAAATCTCATTTTTTTTAATCTCAAGTTTCTTTAGAGCATCTGTTCTTGTAAATGTGGCTCGATAATTATTGTTTCCTACCAAGCAAAATTGTTATTTTCACTCCTATTTTAAAAAAAGTCTTTTGGCTGAAGCTATTTTGTAACCATAAAGTAATCATTTTAGTCAAATGCTGATGTTGTACATGATGTATCTGGAACAAAAACATACATTTTGCAACATAACACCATTTTATTCATATATGTCGGCTGTACAAATACAGGAAACTATGATGATTTTAATAACTGAAAAATAGTATTTAGCTTGTGTAGAACTCCTGAAATCCATGCAGTTACGCATTTTCCTTTCTATTAAAACTGAGATGTTTGTGACACAAAGAAGGATGGCTTGTTCCAGGTGACCGATCGATGCAGTTGCAAAACTAAGAATTGAGCCCTATGCTCTGGAGACCCAGTATGTTGGGGCTTCTCTGATTTGAGTAGCAGAAATTTATCAGAAAAAGAAATTTGGAAGAAGATACATTTTTACAGTGTTTATCACTTTATTTTCTGGAACTATGAGCTTTATGATACTCCCACGAAGGTCATTGCACAGTGGCAACTGGGGAAAGCTTGGGGTTGGGGAGAACGATGGATGACAGGGCTTCTCGCAGTCAGCAGTTGCAAAGACTTTTTAGAATGTTTTTTGGAGAAAACCAGAAGGGAAACTATACAAGGAGAAATCTATCTTGTCTTAAAAAAAAAACCCAAACAAAAAACCAAAAAACTCCCCAGGCAGCAGGACCTGGGTTTTGCAAAGAAATCTTTCCTCTATCAGCAAGACAAGAAAAACACTCTAAGCCTTAGGAAGGACTTCAATAATAATAAAAGTATTTCTGACTTAGGATGACTCTTCTAAAAGGAAAAACGATCACACAAGCACATGGTATTTTTCGTGGCCACACACACAATTTCTGTATAATGCCAGTTTTCTTTTTCTAGATGCTATGCTACACACAAATTGGCAGCTATTTTGTAACGAGGTTCAAGGAAGTGTGGAGTAGTAGTGAGAAGTGAAATAACAGTAGTGAGAAGAATATCAGGTTCATAGATCAGGAAGAAATAGATCTCGGTTTGATCAATTATACTGTTATTTGCTCTGCATTAACAAGACTCAGCTTTTTACTACTGGAGAGGAACATTGTGTAAAACTGCTAGCCAATGAAGGCAGTGCCGGATTGTGGTTACCATTATAGATTGGTGGTTTTACGTGAGGGTTGGTTTTGAGGCTTTTCTTTTTCTTTCTTTTGGTTTAGTATTTCAAAGCAGGGAATTATTGGATTAGTGTTTCCTATTTTATTGATGTCAGGATGTCGTTTCTGTTCAAACAAGCTTTTACATTTTAAAGAACCAGCAGATCTGAAAGCTCTGTTCCTTGAACGAATTATGCTGAGGTTTTCCTCTACTGCCACAGATAGCAGTTGTTTAAAAAAAAAAAAAAAAAAAAAAAAAACCAAAAAACAACCAACCAACCAAAACCCTCAAACCAAATAAAAAGCCCTTTGACCAAATCAATATACAGAGAACAGATATTTATGCACCTCTTAATTTAATTTACACAGGACCAGATTTATCTTCACTGAGAAACCAATTCTATGGTTAGAGGATGAAGGCCTGCATGCATATGGTGCTCTGCTAAATGTGTTAGAGTGTCAGGACTTCACTTCATGCTTCAAAAACATGTTGGTATAATTACAGGTCAGCTCTACAGAGACTTACATTGTAAAAAAAAATTAAAAAATCAGGCCTATCTCAGTTCTAAGATTGATGATCTTATTTGAAAAAAGCATAAAACAGAAATGCTAGTGTAAACTGTGCTCTAATCTAAATCCTACCCACTACGCTAGCAGGAATAGGAAAAAGGTTTTTGCAGAAAAGCAGGCGTTGCCCTTGCTATTAGAAACAGGTAATTGGGTTGATTTGTTGCAATTTTATTAGACTGCCATACGGTTGATTTTTTACCTATAAAGATCTGGAGGAAAAGTTAAATCCTGCTAATGGGAACACAAATATCACCTGATAGTTAACATGGTCACATTACCTGGGAATTGTTTCTTAAGCCATCTAATCAGGAGCTAATTTCTACAAAACAAGTAGTGATGTACTAGGAATGTGATCAGAGAGGAACAAGGTCCTTCTTATCACTTCCTGCAGACTGTACTGAAGATAGGATTATTTAAGGGTCTTGCACATGGAATCAGATTTGACTGTGGCCTTCACAAAAGAGCTGGTTTTCCTCCATTCCCACTTCAAGCAGTTCTTAAAAAATAAGAATAAAACAAACAGGTGCAGATTACTGACAAAAATTTGTATATGAACACAATGTGTTGATTAATCTTAGTCATGTTCTTTTCCTTTTGTCTCTAGTGATTGTACTGATTGCAGTGTTGGTTTTCTATTAGTGTGATGTACAGGGAAAAGCTAGTCTCCATAAAGCTGAGGCTTGACCCTTTGAATTACTGACTCCCATTGTTCAAAACTCCCATTGACTGTACTGAAAACATGTCTGTCTAATCAACTTCACTCATGTGGGGGTCTCAACACTGCCTTCTGTGACTGACATTTTGTGTAATCTGTGTTCATGATTGATTTCAACCAGGAGATTGCCTAATTTACTCAATATCTCTGTAGCAAGCCCCCAAATCTCTTCTTATAAAATGCTCTTTAATGTGGATTGTAAACCATGGGATTGTGAAACGTAGAGAAACGGCTGGTCAAAGACAAATGATTTGGGAACATTATTGAAATGTTTCACTGATTTTATTTATATATTTATTTAATCATCTCAGTATTCATCTGTACTCAGTGGAAGTTTAGAATTTGTTTTAGACTTCTTTTTAAAAATAATTTGCTTTTACCTTCTTCCTTCTGTCTTTTTATAACTGTACACTGGCTGGCTTCCTTCTAGAGTGGGCTCCTTCTGTAACAAATTGCTGAAGTAGTTTCTCCACTAAATGCAGAGAAACTAGTAAACCCAGTCTTCCTTACAGTATCTTCACAATATCACAAAATAGTTATCTTCACAATATCTCCAGCTTTTGTTTCATTTGTGTTACGCTTATAATAGTGAACTCATCGGCATGAGAAGCTTGGTGGGGTTTTGCTTCTTATTTCAGCTAAATTCTGCACTGTGTGTTGACAGATAGAAACAAGTTGTTAGTACTGAAGTTGAACATATGCAGTCTAAAAAATATTAATTCCCCTTTATCTGTTTGATTTTTTTTTTTTTTTTTTTTTTCACCTAATAGGTTAACACCTCTACTGGGTATTTCCAATGGGGATTGCATGCCCACTTACAGAATTATACTACACATGTAAATGTCAGCCTGATTTATTTGTTGAAAATGTACTAGAAAAATCAGATACATCGGGTAACATTGTTATACCGGGGAAAAGCTGATTTCCTGTCTTCACAGAGGACCCTGGACCCAGCAAGAATGTTATGTACTGGTAGGTGAGCAGTTCTTAGGCATTACAACGTATCTGGTACTGATGGTGAAACAAAAACCTGTGTGGAAGATACATAATTTGAAGACATCTGCATTCTTCATTTTTTAGACAATAGATGAAGAGAATGGATTTTAATATGTAAACTATTTAAGGTATTTTTCCTGTCTTTCAAGTGATGCTTTTTGCATACCTGAAGGGTTACAGATTAAATTAAATAAAAAAAAAAAAAAGTAAATCTGATAATTTTTAATTTATCATCATTATAAATCTCATAATGATTTATAAAAACATTAAGACATTAACTAAATATCAACACACACCTCTGAAGAGGTATGACTGAACCCTCTAACAGCTGGCCACTGAAAGGCATGATGAGGTTTTGACGTACTCAAATCGTAATCAATTGTAGTTCACAGAATTAAATCTGGATTTTTTAGAGATTTTGATATGCAAAACTCCATTTTAATTAATGTTTGGTAGTCCTTTGGAGCAAAGTATGTATCACTGTTTACCTTCTGTCAAAGCACACTTCTCACTGGCTAGATAGATATAACAGCACAACCATACTTTATGAGACTCTAAAGTGTGTAGCATATTCTGTCTTCAATCTATTGCAGTTCATGCTTATTGTTGATACTCAATACCAGATTCTATGGGAATGTAGAATCATGTATTAAGTGTTGAAGGGTTGGCCAATTAAGAGTATACTCGAGCAGACTTTAGAGTGAGTTTGGTTTAGAATTTACAGCCACGTAATTTGTAATCAAAAACGTTGCCTTCAAATGAAGCTTGTGTCTTGAGGCAGTTTCTGGTGAGCTCTGTTCACACACCTTTAACAATGAAGCAGAAAATTGTCTTTCCAGTTGACATGTTGTAAATTAGGGCAGAGTGACACTCATTTGTCATCTGTGGGGGTTTGATCAGAGTGTGTTTCAGAAACCAATACAGAGAAACCTTAATCGTTGCGTTACATGCCCATTACTGTGGTGGTGTTGTGTATGGTGACACACTAACCAAGTTGTGTTTGGTTCCATTTTGCTGCAGAACAAGGATTTCAGGGATCTCTTTTTAGTAAGGAAAAATTAATATACAGTGTGCTGTTAACATAGCATGCTGTTACCCAACTATTATTTTTTGGGATTTCACTACCTGCAAAATGGCCTTTGATTGGAGCATTCAGAAAAGTAGCAATGATCTGGGGAAGTTTTCTAGTGGTCAAACTGACATGAGTTAACAAGAGTGGCAATCTGCAGAGGAATGAATCCATAACTTCATTTTTTCCATCTAAGCTGTTTTTCTCTATTCAGTCTGACTTGGGATATATGAGATTAAACTCAAAAGACAAAAGATGCTGTCAGGTTACTTACAGGTTTATCCAAAAAATGGGAATTATCTTCAGAACTACGATGAAATCCTTTGCCAAAATAAGTATAAAATTTTTGGAAAATGACAGTGCCTTGACTTAAAACATTACCATTTTCATTAAAGTTTTTGTTTCATTTATGTCTACCATCCAATTTCTTGTCAGAATTATAAATATTTACACCACTGCCCCCACACTGCTTTTCTAATTCCTGACAGGGAGGAATAATAACACCAAATTTGGTTGTCAAAGATGCAGATTCAAGTCCCCACTCTGCTCAATTTGAAGCAAAGACTAAACTTGTGAGGTTTGTCTCTGATTAAGACAATAATTAACTTTATAATATTAATATCTCCTCTTCCTGATTTAATTTTTCATTAAATTTTTCCCATTGGTGTTCTGGTTTCACTGAAACTTGTTAAGATTTTCAACACAACTTTTTTCCCTTGCAGAAAATGCTGATTTGATTTTTCAATAACAAAAGCAGCTTACAGCAAATTTTCAAATTACCATTCCCAGTATTTTTAACCTGCTGAAACACTTAACATCAAACTTGGTTTTCACTTTAAAACATATGACAATTTTTCTGAATAAAATAATACAAGGTGTTTTTCATCTCTCGTGGTAAGTTCCTTATGTAGGATTGTCTTAGATGGCTTTTCATAAGCACTGTGATTCTGCGCTGCAGTCGGTTGGACTTTTATGTAATATTGTCTGATATATGCAGTTTTTGACTTCAGTGCAATAATTCTACTGATACTTATCAAAAAGACAGCTTCTAAGAGATTAGCAAAATTATGATGTTTTGGGGCATAGATCAAAGGAATAGTCACTAGCTTCTACCCAGGTTACAGAAGATTTTACTGCTTCTAGAACAATCATAACCTAATCACTAGGTTAGACAACTCGGATCAACATGTTGAATAGCCGTGCTCCTATCATTAGAGGAGTTGCCTGCACTGTGCTGAGATGTTTTCACGCTGCTCACCCATTTTTATTTCGCTAATTTGGGTCTTGCCACAGCTGTCACTCTCCAGGCACTTTAAGATGCCTATTTAGAGGATTGCTAAGGTGCCGATAAGTCTTACGGTTAGTGCTGTTAAAATTACCCCACTAATTAAAAAAAAAAAAAAAAAGTGATTTCCTTTTTTCATATGTTGGCATTGTTTTTCACATTTTAAAAGGCAAACCCGGTTATGAAATGTAAGATACCCTTGCTCATCCAGCCTTGTGAGAAAGCTGCATTACATTATCTTTTGCATAAGCTCAGTGTCTGCAGGTTCCTGCAAAAGTTCTCTGTGCTGTGTTACTGTATAAGGAGATATTCTCAGTGTTCAGAATCTGATGGGAAAAATGAAACAGTGGCAATACAAACATTTTCTCACAAGATTTCCTGCCAAGTTCTGCAGACTTGGAAAAACATTAGTTTTTTAAAAAAAATTTTTTAATACTTATTCCAAACATCCCTAAACTCATGATCTGCTTAAGATACTCCGATCACTAGTCTAAACTCTTGGTGATTAGCACACACACAGAGCCATCTAGTTTTTCTAACTAGAAATCCCACTAAGTAGATAGAAAGCAAACTTTGTCAACTAAGCAGGAAGTTCACCTTTTCTCAGTCAATACCCATCCTGTAGCATAAACAAAAATATTTAGTGCATGAAATCTAGAATAGGAGGCCCTGATATTGCTACCAGTTGTTGTGCTGGGGCGTATAGGTCAGAGGGGAGTGGCTTGTGTAGAACAGCCTGCAGGACTGATCTGTGCAGAATAGCTGACTTGGTGAAAATTAGGGATATTTGCTTATTTATGCAAGTACCATTCTTGTAATGCTACTGTCTGAGAGTGCAGAGAAATAGGAAGGATGTCTGGGGTAGCAGTGTTTTAACCTGTTACAGTAGGTTGTGCATGTTGTTGTGTGCTTGCGTGTTATTGCCTTTGGTTTTTGGAAGCGTGTTCTGAAGATGATGAAGCTGGTGCCTGGCTACACTATACAGTTCCTTCAGGTGTCATCCCTGAACTATGAGGAGTTGGGTAAGATCTGTCTGGCTGTGCAAGGTTTTTGAGCCCTTTTATGACTGAATATTTGGATCTTTTATGTTGTCACGCTGATATCAAGTTATGCTCCTACCCATGTGCTTGGACCCCTGACAAGAGTGTCTTCCTGTAAGCTTTTTCTCCCTGTGCTGAAGCATTTAATGCACCAAGCAGAACAGAGTCTGTCACATGGTGAATAAGATATTTAAGAATCAAAAGAAAACAAGCTCTCCAAGTGCATAACCTTAAAGAAATTTTAATTAATGTCAGCAGGGAAATATCTGTGGGGGAAAAAATGGAACTGTAAAGTGTTTGTTCTGGTTTCACAAAGTCTTTCTGCCTCCCCCTCCCCAGCTGGTTTCCTCCACAGATAAAAACCACAGTCTCCAAATGTAGAGAGATAAATATTGGCAGCTCTCAGGTTTGCTTTTCATCCCATGCCTGATGGGAAAATGCCAGTCAGTTTTCAAGTTTTTCCAAGTGAGCCTTTAGGGGGCTTATTCATCAGACTTTGAATTTCTGGTAAACTGTTCCCTGCAGCTTTGGTAGTGAGACACAAAATTCATTTGTATCCCATTTTCAGTTTTTGGTTTGCTGCCTAAATTTATTATGAGTACATTCTTAGAGTATTTTTTTTGTTTGTTTGTTTGGGTTTGTTTTTTGAACTCACCTGAGCTTTACTTGCATTGTTGTAGACAGTCTTCTTAAGGCATACCCAATAACATGGTTTTAGTTACTGACAAACCTTATCTTTTTGTATCCGTAATGTTTCCATAAAAACATCCATGAAGGTTTCTAAGATGTTTGCTAACGATAACGAAAGGTGTTTTTTTCTGTTTTTTATGGACGATGCAAAATTATTCAAATGAATCACCATTGGTTCCAGGCAAAAAAGGGTGCATTGTTTATTGCTAGTATGACTATAAAACAGGATAGGTGGAAAGATATTGTACAAATAAACCCCAGAAAGACTCTAACTTGGAAGACATTTCAGACGATGTTTAATGTATTTGTTTGTAGCAACAAATTTAAGTGGTGTTGGTTTTCAGGAGAGCCATATATGCATATTACATCTAAAGAAGGGCAGCCCCTGAAAAGTAAGCTATTTCCATGATAGGGACAGTTAAAAAATTCAATAATAATAATAATAAAAAACAATGTAAGGAAATTGAGTTCATCTGCCACTTTCAAATGAGTCTATGGTAAGAACCATGCTGCATTTTCAACTGATTAACCCTTTTTTTCCTCAAGGGAAAATTTAATTTGGGGGTTTTCCATCTATGAATTCAGTAGGATTAAGTGCCAACATGTAAATAAGTGACTGGAGTGAGTTGATGCCTGATAGTTGGTCATGTATTTGCTCTTAACCCAAGGCAAATGAAGTAATTTGAGTTAAATTAACCCTACTTTACTAATGAATAATCTAATGTGGTTGACTTTACTTCAGCTAAGAGCACTCACACAGACCATTGCTGTTCACAGGTGTATGCAAGTGAATTGAGCTAACTTGTTCCTGTCAGAGCTCTGAGTTACATGGGCTGCTAGTTTACCAGAGAAAAAAGATAATGATTTTTAAGTACTGATGTCATTCCAGGCACTTTAGAGTCTTCCTCATAGATGCTTTGTGTTGTTTTTTCAAATTGTAAAAACTGTTTTGTAGTCAGACATGATGAGGTTTTTTTCTTATTAACTCTTTCCATTGTAATTTAGGTCCCTATTCTTATATGAAGGGACTTATTCTTTCCCAGTCTTGCAGAGAATATTAGATAAGAAAGATAGATCAGTTTGGTTTAAAGGGGGATTATTTTTTCCATTTAGGATTTTGATTATACATAATATTAATGTAGTACTGTGAACTACTCCTCTAAAGTAACAGAATAAAAATAATAAAGAATATTTATTTCCATGTCAGAATGAAGCAATTTCCTTAATTATAAACACAGGATTATTAGTTGTATATCAGAGTCCTGTGGGCTGTTAGAAAGCTGATGCTGTAAATAGGGCTGATGCCGAGTATTTGATTGATAAAAACTGAACATAAACATACAGCAAGATCAGCATACAGTACTGCAGTCCTGTTTGCTCTTAATTTTTCCCTTTTTACTATTTCCATTTTTCCCCTTTTTGTTCTTAATCTTTCCCTTTCATTTTAGTAGGTGTTTTCAGCAGGTGACGGACTTGCACCTAATTCCTAAATCTGTTCATGATGAAGAACCATTAATCTAACCCCTTTCTTCTTCATAGGGTTGGATCATAATTCCCCTGCTCCTGTTAGGTAGAAAAACCCAAGTGAATGGCAGCATCAAGCAGACGCAGGAACAAAGTTATGTCTTTACTTTACTCTCCTTTAAGGAATGATCTCCTAGCCCAATGCTACAGGAGGTTCCTCCACATGCTGCTAAGATCCAGTTCCCTTGTATTAGATTGACCTAAAGTCCTTGACCCAGAACACTAGTCAGTACTATATGGTACTTCTGATTTCATTCTCATCACAATTTTGTTTAAATTTAATTATTTAAATTCCAGATGTTTAAAATGGGGGGGCTGTAGGCCTGCCAGAGTGCTGATTTTGTCACCTGAAATTGAGGGTATATGTTTTATGCCTCAGGGCACAAGGTTATGTAAAATGTGCAAGGCTTAAAGGATGCATCTGGAGGTCTGTATAGGCTAGAAAAAAAAAGGAAAAGCTGGCCTGGTCTGGCTCATGCTTTCTGCTGGGAGCAATTCTACAGTGAATTATCCTTCAAGGGAGCTGGTATTATTCTCTGTGAAATAGAATGAATTTTTGTGAGCAAGCAGGTATTAGAAGAAATGTATTTCTGGGCTTAGTGAATAAGTGGGAACTTTGTTACTCCTCACAGAAAGTATTTTATCCGTTATTACAAGACTGTGCTGCTATTTAGAATGAACTATTTTGCAGAAGCCTGAGTATCTTCACTTCTGAAAGTCTCAACGATTTTGTTGTACTAAAAATGCTATAGGTATGAGGTGCATTAGATAACCTTGCAACACTGTACAAGAGAATGGAGACACTGGCATCATAGCAGTGAATTCTACACACCATGATTTCACAGTTTTGTGGTATGGTTAATACCAACAGACGTTGACGTGGTGCTACAGAGGTCAGAAAATATATCAATAGGTGCTATATCACTTCCTAAGACAGATAACACATTATCAATTTTGTAAGAAATCATATTTTCCCTTATAGCTGTGCTTTTCCCCTTTGATCAGAATGAGATTCAAATTGCTTGAGAACATTGTAATCTCATTGCCCCACTAATTTGTCTTGAAAACATGTTTCAGTTTTAGATCTTCTACACGTCTCCTAAAGATAACATCATAAAATGGCCAACTATACTTTAGTGGGGCTAAAAGACAACTTTTTTCATTGGATGGTAAATCCATCTAAAGAGAAAAGATGTACTCTCTGAAATAATTGAATGGGAACGATCATAGAATAACTGAACTTAATCCGATAAAGACAACTCAATACCTAATTAGTCTCTTGTCTTTGTCGCATGTTTTGAAGCTTGAGGTTCAACATCAAAGTAATTAGGTGAACAAGTATTTTACCACCAACAGCATTCTAAGAGAAGGGGACAGCTCAGCAGTGAAAGGATAGGACAAAGGCATGGGTGGATCAATAACATGCGGGTCTGCCTTTCCTAATGACAACTATTGTGCTTCCAATTATTGCTTTGATGGCACCCAGTGTATCTAAGTTGAAGTGTGCAGAGATAAATTGAGATGTAGGATTTACACAATAATCTTGTAAAGGTGACTGCTGTACTTTGAGTTGCCACTTTTTTGTTGGTTAGAGAACTTATTAGTCAGTCATGTAACTTATTAGAGCTTGTCCAAAGGACAGACTGAATAGGCTCTGCTTAGCAACTCATAATGTACTCTGATTTTCTCTTAACAGCCAAGGTTAAGTTACTATCTGCAAAGGATTAGCCTTTACATTGTCATTCTTGCTTCATTGTATTAAAGGTCATTTTCCAGTTGTCACTTTTACAAAATGAAGAGAAACTACGCCTTACTTAAAAAAACAATTGCTCAAGAAAATATGCTTATAAAGACAAAATATTTGCCAAAGGCTAATAGTAAGATATTGTACTGACCTCCGTTGCATTTGCTAGTCCGAACACTTAGTAGATAGGATTAAAGTAAGCAAAGGTATTTTGATATATGTTACATTTTGAACATGGAACAGCTATTAGAAATTCTCGATATCATAGACTTGAAAACAAAGGAGGATTGTCTCGGGCAGATCCATATGACAAAACTAAAATTTAATATTTAGTGCTCACTGGGCTTGGATCATGCAGAAAGGCCAGGAAATTGACAGTATATTAGCTGAGGAAATACAAAAAAAAGTATGCTTTAGTTTTGCAGAATCTTGTTGCACAGAAACATAGATACCACCTAGTGACTTATGTTCTAACAAAAGGACTAATTTGCACTGGAGGGATGATGGAAATAAAAGAGGCCACACACTGTTGCCTTACTGTTAATGTACACGTTGAAAGTGGATGATAATTTCTCATGAAGGTCTGATTGTAAATGCCCATGTAGGAACTGAATAGCAGGGAAAGTTTCTGAAAAATTCTGAATCTTATTTAGATACGTGTTAGCATCAAAAGGTACTTGGGGAAAGCGGGTGTTTTTAGTCTAGCAATCCATATGTGACGCTGTGACTTTCATTAGATCTGCTTAGGGAAGAGAATAGAAAAGCAAAAAGAATGAAGACAGTAGTTTCATGGGGTAGGAGCTGGGCTGTTCAACTCAAGAGAGAAAATAATGAGAAAAGGGGATACTTTACAGACATAATTGGGATTTATAATTTGCAATAGGGAGATAAACACTTGAGTCATTCTCAGCAAGCTGGAAACTCCCTGTGGTAGTGTGACTCAGAAATGAAAGCATTTGTAAGTATTTCCATGGCAATAAGCTCCTCCACAATTTTTATTCATATCTTGCAGCAGAGTGCAGCATTCCTCAGAAAGGCAGAGGCTGTGGCAAAGAACAGGTAGCTTTGTCAGCCCTGTTACTAATGTCTGCAATAACAGAAGCATTTGGTACCAAAGGTCTTTTTTTCCTTTTTTTGGGGTACAGGTTCTTGATTAAGTTGGTAGAAAGGCCTGAGCTCAGAAGCAGGGTGACCTTTCAAATACTAGCTGTAATGGCATTTTTTAAAAAGCTGAGGGAAGAGTTAGGAAGGGGATGGAAATAATTGGCTAGTAGAGAAAAGCGAATTATTAGCAAGTTCATCTTTTATAGCTGATATAGAGACTCCTGCCTGTTTTGGACCATGAATAAGTGACGTATCAGAGGAAGTCCTAGGATGGAAGGAAAAGAAATAAAATAAGAAAGGAAAGGATCAGCTTACAGATGACTAAAAAATAAAGATGTTGCAGCAATGTGAGAGTTATAACTCATTGATCCTTAAATTATTTTCAACACTCCAGTTGTGTATTGATTCAAAAGGTTGTTATGTGGGAAGGAAGAGTATAGACCTACAGAATGGTTATTAAATTGTTGAATAAAATAATTATCATGGGTTCTGGGCTTTGGAAGACTTCTAGCTATGTTGTAAAATGAGATTATTTTACCAGAAAATTCTCCTTAAAAGTCATAGTTGGTGTTGCCAAAATCGCTGGTCTATCACAGCAATTAGACGCCTGTATAATGGTACTGGTAGGTGATCATTGAACTGAACTGTAGTTATTCTAGACTTCAAAGCACCTGACATGCCTGTGCTATCTGGGAGAAAACAGGTTAAAAGCAAAGACATGCAAAGAGGTTTTGAAAAGATTTGAAACCATTCCAGTACATGTACTTTCGGATGTACTGTCTCGGAAGCAAAGAATATTCTGAGTCATTCCTCTTATGCTAATGATGTAGTTTAGAAACGAAATATGCCTTTCTTTACCTCCTCTTTACCACTTCTTTGGCAGGCGGTTCATCACTAGGTGAAAAACATATGTTTCATTCTGAAGTTTTGGTGTCTCTGTTAGTGGACGAGCGTGTAGGTGGGTCTCTAAAGTCTCATGAGCCATGAAGAATAAAGGTGAGGAGCAGAAGTGCTTTTAGCACACAGACCTGTCTGCGGCGCGGGGTTTGCAAAGGAAAGGAGAAAAGGTTCCAGCATAGCTCTGCAGAACACAGTGCAGGGATAAATGAGGGTCGCTAAGCTCAGGCCTGGTGTGTTTAGATTCTGTTAAGTTACTCTTGCAAGTCTAGCCCACAGTTGTCTCAAATGGTCTTTTCAGAAAACATTACACAGTTCACATGTGGGACTTTTTTAAAGGTCCCGGCTGTACATTAGAGATGGAAGTGTGGTCGCGTGTTTATGTATGATAAAGAATGATTTACTGCTCTGGGTGACACGCTCTGTGCTGAGTGTTGGCTGCCTTCAGAAAGGCTTCTGCAACTCTTTACTGTTCTCTCTCTCTCCTTAATCTGTTCAAGTGAAAAATAAGTAGGGAATTTATGGTAATTATAGTGACCCATTCATGCTAACTGTAGTTATGACTGGCCGATGCTTGATCTGAAGAAAGTTAGCCTGCATTTAGCTAATGCCACATGGTTCAGTGGCAGTAAATTGGGTGTTACCGAGGTAAAATATTAATGACCACTTATTTCTTAATACACTAGTTGCCAAGTGAAGACTAGGTACGTGTAAAATACATATGCATGAATTAGATACATATAAAATATATAGAATTTTTATAACTATATTTATAGTTTGCCATATACACAACCTTTCTATGTGGCTGTTAGTAAATTGTATTTTGAACCTGCACATACAAAAGGATCTTATACTTGGTGCATTTCTAGATTTCAGAATCTAAAAAAATCAGAGTTTTCCATTATAAAGTCTAACACACCCTAAAATAAGGCTGACTATTAAGGTTTTTATGTGGAGACTTTCAGCAGTAACATCTAGAAAGAGTCAGTTTCAGCAATGAGCAGAAGGGAATTCAGTCTGTTTGTTAGGTGTCTGATGGTTTTATCTTTAATGCAAGAAAATGAAGATGATTCTGTTAATGGCATAATAAAAGCATGTGACCTTGTTAATTTAAAATGTTTGTAAATTAGATAATAACTTGAGTGTCCTCATAAAACGTTAGTGGAGGCAGGCTAGTTTCTTTCTGTGTTCTTGCTAAAATTTAACTTAGTTAAATGATTGACGCCATTGTAATTTTAACAACATCACAATAAAAGAATGTGCATGTAGACTTAATCAACAGCATAAGATAGTTAAACTGATATAGGTTAGAAATGTACAATTTGGATACGTTAGGGAAGAGCATGTTGCTATGAGAGAGAGAGAGGAGGGAGCAATTGATTAAGGTGAAAATTTTATTTGTTTTCTGTTACGTTATTTTGGGGAATTACTAATATATTTAGCTTCTAAAATTTAAGGGTTTTTTTCATATCCTTTCTGACATTTTTGTAGTCTTTCACATGTTTAAATGTGTGGTACTTAACTTGCATGCAGTCTGGGGAAAAGTTGAAAATCACACGTTTAAACCCAGAAACCTTTGATAAATACTTGCAAGTAGCAACCAAACATACTTTGTTAAAATGTTTTAGAACTTTTTCTGAGTATGTTATAATTATTTTCTTTAATAGCTATGGAAGAGGATATGGATTTAACCTTTTATAAACACTTTCCCACTGCTCCAAACTAATGAGTATTTGATAAGCAAATTCTCATTACAGAAGGAACTATGGATGATCTTCTTGTAAAATCTTGCTGCATGCTGGGAAAATCGTAGCCTTTTTTGGTTCCCAGAATAGGTTATATCAGTGCAATAACTCATTATATCTTGTCTGTTGGTTGGGCCTTATTGGCAGAATAGTATCAGGGAAAACAATAACAATAAAATGAACAACAGTTTTTCTGGATAAATAAGAACAAATCCACTCCATTTCTGTTTTAGCATCCAATCAACTTCTGTAACAGTTTGTAACTGACTAGCATCTCTCTAAATCCACCATTAGGACAGAAAGTGCAAAGATGCAGTCATCTAGTTGCTTGCAAGCTTGCACTGCTCCATGGCCATAACTATTTTTGTTTAAAAGTTTACTTGATTTTTAAATAAAAGGAGGAAAAACTATGGCCATGCAGCTACAATGGCAACATTCCCCCAGAAGATGCCCTGTGTCTTTTAGTTAACCTCATTTTTGTCTCCGTCTGCCATCTTACAAAATGGTGATAAGACTTCTTCCATAAAACCTACTGTGAGAATACAGACATTTTTGAGTTCTTAAAAAAATATGCCAAAAATTACTTAAGTAGCTTAGCACACAATAAAACAGGGATTCTTGCAAAAAAAAAATATAAATGCGGTTGTGAGATTTTGTAATATGATAAGAATTAGCTATTGATAGAGAAATTTAATTTAAGGGAAGGTAAAGGGAAATGTTTTTATATAAGAAATTGAGATTTGGTATTTTGCTCTCTGTCTATACTGTCACAGTGACTGAATAAAATGTTGAACGCAGTAGAACAACTGAGTCCTAAATTGATGTCTTTTTAGTGCACATACGTGTGGTAAATTTTTGGGCAATGTATTTTGTAGGCCTTTTGCTGAAATAAGTTTCCTGTGATGACTCAGGAGCTTATTAAACAAAAGATAATGGCAACAGTGTTTTTACAAATTAGCAGAATTACTGTCGCCTCAGATGATACCTATGGTTTCAAAAGGGAAGAATTAGTTTGCATTTGATAATGACTAGTCAAAGGAATAGACAGAAAGGTGTTTATTTTAATGTATTTTTTTTGTATCAAGAACTACAGATTAGAAAATATAGTGCATCTAAAAGATGCTGAAAAGGAAAAAGGCTCCCAGCCCTTTGGCTTCAGTAAACTTTGGATTAAGCCTGAGGCTAAGTGCAAAGGAAAGATGAGTGCTAAGACAGTCCGTGATGAATTCGGTAGCTGAAGACCATCACACATCTGGATGACTGACATGTTACACTGCTTAGAAAAAGAGAACACCTCTTTGAAATGAACTTATGTGACCTGAGAAATTTATTTATGGGAAGAACAAGTGGATGTGAAGAATGAGGTCATTCTGATGCTGTCAGGGAAGCTAGAGCAGCGGTGAACCTGAAAGTAATGATGAACATACCACTGTACAGCTAAGCATTCAACTGACTAGAAAGCAGTAAGAGCAGAGGTGCACTGAAATTTAATGGGACCTATTTCAAAGTTCAGAAATGCATTCAGGTTGTGCTGGAGTTGCTAGAGTGCAAGACTGGTTAATATGAAAGAGTTGTTTCATCCTTCCCTATAAAGAAGGCATCCAGTTTCGAATGCAATGCTACTCCCTATACTTGGCGGACTTAACTACACGTTTAGATCTAACAGAAATAAAGGAGAACAGCATCTATGCTTAAGTGCTCTGTTGAATACAATATAGTGCAGCAGAATAGTATTGATGGTAGGTCGATATACTTGTAGGGGCGCATCCTCATGCAAATATTTCTACCCTGTGCAGTCTGCCACAGGGAATTTGTTAAGATTTGCTTCTGTTGAGTGTTGTGGTACAACTTACAGGTGCTTTGCTCCCCAATTTGAACCCCTAAACGTGTACCAGCTGACTAAAACTGAGCATGATAAATGCAAGAGTTAATGTTAATTAGCTGAGACAAGTTTTAATCTTAATAAGATCTTGTGCTAATATAGATGACTGGGCTTTAACTGGAGGAAAGAATAGGCTGGTCACCACATTCTGAATATTCTAATAAGAGGAATTCGTAGCATTTATGCTGTTGTCTTGGTTACTGTCATGGTCTTGCCACAAACCGTAGAGCTGGCATGATCTTATCTGCACATATGGACTGTGACCTGAAAAGCTCTGGAAGACCCTTCTTTATTCTCATTGCTGCAGTTTTAAGATTGTACTGTGAACTTTGCATAGCAAGATTTCGCTGTTAACGTTGGAAAGTTGATGCTCTGTCATTTTCTTCTCTCTAGGCAGATTTATGCCCTTTAGTAAGTGATTAAATCCATCTTTTAGTTCAAAGGGAAATTATTTTTGTATTTGGTTCATGTTCTCGTTCATAGGTTCTTCGATATACTAGGGAAGATATTATTTTCTGTCCAGGCAAATGTCTCTGTCTAAGACAATTATCCGATTTTTGTTATCACGATATCTGAGCAGCCCATATCATAGCTGCAGTTATCTCCTGCATGCTTATGTTGTTTGCCTTTTCCCTGAGTCGCAGAAAAAAGCATAACCTGTGTCAGCAGCAGGATGTTGACTCCTGAATGCCAGTGTGTGACTCTAATGAGATGTTTCCTTCTTTAGAAAACTGACAATACAGTACTCAGTCATCCTTGCCCATATCCTTTTCTGTAAGGAGCTTGTTGCCATGGTGGGGGATGTCATGTTGATTTCTAGTTAATATTACTGGTGCACGACAACTGATCCCCCCCCTCCCCGCTACAGAAGTAAAAGCATTAATTCAGTCCTGAAGGAGACCTGCATGAAGGTGGTAATGATAGTAACATAACTGAAGGTGCTGAATGAACAGCGAATTCTTTTGTAGAAGTGTACTTTTGTCCTCCATACCTTTATTGATGAACTAATCAGATTGGACAGGCTCCAAATTCCCAGAACAGACAAAGAAACTTTGAAAAGAATGAAACGCTGCCTGTGAACTCAGAGGAATGCTCTTTGATTAAATCAGGTTAAGACAGATGCTGCTGGACAGCCATTTCATCTGTTCCCAGTTGTGGCAGGTACTTTGAACAAGTGGACCTCCCAAAACTTGCAAGGAAATCTTGCGTGTAGGTCCTATGCGCTTCTTTTTTTTTAACCTTCTCCTCTTGTCTTAAGTTTCTTTGAACAAATAGCTTTCTGTTTTGAAGAGTCAGTTCATATTTCAGTAGAGATCAATAAGAGAGATCAAAGTCCAGTTACTTACTGAGATAACATAGTGATGATTGCATGCTTGTGACCTAGGGAGTTCATTTATATATGGGGTCATGCATAGGCATATGATGGTTGCCTTATTATTTTCATGTGTGGAAGTGTTCAGAGTACCCTGAGAGAGACAATTTCTACTTGGCAGCAGAAAGTACTGAAAATTTAGTGGGGAACCATTCCTAGATCTCCAAGCCAATTTTATGGACTCAGGGTTCTCAACCTGAAATTTAACAGTGCTTTAACTGATCAAGCCAACTAAGTCAATCCTTTTTCATAATAGAATATGATTATGCTCACTGATCTATTAGTTAAGATGAACTTACTTTTTCTAGCGGGGTGTTTTCTCCCCAGACACATACTAGTTGCTCACTTAAGAAAACCCTCTACAGTGTTAAAGATTTGTTCATTGTCCTGCGTCTGAAGATTCCTCTTGTTTTTGATTTGCTGCACTATAATCTTTATGCCCTGAATAGAGGTGAAATAAGCAGTAAAATAAAAAACAATAATCATGGTCATTTGTCCTTTGCTGTGGCTGCGTCCAAACCCATAAACTTAGATCAGCATTAAAAGCCTAGCTTTAATGTTGTTGCATAGTGAAGGATGTGTGTAGTTAGCTAATTATGTTAAATGCAGTTACTCTCTATAGATTGCCTGTATGTTCTATGCCTTTAGAGAGAAAGAAATTGTTGTCTCTTTTTGTAAGCACATCCTCCTTTTTGATTATATCTATTGAGGGTGTTTGAAGATAAAAATGCTCTGTAATGAAGAAACATTTAGTAATTTTAATCTTCAAGATGTTCTGATAATCAATAAGGATTATATTTTCTCTAGAGCATGCAGAGAAGATATGCCTTGGCTTTTGTAAGAATAAAAAAAAAAAAGTTTGGCTAGTATATTGCACTTTTGTCATGTCTGTGTACTGCTGTATGGAATGTTCCACTTCAAAATATTTTTCATTTAATTTGATCGTTATAAAATGCTTGACTGAAAATTGTGGATAATGTATCTTCTGTGTTCCAAGAGCTAAGGGAGAAATAGTAGAGAAATATGTCCTTTGAATATGCATTTAAATTTTTTAATTAGGTTGCTTTGGTAAAGGACATACCCCTTTGAGGTTTATTTAGCACAAATGTTTGTGCAAAGACGCATGAATGTTCATACTTGTGGTTAATTTTTTTTTTAAGCATTCTTATTGTCAGTGTTACAGAAAAAAAAAAGCTGGTATTCAAAGAGTAAAAGATGAGTGAAAATAAATGCACCCTCATGAATATTCTGGTGCGCTATCGTTAGAGAATATCTAAATACTAACTAGACCAATAATTTGTGTATATGGGGATGACCCATAATTACTTCTCTCTATAAGTGCACATTCTAGTTTTGTGTCTGTTGCTGTGACTCTCATTACATCTGTTTTCCTATAATTATTAATTAATAAAATTAGAATATTTCTAAATATTGGGGAATTTTGGGAGCGTGCTATACACTAGCTTCTGGATGGTATGCGGCTTTTAATCACCATGGCATCTGGGCTTACTGCGAGGTGGGTTAGACAACATGGTACTTAAGAACATCTGCAGCCATATGGTGTTCTTCAAGGGTCAGCATTCCCAATACTGCTGTTTCTGGTGGAGTACTGGGTGATGTGAGTACTGGGTGATGTAAGTACTAGTGGGAAATTACAGGGCTTGACATAGATTAAGAAGCAATTGGCAGACAAGAATGATCAAGGACAGTTTAAAAAACAAATGTGGCTTTACTTGGGAAAGTATCCAATTTAGAAAAAACTGGGTAAGAGGAAAGACAGAGGTAATCAAACTGCAGTCTAACCAGGACACTGTCTGATCTAAGGCTCTTGACCTACACTTGTGAAATTGTTCAGGCACTTTGATAACCAGTAGACACCATATTATTGATTCATTATCTTCCCAAATTACAATTTCCTTGAATATGGGAATTGGTTTTCTACTTCCTACTCAATGCTGAGGCAATTTTACCCTAGCTATGTTGAAAGTGTGATAGGATGAAAGTGCAGCATGGTTTAGTTGCAGGCAGAGACAGGTAAACTAGGAAACTGAATAAAAGTGTAAATCTTTCGTAGGTTAGCTTTTTGCAATAGCATGCACTGCTGGAAACTACAATGGTGCATGATTCATTTTGCTGAATTTAATTGTGACTAAATTCAAGTGCTATTGCAAGTTTGAGAGTCCTGGATTCATGCAGCCTTTTCTGACATCATAAATAACATCTGTTGGTACTTTTTGGAACAGCAAATATGCAGGTGTGAAGCCTTGGGCATACAAAATCTGTTGTAGGTGCTTTCATTTAAAAATATAACTTTACTACTTCTTTGTAAATGTATCTTCTCTATGTATTTTTTCCACATACAATTAACAGTATGCAGATGCATTTTTAATCAAGGGTAATATGAATGAAAACCCTGAAAAAACATGAAGGAAATAATTTCTTGTCAACTATCTTATTGGAACACACTGCCTACACCGAAATGTAGAGGTCAACATGTATGAACAAAATTTTTACTTATTTTCATAACACATTTGACAGCTATAAAATAGGAGATCATGCTTCCATGGAAAGACATTAAAATAGCAGTAATGGAGAGCTGGGAGTGGCCTGGCATCAAATTACTCTTTACTAGTCAGTACTGGAACATTTGGAGCTGGGCATAATATCTCTCTATCAAAGGACTATTTGTGCATCTTCATCTGTATGTTCTGTTCTTTCCAATGACAGTTTAGTATCTGCAAAAAGATGTTGCCTTTGTTATTAGGCATTGCATAAGATAAAAACCTTACCTGCTAACACGCCTGAAGTATTCTAGGCTTTACAGATCAGTTCTATCACTGATAAAAATAATTTTTAAAAAACTTCAGCAGAGTAATCTGTATTTTTCCTTTTTAAGGGGAAATAAAAAAAGAGATTTGTAGGTGATGTGTGTTCTCTCCAAGGTCTTCTCTCAGGTTGGTTATGTACGCTTTCTTTGTACTTTGTCATTGTTTGTTCTGTCTGTTATGTACAGCTGCTCAAAAGGGCCATTGACGAGGAGGATGGTCACAAGATAATATTATCCTATTTCTGTTACACAAAGTTGCAAATGAAAAGCTTCTATATAGTGCAATCATGTCTGCTGTTAGATGAGTGTATGGGTTTTTTCCTCTAATGCTCTTTGGGTGGATTTGTTTGATGATGCCATACATCATGTTCACAAGGACAGCAACAGGTGGTATACAAAGCAAGCTGCTTCAGTTCTTCAAGCTGTTTTTACGAGTTTTGAGTGACTTCATTTTGGGTGGAAAATTACCACTAACAATTTTAATGATTTGCAAATAAAGCTGAAGTATTGAGTCTTAAGAGTATTTGACACTGGCTTTTATTTTCACATACAGAATAGCTCTAATGACCCTATTCTTCCTGTTGCTCCTGGTTTTATAGACTCTTGTAAAATCATCCCTTGATCACACCATATATCTCTAAGCCAGATCTTAGTCTACTTACTTTTTGTTATATAAAATATATTCTGTACCTTCTACTGGTTCCAACAAAATGTTTGGAGAAATATATTTTTCTTTTCCTTACTAATTTAATGCCTGTAAAACTGCTGTAGAGCAGAGGTGCTTGTTTGTACATAAAATAGGTGATCCAAGGTTATGTCAATGACAATATTCTTGCATTCTGCCCTGCCCTTTTGGCCTGCTTGCTTCTTGCAAAGTACTAGTTCATACAGGTATGGACAATGTTAATGTCATGTATTTTTTCCGTGAATCAATCAGTCTCACACACACATATGCACACAAATTTGTCACTTTCTTCTGGTACGGTAGCCTCAATGCACAAATTATACTGCAGTTTCAAAGCAAAAAATATTGCTGGCAACCATTTTATTTCATTAAATATGTTGTTCAATACTGAAATGACTAGCTACTTGTCTGTTAAAATTCTGTTTCATTCATCTCTTTATCTGCTTGATTATTACCTAGGTTCCTACTATAACTTTCACCTGGGTGCCATTGCATGCAATTACATTTCCAGAACAGGCAGTATTTTTCTGTTAATTGTGATAATGGATTTTCATTGGATATTATAAATAATCGTTTCACCTAAATTATTCTTTCCTCTGTATATTGACCTTCTGTGATTTGTTTGACTGAGTAGATTTAGTGTGGAATCATGGGAAAAAATCCATGTTTTTCTGAGACTGTTCTTTCATTTTGAATCTTTTGTTGCTAAGATCAAAAGATTTATTTTTAGGCATCGTACTATAAGAAATTATCGCTACATATTTGCAAAGGGTTCTCTGCAGAATTGTGTTTATCACTTAAGTAGAGCTATGTCATTAGGAGTTAGTGAATCTTTTAATAAGGTCAGGTATGCATTTTTAATGCTATTCAAATAATACTTACATTTTTATTCTGTTTCTTCTGTCTGTTGTTATGTTATCTTGTATTACTGTCTTGTTTTTTCCTCAGTATACTCCCTAGTCTCCTTCATACTATCTTTTTGGTCTACTTGTTCATTAACAACAATATCCAGGCTCTAAATTTTCCATGTCGACTTCTCTGTAGAAGATAACTTTGTTTCAACTACTGCAGTAGGTGTGCATTAGTATTATGCACACCTTTCACATATTCGTACTGTTCTGTGTTGAGTATAATTATCACTTTCTAGGCTGAAATGTTCTACTCTGTGATATCTGTTATATTTATTGTTTATTTTGAGTGAACTCTGTGTAAATTGTTTAAAATGCATAGTGTAGGTGTGGAGGATGCAGTGAGCTAAGTTGTTGAGAAGTTGCGTAACTGAAGAATGAGTGAATAAGTGGGACATAGGTAATATCTAACAGCACATACTTCTAGAATTTGGGAGTTATTTTAGGAAATATTTATGGAGTCATAATAGATTTTGCATTTACCCTTGGTGCTACAGAGAGGCTGATTTATATTAGCTGTAGAATTACAAGGGGAAATTTTGAACTGATCATTTCGTAGACAGTTGTCCAAGAACTAAACATCTTAGAGTGACAGTTTCCTATACAAATTCATTATATATTCCTGTTAGTTGTTTGTAGTTTTCACAGCTCTCATTGAGTTTGCTTCCTGATACTTATTCTACAAGGAATTTAGTAGTGGTATTTTCTGTGAAACCTTAGGGGCACAGAAGGACCTACTCCAAGAACCACATGCAAATCCTAATGCTGCAACTTGAGCTAAACGGTTTTCTAATAGAATTGCATACAGCACAAACACAGATGAGGAAAGAATGAGATATTTTAATGTGCATCTTGACCTCTAGGAACCAAGAAGAGCTAATGTACGAAGATTTTTAAGTGCACCAGTGATAAGTAGTTATGAATATGGTGTAAAACACAGCATCTGTTTAACGTAGGAGAACGCTGCCAAACTGTTGAGGACAAATAACTTCCCTGCTCTGGTCTGGAATATATTGAACAGCTTGAGCCAAAGAACAATCAGCTTATTGGCAGGGAGTGGAAAAATGTACTTGGCTTTCCTCTCATAAATAAATAGCTGAGATGAATACAGGGCCATGGATAAGGGAAAAACAAACAAAAAACCCCCTGCGTTAAAAGATGCATTGATTTATATCTGTTGGGATTGAGAGTAGTTTAATCTCTCTAATATCTAACACTGTCTAAAAATGAGACAGGTATGTGATTACATGAGTATGGAAAAAAAAATTATTGATATCAGTTAGTTTAGTTGCAGTTGCTACCCACATTTGGATGCAATGAAAAAATGGGAAATTATGTACACGTGGCCACCCAGTGAAGATGCTAGAAAATTGCTAACTCTGACATCAAGTGAGAGGAAGATGGTGATTAACACCACATGTCATACTAAAAGGGCAATTTTGCATTCAGGATGCATCACAGGAAAGCAATATGCAACTTGCCTTTTATTCACTGAGTGAGAGAGATGAAAGGAGTTAGCGAAAATGAAGATGAGCTGGTGAATATTGCAAGGACAGAGAATAGCTACTAAACTTTTGAGGAATGAAAAGAACAAAGTTTTCCTAGTTTTTACATAGGGTGAATACTTCTAGTGTTCATTTAGTTTAGTCTTGAAACTTGTCAATTTTCCCTGAAAAAAATAATTTAAATAAATGTTGCTTTCCTGAGAAAGAAGTAAAAATGGCCTCGGTAATCATCATAATTGCTCTACTCTGTAAGGAGGTTGTTGTACTAGGACAATTTTGATGAGAGAGTATTGTAATTTTATTTTTTTTCTTCACAAATATGGTGGCATTTCTTCTCCAAATATAAACCTTTATACATTGCAAAAACAAAGGTAGTATGTCTCCATATGCATCTGAAAGAGTTACATGTAAAGGTGATCTGTCCCTTTTATACATGCCTTCTCTCCTTTGAATTATTCATTCTTCTTTCCTATGCATGGAATGCTTTTCTATAAATATCTCTGGGTTATTTTTGGCAGATCCTAGGATCATAGGATAAATCGTGTTGGAAAGGACCTCAGAAGGTCCCTAGTTCAGCCTCCTGCTCAAGACAGGGTCAGCTATGACATCAAAACCAGGTTGCTCAGAGCTTTATCTGGTGTGGTCTTGAAAACCTCCAAGGATGGTGATGGCAAAACCTCTCTAGGCAACCTGTTTCACTGCTTGGCTGTCTTCATGACAAAAACTTTCTTTATACCCAGTCTGAATCTCTTTTCTGCTTTTTCAACTTATACCCGTTGTCTCCCATCAGGTACCACTGTAAAGAGCCTGGCTTCATCCTCTTGATAAACTGCCCAAGGAATATTCCTTATCTTAAAATTGTTTGTTCTCCTTCAGATTTAGAAAACAGCAATCGGGGCTCTTCTGACTGACCCCTGATTATAGCTGTTACACCTCTCTCCTGTATTAGGCAGTTGACTTTTCTACTGTTTGTCACTTTTAGTAAGCATGAGTCTTAAAAACAGTCAGCTTTACTGCCTTACGCTTCCTTCTTTTAATCTTTTTTTGAAGTATCTGACACTTTGCAGGTACTACAAAAAACCCAAAACATTGCAGCCTGAACAAAGGTGTTGGAGTAATTTCTAGACTGCTCTTCTACTTGCATTGTCTTCCTTTCTGACCAGCGACTCAAGCTGGTTACGTTGATACTTGTGCAGTTGTGCCTGATTTTAGCTTAAAGCTTAAACAAGAGCATTTGAGTGCATGTCAGGCCTAGCTCAGACGTATTTTCAATCGGGCACTTAGTATTATTTACTTTTGTATAGCCTGGTGAACCTATCCTAAGCTTGTGATGAACTTTGTGTAATACTATGGCCAACAAGCTCTAGACAGAAAGGACATTCACTGATACTGAGGACATTTATGTTTTTGCTGTGTTCCCACACAAATGAGGGGAATGGTCATAGAAATGTTGTAACGGGCCTGCGTGGCAAGGTTTTGGTAGCAGGGGGGTTACAGGGGTGGCTTCTGTACGAAGCTGCTAGAAGTTTCCCCTATGTCAGATATAGCCAATGACAGCCGGCTTTGAGACAGACCCGCCGCTGGCCAAGGCCGAGCCAATCACCAACAGCGTTTTTTGCCTCTGGGATAACGTATTTAAGAGTGTGAAAAAGTTGTTGCGCAGCAGTAATTGCAGCGAGTGAGAGGAGTGAGAATATGTGAGAGAAACATCCTGCAGACCCCAAGGTCAGTGAAGAAGGAGGGGGAGGAGATGCTCCAGGCGCCGGAGCAGCAATTCCCCTGCGGCCTGTGGTGAAGACCATGATGAGGCAGGCTGTCCCCCTGCAGCCCATGGGCGGTGGAGCAGATGACTGCCTACACCCCGTGGAGGGCCCCCATGCCGGACTAGGTGGATACCTGAAGGAAGCTGTGACCCCGTGAGAAGCCTGCACCGGAGCAGGCTCCTGACAGGACCTGTGGCCCGTGGAGAGAGAGAAGCCCACGCTGGAGCAGGTTTGCTGCCAGAGACCCCGTGAGGGGGGCTCATGCTGGGGCAGTTGGTTCCTGAAGGACTGCACACCATGAAGGAGACCCACGCTGGAGCAGTTCATGAAGGACTGAACCCGTGGGAAGACTCACGTTGGAGAAGTCATGGAGGACTTTCTCCCGTGAGGGGGACCCCACATTGGAGCAGGGGAAACGTGTGAGGAATCCTCCCCCTGAGGAGAAAGAAGCAGCAGAAAACAAGTGTGATGAACTGACCACAACCCCCATTCCCTTTTTTCCCCCTGTGCCGCTGGGGGGGAGGAGGGAGGAAAATCAGGGTCAAAGTTATGCCCGGGAAAGGAGGGAGGGGTAGGGGGAAGGTGTTTTAAGATTTGGTTTTATTTCTTATTACTCCTCTCTGAGTTAATTGGTAATAAATTACATTTCCTTTCAGTTGAGTCTGTTTTGCCCGTGACAGTAAATGCTGAGTGATCTCCCTGTCCTTATCTTAACCCCCACAAGCCTGTTATTTTTTTTCTCTCCTCTCCCCTGTCCAGTTAAGGAGGGGGAGTGATAGAGTGGCTTTGGTGGGCACCTGGCATTTTGGCCAGGGTCAACCCACCACAGATGTCTTGCCCAAGGTCATGCAAGTGGGAATTGAATCTAGCCATACTGCAGCCATTCCATGTTGTCCCTGTACCCTCCCCACCCCCCCACTCCTGGCCCCCATATTCAGGCTGCTCTTGCTGATGAGCATCAGAATGTTTTTCAGGGTGTAAGTCTCGCCAAGGTTTTGTCTGTGTGCCTGTGTGAGAGAGACTGAGACTGGTGGGGTGGTGTAGCTGCCTTTCCTTTCAACTTCCAATTCTGAATCTTCCCAAATTACTGAGCTATTTCATAGCTTCTAGTAAGGGCCTTAAAATCACTGTTTAAAAAACTCAGAAAGGAACCATCCAAGAAATACTTCGTGGATGAAGAATGAGGTAGTATGACAAAGAATCTAGTATTTCTTTTTTCTCTTTGTTGTCATATTACTTCTGTCTGCTTTAAAACATTTTGTTTTCTGTGTATGTTGAGATAGCAGAAAGTCATGCAATATTGATGGTGGCTTCCTCTTTTTTAGCATAGAAATTAAGAATAATATAGATCAGGCAGCAGCAATATTCAAATGGGGTAATGTCTTTTAAATGTTCCCAGCACTACAGGTTAGGGCTATGCATGATTTAATAACATGGTTCTTTCCACATATCAAGAAACTGGGAAACTGGTGGCCAGGATATCTCTTAGAGTTGTCAGTTAAAATAATGGAATAAAAAGGTGGCCTACAAGATTAGTAATGACATAAAGAATTTTTTTTTTTTTTTTTCTCTTCTGGTTATTATGACAAAAATTTGTTGCTGTCTGACAGCTGTTTGGCTCTTCGTGTTCAGCCAATGGATGGGTCTGGCTGATGACTTGTGGGCAGCTATCCACACCATGCAGCTGGCACTCCCTGACAATCATTCAGTAAGGCCAAGTTTTGTATGGGTATAGATGTGCAGTGCTACTCTTATGCTTAAATCTGTCCCCTCGTGGCCATGATTGATGCAATTTGGCTGTCAGAGCTGTGGAGGCAGCTTGCACTACTACTACCCGTGCTGTACTTCCTTCTGCTATAATGGAGTGGTTCAATTTCCATGGCTGTATTAGCCTGGCATCTTTCTCAAGCACAATTAAAATTCCTTGAACGTGCCACATGTGCACTTTTACTTAATTAACAAACCAGTATTTCTCAATTTAAAAAAAAAAAAAAAAAAGATGATTATTATATTAACTGGCTTCTTATACAGAGTGTGGTTTGACCCAGTGGACACGCATTTAGTAATTAGTCACAAAAGTCAAAGGGCTTTTTTTCTTTTTTTTTTTTTTTTTTTAACCTGAAATCTGCCAAAGCTGCCTACTGCTCTAAATCTTTGGGACATAATGCAGTGTCACGCAGAGATGCTTATACTTGCTTTGCCATTTTGGCAAGGTGCTCCTCAAAAGGTTTAATGAATCTGGACTGAGGAGTACATTAAGGCAGGTCTGTTATGTTACTGGCTGGCATGCTTAGGTTAGTTTGAGGATCTCTGCATAGTGTTACATTGTGTGGTACTCATAAAGTATGATACATCTAAAGAATAACTTTTTGTCAGACCAGACTCTTGGTCCTTTTTGTGGTTTAGCTTGGTTTGATGTTTGACTGACAAAGGATCTGAATTACTCAATGTATGATAATCTGCTTGAACTTTGGAAATACGAATGTTTAGGTCTTGCTTGTAACTTTGGTGTTAGATCTTCTGCACATGACCAGCCAAGTATGGAAAAAAGATCAGCTGCAGAAAGCCCTTTTTGTTGTATATGTTGAATGTGTCTGACCTCCCTGCCCTTGTAAGCTTTTATTTTGCCTTACAATTCCAATATGTCTAAAGTAAATAGAAAGAAAAACATTCAGCCATACCACCACAAAATTATCTCAGCCTTCTCCAAACCTGCTTGTGTAGCATCTAGAGGAACCCCTAGGAAACCTGGAGAAACCATTACACGTACTGTACACTACTGTTATACCTGAACCATGCAGCAGATAGGCACTGGCAACAAACATCTCTCACTTCTCATATTATAAAGAGAACTTTCCTGAAAACAGGATACGTGGTTTCAAAAAATAGTTCTTAGAGTTGTGAAATAGGGACTTGCCTATCCCACATGTGCACCCTGGGCTACTAAATATTGTGGAGACTCTTCTGTTTTAAATCATAATGTTCATTCCTGACTGAAGAAAGCTCAGCATTTTCCAATTGAATGTCTTATGAAAACTGACAATTTCTTTAAACAAAGAAATTTTTAAAAAATAATTTCATAGTAATGTTGGTGAGGAATGCTAGTCTGTGAAAGCTACTGTTAATAAGATGTAAAAGCTATAGTGCATAAGCTGATGGGCGTTTAAGATCCATTTGATAGTTTTTACACCCTTGCTAGTTTTTAATCCTAGAGTCTGGATATCACCCTATACTATGCAGTTATAGCATAATATATATCTATCTAAATTCTCCCTGAAGTGTTAAGTGGACGTATTTTTTCCTTCACAGCAATCCTGAAAATGTAGATTGTGGTAGTGTTAAGACCTGTCAAACTGCTATGTGGTCTGCCTGGGGTAGGTGAAGGGAATCCACTCTGTGGTATATTAGGCTTGTGAGCTATTTTTAAAATGGAAGCAGTTCTATAAATGTTTTAGGCATAATTAGAATATATTGGGAGAGAACTCCCTATGGAAATAAGCGCAGAGCCTGGTTGGCTGGTGCAGGCTCTCCAAGGTGCTACCTGCCACAGACACATAAAAGATATAAAGAGCTCAGTCAGCTTTAAAGGTAGGTGAAATAAGCAGCTGCTTGTCCTAGTAAGGTGATATGGCTTGCAAAAAAAAGAAAGGAAATTTGCCCTGGTGGTATATTTGCTCTTTGCTGGCAATGAATATTTGCTGATAAAATTGTCAAAATGCTAAAGGCGATCTTTCTAACCCTTTACAGAGATTGGGAAGTTAATACAGGAGGGAAGGAGAAAACACTTCTAAATCAGTCTTCCCAGCAGCAGCTATTTCAACTTGGGTTTGCATTATTTGTGGAAAGGAGAAGAATGGGCTTAAACAGCTGAATGCAAGTTTATCTATGGCTTGTTAGGTTTATCAAAACAACCTGATATGGATGAAAGATGCCCAATGGAGGCAGGATTTATTGCAGAGGAAAAAAGAAGTTGTAGGTAGAAAGAGTAGTACCTTACCCTCTTTACAGATGGTAGAGTCTGGTTTAGCTAAATGGTAAGTACATTTGTTTGATACAAAATAAGGAAAACCAGGACCTAATTTAGTTAAATTTACCTCTGCAAGAATCTTCTGTACAATTTTATCTTGGGATTCTAGTATCTTTCTCAGGTAGGAATGGACAGTAGAGTGGAAATGTGTAATTGTAGCAATCTAAAATGGTGGCTGTCAGGTGTCACAAGACTGCACTTCTGTTGAACGGTGTTTGACATGGTGCTAGTTAAGAGTTTGGAAGAAAGCCATTTTTGGAGCTAGTGTAATACCTAAATTGCTTTTTCTAAAGAGATGAGATATGAATTCAAAATAATCCTTCAGCTGGCTAAGGTTTGTTTTTTTAAGCAAGTGTCTACACGTACACTGGGGTTGTATTTAAATAGATCCATAAATTCTTTGCTTATTATATGACATTGTTGGGAAACTTCATCTGTCTTATTCAGCTGGTAAAACCTGAGCAAATGCTTAGGTGTTGAGAATAGTTAATCACCTTGTCATGGTTACTGCGATCTATGGTTGATCATGTCCAGACTTTTCCTGTCCCCTTGAGATGAGATCTTAGTTTCTTTATCCTTAAAATGTAGCCGTATTTCAAATTAATACTTCTGACTGATATTTGAAGTGCTCTGAAGGAAGTATGAAGATGGAAGGGACTAGAGAAGTGCAAACTGTTATTATTATACTTCAGCTAAAATTAAATTTTATGCTCTCTAGAAAGAAAATCTGCCAAAGTTAATATTTAATCTGGTGGACTATCAATAATTTATTCAAGAAATTCATGTGAACCACAAAAACCATGCAACAGAAATGTTCAGGTGTTGAAGTCTGCATAATGTAGCCTTTATAAATCTTTACATTTTAAAGTAACCAACAGATTCATCATTAATTTTTGGATGATGTACAGAACATTCTGTCCCCCTTTCCATCTGTTTTGGAAAATTATCTTTTTCTTTGACTTTTTTTTTTTCCATCGGAGCAAAAATGCTAAGTAATCCTGAAGACAGGAACTGTATTTATAGGCCTCCAGTTATCTCACTGAGAGAAGCATTAATGCAAATCAGTTTATGCCTTTTAAAGAATGCTGCAATCATGTGATGCCTTTCTCAGGCATGAAAGATAAGGTATATCAAATTTAGAGGCTCTTGATATAGGTATAGCCTCTTAAAGAAAAACCTTTGCTGTTATGATGCGAAAAGTGTGCAAAAAAGAAAAAAGTGGTGGATTTATGTGTGTATTTTAGGGGGGAAAAAGCTAATAAAAACCTGTTAGACTATCCCCAACTCCGACAATCACATAATTTGTGTAAAGTCTGTGCAGCGATTTGTTAATATGGTTGCTATGGCAACTGAAAACCTACATCTCTTCAAGGTAAAATCAGAAGTGCTGTGAGTGTGGAAACACAAGAATCGACTTTACACATACACAAAGGCATGCTTTGTCTCTTCTGTGTCTTTTCACAACAGATAATGACTAATGCTTTTCTTTTGATTTTTCTTTTCCGTTCTGGCACTGGGAAGGGTAATTGTGAGTACTGAGGGTAAAATGTGAAACCCACTGGGGGACTGAGACACTATTACCTGCTGCAGTGCCAGCAATTTCTTCAGCAGATGGTATCAGGTCTAAAAAGAGTCTAATTGGCTTATCATAGCCAATGCACATGTTACAAGTGCTTAGACAAAACCAGCAAATACACATTAGCTTGATGACTTCATTTTTGTAGCTGTGCTTTTAAAGAAAAATGTTGGCAGGATAGTACAACCCTGTTTGAAAGAGCTGGATTCAAGTCTCTAGGAGCCTGCAATCCTTTGCTGGAGTCCTAGTACAAGTTACTAAAAACATCTATGTTCGATCTTATGGGCTGGCACAACCTGTGCGTTTGCACGGGAAACTCTGTGCTGTCCCTACTATAGGCATTAGTCTGCTGCATCACTGGTGAACTGCCAAAGTCCAGGTAACTTCACAGGAGCTGTCTCAAAAGATCCATCTGAAGTAAATGTGTCTTTCATGAGTACTTCTAAAGAGCATTCATTTAAAGTTCATGTCGTACGTAACATTTAAGTACAACTCCTCTGGTCCTCTGACTGGCATGTGCACAAGACTAGACTGCTGATCTGGCTAAGGAAGTGATAGGTAAAAAGCAGCTTCGCAAGGTCTGGACTGGGGAATTGATAGGATCAGCTTGCTCTAGTTCAGCAGGAAATTTAGCTCAATGTGTTGGAATCATAAAAAAAAAAAAGCACTGATTGAAAATACAAGATTTGTTTTGCTCCCATCCAGTTGTTTCCCATTTCAAAAGATGTTAAGCATCTGTGAGGGCTCTCAGGGGTTGTTTCGAGGGTCAAAGGACTTCAGAGGTCCAAAGGAGAGTGAGTGGCTGATCTGAAGATGGTTTTGGCCAGGGCATAATGCAGATGTACCAAGCATGTAGCAGATGAAGTGATTCTATACTTTCAGTCTGCTGTACCAACTGGCACAGCTGATCGATGCATTAGATGTAAGGACTTTTGGTAATTTTTTTTTTTATTGCCTTTAAAAAATATACTGGCCGCTGTGCCATCATGAAGCTTTCTGTAGGTCCACAATGTTGCCTCAAAAATAAGAAAAGAGCTATCAGATCCTCAAGCTGATATGTGCTAGAAGCCTTCTTTTGTTATCGATCTGAGTGAGGGTGCTAAGGAGATGCTACAGATGGGCCATCTGTGTGAACACAAAGTGAGACTTACATAAGGAAAGTTGGCATATTGCATTGCTTCATCGTCTTTCCTCACTGATTTCCCATATATACATATAATTATATATATTCATGCATAAATATATGAAATAGGCTAATTAATGTTCGATCACTTGGACTTTTTTTTAAACTAAATTCAAACAGAGGCACATGTCTCATGGGAGTTGTTAGGGAAGGTCAGCTAATGTTTCTAAAGCATTGTCATGATCTGTAAAATGTTAATGATTCATATACTGTGGTTTAAGGAAAGTAATGGAATTCAGGAAAATGTAATTTTGTGGGAGATGGTATAGTCTTGCTAACAAGCTATACCTGTCAGTTTTAATGAGCAGAAGGATTTCTCCCTGTTTCTTTCTATAGGACTTATCAACAAAATTAGTCCATTGCTGTTGGTAGGGTTTTCTGAGTTTTTCCATTTTATTGCAAAGCGGCTATTGAATATCCAGTGTTAAGAAAAATAACTAAAAATCTCTGTAGATAAAATGTGTTTTTTCTTTTTTTTTTCTTTTGTCCATTTTCTCATGATTTTCTAGATAGCAAAGGTGGTTCTCTAGATGCTAGATGAAGCCATTCAGTGTCTGTCTGTGAAACAGAACTGACTTCACAGCTTATCAGTGCTTGTCAATACTCATTCTGGACCTTCTAACTACTATGATTTGCCAGAAGGTGATTCTGTCAAATTTTTCATGCAGCTGATTAGTTAAACTGGTTAGCAAAGCTTGCCTTAGCTGTAAAAATAAGCCATTCATTTATGTGTTGTGTAGTCTGTACATTTTCAAAAATCTTTGTTGTCTTGGATTGAAACTGCTTTTTTTCTACTTCAGGAGCTCCGGAATGCGTGTGTCCTCACTGGGCAGCCTAACTTAATAACAAAATCAAACAAAAACAAACCCTCAGGGAAGCTAATTGACTCTGTTTGTCTTTGGCATATAATATGCCATCCAGGAAAAAGTAGCAAACATTAAAACACAAACAAAAAAAACCCACAAACTCTTATCAGTTTCTTACAAACTTGCAAATGCAAGAGGATAAAACCCTGAATTTGAAAGAATCTGTGGACTTGTCTTGTGCAGACCATATAGGGAGAATAATTCTGAATCTAAAAACAGAATTAAAAGAACTTTTCCCCTGTGCAGTTATTGCAAGATTTGAAGGCCAAACATATTCAGATGAGCCTGGGCACAGAGTTGCTGCATCAGATAGCAAAAGGAAATTATCCTGTGGAGATTCGCTGAATTCATGTAGTTACTGTTAGCATACTGAGAAACAGGGGCACAGAAGCTGCTTTTGTTGACTTACACAATGAGATTATAGAAGAGTGGAGATTATAGGAAGGGAACAGACCCAGGAACCCACAGAGTGTTATTTGTTGAGCATGATAGTGAAACAGAACTGTCTACAAATCCTTATTCAGTTCCACAGTTCCTTGTAGGTTTAGGCACAGATTCACACATGTTTTACAAGATTTGCTGACTGCTTGTGGGATAGGATTGATTGTGACTCTCCAGGACCCCGTCAGCAGTCTGTATGACACGTAATATTCTGACTTTTGTCATGCTTGGATTTTGTGTTCTGTTTTAGTTTATAAGTTGTTTTCAGTTTGAACTTTTTTTTTTTCCAGTTGCTATCATGATAGAAGGTTACAAAAACATGAGTATATATCAATTAGCAGTACTGTTCTTAAATTACTTCTTGTATGAAACCATGAGGTTTGTGGTTTAAAAACTTGTGTAGGTCCACTTTTCTGGAAAGAAACAGGTATGCCAAAAGGTTTCTCTGAACTATTTATATATAGGGAGGGCAAGCTGTCTATAGAAACCTATACAGTGGCAACCTGTGTCTCCAAATTAGCAAGCAACTAGAGTCTGATTAAAATTTATATTGGATTCGGCAAGTCAGAGTTTTCTTATCTAGCACAATCTATAAAATTAATCAGCAACGAAATACCACATGCAGATTGGCAAGCTCTTCATCCAAGAAGTTTTAGAAAATAAGCACAACTGGCACTTCAGATCCCCAACACATATGAGAACAACATGCTTCACAGCAGTTTGTCACAAAACAGCGTGCATATTAGCAATTCATTACTCATTAAGACTGCCATGTGTGCAATAAATGCACATACATATGATTCTATTCCTGGGAGTGCTGCTTCATTGTATGGGTTGCTTGTGGCTTCCGTTGTCACTTAAGAGTCCCCTCTATAAGTAAATGCTTGTTTCTGGTTTCACAGATGCTATTTGGAGCACAGCAGGCTATAAGCCTTGTGTAAGAGGTTTGTTGCGATGGCTTAAAGGCATCAGCATCAGTGTTGCAAATGCCCATTGTATCACCCCTGGAGAACCCTATGGAAAGTAATGTGATTATTCATTTGGATTTTAAGCTGTATGGTAAAACCTCAAAAGCTATGGCAGGATGGGCTATATGAGTTCCTCCATAATTCTGCATCCCAGTAGAGACCTGGCTGGGAATAAAGTTCTTAGTGATCATACGAAAAGAAGGTACATGTTTCTGTAGTTGCAAAAAGCCACATCTCTTCAAAGCACTGTTGTTAGGTATCTCATTAGTGCTTCCTGCACTGGTGTTCATAAACGTTTTTCTGATGTGCTGTACACACTCTACAGAATGAGGGAGTAGTACTCCTTGCAATTTTCAGCTCCAAGTAAACAGTCTTCACAATAGTATTAAAAATTTCCATCCCAGGTTGCTCCAGGCCAGCAGCCCAGGAGCTTATTTCCCAACCTCTCATTTATTAACCATGAACCAGTATCAGTATTAGATGGCCTGGGGAAGACAATTTATAGACTTCTATACTGGATAGGGCTTTCTGTTGCCATACTGTCATCCTGAAGGAGTGGGACACTTTTTTTTAAAATTTTTTTTTTTTTGGTCCAGGTCTGTGATATATTCAGGCTGGATTATTTCATGCTGAGTTTCTGGAGTACCTATGTCTGCAAACCAACAAGATCCTTCATTGGGCTAATTGGCCTGCTGCCCAGGTACACAGGGAAATTCTGCCACAGAGTTGTCAAAATCTGTTTTATAACCTTCTTGGCAGTTTGCAACATCCTTACACATTGCTGCAACCCCTAAAAGGGCTTTCCTGGACTGTTTGTGAGTAGATGCTTCTCTGGACATCATTCTGAACTGCTGAATATGCTGGCTGCAGTCAGCAGGATCTCCCTTAGTCAGTCTGTACACCCAGTCCTGTGGAGAGGGATGCACAGGGGATGTGACCTTAGTGAGACTGTATAGTGGGGTGGATAAGTATACAGTTTACTGCAATTCTGAATGATACTTACTGTTGTTCAAACAAGTTTATAATAAAATATTCTTAAATAATCCTGCAATGCTGAGATGGTAGTAATGAGTGTTTTTTTGGCGGAATCTGCATTCTCATTGCTCCAGTCTAGTCCTCTTGCTCAGATGATTCTTTAAGTCAAGGACAGTTTATTCATTGCTAAAAAGCGACATTTCCTTCTCCCCAGAGCTTAGTTTCTAAACCTCAGAAATACTGAATTGTAAGACAGTGGATGGTTAGAATTGATTTTAGAAAATTATTGCTCAAGATGAGTGTTTAGGATGTTCCAAGGTTGCTACATAGTACTTTTTTATAATTACAATCTCCACTTCACCATCATATTTTGAATGTTTGAGTGATTTGAACTGAAGTAGGTTTTAGTTTTGTATGTTGTTCTTATTTCATTTTGTTCTCCCCCGCATCCCCCCCAAGCCAAAAGCAATTTCATCTGGCAATTTGAGAAATCAGTTATAGTGAATAATGAAGTCTTATACTGAATGCACTTTAAGTAGAGTGTGTAATCATTTGTCTAAATAGTGCTGCATGTTTTGACTTTAAAGAATTTGGCCCTCCTTAATTTGTAAGTTCTCATTTGTGCTCAGGCTTCAAATGAGTGTTAGTAGATGTTGGCAAGAGGAAGGAGCTAACCACTGTGCAAGTTTGTGGCCCATGCTTGGTGACTTCCAGCAAGATATATCATTACCCTTAAGAATTCTTGATTAATAATCACTTCTCCTCTTTTCAGTTTGGTCAGCTGAACATTGAATCTAATTTTATACCAGTGCTGACCTAATTTTAGGAAACTGAAGTTCCTGTGGGGCCTGTATTACTCCCTAGCCTATTTTCTGTGAGCGCCTCTTACAAGGGAATATCTGAGGCTTGCCTTGGAGTCCAAAAACCTTAACCAAAGGCAACACATTTTTGTGTAGGCTCTTCTTGCATGATATGTACCCTGCTGTAACCTTTCCTTTAAGATTTTGTTTAGGCAGCGGTTCTCATGGTTTATTGCTGCTTGTGGTCACAGTAAGGGATGGAGCACAAAGGCAAATCAAGTTTTCTGAATTGCTTTCAATCAAATACGTTTCCCAATCATGCTTACTTTGAACGCTAGTATTCGAGCCCACTTGAGTATCTCATTGTGATATGAAAGTTTAGACCTGTAAATAATAAATTAAATACATTATGGCTAACTAGTTGCTAGGAAAGGTAAGTGATTTCATTCACTCACATCCTTATTTATTGCACAAATGTTTATACAAATGGGGGGTTTATCTTCAACCTTTTTTCTTGGATCACAGACAAGCCCTTCTTTTTTTTTAAATGGTGATGGTTCTTACAGTAACAGCTGGAGAACAGAGCGAGCTGAAAGAAAGTTAGTGCTCCTTTCAGGGAAACGAAGCACACACAAATGTGCTTCCCTTTGACACAGCGAATGCCATTGTTCTGCTATTGCTTACACACTTTTCCTGTTTTAATGTACTTGAGTTGCTCCTGTTGAATTGTATCCATTGTCTGTGATAAGCTGAGAATAGGGGATGATGAAGTGGTGGCTTCCTGGAAAGAAGCAGAATTAATCTTCAGAATTCCTCATCCCTATAAAAGGCCTTCTGACAATTTGAAAACTGACAAGCACAAGCATTGTTAAAATTGGAAAAAATCCCTGTTGGATTGTCCATTTGAGCACATTTTTAGGCTGGAAGATTTTACTAGCTAGTTACAAATATATTGATTTTTAAAAAGAAATTATTGACCTTTAAAACCCTGGAGTCAGCTGTTGCCTGGCTTTTGGTTATTTGTATTCACAGAGGCCTAGGTAAAAGCTGGCAATTTTGAGTCAGACACTAAGCAATGATCAGAAGTGAGGGGTGGGTGAGGAAAACCTTGTATTTACATGAAATATAATTACACAAGACTGACTGCAGAAGGCTGAGGTACCACTTAGAGGATGTGGGTCTACAATCCAGAGCGGGGGACCTTAAACTTTGTTTCTTCCCTTTGTCCACCCCCTTTCTGGGACAATTCTTAGACCATCTGCAATTTGAAAAAGTTGGTTTATTGTTCTCTGCTGTGGCTGTCCCACACATGCTGTGGTAACAGTTAGTAATAACTTTTTTTTAGTAATATTAGATCCTACCCTCTAAGCAGTTTAGTACTCACTGAAATGTCTGTGATTGTAGGTTTCTGAATGAGGGCTGAATGTATGAACCACTAATTGTTGTATTTATCAGAAGAGGACTGGGATATTTCTGCTGGCCTTGTTGTATTTACATTTTCACCTGAGAAAATAAATTGTTTCCTAAGTTCAGGCAGAGGAACAATTTTCTGGCTGTCAAAACATATCAAGAAGTGGTATATGAATGGGATATTTGTTGCTGTGAGTTAACAGTACAGATGTGAGGATAAAAATGCTGTTATTTAGCAACTATAGATTGATGATGGATTAAATAATATACATTGGGTTGTTTTTCTGTTGATTTTTCTTCTGTTTTTCCTTACTTAAAAAGCTCAGTTAGTATCACTGAATTTCCCATACCCAGCAGGTTAACTAGTGTAGAAGGCTTGGCTCTGGCATATCTCAGATTTTCAGTGAAAAGAGATTGTCATAATTTAGCACGGCTCTTGAGTCACAACAGGAGAAAATCCAATCCATATTTAGTTCTATAGCTTTCAGTTTTTATACTAGTAATAGATTAGCACCCACGTTTCTTCCCTTCATTAGTTCTTTCTTCAGCAGACTACAGATCTCTAATATTTCAGTAATTTTAAGGAGATGTTCACATCATGTTCTTTGTATTTTAGTGGTTGTTGTGTCTTTTCGTTTGTGCATCACAAAATCCACTGTCCCATACCTCCACCATCTATAAGACTTTTTTCCTTATGGATGCCCAGCCTTGTGTACTGGAACTGGGAGATTAAAAGGCAGTGTGGGTTCTGCTGTCTTGACAGTCTGTGGATAATGAGCTGTCCGATAGAAAGGTCAGAAGTCATGCTCCCTGTCCCACTGCCACAGAGAAAATCCATTTGTCCCGCACTGCTTCAGAATGATAATTAACAAGACTATGAAAGATGTAGAATTGATTTTGATGTTTACAAGGGCATGTAGTGATAGGACAAGGGGTAATGGTTGGAAGCTGGGAGAGGGCAGGTTTACACTAGATACAAGGAAGAAGTTCTTCACCCTGAGGGTGGTGAGACACTGGAACAGGTTGCCTGAAGAAGTTATGGATGCCCCATCCCTGGAAGTGTTCAAGACCAGGTTGGATGGAGCCTTGAGCAACCTGATCTAGTGGGAGGTGCCCCCGCCATGGCAGAGGGGGTTGGAACTGGGTGATTTTTGAGGTCCCTTCCAACCCAAACCATTCTATGATTGTATGATTATAAATCAATGTCATAGTGGTAACCATCTTTTGCTATGGTAAATGTTCTTTAACACCACAAATCCCAATGCCCACACCTCCCCCCTGCCCCCAGCAGGCATTACCTCTTCTTCCATAGCACAAGGATGGTGAGCTGAAGGTGCAGATGTCTTGTCAGGAGGCTTGGATCTAAAGACCTATGTTTTAGTTCCTGACCACAGTATGGACCATAGGACAACCCTAGGTTTGGGGGAGATGACATCTGTAACACCATCTGTATATTCTATTTGCCACTTTATTTCATTCCATTTTGGTTTTTTTTTTCTTTTTCTTTTGTATTTTAATCCTTATTGCTTTACTAATTCTTCCCTAAATCCATTATAAATGTGGAAATGTTGAGAGTAAAGGAGGGGAGCAAATACTTTTTTCCCTTTTCCTTTCCAATGCACTCTATCTCTTCCTTTCTCCCTTAGCTGTGTTTATTTTATTTGTTAGCAGGAGCAATGCTGCAAACAGATTTTTCAGGTGGCAGTAGGGAGCACAGAGAACGGCTGAGGGAACTGAGTAGTTTTCTCAGTCAGTAAATCCTACCATACTTCTGCACAGGGAGATTAGTCTCTCCTGGTCCAGTTCTCTCCTACAGCATAAAAGACATTCTTCCATTTTTTGAATCATGGTATGTATGCATTTGGCTCCAAAGAACTTTATACGCTCCTTTTGCAAGAAAGTGCACAAAGAGAGCTGACATTTACATTTACCCTTCGAGGTGCAGCACTGATAAACTTTTGATTAATGTTAAACTTAGCAGTTTTTTCTCTTTCCCTATTATGGTATCTAGGAACAATATGCTGAAGAAAAAGTACATTATTCAGGCAGGGGAAAAAAAAAGTAATAATGTGATATTGTTGCAATTCTCCTGACACTTCTGGAATTAGTAATAACTTTTTTTTTTAATAGCAAGTTGTAGAAGGGCCTGTTATCTGCCTTAAGTTCTAGTTCATGTTCTCTAATCACTTTCCCTTTCTTTTTAAGTTTTTCTTAGCTTTGTGTGAGCAATGCATTTTGAGATTAAATAGCCATGCTTAGGTGGGGTGATTGTGTTGCAAGGTAGGGGGCATTAGGTTAGCTGGCTTGAGTTGTCCGGGGAGCAGAAGGGAATGATCCCACTCTGTTAGGGTCAGCAGTTGTAAGGTCCTGCACTTGCAGCCTGTATTATCATTTTCAAGATCTGAAATGATTTTTATAACAATAGACTTACCTATATAAGATACTAGGCTTGACACAGGTAAAATTGGATGAAATTACAGGGTTACTGTGGTATGCTATAAGTCAGACTCAATTATTCGGTGATCCCACTTGGCTTTAATATTTATGGATCTTTCTGTTAGGTTTTTTCTTTTTTTCATCAAATATCAAACTTCATTGCAAGCACAAATATCGAACGTAGTTATTTTCAACTCCTGAGGTTTCAAACCCATTAAACAGTAGAGAGGATCCATAATTGTTTTATTACTAATACTGAAAGTGTAATAATACTAGTGGCAGCAGAGGACAGTGAGCAAAACAATGAGAAAAATGTAAAGGCATAAATAGCATCATTAAAATTGTTTCACAGAAGATAATCACGACTGTCAGGTTAGTATTTCAGACCACAGTTTTAATTAACTCTTTCTTCCATTTCCCTGGTGAAGAAACTAGCTGTAGAATTATTTGTCTATCTTAGCAGTGCAAGGCTTTCTGTATTGTTTTCTTTCCTTTCACATCAGCTACGAGCTGTAGTGAACTTAACAACTATAATGTAGTAGATGCTTTCTGCAGTTCCTGGTAACACAGAGGTTGTCTTTTTTAGCCTAATGTTTTTGTCAGTTCCCAGTTCATTCTGTCCTGGCCTCCAAGGGCAGTAGACGGGGTATGCACAGTTCTTGGTGCCTCCTGGAGCGGTATGGCATTGCTGTGCTGCACACCACTGCAGTAGTGCCCCCAAGAAGGAAGCCTGAACTGTGTCCTGGAGTTTTATGGGATAATTTCTTGTTTACTATGCATTCAGTATAGTAGACATGATATAGTGGTGATGGTAAAGTTGCGAGTATGTGGCTGTAAGCAAGGCAGAGTTTGTAGGTGCTTTAGGAACAGAAGAAAGCTGGTCTGCTCTCTTCTATTTACGTGAGGATGCCTATTTAAAGTTATTATTTCTGCCTACAACCTTACCTCAAAATGATCAGACGTGATTTGTGAAGCTGCAGTTGTATTTCTGTTTTGGATTTGGTGGGGTTTTTTTTGCTTCTTTAACATCTGAAACTGTTAGTGTCATACATGCACACGTATGTACACACAGCGCACAGGTTCATATGATTTCTTGAGTGATTTATCTTTTTGAATTTTATGACAAGTCTTGTAATGTTTATGACCTAGAAAAAAAGCTTGAATCTTTTCATCGTAAAGGATGGAAAGAAGTCTGTAACAGAGAGTTACGTATCTCATTTGCTGTTTCCACCACATGCTTTGTTTTTGCCCTTGTACATCTTGATGCGTTGGTCTTGTCCCATAAAATTCCGGTATCTCTGCAGCATGCGAATTTGTCCTTTGCTGTATGGTTTCAAGTAATGTGTGGCTACAGGCTCCAAGCTTCCTTATAAATCAGCAATCTCAGTAATTTTGTTAGTAAAACCTTCTCCTGGATGGCTTTTACTCTGTTTGTTTCACCATGTGGATCATGGTGTTGTCCTCTGTGTAACCTACAAATCACTTGGATGATACACACTTCGCTAAACGTTACCCAGCATTGCTGGTGCCCTCAGGAATAAGAACACTTTTCTCAAACACACACCATTAGCATGACAAGGTTGGGAAACACACGAGGAGAAATAGGAAGGAAAAGCTATGTAGAGCTTGTTGAGTATAGCCAAAAATTTGGATTATGTCTAAGATCAATTTCAGATGTGTCATCCACTGGAACCGCTCTAGAGAATGTACTCTAGTCTCAGAATGTTTCCCTTTTAACTGTTGTTGGTTTATTCACACAGATTGTCTTTAATGCAGAGTTCCTAAACTAGCCAATTACTCAATAATGAAATTGCCTCAAAAACTAAAGAGAATACATGCCTAGCATGCTTAGTTTCTTCATCATTTTGGAAATTTGAATTACAATCAAAGGAAAGCAAACAAGCAAGCTGATATTGAGTGAAAAGACTTTTCACACGTTAATGAAATGAATGAGAAGGAAAAAAGTTAATGTTTTTTCTGTTATTTCATTTGTTGAAAGACATCAGTTTTCACAAGTCCAAATTATATTATAAAGCTCAAAAATATGGGAAAAGCTACTTCGTGGTGAACACAATATTGTTTCTATTTTGCTTGAGCAAGAAAGAATTAAAATGGTGCCTTGGAAACGGCACCATCTGTGTTTTATCTGGGAGAAAATATAGAGCACTATTTGGAATAAATAAATAAATTATACAGTTTTTATGGAAAAGGAATTAGTCCTAACAAAATAATTAAAGAGAAACTGAAAATTGCTGACATTATTCTAAAGAAGAGTCTGTTAAACTTGGTTATGATTGAAATGGACATATTACCTTGTATTTGATTCTGACACTGCTTTCATGCATGTATCCTGAGATACATTACAAATTTCTTACGTACTCGTTTATGGTTCAGTTGGTTGTACTCTTCACTAGTGTAAGTGATCAAAGGTTCAAACTCTCTTAGACTGAAAATGCTACAAGAGCATGGTCAAGCTTGTTGAGGAATACAAAAATTGAAGACAAGGAAGCAATAGTACCTCTCCAACAGAGTCATTCACCCTTAATTTACAGAATGTTTGAAACCAAGACTTCCTTAATCTGAGAAAAGAAAAATGGTGTCATCAAAAGGTAACGTCTAATCATAAGGGTTGCATGCCTGTTTTGCATAGCATACCTGCCTGCCTTTCATCCCTATGAACATCCTTAGTCTTAAACTAAGATTAGATTTGATCTTAATTGATAAGACTATGTTACAAGAAGTTCCTGGAAAGCGAAATAGCAAGCGTGTGAAATGTCCTCTGTTCTAAAACCAGTGCCTGTGTGCTGTTCAAATTAAAATACCATTTTAATGATGATTAATAGAACTGTTCAAAATGTTACCTGTAGGTACTCTTTGTTTACCTTTTAACAAAGTACTATGTGGTGGGGAAGAGATAATCTTGACTCTGTTCAGTGTGCAATGCATAGAGTTACAGCTGCCTGAGTTACAGTGACACTAATAGTGAACCATGAAAGTGGCTAGGTGTGCTTGTTGCAATGGAGAATGAAATTTTACCCATCTTTGCATGCCTGTGTGCAGGAGAGTATGGTTTATCGAGTAGCTGGCATGAATCTGATACCTTTCTAGAGCTGGTATGTTCCTGATGTGCAAGACCTTATTGATTTGTTTAGAGCTCCTCATCTTTGGATGGTATTTTACTTTCAAATGAAATCTGCAGAAATAAGTGAGAACTGAAGTGAAGCAGCTTCTATTTAAGCTGATTTTTTGAGCTGAAGTACTTGGCTGAACCTTCACCTTTTCTGAATGAAATCAGTTATAAGACTAAATCCACTTAACTAACGACAGCAAAACTTCTGCCCCTTGTGACTTTACTTTCTGGAGGTCAGCTGCCAAGAGGGACGTGAAACAGAGCTGAGGGGATCCCTGGCCACCCATCAAAGCAACTGCCTGACTCCAGTTAGCTGGTTTGTGACTGGTTTAATTTTTTTAGGCTTAATCAGAGCTCCAGAGTTGAGCATCTCTGTGTCTTAGGGATGTTTCCTGTTGATTCCAGTGTAGCAGCTATGTGTCTTATGCCCCTTGAACATGTAGTTACACTTATAGTGGATTCTCTCTGCAGTAAGATAGGTAGAACAATAGGTAGTACTGCACTAGCTGCTCTGTAGCGGTGCGACTAATTTCCCTCTTGCTGTCCTCCCAACTCACTGGTAAATGAATGACCCTGATCATAGCTAAATAGCATTGGAAGTAGTTGTTTGTTTATTTTAGTGAAAATATTGCACCAGAAATGAAGCCTCACAGAAAGGCCAGTGATAACTCCATACAATCCGTACAAGTCTTATCACCTGGACTGTAGCCAGACCATTTTTTTGACAGCGATATTAAATGCCATACTTTTCCTTAATTCATGTTGTAACAAAAAAGCGCCTCAAATTAAAGCATGTGTTTCTACTTTACAAACAGCTCCTTGCAACTGTGCTGACTTTGCAGCTGCTTCTTGCAGTCTTTGACTTCTGTAATTAGGACAACTGGTGAGCCCAGCTAATGATATTAAACTGACTGGTCCACAAGTCTAGAATGTCATTTATCTCAAGGGTTTAATTTGCTGAGTATGGGGCAACATAATACAAGATTTGCATATATGATGGATGTAACTTGATTTTTTTCTAGCTCTCATTGCCAAGTTACAATAAACTATTATCACAGTAGATCGCCTGCATTTAAATGGAAGAAGATTCTGTCTGAACAGAACCATGCTGATGAAAACTGCTAATATAGTGATGTCTCTGAAGAGAGGAAAATAAAACTGAAAAACCCAACCTGTGAACAGGATGATTTTGTATTCTAGACATAAGCCAGACAGGCTCAAAAATAGCTGTTCAGACCCCAGAGACTGACATGTGCTACAGCTGCAAGTGACTAAGAGCTTGCGTACAATAAATAGCTACTAATTTAAGATTAAATATCATTAACATTATCAAGTGCTTAAAGACAGAATCACAATGATCTGTTGTCTGAATTGCGCATTAGAGTTACTTTCCCTGGAAATAATCTGATACCACTGCAGTCAGGTATCATCTAAATGGTAAGAAAAAAGCGAAATTAAAAAAAAAATACTAAAGTCTCTGCAGTTGTCCAAATTATTAGAAATAATCTTAAAACATAATGCTGGTAAACCCTTTCTGCTTTTTTCAAGTGGAAAAATGTTCTGACAGAAAATGAGGTAGAATCTGTGCTGCCCCATCAAGCTGTTGTCCTACCTCTCCCTGAAGATCCATACCAAAGTCCTTTTTAAGTTCTCTGAAGTAAGAATCTCTTTTCCCCTAATATATTTAAAAGATGGGGGGGGCGGGGGCGGGGCAGGGGAGCAGGACAAGGAGGGCAGTAACCAAGTGTTTGTTACTGCCATCTTTGAGTTCATTCCAAAAATTTTCATCCTAGGTCAACAGACTGTTGGTCTTGGTGATTACTTGGAAGCCAAATGGTGTTCACTGTTAACTGCTGATACCTGTTTGGTCATTTTTGTAGATGTGATCAATGTGAGACCTGTCATCATTTCTGAGTAGAGATTCATAGCAATAATGTCAGGGCAGTTCTTTGTGGATTTAAAAGTCATCTCTTAATAAACTGATTGCCAGTACACAGGAGGTCTGAACAAATAGAATGTGTAACATATTGCAGAAAAATTCTGTATAATGTATAAGAAACATAGGCACATCCAGTTACAATTGCAACATTTTCCACAGTACAGAGAACATGTAAACCAAACCAAATGTCTTCACTGCAGTTAGACCATTAAAGATCCAAAGGTCAGATTGTACGATTCTGCAATGTGCACTAGCTAGTCTAGTATTCTGTTTATAGATTTAGAAAAGCATGATGCTGGGTTAATTTTAAAGGTGTCACCCTCTGAGGTAAGCCGTTTGGTAGAAGGCCTTGGATTAACAGAAATGAAGCTGTAGATGTTCAGTGAAATCACAACTAAAAACTGTCAATCAGCCCCAGCAGAAACCTGCTTAGATAACTCCGCTTGAAATACTGTACCTCCTCAGAAAATGGAATAAAGAAATTTTGCCAGGATTTCAGAATTGGGAGAAGAAGCTTCTCCCTTTACTTTAAATTGCTGTGACAGAGACATGTACTGTTGTTGCAAAAACCCTCCTGCAAAACTGAATTTTTGATTCACAGCAGAAAAACCACAGAGAGGAATGCAGACAGAATATGTAGTGCAGCGCTGCCTGTGCTTCAGCAGACTTGTTCTGGTGGTTTCAGTGAGCACTACTTTTGAAAAGCCTGAAAATGGATTGTATCTATATGATCCTATGAGAATCCCTCAGAGGGAGGGGAAATGACAGGAAAACGTTTCTGTGGACAGTGGAATTTCAACTCATTAAAGTGATGAAACAACTGCCATAGGAATGAATCCTGACGGAGTCCATGACGGATGTCTGATATGCTATATTGCCAGTGGCAGAACACAAAAGCCTGATAATTTAGCAATATTGAGAAGCTTCTTGTATCCACAAGAGCAGGTGGTAGTGCTGCTATAAAAGTTGCATTATGTGGAGAAAATGCGGTTACTAGGCTATATTTTGACCTGCTGTCTCTACCCCCAGGCATAGCTGCGTGGCACACACAGGGTTAACACCAGAAAGGCACACTGGTGGCATGTAATGTCAGGTGTTCAGACACTCACCGAATTAGTTTCAGTGCCAGCTTTTGTACATAGCTTGGCACCCTCAAAGCGTCAGGCAGCTTTAGGGTAAAAAAGACTTTTAAATCTCTTACCTTGGTCTAGTCCAGTGTAGGTTTTTGGTTGTTCTCCGTCCACTACCAGAAAAAGAGAAATTAGTGCCAGATTCCAGTGAGTCATCCTAAATGGCAGAGTAGGCTCACTCCTTGCACCGGCTGCTGGCTGCCTCCGCTGTGTGACAGCTGCCGGCTGGCTGGGGAACAAGCATGTCCCATTCTGCAGCCTGCGGCAGGGGGAGAGGGAAAGGCAGCGCCGGGGAGAGGAGGTGGTAGAGAAAAACAGAGAGAAGGACCAAAACAGAGAGGAGAGAGGCAGAGGCAGGAATATACCATGTGGCTGCGTGCTCCCCTGCTCTGTGTGGTGCTCAGCCTCACAAAGTGCTGCCGAAAAGTTACTTTTTAATACGTGATACACTCTCTGATTTGAGAGCCTCCCCACTCCTGCTCTCTTTTCAGTCTATGCTCAGAGGAGCTTCTCAGCATTTTGGCGATTCCATTATCAGCTCTCTCTTTTGAAGGCTGGCATGGATGCTATACACGGAATATATTCAGTAAAGGAAGTCTGTCTTGTGGCTGTGTGAAAAGCAGCACTTGGTTTCTTGCAGCAGTTTTATGGGCTGTTTATCTGAGAGTGGGAAGAGCAGTAATTCTGGCATCAGAGGAGAAAAAATAGAAAAAGATGTTGGGAAGCACAAAATCGTACACAAGGCTGTTGGGGATGGAGACATTTCTTGGTTACTCCTAACAGAAATGAAGGTTGGGATAATTTCTGAGCCTCTGGTTTATCATCTTTGGACGTATCTCTGCAGATCAGAAGTTGGTGCTAGAGACAGGATCCTTCCTGGGGATTCCCGAAATAATTCTCAAGAGGAAAAAGCAAGTTGATGTAGTGGGTAGCATTGCACTAAATGGCAGAAATTTGTCTGGGGAAACACTGCTAGTTTCTAATCACTTTAAGTCTTCAAAGTACAGTTTAATCATGTCATTGCATTCACACCCCTTGTATGCATATGTTTGTTTATACAAATATTTTTTAGGAAACTAGTACAGGACAGCTTCCAAGAAGTTGGCAATTGCTGTAAGTACTTTAAAGTCACTGGGAAAGAGGCAGAAGTGTGTAGGTTCCCACTGTTTGCTAACTAGTTCTTAGCCCCTACCAAAAGGTAAGCCTGAAGGGCTTTTGTAGGCTTTTGAAGAATTTTTATTAAAATATTTGTAGCAGGAACTTAAGAAAACCAAAAGTGCTACTACCTCTCTGTCAAACTATGCTTAGATGCTCTGAATATTTGTCAAATTCATCTGTGTCTAAAAAGGGGGTATTTCATATTTTGTATTCCTGCAGTGTGAATGTGAGTGGATGGTCTTAATCCTGATTAATTGGCATGTAATTCACAAATAAAACTAGGGAAAGAAATAATAGCATAAAGGTGGAAGAGCTGAAATATATATGTGTTCTTGATCAGCAAACTGAATGTATGATAGTTTCACATCTACTCCAAATGAGCACTGGCATTGGATGTTCTGTCTGTGTTTCCCCCTGCAGAATACAGAACGATGGGGTTTTTTTAATTCTGGTGTTATTGGATAGGGATGGTCCTATGAGAATGAGATATGAGCTCTTCAGTTCTTTTTTTTTTTAACATTTGATTTATTTATATATATAATTCTGACTTTGCTAAAGGTACTAGGGATTTACCAGCCTCATAATTCGTAACGAAGCAGAACAGCAGCTCATATCCAAGAGCTTAGGAAATGTTTCCTTAGGCTGATTGCAGGCAAAATCATACTTTGGTTTTTTACCCTGTAAATTTGAACCACCACTGCAACTTTTTTTTTTTTTCAGCCATAAATTTCTACATCTAACACTGCATGGTGGCACGAACAGTATATACCTGTGAGCCATGTGCTGCTGTAGAGCATAAGGAACTTTCTCCTTCAGCCTGTGAGTGAACAGCATTGAAGAATACCCACAAAAGCATTTAATCCGAACTCCCTGTGGACATGAATTAATCAGAAGAAATAGGTCTTTGGTACCATTGGGTAGTGATCATGGAGAAGCACGTCATCAGGGATAATCAGCTGTAAGATGCCTATCCAGGGTTCATCCAGGTCTCTTAGAAGGCAAACAGAATTGTATGCAAATTCAAGATTGGCTGTATAATAGACCTCAACTGAAAAAACAGTTGGATGGGAGAAGAAAAGGACTTTGCACCATGGAGTACCTCTGCTGTAACAAGGATTATGCTTCAGACACCTATATGGTACTGGAGTTGTCCCTTAAGACCTTGTACTGTTGTGAAGACTTAGTGGGGAGAGGCAATGTAGGGACAGACGTCAATGACAGAGAGTATCACAAAATAATTAAACAAGTTTTTCTGAAGGGGCAGACAGCAGCAGCTGGAGCTGGGTATCCTCTGTGGTAGCGTGGGAGTGCATAGAGATGTCCAGAGGTGTCTGGAGCCAGGTCTGAAGGTGTGCTGGGAGCTTGGAGTGCTGATGCCTAACCGCAAACAGGCTGAGGAACAACAGGGTCGTAGAAGGATGCTTATCCTTGGAAATAAAACTAAACTTGGATTATTATCTGCTGAAGTAGACTAATATTTTGTCTCCTAAACTTAATAATTGATTTATTAAAATTGGGCCAATCTCTTCTATGCTGATTGTTCCCTTTCTATCTACTTGGTATTGCGTGGAGGATGCTCAGTAACCATGTGAACTCTGTTGGCAGATGTGAACCTGAGCTGCATGTTTTGAAGAGACCTTTAGTTAATTGAACCCATTTGTTATTGTTGCCAGTATCACCTGGCAAAACAAAACCACACACATATATGTTTCTGCCTACGTAACTGATGTTTTTGTAGTCAGAAGCTGGCTGCTTACCCAGGCGTTTACTGATGGAGAAGAAATGAAGCAGGTAAATATAATCAATTGTTGTCTGTTTTGGAGCAATTAATGTGACTGTAATTGACATTCATGCATGTTCAGAGAAGCATAGACTTGGTAGATTATTCTGTAGTACAGTTAATTCTACCTTTCACATTGATAGAAATGTAGCTGTATTGCCAACTTATGTTCCTATCAACAAGACAGGAATATTAATATCAAATGGACATGAAGAATGTTTTAAAAGTAGGAAGGACTCACTTGAAATCTTTCTTTCTATAGCCTTGTTCTTCAAATCCCTGGGGGGATATTGCATTAGTTCTTTGCAAATTCTGTTCTCCATTGAAATTTGACCTAGTTTGTCCCCTGCTTGACTGGGAGGATTGCTGCTAGTGTTTTGGAAACGGACATTTGTATCATTGTAGCAATATGGAGTAAATTGTAATTCCAATTACACTTGTACAGCTTGAACGGACAAAACCTGCATGAGTAAGGCACTTTCTTGTAAAAGCACTGGCTGATGACAGGAATGTTATTTTCTGGAGAGGCTGGTTGACGTACTTCTCAGGAGCAGATAGTGTGGATTTGGGTATGCCAGAATAGTCCTTAGGATACCAGTTGCCAAAATAATCGGAAGTCTTTGCTCCAGAGATAATGAGCAGGTCAAGAATTAAATTAAATTGTAAGTCAGAAGTTGGTGGGATTGTGTACAAAAACTGGTAGTGCAAGTGCATTTGTCTGTAGCTGACATAAAGCTGAGGCTGCCTGGGGAAGCTTGTGACATCTGTATCACTGCAATATTCAAAACCAGTTCTGGCAAACATAAGAACACAAGAGGGCATCCAGAAAAAAAGAAAGTACTTTTACTCTGAACATGCCTGCTGTGATTTTCTTTCTTTCCCATGTGCAAAACATTCACTGAATATATAAAGGAATTAGGTCAGAGCTTGTCCTTTTTCTTGACTTATCATTGAATGCAACAGAATCACTTGATTGTAGAATCACTTTTTGGACTGTTGAGTTTTATTTTTGAGTAGCTAGGCACCTTCCAAGAAATTACTGAAATCTCTGGAAATCAGTGATTTTCCTGAGTTCTTCTGAAGCAATATAAGCCATGTACTCATTTCTTACCCTTCCTCATCCAAGTTGTTACTGCTTCTCGATTTCATCCCTTCACACCTCTTTGTCTTTGGTTGCAAACAAAGAGAGAACAAAGCTTTTTTTTTTTCCTTTTTCTTCCAAAGGCGTACGCTTTTATGTTTAGTTGCAGTTAAGACTCCAGCTGAAGTTACATTTCAGTCAAAATTTTGTGCTTCAATCTATGTGCTGAAAAAAATTGTTATTTTTAATCCAGTAACAAGTTCCAAGTGTTGGTCCTGCTATATCTCCTCTCACAAGCATTATTTTGAGGTTGAAGTAATGTAGTTTGAATTCTGGAAAGTAATATAGACTTCAGAAAAGCTTTAACCTTGACTATGAAGGGCAAACCTACTTCAGTGATGATCTGCTAGATATAGAGAATGTTGATTTACAAAGTACAATTCCAGAGTGCAAAATCGTTACAAAGTTGTGGGTTTTTGTCAATACTTAGTTTGCAGCCTGGAGTAATAAATTTGATGTTAGACATATATTTATGTTCAAGAATCTGAACTTATTGTAACACCAGTATTTTTTGAATGGCAGATATTATGTCCATAAATTTATTCATATGAAAAACTATTATTTTTAAACCAATGAAATACATTATATGAGTGAGCACTTGAGCTGAAAAGATGGCTTTCAGAGCTGCCATTGGCTGTGTGTAGATACCTGTGTTTCTGCTTACTTTTTAAATATGAGGAATGGCATTGAGGGAGAACACAAGAGGACCACGTAAAGAAGAGAAAGGACTTTTTGTCAGTAAATAAATAAGCTGTACTGTTAATTGGTGAGAATATTTCATGATTGCTGAAGCTGACTAAAAAGCTGAAATTTTTATTTCTTGCAGAACTAGTCAGATAAAAAAAATCCTCTATATTGTGAAAAGATGGAAATTTTTTAAAATTACAATTTAGAAAGATGACACTGCATTGGATCTATTTCATTCCTATGCCACAACGCTGCTAAACCTGTCATTTTTGGTTTTGCCTGCACTGTCTCTGAATACTCCAATGGTATGGATTTCTCTGTTGCCCTCGGCAACTTATTCCAGTAGTTAGAAAGTTTGGTTGTTTTTTTTTTCATAATGTCTAATGCAATGGTTCATCAAAATACGTTGACCATCACTTTTTGTCGTAATCGTGAAGAAGGGGAGCTGACTAATCCCTTTCTTCTGTGGCCGCTTTTTGAGCAATTGTTGTGTCTGCCCATGTCTCATCTTTATGAGGTGGGCAAACCATCTCTGAAAACGTTTGCTCTCACTGTATTGTCACATGAGAGGATACTTTTGAAAACAGGTGGATAGTCTTCCTGCAGAGTATTCAAGTGAACTTAACTCTGTAGCACTGTATAGGGTGAATCAGTATCCCTGAGCACCAAGGAGATGATCTCAGGTTTCTAAAGCAATAGCTTTTATACATCACATGCACTGTGTGATTTTACATGGATGCTGAGCCCTTGAAAACAGATTTTGTAAGACACTTGTAGTACTGTAGCTAATTTGTAGTTGCAGTTTCCATTGTGAAACAATGTTTTCATGTCTGAATAATTCCTAAAAAAAATTCCCCTTGGTTCAGTTGTTGTTTAAGGACTTGAGACAAGTTTTTTTTTCTTTATTAAATTGTGACAAAAAAATATTTTGGTCATTGTTGCTTCTGAAAGACTTTTGCAGCTGATTCATATATGATAATAAACCTGTAACTGAGAAAGTGGCGAAAGTCAAAGGCTAAAAATCTTTTAACAAAGTATTTTTTACACTGGAAAATTAACAGTCCATTCACATGCTAGACTAGCAGGATTTTTTTCCACTGCTTTCCTCCTCTTTTCCCACTGGAAATGTGTCTGTTTTAGTACGAGTTCTGGACTAGTTCGTCCAGATGAATGATAGATTCAGATCCAGCCAGTATTTGTGGTTAAGACTCTTCTTGGAAGCCAACTTCAAATTTATGCCTTACATTGAATGACAGAGACTCTCCCTGAATCAGAGGAGTTGGGAAGTGTGCCATATCAAGTGTTATTCCATTTTACTAAAATGACTTCAGAACCCAAATAAATTTGAAGTTTAAAAACAAAACAAAACAAAACAAAAAAAACCCAACAAAACAAAACTCAAACCCCAATAAGTTTCTAGCTGTCAAGGGAACAGATAGTTGAATAAGGGATATTTATGTGGGTTCAGAGTTAAGTTTGATGCCCTTTCTCAACAGTACACTTCAGCTTTATTCTTATTAGAGGCTGGCATGAGCAATTGTCTACTGTTTATTCAAAAGCATTAAAGGTGCCCCATGGCAAGTGCACTCACACTGAGGTATACTCAGACTAATATTTGGGTAGGGCTTACTGTTCCAGAAACTTGGAGTAGCTCAAGTTGGGTGCCCAAAATTGGAAAATATCCATCTCATTTTCTTTTTATATGACAGTGATACAATCCTATACACGAAGACCTTTCTCTAAAAAGCTTAGTGGTCTCCTTAAAACATTGCGGAAGCATCTCTCTCAACCACAGACTAGCATTTTTCACTTTGAATCTTTTTCAAATGATGCAGTGTGAGAGAAGATTCAGAAGCAATTAAAATTGCAATTATTTGTTTTGTTTTGTTTGTTAATGAAATGGGTTTGTTTGAATGAGAGGAATATAGTTATAATTTAGACTAAATTGTTCTCGGAGTCTTGAAATTCCAAGTAATTGGTATCTACTGTTAGCAAAATGTTTACATACCTGTACCCGAGAAAATCTAGTTAGTAATCTGTCATTTTCTTATTTCCCCAATGGGTAAAGCTTAGAAAATGCAGCTTGCTTCACTGAGCTGGCATTTGTTGCTGGCAGAATTGGTACTTGGTGCTACACCACTTCACTTTTGGAGGGGAAGGTAGTAACACAGTCTTGCCTGGTACAATAGGTATTTTGGGCTTGAGAGGTAATGAGAGGTTTAAAAGTGTGAAGAAGAGTTGCAGATACCTGGTTTTGATAGCCCATGCATCCTGGAAATTTAATTACATATTATTGGCTGTTTTCTGTGCTATTAATGTTGTGAAATGGCATATGAGGGACATGGTCTCAATTAGCCCTTGCGTTAGCTTTTTGTCATTAATGTGTGTCAGTATTGATGCTTTTAATTGCATGAGACTTGTGGAGAGCTTCAAGTAATGACACAGGGATGCCTCATTTGACTGAAGTCGAGCCTCTGAGGTCAGAGCAATAAAGAACAATTGGGTGTGTTTTTTTAAAAAAAATCCAGAAATAAGGCAACCAGTGGAAGGAGATGTTCTATTTTTACAATACTAGGAGTGCTTTAGAGCCATCTATTATTTTTAAGCAAACCTTTCCTCTTCAGTCAAATAGAAACTATTTGTGACTTGGTTTTAAAATCTTAGGAAACTTCAACTCTATTTTCTTGTCTGCCCTTCATTCCTTTTCTTTTGACTCTCTGCCTTCCAGCGGCTCAGCCTTTTGAAGATTTTGTGCCTTCCTATCGGATACCAAATCCATTACACAACATAGTGACAGAATAGTGTTATCACCACGGCATTATGCTCACGTGTCAATATTTTTAATACAGGTAAAATTTAAGGGAAAATTTTTAGTGCCAAATTATTCTATTTTTATGTGCTTAAAATCTCCAGATTTTGGAACAGGAAGCACAGGACTGTGGAAAAGGGTCTGCTTGGTGTATGGAATATCATAGAATTAGTTTCATGTATTCATTAAAGATGTGATTTTTTTTCAGCCTTACTAAATAGATTTATTGAAGTCACAGGGACAGAAGTTTTTTGTTTATAGGGGAAACTATTAGTTTGGAATATTTCACTTTCTTAAGTTATAGCTAATTTACCCCTAAATGTGTCTGTTTTCCCTTGAACGTTACCTGTTACTGAAGCCGGACTATGTAGTTTGCAGTTTCTTAACATGTTCTTTATTAAATACAGTTTACTATGTTTTCTCTTCTCTAGCCATGCAATACCAGACTGGGTCAGTTAACAAACTTAGAAAACCTGGCGTATACATTTACGATGTCACATATTAATTCCTTTGCAATCTGAGCTGGAGGTCATCCAGTCCCCAGTTAACGTCATGCTTCTTTTCTGAATTTTGCTTCCATATCAATGTGGACATTTCCATTTCAGTACACAGATGCTTCAATTTCCATTTCATCAGTCTTCATATGGAAAAAAGGCAAAGGATTTATTTCACTTTTCCTGGTCATCTTCAGAACGTGTAACCAATATTTGTTTCAGTATAACTTACAAATTTTAACTAGCTTGACTTTCAACAATTCTTACCTCTGCTACAATATTTAAAATATTTTTTTATTAATCCCTACTTTTTTTGACATCCAAAGTGTACTGTTCTTTCTTTTTGTCTGAAGCAGTCTGCTGTTGCTCCACCCAAGAATATTTTCCAGCCTTAGAATGCTCTTCACCAAAGCCAGCCTAACAAAAACCAAAGGAATTTGTTGGCTACATCAATAAATATCTGGATTATCACTGTTAACTACTTCTTTTTTTTCCTACCTGGAAAATTAGTCTTCAGAATAAAACAGATCCTGGTTCTTTTTGTCTCTTTAGTAACAATACAAAGACTTCTATGTGCTTATATTCAGTCCCGATGATATGTAATCCTGTCTTAATTTTCCTCCAGAACCATCTCTTTATAACCATTCCCTAAAGGGATATTATATAAATTGACTCTGTTTTATCCATACTGTGGTTTTACCAGCAGAAATGCTACCTCATTCTTAATGTACAGATCTGTTATGCTCACTTAATCTTTTCCTGCATGCAGCACACGTTTGTTAACTCTGTGTCTGTTTGGCCCTTCAGAACTTATTCTCAGTCCTCTGCTTTTGTTGCCTTGTTCCCTATTCTCATGCATGGTATTTCAGTGCACCTTCATCCCTTTCCATAGTGAGCACTGTGTTCTCAGCAGTGTTATTGCAACCTTTATTGCTGTGTGCAACGTGGCTAGGCGTAAGTCTCAGTGTACCTAAAGGGCCTATGGTTCCATATTAACCCTTGATCTCTTTAATGCCACGTTTTAAATCATACATCTATAAGATCTTGCTGCCCCTGTATGCATATGTAACTGAGTAATAATTTTAGAAAGTAGGTATGCAGCATCACATTTTAATTGCTGAAATATGTTTTGGTTTTCTCTGGATGATGTGAAATAAAGTTGCATAATTTTTTAGAAGTATTAATTAGAAGTAACTCTTAAATAAAGAGTATAGATGCCTGTTTTAACAAATAATCAATTTAATAAATGTTAAGAATATCAGTAGCAGTTTAGACAGGCTACTTATCAAGGACAGCCACTCATCCCTGACATAGGAAGGATATGGCTGTGGAAAAAGGTTCCATTATTGATTTTAAAAGCTAGAGAGTTGGAGACAGTAATGAAAAATGCCAGTAGTCTTTTTCTTTTTTTTTTTTTTTTGCAGCAAAGTTGACTTTCAGCAAGCTTCCAAGAAGTTCCTATTATTAAAACAAGTTATCACTTAGTTGAGAAAAGTTTCGCAGTAGTTGAACAGATTTTTTGTGTATGTATTCTTGTATACAAAGAAAAAAATATTCTTTATAAATCTTTAGTCAGTGGTTGTCTGTCTTCTTCCTCAGCTGAAACATTAAAGTAGAATAAAAGGCTGGGTAGTTTTCTACTGTTTGAATGAATTAAATTATACTTGTATTTTTTTACATTCATTTATTTTGCTATATTAATATTTATATAAAAATAATTTCATACCTTTATTCATTGTGAATTCACCAGTTTGTTTCTAAGCTTAAATAAACATGTATGTTAGGACAGAACTTCTTTGCAGGTGCTCCTAAAATATCTTTAAAGAACAATCTAAATGGATCAATAAATTATCTAATTAGAAAAGTTCACTTTCTAGTTTTGATCTATATGGTAGTAAATCCTGTCTGAAACTAGCAAGTGGAAAAAAACTTCATTCTTCTGCACCATGAGAGCTTTTTTACATAAAGAAGAATATTCTTGTAGTAGTGTGTGTATGTATGTAGTGAAACTTCAATTTTAAGTCTTCAGTAGCTTTCAAATTAGCAGTAGCAGGTGAAGTGCTTTTATTTATCAACCCCTAATGAAGTTGGGATTTTGCAGTGTGTATCATAATTTTGTAAATGGCACTGGCCAAAGGTCCCGTCGCATTCTGCCACATCCTCAATTCCATGTAATAACTTACCATTCAGGTTTGACTGAAGAAGTCATCATTGGCTTTCCTTTCATTTGTCAGCTTATTTACAGCTGTCATGATTAGGCTTTATTATTACCATGCAGAAACCTATAGAAAACACAGAAAATGCACTGGTGAACGTCAAAGGTGAAAAACACTGGAAATGCAGGAAGACCGTTCTCTGCCTTGCCAGGCTGGTACTGACAATCTTCAGGGAATTTCATTTGCAAAACTGAACTGAGCTGTGTTAACTGGAAAAATGTAAAGTTGATAGAGGGTTAATTTATATGGCGTTATAAACCAAAGCAGCATATTCTCTACCAAACCAAAAATGTAAGTCACTAGGGTAAATCATGGGTCTGCTAGAGTATGTTTGTGTCAGAATTATAAATTTACCTTTTATAAGGGAAAAATGTATTTTTCCTTTTTTTTTTTTTTTTTTTTTTTTTTGCATGTGAACATGCATGAACACACACAAATCTAATTCTGTATCAGAAAGGTGCCCAGCATAGATCATAGCTGACCTGGTTAGAATGTGGCAAAGTGGAAAAAGAGTCTTATAAAAGGGGAGTTTGGAGAAAAGCTTTTCCTGTCTCTCTAATATGTCTTCTTCTTAAATATGCTATAATAATCAGTGACTCTATTACAAATATGAATAACAGCCAAAATGGATAATACATTATGCAACTATCTGTCTAAACCAAATGCAATGCAGCTATTTTTACTGTGATTTAGGGAATCTTGTGGAAAGTTTTCATGCTAGACTGTTACATATACTAGTCAGAAATGGTTTATAGTATCAGAGATATAATCACATGACAGAAATGGAGAGAGGTGTAAAGAGAGTGACAGTTTGATTAATAATGACAATTCTGAGTGTGCTGTTTCTCAGCCTTGCCCAATTATGACATTCGGGTGTCACTTTTAATTTTCACAAATTTGAGCGAGTAGAAGTGGTAGTGTTACCCTTTCCAAATTCATGGAGACCAGACCTCTACATCTGTTAGACAAACCATGGCTGTTTCTTTCAGTTACTTTCTAATTGAAGGGTGGGTGAGACTTAAGTGTAACTGTATTCCTGTCATGCATATTCAGGTGCTAGGCAGAAATATTTTCTCCTGACTACTGAATAGGTTTGCATCTATTTTTTCACTGCAGAAGCTGCAATCCATATTTTAAGATTTAAAAGTTTAAAAAGAGATAATTAGGTAATTTCATTAAAAGGACAAACTTGGAGAGTTTTCTCTGATCATATGTTAACTTTGATATCAACAGAACTTGAAATCTTGAACATCTATGCGTAGATATTCTTGATATAATTTTAAAACCGCATTTTTTTAATTAATATTGATATAGCTGGTGTGGATAAAACACAATAAACAAAAAGAATTAACTTTTCTCAGGTGTAGCATCTGCCAGTTCTAATTCTGTCCTGTCCTTGTCCTTTGTACATTGAGGTCATCATGCAAATAAAGATCAGAAGAATAATCTGGGCATTGTGTATAGGGCCAAAAGTAAATGCTGATAATTTATGTAAGCCTAGATAACTTACAAGTTTAACCCAAACATGTGAATCATCTGCTATTTCTGCAATTGCATTGTATTTTCTTTTCAAAATAGCTTACTTCGGCCACAGTGCAGTAGAGGTGTATGATTCCCATTTCCTCTTACTATTCCAATCAGGAAGAAACAATACATAAAACTGAGTGGTTTTGGACCTTCCATCCAGCACTGGGGGTACTTGAGGAGTCCTTCTGTCTGGCCAGCCTGGAGGTCTTTCCAGATGCCTGACTTTACTCTGGATTGAATTCTGTTCTTGCCTTGCAAGAAGGTGGTTCTTGCAGAATTTACCACTCCTTCCCTACATCTGTCCCACAACCTGTGTTTGACCAAAAACTGCAGCTGTGTCCAAACTACCAGGTACATGAATGAGTACAGCATTTTCTTAATGGTGGTAATTAATGTTAGATTTGTAATATTTTTAATTTCCTACATAGTTTAGAAATAATAGTTACTAATTTGACCGGTCTGCAGCTGAAAATGTATAGCTTCTCAAGGTGATAAGATTGGTTCTCAGCAGGTCTTTTAGTTACGGGGAATGGACAGCAGATAGTCAGGTGAATTGTTGTATATAAGAGCTAGGAAACTGTTTGAACCAGACCAACTTTTATTAGCCATAGACAAAATGTATGACCAAGAAGCCTTTATTAGCATCACTTTCGATACTGCTACCAAAAAAACCCTGTACACAGAGATACTGAAAACATCCCAATTTGTAAGACTGGTTTGTAGCAGTCCTAATGAATTTCGGCTGTGTTGCTTCTCAGGGACAGACAGAAGGGGCTACAGCACCAGTCACCGCTGCAGCAGATGTAGCAACCAACTTTTCTGGTTTGTGCTAGCTCTGTGCCACAGTACTCGGTATGGCTGTGGGAATAAGACATACAGTGGCTGTGACCAGTTTACTTTATTAAGTAAATTTACTTAATAAAAGAAGCTAATTAAACATGTTGCATGGGTAATCTCTTTCAGTGTAGGCTTTTGGAGAATTTATTGGTTTTCCTCTTCATTGCTTTTCTTTAACAGATACTTTTGTTTCATTGAATTCCAGAATCAGTCCATCTGCATTAAAAATTATTTCACAGTTTCTGATCAGAAAGTGTATTAACAGGAGAGGTTCTGAAGTTAGAAAGTGTAAATCAGGAGAGTTTCTGAAGTTTCTCATGAGTTAAGGATTCATTTCTTTGTCTCAGGGCAGTGAGCCAAAAATATGCTTTCCAAAGGATGTTTGATTTTATATTTTTTTCTCAAGAAAACCAAAAAAACTGGGTTTGAGGTGTTGGTTGTTTAATTTCCCAACAAGATGATATTTCTCCAGGGCATAACCTGCCTAAGTTTTATTTTGTTTACTTAAATGAAATTTTGTTTTGTACATGAAACAAAGTATTAATGCTGTAATGTCAGTATTTGGAGACTTTGAAGATACAGTCTTTCTAAAGAAAAGCAGGGAATATGGGCATATTTTCTAGTGCAATTAATACTGCTCTCTGTTTCTGAAAATGGGACCCATACAAATTTAAAACACGTGGAACTTTAAAATTCATTGATAAAAATTTACCAATCTTAGTTTCTGTTTACCCCACCTTGACGTGTTAATTTTGTGAGCCAACACTTCCACATTTCAAAACATCCAAGAAAAAAAACTATTAGACCTCAAATCTGTGTTCTATTCCCTGACTTTACAGTTATCTTTGAAATTACCTCAAATTTATCTTCTGTTTCACCTGGTTTTGTGCCACTTCTCAGTTAAATGTGGCTTAAATTCTTCCACAAATGGTGTTTGATTAGAAGGAGTAATTTGTTTCCTATGTGAGTATTTCTTAACTGATTATCAAATTTGGCTGCGAGGTTTTTGTCCTTTCTTTCTGCTTCAGTATTTTTTCTCATTGAACCAGAGGTTTCAAGAATCCCCAGCACACTATTACTCTCTTGTTGTTTGCTTCTTGTCAATTACCTGCCTGCTCAATTCGGTTTTAATAACGTCAGCAAATAAAGATAGCTTCGGCTTGCTCATTTATCAATTTGATTTTGTTCCAAAATCCATGTCAGATATGAAAGAGCTTTTATGCCTTTACTGAAAGAACTTAACGGTAAGCTACCTTTTGTTTTGTTTTGTTTTGCAGCCGTGTGTATCTTCCACTTCATCAGCAAAACAACATAAAACATCTGAATATGTTTGGTAATTATTTATTTTTAAAAATTGACTGGAAATTTGAAATTTTCTCACGTGATTAAAAAAAGATATATAGAATGTTCTTGACAATCTTCTGGAAAATCTTTGCTCTCTTTTATATATTGCTAGGGATTGCTATTTGTAACAATATTGCTGCTATTCTTTTTGTTGCAGATCTCGAACTACACAAAGCTATTTAACCAAAAGAATTCCCCAGATGTGGCATGCATCTTGGAGGTAAATACATTGATTTGTCCCTTTATTTGGGTATTTGTTTTTCTAAAGTTTTTGCTGCAGCTGTGGCCACTTCATGAATTATAAAAAATATTACGGCCAGTAATTAACATTTGTATCCTTTTTTCAAACTGAAAGAAAATTTATATTTAAAGAAACTTATATTTGATGTTTGGGAGATCGGCCTTCTACAGGCTGGAATATTAGTTCTCCCAGTCACGCAGTTCAATAACTGACCCTTATTAGCTATCACTATTAGATCAGTTTGAACATGAAAAGTGAAAACCTACTTTTATTAGTTAGCAAAGCTCCCAGTGACCTCAACAGAGTCAGGATTTAGATGTAGAAAGGGCCTCTCAGCATTATGTTCTGGTTTGGAGAAAGAAAAAACTTAAGTCCTATTTCCACAAGGAAATATTACGCTTGCAAAGGGAGGACATCAGTGAAATACTATTAGTAAAGCTGCTCAAAAATAAGCTGAATATGGTGGTTCCATTAGTTAATTGGTAGTTTCATACTTGTACTGCAAAAAAACTCCCAGGATAGAGGTGGGTTTTTTCAGGGGTAGTGAAGTGATAATGAAGTTTTCTTTAAACCAAGTATTTATAAATTAATATATTTCATTTTGAAGCATAGAATTTTGCAAACAAAAATAACGTAAGAACTGAGGTCAGTCTGGATTTGATTAGAAGCTCTTCTGGCTCAGCATCCTGTTTGTGACAAAAACTTTTGATGGTAAGAAACATTACAAACCTGCAAAAACCTGCCTTTGGTATATCTTTCTCAATTCTGGGAAGTAGTTTTGGGACATCTCAAATCAGAGGCTGCATGTGGATCATTGTTGGATGTATTGTTGGACATATTTTCCGTTAATTCCTTTGCTTCCATTTTGGATCAATTTATACTTGCTGCTATCTGAATAGGAAGCTTCAAAAATATTTTTGCTTTGTACTTTCTTCTGCTTGTTTAGCCAGCTGCTTCATAACAACACTGATTTGCTTACATATCTTATATGATGAGAAATAGTAAATCCATTTCCCACTCACTTTTGATATTTATTCATGATTTTATAGCTTTCTGTGATAGTTCTTCCCAGTCATTAATTCCTTGAAAAATGCCTCTCTTGGGAGGCAAGCACAGTGCCATAAAGCCAAGGATAGCTGCTATCCTATAGGTAGGGCATGGTGCAGACATCCATTTACATCAGGTCCAGAGAACAGACGGCTGAGGAATATGCCTGCGGGGAGCCTTTAAAAAATGGAAATTACAACCTGGGACATTATTTATCCCATATATGGTGAGCAAGATAATCAGAAGTACTTTATATCTTATTAAGAGGACTTGTTACTTACAGTTGCTAACATGAGAATTCTTGTAGTGCAAGATTTTTAATAACTCTTATAAGAAAAAGAAATCTCTCCTCTTTCTGAAGAGGACATCAGCACTTACTGATTTTCTCAGATATTGCGTTTCAGTCTCCCAGAAATTTTTGTAAATCTGGGGTAAATATTATTAAATTAAATTAAATCAATTCTTCCATGCTCTAATCTGTTCTGCTGGTCTTTTCTTAACTCACTGCAATTTGTCAGTCTTACAGGTAACATTATGTCCTGCATTGAATTCATTCTTTATAGTGTGCCCACACTAAGAACTGTCCAAAGGTCAGGCACTTATCATTTCTGCACTCTGCAATGTGTTGTCATCATGGATTTTAGTCTGCAACTGGACTAAGCCTGTGTTGTTTTTTGGTATTGCTGCAACATGGGAGTATCTATCACCCACACTTCTGTTTTGTTGTTAGTATTTTCTAGATTTCTTCCACTCAGTGAATAGCCAGCCACACACTGATTTCTCTTTCCCTGGGTGTTTTTTATGTGCATTTTTTAAAACTGAAACTCGCGCTGTCATTTTCTGCCCACTAATGCCTCTGGCAGTAATGTTTCTCAGTTCTGACTGATGTTCACAACTGTTTCTGAATTAGTATTATCTGCAAATTGCACCAGAGCATTATAAAGACATTAAAAGAAAGACAGAGCTTGTTGAAGGATTCTAGAAGACATCTTCCTCAAGACTGAATATGTTCTTATCAACCATCTTGTCTGTTGTCTCCAGAGGATATCACACTTTGCCATATCAGAAGTCAAAGCTTGTGCTTAAAAAGAATAATAATCTTCACTTTCTGATAGGTATATTTTTTCTTTTTTTTAGTATTCTTCCCTGGTCTTTAAAGTACAAAGCTGAATAAATATGTGGTGTATATAAGAAAGCCTGACAAGAGGTTTGTCTCATTGCAAAATTAAGGCTAGAAGTCAGCTTATTTAAAGGGGTCTGCTCGTTTAAAAGGAAAAGGGAGAGTTCTTTAATAGGAAGAGAAAGTTCCCTTATAGGAAGAGAAAGCCTCCTAAGTTTTTCACGCTCAGAAAACTGTAACATGTTGTCCTTAGACATGTTTTGGAGAATTGTGGTACTCCTCAGTGCTGTTCCTGTACAGTTCTAGTAATTTGGCTAGATTTCCCTGGCTGTCCTCCCAGGTGTCATGCAGAAATAGAACAGAAAATGAGAGACTGTGAGACTCCTCAGCTTGGTGCTTTGCATGAGAGCACAGCACATGGTGGGTGAAAGTCAGGTGACTTGATCAGAAGTTGTGTTCACAAATCTAGCAGGATGGCTGTGTCTGCTGTGGTGATCTATAATTTACTGCAAAGATACTATTTGGATGGATTGGGTGCCCCTGCTGCTGAGACCCTGTATCTTTGGCAAACAGAAGCTGGTTACTGGCTCTTTGGATGGGGCACTGAATGTTGCTCTTTGGAGAGGATTATGGTAATAATGCTGAGGAACCATAGCAAGAAACAAAAGGAGCAGTGGGCAGACTTGTCACCTCACTTGAAATGTCTCTGCCTGTTCCTAGTTTCAGTTCCCCGAGGGCAGTTGCCCACACTTTTGTTAGGAAGGCAAGATATGTCAAAGAGCACCTGTCTCTGTAAGATTCTCCCAATGCTAAATCTCTCACCTACATGCCAATTTGCCACATGGCTCAAATGATATCTGGAAAAGGTGAGAGAGAAGCCACAGGTCTGCAGAGCGGCTGCTCTAACACCAACACATGGTGACACAGTGAGGGAAGTTGGCGTGATCAAATGAATTACCACAGCCCCTTGCAAGGAATCAGAGATCATGGAAGGGATCCAGACTCAGGGACAGAGACAGCTGTGAACAAATGCTTCCAATTTTCAGTGTGTCATTAAAGACACAAACTGAGTCCAACAGTAAAAGGATCAGTCTTAGAGGAAATTTCTTTATAACAACAGAAGGCAGCCTATGTTGTCCTCTAGGTTCCTGCTTACAGCCATGCTTGCTGCCAGCCTAACTGAGAGGTGCATGGATCCACAAAAAATGCAGTGTCTTTTAATACGTAGTACATGTCATATAAAACTCCAAATGTGTTATCCACCCATATAAGAAATCACAAATTAAGAAACTTACATTCTGATGTGGAATTTTGTACCCTACCATAAACTGAAATAAGACCAGATAGAGTCAGAAACTGAAAAAACAGAGACATAGTTTTGTGAGCGTTCAGGATCCCCTCTCCTAGAACACAATCTTGCTCTTTAATTATTTCCTTTCTTTTTTGTGTTCTCCTGCTGCCTTCTCTGCCTTTGCAAGGTCATTTCTAACAAAGGGCAAGCATGGAGCCAATGGAACAGCTTGCGCAGTTATTGCTGCTGAGGCACTTTAATTCTTGGACTTCCCCCTTTCCTGGGGCAGCCATTTAAGACAGGTCTCCCATCAGGTGCACAAAATGCTCTTCCAAAGAAATGGGAGCTAACTGGTATAATTTTGCCTCTGAACCTCAGGGCCTGGGAACCAACCGTGGTGTGTAAGACCGATAACTTGAAAAACCACAGTACTGTAGGCAGTTTGCTTTGATGTGTGCAGGAATTAGGAATAAGCTTAATAAAAGTAGAAATGTTTTTGAAGTGTAATTTCTTTAGGTTTAGTTTAAATATTATTTAAGCTTATGCCACAAAGGTAGCTAAATAAGGAAGCAGATGTATGAAAATATTCCTACAGTTTGAAATCAGTCCACTGTCATTTAAGATAGTGGATCTGCTTTTCATAAATGTGCTTCTGGGTTTCAGTGAAATATTTGCTCTAAGTGGAAGAAAAGTGATGCTCTCATTGGTCTCAGCTTGTTAACTTTTTCAAGTTCCTTCACTGCCACAGAGTTCTGTCACAGCTTTTTGTCAAAGTAGGATTATGCCTTTGTTAGACCACCCCATACTGCTTTGGGAAAGAATGCTTGTAGCCTTAAACAGTCTTAGCACCAAGAGGTCTTATTATATTTGGAATCTTGGAAGTGTTGTGGATTTTTGTAGGATTGTTATTTGTTAGTTACTGTTAAAGAGCCTGAGAGTATATCCATTGAGGATGAGGCTGCAATGGCCAGTCTGAAAGAAATAACAGATATATAATGTGAAATTCTCTGTTCATACTTTGGAATAAAAATAGAATGAAAAGTTCATTGAAACTTATGACTTAAGTTAACAAATTAGCTCAGACTCCTTCTGAAATCTGCCATGGTTATGGTGTTACAGTGGGCTGGATGTAATGTGCAGGTAAACATGATATATTTCAGTATAGTTTTAAAACATTAAACTCCTTAAAAGAAGTTGTAGCAAGGTGGGGGTTGGTCTCTTCTCCCTAGTAACAAGTGATAGAACAAGGGGAAATGGCCTTAAGCTGCACCAGGGGAGGTTCAAGTTGGATTTTAGGAAGAATTTCTTTACTGAAAGGGTTGTCAGGCATTGGAACAGCCTGCCCAGGGAGGTGGTGGAGTCACCATCCCTGGAGGTGTTTGAGATGGGTAGATGTTGTACTTAGGAACATGGTTTAGTGATGTTGATAGAGCTAGGACAAAGGTTGGACTCCATGATCTTGAAGGTCTCTTCTAACTGAAACTGTTCTATGATTCTGTAATTATCTTGCAGAAGGGATCTGATCTTTGTTTAGAATTAAACAAATCTGCTTGTAAAGCAGAATGTTGGCTTTTAACTCGGATGTGCAATGAAATGTAATGCAACTATTTAGAGAGAGAAGATGACGTACTATGAGACACTGATTGATGTGAACCAATTCTGCTTCCCTCCCATTCTGTTTTGAGTTCTGTCTGTTGATGTATGCAGGAAAGAAAGACTACACTGTGTAAGATTATTCACAAAGAAAGTTTCCATTTATGTGGCGTTTGTAGAAATATTGGACTAGCAAGTCACCTTCTTTCCAGGTACTTTTCTAACATCACATTCAGTATTACCTTAGTTTGTTCACACAGTCCACACAGAAAATACAGATGTAAAAAATAAACAGCTTTTGTTTCCTCCCCAAAAATCCCAGTCTTGGTATTTTTTGCCATTTTAAAAGTTTTTATAGCACAATTCTGATAAACTCTCTGAAGAACTCAGGAGACTTACATAAGATGTAAAAAGGTATAACAGGGGAAAAAAAGTTATCATTCCTTTCTTTCTCCCTCCCCCCAATTTCTTTTGTTCTCTTAGCAGTTTCCTCCAAATCTCACCCTTTTAAAGAAGCTAATTACTGCTCTTCCCTGGCATGCATTAGCATTATGCTGTTGTCATTCTGTCAGGTGCCCTTAGTCAGGGTTTAATAGGCTTGCAGTGAGCTACAATTAAACTCTGAAATTAGCATTTAAAGAGTGTTTACATGACTTCCTCTTCCCTTCCTCCCCCGCAGCAGTTTCCTTAAAGACGCAAGCAGTTTTCTGGTTTGTTTTAATTGTTATATGAGGAAAACACTGAAGAAATCCATGAAGTTGACTTTCATTTAAAAATTGAGGTTTATTTTTTTGCAGCTCTTGGTAAACATTACAGTGCTATTTTGCAAAAGACAAATCATAGCAATTTAGAACCATGTGGTCAAATGCAACCCTTGTTGTAAGCACCCTAACAAATGGCACAAATTAAAAAGAGGAAGAGTTATTGCTCACTCAAGCAGTTTTGTTTCCCACTAAGTTCCAAGTGGAGTGAGAGACTCCCTGGGCTGTTCTTCTGGTCTGGAGGTAGAGGAGACTTGCATGTGTGTAAACTTCTGCTTTCCCTGTAGCCACCATGACCTTCTCACTTTGCTGTCTGCAGATCTCTGCACTTTCTGTGGACACTCAGAAACTGGGAAAGGAAAAGACAGACATATGAACAGTCAAAAAATTAGGACAGATATTGATTGTTTGTATGGGTTTAGAAACTCTTTGTGCAGATGAGGATGTTCTTCCTTTCCAGTCAGGGAGGGATCCTTTGTGGTGGATCGGTCCAGGCAAGGTCCTCTTGGCATTCACTTAGACCAGCTCTGTTTCCTCAGCTGACTGATGTAATAAGTAACATATTGTGCTTTGTTCATTAAACCTGTATGGGAAGGTATGGATGGAAGATTTATGTGCCCGCAAGGCTTGATAGCCCAACCGAAGGACATTCTTGCATAAGTCAACAGGACCCATAGCTGAGGGGGTTGAGTAGTCACATTCTTGCATAAGTCCACCCACAGGGCAACGAGGAAGACCTTCAGCCTTCATCCTTAGGATCACCAGGAGGCAGAGAAAGACCCCCCAGCAACAGAAGGAACATGCGCAGAGTATCGACCTGATTGCGACATCACGAATGCAGGAAATGAGACTGTATATAAGGTGCTTACACGAGGCGGGAAGTTGCGAGCCGTTGGTGGAGCGCAGACTCCCCGGCCGCCCAGCGCTGCCTTTGCTCTTGTTCGCTTGCTAATATAATAAAATTCTCATTGGATTTTGACACTTTAAATTGTCCGTGTCTCTACCTATCGCAACTGACAGCTCTTTCAAAAGACCTCTAGACTCAAGAAAGCCCTGCACGTTCCTGCTTGTCAGTCGTCATCCTGAAGAAGTCACCTGTGGGCTGAAATAACTTTTGGAATTAAATGATATATGCATATTTGGCGCTGTGAATGCTGCATAGAGCGCTGGTGGGAAGCCTCTTAGTAACGGATACAGAGGGCTGAGTTATGAGGAATCAAAATCCTCAATGGGGAAAAATTAAAATTATGTTAGATCTGTGTCAGTGCCCTGCTAGCTGATTTTTTTACTACAGCGGAGGATATGCCCTAGAGTAGGGGGTTTTCTTCTCAGCTCAGGCATTGGATGTAAAAGAAGAATCTGTTGACTTTCTTGTATATGATGACTTTGTAGTTTAGTTCTGAAGTATTTCTCAGCTATCCCTGCTTTTCAAACAAAACATACAAGTTTGAACTTCCGCATTTGATGAGTTTATTGCTACATTGTACATTGTCATTTATTATCTATATCATCAGCCAGTTATGACTCCCTAATTTTACGTGGAAAGTGAGGGCACCGGTACCTCAGCCTGAGAATTTTCAGATAAATTTTGCATCACAAAAGCCATGTGGATTTATAGTCCTCAGGTGACATAGGTCCAGTCCCCCTTATTTCCACATGCAGAGATTATATCTGCTTAATCCTAAATTCCCATTTAATTAAGAAGCCATTAATCTCTTTATTTTATTACTTGCAAAGCTATAGGTTGGTATTTGAGGGAAATGTGAAGGTTTTAAATTAAACAGCTGATATTGTTCGTCCTTCAATATAAAATTAAATTTTCTTTTGGGTAAGCATGCTGGAACTTTATGGAAAGAGACCTTGAACTCTCCACATAACTCACAGATCAACAGTAATGCAGCCATGTTACTGCTAACTGCTGCATAAACCTATCAGCCACAAGTGACAAGACTAATGCTTACCTTCAGTTCCTCTTTCTCCATTTCTCTGTAACTTCAAAACTTGTCCCATTTCTCTCTCAGCACAGCTGTTATCAGAAGAGTTTATAATGGTTTCTGATGATGAATTCTGTTAAACCAATGGGAAACTGCTAGCTTTGAAAACCGTTTTAAAGGTGCTGCAGAACCAGTGTTTGGACAGATATAGTGAAACCTAAATTGAAACAGAGGATTCTAAAATAATGTTACTGGGGTGTTTGTTTTTTTCCTCAGTATGGGATGGGCCAAAACATGAACGTTTGTAGGTGTCAAAGCCCTTTGTGACCCATCATTAGAATTAAAAATGATAGCTGATTCATAAAAGTTTTTGCTATCCAGCTGGTGATTAGTCTCTGTTGAGCTAGTTTTTGCCTGGGCTATGTAGATTATGGTATTTGTATCAGTGTTTGACATTACACAAATCTTTCCATTCAAATTTTTAATGGCTTAATTTCTCAAATCAGTTCAATTTCCTACACTATAGCAGAGTCTGAAGGAAACAATTTGTTTTGCAATATTAAAAGCTGACAGAAACAAGAAATGCTCAGAATCAAATATCTTCTTGAGAGAGGTAAGGGTTATTTAGTCAGTATCTCTTCATCCTGAAGACAGTGATCATATAACACAGGAACATTTTCATTTCTAATCTACTGTGTTTGGAAAAAAAAAGACATTTTGTTTGTATATAGGGCTCTTTGGGCCATTGACTAGTGTGTTATTCGTGTGTAACAGTAGAGTTCACTTTCCTGTCCTTAGCACGGTTTCATCCAAGGCATTGCAGCTATGTAATTGTCTTAGCAGCAACAGTAAAACACAGACTGCATGGTGCTATGTATATGAGTCATGCTAAAGCCAGACGTTGTACAATTTGGCCAGAAAAGAATGGCTGAGAAGAATGCATTATTTTAGGTGAAATACTCTTTCTGACTCCCAAACTTGGGGGCATGTATCAGGTTACAAGGCAAATATGCTTTAGGATGGATAATGAAAACACTGTGCTGTAGGCCACACGAATTAAAAAAAAAAAAAAAAAGAGGAAAAAAACTCGGGAGAAAATCCTATCATAATAGTATGACAGTCTTTGAGTAATTCCACTTTGCTTAGACAGTAGAGATGCATCTTTTTTTTTGTGTTCTACCTCTTAGAAGATGTAAGGTTTATGGTATTGGAAATTTAATGATAACGCTTTATTCAGGAACAATATGCAATAGCAATGACAGCAGGCTTCCTACACCGTCTTACTGATGTTGCTGAGCTTTGAGACAGAAGCTAGCAATCTAGCAGGAGTGGGCTTTGCAGTTTTTTGTATGGTGCTCTGCATATCTTTGGGAAGTCCCATGTATATGACTATGTAAAGTCCTGCCAATAGACAATTGCTTTTACTAGATATTGGACCGATTTAACTGCTAAAGTATTGGCAGAGGACGTTCCTCTCTCTGTGAGCAGAGTTGTAACCTAGCTATAACCAAGCTGGAGGATGAACAAGTATAGATATGCACTTTTTGGTTTAGGAGTCCTTTTGCAGATTATTCTTATTAGGCCTGAACTCCGGTTAAGACTGGTAGGGAAAACTTGACTGGAGCTGATTGACAAAGATATTAGCTTCATCTCTATACTGAAGATTCACCAGGCCCTAAACCATTCCTTGCGCTACCAGCAGTTTAGTTTGGATTGAGACTAAGGAAGAATTTTCATGGTACTAAATCTTTATAGACCCAAGGGTGAGAATTTCAAAGATGTTTGGTGAACATGTTTGCTTTCATCTCGTGTGTCCAATAAAAGAGAGTTTTAAAGAACAAAGTTTTCAGAAAGTGCTGCAAGTTCTTTGCTCTTTGCAGAGACTCAAACTGGTTTCTGAAAATACACGTGTCCGATGTCTTTTTACACTAAATGAGCTCCCTGTTGAAAGGCAGGGGATCTAGGCTGAATTCAGTGGTAGGCTGAGATACAGTACCTTCAGCAGCTGTTGTTTTGCACCTATAGCTATTGAAATCACACTGTGAAGGGTCTTTCAACATTAGTGATAATCTGTTCATTTATAAAAAAGTCTGTCTTTGTGCAGTGAACATTTCAAAATGAAAGATGGTCAGTAGTGTTGAAAGCTAGTTTTGCTGTGAGCATTTTTCTTCAAGCATGAGAAAGAAAAGGCATAAACATGTGGGGTTTGTCTAACTAATATTGTAGTATGTCATGGTTTTGTTACTCAGATGATCTAAAACATTAGATCAATGAGATACTGGAATTTTTAATAAGAGGAGCCTACAGCCATTTTTGAGGGTGTTCAGACTCATTTGTAGCAGTAGGAAAGATATCTGGGATGATTGCAAATGCTAGTTGCCTGCAGCCGATCTCACTGTACTACTGAGCTACCAGTGTGAAAATGGGTAAGACATTAAAATGTTGGGTGATTAACAGCAAGAAGGATTTGTGTTGGTATGTTTGACTTAAATCATCTTATATCTTGGCATACTTTTACTAAGTGAAATGTCTGTGTTTGCTGTTAAAGAGTTACATTAATGTAAAGAATCACTTGCATATTAAGGAGAAGTCATTAACCATCCAGATTTCTGTATGTTCATTGCATTGTCTCTTTTGCAATGCAAATCTTAACCTACAGTAATGGGATAACGGAGAAACTGAGCCCAAAGATATAGGCAAAAGCAAATAATTATGCAGCAAAACCCTTTCTCATCAGTAGACCAGGACTGTGATCACTTAGGACACAGAAAGAATTGGACTGATGAAGTCAGCCATGGAATAATAGTGGTTTACTTTTCATTGTTCATTTTGCAAGGAAGAAGTTGTGCATCATCTTGTGGAGGTCCCGTCCCATGTGCCGTCCTGTCGTCCGTGTGTCCGTCCCCCATCCGTCACCCGTCCGTCCCCTCCGCCCCCCAAGAATATTACAAATTTTTAAAGGAACTTTATGGAAATATTTAGAGAGTTTAGAGGGGAGTTTGTTTCTGACTGAAACATGGTGAAACAGAACTACTGTGTATGTTATTACAATATAAAAGAAGATTCTGAGGGTTTTATCAGTATAATCTCTTTTCTCTACATGCAGTTCTCTGATAAATTTTTTAGCAGGGGAATGAGTTTAATTATGTTTCAGAAATCAAAATCAGATTTATAATATTCACACACTTTCACCTTTAATAAAACTTTTACATTGATGCACCAGCAATAACTCTTGGAGCTGTGAGATATGTAGTAGTTAATAAAAAGCCTATCAATTTTAATTCAAAATGACAGAGTAGATCCTGATTTATTATGATGTAAAAACATGATCTCTTCCATGACATGATATTCCCACCCTGAAGAATGGCATAATTTAATCATAATTCCCTTATATTTCTAGTAATTAAATAACATCCCTTCAGTTACAAATAGAACATTTTATGTACCAGATTTTGATTGCTTTATGTCTCTTTCTGAGAAATTATAAAGGTTTATAGTGCAATAGAATGAGGCCTGGTAGTTCACTAAAGCTGGAATATTGTAACAAGGAAACATACTTTCAGGAATACAGTGTTTTAAAAAATAGTATACAGTGTATATCATAAATCAAGTGACTTGTATTAGGCAGAGAAAGATGCTTTTCTGTTACGTTTGAAGACCCTGAGAGGTCTTAATGTGAATAACTGGAATTTTTGGTACTATTGAAAATTACTATGGGTCCCATGGCATTTAAAAAAATTAAAAAGGCCAGAGGTGGAGCAGCAGCAATGAATGGGTATTTCAGCAGCTGCATAGCTGCAGAAGCCTTACTCTTAACAGGAGAATGGGATTTTAATGGGTTGCCATAAATAATTATTGGAGAAGGCTTTTGTCGATGGCCTGATGAAAGACAGAAGATTTTTGTTATCATTAGGTGCAAGAATTGTGGTAGAAAAGATGCAACATGGAAAGAGGAGAATCCATCTGAATACCTGTGAAGTCAGCTAGTGCAGTTGTCCTCTCAGTCTGTTATACACCCTAATGATCATTAAAAATAAATATATGACTGTCAGCTCTGCATAAATAGATGTTGAGTAAGGTGAACTAGAGTGGCCTTGGTGATCATGATTTATGAGTTCAGCTGTTAATAATGTTTCAATACAAAGTCTGCTTGATAGAACTATAATGGCTTCAAATTATACACTTAGTAATGCTGTGGCAGTTACTGCCAGCAATATAGAAGGCCGTGGGAACAGCAAGGTACGTGTTAAGGGCGGCTCTGCTGGAGAGCGAAAACTTAGAACAATAATTTACACCTGCTGTTGATACTGAAGCTTTCTGCTCCAATGTTGAGCTGGTATTTGCAGAAAGAAAAGTAAAAACTTACGTATGCATGTGCATGTGTCTTCTGTACTGGGGGGATCAGAAATGCAGGATAAATACGAAACCGCATGAAGCTAGGGTGGTTTTAATTTTGGAGATCTAACAGCATTTTAAACTATGTTAAATTCCGTTCACTAATTCATTGTTATCTGATTAAGCTAAAATATGCCGTCTCCTGTTTCTCTTTAGCTAATGCAGTTCTGAAAGAAATACTGTGTTCTATGTTGGACCGTTCCTTCAGGGCATATGGTGAGATCCCCCCTCCCATGATAAAATCAGTTGCCGTTGGGCCTTCTGGGGTGAGAAGAATTGATGCATCGTCTGTTTTGATTGTTAGATCCTGAAATTTAATCAGTAGCTGATAGCAAAATCGAGATATTACTGTGGCTTCCTACTGGTATTTGAATATTTTAACTTTAAATAATCTTCTGCAGATTGGTGTGATTTAATGGAGAGGAGAACATATTCTGTTCTTGTCTAATGCATTTATCCTCACCTACCAACTTTTTAAGCCTGCCCAAGTTTATGTTTTAGCTTTCTTCCTTTCTTCACTGTACAGGGAAGTAAATTGGTGACTTTGCATTTATGTGCATGACATTACTGCCAGGTCATTACTGTCACTGGGAAATGCTAAATGCTTCAGCTACTCACTGTGCATTGCCACCTCTGACAAATATAGGTGAAAGAGATGGAAAGGGCTGTCTTGCACAGCACCCTTTGAAGTGAACTCCTACACAAGACACTGTTCCAGTACCGCCTGCATTCCCATAGATAGGGTTACTCACCCAGGGCCAGATTTTGCAAAATGCGGTCCTTTTATATTTTTTACTTGATTGGCTTGTTTATATTTGCAAGCTTTTGCTGGAAGTCAATTCCACCACTAAATCTTCTTTCTCTCATTACTCCATTTATCTAGATGCTCCTATGTCCTTCCGTGCCTGTCTGGTTTGCACTTCTTTCCAGAGCAGTGAACAAGGGAAGAGCTATGGATGTCATCTATCTGGACTTCTGCAAAGCATTTGACAGGGTCCCCTGCAACATCTTCCTATCTAAATTGGAGAGATATGGATTTGATGAGTGGACTGGTTGGTGGATGAGGAATTGGTTGGATGACCACATCCAGAGGGTAGTGATCAACAGCTCAATGTCCAGATGGAGATCAGTGACAAGTGGCTTCTGTCAGGGGTCTGCCACGGTTGGGACGGGACACGACAAGAGTTTATGTAAGAAGACAGTCTTTATTAAGTTACAAAAGCCAAGATGGCCGAGATGGCGCAGCAGAAAAAACATACCCTTTTATAACCTTTCTCATCTGTCCACCGGTTGTGCACTAAGGCTGCTAAAATGATTCGCTCAATAGCTCTGTCCATTCACCTCTATTCACATGCTGGTTGGCTGGAGCTCCTACTGTATTTCCCACTTCATCTACTGTTCTCTTGCCAAATTTCTGCTCTATAGTATTTGCTCGTTTAGTCTCTTCTTGCTCAGTCTCTTATCACTTCCTCAAACCTGTTTACAACATTCTTCATCCACTTCTTTCATCTTCTCACGGGTATACTGGGATGCTGTCGAGGCCAATTTCATCTTCCTCAGTCAGGCTGTCCCCAACAGGGGTCTGTACTGGGACTGGTGCAGTTTAACATCTTCATCAGTGACATAGATGGTGGGATAGAGTGAACCCTCAGCAAGATTGCAGGTGACAGCAAGCTGAGTGGGGCAGCTGACATGCCTGAGGGACAGGACACAATCCAGAGGGGCCTGGGCAAGCTTGAGAAGTGGGCCCATATGAACCTCACAAGGTTCAGCAAGACCAAGTGCAAGGTCCTGCACCTGGGTTGAGGCATTGCCACTATCAATACAGCCTGGATGATGAGTGGATTGAGAGCAGCTCTGCTGAGAAGGACTTGAGTGTGCTGGTGGATGAGCCACCAATGTGCACTTGCAGCCCAGAAAGCCGACCTCGTCCTGGGCTGCATCAAGAGAAGTGTGGCCAGCAGGTCAAGGGAGGTGATTCTGCTAATCTCCTCTGCTCTGGTGAGACCCCACTTGCAGTACTGCATCCAGCTCTGGAGTCTTCAGTACAAGACAGACATGGACTTGTTGGAGCAGGTCCAGAGGAGGGCCACGAAGATGATCAGAGGGCTGGAGCACCTCCCCTATGAGGACAGGCTGAGAGAATTGGGGTTGTTTAGCCTGGAGAAGAGAAGGCTCTGGGGAGACCTTATTGTGGCCTTTCAGTGCTTAAAGGGGGCTTATGAGAAAAATGGGGGCAATCTTTTTAGCACGGCCTGTTGCGATAGGACAAGCAGTAATAGTTGCAAACTAAAAGAAGGCAGATTTAGAGTGGACGTACAATGAGGGTGGCGAAACACTGGAACAGGCTGCCCAGAGAGGTGGTAGAAGCCCCATCCCTGAAAATAAGGTCAGGTTGGATGGGGCTCTGAGCAACTTGATCTAGTTGAAGATGTCCCTGCTCACTGCAGGGGTTGGACTAGATGACCTTTAAAGGTCCCTTCCAGTCCAAACTATTCTATGATTCCATGATTCTTTTTTGTTGCCTAATATATAGCTTATCCTAAAAAAAATGAGGGTTTAGAAGCTATTGCTCTTTTTGTTGACAACAAATTAAGCATGTATTAGTGGAGGATTTGCAGGTGTTGCAACATCTCAGTTATTTTTCTTTCTTGCCCCTCTCTTCTCACCAAGTTTCATTTCTTTTACCTAGGAATAAAGTGAATGATAAGCCTTAAAAATATTTCTGATCATAGAATATGCTGAAAAAAGTCTCACACAAGTGTCAATAGATGGCTAGAAAACAATTTAAAATTATAAAATTTTAGGGTTTTCTTGTAATTCCTTCTTAGCACCTTTTGGCTTTGCTCTGGACTTTATCTCTGTTTTTTTTCTGGAACACACTTGTCTTTCCTCCCACCCCCACTTTTAAAGGAAGCTGAGATTGCCTTGCAATTACCTTGGTCTGGGATTATGCAACTTTAAGTAAAGCAACACATATCAGAAAATGTTAAAATTATGGTAGTTAACAGTGTTACTGAAGTTAGCTAGTGAAATGTCTGCATCTCATCAGTTAGCATTTCAAGAGCAGGAATGGCAATCTGGTATTAGTTGTATTGTGTTGATACTAGTGATTGAACTGGAGTAAAGAAGTAATAGTGATGTTTAATACAACGTATTAAAGGGTCTGTATGATGGAGAAGCCCATCCATTGCGATTTGATTGTACTGATAACCATCGTCATCCTGCAATGTTGCAAAAGTCGGTAATGATTATTCATAAACTGGAAAGGTCGCTCTTTTCAGGTTAGGTGATTTGCAACTAGTAATTTTATCTTTGCCATACAGCAACATTATCTGTCACTGAACTTAAAACAACTTACATGGTGTGCATGTAAGACCTTATTACTAAATTCAAAGATCATTCTGTTCTACCCTACCTTTATGTGACTTTCTGTCCCATTAACAGGTTGTATTAGAACAAAGCAAATCTCCAAGTATACATTCAATTACTCGGCTTGCAATGTACCAGAGTTTGGTGATGCATTCTGTGCTTGCTGGATTTATAGGGCAATAAGTTGGTGCATACTGATGAACCTCACTTGGAGATGGAGGTGTTTGTAGTGTGTTCTTTGTATTAAGACAGCCAATACTCAGGATAGGTGTGGAGGGGAAAGTAGACTTCTTTTTTATTGAGCTAAATGTTGCAGTAAAGATTGTACCCGGGTTTTTTTCTGCCATCCTGCTGCTCATCTTTTTAAGCATTTCATAGTTCTAATCAATCACATTGCAGCAAATTGGATTTTATTTAAAAAGTTAATTGGATTGGTCTTATGTGAATAAGTATTAGGAAAAGTCCTTTATCTGGTAAATGTTCAAAATTTTAGGAATGTTGAAATCTGATTTTTTTGCAAACTTCTTAACTAGTGAAAATGTAAATTTTGCCCATTGAAGATTATAACCCTTTTTTTCAATTCTGCTTGAATAAATGCAATATCTTTGACTGAGTGACTATAATGCAGTCATTTCCGTACATTTTACTTTCTGCTTAATATTACAGTAATAACACCTCTAGCTTTGCTGAATAAACAGATGGATTAAGTTTTGTTGCTCTGATTCCTCATTTGAGATTCATGACTAGTTGATCTGAGGGATGGGGAATTTTATTAACCAGTGCAAGCCAATGATGCAACAGATCAGAATGCAATCAGTTAATTGATTACAAAATAGCTGCTTATAAGAAAATAGCTACATATTATGACAAAAGAGTGGAGATTGTATCTTGCATTAACATTGCAGGAATACAGCCTTTATGAATTTAAAGTTCTTGCTTATGTAATTAAATAATTATCTCAGTGACTCTCTTGAAGAAAAGTTCAAAAGAAAACACATTGTATATGAAAAGAACAATGCATATTTTAATAGTTACATTAATACTAAAGGGAAAACCTCAGGAACTGTTGCCTTGATGGGTAATTGACAGTAATACGGATTTTAATTTATGTCTTGCCATTGCTTTTTCCTGTTTCAAAACTGAGCTTCCTGTCCTTTTTTTCTTCAGGTTTCTTTATAGCCGATAGAGAAACTGAAAATTTTCTGAATAAAAAGCCACACCTATGTGTGCTCTTTCCTCATCCAAATAAGTTTGCGTGTGTAGCGTGATACCTGCACACTCTGCTCCTGCAGCCCCATGTAGATTAGCCTCCTTTTTTTCACTGTTTTTCTGACACTGTTTCTGTGGCACTGCCTGGCTGCTTGCTGGTTTTGGCCATAACAGGAGATAACTGTCCAATGGTATTTGGTTTGGATGTCAGAGGATTCATTCAATGAGCTGACAACTTCTACAGATTTTTAACTGTCTGTGGTTAGAGCTCCTTTCTAGAAAATTTTTCTTAACGTGGAGCATGAAAAGTCATGACTCTGTAAAACACAGGAAAACAGTCTCAGGACTTGCCTCTAAGAACTGAACAAGCCCAGAAGTAAACTTGATCTTCCTAGAAAAGCATATGTTTGCCACTTTCAGGTAGGGCTAATATTTGTGGTCTCTTGTACAGGTGCTCGTACACATGCACATTGTTGTGGGGCTGAAGAGGAAAGTGTCTTCTCTTGAGGACACTGCTTTCAGCTATAGGTTTCATAGATTTGCCAACTACTGTGGTAATTCACTGGTATGTGCCAGGTAAAACATTAATAGCATATTCTAGTAAAAGCAGATAGTCACAATTTTCCATTAAAGTATCAAATGCAGGAGCAGTTCAGGATGTCTTAAGAACTGAGCTATGTACCACACAAGTTGGTGGTTTTCTTTTGTTTCTTGGTTGGTTTTAAGAGCGGGTGAGACAGCGTGTGATCTGTCTTCTCTGTCACTTGGGCTGCTAACATTCCTCATTACATTAGGAAGCAAACTCTGGTAAACTTCCATTATATGTAGCACCAAAACAAACAAAGCCACATACTGCATATGTGGAATGGAGAGCAAAGGAAACCAGAGGGTGTGTATTCCAGTTGAAAAAAAAATTTCAAATGACTGTTTATCTCATACAAGCCCTTCTCATGAGAATTTGTGATAAGCCTGAACTCTGTGCCTTGAGCTGAGATTCCCTTTAAAGAACTTCAAGTCCAACAGTGCTTTTTATGCCAATACAAAAATACAGAACTTTCAATAAGCAATGCTGACCTTCCCCACATCAGAAACAATCATCAGGATCTTTAGTACTGAGTGAGGTAAATCACATCCTTTTGGGCACAGTCAAGCTCTTTGGTAGATACTTAATTTCTGGATGGAGTATTTTATAACTTTTTCAGCCAGGCTTTTTGCAGTGTAGCTATTGTGGTGGTGTTCTTGATTTCTTGGTGTTGCAAAACATGAAATAAACTTTTAGAATTGTTCCTACAGATTTGGTTTGCAACTCCTCCATAACACTTGTATTAAGCATGCCAGATCTTGAAGAGCATTCAGTTTAAATAATTTCACATAAGAGATTTTAAGGCCAATGAGGACTTTGGTATTTCTGATTTTAGACTGTGATTAGCCTTACTGAACTAATAGGTTCCATGCTAGAAATAAAACTATTTAAATGGTATGAGAGATTGCATAAAGAAAATGTTTTCTCAGAATATTTTGAGGTATCATAACTGGAACAACAGTTCAGAGCCAAAAAAAGATTTTGTATTTACAGATGCCTTCAGAGTATCAAACAGATCTGCTGCTTTCCCAGAATAAAGCCTGCAAGTTTTTTAGTGAAGTCTAGGAGTCCCAGCTAGAGAAATAGTTGGAACATGAAAGCAGCTCAGCAAACTGCAGTGCAAGCTCCCAGGAGCTGGGGCCTGAGGGAATTTCTCCCAAGAACATTTTTTTTTTTGGTCCAAACCCATGATTTCTCATATAAAGTGTGAAATTTCAACAAACTGGCACTTCCAAAACAATTGACACTAACTGACGCTAAGTTCAGCTGAAAAACTCCCTGTTAGCTCTTATGTCGGTGTATTTTTCATGTTTCTGGGATATGCAGATGTCGCGCTCTGGCTCCTTACTTATTTTTCAGTTGCTGAAGGAATTGGAAGGCAATGAAGTTTCTTGATTTGATATGAACTCCAAGCTTTCCTTTTCATTTGCAGGACTGTTTAACGGATTTATTTCACTGGAAATAGTTACGCTTCTAGGACGTACCTTAGGCCAAGGAAGTTGCTTGTGAAAGGAAAGCTGTGTGAGTTGACAGAGGGCCCTGATATATCCCACATGCTCTGCACAGTGGGGTTTCTAAGGGCTTGTCCAATATGTGGTGACTGAAGTGCAGTGAATCCAGCTCAAAACTAGTTTGGTTGGGGAGAGGCAATAGTTCAGGCATGTTGTTGATGATAAAAAGCACTTGAGAAACTGAAGAAACTTTCAGAAAATGACTATGAGCTTCATGCTCCTGTGGGTACACAAGATAAACAGGATTACATGGATATGTCGGTATAAGAGCAGTGCTGCAGCAAAGCATTAATTTAAAATGAATGAAGAAAACATTCTCCTTGTTCATGCTCAGCTGGCATTGGCATGGCCCTTGCCCCTTCATCACCCTGAGATATTCTTCAGTTAGCAGACTTCTCAGCTGCTCCCAGGACAGCCTTGGTCTGTCTTCACCTGCATTCGTCTGTCACTTCAAATATCTACTGAAAGAAAACATTTTTCCTCCTATACCTTGTTTTCCTTTAGTTTCTCTCTCCTGAAATTCTGATACATGACTAGAATGCTTGTTAACAACAACTTGGAAAGCTACCAAAAAATACAATAATGTTGAAGGAGAAAGTCTAATTGTTCTAAATGAGTCTGTGGAGCTCTTCTGCAAATCAAATGAAATACATAAAAATGAAATACATAAAAAATTCCAAAGGCAGGAAAAAAAAAAGGGGGGGGGGGGGGCTGTGCAAGGGGAGGATTTGTAGAGGGCAGTAAGAAAGGGAGAGAAGCTAGTGGTATGTCTGACTTGGATTCCAGAACTTCAGGCCTGGAATCTAAATTTTATAATGCACTTTTTTTGATTTCTAATCACATCTGCGGTGTAGCTCTGGTGATTTGTAGCATACAGTATTTCCTTGACAACATATTTCATGCACCTGTGTTGCTTAGTCATTATAAAAACTATTCTGCTTGTTCTCTACATGACTCTATATTTACGCAAAGCATTATCACTTCAGTGAAATCCAGATGTTTTCTTCATGACCACATCTGATAAGAAGTGGTGTGAGAGGCTCAGAATCCTGCCACAATGAAACATCCCTGGGGTGGTACACCATCAACAGAAAAACAGCTTTAAAGAAGTCTGTCCATAAGACTGGTCATGGTTTCTTAGGCAACCTTTTCCAAAGGTGGCAAGCATTGGCTTTGCCTCAAGCTGCTGAACTACATGCTGTTCCATTTCATTCCATAAAATCCTCCCAAATTTAGTAAAACCGTCAGATTCCTATTTTTCCTTCTTTTGTTTCATCTTTTTTTGATGGAAAATCTCTGCTGACTCTTGGGTAGCTGCTTTTCCACCCTTACTATGATTAAGATATCACAGTATAGCTTTTCTGTCCTTAATAATGGTCACAGATTTGGTTAGGACTGATGTTGTGTGTACTACCAGACAGTGGAATACAGATCGGGCAATCCCGTAAGGTTTCTCTTATGGATAGGCTTTTTTCTCTAGCTTAAAGTTTTTGTTTGATAGGGAAATCTGTCCCAAGTTGAGAGGAATTCCTCATTTCTACAGACGTCCGACTCGGCCCTGCTACTGCATGCTGAAATTAAGGAAACAATAAGAGCTTATGCTTGTTGCATGACTGACCCTTCTTTATTCTTGTTTCTCAAGAAGTGCAAGCAGAATGCTTTTCTTTTCTGGAGGTGTTTTTCACAGAGTGGGGAGGAAAAAGAAAATATTTGCACTTATGTAAACTTTTTTCTTTTTCTACACTTTTGCAATAAATCCTAGGAAAAAATGCAATATTTCTCTGTTGCAAGACAGCTGTATTTAAATTTTTGCTTGATGAAAAGTGAAGTCTGAAAAAGTGAGATTGGAAAATGGAACAGCATTTCTGTGGCAAAATTTTTGAGAGGATATTTTCTCTCTTGTGTGTGTTTGCTTGTATTCCAGTCTCCAGTGTTAAAGCGTAATACTCTGTGAAGAGCTGTCATTGCTATCCATATCACAAGATCACAATGTATGTCAGCGCCTAAAATTCAGAAGAAATAGGAATGCATATGTATAGGAACTTGAGCTGATACGAAAAGATGTATTTGAAGATGGTAAAGAAATTAAGTTTACTAGTAGAATATATACATATCCTGATCTTTGAAAAATATCTTTCACTCTTGTTCTAAAGAACCTTGATAAGTCAACAGCAGTAGTTTCAACAACTAAAACTAAAATCTCACGAGGTAAGAGCTCAAAGCTAGCTGTAAGAAAACTTCTGAACTTAATTTCCTTTTTGCATTTTGAGTTTTGAAACATGAAGGTTTCACGCTTTCAGGATTTCGTCCATAACATTAAATTTTTTGTCTGATGAAAGCTAGGATTCTCACATGAACAAATTATTCTTGTTATTTTAAAGAAAAAACACCAAAAAATCCCCAAGAATTATAACGGGAAAAAAAAAAAAAAAAAAAAAAAAAAAGATAAGTACTGTTTGTGATTCTGGACACTAATTTGAATGTTTCGGGTTTTGTTGCCATTGGTAAAGATAAAGAAGACATTGAAAGAAAATGTATTTTGGCTTTTTTTTTTTTACTATTCCTTGGAGGGTAATTGTGAAGGCTCTTGTTTCTCCTTGTGTTTTTGTATTTAAAAAGAATATATAAATTCTGGGCCAATGTGTTATTGTTAAAATTGCTTGGTTGTATTCAGTAAAGGTAGTAAGTGGATTAGTCTGTGAGAGGCAGAATAGCTTTGATACTTTAAATACTGTAGAAAAATGTCATTTAATAGTACTGATTTTTTTTTTTTTTCTTTTAGTGAAATGACTCAGGGCTGCATATCCTTGCATAAACTGTTTATGTGAAAGCAACACTACAAGTGGCCTAAGAGATTGCTGCTTCTGTGTTGCTTATGTGAAAGGTTATGAAAGATAAAGAACAAAATTTCAGCTTTCAGTACTGCTTATGGATGTTAGGAAAAGAAACTGCAATGCATCTCATCAGGTAATGATGCTTATGCTCTGTAACTGCCTGTAATGTCTATAGCAAAGGTACTTCAGGAATTTCTGGGACAGATGGCAAAGAAAGAGGAAGTAAATTTGCATCTCTGTATACCAACAGTAAGGAATTTCTGAAAATACTCGATGTAGTCAAGGTCCACGGTGTCTTGCCAGGACTCCTGAAAGACAGAAGTGTTTACAAAGGGTGTGGATGAAAAACATAGCGCCATTCACATTTATTTTTATGTGACTTGTCAGGGATTTGAGCTGGCTGGCATCTTTTCAAGACAGGATGCCTTTCTGTTGTAAGAGCTGGGTAGTAGTGCAGGACAGTAGTGCTTTCTGGTCTATTTTTAGCAATAATCCAAAATGATGAATTTATGGAAATGGTTTTGCTTCCAAAGTTTCTCGCTCTCTCTTCATGCTCCCCCTCCTCTCTCTTCTCCCCCTCCCCCTGGCAAATGCTTGATATCATCATTTTTAGAGCTTAGTTAATTAGCACTTGGTGAATGTAGCCAGAGTTCATGTTGCACAATTTTATATAAAGAGATATTTTTCTAGTCTGGTATTGCCAATATACAAAACAGTCCCAAATGTTGCATTCCTTTTGCTCTCCTCTCCATGTTGTTCCACGTAACATACAGTTTCTTTCATTGTTTTCTAGGTGGATAATCAGCACTTTTTAAGCTTAGTTGTCACATCAAAAGCGGGTAACGCACTAGAGCATGTGAAAATCATTTCAAGGAACAATGCCATTCTGTTTAGTTGTTTGTCTAAATTATAGATGAAATTTTCCATTTAAGAGAGTGAGCTATGTCTCAAAAATTTTAGGCTATAATTTTTTTCCTCTTTTTCCCTTCAACTGTAATGATTTTATATTGACAATTTTCTGCCTGAGGTAAACAGACTCTTTGCTGAAATATATGAAAAGCGTGTTTTGGTCTTGGCAAGCCATGTAATTTTAGCAGGATAAAAGTCATCATATTTATTAATCCTCTAGTATTCAAGGACAGGGAGTACTTGTGCAGCAGTGGTCACTTTGTGCCAATTCAAACTGTCCCCTTCAATAAAAACAAGAGTCCCATGGTAGCAAAAAGATCTAAAACCAGAAGAAAAGCAAACATTGCCAGTCGAATGGACACTGCTACACAGATACTCTGCTTTCCCTAAGTAACACCAGTGCAAGTAGTATATGTTAGGCAACATCAAGTGGTTTGGGAATTTTACTACATCTTTTTGAAAGGATGTTAATGCTGTATTGTCACATTGAAAGAAAAGCAACTAGGTTAACCATCTGAAAAAGGAGCATCCCCTTTGACCTAGGTTTTAGCATGTTAATGTGCTTTCTCAAACTGTGCCCAAAGTAGGCTGAGAAGTATGGCTGATTGTATTATGTATTTTTGATCAGAAGATGAGATGAGTTCTTAGATGGAACAATTAAAAGAAACACCTCTGAGTGGGATGAGTCAAGATGGGGAGAATATAGCTGTTGTGTCCTTTCCCTTCATGTTAGGTATCCATTCGAGAAAACAGAGCAGAGGCACTGAAAAAGATCCCTACAACGTAAGTTTGTATCACAGAAAAACCTTATGCTTCACTTTGTTGAATAATGTTTGTGTTCCCAGCAGAAGTTTATATGACAGACAAACTTTAATGATTACATTCCCAGCAGAGCAGCAGCTCTCCATTAGTATGTGAATGCTTAAGGGGACAAAAGAATGGCTTTTTAAACCAAAACCTTTACTAAATTTTTATAACAGAAGTAAATTTGCTATTCTGACTGTGTGTTTAACATTCCACAGCATGTTTCACCATGCAAACCAAGGATGTGGGTGCTTAAGCATCAACTGCTGCACTGCCGGCTGTCATAGAAGCAATTCACTTTCTAACTGCAGCAGCTTTTTCCCTTGTCCTCTCATCTGTCATAGCATGAGTAGTTAATATGAAAAAGTAATGGGGAGTGCTGTGCATAGGAGAGGGATGCTGCATATCCATTCTGCTTCCACGGTACTTGTGTGACTAGTACATAAGAATCTGCTATGTGAAAATTGAGTAGGTTTTCTCTGTCCTCTGCACATCTCATGATAAATCTTAGTACAAGCGTCTAAAGGGGACTGTAAACAGTACCCCATGCCTGTAGTTCACAAAATGTAGTGTCTACTCCTACTCTACTCCAATTAGCCAAGGTATAATTATGCCTTAATTTATCAGAGGTTCTCACAACAGTGAGACAGCAGAGTTAGGATGATAGAGAACTGACAGCATCTCATGAGGTAGAAAGCTTAATTTATGATTATTTTCTCTCTATAAAGCATCAGTTTGTGCATAAATGACCAAATAATACCCACCCAACTAGGAAAAGGCAGAAGGAGGGAAGGGAAATAGGCAGAGTATGCACATGGCATCTCTATGATGACGATGGTGGGAAAGTGTAACAAACCCCACACCTGTGAATACATTGTTCCTTCTCCAGGCCTGTGGTGGGCTGAGAGGCAGAATGACGAGCAGCGTGTCCCAAATCACCTCATAGCATTGCAAACTGCTACTTAGAAATGAAGATTTCTTAGCAACTCTGTTTTAGTAAACAATGCAAGCAAAGATGAATTGAGTTGTTTTACAAAGAAATTGCATGAAATTCTAGTCTAAGCAGCACAGAAGTTGTTCATGAAAGTATACTAAATGCTGAGGACTGTAAATCTGTGTCAAAACCAAAATTGCTTGCATTATGAAGAGAGAAGCATGACACAATTGTTAATAGTGTGAAGAGGTAAAAAAATTGGAAAACTAGGACACTCTGCTCAAGGTGTGAAAATGATATAAGTATAAATACCATCCACTGCTTGTAAAGTCAGTGTAGCTGCTTTCTTGTCACTTTGCTAATTGCTTTAGAGGAGCCTTGGTGTTGCAGCTGTGCCAGAAAGTAAATACATACTTGTTACTACCTTAGACAGAAGTTTAATTCTTTTAACAAGAAAGAAAATTAGTCTGGCTGCATTTGCTGTTTGTTTTATATGGTGAATTATATCTTGTATCAACAAGCTACTGTTCTCAGGCTATATAATTATCAAGATGTTTGTGGTTCATTAAGTCCACGAATGTACAATCAGAAGCTAAAATAGCCTCATATTTTACCTGTTTGTGTATTTTCATCCTTTTGTCCCATTCAGGATGAAATGGGTTAATAGCAGGCTTCAGTGGCAGAGAAAGCACACTCTCACTTTTTTAGGTAGATTTTATGAGATGTGTTTTTATTATTGGAGCCTGAAAGTGTTAAATTCACTGCAGGGGGAGAAAATAGACTATATTTTTGATGTTGCTGCCCTAGTTTACATCTAAAACTTTATAGTCTTATCAAGAGAGTGTAACTTCTGCTAATGTCAGTGGGCGTTTACATAAATATATTGCAGCAATGTTATGGGTACATTTATGCAGCAATTACTTACATTGCATAAATATACAGTTGTCACTTAGCACTAAGAGTTTTAATTGTCTTCATTATTTGGTTGGTTTCTCCATCATTGGTGGTATTATATGGTTGCATCCACTGCAACTTCCCTATCCTATTCCATCTTTCTTGATCTATATATATATCTTTTTTCATTTCCCTGTCTAAAATATTTCCTCTTCTTTCTGTATTTCCTGCTATCTCACAGCCTTACCTGTCTTTCCCTGACCAGTTAGAAGTTAATTAACTAATGCTTATATTAGGTGTTAGTGTCTTTTTTAATTACCATTTACTTTTTTGCTTATTTTGTTACCATTTACTGATGTGTATTAGGACATATCTGAGGCTGACAGTGAGCAGAGCTTGTTTTTACTTACCAAGAAAATGATTTTGCTCTGAATTTTACTAATTTCGCATTTAAAATCCTCATGGTAAAAGAGTTAGGAACTAATTTGAAACAAAGCAGAATGACCTACTCTCATGCTTTTAAATCTGTGATGCCTTTTTGGTATCTGGCAAGTAACAGCTGTGAAAATCAGCTCGTGATAGGCAGGAGCTGGTGCACTAGAATAGCCTATTTAAAAATTCTGGTCTCAGCAGGCAGGGCCAGGAGCAGTGTAACCCAGTTGCCTTTTTGGCAAGAAGAGCTTCTTCCTTCTGGGCCACAGGTAAGAACCGCAGGTCTTCAGTCCCCAGGAGCAGATTAGTTGAGTACAAGTGACATTTAACTTTGTGTTGTGATGAGCTTTTTAAAAATGATTGTCCAGATAGGAAAAGAAAAGATAAACCAAATTGACAAACAAAAATTGTATTGCAAATGCAGTCTGGGGATAGTTGTTTGGCCCCATATCTGTCTATAAATAAGACTTGTTTTCCACTTAATCTGGCACATACTGTTGAGTGTTAAATTTTACTGCAGCAAATTATTTTGTGGCTGGCTTTTTTTTTCCTCTTCTAGTCATACTGATTAAACTCTGCACCCTAACTATTACATAGTTATTAAACCTTCAGTGAAGAGCCTTTTAGGAGATTACCGTACAATAATTGTCATACTAAGTTTAAACTATGACTTGGATTTAGGATTTTTTTTAAGCCAGTTCAACAAAGGAATAATTAATGAAATTATTTAGAAAGAAGAAAAGATAAAGTGAAAAAAAGGTAGATTTCCAATTTCCCTTGCAAGGTACTGGCAGTCTGTTTTTGCAGGTCACTCGAGCCCTAATACTGGCAAGCATTTTGCTTCAGATACAAAGTGTATAAACCTCCATGAGTTTACATTATGCCCGTTTATCTCCCCTGTACCCCCATGGAACACAAGTATTTGCTGTAAGGGTAAGAACATACTGAGTGCTTTCCTGGGGCCTCGATGTTTTGAAATTGAATGGGATTGGCCACATTGCCTGTTTGCTAATCTCTGTCCCACACCCTTTCTGTCAACTTGCCTTATTCATACTGAATTATATCTGCTTTCACATGAAGGTTGAATTAAGCTGATGAGAATCAGTCATCTATAAGTGATGGCTAAGTTTGATTATGCTGTTTCTGACAAAATTATTTCTATAAAGATGTCAAATTTATACCATAAACTTCAAGTGAATTATGGCTGCTTTTGTTTAATTGCAGTTGTTAGACTGTTTGCTACTCCTGCTGCTGTTTAAGAAACACTTCTGTTGTGAGATTGCAGTTTTGCAGGCAAAAATGGAGTGTTCTTCTAAGACTTTAGAGGATATCTGACAGAGCATTACATGTCCAGCATTATTTGAGAACTTGGAGTACTGTGTGACCCACAGATTTTACAGTAAAGTAGCAGCCAAAATTCATCTGGCAGGTTTAGTAAGCAAATATCCCCACCAGTGAAACAGGATCATTTTTCATAACACATTTCTTTCCCCTTTGGGGCCTACTCAGACCTCATGCTGTCTCTAAATTATTAAATTAGGTCTTCCTTGATCATCCAAAGGTCATGGTGCCTAATGTGTGTTAATGTGATGGAAGTGTCAGACACAATTAGTTTCAGTAGTAAAACATGGGTTTATAGCCCTGAATGCAATAAATTAAAGTGTGCTGTAGACTGCTGTAGTCAGGGAAATTTCTGCACCATTAAGATTTGATGAAGAAGTTCATGTCCTCTTTGGGTAGGAATGGGGAGCACTGGATAGAAGGTGGTATGATATGCTTCACCTCCATGATTGCTACTACTCCTCATTTGAGAGATTATATATCAAATGCATATATAACCTCAAATACGACTTTCACTTTCAGGCAAAGCCAGGCAGTAGAGTTTTACACTGCTTGCATATTCTCTTTGCTGGTATCTTTATGTTGAGAAAATTCCAAGGCACATTTTGGGCATCAAAACATCTTTAATCTTGATGCTGCAAAGGGTGCATGCTGTCAGAAACAAGTCTGTTTCTATACAGCTTGCTACTGAAATTTCAAACTTTTGCCATGAAAAATTCAGCTATAAATAGCTGTGGATGATAGAAGTGGGTAACATAGGAGGGAGTAATAAAACTGACTAAATTGGTGTGTTCTGTAATCTGTCTAATGGAGCAAGATTTTACAATTAACTGTGACTGTGTCTGTTTCCTGTCTGTAAGCAGGAGAAAAAAAACACCGCAACCAGATAGCAGCAGATAAGCAGGAGAGAGATGAATCAATGTTAATTGAAACTTCTGGTAGCTTTGCTGTTGAAAGAAAAAAGCAATGCCTAGCTGTGGTAAATATCATTAATGAACCATAGACCCACCCATACAAGCCTATTTGCATTTATAGTGTATCCTGAATTGTTGCGAACTTAGATAACCTATACAGAAACAAGGACTTTCAGAAGCAAGGAAACAAACAATTTTCCCCTATGAAAAGTGATCCTTCTGGGAAAAATACTGCCCTCTTAAGTGGCAATTCAGTATTTTTAATAGTCCTGTATTATTCATGGGGAATCATCTCTCATGGGTTGCAGTTTCAGAATGGAAAAAGAGGCTTCCTCTTCTCTGAGTAGATGGAAGAGACTGTGCAAATTGGCCAACTTCTCCTATGTGCAAACCAAATTTGGATGTCTGACTTCCTCTGTCAGAGGAATCCTCTTTGACTGATTGAGAGCAAAAATGAAAACCTCGAGTCAAAGCCTTCAAATCTGGCAGACTTAGTGAGGAGAACTGAGCAAAGTTTTTGGTGCTGTTCAATGGTTCTCATCTCAGTGTCATGCAGTTTTCAAGGGAAATTGGCTGAAATATACTAATGACACAAATAATGAAAGGTATATTTAATTCTGAGGCAAAGACATCTACAGAAAGTAGAGAGCAGTAGACAAACCAGAACAGTGATACTGAAACAGAGTAAATGCCGTAGTGGTCCCTTTGGGAGCAGGTAATCAAATATATAAATATAAGCTCAGAGGGTGCTGATTAGGAGATGGAAGTGAAGAATTGATGGAAGGGAAGATACAATTTGAGAGTAAGCATCAAGTTGAACTTAACTGTATAAATGAATACTGCCATGAACTGCGATGCTCTAGTATATAAACAGAAGAACTTGGTCTTGGAGAGCTGTTCCAAGTGGTTAAAGTACAGCTGGAAAACACCTGCTTTGGTCCCTGCACTTTAAAAAATACGGCATGTGAGTGCTGCAGCAAGATGGAGAGTCAAACCTGAAAGATGTAATCAAAGTAACAAAAACCCTTTACCTCTCACTTTTGTAAAGACTGCCTGGCATGCTATTGCCACCATAGAAAATTAGAAAACAAGGTGTAAAGTCATGTGTAGTCTGGGTTCATGCTGTTTGATAAAGAAATTCTTGTTTTCTTTTTCATCCAAGAAGGAATGGAGTTCCAGAAATGGTGGGGAAGCCCAGTGCTTTCCTTGAAATTTTTAGAATATTCAGTTCTAACTTCTAGCTTTTAGTTACAGTAAAAAGGCAATCTGAATATAGAACAAATGAAGAGGTCCTGCTACGATGACAAAAAAAAAAGTTAACCAAGCCTTTCAAAAGCAATCAGCAACAGCACATGTTGGTGGCAAATCTTGTGTAATTTGAACAATGAACCATTTTTTAACAAAACCAGAATTTGCAAAAATTCAATTTCTTTTTAAGGCATCTCGAACTATTTGTTTCTAGGTGGAATACTGTGGAAAACTTTTAATCTACCAAAGTGCTTCAGCAAGTAAAGATGTTGTTGGCTTTAATACCAGGATTTAGATATATACACAAGTGATTTGCAAAATCGAGGCCGTATTGGAGATGTTATCTGAACTGATTTGTTGTGATTTGAGTGATTTCATTTCTGTGCTGTTGCGGGTTTTTTGGGTTTTTTGTTGTTTGGGTTTTTTTTTTCCCCATAATGTGCTTTAAATTTTTTTCATTTAAAACTGTGAAATACCTAGTAAAGAAAGGATTACTGGCTACGGAATAAAAACATATTATGATGCGACAACCATTTTTTTTATGACAGGAGTAGTTATGGGCACTCCTTCCTGCACACTTAAGTGGATTTGAGTTTCCTACTGAGTCAGCACATATTCTTATAGTTTCTGTTTTTCTGGGCAGAGAAATCAAGGCACAGAATGTGTAAACAACTTATCCATGCCCTGTGCAATGGCGCTGGTGGGCCCAGGAAAGCAGTCCACTGTCTGAATCTGACCTGCACGCAACCAGCCCTGCAGTATGTCCTAACTCTCAGCTGAAATATCCTTGCTGAACCTGGATTATTCAGTGCAAAATCAGTTATAATGCTGTTACCTATAGTTCCAGGGATGGCTGTTGTTCTGCTGGGACTCAAAGACTGAGATCGTTACCTAGCAGGGACAGGCTTTGATGATTTGAGAGATTGCTCCAGCTCCAAAGGCTGGATGTGTAGTCCATGAGATCAGAGATCTCACATTCAGAAATGCCCTATATCACAAATCTACATTTTTTTAAGATCACTATTATGTTAATATTTCCTCCCACATAAAAAGTGTGTTGATTAAAAAACATTTAACATCTGACAGCATTCTAACATGACTGCAGAAAAAGTCCCCTGAGAAAAAATTATATCCTGTATGTTAATGACATTGTGCATAGGAATCATTAATACCATCCTATTTAGGGGGGTGGCACCCATTTGTAAAGTTCTTTACTGGTTAGTGTTTTGCATAATTCTATGTGTACAAAAGGAAATCTCTGCCCTGTTGAGTCACATTGTAAAGTACCCCAGCTGAGTCCCCTTTTCAATTCTAAAACCAAATTCCTGATGGTTTATGCCTTCTCTTTGCGTTTTTGCTTTGAGCTGGTTTGTTATCTTCTCAGGAGACAGAGTTTGTTAAATTTGCTTGTGGCATTTTTGATCTTAATTCGCAGTTCCCTTCCAGATCCACAGACTGTTTCTAAGAGGCCAATGAAAAGTAAAGGAAAAAATAAAGCTTACTATCTGTAGGCTGAAAGGTTATCATGCAGGAGTCCAGCATAACTAGAATGTGTTAAGGAATCTATAAATCAAAAGAAGTTGGCATTTGTCAGCCTAAAACCCTGATCGTGTTCTTGCAGCTTCTTAAGAAATGGATTCCTTCAGCTTTTTCAATTTAATATAAACTGCACAGAAAAAAATTGCAGTCTGATGGTGCTTTTATTTACTCAGAGGAGTGTTTTCTAGTAAAAGTTTCCATCATTCTAAAAGTACTGTGTGTTTCCAGCCCCAGGATGCTCAAAACTTGGCTAAGGTCTGTTCCAAACTTCAAAAAAAGCTTTCTAGGAAATCTGCCCAGATTTCCTGAAAGATGCTCCCCTGTCCATGTTACTATCTTGACTTTCATCCTTTTGTAATAAAAGCTGAATTCAAACAACCTTGATGATCTGGAGTTCATTAGGTAAGGTCTGTTTGCCCTCTCTGTGACCAAATGGGGTATTATTTTTGGTACTAGATATCTTTAAACCTCACCAGCTGTTCATATGGCACAGCAGAATGAGTTCTCTGTAGCCTCCCCATTCACCTCACTCCAGTGCATGTTGCACAACAATAATACTATTCTTTTTACTTGCAAGAAATCAAGGTTGCAAAGCGGCAGTTAAAACTGTAAGGGAAAAGCAAACTGGAGGTTTGAATGAGGCACAGCAAGGATTTTTAAGTCTGCCCTTCTTAGGGCTGTGTTTTGGCACTGCGACTCTTGGCCAACATATGCCCCTGTTCAGCAGACAGAATCATTCAAGCAATCTGTGCTAAGACTTGTCAAAGTCTAAATTAAAACGCAGGTATTATCCTTTTTTGTCCTGGGCTTTTACAGCGCATTTTCTGCTAGTAAACTAGCGAAGGAAGTGGGATGGGTATGGGGCGGGGGGGAGGCATTTGTTTTTGTGAAAATTGAGATTATTGATTATGTATTTTACGTCTTTTACATCTTTTCATCTATGGAATGAATGTTTTATATCATTTGTGTCTCAAGAGAAAAAAGCTAGTGCTAAGAAGACTTCCACAAAAGGAGAGTCCCTCTAGCATAATTGTCTCTTGAGTCAATGTGAGTGTACTTCTCTTTTTAATTAGTTGCATTTATGATCATTATTTGGTGTGGGTCTCTCAGTCCACAGAATCTCCACAGAATGATATCAGACTTTTGTCCTATGGCTGCTAACTGCATTGCATTTTATTACAATCACCTTCATTATAAGAAAACCTCTTAATTATGCTCAAAATGCTTTGAAGTTGAGAACAGTGCAGTAATGAGTCGAAATGGATATATGATATTTTCCTAAATGGCACAGAAAATGTACAAGGCGGTGCAGGAACATATACTGCTATGTAACTTGAAGAGTTTAGTTATTTCAGGGAGCAGAACCATTGACTAGAATTCAGATCTCATAACTTAAACTCACAGTGCTGCAACTGACTAGCTGAGTGACCTTGGGGAATACCCTTATTCTTTTTGTATGTTTTCCCCTTTAGTCACATTGTTCATATTTTATCAAAGAGAGGCACAGTGAGCCTTAAATCATATTTTCACTAAGTGCTTGGGAATCCTCTAAGGAAAAGTGTGTATAAATGTTTAGATGTGGTGCTTGGTGATACGGTTTAGGGGTGTACTTGGTAGAGTAGGGTTGATGGTTGGACTTGATGATCTCAAAGGTCTGTTCCAACCTGAATGATTCTATGTAATTATTCATTATTTCACCATTTTTATGCTTTGAAGTGCATGAGTGTTGCTAGATTCTATCAGCTTGGATGCATATAGGTGTAGTAAAATTAGAGATACATTTTCCTAAATAGCAACAATATTGATGTTGTGAACCTGCGATGCCAAGGGAGTTAGGTAAAATTTAGGGTTTCGGGTGTAGTGGTAGTGTCTTGGTTTGAAAGACAGGTGTCTGTGGAGGAAGGCAGGAGCCTCCCTTGAAATGGAAAGTGCAACCCCCTTCCCTCCAAATTATTATAATTTTGAAATTAACGGGCCTTCAGGCAAAGATATGGGGAATAGGAATAACAGTTCTTTATATATATATATATATATATATATATATATATATATATATATATATATATATATATATATATAACACAAGGCAAGGGAAAAAAAACAAACAACCCACTGGTTTACACTGACAGAGTCAGAAATACAACCTGACACCCTGTTAGGGTGGCAGTAGCAGTCCGATAAGATGCTGGCTGCAGTCCTCCTGAAGCGATGGATGTAGTTCTGTGGAAGCAGCGATCGGGTAAAAGAGTCTGGTCTTCCTCCGAAGGTCCAGTGGTAGGTAGGTAGCTCTTGTCCTCTGGGACTCCAGTGGGGGGAAAAGCTCCTCAAAGCTCCTCTGGGAATCCAGTGGAAGAAGGCTGCTAGGTTGTTCGAGATCTCAGTTTTTATTTGGCATGGACTGCTTGGCTCCTTCCCCCCCCCCTCCCCGGGCGGAGCATCTCACAATGGGATGGGGAGTCGTGAGGCAGTTCCTTGATGGGCCATTAACAGGAGATAGTCCAGGAGCGAGTTATCGATGGGTCAGGCGATTAAGGCATTGTTGTGCCCATTAACAGAAGATAGTCCAGAGGGGGGAGGCAGGGAGCACTGCCCCACCTGGTCTCAACAGCTCCTGAAGATGGTAATAGAATATTTTTTTTTTTTCCTTTTGGTACATTTTACACTGTAACCCAGGACAGGTAGCTATCACAGAAGTATAAGTCTAAAATATTTCTCTGAGGAGAGATTCACAGGGTTTTCAGTAAGCTTTAGGAATGAATACCAAGCTGGTCTGCTTTGTTCAGCTGGTTGCTTATGTTTATTGTTTGATATTTTAAAATATAAGGATTGATTTTTTGCCATAAATTGCACTTTGGATTATTATTTTTGGGTTTTTTTTTAGCTTGAAAAGTAATTATTTGAAAGAAAGCTTGTGGTTTTGTGGGTGGGGGGGGCAGTAGACGAGAGAGGGAAACTGAGCGCTAAGAAATGTTTTCAAGAAATACTTGTGAGATGTTACAAAGCTGACCATTACAAAAATCCTCCTATAAGCTTAGCAAGAAGTGTTCCCTGTTGTTCAGAAGATTGCAACTTTTTAAAAGCACTTTGGCCTCGGAAAGCAACCATAATAGCCAATACTGACAGTTGGTATTAAAGACAGGCAGGGGAACCAACATGGTTTTGATACTTTACTCCCATTACAAGCTCTCTCAGCATATGCCTTCCGGGTTAATTACTGGAGCTCTCACAGAAGGAATCCTGGCTTCTGCTGCAGCAGCTTGTTGCAAGACATGGTAACAAACCACACACGATTTTGAGCTTGTAGCCTCTGAATGTGTGTCACCCTGGTAACCGTTTGCACCTGCAAGCATGAGTCATAAGAGCTGAGGAATTGTAGGGCGATTTTTTTTGTACTCTTCTGAGCATCGGAAATTCTTGATAGACAAAGCCATGTAGAACAGAAAAGAGCTTTATGTTGACATTCCAGTTGCTTGGTGGGCATGGCCAGGGCACCTGCTCCAGTCATCTCTGTCCCACTGCAGTTCACATGTATGCTAGCTAAGGGTCTATCTCCTTTATTTAGCTTAAGCTGTTTTAGGAGGTGATCATATCTGTACTTGATATATAGGAAAACACGACAGAATTTGTCAGTAAATACAGCATTTCATTTTTAAGGCTGTCAGACACTTGTTAAAAAAAATAAAGCAAGCTCTTTTTCATTGTTTAAGAAAGGCACTTATCAGAAGTGTATCTTAAAATTCAGAGTCAGTACAGGGACCGTGTTCTATTCTGCAGATATCTTTCTAATAAGAATGGTGTTTCTGCTCTTACAAAAAAAATTGATTTGAGGAGCAGATGCTTATAAATTGGATAGCTTTGGTGACTTCAGAGGGGAACTGACAATTAACACCAGCTGAGGATCTGTTCTTGAAAGTTTTACCAATGAGATATTGCAGTTTTGTAGCACCTTTCATCTCTGTGTCTCACAGTGATTTGCAAACATTAATTAAGTCTCATAGCGCCCCTCTGATGTGTGTAAGTGTTGTTAGTCTTTGAGATGCATGAAATATTCATGACAAAATTGAAGCCATTCAAAGTTTACCCCCCTCACAAGCTCAAGGATATTAAGGAAATGCAGTTATTTGAGGCTATCTGCATCAGTGAATTTGTCTGTCTTTTCCTCTCTTTGCATATATCTGTTCACAGCCAAAATGTCTATGGTGTTTGTGTATAGCCTTCTTGTCATTATTCCAATTTTCAACAGCAGTGATCAGAATTCTTTTGTATAGTTATTGGTTTTAATTCTTTGTACTTCGTAATTGGCCAAATAGCTGTCTACTGTACAAAAGGAGATGAGGCAAATGACTCCTTGTCTACTCAAGAAAACTGCAACTTTAAGTAGAATTTATCTGGGCAAAAATTTATGATGAAGCTGTAATGGGAGAAGGAAGATATAAAGCAGAAGTTGTTGTTGTTTGATTCCCCCGTAACTATAAAGGAATATTTTCCTTTTCATACCACTGTTGATATGTCTGCGTTAGTTGTTCAGATTAATATTGGGCTTTTGAAGTGAATCTCTACTCCCTATACTTAAATTCATATCACAGAGAGGTCTTGTGGTTCATGAACTGTATTTCTTTGGGATGAAACTGAACTAAAAGATGTATCCTAGGGCCAAGTGGGCCATCAGTTCATGGGACCAGATTAGACTTCAATGAGACTTAACAGGAGCTGTTTCATTTCACAGCTCTACTCCTTTTGCTCTGCCCTAAGGGGTGTGAGTCCCAAATACACCTTTCTTTAACAAACTTTCTAAGTCTCAGCTCCCTGATATTTATGAGGATGACCAGAGTTTAAAGAACCAACACAGCTCTTGTTTTGGGTCTCTTTCCCCCCATGTGGTAGGGAGGGGATGTCAGAGTGACCTGAGTGACCCCATTTATTTTCCGCACTATGCTTTTTTGTTAGAGTATGCTTCAGCTGATGTAAGAATCTGTTATGTTTAGTCTCTGTGCCATTTAAGCTTTGATTTGTTTGTTTGTTTTAGTAAGTTTGTTTTAGTAAGTAGTTAAGTTTGATTTCCTTAAAACTGGTTTGAATTTTGTCGTGTGGCTCTAAGAGTTAGTTTGGATTTGGCTGGTCTAACCTTGCTGTGGTTAACCTGCACATATTTTCCAGACTGTTAATCGTCTCTGACTTGATACAGTTTTTCAGTATAATTGAGCAAGCAGCAGGATGGGGAAGCTATGGCTATTGGGAAAAAAAAAGGGTTTATTGGAATATTAGAGCTGTCCATGTGATCCACTGGACTGGGATCTCAAAAGTATTTAGCAAAGAGGATTGCAGTGAAACTAATATGCACAATACTAAATGATTCATTGCTTCCTACATCTACTATAATCTATATATTACAACTTGCTTTATGAACTTTGTTCACTGTGTTAGAGTCACAAACCTTAAACTTTCCATTTCAGGAAGCAGGTGAAGTGGTGCGTTGAAGTACTTTGGGGACTTCCCATTAGGAACAGTTGGCTTTCCTAACAAAAATTGTTTAAGAAAAAAGAAGCCATGACCATTCCTATTTTTCAGGTCATTTTGCACTGTGTAAGTATTTTAAGCTAGGGACTGTTCCTTTGATAAGTTACCTTAGTCAATCGGTTTGATAAAGTTCTAAAGGTGGAAGGTTGAATTAGTGTGCAGAACACTGAAGCAAAACTCCAAAAGACCAGAAATATGCTATTTTAATAGTCTATCCTACTGTGTAGCTCAGTATCAAAAGGAACCCCCCTGCCCCCACACACAGATCACAAACTAAATAGATTTATTGTTATTTTTGTGATAGGTAGAGACACGGACAATTTAAAGTGTCAAAATCCAATGCGAATTTTATTATATTAGCAAGCGAACAAGAGCAAAGGCAGCGCTGGGCGGCCGGGGAGTCTGCGCTCCGCCAACGGCTCGCAACTTCCCGCCTCGTGTAAGCACCTTATATACAGTCTCATTTCCTGCATTCGTGATGTCGCAATCGGGTCGATACTCTGCGCACGTTCCTTCTGTTGCTGGGGGGGGTCTTTCTCTGCCTCCTGGTGATCGTAAGGATGAAGGCTGAATGTCTTCCTCGTTGCCCTGTGGGTGGACTTATGCAGGAATGTGACTACTCAACCCCCTCAGCTACGGGTCCTGATGACTTATGCAAGAATGTGACTACTCCACCCCTTCAGCTACGGGTCCTGTTGACTTATGCAGGAATGTCCTTCGGTTGGGCTATCAAGCCTTGCGGGCACATAAATCTTCCATCCATACCTTCCCATACAGGTTTAATGAACAAAGCACAATATGTTACTTATTACATTTTGATTTGCTTTTGGTTAATGGTTTGTGATAATGAAATTTCATATAATCAGACAGATGTACTAAAGGATGGTTGTGGAGGAAACGAGGCTCTATAGCCACATGAACATATGTGAGCATGATACTTTTCAGCCCTTTGGTTTTTTAGGTGTCCAATGAATGGAATTTGATGGGTTAGCAGGATTTGGGAGACTGTTTTCTCTTTGGTGATTTACCAGTAACATTTTCCTGTAATTCTAATTCTCTATTTGCCTTGAAAACTCAGTGCTATGCACAATCATTCAGTGTTCTGTAGTGGTAAAAAAAAAAACAACCAAACCTGTGTTATCATTTTCTTCTTGTTAACAGAGTGATAGTGGTACTAATCTACTACTCCTGAAAGACTACAAACAGCCTGCTGGGAATCAATTGCAGATTTCCTCAGTCAGAAAATTATACTCTAGCAGAAGGCTTATTTGAACTATGAATGGTCGTAAGCTGCAGTCTCTAGTTCTAAAGATGATCTCAGAGTGTTATCCACCAGGTACTTTGGGATTTTGGCTTGGACCTGTCTGTCTGAACGGACTGTATAATGACTGCCGAGTGCCATTTTCCCATCTTGGAACTGTCAGGTGATTCTGCTGAGAAGTATATATTGGAAATGACATCAGAGTTCTTGTTACAGACTTAGGGACATGCTTCAGAAATGTTCAGCTGAGTCATCCTGGTAACCAGACCAAGTTCAAATCATAGTTCTGCAAAGGAAAACAAAAGGCAGGACAGAAGGGCAGGTAGTTCTCTAACAAGAAGGAAAAATAAACTATCAAGCCCAGCAGACGAAGGTGCACTCAAGATGCCCCTGTAATGTGGGAGAGGAGGAGGAGCAAAATTGGGTGTTTTGCCACTGAGTTTTTTGGAATTGGAAGATTTGAAACAAGCCTAGAGCTCTGCAACCTTTCAGCTCAGAAGCTGTCACCTAAGCAAATATTAGGTAGAGAAGAGCAAATCAAGTATATTTTGTATCTGCTGACTTTGAACAGCAAAAAGATGGAAAATTTTAATTTCTAGTCAGGTACACGATAGGCATAATGTTGCGCTGTGCCATAATCATTAATTTGAAAAAGTGGTGTGTTGTGTTTGGATCTAATCTATTTAGGATCAGCTGCCTTTTTAGTTACTACTGTATTTTAAGAAGGCAATTTTTCAACTTTCTGTAATGTAATTTATCACTTACATTCAAGGCTCTGACAAGATACCAGCTCTTGTGTTATGCATAGTAATTGCTGCTGCCCTGATTGGATTTACTTTCTGTGTTCTTTCTATAGCTGGAGTATTTCTGCTCCCAGATCTGCTTTTCTGGCAAGGCTATTATAGTGAAACAAAAATGTCATAATTTCTCATCACATGCAATATATACAGTCTGTGATTTTTCCTTTTAAAAAGTGAGGCATATAGAGAGTTGGTATGAGGTGTGTTACATCCTCAAAATGTAATTTGATGCATTAACTGGGCAGAGAAATGACATGTAACAGAGTAATTCATTAGGCATCAGGTAGAAAAAAGGTGACAATCAGGTCTCTGATTTAGAGCTACTTACCTACCAGTGACTGCTCAATGGATAATTAAGGCAGGTTCTTTACAGGCTTCAGTTTGTAAAGAATGATTACAAACACTCAGTATTTGAGCAGTTCATTCACATAGTGCTTCATTATAGGCTTCTTTAGCTCTTTCGTGATCTAAAGAACACAGAAGGCATAGCACTAAACATAGTTTAGCCACAGTTAGAGTTGTAAACTTGATTTCTCTCTTAACCTGAGAATTTCAGTCTAACAAATTATCCAAATTTCAATATTTACCAATTACAATTTCTAGTTCCATTTAACTTTGAGAGGTCTGAAAATTAAAACACAGCTTGGTTTTGATATGTTAGTAACCTAAAAGCAATCAACTAGAGTAAATGTAGGATATCAGCTATCCTCTTGACTCTAGGATTTACCATTACAATACTTTCAGAGCAGCTTTGTCCCATTGCCACCCAGGCAAGTTCTATGTTGCAGAAGTTTCATTGGAAAGCAATACTCATGCAAAGTATTACATACAAGGAGTGGTATACAGGAAAGTTCTTTATCTGAATATTTCTATTAATTATAAAAACCTTGAGAAATCCTGTGTAGATTCTTACAATACATCTTTTAGAAGTGAACGCAGAGTTCTTCTGGATCCTATGGATGATGGATAATTAACGTTCTTTTGGATTCTTGCTACCTCGGATGCTAACACGGAGAGAATTTACAAGCTCTGTGCTTATTGCTGAAAGCTAAGTTCTCATGTTAGTACAACAGAGATCCAGAAATAATTGCAGTCTCATCATGAATATGAACATCCAGCTGGGATTTAAGTCCCAGCGATGGAGCACAAAGGGTAATGCATTAAAGCTGAATTCTCATTAGTGAATTGAACCTCCACATTGTGGTACAAAATGTCTATGCTAGTTGGAAATGAAAAGAACAAGAGAAGAATGAAATAAGCAAAGGTTCTGAGAATGTGTCCGAGAAAATTATAAATGTGTTTGTTCAGAAAGATATTTTTAATGAAGTGCCTAGTACCCTAGTCATACCAAACCATTTTCCTGCAGCTTCTATAATCAAGGTTAGAAGTACGCTAATCTCATCTCCTCTTCTTGAATTTGATGTCATAGATACATATGTTGGCCTGAAGACAGTTCTGTTCCCTAGCACCTTATAGTCTTCTGACATTTATCAGCTCTATGCTGCAACAGAAACAGAATAGTGCATAGGTTTTGCGTAACAAAATTTTGTCTAAACAAGTGTTCAGCTTGAATTTCTTCTACCAGATGAGTCTACAGAGCTGTGGTCACTAATGTCTTCCTAATTAAAATGTTGTAAAGATGGATATATTTCCATCGTATATGCCAACCCAGACTGTATATTGTTGTCATGGGTTGAGGCTGGGCTGGCTACTAATGAATGACAGATGCTCTCTATTAACCCCTCTCCCCTCCCAAAAGAGAAAAGGAGAGAGAACAAGTGAGAAAGACTTTACAATTTGGAAAAGAAAACTAAAACATCTTTAATGAAACAATAACAAAAAAAGAAAATATATTTCATTATTTCCTTATTATTATATACAGTATGTACAAATATATACAAATAGATACAACACCAATACTGAACCCAACTTCCCCCACCCTGATGACGATACGTCACCGCTGGCACTGCAGAGCTGGCACTGGGGCAGTCCCAGGCTGGACTCAGCAGCAGACAGGGACGGGATGCAGGAGCTGGACTCAGGCACTGGATTCAGGGATGTACAGGTTGGGATTGAGGACAGAAGAACTGACAGAGTCTTCCTCAGATGTCGGCCATCAAAGAGAGATTGACCCTTGTGATCTTTCAGCTGTAAACTGAATATGACGTCTATGGGATGGAATACTCTTTTGGTCAGGTTTGGGTCACCCATCCAGTTTGCTCCTCCCTGCAGGTGCGACCTTTTTCATGTTTGTAGCCCTTTTCACTCCCAGCACCCCAACATGGAGTACAAGATTTAGCAGTGACCTTGGTCACTATAAGAACAAGTATAAGCAAGGGCCTCTCTGCACACCATTCCTTGGTACGAACTATAAACATCAGGCCTTATCACTGCGAGAAGCAGTGGAAAAACACTGTGGAAAACAGAAAGTGCAGTTAGTTAGAGGAGACTTAACTGAAAAGTTAAAAACACTAAAACAGAATTAGTTCTGGTTTAGCCCAAACCAGGACAATTGTGAATGGGGAACGTTTTGAAGACCACCGTCTTTATCAGTGCCTTCACTTCATCTGTCTGTGTTGTCTGCTAGGACCTCTGACTTCTGTGAACTTGGTTCAAAGTACTTGCTCTCTCAATAACTACAGCCGTTCCTCATCGTCTGACAAAGCATTCGAAACTGACAGCTTGGCCATCTAAAGGAAGAAGAAGCGGAAAAGAAGTGTCAGGCTCTGGGAAGTCTGTTCAGTATGCAGATCAGCTCAAGAAATGCATAAATCCACAGATAGAGAAAAAGTATTTGGTCCTCAGAGTGCATTAAATACATTTGAGATTTCACAGGTAGAAAGAACATGCAATCCAAATAAGTAGTTTTCGCAAAACTTTACACTTCATACAATTCTGCTTTAACAAGATTAGTTTTCTGGGGTTTTTTATGCAGCAGAAGCACCTCACTAATAACAGGACGTTGACAAAACTGCAACTACTTCATCTCTCGGTACCTATGAATTTCGTTGAGAATGTACATTTTAACCAGGTCTTCTTGCATGCTTGTTGCGTTTGATTTTTTGATTTACTTATGTCAACTTCTGCAACCTCGATTTCTGCAGAGTCAAACTCATCTGGAGTTGACATGAAGACATTTGACTCCTAAGATCTTCTATTTAGCACCTTCTGACCCTAGAACAAGTGTCTTTTTAAATTAATGATATTTAAAATACTAAAGCCACAAGCTGAAGGAAGAAATGACCTTGTGGAGGTTCTTAATTTTGCTGTGTTTTCTTTGACAATGACGATGAATGCAAATGATCTCCTAACATATGTAGAGAATATGGATTTAATTTTGTGAGTTAGTAGCTACTAATCAGAATGAGGATGGCTTACTATCTTGCTATCTCCACTGGGAAAAAAGAAGGAATCCAAACAGCTGTGCTTGAAATAGCAAATCTAGAAACGCAGGTAAGAGTTGGCATCTATGCATTGATCACAATGTACTATCTAGTACTGGTCTGTTTTGACTTATGGCTAATAGTGGATTTTAGGAACAAGTGGGGAAAAAAGACCTTGTATATATCTCATCTCTCGCAATGTTAATTAGCGTATAATTACTCTACTACATGCAACATTTCAAGGTGCGAAGCCTTTCCTCAAAATCTCTTCTGATGCAGAGAGCAGTGTTGTCCTTAGACATGATACAAGCAAAGTACTGATGAAATTCAACCCTTTTAAGACCTCTGTTATGATGCTCTGTAATAAGCTAAAAAGATTCTGTCATCAGGTTGCCTTTCAACACATTGAGACAGTGGAGTTTTTAAGGGTCTACACTAATGTAAAATCAAACTTGTATCAGTGTTAATTTCCTTTTGCCTAGGACTGTGAAGTAGCATTTAGATCCCATCTTCTCAGAATGGACATGTCCATCCTACGTGAAGGAAGGTCAGTAATTCAGATAGATGTTCTTTTTTGTTGAATGAATAATCAGTTATTGATCCATAAACCAAGTTATGACCACTTGTACCATTGTCTTTCATATGTAGTGTCAAATCAAGAAAGCTGATGGGTAACTGAGTATTCTATAGCACACTTTGCAAAAGTAGTCTTGGACTGGTAATAGTGGCACCGTTATTTTCGTCATCTTGTAAAATTATCATTGAAGTTATAATTGATGCTGTATATAGTGTTATTGAAAACTGTTGATAATTTTTTAAATACTGTGTACCTAATGTATTGCACCTCATTCTGGTGTATCATAAATTTTTTAGGAAGATAAGAGAGTATCATCTTCGTTTAAGAAGGAACTTAAATTGGATGCCAGTTTGGTTTTATAGCTAAGAATAGTACCAGGCTTCACAACTATATCTAGTGTTGTCTTGGTAGATCTCATCACAGGGGAAAGAAGTCAATGATGGGGAACTTGTAACTCTGAAGATTTTGATAGTGGGTAAGGTGCACAAAATTAGTTAAATGGAGTTGATTTGGATTTCATCAGAGTGAATGAGATAAAATCTGGCCTGGAGCCGAAAAAATGTTCCAGAACTGCTTGCTTCCTACCATGTGTGATACTGTTTTCACTATGGTTTTGATGAATGTATTCTACAGTAAGCTTCCTCCTTCAGAATCATCTTTTTTGATCTTTCCTTTATGAAGTGTGTTATTTACAATCCTAGTATATGTATTTATGCTATAATATGAAACTGTTTCATAGGTGACATCTAAGTAGATGTCACTCTACACTCTGTAACTCTGAATGCACTGTAACCTCTTTAACCGATTTGCCTCACCCTGTCACATTTATTTATGGTTTTTCTGTAACACAACGTGAAGTAACGATCACCACAGGAACTGTTGCAGTTGTGAACAAGCAGCCATGTAGCTGTCACTGTACCATCAGAGGGACAGCACAGGAAGCTCTGTGAGCAACGAGACTCATGCTGTCCCTGCAGTTGAGACATCAGCTTTCTAGGTACACTTTTCTAGCGATGTTTCTGGCTATACCATGTTTTTCAAGTAATCTTTGCAGTATGCTTTCTGGAGGTCAAAGCATTAGATGCTGTCAGCTGGGTGCAAAGAATAAATATGTTTTGCTTTTGAGACGACTAGATAGAAAGGTGTTAGCTCTCTACTGGCAGCAGAGGTGTTTTGAATATATTGTCTGCAGACTATCTGTCACAACACTCTGGGATCTTTCAGTAGGTCAGCTGTGAAAAATCAGGCTTGTTAAGGAGCACAGAGAAGGACATTTCTCTCACGCTTGGAATCCCGCTATTGACATCAGTGTTTTATTGAATCATGAAGCAAGCTAGTCCCAGGCTGTTGGCATTTATTTAGGTAAACATCTTCCATGGGCTGAAGGAGGAGAGGTCAGTGTGAGGCAGCCATGCATTGTGAATGTTCCCTCCTCTTCCTCAGACACCATTTTCTGTATTACCTGTGCAATTCTCTTCCCTTTCTTCTCCACTTCCATAATTTGGGAGCACTCCCTCAGTGCTCCTGCCTTTACCATTTGTTTTTTGCTGCTGAAGAAGCCAGGAGAGCAGGGCCTTTGCTGCAATAGCATAGGCTGGAAGTACAGATGAGGACTTCACCTCCTAAATCCATCTGTGCTATCTCCTTGACTTGCTGCCAGAAAGAAATGATTCCTCACCATTTTGAAGAGAGGGCCCCCTTTTTCACTTCATTTTCCTCAGTAGCCCAGTAATTTCAATGAAGAAATAAAGAAGTCCTTAGCTCTTTGCTCTTCTCTAGTAGTCCATAGTGGCCAGAGTGGAGGAAACTGTTTTAGGAGAGAACAAAGCTGGGAAGGATAGGAATGGGGGGAAAAAGGACAGAGATCTTTTTCTGTTAGTAGTGAGTCAACTCATGCAAGAGTTGCAAGGCAACTCTTCAGCACATGTCTGCTCTGCTTCATATGTTGTAGTTTTTATCAGGACTTCCACACTTTTGTGCTTTTCAGCAGTTTAGCTACAACCGGTTATAACAGCTACTTTTTTTTATTGTTTGGCTTGCACTGGAGAAACTGTCAAATTAAAAGAAATTCTTGGTTGTTGATTTTTTTAAAAAATTTTTTTAGATAAAAAGTACTCTTTCAGAAGTATAATAAAAAAAGCATACTAGTAGTGGAAAAATAAAATAAAGGTATTACATAGGTAGAACTGAAACAATCATTACAGTACAAGCTGAGTTTATCAGTCCTAGAAAGTAAGGGAAGTGAACCAAGGTTAATGAAAGATCGAGACCAGTGGCATTTTATAGAACTCTTTCAGTATGATAATGCTTAAGAACAAGCATTGAACCTGTAAAGAAAGGACTAGGATAGCTTAATAAATTAAAATATATTCTTGGAGAAAAAAAGTTACTGAAGAACTGGATGAATCTTAGTCAGCCAGTTGTTCCTATGCCATTGCTTTGGTGTATTTCCATATTACTTGTGGCTTTATAATGTGTTAGGAAGTAACAATGATGATTTGTCTTTTGTTGTGCAAGCTGACTGCCAATTTTATTGCATCAAGCTGTTTTAATTATCTGCCCAGAAGAATAAAAGACAAATTAAAAATCTTAAGGGAGTAGCAGATACTTTTGAAATTAGATTGCTTTCACTTCTACAATCTCTGACCCACTGTCTGTCTTGTGAAGTAAAGCAATTGGGTAGATGCTAATGTAAAAGTGAGGCAATGGAAAAGTGATATCATACATATCTATTAAATTATTGAAGATTCTGAATTTCTTTCTCAATGGAATATTCTTATGTTAATAGCATGTTTCAACTCTTGAGCTCAACACTGTGCAATACATCTCATTAAAATCACCAGTATTTTAAAATGAATATATTAGAGGGTGTGTATGATCTTTTTAATACCCATAAGATATCACTTCTTTTTGATACTGTTCACTACCAAATTTCTTTCTTATGTTAAGTTATGCATTTAGCTTTCAGCTCTGAAGAACCCCATTTTAAGTGAATTAATACATAGTACAGCTGCCATTCATATCTTCCAGTGTGCTTCACATTTCTCCTTTCTGATAATTCAGGTTGTATGGCTTGCAGAAAATTAAAGGTGCATATACAGAGATTGGCTAGGCAAAGAGCCCAAGAGCCCTTTAAACTAAGAGGAAGGAATAAAGAGGGACCATATGTCAAGGAGTGACTGTACAAGGTGGCTGAGAAAAGAAACTAAAGGAAGAGGGGACTGCTGAGGTTTGATAAGAAGCCCAGGAGCCGGCCTTGGGAACCACTGATAATATAGCCAATGAGTTGGAGTGAGTGAAAGTGATGATGATGTGGAGACAGAGAAATGTTTCAAAGAACTTTTGTCCTAGGACATAGATGAAATTGGTTTCCTTTTTCCAAAGAAATATGGAAGGCTGAGATAGTTGGGTCTGGGATAGAGATCCCAGAAGAAACACAGTCTTGATGTCTGTTTTTCAGAAGGTAAACTTTGCAAGGGACCAGAAATAATGCTGTCACACAAAATTTACAGGAAGACAGCTTATCAGGCTCATTCTATGAATGACCAAGTACACCCAGAAAATATCCACTAAATAACCCAGACAGTCCGAAAAAATCACTGTTTCTGACAATCACTGTTTCAGAGAAATTAGGTAGCTTGTATATATGCCTCAGACAGCCCCTCAAAGCCGTGAATGCAGGATAGAGGTGATGTACTTTATATGAGAGTTAAAATATTCATAGATAGCAGCTAGGCTAGCCAGAGACAGGCTGCTTTCAACTAGGAAACCTGCTAGATAGGCAGGTTAAAAGCCCAGACCACCATTTTGTGTTGGCATGCATGCCATTCACAGATGCTAGTGTCATGCAGACATGCAGGTGGCTGCAACCAAGCTTCTAGTTTGATGGTGGACCTTTCTCTCTAATGTCAGAGTCCTTCAGCTGTTTTCTGCGTTGAATTGATTTATAACATCTTGACATCAAGCCTAGCAGTATGTGTGCTTTATGGGTTTTCAGTGGATGTGCCAGAAAATTTGCTAACCACATTTGTGGTAAACATTTTGTTCTCAGTTTAATGTTTTCATGGGGAGGAAGTGAATCCTGGATGGTGGGATATGGCAAGAAATCTTTTGTTTCACTTTGGTTTTACGCAAGATAAATATTTTGGGTTTTAAACCAACTATTCAGGATTTTTTGCCTTTCGTACATATCATTCACCATAAAGTTTTCATCGCTTTGAATGTAATTCAGTTTTTTAAGCTTGAAAATGAGCACAATTTTGGTGTGGGTTTTCATGTCATTGTACTGTCTTGCTAGCAAACATCTTACCTCAAGTCCTTATTCTAAATATGAAGGTTTTTTTCTGAGCATCAATTTCTGATGGGTGGTTATATTGTTGTTTGTTAATTGGATAGCATTAGAAGGAATCTGGAACAGAAATGGATCTCAGTGATGCAGGTATTTTAGAAAGAAAACTTAGTTCCCTGCCATGGCATAGATACAAATAGCTGGTTTTGTCTCTTCTTTGGAGGTACAAATAAGGAGGAATTCAGGAAGCAGCACCTATGCATTTAAGGGGATTAATTCCTTTTGGGATGATACTACATAAAGATATCAATGCCTGCTACTGATTACACATTTATTCTTCTCTTACCATGCTCTGATGAAGTTGTAGCTCCCTGGCTGCTGGTGGCAGTTTTTTGGGGGGTTGCCTTAGGGGTTTTTTATTATGTGCATTAAAAAAAAAAAAATTAGAACTCTGTCAAAAAGTCAGATTTTATAGGTTGGTGGATAAGAGATGAAGTAATTTTGTTACTTTTTTCTTTAAAAGGGGTTTTGCTAAGACCAAGCTATTTCTTAGTGTCACACAGTATCAAGGAACTGATACGTGCTCTCTAGTTCAGTTCCATGGGTTAAAACACCTTTCTTTCACCAGCCAGTCCTTTCCTATATCCTTATTTGCCTAAAAACCTTTCTGAATACCTGTGTGCCTGTATTCAGGGACATTCCTGAATGGCCTCTAAGGAGACTGATGGTATTTACATAGGCAAAGAGCAGTACTGATAATATTGCCCTGTATTATGGGAATAAAGCGCTTCTAAATGAAACCATGTGAGGAGAGTTTAAAATCCTCTTTTGCCATGATTTTAATTATTTTGGTTGCTCTCAGTGTTGTGATATTATCTCCAGAATAAATGGTATTTAGCCAGTGTAAATAAAATAATTAGTGAGAGGGGGTTGTAATTGAATAGACAATTCATGTCTTAAACACAATTAAACACCAACTTTCTGCTATATTTATTTGTTGGACATTATTTTTTAATTTATTTTTTAACAAATTTATTTTTGCTTTAATTATTGTGATCTAATTTATCATTTGTGTATAGTGTCAAACATTTAGGGATGTATTTGAAAAACTTAAAAAATGTTGTAAGAGTAACTTCAGTCTTTGAGTTTCGGAATTCCAGATGAAATGTATGTTTAAATAAGTAACTACTAGGATAGGGAAGGTGCTTCAAAAAGTTTCAGCATAGAAACAAGCAAGTGTGACCAAATAGCAGCTGGTTTGAATGATTTTAGTGTTTAGAATTACCAATGTCTTCTGAAATAAAAGTGAAAGTATCAATTTTGCATCGATAGTAATTATGAAAATCCACCATTTAACATTTTTTAAAATTCTAAAATTGTAGTTGGGCTTTCACAGAATCACAGAATGTTAGGGGTTGGAAGGGGCCTCGAAAGATCATCTAGTCCAACCTCCACTGCCAGAGCAGGACCACCTAGAGTAGATCCACAGGATCATGTCCAGGCGGGTTTCAAATGTCTCCAGAGAAGGAGACTCTACAACCTCTCTGGGCAGCCTGTTCCAGTGCTCTGTCACCTTCACAGTGAAAAAGTTTTTCCTTATGTTAATGTGGAATCTCCTATGCTCCAGCTTGCACCCGTTGCCCCTTGTCCTGTCATTGGCCATCACCAAGAAGAGCCCGGCTCCATCCTCCTGACACTCGCCCTTCACGTATTTATAAACATTAACGAGGTCACCCCTCAATCTCCTCTCCTCCAAGCTAAAGAGACCCAGCTCCCTCAGCCTTTCAGCGTAAGGGAGATGTTCCACCCCCTTAATTGTCTTTGTGGCTCTGAGCTGGACTCTGTCAAGCAGTTCCCTGTCCTGGAACTGAGGGGCCCAGAACTGGACACGATATTCCAGAGGCGGTCTCACCAGGGCAGAGTAGAGGGGGAGGAGAACCCCTCTTGATCTACTGACCACAGCCCTTCTAATACACCCCAGTCTGCCATTGGCCTTCTTGGCCACGAGAGCACATTGCTGGCTCATGGCCATCCTGCTGTCCACCAGGACTCCCAGGTCCCTTTTCCCTACGCTACTCTCCAACAGCTAAATCCCCAGCCTGTACTGGTACATAGGGTTGTTCTTTCCCAGATGCAAGACTCTACGCTTGCCCTTGTTGTATTTCATTAAATTTCTCCCTGCCCAGCTCTCCAGCCTGTCCAGGTCGCTCTGAATGGCAGCACATTGTGTGACAACAAACAGGTGGACTATCACTGTGATTAACTGAAAAACTATTCATGGATAGCCCTGTGTGGAATTAATTGTCCCGTACTTTAAGAGCATGTATTTTTCTAGGAGTGGTTTCTGACAACTATGTTAAATACAAATTGCAAAAAAAAAAAAAGCTACAAGCTACAGATACTTAGCTTTCAAAGCAGATATTCAGTGTTCAGGAAAGCCACTGGAATAGCAACTCTATAGGCTTTTTTTGCAGAACCTGATTTAAAACAGGAACCGACCTTTCAAGTTTTTCCTCTTTTTTTTTCTTTGTAAATAAAGTTGAAGGAAAGGCTCAAAGATGGTAACAGCTGTTTCTCATTCCTGTCCAGTTATTGGTCTTACTGCTGAATGTAAACACATAGACCAGTTGCAGGTACAAATACTTGCAGTATGCAGGTATGTTTGCATATATGTAACTGAACCAATAAACAACTTCATTAAAGTCCTTGTCACCAAATTTCCATTAGTCCCTGTCATCTAGCACTGATGGTTCAGATGGAAAATTTTAGAGTCTCTCTAGTTCCTGGAAGAAAATCTTGCCTAAAACCAGTGTGTACTTCCTGCTCAAAAGCACACTCCTTGGAGATATTTCACTCTGAGACAGACAAGGTTATTACGGAAAACGTAGGAAGTTGCAGCAGAGTGAACTTTAAGCCCATGGTGCAGAACGATAAGATGCAATGAATTATGTATATATATCTTTTAAAATCTGTTTCTGATGTATCTCTGGTATCTGCAAAGCTGCTTAAGAAAGCATAATTTGGGAACAGTGCTCTACTGGAGACAGCATTGTAACTATGCTGATTTGATCTGTTTGTTCACTAAGGGCAATTTGCTGACTTGGACCCATCTTTTAAGTTTAGCTGTCAGTGAATGGCTCAAAGGCACTGCTGTAGAGTAAGAGGCATCTTGTAAATTCAGTTTCATTTAAGAGAAGGACGCTTTCTTGGAGATTACCTTTGTTTTTCATAATTTCTGTCTTGCTCTATGGTAACATTCCTGTGGCTGAGTTGTTTATTGAAAGAAAGGGCGCGCACATCACACATGCCTGTTTATGGGGCAGCTGCAATGTTCTCTGTTTCTCTGAATTTCCATAGTGTTTAGTGTGTGTAAACTGACAGCAAGTGCTATTTCTGCAAGAAATAATAGTTAAATTAATACTTTGATGTATAGTGCTCTTTAAAAATAATGTGTGAATTTTAGTTTCAAAACAAGAAAGAAATGCAAATACTTAACCCTTCCACCTTCTGTCTATCTGTGCACACACCGATAGATGTATGCTCTATGTCTTATAAAGGTGGAGAGATGGTATTTGAAAGAAAAGAGCGAGGAAAGTTCATTTTAAAAAATCAAGGAGAGGAATAAATATCTTCATCAATTTTATTCTCCAGATTGTTACTTTGATTTGCTTCTCTTTGGTGGCGGTGTTCATGCCACTGCGTATCTACTGCTGTTGCTGTTCTGCGCAGTCCTATTGTGCATCAATTTTTCTTAAAAGATTTTTTTTTCTGGGCATATAAATGGACACCTTTCAAAGCTCAAAATAGTTGGTGTTTAGTCAATGGGTTAAATGAGAAGGCTTCAGGGAATGAAGGGGAGATGAGCCAGAAGAGCTACAGATGTCATTGTAAGAGACCCTCTATTTATTTATATCTTTGCATGTGTGTAATGATGTTAAGTGTGTGTGTATTTATATATACTTTAGAGAAGGGCAACTAGCATATATCAGTGTATCAACACAATCAATGTATATTTCATAGAAATATGTAAGTTTATGATAGAGGAGGGGAGCTCCTCATTAGTATCAAAATATGTGCTAATCAGCTTATTAGTCACAGAATTTATGCCCCCAGTAGCTTAAGTGGGTATGGGGTCAAAGATTTTCCTGTGGGATTCACAAGCTTTATCTCCTGACAATTTGCTTATAAATGTTCACATTTTGATGTAAGCAGTCCATTTAAAAACCAGTACATTCTTCAGATATACTTTCATATCCCTGGGACTTGCAAGTGCTTTGTACTGAAAAGATTCAGGACTGTCCAAAGGAAAATGATTCAACCTAGGACAATGAGACAATCCAGTCTTCCCTCAGTCCAATGGATAAATTTTCATAAGGGTCCTCTGGGAGCTCCTCCAGATCCCCCTCCAGCATATCAATTACATTAAGTAACTGATCTTGCATAATGTAGTGATATCAGTGCTCTTTCATGTGATCTGTCATGGTGAAGTTCATAGCTGCTAAGGATATATTTTAAAAGATCAGGCCTTCCACTAGTGCTGTGCATGAGTCATGGAAATCAGGAAAAATTAATTTGCTACTTATGCTGGTTTTACCTGCAATGGAGTGGAGGCTGTCTCTAATTTTTACAGGACTAGGAAGCACAGTTGTGCCTAATACTTGTCTCAGAAGTCCCATATATGAGTAATTCCTTGTTTCTCATTAGGCAGTCTGCCATGTACAAACTCTTGTGTCTGTCCACCCACACTTTGTCCTTTCTGTCTTCATTTGAAATACTCCACTCTGGGGCTCAGTAATACAAAATTGATGAACAAATAATGTGCTACAAGCGGGAAAATATACTGCTGGGTAAATGAGTTGATTGCTGCTGCTTTCCAAATGCCTGAGCTTTAGCTAGAACAACTTATAAAACTAGAGATTTTCAGTATTTCTTTGACATTTCCTAGCTCTTTATGTTAAACTATATGTAATTTCATTCAAGCTAAAGCATTAGTGTGGTTAAATAGTTCTATTCCATTGAAGGAGAAAAATGGGAAAGCTATTACCAGTGTATTATTAAAAATAAAACATACACCTGGCTTTTACTGTAACTGTTCAGTTTTCACCATGTATACAGTACTCCTAATCATAAAATGTATTTGTACATGTTTGAAGGTTTAAAATATACTTTTTATTTTCCTGGCAATTGCAAAAGAGCGAAAGATCCCATGACATTAGATAGATTCTGAATATAAACTGAGATTTAGCTCTGCCTAAGGCACCTGCCACTTGCCTTTAGGCAGGATGCAATAACCTAGAGCATCAAGCAGGAAAAATGTGGTTCTTATTGTTAATAGTGATTATTACAGCATGGTTCTACTGCCTAGCTTGGGTATGCAAAAATATTTTGCTGTCATCAGTGACATTAAGAACACATTTGCTACCCTATGATCTTTGTTCAGTCAGTTTCCTGGTGCTGTAGGTTCAGAAGGTTGTGTTTTTACTGAAGAAGGAGGTCCTTGTCGTTCAGTTCAGGATAGGCTTTGCTATGTGTTAGGTTTGTGTGGTGTAAACCATGGTCTTTTTTGAGCTCAGTAGTTTAACTGGAGTCTCTAGTGCTATTAGAAATGGAAATGGGAGGTAGAAGGGAGGTCAGGGCTCTGAGGTGACTAAGGAAGGTATGTTTTCATGCAATGAAAAAAGTGAAAGAAAGACAGTTCCAAGACTAAGCAAGAAAGAGATGAGTGTTAAGGAAGTCAGTGAGGAACAGGTTGCTTCAATTAAAATGGAGAATGGGCCTGGATGAGAGGAGATGTCAAAGAGAGAGATGAGACAAATTATAATCTAGGTGATATAGAGCATTCTGCATACTGTTTTAGTGAAAACAGCATCCCAAATGACTCTGGAGTGTTCCTGACCTCCCATCTCCATCCTCTCCCTACTCATTATCTCTTCTCAAGTAATGCTGCTTGCTTAGCTGTTTTCTTAGATCTCTTTCTTCCGGAATATTCCAGCATTCCCTAATTTCTTTAGTGCCTTTTTAAAGAAGAAAGTTTTTATGCAAATACCCCACAGCACCTGGACCAGTTGCCCTTAAGGCACTGTTAAGATCCAGTAAAAACCCCTTGATTTCTTGTTTGTAGAATACTTCTTCCTAGAGTATAAAGGAGGTCAAAATAAATTCTCCATGGAAGGGTAAAATTCTTCTGTCAGTTTACCTGTACAGTCCCAGTGATCACAGCTGCTTTTTACATGATGCTCTGAAAGGAAAATTTTTCCCTGTAATTCTGAAGTTGAGAAAAAGAGTAGAATTAAGACTTTCCCTAATTAGTGCTGCCTTTTAAAGGACTATTTTAAGCTGTCTTCCTTCATCCTGGACTATTTGATAGTTTCCAAAAATGTAATTTAATCATACCTGATTGCTTGCTGGAATCTGCAATTAACTTATGTGCAAGGGAATTAACAGTATTTGCCAGGCGCTGCATAATTTACCAGGAGCTGCTTGTGCTACATATATGTAAAGGGTGTTGGCTGTTTAAATTTATTGGCCAGCATATTTTAAACATATGAATGACTGTTTTTTATTTCTTCCTTTCACTTCTGTCCCCAGGAAGACACAGATATGAAATAACATGTAATTGTATTCTCTATACTAACAAACTCTCCCTTGCAATTATGCTACATTGTGGTTGTAATTTCAAAAGACTTGAAACTACCTACCTAGAAAGCTATTTTTGGATGCAATTAGTTGCTAAGATGAAGCTAAATTTTCAAGTACTTCTAGACATGATGTTGGATAAAATTCTTAAATGAACTCATTGAAAAAGTGCGGGAGCTGCGTGAGGACACTGACACAATCAATGTGATCTAACAAGTGAACCTTTATTTCCGTGTTTCCAGTGCAATTTATAACCCTCGACCACACCCAATAAATACTGATTGGCTTCATCGCAAATAACAGCCCATAGTCCAACCCGATTGGCTACATTGCGAGTCATGTTCAAGTCACGTTCACAGATGTTCACACCCATCTTCTTCAAGAATTAAAACTGCATCATTAATGGCAGCTGTCTCTTCTCCTGCACCTGTAAGATGTTCATGCCCCCTGCACCGGAAGTTGTTTATGCTTTCAGCAGTTCCGGTACGTCCCAGCTCGGATTCTCTGGAAAGGCTGGATTGTTTACATGTCCCTTATTTCATAAATGTCCTCCCACAAAACAGTAGTTCTCATCTCAGAAGACCTCTGAAATCTTTCCATCAAGAATGGTAGAAGTAGTTTTAGAAAAATATTCGGTTAAGACTAACGTTTTTGTCCTATTTGGGAGTCAGTTCTTGTATCACTTGCGTAATTAAAAATATCAAGAGAATGGAAAAATTGGTCAGCTCCCTGCAGGAAGAGTTTTAAACTAAGTGTTTGGAGTGCCTTTCTGAGATCCAGATTTGTACCCTAATCCTACTCTCAAACCTTCCTGCATTATAAATTTCTGAATACTAGACAATGTCAGGAGACTTTTACATAGTCTTTGTACTTCATTTTTTCTACAGCTTAACAAAGGTAAACTTTAGATGAAAGTAAGCCTCAGCTTAGGTCTTGGTTCAGGAATGACATTTGTTACAAATTTTCATACCTCATGATCTGGCAGAAAGGTTTCTGCTGTCTGTCGTCTCTCTTCTCTGTCAAACTTGGAAATTTGCACAGTCATTAGTACGTGAAATTCCTTAGAAAATTATTGTGAAAATAAATTGGGAAGACAAATATTTTAACTGGAATACTTGCCTAATTTAAACATCGGCAGCAACTCTGAAATTTAAAAAGGTCGTATGTATTCTGTGGTGGCCCAGAGGTTATCAGAAACTATAGCTTTAGACTGCCATTTAGTTGGAAGTTAACACAATAAACTTGAGCACAAATTTTAAAATTACTCTTGCCTCGTGATTTTGTCAGTGAGACACACAAGATTATGCAACTTTAATTTCCCAAGTACAAAGCAGCAAGTACATGCCAACGGCATAACAATGTGGGGATCAGTGGTCAGTTCTGCATGTCTCATGCTACATGTTATTTACCTTGAAACCAGAAGCAAATTGCTCAGTTTCATGCTTCTGAATACATTTCAGCCTTTTTTTTTTGTTCATAAAATGGGAGAATACTGTCTTGAAAAGACTGTGCAGATCTTGAATTTCCCAAGAAATAATGCATTCTCATAAAGCTGTCGCGGACTCCAAAAAGGGAAAGATAAGGGGAAAACGGGACAAACCCAACAGATTTGACAGTTTATCGTTGCGTGAACCAGTCACAATTGATGTAACCGTATCAGAGAGTTGCAGGTGTTTGGATTCTAAGATGACATTTGAGACTGTAAAAGTAATATTTGCAGCAGCAGCCTTGATAAATATAATCCTGTCTGGAGCTTTGTGTGCCCCCTGTACAATTGATACTTTAGAACAGGAGAAAAGTTTCATTTATGATCACATAGAGAGAAGTTAACAAAAGTTACTAAAAGCTTTTTAGAGACTGTGAACTGCCCAAACCTGCCAGCTCCTCTATCCAGGATGGACTGCCAAGTGATTTGCAGATCCAGAAAGGCCAATCTAGAGAGTCAGGTTTAAGTTTTTGGTTTTTTGGGGTTTTTTTTCTGTTAAAATCTACACACTTCAGGGAGCAATTTTCCATGAAAACTAGTGTCCCCTGCAGTTTGCAGCCTTTCTGGAAGAGCCTGAGCCTGACTTCTGAAGTGACAGCCAAAACTAGAGAACAAGAGACTGTACAGCAAATTGACATTTCTTTGTGCATATATCTAGATTCAGATACTTGACATACTACTACTTTGCTTGTGGAGAAGCAAGGGGAGCAGTCATTCCTACTTTTGTCCCTGAGCTTTCTTCCCATTCTACTTCCTTCTACCAGATTTTGCTTTCACACTTTATGTTTTTCTGTTGTTTCCTATTTTCCTTCCTTCAAATCTTTGTATCTTTGCATGTTGTTTTCTTTCTTCTTTTTCATTTCAACAGTTTGTATGTTCTGATTATTATTCCTGTGTCATTTAACTAGGCTCCTTTCCTGTCTTGCAAAGTCAGCCAGTTTGGAGACATTGCCTGCAATGACTGATTTCCAGAAACATTGACTCAGTGGAGTCATGGAACAATAATGAATGTTAACTGTCCAAAGGTAATTAGAAATCTCTCTGCTATATTATTACCATGGAAGCCTTGTTCCTGCCAAGGATGGTCTTGTTAAGAAGATGCCACGTCTCAGGGAGACAATTCAGTAGTACAACAGTAGACTCCTAAGCAGAATGTAATGGATCACAAAAACAGGCAACACTTAATGCCCTTCTTTAAGCAGAACTGGAAGGCAGGGGTCCTTCATTGGATATAAAATATTAGAGAAATAGTCTTGCGATGATGATTCAATAGATCTTGTCTCTTTTTAGATTTGAAGATCCCAAACTGAAGTTTATACAAAGAAAGGAAAAACTTACTTGAGGCAACAGATGCAGTGATGTTTGCAGAAGCTCCTGTGAGACGGTAAATAAAAAAAAAAATAAAAAAATAAAAAAAAAAGAGTTGATTTGTCAAAAAAAACCCGCAAATACCACTCAGTATATCACAAAAAAAAAAAAAGGATTATGTTCTATGCACAGTGAAAACCTATAAAGTATTTTTTTTAAATGCATTTATTAAGAATTTGAATTCAACTGGGTTTGCAGAAGTGTTGATGCAGAACTCTGCCTGACATTTTACTTAGCCAGTGCAGTAAAGGGTAAGAACCAGCATTGTTAGAACACTACAGGTGGTCAGATATACTGGGAATAATAGATTTCACTGGGAACTTTGAATTCAAGTTTTCTTGTGAATTGTCACAAAGTAGCTTTGCGTACTGATGCAGGTTTTTCAGTGTGTTTCAGAAAATTCATTGCCATTTGTTGCTTCAGCTGAATATGAGGCGACTTATCACCATTCTTTAATCTCTTTGCAGGTTTTCAAAAAAGCTCTTAATATATTGCTTCATGTTAAAAGTTGTCAGCACCATTGGCAAGCACTAAAGATGAACACGAAGGAGTTGTACTTTTCTGGATGTGATTACTTTTGGCACAGTGCTTGTTCCCATGGCTAAGCCCTGTGTGCACTGCTGTTCTTGTCAGGTTCGTTTTGTGTGTTTTCTCCTTCCAAGGTATTATGTCTTCACTGTGAAACATTCATCCAGACTCAGATTTGGCAAACAGAGTCTGAATCTAGCAGCTTGCTGGTTTCCAGGAAAAAATAATTTGTTCTCTTGGAGGGAGGAAAAGGATTTGGATTTTAAAATGCTTCATTGTGTTTTATAACACAAAATTCGCTTTACATTTCTGTATGTAACATTTCACACACAGTTGCTTAGAAGTGACCTTGATGATCACTGAATAAACTGTAACATATTATGTGAAATTTCAAGTTCTGTTTTTAAATGTTAAGTTCTTAAAGAGTAATAGTAGCTTCAGAAGTTCAATGCTCTTAATGTGACTGTTGACAATAAGTTTTCCTTTCCAGCTAAGAGCAGTATGTAAGTGAAATTTTAAAGCATGTTTTCCCCTCTAGGAAATTAGCCTTGAAATTGTAACATGGCTAAGGAAACTGAGTAAAGACACAGATATTGTACATAATCTCCCAAGATGTCTGTGAGAGACTTAAGAGCAAACAGAAGTGGTTTAAAGCTTTTCTAAACTAGATTGTGTTTATACAGACAGAATGTCTATATGGGATTAAACTGAAGGTTCGTCCGGTTCACTCTTCTGCTTCTAACAGAGGCTATGTAGAAAAATTGAAGAATCTCATATTAAACAGAGGTAGGATTTAATTGCCTCCATATTTATTTTATTTCTATCTCAATCTGATAATAAAGCATAGAGCTCTTTCTGAATGTGACACAAGAGTATTAATATTTAATACTCAGCTAAGTCAGTCTCCAGTCAGATCTTCTCATGGTACATGAAGTGAACAATATAAATGGCTTCTAAATATCAATAGATTTTTATTGCTGGCACAAAAAATATATAATCCTAAAAAAATAGAATGATCAGTGCTAACTCTAGAGGGAAGTGCTTATATTTGCATTGCATTATAAGCAACTAATTTATTGCTGGTTGCATTTCAACCTCTGTAATAACTTAAGATAAATGGATGTTTATCTGCAAAAGCAAAATCGCAGGTTTGTGGTAAAGTGGGATTAGTTCAGTAGTGAGTTTGGAGGCTATAGTGTTGTGTTTTCCAGGAATTGATACCCAGGGCTTCAGTAATCCAATCCACACTTTTTATCTTGAGCATAATTTATTTTGCTTTATGTAACAGTGACATTCTGGGAAATTGTGCCTTCATGTAGGGCCTTTTAATGATAATAATAGTTGGGTATGGTTTTGTGGCAGTTTAAGAAACAAAAAATTCCCCCTCAAAAGTACATTTTTTTTTTTTGACTCCAGAAAACTTTTGATTTAATATAGAAGAAGGACACAAAGTACCTAGTCCAGGAGCCTGAAATTCTACTTACTCCCAGATTAGTTCAGGGAGAGATTGCAGCAGTGATACCCTCCCAGTTTCATTTTGTCGTATTAGGACTTGGGAACAGCTGCCTATTTTTGTCCACAATGTTTGTGGCTCTGAAGCTGGCAACTTAGTTGCCTGTTGTAGGGTGATCATCACTATCTGTTAGGCCTGAGGTGAAATCGGTTTCATAGAAAATAGAATAGCTTTGAAATGAAAATAATTCTTCTGTTTCTTGAACTATTATTTCATCTGCTGAAAAATAAGGAATTGCGTATTTTAGTAGTTCTTATTTCAGTCAATTCTAACTTCAAGCCACCAGAATTTGTGTTTAACAAGTCAGACTCATTATTATTAGATGACTATATTAATCAGTGTGATGAGTTTCTGAACTTGTTATTCCAGTTAAACACAACCTTTAAATCCAGTTAAGGATTTGAGTATGTTGGTCAATTATTCGAAGCCATTGGGATGCAGCTTTCAGCCAATATATTTCTAATAGAGTTATTGTTGGTTTTTTTTTTTTAAAAAAAAAAAAAAAAAAGCAAAAAAAAAAAAAAGGCGACTGGGTATTTTAATCTTCTTTACTGCCAGTATTGAAGGAAGTCTCCCTGGTCTTTTTTGCTCAGTGAGATAACTTGGCGATAACCTTTATATAGTTCAGAGACTTACTTCATTGCTTTCTAATAGAGTTTCTGGAGAGTATAGATTTAGATTACAATGTGGAATGGCCATAGTGCCTCAGGGAAGTATGTTCTTGTTAATGGACTTGTTAATGATTGTCGTTGAAGAGACTATAATCGTATCAGATGTAAACGTTGTCACAGCCTTTTATCTTTATCGTGCAGATATGGAGGTGCATCATTAATTCACACAGACTGATTCTCAGAGCTGTGCAAATTGATGCAGTATGGTAATGTCTGAACGAAATTAAAAGCTGCACGTTATCAATTTAATATTTCAGATTTCTATTTTCAATTAACACGGTCTAAGAGATAAGAGGAATTGAACCACAACAGGACTGTGGGTCATTCAAAAGAGATCAAATTCAGACTATGCCTCTATCAGTTCCAGCTTCACTATGCTGCTTTGCATTCTCTTTGAGAGGGATGTGACAAATGCAAACCTATATCAGTGAAGTCTCTCAGCTGCAGATAAAAACATAAATGCTATAGAAGCACAGAAAACCTATGCAAATATGAAATAGTTTTACAGAATCTAGAATATTTTTAAACAATTTCTTTATCAGGATTTACCTTTGTTCAAGTATAGTAGTATCTTACTCTTTTATCTTGACTTTTATGGCTTTATTCATAACGCATTGAGTGCAATAAATCAGAATCTGTCTCAAAATTGTAGCTTTAGACACTACACGTTAATAGCATATTTGTTTATTATTTGCTCAAATGTTATAAGAATTTGATTATGAATATTTGGTTGGGGGGGATTTTTTTTTTTGGTAGGAAACACCCTGGATTATTTCTTTGATGTGACCATCTGAAATATCAGTATTTTCAGAACAAGTAAGAAATGTGATGGATTTTGTACGCAAACATGAAGGGAAGCTCTTAGAAATAATAATGCACTTATAACCATTTTGTCACTTGTGTTCAAAATGGTAAATAGGTGGCTGCTAAGATAGAATAAAAAAACCCAGATTTTCAATGATCTGTTTTTATATCAGAATGTCCTATTGGATTGGTTTGCCTAAAGTGGGGTGGGGGAAAGTGAAAGAGCAGATTTTACAAATGATGGTGGTGTTAAGTTGTCCTAAAAGGAGGACAAAACATGAGCAGCTAATAGTCATGTCTGCTGAATTGTAACAAGTTGTGAAGCCATAAACGAGAGGATTCAACTCCAAACTCACCAAAAGCAAATGCATGGGGTATAAAAGAATTTGCCTTTGAAAAGGCAAATGGAATATCCCTAATGAAAGATAAACAAAATTAACAAACTATGGACAATTATTTTAGATCAGTGAAGAATCAACAAAACCCTAAACTAATGATCTCATACAGGAGAAAAAAAATCACAGGAGCATGTAGAATAATGAAAAGGTGAAAATCACACTACTAGAACGCTACATGCAATTGGGAGACATAGATTCTCTTGAGTCTACTCAGTTATACTTCGATTTGGGAGAAAATGTAAGAATGTTTTTTGTGTCGGTCTCTGAAGCATAAAGCAGCTACAGCACTAACCTGTTACAAACTGTGAAACTTTGAGAGAATATCAGCAAAAAAACATTTGAGGAATTGATGAAGTCAATTATAAGTCCAAGTCAGGAGGAATGCTATCTCAATCCATATGCCCCATACTTTTATGGGTACAGATGAAAGATTACAGAAAGTAGGGTCTTGCAGGACTGGAGAAGATATGAAAATGAGTATTGACAAAGGAAATTTACATCAGAGACTCTTCTTTCATGCAGGACAGCAGTAATGGAAGTCATCTGTGAAATCAGATCTTAACACTGCTATGGCAGAAAATTCATGCTTAGTGCTATGCTTGCCAGCAGTTAACATTGACACCACTAGCTGTGACTGTCCTGGCTAGGATCAGTCAGGTTATGTATGAGGTGCCACAGTTACACTACTTACTGCTGACATAGTGAGCAAGCAGGAGCTAAACCACAAAAAAGTTCTTAAGTAAGGCTTCAGTACTTCTAGCTTCACGAGAGGAAGAAATCCTGAAGAAAAGCTTTATTTCTAGTATTTCCTGCCCACACTGATGTACACTTGGGTCTCACATTGCTTTAAGTTATTGATAAATAAATGAAGTATTCTAATTACTTATCTCTAATGAAAACATGCAAATATAAGAAATTGGTGCAGTGCTGCTATAAAATGTCATTTTGTTGGATTTCTTCTATGAGGCAAGAGAGGAATTGGTGCACTTTTTCTGAAATCTTATGTATTCCTCTGGCACTATTCTTGCTGCAATACACTGTGCTGTTTTCTGAATTCCAAAGACTGAATAATGCTCGCTTGCTTCCTCCTAGTTATTTAGACATTGTCTTTTGTAGGGGGCTGCCAAACCTTGCAGGTTTTTGACAATGTGGAAAGTGCATTGTAAGGTCTGTAATGATTACCTGGCATGCTGTGAAAATTTGGAGAAGTGAAACATTAGCATTTTTTGTGCCATCTTAACTCTACTTTTCACAAATGTAGTTCTCTCTCTCATCCATACTGATTTTGTGGTTTTTATGTTGCAGTCTGTGCAAAGTATAAAATTTGCCATGTATTCATCTCAGTCTCTGACACACTTTCACCTGATTTTAATTTCCCTTTAGGAAGTCGCTTTCTATCCCCATTGGAAGGTTCTAATTTAAATAATCCCAGTCCATCCAGAGCTGTTTCCCCAAAGAAATATTTCACTATATATATCACTTAGCGTGTTGGTATTTCTTGTTAGTATTCAGCATCAGGTTAACACCTCTAGATAACCTTGATAAATTAAAAATTGGCTTATCAATATTCAATCAACCTAGCTCATTTATCCAAATGTCTGACTTCCTTTCTGTCACAGCTGAGCTAAAAAGGCACTGCAAAAGTAAATGCAATTAAAACTGTATATTTTCCTTTTAAAGAGAAATTAAGTAGGTCAGCTTCTAATGTCACCTTAAACACAATGGTGTAGCAACAATGAAATAATATGCAGAGGCAGATATGATATCACAAAATGTTGGTTTTCATTAGACAGTTATTCTTTGAATACAGTGAACTTCTAATCAACACTTTATTAGGAAAATTTGGGAAAGGTGTGTTTGGACTGCCCAGTTCTTTGTGTTACTGTTGAGTCTTGCTGATTCTTCTATGTAGTTTTTAAAATTTATAGAGTTTTATATCTTCCAAAGGGCTGGGGGGCAGGTGGGCTGACTGCCTCCTGAACTCATCTTCTTTTAGTATGCTGACAGCTGTGTAATTTTCTGAATCAGATCTACCTTCATCTTGTGCTTCATTGACTTCGAAGTTTAGAAATCCTCAAACATCCCTTTGTGTTTGCACAACAATTGTTATACAGTAGTTTCCTGTAACTGTCCCACTCAGTTAATCAACTGCTTTTACTGCCTTGGACCAGTCTTTGTGTCTGTTGCCCATCATCTTGGTTTTGCAAATTACAGCAGAAGTTATCCAAGGGAAATGACCGTGTTGTTTTAACATTATAACAAAAACCTAACAGCACATCATGTGAAAGGACAAGCTTAGAGAAATTTACCAGGACAAGGTTTTCAAAAGTTGTGGTGATTTTGGAGGCCTGTACTGTGATGCCATAAATAGATCTGATTGTCAGTAGGTAGATGGACAGCAGCATTGTCCTTGAGGAGGCTTCTCATCTCTCTATGCTTGAGAAAGGCTTTCTTTGATGTTCTGGGTATTAGGCAGGGACACTGAAGCTCCAGCATATTCTGCGATATGTTCCTAAAAATGTTCACGCATTCATTTCTCAGTGGCTTTCTGTTGATGAAAACTGTCTGCATTGTCAGTCAACAGAAGGCAAAAACAGGCCAATCTTTTATCACAATATGTATGTTGTCCCACAAGCAGGGTCCAATACCTGGTGTGCAACACACCAATATATGCACAGAGTTGAGGTATTTTATTTCACTGATCAGCATTAATGGGTGTCTGTCCCAAGACAGCACACCTGGCCTCAGAGTTTTCCATAATTATACACTTAACTAATACATATTCATCATTATTCGGTGATTGGTTCTTCTTCCTCGCTTCTAATGCTAATTAGTGCGTAGTATCTGTCATCTTCTTCTATTGTCCTTTTTGAGTAGGTGGTATTATTTGGGTAGGTGGTCAATGAGTTGGCGGTTGCAATTTCCCCTTGCCAGAATTACCTTTTACCTCCTTCTTCTCTAATCTTGGCAGTCCAAGTGGTTCTTCATGGTTTGCTGACCAAAGCACAATCCATTACCCTTTCTGACAGAGCCACATTGTCTAATAGCTAGTTCCTAAATTTTTTTCCTGTTTCACCAAAATTGGATCAGGACATACAAAGGACTCTTAGCAGCTTCCCAGTTGCTTCAATCACATTTTACATTACATTAATATCAATGATAACACGTAGACCTCGTTAATTCATATATAGTACTAACCCCGAAGGCCCTAACTCATAAAATCAGTTTCCTGGGAGTTTATCACCTAGGTTCATTTTATATTTTAACAGCTCTCCTGGAAACAGAGGACTTCAGCAATTCCCTGATTTACTTCTGTTTTTAGTGATCTCTGATTTTTGTGGTGAAAATGAATTCCTTATGAAGCTCCAAAATTATTTGGTTTTCTGTTTTTTGTTATCCCTGTTGCCAACTCAGAAATGTGCTTTGCTGGGTGCTTCTCATTCTACTGAAGTTAATCTACATAGATTTTTGCATTAAGATAGTTAAAATTATTTCAGCCCTGCCAAATTAAAAAAAGTAATTTCCCTTTGAATTAATTTAAGCAGAACATTTAAACAAAATCTTGTAGGTTTAAAACATTAAATTTAAAAGTAAAAATATTGCTTTAAAAGGAAGAGACAAAAAATAATTTAAAATCATAGAAAATATTTTATATGTTTGTTTTATATGGAATTTTATTCTCTAAATTTTGGATCCCTGTGCAAAATGAATCATTTGGTCAGTTCTAATGGCATAATTAACTGATTTAAGCATTAAAGTACATTTTGTATCCCTAGACTGCTTCCTTGACATTCCTTATCTGAACTTGACATAACCTTATAACAGAAGCCAAATAAAATGTGGAAGACTGAGTCAATGAAAAGAAATTTGCAGAAAAGTCCCTTCCAAGATTTGAAAGTTTTCCTGGAAAATATACAAAAGGATCAACATTTTGCTCTTGAAAATGTCCTAGTAATTTAAACAGGTGTACCTAGTAAATTAGTTTCTGAATTTTGCAGTTGCCCAAGGATATAAATATTCAAAAATTTTAAGGCTATTTTCTTCACTTCATTCTTACATTAGAACTTGCAAATTGATATTTAGTAACTCCTCAGAGTCTTTATACACGCCCCCTTCCCCCCCCCCCCCCCGTTTGATTAATGCTCAAGGACACTCATTTATTCTTCAGCTGTTCTTGCTTTCCCACACCCCACCCCAATGGCAGTTATTTTCAAATTAAATAAGTATAAGATGGTTTTAGTTAAATCCTGTCAAGATTCAAAGGCTTTTTTTTCACTTTAAAAGTTCAGTACAATTGTTGCTAATTTTAAAGGAAGCAAAGAAAATGCTTCAGACAGTATATGTGCACCATGGAGAAAAAATACAGGGGGAATGCAAGCAAGGAACTGCTGTTTGAACTTTTTTTTATCTCAGCATGTTGTTGCACTTTTGCATTACATAAATATTTGTGTGTGTTTCCTAGTGGGAATGGCAGTGCATTTTTAAACAGTGAACAATTGCAGAGCATATACAATATCAAAAATGCCATTTGACATCATCAAAATCTTGCTCTACTAGTTTCACTATAATCTAGATAGAAATGTAACATAGGAATGACCTTATTATATGGTTTTGCATCAATAACTTCTTTGTAGTTTGGTCTAACCACACTTTTACCCTGGATTAAAGATGCCAATTTGAATTCTGTAAGATAGTGGCCTGTTTTATTATCGAAACAGTGCAGAGAAGCAGCACTATCCTGCTGCAGGTGTTATTGTTCACCAAACAGCTTTCTAGAAGCAGGAAGGAAAAAGGTACGCATTTCAGAGTTGATTATCTGTGTTTAGGATGTCTGGTGCTTCTTTCAATCACTAGTCCTACAAAGTAGGTTTTGTAAGGTTAATCTGTACCTGTTCAGTATATCAAACTGGTCTGTTATGTGGTTGCTGCAGGGTAGGCAAGTGCCCTTGGGGATGTATGGCTGGACATGGATGTTCCATGTCCTCTGCTTGGTAACTCATTTCCTTCCACTGCAAGAACCAGTTTTTCTGTAGGATTTGGAATTACGGAGTAGGATAGAGTAAATGAAACCGCCTGAAATGAATAGCAGGTGAGGATGGGGGGATTCAAAGACTTTTCTAAAGGTACAGAATACTTGTGTGTTCGAACAGCAAAGAGGAAAGAAAACACAATTACCAGTGACAGAAGCTTGAAATATCCAGACTGGAACATGCTTCAGTGGGCAGAAACTTTGGTAACCACAGTAACTGTAGGCAGCTTAAGCCTTTGAATTATTCGTCCTTGCAGCAGAAATTTAATAGAGCAGTGGTGGAATTTTTTCCTGTCCCTTGGAAAAAATAAAACAGACCATAAAGATGATAATGTGGAGAAGAAAGCTCTTTCTGAGTTTGACTTTTAATAGAAAACCTAAAGTTTCCACACAGCTTGCTGTCATGTATGTAACTAGTCGGTCTGTCCAAGGGAAAACTAAGAGAACCACCTCTTTGCTTTTATTTTACAGTTTCATGTTAGCTTAGTTCTGTGAAATGCAGGTTTTCATTATACTATGCTGGAAGCTGTGCTTACTTGACTATCTGTATACTATGTATTTCCTTTTAAACAACATTAAAATTTCATAGTAACTAACGTTTTGAACCTAACCTTAAAATCTGCAGTTACTAACTACTCTTGCTACTTAAACAGTATTAACAACAGATCTCAGTAAATCTCTGCATGTGCTGCTTTGATTTTTGCAATATCTGCAACATACATTACGGTTTTAAATCAGGTCTAAGAACCAGATTTTGTGGTTGGTTGAGAGCTAGGCATCTAAAGCTAAGAGACTATTATCTAACAGAAGTCATGGTAGTTATGTGCAGGGAGGTCTAGCTGATGTCCTTATAACATGCTGTTGTCTTGCCTAACAGACTGTCACCTTCTTCCTAGGAGTCAGTGAAGGTCTGGCTAAAACCCATGTGCCCTAGCTTTACCTGTCTGTTTCTTCTTTGAACATCTCTTAGCAGAAGACCCCAAGCACTTCGCAAATGTTGAGTGTTGTTGTATAAGGAGTGGTGTTCTGAGGCATGGAGTAGTGACATAGTCTGTCAAATCAAAGAGGCTGTTAGTGGCAAAAGCCACGATGTTTTGCCTCCTCTTTCTCCTGCCCTTCACACAAAAAACACTAAGAATACTCTGGGAAACTTCAAGATGGGGGAGGGAGAGGAAAAGTGTGAAAAATTAAAAAATTATTTTTAGTTTTATTAGTTCAGGTTTTAATAAAACAAATACAGGGTTTTTTTTTAATACACAAAATGAAGATCAGTTACCTCAAAATATTGAAACCTTAAATCTGAATTAAAAACAGTTTGTTTAATTTTTAGAAAGAGCTGGGCAGCTTGTTTCCCATAAAATATAAAATCGTAGCGTACTGGTTCTGTCTCTAGTAATGCAAAGAAGGAATCAGATCTTTTGATGGGAATGTGGAGGTGTAAAACCGGTATACTTAGTGTCTTTCATAAGGTCATGTGTGCTGTAAGGTTAAAATAAACATTAAAATACAGAGCATCTGCAGCCATATGGGAGGGGGTGAGCGTAGTGGCTGGACCAACTTTTTTCTAAAACTGAATTTCACAGGAAGACAACACCGATGCATAAGTCTGTGGAGATGCATATCAGCCCAACCTCAGGCAAGGAAAAACAAGCCAGGATGGGTTTGGTAGGAAGATGAATTGTATAATTTTGTGAATTTCTTTAAAAGTCCCATTAAATCTGACAGAGCACGGTTTGCCCCAGATGTTAGCCCTAAACCATTCGCTTTCAAATGGCCTTTTCATTAGAAGATGCTGACTCTTAATCTCTGGATGTTAATGGCTTTGTTCTATATTGACTGCCCTGTGCATTTGCGGGACTCCACAGATGAATATTTACTGCTGTTGGAGAAGGTGGTTTTAGTTTCTCCAATAGCTGGCTTGCTTCATAAGGCCATGTTAAGATACATATTCCATAGTGGATTTTCACAGAATTTTCAGAATCTCTTCTAAGCCTTCAGAGGTGCTGAACAAATCCTGAGTTGGGAGCATTCTTGGTTTGTTGTGAGACCCAAATATGTTAATGCTAGAGAAATGCTGGAGTGTTTGTATATTATTAGTAATACAGACTTAGAAAAAGGTATTTTTTACAGTCTCCTTCTGCTGTAATTAGTGCATATTTGTTTTAAATATTTCTTAAAATATTATCTTGTTCTGTGTATGAATTTTTCTTCCACGAACTAGAGCTCCTTCAATATGAATGATAGTTACGGTGCCCTATTTTTCATCTTAACTACAGGTCTAAGAAGTGAATCATCACATATTCTTTGTATAATTGCCATTTCTATCCTATACTTCATGTTTAGATGAAGTAAAATTGCTCTTATTTTTTCTTTTTGTGACCTCATTGGAGAAGCAGAGAAAGAGCAAAATCATTTGCTTCATTTTAGCAACTAATAAAAGTCCTAGGCTTTATTTCAGCTGACGTAAGACTTAAGATTTCACTGTAGTTTCTGAAGAAAAGAAAATGGCTTGAACTAAAGAATTAGCAATTTTTACTGTACTTTCAGTTTCTTCTGGCATTTATGGAAGCTGATAATTGTTATAATTTATGTCCAAAAAGGGAATTACTAACACAAGGATAAAACGTGTCTTATATCACTTCTCATGGATGGAAATATACTCACCATCAGGTAGATAGATATATGTCCTTTACCTTGATAGGCACATTATGTATGTAAATTATATCCTGGTTTACTTCTATTTATAAGTTGCCAAACATTTGGTCATCTTTGTTCTTTGTGATAGGTCCTTAACTTTTCAACTTGTGAGAAGAAAAATGCTTGGCAGCCAACCATTTTGGTGGGTGGCCACATCTGCAGATGATACTAATTAATGATGTTTCCTGCCCTTTTGCAAAGAAAGCCTAATTTACAGTTGTGTTAAGAATCTAACCCTCACTGAAGAATGTACCATCTAGTGGAATAATTGGCATGGATTTCTTGCTCTGGGGAATACTGAAAAACAAAAACAAGTTAATTTTTTAAGTGTAACTAAATTCGTACCTAAATGGACATGTTTCTGCTGAAAGGTATGCAAGTAGTAACAGTCTGTGCCTCGGACTTCACTCCTGAAACTTAATTAGACCACAGTATTAGCTTGAATGTCAAGCTTGACCATGAGAATGCCTACTAATGAATATGAAGTCAAGCACAACTTTGGAATAAACTTACAAAAATGTAACTTTTGTTTTAACACCTTTGTTCTCATAAGTTTTCTTTTTACGATCACAAAGATATTCATGCATGAAAAAAGTAATTTCTGGCTAATGATCCAAAATGCAGTCCCAGGCACATGTGGGAAAGCATGAAGACTGCTGGGGAATGACCTGGTCACCTCTAGAGTGGGATGGCAGTGGTCCTCCTGGCCTTCTCCTTCATCTCAGATCTCATGCTATGTCTCTCCTTGCAAAGCGGTGTACTCCCTCAGAAGAGGCCTGCCCAGCAGGAGTGTCTTTTTTTGGGCAGTTTGGTGGAGTATCTCTGCAGACCTGTAAGACTGTAAGACCTGTGAGACTCTACAGGTAAGTAATGAAAATCCTCTTTAGAGAATTAAAATGCTTAGCGATTAGCTAAGCAGCTGATGGTGGCCAGCCAGTGCTGGCAAAGATTACTGGTCTTTTTTTTTATTTTAAACGAGAAATCTAATAACTGACACTTCTCGCTAGGATGAGAAAAACATTTCTTTGCCTTAATGTTATATTGTACATATTTTTCCACTTTAACGATAAGGGTAGCCAAAAAGCATGAAAGAATCTATAATTAGCTCCAGCTATATAAGTATAAACCCATATGCTAGTTAGCCTTTAGAAAAAGAACCATTTCTGTTAAATTCATTAAGACTTTCCCATTAAAAACTGAGTACCCATGAATTTGAGAAAAACTGCTGGAGCGTTTGCTTGGATTTGGCTTGGTGTGTTTCCAGCCTGTTTCTTCACTGCAAGCATTGCTGCCAGTTATTTCACCCAGCCTAGCCACAGCCTTGGAGCCCAGAGTGATTCGATTAACAGATGATGAATTATCCTAACTTGAACTGTGGCTTGTGGTTGAAGTCCTGCTGCATTATTACTTTGATTCTCAGCAGAGTTTGAGTATTATGCCACAGGCCCTGTTAGGCTGGCTAGTTCAGTTTTGAATCATTTCTTAAGTTAGAGATATGGTGATTGCATGGGAGGTCATTTATAGAAGATATATATGTGTATGGTTTTTGCTAATACTGCAGTGAAAGAAGGCTGAATAAATATATGAGTAAGTCACTCAAATGTAAGCAGCTCATCAGAAATGTTCACAAAGTTGACAACAAATTCAGCTTGTGAGACAAGCATTTTCATTGTGAGGTGTCTGAGTAATCTAGAAACAAGCTGCTACTTTGCTTTTTTCCATTTACACTAGAAAAATCTTCCCAAAAATCTACAAGTGTTCTTTCCTCTCAAAGCACAGACACTGAAAGGAGAGGTGTGGGTGATGAAGGAGAATGCTTAAATATGAATAGAAGTTGTATGTATAGCAGCCCCTTTTCTGTTGAAACAGAGTTCTTGGTATTATCATGAGTTTCTAAGCTCTCTTCAGAAGCTGCAATACTGAACCTAATTTATTGTTAGCTTTGTTTTGCAGTGGTTTAGATCATGACTTAAATTACTTGATTAACTGAATTACCTTTATGTTTAGTCCTCCACAGTTCAGGTAGGGAGCTGCATACTATATTTATCAATTTGTCTTCAGGAGATACTGAGTTCTTCTGCCTTTTTTTTTTTTTTTTTTTTTAAGGTAAGTGTGCAAAGTGTAAAAAAAAAAAAAATCGAAGAAATACTTATAATTGTGTTTTAGCAGCAGTTTCTGTCAACTTCTTGACTAACACTCCATACGTCTTTCGTATGGTTAATTTTTCTTAGCGTTGGCTAGCACAGATTATTCTGCACTCTTTCCTCTAAAATTTAAATAAATTGAGTGAGAGCTTATGATTACTCCCTGTTCATTATCACCCAGGCTCAGCTTGATTGAGTCACAAGGGATGGGGAGGGTAGGCTAGAAAAAAAGGAGGTACACAAAAAAAGAGATGCTGGTATTGCCATAAATACCTTAAAATGCTTGTTGGAACACATAGAAATTAATTATGTTACAAAGAATGTTGTGCTTCCCAACCCATGGATATGGCAATTAAGCTCCTACTTTGTTTCCAAATCTATTTATAGTTCCTAGATTATGTGAAGTCCTTATGAAATTGTTTAGTACCCATGGTTACCAAACACATTTAATAAACTAACGCAGTTGTAGTGCTTGTCATATATCAGCAATTTCTTGTCTTTTCCTAGCAGTAGTTTTCTAGTACAAATTCTCACAGGTATAGATAAAATCTAAAAATATTTTCCGTGTTTTCAGTAAGCTGTGTTTAACATTACTGTTTCTGCATGGCTTTACCATCAGCATGCTATTATGGCACCTTGGAAACATAAATAGTATTGGCCTGCATTATATTCCAATTAAAGTAGTCAGTCTTCAGGACATACCATTTCTAAATAGATGAGAAAGAAATGAAAAGCCTTCATGCCTAAATCTAAGGTAGAAACTGCACCTAAGTCACATAAAACTCCCTTTTTAGTGTCCTTTTCTATTGGAAATGTAAGCAGACAGCAGCAACTGTTGCAGCTATAGTAGTTGTAATGTTAGAGGTCCTGTGATATTTTCTTATCATCGTAGGAGTCACACTTATTTAATGTTTCATTCTTTTCATTTGATGATTCAGGAAATATGTGAAATTGAGGTGAGGATGCTGTGTCTTACAGATTCTCTGCGATAGAAAGATAAGAGTATTCACCAAAGACTTTTACAGCTATGAACAATTCCCTATGAAGGGAATAAACTGAAATAATTGCTGTAATACAGTGAAATTAAAGGTATTATTTCTTGATCCTGTTCTTCCTTTTTTCTCCTTTCTGATGTGTTAAACCATGCTTTTTTTCTTTTGTTTCTCTCTTTTGACACTTCTGATATGTGTATCTCACACACCCATGCAAAAGTTGTGTGATGCTAATGTGAATTAGAGTAGTATTTACAAACTCTGTTAGTTTTATCTAGTGCTATCCCGTTTTCCTCTAACAATCCCTTCATACACGTTATGTATATAGCTAATTAAATCAAGTAGCAAAAGCCTACATGACACCCATATGTAGGAGTAATTAGCAGGTACAGTCTGCCATCAGAAATGGGTAATGTTTTTGGCACTAATGGGCCATTACAATGAGTGGGCGTTACAGTCTCAGCACTTCTTTTGTGTAATAACGTCCTATGCATTTTCTACTTTTCTTGCTGACAACATCTTGAAGGAAAATCTCAGCTAAACCGGGCAATCCACCTGAACAAAGTCTGCTCACTAAAGAAAAACAGTTGGGAAAAGAAAGTATTTGGCATAATGTTAATATTTCGAAGAATGTTTAAATCATCTAGGGCTTGTATTGTTTTCCATTCTAATCATGCTACTTGTTTTTAAACAAAAGCTTCAATTAACAATTCACAGGAGACCTACAAAACTATAGTACGTATATTCGTTCCTGTGAGCTGTTTATTGTATTATTGCAATTTATCTCCCCCTTCAGATGCGTGTGTTGTATGGTAAACACAGCAATTGGAAACATATCTGAAATGCCTATTGCTCAAAATAGATTTCTGGAAGAGACGGGGAAGTAAACGGTTCATATGGAGCTTTATTGTAGAACGCAGATTCTTCTTTCATTTTCTCATTCTCTCCTAAGCAGTACACAGCCTGCCAAGTGCTGAGCCTCACCAGCAGCAGCTTCTCCTGCATCTCGCAGTGTGGGGCTGGACCCACGCAAATTATTTTGCAGGGGCTGTGCAGAGTGGCTTCCCATCAGGAATGACTAAACAACACCCGCTATGTGTGTACAGGGTTGTTTAGGAAGGGAGAGATTATTTGATCATATGCTGCAAACGACATTATACCTGGAAAAAAAGAGAATTTTCCCTTCTCTTTTTAGCCTGGCTATGAAGCTTAACAAACTTGGCATAGCTAGTGCATGGAAAGTATGTCTGTGGGAGGAACGTATTGGATGTCTTGAGATATAAAATGCCAAGATCTACAAGCCATATTCCTCATTTTATACCTGCCTTGGGAGCAGCACGTGAAAGCTGTTAAAATAAGAGAGTGTGAAATGCCTAAGCTGTTCAGAAAGAGAAATACAGCAAAAATGAGTACGTCCAAATGACTGTGGGATTGCGCTGCATTCCTCACTCAGCCATGGAGGAGCTCTAATGTGGGAAACGTGTAGCCACGTTTGACGAGTTAGCACCCACTAAGCCCGTCAAAGAGGCTGCAGCGAGGGGTGCCATGTGGTGGCCGAGGCAGGAAGGGCTGGTTCCCTCCTCTGCTTCCCCAGGTGATGCCTTCAGCCCATGGCAGTGCAGCTGGGCACCCAAATCACTGCTAACTCTACCCCTGAGCAGGCCCAGCATGCTAATACAGTCTGTAATAGCTGACACACACTTTAGGAAACTGCTTTTTGCTACCTCCTAGCTAAGGCTTGGTTCTTCGTGACCTCTAGTTTATCCCAAACTGGAAAGTGTTCGTGCAAATGCTTAGGTTATGTAAATCCAGGACCATAACAAGGTGGCGATATTTGTGATCCAAGCCTCAGAATACTGTTGACAATCTGATCTCAGCATCTGTTGTGTCAGATAATTGGTGTGTCTTGGCTTTGTGTCTAGTGTTAGGCTGAGTAGAAAGATGAACACGCTGTGCAGATTAAGGTTAAGCCAAGAGCAGCATTTCCATGAAAGTTGCTGGAAGTAAGTTTGTCCACAGCATGACCTTGCAAATGTGATGTGTCTCCCCATGAATCATGTACTCTCTTCTAGATACTCATAAGTTCTGTGTGGTTCTGTTTCTTTGTGATTTATGTGGAAAAATATCTGTCATCATAATGTTCACGGTCTCTGGTCATTGTTCTTATTTAACATCACTGTCATCTGGGCCCTGTGAGATCACTCCCATTATGGACTTAGATGACCAAACTCTTTTAACACACATTATTTGATCGGTCTGTCTAGAATGTGGCATGTGTAATTTTAACTACATCAAGTGTGAATAAAGCTATACTTACAATCACAGAGCAGAAGAAGAAAGAGAAGGAAAAACAGATATGGAGAGAAAACAGATAATTAATTGGAAGAAAAATGAATGATACCCACTTTGAATATGAGATTGTGGATTTATAGTGATTTATGGTTTAAAATCCATGTGGTTTTGTTGGCACTTGCAAGTGAAAAAAACCCTAGTAATTTATATTAGAGACCTATCTGTCTGGATTTTGTTTAAGTCGTGCTATGAATAACAGCAAGAACATCTCTGTTTATGTGCAAAAGTGATCAGAGAAAATGTTTTTATAACTCTAAGTTTTAATTGGAATGAATTTTTTAATATGTCACTTACTCTTCTGTGAAGTGTTGGTGTCCACATCCAGATACTTATGGAGGCCAGTCTATTTTCAAATAACAGAGAAGTTACAAAAATTTTGAAACCAAACATATTGGAGTCTCAGTTAACTTCTTACTTTTACCTTGTCACAAGCAGTAAGGGCATAGATATCTGTGATTTGAACTGAACATTTAAGCTTCAGATTTCAGCATTTCTATGAAAAGAATAATACCTGCCTTATTGTGATCCTCACAATTCTTAAAATCATTCTTGATACACTTGCGCTCAGATGCAATTTCTACAGAAACTGAGGTTTTCTGAATTACTTCAAAACCGATCTAAAGCTCTTGGGTTGGTTTTTTTTTTTTTTAATGTAGTAATTATTCTCCTTCCCTCCTCCTCCTCTTTTTTTTTTTTTTTTTTTCTTTTCTGCCCACCCCCTATCCAGAGGTAAGTTCATTTTAAAGCCAGAATGTTCTCCGCTATGTGTCAGGGAGGATGATGAATCCTAAAACACTAACTAGTTTAAACCCGCTCTCTACATTTTTACTGATCTTACTGCAAAGCCCATATGCAAAAAAGGAGACTCTACAACAGCTATAACAGAATTCAGGTTGAGTAAGTATATATGTACTTTCAGCAAAATGCTGTTTCACCCTCCTCCTTTTTTCTCACTCTTCAGTCTCTCCATTAATTTTTTAATTTTTTTTAAAAAGTCTGAATATTTTTTAATTCACTTTTCCCCCTATTTTTTTTTCTCCTGAGTGGAATTTGGTCCCACTAAAGCTGGCTTTCAGGCTGAACTTTTAGAAGCTGAATTTGACTGGGTTACACATCAACTATAGTAAGTAAATTAATCTCTTACTAAATGTTCCCATATTTAAATTGAAAATATTAATTTCACTTTAGAAGATGCTACTAATACTTCTGTAACTTCATTGTTTAGTAAGAAACAAGAGGAAAAATAACTAGAAATTTGCTTTTTAATTGTGTGGATCTAGGAAGTTTCATAATGTAAATCATACTGCATAGTACTACAATTTCATGCTATAAATCTGTAAGTCATAAATTATAAATGTAGCCTGTAGCTACATGACTGTGTGCAGTGATCACATTTTTCTAAGTTTTTCCTGTAATAATTTACATCGTCTTTTAGGATTTCTCATTGGCACTACAGATTGTGTTGGCAATGATTCGGTATTCTTTCTGGTTTGAAACAATGTGGTACTGCAGTTCAGTGGTCAAAAGCGGAGCTGCTCAAGTGGGCTGTGCTAACAGAGGCTGTACACAATGGTCTGTGCATGATGATAATGGCTTGATCCATTGTCCTTGCAAGATTCGCTTAGTTATTTCATTTTTGCGGGATTTTCAGTTAAAAGATTACAAGTGCTGTTCCACTAGAAGAGTTAAGTGTTGATCAAGTCAATGAAGTCTTGCAGCCTCTTTGTGTGGCAGAGCTTGGATATTGTCAGCAAAGAATGTGAGCTCTTCCCAAAATAGAAGTAATTTGCTTTCCAGCCATGAAAACACAAGGTTGGTAGCAGAAGAGGGGAAGTATGAAAAACCACAAAGGCTGCAGTCGCATTGCAATAAAACCTGAGCAAACAGATAGGATTTTATTTCAGTTCTGATTCTGGTGGCGCTGTTCATTTCTCTTCATCTGGCAGAATATACTTGGGACATATCTCTTTAGTTCTATTACTAATTTTTAAGATTAGATTGGGTCATCACTGATGTAAATAAATCTTCGAGCTTGCTGTTCCAGTGACTACAGTGAAGATGCCCAAACTTCTATAGGCTAGAATTAATACTGGGGGCAGCTGTGCAAATTAATGATAATGGATTAGGACTAACAATAATTACATTGTAATTAAAATTAAATTTTAATTTAAAATTAGAAATAATAATTTAAATTCCTTAAATAGTAAGGAATCTTCCTATTTTGTTATGTGTATAGTTTGTGAAATCACTAGGTGAAATTAAGCTTTCTTTGAAATCAGTAGAAGGTTTGCTTTTGACTTTAGTGGCAGTGGATTTCACCCGCTACATTCTGCAGCTTTTGAAATCAAAAGGGAAAACAAGGAACACAAACTTGTTCTTAGTTTTTATTCCAGCTGTCCCTCAGAAATTGCTGACCAGCATTGTAATCCTCCATGTATCTCCTGGAAGGATGGTGGCTGTATCTGCAGATGCAGGTATGCTGCTGGTTTATGCATCAATTATTAGTGCTCTCTGTGAATAGTAGTTTTATTTTCCTTTCCTCTGGGGGCTCAACACGCAATTTATTAGACAAGTGTGATCCTTTTCTTGTTTTTATCGCTTATATAAGACTTTAACTGTAACAGCCTCCAGCATGCTCCTGAGACTTTGTCCTGTATTTATAGTTTTTAAATGAGCTGACTTGAATGCTTTTTTAATTTATTATTGTGTTGTCAGCAGGTTAATTACCCCCTTCTCATTGTTGTCCATGCCACTGCAGTGATTTATTTTAAGCAGTTGAGGTCATTCTACTATTTACACAAAGCTTATGAAGAAATCATGTTGCAGTATAAGCAGAGTTTCAGAAACATTTGATTCTTCCTTTTGCAGTAGTTTTCTCTATCTTTTTGATTTTATAATTCATGTCATCACTTTTGCAAGAGGTTAGCTGCTATTCTAACAGAGTATTTTATGGCACTGTCTTGTCATTGTAAGTCTTCATGCTGTCAGATGCTAATCATCCTGTCCTGAAAGCTTCCCACCATCTGAGATACTAACTGCATATTTTATGTCCCAGTTGTGTTTACATTTACTATACTCTATGTATTGTTAAATATCTGGACAGATGTTTGTCTGGCATCTCTTGATCCTGCAGGAAAAAATATGCTAAAGGGGAAAGTATTTCCCTGAGAACACGTACATGTTTCTTCTTAAATCAAATTTTTATTAATTTGTGATTAGCTGTCTTAGCACATGCAAAACTTTTTCCAAACAGGAAGTCTCCGTAAAGAAGGCTTCCTGACTTTGTTGCTGCCTCAATTCGGGTTCAACACTGGCTGTGTCTTCTATATTACACTGCCAAAATGTTTTATAGCAGAAAGGATTTTATTTCAATGTTTTATCTAATTTTGGCATAAAACAGTCTTACAGTGGTATCGTCTAGGCATTACAGGAAGCAGGTGTTTCCTCTGTTACTGTCCATGTGAGGTAATATAATATCAAGTGCACTCAGAATTACCTAGTATAGAAACACAGGCTGACGTTAGGGGACAGTTTGCCTATCAGAGGATGCACAGCTGGTTGGTGGTGGTTTCGTACCTCCAGTCTCAGAAGACTGAGCAGTCAGTCTCCTGAACTGAGACAGATCATTACAGCACCTTTTATAAGACCAGTCCTTTTGGATCCTAGACCTCAGCTGTTAACTTCTGTCCCTCTAGTTTCCTGGTGAGTGATGATGAAGGTGCAAACCTTGCATTTGTCTCTTAGTCAAGAGATGACCTCCTGCATAAATACAATTATATTGGGTGTGTTTTGTTTGTTTGTTTGTTTTTTAATTTGGCATGCCACATGGTTTTGCAAGGGCTAGGACTGTTTCTTAAGCAAAGATGGAAAGGAATTTAATCTCATTTTAAGTGGCAACTCCACACAATTTAGAAGTCTGTAGCAGTTCCTCATATCCCTCTCCCCAGCTAGACTTTAATCAGTATTCCACTCTAAAATGAAATTTAAAATAATTCTGAAATATTATTTCAGATACAGTTTATAGGGATATATATGTGTGTACATATATTTCATATGTATGTATAAAATAGTGCTTGATAGAATGGTCATCCTTTGTTTGTTTGGAAATAATTTTTTCCTCTTGTGCAGAATTATTTTTCTGTGTATTGATCTTTTGATTCTTGGAATTTTACTACCGTAAACCTAGACACTTTGCACAGTTATTATTCCAAGGGCTTTTACTCTTACACTCAACATCTACTGTCACACAGGATTGAATCCTGTTTCCTCTTGATTTGTTCTAACAACAGTTTTAAACCACTGATTGTGTAAAATGGTGATCTATTCCTGAGGAAAAGAGTAACATTGCAAACATGGAGTTACAACTTCATGCTTGGCTTAGGCAGTAGAAGAAACTGGATTCAGGGGGTCTATGTGTTTTCATCCATGTACAAATATCTAACATTGAACAAAGAAAAAGCAAAGGAGAGGACTGTGCAAGTTAATTTCTTTTTTCTGTAAATGTCCTCTTTTCTTTTTGAAGCTTATTGCAGTGAGAAGGCTCCACTTTAATTACAGTGAGCTATAATACAGTTTCTAATGAGTCTGAAAGGCACAAAGCATCCTGGACACACAGGCTGCCCACAGGAAGCCAAGCAAGTGTCAAATTTGGGTTCCCCTTTAAGAGTTAAGGAGATTATATGATGCTATAGAAGCCCACTGTGCAATTACTTCACTTCTATAGTCACATATTGCTACTGAAATCCTTCTATCTGATAGTATTTGATGAAGCATTTAACATTTTGAATCGCAGTGGACTAATACCGTTCAGAATGAATCTTGAATGTTTTAACTGGATGAAATGCATTAAGAATTTTTTGTCTCAATATGCCCTGCTTTTTTACTTTAAGAAAATCTTAAGCACTTTAAAAATACAGTATTGAAAATTCCATATGCTGATCGAGATGCTATAGAATAATTAAAAAAAATTACTCGGTGGCTTTGGCCATGCTTTTCTCATCATGAAGTATGTATTAGCTCTTTGAGGCAGTCCAGCAGTCCAACTCTCCTGGGCACTGAAAAGCATAAAATCACTAGCGATCATTTTGCCATTGTATTTGGAGATTGAAGGACAGGACCTAACAAATGAGGCAGACCTGGAGTCGGAAGATGAGGTAGCATCAGATAGTGCAGCTAAACAGTATGTCTAGAACAGATTATCTTTGAATGAATTCTCAGCCAGTCATCCCTTTGCCAATCTGTCTGCCAAGGTAAGGTCTTAATTTATTTTTCAGGTAGTATTGATTTTTATTTTTAATCTTGAACTATTTTTTGTATTCACTTTTAAGATTTGCGATGATCTTGTGTGCTTCCAGGAATGCATAAAGAGCATACTGTGAATTAGAAAAAACTCTACCTGGACAGCTACTTCTGTGATTGTTCTGTTTACTCTCATCCTGACACCTGAATTACCTGATACTGGCAGCACATATTATTATCACTTTATCAATTTTCTAATGTAAAAAGCAGTGTATGAGGCTTTAAGTGAAGGTCTTGAGAGGACTCAACTATTGGCTTACATCTCTGCAGCAGAAGGCTGTAGTTTCCATTTCCATCTCGTGTACTAGGCTCGTACCCAATGCTTGGCACTGTATTTCAGTGACAGGGGTGTTTCATTGTGGAAGATGTCATCCTGAAGATGACATGATGAAGTCAGCTGTATTGTTTCTCCATCTGGAAATGAAAACCTCAAGGAATACTTCAGAAGGAGCAGGAGTTTAGCTTAGGGCTCTGCCGAATGTTCCTAAAATCATTGCCGTGGCAATGTGTGTGCGAGAAGTTCAGTACATGACAACTATGTTTCTGCCTGAAGAGTTTTTGCAGCATCACTATCTATGTCGTTTTCATCAGTGCACTGCATCTGTTGTGCTGTTTTTAAAACACTCATATTTCTATTAACAGAGCAGAAATTTTCCTTCTGTGCAAGTGACAGCAATTGTAACAAGTCAGCTTTGATGTTGCCTCCTCTTCCTGCGTCTGGAGAGGCATGTTCTTCCCCTTGCTGCAGCTGCAGTGTGAAAGGCAGTTGCAGGATTCAGTGTATGGCACCACTAGAGCATTTAAATGCATCTGCCAAGGGAAATGCTCTATCTGATTGCATATTTTTCAGTGATATGGAGACAGAAATCCTTTAATTATGGTGCATCGTGGAGGCGGTCACAAGGGGCCAATATTGACAGTTTATAAATGTCTTTAGTAAAGGAGCTTGATGTATGTAGGGAAAACAGAAGATTTTTAGTTCATTAGGATATTCTACTTTTAATCTATGCTTTAAAAAAAATATATCTTCCTGAAGTCTACGTAGTGGATGATGTCATCTGTGTCCAACTCCTTGCTACCCCAGCTTTTCTGTACTTCTCTGTAATCTTAGTACAGCTTTCTGCTCTTGTTTCCTTCCTCCCCTTTTCAGAGGAAGAAAGAAAGAAAGAATAAAAATTTCAAGTCCTTCCTCCCTGTTTGCTTCTTTTTCCTTTGGTTTGAGAAACATGGAAAATGCTCAGCCCTACCAATGAAAACTATGATAGCCAAAGGCCAGACTTCAGCCCTCTATTTTCTTGCTCTTTGACAGGGAACATGCTGATGAATCTGCACGAATCTAGTCATAGCCTATTAATGAGCTTGTTCTCACCCAGTGAACTGATAGTAGATTTCAGATAGGTTTGAGGTTAGGTATACACAAAGAAAATGTTTCTGTTCGTTCTGTGCTCTTTGGGCTGGGACATTGATACCATACTCTACAATATTTCATGCAGTAGGTTTTCATGCACTGAGGTCAAAACTTATACCCCTTAATCCTGAAATTATTATGTGATCATTCCAAGATAATCTTTTGCCAATGGCTTTCTGTCTATCTCTCTACTTCTGGTAGTCTAAATTCTATTACAAGACCTTACTGCAAACTTTTTCCCTAGGTGGCTGTAGGACCTAAAAAAACGGTCAAGTTTGCAATTTATTGAAAGCTGTGAAAGAACAAACCCATTTATGTTTTTATTGGTTTGGGGGTTTGTTTAGTGTTTTGGTTTTTGGGTTTTGGTTGTTTTTTGGGTTTTTTTTTTAGTTTCTTTTAGAAATCTGCTTAGGCACTATATAAAATCAGTTGTAATTATATATGAAGTCTTGCATCATGCATCAACATGACATGATTGGACAGTATTCAGAGTGCAATTTGGATGCTGATAATGTTAAAAACCCAAAAATTTCAAAATCCCCAAGCCACCAAAGCCCCAAACTCAGATCCATAAAGGCCACAGATGAGAAAGGTTTCTATCTCTGTTTTAGGTCATCTAAGGTAGTGTGGCTTCTCTTCAAAAGTCATTTAAGCACTTAGCATATAAGATCTTTAAGTCCAAATCTGTCTTTTCTAAGACACAATTGAGCATGTTACCTAAAAGCAATAGAGCTCTGTATCATTGTTCCATTGGTGCTTTCTGAGACTGCTTTATCCTGTAAGTGTTCTTACTAGACTGTATTTAATTTTTATCTAATAGGTAATAATAAACACTTGTCTGTGAATGTGCATAGGTTTTATGTGAACAGCACTGAAGTTTGCATCAATGAGTACCTATAGACTAGTGTTTCTTCTAAGTTTTTTAATATCTTTACCTTCAGTGACTGTGGAAATAACTACTGTGCGACTATTTTTCTGGTGGTATGACAGATTCTTCGATTAACACTTGGAAGTGTATGGACACGGACAGCAGAGAAAATACTAAGAGGAAAATGAGATGTCAGGAAGCTCTCAGGTTAAAACACTGGTTGTCATCTGGCATCATGAGTAACTAGAGTTTAACCCAAAAGTATATTGTTTTCTGTTACACATACCATATATATTTATAAATGTAGATATTTTGTCAGTGTTTTCTCAGTTTCTGACTGTTCAGTGTTATATGGTCAGAATTGTTAAAGGCAGCATGAATTATTGAGAAATGGTCAGTTATTTTTATTCCTGCATGTTTAAAAATGTAAGAAAATAGCCAGAAATTATAACCAAGAATACTGGGACAAACTTGAGTTTAAATAGCTTGAACAGCTTTGCTAGTAGTGTACAGAACTCCAAGTCTGTTCTGGGTTTATGAACCCATGGGACTGAGGCTGTCTGACCCTTCTTGCAACTAGAGTTTTACTGGTTCTGCAAGTCAGCTATGATCATTGGTCCTGTTCAGAAATGTGCATAGGGATCATGCATTGGCATTGCATAATGAAAATAGTTTTGAATGCAAGTGTCAGGCTGCTGGATACTGTCATGGATTTATACGGTACCAAATGAAAACATACTCGGCAAAGTATGGCATACCTCTAGTACCTACCTATACAAAACCACAGAGGTTTAATGGTTTCCTAGGACTTGCCTCAAACCACAGCTGACCAGTATGCCAAACTTCTTCAGTTACTTGCTAGGTTTCATAAAAACTCAATTTAAAATTATTTTCTAGTAAATTAGATACTAGGCAAAGTTACAGTCAGTAGTGACACCTCATTATACTACAAATATTCTGTGAACAGATTGGTTAGGCTATTTGGGCCATGGTACCTTTGCATATTACAGTGAGAGACTGGGGCTAGGGGTGGCACACTGTGAAGTACCAGCCTTGCTGATATCAGTGGAAAATTTGCCTGCTCCTTCCTTCACCACAAATTTAATTTTAAAGATCAATTAAAAATTCGCTGTGAAGAGGTATATTATGATGGCCTATTATGCCTAGGCAGGGGATACCAGGATCATACCAAGGATACCATCATGTTCTAAACCCCTGGTAGTCACAACCTTCTAGTAGTGATTTTGGAGAGCTGAATCTTTCTCTCTGTCTGAGCTCAGAAATAACTCTTGATGGAAGTTTGTGGAAAATAAGTTCTGAAAAAATATTGACAAATGAGAAAAAATACGTTGTTTAGTATCATGAAGAACATCTTGCATCTTTACGGTTAGTATAAATGTTCAAGTAATACCATTTTTGTCCCTGCAACTCTCATGACGCAAAACTCAGTTGAAACCCTAAATTAAATTTGTCTTACAGTCCAGAGAAATAAGAGAGCAAGCATCTTCAAAAGTCTCTTGTGTGAGCAAAGTTGCATATAAAATAGGCTGCTGTTAGGGAATTTAAGTAGTTTTCTTTAAGAAAAACATGGCTGTTAGATGCTCTGCCAAACTTTTAGTGGGTTAAAACACAAAGATATCTACAGAGATCTGGAAAGAAGCCACTTTGGAACATGATTTTTTATCAACAAGTAAAGAAGGAATAATCAAACCAAATTTGAAGTTTTAGTAAACAAACAAGTTTCCATCCTCGTTGCTTGTGTTACTGTTTCCCTCTGTTAAGTTATGCAGGTATTACTGGATTGCAGGTGGCAGACAGGATTCTTGTTCTTCATTAGACTTTAATATCACTTTATATATAGTTAAAATTTGTAACAGGTCTTATGAATTCAAAGGAGATGTTACAGTCCACAGATACAACTGCAATAACAGTAATACAGTTTTTAGAAAATAGCCAGCCCCAGGTGTTGACTCATGAATATTTATATACATCAGTCATCATGGAAGCTAAGTACAATTTGGACCTAATCCTATTCCTGTTAAAAAAACACCCAGTACTAGAAATTATCCTTGAAATGACATCTGAGGAAAAATAATAAAAATTCTTCCTCATCTCAATGTGTTTCAACAAAAAATGGGATGGAGGAGAGGGATCAGAAAATTAAAACATGACACAGTATTTTTTGAATTATTGAGGGGGTATATATTTTTCTTAAATTTGGAATATATTCCTAAAACATGTAAACAAATTCTTTTTTACACAGAAAATTTTAAAATTGTGTCACAGTGTTTGAACTTAAGCAAATATTCTTTGCGTGATACATTTCATGAATTAAAGTAATTTTTATGATGCCTGTGGAAATAGAAGCATACTTTTTTTTTAGGTCAGTAAAGATTTTATTTCAGTTTTATGTAACTAGAATGTAGCCAAATGGATTTTTCTCACTAAAAAAAACCAGTTATTCAAACCTGGAAATTTTCTGTCCAAAATGCATTTTTTGGAATGTTCTAGGGGAAAAAAAAGAGTCTGTAATTGAAATAAGATAAAGATAAATATCTGGTAAAGTATGAGCTGTAGGCCAGATTCTGATTTTATTTACACCCGTGTAGATACTGGAATTTTTCCATAAAGTAACATTGTTAGAGATTTATCTCATAGCACTGAGATCAGTATCGTGCACATGAATGTCTGACAGAGCAGAGGTGAGATGTAGGAATTTTTATCCATTGAGAAAGCGAGGCAGTTTGACAGATCAGGAAAATAGGACCAAAACCAGATTTATGTGGAACTTACATTTTCACTCTTTCTTCATTTTTCTCCTGAAAACAAAACTCCATGAACCAAGGAGACAGTAAAAAGGGTAGGAGAAAATGCTTGTGGGAATAAAAATGCATGAAACTACATAAAAATAAATTGGTTAGATTTTTGAATCAGTTTAGAATGTAAATAAAAGCTTATGAAACATTATTAACTGTTTAGAAAGACCCAAATCTGTCTTTTCTAGTGGCCGTGGATGATGGGGGAAGTCATGCAGGACTGGTGACTGTGTTCTTCTCCTTTTCCCACTAGCCTGTCTTTTTGCTGCATTGGCAGGTAAGGTATTAAAGACCTAATCATCAGCTCAGTCCGGGAAGTCTTCTCTCTCTGTCTTCAGTGTTAAAGAACTGTACTGAGTTACAGAAGACAGTACACACCTGTGTACTGTAGCCAGCAGAATCAGAAAGGAGTAACTTCTCATCTGTTTATTTCAATATGAGAGTTCTCTAGCAATGGAGGAGAAAAAAGTTGATGTCATGAGCTGATACTGCTATCACTTAGAGGACCAGAGCTATGTACTAAGAATTTTTTATGTGTTCAGTTGTCTTTCAACTTTCTAACTTGCATCAACTCTCAAAACTAACTACCATTTTAGGAGCAATATTACTTGCGTAAAACACAGAAATGTAGGAATTTTTTTGCAAATATGGCAAAAGTGATACTTCAGTTTGCTGTGACTTGTCTTGAGCTCTTATTATATGAAAGTTTTTGAATAGCCATTATGTATTTGGGATAAAGACTTTGAATCCCAGAAGATTTACAGAAAGCACTTAAGGATGTTATTTCATTATTCTTCCATTTAAAACATTTCACACTTAATTAAGTAACAGAAACAATATCTGATTTTGGAGTTTACATTTTAAGCTGGGCAGAGTCAGAGTAAAAGAACTAATACTTTGATGGAGAAAGAATTAGCTTGGGAATTAATTGTAATGTGCAGCAGATCCAAGAAATAATTGTTAAAATTCTGCTTTAAGGGAAATTCAAGGGGACATAAATGAAAATTCTTTCCTATGCATAATCAGAGAAGAACATTAAGTAGACTGCCCAAGTAGCTGTTGTATAGGCAATTTTGCTTTTTTTCCCCATTTATTTTTGTTAAATATATTTTTAATAAAATATGCAGATCTCTTTGAGGACTATAGTGCTGCATGGGTAGAGGGCAATGTCTAAGTAACACATGACACGGTCATTACTTTATTCAGTGCAGAATCACAGAATGGTAGGAGTTGGAAGGGACCTCTGGAGATCATCTAGTCCAACCTCCCTGCCAAAGCAGGTCCACCTACAGCAGACTGCACAGGACTGTGTCCAGGCAGGTTTTGAATATCTCCAGAGGAGACTCCACAACTTCTCAGGGCAGCCTGTTCCAGTGCTCTACCACCCTCAAAGTAAAGAAGTTTTTCCGCATGTTGAGGCAGAACTTCCTGTGCTCCAGTTTGTGCCCATTGCCCCTTGCCCTGTCACTGAGCACCACTGAAAAGAGCCTGGCCCTATCATCTGGACAGCCATTCTTTAGATATTTATAAGTGTTGATAAGGCCCCCTCTCAGTCTTCTCTTCTCCAGGCTAAGCAGACCCAAGTCTCTCAGCCTTTCCTCACAAGAGAGATGCTCTAGTCCCCTAACCATCCTCATAGCCTTCTGCTGGACTCTCTCCAGTAGTTCCTTGAACTGGGGAGCCCAGAGCTGGCCATAGTACTCCGGATGTGGCCTCACCAGGGCAGAGTAGAGGGGGAGGAGAACCTCCCTCCACCTGCTGGCCACACTCTTCTTAATGCACCTCAGGAGACCATTGGCTGCCTTGGCCACAAGGACACATTGCTGGCTCACGGTTAACTTGCTGTCCACTGGGGCTCCCAGGGCCTTCTCTGCAGAGAGCGCTGCTCTCCAGCAGGACAACCCCTACCCTGTACTGGTGCATAGGGTTATTCCTCCCCAGGTGCAGGATCCTACACTTGCCCTTGTTGAACCTCATTAGGTTCCTCTCTGCCCAACTCTCCAGCCTGTCCAAGTCTTGCTGAATGGCAGCACAGCCTTCTGGTGTATCAGTCAGTTTTGTATCATCAGTGAACTCTCTGAGGGTGCACTCTGTCCCTTCATCTGGGTCACTGATGAATATGTTGAATAAGACTGGAATGGAAGGATGACCAGTTTTCCTCACGCACTCTCAAGACTGATAATCAGGTACAGGCAAGTTGGGATTGATTCCACATCTAAGAAGGGATTCATATTAGTGGGAATAAGTGACATAGAGGAGTTAGATGGCTGTTTGCAACCTAAGATCATGACAGAGCCTCACTGGTCTTTGGACATCAAGGTAAAAGCAGGCAGTGGCAAACACCATGGAGTGTCTGCATCACTGGGGAATGTATTTTGTGTTTGCTTAGTAATTGTAACTGCTAACAGAAGTCTGCAATATCTAGAGAAACAGCTTAGTGTGTATTAATTTATTGAATTGCCCCCCAAAAAAAGCAGAAAGTACAATCAGTTTTCTGTGGGCTCAAAAGATTAAAGCAAATTTAAATAGGTTAAAAACATCTATCATACTTATGCAGAAAAGGAATTAGGACTTAAGTGTACCAACATGACTTTGTTCAGCTGTATGTGAGGCAAAGTTTGGAGCTCTGTGCTGCATAATGATTGGAATTCATACAGAAGTATTGCTTGGAGATGAAGGACATTTTAATTCATATCTTCTAATTAATTATCAACCAAATTCAACTTAAAGACAGCATAAGGAAAGGGTAGGAGTCATCTGATGCCCTAGCACTTAACTTTAGTTAGTTTCGTGACTCTGCATTGCTGGCGTTGATAATTTACGGTACACAAGAGCAATAGGCTTGTCGGCAGCATGGTGAAATTTTCTTCTTAAAAAGAAATGGGGTACCTGAATGTGCCGTGTTCAGATTGGTGATTCAGATGTAAGATAGTCCTCTGGAGAGACCATAATATTCTGTGAGAAAAGTCTAATTGAAACACACTGGCGGTACATTTCATCCAAACAGCACTACTAGAGACTGATGTGTTCATTAGCCACAGAGCAGAGATAAACTAGTGAAGACCACCTTAGCCCTGTCCCCAGCAATGTGCTTTAACTCTGATGCAGAAGGGCCACAAGTGGATCTGGAATAATTTTTTTGCAGCAGCATAACTGCATTTGAGGAAACATCAGTATAGACAGGATGGCAGTGTGGGTGTTTCATAACTTTAGTCTATGTTGGCGAGGTTGGAAAGCACTACATGATTTGGAGCTGAGAACTCAAAGTATTAGCAAACTGAGGGAGGAATCCTGATTCCTTCTGTCTCTATTACTGTACCTGGCAGCATCTAAGATGCCAACAGGGATGATAGTCTATATGACATGACTATACCATTCATCACAGGGAAGCAGATTGCACATAGACAATAAAGCCATTTTCAGACCGGTTGCTACTGGCCTGCACTAGTGTGAAATGTTGGCTTCTCCCGCTACTTACACCGCAGCCAGCCAGCTTTTCCAGACTGGGCGTTAAATGGGCATCGCTGCCTGGTAAAGCGTTCACACAGAAATAACGACATCCTGTCAGGCCTCCCTTCCCCTCTGCCTTGTATCCTGCTAAAACAAACAAGGTGGCCGTTTTCTGCTCCAAGAAACGACTGCTTTTGGCCAAGGAGATTGCAGGAGACGGCGAAGCCGGCCGCGAGGAAGCGCCGCCGATTTACGCCGGGGCTGCGGGAGCGCCGGAGCTGCTGGGGCTGGCGCTCCCCCCCGCGGCTGAAAGGCGCGCATAGCCTGCTCGGAACCTGCTGCAGGAGAGCTGCCGACGGCCAGCCTTCTCCCCGTGGCCCAACCGTACCAGAGAAATACGAGCGTTTGCTTTCGGTGCAGCTTGCTCTCGCTTAATGAACAGCACGTTTATTTCCATCATCTCTCGCAGCCGGTTTTCCTCTCGTCCTGCCTGATAGCAGCAGCAGGAAGTATGAAGAAAATCAAAATAGTGGTTTGCCAGGCTTAGATGCAGTAATTCACCCTTATCTTATGTGCTGAATAAACACTCTGAAGAGCTTAATAACTGCCCGGTCACGTTCAGGGGGATGCTTCAGCCGAACAGATCAGCAGTGTTTTCCTTATCATCTTCTACCACTGAAGACTCCTACTTTAGGAGTGGATGTCTGCAAAGTATTTTGGTGGCATTGATCTATTTTGATCACACTGTTAATCTGTTCTTCCAGCACCTTAGCAGGCATACAGCCTTTAGAAGCTATTTCAGACCGTACCGTGTTGGATTGTGGAAGCCTATAAAAAGTGCCACAGATCCAAGAGCATTGTGATAAGTGTGGTAGACAAGTTTGTTGTCAAAACTTTCATCTGAAAAAGTAGTTGTTACATTGTATGTTGTTTAAATGTATATTTACATTCAAAGGGCAATTAGATGCTTTTGTGATTAAAAAGAAACACCTCATAAACTAGCGCATCAGAAATTCACATTAATTTAGTATGCATTCTTGTTTATACTTTTGCTCAAGTGGAAACTATGAGATAAATTGATTCAAAGAGGAAAAAGTGACAGATACATAATTCTTATCTTTAATATTAAAGACCAGACTGAAGAAGAGCACATAAAAGATGTAACAGGAGAGTATGGCAGCATGCACAAGCCTATGGGAAGGCAGAGGACGGAAAACCACAAAAAATGTGAACAATAGCCCAACAGAGTATATCTGAAGAAACTGTGGAAAATAAAGGCAAGTCAAAGAAACACACCCAAAAAAGTGTAGGTGTTTTAGCTTTACTGTCAGCAACTGACGTTTAGGCTACTTGAGATGTAGCAATTATAAATTTTCCTTATTTACCTGACCATTTATCCAGTTTATATCCTAGCATGTTTTGATATGAACTTTAGATACTACTGGTAAACAAATGAAGATTATTGATATAATAACTTACATTTGTTTTACAGATTTAATTTTTTCCTTCTCTTTTCACAATGGTCTGGAGCTAGTACTTTAAATATCTTTGGCTCCAAAATACCAGAAAATTTATTTTTATGTCAGGATAGTGAGGGATTTAGATATGAAGTAACACATTCTTGTGCTTTACAGTTAATACCAGTTTCCTGGAGTTTTTTGAAACAGTGATATCTCTTCTGCCTATGATCACCTCTCCGTGCCAGTTAGAAAATATGGAAGTTTTAAAGAACAGTAATATATTGGATAAAGAGGAAGCCACAAAACCACTGCCAGGTGCTGAATGTCTCCCTCTAGAGCTGTTTTATGGTTCTGATTAAAGGGAATGAGCTTGTTCTAGGTCAGCAGATGAGAGATCCCTTCTGAGTGATGCCAGATCCTCTCTCATTTCTACAGCCACTCTATGTTTTTCACATGAATGTATGTTTTTATGCACATTTATTGTATTGAACACAAATGAAGGGAGAAATTTTATATAACGGTCTTGTAGGAGTAAGAAAATTAAGTGGATGAATGGCATTTGGATGAATGCCTTGCTGTACTACCATTTCATTGTTGTTATCAGAATATTTTTATTCCTTAGTTGTCTTTTGAACTTTCATGGTGAAAAATCAAGGATGCTTAAGAGAACAGATGACAGCAAGCATTTTTTTCTAGAATAAAGTAATCCACAGTCCTTCGATAGAGTTTGTTAGTACATGTGTATAAGTAATTTTTGATGCAAGGGCATTCAGATATGCTTTCCTTCAGTTTTATGAGCACAGCAGTTTTCTAGTTTAATTGATTGCTTTTGTTAAATGTAACGTACTAAGTAGTAGATGATGTCTTTGTTATCTAAGTGGCTAGAATAATGGCTAAGATTTGGCAGCAGTATCATTTCTTTCCCTACCTATCTGAAATTCGATTCAAATCCTATGCTTGTGAAACAAGTGCCAATCTATGATAATTGCATTATAGCAATTTAAACTACAACCTCTTTTAATGTCTTGTAATTTAGATGTGTCTAAAGAAGACAGTTTGGGTTACAAATTTTGTTTTCTAGTATTGGAAGTGGTGTATGTAAATGGAAACTAAATTATAAAAGTTTGTTTCATATTATTTTTATGGCTGTGTAATGGCCTCTGTTAGATTGGAATTACTTGAACTGTGCTCAGAAGTTACAGAACTGCCATGTAGTATTAATTAGCACTGTTGTTTTTTTGAGTCCTCATAATCTTAAAAACCAGTGTTTAGGTTTTTATTTTGTCTGATAATGAAAAAGTAAGAGAACAAATATTAGGGAAAAGAGTGCATTTGCGATGAGAGCTACCCAATATTTTTATCAGTTTTGTTTTCTGCTACAGAATTTTGGCTAGAAGACAAGTCTAGAGACTTGGGATAACCTCAGAACTTTGTAGCTTTTGAAATGCTCAGGAACCAGGGAGAATGATATGGTTTCATTTTGGAGACTACAGTTTTTCTGAACAGCTATCTCATTCCAAACCAAGGATAGGAGAAGAATGTAGAAAACAAAGCACCAGTTAAAAACTGAACATATTATTTTTGTGTTTAAATGATTAAGGGAATGACTACAAGAAGGGTGGGTAATTTGACCTTTTTGGCTTCTGCTGGATTGCATGCCCTTGGGTAGGATTTGACATTAGAACATCAAAAGTACATGAGAGGTCTCCATGGAGAGTTCACCGCCCAACATGTTTCTCAGTACAGACACTGGCTACCTTTTAATGGACATAATTGTTCTGTCAGGCAGGAAATCCTGCATAACAATAATGTCATAGCAGAGCAGATCTGTTGGATTTGGGCTTCAAGGAATGGATTAAAGTAATTTTCCTTAATAAAAAATATTTTTCCTTAATTAGTTTCCCTACCCAGTGGGTTGGTTCATTTCTCAGTTTTTAGCAAATGTCATTCTGATCCATTTGTGTCTCCTTACGTTTGAGCAACTGGAACACTGATGCAGGGATACAGCAAGCACATTTTTGTTTATCTCAGTAGTGCAAAACAGCACTTGTGGTAGTTACTGCTGGATAGTTACTGGTCTTCCTCAGGACATTTGGAGTTTGCAACAGAGCCATGAAGAGCGCCAGGGCTTCAGCCTGTAGCCTTCTGCTGTGCTCAGGGAGGAATAAGGATGTTGCTACCACATATTTCATTAGCGTTAAGATGAAGCAAGCAGGCAGTGTTGCTTTAAATACAAGGTATTCTCTCCTGCCTACCCTGGCTGTCTCTCTGATCTCTTCATAATGCTTGACCCTCTTATTTGTATCCATTCACCCTCCTACACTGAATTTCTTTTGTGTTGTGGTGCATGTAACTATGAAAATTTGGTTTCAGATCTGGGGGTTTACAGAAAATGAAGCAAAGGGGTTTGGCTTTGTTTTGTTTTTAGAAAATTGTTTTAATTTTTAAACTGATACCATGAGCTTCTAGTCGTGTCATTTTTTAACGCGTAAGAGGGAAAATAATGAACTGATTTGTGTACATAAAGGAAATACTTCTGTCTAGGAGTATATCCTGCATAACGCACATAGCTAGACATATGTCAAATGAGCCATTTATTTTAGATAAGTATTGCATAAATTTTATGCTAATTATCAGCACAGATATTAATTCCATCAGAGACAAATTAACCAAGATCTTCAAATAACCTATGCTCAGTGTTTCTCGTATTGTTAGGTTAGATTTCATGTCAAAAGATTGACTGTTCTGCATTTTCATGAAGAAAAATGCCATTAAAAATAATCCTACATAATGTAATTGCAGATGCTTAACCCAAAATACCTTTGTGCAGTATGACAGACATAGGAAGAGCCTTGATAATAGAGATAGCTGTCTTGTTTCCTTTAGACGTAGATCATTTATATAATGACAAAAATTCAGGGAGTCCAGTAGTGACTTGTGTCTTGTCTTTGTCTGTCAGCTACAAATCCAGTTGACTTCAACATATTTTTTTTGAATACAAGATGGCGATATTGTGATAAATATTCCAGCATCTCACATTTTTGTACCAAAGCCCAAACCATTTTGATCTATTTTTGAGATTAGATTGTTAATATGACCTTTCTTCCGCTGGAGGAGTCAGAGGGTTCAAGATGCCCTGCCTTCTGATCTGACAACCATATCTCAGAAAGTGTGGGAACGAAATTTATTTTATTACCCTCTATGGAAGCCCAGAAATGTGGAAAAAAGATTCCCCTAATTCTCCCCACTTAGTCCTGCTTCAGTTGGTGAGTGCAATGAGTCAGCCTGTATCAATAAGTCATCATCTGATTGCTTATTGAAAAGAGTATGGCAACACACCTGAAATAGCTTTGGCTATTCAAATACTTGGGTTTTCTGAGGATAAAATGCTATATGATGGCATGATCCTCAGTCTGGCTGCATGTATCTTCCTAGCATCAGCACTTGATGGATATACCTAGTTCATCTCTTAAAGCTTCGCTCCTCTTTGTACCAGGCTAATTAGGTTAAAACAAGGTTGAGGTTATTTGCAACATGATTGTAGTGTGTGTTGCCTAAGGTCAGAGTGGTCCCAGTCTCATCTGCTCTAACTCCTCACAAGTGGTGCAACATACTGCTGTCTTCCTGGATTTGTTTGACAGCTGAGTTTCTTGCATTTCTGTTATTTGCTGACAATGTAAACACAAGTCAGTAGAACTTAGAAATAATTTCATTTTCATTTCCCTTTCACATGTAAGTGAAACAGTTAAGTCATCAGATTCCACATTACATTTTCTCTAGAGAATTCAGCAAGAGACTATTAGCTTTAAGAGATCTAATTCAATAGGTTTCTTTGATAACTTCTAAACAGAAATAGGATCACATGTCCTCAACTAATACCTGACTAAGCTTTGTGCATTGGGTTTTTTTAACCCAAAATATAGTTTTAAGTTGCAAGGATTGTGCATTTCTGTGCATTTCATCATAGTTTCTCAGAGGTCAAAATAACATGCAGACACTATGCAGCTGAGATACTATCCTTATCTTAAATATTTTGGGAACAAAACACTTGTCAATGGTGGCTAGCTCTATCAGGTTAGTGTAAAAAGTGGAAAATCAGGGAAGAAACGGAAGCTGAGACAGTCCGGTTTGGTGTACCTCTTTCACTTTCTAGTAAAAATGCATTTTTAAATACTTACCTACTTTGATGTCTCCTTATGTGATGATACTTTAAATAAATGATTCTTCAGTATATCTGGCAATTTCCAAAGGCCAAGGTGAGCATGGATGAGGACTGATTCTTAATCGCACGGAACTTCTTTAAGCCTACACAAAGCTAAAACAAGGACGCACCTCATAGTGGTCATCTGGGAGAACTCATTAAAAGAGTGGGTGGAAAGGAACATAGTTAACTTAATAGTTCAAGTCTAATAGCATTGTGGGGACACTACAGTAAATCAGAAGTTCCTACCATCCGATTCCATTGAATAAAGAACTGTAACTGAGAAGGTTCGTAATATGTTGAAGCTCCCCTACTGAGGATGACAACAAATGATACATAACGTGCAGTTTTAAGAAAGAGGCGAATGTAAAACATTACAATAGCCTAGTGTAAACAGCTGCCACAATGTTTTGCAGGTGTAAAGGGACAGAAGAATCATGGTTCCTTCATTCATATGCTGTGTAATCTTGGTGTATAAATATAGCCTTAGCATATGTGCATCTTTTCATTATCACCACTCACTTATAGTATTGGTACCTATTATGCTCTGTATGGTTTTTATCCTCTGTAATCCTTTTATACTCTCTGTGACTTTGCAAATGTACTCCATAATGCTTTGAAGATTAATCCCATAATTAAAGGACATAGTTAAATAATGAAGTTCTGGCTTGCTTACATTGAAGTGGCATATACAATCTTCAACCGTTAAAGTATATCTAAAAGCATATTTCTCTTGAAGTAACAAAGTACCAGCTAATATTTTCAAAAGAAGGACCTACAGCTGCTGATTCATGACATACCAGGTAAGCATGAATATTTTACTGTATATTATGCTTTGGCTGGAATATACTTCACTTAAGGCATAATGTTCAATTCATCTCTGCTGTTGTCATATGACAGTAGAAACACCTTTCCTGTTTATCAAACAGAAAAGGCTTAATTTTACCAGTACACCACAATTGATTGAAAAGACAGTGATAGGTGCTGAATCAAAATCTAAATATCCTACAGCACAAATTACTCTATATCCTGTTTGATGCCTTGTCTGCCCATAGATAAGCAGGTCATAAGTTCATTCAAGTGGAGTCCTGTTTCTTCAGTTACCAATTTGTTCTGATAGCTGCCTTCACTTGAGAAAGCTGTCCCACATCTCCTCCATAATAAAGTCATCCTGCTGGCTGAACAGTAATAGAATAAGCAATCCTGTCTGCTGCCAGAATTCAGCAAGGCACAGATGGAAGTTACAGTCATCAGATGTTTAAGCAGCAGAATACCCTGCTTCTAGTCATTTGTACTGAAGTGTTTCATCTGGGGGATTACTTTATCCACTTGATCTTTTCAGTTTTGGCTTGAAATGGAGCCCTGGTGATGACTTTTTATAGTAAATGGTCCATCAGATATCACTAAGACTTCCCTTAACTTGCAGCCGTGGGAACAAAAGAAAGATATGTTAAGATCAAAATATGAATTCTGTCCTTTTTTTAGATGAAAAGCTGCATCTGATAGAGTGTTATAGAACTACTGAGCAAAATACTGTCTGTCCTGTGAGTAAAACCCTGAGGCTAGAACTGACTGAATCGTAACAAATGTTTCACTAACTGCCAAAATACCTGTAGGAAGCATGACCCTGTTGGGTAACTAAGCACATGTAATTTTAAATAAAGTCAGCGATATCATGTGCATTACTTGAAAAAGGTCGAACAAAATACTCTAATGTACAACCCCCTTGCAGGCTATGTAGGGTAAGGGGGAATCTGAGGCAAATGTGAGGAGGGAAATGAAACAATGGAAAGGGTTTGATGGAAAGGTTTTTATTGAGTCTGAGGCCTTGATTGGAGAGGGAGGGGATCAAGAAAGTTATGGGAGGTGAAGCTGATGAATGACTCAAAGAGTATGGGCCCTGCCCAAAAGTTCTTGGCCTCAATATGGTTTAGTGAGCCAACATCGGTGAGCTAGTTCAGTAGGATGAACTTTCATCCATAGATATCTCTCTCTCTTTATTGCTCATTTTCTGTCTGGAAGAAAGAACATTCTTTTAGTTTCCCTGTGTGATCTTTTTTGCTTTTGGCAATCTGCGCTGTAAGGGAAAATAAAAAATTGAAAAGCGGTGTCCTTGGAACAGGTAGCAACAATCCTATAATCTCTGTTTGAAATCTGTTGGTAACTGGAAACAGGAATTTGATGGTCTTTGTCCTGGAGTTTAAAAAACGGTGCTGGACTGCCAAGATTAACTCTTGATACTAGTGTTTGTCCTCCTGTGTTCCTTCTGAAATATATTTTCTGAAAGAATTCCTGTAACTGTAAGCTCAACTTTCACACTTCCCAGTTACTACTCTTAGTAAGGTCAGGTTCTAGGTTGGTTTGTTATTTGCAAAGGTATAAAATTAAGATTTCTTAAAGGCTATCAGAGGCTGGAAAGTATAGAAACAGTTCCAGCAGGTATACATTTGACCAGAACAGTTCTGTTCTTAAGGATCAGCCCCTGTAGTGTCCCAGAGTAATGAGATCCTGTCAAAGCATAAGCCTTCTAGCAACTTACTTTAATGTCTATATACATGTATATATTTTTTTTATGTATACATATATAATCATCATATTTATCTTTTCTTAATCTTTGTGCATTTTTAGAATGGGGTGTGAAGGGAAGAAAGAGGGGGGACAGGTGGGGGGACACCCTGTTCAATCCCAGAGTAATCCATGTTTTATGCAGGAAGACTGTAGCAACAAGAGAACTAGTTTAAAGGGAGAGTAGCAAAACCACATCTATTGAAGTACATTGTACGGAGGACAATTTTTAGAAGATTGTGACCTTTGTAAATAGTTGTTCTTCATTACTGGAAAGCCAGGTGTGTGTACAGGTGATGAAACATTAGGACAAAATGCAGCAGATGAAGCAGCAATTAATTCAGTGTGCTTTCTCCTTCTTTACTGTGTCAACACTAAACTTTTCATTGTTTGTGATCTCTCTTGTGGTTGTAGCTTCAAGTATGGTAGGTGCCATTCCTGCTTACTGTAAACTGGCACAGCTGAGGAACCAAAGCTTCTGTCACTTAATTCATAGTGTACATATACACATGTATATGTATAAAGTGCCAGATTCTAAGGGAAGGGTTTGTTAAAGATCTTCTAAAACACAATTTTGAAATTACTTATGCCTTTCATGTCTCTCTTAATTATGTTCTTTAAAGAAGAAGCAGTACATAATTTGCCAAAATTTTGTTTCCTTAAAGCATTTGCATTTTAGATATTAAACGTGGAGCTCTCTTTATGCAGCCATTGCAGTATATGCTCATATCTTATTTTGAACACCAGCGCTGGATTTTAATTCTTCTCCTTTCCTGACAACAATACAAAGTGCAGCTCTAAATTTATGCTGTTAATACAGAAAACTGGAGACATAAATGATGTTAGGGCTGGTGCAAAATTATCGGTGTGACAAGCATGCAGTTCTGACTGCAGAGCATAAATATTGCAAAAATAGTGGTTTTAAAGCATGTGCATGAGGCTGCAAATACAGAAATTAATTTTCTTAAAAATAGCTGCCTACATAAAGACTGTGGTTGCAAAAATAGCTTTGTAGCACAGAAGTGACAGGACATGAGTAGGAGTGTTCAAATGTTAAAAATGTTCAGCCATTTTACTACAAATTATAAATGCCTTAGAGGGCAAGTTTAACAAAGTGACTCTGTACAGACATGAAGTAAGGAATGCTCAAACATGAAGAAGTGTTCAACCATTTATGATTTAATGGGACCTGTCTGAAAGACCAAAGAATAAAAAGTTCTGTATGAGTACAGAAACTTTTGTTTGTATGTATGTGTGCAAATAATTCCTATCGTAGATGTTTAGCGCGCCTTTAGGGTTTTTGTAGTGCGGAAACACATGTGCCTTACTTTGCATCAAGATATCCTGATTCTAAGTAAGCAGTTGAATGATACTGCTACCGCCAATTTCACATCCTCCTGTCCTGCTGCAATCCCTAAATGATAACTGCCAGCTCTAATCCAACTCAGACTTTCAAAAAATAGGAATCAAACATTTGTGTACTAATTAAAAAATGAAGTGGAATAGATGTCCTTAACGAAGAAAAGATAATTCAGGGTGTGCAAGTATTTATTTTGTGTTTATTCATGGCTCTAACTTCTTTTTAAGTTGATCCAAAGGATTAGTATGTTACATCATGTAGTACTGGAAACTGATTTTAAGTTGTTGCTCAAGAATGAAAGATTTGGATATCCTTAAACCATGATACATGTTAAACTCTCAGAACAAAAATCAAAAGCAATGTTCAAAATCCAGATAGAAACTAGGAATGTTATAGGCCAGGATATGTGTGGTGTAGCACTAGAGGTGGCTTAGGGGAATGAGGTTTCCTGAGGTGGGACTCTAGCAGAGCCCAGGGAGCCTGGCTGGGACCTGAACTCACCCAAGTGGCTGTGATTGAAGATAAGCTTGGAGAGGGTGAGGGCAGGCGTTGTGTTAGAGATAGTATCTCCAAGCATGTGATGAACACATGGGAAAGAGGCCTGAGGCTGACCTTTGTGCCAGACGAGGAAGCGAGAGTGTAACAAGTGTTCCTGGTCCTGCTAGCTGTATGACATGCTTAGGTGTTGCAGCTGCAACAGGGTTTGATGAGATAATGCTTCAGTGCCAGCATATAGGCAGGAAAGGCAGTGACAACTGGAAGGCAATGTTGCTGCGCAAATTATAAAAACAAAACAAAGTTGCTGTTATTTGGAGTATTTAGACTAGGTGCAACAGCAGTGGTCCTTTTTTTGTTTGTTTTCTTTTGACATGCAAAAAAAGAGAGAAGAATCCAGAGGAAGAGAGATTCTGTATTGTCAAAATCAGATCAGTTAAACTTAATTGCACCATAAGCCCATGAAAAACCAGTGAAAAAAGGACAGTTTTGAATCGGACCATGGGGAGGGTTAGGAGGCCCAAATTAGTGTAGATCTAGCAGGCATAATATGTACAAATTAAAATACATAGCTGGCATATTTCTTTTCTCATCATCATAAACTTTCTATTTTGTGTCTGGAAATTTTTTGCAGACTTTTATTTGAGAACCATTTCTGCCAGAGTTTTAGCGCCTGCCAACCTGCTACAAAACTAAGGTAAGCGCTAGACTTCAACCTTGTTGACATGGTGGTGGTGTAGCTGCCTAGATACCAAAGTACATTTCTTTAGACTTGAGTCTCCTCAGTGTTTCTTTAATGTCAGTGAATTCACAAGTGGCACAACATAGATGATAAACTCAGACTGTACTCCATTTCTATTAGAACATTGGCCTACTCTTGCAAAGTGTCTTTCAACATTTTAAAGCAGGATTAGAAACTCTCTAAGTTTCATTCAAAATACTATCCCTGAAAAGGAAATAATTTTAAATCTAAATTGGATGAGAGTAATATAAGGAAGGAATAGAAGGAGTTTGTTAGATTTAGGTGCAGATTAAATTTAAACATGTTAAAAATATATTCAGGCTTGTCATTTAAGCTAGATTTTAGAAGGTAGAAGGTACTGTATTTAGACTTTCCGTAACCAGACATATGAGGGCAACCTTTAAAGTGTTAGCTCCCCTGAGGTCACAGGGAATGACTTGGGGTCAATAATAACCTCTTCTGATAAACATGAGAAGACCTGCCTTTTTAGGTACTTGAGTGTCCCTGGCTTCATACAGTGACAAGATTTTTATTCCTTTTAGACTGTTTTAAGGAAAATCAGCTTTTCTGTCACTTTTCAAGATCTTGATCTTGGGCCACATTACTACTGAAATTGAGTTAATAATTTAGCATGTCCTGCTTTTGCTAGTCAGGGCTCGAGTAATAAATCATTGCTATGTAGAAGTATGTGGAAATACTCAGCTAAAAGACACTGCAGAAGTCCTATAATGACTATGTGTGGTAGACAGTCTTCTGAAGTTCTAATAATATTTTGATTATTCAGCTCTCATAGTTTTTGAGCACTGGGCTATGAATCAGTGAAATCATAAAAACTGACATTTTGATTACAGGGGAAAAAATCATCAGAAGCATCATCAGTTCTTTCAATTCTCTGCTGCAGATATAGGCATCTCTGTGGAATGTTTACTGCAGCAGCCCGTAATTAGATATCCATTTTATATAATAGATGATGAAATTGTAGCTGGGAATGGGGGGAAAAAACACTGGAAATTCCAGATGCGGTCTGAAGAATATGAACTGAGGTAAATATATTGCAGAAGAAAAAATCTTCTCTGTTCGTATTTCAAATTTTAGATTTACTGCTAACTTCAGCATTGTGCCTCTGAGAGAGGTACATTTCAAAGTTGTGACAGTCTGGAAATGTTTTCCTTGCTTTTATTTGACTTTTGTTTGGTCCTAAATGTAGAATTTGGATGGGCTTAAGCAACAGCTGGCAGTCACTTACACAGACTGTTTCTCGTATTATCAAATACTCTGGAAGCCTGATTATGATACACGTTTGGTCTCTATTATGCTGTGAAGTAGGCATATCAGTTAGCTAGCTATCAGCTGTAATTCCCTGTTTGTACAACGTAATTGTTTACCATGAAAAAAAAAATTAGATTATTTGCTTAGATTACTTATTTAAATGTACCTAAAATAAAGTGGCATAGAGGAGAAATTTAAGATTATTCTACTAATTGCTTAGCAAGCTGATAGAACGTCAAACTCCAAAATTACTTCTGCTTTAAACTTCTGCAAAGCAACAAAAATTACAGAGTAAATAATGCTGAAAAGGACAACGTGGAAGAGCCACAGTATCTGGTCAAAGACAAGTAGCCTTGTGCATCGCTACTGTAGCTTCAGTGGCAGAAAAGGAGGCCAGTTTGCCCCTTCTGCCTAGCAAATCAGTCACTGCATCAGTCACTGCATTAGTCCTCCCCACAATACTCTACCTCAGTTCTTAGAAAACTTTTTATTACTGTCTCTGAATATTGTCAGACTCTTCTCCAGTTATTTTCTAATTTACTTTGCTACCAGATATCTATAATTTCTCTAAGGCTTTGCATTGGTACTTGTTGTAATTTTCCTATAAGCAGCTTGGAGAGGATGGCAGAAATGTCTCTCAAATATGCCATACTTGCACACAATTCTTATCTTGCCGTTGTCCTCTCAGGACAGGTATTTGGGTAATATATTTTTCTCTTGCTTTCCACGTTTTCCATTCTGTGCAAATATAGGGAGAAAGGAAATAATTTTTTTGTACTTCAGTTCCTTGCAGAATGCATGAGAGCAGCAGAGATGGTGAGGAGGATACTAAAGAAAAATAGGCAGACCAAGATAAAACAGCAACCATTTTCCAGCTAGAGAAGCCTCCCAGTTTAGCTACTTAAAGAGACTAAAGTCAAGACATGCTTCTAATAAGGCCAGTATTAACTCACCGTAATTAATTTACCTTACGATAATGCTAATTCATCATCATGGCACTGCTGTAAATAGAATATCATCACTTCACACTTTTCAATAAATTCAATACATTTTGAAATTAAGTAAGGTAGTAAAATTTGTGATTCCATACAGTAACATGCAGCAATTGTTATTTACCACAGAAACCCCTCTTAATGAGTGCAGTGTTAGGGGTTAGTGTTGATTTTATTTTCAGATGAGAGACAGAATTTTCTCGTGAAATTGTAATTTGTGTATTACCAGTATATCTAGGTCAATGAAGTTGTTTAATGTATGTATGTGCAAAATTGACTACTGTGTATGTTATCATGCAATGAAAGAAGAAATCCACTGTGTAGCACTGTAGTCTTTTCACTATTGTACCTCCTCTCATCAGGTAGCTTCGCAAAGCCTGATTGGGCAAACTTGCCCAGAAAGCAGTGCCTCTTTTCCACTTAAATAATTTTACTAAGGCCAAAAGGAATGCTTAAAAAGCCATTACTTGGGCAATTATAGGAATTTATTCAAGAAGCATATAAATGCAAACATCTGAACTTTTTTAATATATTCAGTTCTGGAATTCCATAAGGATCAAATCTTGTACTTTGCATTTGCAGTAAAAGATTAGGGTTTCCATTTAGCGTGTCTAGTGGTTTTAAGAGCAATCTGCAAATGTTTACAAAGCTGTGAGATTAAAGATTTGCTTTATTTGCAGTTTCTCTTCAACTCATTCTCTTCAGCTTATCTGATTCAACTCATTGGATCATGAGGTGTTGAGGACCTTCTTGGAAAAAATGGACTATGTGGACCAAAAAAGACAATGTTCAAGGATGTTAGAAGAGTTGGGTAGCATAGTTCAGCATTCTCTTAAAGGAAACAAAAGACATAAAAAGACTAGCCTACCATTACAGACAGAAGCCTTGTAAGGTAAACAACCGCGTTATGAAAGTAGGAAAAAAAACCTTCGCTTCCTCTTTTCAGGGTGAGATAAGGTCCTTGTTTAGATAGGAGAAGCTGGTGTAGCAGCTTCTGTTAGTCACTTCTGTCGTACAGATAGGCTTTGAAAGGTGAATCAGATTGAGATTGGGTTTGCAAGTGATTTGGGCACCTGTAGGGTTGCAGGTTTTGTTTTGTCCACATCTGAGACATACAGACAAGCTGTTGTGTGGCTGGTAGTGATACACTGATGGCATAAATAATGGTAAATTAGTGTGAACAAGAAATGCAATGTTTCTCCAAGAAAAAACATTTTCCAGAGTTACTGCAGCTTCCTCAGAGATCTAACTGAAGTAAGTCTCCATGATCTCTTAGTTAACACCAGTGCGACTTAAAAGCCATCTCAAAGGGTTTCTTGTTCCAGGACCCCTTTGATCTGAACGCCTTAGATCTTTCAGGAACCTACAGAGCTGGAAACCCATTTAAACTTTTTATTTGGAATAACAGTACTCAGCTGAACTGACATCAAAGTAAACTGACAAATTAGCTATGCATTTGTATGCAGTGCTCTCACACGTGGGTCACTTGGGGAAATAACATGGCCTTGCTCAGCAAGCTCCTGGAAGCTGCCACTCTGCTATGCTGTGCAGAAAGTAGTTTAGATGTATTGTGCTTCTGAGTCCTCTTCATTCTCCTGTTCCCAAAAGGTATGATTGCTGGTGGAAAAATATTCAAAACTGATATTTTTGAAGGTGACTTGAGGCTTCGTTGCCAAGCTGCTGGGCAGCTTGCTTCTCTGAGGAAGTCTGTGGAGAGCAGTGATGTAGAATAAATAGCAGCTTGGCATAACCATTACCTGAAATAGATGATATACAGGCAGGAGAAATGCTTAGGCATGTGAGTAATAATTTCCTACAACTGAAACTGGAAATCAATAGAAACAAATAGAGTGGTAGAAAGAGAACAACAGAGAAATGCATAAGTGAGAAGATCGCTCGTGTTAGGAATTTCTCATTCTTTAATCTATCTGTACCTGGCTTATTTATCACTTGGTATAAATGTGCATGTTGCTTTATGTGTTGTCAGTGTATCATATTTAAGTAACATTTTGGACTATATTGCATAAATGATGTCCCCATTATGGCTGTACTATATCACAGTAACAAATTCACCATTTTAACATTCCTGCTTGGATTCCACATTGAAGTTCATCAGCTACATGACTTTCTTCCTCCATTCGTTCTGTCATCAGTGAAAATTAATTTTCTTATTTTCTGCTCTTCTTATCACTTTTAGACAAATAGAAACTGTCTGGTAGGTAGTCACTCACTGAAAGGAAATGAACATTCCCTCTTGCTGCAAGGTGATATTAGCAACAGTAAATCTTCCCATGACCTTACTTATCTATCATTTACTAGTCAGTCCACAGTTATGCGTGAGGAGCTGTGATATATCCTATGATTATCTGAAAACAGGTTAGAAAACAATGGTTGTTTTTAGGGCTTCTCTTGTATGTATGAAAGCTGTTGGAGATCTGTCCCATATTTTTCAGAATTATGTCTGTATTTAGACATGCTGTTTAAACCAACATGTTAAAATTAGGCTTCTTAAAAAAAGTGGTTAGGTTTTCAAAAATTCTGGAAACCCACAGCACTCATTGAAGTGAATGAAAACTTTGGGATAACAGATTTTTTGAAAAGATGACAAATGTCTTTGGGCTGTAGTGAAAAGGGGCTCCAGAGACTTAATGGTGTAGCCATTGCCCATCTCCTGGAAAACAGTGTGTGCCAGAAGATCCTGTTCTATTATATACCTCACTTTGTATTATAGATTATATTCAACGTACTGGTCACATAAAAATTATTCAGACTATACGAGAGAAGTGACTAACAGAGTAACAGTCATTCTTATTGCACTGGAGCTGCATACCTCCTGTTGGATGGGACATGACTGAGAGGTATTTGAGAGCTAAGGGGTACTGTTGGAACACCTTAACAAACCAGTTTTTGCATTTTTGTCATCATGTCAAGATATCTTTGGATTACTCTCTTTGGAAAGATCTAGTGTTCAAAAATCCTGGGTCTGGAAAGTCTTGATAACCTCCATATTTTTGGCAGCTACCTTTTAAGAGCAGTTAGGCTTCATTACCTAATATTTGTCAAATACCAAGGCACATTTTGTGGAAAGATACTCTACAAATTGAACAGCTTTGATTTCCAATGAGTAGTAACACTATCAAAATTAATGACAACAGCTAGTTGTTTGGTTGGTGCCATAAATTAGCCAAACTGTGGGGAGGGTGTTTAAAACAACAACAAAAAAAATTTTGAAAAAAGGGTCTATTTTGGTGGATGACATTTACAAAAGGCAAAATTTCATCTCTGTTGTCATTGCATTCAAAAGAGCCACATCCAGAGGAGGCACTGGGGAGAAACAGCTTCTTCTGCATTACTGTCCATCCACTATCTAACAGGCTACGGATGCATCTCAGAAGCAAGTAAAGCTCGAAGCTTTCCATTTCTATAAGCAGGCTCAATCTTCAAAACGACATCCGTCCCATGACCAAGCTGTGAAACTACTCCAAAACACTTCAGAACCTTAAAAGTGGTTTTGAAATAAAGAGGATGAGTAAGTGAAAACATAACAGGAAGTTATTTTTACAATTCACGTTTATGTGTGAACACAAGCGAACTGGTAAAATATTAGTGGAAAGTAGGTAGATAGAAGCTACTATACTAGAGTAGTTATTGTAAGTATTTAATTTCTTTGCAAATATTAGATGTTTGATTTTTTGTTTGTTTGTTTAGGTCAACATTATTCATGATATGTACTTAATCCACAGTCCAAAAAGTCAAGGAAAGCTTTACAGTGTCTCAACTGTCGGTCAAGCAGCATATGTACATTAATTAAATTCAGATTTTAAAAGTCAGATAACTGTTGAAGCCAGAGTAGTTCTTTCCTCTGTTTGGATAATAGTTTTGGGGGGTAGTAATTGGAGGAGGTGTTCATTTGTAGACATTCAACATTATCTCCATCAGTTTAAAAGCATTTTGTTTACTAAGGCTTCCATATAATATGAGAAATTACAGAATAATCAACAAGAAAATATCCTAAAGAACAGCAGAAAATAGCGAGGGAGTGATCACTGGAATGACATGGAAATGGATTTGTTATGGAAATATGCATTTTTGAAATCTACCTAAAATTCTATGAAGGTCAGGCAGTTTAATTTCACTGCAAAAGGTCAGACAAAACTGAGAGTGATGCTAGCTACTGTCTTACTGCATTGGTTTTATTCAAGATGCGTAAGTGTGTATTATTTATTCATTAGCTCTCTTGTGTTCCTTCAGTATTGTTTCAGCACAATATACATGTTTAGTTTAGAGTTAGAGAAGAAGAGCCTGGAGTTAGTGTAGTGCAGTTAGTGCAAATCAAGCCCACTCCTCATGCTTTTCTGTAGCTAGCACTGAGTTCAGAGAAGCCATGGACTGAGATACAAGCATGATCACTCAGGCACCGAGGTGTGTGGACATGCTTTTCTGTGCCTGTATTAGAGATATTTTGCCAGCAGAGAAGGGAAGGAGGAGTTCAAGGAAAGGAGATACCAGGCATTAAAAAAAAAAAAAAAATCTTTCTTGAGGTTGTATTTACTGTATGCACATCCATCTGACTGGTAATAATGCCTGTATTCTTGTTGAAAGGGGGTTTTTCGTTGGTTTTTTTTTTTTTTTTTTTTTTTTTTTTACTGAAAATGACAGTTCGGCAGAGCGGAAAAAGTTTTTTGAGACAGCTGTCTAAAAGGCATGTGGAAGCTGAATTTCCCAATTCCTTGTAGTTACTAAAAGCGCGATAACGCTGTCAGTGTGGTATATCGATTCAAACTGTGCAGATGTACCAAATTATATTGCAGTACCTCTTAGCCTGAGATGTTCGTTGCTAAATTTGGTGCCCAAAGGAGTGCAACAATGGACAATGGAAATGCTTCAGCAAAGGTGAAAAAGTGCATCCCCCTTTTCATGTGTTTACTAAAAATTCTGAAAATACTAGTCCTAGAGAAGAAATGTAGCTCTTTAGCATAAACATATGATTGGCTCATGTTGCTGTTGAACCTTAAATACTTTAAGAACATTTCAAAAGCAATGGTTTCTCCCCCCTTACCTCATACCTGTCCTGTTTAGCAAGAGCTTGATCAGATCTAAACTGTTTGTCACTATCCCGACATTACAGGCCTCAGCTGTTAATAGCAGTGTTGGAATATATGCTAAAGGAAGCATATGGCTTTGCAAATCAGGGAGGAATTAATTTAGTAATAGAATTTTATTTAGAGGTTGCTCATTAATTCTTTAAATCAGCTTTTGGTTACAAGTATTTGCTTAAGTTCGTGCAACATAAATTGCATACAACTACAGCTTAAATTATTTCTTATGAATAATGTATTTGAACAAATATGGGCCTTTAAAGTGTTTGCACATTTGTAGTCAGTTCGTAATTTTTATGTCTGAGTTCATTTTTTTCAAGTTGTTTACTTATTTAGGTTAGAAGCAGGGTTTTACATATCTCCAAGTATTTAATATGCAGTTTTCACGGTATATGATTTATTGCTTGAGGTGCTTTTTTCCTCTCCTTGAAAGTCTCTGGGAGTCCACCTGCCTAATAGCCTTCTGAAACATTTACTGCATTTGAGTTTACTGCACAGGTAATTGAAGGAGAAGTGTAAACTGATGAAAAACATTTCTCTGCTGCTTATGCAAATATTGATTTATGTAGTGGTTGTGCTGTCATCTAATAAACTCTTTTGCATTCCTCCTATATCACAGTGCATGTGTCCAAATATTCATGACTAAATAAATAGTAGTATGAATAGATTGTCAATATTCAGATTAAAGAAGTAGAATAAACCGTGAGAAATATTGCAGGAGGAAACAATTTTATTGCAAAGTCATGTTTTATGAAATAGAAATGTTACTTTCAGATCAGTTTCTGAGAAACTGCTGAAATGCTGCTGTTTCTGTACCCAGATGTCCTGGTGCAGCCGTGCTCACCCTCAACCTCATGTTGGCCCTGTTAAGCTGGGATGTGCTCAAGTACTTTTTGTGTTTCTTCTAATTGATCTGTTTCAAATTGCAGCAGCTTAAGTTTCTCCTCACCACTCAACCCCTTGCTCATCATTCAGTCACCCAGAGTCTCCAGTCAGATATGCCCTTTTGAGAGAGAGATGGCTCAGGGATAACAAGCCAATGAAAATCAAATGGCTGTTTTCTGTTTTGTTGCTTTGCCTGGGCAACAGGATTTCAAGGCAGCGCAGGTCTGTGGGCTGAATGGGCACCACTGGCTCTGTGGCCCAAGGGCTTCTCATCCTCCTCGTGAAGGAGAGTTGCCATTCCTGCAGCCCCTGTCCTTGCGTGAGAGCCCTGTGTCTGTGACCAAGTCAGGCTTACCTTGCGAAAGACTTCAGGAGGTGTTGAGGCAAACTGTGCTTGGGCCTCTCAGAGGTGGGAGCGTAACAGAAAAAAGGAACAGTAGGCTTTGCTGGGAAATGAGGCTTCATGTTGTGCTCTTACACCTGGTGCATGTGTGCACAAATGGTGCTGAAAAGGAGGCATTTTTACTTTTGTGTTTCTATCCATTTCAATTAATGAGTGCCAGGCTGTAGAGGGGAAGGAACAGCAGTTAATATAGCATGTGCTTCGTCCCAGATCGATATTAACTTGTGATAAGGCCACTTTAGCAGAAAGAGCGATCAAGTCATAACAGGTAGTCAGAGAGAGCTGAACATAGAACACTGTCCAAGGCACAAGACCACCATTTGAGCTCCTTGTTGCAAGCCTTAGGTTTTGTTTAGGCTCAGATCTGGGCCTGTGCAGTAACAAGCGTAGCACAGCCTTCCTGGAGCTGCGCTAGCCCTGGTGAGCACCTGTGTCACTCTCCATGTAAGATATGAGATCAAAAGCTGTACAGCTCTTCAAAGATTTCAGTCTTCTGAAAAGCTACTTAAACAGAAATGCCCTCTGCCATTTTTATCTATGCTTTGCTTAGTACTGTCTCGGCTGTGTTGACTTGTATTCTGATGTGATTTTTCCCGTGCAGTTTTCCTCTCCTGGTGCAGAGTTAAGCGAGTCCTTAACATGACTAGCTAAAAAAAAAAAAGAGAGGTGTCTTTAAGAATGCTACCTATTACTACGCTTTGTGATTAGTACGTCCTGGATCTATGTTTAAGAGGCAGAATTTCAGTTAACCTCTTTGGCTGGTGGGACTTCTCTGTCAATGCAAGTGAGGAGGGGAAAGGCAAATGGTGGGAGGTCTACAGCTCTATTCCCTAGCCCCTCTGGTCTCTGAGAAAAATGACTCACAGATCAGTTTCCACAGATCAGTCACCATCATCCTCTGCGAGGAGACTTAATTGCCAGGACAACTGTTGCCAAGACAGACTGGTTTTCCTTGGGAACAATTTCAGTGCGTTTCTTCTGTGTAGCAAACCATCTCCATGCCTATTGTTAGACCCATGTGAGAAGATATTGGAGTTTCAGCTCCAGGTGGAAATTAGAAACAGTAGGAAGGGAAAACAAGTCTAATTACCAAAAGGGAGTTTGCAGTCCTGCATAGATCTGCACAAAGTTCATGGTCCCCCAGACTGTACATCTGCTCTGCAAACATGAGCCCCAAAACCCAACATTGGAAGCCTCTTTAAAGCATTAAATCAATATGAATTCCCACGCTTAAAATTCTCCTGAAAAATATTTAGTTGGGAATAGGATAAGGTCCTTGGGGATACTCTGTATTGTATTACATAGCTATACAAGTTCTTATGACTGAGTACAGTGGTTGTGATCAACAGCCTACATGTCCTGGAAGCAACCAATTCTACCACCTCACCCAACCTGGCAAATGCTTTTTTGGAATGACTGACGTGCCCTCAAAGGACCGCTCTGTTGCCTTTGAAATTGATTGTGAGTATTATATCACCTGAAAGATTGCCTTAGCCTCATTTTGTTAATGGTATATATGCAACAGTCAAGAATCCCTCTAGTTACTGATGCTTTTAAAGTTTATGATTTGGAACTTTACCATTCCTGTATTAGTTTCCAATTTTTTGCATGAAATATTTTTGGTTCAAGTGGGAAATATCTTTGATTATTGTATAACATTAATATTCAACTGAATGGATGTAAGCTGGTTAAATGAATTAACTACTCTCCTGAGAAATACAAAGCAAACACTGTTCTTGTCCACCAGAGGTCACTTACAGGCCACTTTATTCATAATTGGCTGTGGTTTCACTTGCCTAGTTAGCATCTGTTTCCCATATTAAGTATTTCTGGATCAGCTGTACAAATGCAGGTCCTGGAGACCCTACTAATGACTTTGAAACTTTTCTAGAATCATTAGCATTAAGAAACAGAAAGGCAAAATCCGACTGAAACGTAAGAAAAATAATGAAAAAGTGTAGGGGCTTCATTGATCTGATTATCTCAGTAACTATACCAAGCTTCACAAGCTTTGCTGTGCGTATTAAAGAATTTTCAGTGTGAACAGACTTTACCGTGTATTACTAAATCTATGTGGGATTCTTATCTGGATTCTTATCTGCTTAGTCTTCACAAAATATTTCTCAATGTGTACTTAAACTGAGAAGCAAAATGTGTTTACAGTTTCTGATACTTCAACTATATGTGAATCTCAGCTGCTGAGCACTTGCGGAGGCCTTTGCTTCACAAATTTTGTTGCAACTTGAAGAAAACCCTTGAGAACTCTTTGCTTGACTGATCAGTTGTCAAATATGAACAACTCATTCAGCCTTGGCAAAAGATGCCATTCTGCATCTTCTGTTGCAGCTAGAGTGAAAAGCTGGAAATCGGACATAGTGTTTTATGAACCCTTAAGCATTAAGAAAAGGTCTATGTTTGAAGCAGTCCGAACAGAAAATAATACCATTCCATTCATGTTTCATTTACAGTGGATGAAAGAAAAGCAAAGGAAAGGAGCAAGAAGGTTCCTGTTCCTCCAAGAGGGCAGAAATTCCCCGTTAGCCCAATAGTTAGTTATATTATCTGCTCTGAACTTTGTGTAAATGGCATTTATTTTTGTTTTGTTACTTTTTGATGGCAAGTTTTAACCACTTCTTGCACAGAACAGTATATCACTGAACACTTCAGCACCATACACCCCTGTAAGCTTCAGCGTATTTTTTATTTGATTGTGTAAACTGTGGTTTTATCATGAAGCACTGTAATTTATCTTTGTATATGAGTATGCTGGGGCAGAAAAAAAAAAATCTGTGGAATCCTCTGTCTCTCTAGCTCCCTAATTCTTCTGGTATTGGGACAAGATTATAGCTGCTCTCAAATATAAAGGTGTAAATGTGTCATGACTTTACACTGTGCTTAGTTTTCCAGTTGCACTAAGCAATGCATTCTTTGCAGAAGTCCAACAGCTGGGTGAAAAGTGGCCTGGTGGCTGGATAAAAAACTTTTCTTGGGTGATGGATGTCCCATACACAGATACATTGCAAATGTATAAGGTAAGTTCCCTTAAATCTCTATGAAAGTCAAGACAGAAGATGTTTGACTCTATAGTCAGAGTTTTACAATGTAAGTAAAGCAGAACAGCTGCCTAGGGACAGTAAGAATAGCATCTTGATGTTACCTTCTTTCTGAATCTCATGCTTTTAAAGCTCAGATCTTTTTTTAGCTCAGGTGACAGGAAGCTCAGTCAGAAAACTTTCAAAAGAGGAGGAGAAACTTGGTGCTTGTTCTTAATAGTCAGGACCCCAAATGAGGGATCCTGTGTGAACTGTGAACTTTGTCTGAATCTCAAAAAGAACTTCCTCTGAGTTACGCAGATTGTTTGGGGTTTTTTTGGTTGGCTTCAAAACTCTCTTTCTCTCTTACAGCTTCTCTAAATATTATATGCTTGGTCTACAAACTCCAAAGTATGAAGTCAGCACCTCTGGAAAGTCTGTTTTTAATAAGAAACAGGAATTGGTTTTTGTTTATAAACTTAGGCCCAGACTAATATGCAGTCATTTAAAGTTTGAGGGAAGGTGGTACAAAATTCCACTTTGTTCCTAGTTTGTCAGCTGTCTGGCCCAGGACAGAAAAATAAATTAAAGAATATCTGAGACTCATTAATGTCTACTGGAAACTTGCTGGAATCTGCTTGTTTAAGTCTTTTTTAATACAGAGACTTGAACTGAGAGTATTATACATGCTGGTGCTTACGCTGTCTAATTTCTATCATGAACAAAGGGTGAGACTCTGTAATAATCATTACAGTTTTATCCCTATTCCTACTTATCTGTGTGATTACTACGGCATTGTTTCTAGTGTGTCACACTATATAAATTCCCTCCTCTCTCACAAGCAGTTGATACTTTTATCTTACTCTTAATATACAGAGTGGACATGGAACATCCAAAGATTTTATCATTAGTGAGAGTTGACTCAGGGTACTAACCCAAAACAGGAAGCAAATGTTCATCTACATAGCCTCTGTGGCAGGCTGACAAGTGAAAAGAAATAGATGAAGAGCTTCAGCTCTGCTCCATCCTTCTACTGTGAAGAAGTAGGGATGTAACAGTAGGTTACACAGGCAATGGATAAATCACTACTAATTCAGAAGAAACTGATCCTGCACAGGACAGCTTCCACTTTATATCTTTCTAAGAGCTTTAATTAAGCTCACTGTATAAGCACCTATTAGGAATGGTGCTTCTGGTCTGAGTTTTTTCTGAAACAAGGTTATTCCTAGGGTTTTGTTCTTCAAAAATCTTTCATCTTTACCCTATTTATCTCAATGAAAAGTTTGAAATACTTTGTAAACTCCTGGTTTGGGGACAAGAACACTCTATTGGTCTGACATCAAAGTGAATCAATGAGCTAGTTGTGCATTTCTATCCACTGCTTTAGCAATATATTCTTTTCCAAGTGTCTAGAAGCTGTCACCCTGCTATGCTGTGATGAAAATAATTGGATGTAGTTCTCACTTCTGTTATTCCCATATGATGATGCTGCTGGTGAAGAATACTCAAAACTGATGGCTCCAAAAGAAAGTTTGAAACTTCAAAAGCCAAGTGTTCTCACATACTGAGCTGCTTGCTTCTCCAAGGAAATCTGCAGAGAGCTGCACCATATATCAAAGAGCAGCCAAACATAAGACCGTTCCCCCAAATGAATGATATGTAGAAGGAAGGTACATTCAAGGATCTAAATAGTGAGGAACTTGTTACTCAAACTGGGAATCAGAAGAACCAAGTAATTCTGGAGGAAGGGAAGGCTGTATAGAAATAAAGAGATAGAAACTGAAATTACAAATCGAGTGAAGAAAGACATTTAATAGTTTGTGAATACTAAGCCACGTGTCCTTAAGTTTTTTTATTTGTCACTTGTTGCAGGAGTTTACAATAGTTGTGTAGGTTGGGATGCTGCATATAAACATGCTGGGTTTGCCACAGTTTAGTAAAATTTCTACTGTGTGATAAGCTATGTTTCAGCAAGATGGCATCCTGACCTGGTGGGAACTGAGTGGTAGGGAAATTGCTGAGAATCCTATCTGCTTCATACTTCTGCCTTTGCAAGCAAGCAACCTTCAGAGAAGTTCAACAGACATTCAACAAACCAGACATTTTTGTGGGTTACAAGATGAGCTCTGAATGCCATGTGTTGACAGCATATAGATACCACATTTGGTCCTTGGCCAAAATAGCAAAAGTCAGTGTGGTAATTTCAGCTTCCTATTTAAAAAAAAAAATAGATCTCTAATTCCAAATCTTTTTAATGATGTTGGCTTTACAATGTTTTTATCCAATCATGGCTGACAAATAGCACTGCTCCAAACTGTTGGTTTAATTTTATTTTTATATTGAGACTAAATTTATTTTAGGTCTTGAACAGGAAAGATACAAAGGTAGCCTGACAGCCTAAAACTTCTCTACCTGATGCCAGCGCACCAGAGAACAGCCCCAGAAATGGGATCTTGGGAACAAAATCATTCCTGACACTGCTGCAGAGGTGAAGAGTCTGAATTGGTTTTTGCAGCTGGAAATGTCTAAAAGACCTTCCTCTGGATAAGAAAATTTTCTGCAAGCAGAATTGCTGAAGACATCTCTTCCTCAGCATTATATTTTATGTTATTAATTTTGTAGAGCTACCCATGGCAATATCCCCACAGTATTCTTGCTACCATACTTTTCATGTTGAAACCATGATGGTACCATAGCCACCTGGATGGTGCAAGCTCTATTGAGAAGTTTATTGTAATCACTAACTGTATCACTAGCATTATAGGAAAATAAGTAGTAAGTGATTTACTTAAAAGTTTAAAGATATGTTCCTTCACCCCACATCGTTTTTCCAAATCCCACATTCTATTTTTAAACATAAATGGGTATGTTTGAGTTGTCCAAATTTTTTCTAGGGATAATTCAGAGTACATTGCAGGAAAGGCAGACACTGCAGTCAAGTAAGCCTCAAATATCCTTGCCTCTCCTAGGTTACTCAAAAATTAATCCATTGACTGAATAAAGGGGAAAAACCTTACAGTCAAAATTTGCAGTGCCTGCAGTTCTTCTGATTTTTGGTTGTTCATTTGTACTGTAACACAGCCAATGTCTGTCCAAGGTCAGGCAAAGAGCAAAGGGCTCACTCCCAGAATGTCATATGCTTTATGTGTAAATAGGGGTGGTAAGACTGAGGTAGGCAATCATTAGGATTGTGCAAGACAGAGATAAGCCAGCAAGCAACCTCTACCCACAATAATGCACAAAATTACAGCTTTTAGTAGAAATGTAGAGGATTTTTTTTTCTCTTGGCAGGCTCATCCTCATCGTAAAAATCCAGCAGGTTTCTGTTCCGTTTCGTCCCTACTGTGCTGTGTTCTGCTGGCTGTCAGGGAAGCCAGTGCACCTCAAGTACTGTGTCCAGTTTTGGGCCCCTCTCTACAAGGACATTGGGGTGCTGGAGAGGGTACAGAGGCGGGCTACCAAGCTAGTGAAGGATTTGGAGCATGTGTCATATAAGGAGCAGCTGAGGGATCTGGGGGTGTTTAGCCTGGAGAAGAGAAGGCTTAGGAGAGACCTTATCACTCTCTACAACTACCTGAAAGGAAGTTGTAGCAAGGCGGGGGGTCGATCTCTTCTCCCTAGTATCAGGTGACAGAACAAGAGGAAATGGCCTTAAGCTGCGGCAGGGGAGGTTCAGGCTGGATATTAGGAAGAATTTCTTTACCGAAAGCGTTGTCAGGCATTGGAACAGCCTGCCCAGGGAGGTGGTGGAGTCACCATGCTTGGAGGTGTTTAAGAGATGGGTAGATGTTGTACTTAGGGACACGGTTCAGTGGTGTTAATAGAGCTAGGACAAAGGTTGGACTTGATGATCTTAAAGGTCTCTTCTAACTGAAACTGTTCTATGATTCTATGATAAGAGTTTCCCTGTGTACTGATCAATTAAAGGTGTTGATAAGTAAAGATCTTTTTTGCTGTGGTAAGTGTTTGACCATATTGAGGCCATGGAACCCTTGCAGGTGTAGTCATGCTGGTTAGGACTTTTCTAGGCTGCCCTACTGGAGCACAGCAAGCTGATGAGGACTGTTGGCGGGATCTAATCTATCAGTCTAAAAGCATTCTGCCCCTGAGTATTCTCTGTATAAATGTAATATGTTCTTATTAGGAGCAGTTTCCCTAGTACTCGAGTTCAATAAGGCTGTCCTGTGCTGTCAGACTCTCAGCTTGCAGGTTAATGACTCAGAGTTGTCACCTCCAAGACTGGAACAAGGACTTGCTGCTGCCTCTTCCAGGATTCCTTCCCTGCTGTTACCTGCATTGGGTGAATCATCTCCTAAAGCACTTTCTAGGGAGGAACAAAAGAATTACCTGAGATCTATATGTTTAAATTAGGACCTCCAGAACTAGCTACCTCCTAAATATAAAAGTTTTATGGTGTCTTTCAAGGCCTAATTCTGATCACTGCTGAGAAAGTCTGCAACTGTTTACACCTTGGGACCTGAGAACTCGTTACGTCCACATCTAGTGTGATTCTCCATGTAGGATTCTCCATCTTCTCTAAATATAAATATGGATATCAAAACATGTTTTTTTCTATTTTAGCTCCCTAAGATTTACTGCATTTTGGGAAGGATTTCACTCCTATGAAACGCTATCACAAAACTGCCAAAGGTAAACAGGCACTTTGGCTTTCCTAGAATAAAGGATTGGGGTGGTCAGCTTGGAAAACTTAGGAGGTAAATAGATCTTAGCTCCTGGCAGGCAAAAGCAACAAAGCTTTGTGTGAGGTTGAATCTCTGTAGGGAGCAGACTTCTCTGAGAGCTTAACATTTTGTTTTCAAGCTTTCTGTTTTCTGTGCATAATCTTTCTTGAAGCTTAAAATAAAGAGAGATAATTGAAGTGACTAGCAAAATTCATGCTAGATTTGATTTTCTCTCCTTACCTCAATCTGTCAACCAAACGGTGCTTCCTAAGGCTTTCATTTTGACTAGTAGAACTGGGAGAAAATAAGGCAAATTGACTTAACTGTGGCTTATTTACTATAAAAGTTTGTCAGCTCAGGTTTGTGGTAGTTTGATTTTGTTTTTTCAGTTAAACACAGAATACATGGGACATGATTGCCTCAAATTTGACCCTCATATTAAAATCAAGGACAGTTGCTGTGGTGCAGGTTGTCAGAATGTCATGCAGATCTTTATCCTATAACATTACTGCCTTTTACTGTTCTGCTCAGAGGGGGCAGCAAAGTATTGCAGATCTGGGATCCAAGAGGACTTTGTCTCTGAGGTGTAATACTGAGGAAGAAATGTATCATATTAATATACAAGGTCTGAAAGGGGAAATTGGGAGGCAATCAGATCGTTATGATGTAAACGTACTTAAGCTTTTTGTCCTTTAAGCTATGGATGTTTGCTGGTAGCAGAAATGCTGTCAAGAGAAATGGTTTAATCAGTCTGAGCTTAGACATACAGCAATCCTGATAGCTGCAGGAAGAAGAGTCCCAGCAGAAACACAATAGCTGGAGAGCTCAGGATTCATCCCAAACTGTAATACTATATGACTCATTTGGCATGAAGAGAAATGCTTTAAATTTAGACATACAATGAACAAAACATTGAAATGGATTTGCAGCATGATGAGATTGATGACTCTTGCTGTATTAGGTATTTTCATTACACCTTGAGATATTCTTATGAGCTTGGTTGTTTCTTTCCTGGTTTCCGTACTAAAGATACAATCAGAGGCTAGATGAAATGGTTGAGACACTATCCCTTGTTCTAGGTCTTTTGCCTGAAGACAGGATTGTATTTCCTAGGTAATGTAAGCAGCTCTTTCCAAGTCAAACTTTTAAAATTATCTAAACAGAGAAATTTAAGAAATTACTCTGTTGATTTGTCACAGATCCATGGACTTCCAATGACTCTTCTTCAGCCTTTCAATGCCTTGGTACTTTGACTTTCATTGGTGATAGTAACAAGTTCAGTTAACACAGATAAACCTGAAGAGAAAATTTATTCCTGCCCAGTAATTCAGTGCAGTGCTCCTGCCTAAGTCAATGGCTTACCAGGCAGAGATGGAAGAGGTGGACCCAAAGGTGAAAAGGAAGAACCAGGTACAGACCTATGACCATTTAGCAATATTGTATTTTTGACACTCCTTATCATCCCTTTAGTCTTGTTTCATGCCTCCTTCATTCTTTCATTTTGTCTTTTTACTTCTCTCCTTTTCTTCTGCCCTATTAAACTTTTGTAGGCTCTGCACAATTTCAGAAAGCTGAAAATCCTTGCTGCGTTTATAATGCTAGTCTAGATACTTGGCTTTTAATAAATAAAAAAATACAATACTTTTTCATAGCAGCCCATAAAAGAGATATAATGAGATTTTCATCCGCTTCTATTATTTGTATTCTGAATCACTTACAGGGTTTCCTACAATACCCTACTAAATGATTCCTGCTTTTTCTTTCCAGGGGCCAGCTCTCAAAACCAGAAATTGTGCTTGCTAGAGTTGGCTACTAATCTGATGGTCATAATTTGATTGCTTCATACTCGCTAAGTCCCAACAACAGAATTCCCCCAAGGCATGATTTGTCGGTTAGGTAACTTTTTTTATGCACTGCTGCAAACAGCAAAGAGGTCAGCCAGTGCTTTCTGTCATGTGATTGAACCAAGTCACCTGCTCTCCCAAGTTGCCAAATCATAGTTTCTGTCCAAACACTTAATAAGTACATATGGAATCATATACTTTCTTACTGTTTCCTGTCTGTGTTATCATGTGTGTATCATGTTCTTTTCAACCTCCAAGCAAACTCCCGTCGTTATCAATACCACTTGATATGAACTATAACATAAAATTTCAGTGGCATATATTGATATTCTGTACAGACATTTTCTGGTCCATGTACTCTCAGTATGCCCTCTGCAATTTCATGTTTAAAATAAGTAAAGCCAGCACTATCTGTTTCAACAAACTACTTCAGAGATATCCTCAATCTTAACGATTTAGCTTGTTTTCTAGATCATATTCTGTGATGTGTGATTGGATTACAGCTGAAGCATATTGGCTTTCTGGTTTTAGAGCATGTGTACCTCTGCAATAACATGAGACAGCATTTGTTTCTTGGGATTTTCAGTGCCATAAGTAGGTGTAGTAAAGAATTTTTCATCAAAGTAATGCATTTTGTAGCAAATGAAGATTTCCACGGGAACAATTCCATTTTCCTGAGATGTTTTTAATTTTCTGGGGCGTGGGAAGTAGTCTCATCAGTGTTTGGTACCCTCTCTCTAAACATTAATAAAACATAGTGGGAGAAAGAGAGGTCTACAGGGTTTCCCTGGGACCCCTGGGAATAAAAGGAGACTAGAGACTTAGGACCACAAGTAGAGAAAAGAGAAAAAGGAGAACATAGAAGTAAGAAATAAATTTCTCATGTTTCTATAATCTGGTTTTCAACCTTTTAGCATATTTTCCAAAAAATATTTGTGTTAATGTCCAGTATTCTTCTAACCTCTTTTGAAGAAAGGTGTGATTTCCAGAAGTGTCAGGAGCAGAAATATAAACCATCTATTACATAGGAGGTGAGTCAGACAACATAACTGGGGAAAAAAAAGTGTCTGGAATAAGTCACTAGTTTATTGTTGTCTGTGGGTGAAATAACAAACCCTCTATCTCTTATTATAAAGACTACTTTTTTTATTTTATTCTTTGTTTGTTCATGTGGGTTTTATTTCAACTTTAAGTACTTTTAAAATGTTTACATGTGTGTTTTGCCTTTGAAAACTGGGATTTTCCCTCTGAATAGAAGATGATGTTGTCAGCCCTGAGAATTCAAAGCCCACCCAAGTATTCATCCTGGTCAGGGATAAGGCTCTCCCAGGGGAACAAATTCCCATGGAACAAACCTACAATGTGGCCTGTGGTTTCTGCTGTGGAAACCAAATAGTGCTCTCACATGGCATCAGGCTACAGAAGAGCTAAGCATCTCAGAGACAGTTGTTGTGTAGTCATTTTAATATAAATTACTAAATAATAGGCTTAACTCCTAGTTGTAGTAATCGGTGACTTGCAGAGACCAGCAACTGCTTTGGAAACAAAAGTACAGGGTTTGGAGCCTGAACTAAATAGATACAAAAAAAGATAAGGCCCAATCTGATTAGTTTTCTTTTTGGCCTGGTAAAAATGATAGACATGATTGTGCTGGAGAAGGGGCTGGAAACAGTAGGTTGAAATATATATTACAAATTCTCTTGTGTTGCTTATGGTAGACAGTCATTAGTTAAATGTTGTCTCACTGAATACGTCCTTCCTGAACTGACCTGCCAAACTTTAAGGATCACTTTGCCAACATACAGGGCAGGGGCTGTGTTACATGGACTCTGCGGGGTCAGCTACTGTTCTCTGGGTGCTTATGCTTTAAGCTTTTACATATCTCTTACTGCCTCAGTTCTAGATACTTTTCTACCAGTAGACACGGATTGGGATGCTGTCTGCCTGCGCCTGGCTGCAAGTAATTTCTCAAGAGATACTGTGAAAACTTTCAAAGAATGTCTCATCAGTGCACTGCTAGCCCTGGTACGAATGCCACATCAGGAAAAGCACAAGGTCCATCATTGTTCTTAAATTAACTTGGGAGGAAATGACACAGGCTGCAATTTACCACATCACAAGCACCAGCAGAATAAAGTCAAGTAGCTCCTCACCACCTGCTGGCTATCCCTCCAGAATCAAAGTGTATTCTTTTTGACATTCAGTTTTGAATCTCCTAATAAAATATAGATTTGTTTTTTTCAATCATTATGAATTAAATTGTGTTTATCATAGTGGTAGTAAGGCTAACAAGTTATGGCATGCTCAGCAGGTGTGTTGTTTTACCATCCTATGAGTTCCACATAAATACAGCATGAGGGAAGCATTTTTTAATAATCCTGAAACTAATAAAAAAAATTTATATGTTCTGTTTTTGAGCTGAGCTGTAAACTTGGAGAGATTAGTCTCCGCATGTTGCTTCTGATATGTTACCATGTAAATAATGGACAGTGCATACAGTCCTATGTCATTTCGGCATTTAGTGATGGCTTTGCTCCTAGCGCGCTTTTACTCTAGTTCTAAAATTGACTGATGATTATCGCTTAGAGCCTAGAGTGGTATTTGCCATCTGGGTACAGAGGTCTGTTGCACACAAGTGATTACTGACATGCAAATAATTTATTTTTTGAAGTTTTGGCTATTTTCATGCTGTTTTTTTCATGTGATAGGAAAATGAAATGTGCTGTAACTACAAAGAGGAATAAAATAGTAAAACACCCAGCCACGTTGCTTTATGTGGAGTAGAAAAATCAAAAGAGAACAAGAAAATGTTTTTTGGCAATCTATAGGCATCATTTGAAGTACAGGAGATATAGATCAAGATTTAAATGCAGTAGAAAGCAGAAAATTTTTGTCTTAATTAAACACAAGAGCGTACTGGTGAAATGTACTCCAAGTGGAATTAAGCCTGTGCAGAAAAACAGGAAAAGGCTTTATTTGCTAGCTCCTTAATGTGAGAGAAGTGATACCATAGGCTTTTATAATTTTCTTGATGGGAGCTCCTTTCACCTCAAATGAACTATAAGAAACTATAAAATAACTACAGAGTGGATTAAGTAGGAATAGCTGAATACCATGAAAACAAAGCCCAATACTAAAAGTTCGACAACTAAGAAAAATGTTTATATGCAGACTTTAATTTTTTGACCATGGAAGAATAGAAGATTTTTCAATTCCTCTTCCACTTAGTTTAAGAAATGTAAGCTAAGTACCTCTATGGAGAGAAGGACAGTGTCTACACTGGCAAGTTATGTGAACCCGTGAGAACATAGGAACGTATCTGTACAGAGGAGCATTTGGTGCCCAGCTCATCTGTTTTATAACTGTCATTTTCATTGCCTAATTCCATGTCTACCTTTGTAAGTCATGATATTTCTTTTCTCTGCACCAGGTTATACAGGTACAGCAAAAAAGCAGTTACTGGAATTGGTGAAGGGTATGAATTTTCTAGAGTATGATTTACCTGCTGATCTACATCAGGTTCTGCTTGCCATTACTGGCAACGTATCTTTGCACTTCTCAAGTGAACTGCATTCCTTTTTTTCGTGAATTGGTGTCCGGCAGCTATGAAAACAAGAACTTCTTAAATTTTGCCTGGGATTTCTTAATCAATATTTATTATAGGAAAATGCAGGATATGGTGCAATATTTAAGACAGATTTGGATTAATTTAAAACGAGAAAAAGACATTCTAGAGAGTAGGTACAATATTGTTGGGCTTCCAGGTTTAGGGATCAGTGGTAATGCAGTCTCCAATGCATTTATTTGGAATGATTATGTATGTCTACTTTGAGATTGTATCCAAAAAACACTGTGATATGTTTTGTAAGCATTTCATTTGGAGCTGGATAAAAGCAATGGTGTGTTATGCCCCCAGTGCATCAGCCAGTAGGTTACACTGACTAAACTGCCAATTTGAAAAAAGATTTGGAGTAGTGTTTTGCAGATGTGAATGGTTGCATTTTTTCAAGTGATTTTTTTTTAGAAATACTTTTCCTAATTGCCATATCAGTCACTCTCTCAAGAGTCCAGCTCTGAAATGTAATTTAGACTAATTTTTACAGGATTTTGCCCAACAAATCTCCAATGTGATAGTTAGAAATTTATGAAGCTTCTTGTAGCCTTATGTTAAGATTCTGTTCAGAGAGCACTACACATTCAGGTGGGATCTACACAAACTGCAGAACTGTTTGCAGGTAAGTGCAAAAATATTCTTATGCTAAAAATGCTGGGAGTTCCTGAAAGCAGAATGTTGTGTGCTCAGTTTCATACAGTCCAAAGTTATCAAATAATTAACTTTTTTAGCAGGCTGTGTACAGGAAAGGTGTATTGGGCCGTAGCGAGTATGGTGTATATAGAAAATCCAGGCTGCATTTCCTGAATCTGCTTGAAGTAAATGCCTGGTCAGCTCATCTCTTGGGTCCTTAAGCTCTTAGGCTTCAGTCTGGTATCACTTCTGTTCCCAGCATTCCCCGTCGTGTAGGTTTACCCTGGTATAAACCATCTCAAAGAAAATGGTTCCCCAGCTAAAACACCTCCTGTGCGGAAGGGAATCTGCCAGGTTCCTTTCCTTTCTAGAAAACTAAAGCCTGCTCTGAAATAATGAAAATCCATCTTTGGTAGAGCTGCCCTAGACATGCAGCTATGAGAGTGAAAGTATAGCTTTCTTAGTCTGGGTTTACCCGGTAAACTGTCCTGAACCATTGCTCAAAGGAGCAGAATAAGCAGTGCTGAACTTTGGCAGGCCACTGCGTGGGAGCAGGCTGATCTTCTCAGACTGGACAAAAGTCCACAGGCTAGTAACAAGACCTGGAAATAGAAAATGAGCATTTATTAATTTATATTACTTGAAACTTTTAAACTTTCAAGGTACTATCAGATGTGCCCTAAATTAGGGACACTTTTTTTTTAGGGACACCTTTCTTCAGTAGGGGCTGAAAAGAGAGAAAGAGTTTGAAATTGTGTTCTATTGTTTTCCAAGAGGCTTAAATCAGCATCCCTGATGACCACTTAACTTTGCATTAATTATAAACTAATCTGTATCTGCTGTTATACCTCTGAATAGAACCATCTCATTTGGTGCTAATATGACCTCCGCAGAGCTTCTGAGTAATTCAGGATGAGAGCAACATTTGTTAATCAGCTGCTGGGTTTATCTTTCTAAAACACAATTTCAGGCTAAGTACAGGCTTAGGAAGAGCTATCCTGTCACGTGGAAAAACACAATCTCTGAAAACCTCTTTTCCTTCTCTTTATTTTTCAAGTGGCAATTTTCAGTGGGAACTACAAGGTGGAAACAGGAAGCTGTTTCAATCAGTAGCAACTTGTACTTACTGCTTTAATTATAACACATAAATATGGGGGAAGGGGTGGTTAACTTACACTCAGAGCAGAGAAGAAATGTGCTCTTTGCTCTGGCTTGTTTCCTGTTGTGAAGGCATCATCCTCTTGTATGAAACATGCAGAGAAGTGTTATGCAGAGAAGTCTGTGGCTTTAGCGCTACGAAGGTGGCTCTACCTGTTGGCCTAGCACCTAGAGACGTAAGGAAAGAAAAATAATTCCTGGATTGTAGTTTGGCTAATAATGCCCAGGAGAAGAAATAATTCAGAAGAGCCTGGAAAACCTAGGTGCAGTCTCATATCTCTTTTAAGCTCTCTGCCAAACCTCTCAGTACTAGTAGCACAACTGGATCCTCTGTCTTGTCTCTAGGGAATGAATTTATCCTGAGGCACCTACAGTTAACATATGTTTTTATGGTCTGTGACCCTAGTGATGTTTAAGACATAGGTAGCTTATGCAGTTTAGATCGGTGCTTCAGGGTAGTCAATTGTGAGAGCCTTTTCCTGGCTGTCTGTATGCTCTGGTTTGTTTATGTCTTCAACGAGCGGCACAGTTTGTCCCCTGGAGCTGAGTGTGTGTGTTAACCCTGCAAGAAGCTTCTGGCAGCTTTGCAGTGGGGGGAAGACTCTACAGTGTCTAACTGATTGTCATCCTCTTTGCAGGGTGTTTAAATACAGATAGAACTTCAAGCAGCTGGACTAAGCGTACAGAATGTGAAAGCCACATTCAACCCAATGTCAACCCACATTTAGGTGTCTGATTTCAGAGAGTCTGAGTGTGCTGACATTTGGCTTCATGGAAATGGGTCTGCATCAGCTCAGTGGTGCAGCAGACTGAATTTCAGTGTTTCGTTGCAGCTGTAACAGAAAATATTACTACAGAGCTGCAAAAAATGTGTATGTATACTGTCTTACAACATTCAAATCCACAAAGCTGCCCTCTGTTCCCGTGTTGCTTTTGCCTTAGTTGCTGTCATATTTACCCTGTTGTTTGGATACTCACAGCAACCGTATCATGATGAGTCCCCTGACTGCCCTACTCCATCTCATAGCTTGTAATTGAACACATTTCAGAGATGCACCGAGGGCAGTGAGAAGAGGAAGGAGGGATTAAACCATCTGGTCCTACTGCCTTGTTGCACCTTTCCCCATCAGGCTTTCTGCACTCTCTTGGAAGAGCTCTGGACAGCATCACTTCTCTTCCTCCCATCTGCAACGTTGGGCTAAAACTCTTGGTCACCTTAGCGTTATGCTTGAGATATGTACAAAAAAGGCTTTGTGCAACCTTCCCCCCTACCCCAAGCATGTTTTGATTCAAACTTTTGTTTTGATACAACAAGAGAAGCTAAACTACTTCAAGCTGCTTTAGCTGACAATGGCACAGCACTTCACCAAATTTAGTTGGAAATCCTGGAACCTCTTAAGCAACATCATAATGAATACATTGCATACTCTCTTGCTTATCTCTTGCTTTGCAACTTTATGGATCTAGTGACATCTGTGCAAGTGTGTCCCACTCAGAAGTGGTTTGATCAATGCTACTTTGCTTACAGATCACAGCCCTTTAACCCCTCTATCCCCTTATGCCCTCTCCACACTGCATAAGCAGATATATGCATTCACAGAAGCAGGGTAAAGAGGGTAAAGAAAGGAAAGAGAAAGGCAAGAGGAAGAAGAGATTAATTTTTTAAACCTTTTTATGTCTTTACCTTTTATTATAAAGAGCTACAGCTACACTGAAAAAAAAAAAGGGGGGTATTAGTGGTGCTTCCTAAACCTGCTGAGTAGATCTTTTATTTGTGCATCAAAAACTAGTAGAGCAAATATTACCTTGAAGCCTCAGATTGCCCACTATGTGCTGTTATTTTCTAGTACCTCATATTTAGCTTAAAGATGCAATTTCCAGCATCTGAAGAATCTCAACTTCCATTTTCAAGACTAAAGTGCATTTCTAGATTTCGTGACTAATGGTGAAAAGCCTTTCAGTTGGAAAGTTTTACAAACAAAGTGAAAACGTTTGTTTCCTTTTAATTTCATGTTTTAAAGTCTATCTTAAAGCAGAATCTGTATTTTTAACAATGAGATTGAGTGTCAGGAACAGTATGGCAGGGCTCTGTATGGCAAGAAGATTTGCCAGCTTATCGCACAATAGCAGCTGTAAAAGCTATTTAAGAAACGTTTCAAATGTTTTCTACAACACTTAAGTGTATTATATATCACTTCACTGAAAATTATATACCACACTCTGGCTGGAGTTACTGGGAGATCTCCAGTGGTTTTGAATGCTGTGGTCCTGAAGTTTATCTTTGTCAAATCCTCTCAGAATAGTTCTGAATTTGACCTTTATTCTGGCAAATTGTGTGAATCGTTGGAAAGTGTAGTAGTTTACATCATTTATCTCTGCTACAGTGGCATAGTATGTTACTCTGGAAAAGTAGAAGAACATTAAAAATGGGAGTTATTAGATGGTTGAGCCCCATTTGTGTGGAAACATAGCTGGGGAAAATAGATGCTAGAGAAATACAGTATACCATTTGCATAGTAACACTGGTACTGAAACAGTCAGGAGCCACAGTTGTTCTCTCCAGGTTTCAAAAACTAAATTTTAGAAGTTAATACTTAAAATCCACTTCAGCTTTAGAGGGTTGTCCAAGATACAGTGGAAATGGATGGACCTTGTGAAAGGGGCACTCTGTGTACCCAGCAGGCTGGTCTCTGCACAGGGCTGAACACATGCCTGAAAAGGCACAGTTAGGAAAAAGCTGTGCTGCACTTATTTTCTAGATGGAACCCCTGAGACAGTCTGGTAAGGCAGACAAGCAATGAGACTACTTTAAAAAATGAGCGTACTTGAAGCACTGTTATGTAGATGCCCACTCCTGACAAAACAACATATTCCTGCCTGTCAGCTGCTGATGTTGCAGGCAAGTTTCTGTCGCAGTCCAGTCCCTCACAAACTAGAGGCTGTAAGACATCACCACCTGCTTTTGTAGAGGGAACTCTACAACTTGCTTCCCCCTCATGAACATAGACAAGAATATTCAGAGAACAGATTGGTGACAGACATGAGAAACCACCAAGGGTTTCAGGACGTGGGAGAAAGGCAGGAAAAGGAAAATATTATTAGCAGGACAACAGCTGCTCCGGCGATTTAGCATACTTATTTGAGGCTATTGGTCTAGACCTTTAGGTAAACTTCACTGTACTTGCGGCATGAAAAGGCTTGATTCAGTTCAGTGCTTGTTTGGAAGCTCATGTCTCTGCTAAAATGAATGGGAAAAAAAAGGTCAACAAAAAGGGTACCCATAGTTGTACTGCTGTATGTATTTCCAAAGCAGTATGGATAGGCCAGCAATGTGTAACATCTTTCATAGTCACTGCTGAAGAAACAACATTTGAATGAGATAATGGCTACGTAGTTGCATGGTACGTACATATGTTGGGATCTGAGACAAAATGAACAAAAGCTGCTGTTTGTGCCTTTGCATTTCAGATGGAAAAAGTATGGTGATACGCATGGTCCATTGTACAGGTATGCATATATTTGTCATGCTTAGCAGAATGGATTTGTAATCTCATATAGCTCATTGCCTCACTAAGAATAGGGTAGCTGCTCTTTAACCATGTAGTGAGCTGCTTGAGCATACAGGGGCTAGGTTTCTGCATGCCAATCTCCAATGATTCCTCAAATCAGAAGAGTGAATGCCAAGCCAAATTTAAATATAAATAAATAAATATAAAATTCAACAGGTAGCTGAAAAGGTTATTAATAATTTTGTAGAGCTTCTCTTGTCTTACTAAGAAAAATAATGTTTAAGCTTCAAAACTGCACATAAAGCTGCTATAAAGTCTGTAAGGAGCAACCCACATGGAATAAAAAAATTATATTTTATTAGTTAAGTAGTTGGCATTCATGGTTATTATGTTTCTTGGAGTTATTAAACGTTCTCTTTGATTTGCCATGCAAGCTATGTCTGCTGTGTTTTAATAACCTACTAGACAGTTTTAGTTTGAATCATTGTGGCCTCAAGCCATATTCAAGATCTCCCAGTCTCTCCAGAGAGAATCTGAGGTTGTAGGGCTCTATTCATTCCCTTTTGTTTTCTTTCTATTTCTCTGGGTCTTCATCTGTTCCTTGTTTTTATCTACTAGAGGAACTCCAAGGGGCTTTAATTAGGTAGCTAAAAAAGAAAATGCACTACAGAGCTGAAAGAAAACAGAGGGCAGTGTATTTCTTCATGCAACTTGCACTACAGGTTGCAGTGGCTTGTGCCCTGGCTTAAGAAAAATGCTGTGTAACTGTTATCCGAACCAGCAATTGAATAGCCCACCTTTTTCCGTCTCGATATCTGATTAGAGAGAAGAATTTCCTCCCAGGGATTTCTCAGACATTACTTTTCCAAGTTTTCCCTTTACTTATGTTTTTCATTTTTCTCCTCAGAATTTTGTGTGCCTAAGGAAGCTTCCAAAGGACAATTAAGTACTTAATTCCCTCTGAATGTCACTGGAAATTACATTTTTAGAAGTGTAGATGTTATGTTTTAGACTCAAAGTTGCATATTCCTACCTTATTATGTAGTGTTCCCTGAATCATTCTGTTCGGTATAAAAATACTCTTTACTGTTCAAAAATTAAAAAAATCAAGAATTTGACACTGTTTTGTTCTGTTGCATGCGAATATTTTGCTGAAATCTTCAAAGAAACAAACAAGGACAAAGTACTATTTGGGTTCACAATGCTTTTAAAAGTGCCATAGATTCAGCTGTTTGAATTGCAGTTACATTGCAGCAGTCTTCTAATCTTCACAAATTAATAGATAAATACGGTTCGTTGTGCTAATCTGCAGTTCTGGGTATCAGTTTTCACATTTCATAATCAGAACAAAAGACTCTCTCTCAGGATAGCCTGGACTGTAATAACAAGCAAAATGATGTAACAGGAATATAGTCTTAGCAGCAATGATCTAAGGATATGAACACGGCAAATGTTTGCAGGGAGAGGTCATACTTTCTGTTAGGGTACCAGACATAGGCCTTAAGCTTCTGTTTTGGATGTGAAGAATTTCCGTGATCAAGTTTTGCCATTTTTGCTATGGCAAGATGGTGAAAACATGAGTCCTCATTCTTCCGGGAGCATCTCAAAATATGTGCTGAAGCAATGCAACACGCGTTGCAAACAATGCCATGTTTCTATTGAAAGAATCCTCCTAATTTCAACCTATTTCCTTACCCAATTGCAAAATATGAAGTAAACTTCTCCAATTACATCTGCTGTATTATCTCGGTTAGTAGATGAGTAGTTTTGTTCAAATCTCACTTTATAGGACAATCCAAACTATTTCAACAAGCTGTGTTTATTTTCTTTGAGTTTGGCTTGCAAAGTCTTTCAGAGAACTTAGCAAGGAAATTGGCTTATAATTAAAGAGTAAAACTATAACCGGCTTTCAAAATACCAATAATGTTTTTATTCTAAGATTTTTGAAACCTTAGTAATAAATAAAATTACTGCAGAAAACTACAAAATAACTTACTTTAGAATTGGGGCTCCAGAATATTCTGTTCTGGATGCCCAGTTACAGTCAGGGAATGCTCAAGGTGAAAGGAAAATGGCTTTAATAATCATCCGTATGTAGCTGAGCTTGTCTTTTCTCTTCTTCACTTACAGGAAACTTTCAAGACTGTTTCTACACTGAAACCTCTGCAACACCTGCACTTATTTAGTTTTAAGTCAGCTCAGGTATCAAGGAAAGGTAAGGAGATTAACCTGCTTTCTTGGGCACTTCAGTCTATGGCCTTTACTTGGCATCTCAGTACTCTAACTATCCTGCCAGCAATACCCAGCATGGCTGGTTTGAAGCTGCCAGGGATTTATGGGCAGAAGCTGCAGTGCTGTCAACTGGGCAACTGGGGCAACGTGCCTTTGCTGTGTTTCACTGCTGCTGTAAGGCAGAGCATGATGGAGCAGCTGAGCACAGCAAGGGCTAGTGCTCAAGAGCTCTGCTTTTCATGGAAACTGAAATAATGGAGTGCCTTAATATCTGTCTGCTACCAAAAAGATATGAGGTGTTCCTCTATACTTTTGCTCTTATTAGAATCTAAAAATGTGCTATTATGAAAGAAACAGATTCAGTATATTAAATACTGTATGCTTTAAACAACACAGTCTGCTAAAACATATAGAATTTTATGTTCAATCTCCTGAAAAGTTCTGCATAAAATGAATTTATGTAATACCTGTTGTCTTAACTGTCAGCTCATAACAGCAATAACAACCACGACATGTGGCGTTTCCTGGGAATTTATTACCAGTTGGGGTCTCTTCAGTAAGATGCAAAGCAGCTTCATTTTACTGTGACCATCCGACCTTAACAGCAGCTTGGTGAGTTTATTATTTTCATTTGTAACTTTGTATTTTCTGCCGTGTGTTTTCAATCACAAGTTTCTCCCAAGGACTCTGAATTTCGATTGCAAATAAAATGTTAATGCTTTGGGATATATGTGTTGTAACACTTACGAGTAAGACATTAGATGGGCCATTTCCCAGCAATAACAAGGTCATAACAGTTTAGCAGGATTTTTTCACTATCTGCGGGCTAGATTATCTTTATCTTAAATTGATAACAAGGGCCAGGTGGCTGTTTATAAGGGCAAGATATGAATTACAGGCATATGTTTCCAATGCAATATTGGCCAGTGGCTGCTCAAGCATAAATTGCTTCTTATTACCACTTTTGGTAGGAGGGAAATGGTACAGTTCATCTTCATGGGAACACAATATCGCAGCACCTCTATGATTACTCTTTGCACTGTTTCCAGTAAAAAAAGGCAATGTTTGCTCCATCATGACACTACTGATTGAAACTGCAGTGGGTAATTTTGTTGTGTTATTGACCAAGGATTAGGAATCATCTCCTGCACTGTCGTGTAGTATTCCCATAGAGGGCTACATGCTTATCGTGGAAGATACAAGGAGGAATTACAGAGTCAGTGACATGACCTACAGGATAGAAAAGTGAATTGATGCTTTGGAAAAAAAGGGGTTCCTCAATGATCCTGGGGATAGCATCTCTCTAAACTTTAGTTTCTCTAGCTGTGAAACAGGTAAGATAACAGACCTTCTGGATATCATCATTAGGCTGTGAAGTTAGAATGAGATTATTTCTAGGTTTGTGTTTGTTTCTAAAAGGACAAGACAGAAGCTGATTACAGTATGGTTAAATTTTTACTAAACCTGAAGAGAGAATACGGGAAGGGAGAAAGTGAGAGTGCTTGTTCTGCCTGAAGGAAGGAAGAAGGCTATGTCTAAAAATCTGCTGTGTTATGTCAAAGCAGGAGCTGTTTGCTGCCTTTGTTTTAATGTGCTCTTATTGATTTTCTCTCTTTTTTATTCAAGGCATAGCAATAATAGTTCAGTCAAAATGACTTGACTAGCAACTTGCCTGCCATTTTCACAAAATCTGAGAGGCCACTTTACCATTGTCCTGTAGTATGCTGGCTATGAAGCTGTAGTTTAAATCAATTGCTTCAAGTTTATGAGAAAGAAGGAATTTGATCTAATCTGAAAACAAAGGACAAGTAGTTGTTCTGTTAACGTGGTTTTAAGGTTGTAAGGTTTTTGGCAGGAGAGAACCATGCCTTGTTTTTTTAACAAAAGCTCTGAAAAACCTGGTCACCCCTTTTCATGATAGTATAGTTTGAATTTGCTTTTCCTAAAATGTAAATGGATTGAAAGGGATGAAGGGTTTTTTTCAATTGAATTGCTTGAAGGCTTTTTTTTCCTTTTTTTTGTAGTAAGCTTACACTTTCTGTATTTTGCAAGAACAATACTATGCAAGTGCTGTTCAGTACGTTCTGGTGGAGCCAGATGTTTAAAATCCACTACTCTAAGCTCTGTTCCCCATCTTTAAAATCCTCTCTTTAAGAACCTCACCATCTATATGTATTCAGCATTCCTTCTTCTCCTCCATCCACTTGCTTACACTTAAACCTAGAAATGAGTGCCCTGGCATCCATTCCCCAAAATGACAGTGTATTATTAAGGTAACACTGCCTCATTGGTACAGTGCTTGCTCATAAATATAAATATGTCTCATCGGCAATTACATTCTTCCTGTAAGATCTATATTCTCAAGTTAAAAGTAGCATAAGTAAGTAAAGAGTACACACAGCAACAGTGCAAATTTTAAGACCTACCCACAGCAGAGCTTGTATTCTTTCAGCATTAATAGTATAGTAAGGTACCATACTCTGCATTTTTCATCTTATTCCTGCATCAATGCACCGTAAACAAGCATAAAAATTATTTTATCAGTGTCTCTTATTTTCCAAATGCAGAGGACTCTTGACCTTCCCATATTTATTGTTTGGATTTGTCTGAATAAAATTGAACTGCAAGTGAGGAGGAGGCAGCACTTTACCCAGTGGATTGTTTCATTGCTCAATAGGTCACATATGTTTAGTTCCGTATATTTCTGATGAGGGCTTAAGCTGATGCCGATAAGTCATCTTAAAACTTAAGGCACCTAAGTCTGGATAATTTTAAGATCTGTAACAGCAGAGCAAGTAGATTACAGTGGAAATACTAGACAAACATAAAAAATGAATATTGTTTTCAACAAGGTAAAGATGGAGAATTGACCACACCTGCCTACCATGCAAATGCTGTGCCAAGACAAGCTCAGAGAGCTGATATCAGGAACTTGCAGCGCAGTGACATGTTTAAGAAAGATTAATGCCTCACAGATTGCTAAAATAAACTAGCGTGGCTGTACAGTGCTGCACTTTATGTGAAAGAGTGCGTCATAGCTTTATGCAGATTGGGCTATGATAAGGTTCATTTCAAAACGGCATGCTGCGCACAGAGAATTCACCTTGTTTTTTGAAAATTAGAGGTTTGAAGGCTATATAAAATCGGTTCTGGTTTTGAAATCACCTTGGCAGTTTGTAGCTTTCAAATTAATTTGAGGGTAGTGTGCACGGCTGCTATGTAAAGAAGCAGTCTTTCTGAGTACATGGCATCTTTGAAAATAAGATTCCTTTTTTTTTTTCCCCCCAAGTTCTCCTTTGCTAATTGTTGAGCAGGCCATTGTGGGCTTTGGGTTTAATTCACTGACATTAACAGCACAGTGTATTTAATGCATTAGGGCACATTAGAAGGAATCTTATTGTTCTACTTACTGCATCCCTCTTTCCATCATTGTCTGGGGCCCACTGAAACCATTAGAGTTCCCTGGCTGGATTTGTGGGTATTACCTAGCTAAAGATCTTCAGCCATTGTCACACAGGTTTACCTGTAAATTTCAGAATACCAAGCATCATAGCTATTCTACAGGGGTGTCAGGTTGCAGAAAAAATATTCACCTTCTTTCTTCCTTATTCAAGTATATTAGTTTTCCCTAATTCTCTGTCACATAACTGAGCAAAGTAAGTCTAATGATTAAGTAATCTCTCATGTTGGATTATGTTTTAGATTTCTTATCATCTTCCATTGTGTAAGTATGATCTGACTCATGGGAGAAGAACTGTTATCAAATGTATGGTTCTTTGAAAGTTTTGGTAAAAGATAATAATTTATAAAGTTTTTCTCCATCTTGAGCCATGTCTTGCTCATGCCATACTTTCCTGAATAGACAGAGATAGTGTGTATCTCATGGAGCTTTACTGATGTCCCTGATTAATGTTCCCCCAAATTTTTTTTTTAAAGTGTGTTAGGTAGAAGAAATAGTACAAGTCTGCAAAGATTTCTCATGTTGTTCATGTATTAAAGGTACATGCATATGCATGAGGAGGATGTATATGGGTAGTGACACCACAGAACAGCATTAACTGTTACAGCTGTCACAGAGTTGCTTAGAAACTGCATTTATATGGGATTTTGTTCTGGTAAGTTAGATTCCAAGAATTTGGGCACCTAATAATTTAAAATATTACTTCCCAAAATCCAGATCCATTAAGTTCCATCTTATCTTGCAACTGCAGAAATTTCTTAGAGCTGTAGGTATCCCAAGGGTGTGCTGCCATTCAGAAACAGAGTTACCCACGTCTTCATTGTGTTGAATTGCCTGGTATCTGTGCTGTTCCCTAACCGTAGCAGGATTCAGAAACGAGGTATTTTACCCAGTGGGTATTATTTAATCCACATTTTATATGCTTAACAGCAGTTCTTTTCACCTACCTCATTTGGACTACAGAAGAAAATAGTTTTAACAGGTGGGATTAGAGTTTTGTAAAATGACTAACCTGCATTCAAAGCTTCGCTGCATATCAGGTAGAGGAAGGACTTGAAGATAGATTGTTTATAACATAACATACATTGTGAGAGTTAATTGATCATTTGCTAAAAAGGACACAATCTCCTCAGTTTGCCTTTTTTGTTTTTTTGAGAGGGAGGACAGACCATGCTGAGCACTTAACTGCATGACAAGGCTCACAGTTGTGAATGGAAGTGGATTTAAATTACTTCTAAAGGGGCTTCTAAACGTATCTCTACCTTTGGTATTTTCTCTTAGCTAGGTCAGCCAGTTGATATTAGACATCTCTTTATGTGTTGAACAAGGAGCCTAAAAATGTTAGCTTGCGTCTGTGAATTATGCTGGGTAGAAAGTCACTATAGTTGAGCATCGTGACAAAACTTAAGGTGTTTTAGTAAAATGGAAATGAAAAGTAGAAACCATTCTGTCCTTAAGAGACCACAGTGTAAATTGGCAAAACAGAAAAGCTGTGAAGCAGAGGTATTTCTGTCTTACAAGTGAGGGTCTGATTTGGTGCCTTGCTGAGGCTCATAAAACAAACCTAGCTAGGATCAAACATAAATGTCCTTACAGTAGAAGGTATCAGAACCAGAAGAGAGTTACTCATGAGATCCCAATCTTTATTGCTGTGAAACCAGAGGACCAAAGCCTCTGGCTTCTTTTTTAGTTGAAAATGTTTTCCATTTGAGAATTTTGTGCATGTATACAGATTTTTCCAGGATCCATCTCTGACCAAGTGAGGATCAGCTGCACTCTACATGCAAAAGAGACCAGATGGTCAGGGAAATACTGAGTGTACACCAGCTAGCAAATTATATTAAGGTGAGGTAAGTACATCAGATACAGAGACAGGAAGCAAAGTTTAGAATTCTGATTACCAGATCAGACTCTATCTGGAAGGTAACATGCTTCTCTAATTAACAAGAGCACCTTTACTTCTACAAAAGCTACTTGTGGTCATATGCCATTTTTGCTTTTTTAAAAACAAGAAAAGATTGTTACTATATCACTTAAAATCACTGAAAGTTTCTTTAAATTTTTTATACATTTTGTATGTGTTTTACAAATCTGGAGTTATCTGTTAGTTCTAGATTGTTTTTTCTCCAACTTTGGCTTCCTATTCTTGTAAAAAGAAATTTCTCAACCCTTAAAATTGTTCTCTGTATTTGCATAACAAGTGTGTAAGCAAAATTAAAAAACTCATTCGTGCCCTTGTTATCCAGTCTCCACTTTAGCAGTATCATTTAACAAATATATAACACAGCACTATATAAAGGGCACTTGTGCAAACTGCTCTTTCATTTCACTTTGAAGTAGAAGGGTAAGTTGAATTTCCTTTTGATAAATCACAAGGAACTTCAGCTAGAAGGCAAACCTGTTCCTTTTCATTTGTGTGGTCACATTTACATTTAAAAATTAAATTTTCTTTTATTACTATTTTTTTTAGTTTGCTTATATTAGCAATTTCGGTAGATGGGGAGATGCCTGAAGGACACCAGATTGTAATGACTGATGAAGATCATTAAAACTAGATTAAAACTGAAGAGCTGTTTTTTCCATTTTACAGATCAGGACTCTGACTCTGCATCATAATCCAATTATGAACTAGATGCAATAGTTCATTCAAATATAATTCTGGGGATGATCTGCACTAGACAGAGTACCTGTTGTAATTGCATTTCCTTATCTCAGGGACATAAGTATTCCTAGCCACCCAAGGTGGATTTCTGTTAGAGACTTTAATAATCCACTCTGAGACATTGGTCAGCATTGTCAGAGGTATCTGCTAGCCTTCAATATAGTAAAGCGTGAACAACTTGAGACACTTCAGATTCAACACATGAAACTTGACAGCACTTTTAATACAGCACGTGTGTTCTCAGGTGGATTTGAAATTTCCACTTGTTAAAGTGGAAAATCTTGACCATAAGGAATAGACAGTGCATTACTGGAACAGATTCTACATGCAGCAAAAAACTGAAATTTACAAAATAATTGAATATGCTTATGTTCGAGGTTATGTCCTACTGAATTGATTTTGATGATCTATTCCTCTAGAAAAACAAGTGAACTTTGCCCTTAAAAACAGTGGGTATTGATGCAGATTTAGAATAATGTCAAAAGCCTTCTATGACAGAGTCACTCTGGAAGATTATTTTTTTTTTAAGAGCTCAGTCCAGTTTTAGCATATCCATTTAATAAATAGTAATAACTGATATTTTGATCCTGATTGACATATATGCTTTGAAATAAAGAACTTGTTTTAACTGATTAACCCAGCTGTTAATAATATTGCAGAATTCAATCCAACCAAGATTTTACTCTCAACTTTAAGTGGAGCTGGATTTAGAACAAATTATGTGTCAATTAAAATGATCTTGTCAATTCTGAATTTTTGTAAGAAGTTTTTAAGAGAGTGTAGTGTAGTACATGATCCTCTCTAATTCATGCCAAAAGAAGAGTGAAGTCAAAGGTATTAAGTTATATGTTTTGTATGAGTCAACCCATCAGGGTCATGTCATTAGAAAGGGATACCCATTCTGACATCTTGTACTTTTCTTTCTCTCTCATTGTTTTAACCAAATTATGCCAATAACTGGCCATCTCCATGCCATAGTGTCTTACAGTCCATCAGTTCATGTTTTAAAACTGCACAGCATTACCAAATGCTGCATTGTAACCCATGATCTATAGTTTGAGTGCTTTTCAGTCATGATATCAGTGATATTATAGTGATACTTAATGTTATATCTGAAAGGATAAAATAAGATGAATAGGCCTATTGCCAACCAGCAAAAGTGCATTTTCTACAAGACTAACTCTGACATTTTCAAGCTTGTAGAATTTTGTTCAAAACAAGATAGGAATGTCAATTGAGCTATAGAATTTTGCCCATATGGAAAACACTATCAGTCTGTTTATTTCAAATAAACATGCTTAAATAGTACTGTGCTTAAAGAAAGGCTAACTAGCTCCAAAGCAGCACACAACCGCTGCAACAGATTGTGCCTTTCAGGTTGGTAGCATATGCATCTATATTTCATTGAGTGATTATAGACCTTACAGACAACTAATGGCTTAAGTGTGATCAGTTACATGAGAGCCCATCATTTCTCAAGGATTAATCCAACAGCTAATCAATGATAACAATGAGGATGATTTGTCTTCACTACTCCCAAACATGTAGCTGTCATCCTGTAATGAGCATACAAATCTGTGTGAGTCTAGAAACAGTTTTGTGTACAAGCAATAAAATGGTATCAAAATAAATCTGGAAATTCTCTTATACCTGAACTATAGACTTTATTTAAACAAGGGAAGAAAGTAAATTTCAACAAGGGATGAAATGGGGGGGTGGGAGACAAACAAGAAAAGTTTGCTGTTATATAAGCCAATACTTACAATTTCTTACAGAATCATTGCCTGACAAATATGTGGGTTTTCTTACAGCTGGCCTGAGCAATCATGTTGTCTTACTAATCCTACACGCTCACAGCAGTAGCTGCTTTGCTAGTGACTTGCCATGTGCTGCATAAACATCCAGAAATTCCCGGGCTACCTGGTATCCCTAGACTGCCCAGAGGAGATGGTCTGAAAGGACAGTCACATCTACCAGACAAATAAACTTCCTTTTTTTTGCAACAAATCCTTGTCATGAAGGCTGCATGAATAAAAACAGAAGGACATGTGCCCTCAAGGAAGCAGCTGCATTAAGCAGGAGGGAAAACTGAATGGAGGAAATGGTCAGTTTAATTTTTTTTTTCTAAATGATAGGCCTCCTATCTCGTCTGAGAGAAGAGGGCAAATGAACAAGTTATCAATACTCAAACATATCTATCTATCTATCTTTGTAGTGCTTTTCTGATGACTTTCCAAAGTGAATAGCTTCTTTCACAGCAGGAGCTTTTTGTAAGTGTGAAGAAAAGGTTATTCCAGTATTTACAAGTGCAATTAAAAGGCTTCTGGCAAGTTCCTCTAGTATTCAAAGATGGTACATGCAAACGTAGTCTTGTGAGAAACACACTTTCCACTGTGTAATTTTCTTTCTGTGTACAAATGTTTTCTGCAGGTCTGTTACCAAGGCTAAAGCACTACCAAAATCATTTGTAGCTGTAACACATTTCAGTTTGGGATCAAGTTGTTTCATCCTGAAGTTCCCAGAATATGAATCAATTGGAAAGAAAATTATAATTCTCTTTTCCAGGTTTCACAAACCCTCTGGAAGCCTAGTGGGGACTCCTGGAAGAAATAGTCTTCCTTAGCGGTGAGATAGAAGAAAAAGGGGACATTGGACCACAGTGTGAAAAAAGGTTGATGTCCATGTAATGTTCTGTCAGTCAAATGGACCCTATTTATTGGGTTGACAAACAACAGATTATCCTGTTTTATACTGACTGGGAAGTGCAGTAAAAGTTGCAATATTGCAACTTAGAGGGAGGGAGATGCAGCAATATTTTGTGATTCTACATTGTCATTTATTTTAGTTGTGAAAATGGGAACACAGTCATGGGAGCACACTGGTAACTTTATTCTACATGTAGGACATTTGTTACCAATGGAAATTTGTATGAAAAAAGTATCTACCTTTACAGTGAGTTCCCATCTTTAACAAGCAGTGCTGGACAGACTATTTCACACAATCTGTGCAGAAACCCTGCTATACCAATGTTTATGGGTTCCATTAAAATAAGATTCCCATTGTAAAAGACAAAGCATTCACCCAGCAGATTAAAAAGAAAATAATATGGTGTGTTAGGAACTGTTCCCTAAAATCTCCCTTGTGCCTGTTCACTAACAATTATTAGAATTAAACAAATTCTCTTTAGCAAAGCCATTTTCACAGACATGACAAACATAAGGCTTCAACCTAGAAAAATTCATTTTCTTCCGTGCAGAGGGGAATTATTAGCATTTCAGAGGGTTGAGGGTTTTTGTTTGTTTTCTTTAATATAGGTTAAGAGTGTGAAAAAATACTAGGAAAAAATTTATTTTATGCCAGATGATGTTAAAAAAACATTCTAGTTAGTTTTGGAAAATTATTAATTTTATATGAGGAATTGTTCCTATCAGCACAGCCTCGTTTTACTTGATTGTATAACTTTTATTTTTATCTGTGTGGGTCTACCTCGTTCTCTGGACACTGGACTCCACAAGGATTTAGTAAATTTGAAACACCGACTTTCCAGACTTGACAGTGGTAATTTTTTGCATTTTTACTTTTTCAGCTCACTATTAGTTTTAAGTGCAATAGGCAAAATTACTTATAGAATCATGACTTGCAGGAAAGAAATCACACCTGAAAATGGTACTACACCTGAAAATGGTACTACTTCCTAAAAGTCCATTTTCTCATCCAAAGCAGGATGAGAACTCATTTTCCCTGGAGAAGCGGTTTTCTCTCAAGAACACTAATGCGCATTTATTCCAATTTGTTTTATTAAAAAAAGAAATATTCCAACTGGTGTTTCACTTTCCACATGGACTCATGAGAACTCCCCAGCCTTGTACCATGTTGCTAGTATTTTTATCTATCAGCAACCAGATTGTTAAAGGTGGTAAATGGTTTTTACTGAGAAGAAATTCACAAAAATTATCATTTCTCCGTTTCAGTTGCTAAAATTTGAAGAAAATTGATCCTCTTTAAAGAGTCCACACATTATAATAGGGCTGACAGTGTATATGTAGCAAATGTTAGTGGGGGCACCCTTGTCTTGGAGAAGACAGTGACAGATGGTCACAAGCAGCATAATGATATATTAGTGAAAAAATAGTGAATTGGTAAAATTTTGAAGATCTTTATTCCTCTTCGTCCTTTACTCTCATTCTTGCCCTCTGTTCCTCTCACCACTTTTAATTTTCTCTTCATCTCTTGATTTCTTATCAATATGCCACAGGAAATTAAAAAAGCTAACTAGGCTTTTTTCTTTTCATGTTTTAGTGCTTGCTTTGAATGGGGAAATAAGAGAAGTAGGAGAGAAAATACTTGCCAGCAATTGGAAGAAAGCTGATTTTGCATCTGCACTAGAATCCTGTAATGAGGCTGGACAAACTCTTGCAACTCCCATGAATGAGGAGGAGAATAAAGCTATTTTGAGTATTGTGAAACAGTATAACCAATACGCTTACTTGGGCATTAGAGAGGGTGAGACTTCAGGTCAATTTAACTGTGTAAATAGCACGCCTCTGAATTATACCATGTGGCACCAATATAAGTCCAATGGCAAAGGGACAGAAAAAGATGCAGAGATGTACAATGATGCGAGCTGCGATGACAAATTGCAACCTCACAATCTGCGAATTGTACCGCCTCACAATCTGCGAATTTCAAGGAATGGCCTTTCAGCCACCTCAGAGTATGAAGGCAATGAAATATCCTGTGTCTCATCTTATAAAATTTCTGCAATTATTCTATGTCAGAAAATCTAAAATTAATGATTTTAGGAATTACAGTATTTTTTATCCTTAGGAAAATGCCAAATGTGGTATGTGATTAACTTAAATAAAATGTGCCTAATCTGATATACTTGTGTCTTTTTGGAGGGTTGAGAATAGCTCAGAATTCATTTTTCATAGCAGACTGTCTCTGTGCACTGGGCCTTTGTGAAGATTAGAGGAAAATGCCAAGATTTAACTTAGGATATTGGAAAAGTCTGATGTTAAAATTGCCTGTGACTTCATAGTAGCAGCATTTCCAAGTATTTAATAGCCTCTGCCTTAAAAGAGGTGCACAGAGGTTGACTTCAGTGGAACAATTACAATCTTGGTTTTGTACATCTCTCAATTCTAGGGCTTATATTGTGTCATATTGAAGCATGGACTGATTCATTCAGTGTCCATATTTAACTTTTGTTTTATAAACAGTACCAGTTACAATTAATTTTCTTAGTTTCAGAAGTCATTCTCTATAAACCAGCAAGATAAACATTGTATTAGATCCATGTAGACATAGAAATATACATATAAAATACTAAAGATCGCATTTTGTTCCTAAAATATCACATTTGATCATAAAGCTATGACCATTGCAGTGTTAGAAGGCCACCCGTGTTCTCCCAAACCACTGAACAACCACATACTGTTTCGGAGGAGGTAAATTGGAAGTTCAATCAGTTCAAGCACAAGCTGTTTCTCTGCTAATGTCATGCCAAGCAACCACTCAGTCAGACCATGGCTCAAATCTGTTAGGATCACAAAGCATCTTTTCACAAAATATTTTCACCGCTGCTCAGTTTGGATAGCTGGTGAGCAGTGTGAGCTCAGTAAGTACCATGAATAGCAAATTCTTACACACTTACCTTGCAGTGAGGAAGTCCTGGGCTCATTCATTATCATTTTCACACCACCTGAGGGAGAAAAAAAATAAATAAATAAAAGAGTAAGCACTGGAGTTTAAATACAGTCATAAACACTTTTACTTCACACCAGCTCCTCCTCCCCCCCACATTTGGCTCTGTACAGGGAGCCCATAGGATCCTGGACATGACTCTGGGCAGTGCTGTCCCTTGTCCCTAGCCTGCGTTGAGGAAGAGATGGGATCTATTCACATGGTCATTTCAAGCTTTAGGTCAGGTAGGAAAAAAAGGAGATAAGGGGATACTTTTGGCAGCAGAAGATTCATGTCCAACACTGCATGCAGCACTCCAGCTGATCTGAGAGTGGACAGGGACTTTGAAATGGGAAAAGTACTACATTGGATATATTTCAAAGCATGAACCTACTTTACAAATTAACATCCTTTGAGACCTATGACCATGATACCATTTTGTCCAAAAAATTCAAATGGGAATGGAATAGATCATGCCATGACAAAAATTCTGACTCTAGGGTTACTCTGAGAAAGATAAGGCTGAACTAATACCTTTTGATTTTCCTAGGCTTAGCTCTGATCAGCTGTGCTAAATCTGTTAGAGTTGAAGGTTTACTTAAAACTACCTCTACCTCTTGTGTTTTAATTAATAGCATTTTAATGAGTAAACCTCGTTAGCAATTCTTGAGTCTTTCAACCATACAGCTTCTTTGTTAGAGCAAGATGATTATCTAGTATAAGAAGGCATCATGTTTGATAAAGAGACCAAAAAAACCCACTCTACGAATACGGTCTTTTATTATCCGAACCAAATTCACATATTCATTTACATAGATCTCCAACTGAGTCAGGAGATTCCTATTCCTTTAGTTAATTAACAATTTATTTCTACTACATTTGCATTTACAAAATGACTATACAAATCTTTTGTTAAAACCATTAATGTATAAAATCTTAACACAATATATCACCTATGTCTAACCAGATTTAGACTTCAACACACTTGGGTGGCTTTTATCCAGTTGAAAAAAATATTACCTTTTCATTCAAAAGCTAATTTTTATTACATCAATAAGCAAATCATCTACACTAGGTTCGATTTCCTTCTGCTGAAGCCATTACTATTAGGAAAAAACTAATCAAACACACAAATTCTGCTTAAAAATAAAACCTCCTCAGATTCAGTCAAAAAACTGCTAGGCAGCAGTTTCCCCTCTGTGGTTCACACTGAGATCTGTAACATTTCAGGTAATTGAATGAAACTCCTTAGTTATTTGCATAAAATATCTCTATATAACATCATACTCAGCTCTTCTCTTGCTATGCTCTAGCCTGAAGCAGCTCTTCTTGTTCTGTGTCCAAAGTCTTGACTATGCTTCATATATATAAAATTGAAGATATCAAGGGGACATCTGCCCATTTTCTGCCTTCTTTATAAAAAGCTGTGTCCACATTCTTTTGCATGGACTTTTATCTCCTAACCTTTTTTTTTTCTCTGAAGTTCGTCAAAATCCAGTGTCAACAAGTCCAGATATGTGGAAGAAATAAAATTCCCTAATAAAAACAGTATTCTACAGTCTTGGAATGCATTTGTTTCTCATGGGTTTCACCTATGATAATTAAGAAATCCTGGTGAACATGCACACTCAGTAAAATGTTACTTGATTATTCTTTGCAGTTCCACAAAGGAAAGTATCCAGAAATAGTTATTTTGTTCCTTTAGATGGCTTTGTGTGTGTATAACCATATGAATGTAAACCCTCAAATGTTGTTTAAAACACTTAAGCATTTCAGTCTATTTTTTGTGAAAGCCAAATTCTGCATTCATGTATTAATGGAATTTTTTTAAATGGACAGAGAGGTCATGCACAAGAACAAACAAAATAAATTGTTTCTCTGTTCTGTTATTGTATGATAAATAATTTTGATAAAATCTTTCCTTGAAAATGCAACGAGCAAAAATAATCCCTAGTGCATAATGACCAGACCAGGAAAAATCCAGGTTAGTCTTTTTTTCCATAATTTATAATAATTTGCTACAGAAAAGCAATCTAACAGTAAGATTTTAAATTCAGAAAAATAACTTATTCGTTTCTCAAATACTCTAAAAGCAGATTTTGAGAATTAAGATCTTAGTACAAGTTAAAAGGTCACAAAACTTCAGTCCCTTTTGAAGCAAATGGATTACAGTAACTCATAGAAGAAGTTTAATACAATTGTTATTACAGTATATTTAACAGTGAGAGCTTTGTCTGGCCATAACAATGATGGATATTTATTTCAGAGAGAATTCTCTCTGGTCTACAGTAATACCCTCTTTTATAATGGTATAATTTAATTAGATGTTTTAGCTTAAAAAGACTATTAGCAATTTTGAGCACTCAAAAACCTCTCCCTGCCACATGTAAAGAAGTGGCTCCGATTACAGCAAATAAGTATTTTTCTGTGACTTGCTGATTTTTGTAGAGATTTGATTCAAAGAACCCAAGCCCCATGGTTCTTGGGAAAATTGTGTTCAAATTCAACCTTCTGTGAACTCAGCAACTGGTAGCATGTGACACAGGCTGTCAGGGCTTCCTTATCTTGTATAAATTGTAACTAGCGCCTACTTTATTTAATTTTTAAAAAAATTTTGAAGCCAAATTTAAAGAATAATTATGTTATTCCTCTGCTCTTTTCCAGAGAAAATAACATACATGGTGGAAAAATACCAATACTCACTGCTGCAATATCATAGCAGTGCTGCAAATACAAAGTAAAAATTAATCATACGTTTATTTGCAGCTTTTCTTTAGAAGAACAATAAGTGCAAATAGGTGAAGAAATATTTGCCACTGGGAAATTTGTTAGCTAGTTTTGAAACCGCACTAAGAAGTGGTAGAAAGACTAATGGCCCTGTTACAAATCTTATGAACCAGAGGAAATCTATGTTCTTGCGAGTATTGTGTAATGGTATACAGACATGTTTGTCTGGACCTCAAACTGTCAGATTGCAAGTGATTTTCATTATCAGAAGTTGAAATGTACTGTTATAAAATCATATTAGCCTACAGTTATACAAACATACCTGGGTTTAAAGCACAATCAATACAGGATTTTTCAGAATTGGAGTAGCACCTCTAAAAACGATAAGGGAGCTTGGATTTGATTTGAAGGCCCTGTTAGGAAACCAGGGTTTGGCAGAATTTGGCTCAAGGGTGATAAGCCAGGTGTGATGCCAATGAAACCTTGAATGAAACTTCCACCCATCTGTGCCCTTGTGGCTCAGAAGCCGAAAGGAACTGTACAGCAAGGGTACCTCAACCCTCAAGGAGACTGCAGCAATGGTAATTATGGTAGTAAAGACTGTAGTGAACAATTTAACCTTCTTCTGCATATAATGGAGGACAACTGCAGAATATATGGAATAATATTTTCATCTGGTTCATAAACGTGCTTTTTTGCTATTAACAGCTATTGAAGAGATGAGATATTGTCTTCCTTTCTATTCATTATGAACATGAACTCTGTTTCTTTCTGTGTTTTTCAGCTGAGCTGTACCAAGTGACATATCGGAGACATCTAGTGACCCTTCACTTGGATCCTTCACACATAATTTGTCAGTGGAGCAAGATGACAGTAGTATTTACAAGCACTGACCACACTGTCTGCAGGTAAACCGAAGATTTTCTGCTCTAAAATGCTGCTCATAATTTAGAAAAGCCATGTTGAAGTTTGCCATCCCAGGTGTCCATATCTTGCTGAATTCTTTGCTTCCTGTTTTTAAAGCTCAGCAAGAATAGCATCAGCCCTTGTCTGAGAAGGGGAGACACTACATCCCACATGCTCTGTGCTCTTCCTGATATTCCCAGGCATAAGGGAGCTACTGGGGTCAGCCAGATAATTATTTGGAAGAGAAAAGGAAATGCAGAAAGCACAGGACAAGGTGGTAGCAAGGTAGGATGGAAGCAACAGCAGCGGAACAGCACAAAATCAATGTAAACAGGAAATATATATGGGGTTGAGGCCCTTTAAATACAAACTGAGAGAATACAAAAAGATTTTTCAATGTTATCTGTGGTGTGACTAGCACTATAAAGGGGAAAAAAAACTTTCAGGAGATTAAGTATACAAAGAAAAGACTAACAAACAGGCTCATGGGAGGAACACACACCCACTTTCATAAACTGAAATTCAATTCTAGTGTCTATATTTCTCAAAGCAGCTGAGAAGCCAGTGTTGACCAGCTTTTGTCCTTAGCATGTTTTGCATTTACCTACCTACATTGTGCAACACCGCTACTCTCAGAACATCCTTCATTTGCTTCACTAGCACTGAAATTATAAAACCTCTTAATGACAGATGTGGAAACAGAAGAAAAGTTGCCTCGATACTCAGAAATTGTTTGTTCTTTATCAGATCTATATCCTTGAATCCTGATGAGCTTCTGTGCTTTGAGCTTCACAGCTCAAAGCAAGATCAGAAAATAAAGTTATGATAGTTATATAGAATATTCTATTAGGCAATCATAAATAAGCATAGTAGAAATATAAGTATTTTTAAATATCTGGTTTAGTTTCCTCCATCTTGTCAGTATGCTGCTGAAAATCAAGAGAAGAAAAGTTCAGAATTTATCAAGTCTAAATCAGTTTTTCCTCAGGAGTCTATCACACAAGAAAAACTTTTGTCTCCCTCCAGGTTTCCCAGGCCACCAGTCAGCATGTGAAACTAATGAAGGCCAAGCCTCATTCTCTTCTCACAATTGACTAACCTGCAGTTTCTTTCAGATGCAGCTGAAGTGCTAAAGTTGTTCTTACCACAGATGCAAAGACCCAGATTCTGCCAGTGACCTTTTCTAGGGCTCATCTGGACCACAGGTAATGGCTTGTCTCATGTTCTCTGTTTTGGTTTGGTTGGGTTTTTTGCCACAAAACAATTAGAAAACCTCAGCCACAAGAATGTTAAAAGCATTAAGTCAAACACTCAAAAGCTAAGAAACTTGAAATTTACAAGAAACTTTAAACAAAGATTACTTGTGCAATTTTAAAATGGCCCTCTTCTGTCAAGGTACCTACAGTTGGGTACTGCTTCACAGGACTGTTGCATTTTCCAGGGCACTCAATAAACAATGCTGCAGGAATTAATCGGGCTTCTGCAGGCACACCACCAATGACAAAGGACTCTACATCAGTTGTTAACCTAAGTATGAAAGCATAGGGTAGAGGTGCCAAGTTCCTGTGGACATGATCTAGGCTTGCTTGTATCCAGTACCATCTTAGACTAATACAGATATTACTCACATTCCCTATCTAAGTCTTAAAGCACCTATTCCTGACTCAGCTGTTAGCCTTGCTGCAACATCAGGATGCTAGCCTGTCACAACAAGGATGGTGTGACTGCATCTTACTTGTTTGAACTGGAGCACAGCCTCAAACTCCTTTCCTATAAGTCCCCATTAGATAGAAACAACTGTCATCTGAGAATAACTCAAAAATACATGGCAATGCCTTTCCATTTCAGCAATGCTCTGCATCTTGAGGCCTCTGTGCTTACAGGACTGGTTCAGAGCAGCTTTTTCCTTCACTTAAAGGTCATTGTTCCATTGGATAAAACTTATTACTTCTGATATATAAACCTCCTCTACAGTATTCTATAAGTTATTTAAATTTATACTTCTGGGGCTGGTTACCTCTACATATGCTGCAGATGTACCATTGTCTTTTGGCTTTGCTGCTACAATTATGGGACTCTAACTACAGGATTTCAGTAATTAGTGCTGATAAGTCCTCAGTCTGTAATGAAAATGATGGTGTTCCTGGTGCATATTGTATTTCAGGTGAACTTGTTTTGGCTTCTCCTCAGTGACATTTACAATTTAACATTTACACAGATGTTCTGTGGCAACAATTGCTATTTCAGACGGATTGAGAAATTGCTTTGTTCTGCTCCAGGGTTGTTTTGCTGAGTTTTTTTTTTTAAATGTGTGAAAGTGTTTCTACAAATGAAGAAAATACCCTCAAATATTTTCCTCATATTTTAAGTGTGTTTGCTTCTTGAAGAAAACCTCCCCTCTATCATTCAAGTTAAAATTCATTAAATTTCTATCCATAAACAAATTTGTATCATATTGCATGCTCTTTGTATTTCCTGTAGGTAACAAGACGAATCTCAAGTTACATGCCCTATAATTGAGACCATTTAATGAGTCTTTCTTATTTCGCATTGGAGGTGCTAGGCAAGTTGAACATCTTTAAATAGGTTTCCACGTGAATAATTAATCTTGTTAAACTGTTACAAACCTTTCCATTTTAGATTTTTTTTTTCCTGTCTCAGTTTTATTAAAACATTCACCTTCTTTTACAGAGGGTATCACATGAGATGAAGATGCTCTAAATGATGGATGCCATAATGGAAGGATAAGCATTAACAATTGTTTACATTTAAACCAATTGATAAAGACAGCATGTCCCAGGTTATCTTAACCTGGCTTTCTCTTACTACAGCAGACACGTGTCTATTGCTCCTCTGTAAAGTTAAGACTGAAACTATAGCTTTTTGCATGAGAAAAATGGCATATAATAGTATCTGCTGTATGAAAAAACTTTGAAGGGGATGTTTTGGTTTTTTGGTCTGTAGACTCTTGTAGACTAACAGACTGAGTCTTGTGAAAAATATTTTAATTATTTGAAACAACTTAACTTTGCATACGTAATGACATTCATGGCACTGAGGGCAAAGCTTAAGGTACAGAAAACTTCTAACCCAGACAGTAAAATTCTGAAACATTGCTTTTTTTTTAATACTGGAATCTGCACTGGAGAGTAAAACAGTCTGGTTTACATTTGGCTTTAAATAATGCTGTTTCCACAGTTATTCCACAAACTCTTAGGAGTAGCCTTTTCCTGCTCCCATGCTGTGCTCAAGGTAAACCTGCAAGAATTCCTCCATCACCTGGTTTTGTGCACTTGCCTGAAGAGTGGCTAGATGAAGGATTTACACCAGGTACACACAGTTACTATCTGCATTTCTATCTAGATTTACTGTTGTGTTCTATTTTTATGCTTTGTAAACTCAGTGCTATCTTGTATAATCTGATGTGGCTTCTCCTTGGAAGAAAATAAACATCTTTATTCATTCCTTGTATGAACTAAGATGTTTAAATCTCTCCTACTTAATGACACAATGGTTCAGTTCACAGAGAAAAGGATATCATTTTCCATAACACAGGGCACAAGAAACTTGTTACTAGGTGTTAGGGTGGAGCTGCAAGTGCTTGAACGGCCTGAAGATTCTGTCAACAAGTGGCAGTGTTTTGCCCGGACTGGCTCAATCACTTATAAAGACTAACTCTGTTTACTAATTCAGGTTTTCCATTACTGCTCTGCAGGTAGTTTCCAGGAACGTATTCCCTATGCTTACAAAGATCAACATGTGAAAAGATCCCCTCTTTAAAACACAGCAGTACACTAAAACAGGTCAAACATCTTAAAAGTTTGTATTAATTTCACATAGTTACCTCTGCTGTGTCTTGAAAGCCAAGATTCAATCTGTAATGCAAAGTGCATAATAGCTGGTTTTGTTCATAGGTTTTCTACAGCTGGTTGATAATGAAATGGAAGATGTTATCCATCAATTGGAACATCAGATTTCCAGACTTGAAGGAGGTAATTTATCTGCCTTTACTTTCTGCTGTACCTGGATAGTGGGCATAAACAAGATTAGCAACTAAATGGCTACTTAGGAAAAAGGCAAGATTTTCTACAGTTTTGTTGCATTCCATTTATATTTTGTTCACTGGTAGATAGGAGAGTGCTATCTCAAATGGGGGGAGGGGGAATTAGTTTTTCATGGCTAGTGGGAGACACCTAGGTAACAGCTCTGAAGTACACATGCAAGCACGTCAATTTATCAGATTAGAATCCCTGCGTATGCAGAAGTGCTCCACGGGCACCTCACGCTCCTAACAGACAAATAAACTGCACACTGAAAACATAGCAAAACAATCACAACCAGATCACATCTAAGATCCTACTCACTCAAATACTGTTGTATACTGCAAGCCATTTCTAAGAGCTTCTACAGAGTCTCAAAGAAAATAATAATATACTTTTTCCAAATGTAGAATTCCTAATTTCCTTCCCTCCTCCAATCTCTTTTGTGCTTCTCCTATTTCATTGTCTGTATATTTATGCTTGCCTTCCTTTTTCCCCTCCTCTTTTCAGATTTCTTCTGGCTTTTGGTGTTTGTCTTTCTTTTCTTTTTTTATCTTTGATTTCCTCTCCTTTACCTTTTCCTGGGTTTAATCTAAAATTATGGAGGAAAATAGCAGGAATTATAATTGGCAAAGTGACCACAAAACAATGCATAAAAGATTAATAGCTTTCACCTCACGTTGCAGTCCTCCTCCACTTGAAAAAGATTATAACACCATCTGGAGGAAAAATATTTGCTAACAATAGGAAAAAAGCTGCTTTCCATACTACACTGAAAAAATGCAAAGAGGCTGGAGGGTCTGTTGCCACTCCAAGGAACCCAGGTGAACATGATGCCATTCTGTACTTTGTGAAAAGTTTTGATACCTACACCTACCTAGGGATAAAGGAATCTCTAATTCCAGGCATAGTCCAGTTCCTGGATGGTACACAGCTGAGCTATACTAACTGGCATTTAAATGAACCTTCTGTCAAAGGGGAAAAGGAATGTGTGGAGATGTACACTGATGGCACTTGGAAGAACAGAAGTTGTAGCCAGAATTGCCTTATTGTCTGTCACTTTTAGTGTTTCCCCCTGCTGCTCTCTGGCAGGCTCCCTGGAATATGCTTGCCTATCCCTTGTCTCTTCATTTGTAGCTAGTGAACTCAATGCAGCATGAAAAATAAAAATCACTTTCACAGCCTGATTTATCTTTCAGACAAATGCCAGCCATAAAGAGGAAATTACTTATAACAAAAGCAGCATCCAGTTTGTCTGTTCTGTTGATGTTACTCATTGCCCTCTGAGTTTCTTGATACAACTGCCTATGGGTTCCTACTGCTCTGTTAGCGTGCTGGCTTATTACAAGAGCAAACAGTAGATTTCTTGGGCACATTTCTTGCAGTCACAAGATCTTCCAGCACCCATTTACCTACAAGCCTCTAAGTTGTGTGTATTTTGATGCTTTTCTGTAAGTTTCCCCTCACCAAACCTACCTGTACAGATGCTCATGATACCACTGTTGTTGATCAGCCTGTATCTCTTTGGCCATCTTCACCCATGAAAAATCCCCTGAAAGAAGAAATGCGCAGCGCTGCTCACCCGGCGCACATTTCCCATGGGAAAACTTTAGAGGCAGCAGGTCTTTAACCTTCATGTACCTGCTGTGGCACCTCCAGCAACTCTTAATCCCTTTCCAGACTCAAAGTGGTAGCAGCACAAGAAGCCCAAGGTCTCATGCCACGTGGGATGTGTGTGGAAGAAAACACACAGGAGCCAACAGAAGTTATAGTACCTATGGCATTTAGGGAGATCAATAGATCCATGACAAGGCCAGTTCTTTTGAGCTAGATAGTAGAGAGATTCAGATACAGCTAATTTCTGGGTGCCACAGAGCTGCTTGGCAATCTCTCATTGGGATTCCCATGGGGCTAAGCTTGGTGGATGCCTACCTTTCTGAAGCAGACTATACTCTGCATTCCGTGCAGAAGCTGCTCAGAGCCTGCACCCTTCAGCTCAAGCTGAAGTACTAAGTCAAAAACTTTCTGGACAACTTTGTTACCGGAGTTGAGTCACCTGCTGAAGTTGAGTGTTCCTGAGGTTAGATTTGCCATTGTGCAGTATGTAACAGGCACATCCAGAGATGTCTATGATTTTTTTTTCCTTTCTCTAGGGCAGCTGACCTCAACATAGCTTAGGTGATAAAGGCTCTGTATAAGCTCCATGACATGGTACAAAGACTGGTTGGGCATCTGGGCATGTCTCCATATACATAAAGCCAAATGCCTGGCTATCATTCACACTCACATGCACTTTATTAGTTCCAGCTTGGTCATGGAGAGCTGAGTAAGGAAACTATGAGCTCTAGAGCCAGGCCAGCTCCTCTCACCCTCTGTTCAATGGGGAGACAGAACAGTCAAAGTATGAAGGTAACTGTGGAGGGAAGGCAAGCTCACAGCTGGTGTGAATGCAGGAGCCAGCAAAAGGGCTGCTTGGAGCCTTGTAGCTGTGCACATCGCTGTAATTCCAGAGCAGCAACCGGCCACGCACAACATTCCTGCACTGGCTTAAATTCAATTACTCAAATATTTTGAGTATATGTTCTTATCACTTGCTGTGACAAGGCATGGATCTTCCTGGCCTCCATTCCATCCTCTGTTTGATGTCATGGCCTGTGAATCATTCTTGCTGTTATTCACTGCAAACTAAGCAATTTATCTTACGGGTATTTGCTTAGAATGATAAATGCAACAGGGCTAATGTCAAACTAAGACATCTTTCTGCTTGAACAATCTGGTGCCTGTAGGTGGTCTACTTCCACAGGTTACTTAATTATTCACTCCAGCAATATTCAAATCCTTCATCACAATAATGCATACTAAATAGGACCATGTTTCCCTGTTCTGAGAACTGTAAAGTTATCCCAACATATGCAAAGAGAAAACTTTTGTGAGAAGAGTCCTCAGTTTATCCAATGCATCTTTTCAGCAAATAAGATCTACAAGCTCTTAACTAATGCTCTACTTCTGGACAAATATAGCCAAAATGTAAGTTACTGAATCCTATATCATGTAAGATCTAGGTAGACTGTTGTGTTGGTATGGTAACCCATTGAAGCATGTATGTAGAAGGGAAATGAGGATTCAGGAGTCCGTAGGCACTGTTTCACTTTCAAATGCTATTCATATTCACAAACGTTTTATAGCTCACCAGTATCTGCCTGCACCCATCAGTTCACCTGCCCACAGTCTTCAGCCTTGCATGACTCCTGTTGTGAAACTAACCCTGCCATGAGCAGGAGAAAACAGGAACATAGGCATCACCTCATGCAGTAGTTTTCCATTCATCGTATTTCAATAAAGTTTAGGAAGTTTACAATGATTAATGTCAGCCTGATAAAAAGAAGTTGGACAACCCCACCCCCACACCCCCTAAACATTTCAAGCCATGGTAAGGTTTTTATTTTATCCTGCTTATCTCCAGGGAGTTAAAAGTTATCTCAAAATTAGAGCTAATTGCAGGTGTGTGAAAAAGTCACCTTCAGTGTCAGTCTAATGACTATGTGCCAGAGAAGAAATGTTCCCCCCACCACCCTGTGTTTGGGCATTTTCCCCTGTGGACTCCCAGAGAAAAGGGTAAAGGACATAATGTATTACTCCACAGCTATAGATGCTAGCCCTGTTCAGACACTCTAGCTACTTGTGGTACTAGATGAGGACCTAAAACCTCAAAGCAAGTACTTCTCACCCTGCCTGAAGCTGCTTCCTCCAGCAACCCCATGGAGAGCAGTCAGGTCTGGAACTAGCAGTCTTGGCCTGAAAAGCAGATTAGTTCAGCATTTGAGCACCTGATTTATTTCCTAAATCTGAATGGGAGGGCAGCACAGTATCCTCTGATTTGCAGACAGGATTCCCCAAGGCTGGCAACTGTTTACTTCAAAGTTATTTTCTGAAACATTTATGATCTTATTTGAAAAGCCTAATCCATCCTATCCTAACCTTAAATACTAGTTATGCCTTATAAGACTGCCACCATTTACTATGTATTTACCAATACTTGTGCATGTACTGAACCACTTAGCTTGCTGACAAGCCAAACTGTGATGTTGTTCAATTTTCAGTCAATGGAGAGCACCGTTTCCAAAAGTGGTAGTAATGACACCACAACCAGGATTAATTAAGATTAAAATATTAATTTTAAGAGTTAGTAGAAAGCAGGATAAGCAGATTTCTTGGAAAGAAACTTAAAAAGGAACTTGGTTTTGGCAAGATCAATGAAATACTAGTGTCAAAGATAGAGAGGTGGAAGTCACATGTCAAGTTTGGAGGGAAAAGCGCTACTGATTATGCCTTGTACAGTGGAAAACAATTGGGTTTTTTTCCCCAAACAAAGGTTCAGAAAATGGTTTTTAATTCTATAAAAATAGCTGTTGTGAAAAATTATTCTTAACAGTTATTTTATGTAATAATACCCTAGTTCATATTTTCTGTGCTTTGTGTTTAAAAAAAAAAATCTATTGCTGATTAGCTGACTTAGAGGTCTAGAGGGACATACTTGAAGTCTGAACTTCGGTTTCAGTGGGTGCAAATGTACACCCCTTTGGATATATCCATTCCAAGACAATTGCAGACTTCATTGTCCCCACCAATGGGTTTTTAACCCAGGCTACACTTTGACCTTCACATCTTTCCTTGTCATCAGACAAGTGCTAGATGCAGTACTGTGTACAGATAAGAGGGCCACTTCTCAGGGACTGTGTAGTGCCACCTCCACAACAGAAAGCTGACTTAGCAAAGCCTCTGAAAAAGTGTCTTACATGTTTTTTACTCCATAATAGATACTGCAGCAGCCTGACTGTAGCTGTGATTTTTCAATTATTTAAATAAAGCTATGATTGTGAGTAGCAAGTGGATTGTTGAACGTACATAGTTCAAAGAGTTGAGTGTATGAACCCCTTGGGTCTGCAATATCCTTACTGTCATGAGCCTTCATGCTCTGAAGGCTGCATGTGCTGCTCATTAACTCAGATTCTGACTGCTTATTATTATCAGATTATTCACTTCTGAGTAAATAAGATGATTTACAAGAAAAACCCCAAGTGGTTTCCTGACAGGAAAAGGGCCATAATTTTTCACTACAAATGACTGTCTCCTAAAGCAGCTTGTGCATGTGTGAACAGCCAGCTATTGTTTTGCTGATCCTGAGCAAACTGCGGTCAAGGCAGAATGGCTACACCCTTTCTTTGGGAAGGATCGTGCCACTTTAAGAACACCAAGTGGGAGGTGATTTAGGCACCACTATACAAACAAGTACCTGTGCACAGCTGAGGGGACACTGCCCTCACCTTCCCTGGTTTGTCTGGAAGGTTGAACACCTTCTCTAACATGCACTCTTGCTGTCTGACAGCAGAAGGTGGACTTACAATTTTAACTGCAAGACTTGCAAGACACCTTGAGGACACTGAGAAGGTAAGAGTGGATGGGAAAAGAGCTGAATGCCTCCCAGACCACACAAGCTTTAGAGAAAGCCAGAACTTATTTTGGGTAGTCAAGTTGAGAAAGATGCAAACATTCAACTTAAATTCAACCACTTTTGACCTTTCTGCAAGAATTAGAAAGAATTTAGCTATCCCCTTATTTGGTTAAGAGGTTGTCAGCAGAGAAGGGATAGAGAGGAAAATATAGAGTTGCTATTCATGTAATTTATTTTAAGTTCACTAATAACAAAAGAGTTTGCTAAATGCTTATAGAGTTATGTCTGCAAGTGCACTGCATGCAGCAATTATTTATTTTCCTTTTAAAGTCAGCAGACCTTCAGCTTGTTTAAGTTTATTCAGAACTGTTTAAATATTTCAGAACAGGAAACATCAGTTTGACTTATAGATGTGTATAACCCCTCTCTACAATACATTTGAAATTCAGAAAACTAACAGACATATGCCAGAAACTCTAAGATAACACATAAAATCGCCTTATTAGATGGAATACAAAAATCAGAATTTACATGTCCAGAAAAAAGTTATTTATGCATACTCTAAATAAGGCATGAGAAACTTCTGTTGCATTGTAACTTTTATTGTAGTCACCTGCTTACTTTGGAAGTGAGGTGAAGCACATTGCAACTAAAGGCATGATCAGCAGAATCCCAGCAGTGTGCTACACTACTTTTGCGTTATTAAATATGCTGTCTTCATCATCCCTTTCTTTAACATCTTCTCCCAATTTTATACCTCTAATTTCTGCACCCAAACTTCATATGTTGTTTTTTAAATTCTTTAAGCTAGATTTGCATCCTGTAGTGACTTTATTCAGAAAGCTAAATGTACACATTTTGCTTAAAAGTAATCAGACTAACTACAGCATGCTTTATAAAGGCTGAAATCCTTTTAAAAGTGAATACTGAGATATTTTTAATTAGCACTTTCTTCAATTGTTACTTGTTGAGGAGAATTTATAATACAAGCAAATTCAGTGATATTTCTTTTAATGTTTTACGATTCTGAGCATTTTCATAACTCTTTTGATTTGAAAGGTTTGGCCCTCTAGAGATCAAAGCAGTGTTATTAGAACTTTCTGAGGTTTTACATAGTTGAAATACAGCCTTTTACCCAAGGTACTGGACTCATGAATTTGATTCTTGTTTTTTACAGGTGTTTTAAGTGACACTTTTAACTTGCAGTATAGTTGTCTCTTGATCATCACCTTCATTTCAAGACAATTACTGTGCAAGAAATCCAAGTCTCAGAACTTTTCACATTCCTACTGTTTGCTACCTCTGCTTATAACACAGTCACAGAAGCAGCATAGAAATTCACCAAGGCACCCTATGGACATGCAGCAGTAATGACCGCTTCAGAAAACTACTCTAGATGTGTCCTTATCTTTAAATATTAATAGGAACTTGGTAGTTACATTGGAGAACAAGTATGCAGTAACACTTGTTTTCCCCACTTGAAGGCTAAAGATTTAAATCGCTGAGAGGAACAGGAAGCAGCACGAGTTCATTGCTGTTGCTGTATTAGCCCTTTTGACTTGTTCTTCCACTAAAGTACACACCTGGGAGAAAAGGTGTTCATACCTCTGCAGAGTGAGAAGTGTTCTGCAGCTCCAGTTGTGCTAAAACAAGTGAAATTCAATCTTTGTATCTAACTAGGCAGATCTCGCATCTAGATAATAAAACCCCTCCCCACATATGTCCCTGTTTATATTGATATTCCGTCTTTAATTTTTAGATCTATGTTTTTGTTTAATGCTACTGATTGTGTTTTTTCATCCAATCTGACTGTACTAATCTCCACCAAGAAACTTACTGATTGAGCGCTGTCGCTTGATAACACAAAGATAAGTCTGTGACCAAGGTATTCCCCAAAAGTGCTAATACAACTACATTATATAGAAGTTCTTTTGTACTGTCTGCTCTAGCTTAGGTCTGTTTCAGTAACAATAAAAACCCAAGCTTATACTGAATAGGATCCTGCCTTTGGAGATGGAGAAGGAAAAGGGAAGGACTGATCCTCACTTAAATATTACCAAATAGTACAATGAATGGCCTAGAGTTCCTGTAGAAAACTTCTGGCTGATTGGTCTTTCTTAAAGCCACAATCATTTTCTTTGATGTAGGAATAGTTTCTCTTCCCTCCTCCCCCCAACGTGGAATGTGGAAGAGGCTAAACAAATTGTGATTACTTGTCAAGATACATGATAAACACCACTGCCCTGCTACCTGCTTCAGGGACAGCAGCAAAACCAAATCTCCCAATATGTGTTTCCAGCCAGGTGTTTGCAACTGATACTTACCACAAATTTATATGCCTACATTTGTCAGTATTTTCTTGCCTATGAGAACATCTGGGGTAGAACCCAATGCTGTTGCCGAGTGTTTCAAGTAACATTAGAAAGAAAAATCTTAGAGCAGGCCACCCAGCACAAAATTAAACACCAAATTCACCTGTTTGGACATTAGTCAAGGATCTAATTTCCTTGATGTGCTTCCATAAATCCTCAGACACACAGGCCCATAAGCAGGTGTCAGCCTGAGGCATGTTTATGCTTGCTTTACAAATATTTAGCAGCAATATTTTTACTCAGTAAGAGCAGCACTGAGTGATGAATTTGTTCTTTTGCAGGCACTGAGGCTCTCATCTGAACCTCATTCTCATCTAAAACAAGTCATTTAAGAGTCACAGGATTTACACAGAATCAGTTTTCTAAAAGCATGTAAATATTGACCTAAGCCTGAAACACTATACTGGGGGAGATTAAATATTTGCAGCTTTTCTGTTGTAACTCAAAAACAGGAAAGGCAAACAGTTTTTGCCCACATTTCTTGTTCACCTCTGAGTCTTTTGCTCTCAGGTACTTTTTGATTGATATTAAGTGCTGTAGTTACAAATCAGATTATCTGATAGAAATAAGATAAAATATAACTCAATTCACTGGTAGGAAACAGGCCTTGCAGACTTTGATCCATTCTGCCTTTGGGTGGCTGCACTTACAAATTGACTAGGCTCCCAAAGAATTTTTTAAAGTTTGTTTTTCTGTTCCCAGAGGTCACCCAGCAGTAGTACTAGATTAGTGACCCTTCCAAGTAGAGAGAAAAAATTGTTACATGGTAGGCAATTATTCTGAAGTTTGGAGAAGGGCGAATTATATAAATAGGCGCCAATTCATATACCAGATCATCTTTCTGCCCCATGCAAAACATCTTCAGAGGAACCACGAGTAACAGACTGGGAGTTTACTGCCTCCCACAAGCATCTTGCTTGGAGAACTCATGGTACAATGACCCCTATAAGTTTTAGAGGGCTGGTTTAAACCTTTAAACTACCTCCATAGACTGCGAATAAGCCTTTTTTGCATAATAGTGTTGCTACGTCAGCATTTGCCTCATCATACATTGAGAAAGTATAGCTTTCCCCAACTGTGTTGTGATAGAGGGATAACTAGATCTGGGTTTTCATAAGGTTTTTCCTTACTGTTAGTTCTCTAAAATCAAAAGATATTAATGAGAAACTTTGAGACAAAAATGCAAGATCAGGAGAGAAAAATAACTGACAACATAGGTTCATTACAGCTAGAATCAGAGATTACAATCAATACAGACATGCTTGCAGCAGGCAGGAAAACAGTCTGAGCTTCAGCTAGTGGGGAAATATTGAGGTAGATTCCTTGCAGGGCAGAAGTTACAGGGCAGCTGTCTCAGCTACACCCTGCCCATCTGCTGCACTGGAAGAGAGCAGCCCATGTCAAAGAGTAAATCACCCTGTCTGCCTATATGTGTTTTTGCTTTCTCCTAATAATCAAAAGTTAAGGCTTCAAATCAAATAAACAGTATTTCCTGGCTTTTCTATATTGCAGCAGGCTGTAAGATGGCAGACAAGTACATCAACTAAATAAACTATGGTGCAAGTCTTGTTTCCTGCTTATATAGTCCTCTGCAACAGCTGTGTGCCATGATCTTAAAGATATTACAGTTCATAAATGGATTTGTGCTAAGGGGAGCAGTGAAGCAATCCACAATCCAAGACATACATTTTTACAAGACCTACTTTAAATTGTATTAAACATGTGCAGTTAATGAAGCATATCAGCTTCATTTCCAGAATTATGTAACAAGGTTATAATTTTGTTTTCTGGGGCGGGTATAAGGATAGAATTGTGATTTTTCCAAGAAAGGATTCTGTCCACTGTGCTAAGATGGCCCCTTCTTTAGTGTCCAAAAATGTCTTCTATCAATTATAGTTCAGAAAAAAATAATTTGTGTAGCTTCAGGCAAATCTTAAATAAAACACTGGAAATTGAAGGTACAACCAGAATCACACTCTCTAATAGGTATCTTTTTTCCCCCCTTACCAAATGCCTTCATTATTGTATACTTCTCTGAAGAAGCCATTTATTGCATTCCATTTATTGCCCTCAGCTCCAGTCCTTGCAGAGGACTTTACTCTTCTACCCAGTTGTTAAATTCAGGGGATAGATTAGGGCATCCATCACTGCAAAATATTTTGTGATCAAGAGACCAGATTTTATATGCTCACACATCACTGAGGAGGATTTTGGTTGAGAAACTTGCAAAGCTCCAGTGACAGTGTATATTTATTCTGAAAGAAACATCACTGCTTTTGTATTTCTAGAGCTATGTTTTGGTTGACTGCTATTTTGACTCATTCATACCCTCCCATAATCAAACCTTACAGGTTTAGAAAGTTGGCAGGGATACTAGCTGCTTGGAAAGATTATTTAACCACACATCAAACACCATCAATATGAGAAGCACCTCATTAGCTGAGCAGTCCGAGATCTTTTACAACTGTGCTGGATGAAACACAGGCTGGCTGACACAGGTGAGCAACATTTAGAAGGGTCATTGAGTCATGGCCTCCAGCCTCTACCTGCAACACAGTTTAGCAGACTTACTTGTCAGTGCACCTATTTCTATTTGGGATGAATTCCATCATCATGAACGTACCTTATTTATGATGTATCTTACTGAAAATTATATAATATGGGAATACTGATGTATGACATGACTCATGTCGTATGCATCATTATAATGATTGTTGATGTATTCAGCCCCCAAATGACCAAAGCAAGCTGCATATGCACCCTGGGCCTATGCAGCACTTACAAACTAAGAGCACAAAGCCTTAAAACACAAGAACAAGTGCAGAGAAAGAACAGAATAGGTGGGTGAAGGACAAATTAATAGTTTCCAGACATTATATAAGACTTACTATCAGTTATCAGCCATCTTCTAGCTGATCTAGCTGAAGCCAATGTAGTCAATAACTCCCACAGGCAAACAAAGCCCTTGGCAAATGAACTGCTGCTCTTTACAGCCTTAAACTACACAGCCTTGACTCCTTGAAGCTATCTCCACACTATCACACATTGATTTCCAATTACTTCTGCAATATCACTCTCACCATTATTTTCTGACTACCAAGCATTTCAGCTCCTCAAAAGGACCAAAGCACAGACAGCAATACCTCCCAGTGAGTGCTTCTTCCCATGGACATATAGGGCTGTTTTGTCTGACCCTTGTTTCACTGCCAGTGGTACAACTGCCAGGACAGCGATCCCTTATCCAAGCATAGTAATATGTTATGTCTTCTTCACCAATGGATGAAGCAGAAGGATGCTTCCCTGTGGTGCCTCTACTGTCTGCATGCTCAAGCACACCTCGCTTTCCTCACCTCAAACCAGGTGTTTACTTTCTCAGAGAAAACAAACATAGCCTTCCTTCATCCTCAGCTTCCAGTGTCTTAGGACCTTTTTCTCATGCAAAAGAGTACATAGTACAGCTGAAGGTCACTGGAAGTTTGTTTTGTGGAAGTTTAACTCGTGTGACCTTCACTCACAGACAGGATTTAAGGAAAGGGGCAATACTCTGCTCTCGTTCTCACCCAGATCAGGCTGCTGGGGGATGTTTTTTTGCCTTAGCCAGGTGCTAGCAAGGGATCAGTAGAGCAGAAAACAGGAACAGGGGATTTCCCATGGAAACTATGGCTGAATAACTTCTTGTCCAAACAGGGGAACTGCAACAAACTGAAAGAAGGGAACAAGGAAGAGAGTAAAGTAACAGCAAGAATTGAAATGAAAGCTGGAAAAGGAAGCAAAAGTAGCAGCAGCAAGAGAAGAGGTTAACAGAAATGCCTGACAGAGAAAAAGGCAGGAATGAGAGACCACAAAGCAAGTCAGAAATTAAGCTATTTAAAGGAATTAATTTGCTGACAAAGAATATTAAATTAGAGGACAAGGCCCACCTCTGATATTCCCAGTGCAGCAGCTGTGTGCAGCAATGAAGCAGCACAAGGCAGCTCCCTGAGCACAAACATCCCTTTTTCCACAGCTGCCTCCCCTGGTTGTGAACAGCCTCAGACTTGCCTTCATCCACCGACCAGAGGGAAAGAGACAAATGAAATCAAGAGCACCACAAGAAAGGTCAGAACTTCTCCTAGCCTAACAAGCTTCAGAGCACAGCCCACATCAATCAGGGCTGCAGGTCTGAGCAGATGAAAAACAAGAAGCTGTTTTGTAGCTCAGGTGAAAATGGACACAGAGCACAGCCGGCTGTGGGGAATGAACCTGGTGGGCAGCATTCCAGCACCAGTGACCATCCTGCCACAGGTATGCAGCTTTGCTGGGAAGGAGGCAGCAGCTATAAGCATGCTCCAGGCTCTGCAGCAGGGCAGCTTCACCCACATCCTCCATGATTTTTCCCCGTTTGCAAGACTTAACATTAATCTACCTGTAAAACTTGACACAACCTCGTAAGAGCTGAGGTTTCTGGAAAGGTCTTGGCACTGCTGTAAGGCAGACACCAACCCTGGCTGGGTAGGCACTGAGTCTGGAGAGGGAGCATGTTTTCCACTGTTAAAGTTTGTGTCTCTCAAAAAAAGACTAAGCTGGTACATTAATAACAAGAGGAGAGCATAAACATACAAGAAAGGTTGGCACCAAAGAGTCAAGGTTTGTCTGAGCAGCAGAGTTTAGTTCATTTAGCAGCCAAGAGAAACTCCATCTAGTCTGCCTAACAGATAGGTAGCCTTCATTAAGGAATATCATTACCTAAATCCTCCAGGATTTGTCAGCAGACAGCTGCTGCTTCTCACAGGCCACAGTAAAACTGAGCTGAGTGCAATTTCAACACTGTTAAGCCAGGTACAAAATTGCTGGCAACTCATTAGCTTCCCCCATGTACTCTAATTCTCTCTAAATAAGCATATTCTATCAACTCTGTTTCACTCATCATCTTCACATCAGGGTCAGGATTTAGTTACAGAAACCCAGTATACCACTCACTCTGAAAAGCAACAGACAAACCTGAGATCTCCTCTGGTGAAGTCTAAGCCAAATTCCCCAGCCAAAGGCATCACTGCAGCCCCTCAGGAAACCTCCTTACTGCTAGGGCACAGGGGCAAGAGGCAGTGAGGAAAAATGGACTGTTTAGCCCCTGGTCACCAGCTTTTATTCAGCTTTGTTACGGCTCTCAGGTGTGTAGTTCCTGTGCTGAAGGAATTGCACGGAGCCCTCATTAACTAGGACACACCTGTTAACAGTCCTGGCTTCTTGTCTAAAAACCAACATGATTTAACTCCTTCCTAACTGGTCTACTCTTTCCCTTTTGCAAAACTAAAGACTTGAGACTTACTAGCTCTGCTTCTGGTCTGCACATACACCCCACTGCCCAGCTGCTAAACCTCTCTGCATCTTAAACTCATACGTGTTTGATTAAACCATTTCAAACAGAGATCAGTTTTCAACAGATTTAACAGTTTCATTAAAATATATCTAAGGTCATTTTCAAAGCACATAATTCTTTACTGAGTGTCTATTGAAGTTCTCTGGCAAGCAAAAAGTTTTTAAAGCCTACTTTATAGGGGGAAAAAAAAAGAGATAAAATACACATTATGATGGCAGATGACTTACAGTTCTCCTTTCTTTCCATCATATGCTTTTATTCTCAGATTTAGCTTTGGTACATGTCAGTGTAATAATCATTTGGTGTAATGATGCTCTAAGTGGGAGGGGTGTGCCTTAAAAATCAAAATTTTAAAGAGAAGGGAACAAATGCTTGCGCAAGAGTCAGGAACAGCATTTCACGGTGGACATAGTATCCTACACCAGCATCAGCAACTGCCCCAAAAGGAAAAGGCAGGCTCTCAAGGGGAGAGAGAGAGAGAGAGCGCACACAGGAGCTCTTCTGGAGCCTGCAGCAGGAGAAAATGGGTTTGTTCTTCAGGATGAGAAAATAGTAGGCCAAAGAGACTGACAGCCCTGTGCTGGCTAAACCAAACACATCTATATAGTTGTAATGCCTATTTGCAAGAAGGTGATGCAGTGTATTTTTTTGCTTTACAGCTTCAGACTCTTGACATGGAGGTGGAAATGACCCTGGCTCCATGGGAAATACTGCTGGTCATTTTTGCTGCAGTGCTGATAATGAGTTTTCTCATGTTTCTGCCCCCTGCTGCAGTTGTGATCTGGAGAATGAAACGTGTGCCGCAGATCTCGCTGCATGGCTCAGTGTGAGCCAGCCCTGGTACTAGCTGCAACACCACTGATCCCTTTAAAGGGTGGTTCAGAATGATAACATCTCTTATGATCACTCTTACTGCCTAGGATCCATCCAAAAGCAATGGGTTTCCCAGTCTATTGCTGCTAAGTTCCTGTGAGAAGAGAATGTGTATAATTTTGTCTTCATGTACTACAGTTCTCAGCACTTTGCCTTCCATTTTCTGGCTACGTTGTAATTACCGTTGTTGGCTTAGTTCCTAGACTGACTTGTTCTGTTGCATTGTAATGGACTGAAAACAAGACTGAAAGAGAAGCAAGCATAATACAACATTGTATTCCCTTAACTAAGATCGGGAAAGCCTCCCTTTGTATAATTACACTTTAAATATTACTGAAGCCTTTAGCTGAGACAACTGACAGTTATGCAGGTGTACATATCAAAAGCATGCAGTGTACGCTTAAAATGGCATAAAATGTTTTTCATTTCTTTACTTCTGTATGAATTTTCCTCTTTCTGCAAATCCTGAGTGCCATAACACAAAGCCCTCCTCATCCTGGGATGAGAGCAGGAGCACAAGAGATGACCTGGTGCTCGGATATGCCCAGCCAGACAAATAATAACTTGGATGTTGGGAATAGAACAAAACTGCTTCTCTGCAAGTTTATGAAAAAAACCTCCAACAATCCCATCTCCAGCTTAATATCAAATTTATGCCACATGAAATTAAAGCTTTCGAGCCCAATTCTTCCACATTGTGGGATGCTCATTAGTGTGATCTCTGATGCACAGATTTAACAGTTTCTGTAAGTTTACAAGAGCAATGGGTTTGATTTTCTCATGAAATCCAACACTGGGTTTCTTTTCTTTTGTTGGTTGTTTTGGAAAGTGCTGGAATAACTTAGTATAACTCAGAGAAAGAAGTTTTTTAGCACCAGTAGGAAAATGGTGCTGGGAAATAATACTCAGTCCTTCAGATATTTTATTTGAGGATCATCTGATAATGAATTGGCTGGAAATGAAAGACTCAAAGACATAATTTCATTTGAGAGAGATTATTTGTTTGCCAGAAACAAACCAACACACCAGTGATTGAAAAAACATTGCTTTTCTTTAAGACTACAGCACTTTTTTCTCCAACACAATGACTTAAGTTACTGCCTCATATTTTATAAGCAGCCAACTCATCCCTTTGTGGGTGTAATTGTCTGCTACACTCATAGTCATATGACTGTCTGGTTCTGGGCCCAAAAGCAAGCGATGGTTTTTTTATAATGACCAGATTCTGAGTCTGAAAGATAGTGTGTTATTTTATATATCTGAATCATTGAACTGATGAATGAGGTAAAGGTCAATTAGACATAGTGTACCATGTAACTATGCTGTCTGTGTCTGAGAGATTCACAGGAATAGAGAAAAGGTAAAGAAGAGAAAGGAAACAAACACAAACAGATGAGCTGGCTGTCTTCAGATCTATGGCTTCAACATTTGCTCAACGAAAGAAAATTAAAACAAAACCCCAAGCATGGATTCCACTGAAAACCAAGCAAGCAGTAACTAAGCTTTTTGTTTAGATTTCATAATAGTTCACATGCACGTCTGTCCTGTAGCTACAGCTCCACAGATAAACTGGATTACCAGTGCTAAGCTGTCTTTGGTCTTCACTTGCAGCAAGTGCCAGGTGGACAATGGCCTGGGTTTTCTGCTTTTCACACTGCTTACTCTGTACCTTTGGTTTTCCAGAGTACACATGCACATGGGGGCATGTAGGGGCCTGTAAAAGAGGGAGAGCTCACAGAAGAATGGGGATTGGAGCAGGAACAAGTGGTTTTGTATTTCATCAGAAGAATCAATGTCAAAAACTTCACTTGGATATTTGCTCTTGTTTAGCTCTGTTACAAATTCAGATGACCAGCTAAATTTTTGCTAACTCTGGCAACAGCCAAACCTGCCCCCATTTAGACTAGGTTTAGAAAGAGAATGAAGAGAGGGAAAAAGCAGGGAGGACAACTAGTCAGAGGCTGTGAAAATATTGGGCTAGAACCACCAGCTGCCCCAGCACTACTGTGCTGAGACCAGGGCATCCCAGCAGGTCAGCGCTGTGCTCAGCCCGGAGACCTAGAGCTCTACCTCAAGTATGGTCCATCCCAACTCTATTACCAACTGACCTCATTTGCTTTTGCACTTTCCCTCCAAAGCTAATCTATAGCTTGTGGTAATCACAACCTCTGCCTAAGGGAGGCCCCCACAGGTGTGCGTGCCACACACACCCAGGGAGTGCAAGGAGGTGTGAGTGCAGACAAGTACTTGCAGCCCTGGATCCCACATGGTGGGCACAGCTGTTGTTGGAGAAAACCAAGGGTCAATAGGACTTCCTTTCCAGAGCCACCATGTTTTTGCCCCACAGGGATTGAACAGAGGAGACTGAAGCTGATCCCTGGCACACAAAGAGCTTCTCATGTGTGTCCCTCAACACCTGCCTCCTTCATCTTTTTGGGAGAGAAGACATGATGTAAATATCTGCTAGTTTAGGGCAATCCCAGTTCTCACATTTTGTACTGGACTGATGTTACGTTTTTCATGACATTTTGCCTGGTTACAGCAAGCATACAGGGCACTTTTTGACTTTTGACACTTTCTGAAGGGCATTAAAGTATACCTAAACTCTATGTCTTTCTGTTGGTTGTCCTCAAGGTGATAAATACAGGAGAAACCTTTGAGTTGTCCCACCAACAAACTGCAGTGCTTCAAGTTTGTAGTTCATGCAAAACACAGCACCTTGAACAACTGTATGTACAGCCTGATTTAACCCTCGATCAAGCAGGCACATGCATGAAGACTTAAATCCCTACAGCCAGTAACTGTTGTGACTTGCATTGTTTTACTGGTCATCAGAGCAACAATAGTGATTACTTGGTAACTGTAAAAGCAACTAAAAGTATGGCACTTTCTCAGTAAAGATTACCCTTGACAGAAGATGATTTCTGGTAACAATTATTGGGTTTAACTAATTACTACATCCATTAAACAACTCTAATTCTTACTTAATTCAAGGTAGACAAATTTAAGCCATAAAAGCAATCTTCTTTCTTTGAAACACTTCTGCCATGATCTATGTGATTACATTTAGCCTACATATCTGTACGCAACAGCTGAGGTCAAATTATGACTATGATCTCTAGTCCTTTAACTAAATAAAAGCTGTGTGTTTACATGTCTTAGCAATGATTTAACTGCTCTGTTTCTCTTGTCAAAATATCCATGTCAAATTGCAGATAGCTGATTGGTCTGTGGCACAAGCTTTTTGATGCTAGTCACCACAGATGATACAACCAGCCTCCTCATCACTGTTGGAGTCATTGATGCCTTGATCACCAAGCTCTTTGAGGAAGATGTCTAGCTGCTTTTTCTGAGTTTCAGTGAAGGCTAATGTGTGCAGACAGGTGCTGTTGTTGGGGAAATAGGCAGATTCAGCTCCACTCATGGCAATCTCAGAGGCTGGAAAGACCAAAGATGACAACAACAACACAAAAAAGCAGCTGTATTACTTCGTTTAGATTTATCCTTTTCTTTAAACAAGTGCTGACATTCCCGTTTCCCAGACTAAAGACTTGCACTTGGAATAAAGGTGCCTAGATGATTGCTTTTGGTAAGCCTTGGGAAACAACTACTCTAGCCATAAGGCATTGTCAACAACAAAATATTTTCCTTTAACCATAGGAGAGATAGGCTGGCCCTTTTGTGTATCTATACACACATTGATTTTTATATTAAGGCAATAACAACAGAGTCAGGCAGCCTGATTCAGGTCACAGATTGCTCACAGGACACAATGGGAGCAATCCTAAAACCCTTGGGCTGCCCCATGAAAAGGGCAGCATTGCTGTCTGGGAGCCAGTTGCTGGCTTTTACTGTATGTACATACATTGAATAGTGCAGGTGTTGGCCAATTTTGCTGAGTTTCTTCAAGTTCTGTTGCAAGATAAACAGCAGTTTTATGTTCTACTGCTGTCTGTCCAGTGGGCAACACAGGCCTTGTGCATCTTCGCACAAACATTGTGTAAATGTCCTATTTGCTGCCACCAAGCTGAAATAGCAATGCTCAGGCCTTCGTGATAGATTTAAAGCTAACATGATTTCCTATTCATCAGTCTGCCAGCCCAGCACTAGGTGTCTCAATGTCACACATACCAAGGTTGTCACACATGCCAAGAAAAGAGAAACTTTTCTTCCTCCTTTTTTTAAACAAAACAGATGGAGTCTCCCATCCCTGTGATCAGATGTGTCTGAGAAATACTTACGGTTACAAACAGCCAGTTCTTTTCCCCCAACAAGCTGCGTTGTCCAGGAAAACCCAGTGGTGTTGCCACATACTTCATACAGTCTGCTTCTTCTGAGGAATTGAAAGTCATAACCCTTGGGAAACAAAGATGGGGAAAAAACAAACAGTGTCTTAGGCTACATGATGGTAACTATAAGATGGAGAAATATTCAGCCAGTGAAGGTCAATACAAACACTACAACCTCTCCCTGCCCTAAGGGAGGAAAAAATAGTATAAGGAAAATTATGCATTACTCAATAAACATTTGTAAATTAATGAATAAATGCAGCAATATAGCAGCAGCAAACCATGAATATTACCTTGTTGCACATGGGTTTGCAGTACTGAGCATTGTCAATGGTGACACACACCAGCCCGCCGTTTCTAGGGGCTAGTGGGACTGGGCATGGAGGTAGCTGCTTGCAAACTTTTGAGTGGATTAAAAAGAAAAAAAAAAAAAAAGAGAGAGACAGAAAACAACATATCAGCATGAAAGTGAGCACAAAAGTCTCCCCCTTCCCAAGCAAATCATATGCATACTCATTGACCTGGGTATGGGTAATAACTGCCCCCACTAGATGACTTTGTCAAAGTAAGCATTTTTACACATTTAAAACCTTCCCCCCCTCCCTTTTTTTTTCTTTTTTTTTTTTCTTTTTGGCAGCACCAAATTTTTCTATATCACTTGTCCCTGTGACAGCAAAGTCCCTGTCAGCCCTAGTTACACTTTAAAAGTGGTTAAAAGTGGTGTTTGCATTCACAACACTGAAATTTGGTACTATTGTGGCTAAAACTATCCAGTTATTTCTTGGAAAAAAATATGACTGACATGCACACTCCCAGACACCAAAGAGGCTCTTGCTGGAGGGCAGAGCAGGCCCTGCTGCCTCTGAGACTCTGCACTGCTGCTCAGCATCTGAAGCTGGTTCCTCCCAGATGCCTACCATGACAGTGATTAAGCACTCATATTCTGACTTGTTGCTGAGATATCTTTTATCTTATCGCCGCCCACCCTCCCACCCGCCGCAAGAAATTCAGACACTCTAGCTCACTCTCACTGCAGGTAAAAAAAAATTTCCTCAGTGCTTCTCCTCTGCCACTTTGTTCAACACCCAGCAAAGAGGAGCAACGGTTCAGGAGGGTCCTCACATTTCTTTTGAGCAGAGTGCAGGAGAGCAAGTGTTTCTTGGAGTTTCCAGACAAGGAAATTGATTGAAGATTTTTCACCCTTGGCGATCATTTCATGAAAGCATTTTGAATATTTCTATGGAGTTAGGGGAGAAAAAGGCTAAGTTGAAGAGGAAAGGCCTCAGAATCCGTTTAAGTGGTCAAGTATTTTTTCCTTTTTTTTTTTTTTAAATGCAGAACAAGAACCATCTTGAAAATCGTATAGATTTAAGTAACATTAATTTCCCCATAAGTTTTTTGGAAGAAATCCAGTAACACTTTTTGAAAACAGTGGCTAGATAGGGCTTTTCCATTATACTGAGTTCAAGAGGGAGGACTGATAGGGGCAGGGGTGGGTTTTTTCATATATATGAAAAGGTGCCTTTATAAAAAAATTGTACATATATTCTTTCTATACAAAACATTGTTTTGTTATTCTTATCTTCTGAATGCTGGCAACTTGCAGATGGGGGTGGGTGGGGGTGGGGTGTGGGGGTGTGTGGGGGGGGGGGGGGGTGTGTAAAAATAGATATTTTTGAATGTGTGTAAACAAAGAAGTTCCTGTATTTTTACCTAGCTATTGCTCTATATCCAGCCACAATCAAAACACAATTTCATGCCACCGTTACAACAGGCACCAGGTACTTTGAACTCACACAGATGCAAGAAAAACAGCAGGTCAAATTTTCAGTGGTGGCTGCTGAAGCACTAGCCAGCAATGGCTAACTCTGCTTCTTGGGCTGAAGCTTACAGAAATATTGTTGAAAGTGACAGGCATCAGTCATACAAAGAAAATAACATAATTCAGATCTCTGAGGAAAAAACCTTGAACACCTGGGAGAATGCCTCCTTGGCAAGTGCCACCCTCAGCCTTTCACCCCATGTAATGAGACTGATACTCCAGGCAGAAGCTCACAGTTTGTACTGGTATGAAGACCCAACCCCAGCTATTAGTTCTGTGTTACTGTTTTACAGACAGATGTCTCGACTGTGTGAAAAAATTTTTATAGGCTCTGCCCTGGTGTTTCTTTACCATTTCTGCCATATTCAAGGCTCACTGTCTGATCACTCACTTGTGATATGCCTAGCCCGTAGAAGATGGGGCACTAACTCATAAAACATAGGCCTTCAGTCCACTGGCTTTACTTGTATTTGAAATAGTTAGCACTTTGTATTTGAAAGTAAGATTGAGAGCAACATTATGCATGTAAGGCAAAGGACATAACTGTTTATGTTCAAGCCAATTTGTATATCTGGGGCAAAGCAAAACTGGAAAAATACACCTACAAGGACTTTTTTTGACTAGTGGCAGGAGGGTCAAAGACACGGGAGGTCAAATGACACTAATCTTTTTCTGCTTTTCCATCTTGCTCCCCTTGCCACCATGTAGTTCTGTTTTGAGCCAGGCATTGCCAGAGCAATACACAGGGTGTGCTTGCCCAGCCAGTTCATCTGGCTGCACAGGCACATGTAGTGAGGCCCTGCTCCTCCCACCACCAAAGGTTTGTTCAGAGCAGGTCCTGGGTTGGCTGATGCAGCCAACCTCTTACCTCAAGACTGTCATTCACATCCTGTATGGTTGCATGTTCACATTCACTTTGACTGGCAATAGCTTTGATTTCAGCAAAATCTAAAACACAAACAGAAGCAGGTGCATAGCTGGTTAATAATCCCTGCCAACACATGAACAAACCCCAAATACTGCGTAACAATACTTGTTTATGGGAACTGTGCCACTATTCTAGAGTCCTAGTGCTACCTTGTATACCTGAGGCAATCAGAGCTCAACTGTGAACAAATGTGCGAATACTGATTTATTCTAAACAGTCATCTGAGCACCTATCTGTGGCCACCTGGGGTTGTGTTCCCAAGTGGGATGCTTCATTTCTCTAAGACAGCCACTATTTTATAGTTAGTCATGTTCAAGAATGGCAATATCTTACCTGCAAGAAGCACTACTAAACTTATAAAAAGCAGTGTTTTCCAGAGCGGGCAGGAGCTGAACAGCATTTTTTTTCTGTGAGAGACCAGGAGCTAGTTATTTGTTGCTTGTGGAGCCTGAGAGCTGAAGCACTGGAGTCGGGCACAAAGCTGCGTGTCTGTGGGTCACTGGTGATTTACAGTGTGCCTCACTCTGAGGCAGTGCTTGAGAAGGCATTAGAAGAGTGCACACATTGCCCAACTTGCTGGGAAGCCAGTGGAGATTTTGCCAGCACGGTTCAGGGAGGGCAAGGGGAGGTCTCATTATGGTACTGAGGCAGCCTGACTTCCCTGCTGCTGCCAACCACACTGGGAAATTTTCAGATTAGCCAGTTTACGGTAAACTTGTTTAGTGTATGCACGCTCTTGCATGCCCTTGCTCTCTGCCTGCCCTGCCCCAACCCCCCATCTGTATGTGTTTGTCTGTCTGGCTCTCTTGCTCACACATACGCACACATATATACATTCATATAGAAGAGATTTGTGTGCCTTACCTACAGAGGTCAACCCTATATATATCACACTCCAAGAGAAAACTCAGAACATCAAATGATAGCTGAACTTATTTAGACCAAGGGGATGTGCTCTATATGCTGTAGCATCCAGAATTTAGCTACTTGCTAAGGAAAGCAAGTTATGGCTTCCAATTTCCAGCTTCTGGGTTATTAAACACAGATCAAACAAAGCAACAACATCAGCAGAAAAAGAGGGGGGGGGGGGGAAAGTTCCAAGAACATGAATCTACTTTCTGTGTGTATATTATATTAGCAACTGCATGATATTTCTATTTGTAGTTTAGGTTGTTTATTGGTTTTTTTTTAGTGGAGCCTTGAACCTCATATGCTTATTTCCATTTATGAGAAAAGCTCAACAGCTAGCAAAGTTACTACAACAGTTCAACAATTTCTACCCTGTCCATTTACTAGCAGATTAATCCAATTATCCAGTAAATGCTCGCCTGCTAGGGGTGTGACTGACTGACTCCATCTATAAACTGCAGGCTTCAGAGTCATGGCCTTTCACCCAAAAGCCTGTGTCATAAATGACTGGTTTAAAGCACTGAAAGACTCACTGTCAAAAGTATTAGCAAAAGTGATTTTAATGTAAATTTATAAAAGTGCGACTTAACGAAGTTCAATGGCAAGGTTCACTGTATTACTTGCTACATGGAAGAAACATACATAGGAAAAATGAGTTAGAATTGAGCTAGAATGATTTACAGAGAGACTGGAGATGCAGAAAGGTAAGGGAGACCCTCCCATTGAGTCACAAGGTTCAGGACGGACCCCCTTTCTAAACTCCTTCTCAGAGATGATCTAGGTGTGGCTGGATCCAGAGTTGGATCCATACTTATTCCCGGACTTGGTCAACAGTTTATGTCTAACGGAATTAGACACATGGATTTCATTAGCATTAATACAGCATGCTATCAGTCACTTACCAAGGACCTGTTGCAAATAAGGGGTGTCTCTGCCTTGGGTAAGGAAGGATCCTCTTAGTCTCACATAAGGAATCCCAAACCTTGAGAGGCATCCCTGCTCGTGGGGAGAATTGCCTTGTGTGCAGCCCAGCTGCATTTCAGGGAACACCCAAATTGGGCTCATCTGTCATTGGTAAAAGGTCTCACTGCCTCAAGGAGCAACCTTGAGGGGCGTCCCAGCTCAAGGGGAGATCCCGGCCATGCAGTCATGTTGCCTAGCAGAGAGAGCTCAAAGGTGGCTCACTTAGGCTGTCATATTGGATGGGATAAAGTGGTTAGCTCGTAGTCAAATTGCATACAACGGGAAAGGTACGCACGATGGTTCATGTGTTAATCGCACAGTCAGCATTCCAGGCTTATCTGCATGGATGCTCACTGGGTCACTGCTGCTTTGTGGGTCATCTAAAGGAGTCCTTGGCCCTGCTATGGCTCAGGCCTTTAGCTACTTTGGAGCCTGTACCAAACTACTGCGAGTTTGGTTGAGGGTTGACTGCATCCATCACAGCTTGTCACACACTCCCACTGCCAACCCTCTGCCTTGACCTTGCGTGCCCACCAAACCAGGTAGAGACACATGCACTCCCTCTCCAACAATCTCTGTAATGGTTGTTATTGTCACTGCCAGAGCAGAACTGTTCATTTTGTCTGCAGATATTTGTTTTTGTTGAGATGAGGACATTCTGCTTTCATGTTGCTTTATGCAACACATTTATTTATACAGCACTTTTTAGGGTTTCTTTTTATTTATTTTTCATTTGCTTGCTTCTGCTAGTTGTAATATAACACGTTATGACCAGGAGATCCTGAAGAAGTGAAGCCAACGGCAAGGCCTCCTCTCCATTAACAAAGATATGTCGCCTTATGCTATCTCAGGGATGTCTTGATTGGTATGTATAGGACTGTAACACTTCCACAAAACCATTCTGTGGCAGCATGAATGGCAAATTCCCTATTAGTAGTAAAATACCACTGTATACATTACTGATAGGTAAAGGTTCATTAGCAAAACAAATCTTTGCTACTGAAGGCCAAGCTTTATGTTTCTACACAGACCAATAGGACCTGGCTCCAAACAGTTTACATTTTTAGGCTGACACACACAACAAATCTTCTTCCTTGCAAGATGAGCAATATGCAGCTGGGAAAATAGTCCCTGAGAAATTTTCGCCAATACATTCTTTGAGATGCAGCTGCACTTTAAGATATTTTTCCTGTTAAAATGTATCCAGGTGTCCAACAAGGTCCATTGATTAATTTTCTAAGTCCTTGGGAGATCAGGAGCTACATGTAAACCTACTACTTGTTCATCTCAACTTACACAGTACATGTAGCACATTAGCATAATTAGTAAAGTGGAGCAAATTCTGACTTGAACAGTTAAAAGTTGTTTGTGACATACTTGAAGAGAATGAATGGCAGCTTTTCTTTAATGATCATCACAGTCAGACAGTCTCTTTCCACCTCAACATCTGTTTGGTAGACACTGTACAAAGAACTTTAGTTAGGAGCGAAACATGAGGTGGCAGCATTTCTCCAGTGTAGAAGATCTAACACGGTGCTGCTTAAATCACAAAGCTAGGATTAAGTGACTCTTGGGGGCCATACATAGATAACACTTGTATTGCACGATTAGGTTCATCCTTGTTGCCTATTGACAAGCAAAACTGATCCCAGAGGATAAATGTGATCTCACACCCTCCCCATTTAAACAAATCTGTGATTAATCCACACTCCCTTGCAAAAAGTAATTTGTCACTTTATAGGACAATATAGCACATGACCACATGTGAAATATCGTCCTCAATCTGGATCATATCCACTCTACCACCCGCACCAGCTAGCCTGATCTGTCAGAAGGCGAGGCTGTCACTGTCCCCAGCAGGAGTAACAGGGCACCAGTACCCAGACTTAGTACCCGAGTACTGGCACAGACAGGGACATGTTTTCTGCACAGACTTGCTCCCACAACTCTGGAAGGACACACAGCCATCTAGCGGCTAGTTCTTCGGTGAGAGAGATTGCTGGAAAGGTAGTGGTCCAATTTTTAACCTTGTGCTATACGTATTTATTGATGTTTTGCATTTATTTCTATGCACTTTATTTTATTCCAAAATTACATCAAACCTGGTAAGCCATGCAATAAACCTAGCAAAAATTATGAGAGAATACTGTATAGCATAAACCTGAGAGTTAAAAATAAAAATCTAGTACTTTTTCACTGAGTTTCTATTAATCACAGGACTAAACAGTGATCAGATATGTAGTGAAAGATAAATTCATATCACAATTCCAAAAATCTAATAAAATTCAATTATGTTGGTAAATCAAAATCCTACAAGAGTATTAGAGGCTGAGTTGAGATGGACCTTTATACTGCAACATTTAAAAACAAAAATAGAAAAAGAAGCACCTTTACATACATGGTAGGAAAAAGCTTTTTATTCTATGATTGTTGTTTTATAGGAGAACACATGTTTCAAAACCACAGGTAATTAAAACACAACAGCAACAGCACATATGCAGTGAAGGTGATTTAAATATTACATATACGTTAACGTCTTCTACAAAAGAGGCCAAGATACAGTTATATGATATTTAGCCTTCTCCCATCAAAGCAACCCCCAGCTGTATGCAATGCTAACTCCAGTAAGGAAATTGGACCCCAGAATTTCCTGTTGTCTAATTAGAAGCAAGAAATCTGCTGATCCTTAGTCAGAGTTGGGAAAGTCATTTTTGCCTTTGCCCATTAAAGGCTTGAGGTTCAGCCACTGGTTTGGATACCTGAGTCATACTTTGCCTTTATCAAAAGAACCAACAGAGCAGCAATAAAAAGTAAACTGCATTTTGTTGTCTTATGCTGATTAAAAAAACAGACTGTCCTTTGTATCTTAGATAATGAAAGACACTGAGGGTCAAAAAAAATCAATTTCCAAGAAAATATCTTTTCCTTTCTTTCCATTTAAAATCTAAAATTCCTTTTGATGAATACAAAGCTGTCAAATTTGATTTTTGGAAGCACCCCCATCATTAGTGGACTTATCTTCCTTTCTGTTTTTAAAGTGTGATTGCTAGTGTCAAAACACAAGTTTTTTAGGCACCTCCCATGAGAATTCATTTCTTCCAAAGTGACCATAACATGCAGTCTTCTGGTAAATGGGCTTTTTTAGGTCCAGATCCCTGTATGTATAATAAAAAGAAGTGAAAATTCTTCACATTAAGATACTTCATGATAACTACCATTAAAATCCTGATGTTGATATCCATTTCACACCCTTCGTCAAGCAAGCATATTCTGGAGATGCAAGCACACCAGTGAACACATCCAGTGGAGAACCATAAAAGGGCCAACAAAACTTAAATGTGAACTACAGCTACAGGAAAAGTCCTTATTATTGAGAATTATTAATTTTAATGGAACAGATAATAAGGAAATAACCTTCAATTCATTTTGTAAAACAAAACATAGCTTTTTTCACAGCGAAGTAACTTAAAATTCTTGGAATACGAAAGTTATTTTATTTTATTTGAATTCCACATACTATATAAGGCCAAATGCTGAAAATATATGCTTCATGTGAAACTTGAAAGGTACATCTGTTATCTTAAAAGATACAGCACACAGGTAGATCCATAAAAAGTTATCAACTGTGAAGAGTGACAGAAAGACAGAATGAGAGACAGTCTCTTCTGTACTGCATGGAACAAGCCCATGCTAGTTCAAGAGACTGACTCTTACACTGTAACATCTAATGAAGCAAGAAATAATTTCTAGGATGTGATCACCACATAATTTCTAGGATGTGATTTTCCTTTTTTTGTGTTTCCATACCTGACAATGACTCCAGGCCGAAGATCAAAGTTTTTGTGCACAATGTCCAGCAGCTCTCTCTCTGTTTTTTGGGAAGTTCCATAAGTGAACAGTGAAATGGACAGTGGATGAGCAACCCCAATGGCATAAGAAACCTATGGTAAGAAAGACACCATAGTTAGCAAAGAAACATGATGCTTCAGTGGGCAACAGTATGCAACAGAAGAAAGCATTCATTCATGAACCATCTTAGCAAAACTGAGGCCTCTCCTTCATATATTCCCATATTTGCACAATCTGTACTTGTAGAAAAAAATAGAAAACTTTGAAAATGCTGAAATCTCTGGATAACGTTCTTCCCCATTGTCTAGTCACCCCATGCTTATATTTCCATGACAGTAAGCGTCAGAGGGTTGGGGGCTCAACAAATGTCCAGAAAAACAGCCAATAAAATGAAAGCTAAATGAAAAGTTCCAGCTTCAAGAAGCTGATATGTTACTGGTGACTTGAACTAAGCACATCAAGGCCTTCCTTTCTTCAACCCCAAGCCATCACCAAGACTGCTTCTACATTGTGTTTTGTACAACATGTGTTCAAGGTAAAGCTGAAAAGGAAAAATCTTTTTGAGAAAAGCAACGTTCATAGCAAACCATACCTGAACCAGAACACGCCGACAGAGCCCAGCTTTCACAAGAGACTTGGCCACCCAACGGGCTGCGTATGCAGCTGATCGGTCCACCTTCGTATAGTCTTTGCCAGAAAAGGCACCACCTCCATGGGCTCCCCAGCCACCGTAAGTATCCACAATGATCTTTCGACCAGTAACACCAGCATCACCCTGAATCAGTAAAAGAATTTGTCCATTTTACCATCCATTTTATTATAAATCTCAAACATGGCTATGTATCCTTCAGAAGACTACAAGAATGTAGTCTTCCACCTGTATAAGTAAGTTCACCGCATATGAATTGCTGTGGGGTAGACGAAGGAACAAACTTATCTCACAGAGCTACACCAGTGGCTACAAATATTCTTTAAGGTCAGGTTCACAAGACAAAGCATTTACAAATTGTGTTTGGTAATCAAGCAAACAGGTTTACATCCAGACAGGTAGAGCATGCACTGCCTGTTTCAAAAGTAAATATTCCAGACAATGTGGGAATTTTGGTTTAGAAATGACCTATCTACCACAGCCAAACTGAATACAGAATATTGTTAACAAACTATGTGCCATATAGGAACCAGGGAGAGATTTCACACTGTTAAAAAAAAATTTAAAAATCTTGTGGTCAAAATCTGAGTATTAAATAGTAGATGTCTTTTTTGTATTTATCATCAAAAGGTATGTCAGTGCTACATTATACATCATTACCTGAAGGCTGGCACCCAACAATTCCAATGGAGTATCATTATAGAGAGTGTCATACAAATATGTACTAAAAACTCATTACCAAGCCCAAAATATTTATAGTCTAATTTAAACTATACACAACAGGTATGGAGTAGCAGGCAGTTATAGGTAATTGAGAAAGAAAGGTTACTTCTTTCTAAGAACAGATACTTACAGATTAAAATTCTAAACCATTAAATAAGTGCAGATAGCCTTCTAGCTGCCTACACAGCTATCCTGATTGCTCCTCACAAGTACTTGATATTTTCATTTGATCACGGTTAGCTGATCAGTACCTGACCAATCTTCTGACACACACATTCCCCCCCCCCCATTTACTAAATGCTTAAGCTTCCTGGTGTAAATGGAAACATGGTCAAATTTGAAATTCAGTTTCCACCTGTACAAGCAGGTTTGAAATTCTTTGTCTACAGAATATCATGTCAGTAAAATTCAACTGCTGGAATGTTTGCATGGCAAACACAAGTAGAGAGTCAAAGTTTTTCTTAGAAAGATTGTGCATATATACAGAAGAAAACCTTTGGCACTGTTTATTCCATTCTGCTGAGAAAGCAGCGAGATGTAAATCTGAACTGTAGATAGCTGAGTGTGTCTAAAGGCTCCTGTCCTCCTGGGGCTCCTCTGCTTGATCCAAACCTTAATTTCTAATGGCACAGACAGTTGCAATGAGAACACCTCATGTTACATCATGACTTAACTGCAGAACCGAGTGAGAGGAAGAGAAATGGACAGGTGAAAGGGAAAAAATCCGCCCCTCCTTTTAAAGGTGTTGAAAGAGCACAAATGCATTTGTAAAGTTGTGGAAGTCACTTTTGTGACAAGCTGTAATGTCCTCACAGTACCAGTGGGTAACTGGGTTGGGTAACTGGGTTGCTGTTGGGAAAATATTGATAGCAGCAAAATTACTAATTTTGCCATAGCCAGAATTCAAGGTATAGCCATGCTTAAAAACATCAGGTGAAAATCTCAAGGGAAATACATGCATCTTCCTTAGATGAACAGAGCTGAAGACCAAGACAGCCTTCTATAGCTAGCATTGTTAAAAATAAAACTGAATAATACTCTTATGAAAAGTAATCAGACGTTCAAGACGTAAAAGACAAGGAAACAAATAGTTATTTTCTGGTTGCCCCAATGCTATCATCACTTGCACAAGTGATGATAGCAGTTGTAAGGCCATGGACACACAAGCATGTTGACCCATACTAAGTAAACTTATCCGAGGTTTAAAAAGCTGCAAACATACACTGCAACGTGCCTGTGTTTGTATGTGCAAACATAAGTAATACAGCTCCACCACAAGAGTAGAAAAGCTATTTCTGGTTGGCTTACCAAATGTAATTATATTACATTTTAAAATGGGTGCAGTTCAGTGCACACCTGAAAATTTTCTTATGTGCAGCCTTCTTTTTGTATGAAGCTGTGATTGCTGCATTGGTTCATTTGCTCCAAGTTACAGCTCAAGTTTGCCTCTCCATCTGTCCGCAGTTAGGATGTCAATGGTACACAAAATCACAGTGATATAACCAATTCAACTACATGAAAAATACATTTTTTGTATAATCTTTATTATAATGATTAACCTCGACACCTTCCTACCTGTTCCATGGCACTAATGTAAAAAAAAAAAAAGACACATCTCCTCACAAATAATTCTGGCAAGTTCCAGTAAATTAATGAATTTGAACAGCAAAGGAAAAATAATGACTACTTGGATTTGTTGTAAAAGTGGACCTAATTTCAGGAAGGAGCTTTGAACTTTTGCTGTGATAGTTCTGAAGGGAACTGAAGACTAAACATTGGTGAATGGTGAATTTGTTTTCAAAAACTAAATCTCGAAAGTCCTGATCCTACAAAGTGGAAGTTCTGCCTAGACTTCTATGAGTGCAGGGTCAAATTATAAATCCCATCTCCTGCAGTGCCTAGATAAAGCAAAAGCGACATTTATTTTCTCTCCAGGAGAAGCCTATTAGGGGCTGATTTTCAGAACAGATGAACACCTTCAGCTCTCATTGCTGTCAGGCAGAACAGTGTGAGCTATACAGATCTGAAAACCAAGTTCACTCTAAGAGAAGTAAACCTTCTCTTGTCCATCTCTCTGTCAGGAGTGCTTTCCATGAGAAAGGATTGTGTGTCTCAGTGCTGGACTCAAGGGTTTGAGGAAACCAAGAGCTGGGCTGTACCTTCCACACGCAGTGTAAGATTCAGCTCAACTTGGCTGCCCAGTCAAAACACAGGTATGATATAACCATGCCCTCAAAGGTTACTTTGGCACACAGCACATGAAACCCTGGGTGCTTCTCCCACATACAACTGCAGTTAAAACTTCCACTAGGCAGCTTGTTTCTTACACCCTAGGACTGTCATGCCAAAAAGCTGAGATTTCTTTTAAGACACACACCCAATGACAAAGGCAAGCTGATAAAAGCACTCAAATAACACAACACAAACCTGAGGCCCTCCAATAACAAAGCGTCCACTAGGTTGTAGGTGATAAATAGTTTTCTCATCCAAATATTTTGCAGGGACAACAGCTTGGATCACACGATCCCTCAGGGTTCTGCGCATATTCTCCAGTGAAATGATTTCATCATGCTGCACAGATATCACAATGGTGTGAACACGCACTGGGATGACTGCTCCATTCTCCTGGATATACTGAACCGTGACCTGAACAGAACAGGGAGAAGGAGGAAGAAAAAAACAAAGTTGCTATAAAATGTATTACCCACCTACATCAAACATCACGCTATGCTATTCCAAGAGCAAAATTGTACCAAAATGTCAATGCTGACAGTATAATGATCACTGCTCACATTGTTGCCAAGGTATGAGAAATGAAGCCTATTTTCTCACTCTCCATTTTTGCTGTGCTGAGAAAAAAAAATGAAGGTCACTCAGTATGGACAATCTGATTTTCTGTGCAATTCCCTAAAATTTATCTTTCATTTGGGATTTCCAGTGAAACTCCCATGCCTCAGAAATTTATGTTCTCAGTGCATCTTCAAAAAGGCCAGCCCGAATCCCTAAATACAAATAAATCCTTTGGATCCCCTGTCACTTTTTCAAGGAGCACAGACCACTTAGGCCTGAAGGGTTAATGTTTCTTCACTGGTAGGCGGTTAAGTGCTCCTAGCACTCTGATACAGGTTAACCATTTTCCAACAGTCGAGGAGACAGCATCATAAGCAGTGGAAGTGCTTTATCTTCTACCTGTAGGTTATATATCTGCTACTTGTAGGTTATCCTGATACTCTGAACACCATCAATTGCTGTCTTTAAAAATATTTAAGATTTCTGGAAAGAAAAAGTGTTAGTTTTCAACTACCTGGACTATCCATAGCAGTATTTACCTGTGTCTTGGAGTCAGGCCTCAACCAAGGAAGTTCTCCATTACGCCTCAGCTCTGCTAATCTGGCATTCAGTTTGTGAGCAAGAATAATTGTTAGAGGCATACATTCTTCTGTCTCGTCTGTTGCATAACCAAACATCAAACCCTACAGGAGAAGAAGATACGCTTCAATCACTGTTAAAAGCACCACAACCAAAGGCAACAAGATTTCATCTGTAGCAAAGAGTAAACAGTAGTCTCAGGGTTTTTTTCTACTGTTTTACATTACAGTGCAAGAAGCCTAAACTCAGATCAGGCTCCAACATGTTACAGTGTAATTAGAAACAAACTACGTTCCTAGAATTTTTCACTGAATGCCTGAAGCTTTACATGTTCAGCTAGAAACCTGGACAAAGATTTCTAGAAGATTCTGTGAAAAAATCATATTGGTTCACAGAAAAAAATATCTGTTGGAGCAGAACAATTTCAGGATTATTCTGTCATAGGAAAGGTGTTACCATTAGCCTGGAAAGGTTGTAGAGGCTTCTATGTTTGAATATAGACACACTTATACTGCAGCTCGCATCTGCACTTTCAGTGGACTGGGATGTGAATAATCCATGAAGGACATACTGTTCAACAGTTTAAGGCACCTGCCTCAGATTTTCAATGCCACATGCTTCTAGTCATAGCTTCTACTATTACTCAGTCATGTTCCCTGCATCAGATGATCATTTGTTAAATAGAGTTAGCAGCATTTTTGTTCTCCTCATCCAGTGCATGTTGTGATTTAAAAAAAAAAAAAAAGGAAAAAAAAAAAGACAAGAAGGTATTTTGATCCAATGGGAAGGGAGGCCATTAAAGTGTCAAAGAAAGTCAGATATCTTTTCATCTTATGTAGTATTATGTCCCCATGACAGCATAAAAGCATTTTAATTTAGTCCTCAAGGGTTTTTTGAACAATATTAGCTTGGCCTCTGGACTCTGGTATCTCCACTTACAGTTCTCAACAGCATTGTTGTAAACTAGATATTACTACTAATGATAACTACTGTAAATGTTAAACTCACTCATACAGGCATCAATCAGATTATGGAGTTTTTATGTTAGCATCTTTCTCTTGGGAACACCATAATTATCTACATGTGTTATTTAGCTCATAGAAATGCAGCTTGGACAGCCTTAATTATGTGGAACACCTATTACAACAGCTGCCTCCGGGAAATAAGTGAGAATTAAAAGTACTCTGGCATATTTGCCTTCATTGTACTAATGCTGAAGACAGTTGAAACATCATCTAATTTTTTGCTGTGTAAAATCTTAAGAGCTCTGTGAAAGTTAAAAGATCCTTTGTTTATTCCATTTTACAAGGCAAGTCTGTCTGCAAGATGAATGGTCTAATGAATCTAAAGCTACCCAACAAAAACATGAAATACATAAGCAAAAAACCTTTGCTAAGTTCTAGAGGACACATCCTCAGCTATTACAAACTGCCAAAGCTCTCCTGACTTGCATGGTGTGCTATAACAAACACCGGGCAAAAATCTGCCCTCAAAAACTTCCAACTGTTTTAATAAAAATATGTTTTCTGTTTTGGGGTAGCCCAAGAAGGAAGTGTGGAAATCTTTACATGGGTTTTAATTTAGAAAACAGGTCAATAAGATGGGGGAACTTTTTCCATTCAAACAGGTTTGATGTTTTAGATATGTTGTTATGTCTACCTGATCTCCAGCACCAACATCCTCTTCATCCCTGTGTAGATGAACACCTTGGGCAATATCAGGCGACTGCTGTTCCAATGCCACTAAAACATTACAAGTCTTGTAGTCAAAGCCTATTTGAGAAAAAAAAAATAGCACTGAATTAGCTTTTCCTGTCACAATTAAGGAAAATAGCATTGAAGCATATGACAAATTTTTCATTGTGAAGGGTACCATGTTCAGAACTCAAAACCTAACTGCTGTTTTTAGTTCATTTTTTTTTTGCCAATACAATACTTGAAACCTTTTTTGGGAAGGGCTTGAGTATATAGGGTTGCCTTTATTGCTTGTTACTGCTTGTTTTCTCTTGCATTGGCACCCTGTGTCAAGCCAATTCATATTATGGATTGTTAACTGCAGAAAAATAGTCCAAAAAGTAGATAATGTACCTCTCCCAAATAAATAGTATTAAAACTTTCTATGTGAATTCCTAGGAGCTGATGTTTTCAGCAACTGAAGGCTGTGCTCTCTGATACATTTTTTGTAATACATGTAAAGCAGTGTCTGTATCTAAATCTCTTGTGGGAGTTTGTGTGACTGTCACAGTCTCTCAGTAAACCTGGAAGTGGAAATTTACACTATATTACATTCAAAGACCAAACGGAAGGTTTTAAAAAGAAATTGAAAAACTTACAGAAGATTGTGGCAAAATTTTCCACCTGTTCCTAGGTGTATTAATAGTAACTGCCTTCTCTCCAAATCCAACCTTTCCTAGAACTGTAGCTACTGGCAGCTGCTGACCAAACTCATGTTCAGCCAGTTCAACTTATATACAAGTCCATATGCATATGATGCACTTGAAGAATGCTCTTCACTTTCATTTAAGTAGGCTATGCAGAGAAGAAAATTATATTTCTGTGTGCAATTGTTTGTTTTTACTTTTTGTTTTACTTTTGCATAGAAATTGGTTTTTACTGGGTCACTGCATCTCCCCTTATCATTTTTGGCAGTTAGGCTAAAAAGGAGATTTATGACCTACTAGATTTGCCAGCGTTTTCTGAAAGCACTACTCTCACATGGTGGAGGTAACCTGCAGATGTGCTGCTATAATATTCTCCCACCACAATCTCCCTGCAAATTCAATAGTGACTGCAGGAAACAACATTTTTTTTAACGAAAAGCTCTTAAAAGAGACACTTCATTGTAACAGTATACTTGGAATATTTGTAATGTATAAACAGATACAAGGCAAATCACAAAGTGAAATATGTCTGGTATATAAAGCGTTTTGTCTTTTTTATCATTTGTACAATACACAAACTGGATTTGGACTGCATACTCCTCATCATAGTAGTTGTTCTGCGCTTACAGAGCACCCTGCACAATGAGAACCTGCTTTACACTTGGGAATTCTAGATGCTACCACAGTACAAATATATAATGGTACAATGAAATGAACTAGGTTTTTTCTTCCCTCTCTTTTGCACCAAGATGCATCAATTGGCTTGATGAATGAATAATCAAGATTCAAGTTCTTGCAAGTTTGGAGGAGTGGTAGATTCTGTGGCTCAAGTTGCAGTTAACTATTCTGGCCTAATACCACAGTTCAAAGTATATTCTGCCTACTCACTTTCCGTTTTAACTAATATATGACGTTTTTTCTACTTACTGGGATAAAGCCAGAAAGTGTATCACGTAGTACCATGTAAGCAGCTTTCACACAGGATATTCAGTTTTTATCAGGCTTGCTAAAGCCCATATATCGAAGTGGTGACAGACCTGTTTTGTAGTTGCCTATTGCTTGCTCTTCAGGGATTTCATGAGTTTTTCCACCAACCTTTAGCTGAATCATCATAACCAATATGTCTAATTGCATCTCGGACAACTCGTTGATAATCCACAATAGCATGAGATGTGATCTCCCCACAGAGCAATACCATTCCTGTCTTACATACTGTCTCTGAAAACAGAGATGAAAACAGGATTACAACAGCAGAATAACCCGGCCCAATAAGACAAATAACTACTTTTGTGATGACGGTGATTTTGAGACGTCTACTGGGTATATACATCTAAGTCCTTTCCACCCATATTTTTAGCAGTATTAGCTCCTTCTACAACAAATTCTTTTCATATTCACCATATGTCTGAAAGTAAGGAAAAGATTAATATGCCCGATTTACAAATGGGAAAGTCAAAACACTGAGCATGATTCAGTGATATGCACAGATTTTAGGGAAATACAGCATTAAGCTGTGATTTCTAAATCCACTTAATCTTAATCACTTTAAGGTACATAGAGAAGCTAAATAAAACTCATCAGTGATCAACTATTTTGAAAACTTGCCTCCAGTCCCAGGAGGAAGAATCTGAAGATGGCGTTTAGTTACATTGGTGGTACAACTCTTTCTGAAGATATTTCAAAAAACAAGCAGTTATGGGAACTTGGACAGAAAAATTAGTACCTTATTAAATATAGTAACTGAACTTTTCAACCAAATATTCAAATATTCTTTCAAAAATCCACTGTAATGAACTCAAATCTGTTTCTCCCAGGAAAATTCAATCCACACACAAAATTAACTATTCTCCCCTTCTATAGCCTGCTTAGGATTCAGGCTTTATAAAAACTTTTACCATTTCTTCTCGTTTCTCCTTCTCTTGAAGACTGTAATTCTTATGTAATTTTTTGAGAGTAAAATGAGTTAGCAAATGATAGCATCAAGCTCTTCGCAAACATCATAAAAACAGAATGGTGACTGGGTGACAACTTAAAGCAAAGCAGCACCTTACCACAAGCAACCTTGGCATTCGGGTCCTGTTTGAGATGGGCGTCTAGTACAGCATCGCTGATTTGATCACAGATTTTATCTGCAAGACATCAAAGTTGTGATTCAAAACCATAGCACTCAATACAAAACACAGACTGTTTGCACACAGGTAGGTATTTCAGCAAGCGGTTCTTTTATTGCTTATTACTGGAGTGTTTAAGCTAGCTAAACAGAAAGACATATAGAATCATAGAATCATACAATCATTCAGGCTGTAAAAGACCTTTGAGATCAGCAAGTCCAACTGGTAACCCTACTCTACCAATATGAAACATCCTGCAAGCAAATTCAGAAGATACAAGAGGGAATTTACTTACTAGTGCAAACTAATACTGACTATAACTTTACCTGTAGTTTTCTGCACTTAAGTGTGAAACAAGTACGTTACGCGTAGAATTACCTGAGAGGCCTCCCAGCCTTCTCCTTGTCTAACACCACAAACCAATATAGCATGCACTCCACATCAGTAGCATTCTAACAAGAAGGTGATTTTCCACCATCAACTTCCATCTCCCAACAGAAAGTTAGAATGTACCTGACCAACACTGCTGGTAAAGCCTGAAAAAGTGTTTAGATTGATACAGATTATGCACAGCTCAGTCAAGTGCCTGTTTTGGGTTTGCTTCTTCTCAATGCTCCCTACCATCCTGCAATCCCATCTCCTAACAATTCCTGCAACCCACCTAAAGCAGGGGAGTGAGTAACACACACAGAAGCAAGAAAAGTGTACCAGCTGCAGTTTGCCTGAGGTAAGTCTTGAGTGTATCTTCAGTTGCATCCCAAATTTAAAGGTTTCAGCTCAGGTTTATCACAATAATCTTTTATCTTTTTCTTTCTTTCTTTTCTTACCTTTTTAATGAATAATGAATCTTAATCAAATAATGTAGCTAATCTCATTAGCACAAAAGGGCAGCACCCTTAATGTCAAAATGGTAATTTTTCTCATATATTTGAATTTTATTTTTCTTTTAAAAAGTCTAGTATTGCATATTATGTTTAGCTGTTGCCATAACATGCTGTGTGGCAAAGAAATTATCCCCTGCCTTGCCATTTGCAACACAATCTGTTGAAAAGCAATGTTTTGTAAGGTATGTCATTAAAGACTTTTAATATATTTAACCTTAATCAAAATAAATTCTCATTTATTTTCATGAGAAAGGTGTACGTTTAGTCAAGAGGGACAAATCAAAGACTAGAGGACTAATATGATTCTGACATTCTTATCTCCCATATTAACCACTTCAATACAAAAAGAACAAACACAAAGGACAATTAGCAAATGTAAGCTGCGTTGGAACCTTCAGCCTTGCAAGAACTGTACATGGATTACTACATGTGGGACAATTATTACCAAACAGGAATCAGACACCATTCTTGCAATTTACTTAGAAGTCCAAAGGAACCTTGTTTAGCAAGACTGGGGACAAAGGTGGCAGGAGTGATTAAAATGTACCTGTGCTTACTCTCTTCAAAATTTCCATTTATATAAGAAAATATAGGCACATTTTCAAGGACAAAAGCAAAAATTGTTGATGAAAATATGTAAATTTTGATTACCTGGGTGGGACAACAGAACAACTGAGATAAGATGACCTTCTTCATGCAGGTCCAATGCCCTGCAGTAAACTGCTAGAGATTTGGACTGCTTTGTAGTCCTTTTCCCACCACCTAGTTTCTATGCCAGGAATAACCTTTATCCCTGTTCTTGCTCCTCATGAAGCATGTCTCACCTGCATTAGATGCCAGTGTCCCATGTTTGTGTAAGTTCCCTGTATGGCACACACAGGGATATCTTTCCAAAACATTCAAGAAGAGTACAGGTAATCCCATATGACTAATTCATCCTCATTTCTCCTCATGGCACCTATCTGGTACAAAGAACCTTATGTTGGTTTTGCATGCTGTGCTTGAAATTAATTTATGAACAAAAACTTTCATTAAATGTCTCAAGGGAACATGAGCCACAGTAGGCAGTGAAATCAATAAGTGAGGATTTAACAGGATGTTTTCATGGTTGTTTGTTGGTTTTTTTTTGCATGAACTGTATTAGTATCTACAGTATTTTATGGATATTGGTAGATAGAAAAGCAGCTCTTTTGCTTCCCTCTCAGAGAAATAACACAGCAAACATTCATGAACAAAAAGCATAGTCCACATTTACAGAAGGGGAGAGTTTGTCTTACAAAACTCTTACTCTGGAAAGGTCATGACAGAAAACCAGATGAACAGTTGTCCATAAAAATTAAATTATCTCCATACAATAGCATTAGCGAGACTGCTAAAGAAATACTACATTTTGGTGGTGGTATTCCAAAGTTGACATTAAGAAGCTGCGGGAAGGTTTGGGACAGACCGAGAAGAATTCCCCAAAATCAGAAGAGTCTATCTTACAGGATTAAATCAATCAAGTTTTGAAAGGCTGAAGGAAAGGCAACCTACCAGAGGAAATCCTTATAGGCATTGGGATCACAGTCTCTAAGAACCTAAAAATAATACGCTGAGAGAAAGTTTTTGACTGATGGACAATAATATAACTGTAGTTGATAGCTGAAAATTAAGGAGAGACAGATAAAGATTCAAAAAGGAAAACCTTAAAAGGGTGAGAGCCATTGAAAACATTCATCTAGAAGTATGCAGGATTCCTTGTTCTTTCAAATCTCTAGATGAAAAATTAATGTTTTTTAAAAGGGTGTGAATGAAATGCCATCATCATTTACTAGCATGTTTGAAGAATTCCTACATGAAAAATTATTACTTACGTGTGAAGGTCAGACCAGATTATATAACAGTGGTCCCTTCTGGTCTTTAAAAAGCTATGTGAGAATTTAATCAATTAAAACAATAAATTAGAATAATTTAATCTGCTATGCTGATAACATACCTTTAGATTAAAACAGGCTGAGACAAATCAGTTTGACAATTCGTATCATGTCTGATTATTGGTGCAACAACCAGCAGTTCTAGTGCAACTAGATCCAAATACAGATACATCTATCAAGAATGGAGAGCAAAATCTAGCTGGCTGATTGGGTGATTAATACATTAAATTAATGGCATTTCTATTAGTTAAGGTCCCCGGTGTAAAATAAAACCAGGTGTTCTATTTTTAGCAATGCTTAGCAGGCTTTGTGCACCCTTCATTCTGTTGTGTTAAATTTCTCATCTCAACCATCCCATTTCTCTCATTAGCTGGTAAATGTGACAGAATATGTTTGTCCATTATTTCCTTCCTTTTTTTGTTCCTTCTTTTTTGGAAACAGGGAAAGCATAATGGACCACCTCTGCTGAGGCACTATTGTCTAAAAAAAAAAATGTAATATTTTTTAGGTAAGAATTCTGTGCATGCATACCTTCATGTAGTAGATTACTATCCAATAGGATAAATACTACAAAAGGGATGTCTAGGCCGAGGGATCTCTTGACTGAGCAGGAAAGTATTAGATATCCATGAATTCTTTTCATGAAATCAAATCATCCTACAGACCCAGCCTTATGGCAAAGATGTCAATTAGCCATAAAACAGCTCTTGCTGGCTATAAAAGGAAGTAATGAGTCTAGGAGAGCTGATGATAAACCCTACTCAAGTGTCCACTTGCCAATTTATGAAGTAAAGGAGGTATTCAACAACAAAAGGGATCTCAAATAATTAGAAGGAGCTTCACAGTTTTCCAGATAGTTGGACATAGGTTTGTTATGTGAATCTAGACTATGTAAGAGCCTAACAGAAGCTGTGACATCTGCAAGTTCTCAGGACCTCTCCAAGAATTCAGTTTCATGGATTCACAACACACACACACATAAATCTATAAACAACAGTTAACAACTGAAAATTTAACTCAAAAAACCTCTACCCATTGAAGCACAACAAACAGGTACAACCACACTTCTGGCTTTGGTGGTGTAGTAAATATAATAAACATCAAACATTTCAAAAGGTAAGGCTGATTTTCTTAAAAACCTGTGATCATTAAAATAAAACATGGTATTTTAAATGATATGTTATTTATATCAAAGAAAAATAATTTTAAACTAGAATATGAAAATATGTATTCAAAATATGATAAACAGCAATTCTCAGTTTTCTGGTAAAAAACAGTCAAGAAACACAGAGCACTTAATCAAAAAAATAAGCTTTCCACCAAAAAAAGTTTCACTAGAAAGACTTTGAATAGCTGAATTGTGCTATACTAAGTTTTTCCTATTTAAAAGACTCTCGAGGAGTGCTGATAACTGCAGTAGTACTTCAATAAGAACACTACACTGTTTAAATATCTTGTACATCTGTTCTCTTTGTTCAACACAGAGTTTACTGAAGTATTATATATATTGTTAAGAATATATAATGTTAGATATTGTCAAGTATATGTAATATTAGATATAAGACAATTAGATATAAGGCAAGCATCAACTTGCTGGAAAGATCTGCATTTTCTGTTTGGGGTTTTTTTTTTTTCTTTTGTGATTTTTTTTCTGTGAGTATCCAGTAGATAAACGTAAGTTTTTAATATGGTTGAAAATTTGACGGTGCTTTTAGCGGATATCTTGTCTTATATTTTTTAAGGGATTCCTTGATACTTACTGGAAAACTGAATGACATTTTTTTTGCAGAAAATTCCACCTGAAGTCACACCAGATAGGGGAAGGAATTAATCCTAAGTGGTTTGGCACCTGTAAGACATTGTGGGTCAGAGAAACACACGATGCCTTTCAAAGCACAGTGAAACTATTGTGCAGCATGGACAGATACTACTGTACTACTGAACAATGCAAAATGGAGCAGTGATAAAAACCAGCTATCTAAAAAAAAATCTTTCTCTTCCCCATGCTGCTATCTATGTGCTTTTATTATATTGAAGTGAAAAAGTCACAAGTAAGTATTCAGAGAGTGTGGAATTTACCCCACTAAATTCCAAGATTAAAGACCTGGAAGGAAGTCCAAAATTTTATACCCAATTGATTTTGAAGAATTTAGACTGAGAAGGTGAGATAAACAGTCTTCTATAAAGTCTTTTGGGAGCATAGGTAATACCTGTGTGTTAATTATTGCCAGCTATTACTTGTTTCTGTGGAATTTGGGCTTCTTAGTGACACACAACTCCTAGGCATTGTGCAGGTATAAGGCAGTTCTCTGTATACCCAAATAAATAAGCATGTAATTTCTCCTGATTTGTTTATTAAGAAGGAGGTCTCCATTAAAGCATTCGGTCCTCAGCTAATATAATCAGAACAATCCAAATTTCCACCAGACAAAGATCTGGTACAGGATCTTTACTTCACATAATGCCCCCTAGCAAAATTATACTATCAAATACAGAAGAGAAATAATCAAGAACACGCAGCATATGCATTTGGTATCAAACAGAGGAACTTGAAACTCACAATAAAATTCTAGTGCTACTGATAATGTCAGAAGCCCAACTACAGCCTCAGACACTGGGCCTCATCTTAAGAAATAGCCAAGATTTTCCTGGGTGATAAAAACCTAATGGCATGTCTACACCTCTCCTGTAAAACCACAGAGAGGGAGAAGGGGGGTTTGGCCAGGATGTAAGGGTGATGGGTTTGCTCTCAGAAACTAGAGCTATCGCTGAGACCATTAAGACCTATTGCTTGGGCTTTGTTCAGGAACAAGAATTTGCAGGACCACTCAGAGGCACTTACTGTCAACCTGTCCTCCCTTGGTTTGGAAAAATCTGTATCTTTGGGTTTTCAGCACCCTACATGAACACCTAGGCTGTTTAAAATTAAGTTACAAGCATCACCGACTTGAAAATGTCCGAGTAAATACCAGTTTTCCACTGCATCTACAATAAGCCTCTCAGGTTGCCACTTCACAACTCGCAGTAGCCAGAGACCTAGCAGCCTCTGCCAGATGACAGGATGTACACAAATCTAACCAGCGGTAAGATTTTTCTCAAAGGCCTGATGAGTATTTCAGCACAGGAGGAAAATAATGCTCGTGGGGCTTAAAAGAAGACCTACTGAGGGCCAGTAGAGTTTTTGGAAATAAAGAAGGGAATGTGAATAAGAACTAAAACATAGGTCAAATTCTAAAACAAGAAACAAGACCAAAAGAGAATTGGTAAAGGAAGGAACCCAAGGGATAAAGCCAAACCTGGGAGCTCGGTTGAACTCTTCCTGTTCTGAGACTTAAATATTATTGCCCCAGTGGTATTAAAAATAATGATTAGAGTAGAATAAATAGTGAGCTGGCATCTTTGGAAATACTATCATCACTTTTAAATTACCACATTGTATAATGCTATTTTTCCTATGAAAACACATTGCGCTACAGATGCTGGATGTAATTATATACAAATTTGAGATGGGACCTATGTCCCAAGAACTGAATGTGGTTGTCATTTTCTGATTGCATTACATCAGAAAGAACACCGACTGGCTTAACCTGATGTAGCTGCCTTGACATTGACAGAAATGTATTCAATTGCATCAGCCATGGATTTGATCTGCAGTAATAAGTTAATATTACAGAAGAGTATAAAAATTATAGACATAAAATTCTCACTGCTGACCTTTTTATTCTCTGCTGTCATCCCAGCCATTTATGATTTACTCACATAACATGAGTACAGACCTGGAAAAGGCTTATTACAGCAAAAGGTACAGGATGCCAAGTCGGCTTCTAAAATAAATACACTTTTCAGGACATCAAACTGTCTATTGTCCCCTGGCCTCACTTGGGGGAACACTTGATGTTGACATAAGGTACGTGTTTATGGTGGACAAACATTTGTTTTCATTAAAATTGAACTAAGCTCTGCTGACCATACATAAAGTTTAGCAAATAACTGTCCACTATTTGCTTAAGCAATTCCATATATTGCATCAGATGAGGGAATGGGAGGAAAAAAATCAGCAACATTGCCATGTACAGCTATTGGGAGCGCTGATGTTTAAAGGCTTTAAAACAGCCTTCTTAGAGATATTCCTGTCATGGGTGACAGTTTATGACATGTGACATAGAGCACAGCGTATATGCAGGACAGTTTCACAGGGCCCATAAAGATATGGAACTTGAGAAGCAAGCTATGCATTCTTATCCATATGTGAAATTTAAGTCTATCAGAGATATAGTAGTGTCTCCACAGTAATAAAGAAATTCACATGAAAAGGAAGGAGCAGCAACCATAAACCCATGCCCTCCTCAGTGTAACACACAGCCTGCAAAAGCACGTAAACTCCTGTTGGAAGCACCGTAGTTATAGTGGTTCTATAGTCTATATGGACAAGGTCCAATAGAAATAAAGTAAAAAGCACCCTGTTATAAATAATTTCTCTAATAAGATTAATAGCAGATGACTTCTTCTTCAGGCTTTTAAAACATTTTAAATGAAAATATTATTCTTTTTACGCATTTGTCAGAGCTTGTTTCTTACCTGGATGTCCTTCTCCCACTGACTCTGATGTGAACATGAAAGTCCCTTCATCATCCAGAGTGTAATCACATAAACCATCCACTGGTCCATTCATGGTTGTGATGCTTTTCCTGATGGATTCTTATAAACAGTGGTTGAAGAGTTCTACCTTTAGTGCCTTCTCTTAAAGGAGAAGGTTCTTTACCAGCAGGACTGTCGCTGTCTTCACTTACTAGCTCTTACATTGACATGAATTTCAGTGTATGAAATCAGCATGTGCTTGCATCTGTGTACACATGCAAGGAGTATGCATGCGCCTGAAGTCTGTATCCCTACCTAGCCTGATCTGTCAGTCCCTGAGCTGCTCCTATATATGGAAAAGTGAAAGTGCCTAGATAATCATGTGAGGAAAATGGAAGAGCTCATTTCTTGGCAGGGGAGTTAGTTAGTTAACTTTAGGATACCTCACTAATTAACTCAGTTCTTAGAAACGTTCTGGATTCAACCCATGCAAGATGGGTTATCTTACCAACTCAAGTGAGCATGAAGTAATGCAGGAGTACTGGCGACAGTTCAGATCAGCTGCTTCTTCAGTTTGTCTCTCCCCTAATTCTGGGATCTATGTTGCGCTTCCAACTCTGTGTTGTGGTTTTACAGGGATAGATAAAAAATCTGTATACGCATTTCTTTCCTAGCACAACACTGGAAGAAGTTTGCTCTGCACCGTAAAGCTGTATTTTACTTTTACTTTTTCATCTCTAGAAAAGTAGAATTCTATCCTGAAATTGTTTTTTCATTTTCATTCATTCTTCATGCACATTTGAGAGACAGAACATCTGATAACATCTAGCATGATGAGTGCTTCTCATTTATGCAGACCTCTCCCTTCAGCCTTTGCTTTTCTTTTCCTCTGTCCCCTGTTCTATTAATTCAGATCCATCTTAATTCTCTTTTTCTATCATGTTCTCATACTACATTCCAGAACCTTTAGAAATACAATAACTGCCACATCTGAGTACTCAGTATTCAGTTCAGCTATGGAAAATTTCTGCTTGTCAGATCACTTGTGTCTGGAATATGCTGATGGTATGACAGGTATGAAGACAGATGGCATTTTGTGGGTACACGTGTCATTAAGTTAGCATACAAAAAAAGAATAAACATACCCTTGGGGGAGATCCAGAAAATGCCCAGCACTACTTCACCATTATAAAAAAGTGTAATTATTCTCAGTTCCTTACCAGAAAATATTCTAGTCTCAATTTCAGACCACATCATTGGTCTACCAAAATAAAAATTTTGCTTTACTTCAATGAACAATGAATCATACTCTCTTAATCAAAGTGTACCTGATACTGGAATTGGAATGAGTAACATACTGCTTGTTCCATAGCCCTTGCAATTTTCACAGCAATGAAATCATTATAACTCTTCAATCTAAAAACTCACTTAGTTTACTTCAAACCCCTGGTCAGTATTATTTTAAAAGACCACTTTATAGGCCCCTTGGATTCAAATTTCTGCATTGCTACATATATATCCAAGAATACATTAGAATTTTCACTTTCTGACTACATTCCTGAAAACAATAATCAATGCCTGTGAACATTCACCAGTAATCTGCTATAGCATTGCCACCTCTCTAGTTATCATCAACATGGAATTGTCCATTTCAAAGTCATTTTCTTTGTTTTCTGTTGTACAGAATTCATTTCACAGAATGAAAAGCACAGGTTGCACTTAAAAAAGCAGAATTCACACATCAGGTACACATTATGAGGCACAGCTTTCTCTGGAGTAAACTGTCATCACCCCACTGACACAAAGATTCTGTCACAGCCTGAATAAATTACACATTAACACCACCTAGAAAAATAGAATTTGTGAAAAAAATAGAATACCAAAGAGTAAGTAATTATATTAACCCTAGTTAATGGGTGACATTCAAAAATTATATTAACTTTTAAAGTAAAATAACACCACTGATAAGCATTCATTCTTAAACAGATTTTTTTTTTCTTTTTGGAATCACAGAAAGACACAATGGAAATGGATGAAACTCCTTTGACAAAAATTCTTTTTGTACCTGTAACAGTTTTCATTCTAATTCTACAAACAATCCTACAGCAAAAGGAGGCAAGATTGAATATTGTCAGTCCGCGAGTTCTACTCTCTCTTCCTTCTGGTTTTGCTTTTTCTTGGTTTTCAACGCCACTTGAGGACAGAAATTGTAGTTTGGGAATCAAGATTCTTGCTTTCAAGGTAACGCAAGCAGAATGCAGAAACAGGCCTCTCCCACAATCCTCTTATCCCATATAAAAATAAAAAACCACAAGCTTTTATAATGCTGAAGACTGCAAGTAATTTGACATACGTGAGTAATGACTTTGCAGGTCCATTGTTTATTTTGCTTTTACAGTTCCTCTTTCTGGTCTCAATTCTGTCTAGTTAAATGCATTGGTCCTTGAGACTTATGGAGGGTCACCCTTCATTAAAATAGCCTCTCTGGTAATAGTATTCTAGAAATGCTGCACACCTGCATGTCACATAACTTGTGTAAAACCTCCAGTTTGAACCACTTCCAGTAGTGGTTTTACTATGAAGTGCAACACACTTGCTTTAAGGCCATGAAGTGTCTCAGCATGTTCTCTTCTAGGACATCTGTGACCAACTCTAAACCACTGTAGGGTTAGGTAATGTTTAATTTGGCTTCTCTTTCCAGACAATTTGACTTGTTAAATATTTGTAAAAAGGTAACATAGTGCTCTACCATCATGTCTTTTTGGCACAGATATTCTGCCTACGCAAAAAAAAAAAAAAAAAAAAAAAAAAAAACCAAAAAAACCTAAAATGATTGTTATCAGCATTTTCTCTATTCCATTTTATTGACAATGACTCATCAGTGTAACAGGCTACCAAATTTTCTGTTAACTTTATTGCCGTACTCAACAGCTTTGTGGGACTGAGCCCTAAGAAAGTCAGTTTCTCTGCAAATCTCTTTATAATTCATATGTTGCCCATCATTGCATTAAGAATCTTTTGACCTTCACTCAGAGGATACCTAATGGCAAAATCCTCTCAATCAGTATGACTCCTGTGCTTTGAAATGAGGCTAAAGACAGGGAAATGATGATGTAAAAATAACACTGTCCTTCTGTATTGCTCTAAGTATTTATTCATACTGACTACAATGACAACCCCAACCACTGGAATACCAGTGTGAATCTACTAATTGTAAGTCTTCATGCTTGGCAGCATCCCATGGTTTTGCCACTTTTACTCATAGCAGTTCTGCAAAAGTACTCTCCTTCTAGTTCATAGAACACTTAACAGCTGTCAGAAGGCATGGTTTTACTGCAGCCTTGAGAAAGCCTTGAAAATAATGAAGTGAACAAGATTTAACTGAGAAAAGAATTTCATGAATGATTGCTATCGATGCTTCTGATTCTCTAGACAGGCAAGACTGATAAATTATCTTGACCCTAGACCTCTCATGACATGCTCTCATCAGATCATTTTACTTGCTCACCTTCTCCTTCCCTACTCTTATCTGCTTTTCTCCTCTTCCCTCGTTTTGTCTTACTTACATCCTTTTGGTTAAAACATATTTCCCTTTCTTCTTTTTTTTTTCCTTTTATTTACTCCTTTCCAGCTCCCTAGCTGTCTCTACTGATGTCCCACTTATGTTATAAACCACTGAGAATGGAGTCTACATGGACAAATGATATTTGTAGAAATGACGAAACAAGTTTGAGCTAATAGCTTATAGAGAAACACTAACTATCACAGCAGAAGGAGAAGGAAGGAAAGCAAGTATCCTTAAGACTTGGTCATCTTTGCTTCAGCTGCAGAAGAATCATATTCTCACTGAAAGAAATGTTTAGGTTCATTCACCCATACTGTTTCACCACTGTGGTAACTTTTAGGCGACTTCTTTTGAGTGAGGAGGAAGTTGTATCAAGAACTCTGACAAACTTCTACAGGACTAGAATCAGCTATAGGAAAACCAGTGCTTAAGCTATGCAATTTGTCTTTCTCACCAAAACTTTCAAATGCAAAGGACAATGACTGGATTTGGAGAGAGGACACACTTCACAGTAACTTAAAACTACAATTCCATTATTATTTGTATCAGAAATAGTGTGACCAGCAGGAGTAGGGAGGTGATCGTGCCCATGTACTCAGCACTGGTGAGGCCGCACCTCGAATACTGTGTGCAGTTTTGGGCCCCACATTAGAAGAAAGACACTGAGGTGCTGGAGCGGGTCCAGAGAAGGGCAATGAAGCTGGTGAAGGGTCTGGAGAACAGGTCTGATGAGGAGCGGCTGACGGAACTGGAGTTGTTTAGTCTGGAGGAGGCTGAGGGGAGACCTTATGGCTCTCTACAACTACCTGTGAAGAGGTTGTAGCGAGGTGGGGGTTGGTCTCTTCTCCCAGGTAACAAGTGATAGGACAAGAAGAAATGGCCTCAAGTTGCACCAGGGGAGGTTTAGATTGGACATCAGGAAAATTCTTTACTGAAAGAGCGGTCAAACATTGGAACAAGCTGCCCAGGGAAGTGGTGGAGTCACCATCCTTGGAGGTGTTCAAAAAAAAGCTTGTAGATGTGGCACTTTGGGACATGGTTTAGTGGGTATGGTGGTGTTAGGTCAACAGTTGGACTTGATGATCTCAGAGGTCTCTTCCAACCCAATGATTCTATGATTATCATTAAACATGCTTCACTTTAACAATATCTAGAAGTACTTCATGCGTACAAATGACACATAGGAAAGTGCTTTCCTAAATACTTCTGCTTTGTTCTCTCAACTTTATCATCAGGTAAGACTTTATTTTACTAAAGTTAACTGTTTAATAGGCTAACAGTTTAAGTTTCTTATCTTGCTATTTTATTCTCACTTTACAAAATCGTGCAAGGAGTTTACTCCTAATTTACGCCTGTGGAAATAGAAGAGTTTTCCAGGTGTTTACAAAAACAACTTTAACACTAAAATTTCTTTAATACTAATTTCTTTTGTGCTATTTACTGGGAGTAGTTCATATAATACAAATAGTGTGTTTTCAAGAAGTTATTGCAGTTCATCTTTTTTCCTATTGGAAATAAGGACTAAATTGTGCAAGCCTCACAGGGATGTCTTTGAGGGCTTTATGGTTCGTTGGTGAAAAGACTTGATTTAGCATGTACATTTTGGTTTGGGGTAGGTGGATGTTTTGTTTTGTTTTTAAAGTTAACACAAGGAAGATTTGTTTAGCTGGGTTTATTTGTTTTGCATGAAGAATGACAAGCCTGACAAGAGTAATAGATCTTGAACATCAGGAACTCAACACAGAACTCATACCTGCTTCAGAACTCTCACCTCTATCTATTACTATCTGAAAATGAGAGTGGCTCAAGGCCTCTCAGATGCGCAGAATTTCACTGACCCATAAACGTTCAGGGCTAATTAAATATCATGAGGCACAGAAAACAGTTGTGATCATAGAAGAAAAGGAGGCAGTTCATATCATCACATGGGTGTTTATCAGCCACATTTGTTTTTTCATATCAGCTTTCTCCTTCTCTGGAATATGGGACCCTCCTGCAACCTCTGCACACTACCATAAGCAATTCAGCTCTTTCATTTTTTAGTTTTCTTACAACTTTTTGAGTGAATACCAATGCCACTCACACCAATTTATTGGTGTGCATTCCATGTAATATTCCACAGTTACTTCAGCTTCAGAGAGATCCTCTGCTGCGTCTCCCATCTGCCTTCCCTCCCACTCCCTAAGAAGTCTTTCCAGGTTCTTCCATTACTAACATCAAAGAAAAGAATTAATTTTGCTTCTCTCTGATGCACTTGTCCTATTTGCATGTGTGTGTTTGACCTCAAATTCTCTATTCTAACACATCACAATCATAGAATGTTTGAGGCTGGACGGTCCCTAGTCCAACCCTCTGCTCAAAGCAGGACCAACTTGAACAGGTTGCTTATGGCCATGTCATGAAGTAACATGTGCCAGGGCCTTATACATGAAGTAGCAACTTTGAATTGCTTCTTCAGAAATAATTAAAGCTACTTTGGGGACTAAATTTTGTTTTCATTAAAGTCAGCTGTAGTCTGGGTACTAATTTCACTGGGAGCATTATTTCCTCAGAACTGGGACACTAGGCAGAATTGAATACAACTTAATTTTCTGTTTATTTATTAATAAAAGTCCTAGCTGTTTATGTCCTAGCCCCGAGATCATTCCTCAAGGCTCTGTAAACTAAACATCCATTTACAAACATAGGCATTTTTAACACCTCATAGATAGACACTTCAGTTTCCTGCATAATAATAATTTTTAAAAGTCTTTATTTTATAATCAGTCTTCATAAATTACCATTGTCATACCAGCAAAGGTGGAAAAATAGCAAGATTAGTTAAAGTTTAAGGTTTTCCTTACAATGATTGGTTTTTATTGCTTCATTTAAACAGCATTAAAATGTACTGGTATATAATTAGTTCTGCCTTTAGTCTTTGGCAGTTTTTCCTGTGTAAGTTATTAGCTCTACAGAGCAATGTACAAGCATTTGTTTGTGTTACATCCTTACATGGAGCCCTATTACAACAGAATCATAGATTCTCTGGGTCCTCCATAAATGATGAGGGGGTAGATGAGAAAGAATGGAGCCCTATTCCATCACCTCACACAGCAAAAATTTTTCTCAGTTTGCAAATGTAACAGTGTATAACTTTCAGAGTTAGCATTTTGCTTATAAGTTATTATGCTAAATTTAATAAATTAACCCATTCTGCGATTGTTAAAATTATGCCTTGGACAGGAGTGGAAAAGTCCCCAATTAGAACTGGTCTCCCTTTAGCCTTACAGAAAGCTACGTATGTATTTTTCCTGGATGTTTTTTCCAGTTGCTATGGTCAGTCGTTTGGCTAGGAAAAGTTTTTCATCTGACATGTAACAAAGCACAACCCTTAATTTCAGTTGCATAGGCTGTGACCACACATCAGATACACACACAGACACAGTTCCTTTCTTGGGGAATAGTTAGGACTCCTTGCTGTTCATGACAGGTCTGATCACCTGTCCAGACTAAACCCCCTTACAGCCATGGATCTATATCTCAAAAACAATTTGGCTAGGGAACTTCAGCTGTCTTCCAGTAGCTTGGGATCTGTACAATCTTCTGCTTTCATGTGTCTTGTGACGTTATTAGTGTATATATGTCAACCATTAGGATTTCCTCAGTACCTTAGGAAACAGACTGATGCATTTAAACAGCCATTACCCAAGAGTTTTTGCTGCAGTTTCACAGATGTTTACAGTACAGGTGGTCTTTGGACTTTGAAACAAATATTGACTTTAGTACATGAAGTCAGGTTTCAGGAACCTATCTGCAAGAACAGTGGTGGAATTCGTAAATTCTGCCTTCCCGACAAGGAACATTAGGTTAAATTCAGACACTTTTGACTTTTTTCTAGATATATAATGCCAGAAGAGACATTTCTTTCATGCTGTATAGGACTGTAATTACTTTTCTGAAACATTTAGCAATCAGAAACCTTCATAAGTCTACCCTATATGCATAGTGTATGTGAAACAATAACCAATATTTGCAGATGTACCTCTTTTATGCTCGCAATGAAAATATTTACATACTTGAACTGCTTGACACAGGCAAACACATCTACTCAGCACTAATCCAGTAAATAATGCATAGCAGAATTTTACATCCCTTTTGTATGACTGAAAATGACTGCACAATACTGTGAGCTCCAGAATTAGGCTTGCATGACTATCTGAAGAAGATACAACATACATCCAGCAACTTTCTTAGTCATGATTCCTATCCATGGGTTATTTACAGCTTTCTCAGAAATGCTCCCACCATCATTGCTACAGAGCTCAAATACACTGGTGGTGCTCTGAGGTTGGCAGGAAACTGCTAACTAAATGATCTGATTGGTCACACCTTTCAGAAATGCCCCAACCTGACCTTGTTACCACAGTTGGTTCAGCCAGGGAAGGTTGCCATTCAAATAGCAATTTCATATACTTCACCCAAGCAAATATACTACCAAACAGCAAAAATCATTATCTTTCACCTATGTCTGAAAGATGCCGCTGCAACTAGTCATTTAGAAGTTTCAGATAAATAAGTCTGAAATAAAACACAGCCAAAAATATTCTTACATATCTGTCTAAACAGGAGACATTAGAGAATGCATGTAGGTATATAGCATCAAACAATACAAGTATATAAATGGTACCAGACAAAAATGTACACAGTAACCAGAACACACAAACATTTCTACAGATTGCCATTCATAGATGGAATGTGGAATGGAAAATTTCAGTCTCACCAAAAGATCTTCAGGCTTATAGACATAGTCGCAATCTCACAATTTCACTGATATTAATTTTTTTTCCAAGTCCTTTGCCCTGAAACAAACTAAAAGTCTCAGGATTTTTTCCAGATTTCTAATTAAACAAATTTGATTTCTTAAGACAAGTTAAGTAAAAGACCTATTACTATATGCTACTGACATTTTAAATAGCATTCCAGAAATGCTGCCTTGCAATTTCTAAATTAGTTTTGAAACTTTGTGTTCAGGGGAAAATATAGGGAATGTGAGAAAAAATTCACAAGATGTGCAGTGCAGGATATCACTATGCCCCCCTCCATCTTTGTTTTGGCTTTATTTTCAAAAAAGTATTAAAATTATTACGCTAAGAGTTGATTCAAAACCAACTAGAAAGAAACAACACAGATAAGAGGTCTCTGGAAACATTTTTTCATATGCATAAATATATATATAGTTGCCCACATACTTTTTCTACAGCATAATGAATTTTTCCTATTACTTTCTCCATCTCTAAACAAGTATTTTGACATCACAGGATGTCTGAAAGCACCTAATGGTAACAATATCTTGAAATGAGATAGATGAAGGTGCTTAGAATAATTAGGCTCTCAACTTTCAAGATAGTATCATGGAGCTTGTTAAAATTATTGTCATAAATTTTCATATATATTGGGCTAAGTGCACAACTAAGTCATGTTATCTATGCCATTGTTTTTCCAACAGAATGCTTATCACAAGACTGAAACGCAAGTAATAACCTTTTAAAAAGCAATGTTTCAAAAGTCACATGCAGGACTATCAAAGTTTAAAAGTAGAAAAAAAACGTACTCTTTTAATGATCCTTCCAAAATTGTTAGCAATAAAGACATGCATCTAGAGGTTTCTTATTGCCTATGTTCTTTGTGACTGGCAGCCTACTCACTCTCTATTGGAAAACAGAGAAGAACCACCAAAGAATGCTAAACCAAGCCAGGCCCTTCTGCTAGTAGGTGTGCCACAACTTTGCCTTTTCTGGGAGGGCAAATTTTTACCCTTCTGCCAAATGGCACTAGGTCTAGCTAAGAACTAAAGTGGGACTTGTGAGGTGTAATAATCTCATTTTGGCCCATAACAACAGGAACATTTTTAGCAAAGAAAAGTGTCAGGACTAAGAATGTCACACCTTATCTGTTGTACGGAAACATGCAAAAAGGACTAAAACTAACAAAAAATCCTCCTGAATATGATCTAGTGTCAGTGTTTTCAATCTGAATTGAGACTATAAAATTCAAAATTTGGTTCTTAAGGATTAAGATCTTTGATTTTTTCATTTCTGCAATGCAGAGTATTCCAGTTATGCTCATCAAAAAGTCACGGTACCCCAGGAAATGGACCAGCAACGCTAGATCTTCTCAAGGAAGCAGACTCGCTTTGTGTTCTGTAAAGGGAAACTGAAGCCTGCAGCTTTACTAAGCAGGGAAGGTGAAGGACAGAACTACCAACTGTTCTCTTTAACATCCTAAACCCTACCCTACATAGGTACATAGGGTACCCACGGGTAGAAGCTCATAGGTAAACATGTGCAAGAGCTGCTCTTAGGGTATCTCTCTTTATTCTTCCACTGCAATATTTTCTCATCCCTTGGTTCTTTTTCCCTCTTTCAACTTTTCCTACTACTGGATTTAAGGACTGCCTTAATTTCCTAAATTCATACCAATCATTGATTCCATTTCTTAGGCAGAGGATTGTTCCCTGTGTCTGAGGTTGACAGCTTACAGGGTTCCTGCTACTGCTCCTTTCTTATGTTCACAGTCCACGTTGATTGTAATGAAACACTAGTGTTGCCTTTGGCCTCTCAACAGTTATCTAAGAAGTCAACCAGAAAATAGAGAACTGAGCAGGCCTACCATAAACAAAACCTATCAACTCTTAAAAGACATAACATATTAGAAGGTATAGAAAGTGAAGTGAAAGATCGTATTTTCTGAGCCATAAACCAACTCCTCCAAGACATCCTCTTATCTGTGTCTTTAGAAATCTTGGCTAATGAGAAAACTAATGGTAAGTCTACACTGCAGTTTATTATTAACCACTACGCAATTGCTACCAATGGCTTAGCATCCCAACAGCAACAGTCAGAGAACAAGGCGTTCAGAGGCTTTTGATGATCACTTCTATTGTGTTACCTGTCCACCTCTGCAGTACCATAAAACGTGTCACTGGGATTCTGTAAGTCTTTAGAAGCAAGGTCAACAAGGAGATTTCAATGTGTAATTACTTTTAAGACACATACAGATATTCCCATGCAGCTGGCATGAATGTTTTACCAGGACTCAAGTGGGAGTCCTGCCAGTAAATTCAGTAAGCACAGAACTGATCCCCTTAGAAACAAAAATATTCTCTACAGACAGAAAACTAGAATCAAAATCCATTTCCAGATTTTGCATTCACAAATACTTGAATCTATTCAAAGATGAAGGTTTCATTTTTACAGTGTTTATAACATTGAAATACTGTCAGCGATAAAATTTTATTTTACTTAGTACTTAGGAATTTATTTACTCTACCAAACAAAGCAAAATATAGAATAGTCAATGGATTTTTTTTAAAGGTTAGATGGTCCTTTGATTTAAAGAGATGTGAAAAAGAATATCGGTGTATTGCAACCAGCTGCACGAGCTTACCACACATACAAGTGTCAACTTTCTTGTAGTCACAGAATAGTGAGACAGCTGTAGCTGCTGGAGAGACATTTGAAGAAACTGCAGGAAAAAAAAAAAAAAAAAAGGAAACCTGCCTTTACAGTACTCTACTCTATGCCAAGAGTCTGGCCAAGTATATAGAAATATATAGATCTGGCTGTATTCTCCTGATTTTTGTGCCAAGCAAAGCTCGGGCAAATTCTGAGACAGATTCATACATCATATAACTACACTGAGTATCCAAGTGATAGTTTGGAAAAAAAAAAAACGCTAGAAAAGTCATATAAGAAGGGTAAGGGGAATACTTGTTTGAGTTAACAGTGGCCTACATTTGACCAGTAGTAAAAACATTTATCCTAAAGATATTAAGGTCAGTGTCTATAAAAACATGATCTATTGAGACAAGAGAATAGTTAGTGTTTCAGAGGGATGACTGATCATAGTTATTGCTGAGAAACCTCGATAAATAGTTTTAAAATACAATCAAATACAATAACACTTAATTCAAGCCCAAGTGAAAAACAAAATAGCGGTGCGTTTTTTCTATAGGCTCAACTTAGACAGATATATATGCCCACTGAAAAAATGTTGAAGAACAGCTGTCTCAGAACTTCACAGCCCCAGAAATTTTCAGCTGTCAGTGCCTAAGGGTAATTTTTCAGTGCAGCTAGGTTTGCAATAAAACAAACAACAGATCCTGTTTCCAGGGTTACAATTATTGGTTAAATAAATACCATTTTTTTAAACTTATCTACTAAACACATCAGTGGCAAAACCGCAATTGCTTAAGATAATAATGAACCAAATACAGGCGTGTCTGCGTGCAGCCAGTCATTTCTGGAAGAAAGTACATTCAGGAGGTGGAGTAGAAACGAAGCAGAATGATTGGAGAAGCCCAACACACTCCCTGGAATGTGACTTGTAACTGAGCAAAGGGGAGCCAGAGTCCCCCTTTGCTGCAACGAGAATGATTTATTACCTGAATATTTCCTCTCTCCCACCTGCCCCGCAACAATTAATCTCTTTTTATTTCTGCAGTATCTTTCCCTACAGGTAGTTTGAGTCAATAAATTCTCTCATGATTTAATATTAAGTATATTAAGAGTTAAATTAACAAGAGATGGCTTCTCAGAGTAGAACTCATACTCAGGTTAGTGGAGAGCTCAATCCTCTTATGATTTCAACCACAGCTTTTTCAGCAACTTCAATAAGCACAAAATTGAGATCCTTGGAAGACCACATCCTCAGTGCACCAAAAAATGTTCAATTTTTTTTTTGAAACAAAATAACAACAATCAGCTCTATTATAGAGCTGAAAATATGCTTCAGTTCATTAAGAAAAACAGACTAACCAAGATACTCATCAAGTTCAGACATCCTTCCTCCACCTCCCCCAGAAAAAGCTAATTTCTTTATCTGGAATATGATAGACTATGTCTAAATTACAGAGGAACCACTAAGTAAAATAGTTCCTTTTGTCCAGAAAACGATTTGCTGAACTCAAACACCAATGGGTTCTTGCATTAAACTAAAAATCGCATATTTTTCACACTTACTTTCCCAAGATTAAGAGGAGAAAAAAACATTATAATAGCAACTTCTGTTGAGATCCATGAATGACTACAGGCAGAAAGTGGCTAAATCTCCTTGGACAGGTTGTTAAAAGATTCCTAAACCTTTTAAATACTCCTCAGAGAGGGTAAGATTATTCAGATATCTTTGTTATGGTATTTCTAATATCAAGGGTTTTTTTCTAAATCAAACGCAAGCTTCACATCATTGTTTAAAGTACATCAACATTTTAAATTATGCCAGATGCAAAAAGATGGGGAAGAGTTCTGATTTTTAATGAAGGATATATTTCTGAGTCAGTACAGAGACATCAATACAGCCTTCATAACAGATAACAACTCAAATAAGATTAACCAACAAGAAGCAAATGGCAACCTTCTCTACTTACTACATTACTTGACCTGTGGATTTACTTTCAGGTGATAATACAAACATGCTTGGTATTAATAATAAAATGGTTTAACGTAACTTTTTTTTTTTTTTTTTTTTTTTTTTTTTACTTCCCCCTTAATTAACTCGTGCCTGTATAGTCAAAACACTAATCTATGGAACTGGTCATCTCAATTTGTTTCAAAATGGCCATTGATTTTGGGTGTCCTACTGAAGAGAAAATGGAAGCACTCAGCATCTCCACACAGGCCCTAGTAAACATAATTTTTCATGGTGTAGCATCTTTCATAGTAACTTATTTCAAATAAATAATAGTAGTATAAACGACAAAAATTCTGATCTCTGATCTAAGTTAAACACTGATTTTGTTTCATGATATTGATTTTGCAAGGTGCAGGTTAACAGAAGACCCACAGCATTTAAGTTGGATATAAATCCCAGAGCTCTCAAAATCTGTGAATCAGTCTTCTGCTTCTTAAAAAGTTTGCTACACTGTGACAGCTCGATCAAATGACATGTTCCTCTACCTTGCCTTTCTTTCGCTACTATTAGCCCAATAATACTTATATAAACATCTTCTTCCATCGCATTAATTGAAACAAATACACAAGTATAAAGCACAAAGACTGCATGAGGGTTTATAATGATAATGCCAGAAAACAAACAAAAGTAAAAAACCCCATCAAACCAGTGTATTGGTAAGATATTTTAAAAAGTAGATCAGTGGTTATCAGCAAATAACAGGTTTACACTCTCTCTTCTAGCTGTAGTCAATATCTAATCTAAGTACAGGTTCTTTATCTAAGTACAGGAAAACCTTCACAGAAGTAAAGCAATTAATAGCTGACTTCAAATGTGAGCAAACTGTATTAGCAAAGTTCAGAGGAATTCAATTTTACATTTAATCCAGACTAATTCATCTGACTGTCATTACCATTAGCAAATAACTGAATAAAGCTTTTGCTCACAAGAAGATAAGTTCCTTTAGACTATGAAGGTAAATCATCCATCATAAGAAAGGGGACTGCAGACTTAATAAAGGCTATTCTGTTAAAAGATAACATTAAAATGTGCTTGTTGCAACACGTATTTCTCCTTGCAGGAGAAAAGCTTCTCACCTTGCAAAGCTGAGTTTCCATCTTTGTGAGCAGACTGATAGTTAATCTGATTCATTTTGTCCTATTCTGGGCTTCATATCTGTTTTCATCTTTATGCTTCAGTATTGCTGGAATGAGAACAGCTGTGAATGGGCACGTTACTGTCAGCACATTCTTTGGAGGATCTGTACATGGGGTCTGACAGCAGCCTATGTAAGTCTGCTTCTACTCTGAAGAAAGGAAAAATGACAATTTCATAAATCTCCTGTCAGTATGTAGCATATTATTTTCAGCAACATTTTCCACCATCTGCCTCTGAATTCCATCTTCTTCATTCCACAAAAACGTATTCAAAGTGAATGTAAGTTGTAGCTGAAGTTAGATTAGGTAATTGCATCTCTTTTTTTTCAATATACAACTTTAGATTTTATGCAGAGGTTAAATGGTATTAATACTTCCAAAATCACATCATGTGCAGTAATGATAAAACAGTATCTTCTCCTCTGTTCTCTTGCTGTTCCAGGCTCTATTTTGCTATACTCCAAAGGTTAAATTCCAGAAGGAGAAGGCAAAGCTGTTTTCAAACTGCCTTAATTTCCCTCCAGGCAAGTAGAAGTCATCTCTGTTGTGAACTGCATTTCCAAGTTACCTACAGGCTGCTTTGCACCTTAAGAAAGCACTGAGCCAAGAACTGTTTATCCTCTGGTCCCATATCCAACATTAGAATTCCTGTAAAGCTGTAGAAGGCTATCAATGCACCAGGTCTATGCACATCAAATCCTGAAAAAATGGGAATTTCTATAAACATTTCAACAACCTCTGTCTTCTGTACATAATATAATAGCAAAGGAATAGGTAAATTAGAATCTACCATTTTATTTTGACGCTTGATAAGCAATTTTCTGATAAAGGTTTCCATCCAAAAATTCATATCTAGAAAAAGAATGGGGAATATGAACTGCAGAAAAAGTCACAGTTAAAAATAATCTGAAGCAAAATGACAAATAAAAGTCGTAGTTTTCACAGGCTGTAACCGACAGAACCACCAGTGTGTTTATTTAGGGTGCACTCTAGTGGACACACATATAACAAAACCAAAGACAGACACAAATGTTATGAAAAGACAGAAAATAAAAGCCACATGTTGGAAGTAGTAATTAGAATCATCTACTAGCATTTAAAATATGTCCTTAAAACTTGAACATATTTCCTAATTAAATACGAAGGCTGTATGAAGGCTGAAATTTTCATAGTCCACATGATTGGACATAAAATGTAAATGGACACGAGTTACTTATCAATTTGTGAAAATTTTCATCTAATTAATAAGATTCAGTTAGACATACTGGCTCAAAAGAGAAAGTCCACCTGTTTACCCTGTTACTCCATCCCTTTGAGACTGGCACAAGAAGCTGCTGTGCACATTGTGTTAACAGGTGTTCCTAGAACTGTAGTGTCTTAAAATGTTTCCTTAAAATGATACTGTTTTAACTGTTACTAATACATACAATCATAAACGGTGACAAAATCAGTTTACTGGAATATCAACCATAAAGGCATATCCATTCCATAGAAAAGGTTCTTGACTGTCATAGAAATTGCAAACCTATACCAATGCAGAATAAATGTAGATAGCAAAGACTGACCACCTTTTCACAAAAGTAGTTCCATTTTTCATTAATTAAAAAGTTACACAAACATTTCTAAGTATTTATACCTGGAAAGTGACATTTTCCTCTCTTGATTTTAAGCATGTTCCTATAAAACATGCCAACTAACGGCATTCAAAAGGCAATACAGCAATAAAGAAGGCAACAGGGTTTTTTTTAATAAATGTACTTTATTATTTTTAAGGGAAAAATAATATATTACTATACTAGAAATCAATAGTGCTTACCTTTTCAAAAACTGATAGGATTATGCTTAGTATGAGCTACATGAACAGAACAAGTTACTTGGAGCAGAAAAATATTTATTACATGATTGACCTTTGCCTGTTGGGTATATAGATACTTTTAACAGTTTGCCAAGGACAGCAAAACCCTTGAAGCTAGCTGTAATATAAACAAATTAAAGTGAAATGATCCCAAAACCTCCTTCATCCCAAAACTGAAGAATGCAATGAATGGACTAACTATGCACTGAATTTGTAATGAAGAGTATTTTCATTATACAATATTGGCAGTAACTTAATGTTAATTATCCAACTGACTCGTATTATTAGAAGACACGGAGATATAAAGGCACATTTTAGCCAAGAAGGGTAGGACTTCTTAACGCTGATGTCTTTTCCACTTACAATGAACAGAAACGGAACACTGTTGACAACATGTACCAAGATATCAGCGATTACAGAAATCTGTTCTTATAAAAAATTAATGCAATCTTTAAGGATTATAAAACTTATTTTTAAAGAGACAAATGTGGATCAAGCTAAATATTCTTCCAAATTTTTTTAGTAGTGAAGCTTTGAGAACTAATAATAGTATCTAGTGAAGACAACACAGATGTAGTTTATTGATTTGCAAATTCAAGACAAACGCAGAAAAGATTATTTCAAGACTTGACTCATCAAAACTGATAACTGATATGCAGACACTTGCAGCTCACCTAATATCCCATGATACCCAGAAAAGGTATAGCCTATAAAACATAGTGTTACAAAAAGCACCTCATGATTTCTAAGCCAGACAAGATCTTTTAGTTCATCTGTCTACCGAGTCACATAAAGTTCAATTTATTTCTTCCAATAAATTGGAAAAAAATTGGATTTTTGCACGTAGTTTGATGTGCAGAACTCTCCACCTTCTAATTTGCAAAGCATTCCCTCTTTCTATCAGAAACCATTCAAATTCTTGGAAAATCCTTTTTCAATAACCTTTTATTCTTTTAATATTTATTCAAATTATCATATTGTAGCCTCTACTCCAAAATAATGTTGACCCACTAATTATATCTATAATTGTTATGGTTACGTTCCACGAAGCAATGAGAAATAAGTAGAAAATACATTTACTACTTTCATTTCAGTTGCAGTTTTCTTCCTCAGAGTCGGCTGTGCTAGCTACTATGGTTTAAGAACAAAAAGAAAGTATCACATCCCAGAACTAACAGTCTTTCTACAAACACCCAGAAAGCACAGAAACTTAAACAACAGGTATGTAAATCAGTTCTATATATAAAATACATAAATTAAGATATTACAGTTCAGGACCAGCAAGTAATGAGTAGAAAATATATTTACTACTTTCAGATCAGTTGGGAACTTTCTTGTTCTGCTTCTGCCATGAGACCTGTTACAATCTAAAAAAATAAAGAGAAATTCTGTCAGTTGCCAGCATTAACTGAACATTGTGAAAACTTGACCATAAGTATAGTTACAAGTATGTTCATAAATATACTTAGAGAGCACTTATAAAACAGCCTGTTATTTAACCTTAAGCATAAAGCATATTAATATCACAACATAAATTTTTATTAATATCACAACATAAATTCTGAGCTAGAATTACACTACTGATACCAGAAATTAAGTAAGCAAATTATTAAGGCTAATAAAGGAAAAACGGTTCTGATAATGACGTACTAAAACCAGTGTAACAAAATCTCAAGTCATACCACTAACTGGAACGAGTCAGACATATCATATATTCATGACCACTCATAAGCTGAGTGATTTCACAGGAGTTGGCATCGTCTGTTAAATGTACTGCCATGCTTTACAATAAAAGAAGGCTGATTCATGTTCTCTCCCTGAACTGTCAACTATAAAACGAATAACAAAAAAACAAAACCAGCTGGGCATAGAAGATGTCTGAGGATCACAATCTAGACCCATAGTTGCAGTACTGAAAGTAGTACATTCACGTTGGCACAAGGCTCAGATAACTTGATTCTCAGTAGGTACTAGCCTTAGTGAACAGTGTGTCCTTAGATCTGGTATGATATGTTAAATGCTTACTCAGATATCTCTACACAAGATTGCATTCTGCTGCACAAAAAATATACTTCACACCAACCAGAAATATATAAATAACTTAAATCACTCAAAAGCGAGTCATCTTTTGTGATTTAGTACATGTTGTATACGACTATCTGCTCACATGGTAAAGGAAGGCTGCCTCCTCTCTGAGAATATTCATACTTTTATTTGTAACATATCTGAATACAAAAGGACATTTTAAATCTTGAGGACTGAGTCAGCCAACACCACACAGCCTTTTAGAACGACTTAACTTGTACCAGAGAACAGGCTATGAGCAGTTTGGAGGTTGTGGCCAAGATATTGTCCCTTAAAAGCATAGGAGAGAAAAAGCACAGTCTTAACTGCAACAGTTCTAACCTTTGATAAGTCAGCACAGAAAATTAAATCTGTAAGAATCAATCATTTATAATCTCCCTGTTCTTTCTAAACACTTACCTCCAACTGTCCATTCTCATCTAGCTCCTCAACTCTGGTCAAATTAGGCACTCCAGGTCTATCTGTAAGTTCAGCTATCATCTTCTCATTTTCCTATGGTAATGAAAACCAGTTTTCAGTTAAAAGTATTCCATGTCACAAATAATTATCTATAAAGAATATTTCAGATGTGTTAAAACGACATTATGTATTAATATAAAAAGAATACTTTAGATGCACGCTATACAAATGTCTTAGTGTGTGAATAAGGTCTTTGTATGCTTGTTAAGACTATTTTTAACAGGTTTTTTTTTTAATAACAGGAATTTTGGTTTCAGCTTCTGCATATTCACTTTCTTCTGTCACTTTCATGCTGTCATCTTTCTACAATTATGTTCTGTCAGTATTTTAGCAGTGTTTTAAAAACATACATATCTCTAAAATATGACGTGTTCCACGTAAATTTAAGTGATATTCACATTAAAAGCTTTATTGAGATAAATATGCCAATTATCAGTGTATGTTTTTACTGAAATAGCATTAAAAGACCTTATATTTACATGGACATCTGTATATGCACTGTTCTGTTAGTATAAATTCCTGTGCACCAGGATCAAGAGGCATTCCAATTCCAAACCACAGTTGCTTTTCCAGGTACAGTAAACGGACTTTGCGCTGACACACTGTAAAACACTACTGTCCAGACACTTAAAACTTGACATGAGTGAGTGTACACTGTAACCTAGGACAGTAGTATAAATGTGCCAAAAGAAAAAAAAAAGTATTCATTACCATCTTCAGGAGCTGTTGAGACCAGGTGGGGCCGTGCTCCCTGCCTCCCCCCTCTGGACTATCTTCTATTAATGGGCACAACAATGCCTTATCGCCTGACCCATAGATAACTCGCTCCTGGACTATCTCCTGTTAATGGCCCATCAAGGAACTGCCTCACGACTCCCCATCCCATTGTGAGATGCTCCACCCGGGGGGAAGGAGCCAAGCAGTCCATGCTAAATAAAAACTGAGATCTCGAACACCCTAGCAGCCTTCTTCCACTGGATTCCCAGAGGAGTTTTTCCCCCCCAATGGAGTTCCAGAGGACAAGAGCTACCTACTTACCACTGGACCTTCGGAGGAAGACCAGACTCTTTTACAAGATGGCTGCTTCAACAGAACTACATCCATCGCTTCAGGAGGACTGCAGCCACCATCTTATCGGACTGCTACTGCCACCCTAACAGGGTGTCAGGTTGTATTTCTGACTCTGTCAGTGTAAACCAGTGGGTTGTTTTTTTTTTTTTTCCCTGCCTTGTTATATATAAGTAAAGAACTGTTATTCCTATTCCCCATATCTTTGCCTGAAGGCCCGTTAATTTCAAAATTATAATAATTTGGAGGGAAAAGGGTTGCATTTTCCATTTCAAGGGAGGCTCCTGCCTTCCTCCGCAAACACCTGTCTTTCAAACCAAGACAACTACTTTCTCATAAATATCATCAAGGAATGTGAAAGCATCAACTAAGCTGACCTTATGCTAAATTTTGCAATAAATTTACACTCTGTTCTGAATATAAACTAAATAAACCTAATAGAACAGACCAAAACTCAAATAAAAAACCCAGACTGGAAGCAAGGTGCTAGACATTCTTGCCCCATTTTCACTTTTTAAAAAAAGAATTATGCATTACTTCAACATCCATGGGCTTCTGCCTTGTGTTTCATATTTAGTGCCTGCATCTGGAAAAGACAGCTGATTAACAGTATTTTCAAACCACTGTCTAAGCTTTGGCTTAAACCTCTTGATCTTGCCGCTGCAACAGCATTTCATCGTCTTCATTCTGCAGTTCCAATTCCCTACGTTCTTGTTCCAACTGACCCTGTAGTCAGTTTAAGAAAGGACAAATTAGAAGGAAAAAAACCCCACATTCATCTTCCCCACCTCTTTGCTTACAATGTATTTCACGATTGAAATATTAAATAAAATAAAAAGGAAGCACAAAACATAAATGCAATGCTAACAACATCAAGCATTTTCAGTATGATCTGACTCAACATTTTCATAGGTATTAGACTTCATGAATAGAAAGGCTTTGCTACCAAGAGGAAGAAGAAATAGACAACAGACGTTAGTGTGCACACTTAAGGTACTGTCTCATTCCGTGTACTCTTTATCAAGCTATATTCACTACCTCCTATACCTTGGATTAAGTTTGATACTTGGTATAGTATCAAAGAGAGCTGTATAGACAGATGAATCCATATAGAATCAGATCTATAGAAAAGGTTGGTAAGCAATGTCACTGACTTTAATCATCTTCATAAGCAACCTCTAATATTTCCAATAGGAAATACCTAATACAAAGCGTTTATTCTTTGTGACCCTAAGTCCTATTGCATCAAAGCTTCAGAAAATGCATAATCCAAGTGTTCACATTTTGTTGAATGTGTTGTTGCACTAGGGCCTAGAGAATATTGTTTCCTGTAGCACTCTGTGAGCGGTTATGTGCTGGTTTGGCTGGAAGAGTTAATTGTCTTCCCAGTAGCTAGTATGGGGCTGTGTTTTGGATTTGTGCTGCAAACAGTGCTGATAACACAGGGATGTTTTGGTTACTGCTCAGCAGGCTTACCCACAGTCATGGCCTTTTCTGCTCCTCACATGGCCCCACCAGCGAGGAGGCTGGAGGTGCACAAGGAGTTGAGAGGGGACACAGCCAGGACAGCTGACCCTCGCTGACCAAGTGAAACAGAATGAATGCATCCTACACTAGAACTGGGCTTCATTAGACCAGCACAGATACAAAATTATGCTTTTGATTTTAACATCATGAAAGTCAGCCATGTAAAAAAACCCAGTCAGATAATGTCAACATTACCACACAACACTAAGACTGTTAAACATGTGGTCAAATTCACATGACTCCTTTACAAAGCATAGCTAGAAACACAGATGTTATCTTTTTTTCTCGTATTTCAAGTCCACAAAGCATAGGATTCAAATTGCTTTATGCCAACAGAATCTTCAGGTAGCTAAGGAAAGAAAAAGGCACCTCATTGAATCAAGCTATACATGTTGCTTAAATATGCAATCTTCATTCCTTGATTCCCAACCATTTTCAGGACTCTATAATTGCGTATATGTTCTCATTACTTTTTTTTACGTTACTGTTATGATTGGCTACTACTCCCAGGCCTCCCAAAAATTTTTGCAATGATTTCTAGCTTTATTTGCACCAGCTCTTGTTCATAATTAACTACAAATACAGGCTACTTATTTTAAGCTACTTCCATGTAAGTCTTGAATTGGTTGCTTTTAACTTAGGCTCCTTCTTTTTTTAATAGCATTTGACCACATAGTATGTAAGTTTTCCTTTCCATGTGCTGACTAATCATTTCAGTTATTATTTAGAAAACTGAGATTAAAATATTTGTTTTATGCTACCTTCTATCAAAATCATTATACAGAGATTAGAAGTATACAGAGAGCTACAAGATGCCACAGCATCATATACCATTTATAATTAAGTATTATTAACCTGATGTTGTTCTTCAAGTTTCTGCTGGATCATTAGCTCTTCTTCCTTAATTTTTCTTAACTTTTCAAGTTCTACCAGGGCTGCCTCACGTTCTTGTTCCAGCTCAGTCCTCTCCAACATTCTCTATTTGAGGTAACACAGATTCAATTAAAAAAAATAGAGATTAAATAGCATCAATTATATCGTCACGAAATTTTTTGCCCAACATGGATCCACCTTTTTTTCTTCATCTAAGATTCTTCTGTAATTGTAAATCCAATGTGCCAGATACTCTATTGGATCTGCTGGCCGATACTCTACAACTTCTGCCAGTCCCTTTTTCAAGCAACTTCCCAGGCATCTCTTCAGATACTGAGATTCCATTCACACCTACTAACAACAGACAGACAGACATTAGCCATCAACGTCAGAATTAAACTAGGGGTTTTAAGAATTGTTGCCCCAGCCACCAAATACTGAATATGACATTCTTCTATTAATTGCCAAGTTAATAAAAAGAGTAAGCCTATTTAAATTCAATAGTGGTTCAGTTCTCAGAAGTTCCAGTGCTAGATAAGTTATACCAAGCACTGAAGAAAAAAATGCTCAAAACCATCCGTACCGTTTAGGCACATGTAATTCAGAAACTACTCAGAAATATGCTGTCAACTCTGGGTCAACATGACAGAAAAAAAAAAAAAAAAAAAAACAAAAACACAACAGAAAACTTCTATACAGATACTTGAAGAATAGGGAAGAAGTTCTGCAAACGATTATGGATAGGTTTTAGTTTGAACTAACAAAGCTGTCTTTAGGGTACGTACCCAAGACCAGGGTCTGAAGCAATCACTCTATACAGTTAGGAAAGACGCAAATCCCTGAACACACGTAAGGTTTTACTAGCCCAGCGCCAGTGAGCACGCAGCACACCTGCAACCCGATTTCTGCAGTGCTGCAACACCCGTCGTTTGCTGTCAACGGGACCGAACCCGCCCGGCGCAGCCCCGGCCCAGAGGCGGCAGCGGACCCCTCGCTAGGACGGCGCCCCTCGAGCAGCAGCCCCCCACCACACGGCCGGCACGGCAGGAGGGAGCCGGGGCACCTCACGCTGCTCTGTGGGAAAAGCCGCGGACGCAAAACCTCTCGCGTTCACACCGGCTCCTGAAGCGGCAGGCCCAGAGATCGCTATCAGGGCCCTGAGGACACAAATAGACCTCACTTGTCCCTACCATTTTCACCTGGAGCCTCCACCCACGACCTCTGCCCCGGGCTCTATTTAGGCATAGGCTGGGGCCTTTATTGCTCCCCTGAACTAGGCGGGCCGGTTTCCCAACACCGCGCCTGGGGCGATGCTGGGGTTCCCTGGTGGACCTGGCACATTACCCTGCCTCGCCCGGTTGCTTCGCGGACTGTCACTAGAACCCGGTGCTGCCGCCACTCGGCCTCTGGCACCGCCCCGCGCTATGGCCGCCTACGGCTGCCCCCTCTCGCCTTCCCTCAGGGAGCAGCCCCGCTCCTGCTGCGCCCTGGCACTAGCTCCCGAAGACCCAACGCAGCCCCGGGACGGCAGCCTCCGCCACAAACCGCCCCCCCACGCCCGCTCCTACCGACTGCCGCCGGGCGCCTCTCCACCCGCTTCCGCTACAGCCCGCGGCCAGCCGCGCGCCGCCCAGAACGCGCTGGGTTGCTAAGCAACACCGCACGCCGGCGCACGGCGACCTCTACGTGCCTTCAGGGGGTACGCGACTGGACGAAGGGCCCGGCGAGGGGGCGGTGCCGGCCGCCGGAGGTAAATCGCGGGCGCGCCCAAGAGCCTGTTCCTTCGCAGGCGGCGGGGATGAGCGAGCGGCGCAGCGATACAGCCGGGTCGGGGTGGCGGAGGGGTCATCCTAGGAGCGAACCCGTTTTAAACGCGTGTAACGCTATCTCTCGGTGAACGGTTCCCGCTGGTAACAGAAGGGGTTTCCACAACGACGACAAGCGTCTTCGATCAGTCCTGGGTGCAGCCACCTGACAACGTGCAGGTCCTCCCTCACGAGTTCCGAGACTGAATTGGTTCGCGTGTGTGTATCCGCTGGGAGATAAATGTAGAGAGCGACTGAGGGAAGGAGGTGCTCTTGGAGCTTTGGCCGGGGACCCGAGCTGACGCGGCCGGAGGGTGCTGCAGCCGAGCGCAGGGTGCCCTTTCGACCGCGGCGGGGATCTCCCGTGCCTCCAGCCAGGCCTCCAGCGCTGCGGCAGCCATCCTTTCTCCTCCTCCACGGACTTCGCGGCTGACACCCACCTCAGACGTGGCCACCCAGTTTGACTGGCAACTTGTAATCGGGCGTTTAAAACGCCTGCGGATAGTTACAGCTGAGAGAATTAGTTCAGCGTCTGTATTGATTCTAGCTCTTAATCGCACTAGTATCGCCTGGCAGCAGCGGAAGACTGCAGAATGAATTCTTGCCGGAAGGGAAGACTGCACCGGCGTCACGGACCGGCTGTTGAGGCAAGGACCTGGCGTCGGTATTTCTTAGAGAGCAACCGGCAGAAAACCCAGGCCGGGAGCAAGTATTGCCGCCCTTGGCCAGCGGATGTCGCCGGCGCTCTGCGGCTACGTTTCACAGGGCGGCAAAGGCGCAGCCGCCCTTGCCCCGAGGGCTGAGGGGGCGCCCACCCACCGGGCTGCGGCTGCCCCTTTAATGGCGCCCGGCAGAGGCGTTACCCGCCTCAGCCCGGCCGCCCCGCCTCGGCGCCACCCGCGCCTGCGCGGCGCCCGGCAGCGGTTCTGCGCCTGCGCGGCGATGGCGGCGGCGTCCGTGGGGCAGGTGGTGCTGCCTGGGGATGTGCTGCTCCTCCCCGCCCACCCCGACGAGGATGGGGAGCGGCTGCGGCTGGGTGCCGGCGCGGCCCCGCGGGGCCGGCTGCTCTGCGGGCCGGGCCTGCGGCGGTGCGGGGCCGGGCTGCTGGTGACCAAGTGCGGCCTGCTGCGGCACCGGCAGGCGGGCGGCGGCGCGGCGGCGGGCGGCGCCTACTGGGTGGACTCGCAGCAGAAGCGGGTAGGGGCGCGGGGGGCACCGGGTGTGTGCAGTGGGGCGCCGGGAAAGCCTCCGTCTTGTCCGTGCTTGCCTGACCCGTTTATCCGCCAACCCCGTTTGCAGTATGTTCCGGTCAAGGGCGACCACGTAATAGGAATCGTGACGGCCAAAGCGGGAGACGTGTTTAAGCTGGACGTCGGCGGGAGCCAGCAGGCGTCGCTGTCCTACTTGGCCTTTGAAGGCGCCACGAAGAGGAACAGGCCGAACGTGCAGGTTAATGCTCTTGTTTGTTGGCGGTAGTGCTTTAGTGATGTCGCTTGGTGGTGCTTCTGTTACGTTTTGTGAGTGTAAGGCGCATGTAAAAGGAGTGCGGGTTTGTTTGCAATGATTTCGCCTTGACCCTCTTCGGAGGTTTTTTTGCACGGTTAGGCGGTGGGCTTTCTGAGGCTTCTTAAGAGAACATGTACCTAGCATGTTTGCTGTCTGCCAGATGGCAGGCTTTTTCACTCCGTACGTTTTAACTTTTTCAGTAACACTGCGAGCAGCAGATGTAATTCATGAGTAATGTGCATCCGGGGGGGCGCTCTGAAGTTAAGGCTTTATAACAATCTGATACTGGTAGAAAATGTATTTTTAATGATGCTGTTATAAACAGTTTTGTGGCACATGCGTGCCATAGCTGCTGCATTCAACTGAAATACCGTCACCAGAACGTAAAAATGGACTGTAAAGAAAAACAAAATAGGTTAGTGGAGGGTTTTTTTGTTGAATTCCTGATAAATGATTACAAGAGCACGTTGCTTAGAAAGGAATGCATGTTTGGTATTTAAAAGAGGAACAGTCCATGAAATAAAATTCTGTACCTTTTTTTGTATCTTTCAAATTCCAGTAGTGGCACAAGATAATTGTGCCTGGAAGATGGGTCCTTTAGTAGAAGAAGAGAAAATAATTCTTATTATACCAGTTTACTTTTCGATGACCAATATATTAAAACTATCTTGTGGCCTTGTGAGAGGATCTTTTATCAACTGAGAATTTCTTACAAATGTCTAGTGTGATCTTCTCTACTACTGTTTAGGTGGGAGATCTTATTTATGGTCAGTTCCTTGTAGCAAATAAAGACATGGAACCAGAAATGGTCTGTATAGACAGCAGTGGAAGATCAAGTGGGATGGGAATCATTGGACAAGATGGCTTCCTCTTTAAAGTTTCCTTAGGTCTAATAAGAAAGTAAGTACTAAAAAAAAGTAAGTAGTCACTCTGACGTGTAATATGGTGGGTAGGATTTGCTCAGGTGTTTCCTCTGAGCTGTGTGGACAATTTGGTAATTGGAGTATGTAATTGTTTTAGTGCACTTATACTGGTTTTACCGAGTAGAGCATGGATGTTGGCCTAGAAGGAAATCTTTTTTTCCCTCTTAAGAGATTTAGAGTCTCTTCTACGTGGTGTTGTGTGACCTGTTTAACAGAAGTGATGTGGTCACCAAGGCAGTATGGAAAATAAAACTAGTGACCTGGGGAAATCAATTGTTAGGGCTAGGGTTTCAGGTATGTATCTTCTACCTTGGAGTTTAAAAATTGGAAATGCTTACTGTCCTTTTTCTGCTTAATGGGATAGTGGGGGATGTACATTTGACTGACAGCTGATTAAAGGGGTCTTTCCACATCAATACACACTATTTTTCTGACTTCCAAAGAAAAATAAATTGCATTGAAATAAGGATGCAGCTAAAAAATTTGTGGGATTTTCATTTAAAACTGGCATGTTAATCCAGGAACTGTTTCATAAGCTTTTAAATGTATTGTGAACTTCAGAGTTACTTATGCCAATGTAAATGCAAGATTTTTGTGACTATCAAAGAAAACCAGATTATATGGATAAATGATAGTCAAGCTTTGTTGTTGGCTTTGGGTGTGGGGGGGTTGTTTTTGTTCTTTGGAAAAACAATGTGGAGATGCAGAGCAGCTATTTCATACCTGTTTTTTAAGGTAATTGTTTGTCTGGTTTACATGTCCATTGGGAGTCAGCGTGAGCTGAGACAAATATTTTTGCAGCCATTCTGCTTGTTTCCCCAATTCTGTCTGTATGCGAGTAAAGAAATAACAGTGTATTACAAGTGAACTGCTAAATCCTGATATGCTTGTTTCTTCTTTAGAAAGCCTGTTGAAGCTTGGTTTAATCCTAGATGTATTACAATATTCTTAACACTTTAATTTTTCAGTGTGCTGTCACCTAATAAAACCAAAATATTCTATGTTTACTGGTGTTAGTATTGTCTCCCGAAGGAGAAGGGAAGTCATGTTTTGAAAGACACATCTTTAACTCTGGTATCAAATTTATCAAACAGTACTTTAAACATGTCACTTTGTCAAACAGTGTAGTTTTAGAATTTATTAAATCATAGAATTCACTTTAAATGTCATCTTTGCATCTAATCAGGAAAAAACAACTAAATTCACAAGTGCTGTATTTTTTTAGATGCATGTATTTTATGAGAGGGGAATTAAAAATCTGGTACTGTATTGCTATTTTGGATGTATATGCAACTTGATCAGTATGCCTTTTGATGTTGTTTAGCTCCCGTAATGCCATACTGTGGTTTAGTTATTGGTTGATAACAATGTGGTGTCTATCAAATGTAAGCACTTCTTCCTCTGACTTTTTTTTTAATTTTATTTACAGACTCTTGGCTCCCAAATGTGAAATAATTCAGGAGTTGTCACAATTGTACCCATTTGAGCTGGTACTGGGAATGAATGGAAGAATATGGGTAAAAGCAAAAACAGTTCAACAGACTTTAATTATAGTAAATATTTTGGAAGCCTGTGAATATATGACTGTAGAACAGAGAAAACAAGCGCTTGCAAAATTGTCAGGGAATTGATAAGAGAAAACCTTGAGGAATTGTTTGAGAAGACTGTGGGGTGTTTTGGTTATATTTGTATTCAGATTTATATTAAAAGCCATTTTTTAAATAAAGTACTAGACTTTTGTTGTTCCCTTTATCCACTCGGCTTGTTTTTGTCTTGTTTAGGAACTTTGTTTTTACTCACGATTATGAAACCCTGTTTATTTTTATGAATTTTCTGACTGTTGTGGAGACAGTCTTTAAAAGCTTCCATTAGCTGTGAGTTTTGAGGTGCAACTACTGAAGTCTTCTGTAAGGAAACAGGTCAATTTGTAAACTGTATATTTGGATTTTTAGTCATTATTAATATTAAAACTTCAAACAATACAAGTTTACTTGAGGTAGTGGAAAGTATCCTGCAGGTCATTCATTCTGGTCAGATGCTCTATTTATACAGTGACAAGAAGTGATTATTTAATATTTTACAAAATTTTGGAATAGACAATGCAGGTGGAGAATACCAGAATATAATTACAGGGCATAGTGTAAAATAATCATAGGGTGGTTAAGGTAATGATCAGATAAGACCCAACATGCGGTCACAGTGACCTTACCACTTTCCCTAAAAGATAACTTGGCTGGTAATATTAAGGAAGTAGTGATTAGGACATAAGTATGAACATTCAGGAAGCTTGATGGCTCACTGGAGGTTAAAAACATACACTTGACAGCAGGGCTATTTGAAGTCATTTGCAACTTTTTCATAAGTGCAAAGCCCACTGCATTTCTCAATTCTAGTTATTTTAGATCTGTTTTCTTTAGTTACAGCACAAAGATTCCATATAGCTTTGCTTCATGTTTAACAAAATCAGCATGTCTGAAAAAGTTATGTTAGGCTTCATTGTGTAGTAGTTTCTCACGTGCATATGGAGGAAATGCTTCCTAGGAAGGATAAGTTGTCAGTCTATTCTAGTATGTGAATAGTTTTCTACTGTTTTTTTTTTTTTGAGAGAGTGAAAACCCTGGCGTAATGGAAGGGGAATTACTGGTGACTACTTCCTGTGGGAGAAAAGTTTGGCTGTATTTACCCAATGAACTGCTTTGGAGCTGTTTAAGCAGTTATTTAGATCTATGGTGTTTTGTGGTTCTTGAGCTGAATAGTTTGATAGCAATAGTTAAAATATTAAAAATGGACTAAATAGGGTAAGCCTGAATACAGTCTTAATTCCAAGTGGAAGCAAAATTCTTCCTATTTATTCCGTATTTCATCCAAAGTTCGGCCTGCGGCATTTGATGATGGGGGGTTTTTTGGCACATCTCTCATCTAGAAATTGCCTCAATTCAGAGCCTCTCTGAGTCATCCTTAAAATGCTTACGTAGGGCTTCCCCTCATTCAATAAAAACACAACTAATGGTTTCTATGTGAGTCTAATGGCTACAGTTCATAATTCTGGGTTTCGCTGTCCTCCCTATTTAGCATTTAGGATATTGCTCATCTGGCTTGGTAGATCTTTAGTCGTTTTTTTCACCTGTCTTCTCCCAGACAAAGTGACTTTCATTCACATTCTGTAAGTCTTTTAAGCCTGCAGTCTGTCTCTTACTACACATGAAAAGCTGTAACTTAATAAGGATTTCACTAGCTCTGCTCTTCTCCAGTGTTTTCTCAACTGTAGCTAACCAGAGCAGGTTTTCTATTAGAACAATAACTGGCATAAGCAAAAAAACCACTTGCCAAATCATCTCAGGGTGCTAACTTTGTTTTCTGTGAATGTTCTTGGATCATAATAGTAAAACCACAGGAATGGAGAATGACATGTATCATTTCCTGAAGAGTTGTGGCTTGAAATGCAATTAGCCTTACCACTCCCCCTTCTACATGTCTAAGCAATCTCCCTTCTCTCCCAGAAGTCTTGAGTTTTAAGCCTAACCTGCAAGATGCGTGAACAATCCCCAATTTAAAAATGCTGTTTTGGTAGTGCAGCATAAACAATCCCCAATTTAAAAATGCTGTTTTGGTAGTGCAGCATAGCAAATGGTGACCTTTTCAATATTATCAGTGCTCTGTTTCACACCACCCATTACAAACTCCACTATCAACTGCTTATCACCCAAATATAACCAGTTAAATCAAGAACAGGAAACAAAATGCATTAAAATTATGCTTGTTTTCAACTTAACAAAATGGTTTATCCGTGAAGTACTTGAGTTTTACCCCTTACACAATCATTTTAAGTATGTACTACACTGAAGTTTGATGATTTATGCAGTGGCAAAAATGACAGCGGTTGTGAGCAAAGTGGGTGTGGGGAGAAACGCTTGAGCGCAAATACATTTAAACACGTTACTGAAAGAAGACAGTATGGCGTTTGGGGTTTTGTTTTCAACTTAAAAGAAAACTATGTGTTCTTCAAACCAATTACTAGATTTGACAAGCTTTATCTAATGAACAAAATATTCAAGCAAAATCTCTATGATGGCTTTGTGAACTTTTAGCTCTGGCTAGGTGACTAAACCAGCGTCACCAAAAAGTGACCTAGGATATAACTTGGTTCTAGGAAGAAAGACTGATCATGAGTTAATTCTGTATTCTGCTGGAAATGTTACAGGAAGTCCTTTACATTCCCATTAAAGGCACATGAACACATATGTTTCAGGAAATAGAACTTGCAGATGTGATGCTGCGGACTTGAAATGTACCTTGCTTAGTAGAATGTCTTTCTTTTGCATTTATCTGCTTGACGTATGCCCCTGTCGGTTTAAGTCAGAGTCATTCAGATACTTCAGATTGTGCATTAGGTGCTTTGTTATATTGCTTTTCTTTCGTTGTGATGAAAGTTAAGTAAGCGTTGTAGATGTCAGTGTGGACACAGTCGGTGTCCTCAGAGATGAAGACGACATCCACAAAGAATGAAATGGAAACCATACATTGAAAAGATGAAATACGTATTTTGTGGCCCTTCATAGGTTAATACGTTCTATAAAGACAACAAATGCTAACAAAGTACAGATATATAGTGTTGAAATTAAGTGTGATAGTAAAACACTGGTATTTGCTCTAGCAGAAGAGAATTGCACAAATAATTCAATGTAGTAAGAGGATTAAAAGCCTAACTCTAAGACTATGGTTAGAGTGTGGCTGTAGCTCTGCTAGATTAGAAGTTTGCTGTGCCCAGCTACTCATTACTGCCTTACCACCACAAGTTGCAACTGAGGTTTGCTGGCCTGTGTGTTTGATTCCTAGCCAAGTTCTGTCAAAATGAACCAAATTGGCGTCAACACTTTTAATAGCAGGGTTATTTTGGTTTTCTAACGCAGGTGTTGGCAGAAGAGGTTATGGAATTTCTCTCTCGGATTTTAAATATTAAGAGCAGCTCATCTACTACTGGAGAAGCTCAAATTTGTTAGAGAAAGCCCAGTTTTCTTCCTTAGTATTTCAACAAATAATTCCGAGTAACGGCAAAATCAACCAGTAAATCAACAGGTGATTTTAAACCGTACAAATTGGTTACCTCCAAACTTTACATATGTATATAAAAAAATATTTACACCAGTTTTTCTAGCTGCATGCAACCAACTTGGTGAGATATGTTGTTTGAGTATAGAAGCTAGCTGTCTTAAGGCCAAGGACACTTTACTTAATTGTATTAGTAACACAAGCCTTGTCCTTACTGATGGCTTGTATAGATTGCAAGGTGCATAACTACTGTTGAAGCCTACAGCAAGGAATTACGCAGGTCAGATTTGCCCCAACAGCTTGAAAAAGAGATAGCCTAGAAACATGTTGGGTGCCTGGATTTTAATAGAGACTATGTGGTAGTTGTGGGCGGTTAACCAGGTCCACTGCAGAATTACTGTTTTCCTCAGATGTCCTGATCTCACAGAAGTGCAGTTCCTGCCTTTTCGGTGCTATCAATATGGATATTTCGGGATGTTCAGGAGCCTGTTTTTGCTTATAGAGCCTGAAACCTGATCACTATTCTAGTGGCTTGAATAGTCATTAAAAATAACTCTTTTTACTAGGCCTCAGTGTCCTACCTAGTATGAGACAAACTAAAAAACTGGAATAGAATAACAGTATAGGTAGCACTGCAGTAAAGGGAACAAAGGAAGACTATAGGCCACGGAGATTCAATTCAGTTACACTTACCTGATGTAAAGATACTGGAGACTGAAGGACAGACAGGACAGAGTCTAGTTGGAGGCCTGTATCTAGTGGAGTCCCTCAGGTGTTGGTACTGGGACCAGTACTATTCAATGTGTTCATCAATGACCTGGAGGAGGGAACTGGGTGCACCATCAGCAAGTTTGCTGATGACACAAAACTGGGAGGAGTGGCTGACACACCAGAAGGCTGTGCTGCTATTCAGACACCTGGACAGGCTGGAGAGCTGAGCAGGGAGAAATTCAATGAAATACAACAAGGGCAAGTGTAGAGTCTTGCATCTGGGAAAGAACAACTCCATGTACCAGTACAGGCTGGGGACTGAGCTGTTGGAGAGTAGCATAGGGGAAAGGGACCTGGGGGTCCTGGTGGACAGCAGGATGGCCATGAGCCAGCAATGTGCCCTCATGGCCAAGAAGGCCAATGGCACCCTGGGGTGTATTAGAAGGAGTGTGGTCAGTAGGTTGAGAGAGGCTCTCCTCCCCCTCTACTCTGCCCTGGTGAGACTGCCTCTGGAATAGTGTCTAGTTCTGGGCCCCTCGGTTCAAGAAGGACAGGGAACTGCTTGAAAGAGTCCAGCTCAGAGCCACAAAGATGATTAAGGGGGTGGAACATCTCCCTTATGCTGAAAGGCTGAGGGAGCTGGGTCTCTTTAGCTTGGAGGAGAAGAGATTGAGGGGTGACCTCGTTAATGTTTATAAATACGTGAAGGGCGAGTGTCAGGAGGATGGAGCCAGGCTCTCCTCGGTGATGGCCAATGATAGGACAAGGGGCAACAGGTGCAAGTTGGAGTATAGAAGATTCCACATTAACATAAGGAAAAACTTTTTCACTGTGAGGGTGACAGAGCACTGGAACAGGCTGCCCAGAGAGGCTGTGGAGTCACCTTGTCTGGAGACATTTGAAACCTGCCTAGATGTGTTCCTGTGTGAGCTACTCTAGGTGGTCCTGCTCTGGCAGGGTGGTTGGACTAGATGATCTTTCAAGGTCCCTTCCAACCCCTACCATTCTGTGATTCTGTGACTAATGACCTCATCCGCTCTTTCCAAAGGCTTTGGTTATCTATTGCATTGTTGTAAATGGTAGGCTTTTCTGTGATTCAGTGTTTATTAGGCCATTGCCAAAAGACATTTGTATAAGCATCTGTATACCCATAAAAGACTTACTAATTCTTTCTTCCCGCTCTTGTCCAGATGGAGGGTGTTGCACCAATCTCTTCTTGCTGTTCCACTGTGAACTGCTCATGTGGGTGAAACTGATTTTAAAGCACCTGTAGGTCCTTTGGTTTCTTCAGCGACTACCGCACTGTGGTCTTAAGATAACTTTAAGATCCTGTGTCCAGGCTGTCTGTAGACAGACTGGTGCTTTTATTTCTTGAGAATCAGGATGAGGTAGAAAACGCCACCACATAAGTACATATCACTGTACAGCCTCCAAACACAAGATGGCTTTTGCCTGGTCTAGCTGAAACCTGTCAGTTTGCATCTGTGTGGATATGCCTTTAGAAGCACATGGGTGAAAAGTTCAAGCTGTATTTTTGTTTATATGCGTCCAATCTTATTGGCTCAATATTGAAAATCTTAATCAGTCTGGAAATCCTTCTAAAAACATAGGGCCCAGATCCTGCCTTAGCCCACCACTGTCTGTTTCCTTGTTGCTTTTGAGATCTCCTGTTTCCTGATAGAAAGGACAGTTTGTTTAATATAAGCCATTTGTCTAACCGCCCTTGGTCTACAGCTGATCTATAGAAGCATGATCCAACAAGAAACAGAAATAATTAACTTTTGAAATAACACACAGCTTTGTCATTCTGTATATAAATTGAAAGTTTCGTAATGCTAGATCATGTTTTAGCATAGATACTGATACAGTGCATGCTGGCTGACTTATGCACAGGCATGCTAGGGAACTTTAATTAACTGATAAACAAGCAGTTTGCAGACTGATACTCTTAATTCAGTTTAACTGCTGTATAACTGAATTATGAAAGCAGGAAGAGAAGGGCTCAATGTGCTTAAGAACACTATTCAAAACCTGAGAACTAGATCAAATATTGGTGCCTGTTGCTCTGTGAAATGTTCTTTTCGTGGGCATTAGGGACTTTATTATTCTTTTTAATAGGAAAAAAATGTGTGAATAACATCTGAATAGGTGTATGGAAAAGCTAAACTATAGATCAATCATAATATGGTTTTATCAAGAGGGAAAAACAGAAGACCAAAGAGGTCAAATTCCCATTCAGCTTCTCTGCCAAAACCTCTCTACCTTTCTAAAGCAAAGGCAGCAAAGGCTGTCTAGTAAGGACGTCTAATAAGGACAAAGGAGTTGTTGCTGCAACTCCACTGATGCAGCACAGTAGCTTTTCATGGAAAGCAAGCCTTTCTGGAGACATAGGCAGAGAAGGTTAGATTCCAGTATTTGCATGACACCATTTTTGAGCGCTGCATCTACTAAAAGTGTCCGTGCATTCAAGGGGGTTTGCTGTTTTGTAAAGTAGGAAGATATTCTTGGATGGAATCCAGATATGTGGGCTCAGATTTTTGTGCATTTTTCCTTTTTTACAAGAGGGACAGATGAAGTCAGCGTTACTTCTGTGATTAACTGCTTGTTGTTCTTGCCTGATGCCTTGTCATGGACTACCAAGAGCAAAGACTAAATAAAAAGATGTTTTCATCTTGTGATAGGTGGTTTTTTTCCCCCTTCAGGAATACTGGCTACCTTTGAACTGTGAAAGCCAGCTGCCAGATTGTTAGAGGTGTAACATGCAGAAGTATCATTAAGAAAAAAGTTTGGTTTATTGTTTTGTGTGCTTACCATGGCAATAAAATAATGGAGCTGCAATTCTGTCATTGCCAAATGTTGACAGGTGGAGCTACAACCATTGTGAAATTCAGAAGAAAGGCATGTTGACAGCCTGCAGAAATTAGTGTTTTAATTATATGGTGATGGCTGACCAAATTAATCAATCATTTTTTTGTCATAATGTTTTTCCAAAGATTGCTGTGGCACATTGGCAAAGGTAAATATATTCTAATGCTGATTACATTTCAGAAACAGTGAGAAAGCCACTTCAGCAAATTATGATTGGTGTTGACAGAGGACCTTCCCACGCTGGTTAAAAAGTAGAGCTATAATTTGGTTTCATAGATTTCCAAGCAAAAAAGCGGCCCCAAACCCTACAGTCCACCCAGATTCCCCAGCTCTTTCAGGTAGTCTGGTAATGCTGTTTCTGCCATGAATTATTTTTTAATTGCTGGTAAGTCTGAGTGACTTTAGTGCATTTTAAAATCCATTTCATTTCTAAAAGCATGTGTATAAAAAAAAAGCATAGCTACTATAATTTTGGGCAAAAAGACCCAAAATCTTTTCCCTGCAACTGCCTGAGACCATGTCATTCTGACATGTACTAAGCAACATGATATAATGGGGATCTGTTTTGCAAAACTGCTGCTTGGTGTTGCTGTCCCGCAGCGCAGGCCTGCTGTGCTCTGCGGTAGGAGCAGGGCAGCATGGTCAGGGAGCAGCCAGCCTCTGGGAAGTGGTGTGGTCATGTGCTCAAAGGGGTCTGTCGGGATGCTCGGGCAGGCTTCCAGGTGATGTTTCCTGGTGCATCCCAGCACACGTGGTATGTTGCCTTCGTTTTGGTCTGTGCTATTGTTGCTTCCAGTTAGCACAGACCTTATTTTGTGGTGAGATTCCTCAAAAACCCAAGCTCTATGCTAAAGATAAACAGAAACTGCAAATAAGAAGTAAACTGAGCAGGTCTAATTGCAGTGCCTGGTGACGCCCAGTTAAGAGAGAGGTAAGAAAAGGCCATTTGGTCTAGGTAAGTTCGGGACATATTGAAAACCCGTAGCTGGCATTTATTTGGAATGTAGACTCTCTGATACCATGAACGAGGTTATGTTCATTCCCCTGAGCTGCTCGTTGTGTTACTGACCAGACTGTGCTGTCATTGCTACGCCCTTGCTGTGTTTGGTGTTGCGTATTGCAAGCGCCAGGTTGACAGACCTCAGAAGATGGTCCCAAGGTAGTGAAGACAATTCCTCTGAGTTCCTGGCTGGAGCGATGCCTAGTGGCCACAAGTAACTGAAGAAGCGCGTTCGTTAAGTGATGTCGTGACATGTTACTGGCTGGTTTATCAGAGCAAGTATAGTCTTGAAGGTAATGTATATATAAGCATTTTAAGTGCCCCATTAATCAGATTACTTGAATGATAAACTCACTACATTCTTGGGCTTAAGTTGTTATGTTTGGGGGGGGGGGGGGGGGGGGGTTGCCTTAAGGACATTTAAGCACTATATCTTAAAACAGATTTCGTTTCTTTCTTTGCTTAGCCAGAACCCAAACCAATCCTAGTGAGGGGAAATGGGTCCCGGGAGGGGACAGCAGGATTTTGTTCATTCCAGTCCGTAGCGGCGGGGATGAACGCGCTGCAGCGCTCGGCGCGGAGCCCCGGAGGCGCTGGCCGAAGGGCACTCAGTGCTGCCGGGGCCGGTCCCCGCTGCGCGGCGGGGCGCGGTGCCTGCGCGGAGGGCCCCGGGGGCGGTGCCTGCGCACCACCCAGCCGCACGTGCCCTGCGGCGGCCGCGGGGCCGGGAGCGGCGGCGCGGAGCGCTGTGGCACTGTGAGTGCGGGGGGGGGCGGGCGGGGGGCGCTCGGCAGGGAGGGTGGGCGGGCGCAGGAACCGCCGCTGTACCGGCCGCGGGGGGCGGGCTGCGCCGCCCCGGCCCGGCCTTTCGCCCCATCCCCGCTCCTTCTCTGCGCCCCAGCCTCAGTGCGTGCCGGCCGGGCAGGCCCTTGTAGCGGAGCGCGGGAGAGGCGGCCGCGGCTACCGACCTGTGAGAAAGGGGGGGCCGGGGAGGGCCGTGCAGGACGGGCGTGAGGGGTGAGGTGCTCTCCCGCCGCCCGCTGAATGGCCGTGATGGCCTCCTGCTCTCACCGTCCGAGCTCTGCCGCTTCCCCCCACGTTCTGAGGTCTGAAATCCTGCTCTTGCCTGTCCTGGTGATCCCGGCTTTCTTGTGTGACTTAACCTGAGTGTAAGCAAGCACAGCAAGATCAGTGAAAGACAGAGACTCTTTGCCTCCTTTCTCATGTCATTCCTAATGCGTTGGTTTGGTCTTGGGTGCAATTGCACTACTCAGACTTAAGAAATCCACTGAAGGCATCTTCAGGCTGCTTGAAGTACCAGTCTGGAGTCCTCTCAGCCTTGCCTTCTAGAACCACAGGGACAATTACCCCATCAGACCTGGTTCATAGCACACAACAGAAAGGGTAAACCAAGTTGTGGGAAAATTGTCCTCAGCTGGGTGTATCTACTGAGATTGATGTGTTGCAGCTTCATTTATGCATAGAGCCCCCCCATGTCCTATGGGTTGGAGTAGAAACGTATTTGATTATCTTGTATTTTTGCTTTTGGTAGCAATTTTGCTGTTAGGAATTATGTAATGGGAGGAATGTGAAAGTTAAAGTATAAGCAAGGCCTAAGAATCCAAAAAGCTGGAAAAATAATTCTTAATTTAAGCTTGAATCTGCAGGAGTTATGTCTGGGTTGGAATAGGAGGGATCATTTGCTGCCCAGAGGAGCGCTGTGGTTTTGTTTTGCATTATTAGTGGGTCTGTCGGTATTCCCCTTGCCCCCCCCCCCCGCCCCCCCCACCTCTGCAGACTGCCACAGCGTGCCGCTTTCCTCTTCTGGATCCCCAGCAGACCTGTGAGTTTAGCCTGTTTCACCTTCTCGTAAGTACTTTGCAGTTCTGTGCTCCAAGTACTTCCTCCCATCTCTGTTGTATCTCCATTTTGCTGATTGAGCAGCGATTTGAATTTTCCCACACAAAGTATCTAGCAGTATCTGTTCTCTCTGAACACACACTACAGAGTTGCAAGATTTCCAGTGTTGTGCCAGAGCTCTTTGCTCTCTCTCACTCAAAACAGAAGGGTTGTTGAGATGCTGGATTTCTTTAAAACAGTCTGAGAATGGGGGAGATTATTTGGTCTAACAACTAACTTCCTTTCAAAGGAGTACGATTTGCTTGCTAAACACAGCAGCTTTCTCTTCAGCTAGAGCCAAACACAGTGTTGTACTGAATTCAGTAATGACACATGCGCAGACTGGGAAGAAAGCTAGAAAGATGACTGTTATTTGCGACATAAGGAATGGTTTGTTACAGGATCTTCACAATGGTGAAAAGAAAAAATCCCTCCTGTTGTGAAAATTATTTACATTCATGTCATCAGAAATGTTAGGAGGTTTCTTTCTGTATTGTTTTTGGAATGTAAAGGACAATTTAAGTTGGAAGGGACACTGAAGCTTCTCTAGTCAAATCCCCACTTAAAGCAGGGCTAATTTTGAAGATCAATCTGTTTTATAATCCTTAATGGTTTTTAAAAGCCCGTGAAATCTTGATGAGCATGTTACCAGGTTACTGTGAATTGTAAATTTTCTTTATAGAGTTAGATTACAAAGATATTTGTAATCATATGACTCATTTGGGGGGGGAAATGGCTCATAAAAAACAATCAGCTCAAATTGTTTGGGATATGCAAGTTGTGACAAAGCTCTGAAAGATTTTTAGGCTTCATATGGAATGTCTTGGGGAGGTTGGGAGTAGGAGAAGAAGGGAAGGAGCAGTAGTCAAAGCCATTTTAGACTAGCATATGTGCTAGTGCAGTCCAGCTTGTGAGGGTGCCCAGGAGCGTCTCCACTTTTGCTCAACTGCCTTCTTAGGAAAACTATGTAAGTAAGTCTATGTGCTACCCTGAGTTTTATTGTCAACTTGAACACACAGACTTTCCAGGGGGTTTTTGACACAGCTGCAATAGGTCCTGTTTATACTGGTAAAATAAATGTTTAAGAATAGCTATCCACTTAATGACAATTTTTTTCTCCGGTTGTGGGTGGAGGGAAATGAGACATCTAGAAAACCGTGTTTTAACTGGTCTTTACACAAAGTGAAGGCCATCAACGGGCACTTAAAACAGGATTAAGACTAAGCTTGTTTAAATTCTGGTTAGCTGAGTACTGATAGACCATAAAATAACTCACTGTTATCTTGGAAATCTCTTGTGGTCACCACAAAAAAACACAAAAAGATGTTTTTCCTTTTTCTTTGGCCTCTGGTCTCTGTAAAGAGAAGTGCTCATTCCTTTCTGGAGGTTTTAGCAATTGAGAGTGTGCAGACCTGATAGTTCCAAAGAAAATTATGCTCTTCAGCAAAGGGATGTTGCCAGTAAAGCAGGTAACCAAGCATAGAAATGCTGGATTGATTCACCAGTACAGCCTCTATATTGAAACTTTTTTCTAAAATTGTGCATTGTGATGGATTTTTAATTGTTTCCAGGGTTGTTTGTATTGTTTTGGCCTGCAGTGTGCATGTGGGGCGCTTAGAAGTAGAATAGGCTGAAACATAAGGAAAATATTAATTGTAAAAATGCACAGTTCTACAGAAAAGCATAGTTTAGCATGCAGGTCTTAAAGTTTAGTGCTGTGTTCCCAGCTTCAGAAAAGCTTTTTGTAATTCCTGTTTCCTGTACCCACCCCCCATAAAGAGGGTAACCATTATTATTTAAAAAAAAAAAAAAAAAAGATATAAGAGATAAAAAGTTGAGTTATTAAGATACCTTTAAAACAATCCTGCTGTGATTGGACAGCTGTTCTTTCATAACCGCTGCAGGGTGACTGTGGCACATATTGCTGAAAGCCAGGTCCTGGCTGCAAGGCAAAAGCTCCAGAGCTGGACTCCTGCCTAGTCCTGCCTACTCGCTACCCGTAGCAGCACCAGAGAGTCTTCTCTCCTGCCTATGCTTGCATTCGGGAGGAGCTGGTGGTGGCTGATGCTCCTGCAGGCTGCATGGGGTCTGGTGAGTGCGTGCACCTAAATGTTAAAGGCTTATGGGATCCTCTATTGTATCTTCTCCTTGTGCATTATGGCTTATGGGATGCCTGGTTGTATCTTCTTATTGTGGATTGTCGTTTGATGTTTAAAAACTCATAGAGTTTGATCACAAGGCAGTAGCGTCTGTATTTTAAGGTGAGGTGGAGGGTTGTGAAGTTATTTTGAGCCTCAGATTTCCTTATTAAAAAGTAGGTAAACAGAAATGAATCTGCTAGGTGCAAATGCTCAGCTGTTTTCCGTTTAGTCTCTTTACTTGGGGTTCAGTGACATAGATGTGTCAGGGTTCAGCCTGTCTCATTAGCAAATGTTTTCATAATCCTGGCTGCTGTTTCCCATACATATTTTTCAAAGTGGGTCGCTATGGTGTTAATTTAGGAGGGGAGGAATTTCAGTATCACCATCTGGAGCTGCTTCCTCTGTTCCCCTGTTTATTTTAATAGCAAAAGAGTTGCATATTTGAATTGTGGGTTTTTTTGTCAGTGAGTGGAGACCAAAGAGTACAAATACATTAAAGAGGTGTGTTGACTAAGCTTAATGATCTCCTCTCTATCAACTACAGCTAAGTAGAAGCTGGCTTTTAGCAATGCTAATAATAAAAAGCTATGTGAGAACTACTCATCGATCAGTTGCCACAAATTTGGCAACATTTTTGTAGACAAATGACGTGCACAAGGGATTAATACTTGGTTTTTACTCCCCCTCTCTTGTAGCTAAGAATTAAGAGAAAACCAGTTCTTGACCAGACAAGATTCAAGTCCAAAGAACAGTGAGATAATCAGACTCTCTTAACACAAAGATACTGCTGCATAACTGCAATACATTTACAGTTACATTTTTGTCATTCTGGGGTCAGGATGGTCTCTGATCTGAGTCAGAGGCAGATATCAAAAAACTGTCATTACAGTATGACTGTATTGGAAAAAAGTGTGTAGAGAAAGCAGATATGGTCAAGGAAGTTTTCCCTTGGTTAGAACTAAGTGGTGAAATGGGGTAGAATGTGTTCTCTTATCTGCATTATGTTTGTGTAAACTGGCCTTGTTTCCTGCTTGGTGTCATGGATTACTGACGTTTCTAGATGCTGCGATACTGTCTTCCTTGGTACCAAGTATGCTGTTAAAAGAGCAAAGCAATCTTGTTTCAAAATATTTTCTAGCTATTTCTGCAGGTAGGCAGTTGGTTGTATTTGTTTGTCCGTAGTATTCTGGGGCTAGTTTTAAGGATGGAAAGGTTTTTTCTCCCGGAAAATTCTAGGCACAAAAGCGAGGAGCTACTCGTTCTTACTTTCTGAATTCTGGCAACAGATAGTTGTTGGGATAAAGATTATGTGTGTCTCTGGTTGATTGCTAGTTGCAGGTCAAAACAGTAATATTTTCCTATATTTGTGAAGGGGAAAAAATGTCTCCTGTACAAAAGTATATATGGACAGCAATATTGACCAAAACAGTCTATCGGGTAATAGGGTTTTGCAGGTGGCTCTGGAAAAAATTTGATTCTTCATATTGTCTAATACTGAAGTTGGGTGACTGCAAATCTACAGCCCTTTGTAACACATAACTGTTGTGATGTAAGTGTACAGTGACTTCTTATATTTCAAAACTCCAGTGACTCTTGTACCAGTTACTGTTCAGAGCTGGATCTTGAATTTTGTCTATGAGGCAGGGCTAAGTGTGCTTTCCAGCATCCTCATAACTGATACTGCCTCACTGGAAGGTGGCTGTCAGCCTTTTCCAGGCTTGTGACACATGTGCAGCAGTCAGGATTGGGCTGGGGGAGGGGGGCGGGTTGTGAATGGATGGTGGTTAAAGAAAATTGCCACCAAACTAGAGTTACTGGTAACAACAAGCAGTGTTTGTGCTTTAACACTTGAGTGTGCATATGTAATGATTTCCATTGCAATGTTATCAGTTCTAACTGATGGGTGTGAGTTTGTTCCTGATGTACTTTCTGCTTTAGCAAGAGTGGAAATTGGGTAGCATATAGAAGGTGCATGTTTGTAATGTTGGATCACTGTGTCTAATAAAGTGGTTGCAAATCTACATATTTCTGTCTGCAGGCATGACTGATGAGCTCTAATTTTGGCTTGGTGCCTGCTTTGGTTCTAATGTGGAACTGTAAGGAACAGGAAAGGTTACCAGTTATGGTGAACCAGATATAGATTTATTAATTTTTTTTAAGTCTTCTGTGGTATGTTTGTAAAGTTCACTGCTTAATATAGATTAATGAGGGGGGAAAAAAGACATTTAATCTACAAATGCTTGTTTTTTGAAAGAAACTACTGGCTTACTGTAATAATTTAAGTTACTGGCTAACATAGAGGTCATCTTGTTAGAGGCTTTTTATTGCACACATGTACTTCAATCATCTTTTTCCCCATTGCACCTGAGCACTTTAATCATGAATGTTTTTTAGTCGGAGCAGGAAAAAGTAAGAATATCTTGTTAATAGTTTTGATGTGGGTCAGGCACAGAACTGGAATGTAATCTAGATCTTCTAAAACACAGTTCAGTACATTAATAAATATACAGATCATCTCTATTCAAACAAAAAATATCCTTGTGAGCTTTCAGTTGTTTTAATACAGTTCCTCCTTGTCTGGCATCGTTGATGTGCAGTGTTGGAGCTGCTTTCTTCTTTCTCATTCTAGAAATGTTCTTCCTGCCTGACTTCGGGATCTTCACCATGGGCATGTGGTCTGTTGGTCTTGGAGCCGTTGGTGCAGCTGTGACAGGGATCATCCTTGCTAACACAGACTTATTTTTGTCCAAGCCAGAAAAGGCTACATTGGAGTTTTTAGAGGAGATAGAGCTAAAAACTTTGGGATCAGGTAAGATTCGGGATGTTTCTTTGACAACTGGGCTTTCATAAGAACTTTGGTAAGGCCAGGGTTGGAAGAGTTTTTCTTAGTCTTTCCTAGTTATAATGCATAGTTTTGTGTCCTTGTTAGCACATAATTCTGGTGAACGAAAAGCAACCAAAACTGGTATTTCTGGATGAAACATGACAGAGTTCTAAAAATTAAATAAAGCATTAATACCTTGTTATGCATATTGATTTTATTTTTCTAATAGAACTGTATTTGAATGTGGAATTCTCTGCAGTGCTTTGTGTTATCCTTAAAGCATTAATTATTATAAACTGATATGGCTGATATTATTGTTGGTGCTGTTTCTCCTGTATAAACAGAACAAAGAACATTCAAGGCAGGTGAACTATGGAAGAAGAATGGTGCAGTGATCATGGCTGTGCGAAGACCTGGATGATTTTTGTGCAGAGAGGTACTCACTGGGCTTGGGGATTAATTAGGAAGAGCTGAGCTCTACTTGCAAAGGTTTCTTTTAAATAAAGTGGTGGTGGGGAATAGGACGGTCATTAAATACATCAGAAGTATCCGAAAGGTCCTGTTGCCTAGCCCAAACTGCTCACCAACTAACAGCACGTTTAGTTTTCTTTGCAGCAGGTTTGTATAGTCTAAGTCCTGAGCATTTTCCTTCTGAAGGTGGTGGTTACATGAATTTTACATCTGCCAGGGGCCTAGCCAATGGTAATTAGAAAGGGAGATTATGAAATCCAATTGGTAATGAGTCTTATGAGCTAGTTGTATTCCATATGTCCAAAATAAATCTCTGTGAGCCAGGTAGTCTCTGGTCAAAAGCAGCCCAAGATGGGAGTGGCAGAAAGCCATCAGATAAAGCTCATCAGCAAAAAAGAGACGTGCATAAAGAAAGGGGAGTCCCTGACTGTTCTGGATGCTGAACTTGAGGCAGGAAGGTAAGGAGTCTGAAGACAAGGAGTTCCTGTTCCCTAACAAGGTGGGTTGGCAAACAGAATTTGGTCCTTAAGTTGGCATTAGGCTCCTTAGACAGAGGTGGGACTAGACACTTAAAACACGATTTGAATGTACCGTGTGCCTGGGAACAGCCATCACTTGCACCTTGGCCATTATTTTTCCAATAGCTATGGGGAAAAATAGGTATTATGTCGTTACTCACTACTCTATAACATGGAGTAATTAATATTGCAACCACTTAATTAAGGGATCTGCTCCCATCAGTAGTAACTGTTTAAGTATGTGTAGTATTCATGGAAGGTTAAAGATTAAAGTACTTTCCTCTCTGAACAGGTGTAGCATAGGCAGGAGAATGCACTACATGCCTGACTGAGCCTTTCACATACAGTCAGACAGGAATTCATTAGTGATTTTTTTTTTTTTTTTTTTTTAATGCTGACTTCCTAAGTAGAAATAAACAGTCCAATTCAAAGAATTGTGGGGTGTTTTTTCTTTCAGGAAAAAATTGAGGAGAGAGAAATTTAGTTTTCTAATTCTTATTTTTGGTTCAGAACTTCAAATTTTTAACAGAGGCAGTCACACTGCTGATCAGCTAATTAGGGCAAAGAACTGTTTTCTATTTTAACTGTGAAAGTGTTTGAAAAAGCTTTTAAATTGTCTAAACTTGAATACTGCGTCCAGTTTCGGTATCCCCATCGTAACAGGGACATAGATCTGTTGGAATGAGTCCAGAGGAGGGCCACTAAGATGATCCAGGGGCTGGAGCAGCTCTGCTATGGGGATAGGCTGAGGGCACTGGGATTGTTCAGCCTGGAGAAGAGAAGACTTCTTCAAATAGCTGAAGGGAACCTACAGGAAGGCTGGTGAGGGACTTTTTACAAGAGTGTCCAGCAACAGGACAAGAGGAGATGGTTTTAAACTGAAGGAGAATAGCTTTAGACTAGATCTTAGGAAGAAGTTCTTCAGTGCAAGAGTGGTGAGACTCTGGAATAGATTGTCCAGAGAGGTTTTAGATGCCCACTTCCTGGAGGTGTTCAAGGCCAGGTTAGATGAGGCCTTGTGCAACTTAGTCTAGTTGAGAGGTGTCCCTGCCCATGGCAAGGAAGTTGGATTAGATGATCTCTAGGGTCCCTTCCAACCTAAGCCATTCTATGATTCTGTGATTCTGTTTTTTATTGTTCTATACTCAAAGCATTTGCCCAGTTCAGTTGCCCTTTTTTTTTTTGTTCCATTAATACTTCTCCATAATATGAAAGCTGCTTCTTTCCCCACTGTCACTGACTCTGAGCTGGTGAATGGTTCAATACAGGTGACTTGCCATATCTGTTAACCTGCAGGCAGTAGGTTTTTATTTTTTTACAAGAGACAAAATGCGCTTGGTTCCCACTGTCTTACACCTTGGAAAGGATGTTGAACTTGATCCTTGTTGACAGTACCAAGAAGGAATAAATACTTCCTTGGACACAATGGTGCCATTGAAAATTGGCTATTCTACCTCATGGATCACTGACCTGGTATCAGTGGTGAGGACATGCTTCCATTATCCACTGCAAAGGATGTCACAAATCCTACTGGAATAATGCCTTTGGATCCTTGAGAATTAAGGCCCGTAAACTTAAGAAATATGGAGTCTTTTATCTTTATCATCTGCATCCTTTTTTTGATATTTAAGATAGACTAAGTTTAACAGGACGGCACTTCTACATCTCATAGTCTGGATCTGGCCGTGTAGTGGTCGAGTGCTCCAGTCATTGTGAAGGTGCCATGGGCTTGCCCAGTATTGTAGGTATCAACTCAAGCAGTCTAAAGTAGCAGAAAAGCCATAGTTGAACTATTGAGGGACAAAGTGAAATGAGAATTGTTCTTTCGGGTTGTCCCTGCCTTGGTGGAGAGAGGAAGTATTCTGCTAGGGTGCGCTTGTCTGCTCTTTACACAAACAAGAAAACAGTTTCATAGACTAGATGAAATGGTCACAGCCCTATGGTAAGGCTGTACGGCTGTTAGGTGCTATAATTTGCCCACAAAAATAGACTTCTTTGCTTTCTCTTACTGTATCATTTTTAAATAGTAGTGAAGAAAACCATATCAGGTCTAGTCCTAGCATGCTGCTTGAAGTCTAATCTCTTGATAATTTTAAAACTTAACTATGCTCTTACATTATTCCTTCTCTCTCCCCTCCCAAAAGCCAAGCAAGGAGACACAAAATAAACCCCACTGAACTGCTGAAGTGCTTTTCTTCAAAAAGCTGATCACGGTTTGATGGTATCACTATCTCTCCAGAGACAGTGATCTCTGGCTTTACAGGGCACCCCACTGCACTAGCCTGGGCCATCAGTTCTCAGGCATGTTAGGTCGCAATCCAAATCTTTTTTGTTTTGTGGTTATGAGAGTTTTGAACTATATAAAAAAAAAATCCCAGATAAAATTGTTATTAACTCCCTTTTTAGGAAGATGATAAGGCATTTTGTTGAGGAAAAACAGAAAAAAATTACCAGATCTTTAAGAACAGAAAAGAGGGGAAAGATCTAACAAGCGTAAGCTATGATCCTTTAACTCTCACCACTCAGTACTCAAGCGTTTGCTTGTGATGCTGATTCATCCTTTTTCATTTCCTCTGGAAAAGACACAGTAGTGAACTGGAAAGCTGCCCTTACCCTTTCACCTACTGATGTCTTTCTCTAGTCTCTTTTCTCCTGTCTGTTCACCCCTATCTGTCTGCAACTTGATACTCGGTAAATTCTAGATGTCCTGCAAGCCTTTGATTTGAGGCATTTCAGTTGCGTGGCTGAGGGGTGTTCATGTAAACTGTGTCCATTTTTTAAAGCATGGAGTTCTTTGTGGAAGTTTTGTCCAGTAAAAACGTCCTTTCTTCTTTGGAGATGAGAAGAAACATATTTCAGTGTGCACTCTGATCTGTTGGAAAGCTCCGAGGTCTTTGTACAGGCTGAGAGCTGGGATTCTTTCAGCAGAAGAAAGCACCCAGCAGATGAGTGGTGGCACCTCACACTCCTACACACCAGAAAAAGCAGTATTGCTTCTAGGATACTGAAGGTGTATGAAGAAATTCCCTGATTATTTTCACAAGGGGATATGGGAAGGAGAGTGCATCTTCACTCCATTACTTTATTCTGGAATTGCGTAGCCTGCTCCTGCACAGAGCCCTCAAAATACTTTGCAAAAGGGCTGATAATTCTGTATTTCTACTTAGAAGAGAGGATTGGAAATTCTGGCCTGGGAAAGTTAAGTGATGCACAGGCAGTATCTATTCTGTATTACTTTAAAAGATAGTTGAAGTCGTAGCACAGGTAAGGTATATCTACAGCTTTGAGTGAAAAATATGTTTTCTCCCAGATTTTAATATTTTATCCAGTAAATGCTCAGAAAATCTCCTTCCTCCATGCTTAATGAAGAAGATTTTAGTAAATCTAATGAAGACCTGCCTAGGAGTAGAGCTAGCTTAAATGTCTGATTTACAAGTTTATTTCTGTTTTGTGCTTCGAGCTAGAATTTATGTATATTTCTGATGCTCCTGAAATTCAGGGTGAAGCTTTCCAACCTCCATTTACTGCCTGAAATGTTTGGTTGGGTTTTGTTTTTCTCTCTCTTAGGAGGCTTCTGAGCTCTCCTCTCTGAAACCTCAGCTGTCTAAGCTGGGTATCCCTCTCTATGCTGTTGTGAAAGAGAAGATAGAGACTGAAGTGGAGGATTTTCAGCATTATTTCAAAGGAGAAATCTTCCTGGATGAAAAGGTATAGTGAAATTGGTGGTGTTCTTTTGTTTAAAAATAAGCTTATGAATGTCCTCTTTGAAGAGCTTGTATGAATAATATAGACAGAATGTGGTCTGAATGAAAAAGGATTTAGTAGCATTGTCGTTTAAGAAGTTAATTAGCTTTGCATATATATATATATATATATGTATCTATCTATATATATATATATCTCCTGCTCAGCTTACAGACTGCTTTGTAGCTATGCAGTGGTAACATGCTGTTGCAGGATTACTCCTCCCCTTCAACAGATAAACAATGTGGCCTATTAATATTTATTCCTTTCTTCCACTGGCTCTGTTACTTGCTGATGCTTGTGATGTGTGAATCAAGGTCTGAAGGTGACAGACATAATTAATTCATGATGTACAGGCCAAATTGCAGCGATGTGGCTTGTCCCAGTACACTGGCACATGCTGTTTCACCAGTCTTGTGTCCTACAAAACCACAGCCCTGCTTATTCATTAGCCCAGAAGATGCATTTAGAAACCATTTGCCTTCTGGAGGAAAAAGAATATGTAATACTCACAATCAACTAGAAGGTACTTTATTTTCCCTCACCACTCTGCCTGTGTGAAAGAATCAGGCTGATTTAAAAAACAAACAAATAAACAAAACCCAAACAAACTCCAAAACAGATACCTGATAAAATTTCAGGACTTGGCACCACTTTTATCTCTTTACCAGCATTTTTATTGCCGTACTTCAAAAACACGAAAAAAAGATGTTTATCACAAAGCAACCTTGTTGTCAGCAATAAGGATGTAGATGTACATGGGGCTTAAATACCTGGATCATCTTAAAATCCACACGAATGGTGACAATACCACTAGCTGTCTGTGCTGGAGATAACTGATCAGGTAGTGCATTACAGAGGTTAGTTCAGGGGCAATTTCTTTTTAGCTCTGCCTGGTTAGCTTTTGTGTGTTGCGGCCATTCTTGAATACAGGGTTGGCTGGCTTCCTGAATTTCATTTGGGAGGAAAAGTCCTTTTCACTTTGTTTGCTGAGATATTTTCTGTTTCCCTGCAGAAGGGCTTCTATGGTCCACGCAGACGAAAAATGATGATGTCAGGCTTCTTTCGCTTTGGAGTCTGGCAAAATTTCTTCCGTGCTTGGAAAAGTGGATATAGTGGTAACCTGGAAGGAGAAGGATTCACCCTGGGAGGAGTATATGTGATTGGGGCAGGAGGACAGGTACTGCAGGCCATCTGGGAGGCTTTTATGTTTCCTGTGAGACCAAAAGTTTATTTACTGGAATTGTTCAGTTGCTGGACAGTTGATCTCCCATGGAGAGGCTAGTGTATGATTTTCTGTTTTGTGTCTTTGACTAGGGTGTTTTACTGGAGCATCGTGAGAAAGAATTTGGAGACAAAGTCAGCCTTCCGTCTGTCCTTGAAGCTGCTGAGAAGATAAAACAAGACACTTCATAAGTGGAAAAACAGTTGCACGTTTCTGATTACAGCTTGAAATGTAAATGCAGCTGTTTTTTGAATGTGCAGTTTAATTGCTTCTTAACTATTTAGTGATCAACGCAGAGGAAAGATTGTCTGTTCAAACATAGAAAATGATGAAAATTCTCCTGGATCTCCTTCTGTTGCTTGGCACCCTTTCAGGTGGTCAGGATTTCGACTGCTCTTTTGTGTCTGACTGTATTAATGAAAGGCTGGGTCTAAAATCTGACCTAGCCTAGATGTTTTCAGTCAGAGACAGTCAGTTGAAAACCTGTCTACCTAGGGGAGCAAAACTCTGCTAAGGCTGGGGTAGTGGAGTACCAGCTGAGGTTGAAGGATAATAAAACTTGATGTAAATGAAACGCCTTCGCTTTTTGCTTTTTCATTAACATGTAAACACATCTGTGTTTCTAGAAGAAATGCTGTCAGTCTAGATTATTCTGAGATCCTTCATTGGAGACATGCCACTGTGTCTACCTGGGAAGTTTCTTGGTGGTTAACTACTGGCTCTAGGTCTTCCATCGCTTTGTGTGATTCCCTGCAAGGAAGATTGAAAACATCTAACATTGATTTCAGAAGATAATTGTGGGACGAGGGCAAGTTCCTTCTTGCGTTTAAGAATCTGAAAAAAAAAAAAAAAAAGGGAACAATATCAGAGAGCAGATTAGGTAGAGTTTCCATCCTGGCTTGAGTTCTGCAGTAGAGTGGCTGGGCTGTTACTCCTGAAAACAGCTGTAGGGTTGCAGAGTATGATCCATGAGAGCCAGCACCATACCTAGCCAAATATATGTACCTAGACTGAAGTATGAATGTGACAGCATGAATTTTCCAAATGTGCTTATGTTTCAAAGTCTAAACAAAATTTTAACATTGCACTTCAAGAGGAATATCAAGTGTTGCATATCCTTCTTTAGCTGGTGTAACGTAAAAGGCTAGGTAAAAGGCTTTGGAAAGATGTGCGGGCTAGAATGTACTAAGCTACCAGAAGAATAAAAGGGAAGGATTCTTCTGTCCTGGCAGCAGGTCAGTCTGAACTGTTCTGCTTTCTTCTGGCCTTAAAATTAATGAAACCTTTGTGTATCATTGGCACTAACAGGAATACTTTGCACCTCTGAAACTTTGGTAATATGCCCATTTTTGCACTGTGTGCCAGTGCCTATCTACTTGTATTGTGTGCAAAAAAATGGTCATACATGGTGCTGGCTGTATGAAACCTAAATGCCTAAACCTCTAAAGCCTCACAAACACTGCAGCCTGGCCTTGGTCTGTGTTAAATCAGTTATGCAGGCTTTAAAATTGCATCATTATGGAAGAAATTCTGACTTTTTAAAAAATATTTATGTCCAGACAGAACTAATTTTAACTAAAAATATTTATGTGCTCTTCAGAGTCTGTTCTTTACAGTTCCCTGAAACACCACTAGCAGTGAAGATTTTGGGTGATTCATACGATCACCAAGGTGTTTCATTTGAAAACTAAATGGAAATTGGACTAAAGTATGCTACTATCAGCTGAAATTTGTGTTTGACTGTTTTGGGGGATGGAGGAAGGAGCGGGAGTTTGGAGAGTGGAGAAGCAAAGTCTACAGCAAGTTGACTACATGATACAGACTTTCTCTATAAAGGCTCTCCTAGGAGTCATGGACAGGTGCAGAGAACCATGTATTGTCTCTGTGTTCTGAGCTGCCTGTGTAAATATGCCCATAAGATGGTGTCAAAAAGCTGTTGGGTGCCTGAAGACATAAAATGACTGACTGGAGGTGGGCTCCTATGAATGACATCCAGAGCAGCCAGACAGCTGCCCAATATTTGCTCCATGAAATAAAGAATTGTGCTTGAGGGCTTTTTGTCCTGAGTTTTACCACTGAAAGAAAGCAGCTGTAGTGCCTGACACAAGGCACCTAAAACTCTTCTACAAACCTGCAAAGTTCAAAGCATTGTGTAAGTGGCCACTTATCTGCGGTAGGCCTATTATTATTTTGGGGTGCAAGTGGTAGGAAACACAAAAGATACTAAAAGAAATGAGTGTGAGCTACTCATTCTTAACAGTTGCAAGATGCTACTAATAACAAAGATCTTAAAATAGGCAGAGAATTCTGGATCATGACTCCTATAGAGTTTTCAGTTTTCTTTACAGTAGGAACTGGAAAACTTTGCCATTTGCAGAGAACGAATCTTGCAGAGAGACGGGTAAAGAAGGGACTGATCTTAGACCTGGATTTCAGGCCTTGTTCCAAGGGCTGTTCATGCCTTTCATGTAAACATGAAATATGAGAGGCATAAACAGTCCTTGGAGAATGGGATGGAAGCCAGATGAATTCCAAGAAATTTAAGATAAAGTGAAGTGCCTTCAGAGCCTGCTAAATCTGGAGAGCATCTGCTTACAATATTGTGTATATCCAATTGAATTCCACACAGAGCTGGAGGCTGGTTCTTTCAGTCAGACTGAAGGAAGCCCAGGTGATGACAAGGGTGCCACGGGGTTGCAGCCCTGCTGTTAGCCCACCCAGTTTTGTGATCTTGGAAGCAGAAGCAGGAAGTCATCATGTCCAACATTTAGAATGTTTAGCTGAAGTATAATGGCTGTCAAACAACTAAATCACTAATGCTACAACGTGATGAAATGTTCCTTTAGTGTAGAAACATTTTTAGGAAGACCAGTGAAGTCCTTTTGAGGATGTTTATTAAAGTACTCACAGAGACTGAAAGTTTTCTGCTCTGTCAGCTTCAGCAAAGTCATATGTATATACAGTAGCCATGTCAGACCTAGGTCTGGGAGAGTGTTTTCCTACTGTTAACAGTGATAGTTCCCGTAAATGGCTAGCGGGACAACGTATTTTTGATTCAAAAGTTATGTCAGTTTACCCACATTTCAAAGTTTTCTAACCCTGTCTTTCAGAGATCAAGTCAAAATTTGGAGCCACAAAATGTCCAAATAGTATTTGAAAATGTTCTGAAGAATTATTTCTGATAAATCAGGGTTTTTTTAAGCCAACCTTGGGATTATTTGGAGTTGACTCATCCTTTCTGGACTTCATGTTGACAAAATACAAATGGAGAAGATGATAGAAAATATGCAGTGCCTAAGAGCTAGCAACAGGTAATAGGAATTGGAAATGGGCAGTCTCGAAGAAATAAAAATGTCAGCAAAATAGTGAAGGAGGAATAAATTAATTCAAAGCGAATTTCCAGTGCTGAAGACTGCAAGGTCTGACTATCCGGTTTTTAAAAATGTTTTCTTCTTTACATGTAGAATGTTCGTTGAAATAAAGTTTTTTCATAGTTGTTGATTTTGTTGTGCCAACAGCTACCTCTGCTGGCCCTATTGCTTATATGCATTTAATGTTTTGATTTTTTTTCTTTTAACACAACAGGTACACAAAATCTAAATCGCTTCTGAGTGCCTCAAATATCACATTACAGTTCAACACTCAGCTGGTTTCTGTAAGCTCTAATAATTGAAAGTTTGTTTATTCCGGGCTTGAGGAAAAAAACTCCCCTGTAGTAATTTCTCTTTGATCAACTTTCCCTTGTTTGTAAGCCTGTTCATCTTTTTTTCAGCACAAAAACAGGGTTAAAAAAATAAAGAAGAAAAATTCTGTTAAGTCAGTGAGGTAGGTGTAATATAGGAAAGTGCTTTTTACTTTTAAAAAACCAGATTACGCTTCCTACCTGCGGTGTCTTTTAAAGCCATGAGAAAGATGGTCCGTCTCAGAGGGTGTTCTCCGTTTATTTCCGGTTCTGCATTTTTGTTTCCCTGCGTGGGTTATCCATTCTCAATGCTGTCAAACTGCCTGCAGTTGGTGCCATTTGCGAATATCCACGAAAAGAAAAGAATGCCAAGGAATCCCTGCCATTTTCTGATGCGTTTCCTGTGATGGATTGTGGTAGAAAGAAAAGAATGAGGGAATTTCTTTTTCTGTCTGAACGCTGGATGTCACTGCTACCTCAACCAAAATGAAAGTCAGCGGTAAACCTGAATTTTTTCCTGTAGTAAAAGATTTGCGTAACAAAGATGCCAGGAAGAGACCTCTGTGGATTCTGATTAGGCTAGAAGAGAGCTGTTAGAAAAGGCATCTGCGACCTTGTGTTTTCATTTTTAAAGTAAGAAATTTAAAGGAAGGATATACCGTACTGAACAATACAGTCTGTGGTATGTAGATATTTTTAAATGCGTGTCGAGATAATAAATTATTAACAGACTCACTGTAATCCTTACTTATATGTTATAGTTTAGTACTACTAATTTTAGATACTGCCAGTGTGTGAGTGGCTTCCTTTACCCCACAGACTGCTGTCAGAGGCTGATTTAGTGGAGCTGGAGTAGACAGGTGTAATAGCCACTTGGTAACAGCACAGGGAGCCGGGGGGATGGAGAAAATACTGTGGGGATATGATGAATAAAGTTAAATCACTGATTCAGTCTAATTCACTCTAATTGTATTTGATATCTGAGAAGTTCCATCTGTTCTTCTATTTGATCTCAAAAATGTTGTAAAGGTTTTCCCTAAAATATTTCTACTTTCTCTCTCAGGTCCAGCTACTTTGTATTTGAAGTTGTTTAAAGTCTCTCAGTAGCTTCTGTGGGTTTTTTTTTCCTGCACACACCCCCCCCCCCCCCCCCTTAACCTCATAATGATAAGTACCATATGGTAATTCCAACTTTAACTCTGATTTCCAGAAACCTTCCTGCATAAATAGAAATTTCTTCCACTGAAGAGTTGTGTTTGATGGTAAAGATAACGCTGAGCAGATATAGTGGAATTAGTGAATAACTCTGGTCATACCACTTTCATTCCTGCAGTATTATTACACCCTTTTACTGCTAAAGTGACTGTCTTTTAAAAGTATTCCAATTTACCCTAGAACTTAGTTAATGTTTCTGTGATGGATGAGATTTTTACCTTAATTTTCTTGGCAACACAGTGAAGCACACAAAACAGAGATAATGTCAAAGGCAAATAAATGGGACATAGAGAAGTTGTTCAAACTATCTCTGTGCTAACAGTGAACACAGTCAATTCAACTACTTTGTGAACTGCTGACACTAACCATTTTACAAGACTATTTTAATAAATTGCAAGAGAACCTTTATTTTACTGATGAACGCCCTCCCTAATTCCATAGTCCTTACATCCTAAAGCTGCTGAATTTCCCTGAAATTTCCCATTTCCCCTGCTGAATCTTAGCAGTTACTGTTGCACACTGTGTCTTCCCATCTTTTACAGAAGCAGCACACTGGAGCTTTCTGCCTTGGCTCTGGACTTTCTGGAGATGTAATTCAGTGGTCTGTATGACAACTTAAATACTTCTGAGAGGGAGAAAGGATCTTTTCTAGTTCTTTTTACTACATGATAATCCAATGACCTTTGCTATCTCCCCTTGGACCCTCCCTAAAACTCAGGTGATTCTTATTCAAGCATCTTCTTTCAGCTTTACCAGTCAATTCAATTTTACTTTGGTTTGCAACCTCAGAGAGGCCTGCAAACCCTCCCCTGCCTTTTTTTTTTTTTTTTAAACGTTTATTTGAACAACTGCATGTAGGGAATGATAAGGAATCTTAACAATGCAACCAGTGGGTGGGTGATGCACTGGACTCTATCTGCCCGCTCCCTTATCTGTAGTGGACAGAACCCCCTTGGAACCCCCAAAATGTTGTATTCTGCGCCTGTGTCCTAATTAGCAGGGAAAGCAAGAAGAGGAGGGGATAAAATGAACAGGACTCATAAATATTAATGCAAAGGGACAATAAAAATACCAATAATCAAGAGACAGGTGTGCACCCACCACTGAAGAACCAAAGATCAGACCGGACCTGCGAGATGTTGTGGCATCCCGGGAGTGGTGATCTCTCTCTCTCTCTCTCTCTCTCTCTCTCTCTTTCTCTTTTACTCTTTTTTTTTTTCCATATTATTAGATAGAAGTAGGGAAATCCATACTTTTGTCTGATCTGTGAAATATTACTATTATGTGATCTGAGAAACGTTATCTTTATCCGATCTGTCAAATGTTACTATTTAAAGCCTGTTATTGCTGTCAATCTACTGACCAAAGAGGGTTATTAACTTGCTACCTTTGCCGAACAAAGGGTCTCTGCTGTCCAGAGGAAAACCCTTTTAAGAGAGAGGATACAAAACATTCACTTACCCCGAAATCCACCAAGTGGGATGGGACATGAGGGAAGTGTGCATTTATGCCACATTAATTCTAGCATGGTTTTGGTTGTCAGCCTTGACCTAGCGGAGAGCTACCTCACAAGAGAAGTACAAAGCTCACCCTGTTGAATTGCTCAAAGGTTCCTTTCACCCTTTAGCTGAGCACTTTGTGAGATTGCTGCTTTATGAGCAGTGCTTGTTCCTGATCTGGGGGGAATAAGGAAGTCTCCAAAGTCCAAGCCCTGGAGCAGGTGAAGGAAGAGTAGAGAATGTGAGAAGGCCTGTAATACACCTCTGGTGTTGAACCACCTTCCTCAGCCTTCCCTTCCTTGCACACAAATGTATTTTCACAGTTAGTGAAGCACTGAAGAAAGTAAGTTTCGCTCTATATATGAGGAAGAGAATGAAGGTAGCAGAAGTGTTTCCCTGTATCAAGAAAGATCATAAGGTACAGACAAGAAGGGAAGAGGAGCAGTGCGCGGAAGTTAGGAGCTAAGCTTGACAGGGAAGGGCATTTCCCTACCTGCCAGGCAGTGACTACCTCAGGTGTGAGCAAATACCACGAGTTTAAAAACCACGACTCAGCCGCTCCTTTCTATCTTCCCAGCACCTCGAAAAAGAGATTTAGAAGCCCTGGGTCGCCTGGAGACTCAAAATACTCTATCAGGTCGTTTTGTTTTATTTTATTTTTCCCCTTCGACTTCTAGCTTTCCAGGTAAAGCTCCATTGTGCCTTCAGTGCCACACTGAAAGCGCTGTCCCGGGCAGGCTGGCTCTCCCTCCGAAAGCCCCTGAGGGCGGAGGACACGCCCCTGAGGGGACGGGCCAGCTTTCGGAGCGTCTTCCGCAGGGTGGGGGACGCGGCCATCTCCACCAGAAAGCTAGTCTGAAAGAAAAGAGCCGAGAGCCTTACTGAGCGCTCACAGTCTTCCTCTAGCTGGGTTGCCGAAGGGGGCTGCGGGGGCTCGCCCGCGCGAAAGCGGCGACGGGAACTTGAGGGGCGCCCGTTCCCGCCGCTGGGAAGGGTCGGGGGCCGCTGGCGCTCGCAGCCTCCGCCCGCCCTCGGGGGTCCTCTCGGAGCGCCGCCGCCAGCTTGGGGGACGCCTGCGGGGGTCACAGCAGGTGAAGCCGCCCGGAGGCCCGCAAGAGCCTGGGGGTTTGGAGGGAGAGTTGGGCCTCCTTCGGAGCACGGGCCGGAGCGGCGGGGCGGCTCGACTCCGCGGAGGGGCACTCCTGGCGCTGTTGACTAGCCGCGCCGTGTCCATGGACTAGCCGAGGCAGCAGAGGGACCCCTGATTTACGCCGACCGCCGCCTCGCCCGCCGCCCAGCTTGGCGAAACTTAGCGAGCAGGCTGCAGCTCCCGGTGAGTCCCTGCCTCCGGCCCAGGCAGCCCCCTCAGTCATCTGTCCCGAGGGGTCGCGTCGCGTCCCCGCCATGCGGAATGTCCCTTTCTTCACCACCCCCGCCCGGAGCACGGCTCTCCCCAGCAACATCCTGTGTGAACCAGCAGCCATGGAACCGGGCGGGGAGCTAGCGCTGCCCGGCTGTCCACCCTCGGAGCGGGCAGCAGCCCTCAGACTTCCTGTTTGCCGAAAACGCGGGGCTATGGCGAGCAACTGCTATTGTCCGTATCCGTGAAAGGAAGCCGGAGAGGCCGGGCGAGGCTTCCTCTGGCAGCTCACGTGAAGTTGTTTCACTGAGTGGGGTGCCACAAGGGAGAAAAATAATTTATTTTTAGAAAGACTAAAAGAAGTCCTTTCGGGGTGCTGCAGCCGCAGGGCGGTGTTTGCCAGCTCCTTACTCCGCCGTTGCACCGGCTGCTGTCAGCCTCTGCCCTCGATCCAGGCGTTGCTCTTGGCAGAAGCAACTGCTCCGTGTGTGCGAGGATTGAGGCCTGTAACTTTTTTTTTTTTTAATTTTAACTTTACTTGTAAGCTGTGTTAGCGAGGGACCTCTCCGACAGCCTTTCAGCTTCCCGCCGAAACAGGCCGGGCCTGTTTTGGCTCCTGTGGGGCCCCAGAATGGGTGTTTGGATCACTAACACATCACCAGTTCCCGATTGGTCTTTTGCCTTCTACCTGGTTGTCTTTGTCGTTTCATTTGAATGTTTTTTGTTTTTGTTTTTGTTTTTGTTTTTTTTCTGTGGCCTGTGACTGCTACAGACCTTACGAGGGGAGTTAAAGTAAAATGCATTATGCATGATTAATGTGGGGAAGGTGTTTTGTGTTTGTGGTTTGTTTTTTTTTTTTTCCCCTTTGTAAACTTAGGGTGGTTTTTTTAAGGAAGGGAATGGCCGTTATGCATTTCAAGGGAGAGGGTTTAAGCTTGAGCGGGAAGGTCTTGATATTATGGAGGATCCATGGTGTTAACTGACTTCAGTACCGTCTTTTTTGTGTGTGTGTAGGACAAACCACGATTTTACACTTTCTGAGTACCTGCGTAAGACTGTTAAGCATACGTCTGACTTTACCTCACGTGCTCAATGTAGGCTTAGTGGTTTCATTTTGAGCCTTTCTGAATTAAAAAAAAAGTGGTAAAAATAAGGTAAGTTACTTGCGTTGGTTTTACCTTCCTTAGTAGGTCTTCAGAGGTCTTGGTGGAGGGAAGGATATTTTAAGATAATTGATGGGATAAGATTTTTTCCAGCATTGTTTGTTGTTTTTTTTTTTTTAAAAAAAAAAGGGATGTACAGAATAGAATAGAAGTACAGGGTACATCTTGTTTGTAAATGCTCAGTGAGGTGATGAACTTCTTTCTGGTTATCTCCATCAGTGAGTTAGGCGTCAGTACTCGCACGTTTTTATGACTTCCTGAACCAGTTTATACTTATAATAAATGTGTGAAGCTTTAAATGCTTGAGTGTGGATGGTTGAGATGCTACAACTGTCTGCTAGAAGGAGGAATTGTGTGGGGAGAGAAGAGGTCAAGTGGGAATTCAGAGCTAGTCATTGCTGTGAAGTAGGAATGAGCTGTGGGGGTAACTACTTTGCAGTTTTTTGGGGGTTTGGGGTTTTTTTGTTTGATTTTTTTTTTTTTTTTTAAAAAAAAAAAACCAAATCCAGGACATCTGTGTTGGTGGAATGGGGTTCTTAGCCTCTGGATAATGACAGTGGAAGAAGGTACTTTTAGGGTGTGATGTATGTCCTTTTAGCTGTTCCTGTGGGGTGGAGAGGGAAGAACAGTGATGTTGCCTGTCCTTAGAAGGTTTTCATGTTCAAAATTACAATGCCACTGAAACAGCAGTTTTTAGAAATAGCTTCCCAAAAGTTTGGAGATGCATTTATAGTAGTGTTGAAAAACAATATGCAAGCAAGTTATGTGATTGGCATTTTGCTTTGTTTTTGTTGATTTCACTCATAGATGGACTTGCTAAAGATGAGGTCTAGAACTAAATCCCTATCATTGGAAGTTGCTTTTCTGTCTGGTGTGTGCTCTGTGTGGTTTTTTAATGTGGTGTAAGTTGATCCAGTAGCTTCCTTTGTGTCCAAGCGTTATCTCTAGTCTCCAGGTAAGAAGACTGAATCAGAAGAAGCCTCACTTGAGTCTTAATTGAGTCTTATTCTTGTTTCTGGGCATAAGCTTTGTCTGACATTTAGTACATTGTAGAATAATTAATCTTATGCTGTTTTCCTGTTTAAAGCTTCTTTCCTCTCCTCCCTACCCCCTTGAGGGGAGTGGGGAGTGTGGCAGAAAAGGAAAAAAAGTTATCTTTTGTTGGGAGCAGTGTCTGTGTAAGAGCCTTCGTATGGATAACATACCTGACAGGACAGAAATGGAGTATGTTCTGGGCTACCTTTTGCTAGCTTTAGGCCTTGTAATACTGAAAGGATCATAAAAAGCCCTTTCACTGAGCCCTAAGATGCTGTCGAATTGGGGCACTTTCTTTGGTGTTGAAGATGTAACTTTTTGCTCTTAGGTGTAGTAAGAAAATTGTTGATACGGTGTGTTTTGAATTTGGTCATGTCCGGATGCAAATGTGTAGATAATCTGGATAAATAAGCTTAAGTGGTAGGCTGACTTCTAATGAATAACTGAGGAGTATGCATTTTGATCCCTTATAGAGTGTTTTGTCTTCAGACTGACCTCTGATTTTCTTAGAGGGTAATTTAGTTTATGAAGCTTTGGTATGTGGCTACTAGATGGCCATTACCTACAAGATGGGGGGCGGGGGGAAGGGGGGGGGAACTTTCTGCTGACAAATTTTCTGCCTACAATTAATTCTCGTAGTCTTCTATCAAGTTTTCCATCGTGTATTAGATGTGGTACAGTTTGAGCACCCCTGAGCGTGAATAAATTAAACTCTTGTTCTAATCTCACTGTGTTAGATTAGAAATCTCATTGAGGGGTGTGTGGGGGAAGAGGAGTTCTCAGAGCTATTGCAAAACGGTTCCTACAGATCTTCCCTTTATGTAATTTTCTGCCTTTACAAAAGAAGTTTCCACTTGGGTGGGGTATGGTAAAATATGTGTGTTTCAGACACCAGACAAAGGAGGTATTTATGCCTCACTCACATGTGGATCAAGAATGTTTTTTACTTGTGGGCTTTTTGTGCTGTACTGCTTTGCACTGTGGCTTCCTGGGTCAAAACTTACTGTTTCTGGTAGAACAGACTTTTGTGCTTTGGCATCTGTGGTGCATTTCCAAAGCTAGCAGCTGCAATTCACAAAGTCCATGAGCACGCTATGGTTCTCACGTTGCTTTAAGCTGAAGTACCTCACATAAAGTAAATCAAACCCTCAAGTTTTGTTTTTTTTTTTTTTACTTCGGAGTAAATGTTGCAGGCTATTGCTAAAGGGGAATTAAGAAATAGACCTTTTCCAGGTGATTTCTGATTGTATCCCCAAAGGGTGGTCATGTGTCTTCCTCACTAGTATTGCACAGTCCTAAAATCTATGGTTCTTCTAGAGCTGTAGTGTTGGTAGCTTGCGTGAGGGTACCGATGCAGCCTTCCAGCTCCTAGTGCGGCTTGGCGAGGAACAGGATCCTTCTTCTTGACACTTTATCAGATGCTTTTGGCTGAGCATGAGCCAAAGAACAGGTTAAGAACAATGTTGGAGGTGATCAGCGTGAAGATCACCAAGGTTAGATATCTGTGTGTTTTAAAGTTTGATAGTTTGGGTCCCCCCCGAAAGTCTGAGATCTGATTTTAATCTAGCAATCAAAAAAAAAAAAAAAGGAGGGGGGGAACAGAAGCATCTAGATTCAGATGGCTTTACTTTGAGAACAGCCACAATTCAGTTACTTGGATACAGTTGAATGTCTTGTATTTGATTTTTTTGCTTTGTCAAACAGTTTCTCTTTATTCTGGATGACTGAACAAAACCTGCTTTCAGTATGGTCAGTGAGCTGAAAAAAACATTATCAGGTAAATTCTTGTATTTTAGACATGTCACAGTTGAGGATTACAACAAAGGATTTAACCTGTGGAAAATGGCAATCCTCAAATATTCATTGGATAAGGGATTGCAGTGTTTGCAGTTGAAACCACTGACTTGAATGGACGGGCTTTTTGCTGACCTTCTTTACCAATCTGACATAAATCTTGGAAGTGAAGTCCTTTGAGAGAGGAGAAGTATCATTCTGCTTGATTATTGATGCTTGAGTTCTGTTATCATTTATGCAGAAAACTTTTAGCAAATGAAAATAAAATATGCTGACCACAAGAAGAACTATATCCAAACCCAGAGCTCTTAGCAGGATTTAAAAGTAAATTTATTTTCCTTTGTGGTTCAAAGTGTGCCTCAGCCCCTGTTTGGAAGGGGGGACCTGCACTTGTTTAGCTTCAGTGTTTCCTGTATCTCTTCCTTTTTGGGATTAAAACAGCAGTGGTTTATCCCTTTTCTTGTAGTAAAGATTGTACGTGATATATATATGTAAGTGAATGAATTTCTGTTCTTATTGAGAGTGCCTGCTTACATGTATTTGTTCTGAGAGCTGTTTCTGTATCCTTGTCTCTAGAAGTCTGTGCAAAAGCTGAAGATCTTAGGGCTGTCTTCATCCTTAATCTGAACCTGAATGTGAAAGGCAAGGTTGTAGTAAACACAGGGCTTTGCTTCCTCTTGATCTTTGCAGTAAGCATTGTTGGATGTTGTCCTGGTGTTCCAAAGGATCTTCTCTGTTTTAAACTCCCAGTCTAGAGAGCAGGAATTTATAACAAATTGATAAAGGTCTTCCATGTGAAGACCAGTGCTGAAGCCCCCTGATGTACGTGGGACTTTTCCTTTGGCACTAATAGACTCCGGCACTTGCTGAGCTTGTGTGTGCATATGAGCTCTTGGCTTTTTTTATGTGTGTTTTTTGGAGGGGCTTTTTCATTTGGTTTCAGACAGGTTGCTAGTGTACAAAAGCAAATTTGTTCATGTGCCGAATAGCCCTTTACAGAAATCTTTTTTTCTGTTTTAAAGGTTTTTGTTTCCTGCTCAGATTAAATAATTGATACCTGAGTCTCTCTGGAAAAGTGTTTTCTCTAAATAATTGGTGGACTTGGAGGTAACGAGGCCGCTTCCAGTTGCTGCAGTTGCAGCTACAGGAAGCTGAATGAAGTGCAGTATTTAGAGGCAGCTGAATACCATGAATTTTAATATTTCAAAAAGAGCGTGATTTGTTCTGCTTGGCGAGAGCTCTCTGCTCTTGCTTTGGGGTATAAAATCAATGCTGAAACGTGTACTCTGACATCTAGGAACTCCTGGAGTAGAAAACAAAGGGAATAGCCTCAAGTAACTTGCATCTGAAGGAAGACACCTGAGATATTGGACCTTGGTCTCTATGCAATGGCAGCCTTCAGAGTGCTGGGATATGGAGCTGAATCCCTTGATATGCATTTCTTTCCGCTCAACAACTTGTTATTAAAAGGTGCTCAGGGAAGTACATAATGTTGTGTGGAATATGAATGCAGTGGTATAGATATATAGAGTAAAGGGTACAAGACAGCAAAGCTTTCTACCCTGCCCTGAGTATTAAGTTACTTCAGTTTGACAAGCCTGTGGAGGTGGAAGGTTCATCTGTAAAGTTTTCTGACTTGAAACTAATGGATAGGCAGTTAGCGAGATGACTCCCTAAAGACAACAAAGTGGCTTTCTTTGCAAAGTGTGCAGAACACTGGGATTGCAAAGGGTGTTTTGATAAGGTGATCATAGTGGTGGTCTGCTTATGCAAAGCAGGAGGGAGTTCAACGGAGTTCAACTGAAAGACCTTGTTGGGCTGGGCCAAGTGAGATGGGAAGGTGGTGTTCAGCTCTTTTTTTTTTTTTTTTTTCTTTATTTTTTTTCTTCCTCTTCAGCTGTGCTGCTTGTGTAACCAGTCATGCTGTCAGCCTGTGAAGATGGCAGTTTCCTGTTATCACTTTTTTTTTTTCTTTTGGAGGCATTTATTTTTTACTAAAGGCACAGATTAGGAAGTGTTTGTATCTCACCTCTGCACCTCCTAATTCTGCTGGTGCATTTGCTGTTGACTATTGCAGAGACTCACGTCTGCTTTGGAAGGAGCTCTGATGGTGTCACTTCATGGGCTTTGCTGCCCTGATCTCTTAATGGCACTGTGTTGTTCCTGGCATAATCCTGAGAGGTGGAAAGCCTGTTTTTCCTCCTTCCCCTGGGGCAGATGCAGAGTCTTCCAGCGAGACAGTCGAGGGTTTCTCACGACCTGCCTGGGCCTGGGCTCTTGGGGGAAGGGCTGGAGCTGTTCAAGCATGAGCTTGGTCTGGAGCAGCTTTGGTCTTTGTCTTTTTAGTTCTTTTTCCTTGTGTTGTGGTAGCATGTGCAGGGTGTTCTACAAACCTGCCTGCTGGGTCTTCTGAAGCATTAGCTTATTTCTGTGTCTTTGGGCTGAGAAATCTAGTCTGGTGAAGAGCTGGCAGCAGTTTGCATTGTGAGGTGTTTGGATCCCATTTTGTCACATCTCTAATGTTTTCTAGTGTTGTGTTAGACGTTTACCAGCTATTTGGATTTTGAAAGTCGCCCAAGTGTGTTTCTTTACCAGAAAGTCAGTTGGTAGGGAAAATAATTACATGGTTGTTGAGCTGTCTGTGGTCACAAAGCTATTTTTGTTTGTGGCCTGTAAGCTGGTGATCATCCTGCTTGGTGTGTAAAATAAGGTTCTCCTGGGTGTGTTGTGAATGCAATTGGTGTATGAGGTGGAGGGCAGCAAAAGAAAGCAAGCTTTGAAAGCACTGTCCCCAAACCCAACATGCATTAGCATCCCATCCCCCCAATAAGTAGCATCCCCTGGTGCTGGGAGGGTGCCTCATTTGGGATGAGTGTTCCTCTGGTGTTTGAAAGCATGGATCCTGTTACTTAGAATGGGAGGGAATTAAAAAAGAGAGATTTTACGGATTCAGCTCCACATCATGTCTCCATGACATGGAGACAGCATTGTTTAACCAGAACAAGTGGTTAACGTGACTACAGATAACATCCATTCGTTTCTTAGCATGCTCATTACCTGAGATCAGATGTCAGTGCTGGGATTCTTTTTTTAGCTTAGGGATACCTTAATTTGGTTTAAATTGTTAACATATATATGTGTTATATGTGATGTATTTCTGTTAGTTTAAGAAATCAGGTGGAGCTGAAAATATCCCATGAACGATAGCTTGAATAGCTCCTCAAATTACAGTTGTACAGTGTAGAGCTTTTATGTCAAAGAACTGATGTTAGTCAAGTGGGCAGTTCAGAAGGGCTTAAAAGATGCTGCTGCTTGATGCTCTTGTAGATTGTTTTTCAGAATTGAAGGTGTCTGTTCTGAACGTTAGTCTAAGTTCAGAGTACTTTTATGTGATATTTCAGATGCAACTCATCCACATAAAAGTAGTGGCTTTGCCAAAAGCACATGCTTAACTTTAGTGGGAGTTTTCAGTAGAGCTGGAGTGTAACTCTTCTGAGTGGCTGCTTTCTTGTTTTGGGTTTGAGAAACACTGGTGTATGTTCCTTAGAAGTTTTCCTAAGTTGCAATTTGTGCTGTAGTGAATAAAGCCTGGTCATTGAAACCTGGAACCCTTCCCACTTATAGGAGATTGGATCTGCTCTGAGGGATCGTTTTGTAGAGTTTATATTGGAGCAACTTGTGCTAGAAATATTCATCAAATACTTTGAGGACTTCGAGTCTTCAGCACAACTACAAAAATAAGAGCCCCAAAAGATAATGTCTTAGGAAATCTGTCTGGCTTTGATCATGTTTTCCATTGAGTTCAGAGATCTGTTATCTGCCATTATTTTTCTAGTAAAATTAGGATAACCTATCAGCAATCTCTGTCTTGTGCCGTAAGTCTTTCAGGTTAAATATCCTTTCTTGAGTAATCCTCAGGTTTCCTTTAAGAATGAGCAAATATTTCTCTGCTCTTCTGGACTACAGCAGAAGTAAATACACTATACTTCTGTTCCTTAAGAGAAGCTTGTATTTTCTTTGAGGCCCCAGTCAGAGTTCCTTGGAGATTAAATTACAAAAATAAAAATGACACGTGCTTGCAGGGAGTTCCTGAATCATCAACAGGGTTACTATCTTGTTTCCAGGAACAGATTAGCCTGTAAGAGCTCCAAATCCTGTCATTTTTTTTTTCTTTGTTACACAGCTCAATCGTTAAATGTAAAGATTTGATGCCTAGCATCCAGATATTGTACTGAGCATTAAGACTCCCTCAGTGGTCAACTTCTCTCTGGGATGTGGAAAGAGCAGTCTGTAGGTTGCTTCATTTTCAGAAGGTCTTAAGAAAATCTCTGAACTATCCCTGGTCAGGGATATGTCTTTCTTTCAACTTCACGCACACAAAAACCACCTGTTGATTTTGCACCTCCAAAGAATACGACAATTATTTTTAATGGCACCGTGTCTGGAATAAATGAACTGATGCTTTTTTTTTTTTACGGATTTGATGTTGATGGAGTAATGGAACTAAGTAGTCATATCAAAACAATCGATAGACCAAAGGGCATCTCTTGCTGTATTGTAAAAAATCTTGCCTTCTCAGTGTGTTCTTTTGCCTTTGTTGATTTGCTTCACTGGCTCCATATAGACTTGATGCCTTGTATTAGTGAATGATGGAGGGAGGAGCCAACAGCTTACAAAATGAAAGTATTTTTTTCTTTTTCTCTTGCCTCAATTCTGCCATCTTCATCCATTTCACTGTTAGCTTGAAGCGTGCTGTAGCCTGTGGTGCTGGTGTAGGCTGGCACTGCAGGGTTGTGGCATTTCCATGAGCACTCTGAGAAGCTCTCACTGCTTCTGGCCTTCCTTTCTTGTTCTCCTGCCACCTCCTGGCTGCACCTATGCTGGCATTTGTATGAGCTCTGGTGAGGTGGATCGGAAGGCTTAAAACTGTTTTCTTCTTGGTGCTGTGTACGAGATCACAGGATTTATCTGAAGATTTGCTACATGATTTGCTGTATGATTGTTCGCTCTACTGAGTAGGATGATTAATGGTTGTGGATTTTAGGAGAGGACAGGGAAGGGGATCAGGACTACATATGGTGGCAGTACTCGCGGAATCTGTAACTTCAGTGTGACTTAGGTCTGCCTTTTAAAGTTAACGCCTCCTGAGGGTCGAAAGAATTTGTAGACCTAGATCTAGAGAAGTGCATTGTGGTTCCAGTTGTTCTTGTTCTAGATTTAATGTCTTACCTATGAGGATTTCCCTGCATATCCAAATCAGATTGTTTAATATATCACAGCTTCTATTTTATGAAAGTTAAATCTATAGACAATGAATATCACTGCTGTAGTGTTTTGAAGGTAAGAGTGGAATCTGTGGGTGTAGAAATGCTTTGGAAATGGCAGTGGTATCTTGAACTATACTTACTTTCCTTCTCACTGGAGCTGTAAACACAAAGGCAAAATTATATAATTACCAAAGCAGCAGTGCTTTGTATTTAATTTCTAGAAATTCCTGTTGTCATGAGTGGGTGATAACTGTCAGCTGACACAATGTGACTTGCTTTGTCTGAAACACAGTAGAGAAAGTTACTAGTCTACGCTGCCCACAAACTACTTTAATCTTCCAAGTGTATTGTAATATTGCCTAACCATAGTTATGTAGCCTGTGATGTAAATTAAAAGAAATACTGATGTAGCGGATTTCTACACTGGTAACAGATGCCTCCTATGTTAGTACACATGACTGCTTTTAGTGTAAACACAGGGAAGATAGCTGTGTGGCCTTGAGTAGATTGCTTGTTCTGTTTGTTTTGTGGTGTTAGGGGAAAAAAGCCAGACACACCTACACCTCAGATTTGTTGTGTTAGAATGTCACTCCCACACCAGTAGAGATTATACTGCTCTGTATGGTGTTTGGTGGTCTGTCAAGAAGAACCAAAAGGCTCCTGATGAGGATAAGCAAAGACAGTAAGTCAAATCTGCTCTTAATATGGGCAGGTGTTTCAGCAGGTAACATCTGTCTGGGGAGCCATGTGCTGTTATAGGACAGCTTTCTGCAACAAGGGACCAGTACTGGTAGTACTGTCCCTTAAGAGCATTAAAAAAACCCAAACAAACAAAAAACAACAATCAAAAAACAAATCCCAAACAAAACAACAAACCCCGCGTATTAAAATAATTTTGCTTTTTCATTCTGTGAAAATACTGTGATTGTTATTGACTTGGGTATCTTGTGAGTTGTATGAGGAAGTGGGGAGAAATGTCTTACAAGCTGGTGGTCAAAATGATGAGGTAGGTGGGGAATGCTGCTTATCAGTAAGGGTACTTTTGATGCTCTTATTTCTGTGAATAGTTTTACTGAAGCTGGGGCTTGAACAGTTGGATGCAACCTAACAAAAAGTAAGACTTCAGACTATGTTTATATTTTAGGTCCTGAAATGGTATGCTTGCCTTTCTGCCTCAGTATGTATTTTAAGCCTTTTTGTCTAACAGAACCCCATTTTTATGGAATTTAATTCTGTACTAGCTAAATGCCACCTGCCTCTTCTTTTGTAGTGGTAGCAGCAGCAAAAGCAATGTTTCTCATTAGTAGTATGTGCATTTTACAGTTGCTGCTCCTGTCTTTTGCCAGGGTCCTGATTTTTGTGGGGAGGGAGACAGAACAGTGATGGAGGCCTTGGTGTGCCTGCATCCGGAGAATGTGTTTGTGCTGGCAGCCAGTATTGCTGTAATACAGGCTTACACTGATGCAAATGGAGTCTTGGATTCTGCCCAGATCAGTGGGGTTATGCTGTTGTCTCCTAGTGTTCCCTATTTTCCTTCTCTTCCCCAGGCCCATCAGACTTACTGACTTGGACAAGTGTATGACTATTGATTGTTGAAATATAAATTGCCATTTGGAGTTAGAGACTGAAACAAAGAAGTTGGGAAAGCCAAGTGTTTGTTCCTTCTCTTGTATTCTCTCAGCTGCATGCTTAGAAAAACGTGTCAGGAGAGTGGTGTTTAAACAAGTTTATTATGTCTTATAATAGTAAGATTCCTAAATCTTGTTGTCTATGGAGCTGGATGGGTTGAAAAGGTTAGTAACTAAAGCTGAACCAGGGCATGAGGAAACAAAACTGTCTACTCGTTAGGAACGTGTATTGCAAAACTCAGCTTATGTGTATGACTGGGTCACATCTAGGAAGGTCCTTTCCAGTCACTGTCTGTACTGCCATAAAGTACAATTTTCTTTATTTTAACAATGGTTAAGTGCTTTTTCCTATAAATGAACTGTGAGAATTAGAACCTAGTTATAAGGTGAGGTTTTGGAAGGCAAAAATCTTGCTTTTAGTATTTGGGTAAACCTGTATGGAAATTGACATCTGAACTGTGGAAATACCAAGCGCAGGTGTTAATGGTGAATGCTCACACTCTGTAGCCTGACAAATTTTTCAGGTATTGTTTCTGTAAGAATGTGCAATATATCCTTTAATCTTTCTCTAGACTGCCATTTCTGTGAAACCAGCTAAGTAGTTCATTCTGTATGTGCAGTCCCTTTACTGGGGCTATTGAGGCAAAAAAAAGTTTTAGTTCTGACTTAACTCAGTTTTACTCCATCTTGTATGGAATTTTTACTCCGTTTCATATGGAATCAGGAGGAGTAAGTCCTCCTTTTAATGATTTTTCTGTTGCTACTGTGTCTGTCCAGATACGTTACCCACAGACGACTCTAGATAGTGCATCTTAAAGCAATCTGTGAAGGTAACATGTGCATGAGTGCTACTTAGGTGATGTCTGGCATTATTATATACGAATTAATCTGCTTTATGTCAGGTGGATCAGTATGGCTTGTATAATACCTACCAACTTTCAATAAGATCTGAAAAGTCCTCTTATGCACATGCAGGCCATCTTAGCTTGAAAAAAACAGATATTATTCTCTGTCCACAAGTCTTGCAATCTTACTTCAATATGCTAAGTCACATGATTTTCCAATTGTTTTTACCGTAACTACTTAAAGCTGTGGAGTATTCTACCACAAGGTACTCTACATGATCTCTGCATTTCTGAAAACCATTTCCATTTAGTTGGGCAGCAAAAAACCTTCCTGATTGGGCTTGAAGATGGACAGGGGATATGTCTGGACCAAGGAGGGACTCTCAGTCTACTTCCAGATGGAAGCCAAGTCTGGCGTAGACACACCTCTGGAAGGAAAATCAAAGTCTGTTTGGGATCTCTGTCCACAGTCTTGTGGGCTGGAGATGTCGGTTGTGTGCCCTTGATCTGTTTGTTTGCATGTGGTTTTACCTACAGAGGAAGAAAGTTTAAGGCAAGGCTTGAAATACTTGTGTTGAGATTTCAAAAAATAAGCTCTTCCCACAAGACACTGATGGTAGTACTCCTGGAAAATAATTGATATTTCACTTAAAAGCTACAGTAAGCTGTATTGAATGGGATTCTCAAAGCTGACAGGTATTTGCTTCTGTTCCTTGTTTCAGTGAGGTTGGTTTTTTTTACACCCAGGTACAGATTGCCTTCTGAAAAAAATAGTTCCCCTTCTCATGTCTGTGGATGTGGTGGAGATCTTCAGCTCTCCATTCCATGGTACTTAGTTTCAGACTTTGCTGGCTAGGCTTGGTTTTTGCATGCTGTCTGAGAGTGTTCAGGTCATCTTAGTCCTTAAAGTCTTTTTCTTAGTTATGAGGTGTTTCTGTGCTTGCTTCCCTGTTGCATGCCTTTCGCTGACATCTGGGAGGAAAACATTCACCTTAAGCAAGTGGAGGTCTGAAATGTGGAACTGCTTCTTGTCTGTCATAGGGAGCACTTGTGCGGTCAGCTCTCCTAGAATGTGAGGGCTGTGTGCGTGCTTTGTCTTCCCTGCCCCAGCTCTTGATTTAACAGTTTATCCTTTGTTGTTTTCTTTTTCCCTGTGCGTGGCATTTCTGCAGAGGTGGTTTAGTTATGATATTTTGAAAAGCTGTAATTCTCTTGAAATATTTGAGCAACAGTGACCTTATCTCCAGTGTATGTAAGAAAGTAAGCAAAATAAACTCTGCAGAGCAGATGGCCTGTTTAATGGTGGGGCTTCTGTTCTTGAGAATAAAATCTCTTATGGGGTACTGATTTGGTAAATAAACATTAACATATGGAAAAGACAGAGTACAACTGCCTATTGTATTTAGCAGTCTGTAGCTGCTGAGGTTTTCCAGGTAGCCACTTCTAACATCTTGCTAGCTGGGTTGTTGAATGTGCAATCCACAGGGTGTGTGTTTAGACTTTTGCATAATTCCAAGCAGCCTTCTGTGTAAGTAGAATTGTTTTGAAGGAGTGAGAAAGCAGATGAATGTCAACTTGCTGATGCAGACCTTCCTTGGCTAACTGTATAGCTAGTTTCCTTTTTGGGTGTCCCTCCCTGTTACCACATAAGGGTGCTTAAAGAAGATAGGGTTATTAAGCAACAAATTCTTCAAGGGAGTTTAGGGTCAGCAGAACTTTCTAAGCTGACTTTGAACATTATTTCCAAATGGCGTATGGTACAGGTTCTGTAGTCCCTTTCTCAGCAAAACAAGAGAGATCTGGAAAAAAAAGTAAATTTTTAAAATCTTTCACTACCTAATTCTTCTCATTCTTTCTCTTCTGTGCAGACACTGAGCAATAGAAGATGCACTATTACCGGTATTCTAATGCAGAAGTCAGCTGTTGGTACAAATACCTGCTCTTCAGCTACAACATTGTCTTCTGGGTGAGTACAAAATGTAGAGGCTGGAATAGTTTGGGCATACCTCAGTTTTATTAACTTCCTTCCTCTATTCAAGAGATCAGGCTAATATTTACCTGGAAGCAGGAAAGTGATGTATGGTATGTCCTGGGTGTTTTGGAATTAAAGAAACCTGTCAAGTGTAAGAAAGTAGTTATTGTTGAAAATTATATGGATACTGATTCCTCACAATCTTTCCTTACCTTGCCCCTTCCTCCTATCTTACCTTCTAAGTGAAGCAGATAAAACTGAATTTCTTGTGGTTTTTTTTTTTTTAATTGGAGAAAGGAAACATCTGATTAAAGGATTTGTCAAAAGAAAATAGTATAGTCTCTGCTGTTGTTGACAAAGCCTCTGTCTTTTGAATGATGGAGGCCATTTAAATGCTGGTTGTGTTTGGGCAAAGGTAAAGCTACCTTTCTTAAGTGCGCTTAAGTGTTAAGTTGTTTCCCTGTTAAGAGAATTGTCTTCTAATATCTCCTTTCTGATCATCTTTGATCTCTGTGTTGGGGTGGTGTAGCTGTAAATACACTATGCAGAAGAGAAGGGAACTGCCCCAGAGACATGTCAACAGCTGGCATTACAACATAGTCAGGATCTTAAATGTCATGCTCTGTGGGCAGCAAAATTGTCTGTTACTGGCTTGAAATAGGTAGGGACTAGCCTGACTATAATGTTTATTTAGAATTGTGAATGAGAAAAGGGTGCAAAAACAGGTGTGTGGGTAGTCATGGAGGAGAGCAGATACAGTGGCTTGCCTGGTGCTAGGAGCTTGGATTAATGTTCTGATTCAGGGTTGAAATATTTCTTAGGATGGATAGCTTTTTCTAAAGATACTTAAATTTTTTTTTTCAAAGCTGAAAAGATCAGATAGTAAGATGGAAGTATGGTATGTGGTTGAAGTGACTTGCTTAAGTTAAGGGTAAAAATTGATTCTTCTGATCCTGACTTGTCTGAGGTCAGTAGACGTGCTAGATAAAACTATTAATTCTGTTTGTTAACATGGTTTAAGGAATCACAGTAAACTCTTTACTACCTAGAATTTAAGAGATACAGAATTATTATCCAAATCTGTATTTAGCTTTAATAAAAAAAGGCTTTTAGTATCTGAACATGACTTGCAGGCTGCAGAATCTTGTTTGTACTTGTCAATAATTACTTGGTATTTTGCTTGATTAGCCCACATAAACTTCTGGTAAACTAGGTTGTGTCTTCTGCGCATTTTGGCTGCTTTGGCAACATTTAAGGTAGAAAATGAGCGCTTTTTTTTTTGTTATTTTTTGAAAGCTGCAAGTATGATTTAACAGCTTTGTTGGCAACATGGACAGTGGGATTGTGTGCACTCTCAGCAAGTTTGCCGATAGACACCAAGCTATCTGGTGCGGTCAACACGCTGGAGGGAAGGGAGGCCATCCAGAGGGACCTGGACAGGCTGGAGAGGTGGGCCGAGGCCATCTTCATGAAGTTCAACAAGGCCAAGTGCAAGGTCCTGCACCTGGGTCAGGGCAATCCCAAGCACAGACACAGGCTGGGCGATGAGTGGATTGAGAGCAGCCCTGGGGAGAAGGACTTGGGGGTGCTGGTGGATGAAAAACTGAATGTGAGCTGGCAATGTGTGCTCATAGCCCAGAAAGCCAATTGCATCCTGGGCTGCATCAAAAGAAGTGTGGCCAGCAGGTCGAGGGAGGGGATTCTCCCCCTCCACTCTGCTCTGGTGAGACCCCACCTGCAGTGCTGTGTCCAGCTCTGGAGCCTCCAGCATAAGACAGACATAGACCTGTTGGAACAGGTCCAGAGGAGGGTCACAAAGATGATCAGGGGGCTGGAGCACCTCCCCTGTGAGGACATGCTGAGAGGGTTGGGGTTGTTCAGCCTGGAGAAGAGAAGGCTCCAGGGAGGCCTTATAACAGCCTTCCAGTAGTTAAAGGGGGCCTACAGGAAAGGTGGGGAGGGACTCTTGATCAGGGAGTGTAGTGATGGGATGAGGGGTAATGGTTTCAAACTGAAAGGGGGTAGATTTAGGTTGGGAAAGAAGTTCCTCACCCTGAGGGCCGTGAGGCACTGGAACAGGTTGCCCAGAGAAGCTGTGACTGCCCCCTCCCTGGAAGTGTTCAAGGCCAGGTTGGATGGGGCTTTGAGCAACCTGGTCTAGTAGGAAGTGTCCCTGCACATGACAGGGGGTTGGATCTAGATGATCTTTAAGGTCCCTTACAACCCAACCTGTTCTATGATTCTGTGGACAAAACTCTGAATTAATTTAGAATCATGGAAAAGTCTAGGTTTGCTGGAACTTCTGGAGGTCATCTGGCCCAATTTTCTGTTGAAAGCAAGAACTGTAGGGTCTTGCTCAAAGATAAGAGCTGCGTGTCTTGTGAGCTTCTTACTCATTAACTTTCTGCTAGCTTTAGCCTAATAAAGATGTTAATACTGAGACTGCAATGTTTGGGTATCCTTGTGGAAAACCGTGGAACTTTTTGCTACTGTGTCTTGGTTTGAAAAGACAGGTGTCTGTGGAGGAAGGCAGGAGCCTCCCTTGAAATGGAGAGTGCAACCCCCTTCCCTCCAAACTATTATAATTTTGAAATTAACGGGCCTTCAGGCAAAGATATGGGGAATAGGAATAACAGTTCTTTACTAATATATATATATATATATATATATATATATAACACAAGGCAGGGAAAAACAAACAACCCACTGGTTTACACTGACAGAGTCAGGAATACAACCTGACACCCTGTTAGGGTGGCAGTAGCAGTCCGATAAGATGCTGGCTGCAGTCCTCCTGAAGTGATGGGTGTAGTTCTGTGGAAGCAGCAATCAGGTAAAAGAGTCTGGTCTTCCTCCGAAGGTCCAGTGGTCGGCAGGTAGCTCTTGTCCTCTGGAACTCCAGTGGGGGGAAAAGCTCCTCTGGGAATCCAGTGGAAGAAAGGCTGCTAGGGTGTTCAAAATCTCCGTTTTTATTTGGCATGGACTGCTTGGCTCCTTCCCCCCCCCTCCCCGGGCGGAGCATCTCACAATGGGATGGGGAGTCGTGAGGCAGTTCCTTGATGGGCCATTAACAGGAGATAGCCCAGGAGCGAGTTACCGATGGGTCAGGCGATAAGGCATTGTTGTGCCCAGTAACAGGAGACAGTCCAGAGGGTGGAGGCAGGGAGCACGGCCCCACCTGGTCTCAACAGCTCCTGAAGATGGTAATAGAATATATTTTTTTTCTTTTGGCACATTTTACACTGTAACCCAGGACATACTGTCACCACCTCTTGTTTACTAGTACAATATTTTAACATGATACTGTAGCATTAAGCCACAGGGGAGTTTATCCTTGTGTTGATAACAGCGCAGAAAAGATGTTTGTGGGTTGTATAGAAACTTTTTTCCTCTAAGGGTTAATTGTCCACAATATTCCATAGTGCAAATGTTCACTAGTGATGATTCCCCCCCCCCCCCCCCCCCCAGCAATTGAGGATTCCCATAGCGGCCTCATGTTAACAAGTGTGTGCTTACAGACGACCAGCTCTGTAGTTACTTTTCCTCTTCTATATAGTACAACTCCCATGTACGTGTAGTGGAGTGTGGAGCAATAAGAAATATTTCTCAAGTTGTTCTGGTTTTCAGAGAAATCACTTTGTAACTGGTAACTCTGTAACTCTTCAGCAGGTAGTGTGGGAGTGTAATAAGTAACATGTTGTGCTTTGTTCATTAAACCTGTATGGGAGGGTATGGATGGAAGATTTATGTGCTCACAAGAAGGCTTGATAGCTCAACCGAAGGACATTCGGCAAAGTAAACAAGACCCATGGCTGAAGGGGTTGAATAATCACATTCTTGCATAAGTTCACCCACAGGGCAACGAGGAAGACCCTCAGCCTTCATCCTTACGACCACCAGGAGGTAGAAAAAGACCCCCTAGCAACAGAAGGAGTATGCGCAGAGTATCGCCCTGATTGCGACATCACCCTGATTGTGACGTCGCGAATACAGAAAATGAGACTGTATATAATGTGCTTACACGAGGCGGGAAGTTGCGAGCCGTTGGCGGAGCGCAGACTCCCCGGCCGCCCAGCGCTGCCTTTGCTCCTGTTCGCTTGCTAATATAATAAAATTCGCATTGGATTTTGACACTTTAAATTGTCCGTGTCTCTACCTATCACAATTTGGTGCCGTGACTCGGATCGCGACTAGATCGTGGCCTGCAGCTGCATTGGGGAGGCGCCCCGCCATCTAGCGGCCCCTGCAGCCCTCAGGTCGCTTCTGTCTCGACCGACAAACCTAAATTGAACACTGAGCAAAGGAGAACCGGTAACCCTGTAATCTTTGTGCACGAAGCTCCGAACGAAGACGCAGGACGCCGGGAATCCGTTCGGTTTGGGTTGGGTAGCCTGGGGCACGGTGTATGAGACGTCCTGCCAGGGCGAAGTGAGTGCGGACCCTCTAGTAGTGCGTTTCTCGTAGCCCGCGAGGGAGCGAGCCACAAACGAGGGGAACAGTTGGTGTGTGTGTGTGAGTGCCTCAGAAGATGGGACAAAGGAAAAGCAAGCCCTTTGAGCCCATGGGAGAGGGGCCCCATGTGAAATTGCCCCAAATACCGCCCGATAGTCCCCTAGGGCTGATGTTGAAACACTGGGTTAACTTTCCCTCCAGGCAGGGAAAAGGATAAGGTAAAAATGATCCATTATTGCATGGAGGTCTGGGGCGGAAAACAGATTCGAGGAGACCATCTGTATTGGCCTGTTTTTGGATCATTTGAGGATTGGATATGTCAGGCGCTAAACATTTATGTTAACTCAAAGGAACCATTTAATTTGGAAGAAAGTGAATATGCTGGTCTGTGGATGGTGGCCGACACTAGGGTAAATTTATACCCTTTAAAAGAAAAGGGGGGTGGCTACCGAGGGAGGAAGAATAGAGAGGAAGAATTAATAAAGCTTTCAAGGAATATCAAGAAGCAGATGAGTCGCCCACTAAATGGTTAGAGAGACTACGAAAGAGTCTCCAAATGTATTCCAGTCTGAATGTAGACACTCAGGAGGGGCAGGCCCTGCTGAAAATGCAATTTGTAGCAAATGCATGGGAAGATATTAGAAGAAAAATTGAGAAGATAGATGATTGGCAGAACAGAGGTTTGGATGAGTTATTGAGGGAGGCACAGAAGGTGTTTGTCAGAAGGGAAGACGAGAGGTTTAAGAAGCAGGCAAGATTGATGGTGGCAGTGGCTCGGGAAGGACAGCGTGGGGGTGGGATTACAAGAAGGACCCAAGACCTGGGGTGGAAGGAACAAGGAGAAAGTTATTATTGTGGAGTTATTGTGGAGTGTTATTATTGTGGGAAGAAGGGTCATATGAGAAGGGAATGCAGAAAGCGGCTGCAAGATGAGAAAATATTCAAGGAGGATTAGGGGTGTCAGGGGCTCTATTTGCTGGGGGCTAGACATAAAACCGAGCCCTCGATAAAAATTAAAATAGGTCCCCAGCAACAGGAAATGGAGTTCCTTGTGGACTCCGGGGCCGAGAGGTCCACAGTACAAGAGTTACCCCGGGGATGTCACTTGTCCCCGGAGACAATGCAAGTAATTGGAGCAAAAGGAGAGCCTTTAGGGGGTTCCAGTAATAAAAGACATTCTTTTTGAAACAAAATCTAAATTTGGGGTGGGATCCCTATTGTTGGCCCCAGAAGCAGATTATAACCTACTGGGACAAAATATAATCATCACACTGGGCATTAATTTGGAAGTTAAAAATAATGAGTTACAAGTAAAATTATGTCCCCTTAGAAGTGAGGATGAAGTAAAAATTAACCCCGAGGTTTGGTACACTCCGGAGACAGTGGGCAAATTAAATATCCCACCCTTCACTGTAACTATCAAGGATCCGGAAATTCCAATAAAAATAGAACAATACCCAATCTCACAAGAAGGCAGGATGGGGTTGAAACCAGAGATTGAAAGATTAATTAAACCAAGGCTACTGGAACCATGCATGTCTCCCTTCAATACACCCATCTTACCCGTAAAGAAAACTGATGGGTCCTATAGATTAGTCCATGACCTACGGGAAATTAACAAAAGAACACTTGCAAGGTTCCCAGTTGTGGCAAATACTCAGCCAGCTGGGACCTAAAAGTAAAGAGACCTTACTAACCCCATAGTGGGAAGGGCCTTGTCCTGTTTTACTTACTACAGAAACCTCCATACGAACAGCTGAAAGAGGGTGGACTCACGCCAGCCGAATCAAAGGACCCATAAAGAATCAACAGTGGCAAGTGACCAGTGTACCCGGGGACCTAAAAATAAAACTTCAAAAGACCTGAATGAATACTTTTGAAATTGAATATATTGAAAATCCAATTCTGACTCAAGATGGGCATGTAAGATTGCAGATATTAAGTTGTAACTGTTACTCATTCGTGTGCTTTGTGTGTAAGGTGTGTTGGGAACGGTGGTGGGCCCATTGCCGAGACGGAAGACCCCCAAGGGGCGTCTGCCGAATCTGCTGGGAGTGGGAAAGAGAACTTACAAAATTGGCACTAAAATTAAAAGAATCACAGAGAGAGACTATTCCCGAATCAAGGGAATGGTGGGGGATATTTGCTAAGGGAATCCGGCCCGAAAATTATTGTTACCATTCGAAAGAACCGATTCCTTTTGTCGTTGAAATAGTAAGAGGGCAGTGCCGGAAGTTCCTGAAAGGGGTGAAGTGCAACGCACCCCAAGTTAAAGATACCAACTGGAATTTGTACATCCTGAGGCAAGCTGCTAAAGTAAGCACTAGCCCTCCTGAAGAATACCCCTGCTGCCGAGAAGATGGTACCCCTCGTGGCTCGAAGCAACCGAGTCGACGAGCGAGGCAGAGGAGTAAAAAACTGTGGAGGAACGAACCCAACAATTGGGACAGCAAAGCAGTGCTTGAGGTCCTGCCTCAAGGATGGTAGCAAAAAGGCGAAGCCCTGGAGTGCAAACGACAAAAATCGGGTACGGGTATCAAATTGGGGTAGGAATAAGCAATTAGTATATTACAAAAACCACCACTTTTCCCGATACGTATTTATAGGGGCAATCTGGATAATATTATGCATCCCTGTCTGTGAATCATATGCACATGAACCCTTTAAGTGGACTCTCTCTCTAGTTGGGACGATTCCAGGATCATTCAAACTATAGTTACGGTAGGACCACCCTCCTTTAATGTAACCAATTGTGATTTGTTAAGGTCCATATTGGGAGATGATACGAGTACTACTGCTGGCTGCCACCCGTCCCAACAATATAGCTGGGGGGGCCTCAAATCTAAAAGTTACTTATTGGTGTCCTAGTGCAAATCCTGGGAAAAGTTATTGTAACTCCCCTGGTCATTATTATTGCACTTATTGGGGATGTGAGACCATAGTAACTGGTAAATGGACACCACAAACCCCGGATAAATATCTCGGAATTACCTGGGGGCCAGAGAAGTGTACAAAACCAACATATGATTACAGTGGTGGGATAAATAGGCCTGGAAACTGTAAGTCCTTAATACTCACAATAAAACAAGAACAGGATGCGGGATGGCTCGTAGGAAGAACCTGGGGTATAAGACTTTGGGAGCCTGGAACAGATAGAGGGGGACTAATACTTATTAAAAAAGAGGCCGTTCCAAACGATCCTGAACCAATTGGACCGAATCCCGTGCTCACACATAAGCAAATTCCGAGACCCGCTAATGATACCACTGAAACTGGTAATAATACCCAATTTACCAGTAACAATACTCACCCCAGTATAATTATCCCGGAGGAGAATTTAGAGGGAAATACCCTATGGAAAGTAATGCAAGCTAGCTACCAAATACTAAATAAAACTAACCCACAAATGACCAGCTCCTGTTGGCTGTGTTATGGCATTAGACCACCCTTTTACGAGGCTGTGGGAATTACATCTAAGGCCAAGCGTGTAAATGGGACGAACCCTGCACAATGTTTATGGAGAAAAGGAAAAGATCAGGTCCAAGGTCTCACCTTGGAACAAGTAACGGGAAAAGGACGGTGCGTAGGGACAATTCCACCCACAAAACAACATTTGTGTAATGTAAGTATTTCACTCAAAAAGGAAGCCCCCGCGGATTGGTTAATACCAGCGCCAAACACAAAATGGGTGTGCTCAAGTATCGGAGTAACACCCTGCTTGAGCCTACAAAATTTTAATAAAAACAAAGATTATTGCATACAAGTAGCAATAATTCCAAAAATTGTATATCACTCAAATGAGTTTGTCTACAATTATCAAACCACCCCCGAGCACCATCTTGCTAGGAGAGAACCGTTTACAGCTCTGACCATAGCCGCCCTCCTTACAATTGGAGGAACTGGAGCGGCCACAGGGATAACCTCTCTGATTAATCAACAAGCTGAATTTAAGTCACTTAGAGTAGCAGTGGATGAGGATTTGAGCAGAATAGAAAAATCAATAGACGCATTGGAAAAATCACTAAGATCACTATCAGAAGTGGTGCTTCAGAATAGACGTGGCTTGGATTTATTATTCTTGCAGCAAGGAGGATTGTGTGCAGCTTTAAAGGAAGAGTGCTGTGTGTATGCAGATCATACCGGAATAGTACGGGACACAATGGCAGAGCTAAGAAAGGGGTTGGAACAACGAAGGAAAGAACGAGAATCCCAACAAAGTTGGTACGAATCATGGTTTAATCATTCTCCTTGGCTTACTACTTTATTGTCAACATTGGCGGGACCATTAATACTGCTCACTTTAACGCTTGCGTTCGGACCTTGTATTTTTAATAAAGTTATTGCGATAGTTAAGAACCGTTTAGAAGCCGCTCACCTGATGCTTGTTCGAGCGAAATACGAATTGGTACCCGATGAGCCTGATTTAGCAGAAACCCTTGTCTTGAGTGCTCAAGAGCTACAACGGTTCAATGAACAAAATAATGGACAAAAGAAAAAGGGGGGATTGTAATAAGTAACATGTTGTGCTTTGTTCATTAAACCTGTATGGGAGGGTATGGATGGAAGATTTATGTGCTCACAAGAAGGCTTGATAGCTCAACCGAAGGACATTCGGCAAAGTAAACAAGACCCATGGCTGAAGGGGTTGAATAATCACATTCTTGCATAAGTTCACCCACAGGGCAACGAGGAAGACCCTCAGCCTTCATCCTTACGACCACCAGGAGGTAGAAAAAGACCCCCTAGCAACAGAAGGAGTATGCGCAGAGTATCGCCCTGATTGCGACATCACCCTGATTGTGACGTCGCGAATACAGAAAATGAGACTGTATATAATGTGCTTACACGAGGCGGGAAGTTGCGAGCCGTTGGCGGAGCGCAGACTCCCCGGCCGCCCAGCGCTGCCTTTGCTCCTGTTCGCTTGCTAATATAATAAAATTCGCATTGGATTTTGACACTTTAAATTGTCCGTGTCTCTACCTATCACAGGAGTGTGTGAGAAATTGACAGACTCTTGTTCATGGGTATAGTAGGATTGTTCTAGCCCTCTACTTTCTTTCTATTGGATGTCTTGTGGAAGTGGGGTACCAGTCTGGTACTGGTTTTGGGTATGCAGCCTTTGAAAAATTGAAATTTCTGTCTTTACTGGGAAGCCTATTAAGAGTTTGCCTCTTCTGTCTTTCTTATTCCCTGCAGAGTCATTACATTTCACTCTTTCAAATTTCCTTTTTTACTGTATTCTCTTGGAATTAATGATGAAGATCCAAGGATTTTTCTTTTCCTCAGAGAATCATTTTTAAAGGAAATGCAGAAAAATTGAGGAGAACTTGAAATGCAGCTTGTGTATTTCAGCTGATCTGTTGGCTGGAGGAGTTGGTTTTCTGAACAGATACTAGTAGTCTTGGTAGCTTACTCAACAAATGGTCAGAGGCTTCTGCTGAGAAGTTATTATCAGGCTACCCAGTAAATTATGAGTAACTACAGCTCTTTTGATAAGATTTCGGCACCTTTAGTTGTAGAACAAGCTATGTAAATGTTGAGTGGGAGGGTAGACACTCCTGTAGGCAATGCATGAATCATTTAGCGGATGTACTGATTCAGGAGCCGATGACATCCTGCTGGCTGGGATGACTAGTCTAACAGTCTCTTTAATTGGACAAGTGCACCCTGTGTAGAACAAAATAAATTTTCTCTGTGCCTTAAAAGAACTGAGGGACTACAAAATCAGAAGGGAAATGTAATCATGACTTGAAAAAGCGGCATTTAAGGAGGGAATGTTAGTCTTGATTCACTTTTCTTGGCTTGCAGGACAGGTGCTTGTGGGAACCTATTTTGTGTTTGTGTTGGTGGGGGTGGCCACTATATAATGGGTATGAGGGCTGGTGTTTAGATAGGTGTGCAGACAGCCTTTTGCCCATTTAAGCTGTGACTGGAGGTATGATGGTAGTTCATGTGTCTCAGCTCATGACATTTTATTCACAAGCCATGTAATTTGCATGTAAATGAAGAGTTGCATTTGTTCTGTTATGCTTGCTGAAGATGCATGTTGACTTCCACGTTGTAGCTCTAAAGATAATATCAGTGATTGTATAAACTTTAGATTTAAGGTGTGTGGTGATTTAGTGAGTAGTTTACAGAATATTTAAACTTTTTAGTGGGTGATTACTTTTCTTCAGGTTAACATCAGTTTCAAATACAATTCACGTAGATTGGGGTGGAACAAAATATTAACTCAAAAAAGGACAAATAAGTTTATTTTAGTAATGGCAAGCTCATAGTTTAATCAGTGTTTTAAAATTTGTAAATAGTTCTTTGGGAACTTTTTTTTCAGATGGGCAACTTGGCAATTGAAGGTTCAGTTCTGATGGCTTTGAGTTAGTTCTGTATGACTGGCTTGCAAAATCACTTCTCTGTTCTTTGTGTTTGGCTTTCCCTTGTGAGAAAGGGAACAGAGGTCATAGGAAGGCTCTGTCTTTCTAGGTATTGTTTTAATGTAGGATTACTTTATTTTCATCTTGCTTTTTAAGCGTGCTAATAAGATTTAACTTCTCAGAGTACACTTGTTTTAATGAGTAGTGATGAGGCAGTATTGCAATGGTTAAGATAGCCCTGCAGGGAGTGCTCAGAAGTTTAAGTGAAAGTACCCCATTACAGCAAGGCTGGACCTCCTTTTGAGTTTTAAAGCTTTTTTTTTTTTTTCCAAATAGCTTCATTTGTCATAATGAAATTAAAGGACTGCAGTAATGCAAAGGGCAGAGCTTGGTTCTGGCACCTTTCTATTCTGAGTCGTTTTGCAGTTGAGTGGTGATTTTTGCAAAAACCTCAGTGGAGGGAGGAGGCAGGGGGTGAACAACTGACCCCAGGGGCTGTGCAGGGTGCCCTGTCCCGGGGTGCAGCGCTGCCCTGTGCCTTCCAGCCTGCACTTGGTAAGGCGCAGAGAATAAAAGGTGGTGCCTCAATCACCTGTGTCTAGTGCTTGCTTCTTTGTCTCCAGTTGAAGGATTTTTTTTTGGGGTGGTCCAAGAATTGCACCTCAGCCAGGACATGGCTGCTTCTGGGAAGTGAAGGATTGCATGTGTGTTCTGCCAAAGCCTTTTAGATTGCATGTGAGCTCACTGTCTCTCAGATGAATTGAGAGAAGAGGGTAAAAGTTTTTAGCTGGTGTCATCTTGATTTATTGTCTAATGCTTTGTAGCTTTGTGTGTGGCCCTTAAGGGTTTTTGGAAGGGAAAAAAAAATAAAAATTTTTACTGATGCTATAGGAGATGTGGCATTTTGCCCTGAACATGGTGATGAAGGGCAAAAATTTGCTTAAGCTCTGGAAAAGAATTCTGACCTCATTTTTAAAAAGTGAGAGGAGACCCAGGCTAGTACAGGATTTTCTTGGCTTTTTGCAGTGTATGTTGTTTCTCAAGAACATCTAAAACAGCAAGGCTGTGCCAGGAATAGGAAAAAATTGACTACCAGCTCGTTTCCTGACCCTGAGAGGAAAAGTCTGGGAAGAGACTAGGGTAGGAAGGAAGGGCTGTAGGCTGTTGATTGCTCCAGCATGGCTGGAGCTACAATGTAAGACAGGATTGTCCAGGGGGTGGAGAAAGTGTTCTCTGTAAGAGCAACATTTTGTGCTTACACAAACTGAGTGCAAAATCAGTTTGTGTGCAAGGGTTGTCTTGCAAGAATTAGGTTTAGCTGCAACCTAGATTTGAGAAACAAATTGGAACCTGTTTTCTCAGTTAGTAGGGTGATTCTAAATAGTATAGTCAAAGGAATTCAAAGTGTGGTTGGCAGTGGATAATGCTTAAGCTAAGTGGTCTTGTACATGGTGTCTGTGAGTTGGCATCAGTATTGTATGTCTCCTGAGCAGAGCTTACAGCTTGATGCAATATGATAATAATGTGGGGTTTTCAGTTCTAAAGCAGGAAATGACCAAATGCTGGTTGCTAGTTTTGGTTTCCTGTTCAAAGGGATACAGTTGAGCTGCCTTGTGCACGTTTCCATCTAACCTTTCATTCAGTATTTGGCTTAAAATGACTCTATGGCATAGAAGTGAACTGAGTAGTCCAGTTTGTCCTTGTTCACATGTCATCCAGATTCTGGTGCGCCTCTTTTGAAATAGCTGGCTTGCTCACTCTCACCCTGGGAACACTTTCAGTTAGCAGTGCTAATTCTTGTCTGTCTGTTCTCCCATTCGTGTGGCCAGTTAGTTCAGTGAGCTGAAGAAGGTTAAAACTTTTCTTTCAATTCAGGCTGCATCAATTCCCTGGTCTGCCTCATCGCAATCATTTGAGTGTGTCTGTGCTGGAGTGGTAGAGGGTATTTTCCTGGTGCTAATTCTCTGTAGAACTCTGTTTTGGATGTGCACAGTCATGTTAAGTTCTGAGGTAGTTTTATCACCATGGTATGTTTTACAATAGCTTTCAATTAGATACTTTAAAGTATTTTGCACATGGTATTTAAAGCAGAGAAATCTCATTCAATTAAAGAACTACCATTTTACTTCCTTGCAAATTGGTTGTCTTTGTAATTGCACCTGTAAACGTAGTGGCTGATGCCTCTGTTTTTTCTGCAAGTGCATCAAACTTCACTGGTTTTTGCTAAAGAAACCTAATGTGTGTGTGGTATGGCTGCTTCTAGTGAGAATTATTAATCATTTGTCTCTTAGCTGAATTAAGTTTGATTTATCCATGTTGATTCTATAAGACTAAGTTTATTATTCTGCTGATAAACTGTTTACTTGTGGATAGTTTGCATAAGTGCTCATGGAAATAACTTTGCAAAAATAGCGTAGTTTTGTGAAACTGAACGCTTCATAAAAATGTGAGAGCGATATTTGTTTTCAGAGGTGAGAATGAAGCATGCTAGTGAAAAATCTACTTAATCTATTCCAATTTAATTAAAATGGTGGTTATAATGAAAGGCAGCCAATCTGAAGAGGACATCCTATTTATATATTCAGTAGCACAGTATTAGTGTTACACTAACATTAGTTTGTATACAGAGTGTGGAAGATGTGTGTCTTCCCAATTCTTTTTTTTTCCCATAATTTCTTTAGAAAAAGTTCTCAAAGATTCAGCTGTGTCTACTGTGTAATTTAGTCTGATTACTGCAAATTATACTAGCTGTCTTCACTTGTTGCCCAGCATTCTTGGAGAATTTGGGATGAGAAAAGGTGAAGGAGGCATTGTGTAACTTAATGACATACAAGTTTGATTACTGATTTTTTTATTTTATTTTTTTAAAAATTTTTTCTTATCTTGCTGCTTCATCTGAAAATCACTGGGTTAAGATTTAGGCATGTAATACTTCATGGCTAGACAGAAATGTCTAACATCATTTGAGTTATTTTTGCAGAATGACATGAGTCACACTTGCAACCCTTTTTGGCTTTCCTTTCCCCCATTTCCCGCCCCCCCAGCAGAGTAAACCCAGAACAACTTATTTTGCCCTGAGTGCAGTTTAGGGTCAGCAGGCAGTGAACCCAGCAGTACTTAAAATCTATAGATATCTTTTCTTGTGTGACTGTAAGAGGGTCCCATTTTTGCTTCTTGCCTGTGCTGTGGGGAGTTGGCTGTGATGCCTGTTTAGGTCATGGGAGGTGCTGCATTTCCTAGAGGAAAGGACCCCTTTTTCACAGTGTTTTTTAGTTGTTAGGATTTACTTGTAAATGTGTATAAGGTTTGGGAGGAGGAGAAACCTCAGTCCTTTGTATAGAATCATAGAATCACTTAGGTTGGAAAAGACCTTTAAGATCATCCAGTCCAACCATGAATCTAATGTTGCCAAGTCCGCCACTAAACTATGTCTCCAAGAACCAGATCTATGTGTCTTTTAAATACCTCCAGGGATGGTGACTCAACTGCTTCCCGTTCCAATGACTGACAACCCTTTTGGTGAAGAAATTTTTTCTGAATGTCCAATCTAAACCTCCCCTGGTGCAACTTGAGGCCACATTCTCTTGTCCTATTGCCTGTTACTTAGGAGAAGAGACTGACACCCACCTGGCTACAACTTCCTTTCAGGTAGTTGTAGAGAGTGATACCGTCTCCCCTCAGCCTCCTTTTCTCCAGGCTAAACAAACCCAGTTCCCTCAGCCTCTCCTCATAAGACATATTCTTTAGACCCTTTGCCAACTTCATTGTTCTTTGTACATGCTCCAGCACCTTGATGTCTTTTAAGGTTACATGGACGTAGCAGGGTAGAATGCCATTTTAAGTAATGAGGGGGATCTGCCCTCAGTTTGTAGAGAGGTCATGTTAGTGTGATTATTGAAATTGGATGTTACAGACAAACTGTCTGCGAAAGGAGAAAGGGAATTGAAAAACTAGAACAAGGATCTCTTCCTTCATTTGGATGAATATAGTTCAGAAATATTTATTATACAAACATATGAATTGGTGTAGGGTTTTTATGTTGTCAATTAGATATTTCGCTTATTTAAAGTAAGTGGATGGACTGTTACTTCAGCTTAATTCAAAAGGGTTTAAACAAGGTAAGGATTCAGAAGACAAACTATTTAATTGGAGAAGAGGATAATATGAGCCTTGACACCGAGAAGTTATGGAGAGTCAAGCATGGCTACTGTCTGGGGGTGGTATTATAAAATTACTAAATAGGAAATAACCTCAAAATGCATTAAATATTCTGAAATCTTCATTAATGTGCAGGCAAAAGGTTTGGAGCAAGTCATTGGGACAAGCATAACTCCCACTTGCATGCTGCTCTGGAACTGTTAATTTAATGCTGTGTGCTTCTTGAATAATCATGAATAATCAAATTAAACTACTTTTTAAAAGTAGTTTAAAAATGCAAGAATGCTGTGGAATAAAAGCACTCTAAATCCTTTTTGCAAGGGATTGACTTATGGGGAGGAATGTCCCCATGTTGTCTGTGATTACAAACAATATTTGTTTTGATTGAGCAACAGTGCTACTGCTTATGTGTTTTGAGAATGTGTTGATCAGTATATCTCATTAATTATTTTTTTTTCTTTTTGTTTTAGCTAGCTGGGGTGGCCTTCCTTGCAGCTGGTCTGTGGGCATGGAGTGAAAAGGTAAGGGTAGAAATGACTGGTTTTTGTTTGGTGGCTGCCCTGTCCTGCTCCCTGCCCCAGTAAAACTAATTCCTTAGGAATCAGGAAAGGTTAAAGCATTTGACCTCAGAACCATGTTCAAGTGATCTAAACTAAGTTTAGCTGGAGTTTCATTCTTGTCCCTGATCAGGTGTTAAGCTGTGTGGCCCTTGATGTTTAGACCTTCTTTGTAAAATTGTAAGAGCAGGATGCTAGGGAGAATGTAATCTTTATGAATAGTTTTTTATGAACTGGTTCTCTTTTGAAAGCGTGTTTTCTAAAATACACTTCTCTACCCAGTTCTCTTTATTAAAAACAAGAAGCATTTGAGAGTAATGTAAAAGATAATATTTTTTTTTGTATTTAAAAAAAAAAAAAGCGTCTTTGGGACCATCTTTCTGAAGTATTCCGATCTGTTGTCTTCCACTTTACTCCCTATGGAGTTGCTTAAGTGGTTGTGTCTCTGTGTTGGTTGTGTCTCTATGTTGAACAAAATTGGGGAACATGATGTAGCTGAATAACACTCAAACGTTTCTTTCAGTTGAGTAACTTCCTCAGTCAGAGGAAGTCTGCAGATATGTACCTACAGAGCTGTCCTGTTACAAGAGAAGAGATATGGTATAGGTGTGGAAGTGAATGGTTCACCTGCTTGTTATGAATGTAAAAGTGTGGCTTTAATGTGACTGTAAGCAGTAGGGGGAAAAAAGTGGTGATTACTAGCAGGTATACTAATCTGCATCTTAATTAACAGTGGAAGGCAGGTGCCCTCACTGTTCAGTTGTGTGGCTGAGTAGGAACACTTTAATTACCATCATAGCGTAATATTTCCTTAGAGTGCTTATACACAGCAGCTATGCCATACAGAGAGGTTCTGGAATTCCTCCACTTCTTGGAAGTGAAAGAGTTTTATGATGATCTTAATGCTGAGGTATTTATTCTCCTTCTCTCTGCTCCCTATGTGCATGCACACATTCTCACAACTAGATTAGTGGTATCACTGATATATAGTAAACAGCCTATCTCCACCCACAAATGCATTTACCTCCTATTCTGTTGTTATAAAAGAATTTTCTTTCCAACCCTTTAGGTAGAGTGTTAAACTCTTCTTGGATTGGTATTATCTTCTTTTCTGGAAAGAAGCACGTAGGATCTGTGTGGCTGGAAATTACTAGCTCACAACTACCTCCATTTGCCAAATGGACTTTATGATACATTGAAGTTACTAAAGGGCAAGGACAGACTCTTTCTGTCTTTATGTCTTAGATTTTATATGAACTATTTCTGCTTTCTGTCCTATCTTGCAAATAAGTGCTTCAAAGCTTTTCCTGTGGTTTTGAACTTCTGAATGGCTCATGAAATCTGTACGTTATTTTTCATGTTTGTTGTTCTCTATGTGATCAGTCTTTCATACTAGCACTGTTCTTCAGCCATAGTGCCTGTATGGATCTGTCTGTTTACAGGTAAATGTCTTGGTGAACAATAGATTGGGAAGTAAGAGAAAAACATTCCAGAAGCTGTGCTGCAGTGGTAGACCCAAAGATAATCTACAAGTAGTGGAAGAGTTCTGAACATCCTGTCTTCTTAGTGCAACGTGAAGTACATTGGGTCCCTTTAACTTCTGTTTTATCTTGTCTTTTTCCACAGGAACTACACTTCAGATTAGTACCTGAGCAGACTTCTTTTTTTCTGGATATAAATCCTGTGCATCTCTTTTAGATGAGAATGCTGGTTTGTGAGAAATGTTGAAAATACTTTATGTAAAAATGTTACCCATCCTGATTTGCATTATCTGTTTGAGTCAAATCCACACTTTAACTGCTGTATCTAATTGGTCTATCCTTACGATTTTTATAACTGGGTTTTGTTATTCTGAACAGTCATGTAAAAGTGAAACTGCTTAAAATTTTAAAAGTCTACACAACAGAAACTGAATAGGTTTTAATACTGTCACCCAAGAGGTTTGCAAAAATCACTAAGAGAAACTGAATTATAATAAACTGTTAATAGAAGCAAGGTAATAACACTGAGCCCTCTCATCTGGAAAATAGGGTTTTTTTGGTAAAATCATTTCAAGTAGGACACAAAGGAAGATTTAGGACACTAGAGGTTAGTCAGCCTAACTTAATTCCAGCAAGTTCATGCCTAATAGCAAATGGAGAGGGAGCAGTCAGTCTACTTCAAAGCAAGACTGTTGTTTAGAGGGAATGCAAAAGCATGGAGAAATGGGTTGACAGGAACCTTATACAAGTTATTTATATAAAAAAAAAAAAGGCAAATGTAAAGTCCTGTGCCTGAGATAGAGTAGCCCCATGCATCAGTATGGGCTGCAGGTTGACTGCCTAGAAAGCAGCTTTGTGAGGGAAAAAAAGCCTTAATCTCCTGTTGATCAGTAAGTTGAATACCAGGTGTGCCCTCTTGTCAAGGCCAAGAGCATCCTGGGATATATTAGCATCTATGTAGCCAGTGGTTGAGGGAGGCCTTCTTCCAACAGTATTCCTCACACTTGAGGCTGCATCTGGAGTACAGTGTCCAGTTTTGGGCTCCCCTGTGTCAGGCAGGTCTTTTCTAACCTTAACTTATTCTATGATTAAGGGTACTTATTCTTTAGTCTGCTGATCTTTGTGTTTGTATGCAGAGATTTGTAAACTGTCTAAAGGTTTGTGCATGTTATAATCGGTAGCAGTGTGATACTGTCACAATCAACATCTCGTTGACAAGACGTCATTGTAAGAAATCAACTCTGTCCTTGTCATCTATATTCTGTAGTTTCAGTACTAGTTTATCTCAAAACAGTAGCTGGTTTGGCATTTGTTGCTGTCTTAGATTTTTTTAAAGACAATCCATGTTTGCCCTCTGTCAACAGACTTCAGCTGAAATGGTGGCATAATGCTGACAAACATTAGAAGAAAGCAGAAAACAAGTTAAGCATGTAGAGTTGAACTCTTAATTCACTGTTCTAAGTGACTGAAAGGAAGACTTAAAGGCTAAGTTTTATTCTTGGGTTTTTTGATGCTGACTTCAGGTATCAGGTTTCCTGTAAATCTAGGCAATCTAGGTGCTGTTGTAAAAGCAGCCTGTGCTTCAAAGAGCTTTTACCATCCTGCAGATGGCACAGGCAGAAGCATCCTTAGAGAGATGAGTGAGGTGGAATGAGATAGTCCCCTGAATTAATTCTCTTGTTTACTTCCTTCCTTTATGATTTTTCATTTAACATCTTTTGTTAGGCAAAAAATACCCCACAACCTTCTTTCCGAAAGAGAATGTTGTAAACATCAAATGTGAACATGAAGAAATTGTTGTGAACCAGCAACATCTGAGGGTGAATAATAGAGCCTAGTTCCTGCTAACTTTTCTTCTAACATGCTTTGATCGGAGGAAGTTTTCTTCTGAAAGATGTTGCTTGAGCAAGTGAGATTTGTCTGAAAAAAGCTTGAATTTGGGTGTGGGAAGATGGCTGGAAATAGTTGTGAAAGTTTCAACATCCTGGTCACACAGTGGTTGGTTTCATAGTGTATTGGTTCCACAAAGACACTGAGTTAGCCTAGCTAATCACACTCCTTCCTTGATTGTGGGGTCTGAGCCAAGGTTTGATTAGGTGGGACTCTTGTAATTAACCCAGTAGACCAAGTTTGATAGTTAGGTGTGAGGTCTTACAGTTTATAAGAATGGAAATGTCACTGGTGACACCAACTAGAAAAGTCTTTGCTTCCCAAAACTTTCTGAATGCTGGGAAATATATAAACTGTGGCTGCTTTTTAATAAGCTATTTCAGCTATTAGTCACCAGTTGTTGCAAGGCAATTCTGAATTCTACAGTTCAATTATTTTTTTTTTTTTCTTCTTCTTTTCATCCCTTCAACCAGTTTTGGTAAAAACAACTCTATTACCTCACTGTTGCCGAATTAACAGATCTAACAAGACCTGTTATGAAACATATTATAAAAGAAGATGAATTCCTGTGTATCACTATGGTACCGTTAATCAGTGATTAACATCCCTGATGTTAACCAGCTGATGAAGTTTCTCCATGTGCACATTTTCTTCTAATGCTGTGTTTTGAAGACATTATTTTTAAGTAAGCATTTAAATACAAAGTGATACGGATTTTTCCAAGGTGTTCGCTTAGAATGTATGCTCTTTGCACTTAACTCTAGCACAAATACTTGTGTAACAAGATGAGAACTTACATTCCGTTGACAGAATTGGGCTCCTTATATGAATTGCTTGTGAGTCTCTGACATCTTTCCCTTACGCTAAACATAGTTAGCTTAAGGATATACTTTATGGAGAAAAAAGACGGTAAACGTAGTCATGGGATACTGTACTGTGGTGATTTTTGTTATTTTTCTGTTTTAAAGGGAAAGTATTTCCTTGTTAGAATGTTCTGTGTATTGCTGATGAGTATATGATGAAAATTCTGATTATTGCAAGGCTGCCTGGATGCCCCTATGCTAACTTTAAGAGTTTCAGCTGTTTGGCCCTTCGGTCTTCTGCAAGTTGCTTATTGTTCTTGCACACTGCAGGAGACGCTTGGGTGATGTGTGTTTGAATTTTAATGGTAGCTGGTATGTCAGCTTAATTTCTTTAAAACCTAATCTAGAAATGCTAAGGACTTCACCGTGTTAGCATTATGTTTACGTACACTTAGAAATTCTGTCCTAAGATCTAGGCAGACAGGCTTAAAAGGTAAGATTATTGTCAGGATAAGTGATATCTCTGGATAGTTGACAAAAAGAAAAAATACTGCTGCTAAACTAGGCAAATTGCAAGTATCTTATAGGGAGTAGATAACTTCTTTTGGTGTAAGAATTTTATCTGGGGTGCAAGGGGAATATTTAGACTAGACTTCTATATTTTTGCAAGATTTTGGAAGAGCATTTCTAAGACTATTCTGCACTAGAAGGCTTATAACTAAAATGTTGAGAGGAAAAAAAACCAAAACCTACTCCCCTTGAAAACCAAAACAAGATTTTATTCCTCCCTTAATGTTACCCATAACCTGCTTTGTAGTTAGAATGTCTCTCCTTTTCTGCTACCTAAACATTAGGATTGAAGAAAAAAAATATTTTTTTTTAAAAGACTTTTAAACTGGAGTGTCCTTCTGATTGATGCATTTCAATTAATATCAAGCATTAATTCTTTTGGCTAGAAACTAAATGAATATTCAGTGATAGTATTGAGCTTTTGGCACCATCTTGTGGAAGCTTGTTTGGCAAATAGACCTAGGCATGTGTAATCTGGGAAGCTGACTTATCCAGTTGACTGGATTTACTTACTAAAAGAATTAATAGCTGTAACTTTGCATTAGTACTTCCTCTGCTGGGGTGAAAATTGGTATCGTCAATAACCATTTCACAACAAGACTTTTCCGTGTGGGCCGTTGTTGGCAAGCTCAAGGGTTTGCAAGCAATTCATTTGGAGTCAAGGACATCCAGAAGGAATGTTAGATGAAAAACCTGTTTATAGTGGTCACCTTTTTCTGTTATCCTGTTTTTCTGTTTCAGGGTGTATTGTCTGATCTGACAAAAGTGACTGGTCTTCATGGTCTTGACCCAGTGGTGCTCGTCTTAGTGGTGGGAATAGTGATGTTTACTTTGGGATTTGCTGGTTGTGTAGGAGCACTGAGAGAAAACATCTGCCTTTTGAAGTTTGTAAGTAACATCATGATATAAGTGGATTATTATGCCTGTGAAAGCTGGGGATGATGAATGAAGTAGAGGCAAACCCAGATAATTTATAGAATTTGATTGGTTACAATGTATATATGGTAAACTTACTGCTATGATGAGCCTCTGAGTAATGGTATTAAGAGCAGTGTAGGTTCAAACCTATGTATATTTTTCCCTTTCTGGAAAATGTTTCTTCCCTTTTTTAATTTATTCTGCTGTACGGTGATGTTGTTACAGTATGTATACCAGAACCTAACATTGTGTATGTAATATCACAAAATACGGTGTTCTGGAACGTATTTAGTCAGTTAGGAATGACTGAGAGGAGATGGTATAGTGGCTTAGGGAGAGCAAAATCCCTTAAAAACTTAAAATTTCTTCTAAACATTTGGTGATCAAAACTTGGGAACTTCAGTGACTGATGTGGCATCTCTTAAACAGTTGTTGTTATACAGGCTGCTGCTTTGCTTTAGATCTGAAAACAGTTAAGCTGGACAAAAGATTATAAAACTGGAAACAATGTAAGAAGTAGCAAGAAGACTACTTTAGCCCCGTGTTTTGCAAATTCTCATTTATTAATGTTTTCACTGCTGTGCATAATGACTCTGATATGGTGCTCATCTCACCGTCAGGTTCAGGTGATCAAAACAAAAAGATAACTCTACCTCTTGGGAGTTTATTTACATTGTATTCTCATTTAACAGGCTGTGTTCTCATGGTATCTGTACTGAGTGAGAGTTGTAACCTGGTTCTCGGTGTCTCTTTCTGGTGGAGTTGGAGTAGGTTTGCGTTGAAAATTAGTGGATATTTTCTAATTTGGGACTCTTCTTTTTCCAGTTCTGTGGAGCAATTGTGTTTATATTCCTGCTGGAGCTGGCAGCAGCAGTTCTGGCTTTCCTGTTCCAGGACTGGGTGAGGGACAGGGTCAAGGAATTCTTTGAGAATAACATTAAATCCTACCGAGATGATATTGACCTCCAGAACCTCATTGATTCGCTACAGAAAATTGTAAGTTCATATCCTGTCACTTCTTTCATGTGTTCTAGGAGAATATGTAGATTTGGAAATTTTCCTTTTTGTTACAGATTCATCATATTCTGTAGCTAATAGTGATGAGTTACAGATGTGCTGTTTTGCTCTTTCTGCATTGAAAGCATCAGGGAGGCAAGATATTCTAAGATACAGTGCTGTTCTAACTATGAATGTGGAAGTATCCATCTGCCTTTTGACCTTCTTGACTTGCTCCCCTGTTCTGATTAGTGTTGCACCAGTTTAAGTGAGAAGTGAGCAATGAAAAACTCTTTATCCTGAGAAAAAGTTGTGCAATGGAACTGGTAGTCTGCATTTTTATTTTAGGAGGCACTGCAGTCTTGTACAATGGTGCAGCACAGGGCCTTTTATCTTCTGAGATGCATCTCTTCTTGAAGCAAAAGAGATTTTTATTAACTGGGAAAGTCTAATCTCTAGTCAGGCAGTTGTCAAGGAAGATTGAAATAATTTTATGCTCCTGTGGTCCTGAAATCTTCAGTTACCAGAAGATAGTGATGTACACCAGGAGATGACAAGGCCTATGCTAGTAAGGACCTGGTGGCTTTCATTCAGTCAGCTGCCTTTATAATCGTGCCCAGGAAACAATCAATGAGGGTGACTCTTCTGATATTTTTTTTTTTTTCCATTTATTTGTGTGTGGTTAAAAATACATATATGGAGAGAAACAGAGTACATATGTGAGTACTTCATGAAGAGGTAAAATGGCTGTATCCTTTTGTATGTTTTTTTCCCCTTATGAAAGAAGGCTGGTTTTGTCTGTCTTCCATCTTCTAGAAGATCATGTTTAGAAATCTGTGCTCACAGCTCAGTTTGATAGCAAAGCATGTTTTAGAGTGGATACCACTTTGGTCAGCTTTATATTACCAGCAGCTTACCTATCCTGTTCATTCACTCTTGTGTGTGTTGATATGGAAGCATCCTCTAAGCTGCCTGGATGGATTTCAGTGCTGTTTTGCTTTAGCTTTCAGTGCTAAGGGCACCTTTTTGTAAGGTAGGGCTCCTCCTGACCATGACCAATACCAGTAATTGTCTCTGTGTTGTCCACTCTGTTGTTGCTCTTTCTGTTTATCTAGTTTCAGTGTGGTCAGCCAGGTTAATACGCTAAGCTGATTTACAGTTGAACTCCAGTTAAATACTTTTAGATGAAAATAAAGGGCTGAGCTTACTAAAAGGAGTTCACTAGCCAGATTAACAAGCTAATAAATCTGAAAAAGGAAAGACCAGAAAAATCTCTGAATCAGCCTGTCGTTGATCCATATGTGAAAGTACGAAGGAAGGAGGGGAAGTGTATGCAGTGTGGATTAGCAAATGTAGTTCTGCAAGGGTTGAAGAACAAGGTGCAGCGGTGTGTTCGAATGCCTCACTGAAGCTCATCTTCTAAGCAGCCATGCAGCTTAGGCTGACTTGCTCTGTTCTCGGTGTGTGCCTCAAGACCCAGAGAGCTTCTTGCAGGCAGCTCCTTGCTCTAGCTAATTATATTACTTTCAGGCCTGTAAGTGACCTCTCAATCTGTACCTTACTAAGGCAGATTAGCATGTTTAGTGGTTGTATGGCTTTTTACAAAGGCCTAGATGTCTGAGGGAGGAGGGACTAGAAAAACAAAAATTAACCTGTTTTGCTTTCTTCATGGTAAATGTATTAGTGAGTTAAAATTATTTTTTGTGTTTTTTCTGTTCTGACCATTCTGTTCAGCTCTTAGTCATACTTCCTGTGAAAACTATGTGTAAACAATTCTGTTCTCTGTTCACATCCGTGTCTGTCACAACTTGATAACTTCTGAATCTATTTACCAACTTCAAGTTTTGATGGTCTCACAGACAGTTAGGTTAATACAAGTTTTGTGAAGATGGGCAGTGGGCAGAGGAGAGATGCTAGAGATATCCCAAGAGGATGGAACTTCATGAAGTACCAGGAGAATCTACGTGATGGCATAACATTTCAAGTACTTAAAATGTAGAGAAAGATTTGTGCCCTTAAGTATCCAGGCTAGTAAACTGCAAAGCATAACTGAATATGAAACTAGGTTTCATTGATTCCAGGAACTGAACATTCCTTGAAATGCTGGGATTTCCCCAACCTGCAATTATGGTAATTACAATACACTGTTTAGGTCAAGAAATACTTTGAGAGTCGACTGACCTTTGAGCTAATGAGACTTTACCAGTTAATTCATTTGGATATGAAAACCATCTAATTTAAAATAAAGGAAGTATCTTCACAGAAGTTTTAATCCACTTTTTCCACAGTAAACAAAGAGAAGAAAATTTGTTGATCCTTGAAAATTTAAGGATGGAGTCACAAATTTAAAGGAACTTTTTCTCGTATTTTTTCTGTTTTTGGTTGGCTTGGAAATAATGGGTACAAAGATTTCTATAAACTATTTTGTCGCACTGTTTATGGACGGACACTGATTGCATCTAGCAATTGAATCTGAAGTGATAATTTTTGTGATTTTTGCTTGTCACACTGACACCTATTTCCAGGAGCAGTATGCCAAATGTCTTGCTTTGATTTCACAGAGCCGTGGTATGATTATTCATTTTTTACTCTGATGTTGCCATTGATTCTGCACAGCCATAGACAAAGTGAAGATGATAAATATCATTCCAAAGAGTTTATTCAGAGGATAAAGTGTCTCTAAAATACGCCTAAATGCAAAGTGTTTGTTTATCTGTTGCAGAACCATTGCTGTGGTGCCCAAGGTCCAGATGACTGGGACTTTAACGTATACTTTAACTGCAGCAGTGAAAGCAAAAGTCGTGAGAAGTGTGGTGTTCCTTTTTCCTGTTGTATACCTGATCCTGCTGTAAGTGATTTCCTGGTTTTGTATTGCTCTGATGTTGTTGAAGAGCTATGAAAGGAAGGACTTCCTGAATAAAGTGTGATGTCTGGGGCTTTAAAAGGTCTTCTAAATGATCAAAAATTACTCTTGCGTGGGCAAACGCTTTTCATGTTTCTGTTCCATCCTTTTTAGAGTCCAAATGTGGCAACCTGTTATACAGCTGAAAATGTATAGTCACCAGGAATTCAAGCTATTTTTATGTCTTGAGTCTCCAAGTGTTGGTGGCTGGTATTTTTATTATTCCCAGTGTGTTGTTTCCTTGAATTCCTGGCCTCTGTTATCTAGTTCGTAAGGACCCGAGAGCACTGTTAGAATTCCCAGTTAGAATTACTGTTAGACCACTCCTCTGCCAGACAAGTAGGAGTAACTCCATTTGCTGATTGTTTGTCAGCAGCTAGTAAAGTGCTCATGCACAAACTCAGTTTAAAGCATTCGAGTCAATTCTCTGGTTTTGGTAAGATTCAGGTGCTTATTGGTTAGATCTGTTTACTAAATTTCAGGAATCTGACCTTTTCAGTGGAAGCCAAAATGTGGTGGTAGGAACTAACATGTAATGCTTTATAGTATTAGTGGGAATAGTTACAGCTCAGTCAGTCTAACAGTCCCTGTGTGGAGCAGATAGCCATTGGTAGGTTATACTAAGGCTTTTGATTGTCTTGGAAATCAGCCAAGGAAAGACTCTGTCAGGGAAATATTCCATGTTCAGATTCCCCAGTAATTTTCTGCTTTAATTTGGAGCAGTACTATTCCACTGCAACTTTTTCGGTTGCTGGTGCTGTATTTAAGGACAAAATAAGTATGTTTAAATTCTTCTTAATGAGATTGTACTCCTAATATTCCAGTATAACTCACTATGCACTGTGTAAATTATGCTATAACTGTGTAATACATACATTTTCATAAGTCTCATACAGACAAAAAGTGTCTTGAAAGGGATGTCTTGTATCTTTGGAGATAAACACTGTCATTGGTTGTGTGGGTTTGTGATCTGGAAGGTGTTTATGGCCTTACTGCTTGGAATCCGCAACTGGAGTGTTTTATCTTCAAGACTGGGTATATCTTGGAGCTGGGTTATGTGTGAGACTTTGAACTAGTGCCTGAGGGGGCTCAGGTAGCTTGCAGCTGTTACTTGTTTTAACTGATTTGGATAGCAAGTTGTATACCACTTGAAATGATGGGAGTTATAAGGTATATTTCTCCATTGCAGATGTAAATAAATCAGCCTGGTACCTTTATTGCTACCTCAGTGTTTAGGTGTACTATGAAACAGCTAACATGAAATTGATCTTGGAAAGCAGATGTCTTATTTGTATGCTGGCAGTACAGTTGCTGTGCTTCATGTTAAAAAGTCCTTGCTAGTTGAAAACCAAGTGATAGAAGAAGCTGGGATTTCTGATGAGGGGTGTTCTGCTAGTATACACCTCTGCTTTGTCATTGCTTACCTTGTGTTCTGCTAGTACTTTGCTCATCTTTACTAAAAAATACTTCTTAAAATGGTAGGCTCTAGCAGTCCTGATTTGTTTGTGAATCTGAAAGACAGAAAAACTTTCTGTCAACAAAAGTGAGTAGAATTCGATTGATGTATTTTAACTCTTTTTTTGCTTTGCAGCAAAAAGTTGTAAATACACAGTGTGGCTATGATGTCAGAAAGAAGGTAAGGTACTGGAATCTTGCTGTCTGTCATGTTCTGTGCCTGTATAGGCAAAACTATAAAAATGGTGGAATTGCCAATAGATACATCAGCTTAAAATTCTGGGAACTAATTGACTGTGCTACATCATACTGCAAGTAGAGTGTGGTAGAGATTTTACTTTGTTACAAGTGAACTTGTACTGTGAGAAGGTGGAGAAAACAAATGATGGAACAGGTAAAAGAAGTGTGTTTCAAAAAGGGGTATGACTTGCATTTCAAATTGTAAAATCATTTGGATTGGAAATGACCTTTAAGATCATCCAGTCTAACCAAAAAACCTAATGCTGCCAAGTCCATCACTAAACTGTATACTTAAGGACCATATATGCCTCCAGGGATGGTGACTTAACCACTTCCCTGGGCAGCCTTTTCAAATGCTTGATAACCCTTTTGGTGAAGAAATTTTTTCCTAATATCCAATGTGCTTTTCAATTATTAGTTATAATAGTCTAACTCTGAATTCTGTTATCTGCTAATTCTAAAGTATCCTAATAACAGGATTTGGAGGAAGATAATGACATCAATGTCCAGCATTCCATGATTTAATCTGGGCATATATGTATTTCTGGAGTCTGGTTAAAAACATTATTGCATAAGTAACAAATCATTATTTTAGCTATATAATGTGATTGACTGATCATAAACTCGAGTAGAAAACTAATATTGTTGTTCTTCCTTTCCACAGAGCAAGAGTCAATGGGATGATCAGATTTTTGTCAAAGGATGTATTCTTGCTCTTGAAGCTTGGTTACCCCGAAATATCTACATCGTTGCAGGTGTCTTCATTGCTATCTCACTGCTCCAGGTTAGTTGTTTTTGTTATGCTACTTTGAAAAAAAGTTTCAAGTTTGCAGATACAGTCCTGCTGAAGAGGAGGGAGGTAGAATAAATGTTTTGACACTGGATGTTTTTAGATATGAGAATAATATGGCAAAAAAATAGTTATAGGGATGGGGAGTTAGTGAAGATATCAGATATCGTCTAATTTAATTCTGTTGAAATTGTTTCTCAGATCAATGAAAGTCACTATAAAAATATAGTGCAATTATACATATGGTACATGATGGTTATGATGTATATTGTTATATATTAATATAGCAATATAATAATATGTGATTATTAGAATGTGATACAATAATATTTCTTACACTTCAATATGCCGTGAGGGAGGGGAGATCTTCTGGTCATCTGCTCCAGTAGATCTGAACTACAGCCTTCTATCACAAATGTGAAGTGACTAAAATACGGTTCTGTCCTTCATGCTCAGATTACCACTCAGCTGGCTGTAAGTGGTGTGTAGCATACTGCTCAACAAATGTTGAGAACAGAAGAGCAGGGAAATTGGTGAACAGGCTGCAAATGTGATATTAGCAGAACCAGGTGAAGGAGTTGCTGTGATTTCTTCCAGTACCTTGTTGGTGCTTGGGTACATCAAAGTAAAAGAACCAAAATTCTCAGTAAAACATACCAGATTACTTCTTTCAAGGTGGATCCTGCTTTCACTGTGGTTGTTGTTTACACTTAACTAAATTTCTTTGCTATGGTACTACTTCATTTCAGTGGGAAATAACGAACTTGTAAATCTGCTACAGAATGTATTTTCCATTTAAGTGAAAATAGTTGAGCATAGAGTGCTGGAAAAGTACCTTTCCCAGCTGTGGCAGTACTGCCCTCTGTTGCTTGGTTTTTGGTATTTTATCACTGTCATGATAGTGTTTCCATGGCTTTGAGAGATGCTGTCCTGAGAACAACACCTTCAGTTAGGAAAATGTTGAAGATAATAAGTCTAATCTTTTGGCAGTGTGGTGACTGACAATAACTTGATGATAATGTTCTTATTCGTGTCCCAGGTCTCTGTTAAATCACTTTCACAGTCACTCATATTTTTAAATTGGGTCGGTCTTGTACATTAAACTATTTGGTGGTGGGACTGAGAGACATATCCTGACTACTTCTAAAATAGATCTTTCAGCTTTTCCAAAACTTCACCCCAGTCTCTTGTTGTTTTTCTAAAAATGTTTCAAAAAATACGCAGTGTTATGAATTTATCTTCAATTTGTAAATGAAGATTTACCTAAGAATTTGAGTGAGTGTTAAAATTTCAAATTTAAAGTCTCAGAATAATCTGGGACTTTTCTCATTACTGTTTGTGACAAGAATTTCATTTTGGTAGAGGTAGTTGTATGACCAGAAAATTGACTAGATTATCCAAAGTTGTGGAGTGAGTGAAAATGCCTGATTTATAACTTCAGTAATAGCTAAGTGTATGTTGTAAGGCTCAAACTTGGCTAAGTGGATTTCTTCAAGCTCTAGGTAATCCAGAAGCTTGTTATTTTGAATGCTTCTGAAGCATTACATGAAAGCTTCTTTTTCTCATGAGTTTTTCCTACAAGATTCTGCTGCCTTTATTACTTTTTAGTAATAGCTGTGCTTTGATGGATGATCCTGGCTATGAAATGAGATTGGAACCTGCAAACACTTTATGAATGCGTATCTTTATTTGTAAGAGTAGTTGCACTGACATCAGTACAGTGTAATAGGAACACAGAAGAAGTAAGTTCCCATTCTGCAATACTGACTAATGGTAATAGGGTCTAATTTTTAGAAATGTCTTGCAGAGCGGTCCATTCCAAGTGTTTCATCTCATAAATGGTTTGTTTTTTGTCTTTTTAGATTTTTGGGATTTTCCTAGCCAGGACATTGATTTCAGATATTGAAGCTGTAAAGGCAGGTAATGCCTTCTGAATGCAAAAGCAGACACTTGTTGCAAAAAAGTGGATTTTACGGTTATTGGTCGGACACCAAGGTGAAAGAAATGTGTGGACCATGAAATACTCCTGTTAAAAGCCTTATGTGGATTTTATCCCGCTCATGCTTTTTGCTAGAAGCTAGTACAAAAAAACAATCTCAGAACATACACCTGTCTACTGTTTTCTAATGAGACAAGTAATTCGTGCACCATCATTGATATCTGAGGAAGAAATGGAATTTCACAAGACGTTGTTTTTTAAAGATTGTACCAAGTGACATGAAACTGCGGTAAACCCTTTCCTTGAAGGATTATCATGAAGATTGTTCTTTTTTCACTCCCAACTGTCATCAGTCTCAAAATGTAATCTTTTCAGAAGGTGTGCTGATTTCTTCAGAATCTTGAAATCATTTTAATCTCTACAGTAGACTTATGCAGTCATTTTTTGGCAAGATACTCAGCAACCATAATCGTCATGGTACTGGAAATTGGGAAAAAGCCACAGATTCTGGGTTTTTTTAATTGATTTTCAGTTGTGCGGAAGTAGGAGTATTTTGTTTGGCTGGGAATAATGTAGATGTCTCAGGAGCAGGAACTTGTTCTCAGCATCAGAGCTTGAGTAACCCATGCTGTTTTGCATATGCAAGCCTTTTCTCAAGAGGGGAAAAAAATCTGACTATCTGTAGCATTATATGTTAGAAATCTCCATTTCAGGCAAGGGGGGTGAATCCCTGATGCTGTTTCCTGTCTGAAAAAAATGTAAATATTCTTTATTTATAGAAGAAAAAAAGTCTTTTAAGAATGCTTTTTATTGATCAGTAATATCTTTAAAAAGTGCTGTCTGCAGAAATTTCAAAATGCAGCTTGTTTTAGTAGGTAGCAAGCATGCTGTGCTAGCTGTTGAGGGTTTTTGCCTTTCCTCACAACTGCTATATTGATCTTCACAAGTCCTAACTGCTAATAGCAGGACTGATGAAAAACATTTAAATTCAGCATTGATTCCTACTGAAATCTGTTTTTTAATGAGGAAATACACATTTAGTGAAATATTAGAGTTGTTGAATTTTTAAATCTTCTGTAAAGCTTCATCAGTTTTGCTTGTATCAAATATATGGTTCAAATGTCAGTTACAATATGATGAACCAGAATGATTTCTTCAGTCTTTTTTTGTGTCAAACTGAACTACTCCTCCGGAAGTAATTTTTTTTATCAGAAAAAAACTAAACTCTTCTTCCTGTCTTTCCTTCTTGGGGGGTTCAGTAGATGGATCTGTAGTTCATCAAGAGTTCTAGTCTTCTTGAGAAGACTTTGACATAGTGTTTTTAGCTCTAAGGTAGAAGTATGTGACTGAGAAGTTCTTGGATGTAGCTATCACTTTTACTAACATTGTTTACTACTTCCAGTGACACCAGTTTTTTTCAGGGAGAGCAGGTGTATTTTCAGTGCCTAACACAGCATAAATTTTAGAAAAGTGTGTATTTTTATAATGATATTTTACTACATGTAGTCTGCCTGAAGGATTTAATACTTGTCTTTCCAAAGTGTATGGCTTGCTTAGGAAGCCAAATTTTAAATATTTTTTTCTATTAATGCATTAATAGAAATTAACAAACATTTCGCTGGCAAAACCTGATCAAGTAAGAATCTTTGTGTCTGTTGATTGTCTAGACGTCCTTCTAACTTTTAATCTGTGAAGCACTTCACAAACAACTCTGTACTTCTCGTACATACTTCAGTTCTTTCATAGTTCTTTTTCTGGCCAGTGATTGAGAGACAACAGGAAAAGGATGCTTGTCTAAGGATGGCTGATTTCCTTACAGTACCAGAGAACAGTCTGCTCTTAATCATCTGAAAACCTGAAAGTAAAATTGCTAGATGTTCACCCTGGGTTTTTTTTTAGCTTTGATATACAGCAAAGAAGCAATAGCAGTAGATCACTGAGGGAAGAACAAGAGGCATTTCTTCTGTAGAGCCTTGAATTCGAGGTCTGTATTGCTTGTTTAATCTAGTCCATTAGGAGCAGCCAAAAATTTGCTGCTGTTACTGCTGTTTTGCAAGCAGCAAAGCAGTGTCCAGCAGCCTTTGCTTTAAAGTCTGGTGCTTGAAACTTTAGAACACCTAATTGGCCAACTTCGTTAAGGTTATGTGTAATAATCTGATGTATGTAAAACTGGAGAAGGATGCTTTCTATTTGTACCTTTTTATTTGTAAAACATTGCATTGAAAATTGCATCCAGGGAGTACTTTTTCCTTTGCTGCTTTTCGACACAGGAAGCTCCTAGTGCTGGGAAGTAATTTCAGCAGTTGATGAAAATCATCATGGTGTCAAAGATATCTGTGGAGTTCCTGTGCTGAAATCAGCTGCTGACAAAAGCCAGTGTCATGATCAGGATTCCAGTGTCTGCAAATATTGCCAAGTTGCCTGAAGACAAATGAGTACTTGGTTTCTTCGTGAAGTACTGTTTGTATGCAAAACCGAATTTAATCGAAGTATTGTCTTTCCACAGTTTGTTGTTACTGGCTTTGACCATATTAACACGAGCTTTGTGTCAGTGCTCCAGTTACTTGGAAATGAGTTTGAGAAAGTTCTACGTAATTTTGAGGATCTTTAAATTCATGGCGTGATTTGTTTTCACTGTGGATAAACTTCTCTGTGCTTATTCAGTATCCCTTTTAAAACCCTGAGGCTCTAGGCTGGTTTACCGCTAGACGTTTTGGAGTTCACCCCCATTGGTGGTACACGTGGCTAGTGTAATTTCAGACTTCGAATGGGAATACTTTCTTACCACTTAGTTACATGTAGCACCTTCTCTGTGGACCTGCAGGCTTCATGGCTAAAGGTTTAGGTTATGATTTTAAAAAGTCTTGTCAGCAAAAGTAGTTGGGTGTGAGCCTGCCTTTAAAGCGTCGGAGAAGCAATTCAATGATCTCACAAAGAGGGGTTTGATAAATTGTTCATATTGAGATTTCAGTGGTTGCATTTGGAACAACTCCACAAACACTACAATGGAAACATGTTTTTTAATGAAGATGTCAAATATGAGATTGGACTTTAATAACTAGACTGAAAGAAGTATATTTTTCAGTGTGATCACTTTTATTTCTCAGAAATGAGCACAATTTATTTCTGTGAAGCAATGTAATTTATTTGTCGGTATATTTGACAGTGCACTGCCTTTTTTTTTTTTTTTTTAATGCATATACCTGCATTTGGACAGTTTCCTTGTATGTGAAGAGGAGGTTGAATATAAGTACTGAAAAAAGTGCAGTGACCAAAGACGCTTTGATCATCTCTTTGAAAACCAGAATACTTCTTCCCAAGGGGTCTTCAGTTTTGGTGACCCTCATACAGTGCCATGTGGGTAGACTTGTACCTCCAGTCCATTGAGGCTGATGTGGCAATTGACTTATACATGGAATTGCTGTGTGTGTCTCCCCGTTCCATCCTTTCCTCTTCCTTCCCCCTGCCACCTGTGGGTTATGCAGCTTGAATGTTTAGCCAGTGGAAGGGGAGGTCTGTCTCTTCTTCCAAGGTGGCTTTCTGAGTGACTTTCAGTATATTTTTGTTTTCTCAAGCCTTAAATTTGATTAAATAAAACTTAATATTTTGTACTCCTGGAGTTTGATTTCTAAGATTTGTTGCTTCCAGTCACTAGTATTTCCCTCTTTAGGTTTAGACTGGTTACTGAGACTGCAGTTTGTGGGTAACTACAGAAATGGTAAAGGTCTGCTGATGTTCATGTGTATATTTTGCTGAAATGAATTCTTGTTTTTTTTATTTTTTTTCCAGTCTGCCTGCTGAATTAATAGATAAAACTGGTGCTTTTCTCTCCATTGTTAATGGAAAGCCATGAACAAGTGAAGAGCTGTAGGGTGGTATAGAGAAATTACTAAATCTCTGGACACCCAAAAAATTAAAACAGCTGTTTGCACTTTGAATGCCATTATCCACAGTTAACGCTCCTGTGACTTGCAGAGTCTATGGCTTGTCACGTCTGAACAATGTTCCTGAAACTATTCTTAAGAGTGCATAAGGGAAGTAACTTCCAGGTTTGAAGATGAGGCTTACAGAAATACATTTGTGTCTGCTTCTCTTGACCATTTTATCATTAATGCATTAAAACTTGATTTTCATTTTAATAAGGTCAGAGAAACATTTAACCGGTAGATAATGGCTATATTTAGAATAATGCAATATCTGGAATTAGCTACTCTAGAATGTTAGGGTTGGATCATTTCTGATAAGAATGACTTGACTTGAATGTGACTATCTGGTGTGTATATATATAGAACTTGTAATAGATCCTGATACATCTCATTCTAAGCCTGACTTAGGCACAACAACAGATCTTATTCTGAAGTTGAGATTGTCTGAAGCTGTTTCTCATTTTGACATTGGAAATGTGTAGGATGTCCATGTCACTGTTCTCCGAGCTAGAGGAAACTCTTCAGCTCATGTTTTTTCTTTTCTCCTACTGTGTGGTCAAAACCTGCTTGTGTGTTACTAAGGGACTTGTCTGGGGTGGTTTTGTGAAATTCCCTTTCTCAGGAGTGCTCCTGGAAGTGATATTGGTGGCAAATGTAGTGGGCTAAATAACGTTAACAATGTTGTAAGTGGGAAAGCTTTTGCATGATCAAAGTTGTAATCTTTGTTCACAGACATAAGCCAGTTATACTCAAATTGTTTGAGATCAGGAGGCCTTGTTTACTTTTAAATATTCCCTGCTTTATAAAAATTTTTTAAAGGTCAGTACTTTTCTGGTTTTTTTCTCAATAACTTTTCCTGCTGGCTAAAACCGTCATTGTTCCCTAGCTCTTCAGTACGTACCGCTACAGGGTTTTGAATTTCATCTCCTGGATCTTGGCGATGTGACTCTGCAATATACTTGCAACTGCTTCAAAACGTTCCTGTAACAAGTTGTGCAATAGTTCCTGTTACCTTTTTTATCAAATAATGATTTTTAAATATGAAAGGTTTCTGTAGAAATGTTCAGAGACATCTGTTTTGCTACAGTTTTTCATTATCTGAAGTTAATCACAGGTTCTCTTACCGGAGATAATTTAATGAAATGCCAGCTGCCTCCAAATCTTCACACATGCCCACTTGTAACTTCCAACTTTATTTAATTTGTATCTTGTCCAAGCACTGCATGGACATTAACTGCAGTTTCTGGTGAACTTTGCTTTTACAGAGTCTCTTTCAAGGTTACAATAGCTGCAACTCTGAAATTAGGACAAGACCATCACCTCAGACGCTTAAGAATATAGCTCATGACACTAGCAGGTAAAAACTCAGAGATGAGCTTTAAAATTGGAAATAGGAGGGGGAGTTGGTTTAAAGGTACGTTTTGTGGTGGTTTAAACAGGTTTAGTTGACAGCTGGGCTCACAAGTTGATTCACAATGTGCAGAGATTGAATTGGTGCCTTTGCATTGTTTAAGCTGCAGCTCTCATAAATTCCGTTGTTTCAGGTTGCATGGTATAAGCTTGAGATTTTTTTGTAATGATTTTAAAGTCCCAGGGATATAAGAAAAAGTTGCAAGTGATACATTTTTAAGCTGCTTGGTTTTGTCAAATCGGGGTATCAGAAGTGGTAATTGCCTGATGCTTCTCATGTGATGTTTTCTAAGACCACTTGCTTGACAGGCCTTACTCTTACTGCTATGTGTTAATAGCTCAGTGAAGAGCAGCAGTGATGCAAGTATCTGTAGGCCAAATAGATGAGCAAATGAGTATTATTTTTTTTTATATGTACAGCTTTAAAAGCAGGAGCTGTACCTGGGCTTCAGTACTGTTGGTTATGTGGCAGCATGACAAATGCAAGGTAGGTTGGCAAAGCTGGTGTTTTATTGCATTTGACTCAGCAGCAGTGCAGGGAAGAAGGGAGGCTAGTGGGGTGTCTCTCCTCTCAAAATCTGTAATGTTTTGACAGCTTTCTTGACCACATTTGCATTGCTATGACTACAGAGTTGTTTGAGGGTTTCTGTAATCTTGTCCTCTTCTATTTCTTGTCTCAGATCACCTGAATGGGAGATGAAATGCTGACTTTTAGTGACATGCCATGGCTCCCAACAATTGCTGTAACATAAAAGTTTGGAGTACTTGCTGTTTAAAATGAGCTGTTTTAATCTCAATAAATTTCTCTTGTTAGATACCCTTTCAGCCATTGAAAGTATCAAACAGGTTAAGATTTTTTTTTTTTTTTTCCCTCCTGTTTTGAGTTCCAAGAACTGATTGAACAGAAGAAAAGCACTTAGTTGAAAATATAATACAGGGCAAGTTGTAGCATTTTTTTTTGCCTGTATGCTCTGTATGCTTTTTGTTAGCCTTTTGTATCAGTAAGATTCAACTCCTAGCATTAGTTAGTCTATAAAGTGCTAAGTATATATGTCTCTGGGAAAAAAGTCCTATAGATCACATCTGTTGTGTCAGTACTCTGTAGTAGCACTGAAGAATGCAAATGTTTATCTCTATTCCAATGTCTGCATGGCTACACAGGGAGAAAAAGAGTATATTGCAAAAGCCAGCTTGTCTGCCAACATAGGGTGGCTCTGAGATTTGAAAGTCAGCTCCTCTTGTGGCAGATCCTTGCCTGAGCACAACCGTTATTTTCAGTTTGCATGTTTTATGTGTTAAGATGTGAGAAACTGGCATAAGATCTTTGGACTCCTGGTTTCAAGATGGTGGTTCTTGATTAGTGTGCCACACATCCAGGATGAGTCTGATCTTGATCAAAGCATTCTTAAGTCTTCTCTTACTGTGGAATGAGAGAAACTGAAATCATATCCTTCATATGTCTTACTAAAAGTTGCTGTGCAAAGGCAGCATTGCCAAAATTGCTGTTTTATCTCAGCTTTCTGGTTTGCTTACAGCATAGGCAGAACAAATGTATGCCTGCCTGTGGAAGATTATACAGACTCTCTATTTCTTTGAACACAAAAATGCTGTGGTACGTACAGGACCTGGGACTGCTAGACATCTGTGCATGGTGAATTTGGACAAAGATGCTGGTATTCCAAGGCTCTAATTTTGCTATTTCAAGATTTGATTATGCCACTGACTCACTGGCATAAAGACTTTCTTTTTTTATTTGACTGATGGTTTAAGCAACTTTTCATAAAGAAAGAAGCTACTTGACTGGGATTTTTGATGATCAATAAAGATTGAATCTCTTTAATATCCTTTACTACTCACAGACTGAAGTATCACAGTAACAGAAAACGCTTGTGTTTTCATCACAAATGCCTGTCCTTTCATCATGGACAACTTCAAATGAAGTACCTGAATTAAGAAGTCTGCACAATAGACCCATTGAATTATATTTCACCTCAGGACTTGTATTGTGATCTTGTAGAAGTTTGTGTAAGCTCTGAACTATCTGCAATTCCTTAAAAGTTTCTTCAAGGGTTTCTGAAAGACAAGTAAAAAAATACCAGAGCTGTTAGCTGAAAAGAAGCTAGAAAGTGAACATGTTTGCTTTTTAAAAATAATATTGCTGACTGGCTTAAAGTAGACTATACAGGGATGTCTTGGGCATCTTAGTTTCTGTACTGGAGTATTTCTGTATTTTCTGTACATTGTTTCTTCACTGGCCTTGTTCTGGAAGATGGAACCTGTGTGCTGTATATTATATAAAATTAATCTCATAATAGATTAAAATTTGCAGTTATCAGTGCTAGAAGTGTTGATTCCTGTTAGTTGCCCAGTGAATTTGAGAGCCATAACGGTGGACTAGTCAGTAAAATGTGCTCTTTACTGTCTTGCTTGTTGGTATTGGAAATTCCAAATTTCAAGTTGACTATTTCTTTTGAATTTATCTTTTGATGTATGTAGATTTCTGTGGTGACTGTCTTTATTGTAATAAATTGAGACCCATTTTCAAATGTGATCAGTCATACAGAAAAACCCGACAGAAATTATACTCAATCTTTCTGAAAATTAGCTTGGTAAAAGTGGTTAGAGCCTTTACAGTTTTCTCATTTGTTTGATTTGCAGCTTCTACAGGGCCCTCTTGTCTATGCTTCTGCTTTATTTTCTCCTATATTCAAATGTCTGTCCTCTGAAGATTGTCCTCCATTTGTAGTCTTCATTGACAATTCACATCCATAATTTGTCCATAATTTTGTCTTTGTTTAGACTTTCCTGTCTTTTTCTGTAGTCTTCATCACCTTTACTTTCTATCTGGGCTTTTTTGTGTAGTTTTCTAGGATCATACCATGCTACTGAACAGATTGTGCCTGTCTATTCAACCTGGTTATTTGATTCTACCCTAAACAAAATCTTCAGGTGATTCCTGAAGCCTGTTGCTTCTGTGATCTGGATGGCTGACCTCCTTTGTTTCATGCTGAAGAGCTAAATCTAGACAAGAAATGTGAATTTTAAATTTTTTTTTTCTTACATGTATGTAGAATTAACAACACGATAATGTTTCTTAATAATTGAGGATCTTGCACAGATAAATGCTTTTAGGAGAGAAATACCTAAATCGATTGCAGATGCTATTGCCAAGGCATTCAGAGCCTCACTCTGCATGGCAGTGTGCTCACTTGTTGTCATGGAAACCAGATGCTTCACTCCTTGTGCCTCCTGGATGGCTTTGACCACTTCCTGTTAAGCAAAGGTAAATTATCACAGATGGAGATCTGACTTACGGATAAAGCAGAATGAAGAGAGAAATGAGATTGCACTCTTCAGCCTCTGAATTGGGGAAATTATTTGCCTGCTGCAATGCAAACTAATGATATTTGAAGATTAGAGATAATATTGCTTTTGGCACTGATCATACATGTCTGCTTAGGGCTGGCCTGATTTACTTGCAATATCAATACTTATAACTATGTATATGCCTATCTATAAGATAAAAATACATATATTTTGTTTCAAGAGTTTGTTTGACCTTATTCCAACTTTTCATTTCAAGTTTTCAAACTAGTGAAGATTAGTTCTACTTTATCGAAGCCTATGCAGATAGTATACTTTGTTTTATCACCGCCTCAAAGCAAAGCATGGTTGGGATGCCTGTGTATGATAGCATGATTTACAAGAGACAGGAGCCTGTTCTAATATGCCAGCAGATACAGATCACACCACATTCATCCATCACTAGGTAGATAAGTGGGCTTTTTGGAGCTCCTGGAGGGCTGACATTCCAGACAGGCAGGGCTGGGTTATCTTTGCCATTTTAATTTGAAATTTGAAACTAATATTTGTGGAAATAGAAAGGATTTACCTACTTACCATGTGTCAAGCCTTACTCAAGCAGGGTAAAAGTTGACAAGTGACAGTAAGTAACCACATTGCTTGTTTCTGTGGCTATGGAGAGCATTGCTTTCCTGCTCACCTCCCTCTTGCTGGTATTGAGGCAGACTAGAGGGGTTTTTACTGTGAAGTTTCATGTTTTAATGATAAAGCTGTATGTGCTGTTTGCCAGTTAACCCCTAGCTATATTGACAAGCTTTAAAAATATTTGAGAAAGATAAAGTAGAAACATATCAGACCAATAGTGCTCATACTTGGGATCTGTTGTGACACAGGATCGATGCTAGCAGCCGATTTGCTTCTCTGCCAGTGTGGTCGTTGGTATTGCACCACTGCACAAGTCTGCTGAGCAGCATGGGGTCTTGGCCCAAGGTTTCGGCCGCATCAGCTTGAAGAGAAAAACATCATCAGGAGACATTCAAAATAAGACTTCTCAGTCTTTCTGTCACAGAAATGTGAATGTAGAAGTAGCTAAGACCGTAGGCCTGAGCTCGGTATCCTCTAAGAGCTGTAACTAAAGCATTGGGCTTTTAAGGGATCTTGGAAATCGTTACCTGAGGAATGCCAGTTGTGTTAGGGCAACCCTTGGAAGTAAAGAACAAAGTAAGCTATTCTGATAAACATATCCTTTATAAGAGGCTGCTGAAGCAGGGCTTGAAGTGAGCAGCTTTATATCTTTGAAAGCAACTGTTCTGTTGCTATGCTGAAATCTTGACAAGGAGTGTCCCTTTCCAATTTGGTTTCTTGCACAAATTTAATCATGGGCTCTTCAGAGCCTGTTCCTGCTGTTTCAGTGTTCTCAGTAATGGTGATAATTACTGTTGGTAGGAAGGGGGAAGCCAAGTCTTAGTACAGAATTGCTGCATGTCTGTAATTGCATGTCTCAAGTCTTAAGAATGTGTGTTGAACTGTGTATTAGGCATCATCAAAACTTCTCCCAGAGTGTGGAGAAGCCTTTTAATTTGCATTCCCATGTGTTTCAGGAACTGTATCTCAAGGGTTGCTAGAAGTGTTTCTATATGGTTGACATTTGGAAAAAACCTCACTAGATAACTTTGCCTAAGAAGTGGAACTGTAATGATATGCTATGTGTTAAGGTTTGTTGCCACTAAGGGAAACTACTCCCAAAGCTTTTAGAAGTTCAGCAGCAAAAGGAAATTTATTCATGCTCTCTTAGTATTGCATCAGTCTAACACATGGTTCCACAGGAGTCTTGCTGCAGTTTAATAATGCATCTTTAAAGTGCTGCAGATCAAAAGTGACTGACTGATGGAAAGTGATTTCCTAAGCAAAGGAAAAATGCAGATACAAGGGTGCTGAGGATTCTGAAATACTCTATTTTAAGTAAATGTGTTAAGCAGAGGTTCAGCCCTGGGAACATCCTGGTAAATACTGTTTTAGCAATTTCAGTTAGTTGATTCTATTAATTACTTAAGACTTTGAAATTCTACATCTTGGTTCAGCTAGAATTTTCTTGTAAGTGAAGGGTACCAGTAGAAAGATAAAGTAGTAGTGTGCACAACTTAAGCTGCCTTTTTGTAGCAACTGAGTGCTCACCCATTTGGCTTTAAGCACGGAAGAGCAGTTCTGTAAACTGCTGAACAGCTGTTTGCATGTGTTCCAGTTGATCATGAACTGAAGATATAAATGCACAGCACTTCCAGCAAGGTACCAGATGTAGCAACTGAGAGGCAAGAGTAGTCACAGGACAGATGCTCGCTTTTGGTGTAGAATTATTCTATTTGCAAAAATATACTGTGGTTATAAGATTTAATTCAAATTTAGGAGTCTCATGTAGTTATTTGTAATTAAGGATTTTTCTTGTTGACTTCAGTTTGGTCATCTTGAGTCCTATCCCATGCCAGCTCCTCACCCCTCAATGCTGGAGGACCAGCGGAGATGAGCATGAAATGTGTGTGTGCTCCAAAGAAAGAAAGATGTGGTACAGGCCTTCATGGGAATTGTACATTCCCTAAGAAGGGCTATAAAGGGTCTGTGAGCTTTTTTCAATCTCTGCTTTTTCCAGTCTTTTAAAAATAGTTCCAGGCCTGAAAGGTGAACAGGGAGATCCATGCTCCTTTGTAAGGAAATTCAGAAAGGGGAAAAATGTGGGGAAAAGTCTGCATGGTTTTAAGATATTGGGAAGTTTGGAGCTTTGCTGAAGCAAAGACTAGAGGAAGAAGCAAGGCTAACGCCCATAACAGAAGGGATAGGTTTGGCTGAGAGGGGCATTACCCTGCTTCTGTTTCCTTACCTGTTCCTTTCCGTGTCTTGCATTTGTTTTGAGATATTCTGGAAAGGGTCAAATAAAGTGTGCACCAGGAGGTCAGTGTCAATAAACCACATGATTACTCTAAATACTTTGCAGAAACTGTGAGTCAACCTATATGCTTTCTATTTTGGGGAGGAAGGTGAGGAAGGATGGGCACTTCCTCTTTTGTTTGCCTAGTATGCTAAGGAACAATCCACAGGTCAAAATCCCACAAGGAATCTGGGAGCTTCTAGCCTAGCTGAACATCTTTGTTTTGAGGTAAGAGTTACTTGTTATTGCACAACCACCTGCATATTATCTCCTGTAACAGAAAGGTTTTTTAGTTTCTAGGTCAGATGTTACATGTTAGTCTGAGGCTATCATGGTAATCCAGTTTAGTACAGAAAGCTGAAAGAGGTGAGTGAGTGGTGCATGGAACCAGTCTAAGAGGTTTGTTCAAAGGAGGTGTCTTGACCCAGTTTGACAGGGACTTCCTGGTATCTACTAGTAATAGAGCTCTTTGAGATAAAACCCAATTAGTTACTCTTAACAGGAACAGGAGGATCTTTTGACTTACAAAACACCAAATTTGAATAAATTATGTGTATGGTTGAACTTTCAGTTGAGCTGAAAGTCCTTTGGCTGTTGAAGTGCACAAATGCTTCTGCTCCTCTGAAGCAAAACAGTGCAAAACCCAGGAGTTAAAAATTAACATCTCTTTAGTGTAATAAAGCTGACAAATCTGCCTGCAGTTTTCTATGGTTAGAAAGAAACCTACCTCTTCTAGTCTGTAGGCCTCAGCATGCCCAGTGATTGTTGGAGTAATGAATTTATACTAGATAATACAATTAACTAATTTGGTGTGGACTTCTTAATAATGTGTATTTGTAAGAGTTTCAGGCTTAGTTAATTAAGGGTGATGTTAGCTCGTGGGTAAACAGGATAGGAAGTAATTAAAGGTGGGAGAATTGTCTGCTTTAAATAGACAAGAGTGGTAAATATTGAGTAATCTACATCTTCTTTTTCTGCTCTATGCTTTGATATCCGTAGTGTTTCACATTCAGAAGTTGTACCATTTTGTGCCAAATTCTGACTTCATCCTAGGGCTGGTAAATAGCATTGAGTAAAAAAAAAAAAAAAAAACCAAACAAGTGTTTGATTGAGATCTGTGTTGTTATGATGTTTCAAATTTAAAAACTAAATGGCCTCCCCTGTCATAATTCAGGTATATCTTTGGAGAAATGACCTTTTAGTGACTTCCTTCAAAGCCTAAGAGGAGGCTGTTTTTGTATATTATCCAATGTCCATTTCCTGCTGTCGTGGAATAAGTGAAAGCAGCTTTTTACTGGACTGGAATCAATGAAAATCAATGAGTGTTAGATCTAAATTTTCTATCACATATTCATCTGAAAAGGATGCAAGTAACTGCCATATCACAGTGGTATCTGCAGTGATGTAAATAAGTGCAGCATGGAACGTAGGAGAGTGAGGTGTCTTCCCCTTCCATAGAACTAACAAATTTGTGATTTCAGTTGTTCCACTTGTCAGTTCCTGTTGCAAAACGAACATAACTTTTCTGATTCTGTTTTTGACCTGTTTCTTGTTATTTCTGCATGTTAAGGTGGTCTGTACTGATTAGTGTTCTAGAGCAGCTGCTCTGGTGATAGGAAAGAATTAGAACACTTACAAAAAAAAAAAAAAACCCACCACAAACAAAAACCAACAAACAAACACCACAACTTTTTTTGTGTTATACTCTGGTAAGAAGCTAGATAAGTCTAAGGATAAATGAACATATTGTAGTAGATTTTAATGTAATTCTGACATTGTGTATGTTTCTCAAAATGGAACTATATTCATACAGTGGGTATTGTTGCCTTTGCATACTCACCTCTGTGTAAAACTGAATGAAATGCAGGTAAATAATCCCATATTTCAACATGAAAAGCAAGTTCAACATTCCACATTAACATAAGGAAAAACTTTTTCACTTCAAAGGTGACAGAGCACTGGAACAGGCTGCCCAGAGAGGTTGTGGAGTCTCCTTCTCAGGAGACATTCAAAACACTCCTGGGTGCGTTCCTGTGTGACCTTCTCTAGATGGTTCTGCTCTGGCAGCAGGGTTGGACTAGGTGATCTTCTGAGGTCCCTTCCGACCCCTAACCTGTGATTCTGTGATTTGAGCCACACCAGCAAGGTAAACCTGGCAACATATACAGAGCGACTGCATGACTAGTAGAAACTAATTTCTCCTGCCTCTCTCCACACAAGCTCCCCTTGATCCTTTTATATTCTGCCGTTCTGTTGATTTCCTTTCCTGTGATTTGGCACTGTAACTCCTTAGCCTGGCTCTTTTTCCATCATACTTGTGCCTTGCTGCTACATTGCTGGTGAAAAACATCTTTTACCCCTTTGCCGTTTCTCACTGACTACTGGAGATTCTTCAGTTTGGTTTGTTTCTTATCTGCCTCTGAGGCTGACGAGGTCAGTATGGAAGCCTTGCAGCCTCTGGCAGTCGTCTCTTTGGAACCTCTCCAGATTGAGTGGAATTAGGTGAGCAGGACACTTAGCCTGTAGTCTCCTTTCACATCCGTTGTCTTGCAGGGGAAGGGGAGGAGGGGATTGTATAGTTGACATCAGTAAACTTTAACTTACCTTGACCATCTACTAACATCCGTAGCGTTCCAAGAAGTTTAAACTGCACAGGAGGCATCTCTGACCTTAGAAGTGCCTGAATCCGTTCTGCCACACCTTCCTCCAGCATTTGAACCTTGTTAACAACTAGAAAATGGAAAAAAGGTGACAATGTGAAACTCAGTAACTATACAAACATCTGAAAATGTTGGTATGACATAACTGTTCTGAATTGTATGCTCAGTTATGCTCTTAGCAAAAGGTTTGACTTGTTAGAGCACTCAGAAATGAAGTCAGGACTACCTGACTGTTTAGGCTTCTCTTTTGAGCTAAAAACTTCCTAGGAATCACTGTTATGCTATTTTAGTTACTTTTGATCTCAGCCCTGCGTGGAACAAAGTACACAAAAAAGGATAAACACAGCATTGTTGTTTGTCTTCCTTTTTTTAGTTGTGATAGATTAACTGCCCACTTGCCTGCTCACATGAGTGAGCCTTTCCAGTGCTTCCTTATCTTAACTGAACTGGGTGGCAGAAGTGACTTATGAAGCCATATTTCTTGAGAATTAATTTTCTTTTCGTATTTGAGCTCACTGATCCCCTGTTCATGCCTTTGTGCTTTCCTCTCTTAATTCTATGATCTTTGCTCCAGTTAGTACAGTAATCCATGCTAATAATCAGAAGCTTGTCTGGACAGAGTCCTAATGCTGCTTAACTGTGCTACCAAAAGGTGCTTCCCCCAGAGCAATTCTCTTCCTATTTCTGCATGCCTCTTTTTGAGGCAGGGGAGTGACAGGACAGTGAAATTAAGGGAATAACCATTCTATCCTTTCCTCCTTCTATTGCGAAAATTGAGAAGCAGACACTGTTAAGTAACTTGGTCTTAATGTCCTTGTTTTTCAGTGGCACAGACTGACTCCGTTCACTAAAGCATAATGACTTTTTCCACTGTGGGTGGTTTTTTTTTTTATAAACACTTGTTCTCTTTTAAGATCACTACTTGAAGACTTCCCCTGTGCTTATTTGCAAGTGTTGGCCCATACTTGTTTCACTTATTTGGACTTGCACTCGGTCATTTTCTTGGTGGGTTTTTTGTGTGTTTTTTTTTCCCCCCCAGGTAGCAGACTATATTGTAGAAAGTGATAGAGTTTGTGTATTTCTGAAAGTGATGTATTATTGTGAGGGAATGTCTTGCAGCATCCGTATTCTGATGTTTTTACGAATTGATGAGGAAAAATACAATGTAGGAATAGCATTTTAAGTGCTATGCATTGCCCACATGCTTGGAAAGATTTAAAATGGTTTGTATTAGACTTGAACAGAACAGATAACCAAAATAGACTCTGTATTGATACATTGATATTTTATGATTCAGAGTTGAGTCTTTTAAATACAGCTGCAAAGAACATTAAAATCTACTGGTACTGTGTGTAGCAGGCAGTGATACAGGGGTGAAGGTGTAGGTTGCAACCCATTTTTCTGGAGTTTTAGATCCTATAATCTTTGCAAGATCAGCTGTGTTCATTGCTTTGTTAAGGAACTCCCAGGGAATGCCTGGGCTGCCCTGGCGAAAGTGGGCCTTGGTATTTGTTGAGAAAAGCATGGTACACCCTTTGGCTTATAGGAAAAAATCCACTTTTCATTCTAATAAAGATAGTTACATTTTGCCTACTAAACTACTCTCCTAATTTCAGCTGGATAGCTCTCCATGATTTTTTCATGATTCTATGATTATCTTCTAATAGCTCTGTGTTAGGTTGTAACTGATGTAGCTGATATGCGTGGTTGAAATACTGCATACACTGTTAGCAGCAAAAAGCAATTTGCACAGGTCTCTGCTGATGTGAATGGTGGTAGAAAATCTCTTCACAGAGAAATAAAATATACATAGAAGCAGTGAGGGGCTCGTGGTATGAAATATGTTAAAGTACTGAAAGACACACATAGCTGGCTGTTATGATCCAGAGGATGTGATAATGCTATAGGCCAAACTAAATAAAACACTTGAGACCATATCAAAAATAAGTTGAAAGAAATAGGTGAAGTTCTGAAGAGAGCTATCTGCAAGAAGAAATGAGAATGTATCAGGTTCTAAAAAGTAGTGGAGGCCAAGTAGAAACTAGTATATTCTGGGGCTGTGACTTGTTCAAAGCAATGGATATGTATAAAACCATTAAACCAAGCATACTGGTTAGCTTGCATAATAAAATTGGCAGACAACTTCAAGTTCTCTTATTTTCAGAAAATAACATTGTGTCCTGGTTTTGGCTGGGATAGAATTAATTTTCTTCCTAGTAGCCGGTACAGTGATGTGGTTTCGATGTAGCATGAGTATAACATCGATAGCACACTGCTTGCTCTTGTTACTAAGTAGCACTTATCCTAAGCTAAGGATTTTTCCATTTCCCATGCTCTCGCCAGTGAGCAGGTGTACAAGAAGCTGGGAGGGAGCATAGCCAGGGCAGCTAACCTGAGCTGACCAAAGGGATCTTCCATACCACAGGATGCCATGCTCAGTATGTAAACTGGGAGGAGTTGGACGGAGCGGGGGGGCAGATTGTTTCATGGGCATTGGTCAGCAGGTGGTGAGAAATTGCATTGTGCATCACTTTTCTTGAGTTTTATTTCTATCTTCCTTTTCCTTATTATTATTATCTTTTGTTGCTATTACATTTAATTTTATTTATTAAACTGTTTTTATCTCAACCCATGAGTTTTACTTTTGTTTTCCAGTTCTCCTCCCCATCTCACTGGGAGGGGAGAGGAGTGACTGAGCAGCTCTGTAGTGCTTAGTTGCTGGTTGGGGTTAAACCATGACACATTGGTGTCATGCTTTTCTCTGGAGTACTGTATAGCAGTGTAAGGACTGCATTGCGGAGTACTGTACTGGTAAGTCTCTAGCAAAACAGTTTTGGCCTGTATTGCACAATTCCATGGAAGCAGTAAATTTGAGATGAGAAGCAGCACAATTTTCTGATGAGTGTTAAAATATCATAAGAGTAGAGAATTATAGCATTGTAGCATCATTTGGATTGGAAGAGACTTTAATGTTCAGCTGATCCAACCCCCCTGCAGTGAGCTGGGACATCTTCAACTAGATCAGGTTGCTCAGAGCACTGTCTGGCCTGACCTTGAATGTTTCCAGGGATGGAGCATCTACCACCCCTACTCCAGTGTTTGACAATCCTCATCATAAAAAACATTCTTCCTTATATCTGGTCTAAATCTACCCTCTTTTAGTGTGAAACCATTACTCCTTGTCCTATTGCAACAGGCACTACTAAAAAGTCTGCTCCCATCTATCTTCTGTGCCCCCATCTTTCTTTTTAAGTGTGTTACAAAGGCTGAATTTGCAGTGAATATTGGCTTCATAGAAAAGGAGCAGACTTATGAAATCTTTACCAGCTGTGATGTGATAGCTCCACCTCATACTCTGTATTTTAAGCTATAAAACCTGTTCTGCATTTTTGTCTTGAACTGCTGTATGCTGTTAATATGAAATAATTTCAGCAGCTGGCAACGAGATCACACTTTATTATATTTAGACCCTTTATGTAGATGAGAAGTCCTGATGAATTATTCAAATATATATGTCTCTGCAGGGAGAAAAAAAAGGTCAATTTCCCCTCAAAATATGAGGTACTGGAATTGGTGACTTGGACAGAGCTGCACAGATTTCCATTAAATGACCTATCTTTACAAAGAATCACAGTAAGTCAGTTGTACAGGTCTGTACCTGGTATAGCAAGGTTTCGAAGGGCACTGAGGGCAGCATGTTGAACAGAGGTGTCCCCACTCTCCACATGTTTCTCCAAAAGATCCAGAAGTTGATGTATGATTCCCATATGTACCATTCGTATACAGTTGCCATCTGAAGAAAGGGGCAAAACCAAGCAGGTGGGAGAGACAAGAAACACAATGATAGAAATTAATCATGCCAATTGAGAATTCAGGGAGTCTGTCTTGACTATTTTCATGTCTTAATAAGATTGAGACTATAGCTTTTGCATTGCTTTTTACAGCCTTCAACTCTCTAGAGATAAGTGAGCATCAGCCACCTGTGAACTGATGCTGAGACACCCTCTAGTAAAGCTTAGCTTAAGAGAACTTTGTAGGGACAATCACTGTCAAATTCAAAACAAAAGATTCTCCAGTCAATTTCTTCCTCGATACTGCTTTATTTTCCACTATATATGTGATGGAATACTGGTGGCATTTTCCATTCCTCCAAAGGATATCTTTAATACTCAAATTTTGCTATTCTACTGGTTTAAGAGACTATTGTGAGACCAGAGATCTTACCCAGCAATGGTGAGTCTGATTACTGGTTTTGTACTGCTGTTACTCCTTGTATTAAATCGAATAAATTGTCGTTAACTAATCATTGAAAGAATCAGGCCTAGGTTTTTCTTATGTGTTTTGAGAAACACTTTCTGAAATGAGAAGTCTAATTGTGTTGCACTCATATGAAGCTAGGAAAATGAGTTGACCTAGAGAGTTCTGATCTGCTTAATGCTGGTGAAAGAGCAGATTTGTACATTCCAAAGAACTATCATGTTGCCTAGTACTTGCTCTGCAGTATTTTGTCAGTGTATGTCTATATCTCCCTATCTCTTTGAGAACTTGCCGTGCAGAGATGACAGCTCTTTTCTTATCAGAAGCTACTTAGCTCACCTTGATAGGAAATGAGAAAGTGTTCTCCTAAAGAGCAAGAGGAAACCCTCCATATTACAGTCTGCATCCTTCCTGAAGTAAGTGTTTGAAGATGCCACTTAGCAAATATTTTTCTGCATTTTATTTTATGTGATTGATTAAACCTCAAGAGAAGCATATTGCTGACACTAGTCAACATTTCCTTATTGCTGTCCTGATACCACATGAATACTGTATGTTAAAACACAGCAAAACAGTGTGAATACTATATAGGAAGACCACATCTTCACCTGGAATAAACAATTATTCACACAACTATACAGATGTCATGCAAATTCAGAATCTGGCTAAAATCAGCTTGAGGTGCTTCTTGTGGTACTAACTGCATGCCTAAGATGATCAGACTTCCGATTTTAGTGTGTATACCACTTTAAAATGGCTCTAGTAATTTTAACACCTTTTCTGGTTTGAATGTAATTTCCATCTCAAAGTAACAGAAACTTCTCCATGTTGTATTTTGAACCAATACCTACTATTCCTTTAATCTCTTAGCATTTCAGTTAGTAGCATATTTTTTTTTCCCCTGTATTACTACATATGTTAAAGAAGAATTTGTCAAATGCTTAGAAAATGTAAGTGGATATTTTAATGAGAACTGTTAGTATGTGAAATAGTTCAAATTCTACTAATGGAAAAAGATTTTTATACCAATTTATGTATACATTCTCTAAAGCTGATGTTTTTCCTTGTGATTCCTCAAATGTTCTCTTGCCTGGTCCTAATTTTTGGAGATCAGAGTATATGAGGAAAATTGTCCAATCCACTTTAGGAACAGGTTCTCTAGGAACAGACCATCTCTTTTGGTCTAACAGAATTCTACAGGTAAAATAATTTGATCTTCGTACAGAGTAACCTTAATTGAACTTAATTTCTCTTCTCCCCCCACCTTTCAGACCAAAGAATGGCAGAGCATTTGTAGTAAAGTGCGAACAGGCAGAACCCATTAGTGGCTGCCTTGCTTTGATTGTCACAGAGCACCAAATTGGTCTTCTCTCCTGTGGATTTTTTTGCTTAGATAGAAACAGAATCTTCAGTTTAATGGCTCATCGTTAAAGTCTGATAGGAACAGCCACGTTCATAGCTGCAAAAGCTGTCTGTCATCTTTTCACTGCCTCAGAAGTCGTTTGATGCTGAGATCAGATTTCCATAGGACTTTTTTTTCTTCTTAGATTAAAGGCTGTGCATACATCAGTGGCACATACTGGGGCCTGAGAGGGATTATTCACTTTTTCCACATGAAACATTTAATGGGGTTGTGGGGGAGATGGAGGGAGAAGAGTGAGTGACAAAGCAAGCCATTCAGCTGAGTAAACTGAAGATAGCCGGTTTAAAGGCACCGAGGGCATTTCTGTGGCCTTTGTAGAACTGTAATGCACAATGATTGATTCAGAGCAAGGTATAAGACAAGGAAGAAAGGGAGTCTGGAAAGGATGTGGGGGGAAAGTGGAGAGATGTGTATGGTAGCTTGCTTTAAAAAAAAAAAGAGACTGGCTAGCTAAACATTCAGACAGATGTGAGGGAATCTTTTATGGTAATCAAGCACATATTAATGTAGAAAGTTGAGCAATGTTGAAAAAGCTCCTTTTTGTTAATTGCATTTGAACCCAGTACAAAAAGTACTGTGTAATTTATCAGTGAGAAAGGATAGAAAACATGGTGGGGTATCTTCTGCTGACTGATTCAGCACAGCATGCCTTCCAGGAGTGTTTATAAGAGTCTCTCTGTGTTTCTATCTGCATAGTATTAAGGCTCATTGCTTTCTATAATAGAATGGCTTATCTTGAGATGTCTGCCCTCCCCCCCCCCCCCCCCCGCCATCTGTCTGAGTAACCCTCACTTCCTGAAAGTGACTTAAAACATCAATAACTGTGTGTTATTTTTTATTTATATTTCAAGCAAATGTATTTGAAACATTTCCAAAGTCTCCACTCTAATAATGTGTGATTTAGGGAGGAAAAAAAGTGTAAGCTTGCATACCTGACCACCCCATTTTTTACAATTATGTCCCTCAAACTACTTCAATATCATTAGCATCTGTCACTTAGGGGCATGCAAGTTTCCAGTCTGCGGAAGACCAAGAATGTTACTGTTTCAGAGCCAGGGAGCAATAAAATCTAATAGTGTTGCTTTTCTCTCCACTCACAAACAATGACTTTCCATCTTGGAAGGGTAGAGAATAACCGCCTTTACCATTTTTTGTAAAATTAGTAGTACCCATTGCTCCTGTCTCTGTAGTTGCATATGTCTGGATGTGATGCAAGTACCAACATTCTGAGAGAGGATGCCACATCCCTTAGCAAAAAACTTTTGCATGTACTTATCAGTGGCATGATAAATAGTGAGAACATCTCATCTCTCTTTATAATTAGCCCCAAAGTGAACTGTTCTGTCTTTGGGGAGATTCGAATCACTGATGACTTAGATTGTTGTTATAGTTAATAATTTAAGATCTTTAAGTTTTTGATTGCTTTAGTATTGGGGCTCATGGGATGCAGTATAAGTGTCCAGTTCTTGATGTTTTATTCTTTAATCTGTATTGCCCAAAATACGAAATAGCAGGGCCACCTAACCAAAGTTGCTATTAGGTCTTCAGCCTTTCTATGTTGTTCCTGAAAGCAGCTTAAAGACTTAGTGAAAAATCTATGTCAGCAATATATGTAGCCTGTTTCTCATAGATAGATGCAGAACTTAAGTTACAAAAGTTCTTACACTTCATTTGTTAATCCAAATGTTTGAAGCTTGTACACAAATTTGGAATAGCGGATGAGGAAACATGAGTAGTTCCATACCATGTGAACTTAATCTGATGATTAGCTTTAAATTTAGAATTGACTCTTAGGCCAGCTTTGAAAGTAAAATTACAGAAGCAGGGTGTGAACTGTCAGCCACAGGTACAGCCACAGTGGCGTGACGTTCTTGTGCTTGCATTGGTGTTCTGCGTAGGAGCAGTCACAGTGGTATTGGATGACTGGAGGCAACATATGTATGTGCTTGAAGGGGAGCATGGCAATGTGAGCGCTAGGCTCCTATAAAAAGTGAAAAGGTGGTGTCTGAGAAGAATTTGCCTAAGGATTATGAAACAGGTTGCAGATGTGTCCCTGTTAAGGAAATGAAACAGAGCAGATGGCAACTCCTCTGCCAAGGGGACTTTTTGATGTTGTTTCTTTATGTGTTTGGACTGTCAGTGTTCCCTTTTTTACCTCCAAGAAGCAGAGAGACAATGAGATCTGATGCAGCCTTCACAATGCATGTATCTTCAGCTCGTGAACTACTCTGGAGCCTCAGCAGGATCTCGGACAGCACCTCTTGCACGCCTGCCTCCACCAACTGCACTTTCAGAGCATCTGTAGAGATCACAGTAAAAGCACACTAAAAGCTTCTGGGGTCTTTGCTGAAGTGTTTCAAACTAGGAAGCTAAATCCTTGAACTTCAGCCAGTCTTTTTTCAGGTCCAGTTACTGGTTTGGTTTTGTTTGTAACAGATATTCTGGTGCTAGGATGACACTAAGGCAGAGTGAGCAAAGCTTCTGCATTGATCTTTGACGTTTCTTGTATTGCCAGTCATGAGTTTTCTTTCTTGAGAATCTGTATTTGGTATCTAGATATTTCTAGTAGATTCTTATTGGTGCTTGTTACACCACTGCTTAGAGTAGACTTCTATGATATTTGGATGATGGGGGTTTTTTATAAAAACCCAATCTGTCTAGTCTGCTTTCCTGTTATACACCATTGAGAATTTTAGTTTGAATCTGCTGTCTTATGGATCAAGTGAAACAGAGTGCAATGCTACTATCTCCCTCCTTTCTTTGTTGCCTCGCTTATTAAGCTTCAAAGTCTTGCTTGGGCTAAGATTCCATATGCTCTTGCGGCTTATTTCTACTGAAGGGATTGCTGGTTCCATTAATGGGTCCCATGGCAAACCTGGAACCCAGAGCTTAAGCTAAGCACCAGTACCCTGTCTCCCTTCATTCCCCCAAGCTGAAAGGAGCCTTACCATTTTCTGCAAGTGCTTGCAGGACCTCAAAAACAATTTCTAATCTCTCATGGCTCTCTGCTCTTCTCAGTTGTTTCACCAGCTGTTCAGCAACCTTTGTCTTGCTTAGAGCTTCCTTGGCTGTATCTGTGTATATTGTAAAGTCATTTTTTTTAACATTTAAACAGATAAAGAAACATTCAAAGTGTATCTCCCTGTAACCTGAAGTGAGTAGACACTACTTTGATTTTGAATGCTTTTTCTGTTTTTATAGATGCTTCTGTCCCTTTGCACAGCACTGAGACAGTAAAACTCTACTCATCCCTTCTCCCCCTGCCCTTCTTTCTTTAACACTATTTTTGTGTAATTCCAGTAGCTATGGCCTTATAATAGCTGTCAAATTAATCCTAGCTTAGTTCCACTAACTCTTACAAATCCGTCAACACCCAACAAAACCCCCCCACAAACATGTGGGTGTTCTGCATGTGCATGGAAAGGCAGTGACAGTGTGAAGGTTATATTTTGCTCCAAGATACAAAAATGTTTACTTACCCAGGTCTGCAAGATTGCATAAGGCCAATAGATCAACATGGACAAGTGGTTCACTCTCTGCATAATCAGTTAATATTCGGACTAATGATGTGATTACTCCTACCTTCACCAGCTCTTCGCGAAGATCCCCTGGTAATAGTAAGCATAGTAGTTAAAGGTGATTAAATAGGGACCAATTAAATCAGTAAAAATGGTCCAACTGAGATGCTTTGCAGCAAGATAGTCTGGTTCTTTCTCACATTCTTAGAATTCGTTACAGCATTTTTGCTGTGAGTTGAGGCTAATGCGTGTGTGTGGGAAATGCAGGTTCAGGACAGTTTTGGTAAACCTGCTGGTTCTACTTTGACTCAAGGAATTAAGCCACTGTGGAAATACATATGGGCAATTGCATGAACATCTCTACTACTAGTGCAGCTTCTAAAGTGAATTCTGATGGACTATACCTCTTGGTATGTGTCTGAATTGAGTGAGGAAGAGACAGTTGGCTTATTTTCTCTCAGGGAATGGGAATCTCAGCCTCATTGTCCAATGATGCTTTTTGTCCTGAAGGGCAGGGAGATGGGACTGGAAACCCAAGATAAAGCATAGTTTAGTGATGACTCTGCTTTCAGGATCAACAGTGTTCTGGCTCATATAGCAAATGTCCATACAGCTGCTTTCTGTATGTTAGAATAATGATTTTTTTTTTCTTTAAAAAATTCTTTGTAGAACAAGACACCTTACTAATACCTGGGCTATTATAAGATACGACTGAGAGACAGGCTGCTTATAAGTTGGTCTAGGGGAGTTATATTCTTCCAGTTTTTTGAATGCTAGTTGCTCAGCACGTAGGGGATCTTGGAATGCTGGAATTCAAGATATCTTTGGAACTTGTATAGGTGGAGTAAGGTTCTCAATCGGGTGTAAATTCATGTGACTTAAGGGAAGTCGAAGCACAGTAAGTAAAAGTTGGTTTGGTCCTGGTTCCCAGTATACTAACTACAGTTGTCTCCATCCACATGAAGAATTGCTGAGGAAAACACTGATTAACTGTTTTCTTTCTTTCCGTAGTTTGTCTTGTAATGAAAGCTTAATATCAAAAATGACTTTGAGAATGCCAGAAACTGTGAAATACAAAGTTGGATAGTGATAGTTGCTTGACAGTACAATGACACAGCTTTTGCAGCAGTGTCTTGCTGAGAGCTAGACTGCAGCTTGGGTGACAGCATGTGTGAGAGACACCAGAAAGTGTCTGGGTGCTATTGTGACATACACAGTTGTATTTCAATCAGGGAATTGCTGAAGTTAATTTTTCTGTGATGTATTTATTGCTGTGTTAGTAATAGAAATTATTTAAGCATGTATGTTAGTCAGAGTCATCTTTGTCAAATCTCTGCTGGGCCTGTGTTCTGAGAGAAACGAAGCGTATTTGCAGTATGGCTGCAGTCATGCTGGTGTACAACAGTTGCATGAGCCTTGCATGTAATCATATGGGGAAGGTGTTTTTTTTTAAACTAGTATGTGGCATTCCTTGGCAAATACATGTAATTTGCAGGGGGCTAGTAGAATCTACACCAAGTACCTATCATGCATGGATTTCATGGGAGCAGTGCAGGGAGGCAAACCCATAGCTTTCTAGATAAAGTTACACAAGTCCACACTAGAAAGATAAGAGAAGGTAGGTTGAAGGCAGAGGGAAATGGATAGAAGATACTGGGTGAAAAGTGTTCCGTATTACCTCCAGTATGCAATAAATATTTTTTGTCATTCTGGGAATTAAAGGTAAAAGAAAAATCTTAAACTGTTGGGGCAAGTAAATGAAAAGGGTTTAATTTGTGACACCAGCAGGCAAGCTAGTGTACTGGCTTTATGCAAAAATCTGGAGCATGACAATCTCCTATGCAAGCAGTGATCCTCAGAGAAGGCCATGCTTTGCATAGATAATTGCCTGGGTATTTTTTAGAGTATTTTTTTTGACACACTTATTAAGCAAGTGCTTTGCTTTATAGACACTATTATTACTTTGGAAGAAGACAAAGCCATTCAGGATTTGGGCCCAAGGCAGTTCTGCAGTATTAAGATATGTATGAGGCTCTGCTGCTTTTGTAGTTGTAGAGCAGTTCTGACAAACATCTGTCACCTTGAAGCCAAAAATACAGTGGGAAACACAGAGTTTAGGAGGTGTTGGGGATACATTCAGTCTGGTGTCTGTGAGCTGTGTGAATTGTATATCTAACTGGAGGCTGAAGTGCATTGTGCACTCAGGTCTCATAAAATTAGTATGAGTTACAGGTTACAATGCCTTATGCCTTACAGCTAGGGAAAATGGGATTCTCTCAAGTCAATACTTACGATTATCATAACAGATACGGCCAATAGCTCTTCCAGCATGAAGCAACATTTCTTGGTCTGTGCTCTCCAGCAAAGGTATCAAAGTTAGAACCAAATTTGCTTCAATACATGGTTTCTTCATTTCCTCTGTAGGTAAAGGAGAGGGGCTTGTGGGTTTTTTTGCCATGTTGAAATAAAGTAATTGCAAGACCAATAGCTGGTAGCCATGAAACAAAACTCAAGACTGGAAACATAGAGCTAACGTGCTATAATATGTCCTATAGTAACAATTTACAACGTACCATTCTTGGCTATCTCTGAAAGCACCTGGGCTGCTTTCACGGCACATCGTGGATTGCCCTTCAGGATTTTTGCCAAAGTTACAAAGATTCCACTCTCTCTGAGTAGGCTGAAGGATCTCTGCTCTGTAACGATAAGAGTGTTAACAATACCTACAGTAGATTTGCAGCTTTATTTACATATTGCTTTGTTTCCTAGAGTTCTGAGTGGATATCTCTGGGATCCAAGGTTCTGATTTAACAAGGTACTTAAAGGCTGTCTTAGTCTAAATATATGGGAACAGTCATCTGCTTGAATTGCAGCAAGTGTAGTTCCAGCTGATTACTCTGCTTCATGCTGAATTGAAGCATAGGTGGCAAAGAGGAAAGCAGTTTCATCTTCTCTGACTATAAAAGGATGCTTACATAAGGCATGGGAAGTCAGGGATTAAGATTCTATTCCTAGGTATGGCCTAGCAATTAATTTTGTAGGCGGGCACAACATCTTTTATTAGACTAGCAATTAAAACAGTAAATTCCCTTAGCCTTTTTTTATCAAAAATATGGCTAATTGTCCTTAAGGTAGTAAATCACCATCTGCCAGGAGATTCAAATAAATGCAGCTTTATGTCACTTAAGGAGAATGTGCAGAGACCTTAAAGACTTTTCTTAAGGAGACTAGGAACTACTTTTTAAATTCCTGCCCTGATAGGCTCACCCTGATTTAATTCTAAGAGTGTGTAGTAAATAGAATATTGAACTTGGAATTTCTCTGCAGCTTCAGGTATTTTAGTGACCAGTAGCTTTATCTGGGCACAGGTAGATTTGTGAGTATACAAAGAGAAAGAAAAACGAGAACACAGGCTGAGAACACCTATGCTTCCAGCAGCAATCACTTCTTGTAATACAGTTTATCACAATAGACAAAAAACCTCCAGTGAATGCTTTTGGGTTATGCATATGGTTAAAATAGTGATCTGGAGTGATACTTAGCTATCTTCAGTGAGAGCCAGGAGAATCCCATTCAGACTTTCAAGGATCTGATCTTCAGCTTCTGTGCCATCTCCACAGAGCCCAAGGTACTCCAGGTGCTGACTCAGGGTTTCTAAACAGAATGGGATAGGAAACTGTGGTAAGCCAGTATGGAAAATATTTTGAGTTCTTTATGGTATTTCTTTTCAGTGACAATGGCTGACCATCCTGAAGGGTCCAGATATAAATATGATCATTAAATAACTCATTTAATCCAAGAGCATGAGATCAAAGGCTTGATCCACTTCCCAGCACATAGCTCTTGTGCAGGCATAAACAGGCAGAGCTGAATTCTATCAGGGAAAAAGAAATTAACATGTAATAACTGTGGCAGAGTTTGAGGTGGGGAGGAGAGAGGAATAATTAGAGAACTCAAATTAAGCCTGTCATTTCTAAATTCCTCCATATCATTAAGGTAGTACTTGCAGTTTGACTAGCTGTATATCTACTTTGGTAGCGGCCAGTAGCAGGCAGTGAAAGAATGCAAGAATGAAACAGATACGGTAACATATTTTTCCCTTAGTTTCTGAAATCTTGACCTTTAAAAACATACCTAGTATTTGCATCAATGTATTTAATACATTTTGATGGACTTTTATTCCATACATTTGCTTACCTGTTTAAGATAATTCATAGTTTTTATCTCCACAGTTTCACTGATGTAAAAGGAAGATACTTGCCTTTGTTTTAAAATACCTACCAAAAAGCACAAAGCTAATGGCCTTTGGGTTTCTGTAGCAAGAGAAAGGAATGATCCTTCACTATTTGCCCTTCCCATGCTTGTCATGGTTAGATGGATTTTTATTGTGTCCCTCCTTCGTTATTCTTTTGTGAATACATTTAATATTTCTTCCACAGTAGCTTTGATAACTTGCCTTAATATTTTTCCAGTTCACTGTTTGCTTGTTTTTTTTTTTTTTAGGTGAGGAGCTAGAATTCAAAAATGTTATTCAATACACAGGTAGACTGGGATTAAGACAGAGATTGTGATGTTTTCTACTTTTTTAATCCTTTGTCTATTTGAGAAGGTGTCTTGTGCAGCTATTCAAAATTACTCTTTTCTGGGCAGAGGGAGTTCATTTAGACCCCACCATTATTCATAGTTAGGCCATCTTTTCCCCATGTGTGGTGTTCTGCATTTACAGACATTGAACTTGATGTGTCTCTTTATCACAAGTCTTACAGGATATGATTTTTCAGCAGCTCTCTACAGTCAGTTTCAATTTTGAGTACTCCAGATAATCCAGAAACTCTTTACTGTTCTGCTATTTCTAGATCGTTTATGAATATATTGAATGACACAGGTTCCAGCAAGGGTAGCCTCTAATGATTATGGTTCTCTATTATGAAAGCAGTGTTTATTCTGTCCTTCAGACTTCATCAGATAACCTTCTCTCATATCCCAAGATAGCTTAGATGGTAAAACTTATTGAAAGGTTTGTAGAAATCGAAATGCATTGTTAATAGTATCTCCTTTATTCACCTGCTTGCCAAGTCCTTAAAAATATGTTTAGAGAGTGATTGAGCATTACTTGCCTCCATGGAAGTCATATAATACAGACTCTCTCCTTTTTTATCGTATCTGTGTTTAGTAATTCTGCGCTTTACTATAATCCTATAGTTTACCTATGCAGAGATCAGATTTCTGTACTTTAAACTCATGCTACTCTTACTGCTTTCCACCCTGTTAATCCTGTAGTTGATTTAAATGGCGTTCTGCATGTCACAGTTAATGATTTGACAATTCATTTTTTAATTCCTTATAAACTCTGGGAAATAACATCCAGTCCTGACAATTGGTTACCATTTTTTTAATCGATTTCTTCTAAATCATCTGCCCTTTCAGTTCCTGTGTCTACTTCCTGAAAACAAAAAGACCTTAAGTGGTTGAAATGAATATAAGAAATAACGCTGGAAAACTGATGGCTGAAGTAGTTAAATTATAGTAGAATATAATGTAGAGTGTTACCAAGAGTAGTAAAATAGCATTTCTACTTCACAAACTATTTCATTGAAAAAGATGAAATGGCCTAGAAATTCTTCAGCTGAGGATTAGTAATTCACTGTTTATTTTTGTTGTTTGATGGATTCTTAAATTAGAATGCATTAATTTAGTGCATACAGGAATTTACTTCATAGGAACCAGAAGTGTCTTGATGTTTTGAAGTCAGGATGAATTAAAGGGAGGGGAAGCAGAACATAAATAAAGGCTGTTATTGTCCTTTGAGAAGAAAAAGTAATTGGCTTAAAAAATTAAAAGCGGTTATTTAAGAACAACAACAATTTTGGTTTTGTGCTTTGAACAAGATGCCATCTTGAGGAAAATGGCTGGATTCATCAGGTTAAAAATCTATAGGGGGAAACTTCAATATATTTTTTTTTTTTAATTCTGAATAAGAAGCTGAGGCTGTATGTATTGATGTCTCTTGGAAAGGCTTTGTATTTGAAAGGAACTGTGTGTTCAAAATCATATGCTAAGGGCAACACAGGCATAAAATTGATAGATCAATGTTTAAAAAAATAGATGACTCTATTTGTTGCCTTTTTTATTAATGAAAACAGGTTGAAAGCTGATAGATGTACAAGGATGATTTCCTGTGACCTGCTTAAAAAAATTAATATTAATCACTTGTTCCCATTTCTGTTCAGTTCTTCTACCACGATTTGCTGAATAAGTGGTTTTGTATGAACGAAGTACATGTAGAATGCCATTTTCTTTTTTTATTTTTTTAAAAAATACCTGAGCAACCTGACAGTTGAATCAGCTTTGATCTTAAACTAGATCTAGTGGGAGTGGGCAGAAGGCTGAGAGCAACATGAAATAAATTAGGAGCCTGTGAGAATGAATTATCTACTGAACTCTGACTTCATCCTTATCAAGGATGTGTCAAAATGTGCTGGCATGAGGTAATGCATTTGACTTCTAGTATTCTGTCCTCTTAATTAGAGCAATAGTAATATTTGCAGCTACATTTCTAATACAGTTGAGTTTTATATTGAAAGATGAAAAGGTGACTGGATCTCTGAAGTTGGAGGAGGTTGTTTTACAAATAGCGGGGAACAGTCTACATCAGTGATCACTTGTTAGAATCACAGAATGGTAGGGGTTGGAAGACACCTTGAAAGATCATCTAGTCCAACCACCCTGCCAGTGCAGGACCACCTAGAGTAGGTCACACAGGAATGGGTCCAGGTAGGTTTTGAATGTCTCCAGAGAAGGAGACTCCACAAACTCTCTGGCCAGCCTGTTCCAGTGCTCTGTCACCCTCACAGTGAAACAGCTTTTCCTTATGTTAATGTGGAACCTCCTATGCTCCAGCTTGCACCCACTGCCCCTTGTCCTATCACTGGACATCACCAAGAAGAGCCTGGCTCCATCCTTCTGATGCTCGCCCTTCACGTATTTATAAACATTAACGAGGTCACCCCTCAATCTCTTCTCCTCCAAGCTAAAGAGACCCAGCTCCCTCAGCCTTTCATCATAAGGGAGATTTTCCACCCCCTTAACCATCTTTGTGGCTCTGAGCTGGACTCTTTCAAGCAGTTCCCTGTCCTTCTTGAACCGAGGGGCCCAGAACTGGACACAATATTCCAGAGACGGTCTCACCAGGGCCGAGGGGGAGGAGAACCTCTCTCAACCTACTGACCACAGCCCTTCTAATACACCCCAGGGTGCCATTGGCCTTCTTGGTTGCAAGGGCACATTGCTGGCTCATGGTCATCCTCCTGTCCACCAGGACCCCCAGGTCCCTTTCCCCTACGCTACTCTCCAACAGCTCGGTCCCCAGCCTGTACTGGTACATGGGGTTGTTCTTTCTCAGATGCAAGACACTACACTTGCCCTTGTTGTTGTATTTCATTAAATTTCTCCCTGCCCAGCTCTCCAGGTCTCTCTGAATGGCAGCACAGCCTTCTGGTGTGTCAGCCACTCCTCCCAGTTTTGTGTCATCAGCAAACTTGCTCATGGTGCACTCTGTTCCCTCGTCCAGGTCGCTGATGAATATATTGAATAATACTGGTCCCAGTACTGACCCTTGAGGGACTCCACTAGATACAGGCCTCCAACTAGACTCTGTCCCATTGACCACAACTCTCTGACTTCTCTTTCAACCAGTTCACAATCCACCTCACTACCTGATCATCTAGACCACACTTCCTCAGTTTAGCTGTGAGGATGCTGTGGGAGACGGTGTCAAATGCTTTCCTGAAATCAAGATAAACCACACCCACTGCACTTCCATCATCTATCCACCTGGTTATGTCTTCAAAAAAGGCTATCAGGCTGGTCAAACATGACTTCCCCTTGGTGAAGCCGTACTGACTGCTGCTAATGACCCTCTTATCCTTGGTATGCCTAGAGACAGCACTGAGGATAAGTTGTTCCATCACTTTTCCAGTGATGGAGGTGAGGTGCCTGACCGGTCTGTAGTTACCTGAGTCCTTCTTGCCCTTTTTGAAGACTGGAGTGACATTTGCTTTCCTCCAGTCCTCAGGCACCTCACCTGTTTCCCACAACTTATCAAAGATGATGGAGAGGGGTCTAACAATGACTTCTGCCAGCTCCCTCAGCACCTGTGGGTGCATCCCATCAGGGCCCACAGATTTATATATGTCCAGCTTGTTAATTGATCCCTAACCCAGTCCTCATCAACCAAGGTTAACTCCTCCTTTATCCTGACTTCCTCTGGGGCCTCAGGGGTTGGTATAGTGGTAATTAGAAATCCAGATGCTTTGTTATTTCTTCAGCGAATAAATCAGTAGAATAACACCATATGCGTAATAACAAAGTCCATCTAGAATATCCTTCTGGTTACAGTCTGAAGTGTTGTGAAAGTAGTACTATAGGCAGCAGAATCAACCAAGTAGCTGACTAAAGAGCTATTTTTATAAAAGTCTTGCAGAAAGCAGTATTTATCAGTAACAGTCTTAAAATACTGGACCCTTTTCTCAGATACTCAGAATTTTTTGTATGTTATTTACAAAAACTTGATTAATTTAATCAGCATGGGACTGATTCCTCAATACTAATTTTGTCCGTGCTTCTGAAGTGGAATTGAAGCAGACACTGTAAGACACAGTTAATTTTTGTGGAGAGGGAGTAATAACAGCACACATACAGATTGTGACTAAAATTGGACAGAAAAGGGTATTTGTGTTTTGTGGAAAATTCTGTGTTGTTGACATCTTGTTTCATCCCATGCTGGAACAGAATGTTGACGTGGTGGAACTTCAGGCAAAACAGAACAACTTGTTTCAGTTTTTTTGCAAATGTGGTTCTTACCCAGCCGGGGGCTGCCTTGCACGCTGGCCTGCTGCCTGGCTGGCTGGTAGGCAAGCTGGAAAGAAGCCAGCCAGGCTAGCCAGCTGGTCGGGGAGTGGGGAGTGCCTGCCCACCTGGCTTCTGAGGAGGGTTTTAGCAGAATAAACACATTCTCAAGGAATGTTTTTTGTTCTCTTGAATCAGCATTTTCATCAGAATACTTTTGATCAGTATTAGTGATTCACTGCAGAAGCAGGGAAAATGGACTTGGGCTGTGGTCTGGAAAGCTCTAATTTTACTTTCTCACTGATTACCTGCAGGGTCTAAATTTAAAAATCTCTAGAGATTGAAGTACAAAAAGCTTTTTTTCCTGAGCTGAACGGCTAGATTATTAATTCACACATAAATCTGTGTGTATACTGAGGAGAGGCAAAGGAACCAGGCTTTTGCTGTGGGAATTGGGTTTTAATCATCCTAATGAGAGCAGAAACAATAATGCAGACAACATGCTGCACCACAGAGATTTCATCTGGCTTCTGCAGTGGGGAAAGAGCGATGAGGTGCGAGATCTTTGGACCTCTTGGACCATTGCTGTGTCAATTCGCAGCACAAGTTTTGACTTATAAAGTCCTCAGCAAGTGAAAAAGGAGGAATCATGCACAACTCTATTTTTTTGGTGACTGCTTATGCCTCCCTAAACCATCAATGTCTTAGGTGATTTCTTTTTGTCCTCGTTTTATAGCTTTTCACATGTGTAGGAACTATTTCCTGTTGTTGTTTCTTGTTTCTAGAGGAAATGTAGGCCCTATCTTGCAATATCCAATGCTACATTTGGTATCATTTGTTACTGATTGGATCCTGAGCAGTGTGAAGTCAGTATGATCCAACTTCTTTGAGGGCTTGAAACAAATTACCCCAGTCGAATGCCTAGCCTTATGTATCTACTGCTGCCTCTTCCTTCAGTAATTTCACATACTGAACTTACTCTTCTGCCACTTACTTTTAGCACCCTTTAGAGAATTATTCCATGGATTTTTATTATTATTATTATTATTATTATTATTATTATTCAAAGCTGGAAAACAAGTTACTGTATTCTTCCAGGACATAAAGATGTGCTAATTGTTTACAGTAGAAGTCTGTTTAGCTCAGTGTAATGTCTCTGGTAATAGATGATTAAAGAATAGTAAGAGAAGACTGTGTGTCCTTTCCCTGGTATACTTTCTCAACTTTTAGTAATCATCTTCTTAAGGATTTTCTTTGCTGGAAGCTTCATCTTGTTTAATTGCACTTAAATTCATGAAAGTATTTATTCTGAACTTGTTTGTAGTTTAGCTTTCAGAACATAGACTGGTAATGAGTTCCACAAAGTAATTTTGGATTGACAGAGAAAATAACTCATTCTTGTTTTCTCTTGTTGAAATCATCACCAAGGCAGGGAACACAAGTCCCTATTAACCACATCCTGTATAATGGCTGAAGGATAAGAGTCCATGTTGATAAACTTCCGGACTTCTGCAGGTCAAGAGTAGCTGGAAGGCATAGGAAGAGTCCTAAAGAAACTAAAATTTCAAGCCTTAGTACTGGAAAATATCTATTGGGTGTGTCTAGCAATTTAATAATAAAAAAAAAAAATGGGAAGACAACCTGCATTCTTTTTTGTAGCTGTAAGCCTCTATTTTCTCACAGTGGGTTTTTTTTAAATGCTCTTCCCTGAAATCATTCCTGGTCCATGGCATCTCCCATATAAACCTATGGTAAAAAATGTTCTTGCATGCCAAATAGAAGACTTAGTAATAGTACTAGAAGTAATGCTCTAGGTCTCCTTGTCTAGGAATGTGGTGTTATATTTACTTCATAATGAAACATAAAAAAGGTGTAAATTGGAGCTGGAGAAATCTAGATGGGCTGGTAAGTGTATGTGTATGGTAATAAAACCTATAAGGTCAAATATTCACATTCCTGCTGTCTGTGAATGGTGCAGCTCTATGTTTATAGCAGTTTTGCTGTAACCAAGGGAAGCAAAAGCTGCTTCTTTTGACTTTGGTCAAAAGGGAAGGAAGGAGAAAGGTGCAATTCAATTTGAAGAAATGTTTTTGAATTTCTCCAGTAGTAAATTATTATATTCCATCTCTAGAAAGATATGCAACTATTTTGGGACTGGGATGACATATTCTTTCTAGTAGAACTATCTTATCTTGGTGCATGAAGTGAAGTACTGGAGGAACAGATCCTCCATCTCTTCAGACTTTCAAATCCATGGCAAGAAAATTGTCCTATAAATCAGATAAGCTATTATCTATGTCTTCATGAAAAGCCACTTACGTCCATGTTAAAAGATATGTTTTGTGTCTTTGTCAGTGCACTCAAGGGTGATGAGATGTAGCAGAAAAATCATTAGATTAAAAAGGAGCTGGGGAGAGAATTTAAAACCAATATCCTAAGGATGGCAGGGATATAATTATGAGTAACTCCTCACCTGACTTTTTTTACTCTTGTTTCTCTATGAAATGTGTTACATTACTCATGTCTATTCTGTAGCCATAAAGAATTCAGGATAAAAGTCAATTTTAAGGATTCCTTTGACTGAGGTTTTTAACTTTTTCTTTATGGAAGTTACTGGAGAGAAGACACCTGTGGACAAAAACTGAATTCTGCTTTGTGGACACATTTGCTTTATTAAAGTTAGAAAAGGGGGAAGAAATATTTTGAAACATTTCTGAAAGCTTGAGACTGCATTTTAATTTGCAGTTCTCTTCATGCAGCTCTCTCATTCACTGGAATGTCCTTGGTTTAATTAAGCTGAACTGAGCTTAAGGCTTGATCCAGTGCATGTGGAGGCATGGGGCTGAAATCTAAAATGGTGTTTGGAATGGCACCTGACACTACTCTAAACTAATTCAGCCTGGGCAGTCCTGTAGTTTACGATCATGTGGGCATATATAGCCTTTGTATCTTTCTTGCCCCTGCATCCCTCAGGAGCCCTCTTCAGGGAGGAAAGGAGTGGGAATGAGTGGCTAGTATAGGTTGTCTTAGAAGGCTGAAGCCATATCGTTATCTGGGAATAGAAATCTCCTCTTCTGCCCTCTCTCAATATCTGAAAGGGCTATATTTTCCCCAATATTCCTTTCTCCTGATCTAGACTATTGGTAAATATTCTCAATGTTAACAGTTTCTAAGCATGCTTTAAAAATACCTGTTGCCAAGAACTAGAAAATAGAGGAAAGCCCACTGTTGTCTATGAAAACAAGCCTTTGCCCATTGCTTTTGCAGCCCTTCTGGATTGCATTGACCCATCCTGAACTCCTTAGAGCATTTTTCAGTGCCTATGATCCTGTGGGATGCACCTTTGAACATTTTACTATTCAAAGAACATGAGAATGCAGTGGGTTTTTAAGGAGATTTTTACTGTTTAGCCTGAGCTACAGGTCAAAAGAATCATAAAAACAGGAATTTAAGCCTGACTGACTAGTACTTATATTAATCTTCTCTATTAATTGCAAGGATTTAAGAAAAGTTTCTGTAATCCATGTCTAAAATTCTCTGAATTGTCATAGATCAGGCAGGACAGCCACAAATACTCTTTCCTTGATGTGCTGTCATGTGTGGCATTATTTAAAAAAAAAAAAAACCCAAAACAAAACAGGTAAAGAATAATAGGAACCATCTAGCAGGAAAGTAGAAGATGATGATGGATATAGAACACAAATGGGTCAGCATCTGGTTGCCACGGCTAGATGCTGAGTGTTGCCTTTTTAATGCCTGAACACCAACCATTAGACAGAAGAGCATTGCAAGGGGATGGGGAGCAGACCATACTCTTAGAGCAGAGAACACAATTAGAAGGAGTTGACATTGGTGTTGTTATGTCTACATCAGATGGCCTTGGGCTATTCCTTAATCTGTCAGCTGCTGATCACCACCACTCAGCCTTTACTTCTGAAGGGTTTCCTACCATTCATCTGCTGTTTGGCCTGCAGTTTGTCCAGAAAGCTTAGTTCTCCTTTGGCCTTTGATGCTAGGCTTGTTTCCTGGCATATTCAGAGTGGGTATCAGAGAACAGATGGATGGACAGAGTGGTTCACTTCTGAGCAAGAGTTTTACTAAAATATGACTGCCCTGAGTGATGAAAGACAACTTCATTATTCGACTGAGAGATTTTAAAAAGAAGAGGGTGCACTGGTGCAGGAAGGGTTTCTAACTGATGACATTTATCCTTTGAGATCCTTTGTGCATAGTTTTAACTTGAGCAAAGCATGACTGAGTGAAGAACTTGAAAATGTAAACAGTTAAAGGAGATGTAGAAATGTTGCATTATTTAGGTGGGAATTACACGGCTGAAGCTTAGAGTTTCACAGTGCAATGACCGAAGTACAAAGCAGTAAGTGCATGAACAAAGGCTTTTGTCTTCATTAATGGTAAGAGACTCAGCTGTGCTTCACACAGTCACAAGATGATATTTGCAGAAAACTGGTAGATAAATTGATGCTCAGAGGAAGAAGACCTGGTAAAAGGTGATACTGATATTCCTTGCAGTAACACCAATTGATACATTGTCACTGGTGAGAAACATGGCAATTGATTGTGAAATGGAGATTGTTTGGGAGGGGGAAAACAACTTTTTTGCAAATTTATTCTTGGATAATTGAATTCCACCAAGGAGGGATCACAGGAAGGAGTGTGTATGGGGGGAAAGTTAGGGGTAGAAAGCAGATCGTACTGGCCTGTGACTGATGCTGTGACCTGTTGAGTCATCAAAAAAATGGCTGCAGAACTCTGACTGAAAACAGGAAAAATATGATTATCCTAGGATAACCTGAAACAGGTCAGTGAGATAAGTTAGAAGAAAGCCAGCTGAGTGCAGTCAGGGAGAGCATATATGCTGAAGAGATGACCCATAGCATGAAAAGCTGCTTAATCATTTTCTGCTAAACTTACTCCTTTTTTGAGGGATGGAGAGTAGGAATAAAATTCACTTTAGTATAAGGGAATCAAAATGTCGTGAACTTATGTAAAAGTATGCACCTTTTTACATACCTGATCATTTAACTGTGATACTTAATGCTTACAGAATAGGTCTGTTTGACATACGCCAGCTTCATAGGCTAATGCTGAGCCTGAACTCCCAAGTGCTATAGTTCGTTACGCAAGGTAAGGGGAACATCAGCTTTCAGGTTTAGAAATCAGACTTGCAGGAGTAGCAACAAATGTACTATGCTTAAAAGCAACGAATAATGCACCTAAAAATTAATTTCTTTCTCCATGAACAACAAATTGTGTTTGGATCGTATTTTCAGGTTTTTCTTTGTTAACAAGAGGTCAGGAAACTTGCTGGTTTAAATCAAAGTTCAGCTTTTTCAACAGTTGTTTAGTTCCAGGAGGTGTTGATACCACAAAATATTGTGAAACATAGGGGTAAATTGTCAGAACTCACAAAGCTGTGTGCTGACTACAACAATGCGAGTAGATAAGTCATCAGACAAATTGTGACAGCTGGGTATAAACTGACTGACTTCATTTATGGAAATGAGTGAAATCCCTCTGTCTTGCTTGCTCACTGGAAATCTAGTTTTCTGCATTTGTTATGAGTGGTGTTGGTCTCTAAAGGTACGTTTAATCACACAGTTAATATACATCTTAAGTAGGTTATCTTTTATATGATGGGCTTGCTGTTTGCTCACATTTTGTAGTCTTGCAGCACAAAGTGAATTAAAGGAACCCTTCCCTTTGGTCATTATGTGTGTATGGGAAGTAGGCCATAGTCCCAGCCAAACAGCATTCAGTCTAATTTCCCTGGCTCCCTAAATTTAGCTTGAAGAGCTGTCAGTGAAGGAAAACCCAATTAGACTCCATGGCAGAGAAAACACTAATTTCCTTTGGCTGACGATGCCTACAAGGGGTTTTTCAGCTGTGATAAAAACAAGCCTTTGCGCAGCATCAGCCCAGCCCTCAGCTATTGCTGCTAAATAGTCTGTTGGGAGTGTAGGTCGATGTTGGAGACTATAGACAGTGACAATAATGCCAGTGGTGTCCAGACCCCAGCATGTGTTGTCATAAGAAAAGATGTTGACAGATGTCGGAGGTAGGCCGCAGAATGGTGGGCTGGATAGGTGGGAAGATGTGCCAACTCTGACCTCCGTCTGCTATCTCTGCACTGAAGCAGCGAGTCTCATCCCTGGCCATGGCAGTGCATATAATCTGGTTCTCCACAGGGACTTGTTGCAAAGCCATCTGGTTGGCTGTAGATGTTTTAGTTGGTGTATAGGTTTATTGCTGGGGCACGGCAGTGCACAGCTGAAGCCAGAATGTGTGTCTGCAGCGAAGAGAGCATCACCAGGTAGAGTCTAGAGAGTAGGATGGGCTGCACTGGGAAACAGCCATGTGGCATGGCTGACGGAGCAAGGAGGCCCCACCAGGGAGCCCAGTAGCGTGGGAACTGTGTGGACAGATGACAAGTAATGAGGCAAATGCGATTATTGGCCTTTTGTGCCTGGACTCCACCTAAACAGGCACAGCACAAAGGTTGCACAGTCCAGACTAAAACTCCTGAACTTCTAGGGTTTAATTAATGGTTGTTGTCTGTGCAAGGAAACTCATAGGTCTGAGTGCTTGTCTATTGCACTTGTGTGTGACAAATGGTATTTGATGGAGGTGTATAATGTAGATTCAGGAGGACATAGTACAAAGCTATGTTGTCAGACTTGAAAGGACATTCCTTTCTGCTTTTCTTCTCTTTTACAACGCCAAAAAAAAGAGTGTATTTCTGTAATTCATGAAAGGACAGACCTTTTGTCAGCAACTCATCCTCCACCTCCACCTGTCTTGTCCTTGCTAATTGCTTATATGACTCCACCCAAGATCTGGAAAAAGCTGTTGAGAAGAGGATCTTGTCTCTGCTCTGTTGAGGAAGATAAAGGTGTTAAATGATCTGTGGTACAGTTAGTGATGTTCCTTACTAGTCTCAGAAGTTTCCAGGATAAAGCAAACTGTAGTGGGAACTTGCGTAAATTCTGGTGGTTTTTTTCTGTGACCACTGTCTGAAGCTTTTGTAGTGCTCAGTATTATAGTGTCAATCCTGATGCGTATTTGATCTGTTTTATAACTTCATAGGGATGTGAAGAAGAACCTTGGAAGATAGCCTTGAAATCAATTGCATAATGGACATGCTAGGAATACTTTTTTCCTAGTTAGTGGGGGTGTATATTTGGCTATTTTTATGTAGTATAAGATACCACATACTGAAAAAAGGATGGTTCTGAGGTCTGACATGCATTTTAAAAATTATGTCCTTACAAGATTTGTCAGTGTTTAATGCAAATAATACATTGCTGTAGTATATGACTGATATTTTAGAGCTCTGCTCCAAAACCTGAGTTGCTCAGCAGAATCATCTTACTGGTACATCACTTTATCAATACTGATAAAGTGTTACTTTTGTGCTTGTTCCTAGTGGAGCAAGAAGGATCAGATTTTAAAGGCAGGTAGACAGGCACAGGTGTCCTAACACTTTGGAAAATTCGATTTGGGTAATTTTTTTATTTTTTTTTTTTTTACCTTGTGTTGACCTAGTGTTACCTATGCTGTATGAATAGATTTGACCTCTGCTGCATGAGTGGATTTGCATTTCGTGGGCATGCAGGGAGGACTGGAATGCAGCCTGATTTCTGCAAAGGACTTGCTTCTGGGGCCTCCCAGTAGCTGTTCTCTGCTGCCAATGTAAGAGAGTGTTTATATCAAACAGTGGTATAAAGGGAGCAGGCTCATACAGGTTGACATCTTGAGAAAACCCTGGTTGTGTTATTAAAAAAAATTCAATAAAACAGTTAGCACACATTCAGTTCTAAAGTATTTTAGACATAATTCATCTTTACAATAGCTCCAGCCTATGTAAGATAACATGAATAGCTTCTACCTTGGATATCTTTTCCTGGGCTGAATATTGCAATAATGTTTTCATGCACAAACTTAGGTTTACATAATGGTATACAAGCTTTATTGAGAGTACCTGGAACTGTCAGGTTCAAAAGTCTTTGCAGGTTCTCTCACTTTAATTTGCCTGGAAGAAACACAATTTGCCTGGAAGAAACACTTACAATCATTAGAAATTACCTAAGTCTGTTTTTCAATATCAAAAGGTGTGTCAAATTGTATAGGAGGGGATTTGCAGGAAGGAAAAATAGAAACGTTTAATAAAGGGGGAAGGAAGTGTCTGTGAACAAGTCATAAGCTTCTTTTGCTGTGATGAGCTTGTGCATTTTGGTCTAAGTACTTTGTGACTAGATTTCTTCCTATTGTTCTACTTTTCTTGCACAGGTAAGTTAAAAAATGATAAAATGTTTTTGATGAGACAGTTTTGGTATGCTAGATTTTTCAGCAAATGGGCTGAATAGCGCTGATTCCAAATGCTTATTTCTGGTATTTCTTACAGTCTTAGAAGTAAATTATTCTCTAATTTGTAACATGGGCTAATTGCTCTTAAATGGATAAGTATTTACTTTTTCTTTCTGAAATTGGTCTTTGAAGGAGTTTCTAGAAGACTTTCAGTAAAGCTGAGTAGCTTTTATCCCCAAGTAGCTTTTATCCCCAAGTATTTTTAGACTAAACAGGAAGGTAATTTTACACTCCAGTCTACAAAGGACCCCATCAAAGTCCTCATACCAGTTTATAAATAGAAATATGCTGTCACTGTCGCTGGACTGAGTCCTGAATGAAATACTTTTTCTGTATAGATTTTATTTTAAATCAGCTCTTCACTAGGAAAAATGCTCCCCTAAAACTGGATTTTTATATTACAATAGTGAAAAGGTAATTCAACTCTTTCCAAGTGGCACTATATTTTATTTACTTAATTTAGATTTATTTAATGAAGGTGGGGGAATCCTAAAGCACAGGAATGATAGTTTTAGGTGAATGGACATGAAAAGTTACTTGGATTGTTATAGGGGAAAAAAAAGGGCGTTTTTTCAGATTGTCGGTGACCTTGTGATGCAAACAAGCGTTTAGAAACAAAAAAGGAAAGATGAAAATACAGATAGTGAAGCGCTACTGGGTATGGGCCTTCAACAACTGTCTTTTCTCGAGTGCAAGAGCTTTGTTTCACAAAGACCATCTAGCTGAAATGATGCTGAGGGACTTTGAGGAATTTGCTCAAAACTGTGCTGTTTGGGACTGTCTCCCCTTCTTCAGGCCATACAGGTCAGGATAGATTTATTGACTTTGGTGCAGTCTAGATTCTAATTTTATAGAACAAGAGCGGCTGAATTTCCATTAGGTACTGGAAAGCAACGAGCTTTGTTGACTCCAGTTTATTTAAGTGCATCTGACACAGTGCTTTAAAAAATCTATAGGAAAAATAAAAGCTTGAATTAAAAGCAGCAGCTGTGGGATTTCCCTACAGTGTTGATGTATTAAGGGTATAATGCTGTTGAAGCAAATGACAAGATGCTGGGGAATGCTGAGAACTGCACGCACCAGGAATTTGTAATATTGTCCAGGCTGGCTTTAATATTTTTAGTTGTAAGGAAGGTAACACAGTTTACATCTAAAAATTGCCTGAATTGTTACATGGTTTTACATGAATGAATGTTTCTTTTGAAAAGGGAAGTTTGACAAATCTGTACTTAGAAGTGTATGAGTTTCTGTTTGTCATTTATTATTCTCCTGTCCAAAGTTTCATGCTTGGGGAGCAGAAACAGTGCTGTGTGACCAAATGCATGCTGTAAAGAGCACTAACAAAAGTGGGAATAAAAACTGTGAGTCACAATCAGCAAATACCTCAATAGAATAAGCCTTCTGAACAGAATATTTGGAAAGTAGAACAGGTACACGTATATGATGTAGGAATAGGAGAAGAAACAATCCACCAAATTCTATTATCTCCGCCTGAATTGCAGTAGAAAGTCAGTCCTGCAGGAATAATTCTGTACAAATAGAGCTGTTTTAGCCAGAAGCAATACCTATGTAATACTGGTTTAGTCCACCTACATTGTATGTCCATTTCTTTGACTGTTTAAGGTGCTTTTAATTAAATTTTGACCTGCTTTATGTGTGCCAAAACTACTGAGATGTTTAACTGCTCTTGAATAATTATGTAATGGACTAGGAAAATAATCACTCTAAATGGCTGCTCAGTTGTCATACTCCACTTAGCGACGGATTATTTCACCTTTAAACATGTTGAGTAATACTAAGATTAGGTCCACTGATGTCATGAGGTGTAATTGTGAAGTAAGTTACCATCATGTGAATGAAGGTAGAAGGCCGAACCCTTTGATCCAGTTACCTGATACCTTTGAATGATCTGGAAAATAATGGAAATTAAAATCTAAAGTTTATTTTAAATCCAGTGTGAATGTCATTGCTTTCACATGGAACGATCGTAGCTAAGGGCTTACACTCCAGCTTTACCTAGGCTAAGAGCTGAGTCAGAGAGAAACATATTCCAATGTCGGACCACTTAAATGCAGCTCCAGTCTTTTCAGTAGCACTTGACAAAATGGAAAAAGTATGTAGAGGCATATGTGAGCAGCTTTGCTTTGACGTGTGCTATACTATCAATAGAGAGCAATGAATTTTAGTTCAAAATACTTAAATTCATAAGAACACATAATTTTCCAATGCTTTAAGTTCATTTTTCGTTGCCATTCTCATAATTCGTTAGTGTTTTATGAACAAACCTTAATTTTCATGCAACTTTGAGTTTTGTTTGAAATGCCGGTCACCTGTAGTACTGCATTTATCGTAGAACTACACTCCTATACTTAAATGATCCTGAATTAGTTTTCTGTTTCTATCACATACATTTGCAGTTCCTATATGAGAGAAAATTAATCACATACTAGAGATCATATCTATCTATAGTTAACAAGAGCTTTACTTACCCATAAAACTGTAGCTTTCCAGAACAGAGACAATGAAGAACAGCTGATCTGTACCGTGAGCCTTTGTTCTTTACAAAGAATAAGGGGGGGATATTTTACAGCTTTCAAGCTGATGAGCAGCCCACAGCATGCTCACTCTCTTTTCTCCTTCTGTCTTTTTCTGTGACCCTGCTCTTCAAATGCATCTAATACTCCATAATTACTTAATCCTCTGCTACTGCTTGTGTTTCCAGTTCTTACATGTCATTAACCGAAATGGACACACAGTGATTATCGTGCTGGGAGAGAACCTTTTGGATCTTCAAAATAATTAACATTGAATTTGCCTCTGCTGTAATTCAGAAGAGTGATTATTGAATCTAATAAGGGACAGATTTCTAGAGAGACCAGATCCTTCATTGGCATTTAGTTACCCCAGCCAGGTTTAAAAAGTGTTTGTCTCCTAGAAGCTACTTCTAAAGTCTAGCCAAACTATATCAATGCCTGAATCTTACCTGGTGGGTGCTAAGTGCTGGAGAAAGCTTGATCCAAATTCATCCTATTCTGCTTTACACTCACCGTTCAAGTTTGCGTGGTTGAAACATACGGGAGTATTCTTTTCTCTTCCCTGAATATAACATTAAAGCCTGAAGCTGCCATCTCTGGCTTACTATTTTTGATCAAGTAGAATTTTTTTTTAAATAGTCTCTATTTTTTTTGTGATTGCTATGAAAAAACCTGCTGTCTTTCAAACAATAGTTTCAAGAATGTACTTTTTTTTTCTGCTGCCTTTTTCAGACCACTTTATTTGGAGAGTTGAACCTCTGACAAATAAGATCCTGTTGTAGGATGGCTTATGAAGTATGTGCTGTGTTCTATTCAGGATGCATTACAACCGCCTAGCCTTGCTGCAATATGAGTTAGAGGAAACACTGTCTGCCAGGTAATACTATTTAAAGATTGTTCCAGTAAGCAGATTGAGCTTCCCAGTGTGGTGCTGCCTGGCGGTGGCTGGCATTGTGGTGTCTGTGGTAGTAGCAGTGGGCTCCAAGTCAGTAGCACTCTAAAACTTCACTGCACCATGGAGCTATAATTACTGTGGTGATTATAACACTGGAGGGAGCTTAAATTGCTGACTCTTAAAGATAAAAAGCGATCTGGTAATGAGTTTGGAGCTTCAGGATCCTGTTAAGGAGGTTGGGATGTTTTACTGACTCTCTTGCTAGGTAATTAAAAAGCTGGTCTCTTTGGCTGGGCTTATGGAGAGGGAGGGTGAGCTGAATGCTTTCTGGAACTTTTTTGTTTCAGTTGTAATGGCATGTTTTGCAGAGTTGCAAATGAATTGGAAAATAAAAGTCCTAAGGTAAAGATTGCTACATTATATCTTGTAATGGGGAAATGGCTTACATCTTTATCCATTGTTTTCATTGTCACATTCAGAAAAAATGTGTTCTACAGACACTGGAGAAACACGGCACATATGTTTGACTGCGTAAAAGGGGCCAAGATCAGTTGTGGATCAAGCTGCGTGTCACAAAATGGTGAGACCTTCCTGCCGGTTCAGGGACTGACAACATGAATTGGTTCTTAACCGCTTTTGAGTATCAAAGGTACTGCTCTTTATTGAGCTTAGAGTGCAGACAGTCTTAAGCAGGATTGCCATGTGCTGTCAGAATGGGTCAAGGTTGTGACATTTCTGAAATGCAAGCAAGAGGGGTAAATGTTAGCTTTATGGGTAGACGTTGCAAACTGTGAAGCCCTGAAAGTGGAAAAAAATACGAAGTACAGAGGGGACAAGTAGGTGGTGTTACTGCAGTGTTAGGCATGCCAGAAGCATTCAGCCTCTGCAGGGGCCAGTTCCAGTGTATTTTGAAGTCTATGAGAATTTTTTGAAACTAACACTGAATCAGGCTTACAGATATGTAGAAAATCGTAATAATGGGAAAAAAAAAAGTTAAGAGTTTTCCTTTGTAAAAGACTGAAGACAAAAAGGAAACAAAATGCGGTATACAGTAAATGGGTGAAGACAAGTAAGGAATCACATCAGATAAACTCATCTTCAGTGTCATTCATCATCTTGCTGCAGTGAATACTAATGGGAGAATAGAGGTGCATAATATTGCAAAAAACACTGACAAGCAGCCAGGTATGGAAATCCTGTGCCAAATAAACTGTGATTTTTATATGCAAACTGATCAGTTTCAAAGATTGTGGCAAAATAAGACAGTATGAGAATCCAAATTCATAGAACAGCACTGTCAAGTTAAAATGCTCTTTTCTGTTTGAATATAATCCTGCAAACCTATTGTAAGAGGCACTGCAGAAGGTTCTTACCAACATCAGGTGCTGATTACACCAGGTGTTGTACAAATGCACGCTGAGCAATTTTTGCACTGGGAAAGTTTACAACCAAACTGAAAAATTGGAAACTATCTCATCAGTAATCTGGTGGAGGGTCAGTGGCAGAGGTGGCGATAGGACCCAGCATTGTTCCTTTGGCAAGGGAGGCCGAAGCTCTGCTCTGGTGAAGCATTAGCTAGCCACCAGTGCTGAGGGAGACAACATGCTTGGCTCTGAGACTGACCACGTGACCGTACAGCTTCTGAAATAAAGCTTGGTCATCAGATATTCTGCCTGGGGGACCTGAGGTATGTTTATGCCTCCTCTTCTAGGCACATCCCAGGACTGACAGACATGCAGAAACTATTTCCTCTGCAGATGCCAATGAGAAAACTTAATTTCAGCAAAAGAAATTATCTAGAATAAGTACAGGAGTGTTTCTTTCTTTCTTAATTGATGGATTGCTAAAAGTTAAATTAATCTAATATTCTGCATTGTGATGTATGTCTCATCTGAAGGTTAATTTGCTGCTTTAATTTTTTACAAGGTGGAAATGTGATTTATTTCATTGCAGCTTCAAGTAAACTGGTCTCTTTTCAGAAAAAAAAAAGTGGACAGTGGATACCTGTGTTGACCTGAGCAGTAAAATGCCAGAAAAAGAGTTAGGTACTGGAAAGGACTTTCTAACTGGAGAATATACAGTGCTTCCACATATGGTATTGTCTTTCTTCTCTGCCTTTGAATGCTCGTAAAAGGATATTTTAGCCTGGTTCACAGGTCTAGTAGATGCAGTTATTTTGGGAAAATCAAAAGATTTTTCAAAAAGGAACTATTACCACCTTACTTCCTCAGCATGAAATTTCTGTAACTATGATGAAAATAAATCTAACAGAACAGAAGGGAAAGTGGAGGAGTTAGAGCAGAGGGTGAGCATATCAGTAGAGCTAGGGCCTGTGGTCGTGCTTCAGCAAACTTTTTTGGGGAATGAATTGGAGTTAAGCTGATCTACAACATCACATTAATATCCACAGTGAGTCCAGTTCTTTTTGTGGGGGCATATCATCACACAGGCAGTAGTGCACAACATCACAGTGCAATGAGAGATGTGGCTGCAGTTCTCCCAGCATGCTGCAGTGCTGCTCTAGCTGTGTAGAGGACATTGACGATTCATTACTCTCTGCAACTCACATTACTCTGAAGTACTTTGGTGGGGAATCCAAATTAGCAAATACCATTACTGGGCTTAGAGGTACATTTTTGTCTTATTATGACAATAATTGTTTATTCTGATCTGTAAAAACAATAAATAACCACAGTTACCAGAGTCCTGCCCAAGATTTCTTGGAAAGAAGCACACACGTCTACTGTGCTCTCTGGATTTAGTGTTGGACATGGTCTGAGCATGCTGTTTGTCTTGGATTTCTTGATGGTTTACAATTTGCTTGTAACTCCAGACCTGAGTGGGCTACAGATATCCCCAAATCCAGGACAAATTGCCGTTATATGTCTGGAGCACTCTGCTCCTAATGCACATACTGGAGATCCAATTTGTGCATATTTAGGGGCCATGTTTGGAGTTCTGACAATTTGATCAGGGTTGTATTGAGATGTACCCAATGGTCATGTTCTCAAATTAAGTACAATATATCCTGGTGGCAAAAAAGGATGTGTCAATGAAAGAGTGTATGAATTGCTGCTAACACTGCTACTTATTTTAACAATACACCTTCAATATTATGAGAAGAATTTGGCCGCCAAAAGCTTGTCTACCCATTAAGAAGTCACACCTTTATGAAACTGAGGCAGTGGGTCATCTGAAAACCATTATTTCACTTGCAGACTGACTTAGGTTAGTATTCCTAACTAATTAAAAGCAGCAGCTCTTAGGCTTACAATGGAGACCCTCCTACCAAAGATTTTAAATGGATTGCATTAAGTTGGAGCCGTGGTTCAGTGTAAACAAGTTCAACTGGCCATGGCATCTCTTTGGAAATTTTTTCTTCTTTGGCTGCCAAAAAAAAAAAGGTGATTGCCTTTCCTTCTGTATGTGTAATTAAGTGTCCCACTCACTTTAGAGATATGCTCTTAGAACTTTGGGTTATTAAAGTTTTTCTCTGTTATTTTAAAATTGTGTGTTTGGGGTTTTGGTGTTTGGTTTTTTTTTTTTTGTCACATGTCCATGTTACAAGTTTTATCTTTCTCTGGAGTAGGGTCTTCCCATCATGTGAAAATATGGAGGTTATCCACTTTTAGTAATATGGATTCATATTCTTGTGTTGTACAACTGTACTTTTTGTATAAATCATCATCCAGGGTCCAGGATTCATTTAATGCCATGCAGTTTTAAGCAGGTTAGTAATTGTATTTACTTGGAAAAGGTGATGTTTATACCTACTGTAAACTGGCTGAGAACCTTAAAGAATACTTCTAGACAACATCTCTGCTGAAGATCAAATTACTTTTGAAAGTTTGATTATGATTGTCTACTGAGAAGAGTAAGGGCTGATGTTATAAACTCTTTTCTAATCTTTTCAATGTTTGTGTTTTAACAACGAATAATCAGGTAGCTCTACAAGAGTGCTGACCAAAATGATGAAAAATAAGATGTAGAAAAGGATAATATATTTTCACGAATAACATGTTAAGTGTGAAAAGCTGGATTTACTACTTAAGTCAGTCTTTGTTTCCTGTTCCCTCGTTACTACTTGAATGCAATCTGTAGTACTTCAGGGACGGGAGGGTTGTCCTTTTCTGTGCATTGATGAAGTACTAAGATCCTTCAAGCCTATTCATTTTTCCATAGTTTTGACAATCTTTATTCTCACTTGCTGCAATTTTTGTGTACTACTTTTTGCTTCCTGTTCTGTGTAGTGCTGGTGCGATAAAAATATACATACGTGGACAGATTTTCATGCTTTTTAGTACAGAATAACAATATAAAATGAAAATGGAAAAGCAACTGATGCTGTCAGCCTGAGAATCTTCAGCTGAGAAAAAATCCACCACCAATATTCTGCCTTTCCCTTGACTTGCATTTCAAAGAAGCATTTCTGGAGCATTTCTATGATGGACAGAGACCTGAAGGAATTGAAGTCTGATTTTGGGGACCAGAAAGAAAATCTCCTTTTTGAGAAAAGGCAGATGAAAAATACCAGTCATTTCAGTCCTCATTGTTAAGTGATGCTTCTGGAAGGCAAAGAAATGACTAACAGGAATAGATGTGATAGTTTGTGATCCTGGCTGAGTTTAACTTTAGTCAGGAAGCTTGCGTGTGAAGATTCAAGTTGGTAGTAACGATGTCATGCTCTGGCTGCTTATGTGAGTCACTTTTATGAGGCCCATGTACTAACATTTCTCAGAGTTGTCAAAACACTATTCCTGGCCTTGTTTGGTGCTGTAGCAGTGTCATGGAAGAAATTCAGTTTAGCTCTAAGTCATGAGTACCGTTAGTCTCCGGACGATGGCCAAATTACTGTGGTAAAGAGTAACTCTACTCTTCTTTTTAAAATGCAGCTCTGACCTTAAAATGACTACCTATATCACCTATCTGCATCTTCCCGCAGCTTGTTTTTTTTCCTAAATAGGCTGTTTAGTCCCTGTCCTACATACTGAATGTCTGTAATATCACTCCTAGAGAATGCAAATATTGTCCATATTGCTTTATGATGGATATTATTTCCAGAAAATAAGAAGTTTTAATGCAACATTTTTGTAATGGAACAATAACAGCTAAAGAAATGTGGTCTCTGAATATTTCTGTAGAATCATATAAAAATAAGCTGAAATAGAAAAGAATAAAATGCAATAAATTACAATCTCAAGGACCTAGTCTTCAGTTTAGCTGAGCTGAACTCTTGGGGTCTGTGGGAAGGGCCTGGAGTGAATCTGGGGCAGTTCAAATTCTTGTGTAGCCTAAAGAGGCCTCAAGGCTGTTATAGTGCTGTACCTACTTTTTCTTGGCCCAAAGGGACCTAGATATATGCATCTTTTCTCCAAATAAGCTACCTGTTCTATAGCATCCTGCCGATGCCTTGTAGCTTACCCTTCAGCTAATATGTTTGCTTAGTTTTGTCAGCTACTGTATAGTCTGTACAGAGCAACACGACCGATGGAATGGGAAGTTCTTTGGAAACTAACTAAGCTGGTTTTATGGTCCTTGTGGCTTCTAATAACTATATTTGGGATAAGAATTTGGCCTGTATTTCCCTATTCCCTGATATATCGTGTGACTTACTGGGCTTTTTTCATGGAGGATGCAGTGTCTGTTTTTTCAGTGACCTACAAAGCTTTTTATATTACACGCTCTCATTGATTTTACTAGAGTTGACTATACAGCATAAAGTTAAGTGCTTGCTTCAGTCTATATTTTCATTAACAGCTGGTCCAACAAAGGAAAGAGCCTGCTGCTGACAAATCTGCAAGCGAATCCATTATATTTTAGAGAGGGATAGAAAGCTGCTTTGTTTTCGTTTCTATAATAGTTATGTTTTGTAAGGATTATTACTTTATATAATCAAAGTAAAGACTAGATAAAATTATCAGCACAAGTACTGCATTACTTCGCTGCCTTCTGGCAGTTATCATGTTTAAGTGCTTAACTTCTTTGTGCTATTTGGTGACAACTCCACTTGGGAGCAGTCTGTCTCACTCTTGGGTGAGTCTATAGATTCATAGTAAATAAGCCAGAAGGGACTGTTAGATCATCTTGATCATCATGGGCCATTAAAACTTCATCCGATTATCGATGTGGCATTTGTTCTTGAGGCTGGATATAACACATCTATGATGTCTCATAATTCCATAGGAGAAAATGGAGTGGCTTCATAGGGAGTGCTGGAGTACTCTAGCACTCAGAATTGATGGTTAATTCAGTTTATAAAGAACCATTTGTGGTGCCAGTAGAGAAAAATGAAAAACTTCCCACTAACCTGGGCCTTCAGCTTCATGTTAGTGTGTGACTAGTCTCACTGTGAGACTAATGATTATCAGTATAATTTAATCAAAGGAGCTGCTTGTATCCATAAGATGTAACCTACTGGATGACTCAGTTGAAACTCCCAATGGTATTAATGTAAAAATTCCTTCCTCTAGTAAATAAATCGCATTTCACCAGTCAAATCAGAGGGACCAGGTCTTCCTCCATAGTCCAGGCTATGAGCGAGGTTGCAGTTTGTTATGCGAAGTTATGAGAAGTTAGGAATGACTAAATTCCCTGATGCCTCACCATTTTTTTTTTTCATAAATTGATCTGATCTACTTGCTTACTCTTGTGAGGAATAAACATAACCTGTTCTACCTAACGAGTTTAGCTGGGAGGTAGCAAGACACTCAAGGGCTGCTTGAAGCCCAGCTTCTATGGAAGAGCCAGCCTTGTGGCTGGTATGGAGAGCTGGGCCACGGGCTGCACAGACAATGTCATAATACTGTGTGCTGGCCTGCACACTGGAGTTGTGAGGAGAGGACTGAAAGAAGGCTAAAGAAAAAACCAATTAGTTTCTTTGTAGTTTGAAGCAGAACTGTTAGTAAAGGCTTCTGGAGTTCTTGGCAATGTGGATGGAGGAGACCTTTGAGCCTCTGGCTTGTGCAGTTAGGTCAAATGGTCTGTGTAAGAGAAGATGGGACATATTAGGATGGCAACTACTAGTGTGAAGTCTGGTCAGAATCTCGAAAATACCAACGAGCTCTAGTTATTCCAGCTGAAATGGAAATGAACCTATAGGCAGCTGCAGTCCCCTGTGAGTGACTTTCAGCTGGAGGCTCTAACCATTACAGGCATGACTGTGCCCATGACTGGAGCACATTTTGATACCTGAAGTGCAGCAGCTAACTGAGCTTCACTCCAGATTTCTGAGGCCAGCTGACATCAGTTTCTATCATTCAATACTTTGCAGAGAACGGAAGAGATCTGAACTGCTGATGATCCATACAGGTGGCAGTGAGAATGTCGAAAAATGTGAAAGAATAGTAGTACACTGTTTCCCGCCTGGGCAGCATGTTCACTGCCTGATGGTAAGATGAAGAGGTACTTAAAGAATTCTACGATGAGCGCATGGAAATAATCTTGTTTGGCAATTGGAGATAATATTACTTTTTCAAATCTCGGAATATCCTCTTATGGGCATGTAGGTGGCTTAAGATGACTTAGTAAAAGGAAATAAAGACCTGGAGTGATAGCCATAACCTACTTGAGTCCATTGTTACTCAAAAATGACTACAAAATTTGGCCAACATGCACTAGGTGTCCCTTTGCAGGAGCTAACTTGTATAGCATGGTGGCAATTTTTCCAAAGCAAGAGCTTCTGTAGGAAGATATTCCTCACTCACCTGAGTACTTCAGTATTTTTGTGGCTATATTGTGTAATGTATTTAATATAAATAAGTGTATTACCTCTGCATATTTGGGTCATGAGGAATGTAGAGAGGCTCATCTTCCTGTTGGGAGAGGGAAAAGGTGGGATACCACAGGGACAGTACAGTCCTCTGTTGCAGTGAGAGGAGTAGGGATGAATTTACTTGAACTGGTGCTCCTTCTCAGGAGCTGGCTATTGACAGCAGGTAGACGCTTAGTGCAGGAAGCAGCAGTAGAAATCTAAAATGCAAAGTTTAGAAGAAAGGAAAAAGTAAACAAAAGTGTGAAGAACTGCACTGTGTGGCACTGTTGGAAAAGAATGACGTGACTATCATGACTGAAGATATGACAAGAGAAGAGAGAATGAGGAGAAATAGAGCTGCTTTTACTTCATAAGTCTGCAATAAGAGATTGATAGGGGCACATCCCTATTGTGAAACTTGGATCTGTCATGATTTTGCAAATAGCTTTTGAAGAGTGTATTTTCTGTCAGGTGAATGAAGCACAGGCATGAATGCCAAAGCTGCTAAGGCTTGTATTGTGAAATTGAGTCAGTAGGCTTAATCCAGGTGTTGTGGTTTGAAACTGAAGATGATTAGAGAGAGAGAAAAAAAAAAAATCAAGTAGGTTTCAACAATGTCCTGAGCTGTTCTTTGTCCTACAGTATGTGACAGGAGAAGGTCTTTAAAAAGCTGTGAAGTAAAAGGGAAGGATTTTCAGAATGCTTTAGGTACTGCTTTTTAAACCTTTTGAGCAGAAAGCACTTCAGTGTCAAGACATGGAAAATGCTGAATATAATCTGCAGCAGAAAGGGGTCTTTTGTGGCAGAGATTTTGCCGCCTTAGGAGGTGGGTAGCAAGTGAAGCTGGAAATTAAAGGGCTTTCAAGAACAATATGATGCTAAAAGTGTTTGTGGATTTTTCTACCTGACCCTTGAAAACAAAGAAAAGTCTGGCTGCTTATGGTGAATTTTCTTATAAAACAAACACACCCCCCCACACACACACCCCACCCCCAAAAAGAAAACCCAAACCCAACCAACCTACCAAAACAAAAATAAACCCAGAAAAAAACCTCACCAGAAACAAAACCCAAACCAGGAATCATCAAAAGTTTGTTGATGCAATGCAGAATGGCAACTAGCTTTGTCTAGCTGGATTGATGATCAGAGCTTGAAAACAAGAGTCAAACAGTCAAAAGAAGTCCTATATATTCTGCATGCAGTATATGCTCTGCCTTTTGTAAATCTGTAGGATTTTATTGCCAACAAAGATGACAAGAATAAGAAGTGTCTTAAAAGGGCAAAATGCTATGCCCTGAAAGAAAATCACTTGCATGATGCTGCTAAAGCAAGATATTTTATATATAAAGATGATGAGTCATTTAAATGATAAAAATTTTCCTATTGGTGGCCTTCAATTACATAAATAATCAATTTAGCTGCCATAATGCGGTGTCTAATATGATGTGAGGTTGATATGATATGACTGCTGCATTATACATAATGCAGCTAAATTATACCAGGGAGTATATTAAAGAAAATTAACTCTCACATGTTACATTTTGATGCACCTATGGTTAGATGGAAAAAGGTGAATTTACTGAGTCTCTTCATAAGTTAATATATAACTGAGAGAAGAAACTCACATAATTTAGAGCGTGATATCTCTTGGGTAGCTTATTGTAATGAATTTCATTGAAAATGTACCAAATGCTAGAATAGTTTTATGTAACAATTAGGTCATGGAATCCAAAGGTCTCTTGGGCTTTGCAGATACACAAAGCAAATAATTCATGTAAAGGAGAATATTGAATTCCTGCTTGAAGCTATGTATCCTGTCGTTATGCTAGGTCTTGGAAAGGTATATGCTGAGGGGCAGGGGAAGAAGAGCAGACTATACCAGTATTCTTTAGGTAGCTGTCTGCACTTGGAGTTTTGTCCTAGGTTAAGTCTAAACTCAAAGTTGACAAACTTTTATTAACCTCAGACCTTTGTAATGTAGGTCAAAACTTCAAATATCTACTATTAACTTGAAGAAAAATTGGAGTGCTGCCCTTTCTACCCAGCTTCCCAAATCTCTGATAAATTGTGCTGAACCATGAAGGCGTAACAGGTTCCAGTGTAATTGTGTGTACAACAGGTGTAGCACAGAATACAAAGGGATAGACCTAAAGTAATCTTGCTGGGTAGGATTGCCACGCTGCCAGGCAAAAACAATCACTGATGTGACTTCTGAAGGGCAAGTAGTCTTGCAAAGTACAGAATTAACCTTGTGAGAGTGGAGTAATGACAGATCACTCTGTTGTCTGCAGCTCTGGACTTCAGATACTACTTTCTCTGAGTTAGTTCCTCTCCCTTTTCTTTCCATATTGTCAGTACTATCTGTATTTGGGATTATCTAATTTCTGTGAGGGGCTGAGAAGTAAGATTTGAGTTTTGAAAAATGTCAGCTAGCTGATGTTACTCCTGCCACTGTAAATCATCATTGCACCATTAAAATCCGAAGTTAGCATCACTTCACTTAGTTATGTGACTGACAATACAATAAGACATCTTTTATCATTAATTGGTTTGTAGTTTTTCTGTTGCATTTCTTTTCTTTTAAGATGAGGTTTGAATCTGTTTCATTCGTATTTTGCTATACAGACCAAGTTTTTCTTAATTTTTTTCTTTATGATGGCAGTGCTTTGTAGAAGTATCAGTCTTGAACCAGTACAGAAGAAGATGACAAACATGCAAAGCCAGTCCATGCTCCATAAATCTTCATAGCCTGATTTACTGATACTAGCCCTGTATGGAAAAGGTAGGTCTGGGAAAATATACCCCAATTCTTGCTCTGTGGGGTGCTTTGTAATGGAATAGCAGCTTTAGGGGAATGATCTTTCTGATCCAGCCGCAGATTGTGCTGTTGAGGAGCCCATTTTAGCCCTTAGAGGGAGCCACACACTTGACTATGGGAATGGAGGAAGAACAGGCAGGTTTTGTAACATCCATCTGTGATAGGGGAGGTAGGGAGGGGAAGGTTCTCAATTGTTTTTGTTTTACCCTAGCTTTTAATTGACAGCAGTGTGCAAATCCGACACAAGATTGTCTTGTTGTCAGGAGTGCCCTATTGTATTTGCTTTTCTAGCGACAGATTTGTAGGGTTTAGGCAACCTCAACCAAATGTTAATTTTACCTTTCCCTGCTCACGTTTTCAGCTCCCTCCCCCACCATTCAATTCCAGATTCTACTGTTCTTCTTTTGATGCTGACACAGCAGGACTTGAAAAATTCAGATGCTGTACACCGCTTCCTCTTAAAAAATGAAAAATATATAAAAAAGACACAAACCACAAAACATTGATAAAGGATACAGGGTTCACAGTCTGGAAAAATTATGATCAGTGCATTTTCTGGTTTTTTGTTTTGTTTTGTTTTTTTCTTAATTATATCCCTTTATTTAAGGAGAGAGGTGCATTATCCCCCTCTCTTTCCCTGTAATATGTAGGTTATAGCAGAATATTTTTATGTAAATGACATGGCTAAAGTACGTTATGTGGCTGTGTTGTAAAATCCTAATTAATATTCTATTCTGCTGGCTCAGCGTTGCTAGTGAGCTGTTCAGTTCGGGGAATGGAGGATGCACATGCTTGGAGGAAATTGGATGAGGAGATTTGGAGGCCTTGGCCATTTAACACTTCCCCTTTTCTTAAAAATGAAACTAAAATATTTTTCTGTGTGTTTTCCTCTCCCTCCCTTCCCCGGCAGATGAATTCTAGTGGCAGTGCTGAGGACTGCTTAGCCAAAAAGATGCTATACTAGAGATGGGACAGCGTGTGTCTAGTGCCAGAAGGTACTGTTAAAGATTAAAGGAAACTCTAAAATTAAATTTTAAACAGCTCTGAGCTCATTGCAGAGACTGCTACTAATTAGAACATCAAGTTGTGTGATGGTTATTGTAAGGTAATGGTTGCCAACAAAGAACTGCATTAATAGTAATCTTTTATTTTGCATATGGGCTGTTAAGATGTCATGTCTTTCTGTAATGATTTTAGCTTAGTTTAGACTGTTGAGCTAGGGGTAACCAATATGGGAGAACAATGGAGAGGTCATTGTCTTTCTAAATTATTCAAAATACACCCTAGAAAGGCTGGGAAGATGATGAATGGCCACAATCAGGAAGTGGGCACCCTTACTTCAAATTTCCCTGCTCTTGTCTCACTGTGTCTCACTGGTCATCCTGACACCTCTGTGTGTTATGGGAGCAGGCTGTGAAAACAGTCTACTTTTAAAGGTCACAAAAGGCCAGATGTGTGGAGGGCATTAACATCTAAAATGATGTCTCCCATGGAAGACAAGCAATGCAAAAAGAGAACATTTCTACACAAATATGCTTTCATTCTGGATAAGGGGTTACAGCTAGTCAAGAAGGCTCTTGTGTTTGGTCCACCAGCTGAGGAAACTGGCTTCTCAAGAAGCTTCATCACAGTGGGCAGAAAAGTAAGTGGAAAGGCTTGGAAATAAACTGGGCTGGAAAAAGGATGAGAGGGAGAATTTTCCTGCAGTCCATCTTCCCCATGTTGGTTACTACAAGGGGAAAGATGATTACATTTTCTGGAGTTGAATTTTTGTTCTTTGCAGTGCATGTTTGGGCTCATTATGCCTGTAGCGGAGAGATCATTTAATTGTGTTCTAATAGTTCTTCAAGAGTATTTCTTCAGAGAAGAGAAATGTGATTCTGAAAGGATTTGTGTCAGATGCAGAAGAGATTTGAGTTACAGGAATGATGGTTAGTGACTACATTTCATTGTCTGAATTATTTATTGCTCCTTAGCACTTCTAGTCTGGTGAGGGTATGTGGAAGGTGGACCTGCTGTCAAATTATTTCATGTCCTGCAAGGTGCTCATCATAGATGGGTTGGGTGTTGCCAGCTCCTGACAGAGGAGCTTTAGCTCCTGATGAAGCCAACAGTTTAGGGCTAATTTGGGCCAAATACCTCATTGGCCCAAAATATTCAAAGCTTGTATTTCTGGGAACATCATCCACCAGTCTTTTTTCAGTGGTGCCCAGTGACAGGACAAGAGGTAATGGATACAAACTTGAACACAGGAGGTTCCATCTAAACATGAGGAAAAACTACTTTACTCTGAGAACGGCAGAGCACTGGAACAGGCTGTCCAGGGAGGTTGTGGAGTCTCCTTCTCTAGAGATATTCAAAACCTGCCTAGATGAGATCCTAGGCAACCTGCTGCAGGTGAACCTGCTCTGGCAGGGGGGTTGGACTAGATAATCTCCAGAGATCCCTTCCAACTCCTATCACTCTGTGATTCTGTGATGTCTTTTCTGATAAGTGGAACATTGGATAGTTTCTCAAGCATGCCTAGTATTTACTTATATGACCAACATTGTCTGTATCTTTGGGACATTCAGCTAGGTAACCATCTCTCTCCTTCCATTCACTCCATTCACAAATTGATATAAAATCAAATATTAATTAGCAAGGGAAAGGAAGGGACTGATGAAAACACTGAAACTTAGCTACCAGTGAAAGCACAGGGAGAGAGTTGATGAAAAACTGCCACCCATATGAGAGTTCAAAGATCAAATGTTCTGAGGCAGAGTATTTTTATCTTGGACAAGAAACTAGTGGCACACTTTATGATGTATCTTTCTGCTTCTCTTGGGTGTTGCCCTATTTCCCCTTTGCATTTCTGCCATTTTTTATTTTGAGTTTGCTATGATGCAAAGAAGAAAAGCTATGAGAGAGGATGTTGATCAGATTAATTTCTCTGATTAGATGCTAACACTTCCACATGTGACTTTTTAAAAAGAGAAAATAATTCCCACACATATTAATTCCACTTGATCATTTGGTTACCATTCACAAATATTTTTGGTGAATAATCTTCAGGCAATGTGTTGTTCATGAAGTATTCATTTCATCTCCTTGCTCTTGCTATTTTTATTGTGTGATTGCTCATCGAACATTACCAGTAGTTGCATGAAAATGTTTGTATGCTGTCTTGTATCTCGTATCTCCAGCTAAACGCAGTTCAGAAATGGTGGTTCTTATGCTTACATGCACATAATCCTTGATGAAGAGTTTGTTCTTTGCACTGTGATAGCTTCTGATCAGGATTTGATTTCTGTTCTGTGAAGTCAAGTAAAATAAAATAAGAAAGATGACAAATGGGTAGAACAGCAAAACTGCTTGCCCTGAAGCCTTTGCAAAGGCAAGTCTTTTTCAATTAGTGCCAAAATGTGGAGCCACAGCTCTACTATAATTGAATAAAGGCAGAGAAACAAAGGCCAAACCCCCAAGGCTCTCCTCTTTCTATACCTGACCAAGTCAAATATAAGAAAGAAGCAGTAACAAAGTCTTTCTTACCCTAGGTTTTTTCTTGCCAAACTGTATTTCTTAAAAAATAAAAAAAAAAATAAAAAAAAAATTAAAAAAAAAAGGCATTTTATTTTAGGAAACAGAATCTGTACATAAGAGAGATCCTGAATTGCAGAGTAGCATGCACGTCAACTGAACTCTATAAGGCCTGAACATGACGGGTTCTAAAATTCTGTTTCTGCTGAAAGTATCATTCAAGCTTTCTGCTGAAAGCATCATCTGCATTCACACTTCGAGGTGATACAGTGTCTTCCGTTGAATTTTAGTTTGGATCAGATGTATTTTCTGCCTAAATTAAGATAATAGTATTTTGCATACCTCAAAAGAATCTTACATGAACAGATGCATTAACAGTGTAAGTTTTTGAATATGGAAGTCATTAAGAGTTTGACGGATACCTATCTATAAAGCAGGTTTCTTGTGCAGAGATACAGATCTGCTTTTGCTCTTCATTCTTGTATGAACATCATACAGTGGGATGCAGCTCAGACAGCAAATGTGATCTGTGTTTTGTTATGACTCCGAGTGTCCACCTCCTCAGAAGATGGCCCACTTCCCACAAAGTGCCACTGCTCCCCGGAGGAGCTGGGCCTCTGCCCGGTGAATGCTGGCTCTGTGTTTGGTTTTAGTTTTTTTGTGTGTGTGTGCCGTGGAGTTTTTTTGTTGATCTTTTGTTTTGTTTTGGTTTGGTTTTTTGGTAGTGTTTTTGTTTTTTTTACAAAATTAAGTGGCTGTTGGTCCTGGTGCTGAAATACAATTTTGGTAAAACTCTGTTACATAGTGAAAAGCCACAGTTTGCTTGAAGAGCAACACTGTAACTTCCTTCAGTCACAAAGTGGAAAGTGAATTAACAGCAGGACTTGCACAGTTGGCATGAACTGCTGAGAACTTACTCTTGTTTAATTAATATTAATTTACTATTTATGAAGTGCTAACAAGATTCTTGTGGCTTTTGTTGCATCTGCTTTTAATTTTAGAGGCATTGTAATCAGTTTGCTGCATGATAATATTTGTCAACACCAGGTAAATAGGACCTCAAATATGACCTACCCTGTTGAGCCTAGTTAACAGGCTAGACTGGGAAATAATATGCAAACTCGTTTCTCCTCTCTTATCAGAACAGATCAGTTCCCAAAGTGACACAGATGTTGTTGGTAGGTGATACCTTTAACTGTGACATCACTTTAACCCCCTGGGCAATGCTTACACCCTTGGGAGTGTATTGCTGCTGAAGGGAACCGCTTCAGCTGAAATTTCATCTGAGACTTTCTCTACATTGAATTTTCTTCTGCTCGAGGGAGCAAAGCTGATGGGTTCAATCAAGAATCCCTTATTTTTACCGGCTTGCAGTCAGGAGCACTGAAGTGACATATTTCTTTTTCCCTCCTGGCCTTTTAATATCTTTTTTTTTTTTCTTGTCCTTGTCTGTTCCTCCCCCTTCCTTTCACCTGACACCTGTCCCTAGCTTTGGAGGATGAGATAAGCAGAGAACTCCATCCCTGTGAGAGACAAGGAGCAGAATATGTCTGCACAAAGAGGGCCAGAGAGAGAATCAAACCTCTCCTGGGCAGGCGGGTGTAGGAGAGCTCTTTTGCTGCAGGTTGCTTTCTGGAGTGCCGTCGGTGGGGTTTTGTCACTGTAGTGAGTATAATTGGAAGCAGGTTAATCTTTTTTTTTTTTTTTTTTTTTTGCATCATCATGCTGCAGCAAATTTTGCGTGATATGTATATTGACCCTGAGCTCCTGGCAGAGCTGAATGAAGAGCAAAAGCAGATCTTGTTCTACAAAATGAGAGAAGAGCAGCTGAGGCGCTGGAAGGAGTGGGAAGAAAAAGCACGAATGGAGGAGGCCATGCTGAGAAAGACAGCGAGGCACAAACAGAGTAAGATTTGTGACCCCCCTCTATACTTAAGAGCTCAGGATGGTGGGCATGCAACTGGCTATGGCGCAGCATGCATCTGGAAGAGATTACAAGGAAGAGTGCCAGTGTCCCCATAGGCAAAAAGATAGTCTGGGGCAGCAAATGCACCACGTTCCTGCTCCTCGTTTCTCAAGGCTGGTTCTTTCTCCAGGGGAGTAATTTAGTGTGGAAGTAAGGGGAATCATTTTGAAGTGCCTCTTTCAGTCAGGAGTCACTGCTCCTGTTCTCTCAATGGTAACAGACGTACGGTGACCAAGTTTCCCCTCCACTCCTAAGGCTTTTTTCTTCATCTGCAGTCCCCACCCCTGCCCCTCAGTCAGGCAAAAGGCAACCTTGCGTGTACTGTTGAGATTTCTTGACTTGACATTAAATGTTTCCAGGTGGCTGGAGTAGAAGATAAATTAATGAATTTGAGCTTGTTATGAAGGGCTATTTCTGAATAAATGTGACATCAGAACAGCCATACCATATGGGACTAAATTCCCAACTGTACTATTAAACACTCTCCAAAAGATTATGTCTAGGGAATAGAATAATAGTGGGCTGAGCATGTAAAAAGCCACAACAAACAAAACTGAAAAAGACAACAGAAATGTGTTTTCATGCAATATGTAGTTAAACTATGGAGCTCCTTCCACAGGCTGTTATGAATGCTAAATGTGTGTGTGGACTTAAATAAACAAGTAAGAAAAATCATGGAAGAAAACATCAAAAAAGAACTCCAACTGTCATTTCCAAGTGTCTGGTCTTGGGTCCAAGTGGTTTTGAATAAACAGAAATACTTATTTCCTTGCTGTCTTCTCTGAACAAATGGCTTCCAACTCTTTCACCATTCACAGGTCGAAGTTGTTAGGCTGATGTGAGATCTTGGAAATGTAGTTGCAGTTATTCCTCTCTAAACAAGGAAATGTCAGAGAGAGATGATAAACACTCATTTCCCTGTGAAATGCCAAAGATCTTACCCCATTGTTAAATGTATTAAAACCTGAATATTCAAAATTTCTAATAATTTTGGGTAGCTGATTTTCAGAAAGCAGCCTAATAGCTATGTGGCTCTGCAGTCAGTGTTTAAAGTGTTGCTCGTCTTAACACACCCATGGTTGGAGCACCTCAATACAGATAGATTATTGGATTCAATTGTCAGACTTTATGTTTAGAGCCTCTGAACTCTACAAAGAGTCCATTAGATAGCTAACAATTCAAAGACTATTATTAAAGAAACATGTTTCAAAGCAAAACTAGTTTCCAAGACTCACTTGAAGCAAAAGCATTTATGAAATGGCTCTAAAGTTATAATGGTAGCCTTAGAATAAAGGGGAAAAGTTCAGAACACCCAAATCAACCATGGGTGATGGAAAATGTCATTCTGTTTAATTTCTATTTTCTTCATCTTAGCGTCCTTTCTGTGAATGGCGGTCTCCTAAGAGAGATGGTGTCAAAATAGCTTCTCTCATACAGCACCAAAACCTTGTTCATTTTGATTGATTTGTAGCTGAGAAAAAATTAAAAATGCAGTTCAGCTTCGCCTACCAAAACAGCATTATATCATTGAGATAATCTGTATTATGCTCATTCTTTGAGGAAGACAGATGCGGAAAAATCTAACTGCAAAAATATTTATGTGATGATTTGTCACAATGTTGACACCTAAATTTCCATATATAAATTATACATTAAATCTGTTCAGTTTCTTACTACAGGAGACCATTTTCTGGGTAATTAGTTTTCTGATTTATAAAGAATAAGAGAAAGGAGAGCAGCAGGGTAGCCTATAGATTATATTTGCTCTGACAAAAGTACTCACAAACACACAATTCAAAACAGACCATTTTCATTTTACCTTCTTAAATTGCCAGTTTCAGGTATTGCTTATGTTTGACTTTCACTTACTGTTAGAAAATTTCTACTTCCTTCAGAACTGTACTGAAGAACTGATGTTACCCGTTTTTGGTAGAAAGAATTATTGGAATTAGGCTTGCAAGCCAGGCATTTGGTTCTTCTGAAAATATATTTTGACTTCCATAAACTGATGTGGGCCAGAGTTACAAAAGATAACTTCTGTCATTCAGGCATGCCAGTCATTAACTATACAGATACCTGTAACTGATTCTACTGTATGGTTCCATAATATGATGGCAAATGGTCTCATAGTGCAGCTAGTTTCTTGTTTTTAAAAAAAAAAAGTCGTGCAGAAATTATGGGTATAAGACACTTTACTGTGCAATACTTCTGCTTATATGACTCAAAGGGTCAGAGTAGATGACTGTAATAATCCTTTTTTATCTTAAAATATCTTTTTCCCTAAAAGACACTTGGCATCAACAGGTTTTGGACCTTGAAGCTGCTTAGTTTTCAGTTTCCATCAATGTAGAAGTGAATTTTCAAACATTCTCCCCCTGCTACACAGTGTAGAATATGGAGGGTTTAATTCCTGTTTAAAATTAGTGGCTACTAGGAGATTTAAAGCTGCTGCAATTACATGGTTTTTATTCCCTTGAAACTGAGGGATTTGAGCAACGTCATCTGCAAGGTTTTGACCCTCTACTGCATGACTCAGGTTTTATGTTTGTGCTATTTTGTTGAAGCCAAGAGTTACTCTGCCTTTACAGAGATCTTTGTAGCCTGAAATATAGTAGAAAATAGAGGTGTGAGACTTTAATATCTCTAGTGTTGTGCTGAGTTTCTTAAATTTTTTAGTTGACAGAAAATTGTATGTGCTGTTTGTGGATATGACATAACATTTGTATAAAATAATTTTGTATTGATTTAATTGGTGTTCTCTTTATAGGACTACCTTTCAAAACCTTCTGTTTTCCTTGTAGTTTGAATAGCTACATATGAAAACTTCGCCCCACCTCTTTCGGATGGGATAGGGTGAGATAGAATAAAAGGAATTAATTATAATGGGCACTTATCTAATTAAACAATGCTCCAAGAAGTACTTGGGCTTGATCCAGAGCCCTCTACCCCAATTGGTACAATTCTCCATCAGTTCAAGAGCTTACCTGCAATGGTACGTGTGAACCCAGCAGCATAGCAAAAGGAGTAGATTTTTCAAAACAGAGCAGTGATTGTGAATCTGATTTTGATTTTCTGTAGTGACTTGAGGATGAAGGATTCTTGTGCAAGGTTTAGATGTGTTGTCTTACAGAAACCACAAGTGTAGGGTTGGTGAGGAAAAAAAGTGGCGTATGCAGGTCAGATTGGGCTTGCACAAGAGTCAAAGTCATCAGCAGGTTTAGGGAATGCTCGTCACTGATCATTTTTTAGTTGCTTGGAAAATAACCAGCAAAGGCCCAAAATCTATGGTGATCTTTATAGAAACGCCACTGAGCACAGATTGTCCATAAATGTCATATTCAGTACTATGGAACTTGCTTCTCAGAAAACAAAAACAAGTCCAAACCATGAAATAAGATGTTAGTTGTTGAAAGAGTTTAGCAAGCCAAATAGTGTAACAGCTTATGTGTAATTAGTCTTATTCTTCATTTCTAAAGAAAATAATGATAGTTACCTTCAGTAAATGCTAAATTCTGCCTGCTTTTCTGTTTGGATTGTTTGTTTTCATGTGTCTTGAGGAAAAGTTAAAATGGAAATCGGTATCAGAACAAGTCGATGTTAAAGAAATTTCACTTCAGGGGTGAATGAAATGTTTTCAGATTATTCAACAGTGTTAATTTCCTTCCCTTTTTAAAAACACAGATGGATGTCTAAAAGGGAGCAATATATAAACATCGCTTCAGAATGATGTATTTCCTGTAGAAGATACTGAATAAACTGTTTCCATGCTTCGGCTGTTTATATCTAGCCTACATTCGTACCTTGCCTAAAAATATTAGTAGAACTTGAGCATCATTTGGGTCCTTCAAAACTGCATTGTTTGTTGAACTTATTCAAGGTAAAAAGTATTTCGTAGCTTTAAGCAAATCATGGCTTGTACTGAAAGAGCTTCACAAATGAGTTGAATTCTTGGAGGTCTGTCTGTCTCCAGTTCATTTACAAATTACTGCTGGGCAGATTTTTCAGGAACACATTTTCATTGTAATAAAACAGGTTGCCTTTCCTTATTGTGCTAAAATCACTAAGGGAAGTGTCCTCAAAATTTCAGGATCCCTTTGGGATTTACTGAGAGCTGACTGACAGGCAGCTTTGCAATTTGCAAAGAAACGTATTTCATTAGGCAGGAGCCCTGTAACCAGTATAGCTGAGTTGGGAGTAAGTGAAGGACCCTGCCAATTTGGATTTTGACTCTGTTGCAGTATCTAGTATGTCAGCATACCCAAAATGAGATCTCAAAAACTATTGAGCATTAGGCAGCTGAAGGACAGCCACGTGGGAGGGAAGACAATGCTGGTCTGCTGCTGCTTGTTCTGACATTCATTCGTGGTGAACTGCAGCTCATGATGTTCAGACAGGAGCTATTTGTAAACACTCTTATTTACCTGTCCTTAACAAGAGTAGCTGGGAGAAAATTAGGTAGGCTTATCACAGCATGGCTAGAAAATAATTTCTTTATCTAAATGGCATTTGTGTTAGAAAATCATTAGAGAATAGATGAAGCTATTTGGAAGCAAGTGTTTCAAATATCCTCCAACCATCCACTTGCGATACATCAGTGTCACATCTGAAGGCCAGTGGGTGGGCGTGTGTTTCAGTGTGTGTATAAAGGGTGAGTGGGTGTACATGCAGTGACATTTTTTTGTATGTTTTTGAACTCAGAAGTTCCTCACTTATACCAAGGCCTCTACATGCACTGTTAATGCTTAGCTAAAATTTTATCTCCTACAGAGACTTGCTCCTGGCAGTGTTCATTGTTTCCTTCTCTGTATCATTGGATATGGGTCTAGCCAGACATCAGATTTGAGTATTTCTGTAATTTCTGGCTGTATGTATTCTTGAATTCTGTAGAGCCCTGTCTTTTGTTTCCAATTCAGATACAACTGAATGAGTAACAGGAGAACATTAGCGAGAACATCAGAGTAAATTTTATTCTAGAACTGAGCCAACTAATCTGAAGTCATTGGAAAAGTTTTAATGTAACATTCACAACATGCACAGCAGCTTGTGATGTGGCACAGTTTTGTTAGTACTGTATACCTTGGGGCCAGAACTCAGCTGCTCAAAACTTGTGCTCAGTGTGGATGTGTACTGAGGTACAGTTAAGCAGCAGCTTCTAAACTGTCTGTTCACTTCTCCCAACCTGGAGCTGGAATGAGACCTCCAACTGCTGTATGACCTAAATATGTACCAGATGGAACAAATCCAGAGGGACTTCTCTGTCCTCCTAGGATTAGCTGTAAATCTGTGCTTTTTAGACTTATATCCTGCCCTGCATCCGACTTCTTTTGCAGAAAAGTGACAGCAGAATATTGCTGGCTACCTGGGCCTTATTACACTGGCGGTTTCTCTTGCACGCGTGAGATCCTCAGCACTCCTGTTGTCTGAAGCATCTGGCATCAGCCGCTTTCTGAGAGAGGCTGCTGGGTTACTGAGCCACTGGCATGCAGGGTCTTCATGTGTTTCTCTGGAGCACTGTGTTTATCAGCCTGTCTGGACACAGTCATGTTAGATGGGCTTTCTTGGACATACTAGTGCTCTGGTAACAGTATGAGGTTGTGACTGCAAGCTCATGACTACTTGATATGGAAAGAGAACAGTACTGCAGCCAAGGGGAGAACGGGGTTTGCCCAAGCTAAGCAAATATTTCCTTGCTGATTTTGCCAGGTTTTAGCATAAATGACTAAAACATTCAAGGAGAGAGACACCAGGTTTTGATAGCAGGATTTGGAAGACATGGGAAAACTCAATGTATTCAAGTCAGCAGTGGATTTAGACACTGATGGTGGTTCATTAACCTTCAACTTCAGCTGTGGTGCTAGAAAGTCTTGCTGCAGTGGTATAGTTCTCCCTGCTTTTGTGGTTCTGTGTGCCTGATACAAGCAGTCAGTGCAAACCTGTCACATTGCATTAAGTAGGGGAATCTGGTGCAGAAAGTGATCCATAGTTCTCTGGTCATTCTGTGACAGAGAACCCTAATCCTTCTGCTCTGAGTTTCCAGCAGACACCGCAGTAGCCATGCAGGCTTGCTTTTGTTTATTCTCCAACAGTGGGGAAACCTAGACTCTTTGTGGTAGCCCTGCATCTAGCTTTTATGCTTTACAAGAGGCAACTGGGATCAGGAATCAGGAATTATAGTGGTATGTTCTTGACTTCATTTTTTTATGGAGGAAAAAAAAAACACAAATGAACGATGCTGATGTGAATGATTTACAACTTTCAACTTTGGTGTGATGTGTACCTGCATTTTTATACTGTTTACAGTGAAAGGGTCATTAGAATGGACAGACAAGAGACTACCTCTAGATCATACATGGAGTTAGAATAACGTCTTCAAGAATGAGTTCTGAATGTTATCTCCCAGTTGAAAGTGGTCAAATTACAAAATTGTTAGATGTAACAGTGTGCCTTGGCCAGGAAGCCAAGAAAATATCTGGGACATACTAGATAGAGACCACATAAATAATACTTTATTTGTGTTTTTTCTTCTTTTTTGGTTTACAATAAGCAAACTTACAGATACATATTGCATATATACATACGAACTGATAATGCAAAGTCACTTATCTTTGAGCATTGTGTACAGTTATCTTTGCTACGTTTGTTAGTTACCATAGTCTTACTTGAGTAATTGTTTCATCCTTTAATGTTTGCTCTCTTGCAGTCACTTTCCTTTATTTGATCCTGCAGGGGTATATTGCAGCATAATTATTTCCATCGTAACAGGCCGTAATTCCATAAACAGAAGATTGAGTTTGTTAGGTGATCAGGAAGCAGCTGGAGAGCCATGAAGGCTGATTTTTCAGCAATGCTGAGATCCTGCAACCCTTATTGAAATATTAATGTAAATCAGCCGAATTTCCATCTCCCTCTGCAAATCCTTCTTTAAAATGAAAGGCACACAACACAGTGTTGAAATTGGAGGGTGTGTAAACTGAAACATTGGGGGGATGCTTGAGAAGTTCAGAATTTTTCCCTGTTTTCTTGTTTTAAGAATTGAAGTGACTGGGTTTTTTTGAATGTATTCTTGAGTGGTTTGTGGTCCTGTGACTATTAGCAGGGGCAGACCACAGAATTCATTATAGCGGATATTCAGTTTATTGTGGGATTATGTTATTTTCATTACTTTCGTCATTACCACCTAATTATTCTGTATATATTTTAATGACTTTACAGTAGCGAATGCTTGGAAAGGTTCATTCTATCCTTTGAAGAGTCTCTCAAAAGCATTCGCAGTAATTTCCTGTTTTCACCTTAGAAGTGAAATTATGTGTGTGTATCTGTGTGTTTGTATAAAAAAGAAATATAATTAAATAAAATACTTGTAAGCTCAAGGAACTGAGAACAGCCTAAAGCTCACATTCTCATTTTCATCCTAATCGATGTGCTCTTAACACATGTCCTGCAGCTAATGAGACTGAATGAAACCTCATCTGCCCTACAGACTATCAAAATTTGAGCTTCTACTTTAAAGAAGCCATAAAAATAATTTGCTCAGAAAGCCAAGGCTAAAATCTCATGTAAAACACATTGTGCTTAGACCAGAGTACACCAGATATCTAGACTCCAAAAGAACAAACAAATCCCAACCCTACACACACACCAAACCCCACAAGCTGTGGTTTATCTCTGACTGACAAAAGCAGATCAGGCTGATCAGCTTGATGTCAGCAGTGAATGCTCATGCAGCCTATTTCAAAGGCAGAATAAATTTTCTAGCGCAGAGAGAGAAAAGAAATGGAATGTTTTCTAATGAGAGAGTCAAAGGATGTTTGACAAAGCTTTCCAGGGAGTGAGGAAGGAGAATAAATTGCTATTGTGGAGATCTGTAGCTTCCAAGCAGGAGAACTATGGTGGGGAAGTCTAACCTCAGAGAAACAGGACTGTTCATGGAAATAGCAGACTCCTTTGAGAAAGTTTCAGCAGGCTTTGAATGCCATTCCATGTTTCTGAGATTATAAATGGGTGATCTTCTAATTTTCTAAATTTACACTTGACACAGCCTGTAATATTCCCTGTGACAGCAAGGCAGTCAGTGTTACTTGGCACTCTTTATCATTTTGCTGGACTAAGCAGGCAGACTGTGTCTAAATGACAGCACAGCTGGGAGACTTGACACCAGATCAGGCCTCTAATGGTCCTTGGAGTTGTTCCCTTGTAAACACTGGAGAGGATCACAAATGGGAATTGTCAGGGATGCTATAACTGTTAAAGCAATCACAAGCAAGCTTGGAGGAAGGAAGCTGACTCCAGCAGTATTCCATTTGCTCTGATTACTGTTATTTTTAAAGCACTTCTAAGTGGAAGCATGTGTGAAAAATGAAGCCAGATATAACCGAAAACCACACAAAAAAAAAACCCAAACCCAATCTGTGGTTCTGCCCCTCTGTCCCACTTAGCAGAGGCAGTGTAAGGCCCAGTTCTCCTTTGTGTAACTCCATTTATTTTAAGCCTTAGTCACAATGTGGAAGTCTGAGCTGACTGGAATTGAAGCCTGATTTAGCATGAGCATTGCATGCAGCCAGGATTCCCTCTCCCATGCACCTCCAGGTGCTGTTTTTCTCCCTCTCCCAAGTTCGCTGGCAGAGTTTGTATTTTCTGGCAGCATTCAGCCGGGGCAGTGAGGATACCCTGCCTACACCAGGGGCTTCCTAAGGGTAACACAAAGGCCAAGAGCAGCCTGTAGTGCTGTATGACACAACGTGTGGTTGTGCTCCAGCACTGTGTGTGTGTGTATGAGATTAGTAGGGCTGCTGGTAAAGACTAACAATTCTTTTAGGTGAGACCCTTGAGTTTACTATTGCTCTCTAGGGCATTGCTTTATACTTTCATTGCTGTTAGAGAATTGACTGCATAAGTACAAAAAAATAGAAAATATGGCTTGGTCTTATTTTTGATTGTGTGTGCTTATACATGCAAAGCTGTGTTGCTCTTGGTTCATGCTGTAGGTCTCCAAGACAGTTTTCATTGTGCTCCCTTTGTGCTGCAAATTTGAGATACCTGATTTTGCATTTGTCTGAAGTAAGGAGCGACATCCAGAAACCAATTTACTGGTCTCAAAGCAGTATAGATGTAGGTTTAGGCAAACTCCATGGGAGATACTAATTCATGGAGGAGCTACAGGTGAAAAGAACTGCAAGAATTAATGTTGCCTTCTTGTGGTGTTACAGAGTTTTTTTAGAGAAAAAAATAGGTAGAATACTACACCTGATAAATTGTTGCTCTGAAGAGGTGGAAAAAACACTTGGTAAATTATTCAGTACATGTTCCTGATAACATAGTGTTTGTTTCTAAAACACTTTCATTTCTACTTTCCAATCCAGACTAATTTTGATGTCCACTACTTCCTAATGGTAATGATTTGTAGCCTGCCACAGTCTTGCTGGGAAATGAAAATTCCTTTTACGTCAAGGCAGAAGACTGGAGCTCAAGAGGTTTAGTTTTTATTTCCTGACTCTGCATTAGGCTTTGTGACTGGGCTCAGAAGCCTTCTTCTGAATAGGAAAGATGATATTCCTTTGCCTCTTTCTCACCTACATTTCAATTCGTTTAGTCAGGACCTGTCTCTTCCTTTTAGATTTAGTTGAATTTGTTTGTTTGTTTGTTTCTGCTTCATTTGGAAATGAAGTGTGTTAACAAAATATCTTATTTTGCAGAAAAATGTAATACTTGAGGCATCTTAAAGCAGAAATTATTTTATTATAATCAGCCCTCAATGGTGGTAATTGCTCACAAAGCAGACAACACTAGTTTCCTGAAAATATTAAGGAAAATAATTTTCTGTACTTTCAGCTCAGATCTTGCAATTAGTTCTGCAGTTTAAAAGTGCAAGCCCACTGTAGTTAGCCTAGAAGAGCTGATGCTGACCACTGTGAACTTGATTCTGCAGGCTGCATTCTGCATGTATGGCAGGAACTCCATTTTCAGTGCCAGATTTTCTCCCTGAGCTGCTTATTTCTTTTCCTGCACGCTCGTTTTTGAATGTTATTGTGTGCTAAGAAACTACTGAGTTTTGTGATGAGATTGTACAGTAAAGCCCATCTCTAACTTCATGGGAGCGTAGATTTAAGGGAAGATTTGCATGGGTGTCATTTCTTGAAGTAAAATAGAAAGGATGGTTGGATGTGAAAAAGACCTTTTCATCTAAAGAAGAACCTGAATAAAGGCATACGTGCTCAAGTTGAATTGTTTTAAAATTGTACACGTGGAGGTCTGTATGTAATGCTGAAGCTTAAAATTGCCAGATCGTTTGATAGGTTCAACCTGAACTATGGATGTGTATAGGGTAGTGTACTGTACTGTCGTATACAGTGGTTAGTGCCAAACCAGCATTATGTTATACTGATGTTTTCAAAACAGTTTATACATCTATAGTCTATAGCTTTAGAAGAGAGATCCATTGTTTTAAAAGGAAGAAAGAGAACAATTCCTCAAGACATGTCTACAAATCAACTATTTCTTTTATGGGGCTGGGTGGTAATGGATAAGTTGTGCCTCTGAGAAACAAATTAATAACTCTTTGGCACAGAAAACCTGGAAAGAAGCAAAGATAAAATTTGGTCACTTTTTTGGTTTTTTTTTTTTTTTTTTTTTAATCGTCTTAACCATCTAGTAAGATCATAAATGAGCAGAAGTAGTGAAGATGTCTCGAAACAGTAGAGGTATTTGGTACCTACCAATTATGATGCAAATAAATTAACATGAGGCATGTTGTTTGCAATGTTCTCTTTAAAGTACTAAATAAAGGGGAACAACTAGGATATCCAGATCCTCCCAGGAAAGAGGACACAGGCCACTTTTAAAACAAAATCTTCCATTGGTTATGTGGGATCAGTACTCCTGGGAAATAATTCTGTACTTCTCAAGATAATTTACCATGAAATGCAGTAGGTGAAAACCTTGCAGGCAGATACTGATACGGCGAGTCCGTTCTTGGTAGACAGTGTTCAAATGCTGTATCCAAAAAATACAACATAAATGTTGTGCTGCCAGGAACACAGAAATGTACAGAATAGGAACCAAAATAAAATACGTTCACAGATATAGCTTGAGACATAATCTCATGGACTGTGAAAGAGCAAATGTTTTTGACAGTTATTGAAGGAAAACATTATTAGCTTGAATTTCCACATCCCCCTCGAAGTCAGTACTGTTAGGCAAACAATGGGAATTTGTGTAAGTCGCACTTTCAAATTTGATATAGAATATCAGCTTTCATTGAGAGATCTGATATGTTCGTTGCCTTCAGTTCGTATTGTCAACACTTGTGAGCATGGGTTGGCACTGGCACTGCCTGCTGTCAACAGCACCACTTCATTCGTTCCTGCAGTTTTCTCTCTTCAGTCTGGGATGTCAGAAATGCTTCATTGATTGTGCATTGGGAAACTTAATCTGGTTAAATGGATACTGTCCTGTCTCAGAACAGCAGGCAGTTGCAGGTGAGAGTAGCTAAGATGCTAGTAGAGAAGGATGTAGGAAGAGTGGAAGCAAAGACTGGCTGTTCAAATAGGGACAGGGTTTTTTTTTTAACCCTTATGAAAACATCAGAGGAAAGCTGCCTAGGAAAATGGCAGGCTGTCCACTTCTTCACATTTCAAAATGAGACAAGATGCCTTTTAGAAGCTATGTGGCAATGCACAATTTACGAACCTTACTATCTGGGTAAAATGGTGAAATATAGTGGACTGTAGTATATAGGAAGTGAGATGAACTGCTGAGCCTTTACAGCCTTTTAGTCTGTATTCTTTAAAATAAACCAATTGTCCATCTTGGCAATGGTCTTTGTGGTGGAATCTCCTTTTGTGAAGAACAGTTTCAACAAATTTGCAAGAAATGAAATATAAAACTGGATGCATAAGAGGTATTTCTGCCAGTTCCTTATTGTGAACCTCTAAAATGCATAAAATATCTGTGAATTATACACACAAAGGCAGGAAGAAAAGACCAAACCACACTAAGTCCGGTAGTGTATATGACTATTAAAATGTATTCAAGTAGGATCTAATCTAGTGCCCTTTGTAGTCAGCAGGAATCCTGTAGTTGGTTCTGGGACGTGAAGGTCCATAAAATGTAGTCTGTTTTGTCTGTTTTGTAAAAAGCACTCAGGCTCTTTTTTTTTTTTAAATCATTCTGTCAACAGTTACCGTAGATTTTTGCACAGTGTTTTTCATTAAAACTGAACCAGAAACTTAATCCCTTTCAATTGCTGTACCAGAACAGAAAAGCCTCTGCAGTGTTGAGTGGTGTGCTCTGAGTATGCAGGCTTTCTGAAACTTCTCCTTCACACACTGGGAGCAGGAAATTCCTGGATTTTTTGCAGGGGCTCTGATGAAGTTTCTATATGCTCTACGTTCAACATTCTCTGTGTGCTGAAGCATTGCTAGTCACATAATGTCACTGGTTACTGTTGTCACTCCATCTCTTTTCCCATTCTCTTAATTCATCCCTTGATGAGTGAAGCAGGAAAATATACTTGTAACAATTAAAAAGAGATCATAATACCTAAATTCTGGGAAATGCATGTCAGAATTAATTCCTTATTTTTGAGGGACAATCAGTCTTTAAAGACTGTGTGACCTGGAGTGTACAAACCCTTCTTTTTCCCCACCATGGTAGCTTGGTCAAATCTGAAGACATCATCCAACCTCTTGGTAATGTTTTATTCTGAGTTGTAAACTGCAGGCTTAACATTTCTAAATTGCAGGTTGCCATCCTTTCATCTATATTAACGTAAGAATTTGAGCCAATATTTATCCTTTTGGTTTGTTCTGGCTGTTGCAGGTAATGGCAAACATGTGCAGTGGCTACGTGGGAAGGATGGTGAGGTCTGGGTCTGGGTTATGGGAGAAGCACCAGGTGACAAGCCCTATGAACAGATATCAGAGGAGCTAATAGCAGAGCGAGCCAGGCAGCAAGCACAGAAGGAGGCAGAAGAACTATGGTGAGGATTTAAGAATCTGAATTCAGGGTCCGCTTGGCATAATGGGAGACATGGCCTTGTAGAAAGGTGGCAGGTAGTGGTGGGTAAAACTGGTAAGTATTTTTGTCAACATTTGCTTTCACTTGTTTTGGCAATTTTTCAGCATGTGAGAAATGTAATTTTATTTTTATTGAATACTGAAAAACAAAAAAGCCTCTTTCACAAAAAAAGTGAAGCAAACATTTTTCTTTTGGGGAATTTTGCTAAACCATTGACCACTTTGTAAATAAATAAAAATGAAACAATCTGCTTTTGAGATGATTAAATTAGAAATGTTTATTATAACATACATCTATGCCCACAATGGGGATTTGGTACATAAAATCCTTTTTGAAACTGGTTTTATTTGCATATTGCTTGTATTAATTCTTATCCCAGCGGTTCAGAAACTGATTACACAAAACGCCATGCTGGTGTTTCCAGCTTTGGGAGAGATTCAAAAGTGTTTTGATGCTTGATGTTTTTAGGAAGTAGGCCACCAACCTCCCGTACTTGCTTTTGTAGTGCAGCACTGAAAAGTGACAGTTTAAATGTCAGATTATTCTATATTATTCCTTTTCATATGAGGTGGTTCTTGCTTACAGCAATTGCATATTTAAGCAGGGATTAAAATCTTCAACCTGCACTCTGCATTCCTTTTACATTGTTGGTACTAATAAACAGTCTAGTGTAAGAATTTGGCAGGCTTTTGCGTTGATATATGAGAGACAATAAATTCCCAGTCATGCTTTGCTGGATTGACAGAAAAATCTGTTTTTTCAGCCAGGGAAGGAAAAATATAGGCTAAGACTCAAAGACATCCAAGAAGTACTTCTCTAATTCAGGAGGTGCTATTTTAATTAGTTATTTATCAAAAATTGGAAATGTCTGCTTTCTAGATGGTTTCTTTAAATCTGATTTGTGATAGGTCTCTTGTTAAATACTTTTTAATTCTTCTTTGTATATGTCTATGAACTCTTAAGCTAATTATTTATTGCAAGCAGTGAGCAAGTATTGATCCTTGATTTAAAAAAAGTAATCAGTGTCTTGAATGATTTTTATTTTCAAAATCTTTTCTGAAGGAGACAAAAGGAGGCTGAAATTACAAAGAAATTCCGGGATGCTATGGCTCAAGAAAAAGCCAGAATAGTGGCAGAAAAATGGAAAATAGAAATAGAAGATCGGAAAGCTGCCAAATTGGAAGAGGAAAAAATTCAGGAGGAACTGAAGGTTTGCATAGAGTAATTTAACTTTTTTAATAGTGTTTTTATATAGAATCAAAGTTCTTGTCTTAAGCTTGTTATTAATAAGCTTTAAACCCCAGAGTTTTAATTTTTCATCCTGGAATATACAAATAGCTACATGGTGTTCACCAGAACAGCTGGGTGAGTAATGCAAAAAAATTACATAGCTCATTCAGAAGTGTCAGGACAATCAAACTGGTTATTCAGCTCACACATTAACAGAATTGTTCAGTCAGCTGTGCTGAGTGAATCATACTCAGGGAAAAAAATGTACAATTGTGAAAGGTCTCATTTCAAGTTAGTTTGCTTGAACATATTTTGTGTATTTTGGATGAGTTGTTCACATATTTAACTGGAAAATTCTGTCACTACCTTCTTTAAGGTAATGAAGGGTGGATTCTTCTCCTACTGAACATATAGGAAAAGTCCAGTTGGTTTTGCTGGGAGAGGTTCATTTGGCTGATTTCTATTGATATTATCATGAATTTTCTATGAGTTCTGTTATAATATTTTAATGCCTGATTGAAATATTTTTTTTCCACATTCTCTTGTCGAAAATAACAATTTGCAAACTAAACAGGAAAAGAAGGCCTCTGTCTACACTTTTCATATTACTTTGTAAAGATAAAAACTTCTTTAAAAATAAGAAAACCAAATATAATTGATTTAGTGTGCAGAGAAATTATCACAGTCTTCTGAGTCTGGGATGTGCACTCTGGGACTGCACGAGACTGGTGAGGCTGGAGAAAGCCTGTAGCAAAATACGACTCCTAGGAGATCTACATCCAGTAACTTCTGTCTACACGCCTCTCCCCTGCTGACAGCCTGCTATGGCATTTTTCCTATCCTGGGATGGTGATTAAAGGTGTGGAAAGTGTGGATACACTCCCACCTTGTCCCCCTGTGCTGGGAGGAAGGCTGAAAAACTCAGTGTTAAATTTATGCGGTTTGATTGTCATTCTATAAACTGTGGGCCTGGGATTTGCGGGTGGCTGTGTAGCACAAGGCAAGGGCGCTTCCTGTAGCCTCCTCTGCACAAAGCTGCTGATTTACCTTTGCACAATTAATTTGAATTCATAGGACAGAACAGGGCCTTTGAAATTTGATGTCAATGAGTAATGAAACTATACCTTTCAAGTGCTTTATTAATGCATGAATAATGAGCAGAGCAACTAATTAAACACTTTCCTATGCTTTCTGGAAAGCAAAGCCTTCTTGAACAAAGGCCAATACGCTGTTCGCTTGTATCCATGTGGTTGATTCACAGTGCACTCAATGGGGTAAATGTCCACGAGCTCACTGTTGTTATTCTGTTTCAAAGAGACTTTTTCAAAAAGCAGAGTGAGCAACTTGTGAGACTTTTAGTGGCCTGCACTCTTAATTTTCTATTAAGGAAAACTGGTCTTTCAGTTGTTGATACAATTTAAAAGGAATGGCATCAAATTCTGCTCATTTTCATATTGATGGAAAGGTAATGTCACAGTGATCTGTTTTCCCACTGTTTCTTGGGAAGTGAGCGGGTATCCTCCATCCAACTGTGTGCACTGCTGTAAGTGGGATGAGAATTTGGTTCAGTTTCTACTTTGAATTTCAAATACTAACCTTTGGCCAGGATTTCTTTATCCCTATCCATAAAGTTGCTAACATCTTTATCAAAGAAACAGGAACCTTCGTTCCCCCTATGGTTTCCTTTAAATCAAGCATATGAAGAGAATATTTGCAAAAATTTAAATAAATTGAACAAAGTTTTTAAGAAAAGACCAAGCAGAAATGAACTTTTTGGCTTCAAAAATGAGTTTGGAAACAGGATATTATGCAGTAGTTATTTTTTAAACACACCTTTATCGAGTGTGCTCCCAGACTTTGCTGTATTAACACAACAACATGGTCTAATGACAATTCCAGCCCTGAGTCTTCAATTAGGTTCAGTCAGGATCTGATAGGAGGGACTTGGACTAACATAGGGTTCCACCAGCAGAGATCCAAAGGCAGGTTTGATCCCTGGTACTATAACACCACAACTTTGGTACTCAGGAAGGCAGCTTATCTGTTACTTGGTCTTGAAAGAGCCGATCTTGTACATAGTGCTGCGGAACTTCTTAAAAACAATAAAGGCATTTCAAAGACAAGTGAATATGGGGGAATTGTTAACTTCTCTGTCCACTGGCTTATTTAAGGTGACTTGCCTTTCCTTCTCCTTCCCATTTCACTCTTTATATAACTACTCTTGTGCAGTAGAAGTAGTACTTCAAATATTTACAAGCTGAATGAGTGGAAAGGTACCTAGACAGGAAAATAGGAAAGTTATGTTTCTGGCATCTCCCTCCAACTACACAAAGTGAATAGAACTAAGGCGTTGAGAAAAAGATGAATTAATGAATCTAGTCATGCAGTCATTGAAATCACGAAGAAATGTACCTTTCATGAATGATTCAGGGTGTGGAATGAGACACAGATCAGCTGGCAAGCACACTTTAACAGGTTTAAAATATTTAATGCATTGGTAATCATCCTTCTGTGATGATGACCAGACCATGTTTCAAAGTGATCTCCAAACAGCGGTATGACAAGTTCAGTCTCTGCTAATGCTTCATCTTCTTGAAGCATTTTGACTTGGGAGACTGAAACTCTGTCCTTTCTGCTGATGTGTTTAATTTCTAACCATAGTTTATCACAAACACTCCTTTTTAAAATGCTTTTATTCCTCTTGACCTATCGTGGGACTTTAGGGCTGTCTTCACTCGATAAATGATATCTCACATGTCAAAGTGAATAATGATCCCTGTTTCCTTTTCCAGCACTATTAGAAAAGTATTGCTTTCCTTGGTGTTTCTTAGGCAGAAATGCCTTTAATTTATGATGCTAGTATATAAATGTTGACTGCTCTATTTTTGCAGTTTGAGGATAGCTGCTCTTTTATGCACCTTCCAAAGGACAAATAAGAGAGCCAATTACTATCATTAATCTTTTTGCTAATTCACAAAGGCTATGAGATTGTAGGCATAATTTCCTACTGTTATTAGTTGCTGTCATTAAGAGTCTTGAACATTGTGCAGAGCTAGGGCAAATTAAAGATATGAGTGTGAGCCAGCCAGGGGTGAGCGGTATCCTTCAGCTTTATTTAGAAATAACAGAGAGATACTCTCTCAGCTTGCTCTTCATGTGGTCTACATAAAGCAAGAGAATATTAATAGTAAAGTACTATCTACATGACATCAGATACCTGCCAAATTTAACAATGTAAGCACAGTGACAGTAAAGATAGATTGCTTCTTAAAAATTCCTTGGAATGAAACATGCATTAACCAAAAGGTGCATATAAACTTTTATGGGCATTGTTTTTCTTCCTGTATCAAAAATATTAGTTTTAATGAGGGTGGCACTTAAGGAGAAATAATCCTTATTCTCTTGGTAGGCAACAAGAAAGTAACAGTGCATTATAATTTCCTCCCACAAGTCCATGACCCTTAATTCCAGTTGGGAGTGTGGTGAGTGAAGTGGGCCTTTTTAAGGTGTGGATCTGAGAGTTTCTATGTCTTGGCTGTTTCCATTCTCATCAAAGACGACAGGTTTAGGAACAACCTTCAGAGAAGAACAGAATAATTTGTGCTTCAGTTCAGGAGATCTCTAATAAGGACAGCTTATGCTTAATAGAAAGAACACACTTCAGTCCTATTGACTTGGATGGGCTTTTGTATCCACCCGAGTGCTTTACTGTACCCAAAAATGCTGTGAATCTGATTCTTCAGACAGTTGCTGCCAGGTACAGAGTTTAGGAATACAGTAAAATGTCACCATCACCACTTACAGTACTGCGGGCTGCTTATGATATAGCAGTGAGCATTTCTGTCTGAAAAAAACTCTTGTCTCCAAGTAAACATCAAGCACCTGAGTGGGCCTGTTTGAGTGCAGATAAGCTCTAAGTTCAGCTCTGTGCTTTGCTGTGCAAGAAAACACTGAACTCTTCCCCAAGGACAACATATTTAGAATCCAGGAATATGATAACAGCTTCTTGCTGGAGTTTGGCACCCAGTTATTTCTGAGAATGCCTCAGTTAGGTTAATTCAATTGCAATTACAATAATTAAGTAATACCTCATTTTGTTTTCTTCTGTGTGACCACTGTTCAGAAAGTCTGATTCTGTGATGTCTCTTGAACAATGTTGGGAGCGAGGCAGCTGTTAGTTTCTGGTGGGAATTAGGTCTTCAGGTTTTCCTATCCTACTTGCGAGTAATTGTTATATTAATTAGAGAAAAATCTTCACCCCAGTGACATCAGTGATGATTGTGCTGCTGAAGCCACTGTCTTTATTATGGACAGCTAGTAAAATCTAGCAAAGTTCTGATATTTTCCATGGGTAAATGGGGAAAATCAGAGCCACTAATGAGGATAGTTTACATATCAGGAATTCAAGCTGTGAAGAGTCCCTAAGATCCAGAGACAAACTTTTAGTAGATTGCCACTGGATCTAGGGCAAGTTACCCCAGCAGAGTCTGGGATAGCACATGCAATAAATCTCAGATCTCTCCCAATCAGGAATCGTCCTTAGCTTTGTTTTTTATCTCATCTAGAAGAGGGTCTTTGTGAACCAGAGTATGTTGTAACCTCCCTGCACGAGCCATGTGTGAACAGCATGTCCTGGGGCATATCCATGACTGAAACATAACTTCTACATAAAGCATTATCTCGTTTTGTACATTTGTCTCTGTGCAAACACACGCACAGTGAAGTGATGCAAACCCTGTGTTCTGTTTGAGACAGGGGTAGTAGAGAAGAAAATAATGTCTCTGCAGACACTTTCTTTCTGATGCAAGTGAGAGAAAAAGGTTGGGAAGGAGTTGGACATATTTCTGCTGATACTCACAGCTCTGTTGGAAACTGTCAGATGGATTTGTGGAGAACTTTGATCTCTGAATTCAGCCCACTGTGTCAGCCTCATTGCGAGCAGGCTGTCCCGGAGCCAGGGACCCCCGGATTTCCAGATTCCCTTCTCCAGAGCGGGGAGTCCTAGGATCTCAGACCTGAAGATAAGCTGTGCTCTCAGCTCTGTGGCAGGTAGCCTAAATGTCTGCCCTGGCTCCGGAGTGGTTGCCGAGGGGTCTCAGGAGATTCATAGCAGCTGTAACACAGACAACTAGCTGCAGCCCTCAGGGCTGCCAAAGACACCTCCTGTCAGCCTGAAGCATTGAGGGAATCCCAGGCATCCTTTGCTTCGGAGAGGACTGTTGTAACAAACAGGCTTTGTAGATTTTGCCCTGAGCAGGATGGCAGTCATTCAGCTGCCCTGCGCCCTGTAAGACTGACTCCCCAGAGAGACTCCAAGAGCCATGGCAGCCAGAAGCTCAGTTTTCCTTTGTAAAAAAATCAATTGCTGTGTTTTGGCTTTTCCTCATTGTGGTTTTTTTTTTAATCTTTCTGCAGCAAAAACTAAATGCTGACCTAATCTTCTCTCATCTGCATTGGACTGAAATGTTAGAAACTAATCATGGCTAATATTAAGTATTATTTACAGCTGGCTATAGTAAAGCTATCAAACATTGAGAGGCACAGATTTACAGTAACAAGTAACGAGTTTGTGGTAAATGCTCGATTTCCGGAGGCTAGATAAGATCATTTAGCACGTTCAAATTCGCCAGTGGAGTTAAAGCTGGAGAGGATTACTGTTGCCTATTGAATTGCCTGGTGTGATTTGTGGCAGCAGGTTGTTATTTCTTGACAATTTGCAACTATGTACTGAATTGTCGCCTTCCTAATTATTCCAGAAGAGCTGAAAGGGTCACGGCACACAGTACAATCTCTCTCAACTGCCAGGCAGAAGGTGATGTTTGCAGGTTATTACAGCTCTTCCCTCTCAGCTCTGATGTGTAGGATTGGGTTCGCAGGGAGAAGCAGATGAACTGGTTGCTGTGTTCTTCCAGTGGAGTAAATGGGAAAAGTTTAATTGTTGTTCATTTTAAATACAAATATAAACTTTTTATTCATACTGGACAAAAGGATAACTTTTCTTTCCTGTGGCATACTAACAAGCAGTGTTTCTCTTCACGCATACCTTTAAGGAGTTGTACAATATTCTTGCACACGCACCTATGCACTAATTTGAAAAAAGAGAATTTAAAAATTTTCTTTCTTTAAAAAGGAAAATTATATGAAAAAGTCTTGTGAATTCAGAATCAAGTGCCAGCGTTTGTTGTTGGTGCAGTCTCGTCTCTGACTGAAATCTCCTTCTCACTTAAAAAAAAAAAAAAAAAAAGTTAGAATTTTCTTAGTAGGCATTACTTCTTTCCATTGAGAACTCAAGCTCTACCTGAATTCTAGTTTTTGGTTTTGGTTTTTTTTGACACTTTCATCTTTTTACTACAAATGCTTTAACAATAGCTTCAATAAAAAAAAACAAACTTGTGACAGAACCTTTGTGTGACTCAGGGAAACTGCTGAGAGACTGATTATTTCCCCTCCCCCCCATTTTTCCTCCTCCATAGTAAGTTTATCTTGTGATTTGAGATGTTGACTAGAAAACATTTTGATAACCCAGGATTACCCCTGTGTCTGTCCATCTTCCTGAAAAGACAGCCTAGATGCATTGCATTTTTTTAGGTAGTGAAGCTAAGTGAATAAATTTTCTCTTCATAAAGAGTAGCTGATTGCATACTTTTTCCAAGAAGGGAGTAGAGCCATTTACTAGCAATTTACTAGCAACTTGAATATGGAATCCTTAATTCTATGGGGTATTTAAAAAATTTTTATTTTTTATTTTACTCTGAAGAAGCTGTTGGGCTTTGAAATCAGTGCTTCCTGAAAAATAATGAACTGTCCACTCAACTAATCTTTTTAGGACTCGGGAGATAACAATGGGAGGATGATGTTAGTAATAGTCAAAGATACTAGCATTAAAATTGACTGAAGAACAATACTAGGCTTTTCTTTCTCAGAAATAGAGTAGCCAAATGTATTGTTCATCATGTGTGTTATGGAACTATTATTCACTGCACAGATACATCGCTATTAGTAACCAATATTTCAGATCTTTTGCTTTGTTATATTATCAAGAAGACAGATCCTCTGCTGGTGTAAACTGGTGGAGCTCAGCTGTGCTAAATAGAGAACTGTTGATTTATGTTAGTTAGGGAAAAGTGGTTGAATTCTTTCAAAGGATGGAGATTTGCATTTGTTCCATTTCCCACTCTGAAGATGGTGTTGCTTGTCACTGCTAAATTGCTTACTTCTTTTCAGTCTTGGTGGCATTCTTCCTTAAACATGCTGTTGTGCGATCCGTGACCAGAACAACCAAACAGTCCTGATTCCTTCTGGTGCTTCTGGCCCTCCCTGAGCTTCTAGAGGTTGCCAACAGCAAAACCATTTGCTTTGGAAAGCTGTCTTCTGAAAATAATTGGAGTTGTCTTCCTTTAATGCCACATGTCTGGTTAACAACAGATAACCTTTGCAGAGCTAGAGAGAACTGGGGCAAGGGGAGAATAGAAAAAAACAAAAGCTTTTTTTTCTGCATAGTGGACAAAAGGTTTTTTCTGTTTCCCAAACAGCTGTTCCAGACACCTGTTTCACCATGGGGAAAATGTTTATGAGTCTCTTTTAGAGGCATTAACCAACAACATTGTTTGGACATTCATATTACCATATTCAGGTTACTTTTGGTGTTTGTACCCTGTCAGGCATTAAGATAGAACAAACTTTGAATGAGTACTTTTCCAATGTATTATAAAATACAAACTATTTACTGTAGGGAGGTGTCAATCATTTAATATGTACTTTTAGTGAACTAATATAGCTTTTGGATAGTTCAGCCCCTTTCAGCCTCAAAAAGAGGCTGAATCATTACAAACATTTATATGTAGTGTAAACTTTCATAGAAGAGGCACCTTCAAACACTGGACAGGAAGAACCTATGTGTTAAAAAAAAAAAAAAGGTATTCAAGTTACTTTTTGTAGGATTATGAGCAACATCATGAAAGCTTACTTTTTCCTCTCCTGAACCCACAGACTAAGTTTAGGGAATAACAGAAGTCAGATTTCGGCCCAATTTTTTAAATCTCTCCACTCTTATTTGTAGTATTAAATAGACCATGGATTGGTCGTGCTGTGAATCCTGCTGTGATGAAAGTTTGTTTTCAAACTTAGAAAATATGCCCTTCCAGAAAGTTCCCAGTGCACAAATACGAGATAATGAAAAGGAAGATAAATATGTCTGATTCCCTTTTGAGAGCAGGAGCAATTTCATCTGAACATAATTTTCAGACTTTACATTGCACCATGTCTTAGGAAAAAAAATTACCAGTACGAACTCTGTAGCTAAGAAACATTTGCTCAAATATATCAGCTCAGCTGATTGACAGAACATGTTGGTGCATTTGAGAAAATTGTTTTCCAGTTTAAAGTAATCATGGGGGTTTATTTGGTGGTTTTTTTTTTTCCCTGTGTTCAACTATTCCTGGTCTCATTGCAACGGAACATTAAAATCCCACTGAAAGGGAGCAGAGTTAGGAAAATGCAAAGATCTTATGAAATCCTACTTCTGTCCTTTAATAAACAAAAGTTATTTAAGGAAGACAAAGATGTCCCCCAAACCTCCTAATGTAAAAAGCAGAGTTTCACCAGATTTTGTTCAACTGGATGTCAGTTGCTTCGCCCTAGAAATTTGATAGGATTAACATTTTGCAACAACTCACAATCTACTTTGGGCTTCCCTTACTTATAGTTTAGCTCAGGTAACTAGGTTCGTAATTCAGGGTGATTTTAATAAGTGACTTATAACAAAATTCTTATCCATAAGTTTATTACCAAAAAGGGTATAGTGTTAGTTCCATTATAAAATTAAATAAAAACCTGTTCTTAATCATAAATCAAGTTATATCAACAATATGAATAACACTTCAGGTTTTTGGGGGGGTTCAGTTGAACAGTGAATTAAATCTACTTCTTCACTCCCTAAGGAAATTGGGAAAATTTATTAGAAAACAGATACAGATTCCTATTTCTGCACTAATCAAGCTCTTGTGTTATTGATAGTATGTTGGAAGGCCAGCTGTAGAGGCAATCTTTATCAGATTTCCATCTCCTTTAAGGTCTTCTTGGAAAGGTACTTTTTTTATGTTACTTTTAGCTACATTTTGCAAAGTGACTGGTGTGTACTGAATGGTCTGGCTTTTCTTCCAGAATGTAATGATCTTGATATTTGGAAAAGATTATTCTCTGTGTTGTTTATGATGACACATGGTGACAGTTGCTAAACCAAGAACACTGTAAATCAGTTACTGAATTCTGCAGATGATGCGTATACTGCTTGAGTGACAGTGGTATCTCCAATGGCAGTCCATGTGGACTTAAAACGACCATTGCTTACGGATTGTAGGATAGCACAGGCTTTGGTGCCATGTGATAAAACATGTTTTCCATATAGATTTCAGGTCTTAGATACTTACGTGTTCCTGTGATACCTGTGCATATCAAAACACATCTTCCTCAGAAATTCTATTCTCAGAAGTTCATAAACTTCTATTATGCCTATTATGATAGGTGAGAAAGCCAAAGTTAGAAGAGAGAGTGATTTGTCCAAGGTAACGTAGCTACTTGGTAGGAGGAACCAACTGAAGCAGTGTCCTAACTTTTGGCATTCTTCCTCTTTAGTCACCTCTGTCTTAATTCATTTTGCCTAGAAAAGAGAAGAAGAGGAAAGACAAAAGAGTGAAGAACAAATAAAGCTGCAGGAAGAAATCCGAGCAAAAGAGTTGTATCTGAGCCTCAAGCAAGCTCAGCAGCATAGTCAACACAGCGACGATGACCAGGAGTGGGAAGAACAGTGTGAGTAAAATCACCTTCACAGGATTAATGTATTTCTAAAAACAAATAAAAGGAGACTCGTAGAATAGAAAAAGGTGTTGCCAAAAATCTCTTCTATCCAGAGCAATGCAAAATGCTATATTATTTTACAGGAAATCACCAGCTTGACCTTACAAACAGAATTTACTCTGAGTTTACCAATTTCACATTTCTTTCTGAAAAAGAATCAGAAAAGCCTTATAGAAAATTTTTCGTGTACAGTGACCGAGATCATTAATTTTTGTCTAATGTAATTAATTAACAGGTTTGGCTTAGTAATAATAATTCTGGACACAGTTATTTCAGCAGCTTGTCCTTAGCTGTCTCTGAAGAAGTAAAATCTGTCTTCATCTGTGTTTTAATTACTTCCATATGGTGATGCGGTCAAGCTATGATATCAGCACTGAAACTCAATTAATTTCAAAAGATTACAGTAAATAATACTTAGACTGTTGCCCTGAAGAAAATCCTTATGATGATGATCACACTCTATGAAGGTGCTGTTCCTTTTTAGGTGCCCTAAAATTCTTTATTAATATCATCACTGTGATTAATTTAAAAATACATCAGTGATTTTTAAAAGCCTATAAGGAAAAGAACAATATATTAATATATATATGTATACATACATACTGTAAGTAAGTAAAAGTCCACATTATGAGTAAATAAGTCTTAATAGGTTATTATGAATAAAATGTATGTCTGCTCCATCTGGAGTCTGTTGTACAGTTGGCTTCAGAACTAGGAAATTCATTTGCATTAAGAATTATGCATTTTTGTTGGGGGAAGAATATTTTTTATTTCCCATATCTATACTGATTTGATTACTCTGCAGAAAAAGGAAATGTAATGATTGGAAAGTTTTAGCTCATGTGGGAGTATTGTATTAATTATATATAAAACAAAGGTTAATCAACTAATACTAAAAATGGAGACTTAGGGAGCTGATGTGTTGCAAGAAATACCTCATGAAGTAGGAAAATAATATTGCTGTAGTGTTACTAATTTCCTGACAGAAGTAAAATAAATGCTTCAAAATATGCAATGAGTTTATTTTATGGTTTTAGTCATCACTTCAGGAGTTTCTGAAGACTAATTACTGAAGTCCTGTTACCTGGAATTGATGTGATAGTGAATCATTCTGTACATCATGAATTAAATCTATATAAGATACACTGGTGCCATTTTCCAAGCTCATAGCAGGCTATGCTCATTTTTGATCAATAAAACCTCTATATATTACAGTGTCAATAAAGAGAAGGTGATTATTTCCTAGAGAATTATCTAAATCCAGGTGTACATGTTTATTTGGAAAGGAAAACTGTTGGGTTTTAAGGTGTTTTAAGAGCAGAATGAGTTGGGGAAAAAATAGCCCTTTGGTTTTGTAGAGAATGATGTATTGTCAATTAGCATCAGCTGGCAAAGTAGCATAGAGGATGGTGTTATGTACTTTAGCATTTCTTTGATGATAGATAAGGAAAGAAAATACATTTGGAACCATGTTTAAAAAAATAAAAGTAAAAAGAATCCAGCCTACCTTTACACTTAGCGATAAAACAAAATACTATAAACACTAGTAAAACCAGCTATCATTTTCTTACTATTGCATTAAAGAGGTAACTGAGGTTTTAAATTGTCGGTTTTCTCAAGGAATGCGGGTTGTACAGGGACAGATACAGAAATGCAATAGAGGAGTTATGGGAGAAGGCAGAGAGGAATGGAATAAGCTATGAAAGGTTTTGACTGTGACTTCTGTAATGGCATTCTTGGTCTGTCAAAACACTTCTGACTGCATCATACGCTGATGGATACAATCTACCACCAGTATTTTTTCTTGTGTGACCTTTGGAGTATTCTGTATGCTGTGAAGGAATTCTGTCACCTTCAGTCTGGGTGCCTCAATACCTATAGACCTGTCTGCTTATGGGCAAAAGGGTGACCGACTCACACAATGTCAAGCTATCTGGCCTGGTCACCAACAATGGTGCTGCCATGGCAAAACAAAAGCTCAGCACCTTCTAGCTGGTGGCACCATAGTTGGGGTTTGCAGCTATGATAAATTCTGTGCTGCCAGAGTTTATGCTGTTATCAGTAATTGATTTAGCATTAAACTAACTGCAGACTAATGACTAGAGTGTATCACATCCTTGTCTATCCTCTTACGCTTATCTTAGTGTCTCAATTTATCCCGGTTGGTTTGAGGGCTTAGAACTGTGTTCCATTAGCAAATGGGTGTGACAACTTAAGATATGGAGAGGCAGTGTTTAGTGCCTTATCTGAAACCAGTTCCTGGCTGGTTTAGGCATACCATCGGACTTTGCATTGAGCTTCCTGAGGAATGTTAACACCATCCATTTCCTTAACTTTGTTGCAATAGCCAGAACCTCCAGCAGACAGGCGACAAGAAATATTTGGAAGTGGGATCATCTGAAATTGCTAAGAAGTGAACTAGTACTTCGGATTCACCAGATTTTTCACTTTTGATTTCAGTTTCAGATCTTGTTTTCCTTTTTATGGTAATCCTTTCATTTTGTCTTCAGATATTCCTTTGGGACACCGAGTGGAAATTTAGTCAAGTTAGGCAAAGCTATCCCCTTGTCATCTTTTCTAAGCAATAAATAAATGCATGAATGCATGAAAGAATTACAAGCAGATGTAACATTAACATCTTTTGTCTCTACACACCTGCAATGGAAACCATATTGCCCATTAGGAACAAGGCCAGGCTCCTTTGTGTCTTACCTCCTTGAAGTCAGCTCTTCATATTCAACTGTGCTGGGGGGTCAGTACTGAAGAGGAACGGCAGTGCTAGAGCAGCTATTGTGGAGAGCAAATGTAGCAACGATATTGATGACACTACTAATTTATTTAGCAGATGGAATTTAGAATGTGATAAGGATTCATCTCTCCTCATCAAGTTATCCCTCAGCTGTTTATTGCCAAGGCAATAAACAAAGTGTTGCTAATATTAGTTTCTGTTGTTCAGTTCAGTTTGCTTCTGCTGGTTGCCTGATTGTGCCAAATAACAATGAAAACCCATAGAACTGCTGTGTTAATTGAAATAGGTAATTTTAGTAAATATACTAAATGACAAATGTAGAATAACTTGTACGAAAAGGAAAAATATGATGTTGTCGGAGCAATTATACTCTGGTTTCATATAATGGATATATGTTGGGGTATTTTAGAGGGCAGTTGTGAGTTAGTATGTGGAGCAAGTATGTTGGTTAGGAAATGAGAAGATGAATAGTGGATTCATCTGATTCAGAGTCCACTGTTCAAAGCTGTTATTCTTTGAAACTGAGAAGTGAGAACTAAGGCTAAGCTTGGATAGACAAGTGTATTATATTCTGATTTGTTTCGGCCCTTTCTACAGACTGTTCTGTTTTGTAGGTTTCTCGAGTATTCAGTAAACAATACCCCATATCATAGGCTCTAATTGTGAGAGCAGAAAAGGAACCTGCAAAATATAATATGAAAAACTGTAGCATAATTATTAATCTGATTGCACATTGCAAAAGACATTCTGTTAAACAGTTACAAACCCCTGCAAACTGCATCAAGCAATGAAGTACTCACATACCATCTGACCAACTGTACTCACCTCCAAACAAAAATTATTCCAGTAAAAAGGTACAGAATTGAGTGACTTGATCTATTCTTATGCCTTCCCCTAAGCACCCACTTTTGGCCTGTTGGAAGTCGGATACCAGGCTGACTCGTTATAGCTTCTTTTTTGTTCTTATATTTTTATTCTCTTCTACAAACTTTGTCTATGAATTTATTTTTGTCTGAATTTTAAAGAAATTTTTATTCGTTTGGTAATTATCTTCCACAGAAATTCAAGCAAGTGAGTTCATTGGCAGGAGCATTTGATAAAATGCTGAATTTTCAAGTGAGTAGTCCCCAGTTCAGCTATGCATTAACTAAGCAGGTGTTCAGACTTAAGTATGTGCTCACTGAACTTCAACAGGTCTCAGAGTTGTTGAATAGGGATGGAATTTTTCACATGCTCTCAGATAAGAAGATTGCTGAACTGGAGCCTTATTGCAGAGTATTTGTGGGAAGTTATTTTCCAATTAGGAAAGGGAAAAACACCGTGTGATTTCTGTGTGCACTCAGAAAATTTGAAGATTGAATTTTATCTATTAAGTAGTCATTTTGAATTGCTCATAAACAAGCTTCCAAGAATTATTAATAAGGGTAAAGCTGAAACAAAATGATTTTAAAATGAGGATGCATATTCATAGCACATGGGGATTTTTTCTGCTTTCCCATAGCTCTGGCTGTAACTCACAGCTCTTCAAAAGCACAAAATATATTATACAAAATGGAGACTTCCTAGCCTTTCACAAATTATGCGATCAAGTTCAGCTGCGGCACAGCATGAATTAATCCTCATCTGTATCAAACGATTTGGTATTAGAACTTTGCCAGGACTTCTAATAGGGATTTCCCAGTCCTAAGTGAAAATATAAAAGGCAATCTGGCATTTTCACTGAAAAGACAGCTTAGGTTAACACAGAGGAATAATAGATTCCTGTAAAATGTTCAAGGAAAATAAGGCAAACTCAAATTGAGACCTATAGGATTATAAGAGCTATTGCATACACAAGCTTTGTGGTTTCTTCTTTGTTGTTAGAGTATGTTCACACTGCGGGTCATGTAGATATGTCCAAGCTGGCTTTACAGTACTTATTTCTACTAACGATAACTGTATAGTTGTGACAGCAGAGTCCTCAGTCTGGATATTTTTACCAGTTTTCCAGAAGGGTTTGGTATACCCGTTTTTGGCCTGCTCTACTGCAGCTATAATTATATTGACACCTAACCTATACAAACATCTCAGGCTTTTCTACCCAAACTACGGTGCTATCAGGGAAGAAATGTGCTTAATTTTACAGGCTGAAGGGGGATGTAGCTGTCATTGATATTACCAGCACCTGGAGAGAAAACTAGTACTGGAGATGGACTCAACAGGGCCTGGCTGAACTGTAGATTTCTTGTGAGCTTGACATTAATCAAACTCCTCATTTCCCAGTCTTGTCAGTCCTGACATTATTCCATAATACAAAAGGAAGACGAAGAAAATGTAAATTATTATTTGTAGTAATTGTTGATGCTAGATGTATGGATCTGTAGTGATGATTCAGAGATTTTAAGGATGAAAGACATCGTTCAGATATCTAATTGCCCTACTGAAAATACTGACTATCGAATTAAATTCTTTGCACAGGAATCATGCCAGAAGTACATGTACTGTAAAAGGACGGGCAGTCAAGAAAAGTAATCTGTTCCTACTTAAGAGAGTACTAGAAGTCCTGACTACTACTGCTTTCTTATTGTGAGAAAGGCTGTGAGGTGTCCTGACATACAAGTAATGCAGAATTTGTGGCTTCTTCGATCTTAGAATATTTGTGCTAGACTTGATCCAGACATAAAGTCCTTTTTTCTAGTGAGATGGTTCAGAGTTGAAGAGAGAAATGTGAATATTCACTAAATCCTATTGTACGGAAAACCTGCTACAGAAATATGTCCAGATTTACGTTCAGACTTCAAGTGAATTTCTCAAGATAGATAAATTTGTGGGCAGTGTCGGTATGAGAGGATGGTTCATGTGGCACACGGCATCTTGTCTGGAGTGCAGTGGAAAACTTTTTTGTGGATTCCTGACCGCAGTGGCTGGAAGAATATCCACAATACTGTTTCCAGTCTCCAAAACCATTTATTGATGCCAGTGCCTTTGATTATTTACCCAACACAAAGTCCCTTGATCAGTCAGAGGTAGGAATGTCTGTTGAAAATAGTATCTATTGCTGGGGAAAGTGGGGCACAAAGATACCTCACTTTTTTCATTACCAGGCAACCTGTACATCAGTAGAAAAGAATCCCAAAAAGCTCCAGGCAGTCTGCCCTCAATCTGTATCCTGTGATTGTGACAATGACTGGTTTCTAAATGTCTTGCCGAGCTGCATTGCACTCTTCTTTGCTGTCTCTGTGTTGTTGCAAACACGAAGTCCACATTTAAAGCAGCCCTTACTGAGTGGCTTTACAAAGGATAAATCACAGAAATTTTGTAACTAATATGCGTGGGCATAGTGTGTTTAGATGACGTTGTCTACCCTTAAAAATAATGACCTGTAAGATAAATAGTGAAACCCATTACTCATGTTTTCTGTGCTGTACAGTTGTTTGTTACTGTGTGTAGCTAAAACTACAGGATATGTAGTTAAGTGAAACTGAAATCCTGCCAGTTGTATACGTATGAAGCATCTATGACTCATTTATTATGCTCTCTTGGTGAGCTTTTAGTCCTGTATATCTTTCCACCTAAGATAATGTTATATAACTCTAAACTTAAAGGTCTTTCCTCTTTCCCTCATTTGCCCAGGTTTTATTTCATTTCGTTTTGCTTTGAGCGCTTTTATTTCTTGATTCCATTAAACCTCTTTATAATTTGGACAAATCCATTTATAGTTCTTCTTGCTTTAAATCAGCAGTGCAAACTAGAGGCATGCAAACAGCCTAATGAAATGCACCTGTCTGGTATTATATCATGCATTCCTAGTCACAGGTACAATCACAGCAGAGTAAGAAATAGTGTGTGCACTTTAAGAATTGGGTATGATCTAAGACAGGATAGTCATGGCAGGATTGATAATTGCTACTGGAGGCAATAGCTTGCTGCTTTAATATTTGCTTCACCAGATGTTTAAGGTTTGTTTTGCGCTGGAATAATTTTCCTGCCTGAAGTTATTTGTGTCTCAAAAAAAAAAAAAAGAAATCATCAAAATGGGGCTTCAGGCACCAGAAAAGAGCTGATAGATGATGAAGATTTGCAGTATAATTCTTGGCACATTTAAATTATACCATTTGGAAGAAAGATTGTTAGTACATTAGGTTTAAAATAAGAAGCTTCAGTGAAAGATGCTTGACCTGCAATGGCCAGAGCAGCAGTCTCATTTCAGGTTATGGAAATATGTAACTACCTGGTCAGTGCTATTGATAGGTGTGTATTCAATCTTGCAGTACAGATTTTGCTTCTTTATATGCAATTTCAGAGACTCAAGTGTGAGACAACCCCATCCACAGCATCAGCATGCCCTTTCTAATAGCCATTAATTTCTCCATTGTTACTGAAACCATTTTTAGACTGCAATTTCAAGATGGAGACTTCTGTGACTAAGTACTCTAACAAAGATAGCATATGTCTTTCAGAAAGAAAGCAACATTGACAACAAAAAAGTGACACCTACATGTTAGTTTTTATAATTGTAAATTTTGGGAGCAGCTCCTGCAGTTCTAGTTATGTGCATAGTTACAAAGAATTCTGTTAAACACAGACTTAATTTTAAACAGTAGTTAACATTCTTCTTGAAACATAAAACTTGGTGCTCTGCCAGCGGAAAAGATGTCTCAAAGCAGAATTTCTCTTATTACAGCCAAAGCAAGTGCCAGATGTAATCACAGTACGTAGAGGCTCAGTTATTGCCAGTAGCATTCAGATCATTGATAGCTCATGTCTGGCATGCTTCTTCCAGTTGTGGGCCTGTATTGGAAGCATCAGGGGAGTCACACGGTTAGCCATCTCTTTTGATAGTGCATTGTAATTTGAACCTTCGTAAAATCAGGTCACATTAAGGACTGAGGGTAGTAAGTTTTGTATAAGGAACGGAGTAAATGGCTGTTTGTATTTCTAAGGTCTCTCCTCCTCACCCTTCCCATTCATTCCACCCAGTGCGCCGCTCCAAAGCTGCAGATGAGGAAAGAAGCCACAAAGCACGCAGGGCCCGGGATGAATACCGACGACAATCTTTGCGTGCCATCCAGAAGGGAAGAGTGGCTGGCCTGAGTAATTTGTTCCAGGGGACAAGCATGAATAACGACCAGGAGACGAAACTGAACAGCAATAGTGCAAGTCCTTTGCTGTCTCCTGCAGCATCCAGGTTGGTTTGTATAGGAGTGACTTTGAAACAGTTTTCTGTTGAATTGCTCCCTCTCCAATCCCCACCATTTCAACAAGCTCTTCTTCAATTGCTGGAAATTCTCAGCATCTTGCTCTTTCACTATGACCAGAAAAAAGAATGTTTAAAGAAAAATAGAAACAGATTGGATACGTAATGTAAACTAAATGCCGTTTATTTTTTAGACAGATTTCTTAGAGTTCACATGGAGAGAGATGGGTCCTTCAATAGTCAGTATTAGATTAGTATGCAAGGCTGCGATACGGAAAAGTCAAATGGTCAAATTCTTAGGCAAGCCTTAAGCCTCAAGCCTAAAACTGCTTGCTGCTTAACAGCTCTTTGAAACATTTTACAGAAAGTTGTCATAATCCTACGTTTCAGTGGTTTGAAGGTTTTTTTCAGGCAAAATTATGTGTCTTTGGTGTTTATTAATCTTTCATCTGACTATTTAGAGAGCGCCATGAATTGCAGAGGAGGGAAAGAATCCAAACTGACAGATGGGCGCTAGAAAGTTGACTAGTCACTCTACTATTTTCCTGGTTTTTTTCTTACACCATTAATTCAGTTTCATGCGGTGATAAAGGCAATGTGAGTACTAGAAGGATGGTAGCATTAAATGCTGAAAAAAAAAAAAAAAATCTCTATGACCAATATCCAGGCTTAGAAAGGAAAAAGTCCCATTACATTGTTCTGCTTTACCAGTCAGTGTAGGACCAGAGAGAATCAGTTCCTCATTGTCTGGAAATGTGGTCTGCTTTGACAAGTTCTTTGCTCTACTGTGTCAAGACACACAAACCCTCTAGTAACAGCAGCCAAAACTCCCAGTTTGAGGAAGAATCAGAATTTCACTCTCAGACAGAGTAGGATCTTTAAAGTTACCATGAAATCAACTTGTCAAAGGAATTATCTCATTATTTTTCTAAACTACTTAAAGTCTTCTTCAAATTCAAGTAATTTGAAGTAAGACTTCAAGTAACAAAAACACTACTAGAAGTGGCAGATTTTGAAAAAGATGGTCCATAACTTTGACCTGAATTCTGAGCTTCTGAGGTGAGGTTATTTACTAAAGAATTTGGTGGCACTAGATGTGTTCCTTTTCAAAAAGGGCCTGGAAAAAAGCTGAAAAATATTCTGATCATTATCCAGCTCATGTTCAATCCTATTTATCTGTTTCTAAGCTACGTCTATACTACAAAAAACAGGCAGTAGTTATTTTTCTTATCTCATAAGGCTCCTCTTTTCTGTCCATGACCTTAATTGTGAAGGTATCAAGAAAAATGAAAGTTGCTTTAAACACGTGCTTTAATAGTGAATATACGTAAATGTATATAATTCAACTTCCCACACCTAACACTGGTATGGTGAAGCAGGAGCAGATGTGTATCTAAAATTTACTTTGCCAGTGACCTGGGAGGTCAAGGAGGAGATGCACAGGATGTTGTTATTCACCACTAGTGTGAGACAGATTTTTTTGCCTCAAGGGAATGTGGGTACAGTGTTACAAGTTTTTCAGCACAAAACATAGCTCCTGTAAGTTTTACCTTGCCTTTTCTTTTAAATTTTCACATGAAAATAGTATTTTATTTTTACTTGAGATCTCTCTTTCTTATAACTTCTATATAGTTTAGAAAGCTTCCATTCAATTTTTTTCCTACTGTCTATCTTATTTTGCCAAGTGTTATCTTCCCAATGAAACTCTTTGGCCTGCTTATTCACTTTTATCCTTTTGCCTATTGTGTTGGTTTGGGGTTGTTTTGTCTGGTGTTTTTTATGTTTGGTTTTTGTTTTTATTTTTCTACTTTTGAGGTTGTATTTCTTTCTTCCTGCCCCTTCTGGGCAAGCTCGACCACAGTAGCTATATAGAAATTGACACACAATTTTGAGATTTGGCCAAGGGCAGAAAAAATTATGGATTTGACAAGTTTTTCAAGACTAAACTGAATTAGAGAGCAATGAATTAAGAAATGAGGATGGATTGTAGGGCCCTGGAATTTAAATGGTTTCTCGTTTCTTTATAGAAAATATTCAAAAACAGAAATAAGAAACACATATGGAGGGGTTTTTTTAATGTGTGTCTATAACTGAATTCTCACTCTCTCCCCTCACTCATGGTTGTATCTTCAAATTTTCTGATGAATATTGGTCAGATCTACTCACATGTGTTTGTGTAATTTAGCAATAACTGCTACATTCACTGTGAGCTTCATTGCTTGATGTCAACAGATACAATCACTAGTTTTAGCAACAGTAAGACACGCTGAAAGGAGGACTGAGTTGCATATCATCAAGCAGGAAGTATCTATCTTTTTGCTTTTATTCCTTTTTAAAGAGTACCTTGCTGTCATGAATTGCAGAACCTTGATTGGTTTTGAGGGTTCTTCATTATCTCGCAAATTAGTTTAACGCCGTTTGGTGACTTCTGAGCTGCCATTCTAATATTAGTAATAGATCTCTGTTGCATTGTCTAGAAATACAAAACATTAACCAGCAGCTCCTTGACAGGTGGAGTAGGAAAGCTTACAGGTATGTGCCCAGCTATTCTACTGGGCACCGTGAAGTGTGTGTCTCACCAGATGAAAGTGAAATTATAGTACAGGTAGACATACCCCCATTAGTCTTTGTCCTGTTTATCTGACAAAGAACAGTGATGAAGATTTGGTAATTTGTGCTAACAGCTGAGCACCCAGAAACCCATAGGATTTCAAACTATACAGAAATCCATTGCGTGTAAAACCTCCCTTTTACTACTGTTATCAGGGTAAACGAGACTGTGTGCTTAACTGGAATGCAGTCATACTTGCATTGATATAATATACCTTAGTCCTTATTTGGGGTAGCTGGATGGATTTTTCATACATTTTACGTGATTTGCCTCCTACTAGCTAAAATAATCTAAAACTCATAGAAAGTCGTAGAAACAGAAAGGTAGGCTCACAAGTGGAGAAGGCAAAGGGAACACAACAGTTTAAACAAAACTTTCCCTCTATTATGCTCAGCGGTTTGGATACACAACCTATTAAAACTGATTCTGATTTAGTGAAAAGGAGTATACTCTAAGCAAAAAGTAAACTTTGCTTGTCAGTATGTACATTGAAATAAAAATGAGGTGGAAAAGGAAAGGTGACTGAAATGTCCATTGCATCTTTTGTGGTAAATTGTTTTTCAATTTAAGTTCTGTGCTTAAGAGAATGTTTAATGTTCCATTGCAAATTTAAAATCAAAATATTCTGGTTTCCATAAAAATTACTCAAAGTCATTTTAATAAATTTTAAAAAGGTTAAAATTGTTCCATGAGCTATCCTGTGAATAGCAGTTATACTGACCATTTTGTAGCTGTATGTTTTGTTAATATGTAAAAAAAGAGATTAATATTTATATTGTCCCTTGCTTTCATACACTGCTAATTCTCCATATGACACTCTTCTGTTATTACTTGCCTTTTGATGCAGTAACATCTGGGAACGTCCTTCTAGACCCTTTTCCCGAGATGTCATCGTTCGCTGGTTCAAAGAAGAGCAGATCCCTCGACGTGCTGGGTTTGAGAGGAACACCAACAGGGTTGCTCAATGGTTTCATGGTAATACAGTGAACCTTCATGTCTTACATAATAAAGCTCTAAGTGTACACTCAGAAAATAAATCTTGCCAGCTTTCATCACAAAAAGGAACATCTACTGGTATTGTGAAACATAGTGCCTGTTAAAACAAGATTTTTTCATCACTCCTATTATCAATATAAGATTTTCCTGTTTTCTTTTTTCTGATTAAGAAGACTAATTTGTGACTCATATCACCAAAGTTTTGTTCAGGAATGTTTTGGCCAATATAAACTTGCTGTAATAAAAGCAAGCCAAGCAGGAGGAATGAGACCAAGACAGGGTGAGGAGGACCCAAAATAAACTGCCAAATACCGTAGTGATGTGGTATGTGGATGACTGATATTCAAGTTTTTGCTTCACCTGATTTGCAAGAAGGAGTTGAACTCTGGTCTGTTTAATCCCTGTTATACATTCTAAATTGGGGTAGCATTTTTTCTTTCTTGCTTTCTTTTGCAAACAAAAATTATTGAAAGATCTTCATTTTTCTCGGAAAGACTAGGGAGTATATGATTTTAGGCAGTTTTCATGAAATGGGAAAGACAATTCCTGTTCAGATCCATAATTTGCTGTCATATCTGCTAGAGTTCTAGCGTCTCTGAGGCTTTTGCTCTGTATAGCATTTGCTATGCAGCTGAATCTGATATCAAATTCACAGATAAGATGTCTTATTTTCGTAGGTACTAGCAATGATCTTTATATTTGTTATACTTAACAGGAAAAATATAATTCTGGCTTAATAGCTGACATAAGTGAGGGACTGGAAAGTCTTTAAAGTTAATCTCAATATTTTTTCATTGCTGCTTTTGGTGAGTCTGATGGTTTTTTGTTCAAAGCACTAAGTTGACCCTGATCCTGTTTTCATGATTCTCTAAGCATAAGATGAAGATGTGTGGGTGTTCTAAACTGAATTAGGCAAGGAAGATTTCTGAACAAGTTTAGTATATCATATATTTTCAGATTTCTTTTTATAATACACAAATCTTTATGTGTTAAAAGACATCAGCAAGCTGCTATTTTCATCGGCTTAATTAGCCAAAGACACTGAAGTCAGTCATGAACAGCTTGTACATGCTACATACTTCCGTTTCTTATGAACAATGATGCAGACAGGGTTTTGGTTTTCTTACAAAAGACATTTGGTGTGGTTTCTTTCTGAGAGACAAACTGATTAAAATTTCATCTGTGGATGTTTTTCGAAAGTGTTTTCAACCATGATCTTTCTGTCCAATGGTAAATGTTTTCCCTGATTGTGGGAAGTTCTCATTCATATGAACAGACATGAGTAGTTATGAACATAATTCGTACCTTAAATGAAGGCGGCATCTGGGCTTGAGTGAATACCTATGCAGTCTTTGTACTGACTTCAGTGGCTGAATTCAGAACATGCTTTGCCAAGGTCTCAGTTGCTGGTGCACTTTGAAAGCTGAGAAGTAATCTGGTGTTTAGGATGGAAGGCCTGTCTCTCAAAAGGGCTAGAAAGAAAGGACACACTTATTGTTCTGGCCAAGTTTAGCTCTGAACTGGAATTTTCTTTTCAAACTTCTGTGCAACCCATGCCAAGTAAAGAGGAAGTTACCAGCCTTCCCTGTATGTTGAAGAGTTTTGCCAAACTCTGTCACAGGCGCTAGCAAATTGTAATTTTCAGTTTACTGCAGGCATGAGACACTGGCAATAGAATTCCATGTGGCACCAAAACTAGAGGCCTCTTCCTCCCACAAGTATTTAACAAAACGGTGCTGATGTCCCAAACATAATCTTTCCCTTTGTTTGCTCTGTCTTTCATTTGTCCTTTAACCTTTCTCTTTTGCTTGAAATCTGTTTCAGCATTGTTTTTTTTCTATTCCCACTGGCTTATCAGCTGTTATTTTTGATATTTTAAAATTATTTTTTTGCTTAAGGTGTTAGACTTTTCCCTCTCACAGATGTTAGACTTTTCACTCTCACATATTCTATTCTGCATTTTGTTATTTTCCATTCAGAACGTAGGAGAGTGGTGCCGTTTGCAGGGCGGGCTAATCTCTAAATATGTCCCCAGCTTTAGTTAATACCAATGTTTTATGATTGTTGATGGTTTTTATCCACGATTTAAAAGGGATCTCTCAGATGTATAGTGAGTATAATATGGTATGACAAGATGAGGAATTTATTCATCGCCTGTCTGTGAGGTGGCTGTATGGATGTTTGCTAAGCATCTACTGTAGCACTATCAGATCTCTACTTGCCTTCAGCCTGAAAGTTCAGAGGCTGATATCACAGATCTGGAAACAGGAGGTAGTTGCCCTGAAGGCTGTACCTTTAAAATGTAATTGCAGTAGCGTGGTTCCTATTGTGGAGAACTATTTTATCAAGGGAAGCCAGGGTGGCAGTGCAGTTACGGTTTAAGGGAGTGGCAAGCTGTGAAGAAGCTGATCAGAACAAGCGGAAGGACAGATTGGAAAATGCTGAGAGAAGCAGAAATTCAGTAATCCCTGAGGTCAGGGGAGCGAGGAAAGACAATTTTCAGTTTAACAGGATCATGTTGCAAATGTTTATAGATCAAGGTTTAATTTCAGATGGCTAATATTGTTTTCAGGAAGAAACTTGTTTTCAAGACAAAAATCTAGCAGACCTAAATAGTGACAATTGTTCTGCAAATCAGGTGCTCTCAGTAAAGGATTTAAGACTTAATATTTCTGAAAAATCTACTAATTTTGAGTCCTTGAACAGCAGCTGCAATACTGGGCATATTGGTATGGCTGAACTGTGGGAAATATACCTTATAAAATATAGCTTGTATTGTAATGTTTTCTAAGAGACACAGAAACGGCAGTGGTTTGGTTTGAAAAACATCTAACAGTGAATACAGTTTGCTGCTTTCAGCATGAAAGCACACTTTTCTTTCTTCTCTTGAAGAAGAACCTTCCAATCATTCAATAAACGCATGTTAAAAAAGATGTAATGCAAGTGTTGTAAATCCAGCAGAAGCACAGACTTCTTGATCAGTTTTCTAATTCACTGCTTTATCGTTATCTAGCTTTTACTTTTACTTGAGAAAGTACACAGTTTTTCTGCTTAAGGAAATTGAGCTCCAGGGGTCTGGGATGTTTGTTTGGGTTTTTTTTCTGTTCTAGAATTGTTGTTGATGAGGTACTTTGTTTGGAAAAAGATAAAAGATCTTGTTACAAATCTCCTGAATTCATTGAGAGCTTTTTCACTGTCTTCCACAGGCCTTGAAAGACACATCCAAAAAATAGCTATATGCAAAACTTGGTATCTAAAACATCCTGGAATGGAATCAGAGAATTCCTGATTCAAATAAGAAAAGCTAAAATAAAAGTTATCAGTTACAATGTACCTGTTATCTTGCACACATTTGCAGGACAGCTCTGAGTCTCTAATTTATGCAAGTAAATGATAAAGGAAAGTGTGAGATTAAAAGAGACTTACAGAATATCAAAATTTATTTTGAACAGTTCTCTGGGAAAGATTAAAAAAAAAGACTTCTTCATTTAGAAGAGACTGTCTTACTCTCTTTATCAAAAAGGTAGATTTCTGTTTTCTACTCTGCCAGTCTGTTCTCAAAGAGAGGGCTGACACAGTTGTGATCAGCAGTTTGATTATCTGTAGATTTTGTGGCTTGCGACTCCTGCGCAGATATACCCACGTCAACACAGGCTGATAGCTATTGCCACCTGGTTGATTGTGTAAAACAAGTAATGCCACAGCCATTTAGCATTAGTCATCATTCCTAATCTGTGTGGATTTCTCCAAAAACGCTGTTAGGAATAAGCGTTACCTTTGCTGGGAATCTTGGTGGGAAGAACAGATATGGAAGAAGTTTGGACGCCAAATTGTGCTCTCATCACATAATCCTATGTTAGCAAAGGGGTTGAGGCATACTGCTAGGCCTGAGTGGGGAGGCATGCACTGCTGTCACCTCTGTTGTCTCTATTTTATGGTTAAACTGAACACATTAGTTTCTGAAGCTGCTTAGTCCTATGCTTTTCATCGCTCTTGAATCAGACACGGAGATGAATGATAGCCACATCACAATGGTTATGCAGGGTGAATGAGAGACCTCTGTTGTATCATGTGCAGGGGGTGCTAAACACTGAAAGAGAAGTCAGGCTGGAAAATCTGTGTCTAGCATTTGAAAGACTGATGATAGGCTCACTGTGGTTTTGCACTGTGGCCTTTAAATAGTAACAATACTGTAATTTATCTTTTATTTGAAATAATTATAATTATAAAGCAGTGATGTTTAAACCCCATACATACAGGTTTTATATAGGCACTATACATGAAGCAGTTTCTCCTTGCAGTTTGATGTATGTTCTCTATATGTGTGGATTTGCACATAACTGTTAGAGCCATGCTCATAGAATCATAGAGTCATTGAGGTTGGAAAAGACCTTTGAGATCATCAAGTCCAACCATCAACGCTACTCTACCAAGTACACCCCTAAACCGTATCTCCAAGCATCACATCTAAACGACCTTTAAACACATTAAGGGGTGGGAACTCAGCCACCTCCCTGGGCAGCCTATTCCAATGCCTGACAACCCTTTCAGTGAAAAAATTTTCCTAATGTCTAGCCTAAACCTTCCCTGGTGCAGCTTGAGTCTGTTCCCTCTTGTTCTGTCATTAATCACCTATGAGAAGAGACCAGCACCTGCCTCTCTACAGTGTCCTCTCAGGTAGCTGTAGAGAGGGACAAGGTCTCCCCTCAGCCTCCCTTTCTTAAGACTAGATAGCCCCAGTTCCCTCAGCTGCTCTTCATAAGACTTATTCTCCAGGCCTTTCACCATCTTTGTTGCCCTTCTCTGCACTCTCTCCAGCACCTCAATATGTCATCTGTTTATTCACTGTGAGATGGAACACTATTTTTTGTATTTTCAGAACACTCCTATTGAACATCTACTGGATGTTCCGAAACATTTCTCAAAGGTAGTACAGTATTTGGAGTTAAGTGTTTAGATCCTACAGTAGATTCTGCTACTTGATTATGGATGCCTCAAGTCAAGTCACACCCATAACACATGACAAAACCCAAATACTTCATCAGCTCTAATTCAGTTCTCAGCTTCTTCCTTAAGAAATGAGAAGTGTTTCCCTGTTTTCTGAGAAGTAAGATGATCCTTCATATACTAAGTCATTCCACTTAGGTCATAACGATTGTTTCAGTCTGTCAGTTCTTTTGAAGGCTTTGCAATTGTTTTTCTAGTGCCATTACAGTTCCAAAGCGTCTACACAGAAAGGTTATTAGCAAACAAAATAAATGTTGTAGACTCATGGCTCCCCTTGGAATGGAGCAAAGTATCAAAGTGAGGTAATGTGAGCTGTAACATGCTGCAAGGAGAAAGGAAGCACAAAAGAACAGCAGGGAAATTGTAGAATGAGGCAATTGAATAATTAATGTATATAGGCTAATTGCTAGTGTGAAATGAGCTTTCTTATTCTTTTACAATACATTGTCCTTCTTGGCTGCTTTTTAACTGGAAGCTATATTCTAAAGATTAGGCATGTTCTAAAGATAGAAGGCAGCAATTTTTCTGAGCAGGTGTTGTAGACACTAAAAATGAGAGATAATAAAGAGCATGTGACCAGAAAGGGGAAACAAGTTTGATGAAGTGTAAATGGTTTCATGAATACGAACAGGCCAGGTGCAGCGCCATACAGTGCACTGCTAGTGAAAGGTTTAAAAAAAAAAAAAAAAAAAGTCCTTTCAAGTTTGAGTTTGTGCCAGATAATTCTTTGTATTTGTGGAAAATATGCACCAGTTTCTTCATAGAGTTTACTTCCACATGAATTTACTAATCTTTTCATGAAAAAATATTTTGCTATTGAAAATCAAATTGCTTCACGTTCTGAAGACTTCTTGCCCCCTTTATTTAAAACATTTTTAAGATTTTCTTCTTCATGTGCTACTATTAAGACATGACACAGTGAGCAATTATGGTTTGATTTAGTAAGCCATTGTGCTAGCTTAATGTATTTACCTGTAATTTTACATTACAGTTCTCTGTTCTGTCCCCTTATTGAACTGGACTCTGTATGAGTACATTTCTCTATTACTGCAGCTCCTTCAGTCGGGCTTTCTTTATCACATTACATACAACAAAAAGGAGAGGTCTTCCTGAACGGAAAGCTCTGCTGTTAGTGTTTGGAAATGAAGAATCATTTGTGGAAAAAAGAGTGATAAAAGAGCATGAGTTATTTGGAAGAAATCATATACAAAGACTTAAAACTGACCCATTTTAAAGAAAATAAGGAATGTTAGATTCAAGTAAAAAGCCCTGACATCTACAGAGGTTGTTTATGCTAAGACTGGAAGAAATTATGATGACCAAAGAGAATGCAGGCGGCCTCGTTCAACTGTCTAGCAGCCTGAATCGGAGCTATAGTAGCCTTTTTCATATCTTGTACTCTGTTCCTTAAATGCGGGATCATGCTTTCTCCTTTCAGTGTCAATTGTATGTCTGTTACTTGGTTAGTTAGTTCATCCATGCACAAGGTCCATTTAGATGTCAGTTGCTACCAGCACAAGACATTCAGCTTATACTGTGTATCTTTAAATGCCGTACCTGGATGTTTCCTGATCACCCCCTGTAGCATACCACGGGTGTCCTGTGTAGAACCTTGTTAGTCTTGGATGAATTGCTGATACCTTGCTTATTGTTAGTCCATATCTAACTGTTTATCAGCCATGCCTCCAGCTCTTGTCCCTTTGCCTGCGCACTTACAATAACATGCTTTCTATTTTATAGGCTTCCATATATTTTCTTCAGCTTATGCTAGACCATTTATTATTTTATCTGCAGTGTTTTCTGTTTAATGCACAGCAAATACTTCCAGACCCAAGGTCAGAAAATTTTACTGGTTTCCCAGCAGATGGCCTTGTTGCTGGTCCTTCTGTACTGCTACGCAAAGTATTGAAACCGCAGTCCTATTGATCCAGCCTCAAGGCAAAAGATTACAAGTCATTAGTTCGACAGCTCCTTTGAAATAATGCTATTTTTCTGCTAAGCAAACACAGCTCTCAAACAGGGTATCAGCAGGTAATGTGTGTAGTCATGCAGCAGGGAAAAGCATGTGACTCTGCAAAATTATGTTGCTGGTTTAGCTTAACTCCAGTTCACCCAGTTAGGAGCAGATGGTGACAGTTAAACTGCATTCATCACAGGAGATAAACAGTAGGAGATGGTACAAAAACAAAAGGAAAAGACTTCTGCGGCTCTGTAGGCAACTAACCTGTATGTGCAACTTCACCATATGACACTGGCATGGAGGCATGGAGTGTGGGAAACATAAATTTGCCCCTCCCCTGCAAAAGTTAAGGGAATGACAGCTGCCTTTCTTCCCTCTTGGATTTCAGAAAGGCCAATTCTTCTTCCTTCTCCTGGTCTTTCAGTGAATGAGACTGTCAAATCACAAACTCGTGAATCTTTTTAAGAGGTAAAGCTCCAAAAGAGTTATGCAGATTAGCACGCTGGTTAGCATCGGCTCTGACTGGATCATACCCTACCTCTCTATCCAAGATTAGCATCTGTAATATAATACACAATAATTCTTAATCCATGATAGGGAGGACTCGGATCTAAAGTATATATAGTTCCATGGAACATTCTGCCACTGCTGTTGCCCCTGCTTCTCACAATTAAACGCAGCATGGATCTTTCATGAGTTCAGGTGGCTATTGTAAATTAATTTCAGTATGCTTGATAAAAAGAATCTTTTGTACTTGAAGTGAGCTGCAAACGTTTATAGTTTTTTCAATCCAAAATACAATAAAGTTCATTAGTCATGTGACAGAGCTCTCTCTCCTTTTTCTCTCTTAACCATGCTGCTGTTTACAGGGTGAGGACGGATGCTGAGAGCTGAGATGGAGGTAGCAACAACTGATTCTGCATACTTGCTGTCTGTGTCCAGATCCTCTTGTCATGTAAACTGGAATAATTCCATTGATGCAATTTAGCATAAATGAAAGACTCTTAATTCCAAACTTTGTATTAGAAATTAAGTTTCAAAATCTGTTTGCTTCTGTTTGTAACTTTTTCAGAATCTTGGATGAAGTTGATCCCTCCATTGGAGTAATTTCTGCTTACTAAGTAGTGGCTTCAGACACCTAATTCAGATTATCCTGCTGTGAATTTGAGTCTAGCTGCTAGCTCACTTACCTTAATTCCAGTGCTGGTAGGAAATGAGGCCATTTAGTGGCTGGCTTTCAGTGGCTTAACTGAGAACTGGATCATCATAAAGAGCTGCACATGTTTATTATACTGATGCTCATTAGGTGTGAAGTTTTTACTATCCCAATGTTATTCTCATTTGACTTTCAACAGTGCTTTGGTGTCTGGTTCGCTTTATTGAGTGATTAAAGGTAACTTTTTCCCCTGAGGAACAGTACACTAAATCAATATGCAAGAATGTTGCAAGCAGCTAGAAAGCACTGTAATTAACAAAGTTAGTTTAAAGTTCCCAGATTTAGCCAAGTGTGTGAGAAGAAAAATTGGTTATCAGTATTATCCCTAGATTTATTTTTCTTTGAGCTGGATAAAGAATAACAGTCTCTTAAGCACTTACAGAAAACACCACAATCAAACTCCTTTGTAGAAATCTGTCTGGAACTGCTATATTAATTTGAATATGGCAAATTACTCCAGATATATAAATTTGTATCCCTTTTAGCAATAAAAGTTCTAATGATTACTTGATTAAAAAACTTGTAGAAAAATTTCTTCTAAGCTCAGTGATGTCATCTGGAAGATTCTCACAGATGTAAATAGATTTCAGATTTGACTGCTAATGTACCTAAAAAATGTGTGCATTCTTAGACCTTACACAAATGGAATATATTTGAGGCAAAAGCATTTTCATTCAACTATGAAAAAGGCATAAAACCCAAAGAACAGTATATTTTCTGCTTAGTTATCTGTTGTAACACCAGCTGTGAAATTTGAATTCCAAGGCTCCATGTTAACTGTGACTTTTATTTTTCTCCTATTGAGTGAGGTCCACTGACCCTGTGATTTACTATTCAGTTGTTACTTAGGTTTATGGAAAATGTATCTTGACAGATTCTTCAACATCTATGAGATTATAGTGTTCTAGGTAAGCTGTAAAATATACGTGCTTTTAAAGACCATCATGAGAACATGTATGTATTTATGTACAGGTAGAGTTTTCCTACTTTCTGATTCTATTAATTTCATTATAAAAAGAAGGGTTGGTTGGTTATTTTTGACTGTGTGCTGTATATTTGTTAATAACCGAGGGGTTTTTAATTATTTAAAAACGAACCGAGCAACTGCTCTTTTTCTGTCTAATTCACAATCAAGAACATTATCATTAAAGCCTCCTGAGAAGTTTTTATAACTTATAGTCACAAATTGTTGTGGTGATTACAGAGCCAATTGTGCTGTATAATTGTCATTACCAACTGATACCTACTCAGTGTATTCATCATAGTGTGTCAAATTAGCTATAAAACGTGGGCCGAATGTATAACAACAATCTAGCTTCTTCCTGAAATTAATAGTTTCGTGCTAGGAGTGTACCACAGCTCTCAGCTATGTCATAAGGCACAAGGAAACATACCGTGGGAAGAGAGAAGCTGGAGCTTACTGCACGCTAGTGGCAATGCCATTCTGGTCCCCACCCACCCAAATGAGCCTTGAGCTGCCTTCCTAGGGCTGAGGTAGAACGGACCCCAGAATCAAAAAGTAAACTCTCGTTGCTTTATGGAGCTAGAGGTTGAACTAGAGGTCTAATGAGTCCTGTTGCATGCAATAAAGAATCAAAATCTAACTTCCATGTACTCAGATAAAAAGCAAATTAAAATTAAAATAGCACAGGTACATCAGTACAACTCAGTATCAATATGAAAAGGCCAGCGAAAAACATTAGCAACTCTAGTGAATTAGCAGCTTGTCAAAGGCTGTAATGTGATATTTTGTTTACTACGATGTAACTCAATTAACTTCTAGACGTTTCAGTGTCCATTCATTGGGCAAATGCTCTTACAGTGAGACCACTAAATTAATGAAGTTTTATTCATGATGCATTCCCAGTGTACTGAATGACAAATCAACACTAGCATAAAATAAAGCCATTTAAACTAGCAGTATGCCAGGAAGACTCCTGAAGAAGCTTCTGAATATTCTTAATGCTCAAAACCATGATCAACCTAGATATCACCTCTCTGTTGTTAACCGGTAGAATTACAAACACCTTTCCCACACAACCATGCATTTTATATTACAGTATTCAAGATGTTTGTTCACAGAAATTTGCATAAAACTTACTAAGTATGGATGTATTTGGAAAGATTTGGGTTTTAGTTTACATAGAAACAGATTTTGAATATCTAATAGTCCTTACTCATGTCAAAATCTTACTTCTCTGTTTCACAGCAGCAATAGTGAAGCTTGTTTTAGGTAGAACTGCAAATTAATTGCCTTATGGAAAACAATTTAGTATTTATTCAGTATTATTTCTGCTGTAGAGATGTAGCATAGAGAAAACTGTTTGGGTCCATAGAAGTATCAGTGACATCTGCTAGTCTAAAGCCAATCCAGTTGTCTTCATTTTTATTCCACTAGTATAATCATTGTTCTTCAGATGTTCTTAAAATGTGCTTTCATTCAGTACATCTCATTTATTTTTTTAAGTTTTATTCTAAATAGGATTATTTCCTGTTTGCCTGAAGTGGTAATCTATATTTTTGGTTGCTTTCCTGCACCTAAATAAAGTATGTCAGCCCTCTAATAAAGACAGTAAGTTCAGTTTCTAAGTCCAAAGTTGAAGTGTTTGGCTTTATCTTAATTCACCAAAATTGTGAAAAGCTTAAGTATGTATTGAAGATATTCTTAAATGTACTTTGTTTTTATAATGAAAAAATTATACTGCTTTTATATAACGAGCTTTATGACAATGTGGAGAAGGAATGAATGCCTGAGAATGACTCCTTTTTTGTTTGTTTTTTTGTTTTTGTTTTTGTTTTGTTTTCCTAGGGGTGAGTTTGAGAAAGCAGCACAGCTGATTTTCTCTGAGTGTTAACCATTAAAAATTGCAGGCTTTTTCTACTGGGGACAAACTTTTTAGCAGGGCCTGTTGCAATAGGACAAGGAATAACGGTTTTAAACTGAAAGAGGGCAGGTTTAGGTTAAATACACAGAAGAAATTTTTTTACAATGAGAGTGGTGAAACACTGGAACTGTGTTGAGTGGGTAGTAGAAGCCCCGTCCCTGGAAACATTCAAGGTTGTGTTGGACGGGGCTCTGAGCAACCTGCTCTAGCTAAAGATGTCCCTGCTCACTGCGGGGGGCTTGAGCTAGATGACCTCTAAAGATCCCTTCCAATGATTTTTTGCCCAAGCACCCATGTATTCACAATTCGAAAGCATCGAAAATAATTTACATATCAAAATTGTTAGACTGTAAGTGAAACCATATATAATTGGTTTTAGCATATTGTGATTTTCTTATGTCAAAATTATTTCAAAATAGAAAGAAGCATCTCACTCCTTAAGAAACTTTAATATTTTAAAATGTGTAGTATAGAAGCAGAACCTGTTGCTAAAGTAAATATATTGTATATTTTTAGGATTTAATTTTTGAAAAAGTGATGGAATTACATGTTTTGTAATTACAATATGTTGTAAAATACTGACGCTCCAGTCACTAATGCTTATTTTGGAGCTAGTAAAATATGTATACTGTTTTGAAGGATCGCATAGTTCATGCTTCTAGGTAGAAGTTTTGTGCTTGACTTGTCTTTCTTGTTGAGATTAAGCACCTGTTGACTTGCAAGTACAAGTGTTTCTTCTGGCACTGGTTTTCAAAGAAAATCTTGGTGGTTAAATGTACGTGTACACTTGAGTGAAGGGAGAAGCAGCAAGCTGATAAAAATCTCATGAAACATGTTTTTTTCAAAAGCGTTCTCTGAGACTGACAGTAGTTTTAATGCCTGCAATTTTTCATACTCGTCTTCCACTTGCAGAAAGTGGGAAATGGTAACATTTACACGCACTAAATGAAGCAGGTGTGTAGAGTTTTAAGTTCCAAATGCAGCTTCCATGGCAAATCAGAGAACTTGCACTCAATTCTGAGTCTAATGCCTTCAGCATTTAAAATGTTCAGCGACTGACGATTTTGACTTGCAAATAACTTCTGCTTTTATATCAATATTTCCTTAAATTCTTTTTTAAAGGTGCCTTTGATTCAAGAAAGAATTCCCCCAACCTCACAAACTTTTCTCAGTTTCTGTGTGTTCAGAACTGTACCTCCCAACTCTCCATCAGCCATCAATGGGCTCTTTGAAACCATGTCTCTGCAGGAGTGTCATCCCAGCCAAGGGTATTTCATAGTAGTGCTATTCCATGCACTATTCTTGTCTTTGGTCCACGTGTTCCCCCTGGAGTGTGACCTGGCAGTGTTGCCTCAGAATGGGTTATACAAAGCTAGGAAGGGGATACAAAGTGATTACCTTTAACTAACTCTTCTACTTTGCCTTTTTACAGAAATCTAAAGCAAATAAAAATCTCACTGTAAGTTTTATTTTGTTTTATGCGATTGGTTTGGTAGAAGCTCAGTCTTCCATGTTTCTTCATGTCCATGCTGCCTTCAGAAGTATTTAGGAGGAACAAGGACTTACAATGGCTCAAGTTATGAGAACATAAATAGATCCCGGGAGGGCTTTTGTTCTCTCATCCTCTCCTCTCACAGATCAGCTTTCTCATATTTTTCCTTGATTTAGATAGCGTTTGCATACCAGAAGGTTTTCTATCTCATTTTCAAATGCAGCAAAATTTGAGGATTTAAATAAGTAACAAGGTGAGTAATGTAACCAAGTGGAGTGGATAAGGAGTGCTTGCAAGCGATGCCCACAAGCTAGAATTTCCCTTTCTTTTTCCTCTGTTGCTTGCAAGACCAGGACTGGATGAATAAAAATATTTTGCTGCCTGGAGAAAGGATGGTGGATACTGGCCACTAACCTTCTAAAAAACTACCACACTTTTCAGTTTTAACACAAAACACAGTATCGGTGATTATTGTACCAGAATGGATGTATTTCTCTTTGCTGGACCAGGATCAGAGCCTATATCAGCTTCTTTGCTCTATAGTGTTTTTGTGTTACACCTCTGTACTATTTCTAGCCCTGTCAGGCTGCTCTAGTTAGTTGTTTGAGTGCTTTAGTGATAAAGAAAATTTTAATGTTTCAGGAGATACAGTGAAGTCTTAATACCTATTTTGCATGTGTCACATCATGGACATCATGTCACATCATGGACAAAGGCTTATTGACAGACTCTGTATTGTTGGCTATCTTTTACACACATGATAGAAATAAAAATTCAATGCCATCTGTACTGTAAGGAGGTGAACGCATCCTACAGGAACGATATTTGTAACAAAGTTCCCTATTTGGATTAATGTAGTGATATTTTCTCAAAGCAGATTTGTTTCTTATTTGGAGTTGCATAAATCCATATGAATATGCTTATTTTCCATGCTATTTGCAGGAAATGTCAACTATCTATAACAGCATCTAGGATGCTTATATTGTCCTGAAGGTATTTACTGATTAATTTTTTAAAAAAAAAAAACCCAAACCACACTTTCTAATTTTCAGTCATCCTATCAGAAAAGAAAAAAACATCATTACCAAGAATATTTGTACTGTTTATGTAAGGCATCCTTTAGGTGCTTGCAACCTCCCTGTTGTTGGTCTTCCATTGACTTTTTTAGAACATAGAGGCTTCCAACTTCAGTCAGTCGAAATAATACGATATTAAACATTCTTGCCCCTAAATTTCTGTCAGTTCTGTGATCATACATGGTAAACTGCACAGAGAATGAAGTTTGAGAAACCACTGTAAATAGAATGGTTACCTCTTGCATTTTTTTAAATGAGCGTCTTTTCAGAAGCTATTCAGATGAGAAAACTCACAAAAATTAAAGGGTAATAGCAGAGGTTTGAGGCAGGGACTTCAGGTCAGAAGAGCTCATCTCTAAAGAAAAAAATCAATAAATATTTATATGAGATAAAAGGTTAAAGGTCTTTTGTGCTACCTTTTCTCCTCTGATAGGTGACAATCAATAATGCACAAAGAGAAAAGAGAGTTTAAAATCTTTGTTTTCTTCCTGGCTAATGCATTCTAAGGCTGATCTGAACGGAAGGAAAGAGAAACCAACCCTATGCTTTGAGGAGACATTAACAGAAAAAATTTATAGCTCTATTATACCAGTGGTGTATTTAGACAAGTAATGGAAACGCCTATCCTTTATGTGCTGCACTGCTTGTTAGTGAATATGGTGTAAATAGTTTGACGGTTAGTATAAAGGGTTTTTACAGTATTTGATATAGAATGAACTTTAAAGGAGACAATTAAGGGGTATATTTTCTGCAGAGCGCATAGGGAATTAACTGTGAGCCACACTGGCAACAATGGATGTAGCACCTGATTTTCTGTAAACCTGAAGAAAAATACCCATTATAACTGCATTACTCATTTAGATAGGATTTTCAATGATTCCCAGGGGAGTAAGGCACCTATTTCCTTCAGAATTTCAGTAGGTTTTTAATTGCTTTAAGGAACGTCAGCAATAGGGAATTAAGAAATTCTGAGGTCTGAGTTTTCTTTATTCTGAGAACTGCTTTATCCTGACAGAAGAGAGATGAGTCCGTATTATTAAAACAAAACAAAACTAATAACAACAAAATAAAACCCCAGCAAAACAGGCCTATATATTTTTACATATGATACTTTTCCTTGGTGAATTTCTTCTGTGTATACAGGATCAAGATAGTCCTATGCACCACATAGTCTTCAAGGAGAGCGTGTTTACGGCATGGTGCATTGTCAGTATGCCTCATCCTCACCCGAAGGGATCTCTTGGCATCAGAAAAACATTATTCCGGTGGGCCTTGGCTTTCTATACATGTCTACGTAGCCCAGAGCATACTTCCCACACTGAGCTAGGCCCACTGCGGGGGTAGCTGAGGTTCACAGGTGTGTTGTTTGCCAATTCTGCGTATACCTTCAGTGCGCCATGGTGGTTACAAAGGAGGGGAATGGTGAAGAATGGGTAATGAATAGACTCCTGTTCACCTTTCAACAGCACAGATTTATCTCTGTCTTAGGTATGCTATTGCATGCATTGCTCCTGAGCTTCTGCAGAAGAAAAAGTGGTGAATGTGGAATGAAGAAAGGTTTCTCCAGATGCTCCCTAACCAGTGTCACTTCACTTTGCCTCTGTAGCTCAGACAGGAGGCCAGCCCAGTACTGGTCTCTGAGAACCTGTCTGTGACATGGCCAGTGTATTTCAAATGTGCATTTTACCTGTTGATTTCTAGATACGTCCCAGCTTTACGTCACATTGGAGTTCTATACAGACAGGAAGGTTTTAGTTTATTTACTTATATTTTAGTTTTTCCTCTTTTGTGACCTATTGCACATGTTTTCTCTATTATCAGCATAGACGCCTATAGCCCCTTACTTAGTAACATTCATAGATACTGTGCTATTTACTAGGACTTAAATCAGACTACCAACATGCAGCACAACATGAAACAGTTGTGTTTTCATTAGCTGTAAGTAGGAAAAGCATTTCCTAGGAACTCAGCACCCCTTGGCTCTTGGGCTCTTGCCATGACACTTGTGGCTGGGTTTCGGGGACAAAAAAAAAAAAAATCAATGTACTGTTTTGGTTTGGTTTTTTTCCCCAAAAAACCTGGCCATTTATTTTGATGCCTAAATGGGAACAGAACTGTTTTGAAGATCTAGTCCCATGTGAGTTTATCCTGCATTAACTGCAGATGGTGAATAGCTTCAACAGCTTTGTTTCTATTACCAGCTGTCTTTGATTTACACCCTTGTTTTGCTTTTCAGTCTTTATTGCTTCTATTCTGAAAGAGCAGAGGCAGAGCTATTGTTATCTCTCAGCCATAGCTTTTCTCACAGAATACCATTGATCTCTTCTTTCACTATTTGTTCTGTTGCACTGTCCCAAAAAGTATTGTGACTAAAAGGAAGGCAAAGGAGAAGATGAAAGCTTTCTAATAAAGTGGTACACTGTAAGATCCTATTGCTGCAAATATTTGTGCATGTATTTAATTGTGCATGCCGCTCCTGCTGTAAATGCTGGCAAAATTACAAGTATGACCTAGAAACGTGCATTATCTTTGGCTGTTTCAGTTGCAGATCAGTCCATAAACCACCATAACTGATAAGTGTTCTTTACATTATAACTGACATCGGTAGTCTCAAGGATAACATAAAGTATTCAGTCTAGACATCGTAGTTTTGTAGATTAATTGTGTCCTTCCCAATGAACAACCATAAGTATGTTTGGTCAGCTTAAGAATCTCCATACAGAGTTGCATCTGTGGGAGAGAATTGAAAAAGCCAAACTGAGGAAACTATTGCTTTGAGTGATATAGAGACTGCTTTTCCTTTAGAGCATAAACTATAGCTGCTCTAGTTCTTGCACTGCAGGCAAGCAATCACTTCATCTTCCCTGCTTCTATGCTTTGATCTTTCTGAGTGGTTGAAGGAGCTGGGTTTTTCACCTTCTCCTAGACCAGAGCTGGTTGCTAGTATCATGCATTCGTAACATTTGTTTCAACCATTTGCTGTCCCACATTATTATGGCATCTAAAAAAGGTTAGATTTATTCTAAACCTTAGTTCCCCAGCTTCAGTTTTCACCTCAGCTTGTGTTTGTTCCTCATCCCTATCTTCCTTTGCTGTGGGCTCTGAAATCTATGACCCTTTCCCTTAGGCTCGTAGACTAGTGTTCTTACAAGCTATTCTTGCATTTCCTGGCAGTGGTTTGTGTTAACGCTGGCATGATAACAAAGGCTGTCAGCTCTTCCTAAACCACAGTGGGCTGCAGTTGGATTAATCCTTTCTGAATTTCTGTTTACTTTCCTGATTATTTCTTTCAAAACTGATTGTCTCTATTCATATTTTGGTCCCAAGTAGGTTGGGTCTTTACTTCCAACTACATTATTATAATGATGTAGGCAGAAAAACCTGTGACATATTTTCCTCTCCTTGAACCGAAAATTTCTGTGTTGATTTAAAAATACCCAAGACCCTAAAAATCTATTCTATACAAATTTATTCTTAGGCTTTTATAGTGGTTTGTTCTGAAATTTTTCAGCTTTTTTTTTGCAAGGTGAGGCGTAATCCAAGTTTTGACTCTCAAATTAAGTCTCAGAGAAAGGAAATTTTTTGGAAGTTTTTAGAAAATTTGCTAATTTCCCTTTGGAAAACATTTTATCCCAAATGGTATAATTATAGTAGTATGTCTGTCTAGCTCAGTTTTTCAGTTCCAAAAAATGGAAAGGATTGGCTGGTGCTTAGCAAACTGGTCCTTCTAACCCTTGTGCCATTTTATCACTGTCTTTCGCATTACTTTTTAGATTTGCCTGTATAATTGGGCAAATATAGTCCTTTATATTATCCAGGAGTTATCTGCTAATTCCTCATAATTCCTTGTGTTGACCCATTTATTTATTGTTTAGACTTGATCTGGGTGTAATGTGTCTGTATGACCTTTAGCATGTGAATTATTCATGTAATGATTGCCAGGAATATTTGTATTCATATGGGCTTTGACCTAATCCCGTAGAAAACAAAAGAGATAGTGGTATTGACTTCTCTGTGTTTTGGATCCTGCTCCTAATTTTGGTTGGTGACCTAAATCACACACTTCCCTGGTTAGATGTCTTAAGTTGTATAAACAGGATGAGTCTCTTTTCTTGGCATTGATTACCTGTGAATATTCATAATTGTTCAACAAATCAATTTTGCATGAAATAGAAGGCTTTTCATAATGGTCATGAAAGTACTTTTGGCATGAATGCTCTCATTAATATTTATTCATGCTGGTATTTGTGACACTTTTTCTTTGTGACAAGAGTGTTTGAGATCAAGTTAATGAGAAAATATGAAAAGAGAAAACATGAGCTGAGCAAATATCTTCTGTTGTAGAAGGGTAAATGGAACACTTCTGGGCTGTGTTTGTACCTGCTGTCCCTCTAATCTTAGTTGACCTCTTGGCACATATAAATGCACATATGCATATTAAAATATATTGATCATTAAAGGCCAAATTATACATTGTTATTGTTATTACACGTTGTACATTAGACCACTGGTAGATTACAACAATCGACATGATGTAACTTTATATAATAATTAAAAAAAAATTTAGGCTTCTAGTATATAGTCTTGCTTCGTTGTCAAAATTTATCAGCTTTTCTAGTTTGGATCCATGCTTGTTATGGCAGTGTCTTAGCAAATATTTATGTATTTCATCTCCTGAATTTCACTCAAAGATGCATGTAAGATAATGCTGAGAGAAGAGTGGGAAGCTGAAGTGTCATTGCGTATTTCAGAACAGCATTTTCTGCTATTGAGGCTGCTGTAAACTTGGAAGGCAGCATCAAGATTTCTTAGCTGTGCCCACTAAATTCGTAATGGACTCTCTAGTTTCCACACGAGCTTAATATACGTTAAATGTTAGGATGTTCTTTTTCCTTTTTAAGAAGATTAGTGGCACTAAAAAGAACATAATTATAACAAAAATTTTAAGACTTATCTATCACCTACAAATTGTCATTACAGGCACTGTTTTTAAAAATGAAGCTGTTAATAGGAACATGTCGATTGATGATGAATGTCCTGTGATTTGAAGTAAATGTCTTCCAAAATGTTACTCTATTGCTAAGAATCCAAAATGTTAATACATATAAGCATTGCAAAACTGGAACGTTTAAAGTGGACAGATGTAAGGCGATAGATGCATGCAATGAATTTGAGGAGCAGGGGGCTAAAACTCAAGGCAGCTGATAGGGTTTCCACGCTTTCAGGAAGAGTTAGTTACACCTTTGATCCTCTCCCAGGCAAAACCTTACTGCTCTTTTACTGTTTGTTATAGACAACAGCAGTTTGTATAGTCTGAGAGAAATTATTTTGCATGACAGGTAAAAGATGCGAGTTTCAGTTGGGTAGCTAAATGCTGTCCAAATACGCTATTGTGTATTTGGACATATGACAAGTTAAAATTATGATATTGATGATAGATTGATTAATTGTGAGATATTTATTTAAATGATTGATTTGCAAAGTTGTGCTTATGTGAAAGGATTGCTACTTTTGACATGGTGTTGCTTTATACCAAGTGAAGATGTTGCTTTTTTTTTTTTTTTAAGAGATTAGCAAGAATTAGAGAAAGGGGAAAATGAGCTTTCAAAGCATCACTGGTTTCTTTTCCAGATAATATTTCCAGTTTCACAAATGTTGTGTATTTCTCTACAGCCATCTCAGGAGTGGGCAGTGTCACTCTTTTTCTGGTTGTCTTGAGAACAGCGTAATGTTTTTTAAAGGGTGGAGGGAGACTTTCATTGCTGCTATCACCACCCAGTGAAGAATTTAAACAGAGAAAAGTGAAATAACTGGGAGGCAGAGAGAGGGAGGAGGTGGTGGTGAGAGATGGTTTCTCATGAGCTGTTAACAGAATCATGAGAGAAAAAGGGAAGAAAGCAGCTAGCTGATAATTTATTAGACCACCTTTAGCAGAAAAGAGAATTAAAATAAAAAAGAACTTGGCCGTAAGCAGTGTAGCATTTCTCACCTACTCGATATATAGAGTGCCCAGAACAAATATAAAGTCTGCCAAAGAAGGTGACATCATGTGGAAGCCTGCAGTGGTTTAGCTCCACTGCTGGGAGTTGAAAGCAGGTGAACAGATTGTTTAGCATCAATTATTTTAATGATGAATCATCAATTAGTTTAAAAAATGAATTTCCTATTATATGCCTGACAGTGATGGTCATTCAAACCCTAGAAATATCCGAAGAACGATGTTCACCATATAATACAAACTCTCTTTTTTGAAAACTCTTGTTTCTTTACAAACACTCTATTTTTATAGGTGATAAATTGTCTAGGCTACCTCATTCCCTAGCAGGACTGCATAATAGTCCTGAGACTGCTTAGAGAAGGCGTAGTTGTAGCAGCACCCAGTTCCTATCCCAAAACTTACCAGCATGGTTTCAGTCTAGAATAAGAGTAAAATATTGATTGTCGGAATTAATGTAGTATTTGCTGGTGATGGAGCTGTTCATCCTTTCCTGTATCACCGAATGCTTTGAGCTTGTTTGTGTGGCTCATCTACATGTATTTCTAGCAGAGATTTGTCAAGGAAGTAGGCATCATAATCACTAATAAAGCCTTTCATTGTATATTTAAATTAGAGCAAATTTAAGAGAAGACTGGATTATCAAATAGTGTGATTTCAGAATCAATTTTTGTGTAATTCTTGGCTTATGGTGCCTGGTATTGGGATCTAGTGATACAACTTCACATAATATGCTGTATCATATGGACTCATATTAGTACTGCCTTTCCATTTGAACAGAGTTCAAGAATTTTTAACAATTCATCTTGGAATACTTCCAAAAACTGGTTTTAATTTGGCAAAGTGCAGCAATTGGCACTGTTGGCTGAGCAGTCACATGCTGTTTCTAAACAGATGCATATGTTTGTATGTTCACTGCCTGTTTTGCATGTCTGGTGCAAATATGATGTAGTATCCTCCAGAAAAAAGAACTGTATGTCATTCAGCAGAGTATATATGCATACGTTTCTTCTTAGTACTGAGGATGTTTCAGTAGGGACCTCTGAGCCACGCTGAAACCTAGACCTTGTGTTCGTTATTACACCAAGTAAAACTGTAAAAGAAATTAATTGTCTCAAAGTAGACAAAAAATGAAAGAAGGAGATGATTTTCTGTCTTTCCTAAAATCACACGGTGCTTGCTTAGGGCCCAGATCTCCTCAGTCCTTTCCTTTGTCTCCCAGAGGCGTAATTTTCCTTGTGGGTTTAATTAAAGCATCCCAAACTTTGATCTTTCAGGTAGGCCCTTTTTCATACAAATTGGTAATCCCTGGGCTATGGTTATTATTACACTAAAATAATGTGGCTTTTCAGTACTTGGACTACATGGAGCTCTCACTAGGACATGTGTAGGATTTTGTGATGTCGAGCAGTTCCATTAAATATTACATGTATTGTTTTGAGAAAGTTTAGCTTCATAGAGAGTAACTTTGGAACATGTTCAAATATTATTGACACTTGTGCCACGTTCACATTCAGGATGGCCTAGTTCAACATCTGTTCCTGATTAAGTGATCATCTAGTATTTCACAGATAATTGAGACATGAGCTTACTGTCTTCTAGGCCTACCAGAGAAATCGGAACCAGGCTTTCTAGGTGGATGGTTGTGGTGGGTTGACCCTGGCTGAAATGCCAGGTGCCCACCAAAGCCACTCTATCACTCCCCCTCCTTAAATGGACAGGAGAGAGGAGAGGAAAAAAAAACCATAACAACAGGCTTGTGGGTTTGAGATAAGGACAGGGAGATCACTCAGCATTTACCATCATGGCCAAAACAGACTCAACTGAAGGGAAACGTAATTTATTGCCAATTAGCTCAGAGAGGAGTAATTAGAAGTAAAACCAAATCTTAAAACACCTTCCCCCCCCCACCTCCTTTCCCGGGCATAACTTTGATACCGATTTTCCTCCCTCCTTCCTCCAGCAGCACAGGGGGAAATCAGGGAATGGGGGTTGGGGTCAGTTCATCACACTGTTGTTTTCTGCCACTTCTTCCTCCTCAGGGGAGGACTCCTCTCACGTTTCCCCTGCTCCAATGTGGGGTCCCCCTCACGGGAGAAAGTCCTCCATGACTTCTCCAACGTGAGTCTTCCCACAGGTTCAGTCCTTCGTGAACTGCTCCAGCGCGGGTCTCCTTCATGGTGTGCAGTCCTTCAGGAACCGACTGCTCCAACGTGAGCCCCCCTCACGGGGTCTCTAGCAGCAAACCTGCTCCAGCGTGGGCTTCTCTCTCTCCACGGGCCATAGGTCCTGCCAGGAGCCTGCTCCTGTGCAGGCTTCCCACGGGGTCACAGCTTCCTTCAGGTATCCACCTACTCCGGCGTGAGGGCCCTCCACGGGGTGTAGGCAGTCATGTGCTCCACTGCCCATGGGCTGCAGAGGGACAGCCTGCCTCACCATGGTCTTCGCCACAGGGGAATTGCTGCTCCACCGCCTGGAGCATCTCCTCCCCCACTTCTTCACTGACCTTGATGTCTGCAGGATGTTTCTCTCACATATTCTCACTCCTCTCACTCGCAGCAACTACTGCTGCGCAACAACTTTTTCACTCTCTTGAATACGTTATCACAGAGGCGAAAAACGCTGTCGCTGATTGGCTCGGCCTTGGCCAGCGGTGGGTCTGTCTTAAAGCCGGCTGGTGTTGGCTATATCCGACACAGGGGAAACTTCTAGCAGCTTCATACAGAAGCCACCCTCCCACCCCCCCCGCTACCAAAACCTTGCCACGCAGACCCGTTACAATGGTAAGACCTGGTTCAATGCTGGGTGCAATTCTGATCACAACATTTACATGGGGTGTGATCTGAATAGGATTTATCTGTTACACCCTGTCTGCAAGCAGAAGTACCAGCAACTTCAGTGTTATATCCCAGAATTAGGAGGAGAGAAAGAGATGAAGATTTCTCCAACACAGAATAATAAAAAGGGAAAGTTCTTGAAAGCTCTACCCACGTTAAAGTTTTTCCCTTGCTTACTCTGAAAATCTGAATTTGTGATCCTTCTTTTGCCTTGACAAATACGTTTGTCATACAGCAAAGGAATGAATCTACCTAGAAAACAACTGCTTGGTGACCAGGATATGGGGAGAGAGTTTGTTCCCTGATGGAGTTTGTCCAAAGAGGTAAGTGGGCTCACAGAGAAAATGACCACAGCATGACACTTATGTGCTGCAAGAGGCCCCAACTAATTTTGTCATCTATTGTCCCAGAGCAAGGTGCATAACTCATTATTGTTCATTATAAGTTGTAAAGACAAGCTCGCTTCTGGTCAACAAATACAATATTTAATCTTTTCTGTGTGTTGGTACTCTGTTTAGCTCATGGCTACAGTTTTTAACCAGAGATTATTACTCTGCTATTAGGCCTCAAAGGTCCCAGAAGGAAAGGACTACGATCTTTGTTTCTTTTCTTCCTCTATGATTAATGTTCCCTAGAAATGCAAGCCTGTGAATAAGTAATCTAATATATCCACCCCTGTTAGCAGCTCTCTTAGTTGCAGGATTTGATTTCTTTGTGCTGCAGTTTATCTACATGCATCTGTGGATGTGTGTGTACATGGATGTGCAAAAGCAGACAAATGCTTTTTCTCCTGGCACTTGCTTTATGTTCCTTCTTTAGGACCTATAAAAACAGTTGTAAGGAAACACAGTCAGAAGCACTGCAATACAATTGCAAATATCAGCAATGTATTGCAAATTCAAATTGCAACACCGAATCGTGCTAGTCTGCTAAATAATCACTTGTACAGAATTCACTGGTCTGATAGGCCAGTTGTATTTATCTACTTCATTTGAAAAAGCAGTAAGGATGTGAAAAAGCAATTCTTAATCAGATAATTAAAAAGTGTATCCCACCAGACTTCACCAAAACTCTTATAGCTATCCTTCAGAAGTAAGGATCATAAACGTTGTCTCCACAGCTATAACTCCTCCTATAAACATTCAATCCTGAGAAGTTACGCCACTTTAATTTCACTTCTGCTCTGTATATTTGTTTTGCATTTGTTTTTCTCTGACAGACCTGTTATCTGTGTAACCATAGGGTTTTTTCTTGCCAGGTATTATCAGCCGCCAGGAGGCAGAAGAGTTGTTGATGAATAAATCTGAAGGAACATTCCTGGTGCGAGTCAGTGAGAAAATCTGGGGCTATGCGTTGTCTTATCGCCAGCAAAGTGGGTTCAAACACTTCCTGATTGATGCTTCGGGGGATTTCTACAGTTTCTTGGGGGTAGATCCAAACAGACATGCAACACTGACGGATCTTATTGATTTTCACAAGGTAACACTTGCTAGGTAGAGATCAATAACTCAGTGGAAGGCGTTAAAAATTTAAAGCGGAACCATGTAATTTGAACCCACGCTGGAAAGTAGTAGTAACCATAGTAGGGAAAAGAATATATGTATATATTCTACAGCAAGCCTAGCTGTAACATTTATGTCTTTTGTTGAAGTGAATCAGAAGACTTTTGCCCTTCTTTCAAATGCTTCAGCATGTATTTGTGTCCCCTTCTAAGCAGATTTGTATGCAATGCATACTCTCCTGGGCTAAAAACAGACTAATAAGGGCTGCCAGAGCTAACACTTTCTGAGCCTCTTTGCTGTACAAAATCAGATTGGAAATACCATAGAAAGGTCTTTCAATGAAATTTCAGCATTTTTCGGCCTTTGATGTAAGGGCTGTAATGTGCAAAAGTGAAGGAGTGGAGCCCTGTGGTAAAGAAGGGAACATGGAGGGGTTCTCTTTTAGGGTTGTGCTAAGGGTCATTCTTTATTATCCAAAACAGTATTACAAAAGTAATTTGCTTCTTGTCTTTGACTTTAGATAGGTTTGAATTACTTTGCCCCTGACTTGTGATTTTTGTTGCCAGACTGTGACTGTTTTCTGATAGAGGAGGTTGTTTTTATCATCTTGCATCTCTCCCCATCTTCATCAGTTTTAATTATGCTTAAAAAAACCTAAGAAAACTTCACCACCTTTACAATTTCTCTTCATCTTCTCTTTTCTTTTCTCGTTTCCTTTCTTTTTTTATCCTCTTCTCACTCTTGTCTCAAACTAATCCTATTATTTTTCTCTTCCTCCTTTGCTTCATAGCTTTTAATTTTTTCAATATTCAGTCTCACAGACACTAAGCAGAGATTATTTTTCTTTTAATTTCCCTTCTCTTTTAAATCTTTCTTTTATTTCAGCTAGTTTGCAGCATCTCTTCAGTGTTGCCTTAGTGTTCCCTCACAGATCACCATGACATTTCCACAAATTATTATTTCCTTATGGGAGGATAGTAGGTGTTACATTTGACCAAAAAAATACCTTCTCCCCTAATTTGATTAAATTCTCTCTCAATGGCCACTTTGGAAGCCAAAACAGCCCACACTCTTCTTCATCTATCCTAGCTTTTACTGTTGAGCATGACATTATATGGTACAGAATATCCTTTTGGCCAGTTTGGGTCAATCAACTGGGCCGCGTCCCCTCCCAACTTTTCACTTATTCCCAACCTACTCACTGCCAGCAGGGCCTGAGTGCAAGCACTGATCAGCAATAGCCAATACATTAGTGTGTCATCAACACTGGTCAAGCCACCAATTCAAAACACACCACCGTACAGACTGCTATGAAGAAAGTTAACTCCATCCCAGCACGACCCAGTACAACTGGAAAGAGTCCAACCAGGGTCTTGTCAGGGAAAGAAAAGCACACATACAACACCTCAAATGAAGATTATCAGGCATTGGATGTAGGAGCTGTGGCTAAAATAGTAACCCCTGTGCTCCTGGAGGGGGGTGATGGTGACAACCAATTCCAACCACCTCTGCTCCAGCTATGTTCCTGTATTTTCACCGCAGCTTATCCTAGACGATCACTCTGCTAGAAACACATCTATTCAGCGGCAAGGCACTTGTCAGAAGCTTTTAGTTCCTGATATTAAAAAAAAAAAAAAAAAAAAAAAAAAATGATCCCCTGATAATAGTTATATAGCTCCCCCTGTAGTAAGCCTGTTAGAGAAACTGGTGCACCTTTAATGTCACCACACAGTTCTCTTTTAACTGTCTAGGTTAATACCTATATTTAAACTGTTCTCTTTGGCAATCATTTCAGGAGGCATCTTATCCTGTCTCTCACATGGTTTTCTTTGAAGCTTTTCTGCCTGTGCTTTCTGGTGAAGTACATTGTCAAGTGTCCCAAAGCCTTCTGTAAACCAACTATGCAATCTTTATGTAAACAGTGTTTACATAAAGTGCTGTGGGCACACTTCTTGCAGCTATTGCTATATTGTCTGGAAAAGCTGCTACCTCCTCAGGACTATTTTTGGCAAGAGTATACTTTCCCACCCCAAAAGTTGCATGGACTTCTCTTTGAGAGTCCTTTTCACTTTCAGTCAAAATAAGCAGGGCTGGCATAACTACTCTTTTAGTTTCTTATACATATGAATCTAAAACTACTTCATTTTGATTTTAAAAAATAAGAGATCACTTGAGCAAGTGTGCATTTTCTCTAATTACTATTTGCATTTAAATACCGTGTGGAAAGCAACAATAACATATTCAAGATCATTGCTAAATCTTTGCATTTACTGTCTCATAACCTTCTCAAAAGCATTTGAGTAGTAACTTTCTGAACTTACTCTCAGTCTGATGTAGTGATGGGAAAGGAAGCACAACTGGGAGCCTGCATGTGTTCTGAGGAAATCAGACACCAAATTTCCATTGAATTCCCATAAAGACTAGATACGTTTTGAAAATGTGGCTCATCTATAGATCCATAACTTGGATCTAAACTTTCAGATGAAGGATTGCTATTTTAGTCAATATAATTCTGGATTCTGACTCATTTTGGTGCATCTATAAATCTCAAACTTCTAAAAAATAAAAATGAACTATCATTACTTTAGGAACAAGTGCAAACACAAAGTTCTCTACTTTTCCAGTTTTTTGTATTCATCTTGGTAATCAATTACTGGAATGACAGACTTGGCATGCAGGTATTTAATTAATGAGAACAGGTGCTATTTGTAAAGACTGTCTTTCCCTAGTAAGGTTAGTATCTTCCACCTCTCTGTAAACAGTCAGAAAGCTGTTACTGTTGTGTGTAAGCACTCAACATTGAGCTCTTGCTTGGCCTGCCTGGGGAAACTTCTTTCATCCCAATGACTACAGAAGTGGCATAGTGGGACTGGCATATGTCAAATTAACCTTTGAGAATATCCTTTATAGACATTTATAGCTGTTTTTCTCAAGTAGCGTAGCAACTTACAGGTAGTGCAAATTACAGCCTTTTTTGTACACCGTTTGATTTCACTACTTGATACAAGCACAGGTGACTACTAGCATAAGTACGAGATAAAGAACGAAGAAAATGAATAGTTGATAGGACCCCTTTGCTGATCTGTATTTTATCAAGCATTTATTAATAATTGGTTACCAATTACAGTAAGTGGTGTGATGGTCTTTGTTGCTATCAGTTGCTTTTCTTTGAAGACAGGGAAAGGCTTAGTCCTTTGATATTTTAATTGGTTTTATTTTTCTAGGAAGAAATCATCACGTCCTCAGGTGGGGAGCTGCTACTGGAGCCATGTGGACAGCAGAAGAATCCACCAGACTACAGCCCTTTATTTGAATAACTGATCCAGGACTAACAGGAATGCATTCTGGATAGCTGTAGTAATAGATAGCTACAAAAGTAACCACTGAGAAGTAGTTAAACTTCCAAAGCCACTGGTCTTGTGGCCAAAAGGTATCCTTGTTAGAAGGCCCAAAATATTCCTGTTTTGCATCTGAATTGTCATGATTATTCATATTGCTAATATTTTAAAGGTGAGAAATTACTGGCACATTACAAATGAGGACTATTCCTAGAAATTTTTCAAGGGATTGTGGCCAATTCCACTGAACACTGAATTCCTATCTTAATTTTCTTAATGTTTGAGATTGAAAATGCAAAATGCAGCAGTAAGTATGGGCAGGAACTATTCACAGAGTATTGTATGAAGTACCAATATTGATGAACAGATTCTTTTTTCCACAGTAGGGTTTGTCAGTTTCTGTTGTCAGTCTCATTACTCAGTGGTGCACTTTTGATAGAATGAGAAGCAATCTTGAAACATCCTTTTGCAGTTTGTGATTGCTTAGATGGTTAGGTGTAGCGGGAAACTTGCCATTATGCTTTTGAATTCAGGCCTACAAAGTTCACTACAGCAGAGACAGAATAAGGTCATTCACATTTTATTTACAATTTCATGCAGTCCAGCAGCCTTGGAAAGAATTTTACTCCTGTACAGAAAGTGGTGAGTTTATTCTGAACTATTTACTCTAATGAAAGGAGTTTGATTTGCAGCAACAACAGCTCTTCTCACTGGCCTTGTCATATTTTCTGCTTTCTGATGTGCAAGACACATGCTGGAGCTTCCTAGCTTTACTTTGCTATAGGACCAGGTATTTTCCTTAGCTGACCTATGAGTGAAGGTGGGGGTGGTATATTTATCCATATAAAAGGCACAGCTAATTACATTATCATCATGCTATTTAACATTTAAAAAAAAGACGCATACAATATGTTCTTGATCCATTTGTTATACATACTAAACCCCATGAAAACAGAGCTGTAGCCTAGATGCATGGAGCTGTTTCTTAGTGTTTGAACTATCAAAAAAAAAAAAAAATTTCGCCACAGCAATTTGGCCTCCTTTCACTCTGGGCTGTCACACGGTATAGATGAGGTCCTGCATGGTAAGCTGGATACTACTGAGGCAGCCAGTTCAGGAAGTGGAGTGAAAGAGTTGCGGAATCTTTTACTATTACCTCCTTGCTCTATTCCCATGAATGGCTATAGAGAGAAACTGCTGGGTGCAAAAGTGTTCATTTCAACTCCAAACATTCATTTTGCAGGGCAGTATTTCAAATAACAGGGTTGTGACACTTTTGTATGCAACTGATTTGTTTCAAGCGTGAAGTGGGACATGAGGGAAGTAGTTGTGTCCCTACTGGTTAGTCTCAATAGTCATGCCTTTAGTAGGCAGTTTCTCAGTACTTTTTCATATGTGATAGGTATTTTGAGATGTAAAGTGGGCCAATCCGTATGTGTCACTATACCTCCATGGTTAATTTTGTCCTGGGAATCTGAACACATAGGAAATGTACACTGAGTGTATTTCTATATGCTACTTCTTTGGGCAGTCTCTGAGTTCCTATGTGGATCTCTTCCAAATCCTAGTGCAGACTTCCCTCCCGAACTCTGCATAAATCCATCTCTTCTCAAACAGTCATTTCTCTTGACTCACTGTTACCTTCTATAGTTTGTCTGACCTAGATGGTAAGCTCATCTAGGAAAAGAAACTTGTCTTATCCAAGCTTATAAAGCACACTTACATTTAAGGTGCTACAATAATAATAAATATCTGTGATAATAATAGCAATATATTTCATCATTAATTCTACAGTTAGCCTGTATTAAAGCTTGGATTTTTGCACACAAACTTCGTTGTTGTTCAGGAAAATTTTCTTTTGTTAACATTGTTTTTTGTGTGATTTAATCCATCGATGTTTGTGACCCATGAAAAGAAAATTCTAATGAACTTTCCACAGAGACTTAGCTGGACAGTTTCTGTATTAATCACTTGGGACACTGGCTCAGGAGGTTTTAAGTAGTTACTGTTAGCACCTCATAACAAATCAAATCAGGACACAGCAAATAAGCAATGCTTATTAGCTGGAGCAGCTGTTCTTAGTGCACAGTGCTCAGGTAAGAGGAGAGCTGGGCTTTTCACAGCAAGTAGGCTTACAGAGTAGGATGTTCTTTAGCTATGTGTCTGATACCTTGAGAAAAAAAGGTGACTTGGCAGATAGATAAAGGGTCAAGATATGCAAGTGGTCTTGGAATTTTGTTAAAGTGTGGTCCTTTGCAGGTCACCAGGGCCTGGATTCTTAAACGGAATACAGCTCTGCAACTCTGAACACAGGAACACTTACATAGGCCTCAGAATACACCTGGTACAGGTATATAGTCACTGAGTCCAGCGACCAGAATGTGGAGCTCAGCACAGAGCCATTCACCGTGGACTCTGTAAAATAATCACAGTCAGTTGCTTTTTTTTCCAATAGAACATTCACCAAGTGCAATCTACCTTCTCCAAAGAGCCCCAGTATCTACCAGCTGCTTCCTCTGAGAAACTAGCTCTGTACTTGCTCCCGCTATAGAGGCATCTCAAGAAACACCTCAGCCTCATGTTATTCACTACTGCACGTTTTCCATCACAGAACAACTGGACCCCTACTTCAAAGAAGACATGCAATTTTCAAAGTTTTTTGAAGATTACTCAGCCCATTGTACACAATTTTGTACACAGAAAATTGAAGAATAATTAATGTTCAGAGACTGATAATAATATGGCTATTCATTTCTAGTGACACAATTCTCAGCAACTTCTTGCATTTTGTTTAGCTGAAAAGAAGGCTTGGAAATATTAGCTCTTTAGTTTATGTGTCCTCTTGTGATGTAATTAATATCACAACAGCATCATCGTTTTCATTTCAGTGCACATTTCCTACTTCTAATTTTCTAAATTTTTCTGTCTGAATTCTATCCATTTCTCACTCTAGGTTTTACCTGGCTTTAAAATAAATCCCTTGTAAGTTCCCCTGCAAATGAAATTACTTGGAAAGCTTCAATTTCATCTGAGAGTTTTATTATACTAATAACTGTCACAATTCTCAAGTAAAGGAATAGCACTTTTTTTTTTCCATAGCCCCACAGAAATAATGAAAAATATCCAGCCAATTCATAGAGTTACCAGGAAAGAAAAACTGAACAGTACATAACCAGAAGCAGCAGCAATAAAATACTGTGCAACTTAACCGAAGATAAATTTTGAAGGAAAAAAAAGGAGATCTCTGCAAGCAGAAATTAAGAAGAACAGAAGCTTTCCTTGGTAGAGATATGCAGCTGCTGCCGATACACTTGAGGGCTGTGGGGAAAGCACAAATGTGGAGATGTTTTCTAAGCTAACAAATGTTTCTTTTTGCCTTCCGGAAAATAAATGGACTATGAAAAAGTAACCAGTTAGTGGGAAGAATAGAAGTGAAAGAGTAAATAGGAAAATTAAGAAAATAAGAAAGGGGAAAATGTGCTTATCCCGTTGTTTTGAAAGCATTTTGGATTCCTCCCTTACTCTGGGAGGAAGACTGGACGCTGCTACCTCCATTTTGCTCTGCAACTCTCCAAGATTTCAGCTTTGGGCTAAATCTGCCTTGGAGTAGATTTTGCACTCTCAGTCTGTAAATTGAGCTGGCCCACACTGGTCTTGAGTGCTGCATCTGCTTCATGCTGTCTGGCTCTACTTTTAATGCTGTCTGAAGCTGTTCATCACTGTATACAAAATCTTTTTAGTGTGGCAGTTTCATTGTCTGGAATGGCTCTCTTTATTGTGTTACACAGTGACATTCAAGTCTTGCTTTCTGATCTCTTTTTCTGGTGGTAGCTATTGTCAAGTATGAGAGGTGCATGTTATGGATTTTCATTGTAAGATTTCCTGTCAATATTGCTCATCAATGAGACCACTAGGAATATACTGACACCCCTATTATGGTAATTCTGTTTCATAAGGAAAAATGCTGCAGCAATAAAGAAACTTAAACTTTTAAATGAATCAAACTTTTCTTCATATCTGTTTCACAGCAGTAAAATATGGCACACAAAGTCTGAAGTTTGTTTGCACCTATCTTTGAGAAAGCAGGTCTTAAGGATTTATTCTTGCTTCTTCCTAGATCCACAGATGCATCCTTTTTTTTTCTAATTTTGTTTTAATCTTATTGTACATAGACATCTCCAGTTTAATACTGTTCTTTTCTCTGAAAGAGAACAAAAAACAAGCAAAGAAATTGACAGTGATTGTGGATGAGATTTTCAAGGCTACTCAAAGAAAATAGATGCCAGTCTATTACCTCTTATAATTACAGGAATGAAATAATTATGTAGTATAAGTATTTACATTTAGTTTTATAAAAGAATATTCCAAGGCAACTATTAAGTACTAAATCCCTATTGTGCTGATCAAGTACTGAACAAAAGAAGACAGGTCCTGCCTCAAGAAAGATACCTAAACATTTTAGTTATAAAAGATTATTTTCAGACTTACTGAATATAAACTGTTTCCAAAGACCAGATTCAGAGATAATTTACACTAGATTTCAATGACTTTGAATCAAATTAATAAAACCTATTTCTTCGCTGAGGTGAGCCAAGATTAATACACTGACTACAGTAAAACAATTCAATTTCTATGAGCTAGGGATCCATTTCTGCTCATTCTTCCCCCAGGTCCCCACAGACCTGAATACAGAGCCTTAAAGGAGTTACACCACATTTCACTGCGGTCTAAATTCTTCTCTTTACATAATGCCACAACTCAAACCTGGTCTCAGGTGAAATGTGGTAGTTCAGTAGGAGAAATTTTTATCTTCCTTTGTATGAATGTATTTGCATAACGTCCAGGTTGGAGTTTATTTTTCAATTATTTTCAAGGACTGACATTCTTTTCTGGTTTGTTATGCCTTTGCTTTCAGTTTCTTTTTTCCCTCCCCAAGAGAATAGGGTTAGTGACCTCTGTGAAGTAATAATTCGTCCCTAGCTGGGCTATCAATTGCAGAATGAGGTGTTTGCACTTGACCAGATGTTTGATTTGTGCTTCCTGAGATGAATCTTCTGGATACAGGCTGTCTGATGATAATGGTGTGTAATTGATTTTTATACCTAATTTCTTGCCTTGTAAGTGCTGTGTGAAACCTTCTCTTCAAATATTTGTTTACTGCTAGTGATTAGTTCTGTAGCTTGTATATTTACATTATGACTCATAGCTAATGCAAATTTTCTACTAGGCTGGAGCCTTCAATGAGTTTGGTTTCTTCTCTCTTGGTATTTCTTCCAGTATTGTTAAAAACATCATTTTATGGTATCTTTATTAAACATCAGTAAGTGATTTTTCTTATGGAGAACAAATAACTTCAGAAGAGATTGGACATTTAATTTGGTCCTAATTGTGTTCATTTGATCTATGTGCAAAGAAAACACTTAGCATGTTAATGCCTTCTCTAAAGTTTAGCTGCCATTTATTCCCTGTTCTCCGTTTGAATGAGAGCTTTATGTGTCATACGCTCATGAGCAATGGAGAGAAAAGAGAGGCAATGGGACTGTCTTATTCCATATATTTTTACAAATAACAGCAGGCAAAGTTTTGAATTGAGTATTTCCTGAGATGCAGTGGGTTTTGTGCTTAGCATTCAGAGGATCTAGGCTGACACCTATCATGGCAACTTTCCCCTTACACAACAGAAATGGAAGGTGTGAAAAGCGAGTTGAATGAGTAACATCACAGTGCCCCAGGAAAAGTACAGAAGTAGCGCAGATCAAGAATATGGTAAAAACCTATTTTGTATATAGGTGTGTAGAGCTAGGAGTGATTGTAAATTCTTGTTTGGTAGAAGTTAATTCTTTTGATTGTACAATTGTCATTAATGGTCAATGCAAGTGAAGACATGGCCAATCTTAATGCACTTCCATGAATTCATAGAACACAGATTGCTTGAAAGGAAGATCAGAGATACTTGTCTTAGACAACAGTTAATATGCATTATTGTATGATATTTGGGGCAGAGAATTTTAAAATGTATTATGCATCACTATCAGGATATGAGAGTGTAGAAGTTAAACACTGCTTACCACATAAAGCATAATGAGCTTCTCAGTGTAATTTTATAGATCTTAAAAAGTCAGCAAAGAATAAAAGTATCCCTGGTTATATTGGTCTCCTGTAGGAAATACTGTCAGTATTGTAAACAAGAAAATGTCTTCTCATCTAGGAGTTTGAGCTTAATAATGGACTTAAATATTACAGCAAATCATTTCAGAGAGCTGTACACTGAACACTGCACTCCTGTTAGTAAGATAGCCTGTTGCGTGTACACTTGTTCTTGGTTCTCAAACTTATCTTGCTCGTCACAGCCTGATGCTAATGAGAACTATGGTTTTAGTAAGTCATTCAAATCCAACTTTGTGGAAGAGGAATTTAGGTATAGGTTTCATTATCATTTTTACCATTAACGTTTTCTCTTAGGGAATCCCAGAAAAACAGAAAATTTCTAAGACTGATGACTAAGTGCACACAGTTCTGGTCTGACTGCTAGTCAGTATTTTGTTACCTTTTATGTGCTGTACTCACAGCACACTGACTCATTCATTTTGAATTTCAGTATGCTCTGTGCTACACTGGAACCTATCTACATTTTTAGTAGCAAAACAGTAAAGAGGTGTGCATGTAAACAAACTGTCCTATGGGATGAGAATGTTCACTGAATTCTGATGCCGAGTCCCCACAACATCCACTGGAGTTCATGTGGCAATCCTTAATTGATAAATATGAGATTTTTTTTATAAGGCCTGTTCATCAGAATCACTTTTCACTTCCCCCAGAAAGAAACTGAGCTACTCGAAAATCTTCCATTGACACTTTTTAATGGAGAAAGTTGGGGTTTCAAAATGCAAAGCTTAATGAAATTATTTCAGTTTTTTTAGAGTAAGAAAGATTAAAAGTATCTAAAGGCATTTTTAATTGCAGAAAATATGAAAAGTATGCACAAATTTAACACAAAAAAAAATCTATTTTATTCAGCCCTAAAAGAAAATGTGCTGAATTAGGTTCCCAAGTCAATACAGAGATTCAATGTTTTTGACATTTCGTTAGGTATCCATTCTCTGCCTTAATGCTAGTTTCCTTTTAAGGGAGAATGAAAATACCTGGGGAACAGTTATTCAAAATGTCATGCCCATTAAATACCTGATTTGACAACTGAAATAAATTTAAGAAGGTTTAAATAAGATCCCAGATAATGTTTTCTCCAGAAAAAAATCAAGCTAGTAAGGTGGGTGTATTCAGAAAAAAGAACTGATATATATTGTTCACAATTTCAAATATTTTGTGTTACATGCTTGGATCCTTACAGTATGATTTCCATTTATACACTACTAAAAAGTGTGAGCACTGAAAAATAATTAATGTAAATGGAATAATAAATAACATCATGGAAATTAAGTCTGCTGTTCTCATTTCTCTGGAAAAGGCTAATTCTATAAGCCCTATGTTTATGTAAAAGACTAAGCCTATTAATTAACTTTTGCAGGGAAAAGGATCTAATTTTCCAAGTTGTCATTGTGACTAATCACAACAGAAACCTCCTCCTGGATGAAGGGCTCTGATTAAGAAATACGAAGTTCTGACTACTTGTTCAAATACCAAATGGAAACATTTGCAATGAAGCAGTTGCATGCCAATGCAAAACATCCCACAGAACAGCCATTGTTGCATAGCAAAATAGCTTGGACTCCAGTTGTTCACCTTAAGCTGGATTAGAAACTTTGACTTCATGCAGCATTCCAGGTCAGTCTATCAAATGTCACTGCTTGTTTGAGGAGACACGGGGTCAGGAAAGTGTGAAAACTTTTGAAACCTTGAAATATTTCCATGACAGGAAAAATACCACTTCCCGTTCCCCACCCTATGTAAGAGTCAGTTTGTGAAACCATTGCAGACAGCTTTTTCCTCTTGGTCAGAGACATTTAGACAATTTGTTGAAGTCAATGAGAAGTAAGTGGGGAATAAGTATTTCACAGCCAGGTCATTTTTTATTCATTCTGTTCTACAGCATCGCACATACAGTCATGAAGTGCTAACCCATCTGTTCTCGGAAGTTGTTCAAATCCAATGAACTAAAAATATTTTGTCTGCCAAGGAGACAGTCAAGGTGATTTGAAAAGGTTTGGATGCTTTTACTTTGGGCCACAGTCTGCAGATAAATTAAGAGTCATCAGGGCTTGGTTTTTTTTTTTTCCTCTTCTCCTCTCCCAGACCTATTAATAATGAACCAAATTCACAACGACCAAGGAGAAACCTGCCTGCTGGCTAATATTCTGTTTGTAACACTATGTCTGCACCTGCCCACGGTGCTAAAATTAATTTCAAGTTACACTTTAGATGATCACTTGCCGTATCCCTTTATAAAGCTTTTTTATCAATGTCTTTGGTGGTTCATTTTGTATCAGCAGCAAATCAATGAAATTTTAATGGAATGAAGTGCTCTACTTGAGACTGAATTAATGTTGCTTTACCTGTTTCAATACTGTGTGAAGTTTTCAAAGACTAGAAGGATGATACTTTTTCAGATTTTTTTTTCTTCCATGACTTTGTTTCTGCGCATGGTGGCATCCTTGTGATCAGCTGTAGTAAAGTTTAGAAGTATTAATGATCTTAGTTTAACATTAGCAATGCGCTGTGAAAGATGATACAAAAATGGGGGGTTTGAAGCTGATAGCTACTTGTAAACGTAAATGCCGCAGAGATGTAGGAAGGAACACATTAACTCCTGGAATACTAGCTGGGGAGTGAGAAAGGATCTAAAATGGTTTAAAAATCTCCAAGGTAATGCAGTAATTAACCATGTACAGGGAAGTACAAGGTCATGAATGGAGTTCCATTCTTTAAAACTGCAGGAGGAGCCTGTATTGTTGTCAGAATAATCCTACAGCACTGCAAGAATAATAGCAGCCACTGCACCCACCTCAGAGCAGCCTGTGAAGTGCAGACGTCTTTCCCGCCAGCTCAGCACAGAGGGAGTACTGAGGCTTTCAGTGCATAAATCCTGCCAGTCGATGTTTATCACAAATTAAGAAACTTGTGGATCTTGAGAAGCTCCAACTACCATGGCGTTCTCCTGGAGCCATCGGTACAGCAAAGAAATTGAACAATTTTATTCCCTTGTAGAAATTATTTCTTTCTGGTCCTCTAAGCCATATGAATTAACTACGTGGAATTTCACGTTATTTTTCACCACTGTAGATGACTAAAAAGCATATGACAAAAGGAAATTACTTCCACTCAAGCCTAAATAGACTAGGAGGAAACATAAACCTTCCCCTGACAGTTTTGCTCGAGGCCTGTGCTCCAAGTAGTTGCGGTTTTGTGTGCAGCTGCAGCCCGGCCACGTGCCGCCTGTTGCTGGGCGCGGCGGGTACAGCTGGGTGGCACTGGTCGCAGCGCTGGACGTGGGCACCTGCCACACGACAGCAGAACTGGCTGTGGCCTTGGCAGGGCGCAGCTGAGGCTGCGTGGCCCTGGCAATGTCTTTAAATCCCAGCCTTCCCTTAGACCGAGCATTCCAGCAGCTTTTGGGCTCCTGCGCATTTCTTAAAACGATCAGGCCTCAGGCGCTGACGCCCACCTCTTCCACGCGTGCACCCAGCTGCCGGTTGCCTCAGCAGGAAAGCGGGTACGGCCTAGACCGCTCCCTCAGACGCCTCCCCAGGCTAGAGCCCTGCGGCGGAAAAGGCTGCCTGGCTCCAGCCCGTCCCGAAGGCGGCTGTTGGGCCTTTTGTGCTTCAAATCTGGTGATTATTAGCCATTCTAAAAACAAATGAGAGAAGCGTTGAGATAGGTACCAAACAAACAACGCTTCTTGTTTTGCGTTGGATAAAATTCTTTTAGTTGATCTAAATTCACCGGAACTGATCTGGGTTCATCGCTTGGCTTTGCTTTTGTCACTGATTCTGACAGACTTCCCTTTTTTCCCCACCTGCTCCCCTGGCCCAGTCTGTCAGCGTGGCAGCCGGGCAGAGGGACTGTGCCCCAGCCCCAGCCCCGCCGCCACGGGGGCCAGGAGGTGCCGGGCGCTGCTGGGTGCCTGGTGGAGCCGGCAGCGGGGTGGGGGGGACGGGATCGGGCTGTCCTGGCACAGTTTGCTCATGTGCTCCGAAGTGAAGGCTCATAGTCTGAGGTTTTAATCTTGCAGCTTTACTGCAGGAACCCTTCGGTAGCTTTTTTCATCTGCCAAAAGCCTCCTGTTTACTGAGTCCAATCCGAACCAGGGCCCAAAATAATGGTCTGATAAAAACTTTTTCCATGGGTTGATTGCTCTCAGGCTGAACATAGCAGATAATTTACAGATTGACAAGATAAAACTGGCAGTAGGAAATACAGAGGGGAATGCCGAACCATCCTGGTTTAAGGACCCTTCAGCTGCTGCAGGGGATTCAGTTATGCTGTTTGTGGCTGGACAATAGAAATGGGAAGACCATAAAGGAAGGAAGCTGCCATATTGCCTCCAAAGACAACGGGAAGGAGCCCTCTTCTCCAGTAATATTCACCTGATGGAGATGAACTGATCGTTAAGAAGCCTTTTTTTGCTGTTGTTTGACTTAACTTCCCAGAATTGCTAGGGTAATGGTGTTGGAATGCAGGAAAGATATTGGCTGATTTTTGAAATGGGAAAACCCACAGTGATTGCTAAGGAGGTTAGCGTCACTGGCACGATTTGTCTGAAGTTCAAGTTTGATCTAGAAGGAGTCTAAAGGAGAAAAAATTTCCAACTAGATTGTATCTCCGTGAATCACTAAAAGAAAAAAAATATTAGTTCAGTATCGAGGATATTTACAAAAATGTAAATGTTTTCCAATGTTTCCAATGGGTGTTGAATCAAGCCTTGAATGCAAAAGAAGGTAAATCTGCCTTCTGACCTTCACAGGCACAGCCAGAATACACATTAGCAGGGCAGCTTGTGTTTCCCTTAATGAAACTGTTTCTATTAAATGAAATAAAATGTATCAGTCTCTGAAATTCTAAATTTAAATCCTATCACTAACACCTTTGTCCACACAGCACTAAACACTATTTCAGATACAGTAAATCAAAGAAATGTCAAAATAAGAAATGTCTAAAATAGAATTGTTGTGATAGAGAAAGCAGAGTGGCAAACAGCTATGTTCTGGTTGATTCACTGTGTTTTGAGACAGTCTGTAAGCTTTCAAACACTGGGACTTTTTAATACATACTGAAATAATGCTCAGAAATGTAATGTAATACAGCACTTGCATAATAAGGAATGTTGTAAGTAGCTACCAAGAATACAATGGTGCCTGTTTTTCACAATGGAATTACTCTGGTTTGATTTCTTTTTCTAAAGTGATCTTAATATGCATCCTTTCCGTACAGAAGAACAAGTTAGAGAACATCTAAGCAAAGTTACTGTTTTCTTAAATAGTTCAGATGAAATGTTTATTCTTACTTAATATTTTGTGGATATTTTCCATGGTAGTTTAGTTTTCAACAATCCAAGGAGTCCAAAAGAGAAAATAAAGTGTAGATATATGATATTCTAATTTTGCTTGATTAGAAGCACCAGGTAAAAGATGAAGAAACTCCTGCCCTCATTCTGCACAGCACAATAGTGGGTTAAAGAGCCACTTCATGACATGAAAGAAAGGAAGCTTCTTTTAACTCAAAATGGAAGAATTGTAGAATCATAGAATAATTCAGATTTTGGGGGGGTCTTTGGAAGTCATGTTTGTACTAAAATTTTGGGATACCTTCCCCTGGACTTTTGTGGAGTTTGCTCAATTTTCTTTAATCTTTTGGCATCTGGGATTTTTTTTGTTTTTCCTTCCTTGCTACCACACCCTCTGGAGGACCACACTTGGCTAATTTATTGGTCCAACCAGTAAATTTTCAGATCCATCGTTGTATTGTTATGAATTTCTTTCTGACTGTCATTTCTCCTCATCTTTCAGCAAAGTTTTTGCTATACAGTTTTCTTTGGGGTTTTTGTTTATTTGTTTGGTTTTTTCTTTTGTTTTGTTTTTTTTTCCCGTTTAATCTTAGGTTACAGCAGAGATGCTGGAATTCATTGTGGGTGGAAGTTCTACTGAAAGAGGCTGAAAAGTATATTACAGAAGCCAACTGGGAATTCTTGCCCATGTTTAATTTTTGCAGTATTAAAATTCTTAATATGTATGTAATAGAGATATAGAGGTGGTTTTGTTGCTGGGGTTTTGTTCTTTTAGAAAATTTGATGGGGTACCAGAGTATTTGTTGAAGGCTTCATTTAGCCTAGACACCTGGAGTTTCTTCTTTAAGCTTGATTTTTTACAGTGACTGCTGCTGCATGTCTGACAAAATGCTGTTGCTGAGTTCTGTAACAGCTACAGATATGACTGAGAAAGTGTCAGGGGTGTTGGGAGGTATATAAGGAGAAAAAAAAGCAGCCCATTTCTAACAAAAGGATGCAAGGAAACAATTTTGTCTACTGACAGCAGGAAAGTGAATAAATATTGCAATAGTTGTATGTCTACCCAATGAATTTATGTTAGCATTGGAGTGATGTCCTGTCTCAGGAAGGCTGGTAGACCAGTGTTATTAACTTCTTTGATGGAGATCTTTCCTTTCAGGCAGTGAACTTGTGGTGTGAAATCAACATCTTGTTTATTGTTTTCCTTGTGTTCTTTTACTTCTTAGATGACTATGCATATTAGTACGTTATGTTTAAAAAAAAACAGTATAAAAGGTCTTAGTTGCATATCCAGAGCTAGGCTTCATTTTGGCACCATGATAGGTGTGGCCAAACTGAAAAGTCTCAGATTCAACGTAACTTTATATATACAATATATGTTCATCATGTTGGAAAAAAATATGATGCAAAATAATAAATTTGGAGCCTATGTTGAGGCACAGAAGGCTCTAACAGTTCTTGTCAATGTATTTAGACACACATTTTGAGAGTCCCTCATCGATAGTAATTGTTAGGCTATAAAAGGAGCCAAGGATCATGTTTTCTGGGACATGACTAACTGTACCACAACTCAGCCTGTGGGCTGGTTCAATGTTTCTATTTGATTTTTCTTGTTGCTCTGTTCTCCAGGTCCAAGATCTTCTGCTTATTTTCAGCGATATAGATATCTTAGAGATCTTCCCCTTCTTGATTTCGCCCTCCTGCCTTTTTTTTTTCTGTCTAGTGTTTGCAACTAAGCTCTAGTCACTTGAGTGCAGTGTTTAAGTATGCTTGAAGCATTCTTTTGGCAACCGTGCAGGAATAGTTATTGTAGAAAAGTTGTTGTAGGAAAAGTAGAGAAAAAAACCCTCAGATAAGCAATTTAGTTAAACAAAGAAAAACAGTTCAGGCAAACTGAATTCATTCTGCTTTTATACGTAACAACACCAGAACTCTTTCGAAGTTTAAGAACAACTCAGTGCCTCCACTTTCAATCTCCACTTAGGCACTCCTAAGTTCCTGGTTCTTACTGGTTTTGAACCCAGTGCTAAATGAGTGCTCTGCTAGTGCCTGCCTTATTCAAAACTCCTGGAAAACCATACAAGTCTGCTTTTATCCTCATTTTCCAACTTGTTAAATGTCTGGTATAAGAAGGTAAGTATGAAGCATGGTAAGTGTCAAAAGAAGACCTTTCTAGGAATAAATCCTCAAAGACCTGAATTCCATGAAAAAATTTCAGATTAGTGGCTGAACTCTAGTGCTTCATATAAAAACATCTGAACTTTTTGAGAACAGGCAATCTCTAATGAAAATGTGCTTATGTATTTTTTAATCTATCCTGCTACTTTGGATGATAAGTCCTTTAATAACTCTTCAGAATACATCAAAATGTCATGCTGTGCCCAAGGCCTAATTTTTTTCCCTCTGGATCGTAACTTAAAAATGAATGCTGTACAGTAGGAGATCGTTTTGGATTACAGAACAACTTCTCAAAATGTCAGTAGTAAATAGTCAGCAAATCCCTCATTATCAATAAAATGGCACTGATATTCAGTAAAAAGCCATTTGTAATACTTCCAAATCCATATCCTCACAAACTTTTTATCTTGTAGCAATCCCACCAGCACAAAGCAAAATACAGTTTAATGCAAGAGGAATCTTTAGGGGTTTTGCATGCCTAATGAACTTGAGTAAAGGTTTCACAAATTCCCACTGGACAAGGGACTTTGATTTTAATAGTGTTTTCAATGAAACCATTTTAAGATGTTTTTAATTCACATCTTTCATTACTGCAATAGATATAAAATCCTTTAATATGTGTTCAGATACCATTCATTTTCTAAATGAGAGTCTATTATTTTTTATGAAACTGCTTTGCTCTGAATACTAGCTTGAATGTCACTAAACTAATCTTGTTGAGCGTTTTGGTCTTTGACTTGTGTTTAGTTACCTTATTCATTTACACGTATTCCTTAAAAGCTCTCAATCCTGAGTGAGGTGAAAAACCCACCTCTCTAATGTTACTTGTGTGGAAATTGTACCTCGATAGGCCTAAAGTGAGTTTTCTTTGGTGTAAGTCAAGTGTAAAATTCCCACTGACTTCATTGTCAGAGAGTTAGACCCATATGAGAACCAGAGAAAGAAAACAAGTCAGTGGAAAAAGTACTATGAAAATTTTATACTGTCAGAGAAAAATGTGGTGATGTTCAAGACAAAAAAGTGTGAGCATAGTAATAGACATGCATTAGTGTTTGACTGAAGAGTGCAAGTTGGTTTAACTGCAGTGCTGGGCTTTTGGCACCACATTACTGTACAATTCATCTTGGTTCTGTAGATTTTAAGGCTGGGAGGATGAATTTGACTCTATGCTTTTGACTTTCCTGCTGAGGTTCCTGACTGAAAATTAGGTAGCTGTTTACTGTGAAGCTCATCTTATTTTACTTGATAGCTCATCCTACATTAACTTCTATAATGCATCAGCCTGAACTGAGCTGTTCTTGAATAAAAGACTCGCAAGGGCAAATCTAGGTATGTGGTTGCAAGGTGCTAGCCAGTCAATCATATGTGAAGTATCAGGAGATCTCGTCAAATATAACTCATAAGAAAATAAATTTACTAGGAGATAAGTGGGTCTGTAAAATTTTTGCCAAATTTTTGCCATTGTTATTCTTAACAATGAAAATTATCTTGTAAAATGTGTCTGCTACACCTTAGATATTGTTGCTTACAAGTAAACATTATTTCTGTAACATGCAGTACTAGGTCTTGAAATAGAGGTGTTTTTGAAAGGAAAACCTCTCAAATTTTTGAATCAAATTTGACTTCCAGAAATCATCCAGTAAAACAGTGCCACAAAGGTGTGTCAAAGTCATTGTCTAATCCCAAACCATTTAAAAATCAGATTCACGATCAGTAGCTAAGTTTCAAAGATATAAATTCTTTTTTATAACATATTACTTAGATGCCGATGACAGAAGTTGGTAGACCTCTGGATGACTTCATAAAGCCTGGACTGCCTGCATAGCTTTTCCTTGTCAAACTTGCGGTTCCTGAAAGTATTTTATGATTCTTTCTCCAGCTTCTTTTTCCAACTAAACTGCCAATCATGGTCCATAATTGAGCACTCGGCAATGTTGACAGTTAGAGGATTGCGTAGTTTAATCTCAGAGCACTTTCTGCTAGGAGTACAGATTAAACTACTGCAATGGTATGCCTCATTTAACACTTGAGCAGAGTTGGAAGCAGCTAGGGCTGAACTTGCTTGAATAACTCCATCCGAAAGGGAGAGAGAGCGTGCAAGTTCCAAAGGATAATCTAGACACACTTCAAGATGTAGAAAGCAGAGCTTTAAGATGTAAAAATGGGGCTCTAAGGTTTGGTGATCGTCACAATAACCCCTCTAAGGTAAAAGCAAGTAAATGCATGTCAAGCTGATTCCATAATCTATGCCTTGGGTATTATGTCTCAAAAGAACTTTAATCCTCAGTTTCAATTCATTCCCTACATGGGAATTTAGATTATTTTCTTCCAATGGCATTGTCTAGTCCTTTTGTCCTAACAGAGAAATATTCAGCCTTATCCAGAAGACCGGCACACAGCCAACACAGATTCTAAGTACTGTTTTGAAGCTCCTGAGTGGCTGTGCAGGAGGAGTGGCATACTGGGAAAACTGTAATAATGCCTCACCAAGAACACTGTGTTTCCACAGCCTGTAGAACAAAGCAGTAGGATGTGGCATGGAGATGGAACTGGAAGGAGTATTGGCTATGTGATGGGCTGCATTCCAGTGAAGGTCCACCACAGCAATAAGATAACGGTGGAAAAACTTCAAGCTGAACACCGAATACTTCAATACAAAATGCTAGGTGCCAAATGTTTGCTTTGCTGAGAGGATTTTTTGAATGTTACAGAAACAGTACATTGAGTTTGTGAAAAGGTATGCACTGCCCAAAGAAGAGAAGAGCAATTAAAACCCCATTAAAACTGATGTAAGGAGAAAGGCTTTGAAAAACTGATTCCCTCAGAGGTTCAGCATATCTAACTTCTTTCCTCTTGAACCTAGTACACAGAATCTGAAAATGAGAATATAGTCTAAATAGTCTTATTCACTCAGATATGAGTGAACCTTTTTGCTTTTCATATTCCTGCTGCAAGCAGACGTGAATGTGTTCCTCCTGTGCTCAGAGATCTGAAATCTGTGAGCATAGTGCTGAGTATCTGAATAATCCCTGAACCGAGTGAGTGTATATTAACTCAGCTCTGACACTGCAAATTGTTAAGCCTAGCTCATCATTTTTGGTGCTCAACTTGATGATCGTCTATAACTCATAATGCTGGAGTCAGGAAACTCCTGATGGACCAAAGTTGAAGAAGGAAGAAAGTGGAAAAAGATCTTGCCAGAGATGCTCCATATTACTTTCTCTTCCTTTTTTTGAAGTGCATCAATGTGCTACTTGATTTTGTTCAACTTGAAAAATTCGACAGTGATAATTATTCTCAGCTCTCTGTTACCATATTTCTTGTAAGCTTTAGCCTTCTTCTAAAAAATGTTTTTTGTGTATGGTAGTATTTATTCAAATGTTCAAGAGGTTTAGTCAACTAGGGCAAGCCTGCTGAACTGGGATTGTGTGTGTAGGACAAGCCCAATACTTTGACTAGTTGCCATATCTTTTAAAACAGTATTTTATTGAACCGGGCTGCCAGATCAGTTTTTTTCCCATTTGTTCTTGGTATAATAGGAGATCTTTTAGTGACCGTAGCATCCCTTTGTAGCTGGCTTAGTTTTGTAAAATATATGCTTTGAAATTGACAAGGGAGCATAACTCAACATAAATATTTGAGAGTAGTTTTGACAGGCATGGAGTTAAGTAGGTTAAATTCTGGTTTTGTCTGGACATTCACCGTTAAACGTTCCTCAGGGTTTGGCAAACATTGCCAACTTAAAATGTTTCAGTTCACGCTCAAATTGGAACAGTCATAAAATCCTCCTTAGCTAGTGTGTCATTGCAACTGCAAAAGGCCTGAGTACTGAAATGTCAGTGAATTCACTTTCTCATCACTCTTCTACTTGGGAGACAAGCAGACAGCACAATCTTTTAAAATAAATATTTTAATAGTATTTGGTACTTCGACTTGCATGTGGTGTTATGCCTCTGGAATTAAAGCCGGAGAACAAGACAAAAATTGGGTTGTTTTGTAGAAACAGTAGCCATTTATGAACTAGGATGATTATATGCTCTCCTTAGAAGTATAACAGACAGGGCTGATCATTTTGGCAAACAGCACTCTGTAGTTCATCTATTTGTATCTTGGTGTGTATTTCAGGCACAGACTTGGTTGGGAACATACTACAGCCCAACTTTTCAAATGTGATATCTTGTTTTGTTAGTTAGAGACATTTTGTAAGGTTTTATATTTGCAAGTGCTTTGCAGAACAAATCTTTTCAAAGGAACTAAGGCAAAAAATTGAGGCATCCAAAATCATTAGTCATTTTTGAACAATCTTTCTTTCCTTGTTATTTGACAAAATGCTTCTCAACAGTTCTTGATCAGAGCTTCTAAGGGAAATTAACGGTCCGAAATATGGTTATCAAAGAGAATGCTCAATTGATGGTCTCCATTTTGATGAATACTTTTTACATGTGTTAAATGTAGTACAGAGATGCAATGCTGTAAGCTAGCCTAATCAAGACAGAGCCTCTAGCTCCTATCTGGCCCACCACCAACTTTTGAGAAGATAAGGGGATGTGTTGCCAAAACACTAAGTGCTACTCCTGATCCAATGACCTGTAGAAAGAGGTTGTTTGTGTAGAAATGTGTTTGCCTACAAAGGAGAGGAATGCTAAGAAATACATCAGCCCTTTTGCTGCCTCACCCTCAAGTGGATGTGGAGCAATTGGAGGGTAGCAGCTGCTAGAACCCTCAGGTGAGAGGGATGGTGAGTTTTGCCCCACCCATCCATTGGTACCTTCACTGGTTAATGCAAATTTAGGGCCTCTCCTCATTCTCTCTTCCCTTTGATGTGAATTCCTGGGGAACTTCAGTGCAAAGCAAAAAGCTTCAAAGACTGAAAGGAACTGAGAAAAAAAAAAATCCCTGCTAGCAAGTCCCTAGGCAGTAATACATCTCGGAGTCAGGCTAAAGTTCTTGTCACTTTTTTGTGATTTTTTGTTACTGCTTCTTTTTTTACATTGTCACTGCAAAGAGTTGTCCCTTCAACTGTGTAAGCTTTCAAGGTCTCCACGTAAGTGATATTAGGAAATATATTTCTTTTATTCATGAAGGCTATGATGGACTAAAAATATGCTTTTTCTTTTGATATCTCAAGTTCATTTCACTATTTGAAAATTTCATTAAAAATGTGAAAGAAGATTACCTGCAGTTTCACAATTGTGATGACTATTGAAGGTAGTCAACTGCATAAAGACCATTGAAAGCTGGCTTAAAACAAGAACTTGAATTTCAGTCTCCTACATCAGATTGCTGCTTTAATAATTAGCAGGCTTTTGTCCATCTTGGATAAAAGCTTTTTCTCTGTTCCTCCCTTCCTCTTCTTTACTTCTGTGTTCAGAGAAACTGAATTTGTGTAATCAACTTATCTTCCTAATGTAGCCTTCTGGCTGCACTGCCAACATTGGATGAAGACATCAGAAATAGATTTGTTGTTTGTGTGGGGTTTTTGGTATGTTCCCCTGACTTTCTCCCGCAATTTGAGTAAGAGATTCCTGAGAAGAACTGGGCTCATTGAGTTAATTGAGGGAGTAACCGGAGGATTACTGGCAACGGAGGGTGACAAAAGTGATTAGTTATGTGATCAAGAGAAGGCAGGTATATATGTTTGTATGTATATTTGCATCTCTTAAGCAAATATTGCAAAGAGAGAAAGACTGCTAAGCAGTCCTACTTTTGTAATACACCACAGCACTGCCAAGGCTAAATTACAGACGTAATGGCTTGAGTACCATGGCGTTATTAATCACATTTAGCAATTGCACTGTTCCCTCCAAATATCATTAGAGAGAAATTATACAGTATTGACATTTCCATGAGAAATCAACATTAAAAACAGTGGGTTTTTTTTTCTCGTAATACAGATAATTAAATAGGGAAAAACAGAATCAACACTAGATTCCATGGGTTTCAGGCATGATAGCAATGGATGCTGTAAATTGCTGTTTAAAAAAGATGACGTCTGCTGTGAATACTTTGTATTTTTTTACAAGTTTCATCTACAAAACACTAGACAGATTTGAAATATTTGTTCTGAATAGCAGAAAGTGGCTTAGCTGTTAGTCAAACTCTTTCAATGTCTTAAAAATAAGCTTAAAAAAGCAAGCAAATAAGCTTCTTGTGGTCAAAATTTCTACTCAGGAGTGTCATATGCATTAACTAGTCAAATATTACTATTACCTGTCATTCTCACTCTAAAGCTGCATGAATGTGTACAGTGTTCACAGTCTTAACGTGCAAAAGAATGTAGTTGGTATGCAGAGCAGGTGATGATCAATATGATTTAAGCACTTCATGGACCACCTGGGCTTTCAGTTATTTTTAAGACAGAGAAACAACTGCTTGATATGTTGACTATGAAACTCTAAATACCAGTATTGTACAATACTTTTCAGTATTCAGTTTTGTGTCTTTTAGTGAAAGAATGCATAAAAATCTTAGAGATGTAATATTAGAAAGAGTTCATCCAGCTCACCAAATTTCAGTGAGACAGGATTAATGACATGTTTTGTCTTTCATTGTCAAAGCAGTGAGAGAACTTCCCTGGCTACTTTAATGATAAACACAGAAACATCCTGAATTAGAAAATCGCTTCCAGTATCCATCTGAAATCTATGCTGCAACCAAATTTTTTTTCTCTTTCTCCCAGTGAGACTGGAGAACAATTTATCAGTGTAGCATTTTTACCAACCTTCACATTAGAGAATTGTTGTCATATCACCTGTAAGATTTCTCTGGACTAACCCTACTCAATTCCTTCAGCTTTTCCTTTTAGTTTACATTTTTAAAACTTACTTAGCATTCTCTTTGAGACTCCGTAATTTGCTTTTGTCTGCCTTAAGCAGACTGGCCAAACTGCAGTCAATGTTCTAGCTGAGCTCTCAGCAGGACAAAGAAAAGCAGAGCAACTTTCTCAGTTTCAGATTACAATATTCCTGTTAGTACAGTTAAGTACCTAATATGGTTGACACTTATTCAGATGTACTCTTAAAAACAGACTCTTTCCTGACATAATCTGGTTGTTTGTTTCCCTTCTTTCTAATTATGCTCTTTATTTCTCCTTCCTATGGGCAGTACCTTGCACTGGTCCTAACAGAATTTATCTTACAGACTTTAAACCATTTTTCTTACTTATCAGGATCACTTCGAATTCTGATTGTCAGCTCCAAAATGCTTGCAAATTCTCCCGGTATGATTCTATATGTGAATTTTGTGTGTTTATTTCATTGCTCAACTTACAGATATTATGGCTCGAGTAGTTAAAAAATATCTCGAGACAGGCCTCTGAAAGACCTCATTTAAAGTCTCTTCAGCTGATGATGAGTAATAAACTGTTAATTTTTGAGATTATTAGTGTGCTTGCCATTCTGCAAATATTTCCAATTTATTTCAATCTCACGATGTCAAATACCTCACTAAAGCAGAGGTGTAGCACATCTGATGCTTAACCTTGTTCATTAAACTAGCTAGAAGGAAATTCAATTAGTCTGGTAAGATTTTTTTATAAGACCTTACATCACGGAGGGGGTTATTTTATTTACTTATCATTATTCTCAGAATGCTAAATCTTCCTGGGTATCAGATAAGGCTGGTTAATCTGTGAATCTCAGGTGCTCCTTTACTCTTTTAAAAACAGGGTTTTTCTCCCTTTCTGCTTTTGCAGTCTCAGACATACTTTCTCCTAAAAGTCACGATTGGTTTCTGATCTTGAGGCACAAGTGTATACACCTGGGTTTCTGGGGGAGCTCCTTCCAGCTGTAATTTTATTCAACTTTCAGGCTCCTTGCATTTCTCTCCTAGCTGTCACTACCTTGATGTGCATGCATGTATTCCAGCACTCCCAGAAATCTTCATATGAAAGAACTGACTTCAGAAAACAGAAGGGTAGAGCCTACAGAACAGTACAGAATTTTCAAATCTCTTACAATATCGGTATTTTAAAAATTCACATAAAAGAATAGTATTAGAGATGGAAATTTACTTTACCCTGTAAAACGGATGATTTACTTGCTAACGTTCTACATTTTGCATAGATGTAAGTAAGCATGCAAGGTACAGAACACTGAATAATTATTTTTTCATTTCCACGTCCTAAACTTATGAAGGAAATGAACAAATGAGTCTCAGAAAAATGAAAGTTATGACTGTGACTACCAGCTAGCTAGAGCTCCTTCTCAGGATAAGAGCACGCAGAAGATATTGGAGCCTGTTAGCACAGGAAAGCCATAGTCCCTGCCTGAATTATCTAATTACAGTAACAGAAGGGTTTTTACTATTAAGCAAAACCAGAACAGTTTGTATAAATTAATTTGGAATTGCAAACACACCCCACAACCACCTCCCCAACAATCAACCAGCTATTGCCTCTTCCATAATTTGGGGAGAGGGAGCAAGGACACAAGGATGTCTATATTTTTATTAGAAATCATGATGTAGTCCGATTAGAGCTCACAATCTAGCAGGTGAATTAAGATTTTTTTTTTTTAGTAAAATATATGTTACATGAAGTCCCCAATTTAATAAGATGGTGCAAAATATCAAAAATATCAAAATGATGAGGCATGAGTTAAGAACGTTACAAAAGCTAAGTTTGCTCTGTAGTATTTGTTTTAAATTAATAGAGTCACATTGTTGTATGGGTGGTTATTTGCTAGTATTATTTTAAGAATTGAAAAAAATAATGCTTGCATTGTTAGATCCTAGCCATTGTCAATGGACATATGCAAGTAAATAAAGTGAGAGCAAAAGCATAAGAAAATGTTCAGTATATTTTAGCCTGCTGCAATTATTTGGTGAAAATGATTCAGAGCGGAGCATATCTAAGCCCTCAGGGGCGGGAAGGGGAAAACTGGTAAGCGTATGATGTTGGTATACAAAGCATATGTCCCATCCCACTTGGTGGGACAAGGAGAGGTTGTTTTGAATTTCTGCGCAGCAACAAGGGCTAATGACGGTTACTCAAAGGTTCAGAATTCCAATTAGCTTTCCTTGGTAACTTTGCTTAACACTGGCAGCAAACGGTAACATAATGAGAATGACCGCTGAATGGAGAGTTGACAAAGGGAAGTACAATACCAACGCTTATTAAAGCATCACCTCATGGCCTTTTTAAAGCATCTATCCCTGCCCCTTAGACGCTGATTCAGAGGCCACTGCAAGCATGTGCACTCAGAGATGTGAATCTTCTAGAAATGAGTTGGGGGCTACCTCAGGGGGTGTGCACTTCTGGCAAGAACCTTCTAGAAATGGGTTGGGGGACTCGTGGCCTTGGGGCGTGCGCATTTTGGGGCAAAGGTCCTCACCGCAGTGATCGACTACTGACCTTGCACAGTGCACAGATGCAGAAACAAAACATCGCCGAAAGGGGACGCTGGCTCATGAGAAACCCTACCCTAACTCTGCAGGACATGGTCCTTCGCTCCCCTCCTCTGTCGTCTCATTCAGGCAAGGCAAGTGTTTAAGACGTGTCACAACATCTCGGTCAGATGCCAGTGTATCTGCAAGCTCCATGCAAAGACAATCACAAATAGATGTCTTGCATAAGATCTCAAGGAAGCACTACAGTAGATTGACACCATTCAGCCAAGGTTAACATCTCAAAGTGCTGTTCCTGATCTTTTCATGTGCTGACACAGATCAACTCAAAGATCAGTTAAACATAAGAGATTCTTTTTAATGTGCTGAAATTATGAGTATGCTGGTTAATATTATTATGTCAGAATGGCAGGAAAATATGCCCTTAAGAAACTCTGGCAACAGCCCTGTGGCAGGTGAAACATATCAGTTGCAAGGGAATGGAGCAGACATTTGTCAACATGATACTTCTGAGCACTGCCTCACTTTCAGTGAGAATTTTTGTGGATGACTGACTGCTACAATGTTAGACAGAAGACTCTAAAAGCAGGATTTATTTTGAAGTAATCTGAATGACTATTTAGGTGATCAATATACAACTTAGAGCAAGGCATCTAGAAGTAGCCAAGATTGTTCCAAACTGCGAACTCACAACAGAACAGTTTTGCAATTCTCATAATGAAACATCGGACCACCAGTGCAAGTTGCCCAGCTTCGGTAGGATCAGTGGAATTTTATCAGTATACACCAGCTGAGGGTTTCTCCCATGGGCTTGTAACAACAGGAGCATGGACAGTAAGATAAACAAAATTGAAACATGTTTCCTTTTCGGGAGCTACAGTTTGTCCGCGAATTAAGCTTTAGCGTTACAGGGGAAAAAAAGTCTTTTAAACATGAAAATAATTAATGAACATTAAGCAGCAATTAAAACAAATTTAGAAGTGGATAATCATACCTTTCACTAGAAGTTCAGGTATAATGTGTTGTTATTTTTCTTTCAGAATACTCAGTCAAAAAGACTGAATAAAGAAAGAAGAGCAAGATAATAATAGCCTCCTACTTTAATTGTAAATACCGATTTCTACATCAAAGGCTCCATTTCTGCTTCTGCTTCTGAGTAGAGAATGTTTTGAAGATTTAATATTTTTTTTTCCCAAGCCTATGTTTTTCAACTCCAGCATTCCAAAATCAATTCCAATCTCCCAATATGTAGCCTTTCATCACACTGTTCACTTTCAGAAAAGTCTTTCCAACATTTCAGAAATTCTTTAACAGAATAAATGGCTACAGTTATAATAACTGTTTCTTCTAGTCCATGGGGATTCATGTTTCTAATAGCTGAGGAGCAGACATCTTTTTATATGTTGAAACAAGAATGACACATTCAAGCTGCGATACGTTTTATTGTTCAAGACATCATGTTCATTAGAATTAAACTTTCTTGTAAAACTGAATGTGCTTCTACTAAGATTTGCCTGGATATATGCAAGAGCGTAGTTGTACTGAAGAAAAAACACCCCCTTTTTTTTTTTTTGGAACATTGAAAGTTACAAGCTAAATATTCAATTTTTAGGTTAAGTCAAAAGCTATTGTCCTCTGAAACTTTAACACGGCTTTAGGATGGTGTCGTGGAGGTACCCTCAAAAGAGACATAGTTGTCACTCAAACAGGTGACAACAGACAAAACAAAGCAAACCACAAGTCCGGATACAAGGTGGAGGTACCTACAAAACAAACAGTGCAGTTACTCAAAATGAGGATTTATTCCAACCAAAAATTAGCCAGCGCTCTGACAGCCCAAAGTAAATCAGAAGTTTGGACGTCAGCTGGAAATATAATACTACAAAACTTAACTTAAGAATTCCTAAGTTTCACAACTAGTCCTTTTAGAAAGATGATCCAAAATGTGCACTCACTCACTTACAAAAAGGAGGAAAACTTCCCACTCAAGGGTACCTAGAAAACAGAATCACCCACCCAAAAGGGGCAAGGCCTCACTCAAGGATATATCTAGAAGTATTCACTCACCAAAAGTGCGGGGGATGAGTACACTCAATCCCAGGAAGTTTCTTTGGATGCTGTCCTGACCCAAGCAGATCTGCTGCGCCAAGGAGGACTAACTCCAATCAGCTCTCCAGTGGGTGTCTGTTTGTACCCTGGTCGAGTCTGACCTGTGGTCAGTTCTAATGACCCAGGGGTAAGTGCGCGAAAAGGCAAGGTAAACAATATGATGAGATTTTTAACAGCTGTAAACTCTCAACCTTTCCCTTTGGCAAGCCGCAGTCATAGTGGGCCGGTCTTTGTCGGGGCAGGTGCAGCTGTCACAGGGTAGAAGGTCAGTACAATTATCAGTTTTCACGTGTTGACTAGAGGACTTTCTTCATGCTGGAGATGTGGGACAGAAAGCCTTGTTATATGTACTCTTTATAGCTCCTAGTAGAAACCTTATGACAACAATTTTACAGCATGACTGACTTACTCCTTGTAATAACATGGAGAATGAAAAGGTCTGGTGGCATTTTTTTTTCTACATAGCTATGTCTGAATCACCCAAAGGCTCAAGATTGTAAAGGGACTTCAAAAATTCTTCGTGCTATTGTTGTAATTGCTGTTACTATTAAGAACCTTTTATGTTATTCACTCATTTTTTTTTTGTAACTATGAATCTAACGATGCCTAAGTGGATATTAGTCCCATGCCTTCTTAATGTTATTTGATACCTCCAACAAAAACTTCGGGGTTTTTTTGGGAGAGGAGGAGAAAAAAAAAAAATAAATATTGCTTTTGACTTTTTTGACTTTTCTAAGTATGTGGAATGAAGGAAAAAAAAAAAAAAAGAGAGGTTCCGTCTTGTAGCAAATTTTAAACTAATTTTCCATGACTGCAAAGTAACTTTTTCCTCTTGCTATAGGTTTAAATTTTTTTAAACAACAAATTATATCTGAAAAAGGAATAGCATTATGACAGAGAGGACCATATAGAGTACATTTAGCTATGTAAAGAAACTGTAATCTGCAGCGATTTGATGGAACACAAACATTTAGAGTTTACAGTATACCATCTTCTTTTTTTTTTAATTTCTAGATTTTTATACACACATACTTGCACAGCAGGCATGTAAATATGTATAATCTGCAGTGAAATCTGTGGCACGCTAGAGACATGCAAGTGGAATTATTAATTCTGTTTGTTACCAGTGTGAAACCTGTTATTCTATAAGAGGAAGGTACATTGTCTCAGCCTCTAAATGAAACCGGTCTCTCTTATTCATAAAATCAGCTAGGGGAGAATATTCAACCTAGAGAATAGTTGTATTAGTTAATACAGAAAGGAATTGGTGTATATACAGCAGTCCCAGTAGTAATAAACAAATAGGAGTTCCATGTTTTAGATTAATTTAACTAGACTAGATTTCTTTTCTTACTTATACCTTGCTAAACAATCATGTATTAAAAGCCAAATGTATAATCATTCAGAATGACACCTATACACTAATAACATTCAAGGGCCCTGTGGTTAATTTTTTGATTAGTGAATTGGGAAATTGTAGAGCTGCATCATGAAGATAATGAACATAAGTAAATTGTAGTGGCCTATCTGACATTAAAGCACCGGAATGAAACCGTACATTACTTAAAAGGATACTTTAAGGATATCAGCCTATTTTTCTTATATTCCTAGGAAGTTCCTAGTTCCATGCAGCTGCTGATACTTGAAGTGGTTGTAGTGGAACCTGGGTACTTGTATTCCCATATGCTTAGAGCACATGCTGTCAGGCAACTGTTACAAAGTTCATAATAATAATACAGTGGCACTGTTGCCATATAGAGAGGTAGTTTCATGCTGCTTCTGCTGGGACTAGAACTTGAAATGGAGTAATCAAGCTCTTTTTCTCTATTTCATCTGACTCTAATAATCATGGTTAAAAGTCAAGACACTTAATCAATTCTCTGGGAGTCCTGTGTATCCGATTTCCTGCTGCCCTGATCCTTTCCACAGAGAATTCTTGCAGTCTCTCGTCTACTGATATTACCATCAAGTCTCTCTGTTGGCACCCAGCAAAATGAGGTCAAGAGAACTGAAAGCAAATCAGGAAAAATCTTATGCATTTTAGATAATCAGTGTTGTACTTCAGTAAGCACCTTGCAGACACACAGGAAAAACGATCTGAACAGCAGTTAGACAATGATGTTTATTTTAGCAGCTCATCAAGAACAAAATTACAGTCTTGAAAAGATTTATCAAACAATTGACATATGTCTGTTACCAATACAGGGGAAAAAAATCTTAAACCTTCATGGTTGTTTGGCTTAAGATCGGAGGGGGGAGAAATCTTCCCAAAGAAGTCTGGGAAACAGACAAAGGTCTATGATGAGATCAAGAATGGGGAAACTCAAAACTAAGAAGTCCTGACTCCTGAGCAGAGTCAACAACAGCTTGCAAGATGAAACCTTGTACTGTATGAGATGTCTCTGATATAGTGCAGCTTTTTCTCCCATCCAGTTGTATTAAGGATAATCCAACTTTTGATCCTTGCCTACCTGCCTTCATGGGCATCAGTATTTGTAGTTCTGATTTCATACTGTTTCTAGTTGCTTTCAGTATTTGCAGGAGTTCCATAATTTTCTGGCTTGGTATGGCACAGCATAATACTGGCAGGGTAAACATGTCCTTTACACTATGCCAAAGCTGTTGTACTATGCAGGTGTTGAGCAATGACTCTTATTTGCAGATTTAGGCAGATTACAGGTCTGTCAAAATAAAAAATTATATAGCTGTGAAAATAGGAGAAGCAGTGTTGATGGTTAATTGTGTTATAACAGAAGTATGTTGACTGGGGTGTGCAGGGAAAACATTGTGTGTTGACTGTATGTGAAATTCCTAGTGGGTACACGTTCCTGATCAGGTTCCTCAGGAGACCGTGGTCTGGACAGACATATGAACTAGGAAGTGAATTATTGCTGTTCTGTCCCTTTAGTGTGAGTGGGTAAGTAGAAGCACCAAGTCTTCATGCCTACATATCACAGTGCTCTTATCATTCGATCTCCACATCTGATAATACTCTTAACTACTATTGGTCACGCCTCTTTTCTAGTGCAGAGTGTGTAGGCTTTTGAGATGCATCCTTCTTAATGAGCTCTTCTGAGAACATCCTGGCTTCTTCCAATCCAGTATTCGTTTCATTTATCCAGCACGGTTTTAGAATCTATATTCTAGTCTAATATTTTTCCAGCACATTTTAATATGAAGGAGTCTTGCAGCATTCATTGTCATAGAACAAATATGGCTGTAAAATTTTTGATAGAAATTAGAGTAAAGCCAGTCCTTACTGAAGCCAATGAGAAAATCCCAAACACAGCAGTGAAGCTTGTGCTTTTGGTGTTAGCCAAAATTGATTAGAATGTTTTAAAGTCATATAGAATTTTATAACAAGAATAAATGTTTCAATTAAAATCCTGAGGAGAGGTCAAACAACACTTGGGTAGAATCTAGTTCTCTGTTATTAAAGTTCTACAGGGAAACCTCATCTTTGAAAAGCTCTTATTACCAAATGAAATGAATTGTCTTACTATCTTTAAAGGTCTGTTCACTTTTGTTTGCACAGGGTGAGTTTGCTGACTAATGGATATTTAATGTGTATGTGCTTTTCAGCCTCGAGAATAGGACATGGAATAGAACTTTCGTGAGTTTTTCTCCTGTAAAGACTTTCGGGTTGGATCTAGATTTTTTCTGGGTTTACATGTTTAGCAAAAAGAGCTTGATTTGCTGGGTTTTTTTAGAGACTTTTATAGTTTTAGTCCCTTCATAAATTATTACTTAAATATTACAGTGTTTTGTTGTTGTTACCCATAAATCATGTTTGCTATCTGATCAGAAACAGATCAGAAGAAAGTGTTATAGGTGGATATTTACAAAGACTTCATTTGAAAGTGGATTAGCACTTATAACCATGATTTGTATAATCTTGCCCTGATTTGGATTAATAATGAAGAAACATAGGCCAAAATAACCTTTTGGGAACACTTTATCTCATAACTGCATAGGGCCAAGAAAGTGAAGGGGGGATTAGCCATCCCCTGATAGGTGGTAGGGGCAGCTTTCTGAGAAGTAGGCACAGAATTTTGTCTAAACATACGTCTTTGCCTGTGTCCAACTGAAATGTGTTAGACCTGAGGTGATGAAATCTCATTGCAAGAATCTAATTTAGTAAGCTCAGATTTTGTTTGAGTTGTAATCAAAGGTTTGATTCCTCTGGGGTCTATGGCTTGGTTCTGTTTGTAGAGTGGCCATAATACTTAACAGGCAGCAGCACGTCTGTGAAAGGACAAGAAAGCTGATACTGAGTGCCTCTCTGGATGCCCACCTACACATGGTCCTTCTGGCTGTTTGAATGACTGGTACTGCTGTTCTGCTTTAGAACACGCATCTGCATTTCATGGCAACGTTGTTCTATAAATAGCCTTGGCATCCCTTGACTATGTTTTTTGTGTTCTCTTGGAAATCTAAATAAGTTAATGATGTTAAAAAGAAATAGACACTTCCACCACTGTTCATCAGGCTGCTCACATGCCTCATCAACATGGATAGCTAAAATTCTGTAAAGAGGTTTTTATTCCTTTTGCCAGCACCATTCAGAGGAGGAAAAAAGTTCTTTAAGAATGAGTGAAGTTTTTCTTTGCAAAATTTCATATAAATTTCTACCAGCAGAAAAATCTTTTAAAAACCAGAAGGCTTAGAACATTCACTCTGCCATTGTTTTGGCAATTAATGGGGCCTGAAGCTTAAGTGATGTTGAATTCAATTCCATATTGTCTCCTTTAGAAGTATAATGACAAAAAAACCCTAGTGAATAACAGAGATGATTGAGGAATTATTATATATGATCATCTATTAAGATTATTCTGTCTGTCCTCATTATTTTGGATATGATTCACTTTTTCCTCTGTTCTATTTCTGGCTGAATAGTACTATGCAACTCTGAAGGTCTTATAAAGTGAATAAAAAAGCAAGCTTAGGTAGACTGATGAGGCCACAATTCTACTGTCTTGGATATGCAACTAACCTACAGAAGAAGCCTAAACAGCCTGAAGAAAAATGACACTGACTCAAAGCGCAAGCCAAAATTTAAGCTTAATTTTTTTTTGGATAAGACATATGTCAGGTAACTTTAACACGTGCTAGCCCATGTATATGATGTATTAAATCTCAGGAAATGTAGATCTCTGAGTTCTACCTTTACCTCTCCAACACACAGTTTATAGGGTATAGAATTCACTAGTTTTCTTTAGCTGCCTCTGGTGTGGAACTGAACAGATATATCGATTTATTTTTAAGATAGCTTTTTATAGAGATTAGTCCACAGAAATTAGTGGTTACCTGCTTAGCTGGTCGTTTCAATGCATATATTCTATATTTACTTGTACATTCACATTTGCATGAGCAAAACTGAAGTCAGCTGACACTGTCATCCTGATGATAATTGTAAAAAAAATTTCCTCATTGCATGAAACTAAAGGGGAAATTATGTTTTGACAGAATAGTCATCAAGATAGAATTAGTAGAGATTGAAACGTGTCTGGGAAAATTAAGTGCATGCACCTGACAAACATTCATCTTTCTCCAAAATAGCATCACATTCACTTGCCTGTGGTGAAAGAAATCAGGAGACCCATGGCAAAACAAGACCTTTTTCTCCTTTGAAGAATTTGCTTGTACAATGGTATATCTTACATGGCATACTAGAGAATACTTATGAAAATAGTTGTGCATGTCACATTTGAAAGCTTTCATACACTGTGTGCTCCTGTGTTTACCCTGAAAGTTCATGTCACAATTACACAGAGAAAAGAAATTGAAAGGAAGACTAGGATAATACTGCGAAGCTCAATGATCGTCTGCCTGAGAACTGGTATAAATTGCCAACACACCGTTGGCATCTTCTCATTCAGCCTGTAATTCGTTCGTCATCATAGGGAAAAAAGAGAACTCTATGTTGTCCAGGAAAGTGAAGGGATGGCCAAGTCCAGTGCACCCTCCTACAGATAAGTCACTTAGGAACTTGCAGACATCATCAATGTACACAATGGCCACTTAAGAACTTGAATATTTGTAGGAAGAACTATTTTTTCTCTCTGGATGTGTAGTAACTATGTCAATTTTAAAGTGCTGTGGTGGGGGAGTGGACAAAGCAGTTTTGGTGATATGTTTTCTGGAAATGCCTTTTATTAGAAAGCTTGATGTAGTGTAGTTTCTTGCATGGAGCGCAATTAATACCTTTTGTAATGAAATGTGGATGATGAAGAAAACCTAGCAACCTGGGTGCCCTCTCTTTTTTCTTTTATTCCTCTTGTTTTCTTTTTTTTCCCCAAGAACCTACAGACACTTCAGGGAGAATCCTTAGATCTGATTTACAGAGTTTGATGTGGTGGAAACTGGGTGCTTTCTGCTGGTTTGTATTACATGATAGATCTTGTCAGTTGACTGAGTTTACTACTTTCTTTTTAAATGTCTGGGTCAAGGTGTCCTTCCTTGTTGTACCTATAGAGGCTGTGTACTGCAAACTGTTAGAGCTGCACTTTAGTTTTTCTCTTCAGAACATTTCCTGAATTAGCCTTGCTAACAGGTTATTCATGTAGGCTTCATTTCCACGCTAGGAAGCACAGTTTACAAACTGTGAAACAGAGCACGCTCTCTGTAGCCTTGTCCTCCTCCTTTATGGTTCCGTTACTTCAAAAGATGTGTGGTTTGTGGGTTTTTTCCCCTGTTGTTTTACTCTTTGGCATGAGAAGATGTTGCAGAGAAAGAAAAGCAAAATTTATGTGCTTCAGGCTCCCGAATTATCCCTCTGTTGCAGGGTCATGTGTGTCAAGGGTAATGCTAACTATATGCATATAGGGACAGCAGGCTATGCGCTAAAACAGTAGTCCATATCTTCTGGAGGTACCCAAGATTTCTGGTGCTTGGACTCCCTTCAGGTGCTTGAAAACACCCTCCCCTGTTTCTGAGTGGCCATGGCACTCTGGTGAAATAAGTCCACCCCCAAAGAGGATTTAGATCTTCAGCTCAATATTTGCCCTTTTCCGGTGCATCACCTTGATCATAAGAATTTTGTTTTGAGGTTTAACAGGAGGGCTCTGTTAATTTGTGTAGGAGTTGAGCAGTGTTGACATAGATTGAGATCTTATGTGAAAACACAAGCATTCACTTACAGGAGATCTATAGTCTCTTCAATTTTATGAGCTTGACAGTGGAAACTATGTTTTGTGTCTGCATCTCTTCCTTTCTTTACCTTCATGCACACTCTGGTTGTATCTCTCTGAAATAACTTGTCTTTTAGGTGTAAAAAAGGAAAAGAGTGCCTATTGCTTGAGCTGCTAGTATTTACTAATACAGGATGACAAAAAACTGACTAAGCTAAGGAGACCATATTAAGAATAACTAAAGAATGATTTGAAGATAGGTCCTTTAAACCCGCTGTTGTAACACGAGGAAGAGAAAGATGGGTAACACGTGACCTTCTAAATCCACAGCTCATTTGCACCTCAGCTAAGACTGATTTCTAGGCAACTGCCAGACAGATGGTGTCCCCGTTTGTGTTTGTCCACCTCTAAAAGAGGATAAACCCGGCCAGGAGAAGGGAGCCTTACTGCGGTATGTTGTGCAAAGCAGGGCTGTGAAAAAGATGCGATCACGTCCACTGCAGACGGTGTAAAATGAGACATACTATCTGAATGAGCCACTGGTCTCTGAGGCACAAATGCCTTGAACTTTCTCTCAGCAGATGGCACTATTGAGCTTATCATGTTAGCAGAGCGGGTTTCCCCTCTAGATTTCTCCCTCCCCCTCCCCGCTTTTTTTTTCTTTTAAATAAATTATTTTATTTTAATGTCATGGTGATGCATTCTGCATGTGTCTCAAACTGCAAGTCATGACAGGGGGTGTTGTACTACTTTAGGTGCCGAGGGCAGCACAAACACTGTACAGGAAAAAGGTTTATGCTGCAAGTCCGTTTCTTTCTACTACCAGAATGAAAACCGTTCTGATTCTGAGTGGAGCTTATTTGTGGAGCTAATTTTAATGACTAATTCTATTCCTTAGTTGAAAGAAATTGCATACATATTGATAGAATACACAATGGCACAGCAAACAGCATTATAGACAGAGTTTAAGATGGCTAATATCCTTTCAGCATCTTGCCCTGTCCTCCAGATGCAAAATGTATCCTGCGGTGGGAACCTACATAGTCTTTGTGAATGTTGTCCCCAGACTTGTAAGTAGTTGTCTGCCTAGCAACCTATTGCCAACACTTTCAGTGTCATTCTGCAGAATCACAGAATGGTGGGGATTGGAAAGGACCTCTGCAGATCACCTAGTCCAACCCACCCGCTAAAGCAGATTCACCCACAGCAGACTGCATCCAGGCAGGGTTTTGAGTATCTACAGAAAAGGAGACTCCACAGCCTCCCTGGGCAGCCTGTTCCAGTGCTCTGTCACCCTCACAGTAACGAACTTCCTCCACATGTTCAAGCAGAACTTCCTGTGCTCCATTTTGTGCCTATTGCCCCTTGTCCTGTCACTGGGCACCACTTAAAAGAGCCTGGCCCCATCCTCTTGACACCTGCCCTCTAGGTATTTATAAGCATTAATAAGGTCCCCTCTCAGTCTTCTCTTCCCCAGGCTGAAAAGCCCTGGGTCTGTCAACCTTTACTCGTAAGAGAGATGCTTCAGTCCCATAATCATCCTCACAGCCCTCTACTGGACTCTTTCCAGTAGTTCCCTGTCTCTCTTGGACTGGGGAGCCCAGAGCTGGACACAGTACTCCAGGTGTGGCCTCACCAGGGCAGAGTAGAGGGGGAGGAGAACCTCCCTCGACCTGCTGGCCACAGTATTTGCATTCAAGGATACCATTTGCCTTCTTGGACACAAGGACACGTTGCTGGCTCATGGTTAACTTGCTGTCCACCAGGACTCCCAGGTCCTTCTCCACAGACCTGCTCTCCAGTAGGTTGACACACAGCCTGCACTGGTGCAGGCAGTTATTCCTCCCCAGGTGCAGGACCCTACACTTACCCTTACTGAGCCTCATCAGCTTCCTCTCCGCCCAAACTGTACAGATCTTGCTAAATGGCAGCTCAGCCTTCTGGTGTGTCAGCCATTCCTCCCAGTTTTGTATGATCAGCAAACTTGCTGAGGGTGTGCTCTGTGCCTTCATCCAAGTCATTGATGAACATGTTGAACAAGACCGGAACCAGTACTGACCCCGGGGGAACACTGCTAGTTATAGGCCTCCAGCTGGACTCAGCACAACACTCTGAGCTCTGCCGTTCAGCCAGTTCTCAATCCACCTCACTGTCTACTCATCTATCCCACAATTCCTAAGCTTACCTATAAGGAAGTGATGGGAGACAGTGTCAAAAACCTTGCTGAAGTCAAGGTAGACAACATCCACTACTCTCGCCTCATCCACCCTGCCAGTCATGCTATCATAGAAGGCTATGCGGTTGGTCAGGCATGATTTCCCCTTGGTGAATCCATGCTGACTACTCCTGATAACCACCTTTTCCTCCACATGCTTAGAGATAACAGCCAGAATGATCTGTTCCATCACCTTTCCAGGAATGGAGGTGAGGCTGACTGGCCTGTAGTTTCCTGAGTCCTCATTCTTGTCCTTTTTAAATATGGGAGTGACACTGTCCTCCATGACCTTTCAAAGACAATGGAGAGCAGCTTAGCGATAGCATCTGCCAGGTCCCCTGCACTTGTGGGTGCATCTCATCAGGGCCCCTGTGAGTGTCTAGTTTGACTAAACAATCCCTAACCCAATGCTCCTTGACCACGGGGCAGTCTTCCTTTCTCCAGACTTCTTCCCCTACCCCCAAGGTCTGGGTCTCCTGAGGGCCAGGGTTAGCAGTAAAGACTGAGGCAAAGAAAATGTTCCGTAACTCCACCTTCTCTGAATACTCCGTCATTGATTAAAAGTACTAATGTATGAAATACTATCAAGACTAGGAACACTGTGCTTCATGTAGTTACATTTTTTTAATTTCCCTGCACCTGTCAAACCAGTTTCCAGTGGTTGAATGCTCACATTTCATTCCTGCTGGTTTATAAGATATGAGATTTTAGGGTTGTCTTTGATGTAAAACTGAACATAATTAAGGTCTAATCTGCTAAATTTGATTTGTATTATGGCAAGGTTTGGATGGAAAGGAGATAACTATTCCTTATTCATTCCTGTGTAGCGACTGTCTAAATTAGCTTCTATTTAAAAGAGGTATAAACTAATTCAGATCTATGTACTTTTTTTACTAGAAAAGAGCAGGGCCAGTGACAGATGATGAATAAGAAGAATTGGGAATAACAACTAAGAATAATTACCCCTGAAAACTGTTCCTCAGTGTAATTTCTGCATTAAGACTCAACAGGAAAAAGAAAGAAGAACTACAATCACATGAAAATACTTAGAACTGGAATGTTAGTATTCTTAGCAGGTAAATAATAATATCCTTCATACATCATCATTTACCTGCATAACACTTCACAAGTAAAAAATGGGTTCCACAAGGCAATTAATGTGTCTGTGTTCAGCATTTCCACGCAGGGGTCACCTTCATTTTTTTTTTTTTTTATGTAGATCACATGCACTCTGGGGTAAACTGTGTTGTGACACAACATGACACAGATGTGTCTAAGTTACACTAATAATGCCTCCTTTGCCTCAGTCTTTAATAGTAAGCCCCCTGAGCCGGAAGACAGTGACATGAAGCAGAATGAAGCCCCTGTAATCCAAGGGGAAATGGTTAGTGACCTGCCACACCACTCGGACACACCCAAGTCTATGGGGCTGGATGGGATTCACCCAAGGACACTGAGGGAGCTGGCAGAAGTGCTCACCAAGCCACTTTCAATCATTCATTGGCAGTCTTGGCTAACGGGAGACATGCCAGTTAACTGGAGGTTAGCAAATGTGACACCTGTCTATAAGAACGGCTGGAAGGACTATCTGGGGAACTACAGTCCTGTCAGGTTGACCTTGGTATCAGGCATGGCTATGGAGCAGATCATCTTGTGTGCATCATGTAGCACATACAGGACAGCCAAGTGATCAAGTCCGTCAGCATAGGTTTATGAAAGGTGCTGGAGGTATTTAAAAGTTGTCTAGTTGTGGTGCTCAGTGACATGGTTTAGTGGTGGACTTGGCAGTGCTGGCCTAACAGTTGGACTCCATGATCTTAAAGGTCTTTTCCAAACCAAATGATTCTATGATTCTGTATATTGTGATGTGTGGTGGGTTGACCCTGGCCAAAATGCCAGATGCCCACCAAAGCCACTCTATCACTCTCCCTTCTTAACTGGACAGGAGAGAGGAGAGGGAAAAAAAATACAACAACAGGCTTGTGGGGTCGAGATAAGGACAGGGAGATCACTCAGCATTTACCATCATGGCCAAAACAGACTCAACTGAAGGGAAATGTAATTTATTGCCAATTAGCTCAGAGAGGAGTAATGAGAAATAAAACCAAATCTTAAAACACCTTCCCCCACACCCCTCCCTCCTTTCCCGGGCTTAACTTTGATACCGATTTTCCTCCCTCCTCCTCCAGCAGCACAGGGTGAAATCAGGGAATGGGGGCTGGGGTCAGTTCATCACACTGTTTTCTGCCGCTTCTTCCTCCTCAGGGGAGGATTCCTCACGCGTTTCCCCTGCTCCAATGTGGGGTCCCCCTCACGGGAGAAAGTCCTCCATGACTTCTCCAGCATGAGTCTTCCCACAAGTTCAGTTCTTCGTGAACTGCTCCAGCGTGGGTCTCCTTCATGGTGTGCAGCCCTTCAGGAACTGACTGCTCCAACGTGAGCCCCCCTCACGGGGGGGGGTGTCTCTAGCAGCAAACCTGCTCCAGCGTGGGCTTCTCTCTCTCCACGAGCCACAGGTCCTGCCAGGAGCCTGCTCCTGTGCAGGCTTCCCACGGGGTCACAGCTTCCTTCAGGTATCCACCTACTCCGGCGTGGGGACCCTCCACGGGGTGTAGGCAGTCATCTGCTCCACCGCCCATGAGCTGCAGAGGGACAGCCTGCCTTACCGTGGTCTTCGCCACAGGCCACAGGGGAATCGCTGCTTCGACTCCTGGAGCATCTCCTCCCCCCTTCTTCACTGACCTTGGTGTCTGCAGGATGTTTCTCTCACATATTCTCACTCCTCTCACTCGCTGCAATTACTACTGCGCAACAACTTTTTCAATCTCTTGAATACGTTATCACAGAGGTGAAAAACGCTGTTGCTGATTGGATCGGCCTTGGCCAGCGGCGGGTCCATCTTAAAGCCGGCTGGCATTGGCTACAACAGACATAGGGGAAACTTCTATCAGCTTCGTACAGAAGCCACCCCTGTAACACCTCCCCCCGCTATCAAAACCTTGCCACGCAGATGCGTTATGTTTTACTCATTATTTGTAACAACTTTTAAAATGTCAGCTGTATTCCTGTGCTCAATAATGTTAAGCAAGAGCACATTGCATATTATGTGTTCAGTTTTGCTTGACTTTGAGTAAGTAATAAGTGAAAAGTGACTGAGAGGCATGGTACATGAAGTGCTGATTGTGGTCTGTCCTTAGCTCCTTGAAAGCACAGGTATGGTCATGCTATATTAAAATGTATTATGGAGAGCCGGACTAGTACTGACAGCTTTTACCTTTTGTTCAGAAACCATCTATTGACCTATCAGTTACTGCCTAGGTTTTTCACTTCATGAAAAGGAGAGTATGTTTCTTTTCTTCTCACTTCTGGGACACTAACAGCTTTTCAGGCAGGTATTCCATCTAACTGGAGGTTCAAAAGATATAAGCGTTTTAGAGCAGATGTTTCAGCAATGTCTGATGTGACTAATCATGGGTGATTGCTTCGGCAACTAAGACATGCTCCTGGAATACCAGAATTTACCCTCTCTTAAGACCAGTAAGAAATAATAAAACTGCAGAGATGCTGCCCAGAGGTATGAAACATGGCATATTTCAAAGATCTGTCTCCAAACCTTTGTTGCTTAAAGGACATGTGGCGCCTCTAGACAAAATTGTTTCCTAACACAGCATAGAATAACATCAGCAGTCTCGTAATGCACAGCTGTGTGTCTTTTACCCTGTGGAGTTCAGTCTCTGCTCTGGAGAACTCCTTACATGATGTTGCCATCTGGATGCATACAAATTAATTTGTTCTTAGTTTTATAAAAACTTTAGCCTGGCTGCCATGGGGATGTCATTCAGGGTGTCTTTATCAACATGTACATAAACTTGTGTCCCCTTCTCAGACAAGCTTACAATGTATCGTTGCAAGCACATAAGAACTGCTTGAAGAAAATGATAGTGATGTTATAGTTACGTAAAGAATGTAGTAGTTTGCCTACTTATTTTACTAGCGAAGACTGTCATTTGCACGCAAGCTGCTTCTAATTTTCTGTTGCTTGTTGCTTGGGAATGTGCCGAAGGAGGAATTCCTGTTGGACCTGTGCTTTGCCTGCAATTGCACAGAATCATAGACAGTTTGGTTGGGAGTGATTGCAGTGATCCCGAAGTCCGAGTTTCTTCTCAAAATAGGACTTTGGCCAACAGTAAATCAGCCAGTTGAGGCTTTATCTAGCTGATTGTCAAAAACCTCTAAAGCTGGAGATTTCTCAGCTTCTCTGGTCACCTGTTGCAGTGCCGCCATCCTCCTATTAAAATGTTTTTCCTCTTATCTCCAGCCTATACTTGCTTATGTGCAAATTGCAACTGTATTCGAAGAACTGAGAAAGGGGTGATCCCTGGCAGAGACATCTGTTGGCCTTCCTACCGCAGAGGAAGAAGTTCCAATAAAAGCACTCGTACATACTACACACAGCACAGACTGCCCATGCTACAGAAGAAGTGGACAAGTAGCAGCTCTAGACAATTAGCTACAGTAGTAAAATTCATATCACTAATTAGGAAGTTTCAGAAAGAGTTATTCTTAGAGTAAGTACTCTTAGAAAAACAGAGAATAAAGTAGGCTATTTCTTATGTTGCTGTCATGCTTCAGTCTTTCTAATCTTTAACAGCAACAGAACAGCACTCTGTATGAATTGTATTTCCCTACTGGTTCTCCTGGTTCAAAGTACTTATCAGTTGAGGTCTAACTAAATGTTAATTGATTACACTCTGAGCTCAAATTAAGACTTAAATTCTTAAAGCTTTGACACCAAATGTGACAGGTTATGAAATGGAGCTAACCTGTGCTTTTTTATTTAGAAGGCACTAAATATGAGACGTGGTGGATTTGGGGTACCCATGTGACCTTTTATAGGCAGAAATACAGAAACTTCCTTGCTATTCTGATTCTGCCAAAAGAACAAGAGAAATACATTGCTGACGATGTTTTTCCATCTCTTACAATTTTCTGGATTATTTCAACAGGCTATATTTAGCCAAGAAATGCTGGTGGTGTCTCTTAATTAAACAAACCACTATCACTGAAAGTATTCAAGACTCACTCTTACCCTTGGTCTCTCCCATTTATACTACATTGTCTTGTCTCAGAAAGAGGTAGTGAGCAAATATGGTTGCTGTTACAATATGATACTCATTCTTCTCCTTGTTCTACGGGGAATATATAAGCTATTCGAGCTTTTTTTCTTCACCTTTGTGAGTTCCTTTCTTTACTGGCACAGCTTTGCTGCCCAGTGCAACCCAGCTCTCAGTTCTTTTTGTAGAAACCCAGTAAATTCTGTTTTGATCAGAGACTATTAAAAAAAAATTGCCTAAGCAGAAGTTTAAGTAGGAAAGCTTTCTTTTGACAGTTTCGTGACAGAACACTTCCTTCATTTTTTCTTTCCTCCTCCTTCCCTCCTTCTCTGCCATATTAATGTGTTGACTTTTAGAAGACATGGCTGGCAAACTATTTTATGGTGCTAAAAAGAAATTACTGGAGGGTATTAAGAGCCGTCAACTTCTGCCCTTTTGATCAGTAATTAAGTAAATTACATTGGATTGTTCTGTCACTGACCAGAAAAATTATTTGATCAGTTTATTAGTTATGGATAGTGAATATTAACACCATATGAATCTTTCTAGTTTCTCTAAAAATGTCAGACTGTATAAGAAACATAGATGTCAGGATGGATAGACAAAAATGAGTATAGGGAAAGTTATAGAAAGAGGTTTAAGGGAGTCCTTGGCTGTTTACAGTGGAGATTGGTGAGAAGGGAAGGACTTTCATCTCTTTTTGCCATAGGTAAGAGTGATACTGAAATTCTGTGTGGAATTCCAGTACTCATGTTCTTCAAAAGAATGTTGAAAATCTTCTGACAGTGCAAAAAAAAAAAGAAACAAACTCCCCCGTGTATATGAATTGGTAACTACTGTTTGTAGAGAGACACAAAAGAGGTCAGTCTGACTAGTTGACCACCAGGAAAGACTGAGAGATGTCATTCGTTACAACGTATAAGTATTTTCAAAATAAAAAGGTGCTTTGTAGGAAAAAGCCGTTTAGTGCACAATGAGTTAATGAAGTTGGAGTCAGGAAACTGAAGCCTGAAAGAAAGCACAATAACTCTAAAAAACCTCTAAAATATCTAACTTTGCGATTGTATTTTGCTGTCCTTGTATCAGGACCCAATATATTTTGCTAAACGGTTACTTACTAACCTGTAACACAGAGAAATAAAATATAGTCACCTTGGAAAAGGAGGGGGCATCAAGAAGATATATCAGGGTTTTCTGCGTTCACCTGTGTGATTTGTGCATCGCATAACTGTAGGTGCTTGTCATGGGGCATCTACAATTTCCATCAGTTAACTTCTTTTTATATAATTGAGAAAATGATATTTTTCCATCTGACTTTAATAAGCAGTAACTTTGCATAGCTGTTCTCATTTCATCCTACATTGTAATTCAATAAAGTTAAAATACTGGTGGGTTGAGATTTGGAGGGAATTATTACTGACTTCTGACTTGTTTCTCCACGGAAACTGAAGCAAAATTTCTGGGACTAAACCAAGAGATCAGTGAAGGACACCCTGTATCAGTCTGAAGACAGTATGGTGTCATCAGACCCTACCATGCCACTAGATATGAAAAAGTGAAAAACAAGAATACACATTTATTTAGCATTTTAACACGATATAATAGTTCTGTTTACATGACTGTCTTCTCTAGTGACTGCCAACAGTGCATAATAAATCACCTAAATTATATCTAGAGACTCTTACTCTTCTATAATTGCTGCAATAAGGTGTTTTGTATGCTGTCATTGCTTTCTACTGTGCTCATTTCACTTGGAAGACATTGAACCTCTTACCCAAACAAATTTTCACCCTGTACTGTGATTCCTAGCCTGCACAGTAAATAATACTTTTAAAAGAGTTGGGATAAGGAGAGGGAAGCTGATTGAAAAAGTGAATAATGAGAGGCATCTAATGCTGTCTTGCCAAGAATAAAGCAGTAACACTCTGAACAACAGCTAGGGGTTCTTATGATGATTTCTTTCCTGTTCTTTCTGTGAATTCTAGACCGGCATGCAAGGTGAAAGCTTAACTACAGTGCTTTACTTCAAAGATGCTCATAGGCAGCGGAGCTTGCCAGACTTTATTGAAATTTGAAACTGCTGTCAATGGCATTTTCTGCCATTCCGATGCTCATCCTATTCAAACAGTAAATTTACTATCTAGTCACAAGTTGCCTTGTCAGTCTAAACAGTAATGAAGGGCTTCAATGTGTAAGATAATCCAGCAAGAATGACAGCTAGCAAAATTACTCCTGTATTTGCTTTTTCATTATGGAGGGAGCCTTTGCTTTTTCAGAATTAGTGGCCTTATATTCTTTGGGGGTTCCTAGACGCACAAGTCCAAGTTATACATGGCAGTCAGTGGTCAGCTACCATTTTCCAAGGCTAAGTAGTGGAACAGACATTGATGGAAAATGAAATAAAATATTGTGACCACTGTGTAATTGCTTCATCAGAGGCAGCAAGCGTCATTCTTTGCTCTGTTTCACTTTGGGTAGTTGCATGCAAAGACTCTGTAATTCACTTGGGCAAGAGTTCATGGTTCCTGAGCCAGCGAGTATTCTCTACTTACTGATGCCCACTGTAACATTTTGTATTCTCTTGGCACAACTTTAAGCAAACTTAAGAGATTTACAGCCCTGGAGAATCAGGGTGATGGAGTTGCTGGATATCATTATCTACGTTTTAATGTTGTGCATTATGCGCTCTCACGGAGACATTCAGTATAATAGTATTTTAAAATAACATCAATATTTTGACATGAAAAGTTAGCAAGGACACTAACACAAAGTTAAATCAGTCAGAGGTGTTACAAACAAATCATGTACAGCCAGCTGCAGAAGGGGAATGCTAAATCCTGGAGACCACGTACCTTTCTGTTGTGCATATCATTTGTTTTGGAATATTTGCCTCAAAATCAATGTTACTGAAGTAATTTAAAAAGTTTATTTCTAATGATTTACACAAATATATAGAGGGTACAGTAAACACCATAGGTAAGCATGATTTCTGCCGAGAAACGTAACTTTGAACTTGTCCATTCCTCATACATTCTATCTGTAATAGTAGTGACTTGGGATAAGATGTGCTTATCTAGGTGTTAAATAAGGTGGACTAGCATACTAGACAACTGAATCTTTAGTAATCTAGAAGTCTGTTCAGTTAACTGTGAATAAGCAATTCGACATTGTTTTCCTGTTTCTGACACAGCCTTACCAGGTAACTTGACTTGAATCACTTAATCTAGTGTCGTATTTTTCTATTACTGATACAAGACTTTCAGCAGTAAGAAGTAAATACTGTGGCATAGGAAGGACCAGAGATAATTTCTTTACATGTTTTTTGCTTTTTTGATGATTTTTTTTTTGAGGTATACCCCAAATATGTCTATTTATAAAGGGTCATTGCTCTCCTGTCTTGAGGGCACACATAGCCTAGCAGAACGCCATGCAGAAGTAGCTATCTGAATTACTGCCAAAACTGCTGAGTCAGAACAGTTGACACTGCACAAAGACTTGAAATAACAACTAGGAGACTTACAGAACAAAGATTCTCCATGGCTACATTTCAAGTACAACACATTTTGGGAGCTTGTACTTCCAATGTATATGCTACATCTGTCCTGAGATATATGAAGAATTGGTTTTCTAGAGCAGTTCATCCAGCAGTTTTCATCCAGAAAAATTGTGTTCATCCTGAAACTATTCCTAGCCAGAAGGAAGGAAGCAGCTGCCTGAGATAGCACACTACTTTCGGAAATGAAACAGCAATGGCACCACTGTCTGGTTTGCCTACATCTGGGCCTTGCTGCTGATTCTTTCAGGCTGCTACTACTGCTATGGCATAAGCGATGTTTTAAACTGACTACAACCACTGACTGCTATTGCTAGTTGCAGCATTATCAGTCACAAGCAAGCTTGGCTCTTTAGATCTTTTTCTGCTGCCACCCAGAACTCAGTGTAACGCGGTCTTTTCTGTCCCTCTCTTAGTCTGTCTTCTCCGTGGTAGCTAAATTCAGTGTCACCTTCAAGTTTCCTTCCAACCATTCATTGTAGTTTAATCTGACCTCTTTTGAAAAGTACTGAAAAATATATGAAATAAATATTTTAATTACTGGAGAATATAATTACATATATTTAAAGTGGTAATGCAATACAGGCTAGGATAATTTGGGCCTTAATTGGTCCAAATTTTAGAAAGTTGCATAGCAAATTAAAGAGCTTGGTTTTTTTAAAGAATCCGTTAACTTTTAATGAGATGACAAGTCACTTTCTCTTATATGAAATAAATCAAGGATGTATCAAGGGCTGATAAAAACCTCTAAGAGTAGCATTTGCGTGACAAGACCAATCGCAAAAAATAAACACCACTGAAAAACTGATTTATGAGACCTTTTTTCAAACTTACCCAAATTGTATTAGCCCAGACCTTTTACTCAAAAGCTATTACCCGCGTCTGTTACCCTAAAGCTAAGTGAAGAGAAGTATAAATATTTCAGTACTAGACTATAGTCATGTATACTGATGTGCTTAAGTACAGCAAAAGTGTTTTCATTTATCTGACAGATTATCCAGAAAGAGGGTTCTAGTCGTTAACACCGAAGTTAAAATTTTATACTATTCATAATTGGTCAGGTGGCACTCTAAAGAAATAATCCATCCTATAGATAAATGACATGAAAGAGCTATCTAAAAAAAAATGCCAAGCAATCTACACTTATTATGAAAAAAAATAACACCTAAGTCACTTTACACTTTTATTCTTGTCTCTCTATTTCTCTTCATTTTTAAAATTAAGTGTGACTTGAAATCATTGTCTTTTATGCCATTAATGCTCAAAAAAGAAAACTTCAAAGAAGAGCTGAAAGAGTCCATTTTGTAGCCTAGGAGAATTGCCAAAATTGAATGTAAAACCTTGTTTGCAAATAATGATGGACTTTGAACAACTTATATTATTTATGTGTGACTTTTCTGCTCATCTTGTGTTTGTATCTAGTGGGGTTTTGGTAGCGGGGGAGAGGGATGGAGAGGTGGCTCCTGTAAGAGGCTTCTAGAAGCTCCATCACAACAAATTCCGAAGGACCTCTGGCCAAGGCAAGGCCAATCAGCACTTCTTGGAACAGCCGCCTTTAAAAGGGGAAAAAAACCTCTTGGGCAAGGTTCTTTGTGAATTTTTGTTGTGAATCTTCATTTGTCAGTGGAGGGGAATGTGAAAGAAACGGCCAGGTATGTGAGGAAGGAGAGGGGGAGATGTGCCAGAGCAGAGATTCCCCTGCAGCCCACGATAAGTTGGTGGGCTGAGCCCCTGCAGACCACAGAGATCAGCGGTGGCCCAGAGGTTGGCCTGCAGCAGATGAAGGACCCCACGCCAGAGCAGGGGACTGTGCCTGGGGAACTCTGTGACCCCAAAGCATCCCGTCTGTGGGAGGGCGACAGCCCATGGGAGGAACCCGCGCTGGGGCAGTTCATGAAGAGCTGCGGGCCCGAAGGAAGGGCTCACGTTTCAACAGTTGGAGGAGGACTGTCTGCCATGAGAGGGACCCCACGCTGCAGAAAGGGAGGACTGCAAGGGGCCCTCTCTCTGAGGAGGAAGGAGCAGCAGAGACACGTTGTGTTGGATTGACTGTAACACCCCCCCCCCCCCACCCCCCCCCCCGTCGTACCCCCCCCCCCAGTCCCCTACCCTGCTGGGAGTTGTCTGTCTTTTCCCTGTGGCCATAATCGATAAGAGAGCCCTCCCTGTCCGTTGTCTCAACCCTCTAACCTTTAGGTTTTATTTTCTTCTCCCCATCCCACCGAGGTGGGGGTAGGAGAGAGTAAGTGGCTGCGTAGTGCTTTGTTGCCAGCTGGGTGGGCTTAAATCACGACACAAAATAGTAACAGAATTATAGGCTTATTTAAACCACATGCTATTCTGTAGCTGGAATGAACCTTGAAAAAGTTATTGGTTTGCACCACTGTGTAATTAATAAGATGTGCAGAGTAAGTATTTTTTTACTCTCACATCCGTTATGATTTTTCAAGGAATGTACTGCTGGATGAAGGTCTAGCATACTGAGGCAACTTTTACTTTCTAGGTTAGCAACCTCACACTTGTTATCTTTCATATTTCTTCTCTGCATTAATTTAGCTAGAAAAAGGTATGACTCTTTCGGTAAGTGGCACATATAAATAATAACGACAAGGTATGGGTTCACATTCAGGCAAAACCCCGATAAACTTCATTGAGCAAACTGTATTAAAAATTTTTAAAAATTGTTATCAGTTTTCTGCTAAGTATCTACTGATCCTATGTTGGATCTCTGTTTCCATTGGTTAATACATGAAGAGAGCCTTCTACCATTTGAAATTTACTGATTCGTCAGAAAACTTCTCATAGCAGAGAAATGAGAACTTTATATGTGAGAGGAGTTCTAACCATAGGCTTGGTCTGAACAGTTCAAGGTTGGCACAAATGACTATATGTGACCTCAACATTTTTTGCATCCAGAAAAGGACTAATACATGGGCAATTTTTGGCCATTAGTGCTTTGAACGTCTCTTATCCAAAGTTCTTCAAGAGCTTGTATTGACGAAATCAGCTATGCTGTGCATAACTTGGGAGAAAAGTTCATGTAGATAGACTATGTTCATATGAATTTTAGTGATGGCTAAAGCTACAAAATATAAGCTGTTGTCACTTTTTTCTTTTCTCACTGAAAACATAAAGACTACCCTAAAAAAATATTATTTTCTACAAAGTGATGTAAGGTTTATTGCATGCAATATTGTCATTGGGAAAACAGGCATCTTCATGATGTCTGCTATTCTAGATGACCTTTATCTCTGGTAATCAACTGCAGCTTCTACTTGGACTGAATGGAAGCATATTTTGCAAAAGTAATGGATTTATTTCAAATTTGTGATTTCTTATTCATTCTTGTGACAAAAGTGTAGCTTCACTACAGCACAAATAGAGGTGCAGAGTTTTAAATGATTACACAAAGGTGTCCTGGTGCTAATAATCTACTGGCACGGGTGTGACATGCAGAATATGCTTTCGTAACAGATAATGCTGAGTGACAGCAATTTATGAGAAATACACAAGTATTAAGCTCCCCCACTTGAATCACCGTGACAGGATCCAGTCAAATTTTCTACTTGACATATTAACTACTTCCATTTTTATTGTGTTTTTTATTCATCTAATAATAGCATAAATAGCATTAAAAAAAATCTACCTTGAGTATATGTGGGAGGCCTGCTTCTCAAACTATTTGTTTTTATGTCATTGATCCAGTTTTACGGGATATTCAACATAGAAGCAAAGAAACCATGCAGTTTTTCGTAGCCTAGAATGAATGACATTATTAAGGGCTGGCTTCTACTTTCTAGCCACTGTTTAGATTTTCTGTCACTGTTAAATTCATATGGATTGGCACGGCATGATTCTTTTCCCATACTCCAGCTCCTTAAGGGTCAAAATACGTCCATTTACTAATCATAGAATGATAAAATGTCTTGCTATAATTCAGTGCACCTACATATCCTGACCTGTGCCATTTACAATTTATGTAATGCATGATGCATTGACCAGCTTCTCTTTGCTTTCTAGTGCGGTATATAATGTCTAACATTGTCAAATTTTAATAGTGCTTTCCAGACATTTTTTTGCCCTTTTTATTGCAGGTAGAAGGGATGTGCTCTGAAGGCTCAGCCCTTCTCTGAGTGGACTTGGTAGGAAGGGACGATCTGCAAGACAAGACTCTGAATGAGTGTTGACTCATGTTAACTATTTATATATTAATTCTGTGGGAAAGTAGGTGATATAACTGGCAAAAAGCAGTGTGTCACAACCTCCCATCCTACTCAGACTAAATAGCACCAAAATTTGCATATAGAACCATCGGACTAAATGATATAAAGATTTGGGACTTAACATTTAGCATTCAGAAATATTCAAACCATTTCACTGAGAGAGGGTAGCCTCTCTTTGTAAGCAGTAATTTTTACTTTTAGTCAAGGATACAGGAAATGCCAGGATTGGGAGCTAGACAAAAAAAAAAAAAAAAGTAAGTAAAAAAATGCTCAAGGTGAAAGAACATAGGAACATCATGACAGTTCGAAAATTTCAAGAATTAATGATGTGTTTTTCACCTTTCTAGATGCTGTCTGATTCTCCTTCACTTTACTGGTGTAAATCAGCTTGAGATACTTAAGTACTAGAAGATTAAACCACTGTTTTTTATGGAATCACTGTAGTCATTTCAATAACAGCAAACTCTTCACGTATTCAAGTAAATACCATGCATAGTTCCACTGCAATTATATGATAGTCTGTCAGAAATCATAAATATCCACCTATATAGCATTAAAAAGTGTCATCCAGGGATTTTCTTACTCTTTGAGAAAGACAAAGATTCTATTTGCGTGGAAGTTTCTCTAGAAGATCATTAACACCTGTATTTAATTCATGTGGTATAATTAGGGGAAAATCTTTATACTGGATAGCTGTGAAATTTGCTTCTAATGCTTGAACAATGATTACTACCCTGTAACATTAGGACAACAAACATTTCACAATTTGAAAAGAAAAAACGTGAAAGAACCTCAAATTCATGTTTTTCAGTCTTAAGAATACGAAGTGCTACACTAACTTCACTAGAGCCAGAGTGCGTAGCCTAAAGAATATACTTTTGACAAGCGATTGAGGAGAAATGACTCACTTTATTTCCCTGTGACAGCTAGCAATATTTGTTGTTTATCTGCAGAGCTGCTGCTATTCCTCTAGATAAATGAGAGTAGGCCTGAACATTTGGAATAGTTTTTTAAGGAATGATAAATAGAGATGTCTCTATTTCTTTCATATCTTTGAAAGCCTTTAATATTTTAAAAATTTTTCCATCACCTTCAGACCTAACTTTACTTTTTTAAATCACATTTTCTCACAATGACAGGCTTTAAAGATCAGGTACTTTCAAGGAAAACAAACCTAGCATTGCAGGACCTGGATAAGAGATATAACACATAGTCATACAAGAAGACAAGGAGGGAATTGACAGAACCAGGTACTTACCTCTGAAATGCTGAGCAAAGCAGGCACTATAGAATGTCACGTTGTAAAAATCACCAGGTTTAGAATTTTTTTTAGGACACTACTTAGAAATCCCCTTACTTTTCCCATCTTGATTTGAGTATCAAGAATTCTAATTAGTGGATATTAGCAGGAGAGACTGATTATTTGGGGAAAATAAGTCTCAAATGAAAAAAATTATCAAATATAAAGTAATATCTGTATTGCCAATGCTGCTAGCATACCCCTGTAAAATTCCAGACATAAGGTCATCATTAACCAATAATCTGTTAGTGGTTAGAAACAAGAATGATGTGTTGTAGTCCAAGATGTCTGCTAGACAGGATTTAATATGGTACTCATTGTGTATAAACACCAAACTATGACCAGAGTAGGCAAAAGCCAAGAGCCTACAGCCACGGACATGTTCCTTGACCATGCACGATCAATTCGAGGAGTGATTGAGACCTCTGGCTCACAGACTACCTACCCAAATTACACCACATACTCAAAAGAGAAAGATAGAAGACTACGACAGAAGCTGCCCGCTAATTTACATCAGAAGAGAGAAGAGAACGAATCATTGAGAAGATGATAATAAATATGCAATGTGTAGACTGAATATGTATGAATTTAATGTATAAATATTTGTTGATTACAATGTGCAGGGAAGGATCCCATGTCCCCGGTGCACATCGTTAATAAAGGACGTCTCTGCTTATCTAATTTTGCGTAGATAAGTTTTTCTTACAACTGCGGATTTGCAACAACATTGCACTAGGTCTGTACAGTATATCCCTTCAAGATCAAGGAGGCTGTCACTGTTTGTTTTAGTTTCCTCTCAAAATGCTGATTCTACATGTAGGATTTGTACGAAATCGAAAAGTAGTTCATTCTTTTCCGTTACAGCTTCAAAAGCTGTAAAAATAATTTGGTATGAAAACAAACCATTTTTTCTGAGTAAAGGGAGAAAGAGGTGGTACATGCAGGTGCGTGAGAAAGTGGGAAAAAAAAATATACCTTGAGAGAATCTTTAAAACTTCTCGTTAAAGTTTGAAAAAAATTCCAGCGCTCTGTGGCATGGCCGTGGATGTTTGTCAGACAGGAAATGTCAGAAAATTACGGAACTGGGCAAGATTTGATTACTTGCCTTTTTAGTGTCTGGGTGTTTATATGAGCGCTTCTTTTGTTGGGAAGGAACAGTGGAAACAGAATGTTTTCTTTAACCTGTCACTACTGGTTTTGAGAAAGGTGTTCTTACCAACTTGTTTTTTTCCCTCAGGAGTGACATAAAACAGGTCTCTATGGCCCAGGACCTAATTTTTTTTCTGTTTCTTTGGTGATGCACAAAGACATTTAATAATTTCACTGGACAGAGATATACCCATGGGAAACTTCCTTGGATTCAGATTTTTCACTTGATTGAGCAATTTACTTTCTTAATATGGCAGATTTTAAAAATTATTTTTGCTATACTGTTCCTATTTGTTCAGACTTTGTTTTCCAGGATATTCCAGATTTTAAATTTACTTTCTATTCCACCACAGCCTCGTAAGAATATCTCTTTGTGAATTAATTTAGCCCAAAAAACCCACATTTTTTCTGCTGTGGACTGACTTCTGGCGAATTTCAGGTTACTTGCCAACATATCCTTACTTCGGAGTGAATTAATGTATTGCATCTTCCTTGTGTTATCTACTAAGTAGCCGGTTCTGTGGGTAGTTTGTTTCTGTTGTTACTTCCCACTGAATTTTAAGCATTTCACTCATTGACAGATGTTATCTCAGGGGTTTACAGACAGCTTTTCTTCACAGCACCTTGTGGAGCATCTGCCTGTGTCATTTGAATGGAGTAAAGTGGTTACTATGGTACATCTGGCTTACTAGGGTAATATACCGAGGTGCTACTTGATTTGATGTGAAGGAGGAGGCTGTGAAGTAAAGAGTTGAGAGGTACGTGTGAGTGGCTGTGATCCTGGAGTGCTGGAGTGAGAGCATTGGGGTTTAACAGGGAGAATGAAATTAGTGCCTTTGAATTGCTTTGAAACTGCTTGACTAATAACCAGTCGAAGTTGTAAGGCTGATAAGTGGCTTTCTACCTTCTGTCAGACTATTATTAGTAAATAGAAACAGTTTCAGTCTCTGAAAGTAGAGAGGTTTCTATTGTCCTCAATAATTTTTTAAGATCTTGTGTTGCTAATTTATTTTTATTGTGTAAATATACACTTGTACAGATACGCACACGAATAATTATATGTATAGATCTGCAATGTTTACTTGTAATAAATTAAACCTTTTTCTAAGAATACTCTAAAATATTGGCACAATGCTAAAGGACTTCCACCTTCTGACAGTGAAGCTATCAACAATATTCTAAATTAATCTCCCAAAACATTCTAAATGAATTCTGATCTCCCTGTTGGTGCATTTTTTCTCATCTTAAAAAGGCTCATATAGTATAAAATAAATGACCATAACAGTAAAAATGAAAATGTTTGAGGTGAATAAGTATCTCAAGCCTGATTTCAGCTTTAGCATTGCTCACACACGTGCTAATAACCCCTTGCCAAGTAAGGACTAGTGCTGTCTGTATGACTGTAATTTTAACTTAACATTTTTATATGTGATGTATTCAAGCACTTTGTCTAATAGCATTAGCAGCATATAGAAGAGAATGATGTAAGAAGTAAGGTAAAAAAGGTAACAAGCGTAGCTTCTATGTGATTTTTAAGTACTGAGCATTTCAGAAATCTTCAAAGGGTTGACTTGATATCTGTAAAGCTGCAGAGAAAAAGGACTTCCTATTCTTCCCTTGGCTTCAACACTTTCTTCTCACACTTCAATCTTTCGTCCATAAATTATAATTAAAAATGACTTATCATTACCAAAAATTAATTTAATTTAACCAGACAAAATAATGGACTCACATGATTTAAAATATTTTTGCTTGGAAAGGAGAAATCAGTCATTGCATCACGTGCTGGGAGACTAGAGAGTAGAGTGCTTCTTTCTGTGCCACAATTTTCTTGGAAATACCTTTCCTATCATCTTGAAACCACTACTTTCACCATTGCAGAAATCGGATAGAAGCTCTTACTGCTTTGTGCTTTCTCAGTTATCCCAGAGTAATACAAAGGCATTACTATCTATTTTTGTATTAATTTTTCAAGTTTAAACATGGAGGTGTGGAGGAAGAAGTACTTCAAATCCTGAGCTAGAATCAAGCCTTTCTTAACTCAGTTATGGGTGACTAAAAGGAGAAAGATTTAATTTATAATGATCATATAATTATACCACTTGAGACAAAACCTTACTGTACATTCAGGGAAATGCTTGGTTCTTTTCTGGCTGGATCTGTCTGTGAGACCTGGTTGGCAGACATGTTAGTGGATTAGCTAAGATTTTATTGGTTTTCAGCTCAATACGAGTGTTACTACTGTGCGTTTAGTAGATTTACGAAGACCTGACTCAATGCTTAGGAGTCAAACAGGCTAAAATTAATTTTAGAATTTTTCAGGAAACTCAGTGAAGGAAACAGAGAAATTAATTCTACCTCATCATGCAACCATGGTCCATCCATATTATCAATAATATACATGTCTGTTTCCTTAGCTCAGAGTAGAAGGAAAGACCTCTCTGCAAACAACAGGTGAGAGAGTACGAGAGAAGTCTATGAAGTCTTGGATGGCTTCCTTCTTTCAGACAGTGTCAGCAGCAGGTGGACTGTCACGGGCAAAATTACGATGAATAGGACACAACTACAGAAACGGATTATCATCTTTCAAAAGTAGCACAGACTTAACATTTTTAATGACATTATTATTACAGTCACCATTTCTGGTTTTCGGTTTTGTCTCTTATCGTGGGACAAACTAGACTGCCATGTCGGTTCTCATCCACTTTCAGATACTTGTACTGTACATTTGAGGAAATGCAAAATAATTTTTTTTTCCCCGAGTAAATTCCACTCTACACTAGTATTTGTGTGGAAATAATTAATTTGGATTTAACTACAGTAAATTATGCCTATACACCTATAAGGCATGTGGCAGCTAATTACAAAAACACTCAAGTAATTGCTACTGAAGGAGCATAGTATGGGGAAGACTATTCACCTAGCAAGCCAAAATTAAATGAGCCAACAGGAAGTAAAATAAACTAAAAGTCCTCCTCAAAAAGCCTCACACTTTACCAAGAATGTATTCTTTCCATTCTTCCCCAAGTACTGTCAAAAACTTGGATAGAAAACATTTTTTTTTTTTCTCAGAAATGTAGTAGAAAAGGGCATGTCATTTGCAGATTAAATATGTCACCAAATACCTTAGTGAAATATACAGCAGCCTAATCACCAAAGGAACGTATATAATGAAGAGATCGTGAGCAACTTCTTGAGAGATATCTGTTTGTAAATTAAACGGTGAACAAATCTCCATCTCAGTCAAACCCATGGTAACTGTTTGACTTAAAATATATTCTTGAGGCCCACAGAGGCGGGAAGATTTTACCATATTGCTAGTTGTTTACTAACCAGGGTTAAAAAGACATAGAGTTCACAGGGGTGACAAAGGGTTGAACACATTGACATAATTTTTTCATTGTGCAAAATTTATAAACGAAAGGACTTTGCTATTGTTCAACCTCATTTTTTTTCCTGATATTCTCATCGGGTCAGTGAAATTTGTAAGCAATAAAAGAGTTTAATTTTTCCACTATTCTAAAACATGTCCACTTCTACAGGGATACTGATTTTAAAAGTAGGAATGAATGTGTTTTAAGGTGACAGATTCAAACCTCTATGGAACTGTCAAATTTAATGAAATTTTTTGCCTAAAAAAATCAAGCAGATTTGTGATTTATTTTTTTAGAACTGTGTCATTTATGCAGAGTAAAAACAATTCTTAAAGGCTTTCCTAGCCAAACCTATCTTTTTTTTAGTAGTAAATATTTAAAAGAAAGCAATGAAAGCAGAATTTTCTTTCTGCTGGCTTTCCCATCAAAGTGAAATTTTGACAGTGCTCATGAAATGTACCACTTAATTTATCCGTGAAGATGCAGTTTAATTTCAATACTGATTAACAAAGAATGCTTAATTGGAAAAACAATGGATATCAAATTTTATTATCTTTCTTGCTTGATCCAGGATACAAGGGAATAGAAAGTTAACTGACATGAACAGGCGCTTTTTTTTTTTTTTTCTTCAGGGAGGCCGGGGGGAGTAATCAATAGGGTGCAATGAGGAGCTGGTAGGAAAAGAGTGTTGACAGAGAAAAGGAAGATGGCCAGAACACTGGACCTTTCTGACTGGCATGTTTTTGGATTATTATTTCTAGCGCAATTCAAATAGCTCAGAAGATGATCTAAAAATTATATCCCCAGGTTTGGTGAAAGACAGTTTTATTATTCATACACAGCTCCATCAATGAAATGGATGAAATCCAAGGAGAAAAACTGTTATTTCTCATTTGTATTTTTTTATTTTTGTGAATTATTTAGAATCAGTTTGCTTTTGTTAACCATAACAGTAATCAGTACTGGTGTTACTTTTTGCTGAAAACAGTTCAAAGACTGTAGTATGTGACACAATTATTTCATTAAGTTTGAGATTGTCACTTGTAGCCCTGCAGCAGGACTGTTTGCTGAAAGTTGGACAGGGCAATATTCCACAAAAGATTAAAAAACAAAAAAAAAAAAAAGGAAAAAAACCGTTCATTTTGCTGACTTTCTGTTTAGGATTCTGAAAGTTCCAACAACATTGAAATGCTAGATTTTATTTTCACATTTTGAAATGTATTTTTGTGGGCTTTTAGGTCTGGTAATAGATATTAACAATTCCATGTACACACAGTCTTTTTTTTTTATGAATTCTGAAGACTACAGTCTTCATCTGAAGCCTGAATTAATAAGTATTTTTAAATCTCACTGCTTCAGTGAATCAGCCATTTTGCCCTCTGTATATTTCTAATTATGCCTCTCTCCAGTGCTACATTATGCAGAGTTGTTATGGATTATACTCTTTGAAACAGTGCTTAATTTGTATACAGAGGTCTGTAAATGTCTCACTTTCAGCCCCTGTAACTACCGAAATGAAATGACTCCTTTCTTCTTGTTTGTGAATCTCCCTTTCTTTTATAAAGAAATCAGCATCATTATTTTTTCCACGACCATGTCTTAACTTTCATACATTTTTCTCTCCCCACACTTTTTCTGTGGTTCACAGTCTTACTATAACCATGGCAGTTCGCTAAACTGTAAACAGAACATGTACAGGTGATTTATATTTTGTGGCCACTGAAATTCAAGGCCAGTCCAAAGACAGTGTCAGATGAGAGTAATATGTTCAAGACAAAACTGTGAATTACCACAACTGGAGGAACATCCCTTTTGCAGAGATCACCACTTTTCTTTTCCATGCTTTTATTGCTCTGGAGATGTGGGACATATTTTTGATGATGGTGTTTGTTCCAAAGCATCAGGTCCCAGTTCAAGATTTCGACTCTTATGCATTGTGGGCACTAGAAACAGATGGCTGTGAAGCTAGTGGTATAAAATAGGTACTTAGAGAGTTTAGCTGGGTTTCTGTCATGTCTTCTGAAAACAGGAATATCTGTAGTCATGGAGACTTATATATGTTTTCTAAATTCAAAGGATTTAGTGTCTTGTATCATTTATTTTGATACACAATTTACATTTTAAAGTCATTTAGACATTTCCTTCTAATTAAAATTTCTCTAAGTAATCATATTGAAGAGGTGAAAAACTGATACCCTGTCTTATGGGAATCAATACATTCTCCCCCTGTTCAGAATGGTTTGAAGCTAAAAGCATTGACTTAAATCTAATTTATATCAGAGAAAAAAATGTGATGAGATTTTGATACAGATAGTGATAAACATTGGGAATTTAGCAGTGTATATATATAATACAGCAACTAAACTGGACGTCAAGGATTCAAGCTCATTAATTTCTATTTTAAATCTTTGTAAAGTTTTGCTGGGAATTTTTCTAGCCTCAACATTTATTTATTTGTTGTTAAAAAGAACTAGGATTTATTTGAAACATGCAGTGCAAAACTCATTTCCTGGGATTCAAAGGTACTGGGAATTTATACCAGGGCAATAATTATTTTGCAGAAGTATTTGTAGGCCTCAAATGTTATCAGGATCTTAGTACTTAGAAAAAATATATAACAAGAAAAAAATCTTCCCCACCATATATGTCCTACAGAAACATAGTGACCCCATTTAAGAGCCAGGTGGCAAAAGCTAAGAGAGACTTAAAGCTGTAAGGTCTTCTTCCTTATTGCAGGCACAGGTGAGTTTCCCAGAACACCGGTCTAGCCCTGGCGTGCCTGCAGAGAAGCTGGCATGAGCTAGTCGCAGGCTTGCTGCACCCAAGCTGCTCCTTACTCACCTACTGTGTCTTCACTGGGACTTCACCAGCACTAGATTACTTTAAATAAGTCAAAACAGGACATTAACTCTCCATGAAGACTCTTTCCAGAAACATATTGGATTTTCTAGTTACATACCTGTCCTCTCCACTTCCCTTTTCCAAGGACACAATAACTGGAAGCCTCTGATAATCTGTAGTGTGTATGGCAGCAAAGCTCTTTGGATCTTTATTCTTTACTTAGATGATCAAATATCCTGGAAATGGTCTTCAAAGTTCTTTAAAGTATTTTCCAGATCTACTATAAAAATTTAAAGCTCTGCATGTTTTTCTGAAATACAGTGAAATAAGAAATAATACCAAACTTTATGCTGCAGAGCTATTTGAAAAAAAAAAGTGGGTTGTTGAGCAAAGTGCTAATAGACAAAACATAGAGTGAAGTTACTAGTATTCACTAAACTGACAAAACTCTCTCCCATTACCACATTTTCTGCACAAGAATGAGTTGCGCTTTAAAGGGAAGTATATCTATTAGGGATAAAAAAGAAATTTCAGTGGACTGACACTGTCTCGAGATCAGCATTTCTTAATTGTTTCATTTGAAAAATACCCCAGAATAAATTAAAAAAAAAAAAAAAGTCCTGGATAAAAGATCTTCAAGGTTCCTTTTTTTAAAATTAACACTTTCATATTACATATTAGCACTTTTGAAGAGAGCAACAGTTCAAAATTGAATTTTTATGCAAGTTAAAAATTAAACCTCTCTAAAATAGAATAAGCCATGTTTTGTTCATTTTACAAGATTATTTTTACTCATGATTTTTCATTTTAGTGGGGAAAAACATAATCAAACTTCCTATCAACTTTTTCCCTTAAGTATCTCATTTTTCCAATCAAATGAGTGTTATGCAGTTCAACTGTACATAAAAATGAGTGCGCTATACGTTCAACTTAAAACAGAATTTATATAGTTGTTTTAAGATGCCTATTATTTGTGGAAGTAATAGCATCAATCCTGTAAAATCTGGTGGTTTTCATCTCCTGGAATTTTTGATTCCTGGAAGGACAACTTCCTTTATTGAAGTGGAAGATGAAGCTGCCTTCTTCAAACAACAACTGAAAGGAATCTGTGTGTTGTATTTTCAAGATGCCAATTGCTCGTCTTTGGAGGGAAAGTGTGCATTTGAGTCATGATTCTTGAATGTCTTGGAGTTTTGCTGATGCGTCATTTTTCTGTGGCTCAGGCAATCGTACCCTTACTCAGGGTCTAAAAGAAGCTGCTAGCATAGACAGAGTAGAAACCCAAGAGCAGCTTTGGTTCCGGCTCGGCCCAGCTCTCCTCTTCAGAGCTCTAGCAAATGCAGAGTTGTTTTTTTTCTGCTACAGAGCTCTATGGGACATAAATGACTGTTGAATCAAAGCTGTAGGTTGGCATTTAAAAAAATCTGGATTAAACCAAACTTAAATACCAAACAGCACATCCCCTACCTCAGCGATAGTCTTCTGTGGAAGGAGGTAGATTAGTTAAAGTCCTTTGCAGGCCTTAGTAGTTAAGAAAGTTTTCAGCTAATGGTCTTGCCAGTCACCACACTTTAGTTAAAAAAGGAGTGGCTTATTTGTAGGCGAGGATTCCTTCTAAAAGGCTGCACTGTGTAGAGTCTGTTCAGCTGAAGCTTTTCAATTCCTGTTTTTATTTATTATATTCAGCTTGCCTGATGGACTTTTGGTGAAGGATTTGTATAACCTAGAGGTATAGAAGTTCTGTAACTGTCCCATTCCCTCAGAGTTCTTACCATAGAATCATTTAGGTTGGAAAAGACCTTTAAGTTCAAGTACAACCACACCAGCAGAGTCTGTTACTCGGTTGCTCAGTACTCTCTCCTATAGCTATACGGATGCAAAATTCGGAGCATCCAAACCCCCTTGCTTTCTAACGCTCGTCACTGAGTTTGGATGCTAGATGCAGCTGGGTAAGGCTTCCGAGACGAAAACTCAGTAATAAACTGTTATTGCACCGCTGGGGATCATTACACCATGAATGCTCCAACAGGTTAGCAAAAGACTTCAGCTCATATAAAAAAAAATTGTACATATTCATCGGATTACCTGAGAAGACCAGTGTTAGGTGATGAGCTCCCAGCATTAAGTCTTCCTAACGCTGTCCTCTGAATCCTCTTTCTTGAGCACAAGCCAGGGCCCCTTTTCTGATGCAACCTTTTGTAGCAATCAGTCGTGTACTGAATGGGTCACCTTAATGTCTGGAGCTTTTTCTCCTTAATGTCAGGCAAGATGTTATCTATTTATCAACTTTGCTTAGCAAATAGCTAAAATCATCCTTGTGGGGAAGAAAAGCTCAGGAAAACAAAGATGCAAGTGAAATTAAAAAAAAAAAAAAGAATACGTGAGAAAAGATTTTATGTATCACAGTGAGACCTTAGCCAGCGATTGTCAGGCTTTAGCTCTTTCAATACTAATAAGCTGCTTCTGTTCTGATCTGAACTATAATTCTGGTTATTTCTTTGACAGTCCTCTGAATAAAATATTGAGGCTGTACCTGAGTGGGAATTCCTTGAGCACATTCACATCCTGGGTTTTTTTTTTATTAGTCTCTGTAGATTTAAATGAAGTTCCAAATAAGTCTTGGATGTGTTTCCAAGTATTTCCTGTCATCAGTTGACCATAAAGTCACAGTAAGACTTACAACTAGAGATGATAGAGTGCAAGTAACACTTACACCCGGCCCCAGTTATTTCCTTCTTGCTTACTGCAAAATATGCTTACTGCAAGTATGTTGACATATATTAAACAAAATCCTCCAAAACATTCAAATGGAAATATAAAAGGTTAAAACCAAAATGAAAAAGCACTTTAAGTATAAAAGAACTCATCAGTCACACTATTAATTCAGAAGGAACACGCTGGTTTTCTACAAGTCATAATTACAGTCAAAGAGTAGTAAATGCACAACCTCGTTTCATACAGTCATGTGTTTAACAAGGCTATTCCTCTCCCTTATTTTTATTTAAAGGAGCCCGTTGTGTTCTTATGGAAAGCTCGACGCAAAATCAATGTATTCTTTTGATGAAAATTTCTTCAACAGATATTCATAGATACATTTGTGGAATTGACGTATTTGCATTTCAATACATCCATATTTAACTGGCTTTATGATCAAGGTCACGTTAAGTCTCCCATAACTTGTCTCTCTGTAGAAGTTTCTTCGGGATAATTTTTCTACTTTGCACTGCTTGAACATTGTTACAGACTGACGAGTGCTTTTATATTAATTATTATATTAATTTTATGAGACAGGTGGAGCTGTGTAAGAAAGAGATGATAATGAAAATATTCGTGTAAGGCTCTGAAGATAGTTTTTGTTTGAGACGTTTTGATTCCGATAAACTTAAAATTGGCATTTTCATAAAGGCATCGGAATGCTTTATTGTTTCTTCACACGCATTACACAGAGTAATATCGGTAGTAGCGGTTGTCCCACACAGCTAGTACCTGCTTTAGTGTAGGCAGAAGCAGCAGCAAACGTGAGGCTTCCAGGAGCAATGATAACAGATTGTCTTGCCAGCCTTAATCTAAGCAACTGCTTATTTTACTTAGAACTACAGAGAGCAAAAACTAGACTGTGCTGCAATGCTTTTTAATGGAAATTTATGACCTCTGACCACTGTTTAGATGATAACTTCTTCCACATTTGGTCTATATAGATATGCAAGGAGTCTTCCCACAAGTTTGTGTTTGTTTTTTTTTTTGGTTTGAAATGTAGGCAATTCCTGAGTTGTGTGTACTTGTTGAGTTCAAATGTTTAGAAAATGCATCTTCTTAAAGGAATATTTTTTGTTTGTGAAATAACTACAGTTTTGATATAACAAATCACTGAAACATTGCTTTACTTTTTGTCACACTTGGAACAGCAAGGAAAATTTTAAAACCTGATTGTAGAAACAATGAAATAGGTCTTGAAGTCCTGAAAATTACTGAAGATCAGCTTTCCACTGCTTTTAGGCTCTAACTGCTTAGGTCTTGAAGTAAGGGAACATGTGATTCAAAGTAAATAACCTTCAATTATTTTTTTTGTTCTATTTTTGTAAAAGCTTATAATGCGTGTGTGGCTTAAATGAGAGGTAGATTCTTCAAAGTCTTCGTTCATGTGCTTACATCACAAAAATACCTAAAAGCAGTGCAAGCTGAAAAAATAAAATCTAAAGGAAAAATCAAGCATCAGATTGACTTTGGATGGAAAGATAAGCATAAACTATAAATTAAATATGAGCTGCAGACAACTGGTTATAGCAGATTAAAGAAAAAGAAAACAAAACATCTTGAACTGTGTGATTGATCTATTTATAGTTTGTAATGCTGGAGAGATCATTGTAATTACCCAGTGTGGCTACTTGTATAACTCCTAGTTTGAAACGTTGTAATTAGAAGGAATCATTACAGACCTGGCCGACTATCAGTAGAAAGAGTTATTACAGACCTCACATACTGTAAATTCTCCCTGCCTTGGACTAACAGCACTCTCATTCATTTGCTGTTCCACTAAATATGTCAGGGTGTACAGTGCCTTTCTATTCAAGAATCTTATCATCACCAATCCACTCACTCTTGTGATGCACACTTAAGTTAATGTTTGTCTGTTTCATTAACATTATTTAACCCAAACAACATGTACCTGATTCAGAAAGAGCTATAGCTGACCAGAAACACCAGCAACATCTGTGAATGACTTTTTATTTATAACAGAAAGTTGTCCTTGATTTATGAACATATGTAAATATATACATACACATGGATACAGACATATGTAAATATATAGTGGTGTCTACGGAATGGGTTATGAGGCTTAAGTTTTTGTGTTGCAGTATATTATTATTATTAGTATTATTATTGCAGTAAACTAAATCAGTGGTTCTCCTCACTATGGTGTTTATTTTTTAAAAATACTTAGTGTTTGCACTAGTAAAGCAATTGAAGTCCTTGAAGTATGCATTCCAAAGGGAGTTAGAGGAGATCCTTGTATTTTACCAGGAAAACTGATTCACAGCTTTCTAGACATACCTGGTGAATGAAAGCATTGACCATAATGATGAACTAGGAAAAGGGATGAGTGTGGAACATCACATAATCTCAAGAGAACTAAAAAAAAGCTAAAATTAATTGTATAAATAGATGTTTAACCACGGAGACAAATGATCTTTTCAGTTGTAGACTCATATTCATGGTTCTTCAAAGTCTGTGCTTGCTTAAAAAAAAGTAATTACTAAAGAACTATTTCCTACCTCCCAGAAACTCGCTAAACACGTCTCTCTCTTTGCTAAACATACCAATTTCCTTCTTCTTATCATAAAGGAGAAGGATAAAGCATAGCTTCTCCCAGAGCCCTAGCACAGAAGACATGGAATATCAACATTACAAGACTGACAATATCTGTTCACTGTCGCAAAGGGCTTAGAGACACATGTGCTTATGTTTTCTTTTTTTTTTAGAAAGTTTAGAACGAGCATCTAGCACTTCTTGCCTGCAGGCCCCACTCTTGTAACTAGCCCTGGTAGGAAGAGTAAATAAAGGACAGACGTGGATTTGATTGTCTCCTCCGAGCCTTGCTGTTCTGCTTTACAGTTCGTCCCAGTACTAGGTACTGTTTGGCTTTTTCTGGCAGTAGGTATCTTAACCTGGCACTCTGCAAGTGACAGTCATTCAATGCCGCACCCGGAAGGCAAGGATTTTTCATTTAATTCCGCCTTCATATACTGTATCACTGAGCCAGTGAAGTAGAAGATGATATTTAAAAAAGGAAACAAAGTTAATGAGCAGAAGAAACTTTCTTTCTTTATTTTACATTCTCAGTTCAGTAAAAACCACATGAAAGTATGTTTACTTTTGTATAGTTTTTGAGTGTTTTAATGGAAGAGAACAAAAACATAAAAGTTACATTTGTAGCCTGTGATGAACATAACTGAATTTCTCAAATCAAAGTATGATCAATGTGCACTTCAGTACTTGCATAATGAAGTCTTACTTGTATCACTGGGTAAAAATTTTTTCCTATTCTTGACTGTACTGCTGCCACCAGTGGGAACTCTGATGATGACTTGGTTGGAAACAGGACTCTCTTTCCCCTCTTGCATCCTGTAATGTGTAGCAAGCAGATCACATCCCAAGTGCAGACAGCAGCACATTTTCTCTCACTACAGAGATTGCCTCTATTCTGCTCCAGGGCAAAAAAAATTTGAAGTTTGAAATCTTATAAGTGATACGAAGATCAGCATACCCAACCAAAAGCCAGTGACATCTTGGAGCTCTTGTGTGGATTATTTTGATCTGTGGTAAAACGGAAACATAGGCAAAACATAGTGAATACGTTTGACCTCCATCACAGCCTGTAATTATGCACCTGTTTTTAATGGTCACTAAAACAATTCAGTTGAAATAATTAGAGAATATGACTCAAGATTTGCCTTCTAGATAGAGCTCCCTAACGACTATTCTGGCTTCATTAAACCTCCCAGCCTCCATAATATTGCATCCCTGGACCTCATCTTCTGTCTGTGTTTTATAAAAATGGAGGCAGAAACTTACTTTCAGAAGACGATTCTCATCTGTGATTCTGTGTTTAAATAAGTCCCTTCTTTCAACTCTTTGCTAGGCTTTATCAATGGTTTCGCTGGAGAATTTTCAGCAAAAAAGTAGGAAGCACGTCAAACAGTTTTATGAGATATAGATCATTACCTTTCTGAGGCACTGACACATTCAATTGTTGCTTTTTAAAACAAGTGGCTGTGCCGTGCTTTCCATGGAAGTTCAGTATGGTTCAGTGACAGTGCAGAAAGAAACCCCTGCTGAAATGTCATACCTCTCCTCCATAATAAAGTGCAAGGCTGCTATTTAGTTTAGTAGGAAAATGTGCGTAAATAGAATAGACAAGAGAAGACAAAACTACTTAACTGTTAAAGTTTCCCCTTTAAATTAAGTTCTAGTTTCTGAGAAAATGAAAAAGTCGTTGCACTGTGGATTTATTATTGAAAGTCTTCTACTTCCAGTTATTGCAAGCCTGTGTTTTCCTTCAGTATTGAGTGTATTAAGGGAAAATAAAACCGAGTATCTTTCAGATACTCATTAGAAGTAGCAATCACTTTTTTAACCTTTGACAGTTAACATCATGGAATTTAATCTCGGACGTGGGCTTTAAAACAGTAAAGGTTAGTAAAACCGTATTGTTAAGGCTGTATTGTTTTCTGTGGTGAAGTCATTGGAACTTGAAACTTGAGTTCTACGACTGGAGGGAAAAGTAAGGAGGGGGGAACATTACTCCTGGATGAAATGTAATTCAAAGGCAGGAGAAATACTAAAGTCATACCTAGTTGAGCTGCCCTAGTCCATCTATTGATTTATTAAACAAAATTGTTAACCAGGAAATGCCTATGGAACATTTCATTTTTATGCCTATTCTCAGACTTAATAAACATTCATTATGCTTGGCTCTCGAGACAAATTTGTAATACAGTGCAAACAAAGGTTTTGAGTGAGAAGAATGTCTCAGTATTTATTTTCAATATATTACTCAGAACTTTTTTTTTTGGATGTGTATATGTAAATAGATATGCAAATATACATACCAACGTTAATAATTTGCAATTTCTGTGTCGTTTAATTGCAAAACTCATTTGGCCACAAAATTGGTAGTTTTGGGGAAAGCTGAAAAATCTGTGTTTAAGCAATGGTATGAAAGAGGCACTCGTAAGAGAGGGGATAAAGTCAGCCCTTAAATTTGAAGTGAGATGATTACACGATTTTACAGTTTTTGAACAGGGTTACACTGTGACTGGTTAACGTCAGAGCTATGCTGTGATACTGATTTCTGACTTGAGTGCGCAGAGGGTAAGCAAATACGAAAGTCTGAACCATCAGATTAGACGCCTACATTAATGTTTATAGACAAACTAGAGCTCTGGAGATGCTGAGCTCGTTACAAAATAAAAGTACCATGAATTTCTTATTTTTATGGAATATTCTTAGTAGACAGACAGTATCCATATATATCTTTTTGATGATAGCTTGAGACTGGGGTGTCAGGTGTTTGACTGATGAGATATTATTGCTGCAGCAAAGGTTATCTTTTTACATGCAGGATAGTATTTTGAAAAAATTGGTTTGCAAACATAGAGCAAATGCATGCAGCTCTGCTCAAAAGTGCAGGGGGTACTGCAATTTTATCTTCTCCTGTAGTCTTGGCCATTCTTTTCAAATTTTTACGTTTCCTTAATTTTTTTTTCTTCCATTCATTTTCCCTTGTTACATTCCTGATTATCAGGAATAATATGCAAATAAGACACAATTAATATTCAGACACACTTAGGGAGTAAAATTATCCTGTTTTGTTTATAAGATGAAATTGATTATCTTTCGGAACAGTTCAAATTAAGAGTTTCCTGTATGCTCAGAAAATGACTTTAGTAAAACTGTCATGATTACAGGAGAACTATATTTCCCCTGAGTGAAAAAAGGTGGATTTTAAAAAGCAGACAACCTGAAGATGATTACTGCATTACGAATACTGCAGTTTGTTTTTCAACTTTTAACTAAAATATTTAATGTGATACTTAAACTGTCATTGATGCATACAGCTGATATTTATTTCACCATTTCAAGTCCATCTTAAAAGGAAGTGAGAATTTTTACTCTGTTAAAACAAACAACAAACACTTGCAGTAAATGAGGTCTTTTCAATACCGTATAGTGATTAGGAATAAAAAAAGTTCCTGCTGAAAGCTCATTGTCAGAAATTGTTTCACATAAAAAGTGAATAACTGTTCTTTTTTTTGTTCTTAAAAAAAACACTTTATAAAAGTTTTTTTTTCACCTTCCCCATTTTTTAGTGTGTGTTTTTTTCTTTAGATCTGTGCATTCTTTTTTTTTTCTGAAAGGGTTCCCCAGGTCCCAAAGAGGAAAGTTAAAAGAGCTGAGAAAACTGCAGAACTTTCCATATTAGAGGAGGTGGGACTCGTACGTATCTTGCATTTAAGTGTAAATAGGAGTAATCATGGTCATAACATGATCTACTTTCAATACAGGGTCTATATTCTTTAGATGATGGTTTTTCTATAGCCCTACAAGGACACATTACCAGAGTCTTCTTTTGGAATACACCTGGAGAATATCTTAAGGAGCGATGAAAGCATTATCTCTCTACAGTTATATGGCAGCAAATTCAGGAGGAAGGTGACAGTGACTACAGAATTTGAAGTATCCACATGTCCCTACAGAATTCAGTCATACACAATCACATGCTGTGATCTTGGGAAAGGACACTTCAGTCTCTCAGCAGAAAAGGCAGGAGTATTTTGGTTTCATTACTTACATAAGTCAAGCCATCACCGTGTTTCAGCTGACTTTCTCACTGACTAAATAAAGACTCCATTAGTTCCTGTCTCATGTGCAGGGTGGTCAGTTCAGTAACAGTTATTGTATCGCATTAGTGATTTTGTTGTTAAAGAACATCGCAAGTCAGTATGTACAAGAACTGTGAAATAAAAAGGTATTGTTCAAGGTCATTGACACTATGAGGATCAGCACATGTCAGGCTGTCAAACATGCCAAGTGTAATTTTTTTTTTTTATTTAACATTGACACTATGTATGAATGCGGTTTTGCGTGGGAGTTCATAAAAGATAATGGTGGGGAACAGATGTAAGAATGTAAGCACCACACAGATTTTTCTGAGAAAGGAGGAAGAAATACTAGAAGAAATGAAGATTACATGAGAACAGGTGATCACACAATTAGAATGTCTGCAGGCTGACAGCCATAGGAACAGATGGAAACAACAGTTCAGACTGAAGTAAAAAGGAAATACATAAAAAAATGCAGACAATCATATAGTGCACATCTGATCTGCCATACTATACATACGTAGGTGTGAATAAAAAAATAAAAGGCAAATCCAAGCATTATACATGTGAATACACTAATGGATTTAAATATTACAGAACTCCACAATACCTAATTGGCCCAGTTCTTACTTGCTTTTCACATTTCTAAGTGGAGCTAAAGCACTGATTTCGTCCAGAATAAATGACTTTCAAAAGGAAGAAATATGGAGCAATGAAAAGTTCAACACAGTGTCCACATAGATGAGATTTGCATAATTAGAGTGATGAAAAAGAGCAGATGGAACAAAGGAGGTTAAACGACGTGATTAAGAGGCAAGAGGAAGGGAGAAGGTTGTCATCTTGTAGTTATGGTCGTGTGGATATGAAACATTCACAGAATTTCCACTGATATTCTTGTATTAGTGGAAGTCTGCTATGGAAAGAGAGAGCTGAAGTATGTAGGCCATGAAAAAGGTTTTCACTGCCATGACATTCTGATTCTCCATAAGACTGTCTCCCAGACTAGCTAAAGCAGCAAAAGTTTTGTGATAACACTAAATCCTTCAGAGCCAGGTGCCTAACTGCCTCTGAATTTGTAGGCATATCAGGATGAGCGTAATAGGCTCTTCCTGGTATTACAAAGACATTTGAAGGTTACGTTCATTAAAGCTGGAAAGTTGAGGGTATAATCTGGTAAAGGGAGCTGACAGAGTACTTTTCTTAGACAGATATTTTATTTTTTTGTTATCTCTTACAACAGTGGCCAGACTGAGTTCAAGCTTTTGGCTTGTCTCTCTGCAGGTCCTAACGAGATCACTGTACGTTTCTTGAGTTGTCTATCCATAAACTCCTTTTTTTTCCTGAGCTCTAGCAGAAGTTCCCTGTACAGCCAGGCCAGTTGTCTTCCTCACCAGATCATCTTACGGCACATGAGGGGATATCACAAAATGAACTAGAAATGAAAAATGGAAGGATTTTTGATGGAAATTTATAATAATTTATCATAAATGGTGACCTTGAGCTGTGTTTCTAATTACTTGTATATTTATATATACACAGACAAGACATTAATATACATAGTGTAAAGCATCATATTTGCATGAACTCTTGGGACTACTTTTTATAGATGTGCAAATTGCTCAGAGTGAAAATGGGGGAAGAAGCCAAATACTAATTAATATAGTCTAAAAGCCTGGTTCATAGAATACTTATGTGACTGCTACTTTGTTGTTTCACATATGTTTACGTGTTCTACATTTGTTACAAGCAAAAAAAAGTCAGATGAATCATATGAAAGAATCATTTGGTAGGTGTGTACCTCAGGGATCGTCTATATCAGCAGATAAAGAGCAGATGGCAGAATATACGGGAAGGTATATAGGAGGCAACAATGAACTCATGTCCAATTTGTTGTCAGTGAGATTGTGAAGCCACTGTTTTCCAGCCCTACTGTGATCTGTGTCTGGCAGAAGCATTTCGTTTTGCTTTCTTTAAACTGGCCTGAGTGTCATTTTAGATTGAAATTGTTATGCCACCCAGTGTTGAATTACAGCCTATTACAGAATTTTAGCTGCTTTGTCAGAAATGTCCTGTAAATTACAAAGCTGTTGTCACTAACAGTGGGAACATTTGCACGATGGCTCACTGAGTATATCGAGTCCCATTTCTGTTCGTACATTTGGAAGTTCAGGATTTTACCTTTTTCATTTTATTTGGTAAATTGGAAATCTCTATTTTCAGTAATCTTACGACAGCATTACAAAGGTTGTGCCTAGAGTTTCCTCGGTAGCTGGGCTTGAGTTCACAGAGTCACAGAATCACAGAATTGTTAGGGGTTGGAAGTGACCTCAAAAGATCATAGAGTCCAACCCCCCCCCCCGCCGGAGCAGGACCACCTAGAGTAGGTCACACAGGAACACATGAAAGAGGGTTTTGAATGCCTCCAGAGGAGAATCCGCAGCCTCTCTAGGCAGCCTGCAAAGATGTTTAGAGAGGTATATCAAGCTGATTGAGTTGACACTACTGCTAGTGCGGCTTGCTTATGGCAGAGTTTGTGCCTGAACCAGAAAGTTGACTGCTGATGAGCAGGAGTGAGAGCCAATCTGTAGGCAGGATGAACCATCAATAGTTTTGGATTTGAATAGAAAGGAACCCTCAAGGCCAACATGAAATGGTTGATATCAATACCACTTCTGTACTGCAAGAAGGAAGCACAGAGTGGAGTTTACTGTGTCCTCCCCAAGTTTTGTTATCTAACTTTCTTGTTGAGGTAACTTGCTGGTTTGTGACAGCTGCAAGGGAGCTAGCATGTTGTTGGGTATGCATGACAAAGTGACGTAGGCAGGAATATGGAATATGATAGGAACTGCAGAATTGTCAATAGAGATTCATATACAAAATAACAGAGAGACCCAGGAGAAACGAACAGTACAGAAGATTCATCATTTTCATTAAATCTGTTTTTTGTCCTCTGAGTAGTCTTCTTCCTGCTGTCGGCAAGCTTACTAGGACTTCTGGCAGCTTAGCATGCTGCAGGCAGGAATGAGCTTCTGCCAGGACTCACTCACATCACGAGATTAATCCCACGTCGCAAGAAGGGGACAAGGAAGTCTCTTGTTGTATATACATAGTGATGTTTTCTTCACCCACAATGAAGAGCTAAAACTGTAGCCTTTATTCGCTTACACTATCAGATTGGCCATGAAGACATAGGTATATTCAGATTAAAAAAAAGTGATTGTAGAGCGTACCTGGGCAGACACCAAGGAAGCCCCTAGGATCTTGCACCCCTATTAATACAGATGGAGTTCCATTTTTCAGAAACTCCTCATGCAAATCCACATGTTTGTAAAAGGAAGCCACAAATTCTTCGCTCTTTCTCTCCAGCTGACTCACAAATCTACCACTTCCTTTCTTTCTGTCCTCTTTTCATTAGATTTTTTGCTTGTCATTTACAGATACATTTTGAATAATATTTTATAGTGCATCTATTCATCAGCTGCCTTTGCACTCGTAAACATGACCAAACAGGGATGCTGCTTGCATATTATAGAGCAAAGGCTTTGAGCGATTCTGCTAGTCAGATGCAGCCTAAATGGAGTAGTAGACAGGTTGCAGTAATAAGTATTCTTTCTCATGAAATATGTAACTTGTTCGGGAGCTGCTTTTCTTTTTCCAAGCAAATCGCTCACAGCGAAAAAATGGAGAAAGAGCATTTTTGATAAAGGTTTTAACATGACAAAAAAGATGAATTAGCTGTCATTATATAGTGACAAGACAGTTTTGCCTGTATTAAAGACCATTTGTATTACACTAAACATTTAAATAGCACTTCAGTAAAGTAGGTGACAATATTGTTCCTGACCTGTGTGCTTTCTTTCAAAGACAGGACAAACAAAACAAGGCACAACAAGGCAGTGTAACTGGTAGAAGGCACACGAGAAGCACCTGCTACTGGCTAATCCTGTTACCTTGCCTCAGTCCTAATAGTGACACCCTACTGTAAGGACTAAAAAGCCCTTGGTAGGCAGACGCAGTATTGCTCAGTGTTGCTAGTATTTTTTTCTCCTGACTTCTATTACTCTTGCTTCTCCACCTTTGCTACATTCTATTATATAGATTTTAAATAAGGATTTGGTGGGGAGCATAACTAGAACAAGCTGTTGCGTGTGATATAGAGCACAGCATTATACTAGCAATGCTTCTCAGGGAAGCAGAGGATCGGATGAAGCTTTTTGAGAAGAGCAAGATTCTTCTTTTATGCTGTATATGTCTAAAATGGTAGATCTAGAAGGAAGGGATTTGATTAGAGAAATAAATAATAAGATTTGGACAGCCTAAAAGAGAGGGAAAAGGTGAGTTTAGAGAAATCAGATGAAAAACAATTAGCTGTATTCTCTTCAGGAATGTTTTTCTCTATTGCTTTTATAATCCACTATTTTGTTTTCAACTGTACCTGAAAGAAACATGCTATTTTCATATTACAATGTGCATGTATTCTCGTGAAATAGTAGCATGAAGCTACCTCTGGAGTGGAGGCACTGTGGCTGTTTCCCAGAAATGAGGCTTTCTTTTCCAATGCTAGTCATTCTGTCGCATCTAAAATTAACCCTGGCACAGTTCCCAATTTGTATTGTTTTGGGCAGAGGGGTGTGGTAAGCTCAGTTTTGGGAGTTGTTGACTATATAACAATACATCAAAGGATGAAAACCACAAAACAGTAATTCCAATTAATATTTATTCTGCAGAGTATTCTGTTTAATAACAACTGCAGGGAAAGACTGTTTTGCAGCCATAAATTGCAGGGGTCCCTGGGTTATCCTGATACGCTATCTTCAAAAATTGTTCTTTTGGCTATGAAAATGTTATGAGGATATTTTTGTGGTGCTTTGTACCATTAATAAGAGTATTTGAAAACAAGAACAAAAAAATCAATGATATTATTATAAAAAAGGTGTTAAGAGTTTTGTCATTGATATTTCCACTTCATTGCAATGTGTACTAACTTCTGCAAATCAAGTACGCACTTTCTGTTAAATACTTCACTTGTCTATGAAACTTAGCAATTCATGTAGAGAGCCTGTAAGATTCTGTCATTCTTGCATGTTATATCACAGTAAAAGCAAAGCCATTCAATTAATAGAAAATTCGTATTTAAATTATTTGCTTTTTTTTTAGAATGCATTTATCCTTCTGTGTAAATAATTTTAAAGGAGCTTTACCTGGATAATCCTTTCATCACTTAAATTAATAATTCTGTGGTCACCTAATTAAGAATCCCACAAACAAACCAAACACAACCTCAGTCTATGTATAAGCAATGTAAGCATTCTCTGCAATAGTCCGAGATCACTCTGTGGATCACACTGATTATAGGAGCACATGTTTCAATGGAAGACTTAAGTATATGCAGGAGTGATATCTTCAAAATATATTAAATAACTCAGTCCTACTAAAATAAAATGAAAATAATGCTTTGAGGCAAGTCCTGTTGCATTTATAAAAGTTTATATAATCTTTTAAAAACTTGACTTTCGTTGTTTCTGTGTGAATTCCATATACCTCTGAATTCAAAGATTGTAAGAGCAAGGGTTTCTTATGCTTTCCTGTGTATCTCCTACAATCACTTACATGAGTGCAAAGTATTTGTGAAATGCAAGCAGATCAGGTTGGGAATGCGATACAAGCTTTCTGCACAGGCACAAACAATATTCGTGAGAAATACATCACCAATATCTAAGATTCAAAACGATATTTAGTACTGTCCCAAGCAATAGACTTAAGTTGAAAATTTACTCCAAGTCTAGATCAGAGATTCAAATTACCTGCAAAATCCAATTTTTCTGAAGTAGAGGTATGTCCAGTAAATCTAATACATTAGTATTTTTTTTTCTCTCTTTTCCCAAGCATTACTGCAGTACTTTATTAATTTTCAATACTTTATTAGTTTTCAGCAGTTCCCGACAGCTTGCACTGGATTTTTCATTCGGAGAATAAACTATTGTATTGTATATAGAGATGGGTTAAGCTTGTGATATTTAAAATGGAAATTCTGTAACATTAGAAAAAATTAAACAACTGCTTTTTCCCTCGTGTCTTGTTTTCCTGGTATTCATTACTTATTTGTTCTAGGAAATGGTAAGCGCTATATAACTTAAGACGATCATGCTAGCCTATCAGTCACAGGCACTTTAGAATATTAAATGAAGACTGCCAAAAGCAATTTTCAAATCATTGCTGAATAGAATGCCAATACCTGTTCCCCAAAGTGCAAATTTCTTTCTTGTTGCTTTTTGGTCCTATTGCGAGATCTGTAAAAATGATGCTGGCAAATCTGCAAAAAAAAGAATTATTGTAATCCAATCTAGATGCAACAAAAATCAATCTGGCTGTAACAGAACTTTTCTGAAATCCTCTGAAGTTAAACAAGATATAATCCTTGTTACTTTTGTAAGATGGTAAAAAGCCGCTTTAATGCAGTTTCAATGACAACGGGTGGCAACTTTGGAATGAGTCATTTGATTTTGAATCATAACATAACAGAATGAAGAACTGGTTTTAGGCAATGATAAGTGCAGGGACAGAGAATTTTCAGATTTTTCTGGACTAGTGTTTCCTTCTGTCTTTTCCAGCCAAAAGGCAAATGTCCGCCTTGATTTGTTTGAGCTGCCTAATTTCCTTTATGTCCTTTTACCAGCCCAATAAATAAAATAGAAACTGATACTGAAAATTCATGGAGGAGACTTTCCGAAAGCCAACAGCAATGAAGAGCTGTGTAATAGACTTGAAGCTTTCATATCAAAATGTTTTTTTTGGTTTTTTTTGATTGATGGTTTTCACATTACAAGTTTCTTGTCACTTTTATTTTGGTTCATTGTCTTTTATGGAATTTGGTTTCTAAGTTTTGTATTTTCAAGAAATTTTACAAAGTCAGAATTATCTGATATGAAAGCACAAATATAATATCTTCCTGTCTTTGTGAAGCTGGAGAAATCTATATACAGATTACTATGAACAGATTCAAGAGGCAGCATATACATATGTAGACAAGGAGGGCATAAACAAAAAGAGATTAGAGCCTTGTGATATTTTCTCGATTTGCAAAAATGCTTTTAGCAAGTTCATCAAAAAATAAAATGATTGAACTCAGACAAAACCAGCAAGTTTAGGTCTTTCAGTTTTCAGTGACAGATCATTGCAAGTGAGAATATTGTTACTACCTGCAGAGCTGGAATGATTAAAACCCTTATCTAACCTGACCAGGAAAGCAGTTCCTGCTGCACAGGCTTGATACCTGGTCCTGGATAAAGTACAGAGGAGACTACACCTCATCTGTATATAAGGAAAACTCAAAAAACCTGAACATTTGGAGATGAAGACCATCTTCTTACTTTTCATAGAGTCACATTTTTTTTTTATGACTAATCATTTTAGTGTTTTGTAGGTGGTTTGGTTTTTTGTTTGTTTTATAAGGCAACCATTTCATTTAGAGAAGCAGCTTTGGAGGCTTAATTACAAGTTCTATTCTTTCCACACTTAGATTTCTTACAATGTTTTTCGTTTTCCTCTCTTCCTTCCCTCGCCAGGTTCTTTCAATCCTGTCACTTATGCACTTGCAAAGAAATCTGAAAAAACCCATTCATATTTTCTGCACATTTATAATTATCTCCGGCTCTTCTCCTGCCCCACTTCCCTACCCCTCCGCCCCCCGCCCTCCACTGTGGTTTTTTTTAATTCCTTTTAAGAATAAGTGAATCAATAGGCGTTACAATACTGCTCCTAGTGTGAAGGGGTTGAGGAGGAGGTGGTCTTCCCAGGCAGCACATACTATTTGGAACTGTTACTGAGGGCAGAAGTTCTGAAGTTGAAATGCAAACAGCACGGTATATAGTATGTTATCTGCAGCTTTGACTTCAGTGCCTACTGGTTATTACAGTAAAGCAAGAGATCCATTTATATCTTCACGGAAGGAGACTGTAACACATTTGGTGTAAATGTGTTTGGGTTAAAGAAAGCTTAATTATAGCAAATGAGGAGAACATTTACTGCCTTAACTGGAGGAAATGAATTAGAAATGACCAGCCAGAGGAAGCTATAAAGAAAACAATCAATATCATTAAAGTTGGGGAAATGGCTCATTCTTACTCTTAAGAGAGTGAAAACGAAAAAAAGTTATGTTTGTGTTGGAAATTACCTTCTGGTAAGATGATAGCGTCTATTTTCAAATACTATAACTGACAGTAAGATCTAAGAGTCCCCATTTAGTTTCTAAACTTTGACCTAAAGCTTCATTTTAGCAGGTATACCAGTGACCCATTGTAATCCGATTTGTGTTATTACAATTACAGCACAATGGCATAAGGATATAAATAATACAAGAAAGAGAGCAATTACAACAATTAACCATGGCATGGACCATGGAAAAATCACCCTGCAGAAACTTAGAATTCATTAAATTACCAGGGAAATTACTCACCTCTCAAAACCTGATGCTGCACTGTTGCAGAGAAGAAACCCTGACAGAATTAGAAGAATGAGATCAAAAAGAATCTTTCTGTGACAAGCGAGGGGAATAAAAAAATAAAAGGAAGGCACTGGGCAAGAATAAAGTTGATAGTATGTGAAAAAATTAATAATATTTTCTTAGACTTGCGTAAATAATAACGCTTAGATTCTGAATTAGTGACCTCTTGTCGCAAAGCGCATAAGCAAATTGTAATGTAAGACTGTGAACAAGTGTGACATTTCTGGTGAGTTCTGATGCAGTAAAAGTAAATACTTTCTAAAAAGAAACGATCCCTATTAGAATAAATTTGGCTCAGGGGAGTACCACAATAAAAGCTAATTGAGAGGGAAAAAAAATGTAAGCTGCTTCCAACCAGAGGAATTCACAATCTGCAATGTTTTCCTGGAATATAGTTAAAGCTAGCCAGTATAGCTGAAATTTTGAATTCCAGATACTTACCGTAATTCATTAGGAATGACATACCAGGAATTTATAATCTCTGTATTATTAGAGAAATTATTCTACAAATAACAAGTACGTTCAGAAGTAGTAAAGAAATCTGTACATACAGGAATAAATGATTAAATGGTGGAGTGGAAGTAAGCTGGTCCTGTATGGCAGCCAGCATCTTGATTTGGCTTGAAGTCGTGTGGCCACTGCAGCTTGGTGCTGAGCAAGTTAACGTGTCTTCTTCTAACCTTGATTGAAGACATTCTCTTAGCTCCAAGCAGACCAAGCTGTCTTGAACCTGTGTGTAGAATTTCACATCAACTTTAGCTTATGTAGCAATTCTCTTAGCGAAGGAGAGAACAAAGTGTCAACAGCATTACAAAAAGCAGTGTGTGTATATAAAAATATAAATAAATAAGAAAGAAAGCTTATGTGGTGTAAATATTTTCCTTATATATGAATAGAACATGCAAAATTCAATTCTGGAATATGAAATCAAATTTTGATAATTTATGGACTGATGACAATCTTGAAAATGGTTGCGATTATAATATAACATAAAAATAAGCCAGTAGTTTGCACTAGATAGAATGAAAGTCATAAGCTATTTAGTCTCTTCTGGTTTAGCACCAAAGTGAATCACTAAAACTAACTGGCATTGTTTAGAGGAGATGGTACCTTTGCTGCTAATTGCTGCAACAGGATAAAGAACTAAATAGCCTTCGTTTCGGCAGCAATTAGAAATCTGCAGGGTAAGGTGCTATTTATTGGCTGTTCAAGAAAGGCAGATGTGAAGGACCAATCACGAGATAAAGATTCTAGATAAAATACGACTACTCTGTAGTCAGAATATCTCGCAGCACTGGAGATCTGAATTAATTTTGTAATACACTGTGGATTTCCAGTGCCCTATCCATACTCCATCATGTTTTACATTTTTTCATTGTTTCATTTTTTTAGCCATAGTATTGTTCTTTGTGGAGGTGATGGCTAGTCACAGAAAGAATGGAATCTGCTGTATTGTATACTGTGACTGATGTTGTATTAGGGACAGGAGACAGCGCTGTCACTAAAAAGGCAAAAGTAGGGATTTTTTTTTTTTTTTTTTAAATTCCAAATAATAAAATTTTTAAATTCCAAAGCAATTACCGAAAGACAGACAGAGAGCACAGAGGAGAATTCAGATGGGCTGGGGAACCTGTGAAAGAAGCCATAAACATTAGAGACAGTACAGAATCTGGCTGTAGGAAATACTGGATGATGCCACGTCTCCTATATTCTTTTCTTCTTACTCCCTGTGGTTCCCTTTAACAAAACTTGGTTCCCTTTAACAAAACTTGTGTGGATAAGCGTTGACGTAGTGTGTAGGGCATGCTGTTATAGCTGTGTGATTTCTAGTGTTTGGGAACAGGCCTCACGATGCAAACACTTAGCAGGAAGCCTCACTAATTATCTTCCATTCTTGCAGTCTGGACTGCTCTAGAACCACACCTTATGTAGGACAAAGCATATTGCTGTACAGGGCAACCCTAGAGACTTAATGGCTGCTGGATGCAACTTGGAATAATGAAAACGCTCATGTAACTTGAGAGAAATATTTTTATTATAATTTCCAACATTTTCTTTGCAAACACTGCTGATAGTCCTGCTTTTTCATGTGCAAAAGATTGTTAACAGTCACTAGAGTAAATAGGCACAGAAAATATTATAGTCGGCTCACCGGTAATTGATTATGGCTTTTGTTGCACCAGTATGACCTGCATATGTGAGAAACAGCACATAAAAAAGTTATCCTTGGTTCATAATATTTAGACTTCATTACACTTCACTGAATAGAAGATTTTTATTTACTGCTCTCTGGATGGCCAGAAAACATAGCAATGAGCCTTATTTCAGAATAATGGGGTTTTTTTGTTGTTTTCCTCCCCCCCTTACCGGGAATGCACTGTGCAGTATCAGCAAAACTGCAGCTACATGACTTTAAATTTTTTTTTTAAATCTCTTAAATTTAATGAGCAATAGTAGCTTTAATTTAGTTTTAATATATAACTCTATTTAAAGTCTATTTATTAAAATTTCTAAAACTTTATCATCTTCTTTATTCTGCCAAGGAGCGCTTGATCACACAACTTAAAGCCACTGAGTTAGCAAATGGTATGAATGATATGCTATTCCATTTGAAAGGGGAGTAAACGACTAGTTCAGTTCTCTGTAGGTAAAACAGAAACAGTGCTGTAGTAATCTTCATACCAATAAAGAACACTTCAGCTCCTAAATTCTCATGGAATAGTCAGTGGATTTAGATGAATAATGGATTCATGAACTGAATGGCTGAACAGGAAAATGGAGGAATCTCTTGCCTGAACTAGAACAACATGGTTGTCTATTTATGTGTATGTTTTTGTTTGTTCCCTCCAGCTCCTCCCTAGTTGAAGAAAACCTTTTTGTAAGGTCAGCTGGATAGACTTTTTTCCATCCAAAGAAATATGTTTTGGGGTGATTTGTTCCTTTTTTTTTTGATAATTGAATTCAGTTTGTAACTGAAGCCTGTTTTTTCAAAAAAAATCTAAAGGTTTAATTTAAAAACAAAATCAAATGTATCAGTGTTTTACCGAAAAGAATTAAAAAAAATAAGTGCTGAGTCAAGATTGATTAAAATCCATGAAAACTATTGGTTCCTCAAAATTCTTTTTTATGTGAATTTAGATTTTCTTACGAATTATAAAAATAATTATCTCCTGTCTGTTCATCGACTTTCAGATTCAGTTCTCACTACAGTCACAAGATGCTATGGCAGTTGTGTGGACTTAAATTTTGGATAGTGCAAGAACCTCAGGGCGCAGGGCAGTCTGTTGCTTCATTCTTACCCCCGCCACCCCATGCACGTCTGTGACATTGCATAAATAATTAGTTATCTTTACACCTTTCCTTTCTTTCTTCATACCCTCTGCAGTTCCATTTGTTGAAATATAAGTAACAGCTAGCAAACTTTGGCGGAAATTTTTCATTTTTAATTGTAAATCATGGTAACCTGAGTTTCAAGGAGTCGTTTTGCAATCCCCATAGCACAGGACAGATGGTAGTGTGGAATTTTACTGGTTTTTTTCTAAGAATAAGGCCAACTGAATATAAATTGTGTTGAAAGTAGGACTGCTTGAGAATTTTGAGTGCTAAGGATCTATGAATTTTTAACCAAGAGACTACATGCACTACAAGATATTCAGCAAATAAAAAGAAAAACGTTTTCCTTTCTCTTGTTCAAAGTTTTCTGTTGCAAATGTACAACACAATATTCCCAGAAGGCGCCCTGACGACATAACAAAGCAAGTATCCCTTTAGGCTTAATTATACTGATATCTGTGATTTAGTCAGCCTCGCATTTCTCTTCCAAGGTTCTCGTTGCTTCATTTATAAAAACTCCACTTTCATATAGTAGGCACGACTAAATGCCCACTGCAGAAAGCACTGGCTATGTTGCTGTCAAGTTTCACCCACTCCCCTTGTATATCTGTTGTGGGATCCTTGCCTGTCCTGATAAGACTGTAGGCAGTAGAGATGTTACATCGAATGGGAACTAAACTGTAAAACACTGCTCCTTTTCACCAATCTTACTACATCGGCACAGAGCTTATTCTATAATCGCAGGCCTATTATACCAACTTAATGCCTTGTCTTTATATCACTGCCATTACTTTTGATATCTTGTATCTGTTTCAATTCTTTTTTAGATGGAATTAAATTTTTAGGAATGTTCCTCAGATATGCTCAGGCTCACATTGTCAAAATCACAGAGTGACCAGAGTATTAATAATAAGTACCTACTCTAGGTGTATCATTAGGTACTGCTATATAATAACAGCTAAATAGTTTTTAGATATTCTTTATGAAGTTTCACACTGCAAAGAGCCTGTGTTCTCTCTCTAGCTTTTTTGTCATCATTTGAATATATTTTAGGTATACTTTGGGTAAAATATTCTCAGACCCATCAACATCCCACACCTTTACCACTATGACAGCTATTATGTTATAAGTATATTTGAGTTCATCAATGGAAAAAGGATTGCTGGTGGTCTTTTCCAAGGGGATGGTGAGCTGGAAAGGAATCCTTGAGAGAGATAGTTGACATTTGTAAGTAAACTAAATCCATGATCTAAATGAGCTGGCAAAATCTGTGCACCATGTCTGCTAAATCTGATGTTACACGAATCACTTACTATGGTAACAAGTAATAATCTTGTATGGATGGTGACAGTGTAAAAACTGCTCTGCTGTTGTTGTAGTGTGGGAAACCATATCAAGTGATTACACAGCAAAGTTAACCCAGGCTTAATCTCTTTCATAAATTATCATGGAGAAGCGATCTATTTTATGGATAACTATGAAAAATGCCTCTCCTAGTGTGAAATGACATGTTTCAAGTGAAGCGTGGCACTCCAAAGCTCTGACATTCAGACGACATAAAAACCAGGATTCAATGATTTAAAAGTAATCCTAGCCAAGGCATGTGAATGCCAACTTGGAAGTTATTTTCTTTAGCCATTATTAGGTACAATTCTGTGTGTCTGACCGTGTGTGATATTTCTAGATCTTTCAATTATATCTTTGGTTTAAAGTTGCTATGGCTGCCATATATCTTTGTGACATGAAAATGTACAGAAAACACTATCTGTTTCTCATATGGGCAGGAAACACTTTAACTGTGTGTGCAGTAGCACAAGTAGGTGTTTCCCAACTTAAACCAACAATTGTCCAGGAAAAAATAGATGCAAAGAACGTTTTATTCACTTACTTAAATGCAGTACTAGAGAAAGGAAGAAGAAAATTTAATTATAGAGACTATTACCAAATCTTAAATATTCACTCTCACTAGCCGCATGGTGTTTGCCTGTGGCTCCTTTGTGTAGGAGATGTCTGTGCTGTACATAAAAAAAAATGTTGTGCCAGAAGTATTGCATACAGGGTAGGATTATTATTACGGACAATGTTATGTTATGGAAATGAACAGCTTTTACAGACCGTTCTGGACAGTCAGGGTATCCATTTCCCATTAAATAATTGCTCTTGCTTTTAATTTTCTTCAGGTATAGATTTTGGGGATGTAATCTAGTATCTCACTTCATAGTATCACAGGGAACTTCCATCATTTATTGATACTCCTTATCTCTTCCATGCCCTGTGCCAGGCCAGGTCTATCCAGAAGATGAAGCCTTGGCAGAGCTGTGGAGTGGGGAAGTACCCCATAGTCTATACATAGGTGCCTAGCTGCAGCTCCACCCTGTGAATTCAGCTGTGATGTTACCGGACACACAGCATGGGACATGTGTGCCTGGTGCAGGATCTGTTGGGGCTGCTTTTTCAGAGAAACAGAATCACAGAATGTTAGGGGTTGGAAGGGACTTGAAAAGATCATCTGGTCCACACACAGACACCTCCCACCCACGCCAGAGCAGAACCAGCTAGAAGAGGTCACACAGAAACTCCACAGCCTCTCTGGGCAACCTGTTCCAGTGCTCTGCCACCCTCAGTTCAACTGAATGTTTTCATCTACATTTTAGTCCTTCCTGGAGCTGTGAATTATTGCATTGAAACTCTCCCCTTTTCTTGTGTGTCCCTCACTTTTGTCCCTTTCTTTTTTTCTGCAGGTGAATGGTGGTAGCTCCTGGCTCTAGAAATTTTCTACCATAGGAACAACTCTTACGGGGAATTTTTCTCACGCCCCTCTACCCTTGTCCCTCTCTGTTTCCAAAGAAATGAGAAAGTTCTCTGAGAAACTGTTGATTCAAGTGTCATATGCCCAAAGATTGGATACACATTATACTTATGGTCTTGAAAACAGAAAGGAAAAATTAGTGATGATGTATAAATGTGAAAATTAATTCTGGCTTCAGATTTCTCACTAAGTCATAAAACTTCAAAGGCATCATTACAGTTAAACAATCTGCTAGTAACCACCTAACTCAGACCATGAAGGTTTTATGACTGAAGGAAAAAAAAGTGATAATGAAAGTGACATCTACTCCTGAGTCTTCCTTTGAACCAACATCTGCCTTGTTTTACCCTTCTGTTAGCCCTGGACTGTGCTAACAATCATACTGAGTCTAAATTATGAGTCTAATTATGAAGTGCTTTATGTTCTTCGTGTGAAATGTTCTATGTAAGAGTGAATTAGTATTATTGATGAACTTAGGCTGCAAGTTTGAATGCAAATGAGAGCTTTTCAAGATAATAAATGAAGGATGATGAAAAACTTAAATACCTTTCACAGAAAGTAGTAGAAGTATGAAATCTAGTTGTGAGCTGAATTTAACCAGAGTCGGTGAGTCAACCCAAGTCACCATGACACAGGTGTTGACCAAAGAAGGAGGAAACCCCCTGTACAGTAGGACAGAGTGCAGAACAGAAAGTCATATTAAGGTGCGTTTTGTCTGTATTGAATCCTTTTTTTTACTGGTGGTCTTAGAGATAAGCAGGTATGTTAAAGGGAGAGAGTATAAAGTGGCAGCCTGCAGCAGTGGAAGTGTGCAGCTTAAGTGAAAGTGGGAGAACGAGAACATGTGTGAATAACTTGGAACCTTTTTTAGGGGTCGGTGAATCTTACTGAATGATCAGTTTGCATCAGACTGCCAAATACAAAACCGTCATGCTTGCAGTCGAGCAGTGCATTTTGGACTTTTCAGTATCTGCACACAGTATATCAGCTCTGTCTCATCTTTGCTGGATTGTTAGGCGTGCAGATGTTCATTCTTGACTCTGAAATCATTTGAAGGAATTTTGGCTGCTTGGGGGACTATAGAAAGCTTTACCTTGGAAATTTTTTGGTCTTGTGAAGAAAACGTGTTAGCTACACTTTCATATGCTACTTTCATTTGATTTGCATCTTTTTTTCTTTTTAAACCTCTTTAATAAAGCAAATATGCGAAAGGCTTGTTTTTAAAGAGACTACTGATCTTGAATTAAAAGGACAAGTTGCTATAGTTTGGGGGTTTTTTTTGTTCGGTTTTCGGAATTTTTTGGGGAGATTTTTGCTTGGGTTTTTTCTTGTTTAAAATGATCCATTCATATATATATTTGCATATGTCACTTTTTTTTTTTTACATTTAATTTCTCTTGCTGATTTGATCTTGATGCTTAAGTAGTTTGTTAAGAATTAGTTAGCTGAATTGAACATTGTACTATTTTTGTGTTTTAAAACTCTATGCTTTACAAATATTGTTGCTTTCCAGAAGAGTCTATGGTCTAGATGTATGCAAGAACTGAAGAGAGATTGGAAAAGATTAGCATGAGGAAGGGAAGACCAGCATAAAAAGAGCATGGCTTTCCAAAGGAAAGAACGGCTTTCTTGTTGTTTGCCTTAGCTATTGCTGTTAGTTTGCAGGCACTATAAGAGGAGTGAATGAACTGATTGGTAGTAAAGTAGATGTTGAAAAGGCAAAACCATGAAGCTGATAAATTGCTCGTGCATCATTGGGTGGGATTAATCTCAATAAATATGAGTGTGTATCATGTATTAAAGAAAGTCATCCTAGGCAGCCCGTGCAATCGGTGACGCAGTTTATTGGATCAGAAGTTAATGTCTATTTTAACATGGGTAAGGTCTGAACCTTTGGCACCTTCTTATTGTCTAGATCAGACTCGGTATACGGGAGTCTGTGATGTCCAACTTAGATACAGGTATCAACACAGCAGGTACCGAAGGTTAAATAAAAAAGATCCATGCTCATTTTTCTCTAATAAGCACGTATTTTGGCTGCTCTCTGTGAGAAGGCTGGCAACTATCTAAGATACATAACAGAGAACGGCTACTCCCTTCCTCCGCTGTCTCGGCAGCTTCTTCTCAAAACCAAGATAACTGAAAATGCTGAAAATCATGGAGTAAAATTGCAACTATTCTGCAGGAGTCTTATGGCACAGTACTGTGAAGTGCTCTGGATTCTGGTGTAAGCCACGGGAGGAATTAAACATATGCACAACTTCAAATGTGTTAGCAGTAAAGTCAAGTCAGTCTAGTGCTGGCTAACTCTGTGCATACAGTTTTAAACGAGAGCTCAACATCTTTATGGATTCAACGGTAGGTGCCGTCCAGGTCTCTACTCTATGTCTGATCCATATGTAGTGCAAGTATAATGATCCACTTGTTCTGTGCTCCTAGCACAGTAGTCTGTGTTTCTTGGCATAAATCAGAAGCAGAAAAAAGGTCTATTCAATTGCTTACTTTCTTTTTACCAGGAAGTCCTTCTCTAGGTTTTGTGTTTTGAGCTCTTTGTGTCATAGAGTTGCATTGTATGTCTTTATAATAAATCATCTTTTACCATGAGGCCTGAATTTTTGACAACTATTAAAAGCAAAACTAAAATGAACCAGTGCTCCAAGAACACCCTTTTAAACAGAAAGAAGTCCCTGTAATCTTGTAAAAAGCAATACAAGTAAGAAACATTTAAAATGGTGCTACATCTAAAATGGATGCTGCTGAGTTAGGCTCCACATTGAGGATCCAAAATAGAAAAAATTTGTTTGGTGGTATTGCACATGAAAGAATAGAATCATTCTTAACTGAAAATTTTCTCCCTGAAAGAACAAAAAATTTAAAAAACCCTACAAATGGAAACATTAATCTGCTATTCTTCAATACCTGCGTGTGTTTGTGGAGTACCGTTTGACGTGTGAGTCATAATCGAATCAGCTAGCATCAAAGCTGCCTTCCTGTTAGACCCATCCTCTTAACAGTGGTGTGCTGTCAGAATGGAAATATTATCCTTTTTTTAAATACTTCTGCCCTCAGCCAGCAGCTGTTCTAAGGAAACGGCTCTCTGACTTCAGATCAGTGTTTGTTTATACACTGCCAATAGACAGATTTTGCCCTGTATGAGAATGTTTCTCATCTCTGGAGTTAAGTGAATGTACAAGATAGGACTATGGTTCTCCATCACCAGTTGCTGAACTTGGCAACAATTAACACACTCCAGAATAGCCCTGGTTTATCATATAAGCATTAAACATTCAGTTTCTCTTGAGCCAAGATGAGAGGAGGAAGACTCACAACATATTCATATCTCGGCATTCTCTCTTTCAACGAGAGGCTGCAGCCAGGAACAACTCTTTCCGTGAGGCCTCTGTGCATTTAGGGATTGTTTAAGCTACCCTAGTGTTACAAAAGTATTTTACCTTTTGAAAAACCCAACTTCCAATGCTGATATGAATTCTGCTTCTGATTACTTAACAGGATATCTCTAGGCCTTGCTGGAAAAAAGCAATACCTTTTGATGCTTGCAAGTGTTAAAACAGCCTCCACTAATAGAAAGTAAAGGTTATTCTGTCACTTTGTGTAGAAATTGCCTAGAGTCACACAAACAATTTTGACTGTGATGAAAATAAGGAGGGAGAAAAAATATAAACATTCACACTTAAAATCCTTTAGAGTTGGATATTTTTCCCCAAGTTTTTGTAACTTTATATTATTGTTCATATAAATCTACTTATGTAAAAAAATCAAAAAATACAAGAGGTTAACGTGAGGATGTTTTTTGTTTTTGAACTAGTAACATGACAGAATTTATACTTTTCGCTTTAAACAATAATACATTTCTTTCACATCTGAATGCTTGTATTTGCTTTGGAAAACGGAACCAATCTTTTAGAGTATCTTAGGTTTGTTTTTCATTATTCTGTACTTGTCAGCGACATTCTTATGTCGTAGTGCAAAAACCAAAAAAAAAACATGATGAAAGAGGTCTACTTGTTCACCTGCTCATGTAAGTCTTGTTTTGAGGTTAGAAGAGGCAGGAAATGGTATCGTGCACAAAAAGAAATTGTATTTGTAGATTCTTTCCTTCCTGCTACAGAGCTGAGGTTAATCTCCCACACTTTTCCCATTCTTATTTTACTGTTTCATCCCACTGATTTTTCGAAACCACAATTCATCTAATGTAGTGGAGAGGGGTTCGTTTCAATCTCTTCTGACTATTGACCAGGCAGAAGATTCTGTCCTATTATGTAGCTTTTGAGGTCACGCATTCTTCGCTCTTTCAGGATAATGAATTCTATCAGTCTTGTGAGCACAAATGAGTTACACAGGTGTTATGATTTTCGCATACGTATATATTCTGTATGCACTTAAGTATGGAAATAGAATAATAAAGACTTTTATATTTGAAACTAATTCAAATTGCACATATGCTGTAATGATCACATTGTATGTCTGCCTTTTGTATCCTAGTTATTTTTTTTTTTTAAATGAAATGATGATCTAGTGCAGCTGATACAAATGGAACTCAAACATACTGAAACTTTGTATGAGGGAAAAGACATGATCAGTCTCCCACAAAACCAAGTTCACCTTACTGGATTCTGGGTATTTTACATATAAGGACTCTTATTTAGGGGCAGAACTAAGAATTTTCATTCCAGGATTTTTCTTTATTTCACATCAGAAGATTCAACTGTCAGTAGGATTCTAGGCTTTATTTGATCCTTTTTAACTCTTACATACTAACTACTTTTTTTCTTTTAATTGAGGTGGCGCTCACCTGAGAAGAACAGAGGATATTGTTCTCCTTTATCTCTACAATCCTTTTTACTCTCACTGCTAAACTTTACATTCAAGGTGTCATTTATTTAACTGCTGTAGGTTCCTGTCCTTGTCCTTCACTCTCCCAAGTCTCTTCAAATTCCTAATGTATGCTTTGAGACGCATTAGTATTTACTTGAAAACAACAGCTCTGTGTTGCTGCTGTTCTGTGTTTCCCCTTCAGCCTCCATCTTACCCTTAATTTTTGCTCATTGACATTTTGCGAGTAGTGTAAATGTTAACAGCAGTATTGAAGATGGTCTGGCTGTGTCCCATTTTAAGGTAAGGGGAAACTATGTGTGTGGCAAATTGATGAAAACCATGAGTAAAGGATGCTGTGAGAGGGGGTAGTATGGGAGAGTGAGCAGAGAAGAGCTCAAGGTATGTTGCCAGAGCTTACAAAGACACTGCTGCGTGCGTAAAACATTTCTGAAAGACTGAAGTGTACTTCTAACCTTTGCCCTTTGGCAAAAGGCATTCCAGTTCTCTCTTAATTATTGAGCAAAAGCCTTTATTTGGCAAAGTGCAAAACATTAAAATTTCTTGATAGATGCTTCAAAGACTTGAATCACGTCCCCAGACGTACTACTGTATTCTTAATTTTGTTAAAATCTCAGTGCAGTAAAGCAGGTCTGTGGTGTATGACATTCTTGCCTCTTCTCTCTCTCCACAAATTCTTTTTTTTCCCCCCCTGCAATTTTCTAAGTTGTTTTCACATATAGCAAAATGGAAAAGTAGAAAAGCTTGAAATTTAATGAAAAATAATTGGAGCTGAGGACGTGTGGCCAGCAGTTTCATTTGAAAGCCACTCAGTTATAAATTCAGAAGGTATTTACTTTCACAGGGCAAGTGCTAACAAACTCATTTGGTATTCATGAGAATGTCAGTATCTATCAACTGGTACAAGTTTCGTTGAAACTCAGTTACACACCTAGGAATATCCAAGAATTATGTTAAATACTGCAAGCAGCCAAGTCTAAGTTAATTAGTAGTATACTTCCTGAAGACAGCTTCTCATCTGTTGTAAATCATTGCCAGTTAACGAAGTTATACTGAAGCTCTGACCAGTTGCTTTTATTAACGTCTTGGCACATGTTGGAAAAAGACCCTCCATTACATGTGGAATTTATTACTAATTAAAGGGAAAAAAAAAAAAAAAAAAAAAGACATAAAGTAGAAGAGGAATTAATACAGTTGTGGCTGCTGGAGGTTGAAGTTCATTAAGAAAGTGAAGCAGAGCTCAAATTACCACTCCATGTCTATTATTTGTAAGGACAAATACACATCGTGCAACACACGGCTCTGAGTAGTATAGGCATTGAAAAAAGGTTGAGATCATCTGGAGCTCTGATTGCATACGAAAGGCACAGTGTGAACCTTTTGTGTCCTAGCAGGATTTTTTTTTTTAAACTAAAAATCATGGGCTTCTGGATAACTTAGGGAAACTGAATTGACAAACCAGCTTGAAATATTTTTCTCAGTTGCTTGAGAGATTTATGGTTTGTGCCTATTTCTACAAATAATACCCTTGATAGCCACCTTTCAATTCCTACAGAGGAATCTGATGATAGCATGTCTCCATTTACTCTTGTGCTCTGTTTTTGCTCCAGCTATATCTATAGTGTATGAAAACATAGTTCAAGGCCATGTGGTATCATATCTTCAGTCAACTGAGATTGTCAGAATAGTTTTAAGAGCCGGTCCTGATTGTCTTAAACCCTCTTTAAAAATCAGTGTAGACATCTTGCAGAAGTTCATGGTAATAGTTTAATGAAGGATCAAAAAACTATGTTTATTGTGTTGTACTTACCTTGTGGCTGAACTGAAGTCTGCGGCTGATTACAAAGATAAGCCACGCATTTTAATTTTTCTTCACTTTCTTATGTACACTGACTTGGTGAGGATAGTTGTGGGGTTTTTTTTGCGATTGTGGGAAACTAGATTCCTTTTAAAAACTTGCCTCTCAGACATGGATCTATGTCAGGGAAAAACTGAATACCTCTTCTAAAATGTGGAAGTTGACAGTGTAGGCAAAAATCTGCATAGTGGTCTGTCAGCTTAAACTGATCTGTTGTCAAAGTAAACTCAATGTAGGTCTCTGAAGCCCTGTAGCTTTATTTCACAAATTCCCTGTTATTAATAGCAGCAGGTTGTGTTTTTTCAAGAGAGCTGATTTACCTTGTGATACAAGCTGGATTGTAATCTCGTTTTTGTAGTCTTGTACGCTGTCTTAAACATCATCTGCCTGCGTGTTTTTCAACGGAAACATTAGGAAATGATTTAGACTGATTCACAGAGTAATTCAGGTTGAAAGAGTCCTCAGAAGATCGCTAATCCAAATTCTCACTCAAAGCAAGGCCAACTATCAAATCAGACCAGGCTCTGGCTATTCAGGTTATTCGCTCTGGTTTCAAAATATCCTGCTAAAAATAATTTTGACTTTAACTTTCTAAAAGTCTTCCAATACAGCAAGGAACTCTGTTTTTAAACCAAAATTTTCAAGGCTGCCTAAGGAATTTGGATGCCTTGGTGGGCATCTGTGGATGCTCTCATTTTTTTATACACAGTATCCAATTATTGAGTCCAAAGGTTTCTACAGCAGTCAACTGATAGATTAATCAGGCCTTAGGGTGTACATTATTACAGTTCTTTACAAATATCTAATTTTAAAAAGGACCAGTTTAACAATTTATGATTTTTTTTTATTCTGTTCAAGATTTTTTTTGTTTTTACAATAATGCTTTTTTTTTGAAGTTTTTTTCCTTACTTTTTGCTGTTCTGTCCCACAGTGACAATGGTACAGAAGCACCCCAATATTTAGAAAATGAACGGGACTTGCTAAAGGCCCAAAAAAGATCAGTTCTTTCAGGAGACCAGAGAAAGCACACAGACATGGGGTTTTCGGGCCATTGAAAACCCGATCACTATGTTTACTGTGCCGTCTCCTTCGCCACCAAATGATTAGATCTGACCACAGGTCAGGCTCGCCTCGGGTGAAATTAGGGCCCTGCTGCGGAGCCGATGGGAGCCAGCCCTCCTTGGGCAGTGGGGTTGTGGCCAGGGACTCTCCTCTGGGATTGGGACCAATCTGAGGAAACTCCGTGGGATTGAGTGCCCTACACCCCAGCTTTGGTGAGTAAACAATTCTGAATATATCCTTGAGTGTGCCCTCCACTCTTTTTGGTAGGTGATCCTGGTCTTGGATTCCTTTAAAGGAGAGATTTTCCACCTTTTGTAGATGAACGTTTGTCCATTTTGGATCATTTTCGTAAAAGGCCTGCTGAAAGAAAACTTAGGAATTCTTGGTATATACCCAACCGACATCTGAACTTTACTTTGGTCAGTTGGCATGTATCTAACTTTGGTTGGAATAAATCCCAATTTTTGAGTAGCTGCTCTGATGTTTTCTGAGTGCCTCTGTAACGATGTTTTGAGTGACTGCTCTGGCCGTTGTGAGGGTACCTCTGTGACAAGATAGCATTGTAACTCTTGAGGACTTGTACGATATTGCAGATACCATGACAAGAATGTAACTTTCAATTCCAGTCTGGCTGTATTAGGAGAATACATGTGGAAAAGCAGTAATCATTCTCTTTTCCTGTGCCACTATTGCGTGTATAATATAAAGGACTACATATAACAGTATCCTCCATAGATAATCTCATTACGGTCTCTATAGCATCTTCCAAGTTTGTTTTGTATACTCATATTGGGGTGTAGTTTAACATGTGGTTAACTGTATTATTTTATTGGATATAAACTTGAAACAGCAGGAGCAACAGCAGTCTGGCCTAATAAGCCAATAAATATTTTTAAATGACCCCTTCTTGTGTCTTAAAATGTTGATTAACATTAAAATAAAATAAAAGGGACAAGGACGAAATGGGAGCTGCAGATGCTGTATAGATTTTTTAAGTTGTTGAATATAACATTTCTAGAAATCTGCTTCATGTATCACACTGAATGAAAATGGATTGTTAAGAGCTTGAAGTAGTTTTCCTGTACGAGCTTAGAGATTTTGTACTATTCATACCATAATAGGAATGTATTCTTGCTGTAAATGGTATATGTGGAGCTATGAACATCTCTGTGATGCTGATGAGGGAATATCTATTGCACTACCGAATACTTAAAGTCATTTTTAGTTGTGTGTATGGTTTGCTTTCCATCTCCACTTCGGGATAGGTACATCACATTTCTACCCCGACTGTAAAAGTGAAAGTCACTGGAGTTTTGGCTTCAGCTGATTGTATACCTCTTAGGCTTTCAGCTCTATGAAATTCTTTAAGCCTGGTTTTTCATGTGATCAAAACAGAATTTTTGCAACTGAACATAAAATATTGAGCTGATGTAGATTTCACTGCAAATACTGCAGGTATGAAGATGTTATTTTGTGGAGTGATTTTTTCATTACTGGGGAATGTATCTTCCCTGGCAATATGATGTTTTTGTTTCTGTGCCACTGGGAAGAGAGTTCTGAAATAAACAATTTCAAGTAACAGGAGAGAGTATTTTTTTTAGGAAAAAATGAACTTTTCTGGATTTTCTTCCATTAAATAAGAGCAAAACTGTATCTCAGCCATTGGCTAAGAGAATTACTGAAGAAATGATGTCATGTTTTTGAAAGACACTGGATGTCTGCATAAAATATTTATAAAGGACAATCTTTTATAGTGAGCTCTGTGATCCTTTTGGATTTTTTTTTTCCCCTTTGCCTTTTTGTAATAAACAATATAGTTAATGTTCCCAGAGTTTTCCTGTATGATTAAAATGGCTCCAGTTTAGATCTGCAGAGCTGGTAAATTCCTGTCCTACAAACGCAGACAGTAAAAATGCCATGCACACACATTCATTATCTAATCCATTGTAGGGTTCACAGCTGCTGAAAAGAAAATCACTGTTTATACATGGCTTGGTTTCATTTCATCTTCAGTCCTCTGCCCTACTGTAGTTTACTTGTTTACAGTAAATCTCAGGAAAGTGGCTGTATCTTATTTTACCACCTGTTATTCCATCAAGTACACAGTAGCTTTCCGGATTTGTTTTATTTTTTCCTGCGCATCAGTTGATAGCATTCAGCTGCAGCAATATAGTTCTCACCTTTCCTTCCATTGCTTTCTTAATGAGATGGAAAAAAATCACACTTTTAGGAAGAACTAGAGAAACATGAAATTTACGTTTTCTGAACTCGTATGCATAGCATTGATGCAATAAAATGTAGCACATATTTATCTGACAATTTGTTTTGCAAAGATGAAGCAAAGAATGGAAAATTATCCTATTATTTGACAAGGTCTATATACAGAACTAGCGTGTGGAATTATACTAATAGTTTTTTATGGATTGTACCAGACTCTACCTCTGATTGCCTAATGTATATTTTAGGGATCAGCAGCTTGCTTGAAAAATAGTCTGTGTCCCTATGAAGTTAATTTCTTCGAAATCTTTCAAATTTCTGAGTCAGTTGAGAAATATAGATGGTCTGTGAATTCTTGGAAATGACAACGGAAGGAAAGACTAGTCACTATGGCATTGAGTACATCATCTTTTGATGCGTTCTGAGAAGAGCTTATGTCTTGTGTAACTTTCTGCTAGCAAATGGCATTTTTTTTTTACATGAATGATGATTTTACTAAGATAGCATTTGTGTAATTTTGAATCTCATTTTATCCATACTTTAAACAGCAACCTAAAATAAAATTCGTAACAATCATCTATTCCTGAAATTAGAATAATACTGAGAAATTAGTGTCTTGTTTTACCTTCGGAAGGAGGGAGATGAACAGAGTTTGCCATCCATGAGAAGTTTCTTCAACTCCACATACTCTTGTCTCTGAGCCACTGCGGTGCTTGACCTCAAACTGTCTTTGTGAGAGAGATACACTTTCCATCACAGGCCAAGCATTCAAAACTTTGATTTTATGGTACTAATAGGATAACATGTGCACGCTGTGAGGGCAAAGCCTGCAGCAAACCAGAAGGCATACAACTGACTATGTTTAAGATGCAGAAAAGACTTCTCCACAAAAAGTAGTTTGTCAGAGTTGTTATAATCACTGCCAGGATCATTTGATTACGCCATGTAATTATCAGAAGAAATACTCTCAAGTAGCTTTCTTTTGTCAACACATGTGATATGTAATAAATTTGCAATTATTTTGTCAAAGAAGGGCATTTTGTCATGTCCTTTACTCTTGGTGGTTGAGGAAAACTATTTAGCCTGACACTTTATTGCCTATATGGACAGGTAATTTCAACTCTGCTGTTGAAACATTGTGATGTGCCATAAACAGGAAAAATATGGAGAAGAATTTTTATTACAGAGGAGAAAGCAGAATTGTTCTGTGTTTCAATTACAATATTTATTATTAGTTTATTAATAATAATATTACTATTTCATAGTGCTGTTTCACAGATCTAATAGTGCCCTCACCAGAGACTGTAATGTGCATGTTATTGAAGTTATTTAAAATTGGTGTGAAACATGGTCAATAATTCAAACCAATTTAAACTTCATAATAGCTTCTAAGCTTTGAACATTCTTTTTAGCACAGAGGATATGAGGGTGGAGTTAAGTTTAATTTGAAGTGCTATTGAAAAGCCCATGATTCTAAGGCAGAAGAATTACACAAGGAAGGGAACACAGCCTTTATGGTAAAATCAGGCAGATCCAATCAACTGCCAGTACTTATTTTCTTAAATCTTTAGCATTAAATCCAAGATTCATTCTTGGTGTTTCTTTGTTTAAATGCATTTATTTGCCGTGACATATTTAAACCAGCCCCATTTGTACTCTGTGAAGTGAGGTACCAGTGGACCAAATAAATATTGGCATTCGAACACTTGCATAGTTAGAAGTTGCCTGTGTCCGTTTTTTTAAATTTGTGTTTTGTTGAGATTTATATTCTTTTTTCCTTTATTTCCCTAAAAACAGCTAGAGAGATCCAGGTTATCACTTATGATTAGCAGAGATGAGTATTCACCAGAGTTCAGTGGGGGGATTCCATACACATCCAGGTAAAATGTTAAATGAATTTATCCCTGCTGAGTTGACACCTGTCTGGGGATTCTTCCTGGAAAAATATGTGTAATGACTTGATTGTTAGGAAAATATGGGAAGCTCATTACAGCCTTAAAGTAAAAAGCCAAATATTTCTGTAAAAAAATGCTAGCTGTAGGAACTTGATTTTGCCCCAAAAGAAAATTAAAGCACATCATATAACTATAGAGATTAATGAGCATAGCTCATCTTTCAAATAACAATTAACTGGTCATGAATCATGCTGATGAACAATTTTTGGTTAATTAATACATTTTTTAGAATGTCAATCTATTTAAGAATAAATCCTGAACACTAAGGGAGGCAAAATTCTGTCATTTACCATGTTGTATGTAGGTGTTAACGATAGTATAGACCAGTACAACGTGTAGAATAAACTAATTTTGTTGTTCATTAAAAGAAAAACAAATCAGCTCTAGGTCCTTGATTTATAATGCAATGAAGCATCTGAAAAATTGTGATTGTTTTTCTGACTAGGAATGGTAAATTATTTTTGTTACACTATTTCACTGGCCATATCTATCTACATTCCACTTTCTGTACCCTTTAATCTCAGTTGCAGATGTGGGACCGGCACTGACGCTAAAGGAGGTACCCTACTTTCCCTCCAGCCCATATCCCTGATCTTTCACTGAAGTCCTTTCTAGGGAATGAAGCTGCAATGCGAGTAGGATGAATCTTAACCAACAAAAAACACCTTCCCCAAAACAAAGAAACAAACGAATTATAACCTAAGCTCTTCATTTAATTGCGACTGTAATTGGGTCTGGCTGACAAAAATCTGGTAAACACTTAGCTCTTAAGATGCTAGGCCTGGACACCTTGTTGTCCAAATGATTTCAGTGAATCCAAGCCATTGCTTCTTTTTTTCGCTCTTTTCAGACCAACTTTTTCATAAATCCACAAAGCATTTTAGTTTACTGCAATTGCCTTAGGTACTATAGCTGATGACAGTTCCTATCAAGCAGTAACTGCTCTTGTGCTTACAAGTTTGCTGTATTCTTTGCATCCACAGTAGTTTTGTCATAATAAGCTCATATAAATAACAAAAAGTAAAACAAAGCTTTCTGATACATTCCTGGCATATGACAATAGGGAAGAATTACCCTTGATATGATGGCACTGCCTCTCCAGCAGCAGCACTACACGATGAAAAAGATTGTAATTTCATTTTGATTACAACTAGTATCACTTAGACTTGGAATTTTCTGTCATAGTCTTTCTTTTTAATGTTAAAAAAATAAATGCCCAAGAGATTTGAACAGAGCAGTTTTCCTCTGTCAAAAAATTCAGCAGAGAATTCTCAGGGGTTATACATCTGGTGTCTTGGAACCTAGGTTTTCTTCGGAGATTACTTGCACTGAAAGTCAAAACAATTTTAAGGTATGTATGCCATTCCAAACCGCAAAAGTTAATTTATGTGATCAAAGGGATTATGCTTTGAGTGTCAGAAAAGTGGTGGCTTTCCCAGTAGAACAAAATCTTTCTGAATTAGAATCGCTGGGAATCTCAGTGCTTGCCTTAAAACCAATTGCTGTTTCTCAGCTGTGCTGGAAATTGCAAATATCAACTGACTGGTGAAAGCGGATCCACATTGGCAGTTTTAGCTGTAGGTTCTCAAACGAGCAACGAGTAGTTCTGGAGTGGTGGCTAAAAGAACACATCACAATGGAGTGAGTTAACGTAAATCCTACTCACTAACACTTATAGTGTTTTGGCTTTTTTGATTGTGATTGCGAATTTTCCCACTTGATCAGGTAAGAATGGGACACCTTCATAATTGATATTGCTCTGCCCATAAGTAGAACGATGTAAGTAAAATAACTACTGTGAAGCCATCCTCAGAAAGATGATTACCATCTACTGTGACATTTGTAGGGGAAGTCAGGTGGGTAGTTACTGCCGTAAGGGGGTATTATCTGGATTCAGCTTTTAAAAGTGAACCGGAAAGGATTTATTAGAATAGTTAAATTTACCACAAAAGACGAAACATTTTTTTTTTTAAGAAAATATTAATTCAAATGTATACTTTGAAAATCAGTCATGGTTAAAATAACTGAAAGCAACACAATTCAGGAAGAAGTCTGGGTGGCAGTAAGCTAGTTTATTTCTATTAATTGAGGAAATCAGGAAAGCAAACTATATGCAATGGTCTGTATGGTTGTCAGTCTCTGTACGTTTTTGTTAAGCTGATTAAAAGTCTCTGTAAATCTATTGATTGCAAGAATACTTCTAGCCATACAAAACCATGATTAAGAAATCCAGAATGAAGGAATCTGGGACTTCATCCTTAAGTGAGAGGTTTTGCAAATACAAATGTGTCAAAGATTTTTAGACTATTTACAAATAAGGGATTACATAGATAAATATAATACAGTGTGTGTGGATATAATACATAATATATTTATTTATATGTATGTTTCATTTGCCTGCTTTAGTAAGTCTTAAGCATACATTCTGTGCTGCCTTAGGCATATTTGACGTTTTCTCTCTGCTAACAATTTAAAAGCGGCATTTTATAGGACAGAAATATTGCTAAAAGTAATTGAGGAGTGAGAGGTCTGGGACTTATATCTGTCTCTACCAAAGAAGAAAACCTAAAGGAGTCTAAATATGGGTGATGGACCAAAGACTTGACGAAATTCTCAATTTAGAGAGACTATGTAAATAAGAAAGTACCTACATAATGAATAAAAACCTAACAGAACATTCAGTAGAACTTAGGTACACAGCTGTCCTCATTCCTGCTGAAAATTCAACATGGAGAGTTTAAATTATCAGTGATTTCTTTCTCTGTCATGCTAGCCTGGAATAACGGCTATCTGAACAGTAAGAAAAGTGTGAAAGGACTTAGATAAATTCCTGAATTTAAAATAAAAATATATCCTGTCACTGTTAACAAGATTGTATGGAAACATCCAAACATGTTGAAGGAAGGAAATTGAAACGGATCTATTATCTGGAAAGATCTTTTTGTAAATGCTGAGTTTTAGAGTGTTTGTTTTTAATTTCTACATCTATTTCCTCTCTCACCTTCATTCTTCCTTCCCGCCACTTGCCTTTTATCAACTTACTTTCCTTCCCTCCTTCTCTTCTTTGCAGTGCTTTGACCTTTTTCTTTTATCTGTGCTTTTTTAATCATTGCCTGTTTCTTTCTTGAGTCTGCCCTTCAGTTTCCTCATTTTTCCTTTATTTTTCTTGAGAAACTGTTCTCTTAGCTTACCTTAGTTATAACGCCTGTATTCCTTCCGAAATATAGGGGAAAAGAGGGAAATTTAAAAAGTGAAAAAAATATAATATATATAATATATTATAATATAATATATAATAATATAATTAAAAGTGGAAGCCAAACAACTCTTTTGGAAGGGGAGAAAAATACCCGGTTTCCTTTTTGTATTTTTACATATTGTTCCTCCCGAGGATATGGGTAACTGCATATTCATGAAAATCGCAGTGGTCTGTGAACTAGGAAATTTATGCTAGGAATAAATATACAGTGATGCAAAAATTGTGTTGGGAATACACTTATTATTGCTTGCTGGTCTGAATTCTGTAGTTAGAGAGCAGGAATCAGGTATAGCCCCATGCACTTCAGGCTCCGAGACTGTCAGTGCTGCGTCTGTGTACTTTCAGATCTCAAAATAGTATAGATATGACCCAGATAACTCCAAGCATAAGATCTGTTTTCTCTGGGAACACCCAGGACATTGATAGAAAGCTCAAACATCCTCTGCCTTTACCGAAGGAAGACCAACTAACCCACATAAGATTAGTTTGGTCTTGACTAACAAAACTGGGCCTGACTCAACACATGTGTGTCACAGTAGAAACAAAAATCCCCACAACCTCTCAAAACAACTCCCTCTAAAGCAATAGAAGGAGTTTACAGCAGATGGGCTCTTACTATTCTGTGACTGTATAATTTTCTGGTGCTAGGATTCTGGAAGTCAGACTTGCTCTATTGTTAAACCATAGCCTTAGATAAATCACCAGCTGACAGAAGTAGTGAAAAGTTGTGGATGAGTTACTCATCAAAGAAGTACTCAATCTGTAACACATTATGGACAAAGGATTCCGCTACATTTACAGTTTCGTTGTCATGGTTGTCATTCTGCTCCCTCTTGCTTTGACATTTTGCCCACTTTCCTGTTTTCCTTGCAATACTTAAAATTTGATTTCGAAAAAAAAAACCAAAAAACATCACCACCATATAATAAAGAAAAAAACATTTATCTAGAAAATAGATATAACTAGGTAGGAACTGAAATAATCACTAAATGGCAGCTTCTTTTCCCACGGGAATCTTTGAACATTGCCTATAAGAGGGATGAAGAACTCGGATAATGAGATAAGACTTCTGTCTGTCCAATAATGTAGCCTGAAAAATCCACTTCTATAACTGATCACTTTCCCTGCAGTTTGTCATTGCAGAAAAAAATCCAGTTTTTAGGGTCTGAAAGGAATGCATTTGTCCTGCCATTAAAGTGGTAATGAGAAGCCTAGCTGACACTAAGATTTAATATAACTAATGCAACTATGCTTTTATCTACAGAAAAATATATACAATAGACATCTGGTTATGCCATCTAAGTGAAAAATACCTGTGCAAGGAGAGTATATTGATACTTCCTAAAACAAATGATGGTCCCTAATGAGCACTGTAGGGTGGTGCTTACTACATAATGTGCCTTCACTGGAAGTGACCATTAAGTCACTTTGTTTTCCAGCCTGTTGCACAATGATCCTACATCTTACATAGCTTTATGAAAGTCAGCAATGTTAAGCATGTTTCTCCAATCTCCTTTCCCTCTCCCTACCTGTGTAATGTGTTCCATCACGATGCTTGATATTCTCCTCCCTGCTATGTACAAATTAATTCATTATATAAAAATTCCATTTTGGACAACTAGAGATATTTGGGCACTTAGTTTTACAAAACTGGTTGTCTATACTTTACTTTCTGAATATGATTTTTTCCCCCCATGAGAAGTCCCAGGGGAAGATAAGTATTTAAAATTAACTCATACATATTTGTTGGGGGGGGGGAAAAAATCTTTCACAGGTATTTAAAAAAATTTTCTCCTTCTGTCCTCTGGGCATTGGTCAGCCATTTTTTCCCTTTTGAATCTACAGACATTCTTGTAAAAAAGTAGTGAGTGTCGATATGCTTTTCTTCCTTCCCCCTTTTTATTTTCTTCAAAAACTTCAAAATTGTGAGAATTATTCATGGAGATAGCTTGCCATATTTCGTTTCAGTTTACGGGGTTAGAAGATCTTAAAAATTTTTTAGAAGGGAATTAACAAGTCCATGTGACTGAGCTGGTCAGTCATGCATGAACAGGAAGAGTTTGAGTGTATAGCTTCTATGCAATGTAAGGGTGAGGTGAATGGTTTTATGTATATGAAGAGCTTTGAAAAAATGAGAACTAATTGAGCAGCAATCTATTAATTCATACATTTTGTATCAGCAGATAGCATTAAAATAATTTGTTTCTTGAATACAAATGATAATACTGTCTTAAATGTATTATCTAGTTTAGCCCTAAGGCTTGATAGCAGTGAAAAAAATGAAAAGATTATATCAAAATCTGTGTGGCACGTAGAAGACATACGTCTTGGAAAGTTAGCATTGATGTCTTTCTAGAGGAAAGCAGGGACAAATGTGAAGAAGAAATGATCATTTTGTTTCTATGTGTTTAAAAATTAGTTAGAGGGCAATAGAGGCTTTAGTGAGGGACGTGTCATTGAATGAGATGGATGCTGTGGAAAGGGAACTAGAAGAGTTATGAGCCGAAGAGTGTGGGAATAATCTCAAAAAAGAAAGGAAAGCAGAGAAACAACAAAGGACAACAATATCCAAGATTACTCCAAGTTTTAGAATTAATGATGGTTTACTTTTTTTTTTCTCCCAATTAGGGGACGTGTTCTGTTGAATTGAGATGCATGTTGCGATAACAAGTATGAAATAAAGGAGAATGTAGGGGTGGCAGTGAAAACTTCACAATTCAGATTGTTAGTACATGTCAACTAGAGACCAGTCACAGTTTTGCAGTTTATACAAGGGGAAATCCTCCATTGAATACTTGAGAATGATGAATATAAATATTTCAGTGCAGAGACTGAATGAAAATATTTTGGGAAACACCACCTTTCATTATCAGAAATGTTTAATTTGGCCATAAAGGAAATACCTTAGTTTTATTACAGATACTTGGTTTTTAATGGGGAACTTGAAAATACTTACTATTGTTTCTAATCAGGCTGGATTTGTTCATTTTTTTTTCTTTTTTTCTGTTTAATGAAGAAATGTCTGACACACTTCGCTGGAATGATATACTTCACTTTCCGGTTCAATATGTGGATAATAAAATGAGGCTTATGACACAGCCCAAGTTCTGCTATTATTGTTTGGTTTTTATTTCTTTAGGGAGGCCCTCTGCTTCAGTAAATTTTTTAGGCTATTCCCTCTGTCTTTGATGTGTGCTGCTTTGATGGAGAGAGCCTTTTGGTGTGTCCTACTACCCCTGGGCCATATCTGCTGTAGCAGATGCTTTGACTTAATTCTTCATATAGGTCTAAGATATTTTCTTCTCCTTTTATGACTAAGCTTAGAGATTAAAAAGAAAAATCATCAATCAGTCTGACAAATCTTAGCATTTGTTGGCATTTGCTATGCGTCTAACCCACAGAAATTTAGTATTTTTTTGTGAGCATTTGCCTTTTGAAAGTATTTAAAAGTCTGTCTGTATTTGTGGATTTCCAACTCTTAAATCCATATGCTAAGATGGAAAATTACATTTAAGTTGAAGATTTTTGAGTTTGAATTTTTTTATGAACAAATTTTTTTTAATCTTTTGAAAGCCAATGTGTTTGAGGGTTTTGCTTTTGTTTGTTTGGTTTTTTCTTTCTGTACAGCTTTATAGATTTGTCAAAATCTGACTATATTAGTTTCTATAACTTTTCATATTATAACTCAGCAAAGGTTCAGGTCTATGAACAACATCCCTTTTGATGCTAGACAAGTCTTTTGAGATTTGCTTCCATGTTGGTTGAGCTCTTGGAAGAGCTGCTGCTGATAGCAGAATCCAATTCTGATGTATTACTGTGTGTCGCTAGAAGTTTGTTACGCCCTTCTCATTGAAGACAATGAAAAATAGAAGAGATGAGAAAATATTGATGTCTGTACTAACTTTTTTCAACTCTCTCTGTGTTTACTTCTTTATTAGTGAACTGAAAAATCTTAACAAATTTGATAATTTTTACTAGAATGCTATACTTCCAGACAGTGAAGTATTTTTGCTTATTTATGAATAGCCATAAAATCCAAGACTCTCACACATCATCTCCTCGCAGAGAATGTGTTATACTTCTGTTAGTCTGGAAGTGCCGTACATGATGAGCTTTAACTGAATTTACTTGATTCATTTGGTTGAAAAGAAAAAGAAAAGAAAAAAGTGATCCTTGAAAGTACGCTGCTGGCTCTGGATTTTTCTTTTACTACTAGCAAACTTTTCTCCAGAATAGCAACCATATCTGCTTTATTTCTGCAGACAGGGTGGTCCTTCTCTTTTCAGCATGTCTTACTTACAGTCCAAGTGTGTTGTATCAAGATCTAAACATCTCTGGAACATTATGGGTGGAAATCATAGCAAAATGGAGGGCTCCCAAGGGCTTTTTTCCTACAGCAAGTACAAAAGGAAAATGAAGAGATGATGTGAATAATAGAACCTGCAGAGCAAAGACCTTTGGATTCCGTCATACTGTCCTATTCAAAAGCACAGTGAATAATGTGAAGCACATAAAGTATTTGGATACCTAATGTTTTCCCACATACCTAGAAAACTCAGATTCTCTGCTTTGCTTGATCCAAAACATAGAAGATGATTCTTTATTCCTAGGATCTGTCTTTAGTTCTGGTGGTGGGTAAATTTAAGACACAGCTGTAGGATTTCTGTGGATTTGCAATATATACACTTATTGTTGGAGGGGAAAGGGCAGCACAGGAAACATACCTAGTATTGTTTCAAGCTAGAGAATCTCTCTGATGACTACTAGTTGCCATTTTGTCACTTAAGTCTTGTTTGCTGTATTGCCTCTTATAGCCAATATTTCCAAGAACTCAAATTTACATCTTCTCGATAAAAGATAAGAGCAAGGTAATGATTTTGCTTTCCGTGTTTAATATATACGGAAAAGGAGTGTATTGGTGTGCTGTTCGTTTTGAGGACACAGAAGGGATCTGTTGCATTTTTTGTCAATGAGAATTTCTCCTGCTCGGGTACATGATACTACAGATCGGCAAGCCTTTCTTGGTTTTCTTCAGCAATATTTCTTGGCCAGCAACATTTCCCATTCTTTTTTTGTCGGAATATATTTGAGTATCGGTTTATGTTTATGATCGATTAGCAGGATTCCCAAGACATCATGGAGGATTTCCTAGAAAGCATCTGGAGCATTTTTTAAAAGCATTTTGAGGGTGAGGTGTAGGTTTCCTAGAATTTATTAAGTGGCTTACTAGGAAATAGTTGGGAAATTCCTGGAAAGTAGTGGAGAACATCTGTAAGAAGTAGAAGAGAAATTCCTAGGAAGCAGCATTGAGAATGCATAGAGGGTATCAGTAATATTTCCAGAAAGTCTTAGGGGAAATTCCTAGAGAGTGCTGAGTATTTGTGGAAAGAAACCAAAAATTCTTAGCAAGAATCTGCAGAGATTCCTAGGAAGAACTTGTAAGACTCCTAGAAAGCAGGTGGAAATTCCCAAGGAAGCATGCAATATTCCTAGAAACCGTAGGGACAAAAACTCCCAGAAAACAGCAGGAAGTATTTAAGAAAGCACCCAGAAAATTCTTATTAGAGCACAAGAAAAATTCCTGGAAAGCATTGAGAAGATTCCTTGATTAAAGTACTGAAAAAAAATTACAGAGAGTAGCAGGGGCATTCATAGAAAGCAAATGAAATATTCCTAGAAAGCACAGGCGATATTTCTGAAAAACAGTTGTAAGAAATACCCAAAAAGTGTCAGGGGCATCACTACAAAACATTGGGAAAGTTCCTAGGAAGGAGCACCAAAATTTCCTGGAAAATCAGAGCGAGAAATCTTAGAAAGCATAAGCAAAAAATAAATTCCTAGAAAGAAGTTACAAAATAGTTTTATTGAATGTTTAGAAAAAAAAAAACAGTCTTTGAAGTTACCAGCTAAGAAAACGTGCACCGTCACTGAGAGAGATTAAAATATGTTTGTTGTTACTGTAGTTCTACCGTGACTGAAATGTGCAAATTTTTCTATAGAAGGTTTTCAAAGAAGTGTTCTTGGTTTCTTAATCATTACAGCTGGGTTTGTCAGGGAAAAGAGGCTGACGTTAATGGGGAATTTATTTCAGGATTTGAGTCCAAGCTAATATGATATTTCTTCTCTAGCTATAGAGTCTTTAAAAGTGCTGAAAAGAATTGCCCTACCTGAGTGTTTGAAGACTCCCTGATGATAACCCATTACCTCTGAAAGTATTGGTTCTTTTCATGAAGTTCAAAATCTTCAGTTATTAGCCGATTGCTTCTACAGAGATAATTTTCTTTCAAGACACTGAGAAGCCATGCTCAAAAATCCATATGGGCATTAGTTCTCCATTAGCAACAATCAGTTATAAACTTAGTTTTAAGACACATGTTTACCCAATAATTCTCTACAGGACTGTAAGGCATTCCATTACTGTGCCTCCATTCCTTTCCACTCAAGCCTTGTCCGCTTTAGAGAAATGCTGTAAAAGTATCCTACTGTTACTAACAACATTGAATTAACATCTTTACTATAGAATTGCAGCTACTAGTGTAAATAGTGTTTCTTCTTGGGTAGAAAGACTAATTGCATCAGCAGCTGCTATTTTTCTACTCTATGAATTCCAGCTATATTACAGTACTAGGTGATCTTCAATGCTAAAACGTGAGTCTAAATTCAATGGATGGTTTTAAAAAGTAATTTCTGTTCCCTGAACCGGTAAATCATTTGCATTTTACGGTTTATTAAAGTATACTCTAAGCTGATAGACCTCATCTGCAGTTCTTACACCAGACTTCTCAGAATAATGTTTAGGAGTGGATCCTGTTTTTCAGTAGCACAGAGTTGCTTTGCATTTTGAAAATGTGATCTTATTTGAAACAAGTTTATAAGCTCAGAAAACAAGCATAGTTAAAGAAATGGATATTAAGAAGGTTTTGTGAAGATTTTCTGCCGCTCTCAGCTTAGATCTTTCTTACTTCCTTAAAACACTTTCTGTGTTAAAACCCTGTTCCTGTTTATTGTTGGAGTATTTTCTGCCTCACCTCTGTGTCTCTCACTGGCACAGACAAGGTTTCCATATCTGCCAGGAGAGACCCTTTTGTCCCTTATTCCCTGTGCAATTTTCAATATCTCATTCATCGTAGATACACTGTTTGGTTCTCTTTGACAGGGCTGATTCCATCATGGTGCATCCCCTGTGGTTTCCCATCCTGTTTTCTCTAACTTTGTTGTGTTCAGTGTTAGTGATTAGTGTTCGGTGTCATTCTTTGCCCCTGACTGACCTGAGGTGAAGTGTTGAGCACATGTTTTTGTGGAAAAGCACCACACATACAGTATTATTAGTGATGTAACTTTGTAGATTGTTGCATGCTGCCTGTCTTCTACTAACATACAGTGAAAGAAGGTTATAGAAGCGTTCCTTGCTGATCATTTAGAAATGACCAAGCTCCCGCCAGTGCAGAAGGCCGTTTCAAGTTTAAAAAACAAAATTTAAAAAATTGAACAAACATCAATATATTCACAGAGAAACCTCACCAGTTTTATCAATATATGAAAATCAGGGGTACAAATTGTCAAATCAAATTAGACAAGAAAATGCAAGCAGAAGGATAAAGCTGGTGACTCATCTGCTCCACAATTGTATCTCTGATGCTGGGTAGCAACAGCTCCTTCAGAGGCTGCAATTATGCAGGCATCTCTGTCCTCCAATGGAAAATATTTTTTTTTATGTCTACCAGGCAAAAGCTGCTAACGTTAATGTTCACAGGTAATCTCTTTCAAAGCTGTTTAAAAACACTTGTGTATATTCAAAGAAGTGAAAAATTTATGTGTATAAATAGTCATGGTAACTCTGAATAAACTTGTTATTTTTATGCATACACATATATTCACTCTTTGACAAGTATAGAATTTCTCCTTGGCATTTTTCACCACGAGGCTTGATTTTTAGAATTAAATGCAAATTAAATGGAGTGTAAGAAAACAAAACTTGAATAAGAAAAGTATATTTCAGAAGGAGCTGGGAACTTTCTTTTGTTTAGTGCTTATAGCTCAGCTCTTAAAAGTTCTTGCTTTTGAAATTATCCAGCATTTTTATTCTGGATTCCCAGTAGCGTTTGTGTAAATGCAAATTGTATGATATATCTGGGTAGTGATAGCTAGGGGAGAAAATGACTGCAAGAAATACTAGGCCAAACATAGAGTCACTTTATTTTCTTACAAAGTTGGATCTTCTGCATTACTGAAAGAACTTTTGCAAATTTTTATCATCTTTAAATTAAAAGTTGATTTAAAATCTGCATTTTTTTTCCTACTTGTCTTTTATTTTGGGAGTTTCTTTTCACTTAAAAGAGGTGTGGTGGGAATTCTGACTGGGACCCAATTTTCACTATTTTGATGTAATTCAGTCTAAGTCAAAAGCGTGATGCAATGATGATAGATCAAGCAGGTATTTAATTACAAATAGATATTGTATCAAGTTTTCAAAATGCAGTAACTTCCTGTAAAACACAACATTTTTAAAAGAATATGGTTTTGCCTCTGAAGAAGAGAGATTTGAGCTCCAGGGAAAGGGCTTTTTCCACCCTGTCTTGTTGTTGCCTGCCTTTCACTCTTTGTGTTGTTCCTAAACTGAATTCTGAACTGAATCTCATTTAGTAGCATTGGAACACAGGACAAATACAAATGATGGAAAGTTAGCTACGTGAAAGTGCATTTCTAAAAGCACCAAAGAAAAAAATAATTTTAGAAAAAATCGCCTCCAACACAAAGAGAAGCCAAAGCAGTAAGTTAGAGAACTCATTTCTTAAACTAGATGTCAGTATTTCCAGCATGACTTGGTCTCCAAATTGCAGTCTCTAAATTGCCAAAACTCCCACTAAAGTTATTCCTAAGATGGTGTGTGTGTGAGGAAAAAATTTCTCAGTACTCTGATTTGTGTTGCTGTGATTGACAAAACCCACAAAACAATAGATACAAACTATTCACAGAAAAATTCAGCATCTTCCTAATGAAAAGAATGCAATGTCAGTTTCATGAAGTTTCATTTCCAATGGAAGCATTGTTGAAAATTAAAGAGGTCGGTGTATCAAACTGCAATGTGTCAAAGCCATTTTTCGTAATGAATGGGCGAAGTGGACTACCCTACCCATACCAAGGGCATAGAAACAACCAAAATCAGTTTTCTGCTTACACAGGCAAATAAATTCCCGATTGCCTGCTTTTTGGGAAAGTTGGAAATAAATATAAGGCTACTAATGCTTTTTTATTCTATTTTAAGGGCCTTTTGGAAACACTAGAAAACTTTATTACGCTTCCATGATTAGCTGTGTAACAGGCAGAATCTTGGGGTGTGAGGGTTTTTTTTTTTAGTTTGTTTTTTTCCCCTCATTGAACTGTATCTTGAATCACAGGAAAGATTGAGAGCTGAAACCTTTCTTGATCTCTTCCTTTGGGTGTTCTAGCACCTATTTCAACTTATCCCATTTACCTGCTCTTTGAATTTGGATGAATTGCTCTACCCTTCTGTCCCTTGGTTTTTTCCTCTCCTTTTTTTGTCCAGTGTTCAGACCAGTATGTTCTTTAACGTTGGAATTGCCTCCTTGCCTTCTAGGCCAGGAAACTGACAGGGCTGAAACAGCATAAAGTGGGTTTTGGGCAGTGTGAAAAAAGTCTGTTTTCTCTAACATTTCGCAGAACTGATCATTAGTAATGAGGAAGGAAGGTCCTTCAAATCTAAATAAGAATGGATATATACAGGAGATCCTTAAGTTGCTTGTTCAGATAGAAATGGTATTATGTTCCACTCTGCTTTTGAGCAGTGTTTTCTTATTTCTTGTCCACAGAGTTGTAAAGGCTTTTCTGATTTTTTTTCTCTTAAGTCCTAAATATTTTTCATAAGCAAATATAACTTTTAGACTATATCTTTCTTCTGTACAGTTTGACTGAAGTCATGGTCTTCATGATTTCTAGCTGGAGCTCTGACCTTGTCTGTCTCTTCAGCAGCTATACTGTTACATGAAGATTTCTAAAATGTCATCCTTACCCGGTTTTCTTTCTGACATGGATATATGCTAAAGGAAAAGGGGCTCATAATCCCTAGTGCGTCTATATCTGTTTCCAGAAGTCTTATCCACCACAGCAGTGACTGCCTCTGAATAGAAGCTGAGGGTGTTAACTACCTTGCACAATGAGACCCATCTGTAATAGCAGTTTTCAGGAGCAATGGTAAACATCAAGGTTGGGATGCCGTCAAGCTATGAAAGAGTGAGAAGAGGTTGTAGTGACACTGATCCAAAGAATATGATTTGTCAAAAAAAAAACCTACAAAAAAAAGCCAACCCCAAAAAAAAAGCCTACCCAAAAATAAGTAACTTTGGAATGAAATAATGCTTCACTTCTACATTTTTCGAAGAGAATATTTTGTTGTCGTTACCAAAGATCTGAATTAATTTCGGAGTGTCGTGTTGCCATGCCAACAGAGGACTTGTCGGTTTGTTTGCTCCTGCTGACAGAATAATGCATTTCTGAGTTTAGTCTGCTGAGGAAGCCAAGTGTAGCCTGGGTAAAACATCATAAGCTTCTTTCAAAATTGAAAATAATATCTTCAAATATATGCATATGTAACGCTCAGAAGATAAAGATTAGCTCATAGGTAGAATAGTTTGTTTGGGCTGGCTTTTTAAATGTTCCTTAATTATTAATAAAACTTATAAACAATTAAATCATTTAGGCAAAAATAAATTTGTAAGGAATTTGGTACCACGGTGATGGATGTTAGAAATACATAGTTAACAAATAGATTGGATATCCTCGAAAGGCCTGACAACTGGCACTAGGCATAGATGCAATTAATTACCCAGAGCAAGAGTTTATAAAGCTAAAATCTGCAGAGGTTCAGCATATATACTCAGTTATCTGAGTAGACATAGTGAAGAATTCTTGGTATAGCCTAGTAGATAATACCCCTGCTGAAACAGTCCATCCAGTGATACTCCCTGCTTCCCATCTTATGAAATTGTACAAGCTGAAGGCATTAATATTAATCTGGCTCTTGACATTGATATAACACCCCTGAAATCTGGAAATCAGCTCTCCTCCAACATTTATGAAGCTAGCCACCAAGGTCCTTTTCTCATTTTCCTGACCATGGAAAACATTGATTTTACTGAGTTTTCGGACAGCTCCATTCCACATTTAAACTTATGGTCTTTACGTTATTAGGCTTTTCCTCCACCTTCCGTCAGGCACATTTTAGATACTAGTCAATGACTGAAGACCATCATATTTCAGTAACCCATTTGTATCTGGATAAACCAGCACATTTTGTAGCTCTATCCTGCTTACTTATGAGGATAGGATCAAAAGATATGAAAGATAGCTGATGATACAGCTGCAGAAGGAAGATGTAGGAATAACAGTCCCCAGAATTTCAAAATTATCTCTGTCACAACAGGCTGATGGACAGAATCAGGCCTCAAACTAACAAAGTAGTGAGTTGAGGATGGTTTGGGAGTACATACATGGTACGTAGTCACGTAACAGGTAGCTAATGTCCTTGGAGAATATTGAATTAGAATATATATTACTTTGTTATGGTTACCTAAGGATGTAACTGAAGCTTAGCCGCAACACAAGCCTCCACATTATAATCTAGAGATTGCTAAATTAGGGAAATTGCATCTAAATTTATAGCTTGGAAGTATTCACAGGTATGCTTGGGTCTAGGTGCATGTTCTTACTCTCTTCCAGCCATACGTTTGGCAAGTCCTGAGTGCACACTAGTTCTTTTCCCTGTGCACACATGATTTTGATTATATAGGAAGAAAACCTAAGGAAGGATCTTGAAAAAAGCTGTGGTGGGCAGCAGGCTTGTGATCTAGACCATGAAAACAGTGGAAGTCTGACATGCCTTGTGGCAGAGACTGCTCATTCCCAAAGTAAGTTGGAAGTCCTTTCATTGACTACAGTGGACTGTGCATCAGGTTCAAAAAAATATTTGGGTGTTTCTGTGACTGTAAGAAACATCTAGAGTTTTCACAACAAAATCATGTTTTTCAAGTGTTATGTGTTGGGGTAGAAGCCAGTCTCTTTAGAGATCAGAATAAAACCCGTGTTGATAACTTTTTTTAAATTTTATTTATTTGAAAAAGGCCTATTGCCCATCTGCCTGCTGTTTGCATCTTACATTGATATTACCATTTTCAGAGACGGAATAACATGTCCTGGATCTGATCCAGTTCCTATATTTCTATTTATTATCTGATTTGAGTAGGGATGTTGTGATGAATAAAAACATCCAGAATCAGGCTCATAAAATATAAATTATGTCTTTTATTTGTTGTATTATTTATTGTTCATTTGTGCATTCCTCTTTGCATGAGTTAGCCTTTCATGCTAATTTCTCTGACGGCTGGATTCATCAAAAGAGTAACCAGGAGATATTTTTCATTTTAACAAATACAAATGGCAACCTGGTGCTTCCTTTTCTGTTTTTTGAAGCATGCAGAATAGCTTTTGGAAAAATTACTAGGTGTTGTATTGGGTTTTGGAAAAAAAAAAGGAAAAAGAAGACAAAAGCAGCGATTTCATAAATATTAGGTCATAGAATTCAGAGCTAGATAAAGCCTATTAATTGTTCGAATATGTTTCCTATATGAAATCGATATAGACAAAATTTGGGTCCTATTAGTCATCAAGCTGATTATCCATTTGATAGTGGTTTGGTAGTATGCAGTTTCAATACAGTATATGCTAAATTTTGCTCAGTGAAATCCCTGTTACAAAGATAAAATTTTACATGGTGATGTCAGAATTATTGCAAATCAAAATGTAATTGTGCTATCTGTGTATTATTAACAACTCTTTTTGTGTGTGTATGTTAATCCCTGGATATTGCACAGAAAAGATGAGAATTTACTAGCTTTATTTTAGACTAAAAGCAGTAATGAAAGGAGTGACATGTTTTCTGTAGAAGCAAATGAAGTTGCAATCAACTAAGAACATAAATTTTAGCTAATGTAGAAGAGAAAGCTCGTGCTGAAACTTTAGGGAGAACAACATCCTAGCTCCCTGGAAGAAAAGCAAGACATTCTCATTTGTCTGAAACCTTGACAGAAATGAGGGGAAATCAGATGACAGTAAATTTGATAGATGAAAAGAAAAAAAAAAAGGCAGTTTATTCTTGGTTTTCCTCAGAAAAGTGCATCAGGACAGTTAAATAATCATGTTAGGACTTTATTTATTTCCAGTAGGTTTTATTTTTCTGCATATGTTTTATATAGCTCATAGAAAAGTTCTGTTCTTTGTCATAGATTTGGCACTTTTGGCACAGTTACATTTTTCCTGGGGCCAAACCATTCTGCTTTACTAGAGGGGCTGGCTCTGAGGTACCAAGAGGAGTGCATTTACTAGTCAGTCTGTTGTACTTAGAGTGCAAAGGCAGAGCCGCAAAGTCATCAGGGTCTAATTGTCACTGTACATGTTCACTTGAGTCTTGGATTTATATACTCTCTGTTGTGTTTCAGCTACACCGTAACTTAAGACAAAGTTGTCTTGTGGTCGCACTGTCTGCAAGTTATAGGTGAAATCTGAGGCATGAATGGGCTGAAGGGCCATACACACCGAAGTCCTTACTGGGAGCGTGTCTGGACTCCTACACTGTGCCCAGCCTGCAACCACTTATTCCATGGCATTTACTCCCGCACCAGTACCTCAGGTCCAAGATGAAGTAAAAAAAAAAAAAAAAAAAAAATCACCTCCAAAGTGCTCACATGATATCTCAGATGTTGTTCGATTACACTTCTCTAATGCTGAGCCTGGCAGCTTAGCGCCATGAGCCCCCAGCATCCAGTCACACAGACATGCGTGTTTAGGGTGTACTTAGCCCTTTTGCCCGTTCTGCATTTCTAAATCATAATATCCAAGACTGCAAGGATGACAGCCTAAGGAGGAAATTCCACAGGCACAGCAGGGAAAGCTATCTCCTGTGCCATGTCTTCATCCAGAATAAATGAATGCCTGCTAGGAATAGATACAGTTTCCACGCAAATAAAAACCATACATGAGAATTGTCCAGAGAATTCTGTGTTTAACCTAAATGAAGAAAGCTAACTTTAATATAAAGGATGCATTTTTTTATTAATAGTTCAGTTCCTGACCAGTAATATACAACACTTCAACCATATGTATCAGATACAAATTTGATTATATGTATTGAGGAAATTTTTTCTTCGAGCAGCGGAAATTACATGTATTCTTTAAGCTGTATTTAAGTCTAGTTTTTTAAGACTGTAACGGGTCCACGTGGCAAGGTTTTGGGGGGGGGGGGTGTGTTTACAGGGGTGGCTTCTGTATGAAGTTGCTAGAAGCTTCTCCTATGTCGGATATAGCCAATGCCAGCCGACTTTAAGACGGACCCGCCGCTGGCCAAGGCCGAGCCAATCAGCAACAGCGTTTTTCGTCTCTGTGATAACATATTTAAGAGAGAGTGAAAATTTTGTTGCGCAGCAGTAATCGCAGCGAGTGAGAGGAGTGAGAATATGTGAGAGAAACATCCTGCAGACACCAAGGTCAGTGAAGAAGGAGGGGGAGGAGATGCTCCAGGCGCCGGAGCAGTGATTCCTCTGCGGCATGTAGTGAAGACCATGGTAAGGCAGGCTGTCCCTCTGCAGCCCATGGGCGGTGGAGCACATGACTGCCTACACCCCGTGGAGGGCCCCCACGCCGGAGTAGGTGGATACCTGAAGGAAGCTGTGACCCCGTGGGAAGCGTGCACCGGAGTAGGGTCCTGGCAGGACCTGTGGCCCGTGGAGAGAGAGAAGCCCACGCTGGAGCAGGTTTGCTGCTAGAGACCCCGTGAAGGGGGCTCACGCTGGAGCAGTCAGTTCCTGAAGGACTGCACACTATGAAGGAGACACTGTGCCATGTCTTAGCAGTATAAGTGCGCTAATTTCTTCAAGTTTTGGGGTATCTATCAGAGCAAGAGTCAAGTACAATTACTTTAAAATTAATGCAATAAATGAATGGGTTGGAACATTAAAGGAGATTGTGTTTCCTGCTTTGCATATGTTAATTTTAATTTGCTTCCTCTTTAATAATTAAAACCAAGGATTTCATTAATAAACTAGGTATTTGTTAATCAGGCTTAAATTCTGTATCTTAATTAATTCTGCAAGGAATTTAATGGAACAGGTTATTAGAAAACTGGTAAAGAAGGCGAAAAATGAATTTTCACTTTAAAATCCTTTTTTAGTGTTTCATTAGTTTGAGCTTGTTAAAAGTGATTATATCAAAAGAAAATGAGTAGATTTTAAATGTTGAAAGTAATGCAACTTTGACACCTATTTCCACTTTTGAAAGCTTCCTGCCTACGTATTTCAAGCGTTTCCATTCTACTTAGACTCACATGTCAGGTGTACATAAAGTATGGAATATATGCACTATATGTAGGGTAAGTGATAGAAGTATGCCTCGCAGAGTGCTGCACTGTAGCCAAAAGGATTCATTGTGCATGGGCTCAGCTGGTGCCCATGTCAGTCTGCCCAAGAATAGTCGGAGACAGCGCTCTGGTGGAAGCAACTTTCCTTCTCTGCAGTAAAGGTTGCCAAAGAAAGGCATTTCTGGAAATGGCTAATTGTGGCAGTTTTCACCTATGTCACTTCTGAAAACCCTTTCTATATTTTAGGAATGTTGAACTTTCTTGGAAAGAAGGCAAGAGGACTCCTTGGAATCCTTCAATGCATGACAAATATTCAACACAGTCTGGCCATGAAGGAGAAATTAATGTTAGTGTGGGAGTGAGGGGGAGACAACAAAAAACTTTCTGGATGTTTTTGTAAATACTAAATTATTAACTGTATGAAATCTCCTTGTGTGCATGTATCTTATATAAACTACTAAAACTGTGTGACTCGGAGCTTTCCAATGAATGCCTTGCAACTTGCATGAGAATGTTAAAGCCTCTAATCCGTCCGAAAAAGCCCAGCTAAACTGAAGGCCAAGAATGAGTGCCATTAGCTGTCTGTTAATGTTTTTAAAAAATTGTATGCCACAGTCACTGCTTTTCAAAGACAGTAAGAGGAAGCTATACATCTCTGAATACAGGTAGCTATTTCATATGTGCATCACTGTAAAAATTAATTATATCTTTGGAAATTCAGGCCCATGGAATCCTTTAATTAAAGAGACTGGCCTAAAACTTTTCATGCTGAAAAAAGCAGCTATTCAGGATAGTTCTTTCTTGGCAACATGTTTTGATTTTTAGAATGACATATGGGAGAGATGAGAGGGAGATGATCTTGTTTCCCAAGGAAACAGCAGTGTGCACACTCATGTACTGGAGATGACACTCTGATATGTGTCTCATCCATCAGAAGGCTTTACTGGACAAATTGCAAGGAATGTTGAAAGCGATAAAAGAAATGCATCACTGCATATTTGCTTTACAAGCAAGATACAGAAACAGTTTTTTCTCACAGCCACTGTGCAGAAGCATCCTCAGTGCCTTTATAAAATTTGATCTGCCTTTTGAAGCCATGTGCAGTCTGAAATGACAAGATTTCAGTCTCCTAAAAGGAGATCAAGGAACTGGCCTCCAGATAATGCTGACAACCCTCTAACACTATATTACTTGACTGTCACAGCCAGTACCAAGCTTTTGATGTTATCGTTAAACAGAGAGTAATAGGAAGATTAAATCATCAACAGAGGCACATTGATTTAAAATATATATGTGTGTAAACATTTTAGAGCTGCATAATTCATAATTTGATTTAATTTTACATAGAGTGATAGAAGTTAAGCACATGATGACTGAACATCTAGTGATTAAGGACGAACGAGCAAATACTTTTAATGAAAGAGTGCCTTAGAGACACTGAAGTAATATAAAGTCTGCAAAAAATGAAAGTTGCTTATCTAAAACTAATCTGTATACAGGGTACACCTTAGCTCTCAACACTGTCATTTAATCCTACCTCTTCAAAATTGATAGACACCAAGCACTGAAAAAACCAGAGTATTAGTAAGTGCTGGAATCTGTTTATTTCCTGGCAGGTGCTTGTAGCTTCTTGCTCTCACTTAGAGGCTTCTCTTTTATCTGCCGGAATGAACAAAGAAAAGCTATATTCAGAAAAAAAAGTGTTAGGCAATTTTCGTAAAGCAAAGTCCAAATATTGCTCCTGTAATGCTGGCAGATATTGTTGTGACTCTTTTTAAAGGAAAAAAAGTAAATCATACTTTAAAAGGTTGCTGGATAAGGATATCTACAATAGTAAAGAGATCAATGCAAACATTAAAGATAAAATTTTATTAAAATGTATCTTTAAGAAATCTTTTAAAGGTTCTTCTGAATGTTTTAACTTTACATGTTATAATTTGGAAGCAACATTTATTTTTTAAAAGTCCTTGCTTGTGTTGCTACTCAGTCAACTGGGCCTTTTTCTTACTGAAATTGAGCAACCATGCAAATGTTCAGTTTACAGCTGGCTTGTAAGTTGATATGTTCCAGTCAGGATTGGTCTCAGACAATGTTTCTTAGCCCTGGAAAATACTGGTTTTAGCCAAAGATAATAGATGAATTTTGCCCAAGTGTCTCTAACTGTGGAGGTGTATTGCAAAGTGGGATATTATTCACCATTTTCTACAATGAAATCAAGCAGTGTAAACAGCTTTTAGTACAAAATGGGGAAAAAAATAGCAGCACAACAAATCTTATTAATAGAAATAGCATGTCAAGCAAACTTCCTGTGCTTTTGTGCCAAAGTGAAATCTTTCAAAGGTGGTGCTAAAACTGTGTGAAACATTCAGAGATGTTACGTGCTTAAAACAAAAGCTTTTCTTTGTGAAAATTATGTTTTACCATGTTTTGAGGAATCAAGTCCCCCTTTTCTTTGCCCACTTCCAGATTCTACTTCTTATATAGCATAGTTGAATAATACTGTCACAGAGATTTGACACATTCAGGAAAGAGAATAAAAATTGAAAACTTTAAAGATAATATTTTAATATAGTCCTGTTTTTATTTATATGAGCCCCACTGATAGTAGTGTATTATTCTTAAGAAATACATGGGTATCTGTACATGGATTTTTTTACAGCCGAATACAAGATACACCAATAAACCCTACATAGTAAAGGAGGCAAATGACTTGTGGTTTTTTTTTATAAATTATTAAGAACTTAGTAGATGGTACACACTTTTTATTTTATTAAACTTTGCGTCTTCCCATGCAAATTGTCATACGTGCAGTCTTTGTATTCTAGGCTAACTCTGAAAGACACGTGTATATCTAGGCATTTATAAATCAAATGAAAACTTGGTTAAAGTTTCTGTAAAATTATCAGAATTTTGTGTTCAGTTTCAGAATCCTCAAATTGAAATAGGTTGTTTTAATAAATGTGCTTTTGCTTGCCATTTTAAGCTAAAAAGCTTACTGTTTCTCAGACTCTGCTAGCTGCAATCAAGATATGTGACTATGTCAAGAATACCATTCCTCTGTGAAGATGATGTGAAATTTCTGTTATATTGATTATTTTGCATTGTACCGTGTTAGGGCTGATAGAAGGCAAAAGTCCTATCATGTTACAAACATCTGCTGTACACTAATTTTTAATGTACTTCTCTCCTGCTACAATGAGAAAGTTACAAGAATGCTTGATGCATTTCCCAAATCAAATTCATGTCTTGAAATATATCAGAAAAATCCAGGGTTTCATGCAGATAAAGGGTTAGTTTGTTTAGGGGAGACAAAACTCAGAAAGATTAAGTGGACTTTCACTTTTTTTCTTTTTTTTTTCTTTTAATATGGTTCAATTCCTTCTGGGTCTTTCAAGTCCAGAATCACCGACGATACAATCAGAGGAAAAGCTTTTGTTTTTTTAAGCAGTGTTTGAAAAAGTGTCAGTGATTTATAGTGATCCAGAAATAAGATGCTATTACGTATATAGATCAGTAATCTTAAAGGAAAGAGCATATTAATTTTACATAATAGACTTGATTTCTTCCAGGAAAATCTGTATTCCGAGTATTGAAAGCAAAAATTATTTTCTTTCACATTTCTCATCTTGTGGTCAATTGAAACTGTAGTGCTAGTATAAGTGTCCTGGGTTACAGTGTAAAATGTGCCAAAAGAAAAAAAAAATATTCTATTACCATCTTCAGGAGCTGTTGAGACCAGGTGGGGCGGTGCTCCCTGCCTCCCCCCCCCCCCCGGACTATCTCCTGTTACTGGGCACAACAATGCCTTATCGCCTGACCCATCGATAACTCGCTCCTGGGCTATCTCCTGTTAATGGCCCATCAAGGAACTGCCTCACGACTCCCCATCCTATTGTGAGATGCTCCGCCCGGGGGGAAGGAGCCAAGCAGTCCATGCCAAATAAAACCGGAGATTTTGAACACCCTAGCAGCCTTTCTTCCACTGGATTCCGAGAGGAGCTTTTCCCCCCACTGGAGTTCCAGAGGACAAGAGCTACTTACCACTGGACCTTCGGAGGAAGACCAGACTCTTTTACCTGATTGCTGCTTCAACAGAACTAAATCCATCGCTTCAGGAGGACTGCAGCCAGCATCTTATCGGACTGCTACTGCCACCCTAACAGGGTGTCAGGTTGTATTCCTGACTCTGTCAGTGTAAACCAGTGGGTTGATTGTTTTTTTCCCTGCCTTGTGTTATATATATATTAGTAAAGAACTGTTATTCCTATTCCCCATATCTTTGCCTGAAGGCCTGTTAATTTCAAAATTATAATAATTTGGAGGGAAGGGGGTTGCACTTTCCGTTTCAGGGAAGGCTCCTGCCTTCCTCCACAGACACCTGTCTTTTCAAACCAAGACAATAAGTGTCCTGGTTTGGCTGGGGCAGAATCACAGCCCAGCCACGCTGGGCAGGTCGTTAGCAGTTTGAAGCCAGACAGGGCAGCTGACCTGAGTTAGCTACAGGTGCAGCCCACACCATAATATCATGGCCATTATAGAGGGGGAAGGTTGGCTGAGTAAGGGGAGATCCTGTGGGGTTCCTGCTGAGGTCTGTTATGCTCGTCCTCTGGCTTCTCCTAAGGACTTCTGTCTTGTCCATTGTGATGACTGGATATTCGTTGTGCTGAGTGTAACTCTGTACATCTCTGTTGGTATTGGTGCTCTTTCATTAAATGTTTCGTTTCTACCCACGGGACTGCCCTCCTTTTTCCTGATACTTCTCCCTGGCTGGTGAGAGGTCATCCAGTGACAGAGTGACTGTTAGAGTTTAGCACTGGGTACAGGTTAAATGTAGACAAAGCTGTACTGCAGTACATAATTTATTGGATTATTGCAGGTGTAATTTCAAAGTGATCTTCGAGTCCGTGGAGCAAAGTCCTTACTTCTGTTAATCTTTGATGATATGTTTCAAGGATGTCAAGAGCTGAATCAATGTATGCTTTTTTTTTTTTTTAAATGAGTAATCTTGTTACTTTATCCTCTGACAGAAATACTGTAAATAAATTTAAAGAGGTTCCAGTATTTTAGCATTGAATACTTATAGGACTACAAATGCTTCTCTCATGAGGATGAGTAACAAAACTAGTCTGGTTAGCATTTAGTAGGTTATAGAGAGTCAATTTTTAAGATCAGAAGTGACAATCTGAGTCATATAATTTTATTTCCTGTATGGTACAGGAGAAAGAATCTCAACCTGCATTTTCTGTGTCAAAATCTATAATTTTTGTTTGAGGTAGAATGTGTATTTTGAAGAATATGTCCAGATCTACTGTATAGATTTCAAACAATGGAGAATTCAGCACCCTGAATAAATTGCCTCAAGTAACTTGCTCATTCTTTAAAATTCAGTAGCAGGAAGATATACATTTATAGGTGAGTATCCTCTTCAGAAACATCTGGAGTTCAGAAGAGAAGATATTATCTTGCTCACAGGTACTAGAGTATAAATAGTAAACACTTTGCTGGATGATCCACAGGAGAAAAGATAGAGATTTTGTAGTTCTTAAATTTAAAAGCTGATCTTGATCAAGAATGTTCCCTGAAGGATATTTTATCTTTGAAACCGCTTTATCACATTGGAGAGCAATGGTTCTTTCAGAATTTTGCAAGCAACTTTCTGAAACACCTGAAATGTCACTATTTTTCAATGACAGAAAAAAAATTAGTTAGAAAAGATAAAAACCTGTCCATTTGGCTTTGCAGGTGGTGTCACATTCAGGATTAAGTTCCTAACAGTAAGATCAAGTAGGTAATGAAAGTATTTGATGAAAAAGTAGAACATCTTTATAAGATTTAGCAAAATATATTAGAAAAGCAGCATAACATTCTTCATATTTTCACCCTGTTTTAAATTACATAGACAAATACCTTTTTTTGGGTCGTTTTTCTCAGTATATTTAGGCAATTACATTCACAACAGGTAAAAAAAAATGGAGAGATCATCTCCATTGACTTGTAAACATATCTAGCACCAGGTGAAAAAAAAGCCTACCTGAATGATTTGAGAATACTCTATTGGAAGTAGAATTCTAGTTGCGGCGTCATATACCTTCACTGTTCTCGGAGGTTGCGAGTTTGCCCACATCTCTGCCTCTTCCAAGGTTAAGAGCTTCCCATTACTTGTTAACTCCTATAGACTGCGGCTTCTATTGCATTGGGCCTGAACAATTGCTAAGTCTAATGCAGAAATACTCATCTGCTATAGTTTATTCAATTACTTTTTTTTTAATACTATTTGGGGTGGTATTCTACTTTATTGGGCAGTTTTTGCCAAACAATGAATGTTTAAGCATATGAACTCTTTTTTCTTTTCTTTTTTCCTTACCTTCAAACTTCCATAACATACATAACATTTTCAGTCAGACTACAAAAGAGCATACTGTTGCATGCATCATACTTTCTGTTGTGTTTTGAGACTCATGTTAAAGAGTGATTCATCATTTTCTTCCAAAGTTTAGTTTCTTCTTTCTTTTAAAGATGATTTCTTACAGCAGAATTAGGCTAGCAACTGGGAGAAGGTGAAGAGTCTCTTGTAGCCAAAACAGTACTGGCTTAGAATACTGCTCTTACCACTAGCTTGAGAGCCTGAACAAATGGTTCCATGTCTCTCAGTTTATTACTAGACGATCTGTAGGCACCCCTTTATCTGTATTGTTTAGCTATAGCACCTAGTATACTGCAAATCTGCCGGCAGTTGTCAGTGACTCTTAATGAAATTCTTGGAATTGTGTGTTCTTGGAACTGCCAGGGCAATAGACCAGGCAGTCCAGCATACTCTGCATGAAGGAAGTCGGTTCTGTTTTCAAGGGTTGTCTGTTTTTGCATTCTATGACTAACTAGGTTATTGTGACTTTCTTTAGGAAGTTATTTCATAGTCATAGCAGATCCCATTATAAGCAGGTTTTCTGTGTTATTTAACTTATTTTTCAGGTTTATTACATTTCTTTAGCTTTGATTATTCGTGACAGGATATACAGGACTTGAAATAGACAGTAATACATCAAGAAATAATATGATCTAAAGCAGTGTGACTTTACCATTTCAGCAAAGTATACCAGAGTCCTTAGAAAGAGAGTAACTGCTCTCAGAGGACAAGTGGTCCAGGAGGAGAGTTGATGTATGATTTTAACAAAGGTCCAGACTACTCTTGTTCTTAAAAATCTACATGCTCCTTCAAAAAGGAGATAGGTTGGATTATAAACCAGTGTTTTAACAACTGGTGAGTGACGTTAATTATTGTACTGGTGTGCTCCATCTGACAGGAAGAACTCTTCTCCCGAAGGAAGACAGTGTAACATTTGAGACTAGTCATTTTAATCCTTTTCTTCGGTTTTTCTTTTTTTTTTTTTACTTTTTTTTTATCTTACTCTTGGAAGAGCTAACTCCATAGTAAGGGGAGCAGATGAACTCCCACTCTGCATCCTGGTACAAAATCTATTTCAGCCCTGTCAAGACAGGCAGGAATATAGGCTTATTCTTATTAAAGGATGCACTAAAGAAAACATGTGTCTGCAATAATCCTATATATTATCGGTATTCCCACGTCTAAAAACCTTGTTGCTTACGTCGTACTCTTGCTGTTTGTTGATTCTGTAAGGAATTCGTGTATGATGATGAACAGCAATGCATACTTAGCATAAACTTAAATTGATCTCCTGTCCTGCTGCCCTGCACTGCAGACGTGTATCTTCTTTGTTATCATCTTTCTGTTCATATCTTTTTATATCCATTCTGTTGTTGCTGGTGTTTAAGGTCTGCTTTTTCATCACTTGATCTTTACTGAACGTTGTTCTCTTAATTGTTATTCTGACACTAATTCTAGCAATAACTTTTAACTCTTTTTATTATATTAGGACCATAATTCGATACTGACCCAGCATCATCAGTGTCATTTGGTTACTGTCTTTTTTTGTGATGGACATTACCATTAAAAATTAATGAAATCTAATGAAACCTAGTACCAATAATCTTAAATGAATCCCAGAATTAAACCGTTTTATATGGCTAAGTACCATCTGAATAATGCTATCATTTTTCATACCATACATAGTAAAGTCCTTGCTGCTATAGTTACTTTTATAATTTTTTTCTCACAATGAATGTCATTTAATCTAGGTTATTTCCAACTGCATGTGAATCTAATATGTTTTTTCAGGATCATGGAGTTTAAATTCTGATTATTACATGCAAGCTATTATGGACTTTCTTTCTTCCTCTCCCCACCCTTAACAGTGCAATTAGAAGTATAAAACACTTTAGATGCAGACAGACATATGTAAGTAATTAAAGGTGCTTTTTTGTACACTCTCTTTTTCTGGATCTTCAGAGAGAGAGCTATGTCTTTACAGTTTTGCAGCTTGCACTTTCCTCATTTGTTCCCAGCTTCTTGGCACAACATATTTTATTTACTTCAAACAATGTATACAAGGTCAGGGTCTGCTGGTAACTCATGGACAGCATGACAGCTCACATTACCAAACAAGACCAATAGCAGTAATGGTGCAGTGAACAAGTAATTAAGAGTATCAAGCCAAATTAGAATCTAATTGATAACCTGATGATAAAGGTATCTACTTCTTGTTGACTGTTCCCTGAGCCAACCTGTCTGTTTTGCTGCACTGAATTTTCATTAATGCTTTTGTAAAGAACAAAGCAAAGAACAGCTGTTGTATCACAGGCTGTAGCAATTGTATAATAAACTCATACATTTTGATTACTTTAGATTTATGGAGATAAACAATAATTCTGAAGCAAAAATAGGACTAGTTTGCCTATGTAAGGGGGAACATTATCTAGCCTTATCTTTATCACTGGAAAGTAGTGGGTACTGAGGAATGTCAACTCTCAAGGTCAATTATTTTTTAAGCCTCTACTCGGTCATAACATTCATAGAAATCAGCAGCTATTGTACCTTAGCAAAGTTTTCAGCATTTGATTTTCTCACTTTCTCTGCATTTCTCGGTTTGTGATCAAGTCAGACATATGTAAACACGTATATTTTGGTTTTATGTGACTTTGATAAAACAAATGTATGTGGGTTTTTTCTTGCTATATTGTCAGAAAATGTCATGTGCAAAAAAATGTTGAATATGAACTTTTCCTATTATCCAGCTGTTTCTGGTGGAATTTATGTAGCACAGAAAGGAGAAAGTGTGAAATTCGTAAGAAAACTCACCCACAGAGCCATTGACATTTACTTAATTTTTTTGACACAGCAGACAGGGGGAAATGTATCTTTTCAAAGAGACCGTTTCCCCGTAGGAGGGAAATATTGTAAAAATCTGACTAAGTCTGAAAATCCCATAGAGTGGTACCATCTGGGAAAAGGGGAGCTTAGGTGTTGGTAAAGATTCTTTGTAAAATACATAGCTTTATTAACATTTTTGGTAAGAGAAAATAGTGATACAAGAAAAGTCATACGTAAGGTATTCCAAGCATCAGAAATAAACAGCAGGTAATACTTTTTGAAAGTATACATAGGTTATTAAACTAAGTACTCACATGATCGTTCAGCTTTTATTTGCACAATAGTTTAAGAATAGAAAAACAGGAGGAGGTACTCTTTTTTAAATAATGCAGGATAACAATGAAAGATTATTTTCCTTTTAAATTGGAATTGCCTCATTTTCAACAGTGGCACTGGACAGGTCTGAGTGAATATGTGTATGAGTTCATACAGTATCAAGTGAAATGAGAAAAAACCCACCTACTGTGAAGAACCCATGATTCAAGGATCTGTAGCTCAAAGACGGCACACTGTTACCCTTATTTGAACATGTAACCTAATGTGGAGGAAGATCTGATATTCATGGTTTGGGTTTGGTTGGGTTTTTTTACCTAGGGAGCGTTAGACTAGAGGGCGTCATGTTCTTAAAGATAGTGGTGTTCTGGGAGCGGTACAAAACTGGAAGTTGCATCAATCTTGATGGTCTCTAGTATACTGAATGTGGCCCATAAAACCACAAAATTCTCATGACATGTGAAGATGTCTTAATTTCTATCTTCTTTTGCTGTAAATGGAACATGCAGCTCACAGAAGTAAAATGAAATAAAACTTTTGAATCCAGAGTCTCAACTGGTGTGAAACATTAGAGCTTTTTGCCCGTGAAGATAAAGATGGTTATTCTCTCTCTACTTAGAAGTATGGACTTTGTGTCACTTACTGTTTACTCGTGTTCAATATGGAGTCAAAACTTTTCTGTAGGAAGATTTGTCGTTCTTTCAGCACCCAGCAGAAGTAAGCCTATGGAATAAGTTAGGTGTGCTCACTGCCTGCGAAAAGTACTATCATATATTCTTGAACCAGAGGCGTTTGCTCTATTTCTGTGAAACAGTTTATTCCTTTAGTGACTGTTTTACGAAATATGATTGTCATGATTTTGCCAGTCTTGTCGCACTTAAAATAGTGCTACAAACATAATTGCAGTAAAGAGTTCATTAGTTCAATTAAAAGGCTATTAAATTAGCCCTATAGATAGGTCACGTTTATAGATCACACATAGGATCCAGTATTCATGCAGACTTTCTGTAGAACCTGAATTTATTCCACTTTGAAAATGTGAGTAGCCTTCAAAGCCGCTAAGGAATTCTGCGACGAGGGAAGTAGCTTTAATTTTTTTCCACCGGAGATGTGGGTGAGTGATTGAATTCAGCAAGGTTATTTGATATTATGCTTAATTTGATTAAGCATGAGAGACTTTCTAAACAATTTAGTGTTCAGCATGACAAAACTGATGTTCTAACTGTTCCAGATTATTGTGATAAAGCACTGAAATAATACCATACATATTTTTATAAAGTCAGAGGGACACTATCTGATAGTCCTGGAATATTAGAGCAAAAGATTTGACATTAGTATACATATAAACTTGCTGAATTGCCCCTGATTTGCTGTCAGCAAAGAATATTTTATTGCCTGCATTCGGGACTCCCATATAAATATCCAAGAATTTCAGTGACGGTGAGTGGTTACTTGCATTTGAAAAGAGAATACTTTAATGTAAAGTGAGAGAATGGTGAAAAAGAGTTCATGGTAAAGATAAAGGCTGTCAGGAGAGTTATCTAATTGAAACAAGATGAAGAACAAATTAAAAAGATACTTGGAATTGGGCAACTTCTTTGCACTGAAGTTTTGTTAGTGTATGTGCACAGGTCTCGTTTTAGAGTGCAGATAAGATTTCTAGGTAATTCTGAAAAACTCTGGAGTGATTTTGAAAACCCAAATGGTGTGTTTAACCGTGAAGGAAAAAGAATCTCTTTGCCAAAAGTAATTTAAAATTCAAAACTATTTTGGTCTAAATGAAATTTGAGATCTATCGAGTGAACTCTTAAACTAGCATCCACCTAAGAGACTTTCAGCCACCTGAAAAAAAAAAAAAAAATCATGTTTTTTTATTCCTAAAGGCGTATGTATTATGAGAATTAGAGCAAGCATCTAGAAAAAAACTCCAGAAATGACCTTGAATGTGTACACTGTTTATTTAATAATCTTCATTAACAAACTAATGAGCCTTACATTGTTTCATTACAAGTTACTACACAACTAGCAAGTGGTTCCACCCCTTGGAAGACCTCCATCAATTTATTTTTCATATATTGTTTGACAGATGACCCCATTTGATCCTAAGCCAATACCAGGTGGAGCAGCTGTTCCAGGGTGACTAACTTGGTGGAAACTGACAAAGAACAGCATGAGGATTGAATTGCACTTTAAAGTGAGATAGAAAGTGAATAAGTTATTTCCTGCTATTACAGGGCATTCCCTTTCTTTTATTCTTCATTTCTGCTTGCTTTTGTAAAAGAAGAAAAATACTGATTTCTCACAGCAGCTGGAGTTAAATGCATGCTGTGTGAAATTTCTTCCCTTTCTATAGCTGTAGCCACCGTTTGTACTAGTGAGGGATACTGTACACTGTTACTATATGGCAAGGTAAAAAGAAAGTTGACATACAACGATACTGTGTGCTGTTCTAATTTTAGGATTACATTTTAATGTAATTTGAAATGTTGAAATTTTACAGCATAATGTAATTTTTTTGTGCATTCCAGATTTTTGCAATTCATTTTTATGTTAATCTCTTATCATCTAACTGGTATTCATATGCTAATTTGTTATTAGCACACAAGTGTACTCTTTCAACTTACAAGTAAGTGAATTGATGCCATCTCACAGACAGGCATTTAGACAGACACAGGGTTGATGAGTTAGTTTAACAAAGAAAACACAAAATTATATGCTACACACCGGTATAAGTGGTTTTTATCAATAGAGAAAATTCCTTCTGCTTCTCTGAAATTTATGCAGCAAGCCAATATGAGAGAGACAATAGCAAAGAATATTGTCTGTATCCTCACAGCTGTGCAGTCCTTTCAAATTCATCCCCTGTGTGACTAATTAGATCCTATGTGGATTACACTGGAAGGGACAGGATGGATGAATAACCTAGACATTCTTCTCCGTCTCTATAAAAAGTAAAGACCAGGAAGGGGAAGAGAGAGATGAAGTGAGTTGAGTGGTATCTCATAGTAGACCACTGCAGAGTACACGATGGTCTTCAGAACCCCAGGGAAGGGGAACTCTAGTGCAACTGTGCCTCTTAGAAGATCCTTGAGGCTCAACGCTCTTATATTGTTTCCAGAAAGTCCTGGACTGGAAGATGAGCAAATGTCTTGATTTTAGCAATGGTAGTTTGTTTAGTAGGTAAGTGAATATAGTCTACCTTGTGCATAACAAGAGCAAGGTTCTCCTTTCTTCCTTCCCCTTGCCCTGCCCACCCCTTCCAGCCTTCAGCTGAACTAGTTCAGCTTGCGTTGTAACTGCTTTATTGAAACTTGGTTTACTTGTAGGATTCCAAATTTTGTGCAGGGGGAAGGAAATTACTGTAGATACAGACCTTTGCAGTGCTAGGTTTTTGCAGAGCTTCAACAACCTGGTTTGGTATGACAGCTTTTCTATTTGTTAATCCTTTTGTCCTGAAAAATGGTTACAGACTTGTATGTACTTTGATCATTTCACTATTGCCATACTTAGACGCTTGCTTTTTCTGTAAGGATTGGAGTGAATGTGTAAGACAGGATAGTGGGAGGTGAGAATTTCACACACATCCTACCCGGTGCTCAGGGATGCTTGGGAACTCTGCCACTGCACAGCTACAAACACTGTGTGTCATACCTTTTTGGATATGAATTGCGTTATTCAGAAATATGTATTTATAGTTAGCTGCAGATTCTTTTTATTATTTTATTCAAATATTTACTATGTCCAATACCTTTACAAAACAGAACTTCATAAAAGCTGTACATGTATGGAAGCATAACTGCCGTAGCACAACGTATGAGTGATGTGTCTGCTGGGGTGACCTTGCAGGTCGGGCTTCATCTTACAACTGGCTTTAATTAGAAGCTATCCTATTCTCTACATGCACGAGAGGCAGTAGAAAATTGAAGTTCTGTGCTACCTTTGAAAACATGAAAGAAAGTAAAGGTTGAGAGATTCTGCAGAATGGAACGAGGAAAGGGCAAGCATATTGAATTGCAGGACTAAGGAGAAAAAAAAATTGTAAATTTGTAATTGCACCATATTTAAACTTGTGAGCAGTGGTCAGTGGAATAAAATGTTTTTTTTCTGTTGACATGGAAGAATATTTTAAGTTTATTATGTTATAATTTTTGCAATGTTTTTTGAAGTCTTTACTTGCATTTGTCCTGTGGGCTTGCAAAGAATGACAGATAACATTCTCAAGTCTGGGACTAAGGACTTCTCCTAAGCATACTAGTTGTGAGTGGTGATTTTCTTTCATATGCTCCTATTCGATTAAGAATGCCAGTGAGCTCCCTTCTTCAGTGGTTACTAATGAGCTAAAGCAATTTCTTTACTAAGTCAGTTTTCTGAAAATAAATTTCTCCACTGCTTTTGTAGCCAGAGATTTGAAGTTTCAGTTGTTATTTAGCTGCTAAATCCTTCCTATCAATTCTGAGCCATGCAGACTCACCTTACCCATTTCTTCGTAATTAAGAGATTCCCTTCTCATAACGCTGAATACATATCCAACTCAAAGGCATACACCCACGTGTTCTCTTGCAGATTATGGAATTGCTTCAGATGATATCTTGCAGCACAGAGGTGCTGGGGTACAATAAAGAATGTGGACACTCATCTGCATAGTTTGGAGGGAGTTTTGAAATTACTAGCTCAGACACTGGAAATAGCAACACAGGACTCAAAGACAAGATTATTTACTTCTTCCAACAGCTACTGAGGCTGTGTTGTAGATCTAACTTGTGAATCACAGGCTCTTACTTCATGTAGAGTGGTAGAAGGGGTAGAAGAGTTAGAAGAACACTTACAAAGCCAGCAATGTGCTTTCACACAAAGATGAAGTACTGTATGTTTAGGCAGCATGGAAATGTATATTAATCAAAGAAAGGGAAGGAAAAAGACCCAAAACTATCAAAACTTCATGTGGTACTAATCATATGGTACAGTGTTGATTTTCAGCCTGTCCAGTACTTATGGAGGAATATGCGTTTCAGAGATGTCAGAGTATGCCGGCGTTATTGCTTTTTTTATGGAACGAACTCAAAACTAGACTAAATTAACATAAATTGCCATTAGTGACAGTGTCCTGGGTTACAGTGTAAAATGTGCCAAAAGAAAAAAAATATATTCTATTACCATCTTCAGGAGCTGTTGAGACCAGGTGGGGCGGTGCTCCCTGCCTCCCCCCCTCTGGACTATCTCCTGTCAATGGGCACAACAATGCCTTATCGCCTGACCCATCGGTAACTCGCTCCTGGGCTATCTCCTGTTAATGGCCCATCAAGGAACTGCCTCACGACTCCCCATCCCATTGTGAGATACTCCGCCCGGGGAGGGGGGGGGAAGGAGCCAAGCAGTCCATGCCAAATAAAAACGGAGATTTTGAACACGCTAGGCGCCTTTCTTCCACTGGATTCCCAGAGGAGCTTTTCCCCCCACCTGAGTTCCAGAGGACGAGAGCTACCTGCCGACCACTGGACCTTCGGAGGAAGACCAGACTCTTTTACCTGATTGCTGCTTCCACAGAACTACACCCATCACTTCAGGAGGACTGCAGCCAGCATCTTATCGGACTGCTACTGCCACCCTAACAGGGTGTCAGGTTGTATTCCTGACTCTGTCAGTGTAAACCAGTGGGTTGTTTGTTTTTTCCCTGCCTTGTGTTATATATATATATATATATTAGTAAAGAACTGTTATTCCTATTCCCCATATCTTTGCCTGAAGGCCCGTTAATTTCAAAATTATAATAGTTTGGAGGGAAGGGGGTTGCACTCTCCATTTCAAGGGAGGCTCCTGCCTTCCTCCACAGACACCTGTCTTTTTCAAACCAAGACAGATTTTGGCGCCCAACGTGGGGCTCGAGGGCATCGAGAGATAAAAGGAATAACGGTTCTTGTGCGTTGGATATAGATTCCTTGTTAAGTGGCATCATGTGGGCTAGCTTATCCCGATTCGTGTGGCATGTGGTGGTGGCTGTATTTCTCCCATTTGCAGGCCCTTATCTAAACATGGGTCCTATAACTAAGGCTACCGTGACTGTTATCCAGTTTGTTTTATGGATTAATAAGGTGAGGAATTCATGGCTTATTAACTTCCTCTGGAAGGCGGGCACATGGATTCGGAGCTATCAAACACTAAATGTATGCTTTTGGGGTTACTTTAATAATGGTACCTACTGTGAGGAAATGACACCGGGAGAAACTTTCTCCCAACCCCTAACCCAGCTCTTTGGGTCTACTCCACCAGTTTTCGAAGGATTCAGAGCTTTCCTAAGTGCTAATGATATCATACAGTGGCTGGTGTTGCTGATAATCCTGTTTTAGTCAGTATTCAGAGATCAGGGGAGATTGGCTTGGATAACTACCCTGACTAGGAATGCTGCTCCAGAATCTGACCCTGCCTCACAGCTCACATCAGAAATGAACCACTCGGATTGGGTGAAGGAGATACGTGAGATGGGCCAGATGCTGAAGGAGTGCATTCTCTCAGCTGCTGGGAATCCCTCCTCCTGCCTTGAAGAGGGAGAGTCTAATGGTGCAGCAGTAGAACCCACAGACGTTACAACCGTCCAGGTTCCAGCTGAAACGCAAGGGCAGTCAGAGCCAGCAGCAGTCGCCCCTGTGGAAACGAGGAAATCTAAGATGAAATCAGACCACTCAGTTAAGAAAGGAGGGCCCTCAGAACCTGCAGGCGAGCCAGTGGTTGAGATAATCACAGAGTCCCTGACGTACGACAGTCTCCGTAATCTGCACAAAGACATCGTACGGCGGGGGCGTGAGGCTTTTACAACCTGGTTACTTCGGGTCTGGGATCTTATGGGTACGGGTGTGCAACTGGATGGCAGTGAGGCAAGGAATTTGGGACCCTTGACTCAGGACTCAGGTGTCAATCTGGTATTTGTAAGGGAGCCAGGGACCCTTTCCCTCTGGGAGCGGCTTTTAATGAGTGTGAGAGAGAGGTTTGTCCACAGAGAGAGAATGCAGGAGCACCATCATAGAATGCGCTGGAAGACCCTTGAGGAAGGGATCCAGCAGCTGAGAGAAGTGGCAGTATTGGAGGTACTCTTTGGGAGGGATGGACAGCATGGTAATGACCCTGACAAAGTCAGGTGCACAGGGCAAATGTTGTGGAATCTGGCAACTCTAGGGCCATCCGAATACTCCACCTTCATTGCAATGATTAATGCAGATAACGACCGAGAGACAGTGGGTTCTGTCACGAGCAAGCTTAGAAATTTTGAAAGCATGATCAATGGCCCAATGCAGGCTAACGTTTCTGCTGTGATTAAGAGCCTACAAGAGGAGATGAGGGAAATAAAGCAGGAGGTGAGGAGGAGCAGTTCCCATTTGGCACCGGTACAAGTCACAGGCCCCAAAGTCGGAGCCCAACGTCCCCCAGCTAGAGGGAGAGGGTACACCCCACGAGCTGAGCTATGGTACTTCCTGCGCGACCATGGGGAAGACATGGGAAGGTGGGATGGGAAACCCACTTCTGTCCTGGCAGCACGGGTGCGTCAACTCAAGGAGGGAAACACTAACCGGGGGAGTAACACTAAAGTGAAGGTAGCCTCAACCTCCCAGGACCGAGCTGCCAGATATTACAGAAGGGAGGATGATCTGACAGATCCCCTTGAAGGAACCTCTAGTATGTATGTCCAGGAAGGGAATGGTAACCAGTGCTAGAGGGGCCCTGCCTCTAGCCAGGGAGAGGCACGGGAAAACCGGATATTTTGGACGGTGTGGATCCGATGGCCTGGCACGTCAGAGCCACAAAAATACAAAGCGTTAGTTGATACTGGTGCGCAGTGTACCCTAATGCCATCGGGACATGTGGGGGCAGAACCTGTTTCCATTGCCGGGGTAACGGGGGGATCGCAGCAATTGACTCTGTTGGAAGCCGAGGTGAGCCTTACTGGGAAGGAGTGGCAGAAACATCCGATTGTGACTGGCCCAGAGGCCCCGTGTATTCTGGGCATAGACTTCCTCCGGAATGGCTATTACAAGGACCCAAAAGGTCTCAGGTGGGCATTTGGGATAGCTGCTGTGGAGGCAGAGAGCATTAGGCAATTGAACACCTTGCCCGGACTATCAGAAAACCCATCTGCAGTAGGACTCTTGAAGGTGGAAGAGCAACAAGTGCCAATTGCCACCTCGACAGTGCACCGCCGGCAGTATCGGACGAATCGAGATGCCGTGATCCCCATCCACAAAATGATCCGCGAGCTGGAGAGTCAAGGGGTGGTCAGCAAGACCCACTCACCCTTCAACAGCCCCATTTGGCCTGTGCGCAAGTCTGACGGAGAATGGAGATTGACTGTGGACTATCGTGGCTTGAATGAAGTGACTCCACCGTTGAGCGCTGCCGTGCCGGACATGCTGGAACTCCAGTACGAGCTGGAGTCCAAGGCAGCAAAGTGGTATGCCACTATTGACATTGCCAATGCTTTTTTCTCCATTCCTCTGGCAGCAGAATGTAGGCCTCAGTTTGCCTTCACCTGGAGGGGCGTACAGTACACCTGGAACCGACTGCCCCAGGGGTGGAAGCACAGTCCCACCATCTGCCATGGACTGATCCAGGCTGCACTGGAAAAGGGTGAAGCTCCGGAACATCTGCAGTACATCGATGACATCATTGTGTGGGGGAACACAGCAAAGGAAGTATTTGGGAAAGGAGAGAAGATCATCCAGATTCTCCTGGAAGCTGGTTTTGCCATCAAGAAGAGCAAAGTCAAGGGACCTGCCCGAGAGATCCAGTTCCTGGGGGTAAAGTGGCAAGACGGACGGCGTCAGATCCCCACCGAGGTCATCAATAAGATCACTGCGATGTCTCCACCAACCAGCAAGAAGGAAACACAGGCTTTCCTAGGCGCCATAGGTTTTTGGAGAATGCACATTCCTGAGTACAGCCAGATCGTGAGCCCTCTGTACCTGGTTACCCGCAAGAAGAACAATTTCCACTGGGGCCCTGAACAGCAACAAGCTTTTGCCCAAATCAAGCGGGAGATCGCTCATGCGCTAGCCCTTGGCCCAGTCAGGACGGGACCAGAGGTGAGGAACGTGCTCTACTCTGCGGCCGGGAACAATGGTTTGTCCTGGAGCCTTTGGCAGAAGGTGCCTGGAGAGACTCGTGGCCGACCACTGGGATTCTGGAGTCGAAGTTATAGAGGGTCTGAGGCCAACTACACTCCCACAGAGAAGGAAATCCTAGCAGCCTATGAAGGAGTCCAAGCTGCCTCGGAAGTGATTGGCACCGAAGCACAACTCCTCCTGGCACCCCGACTACCGGTGCTGGGGTGGATGTTTAAAGGAAAGGTTCCCTCCACCCACCACGCCACTGACGCCACATGGAGCAAATGGATTGCCCTCATCACACAGCGCGCCCGTATTGGAAACCCAAATCGCCCTGGGATTTTGGAGATAATTACGAACTGGCCGGAAGGTGAAGACTTTGGCCTCACTGACGAAGAGGAGCAGGAACAAGTGACGCGGGCTGAAGAAGCTCCACCGTACAACCAACTACCAGCAGAGGAAACACGATATGCTCTTTTCACTGACGGTTCCTGTCGCATCGTAGGGATGAACCGGAAGTGGAAAGCAGCCGTATGGAGCCCCACACGACAGGTCGCACAAGCTACTGAAGGAGAAGGTGGATCAAGTCAACTTGCTGAACTCAAAGCCGTTCAACTGGCCCTGGACATTGCTGAAAGAGAGAAGTGGCCAAAGCTCTACCTTTATACTGATTCATGGATGGTAGCCAATGCTCTGTGGGGCTGGCTGGAAAGGTGGAAAAAGGCCAACTGGCAGCGTAGGGGAAAACCAATTTGGGCTGCTGATGAGTGGAAAGATATTGCCACTCGGGTAAAGAAGCTACCTGTGAGGGTCCGTCATGTAGATGCTCATGTCCCCAGGAGTCGGGCTAACGAAGAACATCGTAACAATGAACAGGTAGATCAGGCTGCAAAAATAGAGGTGTCCCAGATAGACTTAGATTGGCAACATAAAGGAGAGTTGTTCTTAGCTCGATGGGCCCATGATGCCTCAGGCCATCAAGGCAGAGAGGCCACTTATAAATGGGCACGGGACCGAGGGGTGGATCTAACCATGAACAGTATCTCCCAGGTTATCCAAGACTGTGAGACCTGCGCTGCAATCAAGCAGGCCAAGCGGGTGAAGCCTCTGTGGTACGGTGGACGATGGTCGAAGTACAGGTATGGGGAAGCCTGGCAAATTGACTACATCACTCTTCCCCAAACCCGTCAAGGCAAGCGCTACGTGCTGACCATGGTGGAAGCAACCACTGGGTGGCTGGAGACCTACCCTGTGCCTCATGCTACTGCCCGGAACACCATCTTGGGCCTGGAAAAGCAAGTTCTTTGGAGACATGGCACCCCTGAGAGAATCGAGTCAGACAACGGGACACATTTCAAGAACAGCCTCATAAGCACTTGGGCCAGAGAACATGGAATCGAATGGATATATCATATCCCTTATCATGCACCAGCTGCCGGGAAAGTTGAACGGTGCAACGGGCTACTTAAGACTACCCTAAAAGCACTTGGAGGGGGGACTTTCAAAAATTGGGAACTGAACTTAGCAAAGGCCACCTGGATGGTCAATACCCGAGGGTCCATCAATCGAGCTGGTCCCGCCCAGTCTGGACCCTTGCACACAGTGGACGGAGATAAAGTCCCTGTGGTACACACGAGAGGTATGTTAGGAAAGACTGTTTGGATTAATCCCACATCAGGCAAAGGCACACCCCTCCGTGGGGTTGTTTTTGCTCAAGGACCTGGTTACACTTGGTGGGTAATGCAGAAAAATGGGGAAACCCGTTGTGTACCACAAGGAGACCTAATTTTAAGTGAGAACTCTGTGTAAGGTTTCATTGTGTATATATGTATATATGTATCTGTAAGGGGGCATTGGGTTGGGTATGGTGTAGATGGTAATAGAATAAGGGGTGGATTATGTCCTGGGTTACAGTGTAAAATGTGCCAAAAGAAAAAAAATATATTCTATTACCATCTTCAGGAGCTGTTGAGACCAGGTGGGGCGGTGCTCCCTGCCTCCCCCCCTCTGGACTATCTCCTGTCAATGGGCACAACAATGCCTTATCGCCTGACCCATCGGTAACTCGCTCCTGGGCTATCTCCTGTTAATGGCCCATCAAGGAACTGCCTCACGACTCCCCATCCCATTGTGAGATACTCCGCCCGGGGAGGGGGGGGGAAGGAGCCAAGCAGTCCATGCCAAATAAAAACGGAGATTTTGAACACGCTAGGCGCCTTTCTTCCACTGGATTCCCAGAGGAGCTTTTCCCCCCACCTGAGTTCCAGAGGACGAGAGCTACCTGCCGACCACTGGACCTTCGGAGGAAGACCAGACTCTTTTACCTGATTGCTGCTTCCACAGAACTACACCCATCACTTCAGGAGGACTGCAGCCAGCATCTTATCGGACTGCTACTGCCACCCTAACAGGGTGTCAGGTTGTATTCCTGACTCTGTCAGTGTAAACCAGTGGGTTGTTTGTTTTTTCCCTGCCTTGTGTTATATATATATATATATTAGTAAAGAACTGTTATTCCTATTCCCCATATCTTTGCCTGAAGGCCCGTTAATTTCAAAATTATAATAGTTTGGAGGGAAGGGGGTTGCACTCTCCATTTCAAGGGAGGCTCCTGCCTTCCTCCACAGACACCTGTCTTTTTCAAACCAAGACAGACAGTTAGTCCTCAGTGTATATAAAATAAGACCTTTGGGGCCAGTTGTCCACACTATGATGTCATTTTGCCATAATGACACCAACTGGCAGCACTGCTGACAATCATATTGTGCAAGCCAGTAATCAGATAGGCATAACAAGTGAATATCTCCTCAACACTGTTAGTTGTGTTTCTAATTATGCTGATTCACATTGCTGTGGGTGGTGTGGGGAATCTTACATTTGTCTCTGGCAATGCTAAAACTACTCTGTAGCATAAAATAATGTAGACATTACATAGTAAGGTATTTTTGTAAATGTAAAATTACAAATAATGTATTTCTAACACATTTTTAGGAAATACACGGATAATGACATTTAATAAGAATATTTAGAAGGTGTTTTTCATGGCAAGTTGCAAAAAGAGATGCTTGTTCTTTGTGAATACTACAAATTTCTGTAAATCGTTCAAGAAGATAGGGTAGGAGGGAGTGTAAAGTGTGGGTCAACCAATCAAAAACAGTGGATCTAGTTACTCAAGTATCTGTGAAACAAACCCATTGTTTTTATCAAAATAAATGGGTAATTTAGGGAATTTAGGCAATCCTACAATATAATTTAATTTAAATATAAAAATTAAAGATGAAGAATAGAGCTGTTCAGAAAAAAAGATAAATATGTTTTCTAGAGAGTTTTAATATTTCATAAGATTTTGCTAAGTCTGGTAAGGTACAAAATGGATTTATCCTGTCTCCTGGAAGGAGATCTGGCAAGCTCCTTCTTTTCTAAAACTACTCATCAGTCCACCTATTTGACTTTAATATAAAGTTCATCCATTATCTCTAGATTTGTATTACTCTGGGTTTGCAACATCTTCTGTGAAATCCTCAGGAATTTTAAAATAGTCTGCAAAAAATTCTTCTATTAAGGGATGTAATTTTCTAGGGAGGTAATACATTCTTCCATGTGAGTCTGATGTATCTTTTATTGTATGAATTATTTGGTTTATTTGAATTGCATGGATTCTATGAAATCCACCTCCATATTTTTCCTTATCTCATTTTAAGAGATAGTAGTCAGTCATGGGGAATTTTGAATTGCACTTAAGAATTAACATAATTCTACTTCTGTTGTAACTAAGGAAATGTTCAATGGCTGAAAAATTGGCTGAGTTAAAATTAATTCTTGAGAAAATATTACAGTCAGAAGTACTTTAGTGCAAATTAGAATGAATTGTATAGCATGAACCGTTGCTTCTGTACCTAATGTGGTTTATGAACAATGTCTTAGCAGACATACCAAGTTTCTTCTTCCCATATTGTTCTAGAGTTTTGGTAACGGTCTTGATTTTTTTTTTTTCCTACTGTCTTCCAGTAGTGCGTTATAGTTTACCTTTCCTATGGGTCTTAAACTTGTCATAGTAGGTTGTTTTGTGACCTATGCTGTCTGAATATACAAACTGTAGATGTATTGTGAGCTCTGCTGGAACAGACTGTGTATATGCTTTGTGATTGCTGGGACTGGATCCAACTGTCAAATCATCCCTCTCAACCATGTGTTCCCACAGCCCCTCTAGAAATATGTTGTTGTTCCTACCGGGAACCATGTGGAGTAATGAGCCATGAACTAAATGCACAGGAAGAGGTGCTGGTGCTTGCTAGCTGTAAACTTTAGGAAGTCTTTTTGATGCAGTATGTTCCTCTGTAACTGCAAGGTCAGACTCATTTCCTTCTGTCTTTTGCTTGTAAACTGTTTGTCTCCCTTTCGAATATTTCTTACTGGCTCAAGTGTTTCTTGCATCTGCTTTGTAAGGGAGGAGTCTTAGTCTGCAGTGTTGTTGGTATCACTTGCTTTTAAGCTCATCAGAGATTGCACAGACAAAAACTTATGTGCCTGCTGTTTCACAGGTTTCTAGAGGATCTACCGAAACCTTCTAAGAGTTACAGCTAATCAGCAATACTGAAAATCAGTCCCTATAAATAAAACTTTGTGTATTCAAAAATCTCCACATTAGGATTTACTTTTACTTAATTTATATATGCATATATAATTTATACATAAAATATATTTACTAAAATTAACTTTAAAGTTTACTTTACAATTATTTACTTCTTTATTTTCAATTTATCCTTTCTATACGGCTCTTACCACCGGATATAATAGAAGGTATACAATCCTGTTTCTCCCATATTAAAATTAACAGTTCAAGATACATCCTTTTCCACTTCATCTTACTACTTTATAGACTAGTGGACAATTGGACTTTCAGAGGTACTAAGGATTACTGCGATTGGTGGTTAGTATGGTTGATCTTAAAACATTCTGAGGCAGAAGTAGTCATCAGAAACTTGGGCCTCCATATAGCGCAAAGCATTGAAGAAGTTTATGGCGGACTTGCTGTGTATTTCCTTTCATTAATTTGAGTGCCTATTTAAGTACAATAGCTAACGGAAGCATGACAGGAGGAATAATTCCACATAAAGGAGCACTAGAAGTTTAATTTATAATAAAATAATCCAACTGAAAAATTGAAGGAAGTGCAGTATATTAGTAAAAAAAGGTCCATAAGGGTGAAAACTGTAGGGATTCAGAGCCTCTGCTACTCTGTGCAGGTAATCCCCTTCAGCTATATGGAATTGTGTGCTTCCACTAGAGTAATTTCACATGGAGCAACTTGGAAGAATGACACTGGGGGAAAAAGTGCAAAAAACCTTTAAAGTTACTGAAAAAATAAAAAATGTAAGCCCACATGGGAGTCCATAATTGCCTTTGCTTGCAGCGTTAAGAGCTCAGCTGTTAAAACACTTGACCAAGAGGCCTGGGTTCAAGTCCCATAAGCAATTTCAAATTTCAAATGCACATCTACTTTCTAGGAGAGAAAAAGCAAACAAACAAAAACCAAAAAAAGAGACTATACATTATTTCATGGCAGTGTATGTTTCTACGGAGCAACTCTGTGATATGCACTTGGAAGAGCACCACTTAGAAGGCTCCAGCTGTCAGAGCATCCTTCTACAGAAATGTACTTTCTCTTGTGGTTTCTCAGAGATAATACTTCAGCTGTAACGATGCAGATTGCATATCCTTACTGAAAGTGTTGTATGTCAAATTCACCCTACTTTAGGCCATTCCTCCATGTTGTGTTTTAACCCCAACTGGCAACTAAGCACCACCCAGCCACTCACTCATTCCCTGCCGGTGGGATGGCAGAGAGAATCCAAAGGGTAAAAGTGGGAAAATTCATGGGCTGAGATAAAGACAGTTTGATAGGTGAAGCTGTGAACACCAGCAAACCAAAACCAAAAAATTCATTCCCCACTGCCCATGGGCAGGCAGGTGTTCAGCCATCTCCAGGAGAGCAGGGCTCTGTCACGCCTAACGGTTACTTGGGAAGGCAAATGCCATCACTCGAAATGCCCCCCCTTCCTTCTGTTTCCCCCAGCTTTAGATGCTGAGCATGATGTTGTATGGTACAGAGCATCTCTTTGGTCAGTTGGGGTCAGCTGTCCTGGCCGTGTCCCCTCCCAATTCCTTGTGCAGCCCCAGCTTCCTCACTGGTGGGGCTGTGTGAGGAGCAGAAAAGCCCATGACCATGGGTAAGCCTGCTGAGCAGTAACCAAAACATCACTGTGTGATCAGCACTGTTTGCAGCACAAATCTAAAACACAGCCCCATACTAGCTACTGGGAAGAGAATTCACTCTATCCCAGCCCAAACCAGCAGATTCCAAATGGTGGAAAATATAGTAGAACTGATTCTGACCTCTGCTCTTTCGTAGTGATGAAGTATTCAGAGTATGGGGTTTCTGTGCACTGCGGATCATAACACCTAAAATAAGAAATGACTCAAGACTGCAGCCAGAATTCGTAGAAAAACCAAGCCCTGTTGCTCTGTGTTGGACATTCTGCAAATGTCTGCTAAACCAGGCTATTATGGAAATTCAAGCTATAGGAGTGCTTAGCTTATGGCTCCTGATGGAGGACTGTGAGAGAGCCTTTCGAAGTTGAACAGTTGTGAGGATGCAGCAAAAAGCTTTTTGGAAATTTTAGGAAAAAAAAAGAGAAGCACTGTCAGAGTTGCATCTAAGTGGAGCTTTTCAGAAGCCAGTGGAGCATATAGCCTAAGGCTCACTTTAATAATTATTTAATGGATTTAGGGGATGAAATCCTATCTTAAAGCTGATACAGATGGACAACATTTTCAACTTTTCAGACAATGAGAATAAATTTTCAAATGTCAGGTAACTGAAATACTTAAAGTTCTTTCTCCTCCCTTAGCAGAAAACAGAATAATTCTTCTTTTTCACCTGTAAAATGCTCCAGAAGCAGTTCAGTGACACTATATCCCATTGGGATATTAACACAGGGAACGCAGCCATTAGAGAAATATAAAAGTGTTTGGCTGTACTGAATACTGGACCCCACAGGATTTAAAAAAATAAATGAGCTGGAAGAGAAATAATGTTGTCTAGGCTGTCTAAGGAATCAATGATTCTTTAGGAAGTAGAGCTGGCTTTAGTGGAAATAGGTCGCTTTCTGTTATTTTAGTTTTTGTTGCACAGATCTGTCTTATGTTATATGAAAAGCGTAGTTGAAAGATACCTTTCATTCTCAACAAATTTTCTTGATTTCTGAAGACAAATACTATTTCATTTAATTTCAGGCTTTGAGAATCTCTTTTGTTTATAATCTATTAACTCATTAAAAATCTAGTGCTAAGTTAAACGTCTGTTACGAAGCAGGTATGTAACTCACGTAGTAGAGAAAAAATCTGATAACATGTTGAACACAGGTTAATTTTAAATACAGAGAGCTTGATTATGTTTGAAATTAGGAAAAACATGTTTGTCTTCTCATATCTACCTGCCTTTAGTAGCATTTTGCAGTGCTTCAAATATGGCTTGATTTCTTTTGTACACGACACAGATGTCCCATAGATGATGATTTTTTATTATTTTTTTAAGTCACTGTGAATTTAGAAGTAGTTAAGGATTGGACAGTACTGCAACAGATTGAATATATTCATGGAAGGCTCATTGCTTACACTGTGCTTCTTTCCCATTTATTTTGTTCTATTTAAAGAATTATCAAGTGCAAGGAAACTCTGACAAAGACTTGTCTGGACATGTAAGAAGCAGAGTTAACATGCAGGGCAGAGAGAAAAGACCCTGTGTTCTTATGTGATCATATCTTCCCATCAATGCTGAAAAAGATTCTGTAACAAGAGGAATTTAGCAGTGCTTTTACTGCTGCTTTCTCATTCATTCTGTAAGGAAGAATGACTCAGCAGCCACGATTTTCTCTGTCTTTGTGCTTGTGCTCCTTTCTGAGTTGAACTCAGTACACAGCAAGATGTTTCCTCTAGCCCTCTTCCCAGTGGGATGGAGGATCAACCGTCTCCTTATACCCTTAATAATTCGTTACAACAAAAACACAGTGATGATTATTCAACGTTACCGATGTGATTATGGCATCCCTAACAGAGCATTATGATTTTCAAATAGGTATTAAGTAGCAAGAGCAAATACATTTATAATAATTTCCTCTCACAACAGTTTCCAAAAGAGGACAAGAAATGAGAATCAGTGCAAACCCACATCCCATCTAATGAAAATAAGATATGTCAATAGAATAATTTCTACAGATATTTTCATGCAGTTTCAAATGGCTTTTTAATCCCTAGAACTGTTTTCGAAATCGATGAACTAACAGTGAAGGAGTTGATATTGACCATGAAGCAGACCAAGTACAAACAAGAGAGTTTTAAATAGTGGTCAAGATAGGAGTAGCAAACATGACATAAAATATGAAGAGAATTATCCATTATAAAAATGTTTATACTATTCACTTCACCAAATCTCTTCCTCCCCCTCTTCTTGTTTCTCTTCACAGCTAACATATACTTAACAAAAACCCCCTCTGATTTATGTAAAACAAAGGAAGCAGCAGGAATTTAGGGGAGAGATTGTTAAGCAATGTAGTCTGAAGAGAGAAATTAATCTAGCTAGTATAGAAAAGAGTGACATAGTCCAACAAAAATCTAAAATTATTGTGTGGTATTCAGCTGTTTCGAAGGGTGAAAAGACAGCAAAAGAGACCACATGAACCAATCCTTGCAAACAAAGAAGATATAGGAGAAAATTATATAAAAATATATTTACATACATATATATACACACACATATTTCTCTTTGTCTTCTAGACTTAGGAAGGCACTTGAGCATTCAAAAATATTTCAGGCATGGGGATTGTAAAGATTCAATGCTAGAAAATACTTATCAGTGAACTAAAACTGAAACATGCTGAGGAGTTCAAGAGATTTTGGCAAATTAGCTCAAACTTTCACATTACTATGTACAGAAGAAGCTTTGCAAGTTACAGAGGATATTACATCAATATCTAGAAAAATGGAACTTTTTACTATCAAGGAAGAAGTTACATACGTATTTTTATGGTAATTGATAAACAGCATCAATTAAATTGGGTAACTAATTAAGAAAATAAAAGCATTTGGAATTAGGAGTTAGGTGAAGGATCAAAGAGAAAAGCAAATGATCTCATGAGAAGAGAAGGAAATTTTATAATGTATCACTGTAGATAGATAGTGACATTGCTGGTGAGGCACTGTCCTCTAATCATGGCTTGTTCCACCTAAAATGTTGTAGCATTTTCTTTGCGACAACTGGCAACATAGCTGTTTTAAGAATTGTGTATTTACTGGTGACCTTCTTACTACTCTTTGAGATAGCACTGTTCTTCCACAGATGGGAGTGTGGTCTCTGCAATGGCATTCAACTCAGGAAGCTTCTAGTACCTGCTAGGTGATTTAACTTGAAGGTGTTTCTTGGTCATCATGAGTGAGAAGGGTGAAGTTTCAGGTTTGTCTTTACTATCTATACAGCCTCAACTCCTTAATGGAATAGAGGCAAGGGTGGATAAGCTACAGAATTTTCAGTAAAAGCCAACAATGTATTGAAAATTAAAGATTAATATCTCATCTAAAAATTGTCATTAGCATGTCCACTGTATTCATGAGTTCTGAATGAAACGGAAAAAAAAAAGCTGAACCCTTTTTTTTTTGGACTCTGGAGTTAGATAAACAAATATCACCATTACAGGTGCTTAAAGTTTGTTGAATTTATTGTGTTTTGTCATCTACCTGCAGGAAGTTTACAATTATTGATTTAAATCCTATTCACTGCTGATTTGAATTTGTCTTAAAATATATGCATTTTTTCCCTACTGAAGGGAAAGTTAAATGTTTTATTTTAAGAAAGTTATCAAACTTTTTGGTTAGATTTACTCTCATACTGATTAGTTTTTCTTTTCCTTACTTAGCAAAAATGCCCCTAGGAGTTTATGTTGGATCTCATGTCTGCCTTTGAGAAGTGGATCTCATATCTGCCTTTGAGAAGTGCAGCTCTGCTACCTTAGGGTAGAAAAATTCAAAAAGTTATCTTTATAAAAATAGAGCTATGCTTTTTTTTTTTTTAAATATTTGGTAGCTCTTGTACTGATTTGTAAACATTTCTATTACATCAAGGTGCCTGATTTTGAAATAACTGAATATAAAACTTCAGCTTTCAGAGGACAAAGAATAAAAACCTGTGTTCATAGCCTATGCAAAACTGTACAAAATTTACTGTCACAGTTCGTCCATGAGTCTTTTTTTATTTAACTTTGCTTTTACAATACAATACTTATAATACATACTATTAATAGAATAATAAGACAGAGCAATGGAATAAGAATGCCCAGGGAGGCTGTGGAGTCTCTTTCCCAGGAGATATTCAAAACCTGCCTGGATGCAGTCCTGTGCAACCTGCTGTAGGTGAAATTGCTTGAGCAGGGGGTTGGACTAGATGGTCTCCAGAGGTCTGTTTCAACCCCTGCCATTTTGTGATTCTGTAATACCTAACCCAGAGAAAGGAAGTTTAATGCACAGTGCCTGTTGTAAATTGATGAAAAGTCTTAGAATTCTTCAACTGTTATGTTTGTCAATTAGAAGCTTTGACTCCTCCTTTAGAAAGCTCCACCCCTTGAACAGTTTGGGGACTAAAATGTCTAAATCACTGTATGCATATAAAGATAATTAAATTGGTCAGCTATATCGCTGGCTGAGAGAACCAAAGGATGAGTAAACATAAAGTCAAAAAAAAGAAGCTTATGATTATGACATTGTGTTTTTCTTGATAGGGACTGATAATACAAATAATGGTTTGGCTGAACCAAAAAAGCAAAGCATAATGGAAATAGATTGATAAATCTTTAGAAGATGAAAGATTAAATGTAGAGTCAACGCTTTCTTTCAACTAATGGGCCAAGTTTATCTACAGTGAAATCTTACTGACTTTGGTAGAATTTACCTGAAATTATTTGGCCCAATTTCCTTTCCATTGAGGATAATGCGGAGTGGAGGGATATAACAGTTTCGGTGGGAAACAGAGAAGGAGAAAGGCTATTGAACAAAACAAGAAAAACAAAAGCTCAAGGCTCACATAGCAGGCAGTTTACCCATTGACCCTTTCAAGAACGGCTTAAAATGTGGGATTTTTTTCCCCCCCTCTTTACGGATCATCACAGCAAATTTCTAGCTGGTGCCTGGGAAGCACTCAATTCAAGATATCACGGCCATGCACAGTAAGATTAAGGGCACAAAGTTTCAACTGGCGGAAATGGGCTTCCTTGAAATCAGTGGAAGTAAAATGATTTTTGTAATGAGTATCTAATCACAGTGTAATCTGGAAGAAATGGGTTACACTATACTTCGATATTTTAATGTGTAGCTATTTCTGTGGACTAAGAGATTTATGTTAATATATATTGAATCTAAAATGGCCTCTGAAATAAATATCTTCCCAATAATTTTTTCAACTTCTTAGTTCCATAACCAAAACTTGTTTGGCTTTCTCAGCCATTGGTTCCAGCTCACACTTCTAGGTAGTAGTCAGTTTGGACAATATCTAACAAGTAAACTAAATTAACAACCAGCTTTAGTGAATCCTTCTTCTGTTTCATATTATATATAAACAATTTGATAGTAAGTTTCTGTGATTTCTATTTTGCTTTGCTTAGATTAATAGTAGCTCTGTGAATAACTTGGTCAAAGTATTATCAAAAATTCTCCTTCTGCTGCCTAACCCTTACTGAAAGACTGGGATTCCAGTTTTAAGACTGAAACAGAGGAAACTGAAAAAGGAGCATATAGATATATAATTTTGTTAGTCCTTTCTGAAAATTTCAGCAAAAGGATATGAAATGTATATGTGCATGAGTTTGTGCATCTGCTAAGCTGAATAGAGTAAATGAAGTTTATAGCTGTGCGGTAAAAGGTATGTATTTAGTACAGCAGGTGCCACTTGATGCATATTTTAGTCTTATTCATGCTATAGAAGCAAAATGTACAGACAATTTCATCAGATTGTTCAAAAGAAAGCTAACATTAGAATCAGAGTTTCAAACTAGGAGGATTGTAAAAGGATGGATAATTCCACTCTGGAGACTATGGAAGGCAGCTGCTGCTAAGAGGTGGAAGGGAGGTGCAGATAACAGCTTGTTGACCCCTTTTTGGGGCAACCTGTGTCATTCTTGCCAGACACTGTTTCAACCTTGTTCTCCCACTGAGGGTTTCAAGAACAACTGATGAAACAATGCTTCACTGTTAAAAACCTTTTGCGTTACATCTATTTTGGACCTTCCTTCATGTATTTTAAACCTAAAGCTTCTTGTCTTATCCAACACATAGAACAGGTACTTCCCTTCCTCTCTGCAGCTCTTTTAGATTTTTTTTTAGACTGTTAGCCATTTGGTCTTTCTTTGGATGAATCAACAGTAATTTGTTTAGTTTTTCATCATTATCATTACTTCCCAAGCTGGATGTAGTATTCCAGCTGAGACCTCACCAAAGCTGAACAAATTATGCTCTCACTAAATTGAAATTCAGAACATATGGGAGGTGTTTCTCTCCTACGAACCATTTGCCAACACCAACTAAGAAGGCAAGATTCAATGTGAGTAGAAAATACGAAAATCAATTTTTAGTACAGAAAAGTCTTAAAGCCTGTACTCCCTAAATAAAGATCTGCATGATACTTCTGTATCAGACGATATTCTGGTACCATGAAAATGTTCCTGTTCGAAACAGCCACAAGCACCAAGTTCAGAGTTTAATGAGCCTTGGGATACTGAGCCTTTTATCGTGATCTGGTAGAGACTTTTGTATTCTTGGTACCCTGTGGTACACTCAGAGCGGTTTATCCCAAAGGAAATCGGGACAAATGCAACAGACAAATACATTTTATAGAAAAGTTAGAGAAGGACCAACAGCCTCCATTTGAGAAACAATATCAAACTTATTGCAATTGTGCCTCTGCAAAAAAATCTCCCTTTTCTTTCAGAAACCTACCCTGTACGCTGAACCTACACTATACACCTATATTTAGATTTGAGATTAGAAGCCAGAAAGTAAATATACTGCTGGAATAGAATCTGGAAAGTGGTTAGAGTGGTTAGAGTAAAAAACAGTAGTTATCTGGTTTTCAGGGCATGGATCCCAACAAGGAGAGAGAGGAAATAAAATTGTAATCATAAACAGATTCTTAGGATCATTTTCATATGAAAATCTACTTTGGCTGAGGTCCAAATAAGCAAACTTAAGTTGTCTAAAGGTCTCATTAGGCATGAATGAAAAATATATTGCTACAAGTATTTCTGTTGCCTTAAGAGGGGTAATTTGCATGTGAAAAAAGAAGGCAGATATACAGAAAATGCTAGGTCTGTCTCATTCCAGATCCTGAAGGGTTCATATGCTGCAGTCATTCTGGAAAATTAAGACTGATTGACTAAGTACCGGAAAGCACAATTAAACTTCTGGTGCTCTTATTCAGAAGCCTTTGTTTGTGATAGTTGTCATCCAAGTTATGTAATTTAGTATGTATATTAGTACATTTCATCTCTCTTAACTTTCCTGATTCTCCCTATACTGTCACTTATACAGACAAGCTCTAACAGAAAACTGGAAGAATGACTGGATTTGGAAATCCTGCTTGCTTCCATTTTCTTCTCTTACACAACAGACTTCAAGTAACTCTACTCGAACCAGCTTTATGTTAATGGTAGGATGTTGATTTGTTGGTACCTAATGCTGGATGATACTAAATAGAATTGCACCTTCCTAGTCTTTCAGAATATTACATCCTGTATAATATGTGTGTTTTCAGGAGACAGCTCTATGAATTTCTTTTATTAGCTTCAGAAACTGGTGTGTTTTTCTCAGAAAGTTGGTGGTTTGCTCACAGTGAACAATTGAGTATAAGGAAATTGGTTTTGAGCAAAGGCAGAAACATTGTTTGCTGCAACTTGAATTGTATGCTAGGAGGTCAAAGTTAGCTCCCCTTTCTGCAACACTAGCAAATGATGCCACTTTAGCTTTTATTTGTCATCTTTTCCGAGTGTGTTTTGAAGAGAAATCTCAGGGTTGCTGTAAGGGTTAAAGTGCTTATAATTTGACAGGGTTAAAGCAGTCAAACCTGAGAACGGATTATAATAGTTTCTTATGGTAGTACTTTACCCACTTCATTGTGGTGTGGGTGTTTTTTTGTTTGTTTTTTGTTTGTTTGGGTTTTTGTTTGTTTGTTTGTTTGTTTTTTCCTGATTTTACCAGGCCCACAGTATGTTGTGAGTCAGAAAACTCTTGGACTTTATAGAACAGCATTTATTCTCCGTATTTAGAGGAAGATTCTCCCTTTATTAGACAGCTATTTTCCTACTTCAGTCTTTGCTAGCTACTTTTACTTCTATGACATTGGAAGGATGCAACACTATAGTCTTTTAGAAACGCTAAACTTTGTGGTATTTTAGGTAAATTAAGACAAAACACGAAATTAAAGTCTGGCCATCCACATGTGGAAATAAGATTCAAGATAGCATTTCTATGTTATAACCCAATCATTTGCCCTGTTAATTAAAATGTCAAAAGGCAACATTTTTACTAAAAATGTATCAAAGGTTGCAGATGCGGTCTTCTGTGATTTCTTGCCTTATGTAACTTGGAACAAAGGCTACGCAATCCAGGTTGATTTTGCTCTCTATAGGACAATTCATAAGAGAATAGTTAGTCAGCTCCAGGGCTAATGTCTAGTGACAGAAAGTATTTAGAAAGCCTGAGATCAACATCTACCTCTTGATTGAGTTTAATATTTGTACTTATTAAGATGCTGCATCTTTTTAAAATACAATTTTAAGGTAAATTATAAGATGTTTCGATTTTTTTGAAGTTATTCACTCTGCTACAAAATATTTTTGGCTGGGAAGAAAATCATAATCTTCATTTCCTTTGAATTACATTTCAAGAAATGAAGTAAAGCAGAATATCTCCCTGGTGGAGGTAGTCTGTGGCATAATTAAATTAAGCCCAGGTGTCCTGAAACACAGTCCCAATCAGTCCCATAAACCATTCTTACAGCAGGTCCTTGTTACAGACCACACACACACTTTTTTCTATCCCTTGGCTTCGTTAGCTTTTCAGAAACATTGACTCCACTGAAGGCTTTCACAGAGCTGCTGGTCTTCTCCTAGCCCAAGCTGACAGCTGTCTTACACTCACTTGAGTTTTAGAGATCAGTTCCAGATTAGCTGCATTTTACTTTCTGAAAAACCTGAAGTACACACAATTGCCCTGTCATCAGCTCTGTCAACAGCATTGCTGTCTACTATTAAAAAATTCTGTCATCCAAGGTGAGTTTTGCAATATGCTTGCCCAGGACTTGAAGAATAGATTTTGGGAAAGGGGCACGTACACAGCAGCACCCAGCTGGCTCAGGAGCTGTTCTCTTTGTTTGTCATTGTACCACAGTTCAAACAGATTCTTACTCTTACATGTCCCTGATCCAGTAGAAACTGTTGCTTTCTTTACGTTTTTCAGAGCTATTTGCCATAGCAGAAATTTAGATGTTACCTTTCCAGTATCTTGACACAAAGACCTCACCATGTAATTTTCTTCAGAAAACGGTGACCCATTATTACAATGGGTTCTGAATTAGATGATGAATTAAACACTGTTTTATCAGCAGCATCTGTGGCCTGACTAAAGTTCTGGGTGCTAGATTACAACTCTGACTGACTCTTTCTGGGTTCAAGCGTGCAGAGTACTGTCTAAGAGGTATCATTTTAGTTGTATCGTCCAGGAATTCTGTTCTTAGATCTATTCACTTACTAAAACATAAAGCAAATTTTACTGAAGCAATGTTGTAGGACTGCCACAGGGACTTGAGGCTTGGGAAAGTGTGATTCTACAACTCCAGTGCTTACATGTTTGCATTTTTAAGACATAAATACACCATAAAAATGCCAGTCAAAACTGGTGTTATTTTTCACTGACTCAGTGCTTTCTTTTTTGTGATGTTTAGGTGTTTTTCTTATTCTGGTTAGGTTACAGCTTTTCATAATTCAGTACCATAACATCCAGTTCTCCTGTGCTGAGAGGTGTTCTGCTCTGTTCTCATAAAATTGAATTAACCATGCACCTTACACATGATCTCCCAGCCAATACGCAAATCAGTCTGCTTAGTTCTAGATATAAATATCTGTCAGCATATTTTTTTTAAAAATGTTGTTTCCACCCCTTACAGCCACTGACACATTTAATGAGAACATTACTCAATGTTTCTTTCTATGCAGTTTTGCCTGTTTTCTGTGGTTTTATCCAGAGACTTCAGCACTCCATTCTGCTGCATTATTCTCTCCAAAGTCTAGCCTTGGTGCATGTACCTGTCATGAATTTGAATGATAGTTTCCCAACAGCTGCGGATGCATTCTCAGGCTCATGCAATTCTGACTCCAACCCAACAATATAGCTTCTACTGTGTTCTGCTTGTCAAAACCAGTGCTCTTTAATTTTATGCACCGTTATATTCTGTATGTTCAGTAGAGTTAAGAAATTGTTACCAGCTGCTATTGCAATTAGATCCAATATCTAAAGCAAGATTGTAGCTCTGAATTCCAAGTTGGTAAAGCAGAGGAAGTGTTAAAGTGAAGTAGAAAAAAGACAGTATTCACTTTCTTTGTTTCCATTTGCTGCTGCTTTTCTGCATTATCTCTACTCTTCTTTTCCTTGCTCTAAACTATTAATCGTAATAATTTTAAGAACCAGAAACCAGATCCTACCCTATTTTAAATCGTGTATGAAAACTACTGCTTTGCATTCTTGTAGGATACATCTTTGTATGGTTTGAATGCTGTCACTCACAGTTAAGCTTTAGAAGTTCTTGGTGCACTTAGTTTGCCAGAGCTGATCAGGAAAGTTTGTTTCCTACATAATATACGTATGTGTATTTGGTTATTTTTTCTAACTTTAGTAAAATTTTGTCCTCTCAAAATCCCAGATTATTTTGGGAACCTTTGAGACCATTCAGAAGAAATATATTGACTGCCTTTGTTACTGTGTGATCTAGTCACTGTGACCATTATAGCAACTGTGGCAATTTGTGGAAAAAGGAGAACAAAAAACATTAGACAGTGCCTTGTATTTTGTGTCATATACAATGGACTAGTAATGTTTCTGGAAAAAAAAAAATGGTCGTTATTTTGATGGTGGGAAGTGACACTTTTGGAAGGCTAAGATTGTTGGAGCTGAAAGTTGGCTTGATATGTATTTGTTGTAGTGTTTAGACTGAAATTGTGTACGGTGTCAAGTAGCTTTGAAAGGGTAGCCAAGAACAGACTCTTTTTTTTTTCTTTTCTTTTTTTTTTTTTTTTGAGTTCCTTAAATCTTTGACAAACAGTCCAAGGACACAGAGAAACTGCAGTAAAAGGTGGTTTGGAATTTTTCAACAGAATAGTTTTTCAAACTGTTTATAAAGAAGCTAGATCCAGATTTGACCATGACAACTACTTTAATCTTTTGGCTACCATTTTTTTTCTGAAACGACGCTTTCTGATTACTTTGGGGACTAGAGGAGTTTGGTGCATGAAAAAAACAAACTGTTTTTTATCTCCATGCAGAACATAAAGATATTACTTGTATTTCCAAAGTGGAAGTAATGTCATGTACGGCTCAGATCTTTCCGGTAGTTTTCAGTAAGTGTTTAAACACAGAAGCACCCACTCAAACATTTATGGCTCTGATTCATCCATGCTCTATTTATGTATGTATTTTGCTTTTGTATGACTAATCCCATTACTTTGCATGATTTTGTGCACAGAAAACATTATTATTGTTACTGGCAAGATATGTCCATATGCAGATGTAATTGTCTGACTTTAGCTGTTCAAAGTAAGAACTGGTTGCTCTGTCCTCTCTGGTTCGTGGAATGACATCTTCCTAGCTGGCTGTTAATAGTTCTTTTTCATTAACACTGTATTGAGGATATTTTCTTATTCTTTCTTTTGTTTTTTTCTTTTTTTTCCCAGTTAGGTGGAAAACTTAGACTATAGTTTCCTTTATAACAGATTTCTCCTTGTTAGGGTTATTTTCTTATTGTCAGTAACAACCATAGTTTTGACTTATGCAGTATGGTCAAAGCATGACACTTTACAGGCCTTATCACAGTTTCAGAAATTCCTTGTGTCCATATTCACAGAAAAGACAGTTTGGGCCTATGCTATGACATGGTATGAAACAGCTTGTATGCATCGATTGGGAATGTCACCCTTCAGGTAAAGATGACAGTCTTTGAAAGTCATGAGAGATGGTAGAGATATGTCTGGAAAAATTATATACTAAAAAAAGATATTTATTTTTCTTTTTCACATATTAATATAGATAATCTGTTCTGAGGGCAATTTCTTGAACTTATGAAGATTACATACAGAATGACCTTCAAAAGGCCCCTAGCTTAGTAGCTAGGTGGAGAGCTTTGCAATTCTTTTTTTTTTTTGACAAGCAAACCAGTTATATGACTAAACATCTGGGTCAGATGATGAGAGAAAGGAAATCCTTAAAGTGATCCTCTGATTTTGTAACCATGTTAATTTTCAAGTGACTCCATCGACCTCATGTTAATTCTGGTGCATGCAAGAGGGTGTCAGTGTACAAAAACATCTGTGCTGACAAGAAATTTGCATTATTTCAACTATTACCAGGGATAGGGAAGGAATATCTGCTGTAATGATTTGAGAATGCTCCTGTTAACAAATATTCGTATCAGCTTTATCTTGGGACTACCCCAAATTGGCTAGTTTCCCTTGCAATGGAGTAAAATTGCTGCTTATCACTGGCTACCAAAAGTCTTAATGGCTGCATATATCTTTATCAAAATATAGCTGTCAAAAAGCAAATTGAAGCTGCTACTGTTGTGGAGCCCACATTTATAAGATAGCATGTATAACCATAGGGATGTATAGGCTTACATAAATATTTGTTTCTACACTTCATATCATGCTTTATCCTTAGCGCAAACACAGAGATATGTACCCAAGAATCAGAGATCTCCTGAAATGGGAATTGGCTACACTGAAGACATTTTTCAAGTCTTTCTAGGTGGCTGATGTGTTCTGTACATTCTTTATACTGGATATACGGTACACAAAATAACAAGAAAATTGTATTATGGGCCGGTGTATGGAATTTGTGAGGTAAAACATGTAATCCAATTATAGAGAATTAAGTTATTTGTAAATGTAGCCTCTAATGTTAGCTGCCTGTTTCTCTAGAATTCCTTTTTAATGTTTTGTTTTGATTATAAGAACCAATGCTGAACTCCAGGGCGCTCTGGAATTCTTTTGACAAAAACGTCTTTTTTTCTGGTTAAATATTCAAGTGAAATTACAGCTTTTGGGAGCAACAGACTAATAGGAATGGACTAAGCCATTGAGTCTAGTTTTGTGTATTATTTCTTCCTTACATTTGGGGAAGGGTTATCAAACTGAGCTATTCTAGGGTAAAAAAAAAATATTCAAATTCAACCTAAGTGTATCTTGACAGGAAAATTTCTGGCCAGCACTATTTTAGAAGGTCATCAATATTTTATCACAGGTCGCCAATCTTCTTCACATCTTCACAACTGAGCCATTTAATTCCAATTGTAAAACAATAACCAGAAATTAAGGAGACTAAATGTTTTGCATGTGTCTTGAAGTTCATTTACTGCCTATCCTCATCTGGTTTGCTGTAGGTGATTATTACTATTCCTGCTGTCCTGTGAGAGAACACAAGACCTGTGATAACCTTCAGTGCGGCTAAAAGGAAAGTGAAATGAAGTTACTTGCCAGCCTTTTGCTGTTCATTTGCTACTGTCTGTATTCCCTGTCAAGTCCTCTGTGTCATTCAGATATTTCTCCAGGATGTGATTTTTCTAAGAGTAACTAAGTCTTTGCTCTCTTCAGTGCCTCATAATTTATCGTTGTCAGAAATATGCAAGTGTTTCTTTTTGTTAGGTGGATAAGAACAGAATATAAATGTAAGTATGTGAGTTACACTTTCAGCACTGATGTCTATGGCGGCAATCAATCACAAGCGGTTCAGCGAAGCAAGGTTACTGAAACGATGTAGTGCAAAACAAGGAATATTGCCGTAGTTTGGGGTAACTGGGGCTTTTATTAGTGTTATTACAGTGTGATGCTTAAACAGTACATTGCTTGCCTTACACACCCTATGACTGGAATGAATCTGGGAATGTGCTTTTCCTATTTCAGGCACATGTACAACACAGGAGTTAGAAGAAATTTATCCATTGACTGGAGAGGTTAAGTTTTAAAATTGATGAAATTTAAGAAAAAGGTTTTGGAAAATATTTCCAAAATATGGTAGGATACTGCTTTTAAGGGTGACTGTAAGTGAGTTACTTTCTCAGTAGCCACAAAACGGAAAAAGACTAGGATTTTTTTTTTCCCCCTGAAGGTTTTCTATTTTTTCTTGTTCTGCATCTTTATATGTAAAGGCAAATTTATCCTCTAAGTACCACTGGGTCACTCTAGCTTCACGAAGGAATGTAATTGCAAGAGATATAAGAGGTATATTTCTAAGCTGGACACAGCCTGTCAGCTTTTCAGTCAAAAATCTTTCCCTGTTATTCATAACTAGAAGGGATGTGACCTGCATTCTGATTGTAAGGTGGCCAAACCAGCTGACGTGTATTTTGCAGTATTTAAAAGTAGTTTTACTCTATGTTAAAGTGAAGAAACCTAAAGCTTCGTATAAAAAGGTGAAGATAATTATATCTATGCATGTACTATTGTTTTCCTGTTCTGAAAAGAGTATATAATACACGTTACACAATCATCATAGAAATCCCAGAATTTAAAAACAATATATTACCAAGTCAAATAACCTTCCTTCGCATATGAACGCGCATCACAAAGGACATTCCAAAACCAGAACATTATTGCAAAAAAATAGCCCTTGCTGATAAGTGAACATTATTCTACCTTACAGCAAAAAGCAAGAATTATGGACTATATAAGAATATCATCTCTTCCAAATGACAGGAGTTCTGAGTGCTTTTCGCAATATGGTGTTGTGCAAAGGAGACTGAACTAGCAGAGACCCAAACCAAAATGTCCAACTATCCACTTTGCTTCAGAATTTATTTCTTGTGACATGTTATGGAGTCCTGTTTCTCACTGCTTTTGAGACTGACAAATTCTACGTATCACAGTTATCTTGTGTGAATCAGTCACCCTGGGCTTCTTGTCAACATGTTCTATTTTTCGGTAAGTCAATATCTCAATGAGATTGTCCCTTAATACTTTTCTCTGAGGTATTTTGTATAGCACCATGGAACCAGAAGCCATGCAAGGGTGGTTACTATGACACATACGGATGTTAGCTCAGACTTGATGCTTTTTTTCGCACACTAACATGCTCTCTGGACTTCTTTATTTTTCTTTACGCCCTCCATGATTCAAGAATGAGTTGTTCTCAGTCAGTAGGTGAACCTCTTCATATTATCTGCATTTCTTTCCAGTTCAAGGAGGATCATGTCAGAAACTTTCAAACAAGGACTGCATCTGACCAGTTCAGCTTGTCCTTCATTCTGTAAATTGCTTTGGAATCCTTTGTAGTGACAAATATGTGATGAATGTAAGATTATTACTATTGCTATGATTTCAGCAAAGCTAATTCTCCATTTAGAACAAAAAGAGATGTCATTTGAATTTCCAGTATGGAGAACAGTTTGTTAGATTTCTGTTACTAACCTAGTCTATTCCTCTGACTTTACTTTATACTGCATAGTTTATTTTGAAAGAATGATAACTTTTTCATCTGAAAAAGAGATATATCTTGAAATAATCAGTGTAGACCATCATTGTAAAAATCATAAAGGAAAGTCCATTAGTTCAAAAAATAACAGCAACATAGGAGCCAAGTCCTAGAATGAGATAATAGATCTGCAAGTCTGAGAAGCATATTTATATTAGTTTGGTCATTTATGAAGCTGTCATGAGTCGATGGGTTCATGTCAGAGCAAGACTGGCAAACAAAGAGCAGTAATAAGGTAGGTAAATATGTATGTCTTATTGGCATTTTCTATTCACAAAATTTACAGTGCTATTTCGTTTACATGATAGTTATGAATGTCTAGAATAAGTGCATTTAAAATATTTCACTTTATAATGGCTGTCACTATGATGAGTGCTTTCAAAGTGCTAGTCTAGTGGCTTCATAGCTAATCTTTTCTTTTGCATAGATGGCAAAAATATTGCTCGTTGTTGTGAAGGACAGACCAGGTCACTGGCATGAAAGAAGGCTCAGACAAGATCCTGCCTGCCATCCACGCCAACAATATAGTAGCCATAATTGTATTTCTCTGGGAAGTAATGTGCAGATGGATGTTTGAGGGACAGGAGAGTTACATTTTGTTTTAACAAGTACCAAGATGGTCAACATACATCTAGCATAGCAAATTCAAGTACATGTGACTTTTCAGCATTTTTTCATATATATATATAAGTAATGATGGAGTACAGATAAATGTCAAGCCTATAGATTTAGTTCTGTTCTTGGTTGAATGATACAAAACAGAAACTACAGTGTGTAAGAAAACACCTGAATCGTGTTTACTTTCCTGTTCACAAAATACTTGTAAATCTATTTTTTAAAATGGAATAATTCACTTTTTTTAAGACATAATACTGTAATATTACATTTTCCCTGTACATTACTTACATATGATTCATTGTTTATATTTGCTATTGATACAGTTCTGTATGAAGATTGTATGATGTTTATTCTCTCCACTGATGAATATGAAACAGAAAAATGGAGGCTGATACTATCAGGGAACACCCACACTACAGTATTAGGAAAATTAACTGGGAGGTTCCCCAGGACACATGAGTCAGATATGTCAAGTGGCAGTACTGGAAGTAAAATGACAAGCAATACATTCATATGTTCTCCAGGAGACTCCACATTAGCACATACATGTAATCAACTGTAGGGTGAAACTACTGAATGGATGTGGTATAATAAGGTACGAAGGCTACTTATGTATCCTGAGACAGTGTTGCTGCATTTTGCGACTGTCCTCCCCAAATGTTGCCAGATGTAATGGAGTATAAATAATTGGCTCAGAGTGCTTTGGCTGGGGAAGCACAGCTGAAGCCTGAAATAGAAGCATGCTTGTTAATAGATTTCATCCCTGCCAGAGATATCATGGAGTCTTCTTTCTTTGTTATGTTACAGAAATATATCCTTGGTTCTTAACTTCTCTGTCCCAGCCAGGGGCTAACAGGTGACTGGCTGCTTCAATTTTTTTTTTTTTTAATTTTTTTTTTTGGTTGGTTTTTGTTGAGTTGGTTTTTTTTTTTAGTTGTATCAATACAGGCATTTTGCTGTTAAAAAAGTGAATAGGTTGATTTTTTCTTTCTTCTAGGGGAACTTTGAGAATAAGGCAGTTGGTGATGTGAGACAGATGGTTTTTCTTTTTCAGCTCAGAAATTATTGTCTTCTTTCCAGCCACGTTGTGAACCCAGCTCAGTTCAATCATTCTAAGCAAACAGCATGTTGTTCAGTCTGAGGACTTGTTAAACCCTGATAGATAAATCTAATGTAGAGAATTAACGTGCCTCTAGATTGATAGTATATATCTTCAATTAACCACTAATTTCTCTTTTGGATATGATGAATAGATAGAAATTGAATTTCACAGAATTGTTTCAATTTGCTTTGTTCTTAGGAAGTTATTGGAATTCCATAAGTGAGAACTAAGTTCTGTAATCTTGAGAACTAAAAACCACGAGTAAACTCTTAGTCTCCTTAAAATAAGCAAAAAGTTTGACAGTGTAGTTCCAAGTTAAAGACTGGCAAACACATATGGTTACATAAATACCACGATGGTGTGTATCAGTCTGTGAACCTCAAGGCTAAAAATCATGATTGGCTTAAAATTTATGAGATAGAACATTAATACTACCTTTGGCCTTTTTCATTTTTTCCTATATTTTTCCAATCCTTAATACTGCACACTGTTCACATTTCCATCATCATAAGAGCTAGAAATACATGGTTTTCTCTCAACGTACTCTAGAAACAAATTAGTATGTCTTAAAAAAGGTAAAAAAATATCTAACACACTTGGGAGAGGTCACAGAAAACCAGGATAAGTCTCAAACCTGTATGACTGAGTCACAAATAAAGAGATGAGTTATAAAGGCAAAGGAATCTCTTATATAAACCAAAACCTGATAAAAGGATCAAACATAGTACATAGATACTCCAGAGGACTCAGAGTTTAAATGTGTGTTCAGCAACTTTTAAGACTTACAGTCCATGAAATCCAAACAATTAATGATTTTTCACTAAATACCTTCTAACAAAAAATTTGAAGAAAATTCGACCATCCCCTCTCCACCTCAGAAGGCTTGCTAGGTTGTACAGCAGTGTAAGAACAGCAAACAGTTCTGCTCACGTTCTGACTTAGTCTCACTCTGTCAATCCATCTGCAGAAAGAAAAGTTGAAGCTGGTTCTTCAGTGGTCTCCTTTTTATGTAAAAGAATGTCAGGGAGCAATCATAACCTGCGATCCTCGTACCCTCTGACACATGTAACTATGTGGCTTACTGAGTGTAGACACAGGAAAATCTTATTTAAATCACTGGTGCTATGTAAGTCGTGGAACAGTGGGGCTACATAGCATTGCTTGGTCTGGGAGGATTGTAAGGGCAGGCAGGCCTCTTTCAGGTAACCAGTTTTGTTACTGGCTTTCATTATTATAGAACCAGCTTGCGTCTGTAATAGTAAAACCTGAAGTCCTTCCTTTTGCATCCAGCTTGAGGCCTTTATCTTCTTACACGGTTTCCAACATGCACAGGTGTAATATGTAAGAGCTACATCCCAAATACCTAATTGCTAGGATTCTTTCCTGGAAAGGGAGTAAATTAAAAAAAAGTAATTAAAAGGCTACACAAAAAAACTTGAACACGCCAACTGCTGACAACAATAAAATTTAAATCAGTAATGTCATTTTTTTAAACTTAAGAAGTTTTTGTAAGTTTAGCCAATCCATCTATGATTCATACCACAAGTTTAAATTTAAAAAAGAAATAAAAATTAAACAAAAGGTGGACTAGAAGCATATATCGGAAGTGTTACATAGGTTTTGTTTAGGATTCCTGTTAAACCTGAGTCACTTAACTGATACCTTACACACTGCTTTGACAATATAGTCTGAATTGGATAGTTTTGACTAATTGTACAGAAGTTCACTATGAAAAACTCTAAATCCTAAATTAAGTTAAACAAATATTGAAGTATAAGTCAATGTGTATCATGCTATGCTCTATGCCAGTGATTCTGTGACTTGATTCAAGTTAATCCTGTGTCTACTCTTATCTCAATTTATTGAATGATGTGCTCTGCTTTATGCCGTATTTTGTAGCTCTGATCACTTTTGATTCTTTGTCATAAACAGACAGTAAAGAAAAGTAACAATTAAGTACAGGGCATAGATGTTTTGTTTGAATCCCTGTTTAAGGAAAGAAAAAGAACAACCAACATATGACTGCTTAGATATAATAGGATTTCCCAGGAAGGGAAGGTGAACAGTAGGGATACAAATTATGAGATTTTTCTAGAAGACTAAAAAGTCAGTAAACCAATGAATAACATACACACACAAAGAATCAGCTCCTGACATGTAAGCCATGAAATAAAACTTCAATGGAAAAAAACCCATTTTGCTAGGGGACATATGGAGTGTTAATGCTGAAGCATGGTGATATGATCTACAGGTATTGTTCAAGAGACAGGATAATGCATCACTCCTTCCAGTTTCAGCTCCACAAGAAGCCAGTACTGTTTGATTACTATGGTCGGGGGCTAAATTGGCAGGAATTCCAATTCATTCTGCCTCATGTATAGGCATTGAATGAGGGTGTGAGCTTGGGCAAATCTTCAAATTACTTACGCCTCAATTTTGCGTCTGTAAAACAGGTAAAATAGAATTTTCTATTTTGAGGAGAAAAAAAAAAGCATACAAATTGGATCACTTAGAGTAGGTTGAAAATATCTGGCAGTCTGGATTAGACCAAGATGGGAATGTCCTTGCCCTGAAGTCAGTCACAGTTACACTGTGGGTTACATGTCACTCTCCTGCATAACCAATATTCTCTGTCAAAAGATGCTTGTGAGTTCTACATCAGATAAAATAAACAAACCAGAATTCTACATGGATGCTATTGATAGACAGCGACTTTCTCAAAAAAAAATTTACATTAAATGAATTATATGTATTCTTGTGCTTTAACTTGTACCTCTGTGGACATGTACAAGTGTGTGTCTATACTCATTCATAGCAAATTTTTATACGTACATCTATGTAGACCTAGCTCCAAACAGGTATCAAGATGAATATTTTCACACTGATTGGAAGAAATACTTCGGATTCTAATAAATTTATAGATAAGGATAATCCTAGCTGATGTCAATCAGCATGAATCACCAGATCATACAATGTACGTCAAATGCATATTAATGTAGTACTAAAAATTGAATCAAAGTGATAATTGCCTTTGGTCTCTTGAAGAGCTACAGAACTTTATTCTGTAAGAATTGTCCTCTGGATGTCCCAGTAACAAAGATTTTGGTATGAATAAGTAAGAGAAGGAAATGCCTGTTAACCACATGCCTTATTTCGTGTGAAATATAGGAAGACAGTTGTTTATATTTGGATATAAATAACAAATATTATACTGTCTTCTGGCATCCTTCCAAGCATGTAATTATCATCAGAGTCAACAATGGAGAGATATGTTAGGTTATGTCTCACTGGGCTAAAATACTATAACAATTTATTGCACTGTATCATGCAAGAAAAATTATGTGAAGTATGATACTTCCAAGCCTACAGGCCACTTAATGAAAATGATAGCGCATGTAGTATGTTTTGATAGCTAGAATACAGGTAGCATTCTTTAAAGAGCAACTTCACTGAAAGGGTCTTTAATGTGCTTCTCCATATTTGATTAACTGAACACACATTAGCATATAAGAAATCTCTCATTGATTTTTCACTATGATTATCACTGGCTCATCACTAACTGTTCAGTTGTAGTTTAGATTCCTGCATCTGTAAAATTTGCATGCACTAGATGACAGTTTATGTAAAGAACTACATCCTCATCTGTTATAAATCTGTTATAAATCGGTGTAACTGATGGGGCTAGGATACTGTCTTTATCTCTAATGATGACCTGAATAAGTGCATTCATGCCACATAAACTTTTCATGTGAGAGAATAATTTCACATTTCCTTTTATCGATGTCATAGGAAAAGCTGGATAGTGATAGGGAAGTAGTTTGGCAGAGGTGTGGTGAGGTAGAGATATACTGGGAACCATTTTATTAAGTTACGTCACTACAGTCACAATCCACCTTTCCTACATACTCACAGCCATTTCCATACTTCCGTTATTCAGGTGATGTGTATAATTAAAACTGATTTTAGGATATAATATGAATGAGTGAATTCCTAAAATATGTTTGGTTTAGCCATTTTCCAAGAGTGACATAAAGTAATATTAAATAAAATGCTCTTCCTCCAAGTATAACAGAACCTAACAGACTGCTACCATCTTCTCTTCAGGTAAAAATAACAATGCAGATGCTAACTCACATACATTGAACACATTTATTATGGTGGGCACTCATTTGTGCACTTAAAATAGTAATCTCATGGTTTGAACTGCCAAATAGATGTCCAGATTATGTGATGTTGGGAATCAGCTATGAAGAGCAGTATCTATTTGTAATAGCTTGCATGATAGATTTTTATGCTTTTATGAATTTCATGCCAATACTCCAGCCTCTTGCTTTCGAGTAGGGCTGTGCCAAGCATTTTCTTTGAAAAGGATTCAAATACAATAAGGAGGTATTTCTGCAGCTCCAGTTGTAAATTTAAGGTATAAAATAGTACAAAAGAAAGTAAACCCATTGTATAAATACAAGGTAAAAAAGGGAGTCTGGGTTGCTTGAAGTATTAGCACTGCCTTATTGTCACGTTACTGCTGAGGAATTCCAGTTTGCTGGTACCTGCACTACTCTAACTCCTTTTCCTCTGTACCAAAAGTGACATGCTAAAAATTCTTAATGTAATCTGCCACTTGCAGTATTCCTGCAAATATTTTGTAGCACTTTACAGTCATTAAAATAAAATTAAAACACTATCTCAATAAAAGGAAGAATGTACATAGTAATTCTTATTTGAATATTAACTCAGTCTAAATAGTGACTTCTTTCTGGAAAATTCTAATAAAGAATACAACTCCATGACAATATGTTTTCTCTTTGATAAAGACGGGAATCCTCAGACAGGATTCTGCACTAGCACTCATAAGGGCACAATATCATTATAGTCAATAGAGTTACTCAGGTACTTTAAGTTATGTTTAAACCTAACTGATGTTTCAGGTGGGTTTTACTACTGTTAATGTGCTCTTGAAATAATGATGAGAGCAAAATCTAAATTTTGTACATTATGCACAGAACAACTTCATTAATGATTGTTTACTGCAGATTGCATACACTGAGGAACCATCACCAAATAGTTTTTTCTTCTCTCAATCCTAAGGCATTTAGTATATTTGTTGCCTGGCAGTAGGAAATCACGTCAGAGCCGTGGATCCTCTTATTTTCTTTGATCTGTTCCTCCAACGACACACAGAATGTGCAGTAGTAGTTACCTTGGGGAACTCAGATGAATCCAGTTAGTCCAGCTTGTGATAGTCCATGTAGTCATCCTCTTTTTAGTGTAGTGTCTCATTCATTGATGTTTTAAAATAATGTTGTCTGTCAGTCTGCTTCTTATTTGTTGGTGACAGCATATGGAAAGTAGAAAGCAACAGCTAGTGGGTTCCAATTTTCGTCAGTAAAAACATCAATCATTTTGCAAAATACTCTTTTCCATAGTTGCTTAGCTGTTCTGCAAGCAAGCAAATGACATTTGGCTGTGCTTGGCTGCAAGTAGGAAGCCTTCATGTTCTCTAAGCTGTGCTGCTTTATTTACTATTTGCATTGTATACTAAATTATTGGCATGCATTCGTCTATGAACTCTGCTAGACTGACTGAGGGTTTTTCCCCTCCATTTCTCTGAAACTCTATGTTAAAACAGGATTTGAGCAGGAATCAGTCAAACGAGGAACATAGTTTTCAGTGGATCTCTCTTGATACATGTGGGTGAAAAAATTTGCAAAGCAGTGATTATGTCTGCTCACTTAATTTTATGTTATATCTTGATATTCATCAGCTAAAGAGAAATTTCACACTATCAATTTAAAAAAAAATATTTGGGGGCTTATGAGATTAGCTATTTTTAGTGGATTTTGTTTTAAACTTTTGTTCCTTTCACTGGGAGCTCTTCCCCAGTCACAGCTTTTATGAAACAAAATCAAAACCTAACAACTAAAAAAAAGAGAAAAAACTTATTAGGGAAAAGGACTGACAGCTGAAATTAAAAATGCATTATCAATCCTTTCAGCAATGGACTGAAATCACAGATTCAGCATGAATCAGTCATCTGAGTAGAAACTGACAGCATTCTGAGGATAAATAGCATGGCTGTGGTTTATCGCTGTATGGTTTATTTTCTCTGCAAAGCTTCTTCTGGAGCTCTCCTTACAGAAACACCATCTGTGGTTTAACTGGAATTCTTTTCAGCCATGAAGTAGAGTTGGGTGAGGTGAGATTCTGTAGAATTACAGTGTTTTGGCTAGGAAACTCTAAACAGTGAAGGAGGGAAGAATGAACAACTCCCTTAGGGCCCATTAGCAATGTAAAATATTATTTTCACACTGTAGGAGATTAGAGCTAATACTTTGTAATTAATGGAAGGTAAACGTTCCCTGGGAACAACGTATCAGTAAGTGATACATAGTGCCTGGACTGAGTTTCTTCCCTGTATTCCGTATTCATGTTTCAGAAGCACATTCAATACTGTGATATGATCGCCTCATAGTTGACAGTCAGCGTGTAAGGAATAAAGTGTCCTGCTCCTAACAGACCTCTCTTCATGAGTTTTGAAATGGTTTTCCTTTTGATTGCACTGAGGGATAGTCTAAACTTACAAAGAAGTGGTACTTGGCATCTTTCAGAATAATTTTTAGGTTGGCTACAGTATTTTCAAGGCTAAAATACAGTATCTTAGTTGTTCTACATCAAAGCAGGACATGAGTGTGAAGAGACTGCTAGTGGCAATAGCTAACAATCTGTTATGATAGTGAAGAAAGGGAAAATAATCATCTCGCATCATTCCAACTATATACACTTCAGATCCAGTAGATACCTACCATTTTCTGGTTGTAAATAAAGGCTTTTTTTTTTTTTTGGTTACTCACATTAACAAAAAATTACTCCATCACCTTTGAATCACCATGAGATTGCAAATTACTGGAAGAATTCTACTAAGCAACACTTTATTAATTTCTGGTAGAGAATCAAACACTTTTAACATTTCTTGCTGATGTAAGAGTGTGAAAACTTGTGGACAATGATGCTCAAATCCAGAAACAGGTTTGCATTTCTTGCTGTAAAGGAAGCATCACCATATGTACAGAACCTGTACAAATGACCATGCTTAACCACAAAACAACAAAAATATAAGAAGCATTTTGGAAGTAATGTGTAGGAGGTTGAAGAGACTAGATGACTAATAAACATTAAAACTTCTTGTAAAGTTGCTATAGTTCCACTATATAGAAGATCTTTCGATTTTAAAGAATCTTTAAATTTTAAAGATTGCTTTTTTGGCACTATTATGAGAGCTAATCTAGATTGAACATATGCTTAGCTTTAGGAACGCCAATTAATTATTGTGAAGGGAGCTGATTAGATGCCTAAAAATAAAGAGATGCTTTCATATACTGGTGAATCCAGAATTGCTTTCTATTTTCATACAATATGAAAGAAAGCACAAGAATGAAAATATTCAAAAGAGCTAGTTTATGTACTTAGAAGCCCAGTCTCACTTGCTTTCACAGGGACCTTAGTTTCACTTACACTCACATCTGTCTGAGATGTGTTTTAAAATCTCATTTATGTCCTTTATAGACAGGTCTTGTTTATTTCAAACCTAGATTTTATTTGGGGGTCTATAGTTTCTTGCAACATGATCCGTGTCATTTCTGCGATCTTTACAACATACTCTGTAAGCTCACAACAAGACTATAATGAAAATAAAACAAAACTCATTCTACAAATATATATAACAAAAACTTCTATGATCAAAATATTCTGACTAAAAGTATCTGTTGTTCTAAACTCTTACAGAGCCAGAAGGCAAGATATATTAGACAGGATTTGCTAGTTTTCGTCCATGTGTAGGTAATCTTTTTCTCCTAAGTCTGTGCAAAATTATGGTACTAGTCGTTCTAAATTTTGGAAACATGATTTTGTCAATATTAGAACACTTAGAACATAGTCTTAGAAGATGCTGAAGACGCCAGTCCACATGTAACAAATCAGATCCCAAGTAATTCCATTTTAAATTTATGTTATTCACAAAGAAGGTAGTCTGACATGTTTTACAATTAAAAAATATTGCTAGTTTGCTGAAGCGTCAAGGCCAGGATTATGAAGTGTATTTCAGAACTGAGTTCTAGAACTTGGCATAACTCAAGCAATTTGACACTTTAGTATAAACATTGTGTAAAGAAAATCTATAGGGAATGCGTATGGCAAAATTTTGCATTGCAATATATTTTTTACAGAAAATATTCAATTCACTTTAAAATTTAATTCCTTTCCCTAGTGTGATGCTAATGTAGGCTATCTCTAGATCTGTGTGGTTGATTAGGTGACTTAAAGATGGAATACCTTGTGTTTCCTGTTCTCTGAAGGATAATCATCTGTCTGCTTTCTGACCTAAACCTTATTTCCAGATATGTTACATTGTTAAATGGAAAATGGATGTTTCCACAGTAAATTATTTCAATATACTCAACAGGAAAAGCTTTCATAAAGAGATGTAATAGAGGGTTATTTTGCAAGTATCATCCAAAAGACATATAATTGCCATGTACATCTGACAACACGAATATGAGTTGAAGCCTTTAAGCCTGAGTCTTTAAGCCTCACTCATGCTCTGCAGCAAGTTTTTGTCTGTCATACATACTGTACATATTTTAATCTTTAGATGTTAGAGATTTTCAGAGCTTGTATTTGAAGTGTTTGCTTTAATTGGCACAATTTTTATTTTATTTATTGCAGAACTGTGTGATCTACTTTTTAATGAAAATACGAAGTGGGACAAACAGAACTAGTTCTGTAACATTTTATGTCTACTCACAGTTTTTGTAATGGGTTTTCTAATGATGTCAGAGTGGTTCCACCTTGTTTAGAACAGAGGAAAAGTACGTCCAAATAAACTTAAAATTTCTGCTTGAAGTGATCGATGCCAAATATAGCTGAGCTAGCCAATTTTTAAGAATTGGATGCAGCCTTTGTTTATGAACTAAGTACAGAGTCACAATATAATACAAAATAGAAATACATGCTGAAAAGGGGTTCAGTGTACTTTTTCCCAGTTTCATGACGTTTAATTTTTTCCTTTCTCATCCTTTTTTTCCCCGTCTGTTTTTTAGTTTTTATTCTTTGGATCTTCAAATAATTGCCAGCCTCTTTCTATCCAAATCAGTATCTTCTAAATGCTTCTCTCATCAGTTCAGCCAAGATTATCTAGAACTATTTGGTTTTCTCTATACTGCTTCTCTTGAGACAAACCCACTCCTCTGGCTGCTTTTTCAGCCAGTTAAATCCTTCTTTCCCCCTTTTACATCACAGCTTTTAAAATTGTGTTTCAAAGGATATAGCAGCATTAGAATTCATATTATCCCTTCCTCTTAAAATAAGCCATTGAGAAAATCAGAGGACATTGATAATCCCGTTAAAAGATCAGAAAGAGAAAAAATATTCTAACCATTTAATTTGCTACTTTCTGCAAAGAGAGATACAAAAAAAAAATCACTGATATTTCTGTGTTAAGTCTATCTCTTTGCTTGATTCTTGCATGCTTTGGGTCACACTGTCAATTAGCATGCAGTAGAAGTGAGGGTGAAGGATCCTTTCTTTCAGTCTGGCCTACTAGGTCATAGGACAAGATGTGTAGAATGGTGTCCAATTAATAGTGAAATGGATGGAACCTGGAACAAATCCCCCATCATTCTGCCCCTATGGACAGTTGAGGTGATGAGCGATGCTGACAATACAAAGGCTCTGACAGTTGAAATACAGATTTAGAATAAAAGAGAAATGATTGAAAGTGAACCAGTATGATTAATTTCTTATCATACATCTGTCAATGTTTTGCTTTCTATCTGTAGGCAGTGAAAAGGGGAGATAACATCTATTTTCTAATGAGTGCTATGTTTTTCCTCTTTCTTAAAAGTAGAAACTTGGGAAATAGTTACATATTAATGTTTAGAAAAGGAATAAACAAAATAGCAATTGATCAAAACAAATTACAGCTTTGTGTCTCTTCTTACAACTGAGGTATTGCCAAGGAAGTAAGGCATGAAACACAGGAAGTGTCAGCTTTGGAGTTGCATGCAAAGGTATAGGATGAATATATTCAGATTTGCATCTAGAGTTGAAACATGAATATGGAACTTCAGGCAATACACGATGGGCTTTATATGTATCTGATGCCAGTGGCCATGGAAAGAGACTGTGGGAGATGGTTTTGCTGGTCCTATTCTTTCCTTGAAAGTCTGGCAAAATATTCCATCTCTTATGGCTTCAATTTTCTCTTTGGAAATGGACTTTCACGATGTTATCATTGTAAGTTACAAATGAGGCTTACATAGTTAATGGAAAGCACTATTATTCAGCTAGTGCTACAGGCTCAAAGAACAACCCAGATGGAAGGTGTAACAAATTTCTAATGAAAGTGATGCTTTCTAGCTCAGTGTCAGCTCAGTGTAAACTACATGGAGGCAATTTGAAGAGCACAGCATGTAGGGTGGAAGGTGATATGAAGGTTGTCTGTCTGAGGCAACAGTAGTAAAACTTGTGACTGGACAAAATTAGTTAGTTCTGCTTGAGATCTAGCAATTTACAGAAAGTGAAAAATTAGGTAGTCAGCTGGCATGAACAAAGCAAAGAAGTTCCCAAACTAACTTCACCAAAGAGCAAAACTAGGAAACAAAAAACTACACAAGAACATGGTCTCCACAACAGCAAAACCTAAGATTTGACCAAACCTCACATAACTGTAGCCAGGCTTATTTGTATTTCCTGTAGAATTAATTTAGCACCAGTCACTAGTTGACTGGTGACATGTCACTTTATTGCTATTTTGAACTGCTGCAGGAAGACAGAGTAGCTATTTTCCCCATGTTGAAGGAATTTCCTTGCCCACCTATGTTAAGAATCAACTAGTGAGTGGACCAAAATTTTTCCTTGAATGGCTTGCTGAGTGGTGACATGCAGCTATTCTCAGTTGGGGTAAGACATGGAAAAAAAAGCAAATAATTGTTTATGATAGCATTCCCAAATAAGCAAGAAATAACATTCAGAACACACACACAAATATAATGCAACTCCCCCAGTGTGAATATACTAAAGGCTTACTGATTTGTACTCTTTGAGCAGTTATTTGGAGAGTTTCTGAAGATGCAGGTGTCAAAACTATCATACAATGCAGACTGCAATGGAGTATACAAATGATCTAGCTGCAAGATCATTATTCAAAATGAGAAACTTAATTAACTGCTTTCAAAAGCTTGAATCACATGGTGCAATTCACTTGAGTTGCAAAAATTGTAACTTGCCTTTCCTATAAACTAGAATACTGTATGCCTGATGGAGGCTGAGAAAAACTCACAGAAACACAAAATACTGCATATGTAGTAACCTGCACAATACTAGCTTTTTAAACCTCGATTTAAAATACAGCGCTCTCCCAAAAAATCTGATCAAAGCCAGTTGGATTTGTTAGAATAAGACATCTAGCAGCTTGACCATGAGAACTACACAGATCCAATTCACTCCTTTTAGTAGAACTCTATTTTCTAAAATTTGTTAATGTCCATAGAGTGTGATTTAGAGTTCTTAGACACTAAGCCAGACACCACCAGAGGCCACCCTTAGGGACTCAGGATGGGAGGAGCTGAGCCTGCAAGAGACAGCTGAAAATAATGTTCAGCCCATTGTGCGCTTCCTGTGAGTCACCTCACCAAAGAGTGCCTGCTATATAAAAATTTCCAAAAGCTACAGGATAAAGTTCTTCCACTATCTCCAAAGTCTGTCGGTGGAAGGTAGGATGGATCTCAAAGTATAGTGTTGAAAAGAGAGATGAGGGCACACAGGTGCAAAGGGGCAGAGAGGACATTTTTGCCCTCCCCAGCTGCTGCATCTCAGTTTCTAAATAGGTCTTGGCTTCACTGAAATAAAATTTTTAGGGTGACACAGTAGGTACATGCATTTTTCTGTATATTTTCAATATTCATGGCAGTTTGTGTTAGTGTGTCATTTTCACTAATAACAACAAACAAAAGCATATTCAAATTCGTTACTCAAATAGCAGAATCCCACTTCCTGAAGGATTCCTCTGGCACTAATTTAGACATTTTCAAGAACTATTTACTTTTAGAACATTAGTAGCTCCTATTATTTTAACCTTAACTCTCCCTACCTAATCTCAAAATGTTTTGTGTCACACTTGAAGACAAAGCTGAATGTTAGCATTAACAGACGCTTTTAAATTCCACCTCTGTAAAGTTTTGAAATCCGTTTGAATCAGGTGCAACAAATTATATGAAGATACTGTCATTATCACTGTATTGGGGTAGTACTTGGCTTGCCAATAAGGTATTCTATTTCTGCATTGTATTTGGTGGCTTCTCTGCTGTTTGAACAGCAAAGGTGTGACCATGTAGAAGCAGTGTCCATATAAACGCTTTTTTTTTTTTACAGTATTTGTGAGAATATTTCTGTTTAGGCATATCTTAGGTGCTGCAGCTCCTTACAGACATGCTGGAATAAAATTGGTATCTTTTAATATGGTAGAAAGCCTAAAGAGATCTAGTGGTAGCCAGAATAATACAGATTTTAGCAAGATTAATTATAGAAAAGCAATTTGGAAACTTTGGCTATTTTTCAGTGTTTTTTAAATCTGCATCTCGATGAATTGTCTCACTACTTCGGGGAATTCAAGACTTTGGAAAATTAAATATAAGCTGAGACAAAGAATAACGGAAAAATAAACCAACCACAAGGTAGAGCTGATTAGAATATCCTGTGCATACTACGATTAAAAAATATTGATAAGATTAGTCAGTAAGGTGCCAAGCATGTTCAGGAACTATATACAGATGACTATAATGGATTATTTCCCTATAACAGAGAGAATTATATAATAACAGATCTTATGGACAAATCATCCTGTAGACACAATTGTATGAGATTAAAGCAATTGTTAATGTAGTCAACTATTCAGCAGTGGTAAGTGCATGCCTCAAAAAAAAAAAAAAATGAAGCCTTTACAAAGTCTGGAACCGTACAGGATTATTATTTGAGACAAACAACAGTTCCTGACCTGAGGCAAAATTAACGTTATGACCTAATCCCAAAAGTAAAGCATTTGATAGTTCTATATTCTACTAGGAAATGCTCGCTGCAAAGTGTCTCTTCTTTTACCCGTACTAAACTGCTTGCCTCGATGATATATTGTGATAGCAAGTGTCACACGAAGTTACGTATCACTTTTTTTGTGCCTGCCTTAAGTTTGTTTCCTGATATGTCTACAATGTATCACACTTAATTGGAATTTTTTATAATTACATTTATGATGTCATAATCAGATTTTGCCTTGCACACCCTGTCTTCCAACTAGGGAATCCTGGTCAGTGTAGTTACCACTAACATTCTCTTCTTGTAGAACATTTTTAATGAACAGTACCTGCCAAAAAGACAACAATGTTTTAGGAACAGGGGAAACAAAGAAAAAAATAAACAAAATTTAAAGTAAAGTAGAATTATTATTAACACAGCCTATGAATCTCCATTAGTCTCACCATATACTTTCTGCTTTTGTGTGTTATGTATCATCCTGAATCGGTGATATGATACAAATAAAAGATAAAAGTAAAAAGATTAAAAATTTATAGAACCAAAGGAAGACAGGAAAAAAAATTAAATTGAGAAAAATTAAACTATATAGATTAGAGATGTGTATGAAGGCATGCTTTGAAGAGATGCAAGATATTTGCTAGTACAGATAAGCTAGTCTAGAAACTTACATTCACTTTTTTGTACAGTGCATCAAAAAAGAAATACTGAAAACAGAAAGAAACAAAATTTAAACCAATACACTGAGTTTTCTTTGACAATGAACATTCTTTGTCCTAAAAAGTACCAAGACTTAGACAGTTTCAAGAGAGGAGCCAATGTGTACATAGAGAAGAAAATCAATACTTAATACTTAAGAGTTTTGAAAGGGAAGAGAGCTTATGATACAGAGATAGAACTCATGATTCAAATTAGCGATGATTGCTGAAATTACTTTGATATTCTGCAGAATTTTGTGAAGCACACAGTGACTCTTCTGTTAAAGAAAGTGTAATGGGCTGCACAGACTGCTGGCCAGGATGCAATATGACAGTGCTCATATTTCTCAACTCTGAAGTTGTGTCATAAATTTCTTTATAAGGTTATATTCATAATTTTTTTAATATTATTATAAAAATAGCAGTATAGATTTTTTTTTAACAGCCAGTTTGTTGACCAATCTCTGTATCTCTGAGATTTTTTGGAGCAAGGTTCTATGATGTCTGATTTTTTTTAATGGAATGCAAACTTTCTATGAGTAATTACTAATGACGTCCGTACCAGCTGCTGCTTTGTTTTCATCTCAGTTTATTAAGTTTTTTGTTTATGCTTTAGTTCTCTTCTTGAGCTCTGCAGAAAACTACTCTTTAAATAATATTGTGCATTTGTTCTGTCCACTGCAGAATGAAGTTTAGGACAAAGGCAAGAGAGAAATAGCCATCACAGTGAGTGCAGGATTTTATGAAAAGATTTCTTGCCCTTTTTTCTAGACACTAGATCAGGTGTGAAATTTCAGAATGCTTTATAAAGTTTTCACAGAGACAAATATTCAGGGACAAATGTTCAAATATTTGCTGAATTAGGTAACAGAAATTATAGCATGCCTTTTACATTAGCAGACTAAAATGGATTAAAAGTTGACTTCTGAATCCTTCAATTGTCAAATTGTCCCTGTATACTATTGGCATATATAAAACTCTCATTATTTGTAAGGTTATGCTGTGATTTTAATTTAGTCATATTACTAAAAAGGATGAGAATCTTATTGCTCAGTTTGATGATTTAAAAGTGTCTAGTCTGTATAGTCTAGTATTCAGGACTTTTTCTAGACAGCGGAGAGAGATGGTGCTCTTTGTGGACTATTGATCCCAGCTATTTTAAACGTCTTCCATTATATGGGAGGTATCACATCCTGGAAGTACGTCATTTCTTTCTGCAGAAGAAAAAAGCTTTGACCAGTTTTGCAAGATTCCTAAATTTTAGAAGCCAGGCTGAGGAGAGATGAACCCCGTTCTTAAGTAACATATGTTTTGTTACAGACATGATTGTGCACCTGTGTTTCGCTTTTTGACTAACCTTCCAAAAAGACTTTTCTGACAGGTAAAAACAGACAACGTGCTAATGAAATCCTAAATTCATTCTGTTGTGATATGTTGTTTGTCTTATGGGAAATTAGATTATGGCCCAGAAGATACCCATAGTCAGCTAAATTTCACCCATTAGCAGCAAAGTAGGCATTTCCAGAATAAAAAGTGGAAAGAAAAATCATCCAGGATACATTAACGTAAAATAATTACGATAATAAATTCCAACTAACTAATACATTCTGGCCATTTAAGAGCTGTTCTTTAAGGGTAATAAGGACAAAAATCTGTAAGTAAAGCTAATGAAATGTTATGTATCATAGAGCATGTCATTACTGCAAGAATACCTGTACTTTTCAACATTAAAGGAAAGACCTAGCAGACTGTAAAGTAATGACGCTATTGAGCAACGAGATAGACAAGGAAATATACGGAGAACTCTTTTTGCCTTCAATCCGTTCTCTCTGCCACACTTCCATGACTCTCTTGCTGATACCGTTATGGTAGCGCAGTCAGTGAAGCTGGTTTGTTTCCCTACACTCAGAACAATTCATTGTTGCTGTCAGTAAAGATGGAAATAATAAGTCTAGATTGTTGATTACCGTTTTTCCCCTGTCTGATGGGAAAAGGCATGGTTTCTTATTTTTATATGAGAAATATTTATATATTTATTTATATCTAAAAATAAAAGAAGTAAGCAGGTTTTTTCTTGCCAGTTACAAGATAATATTCCTCGTTTAATGACTCAGGACCCATATTTAGCCTGCTGAATACTCATAGCACGCAGTACTATATGTGGGTACTGTTCGCAGCTTTAGCCTTTTGGCTAAACCCTTTTCTGCAATTGCTTAATGTATGTCATCTCAAAGTGAATGTTAGCTAAATGGAATTTTGGAAAAATATCTGCTGTTTTAATGAAGTTATGTAAATATTAGGTTAGACCTGAGCACTTGCCATTGCTTTTTCTTTGACAATGATTAGGCAACCACCGGGTTTGTATTTTCTGTGTTAAGAGCCTGTTCTGGCTTTTGCAGAATGAAGAGGCTGCTTTCTTAGCTAAACTTCTGATGTTGTAATAGGGATATGATTGTAAAGTCAAAAGAAATCTATCTGTCCATTGGTGTCTGCTTGAATTTGCCATGTGCCATTTTGAAGTCAGAAATATTTAACCAGGTAGGGATTTTGTTTTACTTCAAAATGTAAGGAGTTCTAAATTATTCTGATCTCATCTTGAATCCCTAAAGAATTTGAAATATAATAAACCTGAACATATAAAGGAAAAAAATACAGCAAAGAGTATTTTAAATATGTGTACATGTACATATATATTTTTTTACTCTTTTTTTCCATCCACCCCCCTTCACACACACATACGGCTCCCCCCCATCCCATTTATTTTGGACATAATCAGATACTTATTCAATAAGTTAACTCAGTTTCAACCAGTGTTACACTGCAAGTATTGATAAAAAGCACTGTTATATAAAACTGGTACCTATTATGCCAATGGAGGCTAAGACACAAGTGTATAGTGCTGCCTTCATCATGCTCATCTCTTTAACCATCTCTGTATTTAGGAAGCATGCTTTAAGTAACCATAGATAAGAAATATTAAATGGTTGATAACAATGTACAGTTGGATTTTAAAGCAGCAATAGCAGGTAGCGAACAATTCTATGATGTAAACAGAAAACAATGTGTAACCTTGGAATACTGTGAGCAATACTCAAATGAGAACTCTTGGTAATAATAAAATTGCTAGTATTTCTGTAAAGACTCCCTACATAGTTGAATCATATATACAACCAGATAAAATGGGAAATTTAAATTTTGTTATACACACAAAATGACATTACCCTCTCATCTTCCAGAAGAAAGAACTTGTCTCTGCAGCATAACCAGACTACATTGAATGTGGTTTACCTATGATTAAAGCCTGAAACTGATATATTAGTAACCAAAGGCCTCTTGAAATGCCAAATGCTAGAGTTTATATAATTAGATTTAGACTAGAAAAAGTATTTTGGCTACAAGGTCTTCTAAAAAGTGTAAAAAAGTTCGAAGCAGACTTTGGAGATGAGGAGATGGTTGTGCTGTTGCATTTTCCTTCAAAAGCTGTGAGGATCCCTTAGCACAAGCTAATATGATCCCAAAGCAATTAATTTCCATGAGTTAAGATCTCAGTTAACAGCCCGTAATGACCTACATGCATTAATCCATTGAATGGGTCTGTTTGAAGCATTTTTTATCAATTTACAAGCAGATGTAAAATACAACGTTCAGTGCCTAGAGGTACTTCACACTGAAATGCACTAACTGAGTCACCATGTGGGGGAAGTTTAATAACATTGAGTCAAGTCAGCGGGCTAGTCAGCTACCAGAGGTGGCAACTGATCTCCTAAAATGGTACTTCTGTCTCCAAAGAGGTGAGGCAGTCTATAATTTAGTGGGAGAAAACTAAAGCTAACTCCTGAATAGCTTACAGTTAGATAAACTTCAGAAGGAGATTTGAGTCTGAATGGATACCGTGAATCACTCCAAGAAATGAAACGGTATAAATACTTCAGCAGGAAAGGCTTGTCTCTGATAAGGGAGCTACCGGTGATATGTGTGTATTTGGAAATATAGAAAGGAAGAGGGGATTTCCCTCCAAAATGGTAATACATCAGTTAATCTAGTAGAAGCAGCTAGTTAATAAACCAAGTACCTTCAAATCCTCCACAAGTCTGAAGAATTTGAAGCATTCAGTACCTTGACAGAATAGGCTTCAGGTTTTTAAAGTAAATCAGCACTTTATTTATAAGAGCCAGAATTATTTATAACAGCTAGACATGTATTAGGTAGCAAGCACATTTTCTGCACACAGCTATGGTTACAGAGTAGGCAAATTGCCGACATTCTGCACAGCTTTGGCAATCTCACCTATGGTGACGAGTGCTATAATTTCTTATCCTCAGAATAAAACTTTTTAAGATTTGACACAGTGTAACACAGCCGTCATGTTCTGGGAGAAAGGTTTCTATGCAATGCATCACAAGTTCAGAAGGCCTATACTGCTGCTTCTAGATTTGCAAGCAAGTAGTTGGCTACCTATAAGCTTGACAGTATTTTTTTCAATTTCAGTGAATACAAGTTGACTGGGAATTACTTGCAGCTGGTACAGCTCTATTTTTTAAATAGATTTATTAAAAGAAATTGAAATTAGCCTTTCTGCTTCTCCTCAAAAATTCCATCTGTTACAATTAATACCAACACAATTTCTAACTTGTCCTTTTAGGTAATTATATTTTTAGAAAGATTCCATAAAATGTTAGTGTGAAGAATATAAATTTTGTTAATCTGCTTGCAGAAAATGTGATCCTCCATAGTAGCATGTAGGTCAAAAGGAATTCTATTTAATACTTTCCAACTAATAGCACATGAAGCACCCTCAAACATGTAGGTGTTTTTGAGATATTGTTCAAGACTTAATCACCATCACACAGTGGATTCCATGCCAGCACTCATGAGAGGCTGGAAGAATTCAAAGGCAGCTGGAATACTGAGCTCAGAATTAAGTAGAAGTTTGCCTACCCATCATCAATTATACATGTCATCATCTACATGTACTATAAATATAAAACAAGCATTGGAAATATGGAGCAGCTTTTCAAAGATATTATTGCCCTCTGTTCTTAATGGTCTAGTGGATATTAAAGGTCCTCCCTAATTGAGGTCATGGCCTTTGTTAAATTTTCTTATTTGGAAAATGCTGGCCTTAACTCTATAAAGAATTTTAACTAGAGGCTTCTAGTGAATTATAGTAGTAGATTTGTAGATGAAATTATTCTGATAAAACTGCCAAGCTAGAACTGATCCAGAGAAGCAGTTAACCACATGATTGGCTGTATTTGGTCTATTTTTATGAGAACTTTATACCGAATAGCTTTTAAAATGCTCTTTAATACAGAAAACACCTTGTATGTATTATACTAAGGACATGTAGATGAGTGTGGGACTTCAATTACAGTGTACTTTTGGATGCTAAATAAACCAGTATTTCCTGCATTTGAAAACAGCATTCTTCAGAATAACATGTTGTGAAAATCGAGCCTGATCATGTAATCTTTTCCCATGTGAGACTCATCGACATTAATTTTACTGTTTAGTTTTAGGCAAGGAGTTGCAGCACAAGTGCTGGTTTTTTATTCACACTGTGGCTTAACTCACAGATCTCAGTATTAATGCAGCATTAAAAAAAAACCCCAACAGATATTGTATATTTTGTACAGGTGAATCTGCAGGCGCACACATAAAGCAACATCCATTTACCACACAGTTTTGCAATTTTACTCTTACTTTCAGGGCCAATTTTATAGAGAACACTGCTGATGCTCAATATGCTATCAGCAGTAATTCTCCAAAATATACACAGTACCTAAAAAAGAGTACTGACAGTTATCTTTTACTTTTTTCTAGAGTCTAAAAGACCTCCAAAACCTGTTTATTCTACAATCATTTCCTTCTTTTGAATAATGACCTTTATGGTTCATGTCTAACTTCAAGAATGATAGTAGAAGATAAAGGCAGCACAGTAATTCTCTGTGTGGATGCCTGAGTATTGCTGCTACTGCATGGTCAGTGAAGAAAGAACACGGGGCAGAGTGAGAGTGCTCACTCAGAGGTCCTGAGCCGGGTGGTATTTATGCCTGTAAATCAAAATGCATGGAAGAAGACAGCTGTTCCTGTTCAATAGTTTGCGTGTACTTAGAAAATTAAATTTGTAAGCTCTCCACTGTCCTCTTCACTGCCGCTCAACTGTGACATTCTGCTGGGTATTGAAGCAATTCTAGTAAGTACCTTAGCTATTGCTGAGTAAATGAATGAGTAAACACAGTTACTGCAATAATGAGCCGGGAACACAGTTTCTGGTTTGAAAATATTTTGATAAAGCAGAAATTCATTAGCACTCAGTTAATGACTCTTCTCCTTTGCCTATGTTGAAAGTACCATAAGAGGAGAGGGAGAAAGGAAAGCAGAGGCACCCTTTTTAAGTCGGTGGGAGTTTCCTAAACAAAGACGGCAATAAAGTTAATCTGCGTAATATAAGCTTGCTGACATTTACTTAATGGTACATTAAAAAATAACTTTAATTTCAATCTTTAAAATTAGCTTCTTCATTGAATATTTATAGTTTTATATAGGTTATATAATCTGTCTGGCACAAAATATCTGTGTTGGCTCTGATTCAGAAAATTATGTATGTGCTGCTTAACTTGAATCTGATCAAAGTTTTCCAAATAGAAGCATGTGAGGTATAAAAATAAAGACAATTTGGAGGGTTTCATAAGCAATATTTGTAAAGAAAAAGGTGCTGTCCCTACAATGAACTGAAGTTCAACTGTCTTTTTCAGAAAGTGAATGAATTGAGTTGACCCAGATTGGTCCTGTCTCTGTTTTATATAAAAAAGTTTTGCCAGTTTCAGCTGGAGAAATATATATAACTTCTTTACTCTGGTGTGCAAGACTAACAAATTTAAAAGTAAAAACTGTCAAGGGCATAGTCTTACTGTAGCATCATCAGATTATAGAAGCATACCCCATAGAAGCAGTTGCTGGGTTCAGAAAATGAAGGGAATGGGTTGTTTGTGTGCTGGAAAAGGTTTTCTGCAGATGCTGGTTTAATACAAGAGTCCTGGGTGCTGCCAAGGGATTGGGCTAGACTGCTGTAAATTCCTGCAGCTACTTAAACTTCACACCTCTAGAATGTCCTGGGAATAAAGAAATTAGAGGTCTCAGAAACTTCAGGGCAAGGATGATGCCTTCTTGTTTGTCCTAGAGGCAGTTTCTTTTAAAGTGGATTTAGGATTCAGTCGGCTTACTTATTAGAAAGAAATACAATGCAATCCCTTAATTTCTCTATCCTTCCTAAACTTTTACACTCTGGAATTTCACATGTCCACTTCTTCCACAGTCCGCATTTATAAGTCCACATGCCAAGGGGGTATAGTGAAATATTCTAATTTCTTCCCACTGGCCACCACTTTTCTATAAAGAGTTTTAAAAGAGTAATTAAGTTTCATTACAGTTTAAAGTGGAATTATTCTTTATGGATTTGGGCAAGTGCAGTGCTAGTTTCCCTGGAGGCCTCCCAAAATTTATTACAGTCCATTGCCTCTGCCTCACACAGCAACAGGGACGAGGTGTGACTACAGCCTTGCCTCTATCATGCCCGAACTTATTTATATGGCATTCTTCAGGAAGCCAATTCTCCTGGTATCCTGCAACCCACATAACCAAAATATAGTATAGCACAGTACTTCCTATCAAATTTCCCATTCCCCGACGCCTGACACAGGGTCTTGTTTCTTAATAATTATCTCAGGAAGAAATATCAACTTTTAAGAACTTTATGAAATGCAACTGTTTCTGTCAGTGACTAACTGCCAATGACTGTAGACTTAGTTTCTGTAGCCAAGTAGTCAGAAAATACATTTTAATTACAATGAAATAATTTTTAATTGTAATTTAAAACTAAAATTCTATGAGAATTTGTTTAATTTAGGGTTTGTTTCCAACTTTTTGCTTTGGCTATTTTCTCCATTAAGAATTCCTTACTTGTGTTTCATTCACTCATGTCGATAATGCAGGTTTTTTTTTCTACAAGTCACTTTGAAATGAGATGGGCAAATGGGCTCCTGAAGTTCGCCTGTAAGTTTCACTCTCTCTGAATGAATAACATAGTCCTTCTTGATCATGTCTTATTTTTAATGGCATTATTAGTGTGAGTCTCTAAACTTCCATTGCTCTGCAAGAGCAATAGTGCAATCAATATTTTTTCCCTGGAGAAAAGAAGTGGATAAGAACAGGAAGCATCTCAGCTGTCTGGAGAAAACTTTTTGCCAATGGGCACACCATACCATGAGGGGCAGGAAAAAGCACAGGCAGGCTGCAGATCTCTTGTGCAGGAAGAGTGCAATGGCTTGCATTGACATGGGAAGGGAAAGATGTTTGTAACATTACCATTTCTCAGGTATGGTAAAATGTGTGGTTTATTATGCAATTGACTGCTTCTTAAGAATTATACAGCACTACTCTTTTCTCATATCCACTCTTTCAGGCTTCTCAGTGTTGTTGACACAACTTTTCCCCACGTGTGATGAATGCAACAAGTACCAAGTTCAGATTCATTCTGAAACCATATAAAGGTTATTTAAAAACAAAACAAAACTCTTAAGCATTCTGTCAATGCAGAAGTCAAACACTTTAAGCATTGATTCACTCACTGTGAATAAACTACTACATCTACAGCAAGCCCAAAGAGCTCTCTCTGTGCTATATCCAGAAGTGTTCTGTGAGGCAATGAAGCAGGCATCTGAAAATACAAGTATTTATGGATGAAAAAGTCTTATATCTTTCTAAAGCCAGCAAACTTATCTTTCCTGTGTGACAATAAAAGTCTGCCAGAATTTGAAATCAGGTTTCTGAATTGTGGTCCTGTGTTTAATCCCAAACTTCTGTCAAGGTAGCAGCTTTCAGAACTCAGTTGTACCAAATCTGTGCCTCTTATTAAGAGACTTATCCTTACTGCATTTAGTTTGTATTACATTTTGGCCTACTGTTACAATTTTTCAATATTATTTTTTACTCAGGTTACTGCTTGTTACAACAGATTTCTCACTATACAGCTATGCAGGTGTCTCACAGGAAATTACGTAAGATAGCCAGAAACTTTACTCACTTACAAAGTAGTTCTGGAGTTGGTGGAAATTAAAAGTGACTTACAGAACACACTGTGCTATGTCACCTCTCTGTGTGCAGTAATAGAGTGTGTGGTCACTTTGGTAGCAAATCAGAAGGTGGAAGAGTCTTCTAGTAAGCATAATCCGTATTCACCAGTATGATTTTTTTCTGTATCTTTCTCTTTAGCAAATAGCTTCATTAGAAACAATCATTAACATGCAAAATACTCTGAGTTTTCTAACATTTCACTAACCATGAGGGACCAAATTATATAAGGCAGCATTTGGCCTTTGGATGACTAAACCATTTACTTATGTCTTCTGAGACTAATGAATCAGTAGGCTTTTGTCTCTGTATAACTCACAATGAATAAATAATATTGATGAAGTTAGTTAAGGTAGTAGTGCACAGGCTGGAGAAGTGAGTTGGAACGGCCTGGACATTATGTGCGGGGAAAACAGTTAAATTGCATACTAAATTGAGGGAAAAATCTAATTCTGCAAAATTGAAAAATTTCTGGTAACTTCATGGGAAACCGGTTCATGTCCAAAAACTTGTTTAAAGTAGCTCATGTAAGCATGTTGTCAATTCATGGCATTGCTTCCACTTGGAGAAACTATGTAATATGTCTCCATGTATGAGGATTTGCTCTCTACCTTTTTGTCACAACACTTTCTCAGTCCCAAACCTCAGTGTAAACAAGGCCTCTGTGTACTATTTCAGTAGAGTTCAGAGTATGTCTTTGTCTGCTCCAAAGTTTTGAATTGGTCAAGGGTAATTTCCTGAAATTGTCTTTGTTCTATCAATAAAATCTCTTTTGTGTTGATGTGTTAATTACTCGTGCAAAAATATAATGTATAAAAAGCTGTAAAATCTTGAACAAATGCTTGCACATCATCGGTTTTCATTGTTCACTGAATAAATAAAAGGTGAGATCATTAAAAGATGTTAGTAATGTTCAACAAATAATAATAATGTTTACTGAGACAATCTAAAATAATATTAATGAGCATTGTCATACCATCATACTAGTACAAATATGATCATTAACTTAACCTCGTAATACTTTTTATTATGTTGTTGTTAAACATCCAATAATGTGTTTTTAATGTTTTTATTTACTGAACAATGAAATAGCTGAATTAATAAATCTAATTAGCCATGCAAAAATGTTGATTTAAAAAAAACAAAACAAAACAAAACCAAAGAATAATTACATCTCCCTAGAATACTGCTGCTTCTGCAGCTCTGTTCAGAAGGGTTGCCAGGACCCACTCATACTAAGGGGGTCACAGACACTCGGAGTGAAGGCAGTGCTGGAGCCTACCTATGGCAAGGGATCCTAAATGGTCCAGGGTAACAGATCCCAGGACTCAGTATGGCTTTCAGCGTCTCTGCAACAAGTAGGATCCTGGAGAGCTGTGGTGACTTCAGGCTCCCTGCATATCTTGGAAAAGCTTTAAAAGTTTTATCAGACGAGAGCCTCAGACATGCTAGGTTTGTCTTTAAAGGAAGAAGTTTCAAAGGTTATCCTCAAGATCAACCATTTCTAAAATGACACTGTTTCTTAAGAAAATGTTTTTTAAAAATCTGTGAGAATATAGTCCCAGAGGATTTATTCACCTAGATTGTCCAAACATTTTGTGTAATTTATTAGAAGACATAATGTAGGCATTATTTCTACATGGTATTCACTAGAAAACATAAATTATTCTTCTTTTAAGTTAGGGTAATAGGATTAGGCAGCTGCCTATGTGAATGCAATATAACCACGTGCTAATGTGTTTTTTCTGAGGCTGTTGCCTGACTAAGACACTGTATCATTGGATTTATTAAGGAAATTTCAATGCTATAGACTGTAGGAAACATTTTTCTTGTTTGAGAAATGCCAATAGACTCTGCAACTTTTTGTATTATCTGCATGTGCATAGATATGACTTCTTTTTCTTTTTCCCCTGTCCTTGCAAAAATGATTTCTCCATGGGGAAATCTTCACATAGTGAAGTCTCTACTGGATGGATTAAAAGTTAATTAATATTAATGGAGAGGTTTCAGGAGTTTAGGTCGGGATATAGATATGCCATTCTGATGAAATACAAAAAAAAAAAAAGAACAAACAGTCAAATTTTTAAAATAAACACAAATCCTGATTATACTGAATTATGTATTCCGCACAAGTTTAGTGAACTCTGCAAGGTGGAATCCACTGTTTTCACTGATTTCACATGGATAGTATGCATATTTGCACATTCACTCACCTCAGATTACTTTTACCACTCTTTTTTAGTCTTCACATAAGATATAAACATCTTAATTCAATTCTCTGTCTTCCAGATGGCAACAGTGACTCAGCTTGGAGACTGGTCTTGCTGAGGACAAGCATATTACTGCTCAAAGAAATTTAATGTCATTCAGATTTCTGATATGATATCTATAAAATGGAATCTTGTATCTTATAAAATCATGTAGGAAGGTGAGTTTCTGTACATTTTCTTTGTCTTTGAGAAGTCTTCCTTCCATTCACATTATAAAAAATCAATGGGATGGATTTTTTTGGTGTGTGTTTTAAAAAAGATTTTTTTTAAAAAAATAAGTATTTAAATGTAATATTAAAATCTTGGAGTATATACAGGTTTAGCTGCAAGCACTGCTATCTTCATTTTATCTAACTTCTATCTTTTGACAGCTGTAGCAACTTTGTGGTGGGGGGAAACAATTAGAATGCTATGTGATTTTAACTACTAAACACCATCATCTATGCCTAAAAGTTTCTAGTGTTGAAAACAGAATTTTACTACTCTGTCAGGATAATGTTCTGTTTAAAATTTAGCTTTAACAAAACAATGAACAATTTTTTTTTTTTAAGGACTATATCTTTTTATTCCTCAGAGCAATTGTAGACCTGAAGCCAAATGTACATTAATTCATTCTTGTGGTCTGATTCTCAGTTAAAAAACCTGAGATTTAGAAGACAGGATGTAATTAAACTACTTTATATGTGAGAGTATAATTCTGTACTGACATTAACAGTATATTTTTAAAATGGAAAACATAAAAGACATTTATAGTCTAGGCAGACTCTGACCGTTGAGTGATCAACTTCTATAGATCTTTTTTACAGGTCACACACGTGATTGTTGACTAAGGAGAAGTCTGAGAAACCATTTGGCAATTTGGAAATTTAACCATAAATGTGGGTCTAGAAAGAATGAAAATCAAGCGAATCAGTTTAATGAACCAAAAATAACTTTACTAATAATTACTAATATCAGAAAAGTTGTCTCTTTTCATGATTCATGAGAAGAATGAAACTATATGTATCCTGCATCCTATTCATGAGCACAGGCCCAGATGTACCTGCGATGTGAGTTGCAGAAGACAGGTACCACCAGTCTATGGGCATTCCAGTGTGTGGAACTGTTCATAGGGATCACAGAAAAGACTAGCATATATTACAGAAGCTTCTGTGTAGCTGAGTAGCTACTTGTAAATTATAAAGGTTATGTTCCCTTTCGTTCCTTTGCCTTGCTGAATTTCTGCACTCAGGAGAATGTAAAAGGGACTGCTTTGGTTTTTTTTTCATTTCCGAAGCTGTGTGGAAGAGAGAGACATTCTTTAGCCATCACAGCTGAGGCACGCCATACTACCTTTGAATAATATGAAGCACATTAAAGGAAATTTTAAACATGGACCTGAAACAGAGCAAAATTAATTCATTTATGTTTTATAGGTCATGTTGCTCTGAGGGAAGAATGATAAGACCTATAAGGAAAAAAAACCACAACCCTCACAGATGATTTTACTTTAATTTTTTTTGTACCCTTGATTTGGGGTGAATTTTTGGATTTCTCTACACATTTTATGTGCATAGCATTTAATTTCTAAAAGATGGTGTGTAATATACTCATTCAGTTAACATAATAACTCTGCTACTAATGTTAATCATAAGCACACTTAAAAATGAGGACAATGCAAATGTGCGTACAAGTAAATTCACATTATGTGGGACTTGTATAACATTTATAATTAGGATTCATTTAAAAGTACATGAAAATGCCAGGAGGAAATTTAAAGTGACATGTATTACTATTACGCAAGTCTAGCACTTACAAAACTCCTTTTCTCATACTAAAATCTGCTATCTAAATAATTGCTTCATAACTGGAAATTATTGCCAGCAGCCATATTCTCCTCTCCCTTCCAACCCTTCCCTTGATCATGTTTATTCAGTAATGCAACAGCATTCAGCAGTGTTGATAAACATGCTTCGTGTTCATTTGTTTAAGCTTCAGTAAACTGAGACTCTGGAATTAGCAATCGTTGGTTGCAAGGATGCAGTACATGGTGTAACGTATTAAGCTACTCTACCAGAACCTTAGCTAAAAGTGCAAGGAACATTTCAAATCTTGGGTGACATTTCTTACTTTTTTCTTGGCAATGTCACTACCTTGTACATCTGTTCATAAATAATTTTTAGCCTAATGTAGTGTTAAGCCTTCTTGTTTTGCAGTAGTAACTAGGGTGCTCTGCAGCAAAGGGAACACAAACAGATGCCTAGACTTAATTATTAGGACAGGTAATAGTGACTTCACTTCCTCAGCAAGTGAGAGAAAAATCATCAGGATCTGATAATGAAAATAGATTCTTTTAAAAGACAGTTATAGATGAAGCAATAGAAATAGAGAATAAACTTCCGAAACAAGTTTTAAAAATATGAGACAAACACAAAATAGGCAGGATTTCTACTTCATCTACCATATTGATTTGTGGGCTGGCAGTGTGAGAAGCTCCTCCTCATTTTCACTTGCTCTGCTTTTATAAGAAAAATTACACATATAAGGCCTTCTTTAATACTTTGAGTTCAGAGTTTGTCCAGCTAGACAAGTGGCCAGCCAAGGCCAAACAACCACTGCCTTACTGTGGCTGGAATCAGTTTTCCTTTTTTCTATTTATAAAAAGACTGATTCACCGTCTTATGTACAAGTCCATATCATTTACCCAGAGTGATTGCTGCAAAGTCAACCTTCCTATGTCAGCCACTGGAACCGACCTACTGTGGCACTCTTGTGGGGTGAGTAGTTGTAAGAATGATAATCCCATTAGAATTTGACCACGCTGGGGGGTAACTTCTCCATCACTGCTCCGACTACTGTATTTCACATGAAAAGCAGGGGAAAATGAAGAGGTGCTCTAATAACAAACAATGTTTACTCAGCAAATTGATTTTTAAGAGTTTAAAATATGTAATGGTGATTTATTTTGTAATACATGTGTATTATAGCTTACTATGGTGAGGTCTTGGAGTCTACCATTTAATCTTTTCTTCAAAAGCAATCAAGAGCTGAATTCATTTGATACAGAGTTTGGTTTCAATTTACTTGACTCTCTTGCTGGCATAGTTTTCATCTGAATGTATGCAAGATTGAACAGTAACAACATTTTTACAAGCTACCAGTGGGCCTTTCATTGGAACAAGTATTTGTGGCAAAGTAATTAAAGAGCAAATTTTGCCACATATACTCTCCAAACAGACGTAGGTAATATTCCCAGTAATGAACTGCGTGAATTACTGTAGTTAGATGAAGTGGCAACAACAAGACTAATTTCAAGACATATTTATGAAACATGAGATCATGTTTCCAGATGACTGGCCTGGTACTGATCCCACTGATACCAACGTAGGTGTTGCATCACTGTTGTTCTGTCTCACACATCTCCAGCTGTTATGAGTTCACCACACCCACTTCTGTAGCTATTTCACTAAGAACAAGAATTTCACAACTGAACTATGATTACATAAATGAAAAGGTGCAATTAAATGGGGAAAATATGCCAACAAGCACAAGAGATTTGGAACCAGTCTCATGTGCTCTTTTGGAAACTTTTCATCCTTTGTCTAATAAAGACAGAAATTTTGCCACCATTTAAGCATTAAAAAAAAAAGAAATAATATATCAGGGCAATGTAGGTTAATTCTACCACTCAGACAAACCCTTTTTTATAATCTACACTCGTGGTCTCTGAATATAGCTCTGAAGCTATCCATGCTGCAGGTGCTACAATTGTAGAACCTTAGCACATCTGCCATATGAATCTGGAATGAAAAAATGTAGACTTGCAGAAAATACTAGCACCTACTTCTACCACCTCTATGTGGAAAAATGCTACAAACCTGGATTAAAATCACTTCATGCTAGCTAAATGTAGGAAGACTGTGAAGCTAGTCTACATCAGACATTTATGTTTTGTCTATAGCCATGGAGATAGAGAGAGATAACTCATCCTATTACATCTTGGTGCTTAAGACTTTTTGGTTGTATTAACTGCTCTAGGTAGTCTTTTCCCTTTAATTGCAGTGGGATCCTGACTCTTAGACAGGCCACTTGAAGTGCTGATGGCTACAGTTAGATGGGCTGACTGCTGGCCTTTCTGTCTATGTAGTGCCGTGGACTTAAATTAGGATTCTCAAGAGTAAGATGTCAGTCACTCGTAAAATATGGCCCAACTTGTGTTTTTAAGCAGTTAATATGTCAGAAGGAAGACATTTTTCTTGTGACAGTTATGTCAAGCCTATTTTTAGAGGACCAGCATACATTTGTTGGTAGATTCTTCCTCCTGGAAGCAGAAGGCAATTTGTTAATTGCTTAAAAAAAATTAAAACATTTTTGCCTTCTACTTAAATTCTTGTTGAATGTTAGAACTCTACCAGGAGAAGGGTCCTAAAAGACAAGCCACAGCCTTTCTCTGCTCGTGGCAACACTATACGCAAAGAGAAAAATATGACAAAAAGGAAGGTCAAAGCTGTCTGTTTAGGAATTCTGAAGTACATGCCAACCAAAGGAAAAAAATTAACAAGCTGCAGCTTGTTTCTTCTCATTTGCAACAAAATTTATCCTCGTCTTCAAGCAGTATAAATAGTAAGTATTCACTGACAGAAGGTAATTTCAGGAGCTAACAACTTCAAGACAGTTGATTCCTTAATGGCACCAAATAGAGCTTCAGTACAAGTTGGTCTGCCAGTTCAGAAATGTCGCATGAGGCAAACCTCTCTTTTTCTTCCAAGAAATAAAGGATGTGAATCACTGACTTCTCTTAGGAATCAGCTTTTAAAATATCAACACGGTGTATAACTTCAATAGAAATACAAGAGGTTTTCTACATTTCAGCGTTTAATTTTACTCTGCATGGTTTATAGTCAAATGTAGGTGCCGAGATAATGTAACTTTTAACCTGACTTCCTAAATGATCACTTCTACTCTGTATGTGTGTGTATGTATGTGCCTGTCATTTCTTTCTTCCAATAATTTTTAAAGCTGCTAGCAAATTTTAGCTAAATTGGATAGAAAGATACAAGTCTCAGATAAATTCAGCTCCTGCAAGATTTAGAAGAAATTCTAGCAGATCTGGATATCTAGGCTGATCTTTGTAGAAGTTTCACCCCTGAGGACAGAAAGGATATGAGACATCTTACAGAAATGTGTTTAATACTGAGCTGGCTAGAGTGCTAATAATAACATTTCCCCAGAAAGTAAGACATACTAATAATTAAGTATAAGCAGGTTACTTGTAAGGGAGGAACAAGGCTAGGGACAGATCAGTCTATATTCATAGGGACTCTTCAACTTGTAAGAGTATAAAATTTTGATGGTAAATATGCACAGCAGACTATAGTATGTACAACATTTTTTATTTTAACAAGGAAATTCCCAGAAAGAAAATCAACTCAGCTAACTGAAAAAGCGTAATTGAGACATTTTAATTCTAATAAAAAATAATATGCTAAGTATATTACTATTAATAAAACATTAATGACAGAAATGTAAGGAAGTTATCTGGTGGCTTGAAGGAGAGGAAGAGCCAGAGATAAGACGATGTGACCTCTTTGATCTGGAGACTAATTTGTAACCATTTTCTGGAAGTACATTGGCAGTTGGGCACTTGCAAATTCAAGGCACCTGAGCACCACGTGGCACTTTTTAATGTGCGTGTATGTAAACGAGACAGATGCTTGCAGAGATGTATGAAAAAGGCAGAAGCCTTGTATTTCCAAAGGCGTGAGGGTTAAAGCTAGACTATTAGCAAGAAAATGGAACGAATAAACCGGTGAGCAACTGCTCTTTACCAGATAAATGAGAGTGCTTAGAAATATGGTAATAAGTTTTGGAAGACGGTAACAATGTTTTATAGCTGATGATGCAGAATGTAACAGATCACTGTTTCACAACTCAGTGCAATTGTAAGCATGTTACTTGTCTAATGAACGTAAAATTATTTTTATTTAATTTTGTAGCCAATAAAATTTGCACAAAGTATGTTAGGTTTGCTAGGTGTTTATGTACCCACCCATTATGGTAAACTACATCTTGTCCTTTTAATATACAAACATATTATTCATATTAAAAATTTACTTCAAAAAACTTACTAAGTTATGTAACTTGCCATTTCTTTCTTCATGGAAAACAATGACTAGAGACTAAGGAAAATACTAGTTTTATGAAAAAATCTATAAGTTAAAGACACAAAATTACTCACATGTACCTTGGAAGATCATATCGCTTAATAGTCAATAGCCTGACATAAAACCATGGCATTTTATGATACACATTTTTCACTGCACTCACAAAACTTTTTAACTTCCCTCTTCAAGATCCACAAAATAATCATGGAATCACAGAATGGTTTGGGTTGGAAGGGACCTTAAAGATAACCTAGTTCCAGCCCCCCCGCCATAGGCAGGGACACCTCCCACTGGATCAGGTCACTCAAAGCCCCAGCCAACCTGGTCTTGAACACTGCCAGGGAGCGGACAACCACAGCTTCTCTGGGTAACTTGTTTCAGTGCCTCACTGCCCTCACAGTAAAGAATTTCTTCTAATAATCTAATCTAAATCTGCCCCCTTTCAGTTTACAACTGTTACCCCTCATCCTATCACCCACTCCGTGATAAAGAGTCCCTCCCCACCCTTCCTGTAGGCCCCCTTTAACTACTGGAAGGCTGCTATAAGGTCTCCCCAGAGCCTTCTCTTCTCCAGGCTGAACAACCCCAACCCTCTCAGCAAATCCTCACAGGGGAGGTGCTCCAGCCCCCTGATCATTTTTGTGACCCTCCTCTGGACCTGCTCCAACAGGTCTATGTCTGTCTTATGCTGGAGGCTCCAGAGCTGGACACAGCACTGCAGGTGGGATCTCACCAGAGCAGAGTGGAGGGGGAGAATCCCCTCCCTCGACCTGCTGATCACACTTTTTTTGATGCAGCCCAGGATGCGATTTGGTTTCTGGGCTGCGAGCGCACGTTGCCAGCTCACATTCAGTTTTTCATCCACCACAATAATGGTATATAAAATAGTGAAGAGAAAAGCAGTAGCTTGAGTAAGTGAGATTTGTAATTATTCCCTGTATCAGGTGTGTTCCCTTAACTTCCTGAAAAGGTAATGTGTTTACCTACATCAGGATCTCTTTGTGTTTTTTGATTTCAAGAATGCTAACTGTCTTGCAGGAGCTTTGGAGTGAATCTGGAAAAGATGCCATATCTGCAATTATAAACGGGGCTGCTGATCTTGGCCAATGCTGTCATCCTAACTGAGGCATCCAAAGACAACTCTAAGGAGATATGAAGCTTCTTTCAGTAATGCTGACTGCTAAAATTCGATAAGCATAAATTATTTTAATTATGGTTTGGAAAAGTGTCATGAACTTTGAGTGACGTTCATTCCTTAGAAAGTCTAGGAATAGGAAAAAAATAGTGCAGCTTACCATGTGTCTTCACAATCTGTAAAACTGGGTTGGGTTGTCTGTCCCAGAGCTGTTGTCTCTCCCTCAACTGCTGCCTGGATGGAGTCCTATGCACTAGGAAAACCCCGGTGATTTCACATCATCACTAAATATTATTTCTTCTCATAGTTTCTATATCAGTATCACAAAGAAACATGAAGAAGCCATCAGAAACTTCTAAAAAAATACCAGTGGGGAAAATTGCTAAAAACCATGTAATTCTTAGTAAAGCTGTAATAATTATGTACATACATAAAAAGATAACATTCTGTTTCCTGGCTCTGCATTTCTTTCTTCATCTATTTTTCTTTAAACCTACAGTCAGATTTTTATAAAGGCCGACCAATTAATAACTCTGCTAGGTATTTTTCAGACACACAGGCAATAAGCTTAATAGGTTTTCAAGTATGAGTTAAACTAACATCTTTATCAGCTAAACAATTTTTCCTATGAGCTGATGTTTCTATATCAGCTGAAAGTTTTCATTAATAAAAGTTAAAATTAACAACAACATTGAGAAAATCTTGGCAGAATATGTTGCTGCCTAAAGAGACAAATTTTTATAACTACTTAGGAAGAAACTTTATTTCCCAGAATCAAAAAGACAAATTTTATACAAATATTTTCTTATAAATCTATTTATAATTTTTTTAACATGTTGTTCTGGAGAGGAATAGTCAAGTCATGGACCAGAGGATTTATCCTTTACTGTCCCTGTAACCACGTAACAGTATAATGGCTTAAGGTATAGCTAAACTTGAGTTTGTTGTATAAAAACACATCAGGAAAAAAGGATCTAATGAATGATATTAGCAAATCTGTACATATACTGTGACAACTACAGCCTCAAGTATGCATTTCTGCCATATTAATTTATTTCAGATTTCATTCACTATGTGAAGAGCCTGCAACTTGTTCTCTGAAAGAGGTATCCTAAAGCTATGATCTATCAGTCTGGATATGTCACCTTTCTCTTCATGAGTTAAACAACTATAAACAATGAAAATAAACTATCTGAAATATGGAAGGGACCTTTGTAAAAGTAACCTGATTTCTCACTCTATCTCTCTAGATCTCTTTCTCTCTCTCCCTTATTATTTTGCCTTAGAAAATTACTGAAGAATCATTCAATAGTAATAAATCTATTTAAATAATTGGATGTCAAACACTTGTCTGAAAATGTTACTCTTCTGAGAAAATTTATATTATGTGCCAGGAAAATAAAATCACTGTCATCTAGCACTGTATCATTACTATTGTTACAGCCTTGCTGTTGAATTTGCAGCGTGGTAGTATCTGGTTCATAAAAATAAACAGAAAAAAGAAAACAATGAGCTGGATCTTTGGCAGTGTGTTTCAATGGATTCTGATTAGAACCAATTTAACATCACAGATTATTTGACCCATAACAGTTCTGGAAATCATGCTTCCATCTTTACTTTGGAAACAGAGATTAGTAATGAAATTGACAATGAGGGCTTCTGACAAATATTGATGTTTTCTAATGGTAATTACTGCAGAGACTGTTTGAAAGCATCTGAAAGAAGCATCTGAACATGAAATGCTTCAAAGAGTTGATAATATATCTTGTCTTTAGTAGCTGTAAGTTACTGTGACCGATGTGGACCAGTACGAGCAGCTCTGAGTTTTAAACAAGAGGTTGTGCAAAGAAGAGGGCAAAATAGACAACTCTGAACATTGTAGGGTGCCCATATTGTAATTTATTCCCATTACAAAACAATTTTCTGAGACTAAACCCTGCAAATCCTGGCTGCTGTTTATGCAAATGTTTATTCTGAATTGAAAAGTTATTTCACTTCCAGTGAAGTACTGCAGAATGGCTTTATTCTTGGAGAAAAATCCTGAACAAAGCTCCAGTTACAAAGAATACATGATACCACCGAATTACATGGGGCTTGAGTTTTACATGTGTGCACAACAGTCATTTACAAGGTCAGTTACAGGCCAATACTTATGAAACAGCGGATCTGGGACACCCTTTTTTCTTTCATGACTTGCGGTATCATATCTACATAAGCATCTTTGACTGAGCTGCTTCATTTCCAGTTCTTCAGGTCTAGCTTCTGTGACTTAAATGGATCTACGACATTTCACAACATATACAGGTTGAGTACCTGAAAAATTAAAAACCTGGTTTTGTGTAGCTGTTCATGGTAGGAGAGATATCAGTATGGCAGCTCTTGTACTTTATGCTTGCGCATCTTAAAATAGGAGGGAGTTTTTAACAATAGTTTCATAAAACTGATTTTCTGTGACTGAGCAATGACCCCCCCAAAATGGAAGAAGGGTCAGAGGAGGTGGGGAGGGCGATGTGCCCCTGAAGCTCAGGGACTAATGAAGGATGTGACTGAGCACCGATGCTGCAAACAAGCTGGCAGTACGTCTGCACAAGCGGGCCCCGGCTGGCCTTTGTTTCGGATAAGCAGCTATCAACAGCTGAGTGGATCAACTGGAGCTGTAAATGTTTCTCCCTAAGCTCATTAAAAGACTGTGAATGTCTCCCTGAGTTAGCCAGGCCACCACAGGTGGCTCAGCCCAACAGAGGGTATAAAACCTAAACAACTACCAAAAGTATTTTCAAAGAGAGCACTGGGCTTGAGCTGACTTCAGCCCACCTACTCCTTCACAGTGTGGTGATGGTCAGCATATTCCAGGGACTGGCGATGGGAATCACACTGGATTTGTGATTAAACTATTTATTCCAGTCACTAGATAAGTATTTTGCTAAGTATACCTTACATTTCCATTGCACTATGCAATGTATGTTGTATTACTCTGCTAAATAAGAAATCCTGTGTGATATCTGTTATATTTAAATGAGTAAAATTGATACTAAACATAACACCCTCCAGGCATGGAAGAGCTGAAAAAACCTGGTCAGACAGTATTGGACTCTGATGCCTTCACATAACTAATATCAGCTTAGTAACAGCTGACCAGGCTGGGGAACCGTGTGAATTGATTTGTACTGGATGCCAGTGAGAACAGAAAATTCACGTTAAGACAATTTTTCTCAAAGTTTTTGGATAACATTCTTCTGAGTCACTGACCACAAATTCCCTTACCTAAGTGAACTAATAAAACAAAGGTTGCAATTATCGCTTTGTTGAATGAATGGGAAAGTGAAGCCCATTTAACATTTTAAAATTTTTTTTTATAGTTATGCACTAAACTTTCCAAGTGTTAAATGGAGGATTAAATTCAGTATTAGAGCTCAAAAGTATGAAATTTTATCAAATTATTCCTTCCACCTAAAGAGTCAAGTAAATCTAGTTTTATCTGATTTCTGAACTATTTTAAGCTTTATATGTTTTTTGATGCATTAGGAAATTAGTAAGTTAGAAGGATGGTGCTATCATTCTATTGCTATATCTGTTGTAAATGATATTTTAATGGTGACCACTGTTGCAATAGCACTGCAATGCTGAACTTATATTGGAATTGTTATATACGAACTCTGCTTAAATGTGCAAAGGTTATTAACTCCAAGCAAAGAAAGAGAAAGCTTTGTAGACAAATAGGTTAAGCTGGTGTACTCAATACCATTCATTTGATAGAATTAGCAAGAAAATGCGGGATGTACTCTCATGTCTAACCATGAAATACATAGAGCAAACCACTGTTCACAATATAGTGCAGCAGTACTCTCTTGGGAGATGTCAATATTATGTTTTACTCTTATTATTGTGTTGGGGTATTCTTATACTGAAATTACACTGTAACACTATAATGTTGCCATTGTTGCTCTTTTCCAAGTCAGAAAATGATGTCATCATTACGAGGACAAAGAAACAAAAAGTCTTCTTGAATTTCACAGAACCAGCATCATTCTAAAAAGCCAGTGTTGATAACTGTAAAATAAGTTGCGGTCTGCGCCTGTGAGCATAACACATGTCTTAGACTCTCCCAGATTCAGAACTGTATGGTTTACTTCCAGACTGTCATCTAAAATTACTACTACAAAATTAGCTATCATACATAGGCACCAATTCTTCCTCATCATAGCTTATATTTGGTATAAATGCAAATACATACAAAGAACAGCTTACAGTGTTACCGTTGCCAAGAACAGTTTGAGAGTTCCTGCCTGTTACATGTTGCCAGAATGGAAGTTTACCAACATTATCACTCTCCAATATACCTTCTCGTGTCCTGGTATATGGGATACGTCGGGTGTAAAAGCTGAGCTGTTTACATTACTCATCTTATTCATCTTTATCTCTTCTGTAGGTGGCTATGTCACTGTTAAAAACTTCTTTCCTTATGCTTTGCTGCGTGATACAAGTATTGTGTGTAAGGGAATATCTTACCTTGTTCCCCTTACGAGCAATGGCCATTGTCTTATTTCTGCAGGGATGGAATGAAGAACCAACTACAGATTTAAACCTTTTTGCCATACATTTATGTATCTAGATTATTTTTTTCAGTTAGCTGTTAAAATGTGATAGATTGTGCACAATAGAAACACTTTTAGTGTATCTGGTCATATATTTTACACAATAAATAACGTATTTGTTGCCTTTTTTTTTTTTTTTGCTTGCATTTATACTGTAGTGTTGATTTGTTTCCCCATTCTTCAAAAAAAAAAAAGTTATGTTTTGAATAAGTTTGTGCCTAGGTATAACTTTGAAACTGTTTGTTATGAGTATTATTTCTCTGGCGTGTACTTGAACTGTGTGATTGGTCTAGATTTATTTATTTTTCTCTGACCGGATGATTGATATTGCGCAAGTTTCTATTGCTTCTGCTGGAATCGTGTTCTGTTTCGTACTGTCTTTTCTTTTAATCTGTTTAACTGTCTAGAATTCAAATCTTGTACGATGGATAGCATTGGAAAGCATTGTAGGGATGAGGACGCCTTTAACTCTAGCAAGTATTATTCTTTTATTCATAAAACACAGTAGGCATAAGAGAGCTCATATTAATATCATCCATATATAACCATATCCAGAGCTACACTGTAACAGTTGCTTTATCACTCAACAACCCCTCACCCGTCAGGAAGGGGAATCTGGGGAAAAGGAGAGCTGTGGGCTGAAGTAAAAATAGATTTAATGAAACACCATCAATACCAACAAAGGTGTACAAAGTTACACTCTACCAAATGAATATGCAGCAGCCACAATGACAGGCTTTGTCAAATGAACATGCAGTGGTCACAATCAACAGGAGAGCAGCCCTCAGGAGCAGGGAGAAATCAAAGAAGGAGCAAGAGGAAACCCTCAGGAGCTTCCCTTCCTCAGCAAACCTTCTCCCTTTATAATGACACTGTAGGATGGGCTACACTTGTAGCTAACTCAGGTCAGCTGGCCTGGCTGAGTCAAAACCGTGAACACCCTGCCTAGTATGGCTGGGCTGTGGTTCTGTCTCAGCCAAATCAGGACAAATGTCTCCGTATTATTCAAAATAATTTTGTATTTTGACTTGTGTGTGAACATTTAAGCCAAATATTCAGAAGTAGTGATCTGTTTCATAACTTAGTCTTTGACTATCAAAGAGAGGACACTTTATAGTGGATTGCTCTTCCATCTTTAGGATATGAGTGAGCTGATTTTCAGGCTATCAGTTATCCCAAGAAAAGGAGTATTCTAAATACCAAGTCTCTTTCGAAAAATCTGGGTTTGGTCAGCTAAGAGCAGTTGAAATAATTGTTATGGTCATACTTTGAAAAGAAACTATTTAAGGGTGCATAATTCTCTAACCCACATGCAGTATTTAGAAAGCAGAAAGTTTTCTCTGTTATGTGATCATCCCTATAGCAATCAGAGCTCTCTAAAACATGCTTATGAACAACAAGAAACATGTGTCACTTGTTCAGTGGAATTTCAAATCATTTACTATCGAGGCTGGTAAAGAAATAAAAATCAGTTGGACATATAGGGTTTGTGGTAGAGGCAAAAAACTGAAACAAGAGGACAAGAAATGTTCTTTAGCATTCCCTTGGTTAGCTAAATGCTATTCCCATATCATTCCAGGAACAGTTCCTCACCACGAGTATATGCAATCTCATTTTCTTTGTGTCACATAGGAAACAACAAATGCAAAAGGACCAGAATCATTTAGGACCGATCCTTGCTTAAAGTTGCCTTTTAGTTCATCTGAAAACAAGTTGTCTTCCATTTTGACAAAGAATTAGAGAGAAAAATCTCTTAGAAGTACATAAATAACTGCAATTTTGTCCTTTCCAGATGTATGCACGGGGACAGACGGCACCATGTTGCTCTCCATCTACGATGTATAGCATTAGCCTTTACATTAAAAAACAGAAGCAGTGATTATAGTGAACTCTTTTATCCCTTTCTTCTGCCTTTTTATAAGTAGAATTGAAGGTAAAAGGGCATTTTGTCAGAGGAATATGTACTCTGTCTCTAAATATATATAAAAAAAGGAAGACATGAATAGAACATAATTTACAACTTAAAACAAGTAGCCAAAGAGCCATGTTTGATGTTAAAATTTTAACATTTCTAATACCCTAGAAACTCATTGCTTAAATTTAGCATTTGAACATCTATGCAGCTTATAAATACTTTTTTATGCAATATCTTTTCTGCAGACCACTATAGTTAGTCTTTGCTTGATATTACCTTGTAAATTATTGAGGCACTTCCATACAATGCATCACCTTTATTCATTATTAAGTCATTATTAAGAAGACAAGCCACAGAACTCCCATATTTTCACTTGGGTGCTATTAATAACAGAAGAGAGCTAACCAAGGCAGGACAAGAATAAGGATTGTACAGAGAGAAAACTTTTAGATTAAATTTTCTTCTTCACTGGAGAAAAAAAGATAAACGTTTAAGTTTACCTGAAAAAAAATAATAAAAAATACTGGAATGAATTAACCAAAGGTGACAGCAGGTTGAATTGAACTATGCATTATTTTGTTATTTTTATCTTGCTTTTAAAAAAGACATAATTGCTAGTGTACTAGCAATAGGATGGAAAATGCTTCTGTTATTCTGTACTATAACATGAAACGTAGATTTTTAAAGACAAAATTCTTAATTTCAGATATTCAGAGAGTTTCACGTACATTGTATTGGAAGCAATATTTGTAGAACTTTTATTTATTCTTACTTATTTACTTACATATGTTATATTCCAAGGTAGATGACAAGGTTACACGGAAGATAAATGTTTGCTTTTCACATGACAAATGGACAGCATGTGCTTGAAAGACAATATATGAAATTGTGTACCTAAACTCTAGGGGGAAATCTGGAGAAAAAGCTATGCCGTTTTAAATGTAAAACTTTCCACAGACATTTTAGCACACTCTCTTGTTTTCACATGGAGCCCTAATTCTGTACAGCAAACTGAATATTAAGCTAGAAGTAGTTTTCCTGCCACAATTTTATATGTCCTAAATGCTGCTGACAGCTAATGTATTCTCTTACTTGCACCATTTCCAGGGTTGCTATGACACGTAATGCTTTGCTTGAATTCTGTAACAGCTTATAGTTGAACACAAATAAAATCAGTGCAAGTCGTATATGCAGTTTATTATTACATATTCAACATTTTAATAGAAAGCCATGTGTGTATATAACATAAAAGGGTATTAAGCAAATCGGCCGTAAGCACCCTACTGTCAGCATTTGCTTACTGAGTTTAACAACTTTTTGAAAAATTATCGGGTTTTATAAACCTTACCTTACCTTCTTATATACTTTTACCTTTTTGTTTTAAAAGAGAATCACAGAATTCTACACCAACATTAAAAATGGAAGACCTATTTTTTAGAAATTATTTTTTTACTTTTCAACTTGGTCATGTTCATGATCTTTTTTGCTTGCTCTGTTATGAGCATTCATGCAATGTTTTTTCTTAATGCAAATGTAATCTTTCATATGTGGGTAAGAACACTTCGCATGGAAATACTAGGATTCATTATTCACTTAAGGAATGCTGTCTCCTTTTCGGTAAACATCAATTTACCCTAGTGAGCAGCAGAAGCAATACAATGGAATTTAGATGTCTGATCGGGAACTGGAACAATAGGGGTTTTAGAACATTATTGAAGCTGAATCTTGAAAAAAACTAAGGCTGAAATATAGCTTAATATTTCATTTATCATAATGAATAAATCTACAAAAATCTAAATCTGAATGTGAAATTATTTCAGAGAAAAGAAAGGAAATATTAATTGGATCATATTTTCTATTCATGTCTACTGAGAAAAAACAGCCAGTAGTGGATTTCTTTTCAAACTTGTCTATTTCCTATGTCAGGTATGGTGAGAACTCTGGTATTAATATAGAATATTTTCTTAACCAATAGGAATTTTGTATTTATTGTAAAAACTTTTTCAGGAAGGTCAATATAGGACTCCTTACTTGAGTGAAACTAGAACATGGTTTTGGCTGAAAGGTAAATCGAGTTCTTTGCATGATGGGGTGTCAGCATGAGCTGCTTAGTCTCAGATGAGCTTTTTCATGATAGCTTATGTAACATGTTGACCTTGGGATAATTGTCTGGCAGCCACAAAAAAGATTTTTGACTTAACACTTTTTAAACAGGAAGTTTTGCATGAAATCATTAAGGTTCTGAATGCTAGTTTGCTTTAAGTTTATATTACTGATACAATAAAGAGCATTTTACAAATTTTGTATTTTTAGTAATTACATCCGTTCTTTTGAGCATTTGGTATTAGGAAACTCTGGGTTGCTTTTAATGTAAACTGAAACTACTAACTCCATATAACTAAAGTCTGTTGAGGTTATCAAATAGCTGCAATAGATGCCTGTCCTCCCAGTATGACATATTTTGCTTATGTAGAATGGATTGATACAAGAGATAAGAGAAAAATTATGTGAACCTTGAGTTTTGCAGTTTGCTAAGCACCACTTGATACTACTTGCCTTATTTCTCAGGTCTGCTTATATTAAAAAAATTCCATTAATCTTTATTAGAAAGCAAAAAAGATTCTGAGTTTGCGAATGTGACATAGCGTACCAAGAGGATTCAAACCAGAAAAAAAATATTGTTTCTGTTTCATTTAACTGATGACAAGTTTCAAAACTAGCCTATAAAGTAATTCAAATATTCTTTGAGACAAATTTTGGATTTTGAATGGTTTCCATGGTTGAGATTTGCTTCCTTTGTTTTTGTATTCCTCTTTATTTGTATTTGCTCTAAAGAGCATTTCCACAAAAAAAAAAAGAGTTTTGAAGTTGTGTGTCTTTTTTTGGAAGAAAAGAGAATGTAAAAAAAAAATACTTTTTTCCCCTTAAATTTTAGATAGGTCCTTTGAGATCAAGACTTTAATCACTTTCATATTTTTTCTTGCACTACTATTAGGTTTCTATGCTTGGTATTACCTATTAATATGTTTAATTTGGTCTGAATTTGCACCACCTTCAATTTATTCAAGTTTTAGTGGTTGGTTTATGCTGGAGAATCCTAAGATTAGGATTTAAACACTTCGGAAAATGTGTGGATGCAAAGCCCAGACCAGTCTATTTGCAGACCATTAGATAAAATTATTCTGAACGCCTTTATCAGTTTTGTTGACAACAGTGAAGTTTGGTTTTTAAGTGCTAGACCCCTAAATCAGATAAGTTGGGGTGACTGTGCAAATATTCGTAGTATAATGAAAGGATATCAATTCATCCTTGTCAGGATTCTCAGCATCACATGAGTCTGGAAATAAATAAAGACAAACTAGTATGAATCAGGTTCAGCGTATTACCAAATATTATAATATCATAGAAGAAAAGAACAAACAGCTGCTAAACAAAATAAAAAAAATAATGATCAATATTCTCAAAACTGAAAGAACATGTGATATGCACAGATTAAGGGGATTTATTTTGAGTATAATCAATAACGAAAGTCAGAAATTGCTCAATGTTTCCAGCTAGATCATCTCATCATATTCACCATGTCCAAAAGCTAACTTCCTCTCAGCTAGTGTTATAAGAATGACAAATTAGCTCTTGGTGGTTTTTTCCTGGACTTCACAACACTCTGTCAACTGCTGTTGATTGTCCAAACCAGGAGCTTTTACATCATTTTCTACAGGATGTGCTCATATCTCTGGACTCATGTATCATTGTTGTATAACCTCTCCAATAGGGATGAGACTGTGTATAGCAGTGCTGACAATACATCTATGGGTTATACTCACATTATGTATGCTGAGAAACTTGATTTTAGCTTTGCTGGCCAAATCAGAGAGTCATTAAAGGACATCTTGAAAAGCATGGCGCTCTTAAACTGTAAGATTAAACTGAAGGCCAACTGTGTGACACTGGCAATGCTTTTTATTCGGTTTCTGCTGTGTGTAAAAATCTTGCACAGATGTCAGTAAAAAAACCTGAACATTCTGCTGCCTGTCTGTGAGAGAACAGGGATGTTCAGGAGCTCAGGACTGAATCTGTGAATTAGTATTCTAATGGAGGTATCAAAGGGGCACAAAAAAGGCAGCAAAGTCTACATCTCTCCATGAACTGTGTCTGACAGGACTCTTTAAAAGCAAAATATAGTTTAATCTTAGTAGCACCATGAGGCCAATATAACATAAAAATGAAAGTGTGGCTTTTGTTTTTTTCTTGCTGGCATGGGTATCAACAAGTTTCATTACAAAGAATAAATGCTACTTTTTTTTTTAAAAAGAAAGATGAGAAAAACTTGTGGGGGAAGGGTTCATCTTCGAGCCAGCAGACGTAACACAGAACAGGCATTGTTTGTAAGTGTGTTGAGGCAGAAAATGACATTTGCGTAGCCATTTTTCAGAGGAGAAACATGCTGTCAGAAGTAGTAGAATTTTAAATTTCAAATCCATGATTCATCCAGTCATTCTGTTTTTCCAATCTGTTCAATGCTTTCAGCCCTCCATTTCATAGAAAGTCCTTTGCTTAACCATTTTCTTTCTTTTTCTTCCTTCCTTGCGGCACGGAATCGCATAATCTCCTGAAAGCTCACCAAAACCTTCCTGTTGGCTGTTAACCTATCCATTCCTTTCACTGTCCCTGTGGCACAGCAGCACCTACCTGCAGCTGCACTGCTTCCAAATTCCATCTTCCTTTTCTTACACTTATTCTTTCTTCACATATTATCTGCATCTTTCTGAATGTATCCAGCCTTCTGTTCCCTTTTATCCCCCTTTATATTACTGTAGAATACTTGGCTTACAGTGGATTATCCAGTAATACTTGGTCTGTCATTGGACCCTTTCCTTTCTCAGTCTTCAGAGATAGCCAAGTCTGAAAATTAACCAGTAAAAGGCATTTTTGTAGTCTTTCATTTAGTCAAAAATGTGATTGCCTGCTTATTAAACTAATACATATTTGAGCCATTAGAACAGATGTTGGTATTTCCGTTAATTCAAGTAGTCTGTGTGGTGTGGTTTGTTTTGTTTTGTACTGTTTTAAAATTTCTAATTATTTGTATTACAAAATTCCAGTATATCCAAACGAGGAAACTCAGTATTTCTTAAGAGTCAGGATTGAAAAAACCCCACAGATGGTATTAATAAAGATCTGTTGATACTGAGAATATAAATTGAGATTCCCTGTTGAAAATCCAGGTCTAAATCTAAGGAACCACTTTCTATGCAGGCAGCCTGTCAAAATAAACAGGACTGGTGGAACACTAGCCTGAGAAGATTAATGCACAAGCTTCCTCTGAATTAAGCTGAGCTTTCTAGGGAAGACCAAAGGACTCTGACACACAGTTCCCAGTGACAACGAACACCTGACTTCCCCAGGCCTTAATGAAAAATCGTAGCATAAGGCCATTTAGTTTGGCCTCTGACTGTCTCAGTTTGTGCAGATACAAGCTGCACATTCTTCCTAACTACCTACTGCTGTGCTCACTGCCGCTAGATTGTGTTGTGCACAAGAGACAGAAATTAGCAAATGCTGATGATAAACACCTCGTGGAAGAACACTTAGATTAAATAAAGCTATAGTTTAAATGGCATACGAATATCTGATTTTCAGTTATTCATTTTAGAGGGGGATTTAGTGAACACTACACATGCTTTTGCTTCATTTCAGTGGATTATATGTCATGAAAACTGTCACACTGACAATTTTTGGATATATTTCTGGGTGTCTATCCTAGACTGCAGAGATGCCTTTTAAAGGAGAGTGGCTGTCAGAAAGAATATCAGTTAGTGCCTGTTGATGGAGTGGGGTTTGTTGTTGACATCTTTATAGCAGAAAGTCCAATCATCTCATCTGCCGTCAGGCCATAAACAGCCGTTAGATTTGTTTTCATACCTGCTACCCTGAAGTGCATTTCAGTTGACAACTGCAATGTTGGACCAGTCCTTTACTGTGGTACAGGAGCCTGATTGAAGTTAATGGGGACTGGAGAAGGCCCCAGGATGCTAAAAGATAGTAAGCAGCTCTATAATTGAATTGTCTTATAGTCTCCTTTGGATTAAGTTATTGGTTTTATACGTTATGCTAACATATACCATTGCTATTCTTAAAGAGCAGAATAAAACAGAAATCAATTATACTATTATATCTTTATTACCATTATTCATATAGGCATCTAAGAGTGGCAATTAATGTTTAAATATGTAACTCTTTAGGAGGGGTACATGAAAAAAAATTATGTTGTCAACTAACTTCAAAATCCAGTATTGCTTCTTAAAAGACTAGGATTTGCTGATTTAACAACTACAAAAAAATAGATGAAGCTCCTTGTTTCAATGAGTCACGGAGTAGTGTGTACACAACTGAGTCCTTTATGGCATGTTGTAACAATGTATCTTTCTTCATGGAGAGAAAAATAAAAAGAAAAATATGAGTCTTTCAAGACTCCTTGACAGGCCGCCGATCAGTGCCAGTTTAGTTTCCTGAAGCACAGTACCACTAATCCATTTCTAAATTTCCATTCAGTCCCTTAACACCTTTAACTTTAGGTATGTCGGGTTATGCAAACGCATAGAAGATAAGATACAGGAAACATTAAGGTACTCAAAAAGCTGCATGAAGCTAATCAGTCATCAGCTTTTTAGTACCTCCAGAGGTGCAAGGTTACCATAGTTGATTAGTGTTACTACATGCACTGCCTGCATTTATTTCTTTCCAGTTTTAACTGTAGGAGAGTGCGTGCACATTTGAGAAGTTTAAAGATGCAATTGAAACTTCTTTCATAATTACAACAGGATTCAAGAGATTACTTCATTAGAAATTTCATATTATCTGAATTTTTTTATAGTAATACATCTCCGTAAATCTTGTCTAGTTTTGCATCCATTCTTATTGTTTGAAATTGACAACGCAACAGGGATATTGATAATATTCAAAGCTGTCTGTGTCAAATCAACTCCAGAGCTATGTATCTTGCAGAATTCATTGCACCACAAATCTCTCTTAAACTTTAGAGACAATGATACAGTTTTCATCCATATGTTCTGTTATGTGCATATGTATGTGTTGTGCATATCAGAATCTTTATGATTTGATTTCTCTTTATAAATATTTTCATATTGATGTTGTGGAGAAAAATATAATAAGAAATCTCCTTTTTCAAATCTAGTTGGAGATAGTTTTGGTCAAATACACTGATGCTGAACATCGTCACAGCTTTATTAACTGAATGGGCCTATACATAGTCACACTAACTGAAGATCTGATGTTATGTGCTAAATTTGAAAATCAAAGAAACAACAAGATAACTTATTTTAAAAAGTTGCTAGCCTTCAATGCATATATACTCCAGCATGTTATTTTCTCTCTCAGTTAAATTTCCTTTAAAAAAATATTTTTATAAGGACATGCCAGATAAAATTCTGTAAAATTATTATTACACTAATTAGCATTATAGACGTTGATGTCATGGAGATGTTTTCACTTTTTGGCATTGTCCTGGGTTACAGTGTAAAATGTGCCAAAAGAAAAAAAAAAATTCTATTACCATCTTCAGGAGCTGTTGAGACCAGGTGGGGCGGTGCTCCCTGCCTCCCCCCTCCGGACTATCTCCTGTTACTGGGCACAACAATGCCTTATCGCCTGACCCATCGATAACTCGCTCCTGGGCTATCTCCTGTTAATGGCCCATCAAGGAACTGCCTCACGACTCCCCATCCTATTGTGAGATGCTCCGCCCGGGGGGAAGGAGCCAAGCAGTCCATGCCAAATAAAAACGGAGATTTTGAACACCCTAGCCGCCTTTCTTCCACTGGATTCCCAGAGGAGTTTTTCCCCCACTGGAGTTCCAGAGGACAAGAGCTACCTGCCGACCACTGGACCTTCGGAGGAAGACCAGACTCTTTTACCTGATTGCTGCTTCCACAGAACTACACCCATCACTTCAGGAGGACTGCAGCCAGCATCTTATCGGACTGCTACTGCCACCCTAACAGGGTGTCAGGTTGTATTCCTGACTCTTGTCAGTGTAAACCAGTGGGTTGTTTGTTTTTCCCTGCCTTGTGTTATATACATATATATATTAGTAAAGAACTGTTATTCCTATTCCCCATATCTTTGCCTGAAGGCCCGTTAATTTCAAAATTATAATAGTTTGGAGGGAAGGGGGTTGCACTCTCCATTTCAAGGGAGGCTCCTGCCTTCCTCCACAGACACCTGTCTTTTCAAACCAAGACGGATTTTGGCGCCCAACGTGGGGCTCGAGGGCATCGAGAGATAAAGGAATAACGGTTTTTGTGCATTGGCTATAGATTCCTTGTTAAGTGGCATCATGTGGGCTAGCTTATCCCGGTTCGTGTGGCATGTGGTGGTGGCTGTATTTCTCCCATTTGCAGGCCCTTATCTAAACAGGGGTCCTATAACTAAGGCTACCGTGACTGTTATCCGGTTTGTTTTATGGATTAATAAGGTGAGGAATTCATGGCTTATTAACTTCCTCTGGAAGGCGGGCACATGGATTCGGCGCTATCAAACACTAAATGTATGCTTTTGGGGTTACTTTAATAATGGTACCTACTGTGAGGAAATGACACCGGGAGAAACTTTCTCCCAACCCCTAACCCAGCTCTTTGGGTCTACTCCACCAGTTTTCGAAGGATTCAGAGCTTTCCTAAGTGCCAATGATATCATACAGTGGCTGGTGTTGCTGATAATCCTGTTTTAGTCAGTATTCAGAGATCAGGGGAGATTGGCTTGGATAACTACCCTGACTAGGAATGCTGCTCCAGAATCTGACCCTGCCTCACAGCTCACATCAGAAATGAACCACTCGGATTGGGTGAAGGAGATACGTGAGATGGGCCAGATGCTGAAGGAGTGCATTCTCTCAGCTGCTGGGAATCCCTCCTCCTGCCTCGAAGAGGGAGAGTCTAATGGTGCAGCAGTAGAACCCACAGACGTTACAACCGTCCAGGTTCCAGCTGAAACGCAAGGGCAGTCAGAGCCAGCAGCAGTCGCCCCTGTGGAAACGAGGAAATCTAAGATGAAATCAGAGAGCTCAGTTAAGAAAGGAGGGCCCTCAGAACCTGCAGGCGAGCCAGTGGTTGAGATAATCACCGAGTCCCTGACGTATGACAGTCTCCGTAATCTGCACAAAGACATCGTACGGCGGGGGCGTGAGGCTTTTACAACCTGGTTACTTCGGGTCTGGGATCTTATGGGTACGGGTGTGCAACTGGATGGCAGTGAGGCAAGGAATTTGGGACCCTTGACTCAGGTGTCAATCTGGTATTTGTAAGGGAGCCGGGGACCCTTTCCCTCTGGGAGCGGCTTTTAACGAGTGTGAGAGAGAGGTTTGTCCACAGAGAGAGAGAGAATGCAGGAGCACCATCATAGAATGCGCTGGAAGACCCTTGAGGAAGGGATCCAGCAGCTGAGAGAAGTGGCAGTATTGGAGGTACTCTTTGGGAGGGATGGACAGCATGGTAATGACCCTGACAAAGTCAGGTGCACAGGGCAAATGTTGTGGAATCTGGCAAATCTAGGGCCATCTGAATACTCCACCTTCATTGCAATGATTAATGCAGATAACGACCGAGAGACAGTGGGTTCTGTCACGAGCAAGCTTAGAAATTTTGAAAGCATGATCAATGGCCCAATGCAGGCTAACGTTTCTGCTGTGATTAAGAGCCTACAAGAGGAGATGAGGGAAATAAAGGAGGAGGTGAGGAGGAGCAGTTCCCATTTGGCACCGGTACAAGTCACAGGCCCCAAAGTCGGAGCCCAACGTCCCCCAGCTAGAGGGAGAGGGTACACCCCACGAGCTGAGCTATGGTACTTCCTGCGCGACCATGGGGAAGACATGGGAAGGTGGGATGGGAAACCCACTTCTGTCCTGGCAGCACGGGTGCGTCAACTCAAGGAGGGAAACGCTAACCGGGGGAGTAACACTAAAGTGAAGGTAGCCTCAACCTCCCAGGACCGAGCTGCCAGATATTACAGAAGGGAGGATGATCTGACAGATCCCCTTGAAGGAACCTCTAGTATGTATGTCCAGGAAGGAAATGGTAACCAGTGCTAGAGGGGCCCTGCCTCTAGCCAGGGAGAGGCACGGGAAAACCGGATATTTTGGACGGTGTGGATCCGATGGCCTGGCACGTCAGAGCCACAAAAATACAAAGCGTTAGTTGATACTGGTGCGCAGTGTACCCTAATGCCATCGGGACATGTGGGGGCAGAACCTGTTTCCATTGCCGGGGTAACGGGGGGATCGCAGCAATTGACTCTGTTGGAAGCCGAGGTGAGCCTTACTGGGAAGGAGTGGCAGAAACATCCGATTGTGACTGGCCCAGAGGCCCCGTGTATTCTGGGCATAGACTTCCTCCGGAACGGCTATTACAAGGACCCAAAAGGTCTCAGGTGGGCATTTGGGATAGCTGCTGTGGAGGCAGAGGGCATTAGGCAATTGAACACCTTGCCCGGACTATCAGAAAACCCATCTGCAGTAGGACTCTTGAAGGTGGAAGAGCAACAAGTGCCAATTGCCACCTCGACAGTGCACCGCCGGCAGTATCGGACGAATCGAGATGCCGTGATCCCCATCCACAAAATGATCCGCGAGCTGGAGAGTCAAGGGGTGGTCAGCAAGACCCACTCACCCTTCAACAGCCCCATTTGGCCTGTGCGCAAGTCTGACGGAGAATGGAGATTGACTGTGGACTATCGTGGCTTGAATGAAGTGACTCCACCGTTGAGCGCTGCCGTGCCGGACATGCTGGAACTCCAGTACGAGCTGGAGTCCAAGGCAGCAAAGTGGTATGCCACTATTGACATTGCCAATGCTTTTTTCTCCATTCCTCTGGCAGCAGAATGCAGGCCTCAGTTTGCCTTCACCTGGAGGGGCGTACAGTACACCTGGAACCGACTGCCCCAGGGCTGGAAGCACAGTCCCACCATCTGCCATGGACTGATCCAGGCTGCACTGGAAAAGGGTGAAGCTCCGGAACATCTGCAGTACATCGATGACATCATTGTGTGGGGGAGCACAGCAAAGGAAGTATTTGGGAAAGGAGAGAAGATCATCCAGATTCTCCTGGAAGCTGGTTTTGCCATCAAGAAGAGCAAAGTCAAGGGACCTGCCCGAGAGATCCAGTTCCTGGGGGTAAAGTGGCAAGACGGACGGCGTCAGATCCCCACCGAGGTCATCAATAAGATCACTGCGATGTCTCCACCAACCAGCAAGAAGGAAACACAGGCTTTCCTAGGCGCCATAGGTTTTTGGAGAATGCACATTCCTGAGTACAGCCAGATCGTGAGCCCTCTGTACCTGGTTACCCGCAAGAAGAACGATTTCCACTGGGGCCCTGAACAGCAACAAGCTTTTGCCCAAATCAAGCGGGAGATCGCTCATGCGCTAGCCCTTGGCCCAGTCAGGACGGGACCAGAGGTGAGGAACGTGCTCTACTCTGCGGCCGGGAACAATGGTTTGTCCTGGAGCCTTTGGCAGAAGGTGCCTGGAGAGACTCGTGGCCGACCACTGGGATTCTGGAGTCGAAGTTATAGAGGGTCTGAGGCCAACTACACTCCCACAGAGAAGGAAATCCTAGCAGCCTATGAAGGAGTCCAAGCCGCCTCGGAAGTGATTGGCACCGAAGCACAACTCCTCCTGGCACCCCGACTACCGGTGCTGGGGTGGATGTTTAAAGGAAAGGTTCCTTCCACCCACCACGCCACTGACGCCACATGGAGCAAATGGATTGCCCTCATCACACAACGCGCCCGTATTGGAAACCCAAATCGCCCTGGGATTTTGGAGATAATTACGAACTGGCCGGAAGGTGAAGACTTTGGCCTCACTGACGAAGAGGAGCAGGAACAAGTGACGCGGGCTGAAGAAGCTCCACCGTACAACCAACTACCAGCAGAGGAAACACGATATGCTCTTTTCACTGACGGTTCCTGTCGCATCGTAGGGATGAACCGGAAGTGGAAAGCAGCCGTATGGAGCCCCACACGACAGGTCGCACAAGCTACTGAAGGAGAAGGTGGATCAAGTCAACTTGCTGAACTCAAAGCCGTTCAACTAGCCCTGGACATTGCTGAAAGAGAGAAGTGGCCAAAGCTCTACCTTTATACTGATTCGCGGATGGTAGCCAATGCTCTGTGGGGCTGGCTGGAAAGGTGGAATAAGGCCAACTGGCAGCGTAGGGGAAAACCAATTTGGGCTGCTGATGAGTGGAAAGCTATTGCCACTCGGGTAAAGAAGCTACCTGTGAGGGTCCGTCATGTAGATGCTCATGTCCCCAGGAGTCGGGCTAATGAAGAACATCGTAACAATGAACAGGTAGATCAGGCTGCAAAAATAGAGGTGTCCCAGATAGACTTAGATTGGCAACATAAAGGAGAGTTGTTCTTAGCTCGATGGGCCCATGATGCCTCAGGCCATCAAGGCAGAGAGGCCACTTATAAATGGGCACGGGACCGAGGGGTGGATCTAACCATGAACAGTATCTCCCAGGTTATCCAAGACTGTGAGACCTGCGCTGCGATCAAGCAGGCCAAGCGGGTAAAGCCTCTGTGGTACGGTGGACGATGGTCAAAGTACAGGTATGGGGAAGCCTGGCAAATTGACTACATCACTCTTCCCCAAACCCGTCAAGGCAAGCGCTACGTGCTGACCATGGTGGAAGCAACCACTGGGTGGCTGGAGACCTACCCTGTGCCTCATGCTACTGCCCAGAACACCATCTTGGGCCTGGAAAAGCAAGTTCTTTGGAGACATGGCACCCCTGAGAGAATCGAGTCAGACAACGGGACACATTTCAAGAACAGCCTCATAAGCACTTGGGCCAGAGAACATGGAATCGAATGGATAGATCATATCCCTTATCATGCACCAGCTGCCGGGAAAGTTGAACGGTGCAATGGGCTACTTAAGACTACCCTAAAAGCACTTGGAGGGGGGACTTTCAAAAATTGGGAACTGAACTTAGCAAAGGCCACCTGGATGGTCAATACCCGAGGGTCCATCAATCGAGCTGGTCCCGCCCAGTCTGGACCCTTGCACACAGTGGACGGAGATAAAGTCCCTGTGGTACACACGAGAGGTATGTTAGGAAAGACTGTTTGGATTAATCCCACATCAGGCAAAGGCACACCCCTCCGTGGGGTTGTTTTTGCTCAAGGACCTGGTTACACTTGGTGGGTAATGCAGAAAAATGGGGAAACCCGTTGTGTACCACAAGGAGACCTAATTTTAAGTGAGAACTCTGTGTAAGGTTTCATTGTGTATATATGTATCTATGTATCTGTAAGGGGGCATTGGGTTGGGTACGGTGCAGATGGTAATAGAATAAGGGGTGGATTATGTCCTGGGTTACAGTGTAAAATGTGCCAAAAGAAAAAAAAATATTCTATTACCATCTTCAGGAGCTGTTGAGACCAGGTGGGGCGGTGCTCCCTGCCTCCCCCCCCCCCCCCCCCCGGACTATCTCCTGTTACTGGGCACAACAATGCCTTATCGCCTGACCCATCGATAACTCGCTCCTGGGCTATCTCCTGTTAATGGCCCATCAAGGAACTGCCTCACGACTCCCCATCCTATTGTGAGATGCTCCGCCCGGGGGGAAGGAGCCAAGCAGTCCATGCCAAATAAAAACGGAGATTTTGAACACCCTAGCCGCCTTTCTTCCACTGGATTCCCAGAGGAGTTTTTCCCCCACTGGAGTTCCAGAGGACAAGAGCTACCTGCCGACCACTGGACCTTCGGAGGAAGACCAGACTCTTTTACCTGATTGCTGCTTCCACAGAACTACACCCATCACTTCAGGAGGACTGCAGCCAGCATCTTATCGGACTGCTACTGCCACCCTAACAGGGTGTCAGGTTGTATTCCTGACTCTTGTCAGTGTAAACCAGTGGGTTGTTTGTTTTTCCCTGCCTTGTGTTATATACATATATATATTAGTAAAGAACTGTTATTCCTATTCCCCATATCTTTGCCTGAAGGCCCGTTAATTTCAAAATTATAATAGTTTGGAGGGAAGGGGGTTGCACTCTCCATTTCAAGGGAGGCTCCTGCCTTCCTCCACAGACACCTGTCTTTTCAAACCAAGACGGATTTTGGCGCCCAACGTGGGGCTCGAGGGCATCGAGAGATAAAGGAATAACGGTTTTTGTGCATTGGCTATAGATTCCTTGTTAAGTGGCATCATGTGGGCTAGCTTATCCCGGTTCGTGTGGCATGTGGTGGTGGCTGTATTTCTCCCATTTGCAGGCCCTTATCTAAACAGGGATCCTATAACTAAGGCTACCGTGACTGTTATCCGGTTTGTTTTATGGATTAATAAGGTGAGGAATTCATGGCTTATTAACTTCCTCTGGAAGGCGGGCACATGGATTCGGCGCTATCAAACACTAAATGTATGCTTTTGGGGTTACTTTAATAATGGTACCTACTGTGAGGAAATGACACCGGGAGAAACTTTCTCCCAACCCCTAACCCAGCTCTTTGGGTCTACTCCACCAGTTTTCGAAGGATTCAGAGCTTTCCTAAGTGCCAATGATATCATACAGTGGCTGGTGTTGCTGATAATCCTGTTTTAGTCAGTATTCAGAGATCAGGGGAGATTGGCTTGGATAACTACCCTGACTAGGAATGCTGCTCCAGAATCTGACCCTGCCTCACAGCTCACATCAGAAATGAACCACTCGGATTGGGTGAAGGAGATACGTGAGATGGGCCAGATGCTGAAGGAGTGCATTCTCTCAGCTGCTGGGAATCCCTCCTCCTGCCTCGAAGAGGGAGAGTCTAATGGTGCAGCAGTAGAACCCACAGACGTTACAACCGTCCAGGTTCCAGCTGAAACGCAAGGGCAGTCAGAGCCAGCAGCAGTCGCCCCTGTGGAAACGAGGAAATCTAAGATGAAATCAGAGAGCTCAGTTAAGAAAGGAGGGCCCTCAGAACCTGCAGGCGAGCCAGTGGTTGAGATAATCACCGAGTCCCTGACGTATGACAGTCTCCGTAATCTGCACAAAGACATCGTACGGCGGGGGCGTGAGGCTTTTACAACCTGGTTACTTCGGGTCTGGGATCTTATGGGTACGGGTGTGCAACTGGATGGCAGTGAGGCAAGGAATTTGGGACCCTTGACTCAGGTGTCAATCTGGTATTTGTAAGGGAGCCGGGGACCCTTTCCCTCTGGGAGCGGCTTTTAACGAGTGTGAGAGAGAGGTTTGTCCACAGAGAGAGAGAGAATGCAGGAGCACCATCATAGAATGCGCTGGAAGACCCTTGAGGAAGGGATCCAGCAGCTGAGAGAAGTGGCAGTATTGGAGGTACTCTTTGGGAGGGATGGACAGCATGGTAATGACCCTGACAAAGTCAGGTGCACAGGGCAAATGTTGTGGAATCTGGCAAATCTAGGGCCATCTGAATACTCCACCTTCATTGCAATGATTAATGCAGATAACGACCGAGAGACAGTGGGTTCTGTCACGAGCAAGCTTAGAAATTTTGAAAGCATGATCAATGGCCCAATGCAGGCTAACGTTTCTGCTGTGATTAAGAGCCTACAAGAGGAGATGAGGGAAATAAAGGAGGAGGTGAGGAGGAGCAGTTCCCATTTGGCACCGGTACAAGTCACAGGCCCCAAAGTCGGAGCCCAACGTCCCCCAGCTAGAGGGAGAGGGTACACCCCACGAGCTGAGCTATGGTACTTCCTGCGCGACCATGGGGAAGACATGGGAAGGTGGGATGGGAAACCCACTTCTGTCCTGGCAGCACGGGTGCGTCAACTCAAGGAGGGAAACGCTAACCGGGGGAGTAACGCTAAAGTGAAGGTAGCCTCAACCTCCCAGGACCGAGCTGCCAGATATTACAGAAGGGAGGATGATCTGACAGATCCCCTTGAAGGAACCTCTAGTATGTATGTCCAGGAAGGAAATGGTAACCAGTGCTAGAGGGGCCCTGCCTCTAGCCAGGGAGAGGCACGGGAAAACCGGATATTTTGGACGGTGTGGATCCGATGGCCTGGCACGTCAGAGCCACAAAAATACAAAGCGTTAGTTGATACTGGTGCGCAGTGTACCCTAATGCCATCGGGACATGTGGGGGCAGAACCTGTTTCCATTGCCGGGGTAACGGGGGGATCGCAGCAATTGACTCTGTTGGAAGCCGAGGTGAGCCTTACTGGGAAGGAGTGGCAGAAACATCCGATTGTGACTGGCCCAGAGGCCCCGTGTATTCTGGGCATAGACTTCCTCCGGAACGGCTATTACAAGGACCCAAAAGGTCTCAGGTGGGCATTTGGGATAGCTGCTGTGGAGGCAGAGGGCATTAGGCAATTGAACACCTTGCCCGGACTATCAGAAAACCCATCTGCAGTAGGACTCTTGAAGGTGGAAGAGCAACAAGTGCCAATTGCCACCTCGACAGTGCACCGCCGGCAGTATCGGACGAATCGAGATGCCGTGATCCCCATCCACAAAATGATCCGCGAGCTGGAGAGTCAAGGGGTGGTCAGCAAGACCCACTCACCCTTCAACAGCCCCATTTGGCCTGTGCGCAAGTCTGACGGAGAATGGAGATTGACTGTGGACTATCGTGGCTTGAATGAAGTGACTCCACCGTTGAGCGCTGCCGTGCCGGACATGCTGGAACTCCAGTACGAGCTGGAGTCCAAGGCAGCAAAGTGGTATGCCACTATTGACATTGCCAATGCTTTTTTCTCCATTCCTCTGGCAGCAGAATGCAGGCCTCAGTTTGCCTTCACCTGGAGGGGCGTACAGTACACCTGGAACCGACTGCCCCAGGGGTGGAAGCACAGTCCCACCATCTGCCATGGACTGATCCAGGCTGCACTGGAAAAGGGTGAAGCTCCAGAACATCTGCAGTACATCGATGACATCATTGTGTGGGGGAGCACAGCAAAGGAAGTATTTGGGAAAGGAGAGAAGATCATCCAGATTCTCCTGGAAGCTGGTTTTGCCATCAAGAAGAGCAAAGTCAAGGGACCTGCCCGAGAGATCCAGTTCCTGGGGGTAAAGTGGCAAGACGGACGGCGTCAGATCCCCACCGAGGTCATCAATAAGATCACTGCGATGTCTCCACCAACCAGCAAGAAGGAAACACAGGCTTTCCTAGGCGCCATAGGTTTTTGGAGAATGCACATTCCTGAGTACAGCCAGATCGTGAGCCCTCTGTACCTGGTTACCCGCAAGAAGAACGATTTCCACTGGGGCCCTGAACAGCAACAAGCTTTTGCCCAAATCAAGCGGGAGATCGCTCATGCGCTAGCCCTTGGCCCAGTCAGGACGGGACCAGAGGTGAGGAACGTGCTCTACTCTGCGGCCGGGAACAATGGTTTGTCCTGGAGCCTTTGGCAGAAGGTGCCTGGAGAGACTCGTGGCCGACCACTGGGATTCTGGAGTCGAAGTTATAGAGGGTCTGAGGCCAACTACACTCCCACAGAGAAGGAAATCCTAGCAGCCTATGAAGGAGTCCAAGCCGCCTCGGAAGTGATTGGCACCGAAGCACAACTCCTCCTGGCACCCCGACTACCGGTGCTGGGGTGGATGTTTAAAGGAAAGGTTCCTTCCACCCACCACGCCACTGACGCCACATGGAGCAAATGGATTGCCCTCATCACACAACGCGCCCGTATTGGAAACCCAAATCGCCCTGGGATTTTGGAGATAATTACGAACTGGCCGGAAGGTGAAGACTTTGGCCTCACTGACGAAGAGGAGCAGGAACAAGTGACGCGGGCTGAAGAAGCTCCACCGTACAACCAACTACCAGCAGAGGAAACACGATATGCTCTTTTCACTGACGGTTCCTGTCGCATCGTAGGGATGAACCGGAAGTGGAAAGCAGCCGTATGGAGCCCCACACGACAGGTCGCACAAGCTACTGAAGGAGAAGGTGGATCAAGTCAACTTGCTGAACTCAAAGCCGTTCAACTAGCCCTGGACATTGCTGAAAGAGAGAAGTGGCCAAAGCTCTACCTTTATACTGATTCGCGGATGGTAGCCAATGCTCTGTGGGGCTGGCTGGAAAGGTGGAATAAGGCCAACTGGCAGCGTAGGGGAAAACCAATTTGGGCTGCTGATGAGTGGAAAGCTATTGCCACTCGGGTAAAGAAGCTACCTGTGAGGGTCCGTCATGTAGATGCTCATGTCCCCAGGAGTCGGGCTAATGAAGAACATCGTAACAATGAACAGGTAGATCAGGCTGCAAAAATAGAGGTGTCCCAGATAGACTTAGATTGGCAACATAAAGGAGAGTTGTTCTTAGCTCGATGGGCCCATGATGCCTCAGGCCATCAAGGCAGAGAGGCCACTTATAAATGGGCACGGGACCGAGGGGTGGATCTAACCATGAACAGTATCTCCCAGGTTATCCAAGACTGTGAGACCTGCGCTGCGATCAAGCAGGCCAAGCGGGTAAAGCCTCTGTGGTACGGTGGACGATGGTCAAAGTACAGGTATGGGGAAGCCTGGCAAATTGACTACATCACTCTTCCCCAAACCCGTCAAGGCAAGCGCTACGTGCTGACCATGGTGGAAGCAACCACTGGGTGGCTGGAGACCTACCCTGTGCCTCATGCTACTGCCCAGAACACCATCTTGGGCCTGGAAAAGCAAGTTCTTTGGAGACATGGCACCCCTGAGAGAATCGAGTCAGACAACGGGACACATTTCAAGAACAGCCTCATAAGCACTTGGGCCAGAGAACATGGAATCGAATGGATAGATCATATCCCTTATCATGCACCAGCTGCCGGGAAAGTTGAACGGTGCAATGGGCTACTTAAGACTACCCTAAAAGCACTTGGAGGGGGGACTTTCAAAAATTGGGAACTGAACTTAGCAAAGGCCACCTGGATGGTCAATACCCGAGGGTCCATCAATCGAGCTGGTCCCGCCCAGTCTGGACCCTTGCACACAGTGGACGGAGATAAAGTCCCTGTGGTACACACGAGAGGTATGTTAGGAAAGACTGTTTGGATTAATCCCACATCAGGCAAAGGCACACCCCTCCGTGGGGTTGTTTTTGCTCAAGGACCTGGTTACACTTGGTGGGTAATGCAGAAAAATGGGGAAACCCGTTGTGTACCACAAGGAGACCTAATTTTAAGTGAGAACTCTGTGTAAGGTTTCATTGTGTATATATGTATCTATGTATCTGTAAGGGGGCATTGGGTTGGGTACGGTGCAGATGGTAATAGAATAAGGGGTGGATTATGTCCTGGGTTACAGTGTAAAATGTGCCAAAAGAAAAAAAAATATTCTATTACCATCTTCAGGAGCTGTTGAGACCAGGTGGGGCGGTGCTCCCTGCCTCCCCCCCCCCCCCCCCCGGACTATCTCCTGTTACTGGGCACAACAATGCCTTATCGCCTGACCCATCGATAACTCGCTCCTGGGCTATCTCCTGTTAATGGCCCATCAAGGAACTGCCTCACGACTCCCCATCCTATTGTGAGATGCTCCGCCCGGGGGGAAGGAGCCAAGCAGTCCATGCCAAATAAAAACGGAGATTTTGAACACCCTAGCCGCCTTTCTTCCACTGGATTCCCAGAGGAGTTTTTCCCCCACTGGAGTTCCAGAGGACAAGAGCTACCTGCCGACCACTGGACCTTCGGAGGAAGACCAGACTCTTTTACCTGATTGCTGCTTCCACAGAACTACACCCATCACTTCAGGAGGACTGCAGCCAGCATCTTATCGGACTGCTACTGCCACCCTAACAGGGTGTCAGGTTGTATTCCTGACTCTTGTCAGTGTAAACCAGTGGGTTGTTTGTTTTTCCCTGCCTTGTGTTATATACATATATATATTAGTAAAGAACTGTTATTCCTATTCCCCATATCTTTGCCTGAAGGCCCGTTAATTTCAAAATTATAATAGTTTGGAGGGAAGGGGGTTGCACTCTCCATTTCAAGGGAGGCTCCTGCCTTCCTCCACAGACACCTGTCTTTTCAAACCAAGACGGATTTTGGCGCCCAACGTGGGGCTCGAGGGCATCGAGAGATAAAGGAATAACGGTTTTTGTGCATTGGCTATAGATTCCTTGTTAAGTGGCATCATGTGGGCTAGCTTATCCCGGTTCGTGTGGCATGTGGTGGTGGCTGTATTTCTCCCATTTGCAGGCCCTTATCTAAACAGGGGTCCTATAACTAAGGCTACCGTGACTGTTATCCGGTTTGTTTTATGGATTAATAAGGTGAGGAATTCATGGCTTATTAACTTCCTCTGGAAGGCGGGCACATGGATTCGGCGCTATCAAACACTAAATGTATGCTTTTGGGGTTACTTTAATAATGGTACCTACTGTGAGGAAATGACACCGGGAGAAACTTTCTCCCAACCCCTAACCCAGCTCTTTGGGTCTACTCCACCAGTTTTCGAAGGATTCAGAGCTTTCCTAAGTGCCAATGATATCATACAGTGGCTGGTGTTGCTGATAATCCTGTTTTAGTCAGTATTCAGAGATCAGGGGAGATTGGCTTGGATAACTACCCTGACTAGGAATGCTGCTCCAGAATCTGACCCTGCCTCACAGCTCACATCAGAAATGAACCACTCGGATTGGGTGAAGGAGATACGTGAGATGGGCCAGATGCTGAAGGAGTGCATTCTCTCAGCTGCTGGGAATCCCTCCTCCTGCCTCGAAGGGGGAGAGTCTAATGGTGCAGCAGTAGAACCCACAGACGTTACAACCGTCCAGGTTCCAGCTGAAACGCAAGGGCAGTCAGAGCCAGCAGCAGTCGCCCCTGTGGAAACGAGGAAATCTAAGATGAAATCAGAGAGCTCAGTTAAGAAAGGAGGGCCCTCAGAACCTGCAGGCGAGCCAGTGGTTGAGATAATCACCGAGTCCCTGACGTATGACAGTCTCCGTAATCTGCACAAAGACATCGTACGGCGGGGGCGTGAGGCTTTTACAACCTGGTTACTTCGGGTCTGGGATCTTATGGGTACGGGTGTGCAACTGGATGGCAGTGAGGCAAGGAATTTGGGACCCTTGACTCAGGTGTCAATCTGGTATTTGTAAGGGAGCCGGGGACCCTTTCCCTCTGGGAGCGGCTTTTAACGAGTGTGAGAGAGAGGTTTGTCCACAGAGAGAGAGAGAATGCAGGAGCACCATCATAGAATGCGCTGGAAGACCCTTGAGGAAGGGATCCAGCAGCTGAGAGAAGTGGCAGTATTGGAGGTACTCTTTGGGAGGGATGGACAGCATGGTAATGACCCTGACAAAGTCAGGTGCACAGGGCAAATGTTGTGGAATCTGGCAAATCTAGGGCCATCTGAATACTCCACCTTCATTGCAATGATTAATGCAGATAACGACCGAGAGACAGTGGGTTCTGTCACGAGCAAGCTTAGAAATTTTGAAAGCATGATCAATGGCCCAATGCAGGCTAACGTTTCTGCTGTGATTAAGAGCCTACAAGAGGAGATGAGGGAAATAAAGGAGGAGGTGAGGAGGAGCAGTTCCCATTTGGCACCGGTACAAGTCACAGGCCCCAAAGTCGGAGCCCAACGTCCCCCAGCTAGAGGGAGAGGGTACACCCCACGAGCTGAGCTATGGTACTTCCTGCGCGACCATGGGGAAGACATGGGAAGGTGGGATGGGAAACCCACTTCTGTCCTGGCAGCACGGGTGCGTCAACTCAAGGAGGGAAACGCTAACCGGGGGAGTAACACTAAAGTGAAGGTAGCCTCAACCTCCCAGGACCGAGCTGCCAGATATTACAGAAGGGAGGATGATCTGACAGATCCCCTTGAAGGAACCTCTAGTATGTATGTCCAGGAAGGAAATGGTAACCAGTGCTAGAGGGGCCCTGCCTCTAGCCAGGGAGAGGCACGGGAAAACCGGATATTTTGGACGGTGTGGATCCGATGGCCTGGCACGTCAGAGCCACAAAAATACAAAGCGTTAGTTGATACTGGTGCGCAGTGTACCCTAATGCCATCGGGACATGTGGGGGCAGAACCTGTTTCCATTGCCGGGGTAACGGGGGGATCGCAGCAATTGACTCTGTTGGAAGCCGAGGTGAGCCTTACTGGGAAGGAGTGGCAGAAACATCCGATTGTGACTGGCCCAGAGGCCCCGTGTATTCTGGGCATAGACTTCCTCCGGAACGGCTATTACAAGGACCCAAAAGGTCTCAGGTGGGCATTTGGGATAGCTGCTGTGGAGGCAGAGGGCATTAGGCAATTGAACACCTTGCCCGGACTATCAGAAAACCCATCTGCAGTAGGACTCTTGAAGGTGGAAGAGCAACAAGTGCCAATTGCCACCTCGACAGTGCACCGCCGGCAGTATCAGACGAATCGAGATGCCGTGATCCCCATCCACAAAATGATCCGCGAGCTGGAGAGTCAAGGGGTGGTCAGCAAGACCCACTCACCCTTCAACAGCCCCATTTGGCCTGTGCGCGAGTCTGACGGAGAATGGAGATTGACTGTGGACTATCGTGGCTTGAATGAAGTGACTCCACCGTTGAGCGCTGCCGTGCCGGACATGCTGGAACTCCAGTACGAGCTGGAGTCCAAGGCAGCAAAGTGGTATGCCACTATTGACATTGCCAATGCTTTTTTCTCCATTCCTCTGGCAGCAGAATGCAGGCCTCAGTTTGCCTTCACCTGGAGGGGCGTACAGTACACCTGGAACCGACTGCCCCAGGGGTGGAAGCACAGTCCCACCATCTGCCATGGACTGATCCAGGCTGCACTGGAAAAGGGTGAAGCTCCGGAACATCTGCAGTACATCGATGACATCATTGTGTGGGGGAGCACAGCAAAGGAAGTATTTGGGAAAGGAGAGAAGATCATCCAGATTCTCCTGGAAGCTGGTTTTGCCATCAAGAAGAGCAAAGTCAAGGGACCTGCCCGAGAGATCCAGTTCCTGGGGGTAAAGTGGCAAGACGGACGGCGTCAGATCCCCACCGAGGTCATCAATAAGATCACTGCGATGTCTCCACCAACCAGCAAGAAGGAAACACAGGCTTTCCTAGGCGCCATAGGTTTTTGGAGAATGCACATTCCTGAGTACAGCCAGATCGTGAGCCCTCTGTACCTGGTTACCCGCAAGAAGAACGATTTCCACTGGGGCCCTGAACAGCAACAAGCTTTTGCCCAAATCAAGCGGGAGATCGCTCATGCGCTAGCCCTTGGCCCAGTCAGGACGGGACCAGAGGTGAGGAACGTGCTCTACTCTGCGGCCGGGAACAACGGTTTGTCCTGGAGCCTTTGGCAGAAGGTGCCTGGAGAGACTCGTGGCCGACCACTGGGATTCTGGAGTCGAAGTTATAGAGGGTCTGAGGCCAACTACACTCCCACAGAGAAGGAAATCCTAGCAGCCTATGAAGGAGTCCAAGCCGCCTCGGAAGTGATTGGCACCGAAGCACAACTCCTCCTGGCACCCCGACTACCGGTGCTGGGGTGGATGTTTAAAGGAAAGGTTCCTTCCACCCACCACGCCACTGACGCCACATGGAGCAAATGGATTGCCCTCATCACACAACGCGCCCGTATTGGAAACCCAAATCGCCCTGGGATTTTGGAGATAATTACGAACTGGCCGGAAGGTGAAGACTTTGGCCTCACTGACGAAGAGGAGCAGGAACAAGTGACGCGGGCTGAAGAAGCTCCACCGTACAACCAACTACCAGCAGAGGAAACACGATATGCTCTTTTCACTGACGGTTCCTGTCGCATCGTAGGGATGAACCGGAAGTGGAAAGCAGCCGTATGGAGCCCCACACGACAGGTCGCACAAGCTACTGAAGGAGAAGGTGGATCAAGTCAACTTGCTGAACTCAAAGCCGTTCAACTAGCCCTGGACATTGCTGAAAGAGAGAAGTGGCCAAAGCTCTACCTTTATACTGATTCGCGGATGGTAGCCAATGCTCTGTGGGGCTGGCTGGAAAGGTGGAATAAGGCCAACTGGCAGCGTAGGGGAAAACCAATTTGGGCTGCTGATGAGTGGAAAGCTATTGCCACTCGGGTAAAGAAGCTACCTGTGAGGGTCCGTCATGTAGATGCTCATGTCCCCAGGAGTCGGGCTAATGAAGAACATCGTAACAATGAACAGGTAGATCAGGCTGCAAAAATAGAGGTGTCCCAGATAGACTTAGATTGGCAACATAAAGGAGAGTTGTTCTTAGCTCGATGGGCCCATGATGCCTCAGGCCATCAAGGCAGAGAGGCCACTTATAAATGGGCACGGGACCGAGGGGTGGATCTAACCATGAACAGTATCTCCCAGGTTATCCAAGACTGTGAGACCTGCGCTGCGATCAAGCAGGCCAAGCGGGTAAAGCCTCTGTGGTACGGTGGACGATGGTCAAAGTACAGGTATGGGGAAGCCTGGCAAATTGACTACATCACTCTTCCCCAAACCCGTCAAGGCAAGCGCTACGTGCTGACCATGGTGGAAGCAACCACTGGGTGGCTGGAGACCTACCCTGTGCCTCATGCTACTGCCCAGAACACCATCTTGGGCCTGGAAAAGCAAGTTCTTTGGAGACATGGCACCCCTGAGAGAATCGAGTCAGACAACGGGACACATTTCAAGAACAGCCTCATAAGCACTTGGGCCAGAGAACATGGAATCGAATGGATAGATCATATCCCTTATCATGCACCAGCTGCCGGGAAAGTTGAACGGTGCAATGGGCTACTTAAGACTACCCTAAAAGCACTTGGAGGGGGGACTTTCAAAAATTGGGAACTGAACTTAGCAAAGGCCACCTGGATGGTCAATACCCGAGGGTCCATCAATCGAGCTGGTCCCGCCCAGTCTGGACCCTTGCACACAGTGGACGGAGATAAAGTCCCTGTGGTACACACGAGAGGTATGTTAGGAAAGACTGTTTGGATTAATCCCACATCAGGCAAAGGCACACCCCTCCGTGGGGTTGTTTTTGCTCAAGGACCTGGTTACACTTGGTGGGTAATGCAGAAAAATGGGGAAACCCGTTGTGTACCACAAGGAGACCTAATTTTAAGTGAGAACTCTGTGTAAGGTTTCATTGTGTATATATGTATCTATGTATCTGTAAGGGGGCATTGGGTTGGGTACGGTGCAGATGGTAATAGAATAAGGGGTGGATTATGTCCTGGGTTACAGTGTAAAATGTGCCAAAAGAAAAAAAAATATTCTATTACCATCTTCAGGAGCTGTTGAGACCAGGTGGGGCGGTGCTCCCTGCCTCCCCCCCCCCCCCCCCCCGGACTATCTCCTGTTACTGGGCACAACAATGCCTTATCGCCTGACCCATCGATAACTCGCTCCTGGGCTATCTCCTGTTAATGGCCCATCAAGGAACTGCCTCACGACTCCCCATCCTATTGTGAGATGCTCCGCCCGGGGGGAAGGAGCCAAGCAGTCCATGCCAAATAAAAACGGAGATTTTGAACACCCTAGCCGCCTTTCTTCCACTGGATTCCCAGAGGAGTTTTTCCCCCACTGGAGTTCCAGAGGACAAGAGCTACCTGCCGACCACTGGACCTTCGGAGGAAGACCAGACTCTTTTACCTGATTGCTGCTTCCACAGAACTACACCCATCACTTCAGGAGGACTGCAGCCAGCATCTTATCGGACTGCTACTGCCACCCTAACAGGGTGTCAGGTTGTATTCCTGACTCTTGTCAGTGTAAACCAGTGGGTTGTTTGTTTTTCCCTGCCTTGTGTTATATACATATATATATTAGTAAAGAACTGTTATTCCTATTCCCCATATCTTTGCCTGAAGGCCCGTTAATTTCAAAATTATAATAGTTTGGAGGGAAGGGGGTTGCACTCTCCATTTCAAGGGAGGCTCCTGCCTTCCTCCACAGACACCTGTCTTTTCAAACCAAGACGGATTTTGGCGCCCAACGTGGGGCTCGAGGGCATCGAGAGATAAAGGAATAACGGTTTTTGTGCATTGGCTATAGATTCCTTGTTAAGTGGCATCATGTGGGCTAGCTTATCCCGGTTCGTGTGGCATGTGGTGGTGGCTGTATTTCTCCCATTTGCAGGCCCTTATCTAAACAGGGGTCCTATAACTAAGGCTACCGTGACTGTTATCCGGTTTGTTTTATGGATTAATAAGGTGAGGAATTCATGGCTTATTAACTTCCTCTGGAAGGCGGGCACATGGATTCGGCGCTATCAAACACTAAATGTATGCTTTTGGGGTTACTTTAATAATGGTACCTACTGTGAGGAAATGACACCGGGAGAAACTTTCTCCCAACCCCTAACCCAGCTCTTTGGGTCTACTCCACCAGTTTTCGAAGGATTCAGAGCTTTCCTAAGTGCCAATGATATCATACAGTGGCTGGTGTTGCTGATAATCCTGTTTTAGTCAGTATTCAGAGATCAGGGGAGATTGGCTTGGATAACTACCCTGACTAGGAATGCTGCTCCAGAATCTGACCCTGCCTCACAGCTCACATCAGAAATGAACCACTCGGATTGGGTGAAGGAGATACGTGAGATGGGCCAGATGCTGAAGGAGTGCATTCTCTCAGCTGCTGGGAATCCCTCCTCCTGCCTCGAAGGGGGAGAGTCTAATGGTGCAGCAGTAGAACCCACAGACGTTACAACCGTCCAGGTTCCAGCTGAAACGCAAGGGCAGTCAGAGCCAGCAGCAGTCGCCCCTGTGGAAACGAGGAAATCTAAGATGAAATCAGAGAGCTCAGTTAAGAAAGGAGGGCCCTCAGAACCTGCAGGCGAGCCAGTGGTTGAGATAATCACCGAGTCCCTGACGTATGACAGTCTCCGTAATCTGCACAAAGACATCGTACGGCGGGGGCGTGAGGCTTTTACAACCTGGTTACTTCGGGTCTGGGATCTTATGGGTACGGGTGTGCAACTGGATGGCAGTGAGGCAAGGAATTTGGGACCCTTGACTCAGGTGTCAATCTGGTATTTGTAAGGGAGCCGGGGACCCTTTCCCTCTGGGAGCGGCTTTTAACGAGTGTGAGAGAGAGGTTTGTCCACAGAGAGAGAGAGAATGCAGGAGCACCATCATAGAATGCGCTGGAAGACCCTTGAGGAAGGGATCCAGCAGCTGAGAGAAGTGGCAGTATTGGAGGTACTCTTTGGGAGGGATGGACAGCATGGTAATGACCCTGACAAAGTCAGGTGCACAGGGCAAATGTTGTGGAATCTGGCAAATCTAGGGCCATCTGAATACTCCACCTTCATTGCAATGATTAATGCAGATAACGACCGAGAGACAGTGGGTTCTGTCACGAGCAAGCTTAGAAATTTTGAAAGCATGATCAATGGCCCAATGCAGGCTAACGTTTCTGCTGTGATTAAGAGCCTACAAGAGGAGATGAGGGAAATAAAGGAGGAGGTGAGGAGGAGCAGTTCCCATTTGGCACCGGTACAAGTCACAGGCCCCAAAGTCGGAGCCCAACGTCCCCCAGCTAGAGGGAGAGGGTACACCCCACGAGCTGAGCTATGGTACTTCCTGCGCGACCATGGGGAAGACATGGGAAGGTGGGATGGGAAACCCACTTCTGTCCTGGCAGCACGGGTGCGTCAACTCAAGGAGGGAAACGCTAACCGGGGGAGTAACACTAAAGTGAAGGTAGCCTCAACCTCCCAGGACCGAGCTGCCAGATATTACAGAAGGGAGGATGATCTGACAGATCCCCTTGAAGGAACCTCTAGTATGTATGTCCAGGAAGGAAATGGTAACCAGTGCTAGAGGGGCCCTGCCTCTAGCCAGGGAGAGGCACGGGAAAACCGGATATTTTGGACGGTGTGGATCCGATGGCCTGGCACGTCAGAGCCACAAAAATACAAAGCGTTAGTTGATACTGGTGCGCAGTGTACCCTAATGCCATCGGGACATGTGGGGGCAGAACCTGTTTCCATTGCCGGGGTAACGGGGGGATCGCAGCAATTGACTCTGTTGGAAGCCGAGGTGAGCCTTACTGGGAAGGAGTGGCAGAAACATCCGATTGTGACTGGCCCAGAGGCCCCGTGTATTCTGGGCATAGACTTCCTCCGGAACGGCTATTACAAGGACCCAAAAGGTCTCAGGTGGGCATTTGGGATAGCTGCTGTGGAGGCAGAGGGCATTAGGCAATTGAACACCTTGCCCGGACTATCAGAAAACCCATCTGCAGTAGGACTCTTGAAGGTGGAAGAGCAACAAGTGCCAATTGCCACCTCGACAGTGCACCGCCGGCAGTATCGGACGAATCGAGATGCCGTGATCCCCATCCACAAAATGATCCGCGAGCTGGAGAGTCAAGGGGTGGTCAGCAAGACCCACTCACCCTTCAACAGCCCCATTTGGCCTGTGCGCAAGTCTGACGGAGAATGGAGATTGACTGTGGACTATCGTGGCTTGAATGAAGTGACTCCACCGTTGAGCGCTGCCGTGCCGGACATGCTGGAACTCCAGTACGAGCTGGAGTCCAAGGCAGCAAAGTGGTATGCCACTATTGACATTGCCAATGCTTTTTTCTCCATTCCTCTGGCAGCAGAATGCAGGCCTCAGTTTGCCTTCACCTGGAGGGGCGTACAGTACACCTGGAACCGACTGCCCCAGGGCTGGAAGCACAGTCCCACCATCTGCCATGGACTGATCCAGGCTGCACTGGAAAAGGGTGAAGCTCCGGAACATCTGCAGTACATCGATGACATCATTGTGTGGGGGAGCACAGCAAAGGAAGTATTTGGGAAAGGAGAGAAGATCATCCAGATTCTCCTGGAAGCTGGTTTTGCCATCAAGAAGAGCAAAGTCAAGGGACCTGCCCGAGAGATCCAGTTCCTGGGGGTAAAGTGGCAAGACGGACGGCGTCAGATCCCCACCGAGGTCATCAATAAGATCACTGCGATGTCTCCACCAACCAGCAAGAAGGAAACACAGGCTTTCCTAGGCGCCATAGGTTTTTGGAGAATGCACATTCCTGAGTACAGCCAGATCGTGAGCCCTCTGTACCTGGTTACCCGCAAGAAGAACGATTTCCACTGGGGCCCTGAACAGCAACAAGCTTTTGCCCAAATCAAGCGGGAGATCGCTCATGCGCTAGCCCTTGGCCCAGTCAGGACGGGACCAGAGGTGAGGAACGTGCTCTACTCTGCGGCCGGGAACAATGGTTTGTCCTGGAGCCTTTGGCAGAAGGTGCCTGGAGAGACTCGTGGCCGACCACTGGGATTCTGGAGTCGAAGTTATAGAGGGTCTGAGGCCAACTACACTCCCACAGAGAAGGAAATCCTAGCAGCCTATGAAGGAGTCCAAGCCGCCTCGGAAGTGATTGGCACCGAAGCACAACTCCTCCTGGCACCCCGACTACCGGTGCTGGGGTGGATGTTTAAAGGAAAGGTTCCTTCCACCCACCACGCCACTGACGCCACATGGAGCAAATGGATTGCCCTCATCACACAACGCGCCCGTATTGGAAACCCAAATCGCCCTGGGATTTTGGAGATAATTACGAACTGGCCGGAAGGTGAAGACTTTGGCCTCACTGACGAAGAGGAGCAGGAACAAGTGACGCGGGCTGAAGAAGCTCCACCGTACAACCAACTACCAGCAGAGGAAACACGATATGCTCTTTTCACTGACGGTTCCTGTCGCATCGTAGGGATGAACCGGAAGTGGAAAGCAGCCGTATGGAGCCCCACACGACAGGTCGCACAAGCTACTGAAGGAGAAGGTGGATCAAGTCAACTTGCTGAACTCAAAGCCGTTCAACTAGCCCTGGACATTGCTGAAAGAGAGAAGTGGCCAAAGCTCTACCTTTATACTGATTCGCGGATGGTAGCCAATGCTCTGTGGGGCTGGCTGGAAAGGTGGAATAAGGCCAACTGGCAGCGTAGGGGAAAACCAATTTGGGCTGCTGATGAGTGGAAAGCTATTGCCACTCGGGTAAAGAAGCTACCTGTGAGGGTCCGTCATGTAGATGCTCATGTCCCCAGGAGTCGGGCTAATGAAGAACATCGTAACAATGAACAGGTAGATCAGGCTGCAAAAATAGAGGTGTCCCAGATAGACTTAGATTGGCAACATAAAGGAGAGTTGTTCTTAGCTCGATGGGCCCATGATGCCTCAGGCCATCAAGGCAGAGAGGCCACTTATAAATGGGCACGGGACCGAGGGGTGGATCTAACCATGAACAGTATCTCCCAGGTTATCCAAGACTGTGAGACCTGCGCTGCGATCAAGCAGGCCAAGCGGGTAAAGCCTCTGTGGTACGGTGGACGATGGTCAAAGTACAGGTATGGGGAAGCCTGGCAAATTGACTACATCACTCTTCCCCAAACCCGTCAAGGCAAGCGCTACGTGCTGACCATGGTGGAAGCAACCACTGGGTGGCTGGAGACCTACCCTGTGCCTCATGCTACTGCCCAGAACACCATCTTGGGCCTGGAAAAGCAAGTTCTTTGGAGACATGGCACCCCTGAGAGAATCGAGTCAGACAACGGGACACATTTCAAGAACAGCCTCATAAGCACTTGGGCCAGAGAACATGGAATCGAATGGATAGATCATATCCCTTATCATGCACCAGCTGCCGGGAAAGTTGAACGGTGCAATGGGCTACTTAAGACTACCCTAAAAGCACTTGGAGGGGGGACTTTCAAAAATTGGGAACTGAACTTAGCAAAGGCCACCTGGATGGTCAATACCCGAGGGTCCATCAATCGAGCTGGTCCCGCCCAGTCTGGACCCTTGCACACAGTGGACGGAGATAAAGTCCCTGTGGTACACACGAGAGGTATGTTAGGAAAGACTGTTTGGATTAATCCCACATCAGGCAAAGGCACACCCCTCCGTGGGGTTGTTTTTGCTCAAGGACCTGGTTACACTTGGTGGGTAATGCAGAAAAATGGGGAAACCCGTTGTGTACCACAAGGAGACCTAATTTTAAGTGAGAACTCTGTGTAAGGTTTCATTGTGTATATATGTATCTATGTATCTGTAAGGGGGCATTGGGTTGGGTACGGTGCAGATGGTAATAGAATAAGGGGTGGATTATGTCCTGGGTTACAGTGTAAAATGTGCCAAAAGAAAAAAAAATATTCTATTACCATCTTCAGGAGCTGTTGAGACCAGGTGGGGCGGTGCTCCCTGCCTCCCCCCCCCCCCCCCCCCCCCGGACTATCTCCTGTTACTGGGCACAACAATGCCTTATCGCCTGACCCATCGATAACTCGCTCCTGGGCTATCTCCTGTTAATGGCCCATCAAGGAACTGCCTCACGACTCCCCATCCTATTGTGAGATGCTCCGCCCGGGGGGAAGGAGCCAAGCAGTCCATGCCAAATAAAAACGGAGATTTTGAACACCCTAGCCGCCTTTCTTCCACTGGATTCCCAGAGGAGTTTTTCCCCCACTGGAGTTCCAGAGGACAAGAGCTACCTGCCGACCACTGGACCTTCGGAGGAAGACCAGACTCTTTTACCTGATTGCTGCTTCCACAGAACTACACCCATCACTTCAGGAGGACTGCAGCCAGCATCTTATCGGACTGCTACTGCCACCCTAACAGGGTGTCAGGTTGTATTCCTGACTCTTGTCAGTGTAAACCAGTGGGTTGTTTGTTTTTCCCTGCCTTGTGTTATATACATATATATATTAGTAAAGAACTGTTATTCCTATTCCCCATATCTTTGCCTGAAGGCCCGTTAATTTCAAAATTATAATAGTTTGGAGGGAAGGGGGTTGCACTCTCCATTTCAAGGGAGGCTCCTGCCTTCCTCCACAGACACCTGTCTTTTCAAACCAAGACGGATTTTGGCGCCCAACGTGGGGCTCGAGGGCATCGAGAGATAAAGGAATAACGGTTTTTGTGCATTGGCTATAGATTCCTTGTTAAGTGGCATCATGTGGGCTAGCTTATCCCGGTTCGTGTGGCATGTGGTGGTGGCTGTATTTCTCCCATTTGCAGGCCCTTATCTAAACAGGGGTCCTATAACTAAGGCTACCGTGACTGTTATCCGGTTTGTTTTATGGATTAATAAGGTGAGGAATTCATGGCTTATTAACTTCCTCTGGAAGGCGGGCACATGGATTCGGCGCTATCAAACACTAAATGTATGCTTTTGGGGTTACTTTAATAATGGTACCTACTGTGAGGAAATGACACCGGGAGAAACTTTCTCCCAACCCCTAACCCAGCTCTTTGGGTCTACTCCACCAGTTTTCGAAGGATTCAGAGCTTTCCTAAGTGCCAATGATATCATACAGTGGCTGGTGTTGCTGATAATCCTGTTTTAGTCAGTATTCAGAGATCAGGGGAGATTGGCTTGGATAACTACCCTGACTAGGAATGCTGCTCCAGAATCTGACCCTGCCTCACAGCTCACATCAGAAATGAACCACTCGGATTGGGTGAAGGAGATACGTGAGATGGGCCAGATGCTGAAGGAGTGCATTCTCTCAGCTGCTGGGAATCCCTCCTCCTGCCTCGAAGAGGGAGAGTCTAATGGTGCAGCAGTAGAACCCACAGACGTTACAACCGTCCAGGTTCCAGCTGAAACGCAAGGGCAGTCAGAGCCAGCAGCAGTCGCCCCTGTGGAAACGAGGAAATCTAAGATGAAATCAGAGAGCTCAGTTAAGAAAGGAGGGCCCTCAGAACCTGCAGGCGAGCCAGTGGTTGAGATAATCACCGAGTCCCTGACGTATGACAGTCTCCGTAATCTGCACAAAGACATCGTACGGCGGGGGCGTGAGGCTTTTACAACCTGGTTACTTCGGGTCTGGGATCTTATGGGTACGGGTGTGCAACTGGATGGCAGTGAGGCAAGGAATTTGGGACCCTTGACTCAGGTGTCAATCTGGTATTTGTAAGGGAGCCGGGGACCCTTTCCCTCTGGGAGCGGCTTTTAACGAGTGTGAGAGAGAGGTTTGTCCACAGAGAGAGAGAGAATGCAGGAGCACCATCATAGAATGCGCTGGAAGACCCTTGAGGAAGGGATCCAGCAGCTGAGAGAAGTGGCAGTATTGGAGGTACTCTTTGGGAGGGATGGACAGCATGGTAATGACCCTGACAAAGTCAGGTGCACAGGGCAAATGTTGTGGAATCTGGCAAATCTAGGGCCATCTGAATACTCCACCTTCATTGCAATGATTAATGCAGATAACGACCGAGAGACAGTGGGTTCTGTCACGAGCAAGCTTAGAAATTTTGAAAGCATGATCAATGGCCCAATGCAGGCTAACGTTTCTGCTGTGATTAAGAGCCTACAAGAGGAGATGAGGGAAATAAAGGAGGAGGTGAGGAGGAGCAGTTCCCATTTGGCACCGGTACAAGTCACAGGCCCCAAAGTCGGAGCCCAACGTCCCCCAGCTAGAGGGAGAGGGTACACCCCACGAGCTGAGCTATGGTACTTCCTGCGCGACCATGGGGAAGACATGGGAAGGTGGGATGGGAAACCCACTTCTGTCCTGGCAGCACGGGTGCGTCAACTCAAGGAGGGAAACGCTAACCGGGGGAGTAACACTAAAGTGAAGGTAGCCTCAACCTCCCAGGACCGAGCTGCCAGATATTACAGAAGGGAGGATGATCTGACAGATCCCCTTGAAGGAACCTCTAGTATGTATGTCCAGGAAGGAAATGGTAACCAGTGCTAGAGGGGCCCTGCCTCTAGCCAGGGAGAGGCACGGGAAAACCGGATATTTTGGACGGTGTGGATCCGATGGCCTGGCACGTCAGAGCCACAAAAATACAAAGCGTTAGTTGATACTGGTGCGCAGTGTACCCTAATGCCATCGGGACATGTGGGGGCAGAACCTGTTTCCATTGCCGGGGTAACGGGGGGATCGCAGCAATTGACTCTGTTGGAAGCCGAGGTGAGCCTTACTGGGAAGGAGTGGCAGAAACATCCGATTGTGACTGGCCCAGAGGCCCCGTGTATTCTGGGCATAGACTTCCTCCGGAACGGCTATTACAAGGACCCAAAAGGTCTCAGGTGGGCATTTGGGATAGCTGCTGTGGAGGCAGAGGGCATTAGGCAATTGAACACCTTGCCCGGACTATCAGAAAACCCATCTGCAGTAGGACTCTTGAAGGTGGAAGAGCAACAAGTGCCAATTGCCACCTCGACAGTGCACCGCCGGCAGTATCGGACGAATCGAGATGCCGTGATCCCCATCCACAAAATGATCCGCGAGCTGGAGAGTCAAGGGGTGGTCAGCAAGACCCACTCACCCTTCAACAGCCCCATTTGGCCTGTGCGCAAGTCTGACGGAGAATGGAGATTGACTGTGGACTATCGTGGCTTGAATGAAGTGACTCCACCGTTGAGCGCTGCCGTGCCGGACATGCTGGAACTCCAGTACGAGCTGGAGTCCAAGGCAGCAAAGTGGTATGCCACTATTGACATTGCCAATGCTTTTTTCTCCATTCCTCTGGCAGCAGAATGCAGGCCTCAGTTTGCCTTCACCTGGAGGGGCGTACAGTACACCTGGAACCGACTGCCCCAGGGGTGGAAGCACAGTCCCACCATCTGCCATGGACTGATCCAGGCTGCACTGGAAAAGGGTGAAGCTCCGGAACATCTGCAGTACATCGATGACATCATTGTGTGGGGGAGCACAGCAAAGGAAGTATTTGGGAAAGGAGAGAAGATCATCCAGATTCTCCTGGAAGCTGGTTTTGCCATCAAGAAGAGCAAAGTCAAGGGACCTGCCCGAGAGATCCAGTTCCTGGGGGTAAAGTGGCAAGACGGACGGCGTCAGATCCCCACCGAGGTCATCAATAAGATCACTGCGATGTCTCCACCAACCAGCAAGAAGGAAACACAGGCTTTCCTAGGCGCCATAGGTTTTTGGAGAATGCACATTCCTGAGTACAGCCAGATCGTGAGCCCTCTGTACCTGGTTACCCGCAAGAAGAACGATTTCCACTGGGGCCCTGAACAGCAACAAGCTTTTGCCCAAATCAAGCGGGAGATCGCTCATGCGCTAGCCCTTGGCCCAGTCAGGACGGGACCAGAGGTGAGGAACGTGCTCTACTCTGCGGCCGGGAACAACGGTTTGTCCTGGAGCCTTTGGCAGAAGGTGCCTGGAGAGACTCGTGGCCGACCACTGGGATTCTGGAGTCGAAGTTATAGAGGGTCTGAGGCCAACTACACTCCCACAGAGAAGGAAATCCTAGCAGCCTATGAAGGAGTCCAAGCCGCCTCGGAAGTGATTGGCACCGAAGCACAACTCCTCCTGGCACCCCAACTACCGGTGCTGGGGTGGATGTTTAAAGGAAAGGTTCCTTCCACCCACCACGCCACTGACGCCACATGGAGCAAATGGATTGCCCTCATCACACAACGCGCCTGTATTGGAAACCCAAATCGCCCTGGGATTTTGGAGATAATTACGAACTGGCCGGAAGGTGAAGACTTTGGCCTCACTGACGAAGAGGAGCAGGAACAAGTGACGCGGGCTGAAGAAGCTCCACCGTACAACCAACTACCAGCAGAGGAAACACGATATGCTCTTTTCACTGACGGTTCCTGTCGCATCGTAGGGATGAACCGGAAGTGGAAAGCAGCCGTATGGAGCCCCACACGACAGGTCGCACAAGCTACTGAAGGAGAAGGTGGATCAAGTCAACTTGCTGAACTCAAAGCCGTTCAACTAGCCCTGGACATTGCTGAAAGAGAGAAGTGGCCAAAGCTCTACCTTTATACTGATTCACGGATGGTAGCCAATGCTCTGTGGGTCAACTGGCAGCGTAGGGAAATGAAGGAAAACCAATTTGGGCTGCTGATGAGTGGAAAGGCTATTGCCACTCGGGTAAAGAAGCTACCTGTGAGGGTCCGTCATGTAGATGCTCATGTCCCCAGGAGTCGGGCTAATGAAGAACATCGTAACAATGAACAGGTAGATCAGGCTGCAAAAATAGAGGTGTCCCAGATAGACTTAGATTGGCAACATAAAGGAGAGTTGTTCTTAGCTCGATGGGCCCATGATGCCTCAGGCCATCAAGGCAGAGAGGCCACTTATAAATGGGCACGGGACCGAGGGGTGGATCTAACCATGAACAGTATCTCCCAGGTTATCCAAGACTGTGAGACCTGCGCTGCGATCAAGCAGGCCAAGCGGGTAAAGCCTCTGTGGTACGGTGGACGATGGTCAAAGTACAGGTATGGGGAAGCCTGGCAAATTGACTACATCACTCTTCCCCAAACCCGTCAAGGCAAGCGCTACGTGCTGACCATGGTGGAAGCAACCACTGGGTGGCTGGAGACCTACCCTGTGCCTCATGCTACTGCCCATGAACACCATCTTGGGCCTGGAAAAGCAAGTTCTTTGGAGACATGGCACCCCTGAGAGAATCAGAGTCAGACAACGGGACACATTTCAAGAACAGCCTCATAAGCACTTGGGCCAGAGAACATGGAATCGAATGGATAGATCATATCCCTTATCATGCACCAGCTGCCGGGAAAGTTGAACGGTGCAATGGGCTACTTAAGACTACCCTAAAAGCACTTGGAGGGGAGGACTTTCAAAAATTGGGAACTGAACTTAGCCAAAGGCCACCTGGATGGTCAATACCCGAGGGTCCATCAATCGAGCTGGTCCCCGCCCAGTCTGGACCCTTGCACACAGTGGACGGAGATAAGTCCCTGTGGTACACACGAGAGGTATGTTAGGAAAGACTGTTTGGATTAATCCCACATCAGGCAAAGGCACACCCCTCCGTGGGGTTGTTTTTGCTCAAGGACCTGGTTACACTTGGTGGGTAATGCAGAAAATGGGGAAACCCGTTGTGTACCACAAGGAGACCTAATTTTAAGTGAGAACTCTGTGTAAGGTTTCATTGTGTATATATGTATCTATGTATCTGTAAGGGGGCATTGGGTTGGGTACGGTGCAGATGGTAATAGAATAAGGGGTGGATTATGTCCTGGGTTACAGTGTAAAATGTGCCAAAAGAAAAAAAAATATTCTATTACCATCTTCAGGAGCTGTTGAGACCAGGTGGGGCGGTGCTCCCTGCCTCCCCCCCCCCCCCCCCCCCCCCCGGACTATCTCCTGTTACTGGGCACAACAATGCCTTATCGCCTGACCCATCGATAACTCGCTCCTGGGCTATCTCCTGTTAATGCCCATCAAGGAACTGCCTCACGACTCCCCATCCTATTGTGAGATGCTCCGGACCTGCTGGGGGGAAGAGCCAAGCAGTCCATGTGCCAAATAAAAACGGAGATTTTGAACACCCTAGCCGCCTTTCTTCCACTGGATTCCCAGAGGAGTTTTTCCCCACTGGAGTTCCAGAGGACAAGAGCTACCTGCCGACCACTGGACCTTCGGAGGAAGACCAGACTCTTTTACCTGATTGCTGCTTCCACAGAACTACACCCATCACTTCAGGAGGACTGCAGCCAGCATCTTATCGACTGCTACTGCCACCCTACACAGGGTGTCAGGTTGTATTCCTGACTCTTGTCAGTGTAAACCAGTGGGTTGTTTGTTTTTCCCTGCCTTGTGTTATATACATATATATATTAGTAAAGACACTGTTATTCCTATTCCCCATATCTTTGCCTGAAGGCCCGTTAATTTCAAAATTATAATAGTTTGGAGGGAAGGGGGTTGCACTCTCCATTTCTTTCAAGGGAGGCTCCTGCCTTCCTCCACAGACACCTGTCTTTTCAAACCAAGACGGATTTTGGCGCCCAACGTGGGGCTCGAGGGCATCGAGAGATAAAGGAATAACGGTTTTTGTGCATTGGCTATAGATTCCTTGTTAAGTGGCATCATGTGGGCTAGCTTATCCCGGTTCGTGTGGCATGTGGTGGTGGCTGTATTTCTCCCATTTGCAGGCCCTTATCTAAACAGGGGTCCTATAACTAAGGCTACCGTGACTGTTATCCGGTTTGTTTTATGGATTAATAAGGTGAGGAATTCATGGCTTATTAACTTCCTCTGGAAGGCGGGCACATGGATTCGGCGCTATCAAACACTAAATGTATGCTTTTGGGGTTACTTTAATAATGGTACCTACTGTGAGGAAATGACACCGGGAGAAACTTTCTCCCAACCCCTAACCCAGCTCTTTGGGTCTACTCCACCAGTTTTCGAAGGATTCAGAGCTTTCCTAAGTGCCAATGATATCATACAGTGGCTGGTGTTGCTGATAATCCTGTTTTAGTCAGTATTCAGAGATCAGGGGAGATTGGCTTGGATAACTACCCTGACTAGGAATGCTGCTCCAGAATCTGACCCTGCCTCACAGCTCACATCAGAAATGAACCACTCGGATTGGGTGAAGGAGATACGTGAGATGGGCCAGATGCTGAAGGAGTGCATTCTCTCAGCTGCTGGGAATCCCTCCTCCTGCCTCGAAGAGGGAGAGTCTAATGGTGCAGCAGTAGAACCCACAGACGTTACAACCGTCCAGGTTCCAGCTGAAACGCAAGGGCAGTCAGAGCCAGCAGCAGTCGCCCCTGTGGAAACGAGGAAATCTAAGATGAAATCAGAGAGCTCAGTTAAGAAAGGAGGGCCCTCAGAACCTGCAGGCGAGCCAGTGGTTGAGATAATCACCGAGTCCCTGACGTATGACAGTCTCCGTAATCTGCACAAAGACATCGTACGGCGGGGGCGTGAGGCTTTTACAACCTGGTTACTTCGGGTCTGGGATCTTATGGGTACGGGTGTGCAACTGGATGGCAGTGAGGCAAGGAATTTGGGACCCTTGACTCAGGTGTCAATCTGGTATTTGTAAGGGAGCCGGGGACCCTTTCCCTCTGGGAGCGGCTTTTAACGAGTGTGAGAGAGAGGTTTGTCCACAGAGAGAGAGAGAATGCAGGAGCACCATCATAGAATGCGCTGGAAGACCCTTGAGGAAGGGATCCAGCAGCTGAGAGAAGTGGCAGTATTGGAGGTACTCTTTGGGAGGGATGGACAGCATGGTAATGACCCTGACAAAGTCAGGTGCACAGGGCAAATGTTGTGGAATCTGGCAAATCTAGGGCCATCTGAATACTCCACCTTCATTGCAATGATTAATGCAGATAACGACCGAGAGACAGTGGGTTCTGTCACGAGCAAGCTTAGAAATTTTGAAAGCATGATCAATGGCCCAATGCAGGCTAACGTTTCTGCTGTGATTAAGAGCCTACAAGAGGAGATGAGGGAAATAAAGGAGGAGGTGAGGAGGAGCAGTTCCCATTTGGCACCGGTACAAGTCACAGGCCCCAAAGTCGGAGCCCAACGTCCCCCAGCTAGAGGGAGAGGGTACACCCCACGAGCTGAGCTATGGTACTTCCTGCGCGACCATGGGGAAGACATGGGAAGGTGGGATGGGAAACCCACTTCTGTCCTGGCAGCACGGGTGCGTCAACTCAAGGAGGGAAACGCTAACCGGGGGAGTAACACTAAAGTGAAGGTAGCCTCAACCTCCCAGGACCGAGCTGCCAGATATTACAGAAGGGAGGATGATCTGACAGATCCCCTTGAAGGAACCTCTAGTATGTATGTCCAGGAAGGAAATGGTAACCAGTGCTAGAGGGGCCCTGCCTCTAGCCAGGGAGAGGCACGGGAAAACCGGATATTTTGGACGGTGTGGATCCGATGGCCTGGCACGTCAGAGCCACAAAAATACAAAGCGTTAGTTGATACTGGTGCGCAGTGTACCCTAATGCCATCGGGACATGTGGGGGCAGAACCTGTTTCCATTGCCGGGGTAACGGGGGGATCGCAGCAATTGACTCTGTTGGAAGCCGAGGTGAGCCTTACTGGGAAGGAGTGGCAGAAACATCCGATTGTGACTGGCCCAGAGGCCCCGTGTATTCTGGGCATAGACTTCCTCCGGAACGGCTATTACAAGGACCCAAAAGGTCTCAGGTGGGCATTTGGGATAGCTGCTGTGGAGGCAGAGGGCATTAGGCAATTGAACACCTTGCCCGACTATCAGAAAACCCATCTGCAGTAGGACTCTTGAAGGTGGAAGAGCAACAAGTGCCAATTGCCACCTCGACAGTGCACCGCCGGCAGTATCGGACGAATCGAGATGCCGTGATCCCCATCCACAAAATGATCCGCGAGCTGGAGAGTCAAGGGGTGGTCAGCAAGACCCACTCACCCTTCAACAGCCCCATTTGGCCTGTGCGCAAGTCTGACGGAGAATGGAGATTGACTGTGGACTATCGTGGCTTGAATGAAGTGACTCCACCGTTGAGCGCTGCCGTGCCGGACATGCTGGAACTCCAGTACGAGCTGGAGTCCAAGGCAGCAAAGTGGTATGCCACTATTGACATTGCCAATGCTTTTTTCTCCATTCCTCTGGCAGCAGAATGCAGGCCTCAGTTTTGCCTTCACCTGGAGGGGCGTACAGTACACCTGGAACCGACTGCCCCAGGGGTGGAAGCACAGTCCCACCATCTGCCATGGACTGATCCAGGCTGCACTGGAAAAGGGTGAAGCTCCGGAACATCTGCAGTACATCGATGACATCATTGTGTGGGGGAGCACAGCAAAGGAAGTATTTGGGAAAGGAGAGAAGATCATCCAGATTCTCCTGGAAGCTGGTTTTGCCATCAAGAAGAGCAAAGTCAAGGGACCTGCCCGAGAGATCCAGTTCCTGGGGGTAAAGTGGCAAGACGGACGGCGTCAGATCCCCACCGAGGTCATCAATAAGATCACTGCGATGTCTCCACCAACCAGCAAGAAGGAAACACAGGCTTTCCTAGGCGCCATAGGTTTTTGGAGAATGCACATTCCTGAGTACAGCCAGATCGTGAGCCCTCTGTACCTGGTTACCCGCAAGAAGAACGATTTCCACTGGGGCCCTGAACAGCAACAAGCTTTTGCCCAAATCAAGCGGGAGATCGCTCATGCGCTAGCCCTTGGCCCAGTCAGGACGGGACCAGAGGTGAGGAACGTGCTCTACTCTGCGGCCGGGAACAACGGTTTGTCCTGGAGCCTTTGGCAGAAGGTGCCTGGAGAGACTCGTGGCCGACCACTGGGATTCTGGAGTCGAAGTTATAGAGGGTCTGAGGCCAACTACACTCCCACAGAGAAGGAAATCCTAGCAGCCTATGAAGGAGTCCAAGCCGCCTCGGAAGTGATTGGCACCGAAGCACAACTCCTCCTGGCACCCCGACTACCGGTGCTGGGGTGGATGTTTAAAGGAAAGGTTCCTTCCACCCACCACGCCACTGACGCCACATGGAGCAAATGGATTGCCCTCATCACACAACGCGCCCGTATTGGAAACCCAAATCGCCCTGGGATTTTGGAGATAATTACGAACTGGCCGGAAGGTGAAGACTTTGGCCTCACTGACGAAGAGGAGCAGGAACAAGTGACGCGGGCTGAAGAAGCTCCACCGTACAACCAACTACCAGCAGAGGAAACACGATATGCTCTTTTCACTGACGGTTCCTGTCGCATCGTTGGGATGAACCGGAAGTGGAAAGCAGCCGTATGGAGCCCCACACGACAGGTCGCACAAGCTACTGAAGGAGAAGGTGGATCAAGTCAACTTGCTGAACTCAAAGCCGTTCAACTAGCCCTGGACATTGCTGAAAGAGAGAAGTGGCCAAAGCTCTACCTTTATACTGATTCGCGGATGGTAGCCAATGCTCTGTGGGGCTGGCTGGAAAGGTGGAATAAGGCCAACTGGCAGCGTAGGGGAAAACCAATTTGGGCTGCTGATGAGTGGAAAGCTATTGCCACTCGGGTAAAGAAGCTACCTGTGAGGGTCCGTCATGTAGATGCTCATGTCCCCAGGAGTCGGGCTAATGAAGAACATCGTAACAATGAACAGGTAGATCAGGCTGCAAAAATAGAGGTGTCCCAGATAGACTTAGATTGGCAACATAAAGGAGAGTTGTTCTTAGCTCGATGGGCCCATGATGCCTCAGGCCATCAAGGCAGAGAGGCCACTTATAAATGGGCACGGGACCGAGGGGTGGATCTAACCATGAACAGTATCTCCCAGGTTATCCAAGACTGTGAGACCTGCGCTGCGATCAAGCAGGCCAAGCGGGTAAAGCCTCTGTGGTACGGTGGACGATGGTCAAAGTACAGGTATGGGGAAGCCTGGCAAATTGACTACATCACTCTTCCCCAAACCCGTCAAGGCAAGCGCTACGTGCTGACCATGGTGGAAGCAACCACTGGGTGGCTGGAGACCTACCCTGTGCCTCATGCTACTGCCCAGAACACCATCTTGGGCCTGGAAAAGCAAGTTCTTTGGAGACATGGCACCCCTGAGAGAATCGAGTCAGACAACGGGACACATTTCAAGAACAGCCTCATAAGCACTTGGGCCAGAGAACATGGAATCGAATGGATAGATCATATCCCTTATCATGCACCAGCTGCCGGGAAAGTTGAACGGTGCAATGGGCTACTTAAGACTACCCTAAAAGCACTTGGAGGGGGGACTTTCAAAAATTGGGAACTGAACTTAGCAAAGGCCACCTGGATGGTCAATACCCGAGGGTCCATCAATCGAGCTGGTCCCGCCCAGTCTGGACCCTTGCACACAGTGGACGGAGATAAAGTCCCTGTGGTACACACGAGAGGTATGTTAGGAAAGACTGTTTGGATTAATCCCACATCAGGCAAAGGCACACCCCTCCGTGGGGTTGTTTTTGCTCAAGGACCTGGTTACACTTGGTGGGTAATGCAGAAAAATGGGGAAACCCGTTGTGTACCACAAGGAGACCTAATTTTAAGTGAGAACTCTGTGTAAGGTTTCATTGTGTATATATGTATCTATGTATCTGTAAGGGGGCATTGGGTTGGGTACGGTGCAGATGGTAATAGAATAAGGGGTGGATTATGTCCTGGGTTACAGTGTAAAATGTGCCAAAAGAAAAAAAAATATTCTATTACCATCTTCAGGAGCTGTTGAGACCAGGTGGGGCGGTGCTCCCTGCCTCCCCCCCCCCCCCCCCCCCCCCGGACTATCTCCTGTTACTGGGCACAACAATGCCTTATCGCCTGACCCATCGATAACTCGCTCCTGGGCTATCTCCTGTTAATGGCCCATCAAGGAACTGCCTCACGACTCCCCATCCTATTGTGAGATGCTCCGCCCGGGGGGAAGGAGCCAAGCAGTCCATGCCAAATAAAAACGGAGATTTTGAACACCCTAGCCGCCTTTCTTCCACTGGATTCCCAGAGGAGTTTTTCCCCCACTGGAGTTCCAGAGGACAAGAGCTACCTGCCGACCACTGGACCTTCGGAGGAAGACCAGACTCTTTTACCTGATTGCTGCTTCCACAGAACTACACCCATCACTTCAGGAGGACTGCAGCCAGCATCTTATCGGACTGCTACTGCCACCCTAACAGGGTGTCAGGTTGTATTCCTGACTCTTGTCAGTGTAAACCAGTGGGTTGTTTGTTTTTCCCTGCCTTGTGTTATATACATATATATATTAGTAAAGAACTGTTATTCCTATTCCCCATATCTTTGCCTGAAGGCCCGTTAATTTCAAAATTATAATAGTTTGGAGGGAAGGGGGTTGCACTCTCCATTTCAAGGGAGGCTCCTGCCTTCCTCCACAGACACCTGTCTTTTCAAACCAAGACGGATTTTGGCGCCCAACGTGGGGCTCGAGGGCATCGAGAGATAAAGGAATAACGGTTTTTGTGCATTGGCTATAGATTCCTTGTTAAGTGGCATCATGTGGGCTAGCTTATCCCGGTTCGTGTGGCATGTGGTGGTGGCTGTATTTCTCCCATTTGCAGGCCCTTATCTAAACAGGGGTCCTATAACTAAGGCTACCGTGACTGTTATCCGGTTTGTTTTATGGATTAATAAGGTGAGGAATTCATGGCTTATTAACTTCCTCTGGAAGGCGGGCACATGGATTCGGCGCTATCAAACACTAAATGTATGCTTTTGGGGTTACTTTAATAATGGTACCTACTGTGAGGAAATGACACCGGGAGAAACTTTCTCCCAACCCCTAACCCAGCTCTTTGGGTCTACTCCACCAGTTTTCGAAGGATTCAGAGCTTTCCTAAGTGCCAATGATATCATACAGTGGCTGGTGTTGCTGATAATCCTGTTTTAGTCAGTATTCAGAGATCAGGGGAGATTGGCTTGGATAACTACCCTGACTAGGAATGCTGCTCCAGAATCTGACCCTGCCTCACAGCTCACATCAGAAATGAACCACTCGGATTGGGTGAAGGAGATACGTGAGATGGGCCAGATGCTGAAGGAGTGCATTCTCTCAGCTGCTGGGAATCCCTCCTCCTGCCTCGAAGAGGGAGAGTCTAATGGTGCAGCAGTAGAACCCACAGACGTTACAACCGTCCAGGTTCCAGCTGAAACGCAAGGGCAGTCAGAGCCAGCAGCAGTCGCCCCTGTGGAAACGAGGAAATCTAAGATGAAATCAGAGAGCTCAGTTAAGAAAGGAGGGCCCTCAGAACCTGCAGGCGAGCCAGTGGTTGAGATAATCACCGAGTCCCTGACGTATGACAGTCTCCGTAATCTGCACAAAGACATCGTACGGCGGGGGCGTGAGGCTTTTACAACCTGGTTACTTCGGGTCTGGGATCTTATGGGTACGGGTGTGCAACTGGATGGCAGTGAGGCAAGGAATTTGGGACCCTTGACTCAGGTGTCAATCTGGTATTTGTAAGGGAGCCGGGGACCCTTTCCCTCTGGGAGCGGCTTTTAACGAGTGTGAGAGAGAGGTTTGTCCACAGAGAGAGAGAGAATGCAGGAGCACCATCATAGAATGCGCTGGAAGACCCTTGAGGAAGGGATCCAGCAGCTGAGAGAAGTGGCAGTATTGGAGGTACTCTTTGGGAGGGATGGACAGCATGGTAATGACCCTGACAAAGTCAGGTGCACAGGGCAAATGTTGTGGAATCTGGCAAATCTAGGGCCATCTGAATACTCCACCTTCATTGCAATGATTAATGCAGATAACGACCGAGAGACAGTGGGTTCTGTCACGAGCAAGCTTAGAAATTTTGAAAGCATGATCAATGGCCCAATGCAGGCTAACGTTTCTGCTGTGATTAAGAGCCTACAAGAGGAGATGAGGGAAATAAAGGAGGAGGTGAGGAGGAGCAGTTCCCATTTGGCACCGGTACAAGTCACAGGCCCCAAAGTCGGAGCCCAACGTCCCCCAGCTAGAGGGAGAGGGTACACCCCACGAGCTGAGCTATGGTACTTCCTGCGCGACCATGGGGAAGACATGGGAAGGTGGGATGGGAAACCCACTTCTGTCCTGGCAGCACGGGTGCGTCAACTCAAGGAGGGAAACGCTAACCGGGGGAGTAACACTAAAGTGAAGGTAGCCTCAACCTCCCAGGACCGAGCTGCCAGATATTACAGAAGGGAGGATGATCTGACAGATCCCCTTGAAGGAACCTCTAGTATGTATGTCCAGGAAGGAAATGGTAACCAGTGCTAGAGGGGCCCTGCCTCTAGCCAGGGAGAGGCACGGGAAAACCGGATATTTTGGACGGTGTGGATCCGATGGCCTGGCACGTCAGAGCCACAAAAATACAAAGCGTTAGTTGATACTGGTGCGCAGTGTACCCTAATGCCATCGGGACATGTGGGGGCAGAACCTGTTTCCATTGCCGGGGTAACGGGGGGATCGCAGCAATTGACTCTGTTGGAAGCCGAGGTGAGCCTTACTGGGAAGGAGTGGCAGAAACATCCGATTGTGACTGGCCCAGAGGCCCCGTGTATTCTGGGCATAGACTTCCTCCGGAACGGCTATTACAAGGACCCAAAAGGTCTCAGGTGGGCATTTGGGATAGCTGCTGTGGAGGCAGAGGGCATTAGGCAATTGAACACCTTGCCCGGACTATCAGAAAACCCATCTGCAGTAGGACTCTTGAAGGTGGAAGAGCAACAAGTGCCAATTGCCACCTCGACAGTGCACCGCCGGCAGTATCGGACGAATCGAGATGCCGTGATCCCCATCCACAAAATGATCCGCGAGCTGGAGAGTCAAGGGGTGGTCAGCAAGACCCACTCACCCTTCAACAGCCCCATTTGGCCTGTGCGCAAGTCTGACGGAGAATGGAGATTGACTGTGGACTATCGTGGCTTGAATGAAGTGACTCCACCGTTGAGCGCTGCCGTGCCGGACATGCTGGAACTCCAGTACGAGCTGGAGTCCAAGGCAGCAAAGTGGTATGCCACTATTGACATTGCCAATGCTTTTTTCTCCATTCCTCTGGCAGCAGAATGCAGGCCTCAGTTTGCCTTCACCTGGAGGGGCGTACAGTACACCTGGAACCGACTGCCCCAGGGCTGGAAGCACAGTCCCACCATCTGCCATGGACTGATCCAGGCTGCACTGGAAAAGGGTGAAGCTCCGGAACATCTGCAGTACATCGATGACATCATTGTGTGGGGGAGCACAGCAAAGGAAGTATTTGGGAAAGGAGAGAAGATCATCCAGATTCTCCTGGAAGCTGGTTTTGCCATCAAGAAGAGCAAAGTCAAGGGACCTGCCCGAGAGATCCAGTTCCTGGGGGTAAAGTGGCAAGACGGACGGCGTCAGATCCCCACCGAGGTCATCAATAAGATCACTGCGATGTCTCCACCAACCAGCAAGAAGGAAACACAGGCTTTCCTAGGCGCCATAGGTTTTTGGAGAATGCACATTCCTGAGTACAGCCAGATCGTGAGCCCTCTGTACCTGGTTACCCGCAAGAAGAACGATTTCCACTGGGGCCCTGAACAGCAACAAGCTTTTGCCCAAATCAAGCGGGAGATCGCTCATGCGCTAGCCCTTGGCCCAGTCAGGACGGGACCAGAGGTGAGGAACGTGCTCTACTCTGCGGCCGGGAACAACGGTTTGTCCTGGAGCCTTTGGCAGAAGGTGCCTGGAGAGACTCGTGGCCGACCACTGGGATTCTGGAGTCGAAGTTATAGAGGGTCTGAGGCCAACTACACTCCCACAGAGAAGGAAATCCTAGCAGCCTATGAAGGAGTCCAAGCCGCCTCGGAAGTGATTGGCACCGAAGCACAACTCCTCCTGGCACCCCGACTACCGGTGCTGGGGTGGATGTTTAAAGGAAAGGTTCCTTCCACCCACCACGCCACTGACGCCACATGGAGCAAATGGATTGCCCTCATCACACAACGCGCCCGTATTGGAAACCCAAATCGCCCTGGGATTTTGGAGATAATTACGAACTGGCCGGAAGGTGAAGACTTTGGCCTCACTGACGAAGAGGAGCAGGAACAAGTGACGCGGGCTGAAGAAGCTCCACCGTACAACCAACTACCAGCAGAGGAAACACGATATGCTCTTTTCACTGACGGTTCCTGTCGCATCGTAGGGATGAACCGGAAGTGGAAAGCAGCCGTATGGAGCCCCACACGACAGGTCGCACAAGCTACTGAAGGAGAAGGTGGATCAAGTCAACTTGCTGAACTCAAAGCCGTTCAACTAGCCCTGGACATTGCTGAAAGAGAGAAGTGGCCAAAGCTCTACCTTTATACTGATTCGCGGATGGTAGCCAATGCTCTGTGGGGCTGGCTGGAAAGGTGGAATAAGGCCAACTGGCAGCGTAGGGGAAAACCAATTTGGGCTGCTGATGAGTGGAAAGCTATTGCCACTCGGGTAAAGAAGCTACCTGTGAGGGTCCGTCATGTAGATGCTCATGTCCCCAGGAGTCGGGCTAATGAAGAACATCGTAACAATGAACAGGTAGATCAGGCTGCAAAAATAGAGGTGTCCCAGATAGACTTAGATTGGCAACATAAAGGAGAGTTGTTCTTAGCTCGATGGGCCCATGATGCCTCAGGCCATCAAGGCAGAGAGGCCACTTATAAATGGGCACGGGACCGAGGGGTGGATCTAACCATGAACAGTATCTCCCAGGTTATCCAAGACTGTGAGACCTGCGCTGCGATCAAGCAGGCCAAGCGGGTAAAGCCTCTGTGGTACGGTGGACGATGGTCAAAGTACAGGTATGGGGAAGCCTGGCAAATTGACTACATCACTCTTCCCCAAACCCGTCAAGGCAAGCGCTACGTGCTGACCATGGTGGAAGCAACCACTGGGTGGCTGGAGACCTACCCTGTGCCTCATGCTACTGCCCAGAACACCATCTTGGGCCTGGAAAAGCAAGTTCTTTGGAGACATGGCACCCCTGAGAGAATCGAGTCAGACAACGGGACACATTTCAAGAACAGCCTCATAAGCACTTGGGCCAGAGAACATGGAATCGAATGGATAGATCATATCCCTTATCATGCACCAGCTGCCGGGAAAGTTGAACGGTGCAATGGGCTACTTAAGACTACCCTAAAAGCACTTGGAGGGGGGACTTTCAAAAATTGGGAACTGAACTTAGCAAAGGCCACCTGGATGGTCAATACCCGAGGGTCCATCAATCGAGCTGGTCCCGCCCAGTCTGGACCCTTGCACACAGTGGACGGAGATAAAGTCCCTGTGGTACACACGAGAGGTATGTTAGGAAAGACTGTTTGGATTAATCCCACATCAGGCAAAGGCACACCCCTCCGTGGGGTTGTTTTTGCTCAAGGACCTGGTTACACTTGGTGGGTAATGCAGAAAAATGGGGAAACCCGTTGTGTACCACAAGGAGACCTAATTTTAAGTGAGAACTCTGTGTAAGGTTTCATTGTGTATATATGTATCTATGTATCTGTAAGGGGGCATTGGGTTGGGTACGGTGCAGATGGTAATAGAATAAGGGGTGGATTATGTCCTGGGTTACAGTGTAAAATGTGCCAAAAGAAAAAAAAATATTCTATTACCATCTTCAGGAGCTGTTGAGACCAGGTGGGGCGGTGCTCCCTGCCTCCCCCCCCCCCCCCCCCCCCCCGGACTATCTCCTGTTACTGGGCACAACAATGCCTTATCGCCTGACCCATCGATAACTCGCTCCTGGGCTATCTCCTGTTAATGGCCCATCAAGGAACTGCCTCACGACTCCCCATCCTATTGTGAGATGCTCCGCCCGGGGGGAAGGAGCCAAGCAGTCCATGCCAAATAAAAACGGAGATTTTGAACACCCTAGCCGCCTTTCTTCCACTGGATTCCCAGAGGAGTTTTTCCCCCACTGGAGTTCCAGAGGACAAGAGCTACCTGCCGACCACTGGACCTTCGGAGGAAGACCAGACTCTTTTACCTGATTGCTGCTTCCACAGAACTACACCCATCACTTCAGGAGGACTGCAGCCAGCATCTTATCGGACTGCTACTGCCACCCTAACAGGGTGTCAGGTTGTATTCCTGACTCTTGTCAGTGTAAACCAGTGGGTTGTTTGTTTTTCCCTGCCTTGTGTTATATACATATATATATTAGTAAAGAACTGTTATTCCTATTCCCCATATCTTTGCCTGAAGGCCCGTTAATTTCAAAATTATAATAGTTTGGAGGGAAGGGGGTTGCACTCTCCATTTCAAGGGAGGCTCCTGCCTTCCTCCACAGACACCTGTCTTTTCAAACCAAGACGGATTTTGGCGCCCAACGTGGGGCTCGAGGGCATCGAGAGATAAAGGAATAACGGTTTTTGTGCATTGGCTATAGATTCCTTGTTAAGTGGCATCATGTGGGCTAGCTTATCCCGGTTCGTGTGGCATGTGGTGGTGGCTGTATTTCTCCCATTTGCAGGCCCTTATCTAAACAGGGGTCCTATAACTAAGGCTACCGTGACTGTTATCCGGTTTGTTTTATGGATTAATAAGGTGAGGAATTCATGGCTTATTAACTTCCTCTGGAAGGCGGGCACATGGATTCGGCGCTATCAAACACTAAATGTATGCTTTTGGGGTTACTTTAATAATGGTACCTACTGTGAGGAAATGACACCGGGAGAAACTTTCTCCCAACCCCTAACCCAGCTCTTTGGGTCTACTCCACCAGTTTTCGAAGGATTCAGAGCTTTCCTAAGTGCCAATGATATCATACAGTGGCTGGTGTTGCTGATAATCCTGTTTTAGTCAGTATTCAGAGATCAGGGGAGATTGGCTTGGATAACTACCCTGACTAGGAATGCTGCTCCAGAATCTGACCCTGCCTCACAGCTCACATCAGAAATGAACCACTCGGATTGGGTGAAGGAGATACGTGAGATGGGCCAGATGCTGAAGGAGTGCATTCTCTCAGCTGCTGGGAATCCCTCCTCCTGCCTCGAAGAGGGAGAGTCTAATGGTGCAGCAGTAGAACCCACAGACGTTACAACCGTCCAGGTTCCAGCTGAAACGCAAGGGCAGTCAGAGCCAGCAGCAGTCGCCCCTGTGGAAACGAGGAAATCTAAGATGAAATCAGAGAGCTCAGTTAAGAAAGGAGGGCCCTCAGAACCTGCAGGCGAGCCAGTGGTTGAGATAATCACCGAGTCCCTGACGTATGACAGTCTCCGTAATCTGCACAAAGACATCGTACGGCGGGGGCGTGAGGCTTTTACAACCTGGTTACTTCGGGTCTGGGATCTTATGGGTACGGGTGTGCAACTGGATGGCAGTGAGGCAAGGAATTTGGGACCCTTGACTCAGGTGTCAATCTGGTATTTGTAAGGGAGCCGGGGACCCTTTCCCTCTGGGAGCGGCTTTTAACGAGTGTGAGAGAGAGGTTTGTCCACAGAGAGAGAGAGAATGCAGGAGCACCATCATAGAATGCGCTGGAAGACCCTTGAGGAAGGGATCCAGCAGCTGAGAGAAGTGGCAGTATTGGAGGTACTCTTTGGGAGGGATGGACAGCATGGTAATGACCCTGACAAAGTCAGGTGCACAGGGCAAATGTTGTGGAATCTGGCAAATCTAGGGCCATCTGAATACTCCACCTTCATTGCAATGATTAATGCAGATAACGACCGAGAGACAGTGGGTTCTGTCACGAGCAAGCTTAGAAATTTTGAAAGCATGATCAATGGCCCAATGCAGGCTAACGTTTCTGCTGTGATTAAGAGCCTACAAGAGGAGATGAGGGAAATAAAGGAGGAGGTGAGGAGGAGCAGTTCCCATTTGGCACCGGTACAAGTCACAGGCCCCAAAGTCGGAGCCCAACGTCCCCCAGCTAGAGGGAGAGGGTACACCCCACGAGCTGAGCTATGGTACTTCCTGCGCGACCATGGGGAAGACATGGGAAGGTGGGATGGGAAACCCACTTCTGTCCTGGCAGCACGGGTGCGTCAACTCAAGGAGGGAAACGCTAACCGGGGGAGTAACACTAAAGTGAAGGTAGCCTCAACCTCCCAGGACCGAGCTGCCAGATATTACAGAAGGGAGGATGATCTGACAGATCCCCTTGAAGGAACCTCTAGTATGTATGTCCAGGAAGGAAATGGTAACCAGTGCTAGAGGGGCCCTGCCTCTAGCCAGGGAGAGGCACGGGAAAACCGGATATTTTGGACGGTGTGGATCCGATGGCCTGGCACGTCAGAGCCACAAAAATACAAAGCGTTAGTTGATACTGGTGCGCAGTGTACCCTAATGCCATCGGGACATGTGGGGGCAGAACCTGTTTCCATTGCCGGGGTAACGGGGGGATCGCAGCAATTGACTCTGTTGGAAGCCGAGGTGAGCCTTACTGGGAAGGAGTGGCAGAAACATCCGATTGTGACTGGCCCAGAGGCCCCGTGTATTCTGGGCATAGACTTCCTCCGGAACGGCTATTACAAGGACCCAAAAGGTCTCAGGTGGGCATTTGGGATAGCTGCTGTGGAGGCAGAGGGCATTAGGCAATTGAACACCTTGCCCGGACTATCAGAAAACCCATCTGCAGTAGGACTCTTGAAGGTGGAAGAGCAACAAGTGCCAATTGCCACCTCGACAGTGCACCGCCGGCAGTATCGGACGAATCGAGATGCCGTGATCCCCATCCACAAAATGATCCGCGAGCTGGAGAGTCAAGGGGTGGTCAGCAAGACCCACTCACCCTTCAACAGCCCCATTTGGCCTGTGCGCAAGTCTGACGGAGAATGGAGATTGACTGTGGACTATCGTGGCTTGAATGAAGTGACTCCACCGTTGAGCGCTGCCGTGCCGGACATGCTGGAACTCCAGTACGAGCTGGAGTCCAAGGCAGCAAAGTGGTATGCCACTATTGACATTGCCAATGCTTTTTTCTCCATTCCTCTGGCAGCAGAATGCAGGCCTCAGTTTGCCTTCACCTGGAGGGGCGTACAGTACACCTGGAACCGACTGCCCCAGGGCTGGAAGCACAGTCCCACCATCTGCCATGGACTGATCCAGGCTGCACTGGAAAAGGGTGAAGCTCCGGAACATCTGCAGTACATCGATGACATCATTGTGTGGGGGAGCACAGCAAAGGAAGTATTTGGGAAAGGAGAGAAGATCATCCAGATTCTCCTGGAAGCTGGTTTTGCCATCAAGAAGAGCAAAGTCAAGGGACCTGCCCGAGAGATCCAGTTCCTGGGGGTAAAGTGGCAAGACGGACGGCGTCAGATCCCCACCGAGGTCATCAATAAGATCACTGCGATGTCTCCACCAACCAGCAAGAAGGAAACACAGGCTTTCCTAGGCGCCATAGGTTTTTGGAGAATGCACATTCCTGAGTACAGCCAGATCGTGAGCCCTCTGTACCTGGTTACCCGCAAGAAGAACGATTTCCACTGGGGCCCTGAACAGCAACAAGCTTTTGCCCAAATCAAGCGGGAGATCGCTCATGCGCTAGCCCTTGGCCCAGTCAGGACGGGACCAGAGGTGAGGAACGTGCTCTACTCTGCGGCCGGGAACAACGGTTTGTCCTGGAGCCTTTGGCAGAAGGTGCCTGGAGAGACTCGTGGCCGACCACTGGGATTCTGGAGTCGAAGTTATAGAGGGTCTGAGGCCAACTACACTCCCACAGAGAAGGAAATCCTAGCAGCCTATGAAGGAGTCCAAGCCGCCTCGGAAGTGATTGGCACCGAAGCACAACTCCTCCTGGCACCCCGACTACCGGTGCTGGGGTGGATGTTTAAAGGAAAGGTTCCTTCCACCCACCACGCCACTGACGCCACATGGAGCAAATGGATTGCCCTCATCACACAACGCGCCCGTATTGGAAACCCAAATCGCCCTGGGATTTTGGAGATAATTACGAACTGGCCGGAAGGTGAAGACTTTGGCCTCACTGACGAAGAGGAGCAGGAACAAGTGACGCGGGCTGAAGAAGCTCCACCGTACAACCAACTACCAGCAGAGGAAACACGATATGCTCTTTTCACTGACGGTTCCTGTCGCATCGTAGGGATGAACCGGAAGTGGAAAGCAGCCGTATGGAGCCCCACACGACAGGTCGCACAAGCTACTGAAGGAGAAGGTGGATCAAGTCAACTTGCTGAACTCAAAGCCGTTCAACTAGCCCTGGACATTGCTGAAAGAGAGAAGTGGCCAAAGCTCTACCTTTATACTGATTCGCGGATGGTAGCCAATGCTCTGTGGGGCTGGCTGGAAAGGTGGAATAAGGCCAACTGGCAGCGTAGGGGAAAACCAATTTGGGCTGCTGATGAGTGGAAAGCTATTGCCACTCGGGTAAAGAAGCTACCTGTGAGGGTCCGTCATGTAGATGCTCATGTCCCCAGGAGTCGGGCTAATGAAGAACATCGTAACAATGAACAGGTAGATCAGGCTGCAAAAATAGAGGTGTCCCAGATAGACTTAGATTGGCAACATAAAGGAGAGTTGTTCTTAGCTCGATGGGCCCATGATGCCTCAGGCCATCAAGGCAGAGAGGCCACTTATAAATGGGCACGGGACCGAGGGGTGGATCTAACCATGAACAGTATCTCCCAGGTTATCCAAGACTGTGAGACCTGCGCTGCGATCAAGCAGGCCAAGCGGGTAAAGCCTCTGTGGTACGGTGGACGATGGTCAAAGTACAGGTATGGGGAAGCCTGGCAAATTGACTACATCACTCTTCCCCAAACCCGTCAAGGCAAGCGCTACGTGCTGACCATGGTGGAAGCAACCACTGGGTGGCTGGAGACCTACCCTGTGCCTCATGCTACTGCCCAGAACACCATCTTGGGCCTGGAAAAGCAAGTTCTTTGGAGACATGGCACCCCTGAGAGAATCGAGTCAGACAACGGGACACATTTCAAGAACAGCCTCATAAGCACTTGGGCCAGAGAACATGGAATCGAATGGATAGATCATATCCCTTATCATGCACCAGCTGCCGGGAAAGTTGAACGGTGCAATGGGCTACTTAAGACTACCCTAAAAGCACTTGGAGGGGGGACTTTCAAAAATTGGGAACTGAACTTAGCAAAGGCCACCTGGATGGTCAATACCCGAGGGTCCATCAATCGAGCTGGTCCCGCCCTAGTCTGGACCCTTGCACACAGTGGACGGAGATAAAGTCCCTGTGGTACACACGAGAGGTATGTTAGGAAAGACTGTTTGGATAATCCCACATCAGGCAAAGGCACACCCCTCCGTGGGGTTGTTTTTGCTCAAGGACCTGGTTACACTTGGTGGGTAATGCAGAAAAATGGGGAAACCCGTTGTGTACCACAAGGAGACCTAATTTTAAGTGAGAACTCTGTGTAAGGTTTCATTGTGTATATATGTATCTATGTATCTGTAAGGGGGCATTGGGTTGGGTACGGTGCAGATGGTAATAGAATAAGGGGTGGATTATGTCCTGGGTTACAGTGTAAAATGTGCCAAAAGAAAAAAAAATATTCTATTACCATCTTCAGGAGCTGTTGAGACCAGGTGGGGCGGTGCTCCCTGCCTCCCCCCCCCCCCCCCCCCCCCCGGACTATCTCCTGTTACTGGGCACAACAATGCCTTATCGCCTGACCCATCGATAACTCGCTCCTGGGCTATCTCCTGTTAATGGCCCATCAAGGAACTGCCTCACGACTCCCCATCCTATTGTGAGATGCTCCGCCCGGGGGGAAGGAGCCAAGCAGTCCATGCCAAATAAAAACGGAGATTTTGAACACCCTAGCCGCCTTTCTTCCACTGGATTCCCAGAGGAGTTTTTCCCCCACTGGAGTTCCAGAGGACAAGAGCTACCTGCCGACCACTGGACCTTCGGAGGAAGACCAGACTCTTTTACCTGATTGCTGCTTCCACAGAACTACACCCATCACTTCAGGAGGACTGCAGCCAGCATCTTATCGGACTGCTACTGCCACCCTAACAGGGTGTCAGGTTGTATTCCTGACTCTTGTCAGTGTAAACCAGTGGGTTGTTTGTTTTTCCCTGCCTTGTGTTATATACATATATATATTAGTAAAGAACTGTTATTCCTATTCCCCATATCTTTGCCTGAAGGCCCGTTAATTTCAAAATTATAATAGTTTGGAGGGAAGGGGGTTGCACTCTCCATTTCAAGGGAGGCTCCTGCCTTCCTCCACAGACACCTGTCTTTTCAAACCAAGACGGATTTTGGCGCCCAACGTGGGGCTCGAGGGCATCGAGAGATAAAGGAATAACGGTTTTTGTGCATTGGCTATAGATTCCTTGTTAAGTGGCATCATGTGGGCTAGCTTATCCCGGTTCGTGTGGCATGTGGTGGTGGCTGTATTTCTCCCATTTGCAGGCCCTTATCTAAACAGGGGTCCTATAACTAAGGCTACCGTGACTGTTATCCGGTTTGTTTTATGGATTAATAAGGTGAGGAATTCATGGCTTATTAACTTCCTCTGGAAGGCGGGCACATGGATTCGGCGCTATCAAACACTAAATGTATGCTTTTGGGGTTACTTTAATAATGGTACCTACTGTGAGGAAATGACACCGGGAGAAACTTTCTCCCAACCCCTAACCCAGCTCTTTGGGTCTACTCCACCAGTTTTCGAAGGATTCAGAGCTTTCCTAAGTGCCAATGATATCATACAGTGGCTGGTGTTGCTGATAATCCTGTTTTAGTCAGTATTCAGAGATCAGGGGAGATTGGCTTGGATAACTACCCTGACTAGGAATGCTGCTCCAGAATCTGACCCTGCCTCACAGCTCACATCAGAAATGAACCACTCGGATTGGGTGAAGGAGATACGTGAGATGGGCCAGATGCTGAAGGAGTGCATTCTCTCAGCTGCTGGGAATCCCTCCTCCTGCCTCGAAGAGGGAGAGTCTAATGGTGCAGCAGTAGAACCCACAGACGTTACAACCGTCCAGGTTCCAGCTGAAACGCAAGGGCAGTCAGAGCCAGCAGCAGTCGCCCCTGTGGAAACGAGGAAATCTAAGATGAAATCAGAGAGCTCAGTTAAGAAAGGAGGGCCCTCAGAACCTGCAGGCGAGCCAGTGGTTGAGATAATCACCGAGTCCCTGACGTATGACAGTCTCCGTAATCTGCACAAAGACATCGTACGGCGGGGGCGTGAGGCTTTTACAACCTGGTTACTTCGGGTCTGGGATCTTATGGGTACGGGTGTGCAACTGGATGGCAGTGAGGCAAGGAATTTGGGACCCTTGACTCAGGTGTCAATCTGGTATTTGTAAGGGAGCCGGGGACCCTTTCCCTCTGGGAGCGGCTTTTAACGAGTGTGAGAGAGAGGTTTGTCCACAGAGAGAGAGAGAATGCAGGAGCACCATCATAGAATGCGCTGGAAGACCCTTGAGGAAGGGATCCAGCAGCTGAGAGAAGTGGCAGTATTGGAGGTACTCTTTGGGAGGGATGGACAGCATGGTAATGACCCTGACAAAGTCAGGTGCACAGGGCAAATGTTGTGGAATCTGGCAAATCTAGGGCCATCTGAATACTCCACCTTCATTGCAATGATTAATGCAGATAACGACCGAGAGACAGTGGGTTCTGTCACGAGCAAGCTTAGAAATTTTGAAAGCATGATCAATGGCCCAATGCAGGCTAACGTTTCTGCTGTGATTAAGAGCCTACAAGAGGAGATGAGGGAAATAAAGGAGGAGGTGAGGAGGAGCAGTTCCCATTTGGCACCGGTACAAGTCACAGGCCCCAAAGTCGGAGCCCAACGTCCCCCAGCTAGAGGGAGAGGGTACACCCCACGAGCTGAGCTATGGTACTTCCTGCGCGACCATGGGGAAGACATGGGAAGGTGGGATGGGAAACCCACTTCTGTCCTGGCAGCACGGGTGCGTCAACTCAAGGAGGGAAACGCTAACCGGGGGAGTAACACTAAAGTGAAGGTAGCCTCAACCTCCCAGGACCGAGCTGCCAGATATTACAGAAGGGAGGATGATCTGACAGATCCCCTTGAAGGAACCTCTAGTATGTATGTCCAGGAAGGAAATGGTAACCAGTGCTAGAGGGGCCCTGCCTCTAGCCAGGGAGAGGCACGGGAAAACCGGATATTTTGGACGGTGTGGATCCGATGGCCTGGCACGTCAGAGCCACAAAAATACAAAGCGTTAGTTGATACTGGTGCGCAGTGTACCCTAATGCCATCGGGACATGTGGGGGCAGAACCTGTTTCCATTGCCGGGGTAACGGGGGGATCGCAGCAATTGACTCTGTTGGAAGCCGAGGTGAGCCTTACTGGGAAGGAGTGGCAGAAACATCCGATTGTGACTGGCCCAGAGGCCCCGTGTATTCTGGGCATAGACTTCCTCCGGAACGGCTATTACAAGGACCCAAAAGGTCTCAGGTGGGCATTTGGGATAGCTGCTGTGGAGGCAGAGGGCATTAGGCAATTGAACACCTTGCCCGGACTATCAGAAAACCCATCTGCAGTAGGACTCTTGAAGGTGGAAGAGCAACAAGTGCCAATTGCCACCTCGACAGTGCACCGCCGGCAGTATCGGACGAATCGAGATGCCGTGATCCCCATCCACAAAATGATCCGCGAGCTGGAGAGTCAAGGGGTGGTCAGCAAGACCCACTCACCCTTCAACAGCCCCATTTGGCCTGTGCGCAAGTCTGACGGAGAATGGAGATTGACTGTGGACTATCGTGGCTTGAATGAAGTGACTCCACCGTTGAGCGCTGCCGTGCCGGACATGCTGGAACTCCAGTACGAGCTGGAGTCCAAGGCAGCAAAGTGGTATGCCACTATTGACATTGCCAATGCTTTTTTCTCCATTCCTCTGGCAGCAGAATGCAGGCCTCAGTTTGCCTTCACCTGGAGGGGCGTACAGTACACCTGGAACCGACTGCCCCAGGGCTGGAAGCACAGTCCCACCATCTGCCATGGACTGATCCAGGCTGCACTGGAAAAGGGTGAAGCTCCGGAACATCTGCAGTACATCGATGACATCATTGTGTGGGGGAGCACAGCAAAGGAAGTATTTGGGAAAGGAGAGAAGATCATCCAGATTCTCCTGGAAGCTGGTTTTGCCATCAAGAAGAGCAAAGTCAAGGGACCTGCCCGAGAGATCCAGTTCCTGGGGGTAAAGTGGCAAGACGGACGGCGTCAGATCCCCACCGAGGTCATCAATAAGATCACTGCGATGTCTCCACCAACCAGCAAGAAGGAAACACAGGCTTTCCTAGGCGCCATAGGTTTTTGGAGAATGCACATTCCTGAGTACAGCCAGATCGTGAGCCCTCTGTACCTGGTTACCCGCAAGAAGAACGATTTCCACTGGGGCCCTGAACAGCAACAAGCTTTTGCCCAAATCAAGCGGGAGATCGCTCATGCGCTAGCCCTTGGCCCAGTCAGGACGGGACCAGAGGTGAGGAACGTGCTCTACTCTGCGGCCGGGAACAACGGTTTGTCCTGGAGCCTTTGGCAGAAGGTGCCTGGAGAGACTCGTGGCCGACCACTGGGATTCTGGAGTCGAAGTTATAGAGGGTCTGAGGCCAACTACACTCCCACAGAGAAGGAAATCCTAGCAGCCTATGAAGGAGTCCAAGCCGCCTCGGAAGTGATTGGCACCGAAGCACAACTCCTCCTGGCACCCCGACTACCGGTGCTGGGGTGGATGTTTAAAGGAAAGGTTCCTTCCACCCACCACGCCACTGACGCCACATGGAGCAAATGGATTGCCCTCATCACACAACGCGCCCGTATTGGAAACCCAAATCGCCCTGGGATTTTGGAGATAATTACGAACTGGCCGGAAGGTGAAGACTTTGGCCTCACTGACGAAGAGGAGCAGGAACAAGTGACGCGGGCTGAAGAAGCTCCACCGTACAACCAACTACCAGCAGAGGAAACACGATATGCTCTTTTCACTGACGGTTCCTGTCGCATCGTAGGGATGAACCGGAAGTGGAAAGCAGCCGTATGGAGCCCCACACGACAGGTCGCACAAGCTACTGAAGGAGAAGGTGGATCAAGTCAACTTGCTGAACTCAAAGCCGTTCAACTAGCCCTGGACATTGCTGAAAGAGAGAAGTGGCCAAAGCTCTACCTTTATACTGATTCGCGGATGGTAGCCAATGCTCTGTGGGGCTGGCTGGAAAGGTGGAATAAGGCCAACTGGCAGCGTAGGGGAAAACCAATTTGGGCTGCTGATGAGTGGAAAGCTATTGCCACTCGGGTAAAGAAGCTACCTGTGAGGGTCCGTCATGTAGATGCTCATGTCCCCAGGAGTCGGGCTAATGAAGAACATCGTAACAATGAACAGGTAGATCAGGCTGCAAAAATAGAGGTGTCCCAGATAGACTTAGATTGGCAACATAAAGGAGAGTTGTTCTTAGCTCGATGGGCCCATGATGCCTCAGGCCATCAAGGCAGAGAGGCCACTTATAAATGGGCACGGGACCGAGGGGTGGATCTAACCATGAACAGTATCTCCCAGGTTATCCAAGACTGTGAGACCTGCGCTGCGATCAAGCAGGCCAAGCGGGTAAAGCCTCTGTGGTACGGTGGACGATGGTCAAAGTACAGGTATGGGGAAGCCTGGCAAATTGACTACATCACTCTTCCCCAAACCCGTCAAGGCAAGCGCTACGTGCTGACCATGGTGGAAGCAACCACTGGGTGGCTGGAGACCTACCCTGTGCCTCATGCTACTGCCCAGAACACCATCTTGGGCCTGGAAAAGCAAGTTCTTTGGAGACATGGCACCCCTGAGAGAATCGAGTCAGACAACGGGACACATTTCAAGAACAGCCTCATAAGCACTTGGGCCAGAGAACATGGAATCGAATGGATAGATCATATCCCTTATCATGCACCAGCTGCCGGGAAAGTTGAACGGTGCAATGGGCTACTTAAGACTACCCTAAAAGCACTTGGAGGGGGGACTTTCAAAAATTGGGAACTGAACTTAGCAAAGGCCACCTGGATGGTCAATACCCGAGGGTCCATCAATCGAGCTGGTCCCGCCCAGTCTGGACCCTTGCACACAGTGGACGGAGATAAAGTCCCTGTGGTACACACGAGAGGTATGTTAGGAAAGACTGTTTGGATTAATCCCACATCAGGCAAAGGCACACCCCTCCGTGGGGTTGTTTTTGCTCAAGGACCTGGTTACACTTGGTGGGTAATGCAGAAAAATGGGGAAACCCGTTGTGTACCACAAGGAGACCTAATTTTAAGTGAGAACTCTGTGTAAGGTTTCATTGTGTATATATGTATCTATGTATCTGTAAGGGGGCATTGGGTTGGGTACGGTGCAGATGGTAATAGAATAAGGGGTGGATTATGTCCTGGGTTACAGTGTAAAATGTGCCAAAAGAAAAAAAAATATTCTATTACCATCTTCAGGAGCTGTTGAGACCAGGTGGGGCGGTGCTCCCTGCCTCCCCCCCCCCCCCCCCCCCCCGGACTATCTCCTGTTACTGGGCACAACAATGCCTTATCGCCTGACCCATCGATAACTCGCTCCTGGGCTATCTCCTGTTAATGGCCCATCAAGGAACTGCCTCACGACTCCCCATCCTATTGTGAGATGCTCCGCCCGGGGGGAAGGAGCCAAGCAGTCCATGCCAAATAAAAACGGAGATTTTGAACACCCTAGCCGCCTTTCTTCCACTGGATTCCCAGAGGAGTTTTTCCCCCACTGGAGTTCCAGAGGACAAGAGCTACCTGCCGACCACTGGACCTTCGGAGGAAGACCAGACTCTTTTACCTGATTGCTGCTTCCACAGAACTACACCCATCACTTCAGGAGGACTGCAGCCAGCATCTTATCGGACTGCTACTGCCACCCTAACAGGGTGTCAGGTTGTATTCCTGACTCTTGTCAGTGTAAACCAGTGGGTTGTTTGTTTTTCCCTGCCTTGTGTTATATACATATATATATTAGTAAAGAACTGTTATTCCTATTCCCCATATCTTTGCCTGAAGGCCCGTTAATTTCAAAATTATAATAGTTTGGAGGGAAGGGGGTTGCACTCTCCATTTCAAGGGAGGCTCCTGCCTTCCTCCACAGACACCTGTCTTTTCAAACCAAGACGGATTTTGGCGCCCAACGTGGGGCTCGAGGGCATCGAGAGATAAAGGAATAACGGTTTTTGTGCATTGGCTATAGATTCCTTGTTAAGTGGCATCATGTGGGCTAGCTTATCCCGGTTCGTGTGGCATGTGGTGGTGGCTGTATTTCTCCCATTTGCAGGCCCTTATCTAAACAGGGGTCCTATAACTAAGGCTACCGTGACTGTTATCCGGTTTGTTTTATGGATTAATAAGGTGAGGAATTCATGGCTTATTAACTTCCTCTGGAAGGCGGGCACATGGATTCGGCGCTATCAAACACTAAATGTATGCTTTTGGGGTTACTTTAATAATGGTACCTACTGTGAGGAAATGACACCGGGAGAAACTTTCTCCCAACCCCTAACCCAGCTCTTTGGGTCTACTCCACCAGTTTTCGAAGGATTCAGAGCTTTCCTAAGTGCCAATGATATCATACAGTGGCTGGTGTTGCTGATAATCCTGTTTTAGTCAGTATTCAGAGATCAGGGGAGATTGGCTTGGATAACTACCCTGACTAGGAATGCTGCTCCAGAATCTGACCCTGCCTCACAGCTCACATCAGAAATGAACCACTCGGATTGGGTGAAGGAGATACGTGAGATGGGCCAGATGCTGAAGGAGTGCATTCTCTCAGCTGCTGGGAATCCCTCCTCCTGCCTCGAAGAGGGAGAGTCTAATGGTGCAGCAGTAGAACCCACAGACGTTACAACCGTCCAGGTTCCAGCTGAAACGCAAGGGCAGTCAGAGCCAGCAGCAGTCGCCCCTGTGGAAACGAGGAAATCTAAGATGAAATCAGAGAGCTCAGTTAAGAAAGGAGGGCCCTCAGAACCTGCAGGCGAGCCAGTGGTTGAGATAATCACCGAGTCCCTGACGTATGACAGTCTCCGTAATCTGCACAAAGACATCGTACGGCGGGGGCGTGAGGCTTTTACAACCTGGTTACTTCGGGTCTGGGATCTTATGGGTACGGGTGTGCAACTGGATGGCAGTGAGGCAAGGAATTTGGGACCCTTGACTCAGGTGTCAATCTGGTATTTGTAAGGGAGCCGGGGACCCTTTCCCTCTGGGAGCGGCTTTTAACGAGTGTGAGAGAGAGGTTTGTCCACAGAGAGAGAGAGAATGCAGGAGCACCATCATAGAATGCGCTGGAAGACCCTTGAGGAAGGGATCCAGCAGCTGAGAGAAGTGGCAGTATTGGAGGTACTCTTTGGGAGGGATGGACAGCATGGTAATGACCCTGACAAAGTCAGGTGCACAGGGCAAATGTTGTGGAATCTGGCAAATCTAGGGCCATCTGAATACTCCACCTTCATTGCAATGATTAATGCAGATAACGACCGAGAGACAGTGGGTTCTGTCACGAGCAAGCTTAGAAATTTTGAAAGCATGATCAATGGCCCAATGCAGGCTAACGTTTCTGCTGTGATTAAGAGCCTACAAGAGGAGATGAGGGAAATAAAGGAGGAGGTGAGGAGGAGCAGTTCCCATTTGGCACCGGTACAAGTCACAGGCCCCAAAGTCGGAGCCCAACGTCCCCCAGCTAGAGGGAGAGGGTACACCCCACGAGCTGAGCTATGGTACTTCCTGCGCGACCATGGGGAAGACATGGGAAGGTGGGATGGGAAACCCACTTCTGTCCTGGCAGCACGGGTGCGTCAACTCAAGGAGGGAAACGCTAACCGGGGGAGTAACACTAAAGTGAAGGTAGCCTCAACCTCCCAGGACCGAGCTGCCAGATATTACAGAAGGGAGGATGATCTGACAGATCCCCTTGAAGGAACCTCTAGTATGTATGTCCAGGAAGGAAATGGTAACCAGTGCTAGAGGGGCCCTGCCTCTAGCCAGGGAGAGGCACGGGAAAACCGGATATTTTGGACGGTGTGGATCCGATGGCCTGGCACGTCAGAGCCACAAAAATACAAAGCGTTAGTTGATACTGGTGCGCAGTGTACCCTAATGCCATCGGGACATGTGGGGGCAGAACCTGTTTCCATTGCCGGGGTAACGGGGGGATCGCAGCAATTGACTCTGTTGGAAGCCGAGGTGAGCCTTACTGGGAAGGAGTGGCAGAAACATCCGATTGTGACTGGCCCAGAGGCCCCGTGTATTCTGGGCATAGACTTCCTCCGGAACGGCTATTACAAGGACCCAAAAGGTCTCAGGTGGGCATTTGGGATAGCTGCTGTGGAGGCAGAGGGCATTAGGCAATTGAACACCTTGCCCGGACTATCAGAAAACCCATCTGCAGTAGGACTCTTGAAGGTGGAAGAGCAACAAGTGCCAATTGCCACCTCGACAGTGCACCGCCGGCAGTATCGGACGAATCGAGATGCCGTGATCCCCATCCACAAAATGATCCGCGAGCTGGAGAGTCAAGGGGTGGTCAGCAAGACCCACTCACCCTTCAACAGCCCCATTTGGCCTGTGCGCAAGTCTGACGGAGAATGGAGATTGACTGTGGACTATCGTGGCTTGAATGAAGTGACTCCACCGTTGAGCGCTGCCGTGCCGGACATGCTGGAACTCCAGTACGAGCTGGAGTCCAAGGCAGCAAAGTGGTATGCCACTATTGACATTGCCAATGCTTTTTTCTCCATTCCTCTGGCAGCAGAATGCAGGCCTCAGTTTGCCTTCACCTGGAGGGGCGTACAGTACACCTGGAACCGACTGCCCCAGGGGTGGAAGCACAGTCCCACCATCTGCCATGGACTGATCCAGGCTGCACTGGAAAAGGGTGAAGCTCCGGAACATCTGCAGTACATCGATGACATCATTGTGTGGGGGAGCACAGCAAAGGAAGTATTTGGGAAAGGAGAGAAGATCATCCAGATTCTCCTGGAAGCTGGTTTTGCCATCAAGAAGAGCAAAGTCAAGGGACCTGCCCGAGAGATCCAGTTCCTGGGGGTAAAGTGGCAAGACGGACGGCGTCAGATCCCCACCGAGGTCATCAATAAGATCACTGCGATGTCTCCACCAACCAGCAAGAAGGAAACACAGGCTTTCCTAGGCGCCATAGGTTTTTGGAGAATGCACATTCCTGAGTACAGCCAGATCGTGAGCCCTCTGTACCTGGTTACCCGCAAGAAGAACGATTTCCACTGGGGCCCTGAACAGCAACAAGCTTTTGCCCAAATCAAGCGGGAGATCGCTCATGCGCTAGCCCTTGGCCCAGTCAGGACGGGACCAGAGGTGAGGAACGTGCTCTACTCTGCGGCCGGGAACAATGGTTTGTCCTGGAGCCTTTGGCAGAAGGTGCCTGGAGAGACTCGTGGCCGACCACTGGGATTCTGGAGTCGAAGTTATAGAGGGTCTGAGGCCAACTACACTCCCACAGAGAAGGAAATCCTAGCAGCCTATGAAGGAGTCCAAGCCGCCTCGGAAGTGATTGGCACCGAAGCACAACTCCTCCTGGCACCCCGACTACCGGTGCTGGGGTGGATGTTTAAAGGAAAGGTTCCTTCCACCCACCACGCCACTGACGCCACATGGAGCAAATGGATTGCCCTCATCACACAACGCGCCCGTATTGGAAACCCAAATCGCCCTGGGATTTTGGAGATAATTACGAACTGGCCGGAAGGTGAAGACTTTGGCCTCACTGACGAAGAGGAGCAGGAACAAGTGACGCGGGCTGAAGAAGCTCCACCGTACAACCAACTACCAGCAGAGGAAACACGATATGCTCTTTTCACTGACGGTTCCTGTCGCATCGTAGGGATGAACCGGAAGTGGAAAGCAGCCGTATGGAGCCCCACACGACAGGTCGCACAAGCTACTGAAGGAGAAGGTGGATCAAGTCAACTTGCTGAACTCAAAGCCGTTCAACTAGCCCTGGACATTGCTGAAAGAGAGAAGTGGCCAAAGCTCTACCTTTATACTGATTCGCGGATGGTAGCCAATGCTCTGTGGGGCTGGCTGGAAAGGTGGAATAAGGCCAACTGGCAGCGTAGGGGAAAACCAATTTGGGCTGCTGATGAGTGGAAAGCTATTGCCACTCGGGTAAAGAAGCTACCTGTGAGGGTCCGTCATGTAGATGCTCATGTCCCCAGGAGTCGGGCTAATGAAGAACATCGTAACAATGAACAGGTAGATCAGGCTGCAAAAATAGAGGTGTCCCAGATAGACTTAGATTGGCAACATAAAGGAGAGTTGTTCTTAGCTCGATGGGCCCATGATGCCTCAGGCCATCAAGGCAGAGAGGCCACTTATAAATGGGCACGGGACCGAGGGGTGGATCTAACCATGAACAGTATCTCCCAGGTTATCCAAGACTGTGAGACCTGCGCTGCGATCAAGCAGGCCAAGCGGGTAAAGCCTCTGTGGTACGGTGGACGATGGTCAAAGTACAGGTATGGGGAAGCCTGGCAAATTGACTACATCACTCTTCCCCAAACCCGTCAAGGCAAGCGCTACGTGCTGACCATGGTGGAAGCAACCACTGGGTGGCTGGAGACCTACCCTGTGCCTCATGCTACTGCCCAGAACACCATCTTGGGCCTGGAAAAGCAAGTTCTTTGGAGACATGGCACCCCTGAGAGAATCGAGTCAGACAACGGGACACATTTCAAGAACAGCCTCATAAGCACTTGGGCCAGAGAACATGGAATCGAATGGATAGATCATATCCCTTATCATGCACCAGCTGCCGGGAAAGTTGAACGGTGCAATGGGCTACTTAAGACTACCCTAAAAGCACTTGGAGGGGGGACTTTCAAAAATTGGGAACTGAACTTAGCAAAGGCCACCTGGATGGTCAATACCCGAGGGTCCATCAATCGAGCTGGTCCCGCCCAGTCTGGACCCTTGCACACAGTGGACGGAGATAAAGTCCCTGTGGTACACACGAGAGGTATGTTAGGAAAGACTGTTTGGATTAATCCCACATCAGGCAAAGGCACACCCCTCCGTGGGGTTGTTTTTGCTCAAGGACCTGGTTACACTTGGTGGGTAATGCAGAAAAATGGGGAAACCCGTTGTGTACCACAAGGAGACCTAATTTTAAGTGAGAACTCTGTGTAAGGTTTCATTGTGTATATATGTATCTATGTATCTGTAAGGGGGCATTGGGTTGGGTACGGTGCAGATGGTAATAGAATAAGGGGTGGATTATGTCCTGGGTTACAGTGTAAAATGTGCCAAAAGAAAAAAAAATATTCTATTACCATCTTCAGGAGCTGTTGAGACCAGGTGGGGCGGTGCTCCCTGCCTCCCCCCCCCCCCCCCCCCCCGGACTATCTCCTGTTACTGGGCACAACAATGCCTTATCGCCTGACCCATCGATAACTCGCTCCTGGGCTATCTCCTGTTAATGGCCCATCAAGGAACTGCCTCACGACTCCCCATCCTATTGTGAGATGCTCCGCCCGGGGGGAAGGAGCCAAGCAGTCCATGCCAAATAAAAACGGAGATTTTGAACACCCTAGCCGCCTTTCTTCCACTGGATTCCCAGAGGAGTTTTTCCCCCACTGGAGTTCCAGAGGACAAGAGCTACCTGCCGACCACTGGACCTTCGGAGGAAGACCAGACTCTTTTACCTGATTGCTGCTTCCACAGAACTACACCCATCACTTCAGGAGGACTGCAGCCAGCATCTTATCGGACTGCTACTGCCACCCTAACAGGGTGTCAGGTTGTATTCCTGACTCTTGTCAGTGTAAACCAGTGGGTTGTTTGTTTTTCCCTGCCTTGTGTTATATACATATATATATTAGTAAAGAACTGTTATTCCTATTCCCCATATCTTTGCCTGAAGGCCCGTTAATTTCAAAATTATAATAGTTTGGAGGGAAGGGGGTTGCACTCTCCATTTCAAGGGAGGCTCCTGCCTTCCTCCACAGACACCTGTCTTTTCAAACCAAGACGGATTTTGGCGCCCAACGTGGGGCTCGAGGGCATCGAGAGATAAAGGAATAACGGTTTTTGTGCATTGGCTATAGATTCCTTGTTAAGTGGCATCATGTGGGCTAGCTTATCCCGGTTCGTGTGGCATGTGGTGGTGGCTGTATTTCTCCCATTTGCAGGCCCTTATCTAAACAGGGGTCCTATAACTAAGGCTACCGTGACTGTTATCCGGTTTGTTTTATGGATTAATAAGGTGAGGAATTCATGGCTTATTAACTTCCTCTGGAAGGCGGGCACATGGATTCGGCGCTATCAAACACTAAATGTATGCTTTTGGGGTTACTTTAATAATGGTACCTACTGTGAGGAAATGACACCGGGAGAAACTTTCTCCCAACCCCTAACCCAGCTCTTTGGGTCTACTCCACCAGTTTTCGAAGGATTCAGAGCTTTCCTAAGTGCCAATGATATCATACAGTGGCTGGTGTTGCTGATAATCCTGTTTTAGTCAGTATTCAGAGATCAGGGGAGATTGGCTTGGATAACTACCCTGACTAGGAATGCTGCTCCAGAATCTGACCCTGCCTCACAGCTCACATCAGAAATGAACCACTCGGATTGGGTGAAGGAGATACGTGAGATGGGCCAGATGCTGAAGGAGTGCATTCTCTCAGCTGCTGGGAATCCCTCCTCCTGCCTCGAAGAGGGAGAGTCTAATGGTGCAGCAGTAGAACCCACAGACGTTACAACCGTCCAGGTTCCAGCTGAAACGCAAGGGCAGTCAGAGCCAGCAGCAGTCGCCCCTGTGGAAACGAGGAAATCTAAGATGAAATCAGAGAGCTCAGTTAAGAAAGGAGGGCCCTCAGAACCTGCAGGCGAGCCAGTGGTTGAGATAATCACCGAGTCCCTGACGTATGACAGTCTCCGTAATCTGCACAAAGACATCGTACGGCGGGGGCGTGAGGCTTTTACAACCTGGTTACTTCGGGTCTGGGATCTTATGGGTACGGGTGTGCAACTGGATGGCAGTGAGGCAAGGAATTTGGGACCCTTGACTCAGGTGTCAATCTGGTATTTGTAAGGGAGCCGGGGACCCTTTCCCTCTGGGAGCGGCTTTTAACGAGTGTGAGAGAGAGGTTTGTCCACAGAGAGAGAGAGAATGCAGGAGCACCATCATAGAATGCGCTGGAAGACCCTTGAGGAAGGGATCCAGCAGCTGAGAGAAGTGGCAGTATTGGAGGTACTCTTTGGGAGGGATGGACAGCATGGTAATGACCCTGACAAAGTCAGGTGCACAGGGCAAATGTTGTGGAATCTGGCAAATCTAGGGCCATCTGAATACTCCACCTTCATTGCAATGATTAATGCAGATAACGACCGAGAGACAGTGGGTTCTGTCACGAGCAAGCTTAGAAATTTTGAAAGCATGATCAATGGCCCAATGCAGGCTAACGTTTCTGCTGTGATTAAGAGCCTACAAGAGGAGATGAGGGAAATAAAGGAGGAGGTGAGGAGGAGCAGTTCCCATTTGGCACCGGTACAAGTCACAGGCCCCAAAGTCGGAGCCCAACGTCCCCCAGCTAGAGGGAGAGGGTACACCCCACGAGCTGAGCTATGGTACTTCCTGCGCGACCATGGGGAAGACATGGGAAGGTGGGATGGGAAACCCACTTCTGTCCTGGCAGCACGGGTGCGTCAACTCAAGGAGGGAAACGCTAACCGGGGGAGTAACACTAAAGTGAAGGTAGCCTCAACCTCCCAGGACCGAGCTGCCAGATATTACAGAAGGGAGGATGATCTGACAGATCCCCTTGAAGGAACCTCTAGTATGTATGTCCAGGAAGGAAATGGTAACCAGTGCTAGAGGGGCCCTGCCTCTAGCCAGGGAGAGGCACGGGAAAACCGGATATTTTGGACGGTGTGGATCCGATGGCCTGGCACGTCAGAGCCACAAAAATACAAAGCGTTAGTTGATACTGGTGCGCAGTGTACCCTAATGCCATCGGGACATGTGGGGGCAGAACCTGTTTCCATTGCCGGGGTAACGGGGGGATCGCAGCAATTGACTCTGTTGGAAGCCGAGGTGAGCCTTACTGGGAAGGAGTGGCAGAAACATCCGATTGTGACTGGCCCAGAGGCCCCGTGTATTCTGGGCATAGACTTCCTCCGGAACGGCTATTACAAGGACCCAAAAGGTCTCAGGTGGGCATTTGGGATAGCTGCTGTGGAGGCAGAGGGCATTAGGCAATTGAACACCTTGCCCGGACTATCAGAAAACCCATCTGCAGTAGGACTCTTGAAGGTGGAAGAGCAACAAGTGCCAATTGCCACCTCGACAGTGCACCGCCGGCAGTATCGGACGAATCGAGATGCCGTGATCCCCATCCACAAAATGATCCGCGAGCTGGAGAGTCAAGGGGTGGTCAGCAAGACCCACTCACCCTTCAACAGCCCCATTTGGCCTGTGCGCAAGTCTGACGGAGAATGGAGATTGACTGTGGACTATCGTGGCTTGAATGAAGTGACTCCACCGTTGAGCGCTGCCGTGCCGGACATGCTGGAACTCCAGTACGAGCTGGAGTCCAAGGCAGCAAAGTGGTATGCCACTATTGACATTGCCAATGCTTTTTTCTCCATTCCTCTGGCAGCAGAATGCAGGCCTCAGTTTGCCTTCACCTGGAGGGGCGTACAGTACACCTGGAACCGACTGCCCCAGGGGTGGAAGCACAGTCCCACCATCTGCCATGGACTGATCCAGGCTGCACTGGAAAAGGGTGAAGCTCCGGAACATCTGCAGTACATCGATGACATCATTGTGTGGGGGAGCACAGCAAAGGAAGTATTTGGGAAAGGAGAGAAGATCATCCAGATTCTCCTGGAAGCTGGTTTTGCCATCAAGAAGAGCAAAGTCAAGGGACCTGCCCGAGAGATCCAGTTCCTGGGGGTAAAGTGGCAAGACGGACGGCGTCAGATCCCCACCGAGGTCATCAATAAGATCACTGCGATGTCTCCACCAACCAGCAAGAAGGAAACACAGGCTTTCCTAGGCGCCATAGGTTTTTGGAGAATGCACATTCCTGAGTACAGCCAGATCGTGAGCCCTCTGTACCTGGTTACCCGCAAGAAGAACGATTTCCACTGGGGCCCTGAACAGCAACAAGCTTTTGCCCAAATCAAGCGGGAGATCGCTCATGCGCTAGCCCTTGGCCCAGTCAGGACGGGACCAGAGGTGAGGAACGTGCTCTACTCTGCGGCCGGGAACAACGGTTTGTCCTGGAGCCTTTGGCAGAAGGTGCCTGGAGAGACTCGTGGCCGACCACTGGGATTCTGGAGTCGAAGTTATAGAGGGTCTGAGGCCAACTACACTCCCACAGAGAAGGAAATCCTAGCAGCCTATGAAGGAGTCCAAGCCGCCTCGGAAGTGATTGGCACCGAAGCACAACTCCTCCTGGCACCCCGACTACCGGTGCTGGGGTGGATGTTTAAAGGAAAGGTTCCTTCCACCCACCACGCCACTGACGCCACATGGAGCAAATGGATTGCCCTCATCACACAACGCGCCCGTATTGGAAACCCAAATCGCCCTGGGATTTTGGAGATAATTACGAACTGGCCGGAAGGTGAAGACTTTGGCCTCACTGACGAAGAGGAGCAGGAACAAGTGACGCGGGCTGAAGAAGCTCCACCGTACAACCAACTACCAGCAGAGGAAACACGATATGCTCTTTTCACTGACGGTTCCTGTCGCATCGTAGGGATGAACCGGAAGTGGAAAGCAGCCGTATGGAGCCCCACACGACAGGTCGCACAAGCTACTGAAGGAGAAGGTGGATCAAGTCAACTTGCTGAACTCAAAGCCGTTCAACTAGCCCTGGACATTGCTGAAAGAGAGAAGTGGCCAAAGCTCTACCTTTATACTGATTCGCGGATGGTAGCCAATGCTCTGTGGGGCTGGCTGGAAAGGTGGAATAAGGCCAACTGGCAGCGTAGGGGAAAACCAATTTGGGCTGCTGATGAGTGGAAAGCTATTGCCACTCGGGTAAAGAAGCTACCTGTGAGGGTCCGTCATGTAGATGCTCATGTCCCCAGGAGTCGGGCTAATGAAGAACATCGTAACAATGAACAGGTAGATCAGGCTGCAAAAATAGAGGTGTCCCAGATAGACTTAGATTGGCAACATAAAGGAGAGTTGTTCTTAGCTCGATGGGCCCATGATGCCTCAGGCCATCAAGGCAGAGAGGCCACTTATAAATGGGCACGGGACCGAGGGGTGGATCTAACCATGAACAGTATCTCCCAGGTTATCCAAGACTGTGAGACCTGCGCTGCGATCAAGCAGGCCAAGCGGGTAAAGCCTCTGTGGTACGGTGGACGATGGTCAAAGTACAGGTATGGGGAAGCCTGGCAAATTGACTACATCACTCTTCCCCAAACCCGTCAAGGCAAGCGCTACGGGCTGACCATGGTGGAAGCAACCACTGGGTGGCTGGAGACCTACCCTGTGCCTCATGCTACTGCCCAGAACACCATCTTGGGCCTGGAAAAGCAAGTTCTTTGGAGACATGGCACCCCTGAGAGAATCGAGTCAGACAACGGGACACATTTCAAGAACAGCCTCATAAGCACTTGGGCCAGAGAACATGGAATCGAATGGATAGATCATATCCCTTATCATGCACCAGCTGCCGGGAAAGTTGAACGGTGCAATGGGCTACTTAAGACTACCCTAAAAGCACTTGGAGGGGGGACTTTCAAAAATTGGGAACTGAACTTAGCAAAGGCCACCTGGATGGTCAATACCCGAGGGTCCATCAATCGAGCTGGTCCCGCCCAGTCTGGACCCTTGCACACAGTGGACGGAGATAAAGTCCCTGTGGTACACACGAGAGGTATGTTAGGAAAGACTGTTTGGATTAATCCCACATCAGGCAAAGGCACACCCCTCCGTGGGGTTGTTTTTGCTCAAGGACCTGGTTACACTTGGTGGGTAATGCAGAAAAATGGGGAAACCCGTTGTGTACCACAAGGAGACCTAATTTTAAGTGAGAACTCTGTGTAAGGTTTCATTGTGTATATATGTATCTATGTATCTGTAAGGGGGCATTGGGTTGGGTACGGTGCAGATGGTAATAGAATAAGGGGTGGATTATGTCCTGGGTTACAGTGTAAAATGTGCCAAAAGAAAAAAAAATATTCTATTACCATCTTCAGGAGCTGTTGAGACCAGGTGGGGCGGTGCTCCCTGCCTCCCCCCCCCCCCCCCCCCCCCCGGACTATCTCCTGTTACTGGGCACAACAATGCCTTATCGCCTGACCCATCGATAACTCGCTCCTGGGCTATCTCCTGTTAATGGCCCATCAAGGAACTGCCTCACGACTCCCCATCCTATTGTGAGATGCTCCGCCCGGGGGGAAGGAGCCAAGCAGTCCATGCCAAATAAAAACGGAGATTTTGAACACCCTAGCCGCCTTTCTTCCACTGGATTCCCAGAGGAGTTTTTCCCCCACTGGAGTTCCAGAGGACAAGAGCTACCTGCCGACCACTGGACCTTCGGAGGAAGACCAGACTCTTTTACCTGATTGCTGCTTCCACAGAACTACACCCATCACTTCAGGAGGACTGCAGCCAGCATCTTATCGGACTGCTACTGCCACCCTAACAGGGTGTCAGGTTGTATTCCTGACTCTTGTCAGTGTAAACCAGTGGGTTGTTTGTTTTTCCCTGCCTTGTGTTATATACATATATATATTAGTAAAGAACTGTTATTCCTATTCCCCATATCTTTGCCTGAAGGCCCGTTAATTTCAAAATTATAATAGTTTGGAGGGAAGGGGGTTGCACTCTCCATTTCAAGGGAGGCTCCTGCCTTCCTCCACAGACACCTGTCTTTTCAAACCAAGACGGATTTTGGCGCCCAACGTGGGGCTCGAGGGCATCGAGAGATAAAGGAATAACGGTTTTTGTGCATTGGCTATAGATTCCTTGTTAAGTGGCATCATGTGGGCTAGCTTATCCCGGTTCGTGTGGCATGTGGTGGTGGCTGTATTTCTCCCATTTGCAGGCCCTTATCTAAACAGGGGTCCTATAACTAAGGCTACCGTGACTGTTATCCGGTTTGTTTTATGGATTAATAAGGTGAGGAATTCATGGCTTATTAACTTCCTCTGGAAGGCGGGCACATGGATTCGGCGCTATCAAACACTAAATGTATGCTTTTGGGGTTACTTTAATAATGGTACCTACTGTGAGGAAATGACACCGGGAGAAACTTTCTCCCAACCCCTAACCCAGCTCTTTGGGTCTACTCCACCAGTTTTCGAAGGATTCAGAGCTTTCCTAAGTGCCAATGATATCATACAGTGGCTGGTGTTGCTGATAATCCTGTTTTAGTCAGTATTCAGAGATCAGGGGAGATTGGCTTGGATAACTACCCTGACTAGGAATGCTGCTCCAGAATCTGACCCTGCCTCACAGCTCACATCAGAAATGAACCACTCGGATTGGGTGAAGGAGATACGTGAGATGGGCCAGATGCTGAAGGAGTGCATTCTCTCAGCTGCTGGGAATCCCTCCTCCTGCCTCGAAGAGGGAGAGTCTAATGGTGCAGCAGTAGAACCCACAGACGTTACAACCGTCCAGGTTCCAGCTGAAACGCAAGGGCAGTCAGAGCCAGCAGCAGTCGCCCCTGTGGAAACGAGGAAATCTAAGATGAAATCAGAGAGCTCAGTTAAGAAAGGAGGGCCCTCAGAACCTGCAGGCGAGCCAGTGGTTGAGATAATCACCGAGTCCCTGACGTATGACAGTCTCCGTAATCTGCACAAAGACATCGTACGGCGGGGGCGTGAGGCTTTTACAACCTGGTTACTTCGGGTCTGGGATCTTATGGGTACGGGTGTGCAACTGGATGGCAGTGAGGCAAGGAATTTGGGACCCTTGACTCAGGTGTCAATCTGGTATTTGTAAGGGAGCCGGGGACCCTTTCCCTCTGGGAGCGGCTTTTAATGAGTGTGAGAGAGAGGTTTGTCCACAGAGAGAGAGAGAATGCAGGAGCACCATCATAGAATGCGCTGGAAGACCCTTGAGGAAGGGATCCAGCAGCTGAGAGAAGTGGCAGTATTGGAGGTACTCTTTGGGAGGGATGGACAGCATGGTAATGACCCTGACAAAGTCAGGTGCACAGGGCAAATGTTGTGGAATCTGGCAAATCTAGGGCCATCTGAATACTCCACCTTCATTGCAATGATTAATGCAGATAACGACCGAGAGACAGTGGGTTCTGTCACGAGCAAGCTTAGAAATTTTGAAAGCATGATCAATGGCCCAATGCAGGCTAACGTTTCTGCTGTGATTAAGAGCCTACAAGAGGAGATGAGGGAAATAAAGGAGGAGGTGAGGAGGAGCAGTTCCCATTTGGCACCGGTACAAGTCACAGGCCCCAAAGTCGGAGCCCAACGTCCCCCAGCTAGAGGGAGAGGGTACACCCCACGAGCTGAGCTATGGTACTTCCTGCGCGACCATGGGGAAGACATGGGAAGGTGGGATGGGAAACCCACTTCTGTCCTGGCAGCACGGGTGCGTCAACTCAAGGAGGGAAACGCTAACCGGGGGAGTAACACTAAAGTGAAGGTAGCCTCAACCTCCCAGGACCGAGCTGCCAGATATTACAGAAGGGAGGATGATCTGACAGATCCCCTTGAAGGAACCTCTAGTATGTATGTCCAGGAAGGAAATGGTAACCAGTGCTAGAGGGGCCCTGCCTCTAGCCAGGGAGAGGCACGGGAAAACCGGATATTTTGGACGGTGTGGATCCGATGGCCTGGCACGTCAGAGCCACAAAAATACAAAGCGTTAGTTGATACTGGTGCGCAGTGTACCCTAATGCCATCGGGACATGTGGGGGCAGAACCTGTTTCCATTGCCGGGGTAACGGGGGGATCGCAGCAATTGACTCTGTTGGAAGCCGAGGTGAGCCTTACTGGGAAGGAGTGGCAGAAACATCCGATTGTGACTGGCCCAGAGGCCCCGTGTATTCTGGGCATAGACTTCCTCCGGAACGGCTATTACAAGGACCCAAAAGGTCTCAGGTGGGCATTTGGGATAGCTGCTGTGGAGGCAGAGGGCATTAGGCAATTGAACACCTTGCCCGGACTATCAGAAAACCCATCTGCAGTAGGACTCTTGAAGGTGGAAGAGCAACAAGTGCCAATTGCCACCTCGACAGTGCACCGCCGGCAGTATCGGACGAATCGAGATGCCGTGATCCCCATCCACAAAATGATCCGCGAGCTGGAGAGTCAAGGGGTGGTCAGCAAGACCCACTCACCCTTCAACAGCCCCATTTGGCCTGTGCGCAAGTCTGACGGAGAATGGAGATTGACTGTGGACTATCGTGGCTTGAATGAAGTGACTCCACCGTTGAGCGCTGCCGTGCCGGACATGCTGGAACTCCAGTACGAGCTGGAGTCCAAGGCAGCAAAGTGGTATGCCACTATTGACATTGCCAATGCTTTTTTCTCCATTCCTCTGGCAGCAGAATGCAGGCCTCAGTTTGCCTTCACCTGGAGGGGCGTACAGTACACCTGGAACCGACTGCCCCAGGGGTGGAAGCACAGTCCCACCATCTGCCATGGACTGATCCAGGCTGCACTGGAAAAGGGTGAAGCTCCGGAACATCTGCAGTACATCGATGACATCATTGTGTGGGGGAGCACAGCAAAGGAAGTATTTGGGAAAGGAGAGAAGATCATCCAGATTCTCCTGGAAGCTGGTTTTGCCATCAAGAAGAGCAAAGTCAAGGGACCTGCCCGAGAGATCCAGTTCCTGGGGGTAAAGTGGCAAGACGGACGGCGTCAGATCCCCACCGAGGTCATCAATAAGATCACTGCGATGTCTCCACCAACCAGCAAGAAGGAAACACAGGCTTTCCTAGGCGCCATAGGTTTTTGGAGAATGCACATTCCTGAGTACAGCCAGATCGTGAGCCCTCTGTACCTGGTTACCCGCAAGAAGAACGATTTCCACTGGGGCCCTGAACAGCAACAAGCTTTTGCCCAAATCAAGCGGGAGATCGCTCATGCGCTAGCCCTTGGCCCAGTCAGGACGGGACCAGAGGTGAGGAACGTGCTCTACTCTGCGGCCGGGAACAACGGTTTGTCCTGGAGCCTTTGGCAGAAGGTGCCTGGAGAGACTCGTGGCCGACCACTGGGATTCTGGAGTCGAAGTTATAGAGGGTCTGAGGCCAACTACACTCCCACAGAGAAGGAAATCCTAGCAGCCTATGAAGGAGTCCAAGCCGCCTCGGAAGTGATTGGCACCGAAGCACAACTCCTCCTGGCACCCCGACTACCGGTGCTGGGGTGGATGTTTAAAGGAAAGGTTCCTTCCACCCACCACGCCACTGACGCCACATGGAGCAAATGGATTGCCCTCATCACACAACGCGCCCGTATTGGAAACCCAAATCGCCCTGGGATTTTGGAGATAATTACGAACTGGCCGGAAGGTGAAGACTTTGGCCTCACTGACGAAGAGGAGCAGGAACAAGTGACGCGGGCTGAAGAAGCTCCACCGTACAACCAACTACCAGCAGAGGAAACACGATATGCTCTTTTCACTGACGGTTCCTGTCGCATCGTAGGGATGAACCGGAAGTGGAAAGCAGCCGTATGGAGCCCCACACGACAGGTCGCACAAGCTACTGAAGGAGAAGGTGGATCAAGTCAACTTGCTGAACTCAAAGCCGTTCAACTAGCCCTGGACATTGCTGAAAGAGAGAAGTGGCCAAAGCTCTACCTTTATACTGATTCGCGGATGGTAGCCAATGCTCTGTGGGGCTGGCTGGAAAGGTGGAATAAGGCCAACTGGCAGCGTAGGGGAAAACCAATTTGGGCTGCTGATGAGTGGAAAGCTATTGCCACTCGGGTAAAGAAGCTACCTGTGAGGGTCCGTCATGTAGATGCTCATGTCCCCAGGAGTCGGGCTAATGAAGAACATCGTAACAATGAACAGGTAGATCAGGCTGCAAAAATAGAGGTGTCCCAGATAGACTTAGATTGGCAACATAAAGGAGAGTTGTTCTTAGCTCGATGGGCCCATGATGCCTCAGGCCATCAAGGCAGAGAGGCCACTTATAAATGGGCACGGGACCGAGGGGTGGATCTAACCATGAACAGTATCTCCCAGGTTATCCAAGACTGTGAGACCTGCGCTGCGATCAAGCAGGCCAAGCGGGTAAAGCCTCTGTGGTACGGTGGACGATGGTCAAAGTACAGGTATGGGGAAGCCTGGCAAATTGACTACATCACTCTTCCCCAAACCCGTCAAGGCAAGCGCTACGGGCTGACCATGGTGGAAGCAACCACTGGGTGGCTGGAGACCTACCCTGTGCCTCATGCTACTGCCCAGAACACCATCTTGGGCCTGGAAAAGCAAGTTCTTTGGAGACATGGCACCCCTGAGAGAATCGAGTCAGACAACGGGACACATTTCAAGAACAGCCTCATAAGCACTTGGGCCAGAGAACATGGAATCGAATGGATAGATCATATCCCTTATCATGCACCAGCTGCCGGGAAAGTTGAACGGTGCAATGGGCTACTTAAGACTACCCTAAAAGCACTTGGAGGGGGGACTTTCAAAAATTGGGAACTGAACTTAGCAAAGGCCACCTGGATGGTCAATACCCGAGGGTCCATCAATCGAGCTGGTCCCGCCCAGTCTGGACCCTTGCACACAGTGGACGGAGATAAAGTCCCTGTGGTACACACGAGAGGTATGTTAGGAAAGACTGTTTGGATTAATCCCACATCAGGCAAAGGCACACCCCTCCGTGGGGTTGTTTTTGCTCAAGGACCTGGTTACACTTGGTGGGTAATGCAGAAAAATGGGGAAACCCGTTGTGTACCACAAGGAGACCTAATTTTAAGTGAGAACTCTGTGTAAGGTTTCATTGTGTATATATGTATCTATGTATCTGTAAGGGGGCATTGGGTTGGGTACGGTGCAGATGGTAATAGAATAAGGGGTGGATTATGTCCTGGGTTACAGTGTAAAATGTGCCAAAAGAAAAAAAAATATTCTATTACCATCTTCAGGAGCTGTTGAGACCAGGTGGGGCGGTGCTCCCTGCCTCCCCCCCCCCCCCCCCCCCCCCCCGGACTATCTCCTGTTACTGGGCACAACAATGCCTTATCGCCTGACCCATCGATAACTCGCTCCTGGGCTATCTCCTGTTAATGGCCCATCAAGGAACTGCCTCACGACTCCCCATCCTATTGTGAGATGCTCCGCCCGGGGGGAAGGAGCCAAGCAGTCCATGCCAAATAAAAACGGAGATTTTGAACACCCTAGCCGCCTTTCTTCCACTGGATTCCCAGAGGAGTTTTTCCCCCACTGGAGTTCCAGAGGACAAGAGCTACCTGCCGACCACTGGACCTTCGGAGGAAGACCAGACTCTTTTACCTGATTGCTGCTTCCACAGAACTACACCCATCACTTCAGGAGGACTGCAGCCAGCATCTTATCGGACTGCTACTGCCACCCTAACAGGGTGTCAGGTTGTATTCCTGACTCTTGTCAGTGTAAACCAGTGGGTTGTTTGTTTTTCCCTGCCTTGTGTTATATACATATATATATTAGTAAAGAACTGTTATTCCTATTCCCCATATCTTTGCCTGAAGGCCCGTTAATTTCAAAATTATAATAGTTTGGAGGGAAGGGGGTTGCACTCTCCATTTCAAGGGAGGCTCCTGCCTTCCTCCACAGACACCTGTCTTTTCAAACCAAGACGGATTTTGGCGCCCAACGTGGGGCTCGAGGGCATCGAGAGATAAAGGAATAACGGTTTTTGTGCATTGGCTATAGATTCCTTGTTAAGTGGCATCATGTGGGCTAGCTTATCCCGGTTCGTGTGGCATGTGGTGGTGGCTGTATTTCTCCCATTTGCAGGCCCTTATCTAAACAGGGGTCCTATAACTAAGGCTACCGTGACTGTTATCCGGTTTGTTTTATGGATTAATAAGGTGAGGAATTCATGGCTTATTAACTTCCTCTGGAAGGCGGGCACATGGATTCGGCGCTATCAAACACTAAATGTATGCTTTTGGGGTTACTTTAATAATGGTACCTACTGTGAGGAAATGACACCGGGAGAAACTTTCTCCCAACCCCTAACCCAGCTCTTTGGGTCTACTCCACCAGTTTTCGAAGGATTCAGAGCTTTCCTAAGTGCTAATGATATCATACAGTGGCTGGTGTTGCTGATAATCCTGTTTTAGTCAGTATTCAGAGATCAGGGGAGATTGGCTTGGATAACTACCCTGACTAGGAATGCTGCTCCAGAATCTGACCCTGCCTCACAGCTCACATCAGAAATGAACCACTCGGATTGGGTGAAGGAGATACGTGAGATGGGCCAGATGCTGAAGGAGTGCATTCTCTCAGCTGCTGGGAATCCCTCCTCCTGCCTCGAAGAGGGAGAGTCTAATGGTGCAGCAGTAGAACCCACAGACGTTACAACCGTCCAGGTTCCAGCTGAAACGCAAGGGCAGTCAGAGCCAGCAGCAGTCGCCCCTGTGGAAACGAGGAAATCTAAGATGAAATCAGAGAGCTCAGTTAAGAAAGGAGGGCCCTCAGAACCTGCAGGCGAGCCAGTGGTTGAGATAATCACCGAGTCCCTGACGTATGACAGTCTCCGTAATCTGCACAAAGACATCGTACGGCGGGGGCGTGAGGCTTTTACAACCTGGTTACTTCGGGTCTGGGATCTTATGGGTACGGGTGTGCAACTGGATGGCAGTGAGGCAAGGAATTTGGGACCCTTGACTCAGGTGTCAATCTGGTATTTGTAAGGGAGCCGGGGACCCTTTCCCTCTGGGAGCGGCTTTTAATGAGTGTGAGAGAGAGGTTTGTCCACAGAGAGAGAGAGAATGCAGGAGCACCATCATAGAATGCGCTGGAAGACCCTTGAGGAAGGGATCCAGCAGCTGAGAGAAGTGGCAGTATTGGAGGTACTCTTTGGGAGGGATGGACAGCATGGTAATGACCCTGACAAAGTCAGGTGCACAGGGCAAATGTTGTGGAATCTGGCAAATCTAGGGCCATCTGAATACTCCACCTTCATTGCAATGATTAATGCAGATAACGACCGAGAGACAGTGGGTTCTGTCACGAGCAAGCTTAGAAATTTTGAAAGCATGATCAATGGCCCAATGCAGGCTAACGTTTCTGCTGTGATTAAGAGCCTACAAGAGGAGATGAGGGAAATAAAGGAGGAGGTGAGGAGGAGCAGTTCCCATTTGGCACCGGTACAAGTCACAGGCCCCAAAGTCGGAGCCCAACGTCCCCCAGCTAGAGGGAGAGGGTACACCCCACGAGCTGAGCTATGGTACTTCCTGCGCGACCATGGGGAAGACATGGGAAGGTGGGATGGGAAACCCACTTCTGTCCTGGCAGCACGGGTGCGTCAACTCAAGGAGGGAAACGCTAACCGGGGGAGTAACACTAAAGTGAAGGTAGCCTCAACCTCCCAGGACCGAGCTGCCAGATATTACAGAAGGGAGGATGATCTGACAGATCCCCTTGAAGGAACCTCTAGTATGTATGTCCAGGAAGGAAATGGTAACCAGTGCTAGAGGGGCCCTGCCTCTAGCCAGGGAGAGGCACGGGAAAACCGGATATTTTGGACGGTGTGGATCCGATGGCCTGGCACGTCAGAGCCACAAAAATACAAAGCGTTAGTTGATACTGGTGCGCAGTGTACCCTAATGCCATCGGGACATGTGGGGGCAGAACCTGTTTCCATTGCCGGGGTAACGGGGGGATCGCAGCAATTGACTCTGTTGGAAGCCGAGGTGAGCCTTACTGGGAAGGAGTGGCAGAAACATCCGATTGTGACTGGCCCAGAGGCCCCGTGTATTCTGGGCATAGACTTCCTCCGGAACGGCTATTACAAGGACCCAAAAGGTCTCAGGTGGGCATTTGGGATAGCTGCTGTGGAGGCAGAGGGCATTAGGCAATTGAACACCTTGCCCGGACTATCAGAAAACCCATCTGCAGTAGGACTCTTGAAGGTGGAAGAGCAACAAGTGCCAATTGCCACCTCGACAGTGCACCGCCGGCAGTATCGGACGAATCGAGATGCCGTGATCCCCATCCACAAAATGATCCGCGAGCTGGAGAGTCAAGGGGTGGTCAGCAAGACCCACTCACCCTTCAACAGCCCCATTTGGCCTGTGCGCAAGTCTGACGGAGAATGGAGATTGACTGTGGACTATCGTGGCTTGAATGAAGTGACTCCACCGTTGAGCGCTGCCGTGCCGGACATGCTGGAACTCCAGTACGAGCTGGAGTCCAAGGCAGCAAAGTGGTATGCCACTATTGACATTGCCAATGCTTTTTTCTCCATTCCTCTGGCAGCAGAATGCAGGCCTCAGTTTGCCTTCACCTGGAGGGGCGTACAGTACACCTGGAACCGACTGCCCCAGGGGTGGAAGCACAGTCCCACCATCTGCCATGGACTGATCCAGGCTGCACTGGAAAAGGGTGAAGCTCCGGAACATCTGCAGTACATCGATGACATCATTGTGTGGGGGAGCACAGCAAAGGAAGTATTTGGGAAAGGAGAGAAGATCATCCAGATTCTCCTGGAAGCTGGTTTTGCCATCAAGAAGAGCAAAGTCAAGGGACCTGCCCGAGAGATCCAGTTCCTGGGGGTAAAGTGGCAAGACGGACGGCGTCAGATCCCCACCGAGGTCATCAATAAGATCACTGCGATGTCTCCACCAACCAGCAAGAAGGAAACACAGGCTTTCCTAGGCGCCATAGGTTTTTGGAGAATGCACATTCCTGAGTACAGCCAGATCGTGAGCCCTCTGTACCTGGTTACCCGCAAGAAGAACGATTTCCACTGGGGCCCTGAACAGCAACAAGCTTTTGCCCAAATCAAGCGGGAGATCGCTCATGCGCTAGCCCTTGGCCCAGTCAGGACGGGACCAGAGGTGAGGAACGTGCTCTACTCTGCGGCCGGGAACAACGGTTTGTCCTGGAGCCTTTGGCAGAAGGTGCCTGGAGAGACTCGTGGCCGACCACTGGGATTCTGGAGTCGAAGTTATAGAGGGTCTGAGGCCAACTACACTCCCACAGAGAAGGAAATCCTAGCAGCCTATGAAGGAGTCCAAGCCGCCTCGGAAGTGATTGGCACCGAAGCACAACTCCTCCTGGCACCCCGACTACCGGTGCTGGGGTGGATGTTTAAAGGAAAGGTTCCTTCCACCCACCACGCCACTGACGCCACATGGAGCAAATGGATTGCCCTCATCACACAACGCGCCCGTATTGGAAACCCAAATCGCCCTGGGATTTTGGAGATAATTACGAACTGGCCGGAAGGTGAAGACTTTGGCCTCACTGACGAAGAGGAGCAGGAACAAGTGACGCGGGCTGAAGAAGCTCCACCGTACAACCAACTACCAGCAGAGGAAACACGATATGCTCTTTTCACTGACGGTTCCTGTCGCATCGTAGGGATGAACCGGAAGTGGAAAGCAGCCGTATGGAGCCCCACACGACAGGTCGCACAAGCTACTGAAGGAGAAGGTGGATCAAGTCAACTTGCTGAACTCAAAGCCGTTCAACTAGCCCTGGACATTGCTGAAAGAGAGAAGTGGCCAAAGCTCTACCTTTATACTGATTCGCGGATGGTAGCCAATGCTCTGTGGGGCTGGCTGGAAAGGTGGAATAAGGCCAACTGGCAGCGTAGGGGAAAACCAATTTGGGCTGCTGATGAGTGGAAAGCTATTGCCACTCGGGTAAAGAAGCTACCTGTGAGGGTCCGTCATGTAGATGCTCATGTCCCCAGGAGTCGGGCTAATGAAGAACATCGTAACAATGAACAGGTAGATCAGGCTGCAAAAATAGAGGTGTCCCAGATAGACTTAGATTGGCAACATAAAGGAGAGTTGTTCTTAGCTCGATGGGCCCATGATGCCTCAGGCCATCAAGGCAGAGAGGCCACTTATAAATGGGCACGGGACCGAGGGGTGGATCTAACCATGAACAGTATCTCCCAGGTTATCCAAGACTGTGAGACCTGCGCTGCGATCAAGCAGGCCAAGCGGGTAAAGCCTCTGTGGTACGGTGGACGATGGTCAAAGTACAGGTATGGGGAAGCCTGGCAAATTGACTACATCACTCTTCCCCAAACCCGTCAAGGCAAGCGCTACGTGCTGACCATGGTGGAAGCAACCACTGGGTGGCTGGAGACCTACCCTGTGCCTCATGCTACTGCCCAGAACACCATCTTGGGCCTGGAAAAGCAAGTTCTTTGGAGACATGGCACCCCTGAGAGAATCGAGTCAGACAACGGGACACATTTCAAGAACAGCCTCATAAGCACTTGGGCCAGAGAACATGGAATCGAATGGATATATCATATCCCTTATCATGCACCAGCTGCCGGGAAAGTTGAACGGTGCAATGGGCTACTTAAGACTACCCTAAAAGCACTTGGAGGGGGGACTTTCAAAAATTGGGAACTGAACTTAGCAAAGGCCACCTGGATGGTCAATACCCGAGGGTCCATCAATCGAGCTGGTCCCGCCCAGTCTGGACCCTTGCACACAGTGGACGGAGATAAAGTCCCTGTGGTACACACGAGAGGTATGTTAGGAAAGACTGTTTGGATTAATCCCACATCAGGCAAAGGCACACCCCTCCGTGGGGTTGTTTTTGCTCAAGGACCTGGTTACACTTGGTGGGTAATGCAGAAAAATGGGGAAACCCGTTGTGTACCACAAGGAGACCTAATTTTAAGTGAGAACTCTGTGTAAGGTTTCATTGTGTATATATGTATCTATGTATCTGTAAGGGGGCATTGGGTTGGGTATGGTGCAGATGGTAATAGAATAAGGGGTGGATTATGTCCTGGGTTACAGTGTAAAATGTGCCAAAAGAAAAAAAAATATTCTATTACCATCTTCAGGAGCTGTTGAGACCAGGTGGGGCGGTGCTCCCTGCCTCCCCCCCCCCCCCCCCCCGGACTATCTCCTGTTACTGGGCACAACAATGCCTTATCGCCTGACCCATCGATAACTCGCTCCTGGGCTATCTCCTGTTAATGGCCCATCAAGGAACTGCCTCACGACTCCCCATCCTATTGTGAGATGCTCCGCCCGGGGGGAAGGAGCCAAGCAGTCCATGCCAAATAAAAACGGAGATTTTGAACACCCTAGCCGCCTTTCTTCCACTGGATTCCCAGAGGAGTTTTTCCCCCACTGGAGTTCCAGAGGACAAGAGCTACCTGCCGACCACTGGACCTTCGGAGGAAGACCAGACTCTTTTACCTGATTGCTGCTTCCACAGAACTACACCCATCACTTCAGGAGGACTGCAGCCAGCATCTTATCGGACTGCTACTGCCACCCTAACAGGGTGTCAGGTTGTATTCCTGACTCTTGTCAGTGTAAACCAGTGGGTTGTTTGTTTTTCCCTGCCTTGTGTTATATACATATATATATTAGTAAAGAACTGTTATTCCTATTCCCCATATCTTTGCCTGAAGGCCCGTTAATTTCAAAATTATAATAGTTTGGAGGGAAGGGGGTTGCACTCTCCATTTCAAGGGAGGCTCCTGCCTTCCTCCACAGACACCTGTCTTTTCAAACCAAGACAAGTACTTAACACAAATGAAAATAATCAATAAATAAAATATAGTTTTACTAATATTTCAACTTGGATTTGTTTGATGTCTGTTTAAACCAATTTATATTCCAGACAGAATTCATAGATAATTCTGTAATTCCTCATTGCTGTAATTCCAAACATTTTACATAAATTACTTAATGTGAATTCCACAAATAGTCTCTGCCAGATACATTATTTTCATTTTGCAGATGTTAAATTGGGGCATCAAAATTAAGAAATATGACCAAAGCCTAATGAAATTCATTGAAGAAGAAAGATCATAATCCACACGTCCCAAATTCCAGGCTAAAGGTTCAATTGAATAGTATTTGTATCTTTCTGAATGTAGGGTAGAAGATCCCTAATTAAATTCTTAAAACTCAAGCTGTTTTGGTGTTGCTCTTCCAGCACACATCACTTGTACTATCTTTGTAATACCCTGGAAAAAGACAAAATTTGTTTGTACAACTACTTATGAGGTTACATCACACACAAATCCAGCAAGTAGTAAATTCCAAGCTGTTCTATTTAAATATTTTAACAACATAATAGTTAATTAAAATAATTAATATTTTAAAAAAATCAGAGCAATAGATTATATTAGTGTTACTCTTACTGTTTCTACTGCTTCACCTCACTGAATGAACTATACCCGTAACCTTGCTGCTGTTACGAACTTGTCAAAAGTTTCAGGAGAAAAAGGAAATTTTTCATTTTAATAACAAAAAATTCTCAGGTCTCTGAAGTTCGAACAGTAATTACAGTTGTATAACAGAGGTAAAGAGTACTTTTCTGAATTGGCTTTGTATTTCACCATCAGCCAAAATTTTCCAGAGTATGTTGATCTGGACAGTTGGTACCTCCCAGCACAGGGGGTACGAGAGAACCACACTCCCACAGCTGCAAGCCCAACACACTCTCGACAGAGGAGGTACAGATCTGCCACTGGGGTACTATCTCAGAGAAACTCTGTCTACACACTTTTTCCTGCATCCTCAAGGACAGGATGACAAAGAAATCATAAGTTTGAGACTTAGATGTGAAGCTAAGTCACTTTGAAGTACAGAAATCCCCACTAAAAAGAGACAGGAGACAACAGCACCATCCCCCAATGCTCACAGAGCTCAGTGCAGAAAATTGTGGGGTTCATAGAGTTGACGCTGTTGACCCACTTGGTAGAAAACAAAATCTTGATACACCTCCCTGAAAGTAACTGTGGAGAAGGCACTGCTATTTGAGTTTCTTTCTTCGGGAGAGAATGATCTAGCCCAAAGTACTTGTCTTGGTTTGAAAGACAGGTGTCTGCGGAGGAAGGCAGGAGCCTCCCTTGAAATGGAAAGTGCAACCCCCTTCCCTCCAAATTATTATAATTTTGAAATTAACGGGCCTTCAGGCAAAGATATGGGGAATAGGAATAACAGTTCTTTACTAATATATATATCACAAGGCAGGGAAAAAACAAACAACCCACTGGTTTACACGGACAGAGTCAGAAATACAACCTGACACCCTGTTAGGGTGGCAGTAGCAGTCCGATATGACGGCTGCAGTCCTCCTGAAGCGATAGATGTAGTTCTGTGGAAGCAGCAATCAGGTAAAAGAGTCTGGTCTTCCTCCGAAGGTCCAGTGATAGGTAGGTAGCTCTTGTCCTCTGGAACTCCAGTGGGGGGGGAAAAGCTCCTCTGGGAATCCAGTGGAAGAAGGCTGCTAGGGTGTTCGAGATCTCCGTTTTTATTTGGCATGGACTGCTTGGCTCCTTCCCCCCGGGCGGAGCATCTCACAATGGGATGGGGAGTCGTGAGGCAGTTCCTTGATGGGCCATTAACAGGAGATAGTCCAGGAGCGAGTTACCGATGGGTCAGGCGATAAGGCATTGTTGTGCCCATTAACAGAAGACAGTCCAGAGGGAGGAGGCAGGGAGCACCCCCCACCTGGTCTCAAAAGCTCCTGAAGATGGTAATAGAATACTTTTTTTTTTTTTTTCTTTTGGCACATTTTACACTAACCTAGGACAGTACTCTAACAGGCTGTTGTGGTTTAGTTAAAAAATATTTTTTTTGTAATCTACTCGCTAATTTAGAGCACACAGTCATGCACCTATGTGCAGTGACAGGGTAATTAATACATATCTTAATTAAACAGGCACTTGCCATATAAAAGAAAGCTTTACATTATAGGCACACTGTAACTGAGTGTGCTTGTGTGATAGGTAAAGACACGGACAATTTAAAGTGTCAAAATGCAATGTGAATTTTATTATTTTAGCAAGCGAACAAGAGCAAAGGCAGCGATGGGCGGCCAGGCAGTCTGCACTCCACCAACGGCTCGCAACTTTCTGCCTCGTATAAGCACATTATATACAATCTCATTTCCTGTATTCGCAACGTCACGATCAGTGTGATGTTGTAATCAGGGCGATACTCTGCGCATGCTTCTTTTGTTGCTGGGGGTCGTCTTCTGCCTCCTGGTGGTCGTAAGGATGAAGGCCGAAGGTCTTCCTCGTCGCCCTGTGGGTGAACTCGTGCAAGAATGTGATTGCTTACCCCCCTCAGCTGCGGGTCTTGTTCACTTTGCCAGATGTCCCTCGGTTGAGCTATCAAGCCTTGCGAGCACATAAGTCTTTCATCCATACCCTCCCCTACAGTTCTAATGAACAAAGCATAATATGTTACCTATTACACTTGGAACAATTCCATAACATTTGTTAGACTAGATCTCTCATTTAGGGAACCCAGCCTCGCTCACCTTAATTAAATCACACCTCTCCTGACAATTTCCTTTTCTTTGTCTGGTTACTGTTTCTACTACATGTTACTACACTCGATGCAAAACTCAATCTATATATTCTACTGAATTATTCTATATTTCCCTGATGTCACCATGTTTAGTTTTCATCATCTTGCTTTCAGCTTCTGCTTAGATTTTACTTTGCCCAGCAGAATGATAGTGATCACTGGTAAACTCTGACAAATAGACCGTGTTTCCAGTTTAAGGTATATGAGATTATAACAGGCTATTAATCCATTTCATGCTCTCCATAAAGATACTGAAGTCCTTCCCTATCCCTCTGGTGACTTCCTTCAAAACTCAGATTCTTATCACTCAGCCTTGGCCCTTTGCCATCCGATTCCTTAACTGCTTTCTTTGCCATGAGCTAGATGCTCTCTGAATGTTATCCTTTCTCATGGGAAATTTGTTTCTTGCTGGCATTAGCTGCCATCTCCCCAGAGAGCAGCTGGGGAAATAATTCATCACCATTTGTTCGCTATTCATCTCCTATCTAAAACAAAGAAAGATCTACTTCAACTTTTCAGCTGCCATTATAGTCAAGATTTTACTCCACAGATACACTCTTGCAATTTCTGTTAAACCACGCTTTGTCTTTCGGTTCCACGCTTTCTTTAGGCTACTTCACTGCAAGATTTGCAGGCTTCCTTGCCTGTGACTTTGTAGAGTTCTTTTGTACCCCTGAAGATTTTTTGTTTTCTTTCCAATATTTTTCCACTGCTGGGTCTGGTGCAGTCATTATCAGCTTTCTGAATAAGCTATATATTTTGTGATCACATTTCCTGAATTTGTCTCAAACATATACTGCTAAACCATAATGCTCTTTTACTTTTGGCTACAGTTCACATTTTGGTATCACAGAAGCCACAATTTTCTAAATCAATTGAATTATTGTTGCTTTTACTTAAAATTCTTGGAAGCATTTAGTGTAGCTAAATTAATTATAGTTTTCAAAGTAAAACTCTAATTGTATTTAAGAAAAATATAGTGATGTGACCCCAGTGCAGCTTACCTGTGTGTGATGTACTAATGCATTTATTGTGTCTGCAGCCTGAACAGGCTGGCATTTCAAGTTGTTCAGAGTAGCCTTTGTTTGTGAAGCACATATCCTTCAAGAAATTATGTACTGTAATCTGTTTTTCTCCATGTGCAGCCTGCTATTCTGGAACCAAATGTTCTGACCAAATGCATCTCTTTATTAGCAACATGATCCTACAGTCGCAATGTAGCGATGTACTTGGTTAGCATGGGGCTTTATTGTGATTCTTGTGAATAGCTCTTGCAGTCTAATCTGACCGATGGCCAATGTTGTGCTGTAAGCAAAGTTATAGTCAAAATCCAGAAAGATAGGTAATTACACTTTCCTTAGAAACTAAGATTCACAAATAAATATAATTTGAATGAAGCAGTGAGAAGGAAAGGTATCTTTGATTAATCTAGTTATTTTTAGAAATCTTAAGACTGACGTGTTAGTTTTTTAATCGCAAAACTTTTTTTATATTAAGGTGAAAATTCATGCATATACAAGCACGATTCTTTATCGCTAGATAATCAGCACACAAATAGACCAGTAAAACTTATTGCTTTTGAATCTTTCTAAAACTCTTTTGTCCTGACATATTTTATTTCACAATTTTCAGTTGGTTTAAAAGTAGTAGGTCCAGTTAAAAGTAGTTAAAAAGTTTAACTTGAAACGTTTTTTTCTTTCTTTTTTAAAATTAATTTTAAATGTTTGGGGATGGTTGGCTTTTTTGTTTTAAAGTAATTGAAACAAATATTAAACTAGTAGTGGTCCTGAGATACATGACTTTCTTTGGAAATTCATCTAGTTGCAACATGAGAATTTGGCCTTTTATGTGGGTGAAATTCTGTTTGAGATCACTATATCTTGTTTATACTCCAGGGAAGAATGTAACTGTGTGGATTAGAGAGGGATAGGAAGCTAGTTTCATTTTTTAATTAAATTCAGTGAGAATTCAGATCCAAATCTAGTTTGCAAATAAGTTGGACACCATTTATGTTTTAAGATTCTGCCTTGGTGTTTTTCGTTAGATTCTGTACTGATGTTTTTCATTAGGATAGTATAGAAGTAGAGTTGTTGTGCTTTACCCAGATTTGCAAGAATGTCACAGAGCTCAACTTTTTCCAATTAAAATCCAATTACATTTCTAGAAGTATTTTAGAAAAGCCATTTAGAAATGCTTTAACAGAAATTTGATGCATAGCTCACTACTACAGCACATCACACTTGGAAAAAGAGTTTGGAATTGGACCCATTTTGAACCTCGTGTACTGATTTTGGATGAAGAGTCACAACGGTTACCTTCTAGAAAATTCAAGTACAAATTGTCTATGTATGTTCTGGCAGGTTTCTCTTTTTCTGATTGGAAAATACAGCTCAGCAGACAGAAAGTGGCACCTATAAAATTGTACTCATATGCACTTCAACTACACTGACATTCTCTCCTTACAAAGCTCATTTGCAGCCTTGACTGAAAATAAGGAAGCACTAACATACATGAAGCACTTTAGAATATTCTATACCTTATCCTTTATGTCGGGTACTTAAACCTGATGTACTGACTATTGTACCTAATTATGTCTCCTTTAGTTCAAGAGATAGTGACACAGACCGAACCCCATCTCTAAACTACATTGAGCTATGTCTTTAGCCCAGTGCTGATGCCATGTCACAGGGCTTGGGACCCTAGCTCCAGCTGGAGAACGTGGCCTGATAATCTGAGGCCACAACTGAGATAGTGCTGTGGAGTGATGGTGGAAGCTGTGGCCCAAGGCCAAGGTAGAAGGGGTGCCTTGTGCCAGGCAGTGATAGCAGCCTCACCTAAGGGGAGTGTGCTCCAATTGAGTTGACAGGCAAGAGAGTTACAGGAGAAAGTGAGCAGACTGTAGCATCAGGAAGGATGAACAGGAGAGTGACATGGTTTCAGACCTTGTAAGAAACCAATGATGTAAGGAAGGAGAACCAGCTGGAAACTGTGCTTGAATGGTTAGTGGTGACACCTCCCAAGACAGGGGAGGTTGGAAGCTTGTGACTTCAGGTAGCAGGAGAAATTCTCCCACTCTGCCCTTGTTTATGAATATACCGGATCAGTACAGTACTTGGCAGGTTAGGAGCCAAGGAAAGGGAAAGGAACAAATTTCACAAGGCAGGCTTGAAAGACTTCTCAGCCTGAACTGGGCACTAAGAATGAATGCCCTCTTCTCGGCCATCACTTGAATCTCCAGATGCAGCATTCAGTATTTTGCCAGCTGCCCCCTTTACTGAGCTGTAAGCATTATTTTTTTTTTCCCAGTTAGGAACTAAACTCCCAAAACTCTGCATAGTTTTAGTCTGTTTAATAGTATTATGCTATTGTTCATAGAACACCTGGGAAATCCCTCTCATACACAGCTCCTTCCTGATCTGAGTGTTTCCAGGCTTTCCCAGCTGCTCAGCCATGATTTCTGCACCTCCCTTCTGGGTACCGATGGTAGCTGCTCCCTGAAACGCCAGTGCATTTGCTGCCTATTTGATACTTTCCACGTGTGCCTCTGAGTACCACCTTCGCTCCAGCTCTGTTTTTCTTTAGCTTTCGTTTTTCAGCTAAGTGTGGTTTTAACAAAAGCTTTTAATTAATCTCAAAGGATTGGGGCAAGTCTCCATAATTTACTTTAAAGCCAACTCTTAATTGGAGTCATACCAAATTACATTAGGCCTTACATATAAACACATGCCTGAATTGTGTCCTCCTTTCAGAGTTTATTCTTGGCTGGCTTCAGTGAGTTAGTGTCACTGAAGATAGCAGCACTATGCCAATTCCAAAAATCTATCCAGTCCTTTAATGGTGCACAAGTTAAAGATATGAAGTAGATACAGCCATCTACTGAAGGCAACAAGAACTACTGCATGATTGTCCAGACTAAGTATATTTTATCTTATTCCATTGTAAGTTGGGATTCATGGACCCTTTATGGGCCAGGTTCTTAAATTTTAAGTGGCTTATCTCCCCTTACCTCATCACATTATATACATGGATCCAAGGAAGGATCTATCCTCATGCATTAATGGAAAGTCTGAATTGATGTAAATATTACATGATATACACAAAACTCGCTTTGAAAGCAGGATGTATTTAGGTGAAATGCCATACACAAAGACTGTCTAATTACCTTAGAGAGTTAAAAGATTACTCTGTGTATTTCCCCACTAGAAACATTTGATATTTCCTACAATCATCTATTTCATCTCAATCTTTGCATGACAAATCTTTAGAATAATTAAGAAAGATCAATATCAAAATTAGGTTTAAAATAGACAATAACAGAAGAAGACAGAGTTGTTCACTGTATTTAACCTTAACCCATTAGTTTTACTGCATGGTCAAGCAAAGACAGCCCCAAGATTCTGAAAATGACTGTGCTCCTGAAAGCATTGCATTGTGTTCTGTAGCTTTTGCACCACACCAGGATGGAACCTGTATCTTTTCCATTACTTTTGTCCGACTTTCATCTTTGTAATGTCATAGAAGATAGTGAAGCTTTTTTCCCAGCCGCTACTGTCATATTGTAAAGTTACACCTTAGGTATGATATTCCCCCCACCCTCTTGTAACCTTACTTCCCGTACCTATTTCACTGACTGCCACAGCCACTGCATTTCCCGTGGCCTGGGTCTGCTGTAGGAGTTGTCAAGAGGCCCCACTGAAATAAATGCCTAAATACTCTTTCATCTGAAGCTCCATGTGCTAATATACAACTGATTACCAAAAAGATAATTATTAACAACTTATTCTTTCAAGAAGCTTTTTCTTCAAGTTAAAATACCTTATTTTTTTGAGCCTCTTATCAAACCGTAATGATACCAAAAGTTACAGTCAAAATCCAGAAAGATATAACATTGCATAGGTAATTACACTTTCCTTAGAAACTAAGATTCACAAATAAATATAATTTGAATGAAGCAGTGAGAAGGAAAGGTATCTTTGATTAATCTAGTTATTTTTAGAAGTCTTAAGACTGATGTGTTAGTTTTTGAATGTCAAAACTTTTTTTATATTAAGGTGAAAATACATGCATACACAAGCAGCATTCATTATCTCTAGATAATTAGCACAGGAAGAGACCCTGAATATCAAACTCAGCTGTGAAATTAAGAGAGGAAGTCCCAAAGAGTGCACAAAACAAACCAGATACGACAGAACATGACTGACACCTGATCATGCCCTCATGGGTATATTTCTGAGCATCAGACAAACATATAATAAAAAAGCAATATAATGTTGAAAGAAATAGAAAAACTTTGTGTTATGCTAACGACAACAAATAATCTTTCTAATATAGAGCCCAGAAAGAAATGGGTTGAGTCATCCGTTATTCAAACAACAGCCAATTTAGTCTTCTTAGGAATGGCTTTATGAATACACCAACAATTTCTGTATTGTTCCTGGTTTTCTGGAAGTACAGCATCCTATAAGTTCTGGTACATACTAGGAATGTTATGACTCATAATTTGAATTAAAATCTATTGCTAATAATAACGACATAGGAGATTTAGTGAAAATGCTTAGTAAAAATCTCATAGAAACTGAAGTCCTTTGGACTGTAAGTACGAAAAAGATGTCAGGAAGTTACCTTAACATCTAAAATAAAAGCTGCAAATACACTAGAGAAATAACAATCTTAGCTTAAGCCATGTGTTTTTATTGGTTAACATTTTAACCTGAATAATCACAAAAATTCACAAAACGTTAATGTTTGTACATTATTTCTAAAATAATGCACTCTCGTAGTCATTACAATAAAATTTTAGTTCATTTATTATAGATTTAATAATGAAGTAATAAAGATTTATCTTTACTTACTGAAAGGATTAGTTACTGTGAATGTATATATCGCAGCCCTTAAAAAGGTGTTGAAGAACAAAATTACTGTGTGATCAGCATCCGGACTGTTATAGTAGGATTTTGGGGCTCCGAGTGATGGAATTTGTTTTTCACAAAGTTCTACATAGCCATAGTGGAAAAGCAAGCTTACAGTTTACAAAAGAGACAAAGATAGGTATAAATAAAATTTTAGATATTAAAAAAAAAAAACAAAACCCTTCATGAAGAATCTGAGAAATGCCTGTAAATACTGTACCACCTAACTGCAAATCTCCCAGAAGTTATAAGCTAAATCAATGTTTAATTGTTCATGCTATCCGTGTTGTTACTGCATTAAATAATCTCAGAACAAATGTACTTACACCACCATCATTTTCATGTCTACAATGCAGGGAAATAAAGACTCAAGAAAGAAAATGTACTAATCCTTTCATATTATCACATGTAAACAACAATAACCACAGGTAGAATAAAATCCAAATGCATAATGTATGCTCACATCACAGCAGAAAATGAACAAACTCCAACAGTATAAATTAATTTAGTACATTACACTACTGCATTATACACTAACAAATGAAATTTTTAAAGCCATAAAACAGAACAATAGTTTACCCTGTTAAAAAAAACCCAAACCACTAAACATAAAAAGTTGAGATTTTTGTCTTAGGGCTGTTCTTTTCTCATGCTATCCTAAAACTTGTAGGAAGAGACATTTTAAAATAAGTTCTCCTTACAGACAGAGAAAAATAAACACTTGAATGAATGGGGAGGAGTCGGGGAGAAGAAAGGGGAATGAATCCCAGAAAATTACTGCAAAACCTTTAAATAGGCATGAAGCCTCATGGATAACAAGACCAATAAAGCTTAACTTAAACCCGATATAACCCTTGAATGTCCTTCTCCATTCAAAAGCTAAAATTGTTTTCAAAACTATCGTTTTAGAGAGAATGCAACAACACAAAGGCACAAACAAAACAATATTCAGTAATGAGAAACTTCACAATATTCAAATGGAAAAAATGGTGTAATTTGGCTTGCATAAGTCTAAAGGTGATGCTAAAATCTAGTGCTGAAGATTTTTATACCAGAAAGACATCAAAGAAAGGCATAGTACATTTCTGCATACTGACAACTATATATATTATTCCACCTTGAAATGTAAATGTAACATAACAATATATCCTTTGCAGTTATCCTCACACTTACCAATAAATTGTTACACTCCTCTATGTATTCTTTTTCTCTTACATATAGTTGCAGTAATTCAAAAAAACTTTGAGAGCAACTTCTAGTGGATAGATATTCTTCATGACATAGAGAGAAATGATTTATATATTTTAACAATAAACTTCCAAAAAATGCCCATTTTACCTAGGTAAATGCACAGATCTGTAAAAGGAAGCGAGGCACATAAATTCCACGTGAGCTTAAAATATGTGCACTCTTGGAAAGCCTTCCTCTCATAAACTAATTTGGGTGCCAAGGAACTTATATTTTACCTGTCAAAAGTCATTAGAATCTGTCTTCTGTATTTTACATACTCTTCCCGTTCACCACAAAGAGCTACGAAGTGCCAGAATATTATATGTTACATAATATTATACATATTGAAAAACCCCCAAACTGTCTTTGGTACACTTCAGAGGTTTGCACAATGCAGGAAATGTGAGTACAGTGAGATGTTACTTCTATTAGTGAAATTATAATATTGTAATAATATTATTTCTGGAGAGGATCCATCTTGATGAGTCTCCCCATGTTTAAGCAGTTAGAATTAAACTGACTGTCCAAACTCATGTCTAACAAGTTGGTCTTCAATCACTCTTGGAAAGCAGATATTCTGATAGAAAGTGCAGATGAAGTGTCTCACAAAACACTCACATATACATACAGGTAGATTAAACTCTGAAGGAGAGGAAAAATACATGATAAAAGCAATACCTTATATGCACTGGGAAGCAGCAGATGAGTAGAAATATAGCTGAATGGTGGTTCTTTCCTCATCAGATAAAACTGTAGTTTTAGAGAGAGTTAGCTGTGAGCACAGTTCAAAGCATGCTATTTTGGTTTTTGTTACCCTCACAGTAAATACATGTTAAATAAAGTAAAGCTGCTCAGAGATATTACAAATAGCTTCTACAGTTCTTTTCACTTCCTTCACATTATCACAAAGCTGACCAATATCTCATTTTCCCGGGGTTTGCATGGCTGCATTTTACAAAGCATTCCTTTAACCCAAAAGAAACTAATCCGTGCATTCAGAATAGATAGGATATAATCACTAAGAGATTCAGATCTTCTTCCTTTCATCTTAAAGGATGAAACAAATAGACTCTCAGGTTTCATTTCATGTTTATTATGGCATATAAGCTCACTACGGTGTATTTCCATGCAGTTAAGTGCAAGCAGACAGCAAAATAAATTAAAAGAAAAATAAAATTAAGTTCTTTAAAGTATTTAGTAAAAATTTCTGCTGTAGGAGAGTGGGCAAGATCTCAATTTGCTTCTTAAGATAAGAATGATCACTACAGCCTAAGTTTTTACTTAAAATTGGTCATCAAATTTCACCTATCAGTTCTGAAATAGACATGCAAGCATTGCCAGGGCTGGTAAATAGAGCTTCATCTAGAACATAAACTTATTTAAAGATTTAACATGAGAAATTTCGTTCTTCCCTAGGAAATCTGCTTCAGTGGTTACTCACTGTCACTTTCAAAATATTGCATTGTATTTCCTCCTCTCTACTTTGAATTTGATAACATGGGATCTTGTATTTCTGTCCTCTAGGTTAGTAAGTTCTTTAAAATCAAATCAGTTTTCCCTCCATAAGAGTGCATTTCTAGACCGTGGGCAAGATACATGCCAATCTTACTAATTCCTTGATTCTCATCTTAAAATATATTTCTTTCTTAAGAAATCTTTTCTGCAATCTGTGTGTAAACAAAGAATGGACACAACTATAAACATTATTCCAGTAGCAATTTTGGGTTCAACAGTCCACTCTTTCTACACCTAAGGCTCCTATTTACCTTTTCTCTCAGTCCTAAAATATGAGGCATTCATTTGCCCAGATTAAATTTTTTCAGTTGCTTTTTCCCAAATCATCTCCTCCACCATCAAAGTGTGGCCTACATTTACTTCTTAGATGTATGCACTGACATTTCTCTGTATTAAAGTATAGTTAATTCTCTAATTAAATAATTCTTTCCCAGACAGCTGAAGTCATATCAGGGGGATAGTTACAGCCTAAGATACACGGCAGCAGTTCTACTGTAGCAGAGGAAAAATTCTCATGTGAAAAAATTCCCTCCTGAATATAATCAGGAGTACAAAGAGCTGTTCCAAATTCCACTGATTTTAGCAGGAAATGGATTCAGCTCAGGAGACCTAAAAAGAACAACACAATTTCAATTCTCTGGGTATCATAAGGCAAAAGGGAGAAAGTACCAGTAACAGCAGTGTGGGAGTACAGCGATTGTTTCCACAACTATCAAATAAAAATTCACCACAATTATGTTTCAGAATGGCAAAAGCCTGAAACTGTAATGCAGAAATATGAGGTTTAATTTTACATATCCTGATCTTATCAAAACAACAGGGAGAGATTCTAAACTAACTAGACTTTTATCCAAAAAATCCCTTCGAAAATCTAAACTGATGGTTTTCATGGTGGAAATGGTCTTTTGAATTTATTACTATTCTGTGATGAGGTTCTGGCTATGATGTACATTTCTTTGTACGAAGCATGAAAAATCCTCTAGAATACCTGCATGTAAGTTAATACACCGGACAGTTTTAGAACCTGCATTTTCATTTTCTCCGTGAGCCTTTGACACACACACCTTTATTTTGTTTAATTGTTTTTATAATAAGTTACACTTCTACAAAGGCAAAAATGGTGGAACATCACACTTAATCAGGCCTGTGGTTTCCAAAACTGCTTGGCTGAGTGCTTTGATCCAGTGCAACCTTCTTCCTTTGCCCCTTCCTTTTCCACTTTGCAGTCTAAGAAACTGTAAAAGCACTGAAAAAATGGTGATGTGCAGTCACTTTGCCACCATTTCTTTCAAAAATGGAATAGGAATTTAAAACAATATCTTGAAATTATACTGCAAGAATATGTAACTAGCTACAGCTACAAGAAAGAACACAACCTTTAAAAATGTTGTAGACACAGGAATAACTTGGGTTGGTCATAACAGGGCATGGCTGAGGCAGATCTGCACACCTCCAAAACTGATTTGTAACATAGTAAAAGAGATTCCAGCTCTATTTTCACTGAAACTTCAAAAAATATCGCCATAATCACTTCCTAGTGATTGCCCTGTGCAAGTATGGGTACCATAACTATATGTACAACCCTATTTGACTAGTCATTGGTTTGTATGTGTTTGTGTGTGTGCGTGTGTGTTTGTCAGGCTGGGACAGGAAATAGGGAAATGGGGAGAGAAATATTGTCATAGGTCTAAAAATATTAACAAAACACCACCAACAAGGAATCACTCGTACTGTAAAACCAAACATAAAAAAAATTATATACTCTTTTCCTTCCTCAATTAAAAAAAAAGATAAAAATATCCACGGGCTTCATTTGGAGTAGGTCCACCCTCTACTCTAAATCAAACACAACATAAAAGGCAAACTTTATTCTACCCGCACCCAGTACAAGATTCCCTTTTAAAAATTATTCATCCCAGGTTAGGTTAACAGTATGAATGCTTGTAGATGATTTTTTGTACTTGAGAAGTTTCATTCTCTTCACAATCAAAACAACATTCACAGTAACCCCACTGAGTGAGCAAAGGACAGATCCCACCAGTGCTTATTCTTCAGTCCTCTGGTATTTCCAACCCTTTAAAACATGAGAGGTTCTAACAGACTGAAATTTCTGTGCAAGAGCATATTTTTTCTTCAGGGCTGCTAGATCGTTATCATGGAACTGAGAGTGTTAAATGCCAATTTGCTACACAATGAGAGAAGTATGTTTTCAGAAGAGGCAAAGGTGCCAGGTATTTCTCAGCTCCAATTCTGGCCAAATACAATTTCTTCAGCATTGGCAAATCACTCCCTGAGCACCAGCCTATATGGTGAAACAGAAAAAGCTACTCATTGTACACAGGTATTCAAAGCAAGACAGCTGATGTGCTTAATCCATTCCTTGTGGAACTCCACTGAGTTCTAGGATGAGGTATGGCCAATTGTAGAATCATACTTGAAAATGAAAAGGGCTGCCATACTAAGTGCTGTTCCCCAAACTGACAGTAATCCTGACTAATTCAGAACAATTCCTGGCAGAAAGAGGTATCTGAGAAATAACTATGAGTACTATGTGGAAAATAAGGAACTCTTTGTCAGGGCTATTCTTAGAACTAAAGGTGAAGTAGTTAAAATATATAACCATCCATTCATAACAAAAAAATATTTTCTCCCTCAGTGAGGATGTAAATTGGATTCAACAGCAAAGCAATTTAAAGCAAATTTCCCACTCTGCAAAGTCTATATACCATGCAACAGATTAACTTCTGTTGGCAAGTACAACAAGTAAATCCAGTGAATAAAATCAAACTATTTGGGGTATGCAGATGAGTTCTGTTGCTATTTCTCCACCAATATATTTAATGAGGAATTGTGTCTAGTGTTGTGAGAACAAAGGGTATTTTTGCATTAATTCCTGTCAACCTTTTTATTTGGTATACTTTTCCTCATCACTCTGTGGATTTATAGGATTAATTATAATGAATAAAAGAACTGAGTTATTAAGTCTGATATCCAAACCACAGAAGTGACTGCTACAGGAATTATTTACTCTGTAATATCAGGGAAATTATTTATTTCCTGAAGCATAAATATCTTTTTTTTTGGTACGTTTAAAAAACCTTTTTCAATGTAATTATGAATTACTATGTGAGTGAATTGAAAAATAAAAGTTTTTTGAGAGAACTTTTAGATACATGTGGAAATAACAAAAGGCCTTTTCTGGTTTAACACTGAAAATAAAAATTGAAGGAAAATGCAGAGACATTTTAAAAAATCCAATTAAGAAATAATCTGCAAGAGACATCTTTTTCTTTTTTGAACAGAACTAGTTCATGGAACTAAGCATTAGGACACTCTAACTCCTAAAAACCCAGGGGGAAAAAAAAAAAGTTCAAATACGCTGTCAAAGACTACAGCAGATACCAGCTCAGTCCCACAACTGGTTTTGGTTTTGTTTTTTTTTTTTTAATTTGAGCCTTAATTTTAATAACAAGCTACATTTTGTGTCAATGGGGTGAAAGATTATTCTGACATTCCATAGGACTTAAGCACTATGTTCCAAATGAAAATAAAGTGTGAAATCTACTGTTCCATATCTCCTTCATCTCCTCCTTACACTGGATCTACCTGACTTTTCTGATGTATGTTCTCTTCTGCAATTCAGCCTCTGATTTGAATCTAAAATGGAACATTCATGGAAAGAATGATAAAACAGCACAATACTGTGAGCCTTCATTCAACAGCTACACTGAAAAAAATATTTCTACACATGGAGTAATTTGAATTTAAGATTTCACTAACAGAGGTAATTTCTTGATTTTTTTTACAAAAAACTGTCCTGGTTTGGCTGGGATAGAGTCACAGCCCAGCCATGCTAGGCAGCTGACCTGAGTCAGCCAGGGCAGCCGACCTGAGTTATCTACAAATGTAACCCACACCATAACGCCATGGTCGTTATAAAGAGGGAAGGTTTGCTGAGGAAGGGGAGGTCCTGTGGGGTTCCTCCTACTTTGGCTTATCCCTGCTCCTGAGGACTGCTCTCCTGTCCATTGTGACCACTGCATATTCATTTGTCTGTGTATAACTTTGTATATCTCTGTTGGTACTAGTGTTGTTTCGTCAAATCTGCTTTCACTTCAACCTACAGGTCTCCTCTCCTTTTCCCAATTCCCCTCCCTGGCTGGTGAGGGGTTGTCAGGTGATAGAGTGACTGTTATAGTTTAGTCCCAAATATGGGCTAAATGTAGACAACAATAGAAAAGAATTTCTTTTTAATGTGTGCCTTCAATATAAATTCAGAAAATGCTGTAGATTTGAAACATGGACTACTTTGGAATTCTAGGGATCACAGTACAGGTTTTTTTCTTCTCATCTTTTCATCACAAAATTCCTAGACTGGATAGTTGAAAGATGAAAATAACTGCCTATTCTCTGTTCTGTTGAAATAAATTACAGGAAGGCAAATGCTGCTGTAACAAAAGAAAGGAGAAACATGTCATTCTTGCTATTCTGAACCATACAGCTATTCATCTTTTGCACAGACATGCAGTGTGAGAACCCAGAGCCCTACTTGCAGTGACGTCTTTTGGCTCCACTTGTGGCAAGAAGTAGCAGGTGAGGCTGGTTACAACTCTGCAACACCTAGTACTTCTGCATGGGAATGGTTAGGCACAGAGAACAAGCATTTAAAACTTTTAGCTAGCAGCAAAGAAACAGCTTATTGTATAGAGATAGAAGTGTAATTCGTATACACAGTTAGAAAGCCAGAGGCACGCAAATGATGCTGGAGGTAGCAGGACATCCCCACAGGCACAGAACATAATCTATGATCCTTTCTACACAGAACCATGCTGTGGGACCTCTTAATACTACTCATCTTCTTCATTAGAATATTCATATTTCTTGTTAAATACAATAGGAAAACTCTCTCTTGGGCAATGGAAATTATTTCAGAGACTTGAACAGAAACACAGGAAGCCTGTAAAATACTGCTGCACAACTACTTGAGCACAAAGCTGGCAACTGAAGTACACCTAATTCAGAGTTTCATTTTAAAGAATACCATAAATTTCTTTTCTTTGTCTATGAAATAACAGCCTTTCAGCCAGGTAGGTCACTTCTCACTCGAGCTTCTCATGCGATCCCCTTTAACTTCCCCCAGGGAGACATCAGTTTACTACATTGTCGCACAGATGGCATTAAGTAACAGAACTTCTTACCTAGAATGTTTTCCACATTCTATATCAGCCCTTGGCAGGCAAGCCCTGAATTGGGCAGTAATATATGCAAGAGAGATGGATGCAGTGCTTGCTAAATAAGTGTCTGTCAAAGACTGAACAAAAAGACAGTAAGTATGCCTGAAACGAGTTGATATGAAGGATTCTGGTATCCAGGAAGCAATGAAGCCTACTAAAAATACTTAAAGTTTCTGACAAAATTCTAAAACTTTTTTTTTAAATTAGGTTTATTTCCCATCCAATTTATAGATAAATTTGACTGAACGACATAAAGTTCTCATGAAAATGTTATAACATCAGCTGATTGATAGGAAATCAATTAAATTCCTACAAATTAATGTTGATAGCCAGCATATATCCAATATCAACTAATATGGTGATCTATTGGGGATCCTTGTTCCCCCAACTGTTAGGCATTAATAAAATTACTTCAGATAAGTTCACACTGTAAATGCTCAATTTTAATAGCAACAGACAATTCTCTCTGTATTAGCTGGGCAGAGTCCCTCTGAAAAAAATTAAATCTCCTTGTATTGCACAGCCTTCTCTTACCAGCTTGCGTACAAAAATACCATCAGACTTGAAAGTTCGTGTGCCACTTCATATTCTTAGCTGGTGCATTGCCTACCTGTGCAGCATCATGGTGCTTTTCCCTTCTCACTTTGTCCTTGGCTGAGCTGAATATAAACTCAGTGTTGATTCCTTCTCCTTCTCCCTGTAGATGGACAGAACTCACGATGGATTTCAGCTGTCTTGTGAATTTACATTGAGGAGTAAAATAGAGTACAGTAAAAAAAAAACTCCAAAAGTGAACCAAAGTGAAATATACAGGTTGCTTGTCTCTATTTGAAACTCTGAAGTACTTTGTTATAAAAATTATCTGGAAATTGTGCCATTTTTGCATCTGGCCCAGAGTTCCTTTTTAGTTCTTCCTCAAGATACACATAAGGAAGTAATGAACAGTCTGGAAAGAGTCAAGGCTTAAAAGACATTCCACAGGAATTGGGAAAGATTTCTTCATAATTGGCTTCTGTGTAGTCTTTGAGACTGCAAAATTGGTTCAGCAAATGGCAAAGCCACAGTTTGGGAAGCACTTAGTGGAGAAAGCTCCTGGAACATTACATCATGATTTCAACTTTGATTCAATAAGCGATATTTCTATGAAGTTTTGTACATTTGTAAACAAATCTAGAATTCAGGGAGACGAGATAAACAGTCCTGTGCCTAAAAAAAGAATAACATGTATTCTGCCTGGCTAAGCAAAATTCACCAGTAAATTGTTTAAAATGCAAATTCTATCCACATTTTTAAAAAAATGCTTTTTTTACTAAAGTCATCTTATTCTAAATAAAAATTAGGCCAAACTCTTGCATAGTATGTAGTGTTTGAAAGAAATTCATTTCCACTCTCCTCTTCCCAAAAAAAATATTTTAAATTATTTTCAAAAATGTTTTTGTCAGATTAAAGATTTTTCTCTTTTTTCGAAGTTGTGTTTCATATTTTTAACACTCAATGTTTTACAAGCTGAGTAAATATTTTACAGGCTTGACAGCATCAACGATACTTGTATATAATTATACTGTATAAAAAAGTGTTTCTTTGGCACGCTATGCAACTTTCAATATGCCAGAGACACTGCAGAGGAAATGTAGCAGACATTATTTAATTAGTCACATTCAGATAAAGCTTTGCAGAGCAAACATATGAAAATATGGAACTTCTTAGTCCCTCTGCACTTTACAGAGGGACTGTAATAGATACAGAGAATTATTTTTACTTATTTATTTATTATGAGAAGTAGAAAACCAAACACTGCTGAGACCTTTACAACACAGATAGCTACACAGAAGATTTTAATAATATATCCATAAAAATTAGGATATAGTAGACAGAAGAAAAATTGGTTATTTTACTCCTGTGCTCTCATCACTAGGCCAGATTCAACTGTAATTTTATTTACTAGTAACATCATACTTCATTAATCAAGACTGTCATGCATAGTTATAGTGTTTATTTAACCTTTATTCTGGTGTATTTTGAGCGAATGGATGAATTAAACATCCCGAGTTTCACAATAGTATTGGCCACAGGAGCAAAACATGTCACCTAATTCACATGGGAATATACTGCCTGATCTTGCATCTATCGAAGTTAATAGCAAGATTCCCACTGGATTTTTCACAGACGCAGGATTTCACTCCAAAGTTTTGGCATGTAGTCATACTGCTCAAATGAACAGGCCTATTCTCTTAGGGAAACTCACTGGGGATTTGGAACTCCATGAACTGCATGCATGCAACTGCTCTTTGGGTAATACAAGCTGTTCATACAAATTCCATGAGCAAACTTATTTGTACAGACTGCAATTCTACCTGTATACAAAAATGGCTGCTGCCATCATATATGCACAAAATCTCTGCATTATGATACTATGATAATTATTTTTAACCAATGTAGAAAATTACTGTATCTAAATGCGCAAATATTTCATACAAATCTATGTTACTCAAAAGTTGGGCTTATTCACTCATTTTCACTTATGTCAAAATCTAAAAAACTGCAATTTGTTCATCCTCTCTCTCAGTACAGGTTTTTTTTCAGTAAAATTCCTAACACCAAATAAGTCTATTTTCAAGGAGATACTCATCTGCGACATAAATACTAGAGATCAGTCACCAGTACATCATGTCACTGCATGTATATGAGCAATATTGAAAGGTGGTAACAGAAAGGCTACAGCCCTTTACCTCCCTTCCCCCACAACATTCATAGTGGAACTTCTAATTCAGTGCTTTCCACATATATAAATTATTTCACTTTCAAAGGAATATAACCTATTGGTGGTAACATTTGTCTTCCAGAGATTTCACTTCTAAGGATATTTGCAGAAAAAAACCCTATTTTCTTAAATTCTGTAGAACGTCAGTATTAGAAAGGTGCATAAAAAAACATTATTAATTTGGCTGCCAGTGCTTGGGTAGTGTTTACAAGTGTCCTTGTGTGCTCTCACCTCATTACTACTTGTTTGACACGCTCATAGTAGGGTTGCTGGGACATCTGAAAAGAATGAGGATTCTTCTTGTTAGTAAGGTTTGTACAGTTTTAACAATGTTTTCTTGTGTGAGAACTGGAGAAGGTGAAAAGGCAGGTTTCAATTCTAATTCTAACTCTTAACTGCCAAAACAAGGTCTTAACGTGAGGAAAGTGACCTCCTATCTGACTTAGAGTAGCTATATGTTATATTGTTGCACACTAAAAATGCATAATACCATAGTCACCCACTTAGTATATATGCTCCAGGAAAGCTTAACAGGCTACCGTGCCTCATTTCTTATGTCACTATGGAAGAAAATAGCTGAAAGAGGAAAAAAGTATGGCAGTTTCTTGTAGTAAAAGCTTTATATATGTTTCCATTAACAAATCATAAAAGCATAATGGATTAAAAGGTGTGTCACCCTGTACTTCCAGCTGTATTATAGAAAAATTATTATCCCTTAATCAGCAAGGTCTCTGCTCTCTAGACTAATTTATAAAAGGTCTTTTTCAGTGTATGTCAAAGGAATTTAAGGCAGTAAAATTCCTCTTTAAAAGATGACAAAAATTCAACTTTGCAATTGCAACCTCAACAAGGTTAACTGCTCCGCTTCCCACAAGAAGAGAATTCCTCTTTCTCAGGAATTCTGTGTTTATTAGTCATGCTACCACAGCTGTCTGACATAGTTTCAGCTAGTTAATTATAAAATTTACCTAGCTGTTCCATAGCCAAGAGTTGATTTAAGGTCAAATCTTAACATGAGGGTGGGTTACCTCTGCTTATCTAGGCTGTTTACCCAGGTTCCTTAGGTGAAGAAAGTGGCTTCACTTTGTCTATGATCAGAATCCACTCACGCAGTGAGGTGTTTCTATAAGAGAACAACTGAACTAATATTGTTCGGCTCCATTTCCTCTCAGCTCTGTCTGTCCTTTTTATTTTTTTCCTGCAGAAGTGACTTCCTGGTGCTCCGTTGCCTGTCAAGTGTTCACATGTTAGATAATTCTAGTATTTTTGACATATGGAGCTTTAACTTTCTCTACACGCGATCTAGCCATGTGATCTAAAAAAGTTCTTCTTTTGCTATTCACATCTGACACTCTTGGAAGAAAAAAAACCCCAGACTTTGTTTTGGATGGAACACAGGGATTTTAGTTTAAGGAGTATAGAAGACAACAGTTTCCAGTGCATATGCTTAACAGCCAGAGCAGTTTCTACTCCAGCACGGTTCTGGGTGACAGGCAAATGTTTCTGCCAATGCAGTGCAGAGCCCAGGGGAGAGAGGATATACTTAGATACAAGATTTTAAAGTTTATTTAAAAGTGTCAAGAACCAGTACCGAGTATACACTCACTGTATCTCAGCTCTAATATTATTTTAGTTTCCCATCCTGCTAATAAATCTTCTTTAAGATAGGGCGACACCACAAATCAGAGTATTGTATAAACAAAGCTGAATGGTCTCTAACTTGTCTTAGTTCTTGATTTAAAAAACGCAGGTGTTTAAAAACTGAGCTGCCAAACTCTTCACAGCCTGAAGGTAAAAAAAATTAGGAAATTCATTTTTGATTCCACAGTCATGATTATCTGTACACAGTTTAGTTTAAAGCTTCTTTAATTCTATCTCCTTCAGTAGGGTTTGGTTTAGCTTCTTCCAGCCATAGATTTTAACAAACAGAAAACAACCACCCCCACCTCAAAAACAAAGGGGGGTGGGGACAGAAGAAAAAATAATCTTGTATCATGTTAGGTGCTGTACCTGAGCATGACAAGCAGACAACTATGTAAATTCACTGTGACTTTTCACCCTTCAGGATATGTTTATGAGATATAGTTTAGGCACGTGTTTTAAAAAAATCAGTTGGAATAGCTGTCTTTAAAAGTAGTAAGAAAAAGATACAAGCACTACAGTGATGATTTAAAAGAAATGAAAACCACTATTCCCATGAAAGATATGGAGCTAAAAGAATGATGCAACCAATGCAGTGTAAATTATAAAAAAACAGATGTAATAAATACGCTCTTTCTCTCTCTGAAAAGGTAATTGATTATGACAGATTTTATGAATCTGAATTTTAGTAATGGTTTTATATGATGGCACACAATTATTAGCTATGCTGGAGGAAGAGGAGCTTTGAAGAACTGAATAAAGTGTTATTTAATAAAAAGATAACAGGTAGTGCTAAAAGACAAACTATCGGACTGTAGGGAGGTTATCAGTTCTTGAAGGACTGCAATGAAGATTGATATTATTTCATATTTACATTAACTAACACAAAGTTGGAACGCATTGATAACAATCATTGCTGACATGAAATTATGTGGCTTTTTAGAACAAAGGTGGATTAGGATTTTACAAAGAAAGCCTGATTGACCTTCAGAAGAGACAAAACAGAAACGGGATTAACATAATCATATGAATGGCAAGGACTAATTTCTCCTATTAAGTAAAAAGCTCATCATTTGAGGATGATGGGGAGGAAAAGCTCACACGTGCTAGTTGGTAAAAAGAGTCAAAGACATGAAAAGAGAAGACATTAAAAAGCAGAAAAATTTACAGCATCAGCCAAATTGCGTCTGCAATACTGCATAAGAGACATGAATTCAGATACGTAGAAGAAAAAAGTGCTAAGGACCCACATACTTCTCCAGGGATCCATACTCCTCCCAGTAAGGAATTGCAGGAGCTATCATATCAGAGGAGAACAGAAGAGTTTAGCCTACTTTGTACAGTAACAGAACACCTAAGAGAAGGTGGAATTTCTGCCTTTAAATAAACCAGATGGGTAAAATCTGGGGGAGGCAGAATTTGGGAGAGCAATATTTTACGTTTACTGACAAACTGGCACAGAAACAAATGATGTGGTACAAAACATTGTAACATTGAGCTTGATGTTTAAGAAAGGGCTATTATTAAACTGACACAGAAGACTCTCCGGTATCTCCAGTTATATAAAACAAGGGACAAAACTGAAATTCAATGCAGTATTATTAATTAGTGAATGTATGAAAACAATCCTACATGGGCAACTTAATCAGTTAACACTCTTCAAACATATCTAGTGAATATTAGTTCTTACATAAAATGGCCCACCTTGAACCTCTCCTATAGGAAAACTACATGGTATATTCCCAACTTCAAGGGGATACAAGAAGAGGGTTTATAAACAATAATGTTTTGCATACTAAGTAAATTTAATTTCAAATTACAGAAAGTAGAGCGCAGAAAAGCCACAAAAATATCACCTGAATATTATAGTTTCTTATTACATACGTTGGAAATTTGACAGCTGTTTGATGAATAGAAAGTACTCAGGCAAGACAGATTTAAACAGGCAAGAAAACTTAATAAACATTTTTTTCTTGTTTGCTTGTCAAAACAAAGAAGCAATTAAAAAGCATGTTCATAATGTTTCAACTACTTCTGTTACCTCTGTATTGAATCACGTGGTGCTTAGAAAACAAGAACCAGAAAAAACCCACCTGATAAAACCCATATCCACATAATCACCCTTCTCAACTGCACCCAAATGTTTTTTCTAGGTATATCAGTATGACTGATCCAATCACCTTCTGGTAGATGACAAAATACAGAAAACATGTTGACACTTAGGGGAGGTGTCCTTTTTAAAGAAAGACACACTGATCTCCAGTACAGTTAAGTTTTCCTCAGGAGATTAAAGATTAAGATATATTGTACAATAATGAAAACCACTTCTGCTATATGATACTATTTTGATGAAAGCTGGGGCACGAGCTAACTATTATTTATAAACAAATCAATGAATCTTTTAACCTAACTGATGCAGATAATCCCAAAATTTCAGTGATAGTGAAAAGTAGTTCTATTTGGTTTACCCCTAACGAATCAAAACAGTTAAAGAATGAATAAAGATAATTGATTCTGTTAAGTTGCATTAAACTCAAATTCTGAACAGAGCATGTAAACAAGCTGTTCCAAATTATTGTTCTTCAAATTTCCATCTATGTTTATCCACCCTATAGCTATCTAAAAGTATAGTTTGATTTCATCGTACATACAGATTTTAAATTGTGAGGGCCTTGTATGAATAACAGTCAAGAACCTCAAGGTCTGTAGCAACTTAAAGGGCAAATAAAGAAAAATTCAGATCTACCCTTTCAACGAAAGTCTTCGACCTCTACACTTTCATGAATGGGCTTATTTAGAGAGACTGACATAATTTGAAAAAGGAAATTATATTTAAATGCTAGCAAGTTTTTCTTTCAAGCACTTGTTTTGACCTACTACTTACATGTAGCCTTTGGTGGTATTTTCTTGCAGGGCAATATATTAGCAAATTGCAAGTTTAATTTTATTTGTTAACTATAATAAGCAACACAAGAACAGCCTGAACAGAAAAAAATCTGAACTTGTGTCTAAGATCAATGATGGACAAGACAGAAGTTGTTATGCTTACATCTTTTTTCTCTCCACCTCTAACCAGAACTCTTCTGATCTTTCCTTCCAATGGATGAATCAGGAAATATTTCATAATTACAAAATATTACAGGATCACAACATTCTTCCTGTTACCTATTTGTGATAACCTTGATCTAAGAAAGTTATCCAGCGTTCAGCTCCAAAAGAAACTTGATCTGACCATAATATTTAATAAACAGCCATTATTAAGATAGTCAGTTCTGGAACTATAAGGTATTTATTCTGAGACCAATTCACTGCTACCTTTTGTAAAGACTCACATGCTAAGCCACTCAGGAAAAACAGCAACTGCTGCAAAACTTACCTAGGGGCACACAAAATCTGAGCAAGTATTTCTGCACCCTGTGGTGCTGCTCAGAAAGGTTGTAGGTTTGTTATGGCAGATGCATACAGCATGAAAACAGCTGAAAGGAATCTGTAATGCATAGAGAGCATGATGCAGGCAGAGAAATGTGGACGGTTGTGCCTTTGGAGGCAAAAGTGTACCTCTATGGCTCTGTCCATCTATTTCATTGATGACAGCCTTCCATTTCCAGCAATGCTTGGGCTGTGTGGCTGATTGTTTAACATAACCCAGGCTTCTCATGTTTTACAGAGAACAAAGCTTATCCAACACTCCTCTACTGAAGAAACTAGTGCAGCTATTGCTGAAATATTTGTGGCGCCAAACTTCCCGTATTGCTGCTGGCCTTTGACAAAACATTTGTTTTCAGAACTTGACTGCTATGTTAGTGAACATAGTTAAATTTATATACCCCATTCCAAAAGTATTTCTATTTTTAGTATATTGGCATTTTTCCGTCTCTGCTAGTGGATTTTGAAACATAATGTCTCACTTGAATACATTAGCATATCAGTACTACAAGGCCATTACAGGAGTTGAAAGCAGTTTTGCATGCCATTATTTTGCAAGAAAATTAGAAGAAGCAAGATAGTAAACTGCCTAGTATGTTGTTAAAAAAAAAAAAAACTCCACAGAAAACACAGCAAAAGGGATTAATTCTGTAGGTATTTGATACATCTGGGTCATGGTCTAAATAGTTCTGGATCCCTTCGCCCATGTTGATTTCAAAAATATCCAATATTATTTTTCACACATAAACATCACAAGAGATCTATGATGAAAAAACCCAACAACATTAAAAAGAAACACAGTATTTTACTCATTGTTGCTAAGCAACTCTGCATTTGTATCCCATTACATTTCTGGTCAGCATGAGTAGCAGAGCAACAACAGAAAAAAAAGACATAGTTCATTTAATAGTAGTGCTTACCTGCTAGTGCAACAGTTACCAGAGTCTGTTTGGGCTTGCTTTGACAGTTCGTTATACTGCAATAATATGCACATTTGAAATTAGTGGAAACTACACTTTGCATATAGTCATACTGTAATATAAGAAAATTAACTGATGATGGAATTAGTGGCATCATGACATTAATTCTGAATCTACATTTTGCTCATCAGGAGAACACTAATGAAAATGTTCAAGAAATTTTGTTTTGAACTTGCTCACTCTCATTGTACGTCTAGACCCACTGTAGTTTAGATCCATCTGTCCAAAATACGTTTCAGAATATACAATCTTGAACAGAAAATTGACCGATAGCAAAGAGAACGGTCAGCATCAAATTATAAATATTTTGATGTTATTCAATTGCTTCATCTTTCTTTTGCTTTGATTATTCTTCAAAGAGACTTAAAAAAAATACTCCTTCCTTTTTGATCAGTACAGCAATCAGAAAGTCCACAAGTTAATAATTTTCCACTAGTATATTGAGAAATTGAGGTGGAAATTATTTTGGGATACATAAAGGTTTTCTTAAATTATAGGATATTTCACAGAGTACTTACAGTGCTTCTCGAACTTTTGAATTTTCAGAGTGATAGACTGAGCAAAAAAGCTCCTATTTCCATTTTATAGGGCATTGATGTATTCAATTAAGATGTAGGAAAGGCCACAGAAGTGTGTGAAAGCATCTGAGGAGATGATTTGAGGATGCAAAGGAAGTTTTCTTTCACTTTTTGGTTGTGGTTGGGAAATAACATACTTAGTAGCATGATTCTTTAGGGAAAGAGAAATGCTTTAGTGTACACTTTAAACACTTTACATCCATTAAAGTAAAAAGCCTAACATTTCTAATTTTTAAATCTATTTTTCATTCCTCCATATCATCAGGTATGCCCTACTCCTTTCAACAAGGAGAAGAGTCGCTTTCCAGACTTCTATTGACACATTGCTGGATGCCCTAAAGACATGGAAAATGGCCAACACTGTATTAGTGCCATAGGACAATTCTGTTGCACCTGGAAGAGCACAGCTGCTGTGCACAGAGGCTGTTAGATGTGCAGGAGGCACTGGATGTGCTGGTTTTGTACCTGCCAGCAAGGAAGGTCTGAGCATGGCAATGGTGTAGTAGGACAATTTAAAACCTTAACTTTGCTTTAGTCATTGGTAACAACACATGTAGTGCTATGAACACAATCAAACCCCAAAACCAACATGGACAGACAAGTAAATCTAACCCATGAAACTTACCGTAAGTGTTGGAGTTGAGTACTAAATAATACAAGGCAGGAAATACACCAAAAATAATGGGGTCACATTTAAAAAAAATGCAAATGTTAATGCAAACATGTACTCCCAGCTCAACTTAAAGCCTTCAAGAGATGGTTGCAGTCCAGAGAAACAGTTTTTCTCCCAACCTACTTTCCAGTGAGTTGCAACTAGCAGTCATGATTTGGCTAGATATGAATCTGGCAAGGGAAAAGGGAAAAAAAAATATATACCCAGTATTTAAAACCCAAGAAAAAAAAAAGCGAGCCTCAAGGTACAAGATGCTGCAGTCTGGAAGGGCATTCTAAGGGAATACTGGTTTATATACGTCCTGTTTTTACACTGTTTCACAGGAATCTCTTAATGGTCACTAGGGTCCTGAATTAGCTGAATCTGTATCAATCTAATGTATCCATGCTTGCTTACTTAGGCAATTCTTTTTATTTATGTTAACTCTCAGTACTGACAAAACTGGTCACTTTATCATGATTTCTGTAAGAAATTACAGAAAACATATAGGGTCTTAGTGAACTTATAGGACAATATACAATCAAAGTCCACATAATGTGCTCACCCATTATCCATTAACCTAAAGCACAACATCCAACAAGTTTCTTGGAAAATCTAAATCTAAATCTAGATCTAAATATATGATTTCCATTCACCAACTTTTCTTCCAGATCAAAACACTGTTTCCAAAGCCACCTTAAAAAAAAAAAAAAAAAAAGCTGTCATTATGTGGAGGCCTGTACCTCCATGTAGGATTAATATGCAATTTAATTCCAGCTGGGGGTGGGGAGGCATTAGGGATAGGAGTGTTCATTTTTTGGAAGCAGGGCAAGGGCTCCAGTCCCCAGTCATCTTGCTGGTGCTCCATGCCCTCTGGTTTATTTATCTTTTTTGTAATGAAGGGTTCAAAATTTGACACAGTATCCAGATGTCACTGAAAGCGTGCTAAGCAGAGGGGAATAATTCCTTTCCTTGTTCTACTGGTCATGCTCCTGTTCATACAGCCCACCCAAGATGCTGCTGGCCATCTTTGCTGTCATGGCACATTCCTCGCCCATGTCCCACTTGCTGCCCGCCAGAACGCCCTGGGCCTTTTCCACAGAGCTGCTCCCTAGCCAGTCAGTGCCCCGCCTACCCTGTTGGCAGGGCTCTTCCTTCCTGGGGCAGGACTTTGAACTTGTTGTTGTTGAGTTCCATATGGTTCCCATCAGCCCATTCCTTCAATCTGTCTACGTCTGAAAAGCAGCCCTCCTCTTGAACAGAACAACTGGTCCCCCCAGTTTGGTGTCACCTGCAAACCTGAGGGGCAAGCTCTCCATCACCTCATCCACATAGTCAGTAAAAAAGTTAGACAGGATGGGTCCTAGGACAGACCCCTGTGTTATTGCCTGTCTTACTGGCATACAGGTAGAGTACAACCCTCCTCTGGGTTTGATCATCCAAATATTTTTTTCACTGATCTGATTGTCCACCCATCCCAATTGTAACATCCTAAGTAGGATACAAGGATGCTACGCGAGACCAATTTGAAAATCCTGATAGCACTTGTTTTTAAGCTCTTGACCTTACATTCTGAGCACTGAGAAACCCTATAGGTTCACAATTAATTATTCCTTTTTCCGTTCATGTTTTTCTACTTCTACCAACTCTAAATGCTCATGTATACAGTATATATATATATATACATATACATGTATACAGTAATTATTTTTTTCTCACAAGGAAGAAAAATTAACTTCTAAATTACTTCAGAAAGCTAATAACCAGTAAGGCTGTTTGAGCTACTATGACTGCAGCAAATTAGTAGAAAGAAAACACCATAAAATATGATTTTGATTTGTTTTTAATGAAATAAAGATTATTTATTTGAACCAGACAGAATTTATGAAAGACTACCTTTTATCTGACAGTGTGCATGACTCTATTAATGGTGTTAGAAAAAAACTTCTCGTTACTATTTTGGTAATGAATAGAAATATCTCAGCAAAGTATAGCCAGTTATCATCTTATGTTCCAGATCCACAAATAGGTTACTTACAAAACCTATAATTAAGAAAAAGAAGGCAGTTCACAAACTTTTTAATGGTAATTTTCATATCAGCAATTTTCAGCAAAGTAGAAAATTTTTTTCTCAAAAGCTAACAGAATGCACAAGTCCAGAAGCAAAGTGTTGGCAGCAACTATTTCAACAAGGTATTACTGATAACATCACATAAAATATTCTCAAGGGAAACGCAAACTCATAATACATTATTTTAAAGTAAGTTTTAATGTGTTTATATACAAAGAATAAAAAGTTACAGGATATTGAAATTGAATTAACATGTTCATAAAAGTCCACATCTCCGGAATTTTACTAGAAATCACATGTCAAAGAAGTTGAACACTGATTTATGGAAATATTGGAGGAAGCATAATAATGATAATAAAGATTGGCATCAAGAAATACTGACATCAGGAAATATTTCCTCAGCATCTAAACAGAAGGCACAAGAATTTTCTGCTCCAGCTTGTACTCGAAGTAAAGGAGAAAAATGTAGCAGTTCTATAGGCCTTGTAACTTGACTGAATTCAATACATCTTCTGCTGGGAAGATGTTTCACAGTGTAATAGTGGCAAATATCTGGCCCATAATCAGCTACATAAATCAGGAATTTAATGTCTCCAAGTAAGCCTGAGCTAAGAGGAGGTCAAGTGCCTGAACGACATTATGATATGAAGTGGATTCTGTTCCTAGTTTAACCTTTTCCTCTGTCACAAAAATACCAGAAAATGATAATTTGAGAAAAGATACACTGGGTTAATGTTTTCACAGCTTTTCTGTAGCCAAACAGCATCTCATAATAGACAAAAAAGTTTCAAATCATACCATACGGTATTTAATATTTTTTTTAAAAAGTAGAAGGAGAAATTTAGAAGCAAAAATGCATAAACAACATTCTGGAAAATATCAACAGAAATTTAAATATTTGAGCGAATTAATCTTTCAGCGAGCACATCTTTAATACCCTAAATTTTCAAGTCATCTGAAAAAGTGTAGTTGAAGTTACAAAATAGACCTCTGTTCTCATATATATGTATAATGATATGATCTACATGTCATCTGTCCTTATTGTCACACACACATGTACAGTATTTCTGCATGGCATTTACTTTCAAAGTTTATACACCTCTCACTTTCTCTGCATTCAGAATTATTAATTCCTGTGACATTATTCACCGCAGCATCTCAAAACGTTTTATAAACATTGTTTGACATATGGGGAAGCTGAGACACAGAATCATGAAGCAGTTTGCACAAGGTCATGCAGCAAGACTCAGGTGAGACCAAGAAAGCGGCCATGGTCTTATAGTCTACCTATGACACAGGCAGATGTACAAATATTACACTCTCCATGATTCCTCCTACCTTATATTTAGAAGCAAAGATTTTTATACAGATTTGTAGGTTTGCCTTCACCTTATATAGATTTTATAATCCTTCATATAATAAGGATTTTAAGTTTATCCTGTCTTTTTTTTTTTCTGAATTAAATATTACAGAAAATATTACCCATTTCCTTCTTCTCGCTTGGAGGAGCGGGCTCAGGGAACAGAGTGAAACCTACAAACTGATCCAAAACACAAGTCCCCACAAAAGAGATTATTCAGCAGCCTAACACATATACCTTGGAGAAAAATGGATCAAAGACAGAGACAGAATGAACAATACATAGGCCTGAGTAATCATTGTTCTTTTGCAGAAGCTATTTCTAGGTGTCTGACTGCCTCTAACCTTGCTCCTGCAAGAACTTACAGGGAGGTATACAAAAGAATGAAACTAACAAGCATGTAAGCGTATTTTATGGGTTCTGTCTATATTAATGTCTCTCTCTTGCATTTGTTTGCAACCCATGGTCACCAAGTCTGTAAGGAAAGCAGCAATAGGTGTCTTTTGAATTTCTGTGCACAAGCACTGTATGGACCTCTAGTTTTCCAACTGGGCTCCCTTAAGTTGATTTGATCCTTAAAACCAAATCCCACTAGCATATATCACTTTTGTCTGGATCTTTACAGCTTTTCCTGCAGAATTTATCCCATAAGTGATCCTTCAACATTTAATATAGCTTCTCTAAGAATTCACAGCAGTAGCTATTTCAAATAATTACTTCTTTTTGGCGATACCCCTATGGTCTCTTAAGACTTTTTCATCTTTTTGGCAAGTATCTTTTTCCTGTAGCTTCTAGATAGTGGGGGAAACGTCCTAATTTTCCAGAAACTCCATATAGGAATGAGAGACATGGCAACAGGTCGATTAATAATTCAGCTTATTTTTAGTCTGGAGTATGCTTGAGCAAAATGTGGAAAAGGAAATTTTAGAAACATCTCTTCCCTTCTAATTCAGTTTTACCTCTTACAGTTCACTACCAAATATTTCTGTATTTTCAGCTCTGTATAAGCAAGCTGACTTTTTTTGAAAACAAGTTATAAAAGTCTGTCATATAACCCAGAGTTAGTAGCCCCCTTCATGACAAATATTTTTGATACCATTTTATAAAGGCCGGTTTACCAAATGTGCGCGTGTGTCTGCTTGATGCCCTAGCTATCCTGTCTTTGATACATATAAGCATATTCAATCAAGCCTGAGGAGCTCCTTTCCTTTGGTGCAAGCTTCTTAACTGCAGTACCCATAAATTCTGCTGATGTAGCCAGGTTCACATTCCATTAAAATAATTCAATTTCACTTCATCTAGAAATACATTAGAACAAAATACAGTGGAACAAAGAAGGGAGAGGAACATGGGGAAATACAGCTGAAAATACAGTCTTCCATGAACCTGAAATTAGATACAATTTGCAGCAACAAATTGGGACTTGCCTTATGGTAAGCACAAAACAGATCAATGTTATAGAAGCTATTATTCTCCCACAGAGACATCCCTTTTTCTTTATACCAGCGAGGCCTTTGCTATGTGATATCTCAAAGACACAGCATGAAAACCAGAACTGAAGATTAGTTTTCAAACTGAGCCATAAGTACGCATTTATATCTTCCTGAGTAGGCCAGTATCACAGTGCCTTTGAGAAGCCCTGTGAACCACAGTCATTCCCTTATTTAGAACCAGGCTGTTTATCTTTAAGAAGAGAAAAATTTCCAATACTTTTAAGATAAAAAGTAACAATGATTGGTTGCATATCTAGCAGTTTTAAAGTACGAAGTTCTTACATTTTTAAGTCTTTCTCAGTCCCAAGTTATTCTTTCATGAGTATAGTTATATGAAGTCAAATGGTCAAAAAAAATCCTCACAAAGTGACGACTTGCCATTGAATTATGTATTCTGCTACAGTACAATAAGTAATTTCCAATTGCACTGGACCCTAGAGGGATTGAAATATTTGGAGATTTATGTGGTGGCAGAGTTAGATGAAGTATTTTGTAGTGAATGATTCAATTATCTTGAGAAAGGTTCCCAAAATTGAATGGTTTGAATAATTACCTTTTTTTAATGCATTTTTAGAGATGCTATTAAAATAATATTTTTGGGGAAAAAAAAAAAAAAAGGAAAAAAGACTATTATGATAAGGTGAAGTCCCCACCAAGGCATGGGTTTGTTTTGATACAAACATTTTGTAATGAGCATTTGTAAAACTGAGACAAACTACACTTTCTTCTTCATATAAGATTCTTGTGCATGAGCAGATTTAACATATTTACATGTTTAATCTAATCTCCTCTGCTCCTCACTTCAATACATTCTGATATTAACCACCTCTATAAACTACATTTACCCTCCTCCCATCCCCAGAAAGCTGTTTGAATTTCTACGTGGTCACTCTATGTTCATAACATCTGTCACACATGAATTATTTTAATTTTTCTGAACACTTTTTGATTTTTAAGAATTTCCATCAAGCAGAATGATGAAAAGAAAAATAAGAGTAAAAAAAACTCTATAAAATCCCAAAGAATGTTAAGTATTTATAGAATAGCACTAAACTACAGTCATGTATATTCTTGCTTTGATAGATGTTTAAATTTTACAGATGTTTAATGCAAACTATGAAAACAAAGCTGTATAGAATGCACACCAAAGTATGCTTAAGTGCTGAAAGCACACTTCAGAATAAGTTGAATTTCCTTGAAAATATATGTAAAAGCTAAAATGCCCTTTTTAGATAAGGCATTAATTCAAATCAGATACAAGCTGGTTTGACAACCTTTTCATGACCTTATACAGATTCTTATTACCTGGCTAGTTACCATGGGTTATGTACCCTTATTACAAGAAAACTAGCACAACATTCTGAGGACTAATTCTGTACCAGTTTTAAACCTGATTTGCTAGCAATGGTCATAGACGGGAGACTATTTTCTGAGAGAGCAGCCACAGCAGAAATAAGAAAAACAAAATAATGGTTTTGATTAGAAGCAAAAAGATGTAAAACGCTGAGAGTGATACTCACCTTAATGAGTGTGATAGTCTGCATGTTTTTGTATCCTCATCTTTACAGTAAAAATAACACAACATAGAATTTTGTAATTTAATAATCAAAGTATACACAAATTTTTGTAAGATATCTCAAATCCAGTGTGCATAGGTAGAGAAGGAAAACATTTCTCAATTACAAGTGAGCAGGACTTCAACGATTAAAAAAAAAAAAAAAGGCAGCAAAATATAAAACAGAACTTGGAACTTCGCACCCTCCTGCATGCCTCGCTTCCTGCGGCCCACAATGTTTGGGGCATTTAACTCTTTCAGTCTCTTATACCCCTTTAAAAAGCAGAACAACCTGTTAGACCCTCATCTCTCAAATGTGAATAACTGGTGTTATGACTTGGTCTGAGAAGTAAAAGTAGGATAAATACTAGTATGTCTAATATGCTAGTCAGAGCCTAAAATATGTATATATATTTGCATAAACAATATACAAACTTCTTTTGCCTGTAACCTAAGTCAACTAACACAATTTTAAGTATACTTTCTTAATACCAGTCTAAGCATTTTCAATTTTTATTTTTTATTTTTTAATTATCCACTCTATCATTTTCTGACTTTCTGGAAGTAAGTAGCCTGGCCTACATGCCCATTCATGACAACTCTACAACTAAATCAAGATCATTAAAAGGGACAAATTAAACCCAGACCTACTTATTTTTTCTCAGTGGAAATTTACAGACATAAAACCTTCCTAGTGTTTCAACTATAATTTATTTATGAATGCACTTATATTTCTAATTTGCTTTTTTTTTTTTAATCCATGCTCAGATTTTTAAAACCATGGGACTAGTTTTGCGGCCTTCATTTCTGAACTTTTCAGAAAGATATGAAAAACGAACAGTACTTGGGAAATGTCATCCGGCTCTGTCTAAGGACAGAGACCACAAGGTACCATTTCATTTTTCATGCTTCCAAATTCTGTTGTTACTTTATTGTTCCAAGTTGACAGAAGAAGAACCCAGCAGTAGGTATTGCTCTAGACACACAGCAGTCCTCTGCAATAACCATTCCTCCCATCCCAAAACATCATTTGCCTTCTTTTGTCATATACCTGCCCAAGTCTTAAGTCCAGTGAGATGAGTGACTGTCTGACTTCCATGGTCTTTTTTGTGATCCACAGGCATTTCTGTCATATTCTGGAAGCCAAACATGTATCTTACAGTTTACCTGCAGTAAACTCACAGAACGGTTCAAGTTTCAGGGATAGATAGAGAGACATTTAACCACTAGAACACTGTTAAATCATCAAAACATAAAACAATGCAAACATTATATTGTCAAAAAACAATGGCAACAGACATCAAGTTTGGTCAAGGTTGTTTAGAATCCTTTTGGGTCTATAACAGGTTAGGTCTGAATAACTTTCACTACGGTATGCACATTTAGCAAATGTTTAGTAGTAGGAGTCATCAAGAAGTGGACAAGAAAAAATAATTGTGGGTCCGTTGACATACACATTAACACTTTCAGCTCTGAAAAGCTGAGAAATCTGTTGTGGGTTTTTTTAATCCATTCCTACTGAAAGAACTGCACATGATAGTGTCCATTTATTAACTAGCTAGGTTCTGTAAATTTTGAGCTCAAGGGATAAGAGGTTAATACTATTTGACTGTTACTTGGTGTAAACCCATCAACTTTGCTCCTTTCTTTATTCCAAGTGGCAAAGCACCAGTTTTATACATTATACACTCACAAATTTAAAATGTTGAGTAGAGTGCACTCCTATGTTTTCACATTACTACCATAATGCAAGATCTTTTAAGTAGAATTTTATGAAGTGTGGCAAAGACATTTAGCCTCATCTTGACAAAAATTACTAATAGGCACAATCTTTATAAAAATCCCATTTACATGGGATTTGAGCTCCTAAATACCTTTAGTCATTTGACAAATAAGATCAGAAGAATTGCATCATATCATCAAGATATGTGTCTATCTATTTAGTGTTTGTCTATAGGGGGCATATTTCAAATCTAAGCCTCAAGTCTTCTCTCCGCTTACATGGCATGTTACTTCCCCGAAATACTTTACCTGGGTTTTACTTTGTTATCAGTGATATCATACACAAGGTGCAGTACAAATAGAGTGCACATATGACCCGCACCTAAAATTCAAGTTGCCATCAGTCTTCTTTCTCCCTTCTTGCACAGTTTCATAGCCTCTCATGCTGGTTGACTGTGAGACTAATCAACATTCCAGCTGAGTTTATCTGCCAGGTACCTACAGGAAATTCTTTATTTGAGCTGAACTTAAATCTCTTTCTTTGAGGTTTCCTTAGTCCATCATATATCAATCTCACAGACTCAGAAATCTTCAAGAGACTCTTTGGAATAAAGGTTTCACACACTGTGAAGCCTTTCCTTTTAAATCACTATTAATGCTGATTCAGAGTTCCTGTTTTCTGGCAACAAACTTATCTGCTACTACAAAAGTCTTGGAACACACCAGTTTTCATTACATCAGCTAGAGACAACTATTGCACATGCCTAAGAACATTACATGCTACATCTTCTTTGTTATTTCTCAGGTGTAACCAACCGAAAGAGTAATATGTAACCACAAAATACTTGGGCCGGAACATCAGTAATCTCAAAGACGCTTTACTAAGTGGCGTATTTTCACTTTCAACTCAGTGGAAAATCTGCTCTATATTAGATATGGATCCTGCTCTATATCAGATATTATGACATGGTGCAAGGTCTCTTCTGTAGCAGTTGTAGAAGCATAAGCTTAATTTTTCTATGTCAGTGAAGCAACGAAATGTGAATCAGGCATATTCCAATCATTATACTATTGTAATTTTCCTGCAGTGTTCACCTCAAAAGTAATGCAGTAACATTTTTAAAGTTATGCAAAAGACCAGTTGTCGAATTAATACACACATGCCTTAGGAGCTTTTGAAAAATGCTTCTTTTCTGTCTTTTTTTAAAGTACTGAAAAGAATTAGCTGATGTTGACTAGATGTAGCAAATTTAGGACCTCAAAAAAGATAACATTTCAATTCAGTCATCTATAAATACAGTCATTAAAAGAAAGTAATTATTCTGGAATGACTGGTAGTCATTTAAGACCTGAAAATCCCAAAAAGACAAAGATCTTGTTTCTAGAAATGTCTTGTCTAAAGCATTTTAAACTCGGTGTTCTCTAACGTAATTAAAAATAGAAGGACATTAATAATATTTCTTATTCCAGTTGAGGTATCTGGTGTCTGATAAAGTAAACTAGAGTCTAATAAAAGGCATCAGTTGCAAAATATTATTTTCTGGAATGAAAAGTTGAAAAAACGAAAAAATAAAAAAGGAAGAAAGAAGAAAGAAGCCGAGCGCTCTTTCAGATTTTGTTTCTATTTCTCTGTGCTACCAGAGCTCACCAGCAAGTGTCAATACTACCAGTTCTTTTGGGATTGAGCTTATTGAACTATTGGGTCTGCTGTAGCACCAGCCTGCTGAGAGTTTCTCACAAAAAAGTCATTGATTAACTTTGCTATCTTGCAGAGATCATCTAGTAAGTATCTCAGTCTAGATAAAGGAGGAAAGAATGACAGGCCAAGCAATACCTTCATCTCCCTGTATTTTGGTTAGAGAGAAGTCCTTGAATTCAAGTATTTACTCCAATACTGTAAAGATATATCAGTAATTACAAAAACAAGCAGTCTGTTACACAGGTCTTTGTTAGTAAGGACGCCTCAGCTTATCAGAAGAACGGAAGAGCTTCTAGTTTGCTTTTCACATCTTCTGAATTTTTCTTAGCTCGGATGATAAAAAGAAATCAGCATCTGTGAGAATATTAGTTTTACTCTTTTTTTGTTTTGGTTTCTTTTACCTACAGAGTGGTAGTTGCCCCATTTACCATAGAAACTGTACACACATGAGCAGACAAGCTAAGTGACACTTACACAGTTACAAACTTCTTCCTACACATCAGTACGTATCTATTGTAGTAACGATCAATGAAGTTCAACAGACAGTCAAGAGAACATCATCTGAAAATCATAAAAAGCATTAAGTTTTAAGTTCTACACTTGCACATTTTCTCCTTTTTTGGGGATATCTGCACTTTTCTGATAGTTTCTATTTTCTTTATTTTACAGAGATAAATAGGAAAGAAAACATTTTTCTGCATTCATAAACTCCTGTACTTATACAATGGAAGCTAGTATCCTTTTCAGTTACATCTGCTAACTGAGTAGGCTTGTATGGTGATGGTCTCACATTTTCTTCCTCTTTTTAAAGGGAAAAGCTAATTTGCTGAAGCTGAGAAAGGGTTTTGGTAATACGTTTAAGAAATAAAATGCTGAATAATTTCAGAAATAAAGAATGATGACTTTTCATACCAAAAAAAGTGCAGGTTTAATTTCTGATGGAATATTAAGCGTGTCACGGGTCACGGCTGGGGCAGCCACTAACAAGTGACAGACACTCTCTATTAACCCCTGTCCCCTCCCAAAAGGGAAAAGGAGAGAGAACAAGGGAGACTACGGCTTGGAAAAGAAAACTAAAACATCTTTAATGAAACAATAACAATAAAAGAAAAGCTAATAAGAGTAAGAAAATAATGAAATATATACAATATGTAGAAATGCATACAAATAGATACACCACCAATATCAAACCCAAATCCCCCTACGCTGACAATAATACGTCACCACTGGCGCTGCAGGGCTGGCACTGGGGCAGTCCCAGGCTGGACTCGGCAGCAGACAGGGACAGGATGCAGGAGCTGGACTCAGACACTGGATTCAGGGATGTACGGGTAGGGATTGACAACAGAAGAACAGACAGAGTCCTCCTCAGATGTCGGCTATCGAAGAAGAGAGATTGACCCTCGTGATCTCTCAGCTTTATACTGAATATGACATCTGTGGGATGGAATACTCTGTTGGTCAGGTTTGGGTCACCTGTCCGGCTCATTCCTCCCTGCAGGTGCAAACTTTTTTGTGCTTGCGATCCTTTCAACTCCCAGCACCCCAACATGGAGGACAAGATTTAGCAGTGACCTTGGTCGCTACAAGAACAAGTATAAGCAAGGGCCTCTTTGCACACCATTCCTTGGTACTAACTATAAACGTCAGGCCTTATCACTGTGACAAGCAGCCACTGTCTGGAAAAACATGCTGCTGTTTCAGAAAGTGCTGTTATTTAGATGAGACTTAACTGAAAAGTTAAAGCACTAAAACAGAATTAGTTCTGGTTTAGCCCAAACCAGGACAAAATATTTCCATTTCCTGAAGTAAGATGACAACGGTAGACATGATGGACAATGACTAAGAAATTAACAGTCCAAAATAAATCTGGAAAGTAATCCAAGTCCTTGTCATTCTCCAACATTAACCCTTTAAGATTTTGTATTTTTCAGTCTTTCATGCAACTTCTATATTCTTTTGCACATACTGGTAAATAAAACTGTACAGCTCTAATTCTTTAATATATTTTAAAAATGCCTTGCTATTAATCCATCCTAGGATTATAAATTAACATTTATGCAGTTATATAATATTATGTCATGGTATGGGTATCCTGAGATTTGGAATTGTATGTGCTGAAATGACTAGGTAAACTGAAATGATCAAAGACAATATAATCTCATTTACGTTCCAGTCTCTACTGCAAGTTCTTTTGTATGTTTACGTGATAATTCATAGGCCACCTCTGGGGATGAAGCATCTCGTTTCCACAGCAGGATTGGCAGCAGTACAACTGGTGTTACAAACAACACTTATATCAACAATATACCAGAAATTATTAGAAACCAGTATAGACATGTCTTACAGTAATTCTGCATTTCTTATTATATCCTCTAACACTAGCAGAGAATCTTAAGTCAGATGCCAGAAATCAAAGGAGTTAGAAAACAGATGCTATGTGACCTCTGATTAGTGTTTAGTGGGCACATGAGTATCCTACAAAACGATTATGTTAGCATTACTGAATAGCACTCTGAGATGGAAAAAAAGAAAATGTATCTAAAATCTATCATATTTATAGTGACATCTGAACATGCACAAAACAGAGCATGACAAGTTTCTGTTCATCACTAGACAACCACAAAAGAAATAAAGTGAAGTACTGTTGAGTGTTTTTTGTACAAGTAGACTGCATGATGCACTTCTGTTAAAATTACATATGAAAAACCTTGCTGAATATTTATCTTTTATAGTTATTCTGACATCTATATAATATATAAAATATATAAAACATATGTATGATAAAATATACATGAAATATGAAACTATGGGTACACAATAAATTCTGAACAAAAAAAGTGCAAACAATCCACAAAAGATAAGTTCTGATTTCTGTACACTTGTCTCCAGGAATACACTGCAAAACCTGACCTCTTTGTATTTACCAGGAAATCTCTAGCCATTCCTACAAAATACTCAGTAACCACTCAAACATCAAGGGCTAAATGCTTCAGCTACTTATAGAATGCATTCCAAGTACTTCAATTAAGTGATTCTTGATTTACTTGGGTTAATGACTAGTACGTGCCCAGCCATCTTTTTTTTTTTTAAATTGGTGTCGAACTTTTCATAGCTTGCTTTATTGAGAAGGCGCTAAGGAGGAGCAGGAACTGACATCAGGAAGACCAAGCACAAGATTTAAACATATTTAATAAAACTAATGCCATTTGAAAATTTCATCCAATACACTATTCCTTCAAGTCAACATGATTTTTGTTTGCTTGAATGCTTTTTGGCGAGTGAAAGATTAAAAGCTGTTCATTTTCCCATGAGAGAACATACTATATGCAATCCTTTTATTGCTAGCATGGAAAAAACCTAGCCCAACCTAGCCCAAAAGATGGATTGCTTTAGTGTCTTACAGCAAGGTCATATCTCTTAATGTTGCCTTGTTTAATTTAAAGGAATAGTGAAAAAAAAACTAAAGCTTTTCTTCCTGTGCTGATACTAATATGCTGCATATTGCTAAGAAGTGAATTCACTATAATGCAGCATCTTTCTACCTCTTTCACTTTATATAGATTAAAAATTCCTTAAAGTGGATGTCGTCTCTTCCTGTACCTAACCCATTAGTTTGGTAGATGACTTCAAGCACTTCTGTAACGTAAGCAGTACAGACAAACACAACCGATAATAATGTTTGTAGAGTGTACTGCATGCAACTCACATTGACTTTGAAACTGAGGCCCCTTAGTTACTGTCCTAGGTTACAGTGTAAAATGTGCCAAAAGGAAAAAAAATATTCTACTACCATCTTCAGGAGCTGTTGAGACCAGGTGGGGCAGTGCTCCCTGCCTCCCCCCTCTGGACTATCTTCTGTTAATGGGCACAACAATGCCTTAATCGCCTGACCCATCGATAACTCGCTCCTGGACTATCTCCTGTTAATGGTCCATCAAGGAACTGCCTCACGACTCCCCATCCCATTGTGAGATGCTCCGCCCGGGGGCGGGGAGGAGCCAAGCAGTCCATGCCAAATAAAAACGGAGATCTCGAACACCCTAGCAGCCTTCTTCCACTGGATTCCCAGAGGAGCTTTTTCCCCCCACTGGAGTTCCAGAGGACAAGAGCTACCGGCCTACCACCGGACCTTCGGAGGAAGACCAGACTCTTTTACCTGATCGCTGCTTCCACAGAACTACATCCATCGCTTCAGGAGGACTGCAGCCAGCATCTTATCGGACTGCTACTGCCACCCTAACAGGGTGTCAGGTTGTATTTCTGACTCTGTCATTGTAAACCAGGGGGTTGTTTGTTTTTTCCCTGCCTTGTGTAATATATATTAGTAAAGAACTGTTATTCCTATTCCCCATATCTTTGCCTGAAGGCCCGTTAATTTCAAAATTATAATAATTTGGAGGGAAGGGGGTTGCACTTTCTATTTCAAGGGAGGCTGCTGCCTTCCTCCGCAGACACCTGTCTTTCAAACCAAGACAGTTACTTACATCATCCAAAGACACAGCCATCAGAACTACTTTTAAACCTAGGTTGGGTCTATTTACAACCACCAATAATTTACATGAGAAGAATATATATATTAAATTGCTGACAGTAGAACATGATGGTCATATGGAAATCAGAACCTCAGCCTATAAGATTATAAGCAGAATCAGGATTAAGTTCTTTGTGCATTTTAGTTCATTTTTTATTTCTTCTCAGGATTAATTAATTATTAATGAGAAATCAGTATGAATAAGCTGTTCTAGCTCAGCGTAATACGATACGTCAAAATGGCTTATTAAATATTAAAAAAGCACTCAAAGCTCTATTCATTTTGGTGCTATTGGTATACAGCCTTGCTGGTTTTGTTCTTATTTCTGTTTTTAAAGGCTGTTAGTGACTTTTGCCAGTTACTCTAGCAAGTTATTTATACACCATATTAAATATCTAGAGACTAGAACTACAATCTGAGTTATTGTGAAACACAGAAAGACTAGAGGACAAAGACAAATGCTACTGAAGCCAAATGTACATTCATTTTTATTATACACAGAGGCAAAAAATGCTACTAGTTGGTATTTTTTCATTCAACATTTACCATTTCAAAATTATTCAGATTTAAGGAAGCAAAGTACTTATTGAAACAGTAGCAACTATCACACAGAATGGAAAGCTGTGGTCTCCACAATTCTGGTTTCACAGTTCTGTGGTCTGGAGAATGCTTAAGCTTGCTGAGGACTGAACTGCACTGGACAAAAAAAATTTTTTGACCAGTCACTCTCAAGAGCTGTAGCATGTCATCTTTTTATACCCACACATACACACCCGTTATTCCACTGAAACAGGTCCCTATATCATACAATTTTTTTACTTTTTTTTCTTTTCTGTATTCAGAATCTTCATAGACTTCTGCATTACCTCTGCATGTAGCATACTCCACAACCAGCATCCCCATGCTGCACTACATCTCCAATACTTAGAACCTCTGTATTGCACAACGCGACTCCATTTGGAATCAAAGGTGTATTCCAGAGGGCTTTTTCCACTTAACACAGTAACGAGGATGGTAAGTGCTTCTACTTCACAGGACTCTCTACTGTGATCTTTTCCTAAATAACATCAACTTCCGCGTTCATTCCTGCTTCATCTCCATCCTGCAGCACGTTTCTTCCTCCACGTATGCTGACATCCAGAACATTTTACTCCAGTATACATATAAATAAGGAAATGTAACCAACAAGATCGTTCACTGTTTTGACCTTGATTCCCCTTCAGTTGCACTGGTCCTTAATTTGTAAGATCTGTAAAAGCATTTAAAAGTATAAAGGCATCCACTTTTGCCACTGTTCTATGTCATGCCAGCTTGAACATTTATTAACAAATAAACTTTGCAGGTAAAAAGTGACATGTAAGAATGGAAAGTTTTAGGGAGCTGAGGATAGCCAGAGGTGCCAGGTTGAATTTACTCCTCTATAGATTATGTAACTGCCTAAGTTTACATTCTAACCAACAAAGAGTGAGGAAGACCAAGAGACTCCCAGATCGCAAAAAGAATTAGTAAAGCAGATCTATCAACAGAAGATAGCACTGAGTTGTTCAATTAGGGGTTTATTACATCAAAGAGAAATGAAGTAGGAATTGTTTAAAAAAAAAAAACATCTATTTTTTCCCCCGTCTTGCTTTTAGAATGTGTAAACCGCAGTATAGCAACTCTACTCAGTATTTGCACACACCCCATAAATAGTTGACACTGTGCTAGGCCTTTAGGATTTCTGGATTCACATTTAAAAAATAACTTCAGTAAGTGGATATTTGGTTATGGAGGAGCACACAGATCCAAACCCCAGTTTTTTCCAGTAAAGTTATAATCGCCTTCCTAGTAAATCTGTATCTGGTAACTTTTATTGAGAAAGCCAGTGGTGGGAGGAAAGCAGAAGAGGGGTAAGCCAAAACTGTTTCTTTGCAGTCAGGCAGTATGTTCCTCTGTCTCCTGCAACTGCCCAGCCCATTTCCTCTGTTTTTACCAGGGAACTAAAAATTTTAGATGGGAAACTATTTTCAGTCACAATCAAACAGTGCTGAGTCACCTGCTTTCCTCAATACTGTTAGCTGAATGGAAGGTAATAGAGAATGCCAGCTTCTCTAAGGAGAGAATGATCTCAACACTGACGCGTTTATTTGTTCATGATATTAGTACAGTTTAGCAGCCAGCAAATGCTTCTCCAGTATGATATCAGTATTAAAGGAGTGATCTTGCTCTGTACTTCAACAATGCAATACTAAACTTTAAGGATTACAGTTTTAAAGGCTCGAGTCACAATCCAACTTCTTTTTCATTGGGACAAGAAAAACATATCTAATACTGGGACTAAAAGTTTTTGAAATATTGTGTTGGCTCTGATGTAATTCGTAAGTCATAATATCAAGTGAGGAATAGGGGTTTTGGGTGCATGTACCTGTGAATGTGCTACATACTTAATTACTTCATATGGAAATACTAATATTCATACATATTCTGCTTTGAACAAACACATCTAGTTTTGCCCAGAATAGATTTCTGAAAGTAATCAGAATACAAAGCCTAATATTTCTAAATCTGTCCTATAGCAGAAAGAAGCTTACTAACTCTAGTTAGCGTTAGAATTTATTCTGTAAGAGCAATAATTTTTAATCTCACTTCCACATAGTTTTTAGTGATGGGCTTTTTGGTAGCAGAAAGATACCGAAATTTGAAACTTTAATATTATATAGGATGAGTACTGATTTTTAACTGGGAAAAACACACATTCTAAAACACTGCACTCTTATTTTGATAGAGAGCACTGAAGCAGTTTTCATATGTAACTTTTTTTTTTAAAACTGAAGTCCAAGATAAAACTTTTTTATACAACTTTTCATTCTATGCAGAGGTTTGTTCTTACAGGTTATCAAATGAAACAGTGACTATGGTTTTTGCCAATTTACATTTGTTTCTATGAATAAAAGAACTGCAGTGTAATCTCACATACCTAAAAGTTATAGCTCTCTTGCTCCCTCAAATTTTTAAAAAGGGAGTTTTAAAAACATGTTTTGACAATGTATTTTTAATCACTGTCAGTTCCTAGAAGATGATGTTATGCAACACAGACACAACATACTGTCAAATTTAATAAAATGGGTGAATATACTGTCAAATTCTGAAATATCCAATGCACGGTAGTTGCTTTCACATTAGAACAATTTCTTTATAATTTGTCTGTGGCTTATCCTACTTCCAGAATTCTGGGAAAGTTACAAATTATGGCAAATTATTCTAATGATCTCTCAAATTCATGTATTTAGTACAGTATAGAGATGACTGAACACTGAAGTGAACTTGCAGCATATGGGAGTTCTTTCAGTGTCATAGCATATGTGAATAAAGAAAGGAAAAATGAGGAAGAATCTCTTATGTATTGGATGAAATATTCTCTAGAAGCCAGTGCTCAAGATACACATATTTTTCTAAATCCTGCCTAAGCCCTGAAATCAGACTTGATGCGTAGACCTTCCTTATGCATAGACCTTCTCCTGCTCACCTTTTTTACATAGGCTGAAACTTCACTAATATGTCCAAGACAGGCATCAGGAAGGGAAGTAAAATTTAAAACAAACCCTACAGTTTTTATCAATTTATGTGATTTCACTCTGTTCCCCTTACCTGTCTTTTTTCCTTTTACCCCCAAAAGTAGGAGAGGAAGAAATCTTTCCCATCTGAACTGAAAACATGACAGTTTTTCAACTGTTCATTTCAATTAAAATTTAAACCAGAACTTTGGAAAACTCCAGCCAGTGAAAAAACTTAAAATAGTAAAAGGGCATTTTTCATTAAGATCAAGTTTCCATTTAAAAGTCTGAAACAGACTCAGTAAGGGGAGCTATAGTGAGGTTGCCAGGCTGACACATGAAAGTGTACCATGACAATTTGTCCTGGCCATGAGAGGCAGCTCGGTGCTTCTCAAGTCTGATGTTTAAAAACTCAGTAATCTCCTGCCAAAGTGAGATCGTTTAAGAGCCTTGATTTATACCAAAGCTGTGGAAATGAAGCTGAAAGTTTTATCGTCAGTGGTAGGGAAAATACATGGCACAGGTCAAATAAATCACCTACCTCCTCTCAGTTTTCTGGATAACGCTGTACCTGCTTTCTTCTCAGGACTATTGCCTCCAACATTACATTATCTCCTTCCTGCAGACCTGCTCAATGTGTTCCCAGCTTCCTTTCAATATCCAACAGGTATCATTTTTCATTATCACTATATAATACTTTACCTACAATGTTCTAAGTACTTTTCAAATGGAAACCAGATTAAAACCTCTTCCTGTAAAAAAAACCCTTTTCTTAATTCCATTATATACAGTTCTGGTTTCTACAAAATAATCTTCCCTTCTAGATACCACAGAATCTTATCCTAGGAAAGCTGACACACAAGAACAGAATAAATAACTATTTGAAACACTTTAGCGATGTCGAGAGCATGTTTTGAAGACAGCGCTCCACAGCAGCTAAGAGCTTCCCTATTTTCCATTGCATAGGCTTGAACTATGTGTGCACTGAACTTGTGCACTAATACTGCTGAGGTAACTCCTCTTGCGCTTTTCAATTTTATTCAGTGAAGCCTTCTGTTCAGTTACCTATTGTTTCTGAAGAACACAAATAAAATTTTTAATTTATATACTGGAACATTAAAGCATTTATTTTCATTTTACCAACATGTTATCTGAGTGATAAATGGAACGGAACATCAAGACATCTTAAAGGCCTGTAGGCATGCTTGGGGAATCACTTAGTTAATCCTTTCCCTAAAGAAGCAATATTGACTGACTTGTAATACGAACATTTGAAGGAAGTCTTAAAACCCCATTTTGACAATGTGATTTTTGTCTTTTTTTTTCCCTCTCTTTCCTAATTACATTCTGCTTTTCTTTTTCTCTTCTTCTTTTCCACAACTCTTACTTTTTCTCCAGTCTTATCTACCTTTCACTCTTTCCCCCCCTCAGCATTTACCCTCACCATCTACACTAACAAAACATACACATTTTCTTCTCTTTACCAAAATTGTTAGATCTGAATTCATAAAATGGTTAAAAAGATATAGAATTGCTTTTATTGATTAGGGGCACATAACATGGACTATAAAACATGTCTAAATCAATACACTTCCACATATCAGAACAGCATGCGGCAGTACAACATTATGAAATTTGTAATTGCATCAAAACCGTGATTTCCCAATAGCGCTACATTTATAATAACTAATTTTAAGCAAGAAGTCCCATTGGTAACCTACAAAAGAAAGAAAGAAAATGGGACATTTCTCTGAGTAATGCTAAGCTCATGCTGCAAGGGCTACATTCCAAACTGTAGAGTGATTTATTGCACTTTTTTGTCACAACAATCGAGATCGATGACTTAAAAATCATGTGTGAGGGCTGTCCTCTCCAGATAATTTTAAGAGGGTTTTTGTTGTTATTTCTATCATTTACCAAAAAAAGCCTACTCCATGCAGCCTGATATACAGAACAGAGCAGAAAACAGAAGAGGCTAAAATATTATGAACATCAAATTCAATATTTAGAGACATTTAATTCTTTGATACCCTGGGACCTCTAAATATGCATTTAAGACTTAAGCATAAGACGTTTTTTGCTTTTAAGGTTACTTCAGAGTTTAATCTGAAGAGTACACGGAGGACAAAAGGTTCCATAATGGATTCCTGGTGCCAATAAATGTTGTGTTTCCTTCTGTCAAGAGGGAAATCTACAGTCATAAAGAGAAAGTTCAGATCATTTCTGACAGCTAAAAGAATAAGAAAATATATGGTTAAACTATTGCATTCAGTATTCTGAATCATAATATTAAATTAGAGGAAAAAACCTTTCAAGATTATTTGGTTATAGAAAAATTGTTCAGAACTGCATTTTATCCTGTCACCTGACTGTGTAATATAAAACAGGTGAAATACATTACTTTGTAATTGTATGACTAACCATATATTCTAGCTATATACTATAATTATAATCATGTGTAACTATCCTCCAGGAAAAAATATCTCAACATGTGGATAGTGTTCCCCCACCCTGTTATGGGGAAGCCACCTTTCCACCATCACCACAACACACTGGCAGCACAGGGAGGTCTGCAACTGCATGAGGAAGCCCCAGTGCCTCCCCTACCCCAAGGATGCCCAAGCACTGCCCACGCTCGGCACCTCCCTAGCGAGGCCCTGAGACACTTTATGCAATCTTATCACTAGCTCAACAGTGGCATGAAGTGCAAGAGCCCTGTATTAACTGAAAACATAACTTCAGGCTTATCATCTTCTGTACAAGCCTATTTAAACCCAAATAAAACAAACATAGAAAAATATCTAATTTCATGTAGCTTTCTTGCAACAAGAAGAAAAATAGTACAGCCATTATCCTGGGTGCACTCTAGAAGATTTAAGGTAGATAGCAGTTTCATTTTCAGTTGTGATATCTACTGTCCTCACTTGCTTTATAAATATGTGGGTATTTAAAAGCACATCAGTCCAAGGTCTCTAACTGAGAAGAAGCACGAGCCTATAATCCAGCTTTATTTGATCTGAGTAAATCATGCATTAGCAGGAAAGGTAGTGCACCAGCAGCTGTCCTGGTGATGGCTCCTCTTATTCACAGCGTAGACTTTGATCTCGAACTCCAGGAAGACTGGTAGTCAGCAATTTTGGCAGAAACCCTATGTGCCTCGGAAGCCAATGTTCCTGAGTACATTCACTCTACAGTATAAACTGAAATGTATAAACCCCGATAGGCAGGTATTGAAAAGTATGGTGATTCACACCCCACCAGTGCTTTGCCACTGCTAACCACAGCAAGACCCAAGGATTCGACCTCTGCTGAATTCAAAAGCACATACCAGCACTCAGAGTGGGCTCCTAAACTCCTTGGCACAGGACCATTAATGGCATTCCTAAAAGCAGATAAGATTTTGTCCTCCTTCCAAATATTTAGGACCGAAGTTGGAATTACTACATGACTTTCAGAGTGTATGTCACTGTATAACCTCAATTTTATTAAAAGCCCAAGAGTGCACTTACTGTCTAGTACAAAACTATGATATTATACAACTGAAAACAAACTAAAACTAGCTTTATAGGTTGAGTAGAAAACAGAAATTAAACCCGCTCCATTACAGAAACAACCACAGCCTACGTTTTGTTACAAGATTATGAAATTAGCATACACTTCCATTACCAGTTTTCTTTCATGTCAAGCATTACACAAAAACCTTCTATTCTTGTAATATTTCCCTCCCACATATTTATGTATCTATTAAAAGCATCACTAATTATTTGCTATTAAGAATGCTAATTAGATCTTGCACTGCATGAAAGAGATACAAAGTACGTCACTCATTTTCCATCGCAATAGCTGCAAACAAATGAAAAACTAAATTAAGAGTTCCAAGAAAAATGGAAGAGCTCACAAAACAACTATGTTTTGGTTACCTTGGATGACAAGCTAATTTACAAACCTACATAAAATATAAATACCAACAATGAAATTAAATCAACCCGAATCTAACATATTGGATTTTTAGTAAATGTAGCAGATGAACAACTTGAAGGGAAAGTACCTCAAATACATAGCACTTATTTAACAAATAGCTTGCTCTCCCTCACTTATGGCTGTATTTAAACCAAGAAGTTATAATTACAGACCTTTAAAAAGATATTAGTCTGCCAGTTACTGTTGGTTAATGTTGTTAAATTTATAGCTAAATTTTAAAACACTAAAATTAATCCAATGGAATATGAGTGTCTGGGGTTTAATATTTTTAATTGGGAAACTAAATATGTTTAAATTAAACTCCCTGTATTTATACCACCAAATATCGCCTGGCACCTTGGAAAAGGTATAATGTAGGCAAGGAAGCCACACACGGATTTTTATTTTTTATTTGTGATAAGCATAATCGTCTTCCCAAATCCATTTCTAATAATAACAACAATTCATACAAGGATTTGAAGCAGTCTGTTTTCAAGTCTGTGGCCCCATATCAATATTGCTTTGCCTCTTAGCGTGCATTCATACACTGTTAAAAATTCTCTTTGCACTGCATTAGAGCATAAGTAAGAGGCAGGTAATTTTTAAACCCCACTGTGTTCTGCTTTGGCTACGATGTACTCTTCAAATTGGTACAGGTGCCAAAAATGAAACCATCTTTGATATGGTTCACTATTCACTGATGGGTTAGTTATCCTTCATGTATAAGAAGTTGCAGCTAACAAAGGATCTGCAAGTGGATTAGCAGCTCCACCTGTTTTTTTAACTGTTCAGTCTTTTTTTACTAGCAAATTTTAATTAGTTATTGCTTTTCAATGCACTAAATGTCTGTTCAGTCATGGACATAATTAGCACTTTCATAAGGAAAATGAATCTCAATAAATAAAGTGATAGAAAAAACACTGCCTTCCCTATGTACAGAACTTGAGCTGCTAGCGCTTTGAAACTCTGATCCTCAGCATGTAGTGGGTTGCACGGCTAAGATTCTCCCGAGTACACAGATAAGGTATGAATATGCCAAGATTTCAATACAGCAGCTGTCTATTAAAAAAAAATCCATTTATCTGAAAAGTTTAATTTCTTTCTCATACTTCTACAAGTGTAAGTTATATTACAATTGTGCACATGACTTACTAGTGGATAATTTAGAGTCATAGTTATGAATAGAGCAAAACATGCAGTTCTGTAAACCAATAGGTAAACCAAATACCTAAAGGCAAAACAAATAGTTATCAAACTCCAAGCCAAAAAGTAGGCATTCAGTAGTGTAAATCTCACATTTTGTCCCTTGCCTGTGTTGTAAGATGATTGCCAGTACTGCCAAAGCTATTAAGGATTCTTCTTTTTTTTCTGTTTCAGATTAAAAAACCTAAAATATCTGTTTCCAACGGAAATAAAAAAAAGCATAACAACCAAGATTTGTAATCATTTATACATATGCATGTATATATACACTTATTTATTAGGTTTTCTTTCTGACTACAGTAAAACTACATGCCTATAGTTCTCATGCCTATGTTGAGGATATAGTAAAGGAATGCAAGTTTCCCAGCCACAGTCTATCCTACAAAGTTTTTATTAAAAAAACACCAAACTTTTATCTTTGTCTATTTTGGCTAATAAACGGCACAACTCCTTTTTGATGCTTCTAGCTAGCTAGAATCTCAGTGCATGAAAGAAACTCGTATAAAATATGATAAATTATATACTTGCAGCAATATACTACAGGCAAGTTGTTCTTCAAGGAGTGGAAGTAGTGAAGTTTGGGTTTTTTATAGAGATGTACCTCATGGCTGAGTACTGTGGTAGTGAATAAGCAGCGGGCAAGGTGTTCCTTCCAACCATGAGATGCAATAAACACAGAAAGTCTTTCAAAAATCTGTCAATAGTGTTTGCAGTCAGGAAGAAGCTTCCAAAATACTGTTCTTATAACCTCCGAAAATTATAAAGGCAATAAAGATTGGCTTCACAAAAGCATTTTTAAAATTTATGATTACTTTTCTGTTCAGAATAGGAGAGCACTTTAAAAGTCGATCACCTGCCGAGACGCAAGCAGGAAAAATGCCAAACAAAGAGCAAAATGGTACCAGGCCTGACAGACGCATAGTGTAGAGTTTTCTGATGGAATTTATGTATTCAGGCATGGAATTTCTATCAAGTAAGCCTCACTAGAAGGCAAGGGAATAAAAATTTTTAACTGATGAACTATTAATGTTCATCAATTTGATGTCCAGTATGGTTTATTTTCTGATGTTTGGCTAACCAGTACTGTTTTGGTATTGATTACAGGGCTGATCAGAGGAAGATCCATAAGTTTCTCATCCTATGAGGTTTCTCAGTGATAACAATGCCAAGGTTTTGATTTTACAATGATAAGACACACGAACTAAGTTTAATAGTACTGCTTGTTTTACTTCAATTGGTAGTATAATTTTGTTAGTGATTGTGCTGAAAAGAAACACACCAAAACAATCTTAGCTATGAGTTACTTAAGCTTTTTGGTACAGGATACAAATGCCTCAAGGTTTGCAGTTTCAAATGTCACTGTATTAATTTTATTAAAAACACCTTGCCAGAGGAATAAATCTGTTTTGCAGCCTGCACAATTGATGTCAATGTTATATAAAGGTATATACTTCTTGTGTGAGCATCTAAAAAGAAATGTATTAGTAAAACATGATACATCGCTGCTGTTGTACCATCTGTCAGATAGTATGCAGTTATGGCAATATTGTTCTTTTCAAAGCCTTGAATAAAAAAAAATATGTATTTGGCAAAGATGATGAATTAAAGGCAGCTTCATTCTGTAATCATTAAGCAAATAATAATTTTGAAATCCATTCATGCTATTTTCTACAACTACGACATTGTAGCCAGTTAAAAGCAATAGCTTTTTAAAAATATAATTTAGTTTATATCAGGTAACTTCAGAACTGTAAGTGAAGGTCATAAGTGAAAATCTTTAAATTCTCTTTGTAGCTTCTTTTTATCAACAGAATGTTTTAAAGGAGGGTTATAATTTCAAAATTCCCTAAAATCTAAACTACAGTAAATCATCATTCTTTAGGCTTTATGCATTCTCACAGTAATGCAGTTATTACTTTAATCTATGTCTTAGGGAGATTCTTTTGCTAGGAGTATTTCATATCATAGAAAGAAATACAAGATAATACTCATGCATTTACCAACCAAATTTAAGAGATTCAACATCACATTTCCAAGTGGAAATACATTAGTGAAAACAGTATATAAACTTTAATAAAAGCAAAATATCAAACCAACAAAAAAAGCTGTTGTGTACTTTTATCTTCATTTTATGTGATTCAGCATGTAGGAAAAACTGGGCTTCAAACACCGTGACTCGCTCTCCTCCTACATTACAAACAAGTAGTTATCATCAGCCATGATCCATACGGCACTGTAGGAACCAATATTCTGCATATTAGTGTAAGTCTAGATATAGTCAAATACAAATAGATTTGCATATGTTTAGTTGAACAAACATAGGTAAGCAAGCATGTGACTCATTCAAAAATATATATATGCAAAGACATCATCAGATCACTCCAAACTCTGATACGCTATTCACTTGGTATGTCACAATGTTCATAATTTTAGATTCATTATTTGTATAAAATACATATAAAAATATGTTCTCACACAAACTTTTCAATTTTTGTGACTGAACACAGACTTGAAAACGTAAATAGCATGTCAGTTTAATCAAATGTGAAACAAAATGACTTTCTTGAGAGAATGGTTTCTAATCACCAATTAATGATGAATTATTCAGATACAAAATAGGATATAAAATTACGCAGCATGGGGAAATAATGCCTAGAAATTTGCAAGACAGAGCTTTTAGTTACAAACTAAGATTTCCAATTTAAATATTCAAGTTGATTACGTTTCTACGTGAACAGAACTGAACCATGAATTCCAATAGCCTGAATTGGAAGCGTCACATTTGAATACATTTTAGATTCCAGGGAGTCAGGTTCTTCATTTTTTGCTTACAGTCCTTGTAAAGGAGGGTTCAAGTTGTAGATAAGAGTATTTGAAACCAATTATGTGACCAGGGCATATTTTTATAGATTGCTTTCCTGCTTATGTACTCCTTATGTCCCTACGTACATATAAAAATTATGAACAACCTATACCTAATGATAGGTAACAAGTGGAAAATCTCATCTTTTGTTTGTGGAAAAAATACATGTATGTAAAAGACACTGTAATACTCACATTAGTTGTAAGTAGATATGTTTATTCCTTCCCTCATGGATCTAATTTGCTAAGATTTTAAGTGCATTCCTAGGTCACATCCTAACCAAACTATGAAGACCATTAAAGATTATCCTGTTCAGCTTCAAGGAAGACAACTGCATGTGTGTTGTATGAAAGTAAACTGCTATGATATCCCTAGTTCAAAATTCAACCTCAAACTATGGTGCCAGAGTTACTGAAACAGCTGCTTTATTTATTATTGATCAGGGTTCACGTTTAAACACCATAAAATGACATCTTGTCCTATCAGATATTTTACAGATGCTGATGCATGCCACAAGAATGAAGATGGGTTTTTTTGAAGCATTTTAGGGCCAGGGGTGTTGGTTTTGGGGAGAGGTAGGTGGGGGTTTTTTATCCCTCTTTCTGTTTTGGTTTTTGATACTAAAATTTTTCAGACACTGCCTCAGATGGTGGAAAATAGCAGCATATAAGCATCATTTAGCTTTCACACACTTTAATTCACCTGTTATACTGGAACAATCCATATAACTTAACTAGTTATAAATTAAAAAGTTGCTGAAACACTTAAGTGCTCCTGTTAGGAGAGTCACACACTTCTAATCAGAGAAGCCACCCACACTTCTGTTAAAACTGAAATTTTTTAATCTCAAAAGACCCTACATCAATCAATGAAATAAAACCAAATATTTCGGATAGTTTTTCAAAATGGCTGGTGATTAAAGAATTAATACTGCAAACTTCTTTCCAAAAGTAGTGATTTATTCTCCACATGCAAAGTGGACCACCACTGAATTTTCAACTGAAGTTAGGTGCAGCCTCCCATCACTGGACTGAAATAATTGCAGCCAAAAGCTCCTGGAGATCATTAAATCTTAGTGAAACTCAAGTAGTGCAATTCAACAGATTTCCTAAAGAGTATTCGCATGCAACAGGCCACTGCTGTTTCAAATTTTTGTTTGAACAGCTGCCCACTGCAAACTCTGGTTTTGATTGAATCATTTTTTCCTGTTAGACAGTATTTAGACACAAAACTTTCTAAGACAAAGCTCAAAAGAAATCTTGAAAATATTCTGAAATTTAATTTCAGAGGAAAAAAATAATTTTAAAGTTTTCTTTCACAGTATTATTTCTATATATTTCACATTATTGAATTGTGGAAGTCTGGTCATATATTTTTACTTTGGACTTACATTATAACATAATATGATACACCATAATGGTCTAAATAATCAACTTTATATCACGTTTATATTGTATGAGAGCTGACTATTAAGCACAACTGAAACCAAGAAGAGAAAATTCACTGCTCTAGGTCCATCTGCAGTAGCTCCCTGAAAGAACAGCTGGGAAAGGCACGTATGAAAAGAATTTAATTTGCTAAATTTGGACTTCAATGTGTTCCACTTCAAGTTTACTGCAATCATATACATGAAAATCCTGTCCCACCAATAGCATTCCATCTTGAGTTTCTTTGGCGCAATCTATAGGGTGTCTCTATAGATACATCTTTGAATTTGTGAGTAATATCTAGGCACAATACCAACCTCCAGAACCATCCAGTCTTCCTCAGTTGTGAAAATGTAATAAACTGTTTTTTTCCCTAGTGTATTTAGCACTCATGAAAAGTGACAGATTGACAGCCTGGGAGACTGAAGTATTCTGTTTAAATCACACAGAAAAGGAAAGAAGCGGCAATGACAGACTAAGCAATCAAAACTCAATTAACACTTTGCTCAAGTAACCATCTGAAGAGAGATTAGCAGTCTCAATGGATAAATCAACGGCCTACTGGCCACAAAGAGATCTTAATTGTTGGTGGCAAATATCAAATAAAATACAAACACCACATTCCAACATTCATCTATATATGCATACATATGTGTTCAGCAAAAAGTTTGGCCAGTTTACAGCAAAATCATGAAGCAAAATAATGTTTGACACATCAGCTCCTTCAGAAAGTAAAAATTATCAGCTGTACTGTAAGTTGAACAGCTAGAATATAAAAGAGAAAAATAGTCCTACTGGAAAAAGTTCAGATTTTACCCATTTTAGTTGTTTTTTAAAGGCGGTTTGAAACAATTTAAGACGTACTGTCTAAAAACTCAATATTCAGCCATTGCATAACACATTGAAAAAGTTTGATTTGGTACGTGTTTACAAGTCCATCTCTTCTACTAATACACCAACTTGTAGTAACGAGTCTGCAATGGTAAAGAGTCTACCTGTTTATCTTCTGAAGCCAAAATGAAAATCTAAACCACCAAGGAACAGAATGTTTCCAAAAAATATCCGATTAGAATTTCCAGGGGAGATGGCAAGGGCTTTCTTTTAATAAATTGGCTTCAAAATTTAGAGACCTTCTCCACTTTATTTGTAAACAAGTCACAGAACATGCAACAAATTGGTTTGGACACAAACTAAACAAGCAGAACTAGAACAGTGAAACATTTGCACACCGGCAAAAGAACTGTGTTCATTCAAGTGTTAGAAGCAAGTCCTCTGAGCTCTAACTCCAGCGGTCTATTTTATATGCCATGGCTAAGTAATAATAATTGCCCATCCCTGTACAGGAGAATGAGACTGAAAATTGGATAAAAACAACGTAACAGGTCCTAGTAATGGACCTGACTTATCACATGTGTCCTGAAAACAGGCTGTAGGCATCAAGAGTGAAAGGTTCTGCGCCTGTGAGGACACAGAAGATGCCTGAAGTATTTTCTCACTTTGGGAAATGCAGCTGGCTATTGTGCCCCAGAAAAAGAAGTACTCTAGGTTTCTGAAGAGTCACTCCTGTAGGGGATCTCAGTGAAGTTCCTATCTCATCTTGCAGATTAATAGACCTTTTTGTCCTCTTTTGGGAAATGAAGCCCTTGATGGATGTATGTATTCTCTGAGAATGTTTGCGAGTGGGCAAAGAAGGGAAAATGACACCTATTTTCTGTGCTCCTGAAGCGTGTCATCATATTTATCACAAAAAATGCTACATTACTGCAAGTATCTGAACACACCTCCAATGCCTGGACATAGACTTGTGGCTAGATTTATTTATATTACCAAATAAACACTGTGGGTCAGATGTTGAGTTGACTTTAATCAGTGTTGCTCTACGTAAGTGCCTCCAAAAAAAACTTACTTTGAATGGCTATAAAAAGATTTAGAAATGTCACTGAATATAAATTATTATTTTGAAGACATGCCAAGAGCAAACTCGACCACAGTGACAGGGATAGCAAATGAAACAACACCTTTTAGACAACAGGCTGGTAGTTAACCATTGACTTCATGAATAGTAACGTATTACTGAGAAGTCTGAAAACCAATACATGTTTTCCCAGAGTCCCTTTTTACATCCTGAACCGCAAAAATATACAAAGGGCTAATGAGATTTGAAGAGCAGTTTTGAGGTTTTGAGTTTTCAGTTTAATTTCAACTATAAAATCATGATCGTGCCCACATTTACTTATAAATTCAGTTATAATTTGTGATAAGAAGCATGAAATACTATTCCCTGAAATAACAAAAATGTAATATTCAGAGCTGCAATTCCCAACTTCAAGTAACAATTACAGCAAAGCAGAGAGTATTTCTCTCTTTAAATAGAGCACAAGCAAACTATGCTGACTTTCAGGTTCAGTAGAATATGCAGGAGAGATCTCCTAAAAAGGTAAGGACTTCTTTCATCAGAATTAATTTCAACTGGAAAGATCCATTGCAGAAGAATAGTCAACACAGGTGACCAGGAGAATAACCTTCATTCTCTTCTCTGTCTTCCCACTGTGTGAACAAGCTCAACCCCTTGTTCTACCGAAGGGCACCACTCGTACTCTCCAGTAGTATGTGTTTCACTGGCAAAGGGCCTTCTCTTGAGAATGAATCTCTGGGTACTGATGTGTATGCCCACTTAATTTAATAATACAATACATAGGTATTGTCACTGATGCTAGCTGTCTCACACTGTTTCTTCTTATCCTCCTTCATGAATATGTGATTGAGATCATGCTCAAGGACACCAGGGTTGTCTAAAGTGCTTGTTAGATTAAGTTGATGAAACATGGGAGAAGAAAATTTTGCGTTAGTTTCACATCTTTGGAAAACAGTAAAGGAAAACAAAATCAAGAGCTCAGTTCCAGCGAGACTCATAACTCTGTTAAATGAAATGATCTTTAAAGCAGCATTGATTGTAAGGGCAACCTGACTCTTCAGCTGAATTTAACTCCTCCTTGTAATTTTGCCTTGCTTAAGTTACAAGCCCACAGCAGCAAAGTCCCATGGTCTTAAACAACCCAAATATTTTAACAGTTCCAGCAATGCACGGTGCACATGACCACCTAGAAAGCTTTATACAACTCTGGGCTCTCTCTTGTAAGCAGCACATCCTCTGCTGTACAGTGGATTTGTCACTCGGAGCTGCACATGTGCACCACAAACTCCTCCACTGTGAGCCACTCTGGGACACTCTGGTTGCTCTGATGATTTCCACTGGGCAGATGTTTCTTCCCTTCTGTTATATTTTGTTTTCTCAAGCGGCTGGTAAAAGCAGATGTTACCATATATACATAAGCTCCCCTCTTTCTCACATTATTTCTTATATCGAAAGAAAGAGGATATTATACTTAGGGCTTGATTCAGTCTATAGATTACATAAATATATATTTACCCACATGCATACGTATTCAACCACTATATATAAATAGACATGGCAACAGTACATATATATAATGTATGATAACACATATATGGACATATACATATACAAACATATGCTTGCATAAGGCAGCGTATATAATTTTCTGGATTGAATCAACTCCAAAGCATAATGTGCTACCTGTTCCTGAGTATGTAGCATTCTGAGTGGCATAACATACTGTATACTTGTATTATCCACATGAATACATTTAGGCTTTTTTCTTCAACTATTTCACTAAAATCAATGAAACAGAAGCTTATCTGGCGTCACCTGTTTTCTATCTCTCCTACAATGCCATCTCTTTATGTGGGAAAAACTCAGGAAAATCTGAATGACAAGAAGGGCCTGAAGAGGGCCCACGGAGAACACCCTAGACAACAAGGATTTAGTATAGTAATTTTGGATAGTATAGTAATTTTGGATAGTATAGAGAGTTCACTGCTGTCACAAAAAAGGTGGGATTGCCCCAAAAAAGTTATCAAAGCTCAACCTGCAAATTTGTCCACTAATTTCCTTCAGATCCCTAGTCCCATTTCTCCCTCAGTAGCTAAGCATTATATCTACTAAAATGTAGTTGGACAAAATGTAAGACCAGAAGGATATCTGAAGTAAAATCCCTACACTTCCCTGTGCAGGTGCAGCCACTTTCTAGCACAATGTATTTGGTTACGTGCCATTAAATTTCTCTTAGGTGCTACCACTTGTATGCATTTTGTGCACCACTTCCAGATGTCCGATGAACTGGCCACCAGACCAATAGTCACCACAGCATAGATATGATAAAGTGGAAAAATCCCTATAAAGTATATCTCTATTAATGCAACAATTTTTCACAGTCCTGTCTCAGCAATCTTTATAAATTACTGCATCAATCTCAACAACAAAAGAAAAAATCTAATCTTGATAAAACATAGGCCATTAATTATAAAACATTTTTGTGCCTTGATATGGTCCTGGCTTTTACAACTTTTTTTAATTAATAAAAGTATAAATCAAGTAAGCCTTACTACCAAGAAACACTACAAATTACTAACAGACCTTTAAAAATATGATAAACAGCTACATAAGTAAAAGCATTAAGTTTATCTTCTGTATTAAGCTTAAGCCCTCCCATGGCGAAATGCAACAATTGTGATTTACTAAATGTCAATTTAAAGAATGGCTTGGGTGCTTTTAGTTTGTTTGCTCTTTATAGTTCAGAAATTCTTCCGTAAGAGCAAGAAATAAAAATCACTTGAAGTGTTTTAAAAACAAAAGAAAATTCTGGTGAATTTCTAGCTTGGCAGTTAGAAACGAAAATTATGTATAATTCAAAGCTGGCATTTGTACTACTAGTTATTTTACTGGAAATAATAAACTTTTTTTTTTCTTAAGAGATACAGAAATTAAGAAAGATTTGGCCTACACTTTTGTCAGTAGCATACGTTAAAAGGGAGAAAGAGACAGAAAAACTAAGATCACTAATGGCCAAAAATTATATAATTTGGAGGAGAAGAGATTAAAACACAAGCACTGCATATCTCAAATGTGCATGTGCTTAACTGAAGGATGAAAATGTGAAAGTGACGCTCATATTCCAAATGCTAGGCAAATAAACACATTTTTCAGAATTTAAGTAGCGTTTGTCACGGTGCTAAGGAACCTGACATAGTATTTAACAACACTTTTACAGAGAAAATTCCAGTCTCAGTCAGTCTACTAGAATGACTGGAACATATATTCACAGTGAAAGCACTTCTATTCATTCATGAGGTCATAAATGTCTTATTTTTTTAAATCATAAACTGAATATTCCAAAGGAATTGCAATGCAGTTTATTGTCATCAACTAACCTTACAACTGAATCAGCATCTTTCTTCTGAAAATGGCAAAAAAGACTTTAAGGTGAAGTAGCTGAGATTTCTTATAAAACTCAGCAACAGACTAAAAGATAAGGGACTGAGCAATAACTGCTACTCTACCCACTCCAGTAAATGCTAACCACTATGTATTTATACCTTTCTAAACAGAAGGCAGAACTCTGAAATAAATTGAATCTTGAATTTATTACACGTGCATTGAGATACTGACATTACTATCTGGAGTGGTGTTACGTTCTGAACAGGCTTGGGTAGAAGATGTTTGGCTATTTGGATACCACATGGCTGGAGCTTCTATACCTTAATTTTGTGAGTACCAATTTAATTGAAACACTTCCTCAGCATGACTAAAGAATACCTTTTTCAGTCAAAATAAACTTGCTGATTTTAGTCCAGGGCAACGATTTTTTTTTGTGTTGTTTAAAAATGACACTTTCTAAAATGTAATTTTAAAAAAACCCATTGTTATTTAAACGATGCTTTTTAAAAATAACATTGAAACCACTAAAAATATTTTTCCCTATATCTTGATATTTAGAATTTTTCAGAGACCCTATTTTGTTCTCTGTCCTTCCCATTCTTTCGTACCTACAAAGATGATTTTTACATCCAACATCACTCAGAATTTCTTAAGAAAAAAAGACAAGGTCAAAACATGTAGAACTTGTTACTGACAGAAAGCTGGGTGTTCATGAGATTAGAATTCTGTAAAGTCAATTTTTGTTCTGTCACAAGGAGCAGGCAATAAAGGTAAGAAACAGAAAGTGATTTCACAAATTTTCTCTAGTAAGCTTTTCCCTCATCAATCAGATAGGGAATGATATTAAATCTCTCTCCTAAGTAGTTTCTTTCTCACAATAATGAGGAGCCTGGCTTTCATTGCTCCAGAAATTGTAATCGATTTTAAGCTTTACTTTTGGTTGCTATAGAATTTCTTTGGTAATAAAGAATGAACTGTACCTTCGTTCTGTTAAAAGGTTGATTTTGCTAAATAAACAACGAGATGAACTACCTTCTCAGCACTTGTTCAGTTTTAGCAACTTAAAAAATTGTCATTCACAAAGCGGGTAGGGTTTTGCCTTCAGAGGATAATGTGCATACACATAGTTATTAGTACTGAAGCTTTGGTTTAATCAGTAGGTTCTTTATTTTTTTTGGGCTTTCATATATTTATTTATTCATGAATTGTAAGTTGCAACACTGAATTATGAAGTGCATATCATGCTTTCAAAAGGAGCATAAAAACAATCAGAACCCCCAAATCATTAAACAAATTAATACCTTTTTAGCATGTTCTTAATTATACATTCTCTAACAAGGCTACCTTACAACAAACGTGATATTTGTCACAAGACTAACAAAAGACTTCAACAGAACAGTTTGCAACTTTTGATTGTGACGATTTCTACATCCATCTTTAAGCGCCTGTATAACCTACACCACTCAAGTGACTGGTAGCCAGGACTGCAACTGCAACAGTCCTGTGATATTGTGCGTAAGGCAACGAACAATTGTATTGAATGCGAGGAGTAGTTTTCATGTTTATGAGTTTACTAAGAACTTTGTTCCTTCTCTTTTACACATTAGAAATCTGGAGACATCTCAAGTCTCAACTGGCTTTCAAAATTCAGTTGTCAACATATTTGACTAATACTGTCTACATAAATGACAGTTTGAGAGTGGTTGTTGAGATTGTTTGAAATAGCGCATCTCTATCTTCATTTATTTCATACCAATAGAATTCAGCTGTGCAAATCAGCTGAACTCGTCAGCACCTATATATCAGCACAGGATCTGTGCGGGAGCTGCATGAGGACACTGACACGATCAATGTGATCTAACAAGTGAACCTTTATTTCTGTGTTTCCTGTGCAATTTATAACCCTCGACCACACCCAATAAATACTGATTGGCTTCATCGCAAATAACAGCCCGTAGTCCAACCTGATTGGCCACATTACGAGTCATGTTCAAGTCATGTTCACGCCCATCTTCTTCAAGAAATTAAAACTGCGTCATTAATGGCAGCTGTCTCTTCTCCTACATCTGTAAGATGTTCATACCCCCTGCACCGGAAGTTGTTTATGCTTTCAGCAGTTCCAGTACGTCCCAGCTCGGATTCTCTGGAAAGGCTGGATTGTTCACACGTCCCTTATTTCATAAATGTCCTCCCACAGATCTGCATCTTGCCTTTCGATTGTGAACTGTTCTAGTTTTTAATAAAAAAATGTTTACACTTGTTCCTCACATGTGTGAGAGTTCACCTTACTGATCTTCTGATTTGACAATACCCTACTTTTGCTTTGCACTCATTACATTGCAGGGGAAAGGTTATATTCAGTAGCTTTTCTTGTATTTTTAGTAATCATGTAAAATTAATAAGTTTAGTATTTATTTTAAATGGATTCTGTGGGCATTAGGTGGCCGAGGCTTCATCTATTCATCTATTCTACACAGAGGTTATCTTCCACTCTATTATCATAGAATAGTTTGGGCTGGAAGGGGAGTATAAAGGTCATCGAGTCCAATCCCCCTGCAGTGAGCAGAGACATCTTTAGCTAGAGGAGGTTGCTCAGAGCCCCGTCCAACCTGACCTTGAATGTTTCCAGGGATGGGGCTTCTACCACCTCTCTAGGCAGCCTGTGCCAGTGTTTCTCTACTCTCCTTGTAAAAAATTTCTTCCTTATATCCAGTCTAAATCTGCCCTCTTTCAGCTTAAAACCATTATTCCTTGCCATATCACAAAGGGCCCTGCTAAAAAGATTGCCCCCACCTTTCCTGTAAGCCCCCTTCAGGTACTAGAAGGTGGCCATAAGGTGTCCCCAGAGCCTTCTCTTCTCCAGGCTGAACATTCCCAACTCTCTCAGCCTGTCCTTACAGGGGAGGTGCTCCAGCCCCCGATCATCTTCATGGCCCTCATATGGATTATACCACGTACTAAAATAAGTAACCAAAAATCCAGCTGAAACCTCAGGACACTTACATGAATATGAAAATTATGTAGTAGAATATTGTCAAAAGAATGTAAAAATCAAAACCTATTTCTAGTTCCGCTACAACCCATTATCTCCATCTCTCTTTCCAGTCTCTCCTTTTATGTCTCTTGTCTGTTTAGTCCATAAGCTTTATCTGTCATTATAAGCACCATTAATGATCTGATTGTAAGTTTTGCTGTAACTACAACAGATGATATCAATAAAGACTACTTTGTTCAGACTAGAAGATGGCTTTACATGAATAGTTACTATATTTATTTTATATTCTTCCACACTTAATACCACTGAAACTGGGAAGAGAAATATCACATGGTCACAAAAATGGTTAAAATATTTCCCAGTATTTCTTTGTGAAAAGACCTGAAACTTGAACCTATTCATACGTTCCTAAGCTTATTTAATTCAGATATAGTACTTGGCTAGACATATTTGTTCAGCATGGTTTTGCTTTGCTCCATTGTGATTTTAGAGAGTAACAAGCTTAAAGAAATATTGATTTACAAAACTAAGCTAAAATTACCTGTCACATTTGAACTGCATACAGTTAAATTTGTTGCAGTAATTAAAGGATTTTTAAAAACTTCTTTAAAAAGTAGCAATAGTAAAGTATAGCAAGTTATAACCATTATTTGAGAGATCCATTTACACAAGAGCCTTTCCCAAGTCCATTAAACAATATTTGCTGTTATGCCAGACTTCTATCAGGTTTCTCCACACAAAACTAATCTTCAAAATCATGTAGTCAATATCTTCTTTATGAAACAAAGCAGGCTAAGCTAATTAACTAAGACTGACAACTAAAATTTTGATGATCTACAGCATGGGAGAGGAAGTAGGTATGGATAATAAGAATTTTCTTGAAAAAACAATGGGGGGGGCGGGGTGGTCCCAAAGCTGAATTTGTCAGATCCCAAGTCTGACTATATGATTTTGTCAGCATTCCCACTGGGCCTGACAGTGCTACACTGACAGGGCTCAAAGTCAAAATGGCTCAGCTAAACAGATAATGGGCAAATATTGTGCACAGCATGGTTATGAGCCTGAGCTAGCCTTTGTATGACAATTCAGTGATTCTGCAACTTGTTCAATTTGCATGCTAATTAGTGAGCATAGGAAAATATATAACTAATGTATTTTTAACTATGCCTATGGCTTAACATCTTTAGAGTATAAAATACAGTAAATTCTCATTAAAGTATTCTCAGCACTGGATTTTTACAATTTTTTCCTGGTTTGGTAGAAGGATGACTTAAATAAATATAAACAATTTTATACACAAGTTGTTTTCAGAGTAAAAGTTTATATATTTGGCTCAGCTATTTAATCAGAATACCTTAAGTAATATTTCAAAGAAATACTAAGAAAAAAAGTAATTTTTCCTAAGCATCAGTAAGCAATATAATCCACCTCTGCCTTTCCTATTTTCCCATAAATCTGTGCTTTTCTCTTCTAAATCTCACTGAAGGCTCTGGATTGCATTATTTTATGATCTATTTTTGAACAGTACTTAGACTTATTCACTGTACTGCTAAACAATACATAGAAATATCTAGTAATAGATAGGAGCTTTAAACACATATGCAAGAGAAAACATTACATATTTTAATTGTGGGAATTGTTTAACTGAAAGGCTTTATCTTCTCTGAAACTAGACTGCTCTGTGAAAGGAATTTTTATTCATTTGCATAATTTGGTTTGAAGAAGATAACATTTTCCTTAGATTTGCACTGGGAGATGTAGCATACAGCATGCAACAAATCATCTAAATCCTCTGCATTCAGGAAACAGCACACTCTCTACTTCCATTCTTCAACTTCATTGACACTCGTCCCCTAAGATTTTTTTCTGGTTTCAATCTTTCAAACCAGTAAGCAGCATCAGTAAGGTAGCAACATGAGATATACCTATCTTTGTGGCACAGTGACACCAGCAGGCCTTTGACACCAGCAGAGACAGTGTAACAAAAGCACTAACAAGAGATAAATTATAGTATTCCCCTCTTTCCCCCAACAAGATTTTAATGGAATTGTAATCTAGGATAAGAATTGTCTGTTCTGTTAAGAGTGGATATAATTTAGACAATGTATCCTGAGAAATGAACTTGGTAAACTGAGAGAAACAAAGGATTTAATTTTGACTATAGTATTCATTAGTATAAGATTTCAGTGTAATATTCATTAATTTCCCCAGCTGAAGACAGTTCCTTGAATTTAAAAAACTCAAACTAAATTTAAAGAGAGAGTTCAGGTACGTAGTATCACTCCTTACTTTTATGAGCTGTTCGTGTCATTGATAATAACAAAATGAGACTGAGTAAATAGGGTTGCTTGGCCTTCTGCAAACAGAATCACCTACCCTATGTTAAAAATCTCATTACTACTAAAAAAAAAAAAATCTGCTTTAACTGCAGATGGTTATTTCATTGTTTTTGTTCTGTTTAAAACTGTTTTCTTCTAATAACAAATTGCCATCATTAATTCTAGCAGTTATTTCAGCAATAACATAGCTTATTAGAACAACTTTCTGTTTCACAGTTGGCACATTATGGGATAGAAGGAAAGCATACTTTTTAAATAGAAGAGTGGAAATCATTTTCCATTTGCCCAAAATACACATTTTTGTTATTAAAACTAAAATATTAATAAACATCGTCATGAGAATAACTGTTTTACATTTAAAAATATTCTCACCATTGTTTCCCTCCTTTCCCTCTCTTCCTTCCCACCCTAGTAAAGCAATATGTATATCCTCTCACTTACTGCTCACAGTGGTTGCCTTACCATTATGCGGCATTAAGCAATGTGCCTTAAGGAACATTTTAATCTGGTCAGGGGCATGGCCAAAACACATTTCTGCTTCCATATGACCACCCACATGAAGAAGGTGGATGGGGCATTTGCAAGACCCTATCTGACAGGGAGCGAGCCAAGGCACAGTTCAGATGTTGACAGCTGTCAGAGACAATAATTAGGTTAGGGAGCTCCGAAAGAGGCTACTGGAATATTTCAGAGATATGTCCCCAAGTTTCTAGATAAATTATTTTCAGCTTACCCATGATAGGTGGCATTTTGAAAATTTGCAACAACTCACTTTCTGCCGAAAGCATCATTACAGAGTGATCACAGAGCACTGACATAGGTATTCCGTATTCTAGGAAGTCATGATATGACGTATCATCTATACATACAGATAGTCTGTATGCATATAATCAATTTTTTATTTTTCGCATCCATACAGAACACCAAATCTGCCAGTAAACTCACGTTCTGTCAGTCTTCTGTAACATTATGAAGTTGTAAACCCGTTTTTCTGATGTTTCCCAAGCACAAGTTTTGTTGTGGATGAGAAAGACATGGACAAAAATCATTACTAATCTAATGTAGGGAGAGAACATAGAAAAAGTATTTAAGAGAGAATTTCTCCATTCAGTTTCAGATTCTTATGGTTCCTGGGAGGTTTATAACACAAAAATGCAGCTTTTCTTCTCTTTTCAAGATTTGAGGTGGGAAAGGTACCATGAGTTAATAATTCTAGCCAGTTAAAGCAACTTTTGTTTTCTAACATGCCTTATTTTCTAGTAAAGAAGGTATGATAAAGGTCAGGTTTTATGTTGTACTCTTCGCCTGGTATCTGTACATTAGAAAGTTTGCTGCAAGTTCCTTCCTAGTGACAATGGCAGGAAAACATTAGGAAAGGAGCTTGAGCTAAGTACATTTTCAGTAAAAGTGTATGAAACGTACAAAAAATCCTTTCTGAAGAAAGTAACAGGAGAAAAAAAGAGCAAAAGTACTTCAAAGTTTTAACAAAAAGTAAAGATAATAAAGACATCATAATCAGACTGGAGGAGAGCTCTTATGATTTTCTTTAGGCCGTGAGTTTCACCTTGGAGGTCCAGAGACCATGATCATCTTATATGGCTGTGAAGTAAATCTGAAGTTCTAACGGGCTTATGCTGATTAGCCTTGAAGACTGTGCCTATTCTGTGGAAACCTGAAAAAGTTGTTGCCTTTGTTGGCCATGAAAGTCACTTTCCTTCAGACACAGGCAGCAGTAAAAACCAAGTGGTACCAGCAGCATCCTGCCTGAATCACAATGTAGAGCAGTTACACAGGATTTAGCTGGTTACTCTGATAACAACAAAAGGGAAAAGAACTGCTCTGGTGAAGTGGCACTTCTCTTGCATTAAAAGTATGTCTAAAAGCTACAGAAATGACAAAAACATCAGGAAAAGGCCATGAAATGGGCTAATGGCAATTCCCTATCATCTCCAGTCCCATCACAAAAGATCGCAAAAGAGAAGCAGTTTGTCAGGAATTCTCTCCGATTACCATTTGGGCTGCTCTGGTCTCAAGTTCTAGTTGCAGAATGAAAATTTAATCAAGTAGAGGAAATATTAATGTTTTATAGAGTAGTATTTCATAAAGATCTGTACCAATTCACAGCAAACGAAGACCTTACAGACAATCATATCTATATCCTCAATATGCCAAGTTAATTCTCCCAGTAATAGAATCATGCTTTTTTTAAAGCTCTTTTTGCCAATTTAAATCACCAAACCTTCCTCGAATGCAGTTATATCCCAGTGTAACTCTTAACAATGCTCTTTTTGTAAAGTAGTTCTTAATTAAAGGAGCGTGATTCCAGTTCAATAAATTATTTGTGTATTGCTGTACATGTCGTAATCTTCTGTTGCTCCTATATGGTAAAAATAAATTCAGCAAAACCTTAAATTATTCCGCAATGCCCTTCCGGCATTTCCAGACTTATTTCTAATTTTATGTATCTGATAAACCAATACAGAATTTTTTAATGTCACAGCTATTCGTACCCTTAAATTGAAAGGCAAGTGACAACTACAAATTGGTTTGACTTACTATAGAACAGAAGCAGTACAGCAGTATTTGACTGTTTAACAGCTGCCTGAAATTGCTACTTGACTAGTAAGGCACTAATTTGTTAACCTAACTCATTACGTACAAAACTCTTGGCTAGGAAATCAACCTGAATAAATATTAGTATCCGTTTGGAAAAGGTCAGGTACTTTCTTTTTTATTACATTCTAACTGCTTATTTATAAGCCATGAATGTCAGACAGGTTATTCTTAATGTACGTCCTGGCAAAAATATTCACTACAGTATCATAATTCTCAAAAATGCAAAAGAAAACAGAAAGTCAGATACTCTTATAAGTGAGAACAGCTATGACTTCACTTTATTTCCCATACTAGAATGAAAATCACTGTATCTTTTTTTATTCAAAATCAAGTGGAAAAGATTTCACACTAGACCCACTCTTGCTTCCAAGTTATAAACAAACAAACTCTCTCTCTGCTGCTTTAATTCCACTGGCTATGATTAACAGGCAGTGGTAGGCTCTATCCATAACCAAAATGGAGAATTAAAACAGTTTTCAAAACCCCTAATTATCAAGTCAAATTAAAAAAGTTTATTAAATTCTGATTTTGCAGCTTCTAGACAGAACATGTTCACTCAGCATAAACCTAGAAGGAAAAGAAGCCAAAACACCCCATTCTGTGGCAGCTTTGAAAAAAACTCAAACTTCCAGTAAAAATGTGCACTCTCCTTTCTCAACATCTTGCCACAGAAAAAATTCTAGGAAGCATCAGCATCACAAGGGCAAATCTTGATACTCCCTTCTCCTTTTTACATTCCCATATTGTCTCCCTCAGCAGGAGACACTGATATAAAAATTATCCAAATGCTTCTCAACTCCTTTTATCAAAATTATGAGATTACCTAGGTAAATATTTTCAGTCACTTATTTCCATGCATTAGAAAATAAACTGGTCTTATCATTTAGGTGTGCATCAAAGGATTACATTAAACAGTTGATTAAGGTGTATATGAGCCTTTTCAACAAAAGACACAAAACATAATGGAGGAATTAGAAGGCATATGAAGGACATCACTGAGATTCTGAAGAAAAGCAATACCTATGGCAACAACTACCGGTATTTTACTCAGCTATTTTCCATTGACTTCATTCACACCAGCAGCAGAAGTGAAAGACCTCTTTCTCTCAACCAAACTAAGCTTCTGCTTTAAATGTGGGATTTTGTCTGGTGTTATACAAGAAACTCCTTCTCTTTAGTGCATATTGTTGAGTCAAGGACAATATACATGGGTTTCAATTACCACACAGGAAACTCAGTCCAATTTTTTCATTCATCTATTTACATACAATCCTACAGAAAAAGCTTTCTTTCAGTATATGCCTTGTTTAGGGCTTAAAACCCACTTTGCTTGGCCTAACTACTAGAAGGAGATTCGTTTACCTACTCTCTGTAGAGCCACAGTTCTGGAATAGAAATATCTGCCAAAATTGTGTAAAAATAAAAACTGTCATATCAGGTATAACAAAAGGAAAGGAAAAAAACATTCATGCATTAAAACTTACCTTTGGCCTCCCGCGCGGAGAGTAGATGCCCCCTCAAAGCCACCAAGACAGGACCTTTGACTCTGCCCTCCCTTTAGTTGCAGAGTGCTCCAAAACCCAACACTTCGACTTAGCTGCTGGAGGGTTTGCAGTACTGCTGTTGGCTGAGATCCTCCTTCAGTGAGTACTCTAAAGAGAAGAAAAAGACAAACGGGCATCATCATCCCTTCATAGGATTTAGGGTACTCTGTATGATTCACTGTTTACAACTATTTCTTATTGAAATCCCAAGAGATTCATCCACTGCTGGAATAAAATTTAAGGTATCCATTTCACATGGGGAGACTACATGCATAAAGCACAACGCCGCCTGTCATTCAGTCAGTGTGTTTTACTTTAAGTGGACACACTAAGAAGAGCCTCTACTATCAAAAGCTACATTCTGGTTTAAAAATACCAAAACAGGTAATAAGAAACAAAACTTTTGAAAACAAATCTCCCTCTGCGTACATACTGTTTCTGCTGCTCCCGTTACACCCCTCTACCAACTTCCAAAAGCATCTCCCAAACAGCCCTCAACAAACTGTGAGAGAAATTGCCTCCCCTCACCTGCACAAGACGTCCACCACCTCCCCTAATCTGTGCCACCACACCCCTCCTGCCCCACCTGGGCCCCTACCCCACCCCTGGCAAGAGGCCTGGGAGGGAGCAGGAGCAGGTGGGCAGAGGCTCACAGGCCACCATGGGGCCTCAGGCCTCCCCTTTCTGGGGCTTGATCCATGTTATGACGTTGCAGAGGAGCCCTACCGCTCAGTGGGATCTCTGGGTGTGTGGCCGCCACCTCCCACCCTCGAAGATGCCGAGCTGCTGGCTGTCACAGGTCGCTGTGTGCATACCCTGACAGGGCCCCATGCTGGGCATGGGGTCCAGTCCTGCCTTGTGCCTTTGAAACAGCATCACACCCATAGTTTATGGATATTCTCTTATTATTATTTAATATGTCAAATGTGTGGATACTGTTTGGGACTATTTTATTGCCATGGGGGGGCGTGCCAGAGAGGAGACTTCTGGTTGAGCAGAGATCCTGAGGCCTGTCAAAATGCTTTGGGGAACATGTGGGCAAAACGTTGGAGATGGGAGTGCGGGGAAGCAAGCCACTCGCCTCCTGGGTTGTGTTTTTCAGAGGCTTTGACAGCCCCCCACGTCAGGCCTGAACTCAAACCAGCGTTCAGAGACCCACGCAGGCCCACGGGGAGATCCAGCCTGCAAGCAGAGAAGTGGATAGGGGAAGAGCGCATGTCTGTGCGAACGCTAGCTGTGAGGTAGCAAACAATAAACTAAACTGAGCGTGAGCACCAAACTTCAAGTGAATAGCACGAAAGCTGGTAACAGGAAGAGCCCAGTGTGACTCAGGCAGGTTGAGGTCTTTCTTTCCAGATCTCACAAATGACTGTGGATTTCTTGCTGTGGCAATTTAATATGTTGTCTAGGGTTTTTTGGCGCACACTCTAATTGAATAATGTCATGTGAAATATATAGCAAGAATGCTGTATTTTTTTCATAGGCAGAAATAATGATAGCTCTTAGAAAGAAACCTGAGGAAACTTAGCGTAACATTTCCATTTTATACCTTAAAGTATTTGTAAGCAACAGAAGTTTGTAGTGGTAGGAAATCTGAAGAATTTTTTTCTCGTGTTCTTCAGTAATTTTACAAGATATTTTTCTATGCTTTAGAGTATGAGTTTTATTCAATTATCTAATCTATATATAGTAATTAATCAAATTGCTCTAAATGGTGCGATTTGATCTAAAAATATTTTCTTCATTTGCAACCAAGTAAAGTTTGGTAAGAACATACAGTTCAGCAGTGCTTGTAAATCCTTATGGAGCAAGGGAATACATCTTGACACCCAGCTCTGTAATGATGTGCCTGATTTCATGGAAAAACCCCAGCAAATGCATTTCCATTCCTCTGCAATAATTCTCTTTTGCTTTACTGTAATTAGCTCATTGAAGGATGAAAGCTGAAGTTTTTTTAGGCATACCTGGTTCCTAGAATGCACAGTAGAGTGGAAAAATGATAAATCTGAAGCTTTGTGATAAGAATACTTCAAGGCAAAATACATTTGCGTACTAGGAATAAATTCATGGTGGTCTATTTTGTATCTGAATAGTCCACAAAATACTTAGCTAGTAGTACATTAAGGGGTATTTTATATACGTAATTAATTTGACACTGATAATTTGCACGAGCTACTTATTGTAGCTCATAATGTTTCTGGACAATTTCATAAGAAAGGGAAAGGAACATCACAGACAGAGCTGGGAAACGCCATCTGATTTGTTTGCTCTGCTCACTGACCACCCTAATGCAATTATTCCCTCTAGTATTAAGCAGCAAAATAAAGGGAAAAGTTATGTTGCTTGTAATATTATTTGTGTGCTTCCTTTTCCAAGCAAATATTACCATACTATTTATCTCTTCCCTAGGCATCCTTGGATAGTCTGAGCCCCTACCTTTGTTTCTGTGTGTTTGATTACTTTAGATATCCCTTTCCTTGAGTTTAAGATACATTAAGGTATGGCTATCAAGGAGGAGATAAATTGCCATCCACTGTTTTTAGCAGTATGTAGTTTCTTTTTTTCTAGAAGAATATTCAGCTCTTGAAAGTAATAGCGGAATGTTTACTATTCTCACTGTTGAAGCACTGAGTGCAAGACACAAACAGGGATTCAAAATGTTCTATCTAATCTTGAAATTTCTCAAACTGTGCTACTAATAGTTCAAACAGTTCTCACACAAATCATCCAGTATAAACTTTTCTTTTTCTTCATTTTTTCCTTCTTATGTTTAAATACAGAAACATGAATGTTTGCATGTCTGGATCCTGATATGTGCTGTGCCATGGTGAAAGAAAAACTGAAGAAAAAAAACCCTAAAGTTTTCTTGGTTTCTTTTTAAAATACATTAAATGGGGAAAACAAGTTCCCAGCTGTTGTGGGTGTGTAAAGGTTTAGTTAAACTAAAGGTTAGTTGGCGAAAAACAAATTCCAATTTCTTGGGAAAAAACAGCAGATCATGAAAATATGAGCTCTTTTTCCTTCTACTGAAACACCCGCAGTACATCTGTCAGCACACCTTATTTATCACCCAGGACATTACAAGCTTTGTTTTGAACTGAATTAGAATAAGCAAAAGTTACATGTCTGAGGACGTGTGGGTTTTTAACTTATTTTTATGTATCTGAATAGTATTTTTCCAAGTACATACTAAAACTTACGTTTAAAATATTTTTAATTTTATTGAGAAATAGAGGTTCCCCTAATGGACTGCACAATGAAATCAGCATGAATAGTTTACCAAAAAGGCGTGAAAAGAAGAACGCTCAGGAATCAGATGGACTTGGAACATGACCTAAGAAGCCTGTTTGGAAATCTTGATCATACACTACAGAATGTTAAAGGAAACAAATTCCCTGAATGCAAATAAATTTATGATAATAACATTTGGAAAACTGGGACAAAACATTTAAAATATCATGATATGCAAGAAAATTGTGGAAATGGAATATCTAATTATAAATTAATTTTTGAAATATTTCACTGAAATTGATCCCCACTAGTTAGGTCTTGCTTTTGATTAATTTCTGGACATTTAGAGCAACATATTCCTTCCTATAATCCTTAAAATTCCATACCATAACTGCAATAATGTCATTTTTCAGAGGTATTTCATTTTGGATGCTACTTCTTTTCAAGGGGTACTTTCAAAAATCAGATCACATATTTAGGTGTCTAAATTTTAAGTACCTAACCTTAGTTGCCCAGTTTTGAATATTTAGAGCTTAATCTTTACACTCATTAAATTAATTATATTTACATTTCATGACTAGAATGAATTAGTCTTTAACATCCTTAAAACGTTGACGTGCTAATATAGAAAAAACTAAAAGATAAACAGTCTAAAAGAACCTATCTGATGGGAAGGCTGCATTTGGCCTAAGCAAGAGAGACAGCATTATAGTTATGGGCATTTTATTTCTGTACCACTACATAGTTGTGGCCAACCTACAGGGAAGTTCATTCATTTTCCCAGCTACAAAGAAATGGAATGCCATGCACTGCAATGTATTCTTTATTGCTATTGCTGCACAGCTTTTCCACAAATTTAAAAACAAAAAAGTATAAATGGGATTTTAAGAATTTAAAAGCTGTAGGCTCATGAATACTCTTCAAAACACTTTCAAGATCACCCAGTCTGTCCAGCTATCCAATTTATAGGGGAAGGATTTAAAACTGTAGGGGAAGGATTTAAGACAGCACAGAAGTTTACACTAGCTACTTATACATCAGCAGAGAGGCAAAAGGATTGTGAATATCTAGCCTATAATAGCAGTTACAAAACCCTTAATCATGGCATGAATACAACAATAAATCTGCTTTGTAAGGCTTGATCAAGAATATAAATATGCCATTATTTAAAGAAAGATACAAATTATTGAACAACTAATCAATTTCCATATTACTTCTAATCTGCCATCACATATTCATATCCGTCATGAATTTGGATTTCCTGCTCACAATAAGTCACAAAATCAGTATTACTGAAGGTGATCTCTCTCAGGCAGAAAGTTCCCTAAATTTAAAGAAGTACATGCATCTAAAACAAACATGCCTCCGTATCGAGGGAAGCGCAAATGCAGACTCAGGCATTCTCAAATCAAAAGTTCTTTTTAAGTGTGATAATCTAATTGCTCTTGACTTCATAACTTCAAGCTCAACCCAATAATTTTCTAATAGTTAAGATGTTTGACAGAAGCAGTTTTACTATAAAAACACTTATTGTTTGAGATAGTAGCACAGAAGAATAATTACATTTTGTATGGCAAATGTATAATTACATTCCTCTGGTATTCTCTACTGTACATTGTGTGCATGTATGTGATAAGAATATTAGAAATATTCTCCATAAAAAAAATTAATCACCTGCAGTACTACTTATTTGGGTTCTCTGCCATGGTTTTCTTCAGTTTATAAAGAACCTGCTATTCTGCCATGAATCTCAGCATTCTTACACTGGAAGAAAATATTTCATGTCCTCATTTTGTTCTTCAAAATGAAAACATCTAATGATTATTGTACCTAATCATATCCATTTTACATTCACACTCACGTGCCAGCTGAGTTTTCCAGCTCTCTTTCATTATCTTTGAAGCATCACAGAAGAGCTAAACTGTAAACTGTATGCAGCACAAAACTTGGGCTATTTTATCAATAAACTTCATTGAATTTTACCAATATAGATCAGTATAACTTGCCTCATAATGAAACAGTGATGTAGAAAGGTCAAATGACCTTATCAACCTCACACAGCAATACTGAGAGAGAGGACATAACTCTTCTGACTATCCCAGTAATATTGTCTCTGCACTGAATCCCATTACAAGTTACTTATTAGCTGTGGTGTTTTCACTAAATCTGTGAGTCTGGCCAAGGTATCCACAAGTTCTGTGACTCTGATGGATTTCCCTAAGTAACCGCTGAGTGTACCACTTTCATTTTCCACTGTTAATTTGCCATACAGTCTGCAAATTGTTCAGCTTGGATTACTTGAGTCTAATTTTCTCTTTTTCTAAATGATGAAATGCCTGTAGTTCTCACAAAGCATCAGTAAGGTGGTCCTTCAGACCAGACAATGCAACATCAAGGCTAAAGGCAGCAACTTGGCTAGAATAACATGACTACAGACACATCTTAAAAAACAATTTAGGAACAATCATTCTGAGAACAAGTTATGGAAACTGCTCATATGAATAGAGTTATCAGCACTAATTAAAATTCTAATTGATTCCTGGCTTTGCATGCGACTTCCGTGATGCTGTTTCACACCGGCTAGAACAGGTCAGAAGTAGCAAAAGGTCAGAAACAACAAACTTTGCATCTGAACTTAAAGCTTGCTATAATGCTGACTAAATTTAATAGTGATGGACTGGGGAGGGGGCTGTATTGGTTATTTTTGGTTTTTTTTTCCTAAACCACTGACAGGGAGAAGATTGGCTTATAGCCTTCCAAAAAAGGAGGGCATTCTGAAATAATCTTATTAACTTCTAGATTTGTATTTTTATTAATTTTGTCAAATTAACAGTCAAAAATGTCATCTAATCAGAAATTTGACTTCTTAAAAATAAACTTTACATTTGTTGAATACCCAGTACATAGAACAAGATTTGTGATCAACAGTACAGCTGGTCACAAAAATGCAACATAAGTTTTATATTAACTATTTTCTGTCCACATAACTCCAGTGCCTAGAATTTAAGATTCTGAGCCACTAAGGATTGCACAGATACCTGCTGCAATTTTAGTTTCCTTTGTTGTCTCATTTAGTGCCTCCAGAACACTCTCTCTCTAAAGCAAACACTAACATACTTGTGTATAGTACTGAAAGAAGACCCTAATGATTTACAATACAATCAGTGACCATAAGATAAATAAATATTTATTTTAGAAAAATAGACTTTCTTGTTCCAGAAGCTATGTGAAATTTTTAAAGCACATGATCAATTTCAGTTTTATGTAGATAACAGTATACCTATAGGCCTGCCTCTGACTTATTCATTATCTACCGATATACTAGACTAAGGAAAGTATTTTGAGATAGATACAGTCCTTTGATGCATTAATTGAGACTTACTTTCGTTTCTCCAAGGGAAAAGATGAATTAATGAATCACAAATTTACATAAATTGCATCAAGGTTTTTTTTTGTCCTGGATAATATATGCCAGATTTTTTTAAATTCAGTTCTTCACAAATGTCTATAATAGATGATTTCACAATTGATTTTATTGTAACAGGTTTTATTGGTTTGTATTTTGTGAGTGAAAAGAGGAGTTGGAAAGGGAAAAGAGAAATCTCAATATAAAATGTGGCTTTAATATTAATAGAAGAAGAAATCACAACAAAAATATCAGCAAATACAGTATGCTAATAAATAATATTTGGTCTTTCTGCCCTATGACTTTTAAATTCTGTGCCATTGTAAAGAACAGAGTTCAAGAGATGTGTATGATCATATTTCAGTGTGTCTGCTACATATGATGTATTCCGCAAAAAATTTGCTTACAGACATTATTGTTATTGCACATCAAAGAAGAAGGCGGGAACAATTAGAAGATTAAGTTCCCATGTTTAATAGTAAAATTAGTATTCCATTGAAAGACTCAGACCTTCATTTAGAAGAGACATTGTTCTGATGGTGGTATGCATGTGTTTTTATAGGAAATGTGCATGCATGTATTCTTGTCTTAAGTTTTCAACTCTTTTCCTGTGATCACAGTCAAATGTGCTGGAAGATATACTGACCACATTTCACTTAGAGTTCCAAGGGAGAAAATTCTCTCCAAATATCCAGAGATTTGAAAAAAAAAACGCTCAGTGAAATAAGTGCTTATAAAATTAATGAAATTGTATCATTATTGCTTTCAAGGACTTTTATAATGTCTAGTTAGAAAAAAAAGTTTCTGTAATATCATCCATAAACATAATGAAGTCATATAAAAATACCTTTTTCAATTAATACACAACAATCAGCATTATGATCTGTCAAACAAACATCTTCTTACAATCAAAAATTTAAAGTATATTATTAATTTCCTATCACATTTTAGAGAGTCATCAGTGACGTGTGTTACAGATGTCAAAATAAAGGAAACATCTTGGCCTACTTTATGTTGTTAGTATAAAATCTAGTTTATTTACTAAGTAACATAACTAGAAGCATTAGATTGTGGATCCAAACACCTATACCCCCACTGTAAGAGAGAAATATCCAGGAGTTTTCTGGAAGTGGTTTCCATGGATTTTCAACAATGGAGTAAACTGAAAGTCTCTCCATAAATTTTTCAGGTCCCAGAGAGCTGTTATATTGGCATCACATGGATCATATTGTTCATTTTAATGATGTAAAATGCCGGCATTGACTTTCACATAAATGGTCTCCATAAAGTTCCATCTGCTATAGATTGGAAAATTAATTCTCCTCTAATGCTACAAAAGCTGTCTTATTTATCATGACTAAATAAATCCAATATTTCAGTCATTAAGAATTCAACACTGGAAACAGCTGGACTTTTTAGATTTAAACCAGGAAATAAATTCACTAGCAGAGGTCTACAAAACAAGATCCTAAAACTCTGAAGGACTTTAGAACCCATCAAGCAGTCCTTTATTAGGGAAACAATATTTATGGAAACTTCAAGAGTCAAAATTAGCTATAACCCAATGAAAAAAGTATTTCTCCGTGCACCCCCTGTCCGTCCCGTGTGTCCCGTCCCGTCCCCTCCCCCCGGCTTCTTTTAAAAAAATTTCTCAAGGCTTAGACTGTTCCAAAATAAGCAATTCCTGCTGTGTTTTCAAGGAATTGAATGATAGCAGACTTCTAATGCTTAAAGAACTAATCACAAGATGTATCCAGGTTATCGTGTTTGTTAACCATATTCACTGTTGAGGAACGGGCAAATACTACTTACCTCTCTGTCTACAGGTTTTAACTTATGATAGAATCTCAGATCATGGCTCTTTCACTCACTACATAGCGATATAAGATCAGGGGGGGGAAAAAAGCATATTTAATTGTGATGAACTGAGTTAAAACTGTAAAGTTTAAGACAAAATAAATCTACTTTTAGAAATATACAGGCTGAACAGGACACAAGTACTCAGGTAACGGGAAACATACTGAAGCATGCTTTAATAAAATATGAAACAGATCACCTAGAAATTCTTCTTGTGTGCTTGTATGCTTTTCTGTCTGTTTAAAATTTATGCATATTAAGAGAATATTTTAACTATGCAGTTCAGATCTTTGGAAGATGATTTCGAGACACTGACAGTGTAAAGTTGAAATGTCAACCATATGCACAGACTTCCAAGAGAGAGTTTGAGTATCGGACATTTTTTAACTTAATGTATTCCTTATTAGCTGTGGCTGATATGTTTTTCACTTGTTGACACTTGTAAAAGTTCCGATAATTGTAATTTATGGGGGTTTATGATTTGTTATTCTTTTATATTTTTAAATGTTTCTTCTATGAACAACTTAAGCAAACACTCCTATCAGATTGGCAAGTGTCAGAGTGTTCAGGCAGACTCTTTTTCATAGAGGTAATTTTGTGGATGTTCTGCAATATCCTATTTGATCTTTGTCTGCCCTCATCCCCACAGTGTTAAGTGTTTTCCAGTAGTTCAGTAAGCTGTAGGACTAGCATCTTGCATCTCTCTTCTTGTTTAGCGCAATTAACCACTACTTTTTTTTTTTAATTTATATTTATTCATTTTAATCCTCACGAAAGGTATAATTAAAATAATTTAAATGAGAACAATGTCCTCAATTCAGCATTTGAACCTCCAGCCCACTGGAGCCAGACATTTTCTGTTAATATTACTCAGGAAACAACACACTAAAAAATATCATGCCTTAATTGTTTCAGTGAGATGATGAGGTACTCACTAATATAACTTCATTCAAATTTCATGGAAGTCAGAGACAGTTTTTATTGACTTTGGAGATGACTTTCCAAGAGCAGAGGTTAAAACCATCATTGCAGTAGCTCCACCGGCATAGAAAAGAAAGTCAGAATATGTGTATCAGCTGCAATATGAGTATCACCAAAAAGTATGCATGCTGAACCATGTATTTGGTTTTACAAGTAAAAAAGGAAGGAGAAAAACTGCTTATAGTGGAAGAGAAAGAGTAGACATCCTAAAAAGATAAAGGAAACTTTTGTAGTTAATTGTCACAATAAAAGTAAATGATGGTATATACCCTGTAAATATTAAATGTTAACACAGAGAATATTATTGGCACGTTAAGCTTAATCTCAAGAAACCTTTCTCTTCATATATTCAGTTTTTTCCAATAATATGTTATCTTTCAATAGATGAATTTTTCAGTGTATATTTCCACCTAAGAACAAATCTATTCCTTGTGAACACTATTACATGTATATAATTAATTGCACATATTTCGTTTTTAGCCTAGACAAGAGATTTTTTTAAAGAATGAGAGAAGGAAAAATCAACAACAAAAAGCATGCTGAAATTTTCATTTTACCATAAATCCACAGAACTGCATTACCATAGTTTGGAGTTCTTATCAAAATCTAGACTCAGCTGCGCTCAGCCTGTTTTCAACTGTAAACAGAGCTGTGTCTCACATGAGTTCATGCTTAACTGAGTAAGTGATGCCACGTGGAGGACAGCATCCAATAGTTCCGCTGTGAACTGTCTGAGGAGCACCTTGGAGTGGGCATACGTTCTCGTTCAAGGCTGGGCATTTGGAGAGCACTGCCATACTGAGTTCCCAGGCACTGGCAGCAGCCAACTGCCCTGGCACCTGCCCTACCCCCCCTGCCAGTCACACGCTATTTATTTACCTATGCCCAGAGATGCGCTTCATTTCTGGCCTCTCCTTTTGCAATAGAGAATCCCATATTCTGCTCCTTGCTGAAATTTTTTTTTTTTTTAAAAGGCACTCAATTTCTATGATCAGTTGCTGTAAAAAAAGTGTAGACAGTCTTTTGAACAAAGATTGGGAATGTCATCTCCACCTTCTCAGCACTGCAGTGTCCATATTCTTCCTCAAATCTGCACTTACCTGCTTCCTAACACTAAGGAGTAACTGCAGTTCCCTATGATACGCTCAATTCCATATTTTGCTCGTGGGCAGACACACAAACCCACTCTCTAAAATTAGATTGTGAAGTTACTGTTCAACTCGGTGCTTCCTGCAGAGCAGTTGTGAAGATTACAGGTAAGGAAAATGTCCGTCCATATTGAACACCTATAATTTCTGACTTTCTCATAGAAGACATACTCTAAAAATTAACCCACACTTACGAATTGTATTTGAAAATGTTTCATACCTTGACGGTGTCGAGAGGCGATAATGCCAAAATAACTGTGAGCTTGTTCAGCCTGAATTAACTACAGATACATGTAGCCAGTCTCAGAAAAAGTAAACTATACACCAACTACAAATGACACATTTGGAATGTATCTCATTTTACATAACCTATTTTTAATTAATTTTTATCAATATGTACATATTATTAATTCGATAGCAATGTACCATAATATATACACACTATTTTTTAACAAAAGCTAATATTATACACTACAGAAAGATCAAAAAAAGTGTACATGAGAGAAGTGTTCCTTTAAAGAAAAGTATAATCATTTGGCATAAACAGAGTAGAAATTGTAGATATATATATTTCAGGAAATCCATTTGACCAATACGATGTAAGTGCATCACCTGCTGAGATGAAAGACAAGCTCCATTTTAACTCCTGATACCACTTAACTTTTATGACTAAAATTCTTCCAGTGACAAGTAAAAATAACCTATATTCCTAATTTTGCCACAAGGCTCAATAGATTCGTTGACTTTAGTGAACGTTTTTTTGTGGAAGTAGCTGCCTTAGTCATGCAAAACAGATACCACACAGCTTTTTTTTGTATAGCATTTATGGCAGTTAAACACAAATGGAAGAAATGTTATTTTCCCCCAAATTCAGAGTATGTTCAAGTTTCTATGGAAACCTTGAACACCTGAACAGAGAAAAGCAGCAAAGGGTGAAACTATTCTCCTTGGTTTTCACTGTTTCCCTTCTTCTCTCTTTGATCCATGTAGACGTGTTTCATGTATAATTCACTTTATCCTGTTCCCTGTTACTCCTTTCACTCTTCATATATCTCCAGGACTCGGGAAATAGCCCATTGGCTATCCAGATCATTTTGAAGTTTGATGACCAATATTTAAACATTTTCAGGTCCCTGGTATTCATGATTTTATACGTTCATTTATTTCAAGTCAGCAGAGCATAGAAAAAAACCTACCAGAGACTGTAAGAAGAGTACTCAGGACTGACAACTGTAACTCTCATGATCCTGAGAGATCTTCATCAATGGCTGCTTAAAAACTCTGGGTTATGCTCACATAAAAATCTCAGAGGTGGTTGCAGACACAGCTCAAAATGGATATAAACGACACAAATCAAAGAGATCTCTAAAGAGCCTTTGAAGTGTTAAATTGGTTTCTCTTGAAACAAAAGACTACAAACTATGTGAACTAAGCACAAAAAAGCGTTATGTACTGAAAAGCAGTTTTACCGATAGACCTCAGATGACCAAGGAAACAAGAGACTAGAAAACTGCAGAAATGTAATTCTCATTTTGTCACCTAGATTTTTCTTTCCTTCTTCTCTAGACCCAGGTGTAGCTTAGCCCTGCCTACATGCAAAGAGCAGTGGAAATCTCACTTTAATTATAGCCAGTTGCTGAGTAATTTTGAAAACACCTACTCATTGTAGGTAAATAGTACAACTTGCCACAAAAGGTGCTATAAGGGTCGACTAACCAATAGTCAATAAACAGTTCTAAAGCACTCACATGAAGATCACTATAAGCCAGACTATTTTTTCCCTGACTTGCATTACTTTTTGTGAGATTGATCCCCACCCACATGAGAAAAAAGCAATGCCCATTTGATAAAAGATTTATATGGTTGTACTAAAGTCTTAAAGCTTCAATAAACCCTGTGAACATACTCAGGTGAAAGATATAAGAAATGCAGTTGATGGGAAATCATCCCTCCTTACTATGACCTGTAAATATTATGTAATGGGATTCATGATGCCCTAATACTAAAAGGCTTGAAAATAAAGTGTTATTTAAAAAACATGTAAGTGAAAATGTATGAAATTCTGTGGAGAAGCTCTTATTCTATGAGAACGGTCCATCACAGGATGATCAGAAAAATGATTCCCTGCAAAGATCTTCAGTCATAGCAGTGGATGCAGGCAGTGTTTTTTGTGAGGGAATGAAGCACAAAGTGCTTTTTGTGTAGTATATAGAAAGACACTGGACAACTACAGTTATTGATCATGACCTTTGGACTGGTATAAATGCTCAGTTGCTTACAGTAACCTCAGACAAAAAATTCTTCTGCACTTACAGTACATTTCTTCAACTGTCGATTGGAACTGTGCAGGAATCAGAAATGGCATTCTGCCTTTACACGTCTGCAAAGCTCTACAGATACACACTGACTAGTGACAATAAAGCTAATGGAAATTATTTCTGCACATGTTGTTCAATACTTTGTGTCTCCATTAGCTTTCATAATACAGATACCTCTTTGGAACACGATGTCCTGCAACAGGACACATCCAAGTGCCCGACGTGCTGTGCCAATTACTTTTCACTCCTATAAACTGCCTGGTTTTATATATTTGCTCCCAGTACTTTTCTTATATCAGGTGATTTCACTTATGTCAGGTGATGTTAGTCTTTCAGAAGTTGAACTTCTTCTTATGATAGCATTTCTGTATTTTGGCCTATTTATATTTCCCATTCCCTCAAAATATTTTGTTGGCAATAGACTTACGTAAATACAGACTGGGCTAGCACTGTTAGTCCTCCATAATATCAAATATTTTAGCAACAGTACCTTTAAGGAACAAGCATACCACAATGCCCTTTCTGTTACATTCCATTTCTGCCCAAGAATGTTTCTAAATAACTTCTGTAAACTTGCTTCTTGTATACAAAAAATGTATGTATGCCTTTTTGAAAGCAATATTCCAAATTATGTGGTTGCATCAAGAAATGAGAGCTATATCTGATCAATTACCAATGATCAGAGTGCATAAATGCGAAGATTTTTGTGTATATTTAATATCATTGTAATTCTAATTTCTCCCCATCAGTACAACTGACTTCCTCATTTTTACTGGCATATTTCAAAAGGAAGTACAATCTTTCAAGACAATATTTTTTGTTTGCTGTATTACAGATATTGACCTTGAAGGTATAGTTCACTAAATAGCACTCAATAAGACATGAATAAAAAAAAATCAATACACTGCTTCGATCTCAAGTTGATCAACTATGTGAACTGAACAGCATTTCCCTCTGATAATATACAAGCTTCTTATACAGAGGAAATGTTTGATAAAGGTATATGCTACAGCTGTGTGAAAAAATAAAACAGATCTTCGAAAGCTGTAGATTAAGTGAATAAGTGACATAATGTATGCAGTTATACAAACGCTCAATTGCCAGTAATTGTCTTGTTTACGCACTAAATCAGTATTTTGTCATGCAACTTCAAAAACCTTCCATGCAGCACATACCAACACTTTTTCAGTGGCTCATCTCTTCCCTGAGGCTTTGGAATTGAAGTGATGGTTCAACTTTACTTACACAGCAAAATTTTTCTTTCCGATGATGCTGGTGCATTTCTGTGAATAATTCAGTGGAAGACTCATGTGAGTAAGCATGCAGCTGATGTGAGGTGCCATTATGAAGAAGTGTGGTACAAACAAAATGGCCGCATATTTTCTCCTAAGCTACTTAATTAGAAATGTTGAAAGAATTTTTTTTGTAGATGCAGCTTATTTCTTTGTGATCGAACACAAGGATTCAGTACTTCCCTTAGAGGCTTTACATTAGACACATATTTCTTCCATGTAAAGTCTTTTAAAAACTGTCACAGTGCTTCTAGTCTGCAGGTAGATCAGGGAATCTGTGCAGAAAAAAGTATTAAAACTGTCTATTTGAATGATAGAGCTATTGAAAAATGCATTAAAAACCACAAATATTATTTATGTCATTACTTCTCAGCATTTGACACACTACAAATAAAGGACTGAAGTCCTTAGAGTTGACATAATTCCTTAAAAGTGCCCACAGTGGTAAGAAACAAACCAAAAAAAATTTGTAAAAAAAAAAAAAATTTGAGTTTTTACAGGGTAGCCTTTTCACTCTTTAGGCTTCTAGCTCTGATTTGGTTTCCAGGGACAGGACTAGCAAACTGTCCCTGGAAAGGCCTGCAGGATTCTTATGAATAAACTCTTATTGCTTTCCTAGTTGACTATTAAGTTGCCACGTGCATAGTGCGTCAAAGCAGAGCACATTTGAGTAATGGTGGCCCATGCGTGACCTGAAGGGTAAGTTCTAATGTCGACAGGGCTGTCTTTGAGATTAGTTTCATAAATTCTTTTCTGCTTTAAGAACTGTGCCTTCAGTTCAAACTGTTTCTTGCATAAATTTTCACTTCCCTGTTTTTAAATTAATTTGGAATCATTTATAAACCAGTGTCTTGAAAACTTCAGTGGTAGCATCTATTATGGGTAATGCAAATGTTAGCATTGAGTATTGCTGAATGCTTAATAAATCCTTACAAGTAGAAAGGAGGAGGAATGGAATAGGTCAGCACTTCATGAGTCCTGTGTTAGATAAAGAACACTGACAACAAATAGCTCTGAAATACTGGTAGTCTTGTGTTGTGATTATTACACACCAGAAACATTTTGAGTAACTAAGCTCAGGATTACTTGTAGACATCACTGATGAAGGCAGGGACAGCTTTTATTAGGCCTAAGGGTAATAAAAGCTAAGCGGTCAAGGTAAAGATGAACTGTTGATTGTATTTTAAAATTACAATAATTAAGACATTAAGAGATTGCTGGGTGACACAGAAACTAAGGCAGAAAAAGAAATTTTTCTGGTTTCAGGTAAGTGTCTTCTTCATAAGGTTGTCACCGCTTTTCAAAGGACAGAGGTTTTTTTGTATATCCATATTTATAGATGCAAGGCTTGTAACTGATGAGAAAATTTCATTTAAATAATACGAGGCACATCAGATTTGCTCTATATAGAGATGTGTCAGTTTATGATTTTGTATATGAATTCACCATGAGACAACTACTTGGCCATGAAAATAGTTGTTTCATTTTATACATATTTTTTAATAATTGCACAAATCCTAGTAACTTATTATTTTGAGTAAATACTAGTGATTTATCATTTGATCTTTCACTTCACTGAATTCCTTTAAAACTGCGAGATAACAAGCAGTGATATCTAAATTAAAGGTCTTTACCAATCATAGATAAAAATGAAAGCTGCAGTAGTATTTTGCAAATTCACCAAAACATGTTCAACTAGAGGAAACACTGTTCCCTCCAGTCTGAACTCGTTATACATGATACAACGGTGACATTCATTAGCTTCTCCATTAGGGAGTTAACGTCATCAGGTTCCTGCAGGCCAGCACAAGTTGTCACTTCACATTGTCTTCTCCTTTGGACTCTATTGTTCCTCGTTTTCTCTGGATGACACAACACAGTGCAACACTGCAGGAAGTTAGCACTTGTCATCACAGTGACATTTACGGCATTTAATTAAAAACAGTAGAAATGCACAAAAAATGTGCAAGACTCACACTTTTCTGCTTCCTGTCAGCCCAGACATAACTCAGCCTGGGAGACTGTAAAACTTGGTCTGATGAAACACACAACCCATGGACAATTGCCTTTAAATGAGAAATGCTGTTAGTGCAGAATAGCAAGCTGTGGCCATTTTCACACAGGTTTATAATTAATTAGTTAAGACTGCATGACCCTGTTCTCTGAGGCTGCATAATCACCATGACATTTCATATAACACACAAACTATTAGTGAAGCACAACACTGAACAGCTGCTTAACTTACAAGCTGCTGCACCAGTGCGTTAGTGTAAGATGATGTAACAAGTAAAACAGATACTGAGACTAAGCACAGGCACATTTGCGGTACTAGATTTTGGTTTGAATTGCATGAGTTAAGCCACCTACAAAACAACTTAAAAGAACACATATGTACACATGTATAGGACTTTTTTAGATTGATATGAAGTGGTTCATTAATTCTAACTGCATGAAGAAACTGACATAAAAAAATTAACAGCAGAGGAAATATATATGCAGAAAGACACGCTGTCACTATTATGCCAACATATTTCATGTGGGCACTAGAATATACAACTAACATGAAAACAAGATTCTTGTACACTTCCAGTATCTTCATTTAATCAAATATTCACTGCAGATTGCCACAGAAATACCTTCAGTTCTGTAGGTTTCAATATGTTATACATTTGCAAAGTGCAACTTAAATATTTTCTGACAACCTGTATGTTCACTTCTTGCCTTTAACCGTTCCTGACCTCAACCATGCTATTGTCTGCGAGAGTGGTGTTTTTTCTCCTTCAGCTGGCCATCATGCCAAAATCCAAACCCTTATCACTTTTGGAGACTATGTCAAGAAGAAAATGTCGCATTTAGGCAACTCCAAGTTACACAAAACGACATCATTTTGCTAATTTTCTCGGCAACATGCAATACTAAATACAGTCTTTTTTCTGTCCTTTTTACCAGCTTTTCATTTAAGTTCAGGTGCTCATTCCTTTCCTTTTGGAATTCTCTATGTTCTGTCTCAGGATGTGCCAAAGATTCAGCAACGCCTTAGGAGGAAGGCCTTTTCCTTCTTCAGCAATGGAGCCCTGACTATGCAGTAAATTCCTCTAGGACCTCAGCAAGCTGCATCTTTTTTACTTTCCTACCTCAAAAAAAATCCCTCTCTTCAAACACTGTCCCCATTTCTACTTTGTCTCATCCGAACGCAATAACACAGAGTAAAAAAAACCAACCCCATAGAAACCGTAGTTCTAATACCTTATTAAAACATGAGAGTACCCAATACTTTTCTGCTGAAGAGCAGGTGAAAGAAGTATGTAGGCATACTGCTTTCGAGGCATTACGCAAAGCTACTGATAGTGTGTCAAAAATCCCCATAGAAAAGAACACTTTGAATATTGAAAAGATACAAATGGCATAAAGCATCTAAGGACACGCTGAATTTTGTCACTTTGACACATATCTAGTTCGTACTTTCTTTCCTAGCTTGAGAAACATACTCTGAAACAAGTCCCATTTGTTAGATGTAATTAACTACCTCTGGAGCATTTTGACACCATCTACTTTGGAAATGATATTTAGTGATATGACTGAAATAGAGAATGGCATAACATTGTTCTCTGCTTAGAGAAGAATATTTTCTGCATTGCACGATCTACTGAGCAAATAGTGCAAAATAGTCTCTGTGAATTAATTTGCAGTAGGAAGGAAATATCGTTCAAGATTAGGAAAAACCCAAGGAATTCGGAACTTCTTCAAGAGCATACAACTGCAATTAATGTTCCAGGAAGAGGATATGCAATTTACGCAATTACAAAATAATGTAACATTCTTTTGTCACTTAGCCCACGACACACATAACCTTGGACCTTTGCCTGCCTGCTGCTGCCTTTTACAGAATTCAGAATGAGGATAGCTGACAGCTTGCTGAGCTCTCCATCCTTTGCTGTGGAACTTGCATAGTGCACAAAAGAGTTGAAAAATACTCTTTTTTTAGAATTTTTTTATGTGAAATTTCTTCATACTTAAGTTAGAGGCACAAGTTGCACTTAGTACTATAGATTATTATTAATAATGAATAGTTGTCCAAAGCAGCTCACATCAAAATATTGAATCTTACTTTTTCTCAAGTTTAAAGCAGCAGTTTCTAGGATTTTGGGTTTATGCTTATGTAGTTTCTTGAATCAACTCTCTGTACATCAAGTCTGTCCCTTGCAGTCTGTATTTTTTTAATACTGTATTGTTCTGCCCAGAAAACATAAGTTCTTCAGCTGAAAGGAAAAGTTGTTAGCTTATGATCTTTTGTGTCCTGACAGAAATAATTATGCCCAGCTGAACACAAAAAGGCCCTTCTTAATTATCTTGTCCAGTCAGTCCCACTGTATAGCCAGGCTTTGCAAACTTGTTATAAGAATTAGTTACAAAAAAGCCTTGAAAACAAATTTAATGATATGGCCTCCAAAATGTCTACAGCAGTGCAATAATACCATCGGGGGAAAAAGTGGTAGACTACTTTGACAAGACAGAACAAAAAAAATCTCTACTTGAGATTCATTTGAAAATAGTTCAATGGCCAAAAATTTGTAAGTCATAAAAACGACATAATAAAGAGAAAAGCAAGGCTATGTAGATAAGATCCTGTGTAAGTTAAGGGCTTCAGCTTTGTATCTTTATTCTTACAAATCTTTTATTTTCTACCCAATTTGCAAAATCCCACTAAATAGCCCATATGTGACAAATTAGAAGTCGTCAACACTGAATTATTTCCTTAAAATAAAATTTACAGTTTTCCAGTATGGCCATAAATGTCATTTCCCACGGCGAGAAAGATGAACTGACCTCACAGCAGTCTATTCATGGATCTCTTGGCTTTTCCAATGGGCATCTTCACAGATCAAAAGAAGGCACATAGCTCCCAACTGGGATTGCCAGTAGGGCAAGATAAAAAGAAAAAGTTAGGATTGATGAAAACATTTTCCCAGTTAATGCCAAGTTCTTTCGATCAGACCAGGGAAACCTAAAAAAAAAATCACTTGGAAGCATTTTTAAATATAACATTTTAAAAAATATTTCATTATTAAACACACTTACTTTTAAGTATCTCTGATATACTAGAATGATTTTTTTTAAAGTATTTTCTATATTTTAATTTTTCCAATGACAGATTTCATATTGGTAGCACTGGTAGGTTGTATGATAATGACTTTTAAAATAAAGGAACAATACTGTTCCTGAAATAAAGTAAATTTGATGTTACAGTTTGGTGGCCTTCAACTGCTTCCAGTTGTTGTAAATGAGAAAGGAATCGAAACAGAGAAACACTTTCCCAAACATGTAATACATATTTTAAAGAGATAGCATACTCAGGCACACTAAGCAATAATAATTTTATGGAGAAAAAGAATATTTGTGTTGCACAGATGTGTGCTGAGTGTCTTTCTGGATAATACAATAAGCATTTCATTTTAGGCAGCTCAAAAGAAAAATATTTCTCTCCTGTTCTTGAGAATAAGAAGGCTGGTAATGGTGACACAGAAATACAAAAGATGTAATAAGCTTCCAGCCCAAATCTCAAGGGGATTATGATCTACTTTTATAATGCCTTAGAACTGCATTTCTTCTGTGTATTACAAATTTTGAGTGAAGCCCAGTGAGAGACTAGACAAAGACTAAAGACAAAATATAATCCTCATCTCGAGCATTAAAATCCAGTATTTTTTGTTCTTGTTTTTCTTTCTTTTGAGAAACTGGGGGGTGTGAGTAATTAAAGGAAATCGCATACCTTAACACAGTTACTGCATCCCTGCTGAAAGGATGGTTTTGCTGGTTATGATGCACTGCAGTTTACAGTCCAATATATTAAGGAAATAAAGACTGCTTTTATCACTACCACACATTGAAGTGGGAGCTCCTGTAGCTCAATTTCTGTTGAGCTGGATAACCTGCCCTATTGCTTAGACTAGCTCTGGCCAAGCAGAAGCACAGGAAGAAACTGATGCAGACTGTATCGAGCATGTAGACATCCCAAAGTCATCCCATGAAAAATAAATATGTAAAACCTACATTTGAATTCTACTTTTTTGGTACTAATTCTTGATGAATGACAATCTAATTCCAAATCAAATATTCACATTGACTGTGACTGGTTTTGCTCCCTTGTCCCCTTTGGCTTTGTTCTTAAACTAACCAGAAAGTATAATGTCTGCAAAAGGTTTTTGTCTAAAAATTCATTCAGCCACCCTATCCTCTTATCTTTTTACTTAGAAAAAAAACAGTCTCTTCCAGAGACTATAAATGATTTCTGACCGAACAAGATATCTCACAGTGCCTCAGAGCTCTTCTCTTATAAGTAATATCAGATTAAATGATTCTTTAGTTGAACCTTGGACTGTTCAGAAAAATAAAAAGGGAACATACAAAGATTGCCCCCTTTTGACTTCTGTAGTGCTGCCAACTTTTTGAAGATTTGTGTCAATGCAACGATTAAAAGACACATATGTGTAGCAAAAAGCTGCAGATGACTCCAGCTTAGCAATTCTCAAAACTCTAAAATGACATCTCTAAAACTCACCTGAAAATGAGATATCTCAGTGCCAATCTCAGCCTAGCCTCCTCTAACTCAGCAGTCTGTCACTCCTCACCCTCAGGTAAAATTAGGGCAGCTCAAAATCTTGCTGTGGGGCTGATGTGGAGTTTTGTCTATTCTCAGACAGGGCTCTGACTGTTGCCTCTCACTAGCATTGTGTTTGGTCAGCATTGCCTACTCTGGTGCCATGGCTGGGCTCAGCAGTTCACACATGGTTAACACGTTCTGCTGACACAGATTCAGGAACATTCTGCTGTACCCAGATTACTACTCCCAGAGAGAACAAAGAGGTTGTAATGCTCATGTTTTAGCACAGTTTTAGTACATTAATGACCTAATTAGTTTAAAACCGAAGCAAGCTGTTCTCTGGATAGCCCACCTTGGATGGGAAAAGTTCCACCTAGCCAAGTGTACACAGAAACTAACTTCTCAGCATGGTTTGGCTCGAAAGAATACCTCTGCTCTGCCGATATCTATGTATTCACCATTAGAAATTAATTATTTTTCATCTGAGACTAAGACCAGTCAGGGAACAAACAAAAATTTCTGAATTAAATCACATTTAAGATGTTATTTCTTTTTATGTCAACTCTCTTTGCTGACTTCAATTCTTTCCAGCAATTTGGGCTCAGAGCATTTAATTATTGTTTGTTTCTAAAAGGAAAGATGCTTCCCTTGCCAGGTAGGCTTTTCAAGTTCTCGCAGCTTTATTTTAAACAAATTCTTAATTTCCTAGGTACATGTTAATGTTGTGAGAATGTTCTTTCTGTCACAAAGAGACAATTGCAAGTATGGCTGCATATAAAACACAGCAGCAGGGGACAAATTTTGCAAATTAGCCATAGCCAAAATGTTACATTTTGTGATTTCCTTAGCCCAAAGAACATATAACCATAATTTTTTTCTTCAGAAATTGGGATTATTTTATGTGTTCATTTCCAATAACCTTCTAAGGGAAACACCACAGTGTGTGTTACGCCTATGCTTTAATTCCCAGATATCAAGTCAGGAGAAGAATTCAGATTAGGCTCAGGCTGTAGAAGGGAGACAGAAAATTATGCATAGTTCACAAATTGGTTAATAAACACTTCAGCTAAATCCATAAAGCTGATACATTGATCAAAGACAAAGTATCCTGCAGACTCATTCAAAAACAGTAATGAAATCTGGATTTTTCTGTCATGTTGTTTTGGTGGTGTTCTGGTTTTGTTTGGTTTTCTTAAAAAAACAGATTCCATTTGGACAGAGCATTTAGAAATAAACCTTGCGAAAAATAGAAATGCTAATGTGACTAATAGCACAGTACAGGAAGGGTAATGACATACTAATGAAAAGTGGTATTACATGAATGCTTCATATTAGATTATTTAACTAAATGTCTACATATAACATAGAATTCTGATGGATTACAGTTCCAGTTCAAGAAAAAAATGATATAGGTTTGGAAGCATCACTCTCCCAACCAAGAGGACAGCAAATACAACATTGTAGAAGAAATCAAAAAGGCTACAGAGATTGAAATCACAACTATAACAATACTTCAGTTGTCCCATTATTAGGGTAATAAGGGTAAACGAACTAGAGAAAGGTGCTGATATCAAACTTTTTATATGTGTGTCTTGGTTTGAAAGACAGGTGTCTGCGGAGGAAGGCAGAAGCCTCCCTTGAAATGGAAAATGCAACCCCCTTCCTTCCAAATTGTTATAATTTTGAAATTAACGGGCCTTCAGGCAAAGATATGGGGAATAGGAATAACAGTTCTTTACTAATATATATATATCACAAGGCAGGGGAAAAACAAACAACCCCCTGGTTTACAATGACAGAGTCAGAAATACAACCTGCCACCCTAACAGTCCGATAAAATGGTGGCTGCAGTCCTCCTGAAGTGATGGATGTAGCGATCAGGTAAAAGAGTCTGGTCTTCCTCCGAAGGTCCAGTGGTAGGTAGCTCTTGTCCTCTGGAACTCCAGTCGGGGCGGGGGAAGCTCCTCTGGGAATCCAGTGGAAGAAGGCTGCTAGGGTGTTCGAGATCTCAGTTTTTATTTGGCATGGACTGCTTGCCTCCTTCTCCCCGGGCGGAGCATCTCACAATGGGATGGGGAGTCGTGAGGCAGTTCCTTGATGGGCCATTAACAGGAGATAGTCCAGAGGGGGAGGCAGGGAGCACCGCCCCACCTGGTCTCAACAGCTCCTGAAGATGGTAATAGAATATTTTTTTTTCCTTTTGGCACATTTTACACTGTAACCTAGGACAATGTGTTAAAGGACCAGGCAAGTAGCAGAGTCACAAGCAGAGAAGCTTCCAGTTAAGGCTCAGGACTTAGTCAAAAATGTGTGGAAAAGAGACAATATTGCAGTAATCAAAACATCCTCAAATTCAGCTTCATTGTGGGTGCAACAACGTCCCAAAATAAGCTTAACATTATGTTTTCCCCTCCAAAGGAAAGCTGCATGAAAACATTGACATTTGCATCAAATCTTTGCAAAGTGGTGGACACAGTTGAAAGGCACTGTACCGGAAGTTTGGAGTAAATGCATGCAAGTAAGACTTGAGAAAGGACAAAATAAAACCAGCAGGATTATTTTTTTCACAGAGCTGAAAATCCTTACTTCTTACCCCACTGACGATTTGGGCTGTATGAAAGTTTACTCAGTAGAGCAGAATAAGTGCAAGTCTAACTGCTAAAAGATTAAAAATAAAACTTAGAGAAATCTCACACAATGAAAAGAGTACTAATGACAATTTAAATACATGTTTCTCTTTGTTTTGTGAGGAAGTAGAAAGCCAAGACAAGGTGCAAAGCATAAAATTAAGACTAAATTTTATCACTAGCTTTTTTATTTTTTATTTTTTTAACTCTGACCATATTTGGAGTGATTCGCAGGAAAAATCTCCATTCCTTGCTATATAATTCAAACCTATGTTTTTGCATATCCGGTCTTAAGTTGTTCCAAGTTTGAAAGACCCTAGTGAAACTAAAAACAGATATGACCGTTTGATAAAGCAAGTGGTATCAGTAATGTGGTGTTCCGGCTCATTTACTAGAACTGCAAAAAGGCAAATACTTTGGAGTCAGAGGATTTCAATTAACAGAACTGAAAGCTCAAAATTTTCTGTTCAACAAGATCTTCCTGAAAGTTTGAAAAATTGCACACAAAGCATGGAAATTTCACTAATACTGAAACAGTAGTCCAGCAAATCTTAAAGCGAACAATCTTATCTCTTTACCTTATGCACTGCAAAACCTAGTTCATTAAAGAAGTATTTATTCAGGAAGAAAAAGACCTGGCAAAAAAAAAGGCAAATAGTGCATCCCTAGCAGAAACGTGGAACGGTGAAAAATTAACACTAATCCAAGCAATGGCAAACGTCACTTTTTCCCTTTCAGAATTTGTCGCAATTTTCAAGCCAGGAATCAGAGAGAAGGTGCCAGTCCCAGCACAGTACCACAAACATAACCTGTCTCAGCATAAATCAAAGCCCCTCACCTCAGCAGTCACAAAACCACTCACAAAAAACCTTCTTCCGTGTTACCAGTGTCAACACTGCCGACAGATTACTGATGGTTTCTAGCTGCTACAGCGCACCATGAGAATCTATCACTACAACCATCAGGAAAAGAACAATTTCAGAAGAACCAGGCATCTCTGATACTCTGGGAGCCCTGCTTCTTGCCCCTCCTGTTTCTGGATAGGGAGATAAGGGAGGAACATAGGCCTTTTTATTTCTCCCTCTTTATTTACTCTAATAATATTTTAGGATTAATGCAAAAAATTATTTTAGTTAATAAACTTTCCTTAAAATACAAGACTGGCTTACCTAAGAGTCGGAAGAATACAATTTCTTTATTGTGCATTATTCTATTATAACAAAAAAATGAGACTAGTGTACATGGTATCATAGAGAAAACAGGAATTCAAAATCCATGGAGTAAGTTTACAGCCATGAGACATTCACAGCTTTCACTCTGGTGAAAACAGCTCTGCATTTAGAACTTTCAGATGCCTCTTCCCCCTTGCACATACAAGCTCATTTAGAAATATAAATGAGTGCTAGGTATATCACCTTTAAGAATATGCGTTATACCTCAAACATTTGAGTGTTGAAAAGCAGCGTGGGACAAATAGAGTACCTGTTGTACAAATCAGTCACTTCCCATTTCTTTAGGGAAATAAACAGAAAGCCATTATTCTCCTGAAGCTGTCTAGCGTGTTTATGACTGCATGATAGGTTTGTGAATAATTTCTTTGGAAGATGGATTAATTTCTTCTAGCACTGACTGAAAATGAACCATTTAACTCTAGACTGATATGGATGAAGACCAGGGATCAGTTCTGGTTTACCAAGTCGTTCTGCTAATCACCAGAAGATGTTTGTTTAAAAGAACAAAACAAAATTGGTGGTAATTAAAAATCTATGAATTTCTGATCATGGATTTAGAGGAATTTCATTTACTTTTTTTTTAAAACACAGATTCATGAATGGTTGCATGAGGAACCGAGATGTTAACACATGGTGGGCTTTCCATAGAGTTAGCTTTGCTTGGATCTTCTCTACTTAAGATAAAAATTCACTTCATAAAAGGTCAGAAAGGAATGCAAAACAATTTGGATCCTGCAACAGGTTTTTAAATATTGAAAGAAATTAATGAAAATTTCCATCTAGCTTGCACCGTGTTTGGTGGAGACATACATAGTAATTAGAAATTTGACAAAATGTGGAAGGGAAAAAGAATGGGAAATAAACCCAGAGAACTAAATGAACATTTTAAAAATAACAGGGACTGACAGTGAAATGAAGTGAAGGCATTTAGTTCAGCTTGGTTTTGAGAATTTAGACCAATTTGAAAAGTGACAGAACAAAAGATCTGCTTGCTTCAGAGCCTGGTTCTCACCACCAATCCATATTCTTGCTGTACCCACTTATTACAGCTGTTTCACTGTAAGCTTTTATGAAGCAAGTGCTTTGCATCAGTGAGTGTCTGCACTCTTCGTAGCATGGCTCGGTGCCTGATAGTTCTAGACATTGAAATTATTGCTAATAGATTAAGTATACAAGTTCTTAATTTATACGAAGGGTTACAGCATGAATCATAGCATTCATTCACCAGTGTGAGGAAACCCCTCAGCTCTTGACCTAAACAGCTTTGCCTTCTACAAATATTTAACACAAATCATAGTAGAGCAATTTTGCATTTTCCCTTATCAGTTTCTTCAAGCTAGTTCTCTAAATAGTGATTCTATCAAAAGAATAATTTTAAGAAAGCTCTGAAGGCAAGAAATTTTTGAGCTTTACTATACCTTACCAGTAAGATCAATTTCCTACAATTGATCTTTTAAGAACTGTTTTAATAATGCTACACTGACAAATTAAACGTTACTAGAAAGTAAAAATGTTCATTGTATTACTGGAAGAATTATGATAATAAAGATGATGATATGACAATATGGACTAAAAGCACTTAAATGGAGCCTGGTCATTTCCATTTTGAGAAGAATTTCCATTTTTGCAATAAAGCAATTTAACTATGCACAGAAAAATTAAAGAAAAATCCAATAACAGCAATTAAATAATTCTAGAAATAATAAAAAAGCAGGGTTTGTTTTCTGAAATGAGAATGGCAAATACCACGTATTTTCTTTTATAGTTCTGGTACTGTATTGGCATATTATACCCAGACAAAGCATACAATTCACTCTGTTTAAGCCATTTATGCATTAATCTACTCAGACAGATGAAAAAATTCTCTTCCTCAGCTGAGCCTAACAGGTTTTAGGAACAATTTCCTGATCTTGCATAGTGCAGGAGTACATACTAGATAATGTCCCGAGAACCACTCCTATCTCAGCATTTCTAATTTCATTGTATTCTATGAACTTGCGCAGCTGCAAGACCACAGGAAAAAAATATTTATTGCGCCTGTACTCAAGTAACTTAATACAAGCTTATTTAAAGCATTTTTTAAATTTACTTTGTTATATACAAGATTAACACACATTCGTCTGCCTAAAACCAGATAAGCTGAAGTGGGCAGGATATCATATTTTGTCAGAAAGTACTATATCTTTGCATTAACATAATGCTGGCTTTGCACTTCAGGTTTGTTCTGTTGTGATTGCTGACACAAAAAGAGCTGTCTAACCTATCTAACTTTGTCTTATTTTACAGTTGTCTTGATAAACCTGTTTGCCTTATGGTGGGAAAATCATCCATGATTCCTTGGGACGGAAATGCCAGGTTTGTCATGTTGGCTACATGGGTGAAGCTTCAGTTTCAAAACGTCTTTTGATCTCAGCTTGTTTGAAAGTGATCAGCATCATACTGGGTGGCTCCTAAGATGGATTTAACTGAATTTCACTAAGATCATGAAAGCACTGACATATAAAAAAAAATTCAAAGAACATGCCCTCACTGGAAAAAATTCCAGTTAGACAAACAGTCACTATTCTCCTATGGGCTTATAGCATGTTTTCTTATAATTGAGCAAATTATTTTCCCAACATAATGTGGTGGGTTGACCCTGCACAAAATGCCAGGTGCGCACCAAAGCCATTCTATCACTCCCCCTCCTTAACTGAACAGGAGAGGGGAGAGGAAAAAAGTAGCAACAGGCTTGTGGGGTTGAGATAAGGACAGGGAGATCACTCAGCATTTACTGTCACGGGCAAAACAGACTCCATTAAAGGAAAAATGTAATTTATTACCAATTAACTCAGAGGAGTAATGAGAAAGAAAACCAAATCTTAAAACACCTTGCCCCCACCCCCTCCCTCCTTTCCCGGGCATAACTTTGATCCTGATTTTCCTCCCTCCTCGCCCTAGCGGCACAGGGGGAAAACAGGGAATGGGGTTTGGGGTCAGTTCATCACACTGTTGTTTTCTGCCACTTCTTCCTCCTCAGGGGGGGGATTCCTCACACGTTTCCCCTGCTCCAGTGTGGGGTCCCCCTCACGGGAGAAAGGCCTCCATGACTTCTCCAACGTGAGTGTTCCCATGGGTTCAGTCCTTCATGAACTGCTCGAGTGTGGGTCTCCATGGTGTGCAGTGCTTCAGGAACTGACTGCTCCAGCTTGAGCCCCCTCACGGGGTCTCTAGCAGCAAACCTGCTCCAGCGTGGGCTTCTCTCTCCACGGGCCACAGGTCCTGCCAGGACCCTGCTCCGTTGCAGGCTTCCCAAGGGGTCACAGCTTCCTTCAGGCATCCACCTACTCCGGCGTGGGGATCCTCAACGGTGTGTAGACAGTCATCTGCTCTACAGCCATGGGCTGCAGGGGGACAGCCTACCTCACCATGGTCTTCATCACAGGCCGCAGGGGAATCGCTGCTCCGGCGCCTGGAGCATCTCCTCCCCCTCTTTCTGCACTGACCTTGGGGTCTGCAGGATGTTTCTCTCACATATTCTCACTCCTCTCACTCGCAGCAATTACTGCTGCACAACAACTTTTTCACTCTCTTGAATACGTTATCACAGAGGTAAAAACCGCTGTTGCTGATTGGCTCGGCCTTGGCCAGCGGCGGGTCTGTCTGAAAGCCGGCTGGCATTGGCTATAGCTGACATAGGGGAAACTTCTAGCAGCTTCCTACAGAAGCCACCCCTATAACACGCCCGCTACCAAAACCTTACCTCGCAGAGCCGTTACACATATAAAATATAATTTTGATATATTTGCATATCAAGCTCAACGAATTATACTCAAATAGCTAATGAGATGTATTAAATCATGTGCACTATGATTTCTGTTAAGATCATTGTTGGGGGAATAGAGAAAAAATTTCATACATTGGTATATCCCTGACAGGATAGTATAAAGAAAAAAAACACACCAAAAGGGACTGAATAGACTAGATATTAGATCTGACGCATATGAAATCCTAGACACAGGAGTTCCTCTCATCATTGCTCAATCGTGACTTCAGCTCTAAAGAATGAGATACTTGAGACTGTGCTTGAGAAATTATTTTCGCCTATACTGCCTCCTAATTTTTGTATGCAATAGTGCTATTCAATCTTTTTAAAAAGAATATCTTTTTGTATATTCAGGAAGAATTTAAGGAAGATACCTACAAAAGGATAAAAAATTATCTTCCTCAATCTGCCAGAGAAGGGAAACTGAAATTGTTACAGCTTAAAATTTTATGCAGGTTTTATTAAAACCCATAGAAGCTTCTCAATAAAATATTACTTTTCAGCAACAATGGCTAGAGATATAATCCAGAAGGTGAAGATATCATTCAGATCTTATTGGCATTTTACATATTTAGGCTGTCTTTTGCTATTTAGTTAGAGTCCTACAGGAGTCTATGCATAAATAAGCAGGTTTGGAAAGCAAGGCTATACTCTCTGTAGTCACTGAAGGACATGTTTTGCTAGGAGGAATAAGAATAGAACTATGTTCAGTCTCTATTTGCTTGATAATAGTTGAGCTGCATGAAATTAATATATACCCCAAATCAGTCAGTAATTTAAATGCAATTTCTTATACCATGTTATTACAATCTCTTTCAAACATCAAATAAAAAGTTGATTATATTGCTAATCATATCTTTAGTGACACCATATTTCCAATGTATAGACGCTTAAGCATGGTTAAAAACACTGACAGAGCCATGCACTGCCTTTAAAAATCTTTGCAGTATCCTTTGATTACTAGTCACTTTCTAATACCAGATTAAATTATTCCTTTTTTAGCTTTAGTTCGATGAATATGATTTATCGATATAAATGGGAAAATGTTTATTTCCATTTTTCCCTCTACAATCTCAATTATCCTTTTAACAAAGCCAATAAGGTTATTAAATCTTTGTTCCCTGGATTTTTCCATCAATTTAACCCACAGTATTTTAGTCCTTCCCTGACACATCAAAGATCTTGATATCTTTTTGAAGAGAACATTTACTACGTTACAGGTGGACAATGGCTAATGGAAGCATTGTCTAAAACCAGTATTGTTCATGGATATTTACTTCATTCTCTAATTTGTGTACCTCTCTTCTCCCATCTGCCTGCCTTCATTTGCTTTTTCAAAGCAAATAAATAGTATTTATTTAACTACATCTTTGATTGTTTTACGGAGTCAATCCAATATTTCACCTTTTGACATTTTACTATGTCACCCTCTAAACATAGGAACAAACTTAAGCACTCTCTTCACTGGCTTTTCAACACCTAACAACTCATTTCAGCCAAAGTCTAATTTGCTGCAGTTTGTTGAAGTCTGTGGGAATAACATGTTTCATTAAAGCTAATCAAATGCCCATCCGTTTCCAGCTTCAAGAATAATTTATCCTTCTTAGCTAGATAAACTTGTCCTCATTTGTTTGTTTCTTAAACCTTCAGACTAATGTACTCATTGTATAATGGCTGAACTTTTACAGGGGTTTTGATTTTGCCAGAGAAATGAGGCAATCATTAAGAATAAGCTTATGTATTTCGGAGACTTTTAGGCCTCATGCAGAGGCCTGTGTAAATTGAAAGTTCACTTTTTAAAAATAAACAAAGATGGCTCAGCAGATTTCTGTTATGCTACTCTGTCCTAATTTAGTTGAGACTTCCTGATGGTCAGCATATCCTACATTCGAAGAGGTAGGACAAGTTCCCTTAGTTTACCAGAAATCTTTTCTAGTGACCTGATCTCGCATCTACTGGAGTCCATGAAAACAGAGACTAAAATGACTAGAACCAAACACAGTACAAGAAAGAAGATTCTGACATTTAATTCTATAACAAGCTATTACCATCTAAAAGCATGTATCCCTAATGTATTATCTATTTATTAATAAGGCATTTTCTTTAAAATCATTGGCTTGTTAGAAGATTTCATTGAATAATTTCATAGGATGATTACTTTGATGGTGAAATAAATTCTATCTCTCTGCTGACTAAGTTGGGTTTTGCAAGCTATTGATCAAATTCTTCAACTTTGTTTATACTGTTTAAAAAAAAAAATCCTTCAGTTTTCCAGGTCTCTAGTCTCTAGTAATGAAAGTAAATACACACTCTATTTAAACCAGAAGCATTTCAAAGGAAAGCACATTTCTCAGTCACCATGCCTAAAAACAAGCTATATTTTGTTTCTCTAGGTTGAATAATTTTTTTATTTTAATGTTTAATGTGTGAAATGTGTGAACATTACATTGTGATTTTGATATTCCACCTCCATTTCCCCTTTAACAGAAGGCACTGACTGGATGTCATTCGCAGAAAAAGAAGAAAAATCTAGAGAAACCATTGGGGTTTTGAATATTTCAGGTAGTCATAGCAAAAAGATGCAAGTGACAGATTAAAGAGGAATGGCTGGAAACCTTAGAATATGTTAAAACTTCCTCTCTTTTTTTTTTTTCCCAGCCACAGCTCTTTCTGAGAACTCATAATTAGAAAATTCTGGCCGCTGCAGCATTCACTAGCTAGGTGCAGCGGTCACATTTAATTTTTCTCTTATCAGAATCAGACAAAGTAATTACTTCTGTGTGTAGGGTTCTGGCTGTAAGGAGTTTAGTCTCACTGCAAGCTGGCTGAATTAACTGCCTATGCACTAGGGTCCTGTTGAGAAATTTTAGAAAGCCTGTCATATTCCATTTATACTGTACATTCAGTGATGTAAAAGCCCCAATTTGTGAATTTAGAATTGACTTTTAACTAGTGTTCATGTGAATAGAATTTGTCTGTGGGAATTAAACACTAAAATTAAAATAGAAGGGGTTTCGGGGTTCATGATTACGAGTATGACGGAAAGAAAAATGGTCCACCTCCTCTTCAGGATAGAAGACTACAAATAAATGCTTACTTTTTATTATTTCTTACTCTACATTTTATTGTTACTATTCTACAAGGATTTAACTAACAAAACTTTATGTTGTAAGCTAAAGAGGTTCCAATAGAGACACTGCTTAATAGAGAGCTAAAGTCTGAGAGAAAATCCTTGTGTAGAAGAAAATGCATACTGGGCTGACATTAGACTATTTTGACAGAATTCTCAGCTTCAATGTGTATTAATGTTTGTATAGCCAGATATACTCTTAAATTAAATATTCAATATCTAACCTAAGATTTGCATATGAATGCTGAAAAACCATAAAAAATCCTGAAATGTCCTGAAAGCACATGCCTTAAAAATATTAGATTTTAAATAGAATGAACTTCCAGCAAAAGGGAATTTTCTGTAGAGAGTTCAACAACTATCAAGCTCTAGTGTTATTCAGCAAAACCGTACACATCTGCAAGCAATAACAAATGGTTTCTATAATCACCAGCCGAAGGAACATAAAGAAAGGAACTATAAAAACCATTCCTATGTAGCATTCCACTGAGAAGAGAAAAACTTACTTAGAAGAGTAGGTAAATACTTAGGCGTTTCTGCTTCAGTAATGTTGGGAGGATTCAGATTCAGAACTGAGTAGTGAACATTTTTGTAGACATTTTTGACAGATCCTACTTGTTTGCCAGTGAAAGAATTCATCAATACTAAACATAACTCACCACAATGATATTAGCTCATTTTGAAAGGCAATCCTGGTGTGCATCTACATGCACAGCTTTGAAAGAGATTTCTAAAAAAAAAAAACCACACCAGCTTGCTTTATATGACATACAGTGAAAGATGAATATACTACACACCCATGTGCAGTATAAATGTAGGTAACCTAGAGAGATTTTTAATTAGGCATTTTTAAAATTTAATATCATCTGATTTACAAAGCCGTATTAAAGGTCAGATCTAATGAGTGTCTTAAAATAAAATCGTGGAAATTATGTGAGACAGTCATCTTGCCAGTTTTAGTATCAGCTGACCATTATTATTCTAGATAAAGAGCCATGTATTCAAATATACCTCATTGATAGAACGTGTTGCTCAGTTGTACACCAGAGCAACGAATAAACAAACAAAAAAGAACTGAGCAGATATCTGGCATCAAAAGAATGGCTCTGTGGGATACAAACAAGTAAAACATGGGGATGAAATGAATTGGAACTGAATCTATTTGCATTATGTATTGAACACGATGTGCTCAGTAGGAAAGCAAGAAACATTTCACTGAACAATAGCAAAATAAGTGGAACATGCCAACAATGTTTTTATGTTCCAGAAATGAGCTTTTGTTGTTGTTAATACTTCAGCTACCCTATTTCCAACAAAACTTGTAAAAAAAAAGAAAATTCTTGTTTGCATCTCTATTTTCAAATCATACCGTAGTTCCAAATTCACTCAAGTGGTATAGGAAAACGGACAGTTCTTACAGCTTTTCAATTACATATTTGCTTTGAAATTTTTTAAACAACAGGCTCAGTATTGTGCTCTCACTTTCTCTAGTAAATCTCTTCATTTCAAAGTCTATGAGCAAACAATTCACACTTTCTTAGGAATAATATGAAGAGGGCTAAAAAGAACTAGTTTGTTTAAATGCCAGGCCATTTTCACAGACTTAGAAGAATGGAAAAATCATGTTTTACTTTAAAAATTAACCATAATTGATAATTAATATAGCACACTAGAGAAAGAAATGAAAAATTCCTATTTGTTTGGAAAAACGTCAGGGCATAATCTATTTACGGTCTGTCTTCTGTTCAGGTGTTTTCCTTCTGTATTACTCCTGACACATAAAATGTCCTCAGCTTGCTAGTGATTGGAATTTCAAACCCATCTGCGAGACTGAAATTGCTGGAAATTTAACATTGAATTCAAGATATGCAGAATGAAATAATTTAAAAAAAACAACACAGGAAGTATTTAAAACCTCTGTTGATAGTTCATAACATAGACTAGATCCTAAACAACTCTTCTTTGTATATTAGATATTTTCCTACTGTTCTTACTGTCGAGAGGTTTTATGTTGGCAAAGCTCAGACATGAACTTCACCTTTCTTTGAAAGGCACACAGAAGACCTATCTTTCATCTTCCACAATGAAAATGATATTTATGTAAAACCTAAATGCTATGTAGACTCTCTACTTCTGCAAGAGATAAATTTCAGGGAAGAAAAGATCTGCTGAATAAAGATGACATTTGTTCAGATATTTACCAGAAAAAAATACTCCTGAAGAAACCAACTGTCCCCCTGATATGTTGAGTATTTCACATATTTGACATCATTCCTGGTACAGCACCATCCACCTTGTTTAGCATCTATAGATGTGCGAAAATGTACAAAAGGAATCATCCTAATTTTAAGTACAGGAAACACACATGAAGGAATATAATCCAGAGTCCTTTATCTACTCTGATGGTCTACTTATACCTATAACCTTTTTAATGTTTTTCGTTAATGTTTAAGAGATCACAGTCCTTCCTTATCTCACAGCTCTAAGGCTATACATGTTTTAAAACAGTGTCTTTCATACTTTTGAACAAAAATGCAAATTCTGAACATGATTCAGGAGAATTTTGGATCTGGCTCCTAACTCCATATTTGGAAGAAAACGGTTTCTTTTAGCATAAGGTAATTTGTAGTATATTTTAATAGTCACTCTTTACTCATATTTCTGTCCCTCCACTTCCCATTTAAAGAATTGGAAAAAACATACACAACAACTGTTCCTTTATATTATGACTTTTTTGTACGTGCAAATCTGAAATGTAGGAGCAGAAGTGTAGTTCGAGCAGTAATGAAAATCCTCACAATTTTAGGATTTGCACTATGTCTTGCCACCATTGTATGGCCACATGTCTTTTAAAGGATGTTTTAATGTAATTTTGATACTATGAAACTAGATACAGTCTTGAGCATAATATTCTGTAGTTTTTTCTTTTAAATACATACACATAGAGAGACAGAATGATTATAAGTGTTCCCTGTTGTAGGACTAGGACATAATGAACTTCGTATACAAGTACCTGAGAGGCAAGTGGAATTTACACTGGTTCCGATAAAGAAACAAAGACCTGAAAACAATTTGTTGATCTTATCCTCTCAGAAGTCTGAAGATTGTATAGTTTAAGACTTTTTCCTGTAGAATGATAATGCTGTTATTTGTACGCATTTTTCAGATAACGAAAGCACCCATCCTCTAAAATTTAATGGAAGAGTTTCCTTTGATTCAAAGCACATGATACCAGAATCAGAGTTATGCTTTTGAATAGCTTGTTTGAAACTTTTCAAAAACATTATATACAAACATCAGAGCTAATACATTCAGTAGAGATGACTACCAAAATCTATGGAAGCATTTTCTGGTAGGATGATCTTGCAGGATTTTCCCCATTAAGTTTATTATGATTGTTCCGAAATTAAATATGGGCAATTGTGATCCTGATTTCTGTTTAAATTAATGTTTTAAAGCACCATTTAGTTGTCTACCAAATAAAACTCGTAGTTTTTGGCATAGTGACTCTACCTGACATATTTATTTCCCACTGTTTACCCATCTATTTTAAATTTCAGGATCTGAACTTTTAACTGGAATTATGAAGTCACAACAATGTATGCCACTTGAGGAACCTACACTCTATATCAGTTCCTTAACTCAGAGTAAGTAGCGTAAATGTATTTCATAGAATACCAGGTTGGAAGGGACCTCAAGGATCGTCTGGTCCAACCATTCTTGGCAAAAGCATGGTCTAGACAAGATGGCCCAACACCCTGTCCAGCTGAATCTTAAAAGCGTCCGATGTTGGGGAAACCACCACTTCCCTGAGGAGATTATTCCCATTATGACAAAAAGCTGAATTTAGGCTATATTGTAACAACTATGGACTTTGTGCAGTTAGAACATTTTCTCACAACCCTCTCCACATCTTTCCTTTTAATTCTTCTTATCACTTTGCTTGAAGGATTTCGCCGTGTGTCCCGCCTCCCCCCCTCGCCCACTCACATTATGGCAATGCTAGTTAATGTAAAAACTATTAAGGCAGCCCCAAATAACCACTCTGAAGAAAAGACAATTCTTTAGGCTTAAGAAAACATTGTTTATTTTAAATCGGAATCATTCTCCTGGCAAGCCATTTCCCCCTGGTATACACTATGTGTGTTAAAAGACTGCTGGATTAATATCTTGCTGGAGAAATTGTCTTCCTCAAGTCTGTAAAATGTGGTGCTTCTTCATCAAGAATTCTCTTTGGATGACCACATTTTTTGCTCCTTATATTTACTCTGTCAATGTAAGATATAGGTGATTTGATGAGCATGCCATTTATTCACCTTCCAGTCACTTGAATTCTAAGTGTATTTCTAACAATCTGGATTAGACTTGAGCCAGAATGAAGAAACAGTGAGTAGTATCAGAAGTAATTTCATTTGTGGGGTTTTTGTTTGCTTGGGGTTTTTGGTTTCGGTTTTGTTTCTTTGCTTTTTAACTAAGTGTTACGACAACAGTTAAATAACATTATATAATGTGCCCTGACAGGTGCTCCAGTACCCTGCCGGGAGGTGACATACATGTACATTCTATTGCGTATGTCCATAACAAAATACTTCTGTAACTAATCAAGATAGTGTGAATGTTGAGATGCATATTACATTTTGACAGTCACAGTTAATCAGAAAAAACGTTACATTTGCCACTGCTTCCTCACTGGATGGTGTATATCCAACTCACCACCCATTATGCAGTTTATCATTCATCTTGCAGTCCCTTTTGCTTTCCTGCAAAAGGACTACAGTTTCACAAGTATTCTCTTTAAAACTCAAACGTTCAGCTGAAAACAAAGTGGCCTGTAAAGAGTCTAGAGAGCCTATTCAATATATACCAAGTTCAGATTTGACAGAAGAATAAGAACAGTAAGCAATAAGGATGTACTTTCTTCTCCCGCCTTTCTGTATGTATGTAGCACGTTACATGAAAAACGGAAGAAGAGAAAGTGGTTATAAGGAAGGCTGACCCTCTCTTGCCTGGCACCAACACATGCAGAGAGAGCTGCTATGCGCAGAAGAGCAGCTATTTCCTCCTGCTCCACAGAAACAGCAGAAAATGACTTTGCTGAAGAATTGTGGAATAAAACAACTCTGAACACAGATATGATTACCTGCTGCCCTTTTCATACATCTTTCAGGAAATCCACATCTCTAATAACAATAACTTTTATCCACTTGTGGTTCTGGAGGACTATTCTGATGCAAATTGTCCAACTATTTATTTACTAAAGTAGATTAAACTCCTTTTTAAAATTAGTAGTTAAAAACCGACATTTTCCAACTTCGCTTTATGATTTCGCAATGTAACTTATGCTGCAGTATATCCCATAAGATTGGTTGGCCATATCTCTGTGTGTCATATTACAAAGTACTACGGAGTGTGAGGGATGGGAAGGACATGCTCTTCAGAGCTGCTAAAACATTAAGCATCTGAAGTCAAATACTGACACGTGAATTTTACCTGAGGAGTAGAAGTGCTAGTGAAAACTGCCTTATTTTCAGCAGTGGCACAACACTGAAGATATATGTTTTCCTCTTTTTCTCAATTAATTGTTGAGTGAATTATAATGTGGAATTTCAAAGCCCATCATCATTAATTTTCCATTTGCATGGTACTGTACTGAATGTTTCTAGTCCTTTTTACTGTATATCCATATTGGGCTGAAAGAAAAAATTCTACAGAAGTACCCAATTTTTTTTCAATTATCTGCAGTATGATTCCAGATTTGTTATGTGCCACCTCATTTCATTTTTTGGTATTTAATGTCCTCCAGCTGTCAGCATCAATGCTCATTTTTTACCTGCTAGCTGCCAAGCTGCATTTTTAGAGTTGTTATGAACCTAGATTTCACCCACACTGTTCTTTGCATCATTAGTTGTAGCACCATCTCTAAACATGAAATCTATCTTCAAATGTCATGCAATTATCCACCAAATGGTACCTAAACAACTAGATGGAGGGTTCTTCACTCATCTCTTCATACAGAGATTTGATTTATTTTGACATGTTATGAAAAAATATCCAAGCACACACTGAAATTAACATGCAAAAGAAAATATTTACTGTTCCCTCAACCAGGGTAAAGCAGCAAGTATTTTTTCAACAATATTATGGTTTTTTAATCTCTCTTTTTCCTCTTTCCTTAAAGAGAGTTGCACTTGCAGTATTTCCAAAACAATCACTCTACAACCTGTAGCCATAAAATTTACTTGTTTAACACTTTAAAACATCACCATGCCATGCTTAGGATATCAAAAGCAATTTAGAACAGTAAACAATAACAGAAATCACTACTGCCTCTAAGCAAAAAAAAACCACCACAAAACACCACACAATAGTTATCAAGAATATGTAATTTCTGTGTAATCTATGGCAAATTACATTCGAAGACACAGAGGTGACAAAACCCAGTGGAGTTAAAATTTTAGCTGCCACCTGTTTCATTGCAGTTTGAAATTTATCATGGACTAATAAAACATTAGAACAGCCAAAGCACCACATGCCTTGTCTCTAATTCAAAAATAGATGTGTCTACCCTCCAATATGCTGTTGTACTGGTATGTTGTGCAGTTATAGGGTTGTAGCTACTGGTGATCGAAGGAGAGAATAGAACAGCTTTGCAGGGGGTACTTGTTAGAACAACTGGCAGGCTGGTAAAAAGCAAACATGATTTTTGACAAATAATACCTTTACCACTTTGAAATAAATGCAAATGATCTTTCACAATTGAAGGAAGTTTTTTTTTCTTCCTTAATACTTGTCTACTTATATTAAGATATTTGTCTACTTCTGCTAAGATATTATTTCCATCAGCAGTCCTTGAATTACATGTATCTGACACATTAACAGATTTGTAAAGGTCAGAGCAGCACTGGTCCCAGACCAGGCCTGTTTGTCAAGGAGGACTGCTTGTACACAGGAGCATGAAAAAAAGCAAGCAGAACATTTTTTTTCTTTAAGTGCATAAGAATACGGAAATGATACAGTAGTTTCTGCACAAGTTTTGCGCAGAATGTCCTGTCACCATAAGCAGACACACCATTCGTTGACTTTAATGCAGATTTAAAGCAATTGGGTTTGTTTGAACCCAGGGTCTGTCAAGTGTATTGGTTCAGGAGTCTTTGCTGCTCATGCAGCTTGTGAACCTGTAAAAATCTATGAGAAGTATTGCTTGCAACACCAAAAGAAGACTGAAAATGCAAGACAAAAATGCAGATCGGATGGAGGAAAGTGTCACTGCAGCAGTATTCACCAACTCAGTGCAAGTTTTTTTATCTTCTCCTATTAGCAGTATGATCTCACTGCTTTGGTATCACACACCTTTTAAGCACAAGTATTAGAGAATCTGTAATCCTGGGGAAAGGAAATGCTTATGTTACTTTCAGTCAAAATTGGAAATAAACATCTTCTACTTGATCCTCCCATGATGTTCTCTGTAGTAAATAATGCTTCTGAACTGTCACAGAAGAATGTTAGTTAGATTTTTGACAAAAAAAATTCTTACCATAATGTATACCTCAACCAATCTTGTATTGCAGTAGGTCTAGGCTGTGTCCATCTACTTTAGTTCAAAAGTGATCTCATTAGACTGATGTACATGGAACATTTCCTCTTGAGAAAGCAGTGACATTTGTATGACAAAACGGTTGTGATCAACAGCCCAAAGCAGATAATAGCCACATGACACAAAGATAAGGTTGTGTCCTATAAAGGGAAAAATAAGAAACACACCAAACCTATGAATAGCTGCTGTGGTATGCTGCTAGCTCTCAAGAAACTCTACGGATAATTTAGTTATTATGCACCTGGAAGACTGGAACAGTGCTTCTGTCAAGGAATATAGCAAAAGTTAAGGTTTCTAAGAAAACTGATGTTTTAAAGTCCTTATAAACCAATTTATTATGAGGGAAGCCACAGAAACATAGTGACAAGTTCATTGTATTCATAATAGCAAATGCACTACTTGCACTGCTAAGGAATATATATTTAGTATTTTTGTAATTTGGTATACCCCCACCCCCAAGAACATTTGTTATATTTTAGATGTCTAATTTGAGAAGATATATTGATTAATAGCTGATTTCTCGGTTTTGTAAAGAAAGTGACAGCAATTTTGCTTGATAGTAATCAAAAAGTGAATGTGAGCGATGCTTTTATGTACATGTATGTTGCTTCAATTTTGTAACACTTCTGTCAGTGCAGGGGATCATTCATTTTAAGTTTGGAAAATTCACATAAGCAAAAGGTTCACTACTATTTCACTATTATGTTATATAAGTTGCATTGTGGAAGATTAGCATTGAGCCAAAGACGACTCTCCTGTCTCCTTGCTTCTTATTTAGAAGATACTCAGTGAAGTGTTTGCATCCACTTGGTTGCAATTAGCATACAAAGCACGCCCATGGGAAACATACCATGAAATTGGTGGCAGACTTCTTACTGTTTTATCATCTTTCTTTTGTTTTACAGGCCAGTGACTAGCAGGCTTGTAGAACAGCTATAAATCTCATTAAACCGTTAGCTTCAAATATGCACATCTTGTGGTTCAAGCAAACCAGTATCCCTGTTCTGACTTTTCAAATAGTTTAGTCTTGTTATAGGTTAATGAAGAGAATTTATCAGCATTTAAAGTTATTTTCAACGTTTAATCCTAGTCTCTAATTTTTACTTTCACTCCAACAATTTGGAAGTAATGTGGTCCACAGAGCACTGCAAGGCACTGTCTTTTTTCCCAGACTGTATGACAAAATTTTCTCCGTTGCGGCCTTCCACAGGGATAGATTGAGTTCACCCAACTCTTAAGTTTTCAGTCACAGATATCAAAATGTTTGTACAACTGCCACAAAGTATGATGGCAAAGACAAAAAAAGTAAGAAAAATTGTTAGACATTAATATAAAATGTGAAGATTCTCAGAGAACAGATTTTATTGAATAGTTATGACAGTGTGTTAGATTTGGAAACAGAGGTCAATATATAATCATAAAGCATGAGGTGAATTATATGCATACAGATTTTACTCATTTCCTGCAAATTTACACAAAAGAACACTTTTTCCCCATGTGAAAATATTACATTTATCAACTTTGTGGTTTATTATTTTTTTGATCTTTAAGACTGTTATTAACATAATCTTTTTTATTATTTAGAATAATTCTGGCCTAAAATATATTGCAACAAATTTTATGGAGAAACAGATTCATCACTGGCTTTGGACAGCACTCTTGTAGGGCTCTGGCCTCATAGTCCCATAAAGGGACCTGTTGCTGCAGATTACTCTGCAAGTGCTAAAAAATACTGTTAACATAGAGCAACAGCTGTCATATTTAAGTAGTATGTGAAATAAAGAAGCACTTGGCAATCACTTCTCATAACTTAAGTTCAGTGACCAGAAATACAGAACAAAAAGCAAAAACCACATGTTAATCTTCTATTTCACGGCCGTTTGCTTCTCACAATACTTCCCTCTTCACATAGCTATCAACAAATCCCAATGCTGAAGAAACATATTGTTGTTGGTTTGTGGGGGGGGGGGTTTTGAGTTAGTTTTTTTGTTTGTTTGTTTTTGCTTGTTTTGTTGGGGTTTTTTTTGGTTTTTTTTGTTGCTGGTGGTTTTTTTATTTGTGCTGACTATTAACTAGGCTTAGAGTCACAACGCAGGAAAGAAAAAGAATGTATAAAGGTGATCAGTATTACAGAGTACTATCAAAACTGTGAGACTGCCTGGAGCTAGCATTACTGTTCAGGTTATCTTGAGGAGGTATAGCTTGGGCCATGTTTGGTGCCATGTGCAAGAGTTTATTTTTATTTCCATTAGAATATTGGAACACTTAAACAAGGATGGTTTTGTTTTCATACTGAACACTAGTGAATTCTAGTGGAGAGATGACAGTCTCTCTGAAAGAATTACTTTATACTCAGAATATCACCTTATGAATCGACATAGCTCATCATCATCATTAAGTACTGAGGGACCTTTCTACAGATAAGTACTTTGCTTAGATAAAGTGATTCTTAAAAGCACCCAAAACAATGCATCACCTCTAGGGTAGTTGCATTTGCTACAAGAAGGACTGAGACAGCAGAAGGAAGAGACAAAGGGAAGAAACTGTCCAATAGTCTCATCATTTATTCATTTGAGCCTTCTGTGTCTTTATAAAACAGGTTGAGTGCTGAAATTCCTCCTTAAGGCATCGTAATTTTTGGCCACTATACGCTCAAATTTAATAGCAAATATTTTCTCCCATCACTGAGCTACTGAGCTATTGCCCCTCACATCCACACTCACCTAGGTCTGCTCCTTAAATAAATAAAATATGCAATAGCATGAAGTGCCTTTCTACTATAACAAACAGCATCATCCTAAAGAAAAGAGAAAGAATGAAGCCTGAACATGCCAAGATGACTTGTATTTTATAGAAGCCAGAAGTCTATGGGGCAAATAAAGATCTAGTACATTACATAAATGTACCTGTAGTACTTCAAATACTAAAAAAAAAAACACAAACAAAAATTCTCAAGGGCTTTTACATACAGGCTGTTTTCTCAGAAGTTAGTCATGAAATAAGTGAAGCTTCCAACTCTAATGCAATAATTGATGTGTCATTTTTGAAACTATGTATGCTATTCTCTCATGATTAGGACATATTCAGATATTTATTCACTTGTTTCATAAAAGTTTAAAATCTCACTTAAAATAGAATTAATTACAAGCTTTTCCATGGCAAGTTGTTAGATGACATCATGGTAATATGAAATAACCCTCAACTTTGCAACACATACTTGTTAAGAGTTGAATCAGACGCATTATAGGAAAAAATCAAGGACAATGTACTTTGGTTTTAGTGGACTTGATATGAGGAAAAGCCATAGCAACATGACTGGTCCAAAAGTCTGTGGTCTACGATTATTATGTCTAAATTTACAGTCCTTGATAGAGTTGTCTTATGAGTTTAATAATTTTTAACTCATTTTGTAGTTTGGCATTATCCAATACTGAATTTTACTAGTTTTATTCTTTAGTTATGCATATGAAAAAGTACATGTTTTTTCTTGTTCTGATACAGCAACTGAGTAATGTCAGACTAATAAAACATATGTATTGGATTGAGACAACATTAACTCTTTTGTCTTAAACTTTCTTTTTAGTCTTGACTGTGAAAATTCAACACACTCCAGTAGTAACATAGGGGATTTCTTCTTATTGTCAGGTAAAAAGTCAGAAATTTTGTTATTCAATTGCTCCCTAAACTGTTATACAAAGCAGTACTGGTTTAGTCTATAATAAGATGTGAAGGACAGGATGTCTTATCAAACTAACAGCTCACTTCGCACAGTCTTAAGTAATTACACCCATTATTTTAGTAAATACTTCTTATGACTTCTAGGCTTGCTATGAAAACATTCCAAGCTTTAGGGTTTCAATGCAATGTTCCCTAAAACTTAGGAATCTATACCTTGAGTGCGGTGAACTTCCCCCAAGTACATGTCCGACTCACAAGAAACTACAGTTTGTAGAGGATATTGATTTTCTCCAAATTACTGTGGTGGTAAGACTTATATGAAAAATTTGAAGTTAGTCTTCTACATTCTGTTCTTTTCAGCTATTCTCTCCCTAGAAGTTATCTTATTTTAGAAAAAATAGAATATTAAAGTGGAAAGAGTAAATCTCAGTAAAGAGCACCTTACTTTCCAGGAACACCCAAGCTCAATTCCACTGCTGTAATGAGTCATACTATCTTGCTATGCAAATCCAAAACAGCTACAATTGTGTCCTCTATCTCTGTAAGTCAGAGGGCTGGCTCTTCATCGCACATTGAAAGTGGACATGGCACACGTTATTCAGAGTGGTGGCATTCTGTCTGCTGGTAACAACAGGGGTCCCTGCAAAGATATGCAAAACGGAAACCTCACAAGAACATCTCAATGAGTTGCATTAAATTGAAGGACTCAAAAAGTGTAATAATCTATAAAATTCAGCATTAATTTGGAGAACAAACAAGGGTAAATGTCCAGGTCTTGCACTCCAGGGGATGGATTCTAGAGCTTTAGAGAGACTGAAGGAAGAATTTGTTTTGAGCTCACTGAGCTCTGTGTAGGTATTTTATACGTAACTGTATCAATCTCATCATAACAACAACAGATGCAATCCAGACCTTTTCTGTTAAAAAATAAATTTACAGATCACTTCACCTAATAGGAAAGGGGACTATAATATTGTTATTTTTGCATGTAAACTAAAGATTAATCAGTTTGTGGTTTTCCCTGAAAGATATGTATGTGCTGCTGTAAAATAAAGCCCGACTTTACCTTTGAAACAATTCTGTTACCAGTGTCCAGTGCTCTGATGTCAACTGTGGAAAACACAATATTCTGTGTTAACCCTGTGCATATGCAAGTGTCTATATCTGGACATCTTTGTAATTTAATTTCTCTTGTACAGCTTAGTTCATACATTTTCTTCCACATACGAATGAGATCTATAAGTAAAGAAAGGTTTTTTTTTTAATTTCCTGTTCACACAGGAAATGAAAAGTTATTTCCATGGCAGATAATCACCCTAGCAGAAATTTGATTTGTCACAATAAATAAGACTTCTGTAAAACTCAATACATTGAGTCAGTTGCTGACAAAAAGTTAGAGATCCCTACAGAATACTAGTATTTGCATGTTTGGATGCCATTTCACAAGTACAGATCTTTTTCAAGCTTCTAAATAGGGGTCGGAATCAGGTCCTGTTTTGTAGAAGAAAATAGTTCGATTCATTACACTGTTTATTTTTAAAACTACTTTAACAAGGAATGGGTAACGTATTAGGGCATATAATTCGACTTCAATATGCTTGGGACTCATTAGAAAGTATGAAAACATGTCTGTCATCCACACAAGTTTGAACTTCTCCCCCTTGTCCTGACCTATCACCTTTTACTGTGGCTTACTAGTATGTATTGGATTGACATATGTCTCTTAATCCAATAAACCCTTTTATTAATAACTATGGGCTATTCTTTTGCTTTTGTGCATTCTGGGATTACAGAGGTGTTTGTATATGCCACAATATCGTTTTTGAGGTGAAAGATAATTTTGAAATAAGTTGAGCATCCCTGACAGACTGCACTTGCAGAAGGTCATAGGTCACTACAGAAACTAAGTCATTTCAGCTTTGAAAATCACTTTTCAAGAACTCAAGAGGATCACCTGTTAAGTATTATTCTGAAATTGCTAATTTTTTTTCCTAAACTCTAGAGTTCTTTGAATTTGTCTTTAAACTACTTTGAGAAATGCATCTAACTGATAACTCTTCCAAGGAGGCTTTCATGACTATTTCCATTTACTGTTAGACTTTGAATTCTTATGCCGATGTGAATCGGATTTAAAACAAAAAAAATGGACATGTAAAAGGAATTTTTAAGCGGTCAAAGTATTAAGCAGTAGATCATCTAGAAGATGAGAGATGATGAATTTCTGGAGTCATGCCTTAGTGTCTCATTTTAATAATGTTTTGGTTTTCCTAGTATTAATTAAAATAATTGCTAGATCTTTTTTTTGGGAGGACTTTCATCCTATCTCTCACAAATACAATTATTCAATATACGGTCTTGGACATCGAAAATCCTCCCTGTATTCAATCAATACTGCCTCAAAGACTTTTCAGAAAAACAAGTGCACTCATTGTAACTGTTACCTCAGCTAATTCATAAACTAAATACATTCAGAGATGAAGTATCTTACTGAAAGTCTAAGCTGATCTGGACAAAAGCTCCACTGTTAACTTAGAGCTTTTTATTCTCTCCATTACACAACAGAGCTGTTCCTTGGGTGGTAACAAGGCATAAATGTATTCCTGTCCCACCCACTTAATGCCCTTTGCTTTAGTATTAAACCATTGCAGGGAAAAAGGAGATTGTGAACTTTGGTTTCAGTCTAATTGGTAATGGGAAATAGGTACTTTCTGCAAATACTGTAGTCTGTATGCATCTGCTGGGTGAACTGTGCTGTGCAGTTCTTATTGTTGTGCCCTGTTAGGAAATGGAAGTCAGTGTGGAAGCCACCCGCAGTGGAAGAAATACAGGAGACTCCAGAGTGCTGAGCAGAGATCACACACTGCTGCCCTTAGGGCATTATCATTTTGGGGGCAGCAGGAGATAAACAGCAGAAAAACATGTTTTCTACTAGCATTTGTATTGTAGTGAGACACCCTGAGACTAGACAGGGATATTTGCTGTACATGTTCAACAATGTTACTGTTACTTTTAAACTGTTGTAGTTTACAAACAAATGGAGTGGGCAGGAGACAAAAATCCTTTGTTCGGTTCCTGGATAAATAACTGTCCACAAGAAGGCGTTTGAGTCATGGACGATTATTTTTTTTCAAAAAGAGAATTAAGACAACTCAAGAACTAGATGTGGAACAATCCAAGTAATAGCAGATTGTGAAAATACAAGAATACTATTCCTTCCGAACAGAATGAGACCAGATTTTCATTAGAGAAGAAAATTTAAAAAGATTAAAAAAAGATTAAAAAAGAGTATTAAAAAATATTCACAAGGGCCAAGTTAAGATTGCATTGACAATCCAATGTTTCACTGTTTGCTCATGCAAATATAATACCATTTTTTTAAAGGAAAAGGGAGACAAAGGGAATCACAGAGAGTAGTTTTGTCTTACTTTTGATTTGAATGTAATCTAGATACACACATATCACTATGACTTACTTTGCATAGTTTATGATTCCAGGGAAGGAATATTTATACAGTATAACTGTTTTCTTAACTATATAGGTGACAAAGAAGTTCATCAGTTATTCTAATTGTTCTTATTAATAACTAAGAGGAGTTGGTAGTGCAGGGGTTAGACATAATAGCATAGCTCATTCTATTATAAGGTACTACAACAAGAAACACTGCCTCGCCCAATATAGTCACAGTTCCCCGAAATTGAGACAAACTTGATTCAGTTTTCATCTTTTAGAATATTTATAATTTTGTTTAATTTTTTCGTATCTCTTCATCTAATAGGGAAAGGAAGAAATGGTGGATAAAAGACTAGAAATATAAATAGTTTAAGTAAAAAACTGGTTTTTCTACAAAATAAAAAAATCACAAAATAAAAAAAATTACAATAAAAAGTATTCTATAAATATAAAAATGCTTGACTAGTTCAAGCTGTAACTGTTTTTCTCAAGTAATGGCACAGACAAATATGTCAAGTAACTGACAGCATTGCATTATTTATCATTCACATACTTTCACATCTGGGGATAACAAGGAGATGAGTAGTAGCAAAAATGGAGCTGTCAGGAATAAGTTGTGTCAGAGCAGCCTAATTTCCTATAATGTGAATGGGGGAGAAGGAGAAGATTCAGATGTTGTGACTTTTATCCAGTGTGTCCCAGAGGACATTCTCAGAAAAGGGATAAGTAAACTTGACTACAAAATATAAGTGGGATACGTCACAACATCCATATTTCACAGCTAAAAAGGAAGGTTATGCTGGATTGGACTCTGAGCTCTGCCATGGGTACGTCTGTCATGGATGCAGTCCTGCACAGTGTATGTTTAAGGAAGAACATAAGAGGACTTTCAGCCCATGGAAGATATATCTTGACAAGCTGAAAAATGAATTGAAAAGACGGGATGCAACTTCCCAGGGACAAGTGGATTGTATCACACAGGCATAATAAATGTCACCAGAGCCTGGAGGAGAAACAATGTTCTGGCAGCAGTTCTGCCAAAAACAGTCTGTGGTTATACTGAATCACAAGCTGAATAGGAGTCAATCATGCAATGCCATTGTAGAAAAACTTCTCTCATCCTAGGGGCAGATATCAGGATACAGCTTGATGTGATAATGTAATGCTCTGCAAGGTGTTAGACTTGCCCCAGCAGGAGAGCAGTGCCCAGAGCAAGCATTGCACTTCAGAAAGAATCCAGAGGGGGAGAGAGAGACCAAAGTGGGGCAACACTAATTATCAGAGGGCTAGGAAACCTGTAGGGAAAGTCTAAAAGAACTGGAACTGCAAAGATAAAGTGAAAAAACGTTAAGAATCATGCAAAAGGCTGTTTGAAAAGGACTACAACATTCTACACCCATGTGAATGGGACAATTGCGAGAAGGAATGTTCGGGTTAGACATCCAAAACGCCCTTTAGTATGAACAGAGATCGGTTCGGAATAGATTGCCTGTTATAAAGTTTGAACTCTCCATACACACTAAAATGTTTAATAAATTTCTATCAAGGATACCACACTTTTCTAATCCTATTCCGAGTAAAAGTGACCTCTTAAAGACCTCTCAATCCTTTTTCCCATAATAGATTTAGAGGTGCTATGAAAGTGACACACAAATGCTGAGATGGCACATGAAACGAAAGTCAGTTGAATGGTGACTTTCAGAAGTACATTTAAGCCTAGGTGTGAATACGCACCAGAATCAGCCAAAATTTTGAGTTTTTTTTTTTTAAAAAAGTGAAAAAAGGTATAAGACTCCAACATCTCCACTCTAAGGAAAAGTTTAAAAGTATGATCATTTTCTCCTCTGATTTTGAAACTCTCCCCCCCTCTTCGGCAGAGAAGAGAATTCAGAAGCAGATTTCAAAGCTAGCAGAGAACCTCTCATTGTATTTCCTCCTCACCAGGAAGCTACAGCCCAGGGCCACAGTTCCTGCTGTCTGTAGTGGAGGACAAGAGCACGGATTCCAGCCAACAGACACAACATTGGGGAATTTTATTTCACTATGTTTGTACCATTTTTACAAAAAATGAATATGATCTTATAGCAGAGAAACTCTTTGTCAGTGAATAAATCAGAATCATACTAATAGAAGGAGAACTGCTGTTTGTACAGGTATCTCCGTAATCAGTAATGCTGTGAAAGCCACTACAAAAATATTGACAACAGTTAAATAGAAGTTTGTTGAAATATGATAATTTTCTAAAATTGTGACTGAGTCTGGCAGGCACTTTTTAAGCAGGATTTCAACCAGTGTCTGAAAAAGTGCATGTCAAGCAGCATTGGGTCTTTAATTTATATTAACCAGCCTACTTTGAGTCTTCAAATTGATTCACCACCACTGTTTGAACATACTGTGACAGAAGCAATGCATATTAAAGCAGCTAAAGGTCTCCTTTCACCATGCCTAATTAACTGTGGTTTTGTCACAGGCAGTAACAAAATATTGGAATGGATATAAGTGCATTCTGGATACTAGATAGTGAATTTTAGAGGAAAACACAGCTGTAACTGAGTAAAATTCATGATTTGGCTATGACGACTTTTGTTACCATCTCTTCTCATGACAAAATAGTCAAGTGTTCTTTTTCAATAATGTCAGCAAAACGGTAAAGATTTTTCAATTTCCATAAGTATATGTAGTCATGTTTATGCTTGAAAAAAAAGTGATTCCATAACAGTCTTTAAAATACTGAGAACATTCAAAAACATCAAAACAGTGATACCACCAAAAAAATCAGGTTGCAGATAATTGCTGAATGGTGAATACAGAAAATAATCTCAGCACGTATTATGTATGAGGCTGCGTTGCTTCATCATTTTGGAAAAATAAACATATTTATAACAATTTGAAAATTACCAACACAGACAAGAAGTTAAAAATTCAGAATAACGTGAGTAATTTATCCAGTTTCAATATTTACTCTTACATGCACTAGAATTGAAACCATTACATGTAACCACAATTGTCAGAACATTTCAATTCTATTTTCAGCCGCAGGTTTCTATATGACCTTGAGCAAGTTATACAATTTTTTTTTTTGTACATCAATCCTGCTCTTTGAAAAAACAATTAAGAAAGTGACAGAACTGTGAGAATGAAAAAGCTTCTGATGCATACAAGCCATGTTTTATCAGCAGGGGCACTTAAATCTGTATAGAGCCTTTTAGAGAGATTCTCAACAGTATAGGAACTTGTAGCATATTACTGTTAGTTAGATAAGCAGGATAGTGCTGAACTGGGATCCAATCCTTTTGAAACTATCCCCAAAACTATACCTCAAGATGGTCGTGTGCTATGACTTTGCCTGCAAGTCCTATATTACATGGTAGGGCCAGCCTCTAAGTCCACAGGGTAGATAATACTATAGTGAACAGAATAGACACTACTATGGTAAACATAAGGGCAACACTATATGTCATTGGCTTATGTAATACAGTAATTATCATACAGTTACAATTGTATTTAAAGCAGTTAGTACATTTGTTTCATCAGATTAACTTTAACTTTCATATCCCATTGTGACAACCTTGTATTTTCTCTTTCATTTCAGGCTTCATTTTAACCTGTTGTGACTATGCAGTATAAGGAAAAGAAAAAGACATGATAAAACTCACAATCACAGGCTCTGATTCTAATGAGGGCCATGAACTACCCTGATATATGCTGGAAAAGCAACACAGCCAAGCACGCACAGTCCAAGAGGTTCCTGCAGAGCAGTGATAAATATAACAAAGGTGGCGGAAGAATCAAGGAGAGGTGTTCTGCTGGACTTCGCTAACAAACAGAGTACTGGTTCGAGATAGCTTTGGGTGTAGTTATCATGAGATGGCGAGGATCATGATCCTTCATGGCAGAAACAGGACAATAAGTAGGATTGCAACCCTGGACTTCAAGAGAGTTAACTAGCAACTTCAAAGACCTACATGGAGGAATCCCATGGGCTAGGGTTCCAGAAGATCGGGAGGGCAAAGAGAGCTGGTTGCTATTCAAGATCACTTCCTCCAAGCTCAAGATCGGTGAATCCTTATGATGAAGAAAATGAGCAAAGGAGGCAGAAGGCCTGCTTGGATGAGCAAGGCATTTCTAGAAAAAAAAAAGGAAGAAGAAAATTCACAGAAGGTAGAAAAAGGGACAGGCCACTTGGGAGGAATATAGCAATGTTGTCAGAGTGTGCAGTAATGCAACGAGGAAGGCTAAGGCCTGCTTGGAATGAAATTTGGCTAGGAATGTCAAAGAAAACAAGAAAGGCTTCTTCAAATACATTGGTGGCAAAAGAAATCCTGGGGAAAATATGAGCCTGCTTGTTGAATGAGGTGGGTACGACTGGTGACAGAGATACAGAGAAGGTGGAGTTACTAAATGTTTTCGCTGCCTCAGTCTTTACTGCTAAGCCTGGCCTTCAGGAGACCCAGACCTTGGGGGTAGTGGAAGAAGTCTGGAGAAAGGAGGACTGTCCCGTGGTCAAGGAGCATTGGGTTAGGGATTGTTTAGGCAAACTAGACAGTCACAGGGGCCCTGATGAGATGCACCCACAAGTGCTAGGGGACCTAGCAGATGCTATTGCTAAGCTGCTCTCCATCATCTTTGAAAGGTCATGGAGTACAGGAGAGGTGCCTGAGGACTGGAGAAAAGCCAGTGTCACTCGCATGTTTAAAAAGGACAAGAAGGACTCAGGAAACTACAGGCCAGTCAGCCTCGCCTCCATTCCTGGAAAGGTGATGGAACAGCTCATTCTGGCTTTTATCTCTAAGCATGTGGAGGAAAAGGTGTTTATCAGGAGTAGTCAGCATGGATTCACAAAGGGGAAATCATGCCTGACCAACCTCATAGCCTTCTAAGATAGCATGACTGGTAGGGTGGATGAGGCGAGAGTAGTGGATGTTGTCTAACTTGACTTCGGCAAGGTTTTTGACACTGTCTCCCATCACTTCCTCATAGGTAAGCTTAGGAAGTGTGGGATAGACAAGTGGACAGTGAGGTGGATGGAGAACTGGCTGAAGGACAGAGCTCAGAGGGTTGTGATGAGGGGTGCTGAGTCCAGCTGAAGGCGTATAACTAGCAGTGTTCCCCTGGGTCAGTACAGGGTCCAGTCTTGTTCAAAATGTTCATCAGTGACCTGGATGAAGGGACAGAGTGCACCCTGGGCAAGTTTGCTGGAGATACAAAACTGGGAGGAGTGACTGAGATACCAGAAGGCTGTGCTGCTATTCAGCAAGACCTGAACAGGCTGGAGAGCTGGGCAGAGAAGACCCTAATGAGGTTCAACAAGGACAAGTGTAGTCCTGTACCCGGGCAGAAATAACCTTGTGTACCAGTACAGGCTGGAGAGCAGGTCTGTGGAGAAGGACCTGGGAGTCCTGGTGGACAGTAAGTTAGCCATGAGCCAGCAACGTATCCTTGTGTCCAAGAAGGGAAATGATACCCTTGAATGCAAATAAAGACTGTGGCCAGCATGTCGAGGGAGGTTCTCCTCCCCCTCTACTCTGCCTTGGTGAGGCCACATCTGGAGTACTGTGTCCAGCTCTGGGCTCCCCAGTCCAAGAGAGACAGTGAACTACTGGAAAGAGTCCAGCAGAGGGCTGTGAGGATGATTATGGGACTAAGCATCTCTCTTATGAGTAAAGGTTGACAGACGCAGGGCTTTTCAGCCTGGGGAAGAGAAGACTGAGAGGGGACCTTATCAACGGTTATAAATACCAAGAGGATGGGGCCAGGCTCTTTTCAGTGGTGCCCAGCAGCAGGACAAGGGGCAATGGGCACAAACTGGAGCACAGGAAGTTCCACCTGAACATGAGGAAAAACTTCTTTACTGTGAGGGTGACAGAGCGCTGCAATAGGCTGTTCACGGAGGCTGTGGGATCCCCTTCTCTGGAGATATTTAAAACCTGCCTGGACATGATCCTGTGTGACTGGCTGTAGGCTAACCTGCTGTAGTAGAGGGGTTGGACTATGTAATCTCCAGAGGTCCCTTCCAACCCCTACCATTCTGTGATTCTGTGAAATCCTTGAGGCCTTCATATTAACCTGCAGAAAATGTCACTTAGTTTATAAGACAAATAAAATGCATCAAGAAATATGAAGAAAGGATCAGAATGCCCACAACCTGCAAATAAATTTAGCCCTACTTAAAACAGCACTAGCAGGAAGAGTTAAACAAACACATTTGCCACTTTCTCTATTCCTGCACACATCACTTGGGCTGCAAGGAAATCAGAACTGTGACAGATCATTTATATTAATACAATGCACCTGCCAAATTATTTACACACCACAAGCATCAGTCTAGAGAAAGTGTACTCTGGGAATTTCATTGGTTTAGAAGAGAGGCTTCACTGGGAGGAAGGCATGTTAAAGTAGTGCAGGATTTTGATCTCAGGTATACTGTTGTAAATACAGAGTGATGCCATCGAAGCCTGTAGACTTAGTCTGGGTTCACACCAGTGAATGTGATTGACAGAAGAAAAAGCGTAAAATAGCGGCACAAAGTGATACGTCACTGACAAAATTGGAAAGAGAAATACAAGGTAGTGTTATATTGATCTACTATTCCGTGTGTTTCTCCTGGAGCAGTGAGCTTCCCTAGCACGCTTTTTGACTGTAATTAGTTATTTTTCGCATCTCTAAGTGTACATTACCTCTAAATTACGGGGTATACCCAAAGTTAGAAAACCTAAATAAAACCTACAGTTTAGAACAGCATGTTTTCACAAGTCTAATAGAAATATTTTGGTAAATATTAATTGCTTCTACTAATAATCAGTTAATCTGGTAACTAAACAGCTTTTATATCATATGCGTTGCTTTAGAGGGGATTCCTATATTCAAGTGTCAATCCTTATTGGTAACAACTGCTCCAATACACTGCCCTCCAAAATTTGTACCGTAATCTCAGCACTTTGAAATTTACTGTCCTCTACATTTTGTTCCTTAAAGAAAGAGGTTTTTAGTGCTGACACAAAGAGGTCTTTAGGGGAAGCAGTCTGTTTTATTCAGCATAGAACATTTAATTTACTGTGTGTTTGATCTGTAGGTCATTAAATTTTATTGGTGTCTTTTTTTCAGCTGATTGTACTGAGTTCAGATGAGGGCTATCTGTTACAGTATCGGAGTGATTGTTGCCCATTACCTATGATTTCATAAGAATCACATGCTAATGTATGATCCAGCTTCTTTGCACTTAACCTGCAAACATGATTGATGGTCAACATTATTTTTTTAGCTTCCTTACTTTGAATTGTGTTTTATGAAAATATATACCCTTAAACCAGAAGGATCATTTAAAGTTACTCACTATATCAAAATGATTAATCAGTAATTAACGAATTCCAGTACCAATCTTTTTCCAGTGCAGTGATCTGTCTTTTTCTCAAACTGATATAGCACAACAGAAAATAACCTTGCACATCAAGAAATACAGAGCGGCTGACAACAGAGTTAGTGTACAGTTTTCCAGGATTCGTATCTTGACTATTTAAATGCTAGTATTTTTTGGCCTTTGAAGTAGGAATAGGTAGAAATATATAGATTACAATGTATAAATAATATAAACAGGAGATAATAAAATAGGATCATAGAATCATTTAGGCTGGAAAAGATGTTTAAGATCATCAAGCCCAACTGTTAACCCAGCACTGCCAAGTCCATTACTAAGCAACATCTACATATCTTTTAAATACCTCCAGGGATGGCAACTCCACCACTCCCTTGGGCAGCGTGTTCCAATGCTTGACAACCTTTCTTTTTTCTCATGTCCAAAGCAAACCTCCCCTGACACAGCTTGAGGCCATTTGCTCTTGTCTTATCACTTGTAACTTGGAAAAGACACCAACACCCACCTCACTTCAGCCTCTTCTCAGGTAGCTGTAGAGAGTGATAAGGTCGCCCCCTCAGCTTCCTCTTCTCCAGACTAAACAACTCCAGTTCCCTCAGCCACTCCTCATTAAACCTGTTCTCCAGGCCCTTCACCAGCTTTGCTGCCCTTCTCTGCACACACTCCAGCACCTCAATGTCTGTCTTGTAGTGAGAGAACCAAAACTGCACACAGTACTCAAGGTGCGGCCTCACCAGTTCCTATCACAGGGCTGCAATCGCCTCCCTGCTCCTGCTGGCCACACTATTTCTGATACAGGCCAGGATGCTGTTGGCCTTCTTTGCCAGCTAGGCACACTGCTGGCTCATAGTCATCTGTCTGTGAACCACACCCCCAGGTCCTTTTCTGCCTGGCAGCTTTTCAGCCACTCATCCCCAGGCCTGTAGCATTGCATCGGGTTGTTGTGACCCAAGTGGAGGATCTGGCACTTGGCCGTGTTGAACCTCATCCAGTTGGCCTCAGCTCATCAGCCCAGCCTGTCCAGATCCCTCTGAAGAGCCTTCCTACGCTCAAGCAGATCAACACTCCTGCTCATCTTGGTGTCATCCGGAAGCTTACTGAGGGTGCACTCAATCCCCTCGTCAAGATCACTGAAGACATTAAACAGAACTATCCCCAGTGCTGACCCCTGGGGAACACCGGTTGTGACCAGCTGCCAACTGGACTGAACTCCATTCATCATCACTCTTTGTGCCCAGCCATCAGGCCAGTATTTCACCCAGCTAAAAGCATGACAATCCAAGCTACAAGCAGCCAGTTTCTCTGGCAGAATGCTGTGGGAAACAGTGTCAAAGGCTTTACTAAACTCTAGATAGACAATATCCACAGCCTTTCCCTCGTCCACTAAGCAGGTCACCTAGTCATAGAATGAGTTCAGGTTAGTTAAGCAGGACCTGCCTTTCATAAACCCATGCTGGCATGTATGTGATACATGAAGCCACTCAAGATGATCTGCTCCATAACTTTCCCCGACATCATGGTCAGATTTACAGGCCTGTGGTTCCCCAGATCATCCTTCCAGCCCTTCTTATAGACAGGTGTCACATTTGCTAACCTCCAGTCAACTAGCACCTCCCCCTCTAGCCAGGACTGCCAATAAATGATTGAAAGTAGCTTGGTGACCTCTTCTGCCAGCTCCCTCAGTGTCCTTGGGTGGATACCATACAGCCTCATAGACCTGTGTGTGTCCAAGTGGCATAGCAGGTGACTAACCATGTCCCCTTGGATTATGGGGGATTCATTCTGCTCCCTGTCTTTCAGCTCAGGGGGCTTGGTACCTGGTCTCACTGTTAATGACTGACGCAAAGACAGTGTTAAGTATCTCAGCCATTTCCTCATACTTTGTCACTACATCTCCCTTCACATCAAATAAAGGCTAGAGAGTCTCTTTAACCCTGCTTTTGTTGCCAAAGCATTTACAGAAACAATTTCAATTTTCTTTTACAGCAGTAGCCAAGTTCTAGTTGAGCTTTGGCCCTTCTAATTTTCTCCCTGCATAACCTCACAACATCCCTGTCCTCCTCCTTAGCCGCCTGGCCCTTCCTCCAAAGGCCATAGACTCTGCTTTTGTTTTTTTCCTCCAGTTCCAGCCAAAGCTCTCTACTCAACCAGGCCAATTGTCTTCCTCACAACCTTGTCTTTTTGACACATGGGGACAGCTAATTCTTGTGCCTTCAAAGCTTCCTTCTTTAATGTCCAGCCTTCCTTGACTCCTTTGCCCTTCAGGACCTCCTCTGTCAACCAGGCTCCTGAACCGGTCAATGTCTGCCCTCCGGCAGTCTAATGTTGCAGTTGTGCTGATCCCCTCCTAAATTATTTCTCTGAGAACTGAAAACTATAATTTTGCGGTCACTATGGCCCAGGTAACCTCTTATCAACACATGACACACAAGTTCTTCTCTGTTCACAAGCAACAAATGTAACAGGTCCAGCACGGCACCTACCCTACCTGGCTCACTCACCAGCTGTGATGAACTCTTGTATTATCAAAACAAGAGAAACAAGCATGAAATATATCTGTGCAACACACATTTTCAAAGGAAATATTTATCAGTAATCTACGTACTCAAATCCAAGTATAGCCTGCCCTTCATGCTGATAAGCTTTGCTTAACAACCATTTTACCCTACCCTTTTCAAAATGTGATTTATAGTCTGATTGTTTGTGTAGCATGACACTGAAATATTCCGATCAACCAGTCTACTACATCTCCATTGAAACATTCTTAAGAGACAGAACTGCTTGAGATAACTCTAACTGGGGAGGGTTTTTTAATTGTTTTTAACCAGAGAGTTACGTGCTAAAGACATAGTCAAAAAAGAGTTCATGTTTTTTTGTGGAAAAAGAAGCCAAATGAAACCAGAAAGAGCATATACCTCAGAGAACCTGGTAAACTGTAAGGTCTTGCTCATTTTGTAAGCAAAATGAAGGTGGCATGAAAAGACTCAGAAAAGACTGAATGAGAATATGATAAGGTACATTATAAGCAGAGGAAGAGTAACAGGCTTTGCACTTGACCAAGTCAGAAGAGGAAAACCAGAACTGAACATGAGATAAAAGATATTAATGGGAACATAATTTGGAAAAAAGCCAACAAAAAAATAGTGGAAAAGGAACACTTACCTGAGGCAACTGATCAACATCCTCTGGAGCGGATGGGTAACACCTGAAAGCTCCTGCAAGGGTCCAAACTACATTGAGTGGATCCACAGAGCTGATGGGACAGGGCTACAAGAACTCCAAATTGCCATCAACTACACTTGGAGCCACTACAGGGTACAGTGAAGTTAATCTAGCTTTCATGAGCACTGCATCCTAATTTCCCCTTAAAGAGGATGAATGAGCATTAAAATACTTTTGAAAACCTACCCGAGGAACAAGAGTGATTTTCTTTAGCATATGATGTCCTCCCCCTTGTTAGTAGCAACTATATTTCTGTGTTATGATAAGAATTTATCTTGTAATATGCATATTACAATTTTACTCCTGCTTCCCTCGATTCTTTTCTTGGCCCCATGCTCAACTTCTAAGATGTTTTCGCGAACCAAACGCTCCAACTGTGGTTGCTCAGAAATCGAATGTCCTTGCACAGAAGATTTCTTTGCATATTTACAGACCTATTCCTATACGAGTGTTTTTATCTAAATAACACAAGTAAAACTTCCTATTACAGCCAAGAGTTGAGTAATTTAACCAGTTGCAGGAAAGAACTTGGATATTTTTCTGACTTTCATATAATTTATTGAACAAATGGCCAGGTTAGAAAGATCAATAGGTCCTCAGTTCTTATTTGGCTGTGAAATCTGCAAATATTTTAATATTCAAAAAGGACTAGAGTAAACAGAGTGTTCTCTTTGTTCTCCAGTTGTCTAATAAAAGGTTTTAACTATACAACTTGGCTTGTTTCTGACCATAAGTCACTACTTTTTTAGTAAAAAATTATTTCTTTAAAAAGTAATTCAATCATTCCCTCGTTCAGTTATTTTATTCAGAATGTTGGAAGAGTACTTTTAAGTAAAAAAAGTGGCTCTGCACCTTATGTTCCTGTCCTGCAAAGGACAGAGAGTGGGTCAGCCACCAGACAGAGGGGAAGGTACATGCTAGGTTTCACAGCTCAAAACCCACACTTTTCCGGTTCATAGTCCCTTTATTTGCATTTATAATGATAGCTGCAGCATGCATTTTTCTTCAAAATGTGGATTTAGTATAGCATCTTGGCAGACAAGCACTTGCTTATGTTTTATTTCCAGTAGTAATAGTTGCTAATAACGAACGGATCAGCTTCAAATTTTAAAAGTAAGTCCTTTGTGAGGGAATTATTTATCTCTACGTTGACCCTGTACCAGGGAGTAAACTATAGCAGTTATTCTGTCACCTGATAACTTCTCCCCAGTCGAGAACAGTAATCAGGAAAATAAGAGACAAGAAAATTGAAGCAAGGACAGATTTAGTGAACAAATAAGATAAAGAAATAAGATATACAAAGTTGTACTCAGCCTATGAATGTCTGGTCCTCGCCATCCTTGAGAACAAGAGAAACACCAGCCAGAACCCCAGAAAAATCCCACAGTACCTCCCCTTGCTCAGCCAACCTTCCCCCTTTATAATGACCATGACACTGTGGGATGGGCTAGCCCTGTACCTAAGTCAGGTCAGCTGCCCTGGCTGACTCCAAACTTCTACAGCCTGCCCAGCATGGCTGGGCTGTGATTCTAGCCCAGCCAAACACGGACAATTTATTTTCCACTAAACCTACCAACAATGACATTTATTTGATACACATTATTTTCTCTTCAGTAATAGTAGAAGAAATTCTGATATTAGTAGTTTTTTATAATCACAGATTTCTGTTGTCATGCTACCACTCTTTCTCCTGTCTAGAACTGATCCTTATGATATGAAAGCATGAAAATTGCAGGAAAATTACTTGCTTTATTGGTATTTGGAGAAATTTGAATAATTCATTAGCTTCATTGGGTCATTATCATTACTGAATAGGAAAAAAAACTTGCGGTCAGAGCCGCTCATCTACGGGGGATATTTGTTTTGGGTTAGCGTTTGAGTTTATGGTGGTTTTTTTTTTAATTCATATGACAGTTTCTTGAATTGATGTTAAGCCTGTCAAAATAAACCACCACCTAAATTTCACAAAAAGACGAGCAACCAAATAGCTATTCCTAATACAGAACAGTACTGGTGAGATGGAAGGCTGAACCAAACTATCTGATGAATGGTTTAACACCCAAGTCATCTTCATTTTTGTATTCCCGATACAACAGTACCCACAATGAGTTCTAATTAAAATGTTAGTGCAGCTTGATGAAATACTGCTTGCTGAAATGAAATCGGATCTGCATGTTGGTTAATATCTAGTCATTTACCCTCTAACAGTAAATACCAGTTTGCAGTCTCTTCACTTGCTAATCATGACGGTGTCATTATGCAGTCTCTGCTGTCTACCTCCAGAAATAATTAGTGCAAAAATTGTTCAGAATTAAACTACAAATAGTTGTCCAAAGAAGAGTTCCAATCTGGTACTCTAAATTTAATTAAGTGCATATTCAATTTTTGCCTTTTTCCCTGATTAAGTTTTTGTTGCGGGCTGGGAACAGTTGAAGTAGATATGAGTATAAAATGAGAGAATTTATCTTGGCGTGAACGTGTGGATGTCTATGTCTGCACCAGCTACATAAGCAAAGAAAAAGGAATTGCAACAATATCTCAATTGCCCGTATACTAGTAAGTATAATCAGAAAATAGCCAATACAGGAATTCTTAGTAATGATGCTCTACATATTGAGACGAGTGAAACAAGAAAACTAATTAAAAATAACGTAAACACCACATTAAAGAAATGTTTTCTGCTTACCCACAGCAAACCAGAGTTATAGAAACAATGATCAGTGTATGGAAGATCAGCGGCAAGGTCAGAGGAAATGCCCAAAGAGATGCAGCTGTTCTAATAGCTAAATTTCCCAGTTTAAAACCACCTTCAGTTTCTTGCAACATCAAAATAGTTTGCTTCTGTTTTGGAAGATTGTCTTAACAGCTTCTCTGTAAGACATTGTACCTTGGCTAGCAAAAGTGTCTTTCAAGCACCTTACCATGCACCAAAATGTAAAGGGACAATAAAAATAAGAGGGTTTAATATAGATTTTTCTGTTACTGGCTACTTTCTGTATAGTAATACTTTCTTATTCAAAAAGAGACTTGGATGTTTTCAATAAGGAAGACAAATATAATTCTGGTTTCCACTAATAAGAGATCCATCTGGAGTGGTTCTCGTGGTGAAGAATGATATTGTGAGGACAGTGATCACACACAGGATTTTATGCTTTTGATACTCTTTTTATAAATAGAAGTACTAAATCCAAGCTTTTTATGTAGTGTAAATATTTCTAGACCTTCTGCTCTGTCCAGAGCCTGCCCTGCTTGCCAAATTTTAAATACATGTCAGTATGAAATATGTTCTGAGCCCTTCGCTGATGCTTTTCCCCTAGCAAATAGAATTTTTTGTCTGCTTACTACATGCCAAACTGGAAAGTTGTTAATGAATTTCTATTACTGCCAGCTTCTCTGGCTCCTTTTCTTTTAGCAGCATTGGGTCTCAGAGGAGATACAAACCTACACCTTCTTCGTGTTCAATACTAATTAAGTAATATGGACTTAATTAAGCAGAAGGAAGGCTCTGCAAATATATAATGTATAATTAGGTAGTATCGACCTCCTTCTTCCCCTGTGTTATAGATTACTATCTTTTCATTTGCTATACCGTTCAGCCTACCCAACAATGTGATTTGGACTTTCAAACTTGCAGCAATTACTTGCTAAAACCACAGTGTCAACTCCTTGAAATGAGTCCCTTGTTTATTTTGGGCTTGAAGGCTGGGTTCAAGCCACAGCATGTTGCAGACATGTTCCTGAGCTGCAGACCCACTGAGCATCTCCCTTGCCATCTGTGTAGAGCCTATTAGAAATTACATCACTGTGCGAAATACTGACTTTTGTCTACTTAACTTGGCACAGAAGTGAATGTGTTCAGTAATTAATTGTGATCTATAAGATTATACCGGTTACCGATCGGAGAGTTTGACTTCTTACAAGACTACACTGTTAAAAAAGGCCAAAGTGCACACTGAGACTCTTAGGCACTGTTGTATTTATTATTAAACAGACCAAATAGTGTCCAAATACTTTCTTTTTATAAATGCATTTTCTAGCATATAATATAACTGTATTGGTTAATACTTCAGTTAAATTCCTACTAGCTACTTTTAATTCCTTTCATTTCACTTACAAAAGAGTCCATTAAAATTTTGTTTTACTAGATATATTCACTATGAGAAGTACGGAAGTGACCTCATTCTTCACTGCTCCCCCAAAATAGTCACAGGCTGTGCATTTAACCTCATTAAAAATACCATGTCTTTAATTTTCATTTCTGAGCAGCACATGTCACGAAAACCTTTATCACTGAGTGGTTTCTAAATACCAACACACCTAGAATGCAGTTCGGTGATATCAAGGTAACCTCATTAAACTGAATTTTCTCAGTATGCCTGTCTTGGTTTGAAAAGACAGGTGTCTGTGGAGGAAGGCAGGAGCCTCCCTTGAAATGGAGAGTGCAACCCCCTTCCCTCCAAACTATTATAATTTTGAAATTAACGGGCCTTCAGGCAAAGATATGGGGAATAGGAATAACAGTTCTTTACTAATATATATATGTATATAACACAAGGCAGGGAAAAACAAACAACCCACTGGTTTACACTGACAAGAGTCAGGAATACAACCTGACACCCTGTTAGGGTGGCAGTAGCAGTCCGATAAGATGCTGGCTGCAGTCCTCCTGAAGTGATGGGTGTAGTTCTGTGGAAGCAGCAATCAGGTAAAAGAGTCTGGTCTTCCTCCGAAGGTCCAGTGGTCGGCAGGTAGCTCTTGTCCTCTGGAACTCCAGTGGGGGAAAAACTCCTCTGGGAATCCAGTGGAAGAAAGGCGGCTAGGGTGTTCAAAATCTCCGTTTTTATTTGGCATGGACTGCTTGGCTCCTTCCCCCCCCCCCCTCCCCGGGCGGAGCATCTCACAATGGGATGGGGAGTCGTGAGGCAGTTCCTTGATGGGCCATTAACAGGAGATAGCCCAGGAGCGAGTTATCGATGGGTCAGGCGATAAGGCATTGTTGTGCCCAGTAACAGGAGATAGTCCGGGGGGGGGGGGGGGGGGGAGGCAGGGAGCACCGCCCCACCTGGTCTCAACAGCTCCTGAAGATGGTAATAGAATATTTTTTTTCTTTTGGCACATTTTACACTGTAACCCAGGACATAATCCACCCCTTATTCTATTACCATCTGCACCGTACCCAACCCAATGCCCCCTTACAGATACATAGATACATATATACACAATGAAACCTTACACAGAGTTCTCACTTAAAATTAGGTCTCCTTGTGGTACACAACGGGTTTCCCCATTTTTCTGCATTACCCACCAAGTGTAACCAGGTCCTTGAGCAAAAACAACCCCACGGAGGGGTGTGCCTTTGCCTGATGTGGGATTAATCCAAACAGTCTTTCCTAACATACCTCTCGTGTGTACCACAGGGACTTTATCTCCGTCCACTGTGTGCAAGGGTCCAGACTGGGCGGGACCAGCTCGATTGATGGACCCTCGGGTATTGACCATCCAGGTGGCCTTTGCTAAGTTCAGTTCCCAATTTTTGAAAGTCCCCCCTCCAAGTGCTTTTAGGGTAGTCTTAAGTAGCCCATTGCACCGTTCAACTTTCCCGGCAGCTGGTGCATGATAAGGGATATGATATATCCATTCGATTCCATGTTCTCTGGCCCAAGTGCTTATGAGGCTGTTCTTGAAATGTGTCCCGTTGTCTGACTCGATTCTCTCAGGGGTGCCATGTCTCCAAAGAACTTGCTTTTCCAGGCCCAAGATGGTGTTCTGGGCAGTAGCATGAGGCACAGGGTAGGTCTCCAGCCACCCAGTGGTTGCTTCCACCATGGTCAGCACGTAGCGCTTGCCTTGACGGGTTTGGGGAAGAGTGATGTAGTCGATTTGCCAGGCTTCCCCATACCTGTACTTTGACCATCGTCCACCGTACCACAGAGGCTTTACCCGCTTGGCCTGCTTGATCGCAGCGCAGGTCTCACAGTCTTGGATAACCTGGGAGATACTGTTCATGGTTAGATCCACCCCTCGGTCCCGTGCCCATTTATAAGTGGCCTCTCTGCCTTGATGGCCTGAGGCATCATGGGCCCATCGAGCTAAGAACAACTCTCCTTTATGTTGCCAATCTAAGTCTATCTGGGACACCTCTATTTTTGCAGCCTGATCTACCTGTTCATTGTTACGATGTTCTTCATTAGCCCGACTCCTGGGGACATGAGCATCTACATGACGGACCCTCACAGGTAGCTTCTTTACCCGAGTGGCAATAGCTTTCCACTCATCAGCAGCCCAAATTGGTTTTCCCCTACGCTGCCAGTTGGCCTTATTCCACCTTTCCAGCCAGCCCCACAGACCATTGGCTACCATCCGCGAATCAGTATAAAGGTAGAGCTTTGGCCACTTCTCTCTTTCAGCAATGTCCAGGGCTAGTTGAACGGCTTTGAGTTCAGCAAGTTGACTTGATCCACCTTCTCCTTCAGTAGCTTGTGCGACCTGTCGTGTGGGGCTCCATACGGCTGCTTTCCACTTCCGGTTCATCCCTACGATGCGACAGGAACCGTCAGTGAAAAGAGCATATCGTGTTTCCTCTGCTGGTAGTTGGTTGTACGGTGGAGCTTCTTCAGCCCGCGTCACTTGTTCCTGCTCCTCTTCGTCAGTGAGGCCAAAGTCTTCACCTTCCGGCCAGTTCGTAATTATCTCCAAAATCCCAGGGCGATTTGGGTTTCCAATACGGGCGCGTTGTGTGATGAGGGCAATCCATTTGCTCCATGTGGCGTCAGTGGCGTGGTGGGTGGAAGGAACCTTTCCTTTAAACATCCACCCCAGCACCGGTAGTCGGGGTGCCAGGAGGAGTTGTGCTTCGGTGCCAATCACTTCCGAGGCGGCTTGGACTCCTTCATAGGCTGCTAGGATTTCCTTCTCTGTGGGAGTGTAGTTGGCCTCAGACCCTCTATAACTTCGACTCCAGAATCCCAGTGGTCGGCCACGAGTCTCTCCAGGCACCTTCTGCCAAAGGCTCCAGGACAAACCGTTGTTCCCGGCCGCAGAGTAGAGCACGTTCCTCACCTCTGGTCCCGTCCTGACTGGGCCAAGGGCTAGCGCATGAGCGATCTCCCGCTTGATTTGGGCAAAAGCTTGTTGCTGTTCAGGGCCCCAGTGGAAATCGTTCTTCTTGCGGGTAACCAGGTACAGAGGGCTCACGATCTGGCTGTACTCAGGAATGTGCATTCTCCAAAAACCTATGGCGCCTAGGAAAGCCTGTGTTTCCTTCTTGCTGGTTGGTGGAGACATCGCAGTGATCTTATTGATGACCTCGGTGGGGATCTGACGCCGTCCGTCTTGCCACTTTACCCCCAGGAACTGGATCTCTCGGGCAGGTCCCTTGACTTTGCTCTTCTTGATGGCAAAACCAGCTTCCAGGAGAATCTGGATGATCTTCTCTCCTTTCCCAAATACTTCCTTTGCTGTGCTCCCCCACACAATGATGTCATCGATGTACTGCAGATGTTCCGGAGCTTCACCCTTTTCCAGTGCAGCCTGGATCAGTCCATGGCAGATGGTGGGACTGTGCTTCCACCCCTGGGGCAGTCGGTTCCAGGTGTACTGTACGCCCCTCCAGGTGAAGGCAAACTGAGGCCTGCATTCTGCTGCCAGAGGAATGGAGAAAAAAGCATTGGCAATGTCAATAGTGGCATACCACTTTGCTGCCTTGGACTCCAGCTCGTACTGGAGTTCCAGCATGTCCGGCACGGCAGCGCTCAACGGTGGAGTCACTTCATTCAAGCCACGATAGTCCACAGTCAATCTCCATTCTCCGTCAGACTTGCGCACAGGCCAAATGGGGCTGTTGAAGGGTGAGTGGGTCTTGCTGACCACCCCTTGACTCTCCAGCTCGCGGATCATTTTGTGGATGGGGATCACGGCATCTCGATTCGTCCGATACTGCCGGCGGTGCACTGTCGAGGTGGCAATTGGCACTTGTTGCTCTTCCACCTTCAAGAGTCCTACTGCAGATGGGTTTTCTGATAGTCCGGGCAAGGTGTTCAATTGCCTAATGCCCTCTGCCTCCACAGCAGCTATCCCAAATGCCCACCTGAGACCTTTTGGGTCCTTGTAATAGCCGTTCCGGAGGAAGTCTATGCCCAGAATACACGGGGCCTCTGGGCCAGTCACAATCGGATGTTTCTGCCACTCCTTCCCAGTAAGGCTCACCTCGGCTTCCAACAGAGTCAATTGCTGCGATCCCCCGTTACCCCGGCAATGGAAACAGGTTCTGCCCCCACATGTCCCGATGGCATTAGGGTACACTGCGCACCAGTATCAACTAACGCTTTGTATTTTTGTGGCTCTGACGTGCCAGGCCATCGGATCCACACCGTCCAAAATATCCGGTTTTCCCGTGCCTCTCCCTGGCTAGAGGCAGGGCCCCTCTAGCACTGGTTACCATTTCCTTCCTGGACATACATACTAGAGGTTCCTTCAAGGGGATCTGTCAGATCATCCTCCCTTCTGTAATATCTGGCAGCTCGGTCCTGGGAGGTTGAGGCTACCTTCACTTTAGTGTTACTCCCCCGGTTAGCGTTTCCCTCCTTGAGTTGACGCACCCGTGCTGCCAGGACAGAAGTGGGTTTCCCATCCCACCTTCCCATGTCTTCCCCATGGTCGCGCAGGAAGTACCATAGCTCAGCTCGTGGGGTGTACCCTCTCCCTCTAGCTGGGGGACGTTGGGCTCCGACTTTGGGGCCTGTGACTTGTACCGGTGCCAAATGGGAACTGCTCCTCCTCACCTCCTCCTTTATTTCCCTCATCTCCTCTTGTAGGCTCTTAATCACAGCAGAAACGTTAGCCTGCATTGGGCCATTGATCATGCTTTCAAAATTTCTAAGCTTGCTCGTGACAGAACCCACTGTCTCTCGGTCGTTATCTGCATTAATCATTGCAATGAAGGTGGAGTATTCAGATGGCCCTAGATTTGCCAGATTCCACAACATTTGCCCTGTGCACCTGACTTTGTCAGGGTCATTACCATGCTGTCCATCCCTCCCAAAGAGTACCTCCAATACTGCCACTTCTCTCAGCTGCTGGATCCCTTCCTCAAGGGTCTTCCAGCGCATTCTATGATGGTGCTCCTGCATTCTCTCTCTCTCTGTGGACAAACCTCTCTCTCACACTCGTTAAAAGCCGCTCCCAGAGGGAAAGGGTCCCCGGCTCCCTTACAAATACCAGATTGACACCTGAGTCAAGGGTCCCAAATTCCTTGCCTCACTGCCATCCAGTTGCACACCCGTACCCATAAGATCCCAGACCCGAAGTAACCAGGTTGTAAAAGCCTCACGCCCCCGCCGTACGATGTCTTTGTGCAGATTACGGAGACTGTCATACGTCAGGGACTCGGTGATTATCTCAACCACTGGCTCGCCTGCAGGTTCTGAGGGCCCTCCTTTCTTAACTGAGCTCTCTGATTTCATCTTAGATTTCCTCGTTTCCACAGGGGCGACTGCTGCTGGCTCTGACTGCCCTTGCGTTTCAGCTGGAACCTGGACGGTTGTAACGTCTGTGGGTTCTACTGCTGCACCATTAGACTCTCCCTCTTCGAGGCAGGAGGAGGGATTCCCAGCAGCTGAGAGAATGCACTCCTTCAGCATCTGGCCCATCTCACGTATCTCCTTCACCCAATCCGAGTGGTTCATTTCTGATGTGAGCTGTGAGGCAGGGTCAGATTCTGGAGCAGCATTCCTAGTCAGGGTAGTTATCCAAGCCAATCTCCCCTGATCTCTGAATACTGACTAAAACAGGATTATCAGCAACACCAGCCACTGTATGATATCATTAGCACTTAGGAAAGCTCTGAATCCTTCGAAAACTGGTGGAGTAGACCCAAAGAGCTGGGTTAGGGGTTGGGAGAAAGTTTCTCCCGGTGTCATTTCCTCACAGTAGGTACCATTATTAAAGTAACCCCAAAAGCATACATTTAGTGTTTGATAGCTCCGAATCCATGTGCCCGCCTTCCAGAGGAAGTTAATAAGCCATGAATTCCTCACCTTATTAATCCATAAAACAAACCGGATAACAGTCACGGTAGCCTTAGTTATAGGACCCCTGTTTAGATAAGGGCCTGCAAATGGGAGAAATACAGCCACCACCACATGCCACACGAACCGGGATAAGCTAGCCCACATGATGCCACTTAACAAGGAATCTATAGCCAATGCACAAAAACCGTTATTCCTTTATTTCTCGATGCCCTCGAGCCCCACGTTGGGCGCCAAAATCCGTCTTGGTTTGAAAAGACAGGTGTCTGTGGAGGAAGGCAGGAGCCTCCCTTGAAATGGAGAGTGCAACCCCCTTCCCTCCAAACTATTATAATTTTGAAATTAACGGGCCTTCAGGCAAAGATATGGGGAATAGGAATAACAGTTCTTTACTAATATATATATGTATATAACACAAGGCAGGGAAAAACAAACAACCCACTGGTTTACACTGACAAGAGTCAGGAATACAACCTGACACCCTGTTAGGGTGGCAGTAGCAGTCCGATAAGATGCTGGCTGCAGTCCTCCTGAAGTGATGGGTGTAGTTCTGTGGAAGCAGCAATCAGGTAAAAGAGTCTGGTCTTCCTCCGAAGGTCCAGTGGTCGGCAGGTAGCTCTTGTCCTCTGGAACTCCAGTGGGGGAAAAACTCCTCTGGGAATCCAGTGGAAGAAAGGCGGCTAGGGTGTTCAAAATCTCCGTTTTTATTTGGCATGGACTGCTTGGCTCCTTCCCCCCCCCCCCTCCCCGGGCGGAGCATCTCACAATGGGATGGGGAGTCGTGAGGCAGTTCCTTGATGGGCCATTAACAGGAGATAGCCCAGGAGCGAGTTATCGATGGGTCAGGCGATAAGGCATTGTTGTGCCCAGTAACAGGAGATAGTCCGGGGGGGGGGGGGGGGGGGAGGCAGGGAGCACCGCCCCACCTGGTCTCAACAGCTCCTGAAGATGGTAATAGAATATTTTTTTTCTTTTGGCACATTTTACACTGTAACCCAGGACATAATCCACCCCTTATTCTATTACCATCTGCACCATACCCAACCCAATGCCCCCTTACAGATACATAGATACATATATACACAATGAAACCTTACACAGAGTTCTCACTTAAAATTAGGTCTCCTTGTGGTACACAACGGGTTTCCCCATTTTTCTGCATTACCCACCAAGTGTAACCAGGTCCTTGAGCAAAAACAACCCCACGGAGGGGTGTGCCTTTGCCTGATGTGGGATTAATCCAAACAGTCTTTCCTAACATACCTCTCGTGTGTACCACAGGGACTTTATCTCCGTCCACTGTGTGCAAGGGTCCAGACTGGGCGGGACCAGCTCGATTGATGGACCCTCGGGTATTGACCATCCAGGTGGCCTTTGCTAAGTTCAGTTCCCAATTTTTGAAAGTCCCCCCTCCAAGTGCTTTTAGGGTAGTCTTAAGTAGCCCATTGCACCGTTCAACTTTCCCGGCAGCTGGTGCATGATAAGGGATATGATATATCCATTCGATTCCATGTTCTCTGGCCCAAGTGCTTATGAGGCTGTTCTTGAAATGTGTCCCGTTGTCTGACTCGATTCTCTCAGGGGTGCCATGTCTCCAAAGAACTTGCTTTTCCAGGCCCAAGATGGTGTTCTGGGCAGTAGCATGAGGCACAGGGTAGGTCTCCAGCCACCCAGTGGTTGCTTCCACCATGGTCAGCACGTAGCGCTTGCCTTGACGGGTTTGGGGAAGAGTGATGTAGTCGATTTGCCAGGCTTCCCCATACCTGTACTTTGACCATCGTCCACCGTACCACAGAGGCTTTACCCGCTTGGCCTGCTTGATCGCAGCGCAGGTCTCACAGTCTTGGATAACCTGGGAGATACTGTTCATGGTTAGATCCACCCCTCGGTCCCGTGCCCATTTATAAGTGGCCTCTCTGCCTTGATGGCCTGAGGCATCATGGGCCCATCGAGCTAAGAACAACTCTCCTTTATGTTGCCAATCTAAGTCTATCTGGGACACCTCTATTTTTGCAGCCTGATCTACCTGTTCATTGTTACGATGTTCTTCATTAGCCCGACTCCTGGGGACATGAGCATCTACATGACGGACCCTCACAGGTAGCTTCTTTACCCGAGTGGCAATAGCTTTCCACTCATCAGCAGCCCAAATTGGTTTTCCCCTACGCTGCCAGTTGGCCTTATTCCACCTTTCCAGCCAGCCCCACAGAGCATTGGCTACCATCCACGAAGCAGTATAAAGGTAGAGCTTTGGCCACTTCTCTCTTTCAGCAATGTCCAGGGCTAGTTGAACGGCTTTGAGTTCAGCAAGTTGACTTGATCCACCTTCTCCTTCAGTAGCTTGTGCGACCTGTCGTGTGGGGCTCCATACGGCTGCTTTCCACTTCCGGTTCATCCCTACGATGCGACAGGAACCGTCAGTGAAAAGAGCATATCGTGTTTCCTCTGCTGGTAGTTGGTTGTACGGTGGAGCTTCTTCAGCCCGCGTCACTTGTTCCTGCTCCTCTTCGTCAGTGAGGCCAAAGTCTTCACCTTCCGGCCAGTTCGTAATTATCTCCAAAATCCCAGGGCGATTTGGGTTTCCAATACGGGCGCGTTGTGTGATGAGGGCAATCCATTTGCTCCATGTGGCGTCAGTGGCGTGGTGGGTGGAAGGAACCTTTCCTTTAAACATCCACCCCAGCACCGGTAGTCGGGGTGCCAGGAGGAGTTGTGCTTCGGTGCCAATCACTTCCGAGGCGGCTTGGACTCCTTCATAGGCTGCTAGGATTTCCTTCTCTGTGGGAGTGTAGTTGGCCTCAGACCCTCTATAACTTCGACTCCAGAATCCCAGTGGTCGGCCACGAGTCTCTCCAGGCACCTTCTGCCAAAGGCTCCAGGACAAACCGTTGTTCCCGGCCGCAGAGTAGAGCACGTTCCTCACCTCTGGTCCCGTCCTGACTGGGCCAAGGGCTAGCGCATGAGCGATCTCCCGCTTGATTTGGGCAAAAGCTTGTTGCTGTTCAGGGCCCCAGTGGAAATCGTTCTTCTTGCGGGTAACCAGGTACAGAGGGCTCACGATCTGGCTGTACTCAGGAATGTGCATTCTCCAAAAACCTATGGCGCCTAGGAAAGCCTGTGTTTCCTTCTTGCTGGTTGGTGGAGACATCGCAGTGATCTTATTGATGACCTCGGTGGGGATCTGACGCCGTCCGTCTTGCCACTTTACCCCCAGGAACTGGATCTCTCGGGCAGGTCCCTTGACTTTGCTCTTCTTGATGGCAAAACCAGCTTCCAGGAGAATCTGGATGATCTTCTCTCCTTTCCCAAATACTTCCTTTGCTGTGCTCCCCCACACAATGATGTCATCGATGTACTGCAGATGTTCCGGAGCTTCACCCTTTTCCAGTGCAGCCTGGATCAGTCCATGGCAGATGGTGGGACTGTGCTTCCACCCCTGGGGCAGTCGGTTCCAGGTGTACTGTACGCCCCTCCAGGTGAAGGCAAACTGAGGCCTGCATTCTGCTGCCAGAGGAATGGAGAAAAAAGCATTGGCAATGTCAATAGTGGCATACCACTTTGCTGCCTTGGACTCCAGCTCGTACTGGAGTTCCAGCATGTCCGGCACGGCAGCGCTCAACGGTGGAGTCACTTCATTCAAGCCACGATAGTCCACAGTCAATCTCCATTCTCCGTCAGACTTGCGCACAGGCCAAATGGGGCTGTTGAAGGGTGAGTGGGTCTTGCTGACCACCCCTTGACTCTCCAGCTCGCGGATCATTTTGTGGATGGGGATCACGGCATCTCGATTCGTCCGATACTGCCGGCGGTGCACTGTCGAGGTGGCAATTGGCACTTGTTGCTCTTCCACCTTCAAGAGTCCTACTGCAGATGGGTTTTCTGATAGTCCGGGCAAGGTGTTCAATTGCCTAATGCCCTCTGCCTCCACAGCAGCTATCCCAAATGCCCACCTGAGACCTTTTGGGTCCTTGTAATAGCCGTTCCGGAGGAAGTCTATGCCCAGAATACACGGGGCCTCTGGGCCAGTCACAATCGGATGTTTCTGCCACTCCTTCCCAGTAAGGCTCACCTCGGCTTCCAACAGAGTCAATTGCTGCGATCCCCCCGTTACCCCGGCAATGGAAACAGGTTCTGCCCCCACATGTCCCGATGGCATTAGGGTACACTGCGCACCAGTATCAACTAACGCTTTGTATTTTTGTGGCTCTGACGTGCCAGGCCATCGGATCCACACCGTCCAAAATATCCGGTTTTCCCGTGCCTCTCCCTGGCTAGAGGCAGGGCCCCTCTAGCACTGGTTACCATTTCCTTCCTGGACATACATACTAGAGGTTCCTTCAAGGGGATCTGTCAGATCATCCTCCCTTCTGTAATATCTGGCAGCTCGGTCCTGGGAGGTTGAGGCTACCTTCACTTTAGTGTTACTCCCCCGGTTAGCGTTTCCCTCCTTGAGTTGACGCACCCGTGCTGCCAGGACAGAAGTGGGTTTCCCATCCCACCTTCCCATGTCTTCCCCATGGTCGCGCAGGAAGTACCATAGCTCAGCTCGTGGGGTGTACCCTCTCCCTCTAGCTGGGGGACGTTGGGCTCCGACTTTGGGGCCTGTGACTTGTACCGGTGCCAAATGGGAACTGCTCCTCCTCACCTCCTCCTTTATTTCCCTCATCTCCTCTTGTAGGCTCTTAATCACAGCAGAAACGTTAGCCTGCATTGGGCCATTGATCATGCTTTCAAAATTTCTAAGCTTGCTCGTGACAGAACCCACTGTCTCTCGGTCGTTATCTGCATTAATCATTGCAATGAAGGTGGAGTATTCAGATGGCCCTAGATTTGCCAGATTCCACAACATTTGCCCTGTGCACCTGACTTTGTCAGGGTCATTACCATGCTGTCCATCCCTCCCAAAGAGTACCTCCAATACTGCCACTTCTCTCAGCTGCTGGATCCCTTCCTCAAGGGTCTTCCAGCGCATTCTATGATGGTGCTCCTGCATTCTCTCTGTCTCTGTGGACAAACCTCTCTCTCACACTCGTTAAAAGCCGCTCCCAGAGGGAAAGGGTCCCCGGCTCCCTTACAAATACCAGATTGACACCTGAGTCAAGGGTCCCAAATTCCTTGCCTCACTGCCATCCAGTTGCACACCCGTACCCATAAGATCCCAGACCCGAAGTAACCAGGTTGTAAAAGCCTCACGCCCCCGCCGTACGATGTCTTTGTGCAGATTACGGAGACTGTCATACGTCAGGGACTCGGTGATTATCTCAACCACTGGCTCGCCTGCAGGTTCTGAGGGCCCTCCTTTCTTAACTGAGCTCTCTGATTTCATCTTAGATTTCCTCGTTTCCACAGGGGCGACTGCTGCTGGCTCTGACTGCCCTTGCGTTTCAGCTGGAACCTGGACGGTTGTAACGTCTGTGGGTTCTACTGCTGCACCATTAGACTCTCCCTCTTCGAGGCAGGAGGAGGGATTCCCAGCAGCTGAGAGAATGCACTCCTTCAGCATCTGGCCCATCTCACGTATCTCCTTCACCCAATCCGAGTGGTTCATTTCTGATGTGAGCTGTGAGGCAGGGTCAGATTCTGGAGCAGCATTCCTAGTCAGGGTAGTTATCCAAGCCAATCTCCCCTGATCTCTGAATACTGACTAAAACAGGATTATCAGCAACACCAGCCACTGTATGATATCATTGGCACTTAGGAAAGCTCTGAATCCTTCGAAAACTGGTGGAGTAGACCCAAAGAGCTGGGTTAGGGGTTGGGAGAAAGTTTCTCCCGGTGTCATTTCCTCACAGTAGGTACCATTATTAAAGTAACCCCAAAAGCATACATTTAGTGTTTGATAGCGCCGAATCCATGTGCCCGCCTTCCAGAGGAAGTTAATAAGCCATGAATTCCTCACCTTATTAATCCATAAAACAAACCGGATAACAGTCACGGTAGCCTTAGTTATAGGACCCCTGTTTAGATAAGGGCCTGCAAATGGGAGAAATACAGCCACCACCACATGCCACACGAACCGGGATAAGCTAGCCCACATGATGCCACTTAACAAGGAATCTATAGCCAATGCACAAAAACCGTTATTCCTTTATTTCTCGATGCCCTCGAGCCCCACGTTGGGCGCCAAAATCCGTCTTGGTTTGAAAAGACAGGTGTCTGTGGAGGAAGGCAGGAGCCTCCCTTGAAATGGAGAGTGCAACCCCCTTCCCTCCAAACTATTATAATTTTGAAATTAACGGGCCTTCAGGCAAAGATATGGGGAATAGGAATAACAGTTCTTTACTAATATATATATGTATATAACACAAGGCAGGGAAAAACAAACAACCCACTGGTTTACACTGACAAGAGTCAGGAATACAACCTGACACCCTGTTAGGGTGGCAGTAGCAGTCCGATAAGATGCTGGCTGCAGTCCTCCTGAAGTGATGGGTGTAGTTCTGTGGAAGCAGCAATCAGGTAAAAGAGTCTGGTCTTCCTCCGAAGGTCCAGTGGTCGGCAGGTAGCTCTTGTCCTCTGGAACTCCAGTGGGGGAAAAACTCCTCTGGGAATCCAGTGGAAGAAAGGCGGCTAGGGTGTTCAAAATCTCCGTTTTTATTTGGCATGGACTGCTTGGCTCCTTCCCCCCCCCCCCTCCCCGGGCGGAGCATCTCACAATGGGATGGGGAGTCGTGAGGCAGTTCCTTGATGGGCCATTAACAGGAGATAGCCCAGGAGCGAGTTATCGATGGGTCAGGCGATAAGGCATTGTTGTGCCCAGTAACAGGAGATAGTCCGGGGGGGGGGGGGGGGGAGGCAGGGAGCACCGCCCCACCTGGTCTCAACAGCTCCTGAAGATGGTAATAGAATATTTTTTTTCTTTTGGCACATTTTACACTGTAACCCAGGACATAATCCACCCCTTATTCTATTACCATCTGCACCATACCCAACCCAATGCCCCCTTACAGATACATAGATACATATATACACAATGAAACCTTACACAGAGTTCTCACTTAAAATTAGGTCTCCTTGTGGTACACAACGGGTTTCCCCATTTTTCTGCATTACCCACCAAGTGTAACCAGGTCCTTGAGCAAAAACAACCCCACGGAGGGGTGTGCCTTTGCCTGATGTGGGATTAATCCAAACAGTCTTTCCTAACATACCTCTCGTGTGTACCACAGGGACTTTATCTCCGTCCACTGTGTGCAAGGGTCCAGACTGGGCGGGACCAGCTCGATTGATGGACCCTCGGGTATTGACCATCCAGGTGGCCTTTGCTAAGTTCAGTTCCCAATTTTTGAAAGTCCCCCCTCCAAGTGCTTTTAGGGTAGTCTTAAGTAGCCCATTGCACCGTTCAACTTTCCCGGCAGCTGGTGCATGATAAGGGATATGATATATCCATTCGATTCCATGTTCTCTGGCCCAAGTGCTTATGAGGCTGTTCTTGAAATGTGTCCCGTTGTCTGACTCGATTCTCTCAGGGGTGCCATGTCTCCAAAGAACTTGCTTTTCCAGGCCCAAGATGGTGTTCTGGGCAGTAGCATGAGGCACAGGGTAGGTCTCCAGCCACCCAGTGGTTGCTTCCACCATGGTCAGCACGTAGCGCTTGCCTTGATGGGTTTGGGGAAGAGTGATGTAGTCGATTTGCCAGGCTTCCCCATACCTGTACTTTGACCATCGTCCACCGTACCACAGAGGCTTTACCCGCTTGGCCTGCTTGATCGCAGCGCAGGTCTCACAGTCTTGGATAACCTGGGAGATACTGTTCATGGTTAGATCCACCCCTCGGTCCCGTGCCCATTTATAAGTGGCCTCTCTGCCTTGATGGCCTGAGGCATCATGGGCCCATCGAGCTAAGAACAACTCTCCTTTATGTTGCCAATCTAAGTCTATCTGGGACACCTCTATTTTTGCAGCCTGATCTACCTGTTCATTGTTACGATGTTCTTCATTAGCCCGACTCCTGGGGACATGAGCATCTACATGACGGACCCTCACAGGTAGCTACCCGAGTGGCAATAGCTTTCCACTCATCAGCAGCCCAAATTGGTTTTCCCCTACGCTGCCAGTTGGCCTTATTCCACCTTTCCAGCCAGCCCCACAGAGCATTGGCTACCATCCGCGAATCAGTATAAAGGTAGAGCTTTGGCCACTTCTCTCTTTCAGCAATGTCCAGGGCTAGTTGAACGGCTTTGAGTTCAGCAAGTTGACTTGATCCACCTTCTCCTTCAGTAGCTTGTGCGACCTGTCGTGTGGGGCTCCATACGGCTGCTTTCCACTTCCGGTTCATCCCTACGATGCGACAGGAACCGTCAGTGAAAAGAGCATATCGTGTTTCCTCTGCTGGTAGTTGGTTGTACGGTGGAGCTTCTTCAGCCCGCGTCACTTGTTCCTGCTCCTCTTCGTCAGTGAGGCCAAAGTCTTCACCTTCCGGCCAGTTCGTAATTATCTCCAAAATCCCAGGGCGATTTGGGTTTCCAATACGGGCGCGTTGTGTGATGAGGGCAATCCATTTGCTCCATGTGGCGTCAGTGGCGTGGTGGGTGGAAGGAACCTTTCCTTTAAACATCCACCCCAGCACCGGTAGTCGGGGTGCCAGGAGGAGTTGTGCTTCGGTGCCAATCACTTCCGAGGCGGCTTGGACTCCTTCATAGGCTGCTAGGATTTCCTTCTCTGTGGGAGTGTAGTTGGCCTCAGACCCTCTATAACTTCGACTCCAGAATCCCAGTGGTCGGCCACGAGTCTCTCCAGGCACCTTCTGCCAAAGGCTCCAGGACAAACCGTTGTTCCCGGCCGCAGAGTAGAGCACGTTCCTCACCTCTGGTCCCGTCCTGACTGGGCCAAGGGCTAGCGCATGAGCGATCTCCCGCTTGATTTGGGCAAAAGCTTGTTGCTGTTCAGGGCCCCAGTGGAAATCGTTCTTCTTGCGGGTAACCAGGTACAGAGGGCTCACGATCTGGCTGTACTCAGGAATGTGCATTCTCCAAAAACCTATGGCGCCTAGGAAAGCCTGTGTTTCCTTCTTGCTGGTTGGTGGAGACATCGCAGTGATCTTATTGATGACCTCGGTGGGGATCTGACGCCGTCCGTCTTGCCACTTTACCCCCAGGAACTGGATCTCTCGGGCAGGTCCCTTGACTTTGCTCTTCTTGATGGCAAAACCAGCTTCCAGGAGAATCTGGATGATCTTCTCTCCTTTCCCAAATACTTCCTTTGCTGTGCTCCCCCACACAATGATGTCATCGATGTACTGCAGATGTTCCGGAGCTTCACCCTTTTCCAGTGCAGCCTGGATCAGTCCATGGCAGATGGTGGGACTGTGCTTCCACCCCTGGGGCAGTCGGTTCCAGGTGTACTGTACGCCCCTCCAGGTGAAGGCAAACTGAGGCCTGCATTCTGCTGCCAGAGGAATGGAGAAAAAAGCATTGGCAATGTCAATAGTGGCATACCACTTTGCTGCCTTGGACTCCAGCTCGTACTGGAGTTCCAGCATGTCCGGCACGGCAGCGCTCAACGGTGGAGTCACTTCATTCAAGCCACGATAGTCCACAGTCAATCTCCATTCTCCGTCAGACTTGCGCACAGGCCAAATGGGGCTGTTGAAGGGTGAGTGGGTCTTGCTGACCACCCCTTGACTCTCCAGCTCGCGGATCATTTTGTGGATGGGGATCACGGCATCTCGATTCGTCCGATACTGCCGGCGGTGCACTGTCGAGGTGGCAATTGGCACTTGTTGCTCTTCCACCTTCAAGAGTCCTACTGCAGATGGGTTTTCTGATAGTCCGGGCAAGGTGTTCAATTGCCTAATGCCCTCTGCCTCCACAGCAGCTATCCCAAATGCCCACCTGAGACCTTTTGGGTCCTTGTAATAGCCGTTCCGGAGGAAGTCTATGCCCAGAATACACGGGGCCTCTGGGCCAGTCACAATCGGATGTTTCTGCCACTCCTTCCCAGTAAGGCTCACCTCGGCTTCCAACAGAGTCAATTGCTGCGATCCCCCCGTTACCCCGGCAATGGAAACAGGTTCTGCCCCCACATGTCCCGATGGCATTAGGGTACACTGCGCACCAGTATCAACTAACGCTTTGTATTTTTGTGGCTCTGACGTGCCAGGCCATCGGATCCACACCGTCCAAAATATCCGGTTTTCCCGTGCCTCTCCCTGGCTAGAGGCAGGGCCCCTCTAGCACTGGTTACCATTTCCTTCCTGGACATACATACTAGAGGTTCCTTCAAGGGGATCTGTCAGATCATCCTCCCTTCTGTAATATCTGGCAGCTCGGTCCTGGGAGGTTGAGGCTACCTTCACTTTAGTGTTACTCCCCCGGTTAGCGTTTCCCTCCTTGAGTTGACGCACCCGTGCTGCCAGGACAGAAGTGGGTTTCCCATCCCACCTTCCCATGTCTTCCCCATGGTCGCGCAGGAAGTACCATAGCTCAGCTCGTGGGGTGTACCCTCTCCCTCTAGCTGGGGGACGTTGGGCTCCGACTTTGGGGCCTGTGACTTGTACCGGTGCCAAATGGGAACTGCTCCTCCTCACCTCCTCCTTTATTTCCCTCATCTCCTCTTGTAGGCTCTTAATCACAGCAGAAACGTTAGCCTGCATTGGGCCATTGATCATGCTTTCAAAATTTCTAAGCTTGCTCGTGACAGAACCCACTGTCTCTCGGTCGTTATCTGCATTAATCATTGCAATGAAGGTGGAGTATTCAGATGGCCCTAGATTTGCCAGATTCCACAACATTTGCCCTGTGCACCTGACTTTGTCAGGGTCATTACCATGCTGTCCATCCCTCCCAAAGAGTACCTCCAATACTGCCACTTCTCTCAGCTGCTGGATCCCTTCCTCAAGGGTCTTCCAGCGCATTCTATGATGGTGCTCCTGCATTCTCTCTGTCTCTGTGGACAAACCTCTCTCTCACACTCGTTAAAAGCCGCTCCCAGAGGGAAAGGGTCCCCGGCTCCCTTACAAATACCAGATTGACACCTGAGTCAAGGGTCCCAAATTCCTTGCCTCACTGCCATCCAGTTGCACACCCGTACCCATAAGATCCCAGACCCGAAGTAACCAGGTTGTAAAAGCCTCACGCCCCCGCCGTACGATGTCTTTGTGCAGATTACGGAGACTGTCATACGTCAGGGACTCGGTGATTATCTCAACCACTGGCTCGCCTGCAGGTTCTGAGGGCCCTCCTTTCTTAACTGAGCTCTCTGATTTCATCTTAGATTTCCTCGTTTCCACAGGGGCGACTGCTGCTGGCTCTGACTGCCCTTGCGTTTCAGCTGGAACCTGGACGGTTGTAACGTCTGTGGGTTCTACTGCTGCACCATTAGACTCTCCCTCTTCGAGGCAGGAGGAGGGATTCCCAGCAGCTGAGAGAATGCACTCCTTCAGCATCTGGCCCATCTCACGTATCTCCTTCACCCAATCCGAGTGGTTCATTTCTGATGTGAGCTGTGAGGCAGGGTCAGATTCTGGAGCAGCATTCCTAGTCAGGGTAGTTATCCAAGCCAATCTCCCCTGATCTCTGAATACTGACTAAAACAGGATTATCAGCAACACCAGCCACTGTATGATATCATTGGCACTTAGGAAAGCTCTGAATCCTTCGAAAACTGGTGGAGTAGACCCAAAGAGCTGGGTTAGGGGTTGGGAGAAAGTTTCTCCCGGTGTCATTTCCTCACAGTAGGTACCATTATTAAAGTAACCCCAAAAGCATACATTTAGTGTTTGATAGCGCCGAATCCATGTGCCCGCCTTCCAGAGGAAGTTAATAAGCCATGAATTCCTCACCTTATTAATCCATAAAACAAACCGGATAACAGTCACGGTAGCCTTAGTTATAGGACCCCTGTTTAGATAAGGGCCTGCAAATGGGAGAAATACAGCCACCACCACATGCCACACGAACCGGGATAAGCTAGCCCACATGATGCCACTTAACAAGGAATCTATAGCCAATGCACAAAAACCGTTATTCCTTTATTTCTCGATGCCCTCGAGCCCCACGTTGGGCGCCAAAATCCGTCTTGGTTTGAAAAGACAGGTGTCTGTGGAGGAAGGCAGGAGCCTCCCTTGAAATGGAGAGTGCAACCCCCTTCCCTCCAAACTATTATAATTTTGAAATTAACGGGCCTTCAGGCAAAGATATGGGGAATAGGAATAACAGTTCTTTACTAATATATATATGTATATAACACAAGGCAGGGAAAAACAAACAACCCACTGGTTTACACTGACAAGAGTCAGGAATACAACCTGACACCCTGTTAGGGTGGCAGTAGCAGTCCGATAAGATGCTGGCTGCAGTCCTCCTGAAGTGATGGGTGTAGTTCTGTGGAAGCAGCAATCAGGTAAAAGAGTCTGGTCTTCCTCCGAAGGTCCAGTGGTCGGCAGGTAGCTCTTGTCCTCTGGAACTCCAGTGGGGGAAAAACTCCTCTGGGAATCCAGTGGAAGAAAGGCGGCTAGGGTGTTCAAAATCTCCGTTTTTATTTGGCATGGACTGCTTGGCTCCTTCCCCCCCCCCCCCTCCCCGGGCGGAGCATCTCACAATGGGATGGGGAGTCGTGAGGCAGTTCCTTGATGGGCCATTAACAGGAGATAGCCCAGGAGCGAGTTATCGATGGGTCAGGCGATAAGGCATTGTTGTGCCCAGTAACAGGAGATAGTCCGGGGGGGGGGGGGGGGGGGGAGGCAGGGAGCACCGCCCCACCTGGTCTCAACAGCTCCTGAAGATGGTAATAGAATATTTTTTTTCTTTTGGCACATTTTACACTGTAACCCAGGACATAATCCACCCCTTATTCTATTACCATCTGCACCATACCCAACCCAATGCCCCCTTACAGATACATAGATACATATATACACAATGAAACCTTACACAGAGTTCTCACTTAAAATTAGGTCTCCTTGTGGTACACAACGGGTTTCCCCATTTTTCTGCATTACCCACCAAGTGTAACCAGGTCCTTGAGCAAAAACAACCCCACGGAGGGGTGTGCCTTTGCCTGATGTGGGATTAATCCAAACAGTCTTTCCTAACATACCTCTCGTGTGTACCACAGGGACTTTATCTCCGTCCACTGTGTGCAAGGGTCCAGACTGGGCGGGACCAGCTCGATTGATGGACCCTCGGGTATTGACCATCCAGGTGGCCTTTGCTAAGTTCAGTTCCCAATTTTTGAAAGTCCCCCCTCCAAGTGCTTTTAGGGTAGTCTTAAGTAGCCCATTGCACCGTTCAACTTTCCCGGCAGCTGGTGCATGATAAGGGATATGATATATCCATTCGATTCCATGTTCTCTGGCCCAAGTGCTTATGAGGCTGTTCTTGAAATGTGTCCCGTTGTCTGACTCGATTCTCTCAGGGGTGCCATGTCTCCAAAGAACTTGCTTTTCCAGGCCCAAGATGGTGTTCTGGGCAGTAGCATGAGGCACAGGGTAGGTCTCCAGCCACCCAGTGGTTGCTTCCACCATGGTCAGCACGTAGCGCTTGCCTTGACGGGTTTGGGGAAGAGTGATGTAGTCGATTTGCCAGGCTTCCCCATACCTGTACTTTGACCATCGTCCACCGTACCACAGAGGCTTTACCCGCTTGGCCTGCTTGATCGCAGCGCAGGTCTCACAGTCTTGGATAACCTGGGAGATACTGTTCATGGTTAGATCCACCCCTCGGTCCCGTGCCCATTTATAAGTGGCCTCTCTGCCTTGATGGCCTGAGGCATCATGGGCCCATCGAGCTAAGAACAACTCTCCTTTATGTTGCCAATCTAAGTCTATCTGGGACACCTCTATTTTTGCAGCCTGATCTACCTGTTCATTGTTACGATGTTCTTCATTAGCCCGACTCCTGGGGACATGAGCATCTACATGACGGACCCTCACAGGTAGCTTCTTTACCCGAGTGGCAATAGCTTTCCACTCATCAGCAGCCCAAATTGGTTTTCCCCTACGCTGCCAGTTGGCCTTATTCCACCTTTCCAGCCAGCCCCACAGAGCATTGGCTACCATCCGCGAATCAGTATAAAGGTAGAGCTTTGGCCACTTCTCTCTTTCAGCAATGTCCAGGGCTAGTTGAACGGCTTTGAGTTCAGCAAGTTGACTTGATCCACCTTCTCCTTCAGTAGCTTGTGCGACCTGTCGTGTGGGGCTCCATACGGCTGCTTTCCACTTCCGGTTCATCCCTACGATGCGACAGGAACCGTCAGTGAAAAGAGCATATCGTGTTTCCTCTGCTGGTAGTTGGTTGTACGGTGGAGCTTCTTCAGCCCGCGTCACTTGTTCCTGCTCCTCTTCGTCAGTGAGGCCAAAGTCTTCACCTTCCGGCCAGTTCGTAATTATCTCCAAAATCCCAGGGCGATTTGGGTTTCCAATACGGGCGCGTTGTGTGATGAGGGCAATCCATTTGCTCCATGTGGCGTCAGTGGCGTGGTGGGTGGAAGGAACCTTTCCTTTAAACATCCACCCCAGCACCGGTAGTCGGGGTGCCAGGAGGAGTTGTGCTTCGGTGCCAATCACTTCCGAGGCGGCTTGGACTCCTTCATAGGCTGCTAGGATTTCCTTCTCTGTGGGAGTGTAGTTGGCCTCAGACCCTCTATAACTTCGACTCCAGAATCCCAGTGGTCGGCCACGAGTCTCTCCAGGCACCTTCTGCCAAAGGCTCCAGGACAAACCGTTGTTCCCGGCCGCAGAGTAGAGCACGTTCCTCACCTCTGGTCCCGTCCTGACTGGGCCAAGGGCTAGCGCATGAGCGATCTCCCGCTTGATTTGGGCAAAAGCTTGTTGCTGTTCAGGGCCCCAGTGGAAATCGTTCTTCTTGCGGGTAACCAGGTACAGAGGGCTCACGATCTGGCTGTACTCAGGAATGTGCATTCTCCAAAAACCTATGGCGCCTAGGAAAGCCTGTGTTTCCTTCTTGCTGGTTGGTGGAGACATCGCAGTGATCTTATTGATGACCTCGGTGGGGATCTGACGCCGTCCGTCTTGCCACTTTACCCCCAGGAACTGGATCTCTCGGGCAGGTCCCTTGACTTTGCTCTTCTTGATGGCAAAACCAGCTTCCAGGAGAATCTGGATGATCTTCTCTCCTTTCCCAAATACTTCCTTTGCTGTGCTCCCCCACACAATGATGTCATCGATGTACTGCAGATGTTCCGGAGCTTCACCCTTTTCCAGTGCAGCCTGGATCAGTCCATGGCAGATGGTGGGACTGTGCTTCCACCCCTGGGGCAGTCGGTTCCAGGTGTACTGTACGCCCCTCCAGGTGAAGGCAAACTGAGGCCTGCATTCTGCTGCCAGAGGAATGGAGAAAAAAGCATTGGCAATGTCAATAGTGGCATACCACTTTGCTGCCTTGGACTCCAGCTCGTACTGGAGTTCCAGCATGTCCGGCACGGCAGCGCTCAACGGTGGAGTCACTTCATTCAAGCCACGATAGTCCACAGTCAATCTCCATTCTCCGTCAGACTTGCGCACAGGCCAAATGGGGCTGTTGAAGGGTGAGTGGGTCTTGCTGACCACCCCTTGACTCTCCAGCTCGCGGATCATTTTGTGGATGGGGATCACGGCATCTCGATTCGTCCGATACTGCCGGCGGTGCACTGTCGAGGTGGCAATTGGCACTTGTTGCTCTTCCACCTTCAAGAGTCCTACTGCAGATGGGTTTTCTGATAGTCCGGGCAAGGTGTTCAATTGCCTAATGCCCTCTGCCTCCACAGCAGCTATCCCAAATGCCCACCTGAGACCTTTTGGGTCCTTGTAATAGCCATTCCGGAGGAAGTCTATGCCCAGAATACACGGGGCCTCTGGGCCAGTCACAATCGGATGTTTCTGCCACTCCTTCCCAGTAAGGCTCACCTCGGCTTCCAACAGAGTCAATTGCTGCGATCCCCCCGTTACCCCGGCAATGGAAACAGGTTCTGCCCCCACATGTCCCGATGGCATTAGGGTACACTGCGCACCAGTATCAACTAACGCTTTGTATTTTTGTGGCTCTGACGTGCCAGGCCATCGGATCCACACCGTCCAAAATATCCGGTTTTCCCGTGCCTCTCCCTGGCTAGAGGCAGGGCCCCTCTAGCACTGGTTACCATTTCCTTCCTGGACATACATACTAGAGGTTCCTTCAAGGGGATCTGTCAGATCATCCTCCCTTCTGTAATATCTGGCAGCTCGGTCCTGGGAGGTTGAGGCTACCTTCACTTTAGTGTTACTCCCCCGGTTAGCGTTTCCCTCCTTGAGTTGACGCACCCGTGCTGCCAGGACAGAAGTGGGTTTCCCATCCCACCTTCCCATGTCTTCCCCATGGTCGCGCAGGAAGTACCATAGCTCAGCTCGTGGGGTGTACCCTCTCCCTCTAGCTGGGGGACGTTGGGCTCCGACTTTGGGGCCTGTGACTTGTACCGGTGCCAAATGGGAACTGCTCCTCCTCACCTCCTCCTTTATTTCCCTCATCTCCTCTTGTAGGCTCTTAATCACAGCAGAAACGTTAGCCTGCATTGGGCCATTGATCATGCTTTCAAAATTTCTAAGCTTGCTCGTGACAGAACCCACTGTCTCTCGGTCGTTATCTGCATTAATCATTGCAATGAAGGTGGAGTATTCAGATGGCCCTAGATTTGCCAGATTCCACAACATTTGCCCTGTGCACCTGACTTTGTCAGGGTCATTACCATGCTGTCCATCCCTCCCAAAGAGTACCTCCAATACTGCCACTTCTCTCAGCTGCTGGATCCCTTCCTCAAGGGTCTTCCAGCGCATTCTATGATGGTGCTCCTGCATTCTCTCTCTCTCTGTGGACAAACCTCTCTCTCACACTCATTAAAAGCCGCTCCCAGAGGGAAAGGGTCCCCGGCTCCCTTACAAATACCAGATTGACACCTGAGTCAAGGGTCCCAAATTCCTTGCCTCACTGCCATCCAGTTGCACACCCGTACCCATAAGATCCCAGACCCGAAGTAACCAGGTTGTAAAAGCCTCACGCCCCCGCCGTACGATGTCTTTGTGCAGATTACGGAGACTGTCATACGTCAGGGACTCGGTGATTATCTCAACCACTGGCTCGCCTGCAGGTTCTGAGGGCCCTCCTTTCTTAACTGAGCTCTCTGATTTCATCTTAGATTTCCTCGTTTCCACAGGGGCGACTGCTGCTGGCTCTGACTGCCCTTGCGTTTCAGCTGGAACCTGGACGGTTGTAACGTCTGTGGGTTCTACTGCTGCACCATTAGACTCTCCCTCTTCGAGGCAGGAGGAGGGATTCCCAGCAGCTGAGAGAATGCACTCCTTCAGCATCTGGCCCATCTCACGTATCTCCTTCACCCAATCCGAGTGGTTCATTTCTGATGTGAGCTGTGAGGCAGGGTCAGATTCTGGAGCAGCATTCCTAGTCAGGGTAGTTATCCAAGCCAATCTCCCCTGATCTCTGAATACTGACTAAAACAGGATTATCAGCAACACCAGCCACTGTATGATATCATTAGCACTTAGGAAAGCTCTGAATCCTTCGAAAACTGGTGGAGTAGACCCAAAGAGCTGGGTTAGGGGTTGGGAGAAAGTTTCTCCCGGTGTCATTTCCTCACAGTAGGTACCATTATTAAAGTAACCCCAAAAGCATACATTTAGTGTTTGATAGCTCCGAATCCATGTGCCCGCCTTCCAGAGGAAGTTAATAAGCCATGAATTCCTCACCTTATTAATCCATAAAACAAACCGGATAACAGTCACGGTAGCCTTAGTTATAGGACCCCTGTTTAGATAAGGGCCTGCAAATGGGAGAAATACAGCCACCACCACATGCCACACGAACCGGGATAAGCTAGCCCACATGATGCCACTTAACAAGGAATCTATAGCCAATGCACAAAAACCGTTATTCCTTTATCTCTCGATGCCCTCGAGCCCCACGTTGGGCGCCAAAATCCGTCTTGGTTTGAAAAGACAGGTGTCTGTGGAGGAAGGCAGGAGCCTCCCTTGAAATGGAGAGTGCAACCCCCTTCCCTCCAAACTATTATAATTTTGAAATTAACGGGCCTTCAGGCAAAGATATGGGGAATAGGAATAACAGTTCTTTACTAATATATATATGTATATAACACAAGGCAGGGAAAAACAAACAACCCACTGGTTTACACTGACAAGAGTCAGGAATACAACCTGACACCCTGTTAGGGTGGCAGTAGCAGTCCGATAAGATGCTGGCTGCAGTCCTCCTGAAGTGATGGGTGTAGTTCTGTGGAAGCAGCAATCAGGTAAAAGAGTCTGGTCTTCCTCCGAAGGTCCAGTGGTCGGCAGGTAGCTCTTGTCCTCTGGAACTCCAGTGGGGGAAAAACTCCTCTGGGAATCCAGTGGAAGAAAGGCGGCTAGGGTGTTCAAAAATCTCCGTTTTTATTTGGCATGGACTGCTTGGCTCCTTCCCGCCCCCCCCCCCCGGGCGGAGCATCTCACAATGGGATGGGGAGTCGTGAGGCAGTTCCCTGATGAGCCATTAACAGGAGATAGCTCAGGAGCGAGTTACCGATGGGTCAGGCGATAAGGCATTGTTGTGCCCAGTAACAGGAGATAGTCCAGAGGGGGGGGGAGGCAGGGAGCACCGCCCCACCTGGTCTCAACAGCTCCTGAAGATGTTAATAGAATATATTTTTTTCTTTTGGCACATTTTACACTGTAACCCAGGATAGTACTGCAATAACAGCTTGGATAACAGAGTCCCCAGAGGATGTAAGATTTGCACAAATACAGTTTTGAAGAGAATTAATTGTTTATTTATAAAAGGATAACCATTTAAATAGCAGCACATGATATAAATCTCATTAAAATTTAAAAAATTCTTTGATTATTTTCCATGTATATTGGTGTTTCCAGTCAGTGTGGCTGTCCAGAGAGCAAGCTAGAGATTCTGGCAGTGTTCAAACAGTGCTCCCTCTCATCACAGTGGCTTCTGTCAAATTCAGGGGAGAACTGACTTCTGTTTTCTGTCCAGAAATGTATCTGCTGCTCTCCCTGGAGTTGGCCACCCCGTGCCAGTGGACATCTGGCCTACTATATTGTGTACATAGATGACAGAAGTTCATAGGGCTGTGTTTCTAATATGCTCCCCGTGACTGACAATTTTCAGTATTATCGTTTAATTACTATAGAGAAGGATGCCTGTATGAATGTGTGCAACAAAATACACAGCTTGTTTTCAAACTGCTTTTCTCTTTATACTCAAAACATGTCAGTATCCAGTCAATATCTTTTGCAAGTATAGCCATATGTTTTCCCTCTGCACCCATGTCAGGACCCATATGCTTGGCTGAGTTTGTTTTCTTTGCGTGCTCTAGAATTTTTCTGTGGCATTGTTTCCTTATTTGTTTGCAAATTACTTAGCTTCAGTTTTGAACTGGTATTTATGCAAGGAAACAATTATTTTCTGATTAAATATACATTAAACCTGACCGAAAACTGTTTAAGCTTTTTTAAAGCACCAGGATAGTAGTTCTGCTACAGCAAATTCTGTATTACATAAAAGAGACCAAACAAATTCTTCCCTGACTAAATATTTTTATTTTATGAAGCTATGTGTGGCAGTGATACTTTTGGGCTTAACAACTTGTGCACTGGTAAAGAACCTGTAGCAGTCAGCCATTGACAGGCAAAAGGATAAACTGCTTATGAGAAACCTAGATGACATAAAACTGAATTTAGTCAAAAGTTCAAGCAAGTAATTAAAATGTTGGACATCCAACTCATACAGCCGTTTCAACCAAGTGGGGACTGGATCTATTAGAAAAGAGTTCTGCTATGATGCTCTTGCATTATATCTTGTTTTCTGATTTATGAGGGTATAAAGCTAAAATTATTCACAATATCTACCATAGGAGTAGTGTCATAGCTTTTCTAACTACTGCAGGTAAATTCCTAGAAACTTACATAAGCAAATAGGACCATAGAAAAGTCTGGAATCCGGCAGTTTCAGTCATGGACTGATCAAACCAGCCTGCAACTGGTAAATCTACTAGAGTTAGTAAACACAGTGGTATAGTCAATAGTATATGCAGGTAAATCAAACCTACCTAGTTTTGTGTGGAGCAGCATCAAATTTATCAACTTCTGCATGTCTTTAGGAGACAAAATAAGTTGGTTTATCTGTTTGCAAAATTAAATAGCACATTACAGAATGAAACCATGAAAGTGAATGAGCGTATCCTGCGTTATCTTAGTTGGGACTGGACTCTGAGAAGAAAATTCTCAATTTTGTCCTTATTTTTGATGCATCTTCTTTCTATTTTTTTGAGCTATCTCTCTAGACGTTAATACCTTCTATAAGATTAATTGCCCTAAAACTACACCCTTCCCAAACATAGTATTTGCATATCTGTTCTAACCAGCGATGCTTAGCAAATCTTGTCATTTGTCTTATAGCATGTCAGTCACTGCTAACATGTTTGGTCTTATGAGCTCTGCATTCTTCTTGTTATCTCAAAAGAGTAAAATGGCTTACCTTGAGATATTAGTACATCAGGGGAAATGAGTAAAGCCAACCACATTCTAATCCATTGTTATTCTTTCCCATTCTATAGGATATCCTTTGCAACAATGAATTTCCACTTAACAGGTAAAAATGCAGATTGTTTATAGTCATTATTCAGGTGGTAATTCTGATTTTCCTAATATATTAAAACGAGTCTGTTAAGAAAAGTATAAAAGCTTTTTTCTCAGTTGTCCTAGGCTTTGTTCAAGTTTCTTGTACGGAAATGGAATTTATTTACATCAAAATTAGTCTTATGGTATCAGGGCTAAAGTGATTTAGAGAAAAAGAGACCTTGGAAGTAGGAAAGGAAGTCTGGAACAAGGAAGACTGCCCCTTGGTTGAGGAAGATTGGAATAAGGATCTCTTAGCCAAACTGGACACTCAAAAATCCATGGGCCCCGATAGGATGCACCCACGAGTGCTAAGGGAGCTGGCAGATGCTATTGCTAAGCTTCTCTCCATCATCTTTGAAAGATCATGGAGGACAGGAGAAGTGCCTGCAGAGTGGAGGAAAGCCAATGTAACTCCAGTCTTCAAAAAGGGCAAGAAGGAAAACCCAGGAAACTACAGGCCAGTCAGCCTCACCTCCATCCCTGGAAAGGTGATGGAACAGCTCATTCTGGCTGTTATCTCTAAGCATGTGGAGTAAAAGAATGTTATTAGTAGTTAGCATGGATTCACCAAGGGGAAATCATGCCTTAACCTCATAGCCTTCTAAGATAGCATGACTGGTAGGGTGGATAAGGGGAGAGCAGTGGATGTTGTCTACCTTGACTTCAGCAAGGTTTTTGACACTGTCTCCCATCACTTCCTCATAGGTAAGCTTAGGAAGTGTGGCATAGACAAGTGGACAGGGAGGTGGATTGAGAACTGGATGAAGGACAGAGCTCAGAGGGTTGTGATCAGAGTGCTGAGTTTGCTTGGAGGCCTGATAGTAGTAGTGTTCCCCAGGGGTTAGTACTGGGTCCAGTCTTATTCAACATGCTCATCAATGACCTGGATGAAGGGACAGAGTGCACCCTCAGCAAGTTCGCTGATGATACAAAACTGGGACACACCAGAAGGCTGTGCTGCCATTCAGTGAGACCTGGACGAGCTGGGCAGAGAGGAATCTAATGAGGTTCAACAGGGGCAAGTGTAGGGTCGTGTACCTGGGGAGGAATAAACTTGTGTACCAGTACAGGTTGGGGGGCAACCTGCTGGAGAGCAGCACTGTTGAGAAGGCCCTGGGAGTCCCAGTGGACAGCAAGTTAATTGTGAGCTAGCCGTGTATCCTTGTGGCCAAAAAGACCAATGGTCTCCTGGGGTGCATTAAGAAGAATGTGGCCAGCAGATTAAGGAAGGTTCTCCTCTCCCTCTACTCTGCCCTGGTGAGGCCACATCTGGAGTACTGTGTCCACTTCTGGGCCCTCCAGTTTCAAGAGAGACCGGGAACTATGGAAAGAGTCCAGCGGAGGGCTACGAGGATAATTATGGGACTGGAACATCTCTCTTATGATGAAAGGCTGAGACACCTGGGTCTGCTTTGCCTGGAGAAGAGAGGACTGAGAGGGCACCTTATCAATGCTTATAAATATCTAAAGGGCGGGTGTCAAGAGGATGGGGCCAGGCTCTTTTCAGCAATGCCCAGTGACAGGACAAGGGGCAACAGGCACAAACTGGAGCACAGGAAGTTCCACCTGAACATGAGGAAAAACTTCTTTACTGTGAGGATGGCAGAGCACTGGAATAGGCTGCCCACGGAGGCTTTGGAGTCTCCTTCCCTGGAGCTACTGAAAACCTGCCTGGATGCAGTCCTGTGTAACACGGTCTAAGTGAGCCTGCTTTATTTTAACAGGGTGGTTGCACTAGATGGTCTCCAGAGGTCCCTTCCAACTCCTACCATTCTCTGATTCTGTAGAAATAGTGGTTGTTGTGTTATGGATGTGACTTTTGCCTGTCATAGCCCTCTCAGGGCCTTGCACTGAAACAGTTTTGCCAAGTTGTAAAGATAGGTAATTTATTAAGGCACAAGATATAGCAAAGTCGGAATTGCCATTGATAAATACACTTACTGAAATAGTGCTGATATATTATAATGATACTAGCCAAGTTTTCCCAGGGTATCCTTCACCATAGGGTGAAGGCATCCCTATCTTGGGTGGAGGAAAAGGAGCACAACTTGTCGACATTCTCTGCTAGGTCTTAGCCCTTTTCTCCCAATTCTAACCCATATTCTCCTCTTTTTATTCTCTAATTCTTTGTTTCTCCTCCCACAGGTTATGTATAGCATGATTTGGGCAGAGAGTTGAGTAACATAGTCATACACCTATAGCATGATCCCTATAATTCTCATTAACATATGTAGGGTGTTAAATTTGATACTAATTTTCTAGATAATTACGCAAAAGTTTTACTTTGGGCACCGTGGCCTGCAAATTTTGTGTGAACCAGTTTTCCTGCTTGATTCTGCACTCTTTAGCCGTAACAGTACTGTCTTGCTGCTGCAAGGCTTTCTCTTTTGGCCGTTATTTACACTCACAAGGTTTGTACAAGAAATGAGCGGATACCAGCTTTCTTAACCTTCTTAACTGTTCTTTGTCGGATGCGCAAGTTGCTCAGCTCTCATCCTTGCTCTTTCTGGGGCAAGATAAGCATGTTGCTTTACTTGCTTAAGTCTAACCTTACAACTTTCTGCCAACTTGTGATGACACCAGCAGGCCTGGCAATTCTCCATGGTGAAAAGGAATTTATTGGTCTGTGAACAAATGTGATGCTGAACTGATTAAGGGTATGCAAAAAATCAATTATATTAATCTTGATCAAGGAATTGATGAAGTCAAAAGATTTTTAATTACTAGCTGTTATGGAATGGGCACAAAATTAGCATTGGTTGTTTATAATTACCACAAGGATTCAATATTACTATTGTTATTGGCTTTTTTTTTCCTTCAAAATATGTTCATTAAGACCTAACTTGTTAATCAATGGTTTGATTTCGGCAACTAAATTAGAAAACAAAGCAACGAGACTAGTTTTGCCTCAGTTGTTTTTTCATTCATTTTCTTTGCCTCTAAAATTCCATCTTTAAATGTAGTGTTTTCTCAAGACTGAGGCTGACAGTAAACTTAACTGATTTAAAGGTGAAAGAATTCTTATGTGTGAAACCAAGAAATGCTCATGAGAGCAAGTGGCTTAAACATCCCTGAAGCAGCAGTGATACTCTGGAAAGGATTTTTACAGCTGCAGGGTATTTTTGCCACAACTTCTGTGTAACTATTCTGCGGTCACCAGGTATGCTTCAGTAGATAGCCTTCTCTGCATTCTTAGCAATTACACAGGTTATTTCTGGAACAATGAATGCAAACTCACTCCAGGCGGTTGACAAACCTGGAAGTAAGGCTATGCAAATAATTGGCCATCAGTTTGGTACACTAACTATGACCTATAATAATACAAATATCATTTACAACTAGGGAAAAAGCTCATGTACTTCATGCCAAAACAGTAGTTTGGGAATGGATCATTCTGCTTTAAAAAAAAAAAAAAAGGAAGGAAGGGGGTCATTTTGTCTTGTACTCAAAAGAAAGAGAAATAATTGAAATGTTATTTACAAACCTGGTGGAAAAGGAAGACTAGGAATAGTGTTCACATTTTAAATAGTCAAAGTAATATTGTTTACACAATACAAGATATAGCATGGTGGCTTCAGTTCTCACTTCTCAAAAGAACACCTTGTTCCTTTGCTATGGTTTCAGCTGCTCTTGTTCAGTCTTCTGTGGATTCTCTGCCTGATTTTGGAAGTAATAACCATTTGCCAGAAAATGATCTGAAAGTTTTGAATCCTGTATTGCAAGTGAATGCCTTAGGGAAAATTTTTTTTTTCTTGCTCAGTTTCTGACTGCAAAGTGTCAGAGGCTCAATGAAAAGAGAGGCTCAGAATGCCTCAGGGGAATGGTGGCACTGATGTCAAACTTGCTTTTCCCAGGGATTTCTTTTGGACTGTCAGTTAATGGAAGTTTCAGAAAGCACTATACCATTTCCCTCCTCAGTTTTTTCCCTTTTGATAAAAAACAGTCAGACTTAACTCAAATTCACAAATTTACCCAGAAGTTCATTAAAAATTTCTCAGAGTTTTCTCTGAATCATAATATACTTCATTCTCATTATAAACCCTCTGTGCAAGGAGTACCTTTAAGTAATAATATTGGTAGAATTAGTTAGTTATTTTTTAATAAACTATTAGCCATTGACTAAGATAGTTTGGCAACTATAGAGTAGGAAACTTTTCATCATGAGGCCATTATTATCAAATCCAGCCTGAAGTAATTATGGCCAATGGATGTTGTCTTATGGTCTGTGAAGTAAATTGCTGAATAAAATAATATTTTTAATATAAATTAAAAAAATTAAAAACCCAACCCAAAACCTGTCCTCTCCACTGCGTTGCACCATGCACAAAATACATACTGCTATTCTAGGGATTTGTAGTTTTCATCTTAAAAGAATGTTTTGTGGGCTTTTACCATGACACCAAACAATTTGTAATGTTATCATATCTAATATGGGCAAAACATTTACCAGTTTACACGAGTGAAAATGCAGAGCACTATGAGAAGAAATTACTTTTGGTTTAAACTGAACAGAAATTAATTTAATGACTTATTGCTATTATTATGAGTAATAATATGGAAATAATGAAGTCCTGTTAAGTATTACAATACACTACTTCAAAGAATGAGACTTCAGATAACAGGAAAAGGTTATCAGATTTTGTCATTCCTCTTTCACCTAAAGATCTAGGAGTGGTACCTAGTACTGTCCAGTGCAAATGAAGACCGAATTTTGTCATATGTAATGTTTCAAGGATGACTAGATCCTTACATTGCTAAGAGCTTCATCTGGTAGCTCCTCAAGTGCCTTAGTTGATGTGGGTGCTTTGGACTAATTTCCAGCTTGTGACTTGTAAAGACGAACAGGGATTTGGCTCGGGGTAGCTGGGTGGGTGAGGTGGAGAAGAGAGAGATGAGTTTTTCAGCCACCCCTAAGGAGGTAAAAATGAAGGCAGAACTGTCCTTTTCAATAACGTTTGTGGACTTTGAATGTAAACCAGCCATGAGATCATGTCTTCAAGGCACTAACAGCAAATCTAGAGTAAATCCATCAAAATTAGTGGGATCACCTGGAATGAATTCAAGAACCAAACTCAGGAAATCTGGACATGCAACAGCTTCAGAAAATGGGTTTCCCAGTCAAACATTCCTGAGATTTCTCTGAGTACAGGGTGTTTGAAAGCAACTTTCAGTTTTTTGCTTTTTCTTTTCCTTAATGAGAGTTAACTGCCTGTTTATGCAAGTTATAATTTTGTTACTGTATTCAGGCAAGTCCTAGTCAGTTATTTATTAGTGGTTACTTTAATGAATGTTATGTCAGCTAAAATGAACATAGCAGGAAGGAAGGCAAAATAAAGGAGACACAGATGTCTATCAGCACTACCAGTTAAAAATACAGCACCTACTGCCAAAAAGCTTGAGTTGAAGCTTGTAGTGGTCTATTGAGTTCAGCACAGCAGATATATAATATGAATAACACAGCTTTCCAAGTTAAAAATCCCTGATAATGCAGATGGTGGTTACTCCAAAGAAAAAATTTCCTTTTTTATTTTTGTTTCTATCAGAGAACCTTGCACTGCATTAAGAGCTGTCATCAGCTCTGCCCTAAGGGCAGGGGGAGATCCTGTTGACCTGGATAAACACCATTGCACAAAACTGTACTGTTGCACTGATGTATGAAGAGGATTGGATAAAAGCTGCAGTTGTGGCCTAAGGATTTGCCAAGCCCTTGTTGTTACTCTTCAGAAATACGCGCAGGTTCTGACTAAAGGCATTCTTCTTCAGATCAGACCTTCTAACTACATTATATATTAATTGCATTTGTTTTGATTTTGCTTATGTCATTCTTCTTCAAAGGTAGGCTTACTTATTGTATTTACATGTAAAAGTTTCTGCAGATCACAAACCTTTTAAATTTAACTTACTTTTGTTCCCTGGGACTTTTAGAATTTCTTGCTCACAGTCTCCAGTATGTTTTGGCTGCAAAAATTCTAACTGAAAGGAATAGCCTTTTAAAAGGTGTTCAGAATATTCTAATTTGACTTCTTTCCCTCCTCCCTGATTTTTCCCTAACAATTCTGATGCTAAGCTGTCCTCCGTCTTGTGGCCTTTCCTATTTTTTACAATCTGTATTGAAGTCAAATGCTATGATATGTTTAGAATATTAATGGATGTACAAACAAAATCAACTCTGCAATTAAAACTGTATGGGAGCCCGTGGCCTTTGCTTACCTAAACTGTTGTCATTTGTTCTTCTGCGTAAAGTTCCTCTTTATTTATGTAAATGTGACCAATAGGAGAGAAAGATCTTTTCTTGTTTTGGTTTTCTACCTTCTCAGGTGGGAAAAAGATCACATACTATGTCAGGGAGAATGTGGTGAACCTCATCTGGATCAGTGGCTAGATTTCTAATGAATCTTTGGCTGTCATATCTCCCTTATAAAAGCAGAGAAATTGTAGATTTAAAAATATGATTTCAGTGATTTTTATTTTGTACAACAGCTGCAATTCTTTCTCCCTTCAGACCTTACTCTTTGTTGCAGGTCACATTCCCAGTTATTTAGGATATATAATTTATCATAGGTACATATCATCTGTTACCTCATGCTTCCTAGTATTGTGTGCATTTCAATGATATGTAGAGTGATGGTAAAAAAAAAAAATAAATTTTTTTACTTTTACTGTGCTGACCAGTACACTAATCTCTGTGGTTACAGCAGATCAACTGTATAGTGGATGTAGACAAGAACCAACTCCTAAACTGATTACAAATGAATAGCCTTAGAGGTTAAAGTTTCTGCAGTGCGTATTTACTAAATATGCATTATAATATACATTATTTATTTTTATATGGGTCTTAATATAGAGAGACAGCTCTGGAAATTGGAGGGATGCTTTATTTGAAATCCATCACAAAATGGCGAAAGGAGTATCTGTGCAGGTTTTTCCTCACACCTTCCTCTAGCTGCCCCCCTCCTGAGTTTATGCTTAAGAACATAAGCCTTAAAGTGCTACTCCGATATGGAGGGATTAGAATGTCTAAATCATAAATGGCTATTTGTAGCCATAAATGTCTATACATTAAATTAACACACTAAAAATAGATATGGCTACTAGCAAATAATATTTTCATGAGAAATTTCAGAAAGAAATAAATTTAAAGTGTTCAGAATATAACAATAAACAGTTAAATAAAACATCAACATTTGCATTAATAATAGTGGGGAAGAAAGGACATAATTTGTTATTGATAATATACAACTTTTAAATTTCATAATTCTATAAACTTTTAGAAAACATACTGTACATCAAGTCTACCATCTAGTTTATTACAGAGTGAGATCAATTGTTTTCTAAAATACCTAGAATATAACAGTGTCAATTTTGAAAAAAACCTTTTATGTAGGGTATTTCTCTCTGTTGCCTCATCTAGTCTCGCAGCCAAATTCAGTTTCCTCCTAGCTAAAAATGGCAGCAGCATCTCTGGCAGGATCTGATGGCTAGAAGGTTGGCAGCTGCTGCAACTGCCCTAAACGTTGCTGCCTCGCTGTACGTGCTTGTCTCCCAAAACACTTCCTAGTACTTCAGGGACTGGGGGAACGTCTTTAGAGAAATTTTACAAGGATTTCTGTGTTGATGTTGTATTCCAGATGAATTGTCTTGGGATAGTATAGACAGTGGTCTGTACTATACATACAGGCAATAGTCTGTACTATAGTTTATCAGTACAGACAATAGTAACCGGGTGAGCTGTCTGCATGTGAAATAGTAGTTATTAAACCCTGAAAATGTAGGACTTAACTTTGGAAAGAGACTGAAAGTGCCTTACCTCTGTTCTTAATTAACTAATTCTAAGTGAAAATAAAAACTGACTGATTTTGGATTATGTCAGTCATTCTGGAGGCAATTCCATAGTAGTGCTATGAAGAAGAAAATTCTTCCAGAAAGCTGTTGTTGCCACAGTATATTTTGGATTTGGGGGATGGACTTTAAATCCAGAATATTTTAACTATTTCCCAGATGCTTTCTAGTACAAGAATAAATCCCTTCTGCTATCCAGTGTCAGAGTTTTACACTTCATTCAGCCTAAAATATAACTATGTGTCTGACCTGATATATTAGTAATGTTTTAAAATGGAGACTACTATAATAATCCAAGAATCATGTGACTTCAAAATTTACAATCATGTATTTTCCCAAAAAATTTTTTGCAAGGATTTGAAGTAATTATTTTCTGACCCTACATGTTGTTTACTGAATTATTTTTGAACAAACTACTCAATTAAACATCAATTTCATGTTCCTCAAAGTTCAGCTTGAGCATGATGTTCAGGAAATAAATAAGAGCCCAAATCACAGCCAACTTCATTTTCTTTATTTTCCTGCTTATAAAATAAATATAATTTTTAGACTTATTTCATCTTCCATCTAAGGTGTTACCAAATAATGTTCGTAAAATTTTAGTAGCTAGGTGTAAGCAAAAATACAGTCATCCTATTAGTTCTACTCAGCAATATACTGAAGACCCTGAAGAGCTGTTACTGTTTTCTTCATTGGTATCATACTGTCTAAAGACTGAGGCTTGCTAGGTGTTTGATCACTGAAGTGTTGAAATTTGGAAAGTGAGATTTTTTTTTTTTTTAGGGGAAAATTGATTTGAATCAGCTGAACTGTAGAAAATCTGCCAGGAAGAGTGGGAGGCCTCTAAAAGATAACGGTAAGAAAAATATTTGCCTACAATGCTGAAAGCCATGAACAAAGCTAAAGCCAGAGGGAGTAAACAATAGTAGCTTGGCATTTGTTTCTAGAGAAGTGGTTTTAAAACACATGGGTAAAGGCATTGGCTGTTTGGAAATAAATGTTTCTTCTTTTTTTAACTGCAATTAAAATTTGATAGCAACTACAGAGAAGAAAAAAAATCCATGCTTGTGCTTTCAAAAAATAAAAAAACATGGCATGGATAAATACACAGAAACTAACCCGGGTGACTGAGGAATTCAAAATATTATGACAAACATGTAAATTATACACCAATAGAAAGATCAAAGCAATAATAACCTCTTATTGTCTCATATATCTGGAATCTGAGACTGAGATGTTTCAAACAGTCAGAGCGCTACAGGATATGAAAGTAACTGGATCTAGTAGTTAGCGTTAAGCAATGTCAAATTTTACAGTTAGGAATGGATCAAGTGGTATATTGTCTTTTCATAGTATTTTTTCAAGTGACTGATATGGACTGCAGTCTCTGCACTAAATTCCCTGCTTTCAGCTATCTGTGGCCTCTCATCTGGACAACACTAACAAAGTGGTGCCTTTCCTGCGTTTTTCTCAGCTTCTACTCCAGCGTTATTCCCCTTCTTGTCTAAATGGAAGGTTGTTTTGTGTACCGGAGACTTGTCCCTTTCTCAAACTTTCTGAAGTCTTTAAGCATAAGAAAGGGAAATGAGCAACACTAACATGACAGCACCACACAATACACCCACCACAAATGTCCAGCCTTAGGTGGATAATTATGGTTTGATGCATCAGTTGCCATCTCTCTTCTGTGGTCTTACTCTAATGTTAGTGCTAAAGATAATGCCCAAGTGCCTCAATGATTAAAGACTTAACATCACGATTTCTTTCTCTGTAACAGGGACCAAATCCCAGAATCTTTATTTATGTGAGTCAATGAATTGACATGAAGTTATAGATTATTAATGTTAATTTCCTTTTTATGGCACTTTCTACTCTGTTTTTCTCTGTTACTCACAGCTTCATCTCTCTCAAGAGACACTGTAACTGGCAGTAAGGGGTGTATCTGGAGCATCACTGAAAAAACCCAGCACTTATAGAAATGCACACCTAACTTAGCAAATACCATATGAATAACAGCAGCAATTTAATCTAGGTGAAGAGACCATACTGCAATACGCAGATATAAATCTTAAATATCTGCAAAAAGCTTCCTAGGTTTTCTTTTTTAATAGCTGGATTTTAGTGCAGAATAAACTAAAAATCTGGTCCTTCCCCTCCTCCACACTGTTGTGCTTGAAGCCCAAGCTACATGTTTTAGGAAATGAATTTTGTCTTTGAAGTGGCAGAGAAACTCAAGTGGAAAATCAACGTGGTAAGACTTACAAACATAGTTGTTGTAGCTTTAAATACTTCTAGATCACCTTGCAGTCCACTATCGGGAAGTATAATTTTCCAGTATTGTAACACTAAGTAATACCAAATTTAGAAGACAACTACTGTACTTAAAATACAATACCATCAGTCCTGTTTCGTTGGTACTAGACCTAGGTTCAATTTTAAAATAAACGTTCTTTGCTTGGAAAACTAGACATTTTTTGAAAGAAAAACCTTTGACTTTATAAGCAGTTTTTGATTGGGGAATGCCTCTTTCTGGAGAAATCTGGAGAACTTCTGGAGAAATTTCTTCCATTATCTCTTTCAAATGACAAACAATTGTTTTAAAACTTGTAAGTGCTTTCCTATTAAAAGAAAAATCCTTTTGGATTAAAAATATGTATGTTACCATATGTTATCATATACCCATTTAGTAATTTGTTTACTTGGAAAGGTACGAAATGAAAATATATGGGAATATGCACATTAAAACAAGCGCTTCATTTAAGATACAATATGCTTTTAGAGTAACGGCAAATAGTAATTTCCTTACCTGCGGAGGTGGGAAGTCAGTATAGTATGAATGCATTACAAGGGAGAAAGGAAAAGTCCTTGGTAATTAATGTGGTCTTGTTTCATGGATATGTTTGCAGGATTATACACAGAGGTGTAAATGTTATGTGCAGTTTAGCTTAAAGAAATAAATTCAGTGTGAACACTTTACCTATAACTGCTGCTTCTCCTGAGCTTGCAGACCTGGTTGCTAACATTCTAAACAACAGTCAGATTTTAGGGGCTAGAGAGAAGCCACTAATTAATGTGGGAATATCCACTTCTTGCACACCCACAGACACATTGGAGTTCTTATAGATACGCTCTCTGCAAGACTTGTCATGTCTTTCTCTATGCTATTCTGCCCACCTGCTGTGAACTTCTCTTGCATATCCTAGTGTTTCCAAAGTCCTTAGCACAGATGTCATTTGAGCAACTTGAAGTGTTCTAAACTCTGTATTAGTGCTTTGACTAAGGTAATGTATTGAGCCCTAAATTCAGAAATATGACATCTTCTGAGTTTTTCAGAATGACAAGACATTTGTATAAAGTTTACCTCCCCTCAGTTTAGCCAGTTTAGCCTTATTCTAACTTGGCTTGGTTTCCCCCTTGCACCTCCCAAAATCTATCTGTTTCTTTAAGTCCTAAGCTATTTCATCTTTCATTGACTAGTTCCTATTTCACACAGTCAATAGCGCGGAGTAAAGCTTGTGGTTTTCTTTGGCTAGCTAATCTTTAATGCATCTCTCTATTACATAGTGTATATTACAGATACTGTTATGAACAAGCATTTACACAAGCTGTAAAATTCCAAGGCTTTTTAGGTGGATAAAACAGGTTTTCTGCCTCAAGACACTTGGGATCTATATAGGCAAGACAAACGCTGAGGCTCGGGAGAAGTATTTGGGATATCTGAAGAGTGTGTTAGGATAATTTAAGAGGCACTGAAGGGAAGAAGAGTCCTGGCACTAATGATTTGGGACAGGGAAAGAATTCTTGGTAGATGAAGGCATTCCAAGTGTGGGCAGCTACTCTGACAAAGCTTAGGCAAAATATTCGAAGAAAATAAAACATTTAGGAAAGTCTAAAGAATTAATGTGGGAAACTTGCAGAAGGCTGAGGCGGAACTGAAAGCAAAAGGATTTTTGTAATGGAAAAGGCTTATACACAAGGTTTTATATATCAGAAAGGTAGTTTTGAATGTGATGCAATCAGAGATAGAAAGCCATTGGAATTTTCAAAAGGTAAGTCATGCCTTTTGTGCTGTGTTGAAGAATCTGTGCTGTATACATATTCCAAAGACAGCTGATATGCAGAGCTGACATGCTAAGGTGACTGTGCACTTTTATTTGAGCAAACACACATATTTCTGGATCACTGTACAGACAGTTCATATGGATACAAAATGTATACATATAGTGGAGGAGAAGTTAAGGTAATAGCTTTACATTCTGAAAAAAATGTTGATCCTATTGACAAGGTGTTATATGTATGGTGTGCAACAATTACAGAGTGTGCATATATTCAGCATAAAAGCTAATGTACCTCATTTGTCTGTTTATACTATATGAGTCAAAACAACAGTCTAACTCTTGAAGGACAGTTGCTTTAACACAAGCTTCTGTAGACAGTCATAATATTAAGAAATGGAAAAGGAAATAAGTATTCCTACTTACATCATATGAGCTTTGTTGACCAGTAGAAAGTATTACACAAATAGATAAATAAATTCAAAACAAAATCCTTTCAAAGCTAGCTTATTATTGATCTATTGTTGCTTTGACTTCACAGGCAAATTGCACGCTTGCATCTGCCATTGTAATTCTCCTCCACACTCTTTATCACTAGGCCAGTCCAACCTGTTAGACTAGGTTTGGGATGTATAGATAAAGGTCTTACTTGTAATCCGTATCTGTTATCACTGTGATATCACATCCTCAAAGTTTAAAAGAATACCAGACAAACCATAGCACTTTCTTCTTGTGGTTTTTCATGCATCATAGTTTTTCCTACACACAGCCACAATGCTTCACAAAAATATTGCTACAGGAATGTGTATTGATTGTCATACTGTGTGGCTGTTGTTCAGTAACCGATGTATAGTGTATATCTGCTTCGCTCATATCAGTATGATCAAAGTTCTGTTTTGTTCAGCTATTAGCATATATATGTCCCTTTTCTTCTCCCTCTTTATCTGAAGGGATTCACTAGAAGGAACAACATTTCACCTTCTCTTCTAATTCAATTTGTTGAATGCAGGCAAGAGATGGAAAGTTTAAGAGGAAAATTGCTAATGTGGTATCTTGTTGAAGGATCATCTTCAATTGCCAAGTGGCACACGTTTTTTTAGAGGCACTTTAAAAAACAACTTACCATGAGATCACTGTACCAAATTAAAAAAAAGACAGTTGTGTGCATCTAGTAATTCCCTCTTTAAGGCGCACTCTTCTGTTTTAAAAAGAATTTGTATTCTTCTTAATTTGAGTCTGTTTTAATAATTTGTGTTTAATTACTGAATAACAGCTAATAGCATTTTAATGGCGTTTCTAAGTTGCAGCTGAGACCGAGAGGTAATGCTATAAAATGAGAGAAGTTGAGAAGTTCCTTTACCAGGTTAGATACTTCTGTCTCAGAAAGTGTATTGTTCTGGATTCCTAATAGTGCAAACAAAAGCTGCTTAACGCCTAAAACTGATGGTAATTTAATGACGTCTGCCTGAGGGATTTCCAGCTTATTAAAAGGTATGAGTATGAGATATCATTACAGAACATTCCATTCTGAATCATCTTCTGACTTCAGTGTGAGTGAACTGATTTAGGAAAAACTGAGGATTTTGGATTACATATTGATTTACACGAAAGCCTTTAACAGATAGTCTGCGGAGGTTGGTAAAAATACAGCCTTTCTTCGTATCTGGATGTATACCATTCTGACTGACAAGGTAACCACATAAATATTTGTATCATTACTTACTATGCATCAAATCAACTGGTCTTCAGTTCCCTGTCAGTATCTTGAGTTCTTCAATATACCTAGCTGCCAGCATATAGTCTATCATGTCCTGTTCAATAGCTAGAACAATGTCTATTCAGCTTCTACGGGCCTGGGAACTGCTGTATCTTCTGAACCTTTTGTTGGCACTGTTTGGCTTTGTGTTGGTGTAACAAATTATGTCGTCCATTTTGCATTTCCTTGAAATAAGGATAATAATCTTTTGAAAGTCACATGCTTTCTCAGTTTATTCAAGATTCCGGTAATATGAGTTACTTTTTGGCTGAAGCCTCTCAGCTTGTAAGTAGTTGTCTTGGTTTGAAAGACAGGTGTCTGCGGAGGAAGGCAGGAGCCTCCCTTGAAATGGAAAATGCAACCCCCTTCCCTCCAAATTATTATAATTTTGAAATTAAGGAACCTTCAGGCAAAGATATGGGGAATAGGAATAACAGTTCTTTACTAATATATATATATATATAACAGAAGGCAGGAAAAAAAAAAAAACAAAACAACCCACTGGTTTACACGGACAGAGTCAGAAATACAACTTGACACCTTGTCAGCGTGGCAGCAGCAGTCCGATAAGATGGTGGCTGCAGTCCTCCTGAAGTGATGGATGTAGTTCTGTTGAAGCAGCGATCTTGTAAAAGGATCTGGTCTTCCTCGAAAGGGCCAGTGGCAGGCCGGTAGCTCTTGTCCTCTGGAACTCCAGTGGGGGAAAAAATTCCTCTGGGAATCCAATGGAAGAAGGCTGCTAGGGTGTTCGAGATCTCAGTTTATGTTTAGCATGGACTGCTTGGCTCCTTCCCCCCGGGCGGAGCATCTCACAATGGGATGGGGAGTCGTGAGGCAATTCCTTGATGGGCCATTAACAGGAGATAGTCCAGGAGCGAATTATCTATGGGTCAGGTGATAAGGCATTGTTGTGCCCGTTAACAGAAGGTAGTCCAGAGGGAGGAGGCAGGGAGCACCACTCCACGTGTTCTCAACAGCTCATGAAGATGGCAATAGAATACTTTTTGGGCCCATCTTACACTGTAACCTAGGACAGTAGTGAAATAAAATAGTGAGTTCAGTTCTCAGTATCCAATTTGCGTGTTTTCATCAGGAGTTTTCCATTAAGTAAAGTACAAGTTCCAACAGGGTTTTGTGTAATCAAAATTTTGTTCCTCACAAATTCCACAGTGTTAACTGAAAATAAAATTAGGATTTTTAGAGAGAAACAGTGTAACTTGGTTATAAGTGCCACAAAGACCACACAGTATGAAGCTGATCCTCATGGGTGGTGAGGATCTTAACCTTACCGTTGAGTTTCTTGACATTTGTGGGTGTTGATTATCATAGAATCGTAGAATGTATTGGGTTGGGAGTGACCTCTAAAGGTCATCTAGTCCAACACCCCTACAATAAGCAGCAACACCTCTAACAGGTCAGGTTGCTCAGAGCCCCATCAAGCCTGACCTTCAATGTTTCCAGGGATGGGGCTTCCACTACCTCTTTGGGCAATCTGCTCCAGTGACCCACATATCAAAGAACTTTTTCCTAATGTCCAACCTAAATCTACCTTTTTCTATCTTAAACCCATTACACCTCATCCTATTGGTACAAACACTTGTGAACACTTCTTCCCCTGCCTTCTATAAGGTATTTTTATTATAAAATTCCAATTTTATTATAAAATTCCAATACTTTCAGGTATTGGAAGGTTGCCATAAGGTCTCCCCGGAGCCTTCTCTTCTCCAGGCTGAACAACCCCAACTCTCTCAGCCTGTCCTCATAGGACAGGTGCTCCAGCCCCTGATCATTCTTATGGCCCTCCTCCGGACTTGCCTCAACAGGTCCATGTCCTTCTTGTGTTGGGGGCTCCAGAGCTGGACACAGTACAGCAGGCGGGTCTCACCAGGGCAGAGTAGAGGGGCAGAATCACACCTCTCTATCTGCTGGCCACGCTGTTTTGCAAGTTAATGTCGTTCTAATGGTGTGCTTCATAGTAGGTGCCCTGTCACCTTTCCAGTGTAAGTGTTCTGACTCAGTAGAAATTGCTTTTTGTATTGGAAACTGTTATCTTTCATGATTAGTGTCATTTAGCTACAATATCATGTATATGAATAAGATCTTTGTCTTGAATTCAGGACCTTAGAACAGAGTTTTTCACATTTAGAAGAGCAACAGAACCTTAAGAAAAGTAAGAACAATAACATCTTGAGTTGTTCAGATGTGCCAACCATGTTCATTATTCAGTTTCTGAAATAAAGGATGAATTAGTTCTTGGAAGGATAGTGTCAATATTGTAGGTTGAGAATAAAGGCTGTGAATAGCCAGTGTTAGGTTTACACTGTGAGGATGAAATTTACCTTTACATCCTGGCTTTCCAAACTCTCTGTAATCATCTGTGATGCCACAAACTCCAACTTTTACTACCTAACAGCTATGTGAAAATTATAACTTTAAATGAGGGCAGCTTGCTAGCAGACCTATGCGAAGGGAGCCACCTCCACCCGCCTTTAAAATCTTTACTTGTTAAAATATCATTTTAAAATCTATGCTGTTCTTTTCTGTTGACTTTTTTTTTAAAGCTGTGTTTTAAAAGTCCCAGCTGAAGCCAACTGCAATCAAGAAATTGCTGCATAGGTACTGTACAAAATATCCTTAAAAAAAGGTATCATTTTTGCCCCAGAGTCTAAGCAGGCTGCATAGAAAATGTAAGCAGTGAGGGGAAACAAGAAATGTTGTCTTGCTTTGTGAATGGGAAGAGAAACATGAACAGATCTAACGTAATGATGTAGACAATACTTCACCGTACCACTGAGAGTCGATCGAACAGCCTTAAATGGCCACTGACTGAGCCCTGTAACACTGACATGGGTTAGCTCATTAGTTCTGCTGAGAAAGATGCTGTAATACTGATTTGCTGTATTGGACACAGGAACTGGAATATGCTGCATACTTGATTCAGACTTTCTAATTTAAGACTCTGCTCTACTCTCTGGTGAGCTGTTTAGACACGCTCAGAGGCTGTATAAATAAGTCTATGACAAAGATACGAGTTGTCCGCAGATCCCCCAATGTCTTCTTCATTACCAAACACATTTGTTTGATACTCTTGCTGCTGAATTTCCCTTTTGTATTTTTCTGTTGATCATACTATTTGCCATCTATTAAACACACGCAGAATGGTCTAACACAGAATAATAAAAGCCGTGGTCTTATTGTATCAGAAATGGAATAAAGAAGACATGATGACCTTAAAAATCTTGGGTTTATCTTTGGTCTGTTTCTCTCCTCAAGCTGAATAATCTATTTTTTGTTTGCATATCTGTTAGCAAAAGTCAGATGATCTGGCTTGCATTTTGCTGACTAGGCTAATATCTATCTGACTACTTATTGACCTTTTTCCCCTCTGTTTTTACCTGCTTGCTTGCCTGCCCACTTCTTTTTCTGAATAGTGTTGTTTTCATTTGCTCTGTCAATCTGTCTGTACAATGAAAGAGATTTTTTCACTGTTTTTGAATATATTTTTGATGCATTCTGGGTAGCTATTGCTTGTTTGTTCAAACCACTGCTGATGTACTTAAGTGAGGGAGAATCAGAAACACCATAGCTGCGATCAGCTCACTCTAGGTGGCACTAGCACACACAGCAAATGCCTCAAGTTCACTGTTAAGTAAGGTGAAGTTGATATAACATTGCGGTTTCACTGCAGCGGCATATGGCGGACAGTGCAAATTTCACGTAGGGAAGCACCGACCTGTTCCTGTCTGACCACAGTCTTTAACACCTACAGAATGCCAGTTAAAAATGTTCTGGAAATGGTGATAGCTGCTTGATGCAGCAGTAGGCGTTTGCATAGCTGCATTATTATTTTTATGTAAGGTAACTGTCTAATTTCCTTTTCTGTACTTTTATGTAACACTCCTATTTTACGATTAAATTTGACTCTTCTATTGTAGTCACATAATGCCTTTATCTTTTAACACTTCATCTATTCTGAACTTCATTCTTGAGAATATCAGATTCCATGCAGGGAAAGGGGGAAAGAAATTCTCTTAAAAAATGACAATGAGGGTAAGCCAGGGAGGGATGTCATCTCAAAAACCAAACCTGACATATTCTTTCCTCTTTGTATTCTGCAGTCTTCCTTGACATGAAATTGCAGACTGGATTCTGCTCCGAGGAGAGAGCATGTCTCTTGCCGGGGTTTTCTTTTGTTGATATCATAACACATTTCTGCAATGGTAGCCAATCAACTGAAATATTGAAAAAGTATTTTAAAGCATTATATTTTATTTCTTTTTCTCCCAATTCTTTTTGCTGCTTCTATAAGGAAAACCATACTAGTTTTGATCTCACTTTCACTTTAGAGAAATCAGATAATATAGGACTGGGTACAGAAGCTTACAAGGCTGGGCTGATACCATGTAATCTGTTCACATGTTGCCGAAAGGGAAAACATGTCGAGTATTAAGTGCATAGGTTGGGTAGGTGAGTGATGATTTGGGCCAGAACTGTGAAAACATGAACATAGCTCACTAGTTGATCAGTTGCCCATGCAGCTGTTGAGGGGATATTGAGAAAATTCCCTTAACAATCTTGTTAAACCCACTTTTATTGTAAAGGATGACTGTTGCATTTTACCTCCCTGAGGCCTTAATGTGCTGAAGCAGGCAAGCTGTGCAGTTTTATAGGAGGATACAGACTCCTAAAAATAAGTTAATCATATATGATTTTTCATGCTGACAGATGCTAAAATTCTGATGAACAGTTTTGTGCATGTTGTTCTAGATTTTCCAACCTAATTTGGCAATAATTTTTTACTTCCCATCTGAATGTGTAAAATAATGTGCAGAAATACAATCTGTTGTCCTTAAAGGCAGAATAATTTCTGTTAGTCATATGCTCAGGAAGAAGTATTATTCAAAGTATGAGGCTAAGACTGCAGAAAAGTTTGGTTAATGTTACATTTTCACTGTGGCCTCGGATCAGTATTTAGGATCAGATTTTAAAATGCTTGAAGATGTCTAGCAGAATTTTCAAAACCACTCTCATAACTTCTACAGACAACCTATTTTTATCAATCTGTATGCTTAGTTACCTAATTACTTTTGAAAATTTACCTTTATCTTTTCTTTGATGTACTTTCTTCTGCATCTTGCCCCTTTTGGGGGCAAAAGATTTAAGTTCTGAGAAGTCTAGAAATGGATGAAGTGGAGTACAATCTGCTGTTGTACTTAGACTGTGGCTCCTAGAGGTTCTTCAGCATGTATATTAGGTACATATCATGCACTACACACTTTTTTTTTTCAATTTTGCTACTATAAATAACATAAGGGGACCTTCAGATGGCAAACACTATAAACTTCAATAGAATATCTCCCAAGAAGTCTGAGATCATCCAGCTGATGTTCACTCTAGACAATGCACATGGGGAATAATTAATACAAACTTTGCATATAAAAGGATAGGTTCTGAGATGACTCTTAACATTAGATATGAGACCTTAAGCTTTTCACAGATAGTTCTGTGAAAATATTAGCTCAGGTCTTAGTAGTGATTAAACTATAACCAAATTAAATGTTAGGAATTCCCAATTTCTATTAGGATTTCCTATACAGAATAAAATAGATCTCATTATGGTTTTACTTAGTAAATTCACGGTGTGACTACATCTTGCATGCTTTATAAAGTTATTGTTTTCAACTCCAAAAAATTTTATAAAAGCTTGGACACAGGAGTAAAGAAGGATGACAAGACCTGTCAAGTATATGGAATGGCATCTGTGCAAGGGAAAATGAAGTAAAGTAAGATTTCCCAAGCTAAAAAAGCAGATGTTGCAACTGAAAAAGTATGTATATATCAGTTAGGAATATGGGATACATTGCTATGATGGGAAAGTTTAGAAGACTGACAAATCAGAATTACTATCTATCAGACGTCAAGAGCATATTAAGAAAGATTCAGCAGGAATCTGTCTAGGGTCCAAAATTTTCCTTTAATGATACAGCAGGGAAGGACTTTTAAAACTACAGACAATGACCAAGGCTTGACAAAGAAATGTGTTTTTTTCTTTAAAAAAATCAGGCAATTTTGTAATGGTGAATATGAAATTACAGGCTAAGCAATAGTCAACTGCACAAAGGTAAAATTGGGTATGACTGACTGCGTAATTTTTCTAAAGACAAACGTCTGATTACATGTCAGCTATGATTTCTCACTGAGAAGAAGATGACCAAAATCATTCTGAGATGCATAAACAAAAGTGTAATTGGTAAAATGTTAAATAATACAGCTGTTTAACCCTTGTAAATTCTCAGTTGGAAAATTGTGATGAGTCTACATTCACCACAAAGTGAAGCAATTCCAGAAATACTGGGCAAGCCATTGAAAACAATTACAGGTACAGAAAACTGGACTTGTAAGGAAACGTTGCAGAAATTGATGTGAAGGTGACTAAGGGAAGGCATAATTTTTATGTAAAAAAAATATTTAGGAAATAAACTGTTTTCCAAATTTTAACCAAGGTTATATACCCTCATTATGCAAGATAGTTTGGAACAGGATAGTAGATCTCTGCTTTAAAAAAGTTTAATGAATCAGGCAGCCTGTCTTCAGCACCAGTTCCAACATTGTTATCTTTGATATATACAGAACCACTGTCAGAAGCTGCAGGAACGGTTAAAGCTAAAGTAAAGCTAAAATGCCACTGATCAAAATTCATTCATTGATTGTTTTCCATGAATGAGTATAATCTCTCCTGTCAAGACTCTATCAGCTGATGCACAGTTTCATGGTTTCTGTTGCCTATATTGGTTATGGGTTTCAAAGCCTAATTTTGCCTGCCTTTGCAATAACCTTCAGCAGCTTCAGAAGCAGGCAAGCCCTAGGGGAAGTCAGACACAGCAAGGGCCACACAAGCCACAGGGGCACTGACTGCCTCAGCTTACTTCCACTTTTGATGAGGGGAAAATTGGGGTTTTGCCATATCAGCAACGTTCAGCCCAGCTTTGGGAAGGACCCTTTATATATGGTCTCATCATTCACATCAATAGCAGTTAATAGCTCATGTTTGCACGGGAAGTTGCTGAGAAGCCAGAGGCTCTTTATTTTCCAGGCTGGCAGTTCTTTGGATCACCTTTATCTGGGTTAGCATTAGTTCACAGTACGGAGACTGTCCTGCCAAGACTGATCAACGATCTCCTGTGGGTTATCAGTTGTGGTCACCATCATAGCTGGTTTGTCATCATCTTGGGATTGTAGAGACCACAAGGTCTGCTGTTGTAACAGACTTTCAATAATTCCACACACCCGGTGTTAGAACCCTGTTACAATCCTTTTGTTGCAAATTGCCATGAGGTAAACGATACACAGGTGCTTTCCTATCCATTGATAAATTCTGTTTTGCAAATAAGTTCTGCTATCAAAGTCATGTACCAGCCATCTAAAAAACCAACACAATAAAATCATTATTTAAGGCGCTATTCTCAGGAGCTCCTTTGTGCATAATGACTGCAGTGTCACTTCCTTTATCTGTATTACTGAATGGGATAATCATCTTTGTAATATGACTATACATTTCAAGATTCTTCAAATTTTCTTTATTACATTTATGATTTCCTGATAATTTGTGGGTTTATTCCTCAAAATTTAATGTTGAAGTAACTATTAAGATAATAATATTAGAAAAAATATATTAGAAACTGTGCAGAGCCCATAGCAGACCCAGTCTGAGTGGGGCAAGAGAGGACTTTCCTGCATAACCACTCTGCTGTGATGCTCCCTGTGGTGGGTGTGATGCACAGCACCAGACAAATGTTTGGGAGAGGAGTTCTGCAACCTGTTGTAAATTCACATGTACTAGAAGACAAAACAGAGATGGCTGTCTCATTGCACTGAAATTTCTTGGTGTATCACTATAGTAAAAAAAAATATTCCTGGGTCCTGTTTTATTTTGGGTAAACTTAGCTCCAAGGCATATAAATTGTATATAAATTTGATACCAATTGGAGCAATAGGATTGCTGGTTCCTGTGGGCTGATTTTCCAGCAAACTGATTCTGGCTGTGCTGTGAAGTTAACTCATCCTAAGGTAAAGCTGGGAGGACTGGGACTTGTGGCCGTATAACGCTTTAGCTGAATTGCACTGAAAACCCACTAAACATACTTTGCATTTGCATGTAGTTTTAAAGTTACATGGATAGACAGAACTATAGATATCTTGTGTGCAAGCAGTGGAGGTGACATGCTCAGACATCTCAGTTATCATGACAGCTGAGATCACTAAATAACAGGTTAAAATGCTGTTGTAGGAAGCTCTCACACAGTGCTCAATTAAGCAGTTTTTTGTATTAGTAATCCTGCTTGGAGCTCTTATGACAAAACCCTGTTGTGGAAAAGAGGGAGATGAAAGGAAGAAAACAGATTTTTCAATATACGTAGTACTGAACACTGCGGACAGACACACTATTAAAAATTACCAAATTTGGGCTTTTAAATCCATATTTACACAGCCAACAAAGTGAATTTTCACCCTCATGTGCTGAATACCCAGCAATTTCCGTTAACTTCCCTTAAAGGTGTGCAAAGTCACCAGGGCATGATTGGCCCCTTGCTCAACACAAGCTCAAGTCCATTATCAGCGCTGTAAGTCAGTGTGGAACTGGCATACTTCAGTCGAGCCAGAATAAGAGAAAACCGATAAACAGTAAGGTTTATTCATCTGTAGTTGCTTGCATACATTTAGTTTTTATTTTCCTCCCTTAACATGCTGGACTGGTGCAACTAAGTCTTACTCAAAAATTTGCAAAAATACACCAGAGAAAAAGCAAGCAAGACATGTAAATATGTTAGAAAAAAAACTGAGTGGAGGAAAACTGAAAGAAGAATAAATCTTATTTCAATGAAATCAGAGTATGAGAGGATTTTTCACTATGAATCTAAAGAAGAAGATGAGCTCAGATAGCTGGCTGAGTAGGCGGGCAAGTTAGTGCTTATTGTGATAAATGTTGTTTATGTACACACCAGCAGGAAGTAAACTGAGATTGCTTTTTCTTCACTTAAATCCTAGGAGTGAGGAATGAAGCATTTGAAAAATTGCTGATCTTGAAGTATTGAGATTAATAAGATTAATTTTTCCTTTTATAAAAAGACAAACACCCCCTCACCCCAACATTCATGAAGCCACTAACGAAGGAATAGAGATCCAGAACCTGTCTAAGGGTTGACTGAAATGAGCTTTTTGGCAGTAACTAACAGTGAGCTATTTTGTCCTATCTTACAGCAGCAGTAGATTTTTATATGGTTGTGAGCAAAAGTGTAGATACTATAAATGATCCACACAAGTAATTGTAAGATTACTAAGAGTTTTACCGGATAGCTTACAATTAATGTGTTTTTCTTATTTATGTATACATTAAAGTATGAGGAACCTAACTTACGATTTCTTATAGATTTTTTCAGGTGCCAATCCATAGTATTCTAATGAAACATTTTAAAACTGGCATTAAATTTCAGTTCTTAATAATAAAAATTGCAAAATACTTAATCTTAACCTGTATCTTCTTGCAGAATCTCTGGGGTTTTTTGTTGCTATTTCCTTTATATTTCTTTCCTAGTTCTACTGTGTGAGAGTTAAGAAGGCCATTCTGACCAAATGGCTATAATAACTCATATTTGTATTTGGCATTTTTTCCCAAGTGGCTGTTTGATCTTAGCTGTACAGATGTATTTCCATTTAAATAAACTGCAGCTGGTTGCATGACTGTTCTACATAAATCTGAGTACATTTAGACCTCTGATAAAAGTGTCCAATAAGCTTTTGTCTCTATGATAAAAATGAGCTGGGATGCCATTCTTTCCAATTTTGGGACCAATACTAGCAAAATGAATATTTCAGGGTTTATTATAACAACTGGAATTCATTTCTATACATTGCTGTAGATATCTATGCTTTCTGTCCCTGATTTGATATAATGTTACTATTAGATAAAAGCAATGTATTTTATTTAAAGAATGTGACAACACTTTATTTTCAGTGGTTATAAAGAATAGTCTAGTACTTGCTAGTGAACTGTATATGCTGTTGCTTCCCATGCAGCTTTTTTAATAGATGTTTGCATTTACATTTCTTGCCTGAAGGCAAAACAGTAGTTACGGAAAAAAAAAATCAAAAATCAAGTCAAATTTATCATTGAATATTGAAAAACAAATATATAGAGTCTCTTTGAAAATAATATATTTCAGATGTGTTCTTTCCCAGAATAGTGTTTAGGCAAATGTGTAGGCCATTGCCACAAATGCAAAATGACTGTAAAATTCCACAGTTATGAGGAAGACTTTTAATTATATTGCCCTTGACAGTAATAATTGTGTGTAAAGAATATATACAGAGAGCTACAGGCTGTTGTTTGTACCCAAGTATTTATTTTTGCACAAATACTTATTTGTGGAGTATTGCTATATTTTATGAGTTATGTTCTGTCTACAAAAAAGATCATATACTGGTCCGGTATTTGATGAACATTCTTAGATTTGGGTATAAAATGTAAACTTTTCTACTTTTGTGTCTAGAACTTAGTGGGTTAGTAAAAGTGAAGGTTTATCTATTTTTGGTACTCTCGGATTCAGTAAGAATAATAAGCCCAAGTCTAAATAAAGTTTTGCCCAATTTTTGTTCATTTAGGTTTGTACAGTAGGACTGAAAATCATCAACACTTTCAAGCACGCTCTCTTCCATAAAACTCCTTTCCCTTTTTTCCTCAGGTTTGGGTATTAGCTTTGTAACTACCATCCTGATACATAATTTGAATATTTCAGAATATGTGTTTAGAATTTTGGATTTGTATATAGAATGATGAGAGTTTATCTGCAACATTGGAATACTGTTCAGCAGGAGGATTATGACTATTACTTGATTCTTTGGTTTGGGTTCAGGTAGTTTATTCTTTAGTCTAAGATGATATTGATTTGTAAGGACTTATCTCCTTCTCGTAGTTGTGCACACTGAATGATCTGAACAACTAATAGTGTTCCTTGAACAATTAATAATGTTCCTGACAGTATGGTGCTACTGGCAACTCAGTTGCTAGTAAGCATGCAAAAAAGCTGCCTTCCAGTGTGGTGTTGCAAAATTCCATTGAAGACAAAAATCTAATCTTTCAGCACACAATGACTAAACCAGTCTGTCATGGAAAATACAGCTCAATCTTTTAAGCAATGTATTTATTCTCTGAAAAGGCTTTTTACACGCTGCTAGTAGAAACCAGAGTCTATAACATAAGAGAATTAAAAAAAGAAAAAAAAGCAAAGATGGACCAGAATTATATTTGAATACATAACGTAAATGAAGGCAACTCCAACAGGGCTTACTGTCCTACTGCTGCTTCTTTGTTACTTTTTGGTCAGGCTGGTGTTACATCGATTATCACATTACTCTGAGTTTTTTGGGTTTTTCTTTTGTCCAAAACCTTGTACAAAGAACTCGTATACATACTGCTTTATTTAGGTAGGTTAGGCCTGCTAGGAACTTGTGTATTTCCTTTTGAAAAGCAGAATCTACATGTGGTCACTTTTAGAAGCTGCAATTGTTAAAATAGTTTTAAATGTGAATCTCTAAAATGTTTGTAGATGATGCCCATATGGTATTAGGAAGGCTCACTAATCAGTTATTCTAATAACTTGAAGTTGTCTCAGTAAATTTCTAGCTAATGTGTTTCATAAATAGTACCATGATTATACATTTCACTGGGTTGTTACAAAATTATTTGTTCCCCTGACATATCCTTGTGAGAAGTAGTATCTCAGCTGATCTTATCAAGGCAGAAAGGTTAAATTAATGACTAAATCAGTCTTTCACCCTTCATTGCAGTGAATTAATTTCTTAAGTGAGTGAAAGATCATCTTGAGTTGTTTAATGTGTAAATTTCATTTTAAACTTCCATAGGTCCTCATCTATTTACAGAATTACACGTTAATGTGAACTTTAAAAAATACATATCCTTCACAAACGGTTAATCATGGTAATTTTCAAGATCTTCACACTATCCTGGCTCTGTAGTAAAAGCTAAAAGTATGCACAGGTTAGTAAACTTGGTTTTAACAAGGACGCACTCTGCTTGGAGTAAACATTTGCTGTGTTAGTAAAGTATAAATAGGATATGGTATTTTTAATGAATTTACAGGACTAGCATTTCAGTATTTCAGAAGGTGGCAGTGATAGGCCCAGAAATTATTACTATGATTTTACTCGCAAAGTACTAGAGAATAAGAGTTCTCACCTACTTCCATAATAAATGTGGAAAGATGCCTTTCCATACAGAAAGCAACAGATTTTAAAATCCATTGAAATATTTAAATAAATGTATGCAATCTCAGACAGTGCTCTTATAAATAGGACAAGATCAAATAGTAGGGCTAGAGGTCTTGAAGGTATTTCTTATGTTTCCTGAAATGATACTGGTGACTCACCAGGTCACCCTTCTTTTGAATCAGTTTTGAACCAATATTTCATAAAGTACTAGTGGGAAGTTAGTGTGGGAAGAGCTCTTTCAGATGAGACCATATGCGGCCATGAAAGTTTCCCCCGTTCTCTTTCATGAGTAAGATTTGGAGGTTTGCATTTTTGTTTTGCCTTGGATCATTTCATTCCGCCTACTGCATCTAAAAATGACTCCTGTAATTTTAATTACAGTAGTGATTCCTTTATTTAAAAAATGAACAAAACCAAAGTCTTGATTAGTGTTTTGGTATGTGGGGTCCATTGAATTGTATTCTTAGTATGTTTGCAGTACTGTGAAATGTAACTAGAATCCATAGTTCAGTCTACAAAATTATTTTATTTCTTTAAGAATAGAAAAAGGTGCTGTCTTTTATTATTCTTCTTAAATACATGTAGGTCATGTGATAACCTTTGTTATATTTTAAAATATGGCAGGCTATGTAAAGGTATTTTTGTTTTGTTTTTTCCAGTAGGGTTTGTTGCTTTGATCAGATGGTGATTTTTTGATAGAAAGACGTTTCTATCTGTATAATTTATAATGTACTATGTGAAAGACAACACAAAGAACAGGCTAGTTATTATTATTATTTTTTTTAATTGGATCAAATATGTATATATCATTCCCCTAAGGCGTCTGAATAGATAAAATTGTTGTGTGTAATGGTACACTTACCTGGTAAAAACTCAGCTACTCTGCATAGCAGTATTGTTCTATTCAACACCATTTGGCAGCTGCGAGGAGGAAAAAAAATAGCCAACTATATCTGCAGGTAACCTACCTTCCTGTTACTTCACTAACACCACCCAGTATGTCATGGCTGAAACATTTTTCACGGTTGATTTACTGACAACATGCAGAATGCATGTGATTTCTTTCAGAATGTTACTGTTGAAATACTTCTGAGATCCTTGATTTTATAGCAAATCAAGAAAGTGGGCAAATATGTCAGTCTTCTTGATGAAGTCATTCATATTATTGTTGTGATTAAAGAAAAGGTGCTAAAAAGATGAGTCCTTTGGTATGGTTTCTATAGTCTAAATATAGACACTGAAAAAGCAGCAAGATTTTGGAAAAAGACTTGGAAGGAGCAATGAAACATTCAGAAAACCTGAAATTTTTTAGGTCTATTTTAGGATCAGATGTTGTTGGTTTTATGCTGCTCCATCTGCTTCTGTATTAGAGAAGTTGAAATGAGACAGGGAGGAAAAAAAAATCTTTAAATGTTTGTTAATATTTCCAATTGATGTGTTCAAGTATCTTTGTATACTGAATAATTTCAATGAACATTTCTGTACTCCAGTTATACCAAGTCATGAGTTTGCAGGCAAACATTTTAAATGGAAACATATGAATACATGAAACTTTGAAAAATAATTAAAAACTAAAGGTTCAATACACAGATCTGTTTGCATAGTCCAGTAGTTGAAGAGACGGGACTTGGAGGAAATTGAAAGCGTTGTGACAGGGGATGAAGGGGACATGGGAGAATGTTGGGACTATAGTGGGAGGAAGAAATTAAACTCTCTTTCACAGAATATTACTGATACATGTATTATAGTAGACATTGACCTAAAGCTCTTTGCTTGTGGGTCACAGTCTGATTTTCAGGCTTGATTCTCCAACTTTGTGCATAAAACAGCTAGGTTAACACCTCTATGTGGTACCACAATCACAAACTCCTATGCAAACATGAAAGGTGGCTGGGAACAAACACATATACTGTGATTATTCAAAACTTTGAAGAACATTAGCCCTCTGTTAATATGTCTGTGTGTCAGCATAACAGGTGCCTTTCAGTAGCGGAGCGTGCAAAGTTGACAAGTATCAGTGTAAACTAGCTTTGGAGCTTCCTGCTGAAGTTCATTATAAAATCACGGTTTAAATCAATCTATTTGACTTTAATTCAGAACCTACTGCATCAACACACATTGCTCTAAGGTGTAATGCCCTCTCTGTGGCTGCTAAGGGACTGAGCCATAGACTAATTTAATCATAGCACCATACATCTCTTGATGCCTATGGAAGCCTATGGGATTACACCAGAGAACAGTGTTGTGGACAAATATGTAACCTTTTTTGGTGATGACTGCAGGCTTCTAGAGTAAGAAAATTTGGATCACTGTCTGGAATCTTATCTAGATATTTTCTTTTATTCTTTATTTTACCTTTAAAAAGAAAGAAATGTGATAACAACTAGGTTCTTTTAAGAATGACTTCATCACTGTGATTTAAATTGATTCCACTGTAAGATCACTGAAACATCTGCGTATTTCCCTAGCTACTGTTACGTATTGAAGTTCCAGCGATACTGCATCTAAATTGTGAAGTTTCTCACAAATGTAACATGTTGTTCAGCAAGGAGTAAAGAAGGAAAAAAATAGAAGCAGCATGTCAGGACATGTTACAGCTTTGAAATGTGTACCCTTCTTTGTCTAATGTGGGTTTTTTTAATGTAATCTTAATTGCAATTAAATGTTTATAACAAATATTTAATCAAGATTTGTGGATTAAATAGGCAAATTTAATTTTGCTGTCATTATTTTTTCCTAGGTAATCAATGCAGATGTGATTTAATGACAAAGTCTAATTGAGTACTTTAATTTTGTGAAAAGAAAATTAAAAGGAGAAAATTCACTTTTTAAATTAGAAGTAATGATGGAGACACAGGACAGTTCCTTGGGATTAATGACTACCTGAGAAAGCTGAAGGCTCAAGGCTTAGCCGTGGGCTGTTAACTTCAGGTGGTCATTAATTCTTCAAGTAATGCTCCATGCCCTGATCATTATTACAACTGAACAGTGACGGAGTAGCAAGTTTCAGCAATTAAACCATCAGCAATATTTTAAATGCATATTTTTCTCTCCCACTTGGGTATCCTGACACAAAGGAAAGAATGAATCAAACCACTGGTAGGATCCAGGCAAACCCTTGGTGTTTTTCTTAATTTTTATGATCTGTCATTGAGGATATGCCACATTATATGACTGAGTTTGTTGAGCCACACATTGTTGTGCCGGTAGCTGTGCCTCACACATGTTAAATATACAGCTGGATGTACACACCTCTAGGGAACTGGAAACTTATACAGATTCTTGTTCTCTCTCTCTCAATAATGATGCAGATGCCATTGGCTTGGCTGGCATCAAAATCACAGTGTAAGTAGCATCCTGTTGTCTTCACCATTCTACATGCCAATTTCCCCATCTTTCTACAATTAAATATGTAGCTAAACCTTTATTTTGCCAGGTTCTTGGAGGCTGTTGTATGGCCTCATTAGTCAAAGGAGAATCAAGAAAGAATCCCCTACAAGGTAAAGCTAGTACTTATTAAAAACAGTGTAAGAGCTTGTACCAACATATTGCTGTTTTGGTATGGCTTTTTTCAATATGGCTTCATGCAGCGAGTTCTGATGATCAGCAGCTAGAGCTTTACTCAGTTCTGTGAAGAGTCAAAAGATCTCATGCTATTGCTTTTTGTTTGATATCTACATGATTATCTGATACCACCATGTTAGGCTAAATTTTCCCATAACTAAGCATTACATTTATACATACTATATACTTGGTTCACATACAGAGACTAGAAATGCCTCCAAGTCTTGGCAAAACCTGCAGTCTTCTCTAAAGTCAGTCACTCAGTAAGTGCTTGGGAAACAACTGTTGAAATGCTTCAAAATTCTACTGCTGAAACATTTCATCCTGTGAGCCAAGGGCAGATTAACAGACAAAAGAAGCTAATCCCAAAATCAGCAGTTTGTGCCTGACTGGAGCAAATAAACTAATGAAGCATATAGAGTTAGACAGGTCTCAGTAAGGTGTTAATAACATGTCTGCAAAGAGGTGAGCGAGCCAGTCACAGGAGGCCACTTTCTAGAGAAACTGCAGGTGAGAAAAGGACCAAGGATTGCTGGAAGCATATCCTAATTAGCAAAATCATTGTCACAGTGTCATTGTGGGCATAGACATAGCATATGTACCACGCCAATGCATTTTGGTGTCATCTGCTGGTTTAAAGTGCAGCATGTGATAGAATGTACGGCCTGCAGAATAGGCATATGAAGGTTAAAATGTGTTATGTTCCCCATTTTACATAACTTTGAGTTTTAACTTATTAGTCTCATTTACATTAATGCAAACGTGAGTGTAATAGAATAGATTATTTTTAAATTAATGTAAAACAATAAAAACTCTAGAGCAGCTTTGATTATTTAAGTTGATTATAATAGTTACATGTTGACAGGATAATGCATTCACCAGTTATTCCAGTGAATAATAAATCTTCTGTTGCAGTTCTCTACTTTTCAAAATAACACACTCTGTTTTAAAATAGTCTCTACTGAAACATGCGTTTGTGGTTGTGCTCTCCCATAGCTGCTGCAAGCAGGAGGTAAATTGTATGTTTGCACATGTTGCCAGTCCATCAGCCTGTTGGTAAACCACTTCATATACAACATAAACATTAATGGCAACAAAGTTAGTTATGACTGCTACTATCACCCCCTGCCTACATGGTCCGTCTTTATTTGTGTCAGTCATAATACTTGGAAGTTAACATATTTATTTCTTAAAAATTTCTTCCTGGACTAGTGCTTAGTGGAGGAGTTCCCCTTATGATATTCCAGCATAGTCATTTGTGTGAAAATAACAGCTGCACTTTAGTGATTATTATAGAGATCTCAGCGTATTGGGCTTGGGGGTAAGGGGGAGAACTGCATGCATGTGAATCTGTAGCAATGAAAGTGTGATTTAAAATGAAAAATAAGCCTAAACCTACCTCTGATCCACCTGTTTCATAGGGATTTTCACAGATTTTTATCTCATACTCCCATTAGATCTTGTTCATATGGGCAGCATAGTATAGTATGGGCAGCAGGTCTGAATGCAATTTCTTCAATTTCTCTGCAATAAATGACAAGATATTCAATACCTCGTTTCTGTGTTGGAGTTCCAGTAAAGTACTGCTGCTTATCTAGTTGCCTAAAAACATAGACAACTTCCAAGTATTCCGTTGGATGGCTTGTGAGAAGAATGGCTTGCAGATCATTTGTGATTTTAAAAGATTAGAGCATTAGTTTGCACCCACAATGGACACTGGATATCTTTGATAGTTTCTAGCTAAGTGTATGAAAATTATTGTGAAATACCCGAATATATCAGGTGTGTCTATAACATGAAAACAATAAACATCTCAAAATGCAATTGCTTACTGTTGAACCCTGAATGTTTGAATTACACAAGGGGTCTTATTTTTACTGAGTTTAGGTGAAATCTTAATTACAAAAATATTTTTCAATGCCCAAAAGCTTGATACGTATATTTTCAAATTTTTGCTGGATTGATCTCTCTGCGGTAATTTTCTTTTTCTCCACAGACAACATGTTTGATAGTCTAGCCCAGCAGAGCATCTGATATTCTGTCAGGTTTCTTTTGAGGGGTGAAGGTGGTAACAGGAGATTGAGGTTTCCAGCTCTTTCAAAGTCCTGAGTTTCAAGAAGTACTGAAGGCAATCCTCCAGAAATGAAGCCATATAAGGGTCATTAAATAAGCCTCTACTGTCTTCCTACACTTATTCTGTGAATTTTTGAAAAAATTGTCTTGGTCATCTGAGCTCATGCCAAGTCACAGAGTGATCAAGACTGGTGGGATGCTGCTATCAGCCCTTAGACTTCTAATAAAATATATTTTGTTAGCAGTTTGGGCATCTTAGGCAGTCATTTCTGATTATAATGCTCTGCTGTTCTTTCCAAGTGTTCAGTAGGTTTTCATAGTAGCTCGGATTTGTGTATTGGTGCTTCTGATAAGATCTATTTTAATGTTTGTGATTACAATTAAAATGATTGCATCTGTGTAGATGGCCTGTGTCACTCAGGCTCAGACATATTAAATGTCAGGCTTGATGGCTGTGTAATATGTAACCTGATTAAATTAAAACTTTGTAACCAAAAATCATATTTTATTTCTGTTTAAACCCATAATTTAAGCCTGCTTTTAAAATTTTTTTATTACTATTTATTTCCCTACAACAGAGAAACTCCATATTCTGTGTATTATCAAATATATTTTATATTTTGCATTATAATATAAAAGTAATTAAATTAATTTAAAATAAGTATTCAGTTTTATAACAATAAAATACATTCAGTAAATAAAAAAAAAATCATTTTTCAATTATAAAAGAAAGGGAGAAAGAATTGCCGTCTATGTTCATTAGTCCCCCCGTACTATTAAGAAGGAGTGCTTACTTTCTAATAATGTCCACAAGGCTTCTAGTGCTATAAATGATCTTTGTTACACAAATTGACCAAAATCCCCCAAGGGAGCACATTCAGATTAATACTTGGACGAAAAGACCCTAATGTGTCTCTATATGGCAGAGATATGCATTCTTTTCTTTCCTGAGGAGTATGTAATAGAACCTTTCATAAGTCTGGCTTTGCTTTTATATCCACAAGTTTGCCGCTTTTCGTGGCTCTCATTCAAGAAAAACAATCCTTTATTGGTTTGATTCTTGTCCATTATCTTGATTCAAAGTCTGCCAACATCAAGAGAAAGTCTATTAGAAGTTTAAATGAGTTGTGCTGGCCTGCATCATTGCAGGTATTCAGCAGCTTCTCTGGATTTGTTTGTCAGACCTCATTCACAAACAGAAAAATATGACTGGTAGTGGTTCACTGTGTGCTGGGGAGGGCAGGTATCCAAAATACAGTAGAACTGAGGAGCTTTCAAATAGACATTATGTCAGCATTGTAGCTAAGGTATCCGACTGGATGCCACTGCAGGTACATGGATGTGGTTTTGATCTTGTTAGCTTGGGGTAACAGTAAAGGTGACAGAGACATTGGCTGAAGGAGCTGTAGATGGATCCTTTTATGGTGCCAGGGGCCAGTTTGTGCAGCTGTGACTACTTTTGGCAGCTAGGTAAAAAGTACCTTCATTTTGTGATCAGAAACTTTTCAACAGTGAGAACTAGTAAAAGAGTAATTCCAAAGAAAAATTTACTGTAAGTGTATAAAAGCAAGCAATAAATCCTAGAAAGATTTGATGAAATAATTTCCTACAAATATTGGAAGTAACTGGGAGTAACACTGTGTTACTTCGACTTAACGTGCTGACAAGTCACTTGTATTTTCTATGCATTAGTTTGTATCTAGAATAATTGGTATTGACTGTCATAATTAAATTCATTAACTAAGTTGAGCAGAGGTCATTTTCTAATAACTGATGGAAACTCTACTTTTTTTTTTTTTTTTAATCATTCTGTTGCAGAATAAAGGTCAGATGTGGAATGGAAAAGGCAAAGCAATTCAAATGCTCCAAGTTCCTCACAGTGTTTCTAGATGCAGCTGGCAGAGATGTATTGACTTGAACTTGGTTTGACTCAAAAGAAGTGAGTTACATAGCCAATGAGCATGCTTGTGTCCAAGAACCATCAGTTAAGACTCACAAATGCCAATCCATAAGATTAAAATCTGACTTTAAGTTATTGTTCATGATATTAAGACTAAAGAGATGTATTTCCTCTCAGATAATGGACCTGAAAAGGAATGATTACAAAGTAGTGTGGGAGACATTATCTGGGTTCAGTTTATACTGTTCTGTAGATAGGTGGAGTGTAAGGCTATAACTTCATGACTCTTTATCTCTTACGGGTTTCGAGTGAGGTGTGAGCTTGACTTTCCCTGTTTTATGCACTGGGAATGTAAAAAGTGACAATTTTTAGTGTTTGTAAACACAGAAAAGAGTTCCCAATACTAGCTTTTCCTTCCATGAGGCAGCTCTGCCTCCTCCATTTCCTGCTTTATGCTGTACAAGGATACTTCTGTGCCCCATGCGAAAGAATTCCTTTGTATTTAAGAGTTAAAAGTAATACTGAATTCTGTGTAATCAAATAAGGCAAAAATTACAGCTTTTGTCCGTAATATTTGGTTACCATCATGTGTTTAGTCATTGCAGAGCCTATAAATGAAAAGAAATTCTTCACTAAAAAATCAGGTTGACCTATAAGATATTTTTATATGATTAATTTTTGGGTACTTAAAAGATGAAATCATAGAGTGGGTTACACAGGGGAGAGCTCACTGGAATTTGCATATATTGAAATTTTGGAGTGTGACCTTTCGTATTAACTAACGTCCTTTCTGTAAGAGACTATCTCAACTTACAGTGAAAGATACAGAAAACATTCCTCCTCCTCCTTTATTCATCATCTTTATCTTCATTAAAATATGGATTAAGATTCTTATCCTCCTTCTTTATATCCATTAAACAGCTGTCACTTAAGACAAATTTTGTCCTCCTGGTTGTTTTTTACAGTGTTATTGTGCTTTTCTGGTATAGAGGAGTACATGAAATCTTCAACTTTCAGCTTTTGATCCAGATAGGTGTTTGGAAAAATCCTGTAACATTTGCACAGAGAAACCAAGATTTTTCTCTTTTTTACTTCTTCTACCTCTACAGTATAACAATGATCTTTTCCTCTGACCACTGATCTCTTCCCAAGAAATTACAAGTGTATAAAATGCTTTTAAATTCATTCAGTTAGCTTTTTTATGTGTCATTTCTTAGCAAACAAGATATTTCTTTTCACGCTATATGTGGAATAAACTTTGTGTGTTTCAGCCAGCAGTTTAAACATGCTTCTTGACTGATAAAACACGAATGACAGTCTCACTGGCCCATCTGTTTAAAGTATTTTTGAAGTGCTATACCACAAGCCATAATATTTATGAAAATTTATATTCATTTGGATTATGACAAGATTTTTAACTTTAAGTCTTATTATGTTTCTGGTTTTACTGCCATAAAGATGAAATACTTCAGAAAGGCAAACACGCTGGAGCCTAATTCTACAGACAAAGGCAAGACGTTACATTGAATAAGCAATTATTTATGTTTCTTTCTTTTATATTTTCCTGCAAAAAAAATAACATATGCTCTTAAAAGTTTAGGAGCAATTTTCATACTTTTGGAAGCATAAAGCCTATGTCTGCCTAGTTGAGTCATCAGAGTTGAGAGTTAACCCACAAAAACTAATATAGCTCCAGCAGCATGGAGCATACAGCAGTATGTAACTAATGTAAGAGAGCTTGGAGTTGGTAGTGGTTGTTCTCTTCAAATTAGTTTATAAGCTGTGCCAGGCAAGATTATTGAAAATCAATTAAGCCTACAGCAAAATTAATATTTTACTGAGCCAAATATTCATAATGTAAAACCAAGTTATTCTAGCTCTCACACAGTGCATCCAAAATAAGTATTATGCAGCCAAACCTGGTTTTGAATCAATCCAGCAGAATATGATAAAAAGTACAGTAATCAGTAGGTTACTTAGTTCTCATTAATTTTCCTTTTTCTATCATCATATTCTTCCTAATATGCCTTCAGATTCTTAGCAAAATGTATTTTTAATTTCTAAGCATGTTTTCTTCAGCTCGCATCATGCACTATAGTATATGCATATATGAATGCAAAAATTAATATAACATGTTTGTACATTTAGCAGATTATAACAACCCCATTAGTCTCCATAATGTCTAAACACTGATTCCTTGTGTATCTGCTGTGCTGACCTCATCTGCCAACAGGCTCACAGTGGAAAAGACTCTGCTGTTCCAAATAATATAAATTATTTCCTTTTAGCCCAGGTTATGCCTTTGAGCTGATACGATGGGATTATTCACAAGAGTGTAGTTATTTGTCTTCAGACATATTTTTAGCACATAGCATCCCAATCCAACAACTGGTCTAACAAGATGAGAACACAGAATTGCTAGGGTCCAACAGCAGGATGAGTATGTAAGTCAAAACTGGCAGTTTTGAACATTCATGATGAGAAAACTAGTGGCTAATTCATTCATGTTTTGTATGTAGCAGATACATCGAAGGCAAGTTAAAACGTTAGTTCTGAAAGAAAAAATATTTTCAAGACTTAAACTCAGCATGCTAAAATAAAAAATTATTTGACTTCAAATCAAACATCTTAATACACAGTGAGCTAGATGTGTTCCTGGAATTGCAAAAATGTATCTGTAAAGATGGGGAATTGCCATGTGCGTTTTCTTCCAATTTGCTTTAAGTCCATGCATATGAACACCCAGCACGAAACATTGTTACGGAGGGTAACACGGTCACTTTCTGTCATTAAGGTGAACCTTTTTCCTTTGTAGTTTGCTAGTTCTTAGGCTAATGAAATGCTTTTTCCTGTAGTTTAAACAGATTGAATAATTTCTAGATATATTTCATCTGCTTCTATGCCAAATTAGGAGTATGATTATGAAACAAATGCTGCAAGCTTTGCGATTCTGTTCTGTTTTAGGCATTATGAGGCAAAATATACCTAGTATACAAATAACAGTTTTGCTGTGCAATGAATAGGTAACTATTTTTGCAACTATAATACTACATTATTTTTTTCAGTTTAATGTTATCATTTAACTGTATGCTCTGTTTTAATTGTCTGGTTTAATTCTCTGTGCATTAGGCCTAAAGACTAGATGATTCGTATATTGAGTATTTTATTAAGTTATTGTAACATATGAAATTTGTTTAATTTGGAGAGGGTCTGGGATTTTTTTTGTCTTTATTTTTAAGCTTAAATTCAAATCTCCTTATTAACTCCAATCTCTACTCTTCCATGACACACCACACCGCACTTTGGAGGCAATCATGGCGTCCATGTATCAAAAAAAGGTCACTTGAATTTTACAGAGCAGTCAACCTATGAAATCCAATTCTCAAAATTTTTAATTTATTCTCTAATTAGTTTATATTTAATTCTTTGTTTCTGATCAGGTCTTTATTTTTTAGTACATAAAGGATGATATCCACTATTCTCAAATGAATTCAGAACTTGAATTTGTTAAGCTTATAGTCCAGTTTTTAATTGGATCTGGAAACGTTTGTTTCACTGGAGAGAAACTATGCAGAAACTCACCTCTATAATCAGGATTTTGTGAAGTAATGAAGGGCCTAAGGATGCTTGGTTCAGGACACGATTGATGAATTGAACTGTTTATTTTTAGTCACAAAATGGAAATGAACCATAAAAAAAAAAGTGTTAAGCCAGTCTTAGGATATGCACAACCCTTTTTGTTGGCCTTCTGTTTGAGAATCCCCTTTCAATAATTGATTCAGAAACAATCTAAAGGCCATTCAGCTGTATTGCCATGCAATTATGCTGCTGATCTTTATGCTTTGTAAAATGTTTTCTTTATTTCTAAACAGGGATTTTACGTGCAACTCGATATCTTTGTTCCCCTTAGTAATGCACACTTCTTGAACAGTCCTTTCTATGAAAAAGAAAATATACCTCGGTTGCTAAGGTAGTTTATCTTGTACCACAAACTCTTAAAAAGAGGAGAAACAAAGCATCTTTCTGGGAAATATAATGGCATATAAACAGTTAAATTTGGATACAAATTTCTGGAAAACAATAACTCACCTGGCCAAGAAGAAGACTAAAAGAATACTATCTTGTGAAACAAAGAAAACAGAGTTAAGAATGGATTCATGACCAGATTTATGGTCAAAGAGTGGAGGCAAAAAGACTGAAAACACCCAAAAGCAAAACAAAATGAAAGTGATAGAGGCAACTCTAAGTAAAACTTAAACGTGAGGCTGCATTTCAGTTATCCTTCCCTGATCATCACTTTGAATTAGGTTAGAGGAATAATATTAAAAGTCTACTGGGAAATAAATAATATTGACTTAATACTTTGTGCCCAGCATAGCATGATAAAATGCTTTTATACAGAGGATTTAAAGGAAAAACAATTTTGTGTATCCAGTTTAACATTTATTTCACTGTTCTGTACGCTTTGGAAGTACGAAGAGATGATCCATATGTCACAAACCTTTAAACGTCACCTCATTACCATTAACTTGATACTACAACTGGGTTTAAACTAAAATCCTCCAACAGCCAAACAAAGAAACTTAGGCACCACCAATTTCAGGGTAGAGAAATTAAATGATGACTTACATCATATAAAAGAACATCATGGTGGGCTTTTAATCCATTTTAGTTATGGATGAGTCTTTTTCAAATTTTTTTTGTATACCCATGTTTATCATCTGGATTTTAGCTTGATTAAAATCTTTTCCACTAGTTTATCACCTGGAAATTTGCAAGGAGAAAGTAGCTTATTGTTTCCAATTAAAATAGGCAATTGAAAGGAATTGTCACTATGGCCACATCACACGATGGTAATTAGTTTTACCAAGAGTAAGTGCACTTCTGATACGTTTGGTTACTGCTTCCAGGATGTTTGCAGCTGTCCTTTTACTGCCTTGTGTGGCTGTATCAGTTGAACCAGCTTATAAGTCTCTTCTCTGAGGTTTGTTAATGGCTTTCCCAGTTTCTTATGCAAACACTTGAATTTGTTATCTAATTTCAACCAGAATGCAAATAAAGTTTGGAAGACAAGCCTGAGAGGGGGTCAAAGACAACAGCTGGAGGCTAGGTTTTCACAAACTAAAAAGATTTAGCCACAAATAACACAAATCTTCTTATAGGAAAATCAATATTCTCATACTTGAAGATTGGAAGACCAATGTTTTTTAGGCAACTATTCACCTGTTCATACTCTGTAGTTCACTTCTGAAAGTGGACAACAGTATGTTTTCTTCAGTCTTGTACAGAGATTTGGATCTCCACGAATTCCCATTTTGTACATCCAGAAAACAGGAAGGAATTAATACAGGGCTTGTTTACTGCCTTGGAACTTTCCTTGATGTTTCCCCAAAGCTGTCATTCCTACACTGCACAGTGAAAGCAGCTGGGTGTTTCCAGTCTCACCTCACCTTGCCTACAGGAGAAAGTCTATGCTGTCCCTGACTTAAAAGACAACAATATATATGCCTGCCTTCCTTCCTTCCTTCCCTCCTTCCCACCTTCCTGCCTGCCTGCCTTCCTTCCTTCCTTCCTTTCTGCCTCCCTCCCTCCCTCCCTCCCTCCCTCCTTTCCTTCCTCCCTCCCTCCCTTCCTTGCTTCCTCCCTCCCTCTTTCCAACACAGATCCTATTAGCTTCTATGGGAGTAGTAGCAGGTTGCAAGTTATAGGCTGCTTTCTGAGGTTGTGGCCATAATCTGTGGAAACTGGCACACTTCTAAATAATTTCAGTGGAGCTTTATTGATTTGTAAGTGTTGGTCTGAAATCATCAAATATTAATGCCTTTAAATTAAAAAATTTGAAATTGTAATAACATAAGGATTCATCAAAGTAAAATGGAAAAGAAATAATTTAACTTTTGAGACCCAAGTGCATTTTTTAACATACTTAGGATTAGTGCTTCAGATACCACATGAACCAAACTCCCATCCAGCAGCTAGCTACCTTGAAGTCAGCTTCAAAGTAGAGAGTAATTAACACATGAAGAGACACCTAGCTTTTACTGTACACGTCGCATGGTCATTCACCAACAGGATATCTAGACTTTGTTCTTCTGAAGAAAGAAGAAAGCTCTGAGCTTTATTAAGGTGAATTAAGCATTCATTCCATTTAGAGTAGTGCTCTAATTGATACCAATGGCTTCCAGAGAGGCCAGCAATGAAAAAAATTGTGGCCAGCCTGCCACCAGCCTTTTTCTTCATTAGGTCAGTGCAAGTGAACTTGGCAGGATGTAAGGCTCAACAGAGCAAAAATGTATACGGGATGAGACAACCACACCACTTCTAAAGAATGGGTATTCTAAATGTACCAACAGCATTCTGACACTCAGCTTTTTGACAAAGTCTTTTTTGGTATAGATTTTCTTGTCCTCTATGTCTGTTCTTACCTCTGCTGACTTTCCACCTTGGGCACAGTCTCTAACTTATTCAGGGATTTTTTTCTTTTTTCCTTCCTCAAAATGCTCTTAAAATTTATAACCCTTCAAAATGTTTTTTAAATGAGAGTCACCATTTTTCAGCATGTTATGCTACCAAATTAGGAATAATGCTTCACAGTAGTTATCAGACAGTTGTTACTTTCAAAACAGAATGATTTTTAAAAGTATGTCAAATTTGAGTTAGTCACTTTGACAAAGTATCACATTTGGTAAATGTTGACAAAATCTGAGGATTAACTTGAACGATTTAAGATTAAAGTTACCAGTCCAATGTAGGGAAGGCTAGCATGAGACATGTTTAACTTCTGTGTTTGGTATATTAAACAAGAGTCACTGCAGATGGTGCTAGCCTTTCTTGGAGAGTTTAAAATACTATTTTACTTATTGTAACAGTTAACTGGTCCTTGGAGGTCAGAATTAGGTAATCCTCCCTTTCTGCTTAATCTATGTTAAAGTCTGTAAAGCTACATGATATTTTTACAGAGAACTTTAAATATGATAAGTATGGTTGTCTTACTGACCACGAAGGGGAAGTATGGTTAGTGTTGTCTGGAAAGCACGCTTCTTACTTTTATTCAAAACTGAGTTTGAAAAGATAAAAGGTTATCAAATGAAAGATGATTCTAGAAGGAAAATGCAGCTCCAACAGCTACCAGCAATAAAAACTGTCTTACAAGTGTTTTAGGAATTTCAGAGATATTAGCTGCTGAAGGAGTCTGTAACAGAACATGGGACTGCAGGTAGAACAATCATTCAACATTTAACATCTGAATCATTTCTTGCTGGCTAAAGAGAAATACATGTCAGAGAAGTCAAATAATCCTTTCCTGTTATTATATGTGATTCATGAATTCCAGATATGATACAAATGCACCGTTAATCTAAAAGGAAGTAGGGATTTTCAAAATAACATTTAAATAGTGTTTAAAATAGCATTTAAAATAGCATTTAAAATTATTTTCAAGGTAATCGCAATTTTTTTCAATATGTTTAGTTTCCACACTCATACTACCCTTTCAGACAATATCAGGATTTTTGTAATGTAACTGGCGTACAAATAGTTGGAACTTTGTCTGTACTTCACTGTATGTTTGCATTTCTGCTATGGAACAAAAAAAATACAATCTGCTACTGAAGACGAACAAATTTTATGATTGAAAAGTCTGAAGAAAGTAACATTAAAACCTTTTTGTTGCATCTGTACTTATCCTTAGTTTATTCAGTGCCCATATATTCAGAGTTTTACAGAGTCACAGAATCACAGAATGGTGGAAGTTGGAAGGGACCTCTGGAGATCACCTAGTCCAACCCCCCTGCTGAAGCATGTTCACCTACAGCAGGCTGCACAGGACTGCATCCAGGCAGGTTTTGAATGTCTCCAGAGAAGGAGACACCACAGCCTCCCTGGGCAGCCTGTTCCAGTGCTCTGCCACCTTCGAAGTAAAGAAGCTTTTCCTTATGTTGAGGCAGAACTCCCTGTGCTCCAGTTTGTGCCCGTTGCCCCTTGTCCTGTCACTGGGCACACCTGAAAAAAGCCTGGCCCCATCCTCTCGTCACCTGCCCTTCAGACATTTATAAGCATTGATAAGGTCCCCACTCAGTCTTCTTTTCTCCAGGCTAAAGAGCCCCAGGTCTCTCAGCCTTTCCTCATAAGAGAGTTGCTCCAGTCCCCTAATCATCCTCGTAGCCCTCTGCTGGGGCTGAAAGATACTGATGTGTGTGCAAGATTTCTTTATGTGTTTGCAACAGTATAGTTGCTGATGGTACAAAGGGAGAGAATGATGGTACAAAAGGAGTTAAGTTCATCTATGAGGTCTCCGACTGTTTTGCTTGCTCACAACAGCATTGAAAGTGAGGGAAGGCTTTAGCACATTGTTACTGATGAGATTCTCATAACTGACCTTGCTTTCAGCAGGAAGCAGCAGTAGATGACCTACTGAGATCACGTCCAATATGAATTTTCCTCTGATTTTTTTGGCACCTAGTTAGGAGTGAAGGAAAGAGGTTCTGGGATGAAATATCATGTAGTTGTATATCCTTAAGTATCCTAAGAGGGGTGTTTTTATGTGTTTTAGAAGCTTTTGAGATCATCCAGAGAAATAATTTTTGCATGTGGAAAGTAATTTATGTAGTTTTGGGAGACAGCTTTGACCTTGTGGCTTGTTCATATTGTGCAACAGAGCAAAAGTAGTAATTGTCGAGCAATTGCAATAATGCCATTTGAAGAACAGGTGACCAAAGTGTGTATGAGGATTTATAACAAAGTGTTATGTAATCTAGTTATAAGGAATATTTCTTTTTCTAGCTGGGGAAGTATGAAACATAGTAATTGGAGCACACGTATCTTGACTTGGTCTTAGTCTTTGCTTTTGAACAAAGCATGTGCTGTAATCAAAGACAGTAGTAGGATTTGCACTATATTAAATGTGAGAAATGTTGTTTGACCAGACTTTAGAATTATTTTGATACTCATGTGTAATTATTTCAAAGCATGCCATAGAAATTATTGGAGTTTGTTACCATCGCTAGATCTGAATGTAATAAAGTGCATCTCTGATGTTCTATCTAATGACATCCTTCTGGGTTTAAAAAGGTTAGCAAAACTTCCAACTTTGCACTCAGTTGCATCAGTACATTTGTGCTCACAGAAGTGGATCTGGAGGTTTCCTTCCTTCTTTTGTTGTAATGAAGTAGGATCCTGTGGTGAAGGCACTAGACTGGAAGTCGACCCTCCTGCTTGTGCCACAGACTTTCTGTGTGGTTCTGGACAAGTCATTTGATATCCACCACTGCAGTCTTCCATCTGAAATTGGAAATGTTGCTTTTCTATTTCAAATAGTTGTTTAATTGAATATGTATTAATCATGTTTGACTAAGCTGTAATGCTGATAAGTGTCTATAAAGTAGTACCTGGAAACATTCTTACTGCAAGCTAAGTTGTGTATGTAAATTACTTAACTCAGTCTATAGGAGTAAGTCAACAAGAAGAGAAGGGATGGAAAGAGTTAACAGGATTCAGGCAGCTGCTGCAGTGAACCTTGAACAAGAGTAAAGGAAGATAACAGGGAAGTAAATAGATGCAGCCCGTTAGACACAAGAGGAGCGCAAGCCTACAGGATAGCATCCAATGGGGTTAGCAGTAGTGGCATGTGGACAATGCTTCTACACCAATTGTAGCTTACTTAGTGGCGTGTGTACTAGTAGAGAAAAGTATGTAATGATACTGTAGCAAACAATAAAGGTCTTCGGTTTATCCCCAATTGGAGTCCATGCCCTTAATTTCCACATTAGTCATTCCTTGAGGAAGTTTCTATTAAAAAGGAATCCAATAAAAAATTCCTCATCTTAAGCCTAAAGATATTCTTGATTTGGCAATAGAAAACAAAATCAGGAAAACCTTTAGTCTTAAATCTGCCTGTTAAATTCATGGTATGTCTAAAAGCAGGTTAATCTCAGGAAACAAACCTTGATACTGCTGGTTTAGAATTCAAAAATCAGTGAAAATCAGCTGTCATCATCTGAACTCTCAACTGAAGGTTCTCAAGTAATGCTTGTACTGTAAAGTAAAGAGGCAATACTTATCCTGTTACCTGCATTATTAATACAAGCAATATTTATGGTATTGCTTATATTATTAATACTGGATTACTTGTATTACAAGCATTATAATGTCTAGCTTTCTCAGCGGCTCAAGCTGGAGAAAGCTATCTAGAGAAATCCCTGAATCAGTGGTGCAAATAAACTTCTTATCGTATATTCTGATTTATAGATTTATGAAATTCTGCATTTTTTTGTGGCTTTTAAGAACTTTTCTCTAGTATTGCTCTGTTTATTGGTCTGGCAGAGGCTTATAAGTGAGACTTGCAGGCACTGAAGTGTTGCTTAGCAATTTGCTGAAGCCATGGTTTTTCTATTGCTCTCATGCTGCGCTTGAAATTCACCCATTTATGTTCAAATATGACAATATGAGAAAAGCAGAAAGAACCACTATTTGTTTTATCATGTCTCTGGGACAAATTTGTCAGCCTTCCATCAAGCAAGACTTGCATTGTCCTCAACAGGATTTCTGTGTGATGAAGGACTGCTGCATTTAGTGCTTCCAGTTTTTAAAACTTACACTCTCTGTGCCTGAGTATTGATAAATGTGCTACTCTACCACGTTATTTATTTTTTATTGAAAGTGCAAGCTTACTTTGCCTCCCTCTTCTTGATTCTTGTTGATATCAGGCAAATTTACATGGATGATTGTTCCCTTAGCATGCTTATCTATCATCATAACTGTGAGATATCACCATCAGTGCAAATCAGAAGAGAAGAGATCACCCAAATTCTGCTATTTATTTAAAGGACACATTAACCTTCAGGATCTGATTTATTCTTTATTTACACACCCATGGACTCCCACACATTTGTAATGTTTTCATATATACTTCCCATGAAGCAGGTGATTTCACATTAGTTTTAACGCCTCATTTTTCTGAGTATCTGAATCTTGCTGCTGATATATCGAGCCTGCTGAACTTCTATTTTAGTGGGGAGAAGTGCAACCAAAGCATAAAATCAGCTACGTTCAATTATGTTAAGTGTTTGAAATATTTTTGTGAATGAGATCTCATGGGAGATTAGGAACCATTTATGTGATGTCAGATTTTTTTTTTTCCCTATTTGCTTAATTTCTTGAGGGGTTTTTGTTTGTTTATGTTCTTCCTCCTTATGCACATAAATGTTTCACTTAAAGTTGAGCATTCACTCACAGTTATCTGGTCTTATGAGGGTTCTGTCCGGTGTAGCATTGCCAGACAGTCCATAGTAGGGCCCTGTTTCATTCATTCAATGAGAGTCACCCAAGCACTATTATCTGTGTGGAAATTGCTCATCGTGATCATCGCTGTTCTAGCAGGGATTCTCCCTATTTCTCCCTCCCCAGTGGCACAGTATGATGGAACTCTGTAGTCCCTCTGAGTCAGCTGTCGTCTCCTATTTATCATTCCTCTTCATGCAGTTTCAAACAAGTCTGTGTATATGACAGATGCACATTCCCATAGGATATAAATACACTTCAGAACCTTTTGCAGACCAATCAGCCTGATACCTGTTCATGTTCATACTGAGCGCTCTTGATATTATTGTCATCTGAGTTTAAAACTTCCAGGTTGAATAAGTTCCTTTGCGGGAGCTGCGTGAGGACACTGACACGATCAATGTGATCTAACAAGTGAACTTTTATTTCCATGTTTCCAGTGCAATTTATAACCCTCGACCACACCCAATAAATACTGATTGGCTTCATCGCAAATAACAGCCCATAGTCCAACCTGACTGGCTACATTGCGAGTCATGTTCAAGTCACGTTCACAGATGTTCACACCCATCTTCTTCAAGAATTAAAACTGCATCATTAATGGTGGCTGTCTCTTCTCCTGCACCTGCAAGATGTTCATGCCCCCTGCACCGGAAGTTGCTTATGCTTTCAGCAGTTCCGGTACGTCCCAGCTCAGATTCTCTGGAAAGGCTGGATTGTTCACATGTCCCTTATTTCATAAATGTCCTCCCACATTCCTTCATGCTGCTGAGGTTAGTTTCTGCTTATCTCTTTTCAAAAGCTGAGTGGGTATACAAGCAAAAAGAAATAAGCTAAATAAATAGAATGCCTTTTTAAAAAAATACATAAAATTCAAAGATATCTTAATGGCAAGAGTTTGAAAGGAATTAAGTGTCCAACTCATTTCAGATTTTGAAAAATCTTCCTTCTATCTTTAATCAATACAATAATTCTTCTTCTCGAATTCCTGGAGGCAGTCAGCACACCACACAGCTGAAAATATGGTACAGTTTCAAATATAATGACATCATTAGAAGACGACCCAGACAGCACCTGTTTTGCCACCCTCTTTACAAGTAATCTTGCAAAGATATGGAATTGCATTGACTAGTACCTAGAGAAGCTGGTCAAGGAACAATAATTTATTTGGTGACAGCATTGAGGTTTCAGGATTGTTGATTTGGGTTTTTTCCATGATAAAGTGAAAACAAAACATTCTGACTGTTTCCATGTACCTGGAACTTAATTAATTGAAAAAGTTAGGCTTTCAGCTTATATCCTCTGTATATCAATTGAAAAAAAGAGTGCACCCTGGACCAGTTAAATTTTTATTGCTTTATGGCACTTGTGTTTGGCTGAAAACGCATTATTCAATTTAAAAAGCTTTAGTTGAAACCACAACTCTTAAAGGTAATAACTTTATCGTCTATTTTAATAATTTTTAATAGCCTTTATACAATACATGAAGAAAAGGGTTGTCCTCTAAAAGAAGAGCCCAAACTAATTGTAATGGCAGACTAGATTCAAAATGAAGACTTATAAGACCCTAACTGTCCCTAGTAAAACTACACATTTCAGCTTTTTACAAAGTACCTGGACAAATGTTATACCCTTATGAATGGCATTTACATAAGCCAGTGCACAAACCAAATGTTTACTTTTATGCTCTTTTCCCAAGGAATTCATGCAGTCATCCAACTTGACTCAACCCCCTGAGCCCTCTCATGTAACTGGATATTCAGAGGAAGAAAGTCTTTCCTTCAAAAAAAAGTATCTTTAAGGATGAAGTTTTACCTAAACTTTATTCAAAATCTTAGTGGCTAGAACATTTTCATGTGCTATGAAGCTAAACTCTTTCATTTGCTTAATGTGGTTTTCTTGTTTTCTCACATCCTAAATTAGTGTCCATGATATACAGTAATCCAGGCAAGATATCTCCAAGATTTCCCAGTGAAGCCATTGGTTATGTATGAACTGCCTCCACCCACAACTCAAATGTTTGCATAGATCACTGGACCATAAAATATTCTGGCCCTAATTGCCATACCTTCTCCATCTCCCAGCAGATACAACTGCTGAACTTCTAGAGAGAAAGATGTAACCACCAGCAGCTTACTGAGTTTTGAGTGGTATCAAAGAGACAGATCAGATTTTAAAATCATCATCATTCTAAACATATTTTCTATATTTTCATTAGGTTAGCGTTTAACCTGTCTGATTATATCAAGGCACTTTCTTAGAAATGTGACAGTTCTTCATATACCATGATAGAGAGATAGTTGCTAACGCCTTTTTAACAGACGATAAAATTGGAAATCGCTGATCTGATTTTGAAAATTATTCAAAAACTGTTACCTTTTCTGGAGTAAGACGGTGCTTTTCATTGAGCTGCTCATGTGAAAAACCTTGGTTTCTGTTTTAGCAAGGACACCCAAGGAATTTTCTGACGCAGCTGGCCTACTCTATTTACATATCTCTTCACTCTGGGGATAAGGAACCCTCGAAGTTTTTATTAATCTCAGAACACAGAATATCAGTGAAGGGCTGCCAGGATGAGTGACAGATGAGAGATCAACTTTTAAATACATAGTCAAATCAAATTTGTGTTTTCTGGAAGAAGAAACAGGAACAGAACCTCAGACATCTTGTTTGGACTAAATCTCTATCATTCATTTAATGTATATTAAATTGAAATGATGGATGTAATTTACCATAAGTAGAGTCATAATTTCTGACTGACTAGGAGCAGAAGGAAAAGAATAAGGCTGAACTTCGAACACCTACATCTCATTTGCATCCCTTTTCTCCACAGAATCATAGCCAGTGGTGCATTAGGAGTTCCCAAGTGTTACTTGTCGATTTGGTGTAGGTAAAGCAAAACATTTTCCTGTTATGGTCAAAAAAACCCCAACCAACTGATATTTAAAGTAATTGGCTACATCATATAATAGGATACACTTTAAGCTTATAAAATTGCATATTTAATTATCTTTTTCTTAAACTCCACAGTCAGGTATAAATTCCAGTAATGGACAATAAAATCTCTACAAAAATGCTGTTGACCTGTCAAGAAGGTGTATTCTGTCAATTTTCATTTGTTTTTATGGCTGCAGGCAACCTAGATTTTGAATAAGACTCTAGCATGGATTGAGAATATTTATCAATGTGTATTGGTTGCTAGCACAGATGATGAACAATACGCTTTCATCTTGGTTTTGGAAGTTTTCAGGGGAATCTGTGTTCAGAAGTAGCCATAATTTAGAGTCACAATTAAATGTACCAATACAAAATCTGTATTTTAGACAAAATTTTGCATTTACTGGCAAACTAATACAAGTGATTGGAAAACAGTTCAGGTGAAGTAGTAACTAAAATGTGATTAGTCTCTACTATAAGGTGAAGCAAATGGAAGAACATCTACAATATCTACTGCATAATCAAAGTGCAGAGTGTTGTTATGGGAAAAGATGTACTCTGAAGCTTTCAGAACACAATTTTAGTGACTACACTTGGGTTAAAGGTTAAATTCACTCTTTAACATTTGTCAGCAAGCCCTTGAGTGTCATTAGCATAGTTGAAAACATTGAAGATCACCGTTTTGCTTTTTCTCCAGAAAATGTGGTGCAGCCCAGCTGGTGTTCTAATTTCTGTCACTTCAGTTTCCTTGAATAACTATCTACTCTTATAAGATAGATTCTTGTAAAGGAAAATTTAAAATGAGTGTTTTAATTGAAGGTAGGGTGTTACAAAATACATAGACCAAAATATAAACATGAGTGAAACTAATTCATAAATCCTGTTTTGGAGTAACACCTTTATGTTTCTGCTGTTACTGTGCTGAAAAACAGTTATGGCATATCATGCCTTACTTTCCTCTTTAGAGTGTTTTTTTGAGCTTAACATATAGAAAGTTCTTTGTAGTTATTTTGGGTTGGTTTTTGTAGGAGTATGCTTCCATAGCCTAAAGTAAAATCTCTTAATTGCAGGGAGGGCAGAATATGTAGTGCGTTTTATATATTGAATCTTAATTATTTCATCCGTATGTATAGTCCCATCTGCTTAAGTGTGCTGCACTCAAAGAACAGGGGGCCTTCTTCCCCCACCTTAAAGATGATTTCAACAAAGCATCATAATCTGTTCCAAAGAAATTCAATTCATTCTTTCTTGTGATGCACCTGGACAAGGTGATCAATAGTTAGCTGTAATTGCAACTGCTCCCTAGTATGGTACAGTTAGATTCCATTCTTTATAGTGACACGTTGTAATGGGCCTGCGTGGCAAGGTTTTAGTAGCGGGGGGGTTACAAGGGTGGCTTCTGTACGAAGCTGCTAGAAGTTTCCCCTATGTCAGATATAGCCAATGCCAGCCGGCTTTAAGACGGACCCGCCGCTGGCCAAGGCCGAGCCAATCAGCAACAGTTTTTCGCCTCTATGATAATGTATTTAAGAGAGTGAAAATGTTGTTGCACAGCAGTAATTGCAGCGAGTGAGAGGAGTGAGAATATGTGAGAAACATTTCTGCAGACACCAAGGTCAGTGCAGAAGGAGGGGGAGGAGATGCTCCAGGCACTGGAGCAGCAATTCCCCTGCGGCCTGTGGTGAAGACCATGGTGAGGCAGGCTGTCCCCCTGCAGCCCATGGGCGGTGGAGTAGATGACTGCCTACACCCCGTGGAGGGCCCCCACGCTGGACTAGGTTGGATACCTGAAGGGAAGCCTGCACTGGAGCAGGCTCCTGGCAGGACCTGTTACCCGTGGAGAGAGAGAAGGCCACGCTGGAGCAGGTTTGCTGCCGGAGACCCTGTGAGGGGGACTCACGCTGGAGCAGTCGGTTCCTGAAGGACTGCACACCATGAAGGAGCCCCACGCTGGAGCAGTTCATGAAGAACTGAACCCGTGGGAAGACTCAAGCTGGAGAAGTCATGGAGGACTTTCTCCCGTGAGGGGGACCCCACATTGGAGCAGGGGAAACATGTGAGGAGACCACCCCCGGAGGAGGAAAGAGCAGCAGAATACAACAGTGTGATGAACTGACCCCAACCCCCATTCCCTGTTTCTCCCAGCGGCACAAGGGGGGGGAGGAGGGAGAGAAAATCTGGATCAAAGTTAAGCCCGGGAAGAAGGAGGGGTGGGGGGAAGGTGTTTTAAGATTTGGTTTTATTTCTCATTACTCCTCTCTGAGTTAATTGGTTATAAATTACATTTTCCTTTAATCGAGTCTGTTTTGCCCGTGATGGTAAATGTTGAGCGATCTCCCTGTCCTTGTCTCAACCCCACAAGCCTGTTGTTATTTTTTTTCCTCTCCTCTCTCCTGTCCAGTTAAGGAGGGGGAGTGATAGAATGGCTTTGGTGGGCACCTGGCATTTTGGCCAGGGTTAACCCACCACACACGTATCTAGCAGCAGGGTTTACAGTCCTACTGGCTGCATCCCCATGTTAAATACCATACAGAAGTTTATAGTATCTGAAGTTTTCCTCTCTAAACAACCTTGTAGACCAAAATGTAAAGCCACTCTGGGAAAATAAATGAGAGGCTTTTTCAGGAAAATATTGAATAACGAGCTTGCTTGGTATCTTATACCCATATTATTCAAATCTGTTCATTGAGCTTCTTAGAACAAGCAAGGTGGGTCATTCATTTTTTAAGCTCTTCTGCTGAGGTAATTATTAATGAGATTTGCATAGGAGTATGTCAAGATGGTGGCGAAATAAGATTGTATTTATGGGAGTTTAGTACATTTAGATATGTGTAATGGGTCTGCCTGAGATGCAGCCGTCACCGTGCTGTGCAGTGGTAGCTAGATAACACACCAGTGTTTTGACTACTGCTGAGCCGGGCTCACACAGCACCAAGGCTGCTTCCCCAACATTTCCCCAGTAGGCTGGGGGTGGGTAAAAACTTGGGAGGGGATATAGCCAGGACAGCTGACCCAGACTGTCCAAAGGGATATTCCATACCACATGACATCTGCTCAGCAATATAAGCTGGGGAAAACAGGAAGAAGGAGGGGACATTCGTTTCGCGTTTGTCATCCAGAGCAACGGCTACACGTACTGGAGCCCTACTTCCCAGGAAGTGGCTGGACATCGCCTGCTGATGGGAAGTAGAGAATAAGATCTTTTGTTTTGCTTTTGCTTCCATGCGTGGCTTTTGCTTCATTAAACTGTCTTTATCTGACCCACGTGCCCGTTGTTATATTTTCTCTCCCCTGTCCAGCTGAGGGGGTGAGAGTGATAGAGTGGCTTTGGTGGGTACCTGGCATCTGGCCAGGGCCAAACCACCACAATATGTTAGAATTTTGTGTGTGCATGTGCATAGAATTTCAGATAGGGTTTTGGAATAAATTAATAAATATTGTGAAAAACAGCAGATGAATGTGTTTTGCCATGGAAACCTGAGGATTTGCTTGAAATTTATGGAAGTAATAGGAAATGTTTTACCATTTTTATCCTGTGGTGATACTGCTGGTAAGACGTCATTTATGGCATGCTATTTAGAATGTATGAGAGAAACAGAAAGAACTTTCTACATTCTTAAACGCTGGATGGACTGCTAACCAAATTTTAAGCTGCTTATGCATTCAAGCACAGCTGCAGAACTTAAGCAATGACTGTAGTTTTTGTACAAAAAGTACTGAACAACATCAGTGTTCCACACTGATTTGATAATAACATGCTCTTCTAAGGAAACACGAACAGTGGATTCTTTGGGGGGGGGGGGAAGTGTTTGGAACATGCTGTTTGTAAGAAATTACTTCTTTTAGAAGAAAATACTTTGCTAACCTCAGTTACGAATTCACTAATCAGATTAAAGCCCTAGACATTTGACTGTAACCACCAGCATTAAGATGTATGCTCCAGAATTTTCAACATTTGATATAACAGTCTTGCTATAAATTCTCCTCTGTTTTCCTAAGTAACAGTCTTAAGTCTACATCTTTTTATAATCCCCCTTTTACTGAAAAGGATACTGACATACAGTAATTTACACATCTCATAAGTTCATTGTGGAAATAACTAAATTTGCTAACTCCTCTCCATTTTTTTCTTGGATGTTGTTCTTCTATAGATCTAAAGCCAGACCATAACTCTCACAGACTTTTTTTTTCCCAAGTTACTAGTGTCTTACACCTTTGGTCAGACTGGAAATACCGAAAGAATGGGCTTTCATATGGTATTTTGAATATGTGATTTCTATTTCTGATTATACCAATACTTATGCAGGAAGCTGAAAATGGGGAGGGAGGAATGAAAATGGCTTTTTTTCAGGAAAGAAAATAGTTTGTTTTGAATAGAGGCTGCTTTTCTTTATCAGCTTTTCCTTTTTTAATACAGTTGGACTTTCAGAATTAAAGATCATTCTTGCTTTTCATAGCAAATATGAATATCTTATTTCTCTTCTATTTCCAGAAGAAAAAATACTTTTTTACATTCTTAGAGTCAAGGTAACGATTTCGATAGTGCAGGCAGGAACACTTTACTTTCAAAAGGTTACCAGTTCTATTTTGTCACATTTTTTCTCTTAGACAGGACATGCTCCTGAATTTTTTTCACTCGGAGCCTCAGGAAAAGAGCAGTACTCATGTCCTTTGAACTCTTTAAAAACATGTGCACATATCTTGGATTCTAGCAAAACCCAGAAGATGTATACATCTTTACGGATGTTTTAACAGTGTTACAGAAAAAAACTACTGTACAGAAATAATATAACATGAACCCAGCCCAAAGTTATGAAAACAAAACAAGAGACGTTGTCTGAAAAAAATTTAAAAGTAGAGATCCATATGCTCTTCCTGCAAAAATTTTGGAATATTGAGAGAAATTTCCTGGATTTTTCTATAAGAAATATAATACAAGATTTCAAATCAAGTAAAAGAAAACCACTGAGGAATCCAAATTGGATTTTAAGCTAGTAATATTGAAAAATTCTACCCTGTTAGGACTGTAAGTGAAACATTGATTTTTGATAGAACATGATTTTGCTGTTATTAGAAGCGGTACTTAAGATCATTAGAAGAATTGAAGAACATTAAAAGACATAGAAAATTTTTTTTTTCTCTGTCTTTAAAAAGAGAATGTCTTAAGTTCATAGTAATTTCCTTCTTATTTTCTGTCACACACATAAATTAGAATAAAAAAGAAACACTGTAGGATTTATTTTAAAAATCCAATATATGGTCTTAATAGTGTAACCTGATTTTGAGAGGATGTTCTAGAATTAATAAAGTTAAAAATATGAACACACAAACACACATATACAAACTTTATCATCCTAAATCAGCATTTTATTCTCTTAGTCTATCAGTCTGAAGATGATTGGGAATTTAATATAAAATTTGCTAAACTTCAATGAATCTTCTTGTTAAAAGTCTTAGTATTCACTTAAAGTAGAATTAGTATTCATGTAAAGACTTCCCTAATTCCTCTTGCTCTTGTAACTGAAAGGTCATGCCTGGACAAGGATCTGTTCTCAGAATACCTAGGAACACTGTCCTGCATCTCCAGAATAACAAGTGTAAGTTACTCTTTTGTTAAAGATTCAGTGCAAGCTATTGCCATGCATTCAAATAGCTGTTCTACCAATAAACAGGAGATACCCTGACATGTTATGGAGAGCCAGATGACATGCTTGCCCATACTTAGTCACTAAGAGAATGGTTGATTTTGGAACCAGACCATAAAGACAATCAGGTCAGTTGTGATCACCTAGAATTTCTCATTCTTTTCAAATCTTATCTCAATTCTAATTACAAGACTCTAAACTTTGAGTTTCCTGTCCAATTCCCTGCTTAGCTCACATAGCCCTGGTGTCTTAGAGCTATTTACAGAGAGAGCTATCAGATAGTTTAGCTGCTTTCCAGATGTTGGATAGCTATGATTCAGTCCAAATGAGTGCATGGTTTTAGCAAAATCTTCTCAAATGGCTAGTTTTGCTTTTCTTTTCCCTCCACTGCCTAGATGTTTTTATTCCCAGCTTTCAAAATGAGCTTTCAGTATCCAGTATCTAGAAAAAGAGCTTCTATCAGGTTAGAAGCTGTACCACAGATACACGTAGAGTGTAATATAAGTCTATCCCATCAGTTTTTTCTGCTTGCTGGTCTCTAAACATGACAGAAATATGTCTGTTTTGTAATTAGCTGCTAACTTGTAAATCTTGTAGGCTCTAAGCTGTTTCTTTAAAAAGCTGTTCTAGTGTAATTTCTTTTTCTTTCTGACCTGGCCTTGAGTAAAAGGGCATAAAAAGATGGTTGCAATAATAAGTGGAAGGGAAAATATAGCAAGAATTTAAAAATATTTGCATGAGCAAATTACAGGAATCAAATAAAGCATGCCTCTACATATACTTTTTTATCATTTTGACACACAACAGGTAGGGGGTATGCTATCTTGGCTTAAAAGGAGCTTTCAACAATTAGTCCCCTGGTAAAAGTAAAATAGCACCCTGTAAGATAATAAAAATTACAAACAGCAATGCAGAGAAAGCAAAAAGGACATTTTCATTTAATGGAAAAGAAGTTCAAGCCATTTTGTAGACCCTTGCTGTTCCCTGAATCATCAAACCAAATAACCTTGTACACTATTAAATGACATCATTTAGTTATATATACTTTTCTATTAAAATTTTACTTGATGGTGTGGCAAAACATACCACTATATTAAGCATAACTGCATTTTATTATTTCTCTTTGCAAACACAGTCATGGCTCCCTGAGCTATATATACCTGTGACTTAGTGATGGTGTCCATATCACAGCTTTACAGTAGTTTGCAGCTGAACTCTAGTTCAAGCACTGCTCTTATACTCTGATGAAAGTCCGTTGGAGATAATAGCAAGAGGCAAAACACAGAGGACTCAAAAGTGTGCAAACAGAAATTTACAATAATGAGGACTAGTCAGGAATTTTGAATTTAAAAGTAACTGGATAACTTTGAATATTAAAGTTTTAAGATACAGACAGGATTTCTTTCAGCTGTATACATAGCTTCTTGCCTTTCTCCTATGTTATTCTTAAATCATAGCTTTGAAAACTTCAGAAACTGCATTTTTACACCTAAACCCTAACAAGGAAATCTTCGTCTTTATTAGCTATCAGTTTACAGAACATCGTTATTCCTTGGAACCTGTCCCCCCACCTTCTCACGCAAAATGACATTCAGCTCTCATGATCTGGTTGCTATTGATTTGCAGTATGGGAACTCATGAACTTAGTAAGCGAAAAATTATTCCTCTTTCTCGCTTCTTTTTAATGAAGAAAATGAACAGTTTGCGGGGGCCAAACCAATGCCCACTGTTCCTTTCTTAAACTTCCTCTTCCTTCAGCTCTCAGGGTGTCTAAAGCAACATCATAATACTAAAGAAAATGTTGTGATAATTATTTTACCCAATTAGCACATAGGGAAATAGATTTAATTACATTTTTTTCAATGTCAGATTTAAAGTAAATTGAATGGCTATAGGTATAAAGCTAGGTGAATAACTGTTTGATGCGATTTGTTGTGGGGCAGAGGGAATTTGATGGCCAGCCTTAATCAAAAAAATATGTTTGGATGACATGAACTTTCATAGTTTTGTTTTTAGATCTGGAATAAAATACATTGGACTAAAATATGCCATCTATTCTGTTGGAGAGGCATATATAAAACAGATGTATTTTTTTTATTTCACACTTCTGTTAAACTTCAAGTAATTTATAATTATATATTTTTATTTATAATTATATACAGGTAGATAAGTATATTAAGATTATAGCAGAACTAGAAAGGGTATATTGGAAAGTATTGAGGGTATCATGATATAAGATATCATGATATAACATATAATGATAAATATTGTTCAAAATACCAAAATATTAATGGTAATAATATTGTTATTATATATATGTACACACACATATATAATTGTAGTCTGATATTGTCTTGGTTTGAAAAGACAGGTGTCTGTGGAGGAAGGCAGGAGCCTCCCTTGAAATGGAAAGTGCAACCCCCTTCCCTCCAAATTATTATAATTTTGAAATTAACGGGCCTTCAGGCAAAGATATGGGGAACAGGAATAACAGTTTTTTTACTAATATATATATATATATATAACACAAGGCAGGGAAAAACAAACAACCCACTGGTTTACACTGACAGAATCAGGAATACAACCTGACACCCTGTTAGAGTGGCAGTAGCAGTCCGATAAGATGCTGGCTGCAGTCCTCCTGAAGTGATGGATATAGTTCTGTGGAAGCAGCAATCAGGTAAAAGAGTCTGGTCTTCCTCCGAAGGTCCAGTGGTCGGTAGGTAGCTCTTGTCCTCTGGAACTCCAGTGGGGGGAAAAGCTCCTCTGGGAATCCAGTGGAAGAAAGGCGGCTAGGGTGTTCAAAATCTCCGTTTTTATTTGGCATGGACTGCTTGGCTCCTTCCCCCCCCCCTCCCCGGGCGGAGCATCTCACAATGGGATGGGGAGTCGTGAGGCAGTTCCTTGATGGGCCATTAACAGGAGATAGCCCAGGAGCGAGTTATCGATGGGTCAGGCGATAAGGCATTGTTGTGCCCAGTAACAGGAGATAGTCCAGAGGGAGGGAGGCAGGGAGCACCGCCCCACCTGGTCTCAACAGCTCCTGAAGATGGTAATAGAATATTTTTTCCTTTTGGCACATTTTACACTGTAACCCAGGACAGATATTTTACAAATTCTTTTCTAATCTGCATATTCCTTCAATGTGAAAGCAGAGTTAAAATTAGACTTTTTTTTATATTTCATGTAAGTCCTAAACCAAAAATAGTTACAAAATTATGCGTATGTTTTAAATGATACATGACACTTTAGTTTTCATTAAATAATTGAAAAGATATATGTATTTTTAACAATCCACTAATTTCAGTAGAGGCAGAATTTTGTAAAATGCTATTTATGACTAGAAAAAAGTGTGATAGGGGCTTATTTTTGATGTATTTGGAAAATAGGCATGTCTTTATATAGTGCTTATTCTTCCTCAATGTGGAAAGATGGAAAGAAAGGTAAATTTTAGTAATTTTGTGAGGCACTCACTCGTTAACACCTTTTCTCTAGTTGCCCATCTTTTTCCTTCCATCAAATCACACTTTCCTTTTCTTTTGGCTTCAGTTTTTCTGAAACGCTTCATGCTTTTCTTTATTTGATTCAGTGTTTTTTGTTCAGATTTTTCACTGTTGTTGCTCCAATAAAATTTGCTATAAAAATTTTCAGTACCAGGTTTTTGTAAAGCACCTGAATTGCCTACAGCAATATCACTCAAGGCTGTGTTCTTGCTTGATTTTTATTAGCTAAGCAGAGTTTTTTACTAGGTCAGCATTTGTGTAGAAGACCTCCAGGTAAGAAGGAGACAGTGCCAAGCACAAAAAGGGGGATTCATTAACACACACCCCTTTTCTGTTTCCTTCAGCACTGGCTCAATGCTGCAGTTCGGTCATATCAGTAAGGTTATACATCCAAGAGTATGATCTGTTAGTTGATAAGAGTGACAGAAACACTCACCAATTAAGGTTTTAAACTGACACTTAGAAGTCTGCAAAATGCGTCGAGTTTCCGTGTATTCAGCTGTAAAATGAGCGGCCTCAGTAACACAATCCTTTTCACAACTCTTTCTGTCTCCTCTGTTCATATTCCTCAAACAGGACAGTGTTTATTCCTTTGAAAGTATGTGAGCTCTAAAACAGTAGAGGTCTGACCTTCTTCCAGGCCCCTAGAAGTTAACTGTAATCTGTACTGTGAGGATATACAGATTATGATTTTTAAGGTGAAGCAGAAGACCCTTAATTAATGTGACAAATTACAAAGTCTAAAAGTATTTTTAGTCTTGAAACTTTGCCTACGTCCAGACTTGAGACTTTTTGCTCATGAGTGCTTCGATAAACTTCTCAGGGATAACTGGCCCTTGGATTCTTCTGGAAGGTATGGATGCCTGTAGAAAAAGTAATTTTCTCCTCCCCCCGTAATAACTGAACCCTAGAGGAGATATCAGTGAGGTCTCAATGAGCAACTGTAATATTGGAAAAAAATTCCACCTTTGAGATTTTTAATGAGAATAAGGGAAGAGAAAAGAAACAGAAAAATTCACAAACAAATTTGCAAGTTCAGAGATGGTTGCAAATATGTGTAGGTGAACTTCATCAGAGTGTAAGGTGACAGTTTCATCTTTATTTAGTTTGAAGTTGCACTCACGTTCTTAATATGGCTGAAGTGCTACCTTGTGGTTACACTAGCACTTCCTTCAGCTCTGTGGTGCTTGCATAATTTTTGATTTAAGTGGCAAGTCAATGTTTTATCATACGATACGTTTCTTATTGTGTTATAATGGTTTTTGTATAAATATTATAATGTCCCCAGCATAGTATAATTTTCATTTTACAGTGTTAGACCTACATACACATTGTTTTCATTTGTAGGTTTTAAAAAAAAATCTAGTATTTAATTTAATATAACAGTGTAGGAACAGCAACATTGATTTAGCTCAAAGGTGTTGACAAGGAATTGTTGACATGACAATTCCATCATTGAAGTATTAAGTGGCTTAAATACTGTACATACATAACCATGAGATTTAAATTTGAGTTTCCAAAGATTTTGAAAGTCCATATATGTTGCATCAATTACCAAATGAGAAAAAATTGCAAATCTTTATTTCTACACATTTTCTGGTGATTAATATGGAGTCTTATTTGCAGTTATCACACACAGGACTTTTCTGGAGATCCTCAGCATTCAGGTATAATCTGTGTATTTTGCAACACTCCACAGAGATGTCATAACTGGTCCAGTGTCCAGATGAGACTGTTTCCTTAGCCTGTGATACCACCTCTAATGCAAGTGTGCACAAGTATGCCCGCACACATCATCAGCAAAAGTAGAGCATGTCTTTTTATGTGCCAGGTCATTCACAGTGTTGTCACTAGGCAAGGTCAAAGGACTAAATAACATCTTTTTGCAATAACAAAGTAAGGTTATAAAAAGAGAAAACAATGTGTATTACAATACACTTAATAGTTAATACTATCTTTAGGAATGCCATATCACAGGTAGCTCCCTCTTCTTTTCTTACAGTAAGCCAAAATCTCTTTCTCTCAGTTTCGTCTCCAGTGTCTTTCATGCCTCTTATCTAAGATGTTAATGAGTTCTCCTGTTCCCACCTCTGTACCATCTTTCTTCCTGTTATGGAAAAGGTAGGATCACAGGCATGTTGAATCTATGCTCTTTTTCCTTTACATTCTAATCTGGAATGCATTAGCTTAATTTTTCTAGTTTCTTGTAACTGACAGAGTACTTTTGGCCTATGCTGGTGTGCGTTACTTGCTTTCCCTTTCTTCCATATGCTCCTATTATGTATTCAAATGGCTTTCCTGGTTGCAGGTTGCTAAAACAGTTGATAAAAGACCCTTGGACTTTTGAAAACTCTTGGTAAAATACTATGCACAGTATTATGAAAATTAGTAAATGCACAGTTCTGTAGATATAGAACTGTGCCTCCCTGTGCATCATACGACAACTTCACATGATATCCTGAGTGCTAACATTTGGAGAACAGCTGCTTACACTGAGTTCAAGTTTCCCCTCTGTTTGCCCAGCTCTGAGGTACCGATGATTTTACAGAATCTGCTCTGGGAGCAGTGTCACAATAATACACATTTTTAAAATCTGCCACAGTTGCATGTAACCGCTAGTAAAAGCAGCACCAAGGTAGTACAGCGTTCTGTCTGTTCTGCCTAAGAAGAGATTGAAATTCAGGATGATTGATTACAGCATTGATAATGGATAAGGAGCTGACCTCAGCTGCACATAGGGGCAGAGCAGATGGTAGAGACATATGTTATGCCTTCTTACGTTAAGTAAACACAATAGCTGTCTCTTTCCCTTCAAACATCATTTATTTGGCAATAACCTTGACCATTTTCAATAATGGCTCAATCTGTCCAAGAGAAGTTTTAATTCTGCTCTGTGCTACTACCATCGTCCCTCCTACTGATGAACGCTTTTAGTTCTTCCTCATTTTTGGTGACTTCAGTGCAGCCTTTAGTGTTATGCCACTTTCTGAGATACCTAGAGATTCTTTCTTTACAGATTAGTTTCATTTTTGTCCACTTTATTGTTCTGCTGTGCTGTTTTGTGTGTGTGTATGACTGTGTGTGTTGGTCTCCCTGTACCAAGACCTTCCCTGCTGAAGTTCACAAAAGCTTATTTGGGCGATCTGCATTAACCTTCTTCATCAATTTATTGTTCCCTGCAACTCCACATACACAGAGATGATAACAACTCAGTGCACTTCTGGGCTGAAATTTCAATGTTTTAAAAAAAAAATCAGCTTTCTGAAAATGCAGTAATGTTAAGAATGTCATTGAAAGGCTATGTGACTAGGTTTCTACAGACGCATGTCAAAATACAGCACAGAGATTACAGGGAACATCTGTCTCCACTCTTCCTCCATTTTGCCTGGCCATTTCAACTGGTATTTACCATTTTTCCTATTTACCACCTTGCATTTGCTGCTGTGAGAATCCCTGACATTTGGGATAGCTTTATGACATCTCTCTCTCTGCCTTTAGAAATCCCCCGAAAATATATGCTTCTGCTGTCTTCTTCAGTATTTGCCTTTCTTTTTGCTTTCACTTCCTTTTTTACAAATGCTATTGTATCACTTAGCTTAAAGCAGTCTGGGACATGGTTTGTACACTATGCAAAGTAGCCCCTTACGAGGGAGCCTAGGTCCTCACATGTAAGTGTTATAAAGGAAATTACAAGTTCATTAGATGTGGTATTCAGGCAGTCACTATTTCAGTAATTGACAGAGAAAATATATAAATACTAGAGAGTTAATACTGTAGATTCTTTGACTAAACATTTTTCCTTGATGTTACAGCTCCCTTCAACTACTTTTTATTATTTTCCTTTTCCTTCTCATGAGACATATAAAGATAGGACTATTGCCAAAATTACATTATGTTGAACAATATGTAGCATCATTTAAATGCAGTCATTCTACAAATGAAACATATTTTAAACATAAATTGAGGAAATTGTTTGAAGGGAGTCAACCATTTCATAGGAACAAAAGAGAGCACTTTTGAAATGCTTCCTTCTGCCTTTCTTCTACCATTCCAACACTATTGCATGAAATAATACAACATTTGGATGAATACTTAGAAGATAGCAAGAGTTAACTATTTTGGATTGGTTCCTGAGCCTTTTCCTTTATATCGATAATTCATGTCTGATAAGAAATGTCCAATCTAAACCTCCCCTGGCACAACTTAAGGCCATTTCCTCTTGTCCTATCACTTGTTACTTGGGAGAAGAGACCGACCTCCACCTCACTACAATCTCCTTTCAGGTAGTTGTAGGGAGTGATACCGTCTCCCCTCAGCCTCCTTTTCTCCAGGCTAAACAACCCCAGTTCCCTCAGCCTCTCCACATGAGTCTTATGCTCTAGACCCTTCACCAGCTTCATTGCCCTTCTGTGGACACGCTCCAGCACCTCATAAATATAAATATTGCTGATAGCTATATAATTATGAACAGATGGACAAGCAAAATCCAGATGAGAGAGGCACTTGTTTGGTTTTGCAAATGAGGTAATTTTTTGTTGTGGGTTTTTTATTTGTATCAAAGATGAAAGGAAGCAAAATTAATGTCTGGAATGGTAGAAGAAAGGCAGAAGGAAGCATTTCATAAGGCCTCCACTTACCAATCCCCTTCCCTCCAAAATAGTTTTCCTGACAGCATTTGAAATCAAAGCATGTGCCACAAATCTCTCTACTTCTGTAACTGGCTGATACTGGAGCTCAAGCCATGCAGTTTTGGGGGGAAAAACCAGCACAACATAATACCTTGTGATCATCTCCTGTTCCCAACAAGGCAGTTCAGTTCATTGTGTTTCTTCTTATCAAAACTAAGATTTTGTTCAGCTTGAGCATTTTCATGTGTGGATCAATGTCCAAAAAAAAAGGAAAAAAGGGTAAGAGAAGAGATAGACAGGAAAATGTAAAGACACAAAGAGCCTCACAGAACTTTGAGCAGTCTTGTGGGTTTGTGCTCCAAGCGCATTCATTTAGAAAAGCTGCAGTCTATGCATTTCCTAGAATTATTCTGAGAGTTTATTGTGTTTAATTTTTGGTCCCTGTAAATGACAGACATTTATTAGATTTAGAAATGCTACAAGGTTAAATTGCATCATTTCTAATGTTGGGGGTTTAAATTTTTAAGCAATGTATAAGACTGGGGTTCAGTTTAACAGACAAAGGAAATAATGAATCAGCATTTTCTTGAAACATAAATAATTTGGAGCTATTTGGCCGGTAAGATGCCAGATTCAGAACAGACTAATACCTACTAATACAAATGACATGCAAAAGGTGTGAACACCTCTGAGATACACTGACTTCAAAATCTGCTGCAACTTAGGCTGATATCATCAAGGAACAGATTTGGGGCTTTGAATCTCGCTAGTTTCTTGTGTTCCAGGAGGGTGCTTTAATCTTTAATGTTAAATAAAAAATGGTTGGAAAGTGATCCCTGGCTCCAAGGCAGGCTGTGCGAACTGACCAACACCCATACGACTAGAGCACACTGTTTGCAACTACAGATGCAGGCCTTGGACCAGGATGATCTCACATGGGAAGCAGAAATAATACTGAATATAAATACTTAGTATCCCTCAAAGCTTGCCTAGGATATCATCTTGGAGACAGTTTTAGCTGTCGCAAACAGGCATGAGAACTAAACCAACAGTTAAGCAGTGTAAATGACAGTAAGTCCAATACTTGACTTTCTCTGTAGCTCACATTTATTTATCAGTATTGATGGAGAGTGTCTGCTCTACAAGGAACTGCATAGTCCATGCTTCTTGTAGTCAGTGAACCAGATTTTTATGAGATATTCAAAGAAACAAACTCACTGATTTGTTCATCTCACTGAATAGATAGTGTTCTCTTCATCCAGGATCTAGTCCCTAATGAAGTTTCCATTGGCATTGTCTTAAAGCATATGGATATGGAAATACCATATTACAAAGAATCGGAAAGAAGAGTATGAAATACTGACTGTTAGGTTACTAAATTGGCTAGACACAGTATAAATAAATGGACAGATATTACTATCTTGTAGTTAAATACAATACAAAATGTGTGAGGTTTGGCTTTCTAGTCCACAAAAGAATAGCGTTACGCTAACAGTGCATTTCCTCCTTGCTGCCTAGAGCATAATTGTTACAGGAACTAAGTACTCATCCAGAACACCTAAAGTCATTCAACAACTAGAATAATTTTAATATCTATTTCCTGGGTTTGGGACTTTTTTTCAGCTTTTTGTTGTATTTTTCCAGAGGTAAAAAAAAATCTTTTTTCATCTAAGTGCATTACATTTAAACCCTGTGTAAACATTTATTAAGGATAAGCTATATGGATTTAGGAGCTGAATGGATTTTTTATCAGGATTTTAAAGATCTGTAGAACTAAGCACATATTGTAGGGGATGGGGGGGGTGTGTGTGCACGCATTTGTTCTGAAATGGACTTCGGTTTCTATGAGGCATTTCCAGTTGGTTACATATTCTTTGTTTATTGCTTATTGGCTCTATTGATCTTTTAGAGCCTTTGTCACCAGTCGCCAATTCTGTGCAAACTGTGTGTAGTCAATCAACCTATTTCTTTTGTTTTGTTCCATCACAAAAAACATCTTTACATTCTTTAAAGTCTTAAAGATATTAAAGTCTCTCTGAAATTTTTTGGGGAAAAATTACTACATGATGTCTCTGTGTGAGGTGAATCAGCTGGTGTATGATTACTTTTTTTTAATGTCTACATAAAGGCTAATCAAATTCTTAGGCTGTTTGTATAGACATGCATGGGATTGTTCTGTGGTGTATGAGATCAACATTTCTTGGCAGATATAAAAGACAGACATAATATTTTTAGCTGCCTTATAAACAGAGGGATTTATCAGTGGGGTTGGATCTAGAATATTCAGATATGCTGAAACTGAAGTTCCTTTTCTAGAATGTATCTCAGCACATTCCAGAAGGAACCGCAAGTCCATCAGCCCCAAACTAATTTTCTGTTTATAGTACCTTAGTGGCTCATTCTTGAAAAGCTGCAGTGAAACAAGGCTACCTTGTAAGCAGTTGTTCCAACCTTTAATTTATGGCAGCAATAGTGGAAGGATGCTGTTTCAAAAGCCTGTAAATTAGTATTTCTCCCCTCAAGCTTAGCATTTGTCTCATCATGAGGATTCGTCCTATTTTTCTGCTCTCATCCAATGCACCAGGCATGCAGGAAATCAGTTAATTTGCAAGTAAATGTAAACAAAATTTAACTAAACATGTCAACTCTCAAGCTGCCTCCTTTACCTGCCATGTTGTGGTATTGAAAATCACTGTATATGTAATATTTTAAACTATGTAATAAATTGTTATAAATCCAGGCTGGGTATATGCTTATAGAAAGGTGGGTCTTATGAATATAGGACACACAAGTAATTACTGGGGCAGATACTGCACTATACTAAGAACATCCTAATTATATAAGAAGGCCTACATGGTTTTGCTGTTATTTCCTGAAATGTGTGTAAGATGTGTAATTTCAGGGATGGAGTTGGCTGATTACTAACACAGTAATTTTAGATTCTTTAATTGTGATGAGTAATAGTCACCCAACTTTACCTCCTGCCAAAAATCTGTCTCTGGCAGTTAAGTTAATTCCATAGATAAGTGCTTTTTATCACTGGTCTGAGTAATCTCACTGGAAAGCTTCTGATACAAAACTGTCAAGGTAGGTTGTGGGACAATAAGGAGCAAGGGCAAAGGACAATTCAGTGATGACAAGGAATGTCATTCCATTGAGAATCCCCTTCACATTCATGAAGCTCTATCTCCAAGATACTTGTCTTTCTGCTTTTCCATCACTCTCTCATAGCTATAGTATCTCAGGGTTCTGAGAGATTGGGGGTTTTTCTCTTTCCTTTTTCCTGTACCTTTGAACAATATGAACAGTTTCGATAAACTGAGGAAATGAGCAAGCAAGAGGCTGTACTGTTAAAGAAGAAACACATGATGACAGAAACCAAGTGGAAGGGGAGGACAGAAAAGGATGGGACCCTGAGGCTCTTGGTGAACTAGAGAGGCTCCATAAAACAATTATATGCCTGCGACAACACAAAATACAGGGTGATGTGAGGAGATGCTCTTACATCACTTGTCACAAAGAATGGGACCACTGCACTAATCTTGACTTCCTTGAAAAGGTATTTTACTTTGTTCTGTCACAAAATATATTGCATTCCAGATGACATTTAAAAGGTGTCATTCAAAACAGCAATTTTTATTTCCTATAGCAGACAGTGGAAATAAATATAGCAGGTGTTATTAGAGCTGGTAGGGGGTGGAAGGGGAATAAAAATTACTGATAGGGATTTTCTCAGTGTGCCACTGCTGGGATCCTGCAGAGACTAGACAGTCTTAGTTAAAGCTGCAGTATGCTTGCTCTTTATGGGAAATCTATCTCTTTTTATATTATCTCACCTGTGAAATCTATTTACAGAAGAGGAATTTTCCATTCATATTTCCTAAGATCATTTTAATTTTTTTGCTCAAAGTGGAAGGGTAGTCTGCAGCTATGTATGGTAAACCAGTGTGATTCGTTATCAGGAATATAAATGAAACATTTTCCTACAAGCTCACCTTGTTCGTTTTCTGGGTAGGTCTAGAAAGTTCATTGGTTGAACTATTCACACACTACAAGGTACGACACTCTGTCACTTTTAGCTTGCTTTTCTTTTCTTTTCTTTTTCTTAACACGTTTGCCTAAAAGTAGGCCAGCATAATAGATAGATTGTGGACTAAAATACTTTTCTATCCCCTGGTCTGGATTTTTCACCTTTAAAAGGTCTCTGAAAAATACTGTGCTTACAAGAAAACTGACATATTCAATTTATTGTTTTCTATTGTCTTCAGTAGATTTTATTTTGAAAAAGAAAAAATAGTTCCTGAAACAGGAAAAACACCAGTCTTGATTTGAATTAAAGTTCTTTTGAAAATTCATTGGGTTTTGGGAAGGGAAGAAGGACATTTGTTCTCAGAAAACATACACATCTTTATGGTATTCCTATAAAGAAATGGGTAACAACCGTAGAATGAAGTTGACACCGGTGAAATGACACAACTTCTTTCTGCTAGAGGGATACTTCTTTTTTAGATCCCTTTCTTTTCTAATGATTAAATTCCCATTCTGCTCTCCTGCAAGGCAAGGAAATGAGCCCTTTTCCCCTATCCCTGTCCTCCTCCTTCTCCCCATACACACTTTTCTCATCCTTTTGCTGCCTCTTGTTGCTGAAACTTATTTCTACTTTTCTGGAGCAAGTCCATCTCCTGCTGTCCGTGACTTAATCGGGATCTCTCTTAGAGAGAGGTACTTGACTAGGATTTCTGTGAAGATAATTAATTGTTTTCCACAAGCAGCATTTTGAATGCTCAGCTCATCAGTACATACACTTCAGTTACTTTCCTAGCAGGACAAGAGAATGCAGGCAGGAATAAATTTTCTTGCTCTAAATTCACTTTGTGCCTTAATAATATCGTGCGGGGATATGGTTTTAGTATTTTGTCTGAGAAAGGGGTTTAACTGTTTATAAACCTCTGTATATTCCCTGTCTTCATTGCACACAGCAACCTTCCTGATGCCAGAAGCCTCTGCAAGGTGCAGGGAAAACAACAAACCTTGCCCTTTAAGTCAGGCTGCCACAAGTCGCAAAATGCCACGCTGTGCCAAATGATGTCTGTGTGTGTGTGGGTTAGGAAAGAACCCTTTGCTATTGCTGGTCAGTAATTAAACAGCCAGCAACGGTTGAATCTGACAAGCAGAAGCTAACTGTGCACTCTTCAACTCCGTATTTTTTTAAAAAATATGGAAATTATATCACCTGCAGGCCTTTTGGCTAGTGTCAGTGGAACTATGTTTTCTCTAGAGCTTATACAGTTTTTTAATGAGCCTCATATGCCCTTCTTTTTGATTTTTTTTCTCTCTTTCCTGGTAATGGAGAGAACAACTATGAACCATAATTATGCCCTTCATATTTATAGTGTTCATATTGTCTGTCTCTTAAATAGTTAGCTTTATGAGCAGAAGAGGGAGGGGTTTTCTCCCTCTTATTCCTTCCCTTATCACAAAAACGCTTTCTATTAAATCTGAGTTGATTTCTCCCCCAATATCTCATTGCTTAAGTGACATTGAGAGAGCACGGATTAAAATTGCCGAGTAAGGAAACAGAAATTGAACAAACCAGTCTTAAGTCACTTTGGTCTTGGCTTCTCTTTGTCTCGTTAAATCTCTTTTCAGAAATTGCTGTTAAAAAGCAAGCAAATAAGCTATACTGAGCAACCCATTTACAGGCAGAAACAGTCAAGAACTGTAGAATATTTCGTTTCATTTCCTATTCAATGAAGGAAATATTTTAGCATTTCTTCTGGATTAAAACGTAGCAAAAAATAAACAAAATTCAAATTATTTTCATGACCTACAAAAGGTTTTAGAAGAATTTTCAATTTCATGGAGGCATGCTATGGACTCATTCTTCACAAATTATTCTGTATTATACTGTTAAACTATTAAAATCAACGTGATTCAATTTTAACTGTTAAAATTCACATTTGCTTGAATAGAATTGGACCATTTTTTCTATTCCAGGGTCTGTCCCAGTAGGGGTTTGTAATTTTATGCAGAGTTACAGCACCAATTTCACTCTGTTTCAAACTTGTGGTTTCTTAAAACTAAAGAAACATGAATAAGGTTGTACTTAGAGACGCGGTTTAGTGGTGCTGGTAGAGCTAGGACAAAGGTTGGACTCGATGATATTGAAGGTCTCTTCCAACTGAAACTGTTGTATGATTCTGTGATTCTAAGGCAATGATGAAGTGGAAAAAGATAGTACTTTTAATAGAATTTAATGACATTATATACTCATCAGTACAGATAGTACTATGCATTTTTGCAGGACAAGGAAAGAAGGAAAAAGAAGTATTTCTTTTGCCCATCAAGGGTGACACCTCAGACTTCTCCATATACCTTGTATTCCTTACAGAGCTGAAATATCACGAAGATAAATGTGCATATACCCTACATGTTTCTGTTGAAATGACTTTGAAGATTTCCAAATACAAAATAAATGCTCTTTATCAATGAAGAAATTATACCAAATAAGAGCACTTCTAAATCAGCATTTCAGAATATTTATTGACACTTCCAATGACCACATGTATTTTTTGTACAAAATATTCATATTTCTATCTTGAAAGATAAAGTTAGTGTTATATTTTGGAAATGGAAGCCAAATGGAAATCTCTTTGTGCAGAAGCCTGGCATTTGCATTTATGCACAGAGTTATTTTCTGAGAAGTATTGAAAGCTTTTCATTTCATGATTAGAGCTTTATTGATTGTTGGAAAGGTTTTCTATTTCTTGCTTTTTGTTTTTTTTTTTTTCCAATATTGTAGTGCTGTTACAAAAATTTGTTTTTCAGTGATTGCTGAGAAATCATTGTGGAAAAATGTGTTGAGGAAAACAGCCAATGTTAATTTCTGTATTTTCAGCAGAAGTAGTGGATGACCAAACTGTACTTTTCCAACATAAACCAAGAAAATTTAGATCCTTGCCTTATCCTTTTTTTTCCTTTTTATATTAGATTTTCTAAACACAGAATTGTGCTACAGTCAGGAATGAGCATCTACTACATTAGTAGTCCCATCTGACATCAAGGAGAGTGTAGAATAATAACTTGCTAAGCACAAAGAGAGTAAAGGCAATGTTACAGCTGGGAAGTTGCAAGAGATTTCATAGCAAATGAAGAACGTGGAAAATTTTCAAAAATAACATAAGTGAATAAGCATTTTAATGCTTTGAAAGAATACTGACTACTAAGTTGAGAAGGATTGTGTTGATTTATTAATCATCCTGAACCTATAATAGCATTTTCCTATCAAATTTAGCAAGCTGAACATTTTTTTTTAATATATAAGGTCAATCTTCATAGTATATTCAGTTATGTCACACGAGTTCACCTAATTACAACATGATAGTTCCACAGAGTAAGTGAAACAAAACTCTGGTAAACTATTTATAATTTGTTAAGTCATAGAGGAGAACATCAAAGTTAATATGTCTGTTGCTATAAAAAAAAGTTTGGATTCATTAAAGGGTAGTTTAAAGTTCCATGTTTTCAGAGACTTAAAAATTTGCAAATCTTTAGCAGTTCAGGCTGAAAATGTGTGGTAGCTGAATGCTTCATGGAAGTTTATTTTTATTTCAGCCATAACTTATTCACTTGTGTCAGTGATTTATTTCTCAGGCATGTGATGGTCAAGTCTGTGCCCATGGAGAGAAATGACTTGACGGATAAAGATTTTTCAGAAATGCACTTAATGTTTTCATCGATGAAAAATGTAGATAAACAGATTAAAGAAAAATTAGAGGGTTCGCATGGATCCAATACAATTGGACTATTTGGTACATGAGATAAAAGACAAAGGAAGGATATGCATTGTGAACAGGTGGTGGTTCTTCTTAGGCTTTTCTTTTTGTAAATGCAATTAAATACCAGGTGAAGCTAGATGACATTAAACCAGGGGAAATCCATCATCCAGAGTTAGATGGGAAGTTAGGGCTCAAACTGAACTAAGGTGAGGAGGGCTCAAGTGAAGTGACTGCACATTAGGATATATAATTGTGTCCAGAGATTCTAATAGAATGGTAAAACCAGTCAATATAAAGCCATCCCCAGTTCGTTTTTTTTTTTCTTTTTGGCACACAACAGCCCTGCTGACAAGGGTGACACTTGGTAGAAATTTTTCCAGTTATCCTCAATATTTAAGTTGTTTTCACATCTTTGAACTACTTAATTATTCTGTATAAAACTCAGAAATAGGATTTTGAAGAGTATTAGCTACCCAGCTTTTTTTACATTTTATTGCAATTTGGAAACCTAACTACTTCTGGCTCTTTATAGTGATCAATGAATAACAGAATCTTTAGGTTATTTATCAAGTTCCACCACTGCATTTACCGTTCATATGTTCTCCATACTTCCATCCTGTCTGTAATGACACAGGGCATGTCGACTCAGCAATCACTGAAGACAGAATTTAACTGGTTAGCCCAGCTGCTCCAGGAGCTCACAGCAGGCTGGCAGCTGAGAATTTATGTAGCTTTTCAACTACAGGTTTCACAACCGTGCTGATCTGTAATGCCTCTGTAGCAATATTGATCTATATAGCTAGCTAAGTTAAATGGACATGAGTATCTTTACAAGAGTCAGTATAGACAGAAAAAGAGGGAGTTGTTTTGCTAGTTGTTATTATATAATCTTGCTAGGTCGTGATTAAAGTGCTAACACACGAGAAGATAAAGGAGGCTACAGCATGCTAGAAGTTCAAAGGGCTTTCCCTGGGAGTTTGCAGCCTTCCAAATTGGACTTGGAAAATACGTAGGCTTGTGAAGTCAGTCTGAAATCTCTTTCACTGATGCAGCTGGTATACCTGGAAAATAAAGATGCAGATAAAAGTACAACCACAAATCTGTTTCCACAGCCTGCAGCGTTAAGCTGTGCTGATATTCTCTCACTTTGCTTTACTTAAAATACACACACCATTAAATTGCATTGAACTTGCTGTTAAAAATTGCCATTCTTTTAGGACTTAATTCTACTTGAAGCTGGGAGCAAAACCTTTGTAGTTCAGAACATTTTATCCATGGGAGAAGTAGGTGGAGCCGGTTGGTATAGATATGGTGTATTTAACTTTCTAAAACTTTTTTCATTCTAAACAAACTATAAACATAGATGTTTTGTAAACCTGTATGCCTTTTTATTTGCAGTCTCAAATTTCACATTACACCTTGCTGTGATAATTAATTTGACTGTTCTGAATGTGTGATAGTCAAAACTATTTTTCTGTGACTTAAGTGAAATTCACATGAGTATTATTGGAAACTTTCCTCCTTCTTGATATCCGTAAGGTAGTATTGGGTTTGGAATATGAGTTTGCAGTTACAATAATTCAGATATTCCTAAATCTTTTTCTCCTTTAAGTCTGTTATATGAGGAAAAAATACGCCTAATATTAGCATACTTTTAGGCCTGCAACACATTTTTTAAGCTGCTATTAGAAGTTACTACTAGGATGCTTGAAATGCTTTAAACAGATTAATATGTACCTTAGGCCAGACTCTCAAGTGGTGTAAAGCTGCCTAACTCTGAAAAGCCAATGGAGTTTTTCCAAATGTCTGGCCCTTCAAATTTAATTCCAGTCATTTGATCTGTCCTGGAAAAAATTCCATTTTTCACATTCCCATGTGATGTGAAAATTGATATTCACACAAGGTCTTAACTAGTAATGAGAATTCTGTGGGTTATATACTTAGCAGTATGGAAGTTTAAAAATAGTTACACTTCACAAGACTTTGGTATCTGTTTGGAGTGTACTCAATCTGGGTGTATTTCTGAGGACAGAATGGTGAGCATTATGGAAAATTAGTAGCACGTATACCCACATTTCTTCATATTTAGTTTGTCAGAAACTGTCTTTGACACGCCTACCTCCTGTTCATCCTAACTCCAAATGATACTTTCTTTCCTACCTCCTAGATACCTTCGCTCCCAGAAAGTCTTGTCATTTTAGAGAAAAAGCCAGAGTAAGAACCCAGCTGAGATTGCCAAATTTATAGATGTCAGCCAACAAAACCGCAGCCTATATGTCCAGAGGAGGAGTTATGTTTTAAAAACATATCTAGAAATCAGAGAAGGATTTTAATACTGAGTTATTTAGTAGTCTAGTGAAACTTTCAACTATTTAGCAAATTATTGCATTAAAAATCAGACTTACCATTATTTCTTTTTTTTTTCAGGGTAAGTTCTCTCAGTAATTTAATAATAAGGACTGTGTGCCATAAATTCTTTGACTCAGTGCTAAAGAAATTCCACATACTATATGGTCTGGCTTCCTGGTGTTGTGGACAACAATAAAATATGTTGATATTAACTTGCCAGAATTGTTTTGCACCATTTTAGATTCCTGTCTCTTTTGCCGTTGCATTTTGGCACTTGTATTTAACAAAGTATTTTTTGCTGCCACGGCTTTGCAGTGATGTCTCTGAGGGAAAAAATAGACTGTTCAACCACTCTTGTCCTAGTATCATACAAACGTCAAAGGTGTTGTGGGGCTCATCCTTTAAAAAATATATTTCTGCAGAAGAACTTAGAAATGTTAGACTTTTAGTGTGTGTGTACTGCCATGCTGTTCAAGGATGTGCTCCAAATACTCAGGGAGCAACTTGTCTCCTCTTAAATATGTTTTTCAAAACTGCGTTCCTAATCTTCTGTGGATTTTGATAAGTAAGTAACATATGTTACATGAATACTGAACATCATACTACAAATAATACCCAAGCTTTTAATGGCTATAATAAAACTATCATACATATGGTTTACACTCAAATATTGTCACACCATATCCAATACCTGTACATGCTTTTAAGTTCTGAAAAGCTGTTCTCAAGACAGCAGGAGCCTGTTCTTACCTGAGATATTCTGTTGCATGTAATACTGCACATCTTGCTTAATCAACTAATGTGTATGTGTGGGCAAACACAGCAGGTGACTTTTGAAGACAGGTGGGAGCACAGCTACATCTCAGATTTTAATGGTGACGAGAGAAGCAGGAGGAAGGGAGAAAGTTCAGAAGAATATTCTACTCACCCACTTTGAGTTTAATTTTTCACGCACATATCGATGAATCAAGTTTGCTAATTTTTCAATTTCTGGTGCTTATTCCCTGTCCTGCGTTCCAGATTTGTTTCCCTCAGGCATGCTAGAAAGGACAGTTTTTGTTTCTGTTTCTTGCACAGACCTATAAAAAAATCTTTTCTTTATTTGAAGAGAATCATACGAATCTATTTGGGTTTGAGGCTGGGCCAACCACTAATAACTGTCAGACTCTCTCTGTTAACCCTTTCCCTGCCCAAAAGGGAAAAGGAGAGAGAACAAGGAAGAGAGACTTTACAGTTTGGAAAAGAAAACTAAAACAGCCTTAATGAAACAATAACAATAAAAGAAAAGGTAATAATAACAACAAGGAAATAATGAAATATATACAATATGTACAAATATATACAAATAGATACCATACCAATGGTATCTATTTGTATATATTTGTACATATTGTATATATTTCATTTTTTCATTCATATTTCCCCAACTACCCCTACCCTGGTGACAATACATCACCACTGGCACTGCAGGGCTGGCACTGGGGCAGTCCCAGGCTGGACTCGGCAGCAGACAGGGACGGGATGCAGGAGCTGGACTCAGGCACTGGATTCAGGGATGTAAGTGTCGGAATTGACGACAGAAGAACAGACAGAGTCCTCCTCAGATGTCGGCTATCAAAGAAGAGAGATTGATCTTCGTGATCTCTCAGCTTTATACTGAATATGACATCTGTGGGATGGAATACTCTGTTGGTCAGGTTTAGGTCACCTGTCCGGCTCACTCCTCCCTGCAGGTGCGACCTTTTTTGTGCTTGCGATCCTTTCAACTCCCAGCACCCCAACATGGAGGACAAGATTTAGCAGTGACCTTGGTCGCTACAAGAACAAGTATAAGCAAGGGCCTCTTTGCACACCATTCCTCGGTACGAACTATAAACATCAGGCCTTATCACTGTGAGAAACAGTCACTGTCTGGGAAAACAGGCTGCTGTTTCAGAAAGTGCCGTTAGTTAGATGAGACTTAACTGAAAAGTTAAAGCACTAAAACAGAATTAGTTCTGGTTTAGCCCAAACCAGGACACTATTCAACTCTTCAGTATTGAAAACTGGAAGGTTCAAAATTTCCTTTTTCCATTCAGTTGCCAAACAGAAAACAAACCAAAATACTTTAAAGTTAAAATAAGACAGATTTTTTTGGAAATTTTTGAAAATTCATAATATTTTGAGGTCGGTGTAGAGTGCTCTGTAGTACCAAGAGGAAGGTGTTCTATCTCATTCTTGAGTTTTCAATATTTACTAGAATTTTATAAACATTCAGGTTTTGAAAATACCATCACATATGAAGTGTTTAAATATATTGTTTAGAAAACGTCAGAATTTTCAGCTAAAGCTATTTCTCAAAGTTTTGCCAAAATTAAAAGAATATCAACCATTTCAGCATTCTGTCATCAAATATTTTGTATAACTTACACAGCAAACAATCAGTATTTATGATCATGTCCTTTATTTGTCTGAAATGTTCCAGTGTCTTTTGCGGGGCAAGTAGAACCATGTCAGCTGTTGCCAGCAAGTATTACAGTTGAGCAAAAAAGGGGCAGAAGGTCAGGCTAGACAGATTTCTGTACTTCTTTTGAAGAAGTTAATACTCAAATAGGAAGTATTGATTTTATTTATTTTCTAATAATAATAATTTATTTTCTATTTAGCTTTATTAAGGCACTGGCAACCATATTTTGGAGAGCTTTGTTTGAAAGCACTATCAAAACACTACCATGAAAGTGTGGAAATAAGTGTACTTATAATATGGAGGGTTTCCTTCCACCTTTATGGCTTATCACCTATTAAACTGACAGAACAGAACAATTGCTGCCAGCTAACAAGTTTTTGAAGTTTCTTGCCGTTCTCAATGCGATACATGAATTGGTCCTTTTCTCCAACTGTCACATTTTATTAGCTATTTCAATTCACTTTGCTTGCATGAGGTCTTTTTTTCCTGTAGTTTTGACACAGTTCTGCTGCTATTTTACAATCGCACCAAACTGTGTTTGCAATAACTGGTTACACTTGAAAGACAAGATGTTACCTGCAAAATCTGATACAGAATTATTATTGCAACAATTTACAAGAATGTGTTTTGGTGTTTTCAAAATATGCCTACCACTTTGGACATGGGATTTTAGAAAAGTTCTTTCAAGAATTCCCTTTGCAATGGGAATTCCTGTTCACATGAAACTAAAGTAAAAGCAGAGCAAGTGACAAGGACACAGGTGAAATAGGCATCTTTAAGAGACTTATGTGTGCTTGGAGTTAACTTCTGTGCTGCATTCTTTATGAGCAGGGGATATACTGGATAGATGTCAACTGGGACGAGACATTTAATTGTCTGAACAGTACCTTCACTCTACTTCCTGCGTACTGTGGTTGAATTCACTTAAAATGAGAATAATGTATATCCTGTCTCCCATGCATGTCGCATTTAGACTTTTCCATTTGGATTACGAAATTTATGTCACTTCACATTGTTGGAATAGTTTTTCTTCTTTACACACGAGCAGAGAGAGTCTAGGTGGAAAACATCACGTGTCAGATAGTCTGGTAAGGACAGTAATGGGTGATGGAACCACTGTGACCACAAACCCCAGTGCTGCTAGTGAAATGAGTATTCATTCTGTCAACTGCTGACCAAAAGATTTTTTTTTTGAAAAATGTTAATCTTTCTCTGGGGAGATTTTTGTATGTGTGTGCGCTCATATTATCGAGGAAAGCCTGAATCACAGTGATGGAAAGAAATCCACTTATATTTCTAGTTTTTAACTGCAAGTTAAGCAGTCATGTGTGTATGGAAAACATACACATTGTGGGATTATAATCCATAATTAGGGCTCCTATAAAAGAAATGCCCATCCATATACTAATTAATTGTATTTGTATTAGGTGTGTATGTGTATCTAGAAGTGCATACAGTAAAACAACAGTAGGTGGGGCTCTATCAATTATTCAATAATTAACAACTTTGCTTTTCTGAAAAGAATTAAATGCTATTTCTGGGGAGGAGTCAAGGTGTAGTGACGGATACGTAACAGAGCCCACTAAACTGCTGCGTTATCTAACATTTTGCACCCTGACCACCCACAGCCTTTTGTGGCTGCTATCTACCATTTTCTTATTTCCCATTGTAAATGAAGGCAAGAAAAACAGCCTTCAAAAAGCTCTTTCTGACTTTCTTTGCTGTATCCATTTATAACACACTATTGAAGACTTCTTACCATGAAATATGAAACTTTCCAGAGAAAAAAAAAAAATGTTTTCATCTCCTTAAATGTTAAATGCCTCAGAAAATATCGACTAGCTTGTGATGGTTGCTTATTGTCATGAAAATTAAAAGCAGCAGTCCTTCAGCTGTTCTATGGCATATTTTCTTTGGAAAAGCAGTGCTTTCCTTACTAGTAGCAGCAGGCTTTCCAAGAAGCCTATTCCTTCTCATGCTCCCTCCTTTGCTGATTCTCTTTTTAAGTGTTTTTTACTAGGAATACTTTTCCATAGCCTGTTCAGCAAGATCTGCATCCTCTTTAGCAGAAATATAAAGTGATACAAAATCCAACATTTTTCCAGAAGAAGCTCCAAAGCCCCCTTTCTTTAGCCCTCAAACAGCTGTAACAGTAATGTTTTTAATGGGGAAAGATTTGGTGAAGAGTTGCTTCCAATCAGTTTTAATCTTTTAAAGCTAGTGACAACCTACAGTGACAAGGGGCTACTGCTGTCCTTATGTATATTCGCAAGCTATTTCTTGATCAAATTGTTGGAGGGGTGTATAGTCATCCTTCCAGAAAGTTTTGCCCAGCGTCTCACTGACATGTCTGTATGGGACATCAAAGCCCAGGAACTGAAAACTGTGAATATGTGTTTGTGCAGAGATCTGTACCCAAACCCCTGCCTTTCTTAGTTCTTTTAAATTCTAAATGCTTCCAGTGCCTTCAAATTCCTATTTTAATAAAATATTTTTTCTAATTTTCAAGCTCAGATATGTAATATGCTGGAAATAAAAAAACCTCTCCATACCAGAGAAACATCACAGCAATAATTTGTGATAAAGGTAAATGGTTCTGATCCCATCTCAAATCCTTCATGAAATGAGGGGATTTTGCTGTTGGAAATGATCATTTTACCATGAAAACATTGAACATTCCCTCTGACAATTGCAAATGTATGGAAATTCACACCTGTGCTCTGGAGGTGGAATTTCACAGTTCTTACAACGAATATTTGCTTTCTCTGACAGAAATGGCAAATGTTTCACCCTGGAGCACTTACACAAGTGCCCATGAAGTGCCACCAGTTTTCACATACAGGTACTCACAAAGGGGAAAACTGGAGGAATAGTTTGAGTGCTTGTCAAATGAAGCACTAATATGAGGCCACATATAGGAATAGAATACTCCATTCTTTCCTGTTAAAGAAAAAAATTATATTTTAAATTATCGTACTTCTCAAAGACAGGGTACACAGGGTACTGTGTATCAGTCATTCACTAAAAGTGATAAATGTGTATTACTGCAAGTGTCTTTCTGTATGTCTCTAACTACATTGGATGACACCGCTTCAACTGTGCTTTGGCTAAAAATATGGCTTTACATCTAAAGTTCCATCTGTGTTGTATCGTAATTCAGTTGAAGAACGCAAACTCCTAGTTCACTGACTCCCTGTATCTTTGTACTGAGAAATATCAAGGAGAGTGAAGCAAAGAACAATTTTGTCTATATAGGAAATATTCTTATATAATGTCCTAAGCAGGAAATAATTTTTCTTGAACAAGGGAAAAAGCCAAACAAATGAGGAGAAAAACGCTAATGAACAAAAAATTTGGCTTAGGAGGGCCAATTCGATATTTCTCTTTAACATTTCATCCAGTATTTCAATCTAGGTAGAGAAAAGTAATTCCATTTTAAGGAAGCTTTCAAAAATTTGGTTACCTTCCAGTTTGAAACAATGCTCAAATCTTAACATTTTCTACCAGGCCCAATTCGAATTGTAGGGCGAGCCTGTCTGGGAGGCTGTACTTGAACACAGAAACTAAAAGGCTGGAAATTCCAGACTTCAAAAATACATACCTGGCCGCAAGTGAGGTAGCTCAGAGCAGCTGGCTATAAGGATAGGAGCTAATGAAAGCCTGCTGTGTGCTAGCATGTCTGATCTAAATCTGCTCCACTCCAGCTGACCCTGTGAGTGTTCATTGTTGATTCTAATAAACATGAGTCTAAGTCTCAGCTAGTACAAACTGTTCTAAATCTCTTCGTGATCTTTCCAGATTTCTGTGTGAATAGGTGGATTCCAATTTGGTTTACCCTGATTTTTCCTTCAGTTGAGTTGTTAGTTTATTTCAGAAAACAACTGTATAAATGCCTGTGGTTAACACAGTCTTCTAAGATATCTGGAATGCTTTGTTGGTTCTTACCACGATTAGTAACATAGTTATATTGTTTTGGAAGGATTTGCTATAAAACATATGAAAGACTACTTGTAAAAGTTTTCAAAGAGTAAAGGACTTGTTCCAATTACAAATTTGGTCCAGAATGTTTTGGGGTCTTAAATGGATTCAGAAAACAATATTCTTTAAGGATTCTTATTTCTGATGGGTGCAAATTTCCTGGTAGATGCTGTCACTGCATGTATATATTAGCTGAGATTAACAGTTATAATAACTTCTACAGGAAGGTGCCATGTGTGATATGGTAATTGGTATTTGTAAAAAGCTATCTGACTACTTGAAGGCCTGCATACAGATGTGTGATCCTCTTCCTTTCACAGATTTAAATGGCATTAATTTCTCCTTATTCCCTGTATTTATTATTGATCATCCCTTCTGAGAATCAAATGTGTTCCCTATTTACATTTCCATTTGAGATTTTCTTGTGTAGCTTTATTAAGCTCTATCATTTTTCAAGCTTTTTTTTTTTTTTTCCATTACATGCAAGTACCTAATTACCACTGCTACTTTTATGTGCTTCAAGCTGTGGGCTTTTTTTTTTTACATACAGCAGGTGAAAACACCCACATTGTATAAAAACTCTTACATTTAAACAATAATCATGTCATCAAAGCAGAAGTTAGTGACTAGAAGAACATTTAAGGATGGATCCTGCCCTGCTGAAATAATACTGAAATTATGTTCACTGTCTTATACCTCATTCCTCTGAAAAAGAAAATTATACATGGATTTAGTCTATTGCTGTCCTTTCTATGACAAAGCAAGGATAGTACTTACGAGGTTACCAAACTCATAGCCAAGACCTAATATAATCCTGAAAAGAAGCGTAGCAAATGTAAAGAAAAGAAAAAACAAAACAAAACAAAACAAAAGCCACCAAAAACTGAATGAGTCTTAGTTTTCTATATAAAATTGGGGAAAAAATGGGTCTAAGATTAGTTACTGAATTATCAAATTCAGTAATCTATTTCACTAACTGCAGTAATGGTGTCCTGATTCATACGGTGACTGGAGAACAGTCTGTCTTACAAAAGGTTCTAATACTGTCCTAGTAAATAAACTCTCAATGATTGTTCATGTTATAGAAAAGCCTGAACGTCTAGCCAAGAGAGGCAACTGATTGTGCAGGGAAAGTTTGTGTGCAACACAGTTTCACCTTGAGGTCTTCATGACCCATACTAACAAATTGGAAAAGGAGCAGTGAAGGCAGTTGCTCTTTCTGTTATGCAGCTAGGCCCTGGAGACCTGAAGAGTTTTCACACAGGAATCGTGGAAGCTAGCAGAGAACTGAACTGTAATCTCAAATCCGCAATATTTCTGCCAGTGGGTTAAGCTTTGTCATGGACACCAAGCCTTGGGTTGGTTCATGTGTTGGTCCTGGCCATGTGAATGAAGTTGCCTGGAGATGGAGAACCTCAAGGTAAAAGCTGTGAAGTGACTGAGGCAGGGCAACTGCAAGGAAATTGTTACCAGTCCTGGAAGTAAAAGGCCTTGCCAAAGAATGAAATTAAACTGTATTGGAAGTAGAATAAAATTCCCCCTTTTGGATCAAATTTCCTTTCCAATTTCAATTCAAATTAGATGAAACTTTCATTCTCTTTTGGACAAATAATTACTTATCCTTTTGTTTATTCATTGTCTGAGATTAGAAGGTCACTTCTTGAATCTTAGACTTTCTGTTAAAGGTCTGTAATAGGAGTAGAAGCAGCACTGAGGAGGGAAAAGTGTTAATTCTGAGAGGAGGATCTTAGAGATGTGCAATTGCAGACACACACAATGATCAGGACAAAGCTTACAGATCAAATAGCAACAGACAATTTTACACTTGTACCATCTATGACAAAATGGTTAAACAAACCCTACGAAGGAGTCTTTGTTGGGCTGAATCCACTGAGTTTCCTAGAAAGCAATTAATCTGTTCTGTAGCACATGCTGCAGGCAGACACTTAAGAAAAACCACAAAGAAACAAAAAAAAAAAAAAAAAAAAAAAAAGGGAGGGGGGGAAAGGGGAAAAGAGAGGGAAAGGAAGAAAACCAGTAAATGCCCTCTCAAGATTCTGAGTCTCTGGCAAACAAATGCCTTCAGTGTTAGATGCAACCTGCCAGGTAGGTATCTGACACTGTATGAAAAATGTGTTGGCAGTGTACGAGAAGTAATGCTATAGATGCCTATATATAGGCATACTGCAAAACCTGCAAGAAAAGTTATCATCTTTGAATTTCATAGCACTTTGACACAACTCACATGCTTACAGCAGAACTGTACTTGGCATCATCTTTTGGAAATGCACACCTTGCTGAAGAGTCAAACAGGGAAACTCTATTAGTTGCTGCTGAGCACAATGAGTGATGAAGCCACACATAACGATGTACTCCTGAACCCACACGTTACGTGTCCCCTCTGTATTCTGGTCTGTGTCTGTACATGGTTAAATCTCTAGCAACTGTTAATAGGCAGAACAGATTGCAGTATTGCTCTGCTCCAAGCTCATTATTTGGGCTTGTTGCATTAGAACTGTGGTATTGGACAGAGGTTTCATGAGCTGTTTCCCCAGGGCAGAGAGATCTTACCCCTGATTCTGTGGAGCATCAAAAGCTGTAGAGCAACGCTTTCCAGATCATTACAACAGCATTTAACTTGGGCACTGTGATTACAATCACAAGGTAAAATTCTACTTGTCTGAGGGGACAAAGTGTTACAAGCAGAAAGAGAATTTTGTCTTGCTATACAGACGAACATATGCTGTGCAGTTAGATGACTTTTAGGATTGCTCTGGCAAATGTTTGCTTAGTGTGTTAAAACAACACTAGCACAAGTGGTTTAAGAATAAATGGGTAGCATTGGCTAAAATCTAGACAGCTTGGATACAGCTGTTCAGGATGACATGGATCTATGTGTTTGTGGTTGCATAATGGATGTGTAAATTATGCAATGTCCCATGCTGGCAGACTGTACATCAATACTTTTACATTTATGCATTGATATAAACCTATAGTTTACAGTCTGTCAGGATGATATACAAACAATATAAGTGCAGAGACCTCATACAGCAAGGCAAATAGGTAAATTAAGTACATAAGCTTGATTTTAATTTTAAGCCTGGGACCAATTACAATGAAATCAAGAAAACTCTTTCCATGTTAAATTCTAGTCATTGCCCAGCCCTGGAAGTATTCTACAAACAGCAGTGCAGTAATACTGTATATGCCTGTGACAGGGTTTTCTGATGTGAAGCCCACCACAGCTCCTTAAATATGCACTAGGACAGACTCTTCGGTGTCCTGGCACTTGATGCTATCAGTTACCAGACTGACTTTTGCATGTTGGTGGGAAAAGCACCTTGTCTAGATTTTCCAAACTCAGGTTGGGTTGTAGAGAAAAGAGTTTCTGCAGAGACTATTTGGCTGTGTTGTTTCCCAAAGAAACGTGTCTCACATTTACTACCATTATCAGAGGCCTTTCACTATGAGGTAAAAAAAAAAAAAATCATAAATTTTGCAACACAGTGCCAAAAGAAAACTGTAAAAGAATAGGAAACTAAAATAAAATGTCATCAATTTCTTGGCCTACCTATCTACATATGCCTTTTCTTTAAAGGTATCAGTCTACTGTGGAAACCAAGAGGTCAATTCAGCAGTGTCGCATCTCTGTAAAAACAGCTACCATCTTTCAGAGTATTTTTCTACCACTAGGTTTCCTTCCTTTAATTTTTGTTTTCTACTGATTGCTAGTCCTCTGCAAATAGCTCAAACCTTCTGCTAACCTGGGGACTCTGGGTCTGCTGTAGTTGGAGTTGAGCTGTATAGACGTATTCAAAGCATATTCAGAGGACGTGTTAACAGCACACTCATGAGCTTTGATGAGGAGGATTCCCATGTCATCTGTAGAGAGGATTGTTGGAATCCTGAGTAATCTACACATTTACTTTTTCTGTTAAGAAAAAGTGAGTTGAACTGCATTCATAAACCACTGAAGTAATTAATCACAAAAGTTACTCTTTTTCTCAACATGCCACAGTCTCATTTGTCTTTTGTCTTAGTACCATCGCTTAGAGCACCCATGATGTGTTTATCAACAGTACTGCTTTTAGAGTTAGCATGTCATACAAACACTGCAGAAACACTGATTTAACTCAGTGCCCATTGAAGGCTGAGGTTTGGTTGACTAGATATCACAGTTCCGACAACAATATTTTTATAGAAAAGAAATACAGTTTTATATACCAGATGGTGAATGTTACAGTATTTTTTTTAATCCGTTACCCATGCAAAAAGACATTAGTTCCATTCACTTCCTTCCACCTTTCCTTAAAACACACCATGTATTCTACAATGCTATTGGAAACCTGAGTTTTCGACCAGTTGTACAGAAAACAAAATGTTAAGTTTGCAGGCTTACTTGCCTTGAGCTGGACACGTAGTATGAGTGGACCATATGAGCATCCAAGCAGCATCTATGCGGTGAAATAGAGCTTATCAAGAAAGGTATGACTATTATAAAGTATTTAAAGTTCTTTTCAGCTCCATCTCACTTAAAGCTATTCAAGAGTTAACACCCTGAAGTCTTTTATTACTGGCAGAAATTCTTAATAAATAAAAGTAAAGGTATATGAACAAAGCACTCAATATAATATCTGTAGTCTACAAACTAGAAAATATTTAAGACTAAAGAAAGTGCTTTACAGGATACAAGAAATGCAAAAGTGCTGAGAGAGATTACTTGTCTCTCATTGTCTCATCCACTCATACACAGACTGTGCCTGACCTAATCCTGTCATCACTGGCATGTAACAACAGAATGTTATTTTTTTATTAAAAGCCAGAAATTTAAACTTTAGAGAAAACAAAATAAAAATTAATAACTTAAAATCTCTGCCACTAGCTAGATTTGTGTTCTGCTCCTCAGGAAAAAACATACAGTGCAATTTAGCTTTAGAAAAATGGCACTTGGATTCAAATGATGGGGCAGAATTCAGCTAACTTCTGCTACAATACCACATATCTGTAAAATACTATCCAAAATATATCCATTATAAGTAGAATCTAATTAAAATTTTGAAAATGACAATTTCTAGCACATGAAGTGGCCAAGGTTTTTTTTCCTATGGACAATTTTAATTTGGCCATAAATAGTATGTTGAAATAATTCATTCTGAACATATAACCTTAGACAGTTGCTCTGTCTGCCAGATATTTATATTTAACTTTGTAAAATAATGCATTAGGAAAAGAGAAAAATTCTGGAAATATCTTTGTATGCAATTCACTATTTCTGTGCTTTCATGTGCACCTTTTCAGTCACTCAGAATCCCTTTGATGAGTTCCATACAACTAACCAAGTAAAAAATAAGCTATATTAATAGACTGGAGAAAGGTTTTTGGTCTCTACATATTCATTCTTTGGGAACTAATTAAAATTGATTTTGCTGTTGGTTTTTAATTCCATCCTACACTGCGACTGCTTTTTCCTATGATTATTTCATAATTCTGAATCAGGGATCATGTAACTGGTGCCCAGCAGGTTTGGCACCCGTAATTTTTGGACATAAATATTTAGACTTTCTGAGAGAGCTTAATTTGATTTTTCCACATTGAAAAAATTGATATGGTGTGCACAGCAAATTAGAGTAATTGTCTTTGCTGGTGATTCTGAACTTGAAAGAAAAACAAATTAGAATAAAAATGCAAACTCTTTATACCCCAGTATATTATACATTATTTGAACAGAAAACCTGATCTTCATAGCTTCAGAAGAAAGACGAGATTGTACTTCCTCCAGCTTTCAGTTCAAATCTGCTCTCTTTTTTCCCCTAACTTGGCCATAGATGTATCTTCCTAATGCTTCTCAAGTTCTCAGAGAGATAAGGACTTTACAATACATTTAAAACTGAGCAATTTAAATCTCTTTATTTCCTAAAAAAGGTGAGCGTGGCCACTTGTGAGTTAACAGGTAATTCAGATTGTGTAGGAACGTCAATATTTGACTCTTACAGTATGTCTGACTTTATCTGATTTTATCATAGAAGTTTGATAATAAGAATATAGAATATTCTATATTATAAGAAAGATCTCTAATTCAATAGACTCAGTATGAAACATCTGACTGAAACACTGCACTGATATAGGTGATATTTCTGAACAATTATTTCAAAAATATGTTATTCAGAATTTTTCTGTTTAGAATTACTTTGAAAGGGGTGGTTTTGTTTTGGGTTTTTTGGGCGTTTTTTTTGTTTGTTTGTGTCATTTTTTAAAAATAACAAACAGCCAGAGGCAAAGGCAGGCATCTGTTGCACCACTCACTTTGGAAAGTGACTGCCAAACCAAAAATCTTACTGTAATAAGAAAGATGACAGGACAAGAGGAACATATTTCATTAAATCATCATTCTCCTTGTGTTACTGGCTTTTAATGAGGAAAATAATTTCTAATTAGAAATCTTTTTCATTCAGTAAGCAAAGGCATGGAATGTTGTGAGGAAGGAAACCCCCATGCCACCACTCAAAGCAGTACTCTGGGTAGGCCGGGAACACTTCTGCTGGCTTTACGGGGGATATCTTCCGGTGCATATCCTGAACAAGGAAGGAGGAAATAGCTTTCCCCACTGTTTATACAACTTATTCTTTATATATTTGAAATGGATAGGTAATGATAGCTGCTGAACGGCAAGCAGCACCAGCCTCAGAGAAAAATCTTATGTCTTGGAGGACACTTGCTGCACCACCATGGTGACACATGTGACATACGTGTATCTTCCTTTCTGCAAGACAGCAAGTACTGTCAAAATGTACTAACAATGACATCACATGATGTCTGTCTTACTATCACTTTTTTGGTTTAGTGCATTTTGTTTCAGAACTTCCTGAGCTAGTAGTACACAGTTAAAATTTGCTGTCTGTTCCTACAGACAAGTACTCTCAACAGTTTCACTTTTAAACTCGAGTCAGTGCTCAGTTGCTCTGTGAAGATTGTAAGTAAAATCGTGTTCCTGTTGAAACACAGAGAAGCTCTGCTATTGTCCACAGCTGGGACTGGATTTCACCCTATGATGCTGTTAAGTTTTTGACATTTATATGCCATCGTTGCTTCTTGAATCTTATGATTGCAACTAAAATGTAGAAATGTTTAAAAAGAAGGAATGTGTTTTTCCATTTGCGTAACTTTAATGATTGAACTGATTGAGCTTAACATTTCCTTCAAAGTTCTCACTTTGGCTGGCATTGCTAGCGTTGAAATTGCGAATATATATCTCAAAAAGAACATATTTTTAGAAAGTTTTATGCGATAGGAAATGGGGTCTTAAGATGAAAAGTGCTTTTCATCTTAGCAGTAATTTTCATCTCACTTGTGTATGTAAGCAATGTGCTGTGGAGGAAGTCAGACTGCGTGTATGTTACTAGTTACATGTACACATTTGCCTGCTTGATTTTTTTTTAACTCAATCAAAAGAAGCTTTTAGGATGAAAAAGTAGGAGATGAGATGAGGACCAGAGGCAAGACACCCTTCTGTACATTACCTCCTAAGAATTAATGGTGAGACCATTACTGAGGAAGTGATTAAAATTACATCACTGCTTTAGCAAAAGGATGCTTAATCATTAAAAACTTCTTCATTTTAGAATAGAAAGGCAGCTCAGTATTTAAGGACAGTTTGAACAAACCTGGCAAATGAAGGTAAAGATTCACAACCACTAGGATATCCCAATGGTTTTGAGATGCAATAGGTTTTCTGAAACCAAAGGTTATAGACTTTCTGTTCTTTGTATACATGTCTATGTATACTTTTGAATTTATACATAGCATATTTTTTAGGGGCATTTTTCATTTAAAAAGCTGTTTGTCACAAGCTGCTAGAGGAAAGTTTCTTGTAGGTGCCAGTACAACTTGGCCTGTTGCACAGCAGGGCTGAGAAATGGAAGCTGAATTTGAGGACTCTTGTTTAGAACAGCTGAATCTAGAGCATAGCCTCAAGAGAGTAGAAGTAATGAAATCTATGAGCTGATCTTTCCCTGCCTTCAGAGGGAGGGCAGCAACATCTACAGCACAGGTTCTTCTTCATTCATGGCAGGAACACAGTTACATAAGGTAAATTTATACCATGCATTGTGCTTGCCTCTTCTTCATGCTGAAGACTAAATCAGTGTTTATCACCAAAAGCATGGCTCTGCCTCTTGATCACACATCTGGTTTTGGCTTAAAGTATATACAAGGATGCAGTATGTAGAGTAAAAAAGCTCAGGGATAACAATACATCTTGGCTTTTAAAATCATAGAAATTCAGTTAACCTTCACTTTCAGCTTTCACCTTAATTTGTGAAAGTTAGGTTTATACAGAATTCATGCAATTGACTGCTGATTTTAATGTAAGCCAATGATCTGCGAACTTTTTGACACTGGTGCTTTATATACGATGTCCAAATAGCATTGAAAATTAAGATTAAAGCACTCAGGTTTGAATAGTTTTGCTGCATTGTGGATGTTGTTATTGTACTACATTCTAGTGTAGAAATATAGAAAGTGAAGAAGTAACAGTAGAAGCCTATGTGGAGACCTTGGGGACACTCACTATTCCCTGACCACAGGTTTGGATGATCAAGGAGTAGAGCAACATTCTGAAATCCTCATTTCTGACCTCTGAATGTTGAGTACAGATTTGCCATTCTGCTGAGCCTGATTCCCTGATTATAGACAGATTAACTGGAGACCTTTCGCCTTAAAATATGTTCAGTTTCCCAAAAGAGATGAAGGGAAATGTGGATGGCTGTAGAGCAAATGAATAGGTGAGCAGTGTATGAAGTCTAGCCACCCAGCATTTGCTGACAGCTGTTTTAAATAAAACTCTTCATTTTGGACAGAAAATAGATACAGAAATTCTGATCCTGCTTTGTGACTGGGAGCTTACATGATTTGGTTCTTGAAAAAGCCATTCTATAGCTGCCTTGTTTAGGGATTCCTCTGTGCATCCCAGCTGATCGTGAGAGACTCACTTCAATTTCTGAGTGCCAGAATAGCCTGGTGTCTTGTGGATGTATAATTCAACCTTAAAATATGACTCAATAAAGTGGTTCTGTATTGTATTGCTTCTAAAACCACATGTTCATTTGTATACAAAACTGAGCTGTGTGACATTGTTTAGCAGCTGATTGGTGGCTGCTTTGGTACCAAATGGGACAAAGTCATAGAGGTTTGTTCCACAGCCAGGGTATATGTTCTTGTTTACTCCACAGCCTGAACATCCTCCATCTCAAATATCTAACTACATTTACACAGACACACATACATGTCTACATTTATATACATGCATACACACATATTTGTAAAAGCTTTGCCACTTCCTTTTAGATCTGTTAGTGACATCAAAAATGTAATTTTATAGGGAAACAAAAGTTTAAAATAAAGAAAGCCTTGTGTGACTGAAAGCTTGTTTTCTTTAGCCAACTAACTCAACTGGTCTGGTAAAAAACCCACCACCACACACAAAAGAAAATAAACTCTTTCAGTAAACCTTACATCTCTTTGTTTATCATGCTTATTATTATAAAAACATCAGAGTATGCAAGCTATATTGTTATCAGTATAATATTATTTGTTAAATATTAAATCCCTGATTATTGAAAGAATAACTAGTATGATGAAGGCTATGCATTGATGTATTCATAGTACACACAAAGAAAAACAGTATTATGATTCAGAATTACTAACTGGGATTTTAGATTAACTAATTAATCTCTAGTTTTCCATTGGACAAATACATGTTAAGACCTACAGTGTTAGTAAGTGGAAACATAGGCTTCTGTGTTGGTACTTAATTTGATTAAAGTTGAATAGAAACATAGACTTGAATGTTGGTACTTAATTAGTTTAAGGTTGAATCGTAGGGTTTTTTTTTTAAAAAAGCATACTATTTTTAAAACTCCAAGGTTCAAAGTTGGGCTAATCTTTGCTAATTCTATTTCTTTCAAAATCCTAAAATTTTCAGAGAACATTCTTCATTTTTTTTTCTCACTTTTTTTTTTTTTTTCCCCACAGCTTTTAATACAATAGATTCTGTTTATAAAATTATCAGGCAGCTATTTATGAATTAACTTTCCATCTCTTGTTCTCTTTGAAATATTTATTCAGCAGCTATCTTTCTCTAGGCATTGTTTTACTTCTTATTGTCCCTCCCTAGTGTCTCTCCATTTGCAGTTAAATTGAAATCATAGCATCATAGAAAGTTTGGGCTGGAAGGGACCTTTAGACGTCATTGAGTCCAACCCCCGTGCAGTGAGCAGGGACATCTTTAGTTAGAGCTGGTTGCTCAGAGCCCCATCCAACCTGGCCTTGAATGTTTCCAGCAATGGGGCATCTACCACCCACTGGGCAGCCTGTTCCAGTGTTTCACCACCCTCATTGTAAAACATTTCTTCCTTATATCTAGTCTAAATCTGCCCTCTTTTAGATTAAAACCATTACCCCTTGTCCTATTGCAACAGGCCCTGCTAAAAGGTTTGTCCCCATCATTTTTATAAGCTCCCTTTTAAGTACTGAAAGGCCACAATGAGGTCTGCCCAGAGCCTTCTCTTCTCCAGGCTGAACAACCCCAACTCTCTCAGCCTGTCCTCATAGAGGAGGTGCTCCAGCTCCCTGATCATTTTTGTTCACCTCCTCTGGACCTGCTCCAACAGGTCCATATCTTTCTTGTACTGAGGACTCCAGAGCTGGATGCAGTACTGCAGGTGGGGTCTCACGAGAGCAGAGCAGAGGGGCAGAATCACCTCCCTCGACCTGCTGGCCATGCTGCTCTTGATGCAGCCCAGGATGTGGTTGGCCTTTTGGGCTGTGAGCGCACATTGCCAGGTCATGTCCAGCTTTTCATCCACCAGCACCCTCAAGTCCTTCTCAGCAAGGCTGCTCTCAATCCCTTCATCCCTCCCAGCCTGTATTGACACCGGGGATTGCCCCAACCCAGGTGCCGGATCTTGCACTTGGCCCTGTTGAACCTCATGAGGTTCACACAGGCCCACTTCTCAAGCTGGTTGAGGTCCCTCTGGATGGCATCCCATCATGCAGGCATGTCAACCACACCCCTCAGCTTGGTGTCGTCTGCAAACTTGTTTGAGGGTGCGCTCGATCCCATCATCTGTGTCACTGATGAAGATGTTAAACAGCACTGGTCCCAGTATGGATCCCGCTGGTCCCAGTATGGACCCCTGAGGGATGCCACTTGTTACCAATCTCCATCTGGACATTGAGCTGTTGACCACTGCCCTCTGGATGTGATCATCCAATCAGTTCCTCATCCACCAAACAGTCCACCTATCAAATCCATAGCTCTCCAATTTAGAGAGAAGGGTGTTGTGGGGGACTGTGTCAAAGGCCTTACAGAAGTCCAGATAGATGACATCTGTAGTTCCTCCCTTGTCCACTGATGTAGTCACTCCATCATAGAAGGCCACTAGGTTGGTCAGGCAGGCCTTGCCCTTGGTGAAGCCGCGCTGGCTGTCCCGAATCACCTCACTGTGCTCCATGTGCCTTAGCACAGCTTCTAGCAGGATCTGTTCCATGATCTTCCCAGGCACAGAGGGGAGGCTGACAGGTTGGTAGTTCCCAGGGTCCTCCTTTCTACCCTTTCTAAAAATGGGTGCAATGCTCCCCTTTTTCCAGTCGCCAGTGACTTCACCTGACTGCCATGACTTTTCAAATATCATGGAGAGTGGCTTGGCAACTACATGAGTCAATTCCCTCAGCACTCTGGGATGCATCTCATCAGGTCCCACAGACTTATGTATGTAACCGTAAGTCATACATAAATACATACATACATAAATACACAACAGTGATGAAAACAGGACTCTCATCTACTTTATTTTTCATAACCCTTTATGTTGTTTTTTGGCTAGGTATAGACAAATTCCTCATAGATACATAAGGGTGCTAAATAACAGTTTATTCTGACTCCTGTGTTGAAGGAAAAAAAAGGTGTTTTTTCTACATGGTTGAAATCCACCAAGAGGTGAGGTGCTTGGAAAACTTGAATGATCTCATCGATGTCTCAAAGCTTTAAAGATGAAAGGTACAGCTTTTCTTCCTGATTAAGCTATGAGAATTATGAGATCCTGTGGGCTTTTTCTACTTCAAAGGGTCATTCAAATATAACTTTAAGGATGAATGCCACAAAACTATTTCCATGAAGTTTGATAGAATGAATTCCTTTTGTATTACATGGAAGGATAAGGAGAGTGCTTCCCATGGCTTGTTCTACCTGTTGCTGTTCTGGACATTCAGGCAGCTTTTAAAAAGGTACCTGCTAAGCTGCTGAACCTCCTGAGTAGGAGTCTGACATCCCAAATCACATTAATAGCACTCATTACTTTTGATATAATTATCCTAGGCAATTGCCTTACATTTGATATCAAGTAGGTCATACCAGGAATAAATGCTGCTTAACTGTTGCATTAGGGTACAGAAATCTGGACTCCATGGGACAGATTCTGTTCTGGAATATTTGGGACCAGCTCCTGTCAGCTATGGGAGAGCCAGCGTGTGACAGCAGGGATTGTTGTTCAGCATTGTTACCTTTGAACAATTCAAGGTTAAAACAAGGAATTTCCAAACTTGTTACATACAGGTTTGAATGTCAATGGCTGATTTTAACATTTCAAATATGAGAAGCACTGTTTCACATTGAACTCACATAGGCTGAATATGACCAATTCCCCCTAACAACAGCCCAAACAAAACACTGATAATAGAGGTATGAAAAACACCATTGCAGAGCTTTACCAAAGTGAAATGAAGGAACTCACAACAACAAAGTAGTAAGAACACATTGTTCTGAATATAAGGAAATTGTGATAGAAGAACTTATCCAAGACTTAAAAGCAAATCCACAGCTGAACTGGCTTACTCGGTCTTGGCACCCAGTCTGTACTACACTAAAGCATTCTGGTAAAAAAAAAAAAAATCTGGATAAATGCTAATACTATGAAGAAAATAATAATTCCAAGTTAATTTCTCTAGGACCTACACAAAATTAATTGCTCATAGCGGTTTCTCTTGTCACTGTTTTTCTACGTGTTAAAATTGGCAGCAATATTTGGCTTGATCGGTCACTTAGTTGGCAGAGAAGTCAGTCCTTTTAGATGTAATTTAATTGCTGGGACTGATGAGGAAGTTTTATTCTATCTCTACTCCTATCAACTTTGGACTTCACAAGTGTGTTAGATATTTTTTAAGTTATACTTTTTCCATCGCTATTATATTCCTCCCTCTAACACAGATTTCCAGTGCTTCTATAGCCCTGCTTCGTTTTTGATTGCTATAATAACTTTACAAAATGATTGAAATAATTTATTTACATATAAAATCTCTCTTTTTAATGTCACAGCTATGATGAATGTACTATGTATCCAAAGACTGTGACAGAAGGTAATCTTATTTACCATCAAGACTGAAAAAAATAAATTAGTAAATAATTGCAGTTTTAGAGAAGGCAATGATTAAGGCTTAGTTTGAAGTCATCTGGAGGTACACTATTTGCCCTGTTTTGTTACCCTTGCAGATTTACCATTTTAAAGAGCATTCATCTCTGAAACTGAAATAGGTGAAACTAATTCAGTATCTGGATGCCTCATGCTCTTCTTAAATCTGACAGTCTCTGTTACTTTGGCTTTATTTCCAGGGGAAGCTCAGAAAGAGTATGTTGCATGCTTCAGACTTGTTAGCGGAGGAGTTTTCAGGGCTGTGCCTCTGCAGCAGAGCTACTGCTGGAGCATCCATCTCTTGGAGGCTGCTGGCACATATTCCTGCCCATCCCTGGGGCTATCAGGGAGAGGAGGACACAAACAAGCACCCTTCTTTTTCTCAGGTACATTTTAAGAGTTTATAACTTACCCTCTCTGCCCCTTTGGTGGCATATGGAAATCACCACAGAAAGAATAGTTTCTTTGTCACCTCTCTGCAAAGACTAAAGCTTGGACAGCAGAACTAAAGGTATTTAAATTTTTATTCATTATTCCTTGTGACAGACTGCTAAAAGTGTGGGCATTTCCAAAATGTATCTAGTCCATGTCATGTGACAATATCCACAGCCAGATCATCCACCACGCAACACCTAGCAGCAGTGTCCTCTGCACTGGGCAGAAGTTACATGGGACAGCAAAAAATTTTGAAAAGAAAAAGTAAAGATGCCAAAGTCTGAAATATAGTATATATTCCCTTTCTGCCTGACTAATTGGGATTGAGTGTACTAATTGGGATGGAAAAAGCACAGATTTTCAGGGAAAAAAATTGGAAGTGAGTCATAATAGTATATAATTTCTAACTTTCTTGTCTGTTCATGACTGCTTCATAGTCTTTCTCACTTGCTGTTGTCATCATTTTGTCCTAAATCTTGGAAAGATTTTAATTTTGGTTTAGGGCTTAGTCCAAGATAGAGTGTAATGTATTGAAAGATTTCTGCTGACTTCATCATGCTTTGGAGCAAGCCCTTTAGATAGCATTTTCCATATTTGCTTTCAAATATTTCTTCCTCTGGCATCCTAAATTTATGTTCCTGACAAAAATCTCAGGGGATACAAAGGCTTGAAGAGTAAAATATGCATTTCTGTTATGTTGCAGTGGCTTTGGTATATCGCAAGGGCATTTCTCAGTCTGAAATCATTAAGTGTGTTCTTAAGGGACTGATACGGTACCACTAAAATCAGAATTAAAAAATTACTTTGATTTTACTCTTGCCAAACAGAATTTCTCTCACTGAAATCCTTAGAATTTATGGTCAGCTAAAAGTGGAGAATATTGAGAATTTGGCTTGATAAAAAGCAAGTCAGGCCTTTAGGGTTTCAGTCATTTAATAATAAATTCCTCCAAGGAAAGTATTTAGTTTACTAATATTTTCTGATTGAAACATGTTTTGTAGGACTTGGGGTGTGGGATTTTTTTGCAAATGTCATGACGTATTTCAATTAATCATTATGAACCACACCAAGATAAATATTTGAATTGTATGTATTTATCAGTGTACATGCAAGGGTAACTTGAAATATTTAGTGGCAGCCCTGGCATTTGCAAATAGGCTACACTTGATTTGAAAAACTGAGAACATACTGACTGTTGACCAGGAATTAGCCTACTTGTGCTGTATGAAAGGACAGGTGTATTTTATCCAATTAATTTAACCATGGGATTGTTATTCAAAGTTTATATTGCTGTGAGAGAGAGCAGACTCTTCTCCTTATCCCAGAATTAACTGTCACTCATCTCACACCTGTCTAAGACTGACATAATGCTAACTGGCAGCTTGCTAACATCCCAAATGGATGCCGTGCTTTTGAACTCCGCAGTGGATTTCTCACTCATTGCGACTTGCGTCGTTCCTCCTGGGTACCAGAAGTATTCATAACATCCTGTGTAAGGAGGAATACTTTGGGCTCTACATTATGCACAGGTATATAGCCCAAGTCTCTTAACAACATGTTAGTTGAATAAAGCTTAGTCTGTTTCTCTTGCGTGATGGCTATTTTAGCAAACAGAATGGGAAAGAGTACTTTAGTTCCAAGCACGTCTCACCTGGGTGAAGGAATAGAGTTACATCCCAACCTCAGAAAAAAGGCAAGGTTTTCCCTGGCTGTGAACCAACCATTAGGAACATGTATGTTCTAGCTGAGCTGGGAATGAAAGGTAAGAGGAAGAATGAAGTAAAGAATATTTAAATGCCCTGGTTTGGGAAAATACCCCAGCAGCGTTACATCTACTGATACAACCAGCTGCGATCCCAGCACCCTTTGTTTGTGAAATTCTGTTTTATTTGCCACATCCAATCGCTGAACTGCCAGAACAGTGAGGTGGGTGCTGGAGGAATGCACAATTTCAAGAGATTATTTATTCTATCAGCAGCTGATGGCACCATAAAGCAAAGTAGCTGTGCAGGTTTTGTTGCTCACAGCTTCAGATAATATTTACATGAATTAAGGATGATGTCTTCAGCTACTGTGTGTGTGTATGGAATTGGAACATAGGCATCTCACATGCATATAGTGTTGGTGCTGAAATGGACATGGATTCAAGAAGGTCTTGTTTTCTAATTTTGAATTTCTGCTTCTTTTGTTGGCTATTCTGAGGATAGTTATCCTGAGAATTCTAGGACCAATTCCATGATAACACTTAAAGCAAATCTAACTCATTTACTATATTTCATTATTTGAAGACCATGTGTCTGTACGTGGCTCTGCTGTACGGAGGCATGAGTGAAGCTGATCAGGAACAGCACCCTTGTAATAGAACTGTTAGCGGTGGCATAGCTACTGCACAGCCACAATGTAACACCCCTGTGACAAACCAAGTAATGTATGCATAAACAGTGTATCTGTTATGTGTGTGTCACAGCAGTTCTTAAGAAAATACCACGTCTGACTCCACTGTAGATAAATAATCCTATTCCATCCCAGTCACAGATACCTGTAAGGAGATATTAAGGATTTCTTTGCCTATTATGAAGAAAAGTAAGTCAAGAGAAACACATTATATGTTGTTTTCAGATCATGATAAACATATTTCCAGAAAAAGAGTTGGGCTATGATACAGAATGAGTAGGAAAAAATGCAAGTGAAATTTACCAAATACCTATGTAAATTAGAATTAATGCACTGAACAAATTCAGTTTAACAAGAGTGGGCTGATTTGAGAAACTGATTATGACTCAAATATTAATTTTTGAGGACAGAGAAATAATCTGGAAGCATTTAGACACTGTGTTTTTATACACATCATAACATTTTAACTCATGACTAAATTATTACAGGAAGAGGTTTCCATACATTGCCTGCTCTCAGGTGTCTGTTTAGGTGCATGACTTTTTTTTTTTTTTTTTTTTTTTTTTTTTTTTTTTTTAATTGAAGGGTAAACTATTTGAAATACATTTCCATTTCCTATGGGATTAAGGGAAAGATGCTTTCATCTTCCTGTATCAAGATCCATGTCATTTCATATTTTTAGACCAAAGAACTTTCTTCAAAGAGGATAACAGTCAACGGTAAGATGTTCATTAACTTACCAGGGTAATACCTGTTTTTAAGTAATTCACTTAAGTAAGGCATATTGAAAGCATTCCACAATCAATTTCAAGAATAGTTTGTCAATACTCAATGATAACAATGGGAAATTGTAAGAAAAGAATCTTGAAAATCTTTACGCATAATACAGGAAGGCTTTCAATATTAAACAATGAAATTGCTACACTCGAGTCATCTTAATGGTATTACATCCTGATGTCTTCCATTAGAACCACTATAAAATTTAGGAGCTGACAGCTTGAAAATAGTACTGGGGAGAAGAAGTGCAGCTGAGACAGATGAAACACTGAAAGACTTCAAGACATAGTCGCGAGAAAAAGAAAAGCTCTCTGTCTTGTGAGGGTTGTAAAACATTTTTGTTGTGTTCTGCTCTTCCAAGAAACATGTACAAATTGTTTGAGAATGAATAAAGAATGATTCATATCAAACTTCATGAACAGCAGTATGGTTGTGGAAGAGGCAAGAGCTAAAGGACATTTGTACAGGCAATGCAAAGCCCAGAGCAGGACAAACGCATTCACGATTCACAAGGAAAGTGAGGACTGTGCAGGACAGGCACTCACGGCTGAAAGCAACTGGTTCTAGATTTCCATAAGAAATCCTGGATTCCATAAAATCAGTGACAAAGCCTCCCTGGATTCCCAAGACTTCCTCGTCTTGCTCATTTGTTTGCTTTACTGGGCATCCACTTGGGTACTGGGCAATGCTCATGTGGTTGTTTCTAAATGCTTTTTCCTAATCCTTTTGTGGTAGAAACCCACATACTCATGTTTTCCAATGCCAAAGTGCTTTTTTATGAGGCAGTGTTTAATCAGTATGCTTAAGTCACACAGATTTTCCTGATAGCTGTTAGCATAGACCTATCTTAGAGAAACTGCCAAACTCCAGTTGGGTTGCTTGAAGTGACAATAATCTATATGTCTAATTAATGTAATTTTGATATTATGTTATAAATGCTATTAATGTTCATTCTGAAGAAAAATTCAAGCAGATACGTTGCAGTACTTTATTTTCTATATTTGTCTGTGCATATACAGAACAAATGTATTTCACATTTGTTTCCAACTTTTCTGCTTAATTATTCTGTGTAAATATTAATATACTTCTAAATACACAGCTAAGGAAATCATACTTACGTGTTAATATCGGGAAATGACACCAATGCGGTAGCAGTTCAGAAGAAAAGGTTCAAAACATCTGTACATACATAATTTTATGGATCTTTTTCTAAAATTTTGAAAATGGTGATAAAACCACCCTTTGGTAGACTGCTGTTAACCCTTCAGTGACCACCCTAGCTGTTGAAATGTTTGTCCAGTGAGTGAATGGCAAGCACACACTGTTGACCACATTGAACTTGGAAGTTCAGCTCTGGAGTAGCTCAAAAAGCTGGAGTAGTTTCAATGTCAAAACCTTCTTGCAACGTCCTGAGAGCTGCAGCCCCAACATGTGCCTGTGCCATCAGTTGCCCCCCGGCTGCTGAAAAGGACTACATTGCAGGTGTCTGGTGGGTTCTGTTTTCCTTTAGGGGATCCCTTTTAGAAACAACAACAAAACGCTGCTTTTCGTTGGCTATCAGATAGCATTACCGTCGGAAAGCATCTCCTCGTCCTGAGCCCTGGTCTTGGGCTGGAAATCCTCTCTGCAGGTGTCTCCACCTCCCTCACGCACACGCACACCCCGCGCCGCTCCCACCACACATGTCGTCTTCGACATAGAGCCGCAGCCTATTGGATTGCTACCACAGGATGGATTCTCTCTCCGTTTCTTTTTTCTCTTTCTTTCCTCTCCGTTCCTTCCTTTCCTAGGCCCCGCTTGACGTAGCATGCACCCTCCCGAGAGGCTTGCCTGGATCATTTATTTATCTTGTGTGCATTAAGAAACCACCATTAGGCTTCGGTGGGAGGCGCCTTACTTTGTGCGCGCTAGCCTGCCTCCCTTGCGCTGCGATAGAAATACACAATTGAACAGAAGCCGCAAGCTTGGCAGGAGCTGCCTTCTGCGTGCCCATTTATTTGCAAAACCCCTATTTTTTTGCCGACTGGGTCATTGCCGCCTCCCCTCCAGGGTTTCATCTTAATTTTTGTGTGTGGATTTTTTTTTTTTTTTTTTAATTGGGAACCCTCGCCGGAGTTCGGATGCCGGGCCGGATTTAGCGCGGCGCGGAGGAGCTGTGCGGAGCCGTGCCTCCTGCCCCCGGGCCCCGCCCGCGGATCGGCCTCCCTGGCACGGCGCCGGTCGCGGGTTGGCCGCGGGGCCGCGGAGTGGCGGGTGCGCTGCGCCGCGCCGCCGCCTCCCCGCGGAGTAGCCGAGGCATGCTGATGCGCCGCGGCCGGGCATAGCCAGGAGCCGGGCGGGCGGGGGAGGGAGCTGAAGAAAGGACGGACGAACGGACGGAAAGAAAAGATCCCCCAGCCCCGAGGGGAGAGGAAAAAACGGAGAAGCGAGGAGCGTGAATGTGAAGGAATGTGCCTGCCTGCCGCCGGAGCCGCATGCTTGGGATAAAAAAAAAAATATACCGAGGAGGCTGATTCTTGCGACTTACTACCGCGGGAAAAAAAAAAAAAAAAAAAAAAGAGCAAAAAGGAAAACCCGAAAGCGGAGGGAGAAGGAGAGCGACGAGGCTGGAGCGCGCAGCGCAAGAGCAAGGCTCCCGGCGGATGGCGCGGCTGTCCCGCTGACTCCGCGGCCGCGGGAGGCTGCGCGGGGCACGCCATGCCGGCGGCGTGACTGAGCGAGGCGCTCCCGCCGCCCGCTCCGCTGCGCCGCGCTCCCCTCCACCCCGCTCCGCTCTCCTCCGCCCCCCTCCGCCGCATGCTGCCGGCAGCCGCGGCGCGCTGACGCCCCGGGGCCGCGGCGGCGCTGCGGACGGCCCCTAGGATGAGCGAGGGGGCTGCCGGCGCCGCGGCGCCCGGGGCGGCGGAGGCGGCAGCGGCGGGGGGCCCGGGCGGGGATGGGGCCGGGGGGCCGCCGCGGGAGCTGCGCTGCAACGACTGCATCGTCTGGAACCGGCAGCAGACGTGGCTGTGCGTGGTGCCCCTCTTCATCGGCTTCATCGGCCTGGGGCTCAGCCTCATGCTGCTCAAGTGGATCGTGGTGGGCTCCGTCAAGGAGTACGTCCCCACCGAGCTGATGGACGCCAAGGGCGTGGGGCAGGACCCCTTCTTCCTCTCCAAGCCCACCGCCCCCCCCCGCGGCGCGGAGACCATCACCGCCGCCGCCACGCCGCGGCCGCCCAGCCGCGTCAGCCCCCGTCTCACTACGATGAGCCGGGCCCCCCCGCGGCCCCCCGGCACCCGCGGACCGGCGCGGGGCGGCCCGCGGCCCACCGCGGCGCGGCACCCCGCCGCCCCCCACACGGCGCCGCCCGCCAGCGGCCCCCCCGGCACCGCCGGCCGCGGCGCCCGGCCGCCGCCCGCCGCCCCCAGCACCCCGCCGCTGCCCGCCTGGCCCACTGCGGCACACGCTACCTCCTCCTACAAGATCTACGTCCACGACTCGGCGCCGTCCTGGACCTTGTCTCCCTTCCAGGAGTCAACCACCACCACGCCGGAGGCCAGCACGACCCCCAAAATCCGTAAGTAAAGGCAGCCGCCCCGCGCCCTCGGGGCACCGGCTTGTTCGCGTCTCCCTCTCAAAACCCGGGGTCGGGCCGGGGCGATGCCTTGGTCGGACGCTGCCGTTCCCGTGCGGTTGCTGTCCCGCGGGAGGCCGGAGAGGTCCGAAGTTTGTGCTTCTTTACTTCCTTCCCCGCTTGCCCCCCCCCGCCCCCCCGTCAAGTGCCCCGCTTGTGTGGTGGATGGTGAGGCAGGAGGAGCCCTTTGAGGTGACTAGATTTCGCTGTGTTTTTTAGGAAAGATGCAGATCCCCTTTTCCCCTTCCAGGCTGATCTGCGGAAGGTATTTAGGAGATGCTGGGAGGTGTTTGAGCGAGAGGGACAATTGCTGGCCCCCCAGGTAGCGGCGGCTCCCCGAAGGGGCAGAGCGGTCCTCGAGAGGTGCGCGGTGGGTTGTGCCTGTGCCTCTCTGGCGGTGAGGCACTTTGGCTCTCCGCACAGTCGCCTCCCTTGAAACAGACGAGCGCGGGCTCCGGAAGGATGCACCCTCCGTCCCAGCGCCCGCCTCCTAAAAGAGCCGCCGCCAGCTCCACCAGGAAGGGGCCCAGGGCCCCCCGCGAGTATGCAGGCGCAGCCAAACGCTCTCCTGGCTCCTCTGTGCAGCCACGGCACCGTCTTGGCGTAACTGCCTGGGTTTTTTTAAGCAGAGGAGGGGGCTAGTTCCCCGATTGATGCTCGGTGGCTCGCTCTTCCCACCGTCTCAGGCACAGACCTAAGGATTCGGGCTAAATCTGAAAAATTGGTCTGGGTGCAGCAACTCTTAGCTTCTCGTAAAGGTTATGTAGGACAAATGCAATCCGTGCCAAAAGAACTTCCGTGTGGTGCTATTCAGTGAAATGCTCAATTATACTGCATTATAGTCATCTTCTGCGTTTCCTTGGATGCAGTAGAGGAAATGAGAAGCCGTGCGTCCTCCATTAACTCTTAGTTGCTTCTGCTAGGAACGTCAGTTCAATTGAATTGCTACCACCTGAATTGCTTTTACAGCCCAGGGTTCCCCTTTTGCATGCTAATGTATGGCTATTCTGCTAGAAGATTTTGTTAGCAAGTCATGTGAACTTTGTTTTGTCCATTAAATCTATTTGTTGATGAACCCCGGGGCAGAGAGTATATGCAGAGAGCGAACTGATCTTGTGAATTTACAAAATAGGGAGAGAACAGCAAATTGGATGTGTATGTCTGGGTGGGTGGGTGTGCAGGTAGCGGATAGCTAGGAATGATTACGAATGAAACTATCACTAAATCAGAAGAGCAAGCAAGGCAGTAACTCCCTCTCTCAGCGTCTGCTACGGTGATTGAGAGAGAACCGTCCCTCACAGGTGTGTCTGAGCCTGCTTGCTCTGTAGGTACAGCCTAAGGAAGTCGTTTGTTACGAGAAGGAAAATCTTTTGTGCAGCTGAACCCTGCCGGTTTCCCCTAGGTGTAGGGAGCTGTGTAGGGCAGCTTTTAAACAAAAAACAGCAAAGGGAGCCTGATTTTTCAATCTGTGTCTTTGTTTTCAAGCCTTGTGCGAATCAGGTGTGTTACACGGTGTTTCAAACTGCCGTGACCTCTGTGTGTCTGAAATGCTGCTTGGGCTTGCCAGGTGAGACTGCCGGGATCTAGATGCTCCCTTGCAATTGCTTCCTTTCTGCCCTGTCTTTTTGGGTATGTAAGAGAAATCCACAGCAATTTCTGCCCTTCTGTGCTGTCTCCTTACAAGGTATAGAAGGCAAGAATATCCTGATTAATAAATAATGTTCAGCTGGCAGGACTTTCTTCCATACAAGACACAAAGCAAGAGGAAAACCCACAATCTTGAAATGTTCCTGGCAGTTGCAGCGTCTTGTAACTGTTATTTGTTTTAGGGAGACTGCTAATACCTTTTACAGCAGGGTGTTTCCTCTCATTAAATGCAGCTCGGTTATAGGATGAAATGCAAGAAGTGCAAACCCAGCAGAAATTGACCCTGTTTGGGCACATTGATAGCAGAGATTATCATTAATGGAGGATTAAATAGATTACATAAAAAAGGATTTGAATTTGCAGGGCATGTGGAAATTTTTTTTAAAGCCTACAGCTGTACTTCCCTGATACATATAAGCATCTCTGAGGATACATGTAAAATTCTCTGTGGCTGCAGTATCCACTGGAGGGGAGAGGGAGAAGAAATGCAGTCTTTCTGCTGTGGACTGCTGACATGGTGTGACCTCAAAGCAAGTGTCTGCATCTGCCACCCTCAGCCCTTAGGAAGAAAGGGAATTTTTTAAAACAAATTCATCCTCATTTCCCGGGTTGAGCTACCTGTTCCTTCTGTGCCCATTGCTCCAGCTGCTATTGAAATGAAAGTCATGGATCCCGTTGTGCTGTGTGAATACAAATCTGACATGACAAATCTGATGCCCCAGCTTTCAAAATAGCTCACACCCTTATGTGATCCTCTGGCTTGGCAAGGCACATATGTGGGCAGGAGCCATAGTTTATTTAGCATTTCACAGCATTTAAGAAAAGAAGCATCTCTATTTATACTGAAAGGTGTTGCAATTTATTTAATTGTTTTAACAAGTTAAAATGGGCTCAAAATATGATTTAGGAAAATGGAAGGCAAATCAGGAGTTATTTCTCCAGAAAGCCGGATGATTGCCCACCTGAAGTAAATGTTGGTAAAGCCTTTTCTCTGTGTGTGTATTCATCTGAGGAGATGTTGTGAAATCTCTTTTTTTTTTTTGTGGGTGTGCATAATGACAATAATTCTTGGTTGTGTTTCACTCAAAGTCAAGCTATCTGTTAGCTGTTTTGAAAGTTCTTGATGAAGATCCTTCAAGTTCTGACTAAGCAAAAGCCACTTACTCATCAAATCTCGCTCTGTGTCTTGTGCCTGCATGTGTTTTCTCGTGATCATGCACTGACTATGGCTTTTCAGCACGAGCCTCTTTATCCAGTGCCCAACATAAAAATCAATCATTGATTTAGAAGGACAGTCGAGCCTGTAGATCAGACAAATCGACCAATGGACTGGAACACACCAATGAGGTTTTTATTTTTATCGAGCCATTGGTTTATTTTCTAAGGAGTCGTGCCCTGATTTTTCCAATATGCATTTTTTCTTGGTATTCTGAGTTCTTCAGTAATGTTATTATCTTTAAATTGAGATACTGTACTTATAAGAATTCCTGTGTGAATTCAGCTATGAAATAGCACTGTGGTTTCTCCTGTGTTCATGTGACCAAAGGCTAATGCAGAGAACTGAGGTCAGGCAGGTGGGCCTCAGCTAATGCATAGTAACCAAGGAAAGAGATGTTACAGAACTCCTGATCAATATATCTTGTGAAGTCCAATTGCAACCTTTTTTTATGAGTCCAGACTGCAGTCTGAGTATATTTTGGTTTCCTGCTGAAGATTTTCTGGTCCAGTTGTTTATCCTAGTCATATCTCTCTCTGTTTGTTGTGCACAGCATGGGTTCAAGTAACAAGCATCTGGCGGATGAACTGTTACCAGCACTGACATTTTGGTAAAAGCTGTTTGTTTTATTTTGCACTGACTCAAATATCTTTTTCACATTAAGGATGACACTTAGATGCAACTGCGGGGTTTTCACAAACTGGAGGGTGTTGTGGGAGGTGCCAAACTGTAGTAAAATCAGACCTACTCTTCCCAGGGCTCTGAAACGTTCTGCCAACAAATGACATGTATCTGTGAACACTTTGCATTATGATCATGAGGTGGTGTTGAAATCGAGGGGAGCACACCTGACTGTAAAGCACATGGCTTTAGCATTGACTAAGATTAATGTCAGTTATTTATCAATTTGTAATACCTCAAAAGCTGTTGAATGTGGAAAAAAAAAAAAAAAAACCAACAAAAACCCCACCAACCTGAAGCGAACAACTGGGATTTCTAAAAGCATTTGCTTCTTCCTCATTCCCACTTACTTTCTATTCACGTACCATGAGTCAATGTACCACAGACATGATTAGAATAAATACTTGTCAACAGGAAAGCTACTGTCAAGATAAAAACAATAAAACCAGAATTATAGTCACACCACTAAAGTGAAAGTTATTGTAATTTTATTTTATTTTTCGTATTTTACCACTATAACTTGCATCATCTGTTTCAACTCAATTGGGTGACACTGGGCTTAATTCCATTTTCCATTTATAATTCCCTTTATAGTTAGGAACTAGCACAATTATCACTGAGTTCATAAGGAAGTGGAATGTTTAAGTAAGTCCCACTCAGATATGTACATTGATTTTATTCAGCTGTATTTCCTCTCTATTCCTTTTATTGAAGTGTTTATTGGAATCCCATGATCCAGGAGAGCTTTCGCAGCAGTGGTATGATGAGAGGAAGGGATATGGCTGAAACTACTCCATGCTGCCTTTTAACCCTGAAGAAAATTCTTGTGGGGGCTGTAAGGATTCTCATTACATTGATTTAACCTGTGATCACTGGTAAAAGCAAAACCTTGCATTTTATTTGGCATATTTTTTTAGCATCTGTACAAGGACATTATGTGATATATTATATGTTGACAACAGAATACCATTATTAAATTAAAGTATTGATTTATTGCAAAGTATTAATGCTAAAGTAATGTCAGTGATTTATCTAAACCCACAGAAAATGGAAATTAAAAATTAAAGCAAAAGACCTGTCTCTATCTACAGTATTGTGTCTAGTGTTGCAGTACATTTATCATCTGACTCATTGCTTTGAAACCTCCTGCAAATCCCAGAAATACATGCATTGGTATGGATTTGGCTTTGACTTTATCTTAATTCTATAGCTCATGTGGCTTTCAGGAAGTACCTGAAACATACTGGTGTTCGGTTTTGTTTATTTCTTCCATGACTTATTTGGAAACAAACTGGACAAGGAAGGGCGCCTGGTAGAATCATGTAGGACTGGCTGGTCACAAATATAAATCGATAAACTAAACCCAGAGACTTTTCTATGTCTGTGAGCCTGGTGATTTCTTCTTGAGATTCTTTGTGGTTTGAACAAGTTTGCAATACTTCAGTCTCAACTGTGCACATGTGTCCACACATGCGTGCATACACACACACAAAATACAAGCAGGTGTTTGTGCACTTGCACAATACCTGTTTTTGAGGTGGAGCAGGACCTCAAAGACTGTAGTAAGTTCAAAACCAGTCTTTGCTAAGCAGGACAGCTACTTCGGCTGTGGTGCTTGTCCTTGCAGTGTAGTTCAGAAAAGAAACCTGGAGATTTCCTTGTAGCTGGCTAGACTGAATGCCAAGTTGAAGGGCACCTTTCTTGATTTGGAAGTCTCTTTCAGGTTCTGCTGTGTGGATGGCATTTGTTGTCACTGTTACTATTAAGCATAGCTATATTTTTTTTTTTTGCATTACAAGAATAGACAAAACACAGGAAAGCCAACGAGATACTTGTGTTACAGAGATGATTTCTTACTCTAAGGGACTTAGTACTTGGATCAATACAGTGAGGGTTAGAAGAGTCTTTTAATAAGAAGGCTGTGCTCCAGATCAAAACTGGGTATGTGTTTTCTCATTGCTCGGGACTAAATTTCCAAGGCAGACAGCTCTTAAACCTGCTTTCATACTTTTACCTTCCCCTTTGTACCTAATCTCAAGCCACTCCACTGCGTAAAGTACATCTTCAGTGGCGGAAAGTAGCTCCCTGTGAGGGCTGAGCAGACGGGCTTGCCAGGCAAGGGCACTTCTGACTAGGACAAGACAGAGGATGATCATTCAAATGGCTTCTAGGTAACACAGAGAAAGTAAATGTGCACAGGTGGACAAGTGCTTTTTGAGTGGGTTTTTACTTTTTATCACACAGGTTTCTGGGGCCTCTTGGTGAAATGCATTCAAGAGGGGAAAGATGAAAAAAGCAGCCGCAAGGAAAATTAAAATAGCAACTACATTTATAAATGTCAGTGTCCTTTTCACAGAAGAAACATCTAATTGGATCAACCCTTCCTGCTGAAATTTGGTGATAGCAGGGAAAAATACATTTATTAAATGCTTATTGCTAATTGTTTAAATGTTTGTTTCTGAAACTTTATCAATATGCTCAATACTACTCTAGTAATATTTAAAAATACAGATAAAATAAGTAAAAGCTACAAAATTCTTCCAGTATGACATCTTTTCTGTCCTCCAGGGGCAGTATTTTGCATTTCCAAAGCTATGTTTCTCATGTAGTATGTAACTAGGAAGACTCCATGACTTTCAGGTCTTTTTTACAACATATTACTCCTTTTTGTCTTTTTTCTGTGATGAGCTCTAGTGACTGCTGACTGTAGGAGACAGACTATTCAGCTTCAAAGATAATTCAGGTCTTACTGTGTTTAGCAACTGATCTTTAGTCCAAATTTATTTGTGTTTTTTCCTCAGAGTAGCTTGATTTTTGTATTTCTGCAAGAATTGAACATTTAGGAAGAGCTCAGGTAGAGTGGAAGAGGCTTGCTGTCCAATAAAAACATAACTGGGTAAAAAGATAAAGTGAAACTTTGGTGTAAAATACTTGAAGAAATTCCTGTTTTAATCACTGTGAAATAAGCCAAACAACTTGCAGTGTCTCCTCTTTTGCTTTAACATCTCCTTTTTGTTTGATATTTTTTGCTTTTACAGCTTTTCTTGTCTTTTTAAAATTTGAATTAATCTCATGGCAATTCTAAGGGCACTACAGTTGCGTCCCATCCCCGTCCCCCCCACTTATATTTTGCGCTCGTAGGGAAGGTGCACATTAGCAATGCATGTATATTGGCAATGTGGTAGGTGCTCTTTGTAGAAAAATGAATTAGTATTTTAATCTGTATGAAAAGACCTTTCATGAGGCATTTTGTAACTTTATTAGCAAAGAATTGAGGAAAAAATATCCTGATAGTATTCTGTGTAGACATTGTGCTGGATTAAGTAGTTCAGAGTCTTTGTTTTTTATAAAGAGATTGCTGTATGGTCCAATTTTGCAAATATAGGCCAAATTTAGACTGTGTGAGTGATGCCTCTTCTTTTTTGTAGAGTTATGCACCTGCAGAAGTGGGGTCAATTTATGCGAACATCTGCGTCATTTAATCTGTTACTGTGTTTTAGCAGTGTGAATGCTTACAAAACATGCCTGTGTAAATAAATGTACATCAGCTTTAAAATGCTGCTTTTTTAAAAGTTGTGAGCATTATTTGAATGTGCTTATTAGAGCTGAGTCTCCATTAGTGCATTTTCTTTTTTTTTGGTGTGTGTTTAGCACTACCATGAAAAATATACCATTATCCTGTTTGTTCTTTGCCTGAAATAAGTTCTGTAGCAAAATCTTTGTATTTTGAGAGACTGTAGTTGCTTTGCTGTAGACTGTCACGAGACATGTGGGTCATGAATTTTTTTGCACATCGATTTTAAATTATTTCCTTACCTGATTTTTAGGTTGTTTTTTGTTGTTTGTTTTGTTTTGTTTGTTTCTTTGTTGGGTTGGGGTTTTTTTGGTATTACTCTGGAAAATACTACTTCTGATTTTGTACAGTTTTTCTCTGTACTGCTTCCTCAGCTAGATATATGCCCAAACTGACTTTTTCCTAAATTATAGATGGAAAAAGTTTTCTGAAACATTAGAGATGGCAAGATACATTTTAAGATTTAGTTATTTGCTGAAACCAAGATTATGAAATTATCTTCACATTGTTCATTTCACAGCATCACTACTGTTAAAGTTCAAGATCCTAGTTCAGTAGGAAGTGAGCCTTGATTGCTGGTTGTGTCCAGATAGAGGGGCTGTAGCACTGTGGAACAGCAAACCATTAAATTAGTATTAATGGCAAATAGCCTCTTTTCCAGATCTGATTATTCTCACTGATGTCAGAACTTGTGAAGCAAACATTTGAGATAAGATGGGGTTATTCTCTTGGAAGGGCTTTGGTGGTCTGTTTTTACTGCGATGACAAGTGTTTCTTTCTAATGTGGTTGGCAAAGAAGGTAGAAAACGTACAATCTAGCCTGCAGTTGCTGCGCTGCTTCTTAATGTAATCAGGGTTCTAACAAAAGCAAAAAACTTGTATCAAAAAGTGTTGCTAACCTGCAAAATTTTGCTGTGCTGTGCAATGCTAATGTTTGCTTACGTCTCCCAGTTTAAAGCATAATAAAATAGCATTTCCAATAGTGTGCTTAGACTGGCTGAGAATTGTTGCTAGATAACCTTCTCAGTGGCAGAGTAACACTGTTGAATATTAAGAAAAGAAGTAGGGAATCTTTGTTTCCTGTCCTCACGATGAATTACAGTACAAGAGGCCAGAATGTTATAATTAAAATAGTACTAAGCTATCTCAGAAGTTTTGACTTGGAATTGATCATGTACAACTTGCTAAGTACAATATATTGAATTGTCTTCCAAAGGAGTGTGCTTTGTTAGTGTTTTTTTAAGGGTAGTGTTGTGTAGAGAGGAAATTAATTTTCTTGTTCCATCTGTCAGTGAATTTACAAAAGAGAAGCAGAATTTTTATGTGAAACCTGGAGATAGACTGCACTGAAATGGTACGGTGATTTTCCTGCCACTTAACAGTATCAAATATGAAGACTTTGCACTGCCAGGCTTCAGTGGGCAGTGGGTTTAGGAACGTAACTGAGGGGATTATTCTGATGAGTGTCAGTGCTCCTGATTTAGAACGGTAGAGGTACTTTTATAATTATTTCATAAGTAGCTAAACCGTATTAGTCTTTAGCCTGAAGTCTGGCCCAGCTATATAAAGGTCATAGTGTTAAAGTTCTATCATCTCAGTTGTTTTTTTTCTTTTAATAACTGAAAAGCCAAAATGCCGTGTATAAATACATATAGCAATGATTGTTTCCTTTTCTTAAGCTGTTTGGGTTTCTTCTGCGTTTAGATTTCAATCTTCATTTTATAACTTATGTTAGTAGAACATACCATATATTTCACAGGGTCAGCTGCTTATTTATAAGTGTATCTCAATGTAATAAAGTTGTTTGTAATTAGTTTCCATCAATCAAAAATGTTAGAAAAATACAAGTTGCAAACTAAACCAATTTATAAATTGTAGTTTCTAACAGCTGAGAAAACTCATTGAATGCTGTTGCTGAGTTTGTAACATACACATTTTTAAATTCACTTATTATCTCAAAGCAACGTAGAAGTGATACAATCTGCTACTAAACTGAGACTATGTACTTCTGTGACATATTTTCATAGTGCACATAGGCTGTCTTCCTAACAAAGCTGCTCTGTTAGGAGGTTGTACCTTTGGGTCAACTAACTACCTTCTGTGCTCTGAAGATGATGACCTTGATGCTCATAATGATAATAGAAAGAACATAGGAAATGCAACATTCACAGGGTACTTTGAGAGTCACAGGATTTACAGTCTGAAGCTCATTTGTACTGGGGAAAGTGAACATTTGCCACTTAGTGACCACTGTCACCTTGACTTAGAGAAGAAGGGTGGCAGATGGGCAGTGGAGGTGACGGACTGAGCTGTACCCATCCTGCAGTTCTGCACAGGAAGCTCTTCAGCACGGTTTGGCCTGATATGGGAAGACACAGCCTTTGCCTTGGCTCTGTTGGCATTAACTGTCCTGCCTTGTTCTCTACAATAGCACAAAGGGAAAGAAGTGTTTCTAATACCTTTTCATATCTGGAGCACATTCATTATAGAGGCTCACTTAGTCCTAAATGAAAAGCAAGAATAGTAACTCAATATTTTAAATTGGTTTTAGAAATATCTGCCTGCAGTAGGGAATTCTTATAGGTTTTAGTTCTTGGATGGCTGGATTTAATCTGAATATGTGAAGCGTGAATGTTAGTGTGAGATATGTTTTAAGAGGGCAAGTAAGAAGAGTCTGATATTGTAATTGTTATTTTATAGGAGATTGAAGAGAACACTTGTATCTACTGAATTCCAGCAATTAGGTACACTCTAAGGCTTGATTACAGCTTGTCTTTACATATATTTGAAAATCTATCCTCTCTTACCTTGACACATGTAGGAGATTTGTAGCCAGCCACAGCTTCACTGCTGGGAGGTGCATCTATAAATGTGAACAAACACAGTCTGAAGAGTGACTAAGTAACAGCTCCTCATTCCTGGTGTGTTTACAGTGCATGTTTTGGAAACATGAACAGGTATTTGTTCAGGTTTGATAATAATTAAAATATATTTGTCCCTGATTTTGACAGTGATCCTGGCTGGTGATTGATGTACCTGTAGAAAATGAAGTGTATTGGACTAAAAGTCCTTACTGTAAAGAGATTATTGTAGGTAGAGTCTTACAGTGAGGATGAGGTATGCTAGGTGATAAAAAGATTAATAATTCTTGTGAGATGTTTTATTTGCATACTGTGAGAATTTTGTCTGTTTAAAAGCAGTGTGGGTTTATTAGGGAGCTTATTTTTTAAATGCTTTTAATACTGTAAGATTATATCTAATTTATTAAATATATTACATTTGATTTATTTAATTACAGATTATTTTTCAACCATTTCTAACACTCTCCTAATATTTTTTTAAGGTTTGTAATCCTATTCATGAATGCAATCTATATGACAGCATAGAGTCTTGGACTTTTTCCTTAACAAATACTATTTAAAAATAAATTTACTGTATTTTATGTGACAAAATGGAATTAGAATCTGAGGAATTCATCTCATATGTAACCAGTTATTCAGTGGGAGCTTTGCAGTTTTGTAAGAATCACAGCAAGAAGCAGGATGGACCACAGACAGGCGCTAGACTGAATGTTTTACATGAGAACTAATAATTAAAGCTTGTTAAAGAATTTAGAGTCCAAACGTAATTATTGTGAGATTTTGATCTGACTCTGCATTGGCAAAGAGGTAATTAAAAGCTTCTAAGTTCAGTTCAGCTCTGCATAAATGAAAGTTCGGGTAACCAAAACATATAAATAAAGGAAATAGGAGGATATTAGATTAAATGTATGTGATATACAATTTCAGTGGTAGTCATGGAAAATAAGTTGATGTAAAAAACCCAACAAACCTCAAACCCCAAACGTAGTATCAGAGATTCAATATTATTTCATGTCTTTGTTAGTTAGTTTGTGTAATGATTGCCTACATTACAGAACAAAATACCTTTTCACACTAGGTATTGAGAAAGCCTATCTCATAGTGCATAAATGGAGATACTTTGTGTGAAGACAGTGCTCAGGCTTGAATAAACTGTGCTGCGCAGCTGCCTTTGGAGCTCCGCCCATTGTTGTTGAAACTGATTGAAATTACCTGAACTTTCAACTTCCACCAGAAAAAGGGTGACTTTGACAGTGTAGAGCTGATCTAATAGACAACTGCTATAGAATGACTTCATTTTCACAGTTTCGGCTTGCTTATTAGTCTGCAGTTCATCCCCAAAAGTTGTTCGAACCTCAATGAAAGTAACAGAACATAGATTATTGGTTACTGGAAGTTAGGAGACCATGAGTGGTCACATTTTTTCCTCAAGCTCAGGTTTTCTTATTTGTGAAATAAAGACGTGATCAAGAGGTACAGATAAGAAGCAAGAGGTGTGTTATAATGGATGTTCAAAAATAATACGGGAATACACTTCACAAGTCCTATTTTAAGTTTCAGAAAGTACCTGTGTCCTGGGTTACAGTGTAAAATGTGCCAAAAGGAAAAAAAATATTCTATTACCATCTTCAGGAGCTGTTGAGACCAGGTGGGGAGGTGCTCCCTGCCTCCCCCCTCTGGACTATCTCCTGTTAATGGCCCATCAAGGAACTGCCTCACGACTCCCCATCCCATTGTGAGATGCTCCGCCCGGGGTGGGGGGGGTGGGGGGGGAAGGAGCCAAGCAGTCCATGCCAAATAAAAACTGAGATCTCCAACACCCTAGCAGCCTTCTTCCACTGGATTCCCAGAGGAGTTTTTTCCCCCCCACTGGAGTTCCAGAGGACAAGAGCTACCTACCTACCACTGGACCTTCGGAGGAAGACCAGACTCTTTTACCTGATAGCTGCTTCAACAGAACTACACCCATCGCTTCAGGAGGACTGCAGCCATCATCTTATCGGACTGCTACTGCCCTCCTAACAGGGTGTCAGGTTGTATTCCTGACTCTGTCAGTGTAAACCAGTGGGTTGTTTGTTTTTTCCCTGCCTTGTGTTATGTATATATATATATAGATTAGTAAAGAACTGTTATTCCTATTCCCCATATCTTTGCCTGAAGGCCCGTTAATTTCAAAATTATAATAATTTGGAGGGAAGGGGGTTGCACTTTCCATTTCAAGGGAGGCTTCTGCCTTCCTCCACAGACACCTGTCTTTCAAACCAAGACAACCTGGTATCCTTGATTGTGCCATTGGTTGTGTGTGTGATCATTTTCAATAATTTTCTGACAGTGAAATCTATTTGACTGTAGTGTTAAATAGGAAGGGACAGAAGCTTTATTTTTTAGGTGATTTTTAGATTTTTAAAAAGCAAATATCCAAATATAGCCAGGATATGTCCCTGAATAACAGGGGGGTATCTAACAGCAGAGGTGGGCGGTATGTGAGACACCCTGACAAGCTAGTTACTCTAGTTCATAATTCTTTATTTTTGTCCTGCAGCGAGTTGAATCAGGTTTGAATTTGGGACGCTCATTAGGCCAAAAACTGCCATTATGACAATGCCACTTAAATCTTTTTAGCTTAACTTTATAGTCAGTTGTCACTGGGAATTTTAGTAACTACTATGTTTTATATTGCTGTCTTGTTATATTTTAGAACTGAAGTGTTATTGTTGCCATATCTCACATCAAAAGGAAGAAACACTTTCAGTATGGTGTAGTCTTCTATAGATAGAGTCAAAATGCTCTCTGAGTAGGTGGGATCCTTAGCCAAATCCAAACCCAATGAGATAAGTGAGAATAAGTGGGCTCTAGCTAACATTTAAAATAAACAGTTACAAAGGAACGACTTGCTTAGCCTAGTCTGTTGTTCTGCTTTTGCTCATAGTCGACTTCTATTAAATGTAGCTATGCTGATCTCTTAAGGAAAAAAAAAATCTGTTCTAACAATAATAATGTATTTATTGGAGGGGATCTCAGGTGGAGAACGAGACCAGGTTTGTAGGAGAGATATTCTAGTAGATCAACTAATACAATTAGAGAAAAATTAGCAAATGCTTTTTCCATGTCTTTTTGGTGACCTGATGTAACTGATTTCCTTTTCTCTTTTCAACCTCCTTCCAACAGTAGGATTCTAACATCAAAAAATTTTTAGGTATTTTTTTAAATTAGCTGAAAATATTTTTCTTAGCTTGAACTGGTATGCTTAGCTTTGAAGTCTAAATTGGTAAGTGTAAAGCTTGCTAAGTGTTGTCCTATTTGCCGATTTATTCTGCTGTTAGATTTGGGGTTTAAAAATAGTGTCTGTATCAGAAAAACTTAATAAAGGTGGGTAAGAACCTGTTTATCATTTTAAAATTCTGATATATTCAGATTGTCTTAGTAGTTTGGGGAAAGGTCTAGTATCATTAGTTATTACTGAAGATCAATAATGTGTTAACACCTAGGCGTGTGACCTCAACACAGACGTTCACATTGAAGGCTTACTCATGAATTTCAAATCCTATATGAAATGATTTGTACCAGTGCTTGAAAATATGTTTTGTTAATAGCCTTTTTAATGCCTTTAGGACATTTAATTGCCATTAAGTGGCATAATTTGCTGTTTGGATTGGAGAGCTGGGAGTATTTTGGTTGCAAATAGGATAATGAAATGGATTGAATGAATGGATCTGTACTATTAACAACCAGCTTGGGTTCAGCATCCTATTTATGACCGCAGTATACGGTGTGCACTACCTAAGGTGGGATGTCTTTTCCCTAGGCAATCATGGAGTTGACTACAGCTGGTAGTTTGTCTGGGGACTGGTCCTGTCCTTGCTGAGGTAGTACTACGTTAATTTTAATGGTAGTGGATTAAGCCTATGGATCTTCATTTGTTGCTACTGAAGTTAGTGAACTGCATGTGGTCTGAGACACATTCAAACTCTGTCTGGCCCAGTTGTGCCCCAATGGAATACCCATTTTACTGAATGATGGACTAGTATCTGTGTAGAAAGTTTTTGACAGGGTTTTTGTATTCTGCATGACTCTCAGTGGTTCTGTCAATCTTGATTTGTAACACTTATATCATAATCTCATTACTTGAACATCAAAGCACTAAAGTTTGCAGTTTCAGATGGTTTTGCTTTAAGAATAACATAAAAGTTAAATCTTTCCAAGTGGTATGCCCCCTTCCTTTCCACATACTTCAGTTGTGGTCATGGGGCAGGGTGCTAAGTTGGTAGTCAGATAAGCATTAGGAGAAATTAAATTATTTTTGTGGGGTTCTGAGTTTGAAGTGAATGCCTTACCTTAGAATTTCCTTGGGGATCTGCAAGTGCAGCTTTGTTAATGACGTTTGTGATTTGTAAAGAAAGCTGCACTGTAAACTTCAGGTCTTAAAAGGAAGGGTATGTAAAAAAATAAAAAATTAAGTTTGAGAGATGAATTGTTGGAGTAAGGTAATATGCATCAATTTTTTAAGTTAAGACAGCGTTTGTAATATAAACAACCACTGCACTAATCCTGGAGAATCGAAGACCTCCTCAGTGACTGTTTTGATGCAGTATTTGCTCTAGTATGAAACAAATGGCTAATGTAGGTAGACTCCTGGTATCCCAAACCATTCTGTTTGTGTGTAGTATTTTTTTGTGAGCTTCATGTAAGAGGCATGGGTGGTTAGAATTTCCCTTCAGAAGTCTCCATTCGAGAAATGTCTTTGTTCTTCAGAACATGAAGTCACACAGTTTTGCAGCTTCAGGTTGGAACAGTTCTACAAGAACTGAACTTCCAGAAGTTTCAAGGTCATTGCTTAATAAGGATTTACATTAAAAAAGGTAGAAGTCTCAAGCTCTTTATTAAACAGTTTGGAAGAAAAAAACAACCCACAGTTCTCCCATGTCCCAGATCCTTTCTGTGTAAACCATGTGAAACTCTACCAAAGGACTGACTTCTCACAGAGACAAGCAGGTGATTGTGTAACTAGTAGTCATGATGGTATGCATCACAGGAAGTCATGGTATGCATCACAGGAAGTCTGATTTTTAGATGATTCTGTAAACACAACTTTAAAAAAAAAAAAAAAGAAATGGTATATTTGGAATTTTACATGAAATCAAGATCCGATCAAAGGAGGGTTTGGTACTGCACATTTTTAAAAGTAACTCTAGTTTTGGGTATAATCTTTCAATAGGCATGAAATCTAATAGATTCTGCTGTATTTGCTTCTCAGAGCATAGAGTATAACTGTATGGAAATGTCATTGATTGTGTATATATTGCATAATATATGCTATGCTACCTATGCTTCACTGATGCAGTGAAATTGTGAATGCTGTTTTCAGTGTTCTACACTGATTCTTCCATTGTTGCTCTTCAGTTAAGCTTTTCTAGAAATACCCAGAGAGAACAGGACAGTAGAGGTAGGAGCAGAGTGCTCAGGGGGAATGAGAAAGATTTAGAAGTCAAGGAGATGAGAAAATCCAGTGGAATTGTATGTATTGTGAAGATTTAGAGTACTTTCTTGTAGGCCTAATTTATTGTGATAAAAATACTGCTAGTAGGTGAATTATTGAAGAGCTAAGAAGAAAATTGCCCCAGGATGAAGTGCTGTACCCACAATCAGGTGATACAGTCTAGGATTAATCCCTGTTGTGATCTCCAGCAGGATCCTGTGGTATTTCTTCCAGGGATTCTCCTGGGATGGGTGGCACTGCCTAAGAGGAAGAAGTAATATGAGCTAGAGAAAGGATTCCACATATCATGGGCCATTTCAGTGATCTTTTCAATTTCCCCAGTAGGAAGATTTCCCAGACAGTTGAACCTGTTGTGTTTTCCATGCTACCTCTGCACTCCGAGCTGAATGAACATTTCATTGTTATCATCATCACCTGAGCACACTATGCTCCACCACCCCTGAACCTTGGTGGAAAGCTGCCATGAGTGTCAATGAACAAAGAATCAAGCCCCAAAAGACTGCGTTCACCATAACTGTACTCACAACGTTCTTATTTTCCTTTTAGTATTATTTCATCCAAAATGCTAGTTTTCAAAAAATATGTGACTAATGTCGGCCATGTCTTTCAAAATTCTGCCTAATAAGAAAAGAATTCTAAATTCAGAGTGTATCCTGTAATTACTATGAAAGTCTTGCTTCTTTCTTGCCCTGTACCATCTGTATTGCCTCAGTTTTCATTTCTCTGCCGCTTGTGGTATTAGAGTCAAAACCACTGATGCAGGCAACTGCAAAACATAAACGTGATACTTGCTTCCAGTTAAGCAGAGAGTAACTCTTCTATATTGAAAACTTGCTTAATTTTCAGAATTATTCTTATGGGTCTTTTCTAGTCTACAAAAATCTTCTGAAAGTCTTTGGAGAGAGAAATATTTGGAATATCTTGGCCCACCTTTGTGAGAGTCAAAGGTGTAGTTTGATAGCTGTTGGTGATTATCTATTTATTCTGGTTTTGGATTTTTATTGGATTACATTTTATTTTTTGGCAAATGCTGTGGAATTCTCAATGAGCTTTAGAAAGTCATCTTCTAGAACCTTTTCCTGATGCTTCTTTTATGCAAGTGCTTAATTTTCTTTAGAAGTAGTTCCTTCTGGAAATACAAATTTTGTAGGAGATGTTTCTCCATCGTATTTTGTAGTAAAGATCAATGCACAGAAAGAATTTATTTTATCTGCAGTATCCATAATTGATGCCTGATCTTTTAGTGGAACATCTGATTCTTTCATAGTCTTCCTGTGACTAATACACTTAAATGCCTTATTTATTGCCTTTACCTAATAGCTTTTAAAATTCTCTTGGTTTCCTGAATAATTTGCTCAGGCTAGATTTTAGTTTTGAAAGGATGTCTTGTCATTTAACTTGCTGTCTTCCCTGCTGTGTTCTCTCTCAGGGAGATGAAGAATTCCATACTTTCCTGGATTAGATTGCAATGTTATTTGAAATTCTTATATATTTTATATTCTCAGGCTTTCCCCCTTCCATTTAATTTCTTTCCTTTTTCGTTTTTCCAGCTTCACAAATGCTTTTAAAAAGCTTTACCTGTTACTTGTTGTTGTCGTCCTTGTCATCCCCCTTTTGTGTCATAACTGAGCTGCATAATGCTTCTGTTTTTCTGTGAGAACTGAGTCAAAACTAATTGCTTGCTATCTTTTTCTTCCTGTTCAAGAATGTTTAAGGTGCTGAAGATTCACTGCTAGAAATAACAAAATTGTAGACTGTAAGAATACAATCACATTTTCCCATTTATTGTGTTCTGTGATCTTTTAATGGCCACAATGGGGTAGAATTTTCTGTATTTGCATGCATCCATCAGGTAGAAAGTTGTCAAGTTATCCACTCTCCTCTGAGACTTTCCTTACCTTATTTCATGAGGAAGAATTTGAAGACTTTTTTTTTTTTCAGCTTTAACAATGTTCAAGTTCTTGTCTGCCAGAGTTTTCACATGATCATTGCATTTATGTAGTTTTTATATTATCTTTATACGTTGAGACTGTATTTTCTATTACACATGGAGATAAAATATTTGAGAACAACCTCCAGAAATTAAGGTTTTCTTATGGCACTATAGATCTATCTTCCAAATTCTATGTTGTGATTCCTTAAATTACATTCTTGGTATGAATATACTGCATAAACATGGCATTTTTGTAAGCATTGCATAGTGCTCAAGTAGATGGATTCATGCTGTAGTTCAAATTACTTGGATGATTTGTTGACTGAGCAGCAGACAGAGCAGTCTGAAATCAGTTTCCTGTTAGTTTCTTCCTTCAAAAGACAAGATCTTCATTTGGAGAGGATGCTAAGTACACTTTGATATGCTTTCCCATGTTTTGCCACTTCTGCACTTCCTTTCCATTGCAATTTGTTCAGTTTACATGTGCCAGATTCATCTTCTGAGGACCAAATACGTCACCGAGATAGCGGGCCAAATCGTTCTATGCTCTCTTCAACATATGGGGTGGTTTCTGTCTTAGTTCACCTGTAACTTCTTTTGGATATATGTACTGCTACACTTTTACTTTGGAAATTTGTGTTTGTTGGGGTATGTCTCTAACTTCAATAGAGAAAAGGGTTGTAATTTTTTAATGGTTTTCCAGCTAATTTTTTTAATGACCTTTCTTCACTTTAGATCATTATGTGGTACTATAAAATTCTAATATAATATTAAATTTGGGTGGAGGGGGTGTGTATTCTGAACAGCAGGATATCTTCAAAAGCATTGTTCCGTCATTCTAAAAGGGGTCCATTTTCCACTTAAAAATAAGTTATCTGGGATTTATGATTCTTTTCTGCTTCCCAAGGAATGATTTAAACTTCCCAGAGTATTTCTTTTTATAATGTAGTGCCTTTTTGACACTTTCCCCTTCTGCATTTAAAGTTCTTGCTGTTTTACAGAAATTATGATTCAAATGAATGTTTCAAGCACTAAGAACTTTGAGAAATACAGTAGACTGTCTTTATTCCTTAGATATGGTACTACTCAGCTTTATTTTGATCAATAAATTTGTAGTAGCTTTATTTTTCCTCCAAGCAGGTAATTGAGTGAAGAATAACACTATTTTGAAAGAAAAAGCCTTTTGCATTTTGTTCATATTCCTCAACATTTAGGAGAAGATACAGCATTATTGTATTCAAAAGGACAATACAGAATATTAAAAATAGAACATTTTATTGCATATTAGGTAGAACCATATTCTGTTTAATATGATAGTGGGATCCTTTTTTATTTGCAGATGTATAACATGTTCCAATGTGTATGAATGCATTTGTTTTCCAGAGGTCACGTGCAGCAGACCTTCTTCTGCACATCAAAGAGAATTCAGCTAAATTCTCTTTTTAACCGCTTGGTCATGCAATTAAAACATCACCACAAGTCATATATAGCCTTAATAGTGGTTCTGTAGAACTCAGCGTAAGCATCTATCAAGTAAAATAGTTCCTTACAGGTAAGGTCATGAGTTAGAGCAACGTTAAAATGGTAGCATAGCAAGTACAGGATCAGTTGTTTAAACAAGTGTCCTGATCTGTTAAAACATTCTGAACAAACATCAATTCCTATTACATCTAGCCCCAGCTATTCAACACCAATCATTGCTGTTAAAAGTGTCAGACTCCGCTCCTTTTCTTTATTGGAAACATTGTCCTATCTTTACTTCTTGATGCATTTCACTGAACAGTAGACCCAACTTAAATAAAAACTGTATTTTCAGATTTGTACAGGGTTCTGTGGCATCGTAAGTTTTAGTATACTAATTTCAAAACATCATTTGCCCCGAATGGCCTCTGAAAATGCAGAATATTACTGTAATATTTTTATCTAATTTGATAAGTGGGAGTCTATTGTTGTTTGTCTGTTGAAAAGTTACTTTTGCCCACCAATTTGTGTGCCCACTTGTAGTATTTTTCTGCATGAACTTTGTATTCAATTGCTTTTCATCGGCTGAAAATGTTATTTTGAGAGTTGCTCTGACATAAGGTTGCAATTTCCATGGTATGCATTTCATAAAGTAGTGTGTAGCCTCCAACTCTTCTTCTTATCTTCTCTAACCTCATTGATTCACCTGAGTTATACCACTGCATTTTTTTTACCAAAATATTTGTAAGTTTTCTAGTGTGAGTGGGTTGTTTGTTGTCCAGTCTTTGAACTTCCACAAAGACAGTTTTATTCTAGTGTTTTACAATCCTTACCTTTGGAAATATTTTCTAATGTCCAATGTGACACTACTTTGCTGTTCTTTCTGAGATGTGTAGGTAGAATAGATGATGCCCTTTGCATCAATTTGGCATCCTTTCTTTTTTTCCGATTGTCTCACTGTTTTTGTGATTTGTTAGCCATTTGTTTTCTGTGCTGTGTAGTTGATCATTTCTGCATAAGCATCGTACCTTGTGTTTGTCCCAGTTGAAGAAATTTGAGTTTTTTAGAGCGTTATCTGCAATCAGTAATTTTTATCTCTTTGCTCTCACCAGAACTCTAATTGAAAGTCTTCAAGTGAACTACTTCTATGGTACTGGAAAGTAAAAAGAACTGTTTCCTTTAATAACATATGAGAGAGATATTAATGTTTATACAGTTATTTCATGACATTAATATCCCTGTTCTATATTTTTTTCAAGCTCCATCACTGTTTTCTCCTTTCTTAAAATGCTAAGTTATTTTAACCATATTAATTTGTATCAACTTCATGGTGGTTTAGCCATACGCATTTTAGCGGTTGCATCTTGTATAATTCTAAGTGAGATAACCAAGATTTTAACAAGGTGAGAAAACAAATGTCTTTTTATTTTACTGTTTATCTGGGATATGAGCACTGACATTTTAATGAGTCTGTCTCCACCACTTAATAAGAGTGTTTTATATCCTTTTATAGTAGATCATATTGTGAAGCAAAATTGAGACACAACAGTAGTCTCTTAATTTTTATTAATCTTAAAAGGGATTATTTATTATTATTGTTGTTGTTGTTGTTGTCCATTTTCCCATGTTTTGGTTTTTCTCACAGCACACAAAACACAGGAAGGTATAGACCTGCAATTGACAATATCCATCTGATTTATTTTAACTGAGTTTAAAAGTTTTAGTATTTTGTATGACCTCTAATGGATTACAGGTTGAATAACTCTAAGAAGCATTAAAGACCTGGTTTGATGATTAAGTTAATGCTTCTTCTAAGAACAATTTGTAGAGATTAGGATTTAGTGAGGTATCGTTGGAGGATTAGCAATTGCTTCTTAAGGCATTCTGAGTTGACAGGTAATGGGTAGCTTTCCCTGATCGCTCTTTTATAGTCCGCTGCACCTGGATAAAAAACAACGAGAAAGTGAACTTAAGTTTGTTTATCCATTAATTTTGGTTTTAACAGATGAATTTGGCTGCCATACTAACTTGCTTAATATGTTGTCTCCATCTATGATTATCTGGATAACCTCAATTAACACACTGATTAATCCTCAAATTCTTCTTCAGTAGTTCCCTTCTTGACTGCACGTGAAGGAAAGTGTTCCTGGCATGTCTGAGCAGACAGAACACATGTTCATCAATAACCAGATAAATAGAGCCTGAAGAAAATGAACTGTCTTTTCTTAGTATTTCCTGCCCTCCCTATGTGCAAAATAGAACTGTAGTTCTGTTAATTTTTGTATTTGTTTTTTCTTAATCTGGTCTACATTTTGCTATTATTTGAACTTAAAACTAGGAATTGCCTCGAACTTTACTATTAGCTGAGAATTAGCACATTTCAAATGTAATTATAGAAATAGCAAACATGGTATAAAATGGCTTTATTTTTAAAGATTGATAAATGGGAGTGAAAAGAACTATATAACTGTCAGTTATGCAGGACTTTTTGTGAGGAAGCCACAGCCCTCATTTTGAATCTACTAGTATTCCCATAGTTGTAATCTAATTTTAAACAGTCTGCTTCTTAACTTTATCTATCACATCTGTTGACTGTTGACTGGGGGACAGTTCTTCCCTTTAAAAGTTAGTGACATGGAATAAATACAGTCCAATATTTCAGCTGCAATATTTTCACCATTTATGTAGAAACAAGCTTTTATTTATTTATTTATTTATTTATTTATCTATTTATTTTATGCCTTTGCTTACTTTTTAGTTAAAAAAAAAAGTCCAATACATTTGAGAAGAGTCCAATAAAAATGTCTTCCCCCTCCCCTCCACCACGCCGTTAGCAGGAACTAGCTATGGTGATGTTTCTCTGCAGTAGACAGAATTAAGGAAAAAAGGTTTCAGTAAAAAACTTGTGAAGAAACTAAATGTGTGTGTTGAGTGAACAGTATTTAAGAGAAAACTACAGGGAAAATGATCTACGCACCATTTTTATGAGTACAAGAAATTAATGCATAGGCAAGCTATTACAGGAAACTACAAAATAAGCCATTTCATACTACAACAGTAGTCCATTTTACACTTTTTAAATTTTGCTTTAAGTAATAATGATAAACAGCTTTACTTTAAAACCAAACAAAAGCCTCTAGGTGGCCGCTGTTGCAAGAAATGTTTCCTGTCCTGCACTGCCTGTGATAGGATGCAGCTGTGACATAGTTTTAGCAATGCTACATCTGACGAATTGTTGTAGAAACAGAGCTGGAATTGGCAATTATTTTTGTAGGTTTTATGATGCTGTTTCATTTGTACTTCATTTGTTTCTTAATACTGATGGTGTATTCTCTTTGAAATATAACATGAACTAGCTAGCAAACATATATTCCTAAAATTTGAGTCAATGTTAGAATGTGTATCTTGTTTAGAAATAATTTTGCCTGGTGGACCTAGTTTAGTTTATAGGATTATGTTCTAATATATGCTTAAAATTTTGAAACAAATTACAATATAGAATCTTCTTAAGCAAACTGGTTATACCCAAATGCTAGCTCTAAGTGTCTTTAGCCTTTGTTTTCCACAAACTAAGCCAGAAATCAAATCTAAACATAAGTCTTCCCTGACTTTGGTGGTATTTGCCCGAATAGTTACTTTCCTGTGTTTCTGCAACTACTTACAGTACTAGATTGCAAAACCATTACTTAGTTTCTACTCTGGAAGACCAGTGTGGTGCTCTCGTCCATCCTTGTCTTTTGACCCCTGCAGCTCCAGGGGTTTGCGGCGCTGGCTCCTCGGAGCATCAAGTGCAAACCAAAATCGTTACTGTCATCTGAAGATCTCTCTGCCATTGCTGTTTCGCCTGTGGCTCTGCTGATGGCAGACACCTTTAAAGAGCATGTTAATACTAGGAATAGTTTATTATTTTTAAAGCAATTCAGTGATTAATCTACTGTTATTAGTAGTACAGGAATATTGACTTTAAGCACAAACTAGGCATTGTTGCTGTTTTCGTTAAACCAAGAATTTGTTACTTTATCCCTAACAACAGAGGAACATGTCTGGAGCTTCTTTATAGAAGCAGTCTTTAAACTTAGCAGCACTGTGGCTGTCTCGGAGTCCTGCTACCTAGGAGCATGTGATTTAAATAGGACATGGAAGTCCAGCTTCTTAAGAGGGAGAGGGCAGTGCGTCGGTGATACCACAGCTCAAATGCTTCAACATATTTTCGCCTTTGGGAGTTAGGCTGTGTATAGCTCCCCTTGCAGAACTTCTGTAGCCCATCAGTTGAGGATATTTGTTAGTCTCCAACTTATGTACTGGAAATATTTTTTAATAAGCACACCCCTGTTGCCATAGAGTCCTATTTATTCAGTGATCTTTGATGCTGACCTAGTATATTAAACCAAAATCTTCTGTTAAATCTTTTGAGTATAGCACCAAATTGAAAAACCTGCAGAACGCAGGGAAGATGAGCAAACATTTCTTCTTAGGAAGCAAGTTTCAGGCTGTCTAGGGGAAGTCCTGCGTACAGCTCTGTTTTGTTTCTCCTTGCAGAAGAGGGTACGGGTTAGCCTGGAGGGCTGTAAGAGCTGGGCTGCCAGCCTGCTCCACTGCATAGGGTATCACCTTGGTTTTCTGTTTCTTATTTTGTCGCTGTAAAGGTGTTATGTTTTTAAAACAGCTGAGGAAGGGACTTCCCCTATTGTGGCTGAAATTTTTGGTAGCAGATGATTCTTCAGTGTAGTAGACAAAGTGAAAGCATTATGCGAGAGTGGAGGCTAAAACTCTGGACATTTAAGTTGGAAACAGTTTTCCCAGCTGTACATAGATATTTGAAAGTGAGGACTTGTGCATATAGCACCCAACCTAGTATTTGGTAGCATACAAAACTCATCCTCTGTGATCTTTAAAACAAATGTTTAGAGATGACTGGTTTCAGTAATGTTCATCAACTTTGAGACAATCTGTAAATTTCTACAACACTACTGATAACTTTTAATGGCACATAGGGATACATGTAAGGAACAAAATTTGTGCTTCAGTCTCAAACTGTTTTTAAAGCTTTGTTGTAGATTTCTATGACATTCCCAGTAGCCTTCAGTGACATGTAAAGAACAAAGTTTGTCCTTCAAGCTTAGACCATTTAAAAAAATTTCATTGCAGAGCTGTCACACTGTGTATGACATTCCAGTAGTAAAAGTCTGTGCTCGGGAATGAGAGTTTTCAGAAGTACTCGTATTACTCTTTGAGTCTACTCTTACAAACAAGTCTTTAGTCAGACTGGAGTGTCCTCTGAAGTATGGTATCTTCGGATGCCATCTTTGGGGAAAAAACTTGGCTTTCAGCTCTTACTTGTAAATTCAAGATTGCGCTTTAGCTCATTGCTTTTGAGATGATGTATGAGCTGTAAACCATACTTCATAAGTGTACTTGCTTCAAACAATGTAATTCAGTTCAGACTGTGTTTGTACTCTATCTGATATTTTTAATTTTTTTTCCCCCTGAAAATGGTGACATTCGAATTCGTAATTTATTTCTAAAGTGATATAAGTACAGACCATTTTTTCTAAAGAAATTAATCACACAGCTTTTCAAATTTATCATGGGGGTAGGGTTCACCCCAGATCCCCAGATAGTAATTTTTTAATTCAAATTTTGGTAGGTAATGAAGGGAAAATGCTAGTTACTTCTATATATGCTTTAAAAAAATTACAAGCACTTGAAATGATATAAAAACTTTATACAATATTCAAGTTTTCATAACTTCAATAATCTTTTGCTGACCAGTCACTCTGCTATAAAATTTCAGCTTTCTGGCTGCCTAACCTCCTGTCACTGCAGTTTTAGATGGCCTGGGAAAGAGGTGGCTCTTTCACGACCAGTGTTTAATGCATTAACAGGCAGTACAGAGATGGGGTTTCTCTGCTCTTTATATGCTTTTTAAAGTCCAGGTTACCGAAGGTCCTTGTATGGCTGCCGCTGATGAACAGCATCAACATTACAGCTGTGTCCTGTAACTCCCCTCTCTACTTTCCTGGGAACTGCTCAGCCTTGCTGTTGCAAACACAGGTTGGAGGCAGCGGACTTGATGTTCTTTCTTACTGTAGTCCCTTGATGTTGATCATTACCCAGGGATTAGTTTCAGGTCATTAGCCCAGAGATAGACAAATATCCCATTGCTTCAGGTTTCCTGTCACTTCAGTAATTTGGTAGGTTCACCATGTCTCCTAAGGAATACTGTTTCTGGAGTTTTGTTATTTTTCTTATTTGCCTAGTAAATGTTGGTAACATCATCATAGTTTCATTGCTTTCCTTTTAGCAATTGTCAGCCCTGTGCTGATCGTTTTTAAGATTGTCTAATTGTGTATGCAAAACATACCACTTACTACAGGACTTAATTTCATTATATCCGCATGTAAGTCCATCATGACTAGTACCATTAAAAGGCTTTAATTTAAATTTTTAATAAGGGCTTTGATCCTGAAAATAATTACAAGCATTCAATTATAATTGTGTATTATTGATGTATATTGTGTATGTATATTACTATGCAGACAGCTTACTCACATGCAAGTTACTGATGTGCAAGTATTTGCATAATTAGATCCTTATTTTATCAACTTTTGGAAACAATTATTACCATATATGCAGTAACATTCTTCAAGGGTACCCAATTTTCTTTTCGGTAGTGATTTAGACACTTAGAGGCCTTAGCCCTAGAAAGGGAATATTTATCCTCCTAAGTGTGTATAAATGATTTTGGTGTTACGGCATAAGCCATCCCATTCAACTTAATGTCTGAAAAATTGACTAACCGACTGCTAATATAGATGTGTGCACACACATTTTGCTTTCTTCATTACTGAGGTGCAGCCTCTGCTGACAGAACATACACTTGCATTTTAAGTACTTGCGAAAGAGGATCTAACAGCTGAGGAATATAGAACCTACGAAAAACCTTCAGGAAATTTAGTTCAGTAATACTACAGTTTTCCTCATTACAAATCAAAAAAGGTCCCCTAAAATACATCAGCATACCTGTGCCTTTATGAAAGTGCAATGTACAAGTACATGTAGTAAAACTTGCCCATCTAGTTGTGTTGTTTGGGTTTTTTTTTTTTCCAATATATTTTCAATATTGAAAGAAAAATAGGTCTGAGAGAATTCTTTGATAAGAATCCAAACTTCTTTTGACTTAAAGCATGCATTTGTGTTTGGGGAGTATCCAAGAAGAATATTTGTATGACTATATCTCATCTCTCAAAACATGAAAAGATGTTTCCAGTTCAGCTCAATAGTTCGTTCCGCTGTTTCCCCAGCCTGCCTTTCAAGTTAGGTGTTATTCCTTGTGGACCAGAGGATTTTCCTCTCCTCCATATCCTGCCTTGGAAGACGAGTAGAGTAAGTGTACCACACTTCTTCATATACTGTTTCCTCTTTGTTTATCCCTTTTGGGAATGAGGAAGGGCCTCATGTTGTCACAGGTAATAATATCCTATCGATTCTTTAGTTAGTGTATTATGCAAAATACTACAGCTACCTTAGATTATGGAGAAGACCCTCATTCTGCTGTGCTACTGTTAATCTAAGTCGCTGATCACTGAACTAAAAGTGATTATGATAGTTTTGTTTGAAATACAAAAAAACATGGCATACTTGCAAATTTAATATATAAATATATATATGAAGTTGAAAGCAGTTAGGAACGAATGGATTGGGAAGTACTGAAACATGAGAATACCAGTGATAATGGGGAACTGTGCAAGTCTGATTCATTAGATGCCAAAGAATACAGCTCATTAATCGTGACAGAAAGCTTCTTTGGGTTAAAAAAGTGTGATTAAAAAGGGAAGTTAATCAACAATAAATAGATAAAAATGGAAAAGCCAAGAACACTGCATGTTACGAAAATGGGCAAGTGCTAAACAGTTATCAGAGTGTAAAACCAAACAAATATGAATTATTGTTTTCTTTACAAACTATTTGGCAGCAATGAAATTCTAAAAATGGCATAGGTCTAAAAATGGCATAGGTCTAAACATGCCTAAGTTTTGGTAAAGGACAGTGGAAGCTAAGCTAAAAATGTAATTTTTCAAAAATATTGGGCAGAAGATAGAAACTGTATGTCATTTAGAGGTAATGAAATACTCCTGATTTTTTTACAAGTAACTAACTAATGCATTGAATAATTTGGTATAAAGTTGAAAAATTTTGAACTGCAGGTCTAGGTAGCTTACCAAAAAATAATATTCCACCTCTGGATAAGGAGCTTTCTAAATTACTAATGTGGATTTTTAATCAATTAAGGTATCCTACGTAGGTTTAAGAAGTCCTCGTGAATGACTAATAATATTTAAAAACCATAAATGTGATGACTAGGGTAAGTACAGCTGAGGTAAAGTGACAGCCATTCTGGATAAAATCATGGTAAAGCTGACACAGGAAGCAGCTGGTAGTTAACTGGCGGTAATCTGATAGTACTAGTGGAGAGGAAGTCTTGTCTGATTTGTAAGATTCTGAGAGAATCTCAAGTCTGGCTGATTTGCTCCTTTGCCTTTGCATCATTCACTTAATTTCATTGTATGGCATTGCAGGAAAAGGGAGATAATACTTTTGAGTGAACAAATGGTATACAAAACCTATGTGTGTATGTATCATGTGAAAACATGTTAAATAGACCGAAAAATTTAAACCAGAACAAATGATCTCTAGAAGGTCTTGAGGGAACAGCCTCAGCATGGTGCTTGCTCTGATGTATGAAAGAAAGTGCAGGCCCTTGTATCTAATGAGGGGATTAGAGATGTTCAGATGAATGTTATATTTACGTGCTTGAATTCTTCTCACGTACAAATATCCTCCAAGTTTGAATCCTGACCTCTTTGCACATTTTCAGTTATGATCCTACTCAGGCCTACTTAGCTAATGAGGTATAAGATCATTGCCTGAGGTGGAAAGTCTATGGCACATCAGAATCCACAGTAATGTTGTTTTACGCTTGAGTGGAATTAGCAGTGAAGGGCTTGCCAAATATGCCGTGCTTTACAATTAATATTTTAAATATATATTGAAGATGCATGTATCGTTTTCTTTTCTTCACTACTCTATCACTGTATGATGTATCAAATAAAGGGGAATAAAAATATTTTTTTTTTTAGGTATAATTAAAAATCTGTTATGCTGCATGTTGCTTTTCACTATTTTGTATGTGACTAACTGAAATGGCTAAAGATTTTTAGTTGTGCTTAGCGCCAAGCTGAATTTTTTAATGGAAACTTTACCCAACATTTTTTTAATGCCATTTTTTCCTTATGTTGAGGCAGTGTTTGTGACCAATGATACCAAAAGAGTCTACAGGATAACATTGAGTAAAAGATGTGAATGTTACCTGGTATAGTTACTCTAAATTGTGTTGGTACTTTTAAAATGTGTTTTCAGTACATAAAATAATGTCCACTTAGGAAGGAATTAGCTTTTCACTTATAATCTGTTGCGTGTATTTTTCCTGGTTCTTATCATTGGAACATACATCTTGCCATTGAAGTTGCTGATTATTTTAAATTTTGATTGTTGGTGGTAAATGGCACAAACCAAATCAAATCCATGCCCTTTACAGTGAAAGGAAATACATACAACCCATGCAACATCAATCCCTTAGTTCTTTATTATCTCACAAAGCAATATTGCAGTGGTACAGAATAAACATGTTATATTGCGCTAAGCAGAACCTTCTGTTTCTTTATATAGATTGTTTTCTGAGTGATGAATCGATAACAGAAGCAGGGAACATGGTGCTTCAACTGGAAATGCGTTCTGTGTGCAGTTGATATGTCAGTTCGCTTCAGTTGTACCACAGGAGTACATGATAAGAGCATGCTGCTGCTTTATTGAATGGAGCTCCCTCCAAATCGCTCCTGCAACCGAGTGCTTAGTCCTCCTCGTGGCAATATGGGGCATTCTGTGCTGTGTCCCTGCTGGAGGCATGTGCTGTTAGAACAAAAAATGTTAGGCGAGTGTGTGTAATTTTAGACAAGATAGTTGAAATTTAAGTGCCTCTTACTCAAAACTGCGTTATATGTACTCAACATGGGATTACATAAAACTAGTAATTTAAACAGTACTGCAGTCAGTCTGTGTAGAATGTTCTAGAGAAAATATAGATAGCTGGAACTTATTGTATGACTTAATTACGTTGTTGAGCACGCATCTGTCTGATATATATATAATTGCTATTTGCAACCTCATTGAAATTTTACAGGGCTTTCTTGTGAATCAGTGATAATGCTGAGCTCTCCAAGTTGGAATGAACAATTGAGATGTTTCAGCTTGCCAGAATGATTCATTTATTAGTTGGCACCTGAAAATTATGAGTCTTGGGGGAAATGTTAAGGAATAATTAATAATTTTCATGTTATTAACGGAAAATGCTACGAAACCTGTCACTTTCTAGATGCAGGGCAAGTCAAGAGGGTGTGTTGCTGTGGAACATTGCAGCTGTGAGTAACTGGGGTTAAAAGTAGATTACTGTCTAAACCTGATTTAGAAATATCACTTTGCTTGTCACTTTTAAGTGCCCTTTTGGATTCAATTCACTCAATAGAAGTTGTCTTTCAAATACCACTGCTGATGCTCAGGGCGCAGACCCCTGGGCTGTTGTGTCAAGAGCAATTAGTCAGTCAGAGGTAGGCCTCCCTTATTTCAGCCCTACCTCATTCTAATTGAAGTGAATGAGAGCAGCGAATTGCAGGAATCTGGTTTAACGCATTTGTAACTTTGTCCCTGTGCTTTTAGTTTGCTTTTTCCCCCAGGTATACTTTAATACTGTGAGCTGGATTCCCCACATAGTAGGGTGCTCTCTCACACTGGAATTGTTTAAAATACTTGTCTAGAGTGTCTTTAAAACATAATACTTCCTTTTTTAGATCATTAATTTCTCTGAAGTCTGAACCTAAGAACAGTTTTCAAATAAAATTCAAGATGGAGTTGTTGCCAAGTGTTGCTTTTGTTACCTGGTTCTGCAAGTCAGGAAGTTACTGGGAACTCTGCAAAAGCAACAGGTTTGGTCTTACTGGGAAGTCTTTTAAATAGAATAAGGAACATGCAGGAAGCTCTTAACTAAGATCTGGTCTTCTGTCTGGAGAATGATGTGTAAAAAAGAAAAAAAAAATCGGTATTGCTGTGTCCTTAATTATTTTCTGTCCATCCTTCCGTGAGTCTTTGAGCCACAGCTTTCTGGTATTTGTCATTTATCAGGTGATCCATTAGGTCTGTTTCCGTCTGAGATCTATGCTATAGTACATTCATTTTATGGATGGAGAAACTAAGTCACAGTTGGGTTAACATCCAGAGGGTCATCAGCACGTAGAATACAGAACCTGTTTTGTTCACAAAACCCACAAATGCACGTTGGTTTTCTGTGATAAATTTGGGAGCTATATGAACTTGACAAACTTACCCTCATGTCACTAGTAGGAAATTTATCCTTGTTTGCTATGTGCCTGCTGCTCCTCTCTGGTCTTACCTGCGTAGGGATGCTGCCGGGCTGTGAGTATAAGCCCAAGCATAGAGAAGGCAGTGGACGTGGCTGGGAACCCAGCAGTCATGTCACCCTCCAGAATCCCAACTCTGAAGCAGAGACTGGACTTGAATTCTTCAGAAATACTCAACTTCTGTAAAAACTCACAGAACTTGAGGCAAAACATCTCTGCATTAGTGTATGAAGTATTGCAAACTTCAGTATCTGCCCTGATGATTTCAGCTGCTACTTCTGAAATTGGATAATAATTTAATGAAAGCAAAGATAATATATTTCAGTGGTAATTTCTAAATGAGTAATGTCCTTAAAGCACAAAACAAATCAAAATAAACTAATAAAAAATTCTGGTGTTTGAGTATATACTGTTGCCAGGAGAGCTCCTTGTAGTTTGTTTTTCCTTGTTCTCGCACACTCTTACCACTGGTAGCCAATGTTAGCTAAAAGGGAAAAAAAAAAAAAAGGACACTAGCACTTGAAATCTAGTTTATATCATTTTATATTACCAACATCTTCAAAGATAATAGCATCAATTGGCAAAGTCTGTTGGTACTGAAAGAACGTTACTTACAGTTGGCTTATAACATAAGTTATACAAGTATAAATGAACCTGCAAGTCTCTTGCTCAAAAGGCAACTTGGGCATTGCTTTTAGTCTGCTATGCAGTAGTAGTCTATTGGTGTTAGTTGTTGCTATATCTTGACATAGATATGTAAATAGGGATAGCAAATGCTGCTGTGGAGATGTGAGGAGAGATGACGGTTATTGATGCAACGCCTAGGATAAGCATCTCATTTTTCACTCAGTATCAAGATGCGTAATAATAATTGTTCAAGGCAATTATTGTACAGTCTGTGGTCTGAAACAACTGAGTTTTTGGCTTTTTTGTCACAGAGCTAATATGAAGCTCATTTTTCACAGAATCCCATTCAGTGTATAAAGGAGGACTTCTCTGTGCAGCCTTTACATAAACATTAATACTTTTACTCATAAAATTTAATTCTCTAAACAACAATTACAACAGAACTTTGGTGAATTTAATGCACACAAAAATTAGCATATATGATTAACTTTGATAACAAAGGAAAATTCGTTCTAATTTTCCTTGTTGAAGGATTGGTTTACTTAGAAAAATGCCTATAATGAAGATAACGAACAGAAAGTTAAATCACTGGACAGTATAAAAATGTTGGCATCAACCATATCCAGGGTTGTTACTGTACATGCTTAGTGACTAATATGGTTATCTACTGAAGCAGTGAAACAGATGTCACATTGTTTTTGACTTCCCATGTAGGATGTTACTTTATTTAGTTGGGAAAACAAATAAACAATGGAAGTGTTTTAAGATTCTAAGGTCAAAGCTGAAAGCTTTCTTAGCTCACTGAAGAGCCAGACATGCATGGAAGTATTAGTTACATATTACAGCTGTGACAGTGCTAATGTGTAACATATTTGAAAGGGTAAAGATTTTACATATTCTAAAAATATTTACTTGGGTACTCATTCACTGAGTTACAGAAGTAAAAAAGATGCAGAATAATCTAGCTAAAATGCAAGTAACAGCAGCATGTTCTCTGTACTTTTTATGGGGACCTTGTAGAATATGTAGGGTGCCACTCTGACTGGCATGAGAAAGAGGGTTAGATGTAGTACTGCTTTGCCAAGAGATGAGGAGTCTGCTCAGGATTAAAAAGGAATATTCTCCACAGCTCCATGTCCTACACTAAGAATGTGGTATTGAGGTCTTTAAGACATTAAGACAAAGATGTGTTATTTTAGGAGATTAGAAACTGAGAATAGAAATTGATCCATAGTAGCGCTCCCATACATTTAGTGGAATCCAGCTTTATATTTCCCTGTGTCTGCATCTACTGATTTGCATTCAGCAGAGGCTCCAAGAAGACTGAAATGTCCTGCTCCATGCAGCCAGTTTTCATTATTTCATTCTGATTTGTCTAGTGCTCAGAACTTTTTTCAGGGCTCCTGGGTAGTTCTTTTTATTTGAAAATCTAGGCTTCCCTCCCCCGCCCTTTTTTTTTTCCTTTTCTTTTTTTTTTTCTTTTTTTTTCTTTTCTTTTTTCCATTTTTCCTTTTTTTCCCCCTTTTTTCTTCATTTTTCTTTCCTTTTTTCTTTTTTTTTCTTTTTCTTTTTTTTTTTCCCTTTTTTTTCTCCCCCCTCCCCCCCCTTTTTTTTTTGTTGTTTCTGGGGTCAGTAGTTATCATGGTAACCACAGTCAAGTAAATGTTTTTTTTTTCCCCTCTTTCAAATCGAGCAATAGCTACAAAATAGCTGAGCAGTTTGAGCTTTATAAACTAAATGAGATTAACACATAAAAGTTAACACTTCATCATGAAGTGCTATAAAAAAAGATGTGAGTAGTTGGAGAATCTACTGAGTTGCTGTTAGGGAGGGCAACTGTGTTGAAAAAAATAAATTTGATTAATAAAACTCCATTTATAAATTTGTATATTTAATCTCACCTGAAATCTTAATAATGTTCTACTCTGGCATCTGGTCTAGAGAGACATAGAAATTCATCCTGTAATTTGTTCTTACTGAATCAAAATACATACTTTTTACAAGCCATACTATAAAAGTTTTCCAAAGACAGCCAAATCACTTAGCCCATAAATCGTAGTAACTTTTGGGAAACTTGTATTTTTAACTGCAGGAACACCTTTGATGTCAATCAGACCCTGATTGCAAAGGTTGCAAAGTTGCTTTTAGCCATTTTACTGGTAACCTTGGGTTAAAGATCTTGTGTGCTGGAGGTTGTGTAAATGTATAAAAGCTTGCCCATTCAAGCTGGTAAAAGCCTGCTTTTGTGTCATCTTAAATAGACCTGAAGATGTTACTCTATTCATATTGAAAGGAAGACGCTTAGGAAGTTCAATGAGAATCCATCTCTGAGGTGTTTTTTTTTGGTTTATGCTATTCTGAGAAAAGCGTGGCTATCTCTAATAAGTCACAGGGAAATTTTGTTTGATATTGACCCATTTTAATCGTGTGATAATAGAATTTACTTGTTATATGTGCATTATTTAAAGAACATTGCTAGTAATTCCTTTTTTGCAGTTACATTTAATTTTTCCTGTATTTTTAAAAACTAAACCCTTTTCCAATGTTCTTTTATAGCTTTTAATCCATTTCTCTGCATGGTAAATTACTCTTACTCCTTACTAATCCCAGAAGTTTAGGGGAACTATTTTCTTTTTTTTTGTTCTTTTTCCTCCAGGCTACCTGGTGATCATCAAGTCCCTGAGCAACGAATTAAACCATCTCTGAGCAGGGTCTTGGACTAGATGACCTCCAGGGAAGTCTGTTCTAATCGGAATTGCTCTATCATTCTATCATATAGGGAACATTGATTCCATAATGCAGTAAAACCTTTTGTGAGCTGGTAGCCGTAAGGGGGGATTATGGATTGGTCATTTATGATTTGTGAATGGCTGCTTTACATCATCATTAAAGGGCTAGTAGGAACAGGAATTCTCAGCGAGCATGGGCACAAATGTATCTTCAAGACGTTTGGGGAAAACGTTCTTTTCAGTTTGTGTTTTTTTTTAAACAGCTATTGGCATGTATATCTATTTTGAGTCTGCTTTAGCAGTAATCTTATCTCTATGAGTGATTACAAGTGTAAAAATACACAGCTTACAGAAGTAATTAGTAGTGTGAAGTGGTTTGTAATTTCAAATACGTTGTAATATTTATTTTCAATTACTTCTTTAACACATCACACATTTCTGCAGAGTTGTAATGGATGTAGGCTATCAGTTCTTTAGCTCCAGGGGGAAAGCAGATTTTCCTTCTACTCAGTGTGTCATGGTGCTTCATTTTGAACTGGAACTAATATCAACATATATATATATTTTTTTTTTCTAATGGTAAGAAAAGTAAGTGTTTTCAGGTAGTATTTTAACTATTGAAAGGAGCAAATTCATATAATCTTTTCAATAGGTATTTCTTTGCCTGTACACATCCCATTGGTCATCAAAACAAAACCCTCAATAAGGTACTTCTGTTTCTTACAGATCCCTGTGTTGTGTTGTCATACAGAGTTGTTCTAAATTCTGGAATGTTTTCTAAACTTAAGTGTGTAAATCTGAAAGGGGAGAGTTCTTCCCTTCTAACCTGACTCCCTTTGCAGTCAGGCAGAACTCTATATGTAGTAGAGTTTGACCCAATACATCCATGTACATCAAATGCAATTCATTTTTTATCTTGCAGTCATCTTCTTCAACAAAAATTCGAGTGCTGCACCATCAGAGGAGAGCTGGATTCAGCAGGCTGTCAAAACGGAGATCAAAGTCTACTGGTGTTGTTATTTGACCTGCCCTTGTTGTTTTATGATACTGTTGGTTTTATTTCAGCAATGAGGATATGCCCTTGTAAAAAGAGAAGATTGTCTTCAGACCCATGACCTCAACCTAGGTTGGGGTCATCTGCCCCCTACCAGATATATTTCTATTTAAACCATTGAATCAGATTACAGTATTTTACAATGAAATATGTATGCATTCAACTGTTCTCACATTCATCATAGGTGAGGTGTTTTTGTTTTGTCTGAAAGCTGTTTTCTTTCATTTCCTGATATGTTAATATTTCATAAACTTACAAGGTTGTTACTTAATTTTGTTAATAGACTTCTGTCATCAGCCAGAAGTATGACGTGAAAGTCTCTGCAAAAAGCAATTTATTCAGTGTTCACCATTCATCTTGCATTAATTTTTTGTTTATATTAAATATATCAGTGGGATTTCATCATTAATACTGGTTCTTGCTTCTTGTTCTTTGCTGAGGTGTTTTTTGTGGTTTCAAACAGAATTTTAAAAAATATTACAAAGATAATTTTAAAATGTTTTGATGTTAAAGGTGTTGTGTAATTCAGAGCAAGTATTAAGAAATAGTTTGAAACCACTATTAAGATTTATAAAGGAATCTTTTTTGGAGAAGAGGATTCTAATTGTTTCCCAAGCATGTAAAATATAAAGAAAAATTACCTAGTTGGTAAAATGATATTTAGTCCAAGGCATCAGGCCATAAAAAAGCTTTTTGTATTGAAGTTGTGCAAATCTGAAATGTCAAAAATGACTGGTTTTAGAGGTGAGAATACAGATGAAGGAAAACAAACTTTTCAATATTTCCATCCCCCAGTAGGTGGAATGTAGGTAGGCGTATATTGCTATAAACTAGTAGAGAGGAGTAAATATCAAATTAGGCAGAAATCAGCATTCACAACAGAGAACACTGGAGGAAAGAGAGTAAACCACCCTGTTCAGCAATTTCTGTTCTTACTTTTTCCAGCTCAGAGTGAAGAGACACACTGAGAGAACCTCATGTTTCTGCTTTCTGCTCAGTGGAGAGACTAGACTGCTCTGTCCATGCAGCATGTTGCATGAGCCGTAGTACGAAGATAATAGTGTGACACATGGTGACTATAAACTTCCTAAACTAGAGGTGTGATTTGTGTCTATTTATCTGCTGAAAGCTTAGACAAAAAACATATGGAGTTATACGGGATGTATTTGTTATAAAATTAGAAGCTTTTCTGTTTAATCCATTTAAAAAGTGAATTAAGAACCCTAAAACGTTGATTTCACAAGACCTTATTAACAGTTCTAATTCATGGAACCTTTAACAAAGGTCTCCCTCATTTTCTGGCAGTGCAGAGGGTCCTGTTGGGCATAGGTGAGATACCTGATGGAAGAGACAAGCTCCAGCTATTGTAACCAAGAAGGAGTCAGGTATGATTTGTATGGGGACCATCATTTACCATGAAAGGAGTAGCTGTTAGCCCTTATCAGGGGGACAGCAGGGTCATCCTGGAAATGGAACCACACTGACAAGGGGGAGCGTGGGTGATGGCACACTGAAACAGTTTCAAAATGAGGAGATGGACTGGTCCCTCTGTCGTACAACTCACTGCTGGGCACCCTTCCTATATCAGAAAGTCAGTCCACGGCCTGGGAGCAACCTGCTGTTTTCTTCTCATCTCCTTGAGACAGCAAGTAGAAACTGCAAATTTAAAAATTCATCTTAGCTGTATACCAAGAAAGGGGCATTAATATTTGTGTGTCTACTTTTATTAAGTGGAAGAATTTAAACTTTTGGGAGACTTGCTAAACAGATGGCTAAGTTCTTCCCTGAAGCTATTTAAACTCATAGTATGGCTGCTCTCAGAAAAATTGCTATTACTTGGGTATGTGCATATTGGTTTTTCAAGATGTATAATAACGTAAATCTCTCCACTTTACTGGAGAGTTAAAATGAATCCATAAAGTTGACGCTTATAAATATTCTCTATTTTGACTGGCTAGATATTTCACCTCTTTCCTGCAGGTTGTAAACAGGAGAGAATAGGAATTGCCAACAAATCAAATTAAAGAACATTGAAAGTGTCAGAGTGGTAGAGTTCATTATGCTCGTTCACAGAATATATGAGTCATTAAAATTCTGATATTGCTACAGAAAGACAGAGCTAGTAATGAGAATAAAAAAACCCCACATTACTTGCATTTCTCTTCTGGCAATGATTGTTGGGAAAATTAAGGATAATACCAAAATTATTACCTGATTCTTATGCAGTCTTAGATTTTCAACCCTAAGTGCCCTGCCTAACTGAAATGCTAGATACAGGACACTCTGAAGACAAGCAGTGGAGAAGTTCTAATCTTTTTGGAATTACAAGTAGAAGACTTCTGTGTTTTGTTATGAATTTTCTCATAATTTCAAGTCTTTCAGGTTTCTTTTTTCTTAGGATGAAGTTCTTTTTAAGAAAGGTATGTTTTGAAAGGTTTTTAATGTTTTCCATGTAGAATAGATTGTTTTGTTTTGTTTAAATTTGAGAGTACCTATGCATATGTTAGGGTTGTGCTGGGTGCTCTGTTTTGTTACAAAGGTACGTATGCATACACACTCAAACCTGTTTTTCCAAGAATCACAAAGTCAGATGAAATTCATCTAGCCTTTTTTTGTTTACAAATTGATACAGACCAACAGCATAAGTAATTAACAACAGAATATTGCCTTAACCACGGATGTGTTAGTGATGCTTATGTTCTCATGTCAGTTATGAATGCCAGCCTGCTCTCCTGGTTGTCTTTGCACATCAGTGATCCCTTTGTACGGCTCTTTCAAGTGCTGCTTAAGACAATGTAACTGCCACTTCAACTGCTTCTCTTGAGGAGACAAGTTTGTACCAAAATAGATGAAATGGCTGTCTCTGGCCTTGTCTGTGGATGACACTGAGCCGTTCCATGCTTCACATGCATTATGCAGCTTTGCAGCATCAGCTACAAGCACAGCTGGCAAAATGCTTAAACATTTTAAGCATTTCTAAGCGGTCTGCTCACAGACACTTTCTTGGCCTGCCCCAGGTTTCTGAAATACTAGTGCAGCTCTCCACCTCCAGCTTTATATCTTAAATGGCAATAAAATACTTCATATCTTTTTTATGATCTTGTCTAAAATCCTGGAGTCACAGCTCTGGGAATATTTCCTAAGTTTTAATGGGGAAGAAATACCACAACAATAGCTATTTTTATGATTTTCTGGAGTAGTTTAGTAATTTTCAGTGACTGTCAACATTATACAAACGATTGAACTACTGCATTTCTGTTATGCAGAAAAACCGTTAATTGGAACCGTCAACTTTTTCACCTTACTGCACATGCGTCCCTCTTTTATCAGGTTGTCCTGTGTGCAGTACACTTAATTTATTGTTTGAAAACGTGTCTTGAAATTCTCTCAAGATGGTATTATGCTCAGAATACAGCTGTAGATTGTTACCAGAACACTTAAGCTAATATGGTAAAATCACATAGCAAGTAATTTGAGGGCTAGCAGAGCCACTTATTTGCAAACGCTAAAGGTATGGTAGCCACTCTTCATGAGTCCAGCCTCTGTAGTGAACAACTGCAGGGTAGTGAAAAAGCCAGGTGAGTGTTATTATTTCCTACACCTCACCAGATGTAATCAGTGATACAGGTAATGAAGTGCAAACTAATTGCAGCTGCAACTTGGTCTGTGATTGTTTTTAGCTAAGAGTGTAGAACAGAAATGAATTGTGTTTGAAGAAAAATGCAATGTAAGAGGCTTTTCTAATTTAATGGGTTTCCAGTCATCATAATTTGATGCATCAGATATCCAACTCTAATATGGTTTTGTGTTTTATTTCAGAATATTAGGAAATGTTTATATCCAACTTTTTTATTTACATCAACCAAAAATTTCAAGTAGCCTTTTATACAAGCAAATCAAAGCATAAACATTAGAGATGATCTCTGGGCATTTTTAAAGTGAGAAAATAAAATGTGATTGCTTACACTGTATTTGTAGATGGGATGAACATAGCTCTTAAAATCAAATATATTCACTGGAGGCAAATCTGAAGTTTACTGACCTAACATAAAGAATAATTCAGTGATCTTTACCAACTTTGTAAAAGGATGCATTTTGGGTTTTTTTTTTAACCCCAAGGTATTCAGGGAGTGAAATTATTACTACACTATGTCAGAAAAAAATGTAGATTTGGTTTAAAAAGTGCTTGTGTAGATGAGTAAGAAGGAAAAAAAATGCAGTTTTGTACAGTGCATCCCTAAATATTATAGGATACAATTAATTTAAATCTGCTATGACTTTAAAACAGGTAGATTCAATCACTGTGAAGTTTGCTATTCACTGTGTCTTTGTGTCAGATTTCTACAATTTTGTCAGAATAAATATGCTGTGTAGCATGACCTTCAGGATCCAAGAACCCAGAAGAAATAGGGCTGCTTAAGCAGCGTAGGGATAGCAGCATAGACATATGATAGTAAGTTGGCTTTCTGATTGCTGACAATGGTGACTGCTGGACACCAAGGTGCATGAGCCACATCTGCTTGGGGAGATTGCATTTAGAAGCCATCATATGTAAATGTAGCTTTGTATTTTAATAAAATGTAGAATTATGATTTATTTCCATGATTCTGAGAGAAGGGAATTTTGGTGCTAGTGACCAGAGCCTTGCATTTGAGTAAAACTGTCATTTTCCTTTGTACCTTAATGATTTACTTAGTAGTAGATGTTTTTCTGTATCTATATTTCCTAGGATGCATTGTGACAAAGTGCCTGTAAATATATAACTTTGAGAAATTCAGTGTTAGACTACATCAGATTCTGGGGAAGGAGAAGGAGAAGGGATTAGGAGAGGGAACTGAGGTATGCTGAATGTGTGAAGACTATAGTTTTAAGGTGACTCATTTTATCTCATCAGTGTCTAAAAGTTTAGATTAATTATTGCATACCTGCTCCTAGGTCTCTTCATTGACAACAGAGAAAGCTTAGTAGACAAGTTTAGATGTAAATGTGTACACAGTAGGTGTTGCTTAGAGGAATCTCATATCTTCTTTCTCTTACAAATCTCTGTTCCAACTCAGAAGCAAGTCCTGTATGTGTGAGGCACGCAGATAAACTAGTGGCAGGTAACTAGAAGGTGAGGGGTGACGCAGAGGGATGTTGTGCATCTTTTGGTATGCTTCAGTTTCTTATTAATCCACACTTCGCAATCTGAATGTATAAACTCCTTTAATCAATTGTGCCAAGCAGCTGCCTGTTTATGAGCTGCTGCTGATTAACATGTCAGACCCGAGGAATTGTGTATTCATGTTCTCAAATGTCTGTCCTGGTAGTTTAAATGATTTTTTTTTTTTTTTAATTGGATTTTTATTGTTGTTGTTTGTTTGTTTGCTAAACGTATTACAAAAATATTTGGAAACTTATTGGCAAATATGTATTACTTCAGAAAGTAATGGAAAATCCATCAGCTAGCTTAGCCAGGAATTTCAGCATATTGTGATGGAAGTGATCCGAATAGTTTGTAAGTATTGAGTATAAAATCGAATTCATTCTGGGTATAAATATCATTCAGGTTAGTAGTTGAATTTGGCTTTCACTGTTTGAGAGAGTCACCCATTTTGTCATCAATAACAGCCCAGAGCAGATGAGAAGCAGAAATGAAAACTTAAAAGGTAAGGGATAGAACATTTAAAAAAAATATATTCTATCCTCTATCTGTAATACTTGCTTTCTCTTAATAGAGTGTTAATCCTGCCAGATTTTGCTGGATTATGTGTGATAGTTCCAGGATATGGGTTTTTTTTTAACCTGATAAGGACATGTCCTCAAATTATTGTGGTAGCAGGGGTAAAATGTCAGTTATTTATCCACTGTCCTTAGGCTTCTTATGAAACATGTCTTTAACACACCTTTGCTGTTCATTGTTTTAACTGTTTCGTTTATGTGCCAGACAGCTGGTTATTAAATTAAAGAAAGCTTCTGTTTCCTCATTACAGTTAATAATGCTGTAAGATAGAAATGCTGACATCCAAACCTTTCTGATTTTCAAAGGGATCTTCAGGCCTTCTGGGGTAATGTATACCATATCCTTGACTGGAGTCTTTCCATATAAAAATATCATGTTTCAGACTTAGTTTCAGAGGTAAGACAGATAATAATCCTTTTGTTTGTTCTCTCTTTGTCATCAAAGATTCCCTGGGTTAATACGTCTGCCTGTCTTCTCTGACCCTGGCTGTTGCAGCTTAGGGCTTTGATTCCAGATTCTGAAATGGGGATTTTGACCTTTTTTGTTTTGCCTTGTTGCCTTCAAACAAAAGGGGGAATATTTTAGATTGCTGAAAGCTATGTTTCTTTTTTTGTTTCTATAACGTCAAAGGAGATTTCAGTTTACAAATTTACAAAAGTCCTTTATGGTGTTGAGGTATGTGCAGATGAAGTTAGTTGTTGCTTTTGCTTTTCAAAAGACAGGTGGTCAGCTGAAAACAATGAAGAGAAGAAAATGGGTGCAATTCTGGCTTGTTTTCTCTCACATTATGTAATTTCTGTATATCTCTAGAAACTCATTTATCATATATGCAAAAGGAAACTAGTACACTCCACAGATTTGCAGGAATTCGATACTTATAGATTTTTTAGTGTTGAAATTTTATTCTTTCACTTCTAGTTTTTGTGATAGCCCTTGCAATGTTGCAACAGTCTGTGTTAGCTTGAATTACCAGCCACAAAGGTGTAAATTGTGCCAGTTCAGGCTGCTCATGGCAGCCAATGTGGGGTTTTTATGAGAGTTTGAGATAATATGCCTTAGGTCAGTTCTCTCTTTCTTATGTCAGTTTTGAAAACTATTTTGGAGTTCATAATTTCTATTAAATGTGCTCCAGTAGACTGTTGTCTCGTTGCCTTTTTTTCAGTTGAGGTAAAGATGTGAATAAATCTCACAGACACCGAGGATGTTTTGCATCAAGAATTTTGTCTATTGGTGAGTTATATTTGTACATGTGGATTTGTGATGGACAGTGTGGGGTTTTTCCTCATTGACAGAAGAAAATGATTCATACTACTGTTGAAGGTTTAGCTAACCAAAAATGACCACTGTGCTGGTGAACTTCACTCTAAGGTGTGTCATTGTTTCTGTTTGGATAAGTGATTAGGGGAAAAGGAAAATCCTTGAGTTAAAATTGAAAAACGCTTTATTTAGCAAATCGACAGAGTCTTCCCTGGTAAAAATCTGATACTTTGTGGAGTTCCAGAAAATATTCTTTGGACTCGGTGTGGTTTGCGAGATAAGTTCTAGGGGTGTAAGGTAGCAATTGCCTTAGTCTTTAGTAATCTTTCCACTGCTCAGTATGTATTCAGAGATGTCTTCTCTGCTTATGAACAAAAAGAAGATGACCAGAAGAATTATTTCTAGCTTCAACTAATAAAGTCCTCAGAGTCCCATAACCTGCAAAAGCACAAGAAAGATGTAATACACAACTAGAGAGAAAAATTTCCCTGGCCCCTATTGTCAAACTGTGTTTTTATCCTGGAAATTGAGAATATGTGTACTTTCAGAAATATTTTGTTTCTTTGCTCGTTCTTGATCTATTATATCTATTACTATTGTCATCTGTAAAATGCCAACTTTTCTGTTGTATGACTAATTTTCTTCAATAAAAATGGTTGGATTTTGTCACCATGTACTTCCTTTTAGATTGGTGTTTGAGTACAAGATGAAGAACATGAGAACTGGAGACTAAATTTTTGTTCACACTCTTACATAATCTTCTGGAGAGTATTCTGCCTTTCCTCCTTTCCAGTCTATGTCCCATTTTATGGTGGCAGAATCTAACCCTTGAAAACTAGTTAACAGTGCTATACTATTTATTGCTTGAAGCTTTTTGTGCTTTTACGCTATAAGAATGTGAATGCTTTTTTTGGGTTCTTGTTACATAACTTAAAAAAAATCATCTCTTTACTGTATTTTACAATAGAAGTGGATGGGATCAGCCACATGAAAATACATTTAGGTGTCAGTGTACAGCTAGCCTTAATAGAATGCAAGCAATTTTGCTGGGCTTATTCTTACCTAACATCTACTTTATTTTCTGCTTAGGGAAAGTCTTGTATTCAAAACTGCCATGTTAGTTGAAAGCTGGAGATGGCAGAACACAGATTACTCATAGCTAGTGCAAGGCCACATGACAGGTTACTTAATTTTTAGAGTAGGCTAGCACAGTCTAATCCTGGGGAATTGCGTGGAAGGATGCTTTGCTATATAGGTTACATTCCTACATTATTAATTATGTAACTGGAATGAAAATCTAACAAGTTTAATATTTAAACAAAACCTCTACCTGATGACACTGTGGTACCCCAAACAAAGAGTACTTGGTATGTTGTTGCTTTTCATACACAGATGTACTTTCATGCTTTGTTCCCATCCAGGTGGCAGAGAGTATGTACTGTCTGCCTTATGTCAACAGTTCTAAGGGTGTTGTATGATGTGAACCACTTGTAAGGACTAAGCTTTTAGTAAAATACTTTAATATTAAACTTTCCATTGGAAATCTTTACTATGTCCAGATTAGTCGCCAGTAATTGTCTCGTATATCTGCTACTTCTAGCAGATACTTAATTTCAGCACAATTTACCTCAGTATTTCTGAAATAAGCAATTTGATGGTCTGTGGCTTCTCAGTTATTCAAAATGTATCATAATTTTCAGCCATATATTTTCCCTTGTATTTTTTCGTAATGCATGGATCATGAGGAATAATTTAAAAAAGCATCTGAGGAGGTATTTGTTATTGACCTTGACAAACCATTAAGCGTATTACGTACATTTATTGAAGATTATAACTTTAGACCAAAAACTTCTAGGTTTTGTGGAAGAAAGTAAGCTCTAGTGTATGATAATGCTATAGAAATGTGGCTTTGAGAACTGATTGGAAAATGGAGATTTATTTTAGTCTGAAATTTAATTTGGTTTTTAGAATTTCACTGAAAGGAAATGCCCACTGTTATATTGTTTAGTGGAACATTTGGCTATATTATATCTATACTTAAGTAGCGTAACCTTATAGATTAAATTTTATAATTATACCATTTTTTAAGGTACAAAAAAGAACTGAAAGAACTTTCTCTTTTGTGCTATCAAAATGCAATTCACAAAAACTTAATCCTGTTCTCTAGCTTATTCTATTATTAGGCTGTATCAAAACTGAAACTAAATTTATGCATTTAAGCTGGAATCTCTTTTCCAGCTTTATTAGCCAACCCTCCCTACTCTAGGACTAGGAGATTAATTTCCTGTATTTCACAAAAAGTTTTAAAGATACATGTCCAACAATAATGAAATTTTGTGATAGACTCTGCACAGATTTGTTGCAGTATACCTTTATTTTTGTTAAAAAAGCCATTTTGAATTTTTTGTTTTAATTTTTTATTGTTAATTGTAAGACTATCTCCCTGTGCTTTTCTGCTATATGATGCAAATGCATACAGTTCCATAGCTGAAAATACTGTCAGCCCTTATGAGAACAAACAAAGCAAAATCACCTGAAGTCTCTGTAACGAGTAACCAGAACAGGTACCATTGCTTTTCCAGAGTGAAAAACTGAGGTGCAGGGAGGAGGGAAGTGGTGCCGGGGTTCATCTGTTGTTGAGCTGGAGATAGGCTGCTGGAAAAGTCATGTCCCAGTGAGTTGGAAGTCACTGTATTACTCTCTCAGATCGCTGGATGTTCACAGATGTGATGTATAGTGTTCTGCATTATACAAAACAATGTGGTGTGGATTATTTTTTTTTTGTCCAGATTTCTTGCTTTTGGAATATTGCATAACTCTTGAAATATTCTGTTTTTTTGAATGCCTTATAAGTTTACTTACTTACAGCCTTAGGAATAATTGTTGCATAATTCTCTATCAGAAACATTTCCAGCAAAATATGTCCATTCGTTAAATGACTATGTATAATTTTAAAGGCCTGCTGGCTCTCATAATTCTTTCCCTTGTTCCCATTTCTGTAACTCTGAGCTTTAATATTTAGCATCTTAGATGACATCTCTCCTTTTTTCCATTTTTTTTCTCTTTGTTTTTACTCTTGCATCCTTAATTGATACCATCTTGTTACATGGTTTTCAAAAGAAACTTCTTATCGCATTGATTCTATGTGCCAAGAAAAACCTATCTGAATGAAAAATAATTAAAATGGCATAGTAAGTTAGTCTGTTAGGCTGAATAATTGTCTTTCATTTCCTAAACGATTTTAAGTGACAGTAAGTGTTTCACTTGAGTTTCGGGGCTCTGATGAGTCACCTTGTATGTAGGCATAATGATGGCACTGTTGATGCCTCACTGTGACAGTCTTAATATAGCTGTAATTATGCTGAAACTATTCAATAAGTAAAATCACTGTATTAATCTGTATGTTTTCTTTCCAGGCTCCCACAGAAACATTTAGCTCTGTTCTTTCTCCTGTTCACCTTATTCTTAACACCAGACTTCTGCAGGGAGAGGGGAGTAGAAGTATCAGATGGAGTCATTCAGAAATTCTGATTCATACTAGGTAGTTTCTCCTTGCCTTCATGCTTTTCTTTTTCCATACAAGAATTTCAGTAATTCAGGTACAGTAACCATCGTATCTCCATCAAACTCATACCTGTATCTGTCTGTCAGTGATAGCAAATCAGTTGCAACAGTGCTGATAACTTCAATAATAAACTCTCCTATTTGACTTGTATGATGGAACAATAATATTGCCTTCCTCACACTCTGTCTAATCTGTTCGCAATGCTGCTATGCATAGGGTACAGCTGAAGCACATGGCTTTGAATCTTAACTACAAATATCATAATATTTTGATAACATTTGATAATGTGAATTCCATAATTAATCGTTTAATAATTTGGAAGGTTAAAAGTATTTCATAAAATTGAGAAGAATTGATTGCACTTTCCATGATTCTAGGAAGCGTGAAGTAACTTAACAGAAGTGCCTTTAATTATCACACATGTACCTTGATTAAGTAATAGGCTCATGAATTATTTCAATAGTTATTTTGCAATCTTCTGAATACCTTCCGACCGCAATTGCTACGAAAATTGTTTAGTCTTAAGTATACTAGGCAAATGTATATTTTATATTATTAAAAAAGTAAAAGGAGAGTAAAAATCTGTTACACTGCTGACTTTAAAGGGACATAGGGTAACAATTTTAATTCTCTGCAATATCAGTCACGCAATAGTTTATTTAAGAACATTTCTTGAAATCCAGTGCAGTAGACTGCAAGTAGTATTTTTATAGATAGGAATCAAACGGGATGCAGTAACAAGTGGGGCTTTAACAAAGCAGAATGCCTCGCATGTCTGTCCAGTTCCCGTAGAGTGCAGCTTCATTGTGCAACACATTCATTTTTCTGACTCTAATTGAGTTAGTAATTTCTTGCATTTCTCATATAGCTGGAATATGTTTGTATTTGAACCAAACTAATGTAATGAACCTAACAAAGCAGTCTGAATTTATATATGCAATGACCATGGATACTGCAGTTACTTTTTTCTAATGTCATGTATAAAATAATCCAGTAGTTCATTCTAAAAGAATCACGGTCCCCATATGGTTTATAACGTAGACTTTTGAAAAAATTTTATTTAGATCCTATGGGGAATGCTTACTTGATAATGAATTAGCATTTATTGACACCAATGCATCTATTTGCCTTTATACCTTAGTACCGTCAGACCTGTTGCAAACAAGAAAAATGTGTTTGGGTTTTTTTGTTTGTTTGTTTGTTTTTTTGTGAAGTAATCTCTACTTTTTGAGTTGAAATAATAAAAATAGCTCTGATAAAAACATTGAAGTTCCACTGCTATCTTTTGAGGAATGAAACCCGTCACAGATAGTGAGAACTGGAAGAAAATGTTTTTCGGTCCCATTTGGGCTGTGATGCTTAGCAATTGTCTAAGTGAAGTGACGAAATGTTGGATCTTTTGGTGAGAGGCTTCTATTATTTTAGAAAATATGTGAACTCCTAGAACACTTCTTTTGTGCTTATAGGACGTTTCTAGTGTCAAAAGTGTAAAGTATATGAACAAAAGTGAAGGAGATTTTTGTACAGAAATGTCTTAAAGTAGGGTCTCTCTGGCCCCTGATACATATGTAAGTTTACAGATGGACTTTGGATATTGTTGATCACATTGGCACCATGGCTAAAAATGGCTGAGAATCATTTCCTGAGGTCTTCCCAGATCCTTTATATCAAATTTGAAAATGAATAAATATTATTAATTCTCAGATTTTATATGTGTAAGTATACGGCTGTCATTAGAACTTACAACATATTTAGCCAAAGTTTTCTATCAAAAACTTTCCCTATACAGTGAGCTAATTTTAATCCATTTCACAGAATGGTAGGGGTTGGAAGGGACCTCTGGAGATCATCTAGTGCAACATGCTAAAGCATGTTCACCTACAGCAGGTTGCACAGGACCATGTCCACATGGGTATTGAATATCTCCAGAGAAGAAGACTCCACAGCCTCCCTGGGCAGCCTGTTCCAGTGCTCTGTCACCCTCACAGTAACGAATTTTTTCCTCATGTTCAAGTGGAACTTCCTGTGCTCCAGTTTGTGCCCGTTGTCCCTTGTCCTGTCACTGGGCACCACTGAAAAGAGCCTGGCCCTATCCACTTGACACCCACCCTTCAGGTATTTATAAGCATTGATAAGATCACCTCTTAGTCTTCTCTTCCCCAGGCTAAGCAGACCCAGGTTTCTCAGTCCTTGCTCATAAGAGAGATGCTCCTGTCCGGTAATCATCCTCGTAGCCCTCTGCTGAACTCTCTCCAGTAGTTCCCTGTCTCTCTTGAACTGGGGAGCCCAGAGCTGGACACAGTACTCCCGATGTAGCCTCACCAGGGCAGAATAGAGTGGGAGAATAACCTCCCTTGACCTGCTAGTCACACTCTTCTTAATGTACCCCAGGAGACCATTGGCCTTCTTGGCCACAACGATATGTTGCTGGCTCATGGTCAACTTGTTGTCTACCACAGGTCCCTTGTCCTTCTCCGCAGAGCTGCTCTCCGTCAGGTCGACCCCCAACCTGTACTGGTATACAAGGTTATTCCTCCCCAGGTGCAGGACCCTACATTTGCCCTTGTTGAACCTCATTAGGTTCCTCTCTGCCCAACTCTCCAGCCTGTCCAGGTCTCACTGAATGGCAGCACAGCCTTCCAGTGTATCAGCCACTTCTCCCAGTTTTGTGTCATCAATGAATTTGCTGAGCGTGCACTGTGTCCCTTCATCTAGATCATTGATGAATATCTTGAATAAGACTGGACCCAGTACTGACCCCTGGGGAACACTGCTAGTTACAGGCCTCCAGGTGGACTCCACCACTGATCACAACCCTCTGAACACCGTACTTTATATTTACATTTCAGCTTAAGTGGTTAAGGGTGATGACACTTCTTTATGTATCAATGATTAATATAGTTCTTACTTTTCTTGTTAAAGTTCATGGATGTGAGATTGACTTGCATTGCCTCAAAACTTGCAATGTCTATTTTATATAAAGTCTCAAGTTAGGAAGAGGTTTGTCACTACCATCTGTGCTGCACATAAACACATTTTTTTGCTGTTTTTAAAGTGGTAATTCTGGATCTTTCTCTTTTCCTGAGCACAGATTTGATATAATTTACAAATAATTCTCTGAGTTACATGTTTATTGATAAGTATTAAATAGTTTAAAAAATCAGGTTACGAAAAATCTCTTTAAAGTAATTATTAAAATGGAAACACACAGTATGTTGAATGCAACAATATTCCACATCTGGCCAGTATTCATGGCTGGTCGTGTGCTGTGAATAAACTGAAAGCACCTATGTTTGTATTGAATAAAGTATAGTTTGATTTTTGTAAAAATAAACTTCATAATAATAGTTTATTTATTTGATTCAGAACACAGAACTTAAAGAGAAAATTAGTTCAAATGACAATAAGGCTTGAGTCAAAAGTAATGGTTTAAAAAAAGTCAGTGGAATTTATATCGTATCTTTCTAAATCTCCAATAACATTGCAGTCAATTAGTGTGTTTATATAGTTTTGTTCAGAGTACATACATTGGGTGAAGTCCTGGCTGCACTGAAATCAATGTTAGTTCCATTCATTTCATCAGTGCTTATTGACTTAAGTAGATTTATTCATCTGCTCAAGGTAGACATAACGTTTATTTTTCTTGCTGAATAAATACTGTTTGGTTTTCCTTTTATGAGCCTTAGTTCATGCAGAGCCTCTTCATTTATCTGCATGAAACAGTCAAATATGAGGATCTTGATCTATGCATGTTAGGTTATAAAGAAGATTTCAGTCCTTCTGCATTTCAGGCATCATTGAAGCCTATGGGAGCTGGAAGTGTTTAGTGCTTTTCAGAAGTTTTCAATATGAAATCTAATTCTAAAAGGACTGAATAAATTAGGTATTTTTCCTCCATGCAATATGGCTTTTAAACACTGAATGAGCGATATGGTGTGCAAATGTGCACTGAACATGGTTCAGTCCTAAAATAGAAATTATACTAAACTGCTACCACACACTTTTCTAAATTGAGAATATAATTACTTTGTGAATCACTTGAAGAAGTCTTGAGCATGGCTTGAGGGAGTCCACTGTTGATGTTGCAAAGCAATTATACTTTCAAAGGGTTAAATAGATACTATGAAACCAGAAATTAGTTCTTGTGCTTTTCCCCATCTTCAGCATTGAAGACTAGTCCTATATATTTATACTTTCACTGCGTGTCTAGTGTTTGTCCTGCTCGCATTCATTGTCACAACACAGTGTAGCTGTACGTCCACAGCAAGTTTCTCAAGTTTTTAAAGGAAATTATGGTGCAATTCAGTCCAGACAACACCCCCCCCCCCCCCCCATTTGTTTACTCATTTAAGGATGAATCATTTAAGCTGTCCTTCAATCTGTGTAGAAAAATAAGCAAACATTATTTCTCTTGTGCATGGGAAAGCAGTGTTTTTAGATCTGTGTCAATTACTTTACTCCAAATCAGTCTGCACTTCCCTCCAGCAGGCAGTTAAAGAGCTGTTACTTGATAAGCAGTGTTAACTCTGTAAAATAATATGCATCTTGTCTTGAAATACATCAGTATGCCTAAACATTTTTTTTCCCCTAGGTAGCTCCTCATAGTGCAGCTTGCACTCAGCTGTGTAGGATTCCTAGCAGCAGTTCAGGTACACCCCTTCCTAATGAAGATGCAATTACCTGTAATTGGTTGATCTAATAGAATGCTTAAGGGTATCTCACGTGCTAGACAAAACATTTGGATAGAGGTGCCAGTTTTATTTCTTTGGTTTAGTTAGAATAAAATTTTTTTGTTTCTGGTTTGCTGACTTAGCGTGAACTTGAAAATCAGCATTTCTAGGTCTACAATTACACTCGATTTTACTCTCACACCAAATTTCAAGTAATTATTAGTTATATAAATTGTATGATAAAAAGTCTAGATATTAATTTTTAATGAAAAGATCTCAATAGGTCACAAACAAATCAGTGACTTTTTTTTAAATTTGGTTTTAACACAATTAAGTTAGAATATATGCAGAAAGTTGTGGCATAGAAATGATTTTGAAAGAACTGAAGTTGATGTAGAGTGAGTTGCGTGTGTTTTTCCTATGTAGCTAAAGGGAATATGTTTATTTTATAACCTCTTGTTTGTGTGGAGTATTCCTTTGAGACTATGTGTTCTCAGAGTTAGCTGCCTAGGATCCTGCTATAATTCTAGTTTCTAAATCTCATTTTAATCTCCTTGTTGGGCTAAACAAAAGGAAATAAAAATGCTTCCTTTATATTTTTGAGGTGCAGATTTTGGCATGCTAATCTGTTCAGCCTTTCAGAACACAAAAAGCTCGAGTGATTTTGCTGAATCCAGTTAAAGCATACATAGTGTGATTGGAGATACCATACAAATGATGAGAAATGAGGGGGTTTGTTTCATATTGAGTACCTTTAACTCTTTAGCACTCAGTGTTTGAAACTGAGCAGTATATATCTTGAAGTTCCATTTTGCAGTTTGAGGAAGACAATTTTTTAAAAAAGAACCAGAGCCTGACATTTGAGATCCTTGCATTCTGAACACCTACTTTTGGTAAAATAGCAGGTTTTAATGACACTACTAGCATGTAAAGCTTTCCTTGCCTCTATTTCCTTGAATATCCACATATATGAGGAAGACAAGCTTATATTGCTTCAAAATGGAAGATAAAATGAAGCTGTATCACACATGCAGATAAGACATAAGATACAACATGCAACTTGAAAGTACATAGTTGTCATATTACACAAGAAATATGAATGTTAAAAATTATAAACCAGGTGATGTTAGCTTGGCAAGTTCTACCTGTATTAAAATAGGAAATGCAGAATTTATATGCTTGTAGAAACCAGAACTTACAAGCAGTAAGGAGAAATGGAAATTGCTGTGCAAAAAGAATTACTTTGGTCTTCATTCACGAGTTCCAAGTAGGCTTTGTAGATCTTCTACTCCACCTTTTCTCTATCCCCTATTTTTATAAACGCAGAAATGTCTAATGAGGAATCCACAAATACATCACAGACAAATTGCCATCTTGGTGCAATGATGAGTTTTTAGGATAAATCAGAGTACTTAAATTGGTTTTACCTAAAATCACCTTTACTGTGCTGCTATATATTTTGTAGTTGTATTAATATTTGAGATGTAATTGAAGTCAGCCTAGTAGCTGGCATAAAACAATAAGTGAAACTGCTTATCAGGACTAACTTTTCATTATATATACATAAGCATATATATATTCATAGGTCTAATACAGAAGAAATGTCTGACTGTTTTTGACAATTTTAGTCTGCATATATATTGATACATATAAATACAACTATATACATTTATACTACATGTGTATGCTTTTATATATACTGTATTTGCATACGTATGTATATTTACACATATTTCAGCAAAAGTAACAATTCTCTTCCTCCTAGAAATATTTTTTAGCTCTGTTCTAATCAGGTGTTTAAATCCTATGTCCAGAATCAGGCTTTATATTCGCATTGTCTTTAGCCAGTCACAGTGTGTCCAAATATAATCAGGAAATAAGTAGTGGGTCTAAGTGTTATCATTTCTGCTCTATTCCTTTGAAGTTCATGCTCTTCTCAGAAGCTTTCCCTGTGTATGTAATCCATGCTTCAGTATTTCATGTATTCATTCACCAGGAAGTACAGCAATAATTCTTCCATATGTGCATTTATTGTCTGTTAGAGAACCTGTGTAAATACTCCTTGAGCTAGAACAGTGAGAGCGTAAGCATTCTGCCTAACTTAGTTTCAGTATCTAATTACTCCAGCCTGTGAGCACCATGGTTTTCTGTATAAATTCTGTCACACAGTTCTCATTGACTGGCAGTAAAGTTGGTGGAAGTCAACTAGAACAAGGGCTGCAGCTTCTAGAAGTCACAAAAATCATAAATTTGCTATTGTACAAAGTATTTTCTAAAATATTGATTACAAGTACTTAGAGTATAAAGCAAAAATTTCTCAGAAATGCTTAAAAAAATATGTATCTGTTTAGTTTGTAAAACATTGTTTCCTAATGAAAGCACCTGAAATCTGAGACTCTCCCTTGTAATATTATACTTTCTTGCTTCAAGGTAATGTATTTCTATTTTGTTTGGATAGGACAATGAGTTGTACCAATGCTGTACTTTCACACAGGTAAAGATTTTTTTCAAGAATCGGATTCGATAGGTGTCTGTTGATTTCATGAAACTTTTTGAAGTTTTCTAGCCAGTGTGGAAGCTAAACGCTGCCAATAAGCATATAGCTCAACAGACCTGGTTTTGAAATAATAGTCAGAAATACAGAGTTGTTCTTGCACCTTTTTCCTGTGATTTGATATATGAGGAACCTTGGCTTATGAAGTTTACAGGATGTGCATTTATATGAACCTTGTCACTTTTATGAGTTGTGTTACTTATTGCAAGCAGCATGGAGGATTTATTATGCAATAGTTTTCACATTTTCTGTAGCAGTGTTATTTTTCTAATGTATACAGGTATGATTTTCCACTTCAGCAGGGTAATGATGTCTCAAGGGAATGACATATGTATAAACTGAAATTGCAGACAAAGAAGGGACACAGAGCTGTTCTAAGCATTTCTGGTAAATGTGATGTTAGATATGGCCTGATTGCTGGCCATATGTTTGAACAGCTCTGGAAGCGAGATCACCACAAGGGGATCAGGGAGGGTTTAGATTGGTGATTTCCACAGCTTTGTTTGAGAAGGCAGACATGAGCGAGAGATCTGACCATGCCTTTTTCAAACAGTGGCTCTGGTTCTGGGTACTGTAAATTTATGGGACCCTGCAGCGTAGGAGTATGGGGGTTATAGTCTGGCTGCAATTACAACATGCAGATGATGAAAGGAGGAGGGTGAAGCAATCGCTGTAGTGATTCAAGATCGTACACGTTGTACTGCGTCCAAGATTAGTTCTCTGCCATCAAAATAAAAGATTGTGTCTAAGCTGCTTTAGTTAACTTTGTGTTTGGTAAGGATTGACTACAAATCCTCACACATGCCCAGTCTCTATTGCAGAGTCAGGGTAATCAAGATTTGCAAGCTTTTGGAACAAATAAATCCCTTGTATTTATACAGACAGATAGAAATCTCTATGTATATAGCTAGCAATTTTTTTGTCTCCTGACTGTTCTAGATACCTTTGCATGGTGTGAATAACTGAAATGTCTGTAAGGCCTATAAAGATTTCGGTGCAGCTTTTCTCAGTCCTGGGATGCGAAGGTACAGGGAAGGATGCATTTAGTGCAGCTGAACTGCAAACAACTAACAGGCCAAATAGTCAAATAAGGAAAAGGTTCTGGATAGAGGTATTGAAAGTAATAACCCTCATAGTGAAATCAGTCAGACATGCAATTTTCTTGTGAAAGTAAATGTTGAAATCACGTAAGCATTAGATTATTTTTAGTCTTTTTTTCAATATATGGAGTTTAAGACAAATTTCAAAGGAATGACAGAACTCTTGATGTTAGTAGCAATACAGATTTGCAAGTTTTCCTCAAAGTAGAGGTCAGGTCAGAGGGAGAATGGAGCTGAATACTCCATCTACTCTGGAGGAGATGGCGACTACTAGTCTTCACGAAAAATCTCTCCTTGTGAGCAGCATGTATTGTGATACTGAGTGACATCTGTTTCTGCAGACCTAAGAAAGCAGGAATGTTTTCATGATGTTAAGTATTAATAGTGATAAAACAAAATTAATAGATGGGAGTTTTTTTTAAAAGCTACATGTAATCGAGGTATTCAAACTGCAAGTCATTGTGTGCAGAAGGTATTCTTTTCCAAAGGCAGCGTAGAAATTTGAAAAAAACCCTGTGATTTTTAAGGCTTTTATTATATGCTGTAATTCACTTTAAACTGTAACTGTTAGTTTTAGGGAGGAAGTTTTGTACCACATAAAAATGTGCAAGGCATAGAGCCATTATAAATGAATTTTCTTTTTTTCAGATCATACATGTTAGAAAATATCTTCTTTGCTGAAGGGTGTTGATAAACCTACTGATTTCAATGAAATTATCTGTAGCAGCTTGATGCGGTTTCTTTTTGCAAAATATTCTGGCTATATGTGTGGCCTGCTTACATTTAATAAATGACTATTTTTGTTTTGACATTAATGTAAAATACTGCTGGATAAAATAACATGAATTTGGAAGATATTTAATGGGATACAATATTCATATAACTTGTAAAGCCAAACTGAACAATGTTGGATTTGGGTTTTTTTCAAATGAAATTTAATTGAACATAATGTTTCGATAGACATTGCTAAGGTGTATATTCGTTAGTGTGTACATTAAAAGCCTGATTACTGTGCTACTATCTGCTAATTATTTGTTATCAGTATTTTGCTCCTGCATAAAATTAGGCATGTCTATAAAGTCTATTTCATCAAAAATACCATAAAAAGTCTATGGAAGATTTCAGATTAAAGTCCAAATCTTGTTGTGATTAATAAGGACTGACAATTTTATTTCTTCCTGTAAGAAAAGGCAGAAGTGAGGTTGGCCTGTTGATCCACAGGAGAATTGAATTTGACACAGATGTAGTTGTTAGGGAATAGTCATATTTTAGCAATTAAGCACTCTGTATAAGATAAGGATTAATCCTAAGAAAACATTACTGATATTAAAGTCCCAAGTTATTACTGATTGTTGTAAGTATGACTAGAGAGTCCTGTCACCTAGTAAGACCGAAGAAGAAATAATTTAAAATTTATTTTGCCTGTGTTATGGAACTTCATTCTGGAAACAGTTGTAATGATATGAGTCATGCTTTACTAAATGTCCTTGAGATTCCAGTCTTGCTTTTAAACAGGTAAACAAAATTAACCTAAACCTCCCCCCCCCATTTCCTTTTGTCCAATGTTTTCCCTATTGTTTAAAGGAAAGGTTCAAAAAAAAATTAGAAATAAAATAGAAAATTTAAACTTAAGGCAAAATTTCACCAAGTGTTGTAGCAGCTGTGTGTGGTGTAAAGTGGGGAGGGAGTGGTGACCTTTTGGAGCACGTCACTTAAAAGGAAGTCTAATTGTTAAGAATGGCTTAGAAACCAGGAAATAAAACTTAATTTGAAATTTTATGGATTCCAACCCATATATTTACTTTTATGTACCATGAAATACCTACTTATATGTAAATAATGATATAAAATTATTTTCAGCTAATTATTTATCCTATGTATGAATGGAAAAAATACTGTTTTCATGCTTAATTATGAAAACATTTTAGTCTTCTGAACAATGTAAAGCATGCATTTAAAATTAGTCTATTTGTAAAGAACTGTTCTTCTGTTTCAGTATGCTAGCATCTAGCAATTTATTAAAAAAGAAGAAAATCATTGTCTTAATTTAAATAATAACAGATACTCTTTCATTGCTTCAGGAGAGTGATATGTTCAATTGAAAACACATCCCTGTTTTATAACCCTGAGACAATTAATCCTGCCAAACATTAGGCATCGTCTACTGGCATGCCTTGGTAAGAGAAAATACTTCTCTTCACAGTGTGGGGCAGCCTCGGTGTTCTCCCCAGTTCCTGTTTGAAATCCCATGTGTTCCTAACATCATACTGCAATGTACATGGACAGCTATAAAGTATTTCAAAGTAGACAGTGAAGAAGTAGCTATAAAGCTACTTCTTATGTGATGCCAGTATCTTATACAAGTGATAGGCACTCACCCATCTTGTGAAATGGGACAGTTAACAATGTCGTAGACTTCAGCTCACCAAGAGGGTTTGGTATTCAAGTCAGATGTCCTGTGAACATCGTTAGACCATTGTTAGCAGAACAGGCATGAATGTTAGATCAAAGCTAAGTTTCCATTACACACCTTCAGTAAAAAAGACTTTCGAGCTGTGGAAGAAGCAAGCATGAGTTGTGGAAGCACAAAACCTGTCTAGCGATAACTTGGATGATGTTTGAGATTGTTCTAAACAGTGAGGAGGAAAAGCCAGTCTGAAGTCTGATCCATGGTACATTTTTCATCCAAGTTCTTTTCAACTTAAAAAGAACATAATTATTATTTTTCATATTGGGATTTTTTGAAAGGGAGTTTCATTAGTAGGGAAGGAAAGAACCATGAATAGGTATCATTAAAGCTTGAGCCATATACAGAGGTGTAGACAGGGCATGTACCTTAAAGAGGGCTGAGCTAATGGTCGCAGGTATCCAGTTGCTTTAACTTTGCAGTATCATTACAACTGCAAAAAATGAGTAATTTTGCTGAAGTGAAAAAAAAAAAAAAATCAATGGTGCTATTGATGTGCTTCAGCTGAGGTGTACGTGGCATTTAAAAGATGAAGCATGGAGCCAAAGCTGTCAATTTCATCATAAAATTGTACTGATTTTACGTCGTTAAAACCCATTAGTTGGCTGAACTCTTGCACACTGGCTATGTTTCAGGAAGTTCTTTTTGAATGTCAGGCACTTGCTTGGGCAGACAAATTTCTCTCATAAATTTCTCAAGGTTAGTGAGGCCATCCTGTGTTTCTTGTGAGTACTTTGCCAATTCTCACGTAGTGTGGAGACAGACAGAAGTATCAGAGACAGATGCCATTTTAAAATATTTTTTAAATAATAGTATTCTTGAATATTTTTATGTGGCTGTTTTTGTTTAGGCTAAGTATTGATTTACTTATTTAGTAAATGGGTATAAACCAGGTTTGTATAACATGATTGTCATGTAAAGGAAGTATTGCTGAAGACATTACTGTATCATTTCCACATGTTCCGCTGGTCTAGGAGACAATAATTGTTGCGTACCTGGGGTTTTAAAGGGCCGTAAGAATGGTATGGTGCTAGAGCAGGAATTGCTTCATGTTACTTATCTTCAAAAGATGAACTGTCTCATTTCATTTACAAGAGAAATTGAGGAGAACATTAACCAAGAGACAGAATTAGATAAATTTCAGGCTAATTTTATTATTTAAATATATAACAAAGCTAATTCAAAATGCAGATCTGAAGAGACCTTTACTTTTGTCTTCCTTCCCTATGCTCTGGGGTTTATGCTGGGATCTGGCTTGCACTCAAGTACAGCTGAACTTCTTGCTGGTGTTTGCAGCAGACTAATTAGTCTCCTCTGGGAGGCATATGGTTAGCTCTCTTTAAAGAGCTGCTGCCTGGTCCTTCCCAACATGTGGTGACACATGGTGGGATAGTTTCCTTTAAAAGACTGTCAGCTACTTTTAGGTGAGTTTTCATTATTGGATTCTAGATCTGCTGGAACAACTTACTTTGTCCAGTTCTTTTTCCTGCTGCAACTAATCACAGATTCTTAAATGTTTGGGCTTCACTGGGAGGGTAGCTCCGTCCACTTAGGAGTTATTGACCCCTGCCACAGACTAACGAGATTAACATTCGAGGAGGATGTGTCAAAGATGTAGAGAAGTCTTTTGCAGTAAACCATATGGTCCTCAGGTCTCCTCTGCACCAAATGTTTTTAACAAAATATCTGTGATGGGTTTCTACAGATTGCATGAAGCAATCTTCTGACAAACCAGAAAGAAATCCCTTTATTCTTGTCATTCTTGAAAAAGCAATGATGATGGAATAAAATGTGGCAAAAAGTATAATTTTATCTGTTGCTATTCTTGAGTAGTACCAGATTTCTTGCAACTTCTGTGTTACTGATAGGGAAAAAGAGAGGTGTTTTGAAGCCTAGAATACTACTCATTCCAAGCCTTTACTTTGGTTTCTGAAATGTGTAAATTTTGAGGAGAAAAAAGAAGCAAAAATAGACTAGGTACCTCTGTAATTGCTTTCACACCTACCTGCAGATACCTTGAGTGCAAGTAATTTGGATTTGGCAGAACTGCCAGGTTAGATGAAGAAACAATAAACAGCTAGTAAGAATATTTGCAGATGAAGCTAACAAACTGTAGCTGTACAGGCAGAGTTAATTCAACCTAGTGTTATTAAGAGAGACCGAGGTATACATACTGCAAAAATGAGAATATGCTATTTCTTGTGTTTTGCATCTAGTGGTCTGCTTATCCTATTGTCAGTAGAGTTTAATGGGGGAAGATGTGGTGGACAGGATGAGTCTGTTCCACTCCTTGCAGAATCTACTTTCTATGTTTGTGTGCCCATTAGGTGCCTGATTTGAAAATCCACTGGAACTTCTTTTATCGAAAACACGAGAGTATCTTTGTAGGCAGGAAAAACTGATATTGAAGGATATGCTCTAAAGGAATTTCTTTGTTGGCATATGGAAAGAAGACTTGAGCTCTTTCGCAGTTCAGGTATGTAGGGAATGGAAAAATGCTGTCAATTTTACTTGTATTTAATCAGATACTTAAAGGCTGGATGCATCACTCAAGAACATGGTGTGGACTTGTAACACCTTGTGGAGGTCTGCAGGTCCAAAAATCAGTGATGAAATTCCCAGAGATTGCACATGTCAATGTTATTTAAAATGTCATTTAACATGGCATGGAGCAACCCCAGTGCAAGCTTTTAATGCATCTCAGCATCATAGTACTGGTGATTAGGAGGACAATGATAGACATTGATAATGTTGAAGCAGATCTATAAAATGAAAGCTAGACTTAGGCAAAGAACATATAATTTGACATTTTTAATGGAAAATGTTTTATTTTCACATCTTGAAGTAACTTGACAATGACAGTAATAAGATAAGCAAGGTTTCTGTATTAAAATTTTTTTCATTTGTGTTTTTTGATTTAAAATTACTGATTTTAAAAGCACCTGATCCTGAAATCATTGCCTTGCTAATTTCTTTATGTCACTACCACTAAGATTACAACATACCAGTGAAATTATTAGAAGGATCATTTTTTGTGGACAAGTAGGGAAATGCAGGTAGATAACCTGGGGGAAGTTAGTCATGATGCTTCATTTGCTAATTTTTAGGATTTTTGTTTGTGTCCTTGTATAAATTGAATTCATGATGACAGTTGGGTTCAGTTCATTAATGCATATACAGAAAGTAGGCAGAAAAAAAGGGGTACAGAAACATCATCTCATCTGTTATATCTGACTCAGATATTTCAAACCATGGGATATTTTTATTATTTAAAGGTCACTTCTTGAAAGATTTTGTGAAACTTTCGTCACATCTGTTGTCACTAATTGGCGCTGTGTAATTTTACACTCCACAGTTCACTAAAGAGGTGGAAGTTGGTGTTAAATCTGATGAATGTGACTTATTTCAGTAGGCAGTTCCAGGACAATGATTTGAAGTATTTCAGAAGTCACAGAAAGTGCAGAGCAGTGGGCAAGATACCATATAGGCTTTTTACAGTCATCACTGAAAGACATGAATTGGCATCTCTTAAACAGCCATGTTACTTCCTATAGTGAGGGATATAATCATATTAATGAAAACTGCCTTTGTATTTGCACAATCTAACATGATCTTTTGCTTGTGTAGTTTTCTAATCAATTTTGATGTATAGTAAGTGGAACAAAAGCTTTTTTCCCCCCTTCTTTTTTCCTTTATGATAAACAAAGTCTCCTTTGGTTGAAACTAAATGGAGCTACTTTTTCTCAGTGTCATTATTTACAAAGAGATTGAAAGCTGTGCCACTGGAGTTTTGCATGTGTTGCTGACAAACAAGATGTTATAGGAAAATAGCCCCAAGACTTAAAGATGTTGAGTTGCATTTTCTGTACTGAATATATTAATTTCCTCTTGGAAGAGAAGATTTAGGATAGTTCTGTGTTCGGTCTTGCAAAGCAATGCCAGAACCTAGTCTAAGAAAATAACATTTGCAAATGCTGTATCTGTGGTAATTTTCTGAATTGCTGCTAACAAGACAAAAGAAAAGGAATTAAAAACTGAATAAAGCAAACAAGTTAAACCTTCAAAAATAAATCATCAAGCTTCTAAATCTTACAGGTAAGTGGTCTTGGTTCCTTCACAGTCTGCTTAGATGGGCTGGATTCTGCTGAGTTTGTTTAGGAATTCAAGGGAGAAAAGCAGTATGAAAACTTAGAGTCGAGTTATCTGGATCGAAAACTACTTTCCACGTCTCAATAAGTATTGGGTAAGAATCTGAATGGAACAAAATTAATTGAGGAGGACTAGTTATATGAATTTATGCTGTTGTGATAGGTAGAGACACGGACAATTTAAAGTGTGAAAATCCAATGCGAATTTTATTATATTAGCAAGCGAACAAGAGCAAAGGCAGCGCTGGGCGGCCGGGGAGTCTGCGCTCCGCCAACGGCTCGCAACTTCCCGCCTCGTGTAAGCACATTATATACAGTCTCATTTCCTGCATTCGTGATGTCGCAATCAGGTCGATACTCTGCGCATGTTCCTTCTGTTGCTGGGGGGTCTTTCTCTGCCTCCTGGTGATCGTAAGGATGAAGGCTGAAGGTCTTCCTCATTGTCCTGTGGGTGGACTTATGCAAGAATGTGACTACTCAACCCCCTCAGCTACGGGTCCTGTTGACTTATGCAAGAATGTCCTTCGGTTGGGCTATCAAGCCTTGCGGGCACATAAATCTTCCATCCATACCTTCCCATACAGGTTTAATGAACAAAGCACAATATGTTACTTATTACACTGTGAACTTAGTCTTTAATAAGCAACTCAATGATAGCAGGATCTCATGGAAGATTTCATTGTATTTGCTATCTTAAAAATGAGCAGAACCAGTTTGTGAACAAGTACCCAGGTTTGTGGGATCCACATCTGTCCTAGGTTACAATGTATAAAGTGCCCCCAAAAAAGTATTCTACTACCATCTTCAGGAGCTGTTGAGACCAGGTGGGGCGGTACTCCCTGCCTCCCCCCTCTGGACTATCTTCTGCTAATGGGCACAACAATGCCTTACCGCATGACCCATAGATAACTCGCTCCTGGACTGTCTCCTGTTAATGGCCCATCAAGGAACTGCCTCACGACTCCCCATCCCATTGTGAGATGCTCCGCCCGGGGGGAAGGAGCCAAGCATTGTGTGCTAAATATAAACGGAGATCTTGAACACCCTAGCAGCCTTCTTCCACTGGATTCCCAGAGGAGTTTTCCCCTCACTGGAGTTCCAGAGGACAAGAGCTACCTACCTACCACTGGACCTTCGGAGGAAGACCAGACCCTTTTACAAGATCGCTGCTTCAACAGAACTACATCCATCACTTCAGGAGGACTGCAGCCATCATCTTATCGGACTGCTACTGCCACCCTAACAGGGTGTCAGGTTGTATTTCTGACTCTGTCAGTGTAAAACAGTGGGTTGTTTGTTTTTTCCCTGCCTTGTGTTATATATATATTAGTAAAGAATTGTTATTCCTATTCCCCATATCTTTGCCTGAAGGCCTGTTAGTTTCAACATTATAATAATTTGGAGGGAAGGGGGTTGCATTTTCCATTTCAAGGGAGGCTCCTGCCTTCCTCCACAGACACCTGTCTTTCAAACCAAGACAACATCCTTAAAGGTGTTCAAAACTTGGCTGGACAAGTCCCTGAACATCCTTATCTAACCTGGCATTAGCCTTGCTAGCAGAAGGTGGACCAGATGACCTATAAAGACCTCTTCCAGCCTCAATTATGCTATGATCCTGCACTAATCCACTGTATCTCCACCTGCATCTTTCCCTACCAAACCCATTTTATTGAGTTCAGTCAATATAGTATACATAAGTATAATTGTGTATCCTTTTCTTATCTTGATAAGTAACATGCTGTATTGTGTAGTTCTGGAAAAATAGGTTCTGCTGTGTGGTATTTTTGAAAATCTTCCCGAGTCAAACACAAAGCTAACCAGGTCTGTCAAACTGGAATTAGATGTTAGGTACTGTTCATGGACAGAACACAGTATTATATAAAAGGCTGAATTGTTTACTGAAGGGTCATAGAAGTTACTGTAATGTAAAGCTTCTTGATTTTTTTGACCGTTACAGCTGTTAACATATTGACTGCTGCTGAGATGGAAGCAAGATGTATTTATCTGGTAAATGCAAATGTGACCTTAGAGTCAGGCCTGTTTTATTCTATCTTAAAAAGAAAAAAAAAATAAAAAAAAAGGGGGGAAAGCACCAGTATACTCTGCTTGCTCTGCTTTCAGGTTTTCCAGTGCTTCCTAAATTCTGCTCGCTTATGTTTCCTCAGTGTTGAATCCAAACCCATTATTCATAGTAGCAGTTTCTGCTTCTGTCGTTTATTGGGAGAGACGTGCTGATGTAATTACGGAGGAGGGAATGGGCACTTTAATCTATAGCACTGTCCTTAAGTCATACCAGTGGCTATCCCAGCATGAAGACAGTTGAGACAATAAGAAGTGAAAATGTGATCCAATTATTTCTGCAGAGTGCTCTGAGGCATGGCATTAAAAAACAAGACCATTCTTGCAAAGCTTGAACATCTCCAGTGTTACTACCTCAACAATCAGATCTGGTTTCATTTACTTGCTAAGTCGACTAAAATATCCTAGCTGGGAGCTCTTCAGAGAAATACTAAATTATGCTAACTTCGAATTTGACCTGTCATAAATAATTCAGTAACGTAATTATTAAGGCGGTTTCCCTGGATGCGTTAACAGTAGGTTTAGCATTCCAATTTACAGATAATCTATGTCTGTTGAAGATGCTTTGATCAGTACACCTTCAGATATGATTTACAGTGGCACAAGAATAACCTGATAAAGTATGACAATAGTTTTTAGTAAAATAAATTAAATTAATACCAGTGATTACATACTGAAAATATTGTAACCTGCTTGAAAGATCAAACTTCTAAATGTATTTCATTGAGATAATCTACTGTTTTTTTAATTTAGTACTTTGAGAGGATTTTTATTTTGTACTCTATTATAGAATAAATTTCTGTGACATCTAACAAGACAGTCCTTACCTGCTATCAATAGGTATGTTAATTACTAGGAGGAGCTTAATGCATTTATTTATAAGAGCATTTTTTTCCTCTGACTAGTATGTGATTGTTTTGGGGTTTTTGGCCAGTTTCCCCTTTTCCCCAAGCAACCCAGTTGACTTGGTCTGAATTCTGTTAAGTGTTCAGAGAGGAAGAAAGAGACCCTAGTTTCTGCATACTTGTAAGATACACTGCTTTGCTTTTGTTGAGAAAGTAACTGTGATTTCTGCTGCCCCTCTGTTTAATCAGCCACTGAGCTGGCTAGTTTTTCATTTAAAGCAAAGCCAAACCAATCATATCAATACTAACAACAGGGTGTTTTGACAAGGGGATTAGAGGCCACTAAAACAAAATAGATGATATAATTAAATCTTCATTAAACAGTCTCAGGACATGGCATGATACCTTTCAATCTGGACAATTTAGATATGTCTAAAATTTCAAACATTTAGATTCAAAGTTTAAACACTTCAGCATTGGAGTGCTTACAGACAGACATTGACTGCCTGCATAAAGACTCTTTGGTCCAGCATGTTGATGCAGGCTTTGTACAGGATGGGATGGATAGTCTGGCTACTCCAGTGACTCTGTACCATTGGAGTTAATCCTGAGAATCAGGAGAAGGATGAAGATAGACGTTACTACTTAATTTCTTTTGTGTGCTGCAATTTTAGGGTCAGGAACATAACTTTCTCCATTCTAATTGGACATGTGACTATTGACATCTTAAGCTCTTTTCTGCTTTCCTACTCTACAGGCTTCATTAGCCTTCTCCTCACTTTCTCCTTCCACTCCTTTTCTCCAATACGTCTTATTGTCATTGGGCTGCTTTCACCTTTAGGAAAGGAGAACACTTCTAGGAATAATTTTATGGGTTTTCGTTATGGTTTGGGTGGGATTTTTGTGTGTGTGTGCTTTAGGGCTGGCAGGAGGGGGAAGGGAAGAGTGTATTTACCTCTCAAGAATAAACACCCTACTTTCCCACTGATCTATTATTTAAAAGCTCTGATAGGTTTTGCAGTCCCAGGCATGGTATCCCACAAGGCAGTTCTCACAACAGCTTGGTGCTGGATATATCTGCTGCCTTGCGCCGTAGCTTTCTCTTGTGTGCTGCATGCAGCTGGTTGTCTAGGTTGGTGGTTTCCTGATGGTTCCCTAGCACTGGGGAGCCCTCAGATGCTGGTCTTCCTGCGAGGGCCTCTTAGCACACTTGCCCTGCCCAGCATCAGGGGTAACATCATAACCTTTCTCCTTGTCACCACAGGGAAGGAGTCGACCCATGGGATGTCCTAGTACAAGGGCCATGCCGGTGAGAGAGAGGAGTGCTGAGGCTTCTTGTGTAGGGCTGCTGATAGGAGGCATGGAGGGAGTGTGTCGTGGGGCCTCTTCTCTGCCCTGCTGCTGCGTGAGCATATAAAGCCGCTCCAGCTTCACCTTCCCCTGCTCGAGATCTGATGCTGTGGATGGCTCCTGCTGCAGAGAGGGGAAGGAGCCAGCCGTTCGCAGTGTGTCAGTCATACGTTCCCATCTTCTGACTAATAATGTTTGGCTGATTTGAGAGAGCATACGCAATGCAGTCTTGGAAAAGGGTGTGCATGAGTGGGGGAAGGTGACATGAGTGATCACATCCTAATGTTGCAGTTGTTCTTCAGTCTCCCCCAGACAGTAGTCTCTCTTCTTGCCTGTACCAGCCACTTACTCATTCACAGTGCAAATGTTCCTGTTTGTATGATAATGCTAATTGAAAGAGCTGTTCCAACTTCAGTAGTTACTTGTTTGGTTATATCACAGACAGTAACTTCTAACTTAGTAAATCAAACACAAATGTTCAGGAGATACTGTAGCACTGGAAAAGTGTTTTTTTCCCCAGTGGGGCAATGTGAATCCAAAACACAATCCCCCTCTGCAGCCAGCCTGTAAACATTTAGAAAGGACTTTCTAATCCCTCTCATGCCTGATCTTCTGTAGAGTTAATTTAATTAAATGAAAGGGAGCCTAGTTTGCATTAGTATTGCATCTGTAATTCTTACAGATCCTATGATGAGTTATTGTAGCCTCCTAATTGTTTTTTCTGTTTTATTTGTTTTTTTTTTTTTTTTACTTTCCTCATATCTTTTGAATATCAAATTCACAAAAAAAGTGATTGGATTCTTATTAACTATCAATTTACTCACATTATTAAGCAATTTTAATGCAATAATTGATTCCATTTGAAGGCCATGAGAAGCATGCACAAATTTTGTATCCTAATCTGAGATCTCCATACTAGAGATTGTATCCGTCAATGTACATGGGAGAGTCACCAGCAAGAAGGTGTGACCTGTAGGGTTAGAATTATGAGGATTATGTGGCAGTGGAGGAAAGCTTTGTGCCTTTTCAACTTTATGCATCTTTCTTCAAATTCTAGTGTTCTTTCAGTGCTGCATCTTCCTGTCATGTGGACTTCAAGCATTGATCACCTGCTATTTTACAATATGAGATCCTCAATTCCAGTTACAGATTTAATCTCCTTTAGAAAAGGAATTGTGGGCAAGGATGTTTATGTTTGATTCAGCTAGTTTATTTCAGATTGAAAGAGAGAAGGCAAGGAGCTTGGTTCTAGAAATGAATGATGGCTCCTTTGCAGTAGCGTCAGCCACCGTGAGCGTATCTTTACTTTAAGCCAGATTGGAGATAAATCTTATTAGCAGTACTGATTTGCAAACTGATTTTTGCCAGTGTTACCTGATCGAAAATTTATAGTTTATTGTTCTACAGCATGCTATTTAAAATAATAGCTTTCTCATGCTCGTGCACACATTTATTAGTGTTAAATCATACCAGAGGAGAAAGTATCTTTGTTCTTTGCTCCATGTTAGCTGGACAGACAATATCAAAGTCTGGATGGTTTTATAGTGGTTACCTTCTGGAAAGCAGTGTTAGGGTTCATACTGTACAATGTGCCCTAGTATCTAACACTTCTTAGTGATTCTAATAACAGATAGCATTTGGAATTTCTCAGTTGCTGCTGTTAGGCAAAGAAATTGCTAAATGTTTTTTTTTGGGGTTTTTTTTTGGGTTTTTTTAAAGACTAATTGTACTAACTTACTGTCTCTGGCATTCTTTGTAGTTTTATCCCATCTTCAGTTTCTTCAGTGTTTGGTGCTGCTATCTGATAAGCCGAATACGCATAGATGTTCCAGAGACCTAGAAATGTTTAATAAAAAAATTGCTATTCTGAGTGGTTTTCTATATGATTTGTGTAGATGACAGTGTTTTCTATTAGCTGTGCATTTGTTTGAAACTTATTGGAAGAATCTGGCAGCAGGTGCTGTTTAATAAATGATGCCAGATATCATCAGATGCTGGGCACAACATTTTTGGGAAAGGTGAGTTTTTTAAGGAACTATCCACTATGGTTTCTTAAAATTTCCACTTTTTTTTATCACGTACTGTCCTTGCTGAATATATGAGAACTGCAGCAGAGTGATGATGTGGATGCTTTAAGGAGAGTCTCATGTTATGATTTGTCACATATATATGCTGTGATTCAAGGAATCTTTTGTTCAGGTACTGAACATTGAGGGCAGTTCCATGGATTCCGGCCTAGCATATTGGAGTGCTGCTGAGACCCTGTATCAGGGTCACAGGGGGCTAGTGCAAACACTGACTTTTTATAGAACCTCCTTTGAGGTTACTCTGTGTGTCCAGTGTCCCCTGATTAGTCTTGGGTATCTCATTGTGCTTTTATGTCTTTTGACCCTTTCCTGGGAGTGATGATGGTGCTGCATGTGTGTCAAGGTGCCAGGCAGCCCTTTGGCAGGGAGAGCTGGGCCTGCCAGGCAGCATGGTGCTCAGGTGAGGAGCACCAGGGCAAGACGGTGGCTCCGAGTGGGCTGCTGGCTCTGCCACTTCCCAAGGTACATGGTTAATGTTGGTCCTGGCAGCAAGGTAATTGCTTTACAGTCATTTCAAGCCAAGCTTTTTCCTTACAGATACACGAGTAGTTCATCTGTACCTGGGTGTTTGAACACTCCACTACCATAAGTTTGTGTAACCAGACAGCCACATTTCTGAGGCAACTTCAGAAGTCCCAGATGACATATTCAGCTATCTGGTATGCATGTGTAATTATCTTTTTTGGGTATTGTTCTAGCTTGCCTAGGTAGACCATTAACTGTGCTTACACAAACTGATAAAAAAAGTAAATACTCTTGCTCTTTTTCAAGTGTAACTCTGTGTAGCTTTAAAAAACAACAAAAAAGACACCCAACCTGTCGTGGCTGTTGTGTGTCCTGTCCCCCTGTCCTCCCCCCGCAATTTAAGCCTATTGCATTTGAGCAGCAGAAATGAGTTTTGCACATTAACAGTTTTGGAAATTTTGTAATTGCTTTTATGTGCACAACAGCATTCCAGTGCAAATGCAGTTGATCTGAGAGAAATAATTAGCATGCCAAAGATGATGTGATAACTGAGAGAATGCAACGAAGTGTTCCAACTTCCATTAGAAAATAATGACCTTCTTGGCTGAGTAAAAGTATTTTAATTAAATACTGACAATTCTTAGTAATCAGTGAACCTATTAGCCATGACATTTGATATTCTCATCATGGACTGTTCACTTACGTATTTCAGACAAAAATGAACATGCAAATTATTTCAAGCCTAACGTTGTATGCTGTTTTAAAATACTACTGTAGTGTTTCTGTGGCTTAGGAAAGTGAAGCCTTAAACACTTTTCAGAAAAAGTTACCTCATGATTGACAAGAATTAGTAGTTAACAGTGCGGTTCTTTATGTCAGCAATCTGATGCTTCAGTGGAAACTTGAGTGGCTCCGCTTTGTTGCCTGATAAGCAATAGAAAAGCGATTGCTTTTTCCTTAATTGTTTCCGTCTCTTATTGGTGGCCTTTACCATCAGGGAAACTAAATAGGAAAATATCCTTAATGGAGTAAAAATATTTTCTGAAATGAAAATTATTTGCATGAATGATACTCTGGTCTTGTTAACAGCATTTTGGAAACCACTAATAATGGACTTTCTACTCTACTGCCAACAGTGAAACAAGTAATGGGGCTTTCCAGAGACAGACTTGGAATTAAAAAGAAAAAAAAGGAAAAAAAAAAAAAAAAGTAAAGATTCTATACTTATATTGTGCATTAAAAAATGATTTCTTTGCCAGAAGGTCAGCCCAGTTTTATATAGGGAGATACACACTTTAGCGTCCTGCAAAATCATTACAAGATTTAACTGCTATGTGACCTCTTTTGTGGCAAAGTTAATACAAATGGCAAGCTTTCACTTGCAAGTCTTAAGTTGTTGCTATGGAGGGTTCATATGATTGGAGCATATTTCAGGTGCAAATGGGACACCTGCACACTGATAGTTTGTCACAAATGGTTAGTGGAAAAGTGAGGCATGGGCAACATTATAAATTGAGCAGCTTTGAATCTAATTCTGTTCCTACTGAAATGGAAAAGAAATCAATAACAATTTGCTTACACAAAGAAGAATCGCAGTTGGAACTACAACATGGCACAAGGGAGGTGCAAAGGGAGTTGAGTGCATTTTCTGCTCCTGTGACTTTGTCTTTTGTGTCAGGAGAGTGACTGAACTAAGGACATATTCAGTAATTTGAGGTTCTCTAACTGAAAAGATAAAACTCTAGAATTTTATGTTGAAGTGCCAGGTAGGGATTTCTAACTAGCAGGGTGTTCACCTGCTTTCATCTGGGTGAATGCCTTGATTTTTCATCAGTTGTGTAGTGGAGCAGCTGCAGCTCTACAACTCTTGCACAAGAGGCTTTGTCGCTTGCCACGGTGAATTTGTATTTCTTTACCAGCTGCCAGGAGCTCTATTTACCTCCTTGAGATATGACTCAGTGTCCTTTAAAAACAATGGTTGTACCTCCATTTACTGCTCACCTTCAGTTATTTATAAAGGTATTCAACTTCAGAAACTGTAATAGTATCATTAAAGTTGGTTGTATCAGAAGCATAGCAAATAATACGTTGAAATTTTGCTCAGAGTTTTCAGATCAGAAGTTGTGGTATTGACTAAATAGCCATTTTTCTCCAAAACTGTTTTCCTATGTAGTCTTACATTGTACCATATTTCCTGTGGTATTGACTAAATAGCCATTTTTCTCCAAAACTGTTTTCCTATGTAGTCTTACATTGTACCATATTTCCTATGGAGATCTCCAGACTTCTTAAAGGACTGGTGTGATTGCCTTCTCCTTTTAAAAACAAACATGGGAGGGATTTGCTTTTTCTTACTTCAGTATATTTTTGAATTTTAGCTCTACTTCCAGACAGATATCAGACACCAGATCTATTTGTTATTTGCATCCAATTTATTGAAATTGCATCTAGAAAGCTAAATTTTAGAAAGTTTTGAGCAGCTGCAATAGTAGGCTAAAAGGAAATCATTACAGAATGGTTATTGCAGTTGTCCATTTCTCCTGCAGACTACTCTGTTGAACATAAATAAGATGGAGTCCACAGAAAATTTCTGATGACGTGATCAGATCACGATGATAAATCTTTTTTAATATAACCTCCTTGAAACTGCTAGTGCAATTGTAGCTGGTTTAGATGCATTTGGGGAAGGTGTTAGCTCTTCCATTAAGTGTCATTCCATTTTAACTTTTGATAAGCCATGTATTTTTGTACTTAATGCTTTCTTCTCCAGTGATGATATTAATGAAATCAAACATGGTAAACTAGGATAACACTTCAAGCCCAAGGAAGAAAAATAGAGCTACATCTCACAGACGGCCTTAGATTAAACTAGAAAGATTTCTTGAATTACCACCACTTTTAATTGTGACACTGTTTAAAGGTGATGGACAATTCTGTGGTGTGTAAGAATACTATTTTTTTAAACAGCCAACTGATCTAGAAAAGCAGCACTGAAATTTAAAAAAAAAAACTTCAGTAAAAATAGCTGACTAGAATTCAGGTGAATTTCTCATCTGTTATATATGAGTAACAGGTGTCATTTTGAGCACCATGTTGAATTCTGGGTTTGTACGATTGTTGCCTGCAGATTTTTATTTATATTTACTGTAAGTGCACTAGTAACTCCTCATTGAAATAAAGTGTGATACTTCGTAAGTCCTTGGTCCTGCCTCTGCTGTCAAAGCACTACATAATAAAGAACAACTTTTAGAAAGAGTACTGAAAACAAATTGTAATTTGCTGATATCAAAAACATCACAGAAAATTACAGTGAAGAGGGCCATAATTTTGCATTGCATTTTGAGACAATTGAAATGCTTGTATGAGAAAGGATAGCTCAGCATAATATCAGTTTAGCTTTTTAGATTTATTTTCAAAAATGTGTGTGGGTTTTTTCATGCTATTGTATTGATTGTTTCATATTTTCCAAAATGTGAAAAACATGTCCTTTTTGTGCAGACTATAAGGGAAACAAAGTGCAGGAGGGGAAATAATCAATAAAAACAAGCTGGAAAATGTAAATACATTGTATCTTTAATGCGTGAATAAGCTGTTTTGTGTTCCTAAGGCCATTAGATCTTAAGGCATAATGATTTAGCTTCCTGAACAGAATCATTGGACTTTAATATTGGTATTCCATTTCAAGTCTGGAATATTCCCTCTCTAATTTTTGTAATAGCATTTGGTAAATACAGCATTTAACATTCAGTATGCTGTAAAGGTAAGAAAGGGTTGGACACAGCTCTGAGGAAATTAGAATGATTGCTTTATGTGACTGCCGACATATCGTTGGAATGAAATTGATAATGAGAGATGTTTGACTATAAATCATCATCAGGAAAAAACAATTAGATTGAAAATATTATCATAATATAACAAATGGAAAGACTGCTTTCAAAAGTACAAATTAATATATCAGTAGAAAAATTATATTTGACTCCATGACAGTGGACTCAGTCATGTAGGTGTGCACCTTATAAGCATGAGTTTACAGTGCAGAAAGGGGCACTTTGCTTTGGTCTGTGTCTGCTCTGAAGATGACTACGGTATTCTGCATGCATGTGATCCTTTCAGCTGCATCTAGAAACCTGAAGAGCTTTCTAACTGTTAGATTGTATCTGACCATCATGCTATATTGGCAAATCGAAAGGCATTCAGACAGATTCAGAGGGAAATAACAATCGTAGGAGAAGAGAGGGATTTCACTTAGAATGAATGATGAAACTTATGTATTTATTGCACATGTTCATATTGTAAGTGATAATATTTTGAGTTACATTTTTGTAAAACTCTTACCAAAATATTTTTGATCCATACCAGAAATCTTTTAAATTCTACCTGGTATAAATAGTGATAGTAATAGTGTTGTTTGGGAGTTAGGAAAACTTAACATTCTAGGAGTAGTAGAAGAATATAAGCATAAAAATAATATTAGTATAATAATACTAGTAAAAAATTACTAATATTAATTACTAACAATAGTGGAAAAATGTAGGCTGAATATCAGGAAAGACTTGCTGAGGGGAAGGTTCCTGCAGTGTCTTCCTGAGAAATTAAAATACCTGTTCTTTACACCACTTCAGACTTCCTTAAGATTAAATATTTTTTTTTTAATTGGAAATAATCATTGTATGTAATGTGATAAACTATATCATTTAAATAATAGTAATAAATATTGACACCCACAAAAAATAGTATTTGTGCATCCTCCAGAGTATTCTGTTTATCTGATTCATTAAGAAAACCATGAGTACAAATGTGTATTGGCATACAAAGGACATGAGAAGAGAGTAGAGAGAGAAACAAAGATGAACGAAACATTTGCTGTCTGTTAAGGTCCTGGAGATTCATGCTGCTTCTATGCTTCCATGAAAGAGAGAGAATGTGGCACAAAACAGAACAGTAAAACATGCATGTTATAATTTTTTATATATAATTTTAAAGGTGAACTAAAGGCAATTGAAGAGTCCATCTTGAATATAATAATTTGGCTTTCAATTCAGATGATGAGGAGAACAATTTCCTTGGCTTGATGCACCTGTAAATTTTTTCTGTATTCCCACTTCAGACATCATGCTGAAAAGTAAGTAGTTCAAAGAAGTGGCTTCAAATTTGCATCCTAAAGGATTTTCTGAAGTTTTGTTTCTGTGATGTTCCTAAAGAGAACTGGTATTTGATCAATAAAACATTTACTGAATACACTTTAAACTGAAGTTATACAGTTGCTGTAAAAGAAATACCTTTGGAGCTAAATTAATAATTAATATTAGCTAAAATTAATAAATATTTTAACAGAGATAATGTAAAAGGCTGTATAGGAGAACAAGAATTTCTGATTTTAAAGTCTATGTACAGTCAGTCAATTGTGATTGCTTGACTTTCAGTTGTGAATTTGATTTGCCATATGGCATGGGAATAAGAGAGCTAGGCTTACCACAGGAAGATGATGTTGATATGCAGACTAAAATGGAAAATTAGATTTCCTTCCCATATCACTGTAAAGAGTGTGTTGGATGTTGACTTGAGACTCTGTTGCAGCAGGCGAGTGTACAAAATCCATTTAATGTGGGTTTCATTCTTTCAAACCATGACTTGAAACCTACCGATGCTATTAGAAACAAGATTAAAGCTTTTTCTTTGTTTTTTTGGTGGTTTTGGGTGGTTTCTTTGTTCCTGTTATTTCTGAGCTATGTCTTATCAAGCTGAAACAAAGAGACCAAGTGAGGCTACATTTTTCTCAGTGATGAAAGATGGAGTGCATGACAAAAATAAAAGAATAAATTTTATTCTGGTAGGACAAATACATTGATACACATCCATTGTATGAAGTCATGTGTTCTTTAATGGAGACTAGAGCTTAGCTCCATTTAATTCATCGCACTGCACAGATAATCCTACTTTAAAAAAAAACCAACAAAAAACCAAAAAACATGCACTGATTATATGCATCTAAGTAACTTTGCTGTTAATGCACTCTGTTGCTGTCTTTTGAGTATACGATGTTTCTGAGCTATGTAGAGAAGAAAATCACTTCAAAAACTCTGACAAGCAATTACAAATGAATGGCAAATTCTGTGTCTTGGCAATCTGGTAGTTTTGAGATGAGCCTTATGTTTGTCAGCTTTCTGCTGTCAGTGTGAGCTATGCTGGACAAACCTAACGGGATGGATGAGTTCAGTTTTGGCTGGATCAGACTTTGTCTGTCTGAACAGGTCCATCTGGAGTATTCCCTTAAAAATTAAATTCCACTCCTATGCTTGAGATTTTTATCATGGAAGTTGACTGGTGTGAAATGACAGTGAGCAGAAAGCCTTATGGCTGGCAGGTTTTTGTTTGGAGGTAGCCTCTGAGGCACTGTCTCCAGTGCAAGAATTTCGTAGATCTATTCACGTACTCCAAAGCTCCGCATAGCGAAATTAAGCCTGCAGGCAATGGTTGTGCTCTCAGTGGTATTCCAAAGATAATAGATTAAAACCCATTTTTTCTAATGTTCTCAAACTTACAAATCCTGAAGTGTAGAGGGAAAAGTTCTAAACCAAAATGTGTTAGATCTACTCTCTTTAAAACTGGGAATTCTGTTGCCATGTTTATTGTATGATATTTGACTCTATAAAAAGAGCCGAAACAGCTTTTAGATTTATAAATACGCCGATGTTACAAAAATGTGCTAGTAGTTTCTGTATTAGCAAGCAAATACATTTGATTATGTGACCATCTGGTAAAATGTTTGTTACCAGTGAAAACACTGAATTTTGGATTTTTCTTGTGCCAAGTAAAATGTGGGTTAGAGTTATAGCTGCATAAATTGAGTGGGCAGTAATTGGACCACATACCTTTTGAGCCTTCTCCTATCAATCTAAAGAAATATTGTTGTTTCTGAAGCCATTTTGCTTAGCTGATCCACTCCATCTACAGTCAGTTGTTTTATCACATTATGAAATTTCTGTGAAGAATGATTCGACTTTGTGTATTTGCATCTGTACAAGGGTGGATGACCTGATTTTTGGCAGAATTAACGCAGAAATGATTAGGCCCTGTGTTCCATGCATAAACCACGATTTGAGTCAGCCCCATCATCATACACATCAGTGTCATGGCGTTTGGAAAGGTTCTCACTGATGTGGTGAAATGACTTGTGGACAAAAAGGATGTGCAGTTCGGGCTATTGTATTTGCCTTCCTAGAGCTCCCCTGGTGCTATGGTGTGTGCTGCCTGGCATGCTAATAATAACAAATTTAATAATAATTACAAAAATTGTCAAAGAAAAAAATCAACATGGTTTCCTTAGAAGAGCTGCTGTAACTGCAGTTCATTGAGAATTGTAGGAGCATAATGTATTTGCTGCAACATTAATGCATCAGTGGCTGTGTAGAATGCAGTTGTGTTTTCCTCTCATAGCCCCTGGAACACCTGTAGCCTTTCCAAGAAACCTTCAGCATTCAATTGTAAGAGATGCATTGAAACATTATGCCATCAAGTCACCTAATGTATGGCTTAATCGTCAACAATTGCAAAATACATACATTAGTTCAAATATCTATTAGAAATAAGAAAAATCTGTAATTAAACGAGATCCAGTTGGATCTTAAGCATTGTACTGTGTTGTTTCTTGGGTCCTTGTGGTGTTGCTTATTGTCTTTATGTCAGGGACCATCTCTTGTTTTCTCTTCTCTCCTTTTATTCCAACAACATTTTAAACTCCTGGATTAAAGTAATTTTTGTCCTGTCCTGTCAATGTCAACTACAGCGGGCCGATTCACTCACTTCACATTTTCCTCCATCTATTGTAGTCTTCTGGCTCCTCTGGCTCCCTCAATCTAGTTCATTTTGTCATGGAATTCAGTTAATGCAAGAATGCATCCTTTGTTACAAGATCTGCTTTGCCTCTTCTTGCTTAGCAAACATGTGACCAGGTTATTCTGGGAGCTGCAATATGTCTAAATAACAATATCTCCCATTGCAGTACAGTATAATGAAACTTGTGACATTCTGCAAACACTGTTAGGAATCTCTAACAACGATATTGGTGGTTTGGTTTTGTTTTTAATTGTATGCAACATTTGTAATAAAGGAAACACATCAGATTAGTGTGCATTAAAAGCAGCACTTTGCTTTTGGACGACATGTAATGAATCGCACTCTGGAGATGCAGTAAACTCCATTGGATCAAATTACATATATTTTGCTATAATTTAAAACTAGAATTATAGCATATGTTCTAATGACATCTCAATGTATTACATCTTTTATCATCCAATGGTATATGTAGATTCAGCTACCATTCAGATACTTTAAAATATCATCAATCAAAATTTCCAGAAATAGAGGGTTTTGGCATCAACTTCTGACAATGCATGCCATTTGCGTATTTGGACTTAGTGCTTGATAGTGTCCTTCCAGAAAATGGTGCTAATGAAGATCTTCCAGTTTACAAATATGCTTGTTTTTCCAATAATGTTCACAATCATTCTACAGGATGACTACAGGATGCATAAGATAAAATATTAGGTAGCCACCTGCATAAAAATTAATTAAAATAATATGCTTGCATAAGGAGTGGGTGGGTGGGGGCTGTGTGTTTGTGAGAAAATGCCAAAATGCAAATTTCAGACTGAGGCAGGAATGTGGCAGGAAGAAGAGTGGAGGACTTGGGAACTTTTCTGGGGAGGAAAAACAAAACAAAACAAAACCACAAAAGAAAAAGACATTGCAATTAATTGAAGTGTGATGTTTCATAGCAGTCAATTCTGTGATAGTTTAGGTACTTAGGAGGAAGCCTGGGTGGGGAGGTCCTTGTCTCTGCCCAGTGATGCCCCCAGGTAGTTTGTGCTGTGCATCTGTTGAGCAAGCGCAGGCCATTTGTGTTGGTGTGTTTCATTCACAGCCCGAGCTGGAGTGTGGTGTTTGCAGGATAAAATGCATCTCTTTTAAGTATTTAAACCTTGCAATAGGTTCATTGTTCTTTAATTACCTTGTAAGCTTTCTTCAATATGTAATGTTATGCTGTGTAGCTACTTCTCTGTAACAAATAGACTTCAGTAAAATTAAGAACTTGCTGAAATGGTGACATTTTAGCTCAAGAACCCTTTTTTTTTTTTTTCCCCCCTTCTGTTATTGGTTTTCCTTGCCATGCCAAAAATTCTTAGCATTTTCTAGCCAGATGAGCAGGAGTGCTTAATTCAGACAGAACATTGCTTTTCTTAATACTGATATATTGTCAGTAGTTTCATTGTTTAGCTATTTCTACTGGAAAACTTCCAGCTTCCTCTCTCCTACTTAAGCAATGCTACAAAGAGAACCTCTAGAAATACAGAGCTATAAACAGCAGATTTTCTGACAGGAGGGACTTCATAACTCGCCTGAAAGTTCATGCCTCAGAAGTTACGGTCTTTCGGCTCCCTGGCAAATGGTGACTAATGAACTGGAAGGCTCTGTCTGCTGGCAGCGTGCACACTTCTCAGCCACCTTCTCTGAAAGGATATGGACGTCGCTTACGTGTGGCGTCTTGTGTTTGGAGCAGATTATATAGTGTGAATGTGAATGCTACTTTAAATCTTGTTTGTCTGGGAAACAAGATTGAGTTGAATGGCTAAAAACTACAAAGCTATTGATTGCTGTTGCTTTCTGTAAATAATACTGGTGTAGATAAAATTTTGCATTTTATATGATTGTAGTAATAAAAATATGCCAAAATAACAAAGGTGAAGAGATTTTCAAGGAAAGGATCTCTAAAAATAGGTATTTTCTAGTACTTTCAAAAACTTACCTCTGAGTGGAGACATGCTATTCTTTTTCAGAAATGCCAGATTTATAAGTGGTTCTTTGGGCCTTTACTAAGCTTATTTTAAAAGTCAGACATGTCTAGTCTTCCTTGATGCTAATCCTGTGCAACTACACAAAAATTAGTTGATTTTCTATATCAATGTGGCTGTTTCTGCCCAGGCTAAAGAGGGAGGACATGTTGTTTTTTTTTTTTGATTGATTTGGTTCTGAACTTCCCTGACTCTTGATGAGCACAAATGAAAGAACCACTATGGAGGTTATTTCTGAATCAGCAAGGGAACTAGTACCACTGCCTTGGTCAGACTTCATTGTTTCTTCACTGTATGAATTATAGATTGGATTACCATCACAGTAATTAGAACAGGATCCAGCTATTAATGTATGACCTATAGTAAGAGAGTTGTTCCTTGAAGTGCTTGATCTCTCCATAATGGTAAAAGAAGAGATTTATAATGTAATTATAGAGGAAGGTTGACAGGGCTGAAACCTTTAACCATAGTGGAAGTTCTTGTGTGTCCAGAGGATGTTGTGCTTGTTTCTGTCAGAAGAACAAATGAAAAGGGATTCAAGAGAAAGATAAATTAAGAACTATTAGCTGATTTTTAAAGCTATGTTGGGGCAGATTTGTGCAGTATGTTCCAGTACTCTGACAGAAAGCAGCTGGGGTGTTTGGGGCTTTTAAAATTCTGGATACTTCACTTAGAAGCCTAATGGGAAACTGACTGTTGTGGTACTGAGGAGTGGTTTGAAATTTGACCTCCAGGAGATACGGAGATACTGACAAAGATACAGGCCATCTACAGGACACTGTGGAGGACCAGGCATTTTTCTCTGGAAAAATAATGTATTGCATAAGGCTGGATTCTCTTCTGTGTCACTACGGTCAAATAGTTACAGTGCTACTACTCCTGATGACTCACATGGTGTTTTTGTAGCAGAGGAAGTTAGCGCTTCATAGGTAGCTTCTTCTGCTTTTTGTTTCATTTGTTTTTGGCACACACACGCACACATACTTAATATAGAAGCTTGACTTTTTTTGAAGCTTTTGTGTTGATGACAGAAGAAAACATGAGTATGTCTTTCAGAAAGAATAAAACCTTAAATAAGGTACTGTTTCATTCTCCAAAATGCATCCTTCCAGTAATGTGGTGGTTCTCCCACTCCCTCTTTATGCTAGTAGATAAGATGAACTTATTATTTCAACTTTGTCATAAACTGGATTTACTTTCTGGTTTTAAGCGGATTTAAATCACGTTGTCAGCATGCTCCTTTGTACTATCATCCTTTAAAAAAAAAAAAAAAATCTTTATAGCTTTGTTGTATCCAGCCAAAGGCAGAGATAAGGCTGAGCCATTTCTTGTGTGTATGTAATTTAAAAATCAGTAGAGAATATTTTTTTCACGAGAATCAATAAAGTATGAATATAAAATTGTCAGGTGATAGCAGCTGTGTGAGGCAGAGGATTAGTGACTTGTCCTTTCATTGTCAGGGACTGGCTTCAAGCTTAGATACAACAAATCAGAAATACCATTATGGGCTTTAATAGTATTGAACAAAAAGAGCTAATGTGTATAATACCCCAGTCCAGCTGGGAAATATTAAGCACTACTCTAATCTCTTGCTTTCTGCTCAGATCAGCTATGGAGTCTCAGTCTAGTACTTGGTTGTTGATCATTCTTTACCACCATGATAAGCCTTCTCCACCGCAAGAAAAAATTAATTTTAGTGAATTCATATTTTTATGTGCTCATGATGTAGCAGTTGTCCTTTTAGGCTATCCCAGGCAGGCTCTCGGCAGATGCATCAATGATAAAGCGAACAGGGGCTGGGCAGTCTCCTCCTGGGAAGGGAAGTGTGGCCAATTCCAGCTCATTAGAGAGGGAGCCCAACCACCACCTTTCTCCACAATCTTTGACAGTGGTGGTTGCTACGGAAACCTTCCTAGGAATGACCTCTTCTGGTGTTTAAATAAATAAGCTGAAAATTCTTTGTTATTTTTCTAACAATGTCTAATTTTCTTTGGGATAAGCAAACTACGAATGGATTCAACAGTCTGTTGATCCAGCCTCCAGAAAATACATTAAATAGATTCAATGTGCTGTGTGCGTTTAAATGTACCTGTTTGCTTGTCTAGGAAGCATACAGACAAGGTCAGGGCATGGCCTTGATATTCTAACTCAGCTCAGAGTTACAGTTTTAATTAAACCTCTGAAAGAACTATGAAACATCAGTTAATGCCTCAAATAATTAGCTTGATAAATCGAGTGAGTTGGACACTCCTAAGTAATTGCTTTGTTTCACTTGAGAGATTTTTGCATTTCAGTGGTGGGTTAGCAATTCCCACGCATGCTTTGTAAATCATCTTGTAAACACTTTGGGAATGAATACAATCAGGAGTAGCTAAGGAGGAGTACATGAGTTGCATGGGTTGTCATAATGATCTGGGGGAAGAAAAAGTGTTACATTAACATGAGATTGATTTCAACGTGAGCAGTGGCAGTATTTAAATAAACTGTGTTTATCAATAGAAGTGGAACATGAAGGATCTCTACAGCTTGCCAAACCCGTTTGAGGACATACTGTGTATGTACTCAGTTCAGATCCACAGAACTGAGGATCTTTGAGTGCAGAATTAGGCTTTGAAAAATTTTGAGCCAAAAAATGCTTTAACTTTAGAAGGGGATCACCAATTCCAAAATGAACCAACAGCAGAGTAGGAGCTTCGTGAAATATATGTGTTCTAGCATTTAAGTTATCTACAGAACGACATGATGAATCCTGGTAGTCTTACAGAAATTTTTAGTGTTGTGGCACAGTCTTTCAAAGTGAACATCGTGAAGACAGCAATGGGATGTTACCCACTTGTTGGCGGGGGGGGATTTCTGTGTGCAAGCCAAGGTTCAGATTACCAGGCCAGACTTAATGAACAACCACTGACATTTATAATCAATCTATAATATTGGACTGACAACTGGTGGCTTCAAGAAAAATATCTCCTTACTCAAGGTGTTGCATCATATAGAATAGGTTTGTCTGATACCCACTGCAACGTCTGGCATAGGACAACACTTACAAAGTTGAACCTATTTTAAAGCAATCTGAGTTTTTAGTCAAAACTTTTAAGGCAGTGCCTGCCACTTTCCAAGTCTTGATAAAACATACTTAGTCAGGATAAACACAGTTCAGATCTGGTGGAGATTTTTTCAGACAGTGTGATAGCTTCCAGTTCATTATTCTGGAGGTTTACATACAAAAGAAATAGGAAAGCAGTAATACTACAGTAGTGCTGACACCAGCATAGAAGATGGATGCTCAGTACAGCAAAGTGATGGAAAGCGCATAATTGTATTCCCAATCACCTGAGCTGAGAGATATTTTTCACTTAAAAGTTCATTCAGAGACCTGAATTTTGGCTGTACTTCCAGTGTCATGCACTGTACAAGGTAACATAGAAGATTCGATATATGCTATAACAAACTAATTCTAAAACAGATCATTGCACCGAGTACAATTTACCCTATTAAAAGAAAAAGAGCAAAAACTTCTATAACAGAGTTGACGTGAGAGATTTACATAGCCTCTTTCCCTGTATTTGAATAACTTTTCAGAGGTTTGCAAACCTACTGAAAACTATTTTCATATTCAAAAGCTCTGTCAACTGGAATAATAGAATTATCAAGTAAATTGTGCTTTTCCTGAGATTTATGATGTTTCTGTCATGCCAAATTTATCTGCCTTTTTTCTGCACCTGAAAGTTAAACGTGTGTTCTCTTGGTATTTTTTTGTTTTGTTTTCTTGTAACTATTTAACAGAAGAAAACTACTTATAGCTTGCTATCAGGTCTGGAGGAAATAGCTATTTTACCAGTTTAACAGTTTTACCTGCTTTTTAGTTTATTAAACTGATTCCATTATTCTGATTAGCTAGTACCTTTTACAGATGGAATTAATAGTAGACTCTCATAAATCATTTTACATGTTTCCATTATTCCATGTAAACAGTGAGGTATCAGGCCCCAACTTAAGGAGTTTGTGTGAATTAGCCTTCTGATAGACTTACCCTTCTAACCTATTTCCCCGAGTAGGTAACACTGTATGCATCAAGAAAAGGTAAGGACTGCACAGAAGCTGGAGTGGAGCGATATGTTCCCTGAGCTAGTAAAGAATCATTATAATTCCCTGTATTGTGGGAAAAGGGATGTTCAGTCCCCGTGAAACCATTTTTACTCTGTTAGTTTACTTTTTCTAGTTGTTTGTATATCTGCTGTTCTAGCACTCCGTGCTCCTAGGTGGAGCACAGTGGTTAACCGGGGGCCTGTTCCTGTGGTGACGGGAGGCAGCACTGATGCCTGCCGTGTCATGCCTTGGCCTGCTCTGCAGCTTCCTTCCTTTGGAGAAGAAAAACTGTTAGACGCTTGGCAACATTTTTGGTATTAGAAAAAGTATGAAATATCAAGATAATGCCATTTTTTAAATCCCCAGGTAAGTATAAAGGTTCAAGCTTTTGTCTGTGTAAGTAATCAATCTTTTATCTGCTTTTAAGATTTTGACAGGCTTGTTATTTTTTCTCTAGGTGTTTGCATTTTGTATAAACTGTTTCAGCCAGCATAAACTTACATAATGTTTTCAATATTTCCGATGTTTTTAAAGATGAAGGAATTCAAAAGTAAGGGAAAAAAATTCATCACTGTTTTTATGTAGGCTTTGCCTTTCTACAAGTGTTGTCTGTTAAATTCTCCAAGAATTGTTTAGACTATAAACCTGGGGTATTTTAGGGAAAATTATTTGTGTCCTGTTTATCGGTTGACAGTTTGCTGATTCCACTCATGAAGGCTTTTATTTAGAGAAACAACAGAACTGGATACCACCAGCTTCTGAGTAGTTGCTATCCATGCAGACTGGATGGTAGCTGGATATCAAAAGTCTCTCTTTTTTATTCTTAACGTGTACAAGAATCTTCATCTTCCTAGCTTGGTTTGTGTGTATCTCACACACAAAGCATGAGTTAAGTAGCTGATTAGTAAGAATGTGATATCTAGTTTGAAAACAAGCCACATTTTTTGAAAATTGTTTATGAAAATGGGAGGGAGGGAAGTTTCAGCAGCTTGGTGCATCAGTCTGTTCTGAATGTTAGAAAATAGAAGAGGAGGCTGTGGAATACTGTATGGTTATTGTCTGTGTCCTTATATTTATTCACAAATATTAATGGTTGAGTGCAAATTAGATTTTGTTGTGTGGCTATAAAGATTTGCCTGAATGCATTTGTCCTACGCAGTCATCTGTGCTTAGCTATAGAGGCGGGGGGAAATTAAAAGGCAATCAGACAAATTATTTTATTTCTACATTTGGACTTACAACTTTGTCTTTTTTCCTCCCAATGCAAAAAGTTGCCTTGCTCAGAGGGGACAGGAGTAGGTCAATGGCATTGTGCTTCTGAGAGGCCCAAAGCAGCTGCAAAGGATTCTGCTTCAAGTAGGCCTATGTGGCTGCTACTGTATCTTCTGCTAGCATGCAGCAGCCTATTTCCTACTGCTTGGCTGGTAAGGCTTCATCCATGGAACCACTCCTCTGTTCCCCGCGTACAGTGTGCTTTCTTAGTGAGCAGGAGTGTGGTCTTCTCCCACATACATGCATTAGGGAGAAGCTCTTGATGGTAACTATCAATATATCCCTCTTTGAAGCTGCTGTTTGATAGCAAAGAGGTTTGGAGATAGATTGATTTCTTCAAGAACTGAGAATGCTTTTCCTTTTTGATCTGACCTGATCATCACCATATGTGCTTGTGTACATAGTGCTTGTGTTCAGAACACAGCCTGAAGTCCAACATGGGACAAATTCTTAGAGAAAAATAAAATTTGTAGCCCTGTCTTCACTGGCAACTTCCCTACATCTGAGACTTTGTGAGAAGTCTCCTTTTCTTCCCTTCCTCCTTTCCTGCCTGCCTGCCTTTCTTTCCTACAATTGTTTATATTAAATATTGTATTTATATAGGATCTAAACCAAGACAGTTCTAACTGTTATTTAGTGTTTTGTGTATTACTGAAGAATGACTAAAAACATATAATAGAGCCTGAAATGGGCCTCTAAATGCCTGACGTTTTCCAGGGACTCAGCGCTACTTAGCAAGTAAACAGAGGGCCTGTGCCATCAGGCAGAATAAAAAAGTTGAGCTAAAGGAACATTTTATCTAGAAGTTTGAATTTCACTGTTCAGCATGTCAGCCAGGTTTGAATAATTATTCCAATAAATACTTCATGTCCCTACTTTCTTGATAAGAAAGGCCAAAAGACTGGAGCAAGGCTTTTGTCTTACATGCCAAAAAGAGCTTGCTGCTTTGACTGTAGGAGTTTAACCAAAGGATCCTGGTGACACAACTATTACATATATGTGCTACAAAAGCATCTTTCCTGAACCTGGAGCTTCAGTCCGTTAGGGATTGTCATCATTAACAGACACACACTTTGCTGTCCCGTTGGATTTGAAGAGATGTCTGAAATGTGGAAGTGCTGTCTCTTCACTTGCAGTTTTTGACATCGGGGAAAAAAGAAAACATAAGCAAAGCATTTGGAAATAAGTATTGTGAATGGTGATACTGGGCAGATGCAGTGTGACTTATAAATAGATAGCTTCTTTGTCTCTTAAAAACAGATGTGTACAGCAAATGCTATCAGTATTCTGTAAGGATCTGTGTACTTTGTTCAAAAATGCAGGAGATGACATGAAGCAATAAGCCTACTAAACCTCAAGCTGTAATATAGCAGAAGCCAGAGCATGCCATGCATTGTGGATAGTATTCCTGTGGATGGGTAGTGTATATGCTGTTGTATAAAGGTAAGACACAGGTGTTACTGAAAAACAAGTGTGATTATTGCCTTTTTCCAACATGCACCCTTTATTAAATATTAACTTTGGTTTTATGTCGGGTGTTTCCCTTCCCTATGTCCAAACTTGCAGTAATTTCCAGTTAGTTACCTGCTCCCATCAAAACCTTTTTTTCTTGCTGTTCAGTTACAGCTTTTTTAAAAAATATTTTTTATTTCTCTGAATCATTCTTTTTTTTTGAATTTGTGAAACAGGACTTTTTTTTTGAGCCTTATCTTTTTGTCTGAAATGGATATAAGGAGATGTTTAAAACAAAGCTATAGGTTCCCTTTCCTACATATCAGCTAACTCAGAACTGGATTAATGCTTCTGTGGAGTTTGATTTGAATTTTCACAGAGACACTGAGTTGTCATGTTTCTTTCCAGCATTTGTGTATGTAATTCAGTTGTGCCTTGCTCCTGTGGTACATTTGTGTTTAGCTATCATTGTTATTAACCTAAGCTAAAAAACACTAACAGGGACAATCAGGACTCAGCTTTCCAGTTAGAAGAGGTGAATAAATAGAGCTGGGCTCTTTTCTGGATTTCTAGTGTTATAAACCAGCCTTTACAATCTCTTATGTAACTTTTTAGTAGCTTTTAGAAATCACTTTGGACAGATCTGGAGGAACCTGTATATTTTTAAATGAAATATTGGTTGGCTGTATGCTAGCAAATACGGTACATTTATTTAGAAAAAGAGAGATCTGTAAAAGTAATTTATAGGAGCTTGTGATGCCAATCGAAGTAAACTGTATTTTGTTTTCATGATGAAGCTGAAGCTTTATCAGCCATTTATCAATAACATTTTGCTTTGAGGTGTTATTATTCATCTGATCCCATATAATACATTTGTTTGAATTATCAGTGACTAAATTAAATTCAAGAAGTGTGTTTCAGTTTAAAGCTTGAAAATCTCCTTAGTGAGCCTGGAGTCACAGAGCTGTCATTTTCTGCTAGTGAATCTATATACGTTTTTTGGTTTTGGCCAAAACTGGGAGTTGACAGAACTGCTTGGTTGAAGGACTGGTATTTTTATGCTTGTGGCAATACTTACTTATCCAAATAAATGACAGTTACCTAAAGCCAAAAGACTAACAAATATTTTTGTTTCGTGAACTTAGTGGAAAAGATGTACCTTTTGTTTCTGACACCTTTAACACATTTGATAATGATAAATTATATTAGGTTTTCAGCCTTAAAATTTACAATCAGTAATTCACCTCCTGTCAGTAGATGTGAACTATTTCAGATTGTTTCAGAAAAATAATTAATCTCTTCAGTAAATAGTCTAAATGCCTATAGTTTATGCAAATAATACCAGTTCAAAATAAAGTAATTTTACAGATTTTTGGGGAGACTAAGGCATCTGCAATGTTTATGAAACAAGAATTGACTAGAGCATTGTGCAGATAAAAACTGGCTATTAGATTTTGTATATTTCTTAACTGCTGAGAAACAACCAAATGACAAACCTAAAACTAATTCTATTGTGTTTTAACCTGAATATTTAACCTAACGTTTCAAGTTAGTCTGCTCTGTAAGAACTATAATTGATTGTGGAAATGAGGTTAACTACAGGTACAAAACCAGTCATGTCAATGCAGACGCTAAAAAATATTTTCAGTTTAGTAAAAGTAAAATAGCTACTCAAAATGCATTGCTTTTTAAGATGCACACTTAAAATTCTCTTTTTGTGCTTTGAGACTGTAAAATGAAAGGCACTTTAATTGCAGAAGTATTATGAGGCAGGTATTGCATTTTTCAGGAACTGACAGAAGAGTGGCAGACCTAGACAGGCTGGAGAGCTGGGCGGGGAGAAATGTAATGAAATACAACAAGGGCAAGTGTAGAATCTTGCATCCGGGAAAGAGCAACCACATGTACCAGTACAGGCTGGGGACTGAGCTGTTGGAGAGTAGCGTAGGGGAAAGGGACCTGGGGGTCCTGGTGGACAGCAGGATGGCCATGAGCCAGCAATGTGCCCTTGTGACCAAGAAGGCCGATGGCACCCTGGGGTGTATTAGAAGGGCTGTGGTCAGTAGATAGAGAGAGGTTCTCCTCCCTCTCTACTCTGCCCTGGTGAGACCGCATCTGGAATATTGTGTCCAGTTCAGAGCCCCTCAGTTCAAGGACAGGGAACTGCTTGAAAGAGTCCAGCGCAGAGCCACAAAGATGGTTAAGGGGGTGGAACATCTCCCTTATGATGAAAGGCTGAGGGAGCTGGGTCTCTTTAGCTTGGAGAAGAGGAGACTGAGGGGTGACCTTGTTAATGTTTATAAATACATGAAGGGCGAGTGTCAGGAGGATGGAGCCGAGCTTTTCTCGATGATGGCCAATGAATAGGACAAGGGGCAACGAGTGCAAGATGGAGCATAGGAGGTTCCACATTAACATGAGGAAAAACCTTTTCACTGTGAGGGTGACAAAGCACTGGAACAGGCTGCCCAGAAGGGTTGTGGAGTCTCCTTCTCTGGAGGCATTTGAAACTGGCCTAGACGTGTTTCTGTGTGACCTACTCTAGGTAGCCCTGCTCTGGCAGGGGGGTTGGACTAGATGATCTTTCGAGGTCCCTTTCAACCTCTAACAATCTGTGATTCTGTGGCAGAAGGTGGAATTCTTTTCCAAGTGATAGACATAGTCCAGAGTTACTGTTCCCTGGGATGAGTGATGTTTGTTTTCATAACAAATGGTAGCATTTATCGAAGGCTATTTACTTGTCCAGACGTAAAAAAATCATGAGAGTCAGCGTAGCATTGCATTACAGTGCAGCAATCTAGTTAGAAGGTATACTTCAGTAAGTGCATGAACAGCTAGACGGTGGCTTATATGCTAAATGCAATGCTCTGTGAGCTACAAACCCAACAGCTGTGTTACGGTTTTGATCTCAGTTTTGCAGATCCTATTTTCTTCTTAAAGTGCTCATATACTTGTTTGTCTGTCCCTATGCTGGTTACCAGCCTTTTACTGGATTAAACAATTGACATGACTGAATATTAAATCATGGGAGATTTAGAGGAGAATTTTTGGTCCTTTTATAATACAGTTTTTATTCCAAGAAGAAAGTCTTGATATTTGACACATGTATTGAACTGAAATTAATTCCGTGGAAATAGATTTCGAGTTGCTGCCATGAGTTCTGTCTGGTTTACTTTTACCTAGGAAGGCAGTTAGACATTGCAGTCGTAAGGGCCATAAACGTAGTATGTTAAGGGAAGAGAGAAAGAGGGAGAATTGACATGCAGACTGCCTCTCCAGTATATTGCTTGAGGCTCTGTGGAAAAATAAACTTCATGTTTTACAGAAGATAGTCTTTGTATATACCAAAAGCATGTTTCTGCAGCTTTCACAATAGCTGATTAGGCTAGTTAGTAACTAGACTTTAATCTTAGAGTCTAACAAGTAGAGTTAATAAAATCTATTAACTTTAATCAGTATTCTTACTGGAAAATAAGTAATTTTCAGTGTTAGAAAATTTATTGTAATTGGACCAATTCACTAGATGTACTTTTTTACAGGACTGTTTTGGCCAAGTCTTAGTGGAGAACTCCATGCAGAGACTGTCTTACATGACCTATCCACAGAACTTCTTAGGAGCAGGAAAGAAGGGCACAATCAGTCTTTGCTGTAGTGCTTCTGCTTTGAACAGTCACAGCACACAGTGCAGCCTGCCAAGAGGCCACTATAACATCTAAGCATACAATTAACTGTAAGAGTGTGAGTAATCTCCTTCTTTTTCAGTGAAGCATTTAAGCACGTGTTTATGGTTAATAATTAGGTTCAGATGAAAGCAGTAAGATGATCTGTGATTAAAGTTAAACATATGTTTGTGTGCTTTCTTGAAGAGGAATGAAATTATTCAAATGCTTAAGAGCTGTGGGTCACCTCACAGTACTGTATTTTCCAGATTTAGCCATCAGATTCTCAAATGGAGTAATTTAAAAAATGTTCTGTGTGTGTGAGGTTCAATGCATTATTCTAAATTCTCTTACCTAGGTTTTTGGTCTGGATTTTGGTAAGAGTATTTGCATTCTGCCCCTAGAATGAATTTAAAGTGCTGATGAGGAAGAATTGAGCTAGTTGAGGTCCAGATCCTAGCTCGGAATCTAACCCTGTAATAGCATACTAACTAAAACAATGTCCCCAAACTTATTCTTTCCAATAAGTCCTTTTTGAAGGTGTGATTGGTAGTGACCTTTGGGTGCAAAAAAAACACACACTGCTTTTATGGGGGAAGAGGGAAGAATTCACGAAAGATACTGCTTAAAGTCACTTTGGGCTTTGAGTTGTAATACTTTTTGTGTTTAGAAAGCAAAGAATTGAGAATTTTGTGTATATTTTTACATAAAAATTAGTTATTAACGAACTATTAGTTTCAGTTTTCCCCACGTTCTTACTTTGCTGTATTCATTCTTTCCTAAGTGTTTTACTTTATTAAGCTTCTGTTTCTGTTACCAAACATCATTAGACACAGTAAAAAAAGAAAAAAACTTTAAAAGTTCACTAAAGCTATTTGCTATTAGTGGTTACAAACTTCAATTACTACAAATATTTTTTTCTTCAGATACCCAAAATAGGTCATACCTTATATTTCTTCAAATCCCATTCTGTCAGAGACTTTTTCAAGGCTAAAGCCAAGGAGAATGAAGCCAACTGTTTCAGCAACTGTTTTTCTCCATCCGCAATGTTTTGCATAAAGGTGGCTGTATCCTATATCAGTGCTATTGCTTTGTATTTGTTACATTCCTCAGTCATCGGCTGCTTACCCCTGATGAAGCAAGCTGGTGGGATCAATAAACTTCCGGTCTCACCTGGTACATTTTTAAGTTATAGAATAGATAGAAGTGAATGTTATCCAGATGAAATTGCAGAAAGGAAAGGCAAAAGGAATCTTTCCAAATCTTCAATTTCGTTGTGTAAGAAATACCTAAAATAAACAGACACAAAATGAAGTGCTGCTATGTTCACATATGCATAAGCTGGAAGGAAATGCGTATTAGCATGTTTCTGAACCAGGTAACACCTCCTGATCTATACTTTTTATTTTCATATGTAGAGTGAAACTCAGAATCAAATTCCACATATTAAATACAAAAATAAATCATATTGTGAGTGAGCTTTCCTAATGGATACTCTTAAGGCAAGATGCTATGTAAATGATGAAGATTTTGAGGGTGATGGTAGGGAATAGGTTAAGGTAGGCTTAGTCCACCTACCTTAACAAAAAATGCACTCTTAATTTCTTAATAATGGTTCTGGGATCTGTTGATGTTGTGACAACTTTTCCCCAGGCTGCCAGAAGACACACAAGTGACTATAGGTAGCGCAATCTCACACAATCACAGAATGGTAGGGGTTGGAAGGGACCTCGAAAGATCATCTAGTCCACCCCCCCTGCCAGAGCAGGACCACCTAGAGTAGATCACACAGAAACATGTCCAGGCGGGTTTTGAATATCTCCAGAGAAGGAGACTCCACAACATCTCTGGGCAGCCTGTTCCAGTGCTCTGTCACCCTCACAGTGAAAAGGTTTTTCCTTATGTTAATGTGGAACCTCCTATGCTCCAGTTTGCAATCTCATCTCTAATGGATCTCTGACATACATAGGAGAACCCATAAGGAGCTCCCTGTATACTTGCCTTATTGGATTCTTTTCTTGGCAGCATATAGACTATTTTGTTGTTTGGAAGGGTTTATCTAGTGCTGCTCTGCTGCTTCTAAATGGTATGTAGAAGGCAGAGAGGGAATGCTCACCCTTGGCACTCCATTTCTCGAGTATTGTGTTCAGCAGACCAAAAGTCAGCGAGCAGTTTTTTTTAACATAGGCAACCAATTAATACAAGAATAGTTGTATTATATGAAATTTTCAAAATGTTTCATTCAAAAAATTCAGCCCTTAGTCTTTGAAAGTCAGGCTTATTACTAGCTTGTTAAGAGTAATGTTTTCATTTCTTTTAAGTTTGCATTGAAATATGGCTGATCTTATACTTGATCTTCAAAAGTTCTTTCCATTTGTTTTATTAAATATATTGACCCTTCTGTATATTTAATATTTGAAATATATTGTCCCTTCAGAACATTTTAATCCATGTAAAGTGAAGAAACAAACAGAATGGTCTGACAGCTATAAACCAAAAATTTGTTGTTGTTGGTTTTGTTCTTGGCATACATTTAACGTAATAGGTTATAAGATATGGGGATTAAAGAGAGTACTAAACCCCAAACTAGGAATTTCTGAAATCCATGTGTGAATTTTTTTCCAAAGGCTGGATATTAACACCAACCCCACAAGGGTATGATAATCTAGAGTTTTGCTTCTTTACTTGACTCTGTTTATAAATTGGTGAAGGGTCTAGTCTTTGTCCTAGAACAAAACCATGTCTTTGTTGACACTAAATGCAAAGGGTTTTTTTTACACTTTTTCTAGTTTAGCTCCCTCATTATATGCTGGGACTTACCACTGGTCAAGCCTGAATATTTGTAGAGCCTGTTACAATCTACTCTAAGGGGTCCTGCTCTGGCAGGGGGGTTGGACTAGATGATCTTTCGAGGTCACTTCCAACCACTAACATTCTGTGGATCATAGAATCATACAATAGTTTGGGCTGGAAGGGACCTTTAAGTGTCATCTAGTCCAACTCCCCTGCAGTGAGCAGGGACATCTTTAGTTAGAGCTGGTTGATCAGAGCCCCGTCCAACCTGGCCTTGAATGTTTCTAGGGATGGGGCTTCTACCACCTCTCTGGGCAGCCTGTGCCGGTGTTTCACCACCCTCATTGTAAAAAATTTCTTCCTTATATCTAGTCTAAATCTACTCTCTTTTAGTTTAAAACCAGTACTGCATGTCCTGTCGCAACAGGCCCTGCTAAAAAAGATTGCCTCCGTCTTTCTTATAGACACTCTTTAAGTACTGGAAGGCCGCTATAAGGTCTCCCCGGAGCCTTCTCTTCTCCAGGCTGAACAACCCCAACTCTCTCAGCCTGTCCTCACAGGGGAGGACCTCCAGCCCCCTGATCACCTTTGTGGCTCTCCTCTGGACCTGCTCCAACAGCTCCATGCTTTCTTGTGCTGGGGGCCCCAGAGCTGGATGCAGCACTGCAGGTGGGGTCTCACGAGAGCAGAGCAGAGGGGCAGAATCACCTCCCTTGACCTGCTGGTCATGTCACTTTTGATGCGGCCCAGGATATGGTTTGCCTTCTGGGCTGTGAGCACACATTGCCAGGTCATGTGCAGCTTTTCATTCACCAGCACCCTCAAGTCCTTCTCAGCAGGGCTGCTCTCAATCCCTTCATCTCCCCCAGCCTGTATTGATAGCGGGGATTGCCCCAACCCAGGTGCAGGATCTTGCACTTGGCCCTTTTGAACCTCATGAGGTTCACACAGGCCCACTTCTTGAGCTTGTTGAGGTCCCTCTGGATGGCATCCCATCATGCAGGCATGTCAACTGCCTCCTTCAGCTTGGTGCCATCTGCAGACTTGCTGAGGGTGTGCTCGATTCCACTGTCTGTGTCATTGATGAAGATGTTAAGCAGCACATTTCACCAATTTGAAATCCCTACTAGCCCTTCCCTAGGTCTAACCTGCTCCAGAGGCCATCCTCTGTCTTTTGGCTAGTTGGGGAAGAAGATGGAAATCAGGGAAGCAGAGGCTGGAAATGTTAAAGACATCGGACCAACTTTTTAATATAAGAATTTAAAAAAAATAATCAAGGGACAAAGTCAGTCAGTATTTTTAATTCCTTATGCCAGAATATGGATAGGCAAGTAGACTTTGGGGACTCTGTCGCACGGGATCCCAGCTAGCTCTGCTGCCTTGGTGCCCTTGAGAAAACATGCTGCATTAAATAGGTTTGATGGAAAATGCATTTTCATTGTGCATCAATTTATGATATTAGTTCTTACTGAATCACATTCTGTTTTCTAGCTGCATTTACCGAATGCCACCTTTATGTTGTAACACTATTACAGACTTTTATTCTAGCTAAAACTGCTTACACATTGTTTGTGATATTTATTTCGAGAGAGATGGCGGGAAAAATGTGTTAGATAAAAGTGAATTATGTTGCCAAGCTGTACACTCTCAGTGTTTATAAACCAAGACAGCAGAAAACAATTTAAAATCAAAATTCATACTTCCTACAGACTTCAGTTTCCACACTGTTGTCACTCTCAAAATAACGTTTCATATTCTGACACTTAAAATTGGATTCACATTCTTTCACAAACAAACATAATTTTTAGGTTGCTACTGGGTTTCTTCTTTATTCACACTCACTTGTGAATGTTTTCAGCTGAGTGTACTTGGTAACACTTTTCCACAGCAGACACCAGTGGATGGGTCCAGAGAAGACAACAAAATCGTAATGGGAACTTTTGAGGCTCAGTCTCACTGTGAGCATGGATGTGTACTCCTCTGTCCTACTGCCTGGGCATGGGCTCCTCTCACATCCAGGGGTTTCTCACACCTAGGGAGATAGCTCAGCTTCAGGCAAGGACCTTGTCAGCAGCCTTATCATGTTCTTTGAGCCCTGCAGGATTTTTTTCATTTCTCCCAAAAGGTGCTGCTATTGCAGCAGCCCATGGCCATGGGCACCAGGAGCCTACTGAAGCTCACAGACACTTTTGTGCAAATTTGGACTCTTACCTATGTGTCGTATCCGTCATCCCCGCCCCCCCCCCCCCCCCCCTTTTTTTTTTTTTTCCGTGGGCAATGCAAACCTTGTGTCTTCTGGGGTTTTAATAGATGCAGCTTTTAGGTCAACATTTCTCCAACTTGTACAAAGAGCAAGAACCATTTTGTTCATTTGTCCTCCTGTGACTTGGAAGCATGCAACCCTTTAGCCCACCTCCAGAGGGAGAAATGAGGTGTGCCAAGATTTGGATTTGATAGCAGCAGCCCAGCTCCTCCAGGGCAGGGAATAGACAATTTACTGGTAATAGGTGTTTACCTAACAAAAGAACTGTCAGTAATTGGACACAATTAACAGTTCATCCAGCTCCTGTTACAGCTTCACTTCTAACCCACAGTCACAGCTCCTTTGCACTCCTGGTCCCTGAAGACCTGGTTGCTGCTTTCTTACCCAAAAAGAATCTGTGTTTCTGTCTAACCTGGGGATGGGCTACTCCATGTAATGTGATAGTGCACTACTGTACAAAGTTGATCTAGGTGTGATGGGGAAATGAAATAATCTATCTGGCACATTAGAAAACAAGGGATATGTGATGTGGAGTTTACATCGCCTTGGTTAATGGTGAGATTCATTCTGTGATGTCTGCTTACAGAAAAGTGTTACCAAGACTTCTTTTTCGGCAGAAAGGTGGATAGTATAAAATTACTTCATGGATGCTTCAGAATGAATTTGGATGAGCAGGCTGAGCCTATACTGGATCAGCACTTTATCTTGTATGATTGTATTGCTTTTGATCCAGCCCTGTCAGCTTTAAAGCCATATTTACTACACTGTCAAGCCACAAACTTCAAAAGCTGTCTTTAACTGAAGGGAAGTTTAATGTGATATATGCAGGAGAAAAATCATTAATGAAGTTGTTCTACATTTGGTCTATGAATGGAAAAAAGTGTTGTAGTAGAGGCATCTAAGGCTCGGGCTTCATTTATTTGCATTTATTTTAGCCCATTCTCACCCATACCCACTAGAGGAAAGTTCTGCGAGGATTCCCTCTGTGGTTTATTTAAAACTGAAATCTGTGGTAAAGAGCATGGCACATAAGCCACAGACCATTGTTTAATTTCAGGAAGAATTTCTGGGCTAGGTAAAGACACAGATCTAGTTAGAGAAGAGTAAGATGTGCCTGATGAAGAGCAAGGGCTGGAAGAGAACAACCTCAAGGTATAGGTGTTGGTATCGGGAAGAGAATGGCACAGAACCAAAGAGAAGAAATGAAGAAGAAAATTTCATTCTTATAGCCCTGACTTGCCATTTTTGTTCCTATTCCTACTTACGTTTTGTATTTTACTGTCATGCTTCTAATGCTATAATTGGTAGGAAACTAATTACATTGCATGAAGCTATGCCTTTTTGAAGGAGTAATTTACATTTAAACTCTTTTGGAGTGTATGCGTTTTGTCTTTGGTCGTTTGATTAGTACTTGCAGCTCTTGTTATCGAATGTTACATACGAAGCATTTTTATATGTCTCTGCTTACTTATATTTTCTTGGCAAGTATTCTACATGGTGAAACATTCTATAATGTGTCCTATTAAGGTAACCTAAATTACTTTTTGAAATATTCCCATTTTTGAGAGTTGAATACAAGAACTTCAAATTTATATGTCTATTACAGATGCAGATGAATGTGAACCCATTGACTTAGAGTGGAAAAAACGCTGTCATTTAAAACATTGTTATGGGTATGCAGTTGTCTCTTCCTGTGCTGATAGAATGGTGTATTTACTAGCTGTATAACTTTATGTACACAACTATCAACAAACAGTGTATTGCATATGGATATTGCAAGAGTGTAGGTTCTTATTTCTCCCTCCTTCTAACTGAGGAGCAGAGTGGTGTCTCAAATGAGCAAAGGTCTGAAAACCTTAACTTGCCTATTACCACTGCTGAGTCCATATGTTTAAGGCACCCTAAGCATCATTGCGTCTATACTTAGCTTCTCTCTGCTTCAGCTCATCATTTTAAACTATTATTATTGCAAAGATACTTACACTCATAAACTTCTATTTCCAGGTTGTATTTCTGTTTCCAGAAATTGTATTTCCATGTGTGTTACATCTCAGTGTTTCCAGATTTTAGGTAAAGTTAGTATATGAAGTAAATGTTGTACTTTACATCTACTGTTTTGTTAAACACTCCATATTTTTATAAGGAAAAATATAACTTGTTTAACAGTCTCATCTTCTGACATGAATGGGCTTTCTGTGTTCTTACATGAGAGAAAAATTGTGCGAAAAACTCGTACTATAACACTGAAATATAACCGCCGTTGCAGTGCTCACCTTATGTTCCCCTACTTTTTATCAGGAGGTCCATGTAAACACGAAATGCTGGAAAATAGTTTCTGAAAAGCATGGCTATGTTTGTTTATTCTGTCAGAAGTGACCTGAAAATGTTGTCTGGACTTTCTCAAAACAGCAATTTCAAAATTTGATTCCTTTGAAAACAAAACATTCATTTAATGTATTACTGCATTTTCAGCAGGACTTTGTGCTTCCAGTTAATTTACATTTTAAATTGCCCTGGAAGTATTAATTTACTGAGCTAACATGGGAAGTACAGATGAAAGGGCTATTTAGTTTATAAATGGCATGATCCAGTTTCAGTGTAGGAATGCTTAATGGCTTTAAAATATATAAAAACTAATTGTACTACAGATTTTGTAACCAGTCACATTAGTAATGTTCAGTTGTACTATTTGCAACATTACCTGTTATGTACATGATAAACATGAGTCAGCCATAGAAGTAACACCAACAAATTTGAATGAAGTCAGCCCTTGAGAACTGCTGTGCCAAAATTAGTCAGCTGACATTAAAAAAATGGTCAAATATTAGAACATCTGTGAAGAACAGATTCATTCCAATACTTGTATTATATATAGTTAAAGTCTGCAAATATGAACAGCAATTTGCAATTTTTATAAATTTTTGAAGATTGAATTGTGGCTGCAGCCAAAATGTTGGTGTGCATTTCTAAAGTATAATTTTCTGGAATTCTAGTGGATCTCAAGTAAATTTGAGTACATAAATAAATTAATCCCAAATTATGATGATAGTTTGCTTACATACTGATATCTTTACTCCTCGTTGCTTTACTTCCTTCTCCCATCTCTGTTGTGCACTTTCAGTGTATGAAATGTTTGCTCATCTGTGATCCAGGCAACTTTTTAATGGGCAGTGCACAAATAATCATAAATTGTTGGATCTTATTAATCATCAAGGCAAAGAGTAGAAGAATGAAAATGAAATCCCTTACTCCAGCAAACTCAGCAGCAGAATTTCCTGTGAGAAACTCTGAAGTTTACAGACCCTAACAGACTCATTACTATTACTAGGACAGTATCTTAAAGTCCTCATATCTTTATTTTTTGTTTTGTTTTGTTTTGTTTTTTTTTTTATTCTGGTTTTGGTTGTGCTTCCAACCTTCTCTGTCCTGTGGTGGGTGGTGCAATCTGGTGATTTGAAGTGGGAAGCAGGAAGCAAGTTCTTTTGCAAACTGTGACAAAAATGTCACTTACTGGAACTTCAAAAATGAATTAACTTATTTTTTCAAGGATTGAAGCGTGTATCATAGACTTATAGAATGGTTTGTGTTGGAAGGGACCTCAAAGTTCATCTAGTTCCAACTCCCCCTGCCGTGGCAGAGACACCTCCCACTAGACCAGGTTACTCAAGGCTCCATCCTACCTGGTCTTGAACATTTCCAGGGAGGGGGCAGCCACAACTTCCTTAGGCAACCTGTTCCAGTGTCTCACCACCCTCAGGGTGAAGAACTTCTTCCATATATCTAGTCTAAACCTGCCCTCTCCCAGATTCCAACCATTACTTCTCGTCCTATCACTTCAAGCCCTTGTAAAAAGTCCCTCTCCAGCCTTCTTGTAGGCCCCCTTCAGTTACTATAAGGTCTCCCTGGAGCCTTCTCTTTTCCAGGCTGAAAAAGACCAACTCTCTCAGCCTGTCCTCGTAGGAAAGGTGTTCATTCCAACCCTCTTACCATCTTGGTAGCCCTCCTCTGGACTTGCTCCAGCAGCTCCATGTCTTTCTTGTGCTGCGGGCTCCAGAGCTGGATGCAGTATTCCAGGTGGGGTCTCATGAGGGCAGAGTAGAGGGGCAAAAACTCCTCGACCTGCTGGACGTACTTCTTTTGATGCAGCCCAGGATACAGTTGGCTTTTTGGGCTGCAGGCCCACACTGTTGGCTGATGTCCATCCTGTCATCCACCAGCACCCCCAAGTCCGTCTCCCCAGGGCTGCTTTCAATCCACTCGTGGCCCAGCCTGTATCTGGGCTTGGGATTGCCTCGATTCAGGTGTAGGACCTTGCACTTACCCTTGTTAAACTTGATGAGGTTGGCCTGGGCCGACCTCTCAAGCCTGTCCAGGTCCCTCTGGTTGGCCTCCCTTCCCTCCAGCGTGTCTCACCACACAACTTGGTGCCGTTGGCAAATTTGATAAGGGTGCACTCAATGCCACTGTCCGTGTCGCCAACAAAGATGTTAAATAGCACCGGTCCCAGTACCGATCCCTGAGGAACACCGATTGTCACTGGTCTCCACTCAGACATTGAGCCATTGATCACAACTCTTTGAGTGTGACCTTCCAGCTAATTTCTTATCCATGGAGTGGTCCATCTGTCAAATCCATGTTTTTTTCAATTTGGAGACCAGGATGTCGTGCGGGAGTGTGTCGAAGGCTTTGCACAAGTCCAGATAGGTGACATCGGTTGCTAATCAGTTGAGTAATAGTGTTAAAGGCCCCAGATATCACACTGTGTAAACCACCTGATACACAGTGAGAAAGAAATGTCGTTCGAAACATACTTGAAGATAGTGTGATTTCTGAGACCAGGCAGGTCAGGACAGTAATGTGAAGGCTTGGTTTTATAATTTTTCCTTTCATGTGCAAACCCAACAAAAAGCATTTGCAGCTTTGGTATTCTGAAAATATGGAAAACAATCAGAAAGGACATTTTACCCTTAAAACAACAAGTAATGTTTACAGAATCTCATGAGTCTTGAGGAAGCCACCACCAAAAAGTTCTGTGCTGCTCCCAATAACCTGAGCATGATGGAGACATTTTTTTTCACCCCACTTCTGTCTGGTGGACCTTGAGTTTGGGGCTCTGAAAGCTGAAGTTAAATGAAAACTGTTTTGTATTACAAGATAGTCCACATTTTGCTCTGATCCCTCTTTGTGATGTCTCAGATCATACAGATCGCTTATGCCAAAGCTTGTGTTTAAATGACAAGCTTCTGTCTGCAGCAAGGAAATCTCTGCTTGCATATACAGCTTGGCTTCATGTGTTTGATTGGAGGCTTTTCTACTTTGGTGGATAAACTGTATGTGAAAATGTTGCTTAATAATTGATGCAAGTGCAAGTAAATATGATGTAGAGTTGTATGTTGTTAAGAAACGTTGCAGTTACATGCAATGCCTCTTTCCCATGGAAGAAGTCGTGTTAGGCTGGCTTTTTTGATGCTAATTTCTAGAGTGCTCTGTGGGACTGGTTTTTTGAAGTCATCCATAACAGAGAAGATGTCAGAGCTATGCCTAGCCATTAATAAAATCTACTGGGAGAAGAGGCAGGCTTTGTAACAAACTTTTGGATGGCAATCTTCATCATATCAGAAAATCTAAGTGAGATTTGGGTTTAATCTAATTTCTTCGGACAAGTATTTGTATATAAATTTAAAAAAAAACCCACAATATTTATAAAAACAACACGATGATTTGTTTGAATTTCATGTTGGTTTAACTGAAATTAAAATCTTTTAATCCTGTTTGTTTCTGATGAGCAAAGGTATGTTAAATATATAATTTAAATTTATGGGCATGAATACAAAGGCAAGGAATAGATTAACTTTGTTAATTGATTAACAATAAAGAAAAAAAAAGTGTGCCTGTAGCCACACATATTAGGTACATATATTCCCTTTGAAATTCATCTTCAACTTCATGGATGTAGTGGACTTGCATGATTTAAAATGTAAGCTTGTATTTAAATATGTTGGTTTAGTTATTTGCAAAATTGTATACTAAATCATCCACAATTGGATCTGAATGTATTCTTTTAAATTATTTATTTATTTATACATTTAAAAAAAAAAATTATTTACTTTATTTAATTTGCTATAAGTGAATCTCATGCAGCTGGCGCAGTTATCTCTTATTAGTAGTGCAGTGGATAGTGAATGGTAAGAACTGCTCTATTCTTCTCAGCCAGAATGAAAATGTTGTGGTGTAAGAAAAAGCTGCCCTGAAGTGTCCTGCCACAGTGGCCTCCCTGCATTGCTCACAGATATGACTGGTCAACAAAGTAGATAACTTCTTGTTTACTGTACTTTTCCTTTGAAGAGGTCTGCTCTTCAGGGAGTTGTTTCTACATCCAAAATTTGCTGAAAACACTATTAGTCAGTGAGGCTTACCAAAGTTTTCCTCTATAGTTTGTTCTCCAGTATGTCTAGTGAGATGAAGGTTTTAATATAAACCCATTTTATTTTTTGGTGAAAGAGGGCAGAGTGTACCTAATGCCTTCTCCTCACAGAGACAGCTTTTTCTGCCTGCTTGGATGTGTAAGGTTATACTAAGTCTCTACAAAAGAAGGCTTTGATGTGTCTCAGTTAATTTTGTTATTAAAATATTACTATGCAGATATGTTTCCTTCCTGTTTGTGCTATAGCTACAGTGTGTGACTTTGAAGGATAAGTCATGTATTCAAACTTAAAATCCTTGTCTTCATGATGAAGATATTTTCTCCTCCACACCTTGATAGCTAGTGCTTCAGTCTAGGTAGATTACTGACATTGCTACCCAGGTTTGCTAGTGGTGTGTTTAAATATTTGAACATTTATTTGTAGAGGGACACCTGCTACATATGTTGCCAGAACAGCCCAGGTGAAGTTGTTAATGACCTTTATTACCTCTTTGACTTCGGGCCCAGCTGCTGACCAGCCTCAGCTGTGCCTTGGGAGCTGCAGGTGGCCCTGGGGCTGTGCAGAGCGGGGCTGAGAACACCTGGATGTTGGGCAGGCTGACCGGGCGGCTGTGGGAAACCTGCTGGGGAAAGGGTGTGGGGCTTTTGGCTTAAGGAAAGATTAAAACTTGGATGACTGAGGGCACTGGTGACCTGGAGCCTTGACCTAGGGAAAGGTTTAGGATATGTAATGTAACTTGTGGATTTGGAGATGTCTTTCGTCTTTAAAGAGAAGAACTTGCTGATTTAAAAGTGTGTATGAGATTACTGATGGTGTTAGAGCTTTTGCAGCAGCCTTGGCAGAGGTTTACATTGCAATTTGAGCAGGAAAGAAGAGCAGCCTGTGGATCCTGTTGTAAGTAAGGGTTATTTTGTGTTGTGATATTGTAATTTTTTTCTTGTTATATCATGCAGTGACCCACAGGCTATGTTTTGTGACACTTTGTCCTTCAGCCTTCTTTCCTTGCAGATCTTTTATGCTGAAGCAAGGTCTGGATGAATTGTTGTGGGAATGGCAGTAGATGTTGATTCCTGATATGTGATGTGGTAAATGTGAAGATAGTCCTGTGTGTGTGGGGGTGGTTGTTACAGTGCAAAAGAGATGATAGCAGGAAAAAGCAAGTATTTGGTGCAAGTCCTGTAATCCACTGCTGTTTAAAACCCATGGATTGTCCCAGAAACAAGCTGGAGTTCCTGGCAGTAGCAGTAAGGAGAAGACTTACCATGGGTATCTGTGTTTTGTGTATGAATAGGGGAAGCTGCTACCTCTGGCTTTGCTGCTGATGCTTTAAGTATAATGAAAACTGATGGTTGTGTTATGCCTTCTTACTAGTCCCGTTGCTCTAGCGTTATGTGACTGTAGCAGACAACCTGTTAAAATGTCAAACATGACTAAAGGTATGCTGCACAGCTACTGCAGTTACTTAGCAGATTAGGAGAATTCGGGACCTAGTATGTCTCTCCGGGTGGTGGTGTAGAGGGCTTATTATAACTTGTGTAAAATCAACTAAACGCAGCTTATGAGATCACTAACACTGATTTATTCTCGTGATGCTGGGTAAATATTGATGTTCGTAAAATATAGAAACTAGTGGGTGTTGATATGTGTAAAACCTAGTAAACTGCTAGGAAAATATTTTAATCTCTTTATTGTGTTGATTTCTTCATAAATAGTAAAATATTACCATAGTACGCCTCCTCACAGTATCTAAAGTGGTAAAGAGATTTACTGTACAGAGCCTGAATATATTTGTGTTGTTGGTGAAAGCTATTCAGCTGCTTTAACTTTCATGGACAAGAGTCTTCCATCACTGGGACTCTCCCTCTAATTTCTGCCCAGCCACAGTGTGCTTCAGTTTAAATATGGTCCTTGAATGCAGAGATGTGTGACCATTGTCACCTTATGTGATCAGAGGCATGTGTATCACCTTCTGTGGCTATGGATAAAGCTTTTCGCTTCCTGATTCAGCATAGCTTTGTAACACATTTCAAATGTAACTTTACATAATTCACATTACGAGAAAACTCTCTCGTGTGTGAGTCAGGGATACAATTTTATCAGTTGGGACCTGGAAACAGGGGAAAAGAAACAAAAGGAAAGGTGTGGATCAAGCTTGCAAATTGAGGGCTAGTTTTTGAGCTCATGTACAACCCTCAGTTAAGGTACCTGAAATGAAGTAATCCTGGGAAACAGAGATACGTGTTTTATTTTTGAGCTGCAGCTTACTCTGATGCTTTTTCTGAGTTTTAAAAATGGCTGTTTCTACACAAAGAGCTGTGTAACAGGGATAAACTCATGTCTTCACTGGAATTGAATGCTAGAGAAGAGCTATCCTTTTTACAAACCAATGGGGTTTTTTTGGTTGTGGAGAGAAAAGAAAATGTGTTTACATTTCCCTGTAAGAAGTGCGTGTCCTTTCATTGTTCTTCTCAAGGTAACTTGTTCAGATGTGAAAATTTCTTGGGTATCCTTTTAATCCATAGCAGAACAAATTACCCATGCTTGTAGAGAAAAATATGTGACTCAAGCAAGTTATTTGGTCATGTTCCTTTTTCTGCATCATCAGAGTGTGAATTTTATAATTTATTTTGCTTAACTGACAACTTAAATCCTGTAAAGCTTCCATAATACAAGATTCAGTCTACTATGTGATTCAAGATTTGCTCTACTATGAATCGTCTACCATAAAAATATGCATGACTTGAGGGATGAACCAGAAAAATTGATCAAGAAGACATTTCTGTAAGTGTTCTTTATAAACTCTGTTTTTGAAAACACCCTAATGTAGAAGCTTCTAAATGAATGAGAAAATGTTGAAACATGGCTAATACAATGCTATACTACTGTTCAGGTTTTGTGAAAGTAGGTTTTACAAATTGAATTTCTCTTATATCTTCTATTTTATTTTTTATTTTATTTTTTATTTTTTATTTTTTATTTTTTATTTTTTATTTTATTTTTTATTTTATTTTTTATTTTATTTTTTATTTTATTTTTTATTTTATTTTTTATTTTATTTTTTATTTTATTTTTTATTTTATTTTTTATTTTATTTTTTTATTTTTATTTTTTTAAATTTTTTTATTTTTTTATTTTTTTTATTTTTTTATTTTATTTTTTATTTTAAATTTTTTTTCCGCTGCTTTATCCAGCACTCTTTACTCATTTGTGATACTTGAGAAGTCAAGGAAGACGAGTAATTGGAAAGGCTATGGAAGATCAAACTTGCAAATTAAGGGCTAGTTTATGATGTAAGGTACAATTTTCAGCAAGGGTAGTAAAAACAGTAATCCTGGGAAACACGTGGAGGAAAACATTTCCGAGGTGCAATTTCTTTTCTGTTTCTTGCTTCATTTGAAGTTGGCTAAATCAAATTTCTGCTGGGAATAGATTATGGAGCTTCTCCTACCAGAAAAAAACTTCATAAGGTCTGCTTTTATTATCTGCTCTGCAGTGACTGAAAACTACTGGTATTTACGTATTCCTTTCCTAGGATTAAAAGTTTACATACAAATTGCAGATACATAGTGATTTGTGTCACCCTCCCCCTCTTCCTTCCCCGCTTATTTGGACAAGTAAGAAAATAGTTTGCTAGTGGGTTTGGGGAGATTATTGGGGATCAAGCAAGGACAGAAAGCATGAATGAAAACCACAGGTTTTACCTAAAGTTTGGCATTTTTCAAACACTGTAAGCTTATGAAATGCAAACATGGATTAAATTTATTTTTTCTGATTTTATGAGTATTTAAAATTGGTTAACCCTACAGCATATATTTAAGTAATATAAAAAAATAAAATCCCTCCTAGAGATCAAAGATAATATCCTAATGAACGTGTCTAATATCTTGCATAGTGTTCAGTATATCACCATAATTATTAAATAGACAGAAATGGATGCCTTAGGAACACATCTTGTGTGCCCCATGCTTCACTAGCTCTCACAGGCCTATCTTATAAATGCTGATTAAAACTATATTGCAATAAAGAGAAACATTGCAATAAAGAGATATGATTCAGTCCTAACAAGTACCTGTTAATGTTGCTTCTTGTTTATGATCGAGGGATTTAACCATAATCTAATATAGTATCTGCCCTATTGAGCACATCTCATAGGAGGCACACCTGCCTTTGGACATCATGAGGAGCTAGCAGTTAACTTGATACTAACGTGCACTTTTCCTGAAAATGAGTGCCATTTAACTCTGTTCCAGAGATAGTTTCAGACCAAGTTGCTGTACGTAGATTGCATGGCAATACTGATAGAGATTGAAATCTGAGATACTGCCTTTATGAAATGAATGGTGTTCTCTAGAACTTGGCCTTGCCTAAATGGTTGTTCAGAGTGATTTGGAAATAGTTTTCTCTGGTAAGTGGAGAACAAGTAAACTGCTTGGGTGACAGCTTAGACACAAGGGTGCAGGTGAGAAGTCATACAACTTTGTCTTGCATTAAAAAAACCCCTGCAATGGCTGATGTCACTGAACAGAAGCATCATTTTTTGGAACTGTCAATACCAAATAAGTAGAGCAAGTCAGGCTTTTTGTTTAAAATTAATTTTTTATCGAAATATTTTGGAACTTCACTCATGATGCTGATGATGCTGATGTTTATGTACATACTCTGTACCTTCACCTAGAGTTCAGCTGTTTTTGCCATATGTGTTTCTGAGCTTCATAGATGCACCTATGCTTTGCTTGTTTAAAATAATCCTTCCTTTATTTAAAATGGGCATAAAAGTACCCCAAAGTGCTTATGGGAATATATGTATGTGGATGTAAATGGTCTGTTACAAGGGACTGTAGAAGATAAAGGAGTATTTTGCTCCTGGTCCTAACAGAGGAAGACAATATAGTGCTGGATGAAATAAGTGGGTAGTCTCTAAATGTTCACATTTTGTAATTATACGGTTGAGATATGTCAGCATCAAAATCTCTGACAGTTAATATTCCCAGTTCAAAACATCTTCTTGGATAGCAAAGGTCAAATCATAAGGTTGGCTATTGACTTCCATAATCCAGGTTTTCAGTGTTCTTTTCATTTTAAACTTTCCAGACTGTGATTTTGCTGTTCTCTTCTAGCTGTTGCTGTCACAATTATAACAGTTATCATGAAGCTGCTGTAATATCACACGCAGAATGTTTAGGCTATGTTTCTGCAACAGAGCATTAATACAGGCAAAAGTAATTGGACTGAAGTCAGTTACTCAACAGTGTATCTTGTATTTTTTATAATTGAAAGCTGTGAGGATCTGGCTTTGCAAGTCAGTGAAAATTTTAAGCACTTTAATTCTGTATCTAATTGGAACTATGTGGACACTTATTCCTAGCCTCTAAATATAGGATATAGCTGCTTATTGCACCCAAGTGGACATGGCAACTTGAGAAGTTCTTTTAATTTTTCAAGAACTTTTGTGAGAGTTTTAACAACTGTAGCTCAGTTTTCCTGCAACTTGTTTTAACAGTCTTGTGTTTTGCTAATAAGCCTGTTGAGTGGCTGTTCCATTAGTTAGCAAGGTGCATATTTAGAAAAAGCTACAGAAAGATTATAAGAAGGGTAGGGGAATTTTCTGAATCTTGTTCATCAGCAGCTGGGTGATGGTAAGTGATCACATGTAATAGGCGAACCGTTACTCGTAGTGATAGTAAACTTAAATATCTGCCATAACAGGGTTTCTGTGCCATAGAAAATAGTGATACTAAAAATATGGTCACAGTTCAATCACAAAACCATAAAAATTTAAATGCAAGACAATGATCTTAAAACAAGCAATGGTACAGAATGTGTGCTTTGGAATTTTGCTTGATTTTAGTTCTGAGAGTTCTGCCTTTCTACTCCTGAAACCAACGTTCTTGCACAATCTTTTAAACAACACCAGCTATGCTGTTCAGATATTTTGCTAGTGACATTTTTTTTCCCCCAGGCATTATTCCAATTGATAATTCTAGCCCAAAAGAACAGGTAGGATACTGGTGTATGGAAGCATACTGATGTCTTTTAGGGGCTAAAGACCAGCTAAGACAAATGGATTTTTTTTTTCAGTATATTCAGCAATTATCTTATTAAATATGCCAGGTCTTGTTGTAGTACCCACCGTTACTGACTTAAGAAACTCAAGACTGAGCTCTTTTCCAGTAATAAGTGAGGAGGTAACGCAGCATTTCTGCTTATACATTCTTCATACTGTGAGCAGTAATGATTGAGTAGTTACTTATATGTTGTTTTTTTTCTTTTAAGGGGTTTAGTGGTTTAACATATGACTCTTCTTTACAGGGCTGCATCTTACTTCTTAACTGAAAAAATGTGCTGATAAGTCATGTGAATGCTTGAATCATCAATTTCAGTTTCATAGCTCGGTTCTCATTTCAACCATCACAACTATTTATTAGCTTTAATCTTTTTCCGCAAATACTCATTTTTAAGGACCAGTTCTATACTTAAAACATTTATATAAAAATTACAGCAGTATTTTATATGTAAGCAGTACAAGAAAATTGTTAGTAAAAGCAAATGAAACCTGAAATCTTGCCTTCTTTAGCTGCCATTACTATTTAACAAAAGCACAGGTTTACAGTCAACTGTTCTTAATCAAACCTAATATTTGTCATTTTCCAATATACTGCATGATTCAATGTATGTAGAAAGGGAACACCTTAATCATTTTTAGCCATAATTTTTAATAGTTTTTCAACTAACTGGGGGAGAGAAAGAGGGAGAAGACAAGCTAATGAAGGAAGGTTGTGGGTGAAGTGGGGAAGTACAGTCTTGTATAAATTCTGAGTGTGTGATATTATAGTGAAGAGAAGTAGACTGGAACCAGATGCAAAAATATTAAGCATTTCTAGGCAATGCCTAATTTGTCGTCTGCTTTCGTAGGAGACTTCAGGACCAAGTGAGCTAAGAGTGTTATTTACTGCGAGGAATAGATGTGCTGGACTATTTAGGCAAAATCACAAGATAGTATTATTTTTCCACCTAAAACCTATGGCTTTTGTAGCTGACTTCTGCCATAGCTGCTTTCATGCTTTGTCTGTTGCCCATTTTTACACTTGCTGTTGCAGGGCAGGGGTTCTGCGAAAGGAATGAACCACTGCAACCAGAACTCAAACAAGACATACTTCAATCCTTAGGCTACCATGCAGAAAAACTATCCAGAATAAATTCTCTGTAGTTACTTGCTCTTTTGCTGTACTGCTTCTGGTACCACGTTCTTGGTTGTGAATGATGGCACTCGCCTCTTTTAAGCATAATAGCTGAGTAGGTTTAGATTGTGCAGCAGTGGCAGATTCAAAGAGCGTTTTCTGTAAAGCAGTATAATAAAATATTTACAAGATTTGATGTAATGATCTAGGCAATTATGTGTGAATTGTACTGTCTTTAGTTCGTTAGAATAGGCAGCCTGCAAGTGTTTACAGAAGCTCCTTTAGCATAGTTTCAAAATCATGCTTTATGGACTGAGAATATTGTTACCTTGTATGTTAGGTTTCGTTTTGTCACAGTGCTTACTATGGAGCACACAAATATTTGCAGTTGAACTTTGGAAAAAAGTAGGTCAAGAATTTTAGTACCACTTATAAATGAACCTATGTAAGGACGTGTGCGTCTTGAGCCTGCCAGAGATGAGAGAACAGGTGATGAGCTTCTCATTTTGGAAGGTTGTGGGCAATTTCACGTTCTCCAGGTATCTTTCACCTGTCTTTCAACGCTTTTGGTGTGAAACTGCAGGAACCTCTCACCTTCCCTGCTTAGCTGGCCATCTTTCTGGAAAGCCTATGCTGGCTGGCTGTTATTTAGAGCCTTGTCCACTTTCTTCTTGCAGCTTCTGTGCATATATTATAAATGTGTGCTAGTACCAGGATGTGTAGTGTTGGAGTACAATTGAACTGGCCCATTTTCTGAGGTCAGGAAAAGGTTTTTTTCTTTTCACAGCTGTGACAAACCTGATTCTATTCTAGTATGTTACTCAGTCCTTCATTTGTTAGGCAGTGGGGTGCAAACCTCAACCGATAGGCTATAATATGCTACCTCTTTTGTATTGGAAAATGAGAGAGAATTTGATTCAACCCTGTAAGTTCAGAGATAGTGGTGTTAACAGTGCAAAGAACAACTAACTAGTTCTGCTAAAACTTTAATTTTATCTATGTAATAATACTATAAAGATTCATTTAGAAGTATTTTTATGAACTAAGCAGGGGAAGTACTTTAAATGTTAGAACTGAGACTGCCAGGATGTATATGCAACTGTTTATTAAGAATATTGTGTCTAGCTTTATCTATAAATGGAAAAAGGAAAATGGCATATCTACAACTCTTAATCTTTTCAGTTACCTGAGATACACTGTTATATTTTTCACTGTTTTAGAATGATCATAAAATGTGACCACTGATCTGTTGAAATATGTGCAATTAGTAGTGCAAGGACATCTTAATTGGAGTTTGATCCCTTTGGTTGTTAAACTTTCCTCTGCACATCAATGTCTTTCTCTTCTGTGGCCTCACCTAATGGGAATGAAGCTGCTGAACAGTAGTCCATGGGAATATGTGTTAGGGACGTGCTGGCCTGTGTTTAGACTCTTCAAATGCTTATTTGTGCTGCAGTCTGACCAGCTCAAAACTGAGTGTCTTTGGTTATTAGCAGTTTGCACTGTATGGATTTACAGATGAGAAATGGGGAGTGGGGTCTGGTGGTGGACTACTGTTGTATAATCATTTACCTGAAGGGAAGAAAAAAGTTAAAATTGTGTGAGACAAAAACCAGACAATCTCATGCTTGTAACGTGTGCAAAGCATTAGCAGTGATGAGCACATTCTTAACTCAAACCCCAAAGGGAGGCAAGAAATTACAAGTGCAGTGCCCAAAAGATGCAGAATAGCTAAGTCATTTATGGAACCTGCTATTTTCTAAGGACTTTTGTAGTAAAGCAGAAGATAGGCAGTAGCTTTAGGCCTCATTAACATTGACTTATTTTCATATATATTGCAAACAGATAAACTAATATTTCTTCATTTTTACATCTGTTTCTTTCTAAACTCAATAGAAATGTGGTGAATGTGATTAAAATGACTGTAAAAAAACTGTTAAGCCATTGTATAACTGAGAATTCACTTTGTGCTGTGAATTAATGACTTTAATGGGAAGCTGTTGAATTTTTTTTCCTTTTTTTTTTTCTTTTTTGCTTGTTTCTAAAACATTAAATGGTTTCTATGTAGTCTTAACAGATAAAATTTAAAAATCACTTCAAATTGTGGTTTGTCCCTCTATATTAAACTGCTTAGCTGTTAGTACATAACATCTGTGAAAAATTGGGTAGTTTTGTGATGTTGGTATAGGCTAGATATTTCTATTTAAGTGATTACTTAAGAAGCATATGTGAAAGTAGTGACACCTGCTCTTTGGCCAGTGGTAAAAAGTATGGTGGTTTGAGAAATATGAAGTGCTAAGTTGCAGTTTCACTCTTTTTGATCATTCATTATTTTTACTACATAATGAGATGTAATCTTTAATCCAAATAGTGACATCTTGCAATTAAATAGCACAACAGTACTTGGAGATTGATACATTTCTTGCATAAGTCCAGCTGTAAAAGTGCTGACATCAAGTTTCTAATGACTAATTGATATCACCATAAAGGTAGAATTTTATTTTGTAGTAACTATGTTATTTGAAAACATTAACTAAATTACAACATGAGAAAATTTGTGACATTTGACTGCTTATCTGCAAGTCTGCTTCTTGTAGACAGGGTGATTCTAGCTAGATAGGTTATGCAAAGCTTTTGTAAGTCTCTGTGCAGACTTACAGTGCATGCTTGTCTAATGTTTGAGATGTTCTAGGTATTTTCTTACAGTACAGTACAAAGGAAGGATAGAAAATATACCAGATCTCCTGTATGTCCAAAGCAATGAGACATCAACTCCATTCAGCTCTTAATGCACCTCTCCTTTTGTCTAATGTGGGTTCAAGACTTTGCCTTGTGTTATATGTGTTTATAAGAATTAATGCAGTGTGACATCACACCTGAAAGTGGTGTTTAATACAATTAATAATGCTACTAATAGCTTTAACTTCAGAGAAGTACAACACAACTGCCCCTCATTATTACGTTCTGAGACTATTTTTGTCAGTATCAAATTTTTTTCCTTGTACTTTATATAATGTTGTCCATGTTTTTTACTTTTTCTTTGCTAAGTGCTGCTAGTGTTACCTTGTTAGTGTTACCTTGTTTAAAACCTTTCAATTGACCAATGTGATCAATGTCCTCATAATTTGTGATCTGCATTTACGATGGAAGTTACATTACTGCCACTTCAGTCCCGTTCCTAATTTATTTTAATGTTCATCATTCTGGTAGTTTTTCCTATTAGAATATGCTCTCTTAGATCACATAAAGCTCTTTTGCTTGGGCAGATAGTGAAACTAAGCTCTCTGAACTGATCTCTCTCAAAAGACAAAATGGAATGTTTTTCAGAGTTAGTGTCTTTGAAGTCTGAGGGTGTTACACAATAATAAGTTATACTGTGGGGTTGTGGGGTTTTGTTTGATGGGAGAATGCAGCTCTGGGTTGGGTTGTTAAAATTCAATGGCTACTGAGATCCTGAGGTCTTGTCTATTCTGCTGACAAGTCTGAGTGATTTTGGAGGGGGAGAGAGAGAGTAGAGCATAGCACAGCAATGGAAAAGAACACCTGATCCTGTTTGCTCTAGGAAGTTTTGAAGTCTCAAGCTTTCTTAACTCCTCCTTATCTGTGTGGTAACATCACTTCTGAAAATTGTGGTGTATGCTAACTATAAACTGGTCTTTATGAGCTGCTTCCTCTGAATAGATGAGTATTAGACAAGAACTGGATTGATTTCTGTTAGAGATATCAAAAGCATCTACAAAACTTAGAATATAATTTGCTCTTGTAACTAGAGCTGCACGGGCTACTGGAAAACTCTGATAGAGAGTGAAGGTTAAATGTCTTTTCTGATTAGGTGTGAGGGGGGAGTCAGAGCTGTAACTGCTCAGAATAGTAAGTTTTGAAGCTACTAGAGAAACTGAAGCACATGTTCTGGACACTGGATGAAGACTTTTTGAGCTACCTTAGTGGGAATTTGGGTAGACAATGCAAACAGGGGAAGATCTGGCAACCCTTTCCAGTTTCTGCTGAAGCTTAGGTAGAGTTAATACTTTTTGCCCAGAATTTTTGTTTCTTCTGTCAAATCAATCACAGCATAGTATCCTCATGGGGTTAAATCAGTAAAATTTGTGCCAATGTGAATGAATAATAAGTAATGAGAATCTCTTCAACGAATGAAAATGTCTGTCTGTGACAAAGCTATGAAAATGTATTTACAAAATCTTGAGGTCTGTGTTTACTTGAAGGTTGTGAAGAAGGATGGGGTTATTTGTAGCACGGCAGATTGAATGTGTCCCAACTCTTCGACTGGAAGGATTTGGTGCCATCAGGATTTAAGTGCACCAGTGGATGGATTTCTGTTTCCAAGGTTTTTATCTACGCTTTCAAAACCCATGCATTTATTAACATACTTTGTTAGAAAAAATACGCAAACGTTACTTTAACAGTGAGCAGAACCTGCCAATGCAAAATTAGTGTGAATACTACCCTGCTGGAAAGATAATTCTCTAATTAGCCTCCAACTATTCAATGATTGAAAATTGGTGGATGCAAATAATTTTCAGATTACTTAAGTCACTTAAAAATAAAGTAAAATAAAGGATTCCTGCAGAGCTGGTAGAACTTATTTGTAGATGAGGTGTTTCTGACTCTTGATCTCATCTGGTAGGAGAAAAACATATTCATTCTTCTTATCTTACATGCAGCATGTACCTGAGTGATGAAAGAAACACAGGTAGAGGTAATTCTTTCCAGTACTGAAATGTGCATGTTTTATTGGGGGAATAGAGGGAGGGAGAGAGGAAGGGGATCAGGGAAATAATACATTGGCCTCTTACATTTTCCTCTTGTTGATTATTCAATTCCTCTTTTCCTCAAAGCCTCTACAGTTGGTGACAACGCCTGTCATTGGGTTCTCTCTTCCATACTGACCATGCCTTTTAGTTAAGGAAATGTGCTCATTTGTCTCCCTCTGATGGAGAAGCCACCTGTCATTTCCAGCAGCCTGCTCAAGCAGTAGGAGTTGGGGAATTACTTCTAGCTACAAAGCCTGAGGTTATTTTTGGTAAAATCTGCTGTGGCCGGTCTTCATGTATAGTTAGTGTTTACTGGCATAAAAAACAATGCGTTGTTTTTTTTTTTTAAAAAAAAAAAGCCACATGTTAGTACTTGTTCGACAGTACTTCTATTATGTTATCTTTGTTTTCTTTATCTTACCAGCACATTAATTTGGAATCATTCTACTGGTATTTTTTTATATTACTTTTATCAAGCTTTTGATCTTCTGGATTTTTGCCTTTTAAAAATGCTGTGCAATACTTTTAAAATTATTATTGTTTTTATGGAAATACTTTTGTTAGGAGCTCTAGTTTAACTACCTGCTCTTTTCTGTGAAGTCAAAAGGCTCACTCCAGCTGATGGTCTGTTGATAACACATCACTAAAAATGGTCCATAAATTTATATCTCAATGACAGATTCACTCTAGGCAGGTTCTGTGTGAAACTTTCTTCTTGTCATTTAGTGTCAGTTTTAGGATAGAAAATGTTGAGGATCTCAGCAGCCTAAGTTTTAAGTCGGTGCTAAATCCATTGCAGCTTGAATTTTAATTGTGCATCATCAACAAGGGCATCAGTTGGAGTTGCTGGTAGGATCACATTGCCTATTGTTCTTTGGCAATACCAGTGCAGCATGGGACCAGCTTTCACATCAGTCAGTTATGAACAGCCCCAGAAGGATAGCTGGTGTACAGTGGAAAGCATGTTGAGCTGTGGGTTACTATGTGCTAGGGGACATGTGGCATTGCATCGCATGGGTGACGAGGAAGGTTAAAGCAAACAGAATGCTTAGTTTCATTTTGTCCCCATTGCTGCTAGCGTGTGTGGCACTGCGATGGAGTTGTTCAGCCAAAGAGCTTGGTGTTTGCTTGTAGAGTGTATGTGCAGAGAAATATCACCTCACCTGGTAGAGTGGACAGGCATAACTCAGAAGAGGATGTGTCTGAGAGATGCAGTTAAATGGCCTTTGGGCCTGTCACTCAAAGGTGTGAAAGAAAACAGCACAGTGGCAAAGCTTGAGCAATGGCCAGGGCCTTCCCAGAAGATCTGGAGATGGGCATAGGCGCTTCTGCATTCATAGTGCACTAGATCTCCTTGTTCTTTTTCCAGCATGGTCCCTTCAAGGACTAAGGAAATCTTTTAATGCTAGATACAGTTTATATCTTGAACTGTGTATAGTTTGGTTAAAAAGGCATTGCAGCCTGTCACTATGTCTTCAGTGCCCATGTTATCCCTCGCCTGCATGTCAGAGTTAATGAGCAGAGCTGTTTCTCATGTCTTTATGGTCAAGGATGTTTTACCCTACAGCTTTGCTTGTAACTTCTTTGTGCTCAGTTTGAGGGCTTATAATGTAGGTAGTCAATTTTCAAAATATTTCATGATCATTGTCTCTCTCCCATTCTTATCAGCCAAAAGTAATTATGCCTATCCTAAAAGTTGTCGAAGGCAGGTGTTGCTCAATATAAGCATTGTAAGTGCTGTTACTGTAAGAAGACTTCTAAACAAATAAAATTTGTTTCTGGTAAAAGATTCTTTTCCCTTACTGGATTGCTTGTAAATTCATAATTGCTTTAATACATAAAACATTAAAAGAGATTTGATGTAGTAAAACCAGGTGTAGGCTAACTAAAGGCTTAAATATTCATTATAATTATATTTTAATTGTTTTTATGATCTTGAAACAAGTCTTACTACCGTGTATGTGATTCAGAGATTGATGTTTGTGATTTTTAGATAATGACAATGTTGTATCAAAGCTGTTTACATCTTTCAGTTACTTTGTGCATTTTTGCTGAATTTTCAGTTACATTGGTGGTACGTTAGTAGAGTTGAATATGCTGCCTTTTCAGTGCACAACCTGGTCCTATAGTTTCACGTAACCTGTAGTGCAAGTGAGCTCATTTATTCAGAAGTAGAACTGACATTATTTAACTGAGGAAGAATCAGTTTCTATTTACACCATAGTTTTCAAGAAACATAGCCTGTAAAAAACAGCAACGCTGTTTCCTAACAGGTTCAGATAGTTATTTGCTTCCACCTAATTATGAAGGTCTACACAGAACTCTTTCACACGGTGTCAGACCCTGATGTGTAACAGCTTGCTTCATTAATTTGCAGGATCTTGTCCCTTTTCTCAAGCAAGGGAAGGAACAAGCCCACCCTGGATTCCTTGCACTGAAAATATTGTTCTGGTGCAAAATTAATATCTTAAAACTGCTTCCACTGTGTTCTGTTTATGATTTCTTGCTTCTGTATGTGCTGTCCTCAGCTGCTCAGCTCATAATAGAATGAAAAGTCTCTATTTTCTTCAGGTTTTTTTTGAACTTTGTGCCAGAAATGTCAATATGTTCTAGCTTTCATTCACTATAGTAAATTTTGCTTCAAGCAAAAAATTGATTTTTGTCCAGACCACTTTTCCTTCAATCTTATCACAGTGTGTAGCCTAAAGACTATAGCTAGATGAAGGTTTCATGTTACATGCTTCATGAAAGCAGCATAAGTAAATATGAGGCAAAGGGTTTTCTGGGACCCTTTGCATGTTGTCCGTGAGAAACCTCTAAGCTGCTTCCAAGTAAGGTTTGACTTCTTTTTAGATAAGCTCATTTTGATTCGATTTTGAAATCATTAAAAATAAGAGCTGGAGGAAGTTTTAAGGAGTGATTTGCTCTCTTATGTCCTGATAAGAACTCATTTCAGCAGTGCTTTTGTTTTAATTAGTGACAATCAAATACACCCTTTATTTCCAGAATTATTTTGCTATAACTGTTCTAATTTATCAGTAGAAAAATTGACAGCCTTTTAATGAGAAGAGTATGAGTACAAAGCCAGAGTTTTAACCAGTTCATAGGGATGTCTTTTTCAATGTTTCCCACCTTAAGCAATGTCTATTACTTCTGCAAGTCAGGTCTGAAAATTTCACCTATGTAGAGGAAAAAATAACTCAAATCATCCCAAAGCCTGTATTCCACTTCCAATGGCTTAGGGTCTTATTAGAGCTGGTTGGAAAGAAACCAATCATTTGTCTTTGGCATGATCCATGCATTCCTTGCTGCTTTTGCAAATCAAGTCAAATTTGACTCTCTAAATATAGTTAGAAACACCATAGAAAGTACACCTTCTCTTCTACCACCAGTGGATCAAACTTCTCTGTGTGGACCCACAGGTATACACATATAAATCTTACTGTTTATCTGTCATAGTAACAATTCAGCCCAACTCTGTGGGATTGCATAGTGCCCATGTGTTGCCTAGCCCTTATTGTAATGACACTTAAGTGATTTAGTATTAGTGCTGAGGTGACTTGTCACCCATTGTCATTTGCCTAAACTCAGTACACATCACAGTGTAGCTCCCAAAAGTTCCCATAGGAGCAGTTTACATTACTTACTTTGAAGTCACTGAGCCTAGGAATTAGAAAGTTCAGCAGAGCATATAGGGCAACCGACTTACGAAAAACCTGATCTAAAAAACTGTAGAAGCTTGTTGGTCTGGAAAAGGCAGATTAACCTGTTGTAGCAGTCAACCACAGCTGGGTTGGAAATGGTTTAAAAACATATTTTATGAATGTGCCTATTTCACAAAAATTATGTGACTTAAGTGGTTAAACTCCTTTTTCAAAAGTATTGTGCAATTTTGATTTTTCTGTGTTAGTTTAGAAGACATTATTATTACGCAGAATATTATAAAATGTTAATTGCTGTTGCCATCTCTACGTAGCCTTTCAAGGAGACAAATGTTAATAGAAATAAGAAATAACGCTTAAATCCATTTTAAATTAGAAATGTTTGGGATAAATCACACATGATATGGAGTGTAATATAGTGCTATGGGATCATCTCTATCCTAATTAGTGCCACCTTACGAGATTCTGTTGTGCTTGTTAAATTATAACTCCATGCTATTAGCTTTGCTATTTTGCTTGGATGAGAGTATGCGGCAAAGGCAAATGAACCTTCTTTGAAGTATATCAGGACAGGTATAGAAAGTAATCTAGATAGCATGGTAGATATTGAAGATAATCTAGATGACATGAGCAGTTAAAAAGAAAAGGTATTTTGAGTATCATCATGTTTCTTTTAAAACAGAATTCAGTAATACAGAATGTTTGTCATTAACATGTCCTAAACAGGTCACGTATGTTTTAGAATTTAATTCTGGGGAGGTGTCCACCAGCAAATTATTAGTAGCTATGGAATGATTTGTAAGTAAACTTGGGGACCTTTCAAATATTTTTGGAACTTATATTTCCACCAGTTTCAAGGAGAGGTCTATATAGAAGATCTATAGAAAAACTATTCTATAAATAACAGTGGGACTACAGGTATCCTATTCCTTGACAAACTGAATAGATATAATCGCACTTCAAGAGATACGTGTACTTAATTTTTTTTTCCCATAAATTCAGTGGCTAGGGAATCCAATGAGACCATTTAGAAAGACATGGATTGCTTGAAAGCAAGTTTGTGATAAGTGTTCAAGATTAAACAATATAGCTGAAAAGCTGATGTAGCAGTGAGGCTACATACAGCTCTAACATAAGTTCTCGTCTTATAGACTTCATTGTGTTGGCCATTCATGATGTTGCCTGCACACACTAAGGGTCAAATAAGTTCAGCCAGATTTGCTATAAAATTGTGGTTTTTTTTTTTTCATGTATATTAAAAAAAAAAAAGGGCATGTGAGAGCTGAGTCCCATTCCACCAGAAGGGTCACACAAAACACAAAAACTATATGCTTTGACAGGACTTGTTCCTCAGCTATCCAATGCAGAGAAGTTTTTGAAAAGAAAGCATGCGGTCACATGAGCCAAATGCAATCAACATTCAAACCCCAGTACGTTTGCCTGAAGTATTATAATGTCTCATTCTTATGTTTCCTTTAAGGATGTTCAAGTGAATTGTTTTGGCCTTTGAAAGAAAATTAGTTTTGGTTTTGATTGTAAATCATAAGATCTTTCCGTCCTCATGATAAATGAGATAAACTGCTTGAATGACCGCTTCATTTAGTGATCTATTTTTAAGATTTAGAGACTGCTTTGAGACTATCAGTAAGTAATTTTTTTCACAGTATGAGAGGTATTTATAATTACAGCAGCAGCTTGAGAAAGGTTGCTGTCTACTTAAGGATGTAATGTTGCTAATGCAAGTTGGTTGTGTGTGAAGAAACTTCAGCTGTACTATGTCACACTGCTTAATTTGGAGCAGCTGGTTATAACTCAAATTGATTGCAGTCCCTTATTGCCAATAAAAGCCAATTTCACAATTGCAATCAGTGTTGATCCTTGTATTTTATTGATTGTGCAATTTCTGAAGGCAACAGGAAAAGAAGCCAAAGTTCTGTTGTGCCACTTGAGAAGCTGTTTCCAGGTACAGGTCTTAGTACAATATGACTAAATTCTGTGATTTGCATAGATTTGATCCCCTTGCCATTGCCATTTGTAGATCCAGCCAGTAACAAGGCTGAGCACAGTCTGCAGAGATGCAGATGGGCACGTGCACAGCACAGCCACACAGATCAAAGCAGGGAGTCTGAAAGCAGTGCCATCGCTGCTTTGTCATCTCTCTTCTCCTCCTTCTTAAGGTTTGTACAGCCAGGCAGTTAATTTATTACTTTTCCTGTCTTTCTTCATTTGCTGAATTTCCCTTAATCAGGTATCCTTATATTCCACATGTCCTTGCAAATTGTATATTCATTTCAGTTTAAAATTAGGCTTTCAGAGCAGCAGTCTTGTTGCCTCACTGAGGTGTCATGTGTTCATGTCCAGCCTCCACAGAAATGCACATCTGTGCAGGATTGTAGATACCAAGAGCTGGGATGTATTTACATAAATGTCAGCTTTTACCACTTCCCTGTCAACATTTTGACTGGTTGTCCAGGGGTGGTGTTTGCCAGGCTGTGGACCTTCCACACCTTGTTTCTAGCAGTTTTATAAATGGTAAGATGAATCTGACAGAGGTAAAGAAACTGAGATTAAAAGACTGTGCTCATATGAATTGCCATGAATTTTTTGTCTTTTTCTGAACTTGTATCAGCTATGTATCAGCCAATGCTCAGTATCAATGGCTGGATACTTGGTCTAATAAGACATCTAAGAAAAATGCCAAGTGAGATGCTGGCATCCTTTGTTACTCGGACAAAAAAGACATAAACATCTTGCTGCTTAATTTTGTTCAATGAGGTCCATTCAAGCTGGTTTTCTGCCTGTCTTAGCTGAAAGGGCCTGTCACGTTAGCCCAATGAGTTACTGATGCTATACAGTATTTGTTATTTTTTCGTTCATTTAATCCTAAATTATTAGACATTAAGTACTCCATAAATGCTTCCATAATATGCATAACTTAAATAAAAAATCTGAACCAAAATAGTAGTTTCATTTTAGCTGCTTTTGGTAGGTATCTCATTTGACTACAGCAGTCTACTATTGTTGCCAAAAAATTCTGGCAGGAAACAGAAGAAAGCAATAACTAGGTCTTCAAATATGACAGCCAAATACTGCAGTCCTGAAAACTTCTTCCACATATCTTACTGGTATTTGCTTCTTTTACTTGATAACTTGTAAGTGGCTGTATCATCAGTTTTGTTTACATATTAAAAGTAAGTGAAATGCAGTTGTCTCACTTCTCCTAGTGCCTCCTTTGAATGTGAATTTTGTCTAATGATGTGTTCCTACTCTTATAAGAGCTAGGCGAGTTAATTTGAAAAATTCACCAGCACACCAGAGCAGTGAGTGCTTGTAATTGCCCACCTGGTGTGCAAGATATGCTTTTATTTAATAGAAAACTTCAAAAGCTCAGTGAGTTTAATTAAAGTGTATGGATGAATGAAAATGAGATTTAAAAGGCAGGAAAAGTGGAGGAAAAAAGAAACAAGAAATGCAGGGAACTGCTAAGAATGTGTTGCAAACTTTCAGGAAAGCATTTTTCAAGTAAGTTCTTGAGCATCAACACAGGATACAGGAGTACACATACAGCTGTCACACCCTCACACTTGGTCCTAATTGTGAAGCTTGTCAGAGTTGGGCTACGTGTATTCAATGTTGTTCTTTCATTGCAAGTGCATAAAGTATCATCCGTGTTGTGATAATTTCAAATCAGCATACCCTGATGGAAATTCCTGAATCCTTAGTGGGTCACTCGAATAAGGGGTCTGGTCAGTTAGCTTTGGCAATTTTATTCTTCTAACCTGTGAGTTCAGGCAACGGTATATCCTGTTAAAGATGGTGAGAGCTTCAAGTATTAAGTGTTACTGGGGACTGAATGACTTTCTACATTGATGTCTCCCTCTGTGATTCTTTGTTTTGTTGGCGTTTAGCATTATAGTCTATGTAGGGAAACATAAAGAAAGCATGGAACACCTGTTGAAACAGTGTGTATGCTGGTCTTTCCAACTAACAATGTTTTGGGATTTCTTTTTCTTTCCCTTAGTTTTGGGAGAAGTTGCTCTTCTGACTCTGCCGATAGGAAAATCTGAAACTTTGCTGTGATTGTAAATTATTTTACGTGCTTACAGCATGTAAAATCATTTATAAACTCTTGGATGGGAAAGAGGTTATGAGTGCTAGTGTCAGCAATAAAAGCTGAAAGAATCATTGGTTGTTTCTGTAGGGGCTGCTTTGTGTCCTGAGTCAAATGCAGAAAGAGAGAGACAGGATCAAAAAGAGTTGTCAAGGTTATCCCAACTTAACCAGAAAATAAATGTTCTGATTTACTCCTCCTCCCACACACAGTTATCAGGTAATTCTTTCTTAACTTGTGCAACATGATATGAAGTAGTTGGAACAGGTTTGGATACATGTAGTACAGATTAAAATGGTGCTATAGGCATAGCTTTTGCATCTGCTGTCATGTTATTCGGTGCTCTTTGCTGTGAAGGTTTGAGTCAGGCAATTTTTAGAACAGTTTGTAAGGTAGAAATATGATTCCATTTCTTGGTCTGTACTGTTTTATTGGGTTTTTTTTTGGCTTTGTGTATGTGGTGTGTGTGTGTTTTAAACTACGATAGAATCTGGCCACGAATACTACTTTTTGATAGAAGAAATGTCATAAGAATTAATATAATGGCATATTTTAGATATGTATTACAGAAGCATAGAATCGCTTAGGTTGGAAAAGAACTTTAAGAACATTGAGTCCAACCATTAACCCAGCACTGCCAAGTAGACCACTAAACCTTGTCACTGAGCACCACGTGTATGCATCTTTTAAACACCTCCAGGGATGATGACTCCACCACTCCCCTGGGCAGCCTGACCCAATGTTTGACAACCCTTTCAGTGCCACCTGGACACACTGCTGGTCATACTCAGCTGGCTGTCAACCAATTCAGGTCTTTTTGGTCACTTACTAAATGGTTTGTATGGAGTTCTTTATGTTGTTTGTTGTGATGGCAGTGATGATTTATCATGATCTTTCAATCTTTTTCCAGTTCTGTCTAGTCATATGAATAGCTGTCAATGGATTTTATGTTATGATAGTGAATTTCCTCAGTTGCTTTAAGACGTGAAGTGGAATAATATGTGCTGAAATGGCTTGGTTTACTGACAAGTTAGGTGAGACACTTGTGGGGAAAAAAATCCAGTGTCCCCTTGCCATAGATATGTAATTTTTAAAGGAGAATATTGGTTAGGCGAAAGATTAGGGATTAGAGTTAGAAAATATTTCAAAGCAGTCCGTCTTTCTTCCAAATTCTGTATTAAAGCACCAAAGCATTTAATTCTGTCTAAATGTAAGCATATCAATTATTGGACCCCTGTCTCAGGACATGACAGGAACGGTTGATGTCAGTAGTTGCTTGGATGTAGATTACTCGGCCACCTTCCTGGTCTTAATTCTGTTCCTAGATCTTGGTTATGTTTCTGCTAACCAAATCCTCTTCTGAAAAAACTCATACATGGTGTTGTGGGTAAAGGACTCTACTGTTTCTCAGTTATGCATGGTTAAGTCTTGAACTGAGGAGAACTGAGTATCAACTGAAGGAACTGGCTTACAAAAACCAGATTATCTTCTCAAAATCTTTTTTTCAGTTGCCCAGGCTTCTTCAAAAGTGCTACAGCACAGAGAACTGCACAGAAAAAGGCTCTTGTCTACCTCTTAAAGGAAGACACGTCTCTGCATGTAACTGAGATGTGTTCTAGCTTTGTTCAAGCCATGTTACTGACATAGTCATAAACATCTTTTCTTTGTTTCTAGCTGTTAACTCTAGTATGTTCTTTTTGTCATATCCTTTGGTTTTGTAATTGATTAAGATTTTCTCCATTTTCTGAGAGTCCAGTTTCCTTTTTGGAGGGGGATTTAGTTTTGTTCTCAGTTTTTGTATTATATTCTTTTCTGTTGGCATTGGTGAGACTCCTGTCTGTTTTGTATCACTTGCGAAACTGATATCTCATTTGTTTTACTTGATGGGCTGCTTTAAATAATAAAGTTAGGTTTAGGCTTTCTACAGTTCTTACCCTTTCACTTTTGTTCAACAATGTAAGAGAGTTCTTGTCTGATGGCTTCTCTGCAGTGGTGAGGAAACTTGGACATAAAGAGAAAACAGGTCTGTTCCTTTCCATGTGTCTGATGGAAGAGGTCTGCATCATTTGCAGTAATAAATAATACAGCCTGAAAGATGTAATGTTGGATTCTCTACACATGTACAATGCGGAACACAAATATTCCTCCCAGAACCCTTACTAGGATGCTTTTCTATATTAGTCCAGAATTTTACTGTTCTATAAAGATTAATTGGATTTAATCTTCTTTTTCCATTTTTACACTAACTGAGATTTGAAGACTGTTTGGTCAGGCTGTTGAGGTAAGGCATTCTTGGTATTGTACATCTTAGCTTGCCAGACTCTGGATGCTATGTTATTTTTTCTGGCCTTCAGAAGTTTTTGTGCCTTCATAAAATGTGAATTGTACAGTGAGTTTAGATGCTAATTTACTTGTTGTCTTAATTGATCACAAGGCTTTCTGCTGCAAATGTTTATGTAAAGATACTGTATTTACGTAAAGTATGTGACAAATGCTGGATGTGTACTTTTGAACTCTTGTGAATAGTGCCATTAATCATCAGCTGACACTATACTGATTCTTGAGCTGTACTAAAGTTTACTGTTGATGTGAACTCAGGTGAGTCTAAATAGGATAAAAAAGGAGCAGAAATAACATAACACACCTGATGTGTCAAATAAGAGCATCTTTATGACCAAAAAAGTATTTATTTCTTTTTAATAAAAGATGATTTATAACAATTTCAGATTAGATAAAGGACAGCACCAGAAGCTAATGCCTCTCTGAAATGGAGAGAGGTGAGTAGATTTTTTTGACAAGCTGTGTTTGCTGTCCAGTTACAAAAGCCAAGTTCTGTTTTGTTGTATTACAATGCCAACAGGAGGGAATGCATTGCTGTGTATTGTTAGAGCTGGATATACATTGTACTCTTGTTACCCTCTGAGAAAGCCATTCCTTTAGAGTCTTAATGTTTCATGAAATTATACTAGTTTTTGATAGGGTTGGAAGGACAATGGAGAGCACCTTTAACAAAGCTTTAAAAGGTCATGTATCAGCATTTTTAAAAAGAAGTTTGGATTTTTTTTTTTAACACAAATCTTCATTTTGATGTTCAGCATTATATAAAGCAAAAAATTACTGTTGAAATGGAATACTTTATTAGGCCGTTTGCAATGGTTTCTTTTGGAATATCCAGTTTTGTAGTTATCTTTAGGAAGCATTTTGACATTTCTCGCTTTTGTTCTTAGCTCTAAGATGGGGCGGGTGGGAGGAATGATGACTTTCAGAGATCTGCAGAGTAATTTTTGTTAACATTATTCTGTATAAAGTGAATTAACTTATTAAGGTTGTAGATAAGGTGCTATATCCTCCTTTAATGCAAACTAGCACTGTGTAATGCATTCTCTGAGTAGCAGATTAATTACTACTAAAGCTTACAGAATTGTGTACTTCCTTGTTTTCTAAATTCTTTTCAGCCTTTAATCATATAGGGATATTTCAGCAGTAATAACTGATTATGCAGTTTGTTTTTGTTAGCCTGTATGATGGGGTATTTTATTCCTCGGTTTTGAGCCGTTGGTTTCCAATTTTACTTCCTCTGTTAGCTCTACTGGAGAGGTGGCACAGAGGCAGAAGTTTTAAGATCTCACTCAAAGCCAAATGGTGCATTTGTGCCAAATTCACATATTTGATGTAATTTATAGCTATAAAGAAGTTATATCATTAGAGGATGAACTTGGTGCTCCTGTGTAGAAGTGTAGCCTTCTGACTGATACACAAGATTAATTGCTATTTACATAGAAAAGTCTATTTACTTTTTTTTTTATTATTAAGTATTTAAATAAAAATAATGAACAGAGCAAACACTAGAAAAATAAGATTTAAATTCCAGGGCTAAAATACTTACCTACACTTCTTTGTTTAATGTGTTTGTCTATTTGGGCGAATTTTCGCTGAATTTCCAGTTGGTGCAGAGAAACAAATGGAGTATCTGTACAGCACAGAGCACCTTTGCAAATGAATACACTAGAAAGAGCTGGTAAAATGGGCTCCAGCCTTATGACAAAAGCGCAGCATTGAGTTGTAGGGGAAAAAAAAGGTTATTCTTTTTTAGGAGGATCACATTGCTTTGCTTTTGCTTTTATCAAAGGAGCATATGGAGTGTTAGACTAATATGACTGGAATGCATGTGGCACCTGTATTGTCACCTATGCAAGCACAGCGTCATAGCCTTTTTGATATGGGAAAAAGCATCTTTCTTCTTTCAGCTAGTTTTCCAATTGTTAACAGAAATTCAAAGTGAATGGAGGAGAAGATGCAAGACTGAAGAGGAGACTTGGAGGGTCAATGGAATGGACTTTCAGAAGCAGAAGGTCCTGTTGACTATTTAATAACACAAAGCCCTATTTCTAGGTATTGCTTGGCACACAGAGTTGTGTGAGGCCCATCCTTCAGTTCAGGAAGGCAGAAACATCATATGTTCGCTTGAAGTATTCACAGCATCATCCTTCTGCGGTGTTCTGCTGCTGCCTTGAATGAGGGCAAGAGTTTGCAGTGTTCCTCACCAGCTTTATCCTGCTCAGTTATATGCAAATATTTTTGCAGAATTTGAAACTCTGCCTCTCAGACACAAGCAGTTATATGAGAATTTCATACTTTAAAAATAAAACAGCAGTCAAAGAAAAAGTACAAAGTACACAGATGCAAACAGTAGAAGTCAAAAATATATTAAAAACTGACCTCATTCTTCTTGTCATCAAGACTATTTGTATCCGCTCACTTTGTCAGTATAGGAAAGGAGATTGTGCTAGAAAAGGATTTGATTTCTTTTAACTACTATTTTTTTAAACTCAAGAAAGAGCTCGTGGTTTTTATGACATAGAAAGCAAATACATATAGATCAAAATGCTAGAATGGGTAGTCCAAGGAGCATTAAGCATCTAATCTTTGTTACCCTGTTTTCCTTTAACACAGTGATTTTTTTTCTTGAGAAATCCATCTGACTCTGTACTGGGTCAAAGTAATTGATTTTTAATTTTTTTTTTTTTTTTAAATCATCATTTTTTCCTCTTCTGTTTGGAGTACTCTAGTCCCAATAACCAAAGTAGTAAAATACAGTATATGTGAGATGACTTGCAGATGAGTATGCGACTAATTAGAAAGTGCCATAGCATAGTTCTTAAGTTTGGTATAAAACAAAGGATTTTTAAAGTTACAGAGGTCTAACCTGGCTCCAGTGTTATTCAGTATTTTTATTAGCAATCTGAATGAGGGAACAGAGAGTCTATCTATTACATTTTTAAATAGCACCTAATAACTGGGCAGGGTGGATAGTGTGTTGTAGAAGACAGGACTGCAATCTAAAAGAGTACTGACAACTGAGAGAAATAGTTGGGGATAAATCAAGTGCAATTGAATAGGGACAAATGCAAACTTGTGTGTTCATGGTAACTGTCTTCAGATAGAGGCTGGATAGAAAAAAGGCAGTTTAGAATGGCATTAGTGACATTATTCTGGTGCTGTTACCAAAGTCTATTTAAAAAAAAAAAATCTAGACGAGCATTTATCAGAAATAACTTGGGTATTGTTGAACTTCTTGGGGAAAGGGTGGATTAATTGTCCTCCTGAGCTTCCTTCCAGGATTGTTTTTTGATGGATGTCTGACTGAAATCTTTTCAGCTTGTGATTATCTGTGAAAACCCTACTGCACTGATGGCAGACCTGTGGAAAATAAGAAAATGTATATTACTGGTTATATTTTAACTCCTATTACATTGCTGTAACAAATTGTCTGGGAAGAATTGCAATTTAGTAATGCTAATAGAATTTTAGAGTATTTTTTGTTAGTGCATACTTGAAAATACAAAAGTAGTCACTTGAACAGAATGAATGTGTATACTTCCTGCGTTTGCTGAGTATCAGTTTTAATGAAACTTTTGCAGCAAGACCCAGATTTGCATATTTCAGCACTTGTTGGCATTTTCCCTTCACTGTTCACCTAAGAAATTTTTTATTTTATTTGTGTAGCACTTCTTTTTACATCCAGATTTTTTTTTTTAAATTGGATTTAAACATGTAAGGTTAGTACTTTCTATTGCGGAGTGGCTACATTAAAAGCACTTTTAATTGCATTTAATTCAGCAGGACAGTAAAAGCACCAATGTCCTAGGAATAGCTTCAGAGAACAGAATAACATTGTTACCTTAAAAAAAAAAAACCCCTCAAACTTTTTGAGTGATTTTGACTCAATCTGTCTGCTTTTGATAAAGCCACCCTTCACAGGCCTCTGTCAGATTGCTCAGTGCTATTTGATAAGGTAAAGCCAGATATACCATTGTATTGTACTGCCACTATATCTTGGTCCTCATCAGTATTGACGTTTTTCTGGAGGAGGCGTATCTCACAGGAAACACCACTGCTGCTGTGTTTTGTGTTTTCAACAGATGTGTCTTGGATTACACTGGCAGCACTAGACACATCTCATTTGTCACCTGCAGTATGCTGCACTTTCTTCCAGATCACTAAAGGCAAAATGTGACTGTGTTTAAATCCCTACACTGCTGCCTCTCTTTTGTATACATTTGCCTTTTCTGCTCTTTAAATATTACCATTTCAGAGCTTCAGAGTCAACAGAGTGACAGCTATGAATCCCTGCAGCAACCACAGTGAGAGTAAATAGGAAAAACTGCAGAGCAGGGTGGGTGAGCCTTTTCTTGTCTTACCTCAGATTAGCAGTAACTGTAGATAAATGAGTTCAAAGAATAAGGAGAGCCGCACAAAAATATTGGAAACAGAGAATATAGCATGCACATAGTATTAATTAATTAGTAGCCTATATAACTGCAACTGCTAGTTTTTTGTTTGTTGTTGTGTTGTTTGGGTTTTTTTTAATGAACAGCAGCAGCGAAAAACAAGTAGGTTCCCCTGTACTGCCAGAGGAGGAGGGAAATAAACATGAAGAAAGCAGGTGCTGCAAAGTAAGGGGTGCTCAGTTACACTTGCTGTGGTTTAAGATACTTAAGCTGTGCTTATAACCATTAATTTCCCCTTTGCTTAAATTTGTTTTAAAAAAGATATGGAATTGGGATTTTTTCAGTCTTCAGGAAAGAGATGTCCTCATATTGTGGCTCAGTGTAATGGTGGCAGTGCCTATGTGCTGGAAAGGTAGATAGCCCTGGGACGTTTTAGGAGAATATAGGCATTGTAACTGTGTGGGTTAGCAAGGGAGGGTGAAAGAAGGAATGGTGTTGGTTGTTTTTTTTTTTGGGGAGTGAGGCGTATCCATTATAAAACCTTGAGGATGATCTGCTGCCCTTCAGCTGAAGAAAATCCTTTCATGTGAAATGTTTGGGGGAGGGGGGTGCTTTGTGTTACAGCCTTTACAGGAGGAAGCATCATGCTATTTATGTCAGATGTGCCTGGATTAATTGTGCACTGTGCCAACGAACTTGGTATAGGATCCCAAACCTTATTTTTGTAGATAGTAAAAGACTCTCTGGAGAAATGGTAGAGCTGCCTGTCATGACCTTGATTGGCAAGAGGATCCAAATCCTACCAGTCTCGAGCCCCTCTCCTTTGGCACATGTATTGGTAACAAAAGGTTGAAAATAGCTGGTAGTTCTTGTCAATCCATCAGCTCCACATAATCACAACTATACTACTTTAGAGAAAGCTCTGTGATCTTCAACATCTCAAGTTATTTTCCTACTTATACCATTGTAACGTAGCACCTAAATTACAGTGCGAAAGTAAGCCGTACTTGCAGTGTGCTGCAGTTCACGCATGTACACGTGCCACCTGCCTGTTCTCACTCCGTTACTATTTAAAGCCAATTTTTCTACTTGTCTCTTTAATTATGTTTTGCAGAGGAGTCTGTACTGAAATTATTTTGCCATTGACATCTCTGGAATTGGTTACTCTGCAAATATTTTCATTGCTTTTTGTGCTGTGTCAATATTACATCTCCATAGAGCTTTGTGATGGCAAATACAGCTGTGTGGCTTAGTGGTCTCCTCCAGTGATGTTCCACACAGAGCAGTGCAACCCTGAGCTTAACAGATGTTGGGTTTTTTCTCCTTCAGTCAAAATGTCAGCATATTCTGAAGGGAAGTGGTGTAATTATTAGATGAGGTAAGGAAGCCTTTTTTTTTTTTTTTTTTTTTTAGACAAAAACATAATGAAAATTATTTAACTTCAAAAGTTCTCGTCATTTAAAGAAAAGCTAGTAGTGCCTTGGTATCTTGTACTTTTTGAACTCCAGCAGAAATTTTTTGAAGCAAAGACACATCCTGAAACTGTGTGTGTAAAACCAGAGTTGAAACTGATGTGAAGGATAGTCTTAAACACTTGGGAGTGTAATAGTGAGTATGCAATACAAAGAGTTTTGCCGGGGGTGAAATGATTTTATTGCTTTAGTAATATAACAATTGAAGGAAAGGTTGTATTAATATTTTGTTTTCCCTTGTTCCTTAATCTGAATATCAGCCACAGTTTTTTCTACTTCATTAACTTAGTATGCTTCTTTACTTCCAAAAAGATTGCATTAACTTTTATTAAAACTTCTATCTTAATTCTTGCTGTGAAGAATACGAACACCACTAGGATTCCCATTTCACATGAATTCTGCTTTTACAAAGATGTGTTTACAACTTATTAAAGAATCATTTCATTCTTTGCAATTTTTTTTTTTTTGGCAGATGATCAGGCTGTGCATAGATTTGACCCTATATGCTTGTAAATATCATAGCTGAAGCAACTGCTTTGATTTTTAACTATTAAAGTTACGGTCTTATTAACCAAGACTGATGATAAATTCTTCTTCTAGTCAGTAAGCGGTCAGTCAAAATATGTTGCAAATTCATAAGACATCACAATATTGAATAACTTTAATTACTCACTTTTATCATGTTGCTTAAATTTTCAGAAAAACTAATATGGGAGTACATATGTTATCAAAATACAAGTGATTCTTCAATGGCTGTATATGAATATTATGAAGGATATTTGTTTCTGTGCCTTTGACTTCAGTGTAGGATATACTTTGGAATTGTTCTTAGGCACAATGACCATGATACAAATAAACTCTGTAAAACACCTGCACAGTTTATACACAGCAATTCATATGGAGTCAAGTTCTAAACAAATGGTTGCTGTACTTCATTTAAAAGTTTACTGGGAGATATTTGCAAGTCACAGAAGTTCTGGAAGCGTTGGTTAAGATAGACATTATATTGTTTTAATACTCAAAAGTATGAGATTTTTCTTTTAATTAACCCCTTGAATCATGTATACATGAAATGTGTAGAAAGATTGGCATGTGGCGTTCTGATCAAATACGTAGCAAAATAAATTACTTGGAATGGGCAGTCATAAAGGTGGGGACAGGGTGAAATGTGTATTCAGCAGTACTTCCTCTACCAAAGTCAAGATAGTTTGAGCACCTTGAAAAGCTTTCAGATGTTGTGATAACACAGTCCAGCATCTTGAAATGTGGATGCCTGTCCCAGAACTGTAGTTGTAATCAGTTAGTATTATGGTGGTTTATATTGATTACAATCCAGTGGAAGCATCCAAAGCTAACCATGGTAGATATCTTCTGGCTTGCAAAGGAGGAAGTCAATATGCAATCCCTTTCTAGATATTTTAGAAAATAAAATTAACACTGGTACCTTCAGGATCTGGATCAAACAACAGTATGTCAGGAATTGCCCTCCCTTGGAAGCCTTAGAAGTATTAAATCTTGGTGTGCAATGCTTGCACACAACCCAACAGTCTAGCATTGCGTTTGCTGCCTAGGAGTTATCTGCATTGAGCCATTTATGCACAAAACTTATAATTGTGAATTAAGTCACGGACTGAAGCATTTCAGGTCATCAGAGAAGCTTTGGAGTTAAAATTGAGAATTTGGTATACAGCAAAAAATTACTGAATTCTTATTTCAGGGACTAGTGTTCCTAATGAAGACCAGTACTTACTAGAAATATTTACTTGTGTTTAATCATAGAATACTAGGTTGAAGGGACCTCAGGGTCATCTGGTCCAACCTTTCTTGGTAAAAACATGGTCTTAGACAAGATGGCCCAGCATTCTGTCCAGCCAAATCTTAAAAGCGTCCGATGTTGGGGAACTCACCACTTCCCTGGGGAGGTTACTCAAATGGCTGATTGTTCTTAGTGTGAAAATTGTCCTCTTGTGTCCAATCAGAATCTCCCCAAGAATAATTTGCACTCATTACACCTTGTCGTTTCTGTGTGACTCCTTGTAAAAAGGGAGTCTCCATCTTCTTTGTAGCCCACCCTTTAAATTCAGGAACATGGTGATATGGTTTCCCACAAGCCTTCTTTTCTCAAGGCTGAACAAACCAAGTTCCCTCAGCCTTTCCTCATACGGCAGGCTTCCCAGTCCTTTGATCACCTTTGTGGCCCTTCTCTGGACCCTCTCCAGCCTGTCCACATCTTCTTCCATTTCGGGGACTAAAACTGAACAGTATTCCAGGTGTGGCCTGACAAGCACTGAGTAAAGTGGGATAATGACTTCTTTATCTCTGCTGGTGATGCCCTTGTTGATGCAGTCCAGCATCCTGTTGGCTTTCTTTGCCACAGCAGCACACTGTTCACTGATATTGAGCTTGTTGTCCACCAGGACCCCCAGGTCCCTTTCCACAGAGCTGCTCCCCAGCCAGATAGATCCCAGCCTGTGCTGCACTCCTGGATTATGTTTTCCCAGGTGCAAGACCTTACACTTGTCCTTGTTGAAATTCGTAAGGCTCTTGTTAGCCCCCTCTTCCAGCCCATCCAGGTCTTCCTGCAGGGTGGCTCTCCCTTGTGAAGTGTCCACTCGCCCATGTGTATTAAACTGCATTAGGCCCAATACTGATCCCTGAGGGACCCCACCTGTGACAGGTTGCCAGTTTGAAAAGGAACTATTTACCACCACCCTCTGAGTGCAGCCTGTCAGCCAGTTTCCCACCTGCGTCACAGACCACTTGCCTAGACTCTAACACATCAGCTTCTCTAGGAGGAGGCTGTGGGAAACTGTATTGAAAGCCTTGGAGAAATCCAGGTAGATGATGGCCATTAATTCTTTCCAGAATGTTTTGAAGTGTACAGAATTAAACATACCTCACCCTGGATGGTGTGTATATATGTGAAAAAATGTTCAGATAGAAAATGAAGAGACTTTTCAATAGTTATTTGCTACACAGTATGTCGTCTTTTCCCTTTTTCTGAAAACTCCATCATTGAGAAGTTGTGAGAGTTAGTAGAAACACTGAAGTGATATGATGAAGATTTTACCTGTTAGTTTAATATTACCTGTGATGCTTGCAGGGATTGGAATACACACCAGGTGTAAAGCAAGCTGTTCAGCCTCTGTGTTCAGTAACCTGTGTGCAATCTATGTCCTTATGGCTTATAACCTTATCCTCATTGCTTCTATGTATAAATGCCATCTTTATATAAAGGCACTATCTTAACTGCCAGCTACAGTTTCTGTGGCATAGAATTTTGTGGATGAATAGGGAACTTTACTTTCCAGTCCTTTTAGATATGTCAGCTTTTAACACTAAAATTTTCTGAAAGAAGAGTAATCTTGTAGTCTAGAGTATATCAAGGAGTTTTTTTCATTGCAACAATAATGATAGATTTAAGATTTCTGCCACGTAAAAATGAAAATTATATCTTGCTATGTGTTTCATTGTGTAAGTCTGATTTTTTTCTTTTAAAGATAATGAGCTACAGAAGAGGTGTGGGTAGCACATGTTTTTTCCAAACATGGTACTCAAATCCAACAGCAGATTCAGGTGCAGCTCTGATTATATTTGTGAAGGTTAGAAAGAAGCTAGAAGAGTATCACAGGAGACTTAAGGATGTTTTCATCATGAAAGCAGAAAAGCTAATACACTGTTTTTAATAGCTACTTTAATGATAGGGACCACTGTATTGAAACATGATCATCTCCACAGTGGCCCAGATGGGTTTTATGGGAGGCAGTGACTTTGTTAAGCAGATGTTTGAGTGCTGTATTAAATTGTTTTATTTCTCTGGGTGATATTAAATGAATACAGCAGTGTACTGCTGGACATGTTCTTTAACTGTATGATTACACTTTTCTTTTCCTCTTCTCATGATGAATTTTAGTGCCTGCCCATAGTCTGTTTTTAATCACAGTTAATATATATGGTGTTTGCTTTACGGGAATGAAATGTACGGAAGGAAAAGAAGGTATTTGGACAGAGCAACAGACCTTTTCAGAAACTGCCTTCAAGACTTTGGGCAAGATAGAAAGCTGCTTTTCCTTTTTTTTTTTTTTTGTTAGGTAAAGGAGCGTGGGAAGAAAGGACTTGCTTTATTCACAGAGGTGTTGTAATAAAAAATAAAATTAAAGCGATGGCACTACTGTGGTGGGACTCTTATAAATGCTTAGCAGTGACTAGAATGCATTGTTCTGGTATTTTTAGAATTTTAAAGGTGTGAATATATGGTTCTGATTCCTTTTATTTCTTTGTTTTGGGATTTGAATGTTGGGTACTTATGGTCATTGCTAGAAATTTAGACACTAAGTGATGAGTGGAGCCCTACATGCTGCTTCAACTTACATTGTTGGGAATCTGCTGGAAGACAAGGGGAAGATGGTGGATTATTTAAGATGACATAATTTCAGAAGGCTCAGCAACAGGTATTTTAGCTGCTGTCAGGTATTTCAGACCAGTAACTGTGCTTTCTCTGTTGACTGTGTGAGCAGCTGTATTAGCTCCCCACTTCTTGTTGAGGAAAAAGTAGTTCTAAGTGTGCATGTGTGTGTAGGGGGCAGGGGCAGAGTACTTTGTTTAATTGTAGTTGTTGTTTTGGTGTCCTGGAGGTTACTCCTATATTGTAACTGCAGTTATAGTAGAAAGGAGAAGAAAAATAACTACAGAACACAAACATATAAACACTCATTCAACAATAAATGTCTGTGTTTAATACTTAAAACTAAAGATTGTCTGCTGAAAGATACAAGTATCACTTCCTTTTTAAATAATGACTCACTTTGTTCATTTTTTCCTTTATGTTATTCCAGTTACAGGATGGCTGTCTGGCTAAGCAACCTATCTATCACAGCAGGGGGTTGGACTAGTTGACCAACCCAAACTATTTTACGATTCTATCATCTCTGTCTTGGAGATAGTTTGCTGATGTTCTCCAGAATGCTTTGCCCTAATTATATAATAGCTTTCATGGAAGTTTCAATATGTGTAAACGGAGAAAGGGAAACCCATTTCAGGGAGCTCAATTAGTCTATGGACTCCAAACACAACTCAGCAAGCCATTGGCATCATACCGGCTACCTGCTGTTAGACCTACGAGAGCACTTGTAGGAAATACATGATAATAAATATTCCCTGAATTATCTCCTGTTTAACTACTGATTAATAAATTATTGTTACTTTAAGTAGACTGTATGTAGTTTTTATAGAATAGGTTTTCATAGTGCATGATTCACATGCACTATGTTATGTTATTTTTAAATATTTAAAGGAGATATGCCCATGCAGTATGAAACTGGCAGAAATAAATCCAGGTAATTACATTAGAAGAAATAAGGGAGTAACTACTCTTAAATGTAGAGAAAAATTACAGGTTTAATGTTTTCTGCATGTATCAAGAACAAGTATCGTATTGCAGTTGAGAATGAAATGATACCCAGTCTGTTCATTTTGTAATGGTAAAAAGGCAAACCCAAAATTTTCTGTATAAACTTTCAGTCTAATTGAAGTTAAATTTAAATCAGAAAATAAATGCACGAATGCAATTTTTTAATATCCCACCTGTAGACTGGTATGACAGGAGAGCAAAATGATGAAGAAATAGTAATTTTAGACATTTAGGTAGACACATTTGTGAATAACTATCTCTGGAGATTTGCTCTCCAGAAGTCCTATTTGCAGCTGAACAGAGCCAGCAGGTGAATCATGCCATGCCAAATATCCCAGGTTTGAAGTCTCTGTGCCTTGTACAGCATATTAGCCAAACTTGCTCATCAGACCACATGTGATGCTTGCTGGTGTTCAAAAACAGGTGGATTCATCCTGTGTTTAAAAAATGAATTCAGAAAGAACAGCACAGTACATCATACTTTCTGTACATCCGAGGGCAGCATAAGTTTCCTTTGGAAGCTAGAATGGAAAGTTTTCCTCTTACATGTAATTCTTATGCCAGTGGTAGCTTGGATGAAAGGCAAATGAAAGGCTACTTTTTGGCATCACTACAATTTCAAAGGCCGAGACTTTTCTGGGTTTGGATGAGTTCTTTCTAGGTAAACATAGCTCAAAGAATACCTGCAGGTCTTTGGAAAGAACACTGTCGGACTGCAGTTCTCATAAGCTGGCAAATTTCACACACTGCTCATGGATTGTCTCTAGACCTTTTTTGGCTTCCATGCGCCTTTATCTGTTTATTACATAAATTGTACAAAAGTAATAACTTATAGTCACTATATAGGATAAAGATAAAAATATAGGTATTTATACTCTCTGTAACATGTGAAAAAAAATAATTTGGGGAGTATTTAAAAACATATTTAGACTTGAAGTTAGTTCACTTATGATTGTTGTGGTTTAACCCCAGCTGGCAACTAAGCACCACCCAGCCACTCACTCATTCCCTGCCTGGTGGGATGGAGCAGAGGATCCGAAGTGTAAAAGTGGGAAAATTCATGGGCTGAGAGATAAAGGTAGTTTAATAGGTGAAACTGTGAACACCAGCAATGCAAAAGAATTCCCCACTGCCCATGGGCTGGCAGGTGTTCAGCCATCTCCAGGAGAGCAGGGCTCTGTCATGCCTAACGGTTACTTGGGAAGGCAAACACCATCACTCCAAATGTCCCCCCTTCTGTCTGCTTCCTCCAGCTTTAGATGCTGAGCATGATGTCATATGGTACAGAGCATCCCTTTGGTCAGTTGGGGTCAGCTGTCCCGGCTGTGTCCCCTCCCAGCTCCTTGTACAGCCCCGGCCTCCTCGCTGGTGGGGCTGTGTGAGGAGCAGAAAAGGCCATGACTGTGGATAAGCCTGCTCAGCAGTAACCAGAACATCCCTGTGTGATCAGCACTGTTTGCAGCACAAATCCAAAATGCAGCCCCATACTAGCTACTGGGAAGAAAATTAACTCTATTCCAGCCAAAACCAGCATAACGAGTCTAAAGAAATAGTTTGCTAATGGATTTTCTAATTGCTAAAAATAATGGATAAAGACATCAGTTAAAGAGAATAGGTTGGAAAAGAAATAAAAAAGAGTATCCCCTTCAAATTGTCAAAATGGATATATTAAAAAGTCTTTCTAAATTATGTTGATGAAGGTTTTGATTACACAGGTTTTTCTAAAGCAAAATACACTATTTTCCTATTCCTATGATTATTTTATATGCACTTATTTAAATAATAGAATAATATAACAATCAAGAGACCATCTAGTTTGATGAAAGTGTAATTGCCTCCTCCTTGAGTAATCTGTTCCAGTAGCCTGTCCTTACCATCTGAAATTTTTTTCCCCTAATGTCTAGCTTTAATATAAGCCTATTAATTCTTTAAAATCCTTTCATATTTATGAAAAATCATATATCTTAGACCTTCAAAGACTGTATTCCATAGTTGTCTAGATTATTCTCTATATCTTATTTATCTTGCTGTCTGTATCCTTAGAAATTACTTTTATCACTGTTCCTTTGCAGGGATCTAGCCTGGTTGAAGGAATGTGCCAGCAGGAATCTTGAGAATTTCAGTGAGGATAAATGCAAAGTCCCCTGTTTGAGATGGACTAACCCTCAGTAGACATGCACAGGAGGAGAACAAGACATGGTGGTCAGAAATGTTAACAGGAAGCTATGATGGAATGTAAGGAAAATATCTTGAATCTGAAGGTAGATAAACATTGGAACACATTGTCAGGGAGGTTGTGGATTCTCTTGCTGGAGGTTTTTAAGATGTGCTCAAACGAAGGCCCTGAGTAACCTGGCTAAGTTCGATGCTGTCCCTGTTTAAGCTGGAGGCTGGACCTCCCAAGAGCATTTTCAGCCCTAATGATTCAATGTCTTAAATTCAGAGTCACAAGTGCATGCTTTCTTACGGCATTAGCTGCAGGTCTGTTTTGCCTAGAAAGATAGCAATTTATTTTCACGAACTAAATATACGTGCAATTAAACTCTTGACTACTTTTATAAATTAAAATGTCAGATTCCTTTCCTGTCTGTAGGTGATGTAGAGAAGCTAAGTCAGAGGAATTAATTTAAACATTGGTTTTCCCCACCCCCATCATTATGTTGTTATGTTTATTACCTAATGAACACTTTAACGTGACCTTTCTAATAAGTCTCCTGTAATTGAGTAATTTTTTCATTGTTCTGGTATAGTGCTGGGAAATCAGCACAGTAGGTATAGCTGGAGAGGCAGTTGCTCTGTTAACTCAGCATATTTCTCTGCAGGGTATAGAAAGTCAGAGACAGGCTCTGATTGAGCAAAGACCTGCTTGCAACAGAATTGCCCTGGTTTTAGAACGACCTGTGTTACTGAGCAAATAGGTGCTACATTTTGCACCAGTTGATGATTGTGAGTTTTTTCTTTCTGTTTATTGAGCTGTTTGGATGTGTTCCCAAGCAAACAGAGTTGGGTAGTGGTGTCTGTGTGCATGGATCACTGACACCGGGCATTTGTAACAGAAAATAAGCAATGATCTAGTAACTGGCCCTCAGCAGGAAAGGGTATCGCCTGTGAGTTTATCTCCTTCAATGTTTGAAAGCATTGAGGGACAGCAAAGGGACAGAGCTGCGCAGTGAATAAGCGATTGTTGAGTGGATGCTTCTGATCAATGGAGATGCTGAGTAAAGAGGCACAGGTCCTGTGGAGGTAGAAGGTGGCTGTAAAACATCTAGACAAGTATTTTGCACACAAGCAGATATTTAGCATGATCTAATATTTCTGGAGTTGCACAGTGAAGTAGTCGAATCTGGGACAAACTGACATAAAACTAGGTATACTATTTGATTTTACAAGTGGGAAAACTTTGGGAAATAAATTTAATCCTTCCTTTTAAAATAGATTTAAAATTTCTTTAACCAGCATTCTACCTTCTATTCTCCCTAACCAACCAGTTAACTATTACCTAATGAGATGTCCACTCACTAAAAATTTTTTTTGTGTGAATATTACAGTCTATATTCTTTTTTAGCATAACTTTTTGGGAATATCTTGGTATGTTTATTTTTGTGGAGTTTTTTAATTTTTTTTTTCACTATCAGAAGGGGTAACTTTCCCTTATAAATTTGCTTTTATAAAGATTTAAGGTTTTTTCAGGACAAAGTTAGAAAAATCAGCATTTCCTTAATGGTTGTAGCTACTTTCCTAGCTAATAGATACATTACTTCAGTTGAATTACAAGAGATCAGAGAACAAGAGATTTGAACAGTGAATCTTGAACCCCAATGAAGTTCTATAACTAATGCAACATGTAACTTAGTTATACTTTATGCTGAATTTATATATGGGCTTACATATTTATTTGAATCTTGTTCAGATGAGTGTTCAGAATTAAGGCAATGGGAGTACTCGTGCATATGGGTTTTCTTAAGAGCTATACAATTATCAGAGCAGTGTTCTCGGGCATTGAAGGCTGCAGATAATGTCTGGACTTCTATGGGATTTCTCACTTCAAGTTTCCTAATTTAGTCTAGAACATTATGCTTTAGTTAGCAAAGGGCACTGTGGTGCTGTGCAATCAAAACACCTACATACATTTAGAAGTACCGCTGAATGTGCACAGGCTTGATATTACATGGTTATAGAAAAGCAGATGCACTCTATGACCATCTGTGGTCATATATGTGCATAAAGGTGTACTGTTGTAATAGCCAGTCATGCTCAGGCTATTGAGAACATAGTGCTAACAACCTTCAGGTCACTGTATAGTGAAGTTAAAGGTGCATCATGCTGCTATCCACTCTAAGTTACTGACTTACATTAGGAATTCCTGTATTGAATTTTTAGATCACAGATATGCATCTGCAAGTCTGTCTGGCTAAAATTTAAATCATATTGGTAAAATGGGTTGCAGTCTGAAAGTCCAAAAAATGCTTGGGACACTTTCAGCTCAATGCAGAAGCTTTTTGGGGAAAGCTTCCTTCATCATATTTGTCTAATAGGAAAGAGCTACTCTGACTTTTACTGTTTCTGAGTAGATAGTACAGAATTCTGTTTTCAGCCAAGTGTGCAGCTCCAGGGGAGGGAGTGTTATGAAGTGCTTGCTTAACCGTTAAGTATATACGCCTGAGTGTTTTTTGACCAAATTTTTGATCTTAAGAAACTATTTAAAATTGTCGTGTGTAGTGAGAGAGATTAACTTCTAAATTCACCTATCTTATAACAGAGACTTGGGCCCAGTTTTTCAAAAAGAGAGTATTAGCTTCCTTTCTGAGAGAAAAAAAAAAAATCATTTGAATAGTGCAAATGAACTTTAGGCATACTGAGTGGTTTTCAAAAGCTGCCATTTGGATATTGACTGACATGGAAATACTAACACTATGGAACTGGCATAATTATTTCAGAGAATGTTGTTTCTGTTAGTCTCTAGTGTTCATGGAATAGGTTGTTTCTGTATCATTTTTAAGTGTTGCTTTTATAGGAAGAGTGATAGTTTATCTGAATTACTCAAATGTAAAACAAAGTAGTTGTTCTAAAATCGAACCTGTAAAAAAAAAAACCAAAAAAACCAACAACAAAAACCCCAGTTCGGTGATTTTGATGCATAGCATTTTGTTAGGATATTATGCTAAACTAGCAAGTATGAACTCAGTATCATTTGTGTGCAGACATGCACTTCTATTACTGGCTGGTGCAATTGTCTCACATTTTGTTAAATATTGGGTGATACCAGATTATTGCTTTTATTTCATGAAGACTGATTTAATTTCTGAAACAGTGAGTTCTTAAAATATTGTGCTTAAAAATTCTTCTGTTATGAATATAAGAAGCCATAGTTAATTTTGTGTTGAAGAATGGGAAGTTGAAAGATCTCCATTATATAATCATTTCATAAAAATAAGGGCAAGCCGTACTATTTACTTGCCATTCAAACTCTAGTTAGACTAAAACATATTGAGTGTCAAGCCATTCAAATTACTTTGGCCCTCAAAAATCATGCTGACTCTTAACTGACAGCTAGAGACAACACCGAATATATTATATATATATTTCTTTATATACTCCTAACATGACCACTTTAAGACAACAACTATTAGAACTAAAGTATCTTCATGCTAGGCTGCTAAGTACTAAGGAGCAGAAAACACTGTATTTCAATTAAACTTCTTACTATCTCAATCAAAATAAAATTATTACTATAAAGCTCAGTAGATATTCTTATAAAGTCATGAACAAAATATTATATCTCACAAGGTGAAGTCCTGATTACAGTGGAAAGGATACCAGTACTGTTGTATAGATGTATGCTAACTCTGTCTTTGCTCCGGACTAGTTCTGATTCAGAGCCATGTTGGTACAAAAATGATAGCTGCACCAATAAATCCATATGAATGAGACACAATAGCATAGACATAGGAAATTATACTAATCCGTGTCCTGATGCTTGAAATATTTATTTTTTTTGTTTGACAGTGTCATGTTTCTTATTTTTTCCCGTGTGGTTTCAAACCAAATATAAGGCATATTACTAGTGAAGAGATAATCAGACTGAAGCATAATATCTTAACTCTACTAGTTCAAACCAGCATGTAATAGTTGTGTGTTGGACTGGGTGTCACATGAGATAACTGCAGTTCTCACTGTGATTTGCTCTGGCAGCCTTGTACAAATCACAAACCTTGCACAGTTCTGGGTTGGTTTTTTTGAATCTCTTCTAGATTAAAACTCTTGAGGAGGGAAAGAAGGTTATACTCTAAAATGCTTCTTGACTGTCATTAGAAGTTGTAGGTATATAATGTAAGCAACTTGCATCTAAAAAATGCTGATTGAAATCAGTTGCTCTCTTCTCATGGCAGATGAGAGCAGTAATAAATTCAACTAGTTTGCATATACAGCTTGCTCTTAACCACAGCAGCTCATCACATGCTGCAATAACCCAAGAACTGAGTAAACATTTTCACGCTTAGTTGACCAGAGCTTCATGCTTCTGAGAATATACTTTGCCAGCAGAACATGTACTAATTAGTTTAGAATTCATCACAGTCACTGCAGTGTAAGCATGCGGAGCCAGAAGCATCATCTGTGTAGGCTGGACTCAGCCCCTGTAATAGTTTAATCTGTTCCTCAGTCTTCACATGAATCTTCCAACCTGTGAGTGGTCTGCAGTGGAGACTGCTGCAGATCCCTGAATTAGTGTATCTTGAATGTGTAAATCCACAGGCAGGAAACTGATAAAGAGATGCCAGTGTCAAGGAGCAACAATAGCAGTAAATGCAATCTAAATATGAATGCTAGTATAACTTGATCATATTTTTTGTCTTTCAAAAACTTCTCTAAATACTGGTTACACGAAGGCCAGAATACTACATCAGGACTACCTAATTTTAGGAACACTGATGTGGATTTTTCTTAACCCTTTTTCCACACAACCGTTATTAACACACTGAAAATACTGTCCTGTTCCCCAAATCCAGAGACCTTGTAGGGTTAAGACTTCTGTGTTGAAGGTACATCAATGAAAGTTAGGACATGGCCCAACAAAATTATGCTTTTGGGAGTTCTGCCTTTGGACAGGGGACAGATTGCAGCTCATCCTCATGTTAACTGCCGTGGAATAATTCAGTAAAACAATTTAAGAAGTACTTATACTTGCAACTACTTAGAAAATCAACTGCACAAGAGCAAACTGATTAGATGAATCACTGACTGTGCACTAGAATAGAATGTCGTGTGATTTTATTTTTAAAATAAGAGCATTTAAATGAACTTGTGCAAACCTCAGTTCCTAAATAATAACCTCTGTTTCAGATGTGTAAGGCATCAGCTTTCCATGTGTCTGTTTTTCAGACAGTGAATGGTTCTCAAAGTACTTGTTTCTTTAACTTGAATGGACACTCAGGGTGCTCTCGCTGTGAGTTCCTAGAGAATTGTATCCTCTGAAATCCAGGTAAGCAGAGGACAGAGTAACATGCTTGCCTGCTGCTACTGAAGTGCTGGGCATCTCTGTGCCATATGCTACTGTACAGTTTAGTGTAACGTAAAAACCTGTCCTAAAGAGTTGGACACCTAAACTCCAAGTTGCAAAGGTTGTCCTAATTTTAGGTATACGAAATCAGCAGTACTATTCATGCAGGTAACATAATCTGTAGGCATGATACTTAACTAAAGATTGGACTTTGTTTCCCTGGACTAGGTGAATAAAGTTAATTGCTTTTTTAACTCACTGTCATTTGAATTAAGCACATCATAATTAATCAGCAACTTAAGACTAGATTGATGTACAGTGATCTTTGAAAGCTTAGCAGTGGGAGCATTCTCTGGCGATTCTGATTTCTATGATATGCCTAATGTAAAGATAGATAATGTAGAGATACAAAAATGGAAATGGGCTTCTGTGTTGCCTGCAGAAGATAGATAGCATGCCAGCTCGCTTAGAGGATGAACAAGAACATGTTCCTTTTTTGACTTAGTGAAAAGAATTTAAGAGATTGAGGTTTTCTTACCTTTTTTTTTTTTTTTTTTTCCACCCAACTCTTATTATCATATAACCTTCTTGTGTATCTTCTGATTGAATTTCTTGGGTTTTTTTCTCTTGAGCTATGAGGGGTGGGTTTTGTGGGTGAGTGGGGTTTACTGACTGAGTTGGTTTTTAACTGAATTACAAAGTGCTTCTTATCCAGGGATTTGGCACAGCTATTTTACAACTTCCATAAACTGGGACCTCAATATGTGTCATAGCTACTGAGCACAACCTCCAGCATATCAGGAGGAAAACAGAAATAGATTTCATTTCAGGTGCATAAAAGCTATCATAACAGAGGTCAAAAAAGCAAGAGGATATTTCAGTTGCAGATGGTAACAAAAAAGTCCATCTGATATATAGCAAGATGCTGGGCTCTGTGCTTGAACCCCATGGGTCACTACAGAAGTGTGTTCTGTTTTGGTTAGTTGATGTTTTTTTAAAGTAAATATTTGGCAGAGTACCTATAGTAATTAACATTGGTCTGTGCTCAGAATTCATCTTTCATTGTGTCCAATAAACAAATATTTACTGCTTCATCGACACAGTTATGTTCCATGCAGGTGAAAATGTATGAACGACAATCCACTTCACAAATCCAAACCAGATGGGTGTAAGACATTAGGCTTTTCAATATGTGGTAATTTAGATGTTCTGCCTGGAAAAAAATACTTTATTGAAACCAATCAGAGGAACAAAATAATGTTTACACAGGCAACGTCTTGTGCTCTTTAAGAGGTGTGACAATGATTGCTAGAGAGTATTCTCCAAAATAAATGTGGAATTTGTTTTGATATTTACAGTTCACCATCATTACATTGTTATCTCAAGAACATACTTCCTCAGAGAAGTTTATCTTAAAATATTGATTTATGTTATTTTTTAAAAACAATTCTTTTTATTTTGTTTTTTAATAGAAGGGAAGAAACGATAATGATACAGGTTTCGTAGCAGAAAAACTTCGCTTTCCAACATACATAATCTTGAATATATTAAATGAGCATAGATAGACTTAATGTATCTTAAACAGATGACTATGTTGTAGTAATTTCCTTATAGTACTCTGTGCTCTAGTTATTATTTCAGCCAGTTAGTTTTCCAGATGCTTCCAAACTAAATGGTTGGAAAACCTTATGATGTTGTATGAATGACATGTTGTATGATAACATGGTTTTCACAAGCATGGGACAAGGGCTGCGCATATGTGTGTTCACACACACACAGTGTCTATCTGTGAAAGAGCTAGTTGATATGAGCCTTTTTGGTTGAGGGGTGAGGTCGTTTTTTTATATTTTAAACACAGTTTGTTATTCCACTAAATTAAAATTAAAAGAAAAATGATACCTGAAAACAGACAGGTTGGGTTTATAATTTGATGTTCTGTGTTGCCTTTTTGGCCTCCTGCTGCCCTCACTTGCTGCACACCCAAGCCATGTCAACTGTTTTAAAGAGGTAATGTGAAATAGTATAGTCTATCATCAGAATGAACATGCCTGCCTTCTTCAAAAGGTGCTTAATAGGATATCTCTTCAAGATATTTTCTCTTCGGTATATTTCATGTAACTTTCATTTTAAATACACAACTCTTTGGAGGTTTTCAAGACTATTAGGACAAAAGCCTTGAGCAACTCAACCTAAATTCAGTGTTTGACCCAGCTTTGAGTGGGATGCTGGACTAGCTAACCACCTAAGGTCTTTTCCAACTTTGATGATTCTCTAACTTTGTTTTCTGTGGTTTAGGATGAGACATTGCTGATTAATTCCCATTACCTTCTATAGATCTCTAAAGATTACTTTTGCATTTTAAAGAACTTCAAACTACACCTAAGTTTTGCAAAGGTCTGGTGTTTGGGATGCACATTCTCAATTTATTAAAGCTTTTGTGAAAAAGAGAATTAAATTTATGAGACAGCAGATCTAGAATGGTTCAGGTATTCTTGGTTTATTTCCTGGGTCTGCTATAAACACTGTGTGTCATGTCCAGTGAATCACTGATTTTCTCTGTGGCTTACTTGTATTTCTGTTGAAGGTTAATAATGTTACTTTTCTCCTCTTTATTTTGATTTAGATTACTTTTTTTTTTTTTTTTTCAGGACAAGGTCTGTCTCTGTGACTTTCTTGAAGAAAGGTGGAAAAAAAGTACCACTTTTTGTTGTGATTCCCTGTTAATTGTGCTGGGGATTCCCAGAAGCTGCTGTCAGTCTGTCAGTGCTGTGCTTTGAGTGTTCCAGGCAGGAGTTTGGCTGGAACCTTCTGTTCAAAAGTGATCCTGTTTGATCAAAAAGGGCACTTTTTGAAAGCTATTCTTCCAAAACAGGCTAAACTTTCTCTGTCGCTGCCCCCTGCCCCCCAATTGTGGGCTCCTTTGTGTGCTTTGAGACTTTGATTCTGTATTTTTTTTTTTTACGCCTCCGGGATGGCAAAAAGTTTAGTTTTGAGTTTGTAGAGATAGATGTCTCTTTAGAAGATGTGTTCAGTTATCAAATTCTGTTTTTACCATTTTGAAGGCTTTCCATAGAACTAAGGGCAAAATGAAGATGAAGAAGGCAGGAAAATGATGGTACTTTAGTTCCGGCTTTTCTAAACAGACTTGGGCTGAAAAGAGTGATTTTTTTTTTTTTTTTTTTTTTTTTTCTTTCTGTATTCTTTCCACTCCCTTCATAGTCCTGTGGTGTATCAGCCAATGAGGCAAGGAGCTGTGATGATATAGAGAATTATTCCAGATGTGTTTTCCCTATTGAGTATCTAACTAAACTTATGTCTTGTGCAATAAAATTTTCTGTAGTGCTATCTATACAGAGGTTTGCCTTCTCCAGTTAAATGAAAACAAACCTAGCATGTTAACTACTATCAACAGTGTTTTATAAACACTGCTTAAATGTGAAAGTTTAGATCATAGCAAGAAAACTCAGAGCATATTCTGTCTGTGACAAACAGTACATTTCAAAATCTGTCATATCGTTAGAAAGATGAGATCATTAACTAGTGTGCTGAAGCCTTTAACATACCATGTTTATTATTGGGATTGAAAATAGTGAAGTAGGTTTTTGCTATTTTTCTAGTACCTCCATCTAATTGAACTTGTAGTTCTTGAAATACTAACATTGACAGAAGTACACAAAGCTCCAGGGAGGAGGAAGCATTGTATGTTATGGTTTTAAAATATTAGCTGAAGCACAGAATAATTCTTCAGTCTTTCTCATGTTATTGCTTTTCCCCAGATGAAATTGAAACGAGATGCCAAAGTTGTTTACCAGCGATCAACCTCATAAATCTTATGCCAAGCAACTGATGTGTTCGTAAGCAAGCAAACCAGAGTGCATATGTGCATATATGTAACTGTGTGCATGTATACACGCGTGTGACTGAAATTTAATTAAAAACAAGTGAACGGTAAGATTATCAACAACCGTAGTTTGTCAGCACAAATTGTGCAAATGACTGTCAAAATTTATTACTGATGGCAACTGCATGGCTCCATAATCAATTAGACATACATAGATAGGAGCACCCACCAGTCTAAATTTTCACACTGCGCCAAACAACCAATATATAATACTAGCTGTAGCATCTGTTCTAGTGAAACTACGATGCAACAGTGTTTGTATGTATAGATTTCTATATACCATAATTATAGGAGGAGGAGACTCAATAACAAGGGTAAACTGTGAAAGTATAGCTTGCAAAATAAGACACCTCCAGTTCCACGTGGAATTGGGAAGTGTATGTCTGTCAACAAGCCCAGATGAAAACAGTATGGAAGTAGTGAAATTAAAGACTGAGGAGGGGGAGATTGTAAATTCTTTTGTGGGTCTGCAGGTAAAAATAAGGACGGTGATTTTTTGGTTTTCAGGGTTTTTTTTGTGTGTGGTTTTTTTTTTTTTAATTGTTGATATGTCATAATTATGAATATGGTACTAAAAGCTTAGATGTTTGAAATGGCTGCATATGTAATTACTCCATTATAAATCCTTTATTAAAGTCCATCTGTAAGGACAACTCGAATAATAATGAGAGGAAAAGATTAACTAAGTAGTCCTCTACAGTTTGTGAACGTCTGCCCAGTGTTCTATTGTAGTCTTTTCCTAAAACTGGAGAGTCAAATTTCCTATGAGCAAATCTTGATTTCCTGCATTTTGTGAAGCTCTTTGCATAGCTATGGCACTAGGCAAATAACATCAAATATAGCTCGCAGCAGTATGGAGAATATTAACATCTACAGTGTGAGACTTCTAGCTGTTCCTGATTTTAGGGTGGATTCTGTCCTGGATTTTGCTATAATCTGATTTTTAGGATAGCTGAGAATGTTAAACCCTCAACTCTTGAAAGCTTTTGCTATGTAAAATGTGTCCCAGATATGAAAACTGATAAAATTACTGATCTTCAGGTTTCTGCTGGCATTTAAAGGAATGTTCAAAGTACACAGCTTTTGAAATAATGTCATAATCAGAATTGCTTCCTGATTTGGTCCCAGTTTATTCGTCTCTAATTCTATGAAGAGATGGGAGGGTCCTACACTATGTACATTATGCTTCCAGTGCTGAAGAGGGAGGAAAGGGAATAGTGAAGAGATGGTTGCTGGAGTTGTAAGCTGTGCAGGGGTGGACAGAGGGTGATGCTTCAGTTCTTAATTACAATGCATTAAAAATTAAGCTTCACCCTGAGAGCAAGACCTGTGATGAGTCCTTTGAATCCTAAAATAGGGGAACAAAAACTTGCACACAGAAGCAAATCTTTGTAGCACTGAAGTTCAGACTTTTTTCAAAATGCCATGAACATGGCTGCAGCTGTTAGAAGGCTGAATTTCAGCCAAAATTTTATAAATGTACAAGCTTTCAGCTGTTTGCCTGGTTGGTTGCTCTCCTCAGAAATCTTACATCTGCTTAATAATGTCGTGGTGAAGTGGGAGACTAGGAAAAATCTCCAGAAGCTGTAACATTGCATTGCTGCATGCGGAAGGACAGTGCAGATTCTGAACTGAAAAGTGCTGTACGAAGCGAGATTTCTTAGACCCACGGTCTCATGATGCACATGCAATTGTGTTGGTGTGGAAAAATACAGCATCAGTGATCTATTTATTTTCTGAAACAGTGTTGCTAATGATTGGCCATGTTAAGTTAATTACAGATGCAAAGATTTTTAAAATTTTTCCTGGAATATCCCAAATAATAACAACACTCGGATGTTCATTTAAGTAGCCGTGGTGAATACAACATGGACAGATCTGTGGGCTTTTCTGATACCTGCTGAGACTTTTTCCAGCCAGAGAGGATATCTGAATATCCTAATTTTCTTCCATACTGGCTTTTAGTGATTCTGTAAATTTTTAATTTTTAAATAGTTCAGGTGTGATTTGTATCTTGGCACTCAAAAGCATTTCCTTCTGATTTGAACTTTGATATACCACTAAAACACGCAGAGATTTTCAGTAATGTCCATATCTCATATGTACTCATAGCTAAGTCTACTAGCCTTATGATTAAGTGCATGGGAGGTTGTACTGCTCCTTTTGTGTTTGATACTGAATTCCAACAGCTTGTCTGCATTGATGGGATTTGCAGATACTGATGTGCTTTGTGTCGTGCTTTGCTATCAAGTTGCCACCTTAAACAACCTCTACGTGAGTGTCTACACAAGTGGGAAAGTTGGATAATAAAGACTCAAGATTATAATCTTGTCTTTGAAATCCTTGTCATCTAGTAAGAAGAGAATTAGTTAGCAGATACTATCATCTTGGATGTTTGACAGTACTAAGGCAATAGCATCAGAAAAGACATGAATCTACTGGATAACTATGAAACATATGCAACTGGAGAAAATAGAAAGAAAATACAGTAGCTGGCAAATGGAGAGATACAAGCTGCCAGAAGGGATGTGAAACATTAATTCCACCATCTCGGGATTGAATTTTTTTTTTATTTTTATTTTTTTTTTTCAAAAAAATGTGTTTATTTTTAGAATCACCACATGCCCGCCACTTTGCTGATGCAGAGTAGATAATCTGAAAATTGTTCTAGCTTGTTCTGGCTTACGCCAGCTTCCAGTGCCCCACAGAGGCTATTGCAGCAAAAATGAGAGCAGCTTGGAAGAAAGATATTCTGACTTTAGCCTTCCTAGATGTGGATGTTTGTGTGTCTTATGCCAGTGCTGTTCAAGGAGGCTGGCATGGGATGTTTAAACAACTTTTGCACTAATGAAGCTTTTTCCTATGCAAAAGATGGCTAATTCAGTCCAACACACTATTGAAGCCAAAGATTTTCACTTGTCCATATGCCAGAGAACTTCTGCTTTTTGTACTTTGATTTGCCATACCCCCAGGTTTTACAAGCTTTTGCTCAGGTTTTAATTGGATATGAACCAGCACACATTATCCACTGCTGCTGACTGCATTCAGTCTAAATTTACTGTTGGTAAAAGGAAGCTGAACTCTGAGACAATGCAAAAATAACTCCTTTTAAAAAACCACCAAAAAACCCAAACAAACAGAAAAACCAAACCAAAACAAAAAAACTCAAAACCCCCCAATAAAATCCCAGATTCAGAATGAAACACCTTGTAATTTTAATCTTAATGAGTACTTCTAAACCAGGCTTAGCTGTTTGGGACTTTTTCCCTTTTAAGAAGTGATGGTAACATTGACTTCATATTGAATTGGTTTCATAGGTAAGGCTAATCAGAGAGAAAGCAGTGGTACACTTAATCTGCTTTAAACTGGCGTATAAGTGGAAGCTTCGACTGATTTGTGAAATTATATTTGTATATAGATATGAATGGATAAAATCTATAAATAAATACTGGATTCCTGAAGATATTCCTGCTATTTAAAAACTTAATCTAGTCCACTATTTAATGATCTATACTGCTGCAGTCTTGAGGTAATCCAATTTACATCTCTGCTATGTGAAAGTTAGGCTTACATAGAGATGTTGGGTGGTGTTTTTTGTTTTGCAATTGTCAATGTTTCTTTTCTGAAAAGACCTGTTACCTGTTTGTGTGAGCAGGTTTTCTTTGGGCATCCTGAATTTTAACCATTTCTTACCTGTTAGGCTTCTTCCTCACTTTCCCTCCTTCTTCCTATTACTTTTAAAACCTGCTACCCTATGTCATATAAATTTAGAGAAATTATGCATTAGCGTCTGATTTTTTTTTTTTAATCATTTTTTCTTGTCTTCCTTTCTTCTTTCCCTGACCTTCTCACTCCACATGCATTCCTGTTATCCTTGGTCAGAACTTGTGGAAACAAAGTAATCTTTGCCTTGGGAAGTTTTAGGTAGGAGAACAATAGGGCAGATGGTTTGTAAAGGAAATGATCTTCATGTTTCTTTGCGAATGACTGAGAAGCAAATGCATCTTCTATTAGGACAGGCATTTCTCGCTAGTCTCTCCCAGTTGAGCACTAAACTTGAACCTGTATGACCTAGGTGATATATTGCTGTAAATGACCACTCTTTGAATCCACTTTCCCTGTTACATAAAGCCTCAAATATTTAAGTATTTCTCTGTGTGACCTGGGCAACATTACTTGAGAATTACTGAAAAAACAACATGGCTGGGGAAACAAAGTAAAAAAAAATTAGTCATTCATTTGAAGAAGAGTGAAAGAAATACTGTAATGAGCAAGTACTTGTGTCTGGACTTCTTTCCACAAGCTTGAAATGGGATGCTGTTAGAGGAATTGATTAGTGTTAAGTGTTCATCTCCTGTGAACTTCTGACAATGATTGCTGAAGCATTTTGGAACCAGCTTATTTGATTTATCAGCTGATTATTTTTTTATTTTTTAATTTTTTTTCCCTTGGCCTTTACTTGTAAGAGTAGCTGTTATACTCTCCAGAGGGGATATTACTAGGATTTTTGCTACTGCTGCCAAAAATTTTCTGGCACAGAATCGCTGTCTGAGTCAGCTTTGCAACATGACAAATTCAGAGACAGCTGCAGCAATGATATATTAGCTGCCTATTGGGCAGCTTCCAAACAGACAATAAATCTCCTACTAGTTCTAAAATGTCATTAAAAATAACCTAACACAATAGATGATTGTGCAATATTGTGCTTATTTTTCTGGCTAGCAGGTTGAAAGATGTTCAAGTGATATAAGTTAGAACAGTTACTCTGTGGCTACATATATTATATATATTAGCATTAGAGAAGAATTACAAACCATCAAAAGAGGATGATACACTTTTTCTGTTATCTTTTATTACTCAACTGTTAGTTGCTCATGGTGTACACTCATATTTCAGTGATCACAGATGTTGCTTCTGTGTATGTTTTTCTCCAATGTGGTGGCACTAGAGTAGTGAATACGATGTATTTTCTAATGGAGAGATTGTAAAATGGAATTAGACTGTCATTGAAGCTGTTCAATGTTCCATTTCCAGAACTGGACTTCTGTTGCTATTGTCTTGTAGTTCTGTGAGCATTATTAATGCTGCAGTTTGTAAGTGAAACTACTAGTTTAATTGGCTTTTTCTTTACTGTACTAATACCTTCAGTCAACCAGAGCCTGCAGTCCTATTTTTTTATGTCTAATTACATTCTATTTATGTGCCCCAGCCTACGTTTAATTCACACAGAAGTGGAAATGAAGTTGTCAGTGACATCTCGCACCTACTCTCCTCCCCCTTACTTTAGGTGTATCAGATGCCAACACTGCTGATTTGTTAAACCTCAAGCTGTTTTGTTCAGCAGTGGAAAGCTGACTGCTTTGCAACCATCAAACTGGTACAGTGAGGCACAAAGTGCTTGTGATACTGCCCAAATTTCTCATGGGTAAAGGTGGGAGATATCATTTCAATTTCAATTATATTCGGAATTAAGTGGAGTGATAAAACAAGTATGCAACTTCAATACGTGAAAACTCATGTTCTGTACTAGCTAAAACTGGTGGATGCCTAGGTTAACATTTATTTGATTCAGGAGTGTAGGAAAGCTAAGGAATACTTTTGTTTTCTACTTCATGGCTAGTTTCTTGCAAAGACTGTTGTACTGAAAGATACTTGCTACAATTATGCTTAGTCTGTATTATCTAAACCAATTAGTTGCAGGGTGGAGAGAACTGAAGGGCAAGACTGCATCCTAATGCTTTTCAGAGCGAGAACAGAAGCTGCTACAGATCATGGAATCCTAGAAAGCAGTTTGGAAGGGACCTCAAGGATCATCTGGTCCAACCTTTCTTCGCAAAAGCACAGTCGATGTTTCATTCCTCTTCTTTCCTAATACAAAGTAGAGGAAAATAGTGAATTTCATAAAAATATCACAACAGTATAAATTTGTTGATGCTATTTTAACATTGACTTTACCCTTTTTGACATGCAAGTAGTGGTCACTTTGTTCTGTCATGCTGTTGTCATTGTAACTTGAATGTGAATGAAGATAGAGGTTTCTGTAGCATTGGAATTTATACTGACAGAAGCCCACCCTGCAAACCATGGGTTTTCTGAGTTTGCATAACATTGGAAGGAAAAGCTGGCTATTTAATTTATTTTCCCTCAGTAACACTGCTTTGCCAGGTACATGAAATTAGAGTTGGTTTTTTAAGTATTAATTTAAAAGAATACATAGTATTTTTCCTTAAAAAAATTAAAAAGGGAGGGATGCAAAGCATAGGACCTAAAAATTTATTTAGTCATTAATGAATAGAAAATTAACCTGAATGTTTTTAAGACCTTTAAAATTCTAGTTGAAATTAGTTCTCTGGGGCATTTGTTCTTCACGATCTTCAGTGGAGTTAAATAATTACTGGAATGGTCTTAATCATTTTGTTGAAGGGTGTCCTGTAAAGGCTGACTAGGTTCTCTAAAACCAGAAAATAATAACTTACACCAAAACAAGCAGATTATATGTAAAATGTTGAGAGTGCGTATATTTACTGCGTAGCACTATGCTTGCCTGCAACAATACTTCTGTTGCTCAAAACTGATGAAGGATGAAAGATACAATGCCCAGAAATAACCTTAACTTAAATGCTCTGGCAGCTAGAAATGGCGGTGAGATGCAACGCTACCGGCAAATCAGGGCGCTGTGCTCTGATACCATGGGTGCCTGGAAGTGAAATGTTCCATAGCTAATGGTAATCAAAACTCCATGGCAGTTGATGCGTGGTTTTTTTTTTTTTTTTCTTTTGCCTATATGTGTGAATGCAATGTTATAATCTCTGATTCTAATAATTAAGGGATTATTAGCAAAGGAGTAGAAGATACTGTGTTAGTGTTGTTTTTTAAGTCACTGAATAAATGCAGGCTCTAAGACTTGAGTGTTTTGTGTGCTTGTGGTGCTTACGTCTCAGAAGGAGCTAGTAGAATTTGAAAGAGAAGAGTGACAATGATGACTTATTAGTTTACTAGCTTGTTGTTGCTGCTGAAAGATTGAATTAAATTCCCTCTCTTGGTGATTGTGGCAGGATATAACTGCCGTAGAGATTACTAAATGTGGTAAGCAAATAAGTTAGACTTCCTTTTGGTAGCAAGCTTTTCTGTTAATTGAGTTTCTGATACTTCATAATCTTGGTAACATTATGTAAAGAGCTCTGTGCGTGTTTCGCTTGCCTACCAGTCAGCCGTGCTGCAAACCACCTGCACTTTAGGAAGAAAATTTAATATAACATTAAAATTAATGAATTAAATGCACTGCAATGGGAAATGCAGATTTAAACTAATAATTGCATCTCATGAAACTTGCTCTGAACTGCCTGTTGTAGTTAATGGTCTGAGCAGATTTGCAGTTGTACCGCTTTGATTTCTTAGTAAAATCTGTTGTTTCTCAACAATGTCTGGATAAGTTATGTGTAACTTTCCAAACGCTTAAAAATTATCTCTACATAAAATTTGGCTTTGTAATGAAGATTACTAATAGCATTATGACAAAATATCTTTATATTATAACATAATGTCTATTCCTTATATTTTGCATAGCACTTTTATTTTCTATTTTAATATTTGTATTTTGTGAATGTTTAGAAGGAATAATGTATTAAGTCTTTAAAATATGAAGGTAATTGAATTCTTATCACACTTTAAGGAATTTGCAGATGGTCCTAATGAGCTGTAAATCACAAAATACTTGTTCCCAGAAGAATTTTCTTACAAGACAGTTATTATTAGGGGTGGAAGATTGCTTCAGTGTTGATAATGTTTTCTCTGTCGCTATTGACTGCTAACTAATTGTAATTTTCCATTACTTCACAACAGTACAGCCTGTACACACAGTAGCTGCTATCTGTGATATGATTACTATGTAAGGACAAAAAGTATTGGAGAGGACTGAGCAGTCAAAAGAAGTCATTAATATAAGTACATGTCTGTTCAAGCATTCATCAGTATTAGTTTAACAGATTTTTGAAAGCAGAATTCACACTATGCACATTGCTGATAACAGTATAGCATTGTTTTATACTAAGCAATAAAATCCCCTTTGCTCTTTTGAGAAGTGGTTTAGGCATATCTGCAATCTTAAATGTTATATTTCATTTTCTCATCCTTTTGGAAAGCTCTTTAAGGGAATAAAGTCAGAAAAAAAGTAAAGTGATGAAACAAAACATTTCCCATCCTTTATTTAGCATCTATTGAACTTTTAAGTTCTACTAAGAAACTCTGAAGGAGCTGTTTCATACATCAATGAAACTATTTTAGTTGTGTAGCTTTGAGTTAGGTTTGGGTTGCTTTTTAATCAGCTCCAGCGTATTGCCTTATCTATTCTCAGAGTCTGATATAAGGAGGCAAGAAAATTTGTGAATGAAAATGACTATGCAGTAAAATAAGTGGCTATAAGGGGTTGTAGAATCTCTGTCATTAGAGATTTTTAAAAATCAGCTGGACTTATTACCTTTTTTTGATCTTAAAATCAAAGTTAACTGTACTTTGAGCAGGAGGTCTGATGAGAGATCTTCCAATTTAAACTTTATCATTTTGTGGGAAATATGTGGGCAACAGCTTGGTTTGCAGAAAAATCAGAAGTAATTAATTTTTACCTTTTTCTTTCACTTTTTTTTTTTTTTTCTTCTACAAAACTCTTAAGCGGGAATTATTTGCCTTAGAGTTAGTGAAGGTTTCTCAGCTGTGGGGGCATAATTTGATTTGGTGACAGCAGCAGCAGAGCAAACCTGGGTAGCAGGAGGTAAGGGATGATAAAGGTCAGGTCAGTTAAGATCCAAGAGACAAACAGAGTTTGGGATCTTTCAACTAGGAATTTGAGCTGTCACAGAGTTTTCTGCATGCATTTCATCTTTCCTGAATGATGAAAACATAAAGAAGGCTGGGAAAGGGGCAGCAGAACAAGGCACACACCTGCCTCCCAAAACCCACAGAAACTTTTATTCTCCCCTCTGCCCTCAGCATGTGCACAGGAAAAGGGTTGTTTGATAGGCTGATAAAGGAGAAAATCTTAATCACTTAATCCAAAAGAAAAGGGTAGTTAATTAAGATTTCATTTTATGTAATTGTTCTTGTTTATCAGTATCTGACCATTGCACAAATACTTTTCACAGTTATCTATTATGGAGTTTTCATATAAAAGTGAAGAGCCTATGGAGTCTGACTAATCTGGTGTGGTGGGATGACCCTGGCTGGACGCTGGGTGCCCACCAAACTGCTCTGTCACTCCCCCTCCTCAGCTGCACAGGAGAGAGAAAATATAATGACAGGCTTGTGGGCAAAGACAAGGACAGGGAGAGATCCCTCACCAATTACCATCACGATCAAAACAGACTCAACTCGGGGAAATTATTTTAATTTATTACCAATCAAATCAGAGTAGGATAATGAGAAATAAAACCAAATCTTAAACACACCTTCCCCCCACCCCTCCCATCTTCTCAGGTTCAACTTCACTCCCAAATTCACTACCTCCTCCCTTCTGGCAGCACAGGGGGATAGGGAATGGGGGTTGTGGTCAGTTCATCATATGTTTTCTCTGCTGCTCCTTCCTACTTGTGGGGAGGACTCCTCACACTCTTCCCCTGCTCCAGCGTGGGGTCCCTCCCACAGGAGACAGTCCCCCATGAACTTCTTCAGCATGAGTCCTTCCCATGGGCTGAAGTTCTTCACAAACTGCTCCAGCGTGGGTCCCTTCCACAGGGTGCATTCATTCAGGAAAAGACTGCTGCAGCGTGGGTCCCCTGCGGGGTCACAAGTCCTGCCAGCAAACTTGCTCCCGTGTGGACTTCTCTCTCTCACTGGGTCCACAGGTCCTGGCAGGACTCTGCTCCAGTGCAGGCTTCCCATGGGGTCACAGCCACCTGCTCTGACGTGGGGTCCTCTGTGGGCTGCAGGTGGATTTTTGATCCACCATTTACCTCCATGGGCTGCAGGACAGCCTGCCTCACCATGTTCTTCACCATGGGCTGCAGGAGAATCTGCACCAGTGCCTGGAACGCCTCCTTGCCCTCCTTCTTCACTGACCTGGGTGTCTGCAGAGTTGTTTCTCTCATATATCCTTACTCGTATCTCTGGCTGCAGTTGCTGCTATGCAGCAACTGTTTCCTTTCTTAAATATGTTACCACAGAGGCACTACCACCATTGCTGATGGGCTTGGCTTTGGCCAGCAGCGGGCTCATCTCGTAGCCGGCTGGCATTGGCTCTGTCGGACATAGCGGAAGCTTCTAGCAGCTTCTCACAGAAGCCACCCCTGTAGCTACCCCCTGCTACCAGAACCTTGCCATGCAAACCCATTATATATGGGTTGGTGATTGGAGTTTGTAGAATGAACTGCTGAAGTTTTATTGCTGGGTTGTGGTGACAACGTATAAAGGATAAAGAAACTGCATTGTTGATATGACTTGTAATGAGAATCAGGTGGTGTGGAACAAGACAGAGCTATATGTGGGTTCCACTGGAATTGGGCTACGATTCGTTTCAGTGCTGTTAGCTCTGAGCTGTAGCTCAGGTGGATGCAGGAGGAATTACCTGCACATACCAGCATAGACATCAAGATCTGAGGTTTCCATCATTATCTTTCTCTCACCTGGTCCTTGCATCTAAACTCCCACCCCACACTGTTCTTTACGGGCAGGAGGAGAGAGAAGACAGCTGTGATCTAAGAAAGAAAAAGATTGAGAACTGTTATTTTTTCACTACATGTAATAGTGATTCTAACACCAATTTTATACTCATTCTGTAGCAACGTTGAGTTATTTAAGTCATTGCACTTCTCTTGTATTTTCTTTTATTTCTTTCTCTGTTTCCTCTAATATTTCCTTTTCTTTATATTCCCAAATGTATCAGATCTGAAAGTGCGAAGTTCTGAAACTCTTCACTTTAACTTGTTTACAAGTAACTCCAATCAAACCAAGTTAAAGTGACAGTCCTACTTAGGCAAAGAGATTTGAATCCTCCTGAGATCAGCTGAGCATGAAAAATAAAGGAAAATTATTTTGATTTAAGGCAACATTATTTTTATTACTATTCTTGATAAATAATGATTAATCATTGCTCCAAACTAACATTTTCTTCGGTAGCCAAACGGAGACAAAAATGTTTAAGTACACTTTAAGTAGGCACTTTTCTAAATTTGATACACTAGGGTTTTTTTAATTTTTTGTTTTGTTTTCATTGCCGAACACTAGTGGTTGCAGATGTCACAGATGGAGTGTCTTAGCTGGTCCTCTGGAAGTTGGTGGTTTTTTTTTTTTTTTAATATTTTGTTTTTGTGCTGCAAAGTCACTTAATTTAACTGTATTGCAGTTTCTCCATCTATTAGGAACCTATTTCCTGGAGCCATTTCTACATCCCCCAAAAGATGTCCCTTTTTGATGCAATGATGCCATCCAATTTCAATAGCTTTTGGTGACTCCAGTGATGTCAGTATACTGAGACGGGAAGGACTGCTGGGGGTCAAAGGAGAGAGAAACCCTGGTGGGGGTGGTGGATCCACTTTTGGCATAAACTTGAATACACTGCTTTTTCCACTGAATTACTCTATGAATTTCTTGTAGGTCAATTAATGAGAAGTTCTATCAAAGGACACCTGAATACATGTCTGATTGGCAAAAGCACTCTGCACCTAGAGTGCCCATCAGAACTGTTGTGACTCAGTTTTCAAAATAACTCTTCACATTGAATGCTAAAACCTTTTAGAGTTTTAGTCACTCCTGTTTCTTCGGCTCCTAGATGTTGAACTTCTGAAAAACCCTGGCCTTTTGTGTCTCATGGGGCTCCCACCTGAGTCATCTCCCATTTATTCAGTTTTCACCGATTTCCGTTTGAGCTATACAGGAGAATGCAGCTTCTGATGTGCAATTCTGCATATATATAGATGAATTTCATTGATATTCAGGGTTCAGTATTTAAGTTCTGACAGATGTGATCAGATAATACATTCTGAAGCGATGCTAGCTTTCTTTACTTTTTTGCTTTTGACTTTCAGTTGCAAGATATAATGTTATGTGGGCATTTCTTTTGTACATTGTTTTTAGAAATAGTTGTGTGGTTTGTTCTTTTAAGTTGTGAAAGTAAAAACATACTTTAATATGTAAGAGTTTTGTAGCCAGCAAGCAGATCTCTAATAACACATGATATTTTGCTAATAATGTACTAGTAGCTTGAAAATCCTGTAATATATTTTCAAGATATAGATTAATACTTGTGTTGTGATTTCAAACTGATAAAGAATTTGGGAAATGTGAACATTTATTTCTGGAAAAAGGTCACACTTTTTAGGACTTGATTTTGGAGTCACTGACAGTGAGTGTGTGCTGATTTTCGGAGAGATGACTGTCTCTTTAATTTCTTGTACTTTTCTGGAGCCTGAGCTGTTGTTTCTGTGCAGTTGTGGATGTGATGCTGTGTTCTGGTGATAGGGGGAGAAAAACAGTCTGTTCAAGGATGTGGTGGTTTGTACCCACAGAGAAATATTTCGCAGGAATGCGCTTGATGATTGATATCACATGAGCTTTCATATATAATCTTCTGAATTAAATACAAAGGAAAAACATGTGGACCATCTCTCACTGACAATTTCACCTACCTCCCTTCCTGGGAAGCCAGCTAATGTAAATAACAGTGTTTTGATGCATCTGCTGCTTTATCAGTTTGTTGCTAAATTATACTGAGTTCATTTGAATCTGAAGAATAATAGAAAAGCTCCAAGTATTTCCATATCTATAGCACAATTTTACTTTATATCACGATGCAATTAAAGCCTTGAAGTGTAATTGGGTTAAATAGAATTTTTTCTGGCACAAATGGCTAAGGTGTAGCTGCTTGAATAATCAGCGTTCAGAACTCAATTGCTAGTTAATACAAAACTGCCTCTGTAAATGTAATAAAATATTTTTTATATTTTCATTATTTTTTTGTTTTAATCATAGATAAATGTATGCAAACAGATCAAGTAAGTTTAGAACAAGAATGCTGTTGTTACTTTAAAAAAAGAATGTTTTAATTTCTAGATATCTTTAGATTTTTGCTCATAGTTTATTAATAGAATTTTTCAATTAAATTATCCCAGCAGTCTCCAGTGGCTAATGCCAACTACTGTTCTATTAGCACTAACAAAGAAAGATCTCTGATTTGCATTAAAAATGAGTATGTCTTGAATGTTTACTTTACAAATATTGACAACTTAAGAAAGTGTTACCATCAGCGAAGGCTAAATCATAACAAACACTTGCAAGTAATATTTAAGTTTCCACTCCTCCTCCTTTAATGAATGTCTGGCTAAGGCTTGGTATCTTCTCCTCCTACCCACCTTTCGTTTACTTCTAAAAGCACAGGAGTAAAAGTTTTAGGTTATATTTTTCTTTAAGATTCAGGGTATTGTGAGTAAACGAAGCAATATACAAACTATTCCATGTGTAATTTTCTCTCTCTCTCTCTTTTTTTTTTTTTTTTTTTTTTTTTTTTTTCCTTCAAGACTCTTTCTAGTAGGGCTGCCACATAATTCTAAAATACCAGGAGAGAGGCACTATGTGATCCTATAAAAACTGCAGGGAACCCTGGTTATACCAAGTCATTGTAAATATTTTGCCACTGACTTCACTGAATGCAAAATTTAGCTCTCTATATGCTATTAAATTATGTTTTATGATACCTTCTTTATAGAGTGCAATAGTGATACAAAAATATGTTCTAAAAAATGTTGGGTTTTTCTGAGTTTTTTTTTGTTTTTTTTTAAACTGGAGTTGCGTTGTCAGAGAAAGTCCAGTTGTTTGTATGTGATTTACTTTTTTGTTGTGCATTTGAAAATGAGATCAGGGATTTAAAATAAGCAACTGTTTTGGTGCCTCATTAGGTTACTGGTTCTCAGAAATGATCAGTTATAAATGGATAGCAAGATAAAGAAAAAGCTAATTTACATGTTGATACTGAATCTGTAAAGCTGGTAATACCCAATGGTAGTCAAAATATGCAGTATTTTTAGGAAGTCTTTCAGAGTGTAAACTGCCGTTAAACCGAACATGGTGTTCTAAATGCTCCTTCTTGGTAATGCACTAAGTAGTTGCCATACCTGTGTTAACTGAATGTTACTTTGTAGCTACAAAATCTGGATGCCTGTCCGCTACTGACTTCAGAGAAGTTAAGCAAGGTCTTTTCATCTCTTGTTCTCCTAGGTCATCTTTTTCACTCTCTCTATAGTAGCTAAGGCTGTCTGTCTGGGAAAAAAAGTGTTTACAGTGAGGTGCATGCAGTGTGAGTATCTTTTAACGCTAGCATGGAAAACTTTTTAATGATATATCCAGTAAAATCTATTTCTAAAACCAGAATGCTGCGAGACAGATGTGGCGGGTGGGTATGGTTGCTGCTGCTGCAGTCTGCGCAAAAACGGCTGCCATGAATGCCACTGTTTCCCAGGATATTTTAAATTTTGCATTCTCTGTTTTCGTGCATTTGTCCTTTGCAATTACAGATTTATTAATCAGAGCATAATACTGGAGACAACAAATCTGGTAGCCTTGTAGGAGGAGATAGTATTTATAATATCCATATTATGCCCTGAAGATCATTCAATAAATTAGCTATAATGAGCCATCCTGTGCTGGTAAAAACATGATGAAATAGATTGAGACAAGAATACGAAGTCACTAACACTTCTTTAGACCAAGCTTTAGACCTTAACAAAATAAAATAAAACTTCCTACTGAATTATTTTCAACATTCTCGAACAGCTGCGTGTTTTGTTTTTTTTTTTTTTAACCAGCTCCATGCTTCTGAATAAAAGATCTTGAAGCCTTCCTTTGATTAAACTGCGGCTTGGCAATAGTATATCTATTTTTGGAGTATGGCATAAAGCTTTGCTGATAGTGAGGCAAGGAAAATAGAGCAAAAATGCATAGAAATTCTTTATTCCAATTTAGTTTGAAAGATTCCAGCAGAAGTCAATAGCCCCTGCTGCTTTTGCATGAAACACTTGGACACTTGGTAATTAAAACATCAACAACAAAAAGATCTTAAGGGATTATGGATTATTGACATTTACGTACTGAATTCAAGGACAGCTGAACGCTTAACAGACATTGCCTTTTGTTACCTGTAAATGTTTAGGTCTGTTACCCATGTTCAAAAACGGGAAATAAATTAAGGGGCTGTACTAGTAATTTTGTGAATGACTAGGTTTTATCAATTATTTTTTAAAAAATAATAAAATCAAACTTCACAATAGAATGGTAAATACTTAGCAGGCTTCTGAAGCTATGAAGGACAATTCTACCATGCAACACTCAATTCAGTATTTTGTTAGTAGTCCTAAAAAAGAAAGAAAAAAGAGGGGTGGGTGGGCAGCAGGGCAAATAAGACAATAGGTTTTATTATTTGTTAGAAAAATAATCAGGAAAACTATATAGTCTCTACAGTGTTTTCCGTTGTGGTGTTCTTTCTGTAGTTCTGTTTAGAACAAGTTTTTAGACTTTGTTTTTTTAATAGTTAATGAAGCTGTAACAGAGTTTTTCATCGTTAGTGCAACATGAAATAGCAGTAGGATTGTAACCTTTCAGAAAACTCATGTATCCTTTGTGTGAATATATCCAGTGGAAAATGCCAAACAGCTCTAGGGATATCTAGGATATCAATTAGTAACACATCATCTGAGCTTTTGAATGTTAGTGAATGACCTTTGTAGCTAAGACATCTGATCTTTGCAGACCAGAGATCATCTGTACATAGCTAGATGTTTCTATGTGCATCAACTTGGTTAGACTTACACAAATATTTCTGAGACAGAAAAGGTTATAACTTAAAACTGCCCTTTAATGAGACTACTAGTTTTTTTTTTTTTTTAAAAAAGTTACAAATTATTGGGTACTTTTCAACCTAAGCAGTGCTTTCCGAGACTGTCATAAGAAGCTGTCAGCATCGTTGTTACCTACAGCTGTGTGCTTAATTTGAAAGATCAGAGACAGAACTCAAAACAACGTTAAGAAAAGCTTTAAATCATGTCTTAGTGGAGAAAATGAAGTATCACAACTTATGTCTGTTTATAAATAAAACAGACTGGTCTTTGAAAGGAGCGTTTTGAATCCAGTCCCACATCACTCTGCGTTGGCAGAGCACCATGTCACTCTTCCGGAAGTGTCAGAAGCTCCAGGTCTGGAAGGCTGGCTTGCTGCAGTAGCTGACTATAGTTTGTCAACTATTTATATCAGGAGAGAAGGCCAGTTACTTGTGTAATTTCCATTAGTACTCTAATTAAGCTATGCTGTAGCTGTATCTTCAGTGGCACTTTTGCCACTATAAAATGTCACGTGTTCAGTCTTAGCTCTGTTCTGACACTGCTGAATTGGAAAATGTTTCTGCTGTGGACTTGATTTAATCTCGAATAATATTGAACAGAGAAGTGATTAAAATAAAACAGAACAAGACCTCTGAAGAATATATTTAATCTAAAACTTTAAAATGCTGACCCTGGCAAGGTATTTTTTTGAGTTAATTACGGTAGAAGTAGAGTATCCTGCACTTTAAACACTGTGCTCTGAGAATTCACTATGTTCCTACCTCAGAGACATGCTCTGTGATACTGCACGTCTCCTTAGTTTTGCTGTTGTCCTTTGGGGCCAACTCAGATTGTTTTGGTCTATGTAATATGACTACCTTCATAAAAGTATTTACACAGATTGTTTCTTCAGAGCAGGCTGACAAATGTAAGTGTTCTGTTCTCTACAGCCATATCAAGTTGAGTTGTTGCTCATCAGGCAGTTTTAGTTACCTTTTGTAATTACCACAAGTGCTTTCAAATAATATTATCTTCAGTTTTCCTTATTTAAAAGGGATAGAAATATATCTGATTACTGTTTTTTATTTTTTTCCTAAGCAAATTTTAACTGCTCATTGAGTGCTCCTGTGTAAAATTAAACTTAAAAGGTAACTGGGCTACCTTGTTTTTCCTGACGATGTTTTTTTTACATAAAACCTGATCATTCTTGAAATGCCACAGTGATGTACTAGTCACTGTTTGCACCTGCAAGCATCTTGTATTGTTTCTGAAATTCAGTTTGATACATTTTGCTTCAGAGTTTGCTTGCAATCATTAATAACATAGTAGTTTTTATATAGATTGCATCTTTTTCATAAGGGCTGCTATCAGGGGAAGTGGCAAGACTTTTCATTCTTAATCTGTGAAAGCATTTGAAGGGAAACTGTTGGAGTTTGTTCCCAGTATTTATTTTTTTTCTTCCCACTGAAAATTTAGAACTGCAATGTTTTCTCTTGGGGGGGAAAAAACCCAAATAATTGTATACAGAGATTAGGGTATGCATTTTATTATTTTCAAAAGGATTTTATAAATCTTCCTTCACTTAGTCTGGATAACAAGGAAAACTTGTAGCACTATTTTGTTTAAAATACACTAAGAATGAAAAACTTACTTTGAAAGGTTTTTAGAATTTTCTGAATTTCTTGCAGAACCGTACTTATAGGTGTCTTGCATTTCAGTATTTCAACATTGGTATTAGCTTGGCACATATTTACTTTGTATTGAGTTATGAGCAAAAAGCAAGTTACGTGTTACATAATTTTGAGTTTGCGAAGCTCTATGTGCATTGAGCACAGCTTCATTCCTTTGAGAGCAGACAACAGAATATTTTGTGATAGCTTGCATGGTGTATAATGAAATGTTCTCTTATAATTCTAGTACATACTAGTGTGTTAGATCCTGGTCCTTGTTGCTGCAAAATGAGTAGGAATTTAAAATTTGAGAATTAAGATTTGTATTGAGATTGAATCATGGCTCTGTGGAAATCATTGTCTACTTTGAAAATCACATTTGATTAGAAAAATCCTTGTCTTAGTGAAGAAAATTAAAATATCTCTCAGTCAGACATCTTCCTCTGAAAATTTCATTTTGTTGTTGATTAATCCAACTGGATTGGCAAGGTCGAAGAGATATATTTGAAGACAAGAATGGTAGCTCACCATGACATACTATCAGCCTATTCCAAATCTCATCATCTAACTACATATTCTAAAGTCACAGCCAACAATCCATACTCTAACCAATTGTTTGAACTGTGTTGCGGGAGCGTTCAGATGGACCTGTAGAAACCTACAAATGACGTACCTGAAATGACACCATCTATGTTGCACTGCTTATGTTTAAATTCTGGGCCAATTTCTGTGACTGGTGAATCAAATTAGGATTGACCTTATGTTTTCAGATTTGGTTTTTTCTTTCATTGTTGTGGGGTTTATGGGATTTTTGTAGTTTGTTACCGTATTAACTACTTTTGCTCATTTTGCATTTAAAAAAAAAAAGTTTATTTTACTTAAAACCATATTTCAGTATATTAATATGAAAATACTGTTCTGGCTATAGAATACAAAATAGTTTATTTACATTTTAGAAGGAATACTTTGGAAATTGGAAGTGGTTGAAATTATACTTAGCTTTGCTGCAGTCTAGTTTGTTTTTCTGTTAATATTTCTGAATATAAGATTCCTTTTTTGAATCTTTGTAAGAAGCTTGGTTGCAAATAATATTGCAGTCACACTGAAGTTTACTTGCCTTGTGCTTTTGGTTTTCTTTTTAATTAGTCTGTCTTGATCAGTTAACGTTACTGAGGCCCATTTGATCAATTTATTTAACGTATACTTTGAGAGCATACAATATTTAGCCTTACAGCGTTTCGTTACATTTTTTTTTTTTTGCTCTCTCCATAGATACTACAACATATTCCACTGAGCGATCTGAGCACTTTAAGCCATGCAAAGACAAGGATCTTGCATATTGTCTCAATGAAGGGGAATGCTTTGTGATTGAAACCTTAACAGGATCACACAAACACTGCCGGTAAGTCATCTTCAAAGAAGTTCCAAAAAAAAATGTTCTGTGCAAGGGCAACAGCATAAGAAAAAATAAACATTCAGACTTAGAATGTTATAAAGCAGCGGAATTTGCCTCCAATTTGATTGCATCCCTAACAGTTGATGTGTTTTTCACTAGTCTGTACTATTTGTAAAAGCAGAAATACGGAAATAAAAAAGCAACATTTTTATTACTTTTATACAAAAGAAAAATCTTCAATATTCTCTTTTCTAATAATATAAACAAGTAGGGATTAACGTTTTGTTTTGTTTTTTACATATTAAAATCTTACATTCCTTTACACACCAGAAGTATTCCTTTATTTTTGGTACTCAAAGTAGAGCTTTGACAATAGTTGTATGCGCTGTTCATTGAGAGAGATGAAGAGTTGTTCAGTTAGTAGTTTTAAGAATTAGGGTTTTGTAAGTTTAATTACTGAAAGATAAAATGGACTGTAATAATCATCTGAACCTACTCTATAGCTGTTGTACAGTTTATATACTCCTAAACTTCTGTTAGTATCTATGACCTATCTTAAATGTATTTAAAAGAACATCAGAAAAGAAAACCAGATCAACAGATAGATTTATCCTAGATGTAGTGGCCAGTAAAAGGGCTGAAGTTATACTGTAACATCTTCCTAAAGATGAGAGAATACAAAAGAATTCTAAACTATTCAAAAAATCTTTTAAATAGAAGTGATCCAAAATGAAAATCAGTACTTGTGATGTTTTAATTCACTCCTAAGATCCTGTATTTGGCATACAGAAGGTGTATCTAAAACACTTATGTCCAAATTCTAAACTGAACATCTAAATATATAGCTATCTCTAATATAAATAATAAAAAGCACCTAAGATACTCAGCTTTCCTGAATGATTTGCGACTTAAGCTGCTAAATCCCACTGAAAGTAGGGGGGGGAGTCACAAAATCATATGTGCATGGTTTGAAAGTGGAAATGTATGGATTTAAAGATTGATGAAAGTCTACTTATCATCAGAATAATATTCCGAAGATTTTTATTTTTTATACTATGCTGGTAATTTTTTCCCATACAGTTGTGTATGCATTGAGCACAGCTTCATTCCTTTGAGAGCAGACAACAGAATATTTTGTGATAGCTTGCATGGTGTATAATGAAATGTTCTCTTATAATTCTAGTACATACTAGTGTGTTAGATCCTGGTCCTTGTCGCTGCAAAATGAGTAGGAATTTAAAATTTGAGAATTAAGATTTGTACTGAGATTGAATCATGGCTCTGTGGAAATCATTGTCTACTTTGAAAATCACATTTGATTAGAAAAATCCTTGTCTTAGTGAAGAAAATTAAAATATCTCTCAGTCAGACATCTTCCTCTGAAAATTTCACTTTGCTGTTGATTAATCCAACTGGATTGGCAAGGTCGAAGAGATATATTTGAAGACAAGAATGGTAGCTCACCGTGGCATACTATCAGCCTATTCCAAATCTCCAAATGTGTATGCTTCAGTGACCATTATTTTCCCTCTTAATTTTTTGTTTTCTTATGGCATGCTTATTAAATTAAATATTATCAGTCATTAATCATGGAAAAGTGATGACTCTTTCAGCTTCCATCATAAAACTTCACAGGTATTTTTTTCTCAAAGCAGGTGTGTGATTTTTCAGTCTTTCTTAGAAGTGTAATGAGCTGTTAACAAGGGAATTATATCACTCAAATATTTAAGCATTTTTCATTGTGAGAATATTTGAACTGGACAAAACTGATAAAAATTAATAGCAGAAAGAAATGGATATATATGGGAATTTTTAGTTAGTTATTAGCAAATTTTTTTGAACAGATGGTTTTAGTAAACTGTATGGATTAAACTTTTAAATATCTGCAGGAGTGTATCTCAGCAGGAGTGTATCTCATAAGAGAGCTGTTTTGGTTTTGATTTTTGTTTTGTTTGACTTTCAAGATCTTTCTTGTTGTCTACTTTTGCCAAATTCTTGTTTATTTGCTGTGATTTTAATACCTCAGTCTGACTAACAGAAGCTTTTCAATCCAAGCTTTCCTCTTAACTAAACAAGCCAGAATGGTGAGTTTTCATTCTTTCCAGTGGAGTGAAATTTTTTCATCACCTTCTCTTCTGTTCTTCTACAGGGGAATACGGGTGTCATTTGTGAATCTGTTGGCTCCCGTGTGTAACAGATTTGCATTACTTGTACAAGTTTCAGGCATTGACACATTCTCTGGGAATTAAACATCTGCTTATTTCAGTGGGTACTTTTGAAATGAGCAATACAAAGACATGAATAAGGCAATAAAAATTTATATAGCAAGAGAAAGCACAATTTAGAATTTAAAAGGTGATTAAACTAATTAAAATGCTTTGTTTAATCCTGTAAGATCTTCCAGTACTGCAAGCAGCAGCTTGTTCAGAAGCACTTATATCATATGGATATGTATGTCATTAATGAAAAGAAACCTTTTAATTTGACCTTCAAATTCTGTATCTCTACCTTGGTAACAGACTATATGTCTCTCTGTCAGGGCCAGTGCTGTATTGAGTGGGATGCAGGTGTTTTTCTGTCTGTAGCTTTGAATCATACTCTGAAATATCAGCTAGAATGTGCACATATAGAAAAATACAATATTGATGTATTGTATTTGTCCTCTAACTAGGAAAAAAAAAAAGTAATTTTCTCTGAGAATGAAAGGGTTATGGAATTCCCATGGCAATTAAAAGAATCATTTGAATACAGAATTACGAAGACTTAGAGAGTGAAATGATACTTTCTTCTTAGAATCAAGCTGCATTGTGTGTTCTTATTGGCAGTTTGATTTTGCATCTGTTCTGGGAACAGAGCACCAATTTACTGAAATGGGAATTTGCCATGTGGAACAGCTGCAGATAGAAGATCTTGATGTAGCAAAAAACTTTTGTCCCACTTTGTCAGGTTTAAAGAGTGTTAGTAAATTATATGCTTAGATGCTTGTGCAGTTGTTCTTGTTGTGTGTACATGTTTAGGGACAAATATGCTAATGACTCTTAAAGCAAAAATAATTTTAAGAAAGAGATTTGATAGTAATTAACAAATATTTCAGTTACGTCCTGGACCTCTTCGGTATCCTCATGAACCATACTGTCAGTGCAGGCAGTCTCAAATGCTGGCAGTTCAGTCACCTTTCAGAGCTGACAAACTTCATCATGCTGCTCTTCGACGATAGGAGGAGATGAGCACGTTGAACTCCATCAGTCAGTAATGACACTGGCAGCTGAACGTGTAGAGCACTGGCTCCCTAACGTTTCTTGTTTTGTGAGACACATACCTTATCTAGTTTGAACCTATAATTGTGGAGAGCGGGACTAGCAAGTGTGCAGCCTTGGTAAAGGGCAAGAGGGAGGCCATGTTGCAGTAGACCACTGGGAATACAGTAAATTAGGAGGTCTGAAGCAGCCCTGCTGATGCATCTTCATGGAATCATAGAATCATTAAAGTTGGAAGAGACCTCTAAGATCATCAAGTCCAACCGTTGACCTAACACCACCGTGCCCACTAAACCACGTCCCAAAGTGCCACATCTACATGTTTTTTGAACACCTCCAGGGATGGTGACTCCACTGTCTCCCTGGGCAACCTGTTTCCAATGTTTGGCTCCTCTTTCTGTAAAGAATTTTTTCCTAATATACAATCTAAGCCTCCCCTGGTGCAACTTGAGGCCATTTCCTCTTGTCCTATCACTTGTTACTTGGGAGAAGAGACTGACCCACACCTCACTACAACCTCCTTTCAGGTAGTTGGAGAGAGCAATAAGGTCTCTCCTTGGCCTCCTGTTCTCTAAACAACCTTGGTTCCCTCAGCCACTTCTCATAAGACCTGTTCTCCAGGCCCTTCACCAGCTTCATTGCCCTTCTCTGGACACGCTCCAGCACCTCAGTGTCTTTCTTGTAGTGAGAGGCCCAAAACTGCACATGGTGCTCGAAGTGTGGCCTCACCAGTGCTGAGTACAGGGGCACGATCACCTCCCTGCTCCTGCTGGCCACACTACTTCTGATACAGGCCAGGATGCTGTTGGCCTTCTTGGCCACCTGGGCACACTGCTGGCTCATGTTCAACTGGCTGTTGACCAACACCCCCGGGTCCTTTTCTGCCTGGCAACTTTCCAGCCACTCATCCCAAAGCCTGTAGTGTTGCATGGAGTTGTTGTGACCCAGGTGCAGGACTGGTACTTGGCCTTGTTAAACCTCATCTTCCATTCTTATCAAGCTACAGAGGAGACGTCCTGAAGTCATGGGATTTTTTTTTTTTTTTAGTTGACAACTAGAGGGGAAAAAAAAATACAAGAATGGATATAGTTTAAAATCCTATAATTCCATTTTTGTTGAAACTTCTACATTTTATTTACTGTCTCTTGGTGAAAATTTTCCTGCAAATGTAAACTGGCAGAGTTCTCCTGCATGGTTAGGTAGCAAACAAGATACACTGGATGTTGTTTGTGCTATTTTAAAGGTGTGACTTCAGTATTTATTTTTGTGAATGATTTAGCATGAGTTTATTTTAAGGATAGGGTAGGTCAACAGTAGGACAATTTCATATTTAGCTTCTCCATATGCTGAAATTTTTTCCTGGTTGCCTTCCTGAGAGTTTAACGTGAGTGGCGACGGTGCTTTCATTTGTTATTTACACAAAACAAAACAAGTATGCAGTCAACACTGATGCATCAGCGTTTAACTGGGTATTACATAATTCAGGCATTAAATAAAAAGTTTAGGTTTTGTCTATACAATTGTATTTCAAAGACCCTATCTTGTGTCACTCTGGGTTTTGGGGATTGTGGTTTGTTTGTTTTTATTCTGGTGTGAATCCTTCAACATTTTTTTTTCTTTTAGTCCCTTTTCTTCCGATTACCTGTTTAAGACTGGAAATCAGTGGATGAATGAGTGGCTGAAAATTTTTGAGGGGAGAAGAGGATTGCACTGTGAAATTTGTTCTCTGAAAGAAACCGTTAAGACTATTGTGTACACACTGGAAATCTTGGCGTTGGCAATGAACGCTAATGTACTCTTTATAGATTTGTGTTTTTCCTTTGATCTTTTTTTCCTGTTCTTCATCTCTTCTTCATGAAGCAAGCAGTATAAAACCTGAGTATGTTTTCTAACAACAGAGGGTGAAAGAATAGACTCACAAATGCACAGTAAACAAAACATCATTCCCAGTTAACCAAGTTGCATCAGGGTTGTACATATGAATCCAAAGAGCGCTGCTGTGGTTACTATCTCAGATTTCAGATTTCATAGGATAGTCTACTTTTGATGCATCCATCTTGTTCTGATGAATTTAGAGCTTGGTGATCTTGCTCGGTTTTGTGAATAAAAATTTCCATTTTTATACTTAGTTAATTAAAAGATTAGATTATACCAGCATTGTTCAGTTTTGTTTAAAATCTGTCATGAGACGAGAAGGATTGAATTCCCTTTTAATGGAATATTGGATAATTTGGATAAATATTTATATACTGTCAGGTTTTATTGTGAGTCTCGAGCATAGTAACTGTAATACAGGAATAGCCCTTGCTGTCAGTAAAAGGAGAAAGGGATCAAACAGACTGGACTTTGGAACAACTCTGAGCGTGTCATATGATATGTGAACCTAACCATAAGTTCAAAATATAAAAATATAAGAATATGATTTCCCTGTTTTACTTACATAGCTTGTTAAATAGGCTTTTGCAGTCTGACCTACATGTTTTAAAATAAGAGCTACTCCATTTTGTGTGCTTCCCCCATCTTGTATCACAGTGACACTTTTCCAGAGCGCTTCCAACATGTAAGCAAAACAAACCCAGAAAACTATTCACTATTGAATAGCATTGAATTAATGAAACATTTCATTGATGTCACAAATATTACAAGGTTAGCATGATCAAAAATAATCCATTACATTAAGCTGACAACGTTACATAACAGCTACAAGAAGTTAAAGGAAGAAGAAAGCTGTGCTTAAAATCTAGGATACTTTCCATGTCAAGGGCAATCAACAGACCTCCTGTTGTGAAAGTCGTTGGCTTATGAGCATAGCTGTAGCACATACCTAGATTATATTTGCATAGTTGCACACATCATTAGCTGGAAATGCTGCCATTTTTACTTTCATGTTTACTTTAGAAAAGCTGAGGTGAATTTGAAATGCCACATTAGGTCGCTCCAAATTGTTGTTAAGGAAATATATTTTAATATGGATACGACATTGCCTTATTTTTACATCACCTGCTTATTCAGCAGTGCTTGCACAACTCATGGTTGCCTTCAGCAGTGTGGTGGTTTTTGTTAGCTCAAATAAAACAGCCTGTGTGCCTAAAGCATTGTGACTGATCGTTTCCGAAACACAGTCCTGTAAAAAATCAGGAAGCAGAAATTCTGGCCAAGAAGTCTGTCACACACACTGCACATTCCAAGAGTAGAATCATCTCGCTGTATTCATGTACTAGAGACAGTGCTAGTAAACAACAAATAAGTAAAAGCCTTTATTTCTTTAAGTAATATTAATAACAATTCTGCGATTTCACTACTTTCCCCTTTTTTATTGGAAAACCTCATGCTTTTCTTGTCTAGTTTTAGATATTTCTTTCCCTTCACATAAAAAAACCCAAACAAAATCCACCCCCCAAAACCAAACCACTTCTTTGCATTGTCTTTCAAGCTTCTACCCCTTGACATTACAGGAACAGGTTGCATGGCATTTCTGTCACATATGCAGTTTATGTTTTTAAACCTTTTTAGATATGAACTGTGAAGAAAAATGGTCTCTAAACCTCAAAATAAAATGAAAATAAAATGGTGTAAAGCTCAGGACATCTATAGGACTTGTACTTGTCACCTAGTCATTGTAACTTTTGGTATTACCTAATCTTACATGATTTTTACATTTTGCTCTGAAATTTTCTGTAATCAACGTGTGAGATTGAGCTGATTTAATTAGAATCAGTTAATCAGAATCAAAACTGTATTACTTTGTCCAAACACTAAACTCCACCTGCATAAAACCAGTGCTTTCTCAGTTGTCCCTACTCTTTTTCTAGTAGTCCTCTAAAAATAAAACCCTTTAAGTCTATATTAAGGTATAAGAATTCAATAAATAACAAATAGTTTTTAAATCTAAAGTTTGAGTCTTTTAACATCCTCCTCTGGCGAAACACTGCAAGAACATATTACATAATATGCACACTAAACGTGGCTGTATTCAGTAACACCTGATTCATGCTTTCATAATTTAACAGTCAGAAGTTAGAGGCTCTTGAGAAAGCTTCTTGTCAAAGTACTTTAACTATTGATTAATTTTCACAGTCTCAACACTCCATTTTACAGTGGTTTTTATTTACAGATTTTCCCCTAGATTATTGCATCCAGCAGATACTTCCCTTCTTCAATCTTCTGTAACTTCTGATATCGAAAATACTTTACATGTGTGTATATATATGTATGCGCAAATTGAAAAGTCTTACAAAGTTCAATTACTTTCAAATATCTGCAAAACTGAGTGTTTTAATGCAGCAGTGTAACAATCTGTTTTTCAAATGTCATGACAGACATTTCCCTTGATGTCTTTACAAAAACTCACCCTTCAGCACCCACTTAAGTTTTTGACTACTGCAGTAAATTGATGTTCATTACTGTTGTTGCTGTTTGCATAGTCATTCTATCAAGCAACTCTATGCACCAGAGGAGTCACTGGCAAAACATCTATTATGTATTTATCCCTCTTTTCTGAACATTTTCTGAAAACAAGTTTGTATTAGTCTTATTTTCTGGGGGAGGATAAATTAATTTAATGGTAAAAGTACAGAATAAAATAAAGCTTTGTATTTAGTGATATTTAGACAGTTTTAAGTGTCTAATGAAATGCTATAGTCTGTATTCATGGTATTTCAGGTTTTATTTACTTTCTGTTGAGCACCTTAAACATGCCAGATTTTCTAATGATTTCACTTTGAAAAACTTGATTACTAAACAGTATAATTCACTGGTTCCATTTCTGACTTTTGAAGTAGTGAAATTTACACTCCTGCTTCAGGTTATGATGAAGATGCACTTTTCCAGTCAGAGCAATATGGTGAAAGCTGCAATACTGTGCACATACAATGCGTGCCCAGATATTTAAATCACACAGTAATTTAACTTAATTCACCTGTGGTTGATTTAAGCAAATATCCCTAAAAACAAAATAAAATTCATAGTCTACTTCATCTTATTTGAAATGCTTATTCAAATTAATATTCTTGAAAGAGTTTGAGGAAGAAGAAGAAATAAAGAAGAAATTGCACAATTATGCATCCAATGTTAAGGTTGAAGCTTAAGAGAATGAATATGTTTTAAACCTGTGTCAGCATAGAGGACTGAAAAACTGTGAATTTATTTTTCTCTTTCTGAGAATACTAAACAAGTAATCTAAATCCATTTTCGGTTAACATAAAGTATTAGGAAAACATAGTTACAGACTTAGTATGTTCCCCTGCTGACATTTTTTTTTTTTTTAAGCCACATATTTGTAATTCACAGATAATAGCTGTCAAATCAAACAGTGTTAATTCTTTCATTTATGTATGTGCACAGTTATTTCACAAATGTAAGAGGTATCATTTCTTAGAACAACCAGCAATGTGAGTGAAATAAAAATATTTCTGGAAGCTTGAAGTAAACTGTCATCTCTTTTTCGAGGGCTGGAAGAGAAGGAAACCAGTTCAGCTCCCTTTGCGTTTAGCAAGACCCCTTCAGTTGGCTGAAGCAAGAGTTGGCCTATAACCTGATTTTCAGTAGAGAGAAGTGAGAAATCTCGTTGCCAGCTCAGCAGCTGAGATAGCTTTTTCTTGAGGCTTCTAATAATTCTTGAATTTCTTGATTTGGCACCTAAGTGGGAGATTAGGAAGCAGTGCTGTGCTAGCATTTAGTCTCATGCCTCACCAGCAAGAATACTTAAAGCTGGTGGAACCTTAAATATTTATTGCTATCTTTTCTTGTGCTTACATGTTTCTGAAGCTGAGTCTTGTCATTATAGGTTAGCAAGGCATCTTGATGTTATAGCACATCTCCACTGGTAGCGATGACTCATATCCATTCTATATAAAATACAAACTTCCATGAAGAAAGTTGATCTGTTAATGGAAGAAATTACCTCTGAACTGCCTCCTGTTTCCTAAGTCTAAAGGAAAATAAAGTTGTGTGACCTACAGAAAGCTATTACTCAGTACGTGCTGTCTGAAACTACATACAAGGTGAAGAGGTATATTCTGAATATTTGAATAATACAAGATGGTAAAGTCCTTCACCTGCAAAGGAATATTCCATCATTTTATAAGAATTTGGTTTATCCTCGTTGCTTTCCAAAACCTGCAAGTGAAAAAAAGGGATTGTATAGCTTTTATAGTACACACGAAGTGTTTATAGAAAAGAAAACTTTGAAAAGTATGGGTGCAGATATATTGCATCTGTCCTGAAGCTAATGTATGCAAATATTCTGCCATCAAACTGCATTTAAATTAACTTGGAAATGAGTTAGGGTTTTCGTTGTTGTTATTCTTACCTCCCTTAGGCAAGAAGGAATTTGTGAAGTGTGTAATGCAGACATCTGAAATCTCTCATTTGAATTCTTGTCCTTGTCAGTGTCTTAAGTAAACTGAAAGCAATAGCATTTCTAATCTAATCTTCTCTACAGACATTCTCCCAGAAGATCTGCTGGAAAAAATATTGCTAGGAGAAGTAGCGAACTCTGGACAATTGAGTCATTCAAATAGAAACAAATGCCAACTATACCAAAATGCTAACTACCAAAACTTTAATCCACCAGTAGTCTAGATTAATCTAAATAAGAAGAACAAACAAAACCACCTGTAACCTCTGTCCCTTATTCTTCAGAGAAAGCCCTTCCTACTATCTCAAATAGGAAGAGGGGAAGTGAGGATTCTCTACTGTTATGAAAAGGCATCCTAAGTTTAAACAGGCAGGTATGTTAAACAGATAAATATTCTGGACTTATCCTGTACCCATTACTGTAGTGTGTAGGATTGAATGAATTGTTTGAATTCAAAAAATGTTCCTTTCAGTGCAGACAGGGATGAACTCTTTAAGCAACCTGCCAACAGTATCTAATAAGAAGCAGATTTATATAAAGCATATTCAGAGATACCTCCAGGAGGTTGTAATGAAACATCTTCTGGGTTGTATTTGTGCCTTATCCGCCACTTCGTTAGATAGCAAACGGCAGTTTTTACAAGAATTATGCTGTTGATGAAAGCTAGTGTCAGAAGCCTGGAGTAATAACTTGACTCCTACTTGAATCAGCATACAAATTTGAGGTCAAACTCCGGGCTGCTTAGGATAGTTATGATGTGCCAGTGATATCTAGTTATTAAAATATAAAGGATATATGACAGAGGAATGCAAAAGTCAGAGGTTGTCTGTGGAATTACTTCTAAAGGGCAAGCCACTGCTATAAATGACCAAGGCTACATAATAATTAAGTTAAATACCAGCTAAAATTATTATTTGCCTGGTTTGCAGTCTGCATTATTATGGTGGATGTTATGGGAGATGATTTTCAATAACAAGTAAGGGAAAGCGTTTTTGCCTGACTTCAGGCTTGTTGGAAGAACGAGGAGAGGGACGTGTTACTGTCTTTAAACACTGTTTCTTTTAACTCTTCTGAAGTTGCAACTCATGGAAGTAGTACAGATGTTTCAAACTTAAAGAGCAACTATCTGTGAATTTCTTCAAAATTTGTAAGAAAAAGGAATTTCAATCAACAGTACTTGGAGACTTTTTAGATAGCCTTTCTTGCCGTTTACAGCTGTTTCGTGCATGGTGTCTCAGGTTTATGATGTCATTTATATGCATAGCTATACTGGGAAAAAGTGAGATCTGAAGGGATTATAGTTTTGGAGGATTTGTACAGGGGTACTATTCCAGTTAATAAGGAAGACAGTTCATCATTGTTTCCCTTAAATTTTGATGCTGTTCAAGTGTTAAGATTATCTTTCTTCAGAGACTTTTCAATTACTTATCTTTCTGATACAGCGTCTGGTGTAGTCTAAGGCAGAATGTTATTAAAGGATATATATACTTATCTATTTTCATATATTTAAAATATATGAAAATATATAATTCTGTATTTCTAATGCCTTGCTAAGCACTCAGTGTATGAAATTAAGTATTTAACGGACTTTACGTCTTGAGAAAATAAACACACACATAAAATACAGAATATTGCAGAAAACAAATTTCTGATATGTGCTATTTAATGTAATGTTATGGCTGTTGGATGAGGAAGATTTATTTCAGACTGTTCTATGACTATATATGATTTTTATAGTTTATATTTCACCATATAGTTATTACAATAACCTCTAATTAGGGTTTGTTATTATCTGAAAGTAAGATTCTGGTCACTTCTAAAAGTTAAACATTCATAACTGTTCTTACATGTACTGAATTATGTCCCAGAGTGATTTCAATAGGAATACTAGAGTTGAATCAAAAGTTGAAACTTCCATTGTGTGTTGTATTTGAATATATTTTGGATAATTAGTTTAAACAAACTGATAAATGTTACAACTGCCTACACTTTTCCTTCCCTGCTCTTCTCTCTTCTGCTCAGTCATGGCAATCTCAGTTACAAGTGCCTTCTGCATATTTGGTTATGGGGAGCCATCCATTCTTCCCTCTTCTTTTTGTGGTGTTAATTTCACACAAAAAGAAGCAACCCGAAGAACAGTAGCTATTAGACTTAAAGGGATCACTGGTCATATCCTGCTGCCTTGTGCCCTGAAAATCAGAAATTTGATATTAAAGTTGTCCAACATGAAGGCAAAGGAAAAAAATATTAGTAGTAATTTTAGGGAGGTAGGGACTTGAGGTGAAATTTTCTCAGAAAAGTTTTATTTTGAATTGCAGAAAATAGAAGCAAGCTCCAGAGGTTTGTTATGTTTTTAGTTATGCTATACATTTTGTTCTTGTTTTTGCAGGATGGAATCAGATGATTTTTAGATATCTAGCCTTTTCCTATTTCTCTACTGATTTCTCCCTCTATGCTTTTTTTCATTTTCCCCTTCCCTGTGGGAAATTCAAAGGCAGAAGCTTGTTATTTTTGTCCTCTTTCAACTAAAAAAAGAAAAACCCCAAGGCTTTAGGTTTCTTTGAATTTGTAAATTACAGAGGACCACATTCCTGCATCGAGGAATAGCAAGAAAAGAGGAGTAGAAACAAGAGCAGGGCTAACTGTTAGTTTATGATATAAAATAAATTTCTGATTTGCCAAGATTTGTTGGTCTTGTATGTAAGTACTTTGAGAAGTTACAAATTATTGAGAAAAAAAAACATGGCTAGAAACACTCAAGATTTTTGGTATATTTAAGGCCACTGTGGGTAGAACAGGACCCTTTCCCAGTATCTTAGGCTATTTCAGAGTCCAAATGTGAACTCCTATTTTTACTATGCATTTATTGAAAATCGTGGCTATTGGTGCCACAGTATATTACGAAAGTCCATGTGCATTGAACCAGAGGAGGGGCTTTGAAGACCAGTGCTATGAGAACATGTCTTGACAGTAGACATTGTAATAGACATTTGTCTTGACTATCTCTGATTAATACTGAATCTGCAGTTTCAATAAGGGGAATATTATATTATTAGAATCACTTTGGTGTTTAAAATTAATTGACAACAGGTATAAAAAAGCAATACATGGAGTACGTAACCGAGGAATAAAGCCAACAGAAAATGGTCTTTACAATGTACCATCTGTTATGCCTTTTTTAGTCTTATTTTCAGCTATCACTATTAATGGGAATTTTCTTCTCTTTAGAGTTCCATCATCTTTGGTAGATGTCTAATAGAATCATAGAAAACTGGGCTCAGAAAGGATCTGGGGATGACATTCATGGTCACACAAAGGCAGTGAACTTCTGACAGATGATTGTCTGACCTGCTTTGAAAGACCTCTCGGACTGGAGATTTTATAATGTTCTCAGGCAATTACATTTGCCTTTCCATTTGAAGGATTTTTCTGAGGTCTAGTCTAATGCTTTTTTAGAATCATAGAATCGTTAGGTTGAAAGAGACCTCTAAGATCAATTCCAACTGTCAACCTAATACCATCACGCCCACTAAACCATTTCTAGAAGCACTGCATCAACACGTTTTTTGAAAACCTCCAGGGATGGTGACTGCACTACTTCCCTGGGCAGTTCCCGTGTTTGACCGCTCTTTCAGTAAAGAATTTTTTCCTAATATCCAATTTAAACCCCCCGTGGCACAACTTGAGGGCATTTCCTCTTGTCCTATTGCTTGTTACTTTGGAGAAGAGACCGACCCCCACCTCACTACAACCTCTTCTCTGATAGCTATAGAGAGCGATAAGGTCCCCCCTCAGCCTCCTTTTCTCCACGCTAAACAACGCTAGAACCCTCAGCCTCTCCTCATAAGACCTGTTTTCCAGGCCCTTCACCAGGTTTGTTGCCCTTCTCTGGACACACTTCAGCACCTCAGTGTCTTTCTTGTAGTGAGGGGCCCAAAACTGCACACAGTACTAGAGGTGCAGCCTCACCAGTGCTGAGTACAGGGGCACAATCACTTCCCTTCTCCCGCTGGCCACACTATTTCTGATACAGGCCAGGATGCTGTTGGCCTTCTTGGCCACCTGGGCACACTGCTGGCTCATGTTCAGCTGGCTGTTGACCAGCACCCACAGATCTTTTTCTTCCTGGCAGCTTTTCAGCCACTCATCCCCAAGCCTGCAGTGCTGCATGGGGTTGTGACCCAAGTGCAGGACCTGGCAGTAACTTAGGAGAAGTTCAAGCCTATTATTACTTGCTCTGTTCAGCATGGAAACATTACCACTTTCTTTGCAACTTCTTTTTACATCTTATTTAAATTTATCGTTTCCTCCACACAGTATGCCTGTTTGGAGGCTAACTTTTCCAGTCTTGCCCGAAAAGTGATTCTTTTCATATCTTGAATTCTGGGTCTATGAAGTTTAACTAACTTTAATTCATGAGAATGGTTTTACAAAGGAGTTTATATCACTTTTGGGGCAGAAGGTGAAGATCGATTCAAGTCTTGTTAGTTGCTGTTAGCTGCATCCATGCAGATTGGCCATGTAGCTGTTATTCTTGCTTTCTGATTTCAAGTATGCTAACTTTGCAACCACACTGCAAAGCTTACTTTGAACTAACACTGTCTATGCAGTTGTAGGATCAGCTGATGCTTTCAGAGTCACTCAGTTGGCTACTCTGCATAAAAATGCTTTTAAATGGGGAAAATAAAAAAAATCTTTGTATTCTCTAAAATATTTCAAATTGGAATGCTAAAAATAATAAAGATGGGGTAAAGGAAGCCTGCAGGCGATAAAATGCTTCAGAATATTTTCTTCAAAAGCTCTTGGGAATCAGTTTTCTTTTCTCAAAAGAAATTGTCTTCAGTGAAAATTTTAATTAATTAATTTAATTAATTTAATTTAATTAATTTCAACTTCTGTATATGAACAGGCTTTTTTGTGTGATTCCCACCCCAGTTGTTTGGGGTTTTTTTTTTTGAACCAATTTTTTTTTTGTTTTTAGTGGAAAAACCAACAGCACTGTGAGTGTTACTTAAAACTCAGTAGTGACTAATACTGGTGGCTACTTTTATAGTAGAACACTACATCAAACTTTCAAATTGTATTTTTGCCTGATAGGCAAGATGAGTTCTCACTAAACTCTTAAAAGCACAGAGATGTGTAATGATGACTCCCAGGTATTGTGTAGGTTTTGTTTTGTTCCCTCCAAAGTTATGTTAGCCATGGGAGATGACTTCCTGTGATCTTGGTGCTACATGTGTTGCTCATCTGTTGTTTTCCAAGGTGATCATACCTGGAGTAAATGTGTGAACTTCCTGTTACATTTTAAATCATCATTAACACAGAATCAGTTCTCACTAGAAGCAAACCCGAGGATCCCCATGTATCACAACATCCTTCTTTCTGTTGCATAGCTTAGTATACTGCTTGTGATCTGTGAATAGACTGTGCTAGATCATATACCAAGCCTTGTAAATGAGCAAGTTACAACAAAAAAACCTACAAATAGGTCAGTGTATATACTATGGATGTTTAACACTTGTCAGAAAATCCTTATGGTGTAAGGTCATTACTGTGCTGAAAAGTACCGTAAGCCTCAGCAGAGCTTTGTTGGGTGTATTTAAGCAGAGCTGTAATTCTGAATAGAGCCATAATATTTTATTTAACATGTACATTTTAAATCTCTGAAGAGTATCACAACCAAATTAATTTAAATTATGCCTTCTTTTTTTATCAGCAGTGATTGTTAAATATGAAATCTAACTTTAAAGTGCTGTTTTTAAATTCTGTATTTTGAACATACCACTAAATGTTTGCTTATTTGTTTTACTTTTGTTCAGAGATGCAAAGGAAGCACTGGATATTAACTCTAAATTGATTATTAAATCACCACATTCTAGAAAGATGACATGAACACAACATGAACAAAAATTTGGACTTGCAGAGTTATAGTGTTTAACACCGTTTTAGGTTTGAAATAAATGCAAATAGAAAACTCAATGTCTCTGCACAGATTATTGCATTTTTAATTATTGTCTTCTGCTGATGTTAGATCTGAGAGGAAATTTGTACTGATCTCACCAGGTAGCTGATGTACATTGCTTTCTGCATACCTGTGAGTCTGTATTTCTTAGTATCCTTTATTCTCCTGGCAAAGACCTGCAGATGCTGGAGTTCCCTCCCTGAAAGTGCAGAGCCTGCATGGTTCAGGAGGGCTGGAGCTGGTGTGTGCATTTTCTGCAGTATTCAGCAGATTTCAGCAGTCCTGATCAAGGCTTTCTGACTCTGTGCTGGAACAGCAATAATACAGTAATATGAGCAAAACTTAAATTGTCTAGTAAATCATAGACTTCGAGTACACAATAAGTCACTGGATTTCTTTTTATGACAAGCTGAAATTATATGGTTTTGATTAGCCATTACAGTTTGAATGGAAATGGCAACACTGTGATTAATTGCAAGGAAATAAAAAATTCACAAATTTTGAAATTTTTGCCATTTTTAGTAAATATTTTTGTAATAAGATAAAAAATGCAAATTAAAAATTATAAAAATCAATACATGAAAACTCAAGCTATCCAATCACAATGTCTAACTTTCATAGTAACAATCTTTTGCTCGTGGAGGAAAATACAGTGCAACCGAGAAGGTTTGACAATACTAAAATTTCGTTATTAAAAAAAGTCCTTAAATGTGGGTAATTTAAACATATCAGCATGTTCATGGAATAAGTTTGAATTTCATTTTGTATTGGATGTTGTAGTCAAGTCTGTAGTTTCTGTTCTTTGGTTGAATACAAACAATTTGAAGTCTGAGTTGTGATATGAAAAAAGTATATTGCTGTTAAAGCAGTGATATCAAAAAGGAAGACTGGGTGTAAGGTATAGTTGTGTGCTTAGAACAAAGAAAAAGAACATTCTGCAGGATATTATAAGACATACTGAAAGTACTCTCCAAGCCATGTGGGATTGTGTTTTATTTTTAATGAAGCATGATCTGTATTAAAAGCTTTCATATTTTGATGAAAGCTAAGTTTATATGCATGTGGCAGAATTTATTGTCACTCTGATTGATGCTTAAAACTGTCTGAAAACCCTTTTTCTAACTTTGAGTTTAAACTCTAAACTTGCCTCATTGTCTCTTAGTGAAATCTCTGCACAGTATCCTTTTTTAGGTGATCTACTTGCTAGTTCTTTCACAGGAAGCATTGGAGTTCAGTACTTCAATAACTGAATAAACTCAATAGTATCATGGAAACCAAATACTTTTCAAACTGAGCAGATAAATACCTTGAAACTGAAGTACTAGCTAACTGGAAAGGATGAAGGGAGATGGTAGCTTCTTTCTATCAGGTACTTCATATTTCTTAGAAAACAGTAGTGCTTGGTCTTCTTAGCAATGCGTAAGGTCTTTGCAACAGGCATTTTGTCTGACCCTTTCCTATCCTGTGATGCTTCACGAGCAGTTGTTTTGTTTTTTTTTTTTTCTAAAGCATCTTACCAAAAAAAAAGGGAAAATACTACTACTTGTTTGCTTGTTTTTATAAAAGTCTATTGAGGAGGGGGATAAAAAAATTAGAAATCGATTGAAGTCTCAGTTAGATCTTACTGGCCCCTGTTTCATATGAAAATATGACGAAGGGATTGACACACAGACTCCAATCTGATGGATTGAAGACTCTTTATTTTCAGAAAGCTGCATTTATATAGTTTTGCTAAAGTATACACACACTGTTCACATGCTCTTCTACACATCATAATTGGTTACTGCTCTCTGTCTACGCACCTATTCTCTATGTTTCATTGGCTGCTATTTAGGAGGCTCACGTTCCTCTCGTATCTAACAGTCCATACCCGTTTTCTTCCCTGTTATCTTTCTTTACTCTTGTTCAAGGTTCAGGGCAGAAACTGCCTGAATCCTATTAACTCTTTCCATCCCTTCTCTCCTCGTTCCTCCTCAAGGCAACAGTGCCTGGCCGGCTTCCAAAGGCCTCTGACTTACTCCTACAAAAATATGTGAGGGTTTTTATTCCATCCTTTTGTTTTGTTACTTTGATTTTGAATAGTAAAAGCTAGAATAATAAATACAGTATTTAAAGTGGAGGTTAGGGGCCTGGAGTTGATGAGGTCATTTTGGCAGACTCTTCGATACTGCAGAATGGAACTTTGCACAGGGGCTGCACTTGGGTCACGTTGCCCCTTTACTTCTGCCTTTCTTCTTTGTGTCCCTTTCTTCTCATTCGTCTTGCACCTTTAAGTCCCTTCTGTTACCATTCAGATATTAGCAAGGTTCTGGCTTTCTGGGCCTACTACCATTTTAGAAGTCTGGAGGAGAGCAGTGTGAAGTGCATGTACGATGACGGTCCTGGATGGAGCATTGCTAGTGGACTGCCCTCTGGAGGAATTTTCAAGTTTCTGCTTAGATTTCTCACTGTAGCTGAAGCTCCTGATAGAGCTTATAAGGATGACCAAATTCTAAAAATGAGGTTTTCTGTAATCTCATTAGGCAATTACTAACAGAAGTCTGAAATAGATTTCTACCCCCACCCCCTCCAGTGGGAAAATTTCATTTCAAACATTGGTTTGCCAAATGCATAAGAAAAGGTGGGCAACATTACTGGTAAAGACTGTGGTTGCTGGCTGAGGGGCATGGTTAGGGCAGCAGAGTGACTATATGCTGATTATCTTGGAGGACTGCAGAGGAAAAGGTGGAGAATGAGAACTTTGATGAGTTAGCATACAGAGAACGTAGGAAACTAAAACTACAATGTGATGAATTAATGAGCCAGAAACAATTAAATAAGCCTAATTAATAGGCTTATTTAATATATAGAGTTTTGTGTCAAAGTCTTTGTGTGCTGAGGAAGATTACACATAAGGAAATATTGTCCATAAATCTGTGGTGTTACTTTCATACTAAACTGCTTCTGTGTCCGCATGACTCACTAGCCAAAAAAGAGTGCAGAAATCATTGGAACTTCACATTACTGCATTGTCCAGGGTCTATATAATTTTTGTCTTATTAGGACAATGATCCTTTGTTTTATAAATCATTCAGCACATGCAAAAGCTTTCAGCTACATGCACTAAATCGGTTCATATTAGCGAGCAGCAGAAGAATATGACGTTACAGCTGGTCTGGCAGAATATGTATCAATGAAATACTGATCTAGTTTGATAGGGAAAGGCTTTGCTAAAATGTTCTCAAAAAGACGAGCATTATCTCCATATTGCAGTATTGGTTCAAATTATATAAGATGTTGAAAGAAAGGATAATAGTACTTGGAGAAGGGAAAGGTTCAGGGCTTTCCTTTTCTCCATTACTTTGACCATTTTGGTCATTCCATTCAAAGAGATGTGTCTCACTGGGTATCTATAGAGCTGATAACTAAATACTTGGGGGGGTTATTATTTTATTTATTTTAATATCTATTTATATATTTATTATTTATTTTGACCAGCCTTGTGGGTTGTGTTTGTCATTAACTTCCTTGCACAACTACTGTAGGTTCTGCACTATGTAGTTTTTGCCAACATGAATTTACAGAGTGAGAAATCTGCCGGAGAAGAATGCCAAATAATTAGGACAGACAACTCCTTTTAGCATATTAGTCAGTCCTGTTGAAAAGTAAAATAAATAAAAAAAAGGTGAATGAGTGGCTTGGACAAAGGTAGGCACGTAAAATGAAGACGAGTTACTACTACCATATTTTTTGTGTGGTAACTTGGTGGCTTGCTATTTAAGGTCAAAACCAGGATTCATATGTGACTTGTGATGATTAAAAAAAAATTCACACAAGAATGGCAAAGAACATGGATCTGTTCTAAAATACCTTAAAATTAGTATGTTATTTCTGAGAAGAGTAAGCCTATAGTGGAATGTTCTACCTAAGAACAAATCACAGTTTTATTCTGAGATCTGCTGCTCTTCTCAAAAGAAATGAATCATTGAGGTAACTGACTAACTGCCTTCCAGTCAGTTGATGAGGGCCATCTTGCTGCAGAGTGAAGGAGGCAAATATCAGCTGCCATCTGATAGAGGTGAATTAAAAGACCTAGCAAAGCTACCCACAACTGGCATTAAAAACTGTGCTATAAGATTTAACAGAGAAAGGTGTCCTTGAGAGTCATCTTGTATCCACAGTAAGACTCATTGGTTTCTACATTGCAGACCAATGTAGCTTTGTTTTTCTTCATAATTTCTAAGATAGTTAAGATACTCGTCTCTCTGCATTACTTGGGAAGAACAGTTGGTGTTTCAGTTTACACAGCTTGTCAGCTAGTCTAGAAAATTAATCTGCGCAAATGTAGAGCTATCAATTTCTGATATTTTATTGCTGCTCTTTTTAAAGTAGGAGAAGTCAGTGTTCTCTGGGAGATTCTTGGCAAGTGAATCCATATCATTAATCCTTTACAGACTGATGTAATACTTAACTAAGGAAAAATGTGTTTGCCTGGGAAAAAAACACGGTACCCAACTGCTGGTGGAAGAAAGTTGCTAGTGGTGAATATGAGAAGCCTTTCCTTTGGGTTGATGTCAGTCATCTCCTCAGGTGAAGACAAAACTCAATCTAAGTAATGATGTTAATGTGTTTAGTGGTTAGCTCTGTGGGGTTTTCTTGCTTTTGAGTCAGAATTCAAAAAATGTAGTCATGTGTGAGACAGAAATTGTCACTGCTGTCTTGTGTGGAAAAGACTCCTGAATAAAAATCAAGAGAGATTTTCAAAAGCAATAAGGAAACACAGCTACATGGCTTCTTAGACATTCTGCATAAACAATTTTTTAGCATTTCCAAACATTAAATGTGTGCATGAAAAAATTATTTACATATCAAATGCTGTTATATATAAATTTAAACTTAAAATTATTAATAAAAATTAAATTCAGTCTCTTTTTTGAGATTAAAAATGTGAATTAAATGAAAGCCTCTAGAGTAACTGTAATAGCATGTTCCTTTTTTACCAGTGATTGAGCAAGAAGGCAAATATCTCCTCTCCTTTCCTCTAGTCGCTGTAGACCTAAGCAGCTACATGTGGGTGCATCTTTATTATGTTTTAATCCTGACTTTAGAGCAAGAGGGTTAAGACTCTAGAGAAATGCATCAGTATAAGGGAGATAACACTTTTCGTAGACACAGGAGATATTTGCTTGGAGTAACCTGTAAGCTGAATTGAGTGTATGTAGCAGATCCAGCTCCTGCATCTTTTTTAGGTCTCTTGCCTCTGTGTCTTACATCTGCTGGCCCAATTTTGCAAAACCCTTTGCACCCCAAAGTTGCAAAGAGTTAGTTTACAATTAAAGATTTGGGAACAAAGGCTAACAAGATAAAAGTACACTGATCTGATGCTATACGTAACTACGTTCATTCAGTGTCTCATCCACTCCATCACATCTCCTCGTCCATAAAGAATGCATGACTATAGGAACTCTCTTTGACCTAACTGTTGTGTTGCTTGAGAAGGATCCATCTTTGCTCACAGCTCTCTTTCTGTTCTTTTATTCAATAGGGATGAAGGTTTAAAACAGAGCTCTTAGTCTGATAGCAATGACTGTGCCATACCTATTGTGTTATCTCCAAGAGTGTGATTACAATCCTTCTTGGTAAAAAGATCAATTTGCTGTATTATTTTGAAAACTGTTACAGTATTTTATGAACCATTTTTGATTAGAAGAATTCTTTATAAATAGATCTTAGTATGTTCATATTTTTTGCCTCCTCATAGAGTTCGTATGTTTCATATTTATAACCCAGATTAAAAATTTGGTATCAAGAATGCTTCTTTTCAAATCACTTTTCCCCCTCAATTTTGATTTGGTGATGTTACACATGACATACGACCAGATATCCTGTTACTTAGTTTTAACAGTAATTTAAGCTTAACTTCCTTGAAAACCTGAATTCATGTCAAAAGCTAACAGCATGCGTGCAGTCAGTTGATGGTTTACTGCTGTTGCTGCATTAGCAGTGTGATGAGCGTCTGACAGCAGCCTATAATTAGCACTCACTTATTTGACTTTCTTAAATATTCATGTAGCTTAGCTCTTTTAGGCACAATAATTTTGTCTCACGCTTTAGAAAAGAGAGAAGTCAGAAACAAAGTACGATAATTTGGCAATAATAATCAGTTATCCTAAACCATAATTTTTAAAACATCTCAGTCAAGTTGAAGATTTTTTGTTTATGTCGTATTTAACTTAAAGCTATATGCAGCCTGGTGTTTATACAGTGGTAGTGGTAGAACCTAGAGTTGGGGTATCCACAAGAAACTTTATGCATTGCCTTTCCTCAGGACAAAACCAGTTCCATGAAAAGACATAATAAGTAGATGTGTATGTAGGTCTGTATCTAAATTTTGCTTTTGTTATCCTTAAAGCCAAAAAACTATAGTGCTAGCCCTTTGATGAAATCTTTACTGGAATTTATCGTTAATCCATTGTGAGGAAAATACTAAAAACAAAAGTCTCATTTGATGCTCAGATTCTAAGAATAGTTATGGAGCGTGTAAGCACTTGCTAGAACATACTAGTGTGCCAAAGAACGCATTCTGCCTATGTGTGCAAGGTGTGGCTATCACTTACTTAAAAAACCAAGCCTTCAAAACTTACAGGAAACATGTTTAAAAAAATATGACAAGTATACAAACTTACTAAGCTGGGAAAAGTAAGAAGTTCAATATAGAGAAGAGTAAGAAGGAACTTCCAAGAGGAAAGAATGATAGCAGCACTCAAGGACTGTACTTTCGATTGAAGTTGTTTGCAATTTTATGAAATACAAAAGCTAATTGATGGTATTCAGTGATCCTTTCTGTTAATTTCTCCTTAAATTGAGGACAATAACTGGTTAAGGAAATGTAAATGTTCGTGATTGCAAGGTGGGGCTAAGTAAATGAGATAAAAAACCATTCAGGAAGTGGTAACAACTAGAATTTGATGTGGTTTTTCTGTATATATAGCTGAAATAAAAATGTCACAAAGCAAGAAGCAAAGATACTCTCATTTGGAAAGAAGTATCAAGTTCTCTTAGCAGTGCTCACCAGCAGTGGAAATGTTTAGTACATTGCACTGTGAAGATTTTTATTTCTTCATTTTTGCAAGTAGTGCACAGTAGAATATTCCCAAATACAAGAAAATGGACGAGATGGCAGTGATATATGCAACATGTTAGTAAAAAACAGACTGTATGAATTTTAAATGAAATGCAAAGTTAATTCCTTATGCATGATGGATAACTATAATATTTGCAGAGATGAAGTTTCCAGTAAATCTTATTATATAGTGAATTTTGGGCATCAAGCTACTCATGCTCTGCTCCAGAGGGACTTTGTTGTACTTTCTTTCCTTGTATGGTTTGATTTATTGATGTTGTAAACATAAATCAGAAAACAAGATGCTGCATATTGACAGAAATTGAATTAATGAATTTATTTGAATATCATTGCAGAATTATACCAAATGTTGTGGTTTGTTGGGTTAGATAGAACGAAAACATTGCTGCGTCTGTAGCTGCATTTGGTAATTTTCCCAGCATTTTCAAGGATAAATTTATCTGGTTTGGTCTGTTGTCCCCCATCCTGTCCCCTCCCCCATTATTTTCAAGCACTAAATATTTGGTGAAACCAAACAGATCACAGATCTGTTTCTGTAGTCTAAGGTGCTCTCCTCCTGTTTAAATGTTCGTTTGGGCTTGTTCGTCTGGTATTTCATCACAGAGGTCCGGTATTAATCTAAGGCTCTCCACAGCACAATCAGAATTGTTCTTAATCTTTTAATTATTTGTTCGGTTAAATCCCTTTCTGAACTAGATCCTGGCAGTGCATCCTTAGAGCCATAGCGTTCCCAGGGTCTTAAAGGCAAAATGGTCGCTGTAATCCCTGACATAGCAGTTTCACTCCAAATACTACTTACTCCTGAGTTTATGCTGGGTATCAGGGAGGGAACATGTTTTACACCTCTCTTGGTGAATGTACTCATTTGGCAAAAGCGTTTTCTCCTGCAGAGAAGACTAATCAACATTCCACCCCCTAATTTTTTTTTTTTTTTTTAAATTACTTTGGAGCAGTTGAGAGGTGTTAATGAATTGTCCTAGGAGCAGAACTTGGGGGAGGGTAGCCTGAGTAAAGAGCTGGGAGGGGCAGCTATTAATGTCTTATGCTCAGCTGTGCCTTCAACTGGGTGAGGGTCTATGATCTGACCCTTGCAAAAGCTGTGTTCTCCCAAGTGTGTTTTCCAGTAATGGCATAATCCCACTTACACAAACATTTCCAGAATCAGGATTTGTGAAGGTAAACTATTTTGTTCATGGAAATGGAGTGCCAGTCAAAGTGTGAAGTAATTTAAAACCAGACAGGTTTAGAGCAATGACTTGAATTTTCAATAAAATACCTGTAATATGTTGTCAGCCTTTTTCTACGCTTAACTTTTAAATCCTGAAAATTTCCTGTCAGTCTACCAGACTGTCCAAGCATGAGAAAGCTAATATTGAAAAGCATAATAATTACAATCTGACGTAAATTCTTAGGTAGGAGTTATATTGCTTAATCATTTGCCGATCTCCGTAATTATGAAATTATGCTGAAGATTAGCTGCTGATTTCTCTTGCATGTGAAAACTGTTAAAGCTCCCTGAAAAAATAATTGGAAAGATTATATAGATTTAAAGTATAATTTTTTTAATATATATATTTGTGCACACACATATATATATATATTTATGTGTGTGTATGTGTATGTATGTATAACAAGGGTCAGTCTCAGTTATTCAGTGATAAGTAACAAATGAAAGACTTTTGCAGCAGTAACAGGTTGGAAAATTCATTATTACTTAGCAGAGAAGTAAATTATGTACAGGATCTAAATTTTTTAAAAGATGATAATGCCAAGCCTTGTGCACAAGAATACAATACTCATAAGTAAATTTACAAGTACACTTGGCTCTTTAGAGTGTCAGGCTCTTCTTACATTGAAAATTTCTTAGTGGTGATGTTAATGAAAGCTAGAGAACCTTGTATTTTCTTTTGGAAACTTTGAGGGATTATTTATTTATCCAGGCATCCTTCCTTTTTTTTTTTTTTTTTTTTTTTTTTTCCCCCTGCAAACATTTCTTGTCTCTTTTCTGTAATTTCAGATTCTTTTCAAAGTTTTTGCTGTGTGTATAGTTACTGAAAGTACCCAATAGTTCACAAGCATTACAGAGGAAAGTAGGAATGGATAAAAGTGACTGTGATCAAGTGAGATGGTAAAGGGGTCTTCTCTAAAATCGTCTCCTGCTACAGCTATATTTTATTTTTACTTAGACATTAAGTGGTGTAACCTTAAAAGAGTAACCATGCCAATCCTCAAACACAGTTTTTAGGCACAGAGAGAATTACAGCATTACATGACAGCATGATCTTGTACGATTTGGGAGAAAAAGTGGATTCATGCTCAATGTGTCATTGTTTACAACAGGATCACAGTAATATAACTATGTAGTAGAAAATAAAAACTAAAATCGCAGCCTTTTACTGCTTGAAAATGTTTTCAGACTAACAAGAAAAACTCCCTTAAAGTCTGCAAATGGGCAAAAATCCAAACAAGCTTTTCCAATATTGCTAGAGCTGAAATTCAGCTATTTCCTATAGGAAAATCAGGAAGATGTGGTACTCATCAGTTGTTTTCACTAACTTAATCTGTTGAAATCTCAAATAATGCTTGAAAAAGAAATTCAAGGTTTTTTCCTCTGTAAATAAAATGAAAAAATGTGATATTTGTAGACTAAGTATCATACAATTTTTAACAGTTAAGTAGCTTATATTTGAATGGGTCCTCAGTCAGGTAGAAGATTTCATTGTACTTTACTATTGTTGTTTTCATATTAATTACTGACAGGTGTAAGCTTTTCCAAGTCTCTTCACCCTCAGATAATTTGGTAATTGCAGCCTTTGTGATCTTTCTTAGTGTTTTGTGGGTAATAAGGAGATTGACATATTTTTCTTTAGGTTCACCCTTACAGCATGGGTGTTAGTTTATATTACATTTTTGTTACGCAATGGTGTCAATAAATATCTTTGTTATCAACCATAAAGTCCAGGTATGGAAGCCCTATTCTCCACTTAATTTATACTCAGCTGGAATAACAGGGAGGTCTAATAAACAGATTAAAGATTTACAATTATGATTCATAAAATGATTAAGCAGTTTCTGACTAATAGAAACTGTGTATTATCCTTTATAGTAATCAAGTATTAGATTATAATTTTTTCTTAAAAGGTGTGCAAGTATAAAAATTAAACAATATCCATTTTCTTACAAGGAATTTGTTGGAGTTGATGTTATGGTGCATTTCATTGTGATGGAGAACTCTTGCTCTTCTGTCTAAATCCAGAGGTACATTGCTGGGGTATCTGTTAGAAGAATCTGTGATATGCATTAAATCTCATTATTTTGCTTCCTTCTTTTCAGGAGTGACTTAATCCTGAGCTTTTTGGTAGTAGTCATCTGATCCTAAAACAGGCTGCAAATTTTAACCTCTAAAGTTTATTGACCAGATGAAATTTATACTTGTTTGTCTGTCCTGTTTTTTCAATAGAGAGTTAAAGTTCATTTCAAACAGTTGTTTGGCCTTTGCCTTTTTGACTGTCTTGGTATTTAGATTGCAGTACATCTGTGGCTTTGATTTCTTTCTGGTAGAAGTTTGCACTTGCCATAGGGAGGTCTTGATCTCATGGGATTTGTAGATCAAGGAAATGTTGTCACCGAGACTTCCATGTACCTTCAACCTGTCATTGGTTTCTCTGTGTGCCTAAAATACATTTATGCTATAACATCTTTGTTACAAAATAGAATATTTTGTGTTACTACCTCTCAAACACACAACTCCAATAACTTTGTAAAATGGGCTTATTACTTGCATTTGAAACTGATTACACATTAGACTTTTGTCTAATGGACAAAACTGGATGGAGTTAACTAATATACTTTTTGATAGCCAGGCTGATTATCTGCATTTTAACCTGACAAATCATTATTAAGCAGGTCTTTGTTTTGTGATTAGCTTGCTGTTGATTAGTAAGGATTGATGCATGTGCAAGTCTGACTGGGGAGCTATCTGGTTTCTACTGTCATATGAGGTGGAATGTGCATGCTACACTGCGGATTGCTGCAATTATTTGATGTTACGTTAATCTGAGCCTGACCAGTGTCTTAAATATTATTTAATCACAGCAGTAGCTAAATAAATAATGAGAAGTGGCTTTTAATGGAATGAAAAGTCTACAAGCGTATGTATTACTGAATTTTTGCCTGCTCTCTTATCTCAGACACTATTTTGGGAGTTATTCTTTTAGCCTGTTCCCGTTGATCTGTTCTTTTCCTTGTATTATAAACCAATCTATTGAACCTAGCAAGGTCAAATGTAAATCTTCATGACTGAAGCCTGCATTGTCTCTTGACTTCAGATTTTATAGATACTTTTATTACAGGTATTATCTTCTTTCTGCTCCTGCTGGAACTTAATCCTTTGTGATTTAGATATAATCAGACAAAAAGACCCTACTTTATGCATAAACAGATTGTGTTCAAAAACAAACACCAAATCAATTTTCTGCTTTTTCACTTGTCTCTTTCAGGATCTGGTCTTAGAAACAAACAAATGAAAACAGAAATGGCTTGCTTTTTTCAGGTTGAAAACTGCGGGTTAATCAACTTAGTTTTTATACAGCCTGTTTGGATCTTGTGGGGGTTTTTGGCCATTTTTTTTCATTTTTAATTAATGTCAGTCCATGCAGAATGCCTTTGTTGATCTGTGAATATATTGCACATCAGTGCTGGCTGGACCCAAGTCAGTAATACTGAGAACATCCTCAAACTTGTGTTCTTTTTAGTCCCACTTGGATTTTCTGCTCCAAGTGCATTAATACTTACTTCAGTTTAAGTACTAGGATGGTGGTTTATGTTATTACACCCCACATTTGCAAGTAGTCAGTATGGCATGTTTCACTTTATGCATGGTTTCATGATGCAATAATTAAGGTGGAATTCTGTAGTCACGGTTGATCACTTTTCTTAGCTATCGTGAATAAATCTGACAGTAACTACTGAATTTTCATACACCAGTATAAACTAATGTTTGTGAAATACTTGTTTTTTACAGTTGTCAACACAGTAATCATCATTGAAACTACTCATTACTTGCAGTCTTTTCAAGGTGGGCTTTTAGGTTTTTATTGTAATTAAACCAAGGTAATAGCTCTTTATATGCCCCATTATAAATCACAATAAATTAGGAAACCTATCTCCTCTGTTCACCTATGTCCCCTTTTTAAAATTTAAGATCTTATATATGATAGTGATGATGTTGATGTTTTAACTTAGATTTCTTTGCAGATACAAATCTCAAGTACTGTCCTCAATTTTTAGACAACTGCACAATTCCACATCAGTGTGCAAAACCCATAGATGTCATTTCAGCAGTAGAACACTTATTTAAAGTAACAGTTGGAACTATAGCACATAAATACTGGCCTAATTCATTAAAGCCACTGACTGAAAGCATGAAGGGAATAATGCATAGAACAGAAATCACAAATGAAAGTTCTCTTTGTGCACACTAGTGTAGATAGTGTCAGATATTTCTGAGGTAGCTTCTGTTTCTAGTGACTGTTTTAGCAGAGGCCATGGACATAACCTGAAATGGGAGGTTCTGACTTGTGATGTGTGTGTAAATATCTGTCTGAAGATAGTAAGGCACTGAAAGACCTGTCTAGGGAGGATGTGCAGTCTCTGTTGATGAAGGTGTTCAAAACCAGACTGGAGAGAGCTCAAGACAACCTTGTCTGAATTCAGTGGTGACTGTTTTGAGCAGAGATTTGACTAGGTGACCTTCTGAGCTCCTTTCAAATCTGAATTGTTCTGTGGGTCTTTGTGCAGACCAAAGGATGTCAGAAAAGGAGATTAAGATCCCCTGTTTCATCTTGCAAAATTGTATTTCTAAGAAGCCCTAAGAATTTCCTAAAAAACAAACAAACAAACCAACCCCCCCCCAAAAAACACCCCCAAAAAACCCCCAAAACCAAACCAAACCAACCAAACAGAAAACTTTGTCTTCTCTTCCACTTTCTTTTGTGGAATATTTGTGGATTAGTCTTGCATGTTCTGTGGCATCTAGTTAATTAAAGATTAATCACTCTTTTAGTAAATGCGGTGATAATCATCAGTAGCCTGAGATATTTTTACTTGATAGGTTAGAGATTTTCATACTCTTTTTCTGTACATGCTGTTATGTAAACACATTAAATACTTTAATTATTTAAAATATATTTAAATATATTAATCTTATTTTAAATATGGTATGAAACTCTGATAAGCAATTAATGGCCAATGAAAAACATCTTCCTTGTGTAAAAGTGTTCTGTGAGCATGTGTCACATTTAGATCTCTATGTAATTGGCATACAATTTTTCCTGTCATATTCTAATAGCCATCAGGAATATGGAATCAGGGGATTCAGCTGTTGCTGGAGGAAGGGCTTGGGGTTCTGTTTTGTCTGTTTATGTCCTTATTGTGGATACTAAATTTAGCTTTGTTCTCAGACACATTTTTAATGCTTCAACTTGTGTGTTGTTTATAGGTAGTTTCTAAACCAGGTTATAACCATGAAGTACTAAGCATTCGTGAAATCTATTGCAATTAGTTTTTCCGTATATCTATTGCCTTCACAGTATCTACTGGACAGTTCAGCAGTTGGTAGAAGTCAGAAGAGCTCTGTTAAAATAGTAACTTTGCAAGTTTACTCCAGCTGAGAATGTTATCTGTAATGATGGTGGTAGTGTGTGCCATAAGACTATGTAATAAAATAATGTAATAAAATAAAACAATATAACCATATATTGCATGCAAAAACATTTCCCTTTTGTGAAGTACATATGTGGAGCAGCAACAAGATCCCGTAAGTATGAGAAAATTTTGTCCGATTGCCATCAAAAAGCAGTCTAAATATTCTTCTTTGTCGCACTTTCTCTGCTTGAGTTCCTTGTGTGAAAAGTAATTCCTGAATTTCGGACTGTGAATGCTATAGTGAAGTGACAACACACCCCTAGTTTTAGTAATTGCCGAATATCTTAACGTGAAGAAAGCATGAGAGTGAGTTTTGCATTTGTTTAGTTTTTCATTTTTATATGGCAAATGTCTTAATCTTTTACTTTTTTCTTAACGGTAGGAAAGATGCTAAAATAGATATTGTGAAAGATTGCTTGTGAAGTGCGGTGTCCTTGTGTGTGTGTGTTCATACATAACACAGCTACTTTATAAACACAGGGGCTTGTGGTAGCCTCTTTTGACATGATCCGTTTTAGGCAAACACCCTGCATACGATTCTGTGTATTCAGTCCTTATGTGCTATTTACATTTATGCCCTTGTTTTAGTAGGTGTATTTGTCCAAGCCATTTGCTGGGAGTGGGCCCTGCAAGCACCCTTTATGCTATTAAAAGGATCATATTTTAATCTTGGTCCTTTGAGTCCAAAATCAGTACAATGCTTAGAAGAGTCAAAGCCTTGTCAATTACCAGGCTATCAGAATGTACTTTGGGAAGATTTTTTCATGCCAGGTACAATATTTCAGGTTTGGTGGGGTTTGTTTTGTTTTGTTTTAACAGAATTAGCAACTCAGGTAATTAAGCTTATATGAGATCAAGTAAATGAGCTCTGAGACTGGAGTTAAACGCTAGAAAATTTGTCAGCCTATTTGTATCAAATTGTTGGCTTGACATACAAGGTTAACAGCAACTAAAAGCTTAGAAGGGAAAAAACCCAAAACACTCAATCAATAGGGAAATCCTTTAAAGAAAAGCTTTTCTGTGCTTGAGTATATGAGAGAAACTGGGCAAATTCCAAAGGACAAAGAGAAATTTTGACTTAATATTTAAGAACCTTTATAGATTAAAAAAAACCCCAAATATACAAGATTTAGTTAGAAGCTAACGATTTGGTGTTGTGGGGAGCTGCAGGGAGCAGAACGGGGAATGGCTTGTTTGAAATGACCTTGCTGTCAGGGTTTTACATAAGCTGTTAAATGTATGCAAAGAACCGCCAGGAATCAATAAAATAAAACATTTCAGTGGTCCAGTATGGAAGCACAGAACATAAATTACCATTTTAATTTTCAGTCGATACAGAAAGAGATATCCCTGAAGCAGTAAAACATGACCTGCACACAGATGTTCATTGCAGGACAAAAGTGAATAGAACAGATATACATAAATATACATAAATCTCTCATAGGTGTTTTCAAGAATAATGAGACTGGGAGCATTGGTTCTGTATAATTGGTACTTACCTGTTCCTGATCAGATATATCTACTCCCAAAATAGATTCTTTCTTCATGATTTATCAGTTTTGCAAAGCTTTTTGGCAGCTAGCTTTAGAATTTACGGGATGACATTGGATGTGCAGGTTTTGTTCTGAGTTTGCAGATCTGGTCAGTATTTGAAAAAAGTGTCTGGTGTAGCCAGGAACAGGTGTCAGAATGATGCTACCCAAAATATACTAAAGAGGGAAATAGAGTAGCTGAGAGAATTTTACTGGAGGTCGTGGTTCCGTAAGTATTCAGGTTTGATTGTTGCAATAAGCTGTTATTTTATGATGGTCTTTCATGTCCATTTGAATGAGTTAAGTAGACTATTTAAGAGCATGAACTTGTTACAGTAATATCTGATTGCTTTTCACTTTGAATGTGAAAGTAAGGGAGCTTGAAAATCTAATTCATTGATACATTTGAAACCCATTTTTAGGACAGTATTGAATAAGGTTGTCTTGCTTTTGCCTGTGCTTCCAGATGGTCAGCACATAGTTTGAAATGTTTTAATCACTTGACGTATATTGAAAGGCTTCTTTAAGTACCCAGTGCATTTGTGTGGAGTTTTGACTAGATTTAATTTAATTTCTAAACCACAACTACAGGCACTTGAAACTGTACAGGATTTCTGCATGTGCTATAAATTAAAACCCTATTGTAGAATATTTGCTCATATCATTAATTCCATTTTCAAAATACCCATACAGACATTTAAAAAAAAAAAAACCAACCAAAAAACAAAACAAAACACAAAACAAACAAAACACCCCCCCCCCCCCCCAAAAAAAAAAACCCAAACCAGAAAATAAGACAAAACTTTTCAAATTGCAGGTGATGGCACTTTGGGGTTAAATAGGACTTGTGGTCCCTATCCAGCTTCTAACTAAAGTCAGAGGAAAAACGACTGATATGAGTAGAAGCAGGGTCACGATCAGTGGCTATCATATATACTGGCCATTGCCATAGTTTCCACAGAATCAAGCCACTACCATACGCTATTCAGCTCAGTGTCAAAAGTTCAATGAAGTGATATAGTTAATAGTTTTCTGCTCATGTTGAACCATTGAGAAAACATTGTGGTATGGGTGCAGGACCTCTGAAGGGCAGAGGTAAGCAGTGCCCAGAAGAATGAAGTTGGGGATTGACTGAGTAGTTAGCGGTACTACTGTTATCTTACTGAAATGGTTTAGGTAAATAGAGCTTTGTGAAATTTGTTGATGGGTTTTGTACCGTATGGTTGTTTGTCGTATAAAGCAGCTCATCTGTATGAATTTTTCATTGAATTTCAGATTTGAATGAAATCAGAATGAAAATGAATGGAAGTTATTTCCATTTATCTGATTTTTGCAGCAATTCTATCCAACTGAGGAGTTAGCATAACTTATTTTCTGAGACACAGATCTGTCCAAACAAAAAACAAATCAGTCATAAACTCACTGAGCAGTGTGTCTCTTCCTGACGTTGTAACAGAACTTGAGGCCAAGAGACAAAGTTGTATGTGGCTTCATTTTCAGGTTTTGTATCGTAGAATTCTACTATAATGGGATCATATGAGTGTAGTAATCTCTTTCCTCTGTCAGGAGAAAAAGTACTTGAGAGAACTTCATGAACTCATTTTTGAAAATGGTATCTTTGCATAGGAGAATAAATCTGTTGGTTTTATATCATAAGAGGTGATTTTTGCCAAACTAATACTATTTGGCAGTCCCAGCACGTAATTTATCTTGGTAATTCTCCCCATCTTCCTTGCCAGGAGAAAACAAGTTACCTCTTTTCTGAGCATATTATTTGTGAAAGTAAAGACCAAATAATTACTGGTGAAACAAATTCAAAATTTTAGGGAGGAGTTTGCAAACCTTGAAATGCCTTTTTTTTTAAAAAAAAATAAAAAAATTTGTGTTTCCATTTGGTGTGGATATTGGTAACAAATTGATGAAAGATGCTGGAAAAGTGTTCTTATGTATTTAGCATGTAGCTTGGAATTGGTTGTGATAGGAATCTTATATTTTAAAAGGAACAGAACATTAAATTATAGTGAAAGACACTTTTAGAAACTGAATTTGAAATAATGAAAATAATTTCCTTTCTTATTGTAATTTGTGTCCCTTTAGTTTTATATCTTTGTAACTTTTAGTATTTGTACTTAGAAAAATAACAACACTGTACTATAAAAATCAAGGCACGTACAGTTTGTAATTACATTTTGCAAACTTCTTAAGTCTTTGTATGACTAAAGAACTTATTACATCTTAATAAAAGTAGATACTGCATAGACAGGTTTATTTATTTACTTTTAATTTCCAATAGCAAGTTTAGAATTATTCGAGTGAATTCTAGCGTATGATGTGGACCGGTTTGCTTGGGTCATGGTTTGCCATTGGGAAAGGTCAGATTTCTCCTCTATAGTGCGTGTATGTACCTATTAAGCAGTACACGTGTGTTAATCTCACTTTGTAACAAATTAGTTTGATTCTTTTGACATAAAAAAATCTAGAGTAATAGCAACATTATAAAGTGGGGTTATTAAATAACTGCCTTAATGCGTACATTTTGTATAGGGGTCAAGGTGTAAATTTGAAGTTTGTTTTGGGTTTTTCTTTTGGTTTCTTTTTTTACTTCAGCTTGCTGCACTTGGAAAAACACAACCTTATGACCAAGACATGAATAAGGATACTAATTCATTCATTCTATTAATTAAACAATAGAAAGCAAGCAATACACCTCAGCTGCTGTATTTATATGTATAGAAATAGCTTTCAGATTTCTGATGTGGGTTTTTTTCCCCTATTTTTCATATCTGTTGAAAAGTATTCCATCTTTCCTTCTTGAATGGTATTAGTGATTGTGTTTTGGAAGGTTTAGTCTTCTCTTTTTTTTTTTTCTTTTTATTTTTCCTTCCCCCACCCACCTTTTTTTTTCTTTTCCCCGTGTTTCTTTCCCCCTGCCCCATTTTTCTTTTTTTTGTGTGTGTGTTTCTTGTTTTTCCCTCTTTCTCCCAGCCATCTATCCCTGCAAAATAATGATAATAAAAAAAGACAGTTCCTGGAGATGTAGCGTAATGTGTAGTCCTACATATGTCATTCCATGTAGGGAATGGAAAAGACTATTTTATCTTTGTTTCTTTACTGAGGAGGATCTAGAAATGGGACAGCTGACCCCTCTACTGAAGCTAGCAGCCCTACCTGAAGAAAGTAGAGAACAGGGAGGCAGCAGAAAGAGAGTGGAGTCTGGTGGAGCAGGGAGTGTGTTCTCTGTGCATACTGGAGGAGCAGACCTCTTCAGGTGGTAATTTCCGTTCTTAGGTGAAAAGAGGCAAGAAAGATTTTTGTTGTGTGAAATAGGCTTGCTACTTTGGCCTATTTCCACAGCCATTCTCTATAGTAAAACCCCCTCCAAATATAAACCAAGAAAAAAAGTTGTATTAATTGAGCGGAAAAGTGGTATTATTCTAATAAAAATTGTACGTTCTGTTGCAACAACACATCGGGTTTTGCACATCTGTTGATGCACTCTGCTTTAGAGCTACTACACAAAAATGTTATAAAAAATAGTAGGCTAAAAAAATTAGAAAAGTCACTAATTATGCAAACATATTTGTAATGTCAAATATGCTACTGCCAAATATTATGTAATTTCATGAGTCTTCTCAAACAACGTTCTTGTGTCATGTATGGTGCTTTATATTATCTCACCTTGTCAGATCATTTCTAAGGCTCAATGTGCTAGTAAATACAACCATATACATATGATGCCATGAAGTTTCTAAACCCCTCTTTTCATTAATCTTCATAAACAAGGTCAACTGCAGTGAATCGGATGCAACTAATGGTGTGAGTGAGGGACGAGATGAGAATTCAATCTCCAGTTAAAGAACACTTCAGTAAGTTAAATGTATTCAGTTGGTTGAGTAAGTACTTGAACAGCTGCTAGTAAAATCTCAGGTCCATGGGGAATGATCTTTGTGAACTCTTGGATATACTGAACTTTAGAAAAGGATGAAGTTCATGCTTGCGTTTAAAAAGGGAAAAGAGATAGAAGTGGAAATTGAATACCAATTTAGTCAAGATATTGGGAGGCTGGGCATTAATATATTTTATAAATAGATATTTACATCCTTTTCTGTTTTTTTTTTTTTTCTCTTATTTTCTGTTAAAAATTGACACAGCTAGCAAATGTTTGTACATAACGTGAATACTAAAGAAAATACACTTGCAAAACAAAACCTCTCTTCAGTTGTATCATCAGCTCATTGATCTTCATTCTAGCGCAAATATAGTAGGGAAAGTTTAACACCCAAAAGAATGGGGGGATGAGCAGGAGGGGTAGGGTTGGGTTTCACATTAGAGCAGAGAACAAGTTTATCCATTTATCTAAATTCCATTAGATTGATGCTTCTAAATGCAAATAATAGAACTTTCTCTGTCAGCTGGTAGTTTCAGAAAATGTTTCTTGTCTTCATAAGAGGGTGAAATTACAATAGCTAGTTTCAGGTCATAAACAAGTATTAGTCTCTTTGTGCCTGTGTGTTCACAAGAAGTTCTCACCACTCACGGTCAGAGCATGCTGTGGTATTCCTCTAAAAACAGTAAAAGAAAAGGTTCCATTTTCCATAACTGCATATCAGACCTGGTACTGCTGTCTGAAATTGCAGAGAATAATCACACATCAACTTTCTAGTTTGAGAGAGGAAGGTTGCTCTGAGAATAGGCTTGATCACCTCTTTATTCTGTGGTTTAAAGATTGGAAAAGTCATTTGTTGCAGGAAGAAGCAGAGGTATGAAAGAAGCATTATGAGGTGTCCAAAACAGTTTGCAGCTTCTCCTTGGCAGCGAAGTTTTTCTGGGCTGTCTGTGATTCCCAGGAAACTTGTACCACCTACTCTGCCCTTTCCTCTGCAGACAATGGCTCTCCCTTGGCCTAAGAAGACTTGGGAATTTGGAGGGATAGTGATTGAAAGAGGTAGATGATACTTTTTTCTACTAATCTCTGGTTATGTTTATAAAATTAAATTGCTTCTGTATAAATTATGGAGGTTTTTTGGTTTCAATTACTGATTCCAAACTCATACTGCTTTAATGCTTCCCAACTCCATTTGCTTTACCGCCCTACCTGAATCTCCCAAGAAAACATAAATGAGCCTTTTAAGTAGACAGGTTGATACGCATGTTGTTTCTTTAGAAGCGTGTCACGAAATCTGACTTTAAAGCTGAATGCTCGGACAGATTAATATTGGATTTGAGCACCGCATTTTCAATGTCTAAGCCAGGTCTTTGTCGATTAGTAAGATAGATGCATAGCATTTAAACTGATTTTAGCTATTAGTTAGTTAATCTATGATTTTTAGGTCAAAAGAATCTTGGATAAGATTCTTGATTAAGATAAACTATTATTAATAGCAAAAAGTGACACAATTTGGATTAAGAGACTATTTGCCTGATTTTAAACTTTACAAAAGGAGGAGCAAAAAGTCTTGTTCAGCAGTTTTCCATATAAGATATTAAGAATAGGTTCAGATTCTCATGAACAAATTAATGATGATAATTTTTGTTCAGGAAAACGAGCGAGCATGAAGAGTGACATCTAAGACTCTCCTCATGCTCTTGATAGGAGCAGTATGGTAAAATATGGCACTACTTTAAAATGAAACAAATTTCTCTTTGAACCTAAATAATTATAAGACCTCTATTAATGCACTATATTTATGTTCAGTATTATTTGATGGAAGATATAAAACTACTTACATAATATAGTTTTCTGAGTGTATAGATGGATTTCATAGGCATATCTGTGTGTAGTATAAAGTGAGAGAGAGTGAAAACTAGGAGATCAAACGTTTGGTATTATATCCAGCTGTTATTTCTGACATATAATGGAGTTCTATCTATGTGCAAAATATTTTTGGAGAGAATACCAGTGGGATAGTTTCATCTGGGGTAATACTGTTTGTTGGAAAAAAGACCCTGTTTTTTCCTCATTCCTGTCTTGGAAAAGTTGCAGTATGTGTATCTAATTTGAGGCAAAGTAATTTACATTTACTTTGATTTTTTTCCCTTGTTATTCTTTTAGCAGTGAGACACATTGAGTAGTGATGAGCACATAGGACTTCTGGGTTTTAATTTCTGCTCTAGCTTCTAAAGAATTCTAATCTTCATTGCTAATTTAACCTCTTACTATTACTCTCTTTCTTTGTAAAGTTATACTGGGGTTTCAAAAAAGGAAACAGAAAGAAGTACCAGTAAATTGAGAATAGATGGCATTTCTTTGAGTTTAAGAGCTCAGACTATTCATAATCTAAAATGAATTTAAAAAATTTGGGTTCTGTAATCCACAAATTATTAAGACTACCTAAAATGTCTCGGTACGGTACATGAGATCATCTGATGTTTACAGGGTAAGTATTCAAGACAAATGGAAATTGCGAGTAATTTGATTATTTATGTAAGTTCCTACACATGGCTTATCTCAAATCACTGAAAATACTTTATCTGTTTAAAGGTAGCTGTATGCTTAGGTACTTAACTGAACTTAATCCTTCCTAGAGTCTTGACAGTCTTTTACTTCGCAGCATTGGAGAGATTTTTTCTTACGGGAGGCAGAGACCAGCTCCCTGATGGTGTTTTCATGGAAAGGAGGATATTTTGAGAGCTGCCTTTTTGATATTTTGAGGCAGCTATACAGCTGCCTACTTATCTTTGGTTTATACTAAATATATTATTTTGCAGAAAAGGGTATTTACTTACCATGTCCAGCATAATCCTTTCAGGATAAGGTATTTTAAGAAATCATAGCATTTTGGTTGTTTAGTTGGATTAGGTTTCATTAGTTTCATTTACTTATATAATGGAAGAAATATTAGAAGTGAAAGAGCCAAGAGTTGAAGAGGGATGCAGGTCCATAACCTCCTGCCACTTTGCCAAAGCTCTTTGGTTTTTTTTTAAATTTTTTTTAACCTTTTTTTTAAAAAAGAAGTAGATAGGATTATAATTCTATTTTGATCACATCTAGCAAAAGTTAGATCTCTGATTCAACAGATGCAAATATATATTGCTATTCTTACACAGAGAATATTCAGAGCAGCTGAATATTTAAATAAAAATCAATATTAAGCATAATATTCACTGATGAAATGAAATGTTGAGAATCACTATCTAACACATACCGATTGCCACATCCTACCCAGTCTTTTTAGAAAGAACAAAGAGAACATTAATGCAAAATGTCTGCCTTGCTGCTCAGTTCCATCACACATTATTTGGGTGTATTTGATCAGGTGAATCTCCCAGAGGAAACTCATGAAAGAGCAACAGTTGCCTGGGAAATACAACCACTGCCTGTTCTGGTGTTCACATTCTTGAGCTTGCACTGGAAAGAGAGCTGCATTTGGCAAGACCTGTGACAGTGAACTTTGAAGAGACCATGTTCATTTAAGGAAGCTGCACCTCTCTTCTTTCAGTAACAATATAATTCATTAAAGAAAAATAACTTACTTGTTCCTTAGTCAGGGTGGAATAATTTCTTTTAAGGCGAGTTATAATATCTGGCAATGGCAGCTGCAGTTACACATGTAATTAGTTTTACTGTGAAAAGAACGTATAGACTTCATAAAGTGGATTTATAGTTTCAATTTATTTCTAATTTTGGTTTGGTTTTGTTTTATTATAGTATCTTTGCATTTGTGACAGAGGCATCCCCACATGGTATATTTGAAACATTTAGTTGTAAAGTCAAGTGTATTAAAAAAGTTAGTTCTTTGTCTAGCTGATCCCAAATAAATTGTAGGATTTAATTTAGGGTCTATGAGTGTCTTTATATATTCCAGGGACAGCTGGGGACTGTCTATTCTCCACAACTTCATTGTGATATTTTCCGTGTATGTAGCAGAGCTACCTATTTTTGCAGCTCTGTCATTTTGCTAAAGGTCAAGTCTGAGAGAATGCTTCATGTTGAGTGCACAGTGTATGATGTCAGGCTTTTCATGCAATCATTTTGAAACGTCACTGGCAATTGTAATGATCTTAATCTGACCACTGTCTTGTTTCTAGAGTGTGTTTAGCAAGAATCTTTAAAAATCTGTGCTAGGACTTTCGTTTACAGCAACAGTGCTTGCTTTCTTTCTCACCAGAATTTACTTTTGTAAATTCAATTAGGTATTGTGCTATACGACATAATCAAGGAATGAGGCCTTTTAACATGGAAAATACTCCACATATTTCTTAAAATTCTTTTTTCCTCTCTCATTTTATTGTTTAGTTTAGTGGTGAGTCTTCTATTTTCTTGAAAAAATAGTATCTTGCTGATCATGCTATATGTGGTAATCAGGCATGTTGCCACTGCACATAGTGCTGATGATTTTCACAGGAAAGATTCTTGGCCTTTTTTCCTTTTAGGTTATGTAAAGTGTACATTGAAAATGGACTTCAGGTGTCAATTATGAACCTGCACCTGAATTCTGAACACAATTCTTATTGCACAAAGAGTTCTTGGTTGGATGTGTTATTGAAAGAAGTCAAATATGTGAAATTTTGAGAGAAAATCATTTAGGTGATTTCCTTCACTAAAGTTTAAATCATCTTAATCTACTTCTGAATCTAGTTCTGATTTTTTTGCATTCCTGTGCACAACACAATTAATATGTATATACTGCAAAAAAATTTGTACATGATCCTATGCTCATTTTATCTTTCTATTTTTTCATAATTGTCTGAAAATAAGATTTCAACTGCATTAATGGCAAATGCATGTGTGTTCCTGGGTGGTCAGGCTGTGACTGTCCTGTTAGGACAGCAGTAGATGCATCTGCACTCATAAACAAAGATGAGGAACAAATGGTATATTTTAAAGGCATGTATTGCACATGTGAGTTTTGTTTGTGTTTCTTCCATTAAGGAAAAAATACTGATTTCCAAACACTTCTGAAGCTGCAAGCAGTGACGCGCTTAAAAAATTCCATTCTGGAAAGCTTGACTCTTGTGTTATACATGTGCATTACATGCATTTTTGTATTGATAGCTTAATGATGTACATGACATTAACTAATAAATTGTCCCCCATGGTGGGCAAGAGCTATGTTTGATGATCAAAAGCTTGCTTTAATCCCTGGAATACCTCTGTACCCTCTTCCAGCCTGTGTGGTACATACAGTGTATGAGAATCAGATGACAGAGTTTACAGGGGCTTCAGTCTCTAGCATGTGGAAAAGCAGGAAGGCTTAAGAATTTACATCCATTATTTTGTAGGAAAATTTTAATAAATTGCTATAAATGTGTAATTTGTAACCAAGCTGCCAGCTTCCTCTGGCAAATAGAAGTTCAGGGCTACAGAACAGTTAGTCTCCTGTTGCCATTCTTTGGTGCAAACCCCTGGTGTGGTCTTCTGGGTGTTTTTGACCTAAAACTACTACTTTCACTGTAGGGTTCTGGGCTCTGTGTCAGTTTGTTGTGTCTGTGCATTATTGTATCTATTGCTGCCTGGTAATTTGCTTCTACTGGGTAGGTGCCTGCCTCTCAATGCACATACACGATTTGGAAGAAGAAATAATAGGTTAGATGCCTTGTATTTTCAGCCATGCATGAGCAGTATTAAGGTTCAAGAGAATAGCCTCCGCAAGAATCTACCCTTTCATCAGAGGCTGAGGCGTGGTCTTTAAGTCAGATATGATGGATTTCAGTCAGCCTGGCACATTGTGCTTTAATCTGTAGAAGGGATGTTCGGGCTTTTATCCCATGGCATTGATCTGAATTACTGCTAGTAGTAGGAGGAATCAATTCTCTTTGGTCCTAGATCTGAGCTGCCTAAACTATAGAATTATGTTTTAATTTAGATTTACTTCCCACTGTAAAAGATAAGGGCTCCTTCTGGGCATACTGTTAGGTCTCGACCTTGAAGGTTTCTGTTATAATTTCAACATTTAGACCCTTATCTCATGAATTAAAGGTTTGTGTTTTAATTCTAGTAATCCCCCATGTGAAAGCCCTTAGCACAATCAGATCATTGCTGAGAGCACACAAATCAGCTACTGAATTCAGTTATATTGATTTTTTCTGCTTGCTGAAGGAATGATCAACACCTAGCTTCATTAACAACCCTGAGCCAGCACTGGCCTGTTCTGGTCTTCCGTATGACTTTCACTAGCTGACATCTGTTGCCTTCAGTTTGAATTACTGATCTTATACAACTGAAAGCACATAAATGGATTCAAGCAGTGACACTGAGACTGACATCTTCTCATTGCCTTGCAGAGCAAAACTGCAGAGCTTCATCATAGCAGAATGGCCTTTTCTCTGAGATTCATAACTGTGATTTGACTGTGCAACATTTCGTATGCAAACATATTTTAAATAATTAGATTTTCCACTGCCTGCATATTATTCAAGTCACAGGGCGCAAATCTTCCTCCCTTCTGTATTTTGTGTTTAATGGTGACCATCAGAGGACTTACCATCACTTTGCATTATACGAGTGCATTGAATTTGAACTGCCTCAGTTACAGTTGTTGCTCCGGATTGCGGTTCAGCGAACATCTATAGGCTAAACTCCATCTCCCTGTCTGGTTTTGGGTCTTTAGATGGACTACTGCTTTATTGCTCTTTTTCCAGACCTTTTGAGTCTGCCAAGTTCAGCTTGAAAAAATGGAGGTAACAAATGTTATCAACTCATTCTCATATTTGCAATTGAGCCATAAGAGCCTCCAGAAGAATCATGAGTGTTTTTGGCAGCTGGTGCTGCTGGTATTACCTAATACCTAGAAGCAAGGTGCATATGAAAATGAAAAATAACAGATTAATGGAGGTAAAAAAAGTATGCTTAACTTCAAGATAAGAATGAGAGTGCAATTTGATTTTTATTCTTTCTCAGTTACTTAGGGCTTGATTTTACAGATGTTCTGAAAACATCTGAAGTGAAGAACCTCCTTGTTTGGAGGTTGTGGTTATTGAGATGCTGTGGAGGATTGTGTGGAAAATCCAATCAGTTCAAAATCAGGCAAGCTAGCTTGAAATTGCTGAGGGTGAATTTAGCAAATTCAGAAGATTTAACAGAGAACTGGATGAAGAGAATCACATTAGAAGCATGAGCTGGAGCACTATGTGACCTGTGGTTGTTTCTGAGGGACAGTGGCCCATGCAGTCACATTCTTACTGAAATTAAATACAGTCTTGTGTGAGGATTGCCTGACTCAAATTCCTAGAGTCAGAAGCACCCTGTTGAAATTTTGCTGAACACACCACTACGTCAAAGCTAAAACACTTTTCCTTCAAGAAGAATGTATGTTAAGCAATACATGTGAAGTAAAAGTTACAATATAGTGCTATACTTCGTATTTTCTTACCAAGATTGACTCAATTTATTTCTGTGATTAACCATACGACAAGAATACTGCCACTGTTCTATTTCAGCCTTTCATTTTGTGATGGATTAAAATCAGTCTTCTATATGCTGATGTTTGTTGAAATTTGACATGTCTCAGAGGTAGATGTCCAGGCCATGGACGTGAGCACGTTCAGCTGCTGAAAACAGCGATTCTGATGGACCTTTAATTTCATTTTAGACACCTTTGATTTCATTTTAGACACCATTAGCTTATTCTCCGCTGGTAAAAAATAAATTAGTTTGACTTGCTTGCCTTGGGGCATTTGTTTCTCATAGCTTTAGCATTGCTAGTAATTGTGGAGATTTCAATTTTATTTTATATTGTGAATATCAAGATGTTTGGTTTATCATAGAGCTCCATGTGACTGTTGGTTACGGGGGGAAAGAATTGGGCTATGGGGAATCATGATGTGATAGCACACCTGAACTTTTACAATGTGCAAGATAGTTCCATAAAAGCAAGAATTTTGTAGTGTTTAACAGCTGCTGTTTTGCCACTCTGTTACAGACTCAGCCTCTTCAGGAATTAATTTATTATAGTTTTTCAGTCACAGGTGAAACTATTATGACCTGAAATTTTTGACAGCTCTACAGCCTGAAAGCTATCCTCTTGCCACATGAAGAAAAGTAAGGACATGTAGGTAACATTCTTTGGTATACAGCTCAGTTAATTTCCACATTTTGTAGATGGTACAGTTTGGTAATATGTTTTATTGTCTATTCCTGCTTCTTGAGCAGAGTTTCAAATTATTTTTAATTTGATAAACACTTCTAATGCTATAAGTGTTCACTCACATCATTTATATGCATCTGCATCATTAATTTAACTTTTGATTTTTAAAAAAAAGAAATACATGGTTTTGCAAAACTTACGCATTCTTGGCCACATTTTGAATTGTTGTAAATCACTATAGTATATCTCTAAGTGGAACTTTAAAGAAGTTTTATGCTCCAGGAAGTTAGCTCTGGCTGTGGAGACATAATCTCAAAATGAATGTGTGTATCTTGTATGAGCTTGTATAATGTTTGCTGCAGATGAATTATTTGGTAGTTTATAAATTAGTTCTAAAATGAAGATACAAATCTTACATTCAAAAAATTGGCCAATACTATGTATATTTTGGTGTTACATATGGCAGCAGTGTTCTGGCTGATGCTTCTGGAGCTATAAGGTCCACAATTGAACATGATGTCCCTTTTGAAGGATAATTTTTCCTCACAGTGGCATGGGGACTACATTTAATGTTTGAGACAGTTTACAATACAGTGCAACAGAGATGATAATGATAATGAGGACTTCACAGATGTCTTCATTTGGAAAGAAATGGAGATGATTCCAATTCTGAGCATATTTAGGAAGTACTAGACTTTTAGCAGCAGTTAAAGAAAGGAGGTGTGGATTCCATGCACAGAAGGGAATTCTCCTACAGAATTGGGTTCAGATGACATTCAGCCTTTTGAAGTCTGATCAGCTGAAGTGCCTTGCTGGCTGATACAGTCCTTCCACATCTGGAATTATGTACTATATGACTTGCCTAGGTATCTGTATACTGTGCTCTGCTGGTTCTGAACAGGGAAATAAAGCCTGAAAAGACTAACGAGTGCAGCTCATGTTGCTTAATCTTGAGGCTGCGGTTATAAAGCTATGTTTGATCCTTTGTGAGAAATCTATTTCATTCGGGTGATTGTTATCCTTCTCTGTCCATCTTATGTAGGATTGCAGTATGACCTTGAGCAGTGTTTACTGTGGAGAACTTGAGTACTGTGCATTTATTTACCATTATGGAAGGGGTAACATTACTGTTTGGGGTTTGCCTTGTTTTTATATTTAAAGAAAGTTGAGTGACCCATAAGGTTCATTGTAATGGCACTAATGTAAGTCTACACCAAACAAAGCAAATAGCCAGGAACTCCTTTCCTTTCCTATAAGAAGATAATAAAAATTTCAATTAGCTTCCTGCTGCTTCATTTTTCTCCATGTACTTTGACATTTAGCACATTAGTTTTTAATTTTCTTTGATTTTTATAAAGACTATTTTTCAATTATTCAGCCATGTCAAGCAATTTTTTTATGATAATTTAAAAATACATAGTGTAAACACCATCAACAAGATTTTTTTATTTATTATTTTATTTTGTTAATCTCAGCAGAGCTCTGCTTCCTTATACCAGTTGGGGTTGTGGTTCACAGTTTTCAAGATAGCTGTAGGTCTGGGATCAATTGCTACTTGATCCCCTGAAAGGGAATAAATTATACAGGAGTTCTTTGGGTGAGGGTAAAATAGTTATCATAATTAAATATATTTAAAAACATCTTTGTAAAGCAACCTGCTCAAATGAACAAAAAAAACCAGTGAGGGCCTGTGGCTGTCATTTGAAAATCATGGTGAGTGGCTACAGCCAGTTTCAACCCTGGAAGTTATATGTACTAGCTGACAAAGTAGCAATTCAATTCCTGATCAGTCTAATAAGGTAAGCTGACCTTTTTTGATTCTTTTAGTGAAATATCACTTTGCTTGGTAGTTGCTTTTGAATTAAAATTTTCAATGCTGCTTTGCTGATAAAGTGATGCAAAAATGAGTAATGTTGCAATTTTTCATGGCAAGTGAGGTGCTTGTAATAGTTTGTTTCACTTTGCAAAAAACATTGCCAGGTAAACCTCTCTGTGATGAAAGAATATAAGTATGGGTATAAAGTGACCAGAAGAATTAATGTTTTGCCCTGCCAATGTGAGGAGAAAGAGCAGTCTGAGTCTGGCTAACAGTTGGCAAGTTTCTTCTGCCTTTAAATAAATAAATAAATAAATAAATAAAATAGTTTTTCTGTCCATGAATAGGCATTATTTAGTTACGTATTATTTACTTAAAATGTATGTTAAGAAAATTGAATACCAAAGACATGGAATTATTTGATTCTAAAAGACAATTAAGTTTTCTATTAACATAATTTTTATCCATTTTATTTTTTTTTTATAATGTATTTCCAGGGTTACTGACAGGTGAACAGATTAGTTTGCTTTTAGCAGACAGATTTAGTGAAAAGATGTGATTATGTTTTAAGAGTAACAAAGTAAAATTAACAGAACTTCTTACTTCCTAAAGCACTACTTAAAAGGTAGAATTGGAGACCCTAGGAACATGTCTGCTGTCCTCAATAAATAGAGGAGTTAGGGGCATTTGCCCAGGTAGTGAGGACTGAATAAGCTCCTTGTTTCTTGAAGTGGTAAAATTTGTGTATTTAACCTTATCTATGTCCTCAGCTTTACTCACAAGGGCTTTATTAGACCCGGAACAGTTTTGTAATAACGTGAGGATGTATTTCTGGAGCACAATAGTCTCATATGAAGCATTGGTACCAATTAATATCTTGATACTTGCACAGGATGTTGAGATGGGAGTCTTAGTGAAACCTTAAGCAAATTGTGTAATCGTGCTAGTTTTTAGTTCCATGGATCTACATGTAAGGCCTGTTAAGCAGAGGAATGTGTATTTTTTTTTTGAGTGAGGAAAGCTGGGCATTGTCTGTGATACATTGTAAAAGATATGTGTTCTCCAATGACAAACGTTTGCTGAATCTAAAAAAAGACAAACCCCCTCTGTTTTATGTTATGATTTTTTAGCTGCCATCTTATTCTTAATGTTTCTCAATTTTTTACTAATTTCCAAATTCTTATAGTCTAATTGTGTGTATGTCTACCCAGCAGATAAGAAAATTAAGGAAAAAATTAAAGCAAATTTAATCAGAGGTTGTTTTTCTTTCTTCAGTGGTTGGAAGGAACTTGATTTCTTTCTTTTTTTTTTTAAAAAAAACATGTAGGGTACATTGGGAAGGAACTTGATTTTTTAATTTTATTCTTTTTGGTAACATGTAGGTTACGTTGGGAGATTGCAGAATATTCTGTTTTCTCGTCAGTTTTGAAAATGTGGTTCTGTTTTTTCTAGTAGCATAATTCCAATTGCATGCTTTGTGTATAGGTTACAGCTAGGTCTGTAAAAGTAGCAGGGCTGGCATTTAACAGATTTGTGGCTGAAAAGCATTTCAATGGAGTATTAGACACATCTCTTTGTTCCAAATAGAATATGTTTCAGGATATGATTTGTAGTTTAAAACAAAGCACTGTAAAATACTGATATTTACTGGAATTGTAGTAAAAGTCTTTTATCGTTAGTATTTGAAGCAGAGCTTGACATAAAAGCTTTGAGTAATTGCTTTTTCACTGAGATGAGTTTTAGTGTAAATTCTTCAGTACTTTTGGAATGCTCATTTGGTGGGGAGAACTCTTTTCAAAAGAAAGGCAGACTTAGATAAACTAGTTCGTCAGAGTTACTGTACGTCCATATTATACGTATACACATATGTATGTGTAGTATAGTTTATGTATATTCTAATAAAGGCTTTACTTTTTTTCTACAAGATTCCCTACTCTCTGTAGAGGAAGAACTGGGAGAATGAGAAGTGTTGAACTGAAAAAAATGGGTTGCATACAGAGCATTAGGGTAGAAAGACATGAGTTGTGTATTAGGTGAGATTGTTGACATGTTAAAATTTAGGGGGGGGGGGGCTCTGTGCCCTGTGTCTACATTGTCTACACAAGATCCTAGTAAAATAATTTAAACCAGACTTTTCAGTTCAATCTCTAATTATGTGTTACTTGAATGCCTGACTTAAAATGCTGGACCCTATGAAGGGTTACATCCAGCAATTTGTGTCAGCTGCTAATCTTTAGGATATCAGGAGAAAAGAAATGCCAGTTAATAGTTATTTAGGAAAACTTTCCTAGTGCTTTGAAATCAGACACATCTTGTTCAACCTCCCCTTCAAAGCAGGCATGACATAAGGTTTAAATCAGGTTTCTCAGGACCTTTTTCCATTGAGTTTTGGTGACTTTGAGGGACTGAGATTACACCACATGGTCTGTATGGCAGTGCTAAGCCACTCTGTAAAAGTTTTTTTTCATATGGGAAATATCTCAAAAAAGATGTTCCAGAGCCATGTTAGGAGCCTGAAATTTGAAGACAGCTTTAATTTTGCCTCTTGCTAATTTTTAATAAAGGTGTGAACGTACATTCTATTAAGCAAGCTCTCCACATATAATCTTCTTGTTTCCATGTATACTATATTTATCCTTATCCTACCTAAAAGAAGAGAAATCTATACTTGTTTCCCTAGTTGTGTCATTCTAAAAGGAGGTATGTATGGAAGTCTCTGAGTGTAATCAATGTGTTCTGAATTTTGTAGTTGGAATCAATGCAGTTCTCACTTAGAATACTGCTTGACTGTTCAGTGTAACTGCTAAGGTGTTGAATGTGTCATCTTTCAATGTTGCTTTCATTAAATTGGTATGCATATATATAGGGTAAGCTAGCAGGACTTGAAAGGAAAATAAAGCAGAGCCCTTATATTAGGGAAAGAACTGTTTAGGAGTGCAAGGTAAGCCTCAAAGGGGTTGGATGCCTGAGGTGATAAACAGAAACAATTGTTGACTTCCTTGTCAGTATTTGAGATTTTCCTCTTACTGGAGCTTGTCAGCAGTGTTAAATCCAGGAGCCCTTCAGGAAACAGAAACTAAATATTAGAGACAGATATGCAGAATTTCGGCCATCTGAAAGGTTACCCTGAGGTAAACTGAAAATAAAAATGTCATTTGATAGGAAAATTCTTCTCCCACGTAAGGGAGACATAGTAAAAGTTTATCTTCCTGCAGGTGCATTCTTTGTATCCCTTGGAAGAACAGTGACCAAAGTACAATGTCAAAATCTTCATTTAAGCTAAGGTACTACATAAGAAGGTATGGCAAAATAAATCTTCAATGCTTAGTGAAGCAGTATAGCCATCCTTTTTATGTACGGGGAAAAAAATGCTATTGCATCACCTTCAGTGTTATCTTGTATGTGATTTAATGTAATCAATGGGTGAGCATCTTAAAATCTCATTAATGAGCACATAAATGTTTTTTCTTGTTTAAATGTTTTCTTGTGCATAAATTAATTAAGAATAGCATGAAAGAGTGTGGGCATGGCGTTGGGTAGAGCCTAGGTTCCATAGTTTAGGAATAAACTAAGAATTATTTTCCTTTGTTTCACCTTGAGCACAGATAATGTGGGTTTTTTTTTAATTGATGATGATGTCTTTTTTTGTACGGCTGTAATATTTAAAAATCCCACTGGGCGGTTCTCCTTAGATAAACTTAAAGAATTCATTCCATTATTACTCCACTTACTCTGTTGCAAAAGTGATCAGAATTATATGGTTAAATGGTAGCTAAAAATTAATCAATCTTATCAATAAAACGCAAAGATTCCAAAAGCAGTGTGGGAGTTTTTTTTGTCAGGTGCTCCGGCTTGCTGTGGAGCTTTAGGTACAAGACTGACTTCGTGCAGAAGTTTTATCGATGCGAGTTGAGAATAAGATCGTACATCTTTTAGGACTACATCTAGAATTTCAGGTGCTTGGGGAGTCACTTTCTGACCAGGATTCTGACCTGTAAATATAAAAGGAATACTTGACAAACCCAAGCATAAGTAATTAACAATTCTTACATTTACTAACCAAACTTTATTTGAAAAAATATAATTGCATTCAAGAAATAAAACAAAGGAGACCATCTCAAAAAAAAAGAAAAAAAAATTAAAAAGCTGATCAGGTTGTTATTTCTAAGAATCCACTCTTATTTTTTCTGTTTGCCATGAAATTTGTCATTTAGATTTTCTTAATGTTACTATAGTGCAACAGATTATATTAGTAATCTTTATATTTTCCCTGCCGGTCTTTGAAGTTCACGTTATAATTCATGTTTTAGTATTGCTTGTAAAGTGCTCAGATATATCTGACTGAAATATCATATGAGTCATTTTTAATTCATCGTGTGAAGTGTGCCAAATTTGTTCATCAGCTCTAGTGTTTTAATTCACATCTCTTCAGGATTGTGGGAGAATTCAGAAAGAGTGGTTCTAACGACTGAAAAAGAACGACTAAAAGTCTTTAGGATTATCCAAAGAAGATTTTATCACCTCTGTACTAAAAACCTCCTCCAGTTATGTATATCCATATTTATATGTAAATCTTCCTGCACTGAGAGCTAGCTGAATAATCTGACAAGCCATGAGTTAGGTTTTTATTTTTGTCAGTAATACATATAAGAAGAATCTGACTGACTTTGTTCTTAATTTTTAACTTTCTGAGTGTTGTGAAGTGTTTTGCCAATACCATTAGATCACTTTTTTATCTTCAGCAGAAAAGAATCATTTGGGAATAATTGTAGGCTTAGTAGTGTTGGACTCACACTGTGTGGTCCCGTCTTAAATCCTTCAGTGTCTTCTTTTTGATAGACTTATCTAGTATGAAGATTAGATGATTTTCTTCATTTCCTTTTTCAAGGTCTTCATACAATTATTTCCTTTTTATGAATGTCATCCGCTCTAATAAGTTTGTGTCAATTTTTTCTTTTAATGTGTTGAATCTTTTTAAAAGAGTTAGTGTCTGGTTTTGGCAGTGAGATATGTATAATTGCTGTTTAAAAACGTATCATCAAGCGTATATTTGGATCAAAAGAAATAAGATGTAAGGATCAGAATGCTGGAAATTAGTATTTCAAGTATATTGAATTACAATATTAAAGCTAATATTACTGGGCAATGAGTAGATTCTTAGTAAGCTTCCTATTCATAGCAAAAATGGTGATTCCTAAATAACATAAGTCTATAGTGGCCTAATAGAATGGAGCACTTAATCAGTAGAATTTTTCAATGCTTCTTCTAAAAGTAGAGATAGCTGTTACTTATTTTAACCAAGGAGGGCAAATTTCACCCTGGCATATTTAAAAAAAAAAAAAAAAATTCTAACTTTTAAATAGTGGTCTAAATAAAAATGATGTACTTTCTAGTCTGTGGTGAAGACGACGTATCATATCTGAACAAGTTGGAGACAGAGCCATAACATCTGCCTTTTTAGCAGCATCTGGTCATCAGCTGTGGTCAGCAAGTGATGGAAGATGCTGAATGTCTGAAGTTCATCAGTTGTCTTTCGCCATCGCTTCTGGGGTGATTTTCCCATCAGTTTTACTTGTGTCAGAAGGAATTATGGAGTTAGGAAAAGATAGGAATGATGCACTATAAACAGATTTTTTGCAGGTTGCTAGAGCAGGATGATGTTTAGCCTGAAAGCCACAGAACATCTCCCATTTTGTGTTCGGGGATCAGTCTTGCAAGGTTTCAGAAGTTTTGACACTTAGCAGTTTTATAGATTTTTAACATTTACAAAGAATTGTATTCTGATTTTTCTCATTTACTCCCTTTATTCTTGGAAGGTTTGATTTCTTTCATCAGTAAAATCTTAACTTTGTGCAGTTGTTTTACTTGGTTTTTTAAATGCCAGGCAAAAGAATAAACGTGTTTTATGGAAGGCATACTATTGATTTAGGTGTATAAAATGAAATATTCTGTTGGCTGTTTCTGGTTATGGATTTGTCCAAGTCTTTGCATAACAATTTGCTTTGAATATTCTATTTGGATCATGCTCTGGATAGAAAATCTGTTCATGAATTGTGTTTCTTATTAATGTACATGAGTTTCATGATATTCAGCTAGCAAAAAATATCTTTGCGTTTTAGTAACTCTATTCTTCTTTTTAAAATTTTATCTATATATTGGGTGGCTAACCCAATCACTGGGAAAGTCCTTTTTCCCCTGAATGGAGTGAATGTGGTTTTCACATGGAAAATGGTTATTCAGCTTTGGACACTATTCAGTACCTGCTTAGTCTTGGGTACTTGAATGGACTTAAGGTTAATTAGCAGATAGGGGCTGTGGGATTGAGTAGTAGTGAATTAACCTACCTGTGCTTTATTGTTTCTGGTTTTTATTGTATATATTAAAATACATGATTCATATCAGCTCCAGTAACTTCAGATACAGAGACTCTTTGTTGTGTTGATTTTCCCAAAATGGCTTTATTTTAAGATTAGAAATCACTTTGAAACCTATTGCATATAATAAAAGTTACGAACAGTAAAACAGAATATGTAGACTTTTTTGATACATCTAGTTTTTCAGAGACATCGCCTGTGACACATTAATAATACAATGATTGATTTGGCAGTCGGGATGGTTTGTCACATAGCTTTGAATGTATGAGAACAGTAATAGTTTCATACCGTTACATTTACATTTAGACAAGCATGCAAAACTGGCATTTGCTGGTTTAGTCCTCATAAAAGCTAAAGTGTCCTTTTGAATTCTGTACGTACAGTAAGAAGACAGGAAAAGATAATCTCTGTAAAGCATTTCTGTACCTGTCAGCCTGAATGTGCTGTGGTAACTGTTCAATATTAACATCTCAATTGTATGTTTTGATGTTCTTTCTGGGTTTTGGTGTGGGGTTTTTGTTTGTCTGTTTGTTTTGGGTTTTTTGGTGGGGTTTTTTTGGGTTTTTTTTGTTTTGTTTTTAAATGTAGACACAGAATTCTGTAAAGTAAAGGAGGTTAATGCTTGTGTTTGGGGGGTTTACCAAGAGAGAATTTCATTCTAGATAACTGCTAACCCATTTTTCCATCCTAAGTAGGCATAATTCTTTGAAAGTCATAGAAATATGTGAACTGATATTGAACTCATTCGCATGAGTAGTTTGTTTTTCTTTGGCAAAATATTTTAGGTAATTTGAGTGTTTATGAAAATGCATATAGCAGCTGTTTACTTGTTTTTAAAAAAAGTGTGTTTTATTTTTTCTTTCCCCCCCTATATTTTAAAGCAAAAAGTATAGTTGACTTAATAAAAATGAAGATCTGAGCTTGTATTTTTTTGAACATAGTGCTGAAAGTCCATTGTAATGCAGTATTCTTGCTTAAACACAAGCCAGCGTAACTATACTTTCTCATGTTTTGTTAGTGTCTGCATGGATTTCTTCCTCCTAGTTGCGAGGTTTTTTTGGTGTTTATTCCTTGCCTTATTTTCAAAGAAATGCTGTTGAAATCACTGATGTACTCAGAAACTGCTGTTCCATATATATGAGGTTTCTGCAAGAGAGAGAGGGCTTTGGCATTGGATTCTTATTTGTTCCAATAGACAGTATTCACTCCAATACACACAATGCACAACTTAGTGGAGCAATGGATAGGTAGGATACTACGGCTCATTGGCTTTCCAGATTAGATTTGCATGACTCTAGTGCTGAGACATAACAAACAAACTAGATGGGAACAGGATCTTGAGTCTGGCTAAATAGTGTCAACATCACAGTTTGTAAGATGGGTCCAGAGACTTTGGAATTGACTCATACATCACACCTCCTTTTCTGAATAGCGGAAAGAAACTTTTGATCTCTGTTAGCTGTCCCTCTGAGAAAGCTGAGAGTAATTTCCTTGGAAAGTGTAGTAAGAAAGAGGTGTTCATGCTGTTCTGATTTATTGACTAGTTGTATTGCTTGGTCACCGTTTGTCTAATGTAATTAGTAACCTAAACTGTGTTATCAACACACCTCTTTGTTTATTGACTGTACCACTCTAATTTCTAACAAGTTGTATCTGAACAGCTGGAAGTTTGCAGTGTGACCATACACTGGAATTAAATACCAAATACCCTATGTTGTCAACTAATGATCACTAGCTAACATGCTGGAGGTTAGGCACTTCAATCTTTGACAATATATTACAGTTTTCTAGATGTTTTAATTTGCTTTGTTTTCTGTTGTTTTTTATAGCTTAAGAGTTGAAGGGCTGTGCCCAGCTGATGTTGAGTATCTCCAGAAATGAAGACTCCACAGCCCCTCTGGGCAACCCCTTCCAGTGTGTTAGAAGCCTCAACGGGAACAAAATTTCCTTACATCTAACTGGGGTCTCCCACGTTCCAACTTGTGTCCCTTGTCTCTCATCCTGTTGCTCTGTGCCTCAGAGAAGACTCAGGAATAGGATTTTCCCTGAAACTTGAATTTTTAAGCTCCTTCAGCTTTATACATGAAGTGCTATAGCAGTTTGACCATTTTGTGGCCCTCAGCTAGAATAATTTCAGTATATCACGATCTTTACTCTGGTCAAAAATAGCCACCACTGTATGCAATTAAAAAAAAAAAAATTTGTCTGGTTTTGGCTAATATTGTCTTGTTTCTCCTTTTTTTTTTTTTTTTTTTTGGTTTTTGTTTGTTTGGGATGTTTTTGGTTGCACTTCATCATTTTGGTTGCGCCAGTCTCTGTAACTGTTTCTGACAACATCGTTTTGTGTCTCAGTCTGCCTTGCTATCCATTCCTTTTTGATAGGCCTGGTGCATTTCTTTTATGATCATTCAGCATATTGCAGTTGGGTCTATTATGCTGTTATTTATTTTTTTAAGTAAACTGTATGTTTCTCATGTTGAATAACAAAACACAGAAACCTTATCATAATTCTAGGAAAGAAACCAAATGGTTTTCCATCAAGTTAAAAAAAAAAAAAAAAAAAAAAAAGAAAGGAGGAAAACAAGGAGGGGGGTAAAGCAAGTACATTTAGGATAGCTTCAGAAGGTCCTTTATTTAGGACCTAATTTACAGTTTGCAAGTTATGAGAATTACCAAAGCTTAGAAGAAAAGGTTTTCTGGGTTTGATTCTTCCTTTTTGTTGACTGAGATTTGTAACAGCTGGTAGGTAAAAACATTTTTGCTGATAATGCTAAACTGGGAGGAGTGACTGACACACCAGAAGGCTGCGCTGCCATTCAGTGAGACCTGGACAGGCTGGAGAGTTGGGCAGAGAGGAACCTGATGAAGTTCAACAAGGGCAAGTGTAGGGTCCTGCACCTGGGGAGGAATAACCCCACGCATCAGTACAGGATAGGGGTCGACCTGATGGAGAGCAGCTCTGCGGAAAAGGACATAGGAGTTGTAGTACACAATAAGTTGACCATGAGCCAGCAACCTATCCTTGTGGCCAAGAAGGCCGATGGTCTTCTGAGGTGCATTAAGAAGAATGTGGCCAGCAGGTCAAGGGAAGAGGTTGTTCTCCCCCTCAATTCTGCCCTGGTGAGGCCACATCGGGAGTACTGTGTCCAGATCGGTGCTCCCCAGTTCAAGAGAGACAGGGACTACTGGAAAGAGTACAGTGGAGGGCTATGAGGATGATTACAGGGCAGGAGCATCTCTCTTATGAGAAAAGACTGAGAGACCTGGGTCTGCTTAGCCTGGGGAAGAGAAGACTGAGGGGACCATATCAATGCTTATAAATACCTGGAGGGTGGGTGTCAAGAGGATGGGGCCAAGCACTTTTCAGTGCTGCCTAGTAACATGACAAGGGGCAATGGGCACGAACTTGAGCACAGGAAGTTCCACCTGAACATGAGGAAAAACTTCGTTACCGTGAGGGTGACAGAGCACTGGAACAGGCTGCCCAGGGAGGCTGTGGTATCTACTTCTCTGGAGATACTCAAAAACCCGTCTGGATGCGATCCTGTGCTACCTGCTGTAGGTGAACTTGCTTTAGTAGGGGGGTGGGACTAGGTGATCTCCAGAGGTCCCTTCCAACCCCTACGATTCTGTGATTCTGTCCAGTTAGTGGTTTATAGTTTCAACATTTAAAAACTTACCTTTGGAAACTCCCTCCAATGTGGATTAAGTTAAATAAAACTTTTTTTGTGATGTTACACTTTGACTTCTTTTTTTTGAAAGTTTGCAATAAAGTTATAAATAGGGTATTTTGAGCTGAAATACAGATTATAATTTTTTTCATAAACGTGCAGTGTTGTTTGTCATCATGTTATCTAAGCTATTTATAAACAACTCAGATACCTCAGGAAGATTAATCCTATTAGAATGCATTCTTAAGCATCATAATTGTGACAAATGATCTGTAGGCAACTCTTGTATTAACCAAATTTAAAATTTCCAGCTTACAAAAACCAGGTCATTCATTTATATGAGGTACACAGATCAGATCTCTTTAAGGGTGTCTGTGAAAAGCTTTGTCTGTATTTTCCCACTTCTTGTGAGCTTCAGTTGTGAGGATATTTATGTGAGAGCCAGTTCCACTTTAACATAGGGAGTAACCTGAGAGCCTGCCATGCTGTGTGTATTTCTCAGTGGCTTAGAATTTTTGATAGGTGATGTGTGACTACATAGAAAGCAACATGAAATATTTTATATTCTCTATTTTTAACTGTGCTTTTTTTTTTTCCAAAATTGGATAATGATGTTAGTATTATTCCGTAAAATATATAAATAAACAAAATTTTAAAACACACTAGGAAAGAGGAGTTGTAGAAGAAAGGATCCTGACCTTTGTCCCATGATTTGAGGTTAAAAAGATCAATGATTCTGCCACGGAAAGACTCTGCACCCAAGATTTCCAGTATGTACCGCAAGAAGCACAGGTAGTGAGTTCTTCAACCTTAATGATCAGCTGGTTTCTTAAGAGGTTATTATGCGCTCCCATTTTTGTCTGCTGAGAGGAGAGAAAGTTTGCGTGAGATGTACATTCAGTTTCTCAGTCTACCTCTCTGAACAAAATGTTTTCACATGTGCTGTAACGATTTGTGGCATTTAGGATGTGAAAATAATTATGCTAAGAGCTCAGTTATTCCTATGTTGAGCATGTATGTACACACAAAGGTGGGGATGGAGCAGGGAGCAGCATAACTAGGATGCAGGCTAGCCAGCAGTGTTTTACCACCACATGCAGTGGCAGTTCTTGTCCTTTCCTGAGCAGGGCTTCTCCAAACCAGAGATGTCCATTTATGCTTTTCACAGATCTTGAGATGGTCTCTGAATCCAGTCATCGTCCTGCACACTGCCCTCCTCTTCAGCTCTGTGGGTATGTGACTGCCTAAGCCATAGTCTGCTTAAAAAAATACAATAAAACTGTAGGTGCTGTAGGCTCAGTTCTATCACTGCTATAGGAACTGGTGTGTAATGCAAAGAGAATGTTCTGTGTTGTAAGCTTTGCAATAAAAGTATTTCTTGTGTTTGTCTAGCTCTGAGGTAGCTTTGCTGACGTGATTATTTCTATCAGTCTGTTATGATTCTGCAGTAAGCTTATTTACCAGTTGTTTTCAGGATGTGTGTTCCTAGCTAAAAAAAACACGTTTCCATCTGTCATATGCTTGATCGCGTTAGGTAAAGAAAATAACAACAAAAAATGAGAAAAAAACACTAAAAAGCTGTTTCATCTTGTGTAGAATATTTTTCAGAATGCAGTCTTCTAGGTATTGAAATCTGAAATGCTTGAGGCTGGACAGGCAGATGGAATATGAACCTTTGCATCTTAGTATCTTGTGCAAGGAGATGTGATTTTTAGGGAGACATTTTTCTATGTTCCTTCATTCCTCCACCCAAAACATATACTATACTTAATGATAGAAAAACGTAAAAAAACCCCAAACCAGTTCTTCTGGGTTTTGGCATACTCCATCTATTTTTCTTTGTTTCTCTGAAAAATAACTTTTGTCTTTATCAGTAATTTATGAAGAATATCAATTTTTCTGTAAAAATTAGGACAGAAATCTGTACAGGAGAGGGTGGTCATTGAAAATTAATTGAAAAGGTTACTTTGTGTTGCACCTTCTCTGTCCACCCCATCACCCCAACATCTAGCTGTAGCTTCTTGTCTGCATAGTCTGTAAGATCTGGGTGAAGACTGTACCTTTGATCAGAGAGAAAACAGCAATGTCTAATAATAGCTGATAGATTCTGCTGTGTCTTGTGCAAAGAGCTGAAATAAATGGCACCAAAAAACCCAGAACACAGGAATGTGATAAGAGATGGCCACATGTTGCTTACAAAAATTAGAAGCAAATCTGTAGTCTTTTCCTGAATACTTCAGCTTTCATGACAAAGTAATTTTAGGTGAATTTTAGAATTAACAGTCTATTTGTCCGTCCTAAAAAAAAAAAAAAAAAACAAAAAAACAACAACAACAAAAAAATCAACCTCCTAAAATGAATGGCCCTAAAATTCTACATTTAGAATGGCTTTGGATTACTAGACATAAAAAGAAATTAAACTCTTAAATACGTGGCAAAGATGTTACATTTTGAAATCCTTCGTAGTTAAAGTTTTATCAAGCTATCATTTACCATTTTGTTCTACATTAAATGTAGCGTTTTTCGGCGTGTTAAATTTCCTTTAATTGTATAAAAGATTGCTATACCTTTATTATAATACTACAGTTCTACATCCAGCATAGCATCAGGGTGACCGTAACAAGTCAGTCTGGAGATCCATTTAATCCCTTATTCTGTTTGCAGCGACGGCTGAAAGAAAATGGCTGAAGTATCTGTGTGGCTTCTTAATAATTTTTGAGCCCTTTTTTTTTGTGTCAAGCACATCAGGGCTGGATTGCATTTCAATGTGTTTATTAATCTTTAACAACCTTCTACTTCTCAAATATGTTCAGTCTCCCTTAAATCTAGATTCAACCTTTACCTTTCTAATCATCCATTGGCAAGGAAGTTCACAGCCCAACTATTTGTTGGATGATGAGTCACGTCATCTAGTTTTGAAGCTGTTTCCTGTTAGTTTCAGCTGTTGCCTCCTGCTCCTTATTTTTCAAGACAGAGTGAAGAATCAATTTTTATCACCTTGACCTTGAAGAGCATGTTTTTATAGACATTTGCTATTTCTCCCTTCAGCTATGTCTTTGGAAAGACACTGAAGTGTTTTTTCTGTAGGGATTTCTTGCACAGAAGTTATTCTTTTACCTTTGTTCATCTTAAGTTTCCCTTCTTCAAATCATTTCCAGTTCTACTGGTTTATACAATAGCAAAATGGGAGCTGTGTTATTGTGTTCTTTTCCTGAAAGTTCCTAACTTCTGGTTTACTTTTCTCAACAACTACTGGCAGGTTAACATTCCCCCCCCACCAGCACCATTTGTTGCTCTTTCTATTTGTCTACAGTGAATTTTATTTTAACTGTCATCTTATTTGCCACTCGGTATCCTGCATTGTTTTGTGGTTGATTCTTGTCTTTTTTTTACCTATAACTTATTAGAGAAGCTTGGCACCTTGCTATTCAGCTTGTTTTCAGACTATTTATTAAAGCATTGAACATCACTGGTACCAGCACAGACATATGCACAATTCCATTCCTAGAGACCTCCTTCTGCTGTGGGAACCAACTATTCCTTCCCACTTGTTTACCATCTCTTACTGATAATTATCTCAGCAAGGACAGACAGTCCTTTTAACACCTGGATGCTGTTTCCTGAAAAGTCTTTTTGGAATCCAAGTTAAGTGTTGCCTTCCAAGTTTTATTCTGCTGCTTCTGTGTGCTGAACTTCCTTGGCATTCTGAACCTCCTTTTTAATATTTTTGGGTGACTTTTAAAGGTCAAGTGAGTAAAACAGACATTGGATTTTTAATTTTTTTAAAGCTGTGTATTCAGAGGCTATGTTGCAAAGCTGAAACTGTATGTGGCCAAGTAAAGTATGTTAGTAGAAGGTACTGGTAGGGCTCTCTATTGTAGTCGTTGTTCATACAACCTTTTCTAAGCACTTGCCATGATAGTTCCAAAGAATTCAATTAACAGTAAAACACCATATGAAGATTGAAATCACTTTGTGTGCATGTTTTGAAAGGGAAATAGAAAACCATAGTTTCATTAAAGGAAGTAAATGAATGTTTTTAGAAACTATAAATCTATTCAGAACTTTTTTATGAAATATCCTCTTTATGATAATGCTGTGATGTGATTTATATGGCAGCAATTTTAGAGCACCTATTGACTTAGACGCTGGGGGTTTCTTTGTTGTGCTCCTCTGTCCACTGCTGCACTTTGCTTTAAGTTTTGCTAATCGTCGTTTCTACGTGGTAAACCAGAATTCTGCACAGAAGTCTTTTTGAACTCTATAATCACTGCGTATGCCTTCAGTCAAAAGTTCCAGTGGTGACCTGTTTGTCAGCTATTCTTACCTACAGAAGTATTCACTGGTGTTCTGAAGAGGGTGAGTAAATAACATACTGTTAAACAATGCCATTGATCAGTTATTTGAAAGTGCATGGAAGTAGAGTGTTGTTTAAATTTTGATATAGCAACAATGTGGCTAAATTTAACTGTGAACGAAACTAACTCTATGAACACAAAATTCAGAAGCTACCTCTAGTATTTGAGATCTTAATTTCATTCAGGTATATTAATATATATATAGCACCCATCTAAGACTAGAAAGCAATACCCTAGAATTTTGTTCATCAAGTGAGGGAAATTTGCAGGACTGTATTTTGATTTTGGTGGTATTTATGTGACTATGGAGTTATTCTCAAGCTCACCCCACCATCTTTACAGTTTGTCAGTATATGGTGTTTCTACCAGATACTTTTTTCAGTTCTTGTAATTACAGATGATGTGAGTATACCCAAATTATCTTGCTACATCTGTCCATGTGTTCATAGTTGTAGCTACAAAAAATGACTAGATAAAACCCCTAATGTTCATGGGTTTCCATAGCTGGTACAGCAAGCAACACTTGAGTTAGTTGGCTTTGAGCTGCAAATGTTGCTTTGGCTTGCCTAGGAGGAGCAAATCAGGTTTACTCTTGTCCCAACTCTTACTTCAAAGTCTTACTTAAGACTAACAGAATTACCTTTTTTAATTTTTTTCCAAATTCTTTATTAAATGTTAGAACAACCTTGTAATCTCTTACACACCCAAACCTTTATTCTTGTTACTTTCAGTTTCTTTACTTGATGTCTTTTTGGATTCACACGTCAGTATATATCTAAAAGAAAATAAGTTAGAACATATATCAAGAAATCCAACAGATGTTACTGAAATGTATGAGACTCTCATTTTCTCCCTTAGTGTACAAGAAATAATGGCTGTGTATTTGGTTTTTCTTGTACATTGAACAACAGGTATAATATGAATAACAGATGATAAACTTCTGCTATATGCCAAAAACTGTGTGGAATAACAACTGGATTACCCTGCAGTTTTTTTATTAACTTCAGAAGTGTCTAATTTGATTGTGCTATTTTAAATTCTGACTTTGCAGTCTTTAAGTGGTGCAATTGAACTTAGAATTTAAATTACAGAAAGGCGATACTGGAATAGCCAAGTCATGTAGTACTTCTAGTTCCAAAATGCCTCAGAGGGCTCTGTAAGCTTCTTGTAAATATTGCATGTGTCTGACCTTACTTTATCAGTTACTGAGAACAAGGAAACTCTTGGACTGCGCTAAAGATGTTAACAGAATCTGTGGACAGGTCTGAGTCTGAAATTGGAGCAGGTGGTTTGTTTGGCACTTGGCCACAGGTTTAAATCACCACTTCACCACTTCTCACCTGCAGAATAAACTAAGTGTGCCTTCTGTGAAAATGAGCAGGTCTCCCCATCAAAATAAATGGACTAAACCACATTTTCCAGAAAGCATCCAACTTTAATTCAAAGTTTTCACTGAAAGGAAAATCCAGTGGTTTTGTCTTGGTTTAAAATGATGCCTTATTTCCACCATGTATCAAGATTGTCTTCCTATGCACACCGGGGTTGTCCTTTGAAGAGTAAATTTTCCTCTTCCTCTTAGAATAGTTCAGTGCTATGATATCTTTTTGGAACAGAGGATGAAAATAAAACCCCTCAAAATACTACAATGTGTCAACATTTGTTCTGGCTATTTTCCTCCTTGTTACAGAAACAAGGATGTTAGAAATAGGCTAGATATGAAATGTCATATATACTTAAAAAATTGTGGGTGATTTTTTTGTCTCAATTCCAGTCATGCTCTTTTCATGTGGTCCATACATCTGTACCCAAACGTAGCCCCATAGATTTTAATGCCTATGGAAAGCTGGTCTGTAAGTGTGCCATCCTGACTTGCATGTGAAAACCCAGTGATTACTGTCAGAATGCTGCAATCAGAAATGCAACTTGGGAGTTCCACCGTGTCTGTCTTACATAATTTCAACGTGGAAAATTAAGGTGTTATGCATATGTACTTTTCATGCAAAAATTATAAATAGAGAAATCATTTGTTAAAATTGTTAGACAAAAAATGATTAAACACGCCTACAGGCAGGTTCTGAGAAAGAAATTTGTGTTCGACTTTGGTAAACTCAGCTCAGGATTAGTTCGTAATTTTAATGATAGAAAATTTTCGTTAAGTGTATCATGTATTGTTAGATGGCACTGTGTAGACTGGAGAAGTAGATGAGGGAGTGGGTTCCAATAATGTAGAAAATAATCTTGAGTTTTACTATGACAGGTGTGTCAGAGCAGCATTATTCTGCTAAGATTGTGTTTAGCCTATGTTGAATCGGTTATTTTACTCATAGATAAAAATTCTGTTTGATTAATACTGCCTGCAATACAGATATTTTTCCAGGAAAAAAATTGATTTCTAGAAGACATAAATTAATACTAGTGTTTTCCAGTCTTGATGGTTCTTCCTCCCGCCTGTGCCCAGATTGAATCAAGATTTAATCTGATTTCCTTTCTGTCACTTTAGAAACAGAAATTTATTTCATTGATGTCCTTTGTTACTGTATTAGAAGCTTTTCCTTAATTTCAGTTCCATTTCCATAACAAAATCCTCGCCCTGCAAAGACTTTAGAAGTCAATTTGGCTGTTTGTGTCAGTTTGCATGTGCGTAGACTTTCTCAAATCTGAGATGAAATTGTATATATTCTTAAATCTGATTTTGCTTCTAAGAAAAGTAAACATTTTGTGAGTCAGAAATTCCTTTCACTTGTTGCTTCTTCATTACAAATGTCAAATTCTTAACCTACTGTTAAAGCTTGCTGTAATTACTGTTAATAATTAAGATAGGACTTTAGTGCTTTCACTACAGCATTTTCAATGATCTTTACTTCTATTTTCAGTTATAGACTATACACCTGGGTTGTGTTTAATTGCTTTCAGCTCAGACTTTCTAAAAACTTGAAAAGAAGCAGCCTAAAAAGAACTGAAATGTTCAGACTGCAAGACTTACTGAATGCTTATTTCTTAAATGTTTGAGATATTTTGTTGTATATTATTTTTTTTAGTGCATTCCCACAGCGTAACTTTTTTACTTCAGGGCATGTTACAGTATGCATTTGTAATGAGACTGACTGTGTTCTTTCTTGCTCTGGTGCACAGGACTAGTGAAGTCAATGGACTTATGTGAGACTTGCTAAGATAATATTCGGGCTGTTAATCTTCAGCCTGACATGGAAAACTAGCTAATATTTAAGACTGAATTTATGGTTGTTGCTGCAGGTTCCAAAGTTATTTTATTCAGGTATTTTATATTTTTCTTTTTTTACGCTCTTGCTTATTTTCTTCCTTTGGAAAAGGATTGATTCTGAATATTGCCGACACTCAGGAGGATTTTTTTTTTTCCTGGATATAGTCATATACAACATGAATTGGTATTCATGCAATATAGTAACTCAAAACTCTGAAGAATTTTTCAAAGGGAATATGTGGAGTTAGGTTGAAAGGGTAAGGAGAATGTTTCTAGATGGTCTTTCTGCAGGGTAACAGGCTCAGTGCAAGATTAGATACACATTATTTGTATTGTTGCTTGCTCTGGAAGGAAAGTAAAAGAATCTTAACACAGAGTTTAAAAAATTGAAGAAATACAAGGTTTTTGAAAAAGTATCCCTATTAGATATCTGTTTATGCAGATTTTCAGTCCAACTGGAAGTGAGAGAGCTTTAACACCAACTCTACTTAGGGATATAATAAAATTTATTTAGGGAATAATCTCTTAGTCAATGATGCCTGTCTGTTATATGTTGAATTATAGGGATCTTTGTTGGTGGCAGACTGTAGGTGATACTTTGGGAGTTTCTTTTAGCTAAAGATATGTGATGAAGCTACAGAGGTGGCTGAGTTATTCAGAGAAAAACCTAAGGAGCACTGAACTTTTTGAAGAGGAGGGAGTAAAGAAAGAAGGTGTTTCAATATAAAATCATGTTTGCTGTTGGCTTTTATGGTAGGGAAGAAGGGACAAGGAGGACATGAAGGCAATATTATGTGGATTGCTCAAAAAAAAAATCTGATTATATTTTTTAAAAGTGAATTAAAGATGTGAGGAGATAATACATGGCTTGCCCAAAGAAGTAGGTTGGCTATGTTTAAAAATAAGTGCATAAGAAATGTAAGAAAGATGCAAAGATAACTAAAGATTGTTATTTAATGAGAAACCTGAATAAAGAGCCATGTGTAAGACATGTATCACTTCTGGAAGATGTGTAATTTCTATCCTACTTATCTTTTGGGAATAATTTCCTATTGGTTTGTACTAGCAATTTTAATGGCTTTTTGAAACAGCCTTCTCCCTGGCTGTTCCTGCCTTCTCTGTTCCTTGGAATGAATAGCCAACAAATAGCATCAGCTTACCACTTAGCTCAGCTGCACTTGGTTTTGGTGTAATATGTGTTGTACCATCCATGTTCCAGCTCTGAATGGCAGGTACAAAATAAATTTTACTCTTCACTTCTGATAGATCAAGGAGACACAGCAGCTCTGGCTCCACTTTAACCTTCCATTTTGTCAATTCTTTCAATAATCTAGTCTCATGTAGTCAAGTAAATATATGGGACAGGGAGGAAGAGAAGACAGAGGTTGTTTTGAGGGGAACAAGAGAGAGGGTAACCACTAGCAATAACAAAAAATTTTAATATTCAAACTTCATTACTATTGTAAGTTGATAATTATATCTGTAATAATGAAAAGAGCCTTACCTGGTGGTGTTACAGTGGTGGGGATAACTTGTAATGTATAATTCCTATTTGCAAACTTATAGTCTAATTTTGAATACTTACTTAACAACATTCATGTAACTTAGTTTATTAGCATGAAACATTCACATTAATGTTTAGAGAATGACTGCAAACCAAAGAACTATATATTATCGGCATACAAGTAGTTTTGTACAGAAGCAAGAGAAGTCACAATTTGACCTGCTATCTGTGTCATCAAGTATTCAGTAAGGGCAATACGAGTAAATATTACAATCCTGCTGTCTTTATGTCCATAGCTGCTGTACTCATTGTGCAGGGTTTGGGAGAATACTACATTCAGTCCAAACTGATAGCCCAAATAAATGGAAATTTATTAATTTATGGAAATTACGTTTAGTGGAGTATTTACATTCAACAGACAATATTAAGAATGTTCACCTTGAGCAGAAGTATGAAACATGCAATCAGTTACTATTCAGAGCAAGTAACTTAAGAAACTGTCACAGCTTTCTTGTTTAATAAATGAGACTGAAATGTTTTCTGGTAAAGCAGTATTGAACTAGACAAAATACTTCTTACAGCTGACTGCTGCTCTGTAGAAATTGGATGGGAAGAAAATGCCATTTTAAGTTTAAAAACAAAAACAAAATCTCTGTCACATCTATCAACTATTAATACATTCCTAACAGGTCTATTTAAATATGTTCAAGAACAAAAAGGTGATATACCTAGTCATTTTACATCATTCAAACTTAGAAAAACACAATTCCTTTCCAATGCTGGTTTCATTTCCAGTTTTTATTTTGGTTCTTGATCAATGATGTGATGTCCTAACAGATCTTAAATAAAGCTTTCTCAAACTGATCTGCAGGAAGAAGTGCAGAATAGATGCTACTTCTGTTAGTATGGGTTGTGGTTGGATTTGCTTGTGTAATGCTGTTAAAGGACATGTTTTTACTAAGTCCGTAAGAACAGATCATTAGTTGTTCACAAAGTTTCCTCGCTTGTATGAAATCTTTTCTGTAGAGGGAAATGCAAATCCGTAGTCAGATTTGTAGTTAAATTCTTGAAATTATTTTGCTCTTAATGCAAAGAAGTGTTTGCTTTAATTCTTAAGCTGTTATAGATGACAATTGTGAATACTGAGTTTTGAAAAGTGCTTCTTCCCTTCTCTGACTAAATCTTGTAATTTCTCTTCTTTGAATCCTAGAATACTTGGTTCGATCTTTTCCAGCAAGTACAGCACTGTTTTAGCCTTCAATGAAGTGCTTTCCATGCATGGAAACCCTTATAGGGAATTTGGCTATGCTTACACGCTGTTGAAATGCTCAGACCCACTATCACATGAAATGTTTTCCAGTATCTCTGGAAAATTCAGTTTTTATTATCTTAATGTCAAACAAAACTGTATGCTTGTGAGCTCAGAAGGAGTAAAAGTTAAATTCTGTGGTGTAATTTAGAGTAGCACAGGCTCCAGATGAATGGAGTAGTCTTCCTTATCTCTACAGAATTTTTTTCTTGCTTATAAAACATTTTATTCTCTATTATTTTTACATTCTGTCTTTTCCATGATAGTTTGATGAAAATAAAGCAGTTTGAAAATGGACTTTTTGTCAGCTCATCCTTTATCTGTTTTACTCTATAGAGATGACCATAAATCACAGTTAGTCTAATGCAGTGCCTGTTCTAGTTAATCCCCTCTTTTCTGTTTGTAATTAGCAGGGTTTTGTTTATTATTGTGATAAGACTATAAAATACATCATTGCATTTCCCCAAAGGAGTAGATGTATGCCATCAGCTTAGTACGTTAAGGTTAAGTGTTGGGGTATGAAAGAGAGGAGGAGAGATTGAAAAGAAAGTTTGTGATAGGTTTGTTTTTGATGGTTTTGTGTGTTCTGATCAGCCTTTTCAGACTAATTTTGTTTAAAACTCTGCTCAACTTCTGTAAATATTCTAGCACTCTGAAAAAGTCTTATTTTTGCAATTCTTTTAATGCTTTTTCTGTTGTAAAAAAAGTGGACTCTGGTGTCATGCATCAATTATATAGGCTTCTGAGGTGGGAAGGGGAAAGGAAAATAAGATGTTTAAGACCTTTAAATAACCTACTCAAAATAACTTTTTCCCCGAATGTTTCATTATTTTGATCTGACCTATATAGGTTAGAAGCAAGTGCCATGTCCTAATGGAAAAAGAAACATTCTTATTTTTCTAATGATTTCTAATGAAAGTATTGGATTTTACAGGATATCTATTTAAAACTGCTTGAAAGGTTTGGGTGAGTGAATGAAAGTGTGCTTGTCATGGGAACTTTCATTATTCCGTATGGGGATGAGGCCCACGCTGGTGATGCATTAGAATGATATTACATGGCCTTGGATGGGTATTACTTGTTAATGCTGCAGCACAACTATCACTAAGTTTGGGAAGACGAGACGTTGAATGATAAATACTGTATTACTGGGCAGTATATTTATTTTTTTGCATCGTTAGTTGAGGGGCTAAGCTTTATTTCCTAAGTTAACACAGAAATCGAACAGGCAGATAAACTTGTATTTTAACATGGTTTCAGAATAGCTTTTTATAGAGTTCAATGTTGAAATGAAGGGAGCAATCCTATAACATACTTTTTGCTAAACTGGTATGCTCTTATTGTTAAGCAGAGAGAAATTCATAGAAAGTGGCTTCCTGAATCCTACAGGATTTTGTGATTCTCCAAAATAGTGTCTGCCTTGTTGGATATCTTCTGAGTCTATCACTGAGTGAATAATGAGGCTTTTACATACAGATGAACTGCGGTCATAATCTTAACTTAGAGTAATATTTTTTCCCTCATTTTGCAAACTGATAAGGGATAACAGCTTTACCACCCACTCTGCTGAAGTTCTTGATGTTTTCTGTTTTCAACTGTAAAGCAAACATGAGGACAACTGAGAAAATGGGCTTCATAAATTCAAAGCACATTTTTCAGTAATCTGTTGGAGGAAGGTGCAGGCCTGTGTGCCCAGAAGTTTAGTGATTTTACAAAATTAATTCAAAAGGTTTCTGTGAGGTGACTGCCCATAAGTATATTCCCTTTTTTATTATTTAACGTTATTTTAGGTCAGTCTACTATCATTTCCCATACAATCCTTTCCAAAACGTTGGGAGTGCTGCTCTACAATTACCTTTGAATCCTGACTTCCGAATATTTTTCTGAAATACTGCATCTTCTGAAATACTTTTATCTTTTCCCGCTTCACTCGGAGAGTTCAGTTTTCTGGAGTTTAATAACTTGTAGTTTTTGTGCTTCTGCATTACATGGATTCAGGTATTGAGAGTTCGATGCCTGGTCTCTCATTGTAATACCTTCTTGTACACGAAATTTTTGAATGGTTTGTAATCTAGTTTTCTGCCATTTCCTTACTGAATTCTGGATCTTATGTCATGTTTGTTATAGAAAATAACAATTTTTTTCTTTAAGACTACAAGTGAAATGGTGTAGAAATCGCTGAACTAGTGATTCTTCTGAAACTGTTTATTGTAGACTATAAATCGCTGGGAAAAATAAACAACCTACTTGTTCTTTACATACTTTGTTATTTCATATGAGTTTTCTAAGGTTTCCCCTCCTCTGTTTTATATATTTTATTACTAATCAAATTATGGAGAAATTGAATATGAAATGCACAAAAGATATAGAAGAACACCCAAAACACTCTTGAAGAAAAATCCAAGATCAAATTAGTGGAATAAATTATAGCACTGATTTACATCACAGGTGCAAGGGAATAAAAGTGAAGAAAGAACATTTCAGGATAAATTACTCAACAGGTATGATACTATGCTACACTGCCACTCAAGTAACTTCTGATTTTTTTATTAATTAGCATTTGAATCTTTGTAGAGGTTAAGCTTTTGCAGTTTGGCTGTTGGGGGTGGAAAAAACAATTATCAGCAGTGCAGATGTTATCTTAGAATAGAATCATAGAGTGGACTTCTAAAGGTCACCTAGTCCAACCCCTCTACAATAAGCAGGGACATCTCTAACTAGGTCAGGTTGCTCAGAGTCCCATGAAGCCTCACCATGAATGTCTCCAGTGATGGGGCTTCCACTACCTCTCTGGGCAACCTGTTCCAGTGATCCACTACCCTCATATTAAAGAACTTTTTCTTCTGTGTTAAAAAAGTATAAAACAATTTCTGTGTGTGAAAGACATGAAGAATAGAAGACCATAACTTTACTGCTGGTAAGGGAAGAAGGCAGCATGTTTTTCACTCTTGAGAGGATGACCCATATTACTCGTATCTAGTCAGGGACTGAGGTTCTGTTCAAGCTTGGCAGCTTAAAACATCGATTTTATTTACAATATTGCTCTATTACTGGCTAAATAACGTTAACATCTAGTCACAGAAGACAAGGGAGTGTGACAGGGCAGTGGTGGTAATAAGGCCATAGAAAATGAGCATTTCTTCCAACTGGCCTTACTAAAGGCTGAGCAAATGCGTTAGAGGTCCACCAAAGGAGCAGTGTCATGCACTCCTAAGTATTAAAAAATACCCAGCCCCTCTTTACGGTTCAATTTCAAGCCAAAAGGGATTCATCATGCAGAATTTCTCTAGTCTTTCTGGCTCTTCTTAAATGCTAGAAAATATTACTGGGTAAAAGATTTAATTTATGTACTCTTAGTCTTTTAAACGTTCCCTAAATTTTTATTCACATAAAGCTTCCAGTCCCTACAAGATACTGAAAGTTGATTTTTGATTTTGGCTTTGTATTTGAAAATGATTACTCAGTCTTGTCTTTTCTTCTGGTTTTCTGGTTTTCAAGTGTTTCATTTGGAGAGATTTAATAACTGAATGTTCAGGCCACTTTGCCCTGCCCCAGTCTGAACCATTGTACAATGGAAATCAGATTTAATTACCTCATTTTGAAAATGAATTTTTGAAACATTAGTGAAAAAATTTTGTCACTAAAATGTATGTCATAATGGTTCAAAGAAAGGCCTTGTTGAAAGTGAAACAGATGAAACAGGTAATCTCTTCAGAAATAATGAGTTCTTAGTAAGTTTGAATATTGTTGAGTTATTGAATTGACAGGTTCTGCCCCAGAGTTCTTTCTCCAATCGCTTTATGAAAAAGAAGTGCTCAGAAATGTTACAATACAAAATTCTTATACAATAGAAAAAATAACAGTAACACTATTATATCAGATTTATATGCATATTTTTCATTCATTTTTGATGAATAAAGTGGTAAAATTACAATAAGCAGCAGTGACAATCAATGTTTCTAGAGCAACTATTTTCTTATGAAAATCATAATTCTAAAAGGCTGAAAAAGTCAAAAGCAAATTTATCAGGTAATTGTTACAAAATAGTTGCATAGTAATGCAATACAATTAACCGTAAAGGTTCAGAATGGTAAGATTGGCATGAAAATCTGTATCTGTTATACAAGTGCTGATTCTAACATTTTGTGTCCTGTGCCCTGCGGATGCTGCCTTCTTGTTGGAAAGTGCCTGAAGGATATTAGAGTGAATTAGAATGGTCCACTTCTCACTGCATGCATGTGGCTGTGTATGGGTATGCTTGTAATGGAATGCATGCTCATTCAGAAAAGGGATGAAAATAATTGCTGATTACTTTTAACCTTTCTTTCCACGCATATTGGTATGGAGGCTTCCTGGGTCTGTCTTTTATGTTAGTACTATTTACTGTCAAGATTATTGCTTATTAATCTATAAGTTAAGCCTGATTTGCATTTTATATATATTTTTAAAGTGCATTTATATGTGTATACTTCATATACACATACTTACACATACACACGTTTATACCCCCATTTATGTATATATATATACACACACAGACATACTTGTACATACACAGGAATAGCTATATACATGCATACATACACTTACAGAATTATGTCTTAGAATGCAACAGGAAAAAAAGAAACCTGCTAAGCATATACAAAGAGATAGACACTTCCACTTTTTCCTCTTGGAAAATGTCTGGAACTTGTGAAAACTGGAATATAAATCTCCACTTTATCCAAGTGTTACAGCTTACTCGAGTAAGTAGAATCTGGCCTGGGAATAAAGTGCCTGAAAGAAAAAAGCCTTTTAATTGTCCTCACAGTTGTTAATCAAAATAGAGCAATTAACAGTACTTGTTATAACAGTTCTTGAAATAAGTATGGCATATATTTATAAATGTTAAAGATGCGTGGAGCTTTCTAAATCATATAGGATTATGCGTTATAATTAATTCTATGGAAAACCACAATTCTTTTCAGTTCAGAATTTGGTGAAACTTGAGGGCAATTTAAAAAGGTTTTTGTTTTGTTTTCAAGTAGCAAAATGTTACTATGTATCAAATGAGCAGCCAGCTGTGAAAATGTCATCTTTTACATGCAAATACTGTCTCTCAAATAGATAGTTTGAGATTTCCACAGCTTTTTGCACATTAAATCATTTGGTTCTTTCTAAGCGACCTAAGTCCTGCAAACAGAAATAAGGAAGCATAAGAAAAAGTTGCCTAAAACACATGTTGAAGTGAAGTGGTTTGGTTTTGATAGGGAAAGAAAGTAATTATCAGCCAAGACAGTCTTGTTTATTGGCATTGTATTGGGTCTAGCCAAGATGGAGTTAATTTTCTCCATAGCAGCCCTCATAATGCTGTGCTTTGTAGTGGCAGCTAGAAAGGGATTGATGAGACACCAGTGTTTTGGCTATTGCTGAGCAGTGCTTGCATAGCATCAAGGCTGTCTCTCCAACGTTGCCCTCTCACCTGGGGGTGTGCAAGATCTTGGGAGGGGACATGGCCAGGACAGCTGACCCAAACTGGCCAAAGCCATATTTTGTACCGTATGATGTCTGCTTAGCAATAAAAGCTGAGATAAAGGAGGAGAAGGTAGACGGGGGGGGATGGGGGGGGCGGGGCGGGGAGGACGGCATTACGTTTGTCTTCTGGACCAGTTGCTACACGTATTGAAGTCCTAGTTCCCGGGAAGTGGCTGGACATCACCTGCTGATGGGAAGTAGAGAATAAATCTTTTGTTTTCCTTTGCTTCTGTCTGTGGCCTTTGCTTTTGCTTTTATTAAACTGCCGTTGTCTTGAACTACAAGTTTTTTCCGTCTTATTTTCTTGCCCCCCACTGCCCTGCTGAGGAGGGGAGTGATACAGAGTGGCTTGGTGGGCATCTTGTGTCCAGCCAAGGTCAACCCACCACAGGCATTATTCTCAGGCTTTTTGACTGGAGATGTTGCTAGCTCACCTGCAATGACTCATTGGTTAGCTGTCAGTGCGTAAGGCTCCTATTTTCATATACATTATTAGCCATGTTTATTCAGCTTGCCCTCTCAAAAGACATTCAGATGTAGAAATTCAGTTGAATTTTACTTTCATAACTCATTCACTGTTATGTAGGATTATGAAAGCCCTACTAGTGCTCTGTTAAGAGGCAAATGTCTTCCTGTATAAAATTGAAAGCAGATACTTCTTTTAAAAAATCTGTACCCAAATAAAGCATTATAGAAAATTCTGTTTACTTGCATAAAAAGGCCTACATGTACAATCTATGCTGTCCTGCATTATGATTCCTTTTAAATCACATAAGACTGGTAACAATACTGAACGTTTTATTCCACTTACAACTGTCACCCTGGTCTGATTGAAATGGTACTCCTGTGTAATCACTTGCTTGATCACATACCAACACAGTTGGCATTATTCCTTCCCTATATATGCAGCTGATCAGAACTGTAATAAATGTGCTGCTCTGTGTACATTCCCAAGGTTAGAGCTAGGTTGAGCTTTTTTTAAGGTAATAGATCTATATGTTTCAAAATAACGGATTTTTCAAACTCACTGGTAGTGACCTGAGTATTCCTCGATCAGCTTTTTCATTCAGCAGAGGAAAGCATTTTCTTTGGCCTCAGGAGAGAGAGGTGTTCTCCATCAAAATAGTAATTTTTCCTTCTTCTCAAGAGAAAAATACCTTTCGGTATCGAAGTACCTCTCATAACCCAGAGTAGGAAAGTACCTCTTGTAAGTCCAGAGAGGATTCTTTACTTCATTGCATGTTCTTGAATAACAAAGTGATGACATAAATAGCTGAACAGAGACAGAGACCATATACTGGGAAGGGAAGTGCTGAGACAGTTTTTTAAAATTCTCTTGATGCTCCTGACTCTGTTGGTGGTAACAAGGATGGACAAATACATGCTATCTGTTCACAATGTATTGTACATGGGACTTTATTCTTAATTGTTAAAAAACCAATAGAAATCACTGTTTTCACTATTGATGTTAATACTATTTGGCTAAGGATGCATTTCAGTTGTCAGGTTCTGGCTAAAAATGTTAGACATTGATCACATATGAGCTGATAATCCTTCTGGAGGAAGTCCATCCTCGCAAAGCGAATTGTTCCTTAGCTGCTGATAATGCTCTATTCCTATATGCAGTTATGAGTACTCTTATATGCAGTTTGCTTATGATCTTACATTAGAGAAGTATAAGACTTTTTTAATTGCCAAGTCAAATTTTTATAAAATTCTGAGTTAGTAAGTGCAAAGCGGTACAGAGATTTCTCTTAGTTAGGCAGTGCAAGGCCTTTATAAACTATTCTGCTTACAATCATGGCATAAAACAGCTTTTGTCATCATATGCAAATCCCAATCTGGTCTCCAGTCATTGAGGATATTATCTGGATTTGCAGTGATGCACAGAAAAATACAGTTCTTTCTACATGTTGTTGGCAGGTTTTGACAGACTTAATCCTAATCTCATCTAGTATGTTTCATACTATTGCCAGGGAAAGTATTAATTTTCTTTCTATTCATATACCTGTAGCATAAATTTGAAGCATTCTCAGGTGTTTGTCTTATTATGAATTCCCATTTTAAATGTATACAAAGATTAGCTTTGCATCACCATTTGAAATTTTAAACTTCAAGGAGAAGAAAGGCAAATAGATCTTTTTTTTTTTTTTTAAATTAGAAAAGTATGTGTTTAAGAAAATACAGTGAAAAGAAGTCTGTGTCCCTACTTTTCATCTCTGACCCTTTCCCTGCCTACATTGGTGTGAGGTTATATTTGGTCATTGTTCCTGTGATGTTAAAACAGCCTCTCATGTTGTGGACAACTAGAGAGGAGACGGCTTTCTGTTCACATTGCTCTCTTACTCTTTTCCTATTACACCCCACAATTAGAGGAGATCAGGGTATTATAAGGACTCAACCCTGTCCTTTCTCAAATATTTGTTAGGACCTGCAGGTCAAGGTGATTAATTTGAAGCAAGGATTTCATAGCATCAGGGAGACATCTCTTGACTTTCTTCACACATAATTGTACAGAGACTCATTTAAGACTTCATGACAGTGCCTATGCGACCCATTTTGTAAATGCTTCTGCTTTTCATGCTACCTGATATTTTGGTGGGAGAACCGTGTTATACTGCATATACTCCATGCTAGTGTGGACCTTATCTGTAAAGTTACAGGGCTCATTAAGTAGTATGTTTTGCCGTATAAAAGTATTCCTAATCTGGTCTTGTTATCATTAGAATTTTGTACCAAAATGATCCTTCCATGTAAAAAGGTTTTCAGAATTTTTGCTAGGCTGCCCATCTCTCGTTGCAATGGAAAAAGCGTTGCAAGCAGGCTTTTTCTAGCCACATGGTACTTTTCATTCACTTGGCATATGCTCAGGAGTTCGGGATATCAAGTGCTTTAATTTGGAACAAATACTCTTGGTGAGAGTAAATATGGCTTGTTGGAGATAATTAAATAGAGGAGTTGCATCTGGTTGATATATAAAATTTTGTATAAATAAATTCCAGCAAAATTTACTGTCAAATACTTCATAATTTATCAACTACTGAGATTCTGATTTATTTTTTTGTTCAGCACAAACCATAAATTCTTTTTACTCAGGAAGTAATGGTTAGAGTTAATCTATTAAATGGAGGAATTATTCCCCAGAACAATGGGGGAAGAAGCTGGATTACTGAGCTTGCAGCCTGTGAAGGTCTGGGTCTGGGCAAGTTGGAAACAATTTTTATTTTACATTTAGACATTTCTTCTTCCTTTGACGAACCCGTAGGTGGATTTTAATGCTTGCAAATACATTTCTTTGAAATTCTTTGCAGGCTGTTCGCTGTAGAGTAGCTGTATTTTCAGGCTAGAATCAGTTATGTCCAGCCAGAGGATACAGATTCTGCAGCCATAAAGGCTGGGTGCTCATTTTGCCTGAGACTGTACAAAGCTGTTCAGGAAAAGTGTGCTTTGAGATCCTTTTTCTTTTCTAATGTGAAATGGTGCGACTCTTACTCATTTTTAAATGCTAGGTTATACGCATAGGTGCAAAAGATGATTTTTGATTGTTTGGAATGCGAATCCCTTGACTGCATGATGTGTCTTGCAATGTGTCAGGGTGACCTGTGGGGGGGGTTATGTTGTGTCCCACAGTTGGCCATAGGCTGTTATACTGGCTCTTGTCTGCAGATTGTGCCCTTGAGCATGATTTACCAGGAGGAGAGACAATGCCAGGTGCCATATGTTGTATCTTGTATCACAACTTCTTACTCTGGGTCCAGTTAAGGCAGGATAGAAAAACTGCCTCATCGCCCCACAAATTCGTATTTGGTTTTGAGGATGGGAAGCAGAAAACAGAGGCATTGTACCAGTAATACAAGTCTCTGCAGACTTGCTGTCCTCGGTCCCTTATGGGTAAATGAAAGTAAGGTAGACGACCATCACACAAGTCAGAGAGGGCCCTTCTATCATTGGCTGTTGTCTCTGTCATGTGTTTGGATAACCACAGATCCATGTGAAGTATTTAGATTGATTTGCAATTCTGTTAGTAGTCTAGAAAATACAGCTTCGATCAAGAATAAGGGAAAGATGAAAGCGAATGAAGATTTTTATTCTCTTCATTGGTATTCAGAATCTGTTATTTCAATATAAAGCTGTCACAGTCTGCTAAACAGCTGCACGAAGTTTGTTACATCTTGTACCTCAGATTCTGCACACTAAGCGATAAATGCCTTGAGGAGGCACAGAATAATGCAAGATGAACAACTAACAATAGTAACTGTATAATAGTGTGAACCTTTTGCCCTTCGTGCAAACAAACTGTAAGTCAAATAGAGTTTGCATTCTCTATTTAGTATTTCAGTTTTCGGGTAGCTCCTGTGCCTAAACTGGTGCAGTGGAAGTAAGAATTTAGGTAAAAATTTGGTCTTTATCCATCACATATTTATCCCTTGAAGTGTGAAAATATATCTGAAGAACCCGTAATTATACCTAATTCAAGTCACTGTAGCAGTTTGTGTCCTGTCTGTTCACATGGAGAATGTAGAATATAGCTAGACTTGCTGGTGACAGATAGCTGTTGATCACAGCTTGAACTGAATAATAGCCTTACCAAATCTTCCAGTAACATTTTAAAATGTATTTCAGCATATCATTCTTTTTACTTTCTTGTTGTCTAATGAAAGGACTGTGGAGTCACAAAAATGGGTTTCTGAGCTTTTATCCCTCCTTGCTCATCTTCGTGTTTGTTCTTATATTATGTGACATGATCACAGCTATGCAGCCATCCAGGGCTGGATTTGAGTGCCTGTAGTATGTGAACTAATTGAAGTCAAAAAGACATTAATAATTTTTATTACAGTTGGTAGATTTTCTTAGAAGTGATAAGTAAAAAAAACCTGGCATGTAAAGGCGTGCAGGGATTATTCTTTTAAAAGAGTGAATTTGGATTTGGGTCACTGTTGTGGATAATGAAGCATTACAAACATAATTTATTTCCATTTTTACATTGATAGACCATTGTATTCCTCCTTGGCACCCAAAGGCAGTAAGTCATCTTTGTCCATGTTTTGATTGACAGAAATGTAACAGTTAGCCTAAATAAATGAAGTATAGACTTCAGCTGTTGAAGGCAGCTGCCCAGCTTATAGTTGGAGATAGTACTCGTCTGTTATTAAAATGTGTGCAAAATACAGGTAATGAGCAATATTTGGGTCATATGAATTTGGATCGATGAATTGAATTATTATCTCATTTATGTTAAGTATTAACGGAATTATTTTCCATGTTAGAAATGACACTAGCTCATATACGTGTAATAAATGCTAAAATCTGGTTTGCTTGTAGAGGACACCTTTACTAGCGGGAAAAAAAAAAGAGTTTAACGTAATAGTCCTGATGGCAGGGCTATTGCTGCAAGGGAGGTAGGTGAATTCTTTTTCTGTGCTGGACTATGTAGTCTGGAGAGTAACTTGGGAAGAACCTATGTATCAGTACCTCAGTGTTAGTAAGGATCTGTCTGCTTTTTTTTGAACAAATTAGGGTACATTCCAAGATGAATCATGATAAAGCAAAGCTACATCTGGTTGGAAAATGTATGTCGAGTAATTGTTTTCTTTTGCAACAAGATCAGTATCCTGATCTAGTTCTGATGTTTTATATTTATTTTTATTTTAATGGCAGTACTAAAGCTTAGCATTTGTGAATGATGCCAATGTGGAAGAAGTTGTGAACATTTTTGGTTACAGGATAATAATTTTGACAAATGGAAAGTACAGTCCATGAAAATGCAAAATACTGTGATTGGGAAGGTGAATTCTAAAGTGTAAGTAATGCTGAATAGTAAAATTGTTCTTAATATTTTATGTCTGATTCCCTTAAATAAGTTAATAATGTGACAGTTGGAATAACAGAACTCTAGTTTGCATTTAGCTAGGAGGTGTTGTCCAGATTTTGAGCCTCTTTTTTAAAAGAAATTAATGGTACGTTGAGTTGAAGACAAGAAGAGCAACAGATGATTTAAATAAAGAAATAAATAAGAAGACATTAATGGATTATATTTATTGTGTCATATTAAAGAAAACTCCAGAGTATGAGCATAACATTAAAAATGCAGAAGAGTCTTGTAAAGCAATTGGTCATTCTCAGAGAACGCTGTGTGTGGGAGGGGAAGAAATTGTCTGTTTGCACTAGCTCAGGTGTTTGGATATTAGGAGGGGAATCACCATCCAAAGAAAATTAAACAGTAAGAAAATTTTCTTGTGTTTGAGATTTTAAGGTAGTTACTCAAATACCAAGCGTGCCACTGGTTGATCACTCATTATCCTTTTGCAGTGCTAAACAATGTGTAAAGGGTTGTATTTCTCACAGTAAGTCACAAATTCCTTTTTCTACCTTCAGTTTCTTTTGTGATGGTATTTTCTCTCTTTCCATGACAAAATGTTAATTATGGTTGTCAGCATTACATAATTCTAATGTTATTTAATGTTAGCATTAACATTAGTTAAAGCTCCCTAAAAAACAATAGCAGTGGTCTGTGATTTTGGGGTTGGTTGGGGGTTTTTTGTTCATTTTGTGTTAAGATTTTATGCAGTGATATTTTTGGGTAGGTCAAAAAATAATTTATATAAAAGATCATGCAACCCTAATTTGTCAGTTCAGAAACATAACTAGGAAAGAACAATGCGCCTTAAGTCATTATATGCTTAATTTATAAAAACATTGTTATAGTAAAGACTGTGATATCTATCACTTGTCATATATACTGTTGCTGTGTAAGATGCTATTTTATGTATAGTATAGGTTTTCTTAATCACCTTATGAAAGAATTGACTACATCATAGTCTAATCATTACGTTGTTAAATCAGGCAGACTTCTAGAGGGAAGAATCTGACAGCTCACGATCATCACATTTGTAATCAATTAGTGATATTCAGTGAAGCAGTTTAAGGGCATCATTTTAACCTGCTAACACATTGCAGGACACCATAGTTACATCCACTATAGGTCACAAATAAAACAGACAAACATATATTCTGGGAAAGCTAATATACAGTAATCATCTGCAAAAGAACATCTAAGTAGCAAATGTTAGGGCTCAAGCAAAAAGTCTGAGTGCTGTGCTACATGATTGCTCTTAATGATCCATGAAAATGGAAAGGATTTCACAATAGGGTCTGAAAACGCAGCTTTTGTAAAAGCACCAGACCCAAACCTTTCTTTGTAAGGTGGTTTGGATGTATTTCTTGCTGTGGATATCAGCTGCACCTGAGAAGATAAATAAAATTAAATTAACTTTGGTAATACTTTTGATCATTCACTTGGGTCAGGGCAATCCCAAGCACAGATACAGGCTGGGCGATGAGTGGATCGAGAGCAGCGCTGAGGAGAAGGCCTTGGGGGTGTTGGTGGATGAAAGACGGAATATGAGCCAGCAACGTGTGCTCACAGCCCAGAAGGCCAACCGTATCCTGGGCTGCATCAAAAGAAATGTGGCCAGCAGGTCAGGGGAGGAGATTCTGCCCCTCTGCTCTGGTGAGACCCCACCCGCAGCGCTGCATTCAGCTCTGGGGCCCCCAGCATGAGAAAGACATGGACCTGTTTGAGCGGGTCTAGAGGAAGGCCACGAAGGTGATCAGGGGGCTGGAGCACCTCCCCTATGAGGACAGGCTGAGAGGGTTGGGGTTGTTCAGCCTGGAGAAGAGAAGGCTCTGGGGAGACCTTATAGCGGCCTTCCAGTACTTAAAGGGGGCCTGCAGGAAAGGTGGGGAGGGACTCTTTATTGGGGATTGTAGTGATAGGATGAGGGGTAATAGGTTCAAACTGAAAGAGGAGAGATTGAGGTTAGATATTAGGAAGAATTTCTTTACCATGAGGGTGGTGAGGCAGTGGAACAGGTTGCCCAGAGAAGCTGTGGCTTCCCCCTCCCTGGCAGTGTTCAAGGCCAGGCTGGATGGGGCTTTGAGCAACCTGGTCTAGTGGAAGATGTCTCTGCCCATGGCAGAGTGGTTGGAACTGGGTGGTCTTTAAGGTCCCTTCCAACCCAAACCATTCTATGATTCTATAATACTGTGATTTATAAAGCTGTAATATAAATTATCTGTGTGACTTTTGTAATTGACTTGCTGAGTTGAGAATGCAGAAAGTAAAAGCCTATTCAGGAGTGTTTCAGTGAATCTGGCAGATATATACACTTTTTTTTTTTGCAGTATGCATTTATTGTGAACATACTTCTTTAGCTTCTAGATGAGATTAAAATAGGGAGAAGGATTGATTCCCCTCAAAAGTAATTTGGGGAGTTGTGAATTAACTCTTCAGATTCAGGAAGTAAAAGTTGTATTTATTGAACGACATCTGGCATCATAACTTTGTTTCAGTTATTAAAAATGTGAGCTCAAGAACAGTCTAAAGCCCTTGAGTAACATAAAAAGCTAGAATAGCAGGGCAATGACTGTGGTGTAAAGCTCTAAGTTTCTAGATGGGACTCCTGATCGCTGTGGTCTCATCTTTTTTGCAAATGTGAGGTGAGTCTCTCCAGTCCCATGGTTGTTTTGTGGTTACAGCTGGAGATACCAGTTACAGCCTGCTGGAATGAGAACAGTTTCTGAAGCCTCACAAGTTTCCTGTGGGCCTTATTTTCATATGAATTTTGGTGTATTTTCTAGTAAACTCACTGTCAGTGGAGACTTGTTTATTCCAAGATCTTTTCCATGATGTGAAACAGCTCACAGGTGTGACCTTCTGAGCTCAGTAACAAGTAGCATAAAGCTTTTATTTGTTTGTTTGATCCTGTACCAGCATGTCTAAGGATTGCAGGTTCACATTCTTACATACATGCACTTGAAAATTTTAATGGGAAATATTTTTAATTAATAGAATATGAATATGTTAATGGATATATTGAAGAAATGCAATTGTCTCCCACATCCTACTAAGGACTTTGAGGATGTAGCAGTTGTATTAATTTAGTTAATTCCTCTGTTGTTTCTGAGCTATTTCTTATTTTATAGTTTTAAAATATCTTGCGTTTGAGATACTTGATCTTTCTCATCCGCTTACCGCTCAAAACTGAATCTGTTCAGTAGAGCTCTTGAAGTATCCAGATTGAAGACTCCAGCAATCTTACACTGGAAAGAAATGTCACTCTCTTTATAATTGGTGTCTTAGGGAGAAATAGACCACTTGAAGATCCATTTGACAGAAAAATTCTGGTAAGTATTCTTGCCTCTTTTAATAAAGTTGATGACAAGGATCAGGAACCCTCTAAGGCAGGATCTCTTTAGAAAATCTGAGCACCTCTGCAGGACTCTTAGAAAAAGACTTTATACAGAACCTTTTCCCTGTTTCTTTGTCAGGAGTTTCCTGTTTTTTTGCATCTTGGCTCAGGTGCTGTTCCTTGCAGTTCTTTGTCTTTTGCACTTTTCTTGGCTATTAAAAGCTTGACTGTTTGCTTTAATCTACTGCAGTGATCTTGCAGTGTGTGACATAACATACATGTTGGAATGAAATGGTGTGATTTGTGAGCTCTTGGAGGACTGAAGCATGAATCTCAAAATGCTTAGCTATGCATTTATGACTTTTGAGTTTTTATGATTGCATGAAATGTAGTTAAGTACATCATAGTTGCATGAAAGCCTCAGAGACCGATGGCTAAAATTATTTAAATTTGCACAAAATTAGATATCTTTCTTCAAAACTGTGTGCACCAAACAGTGTATATACCAGACAATCATTTATTTCTCTTTTCGAAGACAACTGCTGCACAGGTCTGCCTGGGATCTCAGTGCAAATTTCTGAAGAACAAATAAAACTGCTTCTGATAAAAGTCAATGATTATTACAAAAGTGAAAAATACTTAGCTACAGTATAATTTGGAATGGAGTGGGATCTCCTGTGTGTGGAGTAACTTGATAGGTTTATGTCAGTTGTGCAGCCTAAGAACTATTTCTCTGTAAATTGGTGTGCAGAGGGTGATAGGTTTTTTTAGCAGCATAGTTTGTTTTTTAAATGTAGCTTTAAAACAAATTAATCTTAAAGGACAATTCCTCTTGTATTTAGGCCAGTATCCTGATCCAAGCAGAGATGATTTGCAGTGCTGTAATTGTGCCTAAAAAGAGGCCTTAAAAAGAATTTAACATAGTGGAAAATCCACAAGTAAACTGGTTCTTATACTGCCTAGTCTTGTTCTGACCATTGCAGGCTATGAATATCAGTTCATTTGTTTTCCAGAGAGAAAAGGTGTCGTGCTTTGTATGTGGGAAGCTGTCTTGGTTTGAAAAGACAGGTGTCTGTGGAGGAAGGCAGGAGCCTCCCTTGAAATGGAAAGTGCAACCCCCTTCCCTCCAAATTATTATAATTTTGAAATTAACGGGCGTTCAGGCAAAGATATGGGGAATAGGAATAACAGTTCTTTACTAATATATATATATATATAACAAACAACCCCCTGGTTTACACTGACAGAGTCAGGAATACAACCTGACACCCTGTTAGGGTGGCAGTAGCAGTCCGATAAGATGCTGGCTGCAGTCCTCCTGAAGCGATGGATGTAGTTCTGTGGAAGCAGCAATCAGGTAAAAGAGTCTGGTCTTCCTCCGAAGGTCCAGTGGTAGGTAGGTAGCTCTTGTCCTCTGGAACTCCAGTGGGGGGAAAAGCTTCTCTCGGAATCCAGTGGAAGGCGGCTGCTAGGGTGTTCAAAATCTCCGTTTTTATTTGGCATGGACTGCTTGGCTCCTTCCCCCCCCCGCCCCCCCGGGCGGAGCATCTCACAATGGGATGGGGAGTCGTGAGGCAGTTCCTTAATGGGCCATTAACAGGAGATAGCCCAGGAGCGAGTTATCGATGGGTCAGGCGATAAGGCATTGTTGTGCCCATTGACAGGAGATAGTCCAGAGGGGGGGAGGCAGGGAGCACCGCCCCACCTGGTCTCAACAGCTCCTGAAGATGGTAATAGAATATTTTTTTTTCTTTTGGCACATTTTACACTGTAACCCAGGACAGAAGCTTTGTTTAAATAATGAAAAATATTGACATGAATTATGAAGGAAATGCCAAAGAGGTTTAGCCTCAGCTACCAAATTCAAGTCCTGAACTCCAAGTCTGTGATCAGCTTTCTGTGCTGTTAGATTTGTAGTGGGAAGGCCTATCACATTTTTAAAGTAATAGAAAGTCAGTTCTATCACTGATTGATAGAATGGTAACAGAGAAATGAAATCGGTTTCAGTGAATATCCAGGTGACATGATTCTGGAAACTTTGTGATGGTTGCCTTAAATCTGTTAAAATCCGTTTTTTCCAATTGCAACATTGGTAAACTTGTTCATGAAATTATTTTGCACCATTCTTCTACATTTGTCATATATAAATTCGCAGCAGGAGATAGGGCAGAGGAGATCACAGTGTAAACAGATAGCACAGGGTGAAAAGGAAGCTGAAGCTCAATATTACTGAACTGAGAGGAGTCACATACTGGGATCCAGGAGAGAAGCAACTTACTCCTTCTGAATGAACACTCCTTTTTCATTGAATCTCAGCTGAGGAGCCAGCCAAGTCCCGGGTTCTTCTGGTTCTGCTTCCAGAGTTCATGAGACTGCCAAAGCAGATTTTGCGAATATTCGTATCTCATTTCTGATGCATCTAATGTCCCTAACTATTAGGAGTGCTTTAAAAATAAACCCCTCATATTGGTGAAGAACGCTAGCACAGGCTCTATGCAGTGGGTGAAGAGATTTCAAACAATAGGCATAGTGGGGCCCACAAAGAGCGGTGTTACTGGAAATAAAACACTTGACAACAAGAGGTTTTTTGCATTGCCTGGATTTCATACAGAAAATAACTTTTTCACTTAAAACTGCTATTAACATAAATTTTGTTTATATCCTGACTTCATTATGGCCAGAAACTTAAAATTACTGCAGCCTAACATTTCCTAAAGGATTGAGGCAGCCACTTGTGTGTCACCATCTGACTTTGCCCTCAGGTTTGCAGAAAGATCCCAGGGACTACAGAGCTGCATATGGTGATTCTGCCCAAAGATCATGCAAAAGATGTCTTGAAGATGTTGTGCATTATTTGCATTACTAATTTTGTCTGCGGCAAAGTTCTCCCCAAAATTGGAATAGTCTGCCCACAATCATCTTTAAATTTGTAATATATTTGTGGTGTTATTTGTTAAAATTTAATAAATACATCTTTGTTGTTACTTCTTAAAATCTATTTTTGGAAAATATAACTTCCCTAATTATTTCTGACTACATCTAAATTAATGTATAGAACTAGCCTTAGACTTTAAAATGATATGCCTGTTTTAATATGAGACATACACACTTCTATGCACTCTCATTTAAAATAAACTCTCTGTTCTCCAAATTATGTTACACTGTGTTTAAATTACTATTCAAGCTACCACTTACTTTGACTAATCAGGTTAATGGATTTAAAAATCAGCTTCAAAGATGACAGGTAGGTGGAACAGAAACATCACACTGCTACCTAAACCCAAATAAAAAGAATGTAAAAGAAAAAAAGGCCAGAATGTGAGAGCTGGATTTTCTTCTGCAGTAATCTGACAGTTTAAGAGTGTTTCTGCGATGTATCTTTAGTATGAGTTCTCTAAAATGTTAATATTTCTGCATGTTTTACAAAAGGAACAGACAAATTTAAACATCGACCTTAGACACTTATATTTAATAATTATAGCTATACATAATTATAGTAGATTATTACTGCTTATTACTGGAGGAAGATTATTTGCAAAACCATGTTAAAATCTATTATATTTGAGTTCTGTTTAGATTAATTTATCATCTTTGTAGACAAAGTGTAGTGATTCCATGAAAAGTAAAAGAAAAAAAGTGTTCCTACTTGAGTAGTTTTTAGAACATTTGTGTTTCATAATTAAGGGCCCTTTAAAATTTAGTACACCTGTAGTAGCTGTGTCAGGATTTCAAAATCTGTGATTCTGGATGTCAGTGATTTGAAGGTGATGCTAGATATTCTAGTACCTTCTTAAAGGTCTGGGTAATTACCTATCCCATAAAAGTTCTAATTGATTAATATATTATTCATTAGTTTTGCTGGCAGAGCTAGTAGGTTTAGGAATGCATCTGGAAGAACTCTCTAGGACTGATGCAGTGAACACATGATACAGCCACACTGCTGAAGTTAAGTCTCTCTAGATAGAGAAGAGCTTTAGCTTGATACTCTCCGATCCCCTAAATGTCAGTGTGGAGCACTTATCTTATGTCAGCAGTTTGATCTCTTTAGTGCTCTGGAAATGCTTCCTCACTGGTTCAGGACAAAAATGCATGAGGAACCACTACACCATTTGGAATTCAGAGAGCAAAAGCACAGAAGAGCTGCAAGCTCTGTATCTTTAATAACGTTGTGTTGCCTGAATTTAGGCAGCACCCTGAAGACAGAATCCATCCATGTGGGGAAAAAAAAAAAAAAAAACCACCAAAAAAACTCCACAGAAAAACCCCTCAAGAATTTAGTTACCTAGTCACCATAGTCTCACCATCATGTTCATCAGTTTCCACTGTATTTGTCCTCGTGAAACCTCTGTGGCTGAGCAAGTAAAGTTGCTCAAATCTTAGTAGCGAAGATGAAGTATGAAGAAATTACAGACTTTGGATAAGCCCATAGTCTTTGCAGATAGGTTCTCGTTTGGGTTTTCAAAACAACCCCAGTAACTTTTTAAAGAATGAAAACTTAAACCTATACATATTGCCTCTGTTCTGTAGTGGTACAGTTCTGTATTTCATCACTGGGCTCAGTTCTGCAAACTGAATTCAGATAGAATCTCATGCAGGTGGAGAAGCCTGCTCTCTCGTTGTTTCAGACTTTTATGCATAGTTGGTACTAGAGCTCCTCTTTGTTCTTAGGTGCCTCACTCATCTAGTACCTCGTAATACAAACTGGTTCAGAGTTGTTAATACTCAAGAAAGCAGAAAAATACTAAAGCAGAAACTCCAGGGAGGAATTACTGTAAGTTTCAGCCATGTAGATATATACAATATCTGGTACAGATTTGAATCTAGATTTCATATTTAACACTCGGATGGCCTTAGGGAGTCAAATCTTTTGTATCAAAGCCTTGTTTTCATGGGCACAGTATAAATTTAGGAAAAAAAGTTGGTGCTTTAAAGACACTATAATAATCCTATTGATAGATGCACGTTCACACATACAAACAGCCCTACCTTCTGTATTTGAAAAGGAGCTGGACTAGCAGTTTCAACTTTTAAAAAGGTGCAAAAAATACACTTTGGTTAATAAGTAGTATAGATATTCTGCAGATCCTATTGTTTTTAGGACTCTCCTATATACTTTGTGGAAATCAAAGGCAGTGAGATTTTAAGAGCTTTGAGTATTCTTACATACCAGGTCTAGTCCAGTAGTTCTTTCTGTGATGTTGGAACATGGGAGATGCTTTAAAAAAAAGTACAGTCAAGCTTATCTTATAAAGGTTATTAAATCTTATTCAAGTGTAATTTTTTTTTTCCATGTCACCCTATTTGTTATTGGCTATCTTAAAGCTCTTGAAACATATAGTTTTTCCTTCTCACTGAAACATAGTAGATGTTTCCATGACCTATGCATCCTTACTTTTGAGTTCTATGTCTAGATGCTGGGGCAATGTATTCCACAACTCAACCTCTGAGTTGCTGTTTTCTTCAGTATTAGATTTGCCTGTGTGTTATATGTACTGCTTGTCAGCCTCTGGATTTTTCCTTGATACTGCTGCTCACAAGAATAAAACCGGGAATATTCCTGAATTAATATTTCTGTCAAATTATATGCCTAATCAGATTTGAGGAGAGGGTGACTTGTTTTGCATTGAATCTAAAAGGTAACCTGTTTGTTATGAATTTTAGAGCCTTTCATAAAATTGAGGCCTATAATAATAATATAATAACGATGTTTTTGGTAAATCAGTGTTTTACTGCTTTAAATTTAAGCTCAATTAGTTAAATCTTTTATCTTTATCCCTTTTTGCAATCATAAATTTTTGGGTTCTGCTTGGAACAATTGTGTTTGTTCATAGGAAAGATCTGAAATCTTCAGAGAGGTCATCTTTTCATAAAATGTCAGGGAAGCAGCATGACTGCTGTCTATTCAGCAAGTTCTTTTGAGCTGTTTTAGGGAGGTTTTTATTAGTTATTTCTTCTGGTTTCTGACTGTATAGAAGATTGTTCTACTCTTCTGTTCTCTTGACAGAGACGAGAAAAGGCAACTTGCATTAGACCCTTCTGTCCAGTTTCTTTTTTATATAAATAACACATTTTTGCCACTGGCATGGGAAGAATAGGGAAGCATTAGGAGTATTTGGTTGTCTGACTGACAGCAACCTAGATAAACACCTACAAAATGCTACTTTAAAAGTTGGAGCTGATGAGAGATCCCTCTTTCCTGTGGCTTAACCTTACTCTGTCCATTGCATCTTTACTGAGAAACGAATTTGACTTGTTAGGACAAAACTGTTTCTCTAGCTCCAGAAACAGTTTTGTTTTTTTTTTTCCATTTGGAAAAAAATGCCTTGATAAGGGTACTGTAACCATCTTTGTAGTATGCTATAGCTCATGTCTAAAATGAGAGCTTTTGTAATCCATTATGAAACTAGAAAGGAAAGTTCAAAGTGCATATTCAAAGACTTAATAACATAAACACTTTTCAAACGCTACTTATGAAAGTTCTTAAAATTATGTATTTGTCCTTGTTGACTAACTTGCAATACCTCTATTCTTTCTGGTTTTTAGAAAAGCTTACGCTAAGACTCTGAAAGGTGTAAGACATTACAATTCTTGTTATTTGTAATATCTGCCATGAGTTTTATAAGTATTATGAAAAAGCAGCAGCCAGTCTAAGTTGTTCAAGTCTTCATGCTGTGAATATTAGAGTAAGCCTCTTCCGAGAAACAGAGCCGAAATTGCTGTGACCATGCATTTGTGAGACCAAGCGTCACGCTTAGGAATAATTGCTTAAAGACAAGTGGTCTTGTAGATCACCTTAGAATATCCTTACCTCCTTGAGAACAGAAGAGAGACAAAGACATATTGGCATTTGTTGAATTAGTGAAATTATGGTTGAAATATTCAGCCTGCAGATTCCAGATTTTCAACATTTTCTAGATACATCCTTTAGCATAAGTAGTCTTTCTGTATCTATCCATCCTTAATCACCTCTGGAAAGTGGCACCTTCTGTTTGCAATCCCAGCTACAAAATTACTTTAGTATTTCTGCCTGTAGAAATATTTAAGAGTGCCTTCACAGTTTAGTTCCTTTTGATCAGAATTTTGTATCCAGAGCAGAGTTCCACAGTTGCTTTTACAAATCCTTATCAATTGTAATTTCATATCATTATTTTCTCAATTAAATGTGCCTTTGTTTTACTGAGACTTAATGTTTATATATGTACCCATCCTTCAGTTTAGTGGGTCATCTCGGGAAATTATATATTATTGTATTTGTAGGGGCTGTGAGTAGGAATGTTTTCATGCAAACACAGGTTGTCTTGAAGATACTGAGCAACTTAGTTACCATTTATACTTTTGTCAACATAAAACATCATTAAACCCCTTTGTAACCTAAGTTAGTAAAAGAGAAGTCAAGGTACCAGCCTAAAAGAGAAGCTGTTTAGGAGCAGAGACAAGAAATGTCTTGGAAGACCGGTTAGAGACTCCAGGAATACGTGCATGTCTGGCTCACAAAGCTGGCCAAAGAGAATGGAGCCTTCACTAACTCTCATGCAGAATTCTAGTTCCAAGAACGAGTTCTTAGGAATATGAGCCATTTTTGCACAAAATGTTGCCTGAAAAAAACAAAAAAAGTGAAACTGTGAACAAGGTGATTGCTCTGCTTAGATGCTAGGCTTACAAAATTAGACTTCATATAATTGCTTGTGAATTTCCTTATAGCACATACATTGTGAAGCCTCAAATATATGACTTTCTTGATGCAAAAGGGTTAACAAACAGTAGCTGTATCTAAGCCATAGGAGAGAGGAGCAATCACAAGCTTTGAGGCAAATTAACCTGAAGTTTAAATGTATTCTGGTAGGCCAGGATGGGACCTAGTTTTCAATTTCCTCACCTGCCTAGCAGGGTGATTTCTATTGAAAAAACAAGATGGTGCTGGACAGTGTTGTGCTGCAGGAGATAGGTACTCCGTGGCAAAATTGACCCTTTCTACCCTTTTTTGGTAACTGCTCCCCTATTGTCCTCTTAACTAGCGCTTTTCTGTGTTAAGGAGATGTATATAATCATGAATTAGAAAGGGAGATGTCATTAAAGACAAAAACGTTATTTGAAACATGTCTTGTAACAGTGACAGTGGATGGCAAATTGTAAAATTCACACTTAACCATCCTTTTCTAGGGCTTGTAGGAGAAGGGGAGTATTTTCTGTCTTGTTCTCTCTCATACCCATCAATCTAACCTTCATCTATTAGACCATATGTAACCTGGAAAGAACTTCATGCCTTTCAGTCAGATTTGTTGCACCATGAGGTCAGTCGTTTATGTGCCAGTTCATACGGAACAAATGTGAGACAAATCTGAAAGCATTTATAAATAAATAATAAAAGAAACTCGCATTACGTTGGGGACTGGTCAACAAGTACCAGTCTGTAGCAATGTGTACTACTATTAAGAAAAAGTTGACGAAAAGCACAGATTCAGTTACATGAAAATAACTAAATAAATTATACAGGGCACAGATCTGTGTGGGAGTCTGATTCTGAGGGGTAGATGAAAGAGGTATTACATCAGTGCCCAGTAGAACTGTGGTCTAACAATTAATAGTGGGAAAAAAAAAAAAAAAAAAAAAAAAAAGAGGAAAACTCTTGTTGTGACTTGTTAGTTAAAGCAGGAAGGAGGCAACTGCTAGGAAGCTATCAGAGAAATGGTTCCAGTGAGAGAGAACCTAAAACCAGCTGAAAGATGGGCAAATGAAGCATGAATAAAGAAAAGGACAAAAAGGAATGAGTTTATCCTTAGTAGCTAAGTGTAGAAGCCAGAAAAGAGGTGAAACATCATTAGAAATATATGAAGAAGAGGACCTGCTCAGACAGTAGTTCATATATTATTACACTTTTTATACAGTTACTTGTCTTGGCTTGTTCAGTGTTGGAGGGCAAACGGAAAAGACCATGTTTTAGACTGGACAGGCAGACAGGCAAGTGCCAATATAATTTGCTTTGGGGACAGGCTTTCTTCAGTGGTGCCCACTGACAGGACAAGGGGCAATTGGCACAAGCTCGTGCACAGGAAATTCCACCTCAACATGAGGAAATACTTCTTTACATTAAGGGCGACAGAGCACTGGAACAGGCTGCCCAGAGAGGCTGTGGAGTCTCCTTCCCTGGAGATGCTCAAAACCCACCTGGATGCAGTCCTGTGCTACCTGCTGTAGATGAACGTGCTTTAGCATGGGGGGGTTGGACTAGATCCAGAGGTCCCTTCCAACCCCTAGCATTCTGTGATTCTGTGATTAGTTTCAGTTCATTTGTAGTCAGTTGACTTTGCTGTACCGTTATTGAAATAAAAGCATAGAAGTACTGCAACAAAGGATTAAGGAAGAATAAAGTATATTGAAAATTAACTCCCTTTGACCCTATAATAGCATTTAATTGACATTAAATATCTCCTTTGGAACCGTTATGAATGTGGTATGAATACGAATGTATGAAACATTTCCATCGTGTTGAATCAACAGCTTCAACAAATGAAGTACATCACTGGAACCTTTAAGACTTTAACTTTTGCAAGTATATTTAGTACTCATGAAAGTGCCATGCTGACATTTCTGAAGACTGAGGTCTTACGTGTGAAGCTTGTTTGTCATAGCAGTTATGCTAACAGGGCACGAACTGGAGGAGCCAAGCAGAGCTTTGTGCAACTTGTCTAGCCTCTCATTGAGGCTGCTGGCACTGTCCTCAGCCATCCAGTGATGGACACAGTGCACGAAGAAATAGTAGCTAGGAATCCAGATGAGTAGATCTATGTGATTGTCATAACATTGTGTACTCTTATCCATGCTTTCTTCAGTAACAAGACTTCTAACAATCATACAAAGAAAAAAAAAAAATCTTTGTTGTGTTTTGGATGCAGGTTTCTTAGGGTGTACACAGAAGCCTGAGTGAGAGCATTGTGAGTTTTTAGGGTTTTAGTGTTACTTTGTTCTCACGCCACTGATGGTGTTTTCATCTAGCTCTTTTCAGCTGGCAGAATTGAACCTATTGCAAGTACTAGTGCACACTGCGTATAAGAAAGAATGGAATTGTGTTCTCAAGAGCTCAAGTCGTTCTGAGATGCAATGAAACCAGCATGGAAATAGAATGAGGCTTGAACTGAGCAAACTGTTGGTGTTTGAGGTCTCTGTAATCCATAGTTAACCGCAGATACTGGAAGGTACTGCGTGGCTTTGCTAAGCACATTATTGTGTGTTGTTCTCTATCTGGTTTTCTCCTTAATTTGCTCACTGGTAGGCTAATGCATATGGTACAACAGATTAAGTTGTTAGATCTGTTAATTTTGGCTAGATATTTCTCTTCTAACAAGCAGATTAAGCCATATCCATCTACTGATAGGCATAATAGAAAATAGCTCTTTTATTTGTACTCTAAGTTTTTGGAAGCCTACTGAATTTTGCATTTGCTTCTTAATTGGAAAAGTGATTACTTTAATAAAAGGCATATTCCACTTACAACGGGATACCTTCAGGAATCCTATCAGTGCACACCGGACTTTTTTATGTATTTTGGATAATTACACAGTGTTTTGTTCTGAAAAAAACACATGCAGTTACAAAAGCAGCCTTTTGTGTAGTTAATCTATAGCAGTGAATTGTTATTTAGGCCTAGTTTGCTATGGACGTGTAAGGTACTTTAGGGAGAGAAGTCATTCCTGCAGCAGCAGATGGAGGATTTCTTATATATGCTTTGGTGCAAAGCAAGAACTAAAATGTATTTGATGATTCGGAAGAAATTGTCATGTCAACACTTACTATTTAAGAAAATCCTGGATCTGTGTGCATCTTTACAAATACAATTGTATTTATGGGGTCCTGCTAGTTTAGGACTAGGCATTTCAGGGAAGTCCACTGACTATCAATGGGAATTGTGTGTCAGATTCCTTTAGGTTAACAGTCTGGTCTAGAAGCTTAATTTAGAGAGATGTTTATGTAAAGTTTTCATGCTGGAGAAGGTGATAGTGATGCAGTTTGTTCAAGGAAAAATAACTAGCAATAGATAAAAGATATGCAGTTTTTCATTACAATCGTAGCAAAGAACTACTATGAATATTTGGAATAATTATTCCAAATGCATAACATTTTCCGAAACAACTGCATTTGGAAAACAGCTGCTGGGGCACTTGAGGGCGGGAGGGACAGTGGGTTAAACTGCCTAGAACTCCATCACTGAGTTTCAGTTATGCTTACAAGCTACTGTGGTCAGTAAAGAAAAACTGAAGATGATTTATTTCTTTACTTTTCAAATCCTTTGGATTAGTGAATCTTTCTGTACTGTCTCATGAGCCAATCCCTGTCGCTCCCATGAAAACTGAGCCCTGTAGCTAGGGCACAGATTGCTGGTATGTGCTTGACCTCAAGGGTTTGCAGTGTTCTACTTTCAACATAAGGAGCCACAGGTTTTAGAAGTGATATGAAGTACAAGGACTCTTGATTCAGTAGTACCACATACGGAAAACACCGTAGTGTTCAGTACTTCTGAAAATAAATTATTTTTCCTTCCTGAATATGAATATGAGTTTATATGTTCCAGTTTAGATCCCAGCTTTTAGAAGGGTGGCATCTACTGCCAAAGAAGATTAATGAACCGTTTTGAAAGACGGTGTTTTCAGAGAGGAAGAAAGCCTTAATTCTTACCTTGAAGGAGGTGGAGGGTTGGAAATAGGATGGAGAAAAATCACTGCTTCACCTTTCCTGGTACAAATACCTAATACCAGGATTTCACTGCAAATAGGTGTGATTTGAAGTAGGAAGGGACCATAAAACCAGTGTCAGATTTGGAGATGAAGTTGCCTGCCCTAAGAAGCATGTTCTCAGATCATAGATAAGAGCTGTGCCAGTGATGTGTGCTAGAGTTCAGATTAAATGAAGCATTTAAGCTCATAACTCTTATTCAAGCTTCTCAATAGAAACGTTAATATTTTTGCTTGGGTCCTGGAATCATTTGTTTGTTTGTTCTGTTGTTGTTTTTTAAATATCTAAAACTAAGGTATTGAGGATTTCTTGGAATACTACCATTTCTGCTCAGCTGTCTACATTAGATAAGTGCTGATTTTGCAGGCAGGCTGGCCAGTAATGCTATACAAAGTTATACCAGAAAGTCTGTAATTCTAGGTCCCAGCTCCACAGGTTCTGTATCATATTTTGTTTTTTTTTTTTGTTTTGATTCTTTTTTCCATTTTCTTTCTATGGGAAGTGTTCCACTCAGTGCAATGGCTCTGATTAAGAGCAGGATATGTCTGAAGGGTTTATAATGCATTTAGAGGCAACTTCTTCCAGGAAAATATTTTTAAAACAGATAGATATTTGCCCAGTATTTTACCATATGTCCAAAGCATTTGGCAGTTATATAAACCACACTTGTTCTGGATTTCCGTAGTTTGCTGTCATATATATGGATGTGTAAGTTTATTATTATGATCAATTGTTATAGCATCGTTACGTTTGCTTTGAATACAATGGTGTCTTCTCAGGACACTTACCTGCAGCACTTTTTTACCAGTCGTGTTTGTGGGGGGTGCCATGTTGCAGGGAAGGGACTTGGTGTGCATTCTGGGACTTGGGGATGTGTGCGCTGTGCTGGCAGTGCCAACGGTAGACCCTATGCTTCCCCATGCTCACCAGAGCCTGTGCTGCTTTTTTGGTTGCTTCTGGGTACAATTCAAGGTGATGAGCTCTACCTGGAAAGCGTACTTTTGCAGTGCTTGGAATATTGGAAGTAAATGAGTTGCTTTGATAGCATCCTGTAATTTAAAACACCAAGGACTAAAAGCAGAATTTTTTCAATGGAAAGCCATCAGCTGTGGAATTCTTTCCTCCATTTATGCTATATTTTTGTGACCTTAAGCATGTGATATGAGGTTTGTCTGTTCATTCTAGCTTTTATCTAATGTAGTGGTAATATAGTGAGCATAGAGACCTAGACACCATTCAGATTGATGTTGAGTTATTTTTAATATGTGTTTAGAATCACCTTTAATGAGAAAAAAAATATTTGTACTGATGGTAGATTATTAATTCTTTGCATAGGTAGTGTGGTGCTTACCTCAGCCAATACCTGCAATGAGTCCGAGAAAGCCCAGTAAACATGGCCATCTTTTCTAGTAAAGAACTGATGCTGTCACCAGTGCGCTGTTTAATTTCAGCCAGTGTCCATGGAAACCTTAGTCATTTTGTATTTTTATGTGTAGGTACCAGTGAAGTACATCTTCCAGGAGTAGAAGGCTTTTGGCCACTTGTATTACAGCCAGATTAATTGTCTACTTTTTGCCAGCAGGCCATTTCTGTTGCTCAGGGAACTGTATTACTATGTACAGCTGTAAATGTGGGCAGCTGATGATGCTCCGTAAAATTTGGTGAAGAAAGGGTACTCTCTCTCACACACACCCACACACCTGCCAGCTTAGCTCCTCAGCAGCCTTCCAGGGCCCTTCCCCAGTGTCCTGTTGCAATATTGAGGATCATGATGAGGTATTTTATTATGCTATTTCTTAAGTGCAACAGTTTTTTGAAAATGGTAACAAGATATTACAGGGAATCAGATATGAAGTAAAAGAAGAAAAAGTATGCCTGACATCTTCATATGGAGTAAGAAATGCAAATTTGTAGAGTAAATACAGAGCTGCAGAGCTGGGGCTGTCAGAAGAGATTTTCCTTCAAGTGTTAAACACGTGTGCTCAGTTGTCATCTGGCATGTTTGGACCAGAGCTTAAAGCTTAATGTACCTCAAAGAAGATAGTAAGTTTTTAAACCTGACAACAAATGCACATATAGATGCAACTTAATATGCTGAAATTGATGACATGTACATCATCTTTGAGCAGGTTTATATATTTTTGTCCTATCTTTTTAGCATCCATACTTTTGCCGCCTTGCCTGTGAAGTCCTTGGGACAGGAGTTCAACTTTGGGTTCTGGAAAAGATCTAGGACATTATTTAATATAAAAAGTTCTTAGCAGCGCTCTATTGTTTTGTTTGTTTTATGTTTTTTTTTTTCTTTAGTTAATCATTCAATTTCTGTATTTGCTAGCTTTTACATTACTATTTAATTTTTAGAAAGCAGAATTTGCTTTTAGTGCTCTGTTCAAATATCTCTAGTCAAAATACCAATCTGAAATACACTTAAACTGGGTGGAAGACTTAATCAGCAGCTACTGTAGTCGTTGTACAGAGCAGAGAAAGGCTGATAGAATAATGCCCAGCTGATTAGAAAGGAGACGTCATATTAAAAAAAACCCAAACAAACAAACAAAAAGAGCTGAATAGAACCTGAAGCAGATTGAAAATTGAAATGAGAAAATTAACTTTATTAAACTAGGCAGAGATAGAAGAGCCTTTTTAATGAGAATAATTTGTAAATATTTTTAGACAGTTGGAAAAATGAAAATTGGTTTTAAGTGGTCCGCAAAATCCCCAGAATAGTGTAGGTACTTAGCTGTGATGAAGAGCAGCCACTAGGTGCCACTGTTGAGTTTCAGAGCGCTGGGCGAGACTGGGCTTCTGTGGCAGCCAAAATTTGTAGCTTGGAAGGAATGCGTGGGTCATGGTTGTGCAACAGAAATAAATTATTTCTGCAGTTTTAGGGTTTGTGAAGTAGAACAACAACTAACATTTTAGTCTCCGTGTTTCACCAGATATTATCATGTCTGACAGTGGATCACTGTGGCGGGTCCAACGTGACCCTTTCCCCACATCCCTGGCTTGCAGCACAGAGCAGAAACTATGCTAAACGGGAGAGGACTATAAACTTGCTTTATTGTTATGAAGCATTTTATCTCTAATTGCAGACTTTTTGGCAAACACATCTAGTCAGTCTGCAATTCTTTCTAAATAACGTTTACTTGTTCACAGTGGTGCTGAAGTTTAGGAGACCCCACTTTTTGCATGGCTTTCCGTTGACGATTTTCGTGATCAGCAGAGCATAAATGTTTTGGATAAAGCTCATCTGTGCTTAGAAAAACATGAATAGTAGTGGTGACTCACAGTGTGATCATCTTCTGACAGACAAACTTACTTGAACAGTGAATGTAGTTCTAAATAGTTTTGATTTGGTGAGTAGATAATTAGAGCTTTCCGAATCATAAACATATTTTTTTTAAAAATGAAAAATGTTGCATGAAACAAGATTTCTGTGTTGAGATACACACTTTGTCCTATCTTGTCCAGAACAGCGATATTGTGCGGTCTGTTTTAATGGAATATTTTTCATCATTTGCTTTCAGCCAAAATAAAGAAAAATTGGAAATCTGTGTGCGATACACATGGCACCTAGAGTTACAGGAAAGTCTAGTTGAGTTTTGAGTATATTTTGAAGCTAGAGACTGGGATTTGGCTTTTAGGTCCTAATCTACATAAATCACTTAAAGAAAACAAATAGTTCTCCTGAATTCACAGGCTTGAAGTTAACCTGTTTTGCTGGGTTTTGTTGAAATGGGGCCTCACATTGAAATACTTTTGGTAAGTATTATGCTAGTAATTCTCATGGGCAATCTGTCAAGCATAAATGAGCTGTTTTTTAGGTACCATAGACTCCACCTTAGTAGCGAAACAAAAGTCTTGATTTATAAGTTGATGTAGAAGTCTCTTTGTGGTGTAGATTTTAACTCATTACTTAGTCAGTTGGGCAGCTGCAGAAACCTTCCAGACAATGATCTGGAGAGACAAAGTGAATTAGAATCTGTTGGTTTTCTTCAAGTTTGATTCATTTCTGCTGATAAGGAAGACTTCTGCTATCTCCATACAGTAATATCCTGGCTTTGGTTTTGGGCTGGGTTTTTTTATTACATGTTCTAAAGACCATTTTCCTCTCATAACATAGTTCTCTAGTAACAAAGCATAAGTTGTAACAAAATTGTTTTGAAAATATTTGTAACGGGTCTGCGTGGCAAGGTTTTGGTAGCAGGGGGGGTTACAGGGGTGGCTTCTGTATGAAGTTGCTAGAAGTTTCCCCTATGTCAGATATAGCCAATGCCAGCTGGCTTTAAGATGGACCCGCCGCTGGCCAAGGCCGAGCCAATCAGCAACAGCGTTTTTTGCCTCTGTGATAACGTATTTAAGAAAGTGAAAAAGTTGTTGTGCAGCAGTAATTGCAGTGAGTGAGAGGAGTGAGAATATGTGAGAGAAACATCCTGCAGACACCAAGGTCAGTGCAGAAGGAGGGGGAAGAAATGCTCCAGGCGCCGGAGCAACGATTCCCCTGCGGCCTGTGGTGAAGACCATGGTGAGGCAGGCTGTCCCCCTGCAGCCCATGGGCGGTGGAGCAGATGACTGCCTACACCCCGTTGAGGGTCCCCATGCCAGAGTAGGTGGATACCTGAAGGAAGCTGTGACCCCGTGGGAAGCCTGCACTGGAGCAGGCTCCTGGCAGGGACCTGTGGCCCGTGGAGAGAGAGAAGCCCACGCTGGAACAGGTTTGCTGCTAGTGACCCCATGAGGGGGGCTCACGCTGGAGCAGTCAGTTCCTGAAGGACTGCACACCATGAAGGAGCCCCACGCTGGAGCAGTTCATGAAGAACTGAACCCGTGGGAAGACTCACGCTGCAGAAGTCATGGAGGATTTTCTCCCATGAGGGGGACCCCACATTGGAGCAGGGGAAATGTGTGAGGAGTTCTCCCCCTGAGGAGGAAGGAGCGGCAGGAACAACAGTGATGAACTGACCACAACCCTCATTCCCTGTTTTCCCCCTGTGCTGTTGGGGGTGAAGGAGGGAGAGAAATTGGGATCAAAGTTAAGCACAGGAAAGAAGGGAGGGGTGGGGGGAAGGTGTTTTAAGATTTGGTTTTATTTCTCATTACTCCTCTCTGAGTTAATTGGTAATAAATTACATTTTCCTTCAGTTGAGTCTGTTTTACCCATGACGGTAAATGCTGAGTGATCTCCCTGTCCTTATCTCAACCCCACAAGTCTGTTGTTATTTTTTTTTCCCCTCTCCCGTCCAGTTAACGAGGAGAGTGATAGAGTGGCTCTGGTGGGCACCTGCCATTTTGGCCAGGATCAACCCACCACAATATTATAGTATAAACATAGACATTTACTCTTTTTCATAACTATTAATATATCACTTGAAAAAAAGTGAAATTTTTTAATTTATTATGCTAACCTTGAGAATTATCAGGCCTTACTTTTTCATGTGTTTGAACTAGATTATTTGTGGCAGGGTTGCATATTAAATATCAATACTTACAAGAAAACTCGATAGCTTAGTTGATGATTGTCGTTTTGTAGTGTTATAAATAAAATATGGAAATCTTTCCCACTCCTGCTTGTGTTCTGCAGTTGCAGCTGGAGTAAGTCTGTTTCTTCAACTTCGGGCAAATCACTTCAGTTTTCTGGACAGATTTGTGCTTAACATAATGAGTATGGGTATATGAGTCTAGCCTCCATGAAGCCTCTGGACACAGGCAGTATTTTTATTAACTGTATGACTGCTATTTATCATTGGATGAGCGACAGATGCTTAGGCTGATTTGCAATGCAGCTGCTGTCCATGATAAGCGTGATGTTACTGACTGGAGGAGCTCATCCTAATTTGTGTTGCTCTAAGGGAGCTACTGGCATAGCTAGTCCCTGCAAAGACTTAGAAAAGGAAAATAAGTGAACAGAAGTAAAGCAGAGTCCATAGTTCAAAGTACCCAGGAGTCTTTTTATTAAAGATACAGATTTTGATGATTACTTTAAGACCATTACATAAAGAATGGAAATGACTTTTCACAGAGCTCCATTTTCCTTTATTTTTCTGTCATTTTGTACTGCTGCTGGAAAAAAGGTGTAATTCTAACAAAAAAGCCCCATCCCAAGCCTTTCTATTTTTATGTCCTCACCAATTTTCAGGCTCTATTACGCCTGAATTACAAAGTACAATTCTGTTACGACATTTGAATTTATTCCTTTTATATGTATTCCAGATTTTCATTTGTGCTTTGCTATATCCTTTTCATAAAATATCTCACCGTGGTGCTCTGATTAATTGAGTAATTCACTTTGTAAAGTTCTTTGACATGCTTCATGATAGTTGCTATAGAATTTGTAAGTTTGATTTATCAATTTAAAGGAAATCATGTAGGAAAAAAGTAGTAAAGGGACAGTAAATCACAGTATCATTTGCATGGCCATTACTGTCAAGATTTCGAAGAATAATGTTAAGCCGAATGCAGTAGATTGTGTGTTGTCCTACAACTTTGCAGTTAAGTACCCCACTTAAACTCTAGCACAATTTTTTACTCTTTACTGACGTCAAGTTAAATATTAATCATCATAATATGGTGTTACTGAAATATTTTTTTGTACTACTTCTACTGAGTGCATCGTCATCACAGTTGAGGCAATAATTGGCAAAGAATAAACCTTCTTGTGCAAGAATTTATAATAGAAACTAACTTTAGCATTTGAGGGCTTTCTTTGCCTCTCTGACTCTGACAAACGCTGTCATGTGAAGATGATTACATGTTTCTGACTCCCTCTAGAACTTCCCAGGTAGAAGTCAAAGCAAGTCTGGGACATGAGCTTCAGACCATACTTGTAATCCTTAAGGCCTGAGGTTAGATGTCCCAGTTTCTTAAAGACCATTCTTAAATGGTCATTTACAGCTAGCTAGTCAGGTCATTAAATTTGACCCACGTGCCTATCTGTATTTCATTTTTTTCCTTGTATTTAACTCTGATCTCCTTTGAGTGTCAATTATAAATTGGCTTTTCACTGATAAGATTTTGCCAAAGTAATTGGAGATGCATTTCTTTCTCCCAAATTAAAAATAAAGTAACCCAAATCTTGTTTTCGGAGAAGTAAGATGTCCTTTTCAGATGTGTTTGGATATGTAAGATCTTCAAATATGAAGCAAAGTAAATGTTAAAGAAAAATCATAGAGAAAGTCTAGTAAACATAATGATAAGAGTGCATTCAATTGACATCACTTCTAGGAACTCCTTCTGGAAATAATAAATGCTCAGAGTGATCTGTCTGTGGCAGCAGCACTATAGTGGAGGCAGAGCAGGTCAAACTGAAATATGCACTGTGTTTTCTCCCTAATGTGGTGGTGGAAGACATCGCTTTTGCTCCAGCAAGCTGCAGTTTACTGGTCTCAAAATAGTTGTTAATTGTCATGGCAGATGCAGAAAAAAAAATGAACCCTAGGTAGAAGCGTAATTTCTAGAATGTTGTAGTGCCATGTTTTATGGAAACTAGTCTCATCTGGGCTCCTGTTACATTACAGCAGTGTTATTGTTAGCAGGTGTGTTTGAATAGAGATGAAGGCTGTTGTGCACATGGCCATGGTCTGTATTCTCTTTAGGGTTACTGCACTGTGCGTCTGTATTGATCTGCTGAAATAAACCTTACTTGGATATAAGCTGGTGCAGCCACTGACTTTACCCCAAATAAATTGTGTCCAATCACTAAACCAATATAAACTGTAGAAACAGTGTTTATTTCACCTTATTATGAGCAGGTGTTACACAAATGATTAAAACATAGCTACCTATATCCTCAAAGATCAATGATGAAATTTGAAGATTTTTTTTTCCTTTTTTCCCTAACACAGGAGGAAAAAACCTTTGTATTATAACAACAACAAAAAAACCCAAAAAACTTATAACATGAAACTTTCACTGAACTAGTCAAAACAGTTTTTAAAGAAATCTAGTAACTGGCAGGAGCTAATGAAAAGAAACTTCAGTTGGGAGAGACAGATCTAGTTGGAGTGCATCTCAGATCTCTGGAGACAGATGAGGTCCTGTGCTGTGCTCGTAGTTATCTGAGTGTCCTGTTGTGGTTAGATTTCTATATCTTCTGCATGTGCTGTGGCACTGCAGGGCCATGGAGGAAATCATTTGAATTTATAACAACTTGATATTTGTAGTAGCACTCACCACTGAGTTATTGGATCAAAATTTGGTATAGTTTCTATGCATGCCTGAAACAAATGGTTTGCAGCAGTGGTGGAGAGGGAATTGGAAGTTGAGCTTACTAACTACTCAGTTACAGAACTGAAAATAGATCACGTTTCCAGTCATTGATGAACTGAATATCCTAAAGAGAAATTATTTCCAAAACAAGAAAGAAGTAGCTTAAAGTGGATATTATGGTTTCTAGATCTGTTTTAGCCCACCCTCCCAATTACTTTTTAATCTGTGTCCAAACTCCCGAGCACCCTACTAATTTGTAGTGGTGTTATTAGCAGGTGGCTGCCAGCAAACAAATGCTATGCTATAAAAAAAAAATGTTGCCATTGACAGAAACAGCTCCACAGAGACATGTTTATCAGAAACCTGAAGGCAGCTTTAGACACTTGAAACATATGGTCTATTGCTTTTGCTGGAACCACACAACAAAAGAGGACTTACCTCATTAAAGATTTACTTTGTTTTTTCTTCATTCACTTTGTCTTTCCATTTTAAAAGGATCCATCCTTTATTCATTCAACAACAGAGAGGTCAAGGCTGCAATCTTAATGAAATTGCTCACAGAGCAAAAGATTTTAGTTTTGCGTGGCATTGCTGATTGTTCAGGTTCTTAATCATGTAGGGTTACACTATTTCATTGTTTTGTTCACAATCTGGCCAAATAAAGCACCTGCTTTTCAGTCCTGTGGTTGCCTAGATTTTTTGTTTGTTGAGTTGGCTGGAGGGGGTTCAGGTATATGATTCCAGTGGTGTTTATATGTGATGTGTGTATCGTCAATACTTGCATTTTTGTTCAATTAACAGAGTGTTCCCTCTGGGTTATATTTGAATTTGGATAAGGTTAGCAGTAGAGTTATTCTGTGGAGCAACTCCTTTTCTCAGCGACAAGTAGGACTTAAGTGGTATTTCACAAAATGTTCCTTTGATCGGCTGTGTTTTCACCCAACTCACTTTTTCCTGTTAGAATGATACAGGCATGGAATCTGTATTAAAAATTAATGTTATTCTAGTCAGTGTCACCACATCAACAGTTAAAAACCTTTTCTTCTTTTGCCCCGATGAGATCAACAGCACTGAATAGTTTTAAAAGAAAAAGGTAAAATATTCTGCTTTCAGAAAATTAAGCTGCCTTATATCAGTCAAATACGATAACCTGGCTGAACTGAGGCAACAGCTTACCAGTATGGCTATTAAATGAACCTTGATTTTTGTCAGCCGGAATGCAGTAGAAGGTTAATAAAACTGATAATGATGGCAGTTGATGCAAATCACAGAATTAAAAGGTGGAGCTGATTTTTTTTAGGAAAAAGATGTGTTAAGGCAGGAACATCGTAACTTGGAAAACCAAAGCCTATTTAACTTTTGTGTGTTGTGTAATCATGTGATATCTCTTGTATTGGTTGATTTCTAACATTGCTTATGTGATGTCCTATTTAAAAAAAAAAAACAAAAAACAAACACCAAAAAACCAACAAAACAAAACACACATTCCTCACTTAAATAGTACAGTAGTTTTTCTCAGGCCTGTCAGCAAGATCAGTAGGATTTAGAGGAACTTCTCAGCTGCTGTAAACACACTGTTAGAGTAGGTTTTCTGCTGAAACTCCCCCAAGGCGCAGATTTGCTGTAGCAGAGGTTCAATGCTTAAAGAACCTGTCCTCTCATTAGCCTGTTCCACCACCCTTTCTGTCCTCCAGAGCAGCACGTGGAGTTACAGTGCTGCATGGAGTGTGCCTGTGCTGAATTCGTGCTGTTGTACTCTCGTCAGTCACGACTGCCATCTGAAATTATCTGAAAAATGATTACTTGGCCAAATACTTTCTCTGATTATTTTGCGTTAGTTTCTTTAACAAAGGGACAAGATGCAACTGGCTAATAAAACCAGTTGTGGCTGACACCAGGCAGATGTTCTGTGTCAGTTCTCCAAGCACTACCCGTGACTGTCAGGCTGACTCCTCAAGTAGGAGGTAGGAGTGCATGCTTTCCATGGTACCAGAACAGTGCTGAGCTTTTCTCAGGAGTATAAAATGGAAAAAAAGGTTGTCAAGATACTATAATTAGTATTAAACAGAAAATGGATCCTGGCATCAGAAGCATGCATAACAGCAAGTTTGCCTTGAGTTTCCTGAGCTCGCCCTGAATTACAGCTGTGCTACAACTTTGTGTTTGGGCTGAATCCATATGTCTCATTTTCACTCTCACTTATAGTCAGGTTTATTTTGACCTCTACCAGGTTTTGGGTTTATGCTAAAGGCATAAGTTTAGTTTTGGAACCCTGAAACGTTGCTGCTAAAAGACACATCTTGGAGTTGTTTTTCTGACAGTTTTTCAACACTTTTAATATCTGTTTATTGTTTTCATATAGGTAACTAAAAAACCAAAAAGTTTTATTGAAATATTTTAACACCTATTTTGTAAAAACCTAGTTTATATTTTTTCAAAAATTATAAGCAATTAAGAAGAATGTAAAGATAATAATATACTGGATGTATTTGGACAATAAATGATAGCATGAAAAATGTGCCTTTGTGTATCAGGTTAGAAAAAAAGAATCTAAGAAGTGATGCGGCACAAATACAGTTTTTGAATGAAATTAAAATACTTAACAGTGGTCATACAGCATAGTCAAAAATTTTGAGCTCTCTGTTAGTTTAAGCTAAAAAGAAAGGCATCAAGATGAATTGTCAGTATTTCTCTATAATGTATTACATGCTCAGATTATGAGATTGTAAATAAGAAGGATTTGGGGAACTATTAATTAAATTTTCCAAATCTTATGTAGCTACTTTTTTAGCTTTCATGAGAGAAGTAAGATCTAATATGAATACATTTATATGGGACATATCTTGTTTTGCTATATACTTACAGTGCATGTTTAATCCAACATAGTCATAGCCGTGCAATAGCAATTAGGATATTTAATCCAGTATATGTCACTTTTTCATTTTATAGAATGTCAGTAAGGAAGGGATTTAACCTAGACAGAAGCATATTCTCCTACATGTCTACCTTTTTGTGTCTGTTGTGATTAAAGGGCTCAGAAGTGTCTCTGCAGCGAAGTTAGGTAATCAACAGCAATGTCTCTGTAGCAGCCAGGCTATTCTTATTTTTGTAGAAAAACCTTGAGCTCTGCTATGTGGAATGGGTAGGAAGGAAAATGTTTTGGTGCAATAAGTGGTCTTAAACTCTGTATTTTGAAAATTGGTTTCCTCCCCTCTGGAAACTTAACTTATTTTGCACAATAACAGTGACAGGAATAAGAAACATGAGTCCATGGAGTCACTTGATGCCAAAGCTTTGCGTGCACAAGCAGTTTGTGTTCTGGTGGAGGCAGATAGACTGTAGGACCCACTACATTCAGAAAACTTGTGCATGTATTGATTCCTAAATATAGGTATTTCTAAATGCAAAATGAGATGGTTTTGCTTAGGTTTTACTGCCTCAGTGTTCCCAGTTCACGGCTGTGGAACTGATGTAGGTAACTTCATGATTCCTTTTGGTTTTAATGGGTGTTGTCCTCGATACTTCTCAGCTAAAAGAAAGGATTCTATCTATCTGCAGTTCAAAATATTGGAAAATCATCTACTCATTGATTCCTGCCTCTATGTGTTACAGTGGATTCCTTTTTGTTCTTTTATCTTTGAAGTTCAGTTTTTATTTCCTTGTACTTTCATTTCTCCTTCTTACGTATTTTCTACCACCTCATTGTATTTCCCTGATACAGAGATTCAAACACAATTTTCCTCCTGTTTGTTAACAAATTACCCTTATTTCCAGTCCCGCTTACCTGCTTACTTCCAAACCTGTCCTTCCCTCTTCAGCTTCCACTAGTCTCGCTGAAGCTGATTATTCCAACTTTTCCTTCTCTGGATTGTAAAATGGCATAGAACTATTCTTTTTGCCATTTGATGTAAGAGCTTGTTTAATCTGTCAGAAAGTCAACACGTAAGCATTAACCTTTTCCTTCTGTATCTAACAGAACTGGATTTACCAAAACCATACAGAAAATATCAATGTGCCTAGGGATCTTTAAGTAAATAGTCTTACATTAGTCTTCTCTTTGAATTTATATTCACCCAGGAAAGAAATTTATTTTGAAGATACAGGACGATTTCACAGTATTTAAGTATGTTTTCAGCTTTCATTGACATGACAGATCAGTAGTGATCAACTCTGATCAGTGGCTTTTCTTATTAACAGATAAGGATTTTTGATTCTTTGACTCATACTCTTGAAATTTCTCTATATGTTTGACTGTCTTTCAGGGTAAGATTTACTTCTTTATGGAATCAGCTGCTCTAGAGGTAGCTGGTGACAGTTTTTGCCTCTGTAAAATTCTTGTCTAAGGGATATTCAAAACTAAAACATTAATTATAACCTCTTTGTGCTTATTTTCTATAATGTTCTCAAAGCATCATAACTAACAAAGCCGATTATTTTTTCTGTAAGCCCAGAATGAAGGAATAATTCTGATTTGCAATAAGAGCCAATTGCATACCACTGTGTCCAGTGCTGTCCCAAGAGCGTACTTCTTCAGTTTCTGTGATAAAAACATGGATCTGTTAAATTTAGTATGCTGAAGATTTAGATTAGTGTTACCAAATGTAACTGTTTGATTGTTTAACATTTAACTTATGTGTAGGCATTTTGTTACCTTAAGACCCATTTTTTCCTTTTTCAATTACAAAAACACATCTATATATAAACAGTTCTGTCTTACATGGTGTTTGAAAATAAATAACAAATAAGCAAATTAAGTGTAGCCATCAAATTATATGGAAACAATCAGGAAAATACTGAAGCCAAACGAGCTCTGTTCTCACAATTTCTAAGAACCCTACCACTCTGCCATAACTCTTCCCCAGGTTCATTGGTGATACAGTCTGAGCACCTGAAGAATCATTTCCAGAATTGTATAAATAATGTCAGTATTTCTGCCTAGAGAGTCAATTTCAGGCAGCTTTTTATGTCAGTTAGGTGCTATTACAATACTAACCCTCAACTAGTAAGTCCATTCTGTATTTGAAATTAGATAAGATGAAATGTGTCTAATTTATACGGTGTTTTGGGATGTGGAATTCATGTGAAGTTTATATTACAAGAGAAGATGAAGCAATGCCTGTTAAAATTAATAAACATTTTCAAATTAATTTCATGTTCCACTATTTTAGATTACTATCCATGGAGATCCTTGAACCATGACTTTTATGTTTTAAAAATTGTCTATGTGTTAACAAGCTACATTAGGAAGGGCTTTTCATTAAAAGTACAAAATAAACTTTAAGCAGACTTAGACACTAAACTGATATGAATTTAAACCTGCTTGCAACTACGATCAAATACTTGACTAAAGTAAAATTTAAGTCCACCAACTACATACGTTAAAAAACCCTGCTGGTGCTTGAACATTTATCCTTTTTTAAATCACCTATTTAGGATAGAGTATCACACATCGGATTTTTCTCATTCGATATAAGTTCACCAAATGTATTTATTCAAATTTACATTTCATGAAATAGGTAGGTGAGAGAGATTTGAAACTTCCCCACTGACATGAGTTGGAAGTTCCTGGCAGCAGTGGTTCCTGAATGGAAACAAACCTCAAGAACAGTAATCTAGAACTGGAATAAGATGCATCAAGTAAATGTTTTTTAAATATTTGTGTAACTACAAACAATAGTAGCTAAACTGCAGTGATACTTGTTTTATTTTATATAGCAATAGAATTTCAGCATTTCTATATAACATAAAGTTATTGTTCAGTCTTGTAAACCTTCTACCAATATTATGAAGAATTTGTGCTATGTTTTAGAGAATATAATTCTATAATTTATTATAATATATATATAAAAATATATATTATATATATATTTTATATATATATTGTATATATATATTGTATATATATATATAATAAATCTATAATTTAGAGAAACTTACTGGAAAGAAGAGATCGATTATATATATATATATATATATAATAAATCTATAATTTAGAGAAACTTACTGGAAAGAAGAGATCGATTCCTCTTGTAGTTTTGCCATTATTTTCTGCATGATTTTATGCACGTGATTTCTTTCTTATTCCAGTATAATAGTTCCAATGTAGAGAGTAAGGGGTTTTGATATGATTCTTTTCTCATTCAGAGCTGTAAAAGGATTTATTAGTCAGAATTGAATTTTATTCAGAATTGAAGTTTATTAAAATAATATTATTCAAACAGAATTGAAATTTATTATAATTTTGCATTAGCCTAGCTCCAGTTTCCTTCTAAAACACCTGCTTAGTTCTGCCATGCTTATCTTTCATCATGAAAGTTTTGAGTATTATTTATATTTCTTTTTAAATTTCCCAAAAAAAGCTCAACATATATGATCCGCTCAGCCAATCGAGGAAGAAGACCTGAGTAATTTTACTTACTAAAGTCTGAGAGGAAGCTCTTAATTAACCTAACAGCTGAGTAGTTAACTTCCCCATGATGAAAGTTTTAATCAGTATGTCAGGGGCTTTTACATAAAATACTTTGCAGAAATCCTGATATACAGTAACCTTTATTAAATAGATCTGTAATATTGAAAGGGATTATCCTACCAGGATGCAGGATCTTCAGTCAAAAAAAGAAAGTAGCTTCTAAGTCTATGTTAATATCATTGAAATACAAAGAAGTCTGAATACTCATTTCATCTGAGAACATTTTTATTTTTCCAATCAAGTGCGTGGACAATAAAATGGGGCATTCATTCCCACATCAGGATACTGTTGCTCTGACTGTATGATCTATTCTTTGCATTATTACAGCACTTTCAGATCATGGGGAATTATATTTCCACTTCACCCATTTGGTCCTTTTAATGCTGATTGGGGTGGAATGTTTGGAAAAATACACTCCTATGTTTCACAACTGGAGAAAGGGCGTTAACTAATTCCGTGTAGATTACTTGCCAGGCAATTTCATTGTCATCATTGCCATTTGGGTACAAAGTGGTAATTGGAGGCTAAGAGAAACAAGATTTTCTAGGCCTTCTCACTCTGAGGTCCATCAGTCCCATTATGTTTGTATGAAATGCCTCTGTATAAGCAGGCAGGGAATAAATTGTGAGGGCATGAAGATGCAACAGGGCCTCTAAATTTTTTAATTAAGATTTTAAAATAGCAAACTTTCTTATTGCTGTCTACTGATAAAAAGGCAACCACTCTGGGGAAGAAATGTTTCTTTATAAACATGCTTTAGCATCCATACACATTTTTTTTTGTGTGTGTGTTACTTTAGATGAGAGGTTTTCCCAGAAAACAACATTCACACAATTGCTATTGGCTAATAATCCTGCTGTAGTTAGGAATAGGGATCCATTTCATATCTACAACATTGGGCATGAAAATGTGCAGAATGTGGAAAGTTTGGGCTCCTGAAGTTAGGGATAACATTCAGTCTGAGTGCTATGAAAAAGTTCATTGCGCATAGCTGAAGTATTTGTTATATTTTCAATTAACAATGAGTGTACTGTATATGAAAGTAGCGCCTTAGCTGGTGTTTCATGGTAAAACTACAAAAGTTTAACAGCTGCCATCAAATCAGCAATATGTTTTATTGATACTTTTAAGTGATAATCAATAGAAATTGATAAAAGCAGCAATGGGAAAAAATTAAAATATTTATATTTAATGTATCATTGCTAAATACTTGTTTATTTTAAAATAAGAATATTTGGATGTTCTAAATTTCTGTGGGTCTCTGTGTTATCAATGAAGAAAGAAGTTACTCATGCATTTCTTTGGGAGTAAATAATTATCCTGAAGTAATTTTTGCATTTTATCAGTATCATGTTGCAAAGATGCCAAAATGAAATCAAGCTATGTGTAGTGACAAGGATTTGACATAGCGAAATCTTTTGTTTCTTTTATGTTTCTGGGAGCTGATGGAAAATAATCTTTTGGAAAATCAAACAAATAGTAAAACAACAGGGACCATGATAGGCTAAGACTTATGCAAAACTCCCATTACTTACCAGCAAGTCTGAGTCTCTGTTTGCTGTCAGAGGGCTATAAGCATGTTTAGTTGAACGCTTCTTCTACCGAGTGCAATATTTAATTTTCTCATAACTAAACTATGATTAGCTCTCTACCACCAGCCTTAGACAAATCAGTTAAGCACAGTTCTATGAAGGTGTTTTGTTGTTTGATCCTGTACTTCCTTTAACAAAATTTAGGGAAGGTTGTTGACAATTTTTGTTTTGTAGGGTAAATTGTGAGTGCCTTTTCCCTATGAAGAGTTCTGTTCAAGTAGAAAGAATATAGTACAGGATTAAGTATTTTTATGTTTGATTAAAGAAAATGATACTGTAAGATTTCTCAGTTCCTTCTTGTATTTTTTTCTGGTTGTTGTGTATGTAAACCTATCCATTTGCTGAAAATAGCAGAGGTATTTAAATCATTTACTGCCACTATGAAGGCTGGCAAGCCAGAGACATGTTAAGCCCTTTACACGAGGGATTTTTTCCTTTTCCAATCTTTGTGAGATATATTAAAAACCCATGTATTTTCCATATGTAGTCTGTGTATGTGTGTGTGTATATGTGAATACTTATAAATACATATGGCAGCTAGTTGTAAATTTCACCTAGAACTGCTGGTGGAAAAGGTACTGCTTTTGCCATAGGAAAAATGCCAATTTAATGCTAACTGCTCAGCCCATCTATATGTGGTGCAATTATCATATAATTGTGGTCATATTCAAGCACGCAAAGCTTTTCTGTAATCCACAGAAGTCTTAGCTGACTTGGGTCTGCAGTGAAATTCTAGGGAGCTCTTGGGAGAGGGGAGTTATCATCTCATCGCTGCATCTCAGTCTTCCATTGTTGCCAGTTTTATTTACATTCAATTTTCATTTGAATTTACTTCTAGTCAGAAAAAATACAGCACCGTGTTACGTAGAGAAATTAAATTTTGCCAAAATTTCCTACTTTTACTTTCTTTTCATATGGCAAAGTGTCTTTTTGAAAATAGAAAGCAAATGATAATGCCCAGAGACAAGTATGAATACAACGTTTTATTTTCTGTCTCTTATTAATCATAGAATTTAGAGTATATCTACCAGGTATTTTCTTAAGTGAATGGAGTTCAAGTTAGGTACATGATTTCTATCCGAGGCCTGTGTGTCCATCTAGAAATTACATTGATATAACGGTCTTATCCTCTACATTGAAATATGTGTCATTTGAACAATTGGCTTGCTAGCCCACTGGCTATCAGTGTATACATATGATATGTTCCATATTAACATAAGGTTATTAACGTTAGGTACAATATTAACATGAGGAAAAACTTTTTCACTGTGAGGGTGACAGAGTACTGGAACAGGCTGCCCAGAGAGGCTGTGGAGTCTCCTTCTCTGGAGACATTCAAAACCCACCTGGATGCGCTCCTGTATGACCTGCTCTAAGTGGTCCTGCACTGGCAGGGGGGTTGGACTAGATGATCTTCCAAGGTCCCTTCCAACCCCTAACATTCTGTGATTCTGTGATCTAATTATTGGGGCTGCTACATTGTCATAGAACTTACAAGAAAACAAGAACCCAAACCTGAGGGAAAGCACTAAATAGGTAAAACTGGTGTTCAAGTAGCTAAATAAGGAAAACTGCTACTGAAAAAAAGAAAAGATGGTGATGGCACTCGTGACCACATCAGGCCTTGCTACCGGCAGCATTTGCCTGTTGTCTGGCAATTCTTTTCTTTCTCTTCTGCTATCCAGATTGATAACTTCAGGCTTCCACGAATCCATAAAATCAGCCTGTTTGCTGTTGTCTTATTTTATGACTTACTACAATTCTTTTAGGGCAAGAATGTAGTTAAACTCATAATTTGCCTGGAGAGGTCATTCCCCAGCCCAGTATCTAGATGGAACTTCTGAGTTTGGGACTTCTGATTTAAAAACTTTGTAAGAGAACTGTGGAGCATATAAAAGCATTTATTTTAGACATTATTCTCTGAGAAAGCATTTTAAAATATGAATATCATTTCTAAAACAGGGTCTTGTAAAAAGGGAGTAAATGACAAAGTATATTTTCTTTATATACAAGTGATAATTTTAGAGTAGCAATGGAGAACCCCTCCATGAAGTATTTTTCATCATGATTCCAGGTTAGAGCTGAGACGGAAAGGAGAGAACCTGATTCTGCCTAAGGTCGTGGTGGTGGTCTTCCGGGAGTTAACGAACAAGGAGACTGCTGCACTGAGGTTGGCTCCTAGGTGAATACAGAATTAATTTAAGTCAGAACGAAAAAAAAATAATCTAGGAATAACTAGTGATAAAGTTATCTGGAAGAGGGAGGTCTCCCACTGTTTTCTGTTAGTTAACTTTGTATTTGGGCTAAATATACATCTATGTGTATCCATGTATCCATATTGCATTTCAAAAGGAATAAAGGACAGCAAATATTGCAGTGCTGTAAATGAGGCGGGGGGGCGGGGAAGGTGTCCAGCTCTCTGTGATGTGATTTTTTTCATTTAAGATTTGAATGTATATTTTTAAACAAAACAGCACAGTATAAATACACATTTGAATTACTTGAAATATTTGGGTATCTAGTTTGATTATCCAGGCGTATTTGCGATACGATCACCTGGAACTGGTCCAGATGGCTCTCAGCCCATGAAAAGGATAGCACCTGAGCATGCTTCAGGCACCTTCAGATTTGGGGTTTTTTTTTTAAGAATTACTATTTTACAGAAGTCAGCCAGCTGTGCAACTCTTGGTCAACTGCAGCTGAAAATCATACCACAAGGTTTGACTGTGCTTTCCACCCTTATTCTAGGTATTAATATTTTCATATTCTTACTGTCTTTCTGTGTATGTATAATGAATGACTGACTGTAGCTTGTTTCTGGGTATAAGCCTTTCTGAAGAAAATCTGTCTGTACCAATTCTTGGGCTTCTAATATCCTAGAAGCCACAGTGGCGTGAAGTTTATGATGTAATATTTTAATTTAATCTAGCACGAGGGGAAATCTCTGTTGCTAAAGGATGCAAAAAGTGATGTTGTAAGCATTCTCAAAAAACCTCAGGTTTTTATAAATACAAGGCTTTCAAAAAATTGCAGAATTTCTAGGAATATTTTGTTTTATATTCTCTGTGTGTGTAATCTACATACAAGGTATTCTGTGAATTCTTTTACAGCCCAAAAAATAGCATACTCCTTTGACCTGTTTTACCCATGTATTTATACTGAAACCAGCTTCACTAAGTTAGTTTGCAAGACTTAAAATTGTTTGCATAATTTAACTTTGTGTGTTTCAAGCCTGGTGGTGTTATCTCAATCCATTCTCAATCAATACATCTAGTATTTCAGTTAAAACAAGGAAAACTGTTCGTTTTTAGCAGAGATAAAGATTACTGACTAAGCACTAGAAAGTGGCTGAGGTTAGACTACAAAAATAATGATTCTCAGTTTTACTTGTGCAAGGTAAATTGAATATAAAAATAAATGTTATAAATATTAGAATCATAGGTTATTTCCTGTTATTCATCTAAAAGAAAATTCAGAAATATGTAAGGAAATAGCTATGAACCACAATCCACTGAAGTATTAGATTAAGGACTTAGATTACCATCCACTAACATCCTAGATTAACTCTTAAATCCTAGATGTATGAGTTGGACTGTAATGAGGCTTCATTGTTAATATTAGTCTTGTGCAGCTTCTCTGAAGCAGTGAGAACCTCCCTGTCTGTATGAATGTGTGCAATGCACTTCTCAGAATGAATGGATGCTGGACACATTTTCATCAAGTGTTGAGAATTTGAGGGGTTTTTTTTGTTTTTTTCTGGGTTTTTGGATTTTGTTTTTGTTTCTTGGTCAAGGAGCCTTATTTGTCCAGTAGAGGGTTAGGAGAGAGGTTGTAATAGGGAAATATTTTGTGATATAAGGGAAGTTACCCATCCAGCCTTCCCCAAAATCACTTAAACTTTGGATATGTGAGTGCTCCCACTGAAACTTCATACTTGAAATTAAACAGGGTTGATTGTTTCTTTGGAACAAGAAAATAACCTCAGAGGTTGACAGGATCAGCCTCAGAGGCCAAGTGCCAGTTCCTTTGACTGTTCACATATTTGAGCTCTGAAAATGAGGACTAATTATTCAGATGCCTAAAAAGGGGGGTTTTGTTGTTTTAAATAAATAATATTGAAAATATAGTTTAGGGTCCTTCAGTGACATTGTGTATTTGAAAAAGACATCTATGTAATTCCTGTAGGCTCTGTTAGTCAGGAAGAGTATGTTAGGGATAATGAATTCAGGTTGGCTGTAGAGTATCCACATCATTGTAAAAATTAAGTTTTCAGCCTTTGAGCAGTTATAAAATTAAAAAAAACCCCAACAAACATAGTGGAATTTTATGAATGTCTTGGAAAAATCATCTCATCTTACTTGTCTGAAGTTATTATGTTGTGCAGTCTAACATCTGTTCAGAGTTTTAAAATAGTTAGAAATAACAGCAGTCCTCTTCTGCTAGAGCATCCACAAGTATATTGAAGTGCCACAGGATCTGTGTTTACAGAACATTGGTGCATAAAATGCAGAAAATTAGGAAAATGCTGAGGGAAGTGAAACTGTAGACAGCAACATATTTCATGCATGTTTTATTTATAGTTGTGAAACCTGTGCTTATTGAGAGCTGAAGTAGGTGCAGGCAAACAAAACTGATGAAATACAAACCAACTAATATAGTGCTAACATAAAAAGAGAAGAAAAAACAATCATGAGCCTTTTGTTCTCTCACCAGTTGTAGCTGAGTTTCTTAAACTTATTATTTTGCTTATGGTGAGGGCTCTGACTCACACCAAGTGGGAAGGGAGCCTGATCCACCCTGCAGCACATGAGGAAATCTAATATAATTAACAAGGTAGTTCTGAGTGGTGTAAGTGCTTAGCCCCATAACACAGTGTATAGGCTACAGAAGATGGTATTAAAATCAGATGATAGCTCTGGTGACTCCATCTGCATCTTTGGATTTTTATTGGATTCCAAAAACTTGATGTTCCCATGAGAGGTGTGGGTCCACAGTCCACACTGTGTTTTCATTTGTAGACCTCATCCCACCTAGAGAGACTTACCCATTTGAGCTGCGGGCTTTCTAAGTTAAATACAGTTGTCTTGGTGTGCCTAAAAGTCAAGGTGGCCATAGCATGAATTCTGCTTCAGAGTAGCCTGAGCAGCCATAGCCTGGGCATCTTCCACTTAGGAAAGTCTTGCCAAGCTGCTTGTCAAGAAAGCTCTGGGTGTGAAGAACTGGTTTAACTCAAAAGGCATTGTACTGGTATGTACATGCAGCTCAGCTGGGCCTGTTTCCTCTCTGCTGTAGCACAGAAGTTTTATCGTCTCACCAGATGGCCAGAAATCCTGAAACGTTGATTTAATTAACTTAAATCCCACCACCAGATGGCAGCTTTTGTGGCTATGTCACTAAGTAGAACAGAATGCTTTAGGGGCAATATTGTCCTTCTAAAATTGGATTAGTCAAATGTTGAGTCATGTAGGGGTTACTTAAACTTCTGTGGTGGGTTGGGGAGGGAAATGTAAGTGCTAAACTGATAAGGGGATTAGAGTGAAGAAAGCCTTTAGAGAGTACTGATGTTTGTCCTCCTGAAGATAATCAAGGCTGAGCCCAGTTGTTGAGTAGTATCAGTTATGGTGCCTGGAAGTCAATGTGGGTTGTAAAAATTTTGAAAGTGTGGTAGGGAGTTGAGCATGAAAAATAGATTCTGTGGTTAATGCATGTGAGGACACATGCATTACATTAATAATTGACTGCTAGGCAAGCTTCAATTTAGTAGAAAAGAGCAGTAATTATTCCAATAGCCTTTTAGTCCAGCTGTAGCTAGGTGAGCGGTATGGTATGATACCAGCTAAAACCGGAATGTTACCACATGCTATCCACATCTATACGTGCACCCTTTCCTAATGAAAACCCATGAATGGAAGCACAACAGATTCTACATAGGTATCCTTTCTTACTAGGAATACAGGAGCAGTAGAAAGCCTATGCAATAAATTCAATTCTCCATGTATCATTAAGATAATGTTAGACACTGTCTGGTCACTAAAGTGGTGGGGAAAAAAGCTGAGGCTCAGCTTTGGAGTAGAAGTCCTATGACTGGTTCTTATTTCAATTTCCGCTTCCTCTGAGAAACCTTTGTACCATGTACACGTTCCTTTTTCCCAAGGAAGAGGTAAGGCTTGAATAAGCTCCGTTATATACAGTGCTGTACTCTTGTTTTAATCTAAGTAGTGCTGCCTCAGTTTCATGAATCATTAAAAGCTCTCCTTCTGAAATCTGCAGCTCCATATTCTGAGATAGTGGGAACATAGAGAAAGAAGTTATGGGTGATTGTTGAAATAAGTACCTCTTGAGGGAAAAAATTCAGTAAGCCTCTGACAGAGGTGGTTGAAAAAAATAGGTGCAGTTTTTTACAAATGCTTGTATTGTACTGATATTTTTGGTAGTTGCTTTCCAGTAGTGAGTTACTACAGATTGTGTCAGACTTCAGAAAAATGTATTGGTTTTTACATCCATCTGCTTTGCTGTAAAGTGCTTTCTCCAAGCTGTATGCAATCTTTTGCTTTGCCTTTGTCTCTGATGTAGCTCTTGCTTCCTCTTTTTTTGTGTCCTCGGTATATAATTTCGGTATCAAAATTGGATTAAAAGTTCAAAAGTCTTAAATGTTTTTATAAAAAGGGAAAAAATGAAACTAATGTAATCAGCTCACACATGGGATTTCTTTTATGTGATTCATTCTTTGTATTATAGCTCTAAGTGAGGTGAGTTACTTTTAAAGCAAAAATGATGAAACCAGACCTCAAGCTTTGGAGCATGGGGAGGATAAAACAATGTCTATATAGAGATCCTAGATCTTTCTTTAGTAAGTAAAGAAGCCTGTATGATTGATTTCCATGACTCATATGAGCACTTCATTTAGAAAGCAGGGAACATTGTTTTCAGATATGGAAATCTGTTTTCCTCTTATTTGTCTCTCGTGCTGAATGATTGTTAACAATTACACTGGGATTTAGGAAATATGCTGGTCTTTAGGGAAATTTTGCTTCTCTAGAAAGGATTGCATTTGTGGAGATTTTGTGGGTGGGGGGTGTTGGGTTTTGTTGTTTATTTTGGGGGTTTTGTTATTTTATTACTGTGGGAACTCTTGTAATTCTCAGAAATTATCGTTTTGTGTATCATACAGTTGTTAAGGTAGGACGATAGCTCTGAAGATCATCTAGTCCAACCCCCTCTCAATCAGAGTCAGCTACAGCAGGTTGTTCAGCACTGTCCACTTGAGTTTTGAATAGTTCAAAAGATGGATACTGTGGGCAACCTGCTCCAGTGTTTTGTCACCCTCACAGTAAAACAGAGGGAGTTTTAATGTTTAAGTGAAGTCTCCTGCGTTTCAGTGCATTCTCACTGTCTCTTGTTTTTTTCACTGGGTGTCACTGAGAAGAATCTGGCACTGTCTTCTGCAGTCCCCCAACAGGTCATTTCTGCACTTCAATAACATACCCCTTGAGCCTTGTCTTCAGACTCAACAATCCCAGCTCATTCAGCCTCTCCTCATGCCAGGCGTGCCAATGCTTTAATCACCGTATAGCGGCTTCTATGCCATATTGATTTTGTTGATGAAATTTTATACATGGTATTCTTCCAAGACAATATCTTTGAGAGTTGAAATTCAGGATCAATCTAGGTTCTATAGGTGATCGGGACACTTCAGAAGGTATATTGATTTTCAGGCAGGTTGTTAAACCTGTAGAATAGAGGAGAATAAGAATTAATCCAGCCTGCAAGGAATAAAGGGGAGGAAGAGTTCCAAACCAGGGATTCTCTTTTCCCAAGTGTAAGAACTGGTGAAAGGTGACTACAAAAAGCTGGAGGTGAAGGAGGAGAGAGAAAGGCCTTGGTCTTCCAAAAGCAAAGTCCAGGAAACTGCTGAATGATGCTGTTCTTTCTTATGGCTCCTGTATTGTTCATTCATTTCATTGATTCCCTTCTGTAGCACTCTGGGACTCAGGTTATTAACAGTGATAGATATGCAAAACTCTGCTAATTGCTTGAAACTTTTTTCCTGACTGGTAGAATTTGAATTAAAGTAAAAAAGAAAAATTTTTTTCAGGATTGATGGATTTAGTTTTCTCTGATATGGCTGTAGAGACAGAAGCCTTTATATTAAGTTGTAAATCTTTGCAGGTTGAGTTTGTTTAAATAAGGCATAATTTTATATTTCATGTCTGGAAAAACCATTATTTGTGAAACCAAGAACGTGTTTTTGTAGATGATGTAGATGAACGATTTTCTTGTGTTTATGGTTGCCATCAAAAAATGCGACACTTGAAAATAATTATTTGGAATACACAAAAATATCTTTACCTGTCCAACTTCTAAAATGAATGTTGATATGCTTATTAATATTATTTTTGTGAACTGTAGTACCCATATGCTTTGGAATGCATGAAATGTATTCTAAAATGAATGGAATATGTGGATTTCTCATGTATTGGAAGCCAAGATGGGATTATATTTTTTGGTGGGGTTTGTTTGGGGATTTTTTGAGCATTTAGCTTGTAATTAAGCTAAGTTAAATGATAAAGTCAGGTGTTGACATGGCAAAATGACTAAGAACTAACCTAAGTGCTTAATTTTATGCGTCACATGAGATCACATTAACCTGAGGCTTTAAAATGCTGATGTCTAGCTCAGGTTTAACTTGACTTTTGCCCCCAATATATCTGGTTTCATTCATGTTGTTTTATTCTAACTCCAGAGGAACACTAGAAACAAAGCAAATTAGTGAGAACATGGATTTAAAAAACCATGGATTTAAATCAATAGCGAACCTTTAAGAAGTTCAGTAAGCATGTAAAAGGAAAGGACGGCAGCATGTATCTTCCTTCATGTTATTTTTAAGATTACAAATGATTAATCCTTGTGTGAGCTTTAAGTTGGTAACACTGCTGTATCAATCTCTATTGCATCAGGCTACCTTTTTTAAATTTTGTATCAAATCAAATTAAATTATTTTGCTGTAAATCACATGTGAATGCTTACTGATTGTTTAGCACAGATAGATTGAAAGGGACACCAGGTTTAAGTGCAATTGATGTTTCTTTCCTTATAAATATTGAACTCAAACTCGTATGAGGTTAATTAAAAGAGTATTTTAAACTGCAAGTATGTGGATTCCCCTACTTGCTTTAAGCTGGCTATCTTTTCAGTTTCTTTGAAATATTATTCAGTCATATATTTTGAGAAGCTGACTTCCCCACTGAGCACTCGGTATGAACATACTGGGGCTGGAGAACTATGGTGTTTTTAGTTCTTCAAGTGGATGTAATAAAGGCATGGTTATGTTACTGAATCTTATCTTTCATCTATAGAGATGGAATAGCATAGCTCTAAACCAAGTTTTATTTTTTCCCATATTTCAAAAAATAAGCATTGTTTTGTATGCAAAATGTATTATAAATCATCTTTAACAGAATAGAACCCAAACTAAGTTTACCATGTAGATCATTTCAGTGGTGGAGGGGAGTAAAGGGGCAGATACGTCTAACAGGAAGAACTATCATATTTGGTCAATAAGCAAAACATGATGAGGATATTTTTCAGATGCGTTCTCTTCTGTTTACTAACACACTTAGTTGATAACAATAAAATTAATGAGCATCTTATTTCTAATAAATTTGAAAGGCAGTAAGGACAAACAAAACCGAAAAGGCTATTTGGTATTATTGGAAAAAATAAGCCTTGTCATTTTTTATTTTCTGATCTGTGTACTGATTTTTAAAGGAACTTACTAAATACTGTCTTGGTTTGAAAGACAGGTGTCTGTGGCGGAACGCAGGAGCCTCCCTTGAAATGGAAAGTGCAACCCCCTTCCCTCCAAATTATTATAATTTTGAAATTAACGGGCGTTCAGGCAAAGATATGGGGAATAGGAATAACAGTTCTTTACTAATATATATAGATATATATATATATATAACACAAGGCAGGGAAAAAACAAACAACCCCCTGGTTTACACTGACAGAGTCAGAAATACAACCTGACACCCTGTTAGGGGGGCAGTAGCAGTCCGATAAGATGATGGCTGCAGTCCTCCTGAAGCGATGGGTGTAGTTCTGTTGAAGCAGCTATCAGGTAAAAGAGTCTGGTCTTCCTCCGAAGGTCCAGTGGTAGGTAGGTAGCTCTTGTCCTCTGGAACTGCAGTGGGGGGGAAAAACTCCTCTGGGAATCCAGTGGAAGAAGGCTGCTAGGGTGTTCGAAATCTCAGTTTTTATTTGGCATAGACTGCTTGGCTCCTTCCCCCCGGGCGGAGCATCTCACAATGGGATGGGGAGTCGTGAGGCAGTTCCTTGATGGGCCATTAACAGGAGATAGCCCAGGAGCGAGTTATCGATGGGTCAGGCGATATGGCATTGTTGTGCCCATTAACAGGAGATAGTCCAGAGGGGGGAGGCAGGGAGCACCGCCCCACCTGGTCTCAACAGCTCCTGAAGATGGTATTAGAATACTTTTTTCATTTTGGCACATTTTACACTGTAACCTAGGACAAATACTTACCACTGGGGGGAAAAATCCACCTCATTAGAAGCATAGGTAAACTTATAATGATGAAGAGTTTGTAGAATAATCATAGAATCATAGATGATATATGAAAAGATTTCTATTCCATGCATGAAAGTGAGATAAACATGTTTCACTGCAGGACTGGTCTGACTTTTGAATAACCAATATCTATATAAATGTAGTTATTTAGTTGTGCAGTTATAAGGGGAGAAATACCAGTAAATAGCAATGGCGTGAATATATCAAACATGGCAATATGTTATTTAGAATAGTCTGTAACAAAGGGAGGGAAGAAATGTCCAAGATAACCTTAGGTTAGCTAAGTCAGTTACTCATAATAAAATAATTTCCTCATCATGGAACACACCTCTGGCTGCCAAATTGTACCAAAAAGCTCAGTGGGTTGTAATCTGTGTTGAGCTGAACGCTACTGTGTCATGATATAAACAGTATTTGAATAAGCTCAAATAACATTATACTTAAACAACAAAACCTTTGGTTTCTGAGATGTTTACAGAATTGAACAAGGCCTCAAGAGAGGCAGAAGGATGAGACAGAAGTGGGTTGTCACAGTGGTTATCCTGACAGTGAAATATAACTGATTTGTAACTCATAGAGGTATTAGTATTAATCTTTGACATGTTGAAGACTGGGTCAGATGCAGAATTGTCTTAGTTTCAGAGTGCTCTTTGGGCATCCAGCTGGCCATTGTACCTGCAGAAGCCCCAGGCTGTGCTGTTTACAATTACATTGTTGGGATGCTCTGCTCAAGAGGCAGCCCCTGAAAGTTGCTCTGGTTTGCTGAGTACTTCAATCCTAGTCTGCCCAGGTGGAAAGCTGAGGGAGGGGGTGGGTGTAACAGGGACCAGTCTTCTTCCAGTGACACTTTTTTCTCTGCACATTTGCTCCAAATTGATCTGGAGAATCTTGCCTCTGGGTCTACTAGCATTAAGACCCTAACAGAGGAGGAAGAATAGAAAAAGTCTTGAAGCTGAAAGGGTAAAGATATGCATGTCTAAAAGAACGTACCTACTCTGGCCTTGGGATGAGTATGGTTTAGCTGATAACCACAATGTCTGCATTCACCATCCAGCCTCAGGGATCATTCACACAAGGCTTTCCTCCCTTCTTATTGTTCTGTGCTCCAAATTAGGAGGAGCCTTTATATCCTATTTCTAGAAGGGAAGTGGATGGAAATGTCAAGCTTTGCTTTCTTGTTCCTTGACATATTACTGTTTTAGAAGTTAAATTTAAAAAAAGCAGTGAGAATAACCTAGTTGTCCTTATAACCAATGTCTACTGCAAGTTTAATTAATGTAGCTTCATTTTTAAAAAGTCTTAACATTTTTTTTCTGAAGAAAAATATGCTGAATGAATGAGTGAGCTTGACACTGCAAGATTTCTGCTTTTTGTGGAAAATGACAGGGGTATATTTATTTTATTACCAGTACAGCTTTGATGCTTACATTACCTACCACTATTATTGCATATTTTTTGATAATTTTTACTCATAAAGTTCCAGCTGAGCAGAAGGCTGTGCTGATCCTACTATGCTGCTATTGCACCAGTGTTGTGAGTGGTAATATTAGCTTGGTGTGACTGGCTGAAGGTCACACAGGAGGAAAGTAGTGTGGCTCCTGTAGCAGAGCTGCAGAGCAGACACCCTCTGCTTTCTTCCTCATAAAGGCTTTAGTCTTTAGTATTTATTTCTTTTGGAATAAGAGTGAATAAGATCAGAATGACCTGTTCTGCTCTTTTTGTGTGTATATGACGAGAAAATTTGGTAGCACTGCCTAAAGGCAGTACAAGCTGTGCTGCTTTTCTTTCACCTGAATTCAAAGGGAATAATCAGAAACATGTTGTTGAGTTAAGTTGATTTATGATTAGGAATTCAAGAGAAGCAAATGTGTTCCTCAAATTTCATAGGGATGTCTTGTCAGAGACTAATTCTAATCTCCAAAATGATCTTAAATGGGACATAATGACTTTCCTGATTATTGCTCTCAGCTGCCATTATTTTGAAAATGTAATCAAGCAAGACTCTTGTATATATGACCAGTATTTTCTGGCAGCAAACATGTCAGATCAGTGCTACCTGTTGGAGTTACCATTATCTAGTAATAATCTAGTTCTCAAAGTTTTCTTTTTTTTGTTGTGTTTGGCAGGTGGTGGCAGAGCATGGGTGGCTTTTCATGCAACTGCCTGCTTTTAAAAAAAGTATCGAGAAGTATTGTCAACTCAAACGTAGCAGGTCCTTGTGTGAACGATGTTCTCATCAATGCATAATTATTTTTCATGTAGCTTCCATTTATTTTCTTGAATTTAAGCACTTTATACACCTTAATGTAAGAGAGTTTGGCATTTTGCAGTGCTGAATTGAGGACTTAATCCTCTCAGCAGTGTTAACCTGTATGAATTCTTGGGAGCTCCCTTGTCTCTAATAATGCTTCTGTTTCTGTTGCTCTTCCTACAGAAGTTAAGGACAGACAGCAAATTAAAATATCCTGGTTATACTACTTTCTGCCCACAAGTAAACATGAAATAACATGTTTTGGATTCCTGTGCCAGCCAGAGAGCTGCCTTGCGTGTTGGGCAGGTATTAAAATGGATATTGCTGCCTATCGTGTGTTTTGGGTATCACAGAATCACAGAATGGTAGGGGTTGGAAGGGACCTCTGGAGATCACCTAGTCCCACCCCCCTGCTAAAGCAAGTTCACCTACAGCAGGTAGCACAGGACTGCATCCAGGTGGGTTTTGAATATCTCCAGGGCAGGAGACTCCACAGCCTCCCTGGGCAGCCTATTCCAGTGCTCTGCCACCCTCACAGTAAAGAAGCTTTTCCTCATGTTCAGGTGGAACTCACTGTGCTCCAGTTCGTGCCCATTGCTGCTTGTCCTGTCACTGGGCACCACTGAAAAGAGCCTGACCCCATCCTCTTGACACCTGCCCTTCAGGTATTTATAAGCATTGATAAGGTCCCCTCTCAGTCTTCTCCAGGCTAAGCAGACCCAGGTCTCTCGGCCTTTCCTCACAAGAGAGATGCTTCAGTTCCTTAATGATCCTTGTGGCCCTCCACTGTACTCTTTCCAGTAGTTCCCTGTCTCTCTTGAACTGGGGAGCCGAGAACCAGACACAGTACTCCAGATGTGGCCTCACAAGGGCGGACTAGAGGGGGAGAACCACCTCCCTTGACCTGCTGGCCACACTCTTCTTAATGCACCTCAGGAGACCACTGGCCTTCTTGGCCACAAGGACACATTGCTGGCTCATGGTTAACTTGTTGTCTACCCCAAGTCCCGGGTCCTTATCTGCAGAGAGAGATGTTCTCCAGCGGGTCATTCCTGTACTGGGTTATTCCTCCCCAGGTGCAGGACCTTACACTTGCCCTTATTGAACTTAATTAGGTTCCTCTCTGCCCAACTCTCCAGCCTGTCCCGGTCTTGCTAAATGGCAGCACAGCCTTCTGGTGTATCAGCCACTTCTCCTAGTTTTGTATCATTGGTGAACTTGCTGAGGGTGCACTCTGTCACTTCATCCAAGTCGTTGATGAGCATGTTGAACGAGACTGGGCTCAGTACTGACCTGTGGTGAACACCGCTAGTTATATGCTTCCAGCTGGACTCAGCACCCCTCATCACAACCCTCTGAGCTCTGTCCTTCAGCCAGTTCTCAATCCACCTCACTGTCCACTCTATCCCACACTTCCTAAACTTACCTATGAGGGTGTGATGGGAGACAGTGTCTAAAGCCTTGCTGAAGTCAAGGTAGACAGCATCTACTGCTCTCCTCTCATCCATCCTGCCAGTCATGCTATCGTAGAAGGCTATCAGGTTGGTCAGGCATAATTTCAAATCCTTTGGTGAATCCATGCTGACTACTGATAGCATTATTTTCCTCCACATGCTTAGAGATAACAGCCAGAATGAACTGTTCCATCACCTTTCCAGGAATGGAGGTGCTGGCCTGTAGTTTCCTGGGTCGTCCTTCTTGCCCTTTTTGAAGATTGGAGTGACATTGGCTTTCCTCCAGTTCTCAGGCACCTCTCCTGTTCGCCACGACCTTTCAAAGACAATGGAGAGCAGCTTAGGAGTAGCATCTGCCAGCTCCCTTAGCACTTGTGGGTGCATCCCATCAGGGCCCATGGATTTGTGGGTGTCCATTTTGCCTAAATGATCTCCTCCACCAAGGGAAATTCCTCCTCTCTCCAGACTTCCTCTCTTAGCAGTGAAGACTGAGGCAAAGAAGGTATTCAGTAACTCTGTCTTCTCTGTGTCCTCCATCACCTGGGTACCCACCTCATTCAGCAGTGGGCCCACATTTTCCCTAGTCTTCCTATTGGTACTGATGTACTTGAAGAAGCCTGTCCTGTTGTCCTTCGACATGCCTAGCAAGATTTAATTCCATGTGGGCCTTAGCCTTCCTCGTTGCATCACTGCATACTCTTGACAAGTGGCCAGTCCCTATTTCCACATTTTGTAAACTTCCTTCTTCCAGATGAGCTTTTCCAGAAACTCCTTGCTCATCTGTAGGTAGGCTAGCTAACCTACCTGGAATTAATGTACTAAAAATAGCTTTTAAAATGTTGGAATCAGAAATAAATACCATGCTTTTGTCCCTGCTATAAATTTTGGAAAACCACTCACCACCCTTGTTAGAAATATTTTCTATTAACAAGAAATTGCTTTATTATATTGGGTAATTCTTAAACTAAGGCATACATTTCTTCAAAAAAATGCACAGCTTGTGTTCATCAGCATGTCTCCAACTATTTCAGTGATTTTTTTGTGGTAATCAAGACTTGCCAGGCAATGGAATTATTATTTTTAAATGCAAGATGTGCAAAAAACTCCCATTATCTGGATTTTTCTTCAGCATCGTGACATCCTTGGGCTCTGATGTGGTTCGTTTCGTCGCTCTGAAGGAAATCTACACTTTAAGAAGCTTAGAAATTTTATCCTGTATATAAAATAACTGCATTCAAGTATATTGTTACAAGACTTGGTGTCGTGTAAACAAACCCTCCTGATGGACAGTGAAGTACCAAATGTGTTCACAAGAAGTAATGAAATAATTATAATTTTAAAACGTTCTTGAACAGGTCTGTAAAATTGGAGCTTGAGCTGCATTCATAACCTAGAATTGTATTACTGTTTACAGCTAATAAATTGATACTCCTTGTTTTCTTTTGGAAAAGATTCCATTTCCCACAAATAATGAATGATGTCACTGATGGGTCAGGTACTGTCAGTAGTCAAATGGAATTTCTTGCAGTTGATACACATTCTGTAGTCTGAAATATCCAAACCCTACTAAATGACAAATATGTTGGCTGGTGAAGCTTAAGAACCTTTCATTAATAACTTGTGGACAAAAATGCTATAATAACTAGTACTTCTTAATTGTGTGAGTTCTTTTAACTCATAAGCAAGAAACTAATTAAGAAGTCTTCAGGTCAGGATTTCGCAGTGGAAAAGAGAGGGGATTTTTTTCTTTGTTCTAATAAAATTTTGTATAAAACCATACATTTTTGGGGTTTATGTTAGTCATGTTATTTCTGCTTCAATTAATTTTCCTGCTTATTTAGTGTGGTAAGGGTCTTGCCATATTCCTCCTGTGGAAGTCCACCCTCATTTTATGTGGATGATAAGGTAACTTTTTTTTTTTTTCTTTGGGATGGTGCTATTCCTGTTGCAGGTTTGTGCTTCTCCAATATTAGCTTCTGCAGACTTTTTCTTTTGCCACCAAACTAAGGAGAGAGCAGAGTAAACTCAGTATGGCTTTGGGCTGCAGTCTTCACATGTTTGGAAGCTTTAAGCTGGTGGATTGCCAGCTGCAGTAGGCGCTGTAATGAGACAAAGGCTGCAGCATCCTGCCCTCTGTAGGAGTTAAACTTGCTAGGTTTAGTCAATTGACCCCAAGACTTTTTGCTGACTGGTAAGCTGTTGATCCATTAACAGGAGAGCTTTATCTGCTAGTTTAATGCTAAATCTACATAGTAATACATATGCCATAATGTCACTACAATATTTATAGTTGTCTCTTCAGAAAAAAATTATTCTGCACAAGACTTGTTACTAGATCTTTCTGTATAATGCGGCAACTTTAAAGATTTGGAGATTTTCAGTCAGCAACTTCAAACATCTCCAGAAAATGGCTTGCCTGGATTTTAACACCATTCAATTTCTGGGTTCTAAATTACGCTTAACATGCTAAGGAAGAGTTATTTTGGAAAATGTTTCTGTGTTTGAACTCTGCTAGGCGATTAAGTTGCATGTCAAATTTTTCTTATCTATAGGATACTCTGTGTGCTTATCACACAAAAATACAGAAGCAGAGGCATGTTTATTTGCTGCTGTAGAGAGGGCATCATTTGTGTAGGCCATCTGTTAGTAGTTAAGCATATTTTAACTGGCATCATCAGAGTGGCTTCAATTATTCCTTCCAAACCATGTATAAAATTAGGTACAAAACAAACACCTCACTGAATTGCTGAGGGGTGTTGAGTGTCTGGCAGAGGCACTCTGTCCCTATAGATAAGCATTGGCTTGATGTGGCCTTGAGCTGTTTAAGAGAGGAGTCTGTGACAAGCATTATCCCATATAGTTATTACTACTAGACGAGCATCTGAGTTCCTGTGCTGGATGTATACATCCAGCAAACCTGTTACACTACTTACTAGAGAGTTTGCACATCTCTTTAGAATTGCCTCACTTATTGTTGTAATTGCCGTCTTTAACAAATGGACACTTGAAGGTGAGGTAGGTTCCTACTGAACGCCATGATGGCATCTGTAAATCCTTTAATCCTTTAGTCCTTTCTTTATTGATTTTCAGACTTTTTTTTTTCCTACCTAAGTCCAGGCCCTGAAAGATGTTTTCAAGAAGAATTTTGAAGGGCCTTTATAAAGATGGTAATCTTGGACAGACATAATGTAGAGCAAAGGTCTCATTTTCATTTGTTTTTTCAAGTATTGAACGTGGGTTTAATCTGTGCCTTAGCTGCATGAGGCTTTGAATATGGTATGAAATCACTTTCCGTTTATTCAAAAGCTTTCTCATAGCTGATGAATGCCATACATAATGAAAGACTATAATCATTTATCATCCATAGTAAATCATTTATCACACAGCAGAGGTATATTGTAGAAAAACCTAATCAAAGCTTTTCAGTATTTCTGGTTGGTTAAATCCAAAATAGCAGAGAAATGATCGCTCAGTTAGTTGGTTAAACATTTTGTTTATTAGATGATATTCTTAGACAGTTTCTAATGCTTTTGTGGTTTACAGATTGAAGTGTGTTGTTAAGGAGGAGGGACTTTTTTTTTTTTTTTTTTTTTTTTTGATGGAGCAACATGGACCAGGAAATTCTGTGTCAATCATTCTATTGAATTAAATTTGAAAAATAAAACACTGGAACAGAGGCAGTATCATTGCATTGTGCCATGCTTGGGGCTGGTCAAAATGCTGCCATAGGTAGGTTGGGTTGATATGAATATGTGAGATGAACCTGCTGTGACAGCTTGCTTGTCGTACAGGTTAGAACTAAAATCTTCCTTCAAAAAGCAAAAGAGAACATAGAAATTGCAGTTCTGAAGTGCAGTCACTTCCAGGGTTGCTTCTGAAAGATCTTGTTAAACATTTGCCCAACCCCTACTGAATTTAGGCTAGTATTTGTAGATCTTAGAGCTAATATTGGCACTCAGGACTTGGTTTATGCAGCCCAGACTGTAAGTTTCCTTAGTTCAGCACTAATATAAATAACAAAAACTAAACATTAAAAAAATTAAACGCTTAAAATGAAAAATGTTGTTTAAGCCTATTCACATTTTTTATCTTTTCAAAAAAATTTTTCCAGATATTGATACTGTATTTGAATTGGAGTAGTAATCATCAAGACTTATATCATGAAAAATTGTGTGGTTGTCCACTGCCATCTGACCTAGGCAGAGTCATAAAGTAATGTAAGCACTGTTTAGATGGAATTAGAAGTGCGTATGAACTTTTGAGTAAAAGTTACCACTTGACGATCTCATAACATTTGATTTTACTAGAGCACAGCTGTGAAAAATTAAGCTGATATTAAGCATGATTTTCTAATTGGTATAAGCAAGGATAAGTCTCCAGGGACCATGATTTTAAAAGATTTAGTATAAGGTAAGTGTGTCCCTGTGCTTGTCAACACTGACTGCATGTTCTTGATTACTTTTTCCAGTCTTGCTCTAAATCCAGTTTATTGTGAAAACTAGAAGTTAAAGTGCTCCGCCATACACTGCTCTAGTGAAGTTTTTGGGTGTTCTGTCATTTTGTTTAATAGTAGTCTTAATCTCAGAAGGAAGTGTTGCATCATTGCTCCTTTAATCTTCCTTGTCCGTTGGAATATGTCAAGAGATGAACATTTGGCAATACTTCAGAAGAATGCTTAGATTTCTTCTACAGATTGTTTATTTTTGGCAAGTAAATCCTCGTCAGTCTTGGCCCCTCTATTTATTTTTGATGACTGCTTCTACCCAATTACGTCTGTGGTGTGTTTGTATTCTAGCCATGTTTTTGCAGCAGAGTGATGGAGTGCTATTGGATTTGAATTTTTCTCCAACACAATAGAGTACTGCTCTGTATATTATTGAGCTAAGAATGGAGAGGGAAAGATTTTATTTCTGTTGGTGACTGAACAAGCCAGATGATTGTTGTGGTCTGTTCTCTAGTCATCCCAATGCGTTTGGATTTGATAGTTCCTGAATACAGTCTTACTTAAAGACTGATCTCCAGCTGAAAGGGAAACAAAGGACTTCAAAACTGGAATTCTTGTTACTAAAATATATGATGGAAAATGAATTCTAGAGGACTGGAGAGGAAATCATCTCTTGAAATCATGGACTTCATCCTAGCGCAATCACAGGTAAAAGGGGTTTTTGTTTGATTGTTGTTGTTTGTGATTTGTTTCTTTGAAGCTACATAACAAGATTTGACATACATAATAGATGCGGTAGCAGCCCAGAGATGGAGGCTCATGTCAGTTAGGCTGCATTCAGCACTGAAGTTAAGCATCTGTTTGTTTTGTATGGATTTAAATAAATACATTGATTTTGATTGGACAAGCAGCATATAGGTAGTTCTGTCTAGATCCCAGTGCCTTCTACTTCTCACATGCTTGCTACAATAAAAAGCTAAATGCAAAACCTTTTTTCTATCTTGCGTCTGATTGTTTAGACTAAATTACAGTTAATTGCTAAGTTACGTCTTCAAATTGTTATACATAAGACTTGTATCCAGATATACGTATATTACGGAAACAAAGGGAAAAATTATTTCTTATTTTCCTCAGTGGGTGAAGATATTTCTTATCCCATGAAAAGCCTAAAATTTGTTCAAATCCTTATATGAAACCTTTATTATACAGTAAGTTTCATCTCTGTTGTGGAGATTATTTTAGGAAAAAGAAAAAATTTGAAAGAAAGGAGGAGTGTGTGTGGGGGGGGGGGGGGGGGGGGTGCGAGTGTCCTGGGTAAATAAGTGTTCATGTTTGTGTTCAAGAAATAGGGTGTCTTTAACCAACTTTATTGAGTCCCTAGTTTTGTTCTTTCTAATGCCATGCATCCATTTTAATTTAACTTGCTGCAGTCATAAGTCCACACTGTTTTAAAGACCCACTTATCTAAACGTACCTTTTAATGACTGGTTCTGTTTACACTTTTTTGCACAAAAGGGTATCATTTTTGCTTTTTGGTGCTAAAACCCTCTGGTTAATTGTATTTGAGGCTACTAAGGGTGGTTAAAAATTCATGTTTGCTTTTTCTGCTTTGCTTACTGATGGTGTCTGTAAAAACTGGGTAACGAGATGGTTTGGCTGGTGAAATTGCTTTACTATAGCAATGTAAAGTAGTAGAGGCTACTGGATTTTTGTGGTTGTATATGACAGACAATTGTGTTATGGATTTTAATAAAATTACCACAACCAAGGCCTGAAGGCTGTGTTAGATACTTGAGTCCATATGAAAGATATCACTGGTGCTTTTTACAAGTCTGGTTACAAGATAGCTATAGTTTGTCATCTTTGGACAAGGAAGAAGGACAGAGCCTGCCAGTGAGAAGCATATTTTAAAAGCTGATTCTCTGTAATAGGTTGGAGTGTGATGAGGTAAATGTACTATATCGCTCATGGAAACAATTGGGGAAAAATTGCAATTTTTTCTTCCAGCTTGAAAGTCTGATGTTTCATTTCAGGACAATATTGAGCTTTATTCAATTATGTATGTTGGAGAGTTAAATAGATCAAAGGAGAAATTAATGAAGGGCAGTTTCTCCTGTTGCTATGCTAGGCTTTTGTAACTGGTTTTGTATTACGGAGTGTCACCCTTCCTCCTAGTCCTCTTCCCATCTATGCACCCTGCCCTTTCCTTTAACAGTTTGCTCATAAGTTGTTTCATGATCCTTTTATGAAACAACATTGGAAAAGTCATGTCAACTTGAAAAAGTCTTTCCATTGTGAAACTACAGAAACAGATTTGCAAAGAGAAATATGTCATCTCTGCCAGCACTGCTTGATATATACCTTGTCTCCTGAGTACTGCAATGTCTGGAAAAGTCTCCAATAACCATTAGCTGATTTGCTGTTAAAATATTACTTCTGGTTTGTATTTCACTACAAAACAATTACCTGATAACAGTAGTAACTCTGTCGAAGACACATGACTGTTTCACTTGCTTATGCATGATTAGAGCTGTGTTGGAGACTTTTTCTTCATTGTCCGTCCCCCCCCCCCCCAGTCTATTTTAAGATGAAATGGAATATCTCTGATTTTTTTTCCAAGAACAATACAAGAACAGTCCTTCCTAGAACAGATAATAATAAAGTGATCAGGACATTTCTGCAATATAGAAAACCTGGGTCCAAGTCTTTAATGCTTCATTTTCACACCAAAAACTGAATGTGAATTTCTTACTTCTCAGGTGAATCCCTGACCAGCAAACTATTGATTTTTATGAAGGGTTCATATTCTGTCTGGCTTTGATCATGGTATCCACTGAGAAATGTTCTCAATTGTGATTCCATGATCTAATCTGTTGAATCCAGGAAGACTGTTTTCTCCTTATAGTGGCGTGCTGCACGTGTTAAATGACAAGAAATCCTATCTGACCCTTGCTGTTAAGATTACTTTTTTCTTCCTTTGTGAATAAAACCTTAACCTAATAACAATCACAGTAATAAATATAAATTTCCATTTATTCCTGTTAAGGTCATTCTAGTTGCAGGCACAGAAGTCTATATTTATCTTACCTGCAGAGCAGAGGAATTATTTTCCATTGCTTACAGCATATTTCAGACTATATTGTGGGACAACACAATAGCCTGTACAATGTCATGGTTTGCTACTGTGTATTTGTTGCATAACCGGCTCTCTAACCTAGGATAAAGTGTATTTCATTCTCTGTGTGAAAATAAATACTTGGTCAAAATTTATAGACCGTTGAAATATTTCTTTATCATGACTTCTGATTCCTCTCTTAGAGAATAAATAAGAGATGCAGTATGTACTCTTGTTGGCATCTGATCATCAGTATAACAGCTGTAATGGTGTAATGAGAAAATAGTTTGTAACTGATCCAGTGAAATTATGAAATGGATCACTAACAGCATTTCTGAGATTGTCATTTTGTAGCTTTTACAAGTGGAAGGAAATATGCGTTGGTCTGGATACACTGCAAAAAAGAGCTTTCATTTTTCATAGGTACTATTAATTCCATCTTTCAAATTTGATTACTGCTGTTTATGAGGCTAGAATCAGATTATAGGTTTCTGTAAGTTCATCTTTTTGGCACTGCATTATTAAGACATTTCTGTTAAATGTCACAGAAAGCTTTTAGCCTAGGATATGCTTATTTTCCTGATGTATAGTATTACAGCTTTGTCTTCTGGCGTAGTCTGTCACTGAGGTTCCAAATGCCATTTTCAAAATTTCCATTTCAGAGGAACTCATATGTCTTATGGTTGCCAAGTTCTGGACTTTGTGCAGAGAAATATTTTATGCGTACTTCTTCACATGGTCAAAGGCAATGTGATCACCACTTAGGGAAGAAAAAAGGTTTATTCCCATTTCAAATGGATGGGCAGTATCATAAGGAAAGGAGTAGAGGAACAAGGGTTCATAGCATTATCGTCTTTCATAGCCTCTGCAGTTTGCTGATGCCACTCTCTCTCCTGCCTTCTGTACATTACCATCCCTTGAAAACTAAAATATTCAGTTTAATAGGGATATGGAGCTCTATATGGAAGTATTGGGGAAAATGTAAAGTGTAATGGTAATGGCTTCTTGGCTATAAGTTTTATATGCCCTTCCCTAACTCTTGTAATAGATTTTTTGTAATATCTTCCCTTTCTCCTACTGGCTTTAGATATATTTTATTCTTCACCTTCACTTAACATGCAATTTGCCACCCTCTCTCCCCTATTCACTTTTCTTTTTACTAGTGCATCCCATCTGAAATCTGGGGATTTGGAGTGCTGTGTTATTCCTACATGTGGTGCAGTCATCTGTTTGGAATCTCCCTTGGCTCTATAAGGTTTGAATACACCAGAAACAATTCTGAGAAATAACCACAGAAAATGTCTGTGATCTATTTGACTAGAACGTGCATGTATTAATACTATCTAATATTAAAAATGGCGACAAAGGAATTGAATAAACACTCATACTCTGCTTACTTTTTAATTCTTAATTGCAAATATGCTCGAGTAGAAAGAAAAAAAAAAACTCACCAGGAGTGAGAAATGTATTTCTGCATGTATGTTTTCAGACAAAGGACATTGTGGGTGACCCCATGAAGTGCAGTGCACAATGTAGTTTGTCTTTGGTGACCTTAAAAAACATAATCTAGAGAAAGTACATTACCAATGAAAGATGTGAAGAATGCGTGATAAAATACTCTTAGTTGAATTTAGCAGATATCATTTAGGGATGTACTGTTTGCAAGTGTTTTAGCAGCTGCAGCTTAGCTTTACCTGTAATTCTCTTTTTATACCACTTAGTCAGAAGGATTTAAATCGTTCCATTCATACAGTCTCGTTGATATTTTTGGTTTACAGCCTGGACAGATAGTTATTTTGGTGAAAAGCTGAATGTCAAATAGAGAATTCCATTTTCGTATTTACTTTGCAAGGAGGCTGTAATTAATCCTATTTATAGAGCCCTTCACCATGGTTTGCACTTAAGCGTGTGCCCAAGCCTGCTCGTACAGTGCAGTGCTGCAGCACAGAAGTGATTTCTGGTGCTGGAATGGAGCTTACACTGTCCTTTCCATCTTTTACTGTGGGGGTCCCACATGTAGATTACAGATTTCATTTCACTACAAGCAAAATCTTATCCTAGTTTCATTTTCTTTTTCTTTTATTTTAAAGGCATCTCTAACAAACATTTTCTTGTTGTATAATCGAATTATAATTTCTGAAACAGTGGGCTGCATCAAAGCATTTCTCAAGATTTCCCTGATTGCTCACAGCTTTTTTAATACATCCATAAATATGAATGTGATCATTCACGCTGCAACATTGAATGACCTCAGATGTTCTTTCCTGAACTTCCGTATGTGACGTAACAGTGGTTTTTTAATAGTGGTTTTTTTGTGGTGGGGTTTTTTGTATTTTTTTTGCTTTGGTGCTGTGATGATAATTAGCAGCATGTGTGCACGTCAGCTATTGTGGGCACAACTATCACATCTGCCCATTTAGGATGAAAGGCAGATGCTTTAGCAAAGATTATAGGATGCCACAACGTGATCAGCTTTTATTACATTGTAACATTATAACTGTCAATTGTATATTCTACAAGACTTCAATTTCACAGGACTTAATTACAAAGGTTTGAACTTTAGTGTGATATTGGCAGAGCAGTTATTGTTATTATCAGGTGTCTTATGGATTTCAAAAATAAGTTGTTAATGAAACTAGAAGACTTAGTTTTTATCTTTGCTGAAAAAGTTAATATAATTTAAAAAACAAGCTTGTATGGCCATAGTAGTTGTTATCTTAGTGTGAGATTATGTTGTTATATTAAAAGATTATATCTATTCTTTGATATATTAGTCACCTCTGTACTAAATTTTGAAAGTAACAAAAATAAATTAATCTTGTGGCATGTTCATTAAAGTGTATAGGTAAGTGAAAATGTTACTTTAGACTCATCCAGGTCAGCCAATCTCTTGATTACTGTGTGCTCCAGTTTCATAGTGGTGGAGCAAAGCAACACCATATGTGTGATAAATTCAGGATAAAAATAGTAGTTTGATATGATAGCGAATATATTTTAAGAGAAGAAATCCATGTCCATCATTATCACCAGGCTGCATAGCATAGTTGTGGCAGCATGCAGTTTAGTCAGATGCCAGTGATGCTGAGTTTTACAAGGGGGGAAGTTGTAAATATAAGTGACACTCTGATATATTCTGTTCCCACCCATGGCTCTTACAAAGTCAGGAAGAGAAAGACACAGAAACACAACTAACTTAGAGTTTTGTTTTGGGGTGTTACTTTACCAGTTACAGGAGTCTCCCATCAGATTGTTTTTGAGGTCACCAACTTTACTGGTATCTGCTGTATTTGCAACTGAAAAATGTAACGTTAAATGGAAGGTGAAAATATCCACAGCACTTTTTGTCATTTTTACAAGATAAAAGAAATGTTTTCTTAAACTAAAAAGACTGTTTGGTTTGGCCCCTGACATGGTGGCATTGGAATAGAGACCCCCAAATCTACCCTTGCAGCTAGTAGTAGCAAAGTTTCTCTCCTTGAATTCTGGCATGAGCAATTAATTAGCTGGACCAAAATTAATTACCTGGACCATCCAACAGCTACAATAAATGCTGCAAACTCTGTTTCTCAGCTGTGAAGTGAGATAGTCTAAAATTTTTGTTCTTTTAAGTGAAGAATGGAGTCATAAGAAAGGAAAGCAGCAGAGCTTCTGGCTCAGATGTTCCCCATTGGCCATCAGAGAGGGAGGGAAGGGGTTGCTCCTGCTGGTGTGAGGGTACATGTAGCACTGCTCTGCCTGCTCCTGGCAGATGGGTGTTCACATATGCTGATGAGCATTTGGTACAAATCTTCCAGGAGAAACCACTCTCTGACTATCCTCATATGTAGCATCAAAGTTTTCTGTTGTAAAATTAGGCTGTGATGAACAATTTTATGACTTGCAGACCAACAGTTAGCACAGAGTGTTTCAGGTGCGTATTAGGATAATATTAGCTGACGCAGGTACAAATGTATGTCAAAAATTAATAGAAAATGCTGATGAAAAGACAAGAATATCACCACCTGTGTAGGTTGTTCTTAAGCTTTGAAATGAGGACTACCAACTCTCCTCAAGACCGTGGAGAAAAGTTTCTGTTTGATGTGAGGCAACTTCTGTTATTTCATAATCAGAGGCAAAAGGTACGTGCAGCAGTGACTGAGTTTATGGAGACTTCTTCAGCTTATCTGACTAGTGGACAATTTTAATTGAACATTCTGCATTTAAAAAACAAATAGGGACATTTTTTTCCTTGACTGATAACTTACAACCATTGCCATAGGTTCTGAATTCAGTTTTTCACTGTTACTTTATAGATAGGCGAGTACTGGTAAGAAGGTGATCTCCAAAGTAGCACTTGATATCCGTCAGGGAGAAGGGCCAAAAGAGAGGGGTTTATATAATATCGGTATGGTTTTTCAAATTTTTTCTTACCATCAGTGCTGGTAAGATGCACTTCTCACTAAAGCGTTAATTTGTTAAATCAAAAGCATTTTAAAAGGCAACTTTTAAAGGAAGCCTGAGTAGAACATTGTGAAGGAGTGGATAACTCCTGCTCCTGACATTGTGACATCATTCAAGCTGCAGTTATCGATCCTAATGAAAGGTGGTGATGCTGATTTGAGCATATTTTTTACATGATGTGCAAGAGCTTTGGGAGATAAGGATTCCCTGTTGCTATCATTTATAATTAAAATGTCCATCCCTTTTCTCTGAAAAATTGCTTGGTGAATAAATAATTGAAGGTCTGATTCTGATACACTTAGTTGAAATGAGAGAGACTTCTGAGTACAGTCCAAATGCAATAAATGGAATTTCTTCAAAATAAGGTTTCAAGATAAATAATAGTATTAAAATCTCAGTCAAAGCCATTTCTTATTTGTTAAGACAGGAGGGTATTTTGATTTATGTGCTTTAAAATCTAACCCGCAGATATCCAAGACTGTCCACTTACAAACAATGCCTGATGTTGTCTGTCATGCCTAAACATGTTATCTTTTAAGCACAGTAGAAACTAGTCTTTAATGACTAGATAAGCGTTCCCTGCTTATTCAAACAGCCAAAGCTAAACAAGTTGTTAATCTGATGGTTTGTACAGTGCAGAAGTTTTATAAAGCTTTGTGTTACCTAATGAGTTTATTTTATTGCAAATATGTTTATTTTATAGAAGATTTTTCTTTGATTGTTACACTGAATTGATATTCAAAAGAAGGGTTAAGCTTAAATTATTTTTCTTTTTGTAGTTTCTAGAATAATCAAAAAGGTTTGAGGGGAATTTTTTGAAATGCAAATGATTTTACATTGCTTCCATTGTGTTTCAGTAATAAACTTGCTTCCATAATAGTTGAAATAACTGTAAATATGTCAGTCCCTCACAGCATTAGCAGGGAGAGTTTCAGTTGATTTTGCTACCTTGAAATTAACCTTTTACTACCGCATGCATATGTTTGTCATTTATCCCCTTTTTCTCAGGTGCAAAGAGGGCTACCAAGGAGTCCGCTGTGACCAATTTTTGCCGAAAACCGACTCAATCTTGTCAGATCCAAGTACGTCAAATGTTTTTCTTATATATTTAATCCATGCTGGAGGCTATTCTTGCCATGCGAGATGACCCTTTGCTATTGTCAGAAAGCATATTATGAACCACTGCAGTTGTGTGTAGAGAACAGTGTTGCTTTTGTTGGTAGGATAAAAACACATCTTCTAGTCTCTGTTCTTATAAAATATCTGCTGCTGCAGCAATAGGGCAGGCCGTCAGAGGAATTGATTCCTTATGATTTGGAATAATACTGTCCCTGCTTAAAGCAAAAAGATTCACATTTCTCTACTTTTGACTCAAGAACAAATAAAATTACATAATCTAAAAGGAAATGAAGTATAGGCTGCAAAGTGTTTCCTCCAAAAGAAAATAAATTCATATTGTCTGGCACTGCAGAGATTATAATATCCTTGGAAATATGTGATGTCAGTTTACATTAAACTCAATTTTATTTTTTTTTCACTTTCACGAGTGAAGCGGCTCTGTATTTGCAGAGTAAAGGTGTGCTTTCAGATAGTAATGTGGAGACAAAGTAACTTTCTATTCCACTGCTCAATATATGCCAGAATACCACTTGCATGTATGTTCTCATACTCCACTGTTGTCCTTTTTAAGTTAACTAATAAAACAATGCCAAAAATATTATCCAAGATTAATATGTTGGAAGCGAATCCATTTACTAATTAATGTTGTTTATCTAAATTTTTAAATGAAGTGACATACAACAAAAGATCATATCCAGTCTCTTGTTTTTGTTCTTATACCTGGAAACTGTAATATATAAAGTCTTCTGGGTTTGGGTGCTCTTTAAAATTTGATTTCAGTTGATTAGTTTGTGTTTTTTTCAGAATAATGCTTGTTCTTCTAGTCTTTTTTTTGTGCTTTCTTTTTATTTTCTTGTGTTTTTCCATGTGAAAGCCTGTTGCCAGACACCTGTTGTTTTGTAGTTCTCTATGTTGTATAGCTCCCATTATAGTTTGCTTTGTACTTGGTTTAGTTTTTCCTTTTGCTTGACCTTTGATGGTATAAAGTGCAGAGCCAATAATGAATAGGCAGGTTTTACCTCTGCCAAGTTGTAAGTTGTATTTGCATGTGTGAACACAGAAGTTGTGTATGTATCAAGGAAAATGGTACTTTGTATTCTAAAAGCGGGGGAAGTGACAATCAATTAACAGCAGGACAGGGTGGTACCTATTTGACTTGGTTTTGTCAGCTTTATTCTTTCAAAAGCAGAAGAGAAATTAATGTAGATACAATACAAAGCCCAGAAAAGACTCCCAGATTAAGCTGCATCCAACAAAAGCACTACAGTATTTATATACTGTAGATAGTATTGTTGTTATTTCTTTGCAGCAATGTGTTGCTTGCACAGACTTGTGTCTTTTTACCTGGGAGATGTTTACTTAACCTGGTTGCTTTCTGACTGCATTGGTTGTGTAAAATGATTCCCCTACCTGATCTTGCTCAATAAGCTAAGGTTCTGCTGAAATGTCCTTCTTACACCTTCTGACTACAAAAGAAATTTTAATGTATTTTATTGACGCTTTCTTTCAAAATGATATTATTTAGGGTTTGTAAAAGCAGGGGACCTTGGCTTGATCTTGACATAGATCCACTGGCAATACCTACAGCCCAAGAACAGGTCCAATATAAAGAAGGTTAACATGAGTTAGGAACTTTCCCAGTCAGTTTTGAAATTTAAATTCTATTCAATCCTCATCTGTATTCAAAAGAGGAAAAGCTTCTGTTCGGGTACATTTCTGTGTGTTGGCATAGTGTGATATATCTCTCTGTATGTACATGCATATGCACTTGTTCTAAGCATGCCTAGCCTGAAGGGGAGATACTGGAAACTTTGTTGCAGCTGGACAGCGTTAGCTTGAACATTTTGCTCAGGAGTTAAGTTGTTAATGTATTTATCTTCCTTCCGGAGAGGAAAAAAGTAATACCATGATGATAATTAGCGCTCAGTGGCAGAAATACTTGCTATTTGTATAAACTTAAGCGTGTAAAAAGTATTTGATGCAAAAATGCTCCAAAGGCTCTGTTGTTGCTTTGCAGTAACTTAGTTTTGTGGTTGAATTTGTGTTCGGATTAAGAAGAGAACTCCTGAAGGACACTGAAGGGTGAATTTGCAGGTGGCTTCAGAAAGAAACAGGGTTTTTTTAAATGCAAGACTTAATTTCCAAAAGTTGAACACTCAGATGAGTGCCCTTGTGTCTGGACTGCATGTAGCCAACACTGGCTGGTGTCACTCAAGCTTATTTTAAATGAGTCCAGCTCATTTGAATTTGGTGGGATTGCTTGGGTTCTTGATAGTAAATGTATTCAGAACAGCTAAAGATACATCTGATAACAGTATTTAGCTTATTTGAAGTTTTCATGCATGAAATACTGAAGCAATATGGTTTTAATCTTACCTTGCCTTACCTGCCTTGCAGGTTACATTTTTCAGAACATTCACTTGTCATTAAATGGGAAGTTAATCTGGACCACTGTTGCAAAATAGCAACAATATTGTCTTAAAATTGTTAGGTTGGGTGTCAAGAGAATAGGGTCAGGCTCTTTTCAGTGATGCCCAGTGACAGGACAAGGGGCAACGGGCACAAGCTGGAGCACAGGAATTTCCACCTGAACATGAGGAAAAACTTCATTACTGTGAGAGTGACAGAGCACTGGAACAGGCTGCCCAGAGAGGCTGTGGAGTCTCCTTCTCTGGAGATATTCAAAACCTGTCTGGATGCGATCCTGTGTAACCTGTTCTAGGCAAACTTGCTTTAGCCGGGGGAGTTGGACTAGATGACCTCCAAAGGTCCCTTCCAACCCCTGCCATTCTGTAATTCTATGAAATTCATAAGAAAACAGACATAGGACACACATAGAGCAATGTCAAAACACAGGCCCTTCTACTGGACCTTCAAGCACCATAGATGTTAACAACTTCTACTTCCCTTAATTTCTCCACTTTTAACCAGGTTGTTTTGTTTTTTTTTTTAACGAAATTAATAACATCAACAATAAGAGAAAAGGCTGCATGCTGCATGAGAATGCAACCAGAGCTCACAGTCACTATCAAGAGGAGGGAATCTGTCAGCCCTGCTAATACTGGGCGGGACAAGGCCCTGAACTCTCTCTCAGTCATCTTCTCTTTCATCTATGGAGGAAGTACTAATGGAATAAAGAGAAGATAAATAGCAGTTGCATGCTGGAAGGAAAGGATAGGAGTATATTTGAAACATTGCTTCAGCTTTCTCTATCTGGGCTAACTTCTCTATAAATACAGTTCACGCGAATGGTAGAGCACTTACATTTTCAACATTATAAATACAACTTTAATATAAATTCATGTACAAGTAATTTTTCAGGCATGTGTAGTCCTGTATGTATCTATCTATAGGATTGGGAACTTATATGCAACATAAATTGTACAAATGTACTCATGTACTATCCTTTATAGTGTTCTGGAGTAGACCTGCCTGGCCCAACAAGTCTTGAAAGGTAAGTTGTATGTAGGCTGCAGATATTTCTTTTGATCAGCATCTATACTAAGGCTAAGTATAACCTTTAAAGCATTGACTGTTCTATGTGGGTATTCCAAAGCAGTGAACAAGGCACTGAGAATGGGTTTGCCATGTTAACCCTTTTTTACCAGATTGTGTTGTTGAGCCCTGCCTTCAATTATTTTGTTCTTAACTTAGCATTGAAATTTACTTTCCTACACAAAAAGTTTATTTAATTTTTATAAAGTGCAGTATTAATCTTATATTTGTCATGCCTACATTCAAGTTGTCCCATTTGACCTTAGAAGCTTAAGTGAAGAGGGATCCCCTATCAAATACTGGGAATGCTATCTGATCCTTTTTCAAAATATATGTATTATTTTCTAAAAGAAGAAAAACAGGATGGAAAGTTTATAGGTCATTAGGCTATGCTCCTGCTATTGCATCATGTAATTCCTTCCATAAGCTGATCATACTTCATTTGTAAACCACTTACAATTAGCATGAACTAGCCATTAGAAATGAGTTTTATCACCCCTGCTCTGAGGGTTTCAAGACCTTTTTCCACACAAAATTTATGCACAGCCTAAATTTGCCAATTATGTTCTTTGTTAAAATGCACACGTTTTACATTGATAGTTTTTCTATCAGTTTCCATCATGTTTGTGTTACATTTTGGGTCTGTTTAACTGGCTTTTGCGAATGTGAAAAGTCTTGTTCCTACAGCCTGTGGATTTACAACACTTTAACTTGTGGCAGCATGGCACACATCATGTTTCTTTTAGAATCTCATCAAAGAGAAACCTGCAAGTGTCGTGTCTGGAATCTGCAGCTACTCATTCTTAAATTACTTCCTTGTGTAGCAAAAGATCAAACCCCCTCTCCTGGAAGACTGGGACCATAATAAGTAAAACAACTCCAGACAGATAGTTTAAAAAGGAAAAAACTGTTTTTCCAGAAATGTATTTGAAGTCTGAGGACCCATACTCACCTCCCCCAAAAAAAAACAAAACAAAAAACAAAACAAAACCAAAGAACACACCACAAACCTCCCCTCCCCCCCCCCCCCCCACCCCCACCCCCCCCCCCCGGCCTTTTTTTTGGGGGGAGGAGGTAGTGTTTGGGTTGGGTTGGGTTTTGGGGTTTGGTTTCGGTGGTTTTTTTGTTCTCATTTGGTTTGGTTTTTTTCCTCTGTCCTGTTTTGTGTTTGTAAGATCATAGAATAATTTCGGTTGAAAGAGAAGCCTGGACTTCTCTGGAGAGCTTGGGAGGTTCAGCCTCCTGCTTTAAGCAGAACTGGCTTTGAAGTTTCTGCTAACTGCACTGGACCACAAAGGTACTCTGTAATGGGACTATTATTAATCAGAGGAAAAAGCGCATCACAGTTCTGAAGTATTTATAGGCTATATTTTGAAATAATTTGAATAAATAAAATAAATTAAACTTCCGAGTCTTTTACTGAATGATTGATTTTCTACAACCTGAATAATTTTTTTTGTCAAATCTACTTAACCTTTCTGAATTTGCCAACATTCCCTCGAATTTTTTTTCCTCCTTTTTTGGTCTCTAGAAGGCATAGGAGAAAATAAGATCTTGCTTTGGAAAGTCTTTGAAGGTTGAATGTAGGTAGGGGCAGTTCTGAGTGGAAGAGAATTTAGGGAAAACGGGAGGATTGACTAGCCAGAGGTGGATATCTGAGTTTTGTGGAGGGCAAGTCCTCCTAAAAGAGGTTTAATATGGGGCTTGTTTAACACCAGATGGACCTTTTGAAATCTGGATCTAAATCTGAATGTTATGGCTTAACTTTGTCTCAAAAAGAAAAGGTTTTTAAGCCCTTCTGCAGTAGTTATATCATCTATTTAAGACTGGTTTATATTAAAAGAAATGTATATGGAGGGAGCAGCTGCAGACCTAAGTTTCTTTTGTAATGATTATTATTTCATTCTGTCTTATCAGTCTAATTGCAAAGAAGAGTGCCACATCAACTGTGTGTTCACAGAATAAAAATTATTAATGTTGCTCTAGGATATTAAGCTTTTACAAAAATGAAATAATCAAAAGGTGATGCTTTATTGCCTTGTAAAATTAGATGATGTGGTGACAACGATCAAGTGAAGTCCCTGAAAATGACAAGTCAGTATAAGATCTATTAGCATCCATCAAGTGGGTATGACATTTCTGTTAGCTACAGTTTCTTTATAAGGATAAACAGAGTTCCTCCAGTTTGAATGCGTCACAAATCAACCTAGATTTGTATTGATGCATTAAAGACTGAAAGGAAGGAAGGAATTGTCTTAATAGAAGTAACAATAAAGAAGAAAAGCAACACAATCACTTCAGAAGTTTTAATGAATTTATTTATAGATGAGAAAAGATGCATCACATGAGAGACAGGATGGGGAATATGAAACCTCAGCGAGGTAAAATAAGAAAGAAAAGATATCCTTGGGGGAACGAGGGACATGTTTTCCCTCCTCTTTGATCAAATGTGAGTAGAGACCTCGGGATACAAATGGTAAAGAATGATGTGTTTTCAAATTTGAGTTGTGCTGGAGTTGTAAAATTTTACTTTTTGTGAATAGTATGAATCTTCACAATTTGTTTTGCTGGTGTGTTTTTTTTTTCTTTAAAATAGGAACTTGGACTTTATTCTACAGAATTGGAATGAAATGCTCAAAACCAGAAGCGAAACATTAACAAAGTGTTAGTAGGTGGTTCACTAGTGATAAATGGAAGCACGAATGTGTTGTCAGAACATATCGAAAAGTTAAAGCTCAAGAGATATAAATCGAAATCACAAATTTTCTACTAATGCAGTGGCAGAGAAAATCACACTCAAAATCACTATCTGATTTGATAATATCATTGTTTCTTACAATCTTAAAAAGAAAATGTAAATGTGTAGGAAACAACTGGAAGTAATATTTGTTTCTATAGGTAAGGTAACAGTGACTTGTACAAAACGTGCACTATAGATGTTATTCAGTAATTTTTTTTAATTCATTTTTTTTCTGTCAGTACTGCAGAATAGATTTTAAAAATCACAAGAGTATTGGTGATCTTCATGTTTCTGATATGGAGGGGGGGAATATTTAATTCTAGGATTCTAAGTTTGTATCGCTCTTCTCCAGTAAAAACAGCAACAACAAAATCTGCTAGTGTGAAAGTTGTTTCCAAACAGCATTAAATGGAATTGCTTTCATTACTTTGTGTGCAAAACTGGAGCTTTTTTCCCCCCTACTTTCACTGAATTCCCAGTCCTTTTAGAAAAATGATCGTCAATGAGTTTGCACAACACCCCCACTCACCCCCTGTCTTTCTTTCTGGGAAGATTGAAGGGGCATTTACGATTGATTTCCATCTCATAATTTAGTTTCAAATGAATTGTCAGCCTTTAGCAAATTCATATGTATCTTTATTTAGTATTAGTTAAATTAACGTTTAAATAACAATTCACTCAGGTTTATTTGGAAAAGTAGAAAAATTCAGTCTGAATTTGACCAAAATCCTTTTATTAATTTTAAAGGAACATCGGTTCTTTATTCTTCTGTGTTCGTCTCTTCTCCTGGAAGACAAGAATATATTGGCATCTGTTTACTCAACATTGTTTTATTTTCAAAGATTTTAATTTAAACTATTAAAGTATGACTGGTTTTTCCATGACTTTTAGGCCCTAGCTGGTCTTCTGTAATACAGCTTGTGAAGACTGAATCTCTGTAGACATTCATGGAGAGAAGCTTGGATCAGGTAGATGCAATATCTTTGACAGCAGGGAGGGGGAAAAAAAAAAAAAAGCCAAAAAACCCCACACAAACCAAAACAACCCACCAAACCTCAAAACTACTTGTTTCCTTCTCCTTCTTTAAAAACTGCCTGTATGTGGAAGGACAATAATGAAAGTGAAAATTCTTTTTATTTTATCTCAGTACAAATCCCAAGGAAGACAGAAAATGGAGATATCTAGCAATGCAAATCCCAGATAACAAAGTTTTATCCAGTGTATCTTCCTGTAAGCCATAGATGCTAGAAATGAAGAAGGAAATTTCAGCCACTCCATGCAGAGGAGTTTGAAGGCTGCCCTCCCAAACTGTCATTCATCTGTGAGATCTGGGACTTGCATCTACTTAAAGAATTTCTAGGTCTTTGTGTAGTGTTTTTTGCACGTGTATTTTAAGGAAATTTGCCATATGATGGCAGGAAATTTACCATATGATGGCAGAAACTCTCAATTACAGCTTGTTACACAACAGCCACAACAGATGGCTGTGAATAGAGGTTACAGTCTTATGTAAGGGACTGAGCTGTGAATCGCGTTCTGCCACGAGCGCTGGGGTTCACCTCCGTGCCTGAATGAGAGGTGGTGCAGTACTTTCACTAAACAAGTACCTTCTGAAGTGATGAGCCTCTGAAACATCAACTTCTCCTATCCACTCCTCTTACAAACACGTTATGATTTCCTAAATCTGCTGTTGGCCATCCCATGTCTGGAAAACCATAAGTATAAATATAGCTTGAAGTATATGTTCTGTGACATTCTGGAAGTGTCTGATTTTGCCTGTTGGTCTAAGTAACTAACTTTTCTGATTTGCATACTCTTTATACTGATGATATGTTACTGTTGATGTCAATCTTCCACTGTCTTTCAGAAGGACTTCTCTGATTTTGCCTGGATGGACAAGGTGCAATCAATCATTTGACTGTCAGATCACATTTGCAGGGCCTTCTAAGAGGAAAATGCAGCAGTGCAGCAACATAGTTCTTCATGCTCAGGGAGAAAAGTATAAACAAAGATGGGTCTTCATGAGATGATGTGTACAAAAATTGTGGAAAACATGACAGTGATTTAGCTGGGAAGCATTCATTTTGTCGGGTTCTGTCTTTGTAAATTTGCTACTCAGTTGTCCAAATAGCATTTCACTTTAGCAACACCATTTCACTTTGTGTCAGTGATATAGACACACTTTTGATGTTAAATGCCTCAGGATTGATTGAGAGAGTGTGGTATAGGTTTCGTAAAGATGTCATAGCTTGTTACAGGGGCTAGTAAGAAAACATGGAGAAAGAGATGGATTTCTCATATTGGCAACTAATCCTATACCTTTGAATGTATCTGTCTGTGTTAAGTCTTAAGTCTGAACTGGGTGTTTTGCCTTCTCCTGTGAATGGCTCTGTGTTAAAATGATTCTAGTACAAAATGCAGCAGTGCATGTGCAGATAAACCACAAAGTTGTGGGATGCCTGATATTCTGATCTGTCCTGTCTGCAGCACAGTTATGTGACTGTAAGTAATAAACAGCTGTAAGAGAAATTCTGCACTGATTCTTACAGGCAAAGAGCTCAAGATCAGTCCAACACACAGTAACTATCTTGAGAGTAAAAACATTAAGGGGCTCATACATGGCAGCTAAAGTTTTCTCCAAGAGGATTTCTGCTGAGCGTGCTGATAATCTTCCCCAAACTAATACTTTGTTAAGAGCCTCTGTGCTCTTAACTAGTCTTCACTCTTTGCATACTCCACTACAAGGATGCTTATTAAGGCAATTATTGTTGTTAGACTTTTCACTTCACATGGAGTTTATACTAGTGTTGATTCAGCTCATTTGAACAATTTCTGCTTATTAAGGAAACCCTGGAATAAGTGTACCATATAGTAAGTGTTCTGTGTTGTTTTGAAGACCAGATGCTTTGGGGGTAATGTGTACATGTATACCTACATACATGTATATATTTATCTTCCTAGGATAATGTCAATCTTACTGAAAAAATTGAGTACTGAGATTCCTTGAAGGCATTTGCAGGCTCATTTGCCAGGCCCTCCATATCAAACATTTGGCATCAGGGAACAGCCATTTCTGGTTAAAATTTTACTATGCAAACCACGCAATTTATGAAACTATTATTCCCTGGATCAAAAAAAATATTAAATGGTAAAATCTTGGTCTCACTGAAACTGGTAAATGTTTTATTAATGAATTCTTCAAGGTTACATTGTTCTATCATGACTTTTATTCCATGCATGGCTACTCTTTTGCTAGAGTTTTTCATATTGACCATTGGGGGGCCGAAATTGCCAACTATGAGGATATATATTCATTTTCTTCAGTGATAAATTTGATCATGGAAATGGTTTCTTAAAAGACAAACCAAATTAGTGTGATCCCAGGAGCAAACGAAAGAACAGATTGTAACAGGCAGTTGTTGATGACATAGTTTATATTGGGAGGACTTGATTCACTTCCAAGATTTTCAGAGATCATCGTGCTCCCAAGGCGCCTGGCTCTCTGCTCTCGTTGCAAGTACCAGCTTTCTGTAGAGAAAAAGTCCAATTATTTGCTGCCATCATCAGTTGCAGGTTAAGAAGGTGCTTGGGAAACAAAGATTCTGTTACTTCAGTACACAGCCAAAGTAGCAGGTTTGACAATCTAGCTCTAAATGGTCACATAAAGAAAACAGTACTGAATGGCTAATGACTGAATATAACAGCCGACCTCTGCCTGTCATTGCCAGTTTAAATTTTGCAGGTATTTCTGTTCTTTGATCTTGTTTCCATTTTCCCCAACCATTTTAGCATCTCAGCTGTGTTATCATCATCAAAAGGAAAAGATTTGAGCATACTACATGTTCTGCTGTTTGAGATACTAATTCTCTCTTTCTTGGTCCATTTGTCTTTATTTCCTATTCTCTAGTTTCTTCTTTTTTTCCGCTCTTACTTTCTATTCCAACATACCTACTTTGTTTCCTTCCCCATTTGAGGGACTTTTCATCTTCAGCATCTGAATTACGTTTCTATTAGTGACTGTTCACTCTCTGTTAATCTGTGCTTACCACTCAATATTTGCCATGTGCTTTTGATGTGGTTTCTTCCTACATTGCCACTGCATGTGGCTTCACTCCCTCTCTGAAACCAAGGTATGACTCCTTGCTCTTCATGACCTGTTTCCCATCTTCCAGATGAATGCCAAGGTCACAAATTGTTTTTCATATACCATCTGGTCTGTTTCATTTAGGCTTCCCTTTCTTGCTTATATATCATTTTTATTTTTGCTACATAATGGAATAAAAAAAATATAATTTAGTGTCGGTTTAATTTAGTGTCCAAAATGTTCTTTACGTGTTTACAGTGAACAGATGTCCACATTCCATTTTGTTTCCAAAGGAGTTGGCTCCAATTATCTCTGAAGATACAGAAAGAAGTTAATACCTGATGCTTATCAGGAGAAAATATCCACTGTGTGGGCTGTTTGTGAAAGGCAGCATCTAAATTTAACCTGGTTTGTTTTCTTTTTTAATAAAACTGACATTTTCTTGGAAAAAAGGTTGCGTTTTGAGCACTGAAGCTTTTTGTGTACCTCAACAGTAATTTTATTGGGAAAACTTTTTTAGGTTCCGAACAAAACAATTCTGATCTGATACAGGAAGAGAGGCCCCAAATTAGCAGAGAACAGAGTATTTGTCCATAACAGGTGAAACACAGGTTCAAGTCCCTGTTCTACTTGACCTGGTTTTCCTCTCTTCCATATGAATGCCTAAATCACACCACAGAAAAGAGAATGGGTCGGTGTCTTTTCTTGTTTCTTTTCTGGAAAAGGAAGGCTAAGCTTTTTGTGCTATGTCCCAGCTAGCTCCAGTGATGAATGGGTACACTTGAAATCTCTGGTATAGTAAACCATGTATTTTTACAGTATTGCCTTACCCTAGAGAGACCACAAGACAAAATTTTGCCTTAGTGCTCATCTGTATTATAGAAGGCGGTGGAGTTTACAGAATGTATGATAATGAGTTAGGTCTTGATCCTGCAAAAAACTATACTGATGCATATTGTTTTATAGAATCATAGAATGGTTTGGGTTGGAAGGGACCTTAAAGATCATCTAGTTCCAATCAGGAACTAGTTTCTCTGGAGAACTACTCATATACCAAGATACCAAGCACACTTGAAGCGTGCAACTGAATTATTTGTGTTAATTTTTGCAGTTTTCTTGATAGTGACATGATCGGCCTTATTTTATTTCTCTGGATTTAATGAGTCCTTCTGAAAAGACTTTTTCTATGAAGCTGAGAAGCTCTAACCTAGGAAAACCTGAGGAGGTCTGTCTGCAGCTGACAGATAATTCAGTACATTGACCAGGGGGAGAGTGTAATTTTGAAGGAGCTTCTTGGTCTGTGGAGATTAACAGTTGTAATTATAAATATGTATATATATATTTTAATAGATAAAAAAAAAAAAGTAATTTTGTTACTGTAAAGGCTAAGTATTCCAGTCAGGTTTACTTGTCTCTGAAAGTTTAGTCTCATATTAATGCCATATTAATTTGCTGTCTTTATCTTTTGCTTAAGTTTTCTTCAGTGTTCCATAAATATTCAAAGGCTTAAATGATTTAAAAGCCTTAAAATGCTATCTTTACAAGTTTAGAGAAAAGATGACTTGTTTCAGAAGAAAGTTGTGAAACTTGGTTAAGCCATAGCTGTAGATGTCTGAAGAACACCGAGTAAAAACATGTCTATGTTTAGCCTGTATCTGGGGCTAAACTATAACAGCTGCTCTATCACCTGACAACCCCTTAGCAGCCAGGAAGGGGAATTGGGAAAAGGAGAGCAGACCTATGGGTTGATGTTAAAACAGCCTTAATGAAACAGCACCAATACCAACAAGGGTGTACAAAGTTATACTTGGCCAAATTAACATGCAGCAGTTACAATTGACAGGAGAGCACTCCCGAGGAGCAGCGAGAATCCAGAGGAAGAGCAGGAAGAACCCCAGCAAGAATCCCACAGGAGCTCCCCTTCCCCCTTTATAATGACCATGTCATTATGGGATGGGCTACACCTGTAGCTAACTCAGGTCAGCTGCCCTGGCTGGCTTGAGCCTGCCTAGCATGGCTGGGCTCGGATTCTATCCCAGCCAAACCAAGACAAAAGACTACTTACCAATGCAGTACTAGCATTCTCAGAAAATTATTATTAATTTTCTAGGCATTGGAAACATAATGACTAAGCAAATAAGTCAGATAAACCGATTCAATTTTGTATGATAATAGTGTATGTCTTAATCCACTAGAAAAAGAGACTGTTTGACCATTTATGTATTTAAAGCAAAGTCATTCAATATAAATTCATAATTTCTTTTGGAAGCTAGAACAGACTGTTAAAATAATCTAGAATTTTACATATTACAGATCAAAGATCATGTTCAATTCTGTAATATTGTTATAAAATTTGCTGCAACATTTAAAAACAGATGACAGAGTAAATTAGTTTTTAGTTTATGTTATGTCTATGTAACAAGTTATTGCAAGTTACAGTGTAGATTTACAGCGCAGTTAGCTCTTCTGTGATAACTGCCTGCTTGTGTGATAGAAGCAAGTCAGTGCCCTGCATTTGCACTGGGGCAAGTCTCCCACCATGACTTTATAACATGACTGCACTCAGCTTCTTGTTTGGCTTGCCACATAACAAAGTCCTTATTGCTTGGTGATGGAAAGAATTAACTGAACCTACTCCTAGTCAGGTACCATGTGGAGCAAGGACAGCTGGCTGAATGGTCTCCATGAGATGATGCTTTGCCCCTGTGGCTCTTCACATGATCATAGTAGGTTTTTGAACCAAGTTTTTACTTTCTATGTGCCTGCTGCTGTCACAATTTGTACATAATTGTCCTGCTTTGGCGGATTAGCGCAATCTTGTTTGTCTGAAGTAAGACAGATTTAATCTTATCAAGTAGGAGCATCCAAGAGTGTAGCAGTTACTTTAAAAGGAAGACTTATAGAGTCATTCAAGTTGGGAAAGACCTTTGAGATCGTCAAGTCCAACCATCAATGCTACTCTACCAAGTATACCCCTAAGCCATATCTCGAAGCACCACATCTAAACAACCTTTAAACACATTAAGGGATGGGAACTCAGCCACCTCCCTGGGCAGTCTGACAATCCTTTCAGTGAAAAAATTTTTCCTAATGTATAGCCTAAACCTACGGTGGTGCAGCTTGAGTCCATTCCCTCTTGTTCTATCATTAATTACCTGTGAGAAGAGACCAGCACCTGCCTCTCTACAGTGTCCTCTCAGGTAGTTGTAGAGAGAGATGTCTTCCCTCAGCCTCCTTTTCTTAAGACTAGATAGCCCCAGTTCCCTCAGCTGCTCTTCATAAGACTTATTCTCTAGGCCCTTCACCAGCTTTGTTGCCCTTCTCTGCACTCTTTCCAGCACCTCAATATCTTTCTGGTATTGAGGTGCCCAAAACTGAACACAGTACTCAAGGTGTGGCCTCACCAATGCCAAGTACAGGGGGACGATCACCTCCCTACTCCTGCTGGCCACACTATGTAAATACCTACACAGAAATAGAGGCTGAGGATTATTTTTTAAAATAAAAACCTGCTCCTTAATATGTAAGGTTCTCTCTTCTGTTGTCAGAGAACCACCAAAAAAGGGTAAGACTAACGTAAGGTAAAGTCTGTCCTTGCCTATCTCCTGTATACTTTATAGTCTGAATGTAGTAATGCAAAACTGACTTTTGCATGTGGCCTAGCCCATGTGCTGAAACTTCAAGCTACAGACCATGCAATCTCTTCTGAGGTGTCCTGGTTGCTCAGTTTATTCTCTGTTCAAACTAAACAATGAAATGACTGTTTATTAAATACACAACAGGGACAATGTGTCAGGCAGCAAGCTGGTAAATGGACAAATGCAAATATTTACTGGAAGACCATTGATTTTTTTATATGGTACATGCTTCCAGTAAGGGAAATTGATGGATCAAACCTAGTATCAATCCCATCAACTTTTATTTTCTTGTAGCTGTTGACTTTGCAGTCATCAGTAATTCTAATTTGAATTCATGTTGAGTTGAGCGTAGCAGGGCTTTCGTACAGTTTTACTGTAACATAACATACAGAGTTATAAAGTGTACATTTGTTTTCAGAATTAATTCCTTAAAGACAAAAGAAAATGCCATGTGAAAAAAAGCAAGATCATTAGCTGACAATATCTGTGTCATGCAAGCAGAAGAATTTTTCAGTATCTGGACTCAATTACATATAAGATAATATTTGCTATCCAATTTAGTTTTGTAGAAAAATTTCCTGCTCTTTACTTGAAAAGTAGTATGGCATACTCACAGCGTTGTATAGCTGTCACTTCTGTGACTAACTAGCCACTAACTGGCTGCTCATGGCTTGGATGGGCATACTCTTTGCTGGGTAAAAAAACTGGCTGGATGGCCACGCTCAAAGAGTGGTGGTGAATGGAGTTCAATCCAGCTGGCGGCTGGTCACATGTAGTGTTCCTCAGGGCTCAGAACTGGTACCAATTCTGTTTGTATCTTTATCAGTAATCTGGACAAGGGGATCGAGTGCATCCTCAGTAAGTTTGCAGATGACACCAAGCTGTACAGGAGCATTGATCTGCTTGAAGGTAGGAAGGCTCTTCAGAGGGATCTGGACAGGCTGGATCGATGGGCTGAGGCGAATTGTGTGAGGTTCAACAAGGCCAAGTGCCAGGTCCTGCACTTGGGTCACAACAACTCCATGCAGTACTAGAAGGCTGGAGAAGTGTGGCTGGAAATCTGCCAGGCAGAAAAGGACCAGGGGGTACTGGTCAACAGCCGGCTGAACATGAGCTGGCAGTGTGCCCAGGTGGCCAAGAAGGCCAACAGCATCCTGGCCTGTATCAGAAACAGTGTGGCCAGCGGGAGCAGGGAAGTGATTGTGCCCCTGTACTCGGCACTGGTGAGGCCGCACCTTGAGTACTGTGTGCAGTTTTGGGCCCCTCACTACAGGACAGACATTGAGGTGCTGGAGTGTGTCCAGAGAAGGGCAGCAGAGCTGGTGAAGGGTCTGAAGAACAGGTCTTATGAGGAGCAACTGAGGGAACTGGGGTTGTTTAGTCTGGAGAAGAGGAGGCTGAGTGGGAGACCTTATCACTCTCTACAGCTACCTGAGAAGGAGGTTTTAGTGAGGTGGGAGCCAGTCTCTTCTCTCAGGTTACGAGCAATAGGACAAGAGGAAACAGCCTCAAGTTGCGCCAGGGGAGGTTTAGATTGGACATCAGAAAAAATTTCTTTATCGAAAAGGTTGTCAAGCATTGGAACAGGCTGCCCAGGGGAGTGGTTGAGTCACCATCCCTGGAGGTATTTAAAAGACACGTAGATGTGGTGTTCAGTGATATGGTTTAGTGGTGATCTTGGCAGTGCTGGGTTAACCATTGGACTAGATCTTATTAAAAGTCTTTTCGAACCTAAATGATTCTATGATTGTAAGGGACAATGGTGCTACGTGGGTTTGTAAGTAGAAAGTTTTGCCTGGTTGGGGTAGTGATGAGGACTCTTTCTTAAGGTGTCAACATCTATAATAGTTGTTGGTAAATATAGAGATGCATCTGCTTGGGGAGACCATGACCTATTTCAGTTGGTTCTTGTTGTATGAGCTCTCTGTGCCTTTGAAGGTACATTCAGAATAACCCATTTCTTCCTCCAGGACTACTTCTTTCCTCAACCCTGCATCAGTCAGAAACCTTGTACAAGAATATGATGTGAAAGCAGCCTGGGCTTTACGTGGATTTTCATACCACCGTGCAGATGTCTGAATTAAGATAACCTTAATTTCCCTATGTAGTTAATGGCAGAGATGTTCTCTCCTGCCTCATCAAAAGCTAATTAGAATGTAGCAAATTAGGCAAAGGACAAATTTAGTTGTTATAAGGTGATATGCAGAGTATATTAACTCTTCTGACTATTTAAGAAGCTTCAATAAGGCAATCTGAGGAAGACTCAAAGTCATAGCTACTCTATGTCTGACTGCTACTTTATAGAGGAAAATTATTCAGTATCTGCTAGGGCAGATCTGCATTGAAAGCCGGGAGGTTGACCCTGCTGGGTTGGCAAAACTTCTCAGATCCAGAGATGCTTAGCTGAACTCAGTGAGTTGACCACATCGTGAAGCTGACTGCCAGAACTCAGTGCATGTAATGATGAAAATACCTTTCTTTTTTCTTTCTTTTTTTTTTCCCCTGTTAACAAGGTTACCATAAGATAAAACTAAGAAAGAAAATGTTTAAAAAAAAAAAAAAGAAAAATTATATATAGACTTGGGGTAGGTTGAACTGGACCTTGCTCAGATTTTAATTTAGGATATTTTAGGTATATCTTAGCTGTGAATGGAATAGTGCAACATCAGTAATATTGCTCAGTACTTGTGAAATTAAAGGCTTTTTCTAAAACCTAACAGGATGTTAATAGTTAACCTCTCTCATTCTTTCATTGCACATAATATCTAGATGTTTCTGTGCTACCCTGCACAGGACTGTCAAGATGGATGATGCAGATGAGATTTTAAAACAAACAAAAAAAAGTAACCCAATGAGTGGTGGGTTTCGGTTTTTGGTTTTTCATTTAATTTTTTTTTTTTTTTTAAAGTGTACCGTAGAATCAGTTTTTTGCCCACGTGGAGAGACTTGCTGCAATTAATTCCAAATGAGCTTTTGCTTGCCCAGAATAAGACCTGGAAAATCTGCTCTGTATTTTAACTTCCCAGCTGAGTTTGTCCTGAAAATGAAAAAAGCTTAAAGTGAGAATGAGATTTACTAACATGAGAATGAGACTTACTTAAGCCTTTAAATGAGAATTACTCAAGTTTGAGTGGTCAACAGGTATAAAAAGAGGATTGATCTTCCCTGCCTTCCAGTCCTGACCCTAGGTCAAGTGGTTTGGAACAACTGGGATCTAAAGTTTTTCCCATCTTGATCTTTTATATATGTGTTCCTCCTAACATCTAGTATTTATGTGCTGACATAAAACAAAATTTTTAATAGTTACAGTTCATTCTTACAATGTGCATTACTTTTGACAACACTGTCTTTCATCAGCTGTCAAGTTGCCTGTTAGAGCTGCAGTCCTTAGAATTACTCCATTAGAATTACTCCAAGGGTTCTCTAGATTGACTGCTCTGAAAATCATCTTCACATTTTTCACTGGAACAATTTCTATGTTTTGCTTAACAAAAACAGAGCAGTTTTGGGGTGAAAATCTGAAGTGTATAACTTGAAATCGTTTGCTTAACATCTAGGTGTGCTGAAAACCATTTAAAGTTCATTACTGAAAGAGAATTTGAATAAGCTTGCAATAAGGGCTGGGAAGTGCACATTGAATATTTATGGTACATGCCCTCTGTCCTAACTGCTATGGACTTCTGCTTTTTTCTTCGTAGTCAGTTTCTCATTATAATGCTCTCCTTAACCCAAATTTAGGAAGAAAAATATGAAAGTAATTCACGCCTATGATATCCTTCAGTGCCTACAGATATTGAAGCTGACAAGTAGTTTGGTGAGCGGGATGGCAGATGGTCTGTATCTGAGCGGAAGAAAGAGCAGCAGGAAAGGAAATAATATTGCCAAGAGTGATAGTAACGTTTAAAAAGCAGTAAATGTATCTGTGTGCTAGGCATTCGCTAAGAGGTTCTTCAAGAGGACTGAGTTTGGAAAAAAACGAGATTAGAGAATGAATTCATTATTACTGCCTGAGCACATCCGGTTTTATTCTTTATGCAAAATCCCTTACCAGAAGATTTTAATATATGTGGTAGGACTAGATAAATATCTGAGTAGAAGGTGGTTGGCTCAAAAAAAGAGACAAAACCAAATCGGGGGAATACAAGAAAAATACTACATTTTAAGATGAGTTTTGTGGGGTTTAATTGTGTAAGGCAATGGAGCAGTAGGGGTAGAAGCCTGGGAGCAAATGGAAAGTCATTCCCAAGGTGATGGATGGGAGCAAACTTCGACTTCAAGTCTGCAGAACCCTGACTGCTAACGCTGCCTTGGGCTTATGGTCAGGATCTGGCTCTGGTGTCAGGCAGATTGCTGAAGAGGGACTTTGGAATGTTCTGAAAGGTTTCTTAGTGTCTTAAATTGCAGGCCATAAAAAGCTAGAAGAGAAAGGAAAATTAGAATAGACACAGCTACTTTGATCAATTAAGTAGGAATGTTATTCCCTAGCTTTTGACCATAGGGTGCCCTGATTTATATCTGCTCATGCGTGGTGCGTGTTAAACTCAAAATGCCATTTTTCCCCCAGAGTTGTTAGTGAGAGCTGTGTTCGGACACCTTTGACTTTTGGAACAGGTTTACCACCAAGAATTCAATTCAGAGATGTTCTCTATATCATTATTTTTATATCAGTGGTTTTGATTGATAAAGACTGAAAAAGAACGGCATAATGTTGTCAATGTTGGATTGGGACTGCTATGTTTTTTTATTTTCGTCTCTTGTTCATGAAAAAGTTATACACAGAAATTTTGATTGTTTTCATTTGTACAGAATATGGTATTTACACCAGAAAATGCAAAAAATTATGTGTGAGAACAAGCAAAGTGACTGGGAGAGAAGCAGCATGTGCCCAGTAAAACAGTTACTATGTAGGTGAAGTGTGGCTGTCCTGTGTGCAAAGTGGGATGTCCTGACATTGTCACACTTTTTTTTTCCTTGATACACAAACTAATTGATATGGTTGCTATTTTTTTATTGATAGCAATGCAGAAGAATGACTATTCTTTTCTGTTTTAACACATTTTTTGGCTTAGAAAACAAATTTCTATAGGATGCTTTGTTCAAAGGGGAAAGTGGTACATTATCCATGTCCATGCAGGACTATGAAACACATAACGTATTTTTCTGAAGAAGCAGCCTGGCTGACTGGAGAGGGTTTTTTTGCTTTACATTTATCTGTAAACTTGGATCAGTTGTCCAGCAGTTTGATTGATGCAGTTTCTCTTTGGTATGCATCCAAATGTACTTGTTTATTGTGCACTCCTGTTACTATCCATAAATCTCTCAAGCCTTAGGTACTAGCAGCTGCTTCGCTCTTTGAATGCAAAATAATGCATCTACTGCATAAGAATGCAAAATCTCGTACACAAAAGGAAAAAGTAAAGGCAGAAGTGCAAAATTATTAGCAGAATTTTGGCACCTGTGGACATTTAATAATGTTTAGGCTTCTATATGTTTTTAAAATTATACTTAGGCTCTGTGAAAATTAACTCCTTAATGCCTTTGAACACCTGGGAGTAAATTAATGGTTGATGAAAATTTTTGTATGCTATTTTAGGGCTCAGGAGTTTTTTCTTTCTTTTGATTCCCAAATGGTATTTCTATTGTGTACTTTGGTTTGATTAGCTTGATAGTGCGTAGGATGTTTGAGAAGATTCATTGAACTGCATAACTGATAATGGATAGGAGGTGAGATGGCAGATATGAGGTGAGATGGCAGCTATTTGTACCTGATTTGCTTTCCAGCATCTGTTTGTCACAAGGAGAGGGACTGTTACTGGGAGACCTTTCAGACACATGCAGGCCTGTGGAAAAACAGCTGACCCCCAAAACTACATAGAATTTCCCTAGAATCTGTCCTTAAATTTCATGTGTGCATTGTGACTGTTCCTGAGTGCAACTCTTGCAAATGTGACAAAGCCCAGAGCTCAATAACAGTTTCTAAGGGGTGTCAACTAGGTACGTGGAGTAAAAAGTTTTCAGTAGTCTTGTGGGAAGTCATTATAGATACTAACCTAGTGCCCAGGTCCCTCTACTCAGAGATGTGGAAATTGTTACCAGGTATGTTTACTAATAACCATTGTTGTTGCTTTTCAAAAAAAGCAGCCTTTATCAACACCGAAGCTGGTTGAAAGCCAGAGAGACTCTCTGCAATGACTCATCACATTAAAGAGAAGAAATACAGGACCACCAGTGCAGAACAGTGAGGAGACAGAGAGGGAGAGGAATACTAACTGAGAAACAAAACACCCAATGTCTACCTTTTTGTTTGCTTGTTTGTTTGGGTGGTTCTTGTTTTACACAGTCGAGCAACATAATGTGACTTGTCTGATTGCAGTTCTTCCCTAGGAGATCTGCATTGTGAACAGACAGTGTTATAGGACTACCAGTTGGCATGGTCATGATTTATCTTATTTGCAGTTACAAAAATGCAATCAGTGAGTTCTAAGGTTTAGAGGTAACTTAGGTCAGGCCTGTTGGTGATGCAGTTGCACTGTGTCTGCTGAAAATCTACAGTATGGCAAAATATTAAAGATATGTTCATCTTGCACTGGGAACTTCTAAACCTCTGTTTTCAGTGATAAGCACATTGAGTGTAGGCTTTTTCTGGTTTTAAACCTACCCTTTTAAAATTAAATTTAATTTTGTGCACAGTATATAAACTTTCATTATTTTATGCCCTTACTCTAAGCTAAAGTCATTTTCTCTCTTTTAGTTAATCAACCCAGTTATTTTCGCAAAGTTATTCTTACTCTTTCATAATTTACCTTTACAATATAGGACACAACTAAAAAACATAGCATCTCCTGTAAAATAGATTTTGAAAACGTAATACATTTGAATTTTCTTTATTTCTCTGCTCATTTCTGGAGTTGTTGGAAGTTGTGTTGTCACAGAGGATAGGAGGATAGGCATGTTTTCTCCTCCATTCGTATTTAACAAAAAAAACCACAACAAAACAAAACAAAAAACTAAGATAGTGACTCTTGGAGATGAAATTTTCACAGGCACACTTAGTAGAATTGTAAGACCTGGCCGCATTTTATATATAAATATGTATTTTAGCTCTTGACTTGGTATTCTGCTGCCTTGACTAATGTCCTGCACAGATGCAGGAGCTTGATTTAGAAGTAAAATGTGGTATTTTTCCAGTTCATAACATTGCTTTCATATCGTTCAGGTAGCACAAAGAGAATGGAAGCGGTGTGTTTCCTGTATCTAGAAATTCTGCCTTCATGAGACTTCTTTGCTATCAAACCCATCGTGATACAAGGAAAAAGGAGCAGCATCTTTTTGGCCAGTGTGAGAATTCAGCCTGATGAATAGAGTGCAGAAAATGAGTCTTGTCAGTATACATAATGTAATGGCCACTAATGCTGCAAAGCACTTGGATAGGCAGTGTCCTGTAACTTAGGTGCTTATTAGCTTCTTGCTAATTGCCTTTGACAGTACATTTAAATTCCTATGCTAGTTTTCTGACTACATTATATGAATATTAATCTACCTTTTCTGATTTGACTGATCAATTTTGTGCTGCAACAGTGTTTTATGAAGTTTTAATTTGCTCATGAGAAATTTATTTGGTATGAAGCTGTGCAACTTTCCAACATCATTTCTGCAGTGCAGTGCATACTACACTTGTCCTGTGGTTGAATGAGGAAATACCCAAGCAAATTCGAAATGAATTACGTCAGGTTGTGGAAGCAGTTTAGCTGCAGCGGCACAGAGCTCAGCAAAAGCCAATTAATCTACCTGCTTGCATAAATATTGCTCTGCCTGCCCCTCTCCCTAAAGAAGAAAAGCAATTTTGTCCATCTTCAACCCAGTAACTCTAATGGTCCCCTTTTTCAACACAATTTGCATGTATTAATCACAGTCCAGTTTTCTTCCCTGTCTGTTGTTATTGCATTATTCTGATCTTGTTTGAGAGGATGACAAATCTAGCAACAAAAGCACAAAGTTAAAGGTCAGAAAGGATCTTCTGGTGCTTGAGAATATGTTCAAAAACAGATGAAGAAAAAAATTACAGTGTATTGAATCTGAAGAACTTACATCATCTTAAAATCACTTAAGGAAAAGAACTGGGTTGCTGTCTTCTATAAACTTCTTTGTTAGTTTTTTAAACTTCCCTAATGAGCTTTTTTCGTTATAGGCTAATTAAGAAAAGTACACTGTTCTCTTACTGCCCTTATGCTTGCAAAGCTCCTTTTAGTATTTGTGTTCAACATGCCCTTTAGAAAATAAATTTTCTTGTTTTTCTAGTCTTCCATGCATGTACCCATTCTGCATCATGTGATAAAACAGAGGCTTTGTGTCTGTTGAATATAATATTAACATTAGTTTTGACCTAAGGGCTTAGCCAGAATTGAAGATTCTGTGAAATTAGCAGTTGGGAAGACAAGCTGGTAATATCCAGATATATTTGATGCAGTTATAGTTACAAAAGGACAAGACAGTTCTCTTGTCTGAACAGGACACATCAAACAAAAGGAAGTTGTTTACAGCTCCAGCACTAAAGCTGCCAGAGAAATGCCTTTCCCACCGCTTTTTCCTAGGCCCATAGTCTGTATTTTTCTGCTTTTTACACTCCTCCTTTGATATTGTATTACTGCTTCTCTGTCGCATAACTTGCCAAAACTTTATGTACACTGTATGCTTTCCTCTAGTTTGGAAAATGGGAGATCTTTGGTTCTGTCATATTGATCTCACTCTCTCCTTAAGTGAATAACAACCAGAATACTTTCCTAACCTGTAAGTCTGCCTTTTTCTTATGTGCTGTATAACTGAGGCTAAAATAGAATACTTTCTTTAATATAGCCATTTTAAAAACTATTAATGTCACCAAATCTTAGTTGTGCACAGATGGGCAAACTGTCTCCCATTTCTAAATATCTGTCACTGCTGATAGATTTCCTTAATCCACTTTGCACAACTGTAGCAAATTGCTATTTTTTTTTCCTAACACATACTTTATGCTTGCAAATTGTCTTGAAAAAATCAAGAGCTCTGTGGAAGCTGCCATTGTAGTAATTATAAATGGTTGTATAAAATTATGCTGTCTGTTCCAATTAAACTCATAACATTTTTGTATGGCATTTACAAATCTATATAGTAAACCGGAGAGAATGGGTCCTCGATGGTTCTATTAAAAGGCAGATTGTATTTCTTCATGGCATAACTTGAGAAAAAATAGACACAGTTGGCCTCTTTTTCTAAGAGGAAAACGCACTAAAATACATAGTTTAACAGTAAACTGCAATCCAAAAGTACTGCAAAGATTTTACCTTTCCTTCACAATCAACAAAAGCATCTTTTCAGTTACATTAAACGCTACTTGAAAGTGAAGGACCAGCATGTACAAATAGGATGAACTTAATCTGCTTGTACTAGCATGTTATACTGCTTGCTGCTGAGTGCCTTCTCATTTTCCTTCTTAGCATTCAAAGTAAGAATGGGACAGTGGCTGACAAGACAAGGCACAAGGTGTGGTGTCCATTTTCATGTTTAGCACATTTGCTGTTCCGCTTTTATTATACAAAGGAGTGGTTTCGTGGCAGAGCAGAGCATCCTGACACTGACACTTTTGAAGACACTTAAAATACCACTGAAACATTTCTGTCACTAGAAAATGTAAAAAAGTGGGAAGTCACATTCCAGTGTAGGTTTTTTATATGCAAATAAACAGTAGAAGGTGCAGGAGAAGGAGCACTGAGAAGGAAAGCACTGAGGGGAAGGAGAACAGAGCCTGAACAATCTGATCCTCAATCACAGATTTCCTGTCGTAATTCATTACAAAGCACTGGAACAATTTGGAGAAATTATTTCAATGTGGAATCATTTTGTTGGCTGTCAGGTACTTGAAGCACAGTGCATGCTGGCATCTCTAATTTTCATCACTCTAGTTTTGTAATCTTTAAGAAGTAGTGTAAATATCCTGGCCAGACCACACGCACTTCAAAACATTGAGTGGCCTGTGAAAAATACCATCATCGTCTCCGGTTAGTTCATGATAGACGAAGGCCTCAAATCAAATATATTAGTTGTGTCAGAGAAGTTTGTAACGAAGAGGAGAAAAATAAATGGATTGGAGTTTGAATCCTTTGAAACTGGTTTGTCACACACATAATGGACATTGTGCTGCAAGGAGACTGTGCTGTGGTGCCCACCTTTCAGAGCTGCTTTGTTAACACCTTCAGCTGGTGCTTCATCTCTCAGTGATGGTACTCTCTGTCATCTTTAACGCCTAGAAATACCCGTTGAAATAAATGAAATGGCCTAACTTGGTGGCATATCTTGCACACCAATTAATTTTTTTATAAACACTGTTATTGAAAGAAGAGAAGAAAACTGTCATTGGTACCAGTAACTTGACAAAACATACATTTACTGGTAAAGCATGTGAAAGATCAAATCCAAATGTAACCTATCCCTGTCACCTTCAAATGGCAGGTGAAGCAAATAAATAGGTCTTATTTATGTCATTCAATATCTGACATATTTTCTGGTCCTCTTGAATGCCTAAAAGATGATAATGTGAAAAAGGTGTGGTTTGTTCATTATAATTCACTGCAAACAAGTCTTTGGCCTAACATACGTCACATTTAATGGCCATAGTCATAGAAAGCAGAAATTAGCATAACTGATGAAAGGCAATGAATAGGGTACATAGTTGTAACATTAACTTACATACATAACTGAGATATATGCTAATTAATCTAATTCATCTTTTTCATCACAATAGAGTTTGATTTGTATTATTGTTGTTATGATTAATTTTCCCTTGTTATGGTAAACATATCATTTAGTAATATCCACTTAGACATGATGTATTTTTGATTAACGTGTTTCATAGAAACAAAATACCTCTGCTCTCTCCCATCCCAGTTCTGTGGTCATCCAAAGGAGAGAATAGGGAAGAGTGGTCTCTACTGTGCTTGAGAGAAACATTTATCCTGTAAATTGCAATTTCTTAAGAAAATGTTTATAAACACTGTGTTTTGTTTTGGTTTACTTGGTTATTTTGCCCTGAAGTGTGTTAAATTTTGTTAAAGTCGGCCTAATGGTCTGTAAGAAAATGAAAATATGCAATGACAAAGCAGCTAATGAGACTCCATCACAGTGACACTGACTTCAACTCAGGCAGACTAGGGCGCTTTTTTTTATGGTATTTGGCATATCTGTCTGTCTTCAGCCATTTATGTTAGTGCTTAATATATGACTCTACCACTGACTGAGAATACCTTCCTGAAATAAGGTTCACGTTGCAGCCCTCAACCTGTGTCAATTCTTTGACAAGTACTTCTTCTCCAGGTACTTGGCAGTTGGTAAGCAAGTATTTAACAACTTGTATTTAATTACTCTGTGTGTGTTTAAACTTGATTAAATGGCATACTGAACAGGGAAGAGAAGTCAACAAGACATCAAAATTATTATTGTAAGTTGTCCAAACAGTCTAAATAGCATTAGCAAAAATAATAAATAAAAGAAATAAAGAAAAAAGTATTTATATTATGAAGGTCTTGTGCAGCAGTGTTTAGCATATACACAAAAGACCAAGGAAAGCACAGCGTATGACTACGTTTCTTGTATGGCTACATATATACATAGCTTGTAATTATCACAATGCGATTTTGTAAAAGTTGCTTTTAGAAATGCACTATTAAGACCTCTGTCTTGAATTTTATATTCCATTCTAAAACCAAAAGATTTTTTATTCTGAATATTGTTCTTTGATGCAAAACTTTGTTGTGGAAAAGAGTTAGATCTTGAACTGTTTTGATTTATTTTATCTGGAAGTTGTCACACAAATATGATGGGAACACATTTTCCCTATTAAAAAAATATAGAATCATAGAATGGTTTGGTTTGGAGGCGACCTTAAAGACCATCTAGTTCCAACCCCCTGCCATGGGCCGGGACACCTCCTACTAGACCAGGTCACTCAAAGCCCCATCCAGCCTGGCCTTGAACACTGCCAGGGAGGGGGCAGTCACAGCTTCTCTGGGCAACCTGTTCCAGTGCCTCATCACCCTCACAGTAAAGAATTTCTTCCTGTCTGTGCTTGGGATTGCCCCAACACAGGTACAGTACCTTGCACTTGGCCTTGAACTTCATGAGGTTTGCATGCGCCCACCTCTCCAGCCTGTCCAGGTCCCTCTGGATGGCCTCACTTCTCTCCAGCATGTCAACCCCACCTCACAGCCTGGTGTCATCAGCAAACTTGCTGAGGGTGCACTCGATCCCACTGTCCATATTGCCAACAAAGATGTTAAACAGCACCGGTCCAAATACTGATCCCTGAGGAACGCCACTCGCCACTGATCTCTACTCAGACATTGAGCCGTTGACCATAACTCTTTGAGTGCAACCATTCAGCCAATTCCTTATCCACCAAGTGGTCCATCCATCAAATCCATGTCTCTCCAATTTAGAGACAAGAATGTCGTGGGGGACAGTGTTAAATGCTCTGCGCATGTCCAGATAGACAACATCAGTTGCTCTTCCCTTATCCACCAACGCTGTAAGTGCATCATAAAAGGACACCAAATTTGTCAGGCACAAAGCCAGTCACCTCCTTATTTTCCTTGTGCCCTAGCATAGTTTCCAGGAGTATCTGCTCCACAAGCTTGCTGGGCACAGAGGTGAGACTGGCTGGCCTGTAGTTCCCCAGGTCTTCCTTTTTCCCTTTTTAAAAATGAGGGTTATTCCTTCCCTTTTTTAGTCAGTGGGAACTTTGCTGAACTGCCACAACTTCTCAAATATGATGGACAGGGGCTTAGTCACTTCATCCACCAGTTCCCTCGGGACCCACAGATGCATCTCGTCAGGTCACATGGACTTGTTCCTTATATGGTCTCAAACCTGATCTTCTACAATGGCTGGTTCTTCTTTCTCCCAGTCCCTGCCTTTGCCTTCTGTGACTTGAATGGTGTGGCTGAAGAACTTGATGGTTCAAAAAAAGGGCAAAAAAGTTGTTGTGTACCTTAACCTTCTCCATATCCCAGGTAACCAGGTCTCTCATTTCCTTCCAGAGAGGGCCCACATTTTTCCACATCTCTTATTTTAAACATTTTAAAATGTTTAATAATTCTTGATAAAATCTAGTTACTGGGGCATAAATTTCCTTCCTAGGTTAAAGAGATTTAAGAAAAATCTCTATATTCATTATGAGCATTTTCTCACAGCTGGACCGGTAGTGGAGCGAGCAGCCATGCCAGTCAGCATAGTCCTTAATGTACCTGTTGGTATGAAATTGCACTTTTGGTAGCAGATCCTGTATTCTCCTCTCCTTTGAAGAGTCTGACTCAAAGGTACTAGTCAAAGCTTTTTACCTTTTTTTATTCTTCCTCAGTGTTATTTTTGTTTTGTTTTGTTTCTGGTGGTTCTGGCAGCACCAACAGGTACACAGTATGGTTTTTGCTCTTTTCACATGCTGTTTTTTACAGGAATGTTGGAAGTGATTGTAGGAGCAGTGACCAGGTTTTTTAAAGGTATTTAAGCACCACTGTTTGAGTGAATATATTGCTGGTCCAGTACAGTAATTGATAGATGTTCCACTGTCTGTCTGGAAATTACAGCTGTATAGACTGATGGCCTGGGAAGTATGTCAGAGAGATATTGTTGAGTCTCTAAATTCATCAAGCGGATAAATATAAAGGCAAGATAAGAATGATTGAAGCTGAAAAGTGTGTTGGTGCAAGAATGAATGGCTTTAAACTGGTGCAGTATGAATTTCGACTGAAATTCAAAAGAAAATTCGTACACATTAGAAAAAAGGTCTGCGCCTCAGAGGCTAAGACGTGTTTAGGCCTCAGCTGGTCAACATAGTAGTATGATGGTACAAGTAACTCAGATGCACTGTCTTTTTCCTGCCATGATGGTTGGACCTTCGTAGAAATTTTCCACGTGTGAGTATGCAGACTCCAGCTTTTGGTGCCCTGATAGCTTTCTGCTAATGCAACTGTTTGGCAAAAGTAGTAGTCATCATCTCAGCGAAATGGATATCTCTTAGCAAATCTAGCTAACCTTATCTACCTAGCATGAGCAATATTAGCAATGTCATGGAGGAACCAGCTGCAAGACCACAAGGTGTTCCTAGTCTGTGATAATTCATGTGTGGCTGTTCTTCCTGCTACAATAACTACATGCAGGTGTACCTCTTGATGACTAGGTGAATGTGCAAACGCAAGGCTAGGTGCAAGAGTCACTTGTTTCTCTTGCAATGTAAGTGTTACTCCAAAGAACTAAAATTTTCAGGAGAGCTTAAGAAGTATGAGCCTAAGACAGCTGGTTTCCATTTTGCAAGTGACTTCAGCTTTGTTTTACAAAGGTATTGGGTTTTGTATTTTACAAAGGTATTTAGGTGTCTAAATATGTTTTTAAACGTATGTTAGCCTCTCTTTAATGTTTTATCAAAGAGAAGAAAATCACTGTTCCTCAATGGCAAGTGCATTTGGCAAATGAAATATAGACAGCTGCTTTTTCAGCTTAAAATATTCTTGAAAGTTAGTTATATGTAGTTCACTGCTGCTGAAAAAAAGGAGGGGACTGCAGTTTCCAACGGACAACTGTTTTCCTTTGAGGAAAATAATATTGCTACTGCTGACAATGTTCTCTTACATTAAGGCAAAATACTGAAATCTTTGCAAACCTGCCTGAAAAAGTAATGGTATTATAGCAATAGTAGGAAGTACTTTCTCATTGATATCAGCTTGTTTCCAGGATATTTACTGATCCTTTGTAAAGGTACTCTGAAGTGTAAATACCTGTTTCTGATGCTGCTGTCAGCTCAAGCAGCAATATGGTCCCTTCTGTAACACTGATTTCAAACCACATTTTATACAATAAACTGAGGAAACAGCAGGATAAGATCATTTTAGGGGAAAAGACCACTTCTGGTAAATGCAATGAATGGAACGGCTGACTGGGAAGATCTGCAGCCAGAGTCCCAGAAAATACAGACACTGTATTGCAGGAGCATTACAGCTCCTTTGAAGTGCAATATTTCCCCTTCTTTAAATGTTCTGGAAGAGGGAGGATTTGAGTGAGAAGCATATTCAGACATCTTTTTTCTTCTGTTTCCTGACATGTATATGCTGCAAAGAAAAAGTAGCTTGTTTAAGAACCTGATTAACGAATTTGGGTAAAGTGATGTGGGTGGAATCTACTCACTGAACACAAACCTTAGGCTTTTTCACTGCTGTCTGGCATCTTCCTTCTATTGTAAGGGGACTTCTCTTTCTCACTGATTATAGGCCCTTTGAAAGCTCCTTCTCAATCCTGCCACCAACATGACAGTAAAATAGATGTGTAGCTAGAGGAAAAAGAGGCGACAGCTGGACTTCTCAGTTTTGAGACTGTATACAAGTAAAATATAACTTAAAAAAAAAAAAAAAAACAAAACCAAAAAAAAACCCAAAAACTTGATTTTGATGAGCCTCAGCCTAACAGACTCAGCTTCCCAAAGTTTGTTGTGAAATAGCAGTTTTCATCTCAGGTCAGTGGTAATTCTGCTTCGGTGGGGTTTGGAGCAGGCACTGGAAAACTGTGCTGCTCAACTTTGGCATCTTTTTGCCTTCTTTCAGGTTAATTTTCCTACCTGATCTTATTCTGTACCCTCAAATAAAGTAAAATTATATTGGAAATCACAATAGAAGTATGTCTTTCTGTCTTTTTACCTTCACTGTATTAAGATTTGTGAACATTTCACAGTGTGTCTGACACTTTTATAACTATTTGCTCTGTAATATTGCCACTCCAAAAAAGGAATTTTCCATATAGGCTCCCAGCCCAGTAAATATGGTCTTGTCAATTGAGAGGTCATCTACCAGTTTGTCCCTCCATTTTTAGCAGGCTGCATTGGCAGATAAAATGCTAGTCCATTTGATAACCCAGAGCTTTCCCCACCTTGCTGTGGTCAATGTAACTGTATTCATAAATTAATTAGTTAATGATGCAGTTTCATTTTCAAAATTAAAATAAAAATGTGCACAGGTAGCAGGACTTTAATTTCTTCCTGAAATGATGATATATTACGTATTTCTCTTGTAATTTGAAAGCATTTCTTCTCATTGGGTCATATGCAGAATTGCAGTTGCATTGGGTCAGTAATCACAGAGCCATACCATGCCCAGCAGCATGTTACCTGCTTTGTTGACTGACAAGTTTTGCAGAGCTTATGAGTTGCTCACATGAAGTGCAGAGGTGGAGCGAAGCATGGAAGAGGCAAACCCCTTTCCACATTCATGATGCATGAAAGTTGAATAGCCCACAGAGAAGTAAAAAGTTTTTTCTTGAGCTCACAGCTTTGCTCTGAGCAAAGTCCTACTGATTTGAAACAAACAAACAAAAAACCCCACCAAAAAACCAGTCCATTTTCTAGACCATCCTATCGAACGTATTTACTTACTGACATACCTGTTTGTACTAGAAAAAAATCCAGACCTTCCTTTTGCCCTGTTTTTGTTTGTCAAAATAATTTTATGCCCTAGTAGAAAGGTCTTATAAGGGAAACATTGAATTCCTCAATATTATTGACATCTAATTGAATGTAAGGTAAAGTTGTATCTTAAACCTGGAATGAAAAAGACCTTTGATGGGTGAATGTTCTCTGAGATTTATTGGGAACAATTAAATTCTTTGAGGCCCCTGACTGTTTGTATTATGGAGAAGAAACAAGAAGAAAGAAAACAAGTGCTCTTCGATCATCCAAGCCACAGGCGTCACTGAGACGTCTCATAAAGAGCAGGCCATAGTGGCACTTCCAATCTTCCCTACTGGCTATATGTTGCCTTTTTCTGTGAAGTCTTTTAACGAATGAACTCTACATTCATCTAAACTGCTTCGCCTAGCTTTTATGTAATGGTTCGTGTTTATGAAGGTCACAGAATGAATTATCCTCCTTTTCACTTTTTTTTTTTTTCATGTGCTGCTCTGTGTGGGGTGCTGCAGTAACTTGTGAGTGGGTTGAGGGCCAGATGTAAACCTGTCAACATATAGGTACCATTCTGGTTGGTTGTTTATATCTAATCCATGCACAAGCAATTCATTTGAATGGCTCTGACAGGGTCATTACTGTCAATGAGTTTAATATTTCTATATATGGGGCCCTTTGGCACTATTCTCACATTATATTCGTAACAATTACTTGCAGTGTATCACCATATGCAAATGAGGGCAAACAGCAGCTTTAATTTTGTGCTCTCACTGTAGGTGATTCTGGGTTGTGTGCACATCATATACTTTTGTTCCACTATGCTTATTTTTATGGCTGTTGATAGCAGCTACTAATTCTTTTTATCATAGCCCTCATGGATGAGTCTTATTATCCATTCCAGATATTAACATTTTTAGACCACCTTTGTTTTGTGTAGTTCATGTAGTTTTAATGTATTGATAGCAATAAAGAATTTGAACGCCTACAGTATTCAAACACAAAAGCAATTAAATACTTTTTCGGATTGTTACCTGCATATCAGAAGTCATAAATTCATGTCATGTATCCAAAATTGCACAAGATGCTCAGACTCTATGAAGAAGATCTGATGGTCATTTTTTGCCATCCATTTTTGCTGCTGCTATTTTCTTCACATTTTCAGCTAATGGCTTCTAAGCAGAATATATTTCCATAAGCTTTCCGTAAACAAGGCAGCTTAGGCATAAAAAAGCGCCATGATTCCATTTGCATGTACTGTATCTGACTGCATGATTTGGGGAATTATTTATTATACTATCTGTGGATTCGTGAACACAAATTGGTCTGATGTTGTCAGGACGTGTGCTAACACCCACAATCAAATAGAAGTGGCACCATTTGAACTGTTACAGTTACAGGTAAGAGATAGGTTTCCTCAGTGCCTTGGTAATATACTTCAACTCTGTAGTTTTCACATCTCAACAAATATCTCACTATCTCACTTCAGAAATGCTGCGATTCAGACACAGTGCTCTGTACATTGCAGAGCTGTTGTCCAAATCAGTGTGCTTCTCCAGCATACCTGGCTTAGTATTGATTAGCTTGAAGAAATTATTCCCAGATGTCAAGAAAGGATTTTAACTTAGAGAAAAACAGAGCTCTTCTGCTCCCATCTGCTGTTTGTGGTTTGATACCATAAATAGGCTGACAATTACCGGTATATTTCCGTAAAGACTGTTCATACAGCGCACCAACCTCACAGCACAGGGTTTGGGGAAGACATCTGGTAGGTTACTTGGAAGAGCACTCAAATTGGAGTACTGAAGTGTTCCTGTCCTTCAGGGAGCCTTTCCTTGAATCTGAAAACACTATATAGTAAAATAATCACCTTAAATGTTAGTACTCACCAACTTTAAATAAAATATATCTACTCAAAAGTTTTGGTGGAATTGCAAAGTTTTAGATAGGCATTTCCCAGGTGACAAAAGGAAACTGAAAATAAAACCTATTAGTTTCTCTAACACGTGAAATTTCATCCTATTGTTTAATACCACATACTGCATAAATGCAGTGCAAGCAATGTTGTCTATGTGCATGGTTTGCGCACCATGACAGCCAACAAACACACAGCAGGATTGAGTTGTAAAGTTAATAGAGGAGTTAGCATTTAAAAAATGGAGAGATGTGTCTAGATTTGCAGTTGTTCCCTTGCTGTACATATTATCTTCTTGCAGACATGGGACACGTGCACAGTAATGGGAGTATTTTTGTGAACTGGCATTTGGTATTTCCTCCATTGAATCATAAGAGATGTTGGACAAATGCTGTGTTTTCTGATAACGTTCGCTACAATGAGTTCTTTAAAGCTTTCAAGTATATGGCCCTGTGAAATTGAAAGAAATAACAAAATGAAAGGATGCTTCTCTTCTTCCTCACCAAATAGGAGAGACCTATGTAGCTAAGAACAACCTCTTTTAAACAAAACCCTTTTAAGTACCACATGGCTGTGGTTTGCTCACCTGCAGCTAGATTGGTGGTGTAAAAGGACTTCCATGCCTGGTTTCCTAGAGAAAACACTCTCCTAGTGTTAATAAACTTTTGATGATTCAGGAAGGTGGGTTGAGAGACTTCTGACATACAGGAATACCTATTGCACAGGATACCAATGAGCCCATAAGGCAGCAAATGCCACAAACATTGGGAAAAATTTGATGAGAGCTTATGCCCTTTTGTCGTCGTCTGAGCCTGAAACATGAGACTACTGGAAACAAGGGTCAGTAATGCTACTGCATAAGGCCACTACTTACACAAAGTACGAGACATATGCACAGAGCAATCAGAGTAAGTTCAAATAATTCTCTTGCGACATTCTACGTTGTAAATGTACATAAAATGAAATAATATGTCTTCTGTGTACAGCGAATATGGTTACTGTTGTCAAAATTGGATGCCTAAAGAAATGTAGTTTCCCAAATCAAGGCAGATAAAAAACGTCTTTCTAAAAAGGTCTGAGAATTGCACATCTTTGAGTCTCCTGAGTCCTTTTGTGCAAAACTCAGACCAGTTATCTAGGCAGCTAAGTATGGATATAAATAAATACAGCAAACTTGTTATTAGAGTAGAGATGTATTAATTTGCAGACATTAAAACTTTCAGTCAATATTGTAAAACTTATGGTGTAAATACCTGTACTTTGCTGCTACCAGTTTGCTTTTTGACTGCAGTAGAACTAAATTACTTGGTGCGTTAGGGAATAAAGCTTTTTTTTTTTCCCCTCACAAATTGATGTACATTCCTTGTCCTGATGTTGAAGAAAGTAATTAGGTTTTAAGATATTGAAAAAATCTTACAAAATTTGCTGTGCCTTTATAGAGCAGTAAACACGATTGCATCTGAAATATTTTCCTGTAGTAGGCAAGTGAAGGACAGCTTAATGATCTGTGGAAGGAATAAAGTAACATTTAGCGTGAGAAATGTTTATTAAATGTCATATGTTCATAAGATGAGGGAGCTATTAGCAATTTCTTTAATGTTTCTGTGAGGCTGGTTATATTTTACAGACCAATATTATCAAATACCCATTTGGAAATAATAGTGCAAAAATCCCTGCAGTAATTTCTAAGAAACTAAGACTTATTCCCCCTTAATAGACTTTTTGTGTCATTTGTTTAACCAGAAGAGGATTCTTTCTCCCACAGAACACTGCAGTCAAGTGAAAACTTTCACGCTTGTGACAAGAAAAGTAATCTAATTCATACATGGTTCCAAAAACTTCCCAGACCATATGTTTTGAAAGTACTGAATATGCTTTTGGGGTATGGTTTGTACTTTCCTCTGGTTTTAACAAAAAATATTATTCCTTTCCTCTCTCCTATCTAGCTTTATGAGACCTTGTCATAGCACAGTTTGGAAAGGACCAGTTTTGCCAATGCAGAGGTTGGCGTTTTCAAAGGACTCTATGTGACTAACCATGCCAACTGCTACTGACATTCAGTGGAAGTGCCTAATGACTTGAAATATCTAAGCTCAACTTAGATAAATACGTTCAAACCCAGTTGCTAGCATTTCTGCAGATAAAGGCTAGCCCATCTACAGAGGCAGTGTGATGCCACTGTGCAAACCTGGAGTAGTTGTGAGAGATGGGACCAGGATTTTACGTAGTGCAAGTCTGGCTCTGCAGGAACCGTTGCATTAATGACACAGAGGAGGACAGAAGAATATATTCCTCCATAGCCTAGTTCTCCTGGCAGTCCTCAGCTGTGATGATGCCATAATCGCTACTATGCCGATTGCAACTGTTGAACAAGTGTAGTCTTTGTCATAGCTGTTGCAGAAGACCAGGAGAAGAGTTCAAAATTGTAAAAAGTAGGTCAAATAGCTACGTCAGTGTTTTGTCTTTGTGTAGTCCTTAGCACAGCCTGAGATCCTGGTATGTGAGGTTGGACTTTTAGATGGCAATATAAAAGAAGTGTGATGTAGGAGCCAGAAAAAAAATATGATGGGGAAAAAAAAAAAAAAAAAAAGAACTTTACAAGAGATTATAGGCTTCATTAATGAACAGGAACAAAAAAGAAAAATTACATCTTTTGCAAGTATAATGCTAAGACAGGCTTTTACTGATTTGTCAAAACTGCAGAATATCAGAGAAATCTTGATTTTTCTAGAAATATCTATCAGAGTAATTGTTTATAACAGTTTATGCTAATACCAGTAATCAAGTAACGAGGATATAACATGCAATGTTTATTGCACTCTTACTGTGGGGGTGCAGGGGATGTTGATCTTGGAGTGGTCACACTGGTTTATCATTTTCAACATATATTTAGAGAAAATTTCATAAATAAGCTTGTCACCATGAGCTATGAGGCTGTATATGGGCAGCTTCATTTTCTTTTGATGTAGTTACTAATTTTCATGGAAACAGCATTACATTTTTAGCAGATAAAATAACAAAGCATCTTCAAGCCATCTGACTGGAGACAAAGCATTTTGTGTGGACTTACTGTTTAAATGCTGACATTCTGAGGTAAATTAAAGTCCTTATATGTGTTGAGCAGTTCTGTTGATTTATGGATGTTAAGTAAATCAGCAAAAATATATCTGCGTATAGCAGCATCATCTAACATTTGCAGCTCTCTCCTCTCATTGATGAAAACAGTGGGTTATTCAGAGGAAAATAAAGCATTGCTGCATTTGACTGACACCTAACACTACACATTTTGGTCTGGATCTGGTAAAATTCTTGAACACGTTCTTCAGGCATTTAGTAAATTTAATGGAGTAATTTCAGTATGCTATTCATCGATTTGAAATTAGAGACATGTTTATTTGCTCTATTGAATTTCTAATTCTAGTAACAAAAATTAACCTAGGATTAAAATCTGTACTGATTTACAATATTGTGGATATCAGTAGAGATTGCTTATGTTGTATGATGAGATTACATTTTTTCATTAAATCCAATATAGTGCCTCAAAGAGAAGTAACTTAGTCTGTTAGCTGTAGAGATGATAATTTAAGGTCTTAAAAATGATAGAGAAGAGGTAAGCTTAATCCTCTGAGCCTGCATGCAGCAGATGAGGTAAGCAAAGTTTCTAACATGTCTTGAACCTGTGAAGATGGGAAAATAAAATATTATTTATTTTCAGAAGTTAGAAACAATCTTTCAACTTTGATGTAAACCACAACGACGAGCTTTTGTCATTCAAAGGGAAAGAAAATCAATAGTTTCTTCCATTATTCAGCACTGTGTAGTATTTATGTAAGAGGCTTTGCTGGGTATTTTTCAGATGTTCCTTTGTTATGGAATTGATAATGGGTGGCGGTATTCTGTCCTGAGGCATATTCTTTCCTATAGCCTCTCCAGAACTATGCAAATATTTTAATGGTATAATACAGTAATTGAACGGAAATTTCTGTCACACAGTAATACAAATTCCTCATTTGCTTTTTTTTTTTTCTTTAAAGAGAAACGGATACAGCAATTAACCTCTAGATGTTGTCTTCAATATTTATTTCTATGGATTGAAGATTTTAATGTCATTTGAAATAAAATTAACACTATCTATACAAATTAAGAAGGTAGATCTTCTCTCATTGTTTATATTGAGAATATTTGTTTTGTGAAGTTTTTTATAGATTTATGGCCTGCTTTCCTTTTTTTAAGTTGTTGTTAGTTCTGTAACCATTTTTTATGTCACTGAAAACTGTTCAAGCACCTTTCATGGGATGTATGTATGTATGATTTTCATCACAGTGTCTTGACATAGGTGGGGTAAATTACTGTTACATTCTGTGTACTTACTATTACATCAGCTAATGTGTGGTAAACAGCCTACCTATTGACAGAGAAGTCTTACATCTGGAAAAATTTTAATAGTTCTCTTTGTCAGAGAGGGTAAAAGGAGGCACCAGGTATTAGTCTATTCACAGTCATTCTCAGGATTTATTTTGGTCCATTTTTAAATGTACCACAGAAGGAAATTTCTGTCATATCTTCCAGTGAAAATACTTTGAAAAATCAGCGGTTGTACTATCTGGATTTTATGTCTCTGATTCCCTTGAACATCCCGATCATTTCTTCTGCCCCCCAAAACTGTACTGTGAACAGTACTTTTGTGTAAGTTAATTACAGAAACAAATCACCAGAACCCCTCTAAAACAAACAAGAAAATCAAATTTTGTGCTTTCTAATAACTGGAGTTTGTAAAATACTTTAATAGATGCTGGTGCTTTTTCTTCTTGATACTGAAGGGAAGAAAAAAAAAGGAAAAAAAAACCCCACAAAAAAACCCCAAACAAAAACCACACCAACCTCTGAGAGCATTTGGCCTGTTTGCTAGATCTGATAACCTCCTGTGGATGTCAGAGAGAAAACAGGAGTGATGTACCCTTCCTACTGAATAGAGAAACTACTTGTCCCACAGCTCTATGTGCTCACATGCAAAATGAGGCGCCAAAAGTAGTATAGTTGAGGATTCAAAAATTAATTACAGTTTATGCAAGTAACCAGTTATGGTTTTACCTTTATTAAATACTCAAATGGGCTGACAACTTGTGCTGTCAAACATAATAAAACATAATGGATACGACAGCAGCAGTTGGTATTGTTAGGTAGTATCCTAATCTAGCTGCCTTCAGACTAAGTTCGATTGGTCTAACACTTAAGAGATAAACTTTGTCATGTTCCTTCCAGCTAGATAATCTGTTCAGAGTACTTGAGCTGTCCCAAGGTAGCTTGGAGCGTATTATCGTGTTGCATTTTCTGTTCAAGACAATAATATACCAAGGACAATTTAACAAATCTTATGAGTTTATTGGAACTGATAAATTTCATTTGCAGAGGAAAATACTTTGCTGTTGTGCTGGTTTTCCTAAAGCTGTCTCCTTCATGCCAAAGTCAACCTATCCTTAGAACAGATTAGAACATCTGTAATGGTCTACAATGAGCATTTTCGTGTCCAGGATTTTTCTTCTATAAATCAGTGAGTTTTACGTGTTGAGTTTGTATTTCTATTCGTAGTGTAGCTTAAAATGTACCTGGGGTAATGAAGCCTGTCTTTAACTAGAGAAAAATCTCCATGTTAATATGACTAAGAAAAAAGCCCCAGCAAACCACAATCCAGACACAAGGCTGCATGTTCTTTGTGACGCGCTAATAAATTAATCCATTAGTGAGTGTGAATTTATCTTCTCTTGCACTTGTCAAGTATTCCCAGGTGTGTATGTATTCATAAAGTATAAATTAAAATGGCTTTAATGCTAGCAACAAATTCACACAGTGCAAGGACCATAAGCCCAGTAATTTTCCCCATCAACAACAAAATACAGAAATATTCATAAAATAAAATATAAAAGAAAATAATCTTCCTGTCTGAGTAGTATATTTGTTCCTAAGAACATAACAATACCAGAAGGAAAGAAGAAATCACAATAACAAAAATAAAATACAGTCACATTATTTGGTTAATGACCCCATCTTGTGAAGCAGCACCTACGCTTCAGCATGTTAATAGCTTTCATATACATTTTTGTGGAACTGTGTCCTTAAAGAAACTGCATTTTTTGATGGTGAGTTACTTGACATTGCACTTGCTGTGTCCAAGGAAGTGTTCTGCAGGCTATTTATCATTTATATTACAACTGTATAGCAATATAACAGTCCTTTGTTACACTGTGGCATGCCAGGGGTCAATACTTTACATTTTTGTGTTTGGTTCAGTTTTAGGTCACCACCACAGCTCACTTTTCCCACCGTTGCCCCTGCTGTGCAGTTCCTGGTGCCATGCCTGTCTCTCACATGGACCTGCTGGGAGTGTTTCTTGACATTGTTACGAGGGGGGAAACACATATCCAAAACTGGAGTTTGCCAAACCGTTTATTTTCACTGCGGCAGTTCAACTGAGAGTAACTGCTGGCCTTATGCTTGGTCACAAAGGGGCAGCCCCATGATGCTCATAATCTGTTCCATGTACTTCTCAGCATCCCTCCTTTCACTGCCACCAGCGCACGCTAGGTGCAGAGGGGGAAAAGCAGCCCTGGGAGCCCTGGGGACTTGTCTTTCTGGTGTATTTCCAGGAGAGAGGTTTCTGATCTATGTGAGAATCCAGCCATTCCTCTGCTGGAAATGGCAAGCTGCTGTATTGCAGCTGCAGTATTGCCTCCTCTCCAGTTGAACGTGTTTCCCAGGAAGGCTGTAGATACCCTTGAATCACTTACATATAAGCCACTCAAAGATTAAGTAAATGCTTTTTTCCATCTTTTTAGAGGAAAGTGTATTTTGTATGCAGTTTTTGAGAAAGTGGCTTTGGCTTTTAACGTGTTGGTGAACTCAATGAGGAGATTGCAGGCTGTGAACAGAAATCATGTAGAGAACGTCTATAGCCCAGTTAGGAAAGGAGGATTGTTTTTTCAGCCATTCTACATAGACTTAAAAAAATTATATTGCATGATCTTGCTTCAGGTGTGAATAGCGTTAGGTCCTCGGAGACCAGATTATGGTGCTTTGATCTCTTCTCATTTTTTAAAGTAAGCAGTTGTTGACTGCATCCTGATCTAGTTTACAGAAGGATGGAACATGTGAATTGCATGCAGATAATATTTGCAGATTTCACAGGTACAGAAAATTAGAGAAAAAAAAAAAAAAAAGTTACAAATCTCTGTGAATATGCAGTATGTTGACTGCACTTTTGATATTTCTGATTTCGTGCTCATAAAATTTACATCCCTGCGTCAAATGTACAAGGAATGTTTGTACATGACACTTGTGCATGAATTCAAGAATGCAGAGTAGAAGATTATAATGTGGAATACATATATGTATGGGTTTGAGTTACGTATTCAATACTCAAAAGAAAGATTAATTTGGGTGTCACTAGACTCACATAATGTGCCTGTCCTAACACCATGCTAATAAGGTATTTACACCACATAGCATCATCTTACGTTCTTTTGTTTTGAGATGCATGTTGTGTCTTCTGCATGAAGATAAATACAGAATTTAGCAACTATGATATAGATTTGTATGCTAAGTGAACTGATCAGGCTGATGCTCAATGCCTTCTTCTGGAAGGACTGGAAGGTTGCAAAATGTGAACCAATCCCAGTGTTTTCAACAGAAACCCAAATATTTCACATTCTCATCACAGGTACCAGAGCTGACAATTCATACAATAAAGTGTTTAAAATTACTGTTGGTTTATGTTGGAAACTTTGCTATATACTTCTTAAGTGGACTTTTGAAAGTTACAGAAAATTAGTTAATGGGACCAAGTGTTCCACACAGCTCCCAGTAGTACCTCCCGGCTCCAAGCATGAGCTAACACATTAGTCTTGCTCTTTCTTGTAACCCTCCTGCTCTTTCCCTGCTGCCACCTTCTCTGCACACACTGCACTTGGAAACTTTGGCAAAATCATGTATTAATCTGTTCTCTATTAAGGAAATGTGACTATAAATTGAAAGGAAGACAAACACAAAATATTTCGCTTTTATTCTATTTTAAAAGGAAATATTGTATTTTGCTTGGAAAAAAAAAGTGCTTCTTTGTTCTTTATAATGCAAATTATTACTTCTCATGGAAAAGCAAAATATTTCAAGTCTAGCATAGAAGAGAATTTTGAAACCTTTCTGAACGTCTGGCCTTCCACAGTTTCAGTTTGGACCTGAAGCTACTGCTCCTTACACACTCAGTTCTGAAAAGTCAGTTAACATTTTTTGTGTTGCCCTGTCCCTGCAGGATGGACAGTTTGTTTTTCTTCAATCACATATCAACTTAAACATACTTCCTATAACATACTTCCTATTGACTTAAAATTAGTAACTGTTTTATATAAATTTAAATCTACTTTGCACCAAAACATTTGTCTGTTAGAGACATATCCTAATTTGTCATGTGAAAGAAGGGTACTGAAATGTTTTGAACTCTGTGGTAAATTCAGTCAATATTCTAAAAAAGTTAATTTTTTTTCAGTTTTAAATTTCTTGGAATTATTGCATCATACCAGTTAGATGGCTAACTAGGGAACACAACTACTATTTCCTGAAGTCAGATTTTCTGTTACACAGCAGGTAGCAGTTATGCAATCATCTTGGTTGCAAGCATGGCCGTTGTGTTGTAGTGAGAGCTGCAAAACTCAGTAAAAGCCTTGCATTCATTTCTTTGGTTTTTGATCTCTGTCAGAGAAAATGAACCTTGTCTACTAATGACAGTAATTAGCGTGTTGAGAGAAGAGTTTTAGGAGGAAGAAAAAATGAAATTCCTATAGGTAGCTGGCTTGAGGCATTTCAGTCAAATATAAATATAATGAGTAAAAGTGTTTGTTTCCTTCCCCAAATACACTTTCCTTCCGTGACAGCTCAGTGCCCTAAATTCCCATCTCAGGATTGCCCTTTGAAGGGCAGGGTTCTGCTTTTCTTTTGGACCAGTACCCACACAGTGGGCCTCTGACCCCGCATTGCATTCTGCTGCTTTGCCATATAAATATTGAATGCTACCAGTGCTGATAAAGGCAACATTTACATTTTAGTCTGTTTCTAACATTTCTGTCTCTTTTTTTTCTTTTTTCTTTTACATGCTTTCTTGGGTATAGCAGACCATTTAGGAATTGAATTCATGGGTAAGTTTTCACTTCTCTTCCTTTCACTTGCTAACATTTATCATAGTGCCTTATGCCAAACCACATGGAAGTTAATGAGAAGGCTCCCATGACCTCCATCAGTGGATTTTGGATTGGGCTTCTGTTATATTTACAGACTACATTTGAAGTTATGTAAAGATTTAATTTTTCTCTTGTCCACTGCTAGGGGGTTTAAAAACTGCATAATGATGTTTTGGTATTTTATTGGTGTTTAATGAAATGTAATATAAAGATTATAAGGCCATATCATTACATTTGAGAAATAAAATTTTATATGATATTTTAGGAAAGAGTTAATGCCTATCTTTATGTAAAGGAAAGTAAATTTTAAATTAGAAATTTTTTTTCAGAATTTGGTGTTAATTACAATGTTAAATGTAATGTTTAATAAGAACCATTTCATTAGCTTTTTACAGACAAGTCAGAGGAGTACTTTTAAGAAAAGGAGCAAATATCTGTGAATCTGTGAAATAAGTTACCTTCAGGTTAGGAAAAAGCTAAACCAGAAGTGAATAATAGCTTCTTATAATTTTGGAAAGGAAAATATGATGTTCTGTTGACTCAATTGCTCCCCTGTAATGTATTCATAGCCTGGTGGAATGACAGGCTTAACAGGTCACGGCTTCATCTCTCAGCTGGTGACCTGCAGAAAGCATAGGTAATTTCCTCAAGGAAGCCGAGGTTTGTTCTTAGCAGAGTTGGTGGACTGGTGCATCTTTTGTGTAACAACAGCTTGCATAAACTATTAAGTATGACTGAAACCACTGCAGTAAGAAGCTTGCAAATTCATATTGAAGTCATAGAAAAATTACTTTTAATGTGTCATTTCTATCTGTTGAGTCTTACTTAATTTTTTAAAATTTAAAGGTAAAAATATGATAGCCTAGTGATTGTAAGTGGTGATATGGGGATTTTATTGACAAGTTGAGTATGAGCATATGGTGATGAGTATTAACAGCATGTCAGGCTGCATTAGCAGCAAGAGGCCAGCCAGCAAGTTGAGAGATTTTTTTCCTACTGCTTTCAGACTTGTGTGGCATACCTAGAGAACAGTTCTCTCTAGAGAACTATTCTGTAATCTCCAGAAGTTTAGTGTTTCACTTCACTTCATAAGAAACTTTAAAAGTACCAGTGGAATTTATGCAAGTGTTTTCACAGACTTAGTGAACAAGCACAACTGGGAAATGGTTACTTTAAAGGCTCTCCCAGTTTTACTGCTTAACTTAAATTGTTAGCAGTAGTCTTAAGCCATATGAATTGAAGGACAAGCATATACATAAAAGAAACAGAAGAAGGAATATATGTAGGAATCTTGGAGTGAGCCTTTCCATACAAAGCAGGAGAGTGTTACCCAGGAGGCAAAGCTGAATTATTTTAACTTTATTTTGAGTATTTTAGTTTTCTTTTTTTTTTTTAAGACATCTCTTTAAGGCTTGAAATTAAGCCAGCCCTTGAAGTCTTGGCTCAGAGTAGTCTTATCATATGAGTAGCTTTTTGATTGTCTTATTTAATATTGGAACAGATCTTGATGGTATAGAAGTTAATGAAATCTTGTCTCAAGCCTGAAAATATTATGACAGCAGTCTAAAATGAGGCTTGAGGTGGTTTTCTGTGGGCTAGGAAAGAGTACGTTCCAGAATTATATGTAAAAGTGACATGCTTGTGTTTCTTAAACCCTCCTTCAATCTTTCTGAAGAATTACTTAGGAAGTGTAAGCACATATGGAATCATTGCTGCACACATAGCAGAGAGATCAAGTGACAATATACTTGTCAAATTAGGGCCACTCATGCAAAGCTTCTTCCATGAGTTTACTTCTGTACTGTAGAAAATAGTTGCGACTAGTGGGAAGAGTATTTTTCAATCATGAAAACTTAACAACGTATAGATGGTGCAGAGCTTAGCCTTGTTTGTACGTGATCCAGGGAATACTCCTTCTAATGTTTTCATTGCATTTGTGGGCTCAGTTGCCTTAGGAATTCCACTTCCATCATAATTTTTCAGAAATTTTGCTTGAAATTCATGTAAGCCTGGATTCCCAGGGAAGGTTGAACTCCTTCCACAGTAGGTAAAGCTAAAATCTCATGTAAATAAGAACATTTGTCTACAAAGGTGCCCCCAGGGACAGATGAAATATACACTAACTACACATCTAGCTTACTGTATATTTGCCAAGGAAAGTAGATGAGCATAGTCGGGTTTTTTGCTGGGTATATATACCCAGTCCTTTTACTGTCCTGTTAGGGATCTGTTATCCACGAATTTGTGTATTGTTTTGCGAACCAGCTGATAAACTATCTTCCCCCACGAGCTCCTACGGCAGCCAGTTCCAGAGCGCAGTAGTCAGAGGCTGTGTATGTTACTTTTGCATTGTATGATGAAATCCACTTCCTACTAGATCCTTAGCTCTCACATGCAGGACTTATTGAACAAGAGTTATGTATTCAGTTTATCTACTGCACTGACTGTTGTGTAAACTTTTCTCATACTCCCTTCCCCTTCTGGAAATTGTCAGATTTAAGTTCCATACAATATTCAGTTTTGTGCGTTCATGAACATGAATACTGATACTTATTGTTGCTGGCTTTGGTTTGCAGTGTCTTTGTATGGATAGCAGAGATAAATGCAGGCATATTAACATGGCATTATCTGTTTTAAAATGTGGGAAATGTAACAATTAGTGTACGGTTCTGACATATGCACGTGCAGCCTCTCTTGAATTAAATGGAAGCCAAGTATGTGCTCAAGGGACACTGTGTCCTTAAAAATGTGGATTTAAGTATTGTGATCAGCTTTACGAAATTTCTAGTGATAAGAAAATACGTCACACTTTCTGGTACCTCAAAGGAAAAAAAAAAAAAAAAAAGTCTTGTGTTTTATACTCACTTGTGAGAGCTAGATTCAATTTCCAGCTCTGATGCAATCTTCCAGAAAGGCTTTGGGCAAGGTATTTTAATCTCTCTGTGGCTTAGATTCTCAGTTACAGTAATTTTTGTCAGACTTTCTGCATTTAAATTCCTCAGCTCTCTGGGGAATATCTTTCAGTAGTGTGTAACACAGAAACTATTTCTTCTTGCAGGAGGGTGCAGACTTAGCTGCCTCCTTGCCTGTGCTCCCCCCTTTCCTCATAAGAAAGCACAGCAGTTCATGGCAGAATAGTGTACAGCTCAGGGCACGAGTGCAATGCACTTAGTCTGGATTGGTGCACATGTCTGTGTGGTTCCCAGTGTCACACCAATGATGATACATGCAATTTTATTTAAATTTCCAACACAAAGCTGAGTAAATATTATCACAATGTTCCTACAAACTGGAAATCTACTTGTTGTATTAATATTTTCATGTCAACGAAAGCGGGCTGGCTGTTGGTAGGGCTCGTGTGAGGCAGCGAGTTTGTAAGAAAAAGATTGAAAGCAGCAGCTTTTATTCAATAAGAAAACTAAGTGATGTATTGCTAGCATCAGATAGCATGGGGATATTAGTATCTGCAGCTTATTATTATTTTATGACCCGAGTGGTTAACCACACTGCAGGACTGAATGGTTTATTTTGGTCTGATGGAAAATTTGATGATGAAGCCAAATATCTCTGATAGCCAACATGGCTGATCAGGTTACTTTGGTGCAACAGGTAGCAGTTGAAAGCTGAGTTGTGGAGACTGACCTCATACGTGTGGTCCCAGCTGCAGAGTGAAATTGTTGCTTTAACTGCCAGATACAAGGAGATGCAAAAGCCCAAGAGTGATCTTTGGAAATAAGTGTTCTGGGTAAAAAGTCAATGCCCAAGACAAGTTGTCGTCAGTTTTACTCATTTCTTACACTGAAAATGAGTAGAGTTAAGGTGTGTTAAGAGATTAAATGTGAAGGCGACTGAGTACTGGAATAACCTGCTATAATACATGAACAAACATGACTATTTCAGCAATTCATCTGCACCACCTACTTTGGTGATCCAGAATCTTTATCTTTTGTTGTGTAACAGTAATTTATGGTGGATAAAGTTGTAAATAAAATGTCCTGAGAAAGGTGCAACATCCAAGTCGCTACAGTTTTGATGGAAATACAGTCATTATGTGAAATAGCAGTTAAACCAATGTCGATGATGTAAGCAATTATGATGTGATAACCTGAATCGCCCCATGCATGAATTGCAAGAATAATACAGCAGTTGCTATATTTAGTTACTACTTCTAGCTTGCTGATACTTAGGCCTTACACAGGAAATTAATGTTTTTCCCTAGAATTAGTTATCTTTTCTGGAAAAATCAGAAGAATCTTCACTGAAGTCAGTGAAATATGAATGATATATAATACCTTTGTAAGTAGTAAATCATTAAATAACATTTAATTGAGCAGAACGATAAAGTAACACAAGAACAGGATCCTATTAAAATTTATTTATCTCCTTGCAGTGACTACAATGTGAAATGTATTCAGTTTTCGGTACTCTGAGCAGTATTGGAGAAGACGGTACATGCTTTATTTTCACTGTGCTGATTCTCACTGCCTCCTCATTTTGAGGAGGCAGTTGTTTGCCTAAGACTCCAGGAACACTTCATCCAGTTAACTAAATTGACTCTGTGACCTTGTGTCATGCACTGTGACAGATGCATTTTGTTTTTTCCAAACAGCAAAAGTTGGATTTGGTGATGGGCAGTATAAAAGAGTACAACAATTTAGTATTTTTCCTGTTTGCAAAGAAATAAAAAGGCCAAGTTCGTTAGTTCCTGCACAGCTCACAAAACGTGTGGCTGGCTAGCTGTCCTCTGAAACAATGTCTTGTACCAGCAAACAAACAATGAAAATAAAAGACCAGTGTTTGCATGGGTAGTCCTAGCCTTAGTTACCATTTAGCAGCTCTAGCCTGTTATAAAACCCTGTAACACCCCTGTCCTCACTGGTGGAGAGGATGAATGTTCAATTACATGAGAAAGCAATGTACATGTTCTAAAGCACATATACTTAAAAAGAAAGTTTAGTTTTCCCTGTATTCCTTTTTTAAAGTATAAAGCAGTTAGGTTGTTTTCTGGTAATATGGTACACTGACTGCTTTTATGCTCCTATTTACACAAAATCTATTATTAAGAGATTCTGATCACAGTCATCCTCCAGTACTATCATAGCATATCTGTGTAATAATTATATTGCTGTTAATCATAAGCATTTAAAATATTCCATCCATACTACTTCAGTAAATTCCTGAAGAACTAAGAGGGACTATTTGATAGGCATTGATACTTGTAATGTTTACTACCATTGTGTCATCGCTCCTTGAATCCCTTTGTTCTTCACCCTGCCCCAGCATTTCATTATCTTCTTCTGATTTCACCTTTTCAAATTTAGCAAAGACTTTGCTCTTGGGACCTTATCTTTCTGTTTGCATTGTGAAATACCTGTCCTTTTTAAGTATGCTGCAAAATAACAATAGTGTCCTGAGGCATGAAATGGATTTAGATCTTCAGCACTTTCCATGGGCTTATCTTAGCTGTGAAGAAAAGTTATTTATCACCTCTAGAGAAATGAGACACGAGCACCAGAAGAGTGTTTTATAGAAACAGCTGACGTCCATGTACTATGAGAGTAAACGATGAAGCAGAGGTTCCTCAGAGGCTAGAGGAAAGGTGTACCAGTGGCTGTACCTGTTTAGGAAAACTTACCTCTTGAATGAAAGTCAACATGCATTTGGTGCAACTGCCTTACAACATCTTGTCTTGGTTTGGAGGATATGGTTTGGTTTTTGTTTAGTGGGATGGAGAGATTTATCCCTAGATGTTTTGTGACCTAACTATCATCTTGGTTCGGTGCTACCATGAGTACTTTTCTTGGTATGTCATTTTTCCAGTTTACCTGTATTATATTTTCTGTATTGGCAATGAACTGGGTTGGGTTAACTCCCATTATTTTTAAAAGGCAAGACTAAGATTTACCATGTGGTTAACTTTTGTGTGCTGTTAATTGCCTATGCTTTATCAAAACAGTAATGCTGTGAACTGTGTAGATAAAAACGGATAAAATAATGTTAATATATGTAACTTACTCTGGTGACCTTCCTCTGTGTTTGATTTCTTCTGCTTTGTTTAACTGAAGCTACTAATAATTTGTGATAAAATTTATGGGAGATAAAAAAAAATTGATAACACAGTATGTTCACAAGTTTTAAAAGCCGGAATTGGTCTGGGTTTCTCTGTTTTCCCAGGGGCTCAGATGGGAGGAGGTGCTAGTTGCATTAAGCAAGGTGTCAGTCTGTAAAAGTTGGTGTATGTCGTTGGTAACGCCATGTATAACCATTAGTCTGTCACTTCCAATGTGAATGTGTACTGTGTATCCTTATGTGCTGATTGGGGGATACTAGTAAGGTGAAAGTGTTACCTGTGGATTATGAAAGAGAATTTGTGAAGCCTTAAAAATGGATATTGTGTACAAGCCTCCAGGTAGGTTTCCATGTAACTCCTAGTGCCAGGTACAAAACTCTTCTGCATGGTGTGGGTTTCAAGAACACTCATGCTGTATTGTCACCTCGAGGAGAAAGGATGTATGCTTTGAGGCTGGTTTTCAACTGAGAACACAGCATCTCATCCTCATACAGAGGGGCTTTGCTATATTATGTCTCTATGTATGCAAATTATGTGTACATTCTGGTTTGGGATTAGGCATGTGCCCAAGGTTCCTGCATGGCTGGAGTATCTCAGAGGTAAACACTTTTTATTATGAAATACAGGTAATTGGATGGCACCAACACTGAACAGACAGCTGCGTATTTAAATGTGACCTTATACTGAGTCAGTCTCGTAACCTGCATTTTGAATGTGGTATTTAGATGAATGCTTCACCGATCTTGAGGAATTGTTAAAACTGACACCACAAGGGTATGCTAATGCAATTAGACCACTTGCAGTGTTGATATTTTACTCTTGACCTTGTTTGGGCTCAGCTGCAGTTTAACCAGACACAAAAATATGAAGACAGTGACTTGTCTATATTGAATGCTACTGAAACAAGCCTAGCAAGACAAAGGTGAGATCTGCATGTCAAAGGTGATGGTGGAGACAGCTGCCAGAAGACTTGACCAGTGAGACTTTATATTTCCACTTGAGAGAGGACCTGGGAGGAGGCCTCAAAGTAGTAAGTACAATCTGGGCATGCCCATGAGAACTTAGAAACCATTATCAGGCTAATAGGGTGGGATTTTTTTATTAGTAGAAGGTTGTTTACAGTGTACTGAAGTTATCTTGCTACAGGAGAAGAGGATCCAAATGCCCGAGCTGTACCACGTTTACGCAGCCACATTGAATCAGTGTTACTTTGTCCTTTCGCTGCTTGGAGGTGTTACGTAGATATCAAGTCTCATTCAGTAAATGATGCAAGGATTCAGAAAGTAGAAGGTAAGTATCACAATAAATGTTCCATGACAGTGATGCACTTGTATATTATGGTTGTATAGAAAAATGGATATTTCTGACAGTGAACTAAATCTTTCTGTGTCCTCTGTGCCTAGAATGAGTAGAGACAGTGTCCTGCCAGTAATTGCTGGAAGCAGAGGATAAGGGTAAGCAGTGTGGAAAAATTGTCAATGCACTATGTAGAGCACTAAATTATTTTTTCATGTACTTCCTTTTCTTTTTTTTTTTTTTTTGCAGGAGCTGTAGGATATTGGCATATGGAGAAGTGCAGAGATGTTATTCCTACTCTGACTGATTGTTTTTAATAAAGTTATTTTTATGATAATTGTAAATTGTCTCATGATCCCATTTACCGTCCCCATCAGCATCAGTTTATCCCCATTTCAAAACTAGCCTGTCTGTGCTGAAAAACTCTGTTTGTCCAGTTACCCAGGGTACTATCAGTATTTGCTTCTGAGTAGACAGCCCAACAGTTATCTGAGAAACAAGCCTGAGCAGCAGAAAAGGAAGAGGAAAAAACAAGTAGTGTCTATTAGCGTGCATATGTTGTACTTCTATGCTCAATTCTTTACAACAGAACAGAATTGCAAACTGTTTCATGCAGATGATAGACAAGGTTTTTTGTTTACCAATGCTAACTTTTCATCTTTGAATGGTAAAAATCAGTTGCCATGAAGTATTTTTATTTAGTAGGGATTCAGAATTTTCGAACACCATTTAGATCATGTTCATGTAGTTTAGTCACTGTGATTATATTGATTGTATCAGTCACAGTAATTCTCATATGAATTAATATGATCCTTTTCTATTTTTGTGATAAGTTAATTACTCCGTGCCTACGTTAGCAAGTAAACTCTATTGTAATATAGTATTACTCTGTGGTTATTCTTTCAGGTCTCTTGGCAATTTTGCATTTTACATTCAAAGAGAAAGGAAAATCAAAATGGAAATATAAAACAATAACCTGGTAATGGAGGAGCATAAAATGTGATAGTATTGAAGTTGTCAGCAGAACTAACTGAAACAATTTAGAGTCTTCACATTTGACAGTGAAATAAAAAAAAAAATATAGCCCCTCAAAATAACAGGTAAAGAAGAGCTAATCAAAATGAACTAGACCAAGCAGTTTGTAGACGAGATGGAAGTGAGAGAAAAGAGGTTAATTTGCAATTGTTAATACTTCTGTTAATAGTTTCCCACACATTGCTGTTAACAGCTAGGACTGTAAGTTGTTTCTGTCATTGGAACAATGACCATAGTCTCCAAAAGTACAAGCTTTTAAGTCCTGAAAGTAACATGGAGCTAAATCAACCGAAGAACTTCCATACCACAGTGCCAAACATTGCCCTGCCTTAGCCTTAACTCCGTTGTGTACAGTGACCAGCTGCACTTGCAGCCTTCTTGCCAGTCCACCATGACATGCGATGAGCACCCATAACTTCTTCGGTGCTGTAAAGACTTAAATATCCTTGTGCAAGCCAATAATATTTAAAATTGATGCCTTCAAAGACTTCGGGTGTTTTCAGTATTAGTTGACTGGAAATTTTGATAGTTGCTGTCTTGAACTTAATAAGAGTTACTTTTGTCTTGCTTGTGATTTCTGACTAAAACGCATGGATATTTCAATATTATTTCTACTATTTCTAATATGATCTACAGAACTTGAAATCAAAATCAAGTGTGTCACTGGATTCATATAAGTAAGCTTATCCTTTTCCTGATGGGCTTCAAATCAGATAAAACTGAGAAACAGATAAATCCCTCAACAGTAGTTACAAAACCTGGCATGTATGAGTAATTCTGTGTAATTGTGCAAAACCAGGAGTATTTTCCTTTCCTGTCTTGAACTTCTATTCTTCTTCTACCTGCCTTTTCTCTTTTGCACCCACCTCATTCTTTTCTTTTTCTATACCACTGCAGACTTTCCTTTTCTATTAGTTTCATAAATTTACTGATCAATGTAACTTACTCTGTTTGTGTTGTTTATAGGAGTAACTATGAATCAGTTGTAAACATCACAAATGCCCTGTTTAGCTTTAATGGAGAGTATGACATGCACACACTGAAGTTTTACTTGTTTATAATTGTGTTTCTTGCTGTATGCAAAAATGATACAGCATTTGAAAAGTGGGAGTTGCAGTATACACTAACTTGCCCAGTTCATAAAATATGAATGCTCAGAAAATGAATACAGCATTGTTAATACAGTTAATCAGCTTTAGAAAAACAAAAATATGTGTTTATCACTATAATATACACTTGCATGGGATATTAATGAAAAAATACCAGCTACTTTGTTTTCTGTATTTATTCTACACTGTGCTTATTACTCTCATTCAACTAATTTAAATTTGTTTTCGGGATAAGGAAAATTTGCTTCTGATGAGAAAAGTTTAGATGTCTGTTGTGCCACATTTTTCTTTGGGTTTGTAAGGCAGAGTCTATACACTGAATATACAGCCAGCTGTGCTGGAAATTTTGTACATTACAATGGCCTTACAGGGTAGACCTTTAAAATTGTTGAGCTATAATAGCTGGTGTAATGCGTTGTTAGAATGTGTACCATAAAAAAATAAGACTTTGTTAAATTCAAATTAATAACCGGCCTCAGTGAGAATACCACTGTGACTCCTACTAATTTTGCTGCATGGAGTTTCTTTATGCTTCTGTACTTCAGATAATGTGCTTAAGAAACAACAAGAAAGTGTCCTCAGTTAACTGTTCATTTCACGAGAGATGAAGGGGAAATCACTAAAATGAGCAAACATTTTATTTCAGTCTTTCTTTTTCTTGTAAATCTCTCTAGTGTGCTTTTAAAGTTTCTTTTGTCTGATGGAGAGAGCACTTTCACTACCTTTCAAGGTAAGGTGGTACCAGAGCATCTCATTCTTTCAATTAGTAGTGAATCTTGTCTTGAAATGAGATGGCTGACCGTTAGTGGGAAAAGGTGAGTGAATCCTATAAAAATCCTATAGAAACAAATCAAGCCATTTTAAATTAATTTATTCCAAGTGACTTAAGAGTGAACTGGAGAGAAAAGGTGAATGTATTTTTCTTAAGTTACACTGCTTCTTTGAAGTTAAGTAGCTATATGTGTGTTTTTCCCAAGATTACATACTTTAAGCTGCATGTTCTACTCATGGAGATTTTGCTCCAATAAGATATATTATCTCATGAAAACTACAACAAAAATATGGAAATTCTATTCATAAGTACAAATGGTTTGCCAAATATGACTGGTGATTTGCGAGAGCTACATTGGAAAGGCAATATCTTACTTCTCAGTATTGGGTCAAAGTTTCTTAATCGACTGTGATGCAGTTGATGTGGATAAAGGATATCGGAAAGACAATTAAAGCATTGTCATCAATGCTATTTTATTCAACTTTTATGGCAGGTATTGTTCTGCTCAAGAGGTAAGTAATGTAATGCCATTGCCTTGCTTTTACAAGTGATTTGTCATTTTTTCCTATCTTTTAGGACTTAGTAGTATTCATGTATCAGCTATTTTTATTTTTTCGTTGCCTCAGCACCTTTATGGCCTAGATTTAGCATCTGTAGGCCATGAATCAGTTTAGTAATCATCCCGTTCAGTCTGCTCATTCATGTGCAGTTAGGATCTAACAGTCCTTGTGCAAAGAAAATTCAGAATCACCTTTTAAGTTTGCAGCTGTAACTCTTATTGTGACAAACTGCCTTATGAATTTAGGATTGAAATGTCCTCCAAATACCTTGCTACATGTCTAGCCTGTGTTCCTGGGTTCTGGTGGTGCTAGTTTACCATCTCACCCATTCAGCAAAAATAGGGACATAGTCTGTTCCCCTTTTTGGTACTGTGAAGAAAGTGGTGGGGGAAAGAGGTTGCTTTTTAAGCAGCCCATTCCCTGCCACCCTTGCACCCCAAAATATACTCAGTTTCCCCAATTCTTTTGTAAATTTAAAGTTTCAATTTGAATTTATAGAGTTTCTTCTCTCAATAAAGCACGCTAATAAAAATCCATTAAAGTACCAGTGTATGATTCACTTGTCTTGGAATTATCTTCTCGTAAATACATCCCATGATGTAACATTATTGGTTTCTCCCATTCTATGCTCATTCTTTATTGTATCAAGGTGTGTACCATCAATAATTTATCCTTTTGTCGTCTTTATTGCTTGCTCAAGCTCTTTGATACCGTCATTTTATCCTTCATTCTTTTGTTCTCAGTGTTCTAAAAAATATTGATACTTGTGTGGATAGCACAGCTGTGCTGACAGACCTGCTTGCAAGTTGTTCTGCTGTTCAAAGATGTCTGTCCCTCACTGTCATTACTCTTGTGTCACTGTTCTTGAGAAGAGCTTTTTAGCTATTTACTTCCTTTAGGTGTTTCCTTTTTATTTTTCACTGCTTCGCACACTTCTGTTTGCAGACGTCTCTTGTTCCCTGATTATTTTGGTAGCACTATTACTTCGGCTGTTGATGTTTGGGGTTTTTTCTTATCAAAAGTCTGCAATGTTAAATTTGCTGAATTATTCATAAGTCTATATATGAACACCTGCATCTATTATTTGGAACTTCTTATTTTATTTCTTTTATGCTAGAGCCTAAAACCTATTTTGTAATTCAGTAATAAATACTAGTCTTCATTTTTTTCAGAGTTCCTTTTGCTGACCTCCTGTTTATCTCCAGGGTCCCAACTGTCTTTTAGTTATTTTTGAGGACTACTGCAGTTCAAGGAGCTACATACTTGTTAAACATCCCTTCCCTCTTTGCTATCTCTGTCTTTATGCACTAACCTCCCTGTGCAGTATGTTTGAAGTGGTTCTTGATCTATAATATATCGTTTACTAGTTATTATATATTATTTACTAGCATACAAATCTTTTTTCTCTATAATCTTTTATCTGAGAATATTACTTGATACTTACTGCCTTTTTAGCTTTAAAGAGGTGGTAATTTAAAAAAAAAAAAAAATTTTGTTCTATGCAACCTGTTTTACTCCCTCATGTACTTTTTTATTTCTTTCCCTGCTTGTCTGAAACTTCTGTCCTCTACAGCATTAGTTGGTGAGCCTGTGGATTTTCCTGTTTACTTAAAAAGTGTTTGTAGAATGGAAGTCTCAGAACCACTGAAGAATTCGGGGTGGAACCTGAAGATCTGAAGGTCTCTAGTCCAACCTGATACTCAAAGCAGGGTCAGCTCAGGTGCCGCCAGGCTGCTCAGGGCTTTATCCAGCTTAGTCTTTAAAAAATGGTGACTGCATAACTTCTCTAGGCAACCTGTGCCAGTGCTTCACTGTCCTAATCTATGAACTTTAAGATAATTTTAATAACTTCTAAAATAATTAAAATGCCTTTTTAGATAGTATTTCTATTTCCATATCTTACTCATCTTTGTGTTTTACTGAATATTTACATAGCAAATAAGACTGTAGTATTGTTAAAATGTTTTGCATAAGACGCTCTATGACATCATTCTTCTAGACTGAGATGCATCTATTTTCATTTTTTTGGTGAATGGTGGCAGTGAACAACCAACTCAATAAATCCAAGAGAAGTTAATAGAGTATTCTTTCTTTTCTGGTGTTTCTGTGTCGACACTACCAGCAAAAGGAAGAAAATACTAACGATCTCCCCTTTAGGGTCAATTTTTCCTTTCCTACATCATTTTATGTATTGGCCAAACTTCTTTTTAGAACACTTTCCATAAAGTAAGATGATTATGAAAAGGCAGTTTGATTATTAATTACGATTATTATTTCATTATGTGCTTCTGGTAGCACCCAAAATTGCTAGTCACTTCCCAAACAAAGCAAGGGATGTGGATGTGTGCTCTGCACTAACCTCGGAAATAAATCAACACAAGAGGTAACAAAGTGTGTGAAGTTGGGTAAGATGACAGGACATAACCTGACTCTTCTAGGCTGTTGGTCTGACTCCCAGTATGAGAATATTGCAAGATTCTGGGTTATGTTGCACAGGCGTGCTCATGAAAATTTTCAAAGGCTCATGAAAGTGAACATACTTGGTTTGAACCTGAGATAAAAATGCATGTTGGCTCTAAGCTTGAAATATTACTAGCACAAGTGAAATAGGTTGCGAGATCAAATGGCAGTAACTGAAATGTACTTAAATATAGCAGGTGCAAATCTTGACTTTTAAAATACCCTAAGGTCACCTTGTCAGTGATCACTGCCATTCTGCATTGACATTACTTAGCAACCTCAGTAATGCCTTCATCTTACCTTTCCCCATTCATAACTCTTGCGGTCTTGTTTGCATTCAGGATGGCGGTGTAGTCTCTGGCTTTTGTAACAGAGGAGGTGGATAACTCAGCATTCCACTGATTAAATGAAAGGGTAATGCAACTTTAGGGAGTCATCAGAAATACTAGCTCCAATCCATTACCAAAACCACACTATAGCAGGAGGATATCTTTATACTTTGGGACACATTTCTACAGTAATTTAAAAGTGGTATATAAGTCAGGAATGCTGTTTTACAGAAGTGATTGATAATCTTTTTTAGTTTGTTGTACAGTCTAATGGATCAATATTTTGGGGTTTTTTTTAACACTCTGCACCACCCTAGCACTGCAGATTTACTACTGTAAACATAAGTTCATAATGTGCTCAAGTATCTATTAATAATGTATTAACTTATCCAGATAAAAATACAGTAGTACAAAACACTGACCTGACTGAATTTTTTTTTCATTAATACCATATTTACTCAATGAAGTAAATGTGGCAAAAAAATTTACTTCTCAAGAGGTAGTGTCTAAATTAAACTAAAATAAAATTTATAAAACAAAAAATACTAAAGTTTCACAATGCAGTGTGTGTCTTGTCAATTTGTGAGCAAATATAAATGTCCTAAAATTGGATTCTATTCTTATTGAGACATGTATAACCAAAAAATTAAAAAAAAAAATTACAAGCATTTAAAACTGAATGAAGATGCCCCCCATGATATTATTTCCCAAATTTTACACTACATTAATGCAGCAGATTGCAACACAGCGTTATTCTAAAGCAATTATTTGCTGGTACTAATCTAGATCTTCAGTGCTAGAGCTGAGATACGAAAGGAGGATAATCAAACATTTCCTTTACCATAATTAATTTATGACATTTACATTTGAAGTCATTTACACTGATAGACTCTCCGAATAAGGTGAGAGCTTTTGAGAATCCTTTTGTGACAAGTTTTTCTTGCTGGTCATTTTTTCCTTTTTTTCCTTTTTTTTTTTTTTTCTAAATTGCAAGAATTATCTGATTTATACATCTTAAAGGTTGAATGCTGTGTTGAATGGTCATGTGGTCATTGTGATTTCTTTTTCCTGTGCCACAGACTTTATAAACATTGCCGTGACCTGGCTCTTCCAAAGTAACTTCTGTATGATAATCAACTGGTGCAGCTGAGTTTGTTGAGCAGCTTTCTAACAAAATGCATGGAGAGGATTTACATTATAGGTTAGGCGGTCTAGATAGTCTTGAGCACTTACAGTTTGAACCAGTATCAAACTGATGATTATTTTGAGATTATTTTAGTATGAGTGGGTTATGGAAGTAAATATGCTCTGAAGAAAAGAATGTATTTTTTTGTAAATGGAGAATAAGAAACTTGTGAAATTTGTTCCAGCTGCTTAAAGAGAAACAGTTCTACAGACTGGAAATTTAAGTTTAAAAGAATGCTATCAAATATTTTTCTTTTTTTTTTAAAAAATGTATTTTCCCATAATCCATGATAGGCAGTTAAATGGCAGAAAATAATATGGGTTTTCCTCTTTTTTATCACTTTCCGTGTTATATAGGTTTGTTATTTTTTTCATGTCATTTAACTTGAATGTAGAATGATAGTAATTTTTATTAACGTTATTTTTCACTTTCTTCAGCAAATGATCATGCATTAAGATCTTTTATTCACTAAGTAGTCTGGATGCAACCGTGTGAGCTTTTTTAGTTAGCCACCCAAAAAAAGTAATCGTAGAAGAACTTTCCAATTTGGAAACTAAAGGTAACCTTTTATGTTTTTAAGGACTGTAATTGTATGTTATGTTTGTTGGGCTTTTTTTTTTGTTGTTGAGTTTGTCCTGTATTTGTTAGAGATAATTGATGGTAAAAAACTCTGCCATCATCAGTCATATCTGACCTGTCCCATTTAGACGGCAGTAGCACAGAGCAGAATGACAAAGTCCAGAGAAATCCCCTACACAGTAAAGGGCTTCCAGCTAGAAGCCAGTGTTTCCATTGGTTTAATAAAAAGGTGAGCCGGTACAGTAGCACATATGAGAACAGAAACAGTATTGCAGGTGGGTATGAATTCATTGAAAGAGTGATGGCAAGAAACAGATAAAGAATTTCAACCACAGTTCTACTTTCTTAACCAGGAAGTGATCAATCTCGTTTTGAAAAATTTGGTTATAATGTGTTCCTAGATAAAAATGTGAGATTTCTGTTGTGCAGTATGATAAAATGCATGGTTACAAACCGATTTGAAACTGGCTTTATAGTTAGTGAACAAAAGTCGTTTCAGATAAAATGCTGTCATTTACAAGTTGACTGAATTGTCTCTGAAATGAATATAAGTGATTAAAAAAAATGAAAACCTTATTTTTGTATCCCAGGTTCCACAGTAGATTCTAACTTACACTTCCAGTAAGAATACTTTCCAAGAAGTAATTTAATTGTGATTTGTTTCTGTAACCTAGCATTCACATCTTTTATCATGGCACCTGTCAAGAAAACTTCCTTTTACGTTGGTGGGAGATTGACAGATATAACCTGCAAATGCACCTATATCTTATGAAAATTTGTTAAGTGGCCAAATGTAGAAATACATTACTATTAGATGAAACAAAGCTTAATTCCTGATAGAAAATCTCAGAAATCAGTTCTAAAATCAAATTCACTGAAAGATGACTCAAATAAAATGAAATACAGTTGAAAATTACTGAACTCACTTTTTTTTTTTTTTGTCTGAGGCAATACCTAAACCAGCTATCTAGTGTATAGATTCATCTTCTATTTTCTGGAATCCTTTCTAGTTTTCTATTTTCCTGTTCTGGCTTTTATTTTTGCTAAAGCATCTACACAAACATTTAATTAAAGTCACATTTTTTTATTTGTGTTATAGAAAAACACACAGAAAAATCCCTATACTGTCATTCTGATCTGATCTACTGATCTAATTGTGTGTCATCTAATGACGCATCCCTTTTTGTCCAGGCATAATTATAGCAGTTTATGAAAGTATATTTTCCTTCCCTTAAGAATGCTGCTAATATGGACAATCGTGTTGTGGATGTTCTGCTTCTTGTTTCTGTTCTCTGAAACATTTTGTGTTGTCTACTAGTAGGAAATATTAGAAAGGAAAATGGTTTCCTACTCCAAATTTAATCATTTTTCATTAATAAGTTTGTTATTACTCTAAAAAGCTTTTAGAGAACTTTGTAGAAGGCTTTGCAGTTACTTAGTAACTGTACCCACCTGCTTTTTGGGGTGCCTTTTTATGCTCCCCAACCTTCCTGAGGCAAAGCATATAAAAGCTCAGCAGCTTTCTGGCTTCTCCCTGACGAATGCAGCTCTTGCCACTCATAATCTGTGGTGTAAGAACAGCTTTGGCAGCTGTACTTGGATTCCTCCATCACTCTAAAGAGGCACAAGTGCTGTGCTGAGTAGCTGAGCTGCTCACCTACTTGCCACACACACCAGCGTATGTTCACATGTACCTCCGAGGGTAGATGCATGTGAGATTTTAATGGTTGTAGTAGGTTCAACACTTGCAGGTAGCCAGCCTTTTTGTGAAACTGCTGATAGGTACTTTTGGGCTCAGTATAACACATCTCCATAACTGTCTTATAGGGAATATGCACCGATTGCTCCTTTATGACTGTATATCCTCCAGTATTTGCCTTATTTGTCTTAGATAGGGATAAAGAAACAATTGAAGTTGTGTCCGAAACCACAGAGGTACCTTTATAAAATAAGCAAATTTCATTTATTTTACAGTGTTAGTATTACGCTTGAAGTTTTCAAGTGCATTTGCTATGAATACAGTGGAGAGATAATGTTCTGTCATCAAAACACTGTGTATAATATGTCTGGGTCCTTCTTTTTGCTGCTATGCCTTTCTGCACATACTGCTAAATTGCTGGTTTTAGGGAGAAGATAAGTAGTGTCTGAAAAACACCCTTGTCTGCTGGATTACTTCCTAGGGTTGTTTCCTCAGCATGGAGCACAATGAATCGGGGTTGTAAAATGCTGTAATCCCTCCTGTTGACCTACGTTTGTATGCCAGATCGATTAAGACAAGCTGGTGTCAGCAGGAAAGGTAAAGTTAAAAACAGAGGGCAAAGTCCAATGCCTCTTCAAGAAAACAAGGAGAAACCACTTTAGTGTTGGTTAGGAGGCAGTGTACTCTGCTGGAAAAGGCAGCAGTAAACTGTGAAACGTGGTGATTTTGTTGTTGTAGAGGAAAAGGGTTTGTTTCCTGTTGTTACCCTAAAAGCGGAGTCTGAGAATAAAGGCTTTCATGGCAAAAGTGAAGCCAAGAGTTTTCCTAAGGAAAAAATTCAATAAACATTGTAGCCAGTCTGCTTCTGAGTCAGAAAATTGGTGTCGCTGTAGGGAAAAACATCAATAAAATCTACCTTTACGTGAATGATCAGGAGACAAATGAAGGTGGTTCTGGCGTGGACTGTGACCTATTGTGCATTGAACTACTTTGCAAGTTTCTGCTTTTGCAAACATGAGGAACATTTTTTCTGGGTGTTCTGTAGGTGAGATAGGAGTGTCTGATTCAGAGCAGTTCATGGCTTTGTACACTACGTAGTACATGTACCATTGCTAAGTTTCATGTTGGGATTTAATTAATTTTACTTTTCATGTGATAGTATTTCTTACTTGTGCCTATTTTTATAGGCATTTCTGTACTGAAAATGAACTCATATTTTTTCCTTATTTAATTTCCGTGACATTATGCATTGTTTTATTTATATTTCCAGTTCCCAAGTAAAACTAATATATACCCCCCTTGTACTACAGTTTTAACACAATCTAAGTATATCATTGCTATTTATGGATAATTATGCTGAACATTTACTAGAAGGCTGCATAGGTTTTTAACATACAAGATTATTGTGTTATATAATTCAAAGCCATAAGAGCAGTCCAGTTTTAAGGTGCAGTGTAAACTTAATCACTGCTTTCCATATCTTCCACAGAAAATAGTTGAAGTTATGCACATTTTGGAACATGTTACTAACTTGCCTGTTTCAACAAGAGCAGATGATCAGTCACTGACCCCAAACTACTTATCAAAGTAAAATTTCCAAGCTGACATTCAATCAGAGTTGTTTTACATATGGAAAGAATATAGCGTATAAGAAACGTAACACTGTAGAAGAAGTTATAATTGAGGATATACTAGGGAAACCATTTACCTGCTTGTTCATCACGGATGACTTGTAGGGTGAAAGCATGTTATGCAGTACTCTCATCATGAAGGAATGAAGCGACATCTAAAGAAACAAATACAGAAAAGAAGTGTGCATTTATTACGTGCCTTTATTAAGTGAATTAATCTTGCTTATAAAAAGTGCCATGAGCCTTCCTTGTACAGAGATGTGCATCACCTTAGAAAGTACAGCTTGAATTTAATAGGAAGATTTTGTTATTGACATTGGGAGAAGGCTTGGTAAATACTCACTTCAACAGAGCTATGCTCACTTACTCCCTTTGAGGACCTGCCCCTCTAATTTTAATTAAAAAGCAGCAGACAAAATCCGATCATGCAGAGCCTGCTCCATAGTAAACCCAGAGTCGAAATGAATCCTTCATACTCAGTGTAAAACTGAATTGAGCAACTGTGTCACGTAATCAGGTCTTTTCCAGCACGCTCTGAAGGGCAATGTCACGGGAAGAGCATCTCAGAAGATTGTGAAAATGCAGCGAAAGAAGCAATTACAGCATTCATTTTTCCCTTTTATCGTCTGAGTCATGCCAGAAATGTTAGTGAGTAATATTTAATTAAACTGTTATCAACTTAACTTTGGAGTATTTCATAATCTCACCCTTGGCATTGTCTTTTTATTAGGAAAAGGCTTAAGTGACTATGAACTATAATGAAAAGCCATGGGGAGGTCTTGCACACAACGAAGCTGCTAATCCATTGGAGACGTATGTGGGAAACTCATTTTTCAGTGATAGATGGAGCTTTAAAGGTTATCAGGACCTTTTATCTTCTAGTTAGCTTTCTCTGAACTTGAAGCCCTGTCTATGCAAAGTACATCCCAGCAAATAACCACTGAGCTTGAGGTGGAGAGACTAATTTATTGCTGCTTTTCCTCAAATGTTTTAGATCTTTGTAATTTATTTGGTTTATGTACTGTGTAGGAGCCAGAGTGAGAGTTCAGGATACTAAGCTTAATACAACTGTGTTCAATGCCCCAGGGAGTTTATTGTGCAAATTCTTACATGCTATTCAGATAATGTGTTTTTGACACTGCAAACATGCAGATGTATATTTTTCTCAACCTTAAACTAAAATAAAAGATCAGGACTGATCTAGTAATAGCAGGGCTGCAATATTTTTCTCTCAGGTTTGTTATTTTTACATAGGAATCTGTTCATTTGATCAACCAGGAACCAGAAAAGTACCTGCAGTTCACTCTCATATTTTATTTGCTATCACTTATTCTTTTTATTCAGCATGGAAGAGTCTGAAACATAATTGCGAACAGCATGTCTGTGAAAATACTCTGCAGCTTTCACACACGCACTCAGTCAGGGTAATTTTATTTAGTCTTGCAAACAGTAAGGAGAACAGTTTGCTTTGTGAAGGGAGAATGAACCCAAATATCATCTGAGAGGATTTAATTATTTGAAAGGAAACTGATACATAATTTTAAAAAAGCCCATTTGGAGTTTCTTCTGCTGAGTAGAGTTCCTTTGGTTTGAATCTTGCCACCATAGCCATACACTACCAACAATTTGGAGCTACCATCTTGGTGTTTACTGAAAGTGCCTATGCCAGGCACTTTAATACAGCTGTAAGTCAAAGCAGTATTTGTCTGCCCCCAGACTCATTTACTGGTGAATAATCACATTATGCAAAATCTGTTACTGCCATTCTGTATCCACCCTGCTGTACCTGTCCATCAGCAGCAGTTAACAAAGAAGCACAACATAAATTAGCCACTTAATTTAAACTAAAGTGCAGCTGAAGCATTCATTAGGCTCCTTGGAAAAATCTCATCTTACCTATTAAGGCTAAATACATTCATCTTTTTTTTTTTTTTTTAATAATTGAATGTACTAATTCTGAAGCCTGACTGAAGTTTGAGATCTGAATTTTTCTGGGGAGGAGAGGTAGCCTGTTTGCTTTACGATTTTTTACTGAAAATATAGTGTCCCAGCTTGGGACAGTAACTTACATAAATAACTAGTTCTGGCTTTTTAACTCTTGTCACTGTTCCTTCCACAGAGCTTCAAATTTTGTTGTGATTATCAAGCATGTTATTATGAGAATTACTATAGATCCCACTAGCCCAAGAGCACTGAAAAGTACCATAAACAGAGAGTGCATGTTCTTCACTTGTTATTTATCTTAAGTCATTTCCCCATATCAAAGGAACTAACATCTGCCATTCAGCTGAAGAGTTAACCCTGACTGTGGTTGGTGTAAATGTCCAAATTGCTCCTAACGTTAACAACAGTTGAGCAAACATTTCGTAGAACATAATTACGGGTTTTTGTGTGTTTTCTGTTTTTAATCTCAAATCCTCACTTCCTCTGTTGTATTACCACTCTTGCAAATAGTTAGTTCTTAGAAAAAATTCAGTGATTTGTGTTTAAAATATCTGAACTGCATTGACTGGATGCCATTGATCATGCTGCCAGAATGATGGTCTTAACTGAACTTAACTGATTAATGTCTAAAGTACTACTTAACTGAAATCCTCAGCATAAAGCAGTGCTCCCTAATTTATGAACTGAAATTTCTTTGCTTGCCAACTGAGTTCCTCCTAACTGTATTCAACTGGAGTTGCAGCATGATGGTGGAAGTCACTGGTAGGACACATGCCTCAGGGCCAAAGGCAGCTAGTGGCATTTATTGCTGGGATGCTGTACAGGGGGATTCCTCATATGCCGTTACAGTATTCACCTGCATGGAAAGTAAACCAAGCCTTCCACTTGGCAGATACAGAAACCTATTACAAAAGCAGACATTGAGACAGACTGTGAATTTTACTTCTGTGCTGAAGAAGACAGTAGATGGGAGAGAAGTGAGTGTGTAGCAGAACAGATTCTTTCTAACTCGTTTCTTTGTTAGCCACATACAGGCAGTGCTTCCTTTTCAGTATCCCAAAACCCTATGGCTGGGAATGTGGATTCTATGATTCCTCTTAAAAGAATGGGTTTTCTGTGGTTCACTTGGTTGCTTCTCAGCTTCCTAGAAGGGATCCTGCAGAATCTCTGTGCTTAGTGTTTTGGAAATAGTGTGTTTACCACGTTACATCACATACCATACGAAATGTACATCTCAGGAATTTAAATGAAAACAAATTAAAATTTACTTCAAATACTTGCAGTTCTAGAAAATTGTTTGTGTAGGCAAGCAGTAGATATTCACAGGGAAAAGAAAATGGGATTAATACAACTGAAGCTAATTCACTTTCTGTAGTCAAATATTTAGAGACAATTTTGGTTAATCAACCTGCTCTTCAAAAAATATTGAAAAGGTCATACAAATTAATACCCAATTTTGAAAGAGCATTTGCATTAAAAAATAGACGAAGGAGATGCACATCTTACCAGAATAGAGTGCAATAACTGTTAAGTTAAAAATAATTAGGATATGAGATAACAAGTATCTCTAAATATATGTAAAGTACAATTTTCAGTAAAATACATGAACTCAATTTTTACTCTGTCTCTTCAATTAGTATATAGGTTGGTATTGGGGACTCTTTTTTTTTTTCAATTAACAGAAAGATAAAGCTATTCAATACAATCCAAGTAGTTTACCATGCATGGTAAACCAAATAAATTAATTATCTGCATCTCCCAAATAGCTTCACTTGCTCAGTAGTGGTAATTACTGCTCATTAGGGAAAAAGGTTGTAATCGATGTGTTAATGTCACAGAAATAGCAACAAAACCTAATGTCCCTAGTGCAGCATTTGTCTAAAGTTCTCCTCCCTTGGCAGCTCACTGAAATAGCTCTATGTTTTATTACCTGATAAGGCTTGCTACAATTTAAGCTAAAAAATAATTTTCTTCGTAACATCTCTTATGTCATATGGCAATAAATTTCTGAAATATTTCTTTTGATGCTGTGGTTTTCTCTGGAGAGGAGGTTTTTTTTGAACACTTAAGAATATCCAGCAGTCCACTGAGCAGTGCTTAGCCATTATTTTACATTTATATGTATTTTAAAAATTTATTTAATGGTGCTATTTATAGTTTCCCATAGGCTTAAAATGTTTCAGTAGAGAAAGTTTAACAGGGTACAATTTGTCTGAGGAGGTAAAATTTATTGGGATTGGCTTTATTCAGACATATTTTATCCTCTTCTTTCATTGCAGCTTCTATGAGCTGCTAAATTGCAGAGCTATTGTTGACATTAAGCTATTTCATTAACATAAAAAGGCTTTTGCCTCATTTCATATCTGAATGTTTTTGAATATGTAAAAACCCTTGTATTTCATGCTGTTTTACAAAATGAAAAAAAAAATTAACGGATTGCATTTGGTTTAATTGCTGAATATCTCTATATTCTTTAGGTTTATGGTATGAAAAGAGTGGTTTGTGCCTGTTAGGGAGGAGCAGATGATATTGTTTCTTGTCTTAAAGAGACCTTGTGAGATTACAGAGTTCTTCAGCCACCACAGTTTTTCACTGGAATCATAATATAAACTGGTTGCTTTAGAGCCAAAATTTTGATTCTGAATAAAAATATATAGTAAATAAAAGTTATAAATGATAGTAAATAACACAAATCCTAAACTCAAAAAAAGTTTCTGGGCTGTGTTGAACTCATAACTCTTGCAACATTCTTGTGTCCTGAGATGACTTTTATATCAAAACAATCAAGCTTTGTTGCAAAACAGGCAAAATTATTTAATTGAATTCTGAAATAGGAAGCTAAATAGATAATGATTTCTGGAAGCTTCAGAACTGACTTCTTATATTAGAAGTTATAGCAGTTGTTTATGAAAATTTTTTTGTAAAAGACAATAAATTATTACACAGAAATTAGAAGTCTGGATTAAAGAGAAACATACGTGGATTTAACTATGAGGTTTTTTCATGTTTCCCTTAAGAGCAACATCTTTGTGGTCTAATAGATAGAATTCTTGTTCTTCCAGAAATAGACGGGAAAAAAATTCTATATAATTAATGTATTATAATTAGTTGAACTGCTATAAGACAGCATCCTATTTTTCTGTACAAATAAAAAGCAGATATGTTTATGAGAAGTACAGTTAGATGTTTGGTAATTTTAACAGTAGGCAAAGATCTTATACAAGAAGGTTGAAATAAGTTTGTAAAGTACTTCAATATAAAATGTTGCATTATTCCTGAGAGAGTTCCATTTCTACTTGGAGAGCAGTAGTTGATATTAAACCAAGGTGTCTTTTGATTTGTAAACTAGGTAGATAGGACATTTTAGTATAAGGGGACTTAGAAGACATTAAAAAGTCAGATTATATCCTCTTGGATACCTACAAAACTTAATTTATTGATGCTTTGCCTGGAAGGGTATTCACAATTTAGGAGAGAAGCAAGTATAATGTTAACCAAATAGAGTAAGATACGTTAGGGTACCATGTTGTACCAATGCATGCCTTTAGAATACATAGATACATGAGCTAGTAGGAAAGTCCATGGTTTAGTTTATTTAAAAAAAAAAAGAAAGAGCTGTTTTTTTCTGAAAAGAGATTTCTGGCGACATCTTTTATTTTCTTTCTGCTGAACCTGAAAGGCTTTCCAGGTAGCTCTCAATGGCAGGAAGCATTGCAGATGGAAAGAAGTAAAAATTTAGACAATCAGTAAAAGGGTTTTTTAACTCATTATTCCTTAGTATAGGGTGGTAAAGTGAGAAAGGTCTGCTTTTACTTTAAAATGTTAAAGGATTTTTGTTTAGGCAGATATTTCTTCCAATGTATTGTTGTGAGAAAATGTTACATAAATTCACTGTTGATCTCAATGCTGTTTGAGTTCCTGATACTATGATCAATATAATGGTGTAATTATAACATATTGAATATGAGGCTACAAGAAATATCCTTTAGTTCTTTTTGGTTTGTCAAATGACAACTTATAAGGCAATGCTACAGGTTTTCACCTTAAATACAGAGTCTATTCATATATTCCAGACTTTAAGAGCTAGGTATTTAACAACAGTACTGTGCGAAAAGTATGCGAAACACTGTGCTAGGTATAGCTAGGAAACTTTGATTGATATAGAAATATATTTTCTTTGTTTCACAGAAACGTATGTGATTTACGTGTGTGATTTGTTTCACAGAAACAAATATGATTTTCATGTTAGGAAGAGCAGGAAAGAAAAGCCAACCCACATTTCAACTAGCATTATGATTTTTAAATTCAGTCTTCACTCAACTAAGAGAATGAAAAATTACCTCTAGAAGAAAAATTTTTGAGACGAGTTCACTGAACATGCAAGAGAAGACTTGGAGTGAAATACTTTGTTCCACTGAAAAAAATCAATGTCTTTTTGGAGTATTGACTTTTCTTTTTTGAGAGTACTAGGGGTGAGCTTTTGTAATGGGTACTTGCTTCAGTCACCTAAACTTGGTCAATTTATTAGTCAAGGAATCATACTGCCAGAGAAGATTGAGTGCAGAGGAACAAGAACACTTGAGAAAGACTGACAGATAGAGACTTCTGTGTGTATGTGCGTGTGTGTGTATATATATAAAATATATAAAAAACTAAAAATGCCTAGTGGGAAAACCCTGGTTTTTAGCTCAGTATTCTGTAGCTCCAGGCTTTCTTAAAGATAAGCTAATATATGTCCATATCATATATGTCATGTGTGTGTTATTCAGCCTCTCTTCATTCATAGCAACAAGATTACTGAATTTACAAACATGCAAGCAGAAAAGTCCATTGTATTTCAGCATCATGAGAAGTGACCAGTATGTGTGGGGGAAGCTCTGAGAAATACAGTTTTCTCATTTTCTTCAAATCCTTCCTCCTTGTCTTTAATAATTTCATTCCCATGCTAGTGAATTCCTGAAATCAGAGGAATGCTTACATGTGTCTCTTAACTGGTTTTTTGAAAATTTTTGTTCTTAGGCTCTGGAATTGTAATTTAAAAAAAAAAAAAAAAGGAAATAAAAGAAAAAAAAAAAAGACAAAACTAAATGCCTCTAGACAGGAATTTAAACCTGAGATCTTTTCTTTATCTCTGATGTTTCTGCTCTTTTCATAGGAGAAAGCTTTGTATCACTTCTGCGTAGCCAGCCGCAAATTTATTCTGTCAATTTTAACCCGCTTCATATTAAAGATTAATTAGCAAGATTTGAATTTTCTTTAACTGTTGAGGGAGCTTTGGGGAAAATCTTAGCATGTGTATGTAATTACAACATATAGACCACAAGAACTTAAACAAGATAGTTAAGGTAGCAATAGGATTCAGCAGAACTTACAGACTTTCAAAACATCCTGATTTGCAGCTGATTTGGGTAGATGATATTGTTGTTCTGTTTCCTTTCCAAGACACTCTGGAACAGTTTCCCAATAGCGAGCCAATGCTAAGCTAGAAAAAGTAGAAGGATGGGCTTTAATCCAGGGTAAATTTTGACCTTACATCTGAAGAGTGGTTTCAGATATCTTTGTGATACTCAAGGTTAGTTATAAAGTTTTGGAAAATAATTTTGCAGATAAATTCTTTCAAAAGCATGTTTAATGTCCCTTCTACTTCTGGATTGTGGTTCTTCTCTAACTAATAGTGAAATGATGACAGCTTTCATTGCAGTTCGTTTAGTTTTTATCTGAAGAGTAAAACTTAAGGACTGTTATGAAAACAAAACAAAACAAAACAAAACACATCTTTCTCCACCATTTAAAACACTGGTTTTTCTGTAAGAAGGGCTTCAGTGAGGAGAATTGGGAAATAGCTTCTCTCTATGCTGTTTGAAGACTTTTTTGAAGGAAAGAGGAAAGTTTTGTGTAATTATACTACTAAAAATAATTGCTGTTAGTTTTTTTGATGATTTGGCATGGGTTACCATAAATGGGTCTTGGGTATCATAGGTAGTTTTAACAAGTTAAAGCAATTATGTTACTAACAATATGCAATGAGTAATTGAAGAAACCTAGTCCAAGTAGGGGGGGAAGTTTCCTGCTGATTTAGTATAGTATTTCATCAGTACTTGCAGTGACAATTTAACAGAATTTTAAAATAATTTTTACAAATGTAAAATAGTATGTACACAGCCCTTACTTAATAGGTTTATTTATAAAAATAGAAATTATTTTTTTATATTTTAAGTATGTTCTTTACGTTTTCCTGGGTTTGAAAGGGGTTCACTTCCAAAATTACTTTTGCAGAAAAGCAACTTCTTCATTAAAATTTATAGTGGAAGATCTGGATTTACTGAAACCCCTTTCTCCCACTCCCAGAAAAAAAAAAAAAAAAAAAAAAAAAAAGGGGAGAATCTCAGCTAATGTGTAAGGTGATTTGCATTTATGTATTTTAATTTAGGGGCCTGCCAGAAGGAGAGTTTACTTCCAGAGTATTTTGTACTTGAACTGGATATAACTGAGAATGATTGCTCAGACTGAATTTGTCAATGATCTTTAAAATCATTAAGCTTGAAAGACCGGATTATTTCTATGGTGTTCATAGACTAAAAGTTACTAGTCTTTATAAAGTATCTGATAAACCTGATAATAAGCTACAAATTGTATGTACAAATGTACAAATACTGCAAGTACAAAAGTTAACCTTTGACTGGCTTATGCTTGTGAAATCGCTGAAGAAAAAATATACACTTTGACACAGTCACTTTCTGAAGTTCAGCATCCCATGTGTGCCTTCAATGACTCAATGAATTTGAAGGCATCTGCAACATTAGATGGAGATGTCAGTTATGATTCTTTCTAGAAATACAAGTAACATAGGTGAGAAATCATTGCAGTGTTACGGTACTCTGCAGGACATAGTTTGGCTTATAAGTTAGGGAAATTTAGGCTGATTTTAGAATACCTAGAATGTAATACTGATTTTGTCAAAAGATTTTAAAAAAAAACCTAAAAACAAAAACAAAACCAAACCTTTTAGTGCAGAAATGGCTTGGTATGTAATTTCATTATGAAACTGCATAACAGTAAAACAAAGAGCAGGAAACAGTGAGCATAAATATGCAATATATTCAGGGAGCATCCTGGTCAGCATTTCTAAATCCATTCAAAATGTCTTGTCAGAGGATTCAAAAGCCCTTGCCTGGGAAAATGTCTGCTTTCTTCAAATATTGCTGTTGCTTCTGTGAAAACATCCGTAATGAGCTGAAATCTGGCACTAATAGAAGCATGATCAATGAAGGCTTTGCTTAAATGGGATGCGTAACTGGTAGTAGATTCTCTTACCTGTATTTTCTGAGGTCTGATTTTGCATTATTGGAATGTTGGATGTTCCATGTGACAGTTAAGAATACCTGGAAATGGATTTTTGGTTCAATAAGAACCATTTGAGACAAAATCTAAGAGGAAAGCTCACATCTGAATGACAGATCTTGTTCCAGCCAACATATTGTAATGGCATGTCATGCACTTTCTGAGTTTACTCTAGTATGACTAAGTTTTCAGTGACATTTTCTTGCATGTTGCAAAGCAGACAAGAATCAGTCCCACTGTTCCTAGTGGTTCTTGTTCTGCTCTGCATAAGAGTCCCAGCAGGTGGATTTTCCCCGTTAATCCATCCAAAACACTGCTTAAATGTTTCCAACTCAAAAATTAGTCTAAATGAGGTGGAAATACCCAGAAAGATTTAATAAAAGCTGCAAGTAAGAAGAGTTGAGGGTTGAGGAGTGTCAGTCTGGCAGATCTGAATCTAGTTCCCAGCTATTAACATAGTATGAACTTACATATTTATATGTTTGTTATATATACAACATATATAAACAAAACTGTCCTTATCTTTTTTATGACTATTTAATTAATTCATTTTTGCATACCACCTCTGCATTCTCTGACAGTATTTTGAAGATTGAAACTCATGATGGCAACTGATGTTAACAACTTGATGAATCATATGTTTTCTGATTGTTTCTTAGAGTAGGTGTAAGATGTATACTGTTAAGATGATGCGTAAAGAACGGACATCTGAAGGATCTCCTCTCTGGTCCTGCTCAGAGAAGTAAAACAGATAGGACTTGTCAAAGAGGATGTACGAAGAGCAACATGGAAAGGCAATGCATTTGCCTTGGCTTTAGCAACACCAGACAGCAAAGGAAAAATTCAAAGACAGTTAAGATATGCAGAGATTTTACCTAGCTGCCTTCGTGATAGTGTTACAAACTGGTGTTTTCCTGAATTAATGAAAGGAGAATTAATCGTAACTACTTAAATCTGCTAGGAAATATGAAGGCATATAATTTTAAAATATGAGTAACTTCAGATGTAGGGGAGAGAACAATGACTTAGAGCCGCAGGCAGCAGGTCAGCCAGCAAGGAAGCCTTTTAGTGTGGAATTTCAGTTGCAATCACAAAGGCTTCTCCATGAACTCTCACACTTCTTCCGTGGCATTTGGATCATAAATGGCGCTGTGTTCTTCAGTCTATTCTTCTGTGTTCTTTCACCTTTTGCTTTCATACCATGGCAATGCAGCAGCTGTTGCCTCCTGTCTCCCCGTCAGCCTGCCCTTGGTCACTCAGCGCTATCTGAGCTCTTTAAAATATGTCTCACCCAGGTGGAAAAGAAAACGGGGTCACAAGCAAGCCCAAGTAGGCCAAGTTATTGCATGCTCTTCAGCTGCCTTTGTCTGGATTGTTCTGTTCAGCCTCTCCAAATCTGCTTATTCTTTTCATTAAGCCATACTTAGAGCTGTGATGTTTCAGCAATGTTTGTTCAAGGCTCAGCACCCATTTGTCCCTATAGTCATAAGCTGTCCACCATGAATACCACAGAAAATAATGTGAATATTTTTAAAAGACATGAAGCTGAGGGGTACAGAAAGGACTGTTGTATGAGTCAGAAAACACTTTGCTGTGACTGCTTGGCAAAGGGAGGTTTATGCTGAAATGTGATGAACCAGAGGTAGTGCTTACTTCTGGCATAGTATTTCCATTTGCAATTTTTATATGAAAATCACGACCAGAGTTGTTACAAAGCAGACCAAAAGCTGCCCTGTGCTATCATGTATTACAGCTCCTGGCTTACTGACTCCAGACACACTGTGTAAAAATGTTTATTACTGGTACCACCAGTCAGGCTTCACTTGAAAATGTTTGACATTGGTGCAATATGTCCTCCAGCTTGCCACACAGTGACTGTGTAAAGCTGCTCCCTTTCATGCAGTCATGAAATTGTTCACGTTTGGAGGGACCTCAGGAGCTCTGTAGTCAACCATCTGGGTGCCAAAAACCTCTACAGATGGACCCTACACAGGCTCACTGGGCAGCCTGGTCCACCACCCAGCTGTCCTCATGGGAAGAAGTTTTTCCTCATTTACAGTGGGAAACTGTCTTGTTTCAAATACTGTCTGTTTTGTCTGGTCCTCCTGCAACTGGCTTTCTCTTCTCAATAACCTCCTAGGGTCAGAGATAATTTGATATATTTATTGAATCTATTTTTTATGTGACTTAAAACTCATTGCATATGTCATTCTGTAAATACGTATGCTATTGTTGAGCTTAATTGCTTATTCTTCTGTAGATTATAAGAAGTTACGTATGGTTTTGGATAACTATACATCTTTTTGAAGTCACAAATTTATGGAATTTTTTGATACTTTGGGTGTTTCACTCCTGAAATAAATCAGCATATGTAAGGGATTTTGAAATTTAAAAATTTGTTAGTAAAAAAAGTTTTTTATGTACGTGCTTACCTTTAAACATGTGTTTGCATCTCTTTGAGCTATGATTTGCATATGTGTTTAAAACCTGCCTGAATATATTGATGTAGAGAGATTGGACTATATATGACTTTTCGTATATGTCGATTAGGAGTCTAGGAAAAGGAGTTACAAGAATAAGTAAAACTATTCTCAACTACTTTATGAACTATTTTTTAACTAGGAGTACAATTAGGATGTATGACTGATGTCATGCGATATGTCAGTTGCTAAAGATTTTCATCCCCTTCTTCAGTCCTTCTGAAGCAAAGGAATGGGATAAGGCTTTCACTGCAGCAGTCCCAGCAGTCGCCTACACGTACAAATTGGCACTTGAGCAACTTGGTTTTGGCAGCTTACTGCCTGCCTGCAGCCACTGCCAAATAGATGAAGCAGATCCCTCAACGTGGGTGAGCATAGGGAGCGCTCTGCTAGATATTTTGTGGGCTGAAGGCTTAATTGTGTCTTAACACTGCTACTCACATTAGTAGATTTCAAGCATCTGCCATTGCTTGGTATGAACCACTGGATGCATTATCGCTCATGTTGGCAAAAATACTCTGTAGGATTAAAGGAAGAGTATAGCTGCTTACAGTCACCATATTTACTTTTCTCTCTCTGCCAACACAGTCTGGTTTTCCGTCTGATCCTTTATCCAGCCTAGACTTGAGTGGTGTAGTCATTATGGTGAGCAAACATCCACTTGCTGTGATGGGGACCTGATTGACATGTGACAAAGTGAGGGGATGCTGGTGCACCTGTAGAGGTGAGGGACAACATGCACCAAGACGGATCTTTGTCTCCAATTTCCACTGACTAGTGGAGTAGGTAGAGAAAATCAGCAGAATAAGTAAACGGTGCACAAGTATACAGTCCCTTAATCCATCACATATCTGGGAGCTTTGAGTAGGGATGTCTTCAAGAGGAATACAGATTGACACAATGCTCCATGAAGGACACTTCTCTGACTCCCTCTGGCAGTCTCTCTCCTTGTCTTCACATCCATCCCTGGTCATTGATTTGTGAGGAGAAACCAGATCAAGGAGTTAGGGCTTGGAACAAAAAGAAGGCAATGCATAAATACGTAGTCCTGTGCCTGCAGAGTCTTCAAAAACCATCGTACTTCAGTAGCGATGCAGCATCCCTTGTCACATCTTTCTGCAGCTGCCTAAGCCCCAGAACCTTCCCAGGTAGAACACCACATTTCTGTTTCAGTGTATGAAGAAGAAAAGCAAAAAACATTTCAAGTTATTAACAAACATTTTCTGTGGTCCTCCTGTCACTACTCACACCATATTTTTGTAAAAATATCTGTAAAAGCACCCTGGTTAAAACAACAGCAGTCGAAACAGAGGTGGCGCTAATTATAATGTTGCTTGACTTACTGTGAGCTCCTGACAAAGCAGCCATCAACCGTAACGGTGAAATATACTTTGGCAGCTTTGATGTTAGCTTGAGATTTGAGTGGAATGTTCACTACTGGCAAGTGAGCAAGATAAGAGAATATATAAGCTGCACCTGTGGGAGAAATTCCAGTGACAGGGTTTTGCTGATAATAGCAATATAAGCAAGAGATCAAATAAAATATCAGATGGGAAATTAAGACATTATTATATTAGATGTTAGCCATGCATAGGATCTTAGGAATAACAACCCTCATCAGCTAAGGAATTACTAAGGCAGAATTAAAGAATTCTGTTTCTTTATAAACCATAATATTTTTACGTAATAAACCTCTCAGAAACTGTCTTTATGGAGTTACATATAAACCAACATAAAGTGCAATGATCATATATTTGATCCAATGCCTATTCTTAATGGTCTTTGGATTAGCTCTTATATATATGCATATAGCTTAAGAAACCACGATACACTCTGCAATAACTCTCGTAGGAAGCTTGTGTCTAACTGTCCTTCCCTCTGCTTCTTCCATTTACCAGCACAAAGTATGTCTGAACCACGGCCTCAGGAGAGCTGGAAAGCTCAGCTGAGCATGGACTTTGCAGAAATAGAAGGTTGTATTCAAGAGGAATGAATGCTGAATGGAGCATTCACTTTGGGAGATTTTTCATGCTGATGGTGGGAGAAAAAAATGATGATCGCAAAGTGCAGAACTGTGTTTGGTTACAAGATTTACGATAAAAAATAAGAAAAAGAAAGGAAGATAAGAAAATCAGAGAGGGAAGATGAAGAGATGTGCCAAGAAGCAGACAAAGATTAAGATAGGAAAAAGGGGTGAGTCATCATTCTGAAGCAGGATAGTATACCCACCACTTATATATATATATATATGTGTGTATATATCCTCCACTTAAGACTCTCATACAGAACTGTGGAGCTTACAAACTCTGTCAAAGAGAGCAAGGGAATAATACTTTTCGTGGGAAATCTATGGTATGAAAAGTCTTTAGAACCTGGCGAATGATAGCCTGCAAGAACATGCATGGAAATATAACCACTGGAAAAAAAAACCCTGAAAACTAAATCCTTCTGGAAAAAATGTTATTTAATTTTTAAAAAAACACTGTGTATTTGTAATATTTTCCAGTCTTTAAGCTTTTGTGATTTATGGTTCAAAGTTTTTTGCGTATCCATGAAAGACTAGAACATTTTTCTGTACAACACAGAAAAAGTTGCAAATTTCTTTGTTCAATGGAAGATCAGTAGGTAACATTCAGACTTTGTGTCGTATTACAGTATGTGGATTTTCTTCCTTAAATTTCAAATTGTTTCAAAACCATTGTATGAGAATGGTCAACAGTGCTGTCAATACAAAGGTAGTTGGAACTGTGCAGACTATCTGCTTGATTGGTGTTTGGCTGTGAAACTAAATTATCTTGCATGACCTCCTTGCCTGGTGACTTAGTATGATTCTGTCACCAAGAGTGGTCTGATGGTGAAAGACCTCAATTAAGGAGTTGACTTTGCATCTCAGACCTGCAGTAGAAACTGGAGGTACTTGGAGCTGTGATTCTCAGTAAAGAGAATTGACATAAAGAATAGGACTTGATGGTAAATCATCAGGTTTTCGATATTAGCTAAGAGGTTTTAGTAACTAAAACACAAGTGGTTTTAGCTTGTAGTAGCTATTTGTTCAGTACTGAGGTACTAGCAAGCATAACAATGGTACTAAGAAGAGGTTTTACACCACCTAGACTTGCAGAGTACTACGAAGCTTTAAAAACCTCCAGCTGTCCCACTGGATTTTCTTTCAGTGTATTTTTGCAGTTGGCTTCTTTGGTACTACTCCATTGCTATTCATTTTCTGCTGTCTGTGTGAGTCACTGCTGCTGTGCTGCTGGTGCTGTACTGTTGCTGATGGAGTCTCAGTGCCACCTGTCATACCATCCGTCGTGCCAGGGAAAGCACTTACATAGAATCGATGCTGAGGTTCTCTCTTGTGCAATGTGGATACACACAACAAAAAAGTACACGAAGAGGTGGATATTGGGCTCTAAAGTTTCTTTCAAAATCAAAGAATGAGGGGACAAAGTTCTGCCTCATTGTGCTGTTAGGATTTGGATGTTCATATTCATTGGTGTCTACTTTCTCTTGCTAGTCTCAGTCTCTTTTTTGTTTTCATTTGTGGTAGTAAAGGCAAAGCTTTCTGTGTCCAGAAGCCTGTAACTGGTATACTGCTTATGGGACCAATTGCTGATGGCTGATTGAGTTATAACTAAATTGGATGAGTTTGGTTTGATGACTGGAGTATCATTGTTGGACAGTGCCATTCTGCACCAAACAATATGAGATGACAAAAAAATAGGTGCTCTGTGGGGTCCCATCCCCCTCCATTTCACACACGACACTGTCTTTCTGGGGAAAGGGACACTATTTCTTTGAAAATGCCTGCTGCTTCCCTGCTCTCTTCTGCTGAGAGCTGTTAATTTCTTTTCTCAGTTGCAACTCAGTTGCAGGAATACCAGAACATATAGGGCCATGTGCAATCCTTACTGCCCAGGAAAATCTTCAGTAAGTCTCTAGCTTTGTATCCGAAAGCCGCAAGTTTTCATGTGAGATTAGGGCAAGAGTTCATCTTGTTTAGGTGTAGCTGGTGTGCCCAAACTTTCACATTGTATTACCATGATACTATTTCTTCAGCAACCTGATGCATTTTTAAGAGAAACGCCCTCAACAGTGGTCTAATAGAAAATGGAAATTAAATGTTTCAGATCTGTAGTGGGTTCTTTTTCTCTCCACCAAATACCAAGTTTCTCTCCTTTGGGACTGCTATTCCTTAGGGCGCTGCTCCTTAGCTGCTCATCCCTTTCACACATCACCAAAAATGCAGGCAGCCATCAGGCAGGGAGATTACTGTCAGAGGATCACAGGTTTAGACAGCTTTACCCTTTTTAGCATAAGGATGCTCATCATTTCAGTGTGCTCATTGGGTAAAATATTGCCATAGATTTTTAGCTGTCAGCCTTTATTAACCAGGTACCTTTTTTTCCACTGTATCCAGACTGGAAGTTAAGTTGGGGGAGGGAGGAAAAATGGCTTTCATATTTGCTTTTTCTCTTATACTTAGCAAACCCAAGTTAAAACATTTATATTCAGGTTGTATCAAAAATGAGTAAGATATAAAATTTACATAGGAACCTTGTTTTTTCTTGTTGGTATATACTAATAATGTAGTACAGGTTAGCTTACTGAGTATATTTTTGCAGTACTAGAAGGTCTTAGAGAAACTCAACAATTGCTATAATAAATTCTGAAACTGATTCTTTCAAAAAGGAAAAATAGCACATGCACACAGAGGCTGATGAGACTTAGGTAATTAATTTTGTTGATAGATGACTGACCTTATCCAGAAAGAAAATAGATAAAGTTAGTGATAGAATTGGATTGTCTTACTCTTAAATTGTCAATACATGAAAACTCCTAACCAGACTTTTTCTTAAAAAGGAAAAAGCCATCTCTCATCCCTTAGCTGCCTATGGAGCTATTTCAAGCCTAAGATTTAATAAGTATGTTGCATGGCATGTACTTAACTAAGGCTTTGAAAGTTTGTTAGGTTTGAGTTCTGGTTATAGCTGACACAAATTCCCAAATTCCCTGCAGATAAAAGGAAATGATTGTTTCTTAGGAAACCAAAGATAAAATTAATTTACCTTCAGAATTATGATCCTGCTGTTTAAAAGTACTTGTCAAATTTTCATTTCATAACAAGTATCACTCACTAAGAATATTGGTACCTTCACTCCAATTGTAACCATAGACAACACTAGACATCCTGGTGGAAGGTTAGCCTCTCTTTTTTTCTTTTTTTGCAAATAATTCTCCATTGTTTGGCTTATTGTATTTTGTGGTATTTTTAAGGATAGATTTGATCGAAATAATTTTTCAGGAGGTTTTGGTTCATTAATTTTTGAATGAGATTCCACCTTTCACTCACCAACAAAAAATAGCTGATTAGGGCTAGAGCACATACCTTTGCATCCTTTTTCATGGTGAGTGTATAACTTAATTCATTGCTTCATTTTTAATATTCCATGCAAAACTAGTGCTAATGCAGTATTAATATTGTAGAATTGAGTACTCAAAATAGGTCAGTCAAACAGGTTGAACGCTCATCCATTCCTTTTCTGCCTTCTGTGTGCACAGAAAATGATCTCACTAGTGTTAAATATCAATAGTCAAACAATGTACAATATCATGCAATTATAATATACAATGGGCTACATCTATTTCACTTTGCTCCCATTAAGATCCTTCTGCTGTGGCTGTTCCACAAGTAGAAGAAAATGTATTTTGTTAATCTTTGTTAAAAACACAGTCATTGAACAATTATTCCCAAGTGAGAGTCACTATTGAAACTATGAAATGCTTTATGAACTTTTGCCAGCAGAAGTCAGCTTGCTCTGATCCCAGTTTGAAATGTGAATTTGTACAATTAACCTTGACTCTGCCCTTTCTGTAAATGATAGCATATACAAACTTCCACTCCTAATCTGTGAACCTGTGTTTTGAAGCCCTTTTAAAAGGGAAATTCTGCCCAGACAGATGAAAGTTGAAGGAAGAAAATTCAGTGTCTGTTCTGGTTTTGCTGAGATAGAATCTTAGACAAGCCATGGTATGCAGGCCATTAGTAGTTTGAAGCTGGCCAGGTGCTTAGGCGAGGAGGGGCAAAAGCCAGGGCAGCTGACCCAAGCTGGCTAACAGGGGTATTCCGTACCATAAATGTCAAGGTTATTATAAAAGGGGAAGTTTGCTGAGAAATGGGGGGACTTCTCTTCTTCCTGCTCCTCCTCTGGCTTCTCCCTGCTCTCGAGGACTGCTCTTCTATTGATTGTGACTGCCACACCTTCACTGGGCTGAGTATGACTGTATATTTTTGTTAGTATTAGTGCTGTTTCATTAAATCTTTTGTCACTTCAACCCAGGGGTCTCCTCTCCTTTTCTCAATTCCCCTTCTCAGCTGGGGAGGGGTCATAGGGTGATAGAGCAACTGCTATATTTTAGCCCCAGATATGGGCTAAACATAGACGGTGTCTAATAAAGGTAGCTGAGAATTAAAATAAAACATGTTTTTTTATGTGAAGTAGTGTATATGCTTTTAAAGATGTTGGAACAGAATTATCTGGTGCAGGTTTATGTATTTCGTGTATTTGCATAGACTTCATTTCTTTAGAGGTTAATATGTTTATATTAAATTTTATCATGTTAATCACTGAAATGGAAGAGGCAATATTATCCTCATGGTTACAGAAAAAAACAAGGGTCTTAACTTACTCGAGGTCGAAGAAGAAATTTGTGAACTGTGGTTTGTAGCATTTCAACTGTTAAATCATTCTGCCTTAGCACAAGCTACAGCATATGGCAGTGAATCTGTACAGTAGGTTTTTTGCAAGTGAAAGAAAAAAGTGGAAGTGAAAGCTCTCGGGAGAGTTGGAAGTCTGATGCTGAGGCAATCACAGATTTTGTGGAACATGCAGTCTTTTTTTATTCTCCTCATGAATTAAATTTAGAATGCTGTATGTAGTTCAACACTTGCCACACATAAATCTAAGTGTATTGAGAAATATACTTTAACTACTCTCTTGCTTTTTAACTTATGAGAATCCGCATTTTATTGGAAATCTTGACGTTGTGTATGGGGCTTCCATGTAGTCCTCCTCGTTGTATACGGGACTTTGAGGGTGCAGGACACCAATAAGAGTGTAAGTGACAGATGATACTGTTGAGGTTCACCTCCATAGCAAGGTTCTGGCTCTGCAAGACATTCCAATACAATATGGCATGCTAAGAGATGTGTCAGAAAATGCATGGGCAGGGAATGAAGGGAAATGAAAAAAAGTGTAGCAGTGAGGTTACAGCAGAGATGACAGTACCCGCTTTACTGCACCTGCATGGCTTAGGTTTGGCATGGACACAAAAAGAAAGCCTGCCTTCATACTGTCTTGTAATTTATGGAGGAAAAGCTGCTTTTATGTTCTATCCATTAGGTCACGCTTCCTCTGTTAACTCATAAATAGCAGGGATTAAGAAAAAGGTGAAGAAGAACATCTCTAAATTTTCAGGTGAAAAATCAGTCAGAGATTTATTTTCATAAAGTTTTCATTGAGAGAAAGCACACAGAAAGCCATTTTTTGTCATACATACCAATGACAAGATACTGGGCTTTCCATATTTATTCTATAGCATGTTATTACTTGCAGCAATGCAGAGCAGGTCATTTAGGAGGGAGGAGTGAGGATTGTAGAAGAATACTGAATGCTGTTAGGGTTTGTGGTGCTTTTGGGCTGGGAGTAAAAACTTCAGCAGAAAAATTAATCTGCACATTCTTTTTTTTTTTTTTTTTTCTTTATAGAGCAAAGCTTAAGCAACGCATTCATGTGGTACATGTTGTGGTTTCTCAGTTGGCTCAGTCTGAATATTCAGTAATTATTCTCTGTGGTGCTTGTGACCATACTGAGATTTTATTCAAGAGCTACTGAAATAAGCACCATGAGGGGGAAAGCTACTATTTTTATTTTGTTTTCATTTTGCTTAGGCCACATGCACAATGCTGTTCCTCATATTTGAAATACCTTTCAAAGATATTTAAATTAATTCAGAAAATATGCAATAGTATTAGAGGATCCAGTGATTATGGCTGATAATGATACTGTGGATTTAGATGCTAACAAAGTATAACATAATCTGTTTTAATTAACTAAATTATTTTTTCTCAGTAATATGGTTATAAACACGTGATTGTTTCTCAAGGACCTTGTACCAGTATTCTTCCTCTTATAATAAAGACAGAAGGAAGAGGCAAATTCCAGCTTATTTACACCACAAAACTACCATACCCTTCAGAAGTAACAATCATAAGAAAAATGTGTCTACCTTACACTCTTTAATCCCCTGAAGACTTATGTGTATGCTTCAGCAGGTCTTTCCACCAGCATAAAGCAGATAGATGACAGCCTTTAAGAGTAAATTTTAAAGAGCAAGAGAATTAAAAAACTCCAAACCCTAGTACCTGGAATATGGCATGTACTTTTTTCAGTGACAAACAGATGAAATTTGACTGTGATGTGAGTGCTGAAGAAACTTTGCTTCCATGGGTCATCAGTAGTCATTTTGGTCTCATAATGGTAGCAAGTGAGTGGAGATGAGTTTAGAAAAAGGAGCACTTAAGGCATGAGAAGTTTACATTCAATGGCATGACGTGACAGAGGTGAAGGGAGAGAGACAATTTTGTACCAAGAATGAGAATAAGAATCAATAGTATAAATAAAAATGGGCTAGGCATGTAACAGCACACACAGTGAATGGGGACTTGCCTATGGCAACCCAGACTTCCCACAAGCTTCATGTCCCATGTGAGTTTGTCTTATCTTTTTGTTCTGGGAATTCTTCTTTCCATAATTTTTATTAAACAAAATAGTCTGCCTCTAAGCAGTTTACTATGTTACTTTTCAGCTCCATGGTCTGTGTTTGTATTTCTGTTGGTATAGGTTATGTATTTTGTGTAATTTGAATGCTTGGTGGAATTCACGTCTTAAATTCTCACCTGGATTATCCAGGAATATCTGTGGCAGTTTATATTTTGCTTTTTTGCTGGAATTTTTTCTTGGCTGCTCATTAAATGAGGAATCCTCTCACCAGAGTATTTATTTCAATAGAATATAATTACGGTTCTTTACTTCACAAGGAATGTATAAATATATATGAATAAAGAGAGACTTATCATAATTTCAGGCATACTTTAAATTACCTTGGGAAGTTTGTTTCAGTGTGTAAATACATGTATCCACAAGTTGATGCACGTCTTCAACTAAGGAGAAGAAATTTTCAGTTTTTCTTTTCTACATGTTGATTTTCTATACCTTTCTGTTCTGTGAGAGCAAAAATGCTTTGCAATACTTAGCTATAGCCTTCTGCCTTATTTAAAGGCCCTCTTCAGTACACCTTGGTTAAAGAGGATCCCATCTGTACTATACATGTTTAGAGCAATAGTGAGGTTAAATCAAGGCAACAATGAGACTACCTTCAAAGTCTGCAGAGAGATAGATTACATTTCTATCAGTAAGAAGGTGGTTTCTTAAAAAAAGCTGATGTGGAAGATTAGAGAATGGAAAAATGCTTAACTGATTATATTTCAAGACATTGAAGACAAAAAATGGTGGCGCCCAATGCATAAATAAATCTTTAAAGGATATAAAAACTGAACAAAGATGTCTAAGAAATAAAGTAAATTTAATCAATAAGTAGTTCTTTAAATATGCACTGTACAAAATAAACAAAATGGAAAGAAAGCATTGATCAGCATGTGTTGAAAGCTAGTGACAAGGGTTAATCTGACTGCATAAAAGACTTAAATCTTCACATAGGTTTTTGAGTAAGGTAATATTGTCCGGTCTCTGAATTGCGTTTATCTTGGTAAGACATATTCTAAGGCATCTTTAACAAGACAATGATAGCTACTCAGGACTGACAAAAAACCATAGCTGTATTAAACTCCACCCTTTCTCAAAAAAATAACAAAAGGAGAAAAGAAAGAGAAAGTATTTAATGAGGACTTAGGTTGAAAGAAAAGCAAAATTAAGCCTGTTTGCACACATTTCTTCAATCAGTTTCTTTTAATAAACCTATTTTTTTTAATTATATGCAATGTTTGGGTGAAATTACAGTTCATAAGTATGTATGTTTTAGTTGTGGTCTTAGGCAGTAGGTGCTGCAATTGGTATTCAGGCAGAATAGATTAACAGTAGCTAAACTGAACAATTCTTTTAACTATTTGCAGTGTGATCCACCTCAACATAAGAATTCAAAAATTTTAAAATTAGTCCTTGTGTACTGCAGCGGAAATGGAAGGTGGATGATTGAGTTTACAGGGGCTAGTAAAAAGAAATTAAACCCCCAAACATTTAGTTTATTGTCAATGAGGACTTACTATCTAGATTAAAATTTTATACATATCAACGAGGAATGGGCCTAAAGCTCTACTGGAATCAGTTTTACTGCAATGTTATCAGGATTTCCTGTTGAATTAACACCTTGACAGATATATTTTAGATATGTAGAAAGTGTAAGTTACTATATTTGCTTCTTTTTATTTTTAAGACAATATTTTAAAAGTACAACTTTTAGAATTTCAAAATTAGATGAAGGAAAAATGTCAACAGAAGCTGAGGATATTTTGCACCTTAGAAATGGCTTCTGAATCACCGTGGTGTTCTTTGGGTGAGCAAGTAAAGAAATAATTAAGAAATAAAGATTTGGTACTTGTCATTTTATTTGAAGTAGCTTATGAAAAGGGAGTGACACTTTTACAAGAGACAGATAACTGTATTTAAGATTCCAAATGTTTAGTAACAGCACTGATATTCATTCTTGAGAAATTAATAATTAGTACTGATTAGGATACTGTACGTAGTCTTCAGTCATTGTAACACCAGATAGTATTTGACGGAAGTTCCAGTTATTTGTAGATTGTTTTCAACATTTGCCTAGATTCACCTTGATGTTATCATACAATATTTTCTTATGAACCTGAACCTGGAACTTCGAGTTACTGTCACTTACTTGACATATGTGTGTGGTATCCATATTGATAGGGATGTCTGCACTGAAGATCTCCCACCTAGAAAGGAAGTGTAGTTTGTTTGTGTACAGTGCTTGTACTGTGTTTTGATAATCCTACCTGTTGTTTTTCTACCTAAAATATATGAATAAAAATACTGGTTTATATATTGCGTGTTTGGAGAGACTGATCTCAAAAAAATAACAACCTGTTTAGCATGTTAGCACTTTGGACTAGAGAAGTAGTTGAAATAATAAATATATAATATGACACAGAGCCGTTGATGAATTCAGTGTGTGAAACTCCAGCTGCCTATCAGCTTCTATCTGCTGTAGTGAATGAGTGGTTTCTTAGCTTTTTCCTTTTTTTTCTTTTACTGTCATTCTATTCCTGTTTTAAAATTAATTATAAATTACAGATTTATTAAGGAAACTTCTTTCAAAAAATATTCTCCCATGAAAGCAATATCTGGTGCGTTGTAGCATAGTGGTCGTTGAGTTCCATCCAAGTTGAATGAATTTTTTTTTTACTGTGGTATGTTGTATATAAGCTTCAAGTACAGGAAATGACATGGGAGTAAGGCATTGTAATCATCATTCAGTCAAAAAACAAAACCAAAAACAAACAAAAAACCCCACCAAAAATCCTTACATTTTTGAGGTAGCTAAAAAAAGAACTCTGAATCTTGTGGGGCCTTATGAGAGCTTTGATGGGTCTTGCCTTAAGCCAGAAAAACTCCATGGTTGTAGGGCTCTTTATCATAAGATAAAGACATCATGACACGAGAAGCTTTCTAAAAAAGCTGAAAAATAGCATGTAGGGCAGAGAAAATGTTAAACTATCCTGATTTTTATCATTATGTATCTCTCAGTGTGTATTGGAAACGTTTTCTAAAACTTTCCTAGGAGGCCATGACTCTATGAACCTTATCTAGATGAGAGGTTCAGAGAAGCATCCATTCTCTTGAGGAACTGACCAACCCAGACCTCCAAATCTCTCGTATCTGTCCATCATTAGTGAAACCATGATGTGCTGAAATCCACTTTTCACGATTATTGTTTTCTGATGCTTTCATAACTCTCAATTTTGCTGTTCACAGAGAGCGAAGAAGTGTACCAGCGCCAGGTGCTGTCTATTTCCTGTATCATCTTTGGCATAGTCGTAGTGGTCATGCTTTGTGCAGCATTCTACTTCAAAACAAAGTAAGAGCCTTCGTCTAGCATGTTTGTTATTTAGCTTCTGTTCTTTTCATGGCTTTACAATTCTTCAGTTTCTCCCCTACTTTTGAAGCTGTTGTTATCTCTGGACAGGCTAGAACAGTTCCCCATGGCTCCGTTATCTAAGTCAAAAAAAAAAAAAAGTAAACAGGATTAATACATGTTCCTGTTACTATTTTCTGATATCAGGAAAGAAGAGATTGTGCCCCTTCTAGTTCTTTTTTTGACAATAATTTTGTGGTTTTTACTGTCAGTGCGATAATCACTTTCCTCTTTTGAAAATAAAAGTTTGAACATACCATCTCCCTTTTGCGCTTCACTTCTCATCCCTGAATGTCCCTTTTGTTTCTGCATGCTGAGAATAAAGGTAAAGTTAGAAATGCAGAAAGAGACAAGTTTTTTGCAGTTATCTGTAACCTGTAGCTAATAGTCATAAACAGCTTATGTATTTGAATCATGAGTATCTGTAATGCACAAGCTCATTGACCTATCTAATATGGCGGAATCATCTGTACTAAAGTATTTTCAAGTGAAATACATTTCACTCATTCTTTATCTTCCCAACTGAACGTTTTTTTTTACAGTGTTTATTGTTATGTTTGTAATTTGAGTTGCAAAACCTCATAGCAATTATATGACATGCTTGTCAGTGCCACTGTATCTATAAATATGTTCTGCATGGTTGTCATCCCTCATTCCTGTTCCAGCTGGAGCTAATGAGAGAACACATATCAATATAAATAATACCTACATGAGGTTAATCATCGTGGCGGAACATCAAAAATGTAAAAAATGTGGAAGTTTGTGCTATTTAAAAGTTCGGATGCTTATCTGAATCCCCATTTTTATAATTTATTTTAATGGGTAGGAAATCTGATGAGAACTACTTTTTATTTAAGATTTTTTTTATTTTTTTACATTTCTATGAGGAACAAAAAGAAGTTGGAAAAATCATCAGGCCTTCCCCCCCCCACTGCTTCCCCACTCCCCTTTTTCCTACCCCTCAAACTTCAGAGGTAGTTTGTGCATGATTTGAGTGAAGATTTGAGTTGGTTCATGTTTCATCTGAACACTCCTACCTGCTCTAATGTCTTCAGGGATTTTGTTTAATTGTTCTTTGGACCTAGAGTATGACAGTGGTGCTAGCTGGGAGGATGCTGTGGCAGGACAGTTCCTCTCTGCTGACTCCTTGGTGGTAGTATAAATTTTGAGCAGAGACAGTCATTTTGCCACTGTATTAGAAATGTCATTATGTGTTTTAGATCTGCAGAAGAAAGAAAGAGAAAAGGTGTTCCTGTTCTTCCTGGAAAGGTTTTGGGGGTTTTGCTGATGAAGAGAGATTCAGAAAAGGCAGAATAGGATTTTCAGTTGGAAGAACATGCAGCAACAACTGAGCATAGTGGGAATAAAATGTCCCTCGGTTATTCAGCTATGCCCCTCTTGGTTTTACACTGTTGTAGGGAGTGGTGGAGAGCTGGGTTGGAACAGCCTTCGAAATACTGTAACTTTGAGATGGTGGGGAGAGCTATGTCTAAAAATAATGAGTAGAAATAATGCTTCAAAGATGAACTCACAGGACAGTAGTGCTTCATACCTCAGCAGGAGTTAGGGGTGTTCGGTTTGGGTTTTTATCTGCATTGTAAATATGATAGTTAAGAGTTACTGGGAAGAGTTGAAGTGTGCTTATGCCAGATTCTGGGAACTGAATTTGAAGAGTAATGAGAAAATGAGCACCTCCAGTTGAGTCAAGAGGTCTTATCAAATATATGACACACAGTAATGGCAAGATACTAATCAATCGCTGTCTCCCTGGCTGTGCCTCCATTTGGCAAACTGTCCAAAAAGTAAAGTAGAGTGTATAGACTGGGTTGCATAGAGGCCACTTGAAACAGTATCATAACTGTGACATTGGCCAGTGTCTTTAGGGTGTAAAAAACAACAAATTTGAAGTGCTTCAACCCTGATAATATGTTAGCTATTAGTCAACAGATTTTTCAGGAGTTTCTTAATCATGCTTAAGTGTTATCAAAGCATTCCTCCTGCATGGGGGATGACCCTTGGGTTTAATCTGATGTATCAAAAATTTAAAATATTGCTAAAAGCTACAGAAACTCTGAATGGTGTACCATTTAAGAAAAAAATGTCCAAGACACTGACCCTGACTTTCTCAGTCTGACATTTGTATAATACCTGCTGCTAGAAATGCGCTCTTCCCTATGCACCATTAAATTGAAAGACCTTCTTTAAAATAAATTCAATCTGAGGAAGTTTAGAACAGTAATTAAACACTATGCCCTTCCAATTATTCCTTTTAGGGTAATCAAGAAAGTGCTGTAAGTGTTAGCCACAGAGGGAGAGCACAGTAATGGGCTCAGTAATGGGCTGCTCTTTATGGCCTAGACTTTCGTAAATGACTAGTGACTTTATTTCTTGCTGAAGTAACAACACTTTATTGCTGAATATCTCTAAATTATGACGCATAAGGCCCATTTGTTTTGAAAACAAAAATTAGAAAATAAATATAATAATCAGTGAGTAATTTTGAATTATTAATAGTTTCTAGTTTTATAACTGTGCATCCTATAGTCTGGCAAAATGAACACATAAACCTAATAGTAATGTTAGGTTGCATGACCATAAAAGTAAGTTAAGTATTAGATTGTTTCTCCCAGTTAATTAACTTCAGGAATCTGAATTGTAAAGTTAAACATTGCAGCCGTGAAGCTAAATATTGCCGTTTACTTACATGTGTTTATAGATGTAGAAACGTCTCTAAACCCAGGTTTTCTTAAATAAATCCAAATTAGAGTTCCAAAAATTTGTGATTTATTTTGTCATTTTCCTGATTAAATTCTAAATACATCGTACGTATAGGAGAGTTTTGCAAAGTCTGATGCTGTGGTCATGTTTCGCTGTCATTGTTTATATGAAGTCTCCACTCAAAAACTGTCATCAAAAAAGGATTGGATGTTCCATAGCCATTGTAGAGACCAACATGCCAGTGGCTGGCTTTCCAGTAGGGCATATGGATGTGTGTGCTTAATTTCCTCTGTGTATGTAATTTAGCTGGTCAGAAAGTAATTATTCATACAAACTCTTAGAGTTTCTTCTGTGAATCTCCTCTGGAATTTTATGAGAAGCTAAAGGTCCATTTTGATATTTTACAAATTAAATTATTCAATTTGTTTGTTTAAAAATAAGTAGACATCAAAAAATGTTTTAAAAAGAGATGTTTCAGAATCAACTAATTAGTTTGACACTATAATTCTTCAGATTAATACCAGAATAATCTGAATACATATATGACTTTAAAGTTTAAGTTTTTGTGCTTGAGCAATTATTTCCTTGCCCACCATATTCATAAATCTTAATAATTTTGAGCTCCTAGCTATACTCAGAACATGCTACTCATATTTGTAACATGCTTACAATGTAAATTCATTCTTTGTCATTTGCCATGCTATTGCAAAATAGAATGTAAATAGAAAGCGTAAGAGATACTTACAGAGTCCAGGATTTATTACAGTTTATGACCTGTATTCAGGAAATGTGCTATAACAAATACCTACTTCTAAGCAGGTGCTCACAGCTTGTTGAATTTAAGCAGATGCTTGAATGGTGCAATGATCAATCAGGACTAAAGGACTCAAATGTAGAGGAAAACCCATATATTTATTTTACTATATTAAAAACTATATTATTAAAATTGAATATCTGAACTGTGATACTTCTCACTGCTTTCTTTCATATTGAGGGAACTTGTCCTTTCTCACAGTTTGCCTCCTTGACCACTTAAGTAAGTCATTTTCCTCTGGTTTCTCACACTTTCCTGCACTAGACAGAGACCCCACTGAAAAGTTCATTCGGTGTCAAATTCATTGGCTTGAGTCAAGTAAGATGCTGTCAAACTTTGTCACAAGGCTTTCAGCAGTAAAATCACCCAAATTTTTTCAAATTGTTGCTGAAGCTTCTTTGCTAGAATTTCAAATTTCAGTATAGAAAGACTGTATTGCCTTTGTTTCTTATCAACACTTCCCTGAAATTGCTTCCTTCTGAAACTTGGCTCAGCACCAGTTGGTATCCAAAAGCTGCTGGTAGCACAATGAAGTGCTGCTCCTGCTGGCAAGTCCTTGACCTTGCTGGGAGATTTCCAGGGCCTTTGTTGGTTCGCTGCTGGAGATACATCTGCAGGGGACAAAAAGGAAGAAGGGAAGGAAGGAAAGAATTGTATTGTGAAGTTATTTCTTGTGATAATTTAAAACTGATGGTCTCAGACAATGTAGCCTATCAAAAGAATGGAAACTCTTAAAAGACTTTAAATATATTTTACTAGCAGTTTTTGCCCAGCTGAGATACCTGTTTGCAGAAGATAAAAGAAGTATTTAAGATAAAGTTTGCTGCCTCATATCCTCAATCATGTACAGAACTTTAAAACTCGTTTTGTCAATATAGTGTGGCAGAAACAGAAGGCCTTTATTAATACTGTAATTATCTCCTGAATATTGCAAGTGATTCATCTAGTGATATTCCTTGCTCTGATATATGGGATAATAGTGTAATACGTCAAAAACACAGCCTCAGATACCGTACTGATGCTTTTTCCAGGTTTAAGTATGTAAACAAAAGCTGGTCTATACAAGATGCTGGATTGTAGGTCAAGCCTAATCAGCTAGCAGAAATCTTTGATTCTTTCACACTTTTTATAGCAGACAGGGGCTAATGCCGGCTATATTTGCCAAAATCTTTGTTCCACATCAGAGCAAAATGCTTTTTTAATATTCAGACCTAATTGCAAGCTATTGTTAAATATGTAATAGATAATCTTACAAAATTCTACACTAAAACAACTAGCATGCTATTATAGTAATCTGAGAATAGAAGATATTTTATACAGAAGAGCTCGTTTTTCCCTTTCTTAAGCCTTGCCAGAAAATGAGCAATGCATTGAAATATTAGACACTAGTGAAATAGCTCAGCTGGTTAATCTAATATGGGGAAGTTTTGAACAGAGGGAACCATGGCTATAAAAATAACGTGGCTATAGTGAAAGATCAAACTAGCTCTTTCTTACATGAATTTTATTTCTCTCTGCAGGAAACAAACAAAGCAAATTCATGAACAACTGAAAGAAACCCAGAATAGGAAAACCTACAGCCTAAATGCTTCCAGCATGATGGCAAAGTCAGAGTGTATGGCGCAAAGCAGAGTCCAGCTGCAAAATGTAAGTAATCCTGCCGGCTACAACACTTTATAGTCTGGCTGAATTCCTGCTGCTGATGGCAGCACATCACCATGTTGCTATTAGCATCTGAGCAATGGGAACAAGAATTCTCACCTGTTTCATAAAATGTTTTCTATCAGGCCTATTTATGGAAAACACCAAGCAGGGATTTATTTTTTTTTTTCTTCAAAAGTTATTTCAATGCATCCTTTTTATTAATGTAATAGGCCTTGCTGACCCCCCTAGCTTCGCATCCAACAGTGGAAATGACTACTATAATTTCTGGCAATACCTTAGCTCATATGAATGGTTTATAGGTGAAGTGGGGGTCCCTGATCTTAAGTGATTTCAAGTCTTCCAGTAATTAATGAACCTGCACGAAAAAAAATGTAGTGATTTATCATGGTTAATTCAGAGTAAACTCAGAATCTGGAACTAAATTTACATATGTGAGCTAGTGCCCATGGGAAGACTGTGCAGCTGGTCTTGTTTTCCTGAGTCTTCAGTTAAAGGGATTTTTGATACCAGAAAGAGATTCATTTGTTCAAACTGAATTTGCAAGTTATTTAGTCATTTTCTATATATAGTTACATGTAAGTTAATACAATCCCATAATCATGAAATACGTAATGTATTTGAAATGAGGATCTTGAAGGTGACCAATTTATTTAGCCCTGAATGCAATGTATTTTCCAATGCATACCATTCTTTTCCCCCTGGCCATACACATTTAGCGCTGTCTTATTTTGAACAAAGTCTTTGGAATAACCAAGAAGGATCCTGGTAGCAATATAATAGGAAATCATAAAAGATTTATTGAAGCCATTCTAAATGCTTAACTTTTTTTTTAAAAAAAGTATCTTGGCTTTGCTTATTTGCCAGATTCCATCAAAACAGTGGCAGTTTAGCAAAAGTGAGCACTCACACTCTCTGTGAGCACTCACAGATGTCTCAACTCCTGTAGGTCCACATCCCATTAATGTGGAAATAAGTATAAGCCCATTTAACAAAATCGGAGTAAGCAGAGCCTTCAAGCGATGACAGAGGAGTTGTCAGAGCATTGCTTGTGCTCACTGGAAGTTTTGTTTTAAAGGAGCGCTATTGTGGTCATGATATTCTTTGCGGTTCAGGAAGAATACAGTATTTCAAGGAAGATAGCTCCAGTAAATTGACATAAACACAGTTAAGGCAACCTTGTGCAATTCTTTCGTTTTCAATCGATTCAATTGGATATTACTTCTAGCCCCCCCAAAAAGCTGTTGAGAATGTTGTTGGGTTGTAACGATGGCAACAAAAGGCAAAGTTGTAATGGGCTTTTGTGGTCTTTTTGTTCTGACATATAAAGTAGGTCTTGATTAACACTAAGAACATGTTCTTTGTCTTTTTCTTACTGTAATTCAGTTCAATATTTTGACAACCCATCATCATGATGAACTATTTGATGCCTTCTAAGCAGATGACAAACACATCAACAAGCTTTATTTAATTTTTTTTTCTTTTGCCATAACAACACCCATAATGACTGAAGTAGCAGTTTGTAGATTCCAGATATTATAGATTGAAAACCATTATTATTATTTATTATTTTAATCCAAATGTGCTTTTCAGCTTTTAATGCTGTTCAGACTGGCATTATCAGTCCTGGTAATTAACACAGCATTTTCTTGTTCTTGTGGCTACTTGCAGGCAGCTGTTCTCTCCTTGCCATTAATGCATTTTCCCTTTGGGAGCAAAGATACTAAGGAAGAAAAACAGGATGACCTTGTGCAGAATGTAGTGTAACAGTGCAGGGTAATAACGATTTTTATTGTTAGCAAGATTTTAGTGCAGGAATGCATGTAGGCAGTTCATGAAATATTTACAAAACTTGGCAGATTAGAGGGGGAAAAAACGGCAGGGGCTATGGCGAGGTAGCAGAAAAGAGCTGTGAAATGCTATCTCGTAGGAATGTCTGAGTCGCTCCCCATCAGAGACCAGAGATCTGCCGTGGGCTTATCTGCTGGGTGGGAAAGGGACCAGGCTGTGGTGCGGGGAGGAGAGCGCTTGGCTGTGCTGCGCTGATGACTTTCTGCCAGTCACTGCCTGGATGTGATCTCTCTCTGATTCCCATCTGCAGCTCCTACCACATGGGTTTGGGGAGAACTCTTAGTTCTCTTCATTTCCAGGAGCCAATAAAGAAAAATAAATAAAGGTGGTTAATTTCTGGAGACTAATCCTCTAGCCTGACATTTTTGTTTATGTAATCCTGGAAGCTGTTTCTTTTTCCACTCTAAGTGCTCCTCTTGCACAGGGAAGCTGTCTTGCTTGTATGTCACCTTTCTTTCCCTAAAAGATTCTCCGTATTTTTCTTGTGCCTATTTTGAATGGACCTGGTGATACTTTCAAGTTTTTCACCCTGCTTTTTCTTCTTCAGTAGAGAGAATACATTAGTGTAGGCCTGAGCATTTCCAAATGCTCTGTTGCTCTAGAAAGAGATTTTACTTATTTCCCGAGACTCAGAGTATAGCTGATAGTGTTTCAAGTGTTTTGTGGCTGTAAAGAGCTTGAGCAATCTCAGTGAAGTACTTTTTCGCCTCATTGTTCCTTTTTTTCCTTTTTTCCCTTTGACTGGACCTTTGAAAAAGACTTCTTTTTTGTTACTTATTTTCAAAGCCAATTTTGAATCTTTTTTTAAATGACAGAAGCTATGTGAATGTGTCAAAATTGCTATTAACAGAAAAACCACACATTTCACTTCTCCATCAAGTATTAAATTAATAATAAATTTGCATTTTATTCTAGCCTAACTCCTTATACTTGCAGCTGTTTGCATTACTGCAGAAGGAAAAGGACTTCAGACCTCAATCCCCATGATATCCCACCTCTATGCCAATTAAAGCTGCTTTAAAGTAGTGTGATTACGAGAACCATATACAACATTAAAAGACCAGAATGTTTGCTTTTAAAACACTCTCTGTGTGTAATTCTCCTGCTGCATTCTAGACTATGGATTAGCTTGCAGCAATCCTTATTTCAAAAGGCAGTGTTTAAGAAATGGATTTGAAGTGTTGGACATGCCCCCAAGTTCATTAAACATCCATATGGCAGAATGACTTTCAAATGTGGATATTCAAGTTAAGCAACAGGATATTCATAAAAAAATTGAGCTGGCCAACTGAAAAATGTAGGCTTTTTGGAACTCCATTTAAGAAGTTACTCTTTGGGTTTTTGCGCTCTCTGATCAGCAGGGTAAATGCAAGCAAGGAAGAATAGCCACATGCCAGCACCTCACTTGGCAAGCCCCGAGGTTGAGGAAAAACACAAGGAGAGCTAGACATTTAAGTTAAAACATGGATGCTTCCCTGTCATTTGCTATACTGCAGGGAAGAAAGCTTTTGTTTCCATTGACAGTATTTTGAAGTATCATATGCTTTTCCTTCCACACTCAAACGCATTAGATCTCCTCCACTTCCTTCCTCTGCTCAGTTGTGATTCTGTAAAGTAAAAAAAAAAGGTTAGATTTTATCAGGGCAGCTGTATTCTGTCTGAAGTCCTGCTGTTCATAGCTGGTAATTGTGTTCAGCTGTGCCACGTCTATTTCTCTTGGTATTGATTCTGTTATTTTGTTAGGGATATAAATAGGATGAAAAATACTGTATATTGTATGCAGGATTCATAAATAACTGTGTGAACACAGCTCCTAGTGTTTCTCCTGAATCTCCTTCAAGTCCACTGTTTTTCCCCAATATTCTGACAGCAACACACTTAATTTCTTGCTGGGTTTTCTAGCATCGTGGATTTGGATACTAATGCACTGCTAATCTTGCTATAATTCTTCAGTCAGGAAGAAATAGATGTGCCAGTTTTTAATGCAGGATCTTTAAGGTACAGGGGAGGTTCAAATTTATTTCACGTAATGCATGAAATTTAGGACTTCGTAGTACTACGTACCCCTTCCCAAAGAGATTATATTATCTTCACAAGATATTTAATGGATGTGCTCCTCCAGGCTGCAGCAAACAGTTTGATGTCCTTATAAGCAAAAGGAAGTAAATTGTCATTCTCAGCTGCCACTCTTAGACAAGTGCTCTGTGCCCCCCAATACACCATGCAAAGGACAAAAGAAGGTGTGTAGCCCTCCTCCTGTTTTTCTGTAGTTCACGAATCTTCATGAGTCTTAATTGTGCTCCTGGTTACTAGCTCCTTTTTCCACCTTGACTAGAGGGTTTCTTTACATCCTTGTAACTTGACAAATATGTCATGCAACAAAAAAAAAAAAGCAGCTGAAGCCTTGCCATTCCTTTAGTGATTCTGAGAGTTGTCATAGTTGTTTGAGGTGGCCTTTTTCACTTTTGTGCGTTTTAATACCTTCTCCCATCGTGCGAAGTTGGTCTACTAATTCCTCATTGCTTTCTCTCCGAGGTGGTTTATATGCTTTTCATGCTGTAGCACGTGGTTTCGTTTTTCACTACGCTTGTTTCTAGTAGCTTGCAATCCCTAGCCCCAGGTTTCTGATATTCTTATAATGAGGGGAAAAATATACGCTTTTTGTGTTTTGTTGCCTTTTGTTGATAGTAGTAGGAAACAAATTCTTTTTAGTCACTCTGATAGAAATGCAATTAATATATATTGAGCAACAGATAAATCTTTTAAAAGACTACCATGTGGTTTTTGTCTGAGTTACGATGTGATTTATCAGCTAAGATCAAGAGCAAATTTGCCGTTTCTGTATCACATGTCTACCTAGAAAGAACTGCCAGAACATACTTAAATTTTCTGGACTCTGTCTACAGCTAGTGCTGGTGACAAAACATACAGAGCATATGGGAACAGCTGTAAGGTGTTAAATATACCACCTGATGGGCTTTTGTGCAAGGTCGGCCCATCCAGAAAAATCACTGGCGCTTTATCTCCTTGAGGCACCCTCTCTGAATGTAATTTGAAGCTGACCCCTCTGCCTTCTCAGTCCTTTTTGAAATGGGATCCCCACATCACCTCTCTTCCAATGCCACATATGTTTCTGGACTTTTTATTATTACTGTTTCCAGAAAGTCATTGAGGAGGAAGAGCTAAGAAAAGCTGGGGGGGAGGGATGGGTGTTTTATTTTGCATAGTACTAGGACAACGGTGTCAAGCTGTTCTGTAGCACTTGAGTGGCATCTGTTATCCATGGATCCTACATTTTAGAATAAAGAATACAAGGCATGGAGCAGGGGAATTACATGCTTACAGTTGTACAGTAGGTTAGTGGCAGAAGCTGATTTCTTGTCTCCTGGTCCAGGCTGCCTTTGCAGATTTGCTGAGCATTAACTAGGGGCGTGTGGGATTTTATTGTCGAAGAACTGATTAATTGTACATAACAGATTATTTTCTGCATTGAACCATGAAAAATTTAAAATTTGCAAAATGGTTTGGTTTTGAATGCTATCATTATTCTTTAATTTATTTAGCCATATGCATCAGCATTTCTCAGTAATTGCTCAGACAAGCACAAATAATTAAGACAATAAAACCATAACAAACCCCCCAAATAATACAGATAAACTTTCAGTGATGCTTTCAACCTACTGGAACAGCCCTTTGAAAGTGTGTCACAGCTTATTCTCCATCATGGCCGAGTATTCAGCAGCTCACAACAGCTGGAGTTCTCCACAGAGCCCAGCCCAGGTGAGCACTGGGCTGTGGAAGCAGCAGGATGGGCTCTGCTGGGATATGGATGGGGAGTAATCCTGTCCTGTACTTCTGGGGGCACCAACTTGTAGTACTGTAAACTTCTCACAGAAATCTGAAGGTGTTTTTCTCCAGAGATGATCTCGGAGAAGGGATCTGGTGCTTATGGTTAAGCTAAAGGAGAATAAACCCAACTGTGTTTAAACCTATTAAAATGTATGAATAATGGGATACATCCAAATAAGTTTATTGTTCACACTCTGTATATTGACACCCTCAATTTAAATTGTGATTCACAGTTTCATTGTAATTACTGTTATGGCTGATACGGTAATTGCTAAGTGCTGTATCTGAAAATGGCATAAAAGAAATGATCGGTTAGGCAGAAAAAATAGACTTTGCAGGCTGTGCGTGGGTGGTGCTGGGTGAAGCAGCTTCAGTATAGTTTGCTAGCCAGCATCAGAGCAGCTTCTGGGGGTCCTGCTTTTCCTCAGTTGTGATAAGGAAAGACTGTATGCCATCGCTCTAGCCTGCATCCAACCATGGATGTAGCAAAAGATGCAGCCTATGTGTAATTACTCTTCATGATTCACTTCGTACTTATGATCTTATAAGCTGTTTGGACCTTCAATGTAGTATCATGAACAAACACAAAAGGACAGAAATAGCTTCCTAGCGCTAACAACCCATTTGTTACATAGCTCAAATTGATTTATTCAAGTCAGAAATCAAAGATAGTTTCATGTCTGCAGCGAACAAGAAACTATTAAAGTTTAAAACCTTCACAGACCTCAAAAGTCATACTTCTGTCTGAATATTTTATCTACGACATTTACAAGTGACAACTGAGATCATGGTAAGTGAAGAAATAAGAGTGAAATATGTATCTTCTTATTAAGTCAGTTGTGCTTATTTCATGCATGTGGCGACATTTTGCATATTGACACTTGTAGTTTTTCCTTTAGAAGCATGTAAGCAGTGGTTTTGGCCCTGTTTATGTGAGTATTTCACAAAACAGAAAGAGGAAGAAGGGCCTTGGAGAAAAATTTGAAGATCTGTTATTTTATCTATAGAAATCGGTCGTAAGTAGTCTGAGTAGATGGATTAAATTGCATGTATCCCATTTTTAAAAGACAGTAATCTTGTATGACTTTCCTTTTTGATTTTGCTGAAGTCTGGGGAAATGTAGAGAAGAATAAGTGAGAATCAACAAATAATTCTGTATTTTTAAGGAGTTATTGGTCTTTTGTTAGACAACAAAATAATTATGAAGAAGCACTGCACTTTGAAAGAAATCTTACTGTCTTCTCCACAAATGTTAATATTATTGTATCATAGCATGGCATTTTTTACCACTGTGATTTTTTTATATTATTATTATAATTTGTAATTTCATTCTAAAATATTTAGTCATGTAATAGCTTCCACAGTAGCAGTTTATTATAAAGGTAACATGAATGACTAGGTATCTAGTACTAAAAACATGAACTCAATTCAGAAAGAAATGGATTAAAGAAAAATAGACCAAAATAGTTTTAGTGCAGTTCATTATAATGCAATGTAAAAAATCTGCAAAGTACAGTATTTTTCACACTTGAGTGAAGTGTGGGTTAACCTCTCATATCTCTTTGCCCAGTAACCACTAACAATATTGAGTCTTCTTCCAAGCCAAAATGAAACTTTTTTTTTATACTTTGACTTTCTGGCTCCATTCAGGATCAGAGGCAGTTTCTGGTGAATTTCCAGTTGAATCACAAAGCAAGCAGAAGAAAACCTGTTCTTGTTCATGTCCAGTGTCTGCTTTACAGATCTTCCTGTCTCGCTAGGTGCCAGAGACTGCTCTACGCCTACAACTGTCACAAGAATAATTATGTTTACACTGTTCTTACTAGCACAGATACTCCCAGGTGGAAAGTTTCAGACTTGTTCAGAAAGGATATCTGGCTCTATGGATAGATTTCAAATATTTTTCTTACTTATTTGATGATACAAATACTGTTTCAGTTTGGTTTTCATAGTTATGCATGCTGATAAAAGCAGTGTTTGACTGAAATCAGCAGAGGACCCAAGAAGGGGCTGACTGAGATGTGTTTTGTGGTCTCAGTCTCTGCATGGACAGCCTCAAAACCAGGCTTTTAGTCAAAGATATCAGTGTTCCCTATCATTATGGACAGATCAGTCAGTAATTTTGCTACTAATGTGGGTATCAGCATTTTGACATGGAGAAGGTAGTGGCAATAATGAGTACTGGTGCTTTCCACTATGTAAACAATAGTGAATGAATGTATTATTTGCAATGCCTAATTTTAATTTTAAAATACATTAGAGCACTTCTTACCCCGCTCTGATATAGATTCTGATTGAATAGCATCAACAATGTGCTTTGCCTTTTGTGTACTAATTAATTTTTTTCTCTGTGCCATAGTATTCAAAACCAGATAGGCATCCTGGGCCTATTCTGGACAAAGTTATGGAGTCTAGTTTTTCAGGCCCTCAGTCTTTCCCAGAGGCCTTGTCTCCCGACAGAGGAACCCAGCCCATCAGGCAACAAAGGTAAGCAAACAGCTGTCTGATGGGGATTTGGCAGGCTGCCGAGGAATGTCACTGAAGCGGTGATACATGTACAGGATTATTGTGTGCTGTGACTAGGAGAGATGCTGAATGGTATGATACCAACAGAGCCTCAGCCAACTCATTAAGCAGATGTTCAAGCGTTTTCTTAGCTGTGGACATAAAAGGCAGTAACAATGCTCACAGACTTTATCTGCATTTTGTAAAGTCCTAGAGGAAGATTTTAAAGACACCATCCAAGCTGTAGACAAACACCAGTGAATGAAACAACTGTAGTTTGAGAAACCATTAAAAACGAGACTTGCGTTATTGGTGTTCATGAAGTTAATGACTTATTTGCTGCAGAAAGACATGGTTGCAAACTTCCAGCATTTCTCGATGTTTCTTTAAACAAATGATACTTGAAATTAATAATAACTTATTTCTGAACACATGATGGCCTTTGAAAACTAGTCTTTAAAAAGTTTGGGTGGTTGTTTCCAAGAGGAAAAAAAGAGGGAAGTCACCCATCACTGGATGGCATTTGGATTAGAATTCTGCCTGTAGCCTTTTTGGATGAGAAAAAGTGCAGATGCTTCATTAGGGGACTAGAAATCAAACTTGTGTGTGGTATAAACAATAGCATTGGTGGAATGGCAGTGGTAATGTCTGATCCAGAGCACGCAGAGTGAGAAAAAAGGCTGAGAAAAATGTGTTCAGATTTTTTTTAGCTAGATAATCTGGAAGGGAAGACTTCTTTATTAAAAGGGTATTTTTTTAAAATCAATTTAAAAAAAAATTGGGATTGCATGAGGCTATGATCTTGTTTCTGTAGTATTTGGTGCATTTTCATTACAGTCCCCCAGTCAGCTGCATGGTTCTTCTCGTTTGAATGAATGATTTGTTTAATCTGCCAAAGTGCAGCATATGAACCAGGAAGGGATACTTGGGTCCTATCTACTTTTACCTTACTTAAGCCTTTAATTTGGCATGAAAAAATAATGCCAGCTGTCATGTCAGATCAATTTCTCAGGTCTTATTCCTTATTACACAAAGATTTTCAAAATATCCTTGATGATTTTACTGAACACAGATGAACTATGGAACTGTTGCCTAGAAAGTTTTCCACAGAAGTTCGGGGGGGGGGGATTTTATCTCCACTTAGGCAAAAGGTGAAGTTGAAAAAAAACAGTGACTTTCCCTTATATTTGATAACATGGTTGCAATATCAAAGTTAGGATGTTCTATTACCTAAGCTTAAAAATGTGGAAATAAGTTAAATACTGAAAATATTTCTTCTCTTTAAGAATGTCACTTAAAACAAAAGCTGAATGACTCTCTAGACTCTCTGTTTTCCATAGGGAAATTACAGAATAAGCCATACTGAATTTACAGTGAACTAATGCAGAATCCCAGATTGCTGATTTTAACACCTTTGTACACAAAAATCTTTTTCCCAGAAAAACAAACAAATTAAAAAACCCAAAACAAACCAAAAAAACCCGACCGACAGTTATTTTATTTGCAGATGTCAAGCACCAGACTACCTGAGGTGTCTTTGCTTCAGAACTGTTTTAAGATACGGAATGACTAGCTTAATTTATAACAAATTCTTTTTGTAGTTTTATAACTTAAGATTTATTATAGAAGGCCCTTGCTTTATAAAACATACAACAGACTTGAACATTTAAGACTTATAAGGCTGTCACCATGTGACAGCTTCCTAATTTATTCAGTTTTAGTTTCTAAATAGTGTTCAATGTGGCTAAATGACCAAATGTAGCCAAATGAATAAATTCTTTTTTTTACTGGGATACATTTTGTCCCTTCATTCATTCCAAACATGATGTGAGTCTGGAAAAATTACAGCAGCTCTACCAGTTCTCTGTCCTATGCTGTTAAATTATATTATTATTTTATTTATGCTTGTTGTGGAAATATTTTGTTCCCTGCTGGTGTTTTCAAGGGTACTAGTGATGGGTGATCATTTCTTAAAATCAGGAGCTGTCTGTTTCCAGTTCCTAAAACCAATGCAATTTTGGCCTGGCAGTAAGACAATCAAGGTGGGGAATCATTGGGATTGCTGAAACTGGGCTGACAGAGATCACCTAGTTATTTCACTCAGATGACTAGATAATAGCATTTTTCTGTCTCTACCAACTTCAGCTGCATGCAAAGAATTACTGCAGAGATTGAATTGAAAATTTGAACTTCCACTGAATCTTACTCCTAAAATATTTCATCTGTATTACACACTGTTACTATGGTAGAAGAATTTTACGTCATCTCCTTGCATATGCAGAACAACTCTTAGTCATGTCAGAACTGGAAAGTAACAAATGTATTTAATGAGTAAATTTCCTGTAAAGTATACCATGTGCTCAAAAATTCATCTCTGATTATCTGTTGATTTGAGTAAGAAGAAAACCTGTACTGTCTTAATTTCTAAGAAATAGACACAAATTAGAGTTTTGTTAATTATGGGATTGGGTTGTAATGCCTTTGAATAGCAGTTTTCTTGGTAGTTAGTCATCCTGACTTTCATTCATTGGTTTTTAGAGAGATTCATTTCAGAGAACACCATGATGAAATCCAAACACAGAGGCTTTCAGCCTAGAGAAGTTGTATTGTCTTACAAAAATGCCGAAAAAGGATAGACTTAATCTAAAATTTAAATAATTTGTGTTTACATTTTTAATGAACTTTTAACACCATAAAAACCATGGAAAACCATTTTTTTTTAATTTAGTAAGCATTTTACTCTTTATGCTCCCAATATAATTGATTCAGTTTAGATTAAAAGTGAGAGTATATTAAAGTTATTCTGTAAATAAGGCTATTGAATTTCAAAGAAAAGTATTGATAATCTAAAGCAACTAAGAATGTAAAGTCAGAGAAAGCCTGAAAAGTGAAAGTGTAAGGAATCTGATATTTTCCCAAGGAAAGAACATAGTTTTCTGGAGAAATTTACTAAAAAAAATGCCTAAAAGGAATGGGGTCTAGGGAAAGAAACAAACTGTATCACGGAGGTCGAGAAGTCATGCTTGAAGTGAACGTTTTCAGGAATTTTGCATAATAATCTCCTTACAATCTTAGTATTCCTTTAATCACATAGAGTTTTGTTGAAGTCCCAACTGTCATGTTAACTCTCTCCCTTTGGGGAGCTGTCTATAACATGGACACCAACAGAGACACACTTGTTGCGTGTCATCTCATTCTAGTAAACTGATAAAAGGGCTTCATGATACAGCATTGTTATTGTTGCACGGTATTTATGGAGAGATGCTTATGTTCTCAGGTATAACAGATCCTTTTTACTAAAACCGAAAATTGTTTCCAAGTCTGAATAATTGATCTGTACAAATGTTAGCAGTAGATTTTCTAACAGCCTAAAAATGTGGCTCCTAGGGAACACCAGAAGATGTTATCCGGCAACTAGCTCAGTCACTGAGGTATGTATTTACTGCTTCTGTCTTGCAAGGACAAAAAGACACGACTTCCAACACTAATGTTTGCATCTCGTAATCAGTGGGTAATAGTATGTAATGTAATATGTCTCTCTATAGTTTTTGCAGGTACAGAGCCAGAGTATTTACAATTGATTTTAGAACTTTCCTTCCTCCTTCAACTTTGCATCTTTCTTTTCATGAATTACAACGATGAAAAAAGGGGAAAGAATAAGTAAAATAGAAATATACACACAACCATGGTTATAAGCACTATTTCTGTAGCTCCATTGTGCTTATTGAACAGGGGAAGGATTGGCATCCCATCTAGTTTTAACACCTTAATAATCATCCTCTTGATAATGAGTGCTTTTCATGTTCCTGTTGACAAAGTTACTTCTGAATGTGTTCATAATGTGATGTACAATCAATTTAATGTAGTACTTAACTCAAAAGTAGTACAGGAGGATTCTCAGAGTTACTGTAAATTCACTGCAAGTTTCCTCCTTTTCATGAACATGGTTAACTGCACTTGCGAGTTGTGTATGTGCCTTGAGATGAGAATACTCCATGGGCTGAGACAGACTACTTTTACTCCGTAGCTCAACCAAAAGAAAAATGAATCCTGAGTTCTTAATTAACTTTAGAGTAGAAGTTGAACTACTTCTTTCAACCCATTAATTCATCAGAACTATGTTTCTCCTTAGTTTATGCATTACTTTTGAACCAGTTCATCTTCTGATTTCTGTTATTCTGGAGTAATTGATTCATACATTTTAAAGACATATCTGCTACAGCTTTCCTTATTGGTCTGTTTTATTGAACGTGATCTGGTTTCTTTTACCCAGTTAGACTGGAGTACAGGGAGAAAGAAGCCATAATGGTGGCTAAAGGAGGATAAATTCCCTGAAGAAATCTGAAAGGCATTGTTTGTCTTGGAGAGGAACACTTCATGTAAGCCATAAAGCAGAAGCCTGAGAGGAACTATATTAACGCTTTTGGAGGAAGAGTGTGCTGATGTTCATAACAGTTTTGTGAAAAAGGAAAAACTTTATTATGCTGGAGTTACTTTTTCATAGACCTTCTAACAAAAATTGTTACTGTCTTGTCTTTGTGCTTCAAGAAGTAAACGTTATCCTGCAGCTTGCAGCTGCACTGTCTGTAAATATTTCCTGGTCCATATTTCCTGGTCCTTCTTAGTGAATTTGCCTCGTCCATGACCACAAATTATTTTTGTTCATTTTCCCCTCTGTTTTTTCTGTCAGAAATGTTGAAAGCATAAGAACCTCACATTAGCAACAAATTGGTTGCTTCAGCTCTGTCAGTGCTGGAGCTGCTGTGATTGCAGAATGATGTTGGCCTGTGCCAGAAACCTTCAGTCCAACCAGCATCTAATGTTAGGAGTAGTGATAAAGAGTTTCAGTGGAAGTTGAAGGAAGTCCACATAAGTCATTTTCATGCATCTTTGCTGCAATTTATACCAATTATTTCAGGTATACCTGGTTGTGTTGAAGTTACATCTATTACAAATGCAGAGCTTTTGTGAATTTGTATGTGCGTGTTGTTAGATGGGAGACCATGTGCTCTCATCCGACAAGGAAGGTGCACAAGTGCATCAAACCAAGCGCAACTAAACAACGTTTTTCTAGTTTCAAATATTTGTAATCAGTCTAGAGTCTGTTAAGTTAGTCAGTTTGTTGACTTTTGTAGTACAGTGATGAATATACTGCAATCAATAAAAACCCCTGAAATTCATTATCCATCAAAAATTATTCATTGATCTGCATCTTTTAAGATCCCGTACTGTAACAATCTCAGACTTTCCTGAGCAGAAATTGTCAATCATTTTGTAATGCGGTAGTGTTATTTTACAGAATGTGGACTGTAACTCACAACTTGAACTCAGCCTTCAGAATTGAAAGGCCAGTACTTCAGTATTTTAAAAGAGTTTTTTCTCAGCCTCCTTAATAGCTAAGGAAAAATCTATTTAAGGAAGCATTGAAAATCTTTGAGGGAGTGCTATTGCTGTGGGTTATTGATCTTTTCAATTAAAAGGCACCAGGAAAGTAAAAGTGTGGAAGAGAACAGAGCAGAGTCTGTCATAGAACACTGATAGCCTGAACAGTAGGACAGAGACTGTTGAATTTATTTCTTGTGTTTTGACTTTGGGGAGAAAATTGGGTTTTAATGGAAATGTACACTCGAAGAAAATTTGTCCAAAATACTTGGTCCGAGCAAGAATTGCTTTGGCAGTAGATGTGGCCGTAACTATAAGTAAAGTTCCCACTAGGTATAAAATGCAGATTGCTTTTAAGTCACATTATAATAGGAAAAGAAAAGCAAACTTATCAAAAGTCTTTTGCATAGCTGAATTGTATGAGAAATTGAAATTATTCACATAACCAAAAAAATTACTCTCAAAATGCATCTACAAAACCTATTAAAATATCATTAAGAATGTAACTGAATATTAGATAATATATGTGCATTTCTAAGACCCAGAAGATGTCAAGAGAAATAGGAGTAGCTGGAAAATGAATAGCCACTCATGCTGTGCAGTAATGTGACCTGTTAACAGTAGAAATAGGTTGTCTTGCCTTAGTTCTGATATCCCTTATTTTTGCATTAACAACAGCTGAATTTATGGTTAATATACCAAAACTATGGGTTCTATATATCTTTTAATTCCTGCATGAAATGGAAAAAAATCCATTCTCCTTCCAAAACACTACAAAAATGTTTACAAAAGCAATTTTCTAAAAGAAGTAGAAAACTATTACTTTTTTTTATCATATTCAAGTTTGTATTATATCACATAAAGAAACAGCACAGTATTTATCAATGTATATAAACAAGAAAACTGTGTATAAGACAAGAATAAAACAATATAGAAAAGAAATCTTTTTCAACATGGAGAAAACTTGTCATAGATGGCTTCTTCAAGCTGCAGTTCATAAGCTTCTATTCTTCACTTACTGGTTTTTTCCCCAATGTAATGTTTTTTTTATCAGGAAGCAGCACCTCATAGGCTGACAGATGATATAATGGGCTGTCAATTTAAGATCTGATTTTGAGCTCAGCTGTAGGTATGATGGAGCTGTGCTGTTTGTTTATACTGTCTGAGGAGTCAGCCCTATATAGCAGGATTATGGTATGCACGATGGAAAAAAAAAAGGCATCCTTCATCAAGTACAAGAAACCATTTAATATACCAGGAAATTATTTTCATTCCTAGAAAAGAGGTATTAAATATGGCATAAACACCAGCTAACTGTGGATTATAGTATTATATTTCCATAGAGAATTTTTACTGATGTCATAGACTGCCACAACAAAGTTTTTATAAACAGTAATCCATGCATTATTAATGCTGAATCTTTTGGAACTTTTGGAAGTTTACGCATTCTCTGTGATAATTTTACTATATTCTTGGTGTTGTTCCTAGAAGTCTCTCTTCATGCTACAGCCCAGGACAAAAAAGTGGGATGCTACATAGAAATGCCTTTCGGAGGACTCCTCCCTTACCTCGGGGTAGGTTCAATGGAATTACAGGACCAGCATATCAACAGCTAGAAGAGTCAAGAATCACAGACCAGGACACAATACCTTGTCACGGGTAAGTAATAACATATCTGAAATGAGCCAATTTGTGAGTGGCTGCTGTGAAGTGGTTAATATGTTTTGCCATTACAGTCCTTCCAACTTTATTGTAGTGTACTGTGGATCCAGGGTTTATAGTACTGAAAGCAGAAGAATGTTTTCAGCATACTGGCTCTTTGAAGGTAATGTGTTTTTATTTGGCTGACTGCTCTTTTTAAGCCTTTCAAAGGCTGTAGAAGTAGTGCTTAGGACAAATAGGCAATGTTACTCTTTATAACTGATGCTTTTTCTAGCAGTGCCATGATGTTCTTGTAACTTGCATAGCATTTGTTTCTTCCATCAGCACTGGGCAAGTAAGAGAAAAAAATTCACAAGTCCAACTTTCTTGTTTTTTTAAATAAATCAATGTACATTGTGAAGTGTGTTTGTTGTAGACTGAAGACAAATCACTTCAAACAGGTTTGTCTTTGAAAATGCACAAAGAATCCAATATTTTTCTTTTTTTTAATTCCGCTTATTAGACTATTGAATGTGAGCTCCAGCTGTACATAAGGTCTGAATTTCAGAAGGGCTCCTGAGCACCTACAGCTGCCTTTGAAGTCTTTTGCAATTGCTGAGGTGTTTTGCATAATAGTTACATATCCCTATAGATTTCCAAAGACTTTTCAGAATCACTACAAAAATGTAATATGTAAAACTAGGAGTAATACCTGGAATGGAATAAAGAAAAAAGTTTCATTTGGACATGTGTAAGCCACAGCAAAGTGAACAGTTACACTGTGAGAAGGCAGCTATAAGTTTTTTGTATTGGAACTGGCTTTATGAAATGAAGTGCAGAACTGAGGTCACCTCCATGTTTAATTTTCCTCAGGGACGAAAGGAGTTATAATCACTATCCACTCTGACCTCCTGGGAAATGACACCCACAAGTGCTGATCAAGAATAAGTGTCATTGCATGTGTGGACACACGTACAGGCACACATTCCCCCTGCAGCACGCTTTCCAACCTGCAGCAGTATTGCCCAGTCTAGGGTACTCTGTGAGACAGGGACTTTGCTCACTAAACGTTTTGTAGCTGAATCTACCTGACAAAGTTTGCCACAGAAATTAGGAAAGGCCAACCAAGATCAGGGCTTACCTAAGAAAGGAAAAAGCAAAGCAGTAAAGGGTTTAGGTGTCTGGTGACTTCTTTTAAATACAAATTTGTCTCATACTTCTTTCATTGTTATTATTTGCTTCTTCTAAGAAAAAACTTCTTTCTGACTTCTTGCAGTAAATATATTATTGCTCATCTGTATACTAATGTGTGTATAATTCCTTACAAAAGTTGTGACTCTGAATGCAACCCTTCCTGAATAGGCTAACAGCCTTCCCTCTTCAATGGCAGTGTCTTGTAACACAGGCTCTCGAGAGTGCTGCAGCCTCTTCTGAGGCTGAGAAGTGAGGTAGAAAACAACAAGACTGTCTTGAGGGTAGTTGTGGTTACTCTTCTCTAGGAAATCAGTGTGTGATATTACAAGTATCATGTACTGGCCTGTATTTTAATTTGCAGTTCCGCAAAAGGTTGATATTTGGACCAGACTGTGACCTCTTCTGGGCTCAAGCCACTAAAGCACTTCATATGTTGTATGCTAGGGATGTCTATAGAGTTAGACTTTCCTAATATTGACTCTAATGATGAGGCCTTTCTCTGAAGGAATCCTCTGAGTGCATCAACAGGTTGTGTTGTGACAGTCACAGCATTATGTGTATATCACAAATACGGTACCAAAAGTCTTCAGCTAGTACCCATGGAAATTAATTTTTTAAATGTCAATGTTAGGCATGAAAACAAAAGCAATTCCTTGATCTTACTTTATTACAATGTTTCACTAACGATTGTTTTCATGAAAATGAAGTCTTTTAAGAGTGTAAGAAAACTTACTGCAAGTTATTTTGTATTGCAGCAATGAAGTAATCTCTTCAACCAAAATATAGGTACGCATCTCTGAACAAAACTAAAACATAGTTTACTAATGCTACTTTTCTTCTATACTTAGGAAGAGGTTTCCCCAAAATCAGATGGCTTTCTACCATCTAAATATCTGCTAGTTTCACAGTGTTGGTATTCTCATTAGATTTCTAGCCTAAGTGAAGAGTTCCCTTGTCCACTGAAGAAGTAGACACTCCTTCCTTTCTTTCCCTTTTTCACCTCCATCTTTCCCTAGTGGGATGCACAAATCAAAGTGGTTTATCTCACTAATTCTGTGAGCCTTCTAAAGTTCATCCATCAGCAGCTCTGGATGAATTTTAGTCAGATTTTATATGTTTATATTTGATGGAAAAGAGGCTAATTTACCTGAATAGTTTTTGTAAAAGTTCTCCTCTTCCCATCCCACACTAAGAAAGCTTTTGCTGCCTTCAGGAGGCACCAGATGTCATTATTTGCACAGGATCTAATATTTGCAGAGTTTGAGTCAAATACAGCTAATATTAGTTCTTTAGTAAGTATGCTACTTGAAGGAGTAGAAAATCCTGCTTGAAATGAGGGGTTTAAAGAGAACTAACCTTCTCCATGCCAGTCACATCTTGGAAACCAATTTGAGTCCCTGAGGGTGTCATGGGTTTACATGCAGTTCAGTATAGAGTGGTTTGATCATGTGGTCTCGGTGACAGCTGTTTGTGTTACATGGTATGAAGTGTTAGAAGTAGTGCCTTATAACCTGGGAATGTGTACATATACAGGTATAAATGTGTAATATATACAAGACCAAATGTGTCATATCTACAGGTAGAAAATAGTGTGTGTATATATAGGTATATGTGCTTACAAGGCTGAACCAAAGCCTGGTAATGTCACTGGAGTGACTCCCATTCATCTTAATGGACCTCGTCGTCAGGCTTATATACTGAACACCTATAGCAATCCAGCTTATATCAAAGCTATTGGTACTACGCTGAATAAAAACCATTTTGTATTTCAAGTTCTGATCCCTTCTGTCTATATTTAATATCTATTTTAAGGAGGAAGTAAAATTATTACACTTCTTTCAGTTTCATTCTTTAATTTAGACTCTTAAACACTGTATAACATAATCACTGTTACATATTTATATATGTTTGAGTTTCTCTTTTTGCTTGTTTTTAGGAAGAGGGTGGAGAGAGAGCTGTACTTTGAAATACATGCACTTGAATTATTTTATTCAGACAAAATAATTTTTCAGATTAAAAAGTGTATCTTTCTTAGGAGGGACTATAGTTCTGGGGAAGATAATAATAGGAAAATGTAATTAAGATTCTGCCATTGTACATCTAAGTCTCAGTCTATTGAAAACAGCAGCAGTCTGGTGTCATAACTAGATGCATAGATCAGTTTGTAATTAAGGAAAAGCCAAGTCTCACACGGTTTAGATGTAATATCCCTACTAGTTTAATGCCTTGCCTATTGCATACGGTGTATGTGCTTTAATTCAACCTTTGAAAAGGTTTGAAAGCCCTGTGAGCACAGGACAGAACCATGTAATTCTGGCATAAAATTGGTGTGTCTAACTGTACTTCAAAAAATATTATGGAAATATGCCATTGTGTTACCTGTTATTGTTGCTGCCAATTAGTTTTCAAAACACCAAGAATGATTGAATCTCTATTATGGAATTGGCAAATGTTACTGTTCCTCACCAAACCCATTTTAATCCAGTCTTTTCTTGGTTTTGCTCATATGTCATCCATATAATACATCCATTGCATGTGAAATTCATTAAAAACATTCACTCCCTTTGTTTTCAGGGTGCAGCCCAGAATATATTTAGGGCCTGAATTACCAAAAAAGGGAATAATGCAACTGATGAGATCTCTCCACCTATAGTCGTTTGAACAATTATATAATAAGCAAAGGAAACAAGAATGGGCACAACCCAAAGGTCTGCACTGCTTTGTTTTCATTTATTTTTTTAAATTGTTCTCCCTCGGGAATAATATCCCCGATCAGTATTTCATTCATACTGATTCTTGATAACTGTTCTAAGAAGGCCTTCCATAAATGGCTAGAAGTGTGTCTAAGCGTAGTGAAAATGTAATTAACCAAAAGCTGAGTCTCAGCTGGCTCAGATGTACAACATAAATGCAGCTGTGTTGCATGTACAAGAAGTTCTAGTACGTATTCAAAAAAGCCGCTTGCTGTATTATTCCCCCAAGTCCCACTTCCCAAAGAAGTATTTCTTTCCATCACATAGCAGCAAAGATCACAAGACCTCTTGCTCATTGCAGAGCTCCCAGTCTTTTGGGAATGCCTGGAGATCTTTTGTACAGGGACTGCACAGACTGCATGTGTGCACATGTAGAGGTTAGTGTGTCAAGCAGTTGTACAAACACAGTGCCACCATACATGAGTTAATTACAAGTCAGCAGCGCTCTGCTGGAAATGAGCCTAAAGCTATCTCCTCCTCTTTCTCCTGTCTGACAGCTCACCAGGAGGATGGGGCCAAAGGAAGCCTTTCCAGTTAATTAGCATTGTGCGCTAATATTGGACTATGGCTGTTTTATGCAATTCACTTTCTTTTCCTTAGTTCTCTTTTCTGCTAATGCCAGAAAACAGCGAGGCACATATGAGTAGAATGATATCCCTAGCGAAGTCCAGCAGGCTTAAGCAGCTTTCAGAAAAATATCCTTCAAGCCAGAGCTCAAAGCACCTGCTTCCACACTAGATCTAAATGTTGCTTTCCTCATCCATGGATAAAACATATTAGACTTCACCATTAGCTTGCCTTATTAAATAGTGGTATGATCACAAAGCTGATTATAAATAAAATATGTTCCGATACTGAGGTGATGTCTGTGGTCCTTGGCAATTGTCACTAGTAGATACAGTAACCCAGAGTACCAAATTTCTATACTATTTCTATTACTATACTACTTCTCAGAGGGGAATTTTTTTTTTTGGTCATTGTTTCCTTTATTTTATATTTAATATACTTTCCATTTCTGTATTTTAAGTATTTCATGTAAGCAAAACCACTTTCTGATCAGAATAATGAATTTGGCTTTGAAAGAAAATGGAAATGTTGATAAAAATCCACCAAAGTTGCCTCACAATAAATAAAAACATGCTATGATAAGTATTAATGGAGGATACAGGATTTTTTTTTTTTTTTAAACAGAGGATTACAATATCAAGAAAACACAGACATTTGCTCAAGCCCAGTATATCAGCTCTATTTCAGATGAGATCTAAGAAAATAAATCAGGCCAATATTAGGAGTATAGGCGATTGAAAAAAAGACATGTTTTTCAGAGGTACACTGCACTTAGGTGCTCTGCTTGTTGGAAGGGTAGCGCAGACAATCATTTCTGTGTAAATGACTGAATACACAACCGTGTTTTGTTTAAAGTTCTCTTTTCCTGCATATTTTTAGTGTGTTTTCCTAAAATAGCCATTTGACATTGATGTTGAAGAAAGCATCAATCCATGTCCCCAGTTAGGAACAGAGGAATGAAATTTCAAATTTAATTTCAAATAAAATTAATAATACAGTATAACTCCTGAAATCTTTTAAAAAGGAATTGTCATTATTCTCATATACTGGTGGGCAAAATGCGACTGAGAGAAAAGCAGTGGTTTGCCATCGGCAGGTCTGTGAATCGAAACCAGGTCTCCAGAGTCTGTTTTCCCCAGGACCACGCTGTTCCCAAGTGTTCCTAGTGCAAGGGAAAATGACATGTATCTTTTCAGCACAGTTCACTGAATCTCATGCAGCTTTGCTGCTGCCGGTTGCATCTGAGTGCTTGATGTACAACAAAAACTTCTCTTTTTTTGCTCTTTCCAGGTGTTCATCCAGTGGTTTAAAAACTCCTCAGAATACTTCAATAAATATGCAACTGCCTTCAAGAGAGACAACCCCTTATTTTAGTAACGTGGATCAGAAGGACTTGGTCAGCTATTCATCTTCAAGGGCCAGCTCTGTTCCCATCATCCCATCTGTGGGCTTGGATGAAGCCTGCATGCAAAAGCAAAATGTTTCTGAAGTAACAGGCATCAAATGGTGCAAAAGCTCCTATTCAGCTGAACTTGTCAATGTGAGTTCCCCAGTCAGTAATTGTCTTATAGCAGAACAACACGAAGTGAAAATATTGCTAGAAACTGTGCAGGAGCAGATTCGGATTCTGACGGACGCGAGGCGGTCAGAGGACTATGAACTGGCAAGCGTAGAAGCAGAGAGCAGTGCGAGCGAAAACACGGCCTTTCTGCCCATGAGCCCTATGGCCAAGTCAGAGCGAGTGGCACAATTTGTGTTAAAAAGTGAAACGCAAAGAGACTCGGTATTGACCAAGTGACTTTGTGTGAGGGTTGTGGGAGGGGAAACAAGAGATCTGTGCATTCGATGCTTTGCTAAACAGGAAGGGAGGAAATGAAATACAAATTATTTATATGCATTAATTTAAGAGCATCTGCTTAGAAGAAACCAAATAGTCAATCACCCTCATATCATAGTGTTTTTTAACAAAATATTTTTTTAAGGGAAAAGTTCCAGGAGGGATGAAGCATACATCAGGTGCTTTCTAGGCAGGATTACACATACAGTTTCAGTTACAGAGCATTTTACTGTGGTTCCGTTTGGCTGTCTGAAGGCTTAGGCTATGCATCTTCTTTTCAGTAAAGGCTAAGAGCATTCTTAGATTCATTTCTGGTTTCAGGGCAGCGCTGCAGTGAGCTGCTGCCCAGGGATTCAGACCCTGGGGAGCAAGTCCCATGACGCCAGCACAGACCCAGTCCCCTCTCCCCCTGTCCTCTTGGTTCCAGGTTCATACCATGGAAACAGGCACAAAGATCTACTTCTGAGGTCTGGTACCTACTGTGGAATGACAGTAAATTCCTAAATTGAGCCAGATGCTTAACTCTCGACCTTACTTTAATGTGTCAGTCACCCCAAGAAAGTCAATGGAAACATTTAGGAGCTTTGGGTTTGGCCAAGTGTGGAGTGGGATTGGGGTCTGTACAGATGCAGCGGTCAGGAGCCCGTAGCTGCTCCATCTGCTGAGCTCTGCCTATCAGAGCTGCCTTGGTGGAAAGTGAGAAAGAACAAGAGAAAAGGGGAAAAGTGTGTATTATTACAGATTTGAGTTTGGTTTGGGTTTTTTTGAGTGGGAACAGAAACTCCACTGTTCGTTACCAACCCCTCAACATTTCTAAACTTTGGAGGTATTTGTAAGCTCTCAAGAAGCACTTCTTAGTGTGTGTATATTTTTTTTGAACTTATTTTTTTATTATGGTTTGTTCAGAGAAGAGTCAGGGAGATCCAATATGATCAAAATACAGCCAATAAGTGTCCACGCTGCCCTAATTTGTTCCCATTTTCAGTTCTCCAGTCACTTTAATTAATTGAGGCTTAGGCTTGTGAACTTTAAAGCTTCAACCCTGCAGATGGTTCAGTATGGACTGACCCACAAGCATGCACAGATCTGGTTCTACTGGGGCTATATAAGAGCAGATGGTTTCCACTGAATGACTCCCTGCAAGGGATCAAGACCTTAGAGAAGAAATGTCATTTCCTGGTTGCTGTATCACAATCACATTATAAGCATTTTTTGCATCGACTTTCTTTTGAGTCCCTCTTCCCCCCATAAATTGTAACACAATATGCCAATAATGCAATGAATTGGATTCAGTGACACACACATTACTGTTTTTATTAGTATTAAAATATCTGCTTATTCTTGGGGAAAAAGAAAATGAACTATAATAAATAATTGCTAAATAGTCTTCCCTGGTTAATGTCAGAAGATTGATTAAAAAAAAAATTACAGTATATACAGAATGTATTAAAATATTCCTTTGCAGCAAATTAATTGTAAAATTTATTAATGTGCCCCAGACTTTCCAGTTCACAAGTCTCAAGACTTCCCAAAATAGCACAATCAATCACGCAGTGCTGTTGTATGTTGAGTCAGAATAAAGCAATATTTTAACCTCTGTCAAGTAAATTTGGAAAAGAAATGCTGAAGGTGTATGTCATTTTTTTTGTTAAGGTAGTAAAAAAATTCTATTCACAGTCTTCATTCAGCAAGTCTTTTTTTTAAAAAAAGATAAAGTTAGTGAAATTTTCTTGTTTACAGAACTTTCTATGGCTGTAATCTTTGCTGTGTGTTTTCAGTAAAAATATATTGAAGGGCAAACTATGCTTTATGCCCCAGGATGGAGCAAGCCTCATTCAGACTCCCTTCTTCAAAGACACAGAGCTTTTGTTGTAGCAGTGAAATGGGATCACCATGAGGAGTGGTCTTACCCTGACTGCAGGTTTCTGCAGTATGTTGTGTCTGGGCACAATCTTGCTGTGCATGAGCTGAGCTGACTGTGGGCCCCAAGCCTACACCAAATAAACCCTCTGAAAGATGAGGTTTATTAGGTGGGGTTCAGCTTTGCATCCTTACAATCATGTGACTTTTCTGTCAACACCGTTTACGTCCCACCAGCTCAGGACATGAACAAAGTGAGCTTGCCTCTGCCCATAAGCCCTGTGAAATACATGTAATATAAAAACTCACTACTATATAAAGCTCTGATTCAATAATTTGTGACGTGAAATCACAATTAATTAATTGTTCACCATTAATTTCATCAAGAGATGGTCTCTGCAATAAAGGGCAGAATCCTGCCCAAATAAACGTTTCAAAATTAAATCTTTTCAATCCAGATATAAGGCCTTCTTGCCCCCAAATCCTACCAAAATCTGCAAATTCACTTTTAGCAACATATTGGAAACACATGGCAAGATTTCTGTTGAAGAAAGAACCATATCATAAGCAATGCCTTTATGGAGAGAATGTATTCACTCAGCGCCCCTGAAAGACTCAGAAAGAAGGGAACAGTGATGTATTTAAGAGAAGGAAATGTTTGATTGAATGACAGATGAAGACCTGAAATGGTGAGAGTATCTTCAGTTCATGCTAGAGATGCGATCTTGTACTCAGCAAAGGATGTGTGACTGTTATATGTTAACTGTTCTATTCAGTTTTCAGCATGTTTGAATAGAGAGTTGTTAATATTAACCATATGACAGACTAGTTTATTGTTTGTTAAAAGTATTGCTTCAGATCCTATCAAAACTGTTATTGTTTGCAGAGGAAAAGAAAAAGGTTTGAAAACATCAAACTAGGTAGCCTTAATGTCATTTGTTTGTTTCTCTAATGCAACTGTTTTCCTCTGTGGATCCTCCTATTTTACAGTGAATGGGACAACATTTTCTCTGAGGTCCAGCAATTAATTATATAGAGACATAAAAGAAAGTTGTACCGAAACAGCCAAAATGGTAGGCCAAATTCTGCTTTGCTTCTGACCCCTGTGGTCCCATTGAACTCAGTGGATCAGAAGGCATGCAAGTCAGAGTAAAATGCAGATGACTCTTAAAATTAGTCTGTTCCCAGCCTTGGAAACAGACTGTAATCCCCCTAAAAGAGGCTCTGAACTCTGTCATTTACCTGTAATAGCATTAAAAATTATATCTGACCTATGAAGTTTCTGGTGTGAAAATTCACACATACAGCATTACACTCAAGTAAACTGGGAGAACAGTAACTAAATAAATGGAAGTTTCTCTAAACTGGACAGAGGAAGCCTGTGTCTCCAGCATAATACTGTGGAGCAGAATTATGAGAGGTGTGTATATGCTGATCTTTTTTTAATTTTTTATTCTATATAGAATTTCTCTAAACAATCCAAAATAACCCTAAAAAACCCCAGTAGAATGATCCCAGCATTTGAAATAGGAAATGTAGGTGAGTATGGGCGTATTTCATAGTATAACCACTGAAAAACTCTTCAGTACACCCATGATCCAAAGCTGAAATGTTCTAATTCTTGCAGGATCATGTTTAGATCAACAAACGCACCCATGGAAAAAGAGCTCTTCAGAGTGCTTTTGGTATCTAACCACCTAGCCATACTCTCGGCTGATGTAGTCAATGCAGTAATGACAGTTTATATTAATAAAGGATCACGTGCCAGATCTCTTCTACTCGATGTCCAGTGTAGTGTCACAGAGCTTAGTAGCCTACTACATGATGTAAGGAATTCTACACTGATTTGTGGAGCTACCTTCATTTTGCTAATGAAAATTTTATATCAGTGTGTGGACACTCTCACTAGAATTTGGTGCAAGGTTCTTTGGCCAAGTGATTGGTTTGTCAGGCCTATCTTTGAGAAGGGCTGAGTATCACTGGCCAGGCTCTAACAGCAGTGAACTTACCACTATGTGGCTAATTCCAATGCTATTCATCAAAATCCTACAGTTTCAGGTTTAAATTTTGAAGAAACAAGACAATGGCATGTGCTTATGACCATGCTAGATATGCTCCTGCATCAAAATGTTCAATCACGTAATAATTCATGTCTACTTCTCATGTAACTAGGGAGAAAAACTGGATTCCTCTTCCCAATTCATCCCCAGTTTCCTTTAGTCTAATTTTGGACGTTACTTGAACATTTCTTATAAGAAATTATACAGATGAATACCAAAGAAGAACTCTTTCAGAGTCCTAGTTGCAGTAAATAAAATTAAAGCTTGAAGGAGCAGACATGGAATAAAGGCTGGTTTTGAAAATGACATTAATATCTATTGACATTCAATAAAAAGGAATTTCCCTATAAACTGTTTTTCACTTTGGAAAACAATGAGCTTATACAGTGATTTATTATCTCAGCTTGAATTTAAAGTGCTCATCTTCAAGCAGATTGGGGAAAACCCCAAATATTTAGTATAGATTTTTCAGCTGTTGTGATTTTTTTTTTTTTAAATTTTATTACAGCAGCCCAACAGATCAATGATCCCATTATCTGTATCATCTGACACATAGTCTTAAAGGCCACCCCTTTTTGTGGTCCAGATGTTGGACTGTTCGATTTCCTCAAAGAGAACAAGATTTTATCTAAATTATATTAAAAAAAAATCATAGAATAAAATAGTTCTTTATCTTGATGAAAACTTCCTTCTTTTTGTACTGCCTTATTGCTGTAAGTTCATAGCAAGATTATGCTCCCTTTGTTTTGATGTCTACTCACATGAAAACAACTGCGGCACCCATTTTTCAGATTTTAGACTTGGCACTTCTAAATAATCATATTGAATAAGATTTTTGTATTTTCAACAGCAAAGTTCAAATGTTACATATAAATGAAATAGCTACAACAGCAGTGAACTTAATAAAGTGGGGGTGCATGTCATTTTTATTACATAGCATATAGAGGATTGGGTCATAGAAATCCGTAGTTTCTTGCAAGAAATACAGTCACATAATATATTAATGGCAGTGGAAAGCCATCACTGTAGCCCAGAACTGGGGACAGCTGCAGTGGAGGAGGAAACAATCATCCACAGTGTACAATGCAGGAGGTAAAAGTGCTTTCATCTTAATAGTAAAAACCAATGTAGTTGTTTATCTGTTGAAACTGCCAAAAAGTTAAATTACCTGAATTTATTGATGACCATGTGGGTGGTATTAGAGAAAAGGAAAAGGGTCAGAAATTAATGAATTTGTAATGCTTGGAACAAAGGTAATTATTTTTTGATTCTTTATTATTACAGCATGGTTTTCAATGTCTGCTGCAGAGACAGAGCCATCACACAACACTGCAGCACAAGGCTGCACTGAGCCTTGATTTCTTGAAAAGATTTGGCAGTCTTCTCTTTGGTCAACGGCCCTGTAAACAAGGAGTGATCTCCTAGTACCCTACGAGGCTATTCTTGTGAAGCTTTTCCCAGATAAATAAGTAAAAATACAGCAATGTAACTTTTTTTTTTTTTTTTTTTCCTTCTGTGTGGAACTATAATATTTTATAGCTATAATGGAGAGGGGTTTATAGATAGTATAGGATATCACATGTGTAAGTGGCGTGGAAATCCTGTATTTGTACTGTAGCTTTTAGTAATATATTCTCCAACACCACCAGGAGAAGACCTATATGAAATTTATACTTATTTTTTCCTTAACAGTGACCGTGGTCTGTACCACATCACTATAGTGACTGGGCATTGATGCACTCTTGTCCTTATTCCTTGCTCTTGCATTGCAAGGCCCAATTCTATGCTCTCCTATGCCCACTCTAGTTTTACTGAAATCACTGAATTTGCAGTGGTTCAGCATCTTTATTTAAGTTCAATTTTAGCATGCACTCAGAATCAAGAGTATAACTTTCAGCCTAACATTTGGGACACTGAGGATGTCTGCTGAGTAAATTTAAGGCCTAAAACGTTCCAAAGTTTATACACTTATATTTGTCTGCTTTGCGTAGACCTAATCGGAGTTCTTTCCCTTGAAGAAAGGCTTATGCAGCCTATGCTGCAAGGCATTTTTCCTGCCGTTCTTCGTATCTGCCGGTATCAACATTTCCAGTCTCCAAGTCAGCTGCTCTCTTTGAGTTCTCCTGCCCAGCATTGGGGAGTACTTTGAGATTTCAGACCAGAAGCCTCTGACTTCTTTCAGAGTACCAAAAACCAGACATCATGTGAAGTGTCCTGAGCTTCAGATGGTACTTTCTGCCTCGTAATAGTGTCACCAAAGCTTAAGACACCTAACATGCATTGCATTAAATTAATGTAATATGCATAATACCAAAGTTCATAAAATTAAGAGTTATATGGCAAATATTATTGTTTTAATGCACATCTTTGAAGGCATATGGAACAAGACCTCTTAATTGTGTAAATATTTGGAAACTAAAAACACACATACTAATACAAGAATAGAAAATAATACAAAGAATAATTAATATTCTAAGATAAAAAGATAGTTCCTTGCTTTCTCTGAAATAAACAGTAGTAGCTGAAGGTTATCGAGATGCATCAGGGAAATGAAAGAAGACTCACTGAGGCCATTTTAAAAGTCACAAAATCACAGAATGTTAGGGGTTGGAAGAGACCTCGAAAGATCATCTAGTTCAACCCCCCTGCCAGAGCAGGACCACCTAGAGTAGGTCACACAGGAACACGTCCAGGTGGGTTTTGAATGATGTCTCCAGAGAAGGAGACTCCACAACCTCTCTGGGCAGCCTGTTCCAGTGCTCTGTCACCCTCATAGTGAAAAAGTTTTTCCCTATGTTAATGTGGAACCTCTTATACTCCAGCTTGCACCCGTTGCCCCTTGTCCTGTCATTGACCATCACTGAGAACAGCCTGGCTCCATCCTCCTGACGCTCGCCTTTTACATATTTAAAGTCATGCCAGTAATATGTCTAAGACCTTTTTTTTTAAGGAATTTAGGCTTCAAGTTTACTTTGCTTGACAATACATTAAGATGATGTTTCTTTCACAATGTAAAGCTTACTCCTATGCAGAGCTGAGGCAAGTGTCGCATACCTCAGTATAAGCAGGACAGAAATGCAGGTTCACTTTGGAATTCCAATCAAGATAAAATTATTTGCTTTAGATTATCTCTGATCTCTTCCAGGAAAGAATAAATTAGTATCCCCCAAAAAAGAAAAAGAGGTATAAATACTCAATGACTTTTTTTCAAAAGAGCCATCTGCTGAACTTGAATGACCTAGAAATAGCTGAGATTTTGACTGTTCTTGTTGGCGGAAACAGCAGCTAGTAGAAGTACTACCACTCCCACTACCCCAGCAAGATGCACACTGTGAACTACTTCTGGAGAAGAGGGGAGGGAGCTTCTCCTGCTTCTCAGAGGGTAGAGGGCTTCTCCTGGCTTTTTCTGTGGGTGAGGAGGGATGGAATTCGAGTTGGGCCAGGTCATGTCATCTGAGAAACTTGCCCTTTATTTCTTTCTCAGATCTCTCTCATGTTTGGGAAACTGTGATCATCAGCACTAGTTGTTTGGGGTTTTTTTAAGTTAGTAATTTCCAAACTCTGGGATCCTTTAAAATGTTGCATTTTGGAAGCTGAGACTTTTCAAAAAATATTTAAATTTCTTCTGTTATTTTTTTAAACTATCTTTACTTGAAATGCTTGTATTATGTGAACTATATTTTAAAAAAATAGGTGTTACAAATCTAAATTACAGATACTTTAGATTTACATCACAATGATAGGGCATGGGTAAGATCTGTGTTTCATGTTTCTCTACTGGTCTGGTTGAAGATGTCCCTGCTCATTGCAGGAGGTTTGGACTAGACAACCTTCAAAGGTCCCTTCCGATGCAAACCATTCTAACCATTATCTGAGAAGTGTGTTCAAGTTAGTTCTTTTATGTATCAAATTGCCCATCAAATGCTGAAGATTTCTGTGCAAATCAATGGCAACTTTAGGTTTTACATGGAAAAGTAAATAAAACTAACTGATTTGCAAAGAAAAAATGGACTATGTAAAACTTCCAGCTCACACTCTGATGTTTTGCAAGTGGCAGCTGTTTCACTGAAAGCACAGTTAATGTTAAGGGAATGAGGCCCCCAGAGGAAGATATTTATGGTGGCTTAGCAGTTGAGACGACTGAAATAAAACCTAGGCTTCCACCTCTGCAGTGCTAACCTATGCTCCTTTCTAAAGCTGGCCTGCCCCAAGCCTGCGTGTCTGCAGCTCCTCCACTACTGACTGTACCAAAAGGCAGGTATCAGCACTGACTTTTGTGAATGCTGAACACATTTAATCAAGATGGAATAATATGAACTAAAAATCGATGGGACTGATTCTCAGTTGCTGTCAGGTTATACAGAGTACCAGCAACGGTGCTGATTTACAGTTTCTGAGGCTATGGCTCATGGTTTGACCTGACCTGTTAGCTCCCGCTGCCTGAGCTGGAGCAATCCAAGCAGAAATCTCTCTGCCCATCAGGTTAAATTTAGACCGCATTAAAGCAGTTTGATTCCAACTAACCTCATTTTTTATACTTCATTGCATATTCTCCTTGATTATTGCAGAGGTGAAGCTGCTTCCAAAGTCTTCTTAAAGTTGTCACCATTGATCTGTCTTTGCCAGAATAACTGGTTGTGATTACTCAGCTCCAGTTCTGATAGTGCTGTAAGGTCCTCCAACTCTACAGATCGGAGCTGCATCTTGTAGTCCAAAATCATGTATACAAGGAAAACTCTCCATACTTGTTCTGCAGCAATCGTATGCATTCAGGTCTTAAGCATGGATCAGCTGCCAGACTGATCGTTCACATTATCTGTTCTATTTAACAAAGCTATCTTTAAAATACAATTTTCTATGCTGCTTCTCTGTGTGTTGTATAGAGAAGCAGTGAAGGGAAATTCAGACTGTCCACATTTTCAGTTTTCATCTTAGCTAACAACGGCAGGGTTTTTCCAAAGCAGCTCAGGATGAAGTCTTTAAAATTCTGATCTCAGAGGAGGAACTGGTACCCTGGCAGGGGAGCAGGTTTTGTCCATGTGCGTGCTTATCCAGTCTGTCTTTCTTCCTAAGAAACCTTCTTTCTTTCCAAGAGCCAATGTACCTTAAAACATTAAGCAAAGCTAAGGGAAGAGATGAGCTCTGCCTTCTCTGCAGAGGGTACAGGGGCATAAGTAAGGGCTAATTACCAAAAACCTTTCCAGCTAGTTCCACTAGTATTTGCACAGACCAATAATGTTAAAATGACTCTGTATGGTTTGATCACTTTTATTTGCAGGCTGTGATGTATATAAACTGGTAGCCTGTTTTAAATTGTTGGTGGTTTGTAGTATCTCAGGATGGACTTTCAGAGAGCTCAGGACAGCATTTACCACTCTCCTTAACCTCCATCTCAGTTTCATTTGGCTAATGGACATTCCTATTACATAGGCAGGAGTGGCACACCATTGACGGAGTTGTGGGTGTCGCACGAAGCCCTGAATCACTTTCTGGCAATCAGGGCACACCAGTCTTTCCTTCAGCCTTACAGGCAGCACTCAGGGCTGTGAGGGAGCATTCTGCAGGCTCAGCCCCTTCATCAAGCAAGGAATTTGATTTCATGGTAGGGGAGGACTCTTATGCTAAAAAAGAAAAACTCTCTCAAGATTGAGATAAAAAGGTGACGGAAAAAAACCCTAGAAATCACAGTCCTTTAAAACAAGGCTCCTTTCTAACCCCATATAGATTGGCAACACGTTGTGGTTTTCATTTCAATTTCTCCAGTAAGTAGCAGAGTAGTTTTGCATTTACCTTAATTGAAAGCTGTCTCTAGATGACTTCAGAGAATAAAGAGAACACATCACTATGCAAACACCCATGCTTTAGGAAGGTGCTATAGCTACCTTCCATCCTTGTGGGTAGGATCTGGGCAGCAGCACTTTGCCCGTCTTCTTTAATTAGCTGAGAGAAGACCAGGCAGTGGCCTGCACTCCTTGCTCATTGGCTGCCGATGTGACCTGGAGTAAATCCCTGAACTAAAGGCACTTAAAAATGGAATTAAGGTGATGGAAACATGGTTTGTTCACTGTGAATATCCAGCTGGGATAGTTGGAATAACTGCAAGGGAAGAATTGCCTTTGCGAATCATGTGCCTGATTTGTTGGTTAAATAGTTTTTCAAAACTCAGAATTTAGTCAACAAGGACATTAAGATGTCCAGAAATAAAAGTGGAATGATTGGTTCCCATAACTAGTCTTAATGTTCATATATACAGTATTTCAGACTTTCGCTGGCACTTACCAAGTAGAGTCAATTAGGCTTCATTTAAACAGATGAACTTCGATTGTAGAGTGATACCTGATTTCAGGCTTTCATTTATTGATCACTAGATCTTTTCCATATCACATAAAATTGTTTACCTTAAAACTGATCTGTAGATATGCATGAAACAGCACCTAATATGGACATGAAGTCTGAGCATTCTCAATGCATAAGACGAGTCTTGTGAAACCTTCTTTTTAGCCACCAAAAGTCTTGAACCATTCACTGAAACAAGACAACTATTTTATTTCAACAAAGTTGATTCACTTGTCAATAAAATCACTGATAAACACTTGAGTTGGATTTGGGGCTTCTGAAATACATGTAGAGATATATGTAAAGCTACATACATACACAACTTTTTTTAGAACACAGAAGTGAATGCTCCAACTTAAAGTTTATTCATCTAAATAGCTGGAGAGAATATCCACTTAATCACATAGCCTAAACACATTGAAGAAGGGGGGGTAAAATGTGTTTATTTTCAACTGTGTTTATTTTTTCACCAGTAAAAACAGAAATATAAACAGAAGAAAAATAATCATAGTGCCTATGACAAAGATTGTGTTTCAAGGAGTGTGCAATGTGTACCACAATTATTTTAACTACAAATGGAAGCCGCTTTTAGAGTGAGCGTGGTTGAAAGGAAATAACCTTAGAAAAACTGTCATGCAGCATACCAGGATATGTTTTGGTTTCGTATGTTTGGCCTCCGTTTTTGTGGAGCTGTACATTCCTGTCCATGGTTTTAAAGGATAAAAAAAGAACTGATATCAGAATCAATCTGTATTTTGACTCGTTTTTATACTCCCAGCTCCCAGGTTGGTTTACCACACACGTTAGCGAAGCTGAACAGTATAATTTTCCTACTTAGTGTCACAAATGAATTTTATTGTGTTATTGAATTCAGTCCTTTTCCCCTGCTGCAGGGGTGTGCTCCCGCTGTCACTGACCATCTCTCTCTCAAAGCAGAAGTTTCATTTGTTAGCAAAGCCACAAAGAGGGTCAAGACTAATCTGTCTGAAGACAAAAGCTTTCTTCATTCAGCCTCACTGGTGGGAGGATCAGCTGGGATTAGCTGGAGTTTGAGACAACAAGGTTCAGGGTTTCTGATATCGTCACACACACAGGGGCACCTGCCTGGAAAGCCCTAGTCTTCTACTGCTGATGTCAGTCCTTCCAATCTGTCCTGTGAGCCTCTGGGTTTCAGGCTAAATGAATCAGGCAGAAATGCTGGTGTCCAAAGTAACACATCCTCAGGGAGAATCAACTGAGAAGAGAGGCAGAGACAGCACTATCTGTAATTCTGGAGGCCCAGTAGAAAGAAGCACAAGTCCTTTGCAAACTGACTTCCCTCATAAACACAGTGAAACAGATCTAGGCTTCCCAGCAGCAGCCATGGGGATGGGGTGAAAACTCAATGATCACCCACCTGCATCCAGCCTGGGACACTGCATTGGTTTGGTGGCACCTCCCAGGGCCCCCCAGCTGGTGCAGCCATGGAGGACATGGTGCTTACCCCACCTTGCAGCCCCTGGTGCCTTGAGTGGATGTCCTACCCCTTCTCCCTGTGCCCAGGGTCATGTTTTCAATGCACATCCCAAGTGGTTTGTGCTAAACTGCTCCATGCTGAGCTTATTAATCATCCAAACCCCAACAAGACTTTCTGCTCGAGTGTCTCCAAAAATGCCTCCCTAGTTGACACCAGGTAGCTCCTGGGTGAGGCCTCAAGTTGTGGCTCCCTGACGCTGCCAGCTACACTCACAGTGCACCAAGCACCCTAAATCTCAGCCGAGGCCCAGCCCACTCCCAGGCAAGGGAAGGAAGGTGCAGGGCTGGGGACTGGGAGAGCAGCGGGCGCTCCCCAGCTCCGCTCTACCTCAGATGGCTCTCCCAGCTCCCCGCCGCATCACTCCTGGGCCACCGCCCTGCAGATCCCTGCTTTTCTGGCTAACACTTGGGCATTTTTTTTTTTTTCCGTATAACTTAGAATAGCTGCCTGAATCTGTCACTTGGCTTCTGCTAATGCATGTTTTTTTGCTTGAAATCTGTTTTACTTTAGTAGTGTTAGTCCAAGTGCTTTTGAACACACCAACATTATGAAATAGCAGAAAAAATGTTTTACTTTCAAAGCTGCTCTTTCAGGCACCTCATCTCCCAGGCACAGGCACTCAGATGAGTTCAATGCTGAAACCCTTTAGTCTAAGAAGAAGGTTTTTCCTTTTGCCCAGGGCTAAGGGCAGGTTTAGATAGGAGCGTAACACTGCCCTAGGTAAGGCTCCCACCCACAGGCAACCCACACATCTGTTTTAGATGAAGCTGTTCACCTGGTTTACAGTCACAGCTGGCATTACTGGGGACACCCTTTATCTCCCCACCAGTGGCCACATATTCAGGTCTCTCCCCCTTGTGTTTCTGCACTAGAAGGGCCCTATCCTGCTGGGAGGAGGCAGCTCTGCCAAGACAGCTCTGGCAGGAGGTTTGTTTCTGAAATGTGCCATTTCTGAGAAAATGTTTGTGTTAGGAAATACTTTTTATTATTGTGGTGTTTTTTCTTTTTTCTTTTCCCTTTGTTTTGTGCTGGATATTTTCTGTAGTAGTTATTTTCTTTGTTCTATGGCATAGTATCTGAGTTTATTAGACTGGGGAGGCATTAAGGTATTAGAGTACAATAGTCTTATAGCTTTATCTTAAAGCTTTCACTCAATTGAGAGGCATGGTTTGTTATTTTGAAAATATGCTTGGTAAGGGAGTATCTCCTTTGTTTTCCCCTTCACCCAAGAGTAAATTGCAGGTTTCTTATGTGCTGATTTCTAGAATGGAAAAATCTGAAACTTATTTAGGGTGTGGTTTATGCCACAATAGGCACTGCATACTGTCTAGCCATCCAATGAAACAGCCTGCGGGCTGAGGAACTACATGAACTTTCAAGGGTGCAACTTAAAATGTAACAAACAAGAATGTAATGAGAGTACCTAGTAAAATTTCCATTGAGAGTCTGGTTTGATATGTGCTTAAAATTTCATGTGCTTATAGAATGCCATTTGCCAATGTTAAAGACGCACTCATTATGACTGCTTTCTGAAGCAAGGCTACAGCATGTCTTATACAGCTTCAGAAAAGTCCTGTGACAGTCTGTATCCTAATAATTCAAACCACTTTGCTTAGGCAGTCATCTGCAGAACTTTCCTCAAATCACTTAAAGATTTTTAATTCATACCCTTTACAGATCCATAGCAAGCTGTTAAAAATGCTAATAAGTACCTCTCAAGCTATATTTGAAGTTATATTTACTGCTAATGGCAAAAACTGCATTTACTTATTAGCAAAATGCTTCTAGGAATGTCATTGGTACTATGCAAGAGTATGTCTTATTGTAAGCACCTTTTTTGCTAGAACTTGGTGAGCATATGCACATGCAGATCGCAGTGAAGTGCTTAGTTGCAAAATGTTGCCACTCCAGTGCAGCTGAAGAAGCAAAGATAATCATGAACCTATTTTGTTTCAGGGCTTTGCAGGTACAGCCTGTAATGTTTGGTGCCTGGGTGTTCTTGACTGCTGATGTACCTCCTAACTCAGTCTGATAAAAGGCTTGGGCTGGGAATGGTGGATGAAGTAGATTGACTAATCCATTATAAAGGTGATGTTTTCCAGCAGAGCTTATTTCTTTTTAAGGAATCAAAGTGGCTAGAGGAAAAAAAGCACCATTACTGATAGGAAAAAAAAAAAAATGTTGTTCAGTTTGAGAGGCCTGCTTAGTTACTTCTTCTGCTTTTTCTCCTGAAGTCAGGCCAGAGAAAGTTACAGGGATTTAATTTTAGGGGCTAATTTAGGGAAAACAAACTTTTAAAAACTAGTTTTCTGTAGCCTGGAATGGTCCATAACAGTACTGATTCTACAGTCAGATTGGGTACTGCAGGCATATGCATGTGTGTCTTGCTCCACTCAACATCTCTCATTTATGACAGTATCTTCCCGCTATTTCTCTTGTCATTCAGAAAATGTTCGAATGCAGTGGACTTGGGATGGTGGGAATGGAGGGAGTATGGCTTCACTCCAACAGCTAATACAAGTCCCTACAGCTACAGTATGTCCCCTGCTTTCTTTTTGGTGTCTTATATAAAGTCTCCAATTGTCCTTCTCAAGGGTTTCTCCTACGGTAACTCATGCTCTAGTTCTTTTTCTGTGTCATGCTTGATAGTTTGCTGCTATTCTTCTAAAAATAGTGCTGCTGCTCTAGGCTGTGATTTATACCAGGGATAACAGTAATGACAGCTATTCAGATCTTTCTTTTTTTTTTTAAAAAAAAAAAAAAAAAAAAAGTGGTTCTGGTTTTGGCCAAGTCTTCAGGAAATCTGAAGGGCATGAGGCTGGTCCTGATAGCCAGAAAGCTGCACTGGGTGGAAATATCTTCACAGGGGTGGCAGGAGTTTTCTGGGAGATGCTGGAGTGTGGGGACTCAGCTGCTGAGAACACTTATGAAATCACTGCTGAGCCAATGCTATTCCAAGAGCTGATGTTGTAGCAGTAATTTGTTAGGGAAGAGTTTCATGGCAAACTACAGTTTATGGGCATTGGTTGTCCTCTTTACAACCAGTAATGTAAGGAGCATGTGAAGCCAATATAGTGCACAACACATGAACAAGGTGCATGGGAACAGCTGGATGCAGGTATCTGACAAGCCCTGCAGCTAGAAGGGGAATCAGGAGAAGAGGAGATATTGCCTTTCCCTCTGAGCTGTGTTTGTTCTGTGAGCTTTCCAGAGCACTGCAGAGATCAGGTGCTTTTTGGTTGCTACTCTTTTTTTTTTTAACATCCTGTATTTTACTATTATATATAACAGCTTCTTAACCCAGCCTCCATAGGGTATGCCTTGCTGTGGGAGCTTTCTCTGTTCAGACTGAACAGTGTGTATAGATTTGTTGGTGACAACTTTTACTGTAAATGTAGACCAGCAAGATGGAGATATAACTTTTGATTTCAGATCAAATGAACATTTTATTCCTTCCTAGTTAATTGAGCCAATATAGATCAAACTCTCTAACGTACAGCTTTTTCTCTCCATGAATTAAATAGATTAATTTTTCTTAGAAAGCTATCACTAATTATATTACTGTACTGGGCTATTAATTCCTTTCCTCAAGAAGTTACTATTTTTATATAGCTACATTGGCCTGAAGTAATTACAGCCTCAGCATTACTTGAAGCCCTTTGGTTTAGCTCTCTTCTGCTGAAATTTACTGTTTCTACAAATGTGTTACAAATACTGGGAAGGAATATCAGTGCATAGAAGGAATTTCAATAAGCACAATAAGAACAATAGCTGAAGATGCCCCAACATGCTAGTATTCCCTTTTTCCCCTAAATAATCACATGGGGGTAATCAAGTTTGAGAAGAGGAAGAAAGTATTCACTACTAGTATGTGTTAGATTTCTTTTAGATGCTAGAAACCTTAAGACATTTATTTTATTTTGTTGACAATGGAAAAGTAAGATGATGACCTTATCATGTTGGAAGTCTGAGATTCCCCAGAGTCAAAAATTCACAATGCCAAAGGCTGAATTTCTCTTGTAGGTATTATTAGAATTGTACAATATTGGGCTGCTGTTGTGTGCAAGAGGTGGTGTTAGTGAAGTGCTTGCTGATTGTCTAATACCTTCTTTCGTAGAGGGGCAAAGCCTACTTCATCCCATGTGTAAGAAGGTAAATAGGAAGAACTGAAAAGGGGTTTGTCACCTGACAGGAAACTTTCTTACCTGAGTTTCATGAAAGATGTGTCAGGAAGACAAACCGGAGTGAATTTAATGATTTATGGATTAAATATCACTTTAATCAAGAACATGTCTTAAGTAGCCAGTTTAATCATTGTCATCAACTTCATCACCGTGATTGAAACCATCATTACTTTAGCAACTGATTAGCAAGAGCTGGGTGTGGTCTTTCTACTAATGCTGGAGCTGCCTGTTAGAAAGGTGTCTTTATCTAAAAGATCTCTCTGTCTTTTCGGATACTATTATACAGTATCTCTGTATAATCTGCCCTGGTGCTTTTGCTATGTTTTGCTAGAGAGTGTGTGGATTTTTCTTTAGATTAAACTTCTTTCAGTGTAATTCAAATTAATTACTGTTTTGTATTACAAATACCTAGATATTTATGCATAAAGCTTGTTGATAAAAGCAGAATGCAGAAGTCTGATTGTTTCTTAGGCTTTATAACCAAGGCCAAACAACTCATTAACTATTTAAACACAGTTTAAAAAAAAATCTAAAAGAAAGGTTTTCAGTTTCTGGAAGAAAACAGACCAAAAAAAATTGCATCTAAACAAAGCAAAATCCCAAAGCAATGTATGCTGGAGTGGACAGGTGGTTGATCCGTGGTCTGACAAAAAACAGTGTTGGGCAAACAATAGTCAGTTTTGAAGAAGGTATGAGGTAACCCATCTGGAATAAGAAGATAAACTGATTAGAAACATGATTCACGTCTAACACACCCCTGGGGTATTTGGAGCAGATAAAGTAAAAATAAGAATTTTTCCTTTAAGTAATTTAGAACTAGCCATGTAAGATATAAGCAGCAGCAAAGCCTTAAGAGGGTTTCAGGAGCATAAAATAGAGTTTGAGCGGCAACTGAAATAACCATGAACTATACAGCAAGGTACTTGTAGAGGTGATGAATTCAGTTGGCCAGAGACCTTGGAGAGTGGGGCTTTTTGTCAAACTGAAGATAAGAGTTATGCCTGGTTAGGAAAGCAGCCCTCTTGCTCTGACAAGATTATAACAAAACCTGAACAAAAAATCTCCTAAGATATTTCCCAGCACACAGAGGAAAATCAAGCAGCTCAGATGAATGTGAGAGACTTGAAGATCCGTAATCCAAGTGTGGTGATTTCTGGCATAAACTAGTGATATACTTCATCTGTTTTGGGATGGAGATTGGGGAAAGGAAGCCAAGGATGTTTTTGTCATTTTGTAGTAACCATCATGGGGAAAAGCAGTAGCCCTCCTGAAGAAGCAGCAAATACAAATAATGATGAGGGGCCCCTAGCAATGAATAGAAAAGTGCAGAGGGACAAAGAATTTCAATTTGGTTTCAGAATGTATGGAAAAAACACAGATTTGAAACGAAACAAAACCTTTTAATTTTCTTTATAGCTTACAAACTGAGCTTAATGACAGGCTGGACTGAAGAGGAACTGAGATGGAAAGGGGTATTTAATATATGTGGGGAAGGCAAGGATAGATAAAGGAGTTAAAAGAGTTCTTGGACAGGGAAATAAGAACTGGCTCCCCTACCTTTTTTCTTGTATTGAAAATCATGTTCTTGACATCGCAAAATACGTGGGAGACCACCTGAGACCAAGTGACCTGTGCTGATTTAACAGACCTAATGTCTTCCCATTTGGGGACAGGAGGACTTGTCAATACTGTTCAGCTTTACAACAGGCATTTCTCCAGTTGCAATGTCATCTTTCCAGTACTAAGTCTTCTGGGATGTTTCTGGCTCTTTGGTTCAGCGAATGGTGGGGTGCCATATGTATTGGCTGCTGAGGTATTGTGTACCTGTTTTCATTATTAGTAGGGTATTTCTCAGACTACTGGATTTTCCAGATCCACACAAGTGGCTTCCCAGCTGTTAAATATTTTGTGGGACTGAGTAGAGCTCCTCTAAACCGGAGTAGTGTTCTCTGCAATCATAAAGTACATGGAGATGATGTCTTTGAGCCTGAAGCTGACAAAGGGTATTTCATCAGGCTTCCTGCACTGGCACAGGTATCCTTCTTTGGTGCATAGAGAGTTGTGGTGTCACTGCACCTCTCTGCCCTCCTGACTGAGTAGGGCTGAGTGAAGGTGATGCAGCACCAATGCTGCCAGCACCCCTTCGAGGCTGTGCTGGGTGCATACTGTAACTTGGTCCTAGGCTGGCCCTGCTGTTACAGCAGAGCTGTGTTTGAATGAGGATAGTGGGAATCAGGTTTGTTATTGCTCATGTGTGTAGGAGAATTTGAACCAAATTTTGATTTTTCTTTGGGCTGATAATCTTTAGTACCAAAGGAGTATTCCTGCCATGGCTGCTGTCTCAAAATACATACTGAAATTTCATTTCTGTTGCTCCTTACTAGTGACAGTCTTGTCTTTCTCTTGCTTACCTTTCTTTCCTTGCCTGCGGGTGGGCTCTAACAGACGCACACACCTCCTTTCCACTGCGGTGATGCTCTCCATGTTGCCTTGAAGGAGCACTTGGTACAATTAAGTGGCTTTACATGGTAGTACCATTGTTTTGAGAATGTTTTGTAGTATGTGTGCTTGGCAATCACTGAAGCAGCAGCACCTGTGACTTTCTGGAGAGAGGAGAAATGAGCTGCAGACAGGCTGTGCTGGAGAGTGGCAGCCAGGCTTGGCACACCCTGGTGGCTGGCTATGCTGTGGCCATGGTCACTTCAGTATCCTAAAATGAGGAGTCCAGGTTTCTGTTCCCATGAAGGAAGACAATTAAACCTTCTAAATATAGCAACTAACTGTGGCAGCAGACTGCAGAAGTCCCAAAACCAGCAACAAAACACATCTGATGACTCCCAGTGGCTTGTCAGCAGTAAATAATCCTTCATGCGAGTTGACAGCAGCTCCCAGCTCTGGTGCCACCAGCCATGCTGATCCCTCTTTTCCAGAAACTGGACATGGGGGTTGTCCTAGACCACATGGATGGGAACCAGAGTCTACTAAAACAGTGATGAGGAGGGAGTTTACCATAGGACAAGGTAGCCCCCAGCTCTTAATTCTCTTTCAATTAATATTATTGGCAGTGAATTCACCAAATTAGTGGTCCTGGGCAGCATTGAGAAGGACAAGTACAGGGCAGGTCAGCCAGATTTATAAATATGACATACAGCTTTCTGAGCAAAAGGAGAGCATAGCTATGCTGTTGTGTCTGTACCTAGAGAAAGAATTAAAATGTTGCTTTAATTAAAAATGTTGTTTAACTTGTCTGCTTCTGCTTTGTTCATATTTTTCCAGTGTATTTCTTTCTAGATTTCTTTATTACTTCTATCTGTTTTAGTTGATCTAATTTTGTAGTCAAAATGAGCAGATGGAGAGGGATGTGCTATTCCCTAGCATGTTCTAAACTATATCAGCCCAGTGAGTTTAAGCATCAGTGCAAAAAACTGAAGCTAGAATCATAAACAATTGCTGTATCTAACACAAATGATGTCTCAGCCCGCTAATGGATTAGGCATATATTAACCTCCCACCAACACAGCAGAATTTCAGAAAGTTCATGCATATGCTGTCTTGTTAACCTGCTTAAAGAATAAAAGTATAGAATAAGGACTCTTATAGGTTGCCGTGAAAAGATATCATAGAATACTAGGTTGGAAGAGACCTCAAGGATCATCTAGATATGGTGCATTTGTAACAGGAGTATTTTTGTAGAAGGTGTTAAAATTACTGGAACATTTGAAAGCAAATCTACTGTTAACAATAACAAAAATAAATTCTTGGGGGAGGAGTGGATTATTAGGAGTCTCAAAGACAAATAAACAGCAGTATGCTACATTAAATCAGAGTTAAGTACTGCTAAGAAATTATCTGATTTTTGGTCACTTTTAGAATCATACATACTAAGTGCTTCCATCTTAGATGTGTAAACAGCTGATTATGTCATCCTTTTTTCTAAGGTTAAGGCAAGAAGTCTATCTAGGAGTTTCAGGAAATGGGGCTAAGAAGGGACATAGAAAAGGCAAAGTAACATCAACTCTTTCATCCCTTTTGATGGGTACGTGTTTAACTTTCCTTCAAAGCTTGTGTAATTTCCCTGGGCATTCTCTTCTGTTCATTTCAATTTTGAATCCTGTATTGCCTTTGCTGCAAGTGAAAACCAATTACTTAATTTGGTTTCTTAATCTCTAACATGCAGAGATTACCCTTTCCGACTTTGTATGTAGCTCCATAAGTATTTGAGGACTGTTATTAATCTCCCTCAGCCTGGGATGCCCCTGTCTCCCCAGAGGCATTGCTCTGGAACCACCTCACCTTTAAGACTCCCTTCTATGAAGGAAGACTTCAGTCAGTGCCTCCCCAGTTTTGACAATGAGAACTTGGTAATTACCAAGTGCAGAGTGTTTTACCAATAATTCAGCCTCCCTGTTGCAGTGGCTTCATTCAGCCCATGGTTCCTCTGTGTTTTATCAGAAAGTGTACCGAAAGGCTTGTGGTTTGGTGTTTTTTTTAAGTTATAATCAAGATACAACCTCTCCTGGGGCTTACCTACCTACAAGGTCTGCTGTCCTGTCAGGGAAGGAAATTGGACTGGTTTAGCACAGTTACTGTTTGACAAAACCATGTTTCTTGTTAGTACCTGGAGACCCTTGTAAAACTTAGCCCAAATAATTAAAGGAATTAAAGTGCAGAAATATCTTGATTTTTCTTCTGTGTTCCCACAAATAGTTTCTTCCTTCTAGTACCCTTTAAGAAAAGAGATATGCTGGTTAGCCCAGACCTCCTTCTTCCTCCCACCTTCGCTTTTCTCGGGGGGACTGTGCTTGAACTTTCCAGACCATATGTGAACTCTTAAAAGTAATGTTTAACAGTTTGGAGAGAAACTGGCTGAAACAGTGCCTTCTGAGACAAATTACATAAAGATCAAGGAAAGTATTTGCAAAGACAGGAGTATGGAAGCTAGTGTACCCAGTGGCAAGTATCAAGGGTCATGACATGCAGTGATGTAAAGAGAAATCCATAGCAGGCAGAAGGGAAATGTGACAGTTAAAATGGAGGCTGCTTGCCTTGCATGTGCTAATAAACCAAAAATAATAAACTGTAAACCTGTATGTGCTAATAAATAATAAGCTTTGTTCTATTTGCAGAGCAAAGGGAATAAAGCTGTTCTCTCTCAGTCAGTGTCCTGGCAGGCATGAGGGGTCTACTACAGGTCAGCACTGACAGTGCTCCCCCACCTCCTGATTGTGCCTTCGGGAGTTCATCCTGCCAGGGTGGACACTTCTACTGCCTGACTGGCACCAGGCTTTACTGTTCATGTGCTCTTTGGTGTAACCACACAGAAACTCCAGGCAATGTCATAAGCCACATATGGCTCTTTTTTTTTTTTTTTTTAAAAGAATGAGTTAAAGGATGGGTTCTGTGGACTTCAAAGAGAAGCACTACACCATAGTGATATTCCATGTGTATTTTAAAAGCATATTTCCATGGATACCCCATTAAAGTTATTCCAGATTAATTAATGTACTTGGAATTTATATTTTTTAATGTTCTCTGTGGGAGTTCCAGTTCAGAAATAAAGTAGTTTTACATAATTTTTAATGTGGCTACTGTTCTTCAGCTAATTCAAAGTGATCAATTTCTTAGACATTTTAAAAGTTTAAATAAAGATTAATAACTAAACAGAAACCTGAGCAGCATCTTCCACAGACTCTTCACAACTGCGGCATGACAAAATGAAGTTCCAAGAAATAAATGTTTGTCTCAGGATATCTAATGTGCAGTACACACTAAAAAAGCATAGTAAATGTGGAATCAAGGGTCTCTAAAGTAGCCTTAGGGAAAACTGGAATAATAACAATAAAAGACTCAACTCTTGTAAGCATTCTCATGGCTCACCAGTGATATGGTGCATACTGGAGATATTACTATATGTATACTATACATACTTCCCTGCAGAGATGGGGAGTTGGGAGGGAACAACTCTTCATATCATGATCATAACTTGAATGGATATGAGTATGATTGCCTCCTCTGCTTCAGTCAGTGGGAAATCACTCAGTCACACTTCTGAGGAATAATCTTACCTGTCCAGTTAGTGATCAAAACACAGAAAAAGCTGTTGAGTCCAGCTGACATAAATGCTTCTGAAAACCAGGACAAATTTTAGGTTACTTATCCTAACTGAAATAAAAGTTTTCAGTCTATCCTTCAGTAGTTAATAGAAAATATGCTGGTGCTAATGAATTGTTTTATCAGTGTTTTAACAATTACCCACCAGTGACCACCCAGGGAATAGATCCCCTGCATGACCTCAAAGAGTTGACTGAATTTTTCAAAGCGTAGGCATATTGTGGCACCAAGGATTATTTTTTTTTTTCATCGGATGTCCTTTTAGCACTTTATTTTGACATAGTTGGGTTGTATATGTACCCACTGATTTCCTCAAAACTTTTCAAGCAGCCAAAACCCAATGAAAATGTTACTTTTCCCCAAGAAGAAATACTAGCTATAGTTAGCTTTCCAGAAAATTTGTACTTTTCATAGGAGACAGCATGAGTGAAATCCTGCAGCTCGGGTGTGTGTGTACAAGTTACATCTTGGACTGCAGGGGTGGTCTGCAAAGAAAGGCTGGTGAAGTTACTGAAACTGCTGTAGATCTACGTCTTTGGTTTCCGCAGCTAAAGTTCCTCCTGCCCTCACCACTCCTTTTAGGAAGCTCTCCGGTCAGAGGATCACACTTAGTGCCTGCTGGGAAAATTGCATAAGATGATCTTGGAGAGCAGGGAAAGTAAAATCTTGGGGGCAGAGGGGACGGACAGGGGAAAGAAGTAAAGAATGTGCACAGAAAAGTTTATACACAGAAAGAATACCCTCCACATATTTCTATGATGGTTAGATTATTTCAGGAGTTTGACAGGTGACAGGCACTTGTTTTCCTAGCAAAAGTGGTAGGAAAGAGTGGTGTTAAGGTTGGTTGTAATGTTTTAATTTATTCTTAATTAAATCTTGCTGCATTCTATTTCACTTTCAAATTTTACTGGGTTTATGGGTCATTTGCAATTCAAACTTATATTCATGCTTAAGTTACTGTTTATGCATGTACTTTCTATGATTGCTAACAAAAATTTAACCCTGAGATTTGATAGGACTGCTTTTAAGTAAGGCCCAGTAAAAGTGTGTAGTTTGTTTGTTTGTTTTTAAATTTCAGATACTGTTGACTGCATTCAGAATTCAAGCTGAAAAATCAGGAGCTCTATTTTCTTCACACTGTCACAGTATATATTTTGTTCTGTGTCTTTCCTTTGGACTGTCAGCTGAAGAAAACAAAAGGAATGGGGAATGGACTAAAAGGTGTGGGTTTTTTTTTTTTTCCAAAAAAATTAATCGGAGTTCTCCTTGTATGTATTTGCTTTCAGTCACTAATCAAACAGTGAAATGTGAGAAAACTAGACTAATTTCAAGCACAGATTATTTAACTACTGTTTGGCTGTTGGGTATCAGTTTAAATGCCTTTGCCTTTTGTCCTCACAGTTTTGGAATAAAATCAATTGCATTTTCTTTGATGGGGAGAAAGAATAGGAAATCAAATGTAGAAGGTCAAAAATTAGTGATCATGATAATAATACTGGCAGGCTTCCAGCCGTGGAGACAGACTCATAGTCATCTTCTGCCAGCCCACTGATAGAAATTGTCCTTGATTGTAGCTTTCCTGTATTCAGCTGACTGTCATGACTCTGTATGCCTGTACCGACTCTTATCTGATGTTTGCATTCTATTATACTTGTAATACTTGGATATATTTGACGTAACATACCCTAATGCAGCTACAGCTAACCCAGGGTGTTCAGCTAAGCAAAGGCAAGTACAGCAAAGCACATCTTAGCTGTAGATGGTAAGGTGGGTGAGAAACTGGCTGGACCATTGAGCTTAAAGGGCAAGGAGCAGTAGCACAAATCACTATGGAAGTGGAGAAAAAAAAGTTTTATTTTGCTGGCTCAAAAATAATGGCAGGTATCACTTCAAGTGAAAGGAAAACACTATTATCAGAACAAGGCAAATAACAGATGAACCATCCTGAATCTAACCAGCCCACTGTGGGGTGCCAGGTACCCCCAGTAGCTGTTTGCATACTTGTTGATATAAAGCAGAGTTAAAAATTATATTCTGAGAGAAGCTACTGAAGACAACCAAAGGTTATACCTAACAGGTAGAAGTAAAGTATATGAAACATAGTATTTAAACTTATTTGCAATCACATTGGCATAGTCTGCACAATCCCCTGTATCTAGGACTAAAACAACTGTGTAAAGGAAAGGATTAATTCCATTAATACTCAGGTGGCCTCTTAGACAAAACTAGCTCCATCTGATTTCTCTACCTAATGCAGAACTGTGGACTTTAATGTGTCTCCGTCTGCCTTCAGTAATTTTAACAAAATGGATATTGCAGTCTATTCCCCAGAATCAAAAATTTTAGACAGTGAGACAGACCTACTCAAGTCAGAGTTTTGCATTGCTTTCTAATAACTGTGTGAAGTTAATTATAGAGAAAAATGTCATGTTAAGAATGAAATAACATCTCTAGCGTTTTCCCCTCTGTGATTCCTTGGGAAATGCTGGATGCCACTGAAGGTTTACATCCTAAGGTACTTCCCAACAAGGGTTTCTGCTAAACAATTATGAATATTTTGCAGACCAGTTGACTTCACTTGTGCATTCCTTTCCACAGTGTATGTTTGCATTTTGTGGATTCTGCAGAAATATGGGAAAATATTAATTTAAAAAGGGTAAAATCCCAGTTTATATCTTGCCTTGAAGAACAATGTTGTCATTTAAATACTATGGTGACAAAAAAAATGTAGCCACTGAAATTCATGGATAAACTGTGGCCAGCTGAGTTGGGGCAAAAAAAGTAATATGAGGATTTGGGGTTCTCCCTGCACAATGTACCTCTGTCAGAGTATGCTTTTGGTAAAGCGACAGCTTATTTCTCTGGCCCAGGGGATCATAAACACATCTGTCTTTAATGGCCAAACACAGCTAGCGTTAGTGGATTCCAAATCTGTGAATCTGCATTGTAGTGCAGGAGGCCATCATAAACCTGTCCGTTGATTCAGATACTGATAATATGTGCCTTGCATGACCAACTCCCTCAGTGCAACTCAGCTTCAATATATGGAATTATGTTTGTTACATTTACTTTAATGGCTTGCTTAAAAAAAAAGTGTACTAGTGCCTCTCAGGGCTTATATTTTTCTGATTTTTTTTTTTTTTTTTGGTATGTGTTTGTGTAGACAAACAGTGTTGTTTGGTATATATCAACTAAATAAAGAGGAAAATCACCTGGGGAAATCTTGTCAGATTCTGGCTAAAGGCCAATTTCAAACATGTTTGTGGCTGCAAATTCATTGCAGAAAGCAAACAAACAGTAGGCAGAACATCCAGGAGCAGAACAAATTAACGTCTGTTAAATTCCATCAGGGAAGCCAGTACAGCAAGGGAAAAGAAAAGCTAGGAAAGTTTGACTTTGAAGCTTTTCTAGAGAATATCTTTAAAGATGGGTGGCCACAACTTCTTTCCAGATGACAATGAATGTACAGACTCAAAGGTTTTACGGTGGAGAAGGTGGAGCTAAACAAAAATAAGCTCAGGGTGCCACTTGCAGTGACAGTTATCTGTAACTATTCCCCTGGGACATGAATTAAAGCACTGCTCCAGGTGAGTAATAATAAAGCTAGCATTTGAAAGTGGAGGGAGGGAATGATGTTTTTCCTCTGAGTACTTGAATCTGGAGCAACTTTGGTGGTGGGAAATGTAGAATCCTCCCTTCTGCAGCAGGTGGGGCAGAGGGCCATACACCGAATTGCACAACAGAAGCCAGGCTCCAAATGTTTGCAGAAATTTAGAGGCACTTAGGTAAAAATAGGCAAGAAAAATTAGTATCTTGGTAAACACTCCTTTTTCATCCCCCTTGTAGCAAATGTGCTTAGCAAGAGATTCATACTGAGTTCTGAAGGACTTTCTGTCAAGTACAATTATCAGGAAACACTACATCTGCACAGGTATCAAAGCTATATTTGCAGAAATTTGTCTTCAGAGGACTTTTAGATGGAAGATGTTTGTGGAGTTCCTTTATGTGTTGTTTCAAGTTTCTTTTCTTTGTGAATCTTCCAGCAGTGGTACATGCTCTCTGTTTAAAGGCAAGAGTATTTCAGCAGACTTTTTAAAAATGTCTCTGGCAGCTGCATTGTATTTATTTACTTTGTTTTTTCTTTCTGTCTTCAATTGAAAAGAAAGGCAGGAAAGTGAAACAAAGCACAGAAATTAAGCAGTCTGTCACACTGGAAACATCTTAAACATAAATAATAAACTTTATTGACTAGGTAATTCTCTTTGGTCTTGCTTTTCATATTTTCCACTGTTCTCCCTTAAGATAGTGTTGCCCAAATACATGGAAAATGTTTGTCTTGATAAACTGAAAGAAGCATTACATTTGCATTAACAGACAATCAGGTTTGAAAGCATGTCAAAAATATTGTGAATGCTGTTAGAAAAGCAAAGGCATTTTTTCTAACTATCTGAAGACTGATTTCTATTCAGGATAAGATTGGGATGATATCAAGAAATGCATATTAATTGCCATCTTTTTCATGGCACGTGTATTGCATGTTGAAGGTATCCTTTCTGTTGATTAGTCTTTAAGGACTTTGGTGTTATATGTAGATCAAATATTGGTACCCACTCTATACATCAATCTATTCTTATGTCTGTGTAACCCATCACAACAATGACTCCTGGTTGATTAACTGAGCATTTTGTAAAGCACAGGGAGAAAAAAAGAGGTGAAATGGATTTATTTCCCATTTTTGGACTGCTCAGTAGCCTGCAATTCAAACATGCACCACATAATCTAGTAAGAATTAAATGTCATTGTTTGAATGTAAGAGGAATGATCCACTGAATTCAAATTATGAGGAGCCCTGAATTGCTTTCAGCTGTCCTTGCAGGTGGTCACCATTCCTAATGATGAGTCAAGTGTCCATGTATGTTGGCAGAGCACGAGCAGAAAAGGTGGCTTGTGTCTGCAGGAAATCAGGTGTTAATTAACAGGGGCACTTGGTGTCTTGTGTCTTGGAGCCACAGCCAGAATGTCTCCATCACTACTGTGCCAAGGAAAGTGCTGTTCAGGTTATTTCAGAGAAACCGTGTCATGTTTGCTTTAAGGGCTGGAAGCAGGAGCATTGAGCTATTTCCATTATGTTTTTATGTAGTTTCCCCAGTGGAAATAGTAAGTCATGCTGCTGTTGTACCCTTACCTAGTTCTCCTGTGCTGCTGCAGTGCTATCAACCCCCCTGGGTACTTGTGTAGACTCCAGTGGGATCTGGCTAGGGCTATGAATGTGCAGAGGAGGATGGACTTCCCCAGTGCAGGAGTATCATCCATAACCAAAGCAGAAAGCAGAAGATTTCTCCACCCATAACTTCAAACTGAATTAATCTAAGACTTGAATAGAGCAGCTAAAAACCTGCTGCTGTATTCAATAGTCAATGAATTATATTCTTTGGGGGGAAAAAAAAATCTAATTCAGTCCCTAAATGTCTGCAAGCATCACCTTGCATAGGCATAAAATCTTGTTCTCCAAAATTCAAATGCGATTTGCTGAGGTTCAAAGCTGCAGCGGGATGACTCGTTCCTCTACCAGGCAAAACCGTCACCGTGTATTTTGTACTGTCAGTACAGTGATGTAAGTGAAGAGGATACATGACAGAGCAGGAGGCACGATCTATTGCTCATACTTCAAGACGTGGATCAGTCAAAGATAACTTCAGGTAAGAGAGAAACCTCTTCTCTACGTATTCAATGTCTAGTTATAAATTTGAGGGCTCTAACTCCCTCTTATGAACCAACATTGACTAATGTGTTTTTCCTACATACAAGTGGGCATTTATCTGTTCATTCTGCTCACAGTACACACATTCACAATCTTGATCGCAGACAAGGACTACCCTCTTCCAAGACTCTTTTTTTTCAAGTACAGATTGACTTTAAAAGTCTGCAGAGTATTCTGTGGCTGTTCTATCAAATAGCACTCCAGACAGCCATGGAGCAGTGTTCTTCACAATCCAAAATTTCAAGAGATAATTTCATAAGAGAAACAAATTAATAGTGTGGAGTTTTTTGTCTCCTCACAGGCCATTAATATGGAAAATATGATGAGAAGGACTGTTTATAGTTAGAGCTGAGTTCAGGTCACTTTATTTCCTAGGTAGTGCAACCACATGCTTCTAAACAGATCTCCTTATTTTTTAGGCTTTGAAGGAACAGTATTCTGGAGGCCATGGAAGCTATATGCAAAAGCTTGTATGGCTTGTGAAAGGAACTGTTGTTTTAAGAGGGTGAGAAACGTTAGAAGCCTTTAATTTCAGCAGTGCAAATTGTCAGTGCTTATAGTACACTACATTAAATATAGTTTGTGTCGGTTCGCTTTCAAGCCAAGATAACAACCTCACAGGAAACTGGGCTTTTACATCAATTAATTTAAAACTGATACAGCTCCAGTGCAGCCTAAGTAAGGAGGCACTTGCCCCTCATGCTTCTAGGCACTTGATGAAACCTGCCCTGGAAAGATGAGCGAAGGCCAAGTATCAGTCAATGCTAATTCTCTGCTGCTGCTCCTGCAGGTAGCTTGTAAAGAAGATACAGAGGCTATTTAATTTCAGTGTCCCATAACAGCTTTATAATAAGCTATGTGTTTCTGTAATAATTTAGTTTTAATTCTATTATGTTGTTCAGGCTAAAAAGATAAGAAATAAAAATCTTACAGGCATATTTCCCTTTAGTACTCAGCTTTTTTAAGGCTGAGGGAACAGGACAGGAGGGGCATGAAAAAAATAAAATAATTGAACTAAATCTCACTGACTTGAGCCATAGCTGTGGAAGCGGGTGAACCCATGCAACTATTAAACATTTTGACACCACACATGGCACTAAAAATAACTTCCTACCATGTGTGAAATTCCTACAGTACAAAGTGAAACAGTGGCATGAATAATGGGTAGCAGGCTCTGGAAAGGGTCTTTACTATTTTGTAGCTGTAGCTTGGTAAGCTACAGCTTTGCTCCTTCAGGTTCTGCAGCCTGACATAGGAGTCAGCTGGCACTATGCTAGGGATTAACAGACTGTTGTGGTTTTGTTTTTTTTTTTTTTTTCATGGAGACTTTCTGCCCCCTCACTCCCCCAGTTTGGCAGTGGGTAGAGCTAACAAGCGTACAGCCTGAGGTGATGTGGTTGAGGCTGAAAGACTCAAGCCCTTCTAAGATGCAGCAGGATTCCTGAAAGCTGCTGTAACTACTGTGCTGTGTATCAAAAAGCCATAAACTGCAACTTCACAATGGGATGTTTATTCATGGTGTTGTGTAGCTGTGAGGAGAAAGTTAACAATGGAAGAAAGTGTTACTTACTTTGTTAATACTGTAGATGGTATTTTAAAAAAAAAAAAGTAGTTGGCACAGGCTGCAGGACTTATTAATGAACATGTCAGTTCATTCCCAAATGCTTTGTACATCTCGAGTTGTTTTTGTCCAGCTGCCTCCTGCATATCCAACTTGAACATTCAGAAATACAGGCAAAATGCAGTGCATTAGTGTCATGCTTCTGGGACTCACCTCCTACTTACTTAATGTAGGGATCTTCTAAAGGCCTGTAAACGCAGAGGGGGACATGACACAGCCAGTGTAGATATGGGGAGATATTCAATGCCTTTTACTAAACCTGAGAATATCCCTGCTGGTAGGCCACACACAGCATTGTTTCCTTTGTAAACTGGTTTTGGAAAAGTTTCAAGATTGTGTTAAAGATCCTTTATTTGTAGCTGTGCAGTAAGGGCTTCATAATCTATATCCAGCTATGGTATTCAAAAACTGCTTAACTCTACAGTCTGTGGGACTTCTGCATATGAAAAGCTAAGCTCATCCTCATGTTCTAGAATAGTTTCCCTGTGCTGGATATGCCCCAAGCATATTTTGAGCACAGGAATTGTTCCCTGTGTGCAAGCAGTACATCTCAAAGAGGACAATCCCATCAGATGGGACTGGGCTTTGTTTCGTGGTTAGATTAGGAAGAACAAAGGTGTGTGTTATCAAGTCATAGAGGTGTTCAGTACCACAATAAGAAGATTAATGGGGAAATAAAATAATGAGACTAGGATACATAAAACTTTCAACCAACCAGGCCTTGCCTCTGAGACTTTGCACTATTTACCTGTGATGCTTACGGGTGAGGCTAAAGCAGAAGAGAACTATCGGAGCTCCGTCTTGTTCAGGCAATTTGGATTCAACAGCTCCTTCTCATGCCCTCCTCTTGGCTCATGTTGCTGCTGTATGCACCAGCTGAGCTGGGGAAGGGGTTGGGCACAGGGTCCCTGTCCTCCTCGGCTCTGTCATGCTTGTCAGTATATACTCAGCCCTCTTTGCAAGTGTACTTGCTAGGGTGTCAAAGACTGATGAAATCCAAGCAAGAATCCAGCCAAATCACTCCAGAGATACCTGCTGACAGCAGGAAACTCCTGATTACACTGTTAATGAGCATACTGCTCAGATTTTTAGTCCATTTTGCTTTGCTCTTTCCTTGTTTAATGCCCACGATAAACGGGCATTATCAGGAGCTGGAGTGCAAATGTAGGAGTCTATAATAAACTTGAGGCTCTAGGGTATGTTTTTGCTAGAGAGGAGATAACAAATTGATTTCTTTTGAAGTATCTCATCTGAGCTTTGAGCAATTGAGAGGTTTTTCTTGGCAGGCACAAAAAGGACTCTCTTTCAATCACGGCAGAGAGATGGTTGTGCAGAGGAGACTGCTGCTCAGCTGAGCCACAGCTGCTGCTCACCCACAGACAAGCTTGATGAGCAAGGTGAAGGCTGCTGCGCCACCAGCTCTCCTTGCTAGTCTACTTGCTGCCCCATGTATTCCCAAAGTCCTTTCCCATTCCTTCCCTTTCACATAGGTGCCTGAGCCGCCGCCTCTTCTCTGACAGAAAAACCACTCTTTTGCAAGTTTCTAGAGCTTTTTTTTCAAATTGGTTACCAGTCATGATACGAGTGGCAATATTTAAAAAGTTTGCTGCCTTGAGATCACACTTCCATTATCACAGGCTCATTCGGGACGAAGCTCGTAGCAGAAAGCCAAGGGTCAGTATATTAAAGCAGAATGCAGTAATACATTCAGTTGGTAGGCTATCTTGATTTCCATATAAATGCAGAGAATTACATTCAACTGTGCACCTTTCAGGCAAATGACATGCTAATGGTGAAGTAATTTTTATGTTGCTTACTTTGTTTTGATTTAGTTATTTAGTAAATGGAATTCTCTCTGGCGTTCTTGCCATTCTGTCTTGCTGTACCAATGTCTGAGCAGGGATAACTTTAATTGGAATTAATGACTAGCAACAGCACTTAATACAGGTCCTTGCGTTTAAGTGTTAGCAAGATAAATCTTAGAAACCTGAATTCCTAAAGCCATCAGAGATGTTTAAAATGCCCTCTACTGCAAACTAATAGTAATCTACAGTTTGGTCTGTTGTTCTGAGCTATAAAGGATGCATCGCTCCTCTCCTACATATCCTTAGCCTGGCCCACAGTTGCACCTTGATAGCACTAAACCAACTTCTAACAAAAGAGGGTTTTTTAGTAGTAATGTGCTGTCAGAGCCTGACTTTTTTTTTTTTTTTTCAGCCATTTCCCAGCCTTGGAAATGGCATGGCTTTTCTTAAACTCCTTTGGTACTTAGGGGTTCCACGTAACCACAAGCACTATCCTGGCTTTATTTCTAGCAAGCTTTATGATAAAGGTAATGATAAATTTCTGATTTTTTCCTTTAAATAATTTTTACATTTGGTCATGTGTTATGAGTACAGAGTGACATCCTAGAAGATGGTATGTTTACCATCTTACCATGTTCTTTCGTATAAATGAGAAAAGAGCATAGACTGCAGGTTACTATGCACAGACAAATGAACTACAACTCGGAAGGGAAAATCATAAATTGTAGCAACCTTCTCCTTTGCCAGAGCACTGCTGGGATGGTGGTGGATGGGAGAATGTGGGCCTCTGCTAATCATATCTGGAGCAGGCATTAAGCTATGTGTGGCTGATACAGCAAGTTTTCCTATCGCAGCTACTTTGTGCAGGGAGCTGTCAGGACTGCTGCTCCAGACAGACCCTGGTGCTGCCCCAATGCAGTGTGTACCCCTAGAGCATGGCACTGGGGTTTGTGTGCAGGTGTAGCCCTTTAGTAGTGTGTGCCCTGCGAGGGTGGCTGTGATGGTCAGCAGGTCATGACCAGCGGCAGCTGAGGTGGAGGGAGGCTGCGCAAAAGTCAGGGACATTTAATTTTTTGTGTGTAGCATCTGCTGCAGTCAGTTTGAGGACTGTGGTGACAAGAAACATCAGTGATTGCACAGCTAAAACTCTTACTTGGAAAACAGCTGGTGGTAACCTGCAGGAAACGGACAAAAAGGTTTATCTGTCAGGATGAGTATTATCTGGTATGTAAAGCAGTACCTCTCCCCAGCGACCTCATTGGCAGGACAGGATTTCCAAGGCAGATCTCAGCCTTAACTTATTTCCTGCTAACAGTTTGTATCTTGTATTAGTGGCTTTTATTATCCTGTAGGTGTTTCTCCTCTGTAACATAAGCAAGCTGTCTTTCCATAGATAATGCTGATGTGAGTAATGCATCTGAGGGTGGGAGGTGCCCTGAATGCCAAGCAATAGTTCCCTCTCTGGCAGAATGCAAGATGTCATTTTCTTGGGATGCTGCTTTGTATGTTTGTCACTATGCAGAAGAGCAGTCAAAAAGCAAGACTTGTAGCTAGTGGGGTGTTCTCTAAAAAGAAGCAAACCTCACCCTGCCCCCAGATCATGAAGGCCTCCAGGAAATATTTGCTTTGGGAGTGCCAGCAAACACTTTCCAAAATTAAATATGCTCCAAAGGCTTCTGAGCCACAAACCTGAGCTTGTTGCCAGCTTCTCTGCTACTGCTTCTCAAACTTGTTCTTAATTTCATTGGTCCTGGTTCAGTTTCTAGTATATAATTCAAAACAGTCACATCAACAGTATAATAAAGCTTTTCTTATCTCTAAAATTCTTTCCTACTGCCTTGTTCCCAGAAGATACTGCTGATGTTCTGACAATTAAATATATAGAGTAGCCTTAGAGTTCAAATATGACTCATGGTATGTTAACTTACTGATATAGTAAACCTAAAAGTGAAGAAAGGAAAAGCTAATAGTTTGCCTTTTATAATGCATTTTTTGGATTGTTTGAGGTTAAATAATGCAAATGGCACATAATCATAAATTGTTTTTTGTCAGAAAACTACCTGGACAAAGGGAATCTAAACTTTTTAAGAAAAAACAAGGTTTCTTTTTTATGAGAGGCTCTTGCCATTACCTTTCCTGTTTCCTTCTCCCCTAATATTTATTACTGAGTTTTGTACAATTAGGAAATCTATAAGAGTTTAACAACTTGGGTAGTTTCTAATTTACACAAACATTCAGCTTGTTTTATGGGAAAACGTTTTTCCTTTGTGAGATTAAAATAATACATTTCTTTTTGTAAAAGAGAATATGAAGGCATTTAATTTTCCTATAAAGAATACAAAGGGAGATACAGAATGGCAAAAAAGACACACTGAATTTCCAGTGAAAGTCCTGGTAGCCTGAGCACCTGCCTTTATCACTGCATGACCATTGCAGACAATGAAACCCTGTCTCTAAGCTGTGAAGGGAGTTTTCTTTAGTTTCCAGACTACAGACTCTCTTATAAAATGCAACTACACATATAAAAATATCATATAATGTGCCTTGTTCTCTGCTCATTACTTGCATATGTTTTGTGTTGCTGCTGGCCATTGTCTGCTGGATTTTTATTCCCCTAGGGATGTTTTCAATGCCTTTTCCATTTTTACATGTATCACTGGACAGAGCTTACATTTGGTGCCTGCACTTTCATCATTTCCAACTCCAGAAGGCCCACTAGAAATATGAGTGAGAATCATTAGGAAGATCTTCAAGGACTATTCAGACAGAAGGATAAATCACACTTAGGTCTCTTCCAGTTTTCAACTCTGCTATCAAGCATCAGCATCCCTCCTTTTGTCTTCCTGTTGAGAGTCAGAGAGACCCAGAGTGTTTTGACTCTGTTCTGCTCCTCTGGCTTCTCTTTCATGATATTTTCTTGTATCATGACTTGAATTGCAAATAATAGGATTGCTTATATGAAAGGATGCATCTTCACATGAGAAGCCATGTATTTGGACTCCTTGAAAATGGCTTTGTGGCATTTCACATGCTTTGTCAGAAGTTCAGGATGTTCCATTTATAAATTTGATTTCCAGCTAAAATATAAATGTGTCTCATTGATCATCCTTGGAAGTTTAGAGTTAAATATGTGAATGATCCAATGCTTCTTGACTATGAATCATTATATGATGCCCTGGTTTTTCTTTCTAAACCTCTGGTTGTGGTAAACAAGGTGTTTAAGGGAGAGAGGGGAGGAAAATGGGTAGAATATGACCTTCCTACTAGTTGCACTTCAGATGAAATAATATTCCTGCAAGGACATGTTTCTGTTTGAGTTTCTACCAAGCTGTCAACATTTAAGTTTTAATACAATTCTATTTAACTCTAATATTATTTCTTTTCAAGTTCAATTAGATATTTTTTTGGGTATTCTAATAAGATATTCCCCTGGGAAACACATTTGTCTCCTTCTGGAGGCCAATATTGTTTAAAGAACCCCCGAACCTTTCTTGTCTCTCTCTGTCATGGCGCAGAGAAGTTCCTGCTGTGGGAACCTGCTTCTTGCAGCCCTCTCACCTGATCTTCTTTGGCCATTGCTGTGGGATCAGCTCATGATCAAAAAATGCATAAAGTTAATAGCAAGTCCTATGCTGGATTCAGACTTTTGTCTGGACCTTGAGAGCTGATGTTGTCTATCCTGTGTAACTAGTTCAAATTACTGATTTGAAAACAGGGGCTTCACTCATCTAAATGCAGGTATCCACACTTAGGGCAAAATGCATTTTCCCAAACAGTCACCTGCATTTCGCTGTTATTCATCTGCTCAGATGCTATTTCAACATCCTGGCAGCAGAAAGCACTACCTCTCCTTCACCTGTTGACAGAGCATTTTTGCTCACTGAGTAACTTGGGTATCTCACGGGACAGATGCAGTCTGGGAGGGGCAAGGTACCATGGGGCAGATGCTTCACCTCCATTGCTGATTTAAATCAGAGGAAACAGAGGACCAGAAATTGATTTGAGAATGAAAGATTAAAAGCACTTTGCTGGCTCTGCTCTCAGGCGAGCAGATGCCACGCATTTGCCTGGCAGGCATTATCCGTGAACAGAGGGGCCATCCTAGAAGGCATGGGGTTAGTGACACTCGTGGCATTCATAAATTTCATTTGCCACGTTTCTTCAGTGATGGGGTAAGGAAGATTTACTATTTGTCATTTTCATCTGTTAAGGAAAAAGTGCTTCATCTGATGCTGGTTTTGTCATAAATACCAAGCTAGAGCAGAAAAGCACATATTAATTAAAACAAACAAACAAACAAAAAACAAACAAACAAAAACCCACAAAACTCAAAACAAAACAAAAAAAACCCCCAAAAACCCAAAAAATGTAATTTTGGACAGTCTTTTCCAAGATGAAACTTTTCTTTGCTGAGATACTTGTAATGCAGCTTTCGTGTGGAAAAACAATTAAAATAATATGTGAGCTGGTGACTGCCCACTGAAGAAGAGATGGCAGCAGTATTCAGGGACATGAAACCATTCTATGGTACTTTGATAATGTCTATATCAGTTTCTATGCTCTTATTCGACTGCTGTCAAGGCAAAAGTACTTGCTTCACCTTATGGCAGGTGTCTGCTTCTCCTAGGGAAGACAGAGGTCTCAAAAGAAGATAGGAAAATAATTTCAAATTCCCTTGGTCTGCCTTTTACTTTCAGTCCTCCCCCCTCCCACCCTCCCCAATGTGATAATTTGCTGTAGTCAACCTCTTCTAGAGAACTATTTTCTTTCATGCACTTGTCATGTTTCCATAGCTTGGATCACCTGGGAACACAGCCTCATGCTGCTTTGGGGACTAATTGCGCAGGGTAATTACTGAATCCTCAGCCCTCACAACGATTGTTTTATAATTCCCTACTTTACAAGCTGATCACATATATGCTTTCTGAAACAACTGTGCAGAGGAAATAGTTCCCTGAAACCATCACTATTTCTGTCACATGGCACAGGAAGAAACAGTTGCTGGGTTGTGAGCAGCAGCAGGCTGCAGGAGAGGTGGGCTGGCTCCATGCGCCATCTCCAGCACACCACAGGCCTGCCGATGGAGCAGCTTTGGATGCCATTTGTATCAGTGCAGTTGATGAGCTCTTCTGTTTTAAAGCGAGAATGGTGGAGAAACACTCTGTAACAGAGCTCTGATGCTCCACAAAACCTGCATCTAAGGGCTTGCTGTAGATGGAGGGATGAAACTGGGTTTTTAATTAAAAACGAAAGGAGCTAAAGGTGGGGGTGTGTGTGGCTCCATCAAAATCCTTGCCTCAGGCTTTTTCTCGGTGCTTTGGAAGTTTGAATGGATACAGCAATGTGTGTGTTGGAAGGGCGACTACATAGGCAACCATATAAATGTGATGGAATGAGAATTTAAAACTGTGAATGTGCAGTGGTTGTGTAAATGACAGACTATAGATTGGGTTTTGCTAAAGATATTAGCATGACAGTTGAAGCAGGCTGACAGTGTTGTTAAAACCAACTCTGGAGCGTTTGTACAGGGCAATCAATATCCCTTCTGGCTGCGGTTCCCAATGTCAAGTGAAGAAAATGTTTTAATAGAAATTCAGTTTAAATGTCTGAAGTAGAAGAGGTATTTGTATTTCTCATGGTAACAAATGTGATTTTTCTCTTTGAAAGTGTGTGTCAGATGAATTTTTTCTTCATAGGAAATGGAAAGCCTATTGTAATAACTGAAAAAACAGAAGTAATTGTAGGGCACTGGCAAGTGAATCAAACATCAACCAAAGCTGATTAGCTAAGGCAGAGGAGTGTCTCATGCCTCAGGATGACAGCTTGTGGGATACAAACGAACACGTGTGTATGTGTGTGTACATGTGCAGCCCGAAATAGGAGCAAAGTGAGCTCAATAAGTGAAACATAATATTTATAACCCTATCCCAACAATTTATAACATATCTGCCTCCTACTATAGAGAGCAGAACCGTAAGAAAGAATATTTCTGAAAGCTAGGAAATACTGTTTGTAAATGAATGTGTTCTAGTAAATGCTTTTTTAACTGCTTTCAGTACCCATGTAATGTGCAATAAAAAATAGTTTTCAATATAGAGATGGATTTTCTAGAAAGATTTTTGCTGCTTTAGCTAATGGTACCTGTGTGAATTCTGTGGCAGATCTAGACAGCACAGTTTGGTTTCTGGTTTTCATTTGCATTTTAAAGGCTAAAAAAGAAAAAGCATTCTTTCTCTTGCACTTCTCAGGAGTGTACCTCTGATAATGCAGTTAATGTAATACAGGAATGTGATGATAGCTTAGCATTGCCTTGCTGGAGAGGCTATAAATAGCCTATATCTGGGTACTGTCATCAATGAGGTATTTGATAGTTTGAGGGCTATTCATCACTCAGCCACTTTTGAAGGCTGTCTTCATTTCACGGTATTTGCACGAGTCGGTTTTTAAGTGATGTGGCTCCCTGATCTATGAAGGGCTTCACAATACTATTTCTTCCTGTTAGAAGTGAGATGGGAGAAGGGTTAATGGGTTGCTTTTAGATTTTCACAGTTATTAACATCTACCATTTATTTTGTATCAATGAGAAGTGGCTTAGTACTCAAGTTTAAGAGTGATGACCTAACTGCAAAGAACAGGGTCTTTTCTCCAACCTAAAACTTAACACACTTTCAGCCTCTTTTGCATTTACTTTATTTTTACCTAATAACGTATTAGAAAGTAAGCTAAAAGGCTAGAAATCTAAAAGGCCAGATTAATTATGGAAAGCTTGTCTGTTCATATTGTTCATGGCTGTGAAGGAATAACATGCCCCTGCTTGCAGACCGAGCTTTGTTTTACCAGCCAGGGAGTGCATTGCCTATCAGCCGCTTGCATCCGGAACACAGCCCTGTCTCCAGAGAGCTCTGCAGGAAAAAAGTCCAGAGTCAAGGCTTGTACTTGAAGCTGCGTTGATCCAACTCCACCAAGCACATGAAAGGAATTGTGGCAAATTCCTTCACCAGACAGAACAGTGCCGTTTACAACAAGATGTGATCTTCGGAAATCAATCAATTTTGTACTTTTCAGTAAATTCAGACTGCTCCCAATTAAATTGGAAAAATTGACTAGCATGGAAGTAATTCTTCTAAGTAAATTTCTGCCTAGATCCCTGCAATAATGTCAATGCAGATTTCATTAACATTTTTCATTAACAGGACTTTCATTAGGAATGAGTTTTAAAATTTGCTAATTTGTCACACTGAGGACACCCATCATTCTATCTATAGCCTTTCTAGATCTTTCCTTTTCTTTCTTTCTGCTTGTATTAATAAGCATTTCTAAACTGCCTGTTAGTGTAACAGTCTGGCACACTTTAAAAATTACAAAACCAATTTTGTTTTCTTTATATTTGATTAGTCTCTTAATCTTCTCTTTAATTACTTTTAAGCATATTATCCTTCTGTTTTTTTAATAAAGTAGTGGTGACAATGAAAGTCTAATCACAGATGGTCTCTAGATATTGGACCCTGGCCGTGCCATCTCTTATATTTTTGAATACATCTTCAGACAAAAGCATGTGCCACAAGAAGAGAATATGTCCAGACCTGCACACTGAAAGGACTGCCAGATTTCTGAAAAGGCAACTTCCCAGCAAGGGATCAGGGACATCTAATGTGAGTGACAGACAAATCTATTTAAGAGAATTATCCCACTGTTTAAGGATCCATCTATTTGAGAAGGATCCTGTTCACGGTGAGTGGCTGCCAGACACATCACTATTCAGTGTCCGAGACATCATGGCCTCTGCCTTGAGTCTCTTCCAGAGCTCTGCTAAACTTTGTGTGCTGGTGGGTTGCAGACATTCTTTTGACCATAAGAAGAGGGATCTCTGAGGCAGCAGGAGAAATTAAAATGTGGAAATTGTGGACGTCTGAACATTATTCTCTTGGTGAGTTACTCTGAAATTCACAGAAAATCTGAGTGAGGGTTAATGTGTATTTTTTTTGTCTTTAAGGTACGGCTTATTTTGGCTCAACTCTGCACTAATGAACTAGAAAACATTCCAAGAAAAAGCTTGAGTTCTGCTAAAATATTCCTTATTCTTTTTACTTTCTAATGCAATCATTCTGTGTTTTGTTTTCCTGAAGCCAATGAACTTATTTGCCTGAGATGGTCTTGATTAAGATGTTGCCACTGAAAATATCGGTCCGAGTTCAGTGATCTTTCCAAGAAAGGATAACATACCCTTACATTTTGTCACTGTATATCATGTTGCATATAATTAATTGAGCATGCTCACAATAGAGGTGGTTGATTCTTTACTATCCAAAATGGTTTTTTTAAGACAATATTTTCCTAAAAAGGAAAGTCTTGCTATTAGAAAAAATTTAAAATTCAGTAATTTGGATGAAAAGTTGCACCTAACAATTGGAAATTTTCTGTAATAAAGTTCCTCCTTTTTTTTTTCGAGCTGACTCAATCTTTGGATGAAGAAATCAAAATGTATGCCAGTGTGGGGAACTGGTCACACAGGGTTTCCTACAGAATGTACATAGTGGGTATGATTAAAATGTACATCCTTTCTTTATTGGAATGTGTGTGATGTTTCACAATGGGTGATGATATATATGTTTATGGTGGGTTGACCCTGGCCAAAATGCCAGGTGCCCACCAAAGCCTCTCTATCACTCCCCCTCCTCAACTGGACAGAGAAGCGGGGGGGGGGGGGGGGGGGGAACACAACAGGCTTGTGGGGTTGAGATAAGGACAGGGAGATCACTCAGCATTTACTGTCACGGGCAAAACAGACTCGACTAAAGGAAAATGTAATTTATTACCAATTAACTCAGAGAGGAGTAATGAGAAATAAAACCAAATCTTAAAACACCTTCTCCCCCCACCCCTCCCTCCTTTCCTGGGCTTAACTTTGATCCTGATTTTTCTCTGTCCTCTTCCCCCAATGGCACAGGAGGAGAAAGAGGGAATGGGGGCTGTGGTCAGTTCATCACACTGTTTTCTGCCGCTCCTTCCTCCTCAGAGGGAGGATTCCTCACACGTTTCCCCTGCTCCAATGTGGGGTCCCTCTCACAGGAGAAAGTCTTCCATGACTTCTCCAGCATGAGTCCTCCTATGGGTTCAGTTCTTCATGAACTGCTCCATCGTGTGGTGTGCAGTCCTTCAGGAACCAACTGCTCCAGCATGAGCCCCCTTCACGAGGTCTCTGGCAGCAAACTTGCTCCAGCGTGGGCTTCTTTCTCTCTCCACGGGCCACAGGTCCTGCCAGGAGCCTGCTCCGGTGCAGACTTCCCATGGGGTCACAGCTTCCTTCAGGTATCCACCTAGTCCGGCGTGGGGGCCCCACACGGGGTGTAGGCAGTCATCTGCTCCACCGCCCATGGGCTGCAGAGGGACAGCCTGCCTCACTATGGTCTTCACCACAGGCCACAGGGGAATCGCTGCTCTAGCGCCTGGAGCATCTCCTCCCCCTCCTTCTTCACTGACCTTGGTGTCTGCAGGATCTTTCTTTCGCATATTCTCACTCTCACTTGATGCAATTACTGCTGCACAACAACTTTTTCACTCTCTTAAATACGTTATCACAGAGGCGAAAAACGCTGTCGCTGATGGGCTCGGCCTTGGCCAGCACCAGATCTATCTTCAAGCCGGCTGGCATTGGCTATATCTGACATAGGAAAAACTTCTAGCAACTTCATACAGAAGCCACCCCTGTACCGCCTGCCCCGCCCCGCCCCCCCCCCCCCACCCCCACCCCCCCCGGCAAAACCTTACCACGCAGACCCGTTACAATATTAGAGATTGAATTTTTTTACTTCTGTTGGGTCTAAAACATCTCTGTATTTTTATTAGGAGATAAGCTTTTCACAAACATATCAGTTTCTGAGAAATAGGTACAGTAAAAGCAGTTAAAGATATAATGTTAGAATTGTCATGTTCAAGACAGACAAGTTTTGGAATAAAGTTTAATTACTTTTTTAACTGAGAGATTCACACATTTCAGTACATCACATATCAAAAGGACTGTAAACCAAAAGATTATCAAAGTAAAGTGAACTGATGTTCACTCTGGGCTTGTGTGGTTGGTCATTGCAATAACCATCTTGTAAACTGTTTTATTTTTTTGGTGCCAAGTGTCATTTGGGGCAGGTAAGCTAAGAGAACTTGTTGCAGGAGGAAATGTTCTGTCCCAAAAGTAGAGGCAAAGCAGAGAAAGGAGGAGAAGGATACTGAGTAATCCAACTTTTCCTCTTTCTGGAGAGGAAGAAACTTATACATAATTTTGCAGCTTTATTTAGTCCTGTTTCCAATGTCTGAAATAATAAAGATTTTTTTTCCACTTTCAAATCTGTCCATCGACATTGCTATGCTATAGAAATAACTCTCAAATTATTAAACAAAAAAAATAAATTGCCCTGTCTCTTTAGAAATGATTATCCACAGACTTTTACAGAAAATGCGTATCAGCTAGCTTAGGTTTATTCTTTCAGAACAAGAAGAGTATGCAATTTGAGGAGTGTCACATTTCAGATCCTTGAAAAACACTCATACGAGGCCTTCTGAACTTCCAAAAAATAGGTATTTCTTGTCAGTCTGAAATACTTGAATTTTTAAATGCTCCCTATAAAAAGCAAGTTTATTTCAGGATTGTTAGTAGTGCTAGAACAACCTGATTACCTAAAAAATACACATATGGGCTCCAAACTTTTATCTAATTATGTGTTATACCTGTTCTGAAAGATGCTAGCTGTTTCTATGATCATCTTTGAAGTGACAGAAAATAAGGTTTTGTTCTGAAAATGTATCTACTTAACTTGAAATGTTTGAATAACTTGCTGAAGTTTTATGGGCTCAAATTAGGCAAGAATTTATCATGTTATTGGACTGGAGGTTTCAGTGTTTTCTATTGGTAGTTTCAATGCCTGTCCATAATTATTCAATAACAAAAATCTCACTGACATAAATATATTGAAGATTGGAACCTTACAAATACAATGAGAAATTTTCCAAACTATCACTGTCTAAGAAAGGACCAGGTTAACAAGCTGATTTTCCTCCTCAGTGTAGAAATGCCCTGGTTTAATCAAACTATTTCAAGCTGGGTGTGTTTGTTTGTTGGTTTATTTTTCCTTCCTTCCTTTACTTCAAACTAATGATGATTCACTAATAATTTGGTGATAAAAATAGTAATAAAGGCAAACTGAGGCAATAAAAGCTCGGTGAAAATACTGTGAAGTAATTGCATGTAATCCAAGTAGTTTGCTTGTGAATACAGACACAACATCAGCATCTCCAGTCTTCTGAATAAAGTCTTTCTGAGGGCCCTTTAAAACTAAGTGCAGAGTAGGTTTCAGCATTGACAAGTGCTAATTTTGGAATTTACAAGTGATCTAACAGTGAGGACATTGCTCCAGTGCCTAATGTCTTCAGTTTGAGATCTAAGGAGCAAAGTAGCACTGCAAATTTTTATCTCCTGCTTAATAGGAAAGTGCTAGGGAAGGTCCAGTTATAGAAGGTTATTTTCTTCTATGAAAAAAATGTATAATATTTGTGAAGTAAAATGAATTTTATAAGTGTATGCTTAGAACTCTTTTTGCAGATATAACACTTTTGCCTTTATGGTGAACAGATGAGTACACAATAGAACAAGGAGTTCTTGGTTCAGTTTTTGTGGCTTGGATAATTCAGGAATTCAATATCTTCAAAATATTCAAATATCTTCAGCCCTCCTAGAGGGGCTTGGTGCTTTTCTTTTGAGATGACATCCCTATCTGACTGAATTTAATCAAAATAGAATTTGTTAGGCTTGAATTCTAGGATCTGAAAAAATGCAGAGGAGAGAAAAGGATAAATTTATATCTGAGCAGACTATTTTTAAAGAGACTTTTCCTGTTACCTTCTTGGAGATAGGAAAGCATTTGTAGGATTTTCTTTAATTGGCTTGATTGAGGAAAAAATATGTAATATAAGCACATGAATCTTACATATCTGAAAACAGACATGAAGTATATCCTTAAATGAAAAAAAAAAAGGCATATTTAATAACTAGAGTGTTGATGCAGGATATACTTTAGTTCACTTGTATTCATGTTCTGTTCTGTTGCAGAACAGTTTCCAAAAAATGTGTATTGGTTACCAGTTGTGAGCAAACCTCAATATTTGGGAAATTGACTTAGAAAAAAGTTTAAACACAACCAAAACCTTGGCCACCTATTTCTAAGGTTATGAGAACTTTAGCTAGAGTGGAATTTAGTTGACAAATTCAATTATTCTTACAAACGAAAAATATCGTCTAATGTTTATTCCACTGTATTGGATCTCTGTGTAGAAAGCACTAACATGAGCCCTGTTGTGATACACTTTGCCTTTGCTTCTGGCTTGTGATCTTTTTTCTAAGAGGAATTTGAAATCATTAGTTGATTTCTGAAATGTACTGCGTTTTACTTCTGGAGCATTTCTTCTTTCACTCTTCACTATTTCAATTAAATTTTGGGTTGACTTTGTCATTTTCTGACTGAAGGAGTCAGTAGTTAGGATCAAGGTACATATGCAAGACAAACTCTAAATTTCTCCCTGTTATTTTCATGGAAGGTAGGAGGGGCTCAGCAGAAAGCAGCAACTGCTGCTGCATCTTTCTAAGCCTGAACCATAAAACTGGGATTCATTTGTTCTTATGGCAGACTCTGTCATGCTATCAGGATGATTGAATTGCTGCCCACTTCTTTCCCTGTAATCCTCTCTCTTACCCTTCTTATCTGTCAACAGCACTTAGTGTGGCAACATGCCATGGCTGCATTCTGAATATTTCACCTGGGCTTTTTTTTGTCTTCTTGTGTCATAATAAAATCAGAACAGCTAATTCTTAACTTCTATTGTAAGACATACCCCAATTAATTTTTTTATAGGTTGCATAGCTGAGACACAATTACAATTCATTATCTGCTCTTCATGTCAAAATACTTTCTCTCATCTGATTTCAGTTCAGCTCTTTGTAACAACTGAAGATCACAGTAAATTAGGATTTTTAAAAATTATTTTCCTTGATAGAAAAAATCCATTAACTCTTGAGGCTGAGAGGAAAATGAACAGCATATTTCAGAATTAAGCATGTTACTATGCTAGTAGTGGAAGCTTGCTATACAGTTGACAGGACAAAACCTACTTTATTTGTCATACCCCGATGGAAAACAGATACTTGGTATCAGATGTGGAGGCTTGAAGGCTGTATGGATGTTGGAGAAAGTCCAGAGGAGGACTACCAAGATGGTCAGAAGTTTGGAACACCTTTGCTGTGAGGACAGGTTGAGAGAGTTGGGCTTGTTCAGCCTGGAGAAGAGAGGACTCTGGGGAGACCTTATAGCAGCCTTCCAGTACTTGAAGGGGGTCTACAGGAAAGGTGGGGAGGGACTTTTTACAAGGGCCTGAAGTGATAGGATGAGGGGTAATGGTTGGAAGCTGGGAGAGGGCAGGTTTAGACTAGATATATGGAAGAAGTTCTTCACCCTGATGGTGGTGAGACACGGGAACAGGTTGTCCAGAGAAGCTGTGGCTGCCCCCTCCCTAGTAGTGTTCAAGACCAGGTAGGACAGAGCCTTGAGCAACCTGGTCTAGTGGGAAGTGTCCCTGCCACGGCAGGGGGGGTTGGAACTAGGCAATCTTTGGTGTCCCTTCCAACCAAACCCATTCTATGATTATGATTAATGCAGGCTGTTGGCTTTTCCTGTGAAAACACACCTTTGGTGAAGCCTGATCTCTGAGGTCAGGCACCACAAATGCCAAAGTCTTATCTTACTATGACAAAAACACTCTCAGGATGCAGCTTCAGCAGTCCCCTTGCCGCCTCCTCACTTCATTTCCCTACTAAACTGCTTTAAAGTCTTTCTGGCAGTCTCAGAAATGGAAGAAGGCCATTAATTATAACCATTTGTAATGGCAGACACCTACAAATAAATGCTTAGTGAAGTCTCATATCATCTGAATCTCAGTCACTCAGCAGTCACAGGGTGCCTGATTTCCTCTTTGTACACTGCAGCGCCAAGGCTGCAGAGAAGGAAGAGAGGGAGTAAGTGCTACTTACAGAATTAATTTGCTGTCCATGGGGAACAGAGTTGTGATGGCTTTTGACTTTCACATGAGTAGACTGGGATCTAAATATTTCTCATCAGGACATGTCACAGTATTAAATTTCAAAACGTCTCTGAAGAACACTAGGTTGCTGATTTTTTTTAATGCTGATCTCCAACACTGTAGAGGATGAGAGACTAAATGTTGGGCTTAAGTGTTTAAAAACTGGACATAAGTGTGAAGTATTTTAGGAGTTGAGAGCGCAAGATAGTGTGTTTTACGAACATAACCACTGATGCAAGTTAGTTGGAAGGTAGTATAGGAAGAACTGGGACAGCATAGTGGGAATTGAGACATTCATCAAAGCCTGAATTGCAACACAGTAGTGTAGATATTTCTTCTCATTTAAAAAAATAACAAGAACAACCATTTTGTCATAATTCTACTGAGTTTAACGGACCTGGCATCAGACGCCTTCTTGGTCAGCTCATTTGCAAGCATTGTAGCGAATCTGTGTGGCTTTGCAGGAAAGGTCAAGGAAGATGTCCCAAACCTAAAGGAAAGTGGAGATCAAAGGGTAACTCTCCTGAAAATTCACAGTAATCTCCACTAATGGAGCAGAAAGAGATTAACTTGCTGAAAAACAAATTACCCCTGAACGGTTGTGTTTTACAGATACCCAGTGCTCAGGTTTCAAAGCCAGGTTTATTTAGAAGCTGTTTCTTCCTTAATCATAGTTTATTAAGTCTAAGTAAATTGGCAAGGGACAACAGGTTATTAAGACCATATTTAAAATGGCATTGCCAGGCCTATACAGAAATTTGTGAAGAGAAATTAAGATACTACAAATTTCTCTGGTGTCATGAACCCAATTCAATTTAGGTGTTTATCTACCCTTCTAAGAATTATTTTTACAATATTATCATTTTCCAAGGTTAAAACTGATCGAGAAGTAACATAAAAATGAGAATTAAAGAAAAGTCTACAAGGAAAAACTGAGAAATATGACTTCTGCTTAGCATTGGTTATTTAAAAATAAGCCCTGTTATGCTTTTCTTTGGGTCAGACGTAGCAACAATAATGAATTTCAGTTCTGTAATAAAGCATTTAGGTTGAAACTGAATGTTTACCTGCACTTTAATTACACAAAACCATTATAATTAAATGCATTTCAAACAGTAGGTAAACAATGAAATAAATTCCTCCATATAGTAACATTAAATAAATGGGCAATATTATTTTATTTTCTCAGGACTAGATGACAATGAACCAATTATTCTTTACAGTTTTCCAAAAGGGCTTCTCATTGTACAGAGAGGCTTAACATCTGGATCAATGCTTTCATGGTTTTTAATGAAGTCCTTTAGCTCTTAGAAATTATTGAAAAAGCATCTCCTGTGGAAAATAAAGATTAGTTTAGATGGATGCCATGCTGAGCAACGGATGTTTTTCTTGGCTGACTCGCCACAAAACTGCTTCCATTCTCTGTATCAAGTAAGGATCTCCAGGCTTTGGTCCAGTAAACAAAGATTATTTTCTTGTCATTCAGTACGTACAGTAGCTTCTTTGTTTTCTTTAGGGGTGCGTATATTGGGCCAAATTCTGGCTGCTACAATTGTTTCTTTGCATTGCACTGTTTACATAAGGTTGACTCAAAAGGAGTCCTGGAGAAATCTATATGTATGACAGAGCCCTAACTAGGAAATCCTACCTCTCTTTCCTGTAAATCCCCATGCATTAAGATTTGCCAGGATAAGGATTAAGCTGTGCGAGAGGGCTGTTGGCAAAGCACTGAAAGTATGTGCCAAAGTGCAAAGAAAAGCAGTGAGACTGCTCTAAGGCAGCAGCCCTCGGTATTTTTCTAAATTACTGCCAGGTATGCCAGGTATCAGCCCAGAATCAAAAGGAAATAAACAGCTTAAAAGTTTTGCAATGGCTTTTGTTTGGTTTTTCACTGTTCCCTCTGTGCTGTGCTCCTGATCGAGGGCAATCTCTGCCAAGAACATCACCTTCCAAGAGAGCAGCTTGGCTTGGGCCTCCAGGCATGCCCCCCAAGAGACCCTGATGTGGGAGGGTCCACAGTGGCACTTGCAGTGAGAATCAGCTGCCCAGTGACTTTGATACTGCGTTTGCTGTTCCTCAAAAACCATACCATTCAGGACCCCAAATAACACTGTCAGATCAAGTCACACATATACCTGGAAAAGCAGTATTTTGCTCCTTACTGTAAGGCACATAAACACCCTGCTGAAACAGTGAGCTGAACTTTTCCTTGGATCCCAGATCTTACTCCTAAATCACTCCAGCAGTTTTCTCAGAATCTTTGGCAAGTCATTCCAGTTCTCTGTGCTTTTATCTACCCAGTGGCTTACCACAACAGCCTCTATCTATACAAGGGCTTTCTATAATATTGCCAGTGCTGACTCCAGCAGTGGTCATGCTCCATAAATCTCAGTGGAGTTGAATAACTTTGATTTTCAGTTGAAGGGATAAGCGATACGAGAAAAGCAATCGTGGCGAAGTATTGTTCTGGTAAAGTGACTCAATGCCAATGCATGCTTAAAAATGTCCCATTCTGGGATCTGTGTTTAAGGGGATAACTAGAGTATGCTGCAAGAGTTAGTCAATGAAATCCTTGCTTTTCCTCTGAATATGAGGAGTTGTACATTTGAATAACTATTTTTTTTTTAAACTCCCTTTTTAAATTAAAATATACAAGGAGAGATACACTGAAAAAGGGACTTTGGCTAAAGTCTTCCTAGCAGTTATGCCCACACTGATGAACAGCATGGCTCTGTGCTTTCCCATGGAGGAACTGGAGAAGTGAAATTACATCTGACAGGTTCATTTCTAGAGTACCACAATTTTGGCTAAAGGCAAAATCAATTAAAAAGAAAAGACTTAGGATGTAAGGAGTTGTAGCTGTGTTTCTAAGCTGGAGTTCTGGCATTAATCTACATCTGGTGACACTGGTTACAAGAAAAGACAAGACAATTCTGTACTAATTTCAGTCTTTGCATATAAATAAAAGCACTGATATAATAAAATTTCATAATGCATGGAGTTTATGAATTCACATGTTGAGACAAGAGCAGCTGGGAAGTGATGGAAGAAATATATTTAGTAAGAAGCACTTGAGAATGTTGTGCTTAAGAAGGTAAATCATTGGAATAAATACAGCTTCTCTGGAGAAAAATTATTGTGCTAGTAAAATATTAAAGTGTGATGATTATCTACAGAAACATAAACATTTTTTACAGATCAGTGTATATAGACAGATGTGTATACAAGGACAAAAGCATCCACTTTGTACGAACAAGAAAATTCAGAAGTGCTGGGGAAAAAAACCCACAAGTGACAGATGATGGATTCTGCTTTACCTTTTATGTCAATCCTGTTAGTCTGGTTTTGTTCGGTACTTTACATAAAAAGCACTTAGGTCATGACGTGACTCTGTTTTTGTTAATTACCTGAATTGACAAAGGTTATTGACCAATTAAGATATCCGTTGAGAATTGCAGTGCAAATACAGTTTGTATTACTTATAGCATAATATTAAAAGGGAGTGGATTCTGTCATTTCACATTTGGGGTGTAAATGAACTCAATGCAAACCTCTCTACATAGGAATTCTAATAACAAGTTAAATATTCTGTATAGAAATCGATTATCAACATTTTGAAAAAGGATGAAGCTGCAGAAACAAGATAAAGGATCCATCAGAACGAATAATCCAAACGTTTTTGCACCTCCTAACCTGTGAGGCCAGTCAATCTTTTAAATTACGTTTTTTTTATTTAAAGTCTAAGTCCTATAGCAAGTATCTAAATGATTTTTTTTAATATTTCATGGATTGCACATCTTCTAATCTGTTCTTTATTTCATTTTTATGAAAATTACCTTTCAAATTAGTTTTCTTCATCCCAGGAAGACCCATATCTTACACATTATAATTTTTTAATTATCTTGATTTGTGTACAGCTGTGACTAGAGAAAATTCCAGATTGAATTTCCAAAATAACTAGTGTGACATACATGGCATCTAAATTATCTATATCCCCCACAGAAAAGCATTTTGGATGGTCTTTTGAAATGTTTTCACTGAGTGACTTGAAGACAAATATTTCAGTTTTGTGTTGCTTTCCCCAAATGAGCTTAATTCTATAGGAATATTGGTTGCAAAATTTCAGATACTGTTTGACATACCCCCAGCCTTTCCTAACATTTTCCTAAGAGATAATGTTCTCCTCAAAGAAAGAAGTGGAAAGGTTTCCTCTCACAGGGAAGCAGTAAGCAAGAAATGAGGTACATGGCACTGATGCATGGTGGGAGGTAGTGGAGACCAAAATCCCTTTACTAAACATGTTTAATTAGTTGCTATTGCTGCAAGTTTTATCCTTACAGAGTTTTGACACCCAGGGATGTGCTTGGGATAGGAGGGCTAGTGCAAGGCACTCCAGACCTGCCAGCATTTTCCTATCATTTGTGTTAACCCCAAATGTTTTTCAATTATAGGGGTCAGGAAAGGAGATAAAGCTTCTCAGATGTTATACTGTTGCAACCGTTGTTATAAGGGAACCGGGTGATGGCCATGATGGCTGAGATATTCTGATAGAGTAAGAAACTAGGCAAACCTCCAAACTTCAAGCAGGCACTTGCTTGGCAAGTAGTTCATGATAATCTGAATGATAACAATTGAAAAAGTAAGCACTAATCAAACAGGTTAGTCAGGTGACAATATTGAGACTCTGATGCTGTACTTCTCTCTCCAGTGGCTTCAATATTTGATGTTTCTTAATATCCAAGGTCAAGACAGTCAGTCTCAAGACTTCTTTGAAGAGAAAAGCCAGCAGCAAGCTGTGCTATCACTGGTGTTCATATACCCTTTTCTGTTGGAGAAAACCAGTCTGGTCTGAGGCCTCACAACCTCTTTTCACAGGTCAGGAGCAGTCCAGCCTAGCTCATTCAGGTGGGTGTTATCCACAATGCAGGTCCACCCTGGTGTACTCAGGCAAGTGTAACCTGCTGGATGCTGGTCATCAGATCCCTTATAATAGCTACAGACTGGAATAGCCAGCAAAATTAAATGTCTTTGTTGTTTATATGCAGTTATGCCAAACAAATACAAGTTACAAACCATTTCACTTTCAACCTTGAATTCAGCAGCTTTGGGGTATGCCTGGGGTGCAAGGGAAGCAGGGTGCATTTCACAGAGAGCTACAGGGGTCATCCAGCCACTCTCCTGGCTGGGACTCTCAATGGAGCCTCTTGTTTCTAGGCCTGATTAAGTCTATCAGTAGAAAAGATTGTACACAAGGAGTTTTCAAATTAAATTACCCAGAGCGAAGAAATCTGAAGAAAGTGTGAACACTTGTACAGACCTGAGGATATCTAAGGGCAGGGGTCTGACCCTGAAAGGATGAGAAGAAAAAGTAAAAGACAAGACAAGGAGATGAACATAGACACCCGAGAAACACAGGCTGAGACAGGCGCTCACTAACAGCACCAACTGTAGCTGCTTTCATCAGCTTTTGTCATGTTTCACACTGTATTTTTTGTCCAAATATATTTATCTTTGGGGGAAAGCTTTTTATACCTCTTCTAGTATGTATGTGGTATGTGTTTTATTAGTCTTATCTCCTGTTGATTTAGACAATACTTTCCTCTGACTGCTCTTGCTTCTGCTGGTTCACTTAGATGCTTGATCTCCTGCACAGTGGCTCTAAATTATTTGGATTTTTTGAGCGTGTCCCAGAAACCTTGCTAAATCGGAGTCTTTCCTATCAGGCATTCAGTTCCACCCAGAAGCTGGAAACAACTTTCAGTGTGTTTTTATTTCTACCAGAAACTTAGAAATAAGGAACCCTGTGAAAATGAATGAAAAGCCATGCTTATGTAAAGCTGGTAGAGTTTTACTGCACATTCAGGTTGTATTTGAAACAAAGATTAACATGCAAATGAGGTTTTATTATTCTTCATTCCTCCTACTCTCACTTGTTTTTCTGTAATGGATTTTGATGTATTTGATGATGGGATCAGACTTTTCTCCTCTGTATCATCAGGAACCTCCACATGTTTTCCACTAAGGAAGAGGAGGCAACAATAAAATTTGCATTATGTTTATTTGTGATTTTCCTTCTACTACAACTGAGATTTGAAAATCCCTGGTAAGGAGAAATTTTTTTTTCCTAGATACAGGTCTATGAACCAGTAAGAATATATAAATATCTATATATGTACTGATAAGAACTACATAATACATTTTGTTAGTAGCTGGATCAAAAGTAGCTGGAAGTAAAGCAAATTATTTTCTGTGTAAGAACATAAATGCGTTAGGCAAATTTTCCCAGCTGAGAAAGTTTCTACTATGTATTTTTGTCAGTGTCATTCTTGTCAGAGAAAAATTGCCAAGGATTTTAATATACCCTGAATTCATTAGTAGTGTATCTATGATTCTACAAAATGCCTGCAAAACAACCACAATCTCTGTATACATTTGTCTATTTTAATAGTCTTCCTATAGCTATCCTAGGTCAAATACGTATTCATCACACAGCTGTCTTTACTTGCTGGCAAACTAAGCTGATAATATATGCATTAGTCTGTGCTGTACCGAAGTTTAGATTTGTGCAAGTTTGTACACGTGTTTCCCATTAAAAAGGGAAACCCACTTAAGTTTACAATAGATGTTTTTCTATTTAGCTTACTTATTTTTATTCTGCATGTATTTCATTATTATTCACAAACTTTTATCAATGCTACCATAGAAATGGAGAATGCTAATTCCTAGATTCATGCCAAAACTAATTTTCTATCCTGCTTACTTAGTTGATCTATTGCAAACAATGCTTGCTAGGTATCCGTGAATAATTCAGAGAAGCTACATTATTTGGCCAGTTTATTTTTGTGCACAATATCCTTGCATTTGAGCAATACATTTCACTTTTTTTTTTTTTTTTTAAAGGCAAAAGCATCAAAGAATTTCTGGGGGGAGGGGGGGGAGATCCATAATTATAAAGACAAGGAAGGCAGGGGCCTAAACTTATGTCCACATATTGAGTAGCTATTTTTTCTTTGACAGCCATTTGGTACTAATTCATAAGCTATGTTTCTTCAAACTGGTACATATATGTTTTAATGGAACTCAGTGATCGTTAAGCATAAAGTATGCACTGAGGTGCTCTTTAATGTTTCTCCTGAGAGCTCAGACTGTCACTAGAACTTAAGGCACTGCAGCTGTACTAGCTACAGCCATCTAGAACCTAGCTGAGTCATTTTACCAGAATGTTACAGTTTATTTAATCTTGAAATACTAATTAACAGAGAAAAAAAAAAAAAAAGAGATTCTAGAAGCATCTAATAACTACATTTACAATGCAGCGATTAGTTAGAAAATCAACTTGCCTAAAATAACGTTTCAGTATTCTATACTTACTACAGTTAGAGCACTCCACTATGAATCTTGAGAGTTTGGAAATATTAATTTGCAAATATTCCTACCATAACAATTGAATCCAGTTAAAAATCATTGTGTTCTTTCTGCTCCATGCATCATCATCAGCTACTGCAAATTGTAAATGTCCCAGAATCAGAACTTACCAGGTTATTTTGTTAATGCAGCAAAAGGTGGAAAAGAATGGAATTTAGTCTTCTACAGCAATATTGACTCTGTTGTGCTGACAACACTGGTCATGCTTTATGGTACTGTATAACTGAAAAGAGACAAATCAAAGATGCACAGCAGAAAAAGGTACATATTTTTGTATAGCTAGCTTCTTGATTATTCTCCCCCCAACACATACATTATGGCCATGAATAAAAAGAGAGAAGAGGAAGAAATGGTTACTGAAGTGTAGGATTTTGAATCTATCTTCTGGCATTATGAATAAGAGGACTGATTTTATAATGTACTTTGCACTCGCTGATTCCTCTAGTCTCTTCACAGGTTTGCATGCCTATTTTCTGTCATTTGCCTATTCCTTAAAGACCATTTGACTCGGAAGCAATAATCTAGTATTTTGGCACTAGGTAGTCCTTTTGTTTCCTTGTATGGTCCATTCTGTAAACAGCAACAACACCTAGGAGTTGAGCATTAGCACAATATATAGGTAGCAAATAACTGGTTCACGTCTTACAATCAACTTTACAACTGACAAGTTTCTCCAAGAGATAACTAAATCCTGCATTTTCACATAAACAGAATGTAAACTCAATTTGTAACAGCACCATCTGGAGACACAGTAGCATTACAGCCTCTAAATCTGCACCCACACATTTAAGCATACAACTGGTGTATTTCATTATCCAACTATGGATCTGTAATGGTTAGCCATGGTTATGTGCAGATATTTGCACAGAGGTTGTGTATGCAAAACTATCCCTAACGTCTTTAATCACATCTACCTCAGAACTCCATATGCATCTCTCAGTATATTAATCTTTTTTAAAAACTCTCTACCCTACAAAAAATTATTGCAGTGACAGTTAATCATTATAACTCAGAGTTTTCACATCCTTTCAGTTTTTCAAACCATTTTTGCCTTGCAATATGTGGTTGTCTGTCTATGCAAGCAAACTAGAGATGATTACTTCAACCAGCGCTGATACCAGTGCTGCTGACCCTTCTCCCCCTGCAAACACGAAGATTTCACATAAGTATACAGTGACTGAAGCCAGCAATCTGCATGGCAATCGATCTTCAGCTGCGGTAAACAGGTACTGGTTTTATAGTCAGGATTTTGTAACTGTGGTTTCTCTCTCCACTTGAAAAGGTTTTGATCAAGAATGCCCTTTTTAAAGAAAAAAAATATATTCCACCATTCAGTACATGTATTATTATTAAATCTTTGTCTCTATTCATGTTGTCTTTTCATATGTCCTCTTTTAAATTAAAAAATGGGCAACTCAACCTGTTTTCAAATCAAAGCAAAATTATTGATGCTTGTAAAATTGCAGTAATATTGTTTTGGTGTACATTACTAATATTTTTCATGTCCTAGCTATGGTTGCACCATTCACAAAATGTTTAGAAAAATGCGTATCAGTGCATATCAGTAATCAAGGATTTATGATGTGTTTCATAGATTTGAGTTCCTTCATAGTGTTGCTTATAAAATTCTTGCTGGAACAGAGTGTGCTGTAGTAACAACACCATTCAGTAAGAGCATGTTTCCACATGGTGCAGCTTTAAGCAGAAATCTGCTTTCACCTGCAGGTTCTGTAACATCTGTGACAGATAATGATAGAAAGGTGGAAGATTTAGCACTCTTTGCCATGTTTTTGCATGCGGTGTCCGACGCTTGTCTTTGAACTCTGTTTCTAAGAACAATGGGGTGGGCTAAAGATCTCTGTATCAGTGACTCTTCTTGATTAATCGCATTTCACTGAGCCCCGTCTATGTGTCGATACCATATAGTTGTTCTCTGCTGAAGCCAGATTCATCTTCAGTTTTTTCACTTCTGTGGAATTTGTAGCAAGTAACCCTGGCTCTCCTTCCTCACTCAGTGTACGTTTATTGTCATGTCTCTCTCCTGCGTATCTGCAGAGCAGCATATTCTCTTACTTAGCTGACCTCCCACCAGACTCAGAAGCCTACAGTCTTACTGGTCCCCACAGTTCTGTTCTTGCAGAATAAAATACAAAATGTGTTTTGCTGGGAGAACCCACCCTCACTCTTCCAGGAAGTAGTAGGAATGCAAGCTGGGAGCTCTATAAAGGGATGATAAATTCTGGTGCACCTAGGGAGGGGGCAGGTGTTAATTGTTTTGTCTGCAGAAATGGACCATGGGAATCAGGAAAACTCAGAGTTTTGGGGATTTTTTTCTGCACACTGATGCCAACTTTTAACCTCTATCTTTAGTGCTGTCTATGAAGTGTTATCCTCGAGAAGGAGCATGAATTTACTGGAGTAATCACACTTCCTCTTCCCTTCTGTCAGCTATTAATAGTGATAAATTTTAATTGCATATGTAAATAAAACCACTGTGTACTCATTAGTTTAAATATGTTTTTCATTAGGCAAATGAAATGCTCGTCGTATATGATGCAAAGCTGAAAGAAGAACGTTAACAGCACTGAGCAGTTTGGGAAGTATATTGACTTGATGTTTTTTTAAATTATTTTTTAGGATAAAAATAAAGCAGGTTTTAAGGGATTATTATGGACAAATTTTGCATTACAGGCATCTTGCTTTTGGAAATGAAAACCACAAAATTAAGTGACAGAAGCAGGGGTATGGTATCAAGGCCAATGCATTTAAAACTTCTACTAAAAAGGGAGTTAGCACATAAACTTGTATTACTATTTATAGCATCAGTTATTTTGGAGATGGTAACTGCAAGGCGGGTAGCATTTTTCAGTTTCTATTTAGAAAAATCCTGACATGTCTCACATTTTGATAACTTGAAACAGATTGGCCCTGGATTACATCACTTCTTCATCATTAATTTTCAAACTTTTGGAATCCAACGCTCCACATACGTTTCTTGCTATTTTTAGGGTCTACGCAATTATAGTCAAGAAGATACAATTTTTCAGTTCAGTAATCCATACTTTTAAGTATATTTATCTTCCTACTAAGTCATAAATTTTTCCTTTCTATCAACAATATACCCAGAATGTCATAACCAATTTACTTGTAAACTGTCTTTACCATCTCTTTCCACTGTTCTGCTCACTGGGAAATGATAAAAATCTTATTACAGAGATGTTTAGTAAATCAGTATAATTTTATACAAAAGCCTGGCCTCTTAACACTTCAGTCTTAGTGAAAAGATGCTCTGTGGGTGTGACTTTCTAAAGGTGTTATGGCTCAGAATAGATTAACAATCTCTCTTTTGGCATTAGAAAAGATCGCATTGCTTGTGTGGTTATCCACTGAGGTTAGTCATTTGCCGTTATAAAGTAGGTATATACCATTAATAACCAAACACGTTTCCTGATTAATATCAGAATATAAAATATCTTTCCCTTCAAAACTTAGAGCAACAAATACACTTTCTTCTCAACTGCTTTAGTAAGACAGCTAAGATAAAAACCATTTTTATTTTAGAAAGGTAAGCACGAATATCCTTGTCTCATCTATGCTTTCTCCGTTCAAATTCTATAAAATTTTATATTGGAGCACAGAAAATTTATATGCAGGATGGAGTGAAAAAATGCAAAAGCTGGCTAGAGGGCAGTCTCTTGGAATTATCACAGAGCCAAAGCCTCAGCAGGCAGTCTAAGAAAAAAAGTAATATATCAGTCTTCTAGATTCTTCATTGCTAAACTTAACTGTAGCTAGCAGGATCCATTGCCAAGAGAATAAAGGCAAACAGGGATTCCATTTTGTATGAAGAGCTATTGAACTTGACATGGCTAAAAACAGATTCATAGATTTTAAGACCAAAGGGGACTACTATGATATCAAGTCAGACTTTCTACGTAAGAGAGGCCAGGAGGTTTCAGCTGCTAGTGTGCTGATAAAATTCATGAGTTCTGCCTGAGTTGGAGCAGAGTTTTGAGGATGATGTCCAATCTGGTCTTGGTTGAAAGAGTTTAAGAACCAAAGAATCTCTTTTCCATCTTCTTGCAGCAAATGGTTAACTGCTGTCACACTTAAAAAGCAGTGTTCTGTGTTTCATTTTTCACTTGTTTGGACCAATCTTCCAGTCATTGCATCATGTTTTATTTTATCCTGCCAGTGGGCCACCTGAGGAGAATGGGGATTATGAAGTTGACGGAGAAAAGGTACAGGATGTGTCAAACAAGACAGTTTACTTTAGATTCTTTGTTTTAAGAGATTAAAGGATGTTATGATTTAATACATAACGATGTCACACAATATATAAAAGGTCAAGATGTCACTTTGGTCCTTGATGTCCTCAAAATTATGGGATTTTTTAGTCTGCTATATTAAAAATGGTGGGCAGTGTAATGTATAAGTAATGTCCACTGGATATTCATGCTTACATACAGTAAGACTGATCTACCAAAATGGTAGCTCAGTCTGGATCCACACCCCAATGAATCTATGGACTCTTTTTCAAAGAATTTGAGTGTAAACAGCCCCACGTGCCCATCGTTTACAGGCTAAGAATTGGAAATTACAGGCTTGAATTAGAAAGCAAGCATGTCCTGACCTTCACTATTGCTCTAAATATGGTCTTTACTATTCAGATCGTAAGTTCTTGTTTGTCTATAATTCATGCAGCATTTCTCCAAGGTTGTCAGTATTTACAGAAAGCGGTTAGCTTTTATAAATGATTGGACCAAGCTCCAGACTGACTCCTGTGATTCTCATCCATCATCAGACCTTCTTTAGTGATTTCTCATGAGGTTCCTCTCCCTCTTGCCACACAATTTCTTTAGGCAGGAGAATACATACTTCAAAGATGCATTAAGTCTTGTACGTGCATATCTGCACATATTGACACAACTCACTAGCATTTGACAGCTCCTTCTTCAGGTTCCTCAAGAAGCTTACGACAGAGGTGAGAAATTTGACACTATATAGCACTTTAATTGGTAGTAAGTTCTCAAATAATTAAATCGTAGATACATCTAGACAGAGCGTTTTTAATGGTAAAATTTAACGTTACGCAGGTAGATGAAGAAACATAATTTCTGTATAACTCATTTAAAACTAGCTTATCACATTTTATCCTCATTCAAATTTCTCATCTGAAACTTGGCTCAGTAGGAAATGGTAACATGTCAAGGAGCCAATTAACATTGTCTCGCTCCTCTTTTTCTTTAATTTCTGTGCTTTCATGGGAGCTGCTTCCAGTTCTGCTGTTATTCATAGTGAAAACATTCACTGACTTTGGGTATAGTTCTGATTTGCTGATATCTTGAATACTACTGGGACCTCTGAATTTGGATGAGAGATGAACCTCCCCACAGTGGAAAACTCATTCACCAGTGTGTAATAAGGTCCTGGATGGCTACTTCTTTGTCCGGTTTGGATTACTTTATGCCAACTGTGAATCCTTCTAAACTAAAATGTTATTGAATGGTCTAGTTTACACAGTGTACAACATTGACAGAAATGTGACTTTCAAGTTCAGTCAGCTTTCGAAAATCAAATTTACAATGAGGCAACTGGAGTGCTTTATTATAGGGAAAGTTAGAAACATAGTTGTAAGCTGCAGAAGACGTTAAAGAATAAAATAGGAGGGGTGACAGATGTCCGTGATCCATATATTTGTGTATTAAGATAACTATCAGTTATAAAAAAAAGAGCCACTGTCAAACTGTAGTGCATTAACCAGTGGAATTTTACCTTCTCCCAATGGCAACCATAATATCATTGCAAGGCTATACCAGAAACGAGTGCCCATAAAGTGGTTCTTAGGTTAGTAATGCAAAATGTAAACGCTACATGATTTTTAAAAAATATTTTCAGCAAAATCAGCATCAGCTCTCTGCTTTGGATTCTGTTTTACCTTTTCCAAGATTCTCAGTTACAATACAAGTGTCTCACAAGTGTGCTGAGCTGGAGAAGTGTTTTGCCTCAGTTATTCCAGGATAAATCAAACAACTTCAGGATAATTTGCCAGCCTCCATTTTCTCTTTAGGTAAGTGATTATCTGTCATGCACCTACTAGTATAAATTTCAAGTTATGAAGGATCGTTTACCAATAAATAGAGAGTTGTGATAGGTAGAACAGGAAAAGAGAGTAAGCTTTTGTCTGCAAACCATTCCCTTAATGCAGTCCAAGACAAGGAACTAAAGATATGATGTGATTTAGGATCTGGTTTGTGTTACGTAGTTAAAAACAGTATCTTGCTACTATTTTTGTTCTACTGAATTATGACTTTTAACTTACTATTTATCTATGTTTCAATAACCCACAGCAGCAGCAGTTGTAGTTCAAGTCCCAATATACTCAATTGATTCACTGTGAAGCATTTATTTGCCATCTATGGGTAACTAAGGAGCATGAAAATTAGAATAGTCACCACCTTGAAGTTGGTATCATCCACTGTAGAGCTTAACCATAAAAAAACCCCAAGAAAGTCCATCATGGATCAGTTTTCATTCTCTTGCTTGTGTTTCTCCTCTGGTCGTAACAGAGGGGTTTGCCATGCAAAGCATTGTGGAAGACAGGATTCCCCAGAGAAAGGAGTAACATCTTTTTGAGATGAATATGCTTAATATTTTGGGAGTTACTGTTGCCTTGGAGGAAGGTTATCCATATCAACATAAAGCATGCCTTCCCAGGTGACTCTGGTAATCTATCTAGCCCAATATACATAGAGTGTCTGGGGATATGAATATAAATCTATGTCTGAAAATATGAACAAGAAATTCCTGAGCAACTTCTGCAAGATGCATAGTGATCTGATGTCAGTTTTATGAACTCAGTCTCAAGATGATTTGAATCCCATCTGGGAAGAGCTCAGCAGATATATGTAAGCATTGATTCAAAACATGGAAAATGGCATGCAGATCATTATAATAAATTTTTGAAGAAATGCTCTATGCTGTGCCTAACTGGAAGTGCACTGCAGTGCTGATGAGATCTGCCAAATCACTTAAGTGTTTTCCTGTGATACTGTGTTCAGGCCTTGGCAAGTCCAAGCAGTGCACCGGTACTGACAGCCTTCTCTAGTGCTGTTGAATGCAGATTCACACAAAATGAAACACAATGCAAACAACTCCCCACAACTGTTGAAGGGTTGTTTTATAAGCCTCTCATTGCATGTAGATATTTTGACTTTGGAGGTAAAGGACATCTCTAAAGCACATATGGATTATATCCCCCTGTGCCCCCCCCCCAAGTAAATAATGAAAGCAATTAGCAAAAGAAAAATACCTTGCCACAACTGCAAGTATCAAATGGAGAAGGAATCAATTGACTGCTTCATATCTAGCTCTAGTTATTAACTCATGAGCGCAACATGATAATGTACTTCAGTTGATGATGCCTTTGGAAATGAAGGTAAGTTATGGAAATACGTATACAGCACGTTATCTCCATTTCAGTTGTCCATTCATTTAACTGCAAGATCTAACATAAGGCAATGGAGCTCAATTTGCAGTATGGCTGTTCAAATCCTGAAATTCCTGGGTGCTCAAAGGCAGATTACAAAGTGACCTCTTAAGATACACAGTTCTAGGTACCAAACAAAATATTTAACATATCAGGCAGGGAACTCTATTTAAAAGACCATCTCCAAGCCAATTAATTGCTCTGAAAACAAACTTCCTTTGTATCACGGCCCTGCTAGTGCTACAATTTCTCACACACTCAGACTTGGACTCAGCAAAGCTCTTAAGTATCTGGTAATGCCTACCTCTAGTAATAATTTTTTAACATTTGATGATGCTTAGACTTCTGTGAGACCCATCATTAATGTTAAAATTGTTCTTAAACATTTGATTACTAAGATTGTGCTCCAAAAAATACAGACCTTAGTGGGAAGAGTTGCAGATTGTTTTGAGGGATCCTAAACTACAGATACCACACTAAATAATAGCCAGGCATTTTTATTTCAAGAAGTTATAATATGCAGTCCAATACGTCCAAAGAATGCCTTCCTACTTAGGAAGGTATTTAAGCATGTTTTTAATTCCTATTGAATTTTATGGTTTCGGGGCATATGTCTGAACTGACGCATTTTGAATAGAGAGGGGCATACAGCACAGATCTGATAAGTGTCATTCTGAGTCTGTGCCCAAAGCATTTCATGAATCATGAATGTTTCTATTCCCTCTGGAATACTTCATTTTCTAAATAAGTTGCAAGAGCGTGTGAAAGAGAAATTTGCTAGCAAGCCTAGTGTATATTAGCCATTCATAATTAAAGTTAAAGAGCAGAAAATCTTTACAGTGCTGATACTTGGCATCTGTTGATGGATAAGGAGTATGAAGAATACTGCAATAATGCCCCAGCTATTTCCCTAGCTCCTTTTGAGGGCAGGGGCATGCTAGAATTATATTGTGCATGTGTATGTAGAATAAAAACTCTCTACTTTTAAAACTGTTTACCTAGTTGCTATAAGCCTATCACATTAAATCGTCAGGAGCTACTTTTACAGAGGCTAAATATGACAGTAAATTTTGGAAGGAAAAAAAAAAAGTTCTGCTGCTCTGCATGCTTTCTTGAACTGTGTTGTTTACATTTTGTTGAACTTCCAACTTCAACTTCTCCTAAACTTAGTTGTCTCAGGTGAAGTACTTCAGGACTTGTGCTTGAACCTACAGAATAAGAAATAAGCATGAGCTTTTAGCTTAACCAATGGTATTTTATGGCATCTTCTACACTGAATTATTTAATATCTCTAAATAACTTCTATTATTAAAAATCCTCTGAAGTCTGATGAACAGGAGCTTTTAACAACGACTTTTACTAATTAACGCACAACAAAGCTGTCTTCAGTCCCTCTTTGTTAAACAGATCAAATAATCTGTGTCGTATGATTTTATGGACTGTTACAGCTGTTCAATAGGTATCTCTAGAGAAATGTTGCCATTCAAAATGATAACATTTTCTTTTCTAAGTTTCTCAATAGAACCATTCCATTGAAAAACCTTTATAATGGATTTTGTTTCCTTGCACAGCTGTATGCCCAATTCTTACCCAAACCCAAAAGATAGAATTTTAAAAGTGCAATTACCAACTTAATGAAACATCACCCTAGCATTTATGTCCACTGCGGTTAGCTTGACCAGCCTTTTCTTTCTTTTTTTCTAAATCACTGGAGAATGTACGACAAATGAAGCAGCTGTAATGGCAACTGCTGACATATAATTAAATTACTTTTTAAATTTATTGAAAGAATATTATTAATTTGTAAATTATCTGCAAAAGATGCAGCCCAAGACTAGAGCTTGGGTCCAACATGAAGGATAACTGAAATCCACTTGGGTGAAGGTCAGAGAATCCAGATGGATATGCAAATAAGATAACCAAAGGTAACATTTAAAAAGATTAATAAGCCCAAGGATGTTGAGAACAGGGGAACTACGCTTCATTGAGACTGCTCAATGAATATTGACCAGAGGAAAACTGGTCAATAGAAACAGGTGAAGTATCTTAGCAACAAGAAAAGTGTAAGCTTTTTTTTTTTTAATGGGTAAAATGTTTTACTAAGAGATTTCTAAGGTGAAGCTGACCTGTGTATTTATTTAAAAAAATAAATGAATCTAGTATTAGTAGGAATTTTTGAGTATTGAAGGGCACAGAGTGCATCTATGATTTTTCTTTGTCTAGTAAATTGTTTAGCTTTTTTTTTTTTTTTTTCCTCAAAAAAACTTTTTACGTTTATAAAAATGGTGGTTTCTCTTTGCATAGTACAGAGTTGGGTATTTTTTTAGTGTATAGACTTCTGGTTTTGAGTTTTTAACAATTATTTTTCCAATAAAGCTATCTGAAGTTCATGTGGTGATGTCCAGTTTGAGAATTTGAATCCTCAGAGTTCACCAGTGTAGCAGTGACAGGGCTCAGACCTCAGCCTGCCTTAGCATAAGTCTTTCACGTTCCAGTTTTCAAGGATGTCTTAGACTTTGTAGGAAGAGGTCTTTGTTTATACAAACATGGTATTTATGAACATATGCCTTTGAAAATGTGCTTCTCTGTTCCTGTGATTGGGACGGAAGATACAGAAGGTAAACATATATTTGACTCGTATAGTATTAAATGAACTTAGGCAGAGGGTTTTGGGGCATTTGCTTAGCTTGTCTGGACCCTTTGTCTTTCCCTATCCATTTCTCTTTAAAGTGCCACCCAGCCCCTTCTGAAGAGTTCATCAAATTTCGTGGAGAAGTAATAACTTCTATCAAATCAATTCATACAGGTGGAAAAACAAAGAGGATTTTGGGCTCAGCTGCCTTGCTGACCTTTTTTATTTTCCTTATATCAACAGACTGTGCCACTGTCATGAAAACCTAACACCAACTACAGGAAGAGTTGGTTTGGGGTTTGTTGTTTGGCTTTTTTTTATCAGATACTTTCTGTCCATATGAGCTGCATTATCAAATCAGAAGATAAAACCAGGTTTCATAAAATAGGTGAACCACTACACAGGCTCAAAGAGGAAGTTTTTTTTCCAATAGCAGACATGCGAAACAGCCTTGCCAATCCAGTAGCAATACCCAGGGTTACATATGTAGAGAAAACCTGAGCTCTTATAATTAGTGAAAATCAGTAAAGCTGTAACTCAAAAACATAAAGAAATGTCATAATGTAAAGAAATCATTATTTATAGTAATTATGGGCATTATGTCAAGTAAAAATAGTAAGTCATTATTAAATACTAAGGTAACGCACTGTGAATAAGAGAAAAAATAAAGCAAAGTTGCTCTCAACTGTCTGCTTATAAGATATGTACTGTCCTGAAAAAATTCACAAAGAAATTCCCATATTTATGGTGGTTTTTTTTTCCTTTAACATTTAGGGAACAGAACTTGAAATTTATTAAATAACCACTTTTAATACAAATGTGCTTAAGGTGATTGTAGGTTTAACAGTGGATCCAAGTCTCTGAAGAAAGTATAATTATGTGGATTTAAGATATGTGACAACTATAAGCATTGTGATATTCCAGTACATCTTTCATTGCCTTGTGCCTATTTTTTATACTTGATGTGAATTTATTTCAGTGGTCTATGTAGAGTAGAGGACAAACCCAAAACAAATATTTAATGTGAGTCAGTGAAACAAAACAATTATGTCTGTCTTATTGGAAAGATCAAGAACTTTGCAAGGGACGTCACAATGCCTATAGACTCTGCCTTTCCCTGACTGGACCCCACAAGTTACATCATACGTCACAAATGTACCATAAATCAGCCACATTTATATGTAATTGCTGGTAGTATGAACATTACCAGTGTCAGTATTTGTTTTGGATAATGACAAATAAATTAGCAGCCCAGTCTAGAAATTATTATAAAGCTGCTTTGTTAATTCTTAAATATTTGGGGATTTGAGAACTGCAGAAAAAAGGGGAGGGGGGAAAAGTAAAACAAGAAAGAGAAATCCCATACTTCAGTGATCACAACCACCACTTGAGATATTTTACAACAAATCATTTATTTACTGAATCTTTCATGTCTAATAATTATAAACGCTTTCCTTGGTAAAATGCAAATATACTTCCACAAATATCAAAGGAAATGCCTGTGTATTTGTCTAAAATTGACTGATGATACAAACTAGGTTTTAACTGAGCATTTTGCCTTTCAGCACCAGGCTCCAGCCTTAGGACACTTGGACTCTAACAGCTGGTTTCTTTTGTAACTGCCTCCAGTTACCACCGTTGAAAGCACACTCTTTTCTGCTTGCTATGGAAAAGCCACAGCACATTTCTGCAAGCAATCCAAGGTATAGCTTTTTCTCCTTAGGTTCAGAGTGTAACTCATAGAGTTTTAAGATGTCTCCTCTCCAGACAGAAGCAATGAATGTATGAAATTGTTTTATTTCCAGACATACATCTAATGTTTACAATCCTCCTCTCTCTTTCTCCTCTATTTCTCTGCCACTCACGTTGCCCAAGAAACAAAGATGTATGCCAGGCAGACATTATAACTATCTTTGCTAACATCTGTTGCAGGCCAATTTCAACGCTATTGCTACTTCCCTTCTCATTCTGTATGTGTGAGCTGGTATTAATATCTCCAAGGAAAGTAAATGCATGAATCAATGTGTCTGAATTAAATGGGTTGAACGAATGAAGCATATGTATGAAAGAGCACGTGTTGTGTTTGTACATTCAGGTACTGTGCTGAGCATCACAGGTGGCGTGGGACACTGTGGAGGCCATATACAGCTCGACAGAAAAAGGCATGTGGGTCAGAAGAAGAGTTAGGGACATCCTTCATGTGAGGTGTCATAGCCTTCCTTGAAAAAAAGGTGTGCAGGGGGGCAGACTGGGGCTGTGACGCTTGCCTGCTTTGCTGCCACACAGGTCTCGGAGGAAAGGACTAGCAAACAGCCTCCCCATCAAGCCAGAGGCCTACACAAGCAAAGCAGGAGGAGGGAGGAGCTGGAGAACAGAGCATCAGAGGGCATCAGGAGCTGGGGGCAAAAGACCTGAAGGCATGGTGGCTGTGAGGTTAGTGCCCAGGGTAAGGAGCTGCTCCCAAAGTGAGATGTCTTTGTAAATGCAGTGTGTCCATCCTGGGAAGAAAACTGGGGAGAAGAGGTAGGTACTTTCAGAAGACATTTCTGAAAACTGCCGCTGAATAGACATTGTATATGCTGTAACTGCTTTTCTAGCTGTTAGTGTTTGTCTTGCAAGCAGCCCTTGCAGAAGCTATGTATGGAAGTGATGTTTGTTCTGGTACTGCTGAGAGTGGGTGGGCAGTTACCTGCTGGCTGACGTGTGGTCAGCTTGCTCAGAGCAACTTCCAGCCCTGTGTTTGCTCAAGCACTCCTGCACCCACTGAGGGGACAGTGTTTTTACTCTCTAGCCTTCCCAGCCCAGTTCATCTCCTTGTCAATAAGGCAGCCTGCTGCTAGTCAGTAAATAATAGCCACAGCACTGGCACCGCCCCCAGCCCCAATGTCTCTCCCTCCTCTGCTCATCCATCTTCCCTGTAATGCAAGTCAGGCATTTCGCATTCAGCCACCTTCAGCTGTCCCATCCTAACAGGCACGGTCTATTAGAAGAATTTTAGCGAAAGAATAAGAGGAGATAGAAACCAGTAGCTGGCTTGTAAGGGAGAAGGGTTGTTTGGCTGGAATGTGTGCAGGTGATAGCAAATTTTTCGTACTGTCTAAATTTGCATCTTGCACTATAGACCATAGAGGTGGCTGAAAACTCTGTCTATTCATTCTTCTATTCCATATGACTGTCCTGTCCTATACTGAGTGTGAACAGTGCATGGCCCAGGAGCTGAGTCTACTTCATGCTGTATAATGTTCTGAAGACTGGCGTCACTGCTATTTTGCTTTATGTGACAGCAATATGCATTTTTGCAAGAGGAAAATATGTACAGGAAGCTCTCCAAGGTCAATATAACAGTGTAAATAGCCAGATGCTATTTCCCTGTGAATTACAAGGTTGAGCAGCCAAACATCTCTTAGTCATGTAAATTATGAAAATTCTGAGAACTGCAGTGCAAAGAAATCTACAGTGGCTGAATCATTTTCTCTGGTTCAAAAATGATCATATCTTATCCTTTTGTTCCAGATTTTATTTGCATTGAATGATTGTGTTTCTTCCTGTCAGATATAGGGATAGAGCTAACATCTTTGTTTTAGGATATTGTTCTTTCATTATCAAAAATGTGTTCAGCAGACTTGCAGAGAATCTTTTCAAGATGTGGGAAAAATAATACAAAACCAGTATGGAGCTATTTCTCTTAAGCTATCTGCAGTTAAAGTGATTATTAAACCCCAGGACAGGTTTAAGGGTAATCCAGATGAATATTGTTTTCATCAAAGCAATACTGAAGTCATCTGCTTTTTCCCTGTTGCCTTAGGGCCGACTTTAGAAAAGGCATACCATCAAGTGAAATTGGAATTATTTTGCTCCAGTTCCTTTAAAGTTCAATTCTTATCAGTTACTGCTTGTAGTTATCTGATATAAGAAAGACTACTTGCTTTCTGAATAGTGGCACTGATAAGTGGTTTTTTCCCCACTTTCACTTGGGAAATTAGAAATGTATTGTCTTTATGGTAAAAAAAAAAAAAAAGAAAGAAAATGCACTCCTTTTCCTAGTACAATAAATAAACAAGGGCCATGTACAAAAAAAGTGGAATTGATTTGAAAGATGAGTGACCAGAATACTGTGAATACAGAACCGGTATGAGAATAGCAGCATGTGTTATTGCTACAGATTTCAGGCTCGTCTAGGAAATATGGGTAAATGATTGCCTTTTGTGGCTATTTCTGGCCGTTAATGACTGTTGAATGCGTGGTCCAGGTGCTAACTCTGATCCCAGAAGACCTTAGAGGCTGAAAGCAAACTGGTGATTGCTACAACACAGGAGTGAGACACTACAGACACTGCATTCCTTAAACTCCTTCTCAAAGCTACTGGCTGCTACTGAAGACATTATGCTGGCCCTGCATAGCCACCTCTGGAGATGTGCAGTAAAAGTTGACTGTAGAAGTGGCACGAGAAGGAATTGGGAGACTGACACAGCTACCCTGAGGATCCCACAGAGCTAAATTAAGCTTTGAAGATATTACAACTACTGGGGCACCTCAGTTGCCCCTCTTTGCCTTGGTAAGAAGAACGAGCAGCCACATTACTGAGTTCTTTGCTCTTTATGAGGCCCTGAAGTACTCCTTGGTAATTAGGCCATGCCCAGGAGAAGCAACTTAGAAAATCCAGGCACCTATAGCTATGAGTGACTACAAGGAAACAATCCACAGAAATAATTAAAAAGATAAGCAGAAAACTGAACGTGCACAGAGCATACCAAATAGCACCAGCACACAGAGGTTGTACACCTAGGGTAAGGGTATTCTGCATGGCATGTTTTCTGACAGCCTGCCCTCAGCAACACTTGAAGTCTCTAAAGGAAATAAAACACTGGTATGGCCCTTTCAGAAATTTTCAGTCCAAGGACAATCCCCACACACCAGATTAGCTGCAGCTTCTATGGCTCAGATTTATGCATCTGAGGTTTAAAGCTAGTTGGTAGGGAAAACACCAGGAATGGGTGCCTTGGCACAACTTAAGCTCTGAGAATATGGCAATTATTTTTAATTGCATCAGAAGCACCACCATTTCAGAAGCTCTGCTTCATCAAAGATAAAGTCAAATGACAACAGACAAAGTAGTGGAGGAAAATATAGGGCACATTTCATGCAACATTTATAATATCAGGGTTGTTCATGTCAGGACAAAGTGAGTGGAGAGTGCACCTAAATTAGCATAATTAGGGTTAATATGCCCTTTGCACTAGCATGAATAATCTTTTAATCCACAGGTCAGAATCAGTCTCTTCGGGTTCCTCTGATATTTTTATATTAATAGAGCGTAAGAGGATAATAGCAGAAAAAACAGCACTGCATCTGGAGGAGGCTTGTAGTCCATATAAACATAATAATTTAAGTTCATTCTACTCCATTCACTGTTTCTTCAGCTTGATCAGCCTATCTGTTTTCCTAGTGAAAACAGCATTCTTATTTTTTTCTACTTTTCCTGTTTATAATCTTCCTCACTCTTCCATGGCTTCTTTCAGTGATGCTGTCAGCAAGACAATGCCTAGTCCCAATTAGAAATTCAGTCAATATTCACATAATGAGGGTTCTAGCAAAACCATGTCATTTAGTTCAAAGACATGGATATATTACTGTAGCTATTCAGGATTCAAGTAATTTAGGGCACCTCACTGAAAAAAGACAAAATAAAGCTGAAAGGCTTAGAGGTTGTTAATTGTTACTATGGCAACTTCCTAAATAAGCTTTAGATTCTAGTCATTATTCAGTTTATTTGGATGTAGAACAGAATCATTAGATATGAAATTTAGTTAAAGCTCAGAACAGTTCTGGGATCTTATAGTTTCCTGCTGGTCCTTATACCGTTACTTAAAGTTTGTCCATTTCAGCTTTGAACTGTCACCAAGAGCAAGATGTAGCCTGCATAGATTGAAAGGTGGCAGCATGTTACGTAGCAACGATCTAATTTTAATAACTTCGCAATTGCATTTTTACATTTTTTAGATCCTAGTAGATCTTGTACATGTATTGTGTGGGAAAGAAGTGGTGCTTAGTGAATAATGGTCTCATCTGTCCATAAAATAAAGTGATTGAGATCTGATTTTCAAAAATGGGCTCTGACTGTCAGTGCACCTTTGTCATCTTCCAATACAGGGTGCAATTCCCTCAAACCTTTTTAGCACTCAGCCTCTGTCAAACACTGGCTCTCAACATCACTGTCTGCTGATGAAATTCATAAATGGGTCTGCAGAGTGCCATTAAGCTAACCCTAGAGCTCTTCCTTCCATGAAACCCCTATGTACAGAAGAGTGGGGATACATTTTAGCCTGGTCCCTAGACAGTACTGTAACTAATCTGATAATTAGGAGCGTGGAGAAAGGTTGCTGTATCAAAATCTTGCCAGGCTGATCACGTCCATTTGTGTTCCTAATGGGAACATGAGTGAATATATTTGGCCTCTGTGGAGCTGCATCACTGGGGTAGTTTTAAAGAGCCTTACTTCTACAGGCAACAATGGAAACAACAAACAGAGGAAACAACAGAGTTTGGTAATGCTCAGCCACTACACCTTAGTTAGCTGAAGATCCATATCAGCCAAAAGTTTTTATATTTTCTCAGCAGCTATAGTTCCCTTCCTTAACTACCTCATAGCACATGATAAATCAGCAGAAGCCACAAAATAAAATCGTGTCTCAGCGGGAGACACTCTGTGGCTTCTCCCAGAAGTTACTTCCTTGCTCAGACTGGCTTTCCCTCTTCTGTAGGCTGGAAATCTCTGAAGTCACTGAGTCATAACTGCAAAGTTGTTAGGGAATGATGCCTTCAGTGTGAACATACTTAGAAGATAGCCCCAGAGGTGAACGTATAAGCAGTATAGACTGAAGTAACGAGTTTTACTCAAACAACAAAAAAACAACAACAAAACCAAAACGAACAAGCAAACAAAAAGTATCAGGAGAAGTTACCTATCTGCAAGCTTGGTGCTCCTAAGGGTGAACAGCAGCTGGTATATAGGCATCTTCAAAACACCCTTAAGCTGCTTAACAGCACAGCGTGGGGAAACTTGGTATGTAGGCCTCTCTCAAAAGGGAGTAAAAGGTGACCAGAAGAGTGACAGACTGTTTTGTATGTGGCCAGCAGTCAATATGACAGTCCTAAAATACCCCCCTTCCTCACTACCTGCAAGCCTGCCTGTCTGTCTTCCATGAGATAATGGTCCTGGAGGTGGGAAGTGACCCAGGCCAGGACACACTTTGATGTGTTTGACATCCTCAGAGTGACTCTAGACTTCCTTCACAGTCAGTGTAGGGAAACAGGCAGTGCCAGCACACTGGTTCATTCAGTCCTAGGTATTAAACTATAAAAGAGATCAGGGAATTAGCTTATTTCTTTTCCAAGATCTTGAATTATGAAACAGAAGTCTTAAAATAATGAGGTTTTTTGATTCTTTTTCCGAATGAAATTGTTCTGTTTATTTTTTTAAAAAAGCCTTTGTTTTGAAATGTAAGTTGAACATAAAAACTTCATGATATAAAACAGCCATAATGGAACTAAACTGGTTGAGACTGGTTTCAGGATACTTCAGCAGACCTAATTCTGTTGATCTTTCTCCCATTTTTTGTCCTCAGAGAACTCAGAAACTCTTTTTCTCTCCCATCTGAAAAGGCCGTACAATATGCAGGAATTCTGCATTACCTATTACTTGCACCACTCCTTTTCTATCAAAATCCACTCTCTAGAGTTATAATTCAGTGAACTATAGTAAGGACTAACTTTGCTGAATTTATAAGAGGAGGAAAAAATACCTGCTGAGGAAAAAACAAAGGAGAATATGGTCCGATCACAAACAGTGCTGTTAAATTAGTCTGAGCATTATTTATTGTATCTCTTTTTTCTTCACTGTTACATAACCACAGCACCCCGGCTATTTGCTGTCTTGCAAGGGTAGTATTTTCAAGGTTAGCACAGAAGTGATCAAACACTTCATGGTGGTATGAATATTCATAACAAGACACATTATGAGAAAGTAGATAGAGGCAAATACACAATTTAAATATAGACTAAAGCAGAAAATTGGACATGAAACAGTAATTAGTGAAAATTACATGTTATTTACATAGGTAAATACACTGCAGGGGTTATGCATATGATCTTTTCTATTAGTGTCTGCTTGTGATTTAAGCCTGATTTAAAAAGTTAGGTTTTTAAAAGATAAAAATGGGGAGAAAGGAACACTTTCCTTGTACCAGAAAATCTGCATTGCTTGCAGGATTACCAGTTTGGGCTGTAAACCAGGTTTCACAGCTAATGTGGATCAGAACATGCCTATACTGCAGAAAGCAGTGGCATCAATTCTCTAGAACACAGGCCTTCTCCCCAGCTTTTTTATGCAACTCACTCCTATTTGGACTACTAGAAGCCTATGGGTGCTGGCAACGAATGCCTGAGCTCCTACTGCCCAGACTAGATGGAAATTGTACCGCACCACTGAATTTCTTGGAGGAAGAGAAACTAGAAGGGGACAAAAAAAATGTTTTCCTTTGCTCAGGGAACAACTAGATCTAGATTAAGTTTCCTGAATTTCCTTTCAGAAACAGACATGTGGCTCTAGCCTAGTTAGATCAGTACTAGCATGCACTGTGAGTCTCCATAGCCATCATACCAAAGGCAGCAATACTCATTATTGGTTCTACTCTGAACCACCTCATCTTGCTGGATTCCCTCCCCACATCTGCTCCTTCTTCTTTATCACTTTTAATTGTGCCTTTCTCCTTTAGCCAAGAGGAAGGTGAGAGAAAAGTCTTGACTAATACATCTCCTTACCTCTCTTGAGCTAGTAGCATTTTTCCCTTACCATGACCACCTGTTATGAAGATGGAATAAGTTGATGGTTTGGGCTTTCAAGAGAAAATGGATGGTAAGGATGTTAATAAGGGGAAGAGGGACAGAAACAGATGTCCCTCTTGCAAAGATTAATTTATTCCTTATCCTTCTGCCTTGGGTTGCTTTTACTTGGGTACCTCTACCGGGCTTGAGTCTGCAAGCAAGAAAATACCCTTCAGAATACATAACATTTATTTAGTGGCAAATATATACAGTGGATAGCTGGGATTACCATGCCACAGGGCCATGCAAATGTTCCTGTGACTCTGGATGAGTCTCTGCTGAACAGGCTGTCATCAATCATCAGGTGAAGAAGGGTCTGCCTCTTGCTGGTTGTCATGGGCTGATCTTCGATGTTGCTGATTTTTTGTCTTCCTATTCTTTGCTTTTCTTTCCCTAGGATTTTACAGCTTTTCATGTCAGTATTTTCCTCTTGAATCCCTGAGCTTTAAGTAACCCTATCTCAGCGAATACCATTGGGTCTATTGTTTTGCTTTTTTTATCCTGCATGGCTTTAGCTTTGCAGGGCTTTCCCACACCTTAACAGCATTTTTCTATAAAACTCTATCACAGTGATAACTGTGTTGTGCAAAACCAGGCTGGGACTCATAGACAGCTGAATCCCTCAGCCTCAGGGTACAAAGGGTTACATCTTCCAACCCAATTCACATTAGTTGCTCCAATGACATGAAGAATTGCAGCATAAAGCTCAAAGAAAAAATTGTGAGTCAAGTGCATGACACTACAGTGCAGTAACATTTTCAGGAAATTTCTGTGAGTAGGCTTCTGAGCTGGCACTTAGCAAATGCCCAGACTCTGAGAGGGTACTGCCCTGCTGGAGGCCCTCTGCTCCTTAATACAGAGAAACTAAGGTGGTTTCCTAATGTGCATGTGTCTCAAACCTGATGTTCTGGGCAAATTCCAAGCTGGCCAGTCCTACTCTATTTTTAAAGTTCACCTGATGTTGCAAAACATGGGTTCTTTCTATCTGTTCTTTTTAAAAATCTAATTAAGACTTCAGTTTAGAAACCTTTGTCCTTTGTTATCTTTTCAACAGCAGACAAGTGCTTGTGGATATAAGGAAAAACCCTGAGAACTCTTCCTATCTTTTATACATGCTTCAAGAGGCAAAGGCTCTGAGTGTGTATCTGTCCTCTGCAGAGTAGCTGTGTATATCTAAAAATCTGCCACTTCTCCTTGTGGAGGTGGCAGCACGTTGGTCCTTATTCTTTATAGCAAGTTTTTTTACTTTTTGTGAAGTACCTTGAGAGTTTGTGGAGTAAGAAAGTGTGTTGAGATAAAGATTATTTATTATTCATCACTCCAAATATATTTGTTCATACATTTTAAAGCTGGGAACTGTGTGTGATAAGAGACAGCTGCACAGCTAGAACTCTTACTGCAAGCATGCAAATTATTTTTCAGCTTTTAAAAGAGGTGGTGGGCCCAAGCAAGTGGGTTTTTTTTCTTTTTTCCAGCCATATCAGATGAGCTAGTGAAAGCTATTACTTCCGCCCATAAAACATAACACAGCGAGATCCCCAAAACTAACTGAATCCATTGATAACTATCACACTGTAGATAACAGCACTAGCACACAAAAAAGGATGTAAAAAATCACCTAGTCTCTGATTTGAATCTTTTGTATGAGGAAGGTATTCTGCAAACAGAGCTCCTCTAAGTATCCCTCATCCCTGTGTGCCCAGCTTCTACAACTAAAATTGCTTAAAGCAGCAAAAGGCAATTCAGCTGAAAAAATAAAAGTAAAACCAGTCTTCTTGCAGAAAGCAGATGTTTTGTAAAACCAAATGGAGCAGAGAGAAAAGTAGATGTCTGTGACTGAAATGACCATGACAAGACAATCTCTCCATATGTCAGGCGGATAAAATAACAACAGACTGTGGAAATCTGATTGAAATTCATTCATATCAGGCCTCTGGATTTTTGCAGGAAATTAAGATTGTAGTAACTTTTCTCCACCTGTTCAAATGTGTTCCAGTTCTCCATTTTTCCTCATTAAGGAGACATGGAGGACTGAACATCTCCCACTGCTTTTGGATACAGTTTGGAATTGCTGAATATTTCACAGGAAGCAATTTTTAGGGAGATAATGCCTCTAACTTGGGCTGAAATCGTATAAGCACATGTGACATTTCAGATCAAAAAAGGCCAGAATGCTACACAGCAAGCTACATTTATTGTAGGCACTTCCAGAGAATTTGTTTCAAAATGTGAAGCTGCTTTATTGTTTGGCAGTTAAGAGAAGCCTCTGGGGAAGTGAAAATCTATTTTCTCTTTTTCCTGCCAACAGATTAGTAGTTGGTTCCATTTAGGATGAATCCCAAAGGATTATTTTCCTCCCTTTTATATCACTAAGGATGGGAAAGTGTTACAATGGTCGACTCGAAATGTTTATTTTTATATTAAGGATAACTACAAATTTCAACAGTGCTTTGTCTTTGAAACCTGCAGGTGACTTTGAATCATAGACATAAACAAGACAAAAAAATCCTGCTCTGTATCATGCTGTACTCAGCAGTGTACAGTAGTTTGATAGAGTCCATTTTCAATTAATTGCTCTTAGGCAAAAACAGTATCTGAAGTGTCATGTGAAGAAGACACTGCTAAATTTCACGTTCTTCTGCACTGAGGAGCAGACACTGTCCTATACATTGTGTGTGACCATGAAATGTTCCTCAAATAACAGCAATAAACCCTTTTTGGAGTAAACAGACATCAAATGTCCAGAGTCAAATAACTGCCACACTCCTCCGAAAATAGCAACTTGTAAAAGCCTTTGGCCACCAGCTTCATCTTCAAGCAAGCACATACCTTTAAAAGAATATTCCCTTTAGTCCTCTTTGACTCAATTCTCCTATTCTTCCTCTGTGTCAAAACTTAAGATATTTGTACAGAACAGGTCACAGGCAAGGGTCTAATCCCAGGTGAGGAATTCATGTACCTTTGTAATTCATTATTTCTCATCTCATTTCCTTTCGCTTAAGGTATTCCATTTTCTCTCTTTTCTGATTTTTAGCTCTCAAGAGTGACCAGTCATTTTTCAAGGTATTAACTAACTTGTTTCCAGCTTAGACTTCCTAAATGCATAGACTTCTGCTTTGCAAGACATTCTCGCACAGCATACATTCTGGCATAAAATCTTAAAATCCTTGGTTTGAGGAAGAGATTTCGCCGTTTCTCTGCATGCTGCCCAAGATAGGGGCAGTGACTGTTTGCTACTCCTGAACACTGTTTCAAATGATTAATTTGCACCTCACACTCAACACACAAAATATCATGATGAATTTTTGCATATGGGAAAACAATATCTCTAGGTATTTGTGTTCAAGATTTGATTTATATAAATGACATTTTGCATGTAAATATACAGCCAGCCATTTTACTGCCTGCCAAGAGGCATTTGAGCTAAACACAATGAAACTCTTCTTAATTGAAAATGTCATGTTCTCATGTGCACCTACCACAAAGGTTATCAAACACATCAGAAAGTATACAAATTATTTGGCAAATAATTAGCCTTACCGAATTTGTGCCTTTTTCTTCCTGGTTGAAATAACTTCTGTCAAGGAATGTGACTCCCAAGTAAGTATCCATCAATTCTGGGTGCCTGACCATGATGATATGAAAATACTAATTGTCTTCCATTCATACCGAAAAGAGTTGAGTCCCAGCTCCAGGGACGTTGAATCGATGTGCTCTGAAAATGCCAATTGCTGAGCTAAAGTCTTCCAGGCTGTCCTGCCCACAAAGCTTCCTTGGGGTTTTATGAAGACCCAAAAGTCTCACTCTCTGTCTTTCTCAAATCTGGACTTGCACTTGGAGTCCCTGCATAGATAGATCATTTATAACAGGAGATTGCTTTGGCTGAACACGTGTTAAGATCTACATTTCTTCAGAAAATTGTGAGTGGCAAACATTACAGAGCACCTCTTTTCTCTCTCTGGAATTCAAAAGGCTTTCTGGCTTCTGATCTACAACTGGAAGATCTGATCCACTACTTCAATACATATTTACTAAGTATCTCTGATATGTCCATTGTTTGCTTTACAACCACTGCAGCATGACTTTCCCAGGCACCAGGATGTTTCCCCATTCTCCTGATGATACTCATTACCTATACCTATTCCTGTTGATTTGTCATTTTATAGGTAGGTCTGGGGAGAATATGAATCCCAAGCTCTGTAGGAGAAATCTGAGTCATGACAATTGCATGAGCCTCACCCTTCTTCTGCAGAAGGCTACAGTCGCTGCTTCTGTTGCTGGGTAAACTTTTTTCCGATTCTGCTATAGGATACACAGATGCAGACAATTCTTCAAATTTCAGTCAGCTTTTTTTCACCTTGCTTTTTTTCTCTTTTTTTCTTTTAAAATAATCAAAGTCTGAGTTATTGATCCCTCCTCTAGCAAAACAACCCTGAGGTCTATATTTTGTCACAAGTGTAGTTAAGGTACTGTTATGCAACAGCTATCCTACAGAGTGACATTGTCTACAGCTCAGAAGTCACCTTAATTCCCATCCTGGATTATTGAATGGGAAACCCAAGTGAGGCTTGCATCATTTTAGTCTCTCTAATGTCAGATATGATGTGTATAAACTTTTGTTTGCCATGTGAAAACAAAGCAAAAAACTGCAGCTTTCCAATGACATGCCCAAATTTTCAATTGAGAGATCACAGACAAGATTTTTTTTTTCCTTTGCACGTACACACACTATACACAATGAGGCAAAGAAAGATGGGACTGCAGTTTGTCTGAGGAAACTTAAAATTTTTTCACTTTAAAATCTAGCAGGAAAAAAGGACTAAAATGTGGGTCTTGTTTCTTTTCTTTTTTTCCCTTTCTTGCATATTGAACCTTTTATTAAAAAAAACCTATATTATATAAAAAAAATCATAACAAAGAAGATATGAAAGAAACATAAAAAGGAAACGTTCTTTCATTTTCAGTCACAACAAAATTGATAGTATGTTTCACTGAAAGTGCTAAATTCCTCCTATTTCAGACTGAAGGAAATTTTTCCAAAACCAAATGGCGCATATATCTACCATAAATTAGGAGAGCCTATAGAGGTTGCTATTGCTCAGTGTTACTTTATTTTTCTATTGAGGTGGCTAAGCATCATTCTTCTGTTGTCCTTCAGTCCTGCCTGTGAGCTAAGTACTTTATTTTCCCTCAGATATTTTTCACTAAGGCAAGCTCCCAGTGCTATAAGAGGCATCCTGTTCGAGTAACAACTAAATGAAAACAGTCTTAAGATTTGAGCATATAGGAACATAAACTGTAGTCTAATTGCCTAAAATGCTGAAGGCTTGCTCTTGAGTATGGATCCAAACCTCATGTGAGTACAAGGATCACATACACGTCCAGCAAAGTGCCCAGAGTAGTTTGAGTGTCCTGCATTGTAGGGGAGGTTGTACAGGCATAGGCAAAGAAGGACGGCAGCTTGCAAACTATATGAAATCAGGTATTTGGACCTCAAGAGTTGCCCCTGCCTCTAACCTGCTCCTGCGATGGATGCTGATGAGGGTGTCAGCTCTCACAGGCAGTGGATCTTCCAAGTAGCAACAGGAGTCCTTTGCTGTTTTGACGCAAACCAACTTCCTTCTTTCCCCTGTGAATGTCAACAAAGAGACATTTGAGAAGGAGGGAAACATGGCTGGGGGGTCGGGGAGGGGGCGTACAATTGTTTCGGATAGGAAGGGTGAGGAGGGATGGTCTGTAACAGAGGCCGAGTCAAATGTTAAGGCAGAGGAAGAATCACAGTCACCTGCCTGTACCACTGGTCCTTTAACCAAAGCCCCGTTTTAAATCTGAATTTTCCTCCCTTCCAGCCCTTACTTCCTTTCTCTTCCATTTCACCACCACTGCAAAACTCAGTTGTATCTACAGAACTGAGAAGTCTGGAGTCAGCTCATCTCTGTGGCTTTACCTGGAGGTTAGAGTCAGTCTCCAGGCCTGAAACAGAAGGAGAGGTAGAGTGCAAAGATTCAACAGATGTTGCTGTCGTGCAGCTCTAAGTTAATGCTGCCCTTTTCTAGGGCTGCAAAAGCATTGCTTGTGCAGGAGCAAACAACCCAAGATGATCTCAGTCCGAGATAAATCACCACTGGTGCTTGTTACTTACCCTGTGCATGGTAACCTCTGGCTTAAAACCAAGCTTGTGGCATTTAACTGTAGAAGTGATGATGGGCTAAATTGCTTCCTGAGTGGCACCCACAAATAAATATTAGAGCTGACTGAACAAAACCCAAGATCCTGAAGTAACAGCAAAACAGCAATTAGTTTAAATTTGTCATTGAAAACATAATTTTTTTGGAAGCTGAAAATACTTCAGTCACAGTGTTTTGCTGAAAGCCAAAAGAGACTATGCGAGCTCTTTTCCAGAATCCAGCATGGGAAAATAAGCTAAAACAGAACCAGCATTGCATTCATTGCCACCCCTAGCCTGTGTTTTTGCTCTGGTCCCATATGCCGTCAGGACAGCGACAGCACTTCAGCCTCCTGACTGACATGGTATGAAAGATCTGGTGAGAGGCTGTGGTGCTATACAGACAACAAACTCCCATCTAGACAGACCCTCTCATTAATTTCAGCTTCATACCATAGTACCTGCCCTACCACAAGAACTGGGAACAGGGAGCAAGACCGCATTTGCAGACCACTTTGACCACCACCACTAGAAGAGGAGGGATGTGTTTCTCTGTAGAAAATGCTGTGTTAGGTGAAACTTAGAAGCCTGGACAAACATGACACAAGCACAGAATGCTCTCTGATGATGATAAGCAGACTCTCTAGAGGTGATAGCGTGCTATAATTTATAAACCCACTTACCTTTTAAGCTCCTGTCTGCAACAAGAACTAGAATTAACTTTTCCATAGATATTTTTTATATCATTCATGCAAATTTGAAATTCTTGTCCTAAAAATCACATATTTGGGTTTATGCACTTTCAAGCATGTCATGTGCTTGTGAGGCTGGCCCTGGACTGGATTTTAAGTGCAGGCCTTTTAAATTGCTATCTGGTGCCAGGTCTTCTAAGCTAGTGCTTTCTAGCTCTTTCCTTGGATTTATATCTTGCCCAAAATGATTATTGAACCAGGGGAGGTTCAGAGTACCTGACAGTAGGCTGTTTTCTCTTTTAAGGACCTCTGTACAGTTGTCCACATGTCCTTAAGGGAATACAAATCGAAACCCGCTGTCTGCCAATGCTTTCCAGCACCCAAGATCTTGGATTTAAACTTTTGCAATATTCAGTTATATTGCACCAAGTAACATGTACAGAATACATTTTCACAAGTGAAACATTCTCAGAGTCATCTAGTTAAGTCAAGCTACCTCTTACTTTAACAGCATACTTAGTGGTTTTCACATAATGCTTAGGTGAGAAATCATTACCATGAATAATTCAACTGTGTTTTTTTTAATCTTTTTTTTTTTCTATTCACACTCTCCATTAACAAGAAAACCTGGTGAGTGGAGTGCTGCAAGAACACTAAATTCATGAGTTGATAAAATAAAAGACATATGCTGAAGCACTTCTAAGAGGTATTTGTTATTCCTGAACTACAATATAATTACAGCATTTGTTGATTTTAACTTTATTATAGTTTATTTGACCTACGTGTTAAAAACTTCTTGCATATAAGTTTCTTGTACAAAGCAAATCTGTGGAACTCCATCAGGAAATAGCACTGCTGACATTATTATGATAGAGCAAAAAAAGATAATATAAAATTAATTTGCTAAGAAGTTAGGGAGTATCAAAATTATCACTACAGCCACTTAACTCACCATTTAAGTCAATTTGCTTTATTCTTCCACCAAATTTCTGCCTCATTCTCTGCTCTTGAGTCATGACCTCTTTTTTCACAGCCTACACTCACTCTGTGGCTAGCTATTTAACATATGTTTTTTTACAACTTTCTCATTCATTGTGTGGCCTCAGTGGCTTATTTACTGCACTGCTCTGACTCTCTGTGGATGGAAGATTTACTAATACCCTCATGCGCTTTTGTTTGTGTTTTTTTTTACTATGAATTCTGAGCACTTAACATGAACTGATGGCTTTATCTTCACAATGCCTCTGTGAGATATTCTTCTTCCCATTTTACATATGAGAACTGAAGGATAGGATAAAGGCACAATACTAAAAGGTACAAAGGTTGGTTTGTTTGTTTTATATCCAATTTATAAGACATAAGTTACTTATTTATACCAATGTATTCATTCAGTGAACAGTTCTGATTAGCTCCTTTTCAAGTAGCCTTTCTGCAAACCAGACCCAGATATCCCTTACACAAAGAATTAAATGCACTTTAATAAGCACCTCTAAAAAGTATTGGTTTTCAGTAGTTGCTCAACAGTACACAAGGGGTTTTTTTGGCACAGTTAAAATGCAGTTCTCCAGAGCAGCTTGTATCCTTTTAAACCGTAAGACTGTCTTCTCTTTCCTTGAGCTCCTTGCTCACTTTAAACACTACCATTTTTTGCAACAAAGGCAACATTAATGCTACAGGTGCCATTACACCAGAATCCACAGCTCATATGAACAAAACATGAGTACTCAACAAAACACTCTCTCGTATAAGCACATATCGATGCAGGTCAGAAAATGAGATGATGTTAGTCTTGTTTTCTGGTGGAAACAGTTCTCCCATCCCACAACAGGTCACCATTTTTAAGTCCATTTGCCAAACTACAGTGATATTAAATTTCCCAATTAAGTAGTTTTAAGACACTTGTACTACACATAAATCTATGAGATTTTTCCCCAAAATCTTTCTGGTAAATGATGGAAAAAATTTTCTTGGTAGATGTAAAGCTTACGGGAAACATGACGCTAAAATGTGGCAAAGCCATAACCTACTGATAATGGGTTCCCATAACGGATAGTATTAGAGACTATCACTAAAAACTTGCTGGTTTTGGAGGTTCAGTTAAATCATTAACCTCCAGTTAGGAAAAGCTAAGCCTTGGCATTGGAAATATCCTACATTTTTGTAGTGTTGGCTATTACATCCATCTCTGAAACACACTTCCAATGACTGATGATTTGAAGACCAGCTGAATTAATCAAACAGGCCAATCCCTATATTCCTATCAGTTGAATATTTTTTTTTTCTGTGGGGAAGTTTAACATTTATGTTTCTGTGAACTTGGAAATTAAACCTTTCTCATGGTTTCATGCTGATTTTTAAAAAAGCTACAGTTGGTCTTTTCTTTTCATAAATGTGATTATCAACTGATTTTTGGCTTACAAGTGAGAAAAAAAATCTCCATTATTTATTTATCTAATTTCATTGGGTTGCAAAGTACCACTTAACATGCCTTTGGAAAGATAACTCTGAAGCCAATACTACAGTAACATTAGTTGATGCAAACTAATTAATTCTAATTTTCTATTTAATTAATGTGAGTAACTGTTTATTGGAGAAAGGGACATTCAGCTGTAGATTAAAGAAAATATTAATTTTGAAACCCTGATAAAATCAAATGAGATGCCAGCCTTTCTCCTTTTGGGTGGTTAAACGTGTGGGAGCATGGCATCAACTGTGACTAGGGCGACTATTTTGTTCTTTTTAAAAAGAAAAAAAAAGGAAAATTAGTAAGTCAACCTTTATTATAATCTTACTTGGGTTTATGGTGTATAATAACTGTTATCCTTAAAACATTCAAGGCTTACAGAGCCAGCGACTTATCCAACTAGCAAGGCACGCAGGCTTGTTAACTTATTTTGTTTCATGGATGCTTTGCTAAACGTAGCACAAGACTAATTTATGCTATTCATCTACTTGCTTCAACAAATTTTAACCGTTGTTTCATGATTGTGCTGGGAAGGAATTTGTCTGGTCTATTTTTAACAGCTTTGTGTCAGAGAAAGATGTGTCTTCTTTTCAAGGTTTTTCAAAGTAGAGAGACCTTAAAAATGACTTTATCAGCTCATAGTGCTCACACAAGCAGAAATGAGACAGGGAAGAACAGGAAGGTCAAACTTGCATAAACACACCTTTGCACATGTTAACTGCCAGGGGAAAGAGCCACACGCATCTGAACTGAATGCATTATTCAGAGAAGACAGAAAATGCTTTTCTGGCAAAGTCAAATTTCTTTTTTCATGCAAGCTCCCATGTGATAAAGCTTAGAAGTACTATTTCTGTTTAGTAACGTAAGAAGCATAAACTAAAATGGATTATTATGAATCTGACACGATGGTTTTAACAAGAAAGACAGAAGGAGCTTTACAATTTCTTTGTTTTAAAGTTTAGAGACTTCAAACACATTTTTCTACTTCTATCAGCATAAAACTAAATATCCTACCACTATCATTCTAATAAAGCACTACTTCTTTCCAGGAATTCTCCTTGATGCTACAGAGAGGATTCCACTGCAAGTTGACCTCCTTATCTTGAATTTCATATGTAGTGAGCAGCTAAATCTGACACCAAATGATTTTAGGAAAAAAATTCAAAGTCAAATAATTTCTTTTGAAAAAGCCACTTGAAGCCTTTGGGGGACAGATATAGAAACATAATTTAAAACTCCCTTCCACCCTCAGGTGATTGGGATTCACTTCAATAAATCCAGTGTTTGCTATGCATGGAATATCTCCTCTCTCACCACAAGCCATGGACACTTTGGACTAGTCTCTCATTCTGCTGCTTCCTGTATCAGTGTTCCCTCATTCTGCTCGTGTAATTCACTCAGATTTGGTTTTACCTTCAAGAAAATGCCTCTTCAGTTATTCAGATTAAGCCTGCTGTACCTGTGGGAGAACTGCCTGGCTTTCCTTGTGATTCAATGAAGCAGCACCCTGCAGCCCCACCTCAGGCCATGTTGGTGACCTGCAATCTCAGCTTTGCTTGTCAGCCACCTGTGTCTCCACTGACAATACTCAAGGACTGGCAGAGAAGTTATGCTGGATTGCACTATCTCTAATGGAAAAGACCATTTGTATTTGTAACGGAAAGCAGACATGATTTTAGAACCTGATCTCTTTGACATCAAAGGCTGCAGAAGATGAGAAATTAAGTTCATTAAAAAATGTATTTCCCCCCGGAAAAGAATTGGTTTCCTCAACTCATTTGCCTTGCTTCTCTCTTGAGTGTTTATTTCCATTTGTGCCTTAGTGTATTCTAGTAGTTCTATGAACTCTGTATCTTTTTTTTTTTTCAATTAGTTCTTCTGGGACTCTTTTATTAAAGTCTTTTTTGCTTTTAAAATATGCAGATGATATTAATCTGATTAAAGTACAGGAACAAGCTGGTAATATGAAATGTGAAAAAGCAGTGTAAGGTACAATTGCTAATATAATTATTTTCATTATAAATACAATCACATTTTCACTTGATGCTCACTTAATTTATTTTAATTTTTTTCCGATCTCTGAGACAAGTAAGATTTTCATTCACCCTAATCTACTGTTGTGAGAGGCAGTTCTCTGCTTCTTTAGGAGGTATTAAGGTATTGATGACTGAAAAGGACAGAATTACTAGCAGGGGGATACAAGACTTTTATCTCTTTGTGACTGGTCTGAATTCAAACAAGTAAAGATATCTCACCTAGTAGAACTGTTCATTTTCCTAGGGGAAAGAGCAATTGGGGTCTCAGTTTATTTTCCAGTGAACAATGGTTTTACTGAAACATCTTGACAATCTATAGGCTTGTAGGTAATATCAGAAAAAACGTCACTTCATCTCTAGAAGTGTCCCAAGAACAATTTTAAAGATCCACTCTGTTGTGTTTCACTGGCAGGCTACCACCAATGATATTTTATGACTTTACTAGGGCGGCTCTTGCATCTGGGCATGATGCACAGTGAAATAAGCTGATGCCATAAGAATTGCAAAGCAAAAATGATGAAAATAATGATGAGGAAGTGATTCAAGACAGGCATTCTGGTTGAAGGAAAAAGGTTTAATTTTGATGGGAAAGAGAGCAAGCCCCTAGGATTTTACGTAGGCTAATTCTAGTGTGATACATTTCTCTAGGGGAGCTACTGTGTTTTGAATGGAAACTCAGCTGTATCTCAGCCCACTTCTTAGCTATCTAAAGAACCTGAAGGTGTACAAGTCCATGGGACCTGATGAGATCCATCCATGGGTCCTGAGAGAACTAGCAGACCAAGTTGCTAGGCCACTTTCCATCATTGAGAAGTCATGGTAGTCTGGTGAAATGCCCACTGACTGGAAAAGGGGAAACATCACCCCCATTTTCAAAAAGGGAAAAAAGGAAGACCTGGGCAAGTACAGGCCGGTCAGTCTCACCTCTGTGCCTGGCAAGATCATGAAGCAGATCCTCCTGAAGGCTCTGCTATGGCACATGGAAAATGTGGAGGTGATTTGTGGCAACCAACATGGCTTCACCAAGGGAAAATCCTACCTGACAAATATGGTGGCCTTTTATGATAGAGTTACAGCATCAATTGACAAAGGAAGAGCAACTTATGTCATCTATCTGGACTTGTGCAAAGCCTTTGACACTGTTCCACACAACACTCTGGTCTCCAAATGGGAAAGACATGTATTTGATGAATGGATGACTCCATGGATAAGAAATTGGCTGGAAGGTCATACTCGAAGAGTTGTGATCAATGGCTCAATGTCTGAGTGGAGACCAGTGACAGGTGGTGTTCCACAGGGATCGGTACTGGCACCGGTGCTATTTAACATCTTTGTTGGCGACATGGACAGTGGCATCGAGTGCACCCTCAGCAAGTTTGCCAAAGGCACCAAGCTGTGTGGTGAGGTCGACACGCTGGAGGGAAGGGAGGCCATCCAGAGGGACCTGGACAGGCTGGAGAAGTGGGCCCAGGTCAACCTCATCAAGTTCAACAAGGCCAAGTGCAAGTCCTGCACCTGAGTTGAGGCAATCCCAAGCCCAGATACAAGCTGGGCCATGAGTGGATTGAGAGCAGCCCTAGGGAGAAGGACTTGGGGATGCGGGACAATGACAGCATGAACATGAGCCAACAGTGTGCGCCTGCAGCCCAAAAAGTCAACCATATCCTGGGCTGCATCGAGAGAAGCATGGCCAGCAGGTCAAGGGAGGTGACTCTGCCCCTCTACTCTGCCCTTGTGAGATCCCACCTGGAATACTGCATCCAGCTCTAGAGCCCCCAACACAAGAAAGACATGGAGCTGTTGGAGCAAAAGTCCAGGGGAGGGGTTACCAAGATGGTCAGAGGTTTAGAACACCTTTGCTACGCGGACAGGCTGAGAGAGTTGGGCTTGTCCAGCCTGGAGAAGAGAAGGCTCTGGGGAGACCTTATAGCAGCCTTCCAGTACCTGAAGGGGGCCTACAAGAAGGCTGGGGAGGGACTTTTTACAAGGGCCTGCAGTGATAGAATGAGGGGTAATGGTTGGAAGCTGGGAGAGGGCAGGTTTAGACTAGATATAAGGAAGAAGTTCTTCACCCTGAGGGTGGTGAGACACTGGAACAGGTGGCCTAAGGAAGTTGTGGATGCCCCATCCCTGGAAGTGTTCAAGACCAGGTAGGATGGAGCCTTGAGCAACCTGGTCTAGTGGGAGGTGCCCCTGCCATGGCAGGGGGGTTGGAACTAGATGATCTTTGAGATCCCTTCAACCCAAACCATTCTATGACCCTATGATTCTTCTCTTCTTTTCTCTAACGGGGTGATCATGGAGACACTGGTGGAGTCCATTCTGTGTTTTCAGAGGGAAAATGCTGAGTTTGAAGCCCACTAGTCCATATGAGTTCCCACACCTACACTACAGCTGGGACTAATCCGTCCGTAGATGATGCTTTTTCTTTGGGTTTTTCATGTTGCTTCTCAGACAGCACTGACTTGAACTAATGCAAGCAGATACTTTCAAAGCTAAATCTGTATCCCTCAGGGTAGTAATTCAAAGTTGAACTTGTGTAATGGGTCTGCCTGAGATGCAGCCCTCACTGTGCTGTGCAGTGGTAGCTAGATAACACACCAGTGTTTTGACTACTGCTGAGTAGGGCTCACACACCATCAAGGCTGTTTCCCCAACATTTCCCCAGTAGGCTGGGGGTGGGTAAAAACTTGGGAGGGGATATAGCCAGGATAGCTGACCCAGACTGTCCAAAGGGATATTCCACACCACATGACGTCTGCTCAGCAATATAAGCTGGGGAAAACAGGAAGAAGGGGGGACATTCATTTCACATTTGTCGTCCGGAGCAATCGCTACGCGTACCAGAGCCCTACTTCCCAGGAAGTGGCTGGACATCGCCTGCTGATGGGAAGTAGAGAATAAGATCTTTTGTTTTGCTTTTGCTTCCGCGCACGGCTTTTGCTACATTAAACCATCTTTATCTGACCCAAGTGCCTGTTGTTATATTTTCTCTCCCCTGTCCAGCTGATGGTGTGAGAGTGATAGAGTGGCTTTGGTGGGCACCATCTGGCCAGGGCCAAACCACCACAACTTGTTGATGTAAATTACAGAAGACTTAATTCAAAAGGCTTGTATCTGTACAATGATTCATACACATCTAACCCTGGGATTTCTTCATCTCTTTGTTAGAGGAGCGGGCTGGGAAACTAGAATTCTCTTCTTGCTAACACTGTCTCAGTACAATGTGTGTTGTGGGATCATTTTCTTCCTGTGTATTTGGTTTGCTCATCTATCAAATGAGTTTGTAACAATAATTTAGATTTTTCAGATGTACCTTTTTTTACTTATTAGGTTCTATAAAATCCTTTAAAGTTTCCACATATTTATGTTTGCTTGTGCATGCCTCCTTGTCTTGCTCTGTTAAAATGTCTTCTGAAGCTGCAGTTAGTGAAATGCAATGGAGGGGGTGGGGCAAATGGCTACATCAGTTGAAATTAGGGTAAATTCAACATTGTGCACGAAGCATGTATTTTCCTCACAGATTGTATCTCAGTGTGAAGGAATAAAAAATATTTGTGCCTGCTTTCCTGATGGGAAGCAAGTGAATGAAAAATCAGAACTGCTCTTAATCTGTATGACACCTTAAAGAAGCACACAGGAACAATTCTGTCTTTCAGCCACAATTAAGGGTTGCAAAGCTACCATAAATCTCAGTGAAGAAAACCCAGTATGCAGCTGCCATTCAAAAACTCAGTCCCACAGGCTACTTTGTTGAAAGGGTGAGGTACAATACAGCATTAGAGAAGCAATGTGGAAGAACATCACAAACAAGATCTGCAGGTGATGGCTACCAGACAGGAAGTTTTTTTGCTAAATGAGCAGCAAAAACCCATTAAAAAAGATGACCATACAGAATAGCAGATTAATGTACGCTTCCGAAACATGAGTCCTGATCCAGATTCAGTGCTTAGCATTTATGCTGGATAAAATCTCAGAGCCTGATTTTTACAAACATTGATAAAGATTGTATTAATTCCTCTAATACCTAGAAAGCAACTGTGACAGAGCTCTCCCACTTATCCTGAAATAGTTGGCAGGATCTAAAGTTGTATCCTTACAAGACTAGAGTTAGACCACAACTGGGAGTTTTAATCCCTTTTCTGGCACACAGAACAGTTCCTGGCCTCTGCTACTGTATGGGCTCCATTGAGTGTTGCCACTGTTGTGCCCCTTGATTCTCCCCTTCTAAGCAAAGGAAGCATCTGCCAAGATTCACACATACTTTCTGAGCCTGGGAGCCCCTTTAGGTTGTCCCAAGTATTACACAAAGTGCATAGAGTGGCCACAGATATAACTCATCCAGAGTGAATTGTTATGAAATATCACTTCAGTTCTGTAACTTGAGAGGTGAAAGGTGTCTAATTAGGAAGAAAAACACAAAACGGAAGAGATAACAATAGTGAGGCAGGGGACAAAAAAAGAAGCAGGCATTTAGTGACTTCCATGAAGAACAGAAAGATATGAAAGCAACTATTCAGGAACAGGCAAACCCTAATTGAGATATTTTTCAGTGCCACTATTCTATTGTAAACAGCTGAAGGGAAACATTTCTGAAAGAAACAAGCATGGATTACAAGAGAAAAGGAAGTAATATTCATGAAGCATTTAATGATAAAAATGATCAACACACTTCCTAATGCAATGCCTCATCCCAAATATTAGAAATACTTTGAAGTCTCATGGCTGTTCTCTCTCTTCTTCCTCTCCAAAGATGTGGTTGTCTAAAGATAGCACATTATCTAACAGAAGCATACTTCCAAAACTTTCAAATGTTGCCATTACTTTCAAGTTATGCCAATTAGTTTTGCTTTTGTAATTCTATAAAAGGGGTCTATACTTCCAAAATCAGGTAGAGGAGATTTTGTTGTGGTACATAACATGTAGCTCCTCAAACATGGAGAAGCAAGGAACAGAAATTTATGTAAGATGACATTGGATATCAATCATCCTCAAGGAGTACCAGAGAATTTCAAGGAAGTAATCTCTGACTAATGATTGTGCCAGTGAAACATCTGCTGAACAATCTCATGTAGTACACTGATTCATTCAGATATCAGCCTGGTGGTCATTCCTTATTAGTAAAAGCTGTAGTAGCTGGATGTCTTTGTTCTGAATACGTTGACCAAATGCAAGCTCAGTACACTGCAGTTTGAACACAAAGCTGCTGGAATTTTATTTCTAGACAAAGAAATTTTAAGAACTTTCAGCACAAATACTGATAAACTCCATATATATTGTTTAGGAATGTTTCAAAAACTCTTGAAACAGCAGCCCTTCTTCCAGCTGAGAAATGTATGTCAGATAATGTCTACCACGCAAAAGGCTGCCACCCCAGGCATTCAAGTCTAACTCCCTGGATGCTTTCCTAAGCTGAGGTTGATCAAACCAGTAGAATAGCAAATGTTTTGGTTAGGAGTACTCTTAATGTTCAGCAAAGTTCATAAGATGGGTGCTTCTGTAAGTCACACAAGCAATAGGATATGAGACTGGGACACCTTTCGATCTGCACAGTGTTGCCTCCATAGCTCCCGCTGCATGCTTGACACATCTGTCACCTGCTCCCTGGATGTGCAGTCTGTAGGGGTAAAGAATGGGTGCAAAATTCAAATATAGTTTGCCACTCCCTTCTCCATCCTTTCATTGTAACAGGATAGAAGGAGGCTGGAGGGCCTCTGAGAGAGGAAGGTCTGGCTGGCTGTGCTGCTAGGCAGATTGGACCATCCTCAAAACTTCTTGAGAGAGCATGGCCCCAGAGATGGGCCTGATGTTTTGTATTTAGAGAGATGGACTGTAGATAATTAAATAACGGCATTCGGATCCAGCAGACACATACAATTAAAGCAACTTAATTTAAAAGATAAAGGTGTGGAAAGGATAGTATAAGAGAAGTGGGGCTCGTAAACGTTGCCCTCTTCAAGAAAATCTTTGTTACCTCAGACTGTCCTAGTAATGTTTAGTTTTTTTCTGTACTTGCGTATCTGCAGAACTATAGTAGAAGGCTCAGTCACACAGTTTATTTGAACTGTGTTTATACCATGCTAATCTCAGGCCTCCAGGTTTCTTCTGACGTACTCCTGGGCGATCAGGAAGAATTTTTTTTATTTTGATATACTGTTTGGCTTTGGGGTATTATTTCTACTAACCTCTGCAGCAGTGCGGCTTGGCTCCAGGTACAGGTAGGATTTTTGGCAAGGTACACTTGATGTATTATGTTTTTCACACAAGAGAAAAATCTGAATTCTATGGAGAACGTGTGTTAGTAAGCTGACAGAAAGAGCAAAGAGCATGAAATTCAAATGTGTTTTGTTGGTGTTTTGCTAATCCAGTTAGCATAAAATCAAGCACAGATATGAAGCCAAATGGGAATTTTCCCTGCTCAGATCATGAGCAGGTATTAAGGTTTGTTTTCTACTCTCCTCTACAGAGTGAGTCATGATCATAACACCAGGCTCACCTGGGAACTTTATTTAGGAAATCCACTGCTCTTATAGGAAGGTTATTAGCCCCACAACTCCATTATCACTGCTCCATCTGTGTGAAAGCACATTTGAGTAGGCCATGTGAGTAGGCACGAGGAAGTATTGTGTCTCCAGCTGTGAGCTGGTGCTCGGACCTGTCTACAAGAGACATGGCTGGCATTTTTAATGAATAGCTTTGGAGCCAGGACCACACTGGTCAGGAAGCCCCTTTTTGAATATGTGCTCCTGAGCCAGTGCAGTCTGTGTGGTGCTGAATCTGTCCAGCAAATGGAACAGGCAGGCAAAAGCCTCTTTTATGAGCATTGGCAGAGATTTTAAGTGTAACCTAGACACAAGGCAGAGCTATGCTATCACACCATTGATGGCTGAGTGTGTGCATAGCAGCAAAACGTAAGAGCCTGTGCAATTTTACATATGGAAACGTAAGCATTAACAAGGTTAGACAGGGGGTTTTGTGACTGAGAGTTGCCTAAATATTGGAAAAAGACCATAAAGGGGAAGTCCTCTTGCACACAGCCCAATGCCTTGTCCTTTTGATACCTAGAAAATGCCATACAATTCCATGGTGAGTGATTTCTACTTCAAGAGAAATAGCAAAGCAAGAAAGAGCAAAAAGATAAAGGACAAGGAAAGACCATGGTGTTGGTGCCTTCACTTTTGAGCACAACCCTACGACATGCAAGCAGCTCCTGCTGGTGGCAGGCTGTGAGGCGCAGGGCAGCAGAGCAGGAAAGAGGAAGTGAGCTCTGTCCTTGTTGTTTCCTATTTTACAACATAAAGTTTAACAGGTGAACGCTATCAGCTTTTATGGTCAGATGCTTATTTGTAATAATTCTGGTATTTTTCAAGCTCTGCTTGTGTCTTTGGGTTAGGCTTGTCAGTGAGACACTCTTTGACTTCAGAAAGTTTTTATGGGAGCAGCTCTGGTTTCCCTCTTTTCTGTGTGCTATTTTTGTTAGCGTTCGGCCAGTCAACCTTTTGCACGCACTTTTTCTGTTGACAAACTGACCGGCTTGGCTCTTAAACACACTCCGATGCCGCGCGGTGCACCTTGCTCACGTAACGGCAGAGAAAGCAGCCATAACCCCCTCATGAAATATTGTTTCGCCACACAACACGATGAAACAACAGCCCTGCAGCGAGCGCCTGCCGACGGGCTGACGAAGCCCGAACAGCTGTGTTGCTGGTCACACCGGAAACACGCGCATGCGCGGGTCACGTGACGCAGGCGGGCTATTTAAACGCCGCCGGGGAGACGGTCGCATTTTCCCTCCTCCAGTGCTGGCGCGTCGGGGTGGGCTGCGGCGGCCGCTGGATCCTCTCGGTAACTCCTTCGCGGGGCGGCGGCGGGAGGTGGGAGCTGTGAGGCCGGCGAGGAGAGCCTGGCCGCCCTGCTGGCCGCCCTGCTGGCCGCCCTGCTGGCCGCCCTGCTGGCCGCCCTGCTGGCCGCCCTGCTGGCCGCCCTGCTGGCCGCCCTGCTGGCCGCCCTGCTGGCCGCCCTGCTGGCCGCCCTGCTGGCCGCCCTGCTGGCCGCCCTGCTGGCCGCCCTGCTGGCCGCCCTGCTGGCCGCCCTGCTGGCCGCCCTGCTGGCCGCCCTGCTGGCCGCCCTGCTGCCTGTTCAGCCGGTACCGCTGAACAGCAGTGCCTTTCGGCGTGCGTCTGAGCGCGCGGTGAGCGGTGGGCGACAGGCTTCTGCCTTAATTAAGCCAAACAGCAGGTTTAATCAGAAGCAGCAGTAGGAACTTTTGAATAATGGTGATGCTGCAACTGTGCCTTCATGATGACTGAAAGTTTGTAATGCCTTGGTAACGTTTGAGGTGTTGCCTGGGAATTGTCCTATGTATATGGCTTGAATTAAAACAAACTTACCGTTGTGGTTTTCTTTTTTTTTTTTTTTTTTTTGGCTGATGTGTGTCTTGGGTTTTTTGTTGCTTCTGCTTTTGCTGTCTCATGTCAGAGCGGTGCAGCAGCTTTCTTCAGTGTCCTCCCTGCAGTTGAGAAGGCCAGAGCACTGGTACAGCCCATAAGTCTGCTAGCTTTGCTTCTCTGGTATATTGTGACTAGGGCTTTCAGCCTTCTCTTTGGTTTGGACTGTTGGGTGCATTTTGTGGGCGTTGTGCATGCTAATGAATGAAGAAAAGTCTGGCTGACCTATTGAGCAGGATGTGGATGAGGGAGGGTGAAGGAAGAGCAGGGGACTTGAGTACCCAGATGGCCTCTTGTAATCTTCTGTTTACTCACTGTGATTCTCTCTGCAGTACCGACAATAGTTTTGGATACCCAGGCTAACAAGAGTCTTCCATACTACATAATTTCTCTGTAAGCATTACCTAGCATAAATTCCAAATAGGAACTTTTTGTCAGGTGGTGGAAGAGATCTTTCTTTGTTTTTCTTGTTTTATTTTGTGAGCTTTTATCCTAATGTGTGGCTACTTCAAAAAGTCTTCAAATTTTGAAAATGAAAGTAACATCTGGTTTGTTTTCAGTACTGTTGTAAGCAGCAAATGCAAATAGAGTTTTGTATTTTAACAAAGCACTCTTGGATTGTCATTCTAATGAAATCTTCCTACACCCCAATTATCCTAATGTCAGGGATTGGCTAGATCTTGCTTCAGCTGAAAAAGAAATGGGAACTTGCTAGCTGTTTCAGTGCAAAACTTACCCCTCAGGATGGCTTCCCTTTTTAATAGCACTAGCTAATCTGCAATTTGCAGTTTCTTCTACTTATCATATTTTAAAGTCTCCAGGCAAAGTATAAAATCCCTTTATAGGTCTCCAGTGCAGATTGTATCAGGCATGGACTATTACTGATAAGCTGACACCCAGCTCTTCACACATACACAAGATTGCTCCAAGTAAAAGCGGTATGGAAAGGAGATGCTGACCTAGAAGTGTTAGGAGTATCTTTAGCATTTCATTGGGGTGTATATTTGACTTTGGAGAGGGCTCTTTTGAGGTCCACATAACAAATAATCATACCAGCGTTTCTTGTTGGCTTTGCTTCTTGGATTTAATTTATATGCTGGTTGTGGTTTGGTGTTGACTTTTTTGTAAGTCTCTGCTCTTCGTTGTATCATTTGCTTGATGACTAAAAATAAATAATGGAGCCTTTCCCAAACTGTTTTGTACCACTGTGGTAAACCTGGTCCAATGTCAGTGAGAAAACAATGAATAAAGCATTCTGGAGATTTATTTTTGTTGATGTCTCTTTATTGTAACTTTGGTGAATAATAGTAAGGTATTGATAAGGTTGTGTTCCTTTATTTCTAGCCTTCATATTAAGCTGTAGCATCTTGATCTAAAAATACCTTTGGACCTCAACGAGTGCGACTTGGAAACTGCCACCTAGAATTTGGTTCTAGAACACTAATTTTGTGTGAAGAGTCGCTGTTTTCTGAAGCAGATATAGAACTTCCCGGAAAAGATGTACTTACTGTGTTGCCTAATGCACAGGTTTTTATCCAGAGATTTAAACAAAAATCTAAAATACCTTAACAGGTATGACAAGGTCTCTTTCACAAATAAGAGAAAATAAAATACAAAACATTCAGTTTCTGGGTGGGAAAACTGATAAGCAAAATGACAGCAGGGCCAAAGAGAGCTCTTGCTTTAAAAGTTGAGATGAGGCTTGCAGTTTGCTTCAAAATATTAACTAGAATTGTTCAGAACTTAATTTCTGAGGGGATTTTCTGGAAACTTTTACATTGGATAACTATTTTGTTGTATTAGTGTCTAACTATTGTGCAGACTACCTGACAGGGAAAAACCCAACAAACCTGTCTTTGCTGTGAAATTTTCATCTATGTGTATATGTAAGATTTCCTTTGTCTATTGTAAAGACAGTTTTGGTTCTTCAGTGATCAAGCAATTTACTTTTCCTCCCTCTTCACAATCGTTTGTATTTTGAATCCTCTGGAGAAGGGTAGTAAAATAAGAGGTGAGGAGGGCAATGTTATTGCCATAAATCAGACTTTAGTTTAAACAACTGGTTTTCTGGTGAGTTGTGGCATTTCCATATTGCTTTAGCAAGCTTCAGAAAGGAAATGGGATGGCAGTAAGTGTTGGAGTACTCAGGGGTGGTGTTACAGATAAGCTTCCATCAACTTTTTCTTTTTAAATGATTGCCTACCTGGCATTGTCTCACTTCTCCCTGAATGAATAATTCTCCAGAAGATCCTAGAAATAACTGTGAAAAGCAGCTCCACTGAAAAACCTTGAAAGAAAGTACTCGTGTGGTGTAGCTGGTAAACAAGCAGGGTGGAGGATTGATTTGAAGTAGCATTGGTGAATACATTCTAGCCTCCTTTTTCCATATTATGCTATTATGCTCTCATCTGCTGACACAAATTGATTAATATTTCATTTCTGTATGAGTTTCCCCTCTACATATGAAGTTTAAGGTGATATGGTCATTGAACTGGAGCACAATCAACTGTTTAAATTATGAAAAGCTTTCTAGGTTGTTTCAGAAAACAATGTTGGGATTGAAATAGAGTTGACCTGGCACTTTTGGCTATTTTTGAAGCTCATTATCAGCTGCTTGCTGTCTCTGTCCTTTGACCTACTTCTGTTCCACTACTCTAAACTGAAGATATTCTAGGCAGCTGTCATTTAGTTGAGTGAGAAAAATATTCTGATAATCGTTAATAAAACCACATCCACCTCATTGTGTAATGCCTGCACTTGTCCCTATCTGATACTGGCCTATTTAATCCATTATAATTTTCAAGTCTGTTTTGTTTGTTTTGTTAATTAGGAACTAGGATTTCTCCCTAATACTCCAAAGTGTCCTCTGTTGTGTATTTTATTTACGTATGTGTGTTATATTTATGTAAGGAACTAAGTTTTACAGGATGGACATCTTTGCATTTCTACAGCTGTATTTGTATTTATAAATTAAGGCTTGTTTTAAAATATTTTTGTGATTTTTATTAGCATTTCTGATTTCATTTCATTAACGTGAACATTAGTACTGTAGTTGCCCCAGTCACACAATATTGGGATATGGATCATATCGCTGAAATCTTGTTAGAGTACAGTTTACCTTACTGTAGAGAGGACACAACTGGTGTCATTATGCAAAAGTCATCCCGAAGGCTTGAGAACTGTTCTCAGCTTCTGCTGCAAGAGGTGTAGCTATTTCAGCCAGAGACTTAAGGAAGGAATAAAAGAGCCTTTGACATACCCTCATGCCTTAGCTCCTTATAGTCTTTGAAGAGAACCAACTGTTTTCAGTACAATTCCAATCCTATAGCCTACTTGCTCCTCACAGCTGTATTATAAGTGTCCATAGGGACAAAAGCAGTTACAAGCCTGTCCAGCAGCATGCATGAAGAACAGGGCTTATGTCATGTCTTGCTAATTTACCTGGAACTGTTGTCTTTTAATAATGTGCCAGGTAAAGTAGTAAGAAATAACCTGACCCGAACAGTACAGAGCTTGTGGCTGCTTCTGCTTTCTTCTCTTAAAAACAAACAAACAAAAAAAACCAACAACAAACCAAAACTAAACACCACAGCACCTTTGTTTCAAGACGACTTACCTACAGAAATGCTTGGCATTGCTAACAGGTGTTTGGAAGAAATTTGTGTCCAGTTTCCCAGCTTCCTTTTTGTTGCAGTTTTCCTACTGCTGTTGGACTAGCTAGAAACATTCTTCTTAATATTTTAAGCTTCAAAAACCTGCAGTTCAAAAACCTGTTTTTTCTTCCTGTGGTGTCAATGGACAATGCAATAAGCAACTCTTTGCTGAATGATCAGAAAAATGGTTGCCACTGGCTTTGAATCTGAAGACAACTGGTTTGGGGATGGGCAGAGTAGTACCATCAAATGGTCATCCAGTGTATTTAATTTATTTCTGAATACTTCATTCCTGCATATTCCATTTTTTACATATTAAAGGATAATCCTGTGTCCTTTCAATGCACCTCTCCAGGAGTTCTAATCTGTGTAGTTGTGCTCAGATGCATATGGTAGATGGTGAATAATGAGAATCGGATGCATAATATTTTATGGAGCATAGCTGTGTCAGAGAAAGGCAGGTTTAACGTTTGGATGAGATCAAAGTACTTCAAAGCTCTTTGAAAACCCTGATAACTTCTTCACTGGTTGTAGAAGTTCAGAGCAAGAATAAAATTCACAGCCAGCTGTGTAATCTGAAACTTGAAGATGTTTTACTAGACTTCATATTGTTCCATGTCATTTGTGGCTATAAGTTGAATTTTTTGCCAGAGGAGAATAGTCCCTACTATCACACACCAAATTCAATAACCTGGATTTGGCAGACAACATCAAAACAGGATGCTGTGCTCTTACTGAAAGCGAACAAATTGTACTGCTGACATCTGGGATGCTTGTCTAGCTATTTTGAAGCACAGATCAGACTTTTGGGTATGGAGTGGAATGATAGATGTCAGTGAGGTTTTATTTCATTTAAAACAAAATTTAACTTTACCATCTGTACAGTGGTCTTTGGAGATTTGGTCTCCAAAGGCTCTAGATTGATTTAGCTTTTGCCTGCTCATAGAGTAAGCTGAGTGGGTTTGAAATGTATACTTAAGTTGTGGAAAAAGTGTCAGTATTTGGCTTTTATGCAGTTTAAGTTACCTCATGCCTAGGATTGTTCTGGGCACCCTCATGCTTGTCTCCTAAATTGTCCTTTTAGTTTTTATCCTTTTGTTTGACAGATTAATGGCAACACAGTTCATCAGGAAGAACCATTGTCTTTGTTTCGCCCCCTATCTTCACAGGGTGTTTTCTTCTTTCTTGTGGTAGATAGCTTACATAGAGAACAATCTCTGAGCCCTTTAGTCAGCCTCCTTTACACTAAACAGATCTTACGAAGACAGCCAGCTATCTTTTACATTTCAGTATGAGTCTCTGATGTGTTGCGTACATTCTCCATGTCTTTTTTCAATTACGCTTATACACACAATAAGACTGAGGTCTGCCTAAAGATGCACCTTGGGAACATAAAAGTCCTTAATTGATAGGAAGATTTTTCAAAGACTAAGATTTATACGTTGGATTCTGTATACGACTGGTGATCCAAACTTGTCTGTTTTAGCTTTTGTGTTGTCCCTTCAAATTTACTTGAATTTGTCCTCAGTTTCTTTCTGTTCCTGTGAGCAATGAAGATTGATGTCCTACTCTTCTGTTACTGGAATACTAAAGAGGAGGAAAACCAAGCTAACCATGGTCACAGCTGGTAATGGAGATCACTGGAGTTAGTGGCTATGGAAGCCTGAATATTTGACAGGAGTATCAAGCTCAGTCACTGGACTCCTTTTTGGTGACTTGAGATGCACAAATAGTAGAGCTCAACATTAAAGCATGGTTTGTAACATTGGGATTGGGAGCAGGGGAATACAAAACAAAAAACCCAACCCCCAACAACAACAAAACCCCAAACAAATAAACAAAACCCAAAAAACCCCAAACAAAATGAAAACTTCCTAGACTGTAAACCCTTTTCTTAGTTGGCCCGACTGTGAACCTCCAGCTGCTTGCTCTCTGTAAATAGAGGCAAAAGATGAGATTAGAACTGGCCATCAATTCTAGAATAGAAATACTGGAGCATCTGTCAAATATTTGACATTTATGAAACCAAACTTTGATCACTCTGGCATTGTTAGAAGAGCATCTGGTAAAAAAAACAAACAAACAAAAAAAAAACACCAAAAAACCCGGCAGAACCTGGAACACCTTCAAACAAAGCCTTGTTCCAGGAAGGGTATTGCTATGGTAACTAAGTTACCTTAGCCTCACTCAGATCAGTGTTACTCTTCCTGTTAGATTAACCAAAAAACATCAAAATGTCTCACAGGTAATATAGATTTCAGAGAGTTTAGTATTCATAGTAGTGAAATTGTCTTGATATTCTTTTTCAAATAGCTTACAAATCCTTATGTTGTTAGAAATTAGGTCTCTAATATTAGAATGACTATGGAGCAAAGCTGAAAACTAAATGCAGTGTGATGGTTTCCATGGAACGTGTCACTTGGAGTGAATATTGTAATGAATACTCAGCAAATCTTGATGGTTGTTTATTTCTGCTGTGTAAAAGGCCAAAATATAGCCCAAGGTTTCCATCATGATATGAAAGTTAAAAAAGCTGGGCTAATCAATCTGTTTTCTGTTTTATTTTTCTTGCAAATTATACCTCTTTTTAGCATAGTTGTGTTAAATCTTACCTTGAAAGCTTTGTGTTATATTGGCAGAAGATGAAAGCATGAGTATACTGTCATATTCATGACTTTCTGAGGTCTAATCTTACTTCTCAATGTTTCATGGGAGTATCATTTAGCTTCACAGCTACAGCTCTCCTGTCTTTAAAATGGACATAAAATTTGTTTGTCACACAGTTGTTCTGAGACTTAATTGCTTAATGTGGTATGTATGCAGTGCTTTTAAAATTATGGCATATAAGTGATGAACATTATTACCAGATAATTATTATTAATATACTGAGTTCTAATTAAAGCAACTATTGGGAGATGAAGAAGGTAGTGTCTTGTTTCTCCATTTTGATGTCAAGAATGCTACACCATCGTAAACCTGACACAATGTGCTGAAGTTGTTACTTTTATGAAATACCTTTCATTGCTGTAACCTAATGGAATGAGTACATTTCCTCTATTAAGGAATTTTAACTACTGCCAGACAGGCAGAGTTGAGCATAAACAGAAATGAAGTAAAGGTCCTGCATATCTCTGGACAGGTCATTTGTGATCTCAGGCAGTGTCTTGGGTTGTCTTTTGTGACCACAGAGGTAGATGGTGCTGAGTTGTGTAGCGTTTTTATTGCAAACAAAATGTTTAACATGTATGTTAGATTAAGGGAATTTATTAAAAGGAAATACCTTGGCAACCGTGTATATGATGAATGTCAATAGGTCATTGTGTTAAGGTAGGAAAAGCTCCAACTACTGATCAAATATTGAGAGTTTAGTATCCAGGCTGGGGATGAAGGCTGTGATATATGAAAGTGGATTCTATAAGAGTAAATGTCTGAGATCTAAGGAGTTCTGTGCACTCACTGTCTCAAAATTACTGTATTGAAATTGCACAGTTAAAATTATCTGCTGTAGACTGGGTGATTTAGTAATGTACAACAGTGTGATTTCATACAAGACCATGAATTAACAGCTCCTTCAACTGCAATAGTGCTGTAATTAAGAAATGTACCTACCAAGCCAACAGCTACTAAAGAGAATTTGTTAAATACCTATCTATGGTATTTTTGAATGTAATAAAATACAAACCCTACAAGATGGAGGACTTGGGGGTTGATTCACTAAGCCTTGTTATTCACATCTGAAGCCACCCTATAATTCTGATAGTTGTCAGGATACTGAAACAGAAGTGATTAACTGTTTATTTGCACTTCACTTTGTACAGGAATCTGCAAATAAAAGGCTACCATTAAGTAGCAATCTTAGAAGAACTGAATGTGGGAGAAGTCTTGCTGCTACAGAAAAGGATTGTAAAATACTATTCCATGTTTCAAGGTAGCTCTAATTCATCGCTGATGATGCATCATTATTTTGATGGTAAATTTGTTTTTAATTCCTAGATCTGAAATATTTTAAACCCAGTGGAATAACAAATATTGTGTGAATTCTTGAGTGGTCTCTTAATTGATCACACTAACCTAACAAAGTGATTAGATTTTTTTGGTAGCTTTTTGTTAGCCAATTTATTTTGAAGCATGAAGCTTCATAAAGGAGCTCATTTAACATGTATGTTATTATACTTAATCACTTGATACACTCAGGTTTTCCTTCAAATACTAGTTCAGTTCTTTCATCTTGCAGCTGTTTATAAAGGTCTAATATTAAGCACAATATTTGCTAAATTTGCTAAATTGTTCTTTAGGATAACATTACGTGAAATTTATTGATATAGTCAAGCTATTTCAGCTGATTTCAGTCTAGATCATTATCATACAAGTCACTTCATGTTCATTTGAAAAATTCTTTTTAATGAAAGCATTTCAATTTGGTTTAATTTTAATTTTTTTATCGGACATTTTCTGCAATATTTAATTTCTTGCCAACGTATTCTTTGGCCATTTGCAATAGGCAACTATATGTTAGCTTAGACAGCAAACTAAGAAATCTGGAGTTTGTTTGGTATCAGTTATCAAAAAATTTATTGCATAGTTTTGGGACATCTTGCTCTCTTTCTGTATGGCAGGTTAGAAAAGTATTTGGAGACCTTGGTTCTGATTTACTTTTTATAGCTTCTGATGCCAAAGATTTAACTGGTTTATGGAAAGGGCTGCACTTCTACATCCAGCTTGTGTAAGAATGACTCCAAAGCAATCCTTGGTCTTGCTGAGATCTAGCATAAGCATTATTTCTTCTGTCTTATTATTCTGACTGCCATAACATTTGGAATACAGGCATATCTCAAAGGGCAATGGTTCACAACCTCACCCTTCATATAGTTCGGTATAGTACAAATATTGATGAAGATCTGTATTTTCCCTTTTCAAATGCTGACTGTGGGAGGATGTTTGCAATTTATGTTTTTACACTAAGTATATTCTAAAGCTAATGCAGAGTTGAGAGCCAGGTTAAACAGCAGTCACTGGTTAAATTGTCTGTGATAATCGCATCTGAAGAAGACGGATGCAGAAAAATCTGATAAAACATACTTGTTAACTTCTTGCTCTGTTTTGCTAAAGTGTATCAGGCCTAAAGTAGGCTTTAAAATAAATGTAACAGGCTGAGGGCAGGTTTTCCTTTTGCTTTTAATCTTATTTTCTAAGGATCCAGTTTGAGAACAAATTTCAGTTAAAAACAAAACAAAACCCACAAAACAAAAAACCCACAGGAAGACAAAAAGGTATAATCCAGTTTTAACTTCTGAATATTTTCATTCCTTACCACTACCTGTACTTGGTAATAAATGTTGGAAGGAGAATTTGCCTCTGAAATTTACTGATGTTTGAAGACTTATTTCATACTGACATTATTAGCATGGGTCTCTGCTCTTTTACTCTTCCTGCATGTTTTCTTTCTACAATTTTGTCTCTTATTCATTACTACATGCAAGCTTCAAAGAAAGAAATAGTCTTTAATCTTTTGATTCTACAGTGTGTTGCTTAGGAAAGAATCAAAAATGCTTTGTAGCTTGAAAAAAAAAAAAAAAACCCCTACAAATTTTCTGTAGAGATCCCAAACAAGAGATGGCATCTTACTCTGGCAAGTTTTGTATAAATAGGATCTGGTGCTTAATGTTCTGCTAAACTAAACAGATGGCATGACTGTATGTGCAGTGATGGGGAACTTGTTAACATGTTGGTTGGTAGACAAACTTCCAGCTAGTAGAGGACAAATAGCAATACTCTAGTATAGCTTCACTCCCTTTCTGTGTTGCCCCCTTGAATTGAATCATAGAAGAAGCCAAAAGGAATGTGGAAGAAATGGCTTCCAGCTACCAGAGACCTTCCCAAGATCTTAAGAGTTGAAAGTGACACACACTTTTCTATGGAGAGGTGATTGTGGTAATGCATAATCAATTAGATATATACAAATAAGTCGAAAGAAACTTAGTATATTTCTTCATGGATAAGACAGCTTTGAAATATTTCTTACTATGTTACATGGGATAAAAGGAAAAAAAACCCAAACAAACCCAAGATGACAAGTACAGAGTGAGTAAATAACTTGCTGAAGAACCTTCATAACTAAAATTAATTGTGGAGAACTTGGGAACATGACCAAGACCTAGTTTCAGTTTGGAGGGTTTTGACCAGAAGGGAATCCCTCCCTCATGGGTGGTTTGTGCTGAAAATAGCTCAGAATAAGGGCACTGTGAAAGTTTTAGTTAGAAAAGGCACATAAAATTAAGTTAAGCTTCTACATTTTCTCATATTTTTGATGCAAGTCAACCAATCAGAACTTAATTACTGTTAGACAACAAGAAAGGCATTTGATGAGTGGATTCTATATAGAACACAGATAGAAAAAAATTCTAATTCATCTTTCATTGTGTCAGTCATCTACAAAATTGACACCTGCAGCAGTGTTAAAGGAGCTGGCAGGATGACAGCAGACAGGTTTATCATGAATGTCATGAAGACTGTGGGACATAAATTTTACTGATTCACTGGTTCTATTTTTAGTGGCAAACTGCCCAAAGCCAAAAATGTATGAATAAAAGTTTCCCTCTAATTCACTGAAAAATCAGCAGCCTGAGGACATGTTGACTTATACTGTATGTTCCTGTTCCTGGTTAGTGCCATATGCCAATATGGCCTCCTGTCTCTGTAATGCTAGTCCTTTAGAACATGTGTATTGTGCTGGACTGTAAAGCAGATCCAGAATTGATAATTTTGTAAAACTGTACTGATGAGTAAACATATAATCAAACCACACAATTCTTCCTACTTTTAAGATATATTTAAACATAAAATTATTTTAATTATAAAGTTTTAGGGTTTCCTCAAAGGGATAGTTTAATCTTAAGTATGTAACTACTGAAGGAAACTATTAAAATTACTAGTAGCTTCATACTCAAATATCTTGTTTTCATCCTAGGTAGTTGTACCAATACTACATTATTATACCACTTAAAACTGAGAACAGTATTGATACCTTGCATGGGCCTGCTATCCAAAAGGGCCATATGTGATGTGTGCGAATTATGAAGTGAATCACCCAGATAAACACAGTTACATTTGGTGCCTGTTATCACAAAGTACCTTCTGCAGGCTTCCTTGAACTCTGACTGTTCTTGGTCATTGTATAATAAATATTGTTATAAGAGGATGTTGTAACCTACAGATTGTTAAATATGTTGGCACAGCATACTTTCAAATAGGAAAGGATACAACTTCCAGCAACCTAGTGAGTGTCAGTGTACTGGTGGACCAGATCCACCAAAGCTGCCATAAGGAGGTATAAATTATTACTGAGTCACCTACTCTCTGGGTTGTCCTGCAGAAAACTGTTATATAAAGCTTCTTGATAGGAGCTGCTCTAAACTTGTTAAAACCCCAAAGTCTTAGCTCCTTAGATTATGTGAATCAGAGTTGCTTGCAGTATTATGTGGAATGGCTTTTTCCTGATGTTTTCAAGGGTAAGACAGTGCATCAAAAATCCTCTTACCTACTGCTTTGTAACAACTGACTTATCTCTCTTACAGGAGCAACAACTTTTTTGTAGTTCCTCCTTTGCAATATTCCTGCAGTCTAATATAGTTAAAGTGTGCCAAAGTTCAGTGATTCCTTCATTGTAACACTTCTAGGAAAGTAAAGAAATAGAGGATCTGGACTTGTGGATTTCTTCTCTCTGCAGAGAACTCATTGTTCTTCTTGTCTTCTCACTCTTAGTCCTGGCAGATACACAACTCTGTTATCCTTGTCATATGTCTCAGCTGCTTTCCTGTCACTCTTCCTTACGATTTCAATAGTATTAAGTCACCTCCTACATCTGAACAATAAAATTCACTTTACTCCCTCTCACTATTTTACTCCATTGAACTCATGCCTGGACAGATTCTTTTGATTACTGCTGATCTCTTTGCACAGTGATTGGAGTTTCTTCTTTTTCTAATGGAAAAGTAATCCTTTTTCCTCACCAAAAAATAGAGACTAATTTCCCCACCCTTTTATTCTTTATCATGGGTTGTCATCTTCTAGGGAAGATCACAGAATCATTATAGAATGGTATGGGTTGGAAGGGACCTTAAAGATTATCTAGCTCCAACCCACCTGCCATGGGCAAGGACACCGCCCACTAGACCAGGTTACTCAAAGCCCCATCCAACCTGGCCTTGAACACTGCCAGGGAGGGGGAAACCACAGCTTCTCTGGGCAACCTCTTCTAGTGCCTCACTGCCCTCACAGTAAAGGACTTCTTCCTAATTATCTAATCTAAATCTCCTTTTTTTCAGTTTAAAACAGTTATCCCTCCTCCTATCACTACACTCCCTGATAAAGAGTCCCTCCCATCTTTCCTGTAGGCCTCATTTAAGTGCTGGAAGGCCTCAGTAAGGTCTCCTTAAAGCCTTCTCTTCTCCAGGCTGAACAACCCCAACCTGCTCAGCCTGTCCTCATAGGGGAGGTGCTCCAGCCTTCTGATCATCTTTGTGACCCTCCTCTGGACCTCCTCCAACAAGTCCATATCTGTCTTATGCTGGAGGCTCCATAGCTGGACACAGCACTGCAGGTGGGGTCTCACAAGGGTGGAGTAGAGGGGGAGAATCCCCTCCCTCAACCTGCTGGTTGCGCTGCTCTTGATGCAGCCCAGGATGCTATTGGCTTTCTGGGCTGCAAGCACATGTTGCTGGCTCATCCAGTCTTTCATCAACCAGCACCCTCAAGCCCTTCTCTGCAGGGCTGCCCTTGATCCACTCATGGCCCAGCCTGTATTTGTGCTTGGGATTTCACTGACCCAGCTGCAGGACCTTGCACTTGGCCTTGTTGAACTTCATGAGGTTGGCCTGGGCCCACCTCTCCAGCCTGATCCAGGTCCCTCTGGATGGCCTCCCTTCCCTCCAGTGTGATGACCTCACCACACATTGGGCTGTTGACTGTGACTCTTTGAGTGTGACCATCCAGCCAATTCTTTATCCACTGAGTGTTCCGTACATCAAATCCATGTCTCTACAATTCAGAAAAAAGGATGTCATGTAGGACACTGTCAAATGCTTTGCACAAGTCCAGGTAGATGATGTAATTTGCTCTTCCCTTATCCACCGGTGCTGTAACCCTGTCATAGAAGGTCACCAAACTTACTGGGCATGACTTGCCCTTAGTGAAGCCATGTTGGCTATCACTAGTCACCTCCTTATTTCCCCTGTGCCCTAGCATAGTTTCCAGCAGGATCTGCTCCATGATCTTGCTGGGCACAGAGATGATAATGAATTGTCTCTGTGCCTGCATGGCATCCTATCAAACATAATGATCCAAGTGGCATTACCCACATGTTCACTCACTAGTTACTGTAGTAACACATGTGATACTCAGTTCAGAGTATCTTATGATTGGTACTTTTATACTTGATGGAGACTTTGCCTGCTAAAGAAGTGCAGATGTTGACTGGTGTTAACAAATGTATACTCTGTAGAAATAAATGTATTCTAGCCATACATACATGGCAAACACTCTCAATCTTTGGATATGCTGGACAGACTTAATAGATAACATAATATATTCTTGTATTTTCCACACTGATATTTAGGGGAAACACTTTCAAGTGCTAAAGAACTCAAGAACAATTCAAGAACTTCTAGTGCTTTTGGGAGATGAATCTACCTGTTATTCAGAGATTTCTACTACAATATTGAGGTGGGTTGACCCTGGCCAGGTGCCCACCAAAGCCACTCTATCACTCCCTCTCCTCAACTGGACAGGAGAGAGGAAAAAAAATATAACAGGCTTGTGGGGTTGAGATAAGGACAGGGAGACCACTCAGCATTTACTGTCATGGGCAAAACAGACTTGATTAAAGGAAAAATGTAATTTATTACCAATTAACTCAGAGAGGAGTAATGAGAAATAAAACCAAATCTTAAAACACCTTCCCCCCACCCCTCCCTCCTTTCCTGGGCTTAACTTTGGTCCTGATTTCTCTCCTTTGTCCCCGCCCCAAGCGGCGCAGGGGGTGAACAGGGAATGGGGATTGTGGTCAGTTCGTCACACTGTTCCTGCTGCTCCTTCCTCCTCAGGGGGAGAACTCCTCACACATTTCCCCTATTCCAATGTGGGGTCCCTCTCACAGGAGAAAGTCCTCCATGACTTCTCCAGCATGAGTCCTCCTATGGGTTCAGTTCTTCGTGAACTGCTCCAGCATGGGGCTCCTTCATGGTGTGCAGTCCTTCAGGAACCAGCTGCTCCAGTGTGAGCCCCCCTCACAGGGTCTCTGGCAGCAAACCTGCTCCAGCGTGGGCTTCTCTCTCTCCAGGGGCCACAGGTCCTGCCAGGAGCCTGCTCCAGTGCAGGCTTCCCATGGGGTCACAGCTTCCTTCAGGTATCCACCTAGTCCAGCGTGGGGGCTCTCCATGGGGTGTAGGCAGTCATCTGCTCCACCGCCCATGGGCTGCAGGGGGACAGCCTACCTCACCATGGTCTTCACCACAGGCCGCAGGGGAATTGCTGCTCCGGCGCCTGGAGCATCTCCTCCCTCTCCTTCTTCACTGACCTTGGTGTCTGCAGGATGTTTCTCTCGCATATTCTTGCTCCTCTCACTCGCAGCAACTACTGCTGCACAACAACTTTTTCACTTTCTTAAATATGTTATCCCAGAGGTGAAAAATGCTGTCGCTGATTGGCTCGGCCTTGGCCAGCACCGGATCTATCTTAAAGCTGGCTGGCATTGGCTACATCTGACATAGGGGAAAGTTCTAGTGACTTTGTACAGAAGCCACCCCTGTAACCCCCCTGCTACCAAAACCTTGCCATGCACACACAAACCCATTACAATTATCAATACATCATCTCTCATGAAAAATGAGATGGGTCTCAAATATTAACTTTACCTTAACTTGCTGAACAGTTTCTAAGGGATGGAAAAGCAGATATAAGAAATGAATCCGTTCTCTAAGAAGGATTTCACATCACAGACTGTGGGTCTTGTATTGCAAATGAAAAACATAAAGTAACTTTTATGCAGAATATTATGTGTAGTAGAAATACCAGTACAGAAAATAAAAGGCTGTTACTGCAATAATAATTAAAAAAAAAAACTAGTTAGTAAATAGGTAATGGTGTTTGTTATGAAAACTCTAGTGCTTTCATTCTGAATCAAATGCTAAAGAGACAAGATAGGAGCCTGGCTTTAATGGAGATTCTAAACTATCATGTCAATGCAGCCAAAAAATAAAAAGGGAAAATACTCAAGTGAAAACTGTTCTTTTGGGTTTTTATTGGCCTTGCTCCTGTGGCATTTTTGGGGCAGGGGTGTTTTGACTTTGAATAGGTGGTTTTGTCTGCTAATCATGTGGCTGTGTTCTTGAAGGTGAGGATAGAGGAAAGGTGACTAGTAAAGAATGACTGTCTAGGCATGTTATCTGTAAATCATGTTTCTCTTGTGTTGAAATCATTCTGTCTCAAGAGCATCTGTTCTTACCAGTAAGTAAAGCTTTTAAGGGTACAGTCTAGACAAATTCTTGTCCAGGTTATTCCTGATCAATTCTTTTGACGTGTTACTTGTGATCAAAATGCATCAAAGCAGAGCTTCTTTTTGTTTGTTGTAAACATTAAATGTTGTTGATGGTGGAAAATTTGATAAGGCATGAGAAGTAAAGCCCAAACAAAATTTTTTAGTTATCACAACTTTAATCAAGGCTGCACTAAATAACTCAGTCTATTGGGAACTGGAAGGCCACACATTCATTTCAGATTCACTTTCACTAAAACACTACATTCTGCAATTAACTGAACAGGCAGCAAATATGTACATGTTTCAGCTTGAAGAATATACTCTTATCAGAAAGAAGGGATGAATACTAATTAATGACAGGCTATATATGATAAAGACTCAGTGGATTTTTACGAACTTCACTGCTGTTAATCTGTACAGTGCTATTTTCACAACTGTATTTGTGTAGATAATGCTGCAAATGCACACTGCCTGATGGAAACAAAAATGCCATAATGTTGATACTCTTTATCCACTGGTAAATGTTTTCCAAAACCTTCTTTCTGGAGGCTGAAAAATGCATAGCATAGTAGTCTTTGACCTCTGAAATGTAAAAGTACTTCTACAACAAGAATGTCTCAGAAGATCTCTACAGAGGCAATAATTTTTTTTGATAATATTAGGTAGTATTCCTGTAGGGTCATTGCAATATTTTATTCTTTTGTAAGCTTTTGGGGCTTATACTTGAGAAAATATAGGATTTGCTGGTTTTATTATGAAACATTGTTGGAATCTGTAAGAACCATCAGTTAGGTTCAACTGAATTATTCTCTGTTTTCACGAATTCTCTGGAAATAACACTGACTTTTAGAAATACTGGCTATTTTATGTCTTTTGAGAGAGGTGGTCTTTAGAATAGCATATAAGCAGCTCTGCTTTGTGTTTAGGAAGCGTTATTTGACTTTCCTGATTTAGATAATAGTTTGTCATGTAAAATAACTTACATGGTTTATTTATACTTTAATTAGATACACAGTTAAACAGAAATTATTTGGTCTAACTAAACTACAGACAACTGCTTTAGAAGAAAAGGCAGAGTAATAGCTGGTGTTTTGTACAAAACTTTCTAAACAGAATGTTAGAGCTGAAAGGATAAAAAGTAATTTAAACAGTCCATAAAAGTTATAAAGTCATGTAGAACATGATTCTGAGGACAAGTTTACAAAGGTCTTGTTCATATCAGTCCTTTAATGTAACTTAAAGTACACACAAACTTTCAGTAAATGTAGGAATGGTACTTGTTTTTGTAATAGTCTGTTACACTGTAGGTTACATGACCTAGAATTTACAGCAAGATGAAGTGCAAGCACTTTTCTGATTGGTATACCGCAGCAGTACCTGGCAGTTTCGGAATGAAAGACATCAGAGCTCAAATCAAAGTCAGTCTCTGGATCTCAGCTTCAGAACTCTGACATGTTTGTAAATGTATTTGATCTGTTGAAATTTAAGTAGGAACAAGTAAAAGGTTTTGTTATAACATCTGTCATGAATGCAGAGAATAAATTCTAGCATTGCTGGTTTACTCTTCAAAAAGAAAAAGAAATTTTCCCAAAATTCTATATTTACTGAAACGTTAATATGTCAAAACATACATTTTTTTAAATTATATAAAATTTGTACCAATAGTCTAAGGCCTCTGTTGTGGTAGTTATCTGTCAGTTCTGTGCTGCTTGGACAAATTAAGATGATTAAGCAAAACTGTTCTCGTTTGTCACTATTGTCAAAGACATAGCTGCTGGGCATAGCTGCCCACACATGCTTATCCTAACACAGTGCTGTCCTGGAGAAAAGCGTAGGTGGCAAAGATAGTCCTTCCCCTGTAAGGTTCTCTTTCAAATGCTGCTAGCAGATGAAAGGAGTGCACCAAGCTCTGAACTGGGTGGTTAGGTCAACTACACACAGATATAGAGAGAGTTCTTGGGATACTCATCTTCAGCCGAGATCAGCAAACTAAGGGTGAAGTTTTTGCTTTTGTCATCCATGTTATTTTAAACCTTTTGAATAATGTAATTTATTTTCAGGATTTTGCAACTGATTTTTTTTTTTTTTAAATCACTTTGCCGCTAATGTGGCTAAGGCTAAAAGGTAGTTCGGGGGTTTACCTGCATATACAGAGTTCTGTTCCCATATATATGTTCAACCTTAAAGCCTGGATAGTGGAACATTCTAGCTATGCTCACAACCCCTGTGTAATTCTTTGGCTATCTAAAGGGAGTTTGGTGCATTTATACCTAGCTGTACAGGCTAACCTGGGGATTTGCAATGCATTGTTGCTCTGGAGGAAGAGATTTCTCTTGGTTGGCTTTAGGCAGAAATAGGGTAATGGATTGAGGACCTGAACTTCCTTAAGCAGTTTATAATGAAGGCATCATATGAAGTTATCAGCTATGTAGTAAAAAAAGAGAATTAGAGCATCTGCTTCTATTGAAAGTGCGCACTATTGGCAAAATTAACATTTGCACTCTCACAGAACTTTTTGCTTTTTTTCCAATAAAAGCTCACATAATGGTACTGTTAGAACACAACTGATGCTACTGTATAAGCTTACTGAAAATAAAGTATGCTAATAAGTACAGAAGAAGCAAGCCTACAAATATCCTTATGTAATTAAGGTCACCGTAGCATTGCCATCAAGCTTATTTTAGAAGTTAGTATAAACCTATAGCATATGCCATGGCTTGCTCTTTCTAATGGAACCTTTATTTATGATCTTATGTGTCTCCTGTTTAGCATTGTCAACTAACACTACTGTACATGGCTCAGTGTATTGCTGCCCTGTCACTGGGCTAGGAGACCGTAAACTAGGGAATGATTAAACAGTAAGTGTTATAGAGTTTGCTTTTTAATCATTGGTATTTTCTTCAGTGGTTTTGCAGGGAACATTATGTATCAAAAGGAACTAACACATAGAGACATCAAGGAGGAGAGAGAGTTTGTATACAGTGCCTTGCTCAACTGAGTGGTGTTCAGTGACGGTCCAATAGGTTAGTAGTCTGTGCTGATTTTGAAACTAACAGAAATGTGAAATGGGACACATGAAAACCTATTATAACTTTCACCAGAGCCAACTCAGTATCATCAGCAGCTATTTAGCTTTCTTTTGCTAAAATACTTCAGAAAGTGAATTCTGCTGCTTAACATACTGATGGTTTGTTCCTTATTGGTGATGAGCATACAAGCGTGCAGAGCTTCTAGATCTCATAATAGCAGCAATAGTAATCTATCCTGAAAAAAATGCTTGTCAGATTGGGAAGTATCTGTTCAGAAGACTTGATTTCATAGTTATAGTTGCCCATAAGTAACCATGTGCAGTCTTAGTTTTCAATCACTTAGAACATCTTTACATTTCACTAATCATAAGGCCTTTACAAGCTTCATAGTTTGAGCTAAGTAGTCCTGTGGTAGTTAAGATGTTTTATTTGATAGCATCTCTATAAAAGAATCTTAATGATTCTTCCTGGCTTTTGGTAGTCTGTCCCATTTAGTATGTGATTACTTTAAAGAACTGCTTGAAACCAGAAAGGTACCTTCTGACAGTTTTTAGCTTTCAGTTTGTCAAAAGGGATGTGTGTCCCCATTTTGCTGAGTTCTAGCTTCAGATATGGTTGGGCTGTTCACTGTTGGCAGTAAAAATAATAGTAAAAAAAAAATCCTTATCAGATGCATTAGGAAATCCTGAACAGGAATGACTTATGTCTGTTGCACCTCTTAAGTTAGAAGGAATGGTTTAGCTTTTGATATATTCCAAAGGAATATTTTAAAATGCAATTATTATTCTTACTGAAGAAAGACTTTAGCCTTGAAGTTGAGACCTTTCACCAAATCTACTGAATTTGGAATGGGAAGAATGAGCAAGGCAATTGGAAAAAAGGCCTAGTCTGCTAGGATTTCATCTCTGATTTTGACAGGGCAACCTGCACTACCTGTCCAGAAAACCTTGTGGTAAACTGCAGGTAAATATTTGTGAAACACAACTGCACAGCTGCTTTCTGGCAGAAGACTAAAAGAATATAAAAGCTGGATGTGTTAAAAACAAAGGTCCCTGATACATATTAGTAATAGGAATGTGTGTAATAGAAATATGCAAGATATTCTAGCATGTCAGGTAAACTGTTAAAGAAAAATCGATCAATGTGGGAACAGTGAAAAGATGGCAAAAATTGTGGAATGCTGTTTGACATTTGAAGAAGTCAGAACTTTGTTCACTAATAGTTATCTCTGTTTGGTTGACTTTATTCCTAAGGGATTCAGTTTTCTAAGGCTCAGGCTTGTTGATTACCTTAGAATTGTTTTTCTGTAGTTCCTCATTTAAATGTGTTCAGTCTATTGTTAATAATTTGGATTTTTCAGGCTGAGAGGTAGCAGTAGTAGATGCAAATTTTTATTTCTCTAAGTGATTATCAGTTAGCAGTGATAAAAATTAAAAAGCTAGTTAAAGCCTTGAATTTAATTAGTCTGGTATTCATTTGAATTTGGCAAATCCCTTTTTAACTGGAGAAAATGGAGAAATTTTTTTCACAGCTATTTCTAGGACACTGTCTTTGTTTTCTTTTGTTTTAATTAGTGTTATGTTTGGTATTTCCCAGTGGGTTTCTTTGACAATATCTAGAATATGTAGGTTTTTGAAAGATAGGGATCTAAATGTGTTGTTCTAAACTTTGTTTGAGAAGGTACTATCTGTCTCCAAGGGACTAATTATGAGCTTTGCTCTATACATAGCCTAATGCTGTCATGGAGAGGAGGGGACATCAGTCAGGTAGGTTAGTGAAATTTCCCTCTGTTGTAAGTTTGCTCTTGAGTTCCTTTAACCTTTGGTGGAAGACCAAATTGTTCTTGCATGCGAAATTGCGCACAGCTGTGTGCTCATTTTCTGTGACTGTAACCTGTTAAGTACTGAACTATGTTGATAGTGTTTTTTAGAGGGAGGGCTACATGCTGGTATAAAATGGTACAAAACAGCGAATTGTCTGTCTATGAATGTTTCATGTTGCCTGTACTATCTATTTTTCACTCTCATTTGCCGAAGTAGCTTAAAAAAAGTACACCAATTCAACCTGAAAGATTTAGATAAGGAAGGATCTAAACAGAGTTATGCCTCCTCCCCATAGTCTTTCCTGAAGGAACCTCTTGCTGTATGCCTCTTAAATTGATATGAAAGTGGGTTTTTGGGTGCAGCTAGAGAGGGGAAGAATCCCTCTGAATCTGCCAGCAGTGGTTTTTGAACATTGGCCAAAGCTGTTTGGGGAAAAGCAACTGTTTCTTTTTTCTACTCTGCAATATTTAGCCAGGATTTTCATGTTGGGGAAAGGTGAGGCTAAATGAACTGTGAAAACAGACAACAGTTGCATCTCTTCTTTTATTACTGAGCAATCAAATGTTATGGAATTAAGAATGGTATGAGAACCTATGTAACGGCAAAAGGTGAAACCAAACCTTAACTCTGAGAAAGAAGAGGAGACATCCCTCTTCCTTGTCATAGGTTTGCTTTTAAATACTGTGTAAAAATCCTTTAGTGATAAAATAGGAGATAAAATGCAGACGTGATTCTTGTGCAGTTGGGACCATACGTTGTGAGATGCTAAGCCTGTGAGATGGGGAAGCAAAAGAATCTCTATTTACTGACAAAATTTAAAAACTGATACTGCACTGACTGAATGTGATTCATCAGGATCATTGCAAGGACTCTGTAAGGAGTTCAGGGCTCCTCGCTGCATAGTTCAGGCCTAGCACAGTGCTAGATCATGGAGTATGGGCCACTTTTCACAGCTGGGAACCCAGCCATGAATGTAACTAAATACTGGACAAATATTTTGGAAGCCTTAAATGTTTCAGAGAACTTGAAACATGAAACCTAGATGCTGTAGAAATGAGTTTTCTGAAGCATTAATATAGAATTTGGAATAAAGTGAGTCCTAAATAGCTGATTTTGACCATTCTGTATCTAGTACTGAAGACATGTAGAACTGCTGTGCAAAACCAACATGGAATATATTTTTTTCTGAGGTCTTCCCACACCTGCATGTTACTGGTTTAGAAAAAGACTGTTGACCTCTTGCTGTATGCACTTTTAGTTTGCCTGTAATGCTGTGTGTGTTCATCAGATGTATATATTTCATTTGAGTTCTTATGAAATTGTGGTGGGTTGACCCTGGCCAAAATACCAGATGCCCACCAAAGCCACTCTATAGCTCCCCCTCCTTAACTGGAGAGGAGAGAGGAGAGGAAAAAAATAACCACAGGCTTGTGGGGTTGAGATAAGGACAGGGAGATCACTTAGCATTTACCGTCACAGGCAAAACAGAATCCATTAAAGGAAAAATGTAATTTATTGCCAATTAACTCAGAGAGGAGTAATGAGAAATAAAACCAAATCTTAAAACGCCTTCCCTCCACCCCTCCCTCCTTTCCCAGGCATAACTTTGATCCCGATTTTCCTCCCTCCTCCCCCCAGTGGCACAAGGGCAAATCAGGGAATGGGGATTGTGGTCAGTTCATCACACTGTTGTTTTCTGCTGCTCCTTCCTCCTCAAGGGGAGGACTCCTCACATGTTTCCCCTGCTCCAATGTGGGGTCCCCCTCACGGGAGAAAGTCCTCCATGACTTCTGCAGCATGAGTCTTCCCACGGGTTCAGTCCTTCATGAACTGCTCTAGCGTGGAGCTCCTTCATGGTATGCAGTCCTTCAGGAACCAACTGCTCCAGCATGAGTCCCCCTCACAGGGTCTCTGGCAGCAAACCTGCTCCAGTGTGGGCTTCTCTCTCTCCACGGGCCACAGGTCCTGCCAGGAGCCTGCTCCGGTGCAGGCTTCCCATGGGGTCACAGCTTCCTTCAGGTATCCACCTAGTCCGGCGTGGGGGCTCTCCATCGGTGAGGTGTCTGCTCCACCGCCCATGGGCTGCAGGGGGACAGCCTGCCTCACCATGGTCTTCACCACAGGCCGCAGGGGAATCGCTGCTCCGACTCCTGGAGCATCTCCTCCCCCTCCTTCTTCACTGACCTTGGTGTCTGCAGGATGTTTCTCTCACATATTCTTGCTCCTCTCACTCGCAGCAACTACTGCTGCACAACAACTTTTTCACTCTCTTAAATACGTTATCCCAGAGGTGAAAAACGCTGTTGTTGATTGGCTCGGCCTTGGCCAGCGGCGGGTCCGTCTTAAAGCTGGCTGGCATTGGCTATATCTGACATAGGGGAAACTTCTAGCAGCTTCGTACAGAAGCCACCCCTGTAACCCCCCTGCTACCAAAACCTTGCCGCACAGACCCGTTACAGAAGTAAGTGAATGAGAGAATAGTGTTTAGCAAAGTTTGTTTGCTGGGCTTATTACATAAACCCTCTATAAATTGCAGTTTTGTATTGAGAGGTGGGAGGAGTTGCTGAAATGTCAGCTGCTCAGCATGAAACTCCTGGGAGAGAGGATTTACAGTCCTGCTTGGAATCAATGCAAACTCTCTGAATTCTGGGTTGCCAAAGTGCTGTATTGTCAATGTAAAATAGCACTATGCTGTCGGAATGCCAGCAGCAATAAAGATGTATTGCCTGTATCTCATGAACACTAAATTCTCATGCAGAGTTCAGATAGAAAGTTTCACACGCATCAGTCGTGTTTGCTCTTCGTGTAGTTATCTCCTGGTTCCATATGTAAACATTTCAAAATAAGCTTCTAATGGTTAAACTATATAAAAGAAATTAACATTGAAGACAAAGCTCTTAGAGAAGCTTAATGTGATGTTCAGTACAAACTCCCTTATTAATTGATTTCAAATGACATTGCCTGAGGATTCAATGATTAAAGACTCACTTAGCTATTTTATTCTAAATTACTCTTGTATTGCTCTCTCTCCTGCCCCAGTAAACTCCAAAGTCATTTAAAATGGCAGAATTGATAGTTGATACTAGTGGACTTACTGGTTACATCTGTGCAGTTAAATTAAATGTGCTTTGGACCATTCTCAGGCAGTGAGGTCAGCTGGTGTGGAAAAACCCATGCTATTTTATGAAACTGTTTTAGCTTCCAGCACAAGGGACAGGTGGGCAACATTCAAGCTATCATGTTTTTTCTGGGAATGATCCTTGTTATCTGCTGTCTTCAGAACCAGGGAATTGTTTAGAGGATTGTGGTTTACTACAACCCAAAACTGTTTGAGACTTTAAAATGTAATATTCTGAACAACTAAGCTTCCAATGCTCCTTAACAGTGTGTTCTCTCTTTCCTGCGACTGCTTGATTTGCTAGCAGAAATGTACCTTTGGATAGGGTTCATTTCACCTTAACAGTTTCTAAAAGCTAGGAATCTAGTCTGTGTTGGGCAACAGCTGATAGAGAAATCACAAGATAATTCTTCCAATCCGAACCTCTGTCTGAATAACCCACTGAATATATTAAACACGCATAAGGCAGAACTGTGCACAAGTGGATGACATAAACCCTTTTAATTACCTGCACTATCTTGGAGCAGATATCAGGAAGAAGATAGATAATAGAACTGTGATGTGTGCATTTAAAAATAGTGGTGAAAATTGTATGTATGTAAGGTCAGCTAGAGAAAAACATAAAGTTAAAGGAAAGTAAGGAGCATAGCTGTGAAATGTTTGGAGAAGGAGCCTCTAATGAAAAGAAAAGTAAGGGTGTGACAGATCCTGGAGGAGAAACAGCAATGGAAAAACAAAATAGGGGATTATAGTGAGTTTAAAGGAAGGCCAAAGTAAATAGAAGTAGGCAGATAAGAGTTTTAAACAAGCAGAAAATCTTGAGTAGTCTGAGCGTTGGTTTAGTAAAATTTAGCCATTTAAAAGGGTGAATACCTCCAATTTAAAAATCATGTGTTTGGAGGACTTTGGAAAACTTCTTACCTGAGTCTTTACTATGTAGTAAGTATTTTGTAATTAAATTCTAGTCTCCTGGATTCATATTCTGACAGATATCAGAATCCTTGCCTCATTGCATGATTAGACAGTAAAATAGAAATGTTCCTTTCTAATAGATGTATAAAGCCATAAGGATATTTTAAAATTCTTGTCAAATCACTCCATGTAAATTGCCTAATCAGATACTGTAGCTACATAATGTAATGTTAAAAACAGCAGAATTACACCATTAAAGAAATCAGCTAGCGCTGTTCCAGATTACAGGGTTTTATAATTGCAGCGTTCCTTCATCAGCCCACTCCACGCTGTCACATATCTTTGGAATTGTTACACACATGTATCTCTGTGTATGTTCTCATCTTCTTAAAAATGCATGTTCTTCAAATAATTTTTTTAGAAATCCTTTCTTGGTGAATGTTGATGCTGGCATGTTGGATATATGCTAGTTAGCTTAATGGCAAAACAGAGGCTCTGTAGAGTACAGGTTATTCAGGAAAAACTGAACAATGTCCTACTCATAACTATTATATCCATACATGTATATTCACAACAGTGGGCAGTGGTGAAGTTTGCCCTGAAAGGCAGGCCATGGGAACCTGAATGTTGAGAGCCCATTAATTTCATAGATGCTCTGGGGCCTTGACATAAGCTATTGCCAAATTATGTAAGAATGCTGTCATTATGCAAGGTTTTAAAAGAAATTAGATTAAATATTGGCGCTCACCAGCAAGTTACTCTTTTAATACTTAGGATTTTGATGAACAAAATGCCACAGTGCGTTTAGATCTGATCTGAATCACACCAGTTCCAGTAATAAATGAATGCATATTGGTTCCCTTGAAATAGGAATACCTTGTCCCTGGTGCCTCATTTCTTCTTTTGCAAGGAAGAAATGATACAGATGACAGATCTCCTTTCTGCGTGGAATAAAAGGCAATGGGCAAGGCAGTCTTCTGGTACCAACTGGAACACTCAAGTGAGTTTCTCCCAAAGATGCAAGTGTAGCAGTTGGAGTTTGACTCCCTTAGGCTGGCGTTCTGAAAACCACTTTTTAAGACCCTTAGGTGGTTTAGGTATGTTCATGAAAGAACACTAGTACATGATTGGTGTTCTGCAGGAGGCTATGGCATAGCTGTACCATGGAAGCAGATGCTTGAGTTGGCTCTGTGTAGCTCTGCAAAACAAGAAACGTGGCAGAATATGGTGTGAAAACATCCAAATTGATTGTGTCCTGCACTCTTAGAAGCACTATAACCTGATTAGCATGAAGGATTATGTGTATATTGTTTAGCCTGGAGAAAAGGAGGCTGAGGGGAGACCTTATCACTCTCTACAACTACCTGAAAGAAGGTTGTAGCAAGGTGGGTGTCAGTCTCTTCTCCCAGGTAACAAGTGATAGGACAAGAGGAAATAGCCTCAAGTTGCACCAGGGGAGGTTTATGTTGGACATTAGGAAAAATTTCTTCACCAAAACGGTTGTCAAGCATTGAAACAGGCTGCCCAGGGGAGTGATTGAGTCGCCATCCCTGGAGATTTAGAGGTGGACTTGGCAGTGCTGCATTAATGGTTGGACTTGATGATCTTTTAGGCCTTTTTCAACTTAAATGATTTTATGATTCTATGACTATAGGCCCTACCTCCTAGCAAAGCTTGAAAATATAACAATGTAGGCAGGAATTAGGTGAGCAATTTTTGCTTGTGACACTTCAAATTCAGTGTATTTGAAACTGACTGTAATAATGGACAGGACATTCTAGGAATGCAAGTATATCTTACATAACTTTAATAATAAAATACATTTTTTAATAATAAAAAACATTTTGCACAGACCACTTTCATTTCAGCAAAGCTGAGGTAGGGCTCTGATAGATTCCTGCTGGGTTTATAGCTGGGTCTCCTGCCTCAGTCTTTGTCAAGCTGCCTGGCAAGTTGACAAGCAATAGAGAACCTTACAAACTAGGGGTTTCTGGTACCTGTGCTCATCACTTCTTGATAGGTGAAACTTGAAGACTTTTTAAGACCCATGATTCCAAGGCAGCTCAGTAGGTGGACTGCTCCAGACAGAGGGCTTACTTTTCTTTTTAAAATCTGGCATAAGAATAATACCAGCATGAATGCTGATCACAGATTACAACTTTTTAAATAGCTTTGCAGAAAGACAGGCAGGAAAAAAATAAGTCAAAAGTTTTTATAACATGTGAAGGGGAAACTTTTCCTCTCAAACCAAGAAATGAAAAGTCTTTTCACATGAAAAGAAGGATATGCTATTTTTATTGAATTAAAATATTTGACATTGCTGTTGCTTAAGACAAAGTCCAAAATTAAAATTGCGATATATTACCACAGTAATAAGACTATTGTAATGGACTGCTGGATGTCTTTGTCAGTAACTGAAAATTAGATATTCTAAATCTTGTTATCGCATATGAATTGGGGAATTCATATGTGAAGTAGATCAAATAAAATGTAGAAGGTTTGTCCTTTGGCACTTGCCCTGTCTGATCGTTTTTATTACCAGGCTGTCCTGTTTTGGCTGAATGTGTTGAAGGGGAGGGAAAAAAAAGTAACAAGCTGTGAAGGCTTGACAAACTACTCTAATAAAATGTTAGCCTGACTTCTGAAATAAAACTGTGGCATCCTGAAATAACTTGTCAGTGGTTACAGATCAATCTAGGAGAAGTGGCAAAATATTAATTGGGCTCTACTAATAGGGGTTGTACCACCTAGTCTGATAGATACTAACATTTCTGGTATTAGAGTGAGTTAATTCAGAATTAGATTTGGTACTTCTGTAGAAAGAATAAATCTCTGAAAACACAACCCCCAACCGCCACCATCATGCTCCCCCATTCATACACAGTAACATTATTCTGTGGTCTCACATGTCTTTGCCATTGTCATTTCCAGTATCTGAGGTCCTGTCTCCCAATAAAGACTGACAGAACAGACAGAATGTGGATTATTTTTTTTTTTTCTTCGGAGCTAGAAACTCCCTGCAACTCTTCTTTCCTTTGTTAAGGTTGCCCTGGGCTTGCTCTCTTTTGTTTCACTCCTGAGTGATGGTTCAATTGAAATGTAAATATATTCTGAGCATTTTTTTGCTAAAAGGCATTTGATTCAGGCAGATATCTTCTCTGGATTTTATGTATGCCTGAAATATTTCCTTTAAGAAAATGAAATAAATTTGCAGTGCCATCTTGTAAATATGTCTTCAAACCCTGTTAGCTTTCATCACTTTTTGATCAGCTACCTGCTCTTTGGCTAAGCACATGATTTCTGTATGTTTCTTAATGTCAATCAGGAACTGGCTATGAACACGGTCTTACAGCATCACAGGAAAAATGTTTCCTTTCAATATCATTCTGCAATTTTTACCCTATCTAGGATATACGTCATACAAATGTTTCTTGATGACTGTTCTTTTTCTTTCCTTTTGCCTCCTAAAGATTTCCAGGTCTGGCTTCTTATCTTGCCCTGGAGCTCTACTGCAAATTCCCATAATATTCTAACCGGATATCTTACAATGTGGTACAAATCGGCAGTGCTGCTGACAGTCATGTTTTCCTGGTTTGGGCTAAACCAGACCTAATTCTGGTTTAGTGGTTTAACTCTTCAGTTAAGTCTCGTCTAAATAACAGCACTTTCTGAAACAGCAGCGTGTTTTTCCAGACAGTGACTGCTTCTCGCAATGATAAGGCCTGATGTTTATAGTTCGTACCAAGGAATGGTGTGCAGAGAGGCCCTTGCTTATACTTGTTCTTATAGTGACCAAGGTCACTGCTAAATCTTGTCCTCCATGTTGGGGTGCTGGGAGTGAAAAGGGTTGCAAGCACAAAAAAGGTCGCACCTGCAGGGAGGAGCAAACCGGACAGGTGACCCAAACCTGACTAACAGAGTATTCCATCCAATAGACGTCATTCAGTATAAAGCTGAGAGATCACGAGGGTCAATTACTCTTCTTCGATGGCCGACATCTGAGGAGGACTCTGTCAGTTCTTCTGTCCTCAATCCCAATCCGTGCATCCCTGAATCCAGTGCCTCAGTCCAGCTCCTGCATCCCATCCCTGTCTGCTGCCAATACAGAACATCTGTCATTTCTTAGTGGCAAGCCTGGCCTCAGCCCGTGACAGTTGCAAGATTTCTCCCCATCTCTGGACAGGGTGGGGAGTAGGAGCTCAAAAAAGATGGCGTAGAAAAAATACACGTTCTCATTCCAGTGGAATAACACAGAGAGAGCATAGAAAAACTGTTTGTTGTGCTAGCTTTACCATCAGAAACCATGATCTCCTAGCTCCTTGTGAAAGCCTCCACATACATATGTTAGGAATCAGAATAGATGACTATTGGATATGCCCCTAGGTGAGCTTTGTGCATGAAGGGCAATACTAAAAACAGGGGAACCTAACGCAAAGAAAGATGTCAATGCCTGTCCAGAAACAACCAGTGAAATAATTGAACAGACAACAATCCTGTAGATCCCATGTTCAAGAGAATTATAACAAATCATTAACAGTGGAAAGTAGTTCCAAAGGGGATGGAGAAAATTAGGAAGATCACTGAACAGCAATTAATCCAAGAACAATACAATACAGAGCTAGATTCTAGTCTTCATGTTGATCTCTTGGCTGTGGTGGGAACTACTGAAATCCCTGTTGGGCCAGAGCTGGAAAGGCGGCGAGGCCAGGTAAGTGAAATAAAAACTTTACACTGCTTGAGGCTCTTTACTATTTTAATCAGAGCCATTATAGGAACATGCCTGTATAAAATCTTCCACCATGTTTCTAGAGTACAAGACATACCTACCAGATTTTGTCTATGGTTACCCCAAGGTGCAATATTCCTGGAGGATCACTGAAGGTAGCAAAAGACATACAGTAGCTGTTGTTCCTGATCATGTATGACGGTTTTACTGATTTACTTCTGCTTTTGATCAAGCTAAGTTCTCTTATGACCCTTTCCTCATTTCAGATCCTTTTTAATGATCCAGTAGTACAAAGCACAGTAAAAATTTTCTCACTGAGAAATTGTTTTCTGTAGCAACACTGCAGAAATGCTGATAATATTTTGGGAGGCAGGAATTGGCATTTAAATATATTTTTTAAAAATGCCATTTTATTAGGTGAAAATGTGGCTGTTAGAATAAGGAGGGTACAATTGCAAATGCAGGTTAAGGGAAATTTAGTTCAAACGGCTTTTTGGTGGGGTTTTTCTTTTAAAATTACTATATTGAAATATCTACTGCATGTATTAGCTATTCACAGCAGATACCATACACATTGGATCTGAGATAAAACAAAAGGGCTTAAAAGGATATAAAGGTGACCTACATTACTCAGGGAAAAAAAAACCCACTAATGGGTAACTATTATTGAACCAAAAAGAAGTAATGAGGCTAGTGTGGGAAGCTAGCATGGCTACTCAGTGAAAAAGATGCGGTTAGGAATGATCATTTAGAAGATAGTGACACAGGGCATGGGGATCCTTCAGTTCTTTCTCTGAGAACGCAAAAGACAATAAACAAGAAAGGAGGAACTCAAGTATGTGAATCTAAGAAGAAACATGAATTAAATTGCAGCCAGCAAGATCTGATCTAATCACAAACTGACAGAACTAAATTTCCAGAACAAAGATTATAGAAAGGATCGATTCCTATAGACAGAAAAGGGTGTAGGAATACCTTCTGAAAGAAGGAGCAGCCCAAGGCAGAAGAAAGAAAAGATATACATGTGTCATGGGTTGAAGCTAGGCCAGCCACTAAGAAATGACAGACGTTCTCTATTGACCCCTCTCCCCTCCCTAAAGGGAAAAGGAGAGAGCAAGGGAGAGAGACTTTACAATTTGGAAAAGAAAACTAAAACAGCTTTAATGAAACAATAACCAAAAAAAGAAAAAATAATAAGAAGAATAAGGAAATAATGAAATATGTACAATATGTACAAATACATACACAAATAGATACCACACCGATACCAAACCCAACTCCCCTCACCCTGATTACGATACATCACCACCACACTGCAAGGCAGGCACTGGGGCAGTCCCAGGCTGGACTTGGCAGCAGACAGGGATGGGATGCAGGAGCTGGACTGAGGCACTGGATTCAGGGATGCACGGATTGGGATTGAGGACAGAAGAACTGACAGAGTCCTCCTCAGATGTCGGCCATCGAAGAAGAGTAATTGACGCTCGTGATCTCTCAGCTTTATACTGAATGACGTCTATTGGATGGAATACTCTGTTAGTCAGGTTTGGGTCACCTGTCTGGTTTGCTCCTCCCTGCAGGTGCGACCTTTTTTGTGCTTGCAACCCTTTTCACTCCCAGCACCCCAACATGGTGGACAAGATTTAGCAGTGACCTTGGTCACTATAAGAACAAGTATAAGCAAAGGCCTCTCTGCACACCATTCCTTGGTACGAACTATAAACATCAGGCCTTATCATTGCGAGAAGCAGTCACTGTCTGGAAAAACATGCTGCTGTTTCAGAAAGTGCTGTTATTTAGACGAGACTTAACTGAAGAGTTAAACCACTAAACCAGAATTAGGTCTGGTTTAGCCCAAACCAGGAGAGCAACAAAAATAATTGCAAACATTTGCTATCTGTGCAGCAGAGATCAGCGAGCTTGTGAAGTTACTTTTGACACAGCAGTAGGACATGTGCTGTCATCTATCTGAAAGTCATAGTCTTAGGTGGTTGGGTTTTTTTAGCCAATGGAAGTGTATGTGTGTTTTATAACATTTGTTTGAAAATATAGTCTGAGTGCTATTGTGCCTTGTGTCAATTGCAACAGGAATCTCCATTGGTTCCCTCAGTTGATTTCTGTTGAAAAGTTAGATAAAAGCATAATTGCATAATCCATATAAATTGTGTGTTGTCCTCTCATATGCATCATATCTGATTAAAGTAATCTCTTCTTCTATCCTGTTTGTATATTTGTAAAGATCAAAAGTGTTCAGCTGCAGGATACAGAGGGCTTTTTACGGCATCTGTAATGTGATATACACGGAAGTCTTTCTACTTACAAAATGACATCTACTGGTCTCAAGGGTCACAGACACATTTTTTCTTATCTACTATGTTGCAAGTCACGGTGCCAAATCTAGTCAAGCCAGAGGACAAAGCGTGAACCTGACTGGAAAGCTGGGTTGTTGTCTTGACAATGTTCTATATTGAAATGCTGTTGGTCTTGAGTCAAATAATTATCTCTTGATCTTTATACTCACATTGCATTCAGAAACTTTGGTGAAGAGGTATTTGTGGGGAAGTATATATAATTCCCTTTATCTTTCCCTTCTCTTTGAACAAGTAGAACATGGTTCACAATACATTAAGTGCAGTGTATTTTAATTCTGTAGCTGTTTTCTCTGGGCCTGTGGCCCAGTTACAACTTAATACCCTGCACTTGGATATGTAAACGTGCCAAAATTCACAGAAGTGTCAAAACATTGTGTGAGGTGTGTTTTAAGTCACTTTGTCAAATACCTTTTATGTTCTGGAGGAGTCAGAAGGACATATTTCGTCTTTGAGAAGTGTAGGTAAAGAAAAATGTTCTGTGTATTTAATGTGGACTTACGCATCAAGATATGAAGGAACTGTGACAGTGGCCTTCTGATATCACATAAGGTATTCAAAATTTTACTCTAAGCTACATTCCTGTTTTAATATAGAAACTGAATGAGTTGGAAATATGCAGTCCTCCAAGATACCAAATATGTAAAGCAACAGAGGTTTTGATTCAAGGCTGGAACTGAGGAGGTCTGATATTCACTTCCAGATCTATAGCAGTTTCCCTACATTATTTAAATAAGTAATTTTGTCATTCAGTGCTAGAGTGTGCTCTTTCTGTAAAGAGGCAAAAGTTAATGCACTGCTGCTTGCAATTTTGCACAGCCTCCTCAAGTGTCTGTTCATACTTTTCTTTAAATCAGAAGACCCTTTGGCACTGCTGCTCTTTGTATCTTTTTGTACCTTCTGAAAGGTTTGGTCAGAAGCTTCCCAAATTAGGTCAAGGTTGATCGTAACTTTAGAAAGGATATGAAACTTAAGCAGACTGACTTTTCTACTGAAGGTAAACTTCTAAGAGACTCTTCAGTAACACAAATCCAAGGGGGCCTTTAGATTTGTTCTCAGTGGCTCTTGCATAACCAGAATCGATTAGCAGCTACCAGCAGCTGGATAATCTGTGTGAAATGAGTTGGTGTTTTCATCCTGTTCTCTCTGTCTTGCAGCTACCTCCTTTTAATCAATAATGTTCAGGTTATTAGCAGTATCCGGAAAGGCCAAGAATATAACAGTGGTGAAAGTATGTGGGTGAGGTGATAAAGGCTTGAATGATGGAGTACGTGGGTATTCCTAGGAAGGCTTTGGTTGGCTTGTACCTTCAAACACCTTGTATTCATTCTATGAATGAATATACACGCTGATTATTTTAATAAATACTTTGAACAAAAAAAAAATTTGAGTTTTCATCTTGGTTCTGTTGAAGTAAAACAGGATAGTTACACTGAATTAGTATGATACAATGGACAGATCAGACCTTTTCCATTTCTTATTACTCTGTCCCCTTGTAGTAAAAACCCCATGGCCCTCTGGGGAAAAGAGTTCAGACAGTGTGAAATAAATTCAACCAGTCCCTTCTCCTGTTTCCACATCCAAAACTCATTAGAACTAAACAGAATTCTTCAAAATGAAATAAACTTTCCTACTTGGACAGTGATTTGAATCCATTTATCTCTTCTTTTACATCCTTCAGATGTTACGTCTTGATTCATTAAAAAACAATGAAATGGAAAAATTGAGTGTGTTTCTGTTATCCACCTCTGTTGGCAGATTCTTTTGCGTGGCTGCATCAGTGAGAAACCACAAGCTGCTCCTTCACAAGCCTGTGAGTCCCACCTGATGATATTTGCTGTCTGAACCTAGTTTTAGGTTATCTTAGTTTGAGTAATGTTTACGTTTCCAGTATATGAAAAAAAGTGAGATAAACTTCTGTATTTTAGAAGATACTTGCATTTCATTGAAAATATATACATAATGTACTGGTCTTCAATGAAGTCTAAACAATATGTACTCTTCGATGCCACTAACCTGGTATTACAGATGTTAACTACCTATGCCTATACACTGACATCTTTAGAGGCTATTCTTGGACTGAGTATCTGTTGCAGGAGCTTTGTGATTAAACAAAAGCAGTCAAAGCTTTATTAGCTATCCCTGCCTACCCTGGTTATTTCTCTCCTCCCATTTTAACATAATTTACTAGTGTTTTCTCTTACGTCTAAGATTCTGGAGTGTAAACTTGGATCTGGTTTGGCAGGGCAATTGCAGTTGGTCAATGTACTGGTATGATGCAGGTTGAAGGGCTCTGCCTAATCTCATTAAACTAGTAGAAATGGGATGAAATTTCAGAGGGCAGGCAAACCAGAATGCTGATGGGACATTGTAGACACATGTGCCTTGAACAGGGTTAGTCTATCTATAGCAGGATGTTAGGATGGTTGTGTCTCTTAAGAGATGGCTTGTATTTTTTTTGTGGCCTGGTCAATCATACACATAGCCTCTCCAGTTCTTAAGAATATTGTAGGATAACTCTGCAAAGAATTCAATCCCTTCTTGTAAGAGAAAATCCTTAGAGACTCACTGTCCACCAATTTAAGAAACCTTCTCGTACCATGAAAGGAATATTCTGCCATGATAACTGCTCCCGTGCTTTTCTGTTGCTCAGGACAAGACTATGTAGGCCCTTGACAGACTGTGTAATGCTGATCATCAACTCTGTGGGATTTGATCTTAGTACAGCAAACCATCTAAACACATTAAATAATGAAAACTGATTCCTGAAGGTTTATGGGTTGTACTGCTTCTTTGGTTTTTGAGAGAAATTACTGTGTTTCTTTGTTTTGAAGCTTCCTCTGTTTTTTTTTTTTTTTTCCTTGTGTTTATCTTGTTTTCATTTTTTCTCTGTTGGTAGATCATGGAAGGAGTATTTGAGCTATTCTAAAGAACTGATCTTTCCCTCTGCTGTTCTGCTACATGGGAGCAGCTGATTCATGCTAACTTCAGTCTGTTTTGAATACTTATGAAGAACAGTGGCTAATCTTTCATATCTGTAATCTAATGACTCTTCAGGACGCTGCTTCACCCTGCCTAACTTTTCCATTATCTACTTACTGTCTCTGCTTCGGTACAATTCCCTCTTACTACTCAGCTTTTTTTAGGAAATAATGTCTTCTCTTGTTTTTAAAAGAAACTTGTCTGTCTAATGTGCTAGCTTTTGAACTATTAGAATCAGTGCTTTAAGAAATTTGCTGATAAAAGCAAGGGCTTTTGTTCGTTATCCTGAATACATAAGGTTGAAAGCAAAAGGATTTGATATGTAAACTTCAACCCTTCTGTGGATACAAATAATAGTCCATAGAATAGGTTATTTTGGCTTTGGATATTAATTTCTGTAAAAAGTCAGATATTTCATGAGGACATATCTTGGAAGTAGGTATTTTTGTGTATATATGTATGTGTATGCATATATATATGTAGTAGGTATTTTTATAGAAAAGAGGAAGTGTTAAACAGCACAAAAATCCCGAGTTGCCTTCATAGATAATGAGGAAAAGGTAGAAGAGAACAAATTCTAGGAATAATTCATAGTGCCTGTATATGTGATGCAGCAGTTTAGTCCTGGAGATTCTTCTACAACCACTGTTTGAAGTAGAAGCTTCTGCTTAGCTAGGGAAAAAAAATGGGTCATTGTTTTGAAAACATCTGAAATTTTGATGCAATACCTAGACTGATTCTGTTCTCATTAGCATAGCTTTTGAGCCCTCAACTTAATCGGTCTCAATTACTGTCATACAATGTCAATCTAGTAGCAGTTTAAGCCTGTGTTGTATAAATTACAGTGAAAATGGATTTGCAAACTTGATTTTTTTTTTTTTTTTTTAAAAAAGAAACCCTTAAAATACATGGAGAGTTTTGCTTTAAAAAAGAAGAGAAGGGAAAAAAATACAACGCTGTATATCCCAAATGTTGAACTGCTACTAATTGAACGAACAGAACTGTCTCAGAAATGTTCATGGGAACAAAAGGTTATCATTCAAATGGAAAGGTTATGACAAGCCTTTTTTACCATTTTCTTATAGACACTCCTCAAATGGGAAATGCCTGATGTTTAACAGCTAATCAAAGTGAGTGTGAAGTCTCTGAACAAGATCCTACTGCTTCTGTAGTAGATAGCTTCCAGAAATTGCTTCTAGAAGAGCAGGGGCTACTTCCAAAGGGAAAGGTAAGCCTTTGTCATGTGAGACAGTATGTGCCTTCCTTGAAAGCTGTGAAATATAGCAAGCCTGAGAGGTATTTGTCAGACTACAGAAACATCGCCCTCTTCTGGGAACAGAAATACCAAGAAAGTTGTTCAGGATGTTTTCCAAAAATGCAAATGACGTGTTTTGAACTCTTTTATATTTATGACTGTATTACTCTGAGGCTGTTAAGTTTTAATTTTGTGGTTACCCCACCTGCTGTTTCGTTATTAAAACCTTAGGTCTGACTAATCAAAAATGTATTCTGTAGTCAGATCACACAAGTTCTATAAAATTTGTATGCATTAATATACTGTGGAAGCTGTTCATGACTGAATAATTTTTAAAGTTTCTGATACGTGTTTAAGTGTCTTATGAGAAAGCAATATGGCAAAACAGGAGTGTTGCACCTAGAGTCAAAAGATGACAATGCTGTGAGGAACTTCCTTTCCTTTCATATTAAACAGTCACACATACACACACACTACATACATACGCACACACATTACGTGCAAAGGGAGGATTCATGTGACAAGTTATTTTCATGAATGTTTAACGATGTAGTATACCGAAAGATTATGGCTGACAAAATGGCAAAAATAATGGAAAACCTTGGCAAATTCAATCCCCTACCTCATGTAGTTTAATGCTTGCAATTTCATGCCTCTGAGGGAAAATGTCACTGAACCACCTGTTTAAAAAACGCAAATATTGTATGAGAGCATTAATGAATCTTCACACTTCACCTAGCTGAACTCTGATATAGAAGTTTATTGATCTTTCACTGGCTCCAGATTTTGCTGAATATTTTTCTCACAACGGAAAGTATGATGAGAACCTCTATTGCAGTTTGTGTTTTCATTAAAGTCTTAATTTGATATCTGAATCACAAAGTGTTCCCTCTTTCGTGTAGTCTAGAGATAATTTAATTCTTCAGTCTATTCATAAGTTTTGCTGTGGAAATTATTCTTCCCTTGCTTATGTTTGTACAGAACCTAGCACCAGAATGTTACTGTGTGCCTGGACTTTAGTTCTTTACGGCAGTTGTTTATAGCTTGTATGGGACCTCAGGCAGGTAAGCTCTGCTGCTCCTATTAGTTGTTCTCCCATACTGATGCTGCCACATCCAGCAAGTATAATGAATTAAAAAATGGCAGCAGCTCTATAAAGCAAGTTTGAGGTATCCCAAGTTGAGAGGGACAGAAGGTAACAGCAGTGAGGCTCACACTGAAGATAGTATTTGTTTTTGTTACTTTCGCAATACAAATATTAGCAGTAATAGTGTAGGTGGGTAAGTGCTTCAGAGTAATGGTTTCAGTGCAGCTGAGTACTGTAAATCACAGCTTTGCCTGGTCCATTAGACTCAGAATAGAATGAAAACAGCTTGTCTAATGTCTAGAGAAACTCAGAGAAACAGTTCATATTAATTCATGAGGAGTAGATTATAGGAGGTCTGTTAAGATTAAGTTACAAAGTCTAATTTCCAGTCAGATGAGTTACCTTTTAAAGAAATAAAAAGAACTTGCTTTTGGGAGCCCAGTCTCTAGCTGACCTTTTTGGTTGCAAAGCAATTAGTTCCGTGTACAGTGCTTGGGGCAGTATAAAAAGCATTGTGGAATGGCAAAATATTATGTGAGACTTAGCGACAGTTAACGGAATTTTTAAAAGGAAGAGCAACAATTGCTAAAAATAGAAGTGTGCCTCACAAGATCTTATTCAAGTCTCATCTAACTAACTTCATTCTGAAGCAGGTGAATTGGATCCAGGCACATGTGTGTCTGAAAGTTCTTCGTTACCATTGCAGGCTACATGATGTGACCATGTGAACATTTGCTCACAGCATTTCATGAGTCAAGGGGAAGAGACTGCCACAGACAGGGCTTCTCACAGCTACTTCTTGCATAGCTGTTTCTCAGAACTTAGTGGTTTTCACAGCAGTCTGATCCAAGGTTACACAGCTGGTAGTATAGCAGAGGTGACCTTGAACAGAGATAGCTAAAGCCCTTTGAGAGAGCTTGCAGAGCCTATTGATGCACTCAAGTTGCTGACATATGCTAACAGCTGGATTGTTCCTCTGTGAGGACAGTAGGATACTAGAACCCTTATTGGGGCAGTTAAGACTAGCCTTGTACTTTGTACTTGAGTAGAGAAACTGAGTAGAAGTTGGACAACTGGAGGAGTATTTGGTCTGAACAAGATTCCTTTCCCTAACAGTTCTGGCCTTGTAACCACTCATTTATGTGCTGTTTAGCTCAAAGAAAGTGAGTGTCATTTTCTGAGCATGTTTCATCTAGCTAAAGACTAATACCAAGCTCCTGGAACAAGTCATCCAGCTCTAGATGGCTAACCACATGTTCTGATAGCAGTACCATCGGAGGAAGATGTAGTATGACAACATATCTGGCCTCTGACCATGTTTCATGTCCCAGTGCTACCTTTGGCAGAAAATGTGGCTGGTTGGAACTTACTTTAAGGTATCAGAAGCGCAGTACTGAGTATCAGCAACATCATTTTGCATTTTCAGGGGAGACTAAAATGAACATTAAGTTCCTTAAATCCTGTTGTACCAGTGAGTTATGTGCATTTCGCATTGCCTGCCTTTCTCTCCTTTTACCCTCACAAGATGGTCAGTTACTCCAGAGAAGTCTTACCAAAAGAAAATTTAATATAGACTATTTCAGCCTTTGAAACTCAAATTCTCAGCCTCTTTTCTTATATCCTGTGAATAGAATGATATAAGAGATCAAATTTGAAGCCTGTAGTAATAAGCTACTGAATGAGGCACCTTGAAGGGAATTGGTCTTTTAAATAGCATTTTAAAAGATTCTAAGTATTGTAAAGATATACCAGATTGTTTTCAGGGGATCATGTCACGAGACACATATTGTGCGTGGCCTCTGCAGAAAAAGACAGTATTGCAATTTAGCATGGAAACTTCCTCGATTCGATGTCCTGTGTTGAAAACAATGAAACTATGGTTCAGCCTGACACTAGTCATTTCTGTCACCTGCAAAGATCAGCTGTGAGACCAAGAATGAGACATGTTTTTAAAACTTTTGTTCTGTTACCTTATGTGGTATTTATAGCTCTGAGCTTTACCTGAGTAACTGTGTGCATCAGAACATGCAAAGGGTTATTTTCATTTAAAGTCTTTTCAGGAAGATCGTGGGAAAACTTTTCTATTCATGATGCTCAGTGATGTGGTGGGTTTTGTTTTTTTTTTTTTTTTAATTTCATGGACTGTAGGCATCAGTAAGAACAAGGATTTCCTTCCCACAGACACAGCTATTGTCCTTTTAAATATCTCAAAAATAAATAATGTTATTTTAGCATTTAGTTAACTTATGTATAAAAACCTATTTCTACTCTTCTTTCTAAAAAGAGAGTTCAACATAAAAGTAAGTAAAAAATTATCTGGAGAACGTTATGCTAAATTTGTTCTTATCCACACAGTAAGCATTAGAGCTTTCAGTCTAAAAATCCCAACTAGTCTGTGGGTGGTTTTGGGGTAGTGTCACTTTGCCCCTGGCTAAACATAACCTTTCGTATTTGAACTCCCAAGAAATACAACTGTACGTAAGAGAAAAGAAAAAGGTTTTCTGGGAAATATGTTTCAAATGGGCAGCCTGATTGCTAAAGCCCTCATAGAAAGGGGATGGGTTTTCCTGTTGTTTCTTCTGACTCTAGCTCATTTGGTGATGCTTTACACATCCTGATGTAATGAGTTAAAGGAAAAGGAATAGAGGGATGAGTTAGTAGTTTTAATTCAAATCCAGCTGGATCTTCATGTCAAGAAGACAGTAGGCTGCCCTTGCTGTGCAGTTGATCAACAGCACACCTGTTGAATGGAGGATAAAACCAGAATAAGATTAAAATCAAATTGCACCTTCCTATCTCTCTTCATCTAGCCATCAAAAGTCAGTCCTGTACTTGAAACTTGGTCAGATATTCATGCCTTTTAACTTCAGGTACCAAATTTAATTAAGTTAGGGGTCTGCATTTTCTATTTACTTAACAGAGGAAGACTAGTTCCTAACTTATAATACTCTTTTGGAAGCTCTGTCAATATTTTAGCAACTTGGGTATTTAAGTCTGATGCTTAAAGCTAGGAAAATTGTCATCTTTCAACAGTATGGGCACACATCTTTTAAAATCTAGAGTATACCTTTGACATATTTGAAAAACAGACTTGTTTTTTTGGCCCTGAAATGCTTTGGAGTTTTGAGTACTGTGGAAAGGATATGTTCAGTTTGCATTTTTTGTGAAGTGACATGAATTAATATGTCCTGATAGATATACTTTCTACAACTACTAGGTTGTAGCTAGGTATGTCGTACATATTGTGTGAGACCAGTAGGATAATCCTCATAACTTCAAATAGCAATGGGCTTTACAGAACACCCTGATATCTGATCAAGTCCAACAAAAACAAAACAACTACCTACTGTTACGGTTTCTGCTTTTGTTCTTGGTAATTAAAAACAAGATGAGCTAAAGCAGAATAATTTTATCTGAACTGAAAATCAAAGACAGATGTTTTGGCCTTGAAGTCCCCAGTGGTAGGACAAGATCCATCTCTCTGAAGAAAACCTGCTCTGCATGTTTGCTAGATCTTTGATATGTGACCTGGGAATTATTGTTTTGTAGTTTCAGGCTTATCTGTGTTTTAATCCTTTATGGAAGTAATATCCATAAAATAAGAATACTTCTTAAATGAAGTTCAACAGACTTCAGTCAGCTGGTCCTGGAGCTTCATTTTCTTCTGTGTAAGCTGTGGAAAACAATGTATCACCAATGATCTCACTTATGATGGACAACATAAAACAAATGTGGTAGGGTAATCAGAACCACAGAGGTACTGGGCAGGGGACAAACTGGCCTGATAGTGAATAGAAGATAGTTTGCCAAGAATTAATGAGAAAATTACATGGACTGTAAGAACACAGGATGTGAAAGGTTGCTCTCCTTTTTGTTTTTACCTGTCTCTTGAATATAAAATGTGTAATCTATCAGCTTGGATTAAATATAGTGATCTGGGGAAAAATATCAATATTCATTAAAAAGCAGTGAATTACGGACTTGCAGAACATTTAAGGTTGGAAGGCACCTCTGGAGATGATGTATTCCATCTTCATTGCTGAAAACAGGGTCAAATTAATATCAGTGTAGAAAACAATGAGTTGTTATTTCTTGCACTTCAAATTCGATCTATTGCATTTACTTCTGGCTAAAAAGCGAGACACTAAAAAATGCAAACTATTAACACAGTTTTCCCTACCTTACCAACTGCTGTCTGCTTCTTATCTGTGTTCAAGGGCTATACTACCATTAGCACAAAGACTCTGCAAAAAGTCAAACTAAGCCTGGATTTGCACATCTTTCCAGTATCAGAACATTTCCAGTGACTGAGTTGTGTGGTGGTTGGTAACTTTTGTTTTAAGTTGCTGGGAATTCATGTTTTGTGTGTTTCTCTGAGATTCAACTTTGTCTCAGAAAAGCAAGATAATAATGTTTTTTCCTTGTTTCCTTACCACTATATTGAGGTGGTAAGGACATGGGTGACTACTCAGCTATATTTTCCATATATTTAGTTTCCATAACAATCTTCTGCCGCTGCACTTCGAGTATTGTGCATAGCAGTGCAAAAATGTTTCCGTTTGTCAGATCTCTCACATAATGATACACAACAATGTGATGGAACCGGACTATGAACTTATTCGAAGTCTGTAATGTTTCTAATTGTTCTTTGTAGCAAAATGAGACACTTCTTTTCTTCCAAAAGGGTTCAATGTGCTGTTGTAGTAATGACACTCTTGCTCCTAACATGGTATACACGCACACGGTTCCTATGGATAAAATTCCTTGCTTTCCTCAAAACAATTCTTATCCAAAATCAAGTTGTGTACATATTTAAGATCAAATTTTACATCTGAATTGTTTTTTGAAATGTTGCACGTGTTATCTGAAGTAGTTCAGAAATATTAATAAAACTTTGCAACTGGAAGTTAGAATATTTCTGGCCTCAGTTTTATTGTCTGAAGTAGATCACTTGAGTAAAATACATATATTGAATTTTTTAAGTAAGTTTTAGATAGAAGTTGGATATGGAGGGCATTATGCATATATATTAAAATTATTTGTAAGTAAAATCTTGAGAAATAGGAATAGCAGGTCCTCTGTGTGAGGATTGTGGCATCTATTTCATTAAAATACACATACGAAGGTTGTGCCTGTTTCATCAGCTCTATGCTGGCAAAATATTAGTATTTAAAATTCATTGATACTCTCTCAGTGATTTTAGGATTAGGTACCATTTTGTAGGAAGCTGGGCTCGGTTCACATTCAGCAGTGCTGGATGGGAATATACAGGGGATTCTGCTTTGCATCTTCTGCTCCCCCTGCTCATCAGTGCATCTCTCAATGTGAAAGTTGTTACAGGTTTGGAGAGATACCTTATCTGGTGATACAGAGTACTCACCCCTAATTGAGGAAGCTAAGCAGAATTTGGAGAATCTCTGCTATAAGCCTCTAGGAAGCCACTTCAGGCTTTATCTTAGCACTAGAGTATCCTGAACTTCCTAGTCCCTGAAACTAGTGACACTTTTCCAAGTTTCCTTTGGGGACACTGCATACTTTTAAAGGAACCTTGAAGTTTACAGTTCTCCTATTTGGCATGTGGATGAATAATCAAGTCCCAGCCAGACAGGCTCTGCCTGGGGATTTCTGTATGTATAGTCATATCTCTAACAACATGTATGCAAAACCTCCTGTCTTAATTTATGTAAAGGGCATCTGTTGGTCAGTCTCAAAGCTTACCAAAAACTTTTAGTGGTTTTAAAATTCATCAGAACTTCAAAGGTCATTATCAGATCAGGAAGGAGCGGAGTGAGTGGGACTCAGTATGTGCAGCATGTTCAGGTCATTCTGTGACAAAGTTTTTGTAACCATCACTTCCTAACTAGTCTAGGGGAGTAGTTTGTAAGTGAGCCTGTAATAGAATAATTTACATACTTTTATCTTCATGTGTGGAATGATGTCAGCTTGAAACCCACAGATGTTTCCAGCGAAACTGAACTGTCATTCCCTTTCAATGTGCAATTTGTCCTTTCAGGAGCCTGAGAAACCTTCCTGCCCAACCTTGTTTTCTTGCTCTGGTAGGTGAAAGCTACCAAGAGCACCTTGGCTTCATCTTCTTGGTCCTCTTTGCCATGTATGCTTCCTGGTATGTTTCGTAGATCCTTTCAACTTAATTGCTTTGTGTTCATTACCTGCCATTGACCCCTCTTGGAGTTTTAAGATGTGTGTTTTAATGTTACGTTTGCTCCGATGGTAAAGTGAGTATAAGAACTGCCTACTTTCTACCAGTCTGAGGTATCATTGCACTCCTGCACCACCATTCAGAGCTCCTTTGACCATGCCAGTACACCTGTTTTTTTTTTTTTCATTTTGTCAGTTACGTCCTTAAAATCATCCAGGTTAAAAAGCCAGAATCAGAAGTGGTCCGGGGAGGGGGAATGAATAGCTAGGGGATAAGGGGAAAGGGCAATTTTTAAGCTATTCCTGCTGTCAAGATAAAGATGCATGAAACTGTTTCCTTAGTGTCACTTGAAGGTAAAAATGTAGTACAGAAGTTACAGGATACAGTAGACTTTGATAGGTATAGCGTATCACTGCAGGAGTTCTCCCTGCTTTGCTGTCAGTCACAGGCTATGAATGTGCCAGATACAGCTTGATGTATAGTATTTGATTTGATTTATTACTCAGCCCTCTAACTACAGCCATATACAAAACAGGCTCAGACTGGTATTCCTTGACTGAAAGATTACTGCCTGGAAGATGGATGCAAATACAGTTACAAGAGGCAAGGCAAGCAGATAGAGCAGATACAATAAGAAATGTTTGAATAGTCTGTCCTCTCCTAACAGTTTGCTTGCCCTTTTAGCGCTGCAAACCTGACCCAAATGTCTCTGTTGTAGGTTCCTGTGTGACATTACATACATCTGTTACAGTCCCCAGTGCATGGATGTCGGCAAAAGTTGTTGACAATAACCTGGAGTCAGGAAAGACTTAATGTGTTTGTTCAACATAGTTAAGTCAAGAGTCTACTGCATGTGTTCTTAGTACAGGTGAGAAGTTTAAGAGTAGGAGGGAATCCAGCGAAGAGTCCTCTTTATGATTTAATAAGTCTTGTAACAAATAGGAAGAACAACAGAAAGCTGTTGGTGACAAGCATGGTGAAATGAGAGCAGAGAGCTTCTCTACTATACTGTAGCATGTGGTAGAGTTAGGAAACTGGTGGAAACTTGACAAGTGAGGAAGAGAAGGGAGAGATAATACAATTGGGACTCTTGCCAGTATATGTTTCCACAAGGGAAACACAACAAAGCTTTATGGATATTGAAGAGAACAAAAAATAGAACCAATTGGCATTCCAGACTGCAGGGAAAACTACCTGCTGTTTAACACATCACCACCACTCCCAAACAAAACCAAAAAAAATTGTGTCTATACATCATGTGTCTAATGACTGCATTAAAATTACCGATTTTCCTAAATGCGAGATCCATTTGAATGGAGAATGGTGATTTGCCTTCTTGGGTACCTTGTTTTAGTACCAATACTTCCCTCTCTGTAATACAGAAAACACCAAAGTTGCATTGTATTTTCAACAGTATTAAAAGGAACCAGAAGAAACCTCAAAACTGAGATAGAAAAAAACCCACTGGCTTGGCAATGATAAAAATTCATCAGAGAAAGGGGTTTTCTTAAGGACCAATCACTTATAATCTTTAGGATTATGACAAGGTACATCCACTAAGTGTGTGTCTCGGAGAAAATTAGTTAGGTAAGTGAAGTGATTTCCCTGGTAAAGGGGTGTGGCGGGTTGAACCTGGCCAGATGCCAGGTGCTCACCAAAGCCACTCTATCACTCCCCCTCCTCAACTGGACAGGGGAAAAGAGAAAAAAAAAATATAACAGGGTAGAGATAAGGACAGGGAGATCACTGAACATTTACCATCATGGGCAAAATAGATGCGATTAAAGGAAAAATGTAATTTATTACCAATTAACTCAGAGAGGAGTAATGAGAAATAAAACCAAATCTTAAAACACCTTCCCTCCACCCCTCCCTCCTTTCCCAGGCAGAACTTTGATCCCAATTCCTCTCCCTCCTTCGCCCCCAACGGCACAGGGGGAAACAGGGAATGGGGGTTGTGGTCAGTTCATCACACTGTTGTTCCTGCTGCTCCTTCCTCCTCAGGGGGAGGATTCCTCACACGTTTTTCCCGCTCCAACGTGGGGTCCCTCTCACAGGAGAAAGCCCTCCATGACTTCTCCATCGTGAGTCCTCCTATGGGTTCAGTTCTTCATGAACTGCTCCAGCGTGGCGCTCCTTCATGGTGTGCAGTCCTTCAGGAACCAACTGCTCCAGCGTGAGCCCCCCTCACGGGGTCTCTGGCAGCAAACCTGCTCCAGCGTGGGCTTCTCTCTCTCCACGGGCCACAGGTCCTGCCAGGAGCCTGCTCCAGTGCAGGCTTCCCACGGGTTCACAGCTTCCTTCAGGTATCCACCTAGTCCGGCGTGGGGGCCCTCCACGGGGTGTAGGCAGTCATCTGCTCCACCGCCCATGGGCTGCAGGGGGACAGCCTGCCTCACCATGGTCTTCACCACAGGCTGCAGGGAAATCGCTGCTCAAGCGCCTGGAGCATCTCCCCCCGCCTCCTTCTTCACTGACCTTGGTGTCTGCAGGGTGTTTCTCTTACATATTCTCGCTCCTCTCACTCGCTTCAATTACTCCTGCGCAATAACATTTTCACTTTCTTAAATATGTTATCCCAGAGGTGAAAAATGCTGTCACTGATTGGCTCGGCCTTGGCCAGTGGTGGGTCCGTCTTAAAGCCGTCTGGCATTGGCTATATCTGACATAGGGGAAACTGCTAGCAACTTCGTACAGAAGCCACCCCTGTAACCCCCCTGCTACCAAAACCTTGCCGCACACACACAAACCCATTACAAGGGGAAAGAGCTGAAAGAGTGCATGAGACACGTTTTTAGAGTTATAATCTTTAGGTACTTTTTTTTTTAGACTCTACCCTTTGAAATTGGTATGAATAGCGCAAAAAGGCAGTGCCCTGACAGTTATTTTAGGTTCTGCTTTTTACATTGCTTTAGAGTCAGTGATTAACTTCTGATATTTTGGAGAACTGATGTAGAGAACCTTTCATTCCAATAGCCGTTGATCAGACATAGTCACTGTAAAAATTTAAGTCCCAAGCTTTTACTGGTATAGAATGGTGCAAATTTATTTCAGCGGCAGTAAGCAAACTTACACAGTCTGAGGATTTTTTTAGGTTATTGCATCTAAAGCTGTATATTAGAGCCCTTAAATACTTCATGAAAGGAAGATGGTGATAAATGATATCAGAATGAATTGTTACATTTATTTAAAAATCCTCAGTTCTTTAAATGCATCCGCTTATTTGTAACCACTGAGGACTTTGTAATGCTAGACAGGAAAAAAAAATTTTTGGAGAGATTTTTGCTAAAACCAGGGGGAAAAAATATATCAAGAAAAAGGAGGATACAGTACAAAATAAAATACTATAGTCAGTAAAGATGTGGGGTTTAGGGTTTCTTTGTCTCTAAGGGAAGAAAATTCTGAAATGAAATAAAAATTAATACAAGCAATCAAAAATTACTTGGAGGGGAGCTGCATCTGTACTTCTTTGATAACAAAAAGATTGATTGAGGAAAAAAGGGTTTACAAAAACCCTTTCCAGCCAGATTGCAAAGAGGAAAAAAAGAAGTTTTACATTTGTAGCTCAAAAATGGAAATAGTCCAGTTAATATAAGGAACTTGGACTAGCTGTGCAATCCTGTGAAGTCAAGGGTAATAAATAAAGTATATTTGGAGGAATTATTGGCTGACTAGTATGGTCTTTCAGGTTTGATCTTTTAATGAAAGTTCAGCAGGGGACACCCAGTTAGTTTTGACTCATTGCCACAAAGAATGGGTCTTCTGATTGTGATATACTTGTCCCAGTTATTAGTATGGTTAGTTGCTGCGTATTTTTTTACTGTAGCTGACAGTGTTCATCATTAATATTTATTACTACCAAGTCATGTTGTGACTGGCATGGTGCAAAGGAGAACAGTGAGAGATAGTGTCTGTCCTGGAAAGTTTACAATTTCTATATTGAGAAGAGAGAAATGTGTGATTTTAGGATATGTAACTTACTGTCCTGGAGTCCTTAATGAATCACATGAAAAAGCCTGGTTTTCCTCATTAACCACAGAGGGGTCCTATATGGATGAGCTCTGCCATAGGATCTACACTTCTTTGATTTAGGTGAGATGGCTGTCACAGTGATAGCCATGATAGGATGTCATGGCTCACTGGTGCTTAAAACTTTGACAGCTTTATATAGATGTCATGTGTACATGTTTGAGGGAGGATAGTTGCAGAAAACATGACAGAGAATGGTTGGAGGGAGAGTAATAAAGATATTTAAAGTAGTATTCTGAAAACGGAAGGGTATCAGTCTAAAGTGTCTAGGATTTCTCTGAGTAACTCTGGGCACTGAAATGAACCCTAGGCAGGCTCTGTCAGACTTTCTCGCAACAACCTTTGATCTCTGTTGTGCTGTAGCATACGTTTTACATGCATTAGAATTTATATAGTATACAATTTATATGCTGGGAGTTTGTTGTGTTGTGATTATTTTTTTTTTTTTTTTTTTTCTGCAAAGGAAAGCTCTTTATAGAAAAGGTTCTGTGATACAGTAAAAAAAAAAACACAGCAAAAATAAAAAGGTTTGTATGTTCCTTAGGGCCTTTATGAGTCTGGTGATATCTCCCTTATTCACATGAATAGACTTCCTTTTGACCAGAAGGTGAAGCTTTGCTGATCTTGGCAAATATAGGCCCTTGTGTGGTCTAACCCTGCTGAGGCAGGGTGAAATAGATAAAGCCAGAGGAAAGAAGAGACTAGGTCAGTAGTCTAATCAGATCATCAAAGGTGGGCGGATCAAACAACAGGACTTCACAACAAACAGCCTTGGGCCAATGCAGCCTCCTAAAGCAAGTGGGGCTATAAAAGGTGAGACCTAACCTATAGCAATTAAAGTTGTAGGACTGCAAGATAAATTTATTTTAATGTACAAACTGGTTTGGCTACTCACATTCTGGTTTTACGCTTGCTTTGCTTCCAGAGAGTTTTACTAATAGGCCTGTTCACTGGATAAGTTCAATGGATCAAGCTTTCCTGATGCATATGCCTTAACATATATCAAGACAGAACAGAAGTATCCTTCTCTGTGTTAACTGATTAGCCACAAACCAGCAGCTTAGGATCTGGCTGAATTGTGATCTCAACAAAGAATTCATGAAGCAGTTTACCACAAGTAACAGAGAGGATACTTGCTTCTCTGGGATCTGTTGTTCCTTACTTTCCTATTGTCTGGAGGTGCTAAGCCCAGAGGATTTGTCCCTTCTGTTAGATTTGTAGAGGTCTCAAAGTGATTAGTGGAGGTATAGCAACTGTACCTGGGTCTTATTGACCAAATCAGGCTCAGACCTTTGGCATAAAAGGAAGGTGTGCAGGAGAAAGTGGTTTGGTTTGAGGTAGTTAGGGAGGTTACATTTTCCTTTATGCAGCTCTGCAGAAAAAGAGTGGGGCTGTAGACATAGATGATTTTGTTCTATCCGCTTTTAAAACATCAGCTTTATTGGGGTAGTGAACAGTCTTGATAAGGCTTAGTATGGAGGATTCATCTAGGGAAGAAATCTTAGTTTGCAGGGAAAATATAGGTTACAATATAAAAAAAGAGGAAGGCAAAAAGATTCTACAGCATGGTGTAGTTATGGTGTAGCAGTGTGGCATGAAGATTAATGTTACATCAATGCAACCTCAAGCACTTGCTTGAATTTGTAATTCTAGAATATCTGAAAGACAAGAGCTCTTAGGGCAGATGGCATAGAAGCTTGTAGTACCTTTCTTTCCTGTAACTCCATTAATCTTCTAGAACAATACATGCTGATCACATTCCTGCTGAGAAAATATTAACTATATTTTTCATTCTTGGCTGAAAATGCGAACCTGTGTATAGTTAAGCCAAGGGTGAAAGTCGCCCAAAAAATGCAAATCAAAGGGTGACAATCTATGCCTGGAAGAAATACAATGGGATATCAAGAGAAAAACCAGTAAAACAGGTTCCCTTAACCATTTGCATGCAGTGGAAGAAATATACAATACTGCTGATAGCTTTCCAAAAGGAAAGTTCTTTGTGTTCTGTATAGTTCAGGTATCAATAGGGTGATGGAGTATGGTCATTTTAATCAAACATGGTGCTATGTTCCCAGAGTGCATCTGTGCCATCTCTTCTTCTGGTCAGCTGGGGTAGAATTTTGCTGGTGACCTGCAGTCATGTACCGGTTACTCACTTCTGCCTGAGCTTCAGAACTACAAGAGCAGTTATCCTGAGCTATCAGGATTGTGGGAAGGAGCAGAGTGATAGAAATACAGGCAAGAAATGCATTTTCCATGTCCTTATCTGTCTTTAGCATGTTGTTTCACAGTGAGGTTCTGCTGAATAAGTTGTTGCCTTAGCAATTCTGATGTAGAGAATGAAGAAGAAAACCTTTTAGGGAAGCAGTTGGCAGCAGTCTGGATTACATCTTTCACATGGAGGATAAGTAGGCTGATTGAAGCTGTCTGTCAAAGTTTGGCTAGAGCATTTAGTTTCACCCGGCTTATTCCACTACAAGTCAGTGTCATATTTTAATGTGAATTAGTTTTTTAAAGCTGAAAGCTGGGAGGAATTTGCTTCTCATATCTTCTGTGCTATATCTAGAGATAAATAGAAGGCAGTATTAGGCAGTGGTGGAACGTGAAGGATGGTAAGGCACATGTAACAATGCCTTGCATGTTTATATGTACTCTACATTATGAATATAGAAATGTGTGTTATGTATTATGTATGTTATAATGGTTCTTGATACACACGTGCATAAGTTTGTACTAGCTTCTGCAACAGAATGTGACTAATGTATTTAACATACTCATTAGATCATAAGCTTAATTATTTCAAGAATAATTTGTTATCTGGTGGAATACAATTGTGGACAGTGGGGTCTGTGAAGTAGGCTAGTGATGGGTGTATTTAGAGTTCATTGAAAGATGAACGGGAAAACAGGATTGATTTGGCCACATAACACGCTCTTGTTCATACCTGATAGCAATAGCTGTAATAAGTAGCTCTTGCTTTATCCGTTAATTGTGACATAAGCCTGTTTGTGCAACAAGACTTCCAAGCTCTTTAGATACCAGATTAATATTGCTAGTAGCTAATTTGATGAGCTAAAGCCCATGTTTTGGGGTTTGATAATCTATTAGTAGAAAAAAGTGCTTGACTTCGGGGTACTTGGAAAGCCGTTCTCTAAGTTTTTTTGTTTTGAAGCACTTTAGAAATATTGGCCAAGGAAAGCTGATACCAGCCTTGTATTATGTAACCTTGCTTATATGCAGCATAGTCACTCTATTGTATATTTAGTTAACTCTACTCATGATTCAAAGAGTAGACAAAAATGGATTTGAGTTCTATCGTCATTCTTAAATAACCACTCAATGGAAGGGGAAAAAATTGATTGCATGCTGGTTGCTCACTATTTTTGCTAAAACATATATACTGTGGGCTGATATCATAATAAGAGGGTTATGGTCCAAACTGGAAGTAGACAAGAGCACTTTGTCTAAATCTAGATTCAGCTGAATTTTGCACATCTCTTCTGATTTACAGCTTTACTTAGGAGAAGCATGGCTGTGGGTTGTATTTTTAGTAAGTGAAACACCCTAAAAGAACAGGAGATGTGGAAAACAGAAAAAAATATTTTCCTTTCAAGATTAAAAATTTTTTTTTATTAATGAAGATTTGAGTTTATTCACACTTGTATTAGGAACAGTATAGAAAAAATCTCCATGAAAGGTGGAAAGGATGGCATTCAGCATCATCATGGAAGTTTCTAAAATCTTTTTGTAGTTTCTGACTGTCACAATGATACCTTTCGTGAAATACACTTAAGGATATCAAGGACAGGCTTTATGTCTGCATGAAGCCAGTAAAATGATACCTTGGTCTATCTGATGCCCAGCAACATTAACAGGAATGCAAAATAAAAAGTAGTAATTAAGTCCCCAGTCTCTTGGTCAAACAATAATAGAGATTTGGGGTAACTAATTAGTTTAACCAGGCACAAGATTATAAATATCAAAGACTAATACCTATGGAATCTACACAGGATGGAACAAGATCTGGCTTGTTTCACTCTTTTCTTAAGGATTTTGTTATTAGGCAATATTGATGAAACTGGCAACATAACTTCAAAGTTAGAGCTTTTATATTTCTGTCCTAGCTATTCTAGTTTTATATAACTTAGTGAAAAGCCTAATAGTGTTTAGTTGTTCCCCTCACTGCTAATGGTATTCTGGGCTGCAGGAGGTTGAGGGAGGTGATCCTTCCTGTACTCAGCACTGGTGAGGTCACACCTGGAGTGCTGTGTCCAGTTTGCTCCTCAGTATGAGAAGACATATGGACATGCTGGGGAGAGCACAGCAAGGGGCCACAAAAATTAAGGGACTGGAGCATCTTTCCTATGAGGAAAGGTTGAGAGAGCTGGGATTGTTTGACCTGGAAAAGAGTGCTTAGGGGAGAATCTCATCAGTGTATATAAATACCTGAAGGGAAGGTGCAAAGAAGGTGGAGCCGGACTCTTTTCAGTGGAGCCCAGTGGCAGGATCAAAGGCAACGGGCACAGGCTGAAACATAGGAGGCTTTGTCTGAACATCAGGAAAGACTTTACTGTGAGGATGACCGAGCATTGGCACAGGTTGCCCAGAGAGGTGGTGGAGTCTCCGTGCTTAGAAATATTCGAAAGCCATCTGAATATAGTCCTACACAGCTAGCTTTAGGTGGCCCTGCCTGAGTGGGGTGTCGGACCAGATGACCTCCAGAGGTGCCTTGCAACCTCAACCAGTCTGTGATTTACATTCAGTGTGCATGAGTCTCTCTAGAGAGCCCTGACTAACAGACCACATTTGTTGAATAAAAGTCAGTTAAAGCAATGGGTTTCCTGCAGGAGTTTCAAGACTGTAGAATTATCTCTTATACAGCTTTTGATTTTCACACACGTGGTGTAATTATTCCTAATTTTCGACCACTACAGTCGGATAAAAGATACAGGAAATGCAAAAAATACTGATTCTGAAGGCCAAGAAGGGTAAGATAACCAACCAAATAAAAATACTTGTACTATCTGTCACGGAAAGCAGAATAATACAGAAGAAATTTATGTTAATGAAGTTTCAGGATAGGCAAAAGAATTATTCAGACACCAAAGGACTTGATAATAGGCCAACATAAACAGAAGCATCTGTCTTTCTGAAGTGCTGGCTGATTAAGAAAATTACTGCATGCATTTAACTACACTTTTATACTAACCTTAGGTTAGTGGTGAGGATTAGAGCCTTTGTAATTTTTTTGATGGAGAATTTTTAATTTCATCTTTGTAGAAAGGCACTTAAACAAATACTTTCATTTACATGTTGGGCTTGAATATAATTTGTAGAACTGGAAGCTGATTTGTGTAGCCAGCTGTAACTAATGGGGAGAAACGATAGTACAAGAACTGTTGGAGGGCTGCTTTGCCTCCTGCTGATTCACCTGCATAGAAAAAATTCTCTGAGCATCTAGTTCATTGGGGTTTAGTGTCACTTGCCATTACTGAAGCAGCCATTGCAATGTGCAGAGGCCAATTTTTTTCAGAAGGCAAACTCCTTTTCTGCAGCTCCCACTGTTTTCTAGAGCAAATACAGGTGTTTACATTTGCTTTCAGGAGAGTTGCCAGTCACTAGATACTTGTAAGCTTTACCACAATAAGGCATAAACTTGTCTATTTTTTAGAAGCAAGTACAACGATAAGTTTTGGGAAGTAAAGACTGCTGTAATATTACAGGGACTCTAAAAAATCTCTGAGTCATGTGCTATGAGGGTAAAAGAAAGTCTCTATTCCAAAATCCAGTTGCTGAGACTGTTGCAACATGTTTACAAAGAAGTTGTGGCATGTGCTACCTTATTGTTGAGAAACCCACAGTATTAGTGTAATGCTACGAGCATTTACTTCTAGGGAAATACATTGCTTGCTTCATGTGTACTGCAGCATAGCATGTAAGAGGGAATAGCCCTAGATAACCCAGTGGGCTGCTGCCATAGAGCAAACTGAAGGAATGTCACATTTCTTTTGTTGCTGTTGCTGTAGTCTGACAACTAACAGAGCTAAAAAGAGCTGGTTGAGTGAATTCCAAATTTAAGTAAGCTACTTCTTTTCCATGACTTTTCTGATGACAGGTAGAGGGAACAAAATAAACCAGCAGATAAATGGCTATTAATAGTTCCAGAAACTAATATGTAGAAAAGACCCTTTCAGTAAAGTGATCCCTCTCACTTAATATCATTCCAGCCAGGAAATAGTAGAGAATGTCATATCTGTGGAGCTGGAGTTCTGTAACATAACCAGACACTTGCATTTCAGGTGTTCCATCAGAACTGATTTTGCATTCTTTCTGCCTGCACCTGGATGCTTCCCACAAAACAATACAGTTCCTATAATGAGCAAGCTTAGTCCTCAGAGATTTCATTGAGCAAGCTCACTTGAGATATTCCTTTACATGAGTTTTAAAAAGTTTACAAACTACGGCTTTTCTCTCCTCTATGTTATGTTGAATATGTAGAGATCCATTAGGGAAAATAAATTTGCAAATTCCACAAAGTGCTTCTTCAATACTGAATATTTTTCTGTTCTGTCAGAGTTGTATTTGCAAGCAAAGCAATTAAAACCCAATAGCAACTAAGCCCAGGTGGAGATGCTTCACAGGCTAATGTACAGGAGACAAAGTTACTTGTACTTCTGGAAGGTTGTTGGAAGTCTTAGCATTTCCTCTTGTTCATTGTTCTCCTTTATAATGATTGCTATTTTGCTTTGACAACAGTATTTTGTATAGATCAATTTAACAGAGCTACAAACGTGATTTGGAGGAAGCTCCAACTCAGTGTTGTCACTTCCTTAATGTTTAATGAACCAGCTCTTCCGTCCTCTAAGTTTAATGGATTATTCTACAACAAAATGAAACCCACAAAGGGCAGCACATAGAGCAATTACTGATAATTTAATCAAAGAAAATTTTCAGCTTATTTTGTCAATTTAGTGAGATGTCTGTAAATTTGAGACATTTGTTTTATTTTACAGGTGTATTACTCATTTAGGTTTTGGTTTGTAAGATACATTTAAGAATACTGTGTTCATTTCAAGGCAAGGGTTATTTTGCAGTCCCTGTGTTTAGCAGGGGGCAATAGTCAACCTTACAATTTCTAAAGGAGCAGCAGAGAGGAAAAAGTCTTTATTTCAACCAAATTACCAATTCCTTTAAGGGACCGTGAATCTACTGAAATCTTGAAGGAGGTACAGCTTTTTCTTTTCTTTTTTTTTTTTTTTTTTTTTTTTTTTCCCCCTTCAGGGCAACCCATGAAAACAAAGAATTGCTTTTTGCTTAAACTTGTGAGTTGTGCAAAACACCAGAGTTCTTGGGCCCTGCATCTGCAATGCAGCCAAGGACTGATTTTTTTTTCCTGGTCTATGCAATGGATTTTTCATATGTCTACGTGGTTGCTTGAAGCCAGAATACATTCTTGTCTTATAATTTATAGCCTGAAATTCTACTTTCCATTTGGGCAAACAGATAACAGTTTGGATAGGTGAACAGCTGTGCTTAATAACCCTCAAAGTGAGAAAGTCAGCAAAGTACACTATCAGAAATAATGTTTGAGGAATTACTTATGTGAGGAAGAAAAGAGGATCAAGTTCTATCAGCAGGAGTTAGTTCAAACACATCCATGAATATTGCAATGCCTTTTTAAAGAGAACACAAAAAATATGTAATCTGGAAAAAAAAATCAGTGAAAAGGGGTCTTTTTTTTTTTTTGCATCTTCCCAGTCCTTTTTCCTCTGTGTGTGTATATACGTGACATGCCTTTGTATGTATCTGTATGTGTTCGAATACTTATAAGCATGTTCATATACATTTGTCTGTATACACACCCTTCTCTAAAGTTATGAACTTGTTTACTGTGAAAACCCATACAACTGAAACCATGAACTGACTTTATAGGGGAAATATCCTCCACTAAAGGGTCATAATTTATATGGAGACACCAACATTTAAACATTAGTAGTGATATTTTCAGGTGGTGCATGTACAGTTGCATCACAATAGTGATATGCATAGGTACAATGCAAATGTATATAAATACAAATAAGTGTATTAGTGACTTCACATTATTAGCTGAAACTAGTAATGTAGAGACTTCATATGAGTTGGAGGATTGGATTCTTTTCAGTAAGCAAAAGTTACAGGTTTTTATTAAGCCTTTTCTGGGTGGCAGAATTAATTTGGAAGTTTAAAGACCGATCTTCCCTGAGTGTGAGCACAAATATCATCATAGCAGCCTTTTCAGAGGTTCTCCATTGCTTTGTGTTGCAGCAATCATTTAATTATAAGTTGAAATTAATTTTAAACAAAGTTTTTTGTTTAAAGAGACACTAACAACTGTCACAAGCCAAAAAAGTTTTCCAATAGCTTGAGGTCCAGTTGTGTCTTTCATTTTGCTTATCTGCAACTCTGAAAGCATAGTGGTACCCACTGCCCAAACAATGTTTGACATTGAATAGTATCTTGGTCCCCATAATAAAAACAGAGTAGAACACAGAATCCCAGTTAACAGTGAAGATGTGAAGTAATATATAAGATTTGGATTCTTTTACAGATTTGTAGTATGTTGAGAAAGCTAGTTTAGTTGCAAAATCTACTTAATTTTATATGAATATTGGTATTTGCTCCGCACTGTGTTCTACATGTGGTAGATACTCTTTCTCTGTTTTAATTAAAAATTAACAACTAGGTTGGCAATGGGTCAAGAACTCTTATTTTCTATCACTGAATGTCTTGGTAATTGATCAAGATGCTGTTGTTTGCGAGGCACTGTGTTTTTGTTCCTTTTTTTTGTGTTCTATGGCTCAATTTAAGTGAATGTATGGCTTGGCTAATTATTTACAGGATAAGGATCTAATTTTACTGTTTTCAGTGTACTGTAACTTAGGATACAGGCATCATGGCTGTTAGAACTGTGTGAGACTAGAATAAAGTAAAACAGCATCTCAGTATGTATATGTGTGTGTATATAAGCATATATTTTTATATAATATGTAAAAGAATGTATATATATACATACATTTATATTTTAATGTACATATAAAAAAAGTACGATGTCAATGTAGTCATCATCCCAAGTCTTTTATGTCTTCCTGTCTTGATTAACAAGGCATATTGTCTTTAGTTTGCTGACTTGTTTTGTCTTTTCTTGTAAAATGCAGGATTTTTGAGGATCAAAATGTATTGCTTCCTTTCTGGAGCTTTACCTGGCTGAAACTCTTAGATACCACTACTCAAAAAAGAGTTACTGTGAGCATTGCACAGTGTGTGCAAATATGAAGATTGCTTAGACAGTAAAGCTATGGAGTATATTCTCTCTCTCATTCTAATGAATTTCTAATGACTATCCATAGTCATACAAAGAGATAATTTCCTTACCAAGATAATCTTCTGTTATGTACCCACATTTTCTTTACACAACCCATTATTGTGCTTTTCATGTCTCAACCTGCTTCTACCTTTTAAAAAGGCCTCTTTAATTTTCCTGTTCCCTTTTCTTAATCTTATGTGACATTCTCTACCTGAGCACTTTTGGCAATTCTTGAGCAAGCTTTCCCTGTCTGCAAGAGCCTATTTTGGCTCATCCTACTTCCACAGTGCAGCTGGGCATGCTAGATTGAATTTTTCTGCTTCATGCTTGCCAGGTGCCAGACCATAATCTCTCTATAAAACCAAGAATTATCAAACTCCTCAACTTTTTCTCTCATTACCGTAGCTGAGACCCATATGGCAGATTTACATAGGAAGACAAAACAAAGCAATTCTGCAATTATCCTCAAAGCAAAGGCTTCTGTGTTGAATCAGACAGTCCCGCTGCACAGATTTTGGTGGAGCAGTCTCATGTGTCTTTCTGACAAAGTGATAGACTAAACTGGGCACTGACTGAGAGCACTGAATTTTAATCTGGATTTCAACATTGGCTGCCTATGTGTGCTATGGCTAGTAATGTCACCTTTTTCAGTTCAGATTGTAAGGCCTCCAGAATGAGGACTGTCTCTTCCTGTCTTGCTGTATATGCACAGTGCTGCTACAGTAGGCTCCAAACCTTAAGTGTTACTGCATCAGAAGTTGGCTTGAGTCACTGACACCATATTCCTGATCCAGAAACAGTCTTAGCTGTTTCCATGTATTAGAGGACCTTGCAAATGTTTTCGGCTCAGCTCTTGAGTCTTTCATTTGCTCTGTTTTGGAGTGAAAGGATTAGGGATGAGAAAGCCTTCAAGCTGAAGTTACATAATGACTGTACTCTGTTCCCTAGAAGGACATCGTATCCTTGATTTGAGGTGAGGCTGCAGCAAACCGAGTTTTTCCACTTCTAAGAGACGAGAGTTGACAGATACCACTTTAAATGCATATGTTTTATTACGCTAGACTGAGTTAAGGTAGCAAAGGTGACACAAGTATAGAATGGTTGAATTCTAATCTGGATTTCTGGGGAAACATATTAATTATACAACTGTATTACTTTTTCACTTCTTTAACGGTACACAAATTTTGTTTTGAGGATGGCTTCTGTGGCAGCAGGAAATAAGAAATATCAAGGTATAACTGATTCAGCACTGTTAATACTAGTCTAATGGCCAAAAGTATTTTTCCTACCAGCTGTCTCCCTGAAGCACTCTAGAAAAAATGTTTTAAGACTTTGACCTGATCAATTAATATAATGGGTACGATTTGCCACGGATGCATCTCAGTGTTACAGTAAATCTGAACTTGACATGAGTCATATAGATCCTACTGATAGAAAAGCCAGTGGAAAAGAACTGTCTTAGTGAAGCATATATTTTGCCACTTATATTAAACATTTGTCAGTGGGTATATGAGAAGGCGGAAAAGTGTGGACTAAAAGTGAAATATACCTTCAACATACCACTTTTCTTCAAATGCTTTGTTTTCCCTCTTACTTAACTATGGTATATGTCTTTGGTCTTTTGATTACTGAATTATGTCCAAGTATTTTTCTTTCAGAATCAGGAATACAGGCCAAAGGTCCTTAAACAAGATTGTTTCCTAATTGTTTATGTCTGATTGTAGATTTGTTTGTTAAAGCAACCCCTATTAAGCAACGTATTGACCCTTGTGAATTTGTGGGGAAGTCAATAGTGATTGTTGTTGTCCTTGTTTTGTTGTTTTTGCTTTGCAATTCTACCTTGGAAGTCGCTCAGCAGGCCCTTCCCAAGTGTTCAGTTGCGCATGTAAGTTAAATAATTGGAAACAGTGTAACTAAACGACTGACTAGTACCTGGTGTTGAAATTGTGAAGTGATTTATACAGTGGTTTTCATTGTGGCAAGCTGCCATCGTTTCAGCAGTCAGCTGGATCCCCAAATGACTCTGTATGGGCATATGTGATACATTAGTGATATAGAGTAACTTCCTCCCCGCTGTGAAATGGCTTTGTGAGCCATTGTTTCAATTAGGCAGACCATTCTATTACCAGCTTGCAGTGGTACAGAGCACGTTTTCAATATGCAGTGCCTTGTGCCAAAGGCAGTGTAATTTCTCAAAGCTACTGAGTTTAAAACAGCCCTCTCTACTCCCCCCATACCCCAATACGTCAGTTAGAAACAAAAGCTTGAGAAATGGTATTGGAAGGAGAAAACCCCCATGTTATTTCATCTATAGGTGAACTGAGGAGCTGAGAGAATTACTTAGGTCCTATTGCATTTGTCAACAGTACAAAATGCAGTGGCTCTTCAGAAGATTTTGGAAAATCTTTGGATACTCTTTTAAGTTTCTGGTCTCTAGAGTATTGTGTGTTAGAGGAAAAGTGCTTAAAGTCTATGTAGGCTTAGTGCAGAAATTTGCAGAGACATTAACAGCAAGGTACCAGAAATGGTGATAACTGAGGTGGAGAGTTGCACTGTTTTATCCAGCCACAATTTCATGTGTTATGCTGATGTAGGCTGACTATCCAAAGGGTGCTTTCACTCACATAGCTCCTTCAGCAATATAGCTAAATATATGAGGAAGAGACCATTAACTGCAGTGGGGTGAAGGACAAAATGGGGGAAAAAATACAGTGTATGTGAGAAATGTTGAAAATGTCATTAAAACATGAATTTTTCAGAATACTGTGAGAAAAGTCCTCTTAGCCAATCATTCTTGTTCCCTTATCTAAACAAGTCAGTAAGTTATTTACTTTTGCTCTTTTCATGTGTGTCTTCGGGGTCAGAGGCAATTCTGTCGGCATGAAACCTAGCTGAGATGGAGAACGGACCTTCTATGATGTGCAACTCCAGTAGCTTCAAGTTAGAAACTTAAAATGATGACATGTCTTTGATAGAGAAACATACAAATTAATAGGCAGGAAAAAGATTGCATGAGGGGGACTCGGACTCCCTTTCCCTTGTAGGTTCTTAAAGAGTTAATAATGATCAGCTAGGCAGGATATCCTAGGGAATGTTGCATTTCAGTTCAAGCCACTGAGAGTCAGCCCTGGTTACAGACTGCAGAAGGAGCTGGCATTCAGAGCTCCAGCAGTTCCCAGGCTTCCACAGTCTTCTCAGTTGTGTTAAGACTTCATGCTTGTTCAGCCTGAGGCTGAGGCTATGCTGATATCAATGTTTTGGTCCAGAGCAGCAGGGAAGTTTTGCAGAACATACCCTGCTTGTCCACTAGTTGCCTACCTGTTCATTCAGTCCAAAAAAGGTATTGATGCATGCTAACTACTTTCCTTTGGAGAAACAAGAGTTAGAAGCTCCTGCCCAGGTGGAGACTACATGCATCCCTGTGTCTACGGGGGTCAGAAAGGTCTGCACCAGGGAGTGTCCCATGCCACAAAGTCCAACAGCGTGTACTAAGCATTCACATGCCAGCAGGATGCTTTAGGGCTGTCAACAGCTCCTGTGACACTCTAAAGATCTGCTTGTGCTCCAGAAAGAGCTGAATATACCTTGCTATTTTCTATCAGATACCAGCCCTGAGTTCTTTGTGATTCTACTGCCTTTTTCCTCACCTGCTCTGGTTTGGTGCATTTTCTCTGTTTAAACCTCAGATAGTGATTTTTGGTTTTATTACTTGCTGAAAGAAAATTTTAAAATTAAGACTGATTTAAAAAAAAAAAAAAATCTGTGCCATTTTCTCTTTTTGGCTACACTCTGGCCATATTCCCTTTTTTCCTCCTCTGGCTCTATTTTTTCCTATTTTCCAGTAAAAAGTGATGTGTTCATGTATAGTTTCAGCACTCTTAATTGTTTTAAGAGAAAGCAGGTTATTGTGACATTCTGTATAAAATCTCTCACACTGGCAGTACCATAATGATAGCTTTGGTGCTTGTGGGGTTTTCTGCATGTGCACTTAAGAATAAAATTTTAAAACCCCCCAAAAAACTCAAAACACCTGTATTAGCAGTGTTGTATTGCTTCACATCAGTCCAAATTAACCTTTGGTTTACATAAAGCAGCAGGTGCTGTGTCCTTGTTTGCAAGTTATAAAAGTTTTATGTGTACCATGAGCTTACTAGCTAATAAAAATATGTATTTAAAAATAAATAGTCAGAAAGAAGGAACTTCAGTGTGGCAATGCTATTTGACATCACATGTTCTTTTCACTCCCAGTTCTCCGTGTTCCCTATCCATCTGATTGATATATGATCTCTGTTGCTAGTCTCTTTTGTATGAAAAGGCTCATTTGTACCTACAGTTAAGGAATGGCTTTATTTTTCTTATGATCCCATCTCAGGAGTCCTTGAGGTATCTCCCTATATTTCTATTATTCTGTGAAATTATGGGTATAATCATCTTGTCTAGGACATCAGGAGGAAAGTGAGCTCTTATGGTACATGGGGAGCAGCAGTCACTGTGGGCAGACTGTTTCCACTGCCTGGATGCTGTGGAGCAAAGAAGAAATGTAGGTTAAAATGGCTGGGCTGCCTGTCTCCTTCCAGTGGCCTTGGAACACCTGGTGGATGCAGCCCTGCAGGGGACTTGTATGTCACATTCCCTGTTTTTTTAAGCGAGGTGTAAAATAGCTTGTTACTTGGTTTAGAGAATGCATGTAGGGAACTTGAATGCTGAAAAGGAAACACATAGCAAGTTTTACACATCTGGAGAGTTAGAGAGTAGGGCAGGTATTATTTCAGTTAGGATTTTGCAACTAATAACATGTTCTGTCAAAGAAAATTCCTCGTGACTCTTGCTGTTGGAGCATGTATTGGGGAAGGTCGTCTCTAAAGCAGCAAACATCCTTTAATAAAAATCAAAGGAATCACAATGATGTGCTCCTGAACTGGTGCAGGAGAAGGACAGGAGATAAATAATAACTATACACAGTATGCTGGTGAACAGCTGTTCTATGTGGCCCGTGCTTATTGCTAGGATTATACTTAACTGTCTTGCCACTTACGTGGCTGAATTGTGACAACAGTAAGCAGGAAAGTGTTTCCTTAATTTAAGGGCATTGAAACATGCGCTAGTAAAGGACTTGGCATAAAAATATTACTGCAGTAGTCTAGATAAGGTCCAATACAGAGCCTAAAAATGTGTCTTCTGTTGCCCTGTACCAGTTATGTTATTTGATCCATTAAGGAGGATGGACTTTTTTTGGGCGGATATGTTAGTTGACATTGTGACTAATGGCCAGTGTTCATACAAAGTGATAAACCAGTCTGCTCTGTCAGCACTCAAAAACCTTCCTGAAAGCAATGAAATGGCATCAGATGCCAAAGAAAAGATATTACTCTAATAAGCTGAGGGAGAGATCCATAATTCACATACAAGGTCTCATTGTAGCTTGCTTTTTTTCCCTGAACAAGGCGCTGGAGTCTGGCTACTGCTCCTGAATATTGAGTAAAGCAAAACAGGGAGAAACACTTCTCATTTGCTTGTGTTTGGCAAAAGGCTTCCTCCTCTCCCAGATACATTTGCAAGTTATGCACTAAGGGCGATACGGAGTTACCTAGTTGATGGCCAATGTTGTGCATCTGGAGACAAAGACTTATACCTGTTTGTCAGGAAAGAAACATCACCTTAACACAAATTACTGTACTTGAAAGGTAATTCCTGCCTAAATTGCTTTATATCGGATTGTGTGTCAGCAGGTTCATGGAGAAATCATCTTGATATAAGTTAAAAAAGCAAACAACAACTGAAAAAAAAAAAAAAAAACCAACAACCCGCAAAACAAAAACCCAACAAAACTAGGGCTCCAGGATGACTGCACTAAAGAGTGTGTTGAACCAAATTGAGGCGGACTCCCCCATTGTAAGGTCTAGAGAATGACTTAAAAATTCTGCAGAAGATATTGTGTCTTCTATAGCACTAGTCAGGAGTCTTCCATAAGGAAGTAGTTACTAAGATACAGCTTGGGCTTACAGCAGAGAAGGGCATAACAGATGATCCTTGTAGAAAGATCTCCACTTGCTAGTCCGCAATAATAAAAATTTGTTTAATGTTTGTTTTGAAGTTTTTAGTAATGTATTGTCTTTAGTTTTAAAGGAATTTTTTTTTTTTAGCCTTTATGTTAAAGGAAGATGAAGTATCTTAACTACAGATATTCAGGTACACCGAATATGGGAGCATGTACCACAGTATAAAAGACTACACAGTAGAGCAGCCAGTATTCTAATAGGCATATAAATAAATGTAAAAATAAATACAGAAAGAAATTTATGGAAGTATCTAAATCAAATTGCATGTGTCTTGTATTTCAGGAGTGGGGTTTTTTTCTGTTTAGGTTGACAGTGAGACATGTTCCAGACTCTGGATTTATTTTATACTTATTTGCACATGTTGTGTTGTAACTACTGTTTTACCTGAACTGAAATGGTTTTTTGTCTTGCTGCATCGTAGATATGCATGGAGCTATAAATGACACATGCATATTTGTTTATTGGATCGTCACCCAATTTCAGGTGAAAGATACCTTGGGTTCCTTGTAAGCTCTGTTTCCATTAAAAAAGAAATTGGTATAATGTCTGATTTACAAATGCAGTTTTGCTTGTTTGTAGCTGTTTATCCACAAGAGTTTTGTTTTGCCTTTTTTTTCTTAGTTTACTGAGTTTAATCTTAATTCACAGATCGTGACTCGGTTTTCTGAAAAGTCTCCAAGCCTTGCATTAGCAGCTTATGAGAAGACTGTTTTATGCTCCTTTGGCCTGTTTCAGCTCATTCCATAATTCTTATGGTAAGCTTTTCATGTCTTTTTTTTTTTTTTAGTAGCTTAGGGCTTTTCTATTTGTTCCATCTCATTTCATAGGAGTACCAGCTTATAACTTATCTCCTAGGAGATGCCACCTTTCTTCTAGTGCCAATATCAATGCCCATCCAAGTTGTAGAAGATATCAAGACTTTGCAAGTTGGCAGGTAGTTGCCTTACCAAGCTATAAATTTGCTATAAACTGCTTATTTGCAACAGCTTTTTCAGAGAACTTGTCAACAAATGATCAATGATAAACGTTGTTCTCTAGACAGACTGTATTAAGTTCTCATAAGACTGTCCACTGACTCCTGATATGATATTTATTCTGTGATTCAATTAAGGCATCCATTTAAGAACTTTGTTCTAAGATCTCAATTGTTTCAATCCTTGATTCAAAAGGGAGGATACAACGGTCTCTCATCAAAGGACAGGGTGTGATTGTTATGGGACTACAACAGCTCAAGGCCACTGGTGGTGTTCTAAAACTTTTTTTGCTTCCCTTGAAAGTTATATCTTTAAGCAAATACATTTCAGCACAGACAAAATAGACCACAGCAGGTCTCAGAATGCAGTGCCAGGATTACCCACTACCTTGTGTACTGGGCTGCATTGTGCCTGCTATCAGGATTATAGTTCTACAGATAGCATTCTGCTTTCCAGTGACATTTTGATGTCTTTCACCTGGCTTCCTTTTTTTTTTTTTCCTTTTCATCCTCTTTCATCATGATCTTTCCAAGGACACCTGACCTTTTGCTTGGCTCAGCCACGCTGCTTTTACATATTAGTTGCCCTGTGTGGAAGTATCAAACTGAATCCAGCTCATTGTCTGCCTCTAAAGAGGAAGGTGTGATATTTCTATGTTTCCTCTACATTTTATTTCTCCTCTGTGTCAAGTATGATTTATTGACTGGTCAAGAAGCTATTTAAAGCACCCAGAATGCACATAATAGATGTTTATACTAGAGGTTATTCTCACTGCTGTTGGAGTCATGGGCACAACAACAAGAAAAAGCAGAGTGTGGTTATGACTCCTGGGTTTTTGTGCATTTGATTCAGTGTGTGGCTTATAATGACCCAAAGGAGGTGAACAAAGTGTTGGAAGCTAAACCAAGGTCTCCCAACCAGAAGAATATTGATGTGCAGTTAGAGGCTGTGTACCATATCTTGTTAAATGTCATAGTCATTAGAACAAATATACAGGATTAAGAGCAATAATAATGAGGCCTATGCATCTATCTGCACGCTGAATAGCTCAATTTGTGCTACCTTCCTGCCTGTAGTGCTCAAGTTCTCCGCACAGAACGTGCTGTGAACTGAAGAAAAAAATATGGAGAATTAAGATTCTCATAGACTACCCATATACAAATTTACTAATTAAAATGAAAATGGTAAGACACAACCTGACTGTAGATATAAGGTCAGCATTATTCACTTGGTCTCAAAAGCGAGGAGGATTGCCCAGAGCAGGTACCCTAAAATGGAATTCAACCCTGTTGAATGTACTGTGAAATGGAAAGTATCAGCATAATCTAGCTGGAAGGGGAGGGTCTTACCAGCCTTCTAGATTTTGAAAACATGCCCTACAAGGGGCATGTATGTATGTGTGAGAGGTAATGCATGCTTTCTTTTTTTCAGGAATGTGCTTAAATGGAAGGGTGCTGTGAAGTTGTTCTTTGGTCACTATTCTTTCACTCCAATTTTTTTTCCCAATTCGACAATGTGATGAGAAGGTAGGACAGTGACTGTATCTATTACTGAGGAACAGGCTCATCAAAATCAGATTGTCTCAAATTGAAAACAATTAGAGGATTTGGTATAACTTAAAAAAACCCAAACCAAAACAAAAAACAAAACCAAAAAAAAAAAAACCCACCAAACAAAAAAACCTGACAAACACCAAAACCAACAAAACAACCAAAACAATACTTGAATCTTTTCTGCATTGTAGATGACAGATAAAAAATTATTTTGTGGTCAGGGAAAGAATAATTGAATGTGGTTTGTTACACCATCCTCATTTTTCTTATTAACTAGCAAGAAATAACTTAAATGGCATTTAGAATATTGTAATATGCTGGTTTAAATCAGTGGATTTGGTTTTGATATTCTTTTAAAAGTTGACTTTTTTTTAGGAATTTATGACACTTCTACTTATTGGAGAAGGCTTGTTCCATATTAGGCTTTTTTTTTTTTTTTGAAGCAGTGGGTGAAACGGAATGTAGATTTGGCAAGTGTTCCTTTAAGCTGGCATATGTTAAGCAGAGGATGCCAAGGTACAAGAAGCCAGATTAATTAATGCTGCTTCCTGGACACTCTTGGAAACACTTTGTGTCTGTCTTTTCACTCTGCCTTTCATGAAAACATCCACTTACTCCAAACACCAGAAGACAATTGAACCTTTCCTTGCAAAGCAAAGGAGGATGCATAGAGAAATACAGCAAAATTGTGCATGGAATTTTACTTTCAGCACCAGCTTTTGAGATGTTCTTCAGTGTGTGAAGCCAATGAATGGTAATATAGTCAGTCAGGCAGTCAAAACAAGGCTTTGAAACTTTCCTGAGACAGGGTCAGTGGCAAAAGTTCATGTTCAAGGTGTTGGAGAAATCTGTTTTAATAGCTATATTTTTTCGGTCTCCTTAAAATTAATGCTGAGTTAATATTCAAATTATTATTGGAATTTAATTGTATGTAGATGTTTTCCATAACAGACAGTTAAAAAATCATAATAATTTATGTTTTTATTTACCTAAATGACATAGTCCAGGATGAGAATTTCAGTAAGACAATGAGTAGATTCTGCAGTGAGTTTTCTCCGCCATAAAAACTACAATGTTGACACATTGCCACACTCCCAGTTTTTTAGTCTACAGCATGGTCCTTTGCAACAGGTACAAAGCAATTACCTCTTACTAGGTCTGGTATTTGAATGCAAGCAAATTTTTTGATTTCCCATTGTCCTTCAATGCGGGGAAAAAAAAAAAAAAAACACCAAACAAAACAAATAGCAAAACAAAACCCAAACCAACCAAATAAAACCCAAAAAGCCACCCAACTTATTTGAAAAACAAGTAATTCAACAACTAGCTTTTCAGGTGATACTGAAGGCCAGACTTTCAGAGTAACCTGTTTTCTTGGTTTAATTTTTTACTGCTTGCAGCAGATTTTAGCAGTTTATTTTCCTGCAGGTGATTCAGGAATATTCAACAATATTTCAACAACCCAAGTTTAATTTTTTTTCAATGTGCTATAAATTTTGCTTTTAATTACTTTAAAGAAAATGCTCAGGGTCAATGATCTAGATATCAAAATAAATTTTAAAAGTAGTTCTTCTAAATGCTTTGCTAATTTATTTCTGCTCAACTTTGGGAGTGAGTTATTTTAAGATGCAGTTTTGATGCACTCTGATCTAGCACTTTCTCTGGTAAGATCAAGACTAAGACTTTCTGTTCCTTTACTAAGAATTGTCATCATATAATGAGTCTTGGTCACAGCTGTTTGGAGATTAAAGACTTTCCATCCAGTTTCTCGGTACTGAATTTGCTGCTAGACCTGTTTTTACTTCTTAGACTTTAATTGGTACTGTATCTAAACATGGACAGTGCCTGTGCTTCCTATGGTGCCACTTGCTTTACTCCAAAGTTTACATGTAGTTATGCTTTAGGTAGATATGATATGTCTATAAGTTTACACTGCTTTTTGTGCCAGCATATTCTTCTGTGTACCACAATGAAAATCAGGCTCCTTTGAGATAAAATGAAAAGTTAATATCTTCCTCTAGGCATTTTTCAAATTTGAGTTCCCAAAACCTCCCCTCACTGAATCTCAATTAACCTCTATTCGGCCTTTTATTAGATTTGTCTTAGTGTATTTGAGAGTTGTTAAATTTGGAGTTAAATGGATTCACGTAGGTGAGTTAGTCAAATGTTTTGTCTTAATATGACCGCAGACTAGCAGATTTCTTGTGTGATAGGTTCACGAAGGAAGACACACAGTAGAGGGGAAACACTTTGGCAGTGACAGTTGAGAAATGCTTCTGTCTAAGAGCATAATGCAGCCTTACAGCTTTTATGACTTAATGGCCAAGCTACAGCTCTTAGTAAGAAATTCAACTTGACTTCTCAAGAAATTAAATACTAGATTCAGATGTGGATCATTAGGCTAACTTCTGACATTTATACTTGCATGAGGTTACCTTATCTGAGTGGATTGAAGCAATCTAAGTTTGTTTTATTCTTCTGAGCTTTTGGGGGTTTTGTGGGTTTGGGGTTGTAACAGGTCTGCGTGGCAAGGTTTTGGTAGCGGGCGTGTTATAGGGGTGGCTTCTGTACGAAGCTGCTAGAAGTTTCCCCTATGTCAGATATAGCCAATGCCAGCCGGCTTTAAGACAGATCCGCCACTGGCCAAGGCCGAGCCAATCAGCGACAGCGTTTTTCACCTCTGGGATAACGTATTTAAGAGAGTGAAAAAGTTGTTGTGCAGCAGTAATTGCAGCGAGTGAGAGGAGCAAGGATATGTGAGAGAAACATCCTGCAGACACCAAGGTCAGTGAAGAAGGAGGGAGAGGAGATGCTCCAGGCGCCGGAGCAGCGATTCCCCTGCAGCCTGTGGTGAAGACCATGGTGAGGCAGGCTGTCCCCCTGCAGCCCATGGGCGGTGGAGCAGATGACTGCCTACACCCCGTGGAGGGCCCCCACGCCGGAGTAGGTGGATACCTGAAGGAAGCTGTGACCCCGTGGGAAGCCTGCACCAGAGTAGGCTGCTGGCAGGACCTGTGGCCCGTGGAGAGAGAGAAGCCCATGCTGGAGCAGGTTTGCTGCCAGAGACCCTGTGAGGGGGGCTCATGCTGGAGCAGTCAGTTCCTGAAGGACTGCACGCCATGAAGGAGCCCCACGCTGGAGCAGTTCATGAAGAACTGAACCCATAGGAGGACTCATGCTGGAGAAGTCATGGAGGACTTTCTCCTGTGAGGGGGACCCCACACTGGAGCAGAGGAAACGTGTGAGGAGTTCTCCCCCTGAGGAGAAAGAAGCGGCAGAAAACAACAGTGTGATGAACTGACCCCAACTCCCATTCCCTGTTTTTCCCCCGTGCCACCTGGGGGGAGGAGAGAGGAAAATCGGGATCAAAGTTATGCCTGGGAAAGGAGGGAGGGGTGGGGGGAAGGTGTTTTAAGATTTGGTTTTATTTCTCATTACTCCTGAGTTAATTGGTAATAAATCACATTTTCCTTTAATTGAGTCTGTTTTGCCTGTGACGGTAAATGCTGAGTGATCTCCCTGTCCTTGTCTCAGCCCCACAAGCCTGTTATTTTTTTTTTTTTCTCTCCTCTCCAGTTAAGGAGAGGGAGTGATAGAGTGTCTTTGGTAGGCACCTGGCATTTTGGCCAGGGCCAACCCACCACAGGGGTTTTGTTTGGTTTAGGGGATTATTTGAGTTGGTTTTTTGCAGGTTTTTTATTGGTTTATTCTTAAAAGGTCTGAAGTGCAGTTATTACAGGGACTGTATGCTACCATGAGCCATAGCAGATGATAAAATGGACCTCTCAGACCTTGCCTGCCTGGACGTGTTCTGCCTTCCCCTGCAGCTCTAACATTTTTTTTAGATTGACTCTGCTAGTTTGTGGTAAGTGAATACTGACCTCATAATAAATTTAGGAATTAGGTTTATATGACTAACTCAGGATTTAGTTCTCTGGTCAGTCATAATCTCTTATCTCCCTAAGCTTCTTCCCAACTGATTCTGCGATTTAAAATAATATTCTTGTTGTAAGAGGCCCACAAGTGCCTAATTAGACTGTATGCCAGAAGAGTGTTCTTTGATAATTAAATATGTCAGCTTAATGCAGTAGGAGTGATTTAAATGTATTAAGCCACTGGGAAGTCATTTGAGCTGCGTACTGCGCGGGAAAGAAACGCAAAAACATCTTTCTTATGGGTCATTTTTTTTTTTTTTTATTTCTGATTTGCAGTAAAATCTTTACATTTGAAAATACTTGTTCTTCCATCAGATACATATTCCTGTTTGCTGCGTCAGCAATCCTTGAGGTCAACAGCAGTGTGCCCTTTTGTTCCAGTTACCAATTTAAGGTTTACTGATGATCTGTTTCTGTATGTTCGTTCTCATTATGTAACAGAGGACACAAATATCTGAACATATTCTGATGAACTGTACATGATGAAACATGGTATTACCCTGGAGATGTGGTCACATGCAGCTTCCTGGCCTTCTCTCTAGGAAAGAAAAAAAGGCATAGTGAAGTGGCCGCGGTCCAATATAGACCCAACATGAAATAATGTATGATTTCTTTAAGGTAGGGAAATGCTAACATAGATCACATAATAGAACTGTATGTCATAGTTTCAAAAAAATAGAAGTTGCTACTACACCTCTGGTTTATAGTTGCTGCACTGAGGTAGCACTGTGGGAAAGGAGTTTCAGCTCTGTATCTTACATTTTGGCCTGGAAAAATGTGTGCAAATAGGATTTATGCTCAATGACATCAACACATAAATTTATAGAATCACAAAATTTGTCTCAGAAGAGACCCCTACAGGCCTTCAATCCAATCTTCTGCTCAATGCAGGTCCAGTTAAAGCACGTTGCTCAGAGCCTTTGTCTAGTCAAGATTTTACTATCCCCAGGGATTTGGGGGTAGGTGATTCTGGTTTCTTCAGCATTGTTGGTTTTTAGGGGGAGAATTTCTCTGAACAATTAAACCTGCAGTGGAGAGAGCTCCATAACCTGTGCCCTGTACAAAGTCAGCTCAGATATAACCCATTAGGAAAATAGTTTTTCTCTAGAATAGAGGCTGCTGTTACTACAGTGTGTTATACTTCTAGGCCTCCAGGCTTCAGCAATGGAAAAGTTGTCACTCCTGGATACTTTTTTGGTGGCCAGAGAAAAAGAGTAAATGTTTGCTAAGGTACCGTGAGAAACATTCACTGCCTTGTCTAGTGATCGCAGCAGGACTGACTAGATGGTGACACTCAGCTCTCTCCTGTGCCACATCCACTTTTGAACCCCTGCATGGAAGCTGCCCTCCTTACTACCCCATTTTTGCCCAAATGTTTCACATCCGGGTATTACCAAGTTTACATCTTACATTACAATCACACTACTGATAGCACACTTTAGCTGACAAAAAGCCGTCATATATTACAGCAGACTTAATTGATATAAAAAATGCTTGATTTAAACTGACAGAACTTGGTGTTTTGCTTTTTCCAGTTTTTGCTAATGCATGGATATATGATTCTAACTTCTTAATAGTTTATCTCCGTCTGCCTCTGATTTTTGACCTCCTGAACCTGTGTTTCTTTCTATTTATGATAATTAGTTACCACAGAAATGATTGCAGCAGGAATAGAGAATCTCTTAAACAGGGGACAAAAAAAGATTGCATATATAAGCAGATATGTTTAGCAGTGAGCAAGGAAGAAAAATCACCTAAAATCTAAGGTGTAAGGAGCAGGGAGGCTTGTTTTAAAAAAATCTGTCTATGTTTTCATTTGTATACCAGCACCATCTTAAACCCGTACTGATTTCCTAGAGCACTGTATGCATGTAGGTATTTACCTGACATCTGAATTTATATGTAAGTGTATCCTTAGTATCTGTGGGGACTGAGTACCAGCCTTAGTGAGGCGAGTGGCAGAATGGGCTGCAGCACGTGAGCAAAGGCACCTCTGTGACACGACTGTAAGAAGAAAGGTTCAGAGGTTCCCTTACTGGTCCAAAAAATGATGCAGCCTATATTCCCCAAATGCTGTGCAACATTTATCTTATAAGTGTGGTGGTAATAGCCTGGAGGGCTGGTTCTGCTTTGCTATATTTGCCATTTTTTTCTTGTCCTAATAAGGACCTGACTTGAGATATTTTAAGGCTAATTCTTTTTATTTGGATGAGAATGGAATAAAATCTGTGGTGGCTTACACTGGGATGACTTTCAGTCACAGCACCGACACAAAGATTCTCCTAGATCTGTTGGAAAAGTCAAATACAATTTTCATCATGGAGGATTACAGTCTTTCTCTCTACATATCTGTAGCCATGGGATGGGAAGCTGGCATTCTTTGCACATGATGTTAGGGAGAATGCTCAGTAGATTCATCTGATTCATGTGATTGGTGATAAGGAAATTTTCAGGGCAAAGTAAACTAAATTTCACATAATGTAGGGGACAATGTTTAGGTCTGTAATTCTTTTTCCTACGTATAGTACAAGTCTGGAAACTTCAAAAAAGTGTATTTATAGATGCCCATTTTGTTTGTCACTATGGAAAAAAAAAAGGGGACGTTGGTTCTGTGTTTGCATGATGACCGTGTTGAAAGGCACAATCATCTTTTGCTAATAGTCAGAACATCTAGTTCTCTGCAAGGTATCCAAAAGGGTCATATGCTATCCAGTTTGAGTTCTTATTGGAAACAAGCCTTGTTTCACCATATCTTTTGAATAGTTACTGTCTTTGACCCTTTCTCATGCAAATATCACCTATAATGGCCACTGCAAAGCTTGGTCCTGTGTCCCAGGTAAAACAGTATGGCTCTCCCCATAACCTAAAACGATGTACCTTTGTGATATGGTACAGAATATACTACACTACCAGTACAGAGCTGTTGTCCTGTCATGCTGTTGCATTGGCCTTTAATAGCAAAGTATAAATCTAAGCAAATGCCTCAGAAAGCTTTTCATATACTGTCACTGGAATAAAAGAGTCTTAAAAAAAAGCTTAACATTTAGTTCAAACCATTTTTTTGTTTGCTTTCTATGAATATTTTAGCATATGGAAAATGTCTGTACAGAGCGCGAGATTTACGTACAGAGAATATTTGCCAAAATCACATTATGAATTTATACAAGTGAGTATTTAATTAGAAGACCCAAACTTTAATGATTATGCTTATAAATATAAAAAGGATACAATGCACAACTGAAGTTAAATGACAGTGTTTGATTTTTGCTTTATATAGTCACGATGAAGGGCTCATCAATAATCCCATCATGAAAGATTATTTGTAGGAGTGGTTCTGCAAATAATTAAATTATGAAATGTTAGGATATTTTAAATTGCTGAAGGCCAACTATAAATAGAAAAATAATTTTACACAAATGACTTGTTCTGTCTGGGAACTTCCACAGCATTGGTCAATAGCGCCAGAGTTAATGAACATCTTATCTTTAGCAGCCACTGCTCCAAATTTGCAATGAGCTTGAGCCCATCTGCCACATCTCCATCTCTCTTTATTGCTCAGCAGTAGAATTTGTGGCTTTGTTTGGGGCAATATCTTTTGTTTATCTTTTAAATAAATTTTTGGATCAGCACAACTAATTAATTCAGAATTCACTGAGATCTTAGTCTACAGTAGGGCTCTGTCATAGGTGGGGTAAATGTTACTTTTTGTTTCAAGAATTTTTTCATTAATTGTGTGCTCCTTTGTGTTCTTGATGTCTTCAAAGGGGTGGGGAGTGCTTGGGGGTTTTTTAATTTTTTTTTTTAACCAGGTGCTGTGAACAGAGAAATTAATGAAAAGTGCACCTTGTGATACTAACAAGACAGACAGGATCATAGTAGTTAGGGGTGGTGAAAAAAAAAAAGTATTAGATATCAACATGTCTTTGGGAGCTGGGGAGGGGGGGAGTCCTTAATAAGTATTAAACTCTTTTTGTCAGGGCTTATACTGATGGTCTCAACTATTTCATCTGATGAAAATGAACAAGTGCACTGTTAGGTAAAAGAATGACCTGCGAGGCGTATTGTATGTTGCTGAAAATGGGATTTTTGCCATCCATGCTGCAATTAAATTTAGTATTGAGTTTTATTTTTGTAAAGTTCCAGTAGATTCTGTTCTCCAATGTTTTCATCAAAATATTTCTGCCATTCACTCTGTATCCAGAAGTTGTAATACTTTGTAACATAGAAGATGCAAAACCCATTTAAATAAGGGCAAGGCCGCTGCTGGTTCAAAAGGAGGATTCATTTGCTTTTCATACTGCTAGGCACATACTTTGACACTCAAGGGTCTTCACAGGGCTGAGGTAAGAAGTCTGTTTGTGTCTCTCCAACTGCTCCCCAGCTGCTTCCATGCAGCAGCGGTGTACTGAGTTTCCTGCAGTACTGGTTCAAGTTCAGTGCTAATGATCAAGGACTTGAAGCTAGAACCCTTTTTTTTTTTCTTCCACACTATTGTCCAGTGTTTTGAAATATCCTTGGACCTTTTTATTTAAGGTTACTTAAAGTTTCATTCTGATCCTTTCTCCCGTGTCATATGCCCTGGGACCATTTCTTGTAGTGAAATTTTTGAAATACTTTTTAAAATAGTTTTGTCCAATGTTTTAATTGCTTTCTTGTTAAGCTTGTGTGTAGTCTATGGAAAGGCTTTCTTTCATTGCAAAGGGAAACATTTTCTATTGCTTATATTTCAAGCATTATCAGTTTTTTATTATTGTCCAAACAACGACTGTAATGAATCTCTCCTGTTTAAACGTCTTGTAGACAAAGCCTCATTTTTTCTACTTTTTTTTTAAACAAACTATATGCATGTGGTTTTCAAAAGAAGTACAAAAGTGTGAAGTTTGTCTTGTTATTCCTCAACCTGCAGCTGATATTTTTGGGCACAGTTAAAAGCAGTCCTTAAAGGGAAGGACACCACATGCTTCTGTGCTTAATTATGCAATTACAGAATCACAGAAATCACAATATTCATGGTGACTTCATTGTTTTTATCTTATTTATGCACCTTCTAACTCTCCTTTGTGAACTGTAAAAAGAGGGCTTCCTACCAATGTCTGTGTCTAGCAGTCAAGTCTCCAGTGCTGGTTTTGCATGCCATCAAATCTGTAAACATCTGAATCCCTTGAGTTGTGGATTTATACTTTAGCATGAGAAGACTGAACATGTGATCAAAATATTGTAGGAGTGTACAGAGTGTAAATCAGGCTTGTGTTGCTGCTCCACGATGATGTTCCTTCCTGGATGGGTGACTTACATGATGCTCCCAAATGGTAATGGACAGTAATGGAGTTTGCTAGGCTGAAGGGCTGGACTTGAGGATTAAACATATATTAGGATCACAGCTTGAATGAGAAACAATAAAGTTACCAAATTAAAAAAATCCTCAGTCCCTTACAAACACAATACAAACCTGACAGAGTTAACATATGAAATTTTTCAAGGGCATATGTGTTGGAGTGAGCTTACATAAAACTTCATTCTTTTTCTCAAAATGACAAAAGCAATTATTTTATATCCAGTTTTTTATCTATGTGATTACATTTGATGGTATTGAACAAGCATTTTTATAAAATGCTTTCTATCCATGTTTTAAAAATTTGAAGAGGAAAAATCCAAAGCTGAAGAGCTCAACAGAAAACAGTAAGCTTCCAGTACTTAAGCAGAACATTCTCAACTGCTAAAAGTGAAAAACTCAGTAAAGCAGTAAAGCCCATCTCCATTATCACATAGCAAATATGTAAAGCAGAACTGTGCTAAAAGGTGTTTCACAGCCTACAAGTATGTCATATAACTCATACTGTGCATTTAAAAAAAAAAGTGAAAATACAGATTAAAATCTTAAGAATTTTAATTCAGAATTTGGAAATGAGCTTACTGTTAAGTATCATGGAAGCCTAAACAGCAGTATGTTGATTTAAAATGGTTTTGACAATTTAAAAATAGCTGCTTTTCATAACTCCTAATATTTTCATTTGATTTGTAAGTTTTTTTGTATTTCATAAGCCTGCCTGAGTTTCAGTGAAAGTCAGGAATCATGCTACTAAACCACAAAAGCATTGTGAAAGTATGATTTAAAAAAAAACCAAACCAAACCCTAAACAGTGCTGTGCTTGGACTTGTTAAAACCTGTTGTATCTGAGTGTTTCAGTCTTGCAAACTGAACTATGTAGTCTCCCTGCTTTGTGAAATCTAGGGGTGTCTTTCCTGCTAAACACAGTGGGATCAGGATGTGAGTCTGTGAGGTTCATGGGGCTTGACTAATGCTTTTGCTGATTGTTTATAACAAAACTGGACCATCTACATAGTGAATAACAAAAAAATAAAAATGTTAAGACTGACAGAATAGTCCATCCTTATGATTTTACAATATATGAAAAGAGGTTTGGAAATTAAACTGCGAATTTACCAGAATTTAATCCAATTGGTGAGGAAGGTAGAGGGAAGGGAGGGCAGGCTTGGGTGTTTGGTGCTTTGACAGGGCAGATATAGCCTTAGCTATGCCTGTAACAGTCAACAATATATGTCCATGAAGCTCAGCAATCAGGAGGAGCTCAGAGTGAGCACGGATGCTCAGGGATAGATTTTGTTTGTTTGTTTTTACCGTGATGCAGAAGGTGCTGCCACAGTTGTGTGAGATAATGACTTCTACTGAATTCCTGGTGGGAAACCCTGTTATGAATGCAGCTGCTTACACAGAAAGTGCTGTAAACCTCTACTACAGTGCTCCCCGTACCTCAGCCAGTAGAACTATATTTTGGCTTTTGCATAACAAGATACAGGCAAGCTAGCAAGCTGGCTTTTTATTATTATTATTTGTGAGGAGAGGAAAAGCATTCTGATTGCTTTCCTTTATTTTTGTGTTGTGTATCCCTGCTGTCTCAGCTGTGATAGTGACTCTGACCCTCAATCCACTCAAAGAAATGCTTCTCTAGGCTAGTCTGTCCCTCACCCTGTGAGAATCTGTCTGCAGGGGTGAGAAAGCAAGTAATTCTCTGTTCCTATTCTGACTGGTCAAAGCTCTTGACAGGATGTCAGTGCCTACCATGATAGCAGTTCTTAGCTTTTTTTGTGATTCAAATATCTTACTTGGAAAAGAGCCCTAAGCTTGTTGAAATAACTTCACACAGACTCTGAAAGAGCAACAGTCTTGAGATTTTAAGACCAATCAGTGAACTGCATTGGCTTTGAAATATGGCTTTTTATTGTGTTACTTTTAGTCAATGCAAGCTGTGGTGTCCTTGATCTCTGCCACTGTTCAGCTGTATTTTGGGTTTGCTTTGGTGCTTTGACAGGGCAGATATAGCCTTAGCTTTGCCTGTAACAGTCAACAATATATGTCCATGAAGTTCAATAGCAAGATATAAAAGGCATGGTGTACCTACTGCTTCCTATGAATTTTTATAAAAAAAAGAAAAATAGCATGCTGTAGCACAAGCTCTTTGCTGAGCAAGCTGCTAGAGAGCTGGAGAGGACAGAACACTTTCTGTGCTATGCAGAAGAGGAGTTATTAGATTTCTGCCCTGATACCTGTAGTCTGTACATCCATCAACATGCTTTCATCTTCCACTTTACCCCTACCAAAGTGTGATAATGAAATGTAACATTTTGATTGCACAAGTAATACCAGATTTCAGCGGCTCTAGTGGGGTTTATTCCTTTCTGCACCAGTGGATTGCAAGGGAATGAGAAATCTTTGGCCAGATATCTGCTCCACTAGTCTAGGATGGCAGCTGCACAGGAGTTGTCATCAGCAGACTCTCTCTCAGGTATTTATTTGCTCCATGAAGGATTATTTTATGAGCTGAGGAGCTACACAGTTCAGGATGGATATAGCTAATTATAGTTTCAACTTTTCAACAATTCTGGAAAAGTCTAAGAAGGGAATACTGTGGAAAAATGCTGCAAACATATGAGTGTTTAAAAAGATGACAGTGGTTTCATGGACCACTTACTGTATCACATGCATCTCTTAACACCAGATGAGGGGGAACTTCTCAAAGTATCTTAAGTTGAAGTATGATATATAGCCTCTAATTCTTTATGCTATACGAACATACTTCCTGTATTCTTAAAGTGTAGCAATGTAGGCCTTACAGAGGATATTGCAACAGCCTCAGTTCCTGCTGTTGCTCAGCTGGGTTGCACAGTGCTGCTTGGCTGGAGTACACTGTGAGTAGATAAATTAAGGAAATAAAAAGAATCATTTTATTTCTCTTCCTAATAATAAGACCACATGAAAATCTCCCTCAGGAAAAAAAAAATATTTTTTTTTCCCCCAAACAATCAGTTTCTTGAGCATAACCTTATGAAGGTGACTCATTTTACATTCTCCGTCATTTAGGGAACCATAGTATCTGTAGGGCTTGTTGGTATTACCTATTAATCAGTAGCAGAAATGCATTTCTTTCCTTGGTTAGACACTCCAATGAGTTCAATTCTGCAGGGATAAATGTCTTTTACCCTAAATATTTTTTATTCCCAGTCTGCATGTGTTATGCAAATAATTCACTTCATAAAAACATAACAAATGTTTCTGTAGATATTGTTTTTAAACAGCCACAAACATGATTGTTCAGGAAGATAGTGTACTTTTAAGAGCTTAAGAAGCAGCAGCTACAGTATAATAGGATCTAGGTTTTATGCAAATAAAACCATTATGCCTATTACCGGAGCATAACAAAGTAGAAAGACCTCTGCACTCATGGGTAATATGACAAGTGCTTTATTTATCGTTACTCCTAGAGTTTTCTCCTAGTATTTTCTTGCAGTATCATGTGGTCTCCAAAAGGTAGAATTTTATGTTGCTGAGAAGACCTCTCAATATATTAACAAGATGCTGAACAAATTACTTGTGCAAAATAAATGTTTTTAGATTTTGTTTTGTTGCCTTTTAGCAGTTCAATATAGTCTTGACATTATGAAGGATTGCACTTCAGTACATATGGTTAATATAAACATGGAAGACAGGAAAGTTCTTTGACTGTATCTTAAACTTTACAAGTACAACGTGTCTAAAGTCAACAAAAAATACCTTGCCATGGGTTCTTGTTTCTTCTCTGGCCTAGTTTTCATTCATGTTCTGATTTAAAATCCAGAGTGATCAGATAAGGAAGTTCTTCACCCTGAGAGTGGTGAGACACTGGAACAGGTTGCCTAAGGAAGACGTGGATGCCCCATCCCCAGAAATGTTCAAGGCCAGGTTGGATGGAGCCTTGATCAACCTGATCCAGTGGGAGGTGTCCCTGCCATGGCAAGGGGGCTGGAACTAGATGATCTTTGATGTCCCTTCCAACCCATTCTATGATGAATATCACACTTTTTTTTATGCATCTGTGTATTTATGTATACGTATAAACTTACATATATGTGACTACAGTTAAAGTGCTCATTGAGAGCACCATCTCATAAGAATTAAACATCTAGAAGGTACTCTTGCCTGCCTGTAAAAAGAAGCAGTTACTAGGCTAATTTCCATGATCAAGTTGATACAGCTACTAGAGTGCAATTAATCTTTGCTCTATGAATATGTATTATTGATCTTTGTCATATATTGTTGCTGTACTCTTTTTGTCTCAATAACATGAGTTTCAGTGCATTGGCATTGCAGTGACCAGTGAAAGGACTCCTTTGTGTCACTGTAGCTCTTAAACTGTGAAAAGTGAAAAATCCACCCACCTCAGTTATTGGAAGCTTATGGCACACAGTGAGAAAATCAATAGCTAAAGGTGTCTTATTTTTATGGTGGTGCTTTTGTTGCTGTGTCAGATTATAAAGAATAAAACCCCTGGATTTTAGGGAAAGCACACACTAAAACCTGCTCGGTTTTGCTAATGATATTATTTACTCTATTAGAAAATAAAAAGTAGGGAAACGTACTTTCTCTTATGTTTCCCACTCTTGCCAAATGTTGTGGTTTGGGTGGGTTAGAATCACAGGCCAGCTGTGCTGGGCAAGCCGTAGAAGTTTAGAGTCAGCCAGGTCAGCTGACCTGAGTTAGCTACAGAGGTAGCCCATCCCATAGTGTTATGGTCATTACAAAGGGGGAAGGTTTGCTGAGGAAGGTTTGCTCCTGTGGCATTCCTCTTGCTCCTCCTCTGACTTCTCCCTGCTCCTGAGGACTGCTCTCCTGTTGATTGTGACCACTGCCTGTTCGTTGGGCTGAGTATAACTTTGTATATCTCTGTTGGTACTAGTGTTGTTTCATTAAATCTGTTTTCACTTCAACCTACGGCTCTCCTCTCCTTTTCCCAATTCCCTTGCCTGGCTAGTGAGGGGTTGTTGCACGATAGAGCAACTGTTACAGTTTAGCTCTAGGTACAGACTAAACATGACACTAGGTAAGTCCCACTCACTGCAACTGGCAGCAGCAGGAGAGAAATTGTCAAATGTTCTAGCAAAACAGGAACAGATAATGCATTCCTGTACATTTCCAGGTTATTATGGTGTGCCCTAGAAAAAAAGAAGTCCAGTTGTGCTTCTGTTGGCCACAATGAATATCGGTTTACATATGTTTGAACATGCCACAGTAATTTCTATTATGAACCTAATTAATCTTGGCTTACTTCCACCAGTAAAAGTCGAAGCTTATTCTTCTCTAGCAGGTTAGTGCTAGGATTGCTGTGCCAGTCATTTATGCTTAAATGTGCCTATTTGCAAGAGAAGACAAGCATGCTTTTCAGAAATGGAAGTGACTATTGGGATGGTGACGCTATAGCACTAAGCACCTGTTCAGTGCAAATTTCCCATCTGGAATAACCTCATTAATGGTACCCAGAAGTTAAGATTGCAATGCAATTTGCTTAAGGTTTTGTGTGCAATACATAAATGTGATGTTAGCTCCTTGAAGGCATTTTGCAGCTGCCAGCTGACCTGTCTCCTCGTCCTTATTTGCCAGTGGGAGGGATTTGTGAACAATAGCTTCATGAACAGCTTGGAAAATCCAAATATCTCATGATTTTATTTATGCTAACCTAAAAACAGGGTAAGTGTAGAAATTTATGGACCAAGCACTTCAAGGGGCACCGTCAGCTAACTACCATCCTTTATGTGTATGGTAGGACATCTGATAACCAACGGGTCTCATCAAGTAGTCTTCATGCAAATGTGTGAATGTCGCTAAATAGCCTTTGTGAGCTCAATATAGCTTCCCTCAGTGAAAAATGCTGTAAGCAGAAGTACTTAGATTTACCTTTACTACTGCAGTAAGCAGAAATCTAGATATTGTGTGCAATTAAATGGAGATAGCTAGGTTAGTGAAATGTGCAGATTATGCTAGCCAAGTGTTCAGGATATCTGAGGTGGGTTCTGATATTCCATGTGACCTGATAGGGCATAGCAAAAGTATTCGGTTTCATAGAGCAGCTTATGAAAAAAGAAAAAAATACTTGTTTATAATCAAATTTATACAAATGTATTTCTGGACTATAAGATTTTGATCAAACTGAAAAAAGGTCAAGGCATTTGTACTTAGAAAATTCAACCCAGAACACCCAAAGTCTGCTCAATATTTGTACAAAGCTGTTTTTTCACACGTTTCAGTAACTCAGTTTAATACTTCATTGACTTACATCTCAAAAGATTTGCATCCAAGTCTCGGCATTGAAAGAGCTTTTCTGTGCAAACAATGAACCATGGGACAGTAAACTGTCTTTCATGTCATCCATTCATGTAGAAGGTGGCATGTGATTACTACCCAGAGGCTGTTTGACCTTTGTGAATTAAACTGTGCTTCCCTAGATTAGAAAACAGTGTCATAAATAGCAATGTCAGCCAGAAGCTACATACACTGGAGAGAGAATGATCCATCTTTTTCTCTCCTGCTTACTCAGTCACTCCTGTGGGGAGGTTAAGTACTGCTACCAGCCAGCTTGAATCTGGGCTGCACCTAAGAAGGGATTTCTCTTTTGCTGCATTTCTAGTCTCTGCACTAGTCTTCAAAGTAATACTTTAAACACTTGTGTGGGGATAAACCGAGGGAATGGTAAAAAGAGTCTTAAAGATATCAACAGATAAAGTACTCTAGCATCTGGTCCACTTCCATTACACAGACTTGTTTTTACAGACTCATGAGTGCTACTTGTTCTGTAAATTATGAACATTAAGACCAGTTCGTTTGGAGATCATGTTGCTTTATTTTCTTCAAAACTTCATCCAACCAGTATAATGAACATTCATTCTGGGGAAAGGACACAGCAAAATTGCCATGGCGTATTAACATGAGTTATTTCCTTAAAAACAGTGTCTAACCAAGATCTCCACAGGTATGGGGGAAATGTTTTCTGTTAGTAAGAGATGGGCTAAAATGATGACAGGAAAAGGATGACAGACAGATGCCCGATAGTAAGTTTTAAAAAGAGGATGGCAGTACTCACAGAATTGGTAGACTTGTTTAGATAGTAAAGCATTCTAGGCTTTGAGACTCTGGATTTATTTGTTCGAATGAACATATACAGAACCAGAACAGACTCAAATGAGTGTCCCATCGAATCATGTATTGTGTCACTTACAGTAACCTGGACCTATGCTGGATTCCAGTGTGTGCAATACTGTGGTGGGATTGGAATAACCTGCCAGCATAAATGCCAGCACCTAACAGCACTGAAGGGCCTGATTCCTTGCAGAACTGACTTCTAACTGTTATTAACGCAGCTGTGCAGATATGTGTTGGGGCGACTGCAGAGGAGGGAAGAGGTTAATGATTCAGAATTTTAAAATTTGGGAGGGGAAAGTAATTAAATACTATAAATTTGATATTTTTTATAGCCCAAGACCCTCTTATTTTTTTTAATTGGTCTCTTATCCACCAACAGATGGTTGTAAATATACAAAGACACCCCCTGTTCCTGCTTATTATTATAATATTTAACCAGAATATTTTTTTCTAGGAAAAATCTAATTTAAGCCATAATATTATACTGTTTCACAAGGAAAACTACTTTCTATTTTTTTTTTAGTAGAAACGGGGATCAGTAATACAGATCATTAATACAGATCTAGTTTTGTGCTGAAACTTTCCAAAACTATAAGAAAAATAAAAATTAAAGCAGCCTCTTGACGTTATTTGTTGCTGAGATTATACACTTAAGTAGTCTGGCCTGGGATACTGTACCTTGGTGTTTTACTCGTTGAATGTGTTAATGCTGTTCACTAAAACTGAAGGATCAGGTTTGACAAAATATGAATTTTTTCTGTCATCTACAATATATATTGTTGGTCGTTGTGACTGACGTTCCTACTCTGCTTCCTGACATAAAACATTTATAAGCAAATTTCTTGGTGCTTGCAGCTCCCGAGTAATTCCCATTATGAGATGATGGGTTTAGTTGCATTGTAGACTTTCAGCATACAGGCTGAGAACTTCTGTAAGGGGTATTCCTCAGTTTAAATTTCCAGCTTGATGTAAATAAAAATGATTTAACTGTATTGCTTAAATAAGATAGGGTGAAATGTGTTGTTGTGCTATATAATTTCTTTCAACCATTTAATTGAGAATCTCTAGTATTTTGAAACAAACTAAAAATTTGGCAGGAAGCTAATCTACTATCATGGCTGTGCCTTCACTTGGCCTGATGACAAGCCTGAAAAACATCTTCCATATACTTAGCAGAGGCCTCTCAGAATTTGCTGAGTTCTCTGAGGATATTCCCTTTCATGTGAGACTGCTGGGGCTTTTTTGAATGTCCCTGTAAGAGCTGGTCCTGCCAGCCAGGGCTGCTCTTGGGCTAGGCACTGGAACAGAGGCAGCTGAGTGGCAGCGATGGTAATCTAGCTGCCTTGTGCAGCTGGATGGCAGACAGTATGTGTAGGATGAGACAGCCCATCCGGATACAGGAAGAGCAGAAAACTGGTGCACTTAAACTGGGAACAGGGCAACAGCAGAGAGAAGCTGGGAGAGCTGCAGGTTTAAGAGAAAACTTTTCTTCTGTCTTCCTCTAATTTTGGCCTACATGAAGAATATACTTCTCTCCCTGCTATAAACTGCCCCATTAAATAAAGACACATGCTTTTGATCTAAAAAAACCCTCTTGGAGGTGGCCAATGTGTATCTGACCATAGTTCCATCTTATGAAAGTTGGGGGTTTTTTCTGCTTAAAAAAACCCCACGAAACTGTAAGTAAATTAAACTTTTTTGGGTTTATGCATGGGAAGCCATCTTTACTTTTATGATTGTCTAGTAAGATTTTCATGGCAATGTATTTGTTTCATTGCAACTGCATCTCTTTGCTCTGAACTGGCATTACACTGACAAAATTGTACTACCATGAACTGACAATGGAAGCAGCTTTTTATTTTTATTGAGGTATATGGGAAAGGGAAGATGAAAAAGTTGCAATAAAATAGCCAGTAGTTTTGTGGTGTTTGCCTAAGGTAGTACAACAACGATACAAGCCTGATGACATGTAAATAGCAGTAGTCTTGAACAAGTGCAGTTACATTGTACTCCCTCCTTTGAACAGATCTAATGTTATACTGTAATTAGCAGTTTCTTGAAATGGCAGTTCATGTTTGCAACAAACGCATTAATCAACCCTGTGGAATGATTTTTTTTGGGGGGGTGGGGTGTGTTCATTTGTATAGCTGATTTTGGGAGAAATTGTCAGACTAGCTGGATTTCTGTAGCTGTAATTGTGAGGATATCTTGTGAGTAATGCTCACATACTTAATACTACTCAAAAAGATAGAATATTTCTGTTTCCAATAAGATCCTGTTTATTTTATTCATTCAGGTGCAGCCTCATAAAGCAGTGGATTTGAAAGAAAAGGGTAAACTTTCAGAGATCAGGTCATTTAAATCTGAGGTTTTTAGTCTGACTGAATCTATAGTTTGGGGAATTTGGAGAGAGCACAGTTGGCTGCTGGTTATGGACCAAAATACTGTGATGGGAGAGGCTGTTCCAGTTCACCACCCTGAATTGCTTCAGCTATTTTTTCAGTTTCTCATAGAGTAGAGAAATATGTGTATATGTTTATAAGTTCACAGATGACTTGAGAAATTTCTATTGACATCCTATTCAAAGGAGATAGTTCTTCTGTGTTCTGTTTTGGTGGCTTTTTCTGGAGCATCTATGTCATGCTGTTCCTCCATGACTTGAACTCAACAGTACCAGCCATCCTGTAGAGTGGAACTTTTAAATCAGAATTAGTAATTTCACCCTCAGAGCCCCTAGAGCAAATGTGTCAGGAGGAGATTTTGAAGGATCTGATGATCTGTACTAGCTGGGTCTGCTCCTCCTCTGTTATTGTATTTTGCTGCTTCTCTACCTCCTCTGCCTTACTTGTCTAGCTGTCATTGCAATAGCTGATAATCTGTTCAATACCATACAAAAATTTGCCTCAATCTTGACTGCTGGTGATGCACCACAACTATATAAAGGAATAGAATACCCTTGGACTGTAACTGAGTTTCAGTTAAAACTGAGATACTAGATTTAAGCATACATGTGTTCTAGACTCCTCGCTTTTAGGTTGAATCTGTGGACCATGACCTTGTCATTTGCTTTAACATGACAAGCCTGACTCGATCTATTGCTGTTGGCATTCCCCACTGTGTGACTGGTCAAACCCTTGAATATTCCTTTAATTTATCTGAATATATTCAGGCATGATAGCACCAGAAATAGGTACCTAATGGGTGTATGGTACTCCACAATAAGATCTATATATGCTGTGGCTCTAGATGGAAGAGATAAAAGAAATGCACTTCCCAAAAGAGAAGCATCCTAGGCTTTTATCAACCCTGCTGTCCTTGATAGAGATGAATGATGCCCAGTAAGTAGGGAGATTCCCCACAACAGCAAACACTGAGGTTTTTTTTCTGTGTGCCTTTACTATGTTACAGTCAAGTGTAACTTGTCTGGCATTTCATAAAACACTGCTTGGGATTTCGAAGTTGATATTGCCATCACACACATGAGCCCTGTCCACCTCCTTTGCTAGCTGAAAAAGAGTCTTACTATGAGAAAAACTAGAGCCTAGAGTGGCAAATGATGCATGAACCAGCACTTCCTTACATTCTGCGGTAATGCCTTTTATTTGTGATACAATGCTCAGTTCATTTACAGCCATCAAAACACATGAAAGCCAGAAAAAAAAATACAAAACACTGAGCACTGTAATTTTTTTCTCTTCCTGCTAGCCTATACTCATCTCTGCAAAACAGAAAAGCTATGTAATTATGTAATTTGAGAAGAAAATAATTAATCACATATATAATTCCTGCCACCAAAAATAGCAGTGTTTTTAAAATAACACCTCCACAGAACCATTTTGTCAAAATACAGGTTGTGTTGATCTTGCCTCTTTTACAATCTTAATTCAAAGTTGGGGATTTGTGACTGGAAATGATTGCAGATAAAGGCCTTTTGGGCAAAGAAACATGCTTGATCAACACTAACACAAGTGACTACGTGTGATTACAGATGTGAAATACGGTTTCAAGTCTACCCTGAGATTTTAAAGGGGTGTTTTTTACAATGTTTACTGGGACAAAGCAACATAAAGTGCCTTTTACATTGTCTTCAGGAGAGCCATGAAAATCACATGAGGTTTTAGAATTTTCTATGTCCGTGACCATAATTATTGAAATAATGTTAAGGAAGTTCTCTCTTAGAACTCTGCATTGGCATTGAACTCGTACTGGACAGCAGCCAAAGCTATAAACTTTTTCTCTGACAAAATTATTTTCGAAGAGCAGATTCTGTTAACCCTACTCACGTCAGGGAAGTTCATTGTCCTTGAGAAAATTATGAGGCGGCAGAGTAGATGATGTACTCTGAACTGATTTTCAAGTCAAATCCTGCCCAATCTCACTTTTTTTTTCTCTCCACAGTTCTGAGGTTTCTATGTAAAACTACAAGTGTTCCGATTATGATGTCTTAAGGTTGGATTGAAATTATCATTTGATATGCAGCTACTCTCATTATAGCAACATTTCCAGAACAAACCTGTAGGAGAAGGAATGCCGATCGCACTGTAAAATCCTGATCCTTTGTAATCATCCATATGTGAATTTTCTATAATCTTTGTATTCTTCTAAACCAGTTTTAACTCTAAAATGTATTTTCTTACGCAGTGTGAAATTTGTATTGCTGAAATCAAATAACTTGACTCCTGATAAATAAATTAAATAGCTCAAGAGACAGTATGCACCACTGATGCCACTTCTGTTTCTGGATAGGCTTTTCAAGCTTTGGTTTTGCATTGTAGCATTCTCTTATTTCTTTCTATATCACAATTACATATTTAGATTGTATGAACAGTGTGCTTGGGAAGCTCTATTTCCATACAGTCTTCTAATGGCAGAGGTTTTATATTGGGGGGATAATGATGGGTGGGGATTTCAGTAACAGCCAGGATTCTCAAAATTCACAGCAAACAGGCAATATTGCATAAAGCTGAACATTGGCAAGTCTTTCTAAATCAAGGGGAACTGTCCTTTTAGTGGATCTTGAAATGTAGAAAAATTACTTTGCTCCTTGAAAAGTAATACTTTTGAGTTTTCAATATTTGATGTCAGCTAAGCAGCTTTATGAGAAATTGTGTTACAGCCTATTTCGGATAGTAATATCAATGTTTCATGCAAACAAATACTGGTAATTGTTCAAAGCATTTTTACTTCACTAATATGAAGTTGTGTAATCTGCTGACCACTATTAATGCTGGGTTCCCCCTACTAAACTGGTCTTCATTTTTTTATATTGTTTTACTAGACTTGAACTTTATTGGTTTAATTTTTCCTTCTCCAGGATCCTGAATGTTAATTTGGAATGAACTCTATTCAAAGCATGCATTTGAGAAGGGAGATGATCAATAGCAGAATTCCATTGCTAGAGAGGCTCTCTGGCTACACCTAGAAATATCTCATTTTTATGTCAATAGAAACCCTGTGAATTAACTCTATTCTTCCTCCAGGAACGTTTGTTCGTTTAACTGAGATATTTAAAATCTCAGTTATTGCTGACCCTGCAAATTTATACAATATATATTTACTTGTGGCATTTATATTTCCATAATGTTGCTCATGCAGTTTTGCAGAACAGTCTGTCTGTTGACTGAGAATTCAGCAATGGCATCTCTATGCTGCTGTATGGACATGGTTCTAGAAATCTGTAGTTGCTATATGCCATCATCTGCTGATTGTGCTAGGTAGTCTTATTAATCCTAAACAAAGGTGAGTTAGTTTACTGAGTGGATTAATGTTAACTTGGATCCTTTTCCAGTTGTCTGCAGTGTTGAGCATTCTCTGTCTGTCCCTGTCACACGCAAGCATAGATTTGTATAGAGAATATAGTGCTCTTAGCTGACTGAATCTTCTCCACAGAGCGCTGTCAAGATGTGTCAAATCTGTTCTAGAAGGACACTAGTTTTCTAGTTTTAGGGGATCTGCATTTGCTGCAGTCCTGGTTCTTTATCCTTATTTGTTGTACTTTCACACTGGCACTTCATTTTCACTCATTCAAATTTAAACCTTGGAAAAAGTTTTACAACTCTTTTTCGCCTTAAATGCAGTCCCACCTGTACTCCCTCTCCCCCCTGGCCATTGATATTTCTCACGCCCGTTTCTGTCTCATCTTTGTTTCATTTGTCTACACTTTCTGCTTGCATTTACGTGGCTCCATGTATGAAATAAACTTCCAGTTGATGCAAACTGCAGTGTTCTTTAAGCAACGTACGAAGCCTTTCTTAATCCATTAAATACTCAGCCTAGAATGGCAATATCCCACACTGCTTTTTTTGTCTGTCATGTTTTTATTTAATATGTGCAGTGACACAGCAGGTGCTGCCTTCAGTACTTCTTGCTTATAGGAAAAACATTGTGAATGCTTACAATATTATAGCAAAGAATTTGGGTTCCTTTGCTGAAATAGTCAAAAATGTGAATCTCCTATCATTTTAACACATTCCAGTGGGAATTCAATTTAGATAGTCTGTATAGCTGGTGGGTTTTTTTTGTTTGTTTGTTTCTATTCAGTTATATGTGGACACAAAGATTCTTACAATCTCTTGGATACATGTTTTAGTGCCATGAAATTCTACAGCTGAGGTGAGCTCTTGGGAGGAAAGCAACAGACAATTAATTTGTGACCCTAAAGTGGTAGTGTGTCTGGGAAAACTAAAGACTAATTGAGCTAAGTCATCAGTTAAGTGTTTATTTTCATAACCTAATTGTTCATTTCACAGTGAATGTAGGCAGTGTGATTAATATAAGCTGTGAGAGCAATCAAGCTGAAAGGAGATGGTAATGGACTACATGAGGGTATTCTTGTTCTCCATCCACTTATTTTGCTGTAGTTTTGAAAAGCTGAGCTGTGGAATGTCCTGAAATTTCTTTGATAGCCAGCAGGTATATCAAGGTCAATCTATTGACAGGTATATTGCCATTGCTGGTAGTGTTTAAAGCGATAAAATACTTAAACAGATTTTGTGCTTTTATTTGTTCTTTGGTTCTTTCCTCTGTATCATCCTTTATCATCTTCAGACCTAAACAATGTATAAATGCTCACTTGCCAATATGCAGGTCAGGTCTCATTCTTCAGACAGGGAGACTCCTTCCCAGAAGACTTTCTCTCTTGCTTATTATTTCAATGTCATATATCAAGCATGCCATTCAAGATCCGTTACTGCTCCATTTTCCCCTTTTCAAAAGGCATAAAAGCCATTTGTCGTTGGCCTTATTTCCTGTATCTCTTTAAAGCAATGTGATGCTTTTCTGTATATGAACAAGGTGAGGCTGATTGAATGAGAAATTCTTCCATGTACTTGCCTGCATTAGACTTTTAAATTGCAGCGCAGAGTTAAACTAGATATGCAGTGGTGCTCTTATAAGATATTTAAAGTCCAGTTCTGCTGGCAGCTGGCCTACATAGTCACAGTATTAAATTGCTTCAGCAAACTGAAAAGCATGACCTTGACATCTTTGCTTCTATTAGTTTGAAATAAAGGTGGTACCAGTCACTTGCAAGTGGAAAAAATACATTACAAAGCTACAACGGATTAACACAGAGTGTTAATTTGTTCTCTGGCACTGGTCTGTTTGCCTGTCCTATTCCGCAATGTCCTAGTCTGTCCTTGACATTTGCAGAATGGCCCCTGTACTCTCCCTGTCTTTTTGTAGAACAGCATGTGAATCAGCATTTTACTGAGCAGCAGACTCTCTGACCAGTAGTAATAAAAACATGTGTAGTGAGGCACTCTACAGTAAAGGTGTTTGAATTCCTCTTCGTACAGACAACATAACCACTACTGTTGGAGGGGCAGTGAGAAAGATGGAGAGAGTTAAATTTACACTTCTTAGCCCCCTTTTTTTAGGCTTTTAGTTTCAGAATTTCCTTGATGTTTCTTTTGGTAATTAACAAGTGGTGGCTTCTTTCTTTTTCAGTCTATCTCTGTTCAGTTTTACCATAAAATAATGCCATATAAATTATTTTGCAACGTATAAAAGCTATAGATTGACATGTAAACATAAGAGTCTAAGTGATTTGGATTAACTATCCCCAAACATAGTTGAAGTCTGCGTGTCAGCATTTCAGAGCAACTCCCTGTAAAGAACTATTTGGTATCAGTGCAGTGTTACATGGGTTTTTACTCTATTGCAAAAGGTTCTTTGCGAAGAAATTAACAGCTGGCCGAGATAATCAACACGAAAGTCCCTAAGAAAGCCCAAGGCTGCTTTTTTTAAAATTTATTAAATTCATTCCAAAATTTCAGGGTTTATTTTGGAAGAGGTTGCAGAGAAAATCAAAAACACAAAGAGGAAAATTACAGAAAGAAGACTGTAAGTCATGTGTATATAGTCTTATACAGCCTACAAGTCCTGATTCTTGAGACACAAGGCATGGCCTGCCTCTTTTCCATGCTGTCTGCAGTGTGTGGGTGTCTGGTGATAAATGTCTTTTGTTCTGCCCTGAGTGTCTTCAGCAAGGATTTGCTCCTGAGTGCAGGAGCTGGCTAACATGCATGCCATGTGGAGATCAGAGAATTAGGACTGGCACAAAAATGGAGAATGAGCCTACTTCTTTATAACCACGTGTTAAGTCCCAGCCATCTGTTTAGTCACAGTTCTAGGGTGTCTGAGCAACTTTCAGGCAGAAGAAAGAGAGAGAAAAGGTGAATAGAGGCAAGCACACAATGAAAGGGAAACCAGAGGAAGGATTAAACCAACAGACAGGTCTCAGAGGCAGAATGACCCAGAATCTCTGGAACAGGGAGCAGGAGCGGATGGCATATGTGGAGTTTGTTGCTGATATAGAAGGTGCTTCTGTATAATGTGCTTAACCCAAAGTATTATCAAAATGGCCCACCACAATACAAATATTAAAACTGTGGTGGTAGGCATCTTTAGCCTTTCTCTCTTACGAGGGGAAAAAAACAAAACACTAAACACCAAAAAAAAAACAAGGAAAGAAGGAGAGGGCTTGGGTAAACACAAATGATTAAAAAAATGTCATTAGGTCCACTCTGAGAAATATAAAATAGAAATAGGTTAGGAATTTTCTAATAGATTATTCTGAATATCTCTGAGAGAAGCAGTCAATAACAAAACCAAACAATTCTCTCTTATTTACAAAATTTAATGGTATAGTTGTAGCTTTTTAAGTCAATCTATTTATGGATTAATATGTATTTTTTTCATTTCTAATTCAGATTTCTGTTTGGGAAGGACTTTCAAGGGAATCATTCCTGTCGTGGGGGAAGGTCTAACAAAAATGATAATTACAAGCTGCTAGATCACACTCCAAGTCTGTTAGCAACAGTTCTTTTTGTTCAGGACGTTTCCATAAATAACTTCATTTGTAATTCTCAACTGATAAGTGTTTAGACATTTTGTGAAAGTAACTGCCTTGATATTTGCAGAGGTAAACACTACATTGTCCTAGAGAAAAACTGAACAAATGGAGGTTGTCCTTACTTGCCTTAATAGCATGATTTTGCTTTGCTGAGTAGCAGTTGCTCTGCTGGTTAATGGAGGGAGAATGCAGTTAACATTTCCCATCTAGAAAGAGGGCATCTCATTTCAGTAGTCTGTGCCTCTTCAAAATTCTCTCTTAAGAAGCTCTTGGAATTTATATGGGAATGGAGCTAATCTTTGTTGCTGCTGGGTTTTTTTATGCTTATTAGGAAACAATTCTGATAATGTTGTACAAAGTCATTTTTAAGATAAAGAAAAATCCCAAGGTATTTACTTCCTCTGTGATATTTGTGCCACTCTGTCTACAGATTCCCCTATCAAAAGAAAATCTGCTTCTTCACCTCTTCCTTCCCCTTTGCACTACCTCTGGCTAAAAGTTTGTAGAGGCAACAGGAATCTCACCTTTGTTGAAAATGTGTTATTGTCCTGCATTTCTATATGAAATTATCTCAGATGAGATTGAGAGAGAATTTATGCAACACAGATTTCCTCACCTGGAAGTCCCTGTGAATAATGCCAGTGTTGTTTTAGGAAATTAAACTTTTTCACCGAAGGACAAATCCAAGGCCCTTTGGTGTCACTGAAAAGATCTTCAGTGGTTATGACAGACTTTGGAATGGGCCTTTAAACAACAAAATGAGCCTTTACCTTCCAATAAAATTAGACCCTTTCATGCAGGATAAAATGAATTACATTAAGACTGAAGACTTATTTGTCCATGAATGCTTATACGTTACAGTATGTCTGGGTCATCAGTATCTGAAGGAACAGTTTGATGTGTTTTTCCTACACCTTGTAGCTCTTGTGCAACACCACAACCACCACAAAAGCTCTTCCATAGGGCCAAACCAGAGCTAAAAATGTACCTTTCCTCCCTGCCCAGGGATAGTTAGTCTGTTCACAATTTAATGCACCTCTTTTTTGTCACTGACAATAGATTAGACACAATTTGGTCAAAAAGCATGCATCTCAGAACAGTGCTTTTTTCTTTTATTATTTCTACTTCCTTAGGCTGATATATAGATACACTGGTGCCTTTTGTAGCTGCACAGTCTTTCTATTCTCACTGGCAATTAACCCTCACCCCCTTTAAAATGTGAAATGTTTGACCAAATGCTTGTAAATAGACAGGAAACTCTGAAACAGTAGATAGAAACTCAAAGGTCTTAGTATAACAGTGTGACCTGCCAGCCCTTTAGTTCAGAATGAATATGGAGATGCTGTGGTGGACATGTATGTGTACATAAAGTTTTCTTGCTGAGCCCAATACATATTACAGCTGCCTATATCTGAAAACTGCAGCTTTCTGAAAATGGTACCAGGGTTTTGTCTGTCACTTTGATGATTTGTTTACTGTGAGCCCAAGCTGAACACCCTTGGCCTCACTGCCTTTTAAAGCAAGAAACAACCTGGCCTTAATATGGATCTTTTCCTCCCTGCTCAAGTGATGAGGCAGGCCAGCTGTGTGTCTTCAAGTGTCTGTCGTTATGGCAAACATTTGCTTTCCTGTAGCACGTCAATAAACGTTCTGAAAGGAAACCTTAGAATTGTAACTGTGAGAATTGTTGCTGCAAGTTTGTAATTTCTAAGGCTCTCTTTAGATTTTAGCTGAGGAAATGAAATGGTGAAAAACAACAAAAAAAAAATAGAACTCCACATACTTGCCATGATATTTTGTAACATTTTATTTGTTAAAATGCACTGGAAACAGAGGAATCTTTTTACCTCAGTGTTTATTGCTTCATATGTCATGAAATGGGAATTGCATATGCTTTGATAAATATATAGGGAAGGTGCCTGATTATTAAATACCATGTGCCTTGTTGAAACGCTGCATTGTAACTTGCACTGGTATCTTCTAGAGAATCAAAACATCCTATGTTATCTGGAGGAGCAGCACTTTTTGGAGGACTAATTGTCTTTGATTCTCAAAAATGAAAGAACACCCACCAAGACAAAATTACAATAAAGTTCTGGTCCTTTGTTGCACTGAGAAATGCTGTGTTTGGGAAAAATCTGCAATCTATTCATTTAAATGTAGAGAACTGTTCAGGGAAGAGAGTTTCTTTGGCTGTTGCCCTGGCCTAAACACAAGGTCAGGCTTTACGGGGGAATAGAAAACACAATGATATCATTGTGATGTGTTGCAAATACAGCAATCAAAGTTGCAGGGCTTAGTGTAGCCCATGAAATGCAATAGCTGGAGCCCATGTCAAATAAATTCCCAGAAATTAGTGTCTTCTGCCTTGCGTGATGCTATCTATCCTGTAAGTCCTCTGCATGGCACAAGAGAACCACGATTCTGCCAGAAATGTGTCTTTTGTACTTGGATGAGTTGGGGCAATAGATATGTTCTTCAATGACTATGGTAATTTGATATTAGTTTGAAACTTTTCATTACTATTGGAAGTCTTGGGATCAGAATAAGCCAGAGTGCATTTTAGCAAAATTCCTACTTAGCTCTGATATTCATCCAGTATGTTACTAAGCAGAGACAGCAGAAACATGTAACACTAGCTTTTCAGAAAAGAAGAAAAAAAAGATCTTATCCAGGCACCATGCAGTTGGCTACTTTACATGATAACAATTCAGCTGTCAACTGATTTGAATTAGAGTTGTAAGGAAATTAATTTAGAGTGCCTGTAGCTCTTTTCAGTTAGGAAATGCATGATTACTTGCATGGAAACTGTTTTCCCATCACCTTGTGCTGAAATTAATTGTGATACTACAACCCTCAGGACAGAAAAGAACCCAAAATACCAGTTGTGAATTCAGCAGCTGGTGCAGACACCAGTTCATGGTAGAAAGGCTTGTGCAGGAAGACTGGAAATGACAGCAGACTAACAGACAGGTCGTGATAAGAAAGGTTACTGTTTCATTCTAATTCCAGCATGTTTTTGTGGAAATGTCTGTAGGAAAGCAAGTGAACTGAGAAGAAGCTGTGCTAGGGATGTTTGGTCTGGAAGCCAACCATTAGTTCTGCGAAAAGCAATTATTCTCCAGTGTCATGTCCTTTGTTAGGCTAGTTCCTGGCAGGTAGTCAGAATCTCATTAGCTGGTTTTGGTGCTTACATTTCCCCTACTGCTTACATCCATTAACCAGGGATTGCCAGTGTATGAGGGGACAGAGCTGCTCTGGGGGTTTTTGTTTTATTTCTTGTTAGGGGCTGAGGAGCTGCAGCTGAGCTAAAGTTGACTTGGGGCTTCCTGTCCTGTGGAGCCTTAGGCTTGACTCCTCTCCTGTGCTTTTGAGCTGGGACTTGGGGCGGAGGAAACTGCTGTTGTGGGAAAGCTTATTCTACACTTGGCAATTCTTCTTGTGTCCTAAATGCTCTGCTACTCTCCCTCAGTAGTGGAGGTAAATGTTGGTTTTTCTGGCTCTGCCTGTGGCCTGGCACTTTAGTCAGCTGTAGTTTTTGTTCAGGCTTATGTGTTGCCTTGGGCTAAGCAATTGTGAGGGAAGTGGGATTGCATAGATGTCCATGTAGGTACACGATGTAGAACTTAATTCAAAAGCCAAAAAATGTTTAAAAAAATGTATTTTGACCAAAAGTGGCAGGAGTAGTAACCACCAGCAGGGAAAGAGAAAGCATGATTTAGGGGAGCAGCTCAAAGCCAGACCTTTGGCCAGTATAAAATATGTCGCTGCATTGAAGTCTGGTCAGCCCCAGCAGAGAGAAGCCTGCAAAGAAGGTCTGAGGAAATGAGAGGAGGTAATGTCTTATACACACTATATGATATGTATGCTGTAAGTCATATAATTCTTAGAGAAATGGAAAGCATGGTGTAAAATCCAAGTGCAGTCCACCTGTTTTTTTTCCTCTCTATTGAGTTCTGAGAGTTTGTTTTGGAAACTACTGACCCGTTTTAAGTAGTAATCCTGGTGAAAAATGTAAGGTGCAAAGGATAAAGTATCTGTGGATGTATATACTGAACTCAAGACTCCCAATCCATCAAAGCAGAGGCTTTGAAAAATGGTTTGTACAACACGTGCTACATAATGAGCAACTCTTCCAGAAATTATTTCAACTGTAACATAAGTGGCATATAGCAACAACTGCCTTTAAGGCTAGCTAGTGCCGATGGGACTGAGAATTTTCCTCTATCAAGTCATTAAGGCTCCTATTCCTAGTCAGTACTGTACTTGTAATTTTAAAATGATCGTATGTAGGCAACTTTCAGCATACTGCCCCATTTGAAAACTATAATTTAGATTTTAAAATTGGAAGAGAGAGGCCCTGAATTAAATTCGTTATCTCAGTTTAGAGATGTCTGAATTTGGCAATTTTGTCCCAAGCCTTGGTGTTGAGTTTGCTAATACTGTGATGTGCCCTTAATGTTTTCCCTTACCCTGGGCTGGGTAGAAGATGTTTAGGAAAAGCACTAAGGAAAAGTGTTGTAATTGGTTGAAACTGAAGTACTGTCCTGGTCCACTTAATCTTCTGACATCTGCTAGGAACTGAATACAGAGGAAGGTACATTTTACTTTTTAATTAAAATCTTAAAATGTTTCTTCTACTCAGTGAAGACTGAAATACAAGTTGCATACACAAAACAGATGTGAGAGATCCTGTTTACTATCCAGAATATTCTAAAATGTGTGAAGTTGGTGTTCTTAACTGTTCATCTCTGAAGATATGAATTGAAATTGTTGCAAGCATCTTTGAGCTGCAGCAGCTATTTAAACATTTATATAACAGTATTGCAAAATGTATGTCTACACAGGCAGCCTTTTTAGCTTGGAAATATAATTAAATGGGCAGATGAGTACATGAATTCTTCAAGTGCTCATTTATAAGTTCTTAAAGCATTTATTCCAAAAGTGATAAAACAGTGCTAGTATTGGATGCTCTAAGTTAGAGTATGAAAGAAAGGTATGAAAATGCATTGATCTTGTGCCTGACGGGAAGACATTTTTTATTAGACTAGAGAAAGCACTGAAGTACACTGAAACTATTTCTGAAAGTACTGTGAAACTGGGAACTTCTGTGTGCTGAAACTCCTCAAGGAGCAGGGCTGTTTGTTTGCATTATAGTTGTGTACAAGATAGTCCTTGCCCCAGTAGTTCAAAAATAAGCCAGAGGCAGGCTGACTTTTTCTGCATTCATGCAGCATTACAATACTAAATGATAGTGAGTGATTTCAGATGTAACAGAAGTTTATAATTTCTTGTTTTTCTTGGTCATTTAATGAAGCATTTGAAGTTCTTGAAGCATTTAGTATCATGGCATCAACTTAGTGCTGTCTATCAACAGCAAAGACTACTGAATCTATATAAAGATTGCCATTGAAATTGCTTCCATGTAAAAATTAGTAACAACGTTTTAGGTTCCTGGTATTTCAAGAAAAACTTGCTGCCTCAATCAGGTGAATTTCATAGGCAAAAAATATTAGCTAAGAAGTTCACCTAATCTTTGAATGTTTGCTTGTTTTCCACAATAAGAATCATTTTAGGCTTATGAAAATTAAAATAGTACTTCAGAGGCTCATGGACTAATCACATTTAAAAGCAGGAAAGTGGGTTACATCTGGGCCTGTCTGAGCACATTGAGGTCCATAAGAGGGCACACGGACCTGGTATGGAAGACAGCTGTGTATGCCACGAGTAATGGGAGTTTATTTCTCAAGTCTGGGATGGCAGTTTAGCAAGGGACTAGCTGCATAGATTAGAGTGCCTTCAGAACACATGATTGTCAATGGAATTTGGGAGCTTAGCTATGCACTTTGACAAACTGCCAGTGTCAGGGAGCAGGAATCGTCGTGGCAGTACTATAATTCCTGTATCATCAGCAGAGCTCCTATAGTGGTTTCAGTGATATTCCTAGTTCTACAGTATTTCATAAAAAAATACAATTCCTGGCTAACATCCTGTTCTTCTGAATCTTACTAAAGATTATGACGACTGTTGAAGTGAATATAAATTCACAGAGTATCATATCTTATACCTTTATTGCCGTGGAGGTTAAGTTAAGGGATGTTGGGGCTAGTACATTCAGTGATAGGCATCTTTTAGTCTTCCTTAGATTAGCTATTTGTTTATTTGACAATTTTTTATTTTTTTTTTTTTTTTCATAAAATACAAGTGCAAATAAGGAGAAAAAAAACCTCGTGATGATCTAGAGTGTAATGGTATCGGGGCTGTGCTGCAGAATCATTTTGTGCACCAGCAATCACACTGCTTGACTTTGAGGCTGGATCATTGTTTAATGATGTCAGCCATCTTTTCACTACAAACTGTGTTGGGCAAAACTGATAGGATGTGCACAAGCTTCTAATTGTTATCAGGTCTGAAACTGAGACCCCATATAAAGGAATTAATGTAATTCAGTGTTTGCTTGCTCCCTGTAATGAAGGTCAGTGTGGAGATACTGCTATGAATGTTTTTCATAGTGATGGCTTTGGATTTTAGGTCTGTGAATGTAACAGTTTTAATACGTGCTAAACTGATGCAAAATTAAAATTGAGGGTGTAAATATTCATTAGCTATGATGGAGTTAAAGCTCTGTTTTAAAAATACTGTTTGTTTAATTCCTGAAGGAACAAATGGGCTGGAGTGCTTCTGGTAACAGCTCTTGGTATCATTTGTGTTACATCCCCCAAATCTGACAGTGTGTGCATAGTGACAGCGGAAAGAGTAGCTCAGCTTTCACTGAAGTTACCTAAGGAATTTAGCAGAGGGATAAAATGATGTGTTTCAGCCCTCATTTCTGTTGACAGTATAAGTACACTTCAGGCAGATCACTTTAACAATTTATTAATTTCAGTACATAATTTCATAACCACTGAACACTTTTTCCAGAAAACGTAGCAGTATGTTTCTGATGAACTAAGTAGAGCAAGCCATGTGATTAACAGCTGTGTTTTTCATCCAGTTCCACATTGAGTGCAACAGACAAACCAAAGAATGGGTTTAAAGAAATGTAAATTCTTAGTTTAAAGGCCTTCAGTTCATTAGGAATCCTATACACCCTTTGGTGAGTAATTCCAGTTGGTTAATTCTGTTACGTCCTGGCCAAAAAAAAAAAAATCCTCTTAATGTAGTTGACTGTTTCTAGCACAACTTTCCAGCTACTGCATCTTGTTACTCTTTCCTGTCTGCTAGCTCCTGGAGTCAGATACCTTCTCCACATACAAGTAACTAGAAAATGTGAAAATTCATCATCCTGTAACTTTTGATAAGGACAAAAGACCAAACTCTCATGAAAAACATTTTGCAGCTATGATGTATTTTGTAATGTTCAATTTTACAACTACTTTGCAGAGGTGTAAATACAGAAAACTGGGCGCAGTCATTCAGTACTGATAATATATCCTTTTTAACTGTATTCTGTATTGGAAATTGCATTGATGAAACTCAAAATGGACTACACAGGCTGTGCTGCAGTCCTGGCAATCTGGCAAATCCTGGAAGTTGCTGAGTGAAAGGAGGATATAGTGGGCAAAGTCAGCCATCAGATTCACATTTTCTCTACTTAAACATTTATTTTGCTGTTGTGGAATATTTTTGTTTGAGAGTTTTGTGTCATGAGGCAATTCCTATCAGTTTGCTGTTTCAGGCAGAAGCCCCTTCATGTTCATGACTGCCTCTCATTTGTTATTAAATTGAGTGAAGTGTTTGCAATGGTCGTGAAGGATAATACCACATACCATTGTAGAGTAGTAGTCATTTATTGGACTTTCATATTAAGAAGCTTTCAATTGACATTTGACACTGTGTAGTAGCCCTCCTTGCTTTGTCTATTGACAATAAAACCAGCAAAGACAAAGGATGCCAGATGCCCTTATTCAGAAGCCTAGTATATAGTGGGGCTATGATACTACTTGGTAAACCATACAGCCCGATGGACCAGGGAAGCTGGGCTCAGGTTTTTATTCAGTCATAGGTTTTCGCTGTAACGATGGGCAAGTCACTCTGAATGTCTGCATCTCTGAAATATCGTAAGATGAGGATAATAGAAACCTTTTTTCTTACCCATACTGGGCAGCATTTCTCTTTCATGCTTGTTTTAATGTTTTGCTAATTTGCTCTAATATTTCACAATATGGATAGGAACAAAGAGAAGCAGGAAACTGTACAGACTTTGTTGCCAACCACTCAAAAAGTCTAGAGTAAAGAAAGATCCTACCTTGTGAGGATACAGTGGTTGTGGAGGAGATAATTTCTTATTGTCCTTTTATTGTTTTCCATCTCACTGATGTTTGAGGATTTGCTGTTCTCTTTTAAAAAAGTTGCCTGTTATAGTTCCTGCCGAAATAAAACTGCCTTTCAGTTTAAAACTCCATTGTTCTTTTGGGGATATTGCTATAAGTACAGTCGCAGGCCAAGTACATTTCCTGTCATGCTATCTTTTGTTGACTGGTGGTAGATTAAGTTGGGATAGTGACTGTCTCTTTCCTTGGGTATCTGGACATTATTCTAGTATGAGTTATAAATAACACGGTAGATCTTCCCTATGGCAAAAGACGGATTTCAAGTCTCTCTGAGTGCCTAGACTTGTATAAATGGCTACAGGTCTCTTCCAACAATAGAACAAAACACATCTGTTGATCGCTGAGAAATACAGTTTTATATGCCACTCTTTCAAATGTACATGTACAAAATCTTCTGTATCCTGAAGTTCAAATGAGAAAAGTGGCAATCAGGTGAATCCCTGAAATCATGGCAGATGGCTATATCTAGCTTGATATAATTGCATCCTATCAGTGATTTTTGAATTATCTCAAATGTCATCATCTATGGTAAATTACATATTGCATCTGGTCTGCAGGAACAAGTGAGATCAGGACTAAAACGATATTAAGCACTCTCCCATCTGCCTAAACCAAGGGGTGCATTTAATGAGGTCTCTTTTCTTCTGCACTTCCATTGTGCCAAATGGAGCTGAGCATGACACGGAGAATTTTTTCAGGAGATGATGCAAATTTTAAACAGTTGGGCAATAATTGCAATTTTTTTCAGTGTCTCTTAAAAAGAAAGACCAGAAAGGATAAAGCTTCTTTTCACAGAAGTTTTTGGAGTCTCTTTTGTTTCATTTTGTTTCACATCAACTTACAATGTAGAATACTGCATTGTATTACTATTATTTTCAGTTAGAAGAGAAGCTGTAGGTACTTTAATTTAAATTATCTAGAGATTCAAACAGACCAGTTCAAAACCAAAACCTAAAAATTTATAATGCTTTTTCTGACTTAGTAATATTGTGTAGGATATTGTATGTAGATTCATGAAACACCTCAACACATGTCCCCACAGTGCTGTGAACCTAAGTTGTTTGTGGTGTTGGAGTGCTACAAATGCCTTTCAGGTGGTGATCATTGCTAGTGGTTGTCTATCTTTCCAGAAAAATTAGGGTAGACAGATTTTCCTCAATTTCCCTCTCTTTAGTTACTTGTGAGAATAGAGTACTACAGAATAGTGTAAGAAAGAGTTTACTTGTTTTGGTCTGCTTTCTCTGTGGTAACTGGTAAATGTGCCTCCCAGTTCTGTCCATCACTCTGACCTGGAAAGCTAATGGCAATGACAGCTTTTCTGCCCTCTGCCATCAATTGTGGCACAGGTTGGGACATTTGTCCTTCTCTTCTGAACCACCCAGAGCAGACGCTGCATTGGTAAAACCACTCAAGTGAAGAGCAAGAAGTTATTCAAGGAGCTTGCTTGACAGTTCAGGTGTGCCATACCCTAGAGGAGTCTGAACTTGTTCTACAGGGGCACGCCATCCTCCTGGACTGTTAAAAGAAAAGGATCTGCAAGGCAGTTACACCTGCCCCTCAGTATGCTCTAGAAAGCTATTACAGGCTGACCACTTCTGTGTTAGAAAGATCTGCTTTAGTAATGTGCCTGCGATATCCTGCTCGGTTATCTGTAACAGGGAACACGCGGCCTGTCTGTTCCAGTCCAGTACATCCCTGTTGCAGGAGGACCATCGACTGGCAGCTTTAAGAGCTGATAGCTGAAGCTGGCATTTCCTAACTATGCTTTCTTCTTGCTCCCCATACACTATTGTACATATACCTTCAAAAGTACAATCTGAGAAGTGTTTTGTCTTTGTTTGAAGGTTCATGCATATCAGTAATTCTACAGCATATGTATTATATAATTCAGGAGTAGGAGAGTTCCAGGGTGGTTTTGCAATTTGGTGAGGTTTTTTGGGTTTAACTATTACCTTTTTTAAAAACCCGTTGTTTTTTCCTACTTTCACTTTTTTTTTTTTTTTTTCCCAATTGATACTCTTTGAAAAGGTTTTACTCTTCCTTCTGTTTTATCCTGATAAGAATAGAAGAGCAGGCTGAAATCCTGAATCTTAACCTGAGAAGATTTGGAGAGAGTTTAGAGTGCATGAGAGAGCCTATCCATTCTGCATACTAAGCCAGAAGAGTGCAACCAGGCCCTTAATTTGGATGAAAATAGGATATGGAATTTGAATGCAGTAGTAGTTTTTTTACTTTTTTTTTTTTTAGAAAAAATTTAGAAGTCTAAACTAATATGAAACTGTATTTAGTTGGAAATTATTTTTCATATAATTATTACAGGTAGGGCTGTCCTAAAAAGCGTAAATAATTCAAGCTTCTGCTTATACCATTTCCTGCCATAGATGTGTTGTCTTTTGGATTGCGGAAACACAGGAGATTTCATTTTTTTTCAAATTCTTTAATGGCGCACTTTTTTTTCCCCGTGCTGTCAGTTATTGTCAGTAGATCTCCCTTATCTAATTAAGTGTTCATTTAATCAATCTTCAGATAGTGGTTTTTCATTTTAAAGGACCTTCTCAGGGAAAGGCTGTGCTCCTTTAAGGCTGTGAGATAGCTTTCCTTAGTGCTGTTCAAAGCTGACTTATAGCAAAGTGTTGCAGTCAAATTCCTAAAACTCCTGATCAAAATCAAGCACTTCAGTCTGCACTAATTATTCTCCTTCAGGAAAAATTTTCATCTGGAAGTGAAGGAATTGCTCTGAACTCTTGGCCTAGTTTTGGACCAACAAGTAGAATGACTGATACTTTTGGTTCAGAACTGAATTATTTGAGATCTTGCATGGAACTAGAGCTTGGGGATTTGTTATGGCAGCTTGCATGCTCTATTGCTCTGGTGATGTAAGGAAGCTTTTCAACGCACAAATTTTCTACTTAATACCAAAACTGAAATTGCTGATATTGTTCAATATGGTTCTCAAAGGTTTGAATTAGGAGGTGAGTTTCTTGGTGCTACAGCAGTCTGCAATAACTACTGCATAATCCCCATGTTGCTGCGGGCAATTGCAGTGCACCTCAGATGGTTGTGCTGCATGGCAGAATCAGATGCTAAGGCAGGCTGAGCCAGATCTGTTCTTCACAAATACTACACCTCTTCTTTGGTTCCTAAGTGATTTTTATATTGCTTGCTAGTTTTTGGTGGCATTTTTTGGTTGATTCTTTCTTCCTAGTTCGGTTGATTTTGTCTTTTGTCTGAATCTCTCCTTTTTATTGTTAGGGTTTACTGGCTGGGACTAATGACAGCAGTTTAGGCTGAAGCAATTGCTGCTGTCTATTTTGGTTTCGTCTTTACCGTCTCTTGTCACGTGCATTAATTTCTGCTTATTTCCACCTCTTTGTCTGCTAAGCTGTACAATTTGTCCCACATCTGCCTGCCTTCTCTCACTTACGTGTTCTCATCATCTCTGCTTGCCCAGCTCACTGCCACACCAACATTCTGTGTAATCTGTACATATTTTCTTTTGCTTTTTCTGTGAACTTGCCTTTCTTCACCTATTTTAAGGGTTTACCCAATAGCCATGTGTTTCAAATACCCTACTGAGTATGTACGTCACTTCAGGGACCTGAAGTGGGTAGATCATGAGTCAACGAACTCTGTACTTCTGAGGCACCAACAAGGCACAAGAAGCAGTAAGATAACAAGAGGAGTGAGAGTTTGGGGTGGTTCTGTATTTTGTCAGAACAATATAATTTCATTTATTACTGGGGGTGATCAGTCGTGGGTGTGGCAATAAACAGGGGAGCAAGTGGGAGATTAGCTGATGAGAGGAACTGATGTTGTTGCTGCAAGCCTTCATCTGTGGTTCACCCAGCCCGTTTATTGACCATTGTATAACAAAGTTCTGGGGTTTTTTTTATCCAGCATGTGGTCGTTTTGGGAGTGAAGTGCTGCTAATGGAGGTATCAAGCAAGGATTATCAGGAAACCAGAAACAAGCCTGTTGGCTGCAGCCTCAGGAGGTATTGGAAGTGCTGCTGAACAAACCTCCAGAGTATAGGACTGAGCAGCTTTTGCACTGGAAATGGGATTTGCAAAAAAGGACTCCTGAAGGCTACAAAAGCACCTCCAGTTAACCCAACACCTGACAGGGAGTGCATGGTAGACAACTGAATAGTCATGGGGCTGTTTCACATGTTTACTCTTACAAATAGAGTTGTTAACCAAATCTGGAGGGGAGCAGTGTTGAGGGGTGTCCCCATGGCTTGTGCTACAGGCCCCCTGCCTTCTGCCGCCCAGCTCCATGGCCCTTGAATAATGGCCTCCTGCCCTGTGAGGTAGTGCAGCAGGGCCTCTGGTCACAGCTACATGTAAGGGAGTGGAAAGAGGTGACTGTGTAAGCATGGCAATGTGATGGTGACACCAGTCACCAGGAAGTGACAGTCTTCATCTTGCACGTGGACAAATGCTGGACTGCCAGTGTAGCCCACATTTTCTGCACAAGTAATAAGCAGGTCATCAGCAAGCATGTGCCTTGGGTCTAGACAATGGATGGGCGTGTTTGGTTGGCACACAGGTCTTGAGGTCCCTAGAATAAACTAGGGACTTAAGTGGTGCTCCCAGTATGACAGTTTTTATTTAGGCAGTAATAAGGTTCTGGGATATGCAGTGCTATTGGGATTTAGGGATGTTTTCCCGATTTAATGTTGCTCAGGCGATTTCCAGGCTCCAGTGGAGCCTCCAAAAGTGTATAATGGCTACTAGAAAAGGCCTAAGCAGAATGGATCTGTCTTGAATTTAGCTGCTATCGGGTATGTGCTGACTTTTTCGAGACAGGAGAAATACCTGTGGCAGCCACTTGAAACTTCCAGGTGTCTGGCTTAACTGAAGTGCTGTGCTAGCCTCATGAGCTGAGAGTCAAGGCTGATGCATTGTGAGTTGATAGAACATCCTAATAAAATAGGAATTGTATATACAAAATAAAATAATTACTTCTCACTAAGCAGCTTTTTTTTTTTTTTCTTTTTTACAATCTTTTATTTTATTTCTTAATGGGGGAAGAATAGAAACACAGTCTGTTATGTAGCATTAACCTTGTATCTCCTGTAAACGATACAATGCATTTCTTAGTGCCGTGAGAAAATGAATGATAGCAGTAGTGTTTATCATATCACTCCATATGAACCATAAATTTTGCAATTTGTATAAGCAATAAAGGATTTCAAAAGTGTTAACTCTCCAGGAAGGATGTTAATCCCTGTTCTGTTTGACAAGTCTCTGCTTTAATAGATTAACATTCTTAAATGTCCCTGTAGACTGAGGGTGAGTCAGTTAAGCTGTGTATACTGAATCGTCATATATACATAATAAACAAGCAACAGGATTATGGTTAAGGAGAAAGAAGAGAACTCCATATCGTTAGTTGTCTAGAAAATCAGAAGAATTTTGAGACTTAACTTTCTTCTAATTATTTTCTCCTTGATTTTAATTACAACAGATGTGCCTGCCTTGAAAATTAAATGCGTACACACACATGTATGTGTACTGATCTTGTGTCACAAGAACAGGCAGTGGAAGCTTCCTCATTGTTTCTGCCCAGTGTATTCTCTCTTGAAAGGAATCACATAGTTTGTTCTCCCTACTCTCCATGTCCCCAAAATAGACATATTTAATTATAGACAAATTCTGTGCTTTGACCTCTGCATTGTTCAGCTTTTAAAGAGAGTGCAGATGTATTCTGGATGACTTTTTAGGCAACATCAGCCTCTAATATTTATCAGTCAGAAGAAAAATGTCAGATGTTTTTGATTAGTGGTTGGGGAGTGGTTCCTAATGATCTTAAGGGAAAGACTTGGCACCATAAATCCTATGTTTTTTATGTATGAAAGACTTCTCCCTGTGGAGTTAATAGCAATGCAGAGGTTGAATTTCATGCTGTGTAATTGAGGCAAGATTAATAATTATTTAAAAGCAATGGTCTCGTATCTGGAAGACTGACTCATTTGTGCTTTCCAGCAGCTGTTGTGGGTTTTTGCTTTTTGAAAGATTAATTTTTTACATTATCCTGTGTTTCCATTATGTTTTCTAACTCTGTGACAGATATTCGCTTACAGCATCAACATATACAGGTTCTCTTCTTAGAGAAATATTGTTTTATATTTCCTTCTGCATCCTGAGTCTGGTACTATTTGTGTTTTCTGTTAATATCATGGATAATGAAGTAAAGAGTGCACTTAATACATCTGCAAATGGTACTAAGCTCTAGGGAAAGGCCTTAAGCACTCTGAAGGCATACAAAATAATCTTAGCCAACAGCTGGAACCATCTGAAATAAACAGGATAGAAAAAGTCTGAATGCAAACTACAGTACTTCAGTAAGAGGATCTGTCTGCCCAAACACAGGACAGGAAATGGGCCAGGCAGGAACTCTGTGGACAAGGAGCCAGTGGATTCTAAACTGAACACAAGTCAATGGCCTTGTATTGTTACCAAATGCATTGACCCCAAACGTCATTATGGGATATAAAATGTGGTGCCCTATTAAAAACAAGATTGAGATATGCAAAGAAATCCTTTGCATGTCGCTAAGCCCTAAGAATATCTCTGCTCATGTACTATGTCTGGTTTTGAGCAACTTACTTAAAAAATTCTGGACCCAGTAGAGTTGGGATCAGAGGAGTGTAATGAGAATGGTCCAAGATATGTGAGCTCTGAGGAAAACTTTAAATTAGTTGTATGAAATTAGTTTATTGAAGATAATACTGAGGAATGCCATAATAATGGTCTTCAAAGGCCCAAAAAGTTGCCAAAAGTCCAAAAGGACTTTCTGGAAATAAGACAGTAAAAAATCAACTTAAATTGAAAAAAAAACTCTTCAATGTGCACCAATGGCTAAGCGGATTGGAAATTTCCATCACTGTTGTTTTTAAAGACTAAGTGGGCAAAAGACATGCTGAACATACTTTAGTGCCAGATGACTGATTTCCTTCCCAGCCAAATATTTCAATTGCAGGATGGTAGAATAGAGCATTTGTGTGGCCAGCAAAGCACTTCTAGAAGCAAAAACACATGTTGCACTTTAGAGTGGTGACTTTCTGGATTTGATATGGCTAAAGGTCATCAGCATTGTAATTGGATACAAATTGGAAATACTAATACTAGAATATATTAACTTTACAGTGATCTTGTGCTTCAATAATAATTTGTCTTTTAAAATGCTTTACAGCATTTTGGTGTGTTGTGAGAATAGTTTTGTGACTTGTTTTTTTGTGGCATACATTACATTGATTTAATTATCACTGGAGCTGTTTTTTTCAAAATTTGCTTTTTCAGTAGTATCTGATATTAGGTGCAAGTTATCAGCAGGGTAACAGTATCTGAGATCAGGTTAACAGTTACTAACAAGATTTAATAATAACTGTAGGGAACCTGTTTATGTGACCGAAATTTTCAGGAGTTCAATTCAAACTGAAGTACCAAAACAATTTATTTTCTTTGTTTCTTTAATAATCTTGATGATGAGTTTCTTTCTAAATCTGGTTTTTGTGGTTTGACATGTCCAGACCTATTGCTATGGAGTTCTGCTGTAGTGTTCTGCTGACAGGTATGGCCTGGTTTTGCCTTTGATATAGAGCAACATCCGGTCTCTGTGTCTTGGGGTACATATTTGGATCTTTATTCACTGCAGAACTGTTCCCCCAGAAGTAGTTGTTTATATTCACAATAAATTCTCTTTGCACAATGTTTAACACCAGTTTCCTTGGGTTTCAGATCTGCGCAAGGACTTTACACTGACACATTGGGTTTTTTAAATCAAAAGGGAAATGTTAGATCATGTAGTTTGACCTCTACCATGTGCCTTGCAATTTTGCGCAGCTAATCTTGTAATGAGCCGAGTAATTTCCTGGAAGGTTACTGTTCTCGACTTCAGGTGTCAATATATGGACAATTCATCACTTTCTCTTTTGATTTGTTCCACTGATTATTTACTTTACTTTAGTCGATGCTTAGGTTGTTCTGTAAGCTCTGTACAATTCTACTCAGGAACAAATGGGAGGAGTCTCAATTGGGTTCCTCTGTTGTGCTTATGGAAATGAACTTCCACAGCGAATTTTGCTATTAGCATACTTAGTGTTATTCCACTTAAATCTGCAAAAAAATGAGCATAAATTCTGTTGTGTGCTCCCCTCAATTTAATATGATTGTATGTTATTTCTGTAAATTTGTCTATGTGACAATTTCAAAGAGAATTTTTCAGTTCCAAGTTGATGATAGTTATAATATGATAAAGTAGGTAAAGTGGATCCATTAAGGTCGTATGCTTACAAATAAGCATATGTGTGAGTTCAGGGTTTACATGAGAATGAAATAAAAGTAATCTATTCATTATTTCTCAACTGTCCTTCAAAAAGCAGTAATATCTGGTTGGTTTTGAGGTTCTTAGCTTACTTTTTTATCATTGTATCATTGTATTACTTAGTAGCTTCAAATTTCACATCTTCCAAGTACAGTGTAAGAACAAAGGGGAGGTTATTCCCTGGTTCCTTTTCATGTAGGAATTTGTGATGATCATTGTTCAATACCTGGCATAGAAAGAGGGAATGGATATGTGTATTAAAGCATGAGAGATAACTTAAGGTAAATGTTAATTACATTATTGCTCAGTCACTTAGCATAGTAAAACTTCATTACAAATTGAGTTCCTGTTCACCATAAGAGAAGCAGCCAGTAACTGTGATTTACAAAGCCATCAAAACTATGGAAACACTCACTTTAATCAGGACTGTAATTATGAGGAAATTTGCTGCAGGAAAATTTACTCACAGAATAAAGATTAAAAAGATCTGAATGTTGTCAATCAAGATGCAACAATTACATCTTCTTTCCAAGCCTGAGAGATCCTCGTGGAAGAAAAAAAGAAAGTAAAATTCTGTCTTTTGGTTACAGTGGAGAAAATAAACTGCAGCTGTTACTGTAATTTCCTCAGATAACACTAGCAAGTGTCTACAAATGGACATACACACATCCAATGAACAGATTTAATCCACTCTCTGAAGTTGGAAGTGCCTATCAATTCGGCTATTTGTAATTAACTGTGTGGTATTAAATAATTCTCTTGGCTTGAATGTAACAAAATCACTAATCTGAAGAGGTATTTTTCTTATTCCTGGGGCATCTGTATCCCCCACAGTTGCTGTGTGGATACTTGTAATATTTGATGCGCTTGTCTTTCTAACATTGCTGTACAGCCATCTCTTCCTCTCCTCTCAGCAGATAAAGCCAAGTTATCACCCTATTGTGAGCAACCCGACAGAGCTGGCTGCTCAGTGAAAAAGGGCAGTATGTATAAAGTGAACTATGGGGCCTGAAATCCATTAAGAAAACTGACAATTCTTTTTTTAAAAAAATATCTTAAGTTGAAAGATTGACTTTTCAGATAGCAGTTTCCTGCCAAAGTTTTCCTCACTGCCTTATACCGGTCCACAGTAAATACACATATCCATGTCCAAGGGGAAGAGCCAGAACATGAAAGTACCCTGTGTAAAGCAATTACTACATTATAGTCAGTAGTACTTCAAAAGTTTAAACTTGCTTGCTTGCTTTAATGCTGGAGGGTCATAAGACGAGGTGCTACTGAAACAAGACTAGAACATTACTGTTCTTGACTTTGCATCTGAATAGTTTGGGATAGATTTCTGGGGAAAGAAATAGCTGTTTGTAATTTTTTATGGTGTTTAGAAGCCTGGAAAATAATACTGAGTTTAGAGAAGATGGGATTAATAATTCAATTATTAAAATAGAATTATAATGTAGTTTAACATATGACTGCAATTTATTAAATTTGATATATGATGAGTATGTGTATATGCTGCCCCAAGACAGCTGCAAAAATCTGATGTCCTGAAAGCAAGTGAAAATGAACTAAGGAGGTCTGTGTGTACCTCTGTGTGGTGCAGTGCAGTACTGTGTTAGATACTAATAAGGTGCAAGCAACATCATTTCTCATAAGGTGTCATATCAGACAGACAACTGCTGCAGATTTACAAGAACAGTTGCATCAGCTCCATGGTGTGCCTGAGATAGCTGATCCAGTTGTTTACAGTTCATGAGCTGGATTACATTAAATGCTACCTTACAAATCTCTGAGGTGCACTGTATTGAACAGTATGGAAACCTTTATAACCTTGCTGCTTCCTCACCAGCATTGTCACACCAGGTAGTATGGAGCAGGACACTGTTCTTCTGGCCTGGTACATAGTCAGCACTGTGGAGAGAGATAAGAGTGCATATGAATGTTGCAGTAGGTTTGGGGTTTTTTTCTCCTTTATTGCTGTCAGAATAGGGAAAGAGTAATATACCTTAAGCAAGTCAGAAGTCATACACAGGATCAGAATACTAGACCCAGAAGTGTCATCTAGTTATCCTATCAGTAGGAAGAAAGAATGATCCTATGAGGCAAAATTAGTCACACTTTGAACCTTATGAAGTTGCATTCCCACACTTGCCGATGTAGCTGAATCACAAGGGCATGTGGAAATGGCACAACGCGGAATAGTCACTGTGTTAGCTCGAGGCCTAGTCTGATCTAATTAATCCTGCTCAGAGGCAAGGTTAATGAGCCTGGGTACAGTCCGGCACAGGAGGTTTTTTTTCAGCTTGCTTGGAGCTGCCCTAAGGCTCTACTGCAGGACTGCAGCATAGACATGCAAGTTATTTAAAATACAAACATGTAATGTGACTTCACATTGCTTGTGTGGTTTAGTACAATGCTATCTCATAATGAAATGGCACTCACTCTTCTTGGCTGAAACTGTCTTAGAGCTATAGCTGTGTGCAGTACTTCACTAGAGGATGGGAGCAAGGAGCACCAATAGGGCAGGTGACCAATAAAGGCCAAAGAAAAGGTGGAGTGGAGAGCTAGACTGTGGAGGCTGGAGCGAGATCATCTCTTTTGCTGTCCCAGCACAGGCTACACTGGATGCTGATTTCTGTACAAAACTTCTGTGCAAGTTGCTGATTTTAATAAATGTCTTCTTTCATATCATAACCCACATCTCTGATAGAAACCCAGCCATCCTATAACAGTGTTCTCCATAAGAGGACAGCATGAGCTCCATGATCCAAGGGGGTCTTTTGGGCCTTTTCTGTGCACAGACACTTGTACAGTGCCGATAATGCAGAAACATCTACACATTGCATATTTCTGGATGCAATCCACAAATTATTTCCCCCCCAAACAGGCAAACTCTAGACACCCAAAGTACGAATCATGTTGACATGGTGTAATGATCAACGGATTGTCTCCTCCTTTACTTCCTTCCCTCTTTCCCCACTGCCCAGCATTCCAAAACCCCAGAACTGTCTCACTGCTTTTGCTTCTATGTCCAAATAGTTAATGGAGGAAAAAGTATAAAATAACTTTATTTTTTCCTCTTACAGGTTTGTTTAATAAAAATCACAATAATTGTGCAGACAATTTATAAATGAAATAGCAATACTCTAAGTAGAACAGAATGGATAGTCTTTCTTCTAAAATGGTTTGGGACTGTCATCTTGGATGGTTTACTCAATAGGAATGCAATTTATTTCACATTAATTGGGATATACAAGTAATTAACACAGGTGTGGGAAACTAACTGTTTCCTCATAGAATATTAAGCTGTGGTCCTACAGACCAGTAAAAAATAAATGTCATACAGCAGTTAAGCCGTAACTTTCTAGTGAATAATTTATATGATTAATTTCTGTCTCTCTTTATGTGTTTGGATTTCCTGTGTGTGGATTTCCCACAGTTTTCTCTATTTCTGCATTTATATTGGAAAGGTAAATAGTCCATGGCCTCCTTTCTTTCTCAAACCAATGCACTAATATTGACCATTTTTTCTTATGGAGTTACTTACCTACATCTTGTGATTCTGAGTTTCTTACTTCTAGTTGGTTTCTTGCATCAATTTCCTAGCATGGTTTGTTCGGTTTGGTGGGTTTTTTTCATTATACAATTTGATACTTCAAGTGAATAGTTGCACGTATGAATTTCAAACTCACATTTCATATGTATTTGACCTAGTAAAATGCAGATATTGAAAAGTCTGCAGGAATTGAGTGTAAAAATGGATGCTGATTAGTCCAAGTATAATTCCTAGTGATCATTTTGTTCTACCACATGCTCTCATCTCTGTCATGTACTTATCTCAGATTAAATGTTTTAGCAAAATTTGTTCTAAAATTAGTTTATTACTGAAATGTCACATCAGCCTCACTTTTGGCTTACCTACATTGAAAACTGAGAGTAGGGGTAATAATATTTAATGAAATGTCATCTGAAAAGCTAAGTGATCTGGAGGTGCTTGGTAAAAAGAATAGATAGCATTATTCTCATTTGCAGATGGGGGAAACTGAGGCCTAAAAAAATGAAAAAACTTGTGATTCAGGACTCTGGAGGTAAAGTCAGAATTACAATAAAGGTCTTTCAAGTTCCATTTCTCAGCTTGCCATTACAAGAACCAGTGGCAAACATGGCATGGTTTCTTTTAATATAGAGAAACAAATTATCATTATTAATACAGTATTTTCCACTAGTGAAAATATTCTTTTAGATTTATTAACCTTAGTTCTACTTTCCTAAGGCTTTCCTGGTTTCGGCTAATTTCTTTTGAAAAAGTTCAACATATCCACTAAATATTATTTTAATGTCTAGCTGAAAATCAAGAAATAAAAGTAGAAAACCCAAAAGTAGAAAGTCCAAGCCTGCTTACTCAATAGATGGGAAATCAGAAAATCTTGCCCAAATTTGTTTTTGTGATATTACTGGATAAATTTTATAAACCAGACTAAATCTAATTGAAAAGCGTAAGGTTCACCTTGCTGACAAAAGACAAGGCTGTTCTCACAGTGTTGTTTCCTTCTTATTTATTATTTTCCCCAAAATCCAATGTATACAAAAGGTTTTGTTACAAATTTGCCTTTTTATTTGTGAATATGGACATTTATTAATGCTGGTCCTTAGTTCAAAATTCAGAATTCAGCAAGATATCAATAACATTGTCAACTACATTTGTATTAATCTCAGATTTCTGATAGACATATAGTGTCTATATTCCTGTATATCCATTCTCTCATCAATAGTATCCAGGCACAGCAGTCTGCTGTTCATGACATCAATCTGTGTTCGTAAATTCAAGGACTGAAGCTTTATATCTTAGTCTGCTTGGTAACCCACGCAAGCTGTAGTGATCAGACTAACTTGTTCAACTTGTACAGTGTTTTGAGGTTGCATACTCATCATTGCTGCTCTTGTTTTACTTGGGAGTAGCTTCAGTGTTGCCTGAATATTCAGAAAAATATCCTACTTTATTTAGGAGAAAGACTACTTGTAATTCTCTGAGTCATGCAAGTACAATCATCTTTGGTATACTGAGTATAACCTGCCACCTAGAACAGTCTTACTGGCCACCTGCACAAGAGCTTCCACAGCATGGAATCAGTCCTCCAGGCAAAGTAATTTCACCCATTCATGTTAGATGCCTCCTTTTGATTTTATCTTGCATGTTTTTTGCTCTCTAAAATGAGAGCAAAACTACTTCCTACTTTCTGTAGGAAGCATTATTTCTTCTGTTTTTTTCTAAATTCTTCATGCTCTTTGTCTTTTCTCAAATCAGTTTAAATTCTTTCATCCCAAGAGTCAGTGAAGAGATCCTTCTGGTATAGATTGCTTTTTACTTAAATGGAGAAAGCATTGTGTGGGCTGTTTCTGTAAGGGGGTAAAAGAAAAGTAGGTTTGTTGCAACAGCCTTTTTCTTTCTTTCCTTTTCCTTCCTTTTCCTTCCTTTTCCTTCCTTTTCCTTCCTTTTCCTTCCTTTTCCTTCCTTTTCCTTCCTTTTCCTTCCTTTTCCTTCCTTTTCCTTCCTTTTCCTTCCTTTTCCTTCCTTTTCCTTCCTTTTCCTTCCTTTTCCTTCCTTTTCCTTCCTTTTCCTTCCTTTTCCTTTTCTTTCCTATGTATGTGTGTTTTGTAGTCTTTAAAACCGCAGTGGAAGCTTTAGATGAAAGAGGTGCATACGTAAGTTCAAAGCCTCTCCTACTTGATCAGTATTCCCACGAGAAACATGGGTGAGAAAAGGTGGATGGGGAGAGCCTGGCTGGACTCATCTCATCAACTTGGCTAAAAGGAAATAATTAAGAGAAAAAATAAAAGTTCTTTTAAGTTTTGTTTGTTTACTTGCTTTCAATTTTATTCCCCTGTAGGCACAGAACAAGTAAACTGAGCTCCATTTTAAAAACAGACAGTGTGCTTGCTCCCACACCATCTTTTCATAATCAGAAACTTGGTATTTCTGTGTTAGTTTTTTTTTCCTAGGAGCATTTTCAAGGAGAAAAAAAATCTAAAAGAGCACCTGGGGAAAAACTCTGCAGTCTCACAAAAGATAATTTTCTACCTGATTGCATAAATAAGAGCAAAAATTGGTGTTTTGAACTTCTTGTATTTGTTAGTATTTAGGCCATGATTCAGATAATTGTTTTTCCTTAGGGTCAGGCTTGTACCTGAGCTCTTCAAAGTACTTCATGCTGGTGTGTACATTCATTATATTATCAAAAAATTATATCCAAAAATAATTGGAATAAACTGCAGTGGGTTTCACCAGAGACTTCAGGGTTTAACAGCATGATCTAGGTTATGTCCCTTTCAGGTTTCTACAGCCAATAAGGTTGCTTAATGAAGCTGTTGAAATTTGAAAGGCACATATATTTTTCTTGTGCCTTAGGGAATGGGACAATCTTTAATTGAGGTGTTGAGAAGAAACTGCCTAATCTGCAGTTGCCTACTTCAGGTTTTCAAGACCTGACAGTTCTGATACCAGCCTGTTGGAGACAAAGTAATGGGCTATGTTGATTGCTGGCTTTTAAGTGGCTCTGGGTGTTCTGATACTCTTTATTTTAGAACATTTTCATAAAGAAATGTAAGTAATAGTTGCTTCAGCCCTGAGTGACTGGGTATACCTACCATAGGAGCAGACTCTACCATCATGACAGTGCACAGCATAGAAAAGGAACCTCATCAGAAAATGGTTCAGTGCCTGTAAGAATTGCTGTACAGTGAGCTTTTCATTGTTTGTTTGTAAAGCTATAATCTAATTCCCTCAAATATAATTTCCATCCACTTTCAGTACAACAAAGAATATGGTATCATACTAGTTACGTCATTTGCCACTATTAAATCAGAGGTTTGTTAGCAGATGTGAGTATTGATAATTGCGATTGATGAAGTGATTCAGATAAAACAGCTGTTTATAATTGAAAGATTCTGATGTACAAGGAGGTAATTACCGTGTTTGATCTTAATATTTGTTGAGCTTCACAAAATGAAGATGAGAACCAAGAGATCTCTTTCCTCTGGCATCATAGTAGGTTAAATATAATGCACTTATTGAACTTTACCCATTGCTAGTTGATAATATCTGCACCTCTCGTACTTTGTGAGAATCATCATATAATTGTTTCCACCTCTTTTTGGAAGGGTGAGAAATTACTAGTTGACTTTGCCAAACTGTGGAGCAAAAGATGGAACTGGCATGATGGCTAATGCATCTTGTACTTGTGTGTCTGTCAAAAGCAGTAGCAAACAACTGCTGGATTTATTTTATCTCCCAATGACCAGCTACTGGCAGATTAAAAAGAAAAGATTTTCAGACTAGCACTCTGGGGTAAAGGCCTGTCTTCTTCTGGCTTCTCTGGTTGGGCACCAAACTCCTGTAATTGCTGCTAAGAATCCCAACTGATAGCGTCTGATTATTGTCTCAAAACTTCAGAAAAGAGGAATTTTAGTTTGGAAATATACAGCCTACTAGTTATGTAGCCAGTACGCACTAACACAGCCCCTTGGAGTTTTTGAAGGGTTTGTCTCACACTGACTTCATTATGGGAACTCATACTAGCTGTATAAAAATTGAGATGACTGGTACAATTTGAATCACATGACATGTTATTAAAACCAAAATGCTTAGTGAATATGTAAGGGGTGTGGGGGGTTGTTGGTAAAAGAGGGAGGGAGGCTCAATGATATGCATTATGCATATGCTCTGCTGATCAGGAACAGAGTACCAATCCCAGAATCTAACCCATTGCAGATTAGCATTAGGTTGTTAGATAGTCTACACTCAAGTAGTCCTTTTCTGAATCAATAAGCTCAAATTTCAGACCAGAAATTGATGTTTTGACACACTTTCCATTTAGTAAAAAAATCTTCAAAAAGTTTTCATTTCAATTAAAAATAAGGCAAATTTTAAGACTGAAAATTTCCATGTAATGAAATTGTATCCACCAACAATGATGTGTGTTGAATTACACTCAGGCCCTTTACTTTCCATGTAAACTTTTGAAGCAGATCTCCATTGCATGTTCGTTTTATTTAGGCAATAAAGTCCAGGAGCTTTAAATCTGAATGTCTCAGCTTATGAAATGAAGAGTTGTATGGAACAATGAAGCACTGCCATGTGCCACTAAGTCTTTTCAAGGCAACCAATGGGCCTTGTTCAGCTTGTGAGGTATAACTGAAGGTGCAATGAATTAACCTGCTGTGGGAGGACTATGGAGTTTATGCTAAACCTGGTTCAGTCAGAACTGAGCATGTACATATTGCACAGTTTTGTTGCTTCTTTTCTACCTGCTCCCCTTTGTGAAGTTGCTAGATTCTGCAGATGAAAGATCGACTGATCCTTCATTGAACACAAGAAGCAGCAAGGAACCCCTTTCACTACCTACAATCTACCAATTTTTAACCTCCCTGCTGAGACTTCTTGACTGCATTCAACTTCTTTAAAGCCTTTCCTAGAGAAGTGAAATGTAGTGTGATCTATAAAACAGTGGCAATTTCCCTGTTTCACGCACACCCCTCTCAAATACAAGAAAAAGGGCTCTAGAATAGACCCTTGAAAGCAGTGTCCAGTGTCTATATGGAGGCGTTGACCTTTGAGACAAGATCGGAGATTGCTTTGTCATGTTATCCCACCACCTTGTTTCAAACGAAATCTAAGAGAGTTGCCAGTGTTAAGAGGAGAGGATGCATTACTTACTAGCTCCTAGTTTTGTGTTCCTTTTGCCTCTACTACTGTAGAGCCTGTTGACCTTGAATGAGGTTGAGCCATCTAATAATTTTCCCACAGGGTGTTCTTGAGGACTGGAATCAGTAGTAATCTGAAGGAAAAATGTTTTCCATATTACTGCAAGTTCCATAAATAACCAGATTTTCTCTTCTGGTTCTCTGCTGTCTTACTTGACCTGTCTTTTCATTTTGTACAGTAAATTTACACTGTGAGATGGTGCTTCCACTGCCATTTGGAAGCTGTTCCCCAGACAGACTTTGTGTCTGATGCAACTACATGCATCTGCTTTGTGCTCATAGGTGCCTAAGGCTTAAACAGAGAGCCTTTGTCTGTGATGGAGTAAAACTGACATATGGCTGTATGGAGGAGCTGTCAAACCACTGCCTGAATCTTACTGTTCAGATGAAGAACTGAAACCAACACTGCTGCTTGTGGACAAAGTCCAGTCCATAAAGTGCATCACAGAAAATAAAGCCAAATACAAGATCTTCTGCTCTGCATGCTTTCTACCCGCATCATGGTGGCTGTATACATCTAAAGCAGTATTTGGTATTAACTTCTGTGTAGTTTTGTTCGGAAGGTAGTTGGAAGTTTATAAAACTGACAATTTAATGTTTTTCTGCAGAAAGTCTCTTAAGCCACATAGGTTGTGAATAAGCATATTTGAAAAGCTGAGCCTGAGTGGTATTTTCAGTTTTAGAGGATTTATTTCAAGTGGGGGTTATGACAGAGATATCAAAAACTTGGGCCCATGTTATGTCTTCAGTTTTTAAGCAGAATTATCTTTTGAAATCAAATGCATGATGTGACACCTGGATTTCGATCAATGCATAACTGTGTTTAGAAGAAAATTCACATTGGTAGCTATCCTGACATCCTGTCCAGAAGGAGCAATTCCTTGTATAATTTTCACTCCCTATTCTTTGTTAAGCTGGGCTAGGACAGCTGTGAAGTACAGTATGCTGAAATACTGAGGAGGGAGCACTAATTCAAGTACTGACAAAAGGCAAGATGCTGTTGATGAAATGTCATGTGAGACACACAAATCTGAGAGCTACATTGTTCTGACCTGTGCAGATTTACAGTCGTTATTGTCAAACCAAATGTCAGCATGTCATAAAAACAAAAAAAAAAAAAGAAGCTTTGATAAACAGAAAAACATCAAAGCCAAATATTTTGCCTCATTAGTCCTCATTAGGATTAGGGAGGAAGGTAATATGTCAATGGGACTGTATAATTATGCATAATGAATCTTCTTGACAGTATGTGCTTCTCAGTCTGGCAGGGACCACTGAGAAGAGGCAGGCTCAGCCTGCAACTCCACTCTCCTATTTCTTTATTTCTGTGGAAATATTTTCTGACATTGAGTAAGCAGTGAACCTAAATGTTTAGGGAATGTTTGTAAATTGAGGTATTAAACTGGGTGAAGTCTTTAAGAGGGAATAGTTTAACCCAGTACAGTATGTAAACAAACAAAATAATGTTGCCGCATCCTTCCTTTCACTCCTTGCTCTGCATTTATTGATCCATGTTTTCACTGATCTTTTTTGAATGCAGAAATGCCCACGGTTGTGAATAACAGGTCCCAAGTGGTAATACAGCAGTATTGAATTTAGTCCTCAGAATTTGCACACAGATCTGTCCAGGTCTGTAGCATCCCTACATCACTCAACTAGGCTTTTATAACAGATCATTGTGCCAGTCTGGATAGGAATCTGTACAGCAAATGCCAATGAGAACTTGAGTTTCATCAAATTTAGAATTCAAACTAACACTTCCAGAGTTTAACCTAATATATCACTGAGTTCTCTAGAGACTGGTGTGACTTGAGAATGCTGTCATGTGCGTGACCACACTAGGACATGTTGTGAGTTAGATTAATATTTGTTTCTCTGGAGCCGAACAGAAAACAGGAAGTGTCATTTTGCTCAAGTATTTTAGCAGTCTGGATTACAGCCTTGTTCCAGTGGAAGAGAGGTTTATCAAAGGAGAATAGGCTTCCCACCACATATAGCATCCGTGATTCTTTGCTGCTTTTTAGTAGTTCCTGTAATTAGCCACCTAATTTTATTGATGAATAATCTGTGTTTGGAAGCTGTACTTTCTGATGCCCTTGCATTGTTTGGGGGAAGGAGAACATTTGAGTGTTCTGTAGGATGAGTGTGTGATGCTAATACAAAAAGGATGTTTGCATTCTGTAGTTGGTTTTGTGTGAAAATGGGCCATGGTAGCCATGCAGGGATAGTGCAGTGTCTTAAGCACCTGCTTAAGTGATGCAGTGACACTGTTAACAGTAATTGAGGGTTCTGTTTGCATGTTCCTAGGGAAACAGTAGTACCTAATGTGTTGACCAAATTTTAATGAAAATCCTGCTTTGTGATTACTTTTTCCAGGCTAGTAAGAACTCTGAGGCAAAGAACTCTCTTTTGTACAATTTGTTTGTACAGTGCCTTAATCTGAAAGAAAAAACAGACATTAAAACTAGCCAATGGCAATACGATATTCTCCGGAAATAAAGGAGTAGGTATTCAGTATGTGTTCTGAATAGAAAGTAATTTGTATGGGGTTTATGTCCTAATGGATCAGAGTCTTATGCTATTTTGGGACTCTTATTTTCTTACCTGTGCTTATAAATTTCCTCAAGTGGAAGACAGATGAGGTACTGTCTGATCCTGCATTTTAGCCCTGTGAAATTAGCTATGTAATGGGATTATAGAGCTATGGAGAATCCTAACTACAGCCATAATGGTAGTAGCAATTTGAAGAGCATACCGTGTCTCAAACTGGAGCAAAGAAACTGAACACCAGGAAGTAAATCTGTGACAAAGATCCCTGAGATTTTTTATAGTCCGGGCACTTTAGATTTTAGAGTTTAATAATATGTAATTATCTTATTATTTATATCTATAAGATATAAATAATCTAATAACGAGAGGGAGTTTGCAAAAACATAGAGTGTGACTAGGGCAGATGAAAGTCTGTTTAATGTATAAACACTAATAAATGCATGCTTAGTGCTACATGTTTTCATTACAGAAGCTGGTTAGGTAAAGCACAGGAGTAATCTGACTTCTTTGTGCGTAGAGATGACAGCAAGACTTTTGCTCCCATATGTGGCTTGGCACTCAGTTTATACAGAGGAATAGTGAAAAAGAATGTTATGTAGGTAAATGACCAGTGTTTGCTTATCACTTCATTAAGGCGGTTGAAACATCAAGAAAAACTATCAAAACCATACAAGATTTGTGAATTTGTGCCACCATTATTGCCTGGAGTCTAAGAAGTTTTTGCTTAGAGAGTTAGCTGCTTGAATGACAGACTTACCGGTTTTGGGAAGAGTCATTTTCCTGGTAAAATTAAGTCAGTTGTTTGTGATAAAGGAGGACAGATTTCTGATTTCTTTTGGTAAAAGTTTAATGCTAGCATACTATTTATTTGGTGGTGAGAAGGGAGGAAGTGCAAGAGTATTTTTCTCAGAGATATTGCAAGAAACATGAGTTTCTAAAAAGGTTAGCTTAAAACAAGTGTGACGATTAAGAACATTGAACGTAAAATCATCCCATAATCAAAGGGGTGTGTGTTTACTGTGTACACATAAATGGCATATAGTTGCAGTGATTTAGTGTCACAGATTAGTTTTATATTGGTAGCTTTCCACTGGAGAACATGCTTACAAATTTATTTTCTCCGTTGTGACTAGGGTTTTCTGCTGCATTTCACTTAAGCATGTTTACAAAGGAAAGTCACTGTACAGTAACGCAAGTCACAGGACATTTTTGCAACATCTCTGAGTCTACTTTCCTGTGATCAGTAGGTGTCTTTCTCACCTGATTAAACAAAGGGTGAGATTGTTGATATATGCACCATCAGATCTAGATAGTCTTCACCTTAAACACAAAAAAGAACAAAAAAGGGAGTGGGGAGAGGAGGAAAGCAATGTGTTATCTACAAAGAATCTCAGATTGAAAAAAAAATTTCTTTCCTCCACAATGTAGCAAGATGGAGGAAAGAGCAGGGTCAGACTTTAGACTGGACGTTTACTCAGTCTTGTCTTTGAAGTCACTGCTGCACTTACATTGTTGTCTTTGCTTTCAACAGGACCGTTTATAATGCTTGGATAGCCTTCCTTGATATTGAACCATAAATGTAGTGGATTCAGTACATCTGCAAATTCCTGGGTCAATTTTTTTGCTTACATAAGTAGTCTGAGGCTTTACCTTTTTTATGTATTTTCTACTGTTGCTAGCAGCAGAATGAGAAACATATTCAAAAGCTGGGAGGAAGAACAAGAAAGCAGAATCAATGTCATGATAAATTGTACAGTCCAATATTTGGAAGGTTTAAAAGTTTAGAGCTCCATGACAGCAGTGCTATTGAAGGCCATTGCAATCCTAATGGCTAAGGAAGTTTCAGTTAGTTGTTTGCAGAATCACTGGGTTTGGGGTAGAAGGACCATTACCAAATAACTATCCGTCTGATGTTCCCTAGCTAGAATTTTGTATTTCTTCCTCAGATGATTATTAACAGATGAAAAGATAAAATGGATATATTACATTTGCAACGGAATGGGCAACAAAAATCTTGCCTTTTTAAACATGTTGATGAAGCAAACATGTTCAAGTCCATATTCATGAATGGTGGCCCTCATCCCAAATACAAAGATTCTTTCTTCAGGTGTAATATAGTTCTGCTTTTAATATTGTGTCAATTTTGCATAATTAGAAGTTGCAGTTTAAAATTTAAATCAGTGGGATACTTTACACTCATGCTTATCAGGGCCTTATTTTCAATGTTGACGTGTTTTCTCTAGGATAAAAGGAGCCGTAATCCAGCAAGAGGCCAGGCTTGCCAAAATTTACATATGCAATGTATTTTTTTGTGTTACAGAGTGCCAACACATTGTATTTTCATGTTTTTCCATCTTTGCAAGTATTTTGCTATGGCCTTGTCAAATTGGTGGGTGGCCTGAGTAAGTGCATCCAGCACCATACGTTGTTACACTGATCAGTTGGGCAATACCTGGGCTGAGTTTAAACACTGGGTTTATGGCCACAGTAGGTGTCTTCCATGAAGAGAATTTGAAGCTGTGTATGTATTCTCTCACAGGGGAAGATTGTCTCTTGGCACAGAGGATGAGTTGTTTTACCTGTGTATTGAGTAGAGTTTTTTGGAGGAAATTGTTTGATTACATTTTGTGTGGAAAATTGCATAGAACTTCGGGGCAGCTGCAGATTCATGGGTCTTGAACTGCTCAGAGGCAGCTGCATGGAGCATGAGGGATTTCTGCTGCCACCAATACTAAAAGAATAAAGTCATGTTTGAGAGGCTTTGTGTGTTCATGAATGTGTTCAGCTCTAGTAAAAGTACTTACTGTAGAGGCTGGTGCTGGTTTTCACAGAGGGAAAGCAGTAATTTCTGTAAGCAGCCAATCTTAACATAAACACTGGTCATTTTCACAGTACTAATTGGGGTATTAAGCTTGTTTTGCTGAACCATATGCAACAGATTGAGTTCACCTAAGGTTTTTCCAGCACAGATGACAAACAGCAAAGTATATGCAAGCATAGTTTTACTATATAGCTTGATTTAAGTTGATGATAAGCTTCACAATATCTTCTCACTGTGACATCAACTCAATTTAGAGACCACGACAAATAATATATAACAGAAATAACTACGAATGACTACAGCTGGGCAAACAGCTTGGTGAATAACATGTTCCGGGACTACAACCACATTTTCTGCTGTGGTTTCTGAATGAGCAGGGTTGGGGTATAAACATTGCCTGAAGGATTTATAGACATCTGCTTCTGTTACTTCTGTAGTCCTTGCCAACGTCACTACTATTGTGCTGTACCTACTTGGCTAACATGGCATACTGGTGTTTTAATTCAGAGTAAGATTGTCTTCTGTAGCTTTGCTCCAGCTCTAATGTACTACTGTAAATTGATAGAATTTACTTCTAGAATTTCATCACTGAGAAAACCCCACTTTCAGATTGATGCAAAGACTCCCCTGAAGGCTGGGGAGCTAAAAAGAGAGGAAGCAGACATGTTGATTCTTGAATGCATGCTATTAATAAAGCAAGCTGCATTGTTCCAGCAGCCATGTTGCTAACACAAAGTTTGTCTGGCATCACATGGTAAAAGTGCTTTTGGTGATAAATTTGCTCTGCTACCCTAAGCACTCTGAGGTACACTTCCATCTCTGAAGAAATTGAAATTCACTGCCATTGGAGTTGTTCTATGACTGGAGAAGACAGGCTGAAAGGAATGAATGTTATGGTTTCATAACAGTGTGTTAAGAAAGGAAATTATGAGACTATGAAACAGTAGGGATACACTTCCTGGGTTCCTAAAATAATTATTAAATGGGTATCTAACACCTTCAACCAGAAATATGCCAGTGTAGCATGAAATTCTTTGAGATAAAGCATGCTGGCCTAATGCAGTCCCTTGTGAAATACCTGATGGTAGAGTCAAGCAATGTTTAAACTGTAAGGAAAACAAATAAGCTGCTAGTGCAAAGGGCAGGTTTCTTATAGGAAGTGTAGTGTAGCAAATGTACATTCTAGACACTAAGATTTGCCCTGAAAGAAAGGTACAAAAATCCGTCCACCCAAATAGCAGCTATTGTAGCTGATTTTTTCAGAATGTGAGAGGTAAAATAGGAGATGTCCACTGGACAGCCAAAATTGATTCAGATTAATTAATCTGCTTTGAATAATGGCATATATCTATATTTAGTCCCTAACGATCCCATTTTCTTGCTTGCTCTTTCACATAGCCATCTTTAAATGCTCATTTGAAATAATTAAAGATATGTATTTTGGTTTTGTTATTTTATATGCTGTTCTCAGCTCTTGACTGGCTATTTTATTTACCACTTTCATGTAAGTGCCTGTGCTCCTTTAGCATTTGGAAGATACTATATGATCTGAACAAGCTATGATGCAGCTGGGACCAGAAAAATAATGGCTATGTTTGTGCAGTGAAGGGTCCTAAAGGCTGAAGGCCCAGCTGGCTTTATGTTCTAACCTGGCTTAGTATTACTAATTGGCCCTCTGTCATGGCAAGATTGCTCTAAGAGGAGCTCTGTTGCCTCCTCAGCCTGGTATGCCCCTCATACAGGTACCATCTCCCTGAAAGGAGAGCGGAGTAAAGGGCATAGCTCCATATAGAATTATTTGCAGAGGGAATTTCCTGGGCTAGGGAGAATATGTATTGAGCAAATTAAGGCAATTTTATGACCCCTTCATGCCCCTTAGTTTCTAAATACATACATTGATGAGCGATCTTATCTGGAACAGAGAAATAGCAGATTATTAAAGCCAGAAGCTAATGAATAAGCCAAAATGTTTGGCTTTGCACATTTTGCATAGTCTGCATATAAGATAGTGAGTTACATTCGCAATAGGAATAAATACAGAGCGTGTCACTGATATGCAAGTCTAATTAATTAAATTCAACCAGATAACAAGACAAAGCATGAGACTGTGTTATATCCACCCAAAATTCATGTTTCTCAAAACCTCACGCAAATAAATGCTATCTGATGTCGTGCCAGCAAATCTGAGTTGTCCTCGACTAAATAATTTGTTGGTATAACAAATTATCCTTAATGTTCTGTGGTTTGAATAATCAACATTATATCATTATATATCTAAGATACAGCTGAAGAACATTGTTTTAGAGTACAAGGGCATTAAATAACTCCATCTCCTCTCCTTCAAGGACAAGCTGCTGGCTTCTGTCAACAGTTGTACTCTGATAGCTCCTCTTCCCAAAGGCTCCGTTTTCCCAAGAAGTGCTTTATAAAAAATATGCTTGGAAATAAGTATTTTGAACTCACTGATGTAAGCTATCTGCAACTATGAAGTCACAGTGAACCAGCTGAAGGCTGTCTTCTTCCTAGGATGTAGAGAACTCTTTTAATTTTATTTTTCTCTATCTTTTAATTGGCTGTATAGCTAAGTGTCAGTTTTGGTGTGAAGGAGATACTTGTCTCAGATGGCTTTGTGTGTGGTTGTCTATTCCATGATTTAGTTACGCTCCATGTACAAAAATGTTTCGTGAACTCTCTTAACGTGTAGCTATCAGTTTAGACAATACTTCTTGTAGTCTCCTAAATGGTCTTGTGGGATCCAGCTATTACTTAATCCATGTGAATTTAATATCTGGTGTTCTTCAGTTATGTTGTGATTTGTGCAATGAACAACAAAACCAGCATGTTCAATAGAAAGTGTGAGGGTGAAAGATGATGAATATGGTCCTTGACTAGCGAAGAGGTACCAGTGTTCAGGGAGTGGTCTGCAGCTGAGAAGGGTTCTGCAAACACTGTATGATTTCTGCAGCAGTCTAGAAGCTGCAGAGGAGATAAGGTTGCTGCCATGCTTCCACTCTGCTCTTCCATCATTAGAGACTATTTCTGGCCCAAAAGACATTACTCACAAAATACAGCAGACAGATGAAGGCACAAAGAAGGGCATGCTGAGTACCTCAATTAAGGAGAGAAAGAAAATAGACAATGCTGAATGAAAGGGTTTGTTCAAGGTCTTAAGAAGAAGGGTAACACTGGGCAGCTCATTGAGTTAGGTCTACATCTCCCTTTTCCTGGAATGTGGTTAGTGTTAGTCTTTTTTTTAAAAAAAAAAAAAAAAAGTGCTTATGTTGCTAAAAATCTGAGGTCTTGATAATGCTTTGTAGTATCCCTTATAGCAGTGTTTTGGTCATGTTATTGATAGTGGGTGCACTGGTGGAGGGGAAAAGCTGAAGGAATATATACCTATAACTTGCCTTTTGTTTTTAGCCTGTATCATTCCAACACAAAACAGTTGCAAAGAATTTGTACACAGATGAAGTTTATGTGATGAAGTTGTTAAAGTGGTCTTGGCTCCACCCGGGAGCAGGGTTTGGTTTGGGCATGGGCTTCTGTGTAACCTGGGCAAAAAGTTAAGCCAGTGTTTTACAATGAGACTTATGGGAGTTAACCACAAAGAAAGCCTGTCCCTCTGTTTTCCAGGGAGTCCTTACCTTTTCTAATAGAAAATTCAGCTTTTTTCTTTTTATTTCACTTGTCATTTGTAAATGTACCTGCAGTCTTTTGTTCTTTATCTCTGCTATCTAATTATATTTTTAAAAATATTCAGGGCAAGGGAGTGTCTGTCACGAGAAGCAGGAGCACTGCGAAGAGTGAAACCCTAACTTTAGCTTGTACATTTAAGGACTGCTCAGCTATGAATAACCAGGCTAGAAATAAACAATACTGGGCTTTGTAATAAAACATAAGCATCTTATGCTTTACGAAAAAAAAAAAAAAGGTGCAGTTTACCCCAGATATTGAGAGGCATCAGCAGCTCCCTTTCTTTTGGCATCCTAAATAAGATGAATGCTCACTCATAGCAGTGGGAGGGTAACAATCACCTGCTTTAATCAAAAAAACCTTTACATTTCAAATGTAATCTAGAGCTAGGCTGGAGAGAGGGGAGAGCTTTCAAAAATCTGTGATGTTAAACAAAATGGCTGCAGCCTAGATGATGTAATTGGCTATTTTGGATTTTATCAAAACTATTTTTTTCTATAAAAGCTTTTTATCAAAATGGGAAGAAAATATATTTAAAACATCTGCTGTAATTAAGATTAATTGTCATACTTCTATTGTATTTTTGCTTCTAATCTTTTGAGTCACTTTCTGTCTTCCTACAGTACCTCCATTCTTGACCACATATATTCAGACAATACCTTGGCAGTACTTTTTAGAATAGAATCCTTTTATTTCTGTTGATTCAGAATTTGCCAATAACCTTGTTTTTATAGCATCTTTAGCACCTTGGATTTATAATGGTTCTGTGAACTGTAAATGGAAGGATAAAAAAACTAATACTAGTGGAATAATTTGTTAAAAGCTCCTGCATGGCTTACACTTTACTATCTCGTGTTGCTTGTGAACCGATGTCTCTTGTCGCTGAAGCTGGTGTGAATTTTGCTGCTGACTTTGGAAGGGGTAGATAGAGTCCTCATAGCTCTGCTCAGACCAGACCCTAGTGTTTTTAAATTGCATTCCTCAGTTGCTCACAAGAGGTTCTTGGCTTTCCAGAAGGTGACTTGGTCACTGACTACAAATAAAAAATGTATTTCACTTTGAAAATCAGTACTTGCTATCAGGAGGTAAGTACTGGCTTCATGCCATTAAGAACAGTCAAGGATTTAGCAAATCCATCTGTGCAACTCTGTTCTAATTGTTCGTGCATTGCTGTGAGTAATCTTTTACTGACAAATATAAAAGTTCTGCGATGTCATCTTTATGACTGCTCTTCCTAGAATGATCTGTGTGCAAGTCATGTCCTCTGCCTAACAAAGATCACTTTGCAACCTTCTCTTGTCCTTCCTTTCTCCTTACAACCCTTTCAGAACAACAACCAAAAAAAAAGATGTGATGTTTAACAGGAACAAGTTCTATGTTACACTCATTTCTGTTAATCTCATTCTGTTAATACTTGTTCTGTGTAAGACTGGCTATTAAGGATGACAGCATTCTTTGAGACAGAGAACAGAGTAACAGACCATACTATTGCTTTGAGGGCTTTCCTCCATTCATGATGTTGATAAAGGCAAATACTGAAAAAATTTCTCCCATCCATATTGTGACACTGTGATAGTTCCATTAGTATCATGATCGTTGCTGGTTTAATGTTATAGCTATCAGTGATTGTCTCTGGGTGAGAGAGATATTGTTGAAAACAAAATTTTATTAAATTAGGTTAATTTTATTTTGGATTACATGCTTAAACCCGAATGGCTGCTCTACTCTGGATTATTTTGCTGTCGATGTGCCACCTTTGTGATTACTCTGAAGGCACCTACTGTTAGTTGTGTGGTTTAATTATATTTTCCTGTAGATTTGGCTTGTCCACTACAGCTAATGCTAGGTTGGATTTTTTTTTTGTATTTGATGTAGAGTATTTCCTTTTTTCTCTTATTCCTACAGCAACCTGAAAGATACAAGATACCTTGCTTTTCTTGTTAATTTTTCAGTTCAGGTGTGGACACAGCGGGTGGCTATTTGTCTGATCTCTCTTGTTGACATTTTATATGATGCCTGCCTTCAGGGAAAACTACAGATTGCATGTAAAGCACATGAGCAAAAAAAAATGCTTGAGTCATTAAGCAAATATTCATCATCTGTTGCTTTAATTCTAAAGACAGAGAGAAAGATTGTTGGAGTCTAAACATCATTGCCTAAGAGTTAATATCTGAGGTAAAATTTCAGCTCTATGATCTGCAAGACACTGTGGCTTTTGGGAATAACATGTTTGGTAAAGTGAATGATCTGAACAGTACCATTGTTGTGAAAACAAACAAACAAATGGAAACAACCCACAAAAACAAATCCAAAACCTGAACACACCCATTTTTTAAGTACTTTCTGCTGCTGGTGACTTTATAAAGCTTAAGCCTAAGGATGCCCGAGTATATTCTTGAAACAATAGAGACATTCTTACTTATGCTGAGCAGCACCACTCATTTCAAGCATCCTCATTGATTAGAGTGGAATTATTCTCAGGGTCTGTCCCATTTCTCTCCTTCTTCCATCTTCCACTGTTTGCTAAATACAGAATCACAGAGTAGCTGAAATTAGAGGGCATCTCTGGAGCTCGCCTACTTCAACCCCTCTGCTCAAAGCAGGATCAGCTACAGCAAGTTGCTCAGGACCATAGGTGCAGGACTCTGCATTTCCTTTTGTTGATTTTCATTACATTCCTCTTTGCCCAATTCAGAAATCCATTCTGACTACTCCACTTTCTTGTTCTTAATATGCTTGGAAATGGTTTCCAGGATTATTTGTTCCACCTCCTTCCCAGGGATTAAGGTGAGGTTGACCACATTATAGTTCCCTAGATCCTCCTCCTTTCCCTTCTTGAAGACAGGAGTGACATTTGATTTCTTCCTACCCTGAGAAGCCTCCCCTGGTCACCACAGTGTTTCGAAGATTATTAAAATTGTCCTTGTAATGACACCAGCCAGCACCTTTGCACTTGGGGATGCATCTCACCCTAAATACCTTCTAGCCTTTTCCCATTCTTACCTACAACCTGCAAGTAACAGCAATTAATTAAATAGACATCTGTATCAACATGGCAACAACTACTTCACAACATCTTTTTCCCCTTAAAGACACAGTTACCTTGATCTGCTCATCCACTGAGTTATTGCCAAGTGGTATATTATCAGGTGTACAGTTTAAAATCTTTGACAAACGTAACAGGAAAAGTCAACCATTTCTCTTATTGCAAGGGGAGGTTGCATTTCTAATTTTATAGCGATAGTTATCCTACTGTCATTATACTTTCTCATGCTTCAGCACAGATTTATAATGCTGATATCATATGCCTCCTAGGCTGACTCTGAGAAGCAGATAAAATTCCATCCTTCTAAAGCCTGCAGGGAAGAACTAATTCAACCAGGTTAGTCATGATTTATCAGCATTTATCCCAATCAGCTTTTCTGACAAGCCTCCCATTAGGATATCACTACATTTGGAAGCAGACACAAAAATCTAGTTTCATTTCTCATTCTGAGATGTGCAGAACTTTTCAATTCAGAGACTACTGTCTGAATACATGGTAAAACTGACTCAAACTGTAACTGCTTCGGAAGAGTAGATATCTATTTCTAACAGCTTACCAGGGCCCCCAAGTGCAGTGTACAGCTCATCTGTGGCTAATATTAAGGATGCTACTGAGCATTCAGGTGGTGCTTCACATTTTTAGTGAATATTGATCTGTCTAATCTTTATTACAACTCCAAACCCAGCCTTTTGGGGTAATTAACCTTTTGTAAATGTAAGGAAATGGAAGCAAAGAAATGAAATGGTCTGATAACATGCGCAAAACAGTTTAAAAAACCAGAATTTGGGGCTGCCCAGTCTTTTTCCCATTTTCTTTCAAGCAAGCCATTTAAAAAAAAAAAAAATGTAAAAAAAAAAATCCATCATTGCACACTGAACAGTTACTGACTTTGGGGATTCTTGGCAGCAGTTTCACAGAAGTAGTATGTGAAGTGCTTCTATCATGTTCTGAAAAATGATTTGCCACCTGCACCTAATGATGGTTTTATTGCCTCATGTCCATGAGGGATGTTATATTCTGTGACTTTTTTTCTAGTTACTCCCTCCAAGAGTGACATTTAGAAAGAAGTAAATGTTCATTAAATAGAAGATGCAGTTCTGATGTGCTTAAGTACCTACATATTTCCTGAGAGCAGTGGATTTTCCTTGTTGGGGAGGTTGATGAGGTACAGAGCAAATTTAATGAACAGGTCTACTACTGCCTATTTTAATCTTTTATTATACATTACCTCCCATATGCTTTTTTTTAGGATTCAGCTTTTAATACTCACTGTAGCAAGAAGCACTTTTTTAAAAACTGGAGATAATTACAAAATTCAAATTCAATATCGTGAGGGTGCAAGGAGGCTTTTGAAACTTTGAATTAAGGGATCTAGCGAGGTTAAGGATTTTGCCAATATAGTTTATATCATCAGGCAAACAACAGTTTTCCTCAGATGTATGTGGAATCTAACCTGGAGAAGCTAAGCTCAATTTGAAGGATAATTCATTTGTAATTTTCCTTTAGTTCTGTCTCATGTGCAAACCATGACATTTACGTGAACATGAAACAACGATCCCTCTCAGGTGCAAAGAGCATTGTTAATATTCTGGAGAATGGTGGAGATTATTTGGTGTCAGAGTTCTGTGAGCCTTGAAAATGACGCACAGTCCCAGCTAGTTTCACTGCATCTTGTGCTTCGTGGTGGAAAGGCTGGAATCTTCCTCTCTAAGAAAGCCTGAGGTTTTTAGCTTTTTGCACCTCCGTCCTGCTGATGATGTCTGGAGCTTAAATACCAAGCAGGGTATCTGGAATTTAGCTATCTGGAAAGAGGTCAATCAATGTTTCTGAGCAACAGAAAATATCATCCCTTAAAACTTCTGTAGCTAAATGTTACAATATTAGCTGTACCCTTTCCTTTAACCTCTGTCTGAGAGCTTAGTTATTTAATAAAATGAGAGATCTTAGTTAATTAATAAGAGAAAAGCTTTTACTAGCTGGAACAACTTTTAAAACAGCAATAAGTATCCAGTTACCTGCCAAAAAAACCTGGAGGTAAGCTCCTACAACCAAATGAATTAAACGCAAAAAGAATAATGGAGTGTAAGTATAGCCATATTTGCAGAAAGTGTATAAATGGAGTTTCACCAGAAGCCATATCCCTCATCTGATTTGCACTGCCAGAGGATTTGCTAGCAGTATCTGAAACCCCCTCCCTTTTTCACCTCTTCATTTTCAGTTCTTATCCTGTGGTGGTATTTCATTTGTTTTCCAAAAAGCATAATTATTTTATGGTGCTTGAGTATACACTCTATAAAATGTTTCACAGAAACTCCTGACTCCCACTTACCACTCAGGCAAGGATGAAATATTTGGATTGATAATTGCTTTTTTAGTAAAATATGTATTTCTTTGGTTTCCTGGGTACAGCGATAAAAAGTTCCAATTTTTTGTAGCTTATGCAGGCAGTGTGTCTTACCTCTGAAAATTACATTTAACAGAAAAAGGGAGAGAGAATTAGGTAATTATGTCCAAGCTAAGTCCACTTTCAGAATGTGGGCTTATTTCAATAATGCTTTTTGTATATGAAATCATCATGTACATTTAGAACTAGCTTCCACCCACCCCTCCCTGCTCATTGTCATCCAAATAATTGGTGACTTATGAAAAATTAACTATTTTTTACTTTGTAAGCCATATAAGCAAACATTTTCTACTGGCAGAAGCTTGTATTTGTCCCTGATGGAAAACATTTTCTTCCACTGATCTCTGTAGTTAGGAACTTTCTTTTACTAACAGATAACAAAGCAGCATGCTACAGTCCAAGGGCTGCCTTAGGGCAATCTAAATATTCATTCACAGGAAGAAACAAATGAAATTAGACATTGTCAGATATTCAGAATATAGCTAATGCCCCAAAGCATAGATTTGCAACTCAAGAAAAATTAGTGTCTCATATTATAAAAATATTGAAGTGAATTTTTAATATCCTAAAGTTCAGACTGTTCAATGCCGGAATTGTGGTTCAGGCCATCAAAAAGAAACAAACCATCTAGAAATTGTGGTGACAGATTAATGCTCAGAATATTTATACCACGGTTGTGATTGACGCATGAATGTAGACAGATCACTCTGTAGATTTGCCAATGCTATTTCTCTGTCGTCGGTTTTGGGTTTGTGTTCATTATTGTAGAGCTTGAGGTGTCGTGACATGTGTTCCCAAGCACACAGTGACATTCTGTTAGCAGATTTATCTGAGAAATTGGCTACAAATTATTAGTGATCTTATCAACACCTTTTATTCTCAATTGGAGTAGTTCTTAAAAAATTTTACAGGGAAGCCTGCCTCCAGCTAGCAATGAACGAATCACTTGCAGGGCATGTAACTGGGCAATTTTGCATATGCTTAGTGGAGCAGCCAGCTAACATCATTCCAGGCAGCAGAGCATTCCACCTGGCATGCTGCCAAAGCTCCTAACTCTCTCCAGTCAAAAGTAGTCATGAGATTACGCATTGATAGATGCGTGTAATTACGTGCTTTGGATGAAATCCTACTTCTGCTGAAATTAGTGGCAAAATTCCCATTGATTTCTCTGGAAAGCAGCAACCTTGTTTCATACACCCGATCTAGGTATTTTATGTCTGAATATCCTTGTCTTGGCTTATCCTAGTATTTTAGCTGTGCACATACTCATGACGATTAGGGTGGCTATTTTCAAGACTGCGAAGACAGGAGGGAGGCATTAAACAATTGTGCTTTTGAGTTTTGCTATGGCACACTATCTGAATAAATCTGATCAAGGTCCCCAAGTTTTTTTGTGAGGTGAGGAAAAGGCTGTCATGGTTGCTTCACCCAAAGATCGCTGATTGCTTTTGGTCGTCACATCAGCCCTTAATAACCAAAATACCACGGTTCTGTTATTTTGTGCATCCATGATCTTTACAAATCTTCTCCAACATGCAAATTAAATTCTCTGTGAAATGTGTTTTAAGAAATAACAACACGTTGAATCCTATGCAGTGGTTTTATAATTATGAAATCATATACTAAAAGAAAATGAACTAAGAAAGCTTTCTCAGCTGTACATGGGAAATTGTTTATCACTTTTTGCTGCAAATGTCTTGATCAAGGAATGCCTTAAGCTTAAAAACATGGTCCTAGAATTGGTTCTTTTTAAGAGTTTAAATTAATTTTGAGGTGAAGATGTTTTTTCCAGTATGAGGTAGAAACTAGTTAACTCTTATTTGCTTAGAAAATGTCTCTGGAACTTTATTATTCATTTTTACTAGAGAAACTCATTCAAGTATAATGAAATACTCTTTATGTGACTATGAGCAGAATTGTTCTGGAGCTAGGTATAACAGAAGGAAATTATCTTCAGCTCTCTAGAATGGAGTTAATGGTCCAAATAAAAACAGAGTATATTTGAAAAAAAAAAGAAAATCCTGTTGTGCAACACAGAATTTTTCTTAGTGTGTGAATTTTCCATGGTACCTTATCACCGTTTACCGTAGACTGGTCAAGGAAGTTGCCTGTGGTGAGGATTCAAATGGGCTGGCCACTAGGCTGTATTTGGACTAGTGTCACTGTTAATGGAATAAAGCTGTTGTTATGTTAATATGATGAATAACTATGTGTTATGTTAATATGATGTTGATGTAGCAGGAGAGTGGCTGAAATGGGGCAGTGGTATGGAAGAGGCAGCATTTGTCAAAACCCAACACAAAACTTCACTGTGAGATATTTTTTCCTCCATTTTCTTCTACAGCTTAAACAGTGAAGTTGCTCTGAAAAGTGACTACCTATAAATGGCACCCTGCATTTATAGTCTTTCAACAAATACCAGGTCTGCTCTGCTTGTATGCTATGGGTCCTGCAAATTCAGCCTGGAATCTGCCAGGTCAAGGGACTCACACTAACTTGGGCACTAAGACCTATAGCAATTTTAGGGTCTGTCTGTGCTACCATAATATTTCCATTGATGTTCAAACTAGAATAAGCTAAAGGTTTGTTCACCACCACTACCAGCACCTACTAGAGCCCTACGCTTCACTTCACCCACTTAAAAAATAGATTTGAAGCTTGTCTAAGTTGAAAAGGAACTGAATTTTAGCTGCATGGTTCTATGCTGACCCTCTATTTGAGGGTAAGTATCTAAACAAAGGGTTGAAAGTCAGTGAGTTTACCAACACTTTAGCTTTACAGGTCCATCATTATCCCTGTTTGTTTATATCGGTCAAGCCTTGAGCTGAATCATTTCTCATTCTTTAGAAAATGGCTCCTGTCCTGGAAGTAGACCTGCCTGTACAGACAGTAGCCCCAAATGTAATTTTTGTGGCCTTCTCTGGATTTATATCCTGGAGTGAGCTGACAGGCATGAGTTCCTTAGTATGATAGGTACAATAGACAATAAAGGGTATATACGGAGAGACACACAAAAAAGGTGTACACCTTTATGAGACAGCTTCAAGAGCAGTAAGAAAAGAGAGAAATGAGTTGAAGGCTACCAGGAGCACAGAAGGGCATTTGCAATGACAGCCGAACTGAGAAAGACAAACAACATAAGGCTTTTGGTCTACCAAAAGAAAAAATAAAATCTTGTGAAGAACAGGTGAACAAAACATATTTTGTGCCTACTTTCTTTTCAGTATTGAAAAGCATAGAAAAAATTATGAATGACTGACAGGTATTTTCTTTGTAAGGAAATATGCCACAAAATAATTTTAATACTGATTTAATTAAAGCACTACTTTAATTAAAGCGTTACTGCTAATCAACAGTTAAAACAAAATCGGATATAAATGTATAATATTATTCAGTAAATACACTAGGTTCAGAAACTATCCTCTTTCTGGAAGCCAGCTATGTCTGGTAGCTATAATGTGTATTGCCTACAAAATGCCATGGATTGGGAGTGTTAGGGATGAAGTAAAAAGCAACAGTGACTTAGCTCTAAATTCTGGTACGATCTGTGAACAGCATTTCATTCAAAATTAGCATTAAGTCTGAAAATAAAGTACAGTCTACTATCCAAGAATGTTTATGCTTAAGCTGGTGGAAAGTTTGGAATCAGTGTCACAGCAGTTCATAATGTTTTTAGATACAGCATTGATCATGTTTGCGGCAGAGAGGTTATTTTGTTACCATCCTTCTTTAACAGTCCTGGCTTATGTCAGATAAAAAAAAAATAAAATGGAACAAATCTTTAAAGAAAAGAGCCTATTTTGAAATGGGAGCTGCTATAAAAAATGAAATATACCAAAGTGTCTCATACATTGGAGTTTGAATTATTATGGGCTTATTGGAAGGAAACAGGATTATAAGAGGAGTTTCCTGAACAGAGCACCTCATTTCTTCTATTAGCAATGATAATTCATCTTCACCTAAACTATCGTTTCGTCATTTATAAATAATCAAGGTTATCATGTACTGAAAAGAACAAGAAAAACGTCGAGTTTGGCATCCCAATTAATTAATGAGGAAATATAGCGAAAGACCTCTCCAACTGTACAGAAGAGAAAGAATGTAAGGATAAAAAAGGAAATAGCAATCCTGCACTATTACTAGGTAAATGAGGCTAGATTGAGAGATGGTCTTTTTTTCCTCAGTTTGTCACAAGCTCTTAGCATTCTTTAAACAGAAGAGATTTTGAGCATGGTTTTCTCAGTTCTCAGGAGAGATACGTGGAAATGTATCTTTTGTGTATGTTTTATAATGTCAATAATACATTAGTACAGTGTATATATATATAGGGAGTGCATACTCAAAAATGTTTTACTGATAGAAGTGTGCAATCAAAAACAGTTTGGAGACCACTGGGCTGGAGAATGATTATCAACATTACAGTTCCACAGCAGATATAATTCGTGATCATACAATTGACTGGTGCTATTGATCATGTATGGTTGCATGAAGAAACGGTGCAAATGGAATTAAATGAGACCCAAGACCTGTAGAGTTTACAGAAAAGCTCCTGTTGATTTTTAGAATATATGGTTAAAGATGTTAGAGAGGTGATAGAAAGGTTAGGATGAAAGAAAGTGATTTTCAACTCAGAAAAATTAAGCAAAAGTGTTTTAGGAAAAATAATGCAAATAAACAACAATCACACTGGAGAAATCTGTAAACCAGTTGTGCAAATGGAGAGTTATTAGATAAGGGAGAGTAGATTGAAAGTTGAAACAAAGCAGCACAAATGGCCAGAAAGATTTTGTGTAGTACTGTTGATGCGTGTATTATGGAATAGGAAATAATCATTTATGTTGACTTGGCTCCAGTATGGCAGTGTCTGGAAAATTGCCTTTTTTTTTTTCCAGGATATTGCTTTATTAGAAATATATGAACACCAAAATGGAAGGAGTTGGGGACAGTAAACTACTATGGGAACAATCACAGTTATGAGATTGCTTATAAAAACTACAAGAGTCATTAAAATGCAACTGTCCTGCTTGCCTATGTACAAAAAGGAAGAGGAGGGGGGCGATGACGACGTGGGAGAATGGATGGGGTGATAAGGCTTAAAAAATTCTGAGTGTCTCAGTGAAGAGAAGGACAAATGAGAGAAATGTTAAGCAAAGAGAAATAATTATTGCTTCTAGATAAAATTCTTGATGATGACATGGTGGTGATAAATTACTTAAATTTTGGTAAAGTTCATGGTGCTATGTGTTTTCCAAGCACATGAAAAGGTGTTTCAGAGTTTAATGTCTCAAAGAGGGACAACAGCTAAAATAGCACAGGTTTCCAAGATCAACAGAGAGTCTGAATAGGCCATATGGGTTTAAATAGTTATGTGATATCTGGCCTCCTCCCAAGCCACTTCAAAGTGGTTTTTGGGTTTCTAATACCTAGGTGCTTCTCCTATCATTTTATTAGAAAGTGCATATTATGGAAAGCAGACTTGTCTTGGCACTGGATCATTTTATAGTCTTGATTACAATATTCCAGGAGGAAAAATAAGAAATATACAGTCAAGTTATTTAAATGATGACTGTGTAATGCAAGGGTGACAAAAAGCAATCATTTCATTCTGATGCGTATGCAGACATACTGTTGTGTTGGATTATGACAGTCTGTAGGTACTGAGACAGCCTGTAACACACTTCTGTGTAGTGAGGTCAGGAAAGAGGTTGTCACCCATCGACTTGATATGAATAAGGTGAAGCACCTGTGTAACTGTTTGACGGGACTGGCACAATTATTTTTTTCCTAGGACATTGTTTTCCGACTAACTTGACAATCAGATCCAAGGTCTCTTATAAAAGTCAATTATTTGTCTTTCCTTGCCCTTGAGAATTTCATTGCCATTTTTCAAAGAGCAGTTGATTCCTGATGTATGTTTTCACCATGCAGTACAATTAATTTAAAATGTAAAGTAAAGAAACCTAAGTGAAGCATCTTTATAAAATGAAGCAATTATTTTCTAGTGCATTTAAGTCATGTTATTGCTATTGCATGACTTTTCACAGAGCTACAAGAGGAGAGTTGTATATGGTTTGAAGGCCTTGTGGCTTTTGTTATGTACTAGACAAATTTAGACAATAATCAAACCTAATTTGCTTCTGCCAGGAATTTCTCTTTATCCCTCTAAATAAAAGCTGCCTCCCTACACTAAGGACTGCTACACACAACAAACCAAATCAGCTTATCTTCTGTGGTTCCTGTGCCAACCCACTAAAAACATTCAGCAAAGTACATCTCAAAAAACTGGTAGTCTAACGCTAGCAATCCCAAGATGTCAGTTGTCTTGTATCATTATGTTGCAAGTGTTTCCTGTTTCTTAACAGGCTCCTATAATCACAACATCCTTAAAAGAAGACTTTTTAGGACATAAAATGACAAGATTCACAGTGACGTGATTCTGATCTGAGGATACATATGCTCGACTACAGGAAATTCTGTTTAAACGTAAGAAAAAACTTTCTAGCATAAGGATGATCAAACACTAGAACAGGTTGCCCAGAGAGGTTATAGAGTCTCCATCCTCAGAGATACTCAAAACCCAACTGGGCAAAGTCCTGAGCAACCTGCTGTAGGAGACCTTACTTTGAATGGGGCCTAGATGGCTTCCAAAGGTCCCTGCCAACCTCAGCCGTTCTGTGATTCTGTGAAAAAGCCAAGCGTTTCCAGCAATGAGATATTCTGTTCTACCAGTCACGGTATTTGTAGTTTCTGTATAATCTCTAGTATAGGGTCTTATACCCGTCTTTAAATCAGTTGCTCAGTGCTATCTGAAAACCAGACTTCGTGTTGAAAATAGTGAATTCTTTTATTCACTGTGGATTATTACTACCAACTAGCAATGGCCAGAAGATGATCACAATATGTACAGGCAGTCTTTTTGGTATTGACTGGGTGGCAGATAAACATCAGTAAAGAACATCCTTAAAGGATATTTTGGATGAAAAAGCAGTGCAAAGGCAGAATGGTATAATAAAGACATGCGGAACTTTATTTCACTGTATTACAGGGGGTTTTGTACCTTTCAGGATCTCATAAACAGTAAGAACATAAGAGCTGACAGTTGTATTTAGATGAATTAAGTAATAATCTATGTGTTTTGTGTAATGCATTTAAAACCTCTTTCAGATATTTTTTTTTTGTGTTGCAATGTACCAAAAAGGTGCAGAAGGGTAATACTAGGGAAACTATTTCTTGCTTAAGAGCATATGCTTGAATTTAATTCCCACTGCAAGTTTTCATGCAAAATCCAAGTGCTCTGGAGGTGGTTTCCCATGCCCAGAAGCCATTCAAAAATAAATCCTTTTGGTATGACCCACATGCCCTCTGTCTATCTTGATGTGTAAAGGAGGTTTCCAGAGATTAAACCAGAGGTGTCAAGGTCCACATTGATACAGGTAAACTGGCTGGAATTACATTTTCTTAGAAGTGGAGAAAAGGTCTTGAGCATTTCAAAATTGTTCAAATGTTAAGTTCATGAGATCCTTAGATTCTTTGCAAATTGCAGTTATGGCCTCCCTTGGCCACAAAAGAACCAAAATCACAAAATGTGCAAGTTAAGGGGACATATCAGACTAAGTCCATGAGGGAATTTCTCTACCTGACTGAGAAACCTTTTCCTTCTGCTGTGAGCTCAGGCCAGAATGATCAGTACACATCCCAATGTTCTATACAGATGGTGCTCTACCATTTTAAAGCATGCGCCTCATAAGCAGTGTAGCCTTCTTTTACATTCTCCTTTTGTATCCCTGTTTTCTTACCTGTGTCTAACTAACCTGCCTACTCTGCAGATTCAGCAGGTATCAGATTAATTCTTCTGCTGATTTAAGTGACAGTATTTTGAGGTAATGTTAGTTTCAAAGGGTAATAACATCAGGGTGGGAATCTTGTTACTTTTATTAACTAAAAACTTTCTGATATTATCATATTAAACTTGTTAGAACCACATGTAGACGTGGTACTTGGGGACACAGTTTTAGTGGTGGAGTTGGTACTGTTAGGTTTACGGTTGGATTTGATGTTCTTAAATGTCTTTTCTGACCTAAATGATTCTATAATATTATGAAAAATCTGTTCTCAAAGATTGACTGCTGAGTTGAATATGCGTCTTGGACCCTTAGTGCTGCTTACATTTAGGCCTGATTTTTTCAAACCCCTGCCCTTGAAAAATGCAGGGTCCAGCTTTCCATTTTTGCAAGAACGGGTTAGACTCTCTTCTGCTAATGTAATTACACCCTTCTAAAGCAATTCCCATTCATCTTTAAGCTGATTTTGTTTGGGTTTTTTTAAAGTGAACTGCACATGATCACTTCCCAGGAATTTTTGAACTCATGAGACAGCCAGAAGAGGGCAGAAGTTGTAGACATAGTTATGTTCTTACAGTTTTTGTGAAAAATGGAACCTGGATAGAGTAGAAAAAAATAAATCATAGTTTTCTAAGGGTCAAATAGGCAGAATTGAGCTGATGTACGTGCTGCTGGGGAGCAGCTGGTATGCCAGTCAGGAAGGAGACACTGGCTGTCCAACTGTTATTTGAACTAAGTATTGCATGTGCTGGGTTTTGCCTGGCACATGTCATGGAGATGCACAAAAAAGCTGGATTTCCTGTAGCAGGTGAGGGAAAGAGGAAAATACATATTCACAGGGGCTTTATTTGTCCTACTGCATATAGAATAAATTGTCTAATGTATTTATCTTGATTTCATCCTGAGAAGTAAGGAATAACACTCTCATTTTACAAGTTTGAAGTTTAGGCACAGATGGATGAAGTCACCTCATCAGACTTTACTTTGTTATGTGCTACAAAGCAGGAGACTGAACCCCAGACTCCAGAGTCCCAGATTACTGTCAGAACCACTTAACAGAGCTCTAAATATTTCTGATGGAAACAACCTCTCGGCCACAGGGTAGAGTCTCAGCTGGATGGTAATTCCATCCAGTTCTACTTTTGAGTCCCATGCTTTTTAATTCCACATAAGTATAATATTTTTTGCAGTGGTATTGTTCAGATTTGGGCTGATAGAGACCTCAGAAACATTGTTGAGTATTGTCTTTGTGGGAACCAGTTGCATTTTAGTTCTGTTAATTCTTTCCAAAGGATAAGTTTGTCCACTTAACCTATTGCTAGTGCACGACGGATACTCTATTGTCTGCTGAAGACACGTGAGCTAGTTAATGGAAAAGGTCAGTCAGCATCTATTAACATTAAAATCTCGTTTAGACCTGCTGATCCCCTTGAGGGTGCTTTGGTTCTCATAGCACACTGGGTTTTATACTGCTTTTCAGTGTTTGGAACCAGGGGTGTTTCATCACTCCTTTTGAAAGCTAATAACAGCACTAAAAGGATGAGTTAGGAGTCATGGCACATGTAGATCACTGCTGCTACATCTGGACTGCTGTTGAACCTCACACCATACCTGCTTCTCACGCTCTTTTAACTTGTAGCAAGTCTCTAAAAAGGTAGAAGAGCTATGAAATAGAAAGGCTTTTTGTGTGGCTGCAACACAACTTTCTTGGCTTCTTGCCCATCTTCCAAATGGACAGAGCTCCATCATGAACAACCTACAGATACCCTACGTGGCATTTCTGGTGGTCAACTATCAAGACAGCCAGCTAAGGCTCACATGTTGAAAGGAAATCTGGTCTGCATTGTGCTGTTACCAGACAGTAGGGGTATAGGCTTTAGAAGGCATAGCCACAGTATCTCCTGTTTGGGGTTTTGGGTTTTTTTTCCCTATTGTATTTTTTTAAAAGCCAGTTTACTAAGATGGACAGATAAAATAATGATGGAACATTTGTGAATTCTTTTGGTTTAATCAAGCATGCAAGTTAAACTGAGGGCAATACTGGCTCTGTTCCAAATTCATACATATTCAGGTGATCTGTAGAGCTGAAGAAATGTTTGGAGAGGTGGTGCAAATATGGTTCTGTACTGGCCATAGTCATCCACAATTTCTGTGAACCTAAAAAATTATGCATCCTCTCTGGTAACCAGAAATTTCCTTGTGTATTCCTAACAGAAAGGCATAATTATTACAAGATATCTGTTTGCTGCTTAGCTGACCTTACCTGACATTACAAATCAGTAAATCACAGGCAGATGTTTCTGTGTCACCTTTCTTGGGATATGAGTTCTCCTCTTTACGTGAGCAGTTCTATTTTAGTCCAGTGTAACCTACATAGTTATGTAAATACTGCACTCAACACCACAATACGTCTTCCTAAAAGAACACCTGGTACAGTTCCTAATATCTGCTATTTCTGTTTTGTTCACTTGACTTTTCTGTATGCAGGTAGATGAGGTCAGCTTTGTTTCAGTAGATTCCAGGATTTCTTCTTTGTTTAAGCATATATTATATTAGAAAAGTAAGGTAAAAAAAAACTTTTTCCTGAGCATGAAAGTTGATAAAGTTTGTAATGAAGTTTTGGATTTCTTCTAAGTTTCATCCTCTGTCCTGAAATGTCCCCAGGACATCTGTCTCCCATACAGATGAGTATCTGGTGAAGAAATATATTATTACCTGTAATACTTGTCCTCAATAGTCTCGGTTAGTGACCTCATCCTCTGCCTTGAAGCTGTGGAAGACTTTTAAATTGCTGAGACTGTGCTGTTGAATGAGCTGAAGCTAAGGACCTCAGCAGGCGCTGAGGTGATGTGCTTCCCAAGGGAAGGCAGTCTTGCAGAAACCCTTTTCCAAAGAGTTGTGCTGTGCTGTTCTGTAACAGCTGGTGTTTCCTAAAGGATTAGCCTCTACAACGCTGCACTATTGCACGTACATTGCATTGGCAGTTCATTTTTACCTCTATTGCTGAACAACAGCTTCTCACGGTAATACTCACTTCAGTGTTCATTGTGGAATATTTAAACTTGTGTCTGACACTGCATGTTAATAATAGCATATTGATATAATTAACTAGATTACTTCTTGGAGATAAAACTTTAGGTTTTTGCCATTTTCATCTGCCACGTGAAAGAAAAACAAAAAGAAGATCTAGAGTTTCAGACTTAAAATAGTCTATTATAGGGAAACCCAATAGCATGACTACTTTGATAAGTATGCATGCTTGTATTTTTTAATCTATTTTCCTCTTTTTTTCCATTTCTCTGAATGTCCAAATTAGTGTTCTTTTCTCTTCTTTGAGTCTAGTAGCTGGTTGACCTTTCAAACTGCATAGCATAATACTGCCTGCTCTTTAACACTCAACAATTTTTTAAAAGCACCGAAGCATAATAATGCAGCATTGTATTGTTTCATGTTTCTCATTCCTACTGATTTGTCGCAATAATCTGTCATATGCAGAGAATCAGACTAGAAACTGATAGACTTTGCACCTCTATAAAGTTTAGCAGCACTGTGTAAAAAAATGCTCTTTCACTTACTTCTATGCCCTAAATCTGTATCCTGAAAAAGTAATTCAGCAGAACAAAAAAGAGGCATCCTATTTTAGGCCAACAAAACAAAATACAGTCTTTAACCTGATACATATATCAGACCAGCTCTCACTTCCTTTCAAACATGTTCTACAAAGCACTTATAATCATACAGAATCTAAAAGCATATTGCTGAAACATAAATATTTGAATTTTTTTTCATTTACTGTGGTTTTTCTAGGAGTGTTTTGATTTATTTCCAAATGAGGAATCAGGGTCTTAGTCACAATTGGCATACTTGACAGTGTTGCCTTAAATGCTAATCTGAGTGTTGTCTTTTTTGTATATTTTAAGAAATAAAACACAGAAAACTAGGCACAATTTCTGGAGTTTGCTTTGCTGAAATTACAGGTTAATATTATCTGAATTTGCAAGTTGATTTGAATTTGAGCTGTGTGAAATGTTTACAATGGAACTTGAAGCTGAAAATATATCTGGTTTGAGTATTTGAAGGAAATAGTCTGTGTGCATACATTTCAAATAAACCTGAGCCGAATCATGCATTTGCATTGAAATGTGAAGCATTTACTAGCAATTAAAATGAAGGCAAATTCAGCCACATTTAATAAATTTCATTTTAAATTTTAAGACACATTTGAGCCTAATCCAGGAAACAAATCTCAGCTGACATAAGATGGTATTGTTCCACTGAAGTATTAATATGGGCATTTTGCACTGAAAGTTTAGGTCTGTACTCATTTGTACCAGCTGAGAACCTGGTCCAGCATATTGAAAACTGCACCCACAAAAACAGATGTGAACATGTGTTTACATGTAAACATCTGAACAGATTTCTGTGGTAGAATCTCATGTGTTTTCCTCACCACATAAGCTTAAAATGCTTTAATTTAATTTTTTTTTTCTATTTGTGGCTGAGTGTATTAGAAGAAATGTCCTCTCAAAGACACCATAGTACAAATTGAACTTCCCGGCCTAAATAGTGTCTTCAGATTCCTTTCTGGAAGAGCCCCAGCACATGGACTACCTGAAGTCGGCCAGCTGTGCCAGTACTTCCTAACTGTACTGGAAAAGGCTAGCTGATGGCATGCTGTGCTAGGGAGGAACTGTTACATTGGACGTAGCAGCCAAACAAGCTGAAGTTCCCATTCCTGAATAGAGGCTGACTATTAGAAGTGGGTTGCAAATCTGGCCATGATCCTTATAGTTCCTCATGCAAAAATAGGGGAAATGTGAAACAGCACCTTCCCTCACATTGTGCACAGTATGACCAGTGATGCTAGAGTTCTCAGGAACTACTTAAAAGCAATTCTTTGTAAATCTGCAGTCTTATGCCTTCATTTGCAGGCTGGTTGTAATGACATGCTGAGGAGAGTGTTAGTAACTGATGAAAATTATCTGGCATTATGTGCTGGACCTGAGATGTGAGATATCCTGCATCCTCTGTTATACTCAAATAGAGCTCCCCTGCATCACGAGTAGTTTTTAAAGACATTTCTTTTCCTGACTTCCTCTAAACTGTAGTATCATTCTCCCGGCACAGTGGGTGGATACTGAGAAAATCAAGAAGCCCTTGGGAGAAATAAATCCCAGACAGGGATGTCAAAGCCAAACACGAATAAGAGTCTAGTCTATAGCCTGTGCTCACACTCGCATTCATCTTAGAGTTGGACTGGGGGAACAATTAGCAACTAAAGGAAAGATTGAATCAGTTAAATTTTCATGCAAAGGCTGTCATGACACAAAGTCCTACTTTGCCGTCCAGAGACAACGTGGCACTTTGCTGCAATACTGTTAGGAACAGGAGTTTAGGCACAGCTTCAGTTACTTTAGCAGATGTATGCAATATGTTTCACTTTATTTATTTTGAGAAACACATCGCTTAATGGGTTGTTTCCTTGTGGAGTCATTCAAATAACTCACAAAAGGCCAGAAATAAAATCGTTAATTAAGATTTAGATAATAATCTCTATTAGGGGACTGTTTGCAAATAGTAATTTAGGAGTTAATAAATGACAAATAGATGTTAGAAACTTGTTGCATAAGCTTATGATAAGCATGAGTAAATCTCTTTTGTAGAGTCTTATAAATATTACTGATCAAGCTGGGGAAGTTTTATGATTGAGCTCATGAAGATTTTTTTGTCTAAGATTTGTTGGTGTCTTTGAACATTACATCCAGTTAGTTCCAAAATTAAGCAAATGGTTTAGTAGCTAATAAAAGCTACTCAAAAAAGAGAAAAAGGTCCCTCAGAGATTTCTACCATGAATTTAACCCATGAAGAGCTAGAAAATCTAAAAGCTTAGGATGCTTTTTGTCAAGGAGTTCAGATGCAGCTCTGTCTTGGGGCCTGACTGATTTGTAAAATGTTGAGTCCTTGAAAGTGTCATCAGGGCTTAAGCATTGCTATTCCTTCTAGATTCTCCTTGCAGTATGGTAACAGCACACTGCAAGGAGAATCTAGAAGGAATAGCAACCATGCAGCAGTGGAGGATGGAGCTCCAATAGCTGATGATCAGGAGTGCCCACTACCTCCCACACTTGGCTGCTTACGACACAGGTCATGTCCCCACCTGGGAGACACAGTTATGCCACCCTTGGTATGGAGTACATGAGTGGTGGCATTGCCAAGCAGTGCTGCTTCCTTATCCACATAGTCCAACAGGCCTTTGCTGTCCAAGCAGCATGTCTCAGGCTGGCCAGGTATCACCCTGTTGCTAGCTGAAAAATATTGTAATTTTGCTGCTGTAGTGTTCTGATTCATACATGCTGTGATGATGGGAAAGCTCTAGATCATGAACTTTGCACCATCTCATCAGCAGATTCCTGGGCAGCTTTACTTTACAGAAGATGGTGTTGCAAAGGCAATGCACTGTAATCATCTCTGTGTAGTGAAGACTCCATTTGGATCACTAGTGTAGCAAACACATGAAGAAGAAAATTAGATGGAGACAGTAGCCAACAGGCCAGCTGTGCTAAAAGCTGCAGAGAAGAGTCCAAAACATCTGACGATAGTCCCTAGTCCCTCCTTTATTTAAAATGTGAATTACACCCTACTGCACCTTCTCAGCCTCCACTAATACTGATGCTATTCAAAATGTCAGGAGCAGAATAAAATTCCTCTTGACTCTGCCCTGCACCATACATTCCTTTACCCTGTTTCTTTGTTCTGTGGGGATATGGGGCATTTCTTTGGATACTGGATGAATCTGCTTGACCTGCTAGTGTGTGAAAATCCCTATCTGGACACCAGTAAATGGCCATATGTTTAGATTTTATTGTGGACTTTGGAAAGGTCCTTTGTTTTTTTCTTTTTATGATGCCACAGGACAATTTTATAACCGTAATGAAACACTCTAGGCTGTACTTTGTTGCCTCATAATCACAGTCTTTCTGCAGTTGAGGACTCTCTTATCTATCTGCTTTGAGTCTCTTATTTCAGCCCATACATGTGATTTCGACCAAACAGCAAGCCTCTTCGTGTCCAAATTCTCTACACCCTATTATACTCAAGCTTCTTTGGAAGCACCTGCAAACTTTGCCGATGTAGAAAATCAAAATCAAATTATAGTTGTCTTATCATTCTCATTAGCCTGTGTCCCAAAACAGTTTGGGGTACTAATAGACATGTAGACAGCTCAAACTGGTAAATGTTTAATCTGGGGGATTTTTGAATTGCTTTCCTAGCAAACAAAACTGAAATAAGCCAAGACTCATTTCTTCCATCTGAATGAATATGATACTCCCTGCAGGACAGTTCTGATTTTTGAGTAGTTCTATTCCTAATTTATGTGTCATTCTCCAGAAACAATTGTTGGGCCAAAATTGACAATTGCGTTGGTTTTAAACTGTCACGATTCTAGCAAGCAGCCAGTCTTGCTAGGCTGACTTCATTAGCAGTCTTGCCAGGATCTCAAGCCTTAAGGATCAGAAGAGTCACTTAAGATTCCTATATGTATTGTAAAGTAGTATTTACTGAACACTGCATAAATCCATATCTTCATCTGCTTAGATTTGCTTTTATATTTAATTCGTATGAAGTGAATTCACATTTCTTTCCAGATGTGGTCTGACCTTAAGCTAGGTTGATGTGGGACTGAGATGCAAAGATGGATATCTGCCATAGAATTATAGTTTTCAAATGCAAGGACAAGATCTTCTTTCAGAATCAGTTGATCACTCAGGTTTGTACTCAGTTGGGGTTTCTCTGGAAGGGTGTACTGGTATCACAAAAGTACAGACTGCCTTTGGTGCTGATGACACCTGACTTAGGACTGCCAAAATATATGGGCAGAAAGTCACATCCAATATTCCACACACTAGAGGGTATCTTTCCTCTAGGTGAATTAGACAGAAGAATGGCTAGTTTGAATGGATTCTTAAAAAAAAAACCAAATCACCATAATGTTTGTTGTATTCTGAAAGTCATTTGTGTTGACTCTGAACCTCCTGAAACTCCTCTAAATCTAACCTGCCCTTCATGCTGACAAGGGGATTCGGTTTGAAAATCTCTGGTTTTATCATTCAAACTGTGGAAGATTGAATTAACATTGCATGTCTGACAGAGCTTCTTGGACTGAAAGAACTAAGCCAAATACCGGTTTTATCATTTGCTTTGGAAAATGGAAACACTAATTATTTATGAGGTTGTGCAATATTTCATGACATGCAATTTAATTTCTGTTGGGTCACATAATTACATTACAGGGGATGGAATTTGCAAATCCAGAGTACCAATCCAAGCCCATTCATCCCAAAAAGCTTGGATGATTGGTAAGGATAGACTTGGATTTTTTTTTTTCCTTTCTGATCCCAACTTTTAATGATTTATATATATGTTCATGCATGTGCGCAACTGTAAGAGAATGCATATTTTCTTCAGCTGTTTTCATGACGAATTTCGTTAAAATACCCTCTACAATATAGATTTTCAAAGGGAATAAAATAGAACAAACTTTATGTAGATATATTGAAACGATGAGGTCTTTCTGGCTTAGGCTGCTTGTCTTTACATAAAATACTTCAAACAACACTGAAAAAAAGAACTTGGACTGAAAGTTATTCTTGGAGGTTTTTTGTATTTTTTTTTCCCCATTTCAGATATTCTGACCTCATCTGGAGTTTCTGCCTTCCTTCTGACACCAGTCTTATTTGTTAGAAAGATGATACCGGTTAGATGCGAAATCAGTGTGCGAAAATGTTATCTAGTCATTAAAATGAGCTTACTAAACAATACTCTGCTGAACCTTGCAGAAACAATTCCATATAAATATTATTTTCTTCCATAAAATTATAGCTGGCATGATTTAAATTATTCTATCCTTTCTTCCATTTGTATTGTGTGACCTGCCTTAACTTATGTAGTATCTTGTCCCAAGGTAAAAACAAACACCAAAAAAAAAAAAGTTATCTTTCTAAAGGTCATGTCTCTCATGATTAATGTGTTGTTTTGAACACAAATATCACTTAGCAATTATAAAGTGGCTGCAGCTACCAAATTTTTAAGAGAGAAAGGGCTTGCTTATCTATTTATTTAGAGTTATGCTACCCAAAGCAATTTGGAGAATGAATGTTTCCCACAGGCATCCACACTTCATTCACAAATCAGACCAAAAAATTGTAAAGGCCATGAGTTTTTTTCTATTTTCATGCTGCAAACTGTGATTTCAACCTAACATTTCCTTCTGCCTTAGATGAGCGGCTTCTGTGTTAGTTGTTATTCCATTGTTAAATACTTGGTTAATAACATGGAAGGTGAAGGGTGAATGCTGATAGAATATGGACAAGGGCAGAAGGAGCTTTGTGTCCCTAGTGATCATAATTACTTTCTTTTTTTTTCTTTTTGTCTCTTTATTTTTTTTCCCCTTGTACAGCCTGGAAGTGCTGCACAGGCTGTCCTGAAATGTCAACTGTCTGTCAATGTCTTCTATCAAGGGTCAATGAAGGATCCACTGTCAGATGTCTATGGCTTAAAAGTAATGTGCCTTAAATTGCATAACACTGAATTAAACACTGGCCATAAAGCAAGACACTTAAGACCAATGTGGAATGTAAGGTTTTGCTTCCTAATTATTTTACAGCTACTTTATTTACTCTCTGTTGTACATACTGGTGACATAAATTAATCATAGAATCATAGAATTGTTTAGGTTGGAAAAGATCTTTAAGGTCATCAAGTCCAACCATTAACCCAGTACTGCCAAGTCCAACACTAAACCATGTCACTGAGCACCAAATCTACATGTCTTGTAAATATCTCCAGGGGTGGTGACTCAACCACTTCCCTGGGCAGCCTGTTCCAATGCTTAACAACCCTTTTGGTTAAGAAACTTTTCCTAATATCCAATCTAAACCTCCCCTTGCACAACTTGAAGCCATTTCCTCTTGTCCTATCACTTGTTACTTGGTTACAACCTCCTTTCAGGTAATGGTAGAGAATGATAAGGTCTCCCCTCAGCTTCCTTTCCTCCAGGCTAAACAACCCCGATTCCCTCAGCTGCTCCTCATAAGACCTGTTCTCCAGACCCTTTAGCAGCTTTATTGCCCTTCTCTGGACACATTCCAGCATCTCAATGTCTTTCTTATAGTGAGGGCCCAAAACTGCACACAATATTCGGGGTGTGACCTCACCAGTCCCGAGCGCAGAGGCACGATCACCTCCCTACTCCTGCTGGCCACGCCATTTCTGATACAGGCCAGAATGCTGTTGGCCGCCTTGGCCACCTGGGCACACTGCTGGCTCATGTTCAGCTGGCTGTTGACCAGTACCCCCAGGTCTTTTTCTGTCTATAGCACTGCATGGGGTTGTTGTGACCGAAGTGCAGGACCCGGCACTTGGCCTGGTTGAACCTCACACAATTGGCCTCAGCCCCTTGATCCAGGGTGTCCAGATCCCTCTGAAGAGCCTTCCTACCGTCACACAGATCAACACTTCTGCCCAACTTGGTGTCATCTGCAAACTTACTGAGGGTGCACTCGATCCCCTCATTGAGATCATTGATAAAGATATCAAACTGTCCCTAGTACTGAGCCCTGAGGAACACCAGTTGTGACCTGCCACCAACTGGATTGAACTCCATTCACCACCACTCTTTGGGCCTGGCCATACAGACAGTTTGCCTGCACTGATACTAGAGTGGGTACTACCTGGCACAATAGCAGACTGCATGATGTAAATGTTACTGGTATTAGTAGTCAAAAGAGCACAGGCTTGAAACTTAGGCATCATGGCTCTGTCCCAGCTTCTGGGTGACCTTAGATAAATTGTTTGTTTCCTCTCTACGTCACAGTCCTCTCACCTAACTGGTGTAGAGACCCAGTGTACCCGTAGCTGGATAGCTGCAATAGAGATCCAATACATCCTTTGGAGACCTCTGGTTTAAAAGCTGGGTTTTCTTACTCTCTTCTAGTTTCACCAATTATCACCAATCAGTATTTTTTCAGTTATGTGTTTAAAAATCAGAGTAAGCAGACTTGGGCTGGAAGGATGAATATGTTTTCTTAAACACTATAATTCTAGTACTTAGAAATATGCATTGCACTTTTTTTTTTTTGCAAAGGCTGGATATGAAATACCATTTGCTGATTTCTCATCTGTATAATTAAAGCAAGCCGTTTATCAGAAAGGTTCTTGTGAGGCTTAGCTGCTGTGCTACATCTTCACTGTTTTACATGTATTAAGAATTATCTTCTAATTTTATCTTGTAGAGTAAATTTATAAAAAGTCTATAGAAATTATCCTGTTGTTGATTTATAGTGGAAAATAGGGTGCATTTGGGTTTTGGTTGGGTTTTGGTTTTTTTTTTAAGTTAGTACTTACCCAAATACCTGTGCGTTTTCTAACTTGTATTATCTGTAAATACAACTAAACACTTCTAGTTTCTATCAGATGTTGTGAAGCTATGCTTTTTTTCCTCTAGATTATTTTGAATACACTATGATAATGTTCTACTTTCTCAGGACCCTTGGCAAAGAAACATAAGGGGCCTGCCCATGTACATCCAATTGCAGACTTAATTTTGAGCTTGCTTTCTCAATTTATTGAGGAATTGGATTCTCCATTTGTGGTGGGCCTTACATATTATGCAGCTCTCTGTGAGCAAGAATGCAGTCCAAATTCACGTTGATGCACCATATTGCTAAACAAACTGGCTCTGCGTAACTTTGATATCGGAGGTATGGCTCTGCTTCTGTTTGCACTTCTGTCTCTGACAGTTACTATAGGAATTACTGAATTTCTCAGTAAAAATTAAATCAACAAAAATCTGGTAATGCAGTTAGCTTTCATATTAAAATGGATAAAAAAGTTTTCTCCTGTTCTGAAAAACTGATCTTCTGTATTCACGTGTTTATTTGCAAATACTCAGTATTGTTATGCTATTTTCTCAAGCAGGAATGTCCAGGATGAGTTTGAATGCCATCAGGAACACCAAGGATGATTTTAAAAGCACCAACTCTACTACTGCAAGGTACCTGGAGCATTACTCAGCAAGTGGCAGAAAAAGTGGTAACACTGTCCTATGCACTGAGAAAGAGCTCAGCTGGACACACTGATTGCTGAGATTGTCAGCCTAACAGTGCTGGTGACTTGGAAAATATCTTCCATGTTATAAGAAGGAACTTCCCAAATAGAAAGGTTTACTACTATGCAAATGCGATTCTTTGGGATTGATTAGAAGAAGTGAGAAAAGATTTCCTCATATTCTTTTATAGTTTATTTCACAGTCTTATCTTCCTGAAGCCTTTCTGAACTCTGTCTTTGCTACTTTGCTGAGAGGTGGTTGGTGTATTTGTTTGATAAGACTCCTGAAGGTGCCAAAGTAGAGGAATCTTTCGGCTGTGAGTATAATTCAAATTCTGTACAGAAAGTGTATTGACTCTCCTTTCACTCTGCTTTAACTTCCTCAGACTGAAATTCTGGGTAGTGGTAGAGAACGCAACTTCATATTTATCTTGTCCTCTTACCCACTTTGTCTGAAACTCTACTGGCCAGTGAGGAAAAATTGAAGGAACTGGATTTTAGCCCAAAGACAAGACAGCTGAGACATGCAGCAGGCTTTAAATATTTTTAAAGTTTCTGTGAAGAGGAAAGGGAATGAATTGTTCTTCTGTTCAAGTTGAGAAAAAAAGTAATATGCTTAAACTGGAACAAAAGCAGATTTAGGAGGAACTTTGTAGAAAGTATGCTCCAATGACAAAGATAATTAAGGACCAGAATAGATCGCATATATAGGCTGGGGAAGCTTACTCACTGGAGTTTTTTAAGGAGTGATTACAGAACCGTATATCAGAAATGCTTTGGTTGATTTGGGGAAGAAGGATGCTCCAGATGATCCATTTGAGTCACTCTTACTTCTTTGTAGGATTTAGCAGTAATTCCCCTAAAGAAAGGGGAAAGACTATGCCAAGTATCTGCAGCAGGATGACATTCATATTCCAGTTTAAGACAGGGTGATTCACTTATCCAAGTCTAGCTCCCATATCATGGCAGTAACAGAGGGCTCCAAAAGTGCTTAGTGTAAGTACTGTGTGTGCATCCTGTCAGCCATATGCAGTCATGTGCTAAAGTAAAGAAAACTTGCACAGCACTAGCCAGGACTGGACTCCAGGGAAATAGAACCCAATATTTCAAAGTACAGCACAGCAATATTTCTTACACAACACACCTTGGGAAAGTGGTTTGTGCAAGGTATTAAGGAAAGGAGGCCTACATATGACCAGGCTCTGCATTTCCAGGCTAGCGAATCCCAAAGGGCAAGGTGGGATTGCTGTGTTTGAAAGCAGTGAGTCTATTTGCCATGAAATATGTGAAGGGGATATTCAGGAGTTGAAAATACAGCTGTAATCAAAATCTTTCTCACAGACTACACAGCTGTAGTCAAACAGGTCAAGTATTCTCTGCCACCTCCCATCAGGTGCTTGCAGTGGATATACGATGATTGCTAGATCATTGACTTTAAAGTAGCAAGGGTTTTTTTAGAGTATTTGTTGGAGACGTGTAAAATTTTGATTTACAATAAAGTATTGTCACTTTGAAAAGGATTGGAATTATGCACATTTATATTCAGTTGAAGAATGCGATAGAAATTCTCAGTTCATACAGTTTTGGGGTTTTTTTATGTTTGATGACATTGAGTAATAAAATTGCCTGATGCCGCAGAGGATTAATTTAGTTTGTTTTTATAAGTAGCAAACAATTTTTAACTGGAGGTGAAGGGGTTAGTTAGTCCATAGAATATGCCAAAGTCACACAGTGTTAATTTAAAAAGTCAATTTAGTTCATTTCACTAGCAAATATTCTGCCTCCAGGAATTATCCTTTCTGTGAAAACTGTTCTGACTGTTTTCTATTGTCTATTAACATGATGCTTTGAGGGTATTTTCTGTAGGAATGTTCAGACTTAGAGCGGTGCCCACCTGCAATGATCTAGCTAACAAAGCAAATTTCATTATCCTCTCAGTAAGCATTTTAGTTCTTTATTGTTTTAACCTAACCTGTAAATCAGCCAGAGCAATCAGTTTTAATGACTCCTCTAAGAGAAAAACAAACAACAATGGAAAAGCTCTGGGTTTTTTCAGTTTAATCTAGAAAGAGAAGAGGCACTGCATTTTCCCTCATCAAAACCCCTGATACATAACCAATTCTCATTGCTTGCCCTGTGCTAGAGGTTATGAGCTTCCTGAGTATATGCAAAAGCTGAGAAGTTGTTTTTCTGTGTTGGCTGTGAACAGTCATCATTCAGCAATCTGCTCAAAGGACTGCACCAACAGTAGGGAACAAGATGGCTGTGGTCCAAAATACTCCAATTCTGGTCATTACATATTTAGTGATACACAAATAAGTTTGCATCAATAAAGGACTGAGTTTGCTTGCACTGAAACCCAGTGTATGATTTTTCAGCTTAATTCAATTAAGCCATCCTTTTTGCCGAACACCCCTACAAAAATGAAACCAATGATTTGTTTAGATCTGGAGCCATTTTTTGTCTTGGTTCTTGAATTGTAAAGATTATAAGTTACAACTATGGAATAAAAAAATAGTTGAGATTGGAAGGGATCTCTGGAGGTAATCACATAGGTCTTACAGATGTTCTAAAAGTAACGGGTTAAAGTAATTGCATTCTAAATCTCGTAGTTTACTTAATTGTTAGATGACTATAAGACAATATTTTGAGGCTTCAGGCCACTAGCCCTGTTTTTAGGGAGAGGAGGGAAAAGTACATTAAAATGACAGCCTAAAAACTGGAAATAATGAAGGAAGAAAAGAAAGGAGACACGGATTTAAGGACCTTTTTCTACCTGAGAAGTAATATGGTAAAGTAAATTCTTTCCAATTACACCAGTTGCTCTAATAGTATAGTACCTTCTCCCATGAGTGTCTTCCCTGTGTCCTGAGAACAGTTGCCTTTCGACACTCCTGCCTCAAAGACAGCGTTTTTACACATGAAAAACATTGTTAACAGTGTGAGATTAACAGGCTTATTCAGTAATAGCAATCAGTGTATACTGTTGTTACACAGCAGAAAGAGTCTTGAAGCACATTTCTTTTCAGGCTTTGCTCTTCCTGCTTCCTAAGCCTTCTCTCTCACCATAATACTTGAAGCAATTCTCTATCACTAGAAAGACACGATTTTTGCAGATGGTTCTAATGTATTCATGTGTTAGTTCTAAGCTATTGTCTGCCAAATAAAGGCTTACAACCAAAGCATGCCTCCCTTGCCCTCAGCAGGGGCACTGATTTGAATCTCTTATCTGTTCATTTAAGGGTCTTTACAAAACCTAGAGGAACAGCAGTGGCTGAGCAGAGATGATGGACAAGTGAATGAATAAGCCCTCTTTCTAGAGGACATCGTACTAAAAAGTTTTTAAGAAAAGCATTTCCTCCTAAACCTTTAGTGTCAGCACTAGATCACAGTTGCTGTATGAAACCTATTCTCTACTAGCATGATGTTTTATATTCCAGTGATGGTGAATCAAAGCAAATTTCAATGTTATTGACCATGATCAGACTGGTTATGGATAATTATAAATCTCTTTTTTTTCCTAGATGGTTGTTTAATTAAGATATAAAGGTGCCAGATCAGCTCTCTAGGGAACCTCGGAGTTGTCTAGGAAAGCAGGCACATAACTGCTATACTATACCATTGTCTACATGCATGGTTCGTCTTTGCAATTTAGTATCTTCAGGAACACATAGGATCAGAGCACTTCATGTTGAACAGTGTGGCAAATATAAGAAGAGTTTGACAACTGATAATTAGCTATTTGGTTAAGTTTCCTTCCCATCATACATCTCAGCATGAGTCTGCTATTAGCAAGGAGTAAAGTACCAGTCCACAAAAAACTGTAGGCTCTTCTATATCTGTACATTATTTCTATGATGACTGATATATTTTAATTATATTGATTTAATTTATTAAATTGTCACAAAATAATTAAATTATTTAAACATTTAAAAGACCCTCTAAGACAAAAGGAGATGTGGGAAAACATAAGGAGAAATGTATTTATATCTAACAGTTTCTTCCATATCATGATGCGCAATATGTATTTTATTTGTGTTATGTTCTTCAGAAATGAAATGACTATGAGAAGAGAGAGTCCTTGGAGAGGAAGAGAGATTCTTCTGCCCTTAGAGCTATTGAACATACTATTGGGAGAGCAGCTTCCAGAGCAGAAGGGCAGACAGGCAGGGGAGGCCAGCAACAGGAATGTCTGTGGCACAGTGGACACTGCTGAGAAGAAACAGGGACAGATAACCTGCCAAAAGTGTAAGATGGCGGAGAGACATTTCCTGGCACATAGACGGGACTGTACAGTCTGCCAAAACCCAAAAAGTGACTGAGTTGCATTTAAACCAAGCCTAAGAGGATCTATCCACCAAAGCCACAGTAAGATCTTTGTTTGCAGAGGTTTCTATGTTTATTCTTTGGTTTTGATTTTAACAGTTTGCCTTTCTATTTGTACTTAGAAAAGAACTAGCTTCTGCTTTTGAAAGCCTTTTGCATGTTTCAAGGGGGTTCAGGATGATTTAGTGATGAAACTTTGACTTCTGCAGGGTCTTGTGGTGCACCTTCTCAAGCTGTTCAGTGGAATTACTTTGTCAGCTCTTCATATTAACTCTTTTACCGTCCATGAAACCATGGTCTTTCAACTAGTAGACTTGGCATCTACTGTCTGCATAGCAGCAATTCTGCTGAAGTGGTAAGTACACGTCTAGTGAAATCAAGCAGGGCATGCTGGTGAATTAAGGTATTAATTTTCTGTTTTCTCTATTGGTTGGGAATGAGATTTTACTCTCCTTGTGTAATGCCTGGAATTATCACCTTTTATTAATAATACTGCCATATTTCTGTGTCGCAGTAACAGAATCAGACCTTTTCTTCTTTAATCTATTTGCTTCTTTTTTCTTTATGACTTTGAAAGTCACTTTAGTGATGGCATTATGGACAAGCTTTTTTTCCAAACTATTCAAGCTAGAACCAGTATACTATACTATACTGAGTTAAAAGCATGGGCTTCATATAAACAGTTCTTTGAATTGCCCAGTTTTCAATATCTTTATATTTTTTAATGTGTGCCTGGGAAACTATAATGCTCTGTATATGGATGTATTAATTTACTAATGCCTTTGAGACGGCTGATGCAGCCTCAGTTCACGTAAAAGAAGTAGTTATCTCAGATAAGCAATAAATTCTAACCTACCTCCATAAAAGCTACTGGCCAAATACCATAATTATGACAAAGATGAGTAACTGATGGTTGGTCATCTCCAATCTATATTGTGTTTCATCTTTAGAAGATAAGAACCTGCTCTGTTCAAATGCTTTATTTTAAAAGTGCTCGATCAGCCAAATTGCATAGTAAAATGCAAGTACAAACTGTTGGAGGGGACTGAAAAGAAAACTTGTTTTTATGAAATGCTTTTGGTTTTGCTATGCTGGAGCCCATTTAGATTCACTTTACACTCTGCTTCCTTCAGATTTTATGGAGCTTTTACTTTCATGACTATGAACAGCATCTCTGTCAAAATCCATGTCATAGGATTAGGCCTGTGGAGGCATTTTTATAGCACCTTCTTCTGGATAGCTGTGAAAAGAGGAGTCTCCACAGTATAGCTTGAGATCAGCTAGACAGCTTCCCATTATTAAAGTGGTCATGCCAGTATACATAAAGGAATCCAGTGTTTTCCTCAAATCTCTGTCTTTCTGAAGCAAAGACTTTCCTGATTGTTCTATTGGATGTTCCCTATTTAAATGGCCTCAGGATAAACAAATATATACTTCCATATGACTCCATGAACTTCTATTATTTGACTTAAAAAGACATGAAAAAATTCCTAGCTCTAGCCTATTCAAGTTATAATTTGTTTTTATAGGTAAAATACTTAATTTAGCCGATACAATACATATATTGTAAAACAAAATACAGGATATAGCAGAATATAAGAAAATTATTTAATGGAAACACAAAGTTTGCCAGCATCAAGACTCGCAAATAGAATTGATTATTCAACATGCTGCATCTTGTTTGGACTGAATGTTGTTCACGAACATATAATTGGACTGAGAGTTTAGGCTTTGTTATTTTGCAAATACACAGCTTCAAACTAATGGGTAAGCAAACACCAAGTGCCTTCAGTGGTGTGAATACATCAAATGAACTTACTTGCTTACTGTCTCTATTCTCTCACATGGTAGATACTCCTTGAAACTTGAAGGACTGATAAATTTAAATGGAAACCCTTTCTTGTGAGACCTGTGTAACCTAGTCCTCAGGAGGACCAGCTAAGACAAGGAGGCTATTCAGCATGAGCTTGAAGTTGATTATGACAGATATAGGCATTCTGTCTAAAAACATGTTTGAAGTGAAACGATTTAACCGCAGTAGACTGAAATCTGTCATTGTTACCTGAGCTTCTGTAATAGTCTCTAGACAGCCTTTAGAGAAAAGTGGTTGAGTTGTAGAAGGCACAGTTTCCTGAAAGCCAAGTTTTTACTGTAAAAGATTGGGCAATCAAAGCAGTGCTGGAAAATGCAATCTGGCCTCTCTCGGGTTGCTAAATAGCAGTTTACAGTTAAGCAATCGTTCTGAATGGGGAAACTAATTTGATTGCCTTGCATGATTTACAGCTCTTGGTTCTCTTTCATTCAGTCTGTCTTGAATTAGCTATTTGGTAGTCACAGTTCTTAAGCAGGGATGGGTGGTAGTCACAACTAGGATGCCCTGGAAAAATTACTTTTCTCCTTTAAAATAGCCCAGCTATAGGCAAGATGCTTACATATCCCTATTAGGGATTTGAGGACTTGGATATGAAGGATATGGGAACCATCAGACACAGTGAATGCTTATAGTATCTGCAATGTTAACACAGGTAAGAAGTATATGTACGTAAAGCTCTATTAAATGGGCATGACTGAACTTATCATGGTGGCGCCTAGAGCATACAACGAACAATGCATCTTAACGTCACAATACCAGGGAGGGATCATCTGAGAAAGCATACATGTGGGTGTTTTGCTCACTGCCTGAGTAGATGGGAATTTTGATTGCATGCAATATGGATGGATTTGTTAAAGCTTGCCTGGGTCAATACATCATCAGCAGTATTTCAAGCAAGATCACTTGTTTAATAGACCAGACCTCCTCTTCAGAGCATAGAACTGGAAAAGAATGATGTTTTTCTATTAGCAAACTATTTGTAGGGACAATTGTAAATATTTTGTACATCTATGTGAGATTTAGGGGAAAAATAATCAGAAAACTTTGAGACAAGAATTATTTTCACTTTCCAGTAATATGACAAAACCATAATCTATTGCTATTTCTATTTTATCTTGCTATGTATAAAGCTAATACTTTTTCACATTTTTTTGCTTCCTAAGAAATCACCTGCAGTACTTGTTAATTGTGAAGCAAATCAGCACGTTAATAAGCACAGCAGAGAGAGCGATAGGTAAATTCAGGGGTCCTATTTCCAGTTCAAAACAGTGGATGCTTTAAATATGTGTTGGGCTTATATCTCTTCACAAATGATGGATTGTGGGGAAAATACGAGGCCAAAGAGATGGTCCTTAAGAATTTACTATGCTATAGAGGAGATATGCATACATCAGGTGTGTCAGACTGCTCCTATGACCTCAGGTGATTTTTGTTCGCATTGCTGTTTTTTAATATTACTGTTGTACAATGGGAAGGTGCAGCTAATCAGATGTGTTCAAAGGCCTATTTCACCTCAACAAAGAATAAGTTTCTTACCCTGTATTCTACACAAAAATATCTGTCTTCCCTTAACATCAGCTGTCTCTGGTAAGAGTTTTGTGGTTCCTTTAGTGGGCAATCCTTTTGGTTGGTGATTGATTCAATTTGCCATAAAGATTAGGGTCTAATGACTGAGGAGTAAGCCAGCATTGCAGCGTGGGGTGTTACCTTCAAGCATGAAAGAATGGAAACAATTGAAAATTTCCTGATCCAAAAGTGGGAGTTGTGTTTCAGAGAAAGTCATGGCTCTACGACACTGTTGCCCTATAAATTGCAAAATAATTCATTGTACGATCCATTTTTCCTTTAATAAGAAGTGAAATTTATTTCAATTCTAGCAAATAGAGGGATGACTGTGTGGAACACAGTGCTCATTCCAGTTATGTGATTCATTCAGTCCTGTGTTGCATAAAAATAAAAATAGATGCACATCACACTGCCCTCTGTTAACTTTGGGCATCCAACCCTGTTCTGGCATTGAGGAAGCTGTGGTGATCTGCTAAAGTTGCAAGTTTGGTCCTGTCTGCATCTAATTTGCACATTGTGACTTAAACCATGGATTCTAGAGTGCTCAGCACTATTCTTGGTAAAAATTATTTCTTCATAGGAGTTACAGTTTCCATTGTAGTTCCAGCAGCATTGCCCATTGGCACCAACAGTTTGTGCCATTAACTTGATCAGCACAAGTATGACGGGAAATGATGGTTTGCTTAAACAAAATAGAATCACATTATTATGAAAGCTTAGGGAACAACAGTCCCTAGGAAGGTATGGTTGAGATTTACATCTTCTAGCAGAAGTAATCTCTCTTGGTTATGACTGCTCTTCAGTTACCTCACTTAGTTTCTATGTCTATAGAATACTGTCACTTTTTCCTCCATGACTTGTATTTATTCTGATGAATAGTTTCAACAGAGAGAGTCAAAGCATGATATGTCATCCACTCAATAAGTATTTTTAAGGAGAGCTTTATTTCTCGTTTAAAGAAATAAGGAAAATGCCCATTATTTAGATGAGGTCTAGAACATATTCTTCTCATCATGACTGTTAAATGAAGACTGTTGTTTTTCTAATTGTTAGAAAGTTATTTTTCTTACTTGCTGGAAAGTGTTAAGCAAAGATGAAAAGGCAGAACAGTTTCCACCCAGCAGCATGGTGATGTTCCATGTAGCTGTAGGTGTGTTCTGTCTTTGAATGTGAGTGAATTGATAGCTATAGTCAAAGAAATGGAAGAACTGAAAACTGCAGAAGAGGCAGGAAGGGGAAGTCTGTTGGGATGTGTTGGGGACTGAATGTGTATATCACTGTGATCAAAGAGTACCAAGAACTCATTGCAGTCTGATGATTTTTGGCAATCATCAACTCGTATTTCTGAGACGTTTCCAGATTTCCTTGCTAGGGTGTTCCTGCTATTTGAGAGCAGCATTCCTCTAAATCTATGGTACATTTGCATTTTTCAAGATCGCCCTCCCCTACCTGGTTTTCCCTACTCATCTAGAAATTCAATACAACTGTGACCTAACAGCCTGGCAGATGCACGTTACTGTCCTGTAAAACCCCTCTGTGTCTGCCCAGTCCATTTGACACTATCAGAAATCTTTTCAAGAGCTCAGCCCTGTATTTATATCCAAACTAGGACCTAATCCCTTGCCCCCACTGCCCTCCAATATCTATTCTGCTTTGCTAAAAGACCAGATCTGTGTAACGTTTCTTGCCCTCAGCATCTTACAGAATTTGAGCGTTCACTTCTAGCTCAGGAAAGAACAGTGAGGAGAAGAAAACACTTGCTGTGGGATCCCTGGGTCTGGTCCTGCTGGTCTTCTACATATCATGTGCAGCAGGGTGCCAGCCAGGGCTCTGCCAAGTCCAGAGCTTCCATGTCGGTTATTCTGCATCTATCCATCAGATATCTCTCATGTTCCCATCCTTCCTATCCCTTTTCTGGTGAGAAAAAAAGAAATGCAGAGAATGAGAGCAAAAAGGAGGACATAAAGCAAGGGTGCAACTAAAGGAAGATGGGATTAAGGTAGAGGGAAAAAAAATGAAGAAACTAGAGTACTTAATGTTTCATTCATGCTGTAGGGCAAGGCATGGATCAGTCCTTGTGTTATCCAAACTAATTTGCCTTCCTTTAAAATACGGCCCTTTTATAGAGATAAGCTTGCTTAATCAGAATGTTATTTGATGAAAATATAGCTAATTATAGTGCTAGTTCAGCGAGCATTCTCTTAACAGTGCGTTGTTTGAAGAAATCTGTTTTGGTCTGTAGCATAGAAAAGGTACAGTGCCCTGTGGAGATTTTCTGTGGAGCTTTTACCCATTAGTATGCTAGGGAGTTGCTTATTTCTTCATTCACTAATCTCTCAGCTGGACCTCCATATTTACCATAGAGAAATACTTGTAGCTTTGGATTTATTCTTTATAGAAGTATTCACAATACATGTAAATAAGGTTTCAGTTTTGAAAAGGATTTGTTTGCTAGCTGTTGGTCACTCTTGTCCTTTACTGTTCTTTACGTTGTTATTTTCAAAATCAATGTCATGTAAAGTTAGAAATGTAAGTATTTTGAAAGGATTCTTCACAATATGACACCTCTTAAAAGCTGGATGTTGTCACAGGCAAATACTTAATCAGAGCTTAATCAACAAACTGGAAGAATCAAAATTAGTTGATGATCAAAACAAAATATAAATTTATTTTCTACTTGATTAGAGTGGCTTGGGAGGTTGTGCAAATTAAAAGCTCTTGCCCAGCTGGAGTGAAAATCAACCTTTCTTCCTATTTTCCAGCCAGGAAAAATGTTTAATAGCAGTTCAACAGTCTCTGCTCCTGAGGAAAGGTAGGAAGAAGATTAAAGGAACAAAAATGGCTTGTGGAAAACATCTGATAATATGAAGAGCTCTACTTTGAGTGTGCCAATTTAAGCAGGGCTAGGGGTGAGGCAGGTCAAGGGGGAAGTGGTCCAAGGAACCACTGTTTTCTTGCCTACCACAGAAAAAAAAGCTCTAACTTTTTAATTATTTTTTTTTTTAAAGGAGAAACAATAGAGGTGGGGAACATCTCTCTGCATCAAGACGTATTTTCCTTCAACCTAAATCTGGCTTTCATTATGTCCCATGGGTAGGAGTTGTCACAGTAGATCACTTAATCCCATGAGAAAGGATGGCCCCTTGTATTGCAAGTGTGTGATGTGAGGAGCAAGATTGGCCATCCTGGCAGATAGAATGTCTCTAGTAGGTATGTAGTGTCTCAGATGCAACTTTTCCCAACCAAAATATTTTGGTCTGGGCCAAAATATTTCAGATTTCAACCTAAATTGTTTTGTATCTGTAAGTTCATCCAGAAAAAGGAGTTTTTCAATAGACTGGTTTTAGGGCTACAAGGGATACAAGTCAAAAAAGTATAAAGCAACTGTGAAACAGATCAGAGTTGCTGTATATCAGACTGGTGATGCAGAGGGAACGTAACATATTGCATTAATGAATCAACTCATCTGAAGTCTTTCTGTATTTCTATTCCAGTTATGTTCATCTGCTTATCAGTCCATATGGGAGGAGAGGTGTTGACATATAAAATCTGCAGTGAGTGAATTAGAATTGAGCTTAATATACGTTAAACAGTTCTTTAATTATTTTTAAACTATTTTAAGCAACTTGTATTTCCCAGTTACTGCTGCCACCATAGAAAGCATGAGAAGTCCTCCAGAATGTTGATGCCTCAAAATTGTCTCGGTTCAGGGAACTGAGAGGCCATTTCTAAATCATGAGGTTAAAATAATGCTGGCTGCTGCTATTCACAAAGACCTGCACATACCCTCATTGAAGCATAGTAAAGATCTAGCTATCTGACTTTGTAGTCAGATAAAAGTCACAGGAGAAGGACTCATGGGATACTTTTTCATCAGTCACTGGAGAATTAAAGAATAGTATTTTCTCTGGGAAAAGTAATTAAAGGCATATTTATAAATAACTTACTACTATGCTTAGGGTGGTGGAGGGTATTGTTGGAGACCTTCCCCCTTCCAATTATATTTTACATAAAATAATTATTTTTCTTTTAAGAACACATCCAGTAAAATGAAATAAAAATGCAAAAGCTGTCAAGCTTACAATTGTAATGGTGCACTGTGAAAAGCGGGGAAGTGAAAAAGGTGTCATATTGAGAGAGACATCTAATTTCTAAGTCCTGAAATTTAATTTTGGCTTCACATATTGCTTTTACCAATAATAGAAGAAAGGGGGGAGGAAAAAAATAAGATAAATTTGTTGGACAAAAGTTTGTACATCTCAGAAATGAGAAGCAAAGACTTAGCAGCATATAGCCACTGGCTTTTCTCCTCTAGAGGCAGGGCAGCTTCTCACTCAGATTCTTAGTCTAATTCTCTGCTTTCTGTATCTCAATGGTGTATGATGAGTGATAACACCTGTAATCCATCAGATTAGTAAAAGGAGGCTAAAATTTTTCAGAACTGTGTCGTTTTTCAAGGTGCAGGCAAGTGAATGCTGTATAGCATCAGCTGCTGGGCATACTGCAGAACACAGCACATTGCAAAAGAGATCAGCCGGCCTGCTGATTAAAAAAAAATGTCAGGACCATTGCTAGATAGAAACATAAGAAGTAGAATAAATTGGATGCAAAAATATGACATGGAAAGAAATAATTATCTATTAAATGAGAAAAAAAAATATCGTCTACTGATTTCACATCAAAATATCCTGGATTATTAGTCTTCTTGTCAGTTCAGCTGCCTCCGATTAAGTACACATCATATGTGTAATTATAAAGATCCTCAAAAATTCACTAGGCATAATTATTTTGGGGGAGAAAGATGTAGCGTTAAGTATATTTCAGATTTTTTCCTTTCTCTTTGCATCCCACCCTCTTTGCTCTAAATGGTTTTCTTTTAAATGCCTAAATCTAGATTTCCTGGCAACATGGACATTTTATAAATTAACTGCCTCTGCCTAGCAACTGTTGCAATGTTTCAGGGACAGTTAATGATTTATACAACTCAAAATGTAACATAGAGAAAACCTCACAAGCCAGACTGGCTCTTACATTATCCTTGAGAGAACTCATTCACATAGAAAGCCATGCCACTGAGAATCTTTTCTAAAACTCAGATTACCCTTTCTGTTGACAGCTCAACGTTCTAGCTTGGAAAAAGTGTGACTCTTGACACCCCTTCAGCCCTTTATTGAAGTTTCATCTTTGAGATTTACAGCTGTATTTGCAGATCACTCACACATTTTTTTTTTAAAAAGTAAATTTGTATACAGAGTTGCATAGTTGCCTTAACTCAGACAAATATATTTAGTTTTATTAATTTTAAAATGCCATAGCAATCATCATAGGCTTGCAGTTTTCCAAGCATATGGAGTGAACCAGACTTATTCTAACAGGTAATCTTCCTTGAAATGCAAAAAAGCAATATGTGAGGAGGTACAAATGTATAAGCAAACAGGTCAAGGCAATGACAGGACGGTAAATTGTAATGCGTTTTGAGGTTAAATGTTGGGTATTTATTTTCCCTTTTTATTTTGCCACTGCTAGTTGTATCCTTTTTGTCACATATTGATTTTCTTCTAGGGCTGTCTCTGTTTGCATCCCAGCCCTCAGAGTGCCATGTAAAGAATACTCAGAGGTGTCTAAATGAAACACATAAGCAGGTTGAGAGTGCAGATGAATTAAGATAATTTGAAATTAAGAAGCTCTTATACAAATAGATCTAATCAACATGTCTTGCTTGAGCAGAGGTTTGAATGTTGAACTATAGGAGTCACAAACATTTACGTTTTAATGACATTAAGTAGGACATGTGGCAAGACCCTTGAACTTCTGTACGACAGTCTTTGTCTTCAGAATGGAGTGCCTTAAGGACATGAGAAGTTATTCATATTTACTGATTATAACGATTTTACCATAAAGAATCAGTCAGGGACTAGAGCACACCTGTGACAGAAGCTGAGCGAATGCAGAAAACAAAAACAACAAACCCAAATCCTGCAATAAATGCCCCTGATCTGACTTCAGACAGCAAATTCTTAAAGTTAACGTAGAGCAGTCGTATACCAGCAGCCAAAGGACAATCAACAGTAAGACAATATCCTTCAGTATGATTGTCTCGAGAGCTTCGGAAAGGCAAGCCATTGAATTCTGACTAGACAGCAGAAATCAAGAACAGTGATGAGTAAATTGGGATAAGGCTGAGTGCAACAGAACCTTACACAGACATATCCCACGCACTTTTGGCTATGGCTGTTTTCATTATCATTGCTTTTTCAGTTACACTAAACTTACCCACAAATGTTTAAAAAATGTGATTAGAGTTTCGGCGCTAGGCAGAGGAAAAGGAAAAAAGGCACTGTATCAGCCTTATCTTTCTCTTTTAGGTTTCATGCAGCATTCATAGGGGAGCTTTTTGAAAAAGAATCAAGAGTTCAGTAAAAATGCATTCTAAAAAACCTGTGATGAGTCCTGAAGCTACCCTGTTGCTTTATACCAGCTAAAAACACACGCTATTACAAGGAAAGTAGTCATGATTGTATTCTGCTAGCACCATCTTCCAAAAGGGTGCCATATGTCTATGTCCTACCTAAGAAAATAGCTGCCCTCTCAAGCCTGCCAATAGGTGAATAATTTGTCTAGGTTGGACAGCAAGTCTGTGAAACAGCAGAATTTTCTTGTAGCTCTGTGCTTCAGAAACACCCCAAGAATGAAAGGCAAGGGTTGAATGAGACTCCAGTTAGTGGTGCTTGAAAAACAGTCACAGTGCATATGTGTTTGAGTCCTTTAAGGGAAGCCAGTTGCAGATTTATGGAGGGTGCAGGCTGGTATCTCTGCAGCAGCTTTTTTCATGGTATGACTTAAAGTAGATCCAGCAATGTTACTAGGGCTAGAGCTGCCAAACTGGAAGCCTACACATGAAGCTGCAGAAAGGTTTAGAGAATAAACTGTCTAGCTGTTTAAACTTGCAAACAATGTCTACTTTTAAGTTTATGGTTACGATTCAGTTTGGTCCAAGCACAACATCTGTTGCCGTAGAGATTTTTAGTAGTAATTTCTCAGTCAAAGAGCTAGTGCCCTACCAGATCGCCCTTCTTGGAACACTTCAGTTGAGAAGGAGTCAGCTAAAACAGAGCAGAGTGAGGGACAGTTTTCCCTCTCTGTGAGCAGTAATCTCTTAATGCTTTGAAATGCTTTTCTCAAATCCTCTGACTTACAAAATGAGGTGGTTGTTGTTGTATTTCTTAGCTTGTCCTGGATGTCACTACTAACTATATTATTAAGTCTTTCAAGGGAGAAAAAACAAACAAACAAACAAACAAAAAAAACCAACAAAAAAACCCACCCAACCTTCAGATTTTGAAACAATTCCATCTTTATTTGGCAGTTGCCAAATTTACTTCTTTACAGCTACCTTGCAGCTTGACAATGTGTTAAATAAATACAGTCTGTGTTTCCAAGAGGCTTTAGAGTATGAGCAGAGGCAAATATTAAAGTCCAATAATGTAGGAGTAGAAAAACTTGGGGACCTTAAGAGCTTAATAAAGGCAGGGGCTTTTTTTGTCGCTGGCATTTTCTTTAGTATTGTGTATTTTATTGTATCACTGTGGCATGCTGCTGATGCTAGAGAAGTAAGAAACCTGAAGACTCCTGGTTTGCATTGCCTCTTCTGATCTGTCAAAATTTCTGAAAATAATAATTCAAGTAGTTACTGCATACAAATTCTCCTTAGCTTGATTGAAACTCATCTCTGTGCAAGAGGCATTTGTATCACTTCTCACGGATGCCAGATTTTCAGTGCTGTAGGAAGCCATGACAATGAGGAATAGACTCGAAAGAAGTGGCAGAATATTCTGCCTGAGAGACGATGGGGTTTGTGTAGTGTCAGATACCTGTTCTGTGAAGGGGTGGATGTTGTGAAAAGGAGTAGTTCTTGCAAACTGTCATGCTGGGCTTGAGACGTGTCAAAGTATCCAAGGAAGTGAAGCTCACAAGAAGGGAAGAGAGTGCTACAGATGTTAACCATACCGAGTTTCCTTCAGAGTACTTAAGACTGGCTTGTAGCGCTTGGACTTCCCAATTCAGGGAGTCCTCTGTCAGTCTAATAACCTTACTGATAAGGCAGGGACAGATACAACTCCTTTCTCCTCTTATGTGTTAGGAAAAATAGGGCAGATGGAAGAGCAGTGGAGGGGATGACTCTGCCCTTATTACACAGTGATACCTGGAAGAGAAAGGACAGTTACGGGACTGACTGAATGAAGCTGATAGATGTCTGCAAGACTTAGGACAATTTCAGTCTTTTATAGGAGTTCTCTGCAGTATGTAAAACCTTGAGCAAGTATACTGTCTAGCAGGCTGTTTTCACATTCTTCATAAATTTTGTTCCAAGTTGCAAAATAATTAATGTTCACTTAAAGACCTGTCTCCTGTAGTGGAGTTACTGGTTTGGAGTTTCAGCTTGATTTGTTCTGATGCTTTTTCAAACTTCTAATGACAGGATGGCAGTGAAAGTGTTAAAAAATTATTTACAAAGGTGCAAACTAGAATAAAATAAAAGGAGAAAAAGTGTCAACTGTCCAGACCATGAGCTTTTGTGAAAAACTCATTGTGTGATTTTTTGGTGGACTTTTCATAATATGTATTTGTGGACTTCTCATAATATATATTTCAATAGATATTTGAGAACTATACAAGAATGCTACTATGTTTCTCCTTACCTACGTCATGTCTTTAAGACCAGGTGGACATCTGTAGTGCAGGGAAACTTTTCAGTTGTTTAAGAATTGCGTTGTGTATTACGATGGTAAGAAGCACTAGAGAGTGGTGCATTTGAACACTATCCTTTTAGCATTTGAAACCTCGATTCCAATCTTGGCTTGAATTTCAAATGAAAATAAGTAAATACTTCACCTTTAATCCTAAAGTTTTCACTGATGCCCATGATGGAAGTATCCATCACAATAGTCGATGTAATTGTGTAGTTCTTCCTCTGTTGGGGACCACAGGACAAAAATAGCAGGGTTACTGGTGTTTAAGAAAGAAATGTATTTCTCAGGCCCAGTACATAAACCACTTCACAACAGCAAAGATTTGTTCAGGTTGAGAACAGGGTGCAATTTCAGATCAGTGGGAAAAAAACAAGACCATAGTTTCACTGAAATGAGCTTCTGGAATCATTGTCACTGTTCCAGGTCCAGTTTGGCACCCACCGTGGCTGCACCTGCTGATGCCATTTTGTTGACAGGTACAAATCACCAGTCATCAAGGAGAAAACCATGAAGCAGACAACAACTGGGTCTGACTGTATGAAGTAATTAGCTAGCCCAGAGCCCTAGGCAGCAGTAGCTAGAAAGAAGCAGGTGGACTGCCAGGGAAGCCTCTATGTTTTCTTTTTTTCCCCTCACCTGCCCTGAGTACAATAGCAGCCAAACATTGCAGAGACATTTTGCAAACTGCTTGCTAAAAAGATCCTCCCAAGAGTATGACAAACACATCGCTCTGTCTTCTTGTTTTACACATATCTTTCAAATACCTACTCTCCTTCATGGAGATTTTTCACTTGTATTTTGAAATTGAATGTATTTTGCATCTTCTATGAATGTGCTGACTGTAAACAGAGAAAGATGGAGTTCTTCTGTGGTGTTGAGCAGTGTGAGCTTTAGTTTAGCCATTTGTCTAATTAGGTGGCCTTTTTAGTGTGTGCTCTGTATAGGCTAATTAGAAGAGTCTGGCCTACAGCCAGGCTATTTCTTCCTTGAAGATTTGATTGCTCTACAGCATTGTTGGAACAGATTTGTCTTTCTGGTTCAGACTGAGAATGAATAAATACCACAGGTGGCAGATTATGTCAACAGAACGTTACCTGCCTTGTTGATAAAGAGAGACTGTAAGTCCTAAATGGATGATATTGGCACTTATGAAAAGTCAGTTCTGTTCGTCACTGATTATCAGAGACATTTCAGCAAAATGTCCAGCAAAGCTGCAATCAGAGTAATTGCATAACAGTTGCGATCACAGGCTTGTTTGGCCTTTGGGGAACAGAATAGCTATTTTTTTATACAGCTGTGGGTAGGTTTGCAAATGCTCTGGCAGTATCAAGTTTGTTAGTGAACTGTGTGGCTTGCTGAAAAACTGTCAAGGGATTAGTAAAAAGTATGGACAGAAACACAGAATCACAGAATGTTAGGGGTTGGAAGGGACCTCAAGAGATCATCTAGTCCAACCCCCCTGCCAGAGCAGGACCACCTAGAGTAGATCACACAGGAACACATCCAGGTGGGTTTTGAATGTCTCCAGAGAAGGAGACTCCACAAACTCTCTGGCCAGCCTGTTCCAGCGCTCTGTCACCCTCACAGTGAAAAAGTTTTTCCTTATGTTAATGTGGAACCTCCTATGCTCCAGCTTGCACCCGTTGCCCCTTGTCCTCTCATTGGACATCACAGAGAAGAGACCGGCTCCATTCTCCTGACACTCACCCTTCACCTATTTATAAACATTAACGAAATCACCCCTCATTCTCCTCTCCTCCAAGCTAAAGAGACCCAGCTCGCTCAGCCTTTCATCATAAGGGAGATGTTCCACCCCCTTAACCATCTTTGTGGCTCTGTGCTGGACTCTTTCAAGAAGTTCCCTGTCCTTCTTGAACCGAGGAGCCCAGAACTGGACACTATTCAAGAGGCGGTGTCACCAGGGCAGAGTAGAGGGGGAGGAGAACCTCTCTCAACCTACTGACCACAGCCCTTCTAATACACCCCAGGGTACCATTGGCCTTCTTGGCCACGAGGGCACATTGCTGGCTCATGGCCATCCTGCTGTACACCAGGACCTCCAGGTCCCTTTCCCCTACGCTACTCTACAACAGCTCAGTCCCCAGCCTGTACTGGTACATGGGGTTGTTCTTTCCCAGATGCAAGACCCTACACTTGTCCTTGTTGTATTTCATTAAATTTCTCCCCGCCCAGCTCTCCAGCCTGTCCAGGTCTCTCTGAATGGCAGCACAGCCTTCTGGTGTGTCAGCCACTCCTCCCAGTTTTGTGTTATCAGCAAACTTGCTGACAGTGCACTCTGTTCCCTCATCCAGGTCGCTGATGAATATATTAAACAGTACTGGTCCCAGTACTGACCCCTGAGGGACTCCACTAGATACGGGCCTCCAACTAGACTCTGTCCCATTGATGACAACCCTCTGACTTCTTTCCTTCAACCAATTCACAAGCTACCTCACTACCCGATCATCCAGACCACACTTCCTCAGTTTAGCTGCGAGGATGCTATGGGAGACGGTGTCAAATGCTTTCCTGAAATCAAGATAAACCACATCCACTGCACTGCCATCATCTATCCACCTGGTTTAAACACATGGGATCTACTTTGGTTGAGCTTGGTGTGACACAGAGTATCCAAACAAATCCCAGCATCTCAGAAGCAGAGAGGGAGGAAGGAACTGAAGTCTTTGGAGCTGTTTTCCCTCCCATTGCTTTTCCTTGTTTCTGTTTTTACTCCCCATAGGTATATTTATTCCCTCCATGCTATTCACTCCACTATAATACTTAATATGAAATTTTAGGTTAGCCATAGAAAAGGACTATCATCACACACATGCTGCAGAGCAGTATACAATAACATCCAAACTTGAGAACATGCAGGTAAAAATGTGTTGTTCCTTGAAAAGCAGGATTTTCGCCAATTATGCAAAATGTAAAATGGCCAGAGCAGGAGCCTAATGTCTTCTGTAACTATTCCTCTATTAGTAGGCACATTCTGCCCTTCTTTCAGACCCTTGATGATGGTTTAGTGCTTTTTCTCACCATTTCTTGCAGTTGATGATGGTTTACTTTCTGCTCCATGTAGTCCCAGATGCTGACCATATGAACTCTAATCCTCAGATTAGAACAGGGAATCGGTTTACTCAAACACACACACATATAAAAGCCAAATCCTGAGCTCAATTTGTGCAGCTGAATGGGGCTTATCAATTGCAGAGAGCTGTAAGACCTGACCCTGCATCAGGCTGATAGATTGTGACCTAGAGGTGATGAGATTAAGCAGTCATTGGGCAAGGAAGGATATGTGGTGATACTACCAGTGTGCAGGTAACTAAGAGCCCTGCACTCACTTGAAAATTGGAATAGAGCTGCAGAGGAACAAAGAAAAATGTGCAGGTGAGCTCCTCAACACTGCCTGGACGTGAATTCCAGCTACCCTCTTCCACTTAGGCGAACTGGAAGTGCTGATTTTAGCCAGTTAGCAGATGCCATCCTCTTATGCCTGCTAGCACTCTGTTCAGGTATACTGGCTCTTGTGTCCTTCCTATCCATTTCTTTCTGTCCTATTCACCTCTGCTTCTCATGTTTTGTGCTTGTTCTCATTTGCACTCTGTTATTTCTTTTTTCCCCACTAACCATGTTCCTCTTTGGAGATGTTAAACATAAATCTACAGGGCCAAGTCAAATATGGGTTTGGTGCTTACCTGTCCTGGGTTACAGTGTAAAATGTGCCAAAAGAAAAAAAAAATATATTCTATTACCATCTTCAGGAGCTGTTGAGACCAGGTGGGGCGGTGCTCCCTGCCTCCCCCCTCTGGACTATCTCCTGTCAATGGGCACAACAATGCCTTATCGCCTGACCCATCGGTAACTCGCTCCTGGGCTATCTCCTGTTAATGGCCCATCAAGGAACTGCCTCACGACTCCCCATCCCATTGTGAGATGCTCCGCCCGGGGAGGGGGGGGGGGGAAGGAGCCAAGCAGTCCATGCCAAATAAAAACGGAGATTTTGAACACTCTAGCTGCTTTTCTTCCACTGGATTCCCAGAGGAGCTTTTCCCCCCACTGGAGTTCCAGAGGACGAGAGCTACCTGCCGACCACTGGACCTTCGGAGGAAGACCAGACTCTTTTACCTGATTGCTGCTTCCACAGAACTACACCCATCACTTCAGGAGGACTGCAGCCAGCATCTTATCGGACTGCTACTGCCACCCTAACAGGGTGTCAGGTTGTATTCCTGACTCTGTCAGTGTAAACCAGTGGGTTGTTTGTTTTTCCCTGCCTTGTGTTATATATATATATATATATATATATATATTAGTAAAGAACTGTTATTCCTATTCCCCATATCTTTGCCTGAAGGCCCGTTAATTTCAAAATTATAATAGTTTGGAGGGAAGGGGGTTGCACTCTCCATTTCAAGGGAGGCTCCTGCCTTCCTCCACAGACACCTGTCTTTTTCAAACCAAGACAGATTTTGGCGCCCAACGTGGGGCTCGAGGGCATCGAGAGATAAAAGGAATAACGGTTCTTGTGCGTTGGATATAGATTCCTTGTTAAGTGGCATCATGTGGGCTAGCTTATCCCGGTTCGTGTGGCATGTGGTGGTGGCTGTATTTCTCCCATTTGCAGGCCCTTATCTAAACATGGGTCCTATAACTAAGGCTACCGTGACTGTTATCCAGTTTGTTTTATGGATTAATAAGGTGAGGAATTCATGGCTTATTAACTTCCTCTGGAAGGCGGGCACATGGATTCGGAGCTATCAAACACTAACTGTATGCTTTTGGGGTTACTTTAATAATGGTACCTACTGTGAGGAAATGACACTGGGAGAAACTTTCTCCCAACCCCTAACCCAGCTCTTTGGGTCTACTCCACCAGTTTTCGAAGGATTCAGATCTTTCCTAAGTGCTAATGATATCATACAGTGGCTGGTGTTGCTGATTGTCCTGTTTTATTCAGTATTCAGAGATCAGGGGAGATTGGCTTGGATAACCACTCTGACTAGGAATGCTGTTCCAGAACCTGACCCTGCCTCACAGCTCCCATCAGAAATGAACCACCCGGATTGGGTGAAGGAGATACGTGAGATGGGCCAGATGCTGAAGGAGTGCATTCTCTCAGCTGCTGGGAAACCCTCCTCCTGCCTTGAAGAGGGAGAGTCTAATGGTGCAGCAGTAGAACCCACAGACGTTACAACCGTCCAGGTTCCAGCTGAAACGCAAGGGCAGTCAGAGCCAGCAGCAGTCGCCCCTGTGGAAACGAGGAAATCTAAGATGAAATCAGAGAGCTCAGTTAAGAAAGGAGGGCCCTCAGAACCTGCAGGCGAGCCAGTGGTTGAGATAATCACCGAGTCCCTGACGTACGACAGTCTCCGTAATCTGCACAAAGACATCGTACGGCGGGGGCGTGAGGCTTTTACAACCTGGTTACTTCGGGTCTGGGATCTTATGGGTACGGGTGTGCAACTGGATGGCAGTGAGGCAAGGAATTTGGGACCCTTGACTCAGGACTCAGGTGTCAATCTGGTATTTGTAAGGGAGCCAGGGACCCTTTCCCTCTGGGAGCGGCTTTTAATGAGTGTGAGAGAGAGGTTTGTCCACAGAGAGAGAATGCAGGAGCACCATCATAGAATGCGCTGGAAGACCCTTGAGGAAGGGATCCAGCAGCTGAGAGAAGTGGCAGTATTGGAGGTACTCTTTGGGAGGGATGGACAGCATGGTAATGACCCTGACAAAGTCAGGTGCACAGGGCAAATGTTGTGGAATCTGGCAAATCTAGGGCCATCTGAATACTCCACCTTCATTGCAATGATTAATGCAGATAACGACCGAGAGACAGTGGGTTCTGTCACGAGCAAGCTTAGAAATTTTGAAAGCATGATCAATGGCCCAATGCAGGCTAACGTTTCTGCTGTGATTAAGAGCCTACAAGAGGAGATGAGGGAAATAAAGGAGGAGGTGAGGAGGAGCAGTTCCCATTTGGCACCGGTACAAGTCACAGGCCCCAAAGTCGGAGCCCAACGTCCCCCAGCTAGAGGGAGAGGGTACACCCCACGAGCTGAGCTATGGTACTTCCTGCGCGACCATGGGGAAGACATGGGAAGGTGGGATGGGAAACCCACTTCTGTCCTGGCAGCACGGGTGCGTCAACTCAAGGAGGGAAACGCTAACCGGGGGAGTAACACTAAAGTGAAGGTAGCCTCAACCTCCCAGGACCGAGCTGCCAGATATTACAGAAGGGAGGATGATCTGACAGATCCCCTTGAAGGAACCTCTAGTATGTATGTCCAGGAAGGAAATGGTAACCAGTGCTAGAGGGGCCCCGCCTCTAGCCAGGGAGAGGCACGGGAAAACCAGATATTTTGGACGGTGTGGATCCGATGGCCTGGCACGTCAGAGCCACAAAAATACAAAGCGTTAGTTGATACTGGTGCGCAGTGTACCCTAATGCCATCGGGACATGTGGGGGCAGAACCTGTTTCCATTGCCGGGGTAACGGGGGGATCGCAGCAATTGACTCTGTTGGAAGCCAAGGTGAGCCTTACTGGGAAGGAGTGGCAGAAACATCCGATTGTGACTGGCCCAGAGGCCCCGTGTATTCTGGGCATAGACTTCCTCCGGAACGGCTATTACAAGGACCCAAAAGGTCTCAGGTGGGCATTTGGGATAGCTGCTGTGGAGGCAGAGGGCATTAGGCAATTGAACACCTTGCCCGGACTATCAGAAAACCCATCTGCAGTAGGACTCTTGAAGGTGGAAGAGCAACAAGTGCCAATTGCCACCTCGACAGTGCACCGCCGGCAGTATCGGACGAATCGAGATGCCGTGATCCCCATCCACAAAATGATCCGCGAGCTGGAGAGTCAAGGGGTGGTCAGCAAGACCCACTCACCCTTCAACAGCCCCATTTGGCCTGTGCGCAAGTCTGACGGAGAATGGAGATTGACTGTGGACTATCGTGGCTTGAATGAAGTGACTCCACCGTTGAGCGCTGCCGTGCCGGACATGCTGGAACTCCAGTACGAGCTGGAGTCCAAGGCAGCAAAGTGGTATGCCACTATTGACATTGCCAATGCTTTTTTCTCCATTCCTCTGGCAGCAGAATGCAGGCCTCAGTTTGCCTTCACCTGGAGGGGCGTACAGTACACCTGGAACCGACTGCCCCAGGGGTGGAAGCACAGTCCCACCATCTGCCATGGACTGATCCAGGCTGCACTGGAAAAGGGTGAAGCTCCGGAACATCTGCAGTACATCGATGACATCATTGTGTGGGGGAACACGGCAAAGGAAGTATTTGGGAAAGGAGAGAAGATCATCCAGATTCTCCTGGAAGCTGGTTTTGCCATCAAGAAGAGCAAAGTCAAGGGACCTGCCCGAGAGATCCAGTTCCTGGGGGTAAAGTGGCAAGACGGACGGCGTCAGATCCCCACCGAGGTCATCAATAAGATCACTGCGATGTCTCCACCAACCAGCAAGAAGGAAACACAGGCTTTCCTAGGCGCCATAGGTTTTTGGAGAATGCACATTCCTGAGTACAGCCAGATTGTGAGCCCTCTGTACCTGGTTACCCGCAAGAAGAACGATTTCCACTGGGGCCCTGAACAGCAACAAGCTTTTGCCCAAATCAAGCGGGAGATCGCTCATGCGCTAGCCCTTGGCCCAGTCAGGACGGGACCAGAGGTGAGGAACGTGCTCTACTCTGCGGCCGGGAACAATGGTTTGTCCTGGAGCCTTTGGCAGAAGGTGCCTGGAGAGACTCGTGGCCGACCACTGGGATTCTGGAGTCGAAGTTATAGAGGGTCTGAGGCCAACTACACTCCCACAGAGAAGGAAATCCTAGCAGCCTATGAAGGAGTCCAAGCTGCCTCGGAAGTGATTGGCACCGAAGCACAACTCCTCCTGGCACCCCGACTACCGGTGCTGGGGTGGATGTTTAAAGGAAAGGTTCCCTCCACCCACCACGCCACTGACGCCACATGGAGCAAATGGATTGCCCTCATCACACAACGCGCCCGTATTGGAAACCCAAATCGCCCTGGGATTTTGGAGATAATTACGAACTGGCCGGAAGGTGAAGACTTTGGCCTCACTGACGAAGAGGAGCAGGAACAAGTGACGCGGGCTGAAGAAGCTCCACCGTACAACCAACTACCAGCAGAGGAAACACGATATGCTCTTTTCACTGACGGTTCCTGTCGCATCGTAGGGATGAACCGGAAGTGGAAAGCAGCCGTATGGAGCCCCACACGACAGGTCGCACAAGCTACTGAAGGAGAAGGTGGATCAAGTCAACTTGCTGAACTCAAAGCCGTTCAACTAGCCCTGGACGTTGCTGAAAGAGAGAAGTGGCCAAAGCTCTACCTTTATACTGATTCGCGGATGGTAGCCAATGCTCTGTGGGGCTGGCTGGAAAGGTGGAATAAGGCCAACTGGCAGCGTAGGGGAAAACCAATTTGGGCTGCTGATGAGTGGAAAGATATTGCCACTCGGGTAAAGAAGCTACCTGTGAGGGTCCGTCATGTAGATGCTCATGTCCCCAGGAGTCGGGCTAATGAAGAACATCGTAACAATGAACAGGTAGATCAGGCTGCAAAAATAGAGGTGTGCCAGATAGACTTAGATTGGCAACATAAAGGAGAGTTGTTCTTAGCTCGATGGGCCCATGATGCCTCAGGCCATCAAGGCAGAGAGGCCACTTATAAATGGGCACGGGACCGAGGGGTGGATCTAACCATGAACAGTATCTCCCAGGTTATCCAAGACTGTGAGACCTGCGCTGCGATCAAGCAGGCCAAGCGGGTAAAGCCTCTGTGGTACGGTGGACGATGGTCAAAGTACAGGTATGGGGAAGCCTGGCAAATTGACTACATCACTCTTCCCCAAACCCGTCAAGGCAAGCGCTACGTGCTGACCATGGTGGAAGCAACCACTGGGTGGCTGGAGACCTACCCTGTGCCTCATGCTACTGCCCAGAACACCATCTTGGGCCTGGAAAAGCAAGTTCTTTGGAGACATGGCACCCCTGAGAGAATCGAGTCAGACAACGGGACACATTTCAAGAACAGCCTCATAAGCACTTGGGCCAGAGAACATGGAATCGAATGGATATATCATATCCCTTATCATGCACCAGCTGCCGGGAAAGTTGAACGGTGCAATGGGCTACTTAAGACTACCCTAAAAGCACTTGGAGGGGGGACTTTCAAAAATTGGGAACTGAACTTAGCAAAGGCCACCTGGATGGTCAATACCCGAGGGTCCATCAATCGAGCTGGTCCCGCCCAGTCTGGACCCTTGCACACAGTGGACGGAGATAAAGTCCCTGTGGTACACACGAGAGGTATGTTAGGAAAGACTGTTTGGATTAATCCCACATCAGGCAAAGGCACACCCCTCCGTGGGGTTGTTTTTGCTCAAGGACCTGGTTACACTTGGTGGGTAATGCAGAAAAATGGGGAAACCCGTTGTGTACCACAAGGAGACCTAATTTTAAGTGAGAACTCTGTGTAAGGTTTCATTGTGTATATATGTATATATGTATCTGTAAGGGGGCATTGGGTTGGGTATGGTGTAGATGGTAATAGAATAAGGGGTGGATTATGTCCTGGGTTACAGTGTAAAATGTGCCAAAAGAAAAAAAAAATATATTCTATTACCATCTTCAGGAGCTGTTGAGACCAGGTGGGGCGGTGCTCCCTGCCTCCCCCCTCTGGACTATCTCCTGTCAATGGGCACAACAATGCCTTATCGCCTGACCCATCGATAACTCGCTCCTGGGCTACCTCCTGTTAATGGCCCATCAAGGAACTGCCTCACGACTCCCCATCCCATTGTGAGATGCTCCGCCCGGGGAGGGGGGGGGGGGGGGAAGGAGCCAAGCAGTCCATGCCAAATAAAAACGGAGATTTTGAACACTCTAGCTGCTTTTCTTCCACTGGATTCCCAGAGGAGCTTTTCCCCCCACTGGAGTTCCAGAGGACGAGAGCTACCTGCCGACCACTGGACCTTCGGAGGAAGACCAGACTCTTTTACCTGATTGCTGCTTCCACAGAACTACACCCATCACTTCAGGAGGACTGCAGCCAGCATCTTATCGGACTGCTACTGCCACCCTAACAGGGTGTCAGGTTGTATTCCTGACTCTGTCAGTGTAAACCAGTGGGTTGTTTGTTTTTCCCTGCCTTGTGTTATATATATATATATATATATATATATATATATATATATATATTAGTAAAGAACTGTTATTCCTATTCCCCATATCTTTGCCTGAAGGCCCGTTAATTTCAAAATTATAATAGTTTGGAGGGAAGGGGGTTGCACTCTCCATTTCAAGGGAGGCTCCTGCCTTCCTCCACAGACACCTGTCTTTTTCAAACCAAGACATTACCTGAGGCTTGGAGCAAAGCGGCCATCTGGGCTGCAAGCCCTGCTCCGAGTCTGCAAGGCTGCACATGGTTTTGGTGAGAGATGCTGTTAGAAGATGAGTAGGCAGAAGGAATCAGCTGCTGCTTTTAATTACAGTCATGGCTGCACAGCTTGGAGGTCCAGAGTGACGTTGCTTTCTGCTCTTTGCTGGTTTTTTTTCCTCTGCTTTTACTACACTTGAACAGTTCTAGAATCATCTTTCGCAAACCCATCAATTGCCCTGGGAAAACACATCCCAAAGCTTGAAGGGTCTTCTCAACCTCAAACAAATCATATCTTGCAGACAGAAGGCTTAAGAAAGAGATGGGGTCGTTGCCCTCTTTTTCATTCCTCTGTGACTTGAGGAAGAGCACATCTTGTGGCAGTTGGGAGTGGCTGCTTGGCTTGGGGGGCTTCCAGCCTGCCCCTCTGCACTTCTCTGCTGGCTTCAAAGGGATGGAGCTGCAGGAATATGCACTTCTCTTTGTACACAAAGCCAGCAGGGAGATATTGCAATGTAAAGGAAGTAAAGTGACCAGAGGCTGCATCTTTGTCACTGAATAAGGGGAAGGATACGACAGCGACATAACTGTCATATGGGTACCTTTGAATTAGAGGGAATTCTCTTCCTCGGGATGTGGCAAAATGTGGGGATGGTGAAGGATCAAGAGAGAAAGTCTATGCATTCTGAAACATGCATATCCTCAGCATTTAGCTCATTGCTTTTCCAAGACTTGTGATGTCCTCAGTCTTGCCCAGAAAGCTACATGATTGCCCACAGGTAGAAGTAAGTACCTCTTCCAGGTTTCCCACACAGCACATTGAGGGGACAGGAAAGATGCAAAAGATCAGAAGTGATAGTTCACATGGGAGTCAGACTACCAGTCCCAAAGTCAAAGAGTTATTGTAAGCCTCTAAACAGGGTAATTCTCGCTTCAGAGCCAAAGGGCAGCATGGTTCAACATCGCCCTCTTAGTTTCTAGAAAAGGGAATGGAAAAATCCAATGGTGGGTAGGTGAGAAAGCTGAGGCTGTGGTGTCAGAGTGCAAGAAGCTGCACTTAGAGTGAGAAAGAAGGTGGAAACAGAGCCAGCAGGGACAGGAACAGATTGTGCAGGCAATAGGAGCTGAAACGTAATCTTCAGTGAGTCCGCAACATGTAGGATCAGCAACTTCTGCAGGGGCTGGTGCCCTACTCCTCAAGAGAAAGATGCACAAAATACATGCAGGCTCTCCTTGTGTTATCGTGAGGGAATCTTGATACAGAGGTGTATTCTTTATGTTATTTTCTGCTCCACGTTGAGGGTCTGACACTCTCGAATGTAACTGTTACTTGACGGTGGTTTCTCAAGTCATTTTCTGATTCCAGAAGGACTGAGACGGTCATCTGTTGTATGTGGGGAAAAATAGATGGTTCCTCAGCCTGTTTTCAGTAGACATCAGTATTCAGCATTTTGGGAGGGACAAAATGCCATATGTTCCTGCTCCCAGAGAACTTCAAGACACAGCTTCTACAGCTCATTATATTTTTCACACTATCACAAATTAAGGTATTTTTCAATGATGGATGTTTGACCCTTTGATCAGCTAATCTTATGAAGGAAGCAGAATGAATTTAAATCTCTGAATAGGTACAATAAACTATATTTCATTTCTTGCTGTTGTACTAATAATGTCTGCAATGAGTTTGGGAGTCCAGAATGACAAGCCCTTAAACTGCTAGAAGAGGGTAGAAGCAAGGATGTGTGGAATTAAAAAAAATCAAGCCTCAGAGGATAGACTGCACAGCGCATTATGATTCATGCTGCAACACAGATTGGAGCTTGTCTCACGCAAGGAATCATCAGGAAGCAACAAGCAGTTAAGGATGAACCCAGAGCATACCTGCAATTTTAATGGCAGGAGCCAATCCTCGGTAAGCATGTTTATTTGTTACAGTGAGCCCAACAAGTTCATTTTGGATGCTCCTGCCTGAAAAGCATTGTTCTCTTGCTCTCTGGCTCTAGCGTAAGCACATAACACAGTGATCTTGCACGAGGCTTAATATTTTAGGCAATGTGTATCCTGTCTAGACTAACGTTAAAAGAGCATTTTGGCACATGCAGGCACACCAACAGATTGTAACACCACACAGAACTCCAAGGAAAAGAAGCTGCTTCTTCAGATGGCTCCCCATCCATTGATGTAAGCCAGATAGCTCTTCCCCCTTGCATTTCATCCCAAGATCTGTCTGGGTTTTTTGGTCTGCCTCCTACATACAGGCAAGGTGATAGTGTGCTGCTGGGTATGGGGATTGTTCCAGAATCAGATCCAGCTTCTCTTTCATTCTAAGGACTTCATTATCAATTCACAGCTGTACAGTTTAACCAGAGAAAGACAAGGCAAGTCTAGCTTCTTTTTTCCTGCTAGTTTTGTCTAGTTGCCTTGTTCACATTACTCCTGTACTCCCGTTTGCTGAGACCAAGAGCAAGTAACGGTCCAAAATACGGGAACTTTAATGTACCTCTAATCCTGTGATTAGTCCTGCAAAGCCCTGTCACCCTTGCTGTGACCATGCTGGTCACACAGTTTGAAGTTCCTACAGTGCATAAGCTGATTTGCTGCAGGAGGTGTGAATGTCCCAGGACTGTGTTCTTGCACTGATCAGATTTTTCCTGAGAAGAGGTCGTGCCTTTCCTCATCGTCTCTGATGTAAATTCTTGGCAGATTGACTGGCACTAAAGATCTTGGAAACAAAGTTCTCCTCATCCCTATTCATTGACAGAGAAGATCCTGCTCTTTGTAAAAATGCATTTCATTGGTTTTGGAAATTCTGCAGTCATTAAACTGGCAAATGTTCTTCTTTAGAATGACAGTTTTGCTAGTGGTGCTGTTTATTTTTATAATGCTTTATGTCCTTGAGGTTTCATAGGTTGGGATAAACTAGGCAAAGTAGAAAGCCAAAAAGCAAATAATGTTTAACATCTGTCAGGCATTCAGCTGACATAGGAAAAAGGGAATGTGGAGTTATTGTTACTTCTTTAAAAATTGAAGGTTTACAAGTTGAAATAGCCCAAGTGAAAAATTTCAAAATGACATGAAAACTGGTTTCGGTGGTTTGGCGTTTTGGTTTTTGTGATTCCTTCCTGCCTTCCCCATATGCTCTAGGGACACTTAGGCTTTCTAATGATGATAGGCAGCTAAAAATTAAGAAAAGACTTACCCTTTCTGTGCCTTTAGAACTTGCTACAAAATACAGAGCCCACATCTATCATCCTGTGGTGAACTAAGGCCATGGAAGCCCCCATCCCATGGGAAAGGTGAGAGGGGAACAGAGTCAGGTGTGTCACTAGGGCACTACTGCTGCCACAGCTCATGGGTGAGATGCCCCCTTGGGACAGGGAAAAGCCTGGTGCTTAGTGATTTATGTATTTTTTTCCTCTGGTCCCTGTCACTGGAAGCATTGCACTGTATCAGGACAGTGTGTACCCCAGTAGAAGGAGTAAGAGATTAAAGCCCTCTTCATCCTTCCAGTAAGTGTCTGATTGCAGGGTGACAGGCAAAACTTCCATAACTAGCTCTCCATGAAGATATTAGCATTAAGGATGGCCTGCCTTAGTAATCTTTACCTTTCTCTTATAAGGAACTTTTTGTTATATTGGCCAGAATAACAAAGCAGCAAAGGCCAGGAGCTGTGCTAGTGAATGATGACAAAGACTCCAGCTAGAGTGAACAGTCTCTGCCTGGCAGCTACCTGTGTGGCCTGTTGCAAAGCCTAGGAAGGGCTAGGAAAGCCTATAAAGAGCTGCTATGGCATCTGAAAAACTCAGCCACTTGAGCTAGCCTGCAGGGAAACATCACTGATACTGAGAGAGGAATATCCTCAGCACCACTCCCATTGGGACTTATGAGGTCCCATGAAGCTTCTGCCCCCAAGCTCTTTCCTGGAGGTGCCTATCTTCCTTCCACCCTTGTTGTCCCTTCAAAATGGATAGGCTGAGGAGAGACCACAGCAAGTTGACGTGAGTGCCTCTCTGCTCACCTACCCAGAAAGCACCAACCCCTTTCATACTGGGGATGTGTCTGCATCTCTCACCGTGCCTCTGGCCAGGATCTCTAAGACCCCAAACACCCAATTCACTGTAATACCAAGTGAGGACTTCAATAATGAGTAGAAAACCATTTACTGCCATGTTTTTTCTTGCCTTGTGAGTGGAGTCAGTGTTCATTGTGTATGTTCTCAGTAGTGTACAGCAGTAACCTAACTTCTGCAGTGGATAAGACCGATTCTGCCACGACGCTTGCTACTGCAGAGGACTGTTCTGTGGTTCACAGGCTTATGCCCGTTTATTGGCCATGAGAAGCCTTCATGCACGTATAAATATGCTTTGGGACCTGCTCTATATGCCTTGTTGACCAAGGCTGTTAGCTATTACTGTGACAGAGGTGATAGCTGAAAAGAATATGAATGAACAGCAGTGGAGAAGTAGGATTATTTCAGAAAAATATTCAGCAATTTGACAACAGGGAACGCTTTGTCCAGATGGAAAATTCCAGTAGCAGGGAGAACTTGGGTTTACTTGGTGATTTTTTTTTCTCTCTGTCTGTCAGAGCTCCTTTGTTTCATGCTGATTAAAAGAAAAAGCTTTGAAACCAGCAGAAATTATTTACAGTTTAGTTCTTTAGAACAATAAAATCAATCAAAATATTTTAAAAATAGAAGATAATAACTGGAGCTTCTCATCAAGATTTAGGACTAGCTGTGGATTTGATTGAGGACTCTAAAATTAGCTTTTATTTTCTTTTTTCATGTAGGTATGTGCAAAGCACAATAATTATCAAGCTGAATTGTTGCTGAAAAAATGTCTTAACTGGATCTTTGTAGTAGATTAAAATAGAATGTCTTTTCCTGCTGTAAACCTCTTCAGCAATGGTCACTGTCTCAGGGATTGTAGCTTCTTGTTTGAGGCTATGTTTCCACTTCAGATGTTTTGCAAGGCATAAGTCATGTATGTACTTCTACTTCAGTAGGAATGCTCTGATCTACACCAGGTGATGAGTTCGTTCTACACTTATTCTTTGTTAGCCCATTTACATTTCTCATGGATTTAAAGCCTGTTGAAAACTGGTATCAGCAAGCAGTAGTCTTAGTGCTGTCCTGACCTGCTACTTCTCATTGTCTCCTTTGAAATCTTTTTTTGCTTTTGAGCAAGGGGTGGAGCCAACTGAGACATTGAACTTAAATATATTTGCCTGCCTTAAGTTTTTCCTCACTTGTTTCTGTGGCTCTCAAACATTTCATGGTTAGAAAACCACTAAAGAGTCTCTCTGGAGGCAGTATGGTTTGCACTCCATTGCTATCCCAGAAAATCCTAGTTTAGTTAAAGTTATAAAGGACAAGGAAGCTGTGATTATAAGAAACTAGACCCAACCATGTGGTTTGATTTTGAATCTAAAACGTTCAGCATTGCTCCCACATTGCAATAAAAATGGAAGTTTTGTGTATCGTGATGAATAAGAACAGATGATTTCTAAGGTAAGTAAGTTTTGTGCAGTATGCCCCATAAGGCACCAGAAGGGTACTCAAGAGACTGGGTCCCTATTCCAGTTACTTGTAATGCTGGGCTGTGACGAAGTCACTTAACTCTCAGCTGCTCTATTGCAAAACTGAAAATACATCAATAGCCATCTAAATAGCATCTGGGCATCCGTTCCAAATGTAGTAGGCCCACTTCCTCCCCTCCTGCAAAATGGTGGTTCTTTATTCAGATTACCTTATTTTGTACAGAGCAATGGTGTTATAAGAAGAAAGCAAAAGTTAATTGCTTAAAATAAAAGTAGAAGAATGTTCACATGGTGAATTGATAGGGATTTGTGTAAGGCCCAAATTGTCTCTCTCATTCTGCTGGTTTTAAACAAATATTAAATAATATATATATAAAAACATTTCAGAATGGGTTAAACATTTTCTTCAAATTAAATCATTGCCAAATTTACACTAAAATTTCTGTTACCTCCAAAGCAAGAAATGCTTTAAAATAGAAAAAGAAATAAACCTTATATTTTTGGAGGCATCAAACCAAATGTCTTCAAAATGAAGTGGTTCTTTTTTCCAGGAGAGTTTCTTCCAGAAACAAACTGATCAAACATTAGCAAAGCTTTTCAGTCAATCCAAATACCTGGTCATATATTTTTCTTTATAGAAAAAAAAAATCTGAAAATGTTTTCCCAGCTCACATAATTGAAGCAGTCAGAACTTTGTTATTCTCCTATGACCTCAAGTCCTGGATGGCTCAGTCTCCTTTTCATTTATATCTGAGCTTCTAAATAGAAACTACCAAACCTAGGGCTGTTTCCTGAACCATAAATTACATAAACCATCAAAGGGAATGGAAACTTTCCTCCATTTACTGAAGAATTAATAAGTAAAATGCAATGACAGTTAAAATTTGAGAGGAAGGAGCACTGCACTGGTTGCCTGGAAACAGGAGGATGCCTTTGGAAAGCCACACCAGGCTCACTCAGGAGAGCAGACTCTTTCACAAGCTGATGCCCATCTTGTCCCTTTTAAAAATATGACTTTTCCCATTGCTTATCAAGACTTCAATGAGTTCCAAAAATTTATTTAGTCTTTACCATATATTTCAGTGTGAGGATGTATCACGTGGTATCCAGAAATTAGAGATGGACCTGAATAAGGGTCCCACATCCAAACTTTGAAGAAATGAGCCACCATTCAGATTCATTCAGATTTCGTAACTGCTCTCTTTTTCTTGTACTGCTGATCAGACTGCTCAGGAGTGTTCAGACCTGGGTTGACCTGTATAACTGGAGCAAACATTTCACCACAAGCCATATATGAAGTTGGGCTCAGTTTAAAACTTGTCTTTCATTTTAAGCAAGCTGTTTTACAGCCATGTGCGTAAAAGTTATGTTGCATGTCTGCAGGAAAAGTAATATCAAATCCTGACTTGTTGTAGGAAAAGCAAAATTAATCATTTTATTAACACTGCAAATGCATTTAATTTTCACATGTGCTTTTCATACAGCTTCTGCAGCAAAACCATATAAATAATGTCCCCTGTAGTAAAAAGGCCTTAGGAATTCAGGTATATACAACATATCTAATGAGTATGACATTATAATTAAACAAAAGATATAAGGGGCTGGGTTAGTAGGAATCTCATAAGGTTTTACAAACATTGCAGTCAGCTTGAGACTCTGATCCTGGGCTGGTCCAGCACCAGCTCCATCCAGACAAATTACCAGCTCCAGAGGTGCCAAGCTGACCTACGCTGTTCCGCCAACTTTCACCTGTGACCTTTTGTGGGCATGCTGACCTCCGAGGACACAAACCTTCACCTCCACAGTCAAAGAAGAAATTATGTAATTTCTTTGAAATGACACTCTAGGGTAGTTTGAGTGACTCAACTGTCAGCTGAGCAAGGCCCATGCATGCATTGAAGTCCTAGGGTCAGCTTCACTTTGGCTGTGAGGACCATCTGAGAAGGAAATGCAGATATCCCAGGTTTCAGAATCATAGGCCTTTGCATGCGATGACTAACTTGAAGAAAGTATCCAGAATTTGACCCAATGTTTGGATAAGAAAGCCAAAATCCAACAGTTTGTCTAAAACGTGTCTGCCTTCAACCAATATTCGTGCACACAGTAAATGAGAGTGGAAAATGCCCTTGCTTTCCAAATTGTTTTTTGCAGAACACTTAATGTTTCCAGCTTCCGAGTAGCAAAAGTAGATGCAGTAAGAATAGACTTTATCAGAATCCCCAGGCATGGAAGGAGTTACTTTGTCCAAAAATGAGTAAAAAAAAAGACTACTTTAGAGACCAGAAGAGAATAGATTAAAGATATCAGCCATATGCTTACCCACTCACTATTTGATTGCTTGAACCATTCATTACCATAGTTCCCCTGTGTGTCAAGGTGAAAATAATGCATTTTTTTCTAGGCCTATTGTGACAGCTAGTGCTTTACCAATTACTTTGATGTCTTCGAAGGAAAAAATACTCTATCTGCCTAAATTTGGACTGACAGAACATTGTGAATCAGGTGCAGGTGGCTTTGACCAGATTCCTGTAGAGCCCTTTATTGCATGAGGTATGGTTGTTTTATCAAATACAGCTTCCTTTTTTTCACAGCCTCCCAAAGCACCATGATGTCCCCCAAGTTGTGACACTTCTGCGAAAAATTGTTTGTCCTTGCATAACTCCTGTGTGTGCTGAGAAATAGGAATATTTCATGAGAGTCTTTGTGCCTGGTAATTTTATCAGTTCTTATCAGGTTACAGAGAAAGAAATGGCAGTAAATTGGATGTCTTACCTTGAAAAGCTTTCAAAAAGAAAATGTGATACAGTGAATAGATGCCTGGAGGGTAAGTTATTTTTCTTCTTGGGTTACAGGAACACAGACAGGTCAATATGACAGAGAGTTGTGTTAGTATTCATAAGCCAACTGTCCCTTTGCCTTGAGAGCTTGCTGTAATGGCTTGAGAAATATGCTCCACTGTGGTGGCTAAATGGCAGATTGTTTCCAGTTGTCAGAGGCTGGTGGAATGGTGACAGGTCCCGAATACCAATCAAGCAGAAGATGATGATTGCTGCAATTTGCCAGTGGCTGTGAATTGCCACTGAGATAGACAGCAAAACCTTCCCTTTTACTTTTGTGTGTGTTTATCACAGTGCATAGAGAATACTGCATGGCAGCTCAGACAAGTAAATCATTTCCTCATGGTATTGGGTCACGTGGCACCAGGCCTTGTGGCAAACGTAGGAACACCTCTAATTACAGCAGAAATATCCTGGAACCTTAAAATGGTTCTTCTCAAATAAAGAAATGAAATTTTGTGTTATCAACCCAAAGGAGGAAGGGGAGGCAGGGCAAGGGGGAATCTCTGAGTACAGCCAGTTTTAAAAATGGTCTATTTGTGTAAAATCTGCATGATAAATTGGGTGAACATCCAGCTGTGGTTAGATTGAATCCTTTTCCTTATTTGAAAAAAATACTAGGTTAAAATGCCTCCATTTCATTATTTTTCCTAGCTCTTTTCAGTATTGTAGGCCAATACTCCAGCTGGCATAAATCAACGTCATTAGGCATATGAGTATAACAGCAGCTGAGGCCTAAGAGCTTCACAGTAATGGACTGATTTATATTTAGCCTTACATTTAGCCTTATGTTCATGGTTGTCTTTTGCTTTGTTGTTTTAGCAGTGTCTATAAGTGAGATCCCTTTCTCAACACCAAAGAAATAAGCATGTCACATCTAATAGGAACAGACTGCTTACCATTGCTGTTGTAATAAAGAATGGCTAACTAGCCTTTAGAAAACTAGCTTTTAGAAAAGAACTGCTGACCAGCCTTTAGAAACAGGGAGGAAGGCCAATTTGCACTAACCCTGATGCATATATCCGTTGCTAACTAACACTTTAAAGATAAGAATGAAGCAGAATCCGCCAAGCAAAGGACACCAGGTGGAATCCTCCAATCAGACTGTGGGGCTCAAGGAACACAAAAGACTAAGCAGGAGAGATAAGGAGGGAAGCTAGCAAGAGCTGGTTCTGTAAATTGGAAAAGATCCAGGATGGTACAGGGCATGCGCTACAGGAGAAGTTCAAAAGTTCAACCAGGAAGAAGACTCAGACCTTCATCCCCAATGACCACCAAGGACCCCCGACGGGGGCGTAAATGGGGCAGACTGAGGCAGGACTATGGGAGGAACTTATGTTAATGAATTCCTGGAAATAATTAGAATAACCCAACCTTTTCTCGGAAATGTAATGAATAAACATGAAAGCTGTAAATATAAGGCAAGAATCCTAATGCTTGGGTGTGCACGTATGGAAGGAGCTATCCCCTGTGCTGCCTGGCACTGCAATAAAGAATACCTGCTTAAAAACACTTAGTTGTTATTGAGTTTTCTTGGATTCACTGTAGTTCCTTATATCTGAGGCACTCACAGAAATTTTTATGCTGCCAGAACTTGGCACGCTATGGCTCACGTGCCATTGCTTACACTTGCTGAGGCAGCATCCTCAGTCAGTGCTGGCAGCAAGCGGCTGTGAAGGCAGTGTTGATCTCAGCCTTCTTTATGCACTGTCTGTGCCCAAATCAAACCTTCTAGCCTGCAGGAAGGCAGGTCTTGCTGTTCTTACTTGACATATCGGGAAACAGAGGCCAAGAAGAGCCACCCAGCCTACCTGGTCCTGTCTGCAGCCTGACCATGGATATATACCCAGCTACATGAGCTCTAATTTCTGTTGCTTTGCTGATGAAATACATTTAGTGACTAGCACAGCCAAAAGGGAGGCAGATACTCCAAACAAGAAGCAGGCACTTACACACTAGAGTACATGTACAAACTATGGATTAAGCAACTACAGTTTTGTCATTTTTAGACAGAGTACAGTTGGAGATCTTGAGAGAATTCAATGGGTTGAGGATCTTGTAATCCCTCTGCTGTTGGGTAGTGGGGCACAGAGGGACTGCACGGAACATGTCCCTGGACCCAGAGTAGCCTAGCACTCCCTGAGCAGTTCTGCGTACCATGCAGGGGGTGGGGATCGTATCCTAGCTGACACCTGGGGTGCCTGCTGGCCATAAGCATCCTGCAGGCATATCATTCCAGTTAAATGTGTTATCATGGTACATATTTTGCAGGCAGATAATAAAGCTTTTTTGTTAATTATTATTATTATTAGGCTATACAGAGAGAGCACGTGAAGAGCCCTTGTTGCTCCAAGCCTGGAGGTAGTTACTGAGAGTAACTACTGAAAGTGGACTTTATAAGGCAAAAAACACTCTGACTGCCCCCAGCTACTCTGCAATGTCTTCACCCGTGTTACAGCTGGGGTTGACACACAGGAAAATGCCACTTAACGCCCATGGGCTGCCTGTCTCCCCGAGAAAACAGACGCCTGGTCCTTTGTGGGGGTACCTTGTATCACAGGGACACCTGCTGGAGCAAAACCTCAGTAACAGCTGGTGGAAGTCAACCAATTGCTCTGGACAATTATGTTTTGAAATACAACTAAGATCTCATTGAAATGCAACTAAGCTCTCCTTATTGTCTTTCCTTGGCTAATTGTACTGCTCTGCGTCTTTGTTAAATTTCCCAGGCATCAGCACATATGAGCAGATGATTAAAAATTCTTTTTGATTTTCATGACCTTGTGCCATACTATAGCACTTGTCAAAATGTTTCTTCTGTAAGAGAGTCTTTTGCTCTTACTGTTCCTGTGAAGAGTCCTGGCTTAGTTCTTAGGGAGGTTTGGGGCTGCACTGTCCCTTCTGACCAGAATGTCACCTGGAGCTGACACTACTGCAAGGCCTTGAGAAAAGGGGCCATGTATTTTATTACGTTCCATAAGCAGAGCAGCATATTACTCCTTACATACTGTTGTGTCTGAAGACAGTAAGGTAAAACTGTTAGAGGCAACATCCCATCTCCATCCCTGGTCCCCAGGGGCAACAAGCCCCCTTAGAAGCAAATGGAAGGGACAGACCTTATTCCTCAGGATCAACTCTGACAACAATCCCAGTGCCTATCTTGCAGAGCAGGGGCCACTCCTTTGTGTAGTGGGTGTTTCCATGCTTGTGCCATGGAGCTGTAGAAGTAATAGTACTGGCTTTAAGAGATTTACTGCTTAAGTATTTAGGAATGGTAAGTCAATCACTTTAAATCACATATCTTAGAAGGAAATTTTATTCTGAATTCTGAAGTGTTGTGGTAGTACCCTTAGGAGCAGTTCATTTGGGATTGCTAAGGACATAAAGTAAGTCGTTGGGGTTTTTTTTATGCACTAAGAAAACACTTCAAATCTCTCTCCTGCAGCTGTGGTAGTGTATTGGTAATTGTGCAACTGATGATACCAAGTCATCATCTCTCCAGGCCTCTAGTGAGTGGTAGGGCAAATGAGGAAAGTCATCATGTTTTCAGTTCCTTCCATGCAGGTCAGTTTGCAGACAATTCACATTCCCACCTACCCCCGTCATTTCTGATTGATCAAAGAGCGGTGATCTGAAACACATTTGAATTTAAGGTCCTGAACATTACTTCTTCATTCTTCTGTAGTATATGCATTCTATAACATGTTGTAAGTATTCACATATGCAGATTATCTATGTATGCCACTACAGTGGCATACTTAGTGTCTGCTTTTGAGACGGGGTAGATAATGCATCAGTCCCATAATCCTGTAGCACTTGTAGTCACAACTGTAGGTAACACCAGCACTTTCACCACTCTTTCAGAACCACATCACCTCCTTGGGAAGATGTAGAGAGCAATGAGGTTGCCCCTTAGCCTCCTCTCCAAATTAGACAAGCCCAAAGGCCTTAGCTCCTCCTCATGGGACATTCCTTCTAGCCCTTTCACTAGCTTCGTTGCCTTCCTCTGGACATGTTCAAGGACCTTAACATCTTTCTTAAATTGTGTGGCCCAGAACTGCACACAGCACTCAAGGTGAGCCTGCACCAGCACTGAATAGACCGGGATAATCACCTCTTTTGACCGGCTGATTATGCTGTGTCTAATGCCCCCCAGGGTGCAGTTTGCCCTTTTGGCTGCCAGGGCATGCAGCTGACTCATACCAAGCCTGCTGTCAACCGGCACCCACAGATCCCTTTCTGCAGGGCTGCTCTCCAACCTCTCCTCTCCCAATCTATACCTGTGCCCAGGGTTACTCCATCCTAGGTGCAGAATCTGGCCTTCCATCTCATTAATCACTGCCCAATGATCCAATCTATCTAGATCTCTCTGCAAGGCATCTTGAAAATACTAATGCAGCATTTTAAAAAACAAGCATGAGATTCTGTAAACTAACGCTTGTAATGTCTCTACCAAGAAAGCACAGTCAAGATATGAAATGTAGGACTTGTGGTGATAGGACTTCCTTAAGGAGAGTGGCACTGTCTAGGTCAGGTTTCAGCCTTAGTGCAGTTGATGTGCCCAGGAAAAGACAAAGACATTCGCTGTCTGCTGAAGGAGAATTTGGTAAAACTTAGCTTCTGCTCTTCCGTTCCAGTATAACTGCAAGACCGATAGCTGAGAATCATGGACATCATTTTGTGACAAGAAATGGGTGTAGATATGTGCCTATTAATGCACATATATAAAATGGGGATAAAATCCAGCATGTATTATCTATTGTGAAGTCTCCATTCTCCTGCTGTAGTACTTTTCATTTGTACTGTAGATCAAGGGGAGAGAGGCCATTTATACCATTGAGTTCTGCAAACACAGATTCTCAGTGTTCAGGTGATGACTAACAATCGTCATAACTTAGATTAGCTCTCACGTCCATGCAAAGACAAATATCTCCAGCCTTCTTCCTTGTCACCACTATTGATGAGCACCAGTCAGTTGTTTTGCTTGCTTTGATAATGTCTTTCTGGATATTTGTTTCAAGCTTTCCTGATGCAGCACCTCTCATGGAAAATGACAGGTGATACAGTTTTCTTGTACAGGCACTGTATGATGCTGAACTGGAATTCTGGAAACAAATGTTTTGCACAATACTTTCTCGGTACTCTCAAAATCAAAATAGGTAAAACTGGAGCCTGTGATGTACTGTGATGGTCCTGAAGTAATATACTTGCTTTTTATATATTCAGTACAGGAAACTATCTGCCTTTAACATTACTGCTAAATACAGCCACGTGTTCAGCAGCTGCAGAGCCCAAAGTCGTATTTATAAGCAGGTAACAGTGCAGAAGAGCTCAGTGCCATAGCTAGCTCACTAGGCATAACCTCAGGTTTGTAACTGGCAAAATTCCAATGTTTTTTCAAATAACAAGATTCAGGTAGTATAGAGATGCAGAGCTCACGACTAGCATCAATTCAATGTCTTGTGGCTCTCCTGGTACAGCAGCATTATTAACAGTATATGTAGCTATGTGAGCTGTGAATCTAGGACTGTTTCTGTCAGCACTCGTAACAGGAACCTCTGGCACAAGTAATTTCACATACCTATTACTCATTTAGAGCACTAGGGCATACTCTCAAAAAATGTCCAATTTCATGCAACGTTTGCACTGGATTTCTCTTGCAGGACATTCAGCATAATTTCCAATATACTGTGTGGAGACACAGTGGTAGCAAAGTTTTCCCTGTGTATTTGGAGTTTGCTGATTATGTGTCTGCTGTATTGTAATTTTCCATAGGCTGTGCTTTAAACCCCTGTCTGGAATGGCTGCACAGCTTGAACAGTGCTTGCTGTACCCTGACTTAGCATTTTCATTTCTGCCATTGCTGACTCAGTTGAGTAGCCATGGCTCTAGCCTCTGTAGAGTCAAGTCTGATTCAATCAGTAAACCCTCTCTAATGTGAGGGGTAATTGTTTTTTGTCTGTAAACTTATCTCAGATAATTTTGTCTGCCATGTTTCCAGACCCACATGTGACAATCAGCTCTCATGAAACTACAGTGTGATGTTCTGCTTGTTTCCTGTAGTCCCTTTCCAAGCTGGCAAAATTTATGATGTTCATCTACAGCAGTTGCTTCAAGTACACACAAATATCATTATTCCGAGAGCAAATTTATCATCAGTTTGGGAAAGCACATATAGTATGCACTTGCCTTTGGCTCCACTTAAGTTTGCACTTTCCTTAGGAATGTCCCTGGCACTAATTGTGAACATACAGTATCCAGACATGCTTGATCAAGCAATAAACAGTTTAGTAGTCTCATTCACATTTTGCAGGAGTGCAGAGGTTTTACTAGGGACTGTAGCAAAGTACAGTTGTGAAGACTGAGAAAAAAGAGCAAAAGTAAGTAAACGCTAGGCATGCCTGTGGCCAGTGGTAATATAGTCAAAAGCATGCCCATCAGGAAGGCAGGTTCACTGATAATTTTCTTTATGTCAGAAGAGCTGAGCAGAAAAAATGCTACACTTCACCATATCTGTTGGTGGGATATTTTACTTTAAGCACAGAGAACCTGAAAAACCATCAAAGTGACCCAAAACTGTTATTAAGAGGAGGGACAATGACAGTCCATTCCTTTGAACTTTGTGTGAGTTGGCTCATGGTGGCTTTGGGCAGAGAAAGAGCACGGCTGGGAGCAGGAGCAAATTAGTGTCACCCTTCTCTAAACTATAGGAAGTAAAATTCATTTCTGTGGGATGAGCTAGCTCTCAGTTGCTGAGTGAAGTCAGCTCTGCCGAGATGGAGCCTCTGAGCCCTCCATCTGCAAAGTGCTTTTACTGATGATACTAAAAAAGATGTCCAGATGCTCTTATTGTCTCGCATTTTCAGGCTGCTGCCAAACCAACTGGGAAGCCATATTGTACAGATGAGGCAAGTAATCTCGTTTATAAATTAGTGTGTAATTCATAGCCCACGCCTTTATTTTCCAGAAAACTTTCTTTTAAAGGTCAGACCAAAAACACAGGAAGGTATTTTGTCTCTCTGAGGGACAAAATGCATCACATCTCAGTTATGGCACCCAGCTGCTTACACAGAGTGTTAAGCTGGATCCTATTGGAAAAGAAATGTTCATCAGGAGAGAGTTTAAAAGTAATTAGAAACAGGGGAAGTCAAAAAGGTAGCTTTAGTACAAGTAGAAAGTAGTGGATAATAATGATTAGCTGGAGAGATAATATGTAAGTGGAGAAAAGATCAGTCAATTTATCAAGATAAACAATAAGATAGTTAAAATTAAGGGGAATAGAGGAAGAGATAATTAAAATCCAGTATTATTAAATACAAACCCACACTTTGCTGTAGCTAGATATTTATTTTTTAATAGAGCCCAACTGAGCAATTGAGGGAATGTAAGGTATTAGTTAAGAGCTCCTAAAAGAACAGTGAAGCATCAATGTAAAGGTATCCTTTAGGACACATTTCCTCCACATATAAAAAAAATTGTTTTACTTCTATTTTACCATCAGCGCAGAAAATTGAAGTATGTCTGTATTTGTTTGCAACTTTGTAACCTTCAACAGGATGCAAATTTGGGATAAGAATGTGATGCTGGTGTAAGTCAGGAGTAAGGAATTTTTAGTGTGTTCAGTCTTACTGGTGTGAAACTCATACAAGTGTACAGTAGGAATGATATATAAAACGTATATAAAATGAGGTATAGAAAATCAACAAATGCTACTGTGCTATAAGAAGGCAAGCAAAGGAGCTGGGAAAGAGAGGATGTGAAAAATGAAAACAGATCGTCCTTTCTGGATCACAGTTTTGCTGCCTTTTTTTTTTTTAGCATTTCACTATTAAATAGAACTAGATTACTAATAACGTGTTGTGAGGATCAAAATTTTAGTGGGGTAGAAAGCAAGCACATTTGAGTTTCTTTATAGATATACTCTTTCTACCCTGATTCTCAGTAGAATTCCATTTAGGAGTGTAAACATTGTTGGGACATGAGTTTGGAGCCATATGCAGTCTCCAGAGGTGCAATATATAGTCATACAGTTACCTAGGAATCATTCCTGTGATTTATAGATGTTTAAGTATATTTTAAGTGATTGTGTATTTACAATTTTGGCATGGCTATGTATTGCATCTAAGTTTTAAGGACTATTTTATTTGCAAACAGTGTGACTAGTAATGAGGCACAAATAATAAGAAATTAAGACTCATTGTAATTTTAGCTGCTAGAAAAACCTATGCTATATTGCTGCTTATAACTTGCATCATGTGGGAAGAGATGTTTGGAGATGAGGAAGAATCAGTGATGATTCACTTTCCTTGACAAAGGGCCACATTTTCCATAGATGTAGACTTGTATATCTCCCTTACCTTGAAGGTTGTTAAGCTATAATCTCCCTTGAAGGAAATACGCTCTGATCAATGAGTAATGAGGATGAGAGAAAAGCAAAGATGGCTATAGATATGCATCTGCAGTAGAGAAGTGGATTGGCTAGAAATGTTTTGCTCACAGCCCATGCTCTGAACATGGAGTACTCTGGAGAGAGAAGTGCTCATAGGGCTGGAAATTCCTTGGCATGTATCAAAGTGCTGAGCATTCACTCACAGCAAAGAGCAGGCACTGGCTCTGCTACCACCCTGTCAAGGAGAAATGTGGTCAGGGAACTGCAGCAATGACAGCAAGGTGTTCATGCTGATACAGAGCCATCTGGTTGGCAGCAGTAAGAATGGCAGTTGTTGCAGGGTGTTGCTTGTCTGAGCAAGGCTATGTGCTGGGAAGAAAAAAGAGGGAGCTTACCAGGGAAGAGACGCTTTTGCAGGGGACCAGGGGGAATGGAGAAGGCATTTAGCTCACTGGAGCAATGACAGAAACAGAGCCAGCAATGCCATAAGCAGAGGTGTCCTCCTTCTGGTCTCCTTTCCTTGCTCCTCTTATGTGGCTTCTTTTGAAGTCCTGCCTCCTTTAAGAAACCAATCTGTGTAATGGGTGCTGCCCCTCTTGGTCAGCTACCTGTCTGGGAGGAGGAAGGAAGTACTGCTTTGCCATCTAGAAAAAAGAATTCTTCAGCAAGAGATTTTTATCTTCTGTTTCTGGATCTAGAGAGGCAGATGTTACTGCTGCTACTGCTCATTAGGAGACTCCTGGTGCCTGATAGGGTCATGCTGCTGCACACCAGCATCATATGTCTGGCCATCCCTCTTCAGAGGGATGGAGGCAGCAGTTGCCAGTATTTTAGGATCTCTGTAAAATAGTTAGTAAAAAAAATTTAAAAATTAAAAGATGGGAGGAGAAGAAAGCATCAAAATACTTAAGTCACTATCTAAAGGAAAGGAGACAGGGTTAATGTGAAGTATTTGAGTCCCTTTCTTATTTGTGTAGATGAGCACACTGGTTGTACAAGGAAAGAGATTGGTCTTCAGTGTCTTTGCTTGCACAGTTGTTTTCGTCTTTTTAGAGGTTTGGTTACACACTGATGTTTTCAACAGTTCTCAGATCAAAGAGAAGGGTGAGACACTTCACCAATAGAAGAGATCAAAATAGTCTTCTTTAGATTTGATTAACATATTTGCAATCACCTTACACTTCACTTCAGTCTGCAATGAAGTAATGCCATAATGCAAACATGGCACACGGTGATGTGACAGGGCTGCTGGTTCCTTTTGTCAATTTATTTAATAACTGACAATTACTGATGTAATAACTGACAATTACTGATATTGAATACAAGAATGGGGTTTCTAATCCTTTTCTTTTTTATCCAAATTTGCCAATTTGACAGAGGTCATATAATGTATGTCATACAGCATCATCTGTTTCCCTATTAAGTGTTTGTCCATCTCAGGCACTTTGTGTGATCACTCAGCAAGAAGGAGAGCTCCAGCAACAAAAATATCTTAGTATTTCCAGGCGTATCTACCCCCAGGACACTTGGGATGTTGGCATTTTTCATTAGAGGCAGAAACAAAGTTTCAACCTGGTTATTTCCTGTATTCCGACAAGGTTTTTTATGCCAAAGATATTTTGCAGCTTACGTTTAATTGACTTAAGGTTTTCAATTGTTGGTGTAGGAACTATTTTGCACGTACACTGAGAGCATCTTTGACCTTATACTCTCAAAATGGGCTGAAAAATATGGGAATTATCACACCCATTTTGTAGCCTAAAAAAGATTACTTGAGTGAAATTAGATGGTTTAGCCAGGGTTATTCTACCAGCCACTGGCATAATGGAGAATGGTACTTTTATTTTCCGGCCTAGCCTCAACATTGTGCTGTAATGACTGGCAATGGGATTTCAAATATTCATCCTTCTATCTCTCTTGAGACTGTGTTGTTGGGTTTCAGATTTGCCAAAAAAATTTGGATATTGCCAACTGCAAGAGAATGAGCTTGGTGAGGAAGATGGGTGAAGAGGACCCATGAGCATCACAGGAAACTTCCAGCAAAGCAACCAACATCTGTGCAAATACCTGATTTTTTTATAGGGTGTTCTTCTGTAGGGTGTTTTCAAAATGACCAAGAAATTTAAAAGGGAGAAAAACATCCACAAATGATCAGGGGAGTCTCAGAGGTGTATCTGCTGTGACAACGTTTATGGCTAACTAGAGGAGGAGGGAGGGCAAGATGATTTAGGACAAAAAGAAAATTCCCCAGTGTCTGCTTCATTGTTTGTTTGAGTGCCAGCAGCCACACATCATTTGACTGCAATCACTTTGTAAAGGGAAAAGAGACAAAAAATTTTGTCCTTCCTAACAATGTATCTACTCTCTTTGTATCTGGCAGCCTGCCCTCGTAATGCTTCCAAGGCAGAACTTTAATGGCAAGCTGAAAACTATCCAGAATTTGGTTTATGTACATTTCTAACATTTAGCATTCAATAAAATACATCGAAGGGCATATGCTGTTGTAAGTTTTTTTTTAATGCTGTGGATCCCACTGAAAAGAAAATAATTTTTCCCTGGGTGACAAATTCTTTCCAAAACCTGTTTCACTGCAGCAAGCATTGCCATAATGGGACTGAAACTGATTAAGATCCATAGCAGGTGACAGGTTTCAGAAGGAATAGTGTTTTCATTATTTAAAAATTAATAACTGTCACAGTTTGAGGCTGGGCCGGCCACTAACGAATGACAGACGCTCTCTACTAACCCCTCTCCCCTCCCAAAAGGGAAAAGGAAAAAGAACAAGAGAGAGACATTTTACGGTTTGGAAAAGAAAACTAAAACAGCTTTAATGAAACAGTAACAATAAAAGAAAATATAATAATAAGAATAAGGAAACAAGGAAATATATACAATATATACAAATATATACAAAACCAATACCGAACCCAACTCCCCCCACCCTGATTACAATACGTCACCACCACCCCGCAGGGGTGGCACTGGGGCAGTCCCAGGCTGGACTCGGCAGCAGACAGGGATGGGATGCAGGAGCTGGACTCAGGCACTGGATTCAGGGATGCATGGATCAGGATTGACGACAGAAGAACAGACACAGTCCTCCTCAGATGTCGGCCATCAAAGAAGAGAGGAAGAGACGAAGAGAGCGACACCCTCATGATCTCTCAGCTTTATACTGAATATGACGTATATGGGATGGAATACTCTGTTGGTCAGGTGTGGGTCACCTGTCCAGTTCGCTCCTCCCTGTAGGTGCGACCCTTTTCACACCCGGCACCCCAACACGGAGTACAAGATTTAGCAGTGACCTTGGTCTCTATAAGAACAAGTTTAAGCAAGGGCCTCTCTGCATACCATTCCTTGGTACGAACTATAAATGTCAGGCCTTATCACTGCTAGAAGCAGTCACTGTCTGGAAAAACAGGCTGCTGTTTCAGAAAATGCTGTTAGTTAGAGGAGACTTAACTGAAAAGTTAAAGCACTAAAACAGAATTAGTTTTGATTTAGCCCAAACCAGGACAATAAAGTAGGGCTTTTCTGCTTTAGATGCTAATATATGTCAACAGCAAGGTAAAAGATGTCTTGAAAAGTGCTTTTTCAGTAGATGAAATGTATTGTAAGAAAACATGTTTTCCCATGTTGCAAGAGTACGTCAAAGACAGGCACTGTAATACTTTTCACATTTATATATTACCATTCATTCTGAAAGAAGAACAGCTGATTACAGATTTCCCTGGATAGGGGAAGCAGTTCACCTACCACAGAAATGCAGTCACCCCCAAGAGAGAAATGTAGCAGGTGTCTAACAGTGCATAGCACAACAGTGGGAACAAAAGCATCGCTGCTAGATGAAGCATATTAGGAACTTATATGCAGGCAAGGATGTGTGTAGGCTAAAACTAAGCCTGGAATTTGAATTAAAGAAAAATTGAATCCAGATTTTGCTTACCTTTTTCAGCCTATGACTACACATAATAACGGTTAAATGCAGAACTTGGATCACTGATTTTTTTTCATTTTTACACGCATACATTTCCTTCTGTGCACCGCATAGTGTTTCCCCTCACAAAGAAGAAGCAGCCAGGCTCTGAAGATGAGAGGGCAACTGAACCAGATCCTAGAATTGGAGCAGTGGAGTTCAAGAACCGATCAGGGACTATGTCACTGGAAAGGTGATCCACCTGCCACTCAAATATTTATTGTCTTTCACATCCTTTCTTCTTTCACTTCTCATTATATCTCCTTCTTAAATGGGTTCTTACCCCATTTCATGCAAAGATGGCAGACTCTTTTTCTAGTGTTGAGTCACCTGAATGGGATGTCTGAGTACCCTCCTCGGCTAGGATACTCAAAGCCATGTGAGCCATCATGAAAAAGATCTTGTCCCTGGTCACCAGAAGCATCACAACAGATGTTTTGAGCATTCATTGTGCTGGGTTGCTTAGGTCAAAATTTTGCAGGCCATCAATATGTTGTTTTACTGCTTTTTCAGTAGGAATAAGACACAAGATCAGGACGTAGATTTCAGCTGGAAATAACAGATGTTTCTTACAATAAAAGGCATCTGAGTTGTTTTAGAATTATTTATGTAGATGATATTGCTTGGTATATTTTATGCTCACATGGCCTCTGGCTGCCTGGGACTAGTGAGGGCTGGTCTGTCAGGTCAGAGCTGCAGGTGGGCGGCAGGTTTTGGCTATACCCTTCTTTGTTCCCAGCACTGAGGACCACAGGAACCTGACACAGTAACTTGCTGCTCCTGCTTTTTATCCATAGAGGCAATGTTACTATTCTTTTGCATGCTGGAACACTAAAAAACAAAGAACAAACTACATCTGTGAGAAGGTCCATTCTGAAAAGGACTGCTCTCTATTGGCAATGATGTGCTAAATTTCACAACTTTTTCTTTTTCTGTAATCAATGTCCATATCTCCTAAGTTAGTTGCCAGTTCCAGTAAAGACAAACTAATTTGCACAGACGTCCAAACTTAGGGAATCTTCAAGTGTGCATACACCAAAATTCTTAGAAAAAGCCCATGTTGTAAATGACTTTTTAAAAGTCATATAGGGAAACAATAATACAATCAGAAATAGACAGAAATCCTGACTCATTTGTTACTTTCCTGGTGTGCTCTTAGCTGATGGATACCTGCAACCTCAGTAACCCATTCCCTATCCTAACTGTTATGTGCTTCCTTCAGGGAGTTGCATATTTAGTCTCTCTTAACTCCACTTTAGTACACATAAAATGTAATTAAATTCAAGTTAATAGCTATCAGAAAAGAGTGAAATAAAAATTACAGCTAGGTACTCAATTTACAGTGATTTGTGATGTTACTGCTGTGCTTACTATCTTACAATATGTGGTCCTTGCTCTAAGAAATTGAAAGATTTGTTATTTTCCATTTTAGCTCTGGTAAGAATAAACACATCACCTGGAGGTAAAGAGTTTTCAAATAGTTCAAGAATATTTATTGGTTTTAAATCCAGCTCTGGAAAGGTAGAATGCATGCAGCAAATAGGTAGAAGTATTAAAGCTTCCTTCCAAAGTTCTTACCTTTTTTTAACTGCAGTTGGATGTTTCCTTGCTTTGGCATAACTATGACAAATGATCCATAAAACGTCTGTTCGTCCACTTTACTCACATCACTACCTGCACGGAAAATTACTTCTGGGGAGGCAAAAAGGAGAAGGGAAAGGAGTCACAGCTCTCTTCAACAGTAGACACAGAACTGGTCATCACACTGATGGCTGTCACCATCAGAAGTGACTGATCTGGAGCTAAGAAAAGGGCAAAATTCCTTCACCCCTCCTTCCCAGGAGTTCCAGGCCCTATCATAATGATAAAATATCCATTCTAAAAAGGAAAGCATTTAGTTTATTCATGACAAACTGTGCCAAAACGTGGTTGGCAGCTTAACATCTTCCCCAGTGGTAATGTCTGGGAGATATTTCTGTGCTTTCAGTGATGAACTGATGTAATGCAACTCACACCATGCAGTAGCTCCAACCTGGGGTGGTAGGTAAACTGCATTCATTTTGGGAAAGATACCAGTGTAGTGTAGTGTTTTCAGCTCAGTTTATGGTCAGTTTTGGTGGCTATTATAGAAATGTCCTTTTAATTCCTCCCATATAGAACTACAGAAAATCTGTCATGCTGCATTTCTCATCTGTTCATTTAAGTGGGTTTGGTTTTGTTTTCTCAACAGCAGTGCTGCTGCATCTCACAGACTAAAGTGAATTTTTACCCCACCAAATTGGTTTTAATTCAAACTCTGAAATCTGAGTTTGTGGGAACAACAGAAATGAGGGTAGTAGTAGTTTGAACACTTGCTTGAGCTTCTGTGGGTCAAATAACCTTGAAACAAACCACATGACAAGGAGGTAAATTATTGAATCTATGCTAGTGTGAAACCAAAATTTGTTATTAGAAATTATTGTTACTGATATGGTTTTAATTCTTCAAAAATACACTCTCGAATTTATTCTGCTCTTTCTCATTAACCTGATGATGAATCCTTTTCCATTTTTACCAAATCAAAGTTCCATTTGGCCAAAATTCCCATTGATGAATAGAGGACTAAGTTCAGAAAAGAATGAAGATCAGGAAAGTGATAATGAAAAGCACAGGACACATCTTAATATTGATGGTAATTGTTTTATTATTACTAATTATCGTTATTCCTGTGAATGTAGGCCATTATAAATTTAAGAGAGAATCATGATTTATATGTGAGTTGTTTGGCAGCTATAACAACAGATGAATCGGCTTTTAGTTATTTGTTTTATTAAATGAAGTACTCAAGCTAACATGAGGAGAGGTTATTTTTTACTGGGAAGAAGCGTTAAGGAATAACAGTTGGTTTATCACTCACTGGGAGCTTGATAAACCAACAGTTTATCCTTTACAACTACTATTTTAACATATCTTATACCTTTTTTCTATGCTACACTTTTAAAGATGTAGGTAAGTGTTAGCTAGGATTATTCAAATGGACCGTTTGATAGAACCTTTCATTGCAGGTTATAAAGCCATCTGGTCAAAATGGCCAGAAGACTTCTAGAAGGGTCCCGTGAAAGGTAGGATATAGCCATCTGGCGTGTGAGAGAGTACTTACTGAGTGATGAGTGGTAACATCAGTAGCAGATTTTGTTTAAGACTGTCTTATAATGTTAGGAGTCCTAAAAGTAGGCTATTGACAAACTGTAAGAAAAAAAGTACAAGGTCTTATTACATTATTTTTTTAGCTGAGGAAGATCTGTATGTTTATGAAAGTTCTCTACTGGTAAGGTATCAGTTCTTCTTTCCTAAACCTGTAAGAAAACACTGATAGTTTTCTGGAAATCTTTGGTACTTTCCATATTTAACATATTTGAATAGTTGCTTCAGTGCCTGTACACAGGAGATGCCAATGATGGCCAAATACCAGAATTCTTGCCAGCTAAGAGTTTGCAGCAGCAAGATGCCCATGCTGCAGAGGAAGAAAAAAAAAAGAAGCAAAGGTTTTATTAGGTGAGAAGTTCTTTTCCTTTTCCCAGATTAGCAATCAGTCTGCCTTTAAATATTTCCATAAGATATAGCAGTCAGACCAAGTGTCTGGCCTGTCTTCTTGGAATATCGCTCTGCTCTAAGGCAACTCATGAGGAGAGGGAAAATATTTGTGAGCACTCTAAGCAACTGGATCTCTGAAGCAATGTATTACGTCATATTAATGATCATAACCGCTTAGTAAATGCTACAGGAACACTGAAGAGCATGAAACAGTCTAAGTCTCCGCAATAAGCAAAGCATGCTTGAAGTGTAGCTGAAAACCCAGTAATTCTCTGATTATTACTTCCAGAAAACAGGCGGTGCTCGTGCCTAGGGTCCTTCTTTAATTGAGTTGAATTTCACTGCTTGCTGAAAGATTTGACTTCTCCCACTGGGCCAGGGGTGATATAAAGGCCTCATTTTTGCTCTGTGGCAAAACCTTTTCTTTTTTATTACTTCTGCTGTCATGAGATGTGACTCTGACTGTGTTGCTCTGATGAATATTGAGCCTCTTCAGACACAAAGCAAATTGTCTTCATATGCAGTTCCCCCTCTCTCCTTTTCTTACTTGTTGGACCTGTTTGTGTCTCATCCCTCTGGATTCTGGGACAGAGCAGGAGAGGTCTGTGGGCTGGGGTTTTCTGTGTATGTGACTGGGAGCTGAATTTTACCTCACTTCTACAAATACATTAGTGAGATTATTTACAGTCCCATCTACCTGCTTCAGTTTCTTTTAACCTCTTGGGAATGCTTCTGTGGTGTTTTGCCTATTCTTAATAATTCTTTTGGCTCAGGGGGCAAAATCTCTCATGTTGTGCAGTATGTTCTCTCTTGATCATTTCTGTATAGTCTTTTGATTTTTCTTAATATTCCCTTCCTTCCACATAGCCGTTGCTATCAGGTACTTAGGTACAGTGTCAAATCTTCTCTTTTCAAATTAAGTTAATGCTACTAAAAGCTACTGGACTAGCATACAGAGCAGTATACAGAGCAGTAACCTCTATTTACAAAATGAGACTATGAACCTGGCATAGTTGCAAAATGAAGTAGCTTGAAGTGATTGGGGTTGCTAAACCACTGATCGCCAGGAATGGGTCTTGAGGTATATTCAATCTCTTCATCACCCTTGGCCGATGTCAAAACAGTTGTTGCTTTTGATTTTGGTTTTATTTTGTGTCATTTTAATGAAAAAATGTTAATGTTGGAACATGGAAGCTACTTTGATAGCATCCTAATCCAGTCATTGCCTAATGGGCCCCAGCTCTATTATAAGAAATGGGGACAGGTTATTGTCTTCTAATGCTGAACTTGGAATCCTGCTGTGAAATGTATTTCTCTGTTGTTCACCTGCCATTGGCGGCAGACTTGAATAAAAATGCTCCCTCTTCTCCATTTGGATTGTCAGCCATTAGTTAATCTTTTCTGGCATTTTGCATTGCACCCAGTGTATGCTGGAAGCCAACACAGAAGATCCAGAAACGTTCTGTGATTCCATGAAGCAGGGAGAACTACCACTGATTTCCAGAGTATGTGCTTGCTTTTTTCCTGGACCATGTGCAAATCATCTTTATGCTTGCATAGCACTTACCAGAGGTCAGCTCTAAGCTGAATAGTCTTTAGCAAGGTCACATCCAGCAACAAGGAGGTAAAAAAGGGAGGAATAGCAGGCAGATGGCATGAGTGCAATCAGCTATCACCCTGAGAACTGTCTTTTCATCTTTGGTTTTCTGCAGGTCGTAGTTGTTGTCAGCAAGCATGAAAAATGAACTAAACTTGTGTAGCAGATTATGGGGTTTTTAATTTGTGAGGAAGAGATTGAAAGAAGGACCTCTGTTTTCAACTGCCTGGACAGTGCTGCAGTGCTAAAGCTGTGGATAAGCTCTAGGGAAATAGGAGAGAACTCACTGTGGGCAGGATCTGTCAGTAAACTTTGGCGTACCATCACCGCACATTTGTAACCTGTAAACAAATACTCAGCAGGGTATTAGATACATTAGCTTTCATGATGCACTACCTTTCTTAGGCAATATACTATTTCTCAGTCGTGTGACTTTGTCTCCAAGGCAGCTAAAACAGGAGATTTACACAGTGATTCTGTAGAAGGTAGTAAATCAAAGAGGGAGAAGAAAAACCAGCTTGATGAAATGCATGATGAGGCAAAAACTAAACTTAAAAATATCTCACTGCCCCCACTTGTTTCACAGGCACAGGCAAAATGTAACTCTCTCACCATTTCTCTCAGCTTAGGTTTTGCTGACAGTTCCCTCATTTCTTGTTGACCAAAATGCTGCTCCTGCTTGTTTTGTATCACAGAAGCACTGCTTTTGTGCAGGTAGTAAAATGATTAGCAATGTTTGCATCCCACAACGTGAAATTTGTCCTTGCAACAATGTTTTTACAGTTAAATTTCACTTTGGTTAACTCTGCAAATATATTAGTTCTCCAAAATCTGCTGTCCATCTTATCAACATCTTACAGAGACCCCTGAGGGATCCTGGTGGAGTTCAATAAGGAATTGGTCTAATTCTTTTATCTGAGCAATTAATAATTCATTTGGTGGTACTTACTGTGTTCCCTCTGCCCTCAATATAGGAGTTAACATTTCTTTAAGTCAGAAAAATGTGCTGGCTTCAGGCTGCCTTTTAAAATGCATGCTGCAATGGTAAAAGAGCCTTGTTACTTAGGTCCTGGCTCCAGCAGCACACAGAATTTTGTTCTTGTTGAGTGGGATAGGAGATGAACAATGCCCCTGCAAGTCAGTTCTAGAGCAAAACGTGAGCTGGCTGCCCAGGCAGCTGAGGTGTAGATACGTGCAGAGCATTTGCAGCATGCTGCAACCTTCTGCTGAACTCAAACTTAGCTGATTTTGGCAGAGAATATTGCTAATATGCTGCCTCGGATTTTCATTTTTTGCAGCACATCTCTGATCTGTTTTCCGAGGGAAAAATAAAGGCAATTAAATAAGGTTGGTGGGAGTCCAGTCCATCTTTCCAACCCATATGAGAGACCATGATTTTGTTGTTGTTTACTGTCTTCAAAGAAAAATATTTCAAAATAGTGCCTCTGTTTTACAGTGGGAGGCTTAAGATAGACATGTAAGAAGCATCATACCCTGTAACCCATGTTCCTGCCTATTAAGATCGATGTGTCTGTTCATCCCGCAGAGAGGGGTAGGAGACCTTGGGACGGGCGGAGATACTGTAGCAAGTTCCTCACTGCCACCACAAGGGGCCAAGCTTGGGACACCGGAGTGTGTGATGGCTGGGTGAGCCCTGAGGGACTCCAGGCAACCAGCACTGACTTCGATTTTATGTCATATGTTTTCTGACATACAGCTTCGTACAGATAAGCCCAAGGGTTGGTGAAGTGCAAAAGCTGGCTGTAAGCATCCAGCTGCAGTTCAGGACATGCCTGCTTTGGGATCTTCTAGGATGCAAATACGCTGTACGTTCATGATGCTTTCAGACACAACAGCAGTCACGCTCAGTGATACATAATCCCGATTTTGACAATGCCTAGCTTCTGAAAACATGGGTCTCAAACTATTTGCCAAAGCATCCAGCTTGGTGAAAGTATGCCAGGTGGGAAGGAGAGGGGGAAGAATGGCAATCCTGATCATGTCAGCAAGCAATTAAGGTCCACAGAGAGGAGTTTAAAACCCAAGTTGAAAAAACATTGCAGTGCTGTGTTACATGGCTAATAAAGGAGACAAACACCATCAAACACTCACAGTACATTTATAGGCTTTATTTTAAGTTTTGTAAAGTGAATAGAGGCATTTGTATTCATTAAGGAGATAAGAAGCCTTTTGCTGGAACTCAAGTGTTTTATTTTTAAAGTTTGTGTTTTATAGGTGGTGAAACAACCATAAATAGAGCAATGAAACGGTCAGTTGTGTAAACCGCTATAAAAAGAGCAAGAGCATTTCTTTTTCTTAAATCTGTATTTCATGGATTAATGTATTATTAGAAAAGATAGTTTATATACATGCATGAGAAAAAGCCCTGGGACTAGGAGTTCTCTCTTGTCTTTCTTTCCCACTTACTGGAATTTGTCTCCCAGTAGCATTCAGAGGCACTGACTGAGATTGGGGCCTCTGTGAGCACTGTAAAGAGGCAGTACCAGCCTGGAGAAGCATTGCTTCAAGTGGAGAAGTGTAAGTGAGGGTGGGAAAAAAGGAATAGGGCCTTCTGTTTGAAAATGGGCACAACGGTTACAGGCATGACTAATGTGAAGTTGCAGAGCTTGAAGCAACGCCTAGTATGGGCAGGGCTACTAGGAATAACCTTATTGTCTTATTATTTACTCCCCTTCCAAGTGATGTTTTCTCTCTCCTCTCCAGCTGTGTCCACTGTATCCTTCTCTTGCTCTGCAGTTTTCCTTTCTCTGTTTCTCCTTCCCTCCTCTTTCCTCGGTTTCCTGTCTGTAGCACTCAACTCCCTGCACTTTCCCCTCAGAAGTTGTCAGGCTTTTTCTATTCCACTATGTCCTCGTCATCCATGCACTCCTGTGGCATCCTTTCAGTACTATTTGACGGTTTTGAAAAAGAGCTTGTGAAATAAATGACGTTTATAACCTGAACATGTAAGTAACTTGCTAAAGATCTTAATTACCTGACAAAAATAAGCTAATCAGGAAGATTCAGTAGGGATTAATTGTGTTGGGAAACCCAGGACATTTTTTCCATTTTCTGCACCTGGTTGGACCTTCCAAATAAGCTAGTACATGCCTTTCCAGCAGGCTCAGCTAATTACAGCTTAAAATAGATTGGCGTTAGAAACAGGTTACTTTTTTGTCTTTTTTTTTTTTTCTTTTTTTAAATGAGGGCAAAAGAATGACTACAGCCAAGTTACTGCTTTGAAAAATATCTGTTGTAAAAGTTGGAGAACTTTCTGTAACACTTGTTGCAGCGGGGTTAGACCATGCACCGTTTTTTAACAGCGTACCCATGGATTATGTAATACCAAGATATCCTTCTCTGTGAATCAAGTCTCTGAGAAACTACCTTGCTTAGAATCTACTTTTGGGAAGCAGAACACAGGTAAGATGCAGATCTGAAATTACATTATGGAGCTTTACTTGACCCATGAGTCCTGCAAGTGTAGATCTGACAAGCCTAACAAAAGTTACCTGCAAGGTAGCTGTGTAATTACTACCCACCAGCCCTTTCTGGCATAAGATTTCACCATCATTTCAGTGTTGAAACTGTTTCCTTTCACATGTGTGTCAAAAAATAGATGGAAGCCAGGACATTTTGCGGGTGCCCTGGAAAAGCAATTTTAACATTTTTCAACAGGGTAATATTATCAATCATGGAGAACAAGAGGATGAACATGACATTGCTACTTTCCTGCCCTGTAGCACAGGCTCCCTCTGAACAATTCACTAAATCTCTTAGTCCCTGAATTAACCATCCTTCAAAATGGAAATTAAGAACTCCCTTTTCCATTTTGTGTGCCTTGTGTACTGAAGTTGCAAACTTGTTGAAAAACAATCATCTGGCTGCTGTCACTCCTTCATCTTGTACCTCACTTCTGTAGCAAAAAGGGGAAACTGTATTAGAATAAGGAAAATCATACCCTCTGAATGTTATTCTTTCTTTGCTTCACTTTTAATTTTCGTGTTAAAATGGTCTTGAGACTTCCTCCTGATAGCCACACATTTAAAATAAAAGCACAGATTCTCACAGCTCTCTCCAGTAAGGAGGAAAGACTCTGAGCCAAATCTACCCTGGAATTAAACCAGGGCTATTCCTGTTGTTCATCTTGCTGCTTTTGCAAAGTAGGTTACTTTTTGCCATTTTTTTGCAATTATTCCCAGGGATCTTCTATTGCAGGTCACAAACATGCCATCTCAATGGTCCTCCAGTTTATTTTTGTCTTCCTGCAAGGTAAACATTCATCCATGGACTAATTTCTTTAAATGAGGCATTTTAATCCAAATTGCCAGTTAATACCTGCAGGGCCAGCTTCCCTCCTGATCAGCTCTGGAAATTAAGGGAAGCCTTGAATACTGCTGTAAAGTTTTGCTTGCAGAAATTCTGAAGGACTTTTGAAACCCAGAGCAAAATTAGTAGGGCAAGCTCTGAAACTTTGGACAAAATGCAAAACTATAGGGGGAAAAAAAGCAAAGTGTCAGATTAACTCTGTGTTCAGTTGTCTCAGATCGTGTGGGTCTGGGTTTGGATTCTGACGGATACTGTAGATGAAAATGAGGCTGGGGTCCCACTGCACTGTACTTATTCATTAATGTAGAATGATGAGTGTTACACTCTTTTGTAGCTTTTCCTCTTTAATTGATTGTTATCTATGGTACAGTAAAACTGAACGATTGTCCCACTTCTAATTCCTGTGTTTATATAAAGGCAGCTACTGTACTTTCCAGTTAAACTTGAAGGGATTTGGGCAAGGATTTGTCAAATTATGTCTCTGCAAGTGTATTTCCTTTGAAAACCTAAGCCAGACATTCAGACCACCACCTCAACAACCGTCTGTATCAGAGCACATGTGGAATTTGAGGGGAAACTTCCCTCTCTGTATTTATGTGTCTTTGACTTATTTGTAAATACTAACGGATCCCAAGTGCACAAAAAAACCCCAGCTCTTAATTAAGTGTATTACAAAGAAAAAACATACAAGTCCTTTATTGCATCTTTCACTGGACCTACAACTGAATCAATAGGATCCTTTTCAATATTTAGAAAGAAAGGCATCTATTAGAGCCCAGTGTGATGATTCTTCTAAATGGTGGTGGTTGTCCCTGAGCAATACTGAAGCAGAAAGAAAGTGCATGGACACAAGCCAAGTTCAAATAAACTAGCTAAATCCATGTCCTGTTGCCCCGTTGGATCTCATGGCTTCTGTAATGTGTGAGGAGGAGAGAAAGCTCCTGAACTGTATTGGAAGTTTTTTAAGGTTTTAAGCTTGCAATCCTACCAAAAAAAAAAATTGTTTCCATTCCCCCTGCTATTTCCCACTCTGTACAGCCTCTTCTGTCTGCCAGCAGATGTAGTTTAGCAGTCAACTACATTAAGGAATTAATACTGAGTAGAATTAAACAAGAAAAACAACACTTGTAGTTAAAAAGGCTATAAGTTACCAACCAGTGCTGTACAATTAAAAGTGTCAGTAATTGTCATTGTTCTCTAGCCTCCATTCATGGCTTATTCCCTTTATTACAAAAAAGAAAAATATAACTACCTGTTGATAACAAACGCATAGTCTAAGGACTTTGCACACCATTAGATAGGGGGCATTTAAGCTGTTTGTATTTTCTTATAAATAAGCACAAATCATGTCACAATGCTGTTCCATTTATTGGACTCAACTTTTAAGCAATCTGTCCATAATTACCCTAGAAAATATTCAGAGTGGTTTGCAGGCACCCGTCTGGGACAGCAAGTATCCTGAATAAAATATGATTGTTGTGCTCTGAGCACAAATAATAAGCAGAGCACTGAGTGTTCTTGCTCTTAAAGCAAATTATAATTGTTTCTGGAATATGTGCATTTGAAAAAAAAAACTCTGAGTGCTTTAACTGATTATAATTTATTATTTGACTTCAGAATAATGCAATTACATAATGCAACTATGAGGAAGGGATGGGTTAAAGGGAAATTGTAATTACATTCAAGACTGAAAAAAATCTCATCGTATGTTTTCTGTGGCTGTACAAAGTCTGCCTTCTAAAACAGCGTTTTAGCTCAGGGTGGTTAAGAGATTATTTCAGTTTTGCTTAGTTTTGCACAATACGGAAGTGCTGCTAATCTCATCCAAATTTTCACAGAGATTTTAGCAGGTTCCAACTTTGATTCACTCTTTTCCCCCTCTACAAATACAAATATATTTACAGTACCTGTGCAGATGACTGAGACTGACCATTGTGACATGTACTATTCATTCGGTCCAAATTAAAATCTACCATCCCTGATGGGTGTCTCATCCATCAGCTCTAGCTGATGATGGCTAACACAGAGCTCTTAAGCTTCTTTTCAGCCTTCCTTATCACCTTATTTTACTGTGAAAAATACAGCCCTGCTTTTTATTTAAACCTTAATTAGACATAATTTTATATTGGATATTTCTAGAACCTGCAGGTATTTATTTTCTAAGATCATTAAGATACAGCATAATGTGTGCACCCTAACAACTGACATGCTTTCTTCTAAGTTCTGTCACCCTCTTTGTATCTTTGGTTGCCGCAATGCTATTTTCTTGTTCTCAACAAATATAATCATTCCCCAAACCGCTGCTGCAAAGTGGTTTTGTCAAATCCATCACTTGACTATGTATATTCCTCTTTGCATCCTGGTTCCATCTTCTCTACCCTGTAATCAATATGTGGCTTTCAGAGATCCTCTCTGCATCCACCCAGTGCTTAGAGTCCAGTTCCTGCTTCAGACTAATCACAAGGAACTCAGTCCACATATTAGGTTTCTAAACAAGTATATTCATACGTCGTGCCATCAACAGGCCTTGGGAGGAATCCCTCATAAGCTTCTGCTGATTTACTTCATTATTTGCCTTCAGGTACCTCTTTCAGCCCAGTGACTCTCTGTATATTGGAAATGGCAAGATCCATTTTCCCCTGGGGGCAAGCTACACATTTGCCTCTGGAGGAGGCATGTGCGCAGGCAGTTCCCATGGTTCAGTTAATGTGCTGGAAATCTCCCCTCCAGCTTTTCTCACGGTAACTTGTTCATATAGCCGCATCATCAAGCTTCACCTGTCAGCCTCACGTTTTGCTTTGAGCTAGGCTCATTTCTCTGGTTCTCCCTCAGTTCACACACTGCAGTGGAAATATTTAAACTGAAAGGAGCTTTCTGTGCAGTTAATTATTTTGCCATAATGTTTCTTTTCATTTTTTATCATAAAACTTTTTCCTCCAAATAAAACCTTAAAGGGAAAGGGTACAAAATAAACTCAAATGCTTTCAATTGCTGAAGCAAGAGCCTGCAGTGAAGCTTTTGTTTAACAAAATGGAAAATAAGAAAGCATGTTTTATTCTATCATATATTAAAATTAAGTGATTGAGGGCCTCATTTTCTTAAAGATTGTCTATTAGTATTCACCTGGTGGCATGCAGCCTTAATCTCACACCATTAATGAAAACAGAAGCTCATTAAATAGTAATTCTTTTTGATAGTGACAGGAGCCTGGGTTTGAGCAGCAGTGCTCTAAGTTACAGGTAAATTGTTCACGATGATCACCAATAACAGAATTTCTTGTACCTCTCTGCACTCCTAAGAGCTTTCATTCCATATGTAATCACTTATGAATGCCAGACAGGGAAAGAACCTTGAAGACAAGGGAAAGAGGTTTCACCAACAAATTTCTGATGTTAGAAAACAGGAAAGAAGCTGGTGGATCCAGAGCAGGTAAAGTAAGTAATTCTTGAACAGAGGAGAAATGTTCGAAGTTGCACAAAAGCTTTGGGGGCCAGTGAGCGTTCTGAGCTTTTGGCCAGTATTGCAGCAGTCTTGGTGAATTTCTCTGCTTTGGCAGCTGCTGATTAGCTTCTCATTAACAGATGTATCAAGTCAACATCCTGTTGATTAGCTCCCTCTGGCCATTGCTATGCCCTCCCTTCCTCCAGATGATTTAGTCATTAACGCCACGTTGTTGCTGTGTAGGCTGGTTGCCAGCACTACCTAACTATTCACGTATTAAAGACATAATGTAATGGACAGGGTGCTCTTATGCTCGTTTCAAGGCCACAGCTAAAGTTCCTATTCCATTTCAAATGTTATAAATGTTCTTTGCTCTCATTACAGTCTTCATCTGTTCCAGTTGCTTTGGATGTCACAAATTGCTACTTACATTTCATCCAGATGCATTGCTTGTAGTTCTTCTGATTAACAACTTCAGGCCATGTGGCCCTATTCCTCATCTAACATTATTCTGTTCTCTCCTGCACCATTTCTTCTGTTACTGATGTTATTGGGCCAGCCATTGTTTGTTTTGGGTATGCATGTGGAAAGATTGCTTAGTGCAGTCCTTAGACACGGATAATTCAATTACTGCCAGATTTTCTAGGCCTCTTGGCATTGCTATATATATAGGTCTTTAGTAATATTATCAATTATTTACATTTTAATTAGTGCTTGTATTAATTATATGATCCTTTCCTCCAGGAGGAAAGAGAACTCAGTTTCCACAGTTATATGACCATGGGTTTTCCTCAGAGGCCTACGTTTTATTTAGCATCAAATGGTATCATTGCTAATACTCATCAAATAGCCATAACCTTATAGGTATGCTTCACTGGTTACTTGCTGTCAGAGGACATAGCTTCTCTAATATGTTAGTAAAGGTTTACATCACTTGTCTGGCTTCCAGTGGGTAGGAGCTAACACATTCCTAAAGTCTGCCAAAACAGCTTTGTCCTCCCTACTGCCAGTCCCAAGACAGGTCCTACTGGGTTCTCTAGCAGCAAATTTGGTGGATGTTTAAGCTACAATAAGTGTAGATGCTCTGATTCCTTACACACACACACACCATCCTCTTGCCCAGATTGCTGGAAGAACTGGGTAGAGGAGGACTGTGGGAAGGTCCTGGGGGAATATGTGCTTATTTGCTTTGGAAAGATCCTCAGAAAGATCTTTCCATACAGGAAACCAGGATCGGAACTCATCGTACTGAAAGCAGGAGCTGAATTCTGGTTTAGCCTGCCAGATGTGTCACCTGTCTAACAGAAAACCTGGCTGAGAAAGGTTTGTGAGAAGATACGAAGAAGGTTAGCATGACAGCCCAGTAATGACCCTCGTTACCTCTTCTGTACTTCACTCTCTCTTGCAGATTGGAAATAGCTTTTTACAGTTAAGATTTGCATCAGTATGCATACTTCTGCTGTGTTATTAGCTGTTTCAGTTGCTTTTGGTGACAAAATCTTCGGTGTTTAGCACTCGCTGTTACGAGAGGTAGATTAGTACTCTGTCATGTACAGCAGAAAATACTGTGGCCAAATGCAATGTACACATTTTCACCAGGTGCACTATTAATGTTCCTGTACTGTATAAAAACTGGGTTTGTTATAGCATGCATGCTCTCAGCATTTCTTTCTGTGACTGTACCAAGTCAGTGGCTTTCGTTTGGTGAGGTTTTTTTACCAGCAAACAGTGTTAGGGTTTTTTTGGTCAAAACAGGATGTAATGAAGATTTTGATTTCTTCCTTTGTTTCTGCCACCATGTTCTTTACTAAATCCAAGGGTTTTGATGCTCTCTGTTTTTTCTTTTGTGTGCTGCTTTGCAGTTTGAAAATGGAGTGTGCCTTGTAGATAAAGCAGCAGAGAGAATTAATGTTGCTTCACATTTTCTTTGCATGGAGTGCAGAGGGTAAAATGATACCCATAGAGGGCTAAATCCTGCTGGAAGAAAGGATTTTGTCCCTTCAGCAATTCATTCTACCCTGGTTTCCCTCTTGCCTATAATATATTATTTCACTGTAGCAAGCACCTGTCAGTACTTAAAACTGCTTTTTGGCATAACTGAACTAAGGTGACAAATTAAAAATAATTTCGATTACAGCTACTCTGTTGGTTTGGGGAATAGTACGAAGGGTGGATTTATAGGGACAACAGTAAAGGAGCTGTTGCTCTTCCCTTCTATTCCTTGTCATTACTTACCACTCCACCCCCACCCCTGCCACCTTCATCCCTGCCCAGCCACGTGGTACAAGCAGCATTTGTGGGCAGCCTCTTGTCAGCAGTACTAATGCATCCCCCATGGGTGACTGATTCGTGGTGATTCACACCAACTCTCTGTATCCCATCTCTGTGATGCTATGGGATGGCATGCCTCACCCATGGGGCTGTACCATTACCCAGGTACTAACGCTATTTATAAGAAAATAAAAATTCATTCTCTTTTTTGTTTTTTCATTATGATAGTCATAGGGTGTCTTTCCTGGAAGCCAAATTGTTCTTGCTACACAAATGCATCTAATTTTTAAGGCTAATTAAAAACAGTGAAACACAAAACCAAGCATAAACATAGAAGGAAAGATGTCAGCAGTAGGACTGACACAGTACCCCATAGAAAGGAATGAAATGTATCCAGGATGTATATGAGTTGGGTTTTTTTTCTATATAGTAACAAAAAACAGTTGGGATTTTACAGAATTTTTAATTTTAATTTCACTGGATAAATCTGCTACCTTGGTTTGGTCAGACCCAACCAAAACAGCAACAACAAAAAATTGAAGGAGTCTGGCTGAAAAAAAATCAGTTTGGGCAAAATAGCTTTCACTGGAAATCTAAACTTTCCAGAGAAGCACACGCTTTTCAGTACAATAAAATAAAATTTTAATTAAAGTCCCACCTTTCCTCCAAAAGTGGCTCCAATAGATGATGTTGTACAAATCCTGCTTCAGCTGCCTGGAGCTAGTGACAATCATAATCACAAAAGGAATAAGAACATGAAGGAATAATGATAGCATCATAAAATTGCTTTTGGAGAGATTTTGTTTTCTCATAAAAATCTGCATTTCCTGATTCTGCTTCTAGTTGAGGTCAGTGGATGATTTCCTACTAATTTGAATGGGAAGCACAGCCTACTTGAGTTGTTATAACATGTAACCACAATACAATTGTAGTTGTTACTCTCTTTTTTGTGACCCAGTAATGGATATTGTTGTGACCTATTACAAGTCCTTTCTTGGTGTGTAAGATTTTAAAAAAATGTCAAGCAGTGTCCTACCAGTTTGAGGATGGTGACTGCACAGCACTTATATAGATTTAAACTGCACTAATGCTTCAGAGCGGTTGCAGCACTCTCTATCTTAGCCTCTCTGCAGTAAGGCATGTTATTTTATAATTAATTACATAGGGTTCATGTTTACATGCAATAAAAACATACATTTTACAGGCATGGCATTAGATCTTTCATGTGGTCATGGTTTACATTCTTTCTGTGGAAATACATGATAGGCTGTGATCCACAAAGCAGTGTGCACGTCCATTAAATATTGCATGAACACCAACACCATGAGGAACAGAAAATACTGAATTTGAGCAAGTGGATAGCTCAGAGTAGGGGAATGTAGAAATTTTTCACCTGTAAGTCACCAGTTAAAAAACAGCTCAGATTAGTGTCAATACCACAGCAAACATAATTTTGCAGGTGTTCATTGGCTGAAATGAATTATGTCCTCCAGCTTCTGTTGGACAAAGGGTTGTACCACACACGCACGCATGTCCTGGGTTACAGTGTAAAATGTGCCAAAAGGAAAAAAAAATATTCTATTACCATCTTCAGGAGCTGTTGAGACCAGGTGGGGCGGTGCTCCCTGCCTCCCCCCCTCTGGACTATCTCCTGTTACTGGGCACAACAATGCCTTATCGCCTGACCCATTGATAACTCGCTCCTGGGCTATCTCCTGTTAATGGCCCATCAAGGAACTGCCTCACGACTCCCCATCCCATGGTGAGATGCTCAGCCCGGGGAGGGGGGGGAAGGAGCCAAGCAGTCCATGCCAAATAAAAACTGAGATCTCCAACACCCTAGCAGCCTTCTTCCACTGGATTCCCAGAGGAGCCTTTCCCCCCACTGGAGTTCCAGAGGACGGGAGCTACCTACCTACCACTGGACCTTCGGAGGAAGACCAGACTCTTTTCCCTGATAGCTGCTTCAACAGAACTACATCCATCGTTTCAGAGGACTGCAGCCAGCATCTTATCGGACTGCTACTGCCACCCTAACAGGGTGTCAGGTTGTATTTTCTGGCTCTGTCAGTGTAAACCAGTGGGTTGTTTGCTTTTCTCTGCCTTGTGTTATATATATATATATTAGTAAAGAACTGTTATTCCTATTCCCCATATCTTTGCCTGAAGGCCCGTTAATTTCAAGGTTGTGATAGTTTGGAGGGAAGGGGGTTGCACTTTCCATTTCGGGGGGGGCTCCTGCCTTCCTCCACAGACACCTGTCTTTTCAAACCAAGACAGACGCACAAGACAGATCATTGTTTCCATAGAACAGCCAAGGTTTAAAAAGACTTGGAGACTCTGAACTTGCCAGGCATGTCTACGACAGAGTCACAATTTTAAGACTTGAGAATGGCACTGTAGTTTTTATTCTCTGTGCAGAAAGAAGCAGTTTTCCTTCTCCAGGATGGCAAGGCTGGCACTTCTTATGGGGAGTATGAGACAGTGATGTGACTGCACAGCCCACCTCCAAACGCTTTTTCCTGTTGGCCATCTGATCTTTTCCCAGGACAGCACAAACCACCTCTCTGCTCAGTCCTCTTACTGTGAAAGCCTTTCTGAACTAGTCTCACTCCTGGTTCTTCTTCGCTCTTCTCCCACCATTTTTCTTTAGGTTTTGTAGTTGTCCCTGCCTGCAAGGGAGCCCGCAAGAATCACTGATGTGTTTCTTAAGCTCAGGAGACATAAAGCAGACATTCTTATGACCTTGACTGAGACACCCATGAAGAGACCATTTTTATAATGACTGCTCTTTGTGGCTCCCAACTGGACTCTTTATTTGTTCCTTATTTTCTGATCTATGAATTCCTTACTCAGCTCTTCAGCACAAAAGCACAAGTTCTTCCCTGACTGTTACCATCTTTACTAACTTCATCAGATAATTTCTTTGGTTCTTTGATTCTTTGATGTGAATATATCTTTATCTTTATCTGCACCTGTCTTCAAGAACACATCTGGTTTATTGCCGTTCTTCTATGGATGCCATTTTGTAACAAACAACGCTCTCTTTCCTCCAAATCTCAACTACAGTGACAAATATAGCTGTCGTATATCTTTATTGTGGCTTCATAAAGCCTGTCCTTTAGGCTGCAATGGAAAGGTTAGAATACTGATATCTAGTAGAATAAATTTCTGTGATCTATGAAACTGATGAATTTTGGAAAGTGACAAAAATCTGTGCTAATTGATCTATGTGATAATGGAGAAACTGAGAGCACAGGCAACACTAACAAGCACAGTTGTTTCTCTGAAGGTCCTAGCATAGAAGAAATGCATAGGATTTAATGTTCCTAAGACACTAATAGAACTGTTTCCTAAAAATCTCTATGAAATCAGCATTCCTCCTTGGGTATAAATAAGCGTGAGGGCTGTTGATCATGGGCAAGTGAGCTAGATTGGAAGAAAAATGGTATGAAACATAGGTAGGAGGAAACTTCTGGCTCCCAACTCCTCCTGTCTCTTGGTGACTGACAGGCAAGAGCAATGCACAATGTCTTATCTCCTTCAAAGACAGATGTTGAAGCTCTTAGTTGTCACTGAGGTCTGGGCTAAGTAGGAACTGGGACCCTACATCTCTTAGCATGGCAAAGCACTGCCTCTGCTACATGCTTTCAAAGGAAGCAGATCATTTTGTGCAGTGCTCCAAGGCTTGTAGAAAGGCAAAAGAGAAGATCCCACCTCTGTGAAAGCATCAAACCCACATCCCACCCCAGCATCAGGATGTCTTGCATTTGCTCTGTGCTAGTGTGTATGTGAATGCCTGTGTTAGTGCTGCTTTCCACTAAGAGGTAAGGCTAGCTGTAGCTAAGTAGGGCATTTATTTTGCTGCCCTTAAAAAGGAGCCCTGCTTTCCAGGAGCTTCCGGGCAAGCCTGGCACTCCTCTCATCTGCCTGCTTTGAGTGGCATAAGCAGCCTGTTCAGGACAAAGAGCTGCAGGAGAGTGCTTGCTGCAGTGACTGCTCACCCAGCGCTGGAGGAAGCGTGCATAGCACCTTGTGGCTAAACTCTGCCTTCTCCTGTCCATCCCTTGGCATAAGAGCAGCAGCAAACTCTCCCTTTATTCCTCACACTGTAGGGAGAGGTTGGTGTTGTCACAGGTGTTGGTGAAAACACAAGCGAAAGTAAGCGAGGTTCAAGTGCCCTTACACAGCTGAATAAGGGCATTGCATTAATCACTCCTACACTTTTTGTGTGACTCCACCTCTTGCAAACCTAGGGGAAGCAATTGCACACTAAAAAGCCACAAAGGAGAGGAAAAGCATGTCAGAGACAGGTGACATGCAGATTTTGCCAGCCCAGCAAACTGGGCGTTGTAGGGAACTAAAAATCATCATCAAAACAGCTGGCTTATTTACTCTGCCATCCATGCTTATAAGCAAGAGAGGCTATTCCAAAAGATGCCTGCAAAACTGCTTTTTTAGAAACTGCAGAACTGCTACACCTGTGGTTTGTGCCTATTGTGTGGCTAAAAATCACATTTGTTTAATGACTGGAGGAAGAGCTGAGGGTGATAATGGCAAAAACACGTTTGATTTTTCTTTTTTAACTGAGCCTGGGCAGACAGAAACGGACACTTCTGCTGTTGATTGTAGAGCAGATACACAGCAGCAGAGAGCACTTTGGCATCTAGTACATCTGCCGCTTGCCTGAATTTACAAGCAAATGAAATTTGTAAGAGCACTACAAGGAATTCTGAGTGGATCCCATTCCTCTGCTGTAAATTCATTATGCAGCTCAAAATTAGGCAGGCTTAGCATTAACAGCTGATGTCACCAGCACACATGAGCCCTAAATATTGCACAGACTGGAGGAAATTCCCCCGTTATTTTCCAGATTGTCTGTGGGAGCAGAACAACAACAACAAAAAGGTAATAAAATGTACAACTCTGAGAACATACTCTGACTTGCAAATATAGCTTGTGGCTTCAGTATAGAAGCCCCCACTGAATAGAAAGCTGTATCTCTGTGCTTTTGCTGCATGCTGCTCCATAAACCTAGTACAGCCTGCAGAGCCTCCAGGCAGGTAGCACAGCGCTGCAGTGCGCTCCCCCCCCCCCCGTGCAGCCATCCTGCAGAGGAGGAGATGCTCCCAAATTCCTCCACACACAACAGATTAACGGGAGCTTATAGGTAGCATCTGGCTTTAAGTGGAGTGAGAAGAAAGTGTGGATATTCATTTGGATGTCTTAAAACATATTGTTGAAGAGAGTTGGCAAAAAAGAGGATCTCTAGAGATATGAATAAAGGGAAAGACGTTACTCTCTGGGCTTTAGAGAACAGAGAATGGCTGGAATTCATTCACTCCTCCTGCAACAAGCTCTCCTTAAGAACTGTGAACTCTGACTATGCGGATTTCTCTGCAAGATCTGGAGTAGAAATGACAAGCTTTAGGCAGTAATTCAAACTGATTATCACATCCTTGCTTTTTCACACCAGCATGTTGTTTTTGACATAAGCGTTGCAGAGCTGCTGGGAGGCAGCAGATGCCCAGGCCCTTGCATCAGCTCTCAGTGGAAGAGGAATTAGGTTGCATCCTAAGTGGGCATTTTAATTGTCCTTGTTTTAATTGCGGATACTCACCTGTGCTAAAATGAGATGGTCAGAGACCACCCTTAGAAGCCTGGCATTCTTCAAGGGGTTTCATCTGCAGCAAAACCTAACTCCTAGCAGAAACACATGCTCGCAGGACCAAAACCACCAGCAGTGGGCCTTCAGCATCTCCTCTGCTTTGTGTAACATCTTTGTCCTGAAAGGCTTCTGTGGAAAAGCCCTTCTCAACATGGAGCCAATGTTGTCAGCATCTGTCTTCCCAAAAGGTACAAAATTGTTTCAGTGCTATGGGAAGTGTGAAAGTCAGCATGTAGTAGAGCTATTTTTTTTTTCTTGAAATACATTACTTTTAAAATGGAAAACAACATGCAAACCCTACTTTTTTAAGAACTATATTATTTTAAATATGTTAAGGAAATATCTTTTCCCCTTCCTCCTCTAGTGAAAACAATTCATTTAGTGATATCTGAAAGGAGAGATAGTCCCTATTTGCCTCCTATGTCCTAAGGATGTTTTAGAGTAAACTTTGCTATTTGTTTTGGTAGAAAAAGAATTTTCTAGGTCCTCCCTTCAGTCATGTTTTCTTTATTTACCAACTTGTATATTGCGAGTGTTCAAGTTCACTTGAGGCTACCTAAATCTAAGAAAATTCATTGTGTATTTGTCTGACTAATAGATGCTCTTTCAGAAAACATCAAGGAATGTTTTCAAACCTTTTCCACACGAAAAATGTTTCAACGTTTTTCATTAAAACAAAAAGCCGAACCTCATTCAGCCTGAAACATAGCATTTCTTTATATGGTGTGTTTCAGTGGTGTTTGTTTTATTTTGAAAGAAAATTATACAAAATGTTAAGAAGTTAGAATCTGAAAATCAGTAGCTTTCATTTTGAAAGTATCTTTTCATGTGTTCACTACATTTGCTAATGGTGCTGAATTTTTTTTATTTTTTTTTTACAATTGAAATGTTCAGAGGAACTATTTATTAATCCTTTTGTCTTAAAACTTTTTAAACTTTGTAGGTAACGTTTCTTAGTAGACAGAGCCATAGATCATGAACTCCTCTGGGCAGAGATTAATTTGATTTTTGCATCTGGATCAAGTTGATTGTTCCAATTCAAAAAAACCTGGGAAAATGTCTTTATCAGCTTCCTTCACATACTCACAACCACCTAGAAGGAACATCCTCATCAAAAAACTGTTATTTGGCAATACTTCAATCTCTTCTTAAAAAAAATTCTTCAGCAATTAATAGTCCTGAAATCAATAATTCTAGCTATATACAAAACCAAGGTTTTAAAAATTATTTTGGGATGGTTTGGGGTTTTTTCATGACTGCACATGTCCCAGAAAAAAATCCAGGAATAATAAAAAAAAGGATTTATTAAACATCTAGGTTTTAATTCTTCTGTCACTTATTCATAGAGATGCTGATGAATGTTTCACACAAAACCTCTAATAAAACTATACTGTTTCGATTACTAGAAAACATTGAGGTGAAAAATTCTATTCTCAAAAATTTTTAGCTTAACTTTACCAAAAAAAAAAAAAAAAAAGAAAAATTTGGAGGGAACAGCTGCTGTAATGCTTTTATTTCGAAGCATTACTTTTATACGGTAGTTGGTCTGTAACAGTGTGTCTACATGTAAAAGGTGTGGAAAATTTAGTGATACATAAAAGCTGAGGCGGGATGGTAAGGACAGGAAGATTGATAACCACAATTGTTGCTTCTTTGAATTGTTTGCCTTAACAGACTTTAGTTTTTGAACAATGGATGGCAGACAAATAATAAAAGGGAGTGACAAAATATCCGAACAGTTTCCCTGTGCTGGCCAGATAAGCCAGAAATGCTGGTAATGCAATCTGAGGGGTTTTTAATTGACTTTTCATGAATTAAAAAAGTAATTAAAAAAAGTGAGCAGAGAATTTTTAAGAATAATGACTGTAAGGACTTCAAAGAGCTACCACACTTTTCAGCTTTGAAGGAAAGTAACATCTTATACTAAAAAGCAGAAAATGAGGGAATTTAATGCTTGTTCTCTTTTAATGATGGTTTGTGGTTCCTAGACTGTTTTAATAGTTATTTCATGCTTACTATTTTGTGTTAGGCTGAGCTATGAATGTTAATAGTGGTTTAGCACACCCAGAATGTCAGTTACTGGCACGTTTCATGGGACGTGGGGACTTGCACTCCGTTTGTGTAAATGGGAAAGCATCTCTTTCCTGGAAGCAAAACCTGTGAGGATCTACATGAACAAGGCACATGGCTTGTGCTTTGAAACACTTCAATGAACACGTCTCATTCAACATGATCTGTTTTTCTAACCTAGTTGGACAACTATGTACTGAAGGAAAATAGGATGAGTGCATATGTTCTTAAATTTCAGCATGTTGAGGGTTGGGTTTTTTTTAAGGCAGGAAAAAATGGGGATTCCTGATCTTCAGAACAGATGGACCCTGAGAAGCCAAAGAATGCTTATGTGTAAGCTTGCCAGTGGCTAGAGGGCTCTGTGCTCCCTGAGGAGCCCCTTCCTTTGAAAGGTCATTAGAATTGATTGTACTTTTTTTTCTCTTTTGAGGGTCAGGAGGAGAAGACAGGGGAGTTGAGGGCACAGGTGGTAAGGCCAGCTCAGCTCTGATTAGATTAGGCTTTCAGAAGCACCTGTGAAAATTCTCTGTAATTTTAATGTCATATTGGTGGGGCTCCACACTGTGATGGTCTGACAGCATAGCACCGAATAAAGAAGCTGTCTTTTTCCAGTATATCCCTATATAAACATCCTCTCACATTACAGCAAGTTCTGTTTCTGTTGTTTGTATCTACCAGTTATATACATGAGCTACAGCATGGTCATAAAAGAGGTACCAACCAGGAAAAAATACGCCTCATGCCCTCTAACGGCTGACTGCTGGAGAAGAGGAGCAGCAGCTATAAGAACAAAGATGCCTGGAGAAGGAGAAACTGAACATGGGGTGTTCTTGGGGAAGGGGAGAGAAGGTCCTGCCGTGCTCTCTGCTGCAGTGGACAGTCCCTTCTGCCACAGGTGCCAGACACATATGCTGAAAGGGTGACTTCTTTTAAAGATACAGGTGCCTACATCAGCAGTCAGGATCAGGGTGCTCTTTGCTTAACTACAGCTGATTCAAAGACCCAGGGGGCTCTTAAAGTTGTGCTTTTGTGTACAGCCAGAAGGGTTTGTGCCTTGGCAGGGGAAAGCAAGTTGGCAGCTACCTAAAAATGTACAAGCTGGTCATTCCAGTTACAGAAATCCCAAGCAAAGGTAGCACTTCTGATTTTGTTCACCAACTGAGGCTTCTTTTGTGCAGTATCATTGAGTTGCACCCACAGCCTGCCTGATGACTGCAATAAATAATACCTCCTTATCCTTGGATATTTTCAGCTATGTCCATTTTATCTATAGATAATTTATTTTCTGACTGTAATTGTGAGGGTAAACTGGGATGACAATGTGAATCAAGAATGTCATGAATTGTTTCTTCTCTTATTCAAAATATAACAGGAAGACAGTTTTATTTTTAATCTCTTTTGGGGTTGGTAATTTTGAAGTAACATAGATATTCTTTTACACGCACATTGGAGAGCTATTTTTCTTTTTTTTTTTTTTTTTCCTTTTAACTTCCAAAACTTGTCAGAAGTGACCGCCTTTCTTTTTTTCCTTGCCACTTCTAAATTAATTTAGTGCCCATGAAAACTGTCAGATAAAGTGTTGTATATCAGATCACAACCTAGGCAGCCTGTAAGATTTCTGCATCTTGCATGAGGTTTTTTGCCACTGTATTTCTGGCAGAACAAGAGGAATTATTCACAATGAATCATTTATCTGATGAATTTTGCCTTTTTCCAGTTGGTCCAGAAATTGCCCAAGTAATTTTGAAGCTCTTGGAAGCTAATGCAAGTTATTTTTTAAGCTATCCACTGAATGAGGTATGTGAATAGCACTTTGTCTGAAGATTGTACTTGATAGTCAAGATCTGAGATTTATAATTTAAATAGTGTAAGTCTAATAGTTTAGCCTTAAAATGATCTAAAAATGACATACCTACTTGGACATATTAAAATTCATAGTTTGGGTACTAAAAATGTGTAAATGTCTTAAGCAGAACTTGAGAAACTAAGACTCAAAATGGTGCTGTTTTACTGCAATTACTACAAAAACAAAATCTGTTTTATTCTTACAGGTGAACTGTAATGTTTTAAGGGGTTGGGGTTTTGTTGGGGCTTTTGCATATTTTGGTTGTTCGGCTAACGTTGCTCAGAAAAGGACCATTCTGTCCATCTTCCAGGTGTGCTGCTGGTGACCACTAAACATCCTTGAGCTGGCCAAGATGCTGCATGTTAAAAGCAATGACAGGGTTTTTCACTGTTAAGGAGGATTCGGGGAGATCTTCCTCAGGCCTCTCCCACGCAGCATAGTTTATGGCCTTGGACAGACAACACAGGACCACAGTTCCTTTTGGATCTGTTACACCCTCCCTAGTCAAGGTCAGATAATCTTAAATGGAGTAATTTCCATGAAGTTGTGCAGTAGCATGAGATGACTTCCATTTTGGCTGGACGAATGGGACAGCACATGTGCCTCTAGCACCTATTTAAGGCAGAATTATTTGGCAAGTGCTAAATTGAATGCAACTGGTGTCACCTTTATATTACACTTTATAATTACAAACTTCCTTAAGCTCTTATACCTCTTCATCTTCAAAGTGCTTTGTGAATAACTAATTAAATGAATTAATCATTAACCTACCTGATATAAAGAGCTCATGTTCCTTTAAAGTGATAGGGCACTTCATTACAGGAGAGGAGAAGACTAAATGGACAGATGCATAATTAGAAGGACCTTCACTTGCTTGGCTGAAGGCAAGCCCTAGATGCTTCAAGGCCTATAAAGACATTTCCTCAGCATTGCTTGGCAAAATGGAGTCAACTGTCATGTTCCTGCAAGGCAGCCAAGTCTGAAATGCATGGTGGGGGCATGGCTGCTGGACCCCTTCCAATAAGCAGAGCAGGGAATTGGAAACCACACATTAAACAGCTTTCTCAGGGTTCTTTTGTCTTTGCTTTATTTGTGCTTCATAGTTCCAGGTTTCTGCAGAAGCCTAGGAAAAACCGTAGACAAGCTTGTTGCAGTCTAGACATGTCATATGCTGTTTGTATCGAATAAATGAGTGCAAAAGTAAGGATATCAGCAAATGGGAAAATGCAAATGTACAGTTTCATGTGGCACTAGGCAGAGCTGCACATAGCTTTTATAAAATGTATGAATTTGCTTTTCTTTAAATTTCATGTATTTATCAGTGGGCGCCTAACATGTTGTACCTGTCTTTTGTATCCCCCTTTTGATTCAGCTGCTAGGCTCTGAATCTCCTGCCAGCTGGAGTACCGTATGTAAAAAACTTGGTGACTTTACAGTAAGAGCAAAGTACTCTCGCTGGCATTTGTTACCTACAAGTCATGACTAAAGCAGGACACTTAGGGATAGTGGGTCCAGTGTAAATTTTTTCCACTCTTTTCTCTGAACCTGTATCTAAATTCTATGTCTGTTTTTGGTACTGTTTCCTTACTTTTATTTGTGTGTATATGTACGCTTGCAAGGGCATGCATATCCAATTACTCTATTTTTTTTTTTTTTTTCCTATGGTGTCATTGTATCAGTGGGAATAATCTTGGACTAACAGAGGCGCATAAATAATTAAGAAAGGGGAAAGATGAAAATAGCATGCCATGGCTGAAGAGACAGTTATCCTGACTGGTAACCCTATTGATGTCAGTGATGTTACTTACTTAGGGAAAGAATCCAGTCTGAAATGGGAAAGAAAATTTCCATTACATGCTTACTAGGAGCTATTATAAACAATGATGCGAAGGGAAGAGGATTTCAAATACCTTGACAGTGTCTAGATAAATCCTTAAGCTCTCTAGAGATGCAGTACCCAAATGTGTAAGAATCCTTTTGTTAGTTATGTGTTTCTACTAAAGTTTGGGGTGTTTAATCCTAAAAATGGCTTTTAAAAAACATTTTACAGATTTAACAAGAAAAGAGCTGTCAAACTAATGTCAAATGATACTGAGGCAGGACAAGGAACTTGGTGATGGCAGTAGGAAGACTGAGATCAGCAAGGACTATTTCTGCTCTTCCCTCCCTTGCTCCTGACACAGGAGACACTTGGGTTGAAGCCTGAGAAGCTGCACAGGCTGGTGGAACAGTGGTCCAGCCAGCCATGGCCAGTGTGGCCACCAGGGAGAGGCAGCAGCAGGGCTCAGGGATTGCTAAAGTTTTTAACAGCCAGCCTAGGAATGGCTTGTGTGTTTTACAGCCATTTCTACTGAATCAACCAACGTAACACAGACCTGGATTAACTATTTTATTTTATTTTTAAATCCATAAACATGAATGCAACTATGTCTGGGACAAAATAAATTACTAAATGCTGAGACTAGTACTGTGTAGTGGCCCCTGACAAAGAAAAACACTGTAATCTGAGACAACAAAACACAGAATGTTTAAAGGCGGCAATGAATAGATAAATAAATATATTTTCATTTTGCTTAATGATTCTTGAAGATCTTTGTGCTGCCCGAATTGATGTGATGCTCTCTAAATGGCTGTTGGCTCAGTTAAAAGACTAATGTTTGAGAATCTGAGTCTCCCCTTACTGCATACAGAAACGAATGGCTGCAACATGCCTGATCAAGCTAAGCAGTAAAGCATGGGGACAGATGACATGTTTGAAGTGAAGTGTTGGTCCAGATGAGTGACTGAGTCAGCTTGCTTGAGATATGTCTGCAGAGACACACTCCTATAGACTCTTTTGAATGCAAAATCCCTAGAAAGCTATACTTCTTGCTCTGATTTCCTTTTTCCCCGGCATTTACTGTTATTTCTTTTTACTTTTGCTGTTATTCTGACCTGCCATCTGCAGATTTTCTGAACCTTGAACAGTAGCTGTGACTTTGCTGTGAGAACTCTGAAACTCATTAACAGAAGGACTTGGCTTTAAGCAAATGTCACATCACATTAGTGTAATTCTCAGGCACTAGCTAGCTCTTAGCTTGGCCCATTCATTTGGGTAGAGCTCAAAGTACCTCCTTGCTGCATCATAGAGATGTTCTGATGATGCTGATTACTTTTGTCTGCATCTGTTTTGATTGATAACTCAGGCAATTTATCATTCTGCACACAGCAGGAGCTTTTCTTGGCTCATGTCAGCATAAGAGGACAGCGGTGAGGAAGAACGGAATTTGTAAGCAGTATCACAGGAAAAATAACCTACAGGGTCTGAAAGTATTAACGAGAAGAGCTACTACAATTAGATGTTGTGCACATGTATGGTACATATATATTGCATTATGCTCTTCTTGGGGTGTAACATCAAGATCTTGCAGTAATCAAGATGAAGATACCTAAGATACACGAGCAGTGTTCCACAGTGTTACTTGCATCTCCCTTTACAGGTGAAAGGGAAGTTAAAACAGAGCTTTGGCATTCTCATATACAGCTGCTGAATCCTTTCTTATGGATCTTCCTGGGCTACCTGTTAATCCATCATTTATTACAAGGACTGCAGAAATAGCCCAGAATATAATATTAGTTTGCAGTGCTCTGTAACATTACCCTCAGAGCTCATCAGAAAGGATGTATCTTTAAATGCTAGAAGAGCAGGACAGGGATGAAGGAGATTTTAGACCTCCTTAGTGTACCAGCAGGCACTTTGGTCCAACCCAATATTGCTTGACATGCTTTGTAGCCTGTGTGTCTGCCTACACAGCCTCTTCCTCCTCCTCCTCCTCCCAATTTATATTGGAGGCTGCATCCAACCCTGATGCCAACACTCTGGCAAATACCTTTTCAATCATAGTATCAAACAAATATTAAAGTCGGTGTTGCAGAAAACTAAAAAGCAAAGAAACCCTTATTGTGGTTGATAGATTCTGAATTCCAAAGCACACTGATGCCTTTCAATAATTTAGATGCTTATTTTGGGCCAGGAGCAGTACTGGAAGTGTCCCCAGGTTCCTAGCATGCAGGACAACCGAGAAAAATTAAAAAGCTGCTTGAGCACATAAATAGGTAGATGGAAAATGTAGCTCTTGATCCTGAACTGCAAGTAGTAGATTAAGAAGTGACTGTGTTTTCTTGGCTATGGCAGGCATGCATAGTAAGCAGGCAGGCAATGAAAGCAGCAGGATGAGCTTTTCCAGGGATTTGAGCGATTACAGAATATTGAGATTATTCCTAAAAGAAACCTTAGTTTTATGTTAAGATTTTCTTCCCTGACTGGATTGAGGTCTGCTGCTTTTTATGAAAATTGTGGTTGTGCGTGTGTCATTGAAAGCACATGGTCATCTGAGAATTGAATGCAGCCAGTTCTACCTGCTTACTCACTGGTGTGCTCATGGAGTCAAGGTCTGTGTTCCTCAGTCAGGGAGCAGAAACTCTGATCTCTTGTGTACGGCAAACTGCATAGAATGTGGAAGTCTAGTCACCAATGAAAATAAGAAGAAATGTACCTCTTGGAGGCTGCCTGAGATGTGGCTGAGGAGCTTCCTCTCAGCACAGCTCAGCAACTCCAGAGCAAGCCAAACAGCTCAGTGTATGTAATTCACACAGCTCCTGGGCCTCGCATCCAGCCTCTGCCTGCTCCTCTGTTTCATAGTTTCCTTCTCACAGCAAACCTGGCCTTGAGTGTTACACAAGAACTCAGTCTGGAGCACAGACTCTGCCTCTGATTTGCCATTTGTAAATCACTGAGACTGGAGTTTATGTTCTTTGCTAACTCAAACCCAGGCAGCTCTGGGAAACGCAGATCTGATTTGTGATCTTATTTGACCCTGTGAAGCTTACTGACAAGGACACTGCTGAAATCAGTATCTGGTTTCATGGAGTACAGGATTTAAATCTGCAAACAGTTTGGTCCATGCTGGAGCTGATTTGCTCAATTACATTTAGAAATCTCTTGGCCAAATGCAGTAGATGCAAAGCAAGAGAGCAGATCCTTTCCTCTTAGCTTATGTAGCAAATACATGGCAGAAATTGTTTTTTCCTACACCATTTGTTTGCTCTTTTTTCACATATAACTTTGCATAAATCCTGCTGGCGTTAGTGATAGTAATGGAAAGACATAACAATATCATTTCCCTCTGTAAAATCCGGGACCTGTATTTAGGGGCAAGAGAAGGGCATGCCCAAATGAGGGTGATGTCTGAGGTATTGATGGACTGCTACTGTTACTAAGTGGATTGTACCTGGTGGGCCGTCAGCCCAAAGTTAATGAAAGGGCAATGAGGACCCCATCATACACAAGCTTACTTGGCGAGAGGGAGTGAGTGTTTGCCACGGGTCTGAATTTTAGGGGTCTCAGGTGACAATTTGAATGAGTCATTGATGTGCTGTTCCACTTAGGGAAATTCATACAGTCCATTATCAATTTCCCCTGACATTCACAACCCTCATAGGATTTCTGGTGTCAATTATTTTTTATCAGGCAAAAAGAATTTGATTTTCATACTCCTTAAGTGAAACAAGGTTGGAGAAATGAATAAGACAAACAAGGTCATCTCCTGTGCCTGGTTCCATTAGTTAGATTCCATTTCATTCACGCAAAAAGTAATAGCTGGTTTTCTTATTTTGTTGCAGGTTTACTTTGCCTGAAAGTAATGTTGGGGTTTTTTTCTTTAAGCCAATATAAAAGACAGACAATAGAGATAAAGCAAGAAAAATGCCCAGTTCCCTTCAGAGGGAACATTAGTCTCATGATACAGGATTGGTGACTTCTGTTGGGCTTCCAGCTCCGCAGTTAAGTATTGATATGGAGGTTTTTTGGTATTAATACTATCGCTAAATAGCTGTTACTGGGGCTTTTCCAAAATGAGATTCTTACATGCCAGAGTAGGATTCTTTATGCCTTTACTGCACAATGGTTAATGATGACACTGCATCTCTGCATGAAAAATAGGCTCTGGGATGGCTGCCCAGCTCTGCTTAAGTGTGACGATCTCAAGGGAAAATCATGTGGCAGTTCTCTTGAAGAACCTAGTACTTTTTAGTGAAGTATGAAGCACCCAAGTATTAATTTAAAATATATCTGAGTTACATTTTCCTGACATAAGAACCTAGAAGAAAGTAGGTTCTTAGCTACTTGATGTGGTTTTTTAACCTTTTTCATTCTTAAAGAAGTTCTTGGTAAGTCATATAAGCCATAGGATTTCACTGCCACAGAAATGTGAAGAGAAAACTTCTACTAGGGTGCACTGGCTAACTAGAGATTAACAGTGTCACTAGACACCTAAGCAGTGTAAATAGCATGCACATGAAGGACTGGTGTTTTTTTCCAAATAGTACTGAGAAAAAGTCACAGGAAAGTATTTCCGTTATCTACCCCATAGCTGTCCTCTAAAAATACACTTTTAAACTAAACTTTGAAAGTCTATTCTCAGCTTGCATAGCTCCATATAAGACAGGAAGAATAGCCCCCAACAGAGGTGAATGGAACAATATCTGCGATCAGAACATGTAGAAAGGGAGGGAGACATGTTCTTCCTTCTTGTCTGTCCTACTATCAAATGAGAAAGTGAGGAACAGTGAAGTGCCATGACCATGTGGTAGTTGCTGAGGGAGTTATGACTGGATTGAAAAAAAAAAAAAAAAATCCCATCCCAGTCTGTGGTTCTCTTGGCTTGGCAGTGCTGTACTTGGATGCGGGGAGGCTGCCTCCAAACCTTGTACAAGGACTACTTAAATAGCTCAAAAGCAAGATCAAAGAGGAAATACAATTCTTCACATCACAGGCCAATGTATAGTCTGTTTATGCCATCAGACTTCTCTTAAAGTTAACCCTTTTTCTTCCTGGTAGCCTGTGGAAAATAGTGGGAGGAAGACAAGAAGAAGGAAAACAAGAGCTGGCATGGAAAAGGAGGGGAACCAGCTGATGACAAACTGCCCTTCTCCCACTACAGCAGTGGATTTCATGGAAATACTAAGCTGTCAGGAAAGCAAGGATAAAGCACCTGTCCCTTTGCAGAAGATGGTCAGGATTACTAAATCCTATTTAAATAAGGAAGATAAAGTCTCTTTTAAGACAGAATAATCCCTTGTGGTGTCCTAAGGGGACCTGATGACCAGAATAGCACATTCTTAAACACCAGCCTCTCTAGCTATAGTGTGTGCAAAGCCACAGTGAAAACTTCAGATGTTCTGTGTATGCTGGGTGATACTTTTTAAATGTGTCCTGTTCTCTGAGTCTAGACAGTGCTTATGCAGAAACTAGTATGTACTGAAAGATGTTATATTTGCCTACTTTTTAAATACAGACAGGATTTTGTTTATTTTTTCTATGTATGCTGGGGAAAAAGAATTAGTGGAGGAAAGTATGTGTTTGTAGTAGCTACAGTGTTTTCCTTTTGTTTACATGGTATGGTAATGAACCTATATTGATCTAATTGAAAAGTGAATGTTATGTTACTCTTGGAGAACAGCTAATGGTTTCTATAGGGAAGAAAGAGATGGGGATGCTTTATGGGTAGGGCTAGTCTCAAAACAGCTTTACTTACAAAATAATACAAATCTACTTGTATTTAGATCAATAGTGGACACTGTATTTAGTTACCAATGATCTCCTTTCATCTAGGGTCTTTTCCCACCTCTTCCCACACTCACAGACTACTCTAAACTCTCACTTTGCATTGACATCATGCCTTATTCTCAATATTGTGAGACTTTCCAGGCACCTTTTGCATAAGAAAATAACCATACTCAAAAGGTACTGAGAGGAATAAATGGGACCCAAAGAAATCATAACACAAAAATATAGGCTTCTGTGTGTAAGCTCTTGAATGGAAGCACTTCTCCAGGTGAACCAAGGGAGATACATAAGGCCATGTATCTCTTCTGGAGACTGAGCAATGTATCTATATTTAGAAGATGCTTTTAGCCTCACACAAAGCACTCCTGAAATATCCTTGAAGTGCACCATGGTGAAGACTTAGAAGGAAACTGCTGCCCTCTGTAATGTTTTTGGATGAGAAGTAAAACAGGATAATGGCTGCTCCTGAAATGTCAGGAAAATATTTGTAAGCAAAAGCCTCCCTTCAGGTGTGATATCGCACTTCGTGAGGTTTTTTTCATGACAACCTCAGGTTTGTGCTCCACTAGGTGAGATCAGTGTAGAAGATGTACAGATGAGACTTCTATGGTGGCTTATGTGTTCATTTTGAACTTCTAATTTTTCTTTTGTCAAGCTCTGTTTGTCAAACAGGGTTTAAATAAGAATTCAGAACATCAAATAACAGATGGCAAACACTAGGATATTAAATGCAAAAAGCCCAGTTGCGTTTCAATTCATATTTCCTTAGAGAATCTTTCATTTTCCTTTCAGTAAGACATTGCCTGACCCATCCATTGTACAGATCCATGAAACATAATCAATGCAGTGTTTCTCTTGGCATCTCTAGTTGTTCTGTGACTATGCTGGGATACTTGTTCATATTGGATCAATCTCAGTCAAAAAATAATCTTCTTGACCCCCACCCTGGAAAAGACAATTATTTTCAGGAACAATGGATTGCAAAGCAGGAAGAGGAATTTTTTTCTGTGTATTCTGTTATGTCTTTGCTGTTCCTAGCACAACACGAATGGTATCTGAGCTAGTGAACAGTGGGATTTAAGTGACAGTGCTCTCCAGAGAAATGCAAAGTGACATGTGGAGCAGTTGGATTTGGTACCTCAGTTCCTCAGGCTGTCTTTTCACTTGCCACTACTAAGAAACTGTCTTCAGTCTTCCAAATAAGCAAATTACTTTGATCTGAAAAGTGCCAGATGGTATTAGGATTTTCTTAGGAATTAATCTAGATAAAAGGAAGGCTGCCCTTCTAGGCAAGGAAGTTTTGTATCTACAAACTACTGCTCCTCATTCCATGTGAAGCACTACAAAATTAATGTATTGCTGATAGCTTTATATTTTCATTTGCCTACAAAGCAGTTACATTCCAGGGACTTCCCCAAACTGCATATTAAGGATTCGCACTCTGCAACTTGTGTATCCATAGAGTGGAGCTGCATAATCTGAAAAACCGAAGACCATACCTAGGCACTACCAAGACCTTCCTCCTGATTTACCAGTGGGCCTTCAGTTCAGCCTGATTTAATGGCAGTCAGTATATAAAGCAAGCTCCATTGTAGTATCAGCCTAAAGGAAGTGCCCGCTAATAGCCCTGTGAGCAGCAATAGTGGAGGAGCTTTCTGGAGAGGAGCAAGCTGAGCATTGTGTCTGGAATTTCCAGAAAGCATTAACTGTTTCTGTAGCATCCTGTGGTGATAAGCAGGATGCTATCCCAGCCACGATGTGCTGGGGAGAGAGCTGCAAGCAGACACACGAGGACAAGGGCATACCTCACGTTGGCAAACCTCTAGCAGTTACTTCTGCATGCCAGCACTAACTGGTCACAGTATGTTAGCACTGCAGAAGCAACGGTATGAGCATTTAACTCTTAGTCCATTCTCCTAGTTCCATTGGTAAATGTTACCTGTATCACATTTCTGCTGGTGTGGCCTGTGTTGTGCTCATTATTTCCTTTTCTCATTGGACAAGGACGCTTAGCCTGGCCTCTTGAGGTTTACAACAACCTGTCATTGTGACTGGAGCCATTGTCTCAACGCTAATTAAAAATTCCTTGCTCTCAGATTACTGCTTAGAGCAATGGACCAAACAGCTTTCTGCTTTTTCTTGAAAACTGTAAGTAGTGCCTGTAAACACTGTGACAGAAATGCTGTTCATCCCTGAAGGACAGGAGAGATCTTGTTTGTAGATCTCTGATTTTTCTGGTCAGTCAATGGTAGCTCTCATACAGGCCCTTTGTTTATTGTAGTGAACTGGTTTTGATTAAATATTTAATTGGGAAGGGCACAAGGAATGCACAGAAATTACTTAGCTAGCCCAAGCTTTGCTATTCTCCTGCATGCTTTCATCCATTTTCAGGTATAACCAGTTGACAGACCTTCAGCTGCTTTGGTGTATGTCTTCCTACCGCTCCTTTCTGTCAGGCACCCTTGGGCCCCAGGAACGAATGCTGGTGCTAGTACAGGTCTCTAGAAGGTGGGCAGAGAGCCAAGCAAGGCCTGGGCTTTTGGCTTCTTGCCTTCCGGGAGGGTGCTTTAACCATTAGGCTGTTACTCATTTTCTCTATGTGAAAAATCTTTTCATGTCCAGTACAGCAACTGACTAATTGAGACCTTGCATCTCAATGACTTGCTGTTTAGCCTCTATTAAAGTGGGCATAACCCCTGACTTTTCTGCTAAGGAGCAAAGATAGATCCTTGAGTTGGAGCTAAGAATCATAGAATGGTTTGGGTTGGAAGGGACGTTAAAGATCATCTAGTTCCAACCCCCCTGCCATGGGCAGGGACACCTCCCACTAGACCAATATAAATCTACGCTCTTTCAGTTCAAAGCCATTACCCCTTGTCCTATCACTACATGCCCTTGTAAAAAGTCTCTCTCTGTAAGAAGCCAATGTTTCACATAACTTTTTTTTGTGTGTGTGTGTGTAATTTTCTCGAAACACCGAATGTCTCTCTTAGTAAGATCACTGGTGAGAACCACTTGTATTCTCTGTGTTCTGGAAAGCTGAACACAGCTGCTAAGAATGAGCAGAGCAAATATCAAAAAAATGTATTTGCCTTTTCTCACAGCATGGTTAATGATTTTGGTAGTGCTGAAATTACAAGAGATTTGTGGGAGGCACATGCCTCCTGTGCTTGCTTCAGAGGTACAGTCGATTAGAGAGGAACCTCCTCCCTGTCAGTCGCTTTCCTTCTGCTATCTTCCTATAAACCCTCTAGACTCGCTTTCTCTGCCATCAATGTTAAACTCTCTTTCCCTGTGCCATTCTCCAAGCAGAAATCTTATTTCCTCTTGGCTTTAAGTAATGTGTAAAAGACTGCTTTTACATTTTTCAAACAGGTTCTAACTGCAGTGGGTCATTTCCTCTCTTGGCTCAAATGAGCTCTGTTTTCTGCTTCTGGGTGTCTGTACTTTCAGGGTATCCACTGCTAACAAAAAAGCCTACCACCCAACACTAAGATTCATCTCTTGCCTAGGAGGGCAGTGTTTGAATTGGTAAGGATAACTATACACTGCTGTATTTCCTTGCCTTATTCCACATGCCACAAGAAATCAGGCATGGAGGTGAAGTAGCAGCCATGAACTGCTATTGCCATTATACGGTCAGGAAAACAAACAGCCCTTGCAGATAGCTGTGCTATTAGTTTGTGAGCCTTGGTCATCCATGGGCCTGGGATGGTGCCTATGTTCCTTACCAGCCCCGCAGTTCCCTGTTCCTCTTCCATAGCTCAGCACCATGCCAAATTAGACAGAAATTACCTCTGTGCTTGCACAGCTTTTGCTGAATCCTCAGTGAAGGAGGATCCAGATCATTACTGGAACAAAATTCTAGCTGATAATAATCCCTGTTATCAGTCCATTTAAAATAGGTCAAAAAAGACCCCCTAATTGCCATAATTGCCTTCTGGCATTGCCTGTGCAACAAACCTTTGGCTGCATATGTAGGCATGTACTCAACATGTAGGCATTCCTGATCCTAATAAAGGAGCTCAAAGATTAATACTTCCATTTCGCATAGCTGCCACCTGCTGTAGTTAGTGTCCAGTCACCAAAGAATCTTGACCTAATCACTGACCTTACACACAGCACCAATGTTGTCTCTGTGCTTTTTCATAGTACCTTGCTGGAATGGCTTGCTGTAACTGGAACAGCCTGAATAAACTAAAATACTCACAGAAACAGTCTAGTAGGTGGACATAGACTTTAACTAATTCGTTTAGCCCCTGCCTTGAGACAGGATAAAGCAAAAAGCAAGTAGTTTACACATGACATGCACTTAGCCATGCTGTGGATGAACAAGTTGTGAATAATGGCATTAACTGGAGTGTTCTGGGCTTGATGCTGTTACCTGCAGCCATTGTGTGTCTGATACTACTTTGCTGGCAGTGTGTCACGGTTTGAGGCTGGGCCGGCCACTAACGAATGACAGACGCTCTCTACTAACCCCTCTCCCCTCCCAAAAGGGAAAAGGAGAGAGAACAAGGGAGAGAGACTTTACGGTTTGGAAAAGAAAACTAAAACAGCTTTAATGGAACAATAACAATAAAAGATAATAATAAGAATAAGGAAAAAATGAAATATATACAGTATGTACAAATACATACAAAACCAATACCGAACCCAACTCCCCCCCCTGCCCCTGATGACAATACGTCACCACCACACCGCAGGGGTGGCACTGGGGCAGTCCCAGGCTGGACTCAGCAGCAGACAGGGACGGGATGCAGAAGCTGGACTCAGGCACTGGATTCAGGGATGCACGGATCAGTCCTCCTCAGATGTCGGCCATCGAAGAAGAGCGAAGGGCAGCGAAGGGGCGAGACCCTCGTGATCTCTCAGCTTTATACTGAATATGATGTCTATGGGATGGAATACTCTGTTGGTCAGGTTTGGGTCACCTGTCCAGTTCGCTCCTCCCTGTAGGTGCGACTCTTTTCACTCCTGGCACCCCAACACGCAGTACAAGATTCAGCAGTGACCTTGGTCGCCATAAGAACAAGTATAAGCAAGGGCCTCTCTGCACACCATTCCTTGGTACGAACTATAAACATCAGGCCTTATCATTGCTAGGAGCAGTCACTGTCTGGAAAAACATGCTGCTGTTTCAGAAAGTGCTGGTAGTTAGAGGAGACTTAACTGAAAAGTTAAAGCACTAAAACAGAATTAGTTCTGATTTAGCCCAAACCAGGACACAGTGCCATTGAAATGAGTGAGGCCATCGTTTCCCTGGAGTTTGTGATGAGAAGATAGGATGGTGCATTTTGAGCTGAGCCCAAAAGAGCTCAGACTACATTAGCACTTTCTCATGCACGTTTTTGATTGCACTTCTCGGGTGTGGAGAGAGACATGCTGGTACATATCCTGCTACAGGAATTCTGGGCTGCTCCCATCTCCAACAGAGCTGAAATGCAGCTTTTAGCACACTGTCCTAAATTATGTATTGTCATTTTAATTACTGTTTGGGTACATTTGGACTCAGGATCCTTGCGGGCATGAAGGAAGCCTCACAGCGCTCCTACACCCCTGCATCAGGAGCTCTCTGGCTGCCCTCCAGGGCTAGCGCAGGACTCGTGACATACAGAGACTTTATGGCACAGATGAGGTCTGGGAGGAGATGACTATGGACTGTGATGTTTGAAATGGGTGGGTGATCTGAACCACCCAATGCTCCAGACTGAGTATTTTGAGTTGCAGTTAGGTATGTCATATACTAATCTCTGAGAGCCAGATGGAGTGGATTTAATGTTAGAAGGCATTTTCTAGGGATCAAAGCACTTTATAGAAATAATTTATTTTTACCTTTAAATGAAAAGAAATATGATAAATGTTAAAACGGCCCTTAATTCATAAGCTTCACATCCCTGGCATATGATTTAGCACCAGATAACTGGGTCTCCCTGCTGTGCCCTGTTGCTTAGTTACGCTACACAAGTACACTGTGCTTTCATTTTCTGTCTTATATGAGCAGAAGCAGCATGATGTAAAACTTCAAAAAAGTGAATGACTCTAAGAGTACTCTCAGCTGTATTCCAAATTGCTTGGACTCCAGTGATACCACATGCACTGTGCCTGCTGTGAATGGAAAGCAGCTTATTCTGATCATGGGTGTAAATCAGCAGAGACTCCATTATCTGCAGCTGCTGGAATAAAGCAGTGCAAACAAAATCAGAATCATGCCCAAAAGACTGATCCTTCAAGGGAAGTAATTTATTTTCATTAAGACAGTAAGAGAGATTAGTGTCACAGTGGTATGATAAATTTAAAAGGCCCTGGAAGAGTTATTGTTTAAGTAAATATTGATTCCTTAAAAAAAAATATCAGATTGCATATTTATCTCCTAAAACAGAACTGCCTTGTAGGGGTGGATACTTAGGCAGTATACTGTGTCTTTACTTGCTTTATTAATGAAGGTTTAGTTGTATTGTATAAAAGCAAAGTTGGCATATGCTGGGTCTGGTGTAGCTCAGAAACCTGGGGGAAGCTCTGTGCAGAAAGATGTGAGGGCCTGCAATGGAAAGAGAGGCATGAGCAAGCATGTTTCCTGAGGATGCATGAGTTGCAGGGTAAGGCTTCTGTTCACTCAGATCTTCTGCTGACTACATGTAGTAGCACGTCTTTCACAGCTCTTTCTTACTATCAAAATTCTTATCTTTCTATTATATTTGTCCTGCTAATGGATTCTTAAATAGAGACACATAAAGTACTGAAGTGAAAACACAGTTTTGCTTGGAAAAATTATCTGGCAATGGTTTTGTAGAAATACTGGAACACCTGACTAAATACATGGCTGGGTGACGGGAGCAGTTCCTTGGGAGGCCACTAATACTTTTTTGCCCACAGTGGCTACAAAGCCAATAACATGAGCTTCTCTTAATCCTTCTATTTCATGACTGGGTTTTCAATTAAACAAAAATTAGAGGAGGACAAAGAGGATAATAAATACGTTAGTTAATTGCCTTAGACTGAGATATGTATTATTTTGGTTAGTTGTTGATTTGACTTTTTTTTTTTGGAAGAGGACATGGGGAAAAGTTGCCTCAAATAATATTTACAGCAGTAATTTTTCATGGCATTTTAACAAGTGTGTGCGAGAACTTAACTTCCCACTTCCAGTGGGGGAGATGGAATTGCTGACATAGTAATGTAGAGAACTGGCAAAAGGGGGAACACTCGTGAATTGGTAGTATCATTGCTAGGTTTTGGATGGTGAACAAAAGACACAGTTTTCTGGTAAAGAAAAGCTGTCCTGAATGCTGTCATTCCTCATTAGTTCTTAAGGGCTGTGTCAACTGGCAATTGTTTTCTTTAGAGTTGTGAGTACCCCTGATGCTGCAGTTGTTTCATGAACTGGGTGGGAATCTCTTCTCCCACAAAGTCCAGAGTGAGCAAATTCAGGGGATCTTGAGGTGGACAATTATTATAATTTTCCTTCAACTGGCCTTTGATAGATGGTAGCTCCAAAGTGGTAGCTCCAAAGTGGTAACTCCAAAGTGGCAGGTTTGCAACCTTTATCAGTTATGTTTTCCAGTATTTCTATGTGAAGATATATATACTGCTACCTCAGATACGTTCTGCTTATTCCCATCAACATTGTACACTGTGATCCCTGCTTTTAATGTCCTTGTATTTAGACAAGCAGCCAGCCTTCCTGTATCAATGGATAGCTGTATAATTTACTGAGAAAACAGTTCCTTTCCTGGCCACTTATTAATGTGAAAGAAAATTACTTTTATCCTAGGGAGCCAGTCGTTCTTCCCCTGTACCTATAATAGTTAAGGTATTGCACATTTAGCTAGAAATGCATAGGGACAGGAGGTCTTATTTTCACTTAAAGTATCTCCAAGGCACTCATCAGCAGGCTCCTTGGTTGAGAGCTTTTGCCTGATTTTCTGCTGACAAGCCAAAAACATGCAGATATGTGGGAATGCTGCAGGCTGACTTAGTCCAAGTGGACTTTACATATTCATCACATCAAGTAGAGTCTTTCTTTTTAGATTGGGGGGGGTGGGGGGGTGAGGGGTGTCCTATTTGATGTGAACACATCCAGCCGGTAAGGTAATGACCAACCATGTAAAATCATCAAATGAAGGGAGAGAAGGAAAATGCATGCCAATACAGATTTTTTTTTTTTTTTTTTTTTCCTCCTGAAGTGGTAATCTGTGTATTTCTTTTTTACTACTGTATTATGTTTTAGCACAGTGACTTCCTGCTTAATGTGTTAGAAACTACGGTTGCTGGAGCATTCAGTAGATCATTAAAAAGCATAACAAATAAATAGCTTATAATAAATAAACAACTTACCTAAGGGTTAAAGACAATTCTTTTCACACTAGATGCATCAGAATTGAAGCCTCTGTACCTTCCCACCCTGATACAGAGAGCTTGGGGATGTACTCGGAACACATCTAGCAGCTGCAGCCTTGGGAAGAGGCAAGAGCTGCCTTGGGGAGAGGCAGCCTACCTGCTGCTGCCTGGTTAGCTGCTCTGTCAGATGAGCATGCAGGGGTGAAGGGCACACGCTTTCCTTCTGCTTAAAGGAGCAACAGAGCCTGTGGAAGGGAGTTCCACCAGCTCAGTGCTCCCTCCTTGAAGGCTTGTGACAGACCAGAGCTCTTTCAGCCACACGTCTGAGTCCCTACACATAGTGTCAAAAGCAGGATGAAAAAAAGAAAAAAAAAAGGGTGTATTAGACTAACAACTTACCACAGCTGTAATTATTACCCAAAAGAGATGGCAAGGCATCATTTTGAAGCTAAATATCTCCTGGGATAATACCCATGCTATCCAGCAAGTATTTGGTTTGCCTTCCTGAGGAAAAGCCCTTCAGTGGGAAAACCTGCCCAGTCAGAAATGCCTGCACAGTGCAAGAGTACTTACTGCAGGAGGGATCACTCCCGTCTTGTAATTTTTTTCTGAGTGACATCAATGTAATTTGAGATAGTTTTAAATCAATATGGATGATAATTAAAAATTCTGTTTTAAAAATTAAAAATTGATTTTTCACCAGGAGGCTATTGCAATAAGGTCAGTAGGGGGGGTGGCGATGAGTAAATCAGCTTTTGTTATCAGTTTACAAAAACCTGTATCACAAGAACATAGATTTGTAAGCATTTGTAAATCTAGTTTCACCCAAGGGAAAAGTGGTATTCAGTACCTTCTCCTAGAGAGATAAGGTTGGCTCTACTGCTTATATCAATAAGCATTGATTGACTTCAAAGAAGCTCTGCTGATTTACACCTGCCAAAGGTCGGGCTCAGGAGATCACTTTGAGGCATCTCTCCCTAACTGTAACATTTTTCTGCTTGCTGTCTCTGATTCCACTTAGTTCAGGTTGTGCAGGGCAGAGAGGACACCAATTTGCACTGATAGCAAATTCCCCATTTGAAGAGGTACCTTCACTAAGTGAAAAGCTGTGCCAAATGGTCCTTGGCTAAAATTTACCTTCTGTTCCGTTGGCCTTTGGCTAAAGTATACCTCCCGCACCATTTTGCTGTCTGTCTGTGACTTACCCCTTCAGTAGCTATCAGCAGGTATAGGCTGCCCAACTCTCATGCCCAGGTGTAAGTAATGCATGTGGCTTACTTCCTGTAAGACTATGCTTATAGTTTCTCAACTTTCTGACACACCTGAGAATGAAAAGTGCCACAAACCATTTGATTTGATGAGTGAAGACGTTTGAAGAGCTTTGAAGAGCTGTGTATGACTCCCAGGTTCCTGTACAATTTTAAGGGTTACAGTAAAGGGCAATCTCTTATTTGATCTGGACAGAAAGGCCATGCTCCTGGATGAAGAACCTCGTTGGGCAGATGGCTGATGACTCTTCTCAGGGTGGTTCCTAAACCTCATTTTCTTCTGAGGTGATGGGATCTGTTGGGATGTGTCTATTTCCCACAATAAATCCTCAGTATAGCCCAAGGGTCAGAAAGATACTCCCTAGATAGTCCTGCTGTTGGTAATAGGATACTGAGATCTATTTCTTACCCTTTTTGCTGTCCTGCTGCTTGAGATCAGAGGAATGTATGGCGTTTCTTACACGTGCAAATTTGGACTAAGTTCTGGTCCAGCAATAAAAACATAGTTCATTCTTTCCATTAGACACTTGCACAGACCTAACAGCTATGGGATAAGTAAAGTATATTTACAAATGACCCAGGTCCACATTTTCGTAAGTGAAGCCTAAACACTACCTTTGCTGGCTTAACTATTTCTAATTGCACCACAAAACTCACTAGGCTTGTTTTATGTTTTCCTAAAAACTGTCCAGTCTAAGCAAGCTTCAGACTTCATGAACTTCCTCTCACCTAATTAGACAGAAGGAGCTCTTGAAAGAGAGATTTCTTTTTATCCTGGAAGGTTCAAGAAACTGAGGATCAGTAATAAGAAAGTTGTAGATATCTACTTCAGAGAATACTATGATTTTTGAAGAAAGTTGAGTGGAACCGATTGATTTGGAAATGCTGAGGATTAGCAGTGTCATATTCATACTATCTGTGTACCCATTCTGCAAGCGGAGATGGCAGTGGTGGTGACGTCAGCATATTTTTCCTCTAGAAGCTTTGACAAGAGAAAACTAAAACCTTTCTAAAACTGCAGTGATTGTAACATGGGGAATGTAGATCAAGGAGGAAAGGTTGTATCCTCTTAGCTTTTTTAGCTGACTTAGATTTGCTGACAGTAGATGAGTATAAATAAACTTGGTGTAAACAGGGAAGCAGAGTAGGAATTGCCTCTGAAGGAGGAGCTTGGCAGAAATCCCAGCAAGAGGCTATTTGAACAGATTGTGCAGATGAAACCTGAATTAACACTAATAATGAACACTAGATGAGAAAGCTGGTCTTGGGGACAGAATTGACTAACCTGCATTTTAAATCTTTACCGAACTTCTGCAAAGCCTTCAGGCTTCATTGGTCTCCTGATAATTTCTTCCTTACCTAACATACCCCAAAAAATGTTTAACCTTCCTTCCCCACACACACACACTTGAAAATTGAAAAGGGCCTCTTGAAGTTCTTTCTCACAATCTAGGTGTGTTGTTCAGCTTTCTGAAGCACTTGGTGACCACTTGAGAATTTAAGTTCTTACATGTAGAAGGGGATTTTCAGCTCTGCCAGCTGTCAGTGTGTTGGATGTGTGGTGCAGAGGTGTTTGCATCCTTTCATCTCCGGGCACGTACTCCCCAGGTTGAGCAATAGCAGCACAAGGCAACCTCTTTGCGGCACAGGAGCTCATTGGATTTCAGCGGTTGCTCACATGCAACAAAGCCAAGTGTGGCTCCTGGGGAATTCTGTTGACTTCTGTAGATTTACACTGGTGTAAATCAGGAGCCAAGTGACAGAAGCAGCTCATGTGTTCTCCTGGAGTGCTGATTACAGGGGAAAGGAGCTGGATCAGAACAAAATGATTGCACCCAGATTGTTTTCAATGTGTTAATGACTAGCTTAAGGCAGCAAATAAAAACAGAATCAGAGGTGATTTATATTTATGCTGAAATCTAAACAGGTCTGGCCCTAGGCATTTGCATTTGTCCCTGTCTAACACTGTGGCTGACTTCAGACCTCTTGAACTGCAAGGAATTTCTGAAAGAGTGAAGTGAAACCTGACTTGTATAAGTCAGTGTCAAGATTCTTGGATACAACACAAAGGAGAAGAGGGTGTATATGTATAGGAAGATTTGGGGGGTAGAGGAGGAATGTTACATTTGCATGGAAAGTACTGCTGCTTTTAGGAAATACTACTTTTTTTGCTAGATCTGGCCCCAGTTCCCTGATTAGCCATAGCTACTCTGGCAGATATATCTCACTGATGTCAACATTTATTGGGCCATTCCCCTGGAATTCAGGTCTCTTATGTGTGGCATCCACTCCAGAGCATTAGCTGAGTGGGAGGGGAAAAAAGGCTGAGCTTTTTTCTTCCCCCCAGCTCCAGCTCAAAGTCTGTCCCCAAACAGAAGGCTGGTTCCAGAGTAAAAGCAGCATCAGGGTTGTTGGCCCTAAGCAGAGCCAAAACCAACCATCATCTAGGGCAGCATGTTGTCAGTAGAAGCAGAAAGACAATGACCTGGAGCGCCACAAAGTAAGGCTAGTTACACCTATTAAGGAAGAAGCTGAGGTGTCTGAGAGAGCAGCCATTGGTATACATTAGTAGGAGAGAAGAGCTCCCTTTCTTTCCATAAGCAGGGCTTAACATTGCACCTTTTCTTTCTCTGGTGGCAAGAGTGGCCTACCAGACCCTCTGTAACTGTTTCTGGCTGTCTGTCCCAGCTTTTTCACTTCAAAGTTTAGTTTTCCTCAGGCAGAAAAGCCTTTGGCTGGGTATGGTGATGAGCCGAAGCACCACAGTCATTACACCAGCAGGTCAGGTCTCAGTTCACTCTGCTTGGATATATCGACGCCCTTCAGGATCGTGAAGCTTAGAAATACTATGTAGCCAGACCCCCTGAGTGGGGAAGGATGGCTGAAGCCCTTTCTATATAGGTAGTGATGCTGTAGCAGAATCAGCATATTAAATGGATACATGCTTTATAGATGGTATAGCCATTGTTAAATTCAAATTCACATAAAAGAAATAGTGCAGCCTATTCCATTCTCCCTCGCCTACTCAGCAATGTGGTGTAGGTGTTTCAGTGACACAGTGAGTTCAGAGCACCATTTCACAGCTTCTTGTTAATGCATTCCAGAGTAGAAATCTCATTCATGGATGACACGGATCTTATCATGGATATTGATTCATCAGCCTAAGCTAGGAGCATTAGTAATGAGTATTTCCTACACGGTTCCTTGATGGTTCTGATGTCTAATATCAATGGAATAAGCTGATGTAGGGTGGGTAGTCCCAATAGAGTTTTGTTGGCTTTGGTTTTGTTTTGGTTTGTTTTTTTTTTTCAACTGAGCCTTCTCTGTGGGCCTGTCAGTACTCAGTGTGTGGGTTTGGAGTAGGTATTCTGCATAAAGGGATTCTTAATTTCTTTTTTCCAGCAGTTTCCACTGAAATCTAAGTGTCTATTATGAAATAGCGGATCAAAAGCCGTGGGGGGGAGAGCTATTGATATTTGCTGTTTTCAACTTGAATGACTCTTACAAATGAAATCTGTCATTAATAAATTCCATTTTCAAAGTTAGCTGTGGAAACCGGAGTTTCAGGTGTATTGGAACAACCACTACTGGGAAAAGGAAAGCTAGCTGGTGGAGACCTTTCTGGTTTTGTGTTCATTAGTCTGTTTTCATTCTGTTTGGTGAATGTGGGGGGAAGCAGGGGCTGGAAATCCTGTTTAACTGGGAAATTCATAGTAACCATGAGGCATTTTAGATGCTTAAGCTTTGAGTTCTGCCGATTTCTAAGGTTCAGTTAGAAAACTAAAGCCCATTTCAGGGAAGATTGACAATTCCCTCATTGTACAAGTCAAACCTGCCTTAGCAGGGGCCATGGGCAGTTAGTAGTTTTCATGAATCCTGTTTCCTAGGATTCTTTATAATCTGAGAATTTCCCTACGTCAACAGACTGTTAATCGTCCTCAAGCTTAAATTTAGTGTATTGTCATCCTTGTGACCAGGTGAGCAATGTCCTGTAGCAACAGTCTGTTGCCTTCAGTATTTTTTTTTTTTAAAAAAAGCCATGCAGAAGCCCTTGTCAGAAAACTGGAGGATGCAGACTCAGAGGGAGAGAGAAAGAGATGTAAGAGACAAGGTGCTGCAAGGGACAGCACCATCTGCTTTGTTGACAGTCACTTGTGCAGGAAGGACAAGGCACTGATTAATTTGTCAAGGACTGGTTTTAAAAGCTGTGAAAAGGCGGCAGATAGGTGTATTCACAAGGGGGGGCGGGGGGCAATGAAATGGTTGTCAAGGCAAGAGAGATATTTGATCCAAGCTTTTAAAATGGGGAATCAGACTTCTCATTTGGAGAATGGGGCAAAGGCATTAAGTGACACAGCTTTGCTGCAAGACAGTGACGAAAACTGTAAGTTGTTGCTGAGCAGCAGAACATGTAAAGGTAGTTATTTATGGTGCACAATAAGATATGAAAAGCTTAGGCTGATGAATCAATATCCATGATAAGCAGGATGGCTGCTAACCCTTGGTTGCATTTTTCCTCTCCCCCTTCCCCTCTCCCCCTTCCCCTCTCCCCCTTCCCCTCTCCCCCTTCCCCCCTTGTTTTTCCTTGTTTTCGTGTTTTCCACTGAAACCTATGAAAAAAAAAGGGCTGTAGTAATCACTACTTGGCAGTGTTGCTGCCAGGCTGACTGTACAAATGTCTAAAAGAGCAGGGAGAATGAGTGACTGCCAGGGAGATGCAATGGAGGGACAAGACATACCAGTAGTCAGTGAGAGAACTTTCACAGCTGTAGTCCACTCTGAGCTTTTTCCTCAGGCTCTGTGTTCTCCTAAAGCCATGCTATAAAATATAGGCAAATTCTGTAATAAAGCAAAACCATTTTGAGACTGTCAGCCTGGCTAAAAGATAAAGACAGCAAATGCTTCTCTCAAAAGAAAGCTGCTGAAATAGACAGTGTCATATTTGCAGAAAAGTATTATCTTCTGACAATTGGTGCCAACACTTTAGATCAAAAGAGTAGTATGACCATCTATGGATGGGAAAGATTCCAAAATTTAGGGAGACTTTTTGGAGAGAAGAGAGTTTCAAACAGGTTGTTAATGATCTCATCACTTTTACCAATAATCTAGAAATAGCCTCTAAAAGAGACCTGAGAGATAACAACTGATGTTACCTATTGGGCAACTGAAGGTTGCCCATTTGTGGTATTAGTTATATGTGGATCAACAAAAAATAACAGGTGAAGATCCCTGATTCACAACACCTCTGTTCTGGGCAGTTCAGGTCTTACTACTGATGGACAGTTTATGGCAAGGGTCTATTGCTGAAATAAGTCTCATCTGGCATGTCATATTTGAGTCCTCTAGAGAAGCTTCTATATGGGGGCAAAGAAGGATGGAGGAATGCTCTCCCATCCTTGGCACTGCATATTTGGCAATGAAGAGAGTAATACCACAAGTGCTATTCCATTCTCTTGGAGACGCCCATATGCAAAAAAAGGAGAGTAAAAGTGTACATATAACTCCATTTTTAAGAACTCCAGACTAAGACTGAGCATACAGACCTCTCAAGACAGGATGCTTTGAACTGGTTGTGTATCTTTCTCAGGTCTAATCAGTTCAATAGTAGTAAGTGTGAGAAAGATGAGGAAGGGAAGTAGTATTTGAGAATCTACTGCTCTGGAATACTCACACGTTCATTGCCAGATTAAGTTGGCAGCATGGATAGTGAGCAGAGATGTTAATCACAGAACAGACGTAAATTAAAGGAAACTTCCAATTTTGCTGGCAATTGTAAGGGCACTGAATGCTTAACGAAATGCAGAATTCCGTTTCAAACTTGTTGCAAGCAACTCAACTTAACAATACAGTCTGCTCTTCCATAGACAGGCAAAGATGGACTGAGGCACAGATCCCTTTCACTTCCTCACAAAGTCTTTACTAATCTCTTGGTTACAATAAAGGTTTGTCTCAGTCATAAACTCCCACTTAGACTTCTTCTGAAATACTACCCAGCAGCAGGATTGACATTGGATCTGTGGAGACAGACCTCTGCCAAAGTATAACTGCAGGATTGGGGACTTGTCAGAAATCTGTTCCCAAACATGTAGAAACCATGGAAAGACTCCCAGTGATTTTGGTGGCTTTGGATTAGGCCTCCATTCATGCTGTGCAGCTAACAGATACCAGAGAGGTTTCCAGCTGCCTAGCTTGGTAGGTTGTAAGATGTTAGTGTCCACCTCCTTCAAGACTATAGCTGGATGAATGTCACTTGGGAAAACGTAATTTCATCATTTGAATCCTAGTTATAAAAAAATTCATTTTATTATAAACTCTTTTTTTTTCTGCTGATTTTTAACTTATGCAGTCATTTACAGCTCTGCAAAGCCATAGTGAAAATCACTTTCTAGTGCCATGTACATTCTTTGCTTCCTCCGAACCACTGCAAGTGAGGTTACAAGGCAGAGGGTCTGGAAGACTTGGAGCCACCAGCGAATCTGAAAGAAACACAGAACAGTCTTCTTCAAACCTTACCCTGGCCTGGGTGCTCTGTAGACAGACCTCACTGCCCTTGAGATAAAATTCTGTCTGGTTAATCACTGCAGAAAGTCCTTCTCTGTTACAGAATGGTTTTTACTCTGAATTACAGTTGCTGGTTTTTATTAATTTCCTCTCTGTTCTTAAACATCGGCAAATAGCCTGAAGGGAGATAATTTCATGGGCATTGCCTCTGAAAAGATTGTCTGTCTCTTACCTGCTTCTGTATCCTCACCTTCACCTTCCCCTCTATGCTAACGTGAGGTCTCCTCTTCATATTGTATAAGCACAAGTGAGAATGGTTTCTTCAACCCCCTTTTCTTTTCCCTCTTCATATTCCTCACAGCTGATGCTTTTCCTCCCACTGTCCCTTTTCTCTTTACAAAAGAAAATGTGTAATTTAATCAGTGATGGTAAAAAAAAAAACACCCACAAAAAAACCCCAAACAAACCACCAATTACAAAACCAAAAGTAGTAAAAAGCATCCCGTATTTTGTGGAGGGGAGAGAGGGGACCCATGTGCTGGGACAGCTACTTTAAAAAGTACACTGTCATCTGGGAAGGACAGTAATGAGGAACAACAGGTACAGGTTTTTCTGTAGTTGCTTGGCTCTAGGCAAAGCCTGCATTTTGAGAGAAGGAAAAAAGCTGTTTTCTCTGGGGACACAAGGCAGAAGGGGTCATACTCCAAAGCTGTGCCAACAGAGAGACAGGTTTCTGGCAGGCACCAGTGGTCCCCAGCACTCTTGCCAGTGCTGTAAAATAGTACTACCCATTTCTTCTTCCTCTGAAGAAATATGTCCTAAAACTCCATGTGTTTTCCTAGACCCTTACAGGGTCACAGAAAACAGCCTTCTGTCCTTCACAGAGTGCTCCAAGCATGCCTGGCAATGGCTTCAGGTGAAGAATGACATTAAGCTGTATAGCAGGAGGCAAAGTGACATTACTCAGCAATATTTTAGAGACATTTTAAAATAATCTGTGGAGAGCTAATTTCATTCTAGGTTTATTTCTCTCTCTGGGTTGTTTGGGTTTAGTTGTTTCCTTGTTTCGGGTATGGTTGGTTTATTTGGGTGGTTGTTTTTCTTAAAGTTTTCTTATTATTTTACTCTCTCATGCTCAATGAAATTCTGACTGGTAAAATGCCTCATGAGACATGTCAGACAATTCACCCTGTGTCTTGCATCCTATTAAAATATATGGAACCAGTCTGTGCAGCTGCTTGCTGTCAGGTCCATTACATCCTGAGCATCCATGCCCTCAAGAGATTTTTGCTAGGCCTCTTCTCATTCACTGTTGGAGATGACAGATATTGTAGAGAGAACAGCTGATCCTCATGGAGGTGGGAGTGGAGCTGCCTGATTGATTGTCCACAGAGGACAGGTAGGCACTGAGCCGGCCTGCAGTGAAGTCGTGCCTAGGAGGTTGCAACAGGCAGTTCAGTTTAGTCTCTCTCTCTAGAGCATTTTATTCACATTCCTGGATAATGTGTTCTTTGTTTTGCCTTTGTACCAGATAACACACTGACAATGGCTAGGGATTTTTTCATCTTTTTTTGGCGTTGTTTCTCATGTGTTCCTAGAAATTGAGAAGAAAATGACACATTGGGTTGCACACTCTGTGTTCTTCGGACAAAGTCAGTTTGTCCTTTACAAAAAAGCTTGGTGTGCTTTACTGTACCCAGTGTTAAATCATCTTGAAGTGCCACCACAAACAATTACACCTTGGCATTTTCTGTCGGCTCTAACAGGGAAGTGAGACAGTAGACTTTTGGAGCGCACTTCTCCTGAATACATTGGTATAACCCCTCAGCTTCAGGAAATTATTGCTGCATTGCAAACAGTCAGTCGATGCAAGATTACAGACGGGGAGTGAGCATGACTGCGTGAATGGCATTGGCACACCTGTGTGACCTGTGCAATTTGCTGCTGAGCCTCCTCTGAGCACATGTGGCACCCCTGCAGTCCGGGGGACACTAACCAGGCAGCGTCGCTGGGAGATTGCCAACATGATACATTTTGCACTGGAAAAGGCTGACAGGAGTTGCCACAAAGTTCTGTACTTGTGCCTGGCTTTAACATACCAAGCTTTCCGCAGCAGGGAAAGTGGCATGGCTACAGCAGCTAGTACCTTGCTCCGAATAGATGGTACCTCTTACATTAGACATGCAGTGGGAGACAGCAAGGCCATTTGTGGTTGCACCGAACCTCACAGTGCCCATGGAGCGTACAGGCCAGCAGGATCAGCAGTGGCCCTGTGGTGAGAAGAACAACGAGGGGAAGGAGGGGGCCTGTGTCTGGGCCAGCATTGCAAGGGTTTCATCTTTCACATCATCTCTACACGAGGCTGATGTTTAAGCTTGCCTGGAGCAGCACATAGTGTATCTTGGCTCTTGGTGCCGGTATAATGCCCAACTCTGTCCACATGGAAGGATTTTTAAATGGCAGGTACATGTACTTCTATAAAAATATTGCCATATTTCCCTACTCCTTAGCTAAGTGGAGCTTGTCAGGTGAACAGTCAAAAAGGCAAGCGAGGAACAGTTGTCACAAAGCTACTATTTACAAAGCATGTCTGAATTTGTACACAGTTCATTGGGACAGCTGATGATTTAAGATCACTGTTCAATTTAAAATTACAGAGAATTTGGACAAAGTTTAATTAGAGCCTAGCACCTACAGATGGGGCTGGATAAATGTGAATGCAGGTTCTGACATTAAGGAAAAAATACAGTGTTTAGCTCAACTGAGCACTAGAGCCAAGTATTTCCCTGTTTCCAACTTCATTACAGCATTAATGTTTCTAGGTGCAGTGCAAACAACTGCCTTGTCGCAGAAGGGTACTCTGAATGCTGCCTTGTAATAGCAAGCCAAGTTACATGGCAGAACCCAGAGTAACACAACATTGTATTGTATCCTTAGCAGACGCTCGAGCTGACAACGGCTGTGTGTTGAAGCTTAGAAGTGCCCTCCTTGCAGAAGAAGCACATGTAAAAGAAAGAGCAAATAACACCCAAAAAGGACCGTCAGGAACCCTTCCTTCCCATAGGAGGGACCTCAGGAACTAGTAGAGTAACTCTGATCTTCACTGTGGCCGTGGCAGAGGGGGGCTGACAATTTAAAAACATTTCAGATGCAGTGTGAGTTTACTTTGGCCTGGGCTGGAATGGCTCTTCTGTAAACATGGAGTCAGGTGCAATTTAGAGCCTCTAAACCAGACACCTAGAAGTTCCTTTTTCTAACTTTGTGCTGCATGCAGCTCTCCAGATGGCTTTGGCGTAGAAGCATGTTAGACCAGATCCAGTTCTGCCTCTGCACCTTCTCTGCAGCGAATCTATGAGCCCAGCTTATTGTTCTGGTAGCTGCTTTTTTGTCTGTGTTTGGAGGTTTTTTTGTCTTGTTTTGTGGGGTCTTGGGTTGTTTTTTTGTTGGTGGTGCCCAACCACCCCATGCCCCTTAGGTCATCTGACATCCTGCATTTTTCTGTGTAGTTCTTCACATCTAAATGTGTTTTAGTAAATCTGCTAGTCCCCCTTCTTCTGTTTTGGCAGCTTCAAGTGGTCTGCCTCCCTCACTCCTCAAAGTAATAATAATAGAGTTTGTAAAGAAAGTTCATATTGTTTACTTTCCTGTATAGCTATCCATCACATCTACCTTGTAATCCAGTAATATGCCTCCTGCTTACCTCTAGGTTAGCAGCAGCTTTTAGCTTGAATACTTAGGCTACCTCTAATGCAATAACAAATTGCTGATTATCAAAGGAGTAGTAGCACTTATTTAGACTCCCACACGCACTGAATCTAGATAAGGTATGTGAGAATGGTTGGCTCCTTAACCAGTGTGCTGTTAAACAACAGAATAGAACCCATCTAGCACCCACTACTGAAAAACAATAAATAAAAATAAAGAATGTAATTGAATATTTAATAGGATAAATGTGATTAAATGGGCATCTGGAAAAAAGCTGATGTTATAGGTTATCATCTTCTAAAATAATCAAAGGAGACGATGAGTGAAGAGTGTGTTTCTCTTAATGGTTATAGGAAGGGATGAAAAGTTGCCTTTTGTTTCTGATACTTCTTCATGGAGACTTCTGTCTGTCCAGTGACTGTTACACTATCCAACTGTAAAATGACTCTAGTGACACTTAGTTCTTTTACCACACCAGCTCAAATGAACCAGTCTATAGGGTACTCTGGGATGTTTTGGGTTTTTTTCATTTTACCTTCCAAATGAAGAATAATGTTGCCTTTGTAGGTTTTTCCTTGAGGTTGTCTTAAATTGAAGTTCATGTTTAAGAAGTGATTCTGCTTTCAGATCTCCAAGATTATCTCTTATAATGACCATACTAAAGCAGTGATTCTGTTCCTTTTATTCTATTCTATGTCTTAGAATTTTTCTTAAACTTTACTTCTTGGACTCAAGAAATCATGTAAGGATCTCTGTTCTTATAAAAACACATGATTTTAGTCTCGTACTAAAAACATAACTTCAGTGTAAATAGATGCTAGGAAAACAAAAAGGAACTTGCAAAATAAACCTTGTGGTCTGGCTGTTGATATGGGGATAAGGAAGAAGTATAATCTCCATTCCTTGAATGATTAGGTTAACGAGTTTTAGGGGTTTGCTTGGAATTAGTTTTGGAGGCACCCCTTTTATCTTCTAACTTGCCACAGAACTGTACTAATTCTTACTTCTGTTTTTTGGTTTGTTTTTTTTTTTCTGTCTGAAAGAGCAAAATGAGGTACTTTATAAATTGTCTCCTAAACTGAGATACATAGCCTGGTGTTCTTGGTGGGCTGTATAAAAGACCCACATGAATCAATAAAGACATGCTGACAGATTGATTAGGCACTGAGTAAGGCTTAGGCAGAGGAGAGCTGGCCCAAAGCCATTTTAAGTTAGGTACCTGTCAGAGTTATGCTTCTTTTCTGCCTGCCTTTTCCTGCCTGCAGCTGTAGACCATTGAAGCTGTTGTCTAGGATACAGGCAGACTTAGTCTATTCAGCTCATGTTTTGCAGACTTAGTCTATTCAGCTCATGTTTTAAATGCAGAAAGGAAGGATGGTCTTGGGGCTAAAGCATGACTGTAATGCAGACTCCTAGGTGGCATTTAACAAGTCACTTATTGTTATCAGAGCTGCCCTTATCTTACACATGGGAAGATGCTCGTACGTAGGAGGCACCTTGAAAATATAGTGATAGAGATCACAATAGGTGAGAGAGAGAGACAACATACTATTGCCTGCATCCTGCAACTACATCCTTCGTGTTGTGTATTGGTGTCAAAACACTGAGAGTGGGGATAAAATTTTCCAATTAATTTGCTTGCTTCACTCAGGTTTAAAACTTGCTCTTCAAGCTTCCATTCCTGCCCTCATGGATAGTCCTAGGGACCAGAGAAGCTACAGGCAGGCTCTACGCACATGTCTGGGCCACAGGACACAAGGACCTAGGTCTGTGGCCATCAGTTATGAATGGGTGAGAATTAGGAAAGCCATGCAGTCCTATATCCTGTGTCATCATTGAGCAGCTTTCCTTGGCTGTAATGACACAGAGAGCATGCTAGGAATAGGAAGGTCCACATTTTTCTGCTCATGGGCTTCTTCAGTTTCCCTGCTAGATGATTATGGTGAGGAAGGAGCTGCCCACCATTTCCTACTTATTTCTGTCAAGGAGCATCAACAGAGGTTCTGCTAAGACAGCTTCCATCAAGAGACCCTTCACCTAAGAAAATGAAATCTCCTGTATCACAGAACCTCATAAAATTACCTAAATTGTGCTACTGCAGGTGATTGATTTCCTACGATAGAAGAGATGGAGACATGATATATTTCCCAAAAGTTTGTGTGCTCAGGCTAGACATGTTGGGGCTTATGCAAGTCAGCCTTTCCCTCACTTTGATGCAGTTGTTTTCTACGGAATGCAAAATAAACTTCAGGGCAATGCAATTAGCCAGTGTCTCTGGAAAGCAGTGTTCCTGTCAAGAATGGGCATATAGGAAGGATTTGGTAAGACTATCTCTGAGCTACAGGGCTTTAATCAACATCCTGCAAAGAGGAAACTGCGAGAAAACTCTGTTTATATTATTTTGCTCCATTGCTCTGAAAGTAGCAGGGAAAAAAACAAACAAACAATAAATCCCCAATAATCACAGCTCATAAATTCTTCATCATGTGAATGGCCCTTAGGTAGATACCTCCCCCAGGGGGGTATGCAACAGCTTCTAGGCACAAACTGCTGCCCTTTGTGTCCTACAAATTGTTGTGTATCCTACCTAATAGTTTGCTGATGGGCTGAGCTGGTTAACAGGAAAGAGCTCTTGACTGAAGACAGGCCATTTTCCTCCTTCAAAGGAGATCTATTTTCTCATCACCATGTTCTGTAGTAATTCAGCGATACAGTTTGCCACTCCAGTATCATTTCCCCTAGCTGTTTAATAACCATGCTCTGAACCAGAGCTGCAGAGTGTCTCATTATTCTGCCCCAAAGGTAGGAGAGGAGGGGTAGTTGTGAAGAAAATCATCGATTCCTGAGCATGTCATAAGTAAGGTTATACTGCCAACTGCAGTCAGTATCCCTGCAGCAGCTGTAGGAAAGGAATGAAATGAGAGGAAAGAAAAATCAAGATGGGGAAACATTATTGACTTTTTCTGCAGCAGTGAGTTTAGCCTGAGTTTAATATCATTGGAATTTGAAATATTCAGGAGCTACTGCTTGCTAATCTATTTGCAGAGCTGGATGAAAGCTCCCATCTATTATCTTTGGAGTGTGTGCAAAATCAGAGAGTTAATGCTGGAGAACTCTCTGCTGATGTTCCCCTCTGCCTCAGAAAGGAGATCCGTTGACTCATACACCTATGAAGGAAGTCAGACCATCCTGAAATGTTAGGAAAGCAGCATCTGAGGCAAGTTTTGCTGCTGTGCTGAGGTTGCAATGTCCTTCTAAGTGATGCAGGTACCTAAAGCTTAAGGAAGAAAATTGTGGAGAAAACCATCTTGCAAAGACACATGAGTTGTGGTTCAGCTTTCTTAGCTACTACAAAATCTGGAGAGTTTGAGTTTTGTTCTTCATAGTGTTATAGGCTGTGTCTGTCATGATCTGGTCATCCAGGTCTAGGTGTGCAGAATTAGCAGGTTAGAGGGGCCTTGGGGTAAGGCTGATGGGATAGCACTGCCGTCAGCTGGCACTGCTAATGTCCCTCTGGCAGGGACCAACAAATCCTGAGGCAGACAAAATCAATAGGCACAGCTGAAATGCTTTTGGGTTTTTTTGTCCCTTGTTTCTCAGAATTTTCTCAGGGGTACAGGTCTGGCCTTAACCTGCTTGCTATGAAAATCCAGAGAAGTGCTTGGGTACGACACCAGGTCTTTCCACCTTCTCTACATACATCATTTAATTTCAAATAAATTTCAAATGGGAATATTTGACATAACACTTTTCAGTTGGCAGAGCATTACCCACCACATGCTGTGTCTTGCTTTCTGGAAGCTAGTACCACAGGAGAGGCTGAAAATTATTTTCTTGTAATGGGACTGCCTTCTCTTCCCTAAGTTTGCATTGATTTTTCTATCATTTTCAGCAATGACTTAGAGGATATTTCACTCCTGCCGCTCCAGAATCTGAAAAGGTAAAGTAGTCTGCTTGTGGTATTGTAATGGCTATTTCAGTGTGGCTAGAGTTAGTTGAAAAAAGTATTTCAAAGGTGCTCTAAGGATGACTTTGTCTTTCAGCTGCCTCCTTAAAAATATATTTAAAAAAAAAAAAAAAAAGGACTAGGGGAAACGTGGGCCCTCTCCAGAAGTAAACAGGAGACCTGGTTACCTGGGATATGGAGAAGGTGGAGTTAGTCAATGACTTTTTTGCCTCAGTCTTCACACACAAGTTCTCCAGCCATACTGCCCAAGTCACAGAAGGCAAAGGCAGGGGCTGGTAGAATGAGGAACCTACCACTGTAGGAGAGGATCAGGTTTGAGACCACCTAAGGAACCTGATGGTGCACAAGTCCATGGGACCTGATGAGATGCATCCACAGGTCCTGAGGGAACTGGTGGATGAAGTGCCCAAGCCGCTGTCCATTATATTTGAGAAGTTGTGGCAGTGAAGTTCCCATGGACTGGAAAAAGGGGAAATACAGCCCTCTTATTTAAAAAGGGAAAAAAGGAAGACTCAGGGAACTCCAGGCCAATCAGTCTCACCTCTGCGCCCAGCAAGATCATGGAGTGGATCCTCCTGGAAACTATGCTAGGGCACAGGAGAAATAAGGAGGTGATTTGTGACAGCCAATATGGCTTCACTAAGGGCAAATTATGTCTGACAAATTTGGTGGCCACCTATGACAAGGTTACAGCGTCGGTAGATAAGGGAAGAGCAACCGATGTCATCTACTTGGACTTGTGCAAAGCATTTGACACCATTCCACACGACATCCTTTTCTCTAAATTGGAGAGACACGGATTTGATGGATGGACCACTCAGTGGATAAGGAATTGGCTGGATGGTTGCACTCAGTCACGGTCAGTGGCTTGATGTCTGAGTGGAGACCAGCGACAAGTGGCGTTCCTCAGGGGTGGGTATGGGGACCAGTGCTGTTTAACATCTTCGTTGGTGACATGGACAGTGTGATCAAGTGCACCCTCAGGAAGTTTGCCAACAACACCCAGCTTCATGGTGCAGTTGACATGCTGGAGGGAAGGGAGGCCATCCAGAAGGACCTTGACAGGCTGGAGAGATGGGCCCATGCAAACCTCAGGAAGTTCAACCAGGCCAAGTGCAAGGTACTGTACATGGGTTCAGGCCATGCACAAATACAGGCTGGGCAAGGAATGGATTGAGAGCAGCCCTGCAGAGGAGGACTTGGGGGTCTTAGTTGACAAGAAGCCAAACGTAACCCAGCAATGTGGCTTGCAGCCCTGAAAGCCAACCATATCTTGGGCTGCATCAAGAGAAGCGTGGCCAGCAGGCTGAGGGAGGTGATTCTCCTCCTCTACTCTGCCCTCATGAGACGCCACCTGGAGTACTGTGTCCAGCTCTGGGGTCCCCAGTGCAAGAAAGACATGGACCTGTTGGAGTGGGTCCAGAGGAGGGCCACAAAGATGATCAGAGGGCTGGAGGACCTCCCCTATGAGGACAGGCTGAGAGATTTGAGGTTGTTCAGCCCTGAGAAGAGAAGGCTCTGGAAAGACCTTAGGGCAGCCTTCCAGTACCTAAAGGGGGCTTACAAGAAAGCTGGAGTGGGACTTTTTTCAAGGGCATGTAGTGATAAGATGAGCGGTAATGGCTTCTAAACTGAAAGAGGGAAGATCTAGATTAGATATTGGGAAGAAATTCTTCACTGTGGGTGTGGTGAGACACTGGAACAGGTTGCCCAGAGAAGCTGTGGCTGCCCCCTCCCTGGCAGTGTTTTAGGCCAGGCTGGATCGGGCTTTGCGCAACTTGGTCTAGTGCAAGGTGTCCCTGCCCATGGCGGGGGGGGGTGGAATTAGATGATCTTCAATGTCCCTTCCCACCCAAACCATTCTATAAATGCACCGATACCCTTTAGCCATGGAGCTGTACAGCACAAAAGCAGCGCAGTGAGGAAATGAGGACAGAACAAATCCATCCAAAAAACCACAAGCTTGGGGGAACAACTGGTATCATTCTGCCTGTGTTTTTTTAACTTGAGGAAACCCTGTGTCATGAGGTGTACTATGTTTTGGCTGCTAACTTTTTCTTTTTTTTAAAAAAAAAAAAAAAAAACCACCACTAAATAGAGTCAGGGTGAGGGTGAGCAGAAGAAAGCTAATGGGTGTTGTAACCAGGCAATCAGTACAAAATTAAGTGACTTATGGAATTGGTCATGACAGAAGGAACCCTGCAATTTGGGATCACTGGTTCAACCCCTGCCAAGAGTAGCAGTTACCCTGGGTTAGCGACTTGCTCTTTGCTTATTTCTGTGCATCTCACAAAGAGGGAGGAAGATGTTTTTCTAAGTGCCTTTTCCTTTCTCCTGGAGGCAGACTCTGTTGGGAGCCCTCACTGTTAAGCTAGGATGTGAATAGGATACATTGCTCTGACTCCAAAGCCTGCATACCTGAGTCCCTTCACAGCAGGTCTTCCTCAGTTCATTTCCTTACAGCAATAAAATTGGAGTTACTTTCTGTTGCTAAGACAGTATGGTGGCTATGTAGTTGCTTGGTAGAGCTGAGGGATTCAGGAGTAAGTAAGGGTCCTTTTTGTAAAATGATATTCAGCAGGTCCAGAACATTACTGCTTTCATAACACCTGTTAGAGTATTTCAGATGGAAAGTCTTACATCAAATGAGATGAGCCTCTTTCAAAAGGCCTCTTTTTGTACTTTAAAGCTTCCAGAATACTCCTGAGACATCAGCGCAGAAGTCTGTCCCTTTAATAAATGAGAGAACAAATTTGGTGTAATATTGTCTGTTTTAGAGAAGATAGTCCTGGCAGATGCTGTTTATTGAAACAAAAGCTTGATGGGTTTTGCTAATGATAGTGCATCCTAGAAAATATTTATGTTCTGGGAATACTCTTGAGTTGTGACCTTTTGGTCTGAGTTTTTATTGATGGAGTCTGGTACCCTGTTATGGCAAATTTATTCTTTCTTTTGAGTTATATATATTAAACCTTTTCTCTGTCATTAATTTTCCTGTCTTCAAAACGAGAATTAGCATTGCAGGATATTATGGTATGGGTGAAAAGATGAATCGTTACTCTTTAGAAAGGTAATTAACCTCCAAAGGCAGCTGTCAGAGAGCTGCCATTATAACATCAGCTGTGCTCTGTTTCAAATTTAGTCTTCCACTGTCGTCCTCCAGCTATCTGAGGTGTGTTGCTTATCAGTGCAGTTCAGTGAAAGCAGGAAGATAGATACCTTGAGCACAACACCTGCAAGAAGCAGGGTTCCAAATCTCTGGCTTCACCAGAGTAACACCCTGTGCTTTTCTCTCTCCCACCACGATGCACAGCAGGGCTGTGACTTTGGCAGTGCACCTTAGTAGGTGTTGGTAACCTCTAGTAATGCTGACTAATTGTGCTTGCTCAGTGAAGAGGGGGCTGATCATTAATTCAAGCCTGTGTAAAGGAAATGGGAGGCCCTTAGGACAGAGTCCTTAGATAGTAAAGACCCACGGGTCTATGTCGTGGAAAGACAGCTTTACAGAAGGCACATTGAGTTTGTGGGAGAGAGAAGGAAGAAAGAGCATCTCTTTCTCTAGCAGTGCAGGTTTGAATCCCCGTAAGAGTGTACTGTAGCATTGATAGAGAAATATTTAGCCTGTCTACAGGCAGTTGTTTGCTAGTAAACAAGAAACATTGTTCTAAACAGAGATGATTAACAGTGACAGAAAAATTTAGGAACTGGGTAGAAAGCTTTGTTCTGCCTCGATCACAACTACCCATTATGTCAGCAGGTTCTGATTTTTCAGACTAATGGTAGGTGTACACTCATACAAGCATGCAACTGCGCACTGATCTCACCCTCAAGGGACTGTGGATTTTTCTCTAATGCTGTCAGATTTATTTACGAAAGGTAGAGTACACTTACAAATGCTCCATTGTGCTCTGTTGTTTGAAACAGAGTGAAACCTGGTGTCAGTGTATACAGCAAAATGGGAAGGAGGTCTTCAAGGCTTTTCCCTCCCAATTCAAGTGGCTGTTAATTGAAACCATCAATGAGTTTCTATCAGCATACATGGAAAAAGGAAAACACAGTGAGGATTTCATACAGAATGCCCAGTAAAGAATGTACATTTTGTTGCAATGCTGATGGAGTGCTCAACTTTGTGTGATAATGATGGCAATAATGATTATTGTGGCCTTTTACTGTTGTTGTTGTAATGCATGTTTGCCTATTGTGACAGTTTGGGACTCTGATATCCTTCAGTGACCAAACTGTAGTTTAGCTAGTTTAGTTTTTCCACCAAAAAAAACCCTAGAAAGATGGTGGAGATGATGGAGAGATGTCTCAAAGAGGAAAGACTGCCATGCCTCCTGGATGTATAACTGGCAACCAGTAAATATTTCTGATTTTTTCCTAGATAATTCTGTATCCTTGGTGCTTCTTTGTCTCATTGTCTAGCTAGGTTTGTACACATAATCTCTGACTCTGGAGAGAGTGCTCTTGCTAGTTCAGGGCAGATTTCTCCAAAATTTCAGGGCTTTCCTCCCTCCTTTTGTGTCTGTTGGAGCACGTGTATTCAGATGTGGTGCCACAGCTGTACATCCCTTTACCTTCCCCATCCATAGTATGGTTGGATCTTTGTGCACATGGGCATGTGAATCTCTGTTTGCAGAAAAAGCAAGACTTCTTTTACAAGAATTTCTGCTTGTGTAAGGGCCACATTGTCCTCAGCAGATAGTGAGCTCTCTTTAAAACTGGGCACTTCAGTAAGATATCCAAATGCTGCACTGAAAGAATTAAATTAATATTTAATTAGGAATAGGAGGTGCTGTTTAGGTACATAATAGGAATGCACCTAAACAGCATCTGAAGCTTTCAGGTATGGGCAATGCTGTTGCATGAAAGCAATTGTTTCTAAAGTAGAATTAACTTACTGTTAGTGCTTTATTTTACTGTTTATGTTGCATTAAAATAAGAGATGCATCATTTAATGAAGTGCAACGCTCATCTGGATCTCCATGGGTTATGGCATCCCACAGTCAATGGGAGTCTCTGCCCTGATCTTGGCAGGCTCTTGACAGGTGTAGGCAGAGATGACTGGCTTTGTCCCTAGAACGCTGAGCAAGCTGCACCCCTCATCTGTTATCAAGAGCTAAACTCATGTAGTCACTCTTCTTATGTTCTTGTTCCACTCCAGGTAGGAATTAGATTTCATATGTACATCCTTACATCCCTATGCAATCCTTGCCTGGTAGCAATGCATTATGAACAACCTTCCTTTGCCAGAACAGTGATTTGCTAGAGCTTTGACTTTGAGAATTTTTGCAGGGGAGGTCCTTCCTCCCAACAAACAGCATTGTATCTCCCGACAAATAACCCTAGTAAAAGAGTTGTGAATTTGTGTGGGTTTGTTTCTCTTTGCTACTTCTGCTGCTTGCAGTATTCTCGGGAAGGTCAACTGACCTTTATCAAGCCTCAGCCATTGGCAAGATGATCCATAATGAAGGTACTTCAAGCAGCCAGTGCTCCAGCATGAGTGTTTTAACACCTGACCCCATCAGTACAAATAGTGTAAGATAGAAAAGATACTTGACTTCTTTTCCTAGAGGAGAGCAGCCTCCAAATGGTGTACCAGATAGTGTGTAAAATATCGCGCAATCTCGCTAGATAAATGCCAGAAGAACAACGGATCAAATCCTTCGTTTAGTTGAGCACAACAAGTCTTGCTGCTTGTTTTGTTTTTTTCACTGTATATGTGACCTGCATTGCTGTCTGGGCAAATGCAAAGGTTAGTAATCTCCTGTTATTGTCTAGGTTTGTTATGAACACACTTGCCCTAGCCTTTAAAGAAGTACTACCTCAATTAAATCATAAATGTATGGAATAGCAAAGTGAAGGCAAGTATCAGGCTTCAGGCATGTAACACATACTTTTTCATTTCCTGTGATACTGGACACACCATCATGTGCTTTACATTGACCAGAGTTTTTAATAGCACTCACCTTGTGATTCCTCCATATCATGATGGAATTGTTTTCCCAGTTAAGTACTGATGAAATATCTAAAGCCATATATACTTAATAGACCCTGTGAAGAGAACTAACTGAAAGGTGGAAACATGCTAGTCTGGACCTTGAGTGAATACAGTGAGGCTTAGGGTAAATGAAGTGCTTCATCACTACACTTGCATTTTTTTAATCCGTTACTTCTTTTTCTCAAGCCAAAGAAAATGGCCCACATTAAGCCAAGTATAATACAAACATGCATGTTACTGACATGTCCTTGTCCACCTTAGGGTTTTTGCCACATGAGCTGTCAGGCCAGTCAAGTGCACAGGTGAACATCGATGGCAAATCCCAGTTCTTCACTGTGTTTGAGAGAACAAAAATGGGGAGATATCCCCTTTGGAGGGGAAAGGCTCACACATCAGACCAGTGCCTTATAATTTTTAAGTTTGCACAATATATTAAGTATCACATTTCACTCTCTTAGTAATAGTGTGGCTTTCTGCTCATTATGGAGGGTGTTTATTGCATTCTCCTTGAGTTTTTTATGTTTGATTGTCTGCTTGGGGAGAAACACTCGAAATTTTGAGATGGACTAGGTTTCTGGTTTACTGTCATCTAACGTCTTTTAAAAGAATTATCTCTTTCACTTTGAACATTGAAACTTGGATCTTATGATGTATCATTTGTATAGGGAGAGACCAGCCATACCCGCTGAAGTATCTCTATTTTCCTATTTGTTCGGTACATCCAAAGGTAATTCTGTTTCATGCTGTATTCATAACTGACCTAAAATGAAGTTGAGCTTTTGCTGTTGCACGATGTTACTGAGATTAATGGCAGAAAGAGTCAACTGCATTGATTGTTTGGGGTTAAAGCTCTCCAAATCCCCTTCTCCACTCCCTGGTTCAGCCAGTGCTTTGTGGCTTTCCTGTGACACTGGGGGTCACGTGAGTTGGTGGCTCTTGGAGATCTTGAGGGGCAAATTCAAATCGCTCTATATAGCATTTTCACTTTCTTTGAAAACTAAAACACTATTGCCACCTCTATGCAGAAGGTATTGTTAAGAAATATAATTTTTTAGTAAGAAGATTAGGTCTGTAACTACAGCCTTAGGTTTCACTCATGCACTGTTGTTACATGGATGTAACACTGCCAAGTGCTCTGCCCAGAAGGTACGGACCAAGCAGCCCGTAAGCAGATGGTCTCTGGGAAAACAGAAGAGGGAAACAGCAGTGCACCTGAACTGGAGACTGAAGAAGTTCATTCTCATTTCCTCACCCAGGGTACTCCTCAGTTTACTGAAGCCTTTGTCCTGCAAATAAACCAAGGCTAAATGCTTTAGACAAGAGATGGAAATAAATAACTGAGTTTAAAACTTACTAGGAGACCAGCACTTCTTTGGCTAGAGGTTTATTTTCAATTAAAGATGTTACTAACATCACAAATATGTGACTTTTTATATGCTTTCTGCAGGGCAGCCATTTTGTCAAACACAGGGTGGAGGATAAAGAGAGACAAATTGTGAAGTAACAGCTGTAACTAATGAAAGAAATGGGGAATGCAGACTTAAAGGAAGAAAAAGTCACAGTAAATATGTCTGGAAAGGACCTACAGTAGTCAGCTGGTGGTGTCTCTGCCCTGATGATTAACATATGTATGTTATCTAGCTTAGTTTCTAAAGACTTCCTTTTCAAAATCTTGCTCAAAATCCATGTCCTTTAGGATGGTTTGGATCCAAACCAAAGGTGCCAAGTGTTATTTATGCTTTGATAGGCCAAGGTAAGATCTAAAACTCAAACACTGCAGATTTCAAAGGCCTGTTCATATTCGGGCCATTTGTTTCTTGTCTGCTTTAAGCTATTTGATTTCTGTTTGACATGAGCAGGCTTGACCGATGCTTGAGCCAGCTGGCAGCCATGATGTTGTATTAGCAGAACACCAAATCTAAAATGATAAACCCAACTGAGTCTCCACATAGCTTCTAGTGAGATGGAAGAGTTTGCATGTGTTCACCTGAAAAGGGTCAGCTGAACATACTCTGATCTCCTTTTGAATGACAGTCATCTTTGCAGTATCAGAGAGGTCTCCATCCCTATTAAAGCACAAGCTACTGCCTGTTCTGTTGTGCTGCACCCTGAGGGCAGAGTGTTCAGGTCTCGGGAACTTAATCCTCTACTAGATGTTCTCCCTATCAACAGCATTGCTGGGATTTTAGTGTGTTGTGGCATGGTGGGGGTGAAATTGTTCTGAGGCCTGATAAGTTTTCTTTTTGTATAGGAGTCAGATGGCTCCTTGTGTGAGGGCACAATAACCCTTCTGGTAGTGATTTTACACTGACATTTGATTATTACGTGCAGGTGGATTTAATTGTTCTGTATAATTTTAAGGACAGCTGGGCTTCCAGATACTTTTCTTGTGTATCCTTTGTTCATGAAAGGGAGTAACAGTGATGTGATTGTTTCAAATACTTTCTTGTACTCAGAAAATTATGAGCATTTATTCCTTGGTTCTTAATTCAGTGCTCATCCTGACTTAGAGATTTGGACTATACTTGTGAAGTTATTACCAACTGCTAAATTATAGAAGCCTACAATTTCTTCCGTACCTCAGATCTAGATAAATGTCAAAATCAGAAGTTACTTGAACTCATTTGAGATTAAATAAAAGAAAGATGAGAGAAAAACTTGAGGAGATGCAAGTATTTCAAGATGTTATCACATACTGCCTGAGCACGTAGATTCCAAGGTGATATATACCTAAAAATGCCAGACACATGTATCTGACATCATCTTACCCTCTAAATGCTTGGTAAAATTACAAGAAAACAGAAACAATTGAGAAAAGGGGTTTTTTCTTCTTTTTATACCACCACCTGTGACAGTTACCCTTAAGATAACCTGTCACATCTTTTGATAAAAGTTCCATCTTCAGTTTTAAATGGAAGCCATCTATGCTGAAGCATACATTCAAAAGCACTTTCTATAAACAGTCTCTCAGGAGCCCTTAGCTCCCTGCTAATATAACAACAACAATAATAATAACAACAAAAAAAAAATCAGGTCCTGAGTCAAGCTGTCCTTGTTGAAGGAGGCAGGTAGTAAGCCTGGCAGAGGCTGCATTTCAGCATGCATGGCTCTGAGCCCAGCTCCTTGCTCTTTTGGCCCCTGGAAAGTCACTTCCATTTATCCTGTGTGAGCACAAAAGTAGATTGTTTCATTTACACACATGGGGGAGTTCATAGCAATTCTGCACAGGCACAAATGATTCAAGCCTGTGAGGAGCTCGGTATCAATTCCTCTCCTCTCCTTGAAAATCTGGGGCAACTCTGTGGAAGTAAATGAAGCTGCACTCTGCTCTCACAAGCAATTTTAGGGATATGTCACATAAATTTATGTGGCCTAGAGGGGAAAAAAAAAAAAAAGGCAAGAACTTAAGCCAGCTCCTCACCAGGTGTAGGATGCTGCAGTGCTTTTCATTCCCAGGGAACTGTGTCCATTTAATCCATGTGAGGATCTGTCCCCAAGTCTGCTAGGAGCAGGCAGGCATCTGTTCCCCAACCTTCTGCAGCAGCAGCTGCAGGACTTTGGATGAGAGAGAAGCCTGTAATGAGCCCAAGACTGTCTTCCCCCTCCCCCCAGCCCCTCCTTTTAGCATAGAGTGTGTCAAGAATACGTGCTTGCAGGCAATGCGCTTTGCTCGGTGGTGAAAACCTACTGAATTCTGCTGAAGGACACTGTTTTTCTCTACCACACATGCACTATGTCCAGTAGAGATTCATTTTTTTAAAAAAAAATAAATTTCAAGTGCCATCCAGGGTGAATTTATTAAATCATTGAACCAGGAGGGAATGAAAAAGTCTGCATCATGCTGGTTGCTTTTCTGCACTGAAGGATCTCACTGGGTCTTCAGCACAGCAGAAAGGCAATGATGGACAGAGGTGTGTATGTGAGCGTGGGAAAAAAAGGGTCTCGGGGGGGGGGGGGGGGGGGAGGCAGGCTGCACGATATGAGGAAAAAGAACCCCTCCTTTGAGACAAAGACTTTCAAACATTTTTCTTAGAGGGGATGCCTACTATAGGCTTGGGGCGGGGCGAGGGGGAAGGTGGGGGGAACCACAAAAAAACCCTTACAATAATAAAGCCTACTGCAATGGTGAACTCAATACTGCCACCCAGAGTACCTTTTTGCATAACACATGATGCTCTGTGTAGATCTGGAGACTAGGAAAATTAAAGCAGATGATCTTTCTGCATGTAAAGTAGCCAGAGGCAGCATGATGGATCGTTACTGAATATATTTCTGGCCATGCATGATTGTGTTGTGATCTCGCTTGTTGAAGTACTATCGCCATCTCTCTGCCAGACTATATTACTTAACTCATAAGCAACAAAGATGCTCTTTACTTATTTGTATTTTGTCTATAGCTATCTCTGGGGTCACTTGCATTAGAAGCATGGTACTGCTAGATATAGTAAAATGTTAAAATGGCATCAAAACATCCTACGGCGGACTAGCAAGGTGAATAAGACAACTGGCTGCATGTAGGGTCTGGAAAATAAGTGTCTATTCAGGTGTTTGCGAGGCATGCGGCTTGTTTCTCCTTAAGTCTTTGTAGTTATTTCTGCATTGCCTGATGCAATGGTGAATGCTAGTGCAAAACAACAGAGAAGGGGATTATTGTAGTTTCTTGAGATTCCTATTTGATATTTTATCAGACAAATATCAACAGTATATTGTGCAGTGTATTTACTGAATAAGGTTTAAATAATCCTTAACACATAGTGTATGGCTATGTAATACAAATATTTTGTGAATGATACAAAAGAAGGAAAAAATATCTCTTGCTTACAAATTAAAATCAAACTCAGTGGACTGTGTGATCTGGTGCAATGACAACAGCACTGGGAGTTTCAGCAGTCCTAAGATACAGCTGCTGAGGCACAGGCAGGCAACCCTGGTCTGCACAGCTGAGATGCAGATCTCCTGCATTGGTTAGAAGAGATTTGGTGTGGACTTGTCAGTGTGGATCATTGCCTGCCTTTACATCTGTGAGGTGTCAGGTATTTCATATAGTCTATAATTTATACTCTACATTAAACAAGCCTTTATCGCATGTGGTACCTATGCACACCTAGGCGCCTTTCACTTCTTAATAAATACAAGTGAGAAATACAGAAACTTCCAGAAAATGTCCCTTCTTGCTTCTCTTCCCTCCCCCAGCTCAGCAGAGAAAAACTGGAGGAAAGATTTAAATCAAACTTTTGTGTTCACATTTTTTTTCTCAGAAATAAATAGCGAAAGAGACTTTGAAGCAAGGTTTAAAATGGTGATATTACTGCTTCATTTAAATCCCAGAAGCATTTCAACAGTCTTTATTTCAACACCTACCACATTGGCAACTTCTCTTGATATATATAAGTACAGATATACGCGCAAATAGAGTCTTCAATTTATATTCATCATTACTGTTGGTCCTTAATATTGTGCTGTGCTAATTAAGTTGTAATGAACAAATACACACACACCGTATTTGCTTTCCAAGCTTTTTCCTCTAGAAATGTGAGGGAGTTTTATCTACATTATGACATTAAATCTCTATTTACATACTGTTACTGAGCCCTTTGGATATAACCTTCAAGAATATTGATGCTTTCTATTTTCAATGTTTTAATTTCTGTCCTTAAAAAGAGATGTCAATAGGCAAAAAGTGCATTTTAATGCCTTATTATGCAGCTCAGCTCCATCTCTAATACTAAGAATATTTGTCATTTATTCAAAACTAAAGACTTCATGCCATAAATATACCTCATGGCATTTTTTATGTGATAAATAAGATACAAATAATACATTTTTTTTCACTCTCAAAGATGTAAATATGGTTTAGTTTGGATCAGCACATAGCTAGTATAGGGATATAATTTTTTTTCAATGCTTCCATTTTTTTCTTCAAGATGTCTAGAATTGTCTCGTTCCAATTTGCACAAGGACTCAATACAAAATGTCAACTGGTTGCCTCTAGGCAGCAAAAGATCAGCTTTTCTTGACCTCAAAGTACTTGCTTGTCATATGAGTTACAAGGCAACCATTTGGCTTGGCTCTTTTTACAGCTTCCCCTTCTCCAAGCTGTTCAGCAAGGGACACAGTGTTCCCCTCTGTCCCCCAGTCGCACTGCAATACGTTCAGAGTTGCTAGAAATTTCACGGCGTAAATCTCTGCCACTCTGAGCAGTGGCCTGGTTGTGTGGCTTTAGCTTTGCTCATCTTGGAAGTAGGGCCCTGAAGAATAGTTGTAGGCTACTTCACGTGACAGGTTTTCCACGGTTGCTTTTCAGATTTCACCTATGCCAGTGCCAGACCATGGAGTGTCAGGAGAGGCCAACCTCAGGTCCTGCACTGCAGCTGCACATTTCTATCCAACAAGTTGGTACCTCCTTGCTGAGGAGGGTCAGCCAAATAAGCCCAACTAGTCAAAAGGAAATCTGCCAGAACAGCAGGATTAGTTGTATCTATGAAATCAAGCACTTGTGGTGGTTGTTCCTTTTGAACTTAATTCTCATCCTTTAAAGGATTCTGAGATGCAGTTTCTTGCTGAGCTGTCCTGTGTTCCCATTTGCAGCCTAAACTGAAAGGGCTAGCACCAGAAATGGCTCCAAGGTTCATGGCTTAAAGCCTACCTGTACCCAAGTCCTATTAAAAACACATGAATGTGTGCAACTTCTTTGTAAGTGCAATTGTTTTCCTACCTCTGGGTGACTAGTAGTGAAGAGTAGCTTCTCTTTCAGGAGTTGTGCAGTCTGCTTCTGCAGCTGAATGAAGCTGCGGAGAGGTGGCAGCAAAACCTATCAGTTTCACATCAGGCCCCCAAAGACATCGGGAGGCCCTGAAGTACATCAGGAGATTGGAAACCCTAGAGAGGCATTAAGAGCCATGACAGCAATGTCTGTGTTGGGGGGGCAGAAGAAGCATAAGGAGAGAGTATGTGTTTCCACCTGGGTTCAGGACAGATGGGTGACTGTGGTTCTCTCTGTACCTCTTTCCATCCCTTGCTAGGTACAAGTTCCCCCTATGTTGCATAGAACAGCATGAACCTCAGTTGGAAGCAGGAACTTCAGACATGGGGGAAAAAAAATGGAAATGGAAACTTGTGCCATTAGAAATGTCTGCATTTCCTTCAACCACATTGTCTTTTTCCTTTTTCTGATGGCAGTGTCCCATGGATGCCTCCCTGGGCTGTTTAACTTTCTAAAAGCAGTCCTAAATGCATATCCTGGTTGTTTGCATGCAGAGAGTATCCTAAAAAGCCAAAACTTACTGGTCTGTCAATATGATGTTGTGCTTAGGCAGGTTGTTGTTCCATTTCTTAGAGATGCAAGAGGTGTCTAGTGCTAGCAACTGAAAGGTGCTCTTTGATGTCCTTACAATTCAAAGGTTAACACAATAGCTGAGAATTGCACAGGACATCTGTGAGAGTCTGCACAGTACTATCCAGAGCTCTTCACACAGGAATGGAGGAAGAAATGTGCAGGACTAAACCAAGCTCAAAGCAGTGATGAAACCCTCTGCACTACTCAGTTTGAATTCAGAGGTTTGATCTCAGAGCATTCTCTGTGCTAACATATGTTCTCCAAAGTTTTCCATTAGTAATGTCTATAACTAAATTGAGATTTCTGTCTGGTTTTTACACTGGAGAGATTTCTGGGAAAATTACTAGTTTAATACCAGAGAATGACAATAGAGCTATATTAAGAGTTTTTAACTAAGGGTTATGGATTGCCCAAATTGCTGTTTCCCTCAGAAATGATGCTGTCTACAAAAGACAGCAGTCTGCCACATCTCTTAAGATTACTGACTTCCATGTTTAATGGAAGCCAACAATAAGACACCTCTTGTTGCTGAAGTGTCCACCTGTAATTATTACAGGTAAGTCATAAGAAAGTTATTTCTGGCAGCACATTAATCTTGGTCAGATGGGCATAAATTTTAGTTACCTGAAAGCCAGACTTGATTTTCAGTTTCAGTGAAACTGGAAAATTTTCAACTAGACTTCTCAGCTGAGAGACTTTCATGCCCCTAAAATGTTTCCCTTTGGGATTTGTAGGGTTTTAATTGTTTTTTCTTTTTCTTCTTTTCTGTCAGCCACCTCTTAGGCATAGGCCATTTTTCCTCTAGAGATTTTTCTTTAAGACAATGCACTCAGGAATTAGTTCATGCAAGTCATCCCTGAGCACAACCAAAAAGCCTTGAAAGTGACGAAATGGGTTTGCGTCATCTGTGAATGCATTGATATTTATCCCTATTATCCTTCACATTTTCAATTCAAGTAGCACATAATTTATCAGCTCTGTTGTCAAATGCTGCATGTAATTGTGTTCAGTAGAAAGCCTGATGGGAGGGAAGGGAGAGGAACAGATGGGGAGATAACCATTCACTTCTTCTCAGGAGAAGTGCAGAGCCGCGCTTGCTTTGAATTTGGTGGCCGTCTACTCTTTTCAAGTACTCCCACAGTACAGTGTTGTAAAAGTGGAACAGCATATCGAATGTAAGAACATAGTTTAGCAAGAGCAGCCCAGGTAAATGTCTTACTGGAACAATGCAGAGCATGAGAGTGGAAACATTTTGAGGGTTTGCCAAGCTGAGCAGTTGCATGGCAACCCCACTGCTTGTTGCCATCTCTCTGAAAGTGAAGTCACTTGGATATAGGACATCGGTGCACTGCAGTGGTCTGTTTTCGGTATCAGTATTATTCTACTTTTGAAATGTTTTAGTCCTTTTAGCCTCCTTCAAGAGATCATGGATGTGACATGGTTTACAGATGGCACCACCTAAATAGGGGATGTCAGCTGCAAAGGATGCTAGAAAAAAGCCACTGATGTGCTTTAACTTCTGTAGGAGAACATGGACTTGTCTTTGTTCCCTGGCTGTACTGCATTCAACAGCCATGGAGTTGCAGCAGAAGACGTGACAATCAGATCCCTTAATGTGTACTTTGCACACCTGCTAATTCAGTCACACAGTTACCACGTGTCCAGGGAACACAACTATAAAGTAAGGCTATGAAGGTAAGAAAATGCAAAAGGAACAACCTGTGGCTGGATAAGGGGCTCTATTTTATTCCCCAAGTTAAGCTTATTGCAGTCTGTGTGATAGCTAGTTCTGTGGCTTTTATTTTCTCATCATGACCTACGGTGTGTTGACTTCTACTGACAACAGTCCTTTGGAAAGTTTTCTTGTCTATGTCTTTGTCAAAGACACCCAAGTGAATTCTCGCCCAGCTCCTTTGCATCTTGTAGACTTTGATGGCATTGAAAACATCTAGATCTTCCTGCTAGCCGTTGTCTCGCACTCTGGAGGAGCCACAATGCAGGGAGCGTGTTGTGAAGTGACAGACATCTAGGTAGATTTCACCGTGTCTGGTAAACCTGGTTAGGAGATAGCACTTCTGTAACTCTTTTTTGCCTGTTTAATTAGAACAGCACTGAAGTAGCACACTGCTGTGTGTGGGGCAGTCTAAGCATAATAGGGAAATAAATTCTTTTTCTTTCCCTGTCTATTCTTATGATCAGCAATGGAGATCTGTGAATTGCAATAAAACTGTGTGTGTTCTCCCAAGGTGCTTAGCTCATGAGAAAAATTAACATTATGACCTGGAACCTCAGCATCTTATGAACTTTCATGTTAAGCCTAGTCTTTCAGAGTGATGTGTTCAAAGGGAGGAGTTTGGTTTGGTTTGGTTTCCCCATGGAAAGAATGCCAGCCCTTCTAGACGGAGAGGTGCTGTGGTATAACTCCAGTGGCAGAAACTTGTAGGGCTTTGCGGTTTTCCCCGTTGAATGTTGAGTCTGTGCTGTGAACCTTAGCTGGCATTGCCTACTTGACTAGGATGAAACAAGCCAATATACCTACCATTGGTCATAGGTATAGGAAGGCTGGACAAGAGTCACATTAAGGTAAATCTAGCAATAAGCATCAACTCTTAGCAACTGCATAGCTCTTCCATGCCCTCTCTCAACCAGCCTGGTAGGGAAAAGTTCTCCCGCTGTGAGGAGATCATGCCCCATGCACTGACTGACTGTGAAGGAAAAGTCTTGTGCTGTAGCTCTATACTTGAGAAAGAAAAAAGGGAAGTAGAACATGCTCTGCTCTGATGTGTCAACCATTTGGGAGTGAGAACAGTGATGAGCACCTGTCTTAAGAAGATCAGGGGATGCAAGGGATTTGAGCAAAAAGGGTTGCCAGCTGGTAGTTTGATATGAGCCCTCACTGTGCAGAACAGCAGTTTGTCCCCGATAATAGATTAGCAGAAATTTCTATGCCTCTCTAGCATATTAACAGTAGTTTGCCTCTGTTTTATTACATAAATAGATTAAGCTTTAGCTGTGCTCCTATCAGACAGATTTTCTTTCCTTTTTCTTTTAAATAATCATCAGACATTCTCATCAGTTTTGTCCTACAAACAAGGCTTTGGGAAAAAAAACCCTGAAGAGAAGACTGAACAGTTGCTTTTCTTTCAGCATCTGTAGCTGTTTAATATTTTCCTTGTCTGTCTCTTCAGGTGCACAGGGGAGACAGAGCTGCTCTCTCTAGTCTGTATCAAGACAAGCAGAACTTGAGCAACTGGGGAGAGAGGACAAACTGCAACAATGCTAAAATTTCTGGCTCACGTTTTTGAGCTCTGCTGTTCATGTGTCAAAAACTGGAAGTGTAACTGGGTGAATAAACCTCAGGCCATAAAATTCATAACTGTTTGGGTTTCAGCCAGCTCTTCACTGGAGATTTTGTGGGTCCACTTTTAATTCTTCCTTCCATTTGACATGGGAATCATGTAATCCATGAAGTCCTGGAAGCATTTAAGTGCTGTACAGAATTTTACAAATATTTAAAGCAAACTGACATGTGCAGGAGCTTGCTGTATATTTCCGTAGGCTTCATACTTGCTACCTAAAAGGTAAATAGACTTAAAATTTGTTAGAACAAAAAATCCTGATACTGTCAAACACAGATGACCTCAGTGACAGCTTGCTTTAAACAATTTTGCAAATGTGACTGTTCCTTTCATGGATAAATTGCTTTTTTGTGCTAAGTTTCTGTTTAAGAACTTCATCTAAAGTCAGACTGCTGCAGTGCCACTACAGTACTTGCCTCACAAGCCGAATCCTATGCTGGATTTAGTATCTGCTATTACTTTTAGCCTAATACTTACCTCTTGGCAAACTCTTCAGGCATAGCCACTAATGAATCCAAGAGACATTTCATGCCTGGGCCAGGAACTTATTTATCTCACTTCTGTGGATTCATTGTGTGGAAAGACAGAGAAGGAAGCAGTACAGGGTACTGACAGCATGTCTTGCTGGTATGCACTGAGAATTATATTGAAACCATATACATAACTATTTATACAGCTGAATCCTGTACAAGAACTTACTCTTTAATTTGCTCAAAATACAGTTATCCTTCTGAAACTCTACATCAGGATGAAAATGAATCTTCCTTGGGCAGTGATAAAAGGACTTACCTGAGCTTGGAAATTTTTTTTTTTTTTTTTTTTTGACACAGACTTGCATACCTGAATTGAGGTCATAGCACTGCCATAGGCTTTTTTTGTGTGATGTTGCAAAAATATCTTAATATTCATGACCTACCAGTAGCATGCCATTAATGTTAGTTGTGCCCTCTCACATTCTGCTTACAAGGTGAACATGTAAGCAGCTGTCATTACTTCTTCAGGGCCAACATCCTGGAATTAGCCTTGCAGAAGCTGCTGTGATACACGGTGATAAGGCATGAGAATTGTATCTGGCTGTGGTCATCTTAAGTAAAAAAGCATTAACAGCTCTTGAAGTCTGAGCTACCAGTTACTTCTATATGAGGTGGAAAATATTGCCTACTTTTATTTCTCTTTGTATAGAAAAGGAGTAATAGTTAAGAACAAAGGATTGAGGGTTGCAGGTGAAGTTGCTTGGAAATTTTTTTCATATTAATCACATGACTTCTCTGCAGTAATCAGATGTTGTTCTGTTGCATTTTCTTATTACAAGTGTTGTGGGGTTTTTTGGTGGTTTGTTTTTTTTTTTTTTTAAATTACAGCTGTGAGCCCTACTTCTGCCCCTGCTTCCCCCAGTAGTGGGTCAGAACTTGCTGTAGTGCATCCTGACAGCCATAGTGCATTCTGATAACCATAATGCCTTGTCCTTTAAATAAGTTCTGTTGATAAACACAGACTTTAAAAGAGACGACAGACTCCAAAGAGGATGAAAAATCAGCCCAGTTTTCCCTAAGGAAGTGTCTCTAACATCCTTGACATAGAGGCTGTGTTATTTAGTTTTACTCCTGAATTATTTTTGTGCTCTCTTATTTTTCCCTTATCAAAAAGACACGAGGCTTTCAACAGTCACAGCATCAGCACACAAACCACAGAGGACACTAAAATGTATCCCCCTACATGCTAGGACAGCAGAGTAAAATACTGCAGTGTTCTATCAGAGTCCATTTTGTACCACTGGATTACAAGAAAGTGTCACATATAAAATTTACTCCTATTTTCTGACCTAGAAAGACAGATGAATAATGTAAGATTGCCATAAAAAAGAAAACTAGCTCAAGATTTATTCTTTAAAAGAAACAAATGCTATTAATTCCTTCCTCTCTTTCTAGTTCCTTCTTGCTTAGCTCCCCAGCAATCACTTCTAAATTTTAAATTTGCATTTCTGCCAATTTGGCACACCATATAGAAACAAAGCCCTTCAATGATATATCTGCTGTGCCTGCTCTAAGAGCATGTTTTGGCAAGGGCTTTTCTAACTCAGACTGGTATCCACTAGAGATTACTTTTTTATTACTATTTAATTTCAACACAGCCTGAGAGAAGCTGCCGTCCAAGGTCCTGGAGAGCAGTGTTACGTGCGCAACTGCCTCCTGCAAGAATTTAGAGCCCATCAAGGAGCCAAAGAAGCAGCCTTGGAAATTCAAATCCTGCATGCAAAGAGCAAAGCCTCTCTCTTTACTGTACTCCCACTGAGGTTCTGTGCTGTTGCTCCTCAGAGACTTCTCCTGGGGATTCATGAACTCGTTATATCCCAGACCTAGCTCAGTGCTTATCATTTCTACTGAATGCTGATTACCACTAAGGGCAGGTTTTGACACTGAGGCCTGTTAGGAGCTAGATTGAGAACACTTCATTCTATGTGGAGGTTTTTTTAAAAGACAACAGGTTCCTACTGACTTCCAAGCCAAAAACAGAGTGTGGGTCAAAACTGCTGGTAGCCGACAATTCTGTAACTAAAGTATCCTTGGTTCACTTTTTCAAGTGGTATATTTACAGATATATGTCCTGGGAGGAGGTTCTTAATATTTTGTCTGATCTACTGAAACACAGAAGACAGACATGTCACAGTTTTCTTGGGTTTAAGTAATCTGAAGTTATTATGCACTTACTAGTTCTAAATGGAACGAATACAAAATGTCCCTGAACTTAGTCTGCCCTTAAAAACTTACCAAAACATGCTTTAGGATATTCAGTTACTGGATCATACATGCTAACAACAATACACTTCAACCTTGTCAGTCATGCCAAAGCAGCACTTTTGATATTGGTCACGGGTATCAAGCTGTAAGAATATATTTTAGAAAATGTGTGTCACAAACATAAAATTAAGCTCCTCAGTATACTGATACTTGTGCCCATGTAATTCTTTGAATAATTTTATAGAAAGTCATGTGACAGGGTGATTACTTTTTAAAAATTTGGTAATAAGAGACACAATAGACTACATTTTTTAAAGTAAAACAAATGAAAGTCTGTTCTTCCTTCATTTCTCATGGTTTTGTTTAAGAAAGCCAACCAAAGTTAAGAATTGCTGAGGTGTGAAATGCTGGCAGTTTAAATGTATCTTTTTCTTCTATTTTGGAAATACACAACAGAAAGAGAAACTACAAAAAGGTGGCTTTGGGTTTTTTTCTTATTTTCAGATTTTTTTCAATTTTATGGATTGCTTTTTCTAGTTCGTGACACTAATTGTGTACTAACACAAACCGATTTAAGTCAAATGACATGTTCTTATTTATGAAGCATTACGGATAGATGCTAGTAAAACACCTCCCACTTTCTTGGTCATGGATCTTTGTACGGTGGCAAAGCAGTTTGATATTCCTAAGACAGAACTGTAACAATTTTTCAGTATATTTACATAAAGTGATACAAGCTGCATCACAAAATAACTTTCCATAGAAAATTTTTAAAAAGTGGTGGGAAGCAGTGCAATGTTTCAACTTCAGACTAAAAACCAGCATTTTTATCATTAGAAAAATAACAGTAAAAAAATGTATGACCACCATCAGTTCTCAGTATCAACAATGACTGGGGCTCAGTTTTTTTGATTGTGTGTTTCTTGATGTCTTTATCAAATTGTCCTGTTTGAATATTTATCTCTGCTCCTTCAATTTTCTTCCTCTATTCACCTCACGTATCTGTCTGCACTTCCTAACATTGACACATAATTAGGAATTCTTTACAGATAATAGGATCTCCTTCAGTTTTGTGGCCACTGTAAGCCTGTTATATTGCACACATTTGTCGATAAACTACAACAATGTGATTTATTTCAATGCAAGCCATCTGCATTATTTATGCATTACCAGATGCAAGCCATCTTCACAAATGGAATATACTTACAAAACTACGTTGGTCTGTTTTACAGAATTGTTCCTCTCTGATACTGTTCTCACTTTGATAACTTTGATAAATGAAAACAAAGCTAATAAAGTAGCTGTAGCAGCTGTTCTGCATGTGACTACCCTTAGAAAATATCAGTGATTCATCTTCTCACTGTCATGTTTTAGCTCCTCCACAGATGTTTTCTCTTGCTGCATACCTGTCTCAAAACTCCTCTGTTTCTCCATTTTTTCTCACCAAATTTTTTATGGTATTCACAATAAGCTTAGTGCATTTTAAGATGCAAGAGTGTGTCTCTAATCTCTCAGCAATAAAATGGGATAAGCTTATTGCACATTTGAAAATACCTAGCAACCCAGTATGGCTGGAACATGTACAAAGCACATGTGGAAGAATGTGATGAGCATATGGGAAACAAAATGCAGCAAAAATTAATTTTGGTATTTTGCTTATTTTTCCTCAGCACACTGACATCTATCTTTACAATAAATTCTGTTGTTAACTATGCCATCATACAGCCAGTCTCCTGCTTATCACAGCTGTTACATTACTGAAGTTTCTTGGCATATGAAGTTGTCAGCTTGTTGTATGGAGCCAGTCGCATGTCAAGCAGGTGCCACCCCATATTCATAACCTGTCTTGAGTCAGTCTGAAGGCTACTTGCCTAAAGGGACACTCAGAAAGTCCCTAAGTACCCAGCTTTTCTTGTCCAGCAAGGATGTTTTGTTGCTTACGGGCAGCACCTTGGTATGAATGTTTTAGGGCCTTTTTTTAAGAGGCAAAGGTCTTCCTTTCTCTTCTAACACATCTCAAGTTTGCAGCAAAATCTGTATTTCACCAGGCATGCATACGCAATGTACATCCAATCTTTGTCCGTCTGTGTGGATGCTGTTAACATTATTTATACATTACCAGACGTGGGCTGGAAGCAACAAGATAAAAGCTGTATTTTATGAGTGCTCCTAGAAGCACTACCCTCAGTTGCATCTACCTGTGGCATCTGCTGGGAGATGTGTGTTACGAAACAGTGTGAGCCATTAATTTGCATACACCTATTACTCTGCTTTCCCCCTTTTGTCAACTGACCATGGCATGCTAGAAAGTCTCTTCCTCATCTAGAGGAGGATGTTAACCCTGCTTCCTTCCAGATCAGGGCACCCGACAAGTAGTATCTGTTGTGAAAGGACAGGAAGCAGATGGAGGGGTCCCAGGGGTTGTAACTACGTGTGTCTATGTGTGCATGAGGAGGCATATGCATATGAGAGAACACTTGGTATCTGTCTGTATGTGCAAGAGAGAGGGAGAAACAGGTTGGTTGTATGCTGCAGGCCTCCTGTTGGCCTCCTGCAGTATTAGGAAGAATTGTGCCTATTCAATGAAGTGTATAACTCTAATATTGAGGAAGGGCATCCTGCCTAATTAGCGTTTCCCTGCTGACCCTGCAGGATGTTACTTATGCTCCTCATCAAATCTGCATTCATTTACTCTACAAAATATCACTCATTAATAACTTTTTTTTTTCCATATGCTTCAGCTGCCTCCTTTCCCAATACTGCCTTTTCTTGCTTCTCTCCATAAAAGCAGTGCCAACCAACACCTATTCCTTCCAGTCTTCTAAAGAAACCATTAGTCCAAACTGGATGCACTTAGTACATACATACATCCTCATTTTGGCAGTGGAGAGAACAAGAATTAGATTAGAGAGAAGAAAATGTTTTCTGACAGTGGGGATGCTGAGACAGACTTCTCTGGGAAAGTGTCTCACCAAGGCTGAAGGGCTTTAATAATAGTTTAGATTAATTTTCACAAACAATGTCATAAGGTGTAGCTGAGCCTGTTTTGGGGCAGGAACTTAAACCTGGTGATCTTTCAAGACTCCTTGCATCATCGTTAGTCTTCAATTCTAGCACTATAAATACTTCAGGTTCAACTCACTGCCTGCCACTGTCTCCAGTTTAGGACTTTTGGCGAAGGCAGGGGAAGTAAATATAAAAGGAATTAACATAGCTGGTGAATTTTGTAGTGACACCCGTTGGTACCTTCAGGCAGCAGATAAGGAGTAGCTGTACCTTAGCTTGAGAACGTACCTCTGCTTCTCTGAAGCCCTTCAGTGGCTGGGGTCCTCCCATGTATGAGCTTTTCATGACTCCTATTTAGGAGCTGTTTCACTAGTGTCTTTGGAGTGGGAGTGCCAGGAAGCAGACTGAGGGCACAGACCCCGTACCATCACATCTGCCCTTTATGTAAAGGATTAAGGTCCCTAGTTTTCCTCCCATGCCCCTTAAATAATAAAAGATTTCTAGTGTGCTAAGTTGTGTAATTACAAACCAGTCTTCCTGCTGCAGGAATCTCTTCAGGACAGGTAGTAATTTCAGGCTCTAGCACTTTAGACTGCTTGCTGTATATGCTGTATGCAGAACATTGCTGTATATGCTGTATGCAGAATGCCACTTGGAGCAGATAAATGTTATCATACAATAAGGAAGTGTGATACACTTCCCATGTCAAATTGCAACTCAGATAATTAAATTCTTTCCACCCACATTCCCCTTCCCATTTCAACCGAGCGCGCTATCTTTCAATTACTTTTCTAAAGATTTATGTAGGGTTAAAGAGGAACTATTAAACGTTTCTTGCAGTCCATTCCTTAGCTGGCTACAGCTGAGCAGTGAGAGGGTGAGCCATCTGTATCACTTCATTTGAATGGTAAAGTGCTTTGAGATCTTTAGGAGATGAGAAGCACTTCATAACAAATCACACCTCAAAGTGTTTCATTAACATCTTCTACATGAACGTTTGCTCTTAATGTTGGTGAAAGAACTTGGATATCTCTATTATATACTATAGGTATGAAGCAAGAGAAGATGCAGGTAATAAAAGGTGAGCCTGGGCCATCAAGCCCAGCACCTGATCAAAACTGGTATAATGCCTGTGCCTCTCCACGTTCACATTTTTGCTTTTGTTTGTTTCTGGATAATTGAATTGGAGGTTTTCCCTGAGTGTCTTCCAACCCATTTCTAAAGCCACTGCTGTTATGAATGAGTAGAAAACACTTTTGGCACTTCTTTCTCTCTCTCGTATTCTAGTACAAAATAAGACCTTCAAAATGGTGCTGTCTCATTTTCAAGGCTTTATAAAGAACAGGAGCATGTCGTTAAGGAAGTATATAAGCAGGGTTGATTTACTGGGGAGCAGTTAGCTGGGATGCCAGCAGCTTTGCCCCACAGGCTGCATCAGTTGGCACTGCAAGGGACACGTCGGTGACTGCAGGGACAGGCTGCTGACCTGCCTGTGCCTGCAGCCCCTCTGTGCCACTGGCTGCTCTGCGCTTTGGTGTCTGCTTGAAACTCCGCTCAATGCTTCAGTGTTCCCCCGGCCGGTGAGTCTCAGGGTAAGTGCTGGAGAGTTTCTAGAGTTGAATTGATAGTCGCTATTGCTGCTTTCTGCCAAGACTTTAACGTATTTTTTTTAAGCAGCTACGAACGACGTTAATGAGTCTCTGCAAATATCACTCTCTATTAAACCAGTACTGGAGTTTGTGCCCCGGAGTTTGTTCAGGCACTAAATGCAGCTGAAGGGAAACTTGAGTTTTATTCTAAAATGTTAAGTACCTAGAGTTTCCTCTCTTCTTCAGCAGGTGTCACAGCAAGTCATACCTCCTAAATGACCATGTTAGTTTGAGTTAGAGGCATTTAGTGTTATGACGTACTATTACAAGTTGTATCTTGATAATTCCTATCTGATCTTTCCTTCCTTTCTGAGGCCAACTGATGGATACAGAGATGGGCCAAGTAAAATGCTGAAGGTAGCGTTCGCAGCATGCTATGAGTTCTACAGGAGCTAGCTTTTCATCTACTGGGATTGCAAGCTAAACTAGTAGGTCATGTACATATTCACTGTAGTGTACACACACCTTATATGTATAAACTTCTTGTGTTCAGTATCCCAGTCTTCATGGTATCTGTGAGGATAGGCTCAAGTTACTGAGCAAGGTGCCTACTATGGTGCTTTCCTTTGAGCATTCTTCATACAAAAGGTTTGTTGTTTAATAAGCACTTACACATTAAGTCTTGAATAGCATTTCAAGCCTTTCTTGACATGTCATCTGATTATAGCTGTTTACTTCACAGCCACAATATGCAAATACCTACGACACACCTTTACTATGAAGTAAGTAATTACCAGAATTTTATTTCTGGTTTTCTCCTCTGCTTCTCCTAGACAAAATCCACCCTCAAATAATTTCTCTCATCTGGTTGGTATCAGCTGGGCTGACAAAGTAAAACCATTGAGATCAGAAATTATTATGAAAGCTTAAGGGAAATCTGAAATGCATATGATCTCTGGAAGAAAGACAAAGCACATTTTCTAGATCACTGATATGAGTATATTCCATATAGGTTTTGTTAAAAGATATATTTAAGAAAAAGAACCTTTCATCTTGTCAATTTGATGGAAGGAATCAGAAGGATTCAAGTCTGAAAGCAGGAAAACCAAAATGTTGCCCTCTGGCATCTGAAGGTACTTGTGGTTCTGAAGGCACTGGGGTCTTTCTGGTGGGAAGCTGCCAGCCCTTGACTTCTCTCACAATCCCTAGCAAGATAAGAGGGAAGGAACATGATAATTCTGAGTGTAGAGGTGCTGGGAGAGTAGGGACTCCATTGTTCTGCCTTGTGCTGGCAGGGACTGGAACTGCTGAAGTCAGAGTCAGTATGTTGGCCATCATCCTTGAGACTTCTTTGGCTACATGTTTCGGACCCATCTAGCAGATGGCTTTCCTCAGTAACTGGCATGTACAGCACACCTTGTAGAGAAGGTATCAGGCTGGGAGAGGGGGCTGGAGAGCCAGGGTGGCCTTCAGACGCCTGATTTCTGACTGCTGAGGGGACCCCCTCAATGAGCTAGAGGTGTGGAGTCAGCTCTGGCTTCTCCTGTTTGCCAAGCTGGGCCTGAGCTGACTAGTGTCTCTGTCTGGTGTCTTTTGTGAATGTCTGCATGTGTACCTGCACAGAGAGGGCAGCAGTCATGCAGGGGCACACTGACAGGTCTGAGTGTTCTCTGAGTGTGTCCATGTCACTGGCTGGGTGAAGAGCAAGTGTTGCCTTCGTCTCCTCCAAGGACACAGGAGACGTTTTGAGTTTGTGGAAACAGGATCATAAAACCATCAGTGTAAAACAGGACAGTTTAATTATCAGAAACGCAACTAGAGAGGTGGAGAGATTAAATTATGGTCCATTTATTCTCTCACCACCTACGTCCCAGTATTTTAAAATATCTCTAAGTGACAAAAAAGTGGATCTAGACTTTCAGTAAAATATTGATACAATTTTTCATTTCGTGCTATTTCCACGTGATTTCCACATCAACAGGTTGAGTTGGGCCTTTTTAGTGTACGCAGACTAAAGTCAAGGTTGGATTTGTTAACCCAAGACTTATTCCAAGTGAAGATTTGGATTTGGCAATGGTATGTGTTTGAATTTATTTGATTTTCAAAGATTTTTTTTTTTTTTTACTTTGCACTTCCTCTGAGGTTAAGCTGCCAAATAGCACAGTTCGGGCTCCTTCGCTGGTCCTGGAAAGACAGTAAAAAGTTTCCACTGAAGACTATTAGCAGTTAGGTCTCTTCCCCCACATTTTGATTTGCTGAATTCCACTTGTACAAAAGGCAGGAGCTTTACCACACTTGGCAGACAATGGTATTTCCATTAATAGCTCAAAATATGCAGTTACCTGATAACACTGATAAATGACTGCCTTCTGGGAAAGGAAGTGTGTATTATTTAAGAGGCATTACCTGAACTGAATTATAAGGTGGGTAAGAACACCCCTCCTTTCATGTGAGCAGAACAGAAGGGCATGATGCCTCTCAAGTTTGCTGTATGGGATTTATGCTGCAAAGGACTCTCCTTCACTACAGCGTGTCACAATAATGGCAAGATTATTTCCATGCTTCTTGCAAACTGCTGTAAGCAGTATGCATGCGAAAAAGAAAAGGATTCACATTAGTAACACTTTTACCATGCATTTATTATTCTGTATATTTAGAAGTTTAATAAAGAAGACTGTTGCAAGAGAAACTGCAAATACAACAGTATTTTGGTAATTTCTGAAAGCACTCAGCATATCAATCCCAGGTTAAGTTTTGCTTTGGTGTGATGTTGGCATAGTCCACATCTGAGTCCAAATACAGGTTTGAAACTTCCCCAAAGTTCAGAGACAGCTAGACCTGAAAACACCATTAGTCTGACTCCATGTGGCAGTTGCTAGATCTGAGCATAAAGAGCACTGGCATGCTTTTTATCGTTAAAATTAACTCTGAAATTTGTCCTCTCCTGCTGATAGCAGACAGGGACCAAAAGCAAAATTCTAGACTCTAGTGAAATTCAGATCTACATCTCAATCATGATGAGACAGCTATGCAACCAGGTTTAGACTGCTCTAATATTTGCAGCACATTCCAGATACATATTTTTTATGGGATCCCAACTTGGCAACCAGTGCTATCTGACAGACTCTATGAGAATGGGATTCAAAGTTTTTTCATTATTTAATTTACAAGAGCAGTTATTCTTCTTTAATAAAATAAAAGGTTCTATATTGCTTCTGGCTACACCTGCAGAGACATTGAGACCCAGCGCGTTAGTAAACAGTCTGGGGGAAGGTGGGGTTATTTAGTTTCGTAGTGGCACATTACATAGTTTTCTGTCTCTGAGGTTGCTGGGGATGATGTGTCAGAACGTCAGGCACTCTTTCTCTCACTCTAATGCCTCACTTGTACTGTGGGGTTTTTTTCTGGCTTTGCTAAAGAACTAGTCATCCAGTTGAGAAAGTTCATTTAAAAGCTTAGACCTTCCCAGCACAGTATTCATTGTATTCATCTTCTCAGATGCACAAAACCCCGCTTATATTCTGTCATCAAATACCTTAGAGTATTATCAGCCAGAGCAGGATGATGGTCCTTGTGGTTTGGACAAAACCCAGACCTGACATCCAAAATTCCTCAAGGATTTCAAACAGTTAACAAGATTTCTTTTTGTATTTTGCCTTACAGAGAGTTTTGTTATCAGCAGAGACAAACATAATTCCCGTGCAGTACTAGTACCAGATTCTGAGAGGGCTTAGGCATATGATTAGAGTTCAGTGGAGCAGCTTGTGTATAAATTCAAGCAAGAATTTGTTACAGGACTGGAACTATTGTGAATAAGATGCATAGTATTGGGATTTTGATGAAAGGTGGTGTTATCTGTATCACTCTCATCAGATACATTGCTTTTACATGAATGCTGTGGTTGTAGTCAATTCATTTTCTAATGTTTGGAAAAAAAGATACAAACCCTGGATGGACTGAAAATAGGATCAACATATCACAGGCACTGAATGTAGATTCTTCCCTAGCACAGCTGGCTGACAGGTATTTCATGGAGTTAAAGGTCATACGTTTTCCGCGTCAGGCTCCAGCTTGCACATAGATCCAGTATCTTTGACATTTGTATTCACACACACCACTTAGAAGTTCTTCCCACTGACTGTTGCAGAGCTCAGAATTAGCTGGCTAGCTAAAATCACATGATCTGATTTTTCTTTTGTGCTGCCCACCACTGTTGGCTGTTATTAGATTCTGACAGAATTGTCCAAATGTTTGATAAGCAGCAACTGATTTGTGGCCACAGCAGAAACACTATGGAGTGTATAGGCTTGATCAATGTAGTCTAAATAAAAAAGTAGCTACTGCTTTCCTTGGGAGGTAGTACAAAAACAACAATTTATTTTCTCTCTGTGAGTTACAGAGATGGAAGGGAAAGCTGCTTGCAGCTCTTTCCTCACGGGAACATTCAAACTCCTCATCCTTCTGAGAGCCCAAGACTCAGCCCAGTCCTGGGATAACTCATTTGCCTCAACCTGTGATCCCTGTTATGTTCTGTGGGCTGAACACCACAATGAGTAAGCTCATCAAGGTGGTCTTCAGCTTCTTAACATTCCTTGAAAAATATCCCAGAGTCCCAGAGTTCTCTCCTTTACGGTAGCTGTATTAGAAATGTGCTATTTCTTCAGGCAAAGGCTGAAGTCCAGAGCCTGCTCAGGATTGCATGTTTCGCATTTGATTCCAGTTGAATGAGGACTTCACTCAAACTGGTCTACATATGTGGTCTCTGTTTATCATTCTCCATGCAAACTAACAGAAGTACCCACCACCTGAACGATGTGTCTTCTTTCTGGAGCATATGTTGCATTTTGTCTGGTTTCCTCCTCATTCGTACTCAGACGCCACCAAGCTGCCTTCATACTCAGTAGCTTTATATAGGGCTAAAGAGAAGCTGCGTTTAGCATGAGCTAGAAAGAGCAGTGGCTGGGTGCCATCCATTTCTAGGTGATGAAGAACTCAGCAGAGACTAAGGGTTGGGCAGATCTCCCTGAGCTAGTGGTCTACACTCTCTCATAGTCAAGGAATAAAAGTAGCTACTTCTATAGCATAACTCCTCTGTGCTTGTTCAATTGCTACCTTAGGAAGAGCTAAATCTAGAAATGTTTGTTTCTCTCCTCGACTGAAAATGGAGCCTAGACAAACAGTTCAGATACAGCTACTTGTTTTGTAGAACTGTAATTTGGATAGACAAATCCCAGTCTGTCTGCTGAGTAGGAATAAAGCCTCTTCTATCAATCAGTGTCAGCTTTGAAAATGCTCTTGAATTATTCCCCTCTTGCATTCATGCTAGAGTATCATGATGTTGCAACATTGGGCCATAGTGGCAAGTAGGATAAGCAGTGCAAATTCTCAAAACCCTACAAACTTGATCAATTTTATGGACAGAATATCTGTGTAATTGTATTAAAAACAGTTACTACTATAGATGTTAATAACCTTGTTTTTCTTAATTCACCCTCTGATATAACTGTGCATATTTAATTGAAACCATAAATGCAAGGAACTTTATCTGTGGTTTCAGTATGGGATATGTCAGTTTGGTGCTATGAACTCAGAACGCTTGCCATACATCTCAATGAAAGCCAATAAAATATATTTTGGATCTAAGTTAGAAAAAAAAAATGTATTTTTGTGATGCAGTGAGCTCTGTCTGTAAAAGTGTGTTTTGACTGCAACAATGAGATTTTAAAAAACATTCTGAAGTAAAAAACAACTTTCCACTCCCATGTACTGCATTTTAAGGGTCAAAAGTGAACTCTGAAAGCAGCAGCAGTCTGCCTTTGTGCTACACTGCAATTGGTACGTGTCCTCATTAGAAGCAAAAGTGATCCACATAAGTAGGATGTCAAGTTAACAACTTTCCTCTTTCCTGCATAGTTTTCTCTGAACCAAGAAGGTTTGTTTTTTTTATTGTCAAAGTCCCTCAGGATCATAGTTTATGAAAAAACTTCATGCAAGTTTAAAACCTATATGAGTCTTTTCTTGCTGCTGATACTTAACACAAGGCAGCTTTCTTCAATTATTTAATCTTCATTTTCTACCAGCAATGACTGGCTTCATTTTTTCTTCAGCTGTTTGGTTTTGTTGTCCCACTAAAACCCTGGTATTGCAGGGTTTGGGTTTTTTTACTGAGTTTTTTTTTACAGTAAGGATAGCTCAGTGATTTGAAAAAAAAACCATACTTATCAGCTCCCCTTTCCCCTCAGACACTGAATGAATAAAAGCAAATCTATAAAGACATTTAATTCTGGCACCTAATGGCATGCCAGGACCAGACACACACTACATACCTGGTAAAGCAATGGCCATGATAGGGTGAAGGGGATGGGTCTTCTTAAAAAATTAAGGTTCTTTTAATGTTCTTGTTGCACAACATCACAAAATAATAATAGGGACCAGTAAAGAAACAGTCTCATTTTTATCAGTAAAATGAAAACTGAGTTCATTGCACACTCACATGACTGCCATTGAGGGCTTAATAAAGACTCCCTTTACTGTTGGATCTTACTACAAACAAGCAGATGGTGGGTCCAAATTGTTGTTTTTACATGCAAAATGTCTTTGGCTAGCAGGAGAAAAGGTTGAATCGCTTTAAATTAAATAATAAAAACATGTTGTATTTAAAAAAAGAAAAAAAAAAAAAAAGATGGAAGCAAGAGCAACAATACTATTAGTTTGAAAAGCCTTGAAGCCTAAAGTTCCGGCAATGTTTTAAAGCCAAGTGAGGTAATACATAGTTAAGATTACTCAAATACAGTAAATTGGAAAATCAGTGGAGCCTTGCTGATTTATAGTAATAAAGTTCTGCTCCTGTGATTTTATTTTCAAGTTAAGACTTCAAACACATGACTTGTCAAAAAAATAGACTGAAGTCTAGCCATAAGCCTATTTTGGATAGCTCTGGTTACACAACTTGCACCTGAAGTTTTGTAATTTTAACATTTACTTTTAGCCTACTTTTCTATCAAGATGATGAAGACTGCCTACCTTGATTTACACCCTCAGAAGGATTTGTGCCATAAGATCACTACTGCTTTGTGTTGTAACATGATCACTTTTCGCCCCCTCTCTTATAGCACCTAAAAGCATGTACAATTAGAAAAACTCATGACAGTGATGCTCAACGACTGACTTCAGTCCCGAGCAGCAGTGTCTACACTAGGACGGCTTCGTGCCAATGAAAAATAATGTTAGATTCAAACCTTTTGCTTCTCTGGATTAATAGTGTCTAGTGTAGATATCTCCTAGATGCTTTTACTTCCCAATACTGCTTTTTCTAGAAGCACTCAATACACATTATTTGAGAGAAGCATAGGCAATAGCACATGGAGCTCTAGCTAATCTTGCCATGAACATAAACCCAACAGCTGTGCCACAACTGCTGTCAGTCCCTCTCTCAAATCACTTCAGGAAGGACCTGGACTTTCCCCTCTCTGAGTGATGCCAAAAGCAGACTGGTTCTCCTGGTTCCACAAGGCTCGATCCATAGCCTTTCCCAGGTAACTGCCAGGCTTTCTTACAGACTCTTCACTCAACAAAACTATTATATATAAATGCTCTTGGAGCAAGCTGCCCACAGCAATGCACAGCACTGTCTGGCTCCTGCTGCTCTGGGGTCACTCAGGCAAAGGACCACAGTTTCTGTGCCATAGGCAAGGTCTCCTTGTCAGCATCTGTGGGAGCTGTAGGTCCAGCTCTCTGTATGCATGGCAGAGGAGCTTGTTATGAGGAGCTCTTTCAGCTCCTTCCTCTTTCAGGATTCCCCCTGTACCAGCCCACCCTACCTGTTATATCCTCATAGCAGCTATTCCTCTCAGTACTGCTCTTGTATCTTCTCAGAGTCATACTACAAAACTTCAATGTGTTCAGTTTAGGTACAATCAAGACCATCAAGAAGGTAGATTTGTAAGCTAAAACCAGAAATGCACTGGCGTTAACTTCATTTCTAGTCTCATGTACAGCCTGTTTGAAGGTGTCTGTTGGAGAGGTAGCCCTGTGCCTACCAGGTGCTACCCGGAGCAAGCTCAGGGCCTCATTCAATTGCCCTGGGAGGACAAACTGATCCTCCAAGAGTGATGAGACAGCGGGGGAGGCAACTGCTTGACTAGGAGGTGGTAACTCTGCAGTCAGTGGCTGAATACCACATGTTGTAGAGGAAGGCTGCTTGTAGCGGCTTATCTTCTCGGACAGAGGATAAAACTACTTTGCCTGCTGAAAAGTCCTCCCAAGCATGAGCCTTGTGACCTCTCTGAGAAGGGACAATGTTCCCTAGACTGCTGTTTTCATTTGGGTAGTTAAATTCCAAATGAAAGTAAACTATTGGAGGGGAGCAGAAAAGCTGAAGTTTGTCCAGGTAAATATTGGCATGTAATAGTTGCAAGTGAGCTTGTGTTTCCTTCTCTGGAAACAGTTCACAAATTTCATGTACAGGTTTTGCCTTACCCGCAGCTTAAATGCAGCTGTCTCAGGGGAAATATGGAGGTTATTTAATAGTGCCCAGCAATGACACAAAACAACCTAGGGCAGGAAGCGAAGAAGAGCACCATATTAAATTAAAACTGCACAAAGCAAAATTTAGGGAGACAGAATGTAATTACCCAACTTGGATTGTGGCCAAGGCACTAATGCCAACACCTCTATTATTTTTTTTAAAAAAAAGGGGGGGGGGGGGGGGGGGCAATGCCACATGAGCCATCAAAATCACAGAGATAAGACCTTGCTTTTAGCCTCTCTTTTGAAAGATGACACCTCAAGTAGCACAGTGCCCATTAGCACCATGCCAGGATACTGATTCAGTACCTACTAAGAAGGAAGAAGGCCACCTACTAAAGAATATGCATAATTAAAGCTAAAAAATGAGCTGCTTTCTTTGTGAAGTATAGAGTTCTCATAGCAGCGTTTCCCTAGAAATACATCATCGGAAAAAAAATAGTTTGCACTTCACCTCTACGGATTTTTGCAAAGGTCAACTACTAAAGCCAGCTGAATGCACTATTTAGTGATCTGACCATTTTATTACTGAATATTTCATTAGGTATGTGTTTACAATCACCTATTTCTGTTCATACTGAAAAGAAGTATCACTAAATCCCTCTTTTTACTGTGGTAGGCAGCAAGACAGAGGCAGCCAAAGGAAGCAGATACAACCAGTTGTCCTTGATTTTTAGCCACTTCTAATTCCTTTGGGTTCCTTTCATAACTCCCACCCTTGAGTGGGTTTCTCAGTGTTACTCTAGAAGACTGCAATAGAAATCAGGATCCTTGTTGCTGCCCAAATAAAATTCAGTAGCTTTCTGCAGAATTACTCATATTACACCATGATGTCCTGAAGATACATCATCAAGTACTTACGAGGTTTCTTAGGCATGCAGGAATAGTGAAAGAGAGCAAGTGAGTAGAAGGCAGAGGTGCTCTGGTGGGAGCATGGTTTTTGCATCTCCTGTGCAAACTGGAGACATGCAGTCTGGAAATGACCCATACATTCTTCATGGCTATGATTTTACCCACAGAACCAGATTCAACACTGGCTCTTCCTCATCACTCCTCATCACCAAGGCAAAACTTTGACCCCCAGTAGACCTGAAGAAGGGTAAAACGTCACAGGACTCGGAACAGGAGAATAAAGGTCTCTGTTTTCCCAGGGCCTTGTCTTATATGCAGAAGTCTACAGTGAGTTGAAAGAACTTCAGAATATAACAAATATAGCTAGCATATACCTACAGGTCTGAGGAGAAAATTCTGCAATTAAAAGCATTTTTTTGCATATACAGATTTGCACGGGTCCTGCATAAGCAGGCACCATTAAGAACTCTCCTTTGAACAACCAGTGCAAGTTTTCAATGTTTAAGACTTATGTCATAGGTTTTTCTTTCTGCAAGACAATGATTTCTCAACTTTTAGTAGCTCTCATTTTGATCAGTGATGAGTACTTTTTGGAGTCCTCTACCTGTGGTGCCTCCATGAAAAGAAACATAAAGTTTTAATCTATTTTCCTCTACATACAGACAGTTTTCCTTTATTAATGAGTAGAAAATGCTTGAATGCCTTTCTCTTAATCATATAGTGATTTCACCAATTCCAGCCTTCTTAGTGATCATACCACAAACCAGAAAAAGATGTACTTTAAATTTCTTATTAGACAAACAGCATACTGCATGTAGTCTTCATTAAGATTCCATATGCCACCAATTATGCAAGCATCATTAAAAAAAATCAGTGAATGCATCTACATTTGTAACTCTCCTTGGCCAACAGCATGCAATTACAGCATGTGTATAAAAAGAAAAATAATGATCTGATGCTGTAGCATCACCATCAGTACTGGAGACATGCATGTGCAAAGCGAGTCAAGATCCATTTTGCATGTTGCCATTGCTCCATTTGGAGCCTGGATGTGCAGGGAGGGGTCTTCTGACAGCCAAAGACATAAAGGAAGCACTGGTTTGTAGCTCTGAGTCAGGATAACTTAGCTGGCTTGTCATCCACAGTGGGGACCCATCCCAGTCCTCCATGGTGCCTCTATTATGGAGCTATTCTGGCATGCCTGAAGAGGGCATGGTAAGCTCCACAGCTGTTGGCCTTTTTCATCCTGCATTAGCATATGAAGAGTTACTAGTCCCAAATGATCCTTGTCCTCATTTTAGCACAAAGCTGTCGGTCAGCAGGTTCTATCAGAGATCCAGAGAGGACCAAGCTTTGAACCATCACCATCAAGTCATCGCCATCAAGTTCTTTCACAGAAGTACTCAATGCAAAAATGCCACATTTTATTGAACAGCTACATCATGGAAAAAAAAGAAATGAGGGCACAGCCATTTTCATACTTATGAATGACTGGATTGTTTTCAAAAGTAACTTTAGCAATTAATTTTGTGATTCATCTCAAAATTAAAATATTTTTTCCAATATATCTAACTATGTCACAGAAATATTTCAGATTTTTTAAATTTTAAATTAGAGATGATCTAGCCCCAAGGCCCTTTTTTCTTAGTATGTTTGGGTCTGAAATAGCTTTGAACAAAAGTGAAAAACCCAGGTTGAAGCATGAGAATGAAGGCAAGATGTGTTTTCTATTGACAGTCTTTCAGAAGAGATCAGACAGATCACCCCCCAGCTTCTTGATGAAACATGCCGAAGTCTAACCCTTGGAGAACACCTCTCCATCAAAAAGGGTGTTACAGTACCATCTCTTCACTATTTACTTATCCTCACCATCCTCATCACCACCCCAGGATTACTAAGGGCACTCCCTACCCAAGAAATAACCCTGATTCAGATAAAATCCTTACTCCCATAAAGAGGAAAACACCAGGTTTTATCTGAGGCTTGGGATTTTGCTATTACTGTTGATTTAATACATCACATTTTCAGATACTGTGGTGACCAGAAAAAACAACAACAAAGAGGCTAGGCACTAGGTAGTATTCAGGCCAGTGTTTTATCTGATTTTTTTTCAGTCTGTTGTAAGAATGATACAGCAAGGTAACAGTACTGACTTCAGCTCAACCCACTGTAATGGGCTGCAGAATTAGAGCCAGTAGCCTTCTCAAGGAAGTTTTATCAGCTGTAGTAAGTACTCCAGTAGTCACCATAAGAAGAAATCCCTCCTAGTCTACTTTCTGATAATTTGTTTCTTTATAATCAGCAAAAATGTAAAGGGCTTTGGTTGCCTTATTTTCACAAAATGAATGATTCTAATGAAAACATCCATTTACTGCTTACTTTTTAACTGGATGTTATTCCCAAGTGCTGTGTAATCATTAAGTGAGCTTTAATTTAACAAGTGTGCTGCTCTTAGCACATTTTTCCTTATGTCGTAGTAAATTAACTATAACAGATTATAACTGTTCTCCATCATTTAGCAGTAAGTGAGACTTCCCTTAAATATCTTTAAAACTAAACCAAGGTGTTTCTATGGCACTTCGTCATCATTCATTCTCATTTATGATCACAGGTGAAACAATATCCATTTCAAAAAAAAAATTATTTTTCATACTGAGATCAAAATTCCAGTTCATTTGCTTTCTAGTTACTGGGAAGGAAACTGCATGACCTGAGGCATGTCTCACCTGGTCACCTCCAGTAGATCAGCAATGCTTTGATAACAGGGATGGGAACACTTCAGCAGCCTAAGTGAATTTGCTAGATCAATGAGGCATCACTGCATTTTCAAAGTGATTTCCTTCAGCATCTTATAGTTTCACGTGTTCATATCACAGATCTTGCTTTGGTAATAATCAGCAGCTGGTTTCTGAATGACTACAACACTAAGGGCCAAATCCCAGAAATACAGTAACCAAAATGAGAGCCTGATATTCAGAGGCCCTCTCACCCTTTCTATCTGCAGCCTGCTGAGTACTGATGTTAACCCAGGCCTCTATGCCTGTGTGTGAAGGGGAGAAACTCCTTCTGAAAGACTGTTCTTATGTGACACTCCTTTTCTGTCTGCTGTCTATATAGATATGGAATGACCATGATTAATTAGAGTAGCTACTACAGTAATTTCTCAAGAACGTGAGTTCAAGAATGATGATATCTAACCTGAATATTGTTTTCTCCAGGGCATTACCCTGATACTTTAAGATTGTGCACTTCAAAGCAAAAAAAAATGCAGCTGGCACTTACATTTATGCTAGGCTGACATTGTTGGTTTGCTGCCAATGAGGCATATCAAAGAGGCAACAGCTGAGGGATCTCAGCCATTTGAACCTTGGTGCTAGCCTTGTAAGAAATCACTTCAACTGTGACACGGAATATCTCTGTTCATTTTGTCCTTAGAGAAACACCATCCCAAGTTAAGTTAAATTAGAGCTTTCTCATATAGGCACATGACCGTTCAGAATCAAACTGATGCCATCAGCTTGTTTCACATTTAACAGCAATGAACCAAATGAAAATTTTTGTTATAAAAAGCCGGGTCTGGCCTCACCTTCTTATGGCCCAGAGAGTATCACAGACCTCTTTATATAGCCTATCCTTCCTCTGAAGTTTTCTATACTAGTGGGGTTTGGGGCTTTTTTAAGGGTAAAAATAAACATGTCATGAAAAATAAGTTATTCTCCTGTCCTCAGCAAAAAGAACTTCTGCTTGCATTCTCATATAGTTAAATTTGCATTTGAAAGCTGTTTAACCATAATGGCCCCTTGTCAGTATTCTCACTCAGAATGTCCATCTGATCCTTGGCATCTCTTTTTCTCCCAGTTCATGGGAATTTTGGTCTCCTAGCAGAAACCAGCAGAGCACAAACTAACCAAAAGAGGCTAGTGGAATTTAAGTTGCATAGGGATGTTAAATTAATTATGCATAAAGTGTCTACTCCTTTTTTTCCAGTAAGTCCATATGTTCTTTTAAATATACAGAATGATGGCATTAGATAGGTAATAATCCTTGATTTCTCTCAGTAGCCTTAAGTGAACTGAGATTGAATTGCTACTCTGAAAGTAAACTGCCTATTTCTAGCTTGGCAAAAGGAAACACATTCATCCAGTCAGGCAACTGCAGGAGCAGGACAAAACAGGAATTTGACCAGCATTTTCAACAGTACTACTTTTTTAACATGTACAAATTTCTCTTTTCTTTTATACGTATCATCAAAACAATGTCTCTAATTTGGAAATTTTGAATTTTTTTTGAAGGAGGGTGTTTTGGAAGTGGCCTGCTGTCACTAGAACGTACAATAAATACTGCTGTACTTAGAACACTGATTTCTGTCTGGGTGATTCGTATGTATAACAGTTATACTGTGTCTACTCTCTTTCTTGAGGATTTATTTTTATCAATCTATGTTATTTAGATTTTTATTTTTTCAGCTCTTATGCTATTCTGAAAATTGAGAGAAATATTTGTAGTGCAACTTTTTTTTTTCAAATTTAAACGTTTTTCATTTGTAAACAGTACTCCTTAGAGTCTGCAGAGAAAGGCACATGTTAGGGAGTCTACTACAAGTTATTTTATTACTGCATATCCATAATCTAATCTTGTCCTCAGTTCAGGTGACGTCCCTGTTTAATATCTTGCCCCAGAGTATTAAGCTATGATTAGACTTTCAGTGTGGAGACCTCAAAGAAACAGGTATTGGTCAACAGAGGCTTGATCTATGTGTATTACATTTATGTGGCTGTGCTTAAAAAAGGGCAAGTTCTTTAAGACAGGATAATGCCCATGTTATAGGCAAACTTCTCTCAGTAGTGATGCTTTACAGTATTTTGAGAACATGTGTTTCCTTCTTGGTCTCTTCATTGATAGCCAGATGTCAGGGAGTGCTAGAAGCAGATAACCAAATTATGGGTATCCTGGTGATACTCTGTGTTATGACTCAAAAAATATTTGAAATTTTCATCAGATATGTAACATTAAAAGCATGCAAGACAAATTATGAAAAGAAAAATGGAAAGGAAAGTGGTTGAGTTGTTTAATACCTTAACTAAAAAGAGAAAAAACAAGTGCATCAAAGAAGCCTAAAAAGCAAGTCTGCTGTTTTTTCATCAACTCTTAACTCCTGAGGGGTTTTCACTATCCAGATGAAAATATTTGGCTTATTTATCAGAGCGCAGAGGCTTATATTGAAACGATAAGTCTTGTAGGCAGTCATCATGGAATGGTACACATCAGAGCATCGAAACAGGTGAACTGATTGAAGCCTTCCATTTGGCTGTGATCCTAGCAGCCCTGGTAACATGTATTCAACTCTTCACACTCGGTTTCTGCAGCATTTCACGGAGAACAGGGCCTTTGACAGTAAACCCATTTTGCCTGGGTCTTTGATTTCTTGTCTGCACCATGTGGCTGCTATCAGTTTACAAATAAAGAAAAATTAGAATTGTTTTATGAACTGTTATTATTACAACCAAGTTCTGCTATTAACTAGGTCTAAATGTTTTCATATATTCCACACCCCTGTTGCCCTCTGAGATTTTTAACTGTTGTTTTCTTGTACATTAATGATTTCCTTGTGTAACTGTTCCAAGGAGAATGAGCTGAAAGAATTATGAATTAATTTGCATCTTTTAATGTACTAATAAACTTCCCAAGAAGAAAATTTCAGTCCATGCAGGTGGAAACCAATTACTTTAAATCAAAGCTTACTGAATTTCAAAGAGGTTTTTTTTTTTTCTCCAAGAAGTTGCAGAAGAACAGTGCCTTGCATGTTAAAAGCAATTAGAAAGCACAAACAGCAATCTTAGAAAAAGCCACGGGTCATTTTTTGCTGTGGTAAGAGTTCACAGGCATTTAGGAAAATGAGTATTTGTTGTATTTAAACAAAATGAATAGCAATTTCTTGGAGGTTGAGAGGTCTCATGCTGTAAATGTAGAATTCACTCCTTCATTGAAAATATTTTTAAACTGTTTTAGCTTTTTTTCAATCGATTTATGTAAATAATTCATGCTATAGACTCTAAAACACGGATCAAGAAAAAGAAATGTCCTTTTAAGTACAATTTATTCAAATAGAATATTCAGTGAACAAAATGTTCTCTCATATATTTATTTATAACCATACAATGTCAGGTCCTTGTTCACCAAAGTACTCATCTTCATGTATCTCTGAGCACTTGAGTTACCAAAGCACTACTCCTGAGTAACTAAAGCAACAGCTCTGGGTATGTGCTTTAACTTAAATACATTAGAGTGCTGTTCCAAGTAGTATCACAGAATCACACACTTCAGCGATTTACTGAACTGGGGATTTGACATCCAAGTTTATTTACCTTCATGTACTTCAACCTTGGTTAAATTCAGGAATAAAAAAAGAATGCTCTAGCCCTCATTTTCCAAATGAGATGTAAAATATATAACTAACAGAAAATATAAGGCTTGATATTAAACTTCTGATTTTTTAAAGTTTATTTTAGTAGTTGCTAAAGTTTAGCATTAACATCTGGCAGGGCAAGAAGATTTGTTTAAATGGCTACAGACTGTCTAGGCCAGAATGAATCCCACAATATGTTTTGAAAGAAAATGCTCTTTAGTATCAAAATCCCTACTTAAAGTCTGAAAAAAGTAAGCAGACTTCTTGTTAAGAAAATAACAGGAGGGATTGCAGCTGCCTTTAACCAAGAGTTGATTTCACAGCTGGTATGGGAGAAGTAACAGAAGGGGGAAGGGACCGATGAAGCTCAGGGAGAAAGCAAGGATAAAACATAGCAGGCTTGGAAGCAGACCAAAGAGCATTAGAATTGTGACCAAGGGCAAGCCTGGGGGAAATATCAGAAGAAGCAAGAAAAGAGCTAGGCACGTGCAGTGACCAAGGCAAGACTCAGAGTAAGCAAGAGGAAATGGCTGTGCTAGGTCAAACAAGGGAGCACTGCTAAGAAGGCTGTCGCTAAAGTAGCTGTGCCTTTTCCCTAGGGAAACAGATGGAGATTAGAGACAGGAGTTAATCAGGATTATTGGTATGGCCATAGGGAATCCAACCTACAAAAAATGTTGAATACAACTTGGGTGACGTTTCCTCTCAGATAACAGAAAACCAAAGTCATTTCTACAAAATAAGGCCTAAATCTGAAGGATCAAAAAAATGGATGCAGGAATTTCTCAGTAGAAGATCTGGCCATTTAGACTTTTTCCCCTTTAGGGCTCTGAAGAGCAAAAGCTTCTTTGTCACCACAGCTTGATACGATGCTTCTTTCTTTAGTATGGCCAAGAAGGAAAGCAGTGTATTGACCGGAAAAAAACCCAACAGAACCTATTCCTCCCATAAAGCTACTATATGATATGCATATTTCCACAAATTCTACCAGAAAGACTTTTTCCTTAGTAAGTGTGAAGTTTGCCAAAGACTCTCAGAGCAAACTTGCATGTGTACTCATAGCATTGTTTTTCACGAAAAGTACTGACAACTGGCTGAACACCTCTAGCAGTATGGAAATACACATTTAGAACACAGCTGCTATTTTTATTCCTCAAGATGTATTGTTTTGTTTTCCAGGCTGTTTCAGAGGTTGCATACAGATATATTGTTTGTTTTCTACTCTTAAATTCTTTTTTTTTATACAAATATATATTAAAAAAAAAAAAATTAAATGTCTACAGTACCTATAGAAGGCTGACTACTTTTCCTGTGCTCAAATCACCATTTTTCACACACACAAAAATCCAGCTGTCTCTTAAACGACCTAGAATACATTACTTTACACCAGAAGTACCTATCACAATGCATTCATTTTATTTTAGCAAGATAGAACATGTGAAATTCCTTATAGCCGATGCTTGTTATGACAGTGCGTCAGGAATTTACTCACAAACACACACAACCTTTTTCTCCAATTCCAGATACAATACTACTATATTGAAGTTACTTTTGCTTAATGTAAAAATACATGCAAGTCCTCAAAATATATAAGCTGCAGTCCAAATTTCAGTACAGTGCTTTTTAAAACTAACGAGGTGCAAACTTTGTAACAGGAAGGAGCAAAGACACTAACCTCAGTGTCAGCACAGTTCAGTACCACTGTAATGAAACAACGGCCTGTTTGAAATGTTTGAGATCTGGCTGAATAAACCAAGACCCCAAATTCTCACACCTGTAGAAAATATTGATACTGCTTCACTTTTGCAACATTCCAGCCTGTCCTTGCTGCTCAAAATCCTGCATGGAAGGAGCTATATCCAAATACTTTATTCTTCCATGGTAAAGTAACAGTCTGTTTAATGGCTTTTTTTTCCTTGCCAGGCTTTGAGAAAGACATCAGTACTGTCTCCGCAAATTCCCTCCGCACTGCGCTGTTTTATGATATCTAATCTAAAATAAAAACACGATGCTTAACGAACATGCATTTGACACATAACTAGCAGGAACAGATTAAGTCCAAAAGTCCCCTGTAATCTGCTGGGAGAGATACCTGGAGTGCTAGAGTCAGCACAGCCAGAAAACCTTCAAAAATATTTTTCTTCAGCTCTAATTTGAAAAACTTCAACAGCAAAGTTTACCCTAGGGAGAAATTGTGCTAACCACAGGTTTATTTATTTTCTGCTGATGAACACAGCCCTGTGAACAACTGACAGGGATGTCTTTTTTTGCGGGAGGATGCCAGAGCTGCGGAGTTAAAAGCTTGAGCTTCAAAACTGACACTGACCCTATTTATTAACACAGTAATGGACTTGTTGTGACTCATGTGGCTTTCCAGCATTGCACTGGGCTAAACATAAGTTTTTCACTGTCCCATTTCAGGTGGCTGGAAGGCAAAGTGCACGGCTAAAAATATGTCACGTGGTATCTCCTGGAAGATGATTGCATTGCTCACGATCCTCACTTTCATGGCCAGACAACAAAACCCTTTAATTTATCTGTAAAAACAGACTAGCATTGTTTGAAAATACATGATGTTTCTCACACAAGACTTGACAAGGGAAGCTTAGACTACTCTCTTTGGGAGTCAGGCAGTCAGATCAGCTTTCCCCTTGGGCAAAGCAGCTGGAGACCACCATCCCTGATGCCCTGGCAGCAGCTGTTTATGGGAATTTTCACTCCTGGGAACTATCAAGGCTGGGAAGTAGGCAAAGTGCTTGTCCCTCACCTGGGTCCTGCCCAGCAGAGAGGCAGGGCTTAGAGCCTGTCCCGCTGCCTGCCATGCCCACTTCACACATCCCTTCGGGATACTCAAGTCTCTTCACAATGGTGTTTTCTGATGTTGCAAAATTTCTAACTAGACATGAACCCTTCAATATCAAACTATACCTCAAGATTTCCCACAAATGCAAAACGTGTTGTAGCTGAAAACATGGCCTATTGAAATTAAAATTGTAGGAAATTTTTATGTCAGTACAAGCTTTCCTGTTCATACTTTGGACTTTTGAGGAACTCAAAAAACAGCATCTTTATGCTTTTCCTTTTCCGGAATTTTTGTTTCTTTGGAAATATCATCTTTTTTTACATACCACCTGGAGAAAATGTTTGCTGTTTTCCAAACACCTCTTATTGGTGCGTATCAGTCCTGAAAAACCAGAAGTGTTTCAGATCCTTCAGGAACCATTGTTATGTTAATACTTCATAGACTCACAGAATCGCTGAGGTTGGCAGGGACCTCTGGAGATCATCTAGGCCAACCCCCCTGAACAACCAGGTTGTTCAGGACTCTGTCCAGTCAGCTTCTGAAAAATCTCCACAGACGGAGACTCCACAATGCCCTGAGCAACCTGTTGCACTGTTCAATCACCTTTATAGTAAAAAAAAAAACTCTAAAAAAATAATTCTTATGTTTAAACAAAATGTCTTGTATTTCAGTTTGTGTCCATTGCCTCTTGTCCTGTCACTGGAAATCACTGAGAAAAGTCTGTCTCCTTCTCCTTTACTCCTTGCCGTCAGGTATTTATATGCATTGATAAGACCCCCTAAGCCCTCTCTTCTTCAGATTGAACAGCCAGCCTCACCTCCATCCCTGGAAAAGTGATGGAACAACTTATTCTTGGTGCTGTCTCTAGGCATATCAAGGATAAGAGGGTCATTAGGAGTGGTCAACACGGCTTCACCAAGGGGAAGTCATGTTTGACCAACCTGATAGCCTTTTATGAAGACATAACCAGGTGGATAGATGATGGCAGTGCAGTGGATGTGGTTTATCTTGATTTCAGGAAAGCATTTGACACCGTCTCCCACAGCATCCTTGCAGCTAAATTGAGGAATGATGGTCTGGATGATCGGGTAATGAGGTGGATTGTGAATTGCTTGAAGGAAAGAAGTCTGAGAGTTGTTGTCAATGGGAGAAAGTCTAGTTGGAGGCCTGTATCTAGTGGAGTCAGGGGTCAGTACTGGGACCAGTACTGTTTAATATATTCATCAGCGACCTGGACGAGGGAACAGAGTGCACCGTCAGCAAGTTTGCTGATGGCACAAAACTGGGAGGAGTGGCTGACAGACCAGAAGGCTGTGCTGCCATTCAGAGAGACCTGGACAGGCTGGAGAGCTGGGCAGGGAGAAATTTAATGAAATACAAGGGCAAGTGTAGGGTCTTGCATCTGGGAAAGAACAACCCCACGTAGCAGCATAGGTTGGGGATTGAGCTGTTGGAGAGTAGCGTAGGGGAAAGGGACCTGGGGGTCCTGGTGGACAGCAGGATGGCCATGAGCCAGCAATGTGCCCTCGTGGCCAAGAAGGCCAATGGTACCCTGGGGTGTATTAGAACGGCTGTGGTCAGTAGGTTGAGAGAGGTTCTCTTCCCCTTCTACTCTGCCCTGGTGAGACCACCTCTGGAATATTGTGTCCAGTTCTGGACCCCTCAGTTCAAGGACAGGGAACTGCTTGAAAGAGTCCAGCACAGAACCACAAAGATGGTTAAGGGGGTGGAACATCTCCCTTATGACAAAAGGCTGAGCGAGCTGGGTCTCTTTAGCTTGGAGAAGAGGAGACTGAGGGGTGACCTCATTAATGTTTATAAATACGTGAAGGGCAAATGTCAGGAAGATGGAGCCAGGCTCTTCTTGGTGATGGCCAATGATAGGACAAGGGGCAACAGGTGCAAGCTGGAGCGTAGGAGGTTCCACATTAACATAAGGAAAAACTTTTTCACTGTGAGGGTGACAGAGCACTGGAACAAGCTGGCCAGAGAGTTTGTGGAGTCTCCTCTGGAGACATTCAAAACCCACCTGGATGCGTTCCCGGGTGACCTCCTCTAGATGGTCCTGCTCTGGCAGGGGGGTTGAACTAGATGATCTTTCAAGGTCCCTTCCAACCCCTAAGATTCTGTGATTCTGTGTGAACAGTCCCACCTCTCTCAGCCTGTCCTCATGTGAAAGGTGCTCTTAATCACTTCTGTGGCCCTTTGCTGAGCTCTCTAGTATGCCCTTATCTTTCTTGTATTGAGGAACCCAGCACTGGACATAGTATTCCAGGTGTGGCCTCACCAGTGCTGAGCGGAGGGAAAGGATCACCTCCCTCGACTAAGCAGCAACCCTCTGCCTAACACAGGTCACAATACTGCTGGCCACCTTTGCCACAAGGGCATACTGGAGGTTCATGTTCAACTTGTGTCCACCAGGACCCCCAGGGCCTTTCCTGCCAGCCCGCCTTCCAGCTGGACTCCCCCAACCTATGCTGGTAGATGGGGTTGTTCCTCCCTAGGTGTAGGGCTTTGCACTTCTTTTTGTTGAATTGCATGGCATTCCTGTTTGCCCAGTCCTCCAGCCAATCCACATCCCTCTGCACGGCAGCACAACCATCTGGTGTATCATCCACCCCTCCCAGTTTTGTACCATCTGCAAACCTGAGGGTGCACTCTGTCCCATCATCCAGGTCATCAACAAAGATGCTAAACAGCACTGGACCCAGATCCAGGTGTTGGATGCACAATGCATTTGAACACAATCCCATGATGGAACAGCGCATCAGAGTTAAAAAGTAAATTTTTATGTGTGCATTTGGCTGCGATCTCACCAACAAGCCTCCCTGTCATGCTGTTTGTCAGCATGAGCTTGAACTACTGTACTACAAAAGCACTGCCAGCTGCTTTGAAACTCTGCAGTAATACCAGGTGGCACAGTGACCGCAGCTATTGTCTTCCTGTCCAAGAGAAACAGTCATGTTAGAGTGGTGCCAACAGATAGGAACAAAGTTCTGGTTTTAATTCAAAAACTCTCAGATGCTTTGGGACTCATTTACATAAGAGGCCACTGTTTTCCTACTCACGCACCAATCTTTCTAGCTAGAGTATGTACATGTGTTGACCATCTAGTACAAAAGCAGTATCTGCTAGCAAACAAGTTTTTGTGAAAAAGCCTCAACAGCTGAACTTGCTGCAGTGTGGGCCCTGTGTAGATCTGGGTTGCTTCTGGCAAAACTATCTATTTAAGAAACAATTTAGGACAGAGCTGGATTGAGGATCTTATTTGAAAGTCCCGGGAGATTTTTTCACATGATTACATACTGTAGTAAAAGAGAGAAGTTTGATTCCTTGCATAAATTATGACTATTAATAACTGAATTATAAATTTTATTATTATAATGAATCCTTTAGTACCTAACAATTATAGAGCGTTGTGAACTCCGAAATAAACACTAGAAGTCTCTACATAAACAACTTGTGTCCTGAAACTGGCATTTTTCCTTCCACTGTAGGAGACTTTGGGGCAATAGACTTCAAACCTCTGGATTTCATTTACTCCAAAGGAAAGAAAACAAGCATCAGACTAAGTTAGGAACAGCCCTTGAATCCCATTACATTTGGCCCTCTCTGATGGAATTTCCATCCTTCTGTCGTGCGGCATTCTGCTTCATTCTTATCATTCAAATTATTCTTCAAAACCCTATGTGCTGGTGTACTTTTAGACCTCTCCTACATCTGATCTCCCTTACCTGACTTTCATTTTGCAGACTAGCAGTTCACTGTATTTCCTTTCTCATAGTTTAAACAAGGAGGCTCCAAGATATAGAAAAGCTAATCTCACAGTCCTCAGAAGCGTATTGTAACTCTCATTCTATTTCTGTACTTAATTCTATATTCAACACCATTTTTTTTTATTCTCTGTCTTTGATCCTGCTCAAGGCTCTCAGAGTCTTTTTTTACTTGGCTAGGAAGAACCATGCCCATATGTAGCATTAAGGCTGAAAGAAACTAGAGCGGGGCTGGAAAGGGGCTGTCAAAGCAAATATAGGGCTGCCAAAGGAGTTCTCTGAAGATTACTGTGTCTCTCAATAGTCTCGGACTCAGAGCTCAAGTTAGGGTTAGGATTAGCACTAGCACTGAGAGAAGAAGAAAGCTCGATATGCAGCTGGGGCTGGCAAAGGGCTGGCAAAGGAGAAAGCAGGCTGCTAAAAGAATTCTTCTCCCAGTAGTATTAAGGCTCAGGACAGAGCGAAGGAAATGGAAAGATCTTGAGCGTTCTCACACTATGTGAAAGGCAAGACTTAAATTCACAGGCAGCAAGTAGCAAAGATGATAGAAAGGCCATGAACATGACCAAGGCATGGAGACACAGGCCACCAAGACCATCAGCAGTATGAGATTCCTTTGCCTGCTGCTGGTGGACCACCGTGGCCGAGCCACAGTCGCTTTGGCCACGCAGCCTGCTTCGGTGCACTTGCAGTCAAGCCTCCACACCATTTTCGACTCTGTGTCAGGAAACAAGAGCGCCTGACAGAAGAGGGGGAAATGCACAGAACAGGATGGATTGTCATACTCCTTGGAAGTGAACTTTGGAGGCCTCGCTTGGGTACTTTTACGCAGCTCGTGCTGCCTGCTGGCAAGCAGGAGCAGCTGCCTTGCAGGCCGGGAGGGACACAGACACTGCAGCCCAGCCCTGCCAAGCGGCCTGCGGGCGGATGAGGCAGCCCTCCCTGACCGGCCGGCACGGCGACCCACGAGCCGGGCATTCTCCTCTCTACATGTGTGCACCGCGGGCGCTGCCGTTAAAACCTCTAAGGGAGCTGGGACTTCAAGACAGTTATCAGCAGAGGCCAGTCCGGCCCGCTGCCAGCCACAGCCCCTGCCGGAGGGGCGCGGGCGGCACAGGGTATGCGACCCGACCGCCCCGGCACCCCCGCTCGAAATGGCGCCGCGGGGGCTCCGCGGCGGCGGGTGAAACGGCTGCTGGTCAGCGCCGTCTCCTCCCTGTGGCTGGGGCGGCGGCTCTCCTCCGCCTCCTGGTGGGAGCGGCAGCTACACCGCAGGCAGCGCCTAATTTACGGTCTGCGACACAGAGGGCTGCGTAAGGTGCTGTTAATTACCGGCTTGAGGTGGCTTCCAGAAGCTTCCCCGCCCTTATCAAAGATGGCTCCTGCGCTCGTCCCGGAAACTGCAGCGCGTCATTTCAACCGGCCTCCGCCAGCCAATGGCGTTTGCATGCTCTGGAGTCACGTGGGGTGAGTCCCGGAGCAGCTGGACGTCACTTCTGCTCTTGCGGCGGCGTGGTTCCAGTATTTGTGCGTGCGGTGCGGTAGCCGGGTCCGTTGGGCTGAGCGGGCGAGGAGCGGCCGCGCAGGTGCGGGGGAACGGGCTGGGGGCCGTGGGGCGCCGTGGCGCGCCGTGGCTGTGGGCGGGAACGGGGCCTAGGGCTAGGCCTAGGCCTAGGCTTCGGCCGAAGGCAAGTGAGGGCCTGTGGCCCGGCCCGGGCCTGAGGCGGGCTCTGGCTGCCTCCCTGCCCCCTCAGCGGTCTTCGCCGCCCTGCCCAGGCTGGAGTGGGTTTTCCTGTGCTTTGGTGCGGCAGTGACTTCACAGTGTTTCTTTGCTGCTGTATTTGCAGTTAACATGCTGGAATGTTGGTGGCGTTTTGTTTTGTTTTTAACACTTTGCCGTGTTCTTAATCTAATGCTTGACATTGTCAGCAGTTTCAAAAAAATAGTGGTTGCTGTAAGTTCTTGTAAACTGTGTCGTCCCAATGGAAGAGTGGGGGTTAGTAGTGGAAACAGGATGTGCGTCTGAAAGTACTTGCACTTGTAAAAACAAATTTTCATAACCGGGTTTAAAAGCAAAGTGACTTTTTCTAGTAGCAGGGCTATTTTCCTTACTTTTGCTTTGTGGTTAATGCTAGCTGCCCAATGCTGTGCAGGCTTGTTTCCCATCCATGTTTAAAGTTACCTTTATTTAGAATGCTTTTAAATTGTATTGGATACTCTACGTGTAAGCTATGAACAGTTGTTTGAAAAAATGTATTGGTAGTTGGGGAATCTTGTGATATCAGAAGTTGTATATAGTCACAATTAAAGTGTGTGTAATTATAAGGACTTGGAGTTTTTATGTGTAACGTAGGCATTATTTGTAGAAGTAAGCTATCAGTTTTAATACTACCTATAGAATACACAGGCTGGTGTCTGCTTATGCTGTCGATTTCCTCTTGAGTCGTGGTGTTGTTCTCTGGTCAGAACTGCATAAGACGATCTGAACTTGTGTTCTGGGCTGTGACCTTAACTGAGTGCCGTGTCCGTAAGAGACAAATATAGGTAGAACAGAGTTAAACTGCGTATTTAAGGAAGTTTTGATTCTTATTACAGTATTTGAGTGATGATAATATTTTTATTACAGACTGTAGGGAAGTTGAGAATAAGTAGTAAGCGTACTTTGTTGTGTAAAAACCATGTAACAAAATAGTAAAGCATATTTTTTTGTATACTTCCAGGAGCACAGTGTATTATATTCTCTAAGCAGCCATGCTGACTGCAAGGCTAGTATGCCTGAGAGCATTATCATGCCAGACTATCTGCCCCACCATTACTCAGGCTTCCCCAGCTTGGAGGAACTCCAATATAAAAGCATACAGGCTGTGGCAGCCTAACCAGGTAAGGTAATTCTCTTCCTAATGGTTCTGACTACTGATATTTTAAAGGGCTGGGTGTTTTGCCAAAAGAATCCCTTTGCATGGAGTAATTGTTTTGAGTGATCGCAATCCTTCTGCTTGTTTGAGGTACCTGCTCTAATTTACCGAAGGAATAGTATTACTCAATCAAAAAACAGGGGTTTTAAGAGCAACTGAAATAGTATTTTCTGTTCCAGTTACTATTTCCCCATTAAAATTGCAGAAAAAAAGAACTTAAAGGGGGTAGCTAACGACGGACAAGCCTTACTATGTAAGGTGGGGGGAGCAGAAATTCTTGTCTGACCTCCTCCTAGCTCCCTCTTTCCGAGTAAGAGTCTTAAATATAATATTAAAGTTAAAACTTGCTTTTCAAAGACTTTTGTCTCGATGCGCCTTTAGAGGTGTAGCCCATGTTAGAGCAGTTTCTAAGCTATGGTGGGATTGTCATGGGTCTTACCAGCAGTTTTAAAATCTGGACTGTTGTTATCCTAAGACACTGTCTGTTTATTTTGCATTGAGAGAGGATGTGTCACTTTTGTTTTCTGCCCATGTAACTCACGACTGTTAGGAGGCATTGCGCTCTTTCCATTGTCTTGGTGAAAGTGCTAATAGCAAATTCTTCACCTTTGCGTTTTCCTCTTAAGCATAGAAAACTATTTTAAGCATCGTAAGTTTGTAGGTGTTTGGGTTTGAGGAGGATGTGTGTTCTTGTTGGTTGCTTTTCGGTTTTTTGGGGCTTTTTGTGGTGGTTTTATTTCTGTGACAAGTGCTAAATAATTACAGTGTTGGGCTAGATTTTGTTAGATACAAAACACAACAATGCTGAGGCATTATGGTAAACTTCCTGAATTTTATTGCTGTAATGGTTGGTGATAGCAGTGCTTGTAGATTTCAGAGTTTAGTGTTGAAACAAACTTGCAGCTTTGAGTGAGCCCTTGGTTCATGGGCGCCTGTTAAATAATTTAGAAATTCCTGGAAAAGATGGTAAGGAAACTTCAAAAGTTGTTTCTGAACTTAAATACAAGTTAATTCTGTGTTGCTCTTGCAGCTTACTAAGACTTTGAGCAGCATGCTGTATTCATTTGGAGCTTGTCAGGCTTAAAAAAATATGAAGTTTATAGGCCTTCATTCAAGGTTTGTTCTCTAAATCAAGGCTAGAGTTGAAAGCAAACAATTGGTGCTGCTTTTCCAAATTTATTGTCTGTAAAGTGTAAGTATTGTGCAAGAACATTTTTTACATAAAAGTATTTATATAAAGAGTGTTTTTACGTAGAAAGCAAAATACACTTTTTTACAAAATAAAAAATTAAGAGTATGTTTTATATTTAAAAAAAAAGCCTTATTGCCTTGTTTGGTACACTGGGAGTAGAATAGAAGAAATGCACACTGAAAACTTCAGCTTCTGAAATTCATTGCCTCGGTTCTGTACTTCTAGAATGTGTGAAATTCACAAAGCTTCCTAAACTGTAATGTTCAGTTGTTTTCCTTGAGCACAGTTGCTTCATGTCTTTGGAAGGTAAGCACAGATAAATAAGACACTATGTAGTAATTTTAAGTGTAGCCAGTAAATTGATGAGAAATGTCTTCAATTTTATTTCATTGAATCTTTCTTGTGTTATTTCTGAATCTAACAGTGTTATGCCACCAGAGTAAGAACAGGTGTAAGGCGTGGAAAAATTGGCCAGGAGATTAAAGAAGCAGCATTTGAGCCATCTGCAGAAACAGCACTTAAAGGTAAGTAGCTGTTGTTTAAATACTGAGAATCTTCAAAGCTTAACTTAAAACTTACTCGAAGGAATTGGTTTCCTTCAAACCAGTAGAGACTGAGAATATTGTTTCATATGTAAATTTGTTTCATATGTAAATTTGCTTAGTGATCTTCAAATGACAGAGACGGTTTCTCTGCTTATCTTTCCTGATAAAGTTTAAAGCTGCAAATATGTCAGAGTATAGAGAACTTTCTTGTTTCAACTTTAAGCTGCTGTTGAGAACTGTTAAGTCAAAAATGGTTGTCTCTTAACTGAGACTTGGTTGCAGATATTAAAAAGTATGCTAACACGTGCTTTGCTACATTTACTTTGTATACTGTTTAAAGGAGGGATTTTTCTACAATGTGTACAGTTTGGAGAAAGTTTCTGGTGCCATGGTTATGCAAGACATTGGTTCGCTATGCTAGCTAGCACATCTAGTGTGGGTTGTAATTTCAGTGGATTACAAAGGGGTTTTGTTAGATAGCAGTGTTCAGCAGAATGGGCTTGTAAGTGTCATATAATAGCATTGGATTGACAAATAGAATGTGTGTAGATTGGCTAGATAGTCTTGGCTATAACACGTTAAGAAAAAAATGTAGTCTTAAAGTTCTATGACTGAAGATATTCAGCCTCAGCTGCTCTTACTTCATTTATAACTATTTTATGATTGATATTTGTATTTGTAGCAGTAATCTGATATGTGGCACACAAGCAGTATGTCTAAAAATCAGACAGTAGAAACCGATAGTAAATCATGTGTTGTTGCCCATGAGCTTTGGAAATCCCTTTTTAAACTGATTTGGATCTAATTGCTACCAAAGAGCTCTTGAAGTAGCAAGCATTCAGGCCAGGTGAATGAGAGGAAAGGACACAATATCTAATTTTTCTCCTGTTTTATAGTGAGTTGGATAGTGAACTGATACACTAAATCAGCTGACAGGTGAACTCTTCTGTTGGAGAACCTGTTAAATGGTTTTGGTTGGAATTCCTGTTACTGTAATGAGGGTCAGTAAACCTGGTATATTGCTAGTAGGTCTCTCATTTCTTACCGTGTTTTATGAAGTTTTAGTGCATTGGTATGCTGAATCTAGAGCTTTTCACGTGTAGCTCATTTAGAGCTGGTAACACAGTGACTTGAAGTTAAGTGGAGATTTAAGAAAGAAGCCTAGCATGGATTAGCTATTGCAGGAACAACAAAACTTACACAAGGATGTTATTAACTATCCAAGAAAAAGCAGTCATGAGTGTGGATTTTTTTTTCTTTATACAGCTGATCGCCTGGGGAAATTTATTGTTGCTGGAGGGGCTGCTGTTGGCCTGGGGGCCCTCTGTTACTATGGAATGGGCATGTCCAGTGAGATTGGAGCTATTGAAAGAGCTGTGTAAGTAAGATGGCTTACTGTTTTAAGTAAAGAGTACATTAAGCGCATCTCCCTCCTCTTCTTTAGCTGGTATCACCCAGCGAACACACAGCTTACGTCTTTTTTTTTTTTAAGCTGTGAACAGAAAGCCTTTGCCTCTGTCTGTGCAGGATTTTAAAGCATATAACTGAAAGCAAAATTTAAATTGCCCAAGCTTAAATGGATATTGACTTAAGTGAGTTCCTTTGTTTTCCTAAATTTGAAATTTACTTGTCTCAGGAGGTGTGCCACAGATAATTTATGAAGGGTAGTCTTCTGTAAAACATATTAAGATCACTTTGCCCAATGTTCATGTGAGACTGTTCGTTAAAATTCAGTACAGCATGTTGGAAAAAGTCATCTTTGAACACACTATTTATCTTTGCTTAAGCCCTGCTCTAATAAATACATTTGGTATATTGCTTTTTGGCCAACAATAACCTGACTGCAATGGCAAAACGATATAGTTACTTAGACTTAAACCATGGTTAGTGATAAGCATGGGCTATGAGAAATGAGCGCTGGAGACATTTTGCTTTACTCATACTGCTTTTCTTACGTTTGGAAGTGACCACCCACATTCATACTGAATGCTTGCTACTTAGATCTGTGAGAAGCTTTTCATTGATAACAACTGTGTGTAATTTTTTTTTCTCCACAGGCTTTGAAGTAATGGGTACAAAGCATAAAATAGGAGAAAATGTGTGCACTGTTTGTTTGGTGTTAGCAGAGAATGCTACTTGTCTGTAATATGACCAAATCATACTGCAGAAATGCTCATTCATGGCTAGGTCTGTTGCTATTGTTAGAGCTCTCAAAATGAAATTCCTGTCTTCTGATGTCAGATAATCATGTGCACTGTGACTCAGCAATTCATGAGCTCCTCAGCAGGCTACTTAGTGCCCAGTACACATTCTGTAGACATTTGTCCTTAAGCCAGTTTTATATATACACTATTCTCTGTTTTTACATAGTTAAAAAGCATTCATTATTCTGTTTCCCATGTATGCTTCCTCCTTAGAATTGAACAATAATTAGCATTATTTGTAATTTACAATGTTTCTAGACAGTTATGTTACATTAGATCAATGAGATTCAAAAATTCAGCCTCCTGTTGTAAGGTAAACTCATGGCAGAAGTTGGCAGACCACACCATTGTTATGAAACCTGCCTTATATTCATAGCTATGAATATGTTTAACAGCTTGGTTGTTTTTAATTGGTTGTCATTCTGATACTGGTAACTGCACAGCTGTGTATGACTGCTTATTTTTCAGTATTTGGCCACAGTATGTGAAGGACAGAATTCACTCTACTTACATGTATTTTGCGGGAAGCGTTGGCTTGACGGCACTGTCTGCTGTAGCAGTAAGCAGATCTCCGGCACTCATGAGCCTTATGACAAGAGGCTCCTGGCTGGTAAGCTTATGTTATAAAAATAGAAGCATTTACTGAGGAAAAGACCCCAAATGTGATGGTTGATATAAAAAATGTGAAATGCAAATTACTTGTTGAAAAGGCAAACCTGCAGTTAACACTAGTGTTGTTCTCCATAAAGACTATTTAAGTATCATAATGGTAGTTTGTGATTTAAGACTTGGTGATTCTTATTACATGCTGACATGCACCTTCTAGGCTTCTTTGATAGCTTGCCAAAGACAAACTACATGAGAAAAAAATGCTGTGCTATCCTTACCAGCTCTATGCAAGTGAGAACCTGTTATAAACAGCCACCTGAGGCTAATGACACTATTTCTGTTGCTTTCTAAAAATGGAAACTGAGGTCCCTATGCATTCTTACTGCTCCCTGTGCTCTTCTGTGTAGCTCTTTGAAAGCTGTCTCCTGTTTGCCAAGGTTGAAATGATACTGGTAGGCAAATCATCCAGGCAAACAAAATGTGTCTGCTTAGTGCATATTCAGTGTGTTAAGTGGAGTGGGACAATAATAGTTAAAATGCCAACACTTACATAATTTTACAGAGATTAAGTTAATGATGCGTCTTTGGTGATAAACCAAAGTTGTACATATCTGACCAGTTTTTCAGCTGCTGGATGATTCTGCTTGGAATCATCAGTAAGAGGAGGCAATGAGGTTGAAAAATCATTGGTAGAAAAAGCATGTGAACTGAGGAGAAACGTACAAGAAAACAGCAAGGCTAACATTTCAAGTACCTTAATGAGGGTTAGAGTAAGGGGTGGAAGTATGTTTTTCTTCTCTTTACCTTACACAACTAAGAGATTGTTGCATCTTACCACTAAACTTGGATTCTTAGGAGACTGAGTTAAAAGTAAAATGGGAATTACCACAAGCTAGGATCTGCAAAGATTTGGCTGTAACCTTACAGGAGTAAAATTGACAAATGCTGCAGTTATGAATTAGGTTGCTCTTTTCAGAATTGCGCTATTGACTTCTAGGCTAGGAGGTTAGAACAGAGACTGTATGCCCGGATGCTAACTTGAGCCCCGTAATGCTGTGTTTACAGGCAATAGGTGCAACTTTTGCAGCTATGATTGGTGCTGGAATGTTGGTCAGGTCCATATCCTATGAAAATAGTCCAGCAGCTAAACATTTGGCTTGGATGATGCATTCAGGTATGTGATTTTAATGTTCAATATAGAGATATCTGCGTCACTGTGACCAGATTCTTTCTTAACAAAACTTCAAGGTAAATTACATACTGCTGTAGGAGAGTTAAGATTTTTCAGAGACCAATGAGAACTCCTCAATGTCAGGAAGATTTCTTAAGTGTTCTTAACCCAACTCTGATGTTTTTCATAATCTGCTAAAAGTCATGCTCAGGTTCAATTTGAGATATGTATGTGCCACATTAGACAGAACTATCTGGTTTCGTAGCTGCTTTGGTTTTGTGACTGCTTTCTGGGACTATACCTTCTGTAAGCACTATCGTCTACACTTAGCATTTTTCACTTGTACAGGATAGGAAAGTATTTGACAACTTGACTAAAAAATTAGATTTTTAGTATTTTTTTAGTATTAAACTGCAGCTTCTTAGGTACATAGTTCCATTGGGTATATAAGCTGTGACAGATCAGTTTCTCACTGATGATACGTACTTCAAATAACAATGGCTATAATTTTTTTTGAAACTGTTTTACCAGATATAATTTGTGGTTCAGGAAAGACATGTGGATGTTAGGCACTGGAATTACATTTGCCCCTCAAGCTAACATTTCTGCCGAGAAGAAATCGTGTTTATTTTAGTGATTGCTGCCAAGTTAAACAACCTAATGTGATACTAATGGACTAGATGGAGGTTTCATACAAGACTCCAGAAAAAAAGTCTGATTGACTTGCCTAACTAATTATTGTAGCAGAAGTCTGTCCTGCTTTTCAGTCTAGTGCTCCTACGGCAATTAAGTAGTTGATGAGTCTGTGCTAAGTTTGTCTTGCCAGCTCTGTTTGAACAGATCAATATGTTGACTTCTGCTGGTCTTTCTTCCAAAGACAGGCTCCCTGAAGTACTCTACAGAGCTAGATAAAAGTAGGTCATGGAATTTAACATTGCCAACTTACTATGCTCCCTTCTAGATAGGTGCACAATCAAGTGCGTTGGTATTTTGTTGTGCAAGTAGGTTAGTTTGAGCCATGTTACCTGACTGGAAAAAAAAATAATAATGTTTTGGCAGGTGGTGTTTTTACCAGAACTGTTCCAAATCTTACGGGTGTTGTTTTGTTTTTCCTTTGGCTAGGTGTTATGGGTGCAGTGGTGGCTCCTCTGGCCTTCTTGGGTGGTCCTTTGCTGATCAGAGCTGCCTGGTATACTGCTGGAATCGTTGGAGGGCTCTCAACTGTGGCCGTGTGTGCTCCAAGTGAAAAATTTCTGAACATGGGAGGACCACTTGGAATAGGCTTGGGCTTTGTTCTTGCCTCTTCAATTGGTAAAACACTGTTTTAATACTGTCAGATAAAATAGGTTATAAACTTAAGCTGCTAAGATGCAGCTCATGTTTAATTGCAGACTGGTCTGTCCAGTTAAGATTTGCCTTAAATAGCCCTTGCAACTCTAGCACAGCAGAAAATAAATTTGTTCTTGAAAACAAACATGAAGTTAAGTTCTGGCAAGCATTAATCTGACAAATAGTCAATACTGGTGCTTTGTATTTTTAGTTACTGCCAGTGACTAGGGAAGATAGTAAATGTGATTTTGGTTCTTGATCTAGTTTTTCTTCTCCCTTATGTGTTTCTATGCATTGTAGTCCTAGGGACAGAAGTACTTTCACATGAATCCGAGTATACAGTTCCCTAGGGTGTTCAAAATTAGTGGATCAGGTTGTATATGTGACATCTTCAGCTTGTGTATTAAATCTCTTGATATCAAAAATGCACCATGAACTGAGAATTGAATACTCATTGAAAAATGTGTGCTACAGTAACTGAAGTTTGGCACAACTCAAGACTAGCAGATATGCGTAGTAGCTTTTTTTAACACTATTGTACATTCCTCTCGAGGATCGATGTTCTTGCCTCCTACTTCTGCTTTTGGTGCTGGCTTGTATTCGGTAGCTGTTTATGGTGGATTGGTACTCTTTGGCATGTTCCTGCTCTACGATACACAGCATGTTATCAAGCGTGCAGAAACTATTCCGTATTATGGAGTGACAAAATATGATCCAATCAATGCGTAAGTATTCTGTGTTAACACAGCTGATCTGAATGTCTGTGTAAGAATTTACTTCAAACTATGTTGAAGTAGGCTTTAAAATCAGCCAGATCTTTTGTTTACTGTTCAAAAGTGTATTACTGTTAAATGTGAAGAATCACAGAGTTTAAAATTACAGTGTGAAAATAGCTAGTGGAGTTAGAACTGAAACTGTCTCTGAAATGAGAGAAGTGGGATTGAATGCATGGTGTCACATGCTTCCAGCAGTACTTTTTTAGAAAGTACTTTTGTTTTCTAAAGCATTGCTGGGAGAACTTATAGCTGCTTTCTGAAAATATCTGTCAATATCAGCTGAAACAAAACATGTTAACTCTTTGATAGTCATTTAATATTTACTGGTCTCTGTCACTAAATGAAAAAGCTTCAACAGTGTTATAGATAAGGAAAAAAAGGAATAATTGACTCTCAGTAAAGACCAAGTCTGGCTAACAAGTAACTTGCTTGTAAATGTTGTCTGTCTGATCTTAAGTGAATTGTTTACCTCCTTGATTCTGGTTTCTTATACTTGGAATAATATTGACCTTCTTCAAAATTCTTGGAGATAAACAGATAGAAGTACAGCATAAATGCAGAGGGCTACTGCATGAGAACAGTATACTGTCTAGTAAGACTTCTGTAGATAGTTCCTGCCAGCAGAGATGGTAGACAATCATAATTGGGTTTTGTTACAGATGCTTCATGAAGACTTTTAAAAAATGAAGTGTAATAGTGTGAAACACTAAATTTCTGTTCAACAGTATTAAGTTTGATTTCCTGTTTCCTAGGTGCATGGGTATCTACACAGATACACTGAACATCTTCATTCGGGTGGCCACCATGCTTGCAGGTGGTGGAGGTGGAAGGAGCAAGTAAACCAGGACTCCTCTTTGCAGCTGTCTGACAGCCTACCTAGTGCACACACTAAATAAAAATTCATGGCTACAATCACTTTTGCTGCAAGTCAGAAATTTAAAGCGTTTCAGCATATTGTTTCAATGCAATGTGATTCACACTTAATAGTTTTTCTTCAAACATTTTCCAGCTCTGTGTTTAAAATAGTTTGAACGGCTTCTAATTGTACATTATTTTGAGAAAGTATATTATTTTTAATATATGAATAAAATAGGCTACCTGCTTTTTAATGGGTTTGAACAGCAGTTCAACTCTTACTTTCTTATTTTTTTACTGTTACTGTGTAGTAAAGGAAGTGATTTCTGAACTGGTATCCCACATGCAGATAGGGACACAAGCTACTTCATGAAATGCTGTTGAGATGCATCAGTTTTTAGTTGAGATTGCATAAATGATGTTTTAGTGGCACATTGAGAAGAACTGAACAAATTGGATATGGCGCTAAATGCAGTAATGACTTCTACCTGGGCAGAAATTTCAGAAAGGTTTAAGCAGCTGTCAGATTTGACAGGTGAGGTGACCAAAAAATGTAAAGGGGACAAGATGAGGAAACTATGGCATTTGTCCCGTATGAACACAAGTCTCGTTCTGAAGTACACATGAGAACTCCTTGCTTTAATGTTGACTGGATATAATAGCTGGGTTTTTCTGATACTAGATTTATCAAACTGTTGAATAGCAATATAGGTGTGTCTTTCTTGCAGTGACTAAATTTCAATATTGCGGATGAAGCCCTGTCCTTTGGAAGAGCTGCTAGTGCTCATCTCTTGCAAGCTTGTACAGTTGGCACAGAAAGAGGCAATTGAGCATGGCCTGATGTCAACCCAAGTATTGTACATTTACCATGCTGTCATATGCTTTAGTCTGTTTCTAACTCTTCTCCAAATTGATATGTTTATCTTGGTCTGAAAAAAATGTTTCCTATTGGTGAAATTGATTTAACATTAAGACATTTATACTTGTGAAACTCTATTGCTATATGTTGGAATAAAAAGTGAGTTCTTGGGCACAAGAAAGTTTTGAGCTAATGTCAACAAATCAGACTTTCAGTTCCTGGTAAATATGCTATGTTTATGTATTGACTTATGGAACAATAAAATTCTAGTCTCACAAGTTGACTACTCTGTTTCCCTGTGTTAATAGAAATATTTTAGTACCCCTGCACTAACACCTTGGTGAAGAGTACTATAAATATTTTTTTAATTACAGTTCCCTTTGTAAGAGAGTGCATAGTAGTTTGTAAAGAAATTTGCAAAGATGATTTCCAGTTTCACTGGCTAATATCCTCTTGGGGATGTTTCCCAGATGGAAGATGCTGATCTACAGTTGCTTCAAGTGGTTCTGTTTATGTAACCTGTTGGCTATGGACTACAGCCAGTGCTGCTTTTATGTCTGTCATACACTGTAGTATTTTTAGTCCCTTCAATCATAGGGAAGAAACAGCGGATTGTGAAGAACCTTGTTGCAACTCCTTTGTGCCCAAGGATTATATGGCACAGTCTAGTTCCTGGCAGTGTTACAGCTGAAGGAAAATCTAGTACTTAGATGGAAGACTCTGGGTCATGTCAAGAGTAAGTAGCCTGCTTTGAGAACTTTTATCTTTTTAAACAATTTCATGTGCTTAATCAGGTTCTATGTGCTGTTGCTGTAGCCGAACACAGCAGCGTGCTTGTGTCGTGGATCCTGATTTAGTATCCTGCTGACTATGCCAGTTTGTTGCAAGTGAGTGATTTAGCTCACTTAAAGAATCACCCTCAAAGGTATTAGTGAAAGTGATTTTAATGTGAATTTGTAAAAGTGCAACTTAACAAAGTTTGATGGCAAGGTTTACTCTTAATTACTACTATTGCTTACTACTTCTGTTACATGGACGGAACATACAAAGGGAAACAGAATCGAGCTGGAATGTTTTACAGAGAGACTGGAGATGCAAAGTGTAAGTGAGACCTGCCCACTGAGTCACAAGGTTCAGAGTGGACACTCTTGCTTTCTAAACTGATGGAGCTTAGGTGTGGCTAAGTCCAGTCATAGACTTGGTTAACAGTTTATGCCTAATGGAAGAGATACAAAGGGTAAGGAAAACCTGCTGTTGAGTTACAAGGTTCAGAGTAGACCCCCCCTTACTTTCTAAACTCTCTCAGAAAGGAGTCTTAAGTGTGGCTGGATCCATACTTATTCCCAGACTTGGTCAACAGTTTGTCTAATGGAATTAGATGCATGGATTTCATTAGCATTAATACAGCATGCTATCAGTCACCAAGGACCTGTTGCAAATAAGGGGTGTGTCTGCCTTGGGTAAGGAAGGATCTTTTAGTCTCACATAAGGAATCCCAAACCTTGAGAGCCATCACTGCTCAGGGGGAGAGTTGCCTCGTGTGGAGCCCAGCTGCATTTCAGGGAACACCCAAATTGGGCTCATCTGTCATTGGTAAAAGGTCTCACTGCCTCAAGGAGCAACCTTGAGAGGCATCCCAGCTCAAGGGGAGATCCTGGCCATGCAGTCATGTTGCCTAGCAGAGAGAGCTCAAAGGTGGCTCGCTTAGGCTGTCATATTGGATGGGATAAAGTGGTTAGCTTGTAGTCAAATTGCATACAACGGGAAAGGTACACACGAGATTCCTTGCACCACAACTTCCTTTGTTCCTTGATAAATGAGTCTTGGAAAAACCACCCACTATTCATGTGTTAATCATGTGATCAGTGTTCCAGGCTCATTTGCATTGATGCTCACTGGGTCACTGCTGCTTTGTGGGTCATCTAAAGGAATCCTTGGCCCTACTACAGCTTGCCTTTTGTAGGAGTAAGTCAGAGGCCTTTGGAAGCCACCCAGGCACTGTTGCATTGAGGAGGAACGAGGAGAGAAGGGATGGAAAGCGTTAATAGGATTCAGGCAGTTTCTGCCCTGAACCTTGAACAAGAGTAAAGAAAGATAACAGGGAAGAAAACGGGTGCGGACTGTTAGATATGAAAGGAACACTAGCCTCCTAAATAGCAGCCAATGAAATGTAGAGAATAGGCGCGTGGACGGAGAGCAGTAACCAATTATGATGTGTAAAAGAGCATGTGGACAGTGTGTGTACGCTTTAGCAAAACTATATAAAATGCAGCTTTCTGATAATAAAGAGTCTTTGATACATCAGATTGGAGTCTGCATCAATCCCCTCGTCAGCCTTTAGCTCCTTTGGAGCCTGTACCAAACTACTGTGAGTTTGGTTAAGTGGGGGTCGAGTATCTGTCACACTCCACCTCATGACTACAGTCAAATCGACTTCATCAACTCATAAAATGGTGGTACGGTTACCTCTTGCCTCTACATCGTAAGTATGTGGTGTATTGCAGGTCAGTAGTAAGAGTCCAATTATTTGATAAGCTGTTTAGTTTGTCAAAATTAGTGTTATTTATGTACTATGTTGGCACACTTGCAGATATATGGTAAATAAATAGATTTATATAAAAGCTTATTAATTATCTTGCTGGGAATGCCTTGTGATGAACAGGGAGTGTTTGCTTCATTATGTACCAAACATTTACATATAAAGTAAGTAACTGTGTTAGAGCTAACAAAATCACAACAAGATGAAGCATTAGATTCAAAGCTTTTGTTGCTGTTGGTGACCATCCAAATTAGGTATCCCACCAATTATGTTTTCCATCCTTTTTCACTCTTTCTAGGACATGGTGTATTGTCTCTACATCATGATGGACAGTACTAAGGGTTCTTTGTTCATTGTTTCACATTCATTTTAGCAATTGACCCAGGTCATCATGGTGCAATCTGTCAACATTCGTTCCAATGGGGGTAAATAGGAAATCTTGATATGATGTGTGGTTTGATTGTAGCAATTGGTAGGTTGTGACAGGAGCTGAATATTTAAGGTTGCATCCCATAATTTTGGTAAAATTACAAATGCAAGTGTTCGATTATTTTTCTCTACAGTGGTGTCGTCTATAAATAATCACAAAGGATTCTTGTACAAATACATCCATTTCCAACATACACAAGTACAGTTTCAGGGATTTCATCGGGGTGTATTTCAAAATGACAAACATTTTGTTCAGAGTCAAGATAAATGTCCTGGGCCTTTATGGTATTACTTTCACAAATAAATCCTTGATGTTCCCATATAACACATGCATCCAAATTTGCCCCTTGTCCCAGTTTTGTTGGGCCTATACTCTATCCTAATGAACAGAGGACAGTTCCGTGGTGATTTAATCCCAGCACGATAACTGGGTATGTGGTTGTATACCAAGTCATTGTGCATTGTTAAAACAAAAGCTGTGGCTTTACTGTGGATGGGGTCGTAAGTGAATGATTCCACCATGATTATAATTCTGTTTAAAATTTAGTTGCATTATCTCAGATTACTTTTCAAATTTCAGTGAGTAAGGTGCCTTGATCAGCTCTCTTAAAATTGCTGCCACAGTAGTTGTACCCACAGTTGAGAAATTAAGACAGGTGGGCATTTGTAGGGAAGCATGTGTTACCGAAATCTTCAACAGCAGAATGATCATACATCTTTTTATCTTGGAGGAGGCTGCAAGACAAAAAGGTACACTGGCCTCAGTGGGGTTTTCTGGACAAGTTACCCTGTTTGAAAGAAAAAATCTACTGTGCACTAATTCTGTGCTTTGCACCACTGCTATCTGTAGCTTCCCAGGCAAGTGGGCCACAAGGTTTAATTGGTCGTAGGTACAGTTCCAATTTGGGCTAAATTCACCATGACAGGTTGTCCTGGCTGTAATATCAGATATTTTCTTTCAGCAGAAGGTGGAGCATGAGACTTAGCTTTTGCAAAGAATGTTCAGCTCACAGGGCTCCCAGGGGGCCCATACTGATTATACAATTGATCAAGTGCTTTGGCAAGCTCAGTATCCCACTGGGCTTTGTGTGGCTTAAGGCTCTTTTTCAATAAGCCATTATCCCTTTCTACCATCCCATTTGATTGAGGATAATAGGGAGTTTGGAATACCCATTGAATTTCTTCTTGTTCTGCCCGTTCTGGTACTTCTTTGCATGAGAAGTGTGAGCCATTGTCACTTTGGATGGAGTCGGTACACTTGGGAACCAAGATGATAGCCCTCATACTGTTACTTTGTCTGTCGGCCTTTCAGCACTTGGTTGCCATAAGCAAGTGGGAGAGTACTTCCACTCCTGTGAGGATGTAGCGGTATCCCACAGAGGGTTTAAATGGCCCGATATAATCAATTTGCCAAGTAGACCACGAACTTTTTCCTTGCTTGATACTTACAGGTGGAGCTTTAGCAGGGTGATTTGTCTGTAATTTTAATCTATGCAGAGGGCATCCTGTGAGAATAGCTTCACAAGTTTTCCTGTCTAGGGACAAGCCTTTACTCTATGCAGCAAAATAAAGTGAGCCTGTACCAAACTGCTATGAGTTTGATTAAGGGGATCGAGTGCATCCATCACAGCTTGTCCTCAAATTCTGAAATCTACAGGGAGCTGTCTTACAACAAAATTCTAATATTTGTGGCTGTAATAAAAGAAAAATTTGGCAAAGCTCCTTTTGTCTAGATTCTGAGGACACCGTTTTGGAGGTTGACTACAAACCAAGAGAGGTTCCTGGATTGTTTGAAACAGTAAGGTATAGAACACAACACCCTACTTAAGGGAGGTGTTTGCATGGAAAGTGAGACCAACAGCAAGATTTAATAGCTTTTTAAGAAAAAACAGGCCAAATATTGCCTGAGGAAGCATGAGCACTCATTTGTGCTCAGTCTTCTGAAAAGATGTGGCTTGACTCCTGTGGATGAGGGTATATCAGCAGGAAAATATTCTTTAGTGCTATCTAGCGTGGGCCTTCAGTAAGGGGAAAACAAGATTAAAAGTTGCTCATTTACACTAGAAGTCCTAAGTGAAGAATTAAGATTTATCTTAAGATAGCTCTAGTTTGAGGAGGGATAAAAATCTAAAATTGGTAGGCAGAAGAACAGGTGCCTATGTGTTTTCAGGGGGAGTATCTGTCTGAGAGCTTGCGCTGTCTTACTGTTAGGCTACTCTTGGAATGCAGACAGACAACTTGAAAACTTCCTAGAACTAAAAAATTGTTCAGATTTGTCAATAGAACAAGTCAAGTAAATAAACTCGAATCTAAGGAAAGCACAGTTTTCATGTTTTCCAGTGAAATTTAAGAAGTTTAGTATTGTTTAGAGAGAAGAAGCTTAACCAGCCACTTAACTAACAACAAATACAGGAGAAATATATATTTGTGTGTAAGCATAGCAGGAAAAAAAAAAAAAGGAATCCTAAGTTTCATTAACCAGCAACAGGACTGTATTAGAATCGTGATAAAATAGGGTACAACCCAGGGATGTAGTTCAAGGGGGAAAATTTCAAAACTTGCCACAGGTTAATGGGGATTGTGGTTAGTTCTCTTGAAGTCTTCAAGTCAGTTTTGGATCTCAATGGTTACTGGGAGCAATATTTTGGTAGAAGTTACACAGGAGATTAGACTGGATGGTCAAGTTATGGCCTTTTTTAGGCCTGAGATACAAAAGTCTGTTTAGTAATTACACAGTAGTGGCACTTGACAGTGTATTTCGTCAGTTAACTAAAGCAAATCTGTCAAAAACACTTTATTCACTTGGACTACAGTTGCATCCATGAATTACAAAGGAAGAAAATGGGCATGAAGTGGAAAAGGTTTTCTGGTTTTTGTTTTATTTGTTTTACAGACAGTAAAATTCAGAATCTACAGTTTGGTGGCTGCAGTGAATTCAGTCACAGTCATAGTAGCTCATACTGATAAAGGTGGGCAAAGATGTGTGCCATATTTACAGGTTGGTTAGGCAGGCAGGCCAAGGCAGCAAGAATTGCTGCAAGAGCACCGTGGTTGTTCTTTTGCCTGTGTGCCTTTTCACATTGGAGTGTGTCTGTTGGCACCTAACTGTGGCAGTGGGGCAGACATGGGTGTTGGGTGGGGTAGTACTTGCCTTGGCAGAGAGTGTGTAAGTACAATGGAGGCAAAGAGCTCTACCAAAAAAATAAGCCAGATGAAAGTGTAGTATTTCCAGGAGACAGGGGGATTAAAAAACTAAGAGCTCCCTCCTCCTCAAGTTCTATCTGTGGTTCAGGGAATTAGCTAAAGTTCATTGTAAATGCCTCCTAAGATACAGTGGGAGAAGTGGAAAGGCATAAAATATTCTTAAGCAAGCTGGAAATGGAAGACAAGAAGCAATGAACCAGGGTCATCTTCAGACTTGCCCAGAAGTGAAAGTCTTTCACAAATAAGATTGAAGAATATACAAAATTGTAAGACGCAAGTGAATCAGGGGAGTCGCTGGAGACAGGAGGTGGAATGAAAACGCATTACTACATAGCCTGCTAACCTGTGACTTCAGAGTCTGTCAGCTGGAAGTTTAAGGCATTTGTACAATAGTCTTCTTTAAGACATTAATTTTATGAAGGGAGCAGCAAATGTTCTACCATGTCTTTGCAATTGAAAAAAGGCTGTTGCTGTTTGCCAAGGTGAGTTGGGAGCTGGGAAGGAAATTCAGTGTAGAATCATACAGGGGAATAAGGGATGCATCCTTAGATTCACATTACTAATACTTTATGTTCAAAAGCCACAATGGATGTCTCAATCTTGAAAAAAGTAGTTTGAGTTCTTACCGTTAAATTAAGGCATGCTCCAGAGTGCCTTTTTGCATTTGCCAAAAAGAAACTAGATAAACTCTTAAAATTGCAGTCTTCATAGGGTCATTATTTCTGGAGGTAGTATACTAATATGTTATAAGATTCATTAATATTTTGTTGAAAGCTCATGCCATTCTAAGAAGAATGCATTTTTTATATGAGAATTTCTTCTAAACAGGTTGAAGCAGCTGCTTGTGACATAAGGAGAATAAAACAGTTGGAGAAAATGGTCTTGTTAAATTTAGAGATAAATGAAACTAACTTTTGAGCTGTGAGAAGGCAGAGAGCATTAAGAACTTTCAAGATACAAATTTAATTTCATTCACCTAGATTGGTTTTGGTGAACGAATGTGTGCTGGTCTCTGTTTTCAAAGGGGAAGGGTAGGTAGTGTAGAAACCGCAGGCTGTAGTTTTATTCACTATATTAGAGGCAGTAATGACAGCGTCTGGGGTAAAATAAATAGCGAAGACCGGAATGAAGAGCAAGACTGAGATTATCATTTCTCCTAGTAGTTTATGGGGAGTTGATAATCACTTAAGAGACTATCCTGGAACAGTTTAAAACTTTTTCACACAGCTTTTTCAGCAAGTGTTATGTCACTCCTCAGTTTGTGCCCTGCAAGTAAAGCCTCTGCAGAGCTGCCAGCTGATGTGCCTGTGAGTCTCATGTGTGGTGTTTGTGGTCTCTGAGCTCTGTGTGTTCACTTTTCTGGAGAGCCTTGCTCTATTAAGGTGGGGATTATAGCTGTATTTGTTTTGCTTGTTTTTAACTTTCCATCTGCCAGTAACATGGTGAAGATGGAATAATGTGTCCCCTTTCCCCCTGGTTTCATACGTGATTTTTGTTCTTTCTCTAGTGTTTCAAGGCCTTAGATGTGATGAGGGCTGGTTTGTCTGGTAGCTGTAGGATTCTAAACAGACTGCATACTAAAACGAGGCAAGGCTTCAGTTCAAAAACATTTACACTGGGTGCAGTGCTAAGCATGCTATGTGTGAGGGAAATGTTTTCTTCTTGTGATAGTCCAGTCCTCTAGTTCAAGCAAGATGTGATTTAGGAAACTGTTTTTGACAGCTAATCAGCCAGAACTCACACCTCCATGACAGGGTGATGAGAGGAGCTGTGTAACCTCCTCATTATGGAAGCAGATCTGTTCCCACTGCATGTTACTCCTTCCCCCAGAGTGAGGGAAAACAGGCAGCTAAACAGGGAGGGTCTAAAAAATTCGTCCTTCTTTCACTCTCAGCTGCTGCTTGAGAAAGCACTTTTTCTTTGCTTTTTTGTTCTTTCAGAAAGATGATGGAAGAATACAAGGCACTATCAGATCTTTCATACAAAATAACTAGTCTGGTTGCCCAATGCTTATTCCAGAAAACTTAGTATGACGAAATGAAGTGGTGCAATGACAAATGTCTGGGCAGGCATCTCACACTCCTTTTTCCTGAATAGATAAGGCATTTAATTCATCTGGCAAGCCTCCAAAGCAGAAAATACTGCGCAGCTGTCAGCCTCTGGGCCTTCTGGAAAGATTTTGTGATTGATCTGCATATGGATCTCTTTCTTAAAAATATAGATAAACCCTGTCTGTACTGATCTGACAGGAGGTGGTTTCAGAGATAGCAGAGGGAGTTTGTCCTTCTAACTGGATATAAATGCTGTTACTCAGCCACTGTGGCCTCTTCTTGGTTCTTTTGTAGGTTGTGAATATGCTGGTCATTTAACACAAGCAAAATAAGAAGTCCAGAACTTAAACTAAGGTACTTCAAGGCTAAGGCTGTCTACGTTTCTATAATGGTATGAGTTTCAACATTTCTTCCTGCAAGCTCCTACAAAGCGACATTTGTCTGGGGAGAATGTTCCATCATTTGATTTAGTGTCAACTACTTGTGTCAGCTTGCGTGAGATAAAATCCCATAATCCAGTTCACTGGGCAACATTTCAATGCAAGGAACACAGTCTGTCCTCTAAAGCATTTGTGGTCACCTCAGTTGTATTTATGTGACTAGGAAGAAGTGGAAGAAAAAACATGTACTTCGTCAACAATGGTTTTACTTTTAGCTAGAAATTTGATGGGATAGGAGAACTCTGCTGAAGCTTATGTTGAGAGCTCAAGTTTTATCTGAATCCATCTCTGTAAGAGGCATAAATGATAGGAGAGTGAGCTTTTTGCATTTCAGCTCAGCTTGTATTTCTTCTCATTCACTTGGGGCTCAAATATAATTTGCAAACATATCTGGATTTTTTTTTTCCTTACATTGTCTTGGGCAAGGGGAGGAATTTGATAAGTTACCTTTGCTCTCACAAGTTCTTCAGAAATCCTGAAGGATTGTATTGCTTTAAGAAATGTCGTGGTTCTTGTTTGTTTGTTTGTTTGTTTTACCTTATTTGTGGCATCGTTTTTCTTAGAAAAGATGGTGATGGATGAGGATGGATTGTACTGCTTAGGAGGAAAAAGTTATCTTCATCTCTGGAGAGACCATCACTGCAGTCAGGAATAAGGTGAATTGGTAGAGATGGTAGATGTGTACCATCCTGTGTCCAGTCTAGGTGGGATGGCACAGTGATTTTAGGCTTGCACTCAGTAAATGAAGACCTATAACTCAAAAGTTCGATACAAGTAAATTATCATGCCTCTTCTAGCTCACCATTGCAGTGATGGTGCGTTAATGTCTTGGAAGAATTCCAGTACTTCCGTAGATACCTAGACCACAATACAATTTATAAAAATGTATAACTAGTATTTTTCATGGAAGTTACATTTAGTACTGGATTTTCCAGTTAAATGTTTAATTCTGTTTTTTTTTCCCCTGACAGTGGTCAGAAGCTCCCCCCCCACCCCCAGGCAAATTCCTTCTTAGCCTACTCAGTTCTCAAGAAGATGATGTTGTCATGCTAATTCTCTAAATAAAACTGTGATAACTAAAGAACAGATTTCCAGTAATTCTTTTTGGTCTTCGGATCACTAGCAAGAAGTAAGGATACGTAATATATGTGCTCATTCATACAGGGAAAAACAAACAAACAAACAAAACAAAACAAAACAAAAACACAAAAAACCCTCCACTATCTTTCAGTTAAAGTTTAGTTCCTGTGTACAAGTTAGTAAAAAGAAATGCCTTACAGTAGTGCTGAAGATTTGTTCAGAAGCTTAATGACAATGTCTGCAAGAGCAGACCAAGCGGCATCAAAACTGAGTGAAGGAGTTAAAAAAAGATAGCATGTCTTCCTGAACCTATTCCTATTGGCAAAGGAGAGGTTTTTAGATCTAAAAGTCATCACTCCGAGACATGTTGGGTATGTGTGAATGAGACATTTGTGCTTCTAGAGTGTGTCAGTTCTGTGTGATACTTGTGTTCAGAGGCTGTTCTTGCTTGGTAAAATGGGGGTGGGTAAATGCTGGGTTAGTGACTGATCTCAGAGCCTTGTGCCAGCAGGTTACTTGCCTTTGTAGCAGCTGGCCTTCCAGTGCCAGATCACAGTTCTGAACAGCCATCCTCACTGAGGGTTGCCACAGACTTCCTGTTTCCTGTGTTGTAAGAACACGTCTCCACTTTATTACAATGACTAAAGGTCACAGAGATGGTTGAACATTGAAATAAAAATCCAGTTCTTAAATACTACGTGGAAGGGTCACTTAAATACTTATATGCATTTTTCTTTTTCTTTTTTTTTTTTTTCCAAATGAGTCCATTACAAAATTTGAAGTGAACTTACAGCAAACATTTTTAAACTTTCAGTTTGCTATAAACTGGAGTTTATTTATCAAAGAAAAAATAAGGTGCCTTATCAAATTATTTTCAAATGTTGAAGAGTTAAAAAAAAATATCCTGCTCTTTAATGTCAGCAGAAATAGGGAGGAATCATCTTTGTCTTTTGGAGAGCAATACAAGTTGCATAAAGGCACCAGGCATACCAAGTGTTACTGTTTTATAAATGCATTTTATAGGTATGCACTGGCCTACTACCTCAGAGCTTCCAGCAGCGTTAGAAGTGGGGCAAGTTGGATGAAAATTGCAAAGCTAATTACACCAAATATTTTCATAAGGTGAGATCTAATTTTCATCTTGTATTCTGCTGTGCAAACTGAAAATATGTGTGGGGGTCAGGTCTGGATGACTTGCTTATACCAGCTGGTCATGAAGACCAGTTTCTTAGGAAAATAACTGATGTATATGCTTGTTAAAAAAGTTAAGGCAAATTAGTAAAATTATGCAGCTGCTTATTTTGTTAATAATTTAAAGTAGAATTACTTGAAACATCATGGAAATCCTTAGAAACGTCAGCTGTAGTCAGTATTTAGGCTCAGATTTCAGCGTAATTGCAGGATAAACATATGCCTTGTCTTTTAACGTTCTTTGGCACACATAACAAAATAAGGAATTCCTGTAAAAGGTGGGGAGTTTTTAGCCGTATTCTGTTTACATATCATTGAGTCATGCCTGGACCTGCAAATAAGCCCAGAGTTTTATGCTCACAGTTAGGTGTGCCAGTTGTCCTTTTTATGTGCTTGTAAGTAACAACACAGAAGCACTGGCTGTAATGCTGAAAATAAAGGAAATGGAAAATTAGCAGGTGTGAGAAATGAGCTGAACGCGCTTTCAAGAGCAGCAGTTACAGGACTAGGTAAAGCCTGTTTAATGGCCAACTGAATGTGTGCCCTTTGGGAAAGAAGGCTACATAGTCAAGGGCATAAGGCAGAGGAAGAGGTCTGACAAAGACTGAGTCAGGAACCCCCCTGCTATCGCTATTCTGTGACTTATGAAGGAGCACAAGGGGTAAATACTGGAAGGAAGAAAAAAATCAGCCCTTGTGGTAAAGGCAGGCATTTATCCTAGCCTAGGCAATGGATAACCATCACCTGCATAGGATCTTAGCAATGGAGGGAGGAAGGAAGGGTAGAGCTGGTGACATCAAAGAATAACATCCTATCAGAGCAACAAGGAATTCATGAATGTCAGGGAAATGGGGAGACAGCCAGCTGTATAGGCAGTATGAGCAGAGCCTTGCAAAAAATCACAAATTAAAAACTTACCTAATTCTCTAGTAGGTGAATCTAGTGTATTAAAATTATGAATACTGAAAGCAGAATAAGCGTGTGCTTGGCTTTGTGAATGTGAAAAGAAGTGTTTGTACCTCCTTCAGGTATGCAAAAAGTAGTAGTGCCTTGCAGGCAAAAGCCGTATTTTGTAAAAATTGATGTGACGGTTATCACCAACTTGAACCTTTCCTTAGGGAAATAATGAATGTGTAAAAATGTGAAACGAGACTAAAAGTGGATATTAAAATCTGCTTTTTAAAAAATCATAGTTCAAAATTGATTATTTGAAGCACTCTAAGTCTGTCTTTCATAGTGCATGGGGGCATACTATGGTCTGTTGTAGTCTCAGTCTGTGAGATGTTAATTTAATTACAGGCTCAAATTTGCCATAGCTGTAGTCTTCCTTAGTATATGTGCCATGCCAAAAGTCCCCTTGAAAAGCAGGGGATTTTAATAAACACTTGAGTAGATAGCAACAAAAAACAACAAATAAACCAAAACCCGCATTAAATTAATCCACTTTTGGCCTTCCAGCCATAATTAGGCATGTCACTCTGAAGTATGTGGATGTATTTTTTCGTATATACAGAGCACAAGGCTTGCTTATACAAAAAAGGAAGGGAATGGGAAAACTGCAGTCATGAGGAGGGATGGGGAAGTAGTTGTGGAATATATGGGTTTCGGGAAGGCGGTTGATGGGAGCTGGCATGACTATAGCAAGGTGAATGTTGTGATGAATAGGCCAGGTAGCAAGGGTGGGCTGTGAAACTGAAACAAGGCTGCCACTGTGGCCAGGAAGAGTGTGGGCTTCCTGGCAGCAGGTGAGATTGTCTTCGGCTCACTTTGGAGACTGCTGATGATGAGACAGGCCTTTCTGTGTCTCAATGGAAATCTACAACTTCTTGCAAGATTTCAAAAGCTAACTTGTTTTAGCTTGGTGTATGTATCAGTAGGTTTCTAGCCACAATGTATTATGCAAGATTATCTTCAATGGACAGTTTAGCTCATGTGATGAGTGGGAAATTTTATGCTTGAACTTTCCCCCCCATGAGGAATGATGGTAGAGTCCAAGCATGTATACAATTTGAGACTGGTTCAAAAAAAACCACCTAGGTTTTCATGTACTAGTATTTTATTGAAAAGCAAATTAGTTCTGCCAGAAAGCAGACACGTGCCTTGGGGAAAAAAAAAAAAAAAAAAAAAAAAAAAAAAAAAAAAAGCTTAAGTGGGGAAAAAAAAAATCAGTTAAACAGTTGCAACAAAATATATTGTTCGCCTATTACCAGGTCATAATAAAAGAAAAAGGAGACTGGGGCAGAACTGGGTGACAGAGAGAAAAAGGCACAGGAGCGGCAGAAGAGAGGAAAGCGGTATGAAAAGAGAACAGACCTAAGGGCAGAAATGAGGTGACTATGAACTTCACGTGAGGAGGTAGTTAAAAAGCTAACCTAAATGAGGGGCCACAGGCAGCCAACAATGGCAAAGGTTATAGGCAGATTATGTGAAATAGATTAAGAATCAAAGAATATAAGACTAAGGATATCTTCTCTTATAGAAGATGATGTCTCTTCAGCAAAATGGATGAGAGTATCTAGGCTGCAGACGCTGTATACATTGGAGAAGAGAAAATACAGAAACTGGCTGTTCTGCCATGCTCTGGTGTAGCTATCACTGATCCTCTCTGGTCTGAGGGCAGAAAACACCTTGCAGATAACATCTTCCTATTTGCATAACCAAAGCTGTGGTGATAGTGGTGGCCTCCCTTGGTAGCAAGCAGACTTGTAGTTTTGTGGGCAATACTTCAGACTCTTCTGGCAAAATCCTTTGTGCTCTTTTTGGCACAACAGCTTTTCAGCAAGTGGTTGGTTTGGCTCCTCCAAACTTAGAATGAGAAATACAAGAGCAGACTGAAAGGCAGATGCGTAAACCATTTAAAACTGTTCCCCTGGACAGACAGCAAAGGTTACCACCACCTGCTCTATTTCCCCTGTGGGGTATTTGAGCATGCAGTGATAAGTATACAGGTTTGCCTCATTTCCCATCACAGTAGCTGGAAGGCTTGGATTGTTGGAATAGAGGAGACCAAGTAGCAGCCTGCCTCTTCCAAATAGAAAACAAATGGGGCATCCAAGTAGCACATCCTGCTTTCTTCCTTGGGGTGGATGGTAAAGTTACAATGTAGTTATCTGTATTTAGAAAAATAATTATTTGTAAACACTCCTGTTGCCAATATTCTGTTGTGAATATTTCAGAAGAAAAATGTTTGTTTTTTGAGGTAGACGTTGGCAGCAGCTGTAGGCATTTAACATTCCAACAGTTTTCTACTTTAATTAAGTGCACATAGCTGGAAATGACAGTAGCTATCATGTGATGAAGTTCTCTTAAGCAACTAATTTCCCATCTTACCTCATTACCTTCCTCTTCTGTATTCATATTTTATTTCTTACCGTGCACACAGAAAGAGAGCAATTGTTCTATTCAATACTAAAAAGACATGAAAAATTCTTTGGGCATAAAGTCTCAGTAGCTTTGAGTTAATACATGCCTTTTATGAGATTTTTTTTTTCATTTCTAGTTCATCTTTATGTTTAAGGAAAAAAGCCAGTTGGGTGAGGCAGCTGCCATTTTAGGAGGCAGAGATAAGATGCACTCAGTGATGTGATTTTCCTTTTTTATTTTTCTGTTATCAGTAAAAATATCCTAATATCAACAGAGTTATTCTGGGGGTGGAGAGGGAGGAGATGGTAGGTTTTTATTAGCAGAGAAGCATGAGAAGACCTTGAGTGTTAATTTCAGATATAACCACCTTAAAATCAGGAAAATTAAAACTTTGGGGGGAAGTAAAAAGCTTTAAAATGGTCAGAATAAGTAACAAGATTTCTTGGCATTAGAGCTTTAACTATTTATCATTAGAGAGACTATGTCTTTTGATTACAAACCAGGGTGTTTTTTTCTGGCTTACCATTAAAAAGTTCTGTTCATATGGTTGCTTCCTATATATGCTAAGTCACAAAATTAACTTGTTGGTAAAGCAAGACCTTTGCTTTCAATTTCCTTCAGGAAAACCAAAGCAAAACAGCTTTTGAAAAAAATCTTTCAGTCATGTTCAGTGTACAATTTTTCTCTGTGAGAAAAAAGCCAAATTACTTAAACTAGAAGCATATGTAGTGATATATCTTAAAATGCACTATGGGGAAACAAATATGTTATTTCCTTTCTTGCCATCAGACTCCTCACACGTACCTCTTGTTGCCCTATCTTTACCAGACATTTCAGTAGGACCTGGGATTCTAAAAAACAAAACCAAAAACAAAACCAAAAAGCCCAAGCAAAACCCCAAACCACACCCCCCACCCAAAAAAAAAATTAAAAAAAAGCAAACCAAAAAAAAAAACCAACCCAAAAACAAACCAGAAAAACCCCAAAACAAAACAAAACAAAAACCCCAAAAACATAATGGAGAATTTGGCTTGGAGTCAACGTGGTAGAAGCCTCACTGACTTGAACAGGACCAAAATTTAGGATATTTCGATTTCATAGGTTTTCACAGGCTTAAATACATAGAACAATTAAAGATTTCAAGATTTAAGCGATATTAGACTCAAGATTTAAAAGTGCAGTGGGCTGAGTTCTATAGTATTAGGCATATATAATTTCTTACTTTCTTAATTATTGGAGCCATACTGAGAATTTCTATTAACTGCTTATATCTAGACTCCCTTTGCTATGACAATTATTGTCTTGTATTTTGTAATGTCATCATGTATACATGATCTTGCCTAGAACTTTCTCAGAAAGTGTAATGGAGATAAAATACTGTAGTCACTAAGTGAGATATGTACTTGCTTCAATGCTACCACTGTTCAGACAGCCTGATTGAGTATCGCAGAGAAATAACTCTCCTGCCTATCCTTTTATGTGCCTTATTGACATTTCAGATCTGCAAAACTTAGCAAGCAGGCTGACTAGCCCATTAAATTTCCCACCTCTGTTTAAGTGCTCAGTTTAGGTTGTTTTTTGTTTGTTTGTTTGTTTTTTTCTCTGAAAAAGATCATGTTTCCTTATTCTATGCTATCTGTGCAGATATTTGGTATATGCAGTGAGATTGTCACTGCTCAAAATCTCTCACTGGATATTTTGAAAGAAAAGATGTAACAAAACCAGAAGAAAACTGTCTTGTTTCTGTCTTTAGTCACCAGTAAGGAGATAATTGCAAGGGCTGTATGCTGTGCTAGACCTTCAGCACAACTTGCCTGCCTGTACCTGTCTTGGTTTGAAAGACAGGTGTCTGTGGAGGAAGGCAGGAGCCTCCCTTGAAATGGAAAGTGCAACCCCCTTCCCTCCAAATTATTATAATTTTGAAATTAACGGGCCTTCAGGCAAAGATATGGGGAACAGGAATAACAGTTCTTTACTAATAAATAAATAAATAAATAAATAAATAAATAAATATATATATATAACACAAGGCAGGGAAAAACCAAACAACCCACTAGTTTACACTGACAGAGTCAGGAATACAACCTGACACCCTGTTAGGGTGGCAGTAGCAGTCCGATAAGATGCTGGCTGCAGTCCTCCTGAAGCGACGGATGTAGTTCTGTGGAAGCAGCAATCAGGTAAAAGAGTCTGGTCTTCCTCCGAAGGTCCAGTGGTAGGTAGGTAGCTCCCGTCCTCTGGAACTCCAGTGGGGGGGGGGGGGAAGAAGCTCCTCTGGGAATCCAGTGGAAGAAGGCTGCTAGGGTGTTCGAAATCTCAGTTTTTATTTGGCATGGACTGCTTGGCTCCTTCCCCCCGGGCGGAGCATCTCACAATGGGATGGGGAGTCGTGAGGCAGTTCCTCGATGGGCCATTAACAGGAGATAGTCCGGGAGCGAGTTATCGATTGGTCATGCGATAAGGCATTGTTGTGCCCATTAACAGGAGATAGTCCAGAGGGGGGAGGCAGGGAGCACCGCCCCACCTGGTCTCAACAGCTCCTGAAGATGGTAATAGAATACTTTATTTTTTTTTTTCCTTTTGGCACATTTTACACTGTAACCTAGGACAGTACCTTTCCTTCTAACATTTTGGAGTAGCTTTGCTGACAGTGAATTACCATCTAGCCTGCTTTTCTATTTGATTAATAAAATTTCATTTAATATGTGGAAGAATGAAAATAGTTTGTAAAGTCCTATTGTCCTATCTAAAATCTCATTTTCTTCCCCATGACCCCTCTTATCCTCAGCTTTGCTGTCAGGTAGTGCAGGAGTTAAGAGGTAACTACAACATGTTTACAAGAGTGTCACTTAGCCTAGAAAAATGAGAATTTCCATCTTGAGAGCTTGGTATAGGTTAACACCCTGTACAGGAAAGTCACTTGCCATGTTGCTAAAATCAAGTGAGTGCTTTCCTGAGCAAGACTGCACAGAAATACGGTCAAAGGTTTTCCTGAATTCGAGTGGGATGGGCTGTGCCATGTAACTGACACAAACGCAAGTTTGAAATTCTTTGGTTGCAAATCAACCTTGGTCTGCTAAAATGAAAAGTTACTGATGGCATGGAAAAGATTATTTCAGGAAAGCCGGATTGAAGAGATTCTGCTATTACCAGCTTAGATTTCATTCTGTGCTCAAAGTTATATAAGCCACAGTTTCTTCTACATTTAGAGTTAGTTCATCCAAAGCAATGTAATATTTCTTTTGGGACACTAAAGCTGTAAATTTGACTCAGTTAATAAAATGGACTGCAGAGAAATTTCCATGTCAAAAGTCCTTCCTATAATGCTTCTAGTTTACGTAAGTAGTTCTGGTTTATATATTTTATTTAACTAGTTCTGTTTATAAAACATTTGACTGACAAAATGTGCTTTGATAGTGGTAATGACTGTTACCCTTTTAGAAGGAAGTATAGAACTTCCCTACAAATTAAAGGATTGATTCCGTGTTAACAGGCAGAAATGTTGATCTTAAAATTACAAGATGGGAGCTTACATCCATATGTTTCAACTATTCAAAAGAAGCCTGAGATCATAAAAACAAATTGACACTCTGTTTTCCCACTCATCTTTCTCTGCATCATTCTCTGAACTGTAAAAGTACTTTCTGAGAAGCTTAGCAGTGATGTGAACTAAAAACCTTACTACAGTCTGAACAATTGAGGTGTGCCAATGGTGAGGCAGGGCTGTTCATAAAGCACTTTGGCGATAACACTATCTGTAGCAAGTGTTATTAGTGAATGATCCTAGAGCCTTGCTGATATCAGCCTTGGCAAGAAAAGACTGTCAGGTATTAACAATCTTCACAATATCTGGATATTTCTAGGTAGGAATGTAGAAATAAGCTTTTGGGGCTAAAATTAGTAGTTAAAAGGGGTGACCCAATTCAGAAGGCTGCTGATTCAGTGCAAGAAACAAGACAAATTCAAAATCTGAAATATGAAACCTTTGAAATTTGAGGGGCAGGAGAGAGACGTGAATGTGTGTGCACCAGAGTGAAGCTGCCTGGCTTGCTACCAATTCCAAGTCTGAGTGGCTTGAAGGTACCGCTCCCAGCTCTTAAGGCTACATAGCTCACAGAATATTTTGATATTTGAGATCCAATTCTTATCAGAATGATCTGTGAGAATTAGATACTGCCAAACCTAACCTTTTGCCTTATTCAAGAGACTCCCCTCTGCAGTTGATGCCTGCTTGAAGGACTTTTTTTCTTTTTAACGCATGCTCGCTGAACCTTGATACTATGTTGAATTTGATGGACTTCTTAATCTAGATTGTTAAAAGTAATCCAGATATAATAGACACTGAGAAGTTAATAATAAACTCAGAAATCTGCTGTTTAACCAGCTATCTTGTTAATTATGTTTACATCATGCTGGGAATTGCTTTGATTTAAACACTCTGGGTTTGGTTTCCTTTCAGTTCTAGTTCACTGTCCACACAGCTTCATTTCAGCTGTGCTTTCTGCCTTTCCAAGCACCCAAAGCAGCACAGATCTCCGAAGGAGGCTGCTGTGAACCACAGGACAAACACTGCATCAGAGCATCCCTGTCTACTCTAATACTCAAAGCTGTGAGCTCCTTTTTAGCTGGTGCTAACTGCTGCCTGATTTTGAGTAAACTGCTTCTCGTAACAGGAAGGGCTGTTTCTTTTCATCCTTTAAAGTGCAATACAAAGGCCAAATCTCCACCCATTCTGAACGCAGCATTTCTTTTGATCTGCTTTATAAAAAGGTAAGGTTGTGCTGTAGGCAGACCAGAATGCTGCTTCAGCCTCCTTGAAGCCATCTTGTGACTCATTGGAAGGATGAAGCTCCTGGCGCTATATGGCTTTTTGTTTGTCTGTCTTTTGTGTCTCAATGCCTTTGCTGTGGAAGGTATAGTATATTCTTCAAACACAATTGTCTCCTTTCTTTTCCTATTCTTTACTTATTCTCTATGTTTGTTTTAATTAAAGAAAACAAAGAGAGCTTGACAACTGGAAATGAGAGAATTAATTTACAAAAGGACTTGGACCGCAGAATGTGGTTGCATATCAATACTTTGGTTTCTACAGTACTGTTTCCTCTCTGTTACTGCCTGTTGCATGTAGTACAGCATGATTAATTTTTACCTTAATCTGTGTTCTGAAACCCACTCCTCTGAAAAAAAAATTCCTGTTATATTTTTCCAGTAGATATATTCTTTTTATATGGGCACGTGGTTATTTTCTGAATAACAAGAAACACATTAATGGAAAAAGTGTCTACCCTTATGGAACAAGGGACAGTGAAACAGTCAGGTCACCAGAACCTGGAGTAAATGAGGAGTTCTTTACAGAGTACTGGAACAAGTTAAAGTAGCTCTTCTGATCTTCGATCAGCCTTGACTTTTTTTACCACTGATTTTCCACACCTTAATTACTATATTACCTTGTGGCACCCAGTTACTATTCTGCAGTATTCCAAAGCACACAAATTCATAGAGCAGTTTAAATTTTAAAAGCAGAGGTTTTCCACCCATCTAGAGCCATATCTCTGGAGATGTCATTCTGGGTTTGTAGGGAGACAGTTTAGTAGGATTTTAAAATTGAAGGGTGTAAGTTTTAGAGTTATCTTTTCTGATTTGATGTTTAGTATTGTAAATCTCAGAGATCCACCATGATTGTTCTATGGTGTTTATTTTTCACAAGATGTAGAGAATGAATATGAGATAAGAAAAAATAAATAAGGTAAATGTCCGAAAGTCAGATTTGCCATGCTTCCTGTTTTCTAGAAACCTCATAAGAATCTCTTTATGTGTAAATATGAGTGTGGAGAAACATGTGGAAGCTGTCTCTCAAACTGGTCGAGTCAGCTGTCTGTTTTTCTCATTTACCAGAGTCTGTTCTGAGTGGTGGAGCTTCTTGCCAGAGCTGTGGTGAGAAGTGAACGCTAGAGCAATGTCTTCATATATGTACTTTTGCATTTTCTACTTCTATTTTATTCAGGCTTCCCAGGCCCCGTGAGGGAAACTTAAGGAACGGTGCAAAGGGAGCTGGAGAATATCTATATACAACTTCAGGAGCATAGCAGAAGCCTGTCCGGGTAGGACAGGATATAGCAACACCAAATAAAACCCAAGTGAATACACATGGGATCCTATAATGATGTTCCCTTTTGTTCATGTGCATCCTAGGGGTTTGGTGCTTCGCTGGGTCAGAAAGTGGGGAGGAAGTGTGCAAAAGACACTGTCCCTTATCCGTAAACACACTGATGGGAAAGTAGAAGTAGAAGCCTGGGTGTGCAAGATGAATGTACTTTTTATGTAAAACCTGTTACATCAGAATGAAATGATGGTGATGAGGCACCTCAAACTTCTTGGGAGCTAGAGCAGGCACCATCACTAGCCTTGACTGTGCCACAGGGATTTCTAGAAACATTAAGCCTATTTGAGATTTTGTTGATGAGAAATCACCTACCTCTGTCCTTTCTGCTCCACTTCTGCCCCAGAGTCAAGCTTTCTTCTCCTTTTAATGTGTCCAGCACATAACGTGTCAAGTGCAATCAACAGCTTGCTTATTTAGGTTTAGCAGGGAGGGAATAGTTAAATGGCTTTGGCTGTCCAAAGCAATTTATTCTACACTCCTGTGCATATGGACACAGAAATAATCTTTTTTTTCCTCCTGGTAGTCTTTTATATTTTCGTTAAGTGATGTAACTATAAAAAGAGTGCAGTCTCTTTCTTAGGTTAAGACAGATGAAATATGCTCCTTGTATTGCCTGCCAATACGTGACATTGAAGAGGGTAAAAATCTTCACAATGTCTCTGATGTATTTTCTAGTAATGGTGGAAAAGAACAAATTAATTCCTGTTCTATGCTAGGGACAAAGCTATGCACAGATGTAAAAATGATTCATGATGATCCTTTGTTTCACAGGTCTCTGTTCGAGGATTTCAGTGGTAAATATGATAACCAAAATATCTGTGGACTCTAACCCATTTGGTGTACAAGTACAGCTATTTGCACTACCTGTTTCCACTGGTAATGTATTATTTTTCACCCTTAGGTCAGAACGTTAAAAAAGCTTGCTGCTCAAAACTGCCCAAACGCAACAAAAAAGTGCATAAAGGTAATAAGTTTTACAGTTTCACTACATTAGTTATGTAATCATTATAGATAAATCACAGCACTTAGAGGTTTTTCCATCTGCAAACTTCACAGAATTTTCTGTGCAGGTATTATCTTTGTTGTACCACTGAGAAATTGTTCTCTTTTCTCAATCACCTTATTGAGTGTTTGGATTGGGAAAAAATGTGAGTAGAAGGGAGTCCATTTAATGCTCACAGTGTAAAACAATCAACAGAAATATGATCTAGTCTAATGAAAGCATAAAGTGTTCATGTAAGTTCCTGCTTTGTAGAAGGTCTTACTCTTGTTTTGAGGTCAGAAAGAATAATATCATAGCATAGTTTATCACTGATAAGAACACAGGCTGCAAAAGTGAAGTTTTATGGTGGCTTTGTCATCTTGTATTCTGTCACCATCTGTTTGTGGCTGCATCCATCTCCATATCTTGAGAGATCAACAAACTGTGATTCTGTAAATTCCACAAAATTCAAATTTTGAACCTGCAGCCACACCAGGAACAAGAATTACCTGAGATGGAATTTGTCCTAAATATGGGTGTTTACAGACTGCACAAGTCAAAGTGTTATTGCATTGAAGTACTTGGAAGCCTTTTCTAGCCAAATGCATTCCCTCCCTAGAGCGAGTGGAAGGGGAGGGCCACCCTGTAGTCTTCTGAGACTGTTTATTCAAAGTAGTAATACAGGAAAGCCATAGCCTTCAAAGTGAGGGAAAGCATTTTGTTGCTTTTAAAGTAGCCATATTCTGGATGGGAGTTTCAAATGGTACAATTGTCCTTTCAGAAAACCAATCTTCACTGTTTTCTTCTTTCCTTGTTTTCTGACTGGCTGGTGCCTCACGGTGGACTGGTAGTTAGATGCAAATACTTCCAGCTGCAAGCTCAGTATTCATTGCCTGTGTACACTTTTTACTTGAAACACCTTGTGTACCTGTACAAGGCTACAAAGAGCTTAATTTGCTTGGCTCTGGAAGAAGATAATGCAAGGAGGGAATAAGTCAGCTGGGAGTTAGGTTCTTGTTCAAATGCGCAATGGAAGAATTAAATCTAATTTTCCGGTTCTAGTTAGAGCTACTTTTGATAGCAAAAGGAAGTTTTCCTGCAGAAAGAATCAGTGTTTTTTAAAGCAGTTACTGGAATTTCTGCCATCATATCAGTGCTTTCACTGTACAAATATGATAGTTTTAGCAATCTTGTCCACTTTCATATATCCTTACTATGGTGGTTTGGCACCATCACTATACTGAAAACACTCAGTTTGCTTCTTTTTGTATGTCCGTAGTATCCCTGGTTTCAGTGAGACTCCAGTAAAAAAAGCTAAACCATGAACAAATCTAGAATAAAAGGATTAGGGTATGCTCTTTAGAACAACAACACTTTAAATCTTAAAGATTCTAAATTCATTAAAATGGCTACCTGATACCTTTCATTAAACTTTAAAGGTACAGAATTTGATCTAAAATAGTCTATTTCCTATTTACTTATTTACCCTCTTCTAATCTTTAATCATAAAATTACTAATTTGAAATTCCAAGCAAATTTATTCCAGCTGATAAAGTACCTTAAATGCTTTATTCCTTTTTGTATTTAGGTAATCTAGATGGAAATCCTTGTGTTTCTCTGCAGTTTTCCTTCAGCAGGTGCATTTCCTTTGTTTCCAGTCTCCCAGTGCAGAATCATGGGCTTTGTTTTATAGGCAGAACGAACCCACTTGGCATCAGGAGCAGTGAACACATTGCAGATTTATGCCTGTGGGTCAGACGTCGATGGCTGTTTGGGGCTTCTTTCTTATTTATTTGGCAAGTGTAGTAGCAGCTGAGAACTTCAGCTATAAAAAATCCACAGCAACAATAGTGGATTCCCAGCCCATGCAGAAGGATTGGAGAATGTAATGCTGAATGCACAGAGGTGGCTCTTGTCTCTCTTGGCCTGATGCCAATCATGTGTCCTACCTGGCTGAACCTATGACCTTTCCAAAGTACTGAGATTTCATGTGATGAGCATAGCTATTACTTTTCGGTCTGAGGTACCTTCTGCTATCTGACAAAATAGCAGGCATTTCATACTTTTTTCATGCAACAGGCATGAATTGTCTCTGATAAAAAGTGCTTCCAAAGAGAATATTCCTTTGAAAGCAGGCTGCTGTTTCCCAGGGGTGAAATAAGTGATACTGGTTTCGCAGAGCAGTGGAAAGTACTATGCTGAGAGGGAGAAAAAAGTACAAAGGAAGCACTCCATTCAAACCTGTAAATTCACCACAAACATCTCCTGCAAAGGGAATCTAAAATGCCTTCCTCTGTTGCAGACCCAATAATAGCTGACGATCGTTGTTTGTCCCCTGTCAGACTCTTCCCTGGCTCTCTGAGCACTCCAGCCTGCTTACTGTACCCCTTTCCTGTCCCCAGCTGCAACCAAACCTTTTTTAGGTCAGGCATTACTTTTTATTTGCTTTCATACAGGGCACACCTGTCTGCTGCACATGACTGCTTGTCTCTGTTATAAATCTACTTATATGAAAATGCTTGATCTGAATCAGTTTCGACTCTTGCTGCAGATGTAAAAGCTTAGGCTTAACACAGCAACTGCCCAAAGCTAAGCACAGTGTTTCGTTTCAGATGCAGTTCTGGACTGGAATTGTACAATGTCGGCTTGGGTTTGTATTGTTGTTAAGAGATTTCTGTGTGATTTGTACTTCCATGTTGCTGTCTTTTCTAGGGGAATGTTACTTTCTTTGTACAGTCTGCAGGCAAAGCACACTGACTGACTGCTTTTCAGTGTTACTCCACGCTGTACTTCGTGCCAGGCATGTGCCTAGAGGAAGCTGCAAAGCCACTCAGAGGCTAACTCTGTGTGGCTTAAGGAGGGGATAATTTAACCGTACTGGCTACTTCTTTTGAAGCAAACTCACTGATTTCCTAGAACTTTTTTCTTCCATTAGAAATGATTACTGCCCCAGAAAGCAAATGTTTCAAGCTGGTATCAGCCTGTGGCTTCTTTCCAGGAAAGATGGTGAATGAGATGATAGTAAGGGGAAGATATTGTGTAATGTGTTGGTTGTGGGGCTTGAGCTCTGCAGAGAGAGAGAGAACTGCCCCTGTGTCTGTGAATGTCTTCCACATCTGACTGTGGAAACTTGCAGCAGCAGCAATCATACTTCCATTGATTGTGCACCCTCAGTACGAGGAAAAAAACTGCTGGGAATGAGCGATCTCCATCAATCTAATTAAGAAAAAAAAAATTGCCATCACGTTCCTTTTTTATTTTCAGATCACTGATAATCTAAGCCTGCCCATACAAACATGGCTTACCTTCAGATATTAAAGTTTTATGTCATTCTTCACACTTCCAATTAAACATTTCTCTCCATTTTCTCTCCTTTCCATCTTTGTCTTACAGGTATAAATTTTAAAATGCCTCTGATGGGAAAAAGTAAATACTGCAAGCCTTGTCCTCAGCAACCCCCTCTGGTTCCTGGACCCCTTCCACAGTTAAAATGAGCGGACTGAGAGCAGAGTGAAAAGCATCTTCCTGCCAGCGCTTTACTTGGTTGAGGGCCCTCCTTTCACAGAGAGGACATGAGTGCACATTACTTTATTTTTTTTGTTTGGGAAAGGCTTCAGTCAGTACTGTTTATTCATTTACTCAGGCTCTTCATCTTGTTAACATTAGCCTGGCAGCTAAAGAGTCAGGCAAAGCTGTCTGGCTGATACTGGACTCTGTGTCACTTGCATGTTTAGCTCCTCAAAGAAGAGAAAGAGGAGAGCTGGGTGAATCACTTTGTTTTGCATTTTTGGATTGCCTAAAAGGTGTGAAAGGGCTGGTGTTCTTGTTTCTAGTTATCGGCATAAATGCATATTTAACCTTTTTTATTAATGTTTTGTTTTACATTGACACAAGGATTTTGTTTGTAGCTAGGCACATGATGATTTGTCCTGCAGTCTTTGCTCTCAGTGCTTGAAATCCACATGGAAGTGAATTTCTAGCAAGTGAGAAAGAGCTCATCATTTAGAAAGTGCTGAGAAATTAGATAAGCAGGCTGTTAAAATAGTGGTAAAGGACCAGATTCAAGTAGAGTGGTAAGCTTTTCAACATCTCGTCTAGCGGTTTAAATATAGCTTTAAAAAAGTAGAGGCCTGTTCTTTAACTTCCTAGAATAATGTCATCAGGTGGTTATTAAACAGCATACTGAAAAGGTGTTAAAGCTAATCAGATTAAATCTCTTCCTCCTGAAGCCAGAAAGCAGCTGTTCTTTTAAGACACCTGAGTTGTGTGATCACCTTAATAAATAAAACTTAGTGGAGCTTGAAATAAAGGCCGAATAACAGAGAAACTGAAGCACCCTCTGCTGATATCATTAGCAATGAATGGGGTCTTCACCCATGAATCTTCTGTCCTATTCTAACTGTCCCCTGCTTATGCTGCTATTTCTCTGCCTGGAATGAGTCCTTAAACCAGAATTACTTGGATGTCTATAAATTCAGTTTTCCTCCTAGTGAATATGAGGAGGAGAAAGCTTTTCTGCTTGTAGGCAAATTACAGATTGCAAATAGTATTTTTTCCCTCGGTACTCATAGTACTGCTGTATGATAGAAATGGTCTTGGTGCCCTTCAGAATTTGGAGGAGTTGCATAGGGAGAGTCAAAGGCCTGTTGTAACCCACACAGGCAAATGCAGTTCCCAAGGGTTGAGCTTATACACACTTGCATGTGGCCATGCTCTCCTATTGGCAATATTTCTATTGTACTGAGCAATTGAACCTATTTCTGGGTCTTCTGTGTGCTTGTTATTACTTTATTTTCTTCTTTGTTTTGAGATTAGATAGATCTGACTCTCAGCTTCCTATTTTTGAAGAGCTGACCATGCATAGCATTTTTATATCAAGGATAAAGGAGTTGCCAATCCTTCTCAAGATCTGAGTCTGGAGGTTGGTGAAGGAGCTGTGTTTGATTGTTCTGCTGCTAGTCACTGAGAATATTTTATTTCTGTTTTGTCTTTTGTACCTCGCAGAAGAAATCCATAGAATACAGATGACAAGTAAATGTAAAAAGCATTTTTGGTATTAAATGTGTTTGCAGCAGGGTTTTACTCTGCAAAATATGGCCAATGTGTTTACAACTCTGTATAAGGCACTGCTAACAGGTATGAGGATTCTGTTCTCTAATGTAAGCGTATGCTCGTCTCTTTTATATCTGAAAAATGTTGTATTATTCTTCTCTTTGCCCCACACCCTCCAACCAGCATGCTCCACACTCCCCGATCCTCCTTCAGGCAAAATGTTCTCTCTGATAGCAAAACCATAAGCCCCAGAGACCATTAGCACAATTGGAGAAATACTTTGGGACTCTGGAGGCGTGCAGGGACATCATCCAATGCACTTGAGTATTTTTACTCACTTAGTTTCCTGGACTGGCCTCAATGTAAGGTTGAGGGCTATTAAAGTTAAAAATGTTATTTGTGTGAGGTCCTGGTCTTGACTGAACAAACTAAAGCAGGAATGCTCAAATTATTGTAGCATGGATTGTGACTGCTGCCCAAACACACTTTTTTTTTTTTTTTTGCCTTGTCTAGAGGTATCGGGATGTCGTAGGTCAGCCTCTGAAGGTCATTCCTCAACAGAGTTTAATTCTTATATACCAGGCTATTTTCCCCATGTGGTAGAACATACTATGGCTTCAGTTACAGGCATCTGTTCTTCCTTTTGTTTTCCTTTAATTTCCATATATATTTGTTTGGTATTACCTGAGGAGAAACATATTGCTCGGTGGCTTTTCAAAATACACAAGCTGTATAGTTACATAAAGTAGTAAATTTAGCTTGTCCAAGCTGACAAATGCATTTGTTTGTATCTTGTGGTTTTGTGTGCATTCGGCTGTCGAGCATGAAAATTGCACAGCCTTCAAGTTCCAATAAAGATGCTTCTGAAGTATGTCTGTGCCTGCCAGAACAGATGTTGGGTCCTGGTCTGACCTTGTCAACTAAGTGAGCCAGGTTGCCCCTCACTTTGTTTAGACCTTAATACCACTAGCTAACACCAAATCAATCTGTCTTATTTGGCATATGACTGAATTGTCAGGAACACAGGAGAAATGATCCCTGCTGCCAGGGAGTATTGGGGCAGAGGCATGTTTTGGGACATCTTCTTTCAAAGTGGGTAGTAGAAGAAATAAAATTATGTATTCTTTACACAAAATATTATCCTAAAAGGTGTAATGGGGGCTTTTGCTGTTGGCTTTTCAGCCCCCTAGACTGGGTGTCCCACAACTGATGCGATGGGCCCGGATATAGTTGAAGAATTCAGAATTTTAGCTCTGGAGAAGTTTTGTTTATCCGAAGTATGGACTACAATGACAACTACTTGTGATTGCATTTGCCAAGGATGGCTAATGTAATCTCAAATAATAAACTCAGGTAAAACATAAAAACAGAGGGATAAATGCTTCCTGTTGGAGATATAAAAGATAACTGAGTGGAAGACTCCTGGTGACTTCAGTATTCATTGGATCAAGTCTGGAGATCTGTTGCCTGATTCCGTTTTGTCCAGCGTTGTTGCTAACTACCCCCTCATGAATAGCTTTAGGAAAGTATTGTCAGATGGTGAGCACAGATCAGATGCATGTACACTTTTTACTGATGTTTTTTTTTAAGAATAATTTGTCCAAAGCTTAGCAGTGATTTTCTCCTCTTGTTGGTTGAAGGTGGGGGGAAAACCTCCTTACACAGTAGTTGTTTGGGTTTTTTTGCCTCAAATCAACCAGTTCTTATTAGATGTGAGCAGTTGCCTCCATCACAGCTGATTTGTTTGCATCAAATTATTTTTTTTTCATTGCTGGTGGGGAGCAAAGGGAGCTCCCTAGACCTACATTCAACGACATGAGCAAGGGTGTTCATTCCAACCCATATATGTCTGTGGTTCTCAGTAGCCCTTCAGTATTATAAAACTTACAGCAGCTATTGGATAACGTAAGTTGGTTTTGAACACACAACTGTCTCGTCATGCTTTGTCTTTTGATCTTGGAGCAGGGCTATTGGCACAGAAGGAATTCCCCAAAATTACTTCTGTTTTCAATGTTTTAGTTGTGGGGGTCTCTGCTAGAAAAGTTCAGTGTCTGGATATGGATTTGTCCAAGCTGTCATTCAGCCTTTGTGCCAACTGATGCACTGACTGTGAGTATCTACAGGTGTGAGGGATTTAATTCCACATTTTCAGGCTGACACTCCACAAGGGAGTGGCTAAGGCCAGAGATTTGCTGTAGGATAAGCACCTTATGTTCACAGTGCCATCTGGTCAGCCTCTGAAAGCATTACCAGAGAAATCAGGTCACTATGTGCTTGTGAGAGATCCTAAAGTGAACATGACTTGTCTATATTCTGCAGCCTGACATATTTACAAAAGTCACAAGAAGCTGTCATACCAAGCCCAGTTTCTGTCAGAGACTCAAACTGCACCCAGGATGTTAGTTCAAGAGCTGATTAGTTCCAGCTGGCAGTATGGCACAGATACCCACAGATGATGATTTAAACCTTTTATAGGAGGCATTCAAGCCCAAGCATTCAAAAGTTCAGTGCACAAAATGCCTGTTCAATGGATGATTGTGACTGACTGCCCACTAGGCACTTGTACAGTCTCTTAGCTGTATTAATGTGCACATGCATTTGTGTTAAGTGTAGTGCAGTCAAAGCAACTAAAATATCCTGGCTAATAGGATCTCCAAGTCTAAAAACTAAAGAGCAACAGGGTTTCCCTCACCTGACAGGCAAGATGGCACTTAGAAATTGGGATAGTGAAGAAGAGTAGCTTTCTGCAGGGTTCTGTGATGTTGTTTGGTCATCAGCATTGATCCCAACCTCAGAGGAAAAAAGGCACATTCCTGAGGCATCATTCAGTTAATCTGTAGCCCATACAGCTTGCCTTCTGAGAAATCAAATCTCGGTAGCATGCTCTTAAAATCCGTTCCCAAAACTGAAGTGCACTGGAAAATGCTGTCTTTGCCAAGGAGGTTCTCAAAACAAAACTTCCTGTATGTACGGTTGCAAAGCCCTATGTCACAGTCTGTGCTAGCTGTGTGGCGTGTTCACTGAGTAATGCTAAAACCTATTTGCATCCTGGAATTTTCCCCAAGAGACCAATATACCTGGGAAGAAAGATGTTTTCATACCAAAAAAGGTGAAGAAGTCCATCTGTTTACAAATGCTATCAGAGAAAGAGTGAGATAGATGAAAACGAGATTCTGAATGAGATGAGATGCAGCAGTGTCTGCAAGTCCCTCTTTAAAGCATTCTTTTCGATTCACTGGCTTTCCAGTTGTTAACTTTCCATTACTTGGGAAACTAAATTATGGCAATTGTCACTGGGCTCTTATCTTGAAGTTTTAATGTACCAAGGTTAAACAATTCAGCATTATCCTTTGACTTAGTTAAATATATACCACTATTGCTGCTTTCTTCTGCAAAAGTCTTCAGGTGAGAGATTGATGAAAAGAGAGATTAAAAAAAAAAATTATCTGAAGGTATGTCTAGCAAAGTACTATGTGCATGGTTGACCTTAACCTCATCAACTGTACCTTTGGCGTTCTTTGAAAGGAACTCCCCTAGATTTCCACTAATTTAAGTCAAGACTCAACAGTTTTCAAAACAGATCCTTAAGTCTGAGAAGTGAAGTCAACCTGCTCTTCATAGTTTTATTATAAAATGTGATTTGCACCTCTTCATGTCTGTTAAACAAAACTTTCTCTCTACTTCCTTCGTCAACTTTCTTTACGTGCTTTCTTCTGTTCCTAGACATGATTTTACAGTTTTTTGTGCCAAGTTTTCCTCATTAGCTGTTCTCATTGACTAGAAAAGTCATCTTTTGTCTCTTGACATGATGGTCCCCCATCCATTCTTTGTCTATGTGGGATTGTATCTCAGAGAAATTCCTCTGCTCTCTGAATTTCCCCAAGTTTTTCTCCTTGTGCTAAACTATTTCAATTTGACTCCATGAATTTCTGTCCATGAGACTGACTGGAATGCACAATGCCAAAAAGACATGATATAAAATGGTGCTACATTACATTTGCTGTTTCCAGACATTATTTTTGTACTAAGGTGGTTTCAACTACAGGATTTGAACATCTGGTTCAAGGCACCATATCATCATCTTAAAGTCACAGTATGAGCAGGGATTTTTCTATCATTTAATTTGTATTAAATTTATATTGCAGCCTTCACTGCTCAGTTACCAAATGTAGAAGTCTGTTCCCAGATATTTCATTCGTTTCTCAAATTAACATCTATTGTTGAGATTCTTGCTATGTAGTTCTATTGATTTATTTTATTGACAGATTGTTGTAAAAAAAAAAAATCAAATAAGCACAGTACTTTGACATAAAGTACTTGAAGGTGTGGGAGGAGATGGTAAGAGCACAGTGCTCATAGGTAGAGTTAATAGCCAGGAACAGCCAATCCCTGGGCTCTAGCTAGGCTAGACTACTTGTTTTGAGAACCAGCATACATATGGGACTGTTGACTGTAGAAATCTCTCCAGGCAAAGCCTAGGTATTTCCTGAAAGGTGTATGTGGGAATAGAGTGACAATCTCACACATTTTTGAGGTAAGACAAATCACCTCAAAGCTGAGTATTTAAGCATCCTGTTATAGACAGAAAATTTGTTGAAATATATCCTGCTTTCTAGGTTAAGGACAAGTACTGCTTTGGTGTAAGGCTGCCTGGATATTCAGATTTCCTCTTGTTGCAGCAATCAAAGGCAAAGGCTGAGGTATGCCCTGTCCAGTTGGATCTCCCAGATCCTAACAAGGTAAGCACCTCAGCGTTTAGTCCGGTTTGAGAGTTGCTGAGTTGTGGGATTCCCTTTTGAGAATGGTTAAGGTATTCACCTGCATTCCCAAGAGAGGTCATAGGAAGACCCATCTGCAACCACGGTGTCATGTCTTTACCTGAGCAAAATCCAGGGACTGTGCCAGCCACTGTGGATGAAGTGCTGGTCTCTGGCGAGGGCTTTAGTTCACCTGTAGTCTTTGCATTCATGCCATTCCTGTATGGAACAGCTGAGTTTGGTTATACATGGCAGTGAAAGGAGCATGTTTAACTTTCATATATCACCTGGTTCAACAAGTGATATTACTGCCTTCTAAGCAGGGCACCTATGCAGTGATGTCCATGGCATGCACAGCAGCCAGAAGATTTATGGGGAGAACACAAGCATTTTATTGCTCTGCCTTGACAAGTCTTGTTATTTTTCTCAGCCACACCAAGTAAACTATAAAATCTTGCTTCATTTGTTATTCACACCCCAACTCTGAGTTATATGTACAATTTTTACAGGCAAAGCGATGAACTATACTAGTTCTTCCATAAACAATTTGGACTGTCTGGCTGCTGCTAAATGGTGTCTTTCACACAGATCTATGCCATGCTTCATGGCTCCACATCCATCAGAGATCATGCTGCCGAAGTGAATGTAAGCTATCTAAATATACCTGGATATTCTAGGGACTATTTGTTCTTTTTCTATCCCTGTCAAAACAAAATGAGGAGAGTGATATGTAGCTTCCAAAGAAGCAAGGTTACTGAGTTGTAAATGGATTTTGCAGTGGTCTTTAAAAGCCTCTAAGCTAGTAAAATGGCTTAGCAGAAACTTTGATTACTTAGCAGCTGTGGCAAATATTCTTCTTTCCCGTTACCTGCAGTGCCCTTTTTGCAAACATTGTAGAACACTCTGTGGCAGACTACAACCAGCAGGAGCCATATCAGAGATGAAGCACTGGGAGAGATACTTCTTTTTCCCAGGAATTCCCCAAACCTCTGCTGCCACTCACAGTGAATGACGGTAACTAATGATAAATCATGCAGGCAAGTGCACTGGCATTTTTGTTTTGCAGACTAGCATTTTTTTCTGAGGGGATGAAAACATTGTCTCTTTACATATCTGGGAAAAAAAACCCACCACAGTTTGTTGAGAAGCACTTTGACATCTCTTTGAAAGTTACTGTGGAAATGCTAAAATTGCTAGATGTTTGGCATCTGCTCTCCCTCTGTTTTCCTCCCATTGTCATTTCTTAATTCCTTTGGAGATAAGGGCATCACAGCTATGGTTCCCTCATGACAGCATTGTACGAAACTGTAGTATGACATTAAATGTATAGTGGTATGTGGAATAATAGGGCTGTCTGACCTCACAGAATGGTGTTATTCAGTTTTTTAAGAGCACTTTGTCTTAAGGAGACCTGGGTACTTCCAGTTCTTAGACCATTACTTTGGCATGTGTGCTCTGCTGCCTGGGTAACTTTTATTGATTCCTGATGCAGTACAGTGAGTCATTTCTCAGTTTGTGCATAGCAAAAATGCTATCAGAAGTCCAGTAAACTGAGGCCCACAGAGAATGAAAATTGGTTTTATTTAGGTATACATGTGAAGGTTGGCATTTAAAATATTTCCCCATCAAGAGAAGATTCTGGTCCAAGTCAGCTATATCAGGCCATTTAAGGAGTTAGGGACAGGAAAATCTGATATTATTTTGTGCCTTATAAAATACTCACCATACATACCTCCATAATTTAGTCTCGGTCTGTGCATGCTTAAACAATAAAGTGAGTATTTCCTCCTTCAAGGTGTGTCTTGTAACTTCACAACACTTCGCTAGCAATTACTGGAAAAGTACTAGTACTACTAACTTCTAGCTTTTGCTGGCAGTGGGAGTAAACACAGGTAAATGTTTTTACTGTAGGTAGACTTCCATTTTTGGTTCATTTTTTTAGAAAGCTCTTGCCTTCAGATTTGGTCATGATTATAAAGTGCCTTTTCACAGGTATGAGATTGTGTATGGATGTGATTTTGTACCCACTCCCTTAGGAAACCTTGCCATCCATTCGGAAAAATATGAGAAGTTTCTTGCTATATTTATTGCTTTGTATGTCAAGTGTATATGGATACAAGAAAAAAACCTGAAAGAAATTTAAAACTTAGCATGAGGATGTTACATATATCTAGAGATGTGAATACATATCCCACGCTCAGGAATGGGGCTACCCCAAAACGTTTCGGGCCAGAAGAATTATGGTTATTCAGGGACATATTTTTCTTTCCGTTAATTTATTCAGTAATCCTTCACCAGTGTCTGACAATATGAAGCTTTCTTGGCTTATGGAGACCTGGGTGTGGTGCTGATAAGACAGCCAAGAGTGCCTGGGCTGGGGACAGCATGCCTGTGGAAGGGACGCTGGTGTGACACCTCTGTAGCTCCTCATGCACCACTGCCCTCACTGCTAGAGGTTTCTGCGTAATCATACTTGAACAGGTGCGTCCAGGCTGTGACAGTGCTTCATCAGAGGGGCAATGGGGGAGGTGCTTACCAAGAGAAAAAAACGTACATTCCAAAAGGCAATGGAGACTAGCTTTGCTCTGGATCAAATATGAGATCAGGCTGTGAGGTGGGGGGGCACATGCAGAGTGAAACGTGATAAGCAGGAGACCGCAGAGCTGAGAGATTTGTGATCTTGATTTCGCTGGCTTTCCTGCTTATTCCAAATGAAGTTACTCCCTTCTCTCTTTCCTCCTCTGCTTCCATTGCAACAAAGAGAATACCCACTCCTCACAAGTGGCTGGAGCAGGGGGGTCCTGACAGTAAGAGTCAGTACAGCAGGATGGAAAACTGAGTTTTTCTCCCTGGAAAGGGCGGCGGGGGGAGAGTTCATGTTTGCATTCCCCCTGAAATTTTCAGTTTCTCTGTGGAATAATATTAAGTGCAATAATTATGTAAAAAGTTAAAATATTTCTAATCAGAATATGGTTTTACAACAGTATGAACATTTTCCAAAGAAAGAAGATGAAAATGTTTAAGGTCAAAAACTAATTTCCATGTTAGAAAAACATGGTTAATGGAATTTTTTTTACTGATCCTAATAATTAAGATACTTTGTCAAAGGCCAAGAGAAAAGTTTCTAATTTTAACGTGTGATTCTTACTTTATAAGCTCTTCGATTTATTTATAGACATAAGGGAGTAAATGTAGATCACATACAGTCTAAAAGTGTATGCAATTCTTAAAAATTACAAATAAGTCAAACCAAAATAGTTGCCTTCCAACACTGAGAAGTAACCAAATACCAGAAAACCTACCTCTTGAAAGGAAACTGAGCCTTCTGATTACAGATTTTTGTTTTGCCAAGATTTTCTGCACAGGGTAACGTGCTACATCTTGCCTGAAGAAACCACAGTTTGGGTGCACACTTTAATTGTTTGTTTGCCCAAAATTTCAAAAGCAGCAAGCCACATTGGATGCTTCTGTCATAATGCTTGTAGTCAGATGCTTGTAGCCACCTCTCTAAATATTGGTTTTCCTTTCCATGAATGAGGAATGTTTTTCTTCTGTTTTGTGGGGAGTATCTTCATGAACCAGTTGAGTTACCAGTTTTCTTCATAGTACATGTTTTATTAAACCAGATATAAGGAAGACATTTTTTACAATGAAGGTGGTGAAACACTGGCACAGGCTGCCCAGAGAGGTGGTAGAAGTCCCATCCCTGGAAACATTCAAGGCCAGGCTGGATGGGGCTCTGAGCAACCTGCTCTAGCTAAAGATGTCCCTGCTCACTGTAGGGGGGGTGGACTAGATGATCTTTGAAGGTCCCTTCCAGCCCAAACTATTCTATGATTCTATCCTGGATTTTACCCTTCTCGTGTATACTGCTGAGGTTTAGCATAGCTCAGTGGAGCTGCAATATAGAAAAAGGTGTGTAGACAGCTGAGTTACAACTCAGGCTGTTCTTTGAACTCCCCAAACGAAACAGTACAGTATTGCTTTCAGCTTTCTATTACTGAGCTGAGAGAGGTTTATACATTTGACCAAGATCATTAATGATCACATCACTATCTTTTGATGACTTTAATGTGAATTTTGTGCTCTTGGGCTGATTATTTATAGACTGTTTGTGTTAGAAATTAAAACTGAACTTAGACCCCCATGAGTCAGAACTGTAACAATGAGATCATTTTCCTTTCACATATAAAAGTGTTAAAGTCATTCAATTATTAACACGAGAATAACAGTGAGAGGGAGAAAGAGGTGTTTATTGGCTTGCATTTGAATCCTGCAGTACTATAAAAAATTCCAAGTAATTTAAACAAATTTGCATATCTCAAGTGATGGGAGTGGCCTGTGGAGAGATGCATAAACTCTTACATAGGATGTGGCGTACTTGTTCTAATAACAGGGAGGATCAGAATTTGGTGATCATGACCAAGGGCTCGAGCATGTGTCTCTGATTAGATTTAATCACCAAAACACGGAGCTGTTTCTCTTTTGCTGTTCCTACTGTGCAATGGTATTGTGAGTCTGCTTCCCTCTTATAGTTGGTAATTCAAAATACAGGGACAGTGATGGACAGTGAAGACATCTGAGGGACTCTCTCTCAGGCTCTCCTCTCCTGCCATCAGACTGGCTCGGTGGATCCCCCAACACTTCCCATAGTTTCTTTCAGCAGCCAGACAGAAGGTATGGTGCTGTGCTAGGAAAATGCAAAGGGTGGCTAGTGTAAAAATCTTCACCACCAATACCTGAATTGGTCATAGACAGTTGTTCCTGGATTTTCACCATCATTTGTACTCTGTAGTGATGAAAGTTGGTGGAGAGTGATGATGTGCCCTGTATCACAGAATCACAGAATGGTAAGTGTTGGAAGGGACCTCTGGAGATCATCTAGTCAGACCTCCCTGCTAAAGCAGATTCACCTAGAGTAGGTCGCACAGGATCGCATCCAGGTGAGTTTTGAATATCTCCAGAGAAGGAGACTCCACAACCTCCCTGGGAAGCCTGTACCAGTGCTTTGCCACCCTTAATGTAAAGAAGTTTTTCCTCATGTTCAGGTGGAACTTCCTGTGCTCCTGTTTGCGCCCATTGCCCCTTGTCCTGTTGCTGGGCACCACTGAAAAGAGCCTGGCCCCATCCTCTTGACACCCACCCTCTAGGTATTTATAAGCATTGTTAAGGTCCCCTCTCAGTCTTCTCTTCTCCAGGCTAAAGAGCCCCAGGTCTCTCAGCCTTTCCTTGTAGGAGAGATGCTCCAGTCCCCTCATCATCTTAGTAACCCTCCACTGGACTCTCTCCAGTGGTTCCCTGTCTCTCTTGAACTGGGGAGCCCAGTAGAAATCATTTCTCAGTCCTTTAGGGGGGGAGATTTTGAGGGGGAGGAATTCTGTAGTTTGGACAGTTGAATGTGTTTTGTTTTATTTGTGGTAGGAGCTGCACGTTTAACTTCGTTTCAACTGTCTGCATATACTGACTCAGTTCACAGTGCTGAAACAAAGAACACTGTGACTCCCTCCCCAGGTCCCAGCCAGAGAGCAAATATCCACGCAACAGGTGCGTTTGTTACATTTACTTGACCTTAGCATGTCCTGCTGCTGTTAAGAGGTTTGGAGAACAGCTTGGACAATTCTTGCTCTCACCATGCTGCAGGACTTGCTCATGAACTGACCCTGCGACCTAGTGAGCTATGGTTACAGCTGTGTCAAACTCAGCGTTGTTAGGGTGTCCCTCTGTTACCTGTGGTGTGTGTGGAAGGCTCACCCTGCTCCCCTTTCTTGGCTTTCAAAGCTAAATAAGAACTTCCCTATCACATTCAAAGGTGTGAGTTTTGAGAAGGGTCTTGAAAATGGCTGAGGCTCCACTTATCTCCTTCATGGCTATTGCATCGAGCAGTTCTGAGTGAATCGCTCTGTGTAGACTGCCTCCATGTATTGATAGTAACTCCCACAGCCCCTCTTAGCATGTGATTTAGAGAGGGAAGGCCAGAGTGTAATTTGAACTCTTTCAGCACATGCTGAGTGTGCAGCACTTTTTATGTTGAATTTAAATGCATTAAAAAAATGCTGAATATTCCTCTCCAAGGTAACGCTTAATGTCATATGCACCCAGAATTGGAGGATAAGCGTAGGAGAAAAGAGTAGCTTTAGCTGTTATTATATGAATGTGAACTTTATTACTTATCAATACTCCCCAGAGTCTAGAACAGAGGGGTTTTTAACTCCAGTGGAAGCAATCTGAAGACTGTACATAATTAATACAAAGCAAAGCAGGATGGTGGAAGATAATTTAATCTCTGTTATTTCTTTAATTTTATTTTTCTCTCTATTTTGAAATTGTGAATGCATGTAAGCATCTGAAAACTGATTGAAATGCAACTCGTGAAAACTTTCACATTGATATGCCAAGCAGGCATTCCCCAGGTAGGCAGCTCTAATGTGATTACCCTGAGGTGGAAGGGCCACCCACAACACAGATAGAGTAATTCGTCTCTGTGCGGGCTCAGTCTTTGCCCTCTCTGCTCAAACTGCCAGCACGGGTGTCAGTGGGGGCCAGCTAGGATGCCAGTGACTTGCTCATTGCCAGCTATGAACAGGTCTCCTCTGATCCCTCCAACAGGGGAAACCCTGAGCTCGTAGTGATATTGTTGCATAGTGTGAGGGGCTGTGGTCTTGTGGCATCTTATGTGCCGTTTCAGTTGTTAGCGTCTGTTGCCAGTTCTAGTCTGGCATATGTTTTGGGTTGGGCTTTGGGATTCGACTCAAGAACAGGTGTCTTGGTGGTGCCCGTGATTCCCATATTCAGGGATGTGGACAGAAAAAGTACACTCTCAGTACTGGTGGAAGCCCGTATCTTGTTAGACATACCTGATTAAGGAAGACTGCTAGCCTTAGGCTTAAACTGGGGTTTAGGGCTGAGAAAACTAAACATGTTGGGGCCTAGGTTTTTCTAAGATTCTGGGAGGTTCAGAGAGATAAGAGGGCAGGAGCTGGCTGGGGGGTGTGTGTGGTTATTTTTGTGTCTGGCCTCTGTGCCTTGGAAGGTTCTGGTTTTGGTTTTGATTTGGTGTATGGGTTTGTGCTGGAGGAAGAGAAGCTTCCACAGCTCAGGGCATCCCAGGGGCCTTCACAATGGACAAAACAGCAGTTACAGCCATGCTGCACTGGTACTGGTACACCCAAGCTGCTGTCAGAAGGGGCAAAGCCTGCAAAAATATTCTATTATTGTAGCATACTTCAACATAAAAATTCAGGTTGTCTAACAACCCTAGTAAATATCGCTAGTCAGTGACCCAAACCCAGAACTTTTGTTCTGAAAATATTAGATCTTTCTAGATTCGTTTTCATACTGAATAGTGAACAGAACACCCTGGGAAACAAATTGGTTCAGATCAGATGGGTATTTTTCATTCTTCTTTTATATTTCTTGATGCTCAATATGCTAAAAATATATAAAATAGAAAAGTTTCTTCTACATAGAGAGAGGGATCCTTCCATTCCTAAAAACTGTTGGAACAATATATTGCTCTCCTGAAACCCTATCCTGCCCCTTTTCTTCCCAAGGAGAAAATTCATCAAAATCAGCTGTACTAGCTTTGATCAAAGCATATTTTCTGACAGAAAAAAACACTCTGTCAGAGTGTTGCTGTGTTAGGTATATATCTGAGGGTGCACAGACACATATTAGCTAGGTTTTCAAACTCTAAGGGGATTAAGAGCTCAAACTCATTGAAATTCATGAGGAGTGAGGCATTTTGCTTCCTTGGAGATGCAGGCCCTAGAGATTTAGATCCCCAGGGGACACAACCAGAGGAACAGACAGCTATTAACTTTGACAAGAGCTCTCTATCACTTGTTCTAGGAAAATACTTTACAGAAAAAAGTGCATTGTTATTTCGGGATTGAGGAGGCAGGTGAGGACATGTAGATGCTATTTATGTTAAATTTTGGGCACCATGCAGGTGCATTTCTGTGATTTTATCAGTGGTTTAATATTATTGTTGACAGTGGTGGTATGGTTAAACCTGTGACAGGGATTACATCTATATCCATCTTCTATATGTGTATCCTTTCCCACACAATTTTTGGCTTCAGATCACCATATTGTGAATTTAAATGCACTAAAAATACATTTATTTTTCTTAGTTGCCTGCTGCAGGTTCCCCTGGTTCCCCTGAGCTTTACAGGCCACTGCTGAAGTCCCACATTGATTCAACATGGAGCTTTTGCAAACACTGCTCTACAAGAATGGTCCTACAGGACTGGTCTGGCAGGAGATAGTTAGAAAAGGTCAAGATGACAAAAAAGCCGTCCCCTGATTTAACTTTCAAGCTTCTGGCAGGTGGTAATTTACTGCCTTACTGAGACAGGGTTTGCATCAGTATCATCACATTTGCTAGTCACCAATGAACCTAATCTTCATTAATTTGTCTAATCTGTTTTGGAGCCTTTTTAGGCTTTTGCTCTCTCTACCATTCTCTGGCGAATTCCACGATGGATGGCAAGTTTTGTTAATATTGTGCACAACAGTTTTACTTCTACTCTGCTGGGAGCCTTACAGTTGGTTTGTTCTGCAGGCAGAGTTGTCCTCCCGGTCGCACCATAGGTCCAGGGGAACCTGAAGGTGCAGAAATGCCGCTAGCAGCACGGGAGCATCACAGCTCTGCATCTGCAGCAAAGACTTCTCTCCCACGGCACCATTTGTTCACCCTGCAGTTTCAGCAGCCAGTGGGTAAGGTATGCTGTGAATATGCAGCAGGATCTAACTGCCAGCTCCCTCTGTAGGAAAAATACATGGAAACAGCAGCAGAGCTGCAGGAGCCCTGGGTGCAGGGACGGGCTACCAGGGCGCATACAGTCAGCACCAGCCTCAAGGGGCTCTGCCAGGAAGGAAATGTAGCTTCTGTCACAATTTAAAGCATTGCAATGGAGAAGTCTTTGACTGATTAATTTCTTAGACATTTATTTCATGCAGGCTGCTGATTAAAAAAACAGGAAACTCCATTAACACACCCTTAAAGGGCAAGTGCTTTGCCTCAGGTCAAGTTTAAACAGCTAAACTGCTATGTAAACATCTCCGTGATTGGGAGTACATATTGCCAGTGATGAAGGAATTTAAGCAGCCAAAAGATTTGTCTGTCATCAACTTCACAGAGTGGTTGCTATTTTAACTCTCTTATTTATTGGATGATATCTATTTTACGTTAGTGAAAACATCTTTTATGTGCAGAAAACCAAAACAAGCAATGAAAAAAGCTACTTTGTTAACTTTTCCCACATGTGGGTGATTTTTAGTACGTTCGTTAAAAATTACCTGCTGAACGTTAAAGATGCTTTCAGAAATTCATGCATTTTAAGAATTAAATGATCAGGTGAGCTCATGAAAAAAACACTTTGACTTCAGCATTTCTAATATGCATTTTTTTTTTTGCTATCATAATTGTGATTGTTTCCTTTAAAACAATAACAATCACATTTACTCTTCATTGCTAATGTCAGATTTTCTTCCTTTGTAGTTTCTTAAGATTACCAAATTAAAATAAAGAGAAACCTCTTTTATCTCTCAAAAATAGAGGATTGACTTAGAGAATTAAACACAGAGTTCAGAAAGAAAAAACTTTCTACTTTACCTTCTCTCTGACTTGTATGTTTGGACAACACAAATGCAGTACTAACAGCAGAACCTGTAAGTCTCAGAAATGAGCCCCACAGCTCCGTGCAAAGTAATTGGTCTAATTAGGTGTTAGGAAGAAGCTTCTTTAAATTCCTCAGAAATTAAGACGTGTCATCCGCTTAACATCTTAGCATCTGTTACTGCCTCTTGCGCATTTCTGCACTACATCAGTCTGAAGGACACTTTCCTGATCCTTTCAGAGAGAAAAAAAAAAAAAGAGGAAAAAAAAAAAAAAAACCAACAAACACGAAGCGCTTGAAACAGAGAGGAAATGGTCCCTTTCCTCAGTGGGATGAAGCATGTAAGGCATTTTACACCCTCCTTATTTCTCAGTTTGGTGCACGTTTGCCTGGGTGAGTACAATAATCACTTTGTTAATAAAAATACAGGAGGATACAAGCATAACCTTAAATCCTGTAGTAAACCTTGCTGATGTGGTAATGTTTTCCTGAAATATTTTCCTATGCAACTGATCCCTCTGTGCAAACGTTAGCCTCTGTGTTTATCTATTTGGAGTTTTGTTTCAAATGGGCTATTTTGAATCTCTAACAGTCAGTCAGTAGAATGACAACTAATGTGTTGTTTCTTGTTTTTGTTTTTGTTTTTTAACTTTGCTGTTGTCTGGCAGCAAGTAAGTAACGATTTAATTATGGGTAATTGCTCATGCGGTAGGCATAAGTTTAAGACAGAATGTGCTTAGAATACTGTGTAAGGTATCAAGGCACTGGGAAATTTTCAAATTTGCATGTGTAGAGTAGGGGAGAGGTGTACAGTCAGTGCAAGCTGAGAAGGTTAATTTTTGCAATGAAGCTGTCTGGGACTGGTTGAGATTTTTTTAGAGAGACCCTGCTCCTTGTTTTGTTTCTGTTGCTTTTGTTTTTTTTTCCTGTATACTCTCTTTCTCTATTTGCTGCTGTGTGAATATTGGCACAGTGGCATGTATAAGTAACTTTATTAAAAATATCTGTACAGATATAGTTCTGAAAGTCCATTGCAGCAAGTGGGCATGTTACACACTCATTCCTAAAACAGCTTGTGTTTACTGAGAGTCAGGTAACAAAGCCAAATAACGGCCACCTACAAAATGCTTTTCTTTGGCTTCTGTTTTGTTTTAATTGCAGTTCAGGCAAATTATGCCCCATATTTCTTTGATAATGGAGCCAGAAGCACAAATGGGAACATGGCACTTCTCAGCCTTTCGGAGGACACACCTGTTGGTCAGTATTAAAATTACCATGTTTAAATTCACAGAATCACAGGAACTGGAACTGCTTGCTCTTTTGATTAACGACATATATTTTGTTGTAGATTGTTGTTATATACTGTGGTCTTAATATGTTTTTCTCTTAAGCTTTTAATTGGCCTCAATTTAAAATGTCATGTTTGAATTGTAGCTGTAATTTAAAACATGAATTTTAACTCCCTTTTTCTTGGTCCACCAATCTATTCACAACATCAGAGCACAGACCTTTGGGAGTAGAAATGAATTCATGGCGGTGAGAGACTTCTTACCGATTCTGCAAATACTTAGGAGAAGAAAGCCTAGTTGCTAGTAATTTTATCAGCCTTGGTAAAAGCAAGTTGTACACTGAAAAGTAACAGAGGCATGATTTTCTTTAAACAGTTATCACATTTTTCATGTTTATGGCAGAAATGGTAGAAAATGTTTCTACTTAGAGTGAAAATTGCTTTGTCTAAATAACTGAAGTTAAAAAAAATGTTTAGTGTTGTTTTATTGAAAACTCAAAAATTGATACATTTTTCAGCTTTCAGCATTTTGAGGCAGATCTATTTATGCTTCTTTTAACTGTAGCTACATTAAGAAAAATTAAGTGAGAACAAAAAGGTGATTTATAATCACTATTTTCCATGGGGGAAGAATAATTTCCTAACATTTAAAAAAAAATCTGTAAAATATATTACAGTGATGAACACCATCAAACATTGAACTGAGGTTTTGTTCAGGATTTGCTCCTGTTTGCCTATAGCTTTTACGGTCTAAATCAGAAAAATATTTAACTATTGCAAGTTGAGTACCAGAACCCCAATTTATTATCTCCTTATGCACAGAAGAGAGAGATGGCTGCACAGAGAAGTACACCCAAAACCCTTCCCTCCCAGGGCTTAGGCAGCTGAGGGAGGCAAGGGCAAGGGAAGGATTCAGAGGGCACAGCCTTCTCTGGGAGACCAACACTGCCATCTTTGCCTTCCTAAACATGATCAGGGCCACTCACTACTTTGGGAAGCAGCTGCCTGTGGTTTGCTCAAAGTCTCCTTTTCTAGACTAATAGTGTTAATGCTAGCCAAGATCCACAGCAGGTATGCTAGGGGGTGGGAGAGGATGATTGGGAAGTAGTACTTCTCCTTTACCTGCTCAACCAGAGAAGAGGAGGAGGAGAAGGCAGCACATAGCGTAGGAGTGTTGCATCTAGCCGATGGACTCAAAAAGAGCTTGCTTATGATGCAGCAGGGATTTGCTATAAGCTTGGTCAAGCTTAAGTGGAAACCTCAGCTGAAGGCCAACAGTAACATAATGGCACTTGCAAAAGCCAGAGGCAGACCAAGGAACTGCAATTTTTCTGTATTTCTGCCTGGATTCACATGGAAACCACACTGGTTTAAACTTGGTGATCCAGATTGCTCTGCTGATTGCTGGAGTAAGATTAGCCAGTAGAATCGCTTATCTAATAGTGTAGGTAAGGCTTGTAATGCCAGATAGCCACAAAATGGTCTCAGTATGTTTGGGGCGAAGTTTGCGAACTCCACCTCTCAAACCACAGGCAGTTCAACTCACTGACTTGCCATCAAACTCCCATCCCATGGCATGGTGCCAGCTCACAGACATGTACAGAGCATCACCCTCTCCCTGCCACCACTCGGAGCCTTCAGCCACCTGCATGCCAATGGGGAGCTAAAGATGGCACAGAGTTGCAACACGGTCGAAAACGTCCTTCCTATCAGGACTGCAGCACCACACGGTCTCTCAGATGACAGCACTCCCTGCAGCAGCGAAGTACAACAGTAATTTTCCAGCACTGGGATCCAGCGCATCTGATCTGGGGCTCCAGGCAAAAAAAAGGAGAGAGTGTGCATGCCTTGACAGCAAAACAGCAGTGTGAGGGATCAGACCCTGTGTTAGCATTCTTGTAACTAGTCTGAGTAAAAATAATGAAAACATGTGATGGGCTTTTGCTTGTGCTTTTGTGACATTAGCAACCAGACTAGGTACGTAGAGGTCCCTGGAGAGTTTATGCTTTGATTGCAGCAGTGATAAAGCTCCATCTTCAGTGATTCTGTGCCTCATGCCTGCTGGCTTCGTCCAGAATGTGTTTGTTTACATGTGTTTACATTGGCTGGCTTGTACTTCTAATTTGCTGTATAAATATGCTTTAAAAGACAAGAGAGAAGTGTCTTCTGGCTTACAGCCCCATAGGTGCCACCAAAAGCATTTCTCTGAGTTGAAAGGCTAGGAAGTGTTGAGTTTAGGCTTTTGCAAAGGGCCTAGAGAAACCCTTGGGAAAGAGAGGTAACACCTTACTTTTGAGAAGTCCAGATGCGATAGCTTTGCCATGCAAGCTGTCAGTGCTTCTTTGGGCTAATTCCCAGAACACCTTGATGAAAAGCTGTGAGTACTGTAGGGTCATCTCTTCTGAAAGCACTTTGGGAAGTTCTCTTGGGACGTGGCTGCTTGGAGTTTGCTCAATGCAAACTGCCGCTGCTACCTGCTGCCCCCATCAGCATAACCACTCCTCTGGGATGCTTTTGGCAAGGAGTTTCCCAGAGAAGGGCATGAATGACATCGGCACTTTGGTGCATTCAGCTTTCTGCAGGGCGAGAGGACCAGCCTTCGCATCAGACCACACTCAGAGCTTCATGCCAGAGCTCAGTGAGGGCTCACATGCTGCCCATGCTAAATGGCTGTCAGGCTGGCCCTTTTCTGTTGCCCCAGTGAGGGGTCTCACACCACAGAGGAAGCTATTACTCTTCATCCCTCTGCCCTGATTTCCTCCAGAAGGAGAAGAAATCTCCCATGACTGTGTGTAGTCCTGAGCATACACACTCCAGCAGTCATCTTTCAGTTTGAGCAGGATGATCAGTGACAAAACAGGGGAATTAAAACTTCCATATGCTTGATTCTGGACGGCTTCACTTGGGCTTAGGTACTGCAAAAATGGGCAGGTTGCCATTAGGTCTTCCCTGTGCTTACATAAAATTTGGAGTCATAGGCAGGATGCTTTTCTTGGCAGCAGCCAGTGTCTGATTTGAGCAATGCTGTGAACAACAGCTTTAATAAACCTCCAGGAATTTTACATCCTTTGGCCCTGCTAAGATTACAAGCAGTTGGCAAAGTGGTGTATGTTAGCTGTATTCCAGGCATCTGTAGGCAAGGGACATGCAACATTTTGGAGCACTGAAAGCAGATGATGGATTCTCTGTGTGACTGTAGAAAGAGAAATTGCAGTGCTGCAGCTGCATGAACACATCAAATTCAAGAAAATCACATTATCAGGCTCATATAATCCTTAACTTGACCTTCTTTTCCCTCATGCAATTGTGCTTCCTTACAGATAGTTGTGGTCTACCAAGTCACATACATTGTGACGTAGGTTATCATAAAAACAGCAAACACTATTTCTGTGTGAAAGCTCGAAAGTGTCTGCAGATTCCCAGATCCTATTTATTGCTGCAGAGTGTGGTACCCCTTGAGGTAAGAAGGGCCAGAACAACAGCCCCTTCCAGTGCCAGATTTAAGAATGGGAAAAGTTATGAACTGAAATAGCAGTTGCAGTTTGTGTGGCTGTTTGGCAGGGCGTCTGGGTGATTAGCACTTTGCAAAGAGTTGCCTGTGTACATACCGAATGTACGTGTGCTCCTAATCAAGGTCTTAAAGCATGTGTGGGATGCTATTTCAGGTTGTTTATTTCATCTTACCTCATTAATCCCTGTATGGCCTCGTAGTGGGGACAGAGTGGTACTGAGAACAGCTGCAAAGCAAGGGATTGAAGCATACTCAGAAGGCTTAAGTTCATTACTCTCTCAAAGCCCAAGCACCATCAGTGCTATGGCGATTTTTGCATGTTTCTCATCCTTGCATTTTTCCTTTCTGTTTTTCCCTGTGCCTCCAAGTATGCATTCCCCCCAGCTGAAAGCCAGTTTGCAGTGGCAGTTCTTCTTTGAGCAGAGCTATGGCTGCCAGCTACCTACCACTGGCTAATTGACCACTTCAGGTCCCTTCATCCTTCAGGATGCCCCTGTTGTTCCTGCATGCTCCTGGTCTTATTTCTTCCCATCATTCACAGCTGGTGCTGGAAAGCCCCCTTGTCCTCTCTAGTATCTATTGTTCCTTCTCTGTTTCTGTCACTCTGCTGCTCCCCAAACTGGTGAGACTCCCTGCTAATGTGTTTCCTGGTGTGTCCTTCAGTGCTCAGCAATCCCACCCTGGCATTCTACCATCTCTCTGTATGTGTTTCTGTATTTCATCCAACACAGACGTAGTAGCTGAACCTGCAATGAATTTTGTCTGCCCACAATTTATTTCCAGCCCTTCTTGTCACAAGAAATACCTGAGTGAAAAAACTAACATGCTTCCCTCTTAAATTATAATTCCTTTCTGACTAGAAAGAACACAGACATGGACAACTTAGCCCAAGCTGAGCCTTGGAATCTAGAGACCTACCAAGACCTCATGTTCAGACAACTCCAGAAAGGCTAAATTGTTCGAAGGTGAAAAAATACGCAACTTTTCGCAGAAACTAAAACTTCCCCCTAGGAAAGCTAGGAACTACCAGAACAAAACTGTTAAAAACAGCCTGCCTTCTGCATCACTGCAGCAGAGCTAACACTGTGTAAAATGGAGCCCCCCCTGCAAAGCAGAGCACTTCACAGAAATGCACTGAGGACTTACAGGTGTTACAGCCTTTACTTTTGTTTTTGTGCTTCTAACGGAAACTGCAGATACCTCAGAAAATTGCCCTCAAATGGCTTCTCCTTGGAGCTGGTTGCTGTGAGTGCTATGGGGAAACACTGCTGCTGTCCATGGGGTGGTGCTTCAGGCCCCGTGCTGAGCACTTGCCACCACATCCCCTTTTCCCCACCACAGAGGTTTGCAGCTGCACAGTCTGTTTTGGTTGCGGCTGTAGCAGCCGTGGCTTTTGGGCCGCTGGTCCTGGCCCTGTCTCCACTTTGCCAGCCAGCCCAGTGTGCTGGGGTGCAGGGAGGGAGCAGGAGTTGCCTCGGTGTGCTCAGGAAGGAGCAGTAGCTGGTACTGAATGGGAAAAGAGCTGTTTTTGAGGTAGTCTTGGTGTGTGGTCGACATCCTCCAAGAGCCTGAGCTCCGCTTTGCTTGGGGTGATCTTGGAGTGTAAAGCAGCCATCTGTAGGCTTTGTGTTAACTATCCATCACCTTTCCTGGTGGTGAAACAGGCCTTTGCCTGAGACAGGTTGAAAGCAGGCGTGTGACCACAGGCGAGATGGTATTTGCCGTGACATTGAGAAGAGAGGTGTCCTGTACTGGGAGCATGGCCATGGATATCCCTCTCAGCATCTTGTTAACAGATGTCAGCTGTGGTAGCAAAGGACAACGGGCAGACTGAGCCTGAGTCCAGAATGTGCTTGGCTTGTTTCACTTGGCAGGGAGGGGATTTGATTGCTGAGTGTGGCAGAGCAGAGAGGAAGAGCATGTCTTCAGTGAGAGGGCAAAACCAGCCCCAGAGCACATGGGCAGAGGCTGACTGTGAATAAATTTAAGTCAGAAATGAAGTAAAATGGAGCAATGGCATCATGGGACAGCCACTCGGGCTGAGTGGCAGGAGCAAAGAGCAAATGGCTTTTAAGGTGGAATAGGAAAACGGAGTGAAAGCCTGGAGTGGCAGTCTGGGAAGCAGCTGTAGCAGGGACTTCCTTGTCCCAGACTGCTGTGCCATTCCCTAGGTACTCGGAGCATTCAGCTCTTCAGGCCAGGGCCCTTACACAGCATTTGCCATATCCTCAAGTAAAGACTCTTCTATTCCCTTATCTTTCTGACAGGGAAAGGCTGTTTACTTGGTGCTCACTCATAAGATTTTAGCTGTTTCTTTCATTTATTTCCTTTTCAGCAAGTGGAGGCAGCATAGAGAGGAGATTTTTAATTGGCATTAACACTGTGCAGAGAAGTGTTCCCAGGGTATTAATGATATTGTGCAGTGAAATTACAATTCAGATTAAATTAGGAACTATAATGAGCTAGAAAAGAAATTTTGATCCAGAGTCCGATTTAAAAGGCACACAAGTGTCCTGTATTATGAAAAATTAAGATGTATCAGCTTTAGATAGGAAGCAAAGAGTCCAGTGTAGAGATCTGTGATGTCCTTCATTGCTTGCTCAGAAACCTCAGTAATCTCAGTCTATACCACTAACAATGTTTCTTCTCACATTTAGCAGCAATAAAGTTCCTGTTTTTCTTATAAGGAAATTCCTAGAAAATGTAGGAGAGAAAATTCTGAGATTGAAATAACAAGCCCAGGTTCAGATGTATTCATCTAAACTTTCACAGCCTATTCTTCTCTAGCACATGCACTGTGATCCCTGAGGAGTGGTTTGCATTTGTGTACTACCAACCTTTGTAGTTCAGGGCAGCCCTAGTCACAGCACTAGACATTGTGCCTGGTTGTTGCCCACAGGCTCCAGAAGACCCCAGATATGGGTTGTGGTCTCCATCCTGTTTCTCCACTGCACAGGCAGCACTGCTCAGCAGCTGCTGCAGATGTCCGCATGAGCTAGAAACAGGCAGGACAGCCAGCGGTATATAAAGTGGAAAGGACAGGAAGAGTGAAGAAAGGCAGAAAAGCAACTAAGAAGTAAAAAATTCTAATGATCAAAAAAGACTGAAGAAAAGCACTGTATTGATAATGATGTCAGTGAAGTGCTGACGATTGACACCTGAATTCTCCATTTGGCCCCAGCTGTGATATTAAGATAAAGCTTTCGAACAACAAGAAGAAATGCAGTCAATACTGATGTTGCAGAATCTTCAACAGTCTTGAAATTTCTTATGTAGACAGCTATATCAGGAGGCATGTGTCCTTTCAGGACACTGTTTTATATTAGCCCCAGTTTATTCCTCTCCTTGCATTTCTTTGTACACAGTTCGGTTGTTACAATCAGAGAAGTGTGTCTCATCATATTGCCCATTGTCTTTCCATAATAATTTTGGGGGATCTCAGTTACAGATGTGTTGTTATTTTCTACTCTGTTTTGTGGGAAAAGTCTGAGAAAAATGTGGACAGTGTTTTGTAGTTTTGTGAACCTATTTTGCGCATCTTGACTCTGGGTTGGCTACCAGAGCCAGCTCATAACACGGTCTGTTTATTTGTGATCCTGTGGGCCCATTGTTTTTTGCAATGTGAACATATTTCTGTACAAAGTTGCCCAAATATTGCCCTAGTAATTATCATAAGACATTTTACTCATAAGCAAGCACAGATCCCACATGGCTTGGCATAAATCTCTTGCTATGCAAAGAAGACAGCCATGTCTTCTAAGTATCACCGCTGATGCCTGGATATTGCATGTCCATTAAGACCACTGATCTGTTTGTTTCATGTTTTGCATGTGAAGGAATAAGCAAATGAGGGGCAAAATATTGCATTTCAAAACCGAGGAAACACTAGAGAAGCCGACCTGTCAGCGCTGTGGGCAGGACCTCAGTCAAAGCTCTAGAGTTAAACAGAAGCTTATGGATCTGGTCAGTGAAAAACTCCATTGCCATTGCAGAGAGGATATGAGAAAAAAATTATGACTTTTGAGTACAGAATTAAAAATCTCTCAAACTCAGGGCCAGAGTAGTTTAAGACTGGAGTCTTCTGGGTTCCCTTTAACAGTGTTCTTCCTTAACCTTATGCTAACTTTCATATCAGGTCTCCTTCCATCATATCTTTGTGTCCCATGCCCAAGCAAAACTCACTGCTAACCAGTGAGTTGCTTGGCTACAGCATTTCCAGTGCAGACAGCTTTGCTGTAAAGCAAAGTTTCTATTCTGAACCTCTGCAACTTGAATATTGTGGGTAACTTACCCAAGGCACAGCAGATTGGAAGGAAACAACAACAGTGTCTTATATTTCAGGCTTAGTTAACTGATATTTGTAAAGTGTTTGAAGTTATTTGGATGAACATATTAATGCATAGTAGAATGACAGACGTCTAAGCTTAAAAAAATAATACTAATAAACCCTCACCATGTTTTGAAAATGTGGGTGTTATAACTCCCCTGGGAAGTATGATAAACAAAGTCAGTTTACTGGAAAAACTGGCACCAACTTCTCAAATGTTTAAAAACAGAAATAACAATCTCTCTTTCCCTAGCTTGTGAAAGAAATTGATGAGTTTGGAGAATTTATTCATTGGTATGAGTATGAGTGGGTGTGTCAAATATAGAATTTAATGAGAGAGATCTAATGAGGAAGAGTGCAGTAGGAAAGAAGATTTTTGTATCTATTAGTTCTGAAAGCGGAAAAGTCTGCAAATATCCTTGCATCTCCTGAGCTTCAGAGCCTGGGTCCAGTCCTGTGGGAGTGCTGCCTTCCATTGACAGATCCTCTGCCTGCTAGTTTGCAATTTCATTGTTCCTATAGAGTAGAGGTTTGTGAAGGCCTTTTGGTACTGCTGAGATTGTCACCCAGTCCTACAATAGCATCACTTCTGACTCACCTGGGTTGAGAGTTAGTCAAGAGCTTGTCATCTATGTAAACACTATGATGTAAACAGTATTGATGTTGGTGTGGTTCCACAGGAAAGGGCCTGAAGTGAGAGTAATGAGCACTGATATACTCCATTTAACCAGTAAGCTAAAAAGTGGCAATCAGGACTATTGAACTGTCTACTTAGCCATATTTCCCAGTAAGTGGGTTTGATTCACAACTGCAGGGTAGCTAAATTCCTAAGGAACAGACCGCTGAAATATTCACTGACTGAAGTAACCACAGGGAAATGCTGTTGAATGCAAACTTTTCAGGTACCCACGTGTACACTCTAAATGGAACTGATCCGGAAGGAGATACTGTGACATACGGCCTGGCCTATGAAGCTGGATTAAGACGCTACTTTTCTGTTGACGAGAACCTTGGAAATGTTACGCTGATCGAGGAACTTGACAGAGAGGTACAGTGAAATGGCACCACTCCATGTGTTTGTAGAATTTCCTTCAGTTTAGTTTGATCTGTGGCTTTGAGGGACAATGCCAACTTACTTGCCTCTGAAACATGTAATATACTTTGCAATTCTGAGGTATTATGTTTCACCCATCATGTTGTTTTCCAGTTGACTTGTGCCACTGACGCTGATACCAATTCTTTTGGCAGCTGTCTGTCCAGCTTCTGCCGAAAGAGAAGTTTGCTTTTTATTTCTATCTTCCCCCACCTGCGCCCCATCAAGAGCTTAGGGCCAGTTACAGTCCTCTAATCCTCAGACAGGGGACTCTCCTGTTGTTCGGAGGAAGTAGAGATTGGTGTAAGAAGTGTTCCAGGACACTTCTTTAGTTACATCATAGCCCTTTACCCTATGTAACCATGTGGGTTAAAGATGTTCCCATCATTCCAAAGGCAGCCTTGTTCTGGGAACACAAACATTGAACCCTTCATGACTCCTTTGCAGGGAAGGGTACGCAGTACTTTGTAAACCCTTCAAAATACTGTTATGCTGATACAGAAGAATTTTGAACCAGTCGTGACTTTTTAGGGAGTGTTTCTTCAAAAAGATGACTGATTTTCACTAGCACTTTACAGGACAACAGGGATTCCCAGACCAACCATCTCTTGACAGTAGCCACAGAAGTCCAAGGAGCCCCAAAGCTGGAGCCTCTGAGGGGTCTTCCTAGCCTCTGTTGTGATTGCTTTGTGGTATTAGTCGTTACTTTCATCTGCCTGCTGAGACACGTTTAAATCTGCAGTCCCTTTTCCAATCGGGGCAAACATCACCTCTCTAACAAAGGGATTTTCTTGGTTTACAGAAGGAAGATGAAATTGAAGTTATTGTCAGTATTTCAGATGGCCTGAGTACAGTAAGTATTTAATTATGCTGTAGCTTGTCAAACTGTCTGTCTCTACATACATCCTCCTTTAATTTACCTTACAGGGACTACCTATTTTATGAGAAAACCTAATCTCATTAGAGTCTTACCTCCTGTTTCAAAAGCCACTGAACTCCCAGTAACTTAAGTCTCACTCCAGCTCCTTGCTCAGCTATTTGAGGATAATTACAATGTAATGTGAGCAGAAAGACTGACTTAGTGGCCTGGAGAATTACAGCAGCTTCCTATAAAGTTTCACTGTGAGCTCAGTAGGATTCATACCTAAGAAAGATCTAGAGGCTGTTTGGAGAAATGCATAATGTTATAGGAACTAGTGTTGGACACCCAAAAGCTGACTGTCCCTCCACCCCCACAATGCTTCTCTAGTATGACATTAAGATTTACTTAGGCTAAGGTGGGGGGGGGGTTCTTGTCTCCTGCTGAATAAAGCTTTGATCACATCTATTAGTTAAGGACTTATCTGAGGCGTAGCGCAAGCATCCAGTCCTAGTTTTACAAATTCCCTTGGCATTTTCAGATTACTGACAGATGCTATCACAGCCAGGATATTTGTCAATAAGAAGACCTGGGCTTCATCACTGGAGGTGCCACAAAAGTGGGACCCTCTTACTACCCACAAGACTGGACAACTGTAGAGCTCTTCCTCATCTCAAACAAATTCATTGAGATTACTACAACAAATGTTTGGGAGGTGCCAGTGTCCTACAGGCACGACTACCCTGGCAACCTCTGTAAATAGGAAATAATAGGATCACATCCACATGTCCACTTGCAGAGAAATGGGAAGTTTTGTTGGTCAAGTATGTTTTGTTACATATTTTTAGACAGAGAACACACGTTTTGTCCAAGATGGTTTGTTACATATTAATAGCATGTATTTGTACATCCAAATTATGCATGCTATTAACCTAGTATCAGGATATCAAATGAGGTATTAACAAGTACTCTTGGCTGTCAGGTACCAAGTTTTACAGTCTTTTATTTATTCTCCTGAAATACAACATGGTATCTTGAATGCCATAAGGAACATGACTTTTGAAAATCATCCCAAATCTGTAATTTAGAAAGTACTCTGAGACTCATTTAGTTTAGAGATATCTGGGTGTCCTCCACAAGGCAAATTCATCAGGATTATGGGGTTTTCTGTATTTTCTTTTATGTGCTCAGTTTTGTTAGTGCAAAGATACTCTATTACAACATAGTTTTTCACTGCCTTTGACTGCACCTTAGTAGGTCAAGAGGTAAATGTTGAAAATCATCTTAAGTCACAGTATGTTCTTCATATTCTACTCCAGGTTTCTGAAAAAGTCAGGATCCTTGTAATGGATGCTAATGATGAGAGCCCAGAGTTCATCAATACACCTTACATAGTCCAAGTCCCAGAGGTAGGTGAAGTTCCGTTGCATACTGGAATTATATTTCAATAGGATGTAAAGAGGAGCTAGAATGTTTCCAGTAAAACAACAAGATGTTCAGGACTAACTTGCATTCTTTTGTTTTAGAGTTTGGGTAGATATTTAATATTCACTGCAAACTTAAGGAATAAGTCTGTAGATACTTAGGGTGTGCTGTTTTGTGGGTAAGCTCCAAGATGTGAGTCATTGGAAGTTTTTAGAGTCAACTTCAGTGGGAATAGGACGTGCCCCGTCTTAGCTGAGATTTTCTGTCATTTTTGTTCCAAAGAGTGTTTCTTCCTTCTTGTTCTTCTCCAGTTTCCTTCATTTTTAATCTCTTCCCTCTTTTTTTTTCCGCTCTTCGGTTCCATCAATGCATTTATATGCTTTCCACCGTTTATATTCTTTCATTCTCTTTTACTGCCCACTTGCATGCTTATTTTTAATTTCTTCTAACTCATCTTTCTCCACTTCTGTGTGACTCTGCTAACTCTTTCTGGTCACAGAATACTCCCTCCGGCAGCAGTATCTTTAAGATTGAGGCAGTGGACAAAGACACAGGTTCTGGAGGAAGTATCACCTACTTCTTGCAGGTAAGGTACTACCTGTATCTTCAAAAATCTTCTCTCATTTACTGATCTCAGAAATCCGATTTTGAGGCTTGAGCCTGCTACTAGTGTCTACAGGACCAGTTTTGTACTGTGCACAAGAAAACAAACATTGACAAAATGGATATTCTCCAATTGCAAGCAGTCAAGTGTAGTCCAGCAGGCAGAAGGAGGAGCTGGAGTTGCCACCGTCACACCTATGCCTGCCAGCAGGACTCCTCACAGCACAGCTCTTCTTGGCCCTTTCTTTGGAATGACTGGGAGAGGAAGTCTAACTTCTAATCCTGTATGCATATGGGATTTCTAAAGCATGAAATAGCTTTCTTTAAAAAGCAAAATGCACCGGAAACCCAAATGTGCACTTTGGTGTAGCAGGTTGGTGCATAATTGAGACCTGGATCACAGTGTGAAACATGAAGTACTAAGTCTTCTCACTGACAAAGCCGTGCCTGCTTAAAACCGGCCTTTTAGTTATTGCCTACTGGTGAAGAACAGAAAGAGCTCTGTATTTAAAGATGAATTTCTGTATTACAGACCTTCTGCATGTCAAAAGGGCAACTTTTCGCATTATATCCTTCAGATTGCTTCTTCCTACAAGCAGCTTCATCCACAGTAGCTGCAGTTCCCCTTAGTCAAGAGGCAACAGAAAAAAAATCAAAGCAAATATGTTGCATTATTTACATTGAATGCAAATATGGAAACAAGTTGGAAGATATTTACATAGCAGTAAAGCTGATACTGTTAAGAGCTTGGATATACTGTGAAAGAACACCTTGAATGCCTTGATGAAATTTAGTTTTGATTTCACCAATTATGATCCATTTAAAATACAGTATGTGCACAATTCAATTTTGCACAGGGCCTTTTCAGGTAAACTGATAGACTATGAAGCCAAGGAGTAGTTGTTTCAAACTTCTATGTCTAGTTGATATATTTGTGTGGCAAAAAGGATAGCAAATATGAGTATTTGTTGAAAAAATGTTGGTATGTCTTCTGGCACAGTCTCTGGGAATTCTCAAGTTGCACAGAAATAAACCTCCCTGAAAGTCTGATGTAGGCAGGTGGTGACGTCTGCTGAAAAGGCCAAGATTATCTGACAGTGGCCTTTGTGTATGGATACCCAAACAGAGGTCTGTTTATAGATAACTTCAGTCCAGAAGAATGGAAGGAGATGTTTTCAGGTCTTTTTGGAAATGAGGTCTTTTAGGTTTTATTTGTATATCACAAAAAAACCACCAAAACACCGCGCTAATGACAATAACCTATGCATGCAAACTTCTGTTGGGTTTTTTTTGGATTTTTTTTTTTTTTTAAGCTAGTAGAACTTTGAAACACTAAGGGATAACACCTTTTTTCTTTCTTTTCCCCTCATCTTTTTTCTGTTAAGCCTCCCTACCTCTTTCCATGCAATGAACTGTGTTAACCAAAGTTTAAGATTTCACAATGAAATACTAAAAGACAAAAAAAATCTACGTTGCAAGTAACAGATTTATTCTGAATAATGAGAGACTCCTGGTTGGTTCATGAATTGTTCATAAACACACAGAGGTGAAATTCATCAAATACATTATTCACCCAAACTGTATCATTATTCTAGTCTTTTCCCTTAGCAGATGAAATAAAAGATGAATCCCAATGGCAATCTTATTTCCATACCTGTAATCTCTCGCTGTTTCTTTTCTTTTTGTCTAGAACATCCATGCTAATAAGTTTACAATAGACCGTCACAGTGGTGTCCTGCGCATCAAAACTGGGGTCACCTTGGACTATGAGAAATCAAGAACACATTTTGTCGTCGTTGTAGCCAAGGTATAAAGCTTTTATCTGAAACTGGAAGAGCTGTGGTGTTGTATTTGAGTAGGAATGATTAGTTTGAATACAAGTGTGACTTAAAGAGTTGCTGAAACATGAAGCATAACATTGAGGCAGCACAGTCATTCCCTCTGTTACATCTGGAGGTGTGGGGGATAACATGGTAAAGTGAGGGAGGAAAGGTGACTGGTGTCTGCTGCTGAACAACATCTGGAGGCATTTGGGAGTGGGTTTCCCACATTTCACTCAGGCCCCAGTGCCAGGATAGTGAGCCCCTCTACAGAAAGCCACCTGTGTGTTTTGAGAGACAGCTAGAAGTGAAGGGTTGGTGTATGCAGCCCCAGCTTCAAGAAGCATTAAGCTTTGGGCAAATGCAGGTGCTCAGGGCTCCCTCGTGCTGCCCAGGGCATGAACCTACGACAACAAGGGTAAAACCCTGGCAGGCAGGCAGCGCAGGTTACAGTCATCAGCCACAGTAAGACATACAGCACAGCTGGACCCAGTGCAGCACGAGTGATGGACTTAGTTTCTGGAAATATCTGTGGATGTTTCTTTCTTTCGCTTCTCTGCTGCCTTGTGGCAGAATCTTATTCAAATCCTGCAAATATTGCTGCACAGCTTTTCTTGCCACTATTATTCTAAGCAGTGCTGCGCCTGTGGCTCAGATGAGGATTCATAACAGGCATTAAAAGTTTATGGATTCTGAAGTAAAGCCTCTCAGGATCCCATGAGGACCTGTCACAGACAGACTGGCATGGGTGGAAAAAGGACAATTTTGCTGTTACTTACAGGGACTTTGAGTTTTTCATGTTTTATGAAAAACATATGGATCTTTTTATGTATTTATTCAGCCAGGGTTCATTTGAAGAGAAGTAACAAAATTTGGCTTAAATGCTGCCTTTGGGGCAATAAGGAGGAGAAAAATTAGCATATCTTTTTTTAAAAAATTGAATTTTTATTATTGGTACAGCAGACATGCTGAAGAATTCACACTCTTATACACCAGCATGACTACTGACCTCCAGCCAGTGCTCTGAGACGGAGGGTGTTAAAAGGTTCTGAAATTGTGAGTCATCTTTCTAATTGGCTCTGCTGTATTAGTAGTACAGAGTTGATTGTAGTCAAGTCTCCAGAGACAGTTTATACACTGTGGCTATCTAACAGTTCTTGGCTGCACAACTCCTCCGTGCTTTCACTTTATCACGTAAGTGTCCCTAGGAGACTTTGATCATGTGCACTGTTTAATTTCTCCCTAGAAATGCACTACCTTGCTACTGCGCATTGTCTGGTGTTCATGACAAGACCATATGTAGGATGAAAAGCTGTGACCTTAGTCACTAACTTTTTGCATCTGTTTCTAGCGTTCTTTTTTCCCCAAAAAAAAAAACCAACAATTTGAATTCCCTGTCCCCTGTGTTGTTGATAAAAGATTGTGTATGACTGCATATATTGGCACAACCACTTTTCATGTAAGAAATTACTTCTGAGACACTGCAAGCTGTCTTCCTAATCAGAGAGGGAGCAGGAGAAGAGAAGGGAATAGGGCAGTAGAGGTTAATCTGTGTGCTGACAGAGAGAAAGGGTTCCTGGGATTGTGCTTCTGAAGGCTCGTGAGGTGCATGCAATGCCATAAGCTGATTTGCAGCCATGTTTTAGCAGAGGGATCTGATGATGACTTCTCTTCTAGGATGGTGGTGGGAAGCTCAGGGGAGACAACAAAGTGTTTTCAGCCACAACAATAGTTACTGTCAATGTGGAAGATGTTCAGGACACGCCTCCAATGTTCATCGGGACTCCTTACTATGGATATGTCTATGAGGATACACTCGCAGTAAGTGCCAGTTCTCGCTTGTAGGAGAACAAGCGCAATATTTCACATTTCATTCAAGATTGCCCTGTGGTTTCTAGCACAGGTTTTATGGGAAGCTGGGACCTAAACCCTGATTTGCCTCCTAGGCAAAATGAGCTGACCAAATCTCAGACTTGTTCTTATTTACATTCATTGCAAATTTGCCATGCAAGGTTTTCTGTTTCTGTCATTAAAGTTAAAAAGGATTCTGCTCATTTATTTTGGTCTAAGCCCAGACAGTGACTAAGGGCTTTTCCATAGCTGAGACCTGCAGAGGCACTTGGCTGAAGGCTTAAGCCTGTTGGCAGCTACCTCACCTGAACGCATCGTGCTAGAGGCCTTTTTGTGTTTACGTACTGTGTGGTCTCACAGTGCTTTTATTTTCTAGCTGATCAGTCTGGTACCAACAGCTGGTTGTGCAAGGTGTGGGGGAAAATTTATGCCCAAATGCTCTAGACTCTTTGTGCTGTCCCATGGGCATTACCTGGGGAAAAGCAATCCTGACATCCCGAAAATGCAGGATACTTTCTGCTCAGTGATGGCTAGAGAGGCAGAATCGGCCAGGAAGTCCTCCCAGGCCTAAAACCCATCAGATTATCAAGCAAGCAGGGACATACTTAGGAGAACCACTTACCAGTGCGGATACTGCATTTGTCGGCGTGTCAGCTGCTGAACATACCACTTTATATCTACCACGGACACAGAATCCAAGATGTACACTGAGCTCCTGGCCGTGCCATTGCCTCAGAAATGCCTGGTGGCCAATTTGCTTAAAAGGGAGTAGACAGCTTAGCAAATCAGTTTATTATAGCCATCATGGTGCTTTCAGCCACATGTTCTTGAAGCTGCACACTAATGAATTTTCTCTATATTTAAGCAGTGGCATGATACTGTGTATGGATCAGCTTTCACCCTGATACATGAGATTTAATTAAAATTTTCTTCATACGTAGGACAAGAGATGGTATCTGCTCATGAAATTATCCAACATATCTCTTTGGCAGACTAACTGCACACTGTTCACCTGATCTTCCCTTGAGTTTCAGGAGAGTCTTTACTTTCTGTCCAGAACTCCAATGTGCACTGCAGCCCTTGCACGACTGTCTATTGCAGTTCAGTGACATAGGCTGTTACATTTGAGCAGGGCAGAGAAGTAGTGCTTGTGTACTTTGCAGATGTTTGGAATGAATGATATGTATATTGATTTATTCTGCATAGTTACATATAGATCTTGAAATAATTATCAGGTGCACACAGGAGTTAGTGTTTAACATGGAAATGGGAGTCAATAAATGTTAATTATGTCCAGCTTGAGCTCATAACTTATACCATTATGATATTATCATGATCGAAGCACGAATCAGTCCTTCCCAGTGTGGGTTTTGCTATTAGAATGAACCCCACAGAGACAGATGCACTAGCTGATTTTAGTAGTGTTAATTTTGTAAACTTGCTTCTTTTCTCCTTGGTGGAGTTGTCAGGATTTACAAGTATTCTGTCCCCTTCAAAGGGAATGCACTGCATTTTGCCCAGTAGGCAGATTTTATTGCAGCTTCCAGCATAAATGATAATAAACACAGTTGTGTATTTCCAGTTCCTCTGACAGAACCTTGCTCTTGTTTGAAAAATTCACTCAAGGGTTGTCATGAAAATGTTCCATGTTGCATTTGTGATTAACTGACAGTTACTTCAGTGTTCCCTGGTTTTGCAGCCCCAAACAGTAACACTTTAGTTCAGATTGCACAGCTCATTGCCACTTGGGTGAGCATTTTAATGCTGACAGTCATCATCCCTCTGAGTTGATAGGAGCAGTCACACGAGCAAATGGTATCCAGTACACGAGTTCTCTATGTATGGCCCATGGCCACATTACTTGTGCGGAACGAAAGACAGTGAATGTTTAAGGACAGTTAAATCACCATAATTTTCATCACAATTTTATGGCCTAAATGTTCTCTGGGCCAATTTTCTTTGTGATCTCTGCTTTTGCTGCCTGTCTGAACTTCATGGGTTAGGACCAAAATGACCTTGTGACTCCTCAGCAGCTGCCTATGTCTCAGCACGCTGTGCAGCCACAGGGCACACAGCGACGCTGAGAGCCTACACAGCAGCTGCCAGAGGGTATCTTTATAGTGACCAAAACTAAACCTCAGGTCTCAGATTGGTTACTCCACATCCTCTGCCCAAGTCTGTGGCTCAAGGTAGGTGTCCCTGGCCACAGCTTCCTACTGCTGCTGTGGCCAGCCAGCCCATGGGTCTGAGGCACCTGTGGCACTCACCTGTGCACTGAGTCTGCAGCTGTTTCACACCCATGCCATCGGCACTGCCACAGCAGTGGGCACAGAGCAGCCTTTGGGGTGAAGTGCAGTGCTCCTGCTGGTCCTCATCCAAAGCTGAGCTGGAAAAAAGGGCAAGAGGGCTGGGTGCTGGGCACTGGTCAAACTGGCACCGATCTCTTGGCAGGTGCATGGCATGCCCCAAGGCGGCAGCAAGCCCTGGCCCTCCTGGGGCAGCTGAGGCCCATGCACCAAAGCAAGTTGTTCTGCCATCGGTGTAGGCAGAGGCGTGGCACTGTCAGGAGGCTGGCAAGGGCAGGCTGCACAACAGGTCCACAGGGAGAGTGAGCAGTAGTGGGGGTGTCACCACTTTGTATGGAGGTACGGTGCATGAGCTGCGACATCACGGGAAAAAATTAAAACTATCGATGCAGGAACAATACAGAGTTGGTCCAAGGAGTAGCAGTCAGCTCTTGCTCTGCAAAGCCAAGCACTGATTTTTTTCTGGGTGGGAGTCAATGGCCCTTGCTATGTTCCCCATATGGCAGAGGAAAAGTACCCACTTTCCTCCCCACAGCAGAAAGACTTACAGGAGTTCAGTTTGTTAACACACAGTTGCAATTTCACCGCTCTTTGATCTCAGCACACAGACTGTGATTTCCTGTTTATCCTCAGGGCTCTGAGGTCCTTACTGTTGTTGCTCTTGATGGAGACAGAGGAAAGCCTAACAGTATTCATTACTGCATTGTGAATGGTGAGTAGACTTGTCTTGTATGAAATCTGAAGGGCAGTCAAAACTAGATCTGACATTAAATTAGAATGGGATATGCTAGAGTTTAATAAAGCTGAGACAAAGTCTTGCGAAATAATGTCAGGTACTTTGAACAACTCCAGGGCCCTGTCTACCAGAGAACAGCCTGAGTTTTAGTATCTGCTTGACAGAACTACACTTGGAGTTGTTAATGTTTCTGATTTGTTAAGCATCAGTAACCCGCATGTTATTTCAGAAAGCATACAGGGAGATGTATTCACTGCTACTAGCACCTCTATCATTTAATGTGGGAGGCCAAAGAATGCTTTGGGAGATCCAGACATGGTATTTAGAAGGATATATTTATTAATATTGTGAGTAAAGTGGCTAAACAGTCAAACCTCTGACTTCTTGGAAGAAATTATATTTACCAGTGTAGAAACACTGGTTGTACACTGCACTGGAAGAAAGTAGATGTTATTAGAAGATCAGTGTTTTTCATCAGCTGTTCTGAGTGTCTGTCGCACGTCTTTTATTAGCATAAAGTGAGACTTAGCGGAATTGATGATTCATTAGCTGATGAAGTCAACGACTTAGCTCAACTAAACTCCAGGCTACAACTTTAGTTTTGTTTGGTTCTCTCTTCCTCCCAAAGAACACTTGCATGGCAACTGGGCACCCCAACTCCCAGGTGTAAGAGATCCCAAAATTTCATAAGAATAATCTGAGGTGTAGTTGTAGAGCTCTGCTGTAAGTTCTTCATTGTGTTGCACAATCTAAACAGCAAGGTCTAGAGAGGACAGAAAGAGTTGCAACTGAAGTTTTGCCTTGATGTAGGATGGGACCCATGCTGAGGTTCCTTCTCAATGCAAGGGAATAGAAAAAGAGGGTAAAAGGGAGGTAGAAAGATTGAGGGAAAAAAACGTTGCAGAAGAGAATAGATGGATAATCAGAAAAGGTGGAGAGTGAGGAGTAAAAACGAGTAAGTGGGATGAAAATATGCTGGACAAGGGAGAAATTGAGTAAGGAGAATAAGTGAAGGCAGATGTGAATCAGGGAAAATGTCAAAGGGAAACAGGATTAATGAGGAAAAATACTAGATTTCCAAAGAAAATAGAGGAGGACCAAAAGGTGCTGGGGGTTAAAAAAAATTAAGATGGGAGGGGATGACAGATAAGTAGCACAAAATAGGACTTAATGGCGAGCAGGCTTTCCTCATGCGTATTAACATAGGATTTTGTTAGCATGAAATGGAAATGAAGGGAAGGGAATATGCTTTTAGTGCCTAGAAAGTTGAAGAAATAAATAGAGAACAACAGATTATAACAAGTTTCTGCCCCTGCACCTCAGACCCTGGCATTACTCATGACAAACCATTATTCCAATACCTGCAGGCTGGGTCATCAAAGAGCAAGAAAATACTAACAGCTAATAGGAAATTATTTTTTCTTTATAAGCATTTTTTATCCAGGGAGTGTGGGATAATTTTAGAAAATACTCCAATCCTCTGAACAGACTGTACGAAGGAACACACACAATGCTACATACTCTAAGTTACCAATTTCCCTGTGATAACTAGACAATAACATGAAGTATGGTGGCTTGAAACCACTATTGACTTAAACTTCTCAGTCAGGATGTACTTTCCAGGCCAATGTATCTTAATAATTGACCATTGTATGAGCTGATATCTGTTCAATGTTGTGTCTGGTGTACTAGAATGGAGTTGCAGTTATTGCAGGTATTAGCAAAACAGGATACTATCAAATGGTTTGAAAATCAGTGTTGGAATTGAGTTAGAGAAAAAGAAAAATGGCTGGGCTTTCAGGTCATCATCCTTTATTCCTGAAGGCTTGATTTCCTTCATTGTAAGTGTTTTCCTCTCTTTTCCTTTCAGTGGTAGGCTCTGCCACTATGCATAGGTTGTGGTCAATACCATACGTGAGGTAGCATGCAGGGGTGCCCGTATGCCCTTGGCAGGGCAGGGCCCCCTGAGCTCCTGGCTGGTCCTCTCCGTGGGCACCAGCCTGCTTTTGGTGATGGCAAGATGGGTGCAGACATTGTGATGAGACACTGCTGCCTCTCTGCTTCAGCACAAATTCACCAGGTCTGAAGAGACGTGGCCCTGTAACTGATCTTCTGTTCAGATCAAGGAAGTTAGGCTGGCAGAGCAAAGTCAGCCTGCAGCCCTGTCCTGACTGTGTCAGACAAAAAGCCTGGGCTTTACAAAAAGATCTCTTTTTATTAAGGACAGCCTTGCAAAAGGCTGAGAGTTTTTTAACAACTGAATGTCTAAGGCCAGAAGCTGCTTCTCTAGAGATGTTGTTTGCAGGAAGAGTGACTATGTTTCTTTCAGACAGGTTGCCAGACTTCTCACCTTAGCTGATATTAGCAAGAGACATGTTCTTGTTTCTCAGAGACTTAATTATGCATTTGCTAATTAAAATGAGAAATGTCTATTTTTGTCTAAACCATCATATAAAGAAGACAGCATAATCGAAATGAATACCAAATTTGCATGCCTGGTTGCTGAGGCTTGAAGGGAACCTGACTAGGGTGGGAAGAGGAAAGTGAGGGCAGCTGCCCATAGGGGCAGAGCTCCACTGAGCCTTTCCTAAGGGAGGAAACCCTTTTTGGCCCAATCTGTGTTTTCATCTCACTGTGACCAGGCATAGAAATACTCCATTTTTGAAAAGCAGCTTCAGATCTGCTAATAGGTATGGATACACACATGGAAAAGATCTGCTTAATCAAGTGTATGGTTGATTGCTCATGCTTGTTCAGAAAAAGGAAATGTGGCATGTAACCAGAGCATCTTGGTCTTGCAGGAAGTGAAGGTTCATTTGAAATCAGCAATACAACTGGAGCCATTTCTGTTATAAAAAGCCCAAATCAGCTCAAGAAAGAAGTGTATGAACTAAAAGTTCAGGTATGTTCGGTGGCCTCTTGAAGACTTGGTCTTAAATGCCATGAGTAGACATGAGTATCTAAAATAGCTCAATTTATAGCTGACTTTACCCGTTTTAGAAACTACCTGCTGTATTTGAGCAGGGTGACAGATACTATAGAACAGAACAAACTGGTTTTGTTCCCTGGGATATTTAGTGTCTGAAATTACTTCTTTTGAACGAAGTGACCTTGCCCTAATTTCGTCTTTGAGTCTAGAGAATCAACATCCTTTATAGTATGTAGATACAGAGTTCCCTGTGTTTTCAGATTGTATTGCTAAACTGGGAATTAATATCTTGTAACCTCTACGTGATGAGACAGGCAACTGTCAAATCTATGGTTAATAATAGGAATGTGGTAGATCATGCAACGTCATATCAGTATCCACTCCTGAAACATTGATAACCCACACACAAATAACATGCTAACACCTTGATGAGCTGGTATCAGTGTGACAGGTTGCATTATTTTAAGCAGTTTCTAAAGACCAAGAGTTTAAAAATGTAGAGTTGACTTGTGAAGACTGTATCAGTTTCCTTCAGCAAATGCATATTACAACCACAAAAGTTTGTCACGGTAAGAAGAATATTGTCTAAAAGCAGCTTTGAGGCCTTGCACGCTGCCAGAACCAGTGTAGCATCCCCAAGGGCACTTTCTTGCTAGTAGGCTCAAGCAGCTTGCTGAACCTGGGAGATCATAGAGTTCCCGTTGTCTGAATTAAACTCAGGCACCATTTCTTCCCCTAATCTCTCTGGTTTACCACAGTCTGCTAGCACTTCCCAGATGCAGGATTAGTTAAGCCATTGCAAGTTTTTCTGATCTAGTTGTATCCAGATATAGATCAGTTGTGGCAACCCAGAGCTCATGTAGGCTACAAAATCTGCCTGAGGAACCAAAAAGGTCTTGTATTACCCAGCACAGATAGTTATAGGTGCCTCAGTTACCAGAATAACATCTTCAGAGAAATGTAGCTGTCTCTAGTGCCTTTGGTTTTGAGATCTTTGAGAAAAAAAAACATGTTAAAGATAGCTGTTTTGTTACAAAAACGCCAGCTAGAGTTTCTGTCCTGACAGAAGAAACCTCACCTTCAATGTAGTGAATCATGCTGCATGTTGGCATTGTTGAAACTCAGACAGATTTGATCTTTTAGTTCAGAAAAATGCCAACAAAGTGCATCATTTTTCTTTTTCTGATATTTGCCTAAATACCAAAAGTACAGTTTTCAAGACTGCAGTCCTTGCAGCAGTGTGAAAATCGGCTACCTGTGGTACCACAGCAAATTTTAAAATTTTCTTCCTTTTCTACTCTGTCAACACTTTAGGCAAGCAATTATCTTGCCTCTATTAGATTACCTGTCTTTAGAGAAATGATTCTACCTAGGATGAGTTACTAAGCTTACAAAATGAGGAGGAGAATTTTTTCACGGGTGCTTTATTAGGACTGGTTTATTACCATAATCTTCTAATCAGTGTGAAATGAACTGAGATTTCTAGAGAAACAGAAGGCTGTGAATCTTTGTACAAGTTAGTGTGTTGCGGTGATGAACATGAAATTGAGGAAAGGGACTATATCCTTATCTTTCTTCTCTCTCTCCTGCCTGCTGCAGGCATCAGAAGTCAGCCAGGAAGGTGACACCTCAGTGTATGCTTTTGCCATGGTGACTATACGGGTGGTCGACCTCAACAATCATCCACCAACATTCTATGGAGAAAATGGTCCCCAGAACAGATTTGAACTGACCATGTATGAGCATCCCCCAGAAGGTGAAATCTTGAGGGGATTGAAGATTACAGTCAATGATTCAGATCAGGTAAATAGAAACTATGTGGACTTTCAATTTTCCTGCCCTATTTTCCCAAAGACTAGAAAGAGCTGTCAGATGAGGAAATGTCATTTTAGGAACTCAAGTATTTCGCTTGCATTCCCCAAAAGCCTAGAGCAGACAAAATAGTTGTAGGGTCCATTACCACAAAGAGTTTGGACCCAGAAGTATACTTAGTGTGTCATATACTGTTATGTCGATGAGAAGAGTGGACCCTTGAACAGTCCTTATGAAGTTGAACAGTCCTTATGAAGTTCCCCTAACTACTGATTACATTCAGTTGTTGTCAGTGTGGTCCAAGAATGTACTCCCTTTGGAGATTTACTTAGATTTTCCAGTCACTTTAGTAACTTCAGGTGCAATTGCTGTCTGTATCTTCTCAGCCCCTGCTGAAAACAATACAGTCCGTACCCTTACATTGGTTTTGTTACAATATATTATCCTTCAGGCTCTTATGTTACAGTCAGATTCTGCAGTGCATGTTTTGATAAATCATTCCCACTGGAGTAATATTTTTAGGTAATCTTAAAAATTATGCCAGAGCCAAACTAACTGTAACCAGATAAAGGAAAAGGAATGAAGACTCCATCCATCTCAGCCTGCTATCTAACTGACCTGTGATGCCCATAGATACTATGGTGATGGTTGCTATAGGGATCCCTAAGCTAAATACTCTGTGAATGGCATCCATCTGAGTTAGCCTGAGGTTAGCCAGTGACAAGAGAAAAGCTTAATGCATCTGAGAACTGTATTACTATTGGAAAGAGTGCTCTTATATAACTGTGCTCAGTATTGTGCTGTTTTGACTGTATCGTACTCTATCAAACTCACTAGCTTCTCCCCCCTCCCTCCTGCTGCTCTGCAGCAAGCAGATGAATGACTGCTTTCAAAGCAGTGCTGCATCTATCCTGCTGTTGTCATGGGGGATGTTGCTGCAGAACGAGAGAAACAAAACTCATCTATTTAGAGACAAAATATATATGTATCGTACATAGGCTGACAAAATATTCAGGCTGCAAGTTAGGCTATAAAATAAGCAGAATACATTGCTAAACACACTGTATAGATTTCTCAAGAAGCTTCCTAGTACAGTGTAAAACATCACTCTACGGGGGGCTGAGTTGCTTTTCTTCTGAGGCATGTTTTCCATTCTGCACAAGAGCACTACATAGAGAAGAAAATTAATATATGTCTGTTTCTGTCACAGCCATTAGTGACTCTTTCTTTTGGGGGAGCGGATGGTACAGGTGAGGAGGAGGAAGCTGTGGGCAAGGTCTGGTTTAGGCCTACAGTTTGATGGAAATACCATCTTTACTTGCAAGAACATTATGCAGAAATTTCTCCCACAGCCCTCTTCATCCGACAGACACAGGTTGGGCATCAGTACTGTTGTTCCTTCAGTCATTCCTGTGTCCCATGGCTGTCTGCTTGGAGACATAGAAACATAGAATCATAGAACAGTTTCAGTTGGAAGAGACCTTCAAGATCATCGGGTTCAACCTTTGTCCTAGCTCTATCAACACCACTAAACCGTGTCCCTAAGTACAACACCTACCCATCTCTTAAACACCTCCAGGGATGGTGACTCCACCACCTCCCTGGGCAGGCTGTTTCAATGCCTGACAACCCTTTCAATAAAGAAATTCTTCCTAATATCCAGCCTGAACCTCCCCTGGTGCAGTTTAAGGCCATTGATGCATGCAGCATGGCTTGCTCTGAGCAGATTTGGGTTCAGTGGACATCACTGTCAGAAATCACTCAGCTGTTTGAGGGAGGGAGTTCTCTCCCTGCCTCATGCCACCATCCCTCCAGCCATGTAGTCCCAAATGCAGAGGACCTTGTATGGTCAGACAGAGACAGTACATGTTCCCCATCAGTACTATTTTCCATAGTCCAGCAGCTCTGGCTTTGTGTGTTTAGTTTTACTACCCAGCAAAAGAGAGCCTGTTGTGATCTCTGCAGCTGTGGGGGTTTGTATGACCAAACAATGCAGACCACTGAGTTTGGATCCAAGATCATTCTGTTTCCCTTGGGGGACTACTGATGAATAGTTGTCCTCTTGACATGAGCTAGGGTTGCAGCAAGAACCACACATAACAAGCCCTCCAGGGGTACATCTGAAAGTAGAGTTATCCTGTTTGAAAGTTATTATTAGAAATTCTTTATCTCAAGTTTCATGCTAGGGGGAAAACATGGCACCAGGCAATGAATGTGGATGGTTTGTCAGAGTGTAAACATGACATTGTTTGAGAAATTAGTGAAGTGGGCTCAGCTCATTTTCCCACTTGCCCTGTAAGGCTGAAATATGAGTCTCCATTTAATATTTTCTCGTCTGTGCTCCAGTTTGGTTTAAAAGAATCAGTCTGGCCAACTGGCTCTGGCTCACTCTTCCCAACTTTCACACAAGTGGTAGTAACCTTTTAGATTCTACTGCTTCCTATGTCCTCCCTGGCTAGAAGGTTTATCTATATTACAGGATTTGGCTTCTCAGTTCACCTGGAGCTGTCGAATGTGTGTCAGATTTTTATTCTGCACAAGTGGAGCTCCTTTCTCCCCTCAACAGCATCAACTTCCAAAAGATTTAGTGTCTGTAACTCTGGACTAGCTTAATCCAGTTAGTGCAAACTGTGGAGCACCACCTCTTTTTGGAAATTGCACATCTTTGTGGCTCTGCGTCATCATCCCAGACTGTGAGCTCTTAGGACATAGGCTGGGATTTTGAGGAGTCCATTGTCCTGACTCGGGCAGTTCAGTTGCCTTTTCTTGGCAGGAACCTTGACGAGGCAGGACTTACCTGCTGATGTCGTGTCCTTTCTGTCACCTGCACTAGCTCACGGTGTGTGGTGCAAAGTCCAAGGCCACTTGCCACAGGAGTCCCTCTCTTAGCCAGTCCTGCTGCAGGATTTTTCTATTATTACTGAAAGGATAACCAAGCTTGTCAATCTATTTTAAGAAAAGCTGTGTCCGTCTTGTGACCAGGGCTGGGGGGATTATATAACTAAGCTTCTTAGCAGTCTCTTGCCCAGGGGATGGAGAGCGGAGGACTCTAAGCAGTAAGACTCATTCTAATTTTATACAGTGTGAAGAAACAGAGCCAATCTAGGCTGTAAGAAATGCATCGCTCACCAAAACCAATGCCATATCTGCTTTTATTGACAGGGAGCTAATGCTAAATTCAACCTCCGTCTTGTTGGACTTGGTGGCATCTTCCAAGTGGTTCCCCAAACTGTCCTGAATGAGGCTCAAGTTACAATAATAGTGGAAAATTCTGCTGCTATTGACTATGAAAAATTCAAGGTGTTAACCTTCAAGGTACTTCTGCTTTCTGGGTCTTCTCTGCCTGTGTATATGATATGTGTATGATGGCTTATGTCTCTGATGGGATTTAGCTTCTTAATCTCCCTGGAGCTGTCTGATGCATTGTTAGTGACATTATATCCCATGTAAGGCAGACTCATTTCTGTCTCTGATTCATCAACTTCCAAAGATTTAATGGATGCATCTGTGGACAAATTTAGTCCAATCAGTGCAAAATGTTGAGTATTATCTCTCTGTGGAAACCGCACATGTTGGTGGCTCAGAGTCATTCTAGACTGAACCCTAAGCGTGTTATTTCTGCTCTTACAATCATAAACTCACAGCATGAAATCTATTTTCTCTGGAGCCAGAACTTTACCTGCTTAGTCCTAAGTTATTTGGTTCATGCTTATACTTTTGAATGTTGGCAGGCTGAAGACCCCAGCTGACTGGAAGATAATTTCCCAAAATTGTTCACTGCCTTTGTCAGAGTGTATCTATCTATATGGCCTTTTGCAGGCTGACCTGAGGCTATCTCACCAGCCATACAAGAACCAGCTTTCATCCAAAAGCTGAACCCTTGCATTATCGCCTTCCATGGCGGATTCATTGGCTCATCATCAAGATAATTAAGTAGTCTGGTTTTGTGTCAGCTGCCACTGAACATGAACATAGATGGTTCAGTCCTGACTGCAAAGAATGGCGTAGACAACCCCTATAAAAACAAAAAATTGCCAAAACTATTTAGCTGAGTATTAACATATGTTAGTTTTGATCTTTCGCACAGTCCAGAAGCCAACTTCCTGGATTTTGTTCTCACCCTTGCTACATGTGTCCTTAGCAAGGTTCACTGCAGTATGCTTCATGTCTCCTCTTGTAATGCTCCTTAGTCATTTTGAGCTTCATAGATTCTAGATGCTACAAAAATATGAGTCATCGTTACTGTATTAAAACGGAAGATTCTGAAAGGGCTATAAAGTGCTACTGAATCTAATTATAATAAGTGTACATTTATTCAAGTTAAACTACCAAAAGACCAGTAAAGAAGTTACACATGGCCTCCTCATCAATACTAACAGAAATCAAAGTAGTTAACATGATTACCATGAGCACTGAATAAATGACCAGGAAAAATGATATGTATTTTTTCAGCTTAAGCAGTTACTCATATTATTTTTTTTTTATAAATTTATTTCTGTTGAAGAATGCCCATAAGGCTTTGCTAAAAATGCAGAGCCTTTGTCTAGATTCCAGATGAACAAGGTGCAGCTGGATGATACGGTAGTAATATACAGTGGCAAATACTTTATCAATATTTCATTGCAATCTCCATTTCCCTGAAAAGTTCAAATCACTTCCTACCCAGTTTTACTTGACAATTTAGTCATTCTGGTTAGAATTTTGGAGGAAATATATTCTTATTTCTGTTTAACATGTATCCCATCACAGTTTTGAGAAACTGTTTTCAGGGTTGGTTTTTTTTTTATGTAAGCAGTGATCCCTCTCCTCTGGCTTGTTATTGAACTGTAAAATGCCAGAGATAAATTAAAGCTAATTTGACTGGGAGATGCACTGAAAAACTACCTGAAGCAAAGGCTACTAGAGAAAAATCTGTCTTCCATTTAGGGCTGGCTCTTAAATGAGGTTAGTAGTCAAGATGGCCTTCATTTCCAGCTGTGCAAGAGCTAGAGTGGGTTTCCCAAGGTATGGCAGCTGTGGTAATTCATACACCTCCAGCCTGCCCTCCTAGATCTCAAGTCCCTCTGCCACAGGGGCCAGACATTGTTGTCCCACCTTGTCATGGGCTGACATGCCTTGGGGGCCAAACCTGCTGCCTCCACCTCCTTCAGCTTAGAGTACATCCTGCCTTGACAGGAGCCTGGACCTACCCCTCGTGTTCTGCAGACACTCACATTTCCCGCAGACTGGGACCAGATGAGGCTGCAACTATCTTCAGTTACCAAAATCAAAATATATTTTAAAAATGTACCTGCCACTTTGAAGATTACATCTCAGTTTGCATTTCTGGAGCTTGTATTAATTGTTGATACAAAGTCCTGTGAAGTAGTTTGATGCTATTTTTTCCTCTCTCTGCATAAAACAAACAATATAGCTCTGTACAAGATATTGCAGCCAAGTAAGCTGACAAAAAATCCCTCCCTGAAGGAAGATGTTGTCAGCATGTTGACGTACCTGGACTATGGTTGCTAAAAGGAGAGGAACAAAAATTGATGTAGAAAACAAAGTAAAAATACTAAGCCCTCATAAGGTATTCTAAGATAAGTTGATCCCAGCAGCAAAGATTATTTCACTGCAGATGATTTAGTGCACAAAAAGCAATAAGATTTTATCTCTGTGCTGCTTTAAGAGCTAAGATTGCTCACGAGCAGGTTTTTGGTGATGTCTGTATGACTGACACTTCAAAAATTCCTTTTGCTGTAAGACCACCCAATACTCCCAAACATAAAAGTTAGCACAGAGATGCAGTGACCAAACTCCCCTTTTAGAGCAGATGTGTCCTATAGTAATCAAGAGAGAAAACATTCAGTGATAAATAGCTGAAGTCCTGTGGAAAAGTGCTTGTCTGAGGCTTTGAAGGTGACTCACGAAATGCTTGCTCAGGTCTGTTCCCAAGCGGGGATCTGAGAGCTCCCTGCTGCCTACTGAGAACTGTCACACACCAGACGCCTGTGTTATCCTTTTCCTTCTCTGTGGTGGCTGCTCTTCCCTGCGTCAATTAGCTGTGCATTAAGGGGTAATGTGAGAAACCAAGTCGCTAACCCAGCAGTGCTATCCCTCCGCTGAGGGGTGAGATAAGGATGCACTAGTTTTAAGCTCTGCTGACAGCCAGCCAGAGCATCCATGCTGCTGGTTTCTCCTCATCCCTGATCTTGCTGTATGTGTTTGCCTGCCCTTTCAGATGAGCAGAGTTATGACAATGTGTTATGCCAGAGCTCTCTGTTCCTCCTCAGAGACAGCGAGGTAATTCAAAAGTCCTGCTGTGTACCTGATAAAATCCTAATCAGCCTGAGACAACAAGGGTAGAGTCTCAAGAAGCCTGGTGGTAAGAGTTGTCACAAACTTTAGGAAATGGGATTCCGCCTTATGTGCCTGATCCCTGACCATCCTGCATTTGTGATGGGGATACTGCTGCTTCCAAGGCACCAGCTCTCTCATCTCTTTACCCTGTTTGGTTCAGTTTATTGCCCTGACTTCTTTCCTGATGAAGAATTTATGCTTCCTCTGCAAAAGATCATGATTCAGTTTATGTGATTATTCAAAATTATTCAGAGTTTATGTTTCTCTAAGTTCTAGGAGCTGCCCAGGGATAGGTGTTTCCTTGCTTCTGTTATGGCTTTTTGAGCTTTGTTGGTTAGTTACAACCAATCACATTTCTCATGTGAAGCCTAATATATATACACAGGTTTGAAGTCTTCTTTCCACATCTCAATTTATTACCCATTGCAAGCGTGCACAAACAAGCCTAGGCTGCACACTGACCTAGCTCATCATCTCCCTGTTTTTGAGCTGTCTGGTCCAACAAGGCTAAAATTCACCATTGTGCCATGGGTAGTGGAAGGAAGCTCCTTTAAGAAGTAATAATACCTGCTTTGTAGTAATTTCCTGGTTTTATCTTCTTAGCTTCTTGCAATAGAGGTGAACACACCAGAGAAATTCAGCTCAACCGCTGACATAGTGATACGCTTGTTGGATACCAATGACAATGTCCCGAAGTTCTCCTCTGACTACTACATTGCCAGGATCCCCGAGAACTCCCCAGGGGGCTCAAATGTAGTTGCTGTTACAGTAAGTTTCATTAATCTCTTAAGAAATGCTCTCTTTTCTAGGTGTCTGTCTAGGAAACAGTTCAAGTATCTTAAAAGTAGTGGGCAGAGGCAAGTAGCAAATCTTACTCGCCATTCAGCTTCTGTATTGAACACCAGTTCCTTTCCAGAATCAACAACAAAAAAAAACCACTTCTGAAAAAATAAAGTTTTAGGCAAACATTTTTCAGAACCACCAGTTTACTTTGGTTTTTAATTACAGGCCATCTGCTTTTACGACAAATCACATGGTCTGTCAATACTAAGAAAGCCTCACTTAAATCAGTGTCCAGCAGGAAGGTTCAGTTATGACTAAGTGGAATTGGATTTACTGGATTTGCTTGCTTAAGTACAAGTTAAAAGCAAACAAGATGGCTGCTTAGTAGGTATTAGTCTCCTCCTCCTGGGAGGAATTTGACTGCTAAACGCATAATTAGACCATTAATGAAGGCAAGAATACAATATTAAAATGCTTAGAGCTGTGAAAGGAAGATCCCTGTGTATCTTCTTACAGTGGGAAAAATATGCCTATAGATTTTCCAGTATCTCACATTTTCACAGAAAGTAAGTCAGGGTATTACATGGACCCTATGTGCTAGAGAAAGATTTCCAGCTTTTGGTGTGAGCTGTATTTCTTTAATGCAGCTGCTAGGACTGGAAAAATATTTCATGTCACAAGGCCAAGAAAGCTCCTGGCCATGTGGGGCTTGGTGGGTGATGCAAGTCACCTTGCAGAGGCCTCACTGGTAAGGATGATGGAGGCAGGTTGCCAGAGATCTCCAGCACAGGCTGGCTGCAAGTAAGAAAGAAAATTGAATAGTCAGAATATTAAAGTTCTGAAGGCAAGTTTTAGGGGTGGAAGAATGAAACAAGAAGTGGAACATAAACAATACAGAAAAGGTTATTAGAGGAAATAGGAAAGCTGTAGAAAACAGAGACTCCCAAGCATCACTACCTTTGCAGCAAGAGGAATAAAATATCCCAGGAGGTGGACAGCAAAAAAAAAAAAAAATTAAAAAAAAGTTTGCAAAAGCAGCGAAACTACCATTCTGAGCCAAGGTGCATGGGACAGCGTAGCTGAGGGGATCTGTGTAAAATCTACTCTCACATGCTGTCAACTCAGTACTTGACCCGGATTCACAAATACGCTTGACAAGTCAAGATACTCCAACTACTCAGAATGGCAATTTTGACAAAAGTCTCAGGTGTGCTGGGAAAGTTAGGCAGTCCTAAAGTAGGCTGTAGTCAAAATTATGGGGTGAGAGAATCTGACAAGCTCATGTCGAAGAACCAAAAGACACCTATCAGTAGGGCTGCAGGTGTGTTATGTTAACTGTGTAGGAATCAAAGACTTTGTTCCAGTTTTCAAATATTTGAGGGAAATGAATGAATCAGCCACTGCCACCATGAATTTTGGTAGCCAGATACAACAGTATAATATAGCACCTCCTCAGAACTATCAGAGAACAGGAGCTTATAGAAGTAGCTGTTACTAATCCTGAGCTAAGAAAGGAAGCCAACAAGAGTCAGGAACAAAGATATCATCTGGTGTAGTATCTGCATTACTAAAAATCACACAGGTACAAGAGTGGTTAAAATATAAGCGAAGTTGAAATATTGTGTATAGATTGAAACAGTTGTTATGAATTACTTTAAATTGAATCAGTCAAACAAGCAGAGGCTTAAAAATACGCTATATAAAGTAAATAATTTTGTCTAGGGAATATACGTGAATATTTAACTGATAACAAGGAAGGCTTGAGAGCAGGCGGTCTGTCTGTGTCATTGAGATTAGCTTAATCTCTGTTAAAGAAGAGGATATGTTAAACGTCAACAGGTGGAGCCATCTAGTGGCTTTCTTCCTGCTGCAGCATCTGGGCACCAGCCTGTCCAGGAGACATCTTAGCAGCTTTTCTGGGACAGCCGGTGACATTTCCTTTGTTTGATTTTACAGTTTTCAAGGTGCACATTTGTTTATGTGATTTCCCCCTAAACATGTGATGGCAAAAAGAGTTTCCCTCTTTTTGGGAATTTGGGTTTTTACATGACCTGTTGTTAAAAGAAAAATTAAACATTTCTTTTTGCAATTTAGTAAAGGATGACGATCTTATCTCCTTTTTTAAGGCTACAGATCCAGATTCAGGGCTTTGGGGAGAAGTGAAGTACTCTATCTATGGAACAGGAGCAGATCTGTAAGTAAAAAAACCCCAACCAAAACCTAAAAAAACAAACCCAAAAACTACACAGCCTCTAAGCAGAGTTTTAAAAGAACTTAAATAAAACAGCAGGCTTATTCTTGACCTGATAAATTCCAAGGACATTTATGCCATTTTCTTTGTGAGTTCATGAAAACAACAACAGAAAAACTAATGTGATCATTAAATATCTGCTTCATGAACCCATGGAATTTTACCCACAAGCCCCCAAAGAGACATAAGGCAGCTGAAGTACCAGTACACAGTATCTGTTCAATCAGCATTTGAAAAATGCTTGTAAGAGAAAGAGGAGGCATTGGTCTCGTTGTTATGAAAAGTCAGTTCTGGAGGGAAACAAACAAACAAAAAAATCCCTTGCTCTTTCCCTTTCCCCTTCCATATAGTTGTACAAATAGTTACTTTTCAGCTCTTGGCAAAATAAGTCAAAGAAAACAAGGCTTTCAAGAATATAAACTTTAACTTTGGAGGCCAGTTGCATTGGGCATTCAAAGCATTTTATATATTTAAACCTAATGGTCCTGCATCAGGGAAGAAGCAAATCCAATGCTTACTTGATTTTGTAATGATGCCCAGCTCCCTCTGACTGTCTTCGGGGACGGTGCTGAGGTAAGAATGTCCTGAAACACTGGTTTCTCCCATACTTCCTCCATCCCAGCAGTTGCCATGGCCTGTTGGTTGGGGCTCCCAGACACGGCTAGAATCACTGGCTATCACAGATACTGCTGCTGGAACCTGCAGCTCCTGGACATGGTGGGGCTGCAAGGCAGAATATATTGACACAAATGAGCTTTTCAGGCACTCATCCCCAAAATCCATTTTTCTCCCTACATTATCCACCTGGAGTTACAGCCGAACCCTTCTTGTTAAAGTGAAAGCCATTTAGGAGGCACAATCAAAGTCCAAAATCCAAGATGCTAAGGGTCAACCGCTTCTGTAACCAGAATACAGATATGGGAGCATTTCCAGGATGGATTATTTTGAGCTCTTCACTAAGTCCTTAAACTAGCTGCTAACTGCATAGAGGCAAGCAGGCAAAGGTCATATCGTGCAGGCAGACATCTTAGGTTTAAAATGTAGCAGCTGGTGTGAAGAAGCTTGTAAGGTTATTGATGAAGGATTTAGAAAAAAATGTGACTACAACTTTAATCAGATTGGAGCTATGGGGATGCTCAGAGTCGCTGTTATTATGCTGCTGAATGAGGAAATTAAGATGTGAAGACTTTTTTTTTCCTCTCCTTAAATATGAGCCTTTTTTTCTTTTCCTTGTACCAGAATGGCATGGCTCTGCAAGGCTGGATTGATTTCCTAGTCCTGAGACCTCCAGATCTGCTGAACACACAATTTGATGCAGATTTGAGAGTTTCAATTAGAGGCATGATTTTTTCTGTCTCAGGGGTTACATCAGTGGATATGCAGTTGCATTGGCAGAAAGATGAGTTGTACTGGAGTAAGAGGAATAGTGTTAACTGTTGAAGATAAAACCATTATGCTGGTAATCCTGCATCCAAGCTGCCAGTGGGAGTGGGGTACGCTGCTGTAATCTCTTCACATCTCAGTGCTTCTATTCTTCTACTAAAACAGGGGTGATGAGAGTTCTCTCTGCATGGTTAGGCTGGGTTAGGTACTCAGCACAGGCACTGTCTCCTACCAAGAGTTTAGACAGCTCTTGCCACCTCCAGGTCTTGGCTTTCATCAAGACTCGTATTTGTATTTAACAGGGTAATGAAAACAACTGAAGATTCTGGATTATTAAGTGCCCCTTTTATAATCACCCTCAATTGTGCTCACAGTTGGAATACTTAAAATATTTTGTTATCCTGTACATTAATTAAAGAGTATATAAAATCTTTCATCCATTAAAAACCCTACTGCCTGGAGCCTACGCTGGCAGTCCATTTTAAAATGACACTGTGTTGGTATCTTCTCTATAAATCCAAGCTTTTGGCTGACACTTTTGATAGTGTCTCAGTAATTACAAATGTGTAGAATTGAACTTGCTACAGATAAATCTAACACCCACTCCATCCCAGTGTCAGTCTATGGAAAAGTGATTATTTTTTGAGAAGATAATTTGCTCTGCACTTTGGGGGATTGGAGAGCAGCTATTTTTCTTACCCATTCTGAGAAGTGAAGAGCTTAAATATGATATGCAGCATGCTTCCCTTAGCTATTGAGGTGATATCAATCAATCTTAATTTATGCAGGATATGATCTAATACATTGTACTTATAAACTGGGGAAAAAAAAAAAAAAAGGCAGTTCCTTACTGGTTTAATGCAAAGAAATCACTGTGGGAGAAGGCCATCACACTGAGCGTTTACCGAGGACAAAGACTTTCAGAAAATGCAGCTAAAATGGCTAATGCACAATAGATAGGAAAATGTCAGACACTGATAGGTCTCTGGATTTCAAGCCTAAGGGAACTTGACAAAAACAGGTAGAGTAAATGATCTGGAAACATCAGCTAGACAGGAGGTATGTGAAGAGTACCAATCTTTGGGCATAGCATTTCAATGTTTAGAGCCACACATTAAGTTACCAAAAAACCCAAAAGTCTTTCCATGCTTCTTTTCCAGGTTCCTAATCCACCCATCAACAGGTATAATTTACACCCAGCCATGGGCTGTATTAGATGCTGAAGTGTACTCAAAGTATAATTTCTACGTGAAGGCAGAGGACACAGATGGGAAATACAGCTTGGCTGAAGTGTTTATCACTGTGCTAGATGTCAATGATCACTCTCCAGAGTTCAATGAAAACATCCAGGAAAAGACAATGATCATTGGGTCACCAGTGAAGATAGAGGTGAGAGACAACACAGCGTGTCACAAAGCAGAATGCTTTGGAAAAGCCCCAGCTCTGCTGTTTATTGCTCAGGGATCATGATGAATGTCTGAAAGTTGGCTTTTCCTGAGGCTCTATTTTGCACATCCATTTGTATGTAACAAATGGATTAAAGCATGGAATGATAGTATTTACAGACTGCTGAGTAGGAGAAATAAATTCTATAGGCAAAAGATAAAGTTCTGTTACAGCATTTGAACCATCTGCTGGTGGAGGATCCTGAATTATACAGTGATCATAAGAAGCCGAATTAAGATGAGTGAAAGAAAGTACAGGGTTTTGAATACCTAACCTTCCTGCTACGCCTTTGTGCTCAGTCACGCAACTTCTTTCCCTTCACTTTGCAGAACTGTATTCACTGATACAGAGTGAAACAGGAGGTAAAAAAAGATGTGATAACAATTCACAGGCAAAGGAGCAGAACATCCTATATTACACATATTTGAATGCATATAGTGAAGCCTGGTTATGCAATACCTAATGTTAGTAGACTAAATACCACAGCCCAAAAATTAAGGCAGCTATAGTTTATACTGTCGATCTAATCCCATTGTTCTTTGTCACTTCACATATGTCCCCCATGCTGTGTGAGAGACTCCCCAGCAGTGGACCATTTGCATTCTACAGATAGGTTACAATCCAGTTTTTCCTCTGATTTTGTTTAATCTCAAATAGAAATTGCTTCTACAAAACGAACTCTAGTCCTGCTGTTTTTCACTAGAAAATGTAGCATAGCTGATAACAGAAAAGGGGAAATCGTTTTCAAGATGAAACAAAAACAGCTCAGTCATCTCAAAGCACGGATATTATCAGAATTGAATGCTCAGAAACTTTTAGAGTTTTGTCTTCAGGCAAAGATACAAACAATAATCTTTGTTCTTTACACTTCCCCTACCAGGCTATAGATCAAGATGCAGAAGAGCCCAACAACATTGTGGATTATTCCATTATGCAAGCAGATCCAGCCAATGTGTTTGATATAGACCAAAGCACTGGGGAAATCAAGCTGAAATCCTATATCCGTTCCCTCGACATCATCCACAACATCACAAAGAACAAAGACTGCATATGGTCAGTAGTGGTGCAGGCCAAAGACCGAGGCTCACCATCCTTCAGTACCACGGCAGTTCTGAAGATTGATATCACGGAGGAGGTAAGCAAATGTTTTTAGAAAAATCCTTATGTGGGATTATTCTTGAGAGGCATCAAAGAGCAGTCGCTGCTTGCTCCATTTCTGACTTTAAAAGTGCTTCAGGATTTGAAATCCAAAAAATTGCCAGACGTTGCTTCTTCTTTTGTGCTAGCTCTGTTTCATAGAGTGTTTCTAGAGCCTTGTGGTGAAGCTGGATTCTATAGCCACAAAAGACATTTTGATCAAAAAATTGCAAAGGTACAAAGGTATGAGCATAATGTGATTGAGACATGAGTTTCTTGCATCCAATTGTTAAAGACAGATGCAAATTAAGGACTATAAACCCCTGAATGTAAAGGTAAAATCTGACTGATAAATTCCTGCTCTTTTGTTTTCATTCAGGAGAAGAAAACAATCTTATTTCCCTACAAAAAGTGAGTGGAAAGTAGCTGGGGCCAGAGGGAAATATATCAGACCAGTTTTGCAAGTGACATAGGAAAAATGAGAAAACTTTATAGAAATGCTTTAAAGTACATAGAATTTTGGGTGTGAGTTTAATAATTGCAGTATCATAGCAAAGAAACATGAAGACTCTAAAAGATAACACATGCAGGTTGAGAGTTTCCTGTTAGTCCAACTTTTATGTCAACCAAAGAACAAAAAGTGATTTATGTGAGCAGTGCATTCTTGCATGATTCTTATTTATTGTAACTGCCTTGCCATGCCTTTAAGTAGGTACCAGCAGGGAGGAAATGGGCTTTAAAGTAGATGAAAAACACATCATTAGCCTGACAATCTCTGGACCACACACATACTGGGCAAAGATGCAAATCTCTTCCTACAGACAGCATCTGGCCTTCTCTTTTTTTGGGTCAAAATGCACCAACTGCTCCTTTATCTGTTACAACCTTTCTCTGTTTTCTCTGTCTCCTCTTATTCCACTGATACTCCTTATCAGGTGCATTTATATGATATATGATATATACAGTCCACAGCCTGGATGAGCTGGTAACCTCTCTGTTAGCATGAGGGGCTAAGGTACAGAGCTGAGGTGTGTTGAGGGGAGGGAGGGTGCCCCACACCTCCTCTGCTCAGGGAGAAGATGTATCCCTGAACTGGTCTAGAAGGAAAACAAGAGCAGCTGATGCTTTAGGACAAAGAGTTTCCTGGGTTTCCCTCTAGAGCTTGAACCAACATCAGCACCTGATGAAAGGAGGTGTGTTGTACAAAGCCCCCTCTCTCCTTCATTTTCTCCCCCTCCCAGGGTACAGATTTGGCACAAAGTGAGGGAGCACCTCTCCTGATAAAGTCTAAAGGGGAAGCAGAGAGGGCTGTGAAGACATGGGTTCCTCTCAGACACAGTTTTTCCCTTCTTCTCATGCTCTTCTCGATGCCATGTCCCAACACAGAGCCTGAGATAGCATCAGCATCTTCTTTCTTCACTTGAGAAGGTCTCTTCACCAGGAGCTGCACTACTAGCCTAGTGTCGCATCCTGCATAAGCTTTTGTACATTTCTCCATTGCTTGCAAGAATTTGGGTTGGTTTTTTTTTTATCCAAGAGCGTCACATCTCCTTGCGAAAACTGCTCTCAGATTTCAGCTTGCATGTGAGTGAGATGCAGTGTCATTATATAAAACCCTTGGTCACTCCCTGTGTCCCTGAGACAGCACAATCCCTGCTAACATTTTGTGAAGAAAAGCATCTCTTGGTGTGGGGACATAGTGTACACACACGTACACACTCTCAGAGGCTGTTACAAACATACATTTTGTCCCTCTCTGCTCCACTTGTACAAAGTCTCATTTAGTTAGCTGTTTGGTGGGCATTTATGTATTACTGATTTTGGATAAGGAGGATGTTTTTGAATGCATCCTCTAGAGGTTTCCTGCAGTGTTAATCACACTAAGTAATTAAACAGGCATATTTTCTGATTAACATTTACCATTGCAATTAGCGCAAGACTGTGCCCTTCGAGATGGGTGCCTTGCGGCTAAGTTCAGCAGTATTGCACAACAAAAGGACCTTTTGCTCTTGGAATAATAGAGTGATAAAAAATTCCAGAGGCCTTTTAATCTAACTGAGTCTGGTTTTATGGAAATTGATATTGAGTGATGTCTGTTAATCTAACCTTTCTCAACAGAATAAGAAACATATGCTGAAAAAGCCACTCTTTTTTCACCCTTATGTCTCACTCAAAAATCTATTCCTGCTGCCTGAGATTTTAATGGAAAGCTGATTCCCACTCCTGATCCTGAAGGCTGGCCTGACGAGGGGATCCCTCTGCTTCCTCACGACTCCACTGAGGTTCTGCAAATATATGGAGGCGTTTATTTACACCTCTTCACAGACTAAAACTTAAGTCCACATTTAGACCACATAGTCTGTGGTTCTTGATAGCTTTGGCCACTCATTTAGACTTCTAAATATAGCTGGTGAGTCTCAGTTTTAGATTCTTCTAACTGAAAACAAATACCTTCTGTGAATTAACGCAAACATCTCCTCCTCTCTCATAATAAATCTGCAACCATAGGAACTGTTGGTTGCTGGTGGCACTAAAGGTCCTTTGCCACATTTGCAGAGCAGTTAGCCTCTTCTTTCCACAGTTACATGGACTTTGGAAAAAAAATTGTTCAAAGAAAGTTAGTTTGATTTGAGAATGCAGGTGTTTGTACTGCAAAGTGATGTAAATGCAGCCTTCATATACAGTGATAGCAATGCTCTTTGGGACAAACACTGAAGGGGGCAGCTTGTATTCTACCTCAGATCAGGAGTTACTTCTGAAGCAAATCTCCTTATCATCCCCACATATTGTGGGATGGCTTATGTCTCACATAGCTCCAAGCGCACAAAGTGGGCTACTTTCGGGTGAAAATGTGCTTGGGGAGCACACCTAGTGTGTGTGCTCTGGTGCTAGCAGGCACGCTGTCCTTGCAACTAGGCTAGAGCAATCTAAAGCAAACCCCCAGAAATGCTGAATATGTGGAAGTGGGCTCCTCAGAACCAGCTCATTTGTTGTACAGATCCACTTGCTCAAGTCAACACATCCTGAGTTGTCTATAATCTACGATAACTTGGGCTCTTAACAGCTTCACCTACTTACTTAGACTTCTAAATATAGCTGGTGAGCCTTAGCTGGTCTCGTGGTTGAACAGCTCAAGAACATGCTTCTGTTGAGTCCAACTTCTGGATGCATCAGCCACTTGTTCTGCTCACTGCAACTCACGTATTATGAAAGGCTCTTGAGGAGCTTCCAGGAGATGTGGATGTCTGCAAACTGCAAATAGTTGTGGCAGGAGACAGAAAAGCAAAGGAAATAAGCTACCATTTCAGTAGCAAAGAAAAACATGGGCATCCTCTTTGAAACACTTGTGTTTTGAGGAGGAAGCCACTGTGGAGGAAGGATGGCAAAGATAAGCCCCACATGCTGCAGAGGTGTGTTTTCCACAGCCTGCCCTTCAGGTACAGAACTTGAAAGCATCTATCTGCACTTAAACTGCACAGTGCTGAGTCTTATGAAACCAGCTTCAAAGGCATGTCTCAGTGTTAGAGCCCCTCAAAAGCTGGCAAGTCCCAGCGACTGCTGGACACTTCAGCACCCTGCAGGACTTTGCCTGAGCAGCTTCTCTGCAGGGAACCAACAGTCACAAGGGTTCTGCAAAGGATGATAGATGCCTGTTAAATAAAAAAATAGATGATGACATCTTTCAATCCAAACAGTTGCTTTAATCTTTTTAATTGTATTTTTTGTCCCAGGATTGGACTTCTCCTTTCTCAAAGATGTTACAAACAGCTTAGCTACTTCCAAATTTCTGCCACGGTTCTGTAACCCTCTAATTGTGCCCAACCCTTCTCTGGGCCAGTGCTCATTATAACTGTGAAGTCACAGCAAAAAAAAAAAAAAAAAAAAAAAAAAAAATAGCAGAGCATTATCTTTTGTGAACAGTGGTATTATAACTCCTTTGATGGCTATTAAGAAAGGGAGTGTTTCTTCCAGGTTTTGGCCCACAGAGATATGACAGTGCTTCCCATACCAGCTTTCATTTCATCGTGTATCTGCTTTTATTTTATGTGTGCAAGAAAAATCAGTACTCTTCAAAATGCAGCATGCTTTTTAGGAAAAAACAACAGCTAAATAAGTTACAAAGTGGACTATTTGTTGACCCAGTTCTGAGGCACTCTTGGTAGTTGATACAATGATTCAAGTTGTTTTGAACACACAGGGTAGTGCTCAGAGCCAAACTGCTTAAACTTAGATGTCCAAACACCCCCAGACTTTCACTGTCAGAGGGTGCTCAGACCTCTCTCAGACCTGTTCTGTGTGTTAACTGACTTCGTCACAGTGATGACACAGACAAGATTGCAAAGCTTTTTGGTGACAAATGCATTTACCACAAGCCTCTCTGCAGGCTGGCTAAGATGATGATATTCCAGGCTTAGTCTGCAAGTTATTCCTCCTATTTATCCTGTGGGTGTCATGGCCATGACAAACAGAAATTCTTGCACTGTAACTAGAATATAGGCTGAACCAGCTAATGATTTTAGTTTCGGTATTAATCACCTCTTCATAACTGGAAGCTCTGAACAGGTGCCAAATTTGGTGAGACAAGGCAGAGTTGAACAAAGCCGAATTCTGAAACTCTCCATATGATTTCATTCAGTTCTTACTCCTGCAACTGTTGTACACTGGCAACATAGACATGTACTTCTGTCTAATACCATTTATTCAAGGTTCTCAAATAGGTAGTCAAATAATTATTACTGAGATACAGGATCATCTTCAGTATATGTCATCTTTCTCCTTATGTTGGTCCTATACTATTTATCCATCAATGTCTTGCTACAAAACAGATCTTGACAACACTCATAATAAGTGGATTCATTTCAGGTCATGTACTACTTAGTAGAGTTTATTTGACACTTAAATTATCAGACTTTCACATGAAATTAAGTAAACCAGGGTAGAATTTCCATCATCTGATGGGATTTAAGTATGTAAAATCCATGTAATGCAGAACAGCAAAGCTGATGTGAATTCAACCTTCACCAAAGCCATGGGCTGCTCTGCTTTTGGTTTCTAGCTCAGGTGCATTCCTAATTAAATAATGGACAAACTCTTTGCTGTAAGGTATCTATAAGGTAACATAGTCCGTGAGTCTCAATACCACTTCTTTGCCCATTTCTCTTTGGCAATAGGAAACATTCAGCGTAGGGGAAGAATAGGTTTGGATAATGTGTTTGAGGGAATTTACATTCCCTGAGTTTAGGGATGTGATTTAAAAATAGTGTTCCTGCACCATACATGGCAAGAGATACTCTGAAGCATCCTTTGGGGGTACTCTTAGTCATCTCCCTCCGCAGACTGGGGAAGGTAGAGAGATGAGCATCCTAGTTTAGAGTCGTACAGGGAAATCCATCTGATTTAAATATCTGAAAGTCAGAGGTTCATGTCCAAGCTAGTCACAAGGCTCTCCTTATACTCACTGTCTTTGATACCTATTCTAGCACGTGGTGACTACTACTCTGGAGGTGTTGTTTCCTCCCCATTGACTAAAAGCTGGGAGCTTAGACCACTAACTAAAATGCAGATATCCTCTTAGTAGACATGCAAAGTTTGGGTGATGATTCCCTCCTGGAGTCAAGGCCAGAGGAGTGGGGCATAGTGAGTAGCCCTGTCTCTCTGCAGCTGCACATAGCTTTATGACTAGCTCTTGGTAAACAAACCTGCTCATGAATATGTCATTTCTGAAGGTTCTCCTGGCCTTGCACAATACTGTCTGTCCAGATACCATTGCAGGAGCTTGTATTCTTTATAAACTTCTCTTGGAAATGTAGTCAAAGGGTGGACTACCATGCCATGAATAAGGGTGATCTGTTTGCCTCGCTGCTACCCTTTATTCCCTGATCAACTGGGTGTTCCTCCATGCTTACTAATTTCGTTTATTGTTTCCAGATTCAGTTCAATGTCATTGCAATTGTCTCCTCTCCTGTGCCTAGTTCAACACTTAGCTCTCTCTATTTTCTTTGCTCTCTGTCCGGTACACATTTCACCCTAGTTCCCTAGATGTATTTGTAATAGATACTGGTCTCTTTCAAATATTACTATGTGAGGGTTGACCATTTCTCTTATTTTTGATATTTCCAGATCAAGTCCAGGGTAAAATCCTATATTTTAGGCCTCAAGAAGCGTCCATGGACAATATTTGGAATTTGCATGAGTGGCGTCCTTTCCACCATTTCTGTAACAATGGTGATCTCCACCATCATGTACTGGAAAAGTGTGAAAAGATCCAGGCTCCACCCACAGGGCAAAATCCGCAAAATTATACGGGGACCTCCAAGACGCACAGTGTGCTAAGCTGCAAAGTGAACTGGCCATTCATTTGTCCTTAATATGCCATACGTAGCTTATGTTATTGCTTATATCTTTTATTTCTACAAACAAAGCTCTTTAGCTCTATTCATCTCCCCTACCTCAAAGAGTTTTGTTATGTCTGTAAAAGAGTACTTGAAAACAGAATGCAGCACATACCTGCTAACTACTCACTTGTACACTGTAATTTTATAAAGTGAAGTTTTCTCATAACCTTTTTGATGCCATGCTCAGTAATAGTCCTATAAACCACATCACTGTTTTTGAAAGATCATTTTCTACTCATAAATTTCTGTTTGAGTACAACACTATTATTCCTAGGAAATTAACTCTGAGATGCAGTACAACAATACAGCTGCAGATCCTGGAGCCAATTATTTTCTTGCTAAGTCATTGCAAGTTAAGCGAAGACTGTGGTGACATTCAGGAATCTGTCCTAATTTGGCAGTAATACTCCTGTAGGCTTTTGTGTTTGACAGTCATCCGTCTCACAATACTATAATGCTTGCCCAGTCTCCTGCTCCATCTAAATTCTCCAAACCTGGACTGGCTCTTTGACTCTCTTTTTTTTTTAGAGGCAACTTCCATTAGTCAACCCTGCTTGTTACATATTTTGGACAAATGAAATTTCTGGGTCACTGTCTGTCCCATAGAGTAAGTCACGTGTTTTCTTTGTACTCTTTTACAGACTCTTCACAAAGGGCCTATGGCCGCCTTTTTGATGCAAACTAAAGATAACCCCATGAAAGCCTTAGGAGTGCTAGCTGGTGTCATGGGCATAATGGTGCTGATAACTATCATGATCTCTACTGCCATGTTCTGGCGCAACAAGCGGTCCAACAAAATCATGCCGGTAAGAAGGATCATAAAAAAGAGACAGATCCCACAATCCCGGACAATCAGGATGGAGTGGCTGAAGTTCAAGAGGCCCAGCAATGCTGCGGAGAAGTTTGTTGTTGAGGATGATGCACAGAGCCTACATAACGAGAACAGCAACAACAACATCCAGGTTGCCCCTGTGCCACCAACCGCCCCCTTGCCCCCGCCACCCCCTGCCCTGGCTCCCAGGGGGGACACCCCAGGGTGGCGGGTGCCAACCGTGTCCGGCTCCCTCACTCCAAAGTCTATAAAAAAGCAGCTGAAGAAGAGAGGTCATGGCAGCGCCCACAATGCCCTCGTGTCAGAGCTCAAAATGAAGTTTGAGAAGAGGAATGCAGCTATTGGTGAGCCTCACATCTAGGTGCTCTTGGCAGCCCCAGGAGACTGCAGATTGTGGCTGTGCATGGATATTTTTATGTGCCGCAATCTTCCCCATGTCTGTCAGCACCCTGTGAACTGAGAGCAGCTTCTCGCTGCGATAGCCACCCCTCACCTTCTGCAAGTATTACATGATAGGGAGTCACCCCCACCAGCAGCAAACGCTGCGGTCTGTGTCCATTTGCAACTGCAATTCCTTCAGTTCACATCTCAGTGCTGGTCCCTCCCTGCAGCTGTCTGACGAGGGCACTGAGTACCCTCACACCATCCTCGAGTGAACGGGGATTCAGGTTGCCCCCATTTTGGAGGTCCCTGGTTTTCAACAAGGCGCTGTGCAGCTAAGGCACTGGAGGATACCACTTCTGACCTGGTCTGGCAGGTGGGTTTGTGGTGTCCAAAACCCCATCACTTCAAATCCCAGACCCACTTTTGAAGACGTTGGCCTGGCTGTTGCACTAGCACTGAGTTGATGCTCAGGTTTCCCACAGCAGTGACACTGCACACTGCAAGAGGGTAGCACATAGCTGGAAGCTGCTGTCCTCAGGGCACAACGTGCTTCGCAACAGCTGGTGGAGCAACGTGCTCATGGCCTGAGTACCTTCACTCCCCAAAGGTAAGCAGGCAGGCTTGGAGAAGGTCTTCATTTTCCTGCAGCTTATGCTGGGTTTTGCCAGCATTTTACTTCTGCCCTGGACTTACCTGCTAATCAGGAGATGGGAGGGCCACCTCAGCCTTCCATAGACCAGCTGGGGCAAGGTTTGAGTGCAGAAGTTCAATAGCAACACTTGCTCAATACTGCCTCCTTCTGACACCACATCCCCTAGTGAGGGGGAGGCCAGCAGGAGAATGACATGATTAAAGCAGCAGGGAAGACAAAGTAAAACCAAGAGGAAAAATTATAAGTGAAAAATAAGTGCTGGAAAGTTGCATATGTTGGTCAGGGAAGTTTCTGGAAAGATCATTTGTTTTTGTACACTGCTAGCAGAAGGTGTCAAGGAATGTATTTCATCACCTCTCCTGGCTTACTCCAGGGACTGGTGAGTGCAAAAGGAAGATTCCATAAAATATTCTGTTTGTCCTATCTGCTTTTTTGAGTGAATTATGCAACAGTTAATGAGGGGAAAGGGGGGTGGGGGGTGGGGAGTAGGGGTGGGAGGGGGGAATGGGGTGGGGAGCAGCTGACACATTTATTTTCCTTTTACATGACAGTAAAAAGGCACCGAACGCAGAGTACTTTTTTCGCTGGATCTACGCCACAGTTTCTCCCTCATGTTTGTTTCTGAGGAGATGTTTTTCAGCTAGGCCTGGCTGTTTGCCATCCCTTGGGGAGAAGGCAGCGTGCACCGGGCTGACTGGGGAGCAGCACGCTGCACTGTCTGCCTGAGCCCTGGCACCACAGGGCAGCTGTGCTCTCATGGGTTGGAACCGTGAACATCAAGATGGGGAGCAAACCCTACAGGACAGGACACTGTGTTAATTCAAGGTATTCCTGAGACTTTTCTCCAGTTGTCATTTCAGCTGGACCAGCAGATCTGGCCCTCAGACAGCCCCTCTTCTCTCACCTCATTATCTGGTCTAATTCCCGTTGTTTGCACCAGGACCTTCCAGCTTAGGGGATAGCTTAAGTTGAATAAGAAGTTACCCACTTGTGGGGAAAGTCTCATAATTTAACTTCAGTTCAAACCATCTAGAAACCAGAGGGTGACCATGGCTCAAGTCACCCTTGGCCTGAACCATGAGCTGTAGCCAAGAGGTGCAGCAGGCTGGGGGGCCATGGCAGCAGTGCTGCTCCCAGAACCCCTCCTGCCACGTCTCTCATTTCTTTCACTCTTTTCTTGCTTATCCCTCCTCCTGTGGTTGCGTGGCGTGAAGCCCAGGCTCTCATGCTGTCTGCAGTCACCTTGTACTTGTCCTCTGGCCATGAGCCAGTGGAAGGGAGGAGACATGCAGCCCCCAGTCCCACTTCTGCTGCCCTGTGCAAGCACGCACCTTCTGCTTGTTGTGTATCTGCCAGGTTCTGCAATGTTTCCTGAGGTACCAAAAGTTCATGATTTACTCCCTGTGCTACTATTTTCACAATGTTGTGTTGAAGCCAGTATTCAATGTTCATTCTCCAATGAAGAAAGCCTATAAAGACCATTCAATTAAGTGAGATTTAACAGGAATTACAGGCTTATAGTCTTAGAGATTATATTTAAGAGTGAATAAAGATGTTTTATTACTATATTGTGAGACTTTTTGCCAGTTACTCTGTATCTCAACTTCAGGGGGGGTTTATAAATAAAAAGATACTGCAAAAGATGCTTCTGTGCATGGTGTGTTTCTGCTGGCAACGACACCTTGTCATTGCTTGTTATGTGACCGCTCAGGCACAGGCAGCCAGACAGCTTTCTAGGACGACCAAATGGCCCTTTTTGTGGGCCACGAGTCAGGAGAGAGGCCATGTGGTTTTTGGGCAACACCAGCCTGGAAGGTGAGGAAGTAAGAAGCAGGACACCGTGGGGCACAGGGGAGGGGCAGGGTTACAAACAAGCTCCTGGCTGAGCACGCATTGTGCTCTGCAGCCCACTGTGGCATGGCCCCAGGGGAAGGAAGGCTCCTTGTGAGGCAGCAGATATAGTTTGATGCCAGTGAACACTGGGTATGTGATTTATGATGAACTTACTACATGTGGTCATGGGACATTTTGTCTTTCCCTGGCTGTTTCCTTGCTGTGACTCTATAGTCTCTACAGTTTGCTGTTGTTCCTCCATTTTGACAGGGGTGGGAGAAGGCCAGTCATTATAGATACTCCCCCTTGTACGTGGCCTCATGCTGGTCCTCAACCAGCATCAGCTCTTGCCTGACTCTATATGCACCATCTCCTCAGTGGTTTCTCCAGGATAAGGTTGTCTCCCTGCTTGGCCAGCTGCTTCTGCCCCTTCCTCACTGCTCCAGACCCTCCATCACATCCTGCAACTGCCCAGCCTCCCTCATCCCTGCAGCCAGTCCCTGGAGCTCCTTGGCTTTCAGGTTCCTTTGCAATTTGTAAAAGAGTAGAAATTAAGAAGAGGACATCTGTGTATTCTGAAAATCTGTTGTGTTTATTACTTTGACACTAAAAGACCAACAAGACTAGGAAGTCCCTTGAAGTACAACAATGAGAGTCAACATTGACCAAACAGGCCTCTGTTCAAAAGCTATGCAGTAAGTTACAGCAGAAGGAGGTGCTGGGAGAGGAGCCTGAGGAGAGACAGCACAAAAACACACAGCAAAGCCAACATACAACTAGAAAGCCCAACTGCCATGTGGTGAAACTTACATTAGGTTTTTATCTCTGCTTACAGATGTGGTTACTACTCTAGTTTTTTCTTTCTGAGGTGGTCTATAACAATACACAGGACAAGGGTGGCAGGTCTCTTGGCCACATGCTTTGGTTGTGCTGGAAAGCAGGAGGCCAAACAAAAGAAAAAAATAAGTCACGTGTCCTCAGACCCCCGAGAAATGCAATGTGAGCTGCTCTGCAAGCGAGGGCCAGTTGCCTTTACATGCATATTTGGGGGGTTTTGCCTCTAGAAATGAGGCAAGCTTTGTTTTCAAAGCAGCAGGATGGGCAGAGGAGAAGGTGCCTGGCTCACAACTTAGTCTCCCAAACCCTGGTTCCACCAGCCTCTCCACTCCCTGGCCACTTGTCCTGCCAGCCCAGTTCAGGCCAAGCGTCACTGTTGTCCTCCATGTCACCCCACAGCCACAGTGCCACCCTGGGAAAAAAGGAGACAACTGGTAGGGAGGGTGGAAGGGGAAACAGCAGTTGAGCATTCACCTGCAAAAGACAAACTGTTCATTTTTCACCAGCTCCCGTTCTTAACTTTAAAAAGAATATATTAACACAACACTTGGATAGCAATAGGCATTGGGGGCGGGGGCGATGCGCGTGTGCCTGTTAGCTGGTTAGATAGTGTGAAACTAAAATGGTCCTCTAAGGTATGTTTGGACACAAGTAAAAGGCCCTCCCCTTCTCTTTAGTACAAAAACCAAACACAAAACCCAAAATAACTCAAAAACCCTGAAAACCTGTGCAGCAGCTTACTCTGCTGTTCAGTAAGCACTCTTAGTTGTCCTCTTTGTGGTACAACCGAGGCTGTGAACCTCTTAGGGCTGTGTAAAACTTAAGAAGAAGTAAGGAGAAAACCCAAAAAAAAACCCCAAAGCAAAATGAACAAAGACCCATCCCCAAAAACAACACACAACACCCCTGATTCAAAAAAAAAAAAAGGTTTTCTCCAAGTGAAACGAAATGGCTTGATCATGTTGACACAATCCTTCCCCCCTACTTTTTGTTGCTGGTTATGACCACAGCCCTGTGCTGGCTCACCTGTTCTGCTTCCATGAGGCAGCAGACAGGAGAGGCCAGCACCCGCACCGGACAGAGCTGCAAACAAGCCTCCACACACACACCCAGGCTGGAAAAAATACATAAAGAAATAAAGACATGCCTGAGCGAGTGAGCAAAGGGGAGCCCTTTGGCCTTTTGTTACATGCACTGCTATTGGGTCTGGGGATTTGGTTTTGGTCAACGCTTGTATTCTCTTGTGTCCGTGCGTTGCTCTGTGGCAGTGCTGCAGAAGCAGCCTAGGGCTGCGGTGGCACAGCCGCACACCCCAAGCACCCCCATTCCCCGGACTCCCCAAGCCTGCTGCAAATCCCAGTTTTGCACCCCGCTGTGCCTCCAGTCCTTGCAGCACAGAGCCTTCCTTGCATGATCCTTCAAGAAAACCAGCACGTGCTGTGGCTCGCTCAAGGTCATCTGTAGAAGATGCTGCTGTGGCCGCATTTGCAGGGTGGGCAGGGGCCAGGCTAGTACAGGTCAGCGCTGTTCCTGTGAGGTGGCCGGGTCTTGCCAGGCTCTTCATGGGCTGGGGCCCGCCGGGCACCACGGCCACCCTCGGGGCGGCAGAGCCCATCCTCACTGCCAGCAGGCAGGCTGTCCAGCGTGCTCTCCTTGCTGCCGGCAGCCTGTGCCTGGCCCCCACGGCGGCGGCGGGGGCAGGCACCAGGGCAGCGGGCCAGGCAGCCAGGGCGGGCTTCAGCAGTGCAGGCATACATGCCAGCAGGCACGGCCAACACCATGGCGCAGACGATAACCACAATGTGGATGAGCTTCTCACGCTGCTCCAGCTGGCTGACATCGCTGCCCGTGACGAAGACGACGCACTGGCCCTTGCGAGGCGCCTGGTTGCGCACGGCCACACAGACCTCGTACTTGGTGGCGGGCAGTAGGTCAGTCACCGAGTAGGTGTTGATGCCAGGCCCGATATAGATTGTGTCCTTCTGGGCAGCATCATAGCGGCCCACCAAGAGAGTGTACCAGGTCTCCCCTGGCTCCGCTGCTGCTGCTGCCGCCACCACAAACCATTCCAAGGTGATGCCGTAGACGGTCTGCTTGGCGATGCGCACTTCTACATGGGTGCCCAGCTCAGCAGGGGCAATGGGGGCCCAGCCCGGGGAGGCAGTGGATGCCCATGGGGCTCTCACATGGAGGGTGATGGCCACCGAGGTGTTGCCCAAGAAGTTAGCGGCTGTGCAGGTGTAGGTGCCAGTGTCCACTGGCCGTGCCACAGGGATCAGCAGCTCTGAGCGGACGGTCTCCTCGCTGATGGGCTCGGTGGACACTGTGGGCAGAGGGGAACTGTGTCAGGCAGGGACCCACCACGCCCTTGGGGCAGCCCCAAGACCACTTCCATGTGGGATGGGGGTCAGGAGTCCAGGCAGGACCTGTCCTGGCCTGGGAAGCAGCAAGTGGGGTGCAGGAGCTCACCAAACCCCACAGAGCTCATCAGTGAAGCATTTTCCAGGCCAAAAGGCAATACACACACCAGGACTCCCCGAGCACAGGAGACAGGGAATGTGTCTGACCCCACCCCCCACCCCAGTGCAAGCAGCTGGAGAGGCTGCTGCAGGCAGAGTCCAAGCTGCCCGTGTGCCATCTGCTGTCAGCACACTCAGGTCAGGGCAAGCCAGGGAGAGCCACTGAGATGCAGGAGGCACAGCTGCATTTTTGGACACACGCTCTGTCCCCCGTTAGGATTGAGTGCAGAAAAATATCCGCCTCAAGACGCTTGGGCCAAAAAGACGTGTGTGGTGCCAGGAAGTGTTGGGCTGGAAGCGAGACACAGCTTTAAGACCAGTATGAAACACCCTGTTGTCTACCCAAGCAGGGGCGTGTGGCTGTGGTCGGGAAAAGCCTGTATGTAATTAATTCAGCATGTGCTTGTGGAAAGGTGCACAAGTGCTGCTACAACACTGCAATTAAAGCAAATATCAGTCCAGGATTAGGGGCTAATGCTATCTTATTTAGCTAGCTGGCTTATTAGGAGCACACATAACCTGTGTGGTGCCCATATGCTTTATTAGCTTACTTGATAAAAATAGCAACTGGTCCTATTGAAGGCTCTAAGTAAAAATAAATGCGAGGGAGGGCATGTAAGAGCCAAGCTGGATGGGGAGGAAGAGGAAAAGGCCTTGTATAACAAGGCCCTCAATAAAGAACACAAATAAGTAAGGCTTATGGAGCATGACAACCTCTGTTTTGGTTGTAGAACATGAATGGACATAGACAGGCAACAGGGCTGCATGGTTCTGTGGTTTGTGTGAGTATTTCTCAAGAAAACATATGAGTATGGTGTAGAAACATACAAGTGTGTGAGTGCTTATGTGTGTGTCTGTACTCCTACAAACACATACGTACATACAAACATAATTACATGGAGTGTGTGTATATATATATATGTATTATATAATATATAGTGTAAATATCTGTACATCTAGATAACACATTTACTGTATATTTATAAGTATTGTGTTATTAATAGTTCTTACATCATGTGTCATGATGAAAGAGCTACTACTAAAAATCCACACAAAAAATAATTGTGTAAAAATGAGGCCATGCTCCTTTCATCTTTGACTGATGTCCTGTGTGAAGCAGCTCTTCTCATGCTGGTTAGACATGCTTAGACATGTAGGATGATTAAGATTATTTGGATTATTGCCACCACAATAACTGCGATGCTCTAAAGGGGCTAGGAGCTGGTATGGTGACTGTGATGGCCTGAAGACCTACATAAATAGAACAGCAGAACATAAATTTTTAATGAAGAGAAAAAAAAAAAAAAAAAAAGGAAGAAGATAAAGCATTGCTTACCATTAAATGCCCTTAAAAGTTTAAGCGCATAGGTCCACCAGACAGCTGGGGAAGGGCTGGCTTGCACAAAGCAGGTCAGGGTGACATTCAGCCCCACTGGCACTGTCAGGTTGGTGTCAAGGGCCGAGGTCAGGGGCTTCATGCAGCTGTTGAGCTCCACTTCATGAAAAAACTTCCTTGCCCTGAATTTCGGGCTTGAGCAAGTTAAATAGGAATTCATCAGAATAATAGGTGGGCCAACCGACTTGATAAACTGGACAAATCCCCGCAGGCGACAGTCACAAATCCAGGGGTTGTCATGAAGGGCCAGGACGGCATTGGAAATAGCTTCTATCTGCCCCTCCGCCCTCTGGCTTCTCTGGTAGACAGGCCAACTGTAGAAGACATCCCTGGATATGACGGTAAGCTGATTTGAGGATAGATCTAAATAGGTCAGGTTGGGCAGATAGCGGAGCGCGTGTTCTGGAAGGACATCCAGCCGGTTGTGCTTCAGATCCAGGATTTTCAAAGCCGGAGTGTCTTGAAATGCTGTCCATGGCACTGAACTTAATTTGTTCCCTTGCAAGCGCAGCTCCTTCAAAGCCAGCAGATATTCCAGGCTCTTGATGTGCATCACTGTGATGTTGTTAAAATTGAGCCAGAGATACTCCAAGGCACTAACGTTCTCAAAAGACCCACGAGGCAATTCTGTTAGGTGAGAATTTTCTATTCTAATTTTCCGGATGTCCTGAGGGATGTTTGCAGGGATCTGCCTCAGCAGTGTAGACATGCAGAGCAAACTCCTAAGGAGGAAACCAGGAAATTCTCTAAGTCACACACCATATTCATGGCTAACATACCAGTTGCCTATACAGATCTACAAGAACTTGAATAATTATAAGATATTGTATACAGGTCATGCATAGGCCACACATCCATGCTTCCTTGGGTTTTACACCTGTTTTCCCACAAAGAATCCAATTAAGTCATAAAGATTGCTACGTATGCAACTACATGTCTCAGGGAAATAAGAGAAATGTCATTCTATGCTCAAGGTAGTACTATTCAAGTATCAGAGGAGGCATATCATGTGGCCATCTGTTTGGTTTTGGTGCTCACATCATTGGCATAGATATATTTGGACTCTCCGAGCTGCTTTGCTGGTGCTATGACTAGGGTAACTAGTGTCCTTACCTTCCAAAGCTGTCTTGAGAACAAGAGCATCCTGTGACACAAGACGAAATAGAGGGATTTATCTTGTGGAAGGCCAGAAGAAGAAGAAAAAGATGACAAATAGGGTCCATATTCTCCTTTAAGAAAGCACTGTGCAGGGTTTGCACCAAACATGCCAACAGCCTCCAAGAAGCAAATCCTATTAGCTGTAATCTTCCTTGACGCAGAAATAAATCCTGCTGGGGACTCAACCCTAAAGAAGAGATGTAGTATGGTTGATAGTGTGAAGTGCTAAAAATCACACCCAGAACCACTCTTGGCATTTTTTCTTTGGCTGCAGGGATTGTGACGGACATGTTTATTGGTTGGTAGTATGAAGATGGAGTCAAAACCAATTCTGTTCCCAAGTCCTTACAAACAGTCAAAAACAGGCTTTTTTTTTTTTTTTTTTTAATTTCAAGGTGTCTGTCTCAATCTCCAATATTTTAATGGCGTTTATCAAGACAGAAAACCACAGCAAAGGCCAGACTGCACAGCTGTAATTTGTCAGTGCACAGTGCCATCAGGCCCCAAACCCTGCCCACAGCTCTGTGCAGGGTGTACTATTGCACATGGTGATCGCAAAACCTCCTCCCCATACTTAGTTGCTCTATCACGGCAATGTAAGTACAGCACAATTTTTCCTCTCAAAAAAAATTTTGTTTTCTTCACACTATTTTCTTTCTTACACGTTGGTAATGAAAACAGTGACACAGCTGTAGCCAGTCTGTCAGCTTCTCTGAGAAAAGCATATCATGGAAGTTAATCTCTATTGTACAAATACAAAATTGCTCTGGCTTCCCGGTAACACATGTGCTGATTGCCCTTTGGTCACTTTGAAAAACTCAGTCTAAATAATTCTGTGACAAGGGATTTGGAGTAACTAAATTTATTTATCTTTTTTTAATCCAAAATAGCAGGTTTCAGTTATAATTTCCAAGCAGCGCTGTGTTCTCCTGGGGCCATCTAGTGTGTATGGGCTTCATTACAGCCCGCTGAAGGCAGTGTGCCGCCGGAAGTGGGCTTAACCTCACTGCCGGTATGTGAAGCTGGGTCACAAATCAAGATTAGCCTGAACCTACTTAACCTCTAACCTATGGGCCAAGGATAGAAAAATATTTATAGTATGATGGCTTAGATCTATACATGGCTGCTGGGGTTTGTGCAATAGTGTAGCCGCTGTAAGCCTACAGGAGTCATAGGATTGATTCTGCAGATTTTAAATTGAGAGGCACTTTGATTTCAAGGCAAAATGAACTGGTGAGAAAACTGCTGGGAACTGTTGCAGCGCTTTGTGTTTGCTGTACAAGCAGCAGGCCATGAGCAGTGGGCCTGTTGGGCTGCTGTTGCTCACTGTGCCCAGCATCTAACCATGCATATATGGGATTTTTTTTTTTTTAATTGAAATGTTCTCTTTTTTTCCATGGTACAGTACTTGATATTTTAACAGCTGCCCTACATTTTAACATGTCAGTAAGCCATGAGTGAAGGAGAAAGGCTGCTGGTCTGCAGCACAGCAGATGCAGCAGTAGGTTACAACCCCCACCTGTGGTGGCTGCTGGGGACATTTCTTGGTGAAGCCGTTGCTGTTGCAGTGAGACTGGCATCAGCACAGCCCCCGTGAGCTGAGGCAGACACTCCTTATGAACATTCGATGTAGCTTAAGCATCCACCAGGCTAAACCAGGAGTGCTGCCGAAGTGACAGTGGCAGCTGTGATGGAAGGATGTGTCCTTCCTGGTCATCCAATAGCTGCTGAAGTACAGAGCCTCAGGGACCCCCATGCCCACCCCACATGGCCATGGGCCTCTGGGGAGACAAATGCCTCCCTCACCAATGCCTTTGGTCCTCTTCTGTAGTCTGCCATGGAAATATTCCCTAATAAAACAATGATTTTATTAATTTTATTGTAATAATAATTTTATAATTTTGCACTTTATTATAACCAGTGATAACAGTAGTAAACATATGACATACTTAGTCAGAAAATAGCTGAGAGTCAGGAGCAAACCTGGAGTTTGCCTGTGTGTGAACTGCAGGATCTGTGCAAGAAAAGCTTTCAGCAGAGGCAGAAGCAAAGCAGTGTGTCTCGATGGTGTTCAGCATTAGAGGTGATGAGATGCCTTTCCATGATGGGCTACATGGCAAAGTCCACCCAGATCATTGGCTTGTCCAGTCATGCTGGCCAGGTAGTCATGAGGTGATGGAGATGCCCATCAGTGCATGGGGTTCATAAGGGAAATGCAATAGAAAACTACCCACTCTGTGAGCTGCACACATGCCACTGGAAAGGCCGCTGGGTTGGGACAGTTTGGTTGTCTCCAGCAACGGGCAGGGAGACAGGGAAAGTCTTAAAGTATGTGGCAGCTAAGTCACATTTTCAAACAAATCTTTCATGAAAAGTATTATTTATTAACAGGTTTATATATGGAGTAAAAAGTACTGGTGAGTTCCCTGCCATGTACATCTTTCAGCACAGCACAGGTGCATAATGCCCAATGTCCTAGCATGGAGCAAGAAAAATTTCATCCAGGCTTCTCTGTTAGAAATACATTAATTTAAACAAATGAGTTGATTAACAGGGGGAAAAAAAAAAAAAAAAAAAAAAAAGTTGTTTTCTTTCTCCCACAAGATCTCTCCTCCCAGTCCCACCTGTCTTCTACAGAGCTGAAAAATGGCCTTTCAAAGAGTGGTGTAAATGAGTGCCATGGGCCAATGCTCCAGCTGTTTTCAGGATGATATTTATTTGCTGCTTGAGAGGCCATTTCTCTAAATATTTCTAAGCCCCAAGTGTACTCAGAAGGTCCAGTATTAACCTGAGAAACCAATGGAGAAACTTATCAAAATCAGACAAATTAGTAGGTAAGAGAGTCTGCCCACTCTCTAGGGTAGAGAGAAGTGGCAAAAAAAAAGGCAAGAGAGAAAAAAAAAAAAAAGTAAAGGAAAAAAAAAAAACCCTCCCCAAACAGTGTTAGCCACAGCCATTATGTTTATGTTCCCTACTGAGTGGGATTTTGTTGACTTTTTAATTCAGCCTGATTTATGCCTGCCAGTAAATTTAATGGTCACTTTTGTGACAGCAGATGTCCACTCAGTTCAGCTGTTCTTTAATGTCATGTGGCATGCTGGCTAAAACCAAAATGCAGAACAAGCTGGCTAAAACGTAAGCTGTCAAAATAAATCTCCATAGACACATTGTCTGCTAATCTTTGGGAAGTGGAGTTTAAGAGACTGCGCTGATTGCCAAAGCAAACGCTGAAAGGACGCTCATTGCGTGCTCCCAGCAATGGAGAGGGAGTCGAACTCCATCTTGAAATGACAGGCACATACAGGTCTGTAAGAAATCAAGTCCAAGCTGACGCTTTACAAATACAGTCTCTCTGCCTGGGCTATCAGTGTCAGAAATCCCTGCTGGGCAGGACATAAGAGGTGAAGGCTGCAGTTGGGTGTTTCAGATATGGTGCATGTAACACCAAATGGTACAGGCTTGAAAAAGCAACTTTGAGAAAGAGGAAGATGATGTGAAAAGATGCAAATAAGACTTTTCTTTCACAAGCTTTCAACAACAGCAGCTGTACAAACTTGCCAGTCATTTCCCAATTTTTTGGAGTAACTCAATGCCCCTTTGCAGGATGCCCTGGGGCACCGCAGCTTCAGCCCCACCACAGCAAATCCCACAGAGAGCTGGCAAAGGGGCACTACCCTCTTCCTTTCACCCCATGGAGGAAAGTAAAGTCTTCGTCTCTCATTCAGGTCACCTCAGGGCAGGAGCAGAGTCTGTGTCCCAAGCAGAACAAGAAGCCAAGGGCCAACACACTCCCATGGGGTGTGACTGCAGTCGCAGCAGCTCCATGTCACTGCCAGCAGCCCCTGGCTCTTGGGAAACATGGGCACCACTCCAAGGCTCACTGCCACCTCTGAGAAGCTCCTGGTACTGCTCTCTGGGGTGTACACACTTATTTCTCATCAATTTGAGCCTTTGCCGGCAATTGCTAATTATTTGGTTTTAATTTTTATTAATAGGAGAGTAAAATGTAGGGCAATTCTTTTGCTCTGTTTTGGACAACAATTTGTATCTTCTGTTCATGGACTTTAAAGCTGGTGATGCTCCCACGAAGTCACAGTACTGTAGCACTGACTATTGATTAAATACATACTGAAACTTCTCAGACATTCCCAGAGCACTTCTGGCATTGAAGGACTTTGATGTCAGCTTCTTCAGGAGCTTTTTACCATTTAGATTTTACTTTACCATTGGAACATTTTCAACACTTCATTCTTCAATGTCCATTCACTTTATTAAAATATCTTGAAAAATATTTTACTGTCCTTCTTGACATTTTTGGGTTCTTCCTCATTTCTTTTCACTAATGTATATATATGCACATGCACACTCTTGTGTCCCACATTTCTTTAATTATTTAAAGAACTTTTTGTCTGTTCTTTCTGGACACACAGAAATACATGTGAAAGTGACCACTTTTAATGCAATTATAGCCTCCAACATGCTTAAATCACATTGTGGAAATAAGATGTTTGTCAGCCTGAACGCTATTTTGCATTTGTGGAATTTTTTATACATATGTGGCATTAGAAATATTTGCAGAGACTTTATAATTCAGAGCAAATATTAGCCTTTGTGTAGAGCTACTCACCAGATAATCTGGACACTTTTTAAGATGTTTGGAAAAACATATTTCAAAGCCTCAACTTGTTTTTTTACATTTCTTCTTGCACTTCAACTACTCGCAGTACTCCTTTTTAATCACTTCAAGCACATTATTTCATTTATATTCTGTTCAGTTCCCTAATTCTTATAGCTGCTTTACTCCAGATCCTTTTAAGAAAAAGAAAAAAATAACAATTTTTCAGTACAGTTTCTGAATCTATTAGATCACTTTTAAAAACATGATTACTTTCTTTTTTAAACCTTATCCTTAATATTTCAATTTTACACTACTCTGATTTCCAAAATAACTATAAAAAGATACTGTGGAAGGAGGAGTTTGGCTTTGTTATATATCTCATGAAGTGCCCATCGAGGAGTGGCTCATACTGCTCTCCAAAGCGCACAGCCCAGGCAGTCAGTGCAAACCTCCTGCCTAAAACAGAGGGGCATTTACTTTATTCCTAAGTATTACTGAAGTGGTCCAACACTCACCTGAGAAGAAATTTTAAAATGGTTTAACAATAAAAGTAGGGAACATTGTATTCCAAGAGATTCCAAAATATATTGCTTGACAGTGCCAAAATATTTGAAATAGACCCCAAAAAGCAACAAATTGGTCAAAACCTGACACAAACAGTTAATAGAGGAAACATTTTCCAAGGAAAAAAGAAAACCAAAGAGAACAATGTGTCAAAAAAAAAAAATATTTAAAATGCTACTAATGCAGTCATTCCAAAAGATACAAAGATCTTCGTTTCAGTTCTTACAGCACAAGTCTGTCTGAGGATTGACTTAACTGAGTAAGAAATTGTTTCCAGGGATGAATATTCTCCTTGCCTGAACCCTGAGCCAGCTCCATTCTCATGTCTTATGACCTGAGAAGGAAGCTTGCCTGAGCTAACCCTGCTGAAACTAGGTGCCTAACACCCCTTCGGTTAAAACAACAAAGAAAAATCCAATGAAGTATTTATCTTTACACGCCTCATACCACTGATAATCTGATCCAGAGCCTTGAAGTCACATTCAGCAGAAAATCAGTTTACTTAATGGTTTGAAATGTCACCTGCTGTGTAGCAAATAGGGGTTTCTCTTCTGATCGACAACAGACGACACAGAGCTTATACAAGTTTCTATCTATTGCCTGTCTTGTGTGAATCACCTGTGCAGTAGCAAGAGAGACTTGTTTTGGAGCAGCAGCAGTCGAGATGCTAAATTGTGATGCCTCACCTGTGAAACAGTAAGAATAGCCGTAGGCAATAGAAAAATCGTGTTTGTTCTTACTTGGGTTTGCTATTTATTCAAAGTGCAAAAAATATCCAACAGAGTCTGTAAAACTTAACACACCCACAATGAATGTCACAGGATGACCTCTCCATCCTTCCCTCCTTGTAAGCAAAGAGCAACAGTGCTGGCCCGGCTGGTCCCTTGTCCATTGCCAACTCACAGACCATGTGTCAGAGCGTGCACCGATGGAGTGGGTGAGAGCTGCTCCTCACCAGGGCTGGATGTGGCAAATTACCCAACTCGTGCCTCCAGGCAGCCAACAGGTAAATACCTCTCATTCCCAGTCAGCTCCTGCAAACCTGCCTTAGAGGAAAGTCCTTGGGCAGTAGGTTCACTCCATTCAGTGCAGCAGAACTTTAGGACACCTTGATTCTTCAAGGCTAGCTTATCCATCCAGTGCCATGGCAGGCTGATTTCTGCACAGCCCAGTAATACTGCTGCAGATTTGGGCAGGAATCAGGCTCAATAATACAGCAATCCTTGCAACTTATCCCAGAAACTGCTGTTGGAAGAATATTTTTGTTCTACCTTGGAGGAAGGCTCTAAAAATCATCATGGGAAATGCAACTGTATAAATAAGTAATAGATCTATTACATACTACATATTTAAACAATTAATTTCTTGTATTAAAATACATAATTTTGCAAAACATTATTCATGAACCTAAAAATCTATACAGTCCAGTGATAGAAGCAGCATGCATTATTTTATACAGGATTGACAAATTCTCCCGATACAAGTGAAGTTCTTTACCATTAATGTAAGGAATACAGGGAATGCTATCAGAAACTACTGTAATGTACTCCTTGTTGGTAGTATTTATGTTGAAATCAAGTAACTTGTGTTTTCCATCAGGCCAAGCAGTCTGACATAACTGAAACTCTTCTGTACAAGGAGGACTTGCAAAATCCATATAGGGCTACATTCCAACACATTAATTTTGTTAACCCACACTGTACACTCACAGAATGTGAGCGAAGATCTTTCCAACAAATTTACAAATGCGCATTTCAAAACACTTCAGCAAGCTTTATCAGTTATCATTTCAACTTGGCTGGATCCCTCCTATTCAACATTTGGCAGAACATATATAATTGAAGAATATTTGTTACAAAGAGAAAAACTTTATATACAGTATTACTACCTGAGGGACTAGAGTGGAAAATTATACCGCTGGGCAGTGCTTTGTGATAAGCACTCAGATCCAAATTCTAGTGGAGCTGAAAGACTTAAATAACTGATTAACTCACCCTGGCTATGAAAGTACATTTAGATGAATATTAGACAGGTTTTTTCAGGATTCTTGAACTTGCAAAATGTTTGAAACCCAAAAGTTCACACTGAGCCTCTGCCACCACTGATGCCATGGTAGAAGTATGGCAGATGTGTGCCTAGCCAGTAGTCGACCACCACATCACATTCCCCTGCTCTGCATGGAGCAAGGTATTTTTATGACCAAACCACAAGTGCCTGGCTGAGCCCTCTGGTCTTCACCACCAGTTTTGTCAGGAGAGCCAGCAGCAGCAATGACAGGGCTGGTCTGGGAGATTCTTGCAGAACTGTCTAACGTAGGTTTTTCAGTATGATTACAAAGCATTAAAACACCACACACAGTTTTCAGAGTAGGCTATTGTATGATTTTAACTAGTATAGCTGATATAAAACATAATCTACTAATTACAAAATAGCTAGAAACTGCCAGATAGGAATGATATTGAAAGACCTGTGCGATACCGTTGTTCAAGAAAATCTTAAGAATAGTGTTTAGGGCTAAAATGCAATCACAAAATGCTCTCTATTATTATTCCTAGGAGTGGATTGGGTTTTGTCTCTTGATTTCTATCTCCTTTGCATGTTTCTCTGAATTCACAGCATAGAGCTGTTCCTATGTTGGACATACTAGAAAAGGTTGCTGTACATCTGTGTTTAGTGATCTGTTAAGCATCAAGCTGCATGTTTCATGCAAACATGGGGACGTAAAAGGTGAGACTTTTAGCCTCCACCTTCATAGATATTTATATTAAAATTACTAAACACTCCCTTGTTTGTCAACCAAAAGAACATCAAAAGAGCTGAGGATAAAATACTTAGCATATTGCAGAGCAGGTACTAAACATCGCCAAGCAGAGCACTCTCAGAAATGTTGCTTAATGTCCTCACACTCAGTGTGGATGGTTCATTTTACAAAAATAAAGTGGTCCAGGAGAACGAGGCCGTTATCACAGAAGCTTTTGACTGGGTAAAAACCAGCAAACCCCAAGTGAGACGAGCAACATGTTTGTGTAAAGCCTGGGCACCATCTACCCTCTTGCATCCTCCTCCACAACCTGTTGGAGACAGAAGCATTGACAGGGTGGCTTGCAGTGCTGGAGCAGAGGCATAAATATAGCCACGTGCTCTCCACTTAGTGAGCCAACAATGTCTAGTTACTATCAGCAAAAGTATTCATTAGGTTGCCCCTCTATCTTTGGTATTGCTTCTGAGTCCACACTGGATCGGGCAGACAGCAGCCTGTTTGACTCATCAGGAGTATGTCTCGTCAAGTATTCTCCCTCTACACCTTTTGCCTTGGCCCCAGGAGACAGGCTTTCAAAGGTGACATAGGACTCCTGAATTTCCTTGGGTTTCCGCACAAAGCATTTTTTACAGCGCCTTTTCAGTGCTCCACAGCAGACCACCAGCGTCAGAGGAACAGCAATGACACAGGCCACGCTGATGACAACCACATTGATGAGCTTCTGGGTCCCTCCTGCGCTAGCAACTTCATCTGTGGAAAATATGATGCATTGCTCCTTCCTGGGGATCAGTCCTTTCACGCAGACACACACAATGTATTTGGTCTTTGGCAGCAGCCCATGAATGGTGATTTTGGTCTTCCCTGGCTCCACATTGATCCGCCGCATGTCTCTCTCTCCAAAGACTGCATAGAGGACACTGAAGACTGTTGTGTTCTTTGCCAGAGGTGCCTTCCAAGCCAGGGTGATACTCTGGTCAGTGTCTCCTATCACCCTGACAGATCTCACCATTCGCTCTGGCTCCTGCTGACCAGTAGGTGGGCTCACCAGCAGGTTTCTGGGGTTGCCATCTTGTGCAACATCTGGGAGGAGGAGGCCCTCTCCGGTGCCCACTCCAGCCCCCAGGGTAGGCACAGTGGATGTGGTGATAACATACCTTGCCACTAGCTTGTCATTGTAGGCAGCTGCTTCCATCCCACTCGCCTTACCACTCCATGTGCCTTTTGCATTAGAGTTGGGGTCATCTGTGCTTTCTGAATCTGTGATGATGAGAGATATGAATGCCTCTGTTGCCCCCAAAAAATTCTTTGCTTTACAGATGTACTCTCCAGAATCAAGATAAGAGACTACAGGCAGGCCCAGAATAGACCAGCTCATCCCATCACTGGAAATCTCTTGGTGAACTGCAAGGAAGGAAAAATGTAAAATAAATAGGCAATAATCAATAGAATTAATAACATGTTTTGTAAAACATTACGACTCATGACTCAGCCAAATGTCTGCTCAGTACAGTAGAATCATCATTTCTTTTTGCCACCGAGAACATTACAAAATTGAAGTAAATCCAAGAAAAGGATATTAACACTAAAATTAGGTTATGTTGGGATTTACACTGCTTCAGACCAAATATATATGAAGCATTTGATGCCATTTCCCCCAAACCAATGTACAATTTGAAAAAAAAAAAAAACCTAACAGGAAAGGTTCTTCCATTAAAAAAAAAAAAGCTTAAAAGCTCTTATGTAGGTACAATATGTAAAAGAGTGGAAAGACAGTAGCACAAGCTATTTGAACATTAGATGCAGTCTTCTGAGTCACAGAAAATACAAACAGTGGAGATTTTTCTTCTAAAAAAACATATATGGACTAATCTAAAGTATATGGAGAAATAGACTCCATAGTTATGGAGTATAATAGCTGAATAGATATATCCCTTTTACTCCTAAATAGCTGCAAAATAATATCCTTTTTACTCCTAAATTAGTGCAGGTTTTTACATTGAGCCAAACACAGGGAAGTCTGATCACTTACCACTGAGCAACACAGCTGAGTGTTGATTTTCTCACTTGGTTTACCAGGAAGATAAACTAGCTTTTTTTGCCTTTTTCTATCTGTGCAGAAGAAAAGAGCTGGGATCATGCAGAAGGGTAAAGCATCTTCTTCATTATTTAACCAGCCGCCTTAGGATGAGCACGTACTATCTCTGCCCTTTCCCATTGAAAGTTAAAACAGAGAGATGTCTGAAAGGCAAAGGTAAGACACGATGCAAACTTCTCCCAAGCCCTCGTAGGGTCGGGATCCAGCCTTGGCAGCGAGGCATGTTCCAATGGCAGCAGAAGTTACTTTTTCAGTGTAATTATTTGCTTGAATGAGTATATTAAAAAGCATAAAGCTACCCATCTTCCTGTGGCACTTCCCTGTACATACAGACTGTGGGCTGTTTCTTGCTCATTTCTATTCAGAACACCAACATTTCAGTCATATTGTATCATTGGCACAGAAGCTGCCATTGTTGAGAAATAATGTATATTTTCAGCCAACTTTTCATTGAAAGATGCTAAAGACTGATTTAACGGGGCACAAAATACATCATTCTCAGTTGCAGCTCAAAGTAAACTCAACATACACTTTCAGGAAAACATTCACTGTTTTATTTTTTTGTTGTGGCTCTCTTTCAAGTGTAGGAAGGATGTTTGCAGCATGATGGATAGACATTATCATTATAAGGAGCAGCTCTGCTACATCCTGCACATCATGCACAACAGAGCAACGACTTGTGCAGATCCCAAAAAAAGATATTTATTACAAGTGGTTCTACTGCTATGAAAGAAAAATGCTCTCTCCCCTGTTTGTGTGCTGAGGAGCCCTGTAACCCTTTGAAGATCAGACCCCATACTTGGTAATTTATCCTCTGAGTTTAGACCCTCTATGAAAGTCAGGGCAGGCCTGGGAGGCAGTAGCATTCAGGGGAGGTCAGAGGGATGAAGGCTTAGGTCCTGACCTAAAACCGCTATGGCAAAAAGCTAAGAAGGATTACCCTGAGTGCAGCAAAGGTTTCTTCCCTAAATTCCCCACATATTAAAGGACCAACACTGCAATTTTAAGTCTAACCATTCTTGTGAATGGAAATGAAAACATGATTGGTCACCGAAACAGTGGCTGTTTGAAGGCTTCCACCACAAGAGAGGTGAGAACAGAAGAGGGACCTGGTCAGTGTTTCTCTCGCAGAGTATTTTCCCAAGAGACCTTGTCAATCTGTCAAAAATGAACCATTTCTTGGAAGCATTGTCACTGAAGTATTGTATCCTTCAGCAGTTTAGTGGGTTTTTTCTCTTTTAATATATCGCTAATGTTGCATGGTTGCAACCTTTTCTTTCTTTGTTACAGCCTATTTGAATTCCAGTTGAATTCACATCAGACATCTTTCTGCAGATTAACAGTAGCTCATCATTAGTCTCAAAGACCCATAAAATAATGCAGTGGGAAGCCTTTTCAGGGACTGAATAACTAAATAACTAACTTGAAACAGCCTCTTTCTACAGCTGGATGCATTTTATTTCTTCAGCTCCAACAGATTTGCAGAAAACTCCTTGACTTGTCTCACCACCACAATTGTTACGAAACAAAGCAAAACTAACTTTTTACACAAGATAGTATACATTTATCTGATGATATTTACATCAACATGTAAATAATTTTATAGTCTATAGAAAATCACAATGCAATAGTGAATTACACACAATACTGTTGTGAATTATAGTAAAACTTAATTTTGCACTACTTTTTTGAGAGGGTCTTTTATCAGTGGGAAGGATCTATTGTCATAGAAGTTTCCGTTTCCTGAACAGTCTGTAGAAAATATAGGTGCAGGTCTCCCTCACTCATTTTATTCATATGAGAAGAGCTTGATCCAAACCCACCTGTGCCGTTTAGTTGAGCACCATCAGCTCTTCTCCAGCTGAGCTCAGGAATGGGCACTCCCGTTGTCCCGCATCGCAGTAGCACAGTGCTGCCCAGGATGGTCTTTACTTTGGCTACAGATGTATGTACAACTGGGCTTTGACACTTCCTTAGCTCAACTTGGCTGAAGAAGACTCCTGCAAGGCTCCGAGGGGTGAAGCATTTCAGTCTGGGCTCAATGAATGCTATGTTAGGAGACTGGAAATTTAGGAAATGGACCATTTCATACAGACTGCAGTCACATACCCAAGGATTGTCTTGCAAGCCTGTCAAAATAAATCAGAGCACTAAGTCACTTCAGTGGCACCTTTTGTTTCTGACACTTTCGTTTCTATTTTTCCGCAGGACAAACTGTGATAGGCTCCTAATCTGCCCTGCAAGGACTGCCTGTGCATATGCAGGGTATGTGGCAGTGGGGGGTGTGTTCCAGCAGCCCGCTGCTGCTGTTGACTGAGCTTGATGGATCCCACAGTTGCCAGTTAGTAGAAGGGAATAAATATGGCTTGCTAAAGTATCTCAAAATCTGGAGCTGAGATCACATTCTTTAAGTTCAAAGCAGGATTATTCCTATCATGAAAACATTGCTATTTATGCACGTAAAAAAATAGAAACAAGCAGTTGTTATATGGAAAAAACAAGTAGCCATGGGGGAGAGATGGTTTGTTTTAGGGCGTGGATTTTTTTGGTATGAAGAAACTGTGGAGTCTCTTCCTTAGGCCAGGGAATGCTTCTCACTGGAGATTATTTAAATATTAGCCAGATTGTCATGCCAACTGTCAGGCCTGCAACAGGTGTAGGTGATCCTACTTGACTGCAAAAAGTTCTCTTCCAGCCCTGTTACTCTAAATTATTTTCATTATTTTAGTAAGCAGTTGTTTTTCCTGAAATGCTTATTTATACTTGATAAGATGAAAGAACTGCTTTAAGGATTAAATTGAAGAACATACATGTCATGGTATATAAAAGAACATAAATATACAATAACTATATTAAGAATATACACATAGAAAGGGGTATATTGAAGAACACACTCCTGTTTTAGAGCCCCAGAATGTTTCTCTTTTTTCTGCTATCCCAGCATGCACCTATTGAACTCAAATTCTGAAAAAATGAGACATCACTCTATTAAAAATAGACCTGTGAAGATGGTACTGAAAAAGTAGAATTGGAACTAAAGCAATGCATATTTATGAACAGAAGTTGCTACATTCCGATTAAATCTGTGCCATCCTACTCACAAATATTCGCATTCACCCATCCTATGGACAGTTTATGGTCTTAAACAACTATTAGCTAGCAGAATTGGCACTAGGGATATTTATACCATCTAACCCCAGGCACGCATCTGAAGCCTAAGCCAGGAGCGTGGTGTCCCAGGCCTCCTGCCTGACACAGGAGTGAGCTCTTCTCCCTCCAAGGGGGCTTCACCTCTTCTTTTCCACAGGCAGCCCAAGGGCATGGCTTGGGGCTGGCAACTGCCTGCAAGTAAAGAGTACTTACATTCCCGTGATTCCTGGCAGGAGGAGATGACAGCTGCCCACCCTACAGTGCCCACTGTTACTGGCCCCTGATGCACTGCAGCAGTAGTCATGCAAACAGCGGCTTTCCAGCAAGAACCAAGTTTTGACACAAGCACAGAGGGTGCACCACAAGGCTTGATGAGCATCAAGGGGGTCTTTGAATTTGCTAGGGTCAACAGAAACACAGGGTGGACCAAAAGCCCCTGAGGTCTCAAATAAACTGTTTAAAGGTTCTGCTGAAAAAATCTCTCCTGAGAGCATTGCATACCAGCTTCCCTGGGCTTGGAAGGGTATCTGAAAGTCATGGGCCTTGGCGGGAGGGCATTTCTTATGAATTAGTAGATTAAAGTTAAGGGGACTAAATGAAGAATGAAAGTTCAGCTTGGATTTGTTGTTTTATGGTATTTTTGCTATCAGCTTACTTTTGACTTCATGCACTAGATGACAGCAATTTATTCCATATTCCCTGGCAGGTGCCCGAGCCCCAGTTGATGCTGCAGCACCCCGCAAACCCCCAGTGAGCCCTTTGCTGCCCTGCACGGCACAGTCCTGTGGGCAATCCCCATGTGCAAAAGCTTGCAGCCTCGGCACAGACTATCAGCCAGCAAGCTACCACTGGATTTACTTCTTGAAGTAGTCTGCAAGCAAGGGCTCTGAAGAGGAGTCACAATGATGTACTGTAGGCAAAGGAAGCTACTGGGCTGACTGTTATTCATGGATTTTTTTATGCCTCCATGAGAAACAATCACGAGCAGAGTGAAACAGGAGCGTGCAGCTGTGTACTCCCACGCTGCTCCTGCGAGGGACATGCGTTTCATATACCTGGTCCCTATGGGTGTCAGCAGGATAGGACCCAGGAGCCGGAGTGTCTATACATTACCATATTAATCTTAGCATTACACTCATTTGCCTACATGAATTTTTTAGGATCCTGGCACAAGCAACCTGTGCGCAGCTGGCTACGTAAACACTCAGGTTGGCCACAAGCATCAAGGCATGATCTGTTCATCTCAACAAAATACTCTCCTAAATTATATTGTATGGTATAATATTTTTACATGTAACTTGACTCTAAAAAATAAATAAAGATTAAGACCTAAGCAGTGTCTTGTAATGCCACAAATTAAATTGGCAATCCCAAACAGCCAGTATTGGCTTAAAAAACTTCCTACTGCATCTGGCAAAACAAGATGAAGCACCTGCTGCTCTCCTGATACTAATGAAACCTTAAACAACATCTGCTAAGGACACTGAAAGCTCTGTAGGTAGCAATTTGAATCTTTTTTAAGTCTTGTGTCTCTTTCCACTGCAATCTGGTTTTAAAAACTTTACCCCCCTTAAATTTATCCAGAGAACAAAGAGCAGTGGGTGCTTCCCAAAGTGAGAGAAAAATTGCAATGTCTCTGGTGAGATTATCAGCAAGTGCGTGAACTCATCCATGGCTGTAGGGGCAGTACACGCAGATGCACATGCTCCACAGATCAAACACAGTCAGTGGAGCTGGGTCAGCTCATAGCAAGTGAAGATGGCAGACGGCAACATCTCTCAACCATCATCAACCTACCGTGGATTTGAACCAGTGCACGATGTTTAAAAGTCTGAGTAGCAATCCCCTGAACTAGTAAATATGCTTGAAACCTTACCTGGAGATACTGCAACCGAGAGGATTCAAGACAGTCATCTGTAATATGCCCTCTGACACAAAAATGGACAACTGCCCCCAAGCCATACTTCTGAGGAGCCCAGAATTGTCACCAAAAAGTGGATTCTTCTAACTCTCTAGCTGCCCTTGAAGGCAGTACTACCTTGGTGGCTTCAGGGTTTAATTCTGTATGAACAGATAAACAAGGCTGTGGAAAGAGACAAACTGGCAGTCCTGACCCAGATTTTATGCTCAGTGATGGCTTTTTTGCTCTTTAATTTGGACATAAGAAATATCCATCTTTTTATTTAATGCTGCTTGAAATGGATTGATTCCATACTAACTGTTATTAGAAAAGAGCACATGACTGATGTGGAGCTCTAATCATATTTGTATTTCTGTCAAAAATGGCAGTGTCATGAATAAAAAGGGCTTGAGCAAGAGTCACTGGGTTTGTGTTACAAAGACTCAAGCAAGTTATGAAGTTTACGGTGTAATAAGCCAGGTGTGGGGAGCCTGAGGTGAGTTTGTTAATATGTAAATTAATTTGCACACTTTATATGGGGTATTAAATTGTACACAACTGTGTACTTGCTCTGGTAACCACAGCGGGTGAACATGCTGCAATAAGATGTGCAGCTCTTGACATTTGTGCCCCCTGTAAAATGACAGGCACTTCTCTTACCTAGGATGATCTTGGAGTTATCGTTAGGGAAGTAAGGAACAGCCTGGAGGTTGGCCCAGGTGGCAATAAGAGCCTGAGGAAGAGTCATCAGCTTGTTGCTAGAGAGGTCCAGGTATGTGATATTCTTGACATAACGAGCAGCATCTGGAGGGATTGAGGTAAGTTCGTTGTTGTGTAAATCCAGAAGCCTTAGCTGTGGCATGTCAGCCAGGGTTTCCCAGGGAAATGATATTAAGTCATTCCCATCCAGCCTCAGCTCCTGCAAGCGACGAAGGCCCTTGAAGGTGATCCCACTGAGGCTGGCCAGAGAGTTATAGGGCATCCAGAGGTACTCCAGGTTGTGGAGCCCATGGAAAGCCTCTCCTGGCACCCTGCGGACGGCTGTCTTTTCTATACGAAGCTTGGACGTATCTACAGGGATGTTTACAGGAGTGATGGTCATCTCTGGGTCATTACACAGTACTGTCCTGGTGGGGAAAACACAAACACAGATGTGACTTCCTTGTGTCTTGAAAAGGTTTTGAGATTTTATTTTAATGTAAGATTTTTATGTGTTTTTCTTTTTTCACAAGATTTCTTCTTGTCATTCCTTACTTGCTGCTGATCTCCACATCATCACCATAAGTACATCAACTTGCAGTAATTCATATGTACCTTTTGACTGCAGAGATTGCAGTGTTACGCCTCTCCTGGAGTGGTGTGAGTCTGAGTCTAGCCCATATTGTGCTCCTGCATTATTTTTCTCTCAATTTTCTTTAGAGTAGTTATGATAGACAGCAGTGAGGACACAACAGAGGATTCTAGCGCATGTTAAAACAAAAGGATCTACAAACTGAACAACAAAAGACATATGAAAACAAGCCTTACTGATTTGTGGGATGGCAGGAAGTAATATAGATTAAATATAGCACAGGATCTTTGGTTTGTGAAATGAGGATAAGAAAGTCAGCTAACAAGTCACTGGAAATACACTACAGCAAGCTCTGCTTTACTATGAAACAGTCTGGAAGGTGAGTACAGATGGTAGCAGTCACTGCATCGCAGGCATGTACAGTTATGAGAGTGAAAGTGCAGAAAATTAACTCCTTGGGAAATGATATACTAAAAGCAAGGCAGATTCATGTGACTGAATTGTTCCTTCCCATTTCTAATCTCTAGAGATCAAATAATGAAAATCCTGTGCTGCATTTTCACATTCTTCATACAAAAAATTGTGACTGACTTTGCCAAGATGTGGGATTGTAGATAGCCATGAAGAATGGAGAGAAAATAGGTCTCAGACTGCACTTTAATTTGCATGTCAGCAAGGAGAGAAAGGCAAGTTCTTAAGAAAATACAAAGCCACCTTGCAAAAGGTTAGATAGGCATGTCCCACTCCACATGCTAAACAGGATACCACAAGAAATGTAATGAGATCAGTCAAGTTTATTATCACACTGCCTGGGTGATAAACAGAATATTACAAAGCTGCCAAAACCAGATTGGTTTTGGCTGAAAGAGTTATTCCCTTACTATCAACAAAAATAAATAACATCACTGAACTGCTCATGCAAGTTTTCCAGAGTTAAATGTTATTTGAGCTCACAGTTAAATTGGTAATTTATAATTAAAGCATAGGACATTACTGTCATCCAGCATTTTTATTGTGGCATTAAATCCTGCCCACCCTCAGCTGAAAGTTGAGATTTTGAGGAAGAGAAAAATCTATCAAATAAGAAAAATCCAGAAATCCTCTTTCAATAAAACATTTTTTTTTGTGTGTAGGCATGACACAAAATGTTTGATAACAGAGACACTACGGCAGTAAAACAGTGTGCTTCTCACAGTGTCTCTAAACTGTGTCAGTGAGCACTAAACATTTAATCTATCTGATCATCTCCTCCTACTAGTGAGAAATATGAATCACAATGCAGAAAAAAAGGTGACATTGTACTCCTTAAGGGACTAATGGATGTTTGCTTTACTATGTATCTTACCAAAACACACCACAGCTTTTTCCAGTCACTGAGCGGAAATTCCCCTGGGAACTGTGACATTTATGGAGCAAGAATTGGCTGTCCTGCTATTGCACTCCCTTTTAACAACTGCAGACTACTTGTGTCTCTACCACACTTCTTACTGGGAAAGTTTTTGATATTAAATCTATAGCACCATGAAAAAGAGAAGAAAGTAGATCTATTTCATGAGGATCCAAAATACAGGGGACAGCCTTTCATTTCAGTGCTGTGGTCTTATTTAGAAAAAATTTCTTCCAAAGGATTTTGCAAATACTGTATCTCTGTCACAAAACCTCCTCTACTGTGACCAACACCTTATAAAATTGTAGCCTGTCTTTCATTAAGTCAGATCATTTGTTTGTGATTACCCTTCAGAAGGACTTTTTTATTACAGTCCTCCAGAGAAATGTCTGTGCAATGGTGTTGCATTCAAAAATGGATGTCCTTCTGGTCTTGTCTTCTTTTTTAACTGAAAGTTTCCAGTCTGAGAATTATTTTATTATTATTATTTTGTTGTTGTTGTTCATTCTCATCTAGAGTCTATCGCTTTGCCTAAAATCTACAACTGAAGGATTTGTTTAAGTAAATGGAATTGCAGTTTTTGATACCACAACATAACCGAAATCTAGTTGCACTTTAGAAACAAACCAGCAGAGCAGAATAAAGCCTTTTAAAACTAGCATTTTCAGCATGAAAGTAAAAGAAAGAAAACATTGTTTAAATTTTATTCCCTTTTTACCATTGCAGCAGCAGTAATTATGTCACTTCTGTTCTCATAGAGGAGATGCACAAACGCTTTCTCTGAAATCAGCTTACTGTGTTTTCAGAAGCTAATCCTCTGCAAATAAAGCTAGAGCACAAAGCGACTGGAAAAATAATGGACACAAAGCCTGGATGCAATGTTTTCCCCTCTGAGCATCTTTACAGAGGAGAAGAAATAAAACCCCAGACACCCAGGGAAAGAGCAGCAACCCCCCTGGGGAAAGTATAGGCGTACCTGGCTTTCGTCCCTTCGCTGAGGCTGTGGAAGGCGCAGCTGCACTGTGATGGGCACGAGCCGCCTGCTCGTGGCAGCCCTCCGAGCGTTAAGCAGCAGAGCAAACTCACCATGATCCACATGGCTACCTGTGCATGGGAAGGACACCTGGGCACTAGACAACGTGGAGGGTTTCACCTATTGTTTTATCCATTGACTGGTCACATCTTGTTAACTCCCTTTTGTTTTCAGCCACACTGTGATCTTCCAGCCCTCGCTGAGTCCATCAGATAAAAAAGGATAGGCAGGGATTAAGGATGGGGACTTGAGTTATTTTCATGAAGGTGCTTATTGCTTCCTGGAACCGTACTGACAACAATTCTTCCCTCAGGGAGCCCCATCAAAACACCCGTCTTGGGTGATCTGTGGCTCTTGTGCAAGAGAAAAGCAACCGTATTTTTTGGGCACCTGCATTATAGGCAAGATAACTGTTATCTGACCAGGAAATAGCAATAATTTATCTCCTCACAGGGACAAGGGAACACTTAAAAGCAGTTTCTTGTGCTAATGGAACATAAGCCTTCTACATAAAAATATTAAAAATACACAGTGATACTATTAAAAGGCTTTATTTTCCTTTAAAAACTCTTTGTTTAATCAAGCATTTATTGAACTGTTGGCAACATGCCTGATATTAATGAACAATGAATAAGCCATCAAATACGCATATATTTCAGTTTATATCAGGGCTAGCATATGCCTGCAGGACTGAGCACTGTGCTCTGACTTGCTGATATAGCAAAGCCAGATGGGGGACCATTTTTGGGAGCACCATCTGATGCAGGGCCACGGGACAGCTTCAGGAATGCTAAGAAAAGCTCAGCTCTTTCTTAATGACAACCCAGGACCAAGTGTCAAATTATTTTTGCCCACTCCCCTTGAAGACAGTTGTTTCCCATCTATTAGCAAAGCCAGCCATAACTGCAAAGCAGATGAAGACCACCCATGTTTTCATGTCTTCGTCTGACTCCAAAGAACACAATACATGTGAGAAAAGCAGAGCCCAAATACACAAATATAAAGCTTAAGAAGTTGCTACTTGAGACGGGAGCAGAATTCTATTCATAATAGCAAGGTTGTCTCATGTTTATAAAGACTATTATTTTCTGTTGAATGTCAAAGTATACAAAACACTCGCACCACAATGTGCACCACTCTCTTGAAAGTAAAAAGCTTTGGAGAAACTAATAGATTATTACTTTCAACCTGATCAGATTGCTACTCCCCCACTTCCCAGCCATACTGCATTATGGCCTTGGTGGAAAAATTGACCCCTGTGTAAGACAGAAAACAGAAAGCACAAGTTAAAAGTTAACAGAAATGAGAAGTAATTGAGTGGAGCTGAATAGCTAGCGGTAAAGCACTAGCCAGACACTACTCCTTCAGAGATGCTTTAGGAAAATATTTCTCTTCCAGTTGTGGAGCTCAGGAAAGCCTCAGTCCCCAACAGTGTTACAGGGGAGAGTCCCAGATGCCTCACTCCAGCGTAAAATGTGAGCAATTCTACTAAAATCCTGGACCCTATTAACTCAATAGGAACTCTGCCATCTGCTTCACCCAAAGAAATGGGAGTGTGGGATCAAATGTGGCTGATTGAGGCAGAAACCACCTGGCAACTTGCTGGCCTCTCAGCCTCGATCAGTTCCCAGCTTCCTTTTTCTTTACCTAAGGTCAGAGAAGAAGAGGCAAGGAATTACAGCTACAAAGAGTTCTCTAAAAATTATGTTGTCTTGGATCTTAATTACAATCATATTGATCAGAAAAAGTGGCCATCACAGTCTTCTGTCAGTGTTTGAAGATGCCATGGCTCTTCTGTCCACCTCTTGTAGATAACCATCTAAATTCAAATTTCCCTAGGAAAGAACTACAGCTCTGTACCTTTCTAAAAGCCTGGTTGTATCTACAGCCACCCTTCTGCAGAGATGCATAGAAGAATCAAATCATATGAACTGCCATAAAGCCAAGGAAGAAATATGAACAATCTAGCCCAAAAGACATTTTGGAGGTTCGAAGATTTTAAAAATGGACAAAAAAACCCACCACAGACCATTCAACACGCAAAGCTTTCACCTGAGAGCGCTATGAGAGACAGATATGTTTTGAAGAGCTGAGTGGATGCTACTCCTCAAAACTCAAATTTCTTCCATGCTTGTGCAGCCATCTCAGATCCCTAATAAAAGATTAGTCCAAGGTAGCTGTCAAGACAGACACGATGTTCCAAAATAAGCATAACGTGGGCAACTTGAGTCACCTGTTGCTGAAGCTGGCCTCTTTTCCTGTTGGCAATAGAGAGAATTAAGGGAGCCCAGTTCCCCACCCAAGCTGGATGCAGAAGGCTACATGATGTAACTACTCTCACACCTCCACGGCTCCCCACTGCCCCCAGCTCTCCTGCCCAGGCTGAGAATCTGCCTGTGCAAGGAGGATCCGGATGGGATAAACTGGCTGAAGAAGCTGCAGCTCCATAGTTCACCTCCCACCTCTCCTTTCCAACACTCCTCCCTGTAGCAGACCTGTTGATTTTGCTTTTTCTTTCAAATATGTAATCAGAAGTTACCAGTCAGAAGTGCAGCAATAACATGCCTATTCCTATGTACAAATATCTGAAGGTTAATGAATTTGTTACAGCAGCAGTATAAGGCATTGTTCAAACCAAAAATCACTTACCAGGATTTCTGGAGCATAGCCGTCTTCATGCAGAATTCGTCCTGTGTTCTTCAGCAGAATGAAATTACACTGGCAATTTTTCAATAATTCTGAGTAATGATCTCTCAGAGTTTCAAGGTAATCTAGATGTGGTTTGGGGCTAACTATTAAACAGACATTTTATGGTGCCATAGTTCTGCATAAGCTTGTTTTACAAGTAACTCTGATAATTAATTAAGGCTTGTAGAAGATGGCCCAAAGGATTATTTTTCCCCATGCTATTTTCACATTCTACATTTATTGTTGTTCAAAGAGAAATTCAAGTGCCTCATTATTTATTTCTGAAGAGATGAGAACATGATGCAGTGCTGATGATTAAATATCCATAGTTGTTCTCTCATTGACTTCCATTAGGTCCCATTTCTGGATTTAATGATTTCTCAATTCCCTTAATGATCTCCAAGCTAAGACCATGCTCATTGGGTTTTTTAGTGCGCTCATTGGTCAACTTGCCCTGTTGCCCAGACTCTGCCTCAGCTCAATACTCACAACATTGACAGAAACATCTCTCTCCCCACTGAAGTTAAATTCTCCTTGGAAAAGCAATTCAACATAATTAACCTTTTGCCTCTGTTTTTTTCAATACATCTGATAAAGTGGTTTCCCTCCATTGGAGCTCTGGAATAATAAACTTGTAGAAAGTAGCCAGTAACTGTATAGTAAGACTTGCTTTCATGAACCTCAATCTTGCCTCATCAATGAAACATCTAAGTTACAACGAAATGCCAGGAGCAGCAGAAGTAAACTTAATTTGTAAAAAAACAACAGCAATCAATAAAGCATGCCTTAGCAGCTGCTAATGCTATACACTTTGTCAAGAAAGCCGCTATTTAGTTAACATGACAAACTCACTTCGGAACAAGAAAGAGAAAGACCTGGTGGTAGGCTGAGAGATTAACAAAACAAGATAAATAGAAGTGGTAAAATTAACATGTTTCTCACCTTGGAGTGTATCCGCATGTCAGAGACACACGGAAAAAGGAGGGAAAAGGATCAGTCAACTAATAACCCAGTTCCATTTTATCCGCACTTACATGTTTGAGGTTTTCCTCCCCATTGGCTATACTGTCTTATAATCCTTCACTGGTACATCACCACCAAATGATGCAAATGAGCAGTTAAGTGTCAAGCCATAGATACACCCATGTTAAGCTTGATCTAAATGGCCAAGAGAGTGGGACTGGCCTCACCACGAGGAAACTCAACAAGAGGTTCATCAGGAGGTTAGGAAACCAGTTCAGGTAGGCTTTGGACATAAGAAGCTGGCGGAGGAGGAAAAGGAGGAAGAAAGCCTTGGTGCACAGTGAGCAGATATGTTCCCCTGGTGCACAGGCTTCACAGATGTAACAGAAAGGAGCAAGCAGAAGAGAAGAGAGACAAATGGTAAAACAAAGGCAACAAAATGAGATGCCTAAAAACATAAGGGTAGCTGCCATTACTCACACTTCAAGAACTGCGTGACAGGAACTGCAAGCAAGTGCAAGGCAGCATCAGTGAGTGGGCTGCAAGAAGGTGCTGCTTCTGGTTACGTCCATACTCCCTCCTTAATTCAAGGAGATGGAAGAGATAAAACTGGAAGCAAAATCTGGCTACTGTGTTCAACAGACCATGTATTCACTTTTACAGACAGTTCTGGTTTGTCCTGAAGCATTTGTTTGCAGTGCAACAGCTTTCTAGATCTTCATGGTATTTTTAAGGCTTAAGTGTATCACCTCCTTCCAACTACTAAACAGTTATTCACATATTATGCTACTTAACATGTAAAATGAGCACTCATTAGCTAATTTCCTTTTAGGTGCAGGTAATATTTATGTAAGGCTTTTTAAAATCTGTATCAACTTTTGCAAGTGCCTAAGGCACCAGTGCAGAGTAAAATCATTTTTTTCATGACAGTCAATTCCATTCCATAACGAAACTAGTGGAAGTTACGCCCTTCACTTCCATGGGCACAATTTTTCACTCTAAATCATAAAAATAGTACTCCTTGCTGCTTACTTAGGAAGTAAACAGCTTCTTCTCTGCATGAAGCTAAAAATATCTGCTGGAGAAAAAACCATACAAAGAAGCAGCCAGCAAGTGTCATTCAGCAGAAGTGTAAGAATTTGTTTCGCATTCTCTGAGAACAGCCAGATCCCCTGTTTATATTTATGGCGTAAGCAAATGCAAAGCAAAAGGGGTCAAAGTCTACTGTCAGCAAAGTTCAGCACATGACAATCTTTCCTATCTTTCCTAAGTGGGGTATAATTGAGATAAATTTATTTTGTTTTGTTTTTAATAAGATTAATTAGTTGACATTACAGTTTCCATTTTTTCCCATATAGACTTTTTGAACCCAGACATGTTTCATCCGCAGATTCCACTCACGAGTTCAAAAGCAAACTTGAGTGACAAACTCAGCATGCTCCAATGTCACTAATTTTTAATAGTACCATTGGACAGAATTTATTTTCACTTCTTTTCCCCATATACTTAAAGAAATACTGCATAAAGCAAATAAACTAGTGTATTCTATCATAAATGAAAGCCATAAAATACCTTATCATGATTTTGTCTGAAACATTTGACTATCAGGCAACTCAGGCCAGACACTAAATAAATTTCATTAGGTAAATGCATCTCCAAGAAGCTTCTGGCAGGGCACATCTTGTAAAGTGGAAAATCCTTCCCACTGATGCGAGTCAAAAGCATGTTAATGCATTACGTCATTCTAAATTGGATCTTGCACTTAATGCTGATGAAGGCAGCTCCTTCAGACCTATAGGACTGAAGTCTTTAATAGACCTCCAGACGTGCTGAAGAAATAAAACAAATGCAAACAGGTTTTGTCATGGGGCATTAAAAGTCTGTCAGTGGTACTTCTTTTGTGCATATGTTTACCTTGGTTGTTATAGCCAGTACATTAACAGCCGAAGTGAGTACAGACCGCTAACCCAAGGGGGAAATAAATGCATACACCCCCCTTATGAATCCAGCATTTGATCTATTTCTGTCCATGCAGCAGAAGCCCCTTCACAAGGCCACAGATGCTCAGCGAGGCAAAGTCTAGCAGAAGACAGAAGGTGTACATCTCTCCCTCTCTCCTCCCTTTAGGCTCGTGCACCTAGGCAGGTCTGACTGATGCAAATTTAAAGTGCTGTGTGTCCGTGACACTATTGTACCCAGGACCTCCAGGTCCAATGGGAGAATGAACCTCAGTAACCAGTAAGGCAAGTTTGATTTCGGGGCTGAGGAGGTGACACTAATTCTTGTTTCACCTTAAGGGAGGAGTGGGCCAGTCACCACAGCCATGGGTCTTCTACTTTTCTTCTTCAAAGGCCCCACTGGGACAGGCAAATGTGACTGGGGTCGGACATATAAGACTCCAGAGCAAAATTCTCTGGGACAAACCCTCTTTAAACTCCTCTGCAGAGGGAAAAGAGCAGATGAACTGACTATCTCTCTTTTAAAAGCCCTCTGCAAATCTGTCTTTGAGGCTACCAGTCTCAAGCTCTAATAAGAGAGTGAACTTGTGTTGTCCACTAGATGGAAGCTGGAAGATGCTTACACATACAAACAATAAATGCACAGAAAACATGTATAATTCCATGTCAGTAAATGCTTTAACTACCATAAAAGCATCCAGCCAGGTAATGTCAAAAAAATAACACAAATGTGAAAAACACAACTGAGTTGCACAGAGTGAATCTTTTTGAGGATACTGATGTTTCTTACTAGTTTTGTTACACAGACAAAAAGACCTTTAAAGCTCAAAACTATTACCACTCATACATGCTACAGTCATCTATCAGCTTTCTGCTATGCCAGCTCTCTTGACATTACAGCTGGTAGTAGGGGGAAGAAGAAAAGGAGGAAAAGAGAAGCATTGCAGCATTCTCACTGCTGGAATTTATGGTTTACAAAGTGCTTATTATTTCACATTTATACTGTAACAATGGCCAGGAGCTCTAGTAAGGTGTAGGCACTCTAAAAGTTTTTATCAAAGACCGACACCCGTACCTCTAATGCAGCTCAACCAAAGAAGACATGTCACAAACTTCAGGGAAGGAAACATATAAACAAATAAAGTGTATCATTGACTGGTACATATACATATATACACACACATATATAGAGAAACATCTAGATTTAAAGCTTAAGTTTTCATGAATAGGAAAATAAATAAATATGCTCTGCTAGCCATAAGCTCTTGAATGATTTCTGTTCAGAAGAGTAGCTAAAGCGGAATTTTTACAAGTGTTCTAAAGAAGGAAACCAAAACCACAGTCATTAAGACTTAAGAAGTATTTATGCGTCTGCACACACCCACAGAGTTACCAAAACATACACCTAGAACTGTGTAAATGTAATATCCAGCAGCATCATTCTCACAGAAAAAATTGCTATTCTTCTCTGAGTTGCCACAGCCACATACCAGTCCACTGCAGTCCATTTGGATGACTGGACATATCATAATCATATCTGACATATGCATTTTAAACAAGTAAAACTTTTGGTTTATATTCCTGGCCCCTCTTCTCTATTGTACCTTCATTTCCTAAAATCCAGTAAGATTCCTACAGTTTAATGAAACCAGGTAATTTTGGGCTTAGCATCCTCAGCTGCATGACGGAGGGAGTCATGCAGTAATATTGCTGACTGCCACAACCTTTTCTGATTTGGACCTTAATAGTATTAGTCTAAGCCCTGTAGTGTCACCTCTGCTTAGGAAACACTGCCCGTTTTATTTTGCTTCCTCAGGCGTGCAAGAAGAATTAAACTTCCACACTGTTTATCTGGCTCCTGAACGCAGATGAAGCATAATGTTTTACATGGTAGTCCTCTGCCCCCTCTTCAGTCTGATAACCACAAGCTTTCCTATTCTGATTTACCTGCCTACAGCCTCAAAATTTTGCAGGCTGAGTACATGCCCTTGTGGCAATTCTAGTAAAACTCTTGGAAGCTGCAAGTGAAGTCTTACACAGAGGGACAAAGAAAAATAGAAAAAAAAAAAAGGAGAAAACAGAAGAAGGGAGGAAAAAGTAGGAAGAAAGGAAAAGAAGAAAGCTTTTGCCCCGGTGTATTCTATTTTCTTAACATTATTTTTCTCAGAACAATAATCTCCTCAAACTATTATCTTCAGTGATGCAATGTATGTATACATATGCATGTGGTGGGTCCTAATGGGAAAATTATGTTGTCTGTGTAATTATTCTTATTTTTATTTTGATTATTCTTGGACTAAATGCTTCATTATATTTTTTTTTTTTTTCAAATACGACTATTTGTGAAATAAGAGAAGGGGAGTTTGAGGAGGTAACAGCAGAAAATCAGGGCATACCTCAGGTAGCCTCTCACCCCCACAACTCTTCTACTGACCCACAGAAGGGTAAAAAAGGAAAGTGCTATGCTTTGGGCCTTCCTATTTGCTTTACAGCTCATCCTTCATTTGTTCGACTCTTGAAGATACATAACTAGCCTAATTTTGATGGCCTATCCTTATTATGGTAAGAATGAGAAAGAAATCTGGGAAGATGAGGGAAGCCTGTGATGATCAGGAGCTTCCTCTAAGCGCTGACTTCCCTGTCCCATCTGCCTGCAGACACACTAATATTAAACCCACACAGACCCATATTAAGAGAAATTCAGTTTACACTCGAGGATCTTTGACAGGGCAAAAGCAGTCCTACAGTCCCACTCAGACCAGAAGAAACACAGGGAAGGCTGATGCTCCAAGGGCAACAGTGGGAGGTAACATTTGTGCCACAGCCTGCAAGAAAGGTGTGACAAGATGAAGTTTTGGTGAGGGCTTTCACTAAGGAATTCCCACAGAAGTAAGGGGTGTGCAAGGTCCTCAGAAGGTCCTGTCATCCAGGAAGACTGTAACCATCTATCATAACGGACACTAAGCTTTTTTACCAAAATATTGGAACAAAATACCAAGCTTCTCTTGTTTTCTTGATAGTTTACTCCTCAGTGCCTGTATTTTAACCTCAACAGTTCTAGGCTTTTTTACCTTCTTAAGTAAATGCATCTATTAAAGTTTTAAAATTCCCATTTATATTTGCTTCAATGTCTTATGTAAAGTGTTGGGCAGGTTACTTCATTTTGCTGGAGGAACACAAGTAAAACAATTTATTTCCTGGGCATTCTCTCTTATTCTAACTTGGTAGATTACCTATAAGATACCCGTCTAACACACGGTTGATATATTTTGTCTGTCCAAAAAGCAATTTCCTAATCAAGATTTCCACTTTATGGTGAGATTCTGCCTACCAAAGATTCTATTCAGGAACTGACTGGTGTATTTTTCTGTAAAAATAAAAAAATTACCAGGAATAAAGTAACTGAAAGCTGAATAAGAGAGCCTGGAACTATAATTTTGAAATGGCACATTATGAAAACTCCTCTCCTCCTTCATTAGCTAGCTACAAAATAAACAATAATTCAGCAACATTCTCACATTAGAGATGACAACAAAAGCACAACTGAAAGCTTTGCCTTCATCATGATTAATTTCATTTTGTGAGATAACATAATGCAGTTTTTACAAATCTCGTTCCACTCTACTATAAAAGGCAACTCAGCTTGAAGAAATTGCTTATTACACCGAGCTCAAAGGACTGGATAACAGAAGCTAAAACAACTAGGCAATCTTTAAAAACCAGTAACATTTATTTTATGGAAATGTGGAGGAAAGCCCTGGATAATTTACAGATGTGATTTATAAATAATTCTGTTGACTGTCCCTAGTGCACACTAGAAAGTTCACTTGGATAACAGAAGAGGCCTTGATACATCTATTGTAAACAATGTATATTTGGTCAGGTTTCCATAGGAGCCTTCAGGAGAAGAAAGAAGCCTAAAAAAAGAGATGAGCAGGCGAAGACGGTAGTTAACCTCAAGCTTCAAAAGAAGTGGAAAGCCCCAAATCTTTTATATTCTGGTACAAATGATTGGACTGCTCCTTAACATAGCTACCTGAAAAGTAGGCATCAATCTGAAGTAGTCTCTGGGCTCTCTCATCAGCCAGTGAGGAGGAAAAGCTGTCTCCAGAGCACAATTTGTCCTGCCCTAAGACAAGATATGCTTGAGAGCTGCCCATTCCCTCCAGTAACAGTAGAGAAAGCCTAGCTTAGACTAGGTAATTAACACATTTGGCTTTTATATGGAAAAATTTAGATGTGATGAATCCCTCTCAATGTAAACACAGATCTTATACTGAAGTCAAGTAAAACTATGCAGAATTCAGGCTTAAGTAATGTTTGTGAGGGAAGTATCAGCAGAAAGTTTGGGGAAATGACTACAGAGAGCCACCGGTAGAAGACTGCTAAGACAAGCAAGATATACAATATCAGAGCGACAGGAAAAATGAGGTGCTTTCGTCATACATGGCCTAGAAGTTCATTTACGTACATGGTTAGTAGCGTAGACTCATTGAGGAATGGTTCAGAGAGAGTCCTGTTGCTCCTTTACAAGAGCAGTAGTAAACAGAAGGAGAGCTTGTGTGCAAATCCTCTCTTAATACAACTAAAGCCCTTCTTGAAAGCAGAGTTTCTTTTGAGAACTGGGTACTGGAACTGTAATTCCTGGAAGATTTATTATTCTGCATGATTTGGGAAGGCCTCAGCCCTGTAGGGCAAACTAACAATGTTTGATATATCCTATATTCTGTAGGACTGCCTTCTCCTCTGAAGTGGCCGCTATATGAAAAAAAATTGTTAAAAAAAATATATCTAAATATATATATATATTTATACTGAAATATGCGACTATTCAGCAGAGCGATATAGCATATTTCATTATATTGTGAATACGTATATGACCCTAAAATTAGTAGGCTAACTGAAAGCAAAACATACTATTTATAGGTGTCTAAAATGCATTTTGAGAGATAGGTAACAGATCAAGGCAACAGTTATACGTATTTGATAACAATCATGATTGGTGTATCCAGCAAAGACTAAGTCTAGGATGCAATCAATGTTCTAGTAATATTAATTTTCTAGCCTGGGTGGATATACATATATTCATCAAATAGGTATCCAATTTACTATGAATTAAGCTACCTGTCTCTAGAGAGGTAACTCAAACAGTGGGAAGGAAGGGCGATGCTTCTCAACTCTACAGTAGCTTTCAACTCTCTAGTGCCTAAAGTGCAGCGGTGTGCAGGAAAGCCAGCCCCAACACAGTCTGGTCCTAGGTGGCCACACGGTGTGGAGATCAGGCCACAGCACAGGTGCAAATGACTGGACCCAGGCAGCATTGCATCCTTGTGTAGCCAAGCACGGGGTTAATGCATGACATTTGGGGAGGACATGATGGACCCGCGTCCTTTTTTGAAGGGATTTTCACACAGCACCACTCTGGCTCTGACTCTGAAGATGCCCCTCCTGCTTTCTTACATCCCACTGAATTTACAGCCCCTTCACTTTAGTTCAGCATGGCCAAGGAGCTTTCCTTTGATATCATCCCTGAGCTTGGCTCTCTGCACTTGCAAGAGAGCCCCTTCCTCTACCTTCCTCTGCACAGGCAACACCTCCCACCCCTGGCCCTCATCCTGTCCAGAGAGAGCACAAACCCCACTCTGGAGCCCCTCGCGTCCTCCGCACTGGACTTGGGGCTGCCACACTCACTCCCCAAAAGCGTGACCACTGGCTCCTGCCTCCCACAAGCCTCCTTGGCCATCCCCAGGCCTTCACTACTACTTCTTCCTCCAAACGGCTCTGGAGGGAGCTGCAGAGAAAATCAGATTGAGGAGCATGTCAGACTACCAGACAGCAGCGAATGGTTATTATGTGGCTGCAGGCTTCTCCAAAGGCCTGATACCTGTCCACACGCTGCTCTGCAGGCTTGTCCCCTGCATCATACCTCCCATGGCCAACACCAGGTGCCTATTTACAGTCTGGGGTGTATTCCAAATCACTGCTTCCAAATCAAAACAAATTTACACAACTGCAACTAGAAAGTCTCCAGACAACATGCTTTTTGCTTTCCTTTCCTTGATGAGAAGCATTTCCCACGGGCACCAAGATTACCACTCATTCCTGTGATATCAAACTGAAGTCCTGTGTGGCTGTATTCCCAGCCCGCTTCTGCTGAAATCCTGCAGTTTGTCATCTAAAGGTGTTTTTCAATACAGAAAGTCAAAGACAATTTGGCTAAACCTAAATCAGAAGAAAGGATTAGGAAAGTACAGGAATAATACATCAATTTAGCAAAGTTCTTGCTGTGAATATAAAAAAGTACGTCAGTAATCTGCATTGAGTGCTTGGAGAAAATTCAGAGTGCATGAGCGCTCTGTTATCTTTGCACTGCACCTTTTTTTGTTGTGCTTGTACCAATGCATATTTTATAACGATTAATATGCTCCCATGAAATCCATACAGTCTTATGAAATCCGTGGGGATAACTGGCAAGAACCTATCAGATCTTTTTTTCTGCATGTTCCTTGCAAACAGATTAGTAACCAGTGAAGTATTCTTAAGTGAGAGGGTAAAATGAAATGGATGTTTTATTGATGCAGAGGAAAGATCAGTGAGAATTCAAAATGTGGAGTTGCAAGATAACATCAGGTTGAGTGAAAGACCCTTTCCCCTGTATTTGGAAACAGCAAGCAGCTATTGACGTTTGCTTGGGAGTGAGGGCAAAGTACAGTGGCAGGTAATCAAGAAGCACCTGACAGCCCTCTTGAGAGCAGTTCACACAATATCTGTGTCCTTTATCCCTAGTCTAGAAGAACTGTGCAGTTTTATATTGATAAGCATTACAGTGAGCTATCTATTTTCAAAACTATCACACTAAAAAGATTTACAACACATTTGCAAGATCTAGCACTAATTTTTTTCAAGAACACACAATGGATCACTATTAAAACACAGGCTTAGATCAGTCATTTGCCCTGCTAGGAGGCAGGGCTGTCACCTTCTTTGTCATCAAGACATGTAGGTGAGTGAAAGACAAACATAATCGATTTAGGTGGCGCAATGAAATTTTGCTCTGCTTAAACCAAACATCTGTATAGCCTAACAAATATCATGCCCTGAATCCTACTTCAAAGTCCAAGAGTATATCCATCAAGGCAATTACCTACATCAAAACCAGCTGTAAATTGAATGCCAGAGATCACAATACACAGCAAGATGGTTTCACAACAGCCTTGAATCTCCAATCAGTTCTCCTGGGCATCACAGCCTGTAAGCACAAATTTCAGGAAAACTGCAGAAAGTCCACCACTGTCTTCAACCATGACTCCTGACTGTGAACGCACCTCCACTGTGTAGTCAGGAGAACACTGAACAAGCTCTGGCTGCATCTGGAGCAAATTCACTCTGACTTCTCTATCAACCAAGAGCCAGGCCAGCAGAGTGTGGGGCCTGAGCTGGAGAAAGCCAATATCCCCTGTGCTTCAGTTCCCTTTTTGCAGTAGGATCATGAGAATGAAGAAAGTTATGTGTCCAAGTAGCAACTATGGTGCTAGTGGCACCTTGTTGTTGGGGTAATGAGTAGGTCTGTGGAAAAGCAGTAAGGAATGAGAAGTGAAGGAAAAGGAAACAAATGCACTAAAAAGGGTGACATAAAGTACCATTAAAAGAAAACAACCCTATCTAGTGGCTTTCATAGCTATTGCTGCTCTAAATGTAGGTTGAAAATTGAGAAGTATGGCCAAGTTGCTCACTTCTAATGGACAGGCATTGAAAATTACATAAAAAATAGTTGTATAGCTGAAAAAGTACTATTTGTTTCACTTGGAGTCTGAAAGATGTCTTCCATTCTGCAGGATCCAGACATTCAATTTCCCAAAGAGTTGGTTAATCAATCAGTACAAGAATTGAAAGGAAAATGATTGACCCTGCTGAGAAATGACAAGGGTTCATGCACATCTCGGATCCATCATGTGGCTTGCTCATGGTGGGAAGTCAGCTGTTAGGTAAGGGTCTGGAGGCTGGACAAGCTGCACATTGCACATGCTCCAGAGCTATATTACACCAAGACCCCAGTCCTCAAATGTATTCAAAAGGACAGTAAGGTAATTCCTGTGAGCACTCACCACTGAGGAACTCATATACGTCCTTGTATGACTGGGGCCTAAAATCAGTAATTTGTGAGTGTTTGCCTTTAATCAGGCTGTGCCAGTGTGCGCCTTAGTTTAAGCCTCAGCTATGAAGAGGAGATATGTTAATATACAGAATAGTCATTGCGAGAAAAATACACTGGCCAGTTTCTAGAAATGGGCTGAGGGGAAGACCTATATGCTGCAGAAATTCTTGGTTCATACTTTTCGCCTAATTACCAACTCAATGAGTGCGCCTTTGTTTTTCAGGTCACTCCTCAATTATATATTACATGTTTCCTCCATTCCACAACCTTTAATTCTTTTCCAGTGTTGCAGAATTAACTGGACAGGGTTCTTAATCTTGTCTCTACAAAGAACTTGTTGTAATTGCAATGAATGCTTTCATTTTGCTGGTGTCTGAAATACGATTTGCAGGGGAAGGGGGAGTGCGGGTTGATGCTAGTCCCATCATTAATAACATTCTTGCGGGGATTGTAGTTGTGGGAATAAAAACCCCAAAGCTTTTATATAATAACGAGCATGTGTCTGCACGTGAGCTACTCCTTTAAGAAGCCTTGGGACAGTGGAAGGAGAAGGATCCAGAGAAAAGGCAACTCTACAGCTATAACAGAGGGCAGAAGTTAAATCTGTCGGCATTTTTATTGCAAGTATGGTCACTGCATATCCTCTCCCTGAAGGCTTCACTGAATTAGAAGTGTTTGCCATCGGCACTGCCCTGCTGGTAGAAGGTAAGCTCGGTGTGGGACCTCAGCAACAATAAGATTTTTGCCCCTATTATTCCTGGTGGGAGGGGAAGGAAAATCGAAGCAAACAGCAGCATTTGTGGTATGTTGACCCAGACCTATGGTGGTTACTGTGGCTACATCACCAATACTTCTGGTCACCAAATCAGGGTAAGCTGCAAGCTGTTTGCAGTGAAGATCTGCTCTGTATACATAGCTGCTTTATGGCGGGGAATTACTTGCTACTTAGGTTTCTTACCAAGAATTTGGGATGTAAGATTTTGATGTTGATTTTTAAAAGCAATTTTCTCTTCCTCGGGGGAAGCTGAAATGCCTGACAATCTCTCAATAAAATTGGACTGCTTGTTTTGTGGGCTGTGATGGCTGTTTTATAATCAAAGATGAAAGGTACAAAAATAGCCTGTTAACTGTTAGCATACATCCAGATTGCATTGGTAGTGCTGCAATTAATGGCTGCTGGGAAAAAGTAATAAACAGAAATATACTTGCATGAGATTCAAAAGCTCTCACAGTGTTAAGAAACAAAATTTGGGGTAGGAGATCATATTCATTTAATTTAGCCAATATGGGCTTTTTCTAAGGCACGTGCCACTGTTGAGAGACTGCAACAAAACTGAGAACTTATATCTACCTGGCAGCTAGAGAAGGTCAGGCTTGTAGCTAGGATTATTTTGGTGTCAGTCACTGTCATCTCTTATGAGCTACATTCCAGTCAGGGCCTGGGACCCCAACCCTGCATAGTGCTGCTCAGCTGGAGATGCGGAGATCATGGGGCCCAACAGTTGAGGAGAAGCTGTAAGCAGCATCAGAATGGGACAAATGCTCATTAACTCACCCCATGAATTTGGAGCATGCAAGAAAGGAGGATGCTCACCCTGTCCTTGCAGGTGAGTTCAGCTGGAAATCAGCATCATATCTTCCTGCAAAGGCAAGCTGGAAGAGCTGTGTCAGAAACTCTTCCTTGGAAGACAGAGAGAGAAGAAAAAGCTTCTACTTCTGGCCTACGGGTGAGATGCTGCCGCCTAAACAGAGTTCAGGGCTATACCTGGCCAGTGGCCATTAAGTCATCTGCAGGGCCTGGCAGGTCCTGGCATGACTTTGCCCTTCATTATCGAGGGGCGAGAAGTGGCAGGACAGGGACACAGTTGGGTGCTGGCAGAACCCAACAGCCAGGGTCCTGTTGGGGAGCAGCTGGTTGCAGTACCATGGCCCTGCCAGCCCTCACCTGCCCACCCACCCACCTGGGCCCAAGGGCTGCAGCCTGCTGGGGACCTGCAGTTGTTGAACTCCAAGCAAAGTAACCTGCTGGTAACCTTCACTTAAAACTGGATGCAGTCTAAGACATTTAGGTTTTACTAAACACAACTATTTTCTATAGGGTTTTAGGCAGAATGTGCCCAGCAGATTGGCAATAAAACTTTATCTTTGTCATCTGACTTAGAAGATCAAACTAAATATTAAAGATCGATTCACTTTCTCACTGACTCTGAGAGAAAGGCAATGAAGACTTCCTTTTTTGCTGCAGCTTGTAAGTGCAGTTCACAAAAAAGTTCTAGGGAAGAGGAAAACTTTGCATTCACTTTATTAACGGGACACATTTGCTGTTCTAAAAACAAAACCTCAAAGCTATTTTTTTTAAGTTTAGTAAGTTGTCTGTTTGTACACTTATGCTGGCCTTCAAGAAAGCAGAGTGGGGTGAAGCCTGGCGTTTCCAAAAACACAGGAAAGATAGGAAAAAGCTGATACAGTAATAACTCTTCAGCTCTACACTAAATATGGTCACAACCTGCCTTTTCTAAAGGCTTCATTGCGTTTGGGAGAGTTTTATCCTGTGGGTGGGAGGTAAACTGGAAGGGAGGAAATAGGAACACCAGATCTCAAATGGCCTCAAATATTTCTTCTGGAAATATTTTGTTATATGTTGTGTAATGAAAGACGCACATCAGCTGTTACTATGGTTATGCCATCAGCCATTAATGCAATTAAGGTAGGAGCGGGATTTCTGACTAGACAAAATCATCCATCTTACATAACTGCAGAATTAAGACAATGAGCATAAGTAACTACACTACTTTACAGAATTAGGGGATATGGATTTTTTCTGTGCTTCATCATTTCTCTTTCCAAGAAGAACACAAAGAAAAAGACATACTGCCTCTCACCTGACTGAGACTTACAGTCAAGATGCTAAGTCAGAGCCTCATCAGAGCTAAAATAACTCAGGACATCTTGAAAATTACATTAGAGGACAAAGCTGAGTTCAAATCAGTGAAGAATGTGTTTCAGGGTGGCACTGCTCTGTGATGGGTAAATAGCTGGGGTTGCTTGGATGCTCCTTTCTGAGGAGCAACATTAACTTGTTTTTTTTAAATCTATCAGTGACTGCTTTTTCTAATTAGATTATTCCTTTCCATGTATAGTCTATTGACGAAGGGCAGTAACAAGATTGAGCTAGTGTGATTCAAGCACTGTCTAGGTTAACCTCAGACAGAAGCCCGAAGGGAGGCAGGCTGACTGAAACGTGGCAGAGGGACTTCTATGCTTAAACACAAAAGAATATTACAATTGATATTAAACACAATCCATTTCTCTACCAAAGGCAGGCCTGGAGATATGTGCACCAGCAGCATGTGCTGGCTGTCAACCCCACTGAAACTGCCTTCCTCTGCATGTCCCTTGCTCTCACCCACGTGTCCCTGGATGGAGCCTGGTAATCAGGTTTCTCTGATAAAACAAAAAGATAATTAGAAATAAGATTAAACCATTTCTGCTCCACATCACTGGCCACATGCCTGATGCAGTTTGAAGCATTGGCTTCAGCTGTCAGCTATGACTTCTCTCCTGAAAGGCCTTTTAACTTGCATGCAGACTATGACCACTACAGATATAATCCCTCTGCGTTTCTACAGCAATTATTGTTCTCTCATTAAAGAAAACAGCAGTATCATTGTAGATATTTTCCATTTTTAGTTGAATCATGCCAAACAATTCTGTATTTCAGCCCTGCTTGGTTTCTGTCTGAATGGCTTGACAATTATTTCTTTCCGAAAAATCAAAGAACTCCGAACACCCAGCAATCTGCTCGTTCTCAGCATTGCACTGGCCGACTGCGGGATCTGCATCAATGCATTCATTGCAGCCTTTTCCAGCTTCCTCAGGTATATCTTTCCTACAGGATGCTCAGAAGAACTACATGAAAATTAACAGCTTAAGTTCTAAGAGGTCAAATTAGTTAAATTACTCTCTTTCTATCATACCACCTAACCAAGCTTCACATTCTCTGAATCTGAAACAGCAAAATTAAACTATATAGTTCTACCAGGCAAGCAAAAAAGCAGACTTTACTGCGTATAATCACTGACGGGCTATAAGACTGATTATAGAAGACATTTAACTGGACAGCTTTACTGGTGGTTATAGTAGTAGAAGCTACTGGATATTGAAATAGCAGTACATTTTCATTGACTAAACCTCTAGATTGACCCCAAGTTTATCTGTAAGTCTTTCTGGTTTTCTGCGAACCTTTCCATTAAAGCATTTAGTTGAGAAGTTTGCAAAAAATGAAAATGAAGATCTGTTAGCAGGGAATTCACATCAGTTATGACACGTTTGATCTTCCACATTTTCACACATGTCAATCATGTAATCAGAGGACAGAAACAATATCAAGCATTTCAGTAAATAATTAAAATAAACAAATCACAAGCAAACCATACTCAAAAAAACCACACCACCCTATAAAACAGCTGATGAGTAATTCCACCTAAGTTGCAAATTTTTAAACCCTGGAAATACCTTTAGTAGAGAACAGAAATAAAATCAAGCCAGAATATGACCATTTCAATCTCTCTTAATGGATATAAAAATATTTTTGCAAATTAACAAGTCAATAATAAGCTCCAAGGAGGCCTTATTCAACACGATTTTACCTTCTGTACAGGTCACTCTTGTTTCAGGCAGCCTGAAGTCAATAAAGATACCTTTACTGAACTGGAACTGAGAAGCTAAGGTCAATACATCAAAATGAGCTTGGTTTTAACACTTGCAGGATCTTTTCTTTTAAATGAGAGCAGAACTTTCCCAGCCTCCCAAGGAGTTAGCTATCTCCTGTTCAAAGGGACTTCTAGGGGTAGTCTCCTAATGAATTCTACCGATATTCTGTAAATACAAGAGAAAGGAGATTGCTGCAGATTTCCACCTCATAGCTAGCTCTATGAGCATAAGAGTCAGGTTAGATGACACACAAAGAAAAAAAGCCATGTGTGACCAGGACATGGAATACACGTCAGCAGATGCCTGTTACATGACACCACCTCATGGTTCTTTTCATTCTATGTCTGCAAAGACATTTGGAGGCCTTGGTCATGCTATCAGTAGTATTTTCATTTGTTGTGACCTTTTGTACTGTGTTGTACGGTGAACACTCACTTTCCAAAAGGTTATTACTCATTTGCTACTTTCACATGTTGACAAACTGACTGCTCCCAGTGGGTGCAAATTTTGAAGGTATGGATAAATGGATGAAATGCAGATTTCAAATTTTAAAAATTACTTTCTAATACATAAATGCAGCTTTATATTTTCTTCTCCATATCAAGAGTAAAAATAGCTGTTGTACTATGTCAGACACCACAGCAAGATAAATGCTGGCAAATACCTAAAGGCAACCACAATAACATCTTTCACAATATTTTCCAGACTTCGAAAGCACAGACACAAACTATCATTTTACCCTCTCTGTTAATGCAATTTCCAAGCATGTCTTCACCTTTTTCTATCGTTTTCCTAACATATTCCTTGTTTGATGACAGATATTGGCCCTACGGCTCTGATGGCTGTCAAATTCATGGATTCCAGGGCTTCTTGACAGCACTAGCCAGCATAAGCTCCAGTGCTGCAGTCGCCTGGGACCGGTATCATCACTACTGTACAAGTAAGGGCTACAATTTACCTAGCAACCTTACCCAGATCCTGCTATAAGGCAGCTTGCTTATCAAAGCAAGCACATATTTACTATCTGCGTATCTTATACATAAGTTTATTTATCTTGCACACTAGAGATAGAGCAAATATAAACAAACTCTCCAAAGGACCTCTTCCCATACAGAGGGCACTAACCAATCACCTTCAGGAGATATTTCCTCTTCCAGATCACATCCAAGTTGCAACCCTCTTGCCATGCTTTCACTTTCTCCATAAGTAATCTTCTGTGTCCCCAACAAAATCCAACTCCTCATGCTGAAGAAAAATCTATGCACTTTGGGCTTCCATCCAACACCCTGCCATGCACCCAACAGATCTTCATGCCCATGCAGAGTTTACTAATTACAGATAAATACGGTGTAGCTAGAGAGCTGCCTCTGCAGAAACAGTAGCTGGAACAGAGCCCACGGCAAAGCACTTCTGCAGAGGTACGATCAGGCAGGCAGAGCTCAGCAATGCAGTGCCTTTGTGTGACACACAGGCACTTTGGGGTACAAGAGCTATTTGTGGGGTTTGTGCTACGTTCCAGGCCCCCTTAGGAAGACTAGAACTCAGTACATTTGCTCCCAAGCAAGGAACAAATTATCTGCAAGATTCAATAAAAGTGGCAAAGCTATTTTTAAGTACTGATAAGAGGAGGAATATGGTATTTTTCTTCTCTTGGTGAAGGCCATTTTTTGTTTTTTCTTGCAACTTAATTTGTAACTAGTTCTGCTACCTTAGCTGGATTTAATGGAAATCTAATATTAGAGAGGATCAACCCAGGAAAATAAATTTGCCTTTTTTTGTGGACTTACGAAAGCGTATTTTTGATTTAGGTGAGAAATTAGAAATTGACAGGATTGTCAATACATGGATTTATGGAGACAAATATGCTCTGTCTTTTGTCACAGAACATCCTCCCAAACTTTGGTGGTACTGGATTTGTGCATTCATATAACATGAGTGGAAATTTCTGGTGGATTAGGGTTCTGAGTTGGATTTGGCACCTGTGGAGACTGATAGGATTTTGTGCTGGGACTTCAGCTGTGCTCCAGCCACCACTGCAGATGGGGAGAACAGGGGAATAACTGTATTCTTTTAGCACAGAAGTCAGGAAGCACAGCAAGGGGCATTATCATCTGCTGTAAACCAAACTATCAGCTTTTTCAGCACTGCAACTGGCAAAACCTGCTTTCTTGTGAATACGGTCCACAGGGATGATGTTCACTTTTCTCTATTAAGATGGACTTGTGCTGCCTGCTCTATGGGTGCTGTTACAGGGTCTCACCTCTCCCCAGACACCAACTTTCACAGTAAATGCAGCAACTTAGTACCTGTCAGTCCCCACCTCCCTCTCCAGTTTACTTCTAAGTAGCCCATGTTTTCAAATGTTACTAGGAGAGAACTGAGTGACAAACACACGATGTACAATCTCATGGCCCTCATTAGGAAAAGGGAAAGAGATATGACATGAAATTCAAACTTATTCTGAAAGGACATCCTAGCACTCCATAATGCTAGGAATGTTCTAATCTGCACTATTTGGCCATTTTGGCTGCCATGTGGGAGCTCTGCCACCTCAGAGAAATGGATGAGGGCCTCCCATGCAGATCTGCAGCTTTCATGTTTCCTGCTAAAGCCAGGCTCTTTCCAAAGGAGTGAGGAGTCCAGAGACCCCACGTGACAACACTTCACCAAAAAATTGTGTCCCTTTGGCAATGTTGATTAAAAAAATGCAGTCCTCCTTTTCTTGTGCTAAAGCACAGGTTGCTCAGACCACTTCACAAAGTATTTCCTAAATGAAAGTGTAAAAGTTGTCTGTGGAAGAAACTGCTGAGCTGCAGCACTTCAATCCCCTTTGCCATTACCATCCACAGAGCCTTTCAGGCACAGCTTCTATATGATTAAAGCAGCAAGTGGTAAAACACACCCAGAGCACACAGCGAACATGTACAATCTGATTATCCCGTTGAGGGTGGAAAGGTTGCCAATTTTTTGTTCCTGTAACTTTTGTCAAGAATTCAGCTCAGGCAAGGAAACGTTTTTTTTTCATGTCCAGACAAAGGCCCCAAATAATGCAGGCTGTAAGCTAAATCCATACTAACACCCTTGGGACACTGAAATGGAGCTAGAAGAGTAGCATCTGTATTTTACAAGAGAGAGAGGCTGAAAATAAGCATGTCTTTGGAAAGAATTTTACTCTCTGCAACATTGACTTTAATGCTTTTGTGTCATGCACTCCTCCAGTCAAGAGCATACTACATTAAGAGCACAGGCAGAGCGACCCTAAGGGCACAAGCTTCTTTACTTTGCTCAAATTGTTACTTACTGATGGCCAAACATTGCTGTTATTACTGAACATTTTGAACAACAAAACAAAAACCAAAACCCTGAAGGTTTTAAAACCTCATGCTCAGCCACTTCTAGTTTCTTCCTCCACATGCTGATTGTGAGGAAGATTGGGTCATATTGCATAGATCTGATATATCAAGCCTACAGGCTATACTGCATTCTCAATCCATACATTAAACTCCTGTTGACACTGGTGTGAGTTGTATGTCTGTACAGTAGGCATAAAATAACTTTGCCTAAAAAACAAAGCTATCAACTTTTTATCTTCATTCCCCAGGAACTGGTCCCCTTCCAAACTTAATTACATCATCCTCAATGTTTTTGTTATGTCCTAACTGTTTCCTGAGAAAACCTTTGTTGTGGCATTCCTCAGCTTGACACTTGATTATCCACTGTCCATATTTCCAAGGAAGAAAGCTGATGAGAATGTGAGAGGTTACTGTAATGATGAGAAAAAAATGGGACTTTTCAGCCATTCTGAATGCTAATGACACAAATATGTTCATCAACATCCTGAAAATTAACCAAGTTTTTCAATTTAGGAGTCAATACAACCCTCAGTAACAAACTGCTAGCCTTTAAAGTTTATTGATAACGAGGCATGTCAGTCATCAGAAAACAGGTTGATATTGATTTGCATATGGAAGAAAATAATACGACCACCACACATGACAGAGAAGCTAGAGTTTCGAGACATTTTACTCTGCCCCCTCTTGCTTTCTTTCTCCCAGGCAATCATGCTGGGCAACTTTTCATCCCCTAAACGTGGTTACAAAGCACTACATTCACAGCAAGGAGGAGAGAACCACCGAAATCTGTAGACTAAATTATGCAATAACAGGAGAAAAGGCAGGGGAGTTCGAAGGGTTTGAATGTCAATCACCAGCAAGATGGGAAAACAGATTATTGTATTTCAAAATTTGATCATTAGGGGGAAAAGGAGAAAACAGAAGCAGTTTTATGTTAGTGCCTGACAGTGAAGGAGGAAAGGGCAAACTCTGAGGAAGCTGTCTATCAGTAGCCAGGCATTCAGGACAGAAGATGACATTTTATATCAAGGTAGACATTGTTAGTTCTCCCTCACTGGCCATTCAAATGAGGAAAATGTCCTGAAGTATGTTCTTAACATAGCAAGGGAGGAAGGAAGCAGCAGCCTGGGAGGTCTCACTGGAGCTGGGATCAGGCAGGCAGAGGGCAGCTCGTGGACAGCCCAGGGGGTCAGCAACCTGAAAGCAGGAAGCTACCTACCATGGAGACATCTTTGCTAAAGGCATTTTGATCTAACACACGGTTCATTTTGGTGAGAGGGTAGCACGCTGCCATCATTAGTTTGTGGAGAGGAGAAGCATCCTGGTCAGTTTTTTTCCTTTCATATCCATGGCATACATTTACAGCTTTAAAAGGAAAGAAAAAAATCTAGATTTTACACTTGCATTTAAGTATTAGCAGGAAATGGAAAATTTGAAGTGATTTATGTCAGTACTTGTTCTCAATATCACAATAGAAAAGACAAAATCAGCAGGGATTTTGCAGCAGCATTGAACTTCAAGAAGCAGAATTGCAGTAAGTTTTATCTAATCCTTACATTCGAGGAAATCTACGTTCTTATATTAGTATTCAAAGATTAGCAAACTACCATTTGCTCCAATCGCAGCTGTCAGCTCTGTCAAATCAGGAGCAAGTCCTTACCTCCTGTCACACTTAACTGCAGCCACCCTGTCACACTTCCTTCATCTAGTCTTGCACCTGCATCAGTTTTCCCTCACAAAATGCCAGTGTTTATACAGATCTTGCATTTTTACTGAAGCAGGAGGTAATCGCCAAGACAGCTTTATGATCATGGAGAACCACAACAAAAAATTAATGGAGTAAAAAAATCCCTTTATTAGGTTATTTCAAAGAGCTTTTTCTAATGGTATGCACAAAAGAAGCTATTATACAGTGCAGCTTCTTATTCCTACAAAAAATGAATAATTGTGAGCACCAGTGACTAGTGCTTTCACACTGCAGATGAAGCAGGTACGAACACTAATTTTACTTATGACTGATATATATTTCCCCTTATAAGACTTTCAGATATTTTTATCTTTTAGAAATTTTGCCAATTTTAAGTGATACATGCCATGAAGTCTGGTACAAGCCATATTATTCTGGAATATATCAGCTATTATAAGAACCATTTGCAAGAATGAGGAAAAGGAACTTCTTCTCCCTCCATCCTAGAAAATCCTGTTGACCTTTTGTTTGAGAAATTCCTTTTGAACACCAGCCTGAAATCTAGTCGAAAGGTAGTCACCGTATCAGAGATGTATTTTTTGCTCTTTCTGTGAAAATCAGCTAGTTTGACCAGTTTAGAAATCTTCAAAAAGTCTATATCCATAAATGTCCCCACAGACTAAAGATGGAGAAATAGTTTATGATTATGTCACTAAAAAATGGCCAGCATAATCAAAAAGATTAAGGTTCCATGCTCTTTCTAGCACATCCTAAAATTTAAGCTTTTGGCATCACAATTTTAGTAATCTTTAAATGATGGGGGGGGTTCTGTTTATAAGAGTGACCTCTTTCTATTCCAAAGCAATTACAGAAGCCATTTAAAGTCCCCTGTATTAATATTTCACTGTATGGAAAAGAGAAGCTTCCCTCTTGCTTTTCAAGGAGAGAAAGCCAGAGTACAAGAGTCATTAGACTTAATAGGACCAAATTGCCAGCACTGGGCCCTAATTAGGAATTATATCCTTAAGCATATGTTGAACTCCATACATACACATTTAACTGATTTAGGACCTACATGGCTATTACAATAAATTTTATCAGGCCAAAAAAGGCATTTAAGGTAAAGCAATGTCCTGCTCCGCAGAAAAACAACTGAACTGCTCTCAACTTGTTCTCTTGCTGTTTGTCCTCTCAGAGGAGGACATTTTTGCCACATGAATTGGGTACGATTGTTTCACTCTTCTTGTACTGAAAGTATTTTTTCTGGGCAGAACTAAAATAATATAAAATCTGTTTAATTTTACATGCATACATTTTTAGCTACTTCTGATATAGCATTAAATGTTTTCTGAAGGGTCAACAGGCAGCTGATTTCACCAGGACTATTCCACTGTTAATCTCATTTTGCAAAAGGCCAAATCCGGAAGGAAAAATTTAATTTTGTTAGTTCTGATTCTTTCCTTTTCTAGTGTCCAAAATAGGACTCCTTAAGTGTGAGGAGAGAGAACAATGAATTCAGCCCCAGAGATGAGCTTTCCAAATGCAGGCTGTTGAGATGTTCCTGGTGCCAGACTCCATTATTGCATGGACCTTTTATTCTACATCTAATAAGAAAATGGTGTTTCCTAACACCTATGGAAAAGTAACTAAAATAAACTTTCCTATAGTTTTTCATAGAAGAGGCATGTTAAAGCAAAAAAATTAGGAAAATAAAGGAAAAAAAGAAAACTGATGGAAATTGAGAAGTGTCATCTTACTGTGCCCCGCGCTGCCAGGCATGCCAGGGGGAGCTGAAGCCAAAAGGGAGATTTCCCCTAGAGCGTACTATGGGCTGTGTTTTTCCTGTTAAAAAAATAAACATAGAGGTCTTCATTAAAGCCACTCTTGATGGAAAATACCTGAAAGCCATTTCAGCAGGAAGGCTCACAACTTTCTTGTTGCCTGCACATACTCCAGCTGGTAGCACATGGGGACAGAGGAAAGGCGCGGCACCAAGAGACTGGGCACCGTGAAAGATCCCAGAGGTGGTGGGAGCCAGTGGAGCAAAAGCTTCTCCTGCTGTTCTGTGCAAGGCAACAGCAGGGAAGGTGAGATTTCTGCCAAACCCCCCACACACACATGCAGGCAGCTGGATCAGCCGCCCTCTCTCAGCACAGGCACCCACAGGCTCCCTTCAGCATGCCACTGACACTGTTGTAGCAGTCAAGGGCAAATTTTGTCAATGCAAGGATCTTTTCCTTACATGCAAAGATCCATAAAGTGCCTGCATGTGGCTAGGACCCAGTGGCACTAGAGTGCCTCAGGCCCCATCATGTTTTGAGACCTTCATGATATTGCAGTAGTCCATGAAGTGAAAAGGATGGGGTGGAAAAAGAGCCAAGTTTGTGCCACAAGATACAATGAAAAATAATTTGTATTAACTATTTTATAGGAACGCTGAGAAAAAAAAACAAAACTTTTTTTTTTTTTTTTTTTTTTTTTCGAAATAGCAGGAGGGCTTACCACTTGCAAAACTGTATTCCCAAAGCAGTAAAGCTACTTTTGGCATGAGCTTGGTTTAAAAGAAACACAATTCAGAGCCAGGTTTCAGTGCAGCTGCTTTTGAGAATGCCTTCAAAATGTTGCTAGAATATGTAAAACACAAAATAAAAACCTATCAGCTTATGTAATAAGCTTTGTCCCAACTGAATTTCAAGTTAAGGTTATGTAAAACCAAGCCACAAGAACCACTATGTAGAACAGAAATGGAAATGGAAACCTTGGATGAGTAACAGCTCTAACATGCTTGTTTGATCTTATACCTAAGTAGGATGTAGTTCTCGAAGACACAATTTAGGCTATATTACTCCTTTGAACTGGGAGATTAAGAACAATTACAAGTCACTAGAAAGTTTGACCCTTATTTCAAGTCACCTAAATCAGAAATGATTCCTTTATTTTCATCTATATCATTCTAGAGTCATATTATGTCAGGACTACAAAGCAATACTTGAGTCTTTGCAGCCAAAGTATAGCTTCTATGTAGGAACCATACAAAAGACAGATATTAGTCACTATTAATCATTCTTCATTAGTAATTATTAAAAAATAATGGTTTAAGGTACTAAAAAATCAGTAGATTTTTGGTAACTACCGTATTAAAGCACAGAGTATTTAATAGAAATGTTTTTCTTTCCTTTTTCCTTGGTATTTAAATTGCAATGTGTACACCTGTCTTTTCTCATAACTAATTTTTTAACACCTGCACCAAACGATTTTTCCAAGATGATTTTTAATGCAATTCAAATTCTAATTTTTTTCCCTGATGAAACTCTGGAAGACAAGAAGGACAGCAGTAGAGTCAGCATTCCTGTAAAAAGGGCAATTTCACTAACACACCTACTTCATCATCCTTCTTTAAAATATAAGGACAGTACAACACAAAACAGCTACAATAGAGTTTGCGGTCCTTCCGGGAGCTGCTGCCTTATGGGGACCTCCAGCCTGTGCAGCCCCCACATGCTCTCCACTCACATCTGATCCCATGGCAGGGCCTTACTTCATGCACCTCATGCATCTCAGCTCAAATCCTTCACCATTCTAAGAAAGGTCAGTATTAGCCTGAATCTTCCTGTCCTGCTGTCATGATGCTGCTGTTAAGGGCAGGTGAAAATATTGCTTCCCAAAAAGTGAACTTACATCATTACTTCTCCCTAATGGGAGATTTGATTTGAAAGGAGTAGTGCGAAAAGTCAACGTGCTCCCTGTGGGTGCAGCTAGCATCATGGGCTATTCAGCACAGGCATGATTACAGACGTTAGCCTAGATAACGAAATTATCCAGGCCTTTTTACACACACGCAGAGAGGCTAACACAATGTCCTGCAGCAGTGGGGAACCCTGACTGCCTTCTCTATGAGCAAATACTTCCTGTGCCTTCTGAAGTTTCCAGTCTTTCATTTCACTCATTGACCTATTCCTACAGTATTCTATGGAACTGGATGAGATAGGCACAAGTGATCATTTTTATTACAAGATTTGTAAAAAATGACTAATGCTGAGCTTCACATTTCCTGTTCTAGACTAAGCAATGATCTTAAGGGCAAAATAATTTGACCAGCAGTGTTTTTAGAACAAGATCTGTTGTCAGGTTGTATACATATATTGATGAGCAGCAATTTTAGAACAGGGTATATTTAATACCTACACGTGCCCTGCGCTCCTGGCAGGGCAGGCAGGAGGTAGGCAGGGGGTGGGGAGCATGTGCAGAGTTGTATTTCTGATCTGACCCACACCCTGCAGTGGGGCTTTAGTTCTCCAAACACTATTTATCGCATCACCCTGTTCCTTCTACTCTCTGCCTCATATGAGCCTTTAAACATGTTCCCAAAACACAAGAATATAATGTTTGTAACAGCAGCTGTGTCTCCAGTGTGGTACAAAGCTGAGCAGCAACACAGAATTTGTCTAAGTAAGCACACACAAAAAAGGGACATACAACTTGCTGTTTCCTAAAGTCTAAAAGCTTCCTTCATGTTTTACACAAGGTTGATTCCTCCAGACTCAGGTCAGCTTCAGGCTACAAAATACAGACAACTGCTTGTTTCTGCCTGAGGCCCAGGGGCCAGAGCACTTGGCTCTTCCCCCATAGAGCCAGACAGCTTTGCCCAGTGGTTTCGTTCCGGGCATGGAGACCCCCTTTTCTCTTCCCACAGGGAGCAAGCTGCAGTGGAGCACAGCCATCTCCATGATGGTGTTTGCATGGCTGTTTGCTGCCTTTTGGTCCGTGATGCCCTTGCTGGGGTGGGGGGAATATGACTACGAACCCCTTCGAACCTGCTGCACCCTGGACTACAGCAAAGGGGACAGGTGAGGGCCAGGGCCAGCTCCCATGGGAGGGAGGGTGGAGGCTGCCATCCCTTGGGGCAGCTCCGGTAGCACACCAAAACCCCCAGCTGTCCCCCGTATTGTTGCTGGGGCAGATCTCCCTCCCCAGTGGCAGGGGCAAGGCAGGCACAACCCAGGCTGCCTTGACTCACACAGCAGCATGCAGGAACAGCTAAAGTCAGCTTCCTCCATGGGAGAAGCTAGTGCTCAGGTTTCTCCTGCTCCATTGTCCACCTATAAGCTGCATCTTTTCTGGGTTTAGGACTTGAAACCCTTTCAGAATGGATTTGGTTTTACACAGTCCAGCATAGATGTCTGAGTAGGGGTGCTTGGGTTCAGAAACCAAACACCTGCTGTGGTTTTCTACAATACTATTAATCCCACACACAACAGCGTGGCACAACTTAATCGGCCTTCAGCAAATGCTGCACCTAAAGCATGTTGACAAAACTAGTTTTGGCAATTTCAAAAATACAAGTTAGTAAGTATTTACAGCAAGTTTACAGAGATACCCTAGAGAGGAATTAACAACTTCTTTTTTTCACCTCCTCCCTTTCCAGAAACTATATCACATTCCTTTTTGCTCTGTCCATTTTCAATTTCATGATCCCGGGCTTCATCATGCTGACAGCCTATCAGTCCATACACCAGAAGTTCAAGAAAAGTGGACACTATAAGGTAAGAAATCTTCCTCTGTCCCTGTAACTGCCTTGCCAAAATAGGGCTGCATCCAACAGAGACAAAGTCTTCAAAAAGCCAATTTCTTTCACAGAGGCTTTGGCTCCATTCCATCTGTGCTAACTCCCCAGTGTTACTTGAGTAGGAGGGTAGTGCAACACATGATGGGGACACCCAGAAAGTTCATGGAAACCCCATCCTTAAGAGATTTCAAGATTTGACCAGACAGCCACATCTGCCTGGACCTAGTGCTGCAAACAGTTCCCTGTCAAAGCGGGGGTCAGACTAACAACCCTGAGGATTCCCCTCCATCAACACCAGTCCAACTCTAGTCACAAAACAAACATACAGCACACAGAATGTTTGTTAATAGCATATCAATATTTATCCAGAGAAACTTTGCTCAGGAAGGATCATTATTTCCTGGTTTGCTACAGGCTCTTGCTTATCACTGGGGAAGTCAGCCAGAACTCCAGCACTGCAAGGAAACATGCAGACACCCTGGGGGGGCAGGGGGGAGAAAGGCCTTCTTATACACATCATCTTTACACTTGGCTGAGGAAATTCAGAAATCTTTATGAGCTGGAAACAAAGAAATCGCTCTGGCATGGCAGGTTTATGGGAATGTAATGTGGTGATTATATGAGTTGTTTCCTTAGGTGCAGGCTATATAGTCTGGGGCACTACGCGTGGCTGGCAGGCACAGCCCGACCCCTGCACTCAGTAAAGACGGTCAGTTCTCAGGAGGGATATTATACCAGCAAAGAGACAGCCAGGCAGACTGGCTTGTAGCTGGCTGGAATAAATACATGTGCCCCCTACATATTTCTTGAACAAACCTCTGTGTTCATTACTATAAGTCTATTACCTTTTTTTCAGTGAGTTTATGCAATAGTGTGTGATTTCTTTCTTATGATATACTGTAGCTGTGCAGACTAGTTATGACGTAGAAAATTTAAGGATGAAATTATTGCTTCCCTATTCATTAAATTATTTATAAGTACTTGGGAACAGATGGCCATGAACACCATGGATAAGGCCATAGTATGAAGGGCAGAAGAATCCTGCTACCACAACACAGATGCCACTGCATCCATCTGTTGCACTGTCATACTACTACGGCTTCACACAGTTTATTTGTCTACAAGACCCTTTAAGAAGTTAGCAATATGTCACTCCTTTTTATCTGTTTTTAAATTTATACGTTGCCTCCCTTCCCCAGCAGCAGTTACTGGCCACAGCTTCTATGGCTAGCACACACACCGATTTAACTGATCTACCATAAGGTGCTTTTTCACCTCTGCCCAGGAGCAACTGTCACTCTCCATCCAGCCCCCAGTAACACGGCTTTGGGGCTTGCTGCACAGGCAGCCCTTGATGCAGCAGGAGCTGTGCTTGCACACCTCTGACATTGACAGCAAAGCAACAATGATACAGCATATCCTGTTGGCTGATCCTCTCCTGCTACTGAACACAAACCGTGGTCTCACAGGATCTGTCCCATCTGCTTGTTGCAGCATGCAATTGTGAAACACAAAGGAATTTATCGCTCTTGTTTTTCAGTTTAACACTGGTTTACCATTGAAGACGCTGGTCATTTGCTGGGGTCCCTATTGCCTTTTATGCTTCTACGCAGCAGTTGAAAATGTGATGTTCATTTCACCAAAATACCGCATGGTACGTCTATGGTACCCGAGGGAATTCAAACAATTACATTCTCCTTACTCTCCTCTCTCCATTCCTGTGGAACAATGCCAATTTACTCACAATTGGTTTTACCTGCTATAACATGTATAACAAGTAGATTGTTTCCTCAAAGCATTTCTGTTCATCTACCACTTTTAAGGCAAAACAGCTAAGCCCAGTGATAACAGGCATTATATTACTGCTTTGATCAAGCAACAATTTAGGAAGTCACGGGGTTTTTTTCTTCAGCAGTCAGTTAGGGGTCTGTAGCATATACTGCTTCACAGTTTGTAAGAGCTTTTTGTATCCTTCCCAGAATCAAGTACCAGCTCAAAATATTCAATTTTGAAGAAATTGTTTGTCTCATTCATTTTTCTAATACCTCTCTCTCCTCAGGGAAACTGCAATTGATCACACTTAAGGTTATGCTGCCTCCTTTTTTCCCTTTTTTTCTGAGTCTTGGCTCTATTTGCTCAGACTGCCTCTGGGACTCAGTAATATCACATCAAACCTCTCAACTCTCATTCAGTCCCCAAAAATCAGTCCAGTTCCAGGTCACCAAATACATTACTGTACTTAGGTATTCAGCATCCCACATAAAATGTGTTAGCAATATCAGCCCACTTATCCATCAGAAGGTGTCCACAGCACACCTTCATTCCTCCTAAGTGTTTGTATTCACCCTCAACTGAAATAACTCAGTTTCAGGCAATGCTTTCTCCTGATGACTATAATTTCCTGAGCAAGGGCCTCCAACTGACCAAATTGCTTTTGCCTCTCATATGTCCAGGGGTAGCAAGATACTGCCAATGGAGACAGGCATTTGTTTGGTAAAGGAAAACTAAGTCGAGGCTGAAATTAGCCCATTGGCTTCTCAGTGCATTTTCATATTAATAAATATTGTGTCTTATGACAGATTCCTGCTGTTATTGCCAAGACTGTGCCAACGGTGGATGCCTTTGTATATGCCCTGGGGAATGAAAACTACAGAGGAGGAATATGGCAGTTCCTCACAGGACAGAAGACTGAGAAAGCAGAGGTTGATAACAAAACTAAATAACCCATTACAGCATTAAGCAAAATGAATGCAGGTACATCACTGAAAGCAAAACAGAGGAAACTGTATGATTCTCTGATATGTACGTGCAAAGGTGGTTCCACATTGGAAAGGCCATGCGTTGGCTACAAACAATGAAGTACTGAAAGAAAGCCTTCCAGATAACTGTCCAAACCATCATGAGCTGCTTTGTCAAACAAGCTGCCTTAAACCTGTGTTGATTGTCATCAGTGTCATTTTATATGTCATTGCAAATAAACTATGTGCTAGAAAGCTTTTTTTCCCCCTGATACACTACCATAAAAGCTCAGCAAATTAACTGAAGCAAGGTATTCATTTATCCAGTGAGGCCTTCTCAAATCAATCTGTGCAGTTCATCCATATGGTAACGTCTGGATTACTAAAAGATTAAAGGAGTATCCACTATTATACCTCATGTCTGTATAAATAGCTTGTTCATCTGAACAACGCATTTTCAATGCGCCCAAAATGGAAGTTCCCAAATTTCCATGATGAATCTGACAAGCTAATTCCATATGAACATTTTAGTGGGCATTTTGGATCAATAAGGAATATTAGCTTGGCTCCTATTCAAATGAATTAATGTGTGACATTCAGCTCTGTCACACACTAAACTGCATCAGATTTTGCAGCTGCTGCTTACCAGGACAATCAACAAGCTCACAGTCCCTCATAAAAACATTCATCTTTTTATCGAACAATGCGTAAAAATGAAAGGGAGCTATGGGTCTGATCCTGTTCTTAAAATGTTACAAGAATAAAAATTAACTTCACATCTGCCATTGAATTCCCCTATGATCTACATGAGTAAAAACAATCACTGAATTGGTTGTGACTAAAAAGTCTGAGCAATTCAAAAGCCACTTATTTTATAATTATCAGAATTCATATTTTAAACTACCAGAAATGTCTGTTTTAAACATTTGTATCTACTTGTTGCTCACATTGCCTTCAGGATGAAAAACTGTCGGTTGATGTTGCCTGTTACTACATGCCTAAGAATGATCTATTTGCAAAAAAACATGCACGACAGAATACAAGACACTGTGCGTACAAAAAGCCAAACCTAACTGATTCTTACAGGGATCACATGGTTCATTTCCAAGCACTGACAGCTAAAGAGCTTTTGAAGCTAATCAAAGAAAAAGATGATCTGTCCCTACAATGCTTTCCAACATGTTAGAAAGGAAAACTGTTGTGTATGGGTTACAAAAAAGGTAGATCCTGAAGGCTAAACAATCAGTGGGTAGAAGGGACATTCCCTTCATGGATAGAGATAGGAAATAAATGTCTTTTTGTTGCAAGTTAACCAGCAGGATCCCATTCAGAGATGTGCTTCGGGACTTGTGGGGCTCAATCTAGTCACAAACCATCTGACAGCAGTGAATAACACCATGACAAAATTATTCAGAATAACCACATCTAAAGCTGACAGCTAAGACTTACATCTTTGATAGAATCATAGAATGGTTTGGGTTGGAAGGGGCCTTAAAGATCATCTAGCTCCAACCCTCCTGACGTGGGCAGGGACACCTCCCACTAGACCAGGTCACTCAAAGCCCCATCCAACCTGGCCTTGAACACTTCCAGGGAGGTGGCAGCCACAGCTTCTCTGGGCAACCTGTTCCAGTGTCTCGCCACCCTCACAGGAAATAATTTCTTCCTAATATCTAGTCTGAATCTGCCCTCTTTCAGTCTGAAACCCTTATCCCTCATCCTATCACTACACTCCCTGGTAAAGAGTCCCTCCCCATCTTTCCTGTAGGTCCCTATCAACATTTAGCCTGTACCCAGGGCTAAACTCTTAACAGTCACTCTATCACTTGACAACCCCTCACCAGCCAGGGAGGAGAACCAAGAAAACAGAGAGCAGAGCCGTGGGTGGAAGTGAGAACAGATTTTAATGAGAACACACCAATACCAACAGAGATACACAAGAGTTATACTTAGCCAAATGAATACCCAGTCATCACAATCAACAGCAAAGCAGTTCTCAGGAGCAGGAAGACACCAGAGGAGGAGCAAAAAAAGACACCAGCAGAAACCCCACAGGAGCTCCTCTTCCTCAGCAAGCCTTCCCCCCTTGTAATGACCATGACATTATGGGATGGGCTACACCTGTAGCTAACTCAGGTCAGCTGCCCTGGCTGGCTTGAGCCTGCCTACAATGGCTGGCCTATGATTCTATCCCAGACAACCCAGGACAGCCCCCTTTAAGTACTGGAAGGCTGCTATAAGGTCTCCCCAGAGCCTTCTCTTCTCCAGGATGAACAACCCCAACTCTTGCAGCCTGTCCTCACAGGGGAGGTGCTCCAGCCCTCTGAGCATCTTCATGGCCCTCCTCTGGACCTGCTCCAACAGGTCCATGTCTTTCTTATCCTGGAGGCTCCAGAGCTGGACATAGTACTGCAGGTGGGGTCTCACTAGAGCAGAGGGGGACAATCACCTGCTGGCCACTCTGCTTTTGATGCAGCCCAGGATGCAGTTGGCTTTCTGGGCTGTGAGCACACATTGCTGGCTCATATTCCGTCCTTCATCTACCAGCACCCCCAAGTCCTTCTCCCCAGGGCTGCTCTCAATCCACTCATCGCCCAGCCTGTATCTGTGCTTGGAGTTGCCCTGATCCATATGCAGGACCTTGCACTTGGCCTTGCTGAACTTCATGAGGTTGGCCTGGGCCCACCTCTCCAGCCTGTCAAGGTCCCCCTGGATGGCCTCCCTTCCCTCCAGTGTGTTGACCACACCACACAGCTTGGTGTCATCAGCAAACTTGCTGAGGGTGCACTCAATCCCACTGTCCACGTTGCCAACACATAATATTAAGTGAAAATATACACATAATATTAAGTGAGCAGATGACAAATTATTTGCACTGATAAGTGTAAAATAATGTGTATGGACACAAAATTACCTTAAGTATGTATCTACAGCGATAGGCTCTGAATCTGAAATTATCTCTTTCTCAGGAAAGAGACCTGGGCAGGTCTTGCAATCATCAGTTCACTTGTCAGCAAGGGTCATACTGACAAATCCCAGCAAAACACTAAAAACCGAATAGGAAACAAAAGAGGACATGTCACACTACTTGAAAGCCACTGTACTCAGACTTATTGAATAGGGAGCAAAGCTTGGGTCATTCCAGCTCAGAGGATACAGATAAGCTCAAAAGGGTCTGAAGGATGATCAAATGAAAGGTGAAGCTTGAACACAGTAGGGATGAAATGAAGGAGAGTGCTGGCTCAGAAGAGGTAGCTGGTGAGAAGACCGGAGGCAGCCTTATTAAACCACGGGTTCAAGGGATGTAAAGATGGAATGATTGTTTGCTGCTTCCAACAGCACAAGAATGATGGGACATGCAGTAAAACTAAATTGAGCTGTGTATTTTCTGAAATTTTGAGGAGTGTTCTTCATGTATGCCTACTGAAACAGCACTGTTACTGGCCTCAAGTTTCACCAGGGGAGATTTAGATCAGATCTTAGGAAAAACTTCTTTACTGAAAGAGTGGTTAGGCATTGGAACAGGCTGCCCAGGGAGGTGGTGCAGTCAAGATCCTGGAGGTGTTCAAAAGATGTCTAGATGTGGTGCTTAGGGACATGGTTTAGTGGTGGGCTTGGCAGTGTTAGGATAATGGTTGGACTTGATGATCTTAAAGGTCTTTTTCAACCAAAATGATTCTATGAATGTAATAAATAACAGTGTAAGACATTTAGTTAGGGTCTGAGTCCCCTTTAGTTTACAGGGAACATACCTCAGAAAGTCATCTGAGGCTTTGGCCCTTAGTCCACTTTCAGACTGATTTTTCACTTGCTCTTACTGTAAACTTTTTATTGTGGAAGTAGAAAGCAGCAGAGCTGTTTCTTCATTCTGTTGGACAGCTACAGATTTTAATTTGCCTCTGTTTAGTTTTGTGTATTCTTTTTCATATTTGATTAGTAAAAGCTAGTGATGGGTAAAGCTGAGTATTATTACTTAGTGAGTGTAAAGTTGCTTAGTGCTATTCAAGCCTCGAGAGGAATAGGGCACCTGTCCTGAGCAGCAACCAAAGCTGTCCCCTATGGCCTCACAGAAGAAATGCAAGGTAACAAAGTCACTGAAATTTTTCAGACCTAGGGATGGTGCAAAACTTACAGATATGATTTGAAGAACATGGGACATGTTCATATAGCCCAGTAGTGCTATAAATTGAGACCATAGCAGAGGCAGTACAGTGCATTACACTGACATGAGAACAGGCTGTCGCACCAAAGAGGGGCCTCTCACAGCTCTCCGGAGCAAGATCTCACTTCAGATGGTTCCTTGTGTACTGTGTGGCACTGAGTAACTTGGAGCTCCACTTGCTCCCATCTGCTCAGAAATCCCACCTGGTTTCACTCTGTACCTCCAAACCTAAGGATGTACATAAAACCTAAATCATTTCTCCTGTCATTTATCTCCACCCTAAATAGCTTAAACGAATGCCTCTCAACCAGTCAGGCCCATAGCAATCCCAGCCATGGGGCTCCTTCACACAAGTTACAAAGGCTCTTAACTGAGTGAAGAGGCTAAGAAAGCATTTGAACAAACTGGGTAGACTTAAATACCTCCACAGTTCTGGTTCATAATGCCTCAGCTGCCGACTTCCTACCAAAGAGTGGAGGAAATAATGTTGCTTATGGTTCATTTATTGGATTGCGGATAATCTCACTCTCTCTGCAAAAAAAAAATTGAAACAAACAAACAAACAAAAGACAGAAATAAACATAAAAGCTTCCAGGAACTGGTCACTAAGGCAAAAATCCTCTTCCAGATATAACTAGTTCTCAACATTAATTTACCCACATTAAGAACTGGCTGACAACCACTAACAAGTGCACCAAGGTGTTATGTTTCTTTCAGAAAAATGCCTGAAAGGAAACTGCTGTTGTCATGATTTAGCTGGGACAGAATCATAGCCCAGCCATGCTGGGCAGGCTGTAGCAGTTTAGAGTCAGCCAGGGCAGCTGACCTGAGTTAGCTACAGGGGTAAGCCCATCCCACAGGGTCAAGCCCATCCCACAGGGTCATGGTCATTATAAAGGGGGAGGGTTTGCAGAGGAAGGGGAGCTCCTGGAGGGTTCCTCCTTTGGCTTCTCCCTGCTACTGAGGACTGCTCTCCTGTTGATTATGACTGCTGCATATTCATTGGGCTGAGTATAACTTTGTTGGTGTTATATATATATAAGAAACACCTTTGTTGGTATTGGTGGCATTTTCATTAAATCTGTTTTCACTTTAACCCATGGGTCTGCTCTCCTTTTTCTAGTTCCCCTCCCTGGCTGGTGAGGGGTTGTTAGGTGATAGAGCAACTGTTATAGTTTAGACCAGGGTACGGGCTAAACGTAGAAGCCCAACACATGCTTCCAGTTAATTACACAGTTTATCTGTAGCACAGGCAGCCTTCACCACAACAGCACTGTCCCAGTGCTCTCTGGCACTGCTGGCTGTTCAGATCTTGCCAATGAATACCTGCTATCATCCTGATAAAACCTGTTACAACAAGGTCCTGTATCTTGAGTAGGTTATGCTGAAGCACACAAAGTCTCATTGTGTTTTCACACTCCAGGGAATCTCAAATGGCTAGAAACAGGATATTGCCCTAACAAAAGTACAGCCTAGGGGGTTACACAGGGGCTGCAAAATGCTCCTGTACAGATAGTATCCCACCTACTATCAAAAAAACCCCCGTAAGAGCAGCAAAGGAGAAAAGTATAACCCTTGGATGCATTCAGCAATCCAGCTTAAGCTGGAACAGCCCATGTGAACATCCATGATTAACATCTGTCTTGTTACTAAAGATGAGAGTGGCTACAACCTACCTACTTTTTAAAATAATTAGACAGCACCTCAGGCTGCTTCATATTAGCTATTGCAGCCCTTTGTTGAGGAGGGTTTGATCAACTGTTCACGATCAGCAGAGGAAAGTGTGCATCTCCTTAGGGTTCAATTACTTGATTCAGTATCCAACCACTCTTACACGCAGTGACCCACACTATTATATCCAACATTACCAAACCACCCTACTATCCCTCTTACAGGCAGTCTCGTTCTGCTCATTTGTGTCAGAGTGAATATTTTGATACACTGATGAAAAACAGACTTCTGAAGAAGAAAGAGGGCAATTTTTCCTCTTTATCCCTAGACACAAACAGTGTAATTTCTTCAGGTTTTCTTTCAGCAGACAGAAATGCTTCACACCTTAAGTAGCATCTCTTGCAGTCCTATTTTCAAGGCTATTAAACACCCACAACTCCAAATGAAGTTACTGTATCCTCAATAATGCTGCAGATCAAGGTCTTGCTGACTCAGCTCTCCTGCACTGCCCACACTTAGAAACACCCTTCAGTTCAATAGAAAGGAGTTGAGTTTTTCTGCAGTGCACACTCCTTCACGTGCTCCATATAATTTCTGATGCATTTTTCCTAGCACCACTTGTACATCCAGTCAGGGTATTACAAACCAATTTAGGAACAGGGTCAGGGGAAGAATTTGCACTGTTCCCAGTCTATCATCATACCACTTTGAATTGCATTACTCTAAAACAGTAAAGTGAGCTGGTTTGGTCATCACAGGGGAAAAAAAGATTGCCAAATTCCTAAACATGGACCCAAGTGCTAATGATTGGTTTGGTTCAACAAGTTGGGATACAGAGACAGCAAGTGTTAGTCACAAGTACTTATCCTTCCTGTCATGTCTCATTTAAATTTTGGTTCATGTTTCACCTGTGAGGATGACTAAGCAGAGACTCACATCTCAGCCTATGATATTGAGAGTTTGTATTTGGGACTTAAAATGCAAAAGTATTTGGTACCATCTGCCTTGTATACATATTCACACTTAGAGATTATTAATGGTCTCTATGAGCTACCCTAGACAGGCAAACACAGTAAATACTCAGAACTTGTTATGAAAACAGACATTCCACTTTCTGCAGAGAAAAAGGGAGGATGGACTTGTAAAATAATAAGAATTTTTAACTGGTGAACACACATGCCCACAAATCGATTTTAGGTGTTGTTTGGAAACCTGCAAATGTAAGGTAATCTCTTTTGTTTCATTAAAACACAAAAGGATTCAATAATAAGAGCAACAGAAAGCACAAAAATTCTAAGATCTCAATAAGATGTAATTTTGAATGATTACAAATGCAATTAAAGTTATACATGCAAGACTCCAGAACTATTTTTTTAACACTTTAATACCTTTGAATTTCCACAGGCAGTATTTTTTCCTGTGTTAGCCAGGTATGAAATTTTTCAAGGCAGGTTTTGTTCAGAACACAACATCAGATCATAGAACTGTCAGAAGAGGACAGCTAGGGCTCCTCTGAGCTACAGATTTTCCTTGTTTCAGAAGAAGCAGGAGACAAGCTCAGGGCTCAGCCCCCTGTACGCTGATCAGAGACAACTGCCTGAACAATGCCAGAGAGAGGAGGCAAAGCGAGCTGCTATTTCCTTTGTGACTCTGGACCACAGAAACACTCAATACAACTAAGAATTTGCACCTAAATGTTGATTCCATGTTAAGAAATGTTTCAGATGCAGATTCAATCACCTGCTTTGAAGGAATCTAATTTTAATTAACACTGGTTTTAAATTAATGTAAACTAATTAAACACTGTCTAGAAATATGCTTCAGAGGTGTCCTGGTTTGGTTGGGACAGAATCACAGCCCAGCCACGCTGGGCAGGCTATCAGCAGTTTGGAGTCAGCCAGGGCAGCTGACCTGAGTTAGCTGCAGGGGTAGCCCATCCCACAGGGTCATGGTCATTATGAAGGGGGAAGGTTTGCCAAGGAAGGGGAGCTAGGGGGTTCCTGCTGGGGTTCCTTCTGCTCCTCCTCTGGCTTCTCCCTGCTCCTGAAGACTGCTCTCCTGTCAATTGCGACTGCTGCATGGTCATTTGCCCAAGTATAACTTTGTACACCTTTGTTGGTATTGGTGATGCTTCATTACATCTGTTTTTACTTCAACCCATGGGTCTGCTCTCCCTTTCCTGCTTCCTGGCTGGTGAGAGTTTGTTGGGTGACAAAGCAACTGTTAAAGTTTAGTCCTGGGTATGGGCTAAACACAGAGAAAAGGACAACACTTAATTCAGTAGATCTTTAATGGTAGAAAGTGTGCTTCCTTTTAATAAAAAAAATTGTTCTTGGGAATATGGAAAATTGTGTGGTTATAAAGCAAGGTCTAATATCTTCATAGAGTGCTATTGTAAGTCAAGTTTTAAAATTAATTATTTCCAGCTAGTAGTACAAGAATATGGCTGTATGAAAACTAACATTTTTGACCTACAAACACATATACCTTATTTTTAACAAAAGGACTGAAATGATGGCAGCAATAGCTCACGTACATATGAAAACCAGCAAAGAAAATTATATAATTAGAAGCAGAAAGCAAACTTTCAAGTCCTAACAGCAAGAGTGCTACATTTTCAATATGCTTTAGATCTTGACAGTGAAAACAAACTGTATTTTGGCAGACAACAGTTGGAGGCTCTAATTGCTAGAGAAGTCACTTTTTGAATTTTCTTGATAAACAGTAAGATAACAGATTTTTTTCCCTCAGTGTTCAATGATTTGTGTCCACTGCCCCAAGATTTGTTACACTGAACTCAAGGAGGTGCTATGGCAGCATTCTTGATTTCTCTTTCCATAAGCTGACCCATCGTTCAAATACAGGCAGTTTTGCAAGTAAATTGTATCACATTAGATGAGAGGTCATTGTGCTGAAAAGCAGCTGTACAACCAGAAGCTTAAGGATGCTATTAACTACAGATGGGGTAAGGAAGATGCCATTAAACAAATAAAAGGAAGAAAAACCCAATGCTTTGATGGCAGTATTTGTCAGCTGAACCAGAGTCAGTTCAAACCTCAAAGCTGGTCAGCACTCCACAGTTATGCTCCTGGCCCAGCAACACATTGAGTGGCAACATGTCCTAGATATCACGTCGAATGACACCTCTGACATATGGATTTGGATCTCCGAGAGGGCTCTGCAGTCTTTCCTTCACTGGGAAGTTTTCAACTTTCTTGAAATAGCTTACAAAGGAAAAATCTTAATGGAGACAAGACAGTGGGCTGATTCCCTGAGTTAGGCCTTTATCTAAAAGGAGACTACATATTGAGATATGTGGCACAGATATACAATATATCCAGTTCCTGGAAGATAGTCCCCAAGCCTGAGTTTGGTATATAAGCTCTCCCCCAAAAGTGGGATCCACACACGAGGTAAGGAAAAGCACCTTAAACAGACTATAGATCTGAAAAGAGGGTTTTTTCGTTTCATTTCCTGCCCACTTGGCCTTTGGCACCACATTGAGCCACTTCCCTGGAGCCTGTTTTCAGCAAGGATTCAAAACCTGGGACTAGGCAACTTTAAGCCTGTCTTTTCATATAATGAGCAAAAAAATCACTGTCGTGGCCAAAAGAGATGCTTTTATGCTATAGCACTCATCTGGCAGTGGAGGGATTCAAATCCATTTGTTCTTAACCTGATGGCAGTTAAACATGCATCTTCTCTCACCCAGGAGAGCCACCAGGCTGTTGTAATATTCTTCTGTTTCCCTATTGACACTATACCCTTTGCAGAAAAAAAAAATACAAGGTTTTGTCAACTGAAGGGGTGAGAAAATGAGAACAAGAAATTCGGGATGGACTTGACTAGACAGGAAACGTAGATCATGGTGTTTGCTTTCAGGACAAAAATGCAAAGGCTCATGTGTTGCTACTGAACACTTGAATTTCTCCAAGATACTTCTAAGGATGAGTAAAATATAACAAATTACACCTCCTATGGAATTAGCACATAACATATTCTATGGCTAAAAACTAGGCTACTGACAGATCTTAAAATACAGTTGGTAGGCAGATACCACTGAACGAGGACATTTTTAAGCCAGAGAGACTTTTTCCTGATTCAACTTTTTTTGCTTCTGTATGTTACAGTCACATATTTAGGTGGCATAAAAATCTGTGGAGTAATAATTAAGAGATAGATGGGTTATCATTACAGGATTACCTGAGCCACCAGGGTAAATAGTTGAACCTGATAAAATGTACTTTGGTAAGACCAAAAGTTTGAGAACCAGGAATGACAGTTGCTTATATTTACACAATGAAAGACTTTGAAAAATGGAGCTCAGAAAAGGATTTAGGGGTCATTATAGATAATCACCTCAATGTAAGCTGTCTGGGCAATGCTGTAGCAAAAAGGACTAATGAGATTCTTGAATACAGGGGGATAAAAAAAAGGGGGGGTATGAAGCAGAAATAATGAAGGAGTCCAGCATCTCTGGGCAGCACTGCCAAGACCCCTACTAGGTTACTGAATCCTCTCCTGGTGTCTGCATTTTAAAGAGGATTTGAACACATTGGACAAAGTTCAAGTGAGCATCACAAATTAATTCTCTGGATTTAACAAAAACGCCCAAGCCTTCTGATGTGACAGGTAAGGAGCTCAACATATTCAGCTCACTGAAGAGAAAGTGTAGACATACCTTCATCACACTGTGTAGGTAATTGCACTTGGGGAAGATATAAGTGAGGAGCTTTCCAATCTGGCTGACAAAGATCCAATGAATAAAAGTTGAAGCTAGATAAACTCAGCCTTGAAGTAAGGGAAAGTTTCCCAGCAGTAATGAAAGACAGGAACAGCCTCTCAGGGGAACTAGTGAAACCACTATCACTTGCAGCCTTTTAGACAAAGACAGATAGCTCTGAAAATACACTTTTAACCTAGTTTCAGACTAGATGATTATGGTTGTCCTTTCTACCGCAGCAAGCTGTGAACCCTTAGTTCCCCTATGCACAATTTTATTTCCTCAGCCCTTGGTGAAAAAGGACTGCCTACACTGTACTCCACGTGCTTGCAATGTTTCAGTGATTGCTCAAATGATGCTGCAAGGGTTATGACTGGCAAGGATGCAGAGTTAGCATTGTGGGGCCACATTGGCCTCATGGTCAGGGAGAATGAGTGACAAGAGGGAGAGCTTTCCTGACTGACATGCTTGAGACTGGAATCAGAGAGAGGCATAGTGTGGATGAACCATTGCTCCTTCTCAACAAGAAAAATCCCTTTTTCTCCACACCTTGCTTGTTCTAACAGATGCATCTATGTTCAGTCCCAGAAACAGTTATGTGTAGTGATAGACATTCCATAGGAACTTTAAACAGATTAGCCTGCCGTACACAGGGGGTCAGACTAAACGGTCTCACAGTCTCTAAAGTTTGGGGTTTTTTGTATTACCCCAAGTATGTTTTTTCTTCCTTTCACAGGTCACTGGAGCAGAAGTATAAAAAGTGGGAAGAAAAAGTACTCACTTGGAATGAGGTTTTAACCTGTTGTCCCCTGGGAGTAACTGAGTGAATGCAGTGACTTTCAGGCTACATGAAGGTAAGCAAGGCAAAATGAAACCCTGTCCGTTGAGCAAAATTGCTTGTCTGTGAACTCCAGCTTCCTCCCACTCTTCTGTCCTGTTCTGATACAGGCAGTCAGCCTGATGCAGACAATCCTATTTGGGTACAGGCAGTCAGCCTGATGCAGACAATCAGCTAGGATTTTGATAGCAGGTGTTTGAGAGATCATGACCCATTCCTCAGGAATGAGCAATCGCCACAGCAGCAGGGTGGCCACTAGAAACACTATTTTGGCAGATAAGCAGAAAAAAAAAGAAAAAAGAAAAAAGAACATTGCAATATGGTATCTGGGACAGGACTTAAAAACAAACAAAAAAGCACACGGACTGTAAAATCAAGTTTGTGTGTAGCAGTGGAGAGTGCTCAACCCTTGTGAAGCTAAGAAAGCTTTCCTTCACATGCAGCCCAAAACTATTTTGAAATGTTCCACTGTTTTCTTCAAACTCACCCACAGAGTGTTAGAAAGTATAGCACATCACAGACATGGTCAGATCTGATCACAGTGTGCTTGCTGAAGGGAGTCATACTAGCCAGCTTCACTTGTCTAAAAATTTACGAGGGACCAGGTCTTGTACGGTCCCTCAGCTCATTCAGAGGCAGGGTCCTCCAAAGTAAACTCCACACTGGAGGGCATTACACACAGACACACACACACTGCGCTCTTCATCTGTCTGTCCCACAGCAGGTACCAGCACCTCTGCCACTATCATCTGAAAATGGCATTTGAAATTAAAGATATACAGGAACTGTACTTATAGATGCAAACATGAAGCAGCAATAAGTTTAGACCAGAAACAGCAGTGGAAAAACCCAAGGTTCTTGACTTCAGTGAAAATGCACTCAGCAGCTGAAATTAGAAACATTAATCCCATGGCATTGCCCATAATTAAAGGCTCCATCTACCAGCAAACAGCTGTGTAACTACTGCTGGCTGAACCTCAGTGCTTTGAAATGGGATTAGAATGAAACAAAAGGAAAAGCAAGCACCAGTAGGACAAGTAATAGCTTAGTGTGTCTTGTATTATATTGACCAAATAATAAAACTGGTTTATCGGTGTCCTTCTGCAGCTCTTCTTTCTGAGAATTCAATACCAGCAGAAATGAGAGTATTACAAACTTCTAATCCTGAATTCCTTTGTTTTGTATGTCAGCATCCTATTACCCAATAGTCTATGCTTAGACCCTGCATTGAGCATTTATTAACTTCTTTTTGCTATAACATTTCAGGGGCCTGAGCTTGCCATTGAAGTCTATTTCATTGACTTACCACCACAAGAGAACACTAGGCCTCAGACAGAATATACAAATAAAGAATTATCCAAAGAGATGGTGATCCCTCCTTGTGTGTCTTTAAACGGTGCATCCTGGTTTTCTGGCTGAAAACTATTTGTAGATGTGGACAAATGACAGGATAGCAACAGGAAAGAGTCATTCTGTCAGGAAGGTGCCATATGGTACACAAATCCCATTAAGAGGGTTTAATTGTTATTTTAGAGCCTACAGACAAGCAGGAATAAAAGGGAGCCCAGTTCAAATATTCTCCAGATGCCAATATTGCTTACATTTTGGTCACACTAAGAATGCAAGATCCATCCCTCCTCCTGCTGGCAGCTATTAAATATGACTGAAAAAGTGGAGCAACTCCCAGTTACTATAAGCAAACACCAGTAAGCCAGTACTGTGCATTACCTCTCACCAAGTCACCAGGCTCCTGCAGTGTTTATGTGCTAGCAGCCAGTACTTTCTCAGTTGCACCAACACCTTAACTCAGAGAAGCTGGTTCATCTATAATGCAGTGATAGGATTTTAAAATTTGTTTGTGTCTCTTTTCCGAAGTAACTCACCTTCCTGACAGAGCTATAAGGTACTACTATTCCACAAATCTATTTCTCCTTTTTTTTTCTTTTTTTCTCCAGGTGATGGAAAGGAAATTAACTGGGAAGTCTTTTCAGGCAAGGTGACTGTACTGTGACCAAGAAGTATTACTGGAGCTTCAAGCAGCAGAAGAAATTGACCTCTGAAAATATATCCTGGCTGTTCCATCAACGGTATCACTGAAGTTTGATTTTATTAAATTGGTGTATGGAAATAGTACATAATTTAGAATCACAGGCTTTGGTTAAAGCTCTGATTGCAAGGTTTTAAGCAGGTCTGCAGCCCAATTAAAAAAATTATGTCTACAAAATTTAACCTATCTTTACCATTTTGCTTCAATGTCACTCTTGTTAGCTCCCTAAAATTAGATTTTTAATCTTGGATTGGCACCCCATTCTCTGCCACTCAAGTATCACAAACAGTGAGAAGATTATGGCCACTTATGTAGTACCTATTTTCCTATAATCCTTTTAGCACCATAAATGCTAAATATAGTATTCAGTTTAAATTAGCTTTAACCTCAAGTTGACTCCAGTTAACTACACAGGAACAGTCATTTTTAAAAAAAAAAAAAAGCTAGAAATATTCCTGCACTTTAAAAAAAAAAATGTATCAAGCCATTTGGTGCATATAAACAGATCACCTCTGCAGCGGTGAATTCTCCAACAGCTTTTTGGAAGCCTAGGACTTGTGAACTATTAGTCTGCCGCATACGGGTAGATTGGTTACAGTACTCACCCTTACAGACAGCCATCCCAAAAATTGCAGCAAGAAGCTGGGGCTGCTCATGCAGCTCCTTTATCCTGGCTATATTCGCAAATGGTTAACACTGAACATCAAACATTTTTGTGAATCAAACCCCGACTAGTTTTTGCAGGACAACCCGATGTAGACCCCATGAGACCTTCACAAGGAAAGCTGATATACTGCTTAACTAGTGGAGGACCATCACTAGATCATAAGTCACTGCTGAGAACAGCCGAAACAGGCTCAAAACCTAGAACAGGAATGACTTCTGTAATGCAACTGCAGGGAATCCTGCCTTTCGCTTGGCAATTACTTCAGAAAGAAATATATCCTCAGCATCAAAGCAGGGGTTTCAGGAAGACTGGCAGAGAGCAGAGGTCTCCCACATTCCAACAGGGATACCCATAACTGGTGCCAGGGAGTCAGTGCCAGCTCCTGCTGACTGTAGCCAGCTTTATAGCTGGGGTACACCCAGGCTGCTAGGGACAGAGCTCACTCCATGGATTTTAACTTAGACATTCATAGTTTACATACTTACTCCTTACCTGTATGTTCTATTTCTGACTCTGCAATAGCACTTATTCTGGACCAACTATGTTTTTTCATCAACCAGTTTGTCTGGGGAGCATAACAGCAAATGAGTCCAAATAACCCAATCATCCTGAAGTAAAGAACCACCAGGTGCAACACCCTTAAAGTTACAGGTTCATCTCAAAACTTAGTATTGGATTTAATAAGGCTGCAAGTTTCTCCATGTCTTACCTTTGCCTTTTTCAGGCACCATACAGAGAGAAGGGAAGTCCACCTTCAGCAAGCCTGGCATTTTCTCACACTCCAGGGAGAAAATGACTGCCAAACCCTACCCTGGCACAGGAAGTGTCGTAGAGATGCAAATTAAAATATATCTGATTGTGTCTCCCTGTCCATTTTGATTCAGCTTGTTAGGAACAATTAAACAGATGCCTAAAGCTGAGCAGTCAAACGAGTACCCAGGAGCTCTATCCACAGATTTTTCCTCCTTCACTTGGAGGACTGCCACACACACAGATTGTGATATTCTCAGTGTTCATTACTGAGATATACTCATCTGTAAAATACAGATTGGAAGGAGAGGATAGATATTGCTGGTCAAAGCAGAAATAACAAACCAGACAATGCTCTTGTGAACTGCCATGACCACTACCGAAACATTTTGTGAGCTTCTGTTTGAAAAGCTATGAAATCCCAGCAAAATAAACACATTGAAAAAATGGTATTAGGGTTCTACATCAAAAGCAGAATCAAACTGGCTGTAAACATGAAATCCAGAGCCCATAGCAACAAACACAACCCTCATGCTGCTTCCAGAGTGTTTTTCTTTAAGAAGCATCAAATTTCTTTTGTTTTCTGGACAAGCTGTGTAGTAGAAGAGCAAACAAAATGTTTTCAACTACTCCTGCATACAAAACCAAGGAACAATAAGACAGGTATCAATACAGGAAATATCAGAAGGAAATAAAAGCTCCAGATATTTATTTTTAGCCTCCTGAAGATAGATTGAGCACCTCATGGACCCTTGCCAGAGTGTTGCTGCCCAAGGGGCACTCGGTCTCACTGATACACGAGGAAAGTAGCAGCACCATAAAGAGAAGGGGGGGGATACAAAGACGAAGGACAAGGACACAGTGGTAGAATCACATATTTAGAGGAAAAATTTCTTCAGTTTCCCTATATTACAATTTGTGAACATATTCAACTCTTGACTTCAGCAACCTCTTTGACTCTGATCAAATCCCATACAGTAGGTGGTAGACAAACATCCCAAATAGGTTACACACTTTAGAAAAAAAGTCATCTGGATTTCATAAACCAGGCCGTTTAGAAGAAAGTGTTTCTGTTTACTTTCATTCTGCAGAATTTTTTAAACTTGCTCACTGATACTTTTAAAGAGATTAGCAAGTTAAGCAATTATCTATGTTCTCATTTCCTCATGAAATACAGGTTAGTTTAGTCTTTTTAGGCTCTGCAATGATACTATAGGGCATAGCTATAGTATGAAATAACACGTCACTCCAAATGAAGGAGGCTGCAAGGGGTTTACTCTCCTCTTTATTTATTTAAACCAAAAAACCCCAGTCTTCTTCATAACTACAGTTTCTGTAGTTTCCTTCAGGGACATGTAAAGCAATTCCACTAAAAAAAAAAAAAGGAAAGAAAGCCCAGTCTTGATTGAGGTTTCCTTGAGATCCACTAAGGTTGCTCCAGTGCACCCAGCTATTCACAACTCCCAGGGTACCTTCCTTCCCTAGGAGCATGCAGCATCCTCCAAGTCCTGGAGACATGTTAAATCTCCCAGATACCTCTCTAACCCGGGGAACAACTTAGAAGTAATGATAAAATAAAATAATTTCCCCAATAGACTGTTTCTAGTAAGAGCAGAGTGCTGGAAAGAGAACAGTCCCTATATCACTTGCTGAGAGGATCTGATGTCCTGAGCATCCGTTAGTCCATTTAATACAGTGACCTGTCTCCATTTACTGAATTGATTTGGCATGTGAATGTTTACTCTGAGTGTATTTAATCTGATGGCTGCTAAAGCAGCTTATGTGACTTTTTAATCTAGCTTTTCCATACAATCATTTGTGGAATGACTGTTTGAAAGGGACACAGAAGGAAATTGGGGCGAAACTTCCACTGACAGACACTGAAAGTGGCACGATGTGGCCACGGCACATGCAACTAGAGGCAGATTTGTAGGTTGTTCATTACCATTAGACTACATTCCCCACAGCTGAGCATTTCTACAGGCCATCTGATTAGAGGCACATGCACACTCCCTGCGAGCACATCTCAGACAAGTCCTGAACAGGCCGCACTTTACAAAATTAATTTCATCCTCTGAAGCAGAAAATACAAATTCCCCCACCAGCCCCTTTCCTCGAGGAGGAGGGCACATCCAGTTGACAGGAGAGGCCCAGCCAGGTGGGCTTATTCACCTATGCTCTCCCTCAAGGGTTTTGACTAGCATCAAGCACTGAGGCAAAAGGAGCATCGGTCACTGAAAGACAGTTTCAAGGGCCTGCTGCCATGGGCAGAGACTCACTCTGATCACTGATTACTTGATTTATCGAGCAGGTGTAATATTCTGTGTCACTGTATGGTGGAAGTCTCTTTGTGAGATCTGTTGATCTGCTACTAAATGTATCACACAATTTTCTTTTTCAAGGTCTTCCATATCTTTCTACAGTAATTAAGCATGCCACACCAAAAATCAAATCAGTGCAAAATCATATTTACCCCCAATGTCACACAACCCATATTGTTTCAGTATATGACAGAAAAACCTAATCAAAGGACAGCAAACAGTCTTTGCAACAGTAATCATTAGATTGACTTCTAATGCATCACACGTGACCTTCTGACGACTTCCCCAGCTTGTGCACTCACCTACCCACCATGCTGCAGAACTGCAGACAACACAGGACCACATCTAGATACCATATGTAACCCATAACACCTTCACTGGTCCTCTTCTAGGCACTGCCACAGTTGTTTTAAATATGATCAATTAATTGACATAAAGTTCACTTTAAAATCAAGCATTGTATAAGTCTGCTGTTCTGATACTGATATATCCTTATCAATGCTGGTACATACACTGCTTCAGAATCAGAGACAAAAAACCCAGTCCAAAACACTGGACTGGCACTGCCCACCCTGAACATCACTGCCTGCACATGCCCTCACAGAGCCAGGAGTCAGGGCTGCTCTCACAGTCACAGATCCCCTGTGACTGTCCCACTCACTCACAATAGCCAAGCAGCACAGTTTGACAGCCCCTGCTTGGAGCAGGGAGTTGGTGATCTGAGAAATAAATATAGAAAAATGAGTCAGGAAGGGATACATAACACAAATACAATTATGGTTCCTGGGTAATAAACACAGTCTTTAGTTTCCTGAAGAAAATCCTATTCCATCAGCACGACTCCAAAGGTGAAGAGTCAGTTCCCATCACCTGTCACAGCAGGGGCAGGGGAAAAAAAAAAAAAAAAAAAAAAAAAAAAAAAAAAATCAATCACCTGTCGGTAATCTCATCCTGGGGATAATCAAGTTAGCTCAGCCTGGCAGACACTGAGGATCTGAGAAGCAGATGCAGCATGATGTGGCCAGCCCAGCTCTTTACGAAAGCCACCTTCACTCCTGTGTGGCTGGAGCCATGCTCTGGGCAGAGGTCTCCACTTTTCTGGCCATCCCACCTTCTCGCAGCAATAGTAGCACCTGACTGTTGCTGCAGCTTCCAAAACTACAGAAAGGAATGAAGAAATGGCATGATCTACTTAAATCGTAAGATCCACCTGGCAGTGGATTTCTGAGTGATTATCACATACCTCAGGTTGCCTCTGGACTTTAATCACTCGAGAAGTGCGATAATCTCCAAAATACAAACCCTATTGTGGCTTACCAGTAGCAGAAAATGACAGTGATGCATAAACAACGAGTTCTGCTTTCCACACGGGCTTGGATCTGGCATGGATCCTGGGAGCCAACTGGTGCCCTCTGTTGGGTCAAGTGCAGAAAACAGCTTTTTTCCTTTGTCGCTGCCAGCTCAAAGGTACACCACAAGGTCATCTCCAAATACACTGTGTCAAATATTTGCTGACTATATACTTACATGCACAGCTGGGAGAGGGAAAGGGTCATTCAGTGCTATGCCTCCTTTCAAAAAAATATCATTATGTGGAAGAAAGCTGCTGAATGTAAATCATCAGTCCAAGACTGACAGCACAAAGTGGCAGAAAGCTGAGCAATGAGAAGAGAAAGCCACAGGTCTCTAATAACTGTTTCTCTACTTTTAGAAGTTGCTTTGATGAACTCTCAACAGGGGGTAGCTGCCATTTCCTTCAGTCTTTGCTGAAGCTTTAGTAGAGGCATGGGCTGTTTCTGTCGGATTTTAGATTACAGAAGTAGTGGACTACATGATTTCCTGCAGAAATCGGGTTGTCCTCACTCAACACCCATCCAGACTGTATGAAAAGCAAGACTGGGGTGTTTAAGTTCAAAGACAGCACCAGAAGGATTCCTGAAAACATAGAAAACATTATTTGGAAGAAGGCCAAGGTACAAAGGTGCATCTCAGACTGTAGTTATAAAATAGTTGAAACGTCTAAAGCCCTAGCTGGCCCCTCTGTTCAGCTACTTGTCTAAGGAGCCCAGACACGGCTCAGCTTCTATCTATTTTAGACTTACGGGACAGAGCTGACTATAACAAGCCAGAAGGAGGCTCATTGTCTGGTCTCTTCAGGCCGATGGCCACTGGCAGCACACCTCACTGCAGCTTAATCTGCTGTAAGCAGTCCAGACAGAGCTGTTGTTGTTTGCTTTCTGCTCTTGAATAAATGCTGTGGATTTTACTGTGAAATCTGGGTTTGACAAACTGGGAGCAAATAAAGACAGCTGACGATGATACCCAAGCATCTGAGCAGATTGCCCTTAATGGAAACAAACTCTGCCAGAAAGAAATTTGTTTCTCTAAGAAACTTATATTTTTAAGATTCATGTATTTGTTTGCTGTTCACCAAACACATCATTTGAACAACATTCATCTAAATTGTGACACATCTTCACTGACATCATCTTAATGCATTACTGATGCTACCCTGGAAAGAAAAAAAAAAAAAAAAAAGAGACAATGTCACAACCAAATTAATATCTCCGTTGATTGTAAAGCATTGTGTACCCATCCTCAGAGAGAGGAAAACTTTGTGATGATTGTCATGAATGTCTAGAGAATACAAAACTAGGACTTCCTCATACAAAACTGCTGTTGAACCCAACAACTTCAAGGTAATTCCTGTGGGAGGAAGAAGTTGTTAAACATTCTAGCAAGCACAAAGATACCAGTATTTGTCAAGGAATGCATTAGATTTTATGACAAAAATGCTGTCTTGTAATTCCTAATAGCTTTCAAATAATCTACACTAAATACATGCCATTACCCTATACACAATCTAGTGAAAACATAATATTTATCAACAAATTTTCTGAACATATACAACTGTCAGCAAAGTCTGAGAGGCATGAAGTCAGAGAGTTGATGTTTCTGTGCAGAATTCAGTGTCAGCATACACTAGCCAAAAAAAAAAAAAAAGGCAGCAGCAAATCAGGACTTACACTGGTAAGTAATGAAGAATTAAGTTTATATTGCTCTAAGATGCAAGAAAAAAATATTAAATAAATGAGCTCTGTCGACCTGAAGGTAGAATTAATTCCTTGGTATACACCAATAATTAAGTTCCTCCTCACTTCAGAAAAGCAAGTCTTTTTTACATGCAAAAGGTGGTGTCAGGTCCTTGTGCTAAGGAATGAAAAAGCAGCAGTTGCTCCATAGCTCAAATATGAAAATAAAATATGTTTTCACATCAAAAAGACATGCAGAAATGCTGTGCTGGCAGTAACAATAAAGCACTATCTAGTAAATAGAAGTGAGTTACAGTAAATAGAACGAACCCCATTCCCTGCCAGGCCGCATCTCCTATAGCAACTGACATATGTGCAAAGTGAAATGAAATTCTATCAAATAATGCTTCTCCATCTGCTTTCACTCCGCTTCTTCTACTGTCTCTTTTTCCTTTGCTGTCAAAAACTTCGCTAAATGCTAGACAGTAGATAACCAGATCTGGGGCTGAGATGAAAAAGGGCTTTCCCCTCCCCCCCCAAAATACACGATACCTTTGCACCCCCTGCTGGGGAGAGTCAGGAGCAAACATCCCGGAGAGTCCTGCCACGGAGATCTTCCACCCCCCATCATCTACATTTAACTACTGACGACTGGTTTTCACCTAAAACATTTTATTTCTTTTAACCCTGTGATAGCAATTCCATTCTAGCCATCACCTCTACTGACTTGTTGCAGTTAGTGAAAAGTTTACAGACAGGATTCATGAATAATAGGGGAAGGTCATGAAAATTCTTTATTTTATGATCATGTTCTTGCAAAATCACTCAATTCTTTACCTTTTCTAAGGACAGAGACCTCTTGTGCTGGTTAAAAAAAGCCATTTTAATACCAGAAAAAACTTTAAGTAGTAACGTATCATTAAATAACATGTCAGGAGGACTAATATTTGCCAGCTACTGAAAACCAGGTCTTTGCCACTGACGTACAGAAATCACTGTGGCAGATTTTCTGTAGCAAGGATGGCAAGCCCTCTTCTGGAACCTTGACTCTCTCCCTTTAAGGTCAGCAGCAGCAGATTACAGTATGATGACTTTATTATTATCAGTACTTTCTATTAATTTAAATAGTAATCCAAGGGAAAGTGTTCATGTTACTCGGCAGAAAATACGTTAAAATAAAAGTATTCAAGAAAGCTACTAAAGAAGTTACATACTTTGTTATTCCATCTTATCAAAGTCAGCAATAAACCCATTTTAAAGAGCATTTCTGCTGTTATATTTCCAACCAGGAGGTGGCATTAAATTGCCACAAATCCGCTCCAAGTGTCAACTGCTGCCTGCCAGAGACTAGCAGGGAAGAGTCCTGGGCAATTCACACAGCTACAAATCTGCCATTCAAACTATCTCTTGGGCAAACTCCCTGGAATTACAGCAATATAGCAAAAAACAAACTCATGCTACACTGGCAACAAAAATGCTTTCTTTCTTCCCTCCTGTCTGTTCCCCCCATGCAACCAGCCTCTGGCATATCTGCCCTGCCTTTTCTGGAAGACCACTGAAACTACAGGACTCCAAAGGATCCCACATCCCACAGTGTGTACAACAAGTGCAATACTGTCTTGTGTTAGCAGTGGAGAACCACCTCAAGAGCTCAAGGAAATCTCAGAGGAACAGGTTCCCATGATCCTTACCCACGTCATCTCCAATGAAAAGGTCACACTATAGAAATCAGGGGTTTGGGTGGATCTTCTGTTGGTTTACAGCAAGTCTGAGGGCCATGCTGCCTCTTCACCCCTCCTACAGTTTCTGTACAACTTCAGGGGTGCGTATGTACTGATTGCCCAAGCAGAGGCTTCCTATGTTTTCCTTAGAGAGAAGTTCTCAGTAACTGGTCCACAGCCTGGAGACCCACCCAAGTGCAATGGAAAGTATCCTGGGTGCACAAGCTCATATTGAAAGCTTCTCTCAGATGGTTGAAGTTTCAGGAAGGAAAACCCACACAGACACACCTGCACACTGAGACCAGACTGCTTCAGAGCCCTCAAAGTTTCCACCATGTGGTTCACTTGAGCAGGAGGCTCAATTCCCTCCTGCACTGCTCCAGATCTGCACTGCTCCCCTCCGTCCCAGGGCCGATATGCACTCCTGAGCAGTGGGATGCCCTGGGGCAGGCACTGCCCTGGCTGCAATGCTAGCTGTCTGTCACAGGCACCGAAGACCTGTCCTGTGACATAAAAAGAAGTTAAAGAAATGCTGGGAATATCCTGGTAAATCTACTGTTACAAAGTAACACTCATCCCTGCAGTGTGCACGAATTGAACAGCAGGGTGTATGAGCAGCACCATAGACATGCACAAGCACAGCTTGCCTAGCTCCAAGCTGCCCCTCAGTGCAACAGCAAGATTTCCAAGCAGACTGCAGCAAACAGCAGAGCAGGTAGAGAAGGAGAGCCAGGGTCCTGCTCCCCTTGGCCTGCCACATCCCCACACCAAGTCACAGCCATGCAATCCTCTTTGAAGGAGAGGGCTTTGCTGCCAATTAGACAGCTAACAGGATGCAGACATAGTGTTCTGCCCGTGAACAGTGGCTGTCTCAACACAAGCTCTAGCATACTGCCAGAAAAGAACTTTTAACACCAAAAAAAAAAAAAAAAAGTTTATTATGGTAGCTCAACATGGTTATTTCATTTTCCATTTTTAATGAGTTGAACATTACTCTTTTTTAGTGAAGTCTTATTTTATTCTACTGCTACCCCACCCCACAAAAATTTCCTCCCATTTGGGAGAGGAAATTGCCATTACTAAACAGTACAACAGAAAAAAAATAAGTAAGCATCCAAAGTTGCAAAATGAAAGTATCAACATTCAGGATATTCCAATTGTAATAAAGGATACGATGACAAGGTGAACACTGGGATTTCCTTCTTGCCGTGATCATTTCCACACAAACACAAAAGGAGACACCAGCAAGAAAGAATCCAGGTGTTGGAATTACTATGTATTTACACAGAACAAGTAGCAATTCTCTCAATGAGCTTTGTTTTGCTTGGGAGAGAAATAAAAAGAAAACTATAACATTTTTATTCCTTACTTTCAGATAAATAATTTAGAGGTTTCTGAGTGTTTGGAGGTTTTTTGAAGGAAGGGGCTCCAGTGACGGACATTTAAAGAAAAGATCAGCTTTGCCAGCACCCATGTGGCAGCCCAGACAAGATGAGTATGTGCATGCTAAGGGAAAGCAAAGAAATAAAATTCAGGGTTGGAAGAAGCCTTGCCATTAGGGTTGCCAGTCATCTGGATCAGCACAGTCTCCTTTGCCTGGGACTTGGTGGTGGAGGGACAGAGAGGACAGACTGAGACCAGCTTTCAGCATATGAGTTACATGTGGTCAAGAGCCATACCTGGACTCACAATATAAACATGGCAGGGTAAGGGGAGTGAGCCCTATTACTGCTGCTTGAGCAAATGTAAGGTAGAGAAAGGTTTGGAGTGAACAGGCAATGGCAGGCAGCTCTGATCAAAAGCACAGTGATGCTCAGTTTGTAGCACATGAAACTGCTGAAAGATTGAGCGCTCAGAGGGACTGATGGAAATGCAAACGGAGCCCCTGGAGGGGAACCATTTTTCAGCAGGTCATGAGCAAGCCAGTAATGATTTCCCCTTCATTTGTATGTGTGCTAAACACACTTGGCATTACTTCGGAGACTGGGGTCAGAAGTTCGATGATTATAGATCTTTTCTAAAGGCATTGTGCTAGAAGATGCATCTGGATAGCTGCTAGGGGAGGGTCAGAGCCAGGTTTGCACTAACCCTTACCTCTGCCCTGTCCTGGTAAGGTTCCCTAGCTGAGATCCATTATACATGTAACCAGCATGCTAAAAAACAGCCACAAAGCTTATCACTGCTAAGATGCTTCAAAACAGCAAACAGGAAGCAGAGCAAGTAGGGCCAGTATTCATTTTGCATCTCCCAATAGCCTTTCCATGCTGCCAGTCTCCTGAGCCAGCAAGAGCCTTCCTTTGCTCTTCAGCACGTCCTTCAAAAACATATCTAAGTACAGCACGCACAAAAATTAAGTCATGCATATGTGAGGGAGGGGGAAGGATAGCCATCTTCCCTATCAGCTGTCAGGGAAAGGGAGGTAATTACAGAACGGCAGACTAAAGTGCTTTAAATTAGCCAGTGCCTAACACAGAGGGTGCAATAAGTCAGCATACAGACTCTTGTTCTCTCCACAGTGGTGCCTGCACTGCAGTTGAGGCCCTTGTACATGTTTCAACACCCACTGCTTTCTCACCACACAGTAGGACACCCATCTTCCAGGTACAAACACAGCACCTGATCTTGAGGGTATTCTTATGGGGCTTAAAATCAGACCTAACTGTCTGCTGCTAAAGGAAGATTTGGACCAGCTTCATCCCCCCCAGAATTAGTAGCAGATGCCTGTTCCCAATCCCGGGGCAGCTCTGCAGCAAGCCAGCAACCCTCTGAGCACTGCAGCCCACAGAGCAGTGCCAGCTCCCTCACAACTGTTGCCATGGCCTCTCTGGAAACAGAGGACACTGCACCCTTAGCTGCTTCACTGCTTGCCTCCTCATAATGCAGCAGCAGCAAAGCGGGTCTCAGCGCTAGCTATTTGCCTTGACCCAAGAGAAACACTTAGCAAACCAAGGGTCAGACAGACGATAGCTTAATTTCTTGGAACCACTGACAGCCTTTAAGCTTTGGTGGTCTGGTGGACTCACGTCAACCCCACTTGCTCCGAGATACGTGGTAGAGTTCCCACCACGCTTCCAAAGATGTGGTCCTTACGTCACCCCTTACGGCCCCAGTAGCACTTGGCTGTTCCTGCTTGGGAATAACCCGAAAAGAAGGTGACCTGTGAGCACAAGTTTCTCTGCCTCAGGAAGATAACAGATCCACAGCAAAAAAAGGTCAAGTATACAACCACAGTGCTGGGAATGCCCCTTTGCACCAGCTCTTGATGTCTTGGCTCTCTTGCCTTTCTCCAAAACATACCTGCGTGACAGAGACTCTCATGACTGTCTTTACATTGTACTGGCAGAAAAGTAGAATTCTGTTGGCCCCAGGTGCATTACACTGACTGCGTTTTCCAGCTATGACTAATCTCACAGAAAATAAATCTTCCAGGGAAACCTCAAGCAGGCTTAAGGGAAATGGAAGACCAGAGGCTTTCATTAACTTGCACAGGGCTTGGTTGAACTGGATTCGGGTAATGAATATTGGCTGAGGAAGACATGAGTTCATTTTTCAAGGACTCTTGTGCAATTGTCTTGAACTTTAACAGGAGCTCGCAATGCATGCTCTAAAGTTAGAAGTCCGATAGACACACACTGTCAATACGATGTTTCACAAGTGGGGAAAAAAATACAACTAAGGAAAAGAAACCCATTTCTCTTTTAGAAACTCTCCCCCTCCCCTTTTTCTTTTTTTTTTTTTTTGGTAATTAAATTCACCATAATGACCACTGCAATCTAAATCTAATAAGAAGTCTGAGTTTCTGTTTTCCATTGGTAGCCATTTGCACTGCTTGATTTAAGCAACTCACTAAAGCATAAGAACAATATTGCAAGACTCAGTGGGTAAGAAAAGCTTACCTAGACAGTATTAAATCACTAAAATTGATTGCACCCTACTGCTTATGCTCTGATTCCACTGACAGGAAAGGTATGAGCTGGCTTATTTACACACACACTAGTGAACTCGCTCATACACAGCTGCTTTCCACCTCGGAGAAATAAAAATTAATAATAAAAATAATTAAACCTCATCAGCCTTCAAGCACTCAGAAGCCCCAGAGCCCCATTGCCAGATCCTCTGAAAATACAACGGTCTCCTCATGAGAGAAATTAGGGCTCAGTTCCTGCAGGGACTGGCTACCAGAACTACCATGGCGCTTGGCCGTCACACTCCAGCAACAGATTATTCCATGGTATCAACCCCCCTGCTCTCGTTTAATTCTTTTAATTGTCCCACCACATCTTTTCCCATTAGGCTGATGTAACTTGTTTAAGCATACACAGATTGATTTATGACAGCACTAGGGATGTTAATCAGATGCCTGCTCTCCATTTAATGTAAGCCTTGTAAGAAATGCAAGACAACAGTGTCCCATATGGGAGCTCTAGCCTTTTGCCTTGAAATCAAAGGCAGCCTCACAGCAAGAGCAGAATCATACCACACTAAGAATGGGCAGCTTCCACTGGCACTGCAGATGAGGCAAGGTCATTGCCTCCTGCTCTTCATTCTCAAGTGCCATCTTTAAACATAGCTGCAATCAAGGAAGTGGAAAATCTCTTTAAAAGTTCACTGTAAGGAAATTATTGGAGCCCATTGAAATCCTAAAACCTTGTCAGGAGGTAAACAGTTCCCTTCAAATGCAACCTCATTTGTCTCCAATTAAAGAGACACTTTCCTTCACAGTGTATGTTCAACATCCTGTAGCTCACTGCTGTGTGTTCCCTGCATTTCCCTGTTACTGGAGTGATGTGCATAGTGCAGAAGCCTATATAGAACAACCTTCTTTTCCATTCATACAGTTTAGGTCATGCAAAGCACAGAAGACACAGTGTTCAGATACTACAGAGACAGTTGAAAAACAGAGTTCTCAACAGTACCAATAAAAATTTGAAAAGCCTTTGGAAAAAATAGGACACCCTGCAGATCCAAGGTACTTTTCATTCCATTGCTGTGTTCAAAATTAAATCAATTAGATACATTCAGTAAGAATTAAGTTCACCTGCAGGTGCCACCATCTCACTGAAAGTCAAAAAAAACTTGTCCCCTCACTTTGGGCTTCTAAAGAAAAACAAACAAAAAGTCCTCCACATCCACTTTGCCAAAATGCTAAAGAAAACTGAAGCTCGGATTCCAACATAACCAGACATTCTTTGGGATTACAACCGGGACACCACCAGTCCCATCACATTTTGACAGCAAATCCCATGCATTTTCCCACCAGCAAGAGGGCTCAGAACAGGAGCGCTCTCAGCTGATTCTCCCAGGTGCTCTTCCTGCTACCCAGCTGGTCCTGCCTTAGTTAGCAAACTGACTTCATCTTCTCAGATCTGCAGATCCTCCAGAGAGCTTTCAGTACAATTTCTAAACACAAAGTTACTGCATGTGCTGGCAGATCTTGGCATTTCTTAAGAAATTTATTCCACTTATGGCCTACTGTTCTCAGATTCAAGCTGGGAGGAACTTAGATAAAAAATTATTTAAAATTGCAGAAATTATCTCTTGAACTGAGTTCCACACCTATCTCAGACCCTTTTAAACACAGCAGAGGGGAAGCTGATTTGGATGTAACCAAGAAGAGAGAAAAGCAAATACAACCAGGCCTAAAAATTACCAAATTGATGGCAGCAGCAGAGGCTTTGGGTGGAAGAAACATTCACACAGTCAAAACAGGGACACACTTCCAGAACTAAGTAACAATGATATGCCTGACCTTTCACAGATTTCTTGTCTCATCTGACTTTTTCCTGCAGCCAGGCCACAGTCAGCAATGCCTCTCCATCAGTGCTGTGCAGCCTGAAGCCTGCTAGCAGCAGCCTTGTGGCCCCTAAGCAGGGGCCAGGATTGCCTGGGCAGGGAGCAGGAAAAACCCCCAGAGCATCAGCCAGGCCAGCACTGCCTGCCACTCCGCTGCCAAGCTCAGCTCTCGCCCAGCAAGGGTCTCCAGGAGCATCAACCCCAAGAAAGATTTCCTAAAGCCTTGCATCAGCATAGATATGCTGAGGATGAGACACCAGGAAGGAAAGAGAAAATTCGCACTAACTCCACATGCTTCCAGCCCAGGAAAGATGCAAGGGGAGGTACCTGGTCCTTGAGAGCCAGTCAGCGCAGTCCAGGTTTCTAATGTCAGGTATCTCATATTTCCAGCAAGTTCTTTGAGAACAACCTTCATGCTGAGAGCAACATTTTCGAACAAAATAAGCGAGACAACTGTAGAAGCACCTTCAGATGATTCATGAACAAAGATGAAAAAAACCTTATCTAATGTATTATTAAGTATGGATTATTATTCAGCTCTATTCAAAAATATCAAAGTCTGCTTTGATAGATCTAAAAGCACCAGCAGGAGCCACTGCCCTTTGTACATTGCTAAGAAGAGTCCCAGCTAACAAGGGCCACATGGACCATGTGCTTCTCTGAAGCAGCACCAACAACAGAAATCTCAGCGGATACTCCAAGTGACAAAAAGCATCTTGAAATTACCAAATTCACTCTTCTGCCTCTATCCACAACCCATCCGAGACCCTCACACCACCAGCAGCTTCAAACCAACACTGGCTTGTCCCAACCCAACACTGGCTTGTCCCAACCCAACACTGGCCTCACCTGCTGCTGAGCCCATCCTCCCTAACAGGAAGGATTCCTGAGGAACCAGACATGATGTACACCTAATGTTCCTTCCTAAATTTGTGTGAATACTAATCCTACACACCTGCAAGTGCCTACAAGGTGGCTCCAGTCTCCACTGATTTTATCTATGCTGCAAAAAGAAGCATTTTCTCCCCTTGTTATCAAGCATTTTCAATCCTTTGAAATGCCACAGCCATTCACAATGCTAAGGCAAAGAATGAAAGCTACAGAAATGTAACCTCTTATGAACAAAAGAATGCAATGAGAAGATATGGGCAAGACTGGAAATAAATTCTGCCACAGCCACACTTAACATGTTTATAACAAATGCACATGAGTAAATATCTAAGGCACTGAGTACTTATCTAGGTTTATCTTTTCTGACTTTCATAAGTCACATAGAAAAGTAGGATCCACTACATTAGGTTGTTTGTCTCCAGATGCTAACACCTATTTCGTACTTTACTCAGAATTGTCTCCTTTGCAATCATTTTGTAAAAAGGCATTACAAAATTGACAGATGCCAGAGCTCTTCTTGACAGTGAAATTTCACTTAAATAGTATGAAGATACAAGCTGACTTATATCCTGTCACTGGGATATGTCACATACAATATAGCCTGAAAACACATTTTTAATTCTTTGCCAAGATATTTGCCTCCCCATCTAAATAAAACATTCATGTTCAATTCATTCTGCTTGGGACAATGTTCATCACTTTACAGATTACCAAACCAAAATATCTGACAGGTTATCTGAAATATCCTTCTGTAGCCAGCACAAGCAGAATGCCCAGCATGATGGAAACCTACATTTAAACTGTCAGCAAATCAGATTGCCAATCTGATACTGCTTTTAAAGCCACAGAAACTATTTGTGAGTGTGTGGAAGATGTGTTTCCTGCTGTCTTAGTTCTGAGAGGCTGTTAAGCAATGAGGAGCTAATGAGGAATTTGATTTGGGCTACAGAAAAGCCTCAAAAGGTGAGCAGATGTGAGTGGCTAGTGGAGAAGCATGTAAAGAATCAGTAGCACCAAAACATTTCTTCAGCTCTTGTTCCCTGCAAAATTGGATGAGAAATGAGAGCATGCATGAACTTGAGAGGGTTTTGTGCAAGGATAGATTCTGTGCTTTTACAACTGAAAAGCTGAAATACAGGGTCATTTTGGAAAAAAAAAAAAAAAAATGCTTGGTTGGAGAACATTTTGACAGGCTTCCTCAAAAGAGCAATGAAAGACACGATACGACAAAAATTATGCTAAAGTACTAGGAAGAGATGCAGTCACCGGGACGAGCAGGATCTTCCCAGATCTTACAGCTGCTTCTAGCAGCTCAAAGGCGGACACCATTTGTTGTCCTCGTCTAGTCTGGGACTGACAGAGCGGATGTTTGAAGGACGTAAAGAAGAGACAAGGATGGTTTAAGGTGACACACACAGCAGACATAGGCATAGCAGGAACAAAACAGGAACAGAAATTTCAAACTGAATATTAGGAGACTACTCAAGCCGTGAATTTTATTGGACAGCTAAGTATTCCCCAATGGGGGAAGTGGAAACTCCATTCGCTCAGTCATTTAAAAGTAGGGATGTGACTTCATTATAGAGAATACCCTGTACTTTTAGAGCTGGAAGACACACTATAATTTAATAGCTCTTTTTTAACACTAACTGAACAACTGTCTATTACAATGAACAAGGACATCAACTATTGCTAGAGCTAACATAAGCTTAGACACAAGCCCTTGAATTACTTTCTCTCTTCTCTTTCTCATCTATTTTTCTGTCTATCTCTAAGACAAAAAAAAAAAAAAACAAAACAAACAAAAAAAACCAGATAATTTCTCAGCCTGCCCCCCCCACAAAAAAAAAAAAAAAAAAAAAAAAAAAAAGAAAGGTTATGGGTTATGACAACGATTTATAAAGAGCAGTTTTACTTATTGAACACGGGTTTTACAGAAATGGACAGGCACATTTTCATGTACTGTCCCCATCCCTCATCACACCTGTGTCATGCATGAAGTTTTGACAGAGAATTACAACACTCTCCCCAGAAGGCTGTGCTGATGGCTATTCCCACTAACGCCAAAAGCCCTGTTGGCTGAAGAAGCTAAGGCTTGTCCAGCCCGTACTACCATCCAGACCTGCCCGGCAGGAACCGCCACAGGAGCGAGCCCTGCCTGGCCGGCCCCCACCTAGTACCACTGCATAGCGCCACCAGCCGTGGGATTTGCCAGCCCCTGTCAGGATTCCCTCTTCGCTCTGCTCTCCAAAGCTCCCGTGTGTGCCTTTCCGTGCCTCTGCCTGCACGCATGTGTCTGTCTGCCTTGGGAACAAAGACTCAAACAGGAAGGTCAGGAAGCTCGACTACCACTGACATAAACGAATATGCTAATGGCTAAGGCAAAATACCCAATGCTTTTTCAATTATTCCACTCATGGCAATAATTTACTGGTCTCTGTTTGACAGCCTGACCATTTTGTGCACAAAAATGATTTTGAAATTAAGTTGTTGAAAATGGACTTCACCTTCTATCTCCTCCCTTTTCCTCCACCACACTTCTAAAGATTATCACATACTTGTCAAACTAGGTGAGCCTGTCCTATTTGGTGGGATCAAATTAGCAGTTATTCTAATCAGAAATTAAAATTATAAAAGAAACACATAATTAGTTCACTACTAAGTGCTAAAAAGTATTGCCATATCCTTAAGAGGACATGCTCTGTATTGCAGACATTAAGTACTCAGGCTATTAAGAAAATTAGTATTTTGCAGACATGAGGAACTGTAACTCTCTGACTCATTGTGTTTGGACTCCTTATAGCAAAAATTTTTTCTCCTGTGGAAAAAAGACTCCTAAGGATGCACGATTAACTTAAGTCCATTCCTGACAGCAGAGTGCATCACAGCAGTTTCTGCTTCTCTCTCTCTCTATAAAATCACCCTGATACAGCATCAAAACCAACTGTCATTCCAAAGTGCAAGGACTATCAATTCAGTAGGTAGCAAGACAAGCAAGCATAGATTGTACACATATCATCTTTTCTGTTTAACTACTTGGATATTTATTTTGATGTTTTCAGAGAAACCTTTATTTTTCAAAAATTCCTAACGTAAGTAGGTCTTTCTTTTTAAACTGAAGAGAGCATTAGATCTGTGACCAACTGGTCATACTAAACCCCACTTTCCTCTCGTGTTGAACTTGAACTGATACCACGATCAGATGTGTAGGTTTATATGCATGTTATATATTTTCTATTATTTCTGAAATCTTGAAGATCCTAAATGTAATTTCCCTTCCCGGGCCCTAGGTTTGCTTTGGGCTCAAAATAACATCCTCTCAATGGCAAAACAGTCATCATGAGGTGCATTTTCCTTCATCTACAGCCTCTAGAACAAAGAAAGTGGTAAGAAGACCTGGTGCAGTCAACTCTGTTCTTTATACAGACCTAAAATCTTCTCCATCTCCTTGACATTAACAATGACTTTCCAAAACTGCATGTTCTGCACTGGACAGACGACAAGTACCTTATCTCCTCCGCATTCCTTCTCTCAAACCAAGTGTCACACCTTACGGGCTTTGGGATAAGAGCACAAAATTTAAAGTCGTCTCATCTCACCCTGAAGTCCCTTCCCAAATAAAATTATGAATTTCTAAGCCAAACACCAGGGCGACTTTTTTTTTACTTTAATTTACTGTGGGTCTGTCAACTTTGACCATATTTGAAGGTACATTTTCTCCTCTTTAGTTCTGTCTAGTCAAAGAAGCTCACGTAGCTATGACGCATCTCTTGCAGATAAGGGTATCCGCTGATTTGATTTACTAAGAAGCCTAAATTTATTATGCAACATTTTACAAGTATAATTCTGCTTTCCCTTGATGGCAATAAATTTGATATCAGCTCCCCTGAGACAAGAGAACCAGTCCCTTTATTATCCAGACATGACCCCCAGAGCCAGATTCCATTTTAGAGACGGGAAATGACCATATCTCTGATTAAAAGGGAAACTTTAATCAAATAAAGTGCCTCATCAAGCAAGAGCCAAGATTCCAATACTCCTGACTGCAGTACAGCAATGATCCAAAGTCATATCTGCCCCCAACCCATTACCGCTTACTGCAAACGTGATATCCATCCCAAACAGGAGGTGCATCCTTCGGCAGTTTCCTTATCATCCTGGGAGCTGCTCCTCCTGCACCCACAGTCCCTTGCAGAAACACATTCTCAGGCTGCTACCTCAGGGTCTGTTGGAGGAACCAGAGGAGGATGGGCTTTGCAGCGTTCAGGGTTTTTTTCCCCCAACTAAATCAATCTCGCAGGTTACAAGTAGCCTGAACCATGCAGCAAAGTGCAGCAGCCACAGACTTCAGCTCAATAACCTTCAATAAGACTCTTCTCAGACACTTTCCTTCCACACTCTGAAATGATCTTTTGAAGCATTTAGTGTATTAGCTTAATTACAGTCTCAGGTTAAAATCTTTGTCCCTGTTATTGATGGTGTATTTCTGCAGTTTTACAGTGGGGCTAGTAAATGAATAACAAATAATGGTACAATGACAATATGGATGTCTAGGGGTATTGCTATTTTAAGTGTGCTTTAAGACTCCACTTCTGTGTAAGCACAATCAGATCTGTATGCCACTCCATGCAGGGATCCATCTTAAAGTCTTTCTGGCCATCTAGACAGTTTTCTTGCAATAGAGCAAGATACAGCAACTGACAGATAAATCATCTCCCTTTCAGCCGTGGAAGCCCAGCTACGCAAGCAAATGAAGGCGCCCAAATTCCCCATCTACTCAGGAACTGCTCGGCTGTGAGATCCAGTTATTTCAGACAGCCTTCTGCAGAGATCCTCCTTGGATCAGCCCACGTGCCATTTCTGCTACAAGAGTAACGATATTTACCCTCTGCTTTATGCCCGGAGTGTCTTCCAAAGCCTCCTCACCGAGCGAGGCCCCTTGCTCCGCAGGGCTTCCAGCTGCAGCACTGGCCTGGCTAAACGCATGAAGCACGTACCGCCACCGCGCTAGCAGGTTACTGCCCGAGCGCGGGGCACGCACGCACGCACGCACGCACGCAGGAATATGGTTGCTGTGTTGCTCTCCGCTTTCCAGCGCAACTTCGGTGGTCTCCTCGGTGGGAGCGCTGGCCCCGGCGGGGCACGCACCCCCTGAGGGGAGGCCGGGCCCAGCTCGGCCCTGTCTAGCCCCGTTCCCGCTTAACCGAGTCTCCCCGGCCGCCCCGCGCCCTGCCCTGGCCCGGCCGCGCCGTCGGGGGAGCGTCCCGGGCGACGGAGCTGCGCCCGGTACTGCCGGCCGGCCCCGGCGCTCTCGGGTTAGACGGCGGCCGCCGGTGGGGCCGGGCTGCGCCGCGGAGCACAGGGCGGCCGGGGAAGGGGCGGCGGTTCCTTGCGGCCCCGGCGCGGGGGCAGGGGGCCTTTGCGGCTCGCACCGCACGGGCGCCGGGCCGGTAACCGCCTAGTCCCGCAGGCGAGCAGGGCTCCGGGGCGCCCTTCTGGGGCAACGGCGGCGCAGGGCGGCGAGGGCACGGGCCCGCAGCACCGGCGGGCGCACGTCGGACCTGGCCTGCTGCCCCTGCGCCGTCCAGGCCCAGAGGGAAACGGTGGACCGAGGGCTCCAGGAGGCTGCGGGGGGAGCCAGGGCCACTTCCAGGGCCGCCCGGACACCCGCTGGCAGCCGCGCTGTCGGGGCGGCGAGAGCTGCCGGCGGGTCCCCGCCTCGGGGGTGGGGCCGCCTCCCCAACACCCCCAGGCACACCCCCGGGGCGGGCAAGGACCGGCGGCACCCCCGCCCCGCGGCCCCCTTACCGCGGCCGGGCAGGGCTGCTGCCGCCGGTGCGGTAGAGCGGGGCGGGGCGCGGAGCGGAGGGCGGGCGTGCGGCGGCGCTGGGCCGGCGGGGGGGCGCGGGGCCGGCGCGGTGGCGGGGGCGGGTGGGGTTTCCGTGCGCGGTGCTTATTAGTGTGGTGATGGAGGGCCGGCCCCTCGGAGCCGCCTCGCAGCGGCGGCGCGGGCTGGCGGCGGCCGCTGGGAGGTGAGCGGCGGCGGCGGTTCGGGTGGCTGAGGCGGCGGGGCCGCCCCCGCCGTGCCCCATGCGGGCGGCGGCGGGGCGGCGGCGGCGCTGAGGGCGATGTCGGAGGCGGGGGGCGCGGGCCGGGCGCGAGCCGCCGTGGCGCGGCTCTCGGAGGCGGTGGGCGAGCGGCGGCGGTGGCTAGGCACCACCATGGGGGAGGCGCGGCGGCTGCTGCTGCTGGTGGTGTGCGTGGCTCTGCTGCTGGACAACATGCTCTACATGGTCATCGTGCCCATCATCCCCGAATACATCGCGGCCATGCGCGGCGGGGGGCGCGCCGCGGGCCCGTCTGCGCCCGCGGGGGCCAACGAGAGCGGCGGCGGCAACGGGAGCTTCCTGCCGGCGCGGTACCCGCCGGCCACGGGGGGCAACGAGGACGTGCAGATCGGTGTGCTGTTCGCCTCCAAGGCCATGCTGCAGCTGCTGGTGAACCCGCTCAGCGGCACCCTCATCGACCGCGTGGGCTACGAGGCGCCGCTGCTGGCCGGGCTGGCCGTCCTCTTCCTCTCCACCGTCACCTTCGCCTTCGCGGGGAACTACGCGACGCTGTTCGCGGCGCGAAGCCTGCAGGGGCTGGGCTCGGCCTTCGCCGACACGGCCGGCATCGCCCTCATCGCCGACCGCTACGCCGAGGAGCCGGCGCGTAGCCGCGCCCTGGGCACGGCGCTGGCCTGCATCTCCTTCGGCAGCCTGGCCGCCCCCCCCTTCGGTGGCGTCCTCTACAGGTTCGCTGGCAGGCAGGTGCCCTTCCTGGTGCTGGCTTGCGTCTGCCTCCTCGACGGGCTGCTGCTCCTGGCCCTGGCGCCGCCCTGGGCCACCAGGGCACGAGCCAACATGCCCGTCGGCACCCCCATCCACCGCCTCATGGTCGACCCCTACATTGCCGTGGTGGCGGGGGCCCTGGCCACCTGCAACATCCCCCTGGCCTTCCTGGAGCCCACCATTGCCAACTGGATGAAGGATTCCATGGGGGCCAGCGAGTGGGAGGTGGGCCTCACCTGGCTGCCTGCCTTCTTCCCCCACGTGCTGGGCGTCTACGTCACCGTCCGGCTGGCCGCTGCTTATCCCCACCTCCAGTGGTTTTACGGGGCGCTGGGCATGGCCGTCATCGGCGCCAGCTCCTGCCTCGTGCCAGCCTGCAGGAATTTTGGGCAGGTCATCATTCCCCTCTGTGGCATCTGCTTCGGCATCGCCCTGGTGGACACGGCCCTGCTGCCCACCCTGGCCTTCCTGGTGGACGTGCGCCATGTGTCTGTCTACGGCAGTGTCTACGCCATCGCAGACATCTCCTACTGTGTGGCATATGCCCTGGGGCCCGTTGTGGCCGGCCAGATTGTGCACACCATGGGCTTCGTGCAGCTCAACCTGGGCATGGGGCTTGCCAATGTGCTTTATGCTCCTCTCCTCCTCTTCCTCAAAAATGTCTGCCAAATGAAACCTTCTCACTCGGAGAGGAACATCCTCCTTGAAGAAGGACCTAAGGGACTCTATGACACCATCAAAATGGAGGAACACAAAGGCATGAGTAAAAGCCTCCGGCCAGCGGGTGAGACAGAGGAGAACAGCATGGACTCTTACCGCAGAGACCTGACAGGGGTGTCCGAGGAGGACTCGTCGGACTATGAGTACAGTTAGGTTCCCCCACGCAGCCCAGCCCCAGGAGCAAGGAGGGGCACGTGAGAGAGAGCGAAAGGGAGGAATGAAAGTGTTACTGCATTATGTTTCTATACCAACATGCAATATATACAGTTTAACCTTTGTCATAATGTAATGGCTTCCTTCTTCTAGACTTCTTTTTAATTGGTATTTCCTTCAGCATTCTGGCAAGGTGGAGGGGTTGGGGAATGGGGGGACAATCCTGAAGAAAATTGTCTGAATAATCATTGGCATAAATCTGGGGGGATCCTTCCAAAAAAACCCAACAACAACAAAACAAAACAAAACAAACCCCAACAGCCTCATAGCTGGGTTATAATTGTGCAAAGTTTTCTCAAGCTGAAACTGTGTGTGACATACTGTATATCTCTGTAAAAAAATATAAGAAAAGCAAAAAAGTCTGTGTAAAATTTCAAATGGCATATTCAGGGACTTAGTAAATCTAGTGTACATATACTCAGATTTTCCGGTTGGTTTCATATATTTAGGAAGAGCAACAACTATCACAATGTCTTATTCTTCCTTGGGAATAAACTGAAGTATTGTACTTTTTTTTCTCTCTTGTGCTGCTCTCCGGTAAGTGCAATATGCGGTATTATGTTGAAGTCCAACAAGAACAATACGATCTGAATAAAAGGAATTGAAGGGGATTGATTGTCTTTGTTTTGTTTTGAAGGCTGCTTGAGGGAGGGAGCTGGTTGTGCTCAGTGTAGCCCCTACAGTGACAATTCCTCATAACCAAAACCTCATCCGTTACCAAAATCGCCCAGGAGAAAACCCCGGTACAAAATGTTCTCATTCATTCTTCGAAACAGAAGTTAACAGGGCCGAGCAAACAGCATCGCACTACAAACATGCTATCGATCGCCTAAAAGCAGCTCCTCATATTCTCACGCGAATTTAATTTTAATTCTCATGATCATTAATTTCAATTTTCGAATATTCCAAAAATTACATTACTGGCAGTTAGAGACACAACACTGGAAAACGCTTTTCTTGGTGCTGAATGCTGCCCTAATTGCAACGTACCCACCTCAGTGTAGCCGACAAGGATGAAACGAAACAAAAGATGGGTGAAGTACTTCACTGAAACTTTTGCAAAAAGTGGAAACCTTCGATCCAACCACAATGGATCTAGAGTGCGTATTTTGCCCTGGAAATTTATCTTGATAGAAAAGAAAATCGTTTATTTCAATTCCTAGCTCATCGGGAAACAAAATTAATGACTTACGGTCACAAGACGGGGCAAAAATTATAGAAAGGGCCATAGCATCTATTCGAGGGCTTCCGCCGCCGCCGGGGAGCCGGGCGGGGCACGCAGGGGGCCCCTCGCCGCCCCGCTGAGCAGCGCGGGACGCGCGGCCCCGCCGCGCCGCGGCTCCTGCCGGGGCGGTCGCGTCGCTGCTCGCGCGGCGCAAAACTCCTGCAAAAACTGCGACCGCGGTTTCGCACAGCGGGTTTGTGAAGGAGCGACGGCCACCGCGGTAGGAGCTGAGCCCCGCTTCCCTCAACCGCAGCCGCTGCCTTTGCGGTAAGCGGCAACAGCGGCGCCTGTTCTGCCTGCCGCCGCTCCCGCCCCGGGGCCGCAGGACTCCTCCCAGGACCGCTGCCGCCCCGGCCGTCCGTGGTGCCGGCGGCCCGCTGGCAGCGCCGCCCCCCTCTTCGGCCACGGAGCTTTCAGGAGCCGCAGGTGCCCCGCGGCGACACTGCCCGACACTGGCGACAACCCCCGTGGTAGCACGGGTCACCGAGAGCCGTAACCCTCAGGGGCACCCCTTGCCGTCCTCGAGGAGCCTTTCGGCTGAGCCCGACGGTGGTCAGGGTGCGGGCGAGCCCGGCTCTGCCCGGCCCCTCCCGGGACACGGCCGGCACGGGGGCGAGCTGGCGCCGGTGCCACGGCGGGCCACAGCCCCGAAGAAGGGGCACGTCCAGAGCGGCGCGCCCCAGGCGGGCGGCGGGGGGGGGGGGGGGGGGGGCAGCGCCTGTTGCGCGCAGCGGGAGGGGCGGGCAGGACGGGCCGGGCGGTGCCGGGGCGCGGGGCGGGGAGGAGCCAGGCGGCGGCGGGGACGAGCCGCGCTCCGCACGCCCCCGCCCAGAGGGGACCGGCCCTCGGAGGAGGCGGCGGTACCTTGGACAGAGCCGCTGCGACGTGCGGAGCCCGCCCGGCAGCTGCCTCGGAGCGCCCCGACGAGCAGGTACGGGCGGGCGGGCTGCGCGCCCCGCGCCTCCCCCGGCCCCGACGGCGCGGCTGCAAGTGCCGGGGGGTGGAAAGCGGCGGGCCTGGGAGCGAGGGAGAGGGTCCTGCGGAGCGCAGTCGAGAGCGCTCCCCTCGCCAAATTCCGCGGCACCAGCGGCACCCACGGGACCGCCCCGATGCCGCCGCCCGCGCGTCCCGCCACGACGGACGATCCGGGAGGGAAGGGGGTCCCCGGGGCAGAGGCGTGGGAAGGTGTCGGGGTGCGCCGGCAGCCTCCGGCGGAGCGTAAGCGCTCCCCGAGGGGCCCCGCCGTTGCTGCGACCCGCAGGGAGCTGACGGCAAGCGACAGGGCGGCTCCTGGCTCCTCTCGTCATGTCAGCGGCCGCAGCAGTGCACACTTCGCATATGTATTCCTGATAGCGCATACATTCCTCTTAACTGCAAGCATAGATTCCCGAGAACTTTAAGCTTATTTTCCTAATAACACTGAGCGAGGATGGATAGACAGTGGCTCAGTGTAATGCCCCAACAACGTTGTATACTGCAAGCTGCCTCCACAGTGCAGGGAGAACTCAAGTATAAGCACGTGGGTTTATTTCAGTCCCTCTCTGCTATCTGCTAACAGAGAGATCAGTGCCTTTTGTTGTGGATTTGAGCTGCTGCTTTGAGCTGTGGAGAAGGCCACCCAGCTCCTCAGCTTGCCTTGACTCGCAGCCACCTTGCTAAGCTGCCCACCCTGGCCCTCCAGCTAAGCCAGTTGTAAATAAAACCAGCTAGGATTTTTTTTTTTTTTTTTTCCTAATAACTTTGACAATGCACCTCACACCCATTCAAGTGAGCAACTTTGAAGTCATCTTGAATTTCTGCAGGATTTTCTCTTGTGTCAGTTTCTGTGTCGTTTAGTAAGCAAATAGATGATTTGGCATGACGCTAAGCTGGCAGCACTTGAACCAGAGACAAAGCCTCAGTTGATCCCCATGACAGAGAAGAGTATAGTTCAGGCTACCACCCCAAACTCTTTATCACACGGATGTTACAGATATACAAGTCTGTTTAGTAGCAATTCCTACAGGCACAGAGCTACAATGGACTTGTAGCCAGTGTGACTCCATATTGCAGTTTGACCAAAAACATAAGGAAAGAAAGAACCAAAGTCCCAGTAAGAGGAATACCAGCAGGGTTTTTCCTTTATGGGAATACAGTTTTAGGGGCTCTGAAGACAAAATGGCTGTTCTGTATTTGAACGCAGGTGAGGGGAGCTGAGACCAGCCCATAAAAAGCTGGGCAAGCCACAGTATTCCAAGGGTTACAGGATGTTTTCCTTATTTGAAGTGCTTTGAACCTGCATTGCTAGGAATAGAGTGCATGGCTAAGTGATGAGACCTGTGCAGCACACAAGAGGGAGCGGAGCAGCACAGCGGGTTAATGTGGCCTTTCCATAAGGGAAATTGTCTCTCACCTGGGTTGAAATTGTGAGCAGATGACAGATCAACATGAGTTTGCTATGTGGCTCATTGGAGGGCCCCAGGGACATCTCTCAGCCTTACACAACCTACTTCACAGCACATGGTCCCACTGACAACCAGTGCAGGACAGGGAGAGGACAGGATCAACACAAGGTGTCAGTGACCACATATACATTGGCAAAGCCCTGCTGAAGCCGCAAGGCTGGAATAGCCAAGCTGATTCCTCAGGAGAGGAATAATGTACAACCAGCCCTGCCCATTGCTAAACAAAACTCTTCATCTCATTTTCATAAACTGTAGATTTTTATCCAAATTAGTTCTACAACGGCTTTTAAGAACAATTCAAATACCCTAAAGGTATAGTCCCAAGGGTTTCAGAAAGTAAATACGATGTTCTTTTCTATTTAGTCAACAAGTGTTGTCTTTTATATTTTGCATGCATGCAATGCAATGCAAAGTAAAAAAAAAAAAAAAAAAAAAAAACACAAAAAACCCTCACAAAAACCCCCTATGATCTGTCAAGACCTGACTGAACATATAGAACTTAGACTGCTTTAGCTGTACACCCATAATTGAAGGAACAGCTGCTTGGTGTGGGCACTATTACATCAGAAAAAAATACATCTCTCCTATACTGAAAACAAATTAGAGGCATCTTTAGAAGTGAAACCCAGGATAAGAACAATACCAGAGAGACACAAGTGGAAGTATTTGCTCTGTCACAGATGACTTCTGTGACTTTTGTCAGGTTAAGCTGTCTCCCTGCATAGGTATACACTATTTGGAAAGACTGCTGTGTGGAGCAGCTCAAATGCAGTGTATGCCACCCCTCCCAGTCCTCTCACAGCCAGCCTGCCAGCCTAGGCAGGCTCACAGGGTCCCCTAGCCCACAGCTATGCCCAAAAGCATGGCACCCTGCAAGTTTCTAGCCTGCAGTGAGCAAAGGCATGTCTCCATCAAGCTCCTTCCACAGCTTCCACATCTGTAACGCAGAGATGACAGCACCTCACTGTGTCCATGGAACCATGCAATGACAAACACCTTTAAAGATTGTGGTGCTTTCAAATAAAATGGTAAAGGGAGGACATATAAGAACCTTAGATAGAATACTGTAACCTTACTATTACCTGGGTCGACATAAGTACATTCAAAGAAAAGTCACGTTCTTTCCTCCAGATAACATATAACAGCAACACAAATCGTGCAGGTCACGGCACAATTCATTGCAAAGTAAATCAGAGTGACAAAATACACCATGCTGAGAAGGCACCATTTATGTGCATCAGATAGTTCTGGATAAAGAAATTTATAGTGAAATGAGACAAACAGAATGTCAGAGCAATCTCCACAGGGCTCAGTTCAGCTACTTTTGAATGTTGTACTTCTATTTCTCTTCAGTTTTGCATTCTGAAGCTTCTGTGTATGCTTGCGCAGGGAATACTCCCCATGTACATTTTGGTTATAAATAATGGGTACTGACTGGACTTTAAATCTTTTCTATTTCCAGAACCAAGGCGTGAGGCTCCATAAGTGCCCCCAAGTGGCTTCAATTTCTGTCCTGAACAAAAGATATCAAAAGAAATGCAGGAATGTCTGCCCTAGAAAAAAACATGCAGAAGAAAGAGAAAGATACATGCAGTAAAGATGAGACAGTAAGTGACTGTTTCTAGGAAAACAAAGAGAAAAAAAAAAAGGTTGAATATAGATGACTTAACAGCTTTTAATGCTGTAAACTAATGTAAATTAATATAATAATTGTAAACCAAGCCGTGTTCCAGAGCTGATTTCTTCATTTCGGGGAACACTAGTCATCCTGCAGCAGGATCAGGAACTTTGATCTACTGTTTCTCATTTCCAAATACACTTTTCCTCCCAACATCCTGAAGAATTCCAGTAAGTGAAATATTGTTAACAGCAGAGGCATTACTACACAGTCAGAGATGGCATGTAATTATTTCTTAATAGTACAGAACTATCAAACTATCACACATGATTCATTTTCAAGCTTGTTTAAAAGATGCCGGATGTGTATGCCTATAAGCAGTCAACCCCTTGGGCTTAAAGGTTTTTTCCTAAGCAAAGTCATGAACTGTACACTAACTTACCCAGAAAGACAGGGCCAATGCCAGGTATCAAAAAGAAATACTATTTGGCACTTCTATTTCCACTGGCCAAGGAATCAATGACAGAAGACATAAGGCCTGACTAAATATAGATTGAAACTGTAGCATTACCATTCTTTCGTTTCTGAGATCCAGGGTGCACTACAGGCTAAATTGGCTTTGCATTTCCATTAACAACAGTTAATCCTATGACACTTTTTATGAGTATCTGAAATCTTCAGTTTCTAGATAGGGAAACATAATGCAGCACTGACTGCTCTGCGGACATCAAAAGGCAGAGCTCTTATTTGAGCTCAGAGGACACCCAGTCCCTACCTTCTGTTCAGAGCACTTCCTCCATCCCCTCCCCCCTTGCATGCACTAGCAAAGAAGTTTGCAGCTAGCCTTGCTCTGAGCAACAGGTGGGACTAGGTGACTGCCAGACATCTCTTCCAACTGAGATCATGCTATGGTCCTGCGATCCTATGAAAATGAATGTCTATTACATCAAGAGGTAGTAAAAAACCCCTGAACTTTACCTGTTTTAGGAGACAGGCAAAAATCAAATTAGAGAAATACACGCCCCAAAAGTTTATGGTCTACACTAACCACTAATGGACAAGCACAGCTGAATTAGATGACCATTGCTCGACTGGGAGACACATCCACCTCCCTGAGCATCACAGCCTCTTGTAATTTCCTAGTCTTTCATGGATTACCTCTTTGCTTGATTTTCCCATTGCCCCCATAATTCCTCTGGCTTTTAAATTACTAATTACACTTCACATGGTTATTTCTACATTAAAAAACAAAGGAAGCTTAATTGCATGGACAGTATGAGATTGTTTTCTTCCCAGATACTATTGGTTTTCTGCTCCAAACCCGTTAAGGATAAAGCAAGTATAAACAGAAACGTTTTATCCAGCTGCCTAGGAGGGTTCCAGATTGGCTGACAGCAGAGGTTTGGCAGGGTAAAACACAGGTTTATTGAGGATTGTATGTAGTCAGTGCTAATAAACAGGTAGACCTGTACATTTTTTATTTCTGCAATGTTATAACCAGTCATATTACCAGTCAGACAAGTATTAACCCACTGTTTTACTGATCACAAGCTAAATGCACTTCTTTACTAATGAAATGCCTTCTCTTAATGCATTATTTTATTATGCTCTAATGTACTTGAAGATTTCCTAGAGTCTAGCTCAGACTATATGCTCGCATCATGCCCATTTGCCTGTTTGTCCTAGGGTTTCTAGAATTTTTACCAGGGAATAGTCTCCAGTTTTCCACTAGTTTCTTGGCCTATCCATTTGAAATCCTCATTGGCCAAAGGCCTACAAATAGAGCTGCTGGAAAGGTAACACTGCTTCAGTATCTCATACAACTGCATACTGTGTCCTAAAATCCAGGCACTTTAAGACATAATGATACTCCACTGAAGTCACACAATTGCATTTGCAGTAATCAGGCGTCTCAACTGCTAAAACAGAATAAGTGGATAAAAAAAAAAAAAAAAAGATATGCAATACACTAATCAGCTACAGAAGGAAAAAAAAAAGAAAAAAAAGAGGCCAGTTTGGGAACAAGTAGAATTACTTGCTAATCTCTTTTTTTTTTTTTTTTAAATGATTAGGCAGTGCCGAAACTTCCAGTCCCACCACTGCAACAGACCTTACACATGTACCTACAGTGCATGAAACACCTGGTGCCAGAGGAGCAATTTAGAAAGACCAAGACCATCGTGGAGGAGTTTGGAATTGCAGGAGGCCTAGGGGAATCCTTGCAGCAAATCCTCGAGGAAAGAAGGGAAAAGACAACAAACTGGGTAAGAGAATGCAGATAAGAAAAATAATTGCTGTGTTGGATGATTCTCATTTACAAACTGTGATGTTCTATATGTGATCACCTCTTTCTTTCCATGGGTTAATGCAAAAAGGGATCACATCAGATTCTACCAAAGGGAATTAATATTTCAGACATAATAGGCTAGAATTTTCAAATGATGTCAAAATCCATGTCCTGGTTATGTTTTCAGATCGTTTGTTGACATAAATGAGGGAATTCATGCACCTTAGGTGCACACATGCAGGTGTCAGCCCTACCTGTAGGAAGCACTATATTACATCCTTTTTGGAGATAATTTCTTGCTTTCCCTTTAATCACAGGATTTAGAGTTTTTATTAAAATGAAAATGCTTTCTGATAGAGCTATGGAATCTCTATAAAATATCTAGCCAAAGCTCTGATCCAGTCAAATTATTCTGGAATGGAATACTTCAGGATAGGAATTTCTTTTTTTAAATTAAACTATTATTTGCCAGTCATTATAACACCATACCAATGTAGTTACTCTGAAGTATTTACTTTGCTGAATATGCACACGAACACACACCGATACATACATATAAATATCTATCACATAGAAGACACTGAGACCTCAGCCTTTTAAAAAGTCCAGCTTTCTGCTTCCCAAGACAGGAAAATTAAGTCAGCCGTAGATAAGATAGATTTTATCATTCCACAAAGTCACAGTTCATCCTGCCTGCATTAACCGTGTTAGAATATGACAGCTGAAAACTAGAAACACTGATTTTATTGAAGTCCTTCCATCCCAGCAAGGAAGAGAGACACTGAATAGTTTCATGGATTCAGTGAAATCATGCAGGTTGATGTCGGTCAAGTGTCCTTGTCCCTTAACCTTTCAGTTGTGTGACCCTCAAGAAAACTCCATCAAATTGCTGCTATAGTCAGAAAAAAAGACTACAGTACTGGCAGTTCTTTTATTTTAAAAGCAGTGCTTAATTTCTGAACTACTTGTTGCCACAGTCTGAGAGCTTCACTAAATGCTGCCCAATCTCATTTTGTTATTCTGATCATAGAACTTGATGGGTTTGGTGGCTAAATTAACCATCGCTTAAATAGTGTTTCTGATACCAAATAATACTGTTCCAGGAGACAACTGTTCATTTAACCACTTATAGCATGAAAATTACACAGGAAGGATGTATAAGCGGTTTCTGAAATGTCTCAACTTTAAATACTGATTATTAGAATTGAATACATGATTCTTAAGACAAACAATGAACGTTTTTATTTGGAATTTAACTTGCCAGGAGTACAGCTCTAGCCTGTTCTCCTGAAGACTCCAGAGACTGTGGGGGAAGCATCTGTTCTAGCAGCAATGAAATATCTCAGAGGAGAACTTTTTCAACTGATGCATGCATTCGTAATTATTTTTGCATAATTTTGTTGTTGTTTATAGTTACTATATGCAAAGCATGCCCACTAAACTCAGAAAGACCATTTGATCTTTTTATGAAAGCCTCCATTTTCCAAAAGATTCTCCAAACTCTGCTCAGATGTAAAGGAATGTGGTTACCATACATCTCTGTTTCCAATAAAACCAGTTAGAAATTTAATATCTGTGTCTGTCTCGGTCAAGCATCAGTAATCTGCATTTGTGTCAGTGGACACAGAGAGAATTCTCCAGGGGTCCTACCCATATGCCAGTATCTGGAGGACCAAACCATTAGGCTCAGGAAATTCTTTACCCACTCTGTCTTGCTACAGGACAGTATCTGATGGCTAACAACAGAGCACCTTGGCATCAGTGCCAACTATCTGAGGCCCCCTGAGGAAGGCCATAGCTAGTAGAATTCTGCCCCTCTCTTAAATACATCCCAATCACTATTCAAGATTCAGCAGTTAGCATGTTGTACTCAAACGTTTATTTTTTTGTTTTAGAGAGAGAAGCAAACGACGAAATACCCAAGCCACCACAATATGGAGCTTGTTTACTTTTTAATGGAACACACTGTAAATTGCCATTGATTGAAAAATAGATTTACGGAATTGCGGCTGATTTCAGCTGAGCTGAGGTCACAGAGCCCAGACTGAAAATGCTCAGCAGCTCCTTTAATCAGAGCCCATGCCTGACACCAGGAGCACCAAGTGCTCTCCCCTCACCCCCAGACTGCCTTTTTGCATGTTGTTCATAGCTTTAAGACTTCATGTCCCCTTCCCTTAGGTGTTTAACTACTGGCTGGATGACATGTACCTCAACAACCGGCTAGCTCTTCCAGTCAATTCCAGCCCCGCTATTATCTTTGCTCGTCAGTATTTCAAGGACGTAAATGACCAGCTGAGGTAATGTACTACGGCTTTGCAGCTTTTGCTAAATTAAAGGATATTTTAAATGTACTGCTTTTGCAAAAAACCAATCAACTTTCATTAAACAATAAAAGCTGTAATCATGAAATTATTTCCTACTAGGTCTGCTGACTGAGGACAGTGTTTTTGGGGTTACTTATACTGATATTCAGAAATGAAAGTGTCATTACTATTACACTTGCTGCATGAAAAAAAATGCCATGGCATTTATAATTTTTAAAGGAATATTTGCAAAGCTTTTCATTGCACAATTCATGTAAAACATTTTGTGATGTAAAAAAGAAATACTGATTTCTGACATATTGTTTAAAGGAAAACAATCTTTAACATGCCATCACTACGACTTGTAGCCACCCTGCAAACAGAAAAGGCCGTGCTGGCATCAAATTGTCCCACTCAAGTGTCCAAAAGGGCACTAGAAACACAGGGGATCTAAGAATAATAATTCAGAATTAATTCCTTCCCAAGAACACTGCTTCCTTCAGGCCCATCCTTCCCAGCCCTGAAGTGACCTTTCTCCTTTGAGCTGTTGTGGGCATTTACAATAATTTAAAAAATGAAAAGGCAAGCAAGTAGGCAAGAACAGAATATACCTCCCCAGACACCTTTAAACAGGATTCTATTCTTCAGCCTTTGCCAAAACACTGTCTCCTTTTAAAACAGTAAACCAGATCAAATATACCCTTATATAGTGCAATTTTCACCTTTGCTTTTAGCACTCTTTAGCTGCTCGTTTCTGCAAGAATTAACTACATGTGAATTTATATTATAAAACAGCCAGAACTTTCAAGCCAATATGTGTTATTTTAACGTATTGCATAGACAGCCCATGTATCTTTTTACTTTACTTTAAACATAACTGTAACACATTTATCGTGCACACAGCTTTCGAAAAACCTCCACTTTGCATTTTCTAATGCACGTGCTTTAACAAGGAAATATTTTTCTCGGAGCCTCCCATTCAGACACAGTGCAAATGAGCGGTGTCAGGAAATAATACACCTGTCCGCAGCTCTGCAGAAAGGATATCTGCTTAGGACAGGAAGTACTCTAAGAAATTGGACAGCTTATGAGTATTGATATTGAAACCCATGTTAAGGATTCTATTAAATATTCAGCCTCTGCTCCCATTCTCTAAATAAATGCTTTCAGGCTTCCTCTTGTGGTAGTCTGTTTAACCATTTGAAGGGACCATCTCTAGGATTTCTTATTTCTCTTGACATGAATTAGTTTAGGTTTTGGGTGGGGGCAAGGGGCTCTTCTTGCCAATCCAGATGACTTTCCTTATCAGTCATCAGTCATTCAGGCTCCCCTCTGTCTCTCACAAACAGCACAGTGTTGCCAAATGACAAAAGACTGATGTCATTTCTATCTGCTACTTGCAGGTTTGCCGCCAATCTCATTTCAGGAGTTCAAGACTATAAAGCTTTACTGGACATGTAAGTAGCTTGGAAGGAGAGCTGCTGCTTGAATGTCCACAGGGCTTTTTGATTCAAGGGTGCTCTAACATGCCCAAAGTCAGGCTGCATTGCACCTCTCCACCATTTGGAAGGGCTGGGGCTCCAGCATGCTTCAGGGCAAGTGCTTCAGCAATTTTTTAATACACTCTCTGCTTTATTACTGCAATCTAACAGGTTGGAGAAGGATCCGTTTTGATGCCCGGTAGTCATCACTGTTGCATGCACAGTGCAGCCCAAAGGACACACGTGATCTGCCTAACAGAGTATTGAGAGCACACCAGGAAGGCTGTGCTCCCCAGACCCAAAGAGCAGCAGCACTGCAGTTACACAGCCTGCACACCTTCCCTGGCACCGGACACCTGCCAGGGTTCTGCACCCTCTCCATGTACTGCACCCGCCATTTACAACATCAGCCCCTCCACCTCCCTCCCCCTAAAAAAAGAAATAACACATCCCACCAGGAGGAGGAAGTTCAGTAGCTAGTAAAAATAAGAAGGTATTTATGCCATTGTTACTTTCTGTGTATAAACACAGGGACAATCCATGATTCTTTAAGTCATGTATGATTATTTAAGCTCATAGAAGCTTTTTACATAGCACTTAACCTCACCTAGTATGTTTCAAGTTTACTGATGAAATCATTGCTCCCCAAAGAATAGAAACAGTGGAGAGCCAAGCACAGAAGACACTGCACCATAGTAGGGAAGGGTCATTTTCCTGTCTGGAAATCCAAAAAGCCTATGTGATATGGTTTGACCATTTGGGTGAGGAAGGCGAAGTCCTTATCGGAACAAGTTTCTATCATCTATGAATTAGGTAAAAGAAAGAGGAAGAGGCAATTTGATTTTTCACTTCAAAAGTCTGACAGCTACTCAGAAAGTATGGAAGAGGTACTTAAGAACAAGGGCTTTTGTCCAAGATATGCCATGCAGCTGCATACACCAGTACTGGCATGCTGTGAAGCACTATTGCATACTAATGCAGTTTGTTGCATCTTTATGTGACAGCATCTGAGATAAGATAAAGAAACCACGTTGTTCAAACATAATTTAAATTCTTCTTATTTTGACCTCACTACTCTAGATCCAAAGACTCCTGTGATCAGATTTACTTGCCTTAAATCAATAATCATTTAAATCCTCACTACTGTGTCCTCACATTGTTATTACTGTTTGCTTATCACCCCTCGTGTATAATTATGAGGACACAATAATTGTAACATTTTCAGTTCCTTGTTGCTGTTAAGGACTTCTACCAGCGAGCGTACTGTTAGCTTCTCTTGAATCATCCCATATGCAGATGCACAATATTCCAGCCCAGACACAGGAGTTTAGTTTTAAATATGCATATATTCCATGCAGCTGCCAGGACTAACCATTTCAAACAAAGCCTAACTTGCTCACATAAAAGAGTTACAAAATCTTAACACAGACATCTCCTAAATCAGTACAAGATTTTCTGGTGCCATCAATCAGAGTTAATAACCCCTTTCTTAAGTGCTATAATTACAGGTTGATTGTCTTATCTAAATCTAATCTAGTGTTATTCCGCTATTTTCAATCATCATAGATGCTTTTTAAAACACTGTTAAATATACAAAGATTTCTGCATTATGCAAAATGTGGAAGAAGAACACTAATAACCCTTTTTTGCTGATAAGGAACAAAAAAATTTAAGTACCTGTACAAGGAAATAAGTGATACAGAGAGTTTGAAAGCCAGGAACTAAAGTGAATATCCCTGGTTTAGAACTGCAACAGTTCTAAAGAGACAGTTAAACATGATAAACTAGCATAAAATGTTACCCCAGATCAGGTGTACGACAGTAACCCTCCTTCTGTGCTTCTTTGCCCCTGCCACTCTGGCAGGCTAGAAGCTTAGTCCTCTTTTGCTGAGGGAAAACCTCTGCACCACAAGATCTTCTTCCTCCTGTGGTCTTTGCAGCCTCTCTCGAGCAACAGCATCATTATTTCCTGCTGCAGTGTCAGTGGGATATTTTACAATCCATAATCATAACTGTGATAACTTTTTTTTTTTTCCTAGCCACTAAAGCCTTTTAAGAAGTGTTGTTTTCACAGGCCTTCCAATAAAAAGGGAATAGGTTTTCAGACCATAGGTCTAAGTAAAGACTAGCCCACAAGCAAGGCTCCGTGGAAAACAGAAACACCCTCTGTATTGCCCCAGTCATTCCTGTTCATCAGGCAAGGCCCTCACACACTCTCTAACCACTCTGCACAGTGCTGGGCCACTGTGATTTGCAGTGAATGTCATCCGTACTTTTTTCCAAGGTGCTATGTCTTTTCCAGCTGTTCTGCTGACTTCCGTCCTGGCAAGCTTCCAGGGTCCCGTCTAGGCAAGCTTCCCACGCACATTGCAAAGCTGCTTGTGACCTGCTATTCCTTCCATTTCCACTAGATGATAATGTAATTGCTTAATGAATATGCATGAAGATGCCAGCAATGATGTATTTAACTTTGGGATGGGAATTCATCTATTTCCCTTATACCGTAATCTCATTTTATTATTCAATTTGTGTTATAGCTGATCTAATTGTAACAGAACAAAGGACAGATTAGATTTCTTTTCCTTTCTGTCTCTCTCTCCCCTCTTTTCCCCTGGCTTTGTTTTTCTCCTTCTCTCTCTCCAGCCATGCTTTACCTGTTGATTTTGCTCGTGGACAGCTGTCTGGTCATCCTCTCTGTATGAAGCAATACTATGGACTCTTTTCTTCCTATCGTCTTCCAGGACATACCAAAGACACCCTTGTGGCCCAGAAAAGCAGTGTAATGCCAGAACCAGAGCACATCATTGTTGCTTGTAACAATCAGGTAAATGAGCGTTCTTTTTTAATTCCTTTCTGTATTTCTTAGTTTGCTTAAATTCACTCAAGAAGAGCCTAATTTAATCATGGTTCAGAAACACAATTACCGTGCTATGTATGAGCTCACTTCTTACCAAGCATTCGCTGTCAATATTCCCAAAAAATGCTTCTGCAGCATTTTTGTCCTTGGCCCACATTATGTTCCAAGTACAGTGATGCAGAAAGGAGGAATGTGGCAGAACTCATTTGCTTTCTCATTCAAACAAAAATGTTTACTAAACAGAGATGAAACCACAGAAAGAAAAATGTCATTAGAGTGCATTTGCTGGAAATGCTTTTCTCTTGACAGTCAAGTATTGGCACAAAACACACAGCATATATACCACGATCCCATGTAGGGGGGGACTAAGCTATGCCTGAAGAAGTTAGCACAGGTGCAGGCGGAAATACTGAAGCATTAGAGTGAATCTGCTCCAACCAATAAATGCTGTCAAGCAGCAAAGTATATTGGCTGGGCAGAGTACCTTACAGCCCAGCTTAACTATTTGCAGTACTGGAGCCATGCCTGCAGGCCCCCTTGGAATGAAGGGGTAGATCCCAGTGGTCCCTTTTCCAGGAAGTCCTGTTCTTCACCTTAATGGGAAGTTCTCTAGATTCTCCAGGTTATTTTTAAACAAGTAATGCCATGGAAATTATTTACGTACTTCCAGATTTTATCTCTTCAGGGTTTTTTTAAGCTTATTCAAATAACGTATCTTTTATTTGAGCCCAACACACAATACAAGTCCCCTAAAGCAACTGGCATTACACTGGTGTAAAAACACAGGAGGGGTGAGCCTGGGGACAGTCCCCAGTGGTTTTGTGTGCTCCATTGCCTGCAAGCCTGGCTCTCCAGGCGGGACTTCAGCATCTCAGCACCTACCGAGGCGAAAGCAAAATGTTGGACCAGTAAGGGTCCAGCCCATCTGTGACTGTTCTTCTGACTCCTGTCATTTTTTTGCAGTTTTTTGTTTTGGATGTTGTCATTAATTTCCGTCGTCTCAGTGAGGGAGATCTTTTCACTCAGTTACGAAAGATAGCCAAAATGGCAGAGAACGAAGAGGAAATGCTGCCTCCAATTGGCCTGCTGACAACAGATGGAAGAACAGAGTGGGCAGAGGCCAGGACGATCCTTATGAAAGGTCAGCAGCAGCAATCCCAGCTTTCTTCATCATCTTCCTCCTCACCATCATTGCCTTTCTTTGCTGAGAGTGAACATTACAGCAAATATAGGGCTGAATGTGTGACCTCACTGCTGAATTTTTCTAGCAGGAGGAAACTCAATACCTGTAAGCGTTGACATGTCTGTAACCAGGGAAGCAGCAGATAGGCTTGACCCTTTGGCTGTCTATGTTTAAGTGTTACGCCATGTAAATAGCTCTCACTCCATTCTCCGGTTTTCATGACATAAATTCTATTACATCAGATTTCGTGATTCGTCTCTTTCTTCACATCCATTTTGTACCAATACGAATTAAGTATCCTCTTAGCTTTTGGCAACTATCAGACATTTTTCATCTCATCTAACAAAGGCATCTGGAAGTTAAACACCTATTGAATGTAGCTGTGTACTCTCTCTTTTCAATGGAGAAAAATAGAAAGTACCAGGGCTGATTCATCTGAATCTTAAGTAAGCATCTAGGAAAGGGGACACCGATTATTATCTGGAGATAGTTCTCCCTCTCTCATAAAAACAGGCAGCATCTAGCTGTCTTCGACTCTGGACTCAAATGCCTGACTTTGAAACGGATGAAAAAAGTGTGGGATTAGTCAACTCTATCACTTCACACCTCATATATTCCACCCTGAAGCAAAGTGATGTAAATGCCCTCTTTTTGCCATTTTAGATAACTTGTGTATTCATTTTTCCCTTCCTGAAAAAAAGTTAACTCATCTCTTTATCCCCATGTCATGGTTTAACCCCAGCTGGCAACTAAGGACCACACGGCCATGTGCTCACTCACCCCATGGCAATGCTACAGAAAATATTCCTGTTTTACCAATGCCCTGGAATATACAAGAGTCATCAATAGTCTCAAAATATGATTACCATCCCAAGGAAGATCTTCCCTTTTTTAATTCAAATTTATCTGTGCTTATAATAACTTTCTATAGATAAATACACATACACAAATCCTGGCTACTATTACAGCATTATTATGTGGTACCAGTCTTATCTTTAGGCTTCCCCTCCCCATCTTTTCTTTTTAAGCAGGGGAGAAAAGAAAAAAACAACAAAAAAAAAGATTCCATACTTAAACACAGAGATAGACACCTTATCATTTATTTTCATGTCATGCTTTTAATTAAAACAGTGAATAGCTCAAAACCTGCAGCAAAATCATCTTTGTAAATCTACATCATCCTAAAGAAAAAAAAAGACAAATCAGCAACAACCAGCAGAACCATCTCTCCTAAGAACTAACTCTCCTTGGTACAGGAAGTGAATTCTTACTGCTATAGGGACTGCTGTCCCATGAATACCATATCTGAATTTGATTCAGAACTGTCTTCTCCTATTTTCCTTTTTAAAACAAAACCCCAACTAACCAAAAGCTGACTGGCCAATTCAATGCAATTGTGTGCATTAGAAAGGAAGGAGGACAAAAAACATCTTGCAGGGCTTTAGGCTTGTTCTCACACTTCTCCTCTGCTTTAGCTCTTTCTGGAAATATTGATTTTCCATCCCAAGTCATGGTTCATGAGTTCTTGTGCAGTTCATTGCCTGCGTTACATGATAATTTTTGCAGTGTTTGATCAGCTTTCTGGACATGTCTGTTTCCTTCTGTAAGGGCATTTCCCCCTTACTTTTCTGTTTCTAGCAGAGCTTAATTTTATTCACTCTAATACCTAGACTCAAGATACCCTGAAGCCGCATGTCAGAATAACAGCTTCCTATCTGTCAAAGATGTGTGGGGAGCAGTCACAATGAAATGTATATAAACCTATCAGACAACATAAAGCAGAATGCTGAGCAAGCTGTGAGCAGTTTGTAAATCACTAACCAAGCAGTTTTCCCTTGAAGGTGCCTGTCCACAAATACCAGCAGCTGATGTATATGGGGCAACTTCCTTTCACAAGGATCTTTTCAGCCTTTGCATTGATGTACCCAGACAATCAATGGAATAAATACCACAATTACAGTCAGCCCTTCAAGTGTCAGATACTAGAAGACCTTTACAGCCAAGAGGACAGGGACATGCCTTCTCCCTTATAAAGCTTCTGAATGATTTGAAGACAGTTCATAGGGACACCAGTGTCTCACATGTTGTAGGGCTGCACAGATAACTGGCAGAAAGCTCAACCTATCTGATTGCCCTATCAATTACAATCTCTTGGCTCAAGTCTTTGCAGGAGCTGGCAGGAACACCAGGTGCCCTCCCTAGAACTCTGCTTCTGTGGGCAAGGGAGGACAACATACTGCACTCCACCAGCTCCCCACGCAGCCTCCAAGAAGCCAGGCTGGCCACCCCTGTCACTCAGGCCCATGGCTGCCAAGTCTCCCTTGCAGGAGCCACCAGACAGCAGTAGAGTCGCTTACTGCAGCCTGCAAGAGGCCACAGCTCCCCCTCTTCCTTCTCAGCCACTGCTACCATTTGCCTCTTCTCCTTTTGACACCTTTTGCATTTCTTGCATGTTTGAGTTCTTTTAGCAAAAACATGTGCTTATTAATACAAGAACACAAAAACATCGGCCCTGCTGTTCCTTGTCCAGAAAAGGGTTTTAATGGGAGAATAGCACAAGCACAGTATATGCCCTGCTGTTCTAGAGTAGAATACTGCAGCACTGCAGGAATAGCGTGAGTTCCAAAATTCTTTATTTTCTACCTGTCCTCTCTGTAACTGTTATACATAAAATAAGTAAGCATTGCTGGCTTTAAGAGTAAAATAGATCTATTTTGTAATACAATTACTTCAGGGAAAGGCAGAAAAAGGAAGTAGGTATTATTGAATCACATGAAAGATACACAGAGATATTGCAAAAGTTAACACACGAATGAATGCCTTGGTGTAACATTTCCTTGCACCGAGACGTTCTGCTGCTGAGAGAGCTCTGCAGACACCAGCTCATTACAGAGTCAGGGTCAGATCTTCAATGCTCTCCAAGGCAGCAGGGTTCCCCAGCCAGTCCTGCACTAGAGGTAAGAGGATGTGAACATTTCATTCTTTTATCCCCAGACTCTACTAACCGCGACTCTCTCGACATGATTGAACGGTGCATATGCCTGGTGTGCCTGGACAGCCCAAGCGGGGTGGAGCTCAATGATACAAACATGGCACTGCAACTGCTACACGGAGGAGGCTACCATAAAAACGGGGCCAATCGTTGGTATGACAAACCTATGCAGGTAAAATTTTGATTGTCATATTTGAAAGTGCCATACTGTTATTTTCACATTTTGCAATAGACCCAGGTTGAAGCAATGTATTCATCTCCAGCTGTCAACAATGTTGACACCTCATGAAAAATTGAAAAAAACCCTTACTGATGCATTGCTTGTGCAATGCTTGTTGCTCTTGCCATATCTAAAAACAGCAACATGAAAAGAGAAACCACTAAATTAGTTTCACTTGCATAGACTTAACCCAGTGCAAATACATTTCAGTAGTCATTCCTGATTTATGCCACTGCATATTATTTTATTAGCAGACTCCAGTGTTGTGTTTTTAAAGAAGAAACTATTTGTCTTTAGTTAGAATCCTCTGTTATTTGCAGGGCCACTAGTTGAGATGCTTCAAGCAGATAGGAATAAAAAAGATTTTCTTTTTCTTTACTATCAGAAGGTAGCAAGAAAGCAAATACTTTTGCATAGTATAAGGGAAAGCTTCATCTGTCCAGATGTATTCAGGCCAGAAGTAGTTCAAAGGCAAAGAGAAGTTCTTAGGGAAAAAAGATCCCATTTTATTTCATGCAAATGCAGATTAAGTAGGAAGTCATTCTCACAGTTGGACTTGTTTTTTCTCTCCATATACTTCTTCAACTATGCAGTAAAGCATCAGAAAACGTCCAGGTAAACTTTTTGCATCACACACTTACTCTGTGAAAACATTATGGGAACCAGAGAGGCAGGATGCATATGCGTGATACAAATGTGCAGAGTGAGCTGAGTGGGAGAAGTCCAGCCAAAGAGACTTCAAAAGAAGTGGAGGAAAAAGTCCGGAAAACATGTGAGACAAGTTGCAGCTTGGTCCTAGGCATCTTTTTGTTTGAGATGCAGAAGTAACCAGCTACATGGGGTATCACAGAACTACAGTGCAGCAGGTTAAGTGTCACCAGTTATACCATATGTATGCAATGAAATCAGGAATGAAGACAAGAGGGAAATGAAGGAAATGCTGCAAAAAAAGGTAAAGAGGAAGCAGGACAGTAAAACAAGCTATGAGAAAGATATTAAATAAGGATGAACTTGCTCTTTTGATATGATATTTATAACAAAATGTGATCATAAGGGGCTTCCTAGATACAGAATTTTCATTGCCCCCAAATGTGGAAGGAGATTAGGCTATCTTTCCAGTGACAGGTTTTTTTCTACCATGAAGCAGATGCTAAATCCAATTTCCAGAATCTAATGGGAAATGCTAAAATTTACATTCTTGCGGCACTCAGTCCAAAATAGCAGCATGAAAGGGATCCAATGCAATGCCATTCACAGGACAAGAAACTCTCCCACAATAAATCTCTAAGTCACCCACTGATCTTTAAGTCAAGGAAGTTCCTGATGTGACCAGTAAGAAAACCACAGGAGAATAACAACTTTTGTTGCCATCATGGGTAACTTACCCAGAACATGATTTATTTACTATATATCTTGCACTTGTTCTTTTCCTTGCTTAGTTTGTTGTAGGAAGAGACGGAGTCTGCGGTACTGTGTGTGAACATTCCCCCTTTGATGGTATCGTACTGGTGCAGTGCACTGAACATTTGCTCAAGCACATGTGAGTCCCCTTTCAGTATAGCTATTGTACTCTGGCCTCTGGGAAGCGTCTGCCAGTGGCAAATTCCCCCTGGTGCACAGGGCCACTAAGACACATGTAACTGTTGGAAACTAGTCATTTACCTGCTAAAAAAGCAGCGTTTAACAAATAGATTATTCCTGTGATCTTAATGACTTTTCTCTCACATACTAACAGGAAAGAAAGCTCCAAGAAATTAGTCCGAGCTGATTCAGTGAGCGAGCTTCCTGCTCCACGGAGATTAAGATGGAAATGTTCCCCTGAAATTCAGGCACATTTGGCATCATCAGCAGAAAAACTCCAAAGGTAGAACAGGTTCCTCATTTTTCTCAGCAATGACTGCAAGCTGGGAACTGCCCAGCACATTGTATACAGGCATGGGTTTCCTCCTAGAGGGCTCTTCCTGACCTCCCACTCCTCCTCATCTTCCCAAGCTTAGGCATACCTAGCATCTCAACATCTTTGCAGGATGGCACCCTTATGGGCTGGAGCTACTTCACTGTATTCAGGAATTGCATTACCATTGTTTTCCTTCCATGTAAATATTAGGAAAGATAAAAACCACTGGAAAAACAGTAGAGTCCTATTTGCACAGGATGCAAACAGTGCAGGTCCTCTGGTTTTATGGATGCACTTTATGGGTTCGACCTGACTAAAGCCGAAGCCAGGGCAATGGTGATACATATACGGGACAGTGGAATACAACTGGTTTGAATAAACAATTTGAATTCAGGAATGTAATTTGTTTACATCCATGTTGCTCCTACAAAGGTTAGTTCTTCTGACTGTGTTTCCAGACTGTAAAAGGTTTGCATGATCTTTGGGGGTTGGGATGGCACTGAGAGGTTTTTTGTTTCAAGTTATTTCATCTCAACAATCAGGCTTGGGACCTCTCTGTCGAGAATTAACACATTGTCTGCATGATCAGCTGTAAGTATGTCCAGTGTGATTGCATTAGATGAGACCTCAAAGTAGCTAGAAGCATACACAAGAGTGTGAAAACATTCAGGATGTAGAGTAATTCCTTTTTGTTTTTAAATAAAGGTAGTAGTCCTCTAAATTGAAACTTGCAAGGAGCTTACAGCCTTCGTCAGGATTTAAATCCACCTATTTCTCACACTAGTAAATCTTATAGCAATTTGAGAACAAAGGAGGCCCTGGCTTAGGCTTCAGGAGTTTGGTGGTTTGATATTGTGGTTTTGTGTGTTTTTGGTTTTGTTTGGTTTGGTTTTTTTTTTTTTGGGGGGGGTGGGGTGGTGTTTGAGTTTTGTTTGGGTTTTTTTTTTAAAAAAAAAGGTGTTTTACTCAGATGGACAGAATGACCTGAGTGCCACCCATCATCTTAAGGCTGCAGGATAACAAGCCTAGTCTAGAAGCTCTATGAATAAAATTTACTGACTAGGAACAAGTTACCAAAGGCCAGAACTGTCTGCAGAGCAGAAGCCCACTCACCTCTGAGCAGGTACAGGCAGGAAATGATCTCTGGGGTTTATTTGCAAATGGAAATGGAGCATGAGATACTTGCACTTCTCCCTGCAGTAACTGCCTCTGCTTGTTTTCCAGGATAGTAAAAAATTTGGACTTCATCGCCTACAAGTTTGAGAACTATGGAAAGGAATTTATTAAGAAACAAAAGATTAGCCCAGATGCCTACATTCAAGTAGCACTTCAGCTGGCATTTTACAGGTAAGGTTAATTCAAATCATAGCAATAAGGTAGCACAAGAGGAGATTCACAATTTGTTTTTTATAGAGGGTCCGTTTTTCCTCAGCACCCAAACAAATGCCTCCTGTGTGGAAATAAGTGATCTTGCCACATGACTGTAGGTCAGACAGAAATTGCCACCCAGTTCTGAGACAGAGTACTCTTTTCCTTCGCTCCCTTTCCCTCTCCTTACTCTGTCTCATCCCCATGTCCCTGGCATGCCATTCCCAGCTAGTATCCTCCCCACAGCTTGGCACAGAGAAAAGGGTGATGGGATGTGGCAAGGAGCAGCAGACAGCCCTGCCACCCACTGCAGCAGAAGCAGTTAGGGAGTCCAAGCCCCTGGAGCAGAAACACTCCCTTGCCACTGCGGGTAGCTTGGGATGAACCGTGGCAGTAACCCATAGCTCACCACATACGCATCCCGTGTACTGCAGGGAAAAGCATTCACAAGGAAAAATACTACAGCAGCATATCAGATCAGAGTTCCTACACAGGATAGTAACTACCGCTTCTTCCTTCTTCACAGGCATCCCAAGATTTGATAATATCCTCTGATTTCCATAGTATTATCAAAGTTAAAAGCTTCTTTCTACATTGTCAGAACAGCTAATGCTCCAGGCTAGAGATTGGTTGCATGGTTTCCTGCAGAACAGCCCATTACACAAATAATTCTTTATCATGTCAAATTAAATCCTGAAGTGGTCTTTACCTAGTCAAAACCAGAGATGCCTAACACATTTTGTGTACTCCATTAACATCTGATAAACATCCATTTTGTGTACTCCATTAACCAAACTCCAACAATGACCTGGTCTGAGATTTTCATCTGGATCCCAGACATGATATAAATCCCATGTACACGACAAAAACCTTAAGGGACAGTTATGTTCAGAGACCCACACTTCAACTGGTCTCCTGAAGTGAGGAATACTAGCTGTATACCTGGACTCAAATTAAACAATACTCTTCACACTCTGTTCTGTTTGCTATGTGGGTTTTCATTCCAGCTCACAGTCTCAAATAGCACCCTTTTCCCCTTTTAATTTTCTATTCTTCATTCTCACACAGAGTGCATTTTTTCTCATTTTAAATAAAACATATTTCAAGCCCATAAGTAAATGATTAATTACACAATTATTTTATTATGCAGTACAAATAAAACATTTCTTGAGCTCTTTCAGTAAATTTTAGTTTTACTAGCCTTGTTTTTACATAGCAAGTCATTTTTTATCGTCAATGCATAACTAGAATGTATACAGCTGTATGCAGCTCCTTATATTAGAAAGGAGTAAGCATCCATCTTTTTTAAGTTTCTTACAGAATTCTATCCACATTAAGATGAAAACTATGCAAAAAATAAAATCATAGCTGTAACAATAAAACATACCAAGCCTATATTTCTTTTAGTCTTTATGACTCCTTGAAAATAATTATTCTCTGTCTTTCTCTATTTCATTCTCCCAGATGCCACAGGAGACTTGTCCCTACCTATGAAAGTGCTTCCATACGCCGATTTGATGAGGGCAGAGTCGACAACATCAGGTCTGCTACCTCGGAAGCATTTGCTTTTGTAAAAGCAATGACTGATAACAAGACAGCTCTATTGGTATGTTGGTCTTGCCCCCTCTGCCTTCTTTGGCAAAACACTAAGCAAATAATGCATTCATGATCCCCAGTCTCTCACTTTTTAACTGTTAATTGAGAACATAAAGGCCTAGGGCAGGGTAGCAAGCCCTACAGGATTTTGCTCTTTGTGCAAACCAACCATTAAGCTAAATATAAATATTTTCTTATTTTTATTCAAGCATCCAAAAGATCCAGAGGCACCTAAACATGACATTATAAGAAAAAAAACATTGGATTTTAGACTTAGCACTGTCTTCTGCATGATTTGTCATCAGATCCAAATTCTGCTCCCTGGAGAGATCTAGTCTGAGCATGCAAAGTTCAGGATCATTATACTGCCACACCAAGGGAGTTGCCTGGCAGTTCCCCTGCAGTAGATAGCTCTGCTGCAGATTGCAGTGTGTGAAGTGGTATAATTCACATGCTTTGATTTCTGCATAAGGTGGATAAATTCTGGCTGATCTTTTTGTTTTCAAAGGCATGTTTCTCCCAAACAGGGTTAGTTTTATAGGATCCTCAAGGGGGCTGAACTTTCATGGTGAAAAAACTTCACCAAGCTAATAAAACAATTCTCCAAACTGTCCTGACATCATCCTGCAAAAAGAAAAATTAAATTGCCTTGCTTTGAGACACCACCATCTGTTTGCCAGAAGCACAAGTACTGTGCATAGTAGATGGGGATGAAAAGAGGCACAGCTGAGAGAGCTGTGACTATCGCTGCACAAACAGCTTTGCACACTGTCCTGCCCGCCATCCCTGGAGAGCCTCCCTCAACATCTCTTTGTGTGCCGCTTCCACCCACTGCACTTCGCTGCTGTACAGGGAATTTCCAGGTGGCCTTTTAGATGCAAAACTCTGCCACAATATAGATTATTTTGCACAGTAAGCCCACTCCAGTGGCAACAGCCCACATGGCTGTTCTTTAGAATCTAGCATAGCTTTGCTAGAAGTATTGCTGGGCTGTAGATTGAATGTAAACTGATGAAATATTGTTAACCAAGCTTTACTGCCCCAGAGGATGATGAAAATTTGCCCAGAGAAGTGCTTTGTTCCTTCACTGCTCCTTCAATTCTCCTTAAGGTTACCATGCCCAGAACTTAGCTCATGATGAACAAGACTCAAATAAGTTCCATGTTAAAATAATAACTCAAAGGAAACCTGAAGTAATTCCCTACACTGAGTGGGTAATTAAAGGCAGATTATGACCATACTATTACACATAATAGTGACTACCATACAGCAGTCAAGAAGAGTCTGTTGTTATTTGTTATCAGCATCCTGTCTGACAACACAGTTCTTAATCATTGTTTCATTAGAAGCTGCTGTCATCTGTTCACACCTTCCCCTCCAGACTTGGGCACTCAGCCCCAACACACATTGCTGCAGGCTGACTGTACTCTGAGGGGGAGCCAGCCTGTTCCTACTACATTGCTTTGCCAGATCCTTCTTTCTCCCTCCAACAATATCTTCCCACCTTCCTTATTCAACAGTTACTGACTTCTGCAGCTCTCGCAAAGCTTCAGCATTTCTCACTGTTTTACCACCCAAATCTGAGATTATGCCCACCTTTCACAGCATCCTAAACTGTACTGCTTCACCTGAGCAAGCAGAAGAATGCCATGCATGACCAGAGTGAGCTCAGCCTCAGTCCCCAAAACTGTATATTGCATGCCTTGGCAGTACTGAATAGGGACAATAATGGTTTTGTTCCCCCTGCAAAACCTGCAATCATAATGCAAATCAACCCACTGAGTTTTCCTGGCTTCTTGTCCACTGAGAGATGCAAAGGATATTTAAACTGATCTATGATTGTTCTGTCCCACAGACTTTTAGAAATACTTGTTTTGATGTGAACATCTTTATCTTTCAACTCAAAACTGTATCTATTATTATCACAGAATCATTAGAAACAAAATTCACGTAACACAACCCTATTCCAAGATGATTTCTTTAGGCCTACAGATTGCCTTGGAATATGAAGGGGTTAATTCTATTTTTTGGACAAAGAGATGCATGACTTGGTTTAAGTAGCCTTGAACTCCCCGAAATATTATTTGTTAACTGTTGTTAAGCCAAATCAAATTAAAACCAATTTTGTATCTGATGCTAATAAAAATTATCTTCAAAATATAGTTTGAACAGTCACCAAAGATTGATTGAGTCAGATGGATTCTCTAGCAGGAGAAATAACTCATGCATTTGACACCTGCTATAAAAGAAGTAGCAACTGACACTGCAGAGATTGCCTGAATAGCTGTAAATTAATCAGATTTAAAGACCGTATTTGGTAATTTAATCTGTGTAAGGGAACTAAGGCCTAGCTCTAGCCCTATGAAAAAATATCAGACTCTGTACTTTGAAGGTCCCTGATGGTGGCCTTGAATTGCTTCTGAAATGAATTCTTTGTTCAAAAGATTATTCATTGTCCATAGGAGCTGAAGGTTCCCTGTTTATCTGGAGACTCAGTCATTTCTGGCTGTTTCAGGGTCTCCCAAAGTTGCAGTGTTGGACTTGATGTACAGCAGGGCAGCACTTCTTAGGATAGCTCCCTTAATATAAAAAGCTGCCATTTGACAGGAGTCAAAATTTACTAGCTTGTAATCTGAAATGTGAGGCATCTGTGGAGGGTAGAGCAGTCTTGGAAAATTCTAGATGCCCTTTCACACAGGGGAGAAATTTTTTGACTGGCTAGTAAAATATCAGTAATGGGTTTCATTAGTATCACTGTCATTGTCTAGATAAACCATTCTGGAGAAGGTATACTGCCTGGCTGTTTTGAAAACACTGAATTACACTAGGCAATTATTTTCCCTACTTCAAACAGAGTGATTCAATTAGTAATAGTCTATCTACGTGCCCCAAATCCATGGAATGAATCCATGAAAGGCACTGCAAGTCTTTCCTTGACTTCAAACAAACCACCACCAATAAACCCGTTCAACCCTTGCACAGCCACGCACCATTGCTGATCAGGACATTGAATCCCTGTGGCTTTTCATTTATAAAGAGTACTTGCACCTGAGCCAGGAGCAAAGGACATTTGAGAGTGCTTGCTGTTTGGCTGCTGGTTTCTCTGAGAGTTTATTCAATGACACATAAATTTTCATACCCCCAACAGGATTCTGAGAAGATGCAGAGATTTAAGGATGCAATTGCAGCTCAGACTAATTACACTGTTCTGGTAAGTAAAATACTGCTTTGTCAGAATAAGAACTAGTTAAGTTTTTTCAAGAGAAGTGCGAAGATACAATCATTAACTATTTAAGCACCAGAAAACCTAGGCATCTCTAAATCAGAAAGTATCTACTATGTCACACTAACAAAAATTTCTCATGACCCAAACGTCCTCCAAATAGCCATATTCGACTAATCTCACCTTAAGAAAAACCTCCAGGAAAGCAAGATAACAAAATCCTGCATTAGACTTCAGTGGCAAGACCATTACTCTTGGGCATTAGCTCTCTTACCTAGAACTGTCATGGAACATGATATTCTGCATTCAACACATTGACAGGGAATATGTGTCTGTGAAACATTTATGGTTTGTATCTGTGTCATAATTACGAGTCTCAGCCACAAATTAGGATTTCACTAAGCTTGGTGTTGTACAAATTAATGATTCAAAAATGGCCTCCACCTTAAAGACCTTGCAATCTAAATTTAATAAAGGGATTTTTTATAAATGTTGAAAGGTTTGCAATAGAGAACAGTAGCCAGATGAAATAAGCCTTTATTCTGTGCACCCTGTGATCAACATAAAGATCACCAAGAAAAGTGGCAATGGGATATTCTAATAGGGGCAAGTGGACAGCTGAGAGCCTTATCAGGATGAGAAGTAAGCAAGTCTTAAAAGCAACCAAATTAACTGCCGTTAGCATGCATGAGAAATAAAACACCAACGGCAAACCCCAGATCCCCCAAATATACAGGTGTTTAGACCCATAAGCTATACCATTACAGATAAGCTCAAGACAGCTGTAAGACATCAGGAACTTCCCCCCCCCCCCCCCCCCCCCCACCTAAAACTAACCATTTATGCATTTTCTTATGTTTCTCTTCCCTGGTGGAGAGAGGTCCCTATCTGGAACCTGATCCTCAGACGGACTGGAATTCTGGAAAGTGTATTCTGGTATTCCAAAGTGCCATTTCTAATAAAGGTCATTAACAGTGAAGGAATGATTACAGTAAGTTCTCTTTTAAAGACCTGAATGCAGTGTCTCATAAAAAGTAGTGATGCCCTCCAGTGAAGAAATCAGCTCATTATCAAATACAACTCATTTTCTGTTGATCAAAAATGAGACAATTCAGGCTGGGTAATGCTCTACATCCCACCATGCCAAGGCAAAGCACAGACTTACTCTACAAACAACTTAGTCAAACCACTCATGAAATTAATAAATGTTAATAACCAGCTATGTTAAATGAATTTGCTACCTGTGGTTTTCCCTCAGACCGCTGCTTAACAATGTTTAGATATTCATAATAGTCAAAATATCATTCACTTCGAGAGGTGGTTTTAAAGGTATACTCAGAGCACTGGAGAGGTGAAGTGTTGCTTTCAGGCAGGATTTGTTCCTAAGACTGTGAAACAAAAGAAACAGGGAAGAAAAACATTTTTATGTTTCAAGCCTTGTGCTGGGAACCCGCATCTTAGAAGCTGAGACTCCACATCATCTCTAAAGCAGAGGCAACTGCCTCGCCTGAACCATCTCAGGGTAACCTCACTATGAACACAACATGCTGTAGGTCTAGTAGGTCACAACCAATGGAATTTCTGTACAACAACTCTTAGGAAAAAAAAAAAAAAAGGAAAAATTTCCATAAAATCCACCCTCCAGGTCATTTCAGAAACTGTTATAAAATTCAGCCTCCAATGTAGCTCATGGGAAAATATTAAAATTGCTATTGGAAAATTCATTTATCTTTAAATTTAAAAAGGTCTCCAGGTATTTCTACTCACCAAGGTCCCTTTTCTTTCTCAGAATATCAGAGTGTGACTGTTATGCCTTTAAACCATGGGCAAGACTATGGTCTGACTAAATTGTGTGTAACAGACTGAAATGTAATCGTGCCTAAGAAAAACAAAAAAAATCTACTTCATAAAACAAAAAGCAATTTAATGATTTTATTTCCCCTTGTTAGGGCTTACTAGTAGCATTGCTATCTTAAATGTGGAGCTCTAAAATTCAATTTAGCACAGATTTTTCCTATGCATTGACTCACAGCTTATTTCGTTAGCCTGTCTCGGCCTCTCTTCAGACATGACATTGATCTATGTAGCAAAAAATGTCATTGCTAACAGCCTTATAAATCTTGTGTGATAGCAAAATATTTCCTTTGATTATCAAGTCAGTTTCCCTCAATGGGAAAAACAATGTAAACACTACCATGATGTATGCTACGTTTTTGCAAGCATCCTTGCTCCATCTGGGTTGATGAATAGCCCCTTTACCAATGCGTGCCTACTCCTTAATAAGCCAAACAAGATTATGCACTCCTGCCCCCCTGCTTCAGGCACTTATTAGTGGTTAAAATAATTATCCTCTTAAAAGGAAAATCAAACTTGTGTTTTTATTTTTATTTTTTTTAATTCTCCCCTTAAGAGGAAAACCAAGCTTTTGCTCTTTCTTAAGTCCTGCCTTCTCTGAGGTTGCTTGTTTCCCTCATTACAAGGGGCCTGTGCCACAGGGATTTCAGTTCTGCTGTCAGTGTAGTACAATGTCCCTTGTTCAGCGTTCCCTTCCTACATGACTTCAGCCTGTTACTGGGGATAAGCTACAGCTCAGTCCTCATAATCAATGCTCTCACCAGCTAGAATAAATCTAGACTGAAGGATTTCAAATGCACATTTTAATCTGAGGCAATTCCTGCCTGGTTGGAATAAATTTTGATTTGGTTTCCTAAAGAAACAGAACTGTGTAACTACCCTTTCTGCCCATCTCCCACTACTGACTTTTGATCCTGTTATCCATCTTCAATCACATTTGCTAGCAGGGCAAAAATCTTAAAGCTAATAAATTCCTTAAGCCTATAGCATTAGGGAGCTTGATTGAGTAGAGAGACCCAAGCATAGCAAACTCATGGCAGAAAGATTTACTGCAGGCTCAGCAGTAGTTGTTGCCGGCTGGCGAGCTGGCCACCAGTGTGTCTCTGCTGCTAATATTCAGCCCCTGCACATGCTGCTGATCACCTCACCTGTAACCATGAGAAAGGAGAGGAAACCTGGGACATTCAGGAGCAGGGTTTGGGAGCAAGCCTGGCTAGTTCTGCACTGGGGATGATGTTGAGCAGAAACACAGGCGAGCAGGATGGCAAGTAGACTGCTCTAGGTCTCTTGCTTGTCAAGCACATTATTCTCCTTTGTTAAACCCTGTTTAATTTGATTCTAGACTCACGGTACCTGGATTTTGATACCATCCAACTACGCTGTCCTACACTTACTGTTTTCAATTGTCTCAGAGCGAGGGCTAAAGTACTGGCTGCCCCTGAGATAATTCAGCTCTGCAATGAAGCCAGCACAGGGAATGGGGGAGGGAATTGGGATATTTGGGCAGTGAATTAAATTGAGAAGGCATCTGTGTCCCTAACCCCAGTCTTCTCAAGTGGGGTATGCTAGTCGATCTGTGATAGATCACTGTTACTCTGTGATCAGTGTTAAATCTATTGCAGACATCTACCAGATCTTTGGATCCAAATTCTATGGAATGACACATGCTTTACCCGGCAAAGTGAGACACAGGCAGCAAGGCAATGAAAGATTAATTTGTTCCAATTTGGAGGTGTTTTGGACCCTCATATCTTGAAATATTATCCAAGTGACGCACAGGACATTCCAAACACGCTTAGAGATTTCTGGTATCCTCATATGCTCCCCTCAGCAGCTTTGGAAGCCCGGTCCATGATATTCAGCTCCGAGAGATGAGGAACACCCAAGAATGCCAGATAACATCAGCACATAATACATCTCAAGACCATCTCCTTCCTAATTTTTACATCTCAAAGCACCATATGAATTTCTAGTTACTGATTATCAGCAACGTACATATGCAGAGTAATATCTGAACATTACAGGCATTACATCACGTAAACTGAGTCCATCAACTCTGACCAGAAAACATGGCAGTAACAGCCAAGAAAATGTATCCACACTCATTAAATGCTGGTGTCTTATCATGTTGTACACAGGCTATAACTGGAATGGCAATAGATAATCATCTGCTAGGGCTCAGAGAGGTGGCACGGGAACACTTCAAGGAACTGCCAGAGATATTTACAGATGAGACATATTTGACAAGCAATCGATTCATCCTCTCGACCAGCCAGGTGAGTTTCTCCCTTTCACTGGTCTTGCTAAGCAAAGGCTAGTTTGTGTTCTGCCAGACCTTGTTGTAGCTCATAGTGAGAACAATGTGGAAAAAAAAAAAAAAAAAAAAAAAGCAGCTGATACTATCAAGAACTGTCAAAAAATCTGCAAAATGCTCCAGATTTTTAACCCAGTTTTGCTTCATTCTGCAAAACCAGCACAGTAAATACTAACTGAAGTTATCACTTCCCTTGCAACATCCCAAAGCCCTTCCCAGAAATTCTGGAAATGCACACAAACTTAGCAAAATTCACATGAGGTCTCAGTGTTTCCTCACTTTCCAAACTACTTACCTTCCCGTTCCCTTTCTTATCCTCCTTCCCCTAAGGTGACAGCTCTAGTGGGAATTCTTTACTCCAGTGACAGTACACCCACAAGCCAGACAGGCTGCCACTCTGAGAAACAAAGGCCAAGAGCCATGAGGAGATTTTACTCTTAAAAGTAGCTGCATTTGAAATCTCCAAGAGTCTTCAGTTATTCAGAGTAAGATTGGAACCTGTGCAGGCATGCATCTCAGATTTACAGACATTTTAGACATTGACAGACACTTACAGATTTACAGGTACATGCCACTATACTAAGATAGCCTGAGTCAATAATTCCTACGTTTAATATTCTGAATAAGGAAACACCTTTCTAGCACACAGCCTAAAAATTAAATGTTTCCTTGCATGTAGTAGCAGTCCTAATGAAAGAAGAAGTCTATGTAGGAATTCATTTACTGAAACATTAACCCAACTGCACAGATTGGAACTATGCAACAAAAGAGACTTACAATATCATGCTACAGCATAAAACCTTAATAAGTAATTTGATCTTGTCATAACGTTTGTAGGCTTTCAAACATGAGTGAATGTAACCAACATACTACTACATAAATTCTCCAAGAAACTGCCCATGAGCAAAGAGTGCTTCTGAATAGCTTTATGGCCTTCGGCTGGTGCACAGCAAATTTATCTGACAATTCTATGGCTCTATTAGCAGGACTAATGGCTTGTTCTACACCATTAAAAAGCCAAATGTCATTTGTGAAGGCCCATGTACACAAAATCTGAAACATAAAGATTTCTTTTATTTTCTGTGGGAGAAGGTGTTTCACTCTTGTATTATGCCATGATTAAACTGAGGTGTAATAGAAATATAGCACCTAGAGCATTAAAATATGTTTGAAAGCATCACAATTATAAATTATTATTAGAAATGAACAATTACAATACAATACTTTCTGTAATTGATTACAATCTTCACATTACAAGTTTAACATAAACTTAAGAAATGAAAACCTTAAAGAAGTTTTATGTATCAGAATTATACACAGCCTTAAAAATTCCCTATCTATCAGTTTCAAAGCTTATAGCTGTTAAAGGTCTATATAAAGTGAGAAAAAAAATGTATTCTATCCACTGCAAATAATAGCACTTCTCAAACGGTGACAAACAGAACAAACAAATCTATACTGAGATCAGCTTTCACCCTCCAAGTGTCAGCTCCAGGGCTGGACTTCTGAAGGAAGTGATATTCTACAAGGGAGATTCACCATATTTCCAGCACTGGTAGCACTTGTTTATCTTTTTCCTCATTCCTAACCAGCTGATTTCAGGTGCCCTGATAGCATTTGTTTATCTTTTTCCTCATTCCTAACCAGCTGATTTCAGGTGCCCTGATTAATCAAAGGTCACTCCTTCCTTACCTTCTCCCTGCAACCAGGTTCCAACTACTATGGAAATGTTCTGCTGCTATGGGCCTGTGGTGCCCAATGGTTATGGGGTATGTTATAACCCTCAGCCAGAACATCTATTATTCTGCATCTCAAGCTTTAAAGACTGTAAAGAAACCTCCTCAGACGTGTTTGCAAAAGCCGTGGAAGAAAGTCTCCTAGAAATAAGAGATCTGTGCAGCAAATGCAATTCTACTACGGCAAAGCCACTTGCTAAACAAGAAGCAGCCACCCACCTGAAGAGTGACCGCAAACTCTAAGAGGCTGTGGGAATTATTCTCCTGAATCCACCTTATGAAGAAACAATGACATAGTTGTTTAAAGGCAAGGTAGTAGTAGTAATATATTAGTGTAGAACCAAAAATGTCATTTGTTTTACATTGTGGCCAATATTTAAACCCTGTACATACTAAATCTACCATTTCTTGCTTGAGAGTCAGCAAAAAAAGGTTTGGTCTCACTGGCTGAAATGACGGAGGAAGTAATATGAGTATGTGTTGTACTACCATTTATAGCCATAATTACCTTATGCCATTTTATCACCTAAAAAATTGAGTAAGTTTGTATATGACATAAATTAAATACTAAGGCACACCAATTAAGTAATATCCCCTGCAAGTAGTTCTAAAATACTTACATCTATACCAGCAAGATTTGGAGGTAAAAAAAAAAAAGAAATTTCCCCTATTAGGAATGTGGAGAGAAACATTGTGAAGAATAGGCTGATGCCATTAGATCTTGAAAATTTGCATGAAGAGTATTTAATACCATGATGCTATTTACTACATAAGAAAAACAAATTCTTTTTAAGAGTGACTGTTGCATATTTCCACAGAGTTTAGGAAAATCACACTAGTATTTGCATGTTCCCCCAATTCAAAAATGCTGCAGAAATAATTTAGCCTTTATTCTGGTTTGCACTGGCCTCAAGCACAGTCCTGTTCTGAAAGCAGCATATTGGAGGTAAGATCCATGACTGAGAACTGGAAGAATTTTGTCCGTAATGAATTGACTTAATTATTTCTTTCTGTCAGTGAGCAAAATCCAGTCTGGCAGAGAGGCAAAGCACAAAGTGTAAGTGCAATTCAATCCTACTTAAGACCTTTTTTGTTTGCACAGGAGTGGATTTAGTCACTGTGACTAGCAGGAGAGTGTATGCAACCACACAAAATCAAAGAGCAATAACTAACTTGAATGAAGAGGCAAACTTGCAATACAAGGAAGTCTCCAAGCTAGAGCTATAAATACCGGTTTTAGAGAACTGGTATTTATATTAGCTTTGCATCATCCCACTGCAGAGGGATTTATACTTTATATTTTTTAATAGTAGATGTAGCGTATCATATTCTGTAATATACAGTAAATTCAGTCAAGAAAATAATACGGTATCTGGTAATTTCCATATTCTGTGAGCGTTATCCTGAGGGATTTCTCATTATCTCTTTCATTCCCTACAAATCCTTCTAAGGACTGATTTTTCAGTTACTTTCAAGCTGAAGTATGTTGCCTTGCTTAAAGGTGCTCAGTCATCATTGTTAGAATACAACTTACTGACTAAAGACACTTACTAACTCCAGTGCAGATCCCTTGCTCAGCAAGCTGGAGCACAGTTGGAAGTCTGGCCAGAGACTGCTTGCTTGCTTATGGAGAAGTGGAGACATTTTTTCTTCCTTTGTAGACTGAACAATCACATTTGTAAGCACTCTCAAGCCTAAAAGCAGGAGAATAGATTTATAACAATAAACTAGAAGCGCAGATATGTTTCTGTCTAAGAATTCTAGGTACAGATTCAGTAGGTTATATATGTCCGTGCTTATTTTACTGCCTCTTTGGAGTTGCATACATGCAATTAAGCAATCTACTGGATAAAGGCTATCCACAACCCCACATATAAAAGCACAGTGGGCCTGATAATCAATTGGAGCAAGTCAGATATGTTGGAGCAAATCAACTATGATGATTTACAGTGATTGAGAGCCGGGCTCACTTATTTAAAGTCAATACATTAATTTAAAAATATGTGTGTTTGATTACTCCATGAGCTGTGGTTCAAACCAAAGATGAAATCTATTTTTTGATTATATAAATAATATTATGGCATAAAATCTGCCCCAAAGTTAAAATGTGTAAAAAAAAAATAAAAATCAAGAAAACTGTTAGCAAAGCCAAACATTCACTTAATGAATATACTGTTCAAAATACGACTTGACCATACTATATGTCCTGTACTATAATGATGAAAATCACTTTCAAACACTTCCAGTAATGTTGCTTTATTCTGTCTCATGTCACTAAAGGCATTCTGCATTTTTTAACATAAACGTAGCACTACAATCTCAAGATTTTTTTCATAGAATTGTATGTTTAAACTTATAACTATATTTTAAGTGTTTAAAAATGCTGTGAAGAGTTATTTGATTATTTATTAATTTGCTTCTAATGAAATATATAACTCTATTTTTTATTCCTAGTTCTATAGGTACTGATATTTATTTGCAAATATTACTTGTGTTTTCATTTTACTTCTTTGGCTGGAATGTTAACAGTAGCTTAGACACTGTGATCAACACACAGTCACTGAGAATTCAGGCAGAAACTACAACCACACCTGAAGTTTTATACCAATTTATCATTAAGAGCCCCTTACTTCTCTACAGCTGCCCTAACAGGTGTTTTGGATTCTGCAACTCTGGAAAATACCGTATTTTTATTCAAGGAAGAAACCAGTGACCACTCATACTTCCTATTTATTTAGCTAACTATTCCATACTTGTATCTTAGATACTTACTGATCCGGTTTTGGTATTCGGCCTGAGTATCTGAAATGAGCAGCTTCAATGACCTCAGTCCCCCCAGAGGAAGACGTTTGCGTACATGCTTACTCTTAGCCATTACCCGTGCTAAAAGTAGTATCTGCAAAGTACCTGACTTTGTTCAAGAAACTTCAGGTTCAGTTCAGGTATCTTTAAATTGGAGAGTCCTGATTAAACTACAGATGGATGAAATTCACAGCGTAGGGCATTACAAACTTCACGGTTTGCCAGCAGGAGCTTCATAAGGGACTGTGCTGCTTCTCAGTTAGCAGAATCCCCTACACCTATGTGGTGCGATCCCACGCTGCAGCTACATCTATTAAGGATTTCAGGAAATAGGTAGTTTTCTTAGGTACTTATTTAAAAATATTTGTATTATACAAAGTTCTCTTCTGCAGTTTAAAAATACACAATCTGTGCACATGAACTTATGAAAATCTTATGAAGCTTTCAAAATGTTTCCAGCCAGAAAGTTGTAGAATACATTGTTCATTAAAAAAAGGGAGAAAATCTTGATTGACAGACTAAGTGTAATTACATTAATGTAACAAGTGGCAATGATTTAATGAGACCCCTTGGTGGGACCCGGGACACACAAACCCCCTGCAAGAGAATTTTAAGGCGGCAATTGCTTTGCTCTCTCCATAGGTGTACGCCCATGTACACACAGTACTGGGATGTAGAAATTAAAAAGCCGATTTTTGTGAACTTCTGTTATTCACAGTGAACAAAAGCAAAAGAAGCTTGGCTTCAAAGCAGTGGTGGTTTAAGGGTGTAAGACCTGACCTTACTCTTCTGAGGGCTGGCAAAGCCCCTGTGCCATCTGTAGTTGAGCAGGGCAGGGTTGGGACAACACAGCTGAACTTCTGGCCTATGAGTTGCGGAAGATGTAAAAATATTTTAATAATACTTTTATTTTTATAATATAGTTTAGATTTATGACAAATGTAAATGTGTGTTTATAGCTCATTTTGTTTCTGTTACGCTTTGTGCTCTATTGAGATCTATTTATCTATGTTAACACACGTGACCTGAAGTGTACGCTGGTACCGCCAGCTCAGCTCACGCAGAGACGGAGCTCCACACCGCAAATAAACGCTACCAGAGGAAAGACCTTGTCGCCTTTCTCTGCCGCCCGGCACCGCCACATGCCGCCTGCCGCCGTGCAGCCCCGGGGCGGCCCCCGCCCCTCCACCGCGCCCCGCGCTACCGCCCCGCTGCTGGCCCCTCGCCGGAGGGGAGCTGGGACGGCACTGCCAGCGGCTCCCGCCGGCCGCGGCGCCTGCAGGGCCTGCGGGGTGCCCGCCAGCAGCCGGCTCGCTCGGCGGCACCTGCCGAAGCCCCAAACCACCCCGCGGCGCGGCCCCGCCCTCTGGCTACGGTGCCCAGCGCCGGCCCGCAGGAGCCGCGCTTTGCTTTCCCCCGCCGAGCGGGACGGGACGGGGCGGGCGGGACGGGAGGGCGGCGGCTGAAGGCGGCCTGGCCGGGCCCGGCCCAGCCCAGCAGGCCGGTTGTGCGGCGGTGCCGGCGTGGCGCTCTCGCTGGCCGCGCTGCGCCGGGTGTGTGTGTGACAGCGGAAGGAGCCGCTCCTTAAGCGCGCCTCGGGGAATACGAACGCCTCCATGTTCTGTGTCCGGTCGAGCAAGCTGGTGTTGCAGCGTGAATACGTTTCTTTGCGAGTTGCACAAACCTCATTAAAAACACAGTCTGAAGTAAACTCATGAAGATGGAAATGTTTAAGCTCGAATTTAGCTCTAAAGCAAAGTACTTGGGAGCACAACGTAACTTTTGTTGCCGACAGCTCAACGATAATTCCCGGCCATTAACACGCGGCCGGTGGCAGGTACCCCCGGAGCCGGGGGAGCTGTGCCGCGCTGGGGAGCAGAGCCCTGCCCGACTTACCGCACTCGCAGCCCCGCTCCAGCCGGGGGCCCTCCGTCGGGGACCGGCCAGGGGCTCAGGAGGCGCAGTGCTTCAGGGTACTACGGAGGTAGCTAGTACTGCAGAAGTTTGCTAGCCATACCTAAAGCTGCAGTGGTGTATCGCCCGCAAAAGAAGGTGTAGCTATTTTTTTCTGATTCATCACGAATTAAGGATTGGTGTAGACTATTTTCTGTTTATTAGGGAATGAGCAACAGTATTCCTCTGTTCTAATGCCTTCCAACTATAAAAGGATACATAATAAAAATTTCTGCCCAGCAAAATTATCTAAGGTTGCAAGATAAATCAAATTGCATGTGTGTGATCTAAAATATTCAAATAAGCTAAGTTGTGTGATTATAAAGGCTTTAGATCACATAGATGCATCCAAAAAAAGAAAGATATACTCAGTATCAGACAGCTCACTATTTGGTTGACACTGAAAACTTACAAAGAGCATGAATTAATGCAACCGGCAGCTCATTCAGATTCCCTTATTTGGGTTGCTATATCACTGCAATGTAACTGACAGGGACCGAGACCAGGCCTCAACCTACGGAAACTAGTAAGGGTGAGGGGTTTTTTTGATTTAGAGAGATGTGATCTCTTTCATCCATTTTATAAATTTGAATTAATGGTCAGAGATTGCCACTAAAGCTTTCTAGAAGCAGGAGGAGCTGTCTGATGAGGATGCCAGAACAGCAGCAGAAGCTGAAAGCATGCTGCTTCATGAACCAGGCTCCTTCCTCAGACATTTTCTGTAGAAGCTGAATTAAAATGCTCCGAATAGCTGTTACAGGTGGACACAAAGGAGGGGATGTCGTCCTCTATGTCAATGACCAGCTGGAGTGCATGGAGCTCTGCCTGGGGATGGCTGAGGAGCTGACTGAGAGCTTATGGGTCAAGATTAAAGGGAGGGCAGGGACAGGTGACATTATACTGGGGATCTGCAACAGGCTGCCCGAGCAGGAAGACTGAGCGGAGGAGGCCTTGTATAGACAGATAGGAGCAGCTTCATGTTCACAAGCCCTGGTCCTCATGGGGGACTTCAACCACCCTGCTATCTGTTTGAGGGACAACACAGCAGAGCACAAGCAATTCAGGAGGTTCCTGGAATGCATTGAAGACAACTTCCTTCTCCAAGTGATAGAGGAGCCAACGAGGAGAGATGCTATGCTGGACCTTGTTCTCACCGACAAGGAGGGGCTGGTGGGGAATGTGAAGCTCAAGGGCAGCCTTGGCTGCAGTGACCATGAAATGGTGGAGTTCAAGATCCTTAGGGTAGCAAGGAGGGTGCACAGTAAGCTTGCTACCCTGGATTTCAGAAGCGCAGACTTTGGCCTCTTCAGGGAACTGCTTGGTAGAATACCACAGGATACAGCCCTGGAGGGAAGAGAGGCCCAAGAAAGCTGGTTAATATTGAAGGATCACCTCCTTCAAGCTCAGGAGCAATGCATCCTGACAGAGTAAGTCAGGCAAAAATGCCAGGAGGCCTGCGGGGATGAACAAGGAGCTCCTGGACAAACTCAACATGAGAAGGAAGTCTACAGAGGGTGGAAGGAAGGACAGGTAGCCTGGGAGGAATACAGAGAAATTGTCTGAGCAGCTGGGGATCAAGTTAGGAAAGCCAAAGCCCTGATAGAATTAAGTCTGGCCAGGGACATCGAGGGCAGGAAGAAAAACTTCTATAGCTATGTCAGTGATAAAAGAAAGACTAGGGAAAATGTGGGCCCTCTCCAGAAGGAAACAGGAGAACTGGTTACCTGGGATATAGAGAAGGCTGAGGTACTCAATGACTTTTTTGCCTCAGTCTTCACACACAAGTTCTCCAGCCACACTGCCCAAGTTGCAGAAGGCAAAGGCAGGGGCTGGCAGAATGAGGAACCTACCACTGTAGGAAAGGATCAGGTTTGAGACCATGTAAAGAACTTGAAGGTGTACAAGTCTGTGGGACCTGATGAGATGCATCCACGGGTCCTGAGGGAACTGGTGGATGAAGTGCCTAAGCCACTGTCCATCATATTTGAGAAGTTGTGGCAGTGAAGCTCCCACTGACTGAAAAAAGGGAAATACAACCCCCATATTTAAAAAGGGAAAAAAAGGAGACTCAGGGAACTCCAGGCCAGTCAGTCTCACCTCTGTGCCTGGCAAGATCATGGATTGGATCCTCCTGGAAACTGTGCTAGGGCACAGGGGAAATAAGGAGGTGATTGGTGACAGCCAACCCATATGGCTTCACTAAGGGCAAGTCATGCCTGAGAAATTTGATGGCCTTCTATGACAGGGTTACAGTGTTGGTGGATAAGGGAAGAGCAACTGACGTCATCTACCTGGACTTGTGCAAAGCATTTGACACTGTCCTGCACGACATCCTTGTCTCTAAATTGGAGAGACATGGATTTGACAGATGGACCACTCGGTGGATAAGGAATTGGCTGGATGGTCACACTCGAAGAGTCACAGTCAGTGGCTCGATGTCTAAGTGGAGATCAGTGATGAGTGGTGTTCCTCAGGGGTCAGTATTGGGACCGGTGCTGTTTAACATCTTTGTTGGCAACACGGACAGTGGGATTGAGTGCACCCTCAGCAAGTTTGAAGACACCAAGCTTCATGGAGCAGTTGACATGATGGAGGGAAGGGAGGCCATCCAGAGGGATTTGGACAGGCTGAAGAGGTGAGCCCGTGCAAACCTCATGAAGTTCAACAAGGCCAAGTGCAAGGTCCTGCACCTGAGTCGGGGCAATCCCAAGCACAGATACAGGCTGGGAGATGAGTGGATCAAGGGCAGCCCTGCAGAGGAGGACTTGAGGGTGCTGGTGGATGAAAGATGGAATATGAGCCAGCAATGTGTGCTCACAGCCCAGAAAGCCAACTGTATCCTTGGCTGCATCAAAAGAAGTGTGGCCAGCAGGTCGAGGGAGGAGATTCTACCCCTCTGCTCTGCTCTGGTGAGACCCAACATGAAGTATTGCATGCAGCTCTGGGGCCCTCAGCATAAGACAGACATGGACCTGCTTGAGTGGGTCCAGAGGAGGGGCATGAAGATGATCAGGGGGCTGGAGCACCTCCCCTGTGATGACAAGCTGAGAGGGTTGGGGTTGTTCAGCTTGGAGAAGAGAAGGCTCTGGGGAGACCTTGTCATGACCTTCCAGTACTTAAAGGGGATCTACAGGAAAGGTGGGGAGGGACTCTTGATCAGGTAGTGTAGTGATAGGATGAGGGATAAGGGTTTCAGACTGAAAGAGGGGAGAGTTAGATTAGATATTAGGAAGAAATTCTTTACTGTGAGGGTGGTGAGGCACTGGAAGAGGTTGCCCAGAGAAGCTGTGGTTGCCCCCTCCGTGGCAGTGTTCAAGGCCAGGCTGGACGGGGCTTTGAGTGACCTGGTCTAGTGGGAGGTGTCCCTGCCTATGGCAGGGGGGTTGGAACTGGATGATCTTTATGTCCCTTCCAACCCAAATCATTCTATGATTCTAAGAAATGTTTGAGAAATATCGACCCTTGCAACTCATACAGGTACAGTGGCACCAGGATAGAGGAAGCAGGACCTCTAAGTGCCAAAATAACTGGTGTGTATCGGTCAGTACACTGTCTCAGCCTTAACACATCGCTGATAAAAACCTGAATGTTTGACTATACAGCAATCTGCTTCTGCCTTCTAAAACAAGTCAACAGAATAGGGTGAATTTAAAAAAAAAGTTAAATCTATGGAGGCGCAGGCAGAAGCACATGGCATTTCTGTGTTGCTGGAATTGCGTTATCAGCTAGTTCTCTTATTTCCCGGTTCTGGTTAATTTACAACAACACTGTACAATGTACTGTAATAAACCCAAAAAGCACCTCATGCATCTAAACAAATATGTGGGTTGAAAGAGGATTTTGTCCCTTCTGGTTTGATTCTTAGCTTCACAAAATCTCCAGTCTTTAACGTCCTGAAGAATTACTCTTTCAGCAGAAGCAAAATGAATTATGCGTCAATGAACAATTGGGTTATCAAGGTTGTTCACTTAATGTTCCAGCTGTTCTTTAGCACCATCTTAATGTTTATTGGAGATTTCTTTTGAAATTAGTCTTATTCCATGGTACTTACAAATAAATACATTGTGTTTGTTACAGTTGCTGTGCCAGTTAATAGCAAATGCAAGTACATAATGAATTTCTTGCCTTTTACTGCTAGAACTAGAAATGACAGAGGGTGGAGGCTTAAGTCAAAGGAGATCCATTAATGTAATAATAGTGAAGCCAGAGATTAAAGCTGATAGGATTTGTGGGGAGTTTTGTACAGCACTTAACTACATTAACATTGTTTCTTGCTCCTTGCCCTCATAAGTGCTAAAACTTAGATATACTCAGAGTTCACAGGAAACCCAGCAACTACAGTAGTGGCCACTGATTCTTTGCCCTTTTCCAGCTGTCCTGCATGCAGATGGACATCAGCTTACCCTGGAAGAGATACCAGACTGCAACACCGTAGAGCTGGTGGTCAATGGGGATACTCTAATTTGCTGCAATGTCAAGGACCTGGATTTTGGCAACTACGGAGTTTTATTCATTGCAGTCTCTTGCTGAAAGCTCTTCATTTTGAAAAGAGTGCTTCCTAAGGCATAAACAGCCCAGGTTCTGTCAACATTAACACTTTTAAGCTCTGCACTCCTTTATATTTGAGCCAGTTTTAACGGCACAGTCAGGAAGAGACGATGGTTTGGGAGTTAAGGCCATGCTTGGGAGAGCACACTTTGGGGCCTTCCCACATGCACCAGCACACAACCACAAATAAACCTGCTAGGTTTCAGTCCACAGAGGTATTAAGGCATCCTTTTGCTTTCAAAATAGCAAATATTTGTCTTTGCTTGGGCATTAGTTTCTTCGGGTTTTTTGTCTTCCCCTCCCTCATGAATGTACAAATTCATGTAGAACTGTGACTTGCATGTAGTTCTCATAATTTGATTTAAATTAAATTTCAAATAAAATTGAATTCTTTCAACTTTTTAAAAGTTTCCTATGTCAATAATTTCAAAGTCATTCATGGCTGATGATCAACATATACAGATTCATACAGATATGCTAATTCTGCTCTTCTCTTCTCTTGGCCACAATTGTCTCAGAGATTCACGCATCATTAGACACAGCTCAGAGGTACAGAGAGAAAGAAGTTGGCATAGCCATAAGGACAGGATTAAAGCTGAAGGGGTGTTAGCACAACTGATATTCCAGGTATCTCAAAAGTAATGCTGCTTTTCCTCTCTATCCGCCCCGCCCCCCAATAACTAGAGTATGAAGCTTGTTTTTTGCTCCTGATTTGTCTGTCAAGGTATACTCTCAACCTCAGCTTCTTTTGAAAAACACTTCTGTCCCTGGTAAATTGATCAGTTTGCAAATACTCATATGCCAGAATGCTGGTACCCAGAGCAATTTTCAGTTTGTCTCATAATTAGTTATGAAAGAAGGAAGTGGTTAGTCTTTGCATCCTGATGGAGTGAAGTGAACAAAGAAACACTGCATTTGTTGAGGGTCAGGAGTGCTGGGCAGCAAAGCTGCAGTTTCTAGTGCGGCTGCAGGAGGGAGAGGCTGCCCAGCATAAAACCAAAGACAAAGAAACCTATCACTCAGTATCTTCTATCAGCAGTAATCTGTAGGGAGATGGCTGCAGTTAAAAATATCCAAACCACATTTACAGTGATACTGATCTGACACAAAAGCATTGTCAAAATAACACTATCACTATGTCCAAATACAGTCCCTTTCCAATGACCTGTAGATGACAGAAGCATTAAAACACTATCCTTTAGTGAGAAAAAAATACTCATAGTTAAAGTTGAGTGAAGCAGAAACTGTATTGTCCTTTTAGAAGACCGAAACATTTTTGCTTTCTACAACTCTGATATACCAAGATTAGAAAGTGAGAACATTCAGACGGAACCATATTGAGATCAATACAATTAAGCTTGGCACAGGTAACAAAGGCACTTTCTGCAGCAGACACCCACACAGGCATCAGACTGGGGTTTCAGCATCTGCCCTGCTCCAGTTCTGCCCTGAACAGCAGTGAGTTAGTTCACACCTTGCTGTCACCCTGTAACTACTGAGCTGGCTGTCCTGCTCTACAGCCCAACTCCAGCCTCCTGCTCCAGTGCAGCCCTCAGCACAGGGACGGGCTTTAAAAATACCCATGCTACTGCATTTGTGAGTGAGTCATCAACAAATGGCTTTCTGCTCTGGCAGTAAATTGTTTACTGGCCTCTCAGGTAAGTGCAAATTAATTACACTCAGTTAGTTTAAATAATGTTAGTTCTGGGCAGAATTTACTCCCAAAAACAGAAGACTAAACTCCCCAGACTTCTTGAGCATGGAATGCTGTGAATGTCAATGGAAACCCTCCAGGCAGCTGAACTCACCAGTGTGACTAGTTTTGGTTTTTAAAAAAAGCTTTAGTTTTGCTGTGTTCAGTGCTCTCTGTAACATCACTCGGAGGACATTTCCAACATACCTCCAAATTAGAATGACAGTTTTGTAGGGAGCTATTAAGCCTTGATAGATCAATGGGTTTAGCTGGAATAAATACAAACAAGGAATACAAGACTTCAGGTCTGAAAGAGGAGCTGCAAACTTCAAGACAAGTATGGGTTGAGAACAACTGCCCTGACTTTGCTTTAGAGTAATATTATGACCAAATTGTGGAACACCAGAGACAGATGAGAAAAGATTTTTAATATGGCAGTGAAATATCTTCCAGTGAGATAAAAAAATTAGCTCCATCAGACATTTTGAACACAGCAGTCTAGAATGCATAAAGAGATCTCAGGCCCAGTTATTGTGCTTTTGTTACAGAAGGGAAAAACAAATACAAGTTTGAAGTAGCCCTTTCAGTTTGGTATCCATCCCCCAAACACTACCTGAGATTAGTTGCCATGGCACTAGCAGGCAGCTGGGTATTGAAAGGCACTGTAGTAGCCACTTGGACAAAGGCATTTAATTTTTTTGTATGTGAAATAACCACTTTTTTCCTCAAAGCCTCCCTCATTTTTAAGGGGATTATCTGCCCCACAGATAATCATGGCCATTTGAAAACTGAACCTAGCCTGCAAGTCCTCTCTACAGTGACTTTCATCCAAACTATTGTGATAAAGTCAAATCAGGAGGAAGAAAACAGCAGCAGCAAATTATTCCAGTAGTAACACCAACTAAATTGCTGTGCAGCTTTTATGGTTTGACTAATTGTCTCATTAAGACACATTTCTGATCACTGAAATGGATCTCAAGTATTATTAATCACTGATAAAATTCTACCACTAAGAGCCTCTCTCCCTCCTATCCTTGGCACTATTTGCAATGGAAAACACACAAAGGCTTCCGTTGATTGGAGCCTTGCTGCTGCACAGTTGGCAGTCAAACGGTACTAATGGCACAATAACACAATATAACTAAAATAGTTCGCCTTTTAGAGTAACAATCTCTTGTAACATGATTAAGCTCTATCATGTGCGTTTCCTTATGTTTTGCAAATGGCTCAAAAAATGTGTCAGTTTTTCCAGTAATTTTTTCAAAAGGTGAGGGAAAATAAAAAATCATTAACTATCAAGCAGCAAATTAACCACACTTGATACATTAAAAAAAGATGAAAACAATGCACCAAGCACGGGCTGCACAGCAGCATGGTTGTGTGGCACCCAGTCCACTCCCCCTTGCAGAACACACCTCCAAAGACCGAGTTTGTTGCATTTAATTGCAGACACTTTATTGAAGCAGTCAGTTTAGGAGCTGGCTTGCCCTAGGCTACCTCTGTAACTGATGGAGAGAGGCATCTCCACAGAGCAATTCAGATCTCTAAAAGAGATGAAGCTTTTTCCTCATGTGAGGAGTACATCTCAAAAGGAGCAAGCTGGCATTATCCAACACACGACTGATATGCTCTTTACATTCTCAGCAGACAGGAAGCTGTTGCACTTGGCCATCACTCCCAGTGGTTGCGCAAGCCATACATTGCAACAAAACATTTACCCTCACAAGGGCTGCAAGTGTTTATCCCATACATTATTGTATTAAAGTCAGCAGGCACTGAATTTTCAAGTAGCTTATTCTCAGAAGGCTAATGCAAAAGTGGCACAGCTATTGCTAGCAGAGAGGTACACTTCCATGGCGGCCAGACTGATCAAAAAAAAAATGTAAAGGCCTAGGAGCATTTTTGTGGAGATGGAAGTGGTGCATGGGAAGGAAATCACTCCATACAAATACTCAAGAAGAGTTGGAAAGGTCTGATTTTTTCTCAGAGAGGTTTTGCTCATTTTAAAGTGACTGTACAACGGTAATCATCAACTTCCCATGGGTGCACTTCTGATCATGCACTTGGAAAAACAAAGCAACATACAGCTGTTATCAGCACTGTTCTTGGAAAAGAGTTTAAACTTCATTAGAGGAACAAAGCTGAATTATTTTAATAGCTGTGTGCGTTTTTTTAATAAAAAATATCAATGATAGTATACATAGTTAAATTTTCTTCCTGTTCATTTTGCATATTGGTCGTCCAATAACATGGTATTAAACATGGCAGCACTAAGACCTTCCACACATCATTTTTACATATTAAGAGGAAATCTGTGGCAGATTTGCTTTACAGTCTGTAGAAAATCACTTCTCTATCTCCTTCATCTGAAATGGAGATAACAGCTTTGAGTCACAGAGATCTTGTGTTCCCTAAAACATTTTCCAATTCTCCAGTAAAAAAGTGCCGTACAACTAGTTGTATGGCTCTCCACAATTAGTGCAGGGAAATGCTTTATTCCAGTAACTGCCCCCCCCCCCCCCCCCCCGACCCCCCAGCTTAAAAGAAAGCAAAAAAAGTGATATTTCTGTTTCTAGCAGTTGCTGGCCAGATTTTTTTTTTGTTATTTTAAGGTATTTTTGTTTAAAATACTGAGAACATTCCCTATCAATGCCCACACACGTTATGAGTGGAAAAGAGCTCAAGAGAATACATGCTGGATTCTTCTGCTCTGTCAAGGACCATATTTACAAGATTCATAACTCAGTATAGGCTCATTCAGGTGAGAGACAAGATGCATTACTAATATAAGATGAATTTGAAATGTGGTCATTTACTTGCTACAACTTTCAGTTTTGACCAATTTTCTAGGGCAGTTTTAAGAAAGGACAGGGCTGTTCCACACCCACACGTAGGCACTATTCAGACACATAAATATTTGCTCACATACACGTGTATATCTCAATGTACGCAGGATCCGCCAAGGTCATACGAAGTAGAGCCGGAAACATTACAAATTAGTGGTCTTGGTCATAGGCTTTGGAATTAATTCTGGGGAACAGAATATGCTTACTTCCCTTTGGGCTTTGTTACAGAGACAGGTACCACGAAGTTACAAAGTTTTGCATAAACCTGTTGAGCTCATAATCGCACTTTGCGTAGCATGTCCCTGATTTTTTAATGCACGTAAATATCAGAATAGTGATGCTGAAGAGGAGGAAAAATTATTAATTTTTTTTTTTTGCTGACAGTCCCTGTGGAAGCTATTTATGTGCAGTCATATACTGGCGTGCATGCTCAGATATATTTTCCTGAAGCCTGTAGAGTTTTGTCTAAGCAAGCACTTCAGAATGTGTATGTGTAAATAAATAAAAGAATGTCTGTTTTATAATAAGAAGGGTGTACTGTGGTATAAATATTGCAGAGTGCATTAAATAAATATGGTCACATGTATCTATTAAATGAGCACATCGCAGGAGAAGTTAATTATCTAAGAGTGTAACTAGGAACCGTTTAGAACCACTGGAGATTAAGTTGCTTTATTTCTATTTATCTTTCCTTCTGAACAGGCAGTAGGTTGTTGCAATGAAGAGTCCCTAAGCAGCACAACGCTTCAGCTCTTCAGAAGCTCTAAGATGGCAGAGTTTTGTCAACAATAGTTTGAAGTTCTGATAAAACAAAAATTTCCCTCAAAGTAATATTGTGCAAAATATGCTGGCACAAAACGGTATTTAAGAGTAAAGGTGCAAAATATTTATGGTTCTTCTAATATCTTAAGCTGTTCAGGGGAAAGAAGACTTATATGGTAAGCATATATTTCTCTTATATACTGCACTCCAAAAAAAGCATACAGAGACCTCTTCAAAACTGACTGTTAGTGTCAGAGACTAATATCCCAGGAGTAATGCATAACTTTACTATATTAATTAGATTTCTTTTAGACTTGAAAAGCTATCGTGTTTCAGTCCACATGCAAAAACATCAATTCTGATGGAATTTGATTTTGCTTGAGCCATGAAATTAATGAAGGAAACTGTCCACTATTCATCCTATACTATATAATCAACATAGCAAACACTGTTTAGTTAAGAATATGTTTGTGCAAACCACTTTAGCACAAAGAACAACTGATGAAGAAGGATTTAATCACAGAAAATTCTTGAAAGCAAGACGAAGCCAATCCCTTTAATTTTCTTAAGTACTGCTTAAACCCTGTAATTAACATACCGTAATAAATATTTCATCTTTAACAAGCCTATGGGGAGAAGTTTGTTAAACATTTTTTTCTAGTCATGGGGAATTATGTACAGTCATTTTATCATGTTCTATATTAGACAGTTTTATGTTATCCTCTTTATTTTATCCACAGCAGTTGGAGAAATATACTCTTTCCTCAAATGTGAGGAAACACACTCTTTCTTCAAATATGTTTTGCTTTTTACTAATTAAGTTTACCATTGCAAAGTCCTGGCCAGTCACTTTACTTGACAGCCTCTGCTGTGGAACTGACTTATTACAGATGGGGGAGCTTTGCTGGAAAGCCCAGGAAGACTACCCAAGGCATCACTGCAGAAGTAGTCTCGCAACCGGGGCAAGGTCCTTTTGGGAGACTAGAGAGAAGCACCAAGGTCTCCTCTAACCTTCTAACATTGACCTGCACTTTTTCCTTTACCCCAGGTAGCATCACAGGTGCAGGGAGAAATCTATGAGAGCAGTAAACATCACTGCCCTTCAACCGAGTCCCCATGTGGACAGCTGTTATTCCACTGCAAGGCCAACTGAAATGTGGTCACTTAAACCACTGTTAAAACAAACCCATTATACTGGTAATGTCTAATGTCCATCCAGGGAAAATAATTGAGAGCCAAGCTGAGCTCCTACGTGGAGCTTCTTCACTTGTGATAGTCTGAGCACACCCTCCCTCCTGAAGGGGAGGAGAACATAATGCTGGCTGGGTATGCCATGGGCAGAAAGGTTCTCTGTGGTCCTTTATGAGAGTATCAGTGAATTTATGGGCTACTGAATAGGAAGGAAATATTTCTGCAACAGAAATTATATTTCAGTGTTTCATGCAACATTTTCAGTGAATACTACAATTGTTTTCCCCTCTAAACAAATTAGATCTCCATTTGCCGTTGACTGCATCACTTAAATATCACAAAGGAACTGCCTGATGCACTCATTAATAATTGAAAACTTTAAACAAATCTGTGAAACATTTTCAATCAAAGCTAAATCATCTCTAAAATATCATTTTTCCTGAATAAATTTTCCTTTTGTTCTTTTATTCCTTTTGGATAAGAGGCTACATTTTAAATAATGGCATTAAGAAAAGCACAAACTGACGTAAGAGTTGAGAAGTATCAGAAGTGGTTTCAACAGTTAAAAAAAAAAAAAACAAAATTAGAATGTAGTGAATATTCATCTGTTTCCTTCTTGCATGTATGTTGAATTTCTATTTCAGCATGCATGCTCTTTCCTGATATCTTACACCGATGATTAAGAAAATGCACCCACTTAATCTCTGTCCTTGTTCTGCATAAACATGAAGAAAAACCTTTAATAATAATTTTTTAATCAGCAGAGTCCCTCAAGTCAAGACTCTATTGCTACATAATTGGACTTTGCAGAACTACTAAATGACCAAAGGGAACAGGAAACATGCAAAACTTTTTGATCAGAGCCGACAGAAATCTGGAATGCCTTTTGCCATTTAAAGTTTCACATTGTAGTTATTCTACTCAGAATTACTCTCATCCACAAAAATATTTTTGGTCTGCTATAATGGTCAATGTTTTCATCAGCACCGAAAGGCTGTATGACAGGTACTGATCAAAGCTCCAAGACATGCAATCTTGGCCACAGGACATGGAGAAATGGAAGAGCAGCAGTCCAGTGTCTGTCCATCCCACCTGGGGATGACGACTGCAGCCTGGCAAAAGGCAGGTCATTCTTCACCTCCCCCCAGGGAAGGAGAATTGATTTTTAAAGAGTTTGTTTTGTTGATGTGTTTTTTTTAAAAAAACCTTGTATTTCTCTGCCATCTTTCACTCAAAGGTTTCCTCACTTTTCCAAAGAAACCTCATTGCCCTTGCACTGCAAGTGGCAGTATTTTATACCCCAAGCAGCTTTTGCCAGTGGCTTGCAGCAGAAATCCACAGCCATGCTGTGGGTTTTTTCTGTAAGTCTCATGAGCTCTGACAGTAATTGAAAGTATGGTGACCCCTGCACCCCGAGGGCAGGATGAGGCACCCCTACCCAGTTCCCACCAGCCCATAGAAAGTACAAGCAGCTGCGAGCCTGTGGCCCCCTTTCCCTCCTGAGCCTTTCCCAGCAGCCATCCCCAGCCTCCTTCGCCACAGTTTAACTCTGTAACTCCAATCCTTCCTACTGCAGAAATGGCCAGCAATGCCCCACAGTGGCCCATGCAGGGACCCCCTGCCCCACTGCGGGTACCCAGAGGCCCAGCCGCAGCGCTCCATTCTAGGAAAACAAGGTGAAATATTTGAAGTATTTAGGGGACAATGTCAAAGGAGATAGAAATGGGCCAGCTGGGACCAAAATCTGGGCTTTAATCAGCTAACCACAGGCAGCGTTTGCTTGGCCCCCACAAAGGCCAGTCCCAGCCGCCATAATTAAGTGTCACTTGTGCTGTGTAACTCACTAGCCTGGCAGGTGCCCTGACAGCACCCATGGCATCCCACAGCCCAGAGCCAACCCGAGGAGCTGCCTGTAAAATTAAAACATACTGAATTCACTAAACCATACACAAGACAATAGCAGACTTTTTTCTTCCATCTTTGACCAGACTGGTAAACTTTACAAAGATATTTCATCTGCTTTTAGGGATTTTCTGTCCTTACATGATTTTTTTAGTGTGCCTCTATTTTGGGCTTTAAACAATGTTCAGAGTCATCTGTGCCACTGGCAAAAAGCTAGGTCAAGCAACAATAGTCTGTGACACCTGCATAACATTAACAACAAACAAAAAGATTTTTTATATATATATATGTGCACATGCATATATGTGTGTGTAGAAAGAGCAGAGGTTCCCAAGCTTTCATTTTGTTATTATTAGCAGCAGCGGTTATTCCCAGCTCTGTATGAGAGGCAGTAGGTCTGCAGTTTGTGCACCAAGGTAAGAGCTACCAGAGCTCTCAAGACAGCAGCCAGACAGTCTGGCCAAAGGGTTCTTAAAAAACAAAACAAAACAAAACAAGAACAAAAAACCAAACAAACATCACCCCCCCAACACACACACTTTCATCTACTCAGTTCAAACAATGCACATACTTTCCTGTTTCTTGTCTAGTCTCATACCTTAATTTTTACCTCCTAGAACAAGCAGAATGGTTCCCTTTCCAGAGAACAGGTCTAGCAGATTGACTCCAGCTGTACCACAGGCAGAGCAAAAGTTTCGACCAAGCACACCCCTGCTGTTAGCACAGTTCATCAGGTAGCTACGAGGAAACAGAAATAATTCTGTGACAGAGCTCTTTGTCTTATCAAGTCTTTTGCTGTTGCAGGCATGCATGACACTGTATCTCACCCACAAATATGATGAAATAAATCAATTCTCACTTTTGCTGTTTCTTCCTTCTAAGTTACAAAGCCGTGATTTGAATTTCAGTGCAGACTATTTGCAGAAGAGGCCTATATAATACTTCAGTCCTTTTCAAATACTCTACAAAAATTAATTGACTGCTATTTAGTATGTAAAAAGGATTTAACTTGTGAGTTCTAACAAAGTATTTGTTTTCTGTGAGATCAGAGACATATTCTTAACCTGGTTTAAAGCTGCCATTACAGAAACTTGCATTCATTGTTGATAATGCACCACTTAATGTGGATCTATTTCAGAATGAGATTTTTATTCAAGCGGCCTTGTTGAAGAAAAGCAGCAGAATTCTGCAAATAAGTATAATCTGTGTATTTAGCAATTTATAATACTTTAGTAAGCTTTTGAACATTTACTATCTGAAAATGCAGGTGACAGGAAGAGTAATTCAACAGAAATGTATGTTGAGCCAACATGCTCAGAGAAATTCCGGTGTTTAGAAATTAGAGAAGTTAATTCCAGTCTAGTTCCAGTATTTTAAAAATTCTGTTTGAAATAGAATTGTGTTCACTTATTACTTAAAAAAAAATCAGATTAGAATAAAACAAAATATTCTAATACAACCTCAATGCTATTACTACTTTTAACCCAATGGTTTTGAATAATTATCTTTTTCTAGTCCAAACACTGTCTCCCTCACTGCTACTACATTTAAATAAGCCCCTATTGAGGAAACGAACAGAAAATGGAAAAATGAGCTGCCCTAGCACTCTTACAAATGAGATGCTAATGCCAGCACTCAAAGGAGAAACTGTCAAAAAGAACAGCCATAACAGAGAATTTCATTCTTAGACATTTTTATTTTATTAGGTTTTTTACATTCTTTGATAGCATTTTTATGCAACTATTATGCCACAATCTATAATACACAATGAAAATGGAAACCTGTCATTTACCACTTACATTTCTATGTTAATTTTGTCTTCTACCTCTGCATATGCTGTGGTGTAAGTGCATTTATCATATTTCATGCAGCACTGACCTGCCTTATGCAAACTGAAAATAAATGGTGCCAGCAATTTTTAGCTGCACTCAATTCTTGCCACAGAAACAAGCATTCATAAAAGCATTAAAATACTTCGAGTGATGGTCACTGCCTATCAGCTTAATGTTTTGAGCTATAGAAATGGACAGGAGACTATTTGCTGCTGTCAACTACAGTACTTTCCAAGTTGATTAGGTTTCAAAACACTGAATTAGCTTCAGTGTTTCAATGAGAGAAAAAGCCCAAGGCAACCAGCCTGATTTAAAAGGATGCTACTGAGTTTCACCAACATTAGACTAAGTTTGGTTCTGGATTCCATGGTAAGCACCTTACCACATCAATTTTATGCTCTGACAGAAGGATTATTTTTTTCATCATCATGTTGTCTCCAGGCCAAATAAAGAGACACCATAAGGCACACGTCTCTTTTTGGTAACCTGCTTGGACAAGTACTACCTGATCATAGCTAAAAGTTTTTAATACAGCTTTTTACTCTGATGAGACAAGAAGCTTTCCAGCATCACCTGACTCTTTATCAGGCATAAACTGTCAAGCCTTATTATGTTACAGACAATACAGCAGGGTAAAACTTACTGCCAAGAACACAAGTATGTCCCAGGAGCACGCTCAGGACAGGGAATTGGAGATGGGGGTGAAGGCTCAGCGATGTGTTTTCTAGTCACTTGTTATGATGTACCAAAGTGCCTGCTCAGCAGATCTAGCATAACCCTCCAGGCACTGCAGGGACACAGGGCACTCGTGCAGCTAGTTACTGCCTCCTGCTTCAACACAGGCAGGGACATTTGTCTGCATCCTACTACACCACATACTCTGTTAATTGAGCAGCTCCCTCTGCCAGCCAGCAGAAAGAAGGGAAGAAGTCTCCTGCCACTATGTAGTCTTGCATTGCAGAAATCTGTCACAAGGTTCACCCAGACCCAAATTCTGCTGCAGCAGAGGGAACAGGACTTCTGACAACACTAGTTCTTATATTAAGAGGGGAGAGGAAAGCTGTGCCCACTTGCTTTCTAGCACTGTGGAGGAAGCACAAGTAGTGGCATTCTGAGACCACTCCGCTGTGCAGTGCTTCCCAGGAAGCCAAGCACTATCTCCTTGGAGGAGAAACAACCCCTGCTGTTCTCTCCCCTCCAACACCTGCGTTACCTCAGCCACTTACACAGAGCCAGCTCTTGAGGCGGTTCACTTGTATGTCCACACTGAAAATATGTGGCAATTGATACCCTAATTGACAGGTAAACACCAACAACAGGTAAAAAAAAATCAATTACAAAACCACAGCATGTGCCTCTCTCAATCAGCAACTGCTGCTTGCTCACCTTCCTCTTAACATAAAAAAGGGTGACTGAATCAGGAGTTGCCACTTCAGAGTTGAATTAGTATCAGCAAGGAGACTGAGGCAGGGATTAGCACCAGACAAAGCAGAGAATTCACTACTTGTTGCACAAACACAGATTTCTCATCCAAACACAATCTTTTCACAGGTGCTACCAGGTCAAAGAGAAGCAGATCCTAGTAGTTTGGTAAAGGAAAGATTGTTCATCCAACATCTGGATGTTCACAGGACCCCACAGTTCTCTAGTGCCACAGAACATCAAAGCAGGCAGCCCAGGGAGTGGGATCAATTGGTGCTGTCACGTCTTACTTTTGAAGTCATTTGATACTGAATTCTCCTGCTGACCACCCAGTGCTCTGTCAACTGTGGTCTCGTGTAGACTTCCCTTCTCAGCTATCCCCAACAAACCTTTTCTAGAGCCCTTTTCCTTCTGCCTTCATCACCCTCCTCCACCTCATACCCAAGTGGTCCACACCACTTTTGCTATCACCCATAGTTTAGCAACTTTGTAATCTGACTCCCTACTTCCAGCCTCCTCCTCAAATCACTAGGCTACCTTACCGTATCTCCTTCCAACAACAACAGTCAGTACATTTCTCTACCTAAGTCATCTATCATATCAGCTCTTTGCTTTTTGGTTTCATTACTCCTCTCCAATGTAACTAGAAATAACTGTCAACTACTTTCCTTGTAACAACGCATCTTGTTTCCCTAGTGGCTCCAAAAGTGTGTAACTATCATGCTGCTCATGCCTGCTTTACTTACAGTAATTAGACAGTGCCCACAGACTGAAATTGGAACCTCACTGAGCCAGACACTGCATCCTGGGATAGGAGCCTCTTCTTATGCCAAAGAGGTCCCAAACTAAATAGACAAGTTACAAAAAACGGTGGAAGGTTAAGTTGGAATTATTTTTTTTCCTTACAAACTGAGGAGCAAGGTGCAGATTAATGAAGTCAGCTGTAGGATCATTTTATATGGTAAAGTAAAAATACATGATTTCCAGTATTTTTCCCCACTTTTTTCCTCTTTTGGATGCAGTGATTTGAGAGACTACTAGTCAGAGACAGGTAGGTGCCCTCCAGTTAGAATGTCTTTCCCTCAAAGGCCTCCAGGTTGAAAGCTGTATCCAAGAACCTTCTGAGCGATACCAGATGCGTGTTCTTGTTGCCTGTGGCAGCTGCAGCAGCAGGCTCTCGGCCAACATACCTTTGTGACAAAAAGAATTGGGCAGACAATGAGGTGAGAAGAGAGGCTATTTTGACACTAACAAGCATGAGAACATGCTGCTAAATGCCTTTAAGTTGGCCTGGCAGATTTGCACATTTAATCATCAATCTTTCTTAAATAAAAATAAAATAAATTGCACTATCAGTTATACCTTCTGGTCAGCTTCCCTCTCTTTTCCCCTTCCTGTCAATACTAAACTGTATTTTCTCCCCCCTCCCTCCCAGGGCAGCCAGCTACACTGTCTCATAATTAGACATCTTGCTTTTGGCAATGAAGACTCTCATTCCTCAGACAACTGCATGGGCAGATCCGAAAGTCAATCATCTAAAATAAATGCAAAGGTACCTGGACTGAGCTCTTACAACAACTATTTCCTCCAGAAACCTAATATTTGGAGTGAAATTCTTAAAAAAGACAGAATCTTAGACAGCAAAAGAGAAAAACCCAGGAGAGCTAAGTGCTGTGCTAAGTGGCAATAAATATAGAGCTAGCTGCTACTGATTTTCTTTTAGAGCGACAAAGAAGAGCAAGATGTGCATGATGTATTTGAGAAACAGTTGTCTAGACTTTTCCCCTCCTTCACCCAAAAACCCTAATTCAGAGGTTTTGATTTGTGAAGAACCTGACTTCCCCATGAATAACATCTTCAAACCAAAAACAAATTTTAAAACATCCCAGGAGAGCAAATTTATTTAAATTATTTAAAGTCTCATACCATATAGGTCGAGCGTGGTTCACAATAGTGCGGAAACGAGGTTTGACATAATCATAATATCCACTGTTTTTGTGTTCCTCCTGACACCAAACTAGATCAGCACCTGGATACTTCTCAAGTTCTTCTTTTAGCAAGTCAAAGGGGAATGGTGATATCTGGAAAGAGAGGGTAATAGCTGGCAAACCTTTATCTTACATGATGTTAGCCCATGGTAGGAAAGCCTTTTACCTATCGGGTATTACAGCCAGCCATTGTAACTAACCATTTAGTACCTAATATAATTACTATATGTTCTTTAAAGTGACTCATATTTCTTTAATTGATTTCATGCTGTCGGAAGCGATCACACATATTTTATAGTTGCACCAGTATAAACACAAGTAGGTCATAGCTCCTGCATTCCTACAGTTTTTCTAGTGAAGTAGCTGTGACAGTACAAGTCCTTAACTAGTGAATGACAATATAGGTGCAAAGTGTAACATTCACAACATTTAAACCTAGCAGATCGGATATACAAATGTAAGGTGCCATCATATTGTAACCTTCACTTCATTATGTTGTTCTGGAAAAGCTTTCTGGATCTTATTGTCCAATGTGCTACTGATGTTCTTCTCCACAAGGCCATGAAGGACTAGATATGCCTTCTAAGGTGCAAAGTGCTAAAAAAAATCCTTTCTGGCAAGCAATATCTATTTAAAAGCAGAGGAACCCCTGCTGAAAAGTCTTCCCAAGGGCCCTGTCTTCTGAGGATCAGGGAGCTCACCTGTTCAAGTCTGGTTATAGCTACTTCTTTTTCCAGGTCTTGATTCTTTCTCTCTTTCACAAGATCATAGTATACTTTTCCTGTGCAGAAAATCACTCGCTTGACCTCATGTGGTGCATGAGCTGCTAGCCCGTTCTCAGGAATCACACGTTGGAAAGTGGTACCTAGTTAGACCACAAATTAGAAATTAGAAAAGTGGTCTCAGTGGAACTGACATGATAATAAAGCAGCCCAAGAAACAGTCCTTTACTGAGCAAGCAGCAGGTTGCAATGGTCATGGGGTTCTGCTGCCTCTCTATCCCTACTTTTCAGACCAGGAATTCTGCTAAAGTGACTTTTAGCAGTTTGGTTTCAAGACACCAAAAGACTGTCAATAATCGACTCTTTCACACTTAACAGACAGAAACATATTAACAGTGGATTCTTTTTTTAGTTTTGTCTTGTGCATAACACCTTCAATTTTAAATTGACTGGATGTGCTTCCAGGTTTTTCTCAGAGAATTACCTGCAATATTGTTTCTTCTTTCCAAGATGATCTCAACCATGTAACATTAATATAGGTTTAGGAAATTTTAGAAAATTTTTATATAAAAGCACAGCACATATTCATAATGCAACTAAATCTGGAAACTGCAGAAATATTTACACAAGCACACACATTACTGCCATATATTTATGTGATTTAAACCGCTGTTTGAAAGCTATAACGGCATTAGCCAAAGAAAGAATTAGCAAAATACTGAGCCTTACGTGTACATGATACGATATAATTTCAGATGCTTATCCTCACTGCTAGATATCTTTTGCCCTGTGATATCATCACCCAGGAGAACAATTTGCTTAGGATACATGAAACTGGAAAAGGGACTTGATGGTCTAAAAGATCCCTTTCTTTGGTCTCATATGATTGATTAGATCCATTCCCACATTAACCAACTGCAAGGTAGCAGACAGCAGCATAACCTCACGGTCTGAATCAGCACACCCACTTACCAGGAGAATAAGCTCCTGTTTGAACCATTTATCTTAGAGGGAGAAAAGCAGCAGCACAAACACATGAAAGAGGAACTGATTTATGTCAGAATTATCCTGTCTTGCTGAACAGCAGAATTCATCACTGAAAAAGACTGAATCTGCGCTTCATTGGGTCAGCTGGAATCAGTCTTCCTCTCCTTCTCAGCTTTTCGTTAAAAACAGAGCAAACAGAATTAGCCGAGAGTCAGCAATACTTTACTACTTGCTGTCCTCTTCAGTGGGAACACAAAAGTATCTCAGAATTCAATGTTAATTAGGAATCTGGCCACTATTGAGGGTTAGCCCAAAGTAGACAGGACTCCCAAGACAAAGTGACAAACCACAATCCCTACAGAATTTCTAATCTGGCTCATTCTACAAAGCTTTTAAACAGTAATCAAAACCAGCAAATGTCTGTGTTTGAGAAGCAAACTTTACTCACAAAAAGGAGATAACGCAGTATTTAAGCATGTTTATACACTGTAACTTGCTTTTAAAAAACACGAGCAGTTACTCTTTTCTGACAGCAGTCAAGACACCCACTAGAACTGGAGACAGACCACCGCACCTATGCACACTCTCTCAGTCTGAACAATCACTTTAATCACTCACTACATTTCACTGCATTTCCTCATGCCACTCTAGCATGTTCTAACGAGTGCATGGCAAGATGAATCACTCCAGCTTTTGGTATTATCTTTGCAGTCACTGTGTATCTCTTGGTGCTGATGGCATACCAACAACAGCTAGGGTGGTAGCCTACAGCTCTGAACTCACACTTTAGATCACTGGTGTGACATGGCAGCCCCAGAACTGAGTATTTTAAAAAGAAATGGGCCCCTCATTCTTCCAAATGGGCACAGTGTTATTACAACCTATCCCTCACATTGGTGGGGAGCAGTACAAAGAACAATTCTGTTTTCATATGAAGAGAAAAAAAAGCAGAGGGACTTGATAGACTATTGAGGGGAACATTGCTGCAGAGAAGTGAATGCAGTTTCCACTGCCTTTAAGATTAATGGCTGGTTACAAGATAACCCTGTTAAAAGTAAGAAACCACACTTCAGGCAGACTTTTCAGCAAAAGTCCATGCTAGATCTCACTACAACAGCTCCACAGAAATGACACCAAAGGAAAAGGTGAACTCTCCAGACTAGATTCCCTTCTTCACAGCCTTACATGCGACTTGTCCATCATAACTCTTTGCCCGTAATACAGTAATGTGACCTACCAGACACCATTTCATCAAAACTGGATTTAGCTTCTGGATGCCTCAGCAGTGACTTCGGTGTCAAAATAATCAGCTGTAAGACAGAAGTTTTTCCACACTCAGGAGCTGATTTATCTACATTATTACATGCAACATTTGTAACACTGTTCATACAAAAACCACAAACTGAATACGCTACAGATCAAATTAATGTGAATAGCAAACACAGTAAATTATTTTTTCCTGATTCAAAAGCCTAGCAAGTCTCAAAATTATTCAAAAGATTTGGGTAGTCCACTCCCTTTAAAGGTTCTCAAGAAACCATTGCTTATGCTTCTTTTTGAGAACAAAAATCAAATCACAGGCTATGAACCAGTAAAACATTCAACAGTTGTATCTTAAGTTTTTGAAGTTCCAGCAATTAGACATGCAGATTATAGTTATGTAACCTGTTAGCTACATAGTGTCTTGACAAGCTCATCTGAAGGTCTGCACATCCAGAAGGAAGTAAAGCTGAAAATCAAGTTTTAGACGCATAGTCAGAGCTGAGTTTCATGCCATCAAATCAGCGACTTCAACTTGTGTTCAGTTAAGGTTTTTCACCAACAATTCTTGTTCTTTTCAGCAGTATGTCACATGCAAACAAAGACCCCTCTTTAGGTAAGGACTAATATACCTAGGATAACCAAGTACATTAGAGTAACTACCGGTTTTCTGAATGGCAGCAAGATCTGTCTTCTGAGGACGTGAAAGTAATTGGCTGGAGTTGAACAATTCACCACAATCCAGTTGCATTCATACAGCTGGGAAACTTCAAATTGCTCACTGAACTCCTGAGAGAGACATTAAAGGCGTTAGAAAAATGTCTAAAAGATCAGAAGAAGAGGCTTGAAAGCCATCCTTCTATTTCTGACTCTCAGCAACTCCCTTCCTCAAAACACTTAATTAGCAGATCTCTGCCGAGATTATATTATTAGCTAGGGAAGCATCCCTACAAATCATTCTCTTCTGTCCTAAAAATGTATGCAAATAAATGCAAAAAGCTTCCATTAATTTCAGCAAGCTGGGAAGTCCAGGAAGGAAGGGTGAGGAGGACTACGACTTCTATTTTGTGTCTTCCACCTACTGAACACCTTTGAAAGAATCTTAAAACTATAATTAATTTTTTGAGTGTATAGTTAACTCTCTCTCTTTCACCCATTTTTTGATAAGTGTCCTCCCTCTTATACTATTTTAATACATAAATTTCATGTTTTATATTTATGTATTTTATGAATATAGGGGGGGTTTACCATATCTACGTATATTAGGTATATTAGGTAAGCATATATATAGGTATAGGTACAATAATTTCATTACAGATTGGTACAGCATCTAACATGAGTTCCTGGTCCATGATTTGAGCTCCTACCTTCTATGATAAAATTTGTAACTCGCTTATTACATGCAATTGACAGTGCTTAAACGTAGTCAATCATACAGGTCTTTATTCTGCCAGTACACTGTCAAAAATCACTTTTAGATGAGGAGGAACATGGCTTTGGAACTATTATGGCCCCAAGGGTAACAAACTCAGGGCCAAAACTGACACACTAATTTTATTTTGCCTTTTTTTTTTTTTTTTTTTTTTTTTTTTTTTTAAGTGGTGGGCTTTTCAATTAATGTATAACAGTGTTTCTTAGGAAATCTACAGTGGGGAAGTGGATGCCCAGTATCCTGTAGAGCTATGTACTTTATCTGTAGAAATGAATGGCCAGTGTATGAAGATCTTAGCTGAATCAAATTTAGAAGTTGTTTATTTTTATGCTCCCAGCAGTATAATTTAGCTCCACTGCAAAAAGCCAGGAATAGTCTCACTTGGCCTCCTTTAGAAATTAGCTAGACACACCTATTTGCAGTACACACAGCAATATAAACAAGCAGAATCACTGTCCCTGAAGAACATTACTGGGATCAAGTTAATATTACACCAAGTCTTGAAGCTAAATCTAGCTAAAAGGATGCTTCTTACCAAAAAAAAAAAAAATCTGAGAGGAAAAAAAAAAGGACATGGCCTTTGATAAAGCTACTTACTGGATAAGCATCAGAATCATCATTGCTCATCTGCAGAAACCTCTCAGGCCTGGCTGATGAATGCTCTGGACCCTGGTAAAGGTATCATTTAAAACAACATTAAAAAGCCGAATCAGCAGTTAGATATCAGTCTAGGTCACTCACTGCATAACTATCATAGAATCATAGAATGGTTTGGGTTGGAAGGGACCTCAAAGATCATCTAGTTCCAACCCCCCTGCCATGGCAGGAACACCTCCCACTAGACCAGGTTGATCAAGTCTCCATCCTACCTGGTCTTGAACACTGCCAGGGATGGAGCATCCACAACTTCCTTAGGCAACCTGTTCCAGTGTCTCACCACCCTCAGGGTGAAGAACTTCTTCCTTATATCTAGTCTAAACCTGCCCTCTCCCAGCTTCCAACCATTACCCCATGTCCTATCACTGCAGGCCCTTGTAAAAAGTCCCTCCCCAGCCTTCTTGTAGGCCCCCTTCAGGTAGTGGAAGGCCGCTATAAGGTCTCCCCAGAGCCTTCTCTTTTCCATGCTGAACAAGCCCAACTCTGTCAGCCTGTCCTTGTAGGAAAGGTGTTGCATCCCTCTGACCTCTTGGTAGCCCTCCTCTGGACTTGCTCCAACAGCTCCATGTCTTTCTTGTGTTGGGGACAGTACCTCCTGTCACCCTGGCAGCTCTGCACCAGGATGCACACCCAACCCTCCCAGCCAAAGGCATCAACGGCAGCAGCAGTGAAAAGACAGGACACACCACAGAACTGGAATTTGTTGTCTTTCCATAAACTGTTTTCATAGGAGAAGATTAAGTTTCACATGGATTTACAATGCTTTTACCAGCTGCAAGTCATTTCTAGCCTCAGTATAGCTGCACAACAAAGACCAGTGAAAGGGCAGTAAGTGCATGTGGGCACAAGAACGACCTTGCTAATGCAGGGCAAAAAGGAGCAGGAGGAATGTCAGAAAGAGAAACACTGTGTGCCTCAGTGCACTGCAGTGACTCACTCTTCTTTGGGCCAAACTGCACTTGCATGCTGAACAGGAGCAAACACAAAGTGAACTGTTGACTATCTTTGCTATATTAGCAACAAAAGCAGACTCAGGATCTTTCTCCTACCATTGTTCACTGTTCAATGTAGGACAAAATAACCTAGATGAATGCTTCAGCTGAAATGGATCAAAATACATGTACACATTATCTGTCAAACTAACCTGTGATTAATTTCTGCCTCCTCAGGAGGTATTTTACATTCTATCAAAGTACTCAACACTCACATCCACTGTCACACTAGCAGTACCCAAGGTAATTTCTTCTAGTGCACAAACATTGTTAGATCCATTTTACACTAGCAAAACATGCATGCTGGTCACAGACAATATCAGGAACAAGGAGTGTAAGAGAATCTGTTATCTTCCCTCTCTGTCCTTGTTTATAAAGGATGAGAGAAAGCTCTGAGGAGTATGAGGATGCAGTGTGCTGCTTTTATTTATTGCTAATGCTGGCAGCCTTTGCCTGTTCAAGGGACAGTTACTGTTAGGAAGGACTTTCATTTTGGAGACAGTTGCAAAGTATTTTAACCTGAAGACATAGACTATTACACCTCTCAAATCTCTTCACAGCTCCTAAGCTAGCAATGTTCATGAAGAGTTTTTTTCTTTATATGGCCATCTTTCATCATAACTTCCTCTGTTGAAACCTTAACATATGATCTCCAAAATCACTCATATTTTGACAGCTAGTAGTCCACCTTGATTCAACACATCATCCTCCCTAATTCCAAGTGCAGGATTGCACAGACTAAGGGAATTCAAAGGAGAAAACACTCCAGTGGCAACAAAGGAGTAACACAAACAGCCAAGAACTGTGCCTTGTATAATTACTCTTTTGAAGTTTGTCTCCACTTTTGAGGTGCCAAATAAGATGGCCATAGATGGGTAAGGGCTTGAGAACAAGAAGCAAACCTGCGCAAAACTATGGGGCACAGTAACAGTCCAATATTGCAGTACTCTGCTGTAAACATCTATTTGCTGTAAATCAAACCCCACACCAAGTACAACCTATATGTGCACAAACATAGTGGTTCACAAGCACACTGAATTCAGTACACTGGAAACAGAGATGTTACTAGCAAATAATTACAGGAGAGACACGTGAGGCTTCCCTAATGTACACACATATGCTGCCCCAGCAACAACCTCAATCCAGAGCCTCAATGTTCATATCCATCTTTGATTTCTCTGCTGACACTGCCAGTCAGATTGCCAGCAACTGCTGCGTGGGATGGGGTAGAGTTTACTTCTGCTGTGACCACCTATCCAGTGAGACCTATACTGAATCCATTAGCTATTTTCAGATGAGTCCCCAAGGAGCCATTAGGCAGCAGAGTCTTTCAATCACAGCCAACTTGCCTGTGAATGCATGACCTAGAGGTGAAGGGATCCATATCCCATTACAAATACTTCCCCAAATCATTCTGTCCCAAACACTGTAGTTACAGAGAGAATAACACTCCTGTAATGGAAAGCTCCTCTGGGAAGATAATGGATTTCAACAGCCTGGTGTGATTCTTAAATATTCCGAAAATACGTGACACTAGTAGCAAAATAAGCATTTCAGAAGATCTGGGAAAATCTTAGCTGCCAAGTGGCTAAGAGAAAAGAAAGATTAACTGTATTGCAAGTAGCAGAGAACGAGCTCCCTTCAGCTGAGTGCTTCCTTGCAGAGGACCACACCTCCTGCTGAGCACACATTCAGGCTGTCCCTCAGTATTAATTTAAAAAAAAATTAATTTATCAAAACTCTTGTGAACAGCATCAGACCCTTTATTCTTTATGCACAAATGGGTATGGAAAGCCATTCATAAGACATGAATGCACCCCAGTATATCAGGACGGGATTATAATTGAATGGAAATGAACTAAACTGTTTGTGAGAATGGAAATGACGCAGTTTGTAGTGAAAGGGTCTAAAGCATTTCTACAGATGGAGATTAACACTGTGGCACATACTATGCTTTTCTTAATAGAAAACTAGAAACATATATGCATCAATTCATAAATGTTAATACATTTGAAAAGGAGAAAATTAACCTAGCCTGACACGATGTTCATGTAACCTTTAAAAATAATTTAAAAGATTTGAAGAACAATTCTACTGTTGTTATGAACTCCATATAATATTGTATACAGAGCATGCCCATGCCCTTTCCCTCTAAGACACTCTCTAGTTCCTCCTACTAGCCACCAAAGACAGTCAACAGCTAGTGGAAATATTTCCCTTTTCAGAAAACGGGAAATTTCTTATTATATAAAAGTTACCCTATGTCAATGATTTTTGAAGTAGTTTTAAAGTTGTTTCCTATTATTTCATTGCAAGAGAATTTAGTGCAGTTTACACAGACATACTTCATGCAAAATAAAACCAAGCAAGTACTGCTAAACACTAATTTCTTTTTTCCTGCACACTAAGAATCCAGCTTTCTAGGGAAAGAAGGCAGTGTCTTAGGGAAAGATACAAAAAAAGACAGAGAAAAAAGAAAACAAATGGGGGAAGAGTGGTACATGTCATTAAGAAGGACACCAAGCTAAGAGCTCAGAAATATTTCTCAGGTTTTTTTGGTTCTCACCAACCAATCTATCCCCATTCTTTTCTGAAGCAGTCCAGGATGTTAAACAGTGCCTTCCTCCCCCTGGCTTCATATCACCATTAGATCCCCAAGACACCTTTGGCTTTTACAGCCACAGAGGAAGGCATGGCAGCCAGCATTTCCCTCCCACACACGCCAGTCAGCGGCCCTCACCATTCCTTCCATTCCATGTGGCAAGAGCAGGACGATCCCATTGTGACGAACCCACTTGGCCTGGCCGGAGCTGATGAACTGGTCTATTATACACTGTGCTGTGTTGTGGAAGTCACCAAATTGGGCCTCCCAGCACACCAGGGCATTGGGACTCGCCATAGCGAAGCCAAGTTCAAAACCTGAGAACCAAACAAGCAGGAGAATTAGAAAAGAAACAGACTTGCTGAGAATTCAGTCCATTTCTTTTTTTTTAAAAAAAAAAAAAGAAAAAAAAGAAAACAAAAACCAAAATGAGAGCATGAACTGGATTTTTGTAACCCTGTTACAAACATGCAGTTTTCAGTAGCACCATTTCCATCAGAAAGATTAACAAATAACATTTTTCCAACCCTGAGTCCAACCCTTCAAACTTTTCTTCAAACATTTAAATATCATAAGAGTTTTTAAATGAGAACTAAAACACCTCCCTCATCTCAGACTTCTGTGTGACATTTTCCCAAGAGCTCACTGAGGTAGGTACCATCTTTTCATGCAAAAATCCACTTATAGTTCAAGAAGCTACTTGATCGTTTTATTTCTTACACAGCCCTACACAACATTTTCCTTTTTTTTTTTTTCTCCCCCTCTTATATGCAGGTGCTGAACAAAATTATTGGTGACATCAATCTTCAGTCTGTAGGCAGGATCATAGCCTTCAGATCAAAAAAGCTTGAACATAATAGGTGCATGGGAGACACATCTGGGACTTGGGTAAACAATCCTTTCTTTGGCAGGGTTAAGGACCCTTTAGGTCTCTGCCTCAGTGGCAGAGAGACCAGAAGGGCTGTTCATGGGGAGGAGCACTTCACTACTTCAGCTAATGAAAACAAAACGTAACCTTCTCCTTCTCCACTCTGTGTCAAAGATTTCAGGTGGTTTACAGTAGCAGGTAGGCACAGAAATTTCCCTAAACATGTGCTGTTTGAACTGTAAATTCATCAACTCCATACAGAGCAGAAGGGCCACACAATCCCACTTTCTCAGCCACAGCAGGTTAAAGCAGCAGGACAAACGTACAGCAGCAGCTTGGCTGACAGCAGCTCAGGTGTGCCGCACCAAGCAAGCCAGGCAGCTTGTTGTCTGCTCTTAAAACTTGTCAAGGCCCAAACATAACTGAAGGCTCTCAACAGGCTCCATGAATATCTTTTAAAAGGCAGAAACAAATTATTGCTCTCACTGAGAGACTTGCTGTGGTACGATAAAGCCCTAGCTCTACAACAGGACCTGGAGAGATGATTGGGAAAGACAGAAAAGAAACCTAAACTGCTACTGCAACGTAAGCTAGGTAATTGATTCCTAGCTTCCTAATTGTAGTAGCTCTGCAAAGGCAAACCAGAAAACTACAAAGGTGTTTGCATGCGCTACACGGCCTCTGCTGTGTATCTTTAAAAAAAAATGCAGAATTTTGTGTCAAGTCAGAACATTAAAACCTAGCTATGTGCACTGTACCTGTCTCAGTTTTAAATTTAAGGTATTCTTCTATACCACGATCCATAGTGAACACCTAAATGTACCTAATAATATAAAAATATATTTGATCTTATATTTTCCTCTGACACTTTGATATAGCTAAGCCTGGAGTGCTGAGCAAATACCAGTACTCATGTTCTACACCTATAGTTTGGAATGATTAAAACCAAAAAAGTAAAACCTCTCAGTAAAAAACAGTGCTACGTAGCACTGCCCTGGAGGTTCTGACTGAGGAAAAACTGATTCAATACACAAAGAGAATAAATATTTGATGGATAAATATGTTTTATGTTGAAGATTTTAAGTTCTGCCAGCATATAAAGATCTGCTTTCAACTGCAGAACTGCAACATAGGAACACTCTCATTGAAGGTTACCCCGCATAGATTTGCTGTGGTAAAATTTTATTTAAAAAGCTAAGATAATGAGTTGTAACAGTTTCCTGAGTAATTGCAAGACTGTAAAAAAAACTCAGAGTGAGCTAACAGACTCATATGGATTTCTCACCTCTTTCCAGCTTCTTTATTTTAAGATCTGCACATGTAACCTAAGTTGCAGAGAGTCCCATCCTGCTACCGCTGATCTACACTGAAGTCACCTTCATGGTTTTGTTATGTGTAAGTCACCCTAATTTCCATTTTTGCCTAGTTTCTGTACTGTGACACAGTAGCCACTCAAATGCTATTCAACGATATAGGCTTGATAGCAAAACCAGCTTAGGCAAAAATGAACAGTTTCCAGTAACAAAATATCTGTACTGCTTAATTTGTCCCACTACCCCCCAGCTTTGCCCCACCTCCAAAGTCACAAGAGTAGCGTACATTTCATTAAGACAGAAATGTGCCTAAGACTGACATTTGGGATGCAGACAGAAACCAGTTCATGTCTGAGAGGACGGTACACTTATGCAGATACTATGCCTTCATTTGAGTTTCTCCTTTTTTAACTTGCAGAAATTCTCAGGAGTACAGAACGAAAATTCCAATCTGTAAACACTCATGTTGTGGATAGTATTTCCTAGACCCAAAGGTGGCTATGACCCCAAATATAATCATAAGTCAAGTACCTAACACGCCTCCTAAATATTGTATATCAGTTTTGTGATCACCAATATTTAGTAAACTACAGTAAACTGTTGCGAAGCCATGATAAAATCCAAAGCCATTGGAACTATAGTTTCTGACTCTGACCAAATCCATTATACAACTCTTTAATTAGAAAAGTTTCAGGAACTTCAAAAAACTCAGGCTTCCTGGAAGAGACAAGCTCATCATCTTGACATTCTCCACATGCAGAAGGCTACTGCTACAGGGTCACCAGCAAGCGATAGCTGACATCTCATACTTATCATTTGTGATTTACACCCTGGTGACTGGAAGCTGCAGTCCCTCTAGGAACGTCTCCCTTTGTGGGATTCAGTGGATAAGAGAATTACTTCAAAGAGAACTAGAATACCAAAAAACTCGATAAGCAATAATAGAAAAATACTTAAAATACCTTTAAGACAGCCTGGCATTCCAAGTATTAAAAAAATTTAATATATTATGAGATAAAAGAGAACCATATGTGGCACATACAGCATACGAGTTATCTTAATGTTATCAGTGCAAGGTAATTCACATAGCTGTGGAGGAAGATTTCAGGATCAAGTCAAACCTATTCAAACCTTCTTTGTCCTTTTCCAGTTTTGTTCAACTTTTACTTTATGCTCACTATCAGAGAGATACTCAGAGCTCTAAGCTAAGATTGAGTTCTTAGTGTCCTGGATGTCAGAAGCATACACAAGCAGTTCTTTCCCTGAAAGTTCTACTGTCATACTGGGAGGGGGGAAAGGAGAAAAAGGGAAAGGGAAAGGAGAAAAAGGGAAAGGGAAAGGAGAAAAAGGGAAAGGGAAAGGAGAAAAAGGGAAAGGGAAAGGAGAAAAAGGGAAAGGGAAAGGAGAAAAAGGGAAAGGGAAAGGAGAAAAAGGGAAAGGGAAAGGAGAAAAAGGGAAAGGGAAAGGAGAAAAAGGGAAAGGGAAAGGAGAAAAAGGGAAAGGGAAAGGAGAAAAAGGGAAAGGGAAAGGAGAAAAAGGGAAAGGGAAAGGAGAAAAAGGGAAAGGGAAAGGAGAAAAAGGGAAAAAAGTGTGAAGCACAAGCATTTCCACCAAAAAATTAAAAAAAAATTGAGAACTAATGAGCATGTGGTTCTAGAAAGTTTAAACTAACTTGTCCAGTTCCACAAGGAAAACCCTCAACAAAACTAGTGAGATTAGTCATGTATCAAGCAAGTCTCTCTGTAACACTAACTACAAGAACATCCTTCCAATACCTGACATGAAGTTTTGACATAGGTCATCTATGCATGAAAGTGAAATTGCTTTAGCTTAACTTGATGACTACAGCTAAATCGGGACTACAGGATTTCTTCTTCTGCTCCAGGAACAGGCTCCTCAGTCAATGTCATTACACAAAATTTCCTGGAAGGTTAGTAGAGGGACAACTGCAGGACAAATTAACTGCATAAGAGAAAAAGCAACAAGTGAAATTGTTTATTCACAGAGAAAACAGTTTTACATATTGTTTTTATAGCATATCTTCATAGTCTACTCCTTGGTAATTCCAACCCAGCTTTTTGTTTACCATCTTCATGGCAAGAAATCTTTGAGTCACTTGGCTTCTGGACTGCTGAACTCTGAACAGTCCATCCATGACTCCAGCTCATGTTACACCAAAAGGCAACTAGTAAGTTAGAGGCCAAAAGGAGACTGATAAGTCAGACAGATGACCTTTTGTCTGTGAGTCACCATGACAGTGCTTTACCAAAGAGGATGGCTTTTGCTGACCATTCCTTTGGCCTGACTGCCTGAATGGCCTTTCTTTCAGAACATATTTTATATCTCTGTCCTCCTTATTTGTGTGATCCTATTGTTTTTAACACAATGCAAACAGTTGGAAAATTTACACAACTCCTTCAATACGTGTTCCCAAAGGTACCTGAAAAATAGATTTCCCTAGATAGGCTTGAATCCCATTCTAATTTTACACAAGCATTAAGAGACCATTTCTACTGATTGGGTGACATGGTTGAGAAAATATGCAATATGTTCAAGACTTATTTGCACATAAGCTGCTCTCTGTAAGGATGGGGTAATCTAGCCTTTAGAGAAGAATGAACTGAGGTCTTGACCACTTGGAGTTGTAAATAATCACACGGTGTTTTTCAAAGAGTATGGAGCTCTATGCACATTTAAAACTTGGTCAGAGCACACACGTAATTCTGCTTCATATACCAGAGTCACCCCTAAAATTCACACGGAAAAAAGAACATAATTTCTCATTTCCTATCTTGTTGCCCACTTTGTGCTAATAATCTCCACAAGGTGAAGCTGCATTGATAGGTGTGATCTTAACACATACTTTTGAAAGCTTTCCGACAACCATATAAATATCTATGAAAATATATCCAAATGTAATCTATACATTCTGATTAATATTTTGAAAATAATTCTGCCAAGACTACTATTTCATGGAACATCTGTCTGTGGTATACACATCTGGTATACAGGAACTCATATTCCACCAGGCAAATGACAATGAGAGTTCCTAACATTAAAGCTATTCCATCAGCAATTATAGCAATTGCTAGAGAGTCTGTCAAGAATAAATACTCCTACCTGCATGTGGAGAAAATAAAGAGCAAGATCTGAACTGCTAAATTAAAAAAAAAACCCAAAGAGATATTGGTGGAAAGCTGTCTAGATAGATACAAGGTGAACGACCCAGAAGAGGGTGAGGTGCTTCTCCTGAAAGGGATTTGTTGTGGCACCAGATAAGTCAGGATCAGGAAAGGTGACCTGAGCTAGAAAGACTTCACAGTTCCAGAGATGGGACACGAACTGCAGGGGAGCAGGTTCCTACCCAGGCGCCTCATGAGGGCTCAACCTCAGACCAGAATAAAGGGTTAAAAAAACTGCAGCCGAGACCTTGCAAACTTTTATTGTTTGTGTCTGCAGAGACAATATCCTAACATTTCCTCAGAATGCTGTGCAAACTTTGTGAGTTTAAAGTATTAACTCTTACACAGCTAGAAACACAGAGAACAGGTTTAAGCTGTGAGGAAATCCAGTGCCAAGACAACCAGGCTGCAAGAGGTAGCTTTCAAAGAATGACAGGTAAAGAATCTGCACACACAAAGGGTGGTGGGGAGCCACCAGCCAGCTCCCAAACACCGAGCAGCCACTTAGGGCTCAGAGCTCACCAGGGCACAGGGGACCACGACCCAGCACAGCAGTTTGGTAAACCTCCAAACTGAGGGGATAAAGGAAAGAAAAAATAGACAGCACTTGACTAAGGTTGCAAAACAAATGTTTTAATTGCTGAAGTTCATTAAGGTCCCTAGATGACAGGCACAGCAGAAATGCTTGTTTCTATTAGTCCAGTTCCTGCTGTGCTCCCTTACTGTTCTTTCATCATTCTGGCAGAGAAAGAGGTGTTGTCAAGCAAAGTGGCAGCTTACACAGCATATTATGCTGTGTTTTTCCACACAGGACTTTTCACGATTGTCATGAGAACTGTAGTTTTTCAATTAATGTAAGTAAGGCTATAATTTAATTCAACATGATTTCAAAGTGACCTAAGGCATGAATGTTAACTAATGGTTATAGAGGGCTTATCAGCGCAGGGATTTAGAGTCAAAATGAGGAAAGTTACAGACAGATTTGTACTATGTTTAATAGAAAATCTAAGCACGGGGACTAACGGAGGGATATGCATCCTTTCATAAACTCAAACACAGCCCAGGAGAAAGTGAAGTTAATACCCATACCCATCTGGTGACTGACTGCTAAACAGAAAGACTGATGCCTTCTTAGAGCTCCATGGAGACGTCATTGAGAACCTGATCCTTGGTTACTACAGTCTGTCTTATTTCCTAACACAATTTCTGACAGGTAATTGTATTTGCTACTCCTAACCTTAAAAATACATTTTTCTGAATGAGTAGTAATATTATATATTTCATCCTAGGAGTGTAATAAAAAAAAAAAAAAAAAAAAAAGTTTAAATCAATACCTGTCCTCTTCCCTTTGTCTTTTGCTTTAAACATGATCTTCCCCTTTGAAAAAGCTGTATTTCAGGTCTCACGGTTCAAGAATTTGCTGAACTACACACTAGTTCCAAGTCTATCTTGCCTGGATGTTCCCTGGAAGTTCCCAGTACAGGATGCTACAGTCCAAGACCTCTCAAAGCCAGTACTGAACCTGACAGAGAATCACACCTCCTGGATGGAGAATCAGCACTACACAAGTAATTCTGAGGGCAGTAAAGAAAGACAGGTGACCCTTTCAAGTATTTAAAAAATGCTGAAGAGGTAGCATGGAGTGCCTTTAAGTTACTTTTGCTTTCCTCCTCTATCTCAATCAGTAAATAAATTCAGACAAACTTTTTTGCTTAAATGACTTCACACAGCCATCACTTATACTCCCAAACATTCAGTTTCAATAAATGGGAAAATGTATAGCTAGACAAGTAGATGCACAACTAAATTGTAATAATCTGATATAGCTAAAAATAGTAGACATAGGATGTCAAACAAAATTATCAGCGGTTGTCAAATACTCTGATTTAATGCCCCAGTAAACACACTCCACAGCTTCCTGTATACAAAACATAAGCAATTGTTTGAACTACAAGTTAACAAGACTGCCTTTGTTTTATTTCTAGGTTAAATCAATCTTGTCAGAGTACCATTTTAATGGAGCAGTTACACCTCAGGTGTTCCTAACCAGATCAACAACAACTTGGTGCAAAGCTCACAGCTCTGAACAGATGCCAGCTCTTGGCTTATGTACCTGTCAAGGAAATAATCTGTATAGTTTTATCATGCTGGGCTGCTTATTTTTACTTAGCTCCAATTCACAGAAGCTAAAGGAATTCCCAAAATGCTTCTGAGGTGCTGCATGTTAACAGAGTCATAAATTAAATTCTTAACACCTTCGCTTTTTTTGCCTTTATAGCCACCCTCAACCCTCCCACCCCCCACCAAATACTTTAGAGCACTAATCCAAAACTGTTCCTTGTAACAGGCTTCTACATTAGAAACAGCAGTTAGAGAAAATAAAGTGTTGGGGGTTTTTGCTACTCCTGAAGAATCGACTTCTTGAACTGCAAGTGTTCGCTTATTCTTCCATGTACTAAAAAGGAGACCCAGTGACGTTACCAGCCAAAAAGGTAACAATTATAACAGCTCCTCTTTGACTAAGATGCCTAAGAGACATGCTCACACACTGCTGCTTAACCCAACACTGTCCCTCTATGGATATGATACTATATATCTATGGATACAATATATAAAAAATGTTGGAAAAGGTTGATACATAAAAGCTAGCAAGGGAGAGTAAACTTAATTATAAAATCACTTCAACATAAAAACATGGCATTTTTAGTAAAAAAAAAAATAAATAAAAATCACCACTTCTCAACTATTTCTATCAATTTGATTTCCTTTATTGTTAGAAAACATCTCAGACATAAAGGATTTAAAGTTCTTAACAATTAAAAATACCAGTATTATTGGTTTTGAAGAACATGTCATCACATGTGCTGAAGCAGAATTGCACAGAAATGGTACTCTTGTTTTCAGTTTATGAACAAACCCAAATCAAATTTCACATTTCTGTTGCTGGGGAAGGTGGAAGAGCAATAGTGAGCAGGATGAGATCAAGAAAGAGAAAGAAAGTCCACTTAGTTAATTTTAAAAGAATGGAATTGTGGCAATAAGAATTGCCTTTCACACTATATAAACACTTGGATTACTAGACCTATCGAGGTGTAACTTTTGGAACAAAATCAAATTTCAACCACATCTAGACATTTGTCACAAAACCAGAAACCTATATGCACTTACCCATAAAATTTGCAGCAACACTGTAAACAGGCTCAAGTTAAGAAGCCCCTGACCAAACTGTGAGAAACAATAGGAAATTGGAAACAAACAAACAAAAAAATCATCCTCTGAAATTAAATTCTTGCTTTTTATCTATGCCAATTATTTTTCTTATGTTTCTACACATCCTCTCTTGCACTCTCCTGTTTAGAGTTTACATTTACACGTTACTATATTAGCTTAGAGACGCAAACCTGTTCACACTAATTCTGCCACAGAGCTTACAAAAATACCTAAAAAATCTCAGCTTTTCAGCCCATGCTCCAAGTATACAGTGTTATATCCCTTTAATTTTAATATTATTAGCAATATGTAATATGTAGCATATGTAAAAATGACTATGTGATCAAATATTCCCAGGACTTTGAAGCAAGCAGCTATCAATTACCATCTTCATCTAGTACAATGTTTCATCTTTTTCCTTCACACTAGCTCTAAAATGGATATGAAACAATATTTCATTATTTATCCATAGAATCAGTAACATTTTGGATAAATTATTAGAAGTATTTCTTTTGTGTTCCACATTCCTCTTGCCACCCTCATCATGTCAGAGTGAGGTTATCCATTCTCTACAGCTGAAGGTAAAATGAATGTGCAGTACCAAAAATATAATTCACTATGATTAACGCTATCACTAACAAGAATTTGTTTTCTTGAAATAGCACATTCAGAATAGAAGTTCAGATAAGGCTAGAATGGATTTTTCTATCTATATTACAAAGCCTCCCTGACTTTGTTGACAGTTCCTCTGCTTTTGAGAAAGCATTAGATGCATGTTCCAGCATTGCCAAGATCAAACGCAGCAGATGGATACTTTGAACTGAATCGCAAAACGGTAAAATGTGGGATGCTTGTCTAAGAGATGCCAGAACCTGAGAGGGAGAGCTTTGATATCTGTTTCATATATAAATGTTTTACAGCTTTCTTCCACATTCTCTTTCTTGATGAGCTTTGCTTCTTGTATAGCTCCGTTAGTCTCTGAAATTCATCTTCTGTCATTACTATGTAATTTCCTGTTGAATACTAAGGAGACCAATGCTAGCATATTCTGTGACTTTTCCACCAAAAGCTATTGAATTCTCCCAGTTTATAGTTTTGAAGTACAAGAAGATGCTAAACAGCCTAAATAAATAGGTGTACCATTTGAAGAGTGCAGAAAGTCTTGCGCTGCAAGCACACTGAAACCTGCAAATTCATATGTCTGATACCACAGACAATACATTCAAAAATTAAAGAAAACCCAAAAAAGAAACAAAACACACAAATACATACCCAGCTGAAGTTTTCCCCTCTAATTTTTAATTTATTCTAAAATGTTAAAACTAAAATATACATTAAAACCAAGACCCATCACAGCACACTGTAGGAAAAAAACAAGAGTTTTGCTTAAAGTTTAGACTTCAATGATTTTTTAAAAAACCTTCAAGGTAAGAAGTCAATAAGGGACAAATCTTACAACAAACAGGGTACATTTATTGAATCTCTTGATAGAACTACTTTTTTCAGGGGGTGGGGGAAAATCAGTTTAGGCATAGAGGTTGGCCTATGTAAACCTCATGAAGTTCAACAAGGCAAAGTGCAAGGTCCTGCACCTGGGTCGGGGCAATCCCAAGCACAGACACAGGCTGGGCCATGAGTGGATTGAGAGCAGCCCTGGGGAGAAGGACTTGAGGGTGCTGGTGGATGAAAAACTGAACATGAGCCGGCAATGTGCGCTCACAGCCCAGAAAGCCAATTGCGTCCTGGGCTGCATCAAGAGCAGTGTGGCCAGCAGGTCGAGGGAGGGGATTCTGCCCCTCTGCTCTGGTGAGACCCCACCTGCAGTGCTGAGTCCAGCTCTGGGACCCCCAACGTAAGAAGGCATAGACCTCGAGCAGGTCCAGCAGAGGGCCACGAAGATGATCAAAGTGCTGAAGCACCTCCCCTGTGAGGACAGGCTGAGAGGGCTGGGGTTGTTCAGCTTGGAGAAGGCTAGGCTCTGGGGAGACCTTATAGTGACCTTCCAGTACCTAAAGGGGGCCTACAGGAAAGGTGGGGAGGGAATCTTGATCGAGGAGTGTAGTGGTAGGACAAGGAGTAATGGTTTCAAACTGAAAGAGGGCAGATTTAGATTAGCTATTAGGAAGAAATTCTTTACTGTGAGGGTGATGAGGCACTGGAAGAGGTTGCCCAGAGAAGCTGTGGCTGTCCCCTCCCTGGCAGCGTTCAAGGCCGGGTTGGATGGCGCTTTGAGTGACGTGGTCTAGTGGAAGATGTCCCTGCCCATGGCAGGGAGGTTGGAACTGGATGGTCTTTAAGGTCCCTTCCAATCCAAACCATTCTATGATTCTATGATTTTGATTGGATTTTAGGCCCTGTTCTGCAATTCCTGGCTCTGACCTGATACAAAACTGTTATGAATGTGATAATATGAAAACACAATAAGGGCAGAATTTGTGTATTATTAAATTCCACTAGCAGGAGGAGACATTTGTTTTTGAGGCTAGGCAAACTCAAGTAACAAAGTAAAACTTTGTAGCCAGAAGGCTTAACTACATTAAAGTAAAATCTGAAAAAAATTACTCTTAAGTAGCAGTCATAATTTCCTACATCTTGTTTGAGACCTACTAAAACACAAGCAGATCTGTCAGATAGTTACCCCAAGACATACCTAAGACACCATATTCGGAAAGGGAGCTGTTGCACACAGTATAGGGGGCCTGCTGCTCCCAGAGGTGATTCATGGGAACACATGTTCTCTTGTCAACTTCTTGATCATGAAGCACATGATGACGATGGCTGCAAATAGTTGTTGAAAGAAATTTGTTAGCTAAGAATAACTTTGGGCCTTAACAGATCTATTTTCAAAGATCAACCATCAAAGCTATGTTCTAGAAAGCATTATCTTTGCTTTACACAACACCCTGGTTTGGCTGAAACCTAGTGATACAATCACACGTCTAAATACAATTGCTGCACCATAAGGACTTTCACTGACTATCCAGACTTGTTCCCAAGCACTCACAGAAACTGAAAATACATCACTAGTAGAACTGGGGGGGAGTGGGGAAGGGGTGAGGAGGTTGCTGCTATGAAATAGACTGATTAAAGTAAAAAACCCCAGAAGAACAAAACTGTTATTAAAATCATTTCACTCTGCCTCCCTGGCCAATTCTATTAATCTTGTCCTTACAGCAACTGTTGTTTTTCTTTTATGCAAAAATTTTATCTAATCTAATCTTAGAACAAACACTTGAAGCTCTTTCCTGCTATTTCCATTCACATGCACCATTTACAGTTCTCTAGAACACCATTAATCAGCATTAGAATGGGGCACAGAGGAACACTACCAAAACAGAGATGACTGAAGTAATTACTGTAATCCATTAACTCTCTGAGCAGACTAACTGAGTGAATCACACCAATATGTCTAGCTTTGTAACTGCTAAACATAAGGACAGTTATTATACTGGTAACAACTACCGTGTGTTGCATAGCTGCCAACACTGAACTGAAGACTGAATCTTTTTGTACTTCTCTTTGCTATTATGAACACTAGCAAAAGAGCTCTGAAATTTATTCAGAAGTCAACAATATAAGTCCAGGAAAAGACAGAATCTTTGAAGAATAGTACAGGGAGGGAAGTAGATAGAAAGGAGAAAATACACACACCAGACAGCTGTTAGGCATAAATAATTTTTGCCCTTGATATTTTTTTTTGTCATTCAAAGATAGAAGGCCTAGCTAGGCAACAAGCTTCTTGAGCACAAAGTTTTGTGTTTCCCCAGCAAAAGGCAACTACAATGAGCATAGATGGACAGCCAAAAATATACAGTCATACAAGTCAGATATTGTTGTTGCCAGATTGTCAGGTTTACTGACATCAAACCAGTACAGAATCAAGTCTCTCTCTTCCCCCCTTCCTTCCTTTCTCCAGAGCATCTCCAAGATGAGAAGGGGCCCAGTCCTTCTATCTGCACCTTTATCTAGCTTCTGCCTATTGATAATGTTGAGTACCGAAACAGGAAGAAAGCAAGCTGTCACATTGAATACTGACAGAAACTACTATATTCTAGACAGCACTGCAGAAGCTCCAAAATAGTGAAAGCACTCCCATCACGTTGTTTTCATTATGGCAATGCAGAGTCTTCAGTTCTTCCCAAATTCTAGCTGATACTCCCCCTTCAATTAGTCCCAGAGATTTGAGACATTATGTACTTCAAGGACTTTGGGGGTGAAGAAGGCTCTTCTCAGTACAGAGTGATGATAAAATGACATATACTTTCTATGTGTTTGCAATGTGTTTTTTCCAAGAAAAATGCACCAGCATTTGCAAATGTCTTCGGTTGTTAAGGAAGTTTTTCATCTTTATTGTGATAATTATTCTTTGTGGTAATTATTATTATCACTCAACCAGAGCCAAAAAAGAGGAGCTTTACTAAGAACCGCAGTATCTCTTAGATGCGCTTGTACCACAAGTTAACTTTTCTACCTATTCCTCTGACGAAATGAGCCTGAATTCCGTATATTAGGCTGTCTTACACATTACTATACTGTTCTCTTCTGTTTAACAGAGTAGTATAATATTCTCTGACTTCCCCAGGTCCAGCGCATTTTCTTAATCTCATCCTTTATTGTCCAACTGCCCTAACACATTCATAACAAAAATTCATAATCACACCATAGGCTAGTATTTTGTAGATCTCACTACACACCAGGCAAACTCAAAACCCTGCAGTAAAGCAGAACCAGGTTACTATAAATGAAACAACTGCAATACCAGCTTCAGTCCTGAACTTCAAAAGAATTTATCTGAACACCTTTTTACTCATTTTCTAAAAGACTGAATAATGGAATCCTTAGCTAGTCTTCACCAGTCTGAATAGCTTTTTATTTGAACATGTTTTTTTATTTTTTTTCCTCATATTGTGGTGAGCATAACAATTATTTTTATCTTAAACATCAAGAAAATCTGGACAATAGTTCTGGAAACTTCTTTTCTACCAGTGACAGAACTCGGAACACAGAAAATTAGTATTCTCAAGACAAGTCTATGGGCGTATGCTAGACATGACTAAGCACTCACCTGAAATAGGTGGGTAGGCTGCTAAGCAATGAACATGTGTGTTCCTCTCCCAGGAGATGCTCACCACTTTACAAGACCATGGTACTGAAATCAAGGAGGATGAGAAATAGGGGCGGGGGAAATCTGATTTCCAATTTTGTTTTCAGGTCTTGTCTGAAGGATTTTATTAAACTGCCATTAGAATGGGAGCAAAAAGAATAAAGCCCAAAAGACTGGATCCCAAATGAAGCTCAGCACAGGAACAGAGCACTAGAGAAGACAGGCACCAAGATTTATCTCTCTTTTTCGCAACCATTCACAATGAAGCACATTGCAGCTGCTAATTCATTCATTGCCAGCAATGGGCTTTGCATCAAAGGCTTCAATTAAATACATCATTAACATTTTACTCCACAGAGAATCAGGTAAGGCAGCAGAACTCTAAATATTTTACCAAGTGATCAGAAACTGTGTTCATTCATGCTCCATAGTCATTAAAAGTCTCGGTACAGAGGACCTTATTTCACTTAAAAAAGCCTTGCCAACTGGCAACATGTTTGTTCACAGCATACCCGAGTTCTACGCAGCCACCACTAGAATGGTATCTAAAAGACTTCAGAATCTGCAGCAGCAAATACCATTCTTTTACATCTCAGCAATTAGATGGATTGCAGCTCAATTTTTAATTAAAAAGAAGGAAAAAAAAAAAAAAGTTTCTACTTTTCAGCAAAAGAAGGAATAAAGTATCTAAGAACATTTGTTCTGCCTTAAATACAGTTCTTTAAAATGCTGCTTACAGACACAGGAGATTTGATTATTCTTGACTGCCAGAATCTATAATGTTCAGATTGGTGCTATATAGCTTCAACTTCCGCACAGAAGACCATATTGTTTAAAAAATGCCAAGACATTTTTTTAAGTATGGGACAGTATTTAACAGTTATCTCAGTACTCACCTAAAAGTACCCCTCTCCACATCCTGTCCGCTCAGTCGGACATGGATCCCTTCTTTCAGAAAAGAGCCAAAAGCCATGTATTCTGCTAAGGCCCAGTCAACAACCCTGTTCTTGGTCATTTCCAAGCGGGCTCTCAAAATCCGAGAGAGTCCTGCATTGGAATAAAGATCAGAAATCAATGGACCTACTTCAGACATATTTTATGTTCACATTACATTCACCATTCTCCTTCCCTACCAGCAAAATTTAACACAGATCCTAACAGGGTCTATAAATTGTTCTTCTAGAACTGAACTGCTAGTAAAGCAAAATAACCTGTTCCCCGGGCAAAGGGTTGCATAATGTTCATACCTTGTTTTAGAAGAAAATAAGATTGGCTGTGTCAGAAACTACTGAGGACAACTAAAAAGACTCATGGTGAAATACTTCTTCCTAAAGATTTATTTTCACATCTCTAACACCAAGTACTGTTTTCTAAGAGACCGAAAATATCAGTTACTTGGTTCATGAATCTTTCTTCTCTCTTTCTCTCTCTGTTTTTTCTTGGCATCTGTCTTATTGGACTCCCGGAGATGTTACAAAGTGAAACAGGCTGGATTAATCAATACTATGAATATCATAAATAGGAAACTGTAGTAGCTGCCAATGGATTTTCTGTTGGTAACCAATAGCTTTTTTTTTTTTTTTCCAGTGAAGATTTTATAACTTGGTAAGCCAAAGCACAAGTTACAACACTGTGATTTTAAAGGGAATAAAACTCAAAGCTGCACACTGGTGCTTCCAGCTTTGAGGCTATAAGCCTAGCATATTCAGTGTCACTTGATACCATGTTATTTTCACATCTGCACTGATGTTTTTGGTAAGCTGTCCTATTTGTTATTTCCCCATATTTCCCTTGGTTACTTTCCCCATTTAAAAAAAAATTGTCCTGCCTGCTTTCCACATAAAGCTATTCTCTCATTGAAACTGTTGCATTTTAAATAAAAAAAAAATCTTGAAAATTTTCTCTTTAGAACACACTAAACATTTGATAAAACGAAATAATATTGCAATTGTTTGTTGAAAGACTGCAAGATATTAGACTGTTTCATTCCAGTGGAAGGACAAAGTACTTCAAAGATGATCTTCCCCTTCTAATTCTCCCAAAATGTTCTCTCTCATGGCCTTTTAAACTGCATAAAAGAATCTAGCAGACCAAAGTTTGCTTTGAACCATGAATCTATCTTATATAGTGGCAAGTGTTACTTAGTGTTGATGGTTAATCAAGTTTCTAAAGAGAGACCATCTTACCTTTTTAATCAGAATGTCTAATACTAAATTTCATTGGCTGACTATAATGTCAAATCAGTGTCACCACAAAGTGCACAAATGTGTAGAAGAGTTTTAAAAGTTCATCAATTAATTGTATATGCTCTGTTGCAACTGATAACTGGGAATGCCCTACTATCATTACTCATAACAAGGTTTAATTGTCCCAGAGGAACACAAACACATAGAATATCTACAGCAGACGCACTTTATTCCTTGATGGTTGACTCTGGAGAAGAAAGATAGAGATTTTACACAGAAAAACGCTCTTTCTCCTGATCCTAAGTACATTCCCTACAAACCAACAACAGAAAAAAGATCCCTAAACAAAGTGTCTCCATGTTTCCCCACGGAATGAACATGTTATTCCTCCCTGTAGAGCTGCTAGACTTCAACCTGACCATGGAGTAAAAGAATTAACTCAGAACTTTGACAGTGTTGGGGCTCCCCAGTGAGACAGGCACATTTAACTTCTTACCGTAATGGAGGCCAAATTCAGAACTGAATCTCTTCAGACGAAAAGCTAAGACTTTTTGAGAAAGTTGTAGATTTGAATTATCATCAATGCTAAATGGGAAGTTGAAAGAAAAACTGTCTGAATTTGCCCACACAGAGCCCATTCAGCTGTTCTAAAATTAAGCTCATAGTATATCAGCAATGTTGTCAGGCCTGAAAAGACCAAGCTATATTCCTGAGTAGAAAGCTATCTAACTAAGAAAAGTGTCTTAGGTGGATCTGATATTATCACTGGTTTTAGCACTAAAAAAAAAAAAGCATCAGCATTCCTGAGATGAGTGCCTTAACAGAAAGTCTCACAAATGCGCTGCATACAGGCAGCATTTTCCACAAGGACTTGAAGAATGAAAGGAGGCATTAACTTAACGTTACAAAGAGACTTTTATCTCCCTCAGAGAAAAACATATTTTAATGAGGTAGGGAACAGAACTGGCATGATACTGAAATAACATTATGCTGAGAACAAGCATCAGGACCTTAACATTCTCCTTGCCCATACACTGGAAGAGTTAAAATAAAAGTCGCAGGCATTTTTCTCTTTGGGAAATGGCCCAACAGCAACTCATGTGCAGAAATATAAAATCTGAGCAAGAAACATAGCCACTAGGAGAAAGAAAGACTCCAACTGACCTGTATGTATTTTGAAGTCTTTGACTGGCACTGAACTAGCTACATTGCCAATGTGAGTCAGCAGGTCTTCTGAAATGCCAGTTGGAGGACAAGACATGCTCTTGGGTTCTCCGTCCACGTTAAAGAACCCTGGAAGTAAAAGATCTGGTGAGATGTTCAAGGACTGATTAAGAGATATCTACACTACCTACAGTGTATTTAAAGACTCACAACTCTGAAAAGACATTCTAAGCAGCAGCGTAAACCTAGTTCGTCCCTTTCACTGGGAGTCACAATCCTTTTGATTGTCTGGATGACAATAGAACTTGATCTTACAGACACAAAATTATCTGTTTTGTTTCTGCTTTCACTCCCTGTGAAGTCCAACTATGTAAGCAGAGGCAGCCAATAAAAGGCATAAAGCACCTCAATCCCTCAAAAAAAAAAAAAAAAAAAAAAAAAGAGCATGGTCTCACACTCTTTCTTCCTGAAGGCACAGACAGTTAACATTACAGGAAAAACACTTCCCTGCTAAACCAAAAAGATGTCTTTTTCAAAGTCACGCCTTACTTCGCAGATTTTTTAAGAAAAGTATCTCTTTCAAGTTGATGTGGCAGACCATTTTGCTAACATTTGTAACAGGGGCAAACGAAAGGTCACATATTCTATTTTAAAGGAATACTGACTGATAAAAAACATTTAAGACTCCTAGAATATGGCCTCAAAATAAAAGCACAATAATATTAACACTAGGATAAGTGAAAGGACACTTCTTACCAGGCCAAGGTGAATCAAGCCAGTGCTTGATATGTAGGATTTTATTATCCTTAGATCTAGTATATGCTTCTTCACATATTCTATCATACTTTGCAATTTCTTCCTGCAGAACAAAAACTTTCTTTTTAAAAGGGATAAACATAACACCCTTGTATCTTATAGATGACACCTATCATTCAGTATGATGAAAAGAGTTATTTGACTCCTAAAGAAAATTTAGTTACAATTATGCAAACAATTTTGTTTTATCTAGGATCAAATTGCCTTCTAGAAATATGCTTACCTACTTTACTCTAAATAAATTATTTAGTTTATTGGACAGGTGTTACAGAAGAGAGTACCAAGAGCTGAAGTTGCAAGCATTACTCTAGAATGAGACATAACTGAAGTATCAAACATAATTTACAGTCATACTTCTAAGATCAGCATTATCTGCTCTCATACTTCTGGCTACAGAAGCCACTAAAGACTAGAAAAGAACCTCCTAGAAAACTAGTCTGGCTAGTCGAGTCCAGCTAAGAATCTGCTAGCCACATCCGTCGATGGCAACAGATACAAAGCCATACTCTGTAGAAGCAGGATGCCTCTACAATACCTACATTTCAATCCAAAACCACACTCAAGTTATTGAGCTAGTTAATCTTTAAAGCAATTAACAGCAATGTTGAGCTCAGTCTGTACAACAAAACATCCACCCAGGATCCTGGATCCAGTCACTACTGGCACACTCTTACAACAACTCAAGATACCTAGTTCTGCATGAGCTGTGATCATTCTTGCAGATAACATAATGCACCTACACAAAATACTTTTTTGTTGAACTCCAATACTGTGTCACCACATAGTTAGCCACACCTTCTCAGAAGATCCTTTGTGGCATTCACTTTCAAAAAGATTAAGGTAAAGACCTAACCAGCTTAATACTGGCACCAGTCTCTACATTTCATCCTTCTTGAATATTTCAAAAGACGTCTCAACTTAGTTGAATTATTGCAAGAAAATAAAAAGGTTAAACTGATTTTAGTTCATTATTGCTGGATATAAGCCTGCCAAGGTTATCAATACGAAGCTACAGATATACCTATGAGCATTCAGTTACTGTCTTGCTGCTGAATCAAGATTCTAGAGATGAAGAACAGCTGATGAGCACCTCCATCTCCAACATTCACATCTGATCACCTTTTACAAATCTCAGACCACTAGCAATTTTTTTTCTCTGCAATATGTATTAATTACTTCACAGCTTTCAGTCCTTTTGTTACAATAATACTATTTCACATGAAAATCCAAACAAAAATTAATCATAAAGCATCAAAGGGTTATCACAGTAATGAAAGGAAGGTTTTTAAGCAGACAGCATACAGTGACAGTTGTTCTACGGACAGCTTCTTAAGTTCCCTTTAACTGTTGTCATGTACCTCAAATTCCTGCAGTGTTACAGTCCCATCTGCAATCAGTTTGTCAGCATACTTCTTCAGCACTGGCACCTGCTTATGAATCTGCTTGTACATTAGAGGCTGGGTGAACATTGGTTCATCCATCTCATTATGCCCTCTCCTACGGTAACAAACCTACAAAGGAAAGATCGTTTCTGTTGGTAAGAAAAAATGTAAAATGAAATCTTTCCATTTCACAGTTTTACAGAGATTTTAGGAGATTTCTGGTATAAAAACATTTATGGATTCTTGCAGGCCTGTTAGTTGTTTGGGTTTTTTAAATGAAGAAACTAAAGGCCATTAAAATCAAAATAGGCCTCTTGATTGGGTCTTCTAAGCCACAGAAAAACAAGAGGGTAGTACCTAATGCACAGGATGAAAAGCTAAGAAAACCAGGACTTACCAAATCAACTACCACATCTTTGTTGAACGTGTTTCGCCATTCTGCAGCTACACTGCACACATACATCACTGCTTCAGGGTCATCAGCATTTACATGAAAAATGGGAGCATTGACCACACGAGCAACATCAGTAGGATATGGAGATGAACGGGCCATACGGGGGTCTGTGGTGAAGCCAATCTAAAAATTCCAGAAACTTCCATTAAAATAATTTGGGCATCTCCCTCCACTTTGTTTTGAACGCTTGAGGTTTTCATTTAATAGTAATTTACACAGCAGTAGTACCAGCTTTCATTCTGGCTAGCTAGATTCTTCTTGCTCCCTCAAAAACAAAACAAAGCAACCCTAATCCCATTAAGTGTTATCAATTGAATGATACAAATGTAGGTGATAAAATATTATCCACTCAGATTTGCTAGATGCTGTGATTATTTTCAGGAACATCCTAACCATTCTAAAAAACAGTGGGGACAATGCACCCAGTTAATAACAAACAAGAATAAAAAGAAATGCACTAGCAACTATTCAGCAGACAAATTGATTGGAAAATGCTCTACTTGTTACCTGGTTGTTGACCACAACGTGAATAGTGCCATTCGTGGTGTAGGATGGGAGGTCGCTAAGATGAAATGTCTCATAAACCACTCCTTGTCCTGCAAAGGCAGCATCCCCATGCAATAATATGGACATAACCTAAGAGGAGGATTATACACAGATTCATACATATATTAGAAAGCAAAACTGCAATTTAAGCTTCTCAGCAGGACTTCTTTGCTCCATAATTCTGTAGTGCTTACAAAACAGAACTGTATTTTTATAATAAACCATAGACTTCTCAGCACTCTGGTGCTTTTGCTCCTTTCACAAATGAAAAAGTTTTAAGCCTGTTTTCTGAAGTTACCCTTGAAGTACCATGCCAAAAACCTGATCTAGTTCAACAGGTGATGATATACCCGTTTTGTGAAGGAAGAAGAGAGGAAGACTCTGTGACACAAAACTACTGGTGAACTATTTTTATCAAAAATAATACAAAAAACTACCAGGAAGAGTTACTATATTAAACAATCTTTACCTTTTTCCCTGCTGTATCCCCTCGGTAAAACTGTTCAGCTTTTGTTTTCCCTTGCACAACAGGATCAACTGCTTCCAAGTGAGAAGGGTTAGCCATCAGAGATAGAGTGATTTTCTTGTTTGTTGCTCGGTTGATCCTCTCATGGTACATTCCCAGATGATATTTTACGTCCCCAGATCCCTAACATGCAAGATGTAGTTACAGTTGAGGAATGTCATTCATACCAGCTGCATCTAATTGACTACACCTAAAATTTGTGCTTCAGTCTGAAAAATGCATCTAGCTAATTGTGTATCAGTATGCACTATAGGTTTGACACTGTAATTTCAAATTGGAACACTGCTCCAATTTTATTATCTTACTGTCACTATTCAGAATATTGATACTAATTTCATTTATATAAAATAAAAAAGATGCTTTTTTATTACAAACTCAGTCAAATGACCTGAAACTTACTCATCTACAATCACTCCTGAGATACCTTCTGCATGTTAGAGGTACAGTATAGTCTTTAAATATGTTAAGAAATTTCACGAATCATATTCTCAAACTAGAAAAGAAGACAATGCATTTCAGCAGATGACAAGGCTGGTTTTATAATAACCATGACAAAAATTACTAAAAACTAGCTTGAATGTAGACCTCTCTATATAGATCTGTTGAAGAAGCATCTTACCTCATCAGCTGCTTCAAGTTTGGGATCAAACTGACAGAAGATCTGCTCCAGCTCTTTTCGGATTACATTAGCCAATACATTCAGCCTACCTCTAAAAAAATTCCAAACACAGTTATGTCTCAAAAATGGTAATAACAGAGTTAATAGCATAAAACTTATAAAGTCAGCTAGCCACTCTGTCAGAAATTTGCAAGAAGTCCACTTCAAACTTTTGAACCTGAAATGCTTTATTCTATCCTTCTCCTTCCCATTGCTAAGTTACTCCAACGCATTCCTACAGATGTTTTATAATACCTAGTTATCCAAGTACAAGCAATGAATTTTGTAGTTATCTAACAGTCTTAATATACAAATGACATTAATAATTAATTAAGGCAGACTGCAAAAGTAAGTTTGATACTATCTCACCAAGCTTTCTCAGTTCTAGGCTCTATGCAGTGGAACAGATACCATGGCTGCTGCCACCTTGCTTGCAGCCTCAAAATACACTGAAGTGAGTTTTGCTAGCATTTACCTGTGAAGCCTGTAGCCTCTCACTGACAGGTATTTGTTACAGTTCTGTGTTCCCATTACTCGCTATGACAGACTCTTGCTACCCTAGCTTCTCTAATATCAACTTCGTTACTAAAGTTCTAGAACCCGAAACTTGTGTTAAGACATTAAGCCCATTTGTTGGGGTGTTACCATTGACATTACCTATGAGGCATCCCCATTATAACATATTCAATTCCCATTTCACTGGATTTATCAATGATGGTCTTAAGTGCAGGAATCATTACTTCACATCCTTCCAAACCAAATCTCTTTTCAGAAGACCACTTGCGAGCAAGGAAGTCTTCAAATCTTTGCCAAAAAGAAAACCAAAAAAAAGAAGAGACAGTGTTTGTATTAAGATAATGTGGCAAATACTTATTGTCAAACATCTTTTAGCAAGTAAAATTACATGACACTGTTTTAAAACATCTGTGAATACATGTTTTTAGGCCTCTGGAAGTAAATCACATGTAGGGAGGGAGACATAGGAGAGCATTAAGTCTTCTTTCTCCTCCATCTGAGAAGTATTTACCAGGACTTTAAAACAATTCAGACAGGAAGAAGAGTCTCCACCTCAGACAAAGTTCACTTCCCAAATTAAACTCTGCTCCTTCCCATGTACACAAAATGTATACTGACCACTGGGAAGGCAGAGTGACAGCAAAGAAGTCTCTTCTATGGATTGAAGAAAACACGTCGGAGACCTATATTTTCTGGAAGTAACAATTAAATATTTCTAGAAAAAACACAGTAGAAAGCATGCCTATTTCATAGGTTCTATTCAATGGCAGGGCTCCTGAGATTGTGTGATATAATAGTTGGTAACGTGCCAAGAACTAGGACACTGTTACCTCTGTGTCAGCTTCAGCGAGAGAAAGATGTCAGTCCTTGACAGCTCTATGTTCTCTCATTCTTTAATGCATTTGGGCCAGAGGCAATGTGAGTGGTTAAAAAGTATGTTTTAATAATCATTGAAAGGATTATATGTTGTAAAGCTTGGAGACACAAAAGGCAAAGAAAATAAATCTTCATGAAAATAACTGTATTGGTTACATCATCTGTGCAATGCCTCAACTCATAACACTGCCATAATCCATTAATAATCAGCTTATTCCTCACTTAGAGTGATGACATTATCTCTTTAGATTGAAGTCCTAAAAGCAGTGAAATAAAGAGCTGCCAAAAGACTCTTAGCTAACCCATCAGTACCTTTACAGTTCAGTCATCTAAGCAATACGCCAGACCCTCAGCTGAGCTATGCTGCCAGAATTCCTCGGGGAAGTCTGCAGGACTATGCCAGCTTATGTAAACTAAAAGTGGGGTCCCATGTGAACAGCAAGTCCTACAGGGCAAATGAAAGGGGTGTACATGTCGTTTTCCTCCTCTTTGCAGCTGCAAGTTAAGCCACTATTTGACAAGCAGAAAGTTCATTATTTGAGGCAACTGCCACTAAGTGTGCAGAACTACAATATTTCACAGTCACATCTTACAGGTCTCCTATTTGCCACTGTGAGTTCACAAAGGCTGGCAGCTCATCCTCTGTCACTGCATGTATTCAGTACCCAGTGAGGAGCAAGTTTTATGAAAGATGGTTGCTCTCAAAAGGGGTAATCTAGAAATACTTCACCCTACACAGACTTAAGATGCCCAGATCAGACCATACAATCAGGGTCTAACATGTTTACTAATGCATACACAAAGTTGTTCACAGATATACGAGTATTTTAAAGGAGGAAGAGTTAAAAATGACCCTTTGTTCAATAACCTACCCATGAACACCACAAAGGATAAGAAAACCTACTTTAAAATTCAGTTTCAAGTACATGAACTATGTAGTACATGGAATGAACATTTTTGCAAACAGTATTCTTGAGCAAAATGATGACTATCTGCTTTACAAAGCCACAAATCTCAAGAGTACAACCAGTTTTCCACAGAACCACATTTTTTTCTTGATCATTTTCAGGAAAAAAAAAAAAAAAAAAAAAAAAAAAGAAATGCTAGAGATAGCTGGATAGAAATTTACGTAAAAATTTTTTCTTCCATTTTCAACAGACAATTAATTTGGCAGAAGATGAACATTCAGCTCCTTCATGCTACTAGAAACCCTAGATCTTTCCACAGCTTAGACAGGAACAAAAGCACAAATTCTTGTCTCAAGATAAATGGAGATGGTTCATACTGAGGGCTTGTTAAAGAGACTTACTCAAGTGCAATATTCACTTGACCATTATGTGACACTTCTATTTCTGTTTAAAGGGAACTTTTAACCAGACAAACAATCTTGCTGTAATACTGGCAAACAAAACAGCTGGCAAAAGTATCTTCCAACACCTCCAATGAGCACTTCATTTTTAAGTCTCTGAACCTAGAAGCTTAATCAAAACATGTGTCTTCATAAATCTCTTTTTAACAAAGGATATGCGAAATGTTTTGGATTGTAAGAACTGGAATAAATCTTGTGCCTGAGAAGGCAGTCTTGTTCTAGGGGTGAGAGGGTAATTCAGTCTCTGGGATCACAGTATCTCCATACAGATAGCCACAATGGGAGCAATCAATAAGCTGTTTCCAAACATGCTTTCATAGATTGCAGAGACCAAAAGTCCTGCTGCCAGGTACTCCAGATTTCATTTAGACTCTTCAACACCACCTCAGCAGTTTACAGACCACACAAGCTTCGTGCACCAGCTTATACCCTGCAGTCACAGAGCAGTTTCCCAGCATCACCCCAGCATACCTCATTGAGCGCACCAGCCTTGCCAACAAGGTCCTTTTTTCCTCATTAGTAAACTTCATAACTCCTGGCGTCTCAAACTTTTGCCGGATCCACTGGCACTGCTCCACATCATTGATGAACATAAACTCCAAGCCAATGTGTTGGCAGTAGGTATTCTAGGATGTGAAAACACCAACACAGAAGCTTTAGGAGCTAATGGGCCATGAGGAACCAAATATATTTTTTTTAATTATATTGTCTGTATATATTACTTTTCTGAAAGCTATCTTGTCTTCTTCCTCTTCCACTACATCTTCCCCACAGTAATCCTATAAATTATTTTACTGAATCTAGTTTTGTGCCAGAATGCTTTCTCTACAAAGTAACATTTCAAAATTTTGAATCTGGAAGATTCTTATTTGGCAATACATTCAAAGCAGGCCAATAAACCTGCCTTAAACTGACTGGCATATTTCACCTAACTTGCTACTGTTCTTCCAGGCATAAGAGTCTTTTCTTTAGATGCACCAGCAAAGATTTCAAGTCATTTATCAGGATTCACCCTGTCTTTTTTAAATGTCACCTGAAATCAAGGAATAAAGACAATCAGAAGACAGCTACGAAGCCTCTTGCAAATATCTGCTAACTGTCAAGTCTCAGAAGGCTGGAAATCTGAAAAGAATCCAAGCAGCTGAGAGCAGAGAAACAACAGGGGAAAAAATGCAAAAACACTTCAGAAATTTTATCTCTTTGTTGCATTTTTTAATTTTCTTTTCCTTACCTTAAAAAGAATATTTCACCAGAAAAATGGGTCTAAAATACAAGCCAATAGGAGTAAGACCTATAGTGAGTTTGAGACAAAAACACTCTGAACGCACAGTACGTGCTCTCTGCTGTCTCTAAAAAGGATTTTATTGTTAACTTCAACAAAAAGAAAATTCAAAGTTCTCAAAAGGGAAACCAGAGGGTTATTTCTCTTTAACACAAATCAGTTCCTTGAGGCTTTTAGATTTTGCTATTGATTTTGTCCATTTATTTGCACACTACACTTTAAAGGATTATCTCTTGAGAATTGCTGCACAGACATGCTAGAAGTGCAAAAGCCAAAAAGCAAATCTAGAGATCAAATGCACATCAGAGATGTTGTGGCTTAACAACTTACCATGCTTCAGCTAAGCCAATGTAACAGTTGAATGTGCGAGTCAACACATTCTCTTACACTTGCAACAACTCAAAGCCATGAAAAAAGCTTATTTGCTCAGTAATTATTTTATTTTTATTTTTACATTCTTGTAACTCTGTTCCAGATCTCATCCTTTAAAATATTTCCTCACCCCTAGCCCTTTTTACTCCAATGGATTTCATTACCATGCAACAGAAATCTCTGCAACTTCAGTACTCCAAAATACTAGAAAAAGCATGATCAGGAATATCCATTTCAGTAGTTTACAAATTCATTACCATTCCGACTTGCTGTTTTGATATTTGGAGTTCCCCTGTTAATTGCATTTATTCCTTTAAATTATTTTAGCTTGATGACTTCACATGGCATAACCATATCACCTGTCAGATAATGAAACTTCACAAAACAGATTGGGGATAGAAAACAAGGACCATCACTACCTACAAACTACAGCTGAGCTTTCAAGAATTTGGCACCCAACCCTCAACTTTTACTCAAGTAAAAGTCTCACATTAAAGCTAAGGCTCTGACAGCAACCCCTGTACATCCTGAGTACTGTATGCAAAGGTGTTTTATCTGTGGTAGGACACTTAAAAGACAAGCTCCAAAGGCTGTACTCCTTTTAAACAACGTCAGCTCTTTATAGAATTAGGGTCTGAATTAGTATTCTACCATATATTCATATTCATACCTTTTGTAGGTTTGTCAGTGATAAAAGGAAGACTAGGGAAGCTGTGGGCCCTCTCTGGAAGGAAACAGAACTGGTCACAAGGGATATGGAGAACGTTGAGGTTCTCAATGACTTCTTTGCCTTAGTCTTCACCAGCAAGGGCTCTAGCCACACTGTCCAAGCTGCAAAAGCCAAAGGCAGGGACTGGGAGAAGAAAGATCCACCCACTGTGAGTGAAGAGCAGGTTTGTGACTATCTAAAGAATCTGAAGGTGTTCCATGGGACCTGATGAGATCCATCCATGGGTCCTGAGAGAACTAGCAGACCAAGTTGCTATGCCACTTTCCATCATACTTGAGAAGTCGTGGCAGTCTTGTGAAGTGCCAACTGACTGGAAAAGGGGAAACACCACCCCCATTTTCAAAAAGGGAAAAAAGGAAGACCTGGGCAAGTACAGGCCGGTCAGTCTCACCTCTGTGCCCAGGACGATCATGGAGCAGATCCTCCTGAAGGCTCTGCTATGGCACATGGAAAATGTGGCGGTGATTGGTGGCAACCAACATGGCTTCACCAAGAGAGAATCCTGCCTGATGAATATGGTGGCCTTTTATGATGGAGTTATAGCATCAATCGTCAAGGCAAGAGCAACTGATGTCACCTATCTGGACTTGTGCAAAGCCTATCCCGCATGACATCCTGGTTTCCAAATTGGAGAGACATGGATTGGATGGATGGACCACTTGGCGGATAAGAAATTAGCTGGAAGGTCACACTCAAAGAGTTGCAATCAATGGCTCAATGTCTGGGTGGAGACCAGTGACAAGCGGTGTTCCTCAGGGATCGGTACTGGGACCAGTGCTATTTAACATCTTTGTCAGCAACACAGACAATGGCACCGAGTGCACTCTCAGCAAGTTTGCCAACGGCACCAAGTTGTGTGGTGAGGTCGACATGCTGGAGGGAAGGGAGGCCATCCAAAGGGAGGACCTGGCCAGGCTAGAGAAGGGGGCCCAGGCCAACCTCATGAAGTTTAACAAGGCCAAGTGCAAGGTCCTGCACCTGGGTTGAGACAATCCCAAGCCCAGATACAGGCTGGGGAATGAGTGGATTGAAAGCAGCCCTGGGGAGGAGGACTTGGGGGCTCTGGTGGATGACAGGATGAACATGAGCCAACAGTGTGCGCTCGCAGCCCAAAAAGCCAACTGTATCCTCGGCTGCATCAAAAGTGTGGCCAGCAGGTCAAGGGAGGAGATTCTGCCCCTCTACTCTGCTCTCATGAGACCTCACCTGGAATACTGTATTCAGCTCTGGAGCCTCCACCACAAGACAGACATGGAGCTGTTGGAGCGAGTCCAGAGGAGGGCTACCAAGAGGTCAGAGGGATGCAACACCTTTCCTACAAGGACAGGCTGACAGAGTTGGGCTTGTTCAGCGTGGAAAAGAGAAGACTCTTGGGAGACCTTATAGCGGCCTTCCACTACCTGAAGGGGGCCTACAAGAAGGCTGGGGAGGGACTTTTTACAAGGGCCTGCAGCGATAGGACACGGGGTAATGGTTGGAAGCTGGGAGAGGGCAGGTTTAGACTAGATATAAGGAAGAAGTTCTTCACCCTGAGGTGGTGAGACACAGGAACAGGTTGCCTAAGGAAGTTGTGGATGCTCCATCCCTGGTAGTGTTCAAGGCCAGGCTGGATGGAGCCTTGAGCAACCTGGTCTACTGGGAGGTGTTCCTGCCATGGCAGGGGCGTTGAAACTGGATGATCTTTGAGGTCCCTTCCAACCCAAACCATTCTATGATTCCATGTTCATCTTTTTTATACTCATCCTTAATCTATGTATTTCAGCTATCCAGGCAATGAAACTAACGGTGCTGCCATCTCTAGAAACTGTACAAGGGTTATTTTTAATGTCATCTGAATTCTTTACACGCTTTGTTAATAACTGACAAATGGTAAGGTTTTTTGTGACTGACAATTGGTAAAAATTCACTTCTGTTTGGAAGAAAACAATCACAAATCAAAAAACGTCCCACTGACCTCCAGCCTTTTGATGATCTCTCGTAAAGAAAGACTGTTCTCATTTCCTCCTATGAAGGTGGTTGTAGGCAGCTGAAACACTTTGTCCAAATCCGATTCATGCAAATCATAAAAGCCTACAACAGGTACATCATCGATTTGCGGAGCAGGGCATGAGACAAAAAGGAAACCAGTGTTGTTTTTCAAACCACCATGAATTAAGTTTAAAAAAGCAATATTAAGAAAGAAGACACCAGTTTAAAAATCGAAAGTGTGAATATTTTGGAGGCATCCATTAGTACAATGCACTTTAGTCGGGATTTTAAAAAGAATAATTAAACAGCTACTGTTTGATTAGAAGTACCAAAACATTTTTTCTTAAATGCTCAGATAGAACAACTGAAATTAAAATCACCCAAACCTTTTTATATTTTAGCGTATTAGCATATATACCATCAGTTCTCCATACTATATCTTACACCTCACTGTTTAGTAAAATAACTAATTGTAATGACTGGGATTTCTTCCTTGCTCTACCATGAGCAACAAACACAAAAAGAACCCCTTTTCACAGACAGAAGTAGTTGGTTGGAAACATACTAGATTAATTTATACATTAACAGATATACATTAATAGATGGACTAAGAGAAAAATACAGAATTTGTTCAATGTAACGCTGTGCAAATGCTCTGGTAGAACTTCCAAAGTATCTCTATTCACCCTCTTTCTCTTTATAGGGAAGTTAGTTTGAAACAGCCATGTAACAGCCTGTACAGCTCTACTTCGCAATCAGAGACTGCTTACAAAACAGATTTCCACACACTGCCCACCGCCTCCCCTGCAACTAAAACAACGGCTTGTTTAAGCATATCATCCCATTTGATTTAGACACATCTAAACTTGTTCTGGCTGAGAACATGGTTCAAGAAAATATTTAACTTAACTATTTGTGGGCCAGGTGCCCACCAAAGCCACTCTATCACTCCCCCTCCTTAACTGGACAGGAGAGAGGAGAGAAAAAAAAAACAAAACCAACAGGCTTGTGGGGTTCAGATAAGGACAGGAAGTTCACTCAGCAGTTACTGTCACAGGCAAAACAGACTCAACTGAAGGGAAATGTAATTTATTACCAATTAACTCAGAGAGGAGTAATAAGAAATAAAGCCAAATCTTAAAACACCTTCCCCCCACCCCTCCCTCCTTTCCCGGGCTTAACTTTGATCCCGATTTTTCTCCCTCCTCCCCCCCAGCGGCACAGGGGAGAAAACAGAGAATGGGGGTTACAGTCAGTTCATCGCACTGTTGTTTTCTGCCGCTCCTTCCTCCTCAGAGGGAGGATTCCTCACACATTTCCCCTGCTCCAATGTGGGGTCCCCCTCATGGGAGAAAGTCCTCCATGACTTCTCCAGCGTGAGTCTTCCCACAGGTTCAGTCCTTCATGAACTGCTCCAGCGTGGGTCTCCTTCATGGTGTGCAGTCCTTCAGGAACCAACTGCTCCAGCGTGAGCCCCCCTCACGGGGTCTCTAGCAGCAAACCTGCTCCAGCGTGGGCTTCTCTCTCTCCACGGGCCACAGGTCCTGCCAGGAGCCTGCTCCGGTGCAGGCTTCCCACGGGGTCACAGCTTCCTTCAGGTATCCACCTACTCCGGCGTGGGGGCCCTCCACGGGGTGTAGGCAGTCCTCTGCTCCACCGCCCATGGGCTGCAGGGGGACAGCCTGCCTCACTATGGTCTTCACCACACCTTGCAGGAGAATCGCTGCTCCGGCGCCTGGAGCATCTCCTCCCCCGCTTCTTCACTGACCTTGGTGTCTGCAGGGTGTTTCTCTCACATATTCTCACTCCTCTCACTTGCTGCAATTACTGCTGCGCAACAACTTTTTCACTCTCTTAAATATGTTATCCCAGAGGCAAAAACCGCTGTCGCTGATTGGCTCGGCCTTCGCCAGCGGCGGGTCTGTCTTAAAGACGGCTGGCATTGGCTATATCCAACATAGGGGAAACTTCTAGCAACTTCATACAGAAGCCACCCCTGTAACCCCCCCGCTACCAAAACCTTGACACGCAGACCTGTTACACTATTATGCAGTTTCAAAAGCAAAAATACACAACAGACAACACTGAAAGACTGATATCAATACAAGTTAAAGGCTTTGTGTGATAAAAGTTTAATCTAGACCTATTAAATGAAGAAAGGAAAAATAGCTTCTGACAATTGTAGGAAGCAAATGTATAAAACCTATAATACACACTACATACAGTTATAGAAACTTATATAGACATAAAAATTATATATGTGTGTATGCACATGTGAAAACATTTTAAAAATAGCTTCTCTAGTTTTAATTTTGTACTCTGTCTTGGTTCTGGATAAGCTTCAGGCATCCACTTTAACAGTGATATGACAGCCTGCACATAACTCTTAAATCAATATAGAACAGTGCTCCATATTCGCTGTTAAATGAATTTTCTGAAGATGAAAGCAAAGAAGCAATTTAGAGGTGAAATAATAACAGAACTTAGCATTCAGAGTTGAAGTCAGGCCATAGGACTGTGTTGCTACCACTTTTACTATACAGCACTGCCAGTAGAAACTTGGTTTGGTTTAAAAATAACATATTTTAAAATTATGTATTTAAAAATATTAAGTTTGTTTTAAATAATAATTTTAATACTATATTAAAATGTCAAATCCAGAGTGACAAAAAAAAGTGTTTGTATACCACTACTTCTCCTTTTCGGTATTGTAATAGGTTTTTCCAGCACCAAATTAATTCTCATTTTCTATAATGCTAAAAGAAAAAAAAAAAAAAAGAGGAGGTGTGGAGAGGGATACAGGGGCTTTAGTGTCCTTTGAAACAAAGCAGTGCTAACATCCTTTTTCCACACCCATGCCCCCCCCCCCCCCCCCCCTTTGCTGACTTTCTCTCAGACTTCACAGGCTCTTCATGTTCTTTCATGCAAAAACCAGAACACGTACAGGAGTGATTTGGGCACACATAGAACATCTGTGCGGTGTACTCCAGCACTCCATATTTACTGAAGCACCACCTTATGTTTAAAGAGATACAACCTTATTGAAATCCAAGAGTATCTGAAAGCAATTCTGTAACTTGAATCATGCAGTAGGTACATCTGTAACTAGCTCATTTTTAGAAACAACTCCCAGAAGAAACTTCCTACCAGAAGGTTTCTCAAAAAAGAACCCAAAAGACGAAACAAAGAAAAGGCATAGAAAAATCAAACACTAAAATACTTTCTGTACTACCAGAGGCCTTTCCTGAGTTTTCTGCCTGGAACGTTCAAGGATAGGCAACATTTGAGGTCATTCTTTTTTTTTTTTTGCTGTGCCAAGACTAGGTTAGAAATTTTGTTTCCCCTCACAAACTGAAGTATCACCTCAGTTACACTCTCAGACACACACCTCCACTTCATTCAGATGTCTAGCATATTTTTCCTATGCTCATGAGGGCTTCAGTATGATGCCTTCTGAGCAGTCACAACACTCTTTACTAAACTACCTGCAGGGTTTAAAGAAATTTGTACTGATGTCCTAGCAATCATCCATGCTCCAAACAACTATATTTACTCAGTAAATGTCTAATGTATTTTCTACTAGGTTCTTTCCTTTCATTAAAGGTGACAAACTTCAAAGAGAACCCCTCCCTGATTTGTGTATGCATCTCTCTGTTTACAGTTTTAAGCACTCCAGTGCCTTTATATGATCATGGGTCAGAATTGCTTCTTTGCTCACCACCAGAAAACAGAGCAGCAAAGAGGCAGTAGATGTACTTACAGTAAAATTAAGCAGAATGTGTTTTATCTACTACTTGCATTATGTTTTATGCCTGGTCCAAAAGGCTTCCCTACATATCAAAGAAAAACTGATTCGGTGTTTTTATCAAGTATAAAACCACCTTTTAAACAAACCAGGTAGATTGAAAAGTAGAGAAAAATCAATCAGATATTTTTTATCCAAACAGAAAGGAGCAAAGAAATTGATCAGTGCAATTTTCTCAAAGACATGCCCTCTCAGCAACCTTTGCAAACGCAGACCCTAGTGTATTACGGTCTTCCAGCAGTAAACTAAAATGATCATCATTGATTTATATATACGAGCCAAGAATTCCACACTTCCCATGTTTTCTCCTGATAACTTCAAACAGACTTCTTCAAGTTAATAAGTATCAGAGGCCAGAATCTAAATCTGGTATGAAATTTACCTGAAGTTCCTCTATCCAGCATTTTGTTTATTCCTCGTTTTTCCTATTGACTAGCCTTCAGATGTCCCCAGTCAAAACAAGTATCAAGTATAACGGCATAAAAGTAATTTAGATTACCGAATCTTGGCCTAACGTATATCGACATTGGAATTAAGTTCTGGTGTGGTTCAGAACTGTAAGATCTGGGGGTGTTACGATGTGTTTATAATCATCATTCATCAGAAGGTGAATTCACAGGAACCTCACCTGTGATCTCAGAGCATAAATACCATTGTCCTGAAATTTAAGCCTCCTTACAGATGCTCTAAGAAACTATTTCATGAAACCAGCAAGTAGAAAAGGTAGAAGCTTCCCTGAAACGTCTTATTAAATCACCTCAGCCAAATGAGGTAAGAGACAAATGACCATTGCATACAACAAGGCATTCTGCGTACACACCAAGTTTATCGATTGTAGTGATCAAGTCGGATGGAACGAACGAATCCAAGTCTGCATCCAGAATTCCAAGGGGATCCAGCTGAGCCACATGATGGCCGCGGATCTGAAAAATGAGGAAAGCGAGAGAAAAATGAGGTGACACTAACAAAAGTCAGACAAAGGGAAAAAGTCACTGATATCTTTCCATAGTATGCATATCAGCCATGAAGTCAAATAAGCAAACACCATTAATGTCATGAGAGGGTCATATTTCCCAGCTTTCCCCGTAAGAACAGGAAATAAGCATTACGTCTCTGGAGATGTATACTACTTCTATTAAAAATTGCTGAATACACATTAGAACATAACCTGATATATGTCATAAGCTGACATACAATTTAAAATGGAATTACACTGAAGTTTAGGTAAAGAAAACTACTAAAGATTATACTCTAAATCTCCGGGTAAAATTAAGAAACTGTGACTAGTCTACTGATCGTACCATTTGCTAATTCAGTCATTTTGTATTTTTGCCTGAATCCTCCTTTCCACACCTACAGAATACTAAAATACAGCAGTGCTGACCTAAAACACAGATTGATGCTGAAGAAGTTTATATTGGAAGCAAAGGGATCACTCTTCATGAGCTCTGCTCCACATCAGATAGCATCAGATAGCGTTTATTTTCATTAATGAAATTTCAGGAATTTCATCTATGATGAAATCGACATTCAAGACACCAAAGAACACAAATTCAATGGGGAATTTAGCCATCTTTCAGTTATCAATATGACTGGTGTTAATGAATGCCACAAGTTGCAATAAACTAGTGACTTATGTATGCCTTCTGTAGCACTGCTGCAGAAGAAATAACTAGCTGATTCAATAGAGCCACAAATGAAAAACAAATTTTTAAATATGTCGTCTCTTACATGTGACTCTCATACACCAAATTAGCTCATTAAAAGCTTTTTATAGATTAATATATTAATATTTTCTCCTTAGTATTTTTAAGGACAAATTCAGTTCACTTGGGTAGAATTCCATTCACACTACTGGTACCCTAACTGTCTCTCCAAAAAAATATGTTAATAAACTGCAATATTAATAACGAATTGCACCACAGAGTAAGAGAGTGTGGTTAAAGTGTGGTTCATCAAGAAGTGACTTGTAAAAACACTATTCAAATGTTTTATATTTGCAGAAGAGTTCATAACAAAATGCTTTCCAACCTTTTTCAGAACCACCAGCCCTGTAAATTCAGCCTGGCCTCTGAGATTCTTTGCATCTCATGAATCACCAGTAATAAAGCTCTGACAGGCCAATGATGCCCTCGGCAACATTTGTCCCACTTCATTGTTTACAGCAGCACAAAGTCTATCTGACTGGAACAAAGCAAACAATTCTGTCTCAAGCATCATCAACAGGAAAGAATTTACCTCCCTAAGCTACATCCGCTCTGCAGTATTAGGAGGAAGAGCAAGAGGATTAGCGAGAATGCCAAAACACAGAAGAGCAAATCAGTAAAATGCTGTGCCATACTACACGCCAGAAGCAGTTCAGTCTTTAACTAGAAGACAATATTTTCCTCAATATCAAGTTATTTTTTAATAACTTCCACTTCTTTCAGTGGATACAGAAAATAGTAACAACTGCAAAAATCAGAGATCAACTTTGTGAAAAGACATGCATGGAAAATTCACCAATTGCCATAAATTTGACTAAATGCAAGAACAAACTACCTGAAACTAGATTTCAAAATCATATTTTCTAGACACAGATTAAAAAAATAATCTCCATTATAAAAGAAGATTCAATAAATTAATTTATCTAGACTAATTTTTAAGCACACACATTTCACTGGAAATTCTTCTTTCAGTGCATCCGGTGCTCTGCATTAGAAAAAGCAATAGATTAACTGCCTTTTCAGAAGATCAGCTCAACAGACCACAAAGCAGTTTACCACAAAAACCATAAAATACTGACAGGTTTGAGAAATGAAAATTCTGTATCCTTCTCCATTTCATTTCATTATCAGGCAAAGGAAGGTCACAAATTGATCGTATCCCTTCAACACTGAATCCAGAAAGTATTAAATACCTTTTAAAAACAGCCAGTTGCCTTAGGCAATCTTCTTTCATTGTTTGTCACAGACACATGGGTGCTTGCCATTTATACAGACATTTCTGTTCCATCACTCCAGTTGGACAGCACACTCTTTCAAATACAGCAAACAAACTGGCAATCCCTTAACTATTTTCAAGTAAATGGTGTCAAAGCAGCCTAACATTCTCCAACTTTCTCTAATTCTTCAGCAAATTTTTACTGCAAGTAAAAGTGAATGGGCTGAAGTGGTTGTTTTCTACATAGCTACTTCTAAGCAAATTTTGTATATTCTTTATATTCACAAACCTTTCCACTCTTTTATGACACCTCTCCAACAGCTGGACTAACCTGGTTCATATCTCAGTCAATGGTGACAATGCAATGTGCACAGAAAAAAAAAGTTTTTAAAAAAGTTTCCTCTTCTATTCCTCTGATGATAGCAAACAGGAGTTAAAACTCTTAGTGCAGGGCAGAAGAGATCTGCTTAAGCCAAACTATAGCAAATTTCTTGAGAAGTTTAAAAAAAAAAGCAAAAGAACCCAATTTAAAAATCAAACTGGAATATTTTGCTGAACACAGATCTACATGTTTAGCAGGGCGTTCTTGTTTCACACTGTTTTTAAGCCTTCTGTTGAAATTAGGGAATTAAACACAAGTCTAAACAAAAATGTTTCAACTTGTTTTCATTTAGAAAACATCTAACCAAAACCACTGGACTATTTCCAAAATCCTTCTTTTAGATGAAAAAAGGAAATTAGACTTAATTTCTTAATTTAATAAAAGGGTTAAAAAACCCAAGTGTGAAACAAAGTCAACTTTGATGAACAGCTCTCTAAAAGAAATTACCCAAAGCTGACCCAAACTCAGTACTGTCAGCCTCCCAAAACTCAACTTCTGGTTAATTCATTATTTCTCCTCTCTCTGTTTACCTATAATCCTGCTCAAATCAGGAATCGCAAAATGCACACTAGATGTACAAGAAGGCAAGCACATTTCCTCCTTTCTTACAGAAATGTAGTAACATTTACAATTGTAACACAAATTTTTCCAGAGATGAAGACAGGCTTGGATCATGGAAAAATTTGCCGTTGAAGACAGGGAAAGTTCTTACTTCACTGCACATATCAGGAGATTCATTAGCACCAGTATATCCAGGATAACTCACTGCATATGAAGCAAAACTATTTCAGATAACTCAGTTTTATAATTTGGTCAAGTAACTTACTGAATCAGACACCCCCCCCCCCCCCCCCACTCCCCCCCCCCCCCCCCCCCCACTCCCCCCCCCCCCCCCCCCCCCCCCCCGCAAAAAAAAAAACCTATGTTAATACAGTCAAGTGAGCCAAAAGAATAATAAAGGATAAGCTTTGACATGTTTAGCTCCCAGTCCTGGTAAATGCGCAAAACCCAAGAGATTCATACTCCTTTCATGAACTATCATCTCCATAAACAGCTTCCAAGTTAAGTCAGGGTTGCGGGTAATCTGAATCCTGAGTTTGTTAAACCAGAGGAGCATTCCAGTCTGAATCCAGGACCTCAGTGTTCAGACACTGTGCAGAGAAGACGACTGTCTAGTTCAAGACATTTTGGATCAGAAGCAAGACAATAGGCAAGAGTTAAGACCAGCAGACAAGCAAGAACATAAAAACAAAGAAAAAGGTTGTTTTCAAAGAAGAGGCCCTCCCACACCTACCCCAAAGTACACTTACTTGGTATGCTCTTATCAAAGACTGCACAGCAAGGTGATCTTCAACAAGCTTTTCAGCTTTACCTCGTGTCTGGGCCAGGCCATGGCTCTGAAGAAATGATGCCTTTCTTTCCAACTGGTCTGGTAGATGGGGATCACATGCTTGGCCAGCATTAGCATTTCGGAAAAACAAATCCCAGGACTGGACATGTATACAGAGAAGGAAAGACGGAAAATTTATTACCTCAAACAAAAGTCTCAACCAAAAGCAGTTCTTTCAAGCTACAAATTGTACCTCACTACATTACAGTATTAAGTACTACTAACAGCCAGCAGAAAGAGAGCACTGATACATCCACATCTCAGTAGCAACTGTGTATTTCATTTACACAGAGCCCTTTTCATCTCATTTCTTACACCAAGCTTGTTCAGTGGAAAACTCTCCAGCACATGAGTGCAAAGCATCTTCGTACATTATTCATTCATGCAGCTTTTTTTAACTGTGATGTTTATTCAGGCAACCAGTAATGGGTAAAGAAGTACCAAGCCTATAAAACTGAAAACCGTAATAAATTAGATGAATCCATTCCTTTAATGATACTAAAAGAATTTATAATACTTCAAGATGCTCACTGAATATGCTAATCAGTCCTTAAGGACCTTTCTTGAAGAAACAGTTTAAAAGCAATTACAGGTCTTCTGAGTGAGGCTTTTGGTCTAAGATCCTTTCCACACTACCTTAGGTTACTTTACTACGGAAGAAATTACGGACCTGGTTTCAGGTGCAACTCATAACATTAGAAAAGTACATATTTCAGAAACTCTATCACAACAAAAGATCCTTTTATTTCCACCTGCACTTTTACACAAGCCACTTCCTCCACAAGTGACCAAATCTTGGTTTCCTGAACTGTTTCCATTCTGATGAGGTGGTCACTGTCCCAGGTTAGAATGATATTAGATATATGGATGTCAACAGACAGCAGCAGAATGGGATAAAACATCCGAGATGCGTATACCCAACAAAGAAGAAAGCCTGCACTAGCAGGGGAGTAATCAATACTTGTGCTTAGCTTACAGTTTCCATAAAAGATAACGAAAGGTCATAAAACACTTTCCTCAGTTTGGCTAACTTAGGAAAGAAAAGAAGCTTAAAACCTTTGCAACTGGAATAGAAGAACTGTAAAAGCTAAATTTCATTTTGTACACTGCATGTTATTTACCCTGGCTGTAAGCTTGGAACGAATGCCTTTCAAGGAACCAGTGACAGAAAAGACAAAAAGTAGCCCAAAGATTTTATTTTAAAATGAACAGTACTTACAATATTCATTACAGAATACAGAAAAGGAACAAAACAATGTAACACCAACACTGCATGACAGACAAATATTTACAAAATTTTGTTTTCATTAACAAAAATCTTCATACTGAAATTTCTGCATGCTTTAAGGTGTTGAGAAACACTATGAGAGAGGCAGCATACAAGAGCTAAACATCACCCAACCTTCCAAGTTCAAGTCATGGAAGTAGGGGGGACTCATTGAGCCTGTGGGCAAGAACCTCATCATCAGCATGAAGCCACTGCCTGAGAAACACTGCTTTAACGCACCTCTCTTACTTCTTTATTAATACAAAGCTGCATTGATACAAATCTGATAAACTTATTTATCTCCCTGTTCTTACACCGACTTGATCTAAACAGACCCTAACTTTCATATGCCATGACAACTTAAGGCAGACAGTTCGTGCTTGATGGTCAGTTCCAGACACTGATGAACAATTAATTCCTCCTCCCTTCTCTCATTTATGCCCATTTCCTGTATTCCTCTTACCTTGGCACCTTGCTAGCCACACTGAGATTAGGAGTCTGAAGTTACACAATATCCTATAAATGGTCTACAAGAGTCTATTAGTGTAACTGCACTTCTTCCAGCAATCTCTCTCCACACCTTCTTACTCTGTATTAACACCAGTATTGTTATTCCATGCCTATATAGCACCTAGTCTGAGAGTTTACAGATCCCAGACAGTGAAAACCAAATACAATCCCCTCATGTTACAACTAAAGCTACTTAGACTGGAGGAATTATTTTGGCAATACACAGTTATTAACTCTCACTAAATTAGGAAATTCCAAACATTTGGATCCATGACAAATACGACATTTGGTATTCAAAGTTTTAATAAAGAATACACTTTGTTTATGTTAAGGTTCCTTCCTCACTTTTTCCAACTCCATGATATGCGTACAACGATGAAAATAATTAACTATTCCTTTGTTGAGTCAAGAGCTTATTTAGATGTAGAAGGTATCACAGCACAGTCCCACAAACAACTGAATATGTTTTTAGACAAGTGCTCAGCTGAGACAGTTGCTAACAAAATCCAAATAGACTTGCCCAACAAGCTACCTTTAAGGAGAATAACCATAGGACCCTTTCTTCATGCAAACTCACAAATATAAAGAAATATCTTCAAAATGTTTACATCTGAAGATGCAGCCAGCTGGGACAGAAGGAACCCACACTATTTTTTTCTATCGTGTTTTTGAACTTATTGATTTGTTGGGCAGGCTTGACATTTAATCAGAGGGGAGGGAAAATACATCATTTGGCTACAGAAAATTAGTTTTTTCTAGATACACATCCATCAAAGCCTTTACAAATTTCTATAGTGTCTTTCAAGATTGATACCAGATTCTAGTCTTCAAGTCCTGCGTATCAATGTCAGTCTTTGGCAACAGCATTTGCCATGTGACTGAACAGACAAAAGACCAGCCTGGTCTCACAGCAAACCTGCAGGTTCTCAACTAAATTACTAAAGTTCTTTAAGAAAATGGCAGAGGAGACTTGCAATAGAAAAAAATACATGTGTAAAAAATAAATTACTATAGCGATACATGATGCATTCTTTTTTTTTTTCCTGTCAGCAAATCTATATTGTAGTCAACCATTATTTTCTCCAGTAATATAATACAATTCAAGTGATTCAGTGGCAATATTCTACTCATATAATAAACAGTGTTGCACTTATAATAACAAGTAACATATTAGTTATCTTGATGGTTTGGGTTTTTTTCTAGTGACATCACAATATTTATCAGCCGCAGTGAGGACAGTAAAGCCTTAGAAGACACACACTGATCATCAATACATCATTTAAAAAAAAAAAAAGAAAGAAAGAAAAAAGATGAAGTCAAAACAAAACAAAAACCCCACACTTTTTCCAAGCACGTAAAAAAAGGAAGTGATTACACACAGTAGAGAGGCTGCATACAGGATAACATGGCAGGCATTACGTACTCAATATCCAGCCATATAGTTTTGTAATTAATCTTGTGATAGTAATAACTGAGCCTTGTCAAGCTTCTCCCTTATGATGGATTGCCCTGACACCACGCTTCAAGGAGAAATAATGATGCCTTTTTCAGAGCCATGTCATTTTATTCTGATTGTTGTTTTGGCTACTCTAAGGAAAGGAAATTCAAAAGACAAAGAAAAGCAGGAAATCATCAGGAATGGATCTGCACAAAGAATAACAGCTCCTATGGATATAAATGCATGATATATAACCATGGTATACATAGAAAGGAGAGTTTCTTAGAAGAAATGCCAGTAACACAAATACACTCATTGAAACATGATGCCATATTTCAGTTTTAAATAAGCATACACAGGAAGACATGTCCAGTCAAATCTTCTGAGAGGGAAATAATTTGAGGACCCTTGATTAATTGGAGTTTCTACATAAAAGTGAATATGGTATGATTTTTAAAGCCCAGGAAAAATAAAGCTTTTTCATCTCATCAGCTAAGAGGAGGCACATCCCCTCTGATATGAAAGAGATATCCAAGAAGAAGAAACATGAGGAAAAATGGGAAATAAAGAGGAAAAAGAGGAAAGAGAATGTAATGTCTGAACACCTAGCACAAATTGGCTCCCTAAACCATGCTGGACAAAACAATGAAATATGAGTGGCCTGCTGAGAGAGTCAAACTATTAACAATACCATAACCAATACCACATGAGCTGTTGGTGTCTCTCGACAATATTTTCCAACACTTCGACCACTTTCCGTAGACAAAGTAAAGACAAATTCACAACTCGCCTACAATCATAAAACTACAGCATGAATTTTCCTGTATTTTTAAGAAAACAGAATGAGTTCAACATTTTTAATCTGTTTTATTCAAGCACAAATTGAACAATTTCTGTCAACAAAAATCTTGGGTAGGTATTTACAGCTTTCACCTGATAAAATGAGATGGTTTTCAAAAAAGAAAAAAATAATTTTGTTGACGAAATGAAGTAAAATTAATTGGCATCATTCTCCTCCCCCCTTTTTTCCTAGACTGTGAAAATCCTGATTATTTAGGCAAGAATAGCTGTAAAGTAATCCATGATGTCCATCAACCATATTCTTTTAAGCCTCACAAACCAGGCACACGGTGAATTTACTTCAGTTCATTACTGTTGAAGTACATTACATACAGTTAAGAAAAGAATTCACACATTTTTAAAATGCATCTTGAATTTCCTGGGATCCACTGCCTAGGCCACATCCTGCTCCACCAGTACACTTACACTCCTCTGTTAATTCACTTCTGCTAATTTATTGGTCACTGTTTGTCACGTAAAAGGGTAACGAGTTTGATACATGGCTGAGGGAACAAATTAACTGATCACTGGTTTATGTCTGAAAAGGCGGGGCAGGGTGGTGGTGGTAAGGAAAGCCCTCACACCGAACTGGTCAAGAGTTTATGTCTAAGAACATAAAAAATAAGGAGATCCTCACATTGAGTCACGAGGTTCAGAGTGGACCCCTGTGCTCTCTAAACTCCTCAGAGAGAAGCCTAGGTGTGGCTGGATGCACCCTTAGTCCCAGACTTGGTCAATGGTTTAAGACTAAGGATATAGAGAAATGAAAGGGGTAAGGGAAACCCTACTGCTGCGTCATGAGGTTCAAAGAGGACACTCTTACTTTCCAAACTCCTTCAGAGAGTATGGTTATATCCAATCCTAGTCCCTGACTTAGTCAACAGTTTATGACTAAGGATTATATGTGTCTTGCCACCTATTAGTGAACATTTGCCAGTTTCACAGTCCTGCCTAGGACTTTCAGTGAGACAGACTCGCAAAGTTGCAAAGATAGGTAATTTATTAGGGTGACAGACATAACAAGTTTGGAATTGCCATTGATAAATACACTTGCAGCAAAAATTGAGCTCAAGTTTGTAATACAGTGCTTTTGTTAGCGTTATTTTCCCAGGTAACATCTGACAAAGTTGGAGGTGCAAGTCTTACCAAAGAGGCGTCCCTGCTTGGGAAGGGGAGAGATACCCAGGCCCATTGAGTTCTTGTCCTCAAAACAGAGGATTCTAAATACCAGGTTTATACTCTTGGAGAGGTGGGACTAGGTCAATTATCATATGCCAATTAGCTCTTAACAAGGCTTGTTGCATTGTGTCTACGTTTAGCCTGTACCAAATTGTAACAGTTGCTCCATCGCCTGATGACCCCTCAATAGCCAGGGAGGAGAATCGGGGGAAAAGGAGGGCAGACTCATGGGTTGAAGTGAAACAGATGTAATGGAACACCACCAATACCAACAGAGATGTACAGAGTTATACTTAGCCAAATGAATATCGAGTCACCACAATTGACCAGAGAGCAGTCCTCGGGAGAAGCCAAAGAAGTACCAGGAAGAACCTTAGCAGGAACCCCACAGGACCTCCCTCTTCTCAGTAAACGTTTATAATGGCCATGACATTATGGGATGGGCTACCCCTGTAGCTAACTCAGGTCAGCTGCCTTGGCTGACTTGAAACTGCTAAAGGCCTGCCTAGTGTGGCTAGGCTGTGATTCTGCCCCAGCCAAACCAGGACACATTGTCAATCAATAAAGTAGGTGGAAGCAGCGGAGAACAAAAGCATCTTGTACAGAGGTGCAGGGGTCTTTTCTGGCTTTAATGAGGTAACATCTGGAGGTGCGGAGGGCTTCTCTGGCTTTACTGAAGTATCACAGGGCTGTGAGGTCTCCACCTCACCCTAGGTGCCACTCAGTCAGTTTCTTGTCCTTGAAGCCAGCTGCTCATCCCTTGCCTTTGTCCAGGTCTGGTGTTTGTTGGTGCAAGATAAGCACGTTGCTCAGTCTGTGCTCTCATTCAAGTCGACCCTCACTACTTTCTGCTGACTCACGGTGATTTGGTACTAACAAGCCCACTGTCCAACAAACTGCACCCCCTTATCAAGATCCATCACCCAAAAGCCTGAACTGCCAGGCGAATTGGACGGTCTTTCAGCAGAATGGTTGGCATTTCCGCCTAACCCCAAGCACCAGCAAAATAACGAGCACGTCTAATTTAGCAGAAGCCTTTGCTCCTTACTGGGGCGGTTGCGCCGGGAAAGCCTCCCATCCCCGCAGCTGCCCTTCTGCGGGACCGGCTGCGGCGCGGCCCGCCCCGCCCGCTCAGCACCCCGGCCAGCGGCGGGGGGAGGTACGGGGGACCGCCCGCTCAGCACCCCGGCCAGCGGCGGGGGAGGGTAACCCGCAGCCCACCGGGACCGGCTTCCCGGTGCCCCCGCCTCCTGCTGCGGCGAGTGTAACCGCGCAGCGCCTGTGCGACTTTACTGAGGGTTATGCCCACTGCAAATGTGCCAGACTGCACAGCAGCAAAATCCACTCTGCTGTAAAGGCTCCGAACACGAAACGTCATTCTTCTTAAAGGAAAGAAGGTTGTCGTGAGTCAATGTAACTTAAATAAAGCAAGTAAAAATATGGTATCACCACGTGCACTCCTTATGCACGAATTCACCCCTTCAGTGTCCTTAAAATAAAGGCTTCATATCAATCTACAGCACCAGCACATCATGAGGGCTTCTCAGAAATTAATTCAGTGCATCTACCCAACATGCCACCCTGCCCTACACCGGCTGGAACTTCAGCTGGCAGTTACCTGCCGAGGAACCAAAGACAGATGGGATGAGACAAGGAGCCGTCCCTGGAGAAGGTCTCTTCAGTTCCAAGCTAAGGTGCAACACAAAAGACCCAGGACCTATCTGCTATGTGAATAACATTCAGTCTTCTTAGTTGTCACTGCATATGTCACCTTCCAACAAGACTAAATTCATATGTAACATCCAAAAAACCCAGCTACAAAATTGCTCTTTTTGGTCTCTCTTTTTTTTTTTTTTTTTCAACTAGCGTCACTTCCCCAAGCTCTGGATAGGTTATCGGACTTAGAGCAACAACTTCTAAGTGACATTTTGATACATGTGCCTCAAGAATAAAGGAACACACAACCAATTTGGTAAATGTTTTGGGCACAAATAACACTGCTTCTCTAGAAAATGACTTGTCTGTCTGAGAATTTATCAGACTTCTCATCAGCTTCTTAAGTTACTCTACATGTATCACCATAAGAGAGCCTCCCTTGTCAGCAGAAAGCTTGTTAAAAAATTAGTCTATGTATTTTGCCCACAAGAAAGGATTTGGGCAATAGATTTAAAGTAAAAAAAAAGCAAACAAATGTATGTCACCTGGAGACAGAGGCAGAGAGACAGAACAAAATACTTTTCAAGATACTTAAGAAGGCTTTTCTGACAATTTCAAATTCAGTTTTAAGGTTACAACTTCCACAGCTACCTAAAGGGAACCGAACATTCATCTTCTTCAGGCAGTTTAGAGGTACCAATGTCCACACGTAGTATTTAACTAGAACACATCCTCTGACACAACCTTATTACAATAAACCAAAAAATTAAAAGTATTTTATTTCTCAGGTCTTTTTCCAGATGTAACTAATTACTTAACAGACTGCTTGAAGAGCATTTCCATGGAGGAACGCTGAAAGTTTCTGAGCAGCTTAAAATTTCTGGTCTGGACTTCTTATTCTTTCCGCTCAGCTCACCATGCCTGTGGCTCCTCTGTACTTTTTTAGCTGCAATATCGTATCTTACAACAATCGATATGTGGGAAATTAGTTTCACATTTTTCATTTCATACAAGACCTTCTTCTGGACTTTTTATAAAACAAGTTATAAAAAGAAAAAAAAAAAAATCAATTCCACCCTTAACCTAATATTATAATTTACAGTCAAATTTTAGACTTACCTTATGTACACTTTCAGGGTTTTCAAGCCATGCATAATACATTTCCTCCACATAATTTGAATTACTCCCACTCAGGAATGGTTCTGAAGTTCCTGATGAAACATACCGTTGCCCATGTAAAAATACCCTTCTGGCTATATCTTGCTTTTCCAGAAGTTTAATGCCATGCCACTTCAGCGTAGCCACAAACAACTTCAGATGATTCATGACTGTTTATTAGACAGAAGATCCAAGTCTATTAATAAGACAAAACCAAACCTAATCAGAAAAAGAGCCAATGAATTACAGACTCATTTCAGCCTCACAGTGAAAGCTATGGCTAGAGTGCTCTTCCACAAAGCTCAGGCCTAGGCATGAAGCTCTCTTCAGGACAGAGGCCACTCCATGACTGACTGTAGAGCTACACTTAGAGCAGGGAGAGCGTTGCTGATGGCCATCCCCACATCAATCAGCTCACCTCACAGCTTCTGTAACCGAGAACACCATCCCGGTTCCTGAGGCGACCCTGATACCACTTGTATGGCATGCCCTCTGAGCCCCGATTCCCCGGGAACAAATGAGTCTGCTAACCACTTCTCTGGAGCTCTTGGCAACTGTAAGGGCTGTCTCTCTGTTGTAGGAAGCTGCGGCCTTTTACCAAGACAAGCTGGGGTAGGTTCAGTGAAGAACTGCAAATGCAAGGGTTGAAAAAAAAGCCTGCTAGCTTTATGCCATGAATAATGGAGCTGATAAAATAATTAAAAGTGTTAGTTAAGCGTTCATATTGACACTAGCCTTCAATCTAACAGTGTTACGCTAAGAAAAGGCTCAGTTTAATCCACCTTGCTAACTTGCAACATTATCTTGTCCTTCCAATGACCTCATATGAGCTTTTTAACACAGAGAGCAGATTTCCTGCAATTTTGAACACAATGAGAAAAACAACAAGGGTTGAATCTTGGGAATGCTGAACACCATCAGCTCCAGTGCTAGCAAAGGGAATCAAAGCTCACCTTCAGAATACAATTAGACCAAAAATAGTATAATCTTAATGCTGAAGTTGCTAAAATTGCAAAGGAATAGCGATAACGTGAAAAGAAATTATTACTTCTGTTTTCACTTTAGAAGTATTTGGAAAGCAACAAGAACATAAACATTAGGATACTAATTAAGAGGAAGAAAAATTCAGATTTAACTCTGAAGTGTCTCTCAACTGTTTTGTTGTCCATCTAATATATTGGGTCAGAAGGTAAAATGAAGTTTTCTGTTGTTTAGTATGACTAGTTGAACAATTCCTAAAAACAAACAAAAGTACTGAGCTGCCAAATGAACTTTAAAGTGTTTTAAAAGCAACACTGTCATTTTGAGTCATAGATACTGTCATTTTGAGTCATAGATCAATTTTATGTTACCTATTACATGTAAAGATTATTTTCTTTCCAATTTAAGAATGGATACCTTAAAAATTCTACATAAATATTTTCTGTATATACATCTCATTAAATTATTTTCTCACTGTTTTTCCTCTTCCCCCTCTCCCTCCAAAAAAGGAAATATATGGTTATAGAATTCTTACGTTTTTAAGGGATAGGAAGAGCTCACCCAATTTAAAAATTAATATTTGTCTTAAAAAAAAAAAAAAAAAGAAAAAAAGAAAAAATGTCTCCTTGCTGAATAAAACAGCATTACTGCATGCTTTTCTCTGGCATCACATTTTCAACATGACATTTTTAACTCAACATCTATTTTGAAAGCTGCTGACTGGATCATTTTCCTAGTCACTGGCTTTAACTGCATCATCCCAGCAGTGAACTCTCCTCCTTTATCACACCTATTTCCCTTGACTCCTCTTTGAAGACTTCTGCAGCCTTTTCAATCTCATCCACTAGCAGATCTGATGCCTAGCTTGTAACACCAGCCACCATCTACCTACTGAATTTTCCAAACAAGCACTTATTCACATTCTCCATGGTTCCCAGATACATGGAAAGTATTCTCCCAAGGCAGTATCACCAAAACTAGTACACAATCCTCCTTTAAACCTACAAAACCCTCAAAACCTCAAAACCACACACTCTTCTCTCCCCACTTGGCGTGTTCAGCAAACTGGCAATGTAACGTTAGGCTACTAGTATGCTGAATCCCTTACATGTTAGCATTATTTCCTATCTACCTACATTCACTGGTCATTTCCCATTTCACAGATTCAAAGCTTATTACAACACTGATTTCCTCCTGTGTCAAAACCTTGTCTATGATTAGGGCTCCTAAGCAACTGTAGGAATACAAATACTGTCAGCATCATTTTGAAAGCAGATTAAGTCCTGCAAAAGCTCAGAGCGACTGGGACACACTGACAGAGTTAATGTATTGTCTGCATATGTAATTCTCTTTAAGATGTAACAGCACTAAAACCACTACGTATGCATCATGTCATTTTGTAAAACTTGGTAAGATTTCAACATGTGGTAACAGTAAGAACTGAGAGGTCACCATGGCACTTAGGACTTTATGTCTGCGCCCGTTCTGACAGAAATGATTATTCTACCTATCTTATTCCATGCAAATCTCACCCTGTACTACCAAACTTCTGCACACATACCCCAGAGGTGGACACTCATCCCTACACGGTTACCTACCCTCATTGAAAGTGATTTGCAAAGAGCTGGGAGAGAAGGGAATGAGAGGAACAAGGGAATGAGAAGAACATTTTTTTTAGTTTAGTTTATCATACTACAGTGGCACGTACAGGTAATTTCACATTCCTTCTTCCTAATACGTCTGCCTGGAGACTTCTTTTAGTAGTTAGCAAAGAATGCATAGAAAAATAACAACAATTTGTCAGGGAGATTTGAAAATGGATGCAAACAACATAATACATAATAGAAACAAAGAGCTTGTAAGCGGTAGGAGTCACTTCCCTCCAGTTCCACTTAAATTTCAAAATGGAGTCAAAGTCATATTTCAAGTTCTAACTACTGAATATGTGATCTATGTAAGTGGATACGGGCTATGTCACTCCTATGAAGATATAAAGATCAGGGGTGAAGAAAACTGTTATCACAGACATTATTCCCATCTCATGAAAAAGTAATGCCTCCATTTTTATACAGGTATGAAACAAAAATGGACAAAGCCACCAATCATGTAATTCCAGACAGATATCAGCTACAGATTAATTTGACTCAACAAAACTGACTTCTTCCTAGTTCTTCCTTTCGCACATACCGCTCTTTACACAGATGTCAGCTGTCAGCTGCTAAACGAATCGCAGACCACCAGCATGATCATAGACCATTCCAGCCCACTCAGCCTTGAGACTGTCAGTACAAAAATCAGCACACAGGACAGCAGGCAGAAGTCAGAAATAGTTAGGATTGTTCCACTCTGCTGTTTCCTAAACCAACCCTGAAGTGAAAACAGTGATTGGCAAGAAATCAAGCTGAGCTGAGAGCAACCTCAAAGATGATACTAATTAAAACTCTACCAGAGGTCAAAAATAAGAAAGAAGCAGTGAACCAAAAGAACAAGCTGATATTTAATGCACCAAAGCACCCTTTAAACGGTGAAGTAAATGAAAGCCCTAAGCAGCTGAAGATTTCTGCAGCTGTTTTGCAGTACAGCATGTGTGTCTGAAGCTACAAGCTAGCTCTCACCTTGGCACTTTCAACTCTAAAAGTGACCTAATGTCATGGACAGTCTTGTGAATTATGCTGCCCAGGTTTCTAGAGGTTAAGAGAATCATATGAAAAAGAGACAGCACGACACTTCTGATAGTGCAGTGTTTATCCAGCTTTTTCCAAGATTGCTTTAAACATAAATACATTGCAGAGGCCACTATCACATGAATCAGTATTTTCCTGGTATTGCCAGGACCCTTACTGAGTTTCTTAAAACACACATGAAGTCCTGCTACCAATGCTAACAAATGCTCTTTATGCTCTGCAGAAGTAGTCATTAATATGTCTGGTCCATATTTTACAAAAATGCTCCTTCATCCACGATCATGGTCATTTTCTCCTATATTCCCCACACTACTCACTCCTGAAGTCCTTCTTAAGATTGAATAATTCTAATAAAATGAGGCTGACAGTGGGAAAAAAACGGATGAAGATAATAAAGTATCTCCAAAAGCCTGTCATAGATAACTGAAACTAGAGACATGAAGTATCCTTATCAAATAAGGCTACTTCAGGGAATATACACCTCCACATGCTAAATGTTTCTTTTCCTTCCAGCACAGATGTGCCACATTGTATAAAGCAGCATAATTCTCCATCCAGAAAGCTGACCTGGAGGAAGTTGACAAGCTGTAAGCCTTGTCAATGGAGGCATCTCCATGCAATAAAACTACCCAATATACTGCTCTCCCCTCAAAAAAAAAAAACCCACCTTCAGAGGGTATCAAAGGGATAACATCACCACAGACTCCAGGCTACCAAAACGTTGTAAAAGAGCAGGAGGGAAGTATCTGGAAGGGGTTGGTTTTATTCTGCCCCTGCCCGCAACATAAGGGCACGTTCTTCCACGGCTACCCGGCAAAACCTTGCCACGCCCGTGTCCTGGTCACCTTGGGCACGACCAGAGGCCAGAGCCAGCGAGGCCGTCAAGGCGCTCCCGCCCGTGATAGGGACGAGGTACCACTGGAGCCCGGGCCAGGAGGGCCGCCTTCCCCCCTCACCTCAGCCGCGGCGCCCCGCCGGAAGACCGCGCTCCGGGGCCCGGCCCGGCCCGGCTTGGCCCTGCGGCGCGACCTCTCACAACTGCACGGTAAGCGGCCCTGCGCGGGGCACGGGGACCCCAACCGCCCGGCACGCTCACATGGGCCGCGCCTGCCCTGGCTCCGCCACGCCGCCCCCAGCCTGCCGCCCCCGAGCCGAGCCGAGCCTGGTCCGGCTTGGCCGCCAGGCCCGCCGCCCCTCGCCCCTCACCGGCGCTGACAGACCTGCGGGGGCGGGGAGGCTCCGGCCCATCCGTGGACACCGGCGGCACCGCCGCCGCCACCGCCCGGGGCACAGGCCGCACCGAGGGAGTGGCAAGGCGAGGCAGAGCGGGGCGGGGGACCATTACCTGCGTCACGTGAGGCGCGCGCCGCAACGGCCGCGGCGCCCGGTGCGCGCGCTGAGGTCACGGCGGGGCGGGGCCGCGGGGCGCGGGCCCCGGGCCCCGGCCCCGCTGCCGACAGGGGCGGCCGCCGCGCCCCCGCCCGAGGCCGCGCCCCCTCACCCGGCCCCTTAGGACCGATCGTCCGCGGCGCCATTTTAGGGGCGACGCCAGCCTAGGCAGGGGCCGCTGCGAGGTGCGAGGCAGGGCGTTACGTGGGTGCTGGTGGGCAGCAACAAGGAGCCGGGCACCCCTGGAAGGCCCGTGGGTGCTGCAGTCCCCTGTCCCAGCACACCGTGCTGCAATGAGCGCTGCCCCAGCCGGGGAGCAGGACCCTCTAGTAGGGCCGCGTGCCGTGGGGTGTCCGCGACAGGGGGATTGCTTGGCAGGAAGGAAAAATGGATAAAATGAACATCTGTCTGTGAGATTTCTGGCAGATCATCAAGAAAACTGGCGATGGAAGCGGGCACCTTTGCAGTTGGACAGTGTGAGGCATTGCGGGGACATGAGATGATCCTGGCCTCGAAGATGGTGTGCTACACCTGGCTCACGTTAATCTTCTGGCCTGTAAAGCTACCGGCGCAAAGAAAGTAATTGCGCTTGATGTTAATGGCAGAGGGCAGCATTGAATGTTATGTGTACATAGAAAGTCCTTTGGTGATCCCTGCCCAACAGTTTTTCATTAAAAATAGTATATAAATGTAAACGAAAGCACTGATGAGATGAATAGCTATGAAGGGAACACACCTAAAAGACAAGTTATTCACACAACTCCTGTACAGGAATGACTGAAGGTTTCATAAAGGAGATGTAAAGTGTTCCAAGGACACTTACGCTTTCTCGCCAAAATTTGTACATAAAGTAGACTTTGACAAAATGATTTGAACTATGTTTGATGCATTTTTTTTGAGTGAGCTATTGTCCCAGGTTATGTGGCCAAATAGAAAATGTAAGACAGTACAATTTTAAGTGTTCCTTTGCTGGCAGAATTTTTATTTATATCTTCCAAGTCTTCTTTTCTCTGGGATGCCTTCAAATTATAGATGTCTATCCATTTTCTGTAATAATTCAGAACATGACATATTTGTTATTTACCCGCTCTTAATCAAGTTGCACAATATGTACAACCAAGGTCAATCACCTATGGAGACACTAAAATTGATATTTCAGGTAAATACTGACATCATCACATAAATACCAACGTTTGATGATTTTCTGGGTGAACAATAAGATACGAATAATGGCAAAACTGGGCACACCTTAAAAGGAAGGAGGAGAGAGAGCTATAATTGTTTTGTGCTAAGGGTATTTTATTAGGATTTATCAGGGTCAGGTGGGCAGAAAGTAAAAACCTTAGGAAGAAGGAACACAGCAGACTTCATCTGGGGCTTTGTTGCCTAATGGTCACACAGATTTTCATGAAGATTATTGGTTGCTATAGTTGTTGATTAGAGTAAAATTAGTTTCTTCTAGATAAAAAAAATCTTAATACATAAATAAATCAAAAGCTTTATTACCATCTCAGCAGTTTTCCTAGCAGCTGTGCGTCTTTGAGGAATTGATGAATACTGCAAAGTGAAGGTGTGAATGATTTTGTGTCAACATTTTTGTGATACAATATTTAGTGCAGGGAAGAGATTGTGCAGAGAGACGGCACAGGAAGCACCACGGGACAGCCCGTCCCACAAACAGTGCTGCCAGGGAGGGTGACCGCCACGCTCGCTGGGGGAGCCCATCATCACTGCAAAATGGAACACGTGCTGAACTGGTTACTTGCAGCTAGCCAGATGCTGGTTGAGCCTTCTGGCAAGTGGTGAAATATTGTTAGATGCTGCAGCTCCTAATTGAGTTTTAACCTTATTATGAGCAGACAGAAGCCATCTTTAGAGCAATCACGTTATGCTGACTGAACATAAATTCAATTAAAAATTATAGTGAGGACAAACAGACCTCCCCTCTACTTCAGAGGGAAACCCGCATGTCAAATCTGACTTTGAATACCGTTGCAGGGAAAAGGGTAAATATACTTGGAGAGACACTAGGATACTACAGTATGTTTGTTTTAAGTGCTTATGTCGTTCCCTGAAGCCTTTGCCCCATTTCACAACATTTATGTTCTTTTTCTTTTTTTTTTAATTTTTCACCCAATGGATTTGTGTGCTTGAAACAGCAAAATTCTGTTTTATTGTGCTGTCCTGGTTTGAGCTAAACCAGAACTAATTCTGTTCAGTGATTTTGCTCTTCAGTTAAGTCTCTTCTAAGTAACTGCACTTTCTGCAATCAACAGCATGTTTTCCAGACAGTGTCTGCTTCTAGTAGTGATAGTGCTTGATGTTTGTAGTTAGTGCCAAGCAATGGTATGCAGAAAGGCTCTTGCTTATACTTGCTCCTGTAGCAACCAAGGTCACTGCTAAATCTTGCACCCTGTCTTGAGGTGCTGTAAGTAAAAAGGATTGTAATGAAGTAAAAAGGTTGCACCTGCAGGCAGGAGCAAGCTGGACAAGTGACCCAAAACTGACCAGCAGAATATTCCATCCCATGTACGTGATATAAAGCTGAGGGATCACGAGGGTTAAACCCTCTTCTTCAATAGCTGACGCCTGAGGAGGACTCTGTCTGTTCTTCTGTCTGTGATCCTGATGCGTGCGGTCCTGAATCCAGTCCCTGTGTCCAGTTCCCATCTGCTGCTGAGTCCAGCCTGGGACTGCCCCAGTGCCAGCCCTGCAGCGTCACTGGTGACTTATCGTCATCAGTGGGCTAGGTTTGGTATTAGTTTCATGCGTATTTGTATATATTCTATAATTTTCTTATTCGTATTATTATCTTTCCTTTTTATTGTTATTGTTTCATTAAAGCTGGTTTAGTTTTCTTTTCCAATCCATAAGTCTCTCTCCCTCCCCCTTATGGGAGAGGAGTTAATAGAGAGCGTCTGTCATTTGCTAGTGGCCAGTCCAGCCCTAACCCGTAACATGGGAGCAACTCCCAAATTCGCCAGTATTTACAGAAACTGGATTTCCCTCCCACCTCTCCCACTCGGCTTTCAGCGCTGCCCTACCAGCTCTTGCTGTTCTAAGGCATCACCTTACTGCTGCTGGCTTTCCTTCATTCGGTGTCACTTTGCCACCGGTCTGCACCTTCTTACCACTCATCTGTTCTCTCTCCATTGAGCCTCTGTGATGGACAATCAGCTATTTTCTCATTATTCTAGTTTTAATTCTTGCAATTTCCAATTGCAGTTCATGCTTATCTGCCCATTTATGTGTCCACTTGTATACTTGCCTCTCCCTCCCACCACCGAAAGGGAGATACATACACTGGCTTTGCTTCCTGCTAAACTATCACACTTCGAAATTGGCTGGAATGGAAGTCCATCAGTGGAATGAAAACTTAGAAAAATTGCAATTCATAGCAGACACAGAGCCAAGTTTCCAGCTTGCTTAGCACCGTTCTTATGCCAGCTGCATTAGGGAAGTTCTGCACTGGATAAAATGTGTAACATGGGATAGTCACGACAGCACCCCTGAAATGGAAGTCAGATCTGAAGTTGTCTGTTGTGCTGAAAGACACACTGCCTCACCATGATTTATTTTTGTATTTATCCTTAATTTTCTGTAGCACGTCAATGTTAATCTGACATGCTTTCTTACTTATTTCTGCCTCTTTTATGTCTTAACTCAGGCATGAGTTAACAAAACTAGAACCCACCTATTTGAACAAACCAAAGCGCATCTTAACAGAACTAGAACTGAGCTGTTTTTGGAAACACACCGTGTTGCCCACTGGGAGCGCAGTGTGGCCCATCGTTTGTTCCACGGTACAGTATTGCATAAATCTCTAATGCCTTGCCTCTGACTTCACTCATTTTTGGTACATCAGTTTTCCTTGCCAGATCAGCAGCTACTTGCAATCAGCACTGCAGTTCCTCGGTTAATTGCTTCACACAACTCTCTCTCTAACACAGCATGACTTCTCAGTAGGCTTGTTTCTTCAAAGGGTAATGTCATAGAGGGTGGTCTGGATACAGGATTACTCATAGAAGGACAATCTCATTAATAGCTTCTCCTCCTGAGATAGATATATTTATGTATTTTTGGCAACTCTTCATTGTTACTGGTAATGTAATTCCACTAGAGACAATGTTTACCTGAGGTTCTCTTTAAGCCAAGCACAGAAACTCCATTTTATTTTATTTCCCAATGTGTTTATTACACATGAAGGCTACAAACTAGCATAGGTTCAAATCTAAGTTACCATCTCTCCTTAAAGCAAGGCAATTTGGAAATGGTAAAGGATCCTCTCACTTTGAGCCTAACAATAAACACAGTGAATATCCTACAGGGCTCTGGCAATTAGGCTTCTCTAATACTTAAATCTGAGATTTAAAAAACTTAGACCACCCTAGACTGAACAGCTCCAGCGAATGATTCAGTCTGTTTTCAAAGGTGGTGATTTTGGGTTTTGCTGCTTATCCTAGGTAGAAATTACAAATATGTGCTAAAATACTTTTAAAATCCCTGTGAACAGTAGCAGAACAATGACAATCACTCTTCCAGTTGGGACTTGCACTAACACCATGTACAACATTACTCCTTCTTTTTCACAACCCTCTCAGTTGGAATATCCTGAAATTCCTTTGCAGACACCTCCTCTGCCAGACACAGGAGACTTTCCTGGGCAGGGTACAGCACTTGGGGTGGTCACAGCTGCTTTGACCCTTCTCCCCCAGAAGTGCTCTACATCTCAAGCAGCTCACACAGGAGGGTAACCACAAATTCTTGCTTCTAGCCCCATGCAGCACAATGAAGACCTTTCCCCTTCCAGCCCCGGACTAGCAGTCTCTGCTGTCATTACACACCATGGTCTCCCCATGCAGCATCCAGCATCCTGCCTGCTGTTAAGCACCCGACACTGTCAGCGCTCCACTTGTGTCCATCAGCACGAAAAGATATTAATTGTGAACATGCTTTTCAGCCTAGAGTTCATACCCTGTTTTCAGGAGGAAGCAAATTACTTTTAGCAGGAACTGACAACTGCTGAGTGCTGCCAGGCAGTTTCTCTGGCAGATTTCTAATTCAAACTTCCCTGGGTTTGCTCCACGGCTTTTGTTTTCATTCTAGCAGATGTACCTGCGTTGAATGGGAAAATGGTTCTTTGGTAGCACTAGTACACATGTGCTTTGAGCTGCTGTGTAGCCAGGGTAACAGTACTATGTATCATGGTGAACTTACTACACTCCCTAAAATGGCACATGCTTAGCATTGCCAGAAGGCTAGTTTGAAAGAGCACAGCGCGGTGCTTCGCACTGATGTCCTCCACAGTTGGCTCAAGTGAGTTCCAGCATTTGGGAATACCCTTCCCGGACACTTCCCCGTCCCGTAGTAGCTACCCAGCCATGTTCAGCACATTTTACTACTACTAAGTCAACAGGTGAAACCATGAATCAGCAGCAAATTTCCGTTTACTTCAGTGCTTTCCCCCACTCTCTTACCTTCCTTTTTTTGTCAACTGGTATCGTTTATCACGCTTTTGTCCCTCCCCAGTCCTACATGGGAGAAACATATTAATCATCTCTGACACTCCCTGCAGTGAAGTTTCTGTGGAAAATTTCACATGGGTTATTTTCATTCCCTTTGCTTGCAGAAACCTTGGCTTTGTGTGCCACAAACTTCAGTGATATCTCTTGACTTCCCAGAATAAACTTCCCATAGTAAAGGAGACATGGGCTGCTGGATGTCTGAGGGACAGAAGAATCGGTCCCAGTTTCGCACAGTTCTTGGGCAGGTTAAATGTGAGGGAGCCGGGAAAGCCAACAGCACGCCGGGCTGTACCAAGAGAAGCAGTAGCTGGAGGGAAGAAATTACTGCCCTTTTCTCAGCCGTAGGGATGACCTGGGGGTGGGTCATCAGGAAGACAGAGCCAGCAGGCCAGGCTCTTCACAACTCTGCATGGCAGGAGGATGAGAGATGGTAAACCAGGGGTGGTTCAATCTAGAGAAGAGGAAAATGTGTTTCACCCAGAGGATAAAAAACCCACATACATAGTGTATCACTCATCCCTGGAGATTTAAAGACCCGACTGGATAAAGCCCTGAACAGCCTGGTCTGACTCCAGTGCTGATCCTGCTTTGAGCACAAGTCACCCTGGATGACCTCCAAGGGTCCTTCAAACCTGACTGAAACACCTGTGATTTGTACCAATTTCACAAGAGAAGTCACGTCAGATCTAAGGTTAAGCATGCAATTGTTACTTGGTCAGCAGACAAATTCACATTGAAACTTTTATATGGATAGTATCTCTCTTGGCTTCAATTAGTCTCTATTCTAAAATTTTAGGCTGTATTATTCTGGAGAAAACAGCGGCTTACAATTACAGAGTGTTTTATTGAAAGACCAAGATCACCAAAGACTGCTCCTCAACCGATTCTGGCCAACAGGTTATTTTCAAGTGACTTTATTCTCCAAACATATTCCTGGGTAGAATCAAACTGCAGGAGCCCATTTGTCTGGCCACAGATCCATTAGAGAGAGACAGGCTAGACAATAGAGCTGAATGAAAATCAGGAAAACACAACTTCTGCCTGGCTGTTTTGCATATCTTTGCTAATAAATTAGCCTACTATAACTACAACAAGAAAAGCAGCTGTTGCTGTAATTATTTCTCTGAATTCTCACTGTATTATCATTAAAGTCTCAGAGTAAACAAAGAACTACCGCATATACAAAGCAGTGAGTCAATGAGAGAGGTAGGTTGGAGAGGAGCTCTGGCATACAACATTTACTGTATCTGCCAAATAATGAATTCATGTTGAAATTAGCAAGAGCAGTAAACTTAATTTGTCCTGGTGTTTTAATGGGAAGTTAGTATGTTGGCAGGAGAAACAGCGAGAAGTTTTCCCACTAACTGTGGAAGTAGATCACCATTGGCACTGCAAAAAAGCCTGCCAGCATTTGGCTTGTTGACGATGAACACAGCATTGCCCACTGCCCTTTCCTTAACCAAGAAAGAATTGAAAATACTATTTTTTCTATTTTACCAGTGGATTAGGAGAAAACGGCTAGAAAATTGTTTTCAATATTTGCAGGTGTTTCATAAAAGAATCCTAACAAAAATAGAAAAAAAATCTTTGTTTTTGATAGCTTTCTTTTAGCTACATCTAAAACACACTGCATTTTTTTAGATTGTCCCTTTAGGTGAAAATAAAACATCAAGGTACCCCAACTTCATCATACTCAACTGGAAAATTATCCTCATCTCTTATTCTATACCACTGGCTGCGTTTTCTTCAGGAGGATCTATTTTGATTTTTAATGCTACTTATCCTGATGAGGGAACGTGTAATTATCTTCCCACTTCTTTCGTTTGGAAGAAAATAAATAAGGCAAGACAGTTCTCCATCAGTTAAAACTTCTGGGGTATCTGAGATTTGTAGCTCTCACTGGGAGTAGGGTTTGCTAATGAAGCTTTTGAAGCCACAGTGGTGGTGTCTGATTGTAATCGCTGAAAGGTGACTCTTGAAGAGGTTTATTTGCACTAATCAACATCATGTTGTGCCTCAAAGCTAGAGTTCCCTTAGATACCCTGTCCCTACCGAGCTGTTCAGGCTTTTCTGTTTACTTCTGTTCTGACACTGTATTTGGTTTTTTTTAATGGGGTCCTTTGAAGATGCTCTCCAAACCTGTTGTACAGTTAAAACTTCATAATTTCTTTCTAATACTTTCCTCTTGCAGCCCCCAACCCCTTCTTCTGTGGTGCCTGAGCCAAAGGGACCTTCATCAAAAGTGTTAATGTAAAATATCCACGGACTCAGGGGTGGGCTGTAAATATCAAATCTATTACATGCAGAGCAACAACCATTTATTATTTTCCTGATGGTGGCCATTTGGAAACATTACATTCACAGTGCTGGGTGCAGCTGGGCAATATTAAAGAGTGATTCTTGTTCAGAGCTGAAACAGCTCTGCACTTCCCTAAATTTTTGCTGCTTCTATTTTCTTCAGTAAGGTACCAAATAGTCTGAGTGTCTCGATTACCAAGGCGAGCTTACTGTTCGTGCTTCACGTGGACTGTCAGTCCATTAGCAGCCACCATATCAGTGAATAGATTTTCAGAAAAATAATGTTGGTGTTATAGGAAAAATAAAACAGCTTACCCCAAACTTACCCCCAGCATGTTGTTTTGTGCTTGTTTTATCAATGTGGAATAAATTGTTCGAACTTTGCTCTAAATTCCTTTCAGACTAGATGACTGTGCACTTCAGGCTGTCACATTACACAGGTCCTCCTGTTTTACAAAGCCTTCAGCCATCGATGCTGAGTTCACTGAGTGGTATTAATGCTTATTAACACGAGGCAGTTGTGGTGCTCAGGACACTATAATGGTGTCCAGCTCTCTGGTCTTCTCTGCAGGCCAGTTACCAATGGACACCTGGATGGTGCTTGTTTCACTAACGTGGAAGTAGTATGGCTGCAGCTCCATTTTAAGGCATTTTGAGAGGCATGAAATCCTAGGCTGATTAATCATAATACTACCTTCAATGCACAGTACACTACATGAAGAACATCATCATTAAGTGAAAGGCAGAACCCACAGTGAGATGAGTTTTGGATTGTAACGATGCTAGGGTTGGATTTTTAGCACTACTGCTGTGGCAGCCTAAGGCAATTATAGACGTTGCCTTAATGAGGCAGACCTTTCCTGCATGGACCCATTCCTCTGGATGTGCATAGTGCCTGGGGAAGGCTGTCACTGGGGCCAATTAAAGAAAAAAATTGAAAACTCCGTAAAGGTGTTCAGAAAGTGAGAAATCAATCCTGCCTGTCATTTCTTACTCAATCCGTTTAGCAAATCGTGATCCTCACTCATTACCATCCTTGCACGTTGTAGCAAGGGAAGGATCTAGCTCTGAAGAGCAAGGATTGCACGTCACTTTGGGGACTGTGATTAACCCAAGTCTTAAGTAAATGAGTTTGAAGCTGACAGTTCACTCAATACTCTAAAGCCACTAAGCATAGCTGGCACACGTTGTCACCACAGGCACTCCGTGTGCGATAGAGGCTTAGCAGGAGCAAGCCGGGAGGCTGAATTATGATTCCTCTTGCAGACAGGGTGAACCTTTTGGGCCAAGGCTGAGATCATCGGCTAGACACTGCTGAGGAGCCGAGTGGCAGTGAGGCCATCAGACTAGAACAGAGATATAAAAGAACCACTTTGGTAAACAAAGAGGATTTTGCAAGGAATTAACACCTTCTCAAGTGTGGGACAAAGTACACATGGGTTTCACCCACGGGTCTGGGTTTGTGGCACTTGTGCATTTTACCTCTGTAAGGAAAAGGCGCTGTCTGTGTCTGCTGGACAGACTCAGCAGGGGACTCGCCCAAGTCCCTCACCTCCTCCTGGCTCATTCTTCCCCTCAGACCACCTCAGAGAATTTCCCCCACCTGGGGATGTTCCAAATACTCATTTTTGGAAATGCTTTAAGGTACAAACTACTAAACACAACATTGGGGTAACTTTGGCTGCTAGTTGCAGCTTGCATTATGTCTCAGCCCTAGAGAAATATTTAGGCATCAGAGAATGCCTGGCATTATTTTCAAGATGCCAGTGGTTGTGATCCATACGTTCCTGTGCGTGCCATTCGATAAAACATTGGCCAAGTATTGCTAGAGATCAGAATCCGAAGCTGGATTTAATTTCCTTAAGTCGTAGCTCTGTCAGGTCATTGCCACATGAATTTTCAGAACAGCAAATCCTTCCCCTGCTCACTTGATTATATTTTGGTGATAGATTAAACATTTTTCATGGGTGCAATTTTACATGGATCTGTCAGGAGCTTTTACTGGGCTGTAGCAGAAACCAATCTCAAAGTAATTTATTAACATTTTGGGGCTATCTGAAGGTCACATGTAATCAAAATCTGAGGCAAAAAGAGGGAGATGCTTGTTTAAGACAAACAGGAATTTGATCAGCCTTGAGACCCTTCAAACTACTGGGCTCAAGGGCTCTCCTAACAGGCAAAGAAGGTTCCTGCTGTCAGTCAGGGTAACAAAACCCTTCCAAAACTGAAATGCAGAAGGTGCAGGTTCATCTAAGTGTTTCCAGCTCTTGTGCCAATGACTGATAAACAATTTTAAGACTTCACAAACCTAAAAAAGAAAAAAAAAAAAAAAGTCAGTCAAAATATTTAGAGCCCCAGATGCTGAAGTCAGATGACTTTAGGAGGTACTTAGTTGTCATTAAAAACATCTAGTCCTCATGATTGCCCACAATCAAACTGTCAGGTTTCAGATAGGGAAAACAAAAAAGCTCCAGATCTGTTGCATTTGAAATTTAATCTGCTGGGTTTGGCTGCTAGTTTTTGTGTACATAGGGTTGGTGAAATGAGGGAGGGGTGGACTCAATCAATCAGTAGGTCTTTTATTTTCCATCAGGAATGCTCAGGGAATTGTCATCACCAACAGTAAAGTCTAAATGCCACTTAGCTGAGGTTTACAGCCTGGAAGAATTAGAAGACTCCTTCTCTCAAAGTTATGGTATGTTCAATCCTTGGCCAGAAGACACTGATTATTTTTTTCTTTTACCTTTCTCCTCACAATGCAAGAGTTTTGATTTTCCACAGAATGTAAAATCAAGCATCCTTTCGTTCCTGACCCACATTTGCCGCAGGTCAAGCAATTATGAATGAAAATGCCACTTTGTTTATATGAGTTCCGTTTATGACAGAGATTAAGTTATGAAGTTTGTACTCCTGGCTTCTTATTAATACTGCTCTGCTGTAAAATTCCTCAGGCAACAGGCAAAATAATTACTTAAAACTCTAACAAGAAAATTACCTTACAATGCAGGCATTTTGAAGATAGAGTTAGCTCTGGATTTGAAAGTACAAATTTTTAGGACCTTATCCTTTATATAAAAGGGTGTGAAACAGTTAAAGTTACCTTAATTTATTTCCATGACATTTTGGTTTAGATCCAATCAATTCCTAGTACATTAAGGAAAATCTGGTCATTATTCAATAACAGGATTTAGCTATTCAAAGCAAATTTCTTAACCTTTAATTTTGAAAAGGTAAGTCTCCAAATCTTAGCAAAATTAACTCTGTGCTGTGGTGAAACACTTTGATCTATACAATATCTTTATTGCATCTGGCATGCCAAGATGTTTTGATGAATGAAAGAAATTAGCAAATTCAGCACTTCAACTTCCAACTGAAAGCCCAGCATACACGCACAGAGGAGCAATGTCCTCACTGATATAAGGCCACAGAGGAAGGTTCTGAAGTATCTCTAAAGCAGATGACACAAACTACATCTAAAACTTAAGCGGACACTCTTCAAAGTTAATTGCTTTGATTTAGCTTCCTCCACTTTCAAGTGAAAGTAAACAAGTGTCTTTCTGCTTAGTAATAATCCACGCTAATGTCATAGTTCAAGATCATGAACTTTTCCAAGTGTCCTTTTGTAGGTAACCACTGATGTGGAAATAGCATAACAGAGTAATTCAACAAATTAATTTCCTTTATGAGTGGAGCACGTCCTGCAGTGGGAAAAGATCTTTGTAGTGCATTTCATCCTTGGCAGTCCTGCAAAGCCAATACATGCAGGAAGGGACACCCTGCCTTCTCTACACATGGGTACAGTTTCTCACTTGCCCAGTTATGAAGGTTACAAAAGGGGACAACAGCTCCTCGAGACTGTTAACACAGGAACACTTACTGATGAAGATGCTGGAAACCCACTTTCTGGTGTTCACAAAGCAAAACAACTTGACCTAGTGAGGCAGCTGGAGAAAATTTCCATGAACTTCTTATTCCCAATTCTAAAGTTACAACATTCTGGCCATGTAAGGTGCTTACGCTTGTCATTTCCCCACTGAGCTCCAAAATGAATGCAATCCACCTGGACATGGTCAGAGCTCTCCTTGCTGTTTCCAGGAAAACAACACCTTTTTATTTTTCCCTGTAAGCAAAGCATCCAGTCAGGACAGTATTTCAGAAATGAAAAACATTAATCAAACAGGCACCTAAGGAAACCCACACAGGTGTTTCTTCTTGGACACCAACTTGTGGGAGATGGCAACTCAGCAAATGGGAACACAGAAACAAGTCAATTGACTCCCTAAAGTGTTTTCTGCCATCTTTGCAAAGCCCTGCAAACTTAGACAGTAAAGGCTGATTGGGAAAAACCCCTCCCCTATAAGCAGTCTCGATAATGATTGATGAATAAATGTAAGTATTATATATAGCATGACTATAACAGATTCCTGTAATAAATCTGGAAATGTTGAAGTTTAGCTCTGATTCTGCCTTTGTTTTCCTGGTTTGGTTTGTTTTTAACAAGTACTATTAGCATCTTCTGAGAATAAATGTACCTGTTCCCCAAAAATCAAAATAATTTTCTATCCATCTCCATAAAGCAAGTGTAAAAGAAAAGTGAAAACACTGTCTTTGAGCAAGAAGATTGCAGCTTTCCCCTTTTGCCTCTTAAACACACTCCTCCACACTGAAAAGGAGGTGCTTAATAGCCATTACAGAGCACATCCAGCCAGAATTTACAGAGGTTTAATTTTTCACACAGTCCAGACGTTGTTCCTCGTGTAAATTAGTTTACACAAAAGCTATCAAACGTACTTCCAGGCAAAAATACCAGTAATGCCTTTAACCTTTAGCTAACTAAGCCCAGACATACTAAAAAAGTTACAACATGTGGAGCCAGTAAAACAGTTTGTAATTAGTCATAACTGCCTTCTTACAACAATAGCCGTTGGAACTGAAGTTCAGCATTTTTGTAGGGACATGTACTATGTCTTGCAGCAGTGCCATCTTGCGTGGAACTACATTCTGTTTCTTGGTAACTTTAAACATGGACTTTAAAACCAAACCTGCTCCCCTGGTTTTTTGCTCCCTTCCTATTTAGCAAATGCAGTTTTTAGCTGTGCAGAATCTCATTTTGATAATATTAATAGCAAAAGGAGGCAGCTATAGTAGGTATAAGAATTCCAAGCAGTTGCAGAAGGAATCTCTTTAAAGAACAACAAGAAAAAAAAAGCTGTCACTGATCTAGGCCTTCCCAGTGAATATAACTGAGAATGGGGTAGGCAAAGTGTCTGTGGAAAGTTCTGTACAGGGTAGGTAGGTGGTTACCTGCATGTACCATGAATTCTCCAAGAGGACATTTACACAAACCAACGTGTACCAGTTGGTCAGAAAGAGGAGTTGGGGCTTTTCAGCAATCTTTACCCAATCAGGCATGCTTTTACCATTTTACACCCAGTGAAGAAATCCCCTCACTGTATTCCATTGCTCTGACAACATGAACATCGAAGTGGTCCTCTTAGATACTCGAAAAGGAAAAAAATAGGCAACAAATCCCCCATTCACTGTACTGTAAAAAAAACAACCAAATGAAAATAAAACCCACCCCGACAAAACACTAACCCCTGTCTTTTTCTTGTTGTTAGGCAGCTAAGCTACGGTGTGTGAACTGTGGACACCAGCCAGCCAGCAAGCACAGTCGGAGTGCAAGGACAGTGCAATCTCTCTCTCGTGTACAGGTTCCACTGCCCTCTGCTTGGTAGATTTCAGCTGATTGACTACACATTACTGATCCGCACTCCCTACGGTTTGTGACAGCTTCTTTAAGCTTCTGCAATATACCTATCAACTGGCCAGCGAGTGCAGCACGGGGCAGGCATACCAGCAAGCATCACAACAGCGTACCACAGTACCACCAAGAAGACTCGGCGCATCCCAGCGCTTCCTTTAACTGCGTACCAAGCGCCACTTAGCAGAACCGTGTAACGTAACCCTGGCTGACAGCTCAGTTAAGCAGAAATTGATGGTATTGCTGTAATGGAGTTACCAGTGACAGATACCTCCTGTGCAGCTTCGAGGTCACACTCACTTAAGCAATGATAAACGAGCATGAAACACTGTTCGCACAAAACAAGATCATAAATACTCAATCCTTAGTTAAAAAAACCCAACAACTTCAGACAGCTGTAGCATCTCGCTGTTTCCATGATTTTATGGATGTTCTCACTCTTAAAAATGTACCACAGAACAGTGAAAGGAGACTTTTTGTAGGTTTAAAATAAAGGAAAACCACAGAGTCATCCACCCAGAGCAAATATCGCATGACCCTACACTGGGTAATACAAAAAACCATCGGTGAACATTACAATTTATAACAGCTTTTGGTATCCCAAGGTCTGACATCCATCCGTCCATCCTTCTGTCACAGAAAGCTGCTTAGGCAGAGAGGATGCAGACTGTTTGGGATATAAACATCAAAAGCTGTGAAATTCAGTTGTTGCCAGGGACTCCTCTATCCAAGTACTGACAGAGGTGGGAAGCCATTGGTTTGCAATGGAGAAAAAAGGGAAAAGTCCATGGGGAAGCAGCCCTTGCAGTTGTGCTTTTCCCCTAAGGAGTTATCTCTACAGGCTCCAGCTGCTTTTAAGACTTAGTAAGGGCTATTCCTGAGGATGTTTGCTGATTACAGTTAGATCAGTGACAGCTTGGGACAGGACGCGCTGGCAGCTGTGAGCACCCTGTCCTGCTTCCCATCACTGGGATTTACAGGGTACAACATGAAGGGCATCGACCTTTCTCTGCCCAGTCCTCCCACTACCAGAAGTCTGTCATCCTCAGACTACTCAACACTCAGCCAAACACCTCTTTATAGAGAATGACATAATTTTGGCCATTTACATGACAAGAATTAAATCTAAAACCAGTAATGACTAACCATGCTTGAGGACAGCCTGAGACACAGCGTGCAGCAGCCAGCACACTGGCAGCCGGTGACCGTGCTGCTGCGCGGGGCACCCCTGCTCTGCCACGGCCAGCCTGCTCATTCCTGCTTTGGCGGACACACCTGCTGCTGGTCATCGTCTTCGTTAGTCTGTAGTACAGACTAAATCCTTTGGTACTAACACTGCAAACTTTAATAACCTCAGCTACATCTAAAAGCTTAGGAGCAATCAGAAATTGCATTTTATCCTAATTTTCTGTAATGCTGAAAACGAGAGTTCCTTACTGGCTTAAGACAAGATTTTTGAAAAACAGTTCTAAATATTTTCATTCAGGAGGAGGTCTGTCCCACTTTTACAAACCATGAAAGCATTTATGCAACATGTTCGTTATTATTTATATCTTTGTAGGGTTTTATAAGTTTCTATTTAGTTCTATTTCCTCCAGGAAGTTCAAAGAATCATCACACACTTACTTGCTTGCCAAAAGCAAACTGGGAATTAACATCGAACTGTCTGCATGTGGCCATACACGCATACGAAGCCCCACACTCACACAAACACCCTTCCAATTTATAGTCATTACTTCGTTTTTAACATCACTACGCAGGTGGGAGCAATCACTACCATATTGTGGAGTAAGAACAAGTTACCCAGCTATATTTTATGTACCAAACACTGGAATTATTAAATTTACTGCTAGAACTATCTATAGTGTTGTGCCATGTGCATTCAAATATGCTGGAATTTCTTTGTTCTGGAAAGTATATTAAGAGACAAAGCACACAATATTGCTTTAGTCAGAATTTTTTACTTGTATTCCTACAAAATCATGTAAACATTAGCATACAGAACCAGAAAAATCAATATAATATAATGGTGCGTATACTGTAAGTTTAGAAGAATGTCAGGAACACGTCAACAATTTATAATATATACAGTAATGGGTACTCATCATTAGATAAGAACACCTCAAAACCGAGGAATTTAGGTGCAAGAGCTGTAAAACCACAGAAGTGCTCCAACACCAAACTTGACTATGAGGCAACATGGCGGCCTACATGACTGCCTGTTGTTGTTTCATATTAAGCATTCAATTTAGCTGCTAAAAAGTATAAAACAAAAGGTTTGGTAGGAAGTTCATTTTTATTTGCAATCAGATAGCAAACATCCTTAAAGTAATAAACCCCCCCAAAACCAGAATACTCCATAAACAGGTTTCTAGTAGAGTGAAACTGAAGCTTACTAGGCTGCACAAAGAGATCATCGGCATCTCCGTTCCATGCTACTTCAAACAGAGCACCAAAAGGCATCTCTAGCTAAAGAAAACTTTTCAGGTTGTTTATAAACCCAGAGTGGTGGGTGGAGAGAAAAAGAAAGGAAGATGCAGAGCATGTATCAGGCTGATGCAAAATTTCTGCATCCACATGCAGCATTCTGGGCAGTTTAGCTCTTTATTGAACTAGAAAGTCACGGGAATGTAACACCGCTGTTAATCTGGTAACTCTGGGCTATTCTGCTAAAAAAAAACCAAACAAACCCAAAACAACAAACCCACCCAGAACCCAAACCAAACCAATACAACCAAGAAAAATACAATCTTCAGCCTGTCTGCGATCAAAGTCATATTCAAAGTGTTCTTACACCACTGCCCTTTAGGAGATCAGGGACACGCAGTCAAATGCAGGATGTATCACTTTCATTCAGATGACACATTAAACAGAAAATTAGCTATTATTTTCCTTTTCTCATGTCCATACAACCATATTTCACAGGGGGGGGAATAATGTATGGTAAACACATTCAAAAGAACGATCTCAAATAAAAGGCATTCTTCTCCATCTTAGAAAACTCCCAGATGTCACTGAAAACACAGACTGCATAAAATGACTAGGATTACCCTGGAAACACCTGACACAGCAACAACTCTCTTAACTGGATACCCTATAATGTGATCTTCACAGAATATTTCCGAAGTTAAATATATTTTTCTGTTTCTAGATTTGAAGTAGAATTTTATGCCATCTTAATTTTGGGACCTTATTTTTTCATACCTGACCAATCACTTCCCCTCACAATGAAAATTAATATTGCACTAATAAAGATGTATTTATTTACAATAAAGGGGAGGTCACATCTAGCCACCTAAAGCTTTTTGCTGTATTTTCTTCCAGTTGTTTAGGAACAAATTCTGTTCACCTTTTCTATAGGAAATCCTGAGTAGTAAGGTTAAGAAGGTTTGGCAGATAGCACCAATTTTCCATCTCTTGTCTTAATTAACAGGGTACATTTACCATCAGCAATGCATCTAACAAGCACTATCATAGCTGAACCTAAAATGCCCAAATAAAAGCTTACTATAAAACACTGTTATTCCTATTGGCAGGATCTGAAACTCTGAAACACCACGAGCAGGAGAAAGTACTTCCTCTAAGCCTGAGGACACAAGTTGCAAACACAGAAAAAGGCCTGAAAATCTACCCCATTATGGATGGGGGTGGAGACAACTACAGCTGGTGAGAAGATCAGAAGAAACCCTTAAACTGCCATGTCTGAGACTCCCAAGCAACATGCTTCCAAGCTGCCTGCTTAGCATTCATGCAAAGGTGCAGCACTCTGACACTGTTTATAAATGATCCAAACTCTTTGCTGTTTCTTCCACCGGAGCAGCTCAAGCAGCAAGTGCTTCACTGTAAGCCAGACCGACAACACCTTCCAGCGTTTAATCACCATGTTGTGTTTCAGGGTTGGAGGTTTTATCCAACATTAGCCAAAGAGGTTTGTTGGTATCAGAGCCTTAGCTCACTACATTTCCTGCTCCAGTTTTTACCTGTATTGCTAAACTGGTAATAGCAACCATAACGGACCAGAAAATATAACAGAGAGGCTAAACTTAGCAATTTGGGCTTAAACTGGGTTTAAACTACTAATAGACCAACATTTCACTGGATTGGCCCTGTACAAAGACCTGGAAAAGCTTTATCACAGATGTATCTGCAGTTTTGTGTAAGCTATTAACGTACTACAGCAACACTAATTTGGTATTCACAGAGATAGTAATAGCACAGTTTTTACATATCTTTTGCCTCCTCTTCATTGTTATTGTTCCAAATCCTAAAGATAGGCATAAACTCCTAACAAGACCTTATCCGCAGCCTGCAGACCTTCCTCCCACTGATATGTGACTTCCATCTCCTCACTCACATTATCTCAGGGGATCTTATACTCACAGATGTGCATGTTGTGATAAAGGAGAACTGATATGACAATATACACATAACTAGCAGACCTTAATTCAAATGATATCACCGACAACAGTGAACCTTGAGAAACTTCAAATACACTAACAAGTCTAAGACTTTGTTCAATGTTGTGACTGATAGCACCAACAACATGGTATTGAAGAGTTCTGCGTGAAAAATGTTTCCCCCTCTGCTTCTAACTTTGGTCACGTTTGTCATTTTCCCACCCTCCTATACTTCATTTTTTCTCTAGTTCTTCATGCTCACTTTTATGTCTGATTCGATATCGACAATGAAGTTACAAAATGCATTACAGCTCCTCCAGAATCTTTCAATTTTTAACCATTTATTAAAAAAAAATAGATTAAACCCAGGACATTTTAAGTTAAATGAATTAAAAACTTGGTAAGAACAATGAAGGTACTGTGACAGTCTTAAGGAGTTAATCAAAGTATGACAATTTTCAGTAAGAATGATCATAACTTCTCTCCAAAATCATCTCAGGAGTTACATGGCTGCCTGTACTCCAGCACTAAGCTTACAGGAGAAATCTAGGTAAGATCTCTGAAAAATAAAGGTAAAGGTGTACAGAGCAGTCTTCTAATGTCTTTCAGCAATCTCTTCACTGACAGACAAAGATGTACCAAAATATTCTGCTTAACAAGGTATAATGCAAACCAGATTTACCAAAGAAATCTTTTCGTTGAACAAGGTTCTCATGTGTGAAACCATCAAACAAAAATCTCCTCTTTCAAAAGAGGTTTTTTGTTTGTTTGTTTGGGCATTATACAAAACTACCAATGCAGTTAATATATATATACACAAGTTAAGCCAATTCATACATTATACCCAGCAATTCACACAATATATCAGTGGGAGGAGATGAACAATAAATCTGATCAAATAAATTTATTTTAATCCTCAAAGCACAACCCTTTTTCTTCATCATCATCATCAGTAGAATCTGCATAGGACTCAATGGTGTTGTATATGAAAGAATACAGCTTGACATCTGGTCCTGATGTAGAACAGCTTCTGCACTCTTCATTGTAGTATCTCAATAACAGCTTATAAACGTCCCCTTAAAAATAAAAAGAAATAATAAAAACCATGTCAGATCATGCTATCTGAAGAATGTATGATTGCAAATGAAGACTAGCAATGCACATGTACACTCACACTCAAGACAGTGGCTAGAAACATCTGTTTAAATGAGGAGTGGAAGAGGAGGTAGACAGCCGTGTAAGGGGAATGTGACTGCTTCCAGGTTTGTTCAGGACACAGGGTGGGCTCCCCCAACTTTGTGGAGCATTCTGCACCAGCTACCCAAACGTTAGGCTTGTACAGGTATTACTTACAAATGTATTGCCAATTACTTAGCTTTGTGCTTCTGTCCCAGAAATTAAACCATTACAGCGGGGCAATGGTTATGCTGCTTTTCTTGTATTGCTACTGGACAACACATCTGGCCACATCTTGCAGGATCAAGCCAGAATCACTGTATGACAAACCTGTATCAAGAATGTGTAAGCAGATTTTCCCCTTTTAAAGCATTTTGAGTTATATTCAAAACTTTTCCAAACCTTCTGTCTACCACACTTATCTGTAATTTCCAAATTCTGGAGTGTAACTCCCAAGTGAATTATAAAAGGATTCTAGGAGTCTTCTAGCAGATTAACACTGCGCAGTTCACCCTGAATCAGAAGAGTTCCCCACTCTGGAAACCAGGTGCAAATAAATAATAAATTGAGACCCATTTGCTTCCGTTCAGGACTTCATGACAATGATTTTTACTGGACAGTTTCCACTTAAGTGACAGGTAAGTCTCTTTGCTGCATGAAGAGATTTCTTTATGCTCACCAATAGTTTGGCCCTTCTCACAGAGAAAAGTGTGTATGCTGTAAATATCCCGCATCAGCTCCACATCTCCAAAGGTAAAATAAACAACATCACGTCCAGCCTCAGCAGCTGCCAATAACTGTATTAAGGCTGAAACAATAAACAAGTTTATACACATGAATACAGGACGAAACAATTTGCTGAAGGGAAAAACATAGCCTAAGTTTACAGCAAATAATCATACCACCCATCTCTAGGTGAACACTGCAAAGTGATTTGAAAATGGGTACGGGTAAGTATTACTTCTGCTTTTACAACATGGTAAAGAACAGTGGGCGCTGCAGCTCAAAGTATTGAGGTATGCTGCTGGACTCACTAGTGACAACCACCCTTACTTTCCAGACAAACAGTGTGCTTAAAAATCAAAGGGTTTTTTTCCAGTCCACCCCCAAGCAGCATGCAGCTGTTAATTTTCCAATAAACGTGTGTGACAGTGTAAGACGACAGGGCACCATCTTACACCCTGGTTTAGGCTGCTTGCACCAAGTCACAAACAGTGGGATAAAAAGCCTCCATTAGCACATCACAATTTCCATTCTCTGCCACCCTTCAGAAGGAAGGGAACCAACCCTCTCACTAGGGAAGCTACAAGAAGCAGGAGCTGACCCAACTTTTAGCTCCCAAGAGAAGACCTATGGCTCTGCAGCCTCTTACTGTGCAACTTAAGGTGTACACCTTACCTGTAACAGAAGTATGCAGCACAGAATATGATGGCTCATTCTGACCTATAAAAGCGAGTGGCAATGCCAGGAATGCAATTCAAGGTATTTAACTTCCAGCTTTATGTCAAACTCACTGGACCAAGCTGCATCCCAATTTCCATCAATGACTAATATTACAAAATAGACAGACTTTGTTTTTCTATATGGAAAAGAAAGGAGAATGCTTCCTATCTTGGAAACAGGTTTTTGAAGATTCATCTTGAGAAATCATCTGGCATATTGATCGATGGTCCAGCTGAGCCAAGCTAACGACCCACTGCAACTGGAGAAAGTGGCTCTGGTCCAGCTACATTTTCTCCCTTCTCACCCACCTCCTGACTTTTCTGCAGCTCTCAGGGGCTCATCAGACATCTCACTGTGCCAATTCCATTCACCAATCAAGCAGAAAAGTTATATGACAAAAGAATAAGAGCTAATTGTTTTCTGCTAGATCAGCAGTTGAATTGGATGAGTGATGGGTTGGCTAAGAGCCAGAGCTGATGCCAGGGGGGCACCAGACTACATAGCCAAGAACAGGGAAGGGGAGAAACAGAATCAAGACCATTTTAGGTAGCACCAAACTATTACAAGAGTTTTTTCACCAACCAGCACAGCGAGGCTGGAGTGTCACAGATGCATGCAATCAATCACACATTCATTTTGGGTAATGTTACAACAGTCCAAATAATGGACCCCAGCAATTATTTAATATATTGCAGCTTGTCTTATTTCACAGCCTACAGGTGCAGTTCTGATATTAATTTTTTCTTTTTCTACCCAGTAAGCAGAGTTAATTAAAATGGGATTAATATTGTCTTTGTAAAGATTAATTTTAAATAAAATAGCTTATGTACTGCATTACCACCTGCTAGTGGAGACTAAATAGAAAGCTGTTCATAGATCAGCTCAAGAATCTTTCACATTTTTAAAGAGACCTAATAAAATACTGCATTCTTTAATCAAAAAAACCTCTTGTAAACCCATAGCTAAAATTATAAATTACATGATTCAAATGTGAAATTAATCTCAATCTGGCAATGATATTTTAATTAAACTACTGAGCCAGCTGTGGATTTGGTGAAGCTTCAGTAGTTCAGCTTTTAAAGGGTCTAATTAACTAACTTGCACAGGGGAACAGAACGTAATTAATCTTATTATTCATTCCAAACAAACAATGCAGTTTCACTTTACAGAAGATATTAAAAATATCCTACTGTTTATTTTGAATTGCTATAAATTTTATGACACCAGGGTCAAAATTTATATCAGGAATCAGGCTTCACAATCTTCTGGGCATTAATGATACACAATACCACGTGACTCACCCACACTACCGATACAGAAAGGAGCACCACAGGAAGAGCAATAGAGCCTGTGGTACAGGGGACTAGAAGGATTTGGGCTTTCTTGCCCCTTGCACCCAGCTGATGCGATCCCATTTAACTCTTCTGGACCTGCACCTAAAGGAATGGCTGTGCTGACATACCTTCTTCTACCATGCAGCGAGGTCCCTCTGGGGACACAACTATCCTCACAGGCCCTACACATTCAGTCCCTTGTATCCAGAGGAAAGGATGCTATTTATCACCAGGGACACCCCTACTGTGGTACCTCTGGGGCAGCACAGCCCAAGCCCAGAGATCGGTGCGAGGAAGGTGGCTTCAGACACAGCAGGGGCAAGCAGGGCAGAACTCCGCTACTGCAGGCACAGCAATGCTACACTGGGTCCTGTGTCATTGCCCGTTGTGTAAGTTCAGAACTGCAGCACCTCAATACATGCCTTATATGAGGCAAGAGGCACGTTCTTCTCTCCTTCCACTAATCCTACAAGCGTCTCTTTAAAGCTGATGGCAATCTTCCTGCTGAACTTTATTTTCTCAGATAAATAAGGACCCCAATTCAGCTAAAGAGTTCTCACAGTTGTTAGAAGTTAAACATAGGTATTTATGAGACGCCTCATCAGATCATCTTCTTTGCATTTTCAATAAAACAAACACTTTTCCAGTCTTTAGACAGTGGTAGAGTACCCCTGCAGGTAGTAATTACTGAATTAGCCCCTGGTTTGAAAAGCAAGACAAGATCTTCCAAATCCTCCCAATTATATAAACACTTTTTTCAGTATTGAAAACCTTAAGTTTATACTAAAATTTTGTGGAAATATTCTCAACTTAACTGTAATCTGGTTTGTTTACATACCAGATCTTTAATTTAAAGCCGCATTAATTTTTTCTTCCCCTAAGATGACTTTACTTTTCACATAATCTGTTACCTTGAGTGAAATCATATTTTATACACAACCATGTTCCTTTAATTCATGAGTAAAAGAAATCATGATAAAATATCATAATGCATTATGTCACTTATCCAGTTATATCCAATTACATCAAATACTTTGGTGGTTCTGAAGTCTTTGTTACAGATCCTTCTTAAAGAACGAGGGTGTATATTTAAGAACACTACATAAAAAAAAAATTAATTACAAAAAACTATTTTGTCATTGCAATACACTGTCAAGCCTGTGTAGTCAACAAAAGTTATTTATTTGGGTTCAATGAAACTGTGATACTGATGATCTCAGAGTTTCTAAAACATATTCTGAAATGAAGAATTTATGACTCCCTATGAAGTGTAAAATATTATCCTCCAGTGTAAGAAATTTGCTTATAATGAAGAGAAATCATTGAGAGAATTTGGAGTTCAGAATTACCCTATACAGCATTTTAGAACAAAAGGGAGAAACACCTTTAGCACTTGTGACTGTCCAGGAAGTATCTGTGAACTAGAAAAGACTTCATTTGATTATCACACATGAAATGCAACTCTACTCAGATAAAAACACAGATGACAAACTGCTGTACTCTTTTCGTAGCTCACAGTTTAAAAAAAAAAAAAAGGCATTCTTGTTTCTAGTCAGCATCAGCTCAGAGAAAAAGTCACATACTAAACAACCAGCTCCGTATCCCATAGCACATCACTGTCATTTAATTCTCTTTGTTAAGTATTGATTTTTCAGAGTCAAGTAAGAAATTAAGCTGAGTTTACAAAAAGAGTAATTTAAGTGCAAGTTAAACCAACATCTGTCTAAGTAAGGGCTGCCAAAAGGTCAGAAGAAGACTTGAGAGCACACGTATAGGTTTAGATGAATTTTTTATAACAGCAGCAGTGCTGTAACTTCCTGCTAAGTGTTCTCGCAGACTTTGGAAAAAAAATAAGGTTCATCCAAAACCAGATGAAGAGTTACATAAATGAAAGCTCAAACTAAAATACTAAGTTAAATATTACCTGAAACTAAAATACTAGGTTAAAATAAAACAGAGAATGTTCAAGTCTTTACATGCTCTTGTTCTGCCCCGCGTTCATATCCACGGTACGAAGGACCCCATCTCATGGCTCATGTCTTTGTCTACATCAAAGACTTTTCTTATGGGCTACCGCACAAAATGGACTCAGCTCTGGTTGCTTCAGTTTTGAGCTCTGACTGATTGGGAGAGGAAGTGAAGCATTGCAGTGAGCAATGCCTCCTAAGTCACACCCAGTGCTGCACAAATTAATGGCTTAGATCAGCTGAACCATATTTTTAAGAGAAACCCACACATCAGAAAATCATACATGGGATATTACAGTTCAGATCCAAGAGAAGGCCTTATACAAATCAAAGCATTTATTAAACCTTCCTAACATAATCATAATCAAGTATAATCAAATCCTGCAGAAAATACTACTTTACTACTTCTGATATTGGCGATCTGCACTTGGCAGCCCACTTTATCTAATGGAAATTAGAAACAACAGTCAGGAAATCAATGAGCGTTGAAGAAAAAAAAAAAAAAAAGATGCTCAATGAATAAAACACATTAAGAAAACTAATGAAGCTTGTAGCCTGATGGTTGTTTGTCTCAATGTAACGACCTAAAGCTGTTCAGAAAAGCGAATTTTAAATACTCTCCAAAGGTCTGAAAACAAAAATGTAAGTGTCTACTTAGAACTGTATGAATCAGGATATCAATTTAAATGTCAGGATCCATCCGTTCTTGACTTGATGGGAAAAAGTTTTAAATGAATGTAGGCATGCAATATCTGCTGCATTATAAATACTCTAACTAAAAATAAAAGAAGAACATGAGAAAGTGAGTGATAAAGCAGGCAAGTCAGGAAAGAAAAAAGCATGTCTGAATGACTTGAAATCTCTCTGGCATACAGCAATATATTAAGGAGTAAAACTAAACACTAAGCATTGCCAGCAAGTTTGCGAGGCCTTGCAAATCACCACGTACTTTAAACAGCTTTGCAGAGATACGAATTTTACGCATAATATAGAAAGACTTCTCCAGAAAAGTCAACCGATTCATGCAACTGGGAACTGCAATGAACATGTTCTTTTGTAAACTAGTATTGTGTGTCCATGCTTTTGAGGGCTTCAGTGCTACAGGTCTTCGTAAACCCAGCATCTCACCCTCACATGCTTACCTCGAACTTTAAATTGAAAATAGCATATAAAAACGACGTGCATTTTTATTGTTTAAGGCCACATTACTCAGGGCCTAAAAATCAAAGCTAATGAACCAGTTCTATGGACAGCTTAACTATTATTCATTCCAATTCTTGGCTAAAATGTATTAATTTGAACAAAACAAAAAAATGTACTTGAACAAAAAAATAAGGCCAAGAATCAAAGTCTAAGATATTTGATACATTTGGACACTAACGAATTACTAAAATGTACCTTTTAATCGGGAGTCCCCTCCAAAGGCACCACATCCCCAGTTTCCTGTGGCTATTGCAGAGAGGTGTTGAGGTGGAACATTGGGTCGAGAGAAGCCACAGTAGGCCTGCAGGCAGACAAGAGTCAGAAGATGAAGCTGACAGGCAATCTGGTGCGCTATTTTCAAACAATAAGATAGTAACAATAATCAGTGTTGTCTTCCAGCAATATCCAATTCAGACTACTTCACTACACCATTAGGCTTCCTTTAAATTTAAGGTCAATCACTGAAGAATTTAAGGCAAAGAGAATTTTGCTTTATTTGGATCCAAATTAAAATCAGATACAGGGGCTGACTCCTAGGGATTTCATCACAGCTACAGGAAACTTTTCAGGATAACCAGAGCAGAAAATAACTTTTAACAGTAGATTGTATCATGTTTGTTGCTTTTTGGCCCATTTAGCATACAGGACAGCTGAACTGATGTGTCCAGTATTACTGAAATTCTTCAAAACTGAAAATAAAATACAAAATGGCATCTTAGAATACAGGTCTAATGCAACAAATGAGGGTAGGAGGAAAAAGTGTGATATTCATTAAGAAATCTTGAGTAAAGGCAGGTGCTTCCATGTAGGATAAATCTCTCTGGGAAGTTTTTCAACAGTACAAAAATTTATTGAATTGGTACAATTGTCTGGTACAGACTGAAGGATCCATGGTTTCACTCCAACTTGATCTAAGCTGCAAATTCAGACTTCTGTTAGTTATAATTTAGCAGGGTACCACGACTCAGAGTTTGCATAAGGAGCACTTACACATCATCAGGTGCATGCAGCTTCTTGAGCTCTTTCAAGTCAGAGCTATGAGTGTGCTTAATGTCCAAAGCACGTTTGTACAATGGGCCAAGCAAGCTAGTACTTTGTCTGTGAGGACAATAATTCTTCAAACTCCATCCTCCCAGCAAGGGAAACTGATTGGTGTTGCAACAGGATGCCATTTTCTTTTCAGCTTGTACTTAATGGGCATGTATTTCTCAATTTGCCAGGACAAGGAGAACAAAAGCTGTCTTGTCAGACACAGTAAGCAAGTCAGCAAATACTTGAAGGACTTCAGCAGCAAAGGAGGAAAATATCTAAGTGGTCCCCTATGATTTTTCACAGAAATGAAGGATAAAGATAAAAGCAACAACTTCTTTTAAAAAGAGACAATGCACCAATATTTTAAATAGGTTTCACCTAGGAATACAGGAATATGAAATCTTTCTGTGCAGTTGAAAAGCAAGTTGCTTCCAAATGGGAAGCAGAAGAGCTGTTCCTTTTGAACTATATAAATGAACCTGAAGTGATGTCTCATTATTTAGAAGTGATGTGATGTTTACAGTTGGTTTGTTTTCATATAAAACTGTTACATATAGTTCTCACTGTTAACAGTTTGAAACATAACTATTCTGCATACCATAATTCTTAGGGAAGCATTTCTTGACAAAAAGCTGTAGCTTTTTTTAATTGGTGACTATCAAAATAAGCTTAACAACATTTATGGGTGGGATTGCAAGCCCAATTGTCAGTTGTTCCTTAAGATTTGGAAAGTGGAACTTGCAAATGGAAAAATTATTACCGGTGAGAGTCTTTATTAGGCAATAATCTCAAGGGGCTGGCAAGGATGAAACGGTGACATCTCTTACACATATATCTGCAAATCTCAGTTCTGAAATCAGATAAAATGATTTTTTTTTTCTTGTTCTGAACAGGTGACTTTAGACAATATTATTTTTTTTTATGACTAGGGGTTAAACCAGAAACAAGCGTCAGCTTCAGATGTTACCTTTTAAGAGGACTGATCTGGTTCTTTAAGACAAATGAATCTTATAAAGGAGAAATATAGGCTTACAATACAGGTTGCAAGAAGAATCACTTCAAGTTGTTTCAGTTATTTCCTAATGTCTAGCAAAATAACAGACACACAAAAGAACCTCTGGACACTGGGCTGTGTCTACCAATACATAATACACTTGTATTTCAAAGCTTGTGTCCATATACTGTGCTTACCGAGTCCTGATTTATTAAATCATAATAGAACTACAGTTGCAGCTTACTCCATCAACTTGGTTTCACCGACAGAAAAAAAATCTTAAGGTTAACATTAATTTTAAATCAAACTGAAAAAACCCACCATAGTACATTCAAAAATATTTGATTTGTTAAAATACTATAGGATCTCAAGTAAACTTAATGTAGTAAACAGAACTAATTCAGGCTTAAAATTTTCTTTAAATATTGATCAGTCCTCATCAAACAACATCAGTCAAACCAATACACTGTGTAAGAGTTGCACGGATCTACCATAATTTATTTTAAAAATCCAAAGCCAATCAATAATATTAAAAATTGTAGAAAGAGCATAAATTCACTAGAGTAGGTAATTTGAATTTTGTACTAAGATATCACTGAAGTTTACAAAATTTATTTACTGTCTTTTTCAGGGCTAATTTCATTACCAACCACGAAGAAACAAGCTGATGAATGTTACTTTAGTCAAGAGACAAGTTTTACAACTAAACTGAATTAGTCTTCAGCACTGTACATCATTTCTGGGAGGGGGAAAAAAAAAAAAAAAAAAAAAAAAAAAGAGAGCTTTCAGGTATATTCCCTTTCCAGCTGATAAGTAGGAACATCCTGCCCTATGTTTGAATTTATTTAAAATGCATACTGTATTATTCTACACCCTCCTACACTAACAGAAAGCAGGAGCTTTAACAATGGTAGTGTTGTGCCCTTATATTTAACACCCTGGCTAAAGCAGAGCCCACTCAATCTATAAACACAGAAGCACACTACGCAGACTTCATCATTAGCATGTTTTGAACCCAAATATAAGCACACTAAGACAGTGTAACTGTATAAGCATTCTTGTACTCAACTGCCCAGTAAAAAAAGCATGGCCACTGCTCTAACAGGCCACAGACCTTTCACTACCTATGCCTTATACTAGCCATGCCCTCATTCTGGTCCATTAGCCTTCTTATTAACTTAGGAGAATTCGCTATGAGAACTGGAGATTGATACCAGGCATCTCTTGTTAGGAGATAAAATTTATGCGTGGGATAACAGCAAAGGCCTTGAAAACATTGGCACAGGTTGAAAGCTAAGGCCTCAGAACTACAAACAGCTCACTGATGGCAATTACTGGTCATTGAGAAAGTACAGCCTCAAGAGCTGGGAAAAGACTGCTTTAGTTTCAAGAAAAGCAGCAGCAGGAAAGCAAGAAGAAAAACAATTAACATGAAAACCTCAGCCTTGTAACATGATAAAGCACTTGCCATGGCTTGGGAAAGTAACTCCATGTTCCCAAACATTACGCAGCTAGTAGTCCAGGACAGAGACCAAGGGCTGGGAACAATCTAGAAACTCAAATATCTTATTTAAGGATAAGATCCCAAATTAGGGAGGGCAGGGGAAAGAAAAAAGATGCCCACCACAGTTCCAGCTTCCCTAATCAAAGAGTTCTTCAGCCTGGCAACTTCAAAGTCATCAATGACTAAGACTACGAAGGACCACAGCCATTGGAGCAGTGCAGTTTTGCATACACACAGCTCGCATAGGGTAAGGTCAAGGACTGACTGCTTTGAATACACAGTGATAGCGATTAATAATGTCTAAGAATTGTTAGTAGGAAGTGTGCTGTTTCTGAATGTCAGTCAAAGTGCTGCTTAAAGGACTAAAACTGGCCTGATTTATCAGTCTTCTGAACACCCCCATCACTGTAAGATCTAACTGGCATGTATATGCTTGTATTCAGTTGCAACAGCCCTTACGGCTATAGCGCAAATAAAGATAGGAGATTTATGAACAGCTGGATCTGATCAAGAAGCATCAATATATAAACTCCCAGGTAATATGGCAATACCCCAAGAGCAAACACGATAAGATAGAAGAAAAGCAAGTGGCACCATATTTATGAACTGTCTAAATCATAATTTAGAAGCAGGACAGGGAAGAGTTAGCAAAATGTATATCCAAATTTCATTTATACTTTTGAAAGTTAAATAAAATACACCTTTGAATAGCTCATCAAAGGATAAGAGTAATTCCATTTGACAAGCTTCTGCTTTAACATTGGACAGCAAAACCCTGAAGTACACCTTTTATAAGGGACACAACTAAGAACTTCCTTAGCTGAAGATAATAAGATGAAATATTTGAAAAGGTGAGACTGCAGGCCATTGTGAGAGGTTACTGGCCTTGTTGAGCTCTCTTCTAATTTTCTCCGGACCAAACTGATCAAGGAAACGTCTGAAGTGAAATGCATCTATAGCAACAATTTCAGTGTAGCGTCGCTGCCATTCATCCCTAAAATTGGAGGGAGGAGAAAAAAAATAGATGACATTAGTTGTTTAATATTGGCTATATAATCATGATGCAAAGTGAGCAATTCCCTGCAGAGCTTCTCTGTTAGAAGCAGATAGAAAGGTGAGCTCATAACAGACAATGGAGCACATTTTTTCCTTGCAGGCTGGGAATGAAAGCAGCATCAGAAATGAGACAGGTCTAAGTTTAGAAATACTCTGGCTAGACTTTGGGCATAAATGTGAAACAAATCTAATTAGACAGCGCTATTTGTTAAGTATGTAAGAACACCACAAGGTCAAAGAAAAGCACTTTGGCTCTCTGTCTTCCTCCAACATTTAAATGAGAATACTTTGTGTATGTTTCTATACCAAATGAATAATTTTGTGTTTACACTATGACAACATTGTTGGAGAAATAAATTCAAGAGCTCAGAGCTTTCTACTCAGATTCATGATGTCAAATCTTATTTTACCACACATCAGCTGCACTATGGCACCTGAGATACTACTGTCAAATTTCTTGTGATGTTACAATCCACAGTTCAGTCAGTATTTTAAGAAAAATTTGGATTAAATACATATAACTGTAAAAGATGATGTTTTAAGAACTGACATATTGGCAGGTACTACTTATTAACATTAATATCTCATTATTAATAGGAGATAACTTTCTTAGTTTGTTGGCTCTACTGAAGAGAGCAGGATCAAACAGTCAGACTCTCTATTAAGGCAAATGCTAGGAAATACTTAAAGCAGCAAGTTTTCAAATTTGTAACATTGATTACGTGCAACTTTACCTTGGAGTCTTATCTTCATGGCTTCTGGCCCACCGGTAAGTTTCTGCATAGCCTGTATACTCACTGAACTGCTCAGTACCTGAAACAAATGATTTTCCATATTGCATACAAAATAGGTATGTATTTTTTCACTTGGCAAATCTTTCATCGGAATCACTGCTTCTCCGAATGAACACGCTGCTCTCAGAAGCAATGGAAAACAGACTTTCATATCTGCACCAAGAATACAAAATCTTCTTGTAACCAGTAGAAGCTTCTTTTCCATAGATGATGTGTAGCATTCACCATAGAACACTACAAGTGCAGATCTATGTATGCTGTCCAGTATATAACAAGAAGGTAGTTTTCAACTTTGCCACTCAAGTTCCATAGGTTCTTAGTAAACTGCCTGTCATCTTTAAAGTTTTACTGGCTAATATTTGGTTAATGAAGACTGTGAGCCTTCATTCCACCAGCATTTCACTTTTCTTTTTTGAGGTTACTACTTGTAAACATGATTATAAAACAGTCGCTCCACTATTGAAAACACAGCAACCTTACTTCATCACAATTTAGCAAACATCTGGGCTGAAAGTTGAGGAAACATAAGAAGAAAAATATAAAGAGATTCAAAAGTGTATGTGGCAAGCTGTATGTTTATACATTTTATTTCTCTAACAAAATTAAAATCCATAAAGCCAAAGAAAACCCTGATGGTCAGAAACCAAGCAGATTTCCAACATGTTGGCATTACCCAGTTGGTTGCCCTACAGCCTCTTGACAGCAATCTTAAGGGTAGCTAGGACTGTTAAGATTCCTGGTCTCATTGCCCAATACACCTCTTTCCATTGTTATAATTTTGTTTTACATTTGTTCAGCATGATTTCTGCACTATGGTTCCTGACACGAATTCTCAGATATCACAGCAATTAATGGCACTGAATGGACCGAAAGGCCACTGCTCTCAGCGGTCAGTACCAAAGGGCTATTTCTGTAAAAGCTTGAGACCACAAAGCCATGGTCTGGAACATACTTGGCTGCTCTGTGAAAGCGTCCAGCAGGGTATTTTGGCAAGCATCGAGGGCTATAAGAAAGTAGCTAATTAAGTTCACCAGTAATTTCAGCTACCATGCTCTGCTATGCCAAGTCCTTTTCAAAGTCTTATCCCAAGACCAAGGAGAGCATCTTAGCTGAGAGTAAGGACCATAACCTTTCTAAAAAGGCTGTGTTTCACCTCACTTTACCGAGCTTCAGGACCTTGCTTCAAAACATGGGGATCCACAAATGCTTCAAAGAGCTACTTCTAAAGTAACACCACAGCAAAATCACAACTTTTCCTCCTGTTTGAGCTTGCAACAGCTGAATTTCAAAAGTAGAGGACTGAAAAGAACACTTTGTTTGCAAAATTTCAGCTCATTACAGGTACAGTTTGGCACAAGCCACAAACAGCAAGAGTAAAAAGAGAACTGTTAAGCAATCCCTTAATTACAAACAGTAACACCAGCTATGCTCATAAAGGTAACAGAAAAATAGGTTTTAGAAAGATGTGTAAGCTGACAGCACAAGACATCTAATCACTGAGACAAGAGAAATCACTAACTACTGCACAGATTGGTGATACTCTGAGAACACAAATGTTTAAATTTAATTCTAAAGTTTTTCAATCTCTAAGTAAAAATAAAAGTTGAACAATCAGAAACATAAAACTATCCAATTTAACCTCATCTGACAAAAGAATGTGAATGCTTGCTTTCAGTAGTCTCAAGCATAGGAAACAATCTGTTAAAACAATGCATGTACTTCAAGACATTTTCCCCATTTACCCAAATTCATTTTAACTGAAAAGACTCAGCACTTCTTTAACTCATCTGCCCTAATATCCACTCACTATTTACTTCCATTTGTCTAGATGATTAACTATACTGAGAGCACACAAATTCCACTCAAGGCTATTTTGAAAAGTTGCTATGCAAACTGAGTGGGACGGTAAGAGATTTCTCACCAAGAATTCACTTCCTGTTACAAAATCAAAGCCCCCCAAATTGTGATGGTAGAATATGCCTATATAGTCACACACATCCATGCCCTCGTACAAAGGACAACTGTGAGCACCTTAAATATTCAGAAGTCAGCCTTCTAACTGAATTGTAGGCTATCAACCTTCAGTAAGACTTTTCCTGACAGAGGTAAAATTCAGTTGTACTGATATGCTTGGAAAAAAGTGCCTGAGCATGCAGTAAGGGAAGACAGACAAGGGAAGCATGTGACTTTTCTGAGAGCTCTCTTTACGTGACAACCTAGCAAAACTTTCAGTTCTGAAAAGGAAGCATTTGAAAAGACAAGACTAGGTTATAAAGATATTGTAACAGGACAGATTAAATGATCATCAAAGTATTAATCTGACTTTTTCAAGGGTCATTGTTTTCATTAATTTTTATGGAAGTGCAGTGTCTGATGATGAAAGCACCAGGAAACAAACAAATTCACACACACACACATACATATAAAAAAAAAAAATCAATAACAGAGAAACTCAAAGAAATTAAAAAAGTCAAAGTTAATTAAAATCAATAGGTTTTCATAAGTGAAGCTCAGACAAAAATGGTTATTTAACTGGCAGCACTTTTGCCTGGGAACTACTGGGATACAAACTGCTATTGCTGGGAGAACAGCAGCAGTATAGGATAAACTGGATATGCTAATGTTTCTGGTGTATCTTTTTTCTTCCCATAAAAAAAAAAGGGGGGTAAAAAAAGCCAAGCCACAAATACAGCCTAATAGCACAGTTCCATCAGAACTTTAAAAACAAGCTAGAAAACCTAAGAAAGCCTACAGTCAAAAGAAAGTATATACAAGTTCAATTCAAAAATACATTCTCTGTGAAACTTTTAAGAGTTACAGCATCAGACAAACAGTGAAATTGCCAAATGTTATCGCTTATGGGACTTCATCCATCTAGAAAGAGTTGCAATTATTACTAAAAATGAATATACTTTCCTCAGACTCCGTAGTCTAGCTTTTCATTTGCATACGATCTGTATAGCATTATAAAGTTCCCAGGGATTGGGAAAAATCCCACCATACTGTCCTTCTAGTATTTCTGGTGAGCTAGAGGTTATACCTCTGAAGAGGCAGTACCACTATCACTGAATAAAATGGAGTATATGTGAAAAGCACACGAGTATAGTTTTGTAGCCACCAATGTAAGTGCACATTTACTGCCAAAAGTGAGGATAAGGTCCTTCTCTCCCTTTCAATCAGTTCTTGTGATCCTTATCTTATGCCACCATTAGTTTTCTGGCTGTCCAGACAATGGCATGGTCAGCCTGTTAAATCCAGCTGAAAAAACAATTTTTCCCCTCTGAGCAAATTTTCAGCTGAACCAATTATCTGATCTTATTTACTGCACGCATAATGGGCTTAGAAGTCTCTGAAACTGCATTGCTGAGATGCGGTCAGGACTGGCTGTTGTTCAGTCTGTAGATATAAAGCAAACATGGAACACAAAAAAACTGAATGAAAAATACTGATGCTTATTCACAGCTCTACCGGAAATGCAGCTGTGGGAATCTTTGGCATTGCTGCTGACATTTCTGTAGGTAGATGTCTGTGTTGAAGAACTTGACTGTTTACACAGCCGGTTTCATATTCATTACAGCAGTGATCTTAACCAGATACTGTGCAATCACAACAAATTTAATTTCTCTCCATTTACTCAGACTCTTCTGCAAATTTAAGCTATACAGTCATACCCATTAGGCCGCTGAGTCAAGGTGCATCACAAAGAATGTAATTTATCAAGAGGATTGTGACACGCAGTGGAGACTTGGCTAAGAACCAAGGTGGAAGAGCTCCAGGGATGAAATTAAAATGATGGAACAGCCATTTCCATTAGAGAAGATGACCATATCACAAATACTAATTGTGAAACACTATAAAGTACAAGAAAACGGAAAAGAATATTGCCTCAGTGAAAAAACATCCTCACCTTTATTTGTTCATGCCAAATCACTATTTTTTTTTCAGGAAAAGGAAGAAGATCTTTCAAAACATTCATTTAGTGTTTTCCCACCATCAGTTATTACACAGACCGATAGCTGTGCTCTGTTTTCACCCTACCCAAAAGGGCCTCACCCGGAGGACAGTACCTCAATACGTTAATCTTGTTATATACACAACAGAAATCAGTGGTGGCCAAGAATTTCTGACTCATTTTTAAAAAAGGTAATCACAAAAGCCAATATACGAAAGAGTTTTCACAGAAAACGCACTAATTTTGGCAGGGTGGAAAAAAACCCCCACAAAACCAAAACACTGCCTTAAGAAGATTAACAAGTGTAAGACTGAAAACAAGATGCTCTGCCCAGTACAATCAATAGCTCAGGACAGAGTAAGATTTGCAAGATCTAAACTCAAATTTCTACTGTGCGTACACATGAGAGAAAGAAGTGCTTTGGAGAGACTTTTACAAAAAATGTGTTCCAAGACCTGTACAAATTCCTGACTGTTGAGGCACCTCCGGTAACTAAAACCAACGCTTTTACTGTAGCAGACAAAAATATAAAATATACATACTCTATTACAATATCTGCCCAGAGGATACCTCCAATGCAGTATCTTTTCTTTATAGCTGTTCTTCGGAGTAAATAAAAAATATATTCTAACATAATTTTATTTTTCAGTCATGAAAAATGCTCACTGTGTTCCTGTGTACAGAACTGACACACACAGCATGACCTGGGTCTCTCCAGTTTTTAAAAGTGACATTTGGTGTTTTGATGCTAACTGTTTTGATCCAATGGATAATAAAACATTCCAAGTTCTATGACAGAGGCAGAAACAAAAACACTGTCAGCAAAGCACTGGGCAGACAGCACATCTCCATACCCAGCCCCTCAACAACATATACTGCAGAAGCAGTTAGTTTTTGATGTTATAACTACGAACTCATAACTAACTTACGAGGAACACAAACACTTGTCTGTAACTTACGAGATCAAAATCTTGAAGAGACATTTCCTGACGTTCTACCCTTTTTAATGGGTGTTGATTTTCTCTTATTACACTTCCTCCCCTTTTTGGTAACCAGAAGGAAGTTCCTCTTCTCACAAGTTTTCAATCTCACTGATCACATCAAATTTTACAAATTCCAGTCTGAACAAAAAAATCCCCCTGCTTTATTTAAGGTAACAGAAGCATTACCTGCTAATAGCTGGGAACAGCTAACGGCTGGTAATTGTGGCTTTTGCATATACTGCTCAACAGTATTCTTTAGCTAGGCCTAAAGACAGAGTCCTTAAACACATTTATATAGGATAAGAAAAAGTTCTGTCTGCTTGCTGTAACTTTTGTTTTTGTTTCGTTTCCTTCACAAAACACATATTGGAACAGTGGCCCTATGGTCTTAAATGGTGAAGAAGAAAGCTCTTTGTCAAATGAGTATTGACTTTCGTCTTTTTTTTTTTTTTCCCCCTACAGCATTTAAATACACTAAACTTCAACTTGAAATATATTTTCTACATATAAAACCAGAATAAGATGTGAAACATCTTCTGCAGAGACTAACCTGTGATGATAAGACATTCATTGTGATCCAGGACTTCCGTGATGAGCCTTGATACAATCAATTCTGGGTTGATTAAAAAACGGATTTCTTCTTGTACTAGTCCTGCCCCAGTCACACCACCTCCAACAAAACGGTTTGCAAAATCAACCTAGCAAAAATATATTCAAGGAGGATTATAAAATAAGCAAACAGCATATATTCCTTTTGTTTACTGAGGTAAATAAAATCCTGTACAAATTTCAATAATTCTGTTGAAAACTGCTGCTAGCACTTAAAAATACAAGCAGCAGGACAGAACTTGATCAACAGCACGCCTTCCTCTTTTTTCCTCTCAGAAAAAATAAGGGAGACATGACATGCCAAAATAAAGTTTTGCATCTCAAATGCTCTGAATCCAAGTTTAGTGGATTTTGTTTGAAAAGCATATATTTTAGAATAAAGAACATTTCAGTAAATGTGAAAGATTACAACAGCAAATTACAATATTCTTTTTGCATTTTATGGACATCAAAGAATGAAGTTGTCTTTTAATAAGCATTCTGCCCTGGCTGTGCACACTGAAGCATTTTTAGATTAGCCCCTGCACCTAAAAGAATCTCTTACGAATTCTCCTTGGAATGCACTTGAACACCGGTATGCAAGTCATTTTGATCATTAAGGTTTCTGCTTGAAACAGAGAAGCTCTGGACTCTTATTTTTTTGCCACAATAATACATATTTTGCAAATTATGTTTTTATATAGACAACAGTTTTAAAAGGATTTAGTTTAGTCAATAAAGTGATACCTATTTATGTAAATTAACTGCCCATATAAAGTTATAATCTAAAAAAGTCACTTGATCTTTCAAATGCTATTAGCTTCTTACTGATTTTTATTTGATAGCTGATGAGAGCATATTTACAGGAGAGGAACCAAAGCTGCTGGAGTGACATGAACATCTTTCTAGATTACAAACTGATTCAGGAGTCAGAGTCAAGCCAAGAGCACAATGAGAGCTGGCCAACACAACAGCAAGCATTCCTGAAGCCTCTGCTGGAAATATCAACACACTTCAGTTGTTTAAGATTTGCTGAACTTGACTATGATACAAAAAAAGTAACATCAAGCTACTCAAACATTCAGTGCGTCAGGGCTCCAAATGCACTTTAACTGCCGAGTAGCCTCACCTTGGGCCCACATCCTCGCCCCCGGCAGACGGCCCCTGTACAAGCACACACCCTTGTCCTGGACCTCGCACGAGACACAGAGTGTGTGGGCCCATGCCCAGCCCTGTCCTCTGCTGATGCCCACTTGACAACTGGACATCTAGGACTGACCTCAGTGACCTGACTCATCACCTTGCCTGATGACCACCAGTCTGTCAGCAGAAACTATTGTCACCAGCCCTCCTCTCCTTGTCCCAGACAGCAACCCTGCTCACTGAGGCTGAGGTCAACTGGGGACTGCTGCATTGTCTTGAGTTGGTCATCCTGCTCCCTTCTGGAGTGAGTGCTCTTCATCTCAGCAGAGATTTTTTTATTTGGTAAGACTTGAAATAGCCAGGAGGAAAACATATCACATCCTAGGCAATATTCACTTTTACACAGTGCAACAGAAACAGTACATGAAAAGGCATAATTCAATCTTCTCTCACCTCTGAGGTTATAGTTGAATAGACAGACAGCAGAAAAATGGTTATTATTGAGCAGTTGCTGAGTCCTTAATAATTTCAATACATATCTGAGTGCTCAAGTTTCAGAAAGTTATAAGATATTTTAAGCAAAAAGTATCACCAAAAAATCCTCCTATTCTCCCTCCTCCTCTTCCTTTGCAGCACTTGTTCCTGGCTAAAGAAGTTGTACTTTTTTTTTTTTTTGTTAACAAACTCTAGAAGGTAGACTTTTTTTTTTTTTTTTTTTTTTTTTAAGAAAAACAAAAACCAAACAACTACTTTGAAAACTCAAATCTGTTCCTTGCTATAATATGGACAGGACATCCTCCTTATGAATTTCTTTTGCTGACTGCCTCCCAGACCAAAACAGATGTGCTGGCAGCAGCAAGAAAGTCTCCTGAACCACTGACCTGGTCACTGTACGGGGCACAAGAATAATTTTTCAAAAATAAATTGAAACCCTTGACAACTCATCAAGATCACAGCCTGAAACTTTTACCTGTCAATCTTTGATCCTGGTTTGAACCAAAAGACCTGAAGCTGTCCATGGCTTGTGATTTTCTGTCAGCTCTCTCTACCAGGTAGAAGTGCAAACCTAGATGAGCTGGGGAATATTGACAGTACTAAGACTGCCTGTGGAATTAATGTTGATGTCTCTTTTACACTGCATAACATCTTGTCATTTAGTCAATTGATGATAAACAAATAACTTTGTTAAGCTAGCAGACCATAAAAATGACAAAAACATGACAAAGCCACATTTACTGTTATATGTGCTTACCTGTAGCATACCTTGTCCATTGCTTTCGATGGTGCCTTCATAGGTGACATGCAATCTAGACAGTTTTTTCTGCGATCTATCATTGAGGAAAAATATTGTACAGAAAGGATGATTACAGACACTCATTTTAAAAGAACAGCCATTCAAACCTAAACTTCTTACACATAAACATAAAATGGTTTAAAAACAGCCCCTGATGGGATTAAAGAAAATGCATTTGCCTTTCAGAAACAATTTGTAAAGGTTTAACATAGTCAATTGTTCAGTTTCACCTCTTTCGCCATAAAACCCCAAATCTGAAACTGAAGTTCTAAGTTTTTCACACAAGTGTGTCCCACATTAACTTGCTAACCAGCAAGAAAGCTGCAACACTTGTTTTCCTGCTGGTTATCACCCATATTTCATTATATTTCCTGTAATTTCCAAAATCAAGTCACCTCTCTTTTTCCCCACTCAAGCGACAATACCAAAGATGTGCTACTGTTTTAAAAATTCACTTAAGACTTGTTGGTTTCACAGGCAAACAAACATACTGAAAAACTCAGGGCACTCAAACTACTTGTGGCCCACTTCCCTCTGTATCTCTCCCCATAACAATCCATATCAAACATTGTTTTCTGTAGTACTTCCAGGCCTGAATCAATTCCATATGAATGGGATTCGGTTATCATTGATTTAAGAAACATCTTACATTAACAGGATGTTTGACCTACCTTTCCCAGTCTGGAAACTCCTGGAGGCACTGCCTTGTAAATGTCACCAATCCCGTAGGTTCTACAGGCAAACCAACCCCAGAGGAAAATGTATTAACTACTGGAGCTTTAGTCCTTAGATTATTTTAAGTGGTAAGCTTTTACAATTACAACAAACATCATTCTTGGCAGGAACACAAGAGCTTAACTTTCCTCAGAAGCAGCTTTGAATCTTCCCCTGGCAGCCCATGCTCAAATAGAACATGAAGACCAAAATACTCACTTCTCCCTTTGGAGTTGGAGTACTTTTCTTTTTCCAGATCAAGGAAAAACTATTTCTTAAGTGATTTTCACTTAAACTGTAATCACTACTAGAAAGACTTGATAGTTTAAGTAAAATGTGCTGCCACTTAGAAAAAAAGAGATTGTGAACCTTTAGAGGTGACCACTGTCCAGCATCAACAGGCAATGCATGGAGTAGTCAGCCTACGGATGGATGAAGCAGCAGCAATTATTTCCAAGAAAGTCTTACTACATTAGTAAAGATGCAGCATTAATGGATTCCAAATCAAGCAGATTTCAGCCCTGCCAGGATGCTAGTGAAATTCACTGTATTTCAACTGAGAAAAGACTCCTGCCCCCACGAGAAAAAGATGAGCCATGGCAGGAAAGATACATTATCTTCTCTCCTTAATTTTACTCAAAAAACCTCAGTTTTGCAACAGAAAGAAAATATCAACCTTTTATCAGGTGATTTCATCCTAATATAAACTTTGTTCGAGACTCATTTCTTTACTCCAGTAAGTCTGCTGCGCTGGCTTGTGAAAAACACTCAGTATGCAAAGCACAAACATGTCCTTCTAAAAGCCTTAAATAATCCAGTGCTTTTCTTCAAAATTATAGGGGTTTAGGAAAAAAAAGGGTTGCTTGCTCTTAAAAAAGAAAAAGCGCACAGCTTTCAGTAATCAAGTGCTTTTCCGCAAGGGAACTCTTGGTATCAGTGGCATTATTTTACAAATTAAGCATTCGCCTTTTGAGCACAAACTCTTCAGCTGATACAGTCTCCACTGTGCTCTTCTACAAGGAATTAAATTACTATGGTAATTTACAGAGCTAAGTTACTTCAGTCTTACTAATTCCTTGGACTTAGAGAACAAGGAATTAGTAAAAGAGAACAAGAAATTGTGTCTTTTAAAGGTATGATAGGAATTTCTAATTCAAGAACAAAGCATTCAAGAATCTCATTAAATATTAAAGTTATAATGTTAAGAAATTTAATACAGCAGTTTCATAAAGCACATTCCATACAGATTTCAAATGCACAGGGGGTCAATGACAGCTGCATAAATTTAAGATTTGGTTTGCATGAAAACATTATTACTCAAATATAAAACAAAACCGGTACACTATATCTCTTCAGTCCCACACATAGATCACAATTTACTTTCTATCTCAAGAGATATAGTTCTATTCTCATTGCTGAAAACTTGATAGCTGAAACAGAATGTAGCTGTATTTAATTTGTGGTGAATTAAAATCATGAACTGAAAATGGAATGAAGCAAGTAAAGGGATTTTTATATTTAATAGCTTAAAGCTGTCTTTCTTTTAAAACAAACCATTTTTCAGATTTTTGAGAATATGAAGCTAATAGTGAAATACCGATATGCAAAGGAAAAAACCTTTAAAAAATACTGTAATAAGGATATTGCTGCAGATGTGATGTATGCTACTGCAGTAAAATCTCTTTCTCCCCCAAAATACAATATATAAGCTCTGGTACAGTTCTCACAAAAATAAAACTGTTTTTGAAGGCTTATGCAGATGTTCAAATTCATGGTAAGAACAGAAGATCTGACCAAGCACACTAAGGAAAATATCACACTAACTTCTAAAAGAGTCAGGGATATGTCATGTCTTGCTATCACTTGTTTCATTTGAACTGGGTAAACTTCACAAAAGCTTTGCTTTGGAAAAATAGAAGGGAAAAACCTGAAATGTCAACACAAGTAGGGGAAAATCTCTCAGAACTACAAACACAGTCAGAAGACTGAATGTGCATACTGCAGGAAATGTGAAGCTTGACTCTGAATCTTTAAGCCTGGGATTTTAATGACTACATACAGTGCTAAGTTCCCTCTACATTCTCACTCTGATACAGTGCAGCAAGTAGTTCCATGTACTACAAATGTTATATATATATGTGTGTGTGTATATATATATATATATAATGGGGACAGAAAATGTATCTCTATATATTTTACACATACCCCTATACATATATGTATCTCTAAAAAAAAGAAAACAGAATAAGCTCTGTGCAAAAAATTTAATGGCATCCATCATCTATATGAGAAGTGACATTAATATGAGTATCAGTGTACTTAGCAAGCTGGCTTTTGTTACATGTTTCCATCATAATGCTGCATAGCCATTTCTAAATTTCATGGGATTAAATTTTTCATGTATTTGCTTCGAGCTTAAAAAAAAGAATAGAGGATTACTTTTTTCTGTGACTCTCCTAAAATAGCAGAAAAGTGTCTTAAGTTTCTCAGGTTTCTTTGGTGACCGTCCTTCAAACAATCTGAAAAACAAGAAATAAAAGCAAATAATTAGATTTCAGGGATGTAGGCATAGTAATTGGGCTACTTAGGAATCGTGATTTGATTTTTTTTGACATATTTTGATTAGCCTTGCATTTCAATCATAGAATCATCATAGAATGGTTTGGGTTGGAAGGGTCCTTAAAGGCCATCCAGTTCCAACCCCCCTGCCATGGGCAGGGACACCTCCCACTAGACCAGGTCACTCAAAGCCCCATCCAGCCTGACCTTGAACACTGTCACAGAGGGAGCAGCCTCAGCTTCTCTGGGCAACCTCTTTCAGTGCCTCACCACCCTCACAATAAAGAATTTCTTCCTAATAGCTAATCTAACTCTCCCCTCTTTCAGTCTGAAACCCTTATCCCTCATCCTATCACTACCCTCCCTGACCAAAAGTCCCTCCCCACCTTTCCTGTAGGCCCCCTAAAGGTACTGGAAGGCTGCTATAAGGTCTCCCTGGAGCCTTCTTCACGCTGAAGAACTCCAACTCTCTCAGCCTGTCCTCACAGGGGAGGTGCTCCAGCCCCCTGAGCATCTTCATGGCCTTCCTCTGCCCCGCTCAAACAGGTCCGTGTCTTTCTTGTGCTGGGGGCGCCAGAGCTGAACACAGCACTGCAGGTGGGGTCTCACCAGAGCAGAGCAGACAGACAGAATCCCCTCCGTCGACCTGCTGGCCACGTTGCTCTTGATGCAGCCCAGGATGCGATTGGCTTTCTGGGCTGCAAGCGCACATTGCCGGCTCACGTTCAGTCTTTCATCCACCAGCACCCCCAAGTCCTTCTCCCCAGGGCTGCTCTCGATCCACTTATGGCCCAGCCTGTGTCTGTGCTTGGGATCTCCCTGATCCAAGTGCAGGACCTTGCACTTGGCCTTGTTAAACTTCGTGAGGGGTGCCTGGACCCACTTCTCCAGCCTGTCCAGGTCCCCCTGGATGGCCTCCCTTCCCTCCAGTGTGTCAACCACACCACACAGCTTGGTGCCATAGGCAAACTTGCTGAGGGTGCACTCAATCCCACTGCCCAGATCACCAATACTTTACCGTGGAAAGAGCTCTCTAGACAGACCCTTTGTAACATGGGTCTCGAGTAGCAGCAAGCTTGTTCCCTTGCTAAGTTTGACGAAGATGCTAAACAATTGCCTATCTCACTCATACTAATTCTGTAACGTCAAAAAAATGTCATTTCAATACGAACACCCAGGAAAGTTACCAGTTTTATTTGCAACAGACTGGCTTGGATTAAAAGAAGTGACCAAGTGATGAAAACACGTATGTTGAGTACTCCAAGATCCAAATGTCTTGCCCTACTTTCAGCTCAGTGAGTTGCAGAGATGAATTAATGCAACCATATTGCTTTCAAGAGTTGCACTGCACCAGCAGCATTCATAAAGAAAAGAACTTACCCCCAACAGAAACAGCTTCATCCACTGAGCTACTACTGGCATTCTAACTTTCATCTGTAAAAACCTAACCATTAAAAAGAAACATCCTATTTTTAGCCACTAAGTGAATGTATTCTTTTAAGGTTAGATGAAATACTTTTACTGCATCATCTTGCCTTCCAGCAACTGGAACATGTATTACTTAATTTCACTTCCAACAAAGTGATAAGGCATTGTTATTGACAACACATAATGGAATTTTTCTGGAAGGAAGAATAGCAGTGACTTCAGAAATAATATCCTTTGAGTAGGACATTCACTAAAATATGTCTGATACAGTGAAAGCCCTGAGGACATAAGATTCCCCCCAATAAACAGTCTAAGTAAAGGAACGACACAACATTATTTCTTTCTATATACTGGAATGACAACCAGCCTTTAAAACCAGAATGCTGTCAGGTGAATTTAGCTTTCAGTAGTGAAGTGAACCAGATTTTTTCAGTATTTAAAAATTCTTATGAAGCATACATCCTGAAGACACCAATTTCATCCAAAATCTATAAAGTCACAGAAGCTAATTTAAAAAAAAGGTTAAAAAGGTTTTGTGAAAACTTTATTCTTTTAACAACGAATAAGGAGTTTAAGAAGGCAAACTCCAGACTTATACACTCTATTTTAAAAGGGGCCAATATGCAAGTTCTATCAAGGGGTTGCGCTTGCATAACTCAAGGGGTTCGTAAAAGAAAGAGATGATGTGTCTCTGTGTGCAGGTCTTGCCTAAATACATGATCTCTAAACTTTTATCTGGAAGACTCATTTGGTATGAATCCTTTAAATTGGTTGACTGGTTAATCTACTAGACCAGTCATGCTTTTACTAGTTTTTTTGCCTCTTTACATCAAATTGAAATCTTGCTTATGTTGCAAACTCTCAGGAGAGAGTTCTTCATGTCACAAAGGTGATACATGATTCGACATAACCAGCAGACAAGGCAGGAGAAGTCCAGAACTGGAAAAATCTATGCCTGAAATAAGTCAGATCAAGCTAAAAGGCAATGGCAAGGCAGATGAACTTGGTTTTATGCATTGTAACTACTCACAAAAGGCAATCACTCTGTCGAGCAGGGAATTTCAACAATTTTTTTTTTTTTAAAAAAAAGTCTGAATCATTCAACATTAGCCTGTCTTTTCTCTTGTTGCAAGCTGTGATAACTAACTTTTCTGTATCCTCTGGGATCAAAGCTAAAGTAAGGCTGATTTGCTTCTGAAAAATCTGATTTACAGCAGATAAATATTCCCAAAACACCATCTATAATTACTATAATGAGAACAGATATCTGTATTTCTGTTCTAGCCTTATATAGCTGGGTAAAAACCACAGGGCATCACAAAAGAATTTGAAAAGCTCTGGATTCTGGCATAGGCATCCCTTGTTGTAAAGGGATATTCCATACAGTGGGGATAGAAAGATACTGTGGCATTCAAAGTTATCTGTGTTTTGACCCAGCAGCTATATGCATCCAGTTACAGCACGCATCAGATCATCTACAGCAGTTAGCCCAAGAGCTCTCATCACCTTTCTCCTCATAGTATTTGCTTTTCTTTGCTATGACATAACAGAAATTGTACCTTCTTTTTGAAAATCCACTGTTAAACACTTTTTTTTTTTAATTTAAAATAACAGTGGGCAACACCAGTCCTGCACACATTTTAAGACTGAATCCACCACAAATGTTTGTCCAAAACAGAACACGCTCATAAAAGCATAGCCATTTATGGCAGGTTGAAGACACCATGTCTTACGATTAATACGCTTGGATTTACTTCATATTTTCTGTGTCTAGCATTCACCTTTATTAGTGAGCTAGCGGCAAACTGAAGAAGGCTATCTGCAACCATGATTAGGAATTTGTTTTAAGGCCCATCAGACCAGTGGAAAAATCCCCACAGATTTTAATGGGCTACAAATTAGCCTTAAACCCTCATAGTATCTAACTATTTAAAGGTATTGATATTCATTAAGTTGAAATTAATTGCTTCATACATTCTTTTAAATTTCCACAGAAATCGTATCATAATGACATCAGCGATTCAGAAGACTTCCACCAAGCTATACCAAAGACAGAAGAAAAACACAAGAGAAAAACCAGGACACACACCCCCCACCACACACAGGCAGCCAAGCTTGCTTAAGCATAGCACAAAGTAACCAGTCATCTTCGTGAACGCAACAGTAAAAGCAAGTGGTATTTACCACAATCAAAAATGGCCCAGTCCTGCCCCATTAATCTGAGGATGTAACATGGCAAAGTTATGAACATTTTAACCTTGAACCTTACTTCTGAAATGATCAATTAGGGAACATCATGAGAAGTTTTATTTCTGAACCAAATATCTCCTCTTATTTTGAGGAACCAAGCTAGATGAGGGCACCAGTAAGATAAAAAAATAAAATTCTTCCTCAAGCTCTGAGACACAGATTCTACAAAAAAAAACCCCACACCCACAACCCCATACCCAAAAGCCTAAGTGGAAACCACATAATCAATCTCCTGAGAGAAGAACCTGAGGCCAAAACCCATTAATTCCAATTAAAGAACTCATCCAAATGAAGTGCACTGTAAATCAAATGCAGAGCACTGCAAGCCCACTTTCAGTCGAAGTAATTGAAATATTACTGGCAACTGCATATGTAAGCGGTTTTGCTTTGCACAAGATGTTCCCACTGCCATCAGCTAACTTCAATTTAGCAGACAGAGGAGCTAAGAAAGCTTGCAGGGCTGATCACCAAACACAGCTGCAAATTTATCTCTGGCTCTCCGGCTTTCAAGCTAGGGTAGCAGCAATGTTAATCAAAGACAAGACCTTTACAGAGGTACACTTAAGTATTCAAGGAATCAAGGTCAGAGATTTAAAAACATAAGCAAGCAGATGTGTGAACAGCGTTGTAAACACAAAGCAGATTCTTAAAGTCATTGTGGCTAAATTAAAAATTTTTCCTAGCAAATATTCAGACACTTAATTCAATTGTTCTGAAGAGAAAACCTATCTGAGAAATAAAAGGTTAAAAATAGTTAAAAACTGGGAAAGTGTAAAAAAAATTTTCTTTTAGATTACTTTACAACTGTGAGTAAACATAGAATAGTTACAAGGCAATAGTTTATACTATTTCAATAATTACAAAAACATGCACATTTGCACTACTGTTTTCCTAAAATTTTAGGGTGGAAAAAAGCATTTTTAAAGTGTAATCTCATTGACTGCAAACTCAAAATTGTCTTATTTTCAACCAACATTTCCACCTTAGAGAAAGCTGGAGCCAAAAGCTCTAAAGAACCTGCTCTGAAGTCCTTCGAGTGCTAAGCAACAAATCTGCAAGCTACTTCAAAGGGTGCATTTCCAATGACGCAACATCAACATGATTTAACAGCATTACGAGCTACACAAAAGTGACCTTGGCACGCATATAGTTTACTGAGGAAAAGTTGAAACAGCTTAAGTAAACAGTTCTGAAATACATTGTTTCCAATTAAAGTATAATAAAAATACAGTAGTTTACTTGTAAAATTTAATTTTCACAGAGCTAAACTGATCCCTTGATGTTACTTGAAGAACTGGCACCACTAATTTTTTACAAGCTGAAGGAATCATTACAATCATGCAGTTTAACCTCCCAGTTACGTAATTTCATATTGGTATTTCCATCCCCAGTATGTACCTTCCCATCCCCAGGCTGGGCTTCCTTTAAATGTTTCTTTTCAAAGAGTATAATTATGTCTTTACATTGAACTCAGAATCTATCATAAAACTCCGAAAGCTGCCCACGCTGTAACAATCCACAAAAATTTGTAGTATGGATCATACTTCAAAGAATACTCCCCATTCATAAACCCACGACATTTCACGTGTGCTGTTTGCAAAAGCATGGATACACAATCTGATACTTATGGTCCCCACAATTAACTACATTTGCTTTTTCTTAACTACCACAGGCACTAATAAAAAGTGCCTTTTTCTTTACTGCTATAGTTGAAGACACACTTGTGTTTTCTTGTATTTTAGTGTGATCTCAGTAGAGACAACATAGCACATAAGCAAGTGCAAGACATCTTACTAAAACCTCATTTTTCTCTTACAAATAAAAGTGGAAGAAGGATTTACAAGGAAGTAGTATGGACAGACGAATTTCACCCAGTAAAGGAACTGAGCAGGGGAAAGGATGGAAAGCTAATGCAGAAATGAAAATACTAGATAGATCTCTTCAACCTCAAGAACAGAGCTAACCACTAAATAGAGCTTTAGTCTAATGCACAGGATGACAAAACACTTGGAAAAAAAGAATACACCAAGCATCTTGTTTTTTGTATCCTGCTGCAATTCAAGCCCAAGCTTATCTGACGTATACATGTAGGGGTGGAAATACTATGCTTACGTATGTTACTGTCAAACTTGGATTACTCTCCATGTGATCTGAAGGCTATTTGCATTAAAAGGCCGAGCATTCTCAATTGCTAGCAATCTCAATGGCAACGACTAAAATCTCGTACCAATACACTGAACCCTAAAGGAAAAACTAATACGGAGTTGAATGGCACAATAAACTCATCATTTAGGATTACACTGGTTGCACTGAGCAGCACACAAGAAGCATCTCTCCCATCATTGTCCTGCAATTTGTCGGGAATCCTTGGGGGCGGGTGGTGTTTCTATGAACAGAAAAATAAAACTCCCTTTTATTTTTTTGAAAAACAGTATCATATTTGTAATGAAGATTTTTTTTTTAAGCTTTGATTTACAATGCTAAGCACAGTTGATCAAAACACTTTGTTTCAGTAAGAGTTCTATCACAATATTATCTGACAACTCTATTCAAAGTGTTCAAGGTGACCTTAGTCACATGCATATTAAGGACTACCTATAGATAATAGTGTATCTAATGTCTAGGAAATCCATATGCATGAATGTGCACAGAGAGGGAGAACCCATCATGTAAGTGTTGGAATGTGTATATAATTATGTGTGCTTGTCACATGATTGCACAGAATAAAGAACATTCTCTTTCACTCTCTAAATATATGAAAGCAATTCAGCCTACCATATAGGAATAACTGCAATTACATTAATTACCTGTATCCTTTACCTTGAAGTATTTTCCGAGAAAGCTGTTTCAGTTGATTATGTATTGGGTAGGGTTCCCTCCCATACAGAAATATTTATCTAAAGCTTCATTTCAATGAAAAAGATGGAACATAGTTACAGTCAGTTACTGGTCTAGGACTTTTCATGAAGAATGGAGTTGAAACAAGTGTTTCATTGCTTTGTTTACATTCCCCTTATCAAGTGAAATTACACAAGGTTTCATTCCTGCTTAGATACCTGTATCTTGTGAATAGCAATACCCCAGATCCACTCTGGTCTCCAAAGCACCCCACCGGGTATGCAAGACAATCCACTAGGATGCAGGAAGAAAATATTTTTGTACCATTCATAAAATTTTTTAAAATAGTGTTTATTTCACCTTTACCTCATCTCTTTTTTTTGGTGCATGTTTTAGAATGTAATATATTAACACAGTAGTACATGTATGTAATTTATAAGTAAATAAATATGTGTATATTGGGGTGTATCCTCAAAAACATTTACTCATAGGCACATGCAATCAAATTTGGAGACTATTCCCATAGGCAGCTTTAAATACTTAAATATCAATTATATAATGTAAGATGAGGAAACCATAGCAAATTTCAAATGGAAAATTCTTATATGCAATATAAAATATAAACGCTTATAGAAAGTCCTGCAGCCATTGAAAATACTTTAAGTGAGAACTAAGAGTAAAGCTATTCAGAACATCTGGACTTCAATTCATGAAATCTGGACTTCATATAAATCAGAAGCAGAATAATCCAGATGAGAAATTCCTCACAGAGAGAAGAAAGGCAGACAAATTAACCAGCTCTCTGATGGCACAAAAGGAAATGCCAGTGTCCAGATCTTGCACTTCCTGATAGAAAAACACAGCACAACCTTACACAAGTCAGGTACAGCAACCTCAGTTCTGCTTTTCTGGTGCCAAGTGTATGCCTCTCCCACTAACAACATGAATTCCGTCTTTCTGTATTAAAACTGTCTCCCATTTCTCTGTTTATACAGGATTTACAGTTTTTGAGTTCCCTCACATCAAGTAGACAAACCCCATTACATTCAGTAATTCAGCCTCACAGGAAATTTCTTATTTACTGTCCTGTGTCACAGGTACGAGCTGTTGTAATCTCAAAGTTATTTAAGAACATCCTACTATTCAACACTCTTATGGTTAATTAGGGTTTAATCTCTGGATTAAATAGTGACTTTTAATTTTTGTATAAAAAAAAAATTGACTGACGTAGTTTTGTTGGCAATCTAGACACAAACTATCTTTCTGTCTCACATTCACATACACCCACATCTCTACTCTCTCTGCTTTTCATTTTGTACTTTTGTTCATTGTGGCAAGTAACCTGGAGCATTGTAAACCCGTTTCAGGAAAAAGTTTTGTTGATTTAGGAGTCCTAAAATACATCAGATTGATGACATTATAAAATGCTAACTCCAAGTACTGAACACCAAAGAATAGCAGGGTAAAATGTATTACCTGGAGGATCAAACCCAAAGACATCCCACAACATGGCACAACTAAGTTCTGGACTAAATTACTATGTTCAATAAGCTAACAAAAAAATATTCACGTTGAGCACTGTTTTAATCACCGCAGCAAAGTAATTACACCAGACTTGTTAAGAATAGCATCCCTTTAAAGTTGTCTATTTAAAGAGTATTTCATCATCTACCACACACAAACATTGATTTTAAATTTTTCAGAAAATTATACTCCACTTAAAGTATTCCATCCAAGGCTAGTTAGAACACATACCTAAGGCAGGCATAACAGAATCAGTTTTGTAGGATCAGTGCCTGTAAACTCAGAAACCCTAGAATCACTCTTCAGAGGAGAAATGTATCTCCCAGTCCAAAGCAAGTTCTCTCAAAGTCACTAGCTAATTTATTCCCCACAGAATACTCATTAGTGTGGCAAAACCGATGCTGTTTATAAAGAGAGAATTGCATTACTGGTAAATCAGATTTCAATTCTCCTGTATAAACGTACTATACAGTTTGCCAATTTCCTTTCATATATTATACATTCCATAGAAGATATATATATCTTAACTAGTGGGGTTTTTCCCCTCATTTCCAACCACTTGAAGTTACTTTAAAGGTTTGATAAAGATTAAGAAATTTAGTCCTAGTGGAATACTGGCGGTTTCAGACCAGAGCATCCACCAATATATGTGCCAAAAGATTCACTAGGTTTATGTCATTAGACATACTACCTCCAATTATGAATTCAACCTCAATTGTTTTGATAGGAGCTATTACGGATGCATAGTATCTCCAGTTTATCTACAGCAGTTTTCTGAAAAAGGAAAACATGCAAGTTATTGTAACTTGACACAACACCTAAGAACAGATCTGTAGCAGTTAAGATACAGGTCTGATAATTTGGTCAACAGGGGAAGAAAAATCTTGACAGTGCAGAGTCTTGTGAGACAGTGGACGGTATCTGTTTCAGCGTCTCATAAAAAGTAAATGCAAGAAAGCATAGTTCAATCTTATCTTTAATATATTTCAAGATGATATATTTTTAATGAAAGTTATGTTAAATCACAAACAAGATTAATTATGAGAATTAACACAAGAAACTACATTAAACTGTGCAACCAGCATCATAATTGTAGCAATGATCTCAGAAGAGTCAATGCAATTCATACTCTACATTCAACTAGCATGCAGCTTCCATAGAAAATTTATCAGTAAGAGGAATAAAACAGCAAATGTAACTATTTCTTTCTTTTGTGACGGGATATTTTTGCATAAAGCTGTCCAATCTATTTCCATCATATATTATAGAAGTGTTTTTAAAAAGAAAAATTGAAGTCTTTAAATTTAGCTCGGTATTTTGAATGGAAGCAGTGTTCTATGCTATCTAGTATCATCTAATGTTTGGCCACTGAGCAGATGCCATTCCATCTGCTAGAACTCATAAATATTAAAGCTCTCAAAGTTAAACTACAAATTCCATTTTATTAACTACATTTGAAATGAATTGTTATTAATGACTTAAGTATCATAATAGACCAATACTTGCCAAGTAGAAAAGGGAAGAATTCAATTAAATTACTGAGTATTTCATTATGCACAGGTGACTTTCAGTCTGTAGTACGATGAACAATCAAAATAGACTGTCAGTGTCACAACATACTAAGTGCTTCAGTGTCAAAAGAGGCATGCTCACGTTTTTTTTCTCCTCTCATCCAGCAAGACCAACAGGCAAGAGAGGAGAGGTAAAGCATAGATGACTTATGTTAACACTGACACATACAATGGCCTTCCTCCCAGCCAGCTGGAGTTATCAGCACACACACCAGCATCCAAACAACTTTCCATCATCACTGTAGTAACAGCGCCAAGTAACTGGTGTACCATTAAATGCTTAACAGAGGGAGAAAAGGAAAAAAGAAAGAAAAAGTAAATTCTCAGTATCTTGCACTGACTGTCTGTTGTTTTGTCAAACAGATTTGTACTTTGGGGGGTGCAGAAGTAGAAGTCACAATATGCTAGTTAATACCACATAAAAACCTAGCGCAGGGAGAAGACTGAGAGGGAAGAGGGAAAATGACAGCATTTAAATGGAGATACCATAACTATTATATAGTGTATGAAAAGGTACTAAAGTTTTAAGTCTGCATAAAGTGAGCTGATAAATGACTGCTGTGTAAAACTGAAAACACAAGAAAGAAACAGCTTACACAGTTGTGTTTCTAACTTAAGGCACAAGTTTGATTTTTTCAGTCTCAAAGAATTGAGGGGAGGGGTGGAAGCCTGCTGCAGGAACATAGAAAGTGCATGCACAGGGGAACTGAGGAACACCACACCTGCTAAAGAAAAAAAATCCCTCAAATTCTAGCATCCGCTCAGTAATTTTGCTTCATTATGAAACCATGGCAGATTATTTCGTTGTACCCAAAGAACAAAGTCATTCATTCACAGTCATACAGCAGATGAATTATGCTGAGGAAGGAACTAAGTCTGGAAAAAGCTGCAGACCATAATACTGTGGGGAGAAAGGGCTGCCGTGTGGAACAATCTGTTATACCCATCCCCAATCAGACAGAGCAGAGCAGTAGCCTCCAAAGCCTTTACATCAAAATGTTGTTATAAAGAGGAAAAGAAGGTCACAAACATTTTGACTTCAGTCACTGCCTATTGCCTTTTGAATACATCCAGCTTTGCAAAAGGCTTGTTTGCAAGAGCTGAAAATACACACTGCAACAGACCAAACCTCATTGTCCTAACAAGTCTGAAAAAACAGCTGAAAACTGACATTTTATTTTCTGTCCTTGCTGCTAAAGAACTAACTTTTAAGGGCGAGAAGATACAAGGTTGACAGGAGGAAAAAGAAATAGGATATTAATCATCCTCCTTCTCCCCCCTCATTTTACATTTCAACTAAATCAGGTTACATACAGCAGCACGATAGAAAACTGTAAATTCTTGTAGTACTCTCCACCACTTTCTCTCCCACTTCCTTTTGCTTTTATCCTGCCAGCCCCCCTCTCACTGACACACTCTCTCTTATTTTATCCACTGTGTCACACCTTGTATTCTACTTCACTAATCTGCTCACTATCAAATGCAAAATACACTGCAGGGGGGAGACATTTTGTTCCAACAAATGCTTAAGTAAAAAAAGGACTAAAACAACAGGACTGAAAAAGGAAACTATAATTACATAAAAATCGCATAAATGGGCAAACACTGAGGAAGAGCCACTTTTAATCCTCAAGAACCAGAACACATTAGCTTCCCTTCTTTTCTCCAGTTTGGCAACAATATTCTTGAATAAAAATGGCCTATGTGAGTAAAAGCTGAGTATTACCTCATCCATAATGCAAGACAAAGGCCTGAATGTTATCTGCTGTATTACCCTTCTTAAATAACATTTCTGGAACTTAACTATGAGTGATAGCACCAGGAAGCCAAGTCAGAAAACAAAGGACTGACTCGAACAGGGTAGAAATCAGAATGGTTAATACTTTACACTGATCATTCTTTAAGTCTATGGCAGGAAATAATTTGACAAGGCTTTTCTATGTAAAAGTAGTTCAAAATATTATGCCTCAAGTTAACCACTAGTATTAAAGTGTGCTACCGTGACTTTACATTGCTGTGCAATGTTCAAAGAAGAGAATATTAATTTACTCCAGTAATTTAACAGCATTTTATTCTGTAGTTGGTAAGAATTTAACTGCTTGATTTACAACATGAAAGTTACGACAAAAACTGGTACATTAAAGTCCTTTACAAAACCATAAAATTCAGCTAGAAGTAGCTGGTGTGAACAGAACTCCTTCCAGAACTTTACTGTCCTCTTTCACTGCTCTCAACATAAATCTTTTTTAATGCATGGATAGCACTCTTCATTTATCTATTCTTACAAACTAATGGTGGAAAAACATGCTGAATTGTATGGCACATTAATGTCTACCTGGACTTCTCTTCCGTAACCCACTGCACTGTTGGAATAAACACCAAGACAGTGACCATGGTCGCTCCTCTGAAATACACAGTATAAACCTGTGCTAGTCCCTAAAGACAGCAGGCACAAAACCCATTATTAGTACATTGGCATGCCTAACAACTTATTCCAGGAAGTTCTAGTCTAACATAGCTCTTACGACACACATACCCAAGTGTGCTGGATTACAGTATTTTTATATTTCATCTCAGTTTTCAGGGCATATGCACTACATATGTTAACTGTGAGGAATAAGAAAAAACTCTAGATCAATAATCTATCCAAGCTCTAGACTAATAAACTTAATGTTGACCTACACAGACTTGTATGGAAATGCCCAGAAGACTACAAACTCTCATTTCTGATTTACAAATCCATATGAACCACAATATTTTGCAGCAGGAAATGTCTCCATACTCTTCCCCCATTTAAAACTGAAATAAGCATATTTTAAAAATAAAAGGTGTGAAGAAAAATTCCTAACCAAATCCATAAGCTAGCATTGAGGAAAAACGAATAAGCGTTTGTTTAGAAATCACAGCAGTGACCAGATTATTGTGGTCTTGAAACTTTTTAGGCTAATTTGGGGCAAAAAGGACAGGTTTATTTTAACATGCAGCTCTGCTACTGCCTTAAAATGCTAAGAGATTGTATGGAAGCATCAAGTCCTATTGATCTGACTCAATGTGCAGTTCAGCACTGCCGACACAAAGGAGACAACAGAAACATAGCTGGGGAAACACTGAGTTTAAATTTAAATACATATAGAACACTTGAAGCACAACTGAAATATACCATTTGCAGATGAATGGCTTATGAGGAGGTAGGGAATTGTATCAGCCTAATTATGCCAGAACAAGAGCGTGTCTGCGCATATGTATGCATGAGAAATACAAAAATTTGGAATACTGAGCATATCTTTCTGTGCACAAGATCCTTTCTTACATAGTTGCATAGTTTTCTTGCCCCTTAGAGGTAAGCAGAAAAGACAGAAAGCAAACTACTGAAATTAGTGACAGAAACATGAAAGAAACAATGAGTTTCTCCCTGAAATAACAACAATATTTTCACTGAAGGGTTATCAGCTTCATTTACTTCGAGTGCGCCATACCTGTTGAAGTTAATATCTGGATAACTAGAATACTCAGACTTCATCTTCGCATTGCGACGTGGAAAAGTACAGAAGAAAGCATTGGCTAGAAAACTAGCAATCTGTTCCTGTGACATCGTGATGGAGTGATTCATCTTTTGTTTCAGTAGAGGTATTGGCTACCAACAAAAGAAGTGAGGGGGAGGGAGGGGCAGGAGAGAAGGGAGGGAAGGAGAGAGACAAATAATTAGCTTAGCCTTTTAAAAGAAAGAACAGGAGCACAAAATTACATTTGTTAAATTAGAGCAAAAGTAATTTAGGCCACTGGTGAACCCTTTAATCAGCAGCACCATTAAAGCCAAGAACAGTTTATTCAAGACAATTCAGAAAAAGCTTGCTTGACAAACTGCAGATTTCTAATCAATAATAAAAGAAAGACCAAGAAAACACAACTTATCAAACAAATCCATGGGGAATGGGGGGGGGGGGGTAGGGATAGATGGGATGTTGCAAATTCTAGGCAATCTTAAAAACTCAAGTACAAACCCACTTTCAAGAGCTGCATAGTTAAGAACCCGTAAGGAATGCTTTCAGCTACAGATATCATGCTTTGTAATTTACAAAGAAATGTAGAAGTCGTGCCACAGATCATCATCCTATGACTTGCTTGGAATTTTTTTTTCCATCCTACTTGGAGGAATAACACTGATACAATTTGCAGAAAGTACATGATTATCCATTCTTTTATAATCAGAATGAACAAAAACCTCAGCTTCACTTTGGTCTTCAGTTTGGAGTTTTATTTAACTCAAGCCAGAGTTTCTTTAACGTAAAAAGAAACAAAGGGGCAGGAGAAACCAAAAAACCCCTGAAGTGTTATACATCTTTCATTTTATCAGGCTTTAGCCTCCTGATTTTGAATTTTCGCTCACCACATTCACAGCACTTTATTTTGAATTATGTGATAATACTGGGGTGTGTGTGTGTGTGTGTGTGAAAATCATTCGGACTGCTAAGGAGTCCAGTAACAATTACGATAAAGCCACTTGATGACAGGAGCAAGAGAACACAGTTTTCACCTCTTCTTTCAGTATTCTCAGCCATCATTAGTCTAGCTCCAGGAAAGCTGAGCAGCTACATTTTAATCCTTCAAATCATGAATACAGAAATTGCTACTAATTTAGACTGTTGAATACACAGCCCTGTTTACTCCACAAAACAAACAAGTTTTCCTTAATTCTTCTAACTACTACATTCACATTCACTGAATCTCATTCTGTCTTTTGGCTATTTAATTAACAAGCTATATTATGATGTCTGAAGTCACACAGCTCTCTGGGTGAAAAAAGCCTCAGAAGCGCTCTCTAGCAAGTTCCACAAGCCTATAAAATTAGAATATTTTGGACAGCTTGCCATCTTGGAACAAATTTAGCTTTATGTCTAACCAGAAAAATTAATCTGACCAAGTTCTTCACAATTTACACTGCCTAGCAGTACATCAGCTTTAGAAAAGGTATTACTACATGAACTTGCAAGTCTTATGTTTAACTTTGTGTTCAGAAACTTCATAGCACTCTCAAAAAAACTTTCTCCACCAAGTAACCAGTAAAAAAACGTTTAAGAAATGTTCTTACTGTAGGACCCCTGCAGCACAACAAAGTAGGGAAAGATTTTCCCTGCTCCCGTCCAACAAAATCAGTTTAGAAAATTGTAACAAAGGAGCTTACAAATTAAGAGTTGTTACCTTGCTAATGTGTTACCTATCATATATACTCACTTACTTGATCAGTCCTATTCTCTTTTATCAGCTTTACTAACTACAGAACTGATCCCCATAACAATAATAAAGAGTTAGTTAAGGTTTGTATGTTTGCAACTGTTGCAATGCTCTAATTAGAATAAAATATGCTCCCAAGTAAACAGAGGCTTTCTGAAAATACTACCAGGATTAAGAGGTTTCTAAAATCAAGAACTAGATGTTTGAAGTTTATTCACGTATTTCAGTTTATAAGTGCGATTTTTCAAACCTGAAAGGTTTCATGGTCATTTCATTTAAGACAAGGAAGAAGGAACTCCAGCCTATAGAAAGGAAAGTGTTACTGAAGTTCAGGCTAAAAATATGACAGTGAGATATATTTTTTTTACATTCTATTTTATTATCATTATAGACTTCCATTGTCCATTCTGCTCCCTAGACCTCAGCTGCATTCAACATAAAACCAATAGCTGTCATTGAGAACACAACATGGTCTTGGTGTTTTGACCTTAGCCATTAATTACAGTTTGTAGAAAAGTGGTCTGACACGGAGCACTTTGCGAGCTGCGTTTGCTTACCTGGGTGCAGATACTAGGGAGACAGAGTGCCAGCTTGACCATATCAGGAAGAATTGACTGGAACAAATGTCGAGCCTCTGCATCTTCAAGAACCTGTTAAGAAAGGGGGCGGGGGGGGCAGGGGGTAGAAGAAAAAAGGCTTTTACTTCAGAATTTACAACTGTACAAAAAGGTTGTGAAAACAGGACCCACCCAGAAGAAACAAGAGACTAAAATGGGTCCTATTAGCTTCATGCAAATCTGTAGCATTCTTCATGTTAGTACCTCACTGTATTTTACCTTGCAATAATCCACTAATTGAAACACAGAAACAACTCTCAAAAGCTGCAGTTCAGAACATGTCACAAAACGTCCTTTAAAGGAACCTTGAATAAGTTATCATTTGAGTCTTTCCAAAGCAGTGAACCAAATTCTCCACTGGTAAAAATCACGACCTAATCACAAAAGTACTGGAACAATTTACTTCACCTTCATATTCAGGTCATAGTCCAAGACAAGCACCTGTGACATTCTCCTGTTAAGGACATATGAAACGCACTGCTGGGTCAGATCAGTGGTCCTCAGCAGCAGCAACAGGAAATGCTATGTAGGAAGAGCATGTAAGCCTGGCCACTTTCTGCTGTTCACCCCCACCATGTTCCCTCAAGAACTATAACTGTTGGATTACATATGTTAAAGGGTGAATTCTGCTTGGTCCCACATGCTGAAATTGCAATCTTTTCAGTCTCTTTCTGTAAGACAGCTGATCCTATGACTATTTTAGCTGCCCCTCTCTACCTGCTCTAACATTCTTCCTGAGAAGGAGAGACCAGAATTTAAAACGCTCCCAAAAACGGGCACACCAACATTTCACAAGGCTTCTCAAACCTTTATAAGGCCAAGTCAAGACCAAGTCACATCAAACCTTTCTTGTCCTATTCTCAACTCCCTTACTGACTCTGTCTGGCCTACTGGTGACATGTTTGGCTATCAAAGCATATCAAGCCAAAGTTTTCAGAGAAAGCCCACGATCTCTCATCTAAGTTGCAACTGCCCGTTCCGCACTCAACATCACATACCCAGAGTTTAAATGAGCCCACTCACATCCACATCCCTGTTCTTGTATCATATACCTATTTTTAAAAGGTGCAAGAGGTTCTTTATGGTAGGCAAGGCTCTTCAAAGAAAAGCTAGAATAGGCACATGAATGGCAGGTCACGAAAAGAAAAGCAACATAAAGCAGTGCAGCTGCAATATGCAAAGCGGCACAAAAGCATGCCATATCCTCAAAAGTCTCACATTCTGCCATATGAATGGGCTGAAGCAAGATCAAACAGAGAAAAGCACATTCTCCATCTTCCTGTGCAGTGGTGCAGTTTTTCCCCTGATCTGGCTGTTAGATTTGCATGCTGCATTTAAGGCAAAAAGAAGGGAGAAGAGAACACACAACTTGCACCACAGCTAGGGAATGGCAGACGAAGGTCACAGTTCAGCCTTCTGCCCCCCTCTCTCCTCTACATCCAGGGAATCTGTATTGAAAAATAATATTCTGTAGTTTTAAAGCCACACTCAGAAGTTGTTGAGACAAGTACCTTCTACCAGTTTCTAGATTAAACTCATGAAAATTCTGGAACTGTGCCTTTAAAACTACAGAATATTATTTTTCAAGTAAAACTGTTAGAAAATAATTGGATTTACTACCAATTTCACACAAAAACAATAGCAGACAGAATGGATGAAACAGCATCAAGGTATTACCAACTTTAGTCTCTGCAACACTTAAGACTAATTGTGAAATCATAGAAAGTGATCTTTTTAGTCATATAATCAAGCTTTGTAATTCATACTTCAATGGAAAGTTTCACACAGGCTTCAGAACATAAAAAAAGATACTAGAAATTTTCTTGAGAAGAGGAAAATATGGTGCCTCTGTTTCAAAGCATAAATGCCAAGCTAAAAATATTGTTCAAAGGCTATCAACTTCTGATCATTAAAATAACTATAGAAACATCTCTGTTCTATTCCCTCCCATTCCAAGTGACATAAAGGCATAAGAGTGCTCAGGAAGTCAAAAAACCAAAACACAAACAAGTGCCCAAATGACAAACAACTTATGGTTGGGAAGTAGGGGAAATAAAACAATCCCAGTGCCTACACAGTTACTTTCTACGGATTATGTATGCTGCTCATGGAGACATACAAACAAGGTTTTAATTTAAAGTTCTAAATCGAAACAAGAACCTACAAAGAACAGGAAGCCTAGGAAACAGGAAAATCATTTGATAGAAGAGGAATCCAAGTAATATACAAATCATTACTGAAAGTCAACTTTTTTTTTTTAAGGTTAAGAAATGAGAGGCATCTAGCGTGCTCTCTCTCTCCTATTGTTGGCTGTATATGCACCTACATATTTACATAGTATAGGTCAGATATTGAAAATTATGACCTAACCTTTGACATAACCTGCTCTAGCAGGAAACTTTACTCTGTTCTTAGGCACAATGATTTTAAGTGCCATAAAGTAACAAAATGAGCATTTAAAGGCTGGAATTTCAGATCTCAAGACATAAAATGAATATGTAAGTTAAATCTATTCAAAACATGACATTTAACCTCAGATGTCTACCAGGCTGTCAAATTCTGATATTCTCTCCCCTTCGGGTAACACTTCCTCTCTTTTAAAGTTGACATATAAATAGTGGCTGCTATGCTTTGCTGACTGCCACTGACTATACAGTATCACTTATCTGGTGACACATTATGGCACTGGACTTTGTCACAGCTGTCAAGACTTCAACCTTTCCTTTATGCTTCTTTGAAAGCAATATAGTAATAGTATGAGACAATTTCTTCCCAAAACAGAAGCAGGGACAGCAATTGCACAGCTCAGCTCCGATACAAAATGCAATACTACAAAGTTCACTCCTTAAACTCCGAAATTCTACTTTTTCTTCTCCTCACCTTCCTAACGTTGCACCAGAACATGCTCTCTTCTCTATATTATTCCTACACTTGACTTTTACTGGATCTCCACTAATGAAAACCTCAAAATTTGGAGCTGTTAATGCCCAGAAGTGTTCTCATTGGACTTCAGACAGATTATTCTTACATGTAAATGACAAACGAGGTGGGACTTTTCTGTGAAAAGTGTTGAGCGCTGTGAAAACCTTACTACATTTTCACAAGATAAGTCACTTAAAGGACCCCACAACTTCAAAAATATGATCATTGTAAGTGCCAAGTTCACAGACATTGCCAAGAAACTCCTAACTCTGCACGTCATTCTCTAACCAAACCACCAAGCATCCCTGTTTTGAATACTCCCCTATTCAGGCACAGGTCTCCTAAACATTACAGGGAAGCACATCAATAGTTTTCAACCTCAAACATAGTTTGTTTCTTCCAGAAACTTATAACTTCACAAAATTGCTGCAGCGAGTAGTCTAAATCTGTTGTTCAACTGCAGGTGCTGGTTTTTGGTAGTTGTTTGAGTTGTGGGGTTTTTTCTGATTTGTTGGGGTTTTTTTGGATGTGTTTTGGTTTTTTTTTTTTTAAAATCAAACCCACATAACCAAAAAAAAAAAAAACCCAACTAAAAAAATTTTTCCCTAAAAATACCTCCTTGGGGAACTACTCAATCCTGTGCTTCCCATTTATATCTTGACGCTATAACCCATTATTGAACACCACCAGTAAGCCAGAAATATGTATCCTTTCTTGCTTTATGTTTCTAGAAAAACTAATTAACTTGAGTCATGGACACATCCATGTAATCACAACTTTCCCTTTCTGCCCGTGAACTCCTTCTGTACACGTAACATTCCTATGAGATTTCTGTGAAAAAGAACACCTGCAAACCCCTGGCTGCTTGGCTTTCATCCTGTTTTGACCACCAGCATGCCACCACAGCTGCAGCTTTGTAGACCAATCACTGTCACTGCATACTCTCAGCTACGCTCAGTGCAACACAGAGCCTGGTTTTATCTGTGACAGCCTTTTCAGACTTTGAAAGCAGCAAAAAAGAACACTCAATCAGAGAAAGTAAAAGGATGTGCTGACACCACGGCTATATTTGACAGACTTCTCACAATGCAAATGCCAACCTGGGAGAACCTAGCAACACCTCAGAGAACACCTGGTCACAGAACTGAATGAAGATTTATTTAGAAGGAAACCGTCTTCAGGAAGCAGTGACTTGTACTGATGTAAAATAAAGCATAGTTAGAGTCACGTTACATATTCTACTTATCTGTTGTTACTGAAAGAGGGATGTGTGATTCTGTTTACCCAAACACTCACCCACCCACCACATTTCACCAGTTCCCATGTTCATCTGATAACTTCCTGAGATCCTTCAGCTTGCTAATGCTACAGGAAAATAACTCGGGGTGGGGGTAGCCTTCCACTGTATTGAGTCGAACCAGCCTACCAAAAAGCCATGTATGATTAAATGTTGTGCAGGGTGGGTGGTAGGTGAAACAGAACCAGCCACACCCCTTGTCAATGGGCTACAGAGGCAGATATCAGTTGCAACTCTGCTCACTGAAAAAGCAGTAATTTTCTAGCCAGCATGAAGCTGTTACAACGACGACCTCACTTTGAGGTAAATCTAGCACAGGAACATCTGTATTGATTCAGTAACCTGCTTTTAACTATGTACAGCCTTTTTCAAGGCTACAGCTATGCAAAGATTAAGAGAAAAGATTGGATATCCATTGTTAAAAAACAGCATTTGTTTTATAACTTAAGGAATTGTAAAATACTAAATTTTTATAAAGGAAAATACATTAAGTATAGCAGTTTTGTTTTTAAACAATTGTTCAGTTTCTCCTTTCCTTATTATGCACACATGTCCTTTTCAGCTTCCTTCAGGATTTGAAATAAAAACAAAAATATATTGTTGACTTTATCCATAGTCCTCCAATCATGCAAAAAATTATTTCAGAATGAAATAAAAGCGAGGGTTCTATCCCAAGGGGAAAGTATATGGAATCAGAGTTGCAAAGCATGACTTGCCTTTTGCCAAAGAAATCACTTGGCAATTGCATCAGTATTTGCACTGGAGTGACTGATTAAATGAACATGACTTAGGGCTCCAGCTCTTAAGACACAAATGGTTCAGCGAGCCGTGGCAGAGGTAAGAGCTCTTGACCAAACCTGCATTGCAATTTTGCAAAATGAACATTTATAATACTGCAGCAAAGAGGTCTGACTAAACACTGCTGTAAGTAATGGCCTCTTGTCACTACAAACCAGTCCTCCAAAACGTAATGAACGAGTATGTCTGACTGTCCTAACAAGAAGGATCTGAGGTAGCATGGGTGATAGTGATGGTAGAGAGTTTAAATCTAATTCTGACAGCTCATCAAATCAAACAAACTGCACATACAGAACATAAATTTGGACAGCTCTGTATCACATGGGAAGGTAGAGTCATCACACCAACAGGCAATCAGCATGCTAAGACAGCAATGGCTTAATGTTCAATTTGTTTGCCTTTATTTCCCCATATTAACTTTTGTGGCAGGATAAGGACCAACTGAACCAATTTCTTAAGGATGAAGGGGAAAACAAGAGGGTTTCCTTCAGACTTTGTGTTTTTTATTTCCCAATTCTAACAGATTTTGACCTCCTGACTTTTTCCTTCCCAGCTGCCATAGTGCCTCATGCACTTCCTTAAAATTGATTTGTTTCAGTTTGTGTTTGTAAGTGCTCTGTACCATCAGTTACTATACTGAACTGTCTTTCCAGTAACAGCTTTCCTAACTATTTTAACGTAAGCTATCATATGGTTAGAGGTGGTAATAGCCTCCTAACTAATTTGACAAACTGCATAACCTCTACGTACTCTATTTACAGTAAGTTCATTCCCCTAACTTAATGAAAAAAGAAAAAGAAAAAAATTATTCCTTATCTTCAGTTTGCCTCAAAAAGTATCTCTGAATATTTTTACAGTGCATTAACATCCACATGACGAATATTTCCAAGTGGAAAAACTTGGCTGCAAATAGAGGTGTAGCAAATAACAGCATATATAGCCTACCCAGGCATAACTTCATTATTAAACCTCCTTCAAGTCTGCAATTCAAAGAAAATAACAAAGAAAAATACATGAACAAACCAATACTATTCACATTCCCACAAAAAGAAAGATTTGCTCAGTGCTGCAGGCAAGGAATATGCAGGTGGAACATGCCACAAAGCCTACGACAACTCAGAATGTTCTCCTGAGAAAAAAAAAATTGCTCAACTTTCATAATTTTGGCAAGGATAACAGGGTAGGCAAAAAACTGAAAGTAAAAATATATCCTTGTCATAAGTCATTACAGAATCCTAAAAGCATACTCAATCTGTTATCTGAAAAAGAAAACAAAAAAGCCTAAATAAGTTCTGATTGGGTGACTTTGAAAACTAAAATATTTAAGTTAATACACCCTTAAAAAGGCAAGACAAGCTTCACTAAGTCATACTCTCTACAAAGCCTTTTCTTCAGGACAGGGAATATATGAATTCTACTTTAAACACATTGTGCCACAACTATCAGTGTACCTGATACCAAGGCAGAGACATTAGGCTGCAGCCCACTAACTTGTATGTCTATGTAAAACGGACTCTTTGTCATAACGTCAAATAAACAAGATTGAAACCTAGAAGCAAAGCATGGTGGTGGTGGGGTGCATTTCAGTTCCCATTTTATTAAGTTAATCAACTTCCAAAATTGAAGGAAAGAATACTCTCATCTGCCTCCTTTAGTTCCCTTAAAAATCTAATTCAGTAGGAAACACACTTAGCTGTCAAACCCATCCCATTTCCTGAGCACTTGTCTGATTAGAAACCAAAGGAAGGACAAAGTAATCTTTGGAGGGAATAGAGAAAAAAGTGTAACACTGGATTATGTGGAGAAGAATCTTCTTCCAGAAGAAGAATGCTTCTGACATTTATCAAAACCACAAACTGACACTTCAAAACGAAAAAAGAAGACAGCTTACAAGGCAGAGGTTAATTCATTTTTGTTTAATTTCCCCCCCCGAAGGCTCATTCACGTCTTCTGCCAATTCAACCTTGGAATGATCTCTCAGGTGTATCATCCCTAACAACTGCGGCTTTCTTCTCAAAGCTTTTCAACATTCTAAATAAAATCTCAAAGAAAAACATAAACTTATTTTTCTATCTCCTCTTAATGGCTTTAGAAGCCCAGTTTATACTTCCAAAGTACTGGAAATCTAACCTCTATCATTTTCATTACCAATGAGTGAAATCTGACTCCTGATTCTCTACAGACCACCAACAGACTCTACCTGCATGGTCCTGCAAAGCTATTCTGTCATGAGTAAAAGCATCACAACCATTTCCAAAGCAGCAGCAGAGTCTTGGGAAGAAGAGTCAAATACTGCTTTCTAAATACTTTTGAGTTACTCTTGGGAAATACAAAGTAGTGGAAAGGAGAATTACCTTGTTTCTACAGCACGTATAACATGAGGAAAAAAAAAAAGTATCTTTCACCTGACTGACACAAGCTAAGGGTGAAAATTACATGTTTCTAAGTTCTTTCAAAAGCTTTACCTCTCTAAACACTGTACTTGGGAGGGAATGTTTAATACTCCTGTGATTTTAAAAACATCTGCTAAAAAACATAATGTAGAAGCATTCAAAAGCCATCAGATATTTAACTACAACTTCTTTCAACCACTTTTGAAACTGATAACCTTGGCACTAAAAGCTTCATGAGACAACATAGCTATACTCACCTTACGAAAGCTGTATTTTCTTTAATACCAAAAAAAAGTCAAGCACAGACAGAAGGGGAAAAAGAAGGCACAAAGATAACACAATAGCATTGAAGATTTCAACGAATCTATAGACTATTTTTTGTAAAAAATCCAGTAATTAATATTACATTGGCCATAACCCCTCAGACCATCTCCAGGGTACACACTCTTCCACCTTTGCAAACCTGCTCTTTAAAGAATGCATAGCAACCAGTAACAACCTCCACAATGAAGCAATATAAACAAATTCAGTTTTTCAGATGAAAAAGCAGGAGAAAAATCAGGAATATAGTTAAAATACACTTCATTTATGCCTTCATAGTCATCCTAACAACAGCAATGCCTCTATCGCGTCCTTACTTTCACATAGTTTTTCAGTGAATGTTTCTCTTTAAAGCTTTGACCAGTTTTTATTCTAACTTCTCCAGACATTTAAAAAAAAAAAATCTAAAGGTAAAGCAGCTAAAGAAAGCCACGACAACCAAAAAGAACTCCTCTTGGTCATCTGGGATAGATAGGTAAGCATGGATAAATGATGATTTTCACATAATCCAATGGAAGCGAAAAAATCTGTTATCAGCCTCCTACCCTCAAAACAAAACAAACAAACAAAAGCAAATATCAGAAGATAGCTTTTAAAAACCAGAACATTTATATTTACTAGGGGTTTTTTGGTGTGGGGTTTTTTTTTTTTTAAAAAAAAAAACAGGAGTTTTAAAAAAAAGTCTCAATATATTGAAAAGCTATGGAAGAAATCTTCAGGATGTACCTTTACATTGTCTCAAAACGTTAAGTATCCACAAACACTTAAGACATAATATAATTAAAACTCTACACCTGGTAAGTGTATACATCCCTTCCCTGGTAATTCTGAGTTAATAGTCTGACACAACAGTCATTGTGATGGTGCTTACAAAACACCAGTTAAAAGATACTCAACTGTTTTGCTGAGAAAGTACAGAAAACTAAGAATAAGCCTGTAATTCAGTACTCAGTGTTATTTCTCCTCTACAATGCTCAGCTTCTAATGTTTTGAATGTGTACAAGATGCATATTGCCCCCACCCCAGGAAAGCTCACGTTTTGTTCATTATGGGGATAAATTCCTTTCTGCTACTGTGAAAAGAAAACCCTTCACAGCACACTCAAAAGACCCTTTCAGTTTAGATTGTTAAAAAGGTAATCTGATGTAATGAAAATTGTTTGAAAACATCTGGACTAAAATGAAATCCAGCAAGGAGCAACAGATAGGCTATTTTCAGCCTTGGGACATTTTGTTTCTTGCTTAAAAGCCTACGGTTGTAGCGCTGACATCTCTGTACAATGCTCACTCCTGTTAGTACTGTCCAGACAATTACAAAAATGATTTATCAAAAACCCAGTCACCAGAACAATTTGGTACTTTAAAATTCCTTCTATTCCAGTATCACTGATTACAGCAATCGTTTTTTCAAGCAGGTCATTCGAACAACATACAGGATAGACTGACATGGTTTACAAGAGCTGCTAGGAGACAACAGTGAGGTAAAGCCTTATTAGAAGACAAAAATCTCCCAAGATATTCACGTACTTGACAGTAGCAGGTGTTCTTAAACAGTTTGGTCCTTTTCAAATGAGTGAAAATCCAGAGCTCAACCATAACCTAACTAGACTATACCACATTGCATCATCTTCAGATGTTGCATTTATAGTGGGTTTTTTAAATGAGAAAATGGAAATAATTGTAAAAAATAATGGAAGTATAATTTCCAAAATTGTCCAGGTAATTTCCAAAAATTTCTTAAGGTTATTAAGTTTAAGGTTATTAAATTAAGGTTATTAAGGTTAAGACTACACTCACATAAAGGCCATGTGATTCTGTGGCTGTTTGAAATTTTGCAATTGAAGTAGAGAATTTCGTTTACAAGACAGTTCTTAATATCATTCAAATCGGGTCAATGATCTCAACACCCAACCAATTCTTCTTAGAGAGGAAGCAGACATACCGCCAATATTTGCACATCTGATTTTTCTGCTCAGTTCTCAAACATTTAATGTGATCCATCTTAACTCAATTACTTGCATCTGACGCATTTTCTGACAGAACCAAGTACAGGTCAGATGTGCTAATATACTACATAGCAACATACATTCAACTGAGAAACTATAGTTTGGCAAAAAAAATGCACTGAACACATTCTTTATATAATATCCCAGGTTTTACTATGATTATGCCACAATTCAGCAATTCAGTAATACACATTTGTTAGGTTTTTCAGTGAAATATGAGTTTTCTTCTATTTATTTTAATTATTCCTAAACACAGAGCATTGCCTAACAGAATCAAGACTCATTGTAATATGCTCCACCACTCCTCACTAAGAATGTTCCTCTATATTCTAGAATCTGCACAGAACACCTGCAGCAGAAAAAAAAGTGGTATCTCAGAGTGGACATATCTACATGAATATTGCTAGGCCAAAATTTAAATAGTAAGGATCTGTGTAAATGAAAAAGAATTTTTAGCAAAATAATTAACTTCAATTTTTCAAGAAGAGAAACCAGACTTCTGGAAGAACAAAACATCTGTAATATGGATGTGTGATATTTACGTAAACCAGGAACTCTGTATTTATAAATTAATTTATTTACATATAGATATTGCATACTATATATTAAAAAGTTTATGTATTTGTAAATGATATTTACAGAAAATTTTAAAAAGGTATTAAGTGAGGTTCTAGAAATTTACAGGTAGACACTTGCATGCAAAAGCAGACAGTAACAAAGCCTCATGTCCTGCCTGTTCTGGATTTCTAAATGGACCTAGCACCCAGAACTATGATCGTCATGGGAGTTTTAATGGAAAGAAGCAGGGAAAAATGGGACTCCTTTTCTAATCCTTTTTCAAAACTAATTACAGCTGTACTTGTAAGAAACATTTTTAATAGCCCATATTCTGTATCATGTAAAAACATAGCTAAAGGGTAAAGAAAAATAACAACATATTCCTTCAGCTTAACAACTGACCTTGTTTTCTTGCTACATAGCTTCTTATCAGATATTAGGATAAACTGAGATTTGTGCCATAAAAACACCATCTAACAGCCAGTTTTGAGACTAAAACCAGTAAACTCATGCTTGACCAGAAAAAGGAGAAAAAGGAGCACAGATAAAGTAGTCTGGTACATTCTTCCTTTTCCTTCATGCTGGAGGTTCTTCTCTGCAATGAAGTATAGACAGGAGAAGAGACTGGCCTTTAAAGAGCATTATCATGTTTATTTCAACCTCATAGAAAAATCCAAATGTAAAAGTTATACAGCCTCTTTCATAACAGAAAAAGATTTCCTGAATGTTGAATATATATGGGAATAACCAGCAAATATGCAGATCCTGTTCATTAAACAGATTGGCTTCAAACAGCTTTTCCAAAAGACAAAAAGACCACAAGACATCCATAAACAGGCACTGCAGACACACACTTTTTCCTACATTAAAACTCAAATCTAACAGTTGGAAACTGAGCATTATACAGCGGACAATAAGAGTGTCTTTGTAAAGATATCAATAGCATACCCCCTTTAAGTCCTCCTACTTGCATCAAGTAGGCACCAAGGGTTTAAACTTCTCCAGAAAGCCTGGAAAAACAATTTAAAAGGTGTAAGTGCCTTCAAGTGACGCTTATTTAAAACGTCAGTTACCTTTATTATTTCATCCTCCTAAAAGAGGCTAGTGTATAGATCCCTGTGCCTTTCTGTCAGCAGCGTCACATATTGGTACTACACCACAATGGGGGCCTGCATGACACAGCCACTACTGCCTCTCAACCTCAACCCCACAACATCATAAGAATGTAAAAATGAACAAAAGTTCACGAAAGCCCATCAACAAAAGATGCCTAGAGAAGTCTAACAGCAAGAAAGGCAAGTAATCTGCAGCACCCCCTCACAACACTATTTACTTGCAGCAATCAGTTTCAGAAATTTCCAGTGTCCATCACAGCATCTGTGTAGATGTCAATGGGATCCTTCTATCAGCAATTTCTCAAAATCCCTTCAAAACCTGATGTAAAGCCATAGCACCCCCTACATCCCCTGACAAGGAGTTTAACAGCCTTTTAGTCAGTATCTAAACAAGTAACTAATTTCATCTGGTTTTGAAATCCTTACCTCCTAGGAACACTCATCTGGTGTGCCTTAACTGTTGCATGAGAAGAATGAACAGTCATCTCCTCTCCACCCGCTCTTACATTCATTTTGGACACCACTGTTATACCCATTCCTCACTTCGATCTTAACTAAGATAAAAGATTATACAGTCCTAGCTTATTTAGACATTCTTCATAAGGAAACTACTGCATACCTTTACATCATTCCTGACTCCTCTCATTATCACAGAATCACAGAATGTTAGGGGTTGGAAGTGACCTCGAAAGATCATCTAGTCCAATCCCCCTGCTGGAGCAGGACCCCCTAGAGTAGCTCACACAGGAACGCATCCAAATGGGTTTTGAATGTCTCCAGAGAAGGAGACTCCACAACCTCTCTGGGCAGCCTGTTAATATATATTAAGCCTGTTATACCTCCTGCATTTCACAGACATAAACTTTCCATCGAGAGAATTAAGCTCAAGGAGTCCAAACAAAAATAATTATAGATACAATGTGAACATCTGCAAGATGTATTGTGAACCATTTTTCAGATGACTCACAGAAGCTCAGAGACAATCGCTGTCTTTGCCACACAAATTTACCTAAACTCCAATCTTCAGTCTATCCTTCTTGAGATCAAATTTATTTCTAAACTACTTGCAATTTCTAATACATGAGTAATCACCAGAGATTATCAGTTTGTCTCTTAACGACATGCTTAAATACTAGACTTAATCCTTTTCAGCACTGAATAGCATACAGACATTATTTCAAAAAAGTAACTTTCTAAACACAAATATTTGGGGAATCCTACAAGCTAACAGTCCTGCATACGTAACACAAGTCTCTCTCCTTCTGTTTTGCATATATAAAAATGCAACGAGAGTCACTAAAAATCAGGTTACTAGATCCGATTCTTTCCTTTTACTGAAGCGTATCAGTAAAGCCTATAACTTAGATAACTTGCAAGTAAGAACTGAAAAGCATACGAGCACTATTCCTTTGTTTTCTGACACTAAAATGATGTAAATGATATAGTTCTCCAGGTTTCAAAAGAGTTCGGAAGACTTAAATTAAACCATGTGAGCAATAAAAGTGCCCATTGTTGTTTCATTGCCTTCAGAGTCTCCTTTTGTCACTTGAAGTATCTGTGTTACATATTTTTCCAGTAGATTTGTTATTAACTTAAGTATTGCTGCTAAATCTCACTAGTTTTAGATGGGACCAAACAACTCAGTCTGATACAGCTCTACTGTAAAGGACAGAAACAGGTTGTGAGGCTGCTCACCGACTGGCTCACCTCAAAAGAGCTCAGATTCTAATGACAACAGAGGTTCTATATCATGAAGGTTCCTGAAGCTTCACAACATAAAAGCTGCTGACTTAAGTTCTTGTATACTATGCAACTAAAACTCAATTTAAAAGAAGGATCACCTTTAAAGAAAGTTATGCACTGCTTATACAATGTCATGTCATTTTCAGATTTAAACACTCGTTTGCTCCTGACAGAGCAGGACAGATACAAGTGATAAAGAGTTCATGAAACAACATTAACAAGAATTATGTTTAAGCTCTAAGAGACTTTAAAGCAGTACAATAAAAACAAAGCATGCCCGGAACAAGCAGGCCCAATCTAAAGCAGCAGACAGTGTGATTTGTCTTAAATGATGAAGTCCTACTTCTCCCTTTAAATAAGTTGCTGCTGCTGGAGATTAGTCTAAGACATAGGCCTCAAACAACCTTACTAGACTTATTTCATGTACTTGGGAAGAAGCAAAGTAATTTGGTTGTGCCTGGAAGCGGAAGGACAAATCTACAACAAAGGAAAAGAAAAATTACTACAGTACATAGCACTGTTGATCAAAAAGCATGCAATAAATTCCCAATATATCATCATTCACATAAATAACGCTCATCTGCAACCCATTGTGGGTCCCGAAACAGCTCCATCCACAGCGGTTTCCTCACATTTCCTTTTCTGCTTGTTGTTTACTCTTTCCTGTCTGGCTTCTAGGTAAGTTCTGGGAAAAATAGGTGCATGGATGACTTCAAAGTGATGAGAATTTTGTGAGCAAGAAGAAAAATGGTAGCGTTAATAATTTTCATCCACTAAGTAAAAACCTGAAAAAATCCTAAGCCTCTTTGCCAATATTAAAAAACAGATGGCAAAACAAATCAATACAACAGCGTGGAAATTCCATAGAGGACAACAAAACTGTCAGGTGTCTGAAACAAGTAAGCTACTGAGAGTTTTACGTACAGGACTAATGGGTGCTGTGAACTTTTTAAAAGAAACAAAAACCCCCAATCTCCCAAATTTACTTCACTGTACAAATAGGAATTTTACTTCCATACATTAACTGGCACACAAAAGAATCTTTTGACAATGGTGTGAGGGCTCCCTCTTCTGACAACGCTTTCAACAAACTGTAAAACTGGTCAGCCTGTACATGTCAGGGTATGTTGTTTTTGAAAAAAATCCTAGTTCATATACATGTTTATTTCCCATTAGTTAAGAAAGCTGAAGTGTTTAATATTAAAGAAAAACAAACTTAAGTCCAAGAAACAGGTAATTATTGTTATTACAAGGAAATTGTTTTAATCTTACAAGTAGGATTAAAAAAATAATGCATATTTTGCCTGTGTAACCTGGAAGCAAACTACCTAAAATAGGAAACACAATGTAAGACTGATATGAAAGCATTTAACACATTAACAGATAAGAAAAGCTGTGTCCAGAATCAGAAGATAAAATAACAAATGGTACTATTTAATATAATTTACCAAGCACAGACCTATTGAAGTAATGTCTGTAAAACAGTGGCCTTAAATGAATCACTAAAATAGACACCATTAGATTTGTGGACCAAACTCCCTTCTAAATCAGATCACAGAATTCTTGGTTAAAAATGTATTGGAAGTCAATAGTGCCTAAGAATATAAATAGATATTTTAGGATCAGAGACTGTTTTAATCTTTTTCTTTTAATATACAACTGTGACTATTTCTTCTTCTGTTGAGCTGCTGCCCCCTCCCTTTGGGCCGATTACTCAAGCCAGCTTTCCTTTCAACCAAACCTCTCAACTTCTGCTGAGCAAACATTACCTAAACCAGTTCCCCTGTTCCCTCAACACCATAAGATAAACAAGAAAATACACAAATCATTAAGGTAAGCCCTAAATCATTAATTCCCAAATACAGTAACTTCAAAAGCTACACTTCACTACAGCTAGTGTATTTCCACAGAGGAGCTCAACTTTTCACTCAACAGCTGCTCACTTTAGCAGACTGCAGTTTGTGACAGCAGATGCCTTGTTAATTTACAGAACTTGAAGAGCTCACACATCCCTTCATAAAAAATATTTAAATGTCTCTCTGCAAAATGTATTCCCTCCCCATATTCTGTTCTCCACACTAAATTCAATATATGCAATAAACAAAGCCAGGGTAAGATTTTGCTTCCTTGGTCTACAAGGAACCACTGTCTTATACTGCTTCACTGTTTCTCATTTAATATACTGCTGCACACTCTTCACCTTGGTCTAAAATCCATGTTTTTAAGCAGCTCTCCTCCCTTCATCTGGGAACGTCATAAATAAATCATCATTCCTAGGTAACAGAAATTGCCTTTTCACCCTCAGTGTAAGATTGACGCCCAATACATAGTTTATTTCCCTATTGTTCCTCTCTTCTCCGGTGACAGCTGACATTACTTACTCTCCCTGGCTGACAGTCTCTGAATCTAATCACCCAGAGTTTCCAAACTCCCAGATGCACGATATGAACACATCAGGACAAGCTCAGTTGCATTTGTAGTGATACAATGCAGATCTGGTACATTCCTGAGACATATTTCTAAATAAATAGTTTGATTGTATTTTAAAACACTCTAATAATTTAAATATGTATTCTTTAATAACACAAGATTGAACAGTTGAACAGGCCAAGTTAATTTCTGCTAGTACAAGAGTCAACAGGAGAAAAGAAGCCAAATGTCCACAGCTTCTACCATCCAGCCATGATAGCTTAAAAAACAGAGAGATCCCGCAGATGAGAGGAGAGAGCACTAAATTGGTAAGATGGGTGAACACCGCAGCTCTTACGGCTAGCAAACGTGATACCACTGGTATTTTTTATAGGTACCTTCTGTCAGTAGTAACAATACTGTGTTGCATGCAAAACAAAACTAATGCTGTAAAACACTAGTCGCTATACGCAACTGAAAGACAGAAAGAACCACTCCTCTGACCACATGAATTAAGCAAACATCTATTTTAAATACACATAACTAAGAAAATTAACTTCAAATCAAATTTAGTTTCCACTGAACCTTAACACAGCTCAGCAAGCCCCTCCCAAGAGATAAGCACACGTGTTTTAAAAGCACTTGAGTTGATGGAAGAAAAATACATTAATTTCTATTGCATCTCATTTAATCTCCCATACTGGTTTAATTAGCACAGTTTCCAAACTGTGCATCAGTCCAGATGCAGCTAATAGCAGCCCAACTTGCATTTGCCACCTACTATTCATTTTTCTTTTCCATCCTCTTCCAGGAAGGTAACATGAAGTCATAAAAACCACTCCAAACTTTCAAAGGCTCTACAGTCTGAATTGATCATCTCAGCATATAGTAAAATCTTACTGCTAGACCAGCAAAGCACAGCCTATACAAACACCACAGTAATAGAACATCAAAGTTGTTTAAAAAACAGCAAAAAAGAGCAACACTTTTTAAAACAAGAAAGCATGACACTGGAAATATTAATACAATTTTATTAATGAATCTGGTTATCACAAGACAGATAAAAGGCATTTCTCACCCTATCTTCAGTAACCTTAGTTGTTACTGAAGCACCCAAATTGCCTGCTTAATAAATCAAAATTATTCTAGTTTATAAAGTATAATTATCACTTCAACTGAAGTTACCAGCCAAATAACTATCCACATAGATGATTACTGCAAAACTTTTACTCTTGAAAAGCGAAATAAACCCAAAAGTATTGAGACTATAGACAGAGTAGGTTTACCTTCTCACAGAAGTCAGTAAGAGCAGTGAAGTCCCATTTCTTGGAGTAAGCAACGTTGTATCTCAGTATGGCCTCCTAGGGAAAGAGCACAACAAAAGAAAGCTTAAGAGATACTTATTGACAGAAGAAAAAAGATTTTATGAAATGTCCTTTTCGAAGGAACAGTACCATCTGGTGGCTAAAATCTGTCAGAGTCTACCAAAATCCATTAATATGGTCAACTCCGTGATACTAAACCCTAGGTCTAGGGTCTAGCATTGAAAAAGCTTCAGTCTACAGGTTTTCCTCCTAGCACAAAACATGATAAAGCATGCTTAGATCTGCCTACAACACACCCCATAAACATTCCCCACCCCATGCCTGCTCTCTAAGAATACCAGAAAAAGTGTCCCTCAGCAATACAGCAGAAGTTTTACCAGTTTACAAACCTGAAGAATCAGAACCACAACAAAATTAAATAGGCCCTTTACAACAACCAGCACCTTCACAAAATTCTCAAGAAAAAAATACCAAACAAAATAGTATTATCAAGCAAAGTTCCATCAATTGCTGAGGGAACACTGTTTATTCGTTTAAACCTTATCTGTAGCTTTTGCATCCTCCTCCTGGCCTGCCTTTCAGGTATAATCTAAATTACATTACTTTTTACAAAAAACATAATAGCAATTCTAAGCTGCTCCAAATCACAATTCATTAAAAGCCAATGAGAACTATAGAAGAATTATTAAGTGAGCATTAGTCTCCAAAATTTAGATTTTTGTCAGCAGCTTGTATTGCTGTGATTTTAGTGGAGTATACCAGTGTGAACAGTTACTGTTTCAAACGCTCTCCCTGTGCATCGCCCTACCATCTGTTACAGAAAAAGCCTACATGCTACGTTTACCACAAACTAATAGATACCACCGGACAAACAGTTCCATGTAGACTTAAAAAAGACAATTCATTTTAATAATTCCTAATAAATTCAGTGGTAATACTTAAGACTCATTAATTAAGACCTTTAATTCACCAGGGAATCCCTTGAACAGCATAGATTTTTTTTTAAATTTCTTTTTATAAGTGATGAAGCAATTGGGACTGAACCAGAACCACTAACAGTACACAGGGAGCCTGAATGTATGTACACAGACTTAATTTCAAATTGACAAGCTTACCTTCAAATCATGTGAGCAAGTAAATTTGTTAAGTAAGGCAGTTTGGATTAGTTCCCATCGACTCCCAGCAGTTCTATCTCCATTCTTTAAAACAAAAGCCGAAAACAGACTAAGTTAATCAAAACAGAAAGACGTATTTACTAATAATTGCCTTCCTTGCCACATTTGTTTTAAATAAAGTTTGCTTTATTTGTGAAGTTCTTTAAGAGTAAACCACATATTTTGAGTAACTGAGAAGTACTTTCTGCAACTCGTAGTCTACTGCATTTTACTTCCATAAGAGTTCCTTTTTAATTGAACCATTCACAAAATTCATAGAGCTCCTTTTCACATCTGCAGCACTCTTCCTATGCTATCACAAGGACAAACAACATCCAGTATATTGTTGTGAAGCAAGTGTATTTTGGACACAAAACATGACCACAGTTTATAAAATCTGCAACTCAAAAATATAAACCGAACCAACTTTATAAAAAACTAGTATTAAGAACAATAAGGGCACAGATTATAAAAGCATGTTGCTGTGGCTGGCTCTTGTGCCAACCCAAAAGAGATCCTGTGATATCTTCCCTCAACAGAAAGTCTTATTGCCCATTGTAAGCAACAACGGTATTTCTTCTGGGACTACCACAAGGGCAGAGACAAGTCATCTTGCTCAACTGGCAACAAAGATCTTATCAACACTTTATCTCTGAAACATCAATTAAATTTACTTTAGACTGTATCTGTAAAATTGATAAATGAAAAGACTGAGAGTACTTCTTAAAGGCTACAAAAATTCTCTGTTCCATATTCAAGTATCAATAATCACGATACAGTCTTCACTACAGGACACGCTTGCTAATTTTATTCACCACAGTCTAAAGTATTTCAGTGGGTATGTTTAAGTAAGTCTCGAGCCGTGACACAAAACACCAGACCAACACACCATTCAGGGCCAACTCCAATCTCTCCACCATCGTTTTAGTGGAACAGCATGCAGACACACCTCAGTCTACCAGCAATACCCGACAGAATATTATAATCAGAATGTGGTTATGAATTCACTCACATCTGTTGGCATCCCAATTTGCTTCACAAAAAAACTCCAACATTACATATAAATATATAACAAGTACAGAAATACACACGCCAAACAACATAGGTACAATATTTACTAGGAAAAAAAAAAAATCTTCTGAAGAAAATATCTGCCTGAAGCATCATAACCCAGAATCTGGCTTTTTAGAACAGATATGTTCATCTATTTAATTTTCCAATTCCATACACACAGTTTGCTAACTGAGCAAATGCAGTAAATCGAAAACTCATCTACATGTAAACAAACTTATTTGATTACACAACTGTAAATACTTTATCTTACCTCATCCTCTACAGGGTATAAATTTTGTTCTGAGCAGGGCATTTTAACATGTTTGTTGTCCCACAAATCTTTGTAGTGAGTTGGAAAAGGTTTAGGCACCTCTCCTTCCCTCAGAAGATCTACCTGCAACACAGAACGGGGGGAGGGGGGAAGTTCAGACTCTACTTTTAGGGTTTTAAATGGAAGAAATAAAAAGTGAGTAAAAATATAGTTTAAAAAGCTCTACAGCCACCCTTTTTGGAAACAGGAAAGCTACAAACCAACCACATGATGGATATTCAGTTCGAAAAAAAATCCAGCTGTTACTCTTATGTTATACTTGGTGAAAAGACTACCACCTTATCATTCGACCTCAAGAAACACACTGAAATAAAGGTAGTACATGCAATGACTTTATGTCCAATTATCAGCTAAATACTTCATTTATGACTTTAAGTATCTGCATAGTCTCATCCAAATATTTTCAAACTGTAGTTTCAAATCTAACCATAGTGATGTGCAGAAGTAACATTTTTTTAACATAACACTGAAGAGGCTGAGAAATCATTATGGATATAGCAATATTTCAATTTTACTCCACAAAATATCAGAAATACAAAAATAAATAATGCAGTGTTCTTAAAGACTTAATCTGCCATCCAGCCTTCTGGCAGCACCAATGCTCTCAGAACTTGCATTTAAACTTAATGTGCTTTTCTTTTGTTTGTGATTTATACATGACCGTACAGGTTTCTGGTCACATGTTTTACTTGAACAATGATTTGACTGCATACTATTCCAAAGGATTACAGGCAAATATATCAGTTTTTATCTAAAATGCAGTGGTAAAATTGCTAAGAATGCCTCTTCGCTTTCTGTCTTTTTCATACCTTGAACATCTTGAGCCTTCTGTGTATCCTGAACCCAAAACAGAATCATATTAAAACAAAAATATAACATGAAAACGTTGAAGTTCAAATTTCACTTGCAGACGTATTTAAATTCCCAGAGTTTACAACTCAGACAAGGAAGTACACACACATCTATGCAAAAGATGTTGTCCCTAACAAGCCAAAGGCAGTAAAACCATAATTACATTTCTTCTGGATCTTAATACCTAATTCTGTGCATCAGAAAAGTCAATTTTCAGGAAAATCAGTTTCCTCAGTCTGCTCGCAAGAACAGCAAAGAAAGATTTCCACAACCTGCTAATACTGTAAGACTAACATTCGGCATTTCATATTATTGAACAACTCAGTAAGAAATTTGAGTTCAGGTAATACACTGAATTATCGTACTCTGACGGTTACTGTATGATTGGCTGAGGGTCGCAGATAAGGAAGACGGGCCCCACACACAGGCATTCTTCTCATCTCTTCAACTGGGGTTCCAAACCATTTCTTATTAGATGGAAGAGGAGGTGGCATATATTTAGGAATCTTCCTTCCTGGCCTCTGGGGTTTGAATTCACACTTCTCTTTTCTGCTGTTAAAATAAAATATGTTGAAACATTTTATTTCCACTGAAAAAGCTGGTAGGCAAATACAAACTTTCATTCCAGGGTTATGTTTGTAACAGAGTCAGTTTATTTGCTAGCCTTTGCTGTGGCCCCAGGCCAACGCCTTATTTGGGGAAAAACCCCACTACCAACAACCTCCTCCTCCCCAACACGCATTAGTACATGATGTCTACCACACTACTCTTCTCTACAGGCTTACAAACACCTTCACAGAACTGCAGTATGTTGGCAAGGCAGGGTTCTCCTCTGTGCAGTCATGCTCTTTCCCAACAGAATCTGTTTGCCCAGGGACAGGACACAGACTCAGTGGTCTGCATTTGTCAGGATACCCTCTACAGCCCCTTCTCAACTGTTGGAAAACAAATACATGTGCACGCTCAGATGCACATACTCCTTCTTCAAACAAACAAACAAAACACAACAGACCAAACAAAAACAAAAAAACTTCTTAACCACCCTTTTTCACTAGGGTTATATTTTTCATGCCAGGCATACAATACTTGCAACGGAAGCAGAAATTTAAAAGTAACCCAAAAAATCACTTGCAAAATTCAAATACATGCAAGAGCAGACAAATTAATCCTCTTTAATGACCAAAGGTATTTGCATGGACCTGAGATTTTGGGGAAGAAAAATCTGAACCTGCTGTATGTTTGATGTAACGTGCCAGATGTTTCTCATGCAAGAGAAGGTTCTCAGAGTAAAACGCAAAACAAGTTAAAAGCCTACACTTCGAGGCACTGTTTAGACCCCTAAATTCCCCTTAGCAAACTTACTCCACCTTTGGATAAAGTTGTCCAACCTGTTCACTGTGTCTATGCCTATGCCAGTATCTTCAGGTGCAGACAATGCCTCCAACCTGGCTGATCCCACGCAAACAGCATGACACTGGGTACAGGCCCCCTATGCTCAGCTGAGAGCCAAAGGATAATTCTGGCACAGCATTACTGATGACTGAAACCTGTTTGATACACCACCACTTCCTCCTCTGCAAGTTAAGATCTGAGCCACCTTGTTATCTGCTGTAGATCTGGTCTAAAAAAAAAACAGGAAGAAAGCTTTAAGATTTTCTAATTGTCCTCTTAAGCACTACAGGCAATACCACTATTTTGGATGGCACTGAGGTTTATAACCTTCACATTATCTTGTTTAGGCCTCAAAAAGAAAGAAAAAATAATCTCTCTACAGCCTCATACTCTACCTTACTAATTACTCTGTAAAGCACTGCTAGGATTCCCATCCATCCATGCAGCAAAACTTTTGCATGAGTTTCCCTTCTCAAACACGGATTTATTGTAACACACAATGCTCTAGCACTGATAAACTTAAGCCTCAATCTCTGCTCCTTTGCTACAACAGCAATTCATTTAAATTAGTGAAAGAGCACTCCCTAAACCCATCATTTTAAACTTTATGACCCCCTTCTCCATACATTTTTTAGCAAATTTTTCATCCATACATTTTTCCCCAAGAATTACTTTTTTGTTTTCCAAATGCACTCTCAGCCTACTCATTTCTTAAGACTTCTCAAATGCAAGCTCCTGACGCTAGTTAGCCACCCTCAGTCACCCTCTTCTTCATTGCCTTGAAAAGTAGTTTCTGCTGCTCGTCACATCCAGAAGGGACTTCTCAGTAAAGATGTGCAAAACTACTTTCTTGCCCTTCTTTAACGGATACTGAGATAATTGCTTATAACACCAACACACATAGTTCTCTCCTTTCTGCGTACTCCTTTGCCATTTATTCACTTTCTCAGGTCCCACTGAAATCTAAGCGCTTCAGAGCTGAGATTATCCTCTTGTCCTTACACAATACCTAGCATGCAGAGTCCTGGGTCACACTCAGGGCTTCTATTTCCTTTGCTGTAGTGTGTAATCACCAGTCCTTCTCTCTCCCAAATTATGCATAAAGCCAAAAAAAACACCAAACGAAAAAACTCACACACATCTCTTAACTGTTTTCAAAAGTGAAATTTTTCATGTCTACTTCAATCAAAGCAAAAGTAGCACTGATGCTTCAACAAAACACATTCAATATTTTTGACAGATGAAACTAACAATACCAAGAAAACACATTTCCTCAAGTATTCTGAATGAAATAACGAATGCTAGAGCTACACTCCATAAAGCATTCCCGCACCACCATTCATTTTCAAGTATTAAAAATCCCACAGTCTTAAATCACTTCTTTGATAAAGAAAATCAACTTCCTACGGTGTCTTTAATTACCAATTTTAACAGATCTCCACTCATTTAAAATAAACTGCACTGGACAAACATATCCTTTTAAAAAAACCCACAAGTAGTCCCATTAGAAAAAAGTTACTTCAAGCTTACATCAAAGTTGTCTTTGTGTCTTAACACACCTTTTGCAAAACTCATTAAACAATCCAGCCTCCAAAATGCTATCACCAGGCAGGAAATTTTCAAGCATGAAAAAACAAATGGAGAGACAGACAGAACACTACCTCTTCTCCTCAACTTTAGGTATCCTCATGAAGTGAGAGGTGATTTTGGAATCTCTCTTCACACCCTGTTTTGCACCTTTGCATTCTGATGATGGAGCAGGAGAGATCCTAGGTGACTTTGTATACAGACCATCATCTTTAACAGAATTATCTATTTCCTCAAAGCTTCCAGAGCCCTTGGCAGAAAAACGTGACTTTCTTGACGCCAGTTCAGCATCCCCATATTGAATTCTGAAAGATTTGTTTATGGATTTTGACCTATTAATCTCCTCTCGCTCATCAAGAAACGGACTTGTTTCTTCATCAGCCTCTGACCCATGACAGCTATTTTTAGAATTATCTACATCCATCGGTGACTCTGGTTCACTTTCTTTCTCAAAAGCGGGCGAATCCCCTGAACTGCTCTGACCTTTGCTCAGTTTCGCAGGACCTCCAAGATCAGATATACAAGCATAACCAGCATCTGAAAGTGGGCTTTCTGGAACTACATCCCCTTCTCCTTGTTCACCCATTAAACAGACAGAATTGTGACTCTTCAGCTTCTGTGAATTGCATGAAGCCACCAGTCCCTCTGTCTCTTTCGAAGAAAGTTTTGCATTTCCCATTTTCAAAGGCTGGCCTGATGACGATTTCCTCTGAGTCCAACTGTCATTGCTTTCTTCACAGCCTCTCTGAGCCTGCTTGCCAGTTTTGTGCATCTGATCAATGTTGGCGTTTTTAAAGAGGTCTCCAGACTGCATCCCCTTCACAGGCTCTGTGTCTAAGCCTGGATCTTTGTCCTCAGCCTCCCAATTATACATGCTGCCTGTCTGAGGCAAAATTACATGCTTTGCACCAACTTCTACAGATATTTTTGAATAATTTTGCTGACAAACATTCTCTAGCTTTTTCACATCATGATCACAAAAGTTCTCTTTTTTAATGGAAGTCATCTTGGGATTTGCTTCAGTATTATTAATTTTGCTGTGTAAGCTGTGGAAGAGAAGTAAGGGAATTTAACATCTTATCTCCAAATGAAAATTCTCTGTGTGTATATATACATATTTTTAAAGGAATTATTATAAACATACAATAGAAACTGCAGAATTTTACCCATCATACTCTAAGCAATCACTACCAGGACCAAGAAGTTTTACTGCACTGGGGAATGTAGCTCAGTAACAACCTATTTCCACTTAAAGCTCGAAGCATGATGAATCAGTTGCTTACTTTAGAAATCTATTGCAGCAATTCATTATTCTTATTTTCACACCTAAATGTGTTGACTAAGGACATAGTCTGATATCACAGGCCTACTCAAAGAACACAATTTTGAAGAGCTATGCTGTATATTTTACCTTTTGGACTCAGTTGTCTTGGGTCCTTTATTCTCCAACCAAGTGGTAATTGTCCGTTGTTTACAAACTGAAAAACCACAATTCAACTACATTATTACATTAAACAAGATAAAACTGCAACATGATTGCATATGAATAAGCTAACTTGTACTGAAGATAAAACCAGCTCAATTAAGTCCTCGTTATCATCTGTACTATAGGTAGCATCCAGGCACTAACACTATTAAAACTACACGCGATGTAATATTTAATTTCTATCAGTCAGTCCCTGTAGCTTCTGTATATTTTTTATAAATGCCAGGCTTGGTGTGTGTGGTGTGTTTTCTTCATTGAACTTTTTTTTTTTTTTTAATATGGTTAAATATTTCTAGATTAAAAAAAAAAAAAAGGCAGCAACTTGAACTTTCCAGGACCTTTCATTACCACCACAGTGAGCTCTGAAAGACTTCTGCTGAATTTTGGAATGAAGAGGCAGCATGACATAACTTAAAACAAACAAGCAAAAAAATAACAATGCATCTTAGATGACCCAGCTGTCTTTGTATGTAGCGTACTGTGAAACATGAAGCTTAATATAAAGATTATACATATTAGAAGCGAAAAGTGCTGAGAAAAGGACTTTATGTTTTCCCCTCTGTCCATACACAATTTGTAAAACCTATCAATGCTTACTCCCCTAAACAGCAACAAAATGTGAAGGACAGTTTTTTTTCAGATTTACTACCAACAACACAGCTCCAGTGAATGGGATCAGTCTTATCTCTGTGATGCTGCAGTTCAGAAAAGCTTTCAATAGCACGGCAGCACGTGAACTAATTATGTAGAGACTTGGAGGGGGGGGGGGACGGATAAGGAGAAAAAACTCAAGGCAGTTATTTCACAACTGAAAAGTAATCTCCATTAGTATAAGAAAGGGGTTTTTTGCTTTGTTTTGCTGTTGTTATTTAAAGGTAATTCTGAAAATTTGGTAACTGGCTTCAATTCCTTTTCCTTCCATTTGCCAATAGAAGTTATCTACCTGCCACTGCTGACTGTGCAAGGTGTTTTCTGACTGCCTTCAACTGGCTAAGTAAAATTTGTCATTCCTCTATCACAACAGTAGTTTTGCAGAACTTAAAAACCACTACAGCGGATGTGGCTATTCTGATTAATAGTCACTACTGAAAGACCCATCATTTTAGTGCAAATGGAGGTTGTGTAACTTGTAGCATAGGTAGCTTAGGCCACAGGTAACATAACAGACATTGTTTCATAAACACCTTCCCTAACATTCAAGGCCTTGAACATTTCCACAGCTGGTTATCAAATATCCTCATCAAAAGTACAGAATTTCTAGAATTAAAAAAGTAATCTACAAAAAATATTTAAATTATTTTAAGTTCTCCTGAAACAGCACAAACAATAGTGCAAAATTGCCACCACAAGACTAGGTCACCAAAGTGTAATGCCAAGGTGTATGTAGATTAAAAGCACAAGGATACCCTGTATACAGATTTTTGTCAAACGCTCAGCTTCACCCCTCTTGGACAAAAATAACTACTTGATGGATTTTATGAACTAAAAGATTTTTTTTCCTAAAAAGTCACTAAAACTGAAGCATGTTAATCATTCTGTTCACCAAATTCCACCTTCTTATATTTGAAGTGTTAACCCAAATTGTCCACAGGAAAGGGGAAAGAAGTACAAAGAAAAAAGCCTGAAGAGACACATTAAAACATGGGACAAAAAAAACTCTTCAAAGGCAGCTGACTACCTCTTAAGGTATAAACTGGCATTGAGGAAGGAATACTTATTCACTGGCAGAATAAACAGAAATGATAGCAGCAGCATCAGAACAGAACGAAACAGCTTTGGTCTGAACTTTCACATCTGACTATCCATTTAAGCCCTATAACCAACATAACACAAGTCATTTTTCTTTAATACTACTAACATCTCTTTTTTGCTATAGATAAGGTGGTAAAAATATAAGAGGCAACAAAAAGACAACATATGCTTACATTCAGTGTAAACAAGAAACCCAGACTCTGGTGTAACTTCTTTTTAAGTGGTCTCTAAATTTCTATTTGATTCTTCAAATCATTCCCATAAAACAAACTTCCTCAGAATCTACCGCTGAGGAAAACAATTGAATTTTTAGGAGATTCTTATTTATCACTCTGTAGGAATGCGTACATACAACTTCAAACTATTATCTACATAAAGTTGCCTCTCAGTTAATGACGTTTAACTCATCAACCAAAGCCCATAGCAAATCTGCTTGGTTCTTTTTTTCCTTCCCTACATTCCTTTCTATTCTTGAAACAGGTACTTTATTGTGCACTAGAATTTCATTTTGACAGCGTTAGCTCCAAATAAAAATAACTTAAAGCCATGTGGGAACTTTTTCTACGCAGCTTTGTTACACAGCAGGAGAGGCACCCCACACAACCAGCAGCACCCTAGGCCTGCCGCCACATGCCCATGTGAGTTCCTGTCATTACCCTTCGCTCTCCCTGCCGTGAGAGCCTGGCACAACACCCCGCTGACCGTCATTTCTCTTGCAGCAAGTATTTGTCCTCTCCCATATGAAACACACTACTTTCAGGAGCTCGCACCTCACTTGGACGGTTGCACTGTTACTGAAAGTTTGTGAGGACTCAGGCACAAAGCCAGCAAAGCCAGGATGACGATCCCGTGCCCAAAGCCGCCTCCGAAGGGAAGCCATATGCGCTGCCCCACATCACCGGGCTCGGATACGCGGGACACGCTGGCTCCGGGAAGCTCAACGAGCGACGATTCAAGCCCGACGTTGAAGCCCGGCTCCGGGGAGGCTACACGCACGGGCACAAGCGGCCTTTCGCCATTTAATGCCGCCCTCCCTTCCACGCATCGCGCGAACAGAAGCACAGTAGAGATGCAATTAGCAGCAGAGACACATACCGCAACTCGGCGGAGCCCCCGGCCGCCTCCTCCCGCCAAGCCCGAGGAACGACCGCGGCTCCCCGGGCCCAGCGGCTCCCATAGGGGCGGGACGGGACGGCGGGGCCCGCCGAGCAGCGCTCCGGCCCGACTTGGGCAAGTTCAGAACTACCCGGGCTTCGCAGGCACAGCCGTCCTGTCCCTCGGCACCCCGAAACCGTCCACGCCACCGAGGTTGGCGGGGGGGGGGGGGGGGGGGGGGTGGTGTGGACAACACGCCTCCAGGCAAGCCCCCTTCCGCACCCAGCCCCAGCGCCCGCTAGCCGCTCTCCCTGTCCCGGGGAGGGTGCGAGGGTGCAGCCCCGGCCGGTACAAACCTTTGTTCCCCACGGCGGTCGCGGGGCTGCTGCCGCCGCCGGAGCTGCTGCCCCCGGGCCCCTCCTGGCGGGGACCGAGCGGCGGCGGCGACCGCTCCCCGTGGGAGCCGCCGCCGGGGCTCGCGGTGCTCGGCCGGGCTCTCTTCCGAGGGGGGTCCCGCCCGCAGCCCGCACTCATCCTCGGCGGGCCCGCCTCCGCCCGCCCGGCCCGCCTCAGCCGCGCGGGCCCGCCAGCGGCCGCCGGGGCCAGGCAGCAGCCGCCCCCCAGGGACGGCGCGACGATGCGGCGGCGGCTCTACTCCTCCGCATCCTCCGGCCCGCAGCGCCGGGCTCGTCCCGCCGGCCACCCCCTCGACGGGAGGTGCAGAAGGAGCGGCGGGACCGGTGCCAAGTCGCGTCCAGCGAGGGACACCGCGGGCTGTCGCCGCTCGCAGCAAAATGGCTCCCCGCCCGCCTCGCCCCTCTCACCATGGCGACCGCGCTCCTCCCCCACCGTCAGCGGGCACGCGGGCCGGAAAGCAGCGCGGCGCGCTTTACGGCGGCGCGCGGAGGTCGTTGCAGCGGCGGGCGCGGGGCCCGGTAGCGCCATGGAGGGCGGCAGCAACTCCAAGGGCACGGGCCTCGGCAGCCTCTTCGGCTCCGGCGGGGTGGGGTACTCCCACGCCGACCTGGCCGGGGTGCCACGTGAGTACCGGGGCGACCGGCGGGGCCTGCGGCGGCCCCCGCCCTCGGCCCGAGTGGCGAGGATGGGGGTGGGGCGCAGGCGCGGGCTGTATCCGCTTCCCGTCAGCAGGGCAGGGCAGGGCAGGGCCGCGCCGGGCCGGGCCGGGCCGGGCGACCGATCCCTGCGGGCCCGGGGCTGGCGGCGCCTCTCACGTATATCGGTATGGCACGGCTTGGGCAAAGGGCCAGTGCGGCCCCTGAGGGGCGGAGGGGCCGCCTCGCCCACGGGGAGCTGAGCCACGGCGCGTCCCCAGTTGCCCGTGCCTGCAGGGCTGGAGGGGGGGGACAGGCTCCGCTGCAGCTAGTCCCTCGGCGGTGGCGGCGTGTTGGTCATCGAGGGCCATTGGTTACAGAGACGTCGTGTCTGTGCCACCCGTGCCGCTCCTGCAGCGCTTCCTGAAAACGGGGAGTGTCAGTCGGTGCTGGATTTTAATCGGTTGTGCAGTTTAGCGGACAAAATGTCCCTACTTCCACGCACGAGGTCTGCCCTCAGTTAACTTACTGGATGTGAAATTGTTACTAAGGAAATTGGTGTTAAAACATTCTTTTTTTTTTTTTAAATTTCAGTAACCGGAATGAGTCCTTTGTCCCCCTATTTGAACTTGGACCCCAGGTATCTAGTACAGGTGAGAAGGCTGCTTGTTTTCATTGCGTTGAACCCGATTCCATTGTTTGTATGGTCATATGTGAAGACCTCAAAAATCCTGCAGTGCTGTGCAGTGTGCACTGAAGTCTTGAACTGATGAACAGTTGAAAGGAATTATTTTTTCCGTGTTGTTCCTAATAAAAGCTTGCAGTGCTATGGCATCTAGGAGAAGAAAAACAGTTTTAACGTAGGGAATAAGACTGTTGTGTCCATATAAGCCTGCCCCTACTGAAAAGAGGAGATCTCCCTCCCTACTCTGAATCATACAGCCCCAACGTACCCTTGCGTAAGTTCTGGCATTTGTCACACCCTCCACTGAGCCCTTTCAATCACCAAGAGCAGCTAGAAATACTCCACTCATTTGATGGATTAGCTTTCTATACTGTGATGAGTTTGATCAGTTTACAGCCAAATCTCAGACCTGATACAGGCTTTGTCATCATATGTACTGTCATCACAGTAGCAGCAAATTTCACACCACTTTCCTTATGTCATTTCCCAGCTGAAGGGAGACCATCATGAGGTAGAGCTTTCTGTTTTATTCTACAGAATAATGTAGCTGTTGTACTTCCACAGCTTAATATTGGTTAACATAACATGATGACTAGTAGGCCACCATAAGGAAAATAAAGTAATGTAAAGTCCTATGTTTTCCTTTCTCAGCAGTATTAACTGTAGCTGAAAAGGTTTAAGTTAATCCAATAAGGATGCACATCTTAATGATTTTATTTTGTTAATATTTTCTATATATTTCTATATTGGCTTGTATTATCCAAGAACATTAAATTTTGCAGAAGTAGCACTGAAGGTCAACAGTTGTATAGTGTCTGCTAATCTGTGTGCCTTTTGTTTCATGGTACACTGGGTCGCTGCTTCTTTTGTAAGTGGAAAGCTCTGAATGCAGAGGGGGGTGGTTTTTATATTTCTCTTTCACTAGGAGTTGTTGTAGTCAAGATTATAACGTAACATTCCCATAATGGTAGAAAACAGGGGATATGCCTCTGCTTGAAGTGGATTCACTAGCATGATTATCTTGCCTGCTGTTCCAAAAATATCCTCTAAAATTGTCTTGTTTAGTTAGTACAGTATATCTGGGAACATGTTAGTGTTAAAAATGGTATAAGAGTTTTTGGAACAAAGTATGTGTACATTAATAGATATTTAAAAAAAAAAAAGCTTGCTTGAAAATAAGATATTTGCATTAGTGATTTGAGTAACTTCTAAAACAGTTCTAAAAGTACCTATTGACATAACACTGGAGGCTACAGTTTGTGTTGTAACATTTCACTGCTCCTTAGGTTTAGCACTAGCAAGTACATTGAAATAAAAGGGAATTCCTTTTAAGTGTGAGATTTTTTTTAATTTTTTTTTTATACTTGAACAAGTTGCCCAGACAAGCTGTGGGGTCTCCATCCTTGGAGATGCACAAAACCCAGGTATGGCCCTGAGGAACCAGCACTAGCTGACCCTGCTTTGAGCAGGGGGGTTGCACTAAACAGTCTCCGCAGGTCCCTTGCAACCTTAACCATTCTGTGATTCTGAAAGTTCAAGGAAAAAAAAAGACAGCTGATATTTTAGAATACAAGAGCTTAAATTACTAGCCTTTAAAATCTGTTTGTCTCTGAAGATGTGCATAGAGGGGTGAAGGTCTCCTGTATTGAAAGACCATCCATTTGCTTTCAGAATGCAAAGGGAAAGTCAGCCTTATTGTTGAGAATCTTACATTTTAATCCTGGCCTTCCCCTAATAAGGAATGGTACAATGGTACTCGTGACTTTAAAACCCACTTTGTTAGTCCATTAATGCAGGCACAAAACAGTGTGTTTTCTGCAACACTTTTGTTACCTTCAGCAGGTATGCATTACAAAATATCATGCCAGCCTTCGTCAGAAACCTAGAGGATGGGCGACCTAGTTTGTCTCTATAGAAGGTTACATACAGACAGTGATTGCTTCATCCTTGACCTTTTGGACAATAGTGAAAACTGTTAGAAACTAGTGTACACACTTTATTTCTCAAAATATCTAGTTAAAGGGAAGATAGAAACCATATGATATGTTCAGTTTGTTGATAAAGTATTCACAGTTTTAGAAGCTGTATATTTTTTCTATATTGCCATCCACGTTTTGTGCCAAGTATGGACTATGAAAACCCCTCAGAATGCAATTACTTGAGCCTGCAGTTGTTGGGTCATATATCAGTTAAGTGAGGGGGGTGAATAATACTATGACTGGAAAGCACAGAAAAAGAGATCTTACTGCGTTAGGGTCTTATCAACACGTGTGCATCTTGTCAATGTCTCATATTGAAAAAGGGCTTTGGCCCACCTTGTCTCTACATATGCTCGTTATTAGCCCATTTCTCTAGCTTTTTACACCACAGATTTACGAGAACACAAGCCTGTCCCTGTGGGGGAGAGGTGCACAAATAGAAAACTACTAGCCTTGCATATTTCATGCCTAATCACCACTAGTTTTGAATGTAGTCCGTTTGTTGTTTTTTTTTTTGTCTTCAAACCAGGTCACTTATTTCAGTGCAAGGAAATACTTCTTTTGGTAGAAAGGCAGTTTTTCTTTAGTATCAGAGTAGCAGGAAGCCTGAATGCATTACTGCATCAGTATAGGTTGCTGAGTGAGGAAACAGCACTGCATAATGAGGCAACAGGAAGGATTTTAGAGGGCAGTGAATCTTGTATTGCCTGCTGCAAGATATAATAAATAATTAAACAAATAGTAATTCAAAAAGAAACAAACAAACCAGCAACCCACACAATACGAGTTCCTTGGGTGCCTAATGCAATTTATAGAAAGTTAGGACAGCTAGGAAAAAAAGCAGCTCTCAGTTTAAGCCTCTTTTCATTCTTATTAAAGTATGCACATGGTATATTCAAGCTCTGTGCTAGTGTAGGCAACAGTTTTCCAGGAACATTGGTTCTATCTGTTTTTTTCTTTAGTTCATTGTAAGGATTAAAGAAAAAAAAATAATATAGCCTACATTTTGAAGCGGGAACACTTGGAAAATACAAAAGTGTTTGATTTGTTTTGTTTTTCCCCAGGATACAGATGAGTTTATCTTGCCCACAGGAGCCAACAAAACTCGAGGCAGATTTGAGCTCGCCTTTTTTACCATAGGAGGATGTTGTATGACAGGTAGGTGGTTGTGGTTTTCACTTTTCCCAGCTGTCCACCAGGTAACACCTATGTACTACAGTCATTGACAAGACTGCAGGAGCACGACGAGACGTTTACAATCTAGTCTTGCGTAAACAGCTATTTGACTTCAGTCTATACACTGAAGTCTGTTCTCAGTATTTGCTTCTAGTATTGTTTTTTTGTTCCTTTTTCTTCTTAAAAAGTAATAACTGATATTATGCTAACTAGGGGCAGCACTTGGTGCGCTGAATGGTTTGCGGCTTGGCTTGAAGGAGACGCAGAATATGGCGTGGTCAAAACCTAGAAATGTACAGTAAGTGTTTAGTCTCAAAAAAATTACACCTTAGAGACAAAGTTGTTTCTTCCAGCTTGTACAAAGTTAGATCTGAATATAATCAAAAAATAAATCTGGTTTTGTGTTTTTAGTGTTTTGAGAGCCAGTGTTTGTTTTCATCAAGTTATAAAATGTTTTTCAGTGTAATGATGTTCAGTTCAAGCTTTTTGCAGTTCACTTAGTGACTGACAGCTCTTATGTCCTCTGACTTACCTTAAATACTTGGGAATAAATGACTACTTTGATATTTACAAGAAATCTACTTCAAAGTGGTTTTATATGTTGAAGTATTCCTGGAAGCAGCACAGTTTGCTTTGAGCTGTTTTTTGCTGTGACTTGTCTGAGAGCAAGTTCTCTCCCAAACTTCCCAAAACCAGGAAGAGATTAGAATGCAGAAGCTGGGCCTGCCTGGGTTTGCGTTAGAGATGCCACAGGTGCATGCAGCTGAGCCAGTATTGCATGGTGGAAGTTGTTCTGGGTCACAGTATCCATGAACACCCATGGCATTCCCATGCTTTCAGCTTACCTGATTGTTTCAAAGAACACAGTAAAGATAGGAACTTTTTTTTTTTTTTCCTGCACTGTGTTCTTCTAGAATTATTGGTAGTTTAGACATGACTATAAGAAAACTTAAGTGCCTGTGAAGCAGACATAGGAAAGTAGAGGAGTGAAATAACTGGAGGAAACCATTTTCAGTCTCCCAGAATGCTTTGGGAAAAGGAAATTTTAGAGAAGGAATTTTAGTATTTCCTAATAACAGTTTATACTGCCTCTACTCCTTTTAAAATATTGTTTCCATGTTCTTCATCCCCTTCTTTACCATCTCTAGAAGGAAAAATAGAACCAAAATATTCCTCACTATAATTATGACTCTTCCATAATGTTCTAGGTGAACAGAATTGTATTTTATGTATTTGGCATGAGCAGAGTCAGATAAAAGATCGTGTTGTTATGCACGAACTTTGATGGGTCGAGCCCAGCAGGTGGCAGTCAGTGCGCATGCTGCTGTCAGTCCTTGCCCTTCAAGGGAAGAGGCCTGTTGAAGGTCATCACCTTGAAACAGAGAAGAGATTTGCCTAGCTAGATTTCCTTCAAATTTGTCTTTAATGTACACATACTTTTTTTTTTTTTAACAGATTTTACTTTTCTGGTAATTCCCTGTCATGAAATATCTTCGTAGTATATAATGGTTATTAAAATTATGAATTTTTTCATCAATTCAGAATTCATGTAATGTTAACAAAATGGGGATGGCAGTTGTAATTAGGGGGAGATTGGCAATACTCTAGCCTCTTGGAATTTTTTTTTCCTCTTGTTTCAAAATGAAGTTTTCCATTATTGTTCAGGTCATTACCTAACCATATTCAGTAATGGCCTATGTTTCCTAATGAAAACTATAAAAAAGGGAAAGTAGTGGAAAATTAGCTCAAATCAGAAGGAATATCATGTGTGCCATTTTCATTGCTTTAAGTGATAAACTAAGTCCCAGTGGTAGTCAGCTGTCCAGAGCAGTGCTATGCCTGTGATAGTGTTACACTGCTGGGAGATAAAGACCAGTCATTTCTTCTGGCTACTGTTGTCACCGTTCTGGAGACAGCCGATGCCAAAAAGAAGTGTCATTGTGCTTCCCTGAGAGTGCGCTAAAGATTGGCTTTCCCTCTTTAGTGCTAGTCTGGAAGCATACATACAGAAATCCTCAAGGTACTTTACCTTTTGTTGGTGCTAAGTTTGACAAATGTTAGTGCAAAAGAGCACCTCTTTCCTTCCTGACTTGTTTTAGGTCAGACTTGCTTTTAATATCCATGCCGTTTGTTCAGGCATCACCGTGCTCCCTGACACGTGGTCCCTGTACTGCTCGCACCTCCTAGAAGGGCACTCTAGCTTTCTTGGAGGTTTTTACCCGGTTAAGTCAGCATAAGCGTATCAGTCATTCTCAGTAGCTACGTGTAGACACTGTGTCAGGAACATTTATCAGCTAAGGTTAAAGTCATTTGAAGGAAAGAGGTTGGGTTCTTGGTAAGGGGCAAGTTTGACTTGAGACAAAGATTTTTTTTTTTTTTTTTTTTTTTTTTTTTTTTTTTTTTAAAGACTTGACAGGACTAAATATTTGCCTTCAGTATTACCTGCATTACTGTATGTGGCATGCATGATAGAGGAGATTATGCATTGCCAAGCTGCGTGCTTTTCCTTACTGTTTTGTTTTGAAGGGCTTTTGGTTCGTTATTCCAGTTTTATTAATCAAATTTACAGTGTAAACACATTACACCTGCTATCATAAACATGGCCTCAATGTAAACACAGAGAGCTAAAGTTTTTAACTCCTTTTTAACTCCTTTATAGAATTCTAAATATGGTGACAAGGCAAGGAGCATTATGGGCTAACACTCTTGGATCTCTGGGTAAGTAAACTTGTTATTTTTTAGGGAAAACAATTTAAAGATGTAACTGTTTGATGGGAAACTGTATTTTCTAAATTTTCATTGTGAAATCCATCAGGAAAAACTGCATGGTTTTTTCTTTGGGACATGAGGGCATGTCAATAGACATTGAAAAGAAAATTAAAGGCTAAAATAGGCTTTGAAGCATATGTAACCAAAAGCCTGTAATTAAACCCTGAAGTTTTTAGTGTATTACAAACAAGAACTCTAGGTATGGCATAACAGGAATAACTAAGAATTATCGATAATGCTTACTTGGTAATAAATTCCAGTTAATTTGTAACTTAATGCAAAAACTATAATTGAATACTTCTAAAGTAACTTTAATAACCTAAGAAGAGACTCAGTGGTCAGGTGAGCGAGTGCCTGATGTCTGTTTCCATTCCACAAAATGTTTATCTGTAGAAGAAATGTGATAGTGACTACAAAGATTTATCTTTTTATGATGGTAGCTTAGCTAGAAAAATGACATAAGATACCACCCACTTTAAATCAAAATGTTGGTTATAACTAATACAGGTTAGGAAAAAAAAAAAGAAAAAAGAAAATGAACAGAAGCCTGATGTATGAGAAAGAAACTTCTGTGAATTGACGTTTGGGTGGGAAATAAAATCACATCAGTTGCCTCAGAAAAACAACTTCAGATGATTTCATAAAAGTCAGTGGAATAACTGACTTAGGAGTACATGCCGTAGAGAATACAAGCTCTTTGGCTTCTCCCCCTCCCCAGTCTTAAATCACCAAAGGATGGTCAGTTACTTTGAAAGGAAAAATCCGAAACCGATTGAACTATATTGAAGATTAATGATGGAACTCATTGCCCCACAAAGTGGTAATAGAAGAGAAATTAGCAATACTTAAACCAGAGATTACATCATGTTATAATCCAGTCTACATATATTTGAATTTTGAAAAATGCAAGGCGTAGGGTAAGTTGCATTTATTACATTTGGTTTCGGTCTTATTTCTGAAGAGTAGGTTAGCCTGCCGTTTGACTCGGACATCAGCTTTTGAAGCATAATACAGAGGCCGTGGTTAGAGATGGGATTCTGAACTACAGTGAGAATACTACATGTACTTTTCATAGAAGGTGCATGTTGCCTATTGAGTTTTATGGTGGGATTTTGTTTTGTTTTCTTTCCTTATTTTGTATTCCAAATGAAAACATGTTTGAAAACTGAGATGCAGGCATACTGCAGTTCAAGGTTCCAGGTTAAGTGACACATTAACAGGTTTTTTCAGCTGTGTTTGAAGAAAGATTACTCAAGAAAATGTTTGTGCATTCCGATAACAGATGGTTATTTTTCTTATAAAATACAGCCTCCCAAGTCACAGAGTGAAGCAGAACTTGATATTTTGCAGTTTGTTACAGCTCTGCTTTATCCTAGCTACCAGAGAAGTTCCTTTCAAGGAGCTGAAGTATTTTTGCATCTTATTTTACTTGTGCAGCGTTTTGGTACTTCAAAGATTCCTTTTGTCACTACTGACAATTTTTGTCATTCTGTTCCTGAGCAGAGGTAGCGACATCTGTAAAACTATTTAAAAAAAAAAAACCTGTTGAATTCAGCTTTTCCTTCCCCTCACTGTTAATACTACATGCTGCTAAGGTAAGGTGAAATAACCATTGCCTATGCTGAATGCGGACAGATGCTACTGTTCAATGTCAACTCATCGACATCAATCTGGTTGCCTATGAAAGATTTATGTGTTTTTTAGCAGAAGCAAAGGTTTCAAATTCTTGGAGGACAAGGGATGAATTAAAGTGGCATGGTGTCTTTATCACTTTAAAATGATGACGTACTCTACTATTCTTTGTCAGCATGAAATAAGATTTTATCATGAGAGGTGAGGATGCCTTCTCCTTCATCAAGATGCATAGATTATATATTTATCCATACTGAAAGCCTAAGCCTGTGCATTTCTTTCTGATCCTTCCCAGGACAGTCCCCAAACTTCTCCCAAAGCAAAAGGCCCTCTGGGGACAAAGTTTTCATATGCAGGCAGAGGTGAAGCAGCTGTAAATGTAAAATCCCAAGCAGTCTAATAGTCATTTATAAGGGAAACGTAGCCCTTTGTACTCCAACCCTCGATAGCATGATCTGAGTGGTGCACTTAACTTGTGCTTCACCTCAGTCACACATGGGCAACAATTTTCTTTGCTACCTAGAAAGTGGTGTCAAGTTTGGTTTCATGCCATTCAAAGTTGACAATATAAAGTGTGCCAGTGCAAAGTTAAACCCTCAAAAAGTCTTTTTACACAAATTTGAAACAGCAAAATAGGCTTAAATTTCAGGCAGTGCTGGATATCACAAATTATCATGCCTTAAGGCAGTACTAGATGTCCTGAAGAATGCTACTTCATAACCAAAACTATAACTAGAGAAAGAAAAGTTATCTGTAAAATAGAAATAGGTCTGGAAAAAAAATGCCAAAGACAGGATTTTGCAGAGGATTCCCTCCCTTTAAATAAACAGAAAATCTGTGCTTTAGAAGCATAGCCTAAATAGTTACACTGAGCCTGGATTCTAAGCTCTGTGTCTCAGAGAATGGGAGTTTTAACTTGAATTTAATGTTTTCTTTCCCAGCTCTACTTTACAGTGCATTTGGAGTCATCATTGAAAAAACACGAGGTGCAGAAGATGACCTGAACACCATAGCTGCTGGAACCTTGACAGGAATGCTATACAAAAGCACTGGTAGAGTAGCAAAATGTTACTAGTTTTCCTCTTCTTGGGCTTTATCCTAGTTACTAGTATTCTCATTACTTTTACTAAATACTGTCCTGCTCTGAAAATTGGCAGTGTAAAAACAGTACACTAAGAACTAAGATCTGTTAGTTCAATATCCCCTAACTCACCTGTTGTTTTTCACACAGCTCAGACTACTTAAGGAGAAGTTACACTTAAAAAATTCCATCTGAATTGAATGGGATTCTTTCCAACTTGCACAGGGCTAACAGTAATCATGAGAGCCAAATTATGTCTGTTATACATATATACTGAATAAACACTCAAATGTTTACTCAGATTTATAGTGAGATCATATAAAATACATACCCAGCTCATTCTTAGCCATGTTTTTCAGGTACAGCTCTCAAGTCCATGAGTGGATGCACGCAAGTGGGAACTACCTTCTGAAGTGAAAGGGGGCGGGGGAGGGGAGAAATACACAGAACACAGCTTAACTGCATCAAGATGAAACGCACTACAAGTGTCATGTGATAGTACCTAGAGCTGCAAAAAAAACTACACACAGTGAAACTGATATGTTCATAAGGGTATTACATAGCTGTTTGTGAAACTCTTGTCTTGTGGGCTAGGACTCTAGTCTTTGCGTAGTTCTCAAAACCAACAATGTTATTTGAGAACAGTATGGATTTAAGGTTAGTTTGCTGATGCATACTGGATTGTTTGCAGAAGAGAGGGTCTGAGCTTCATCAGCAAAACACCTGCTAACGCATATTCCAAGCTCAACAATTGGAGGGATCATCTGTTTTAGAGGACTGCCGTGTACCACAAATTGACATTACCACAGGAAAAAAGTAAAAATTTTAAGTACCTTGAGAAAGGTTCGGCTATATGATTCACCTGTATTTTACCTGTATTAGGAGATAATTCTGGAATTAACCTATGTACTTTTGCATATCTAACTGATCCTCAGTGTCTTAGAAGTGTTCCTGAAGGCCAGTTTCATAGGTGGGGCAAAACAGTTTGAGAAGTCTTATTTTCCTGTTGGCCTAGACTAATTGAAACCAAAACTAATCAGCTTGAGCAGCCTTCCTAAATACTAGCTGGTGCACTTAACCTTGCAGGAGCACGTAGCGCTCGGGTAATCAGTTACTTATTTGGGATTCCATGAGTAATATGACAGATTACCAACAACAGCTGGATAGGGTGGCAGCATAGAAGTCTTAACTTTTTCTGTAGGTAGTTAAGAACAACTGCTATCTCATACTACAGCAGACGCTTCCCCCTTACCTTTCAGAAGTATAGAGCTGGTATTATGTGTAATCTTTTTTTTGGCACAGTGCAACCATGGATAATTACTAGTCACATGCACATTCATCTGACACTACGAAGATTTTTCTTACCAGAGCAGAGGGGGATTTTTGTTTTGTAATAGAAGATCTACTGAGCTAATAGTAGCCCTAATGAACGTAAATGTAGTCAATCAGTCTGTGTTCATTATAGTATTGTATTTGAAGTATGTGTCATGGATATGAACTGTAGTGCACAGAAACTCGAGAAATACATTTTTTACCATGTACAGGAAGTTTTCAGTGGCACAGTAGACTTTAAATGTCACGGATTATTTCTGGAAGTGGAAAAGATGATATTCACATCCGTTTGAAGAATTTAGTTCCAATTGTATTTTCCTTTTTATCTTTCATGATCTGTCCCTCTTGCTGCTTCTCCTGTGCTTCCACTCCTGTCACCTTATGCCAGAATGCCCTTCCTAATTCTGTATGGTAAAGCCTCCCTCTAAGTTGTGCCTTTACCCAGCAACAATATATATTTACCTAAAACCAACTTGAATATTTAAACCATATGCAAATGAGTAGCTCACATCTGTGACATATCAAGATTTTAATTGTTTCCTGTGTTACCCAGAATGCCATTTAGCGTTGGCATTAAAAAAAGGAAGATCTGAAAGCCATCAGGGTCGTTTCTGTTCTAAATCCCCATATTTTAGCGTTGGCTGGAAACTCCCACAAACACACCATTTCAAATCCAGGCTGTTGAGTAATCCACAAAGGGTGGATACAGAGTTGGAGGCAGTGCTGTTCAAACACTCAGATTTCCCACTTCCATCATTCCTGTTTTGTAAAGTTATCAGGAACATATTTAAGAAGAAACTGTACAAAGTATGGCAGTTTTTTTTAACATGACTTTCTGGTTCATGTTTAACCATAGCACTGATGGAAGAATCGCAGCAGCAACCCTCTTGCGCTGAAAAATACTCTCGTGTATAGTGCAAAGCCTAGATTGAATTTCTGAGACAAATGATTAAGCCTTTGCTGAGGGGCATGAGTGGACAGGAAAAAAAGTAGTGGGAAGACTTTTTGAAGGCTGAGATTTGTTGCCCCAAACTGGTCCCAGTTCTCACAATTTGTCCTTGTAGAGGTGTTAATCGTTATCGAAATGCCAGCAGTCAAACCAAAAAGGTTTTCCAAAATACGCACGTTCTAAAGCAGTAAGATTATGAACAGTTTTTTGCAAGGCTACTTAACACACAGTTTGTTGTGAGAAGATAAAAGGATTAAAAAATACGTAGGTGAGGACTGTGGAAGCCCCCTCCCCCCATCTTCACTGGAAGTGGCATTAATCAGTGAAAATTCCCTATTGCAGTTAAGTCCCCAAGACTTCTGATGGTCCTTCCTGGAGCGAGTCAGATGCTGTTAACTTGCCATTGTAAAGCAAGCATTAGCTGGAATCTGTCTCAGCACAGTATATGGCTTAGGTTAACAGATGTTGAATTGAGTTTGAAAGTAAAACTGATTTGAGGAGCTTTGAAATGGCATACTAGTTGATCCCTTTGACCAAAGTGATCCCTAGCTTTCACATTTATTTGAAATTAAATTTAATACTAAAATTACTTACTAGATTTTAGCCCAAATGTAGCAATGTGAGTATGCACAATTAACATGTGGAAGCCAAGTTTTGAGCTCACAACCTAAACTGAATGTTCTGGGTAGAAGTTGAGGGATGGATGAAAGAAAACCCTTTGTGTTCATTTGCCAGTGGGATATGTGGTAGAAATGTTGTTGCAACTTAAGTCAGTCCTGTTTGAGTTTTGCTAGAAGGGAGCCTGATATCCTAGTTCCAGAAGGATGGCTTTTCCATTTAATAAGATATTATTCTTAATTCTTTAGTTTCAAGTAAAGGCAGAAATTAAGAACTCTTACACCAAGCTTTTTCTGATACATTATGAAGCATAAATACTAACATATCTTAAAACAAATCTTTAGCCCTCTTGCATGCGTTTTCATCCTCTTTTCTAAATCAAGCATCTTTGTTTTCTCATAATTGTATTAGTCTCTAAAAGTAGAAAAAAAATCAAAAAGGTGACTGTCACTGTGCACTATGTCACTATTATTCCCTCCCACCATGAAAATGCACATGGTTCCAGTCATCATGTCACAAAGGTACAGCTCTCTGAGGATCTTACACTCCTCCTCAAACATGCGGGATTGATCAGTCAGAAAAAAAGATACTGAGCTAGGTGGGACTTTGGCCTGAGCCAGTGTGAGAGTCATTAATTTCTCATGGAAATTCCTGACAGAGGCTTCAGTAAGCAAAAAAGTTAAATAACCTTTACCTCTTATCTGAGGGTTACACAGGTTGTAGATGTTCCTTTTCTTGGATGATATCCCCCCCCCCCCCCTTGAGTTTAGGGAAAACAGGAACAAAAATAATTTAGTCCAAAGCATGACTTTATTTTCTTTACTGTACTACTCTGCAGTAGGAACCAGATACTAGGTAGAGCATCTCTTGCTTTTTGCACAACAATTTTTCATAATTTGGTATAAAATGGTGTGCAGCTGAAGAGAAGGGCATTGCATGCTAGCGATAGCTGAAGGGACCTCAGAACCCAACCCTGAAAAGTCAACACATTATGAATTAATTAAGAAGGGCTAAATGTTTTATTGCAAGCAGTAAAGTCTGGCCAAAGCTAAAGATCAGTTTGATGATATTCAGTAGGTAGGAGGTCAGTGCAGTTGTGTTATAGCTAACTACTTATTGAGCTATAAGAGACTCTTCCTTTTGTGTTTTTCTTTGGGTCAGACAGGGCATTTTTCTTGTTTCTGTTTGGTGGGGACAGAGAAAGAAGAGCTTTTTGCAGACTGCTGAAGGTATGGCCCTGGGATATCTTTGATTTCTGCATTATTTGGAGAAAAGCAAGTAAAGGATTTGCTTCTGAACTTTGAAGTTCAGAGCTGTCGGGCATTTTAGAAATGATGAACCTCTGTTAAAACCTGGTTTTAACAAAACAGGTCTATAGGACTATTAACCAAATGGTGTTTTGGGTCTGAAATAAGCAAGCAGCACTGCCTTCTGCCCAGCTCTGCTATGCAGAAACAGTGAACTAAGTTCTCAGTGCTGCATGGATATGCAGGGCTCTTGCTCTCATTTACCGTAGCTGAAGTAGCCTCCCATCAGTCACGTGCTGCTGCTTTTACTCAGTGAGAAAAAGGGGAATTTTAGTAATGTTTGCAAATTTCAATGGCTTTAATACTTCTGAACTTGTAAATTAAATTGTAAATTCTTACTCTTTTTCCAATTTAGCCTTCACATCATAGTAACTACATGAAATTTTCCCCTGTTTCAGGCTTTGTTCTTTCTGTATTTTAACTGCAATACTGTCTTTTAGCTGCAAAAATATGGAAGTGGAACATGCTTTTCTGGAATGTATCTTGTTTGCAAAAATGTTTATCAGTTTCCTCAGTAATTTCTGTACCCACAGACTTTGCCCGTGCTTAGTAGATTTTGTAAAATGACCCCCGTGGAGCAGCAGAAGGAAACTGTTTGAGTTTCCTGCTGACATAGGACCACCACAATTATTCAAACAAATGTCTGCCTGATGGTTCAGAGAGTCTGGTTAGATACAACTGTGCTTGAATTTGGAACAAAACTGAGGTTGCCTTGTACATTTGAGAAGTCAAGCCCTTTAAACCATTTAAAAATATTTTTGTTCCTGGAAGTCCTAAAGGAACAGAAAGTGTTTGCATTCTGAATATCTGAGAGACAGAGATTAGAAGACAGAAAACCAATTACAACTTAACTGTTACACCTTTTTTGTTTGGAATAAATATGTGGTTCTGGGCTTTCAGTTAAGGTATTTCTAATGCTTGCTGTTGGGTGGTTCTTGCTTTAAACATCCCAGGAGCTATCCCAGCATAGTGGAGTAACACATTCTGAATATGGAGACAGTAAGGTCCTAAATGGAAGACTTTGCCCTCATGTATATAGACAATGGTTTTACCTACTATAGGAGTCACATTCAGTGTTAGGAGTGGATCATGCTGTGAAGAAATGCAGAGCTGCATTACTAGGATGCTGTGTGTCATTGCATAGTGTACTCTGAAACCTATTTTAAATGCGCAGGAGAGGGACGCTATTCTATGGTCAGCAGCTAAAGCCAAACAGAGAACTAAATTCTCATTTAGAAAGTGTCATATGTATCTTTGGAAGCCCATAGCAGCTTCTCAACTATGGTGCAAGTTGCTTGATCTCAAAATACCTGCTTTCAGAAGTCAGCTGGAACTTTAAGTTATCTTAGTCAGACATGCAAGATTAGAGGCTTACGACCATGTTTCCAGCAGGGTTTGTCAAGGCAGACTTGATATCAGAGGCTTGCAGAGAGTTACTGCAAAGGAGGGGTGGGAATGTGTTCTATCGTGCAAACACAGCTGGGATGGGAGTAGAGAATTTTTTTTTTTTTTTTTTTTAAACAAGGTAATCTTCTCAGAGGGCTTAACATTTCCTGCCCAGCAACCGGGCTGCATTCTACAGCATATTACTGTTTGAAGGCTGCCACAGTCCTGGAGGTATTTACTCAAATGCAAATGTAACCAGTTAGGGAAAGTTTTCTTTCTCTTTTTTTTTTTTTTTGTAATTTCTGCGGATAGTTTAGAAACCAGATGTAACTGCTACAAAACAAATTACTGGTAAAGTTTTGTAGCAGAGGTGTAGGGAACCTGGTAAGAAGCATTTCTTACATGTTTTCTTCTTGGATTTTTTCTAACTCTCTCAGTAATGCACCTGTACCGACTGCATGAGTTTGGTTCCTGTTCGTGACACAGGCTTCCACTGGCACATCTTCTTCAGCAAAGTCCATTAGTTGTCTGCAAGACCAACAGACTGCTTTAGGCCTTGTGGTTGACACTTTGTAAGTGGATTCAGAGCTGCCATCCTTGCCTGGCTGACCTCAGCGCGTGAAAATATTAAAGACATTTTTTTGTGTTAGGAGCAGTATGTCTTAGCAGTGCTGTGTCCAAGTCTGTATGAATGCTAGAAGGCAGCTTAGCTATCCAAATTAAAGAAGATACCTTTCTTGTACAATCCTAACTCCCCAGACTCTGGAAAGAGGCTTGATCAGCCTTCAACTTACCTTTCTTCCATAGGAAGAATAGGATTTTGAGGCAAAAGGAGAGGAATTGAACCTGGGGGCTGAGGGAGGAGTCTATGGGGAATAGTCATAGCTCTGTAGTGCATTTTGTTCAGTGAGGATGTTCCATATTTCATGCATTTCCCTGTTCACGATAATGTTAGGAGCCCTGTTTGGGGGCTGCTTCTGTGAGCAATTGCTGCCTAGCATGAACAGCAGAAAATCAGGCTCTCTGTTTTATTAATTTTTCCCAAAAGTAACGAGGAGTTAGTATTTTTACAGGTTCTCAAATATTTGTTTTGCACAAAGTGTCCTTTAAGTTTCACCTGTGGCTTTTTGCCAGAAGCTGCTTGCACATGGTTAGTTCTGTGTACCCAGCTGCAACCCCCTCAGGTGAAAAGCTTTTTGTGCAACAAATTCAGGATGAGTTATCAAAGAAGTCTACATTTGTGTTACTAAATCCTGGTTTAGTCATGTAGGTGCATAAACAGCAGGGCTTTCCTTAGAGCTGGTGAGTTCTCAACAGTTAGGGCAGTGAATTCAGTTAGGCTTATATCCCAAAAAACTCTCGAGTTGTGACCGCTAGTCTGGCAATGTGGCTAGACATGACCTCTAGTACCAAGTCCAACTTCTGCTATCACTTGTGCACCTTCTTGGTTTCATTACATGCCTGGGCAATGTGAGTAGGTTTAACAACTCCACTGAAATCCATTGAATTGCAGCACAGGTGATGCAGCCGTAGTCTAGCTGACGCCAACAGCTTCTTGCCCTGCTACAAGCCTAAAGGTAATTCTGCAAGACAAGTTTATGAGCCGTAACAGGGAAAACAAAAAAATAATTGATTACTGAGATGCCTTTCTTTTCAAGTTTGAGGAACCTGAATTCCACTGTCTGTTTTACCAATAAAGCAGGCAGGTTTTATCTAGCTGTAAGCAGAAATTGGCCTTGTTCTATATACTGTACACATTATCTAACTTGTTTCAGCTGGGATTGATAAACATTGCAGAATCAAACTCAGTGAAGTTTTCCTAGTGTTGAGGATCATACTCTCAGGTGTGTTCCTGTGCATTTATAGTGCATTCTGGGAGCTTTACCAAGGCGCTTTCTACTACTGAGGGGTAGAAACGTTTTGCTATTTAGTAAAAGCAACAGAAGTCTCTGCTTCTGCCCCTGTACACCACAACTGTCGCATGGGTGGAATGGAGTTGCAATGCTATCTATTGCTGCAGCCAGTAATAGCCAAACTTGCACTGTATTTTTACCTTCACAACATGCAGAAGCTTCAAGTCTTGAGTGAGCAGTAAAAATTAAAAAAAAAAAAAAATTTAATCACCTGTGTGACTTAATTTTTTATATTAATAATATAAAAAGTTGATCGATATGTGTCCTACTAAATTCTTGCCAGTTGATTCCTTTCATCTACTTTTTTTTTTTCCAAAGGTTTTAAAATTCCACAGACACAAAAGCAGTGATAAGTTCTGTGTGATGGCCCTAATGAATTTCTGGAGCCCTAGGTGTTGTCCACATCAGCTGTTGTGTTCACTTACTTCCCTCCTGCCCCTTCTCCTTCCCCAAAACCTAGTTAACATAACTGACAAACAGTATCGTTATTCCTCATCTGAAATCCTAAACAGAGGAGTTCTTAAAGCAGGAAGAGATCATATCTATCTGTAAACACCTGTGTTGAGGACAGGTGGAACAGATAAAGTGGGACATGAGAAAAGCTGTCTTTGCTTCAAGCGTTCTGTAGTGGTTCACTGAGGCAGTAGCGCTAACGTAGCTTGAGAGGAAGTCATGCCAGCAGAATTAGTGTCAGGGTCAGGAATGACCTTTCTTGAGCCTGGCAGCAGGCTTGAGGGGAGGGTAGAATTAGCACAGGTACCCTTTCTGGGAAGTTACTCAAAAAAGAAAAAGTGTTTCATTAAGGTGCCTCTGGATTTGAACCGCTTCTTGGAAGTTGCTGTAGCTGACCATTTCCTCAGATGTAACTAACAGGTTTTAATCTGTTTTTCTTTTTCAGGAGGAGTGCGTGGGATAGCACGAGGTGGTGTTGCAGGTCTGACACTCACTGGCCTCTACGCTCTGTATAACAACTGGGAGCACATGAAGGGCTCCATAGCCCGGCAGTCCCTCTGAGCAGGGCAGCCTGTGCTGGACAGAGGACACGCTTGCATAGTCACCAGTCAAATCAATTGCAAGATCTGTCTGGTGCCCCTTCCTATTTTATTTACAATTAGAGTGAAACCGAAGGAAGCTATGCTGGGAGGAACCTCTTGACACCATGTAGCTGGACTGGCCCTTTCCTTCCAGCCAGCCACTGGACAGGCAGCAATATTTGTTGGACCTGCAAGTGAGCAGAGTGGCCACCGAGCTAGAGTCTCCCTGACATACTCACCAGCTAGCCCTGGGCCAGAGCTACGAGGCATGCTCCAGTCCCCTAACTGTACCTGTCGCGCTACCAGGTTGGTTTGGTTGCGCGTACTGCATGGCAGCGCTGCGTAATAAAGTCTGTGTGCGTAGAGCTGTTCCCTGCAGTGTTTCAGCATGCACCGCCCGGGCAACTGGAGCCAGTGGGAGCCTTAAGCACCCACTGGCACAGGGCAAGGCTCGTTGTTCTGACAGCACAGGGTAAGCTGTATAAAGGGATGTCATCATTAATAAAAAGGGTGGTACCTACGCAATACTGTTTCTATGCTTTGCCGTTCCTACCGCTGCTAAGTCAAAAACGTGCTGCATCTGGTGACTCTTATTTACAGTTTTGTTTTGAAGGAACAATGTGGTAAAACCCCGGGGGAGTTAGTGGGTGGGGGGAGATGAGCTAACGGGCTGATTTTCTCCTGATGTGAGGTGATGGTGAGGCATAACCACGTCTTGACTCCACTCCCTTGTTTGCCCTGATAAGGAACTGGTTGTTTCTGAATAAAGTACAGTTGCTGCTGCAGAACAGCAGCCACTGGTTTATCAAAACACTTAGGTGCTCCGGGATCTCAAAACTCATTTAGCCAACAGTTAGAAATCAAGCAGTATAGATACTCCTCTCATTGCCTATTACAGGATTTTTTTAATTAGTGACAAGCTCTTTCCCCCCCAAGTAATGTTTGTGGGTTACTGGCAGAATGGAGACACGTGGTGAACCTACACCTGTGTTAAAATTAAGCTGTGTGCCAAGCATTGTGTGCAGGTAAACTAAACAGTAAGTTGTGAATTAGTTCAGTAATTAGAGTTGCTGTATAACAGCTCATTCCTTCAGTTTTTAAATAATTGAACAGGTGAATAATTAAACAGGTCTGAGACAGCGTGAAGGCAGGGCAAGGGAAAAACAAGAACCTTACAGCTCCATAAACAGCTTAACGCAAACCAAAAGCTTACTTTGAGTTCTCCCTGCTGAAACAGCTCTTGATAAGTACATTGCACCCAACAAAATAACAAAAAAAGAGCAGCAGAGGGGAGGTGATAGCTCTTACCTTCCTCTGAGAAGAAAGGCAGCTTTGCTAAGAAGCCCCTTCAGGAGGAGATGACCACCAAGATGCTTTTTATAGAGCAAGTGCTTGAGCTAACGAGCCTTCATTTAGCTTTGCTTGGATACTAGATCAAAGCAGATGCTTTACACCAGCACTTAACTAGATACAGCATAAAGGAAAGAAAACAGGCCTTTTCTCACCTGCTTTGTAAATGCCTTGTTAAGCCTTATGTTCCATTGTCTTTTAGTGGGCTGTGTATTACTGTTGGAGCTGGACCTTCCAGCGCACATTTTTTGAGGGCTGTAACACCAAAGAAACTGTCCCCTACTCGCAGGCTGCACCTGGTGTAGTGGTGATGTGCGCACCGGCTGCGCAGCGCTGTCACGTGGGACATCAGGGAAAAGTGTGTACCTTCTTCCTGAGCTTTTTCTCTCCTGGGTAGCATCAGTGAGTTCCTCCCCACCTGTGTTTCTTGGGCACTGTTAATAGGACTTCTGCTCCTGCACACTTGACTGTGCTGGATTGACAACTTCTTCAGGGGCTGATGGTGGGCAAGGGTTGCTTTTTAAGTGTCAGGAACTTTGCAGTGTGTCTTTTAGGTTTTGTAGAGATTTTTTCAGGACTGAAATATGACCCAGGAGCTCTCTTCCCCTAATTGAAGTGGGAAAGCTGTGAAGCTCAACAGATCTCTTTCCTCCTTTAGGTGCACTGGAGATAATGTAGGAATAAGCTTTTGTAAGTTCAAAGTTGCCACAGCCTTAAGGCTAGGCTGGCTCTTGAGACAACTGAGCACGTCCTCTGGTCTGCAGTAACATCACATTTCCTGGAATTGCTTGCCTCAGGGACAGAGCTGGTGCATTTTTCTGAAATAGCTGTGTTTCTAGGGCCACTAAAAGCTTTGATTCATAACCTGTTTGTATATGGAGTGATCCATAGCTTGAGCTATGAAATACAGCCAGCACAGAGGCAGCAGTGAGGGAGGTGAATTTTAAGTATGGAACACAGAGAACGACTTCATGATGTTCTATGTCAAGACTTACAGTGTTCACAATTTAATGGCGAACAATCAAAGTTGCTGCTTAAAGCTGTGGCCAAAAGTATGCCTGAGTTCAGTAGGCATAAAAGGAAGTAAAATCAAGTTGCAAACAGGGTTTTGCAAGCAAGGTATAGTCCTCCCATGCAGCATTACATAAATGAGAGCATGGGAGACCTTGCCCATCTTGAAGAGCAGTGTTTTACCCTCTCGCAGTGGCAGTCACAGCATCTAGTTCTGCTGCCAAGACCTGAGACAGCTTTCCGTGCTGTGGTGGCAAGCGAGGGAGTCTGAGATGAGTATAATGAAAGCTTTTTGAATCGTGTAAAGCTTTTGTGTAGTCTTTGGAACTGGGAAAAACAATTTCACCATTCCCTGTCAGCAGGTGACTGCTGTTACAATTGGGGGCATTTCTTGAAAAATCACTAGTCATGTGGTAGGAATCTCCAGCTTCCTCAATGCAGCAGAAGCTGCCTCTGAAAACAGGAGGGAAATGTATATTAGGGCACAAAAAAAGATCCTGCATTCATAGCTTTCCTCTGACCTAACCTGGGACTGGAAAAGGGGGGGATCCTTTTTTATGCTTTAACAGAAGGCTGGCCCTGTGCTTAGTAAGTTCTAGATAGGAAATTGGTGTATTCTAAATGGAGCTTTGTATAATGCGTGTATTGCCCTGTGCTGTTGAATGCCAGGCACCGCAGTGGCACCAAAGGGTCTTGCAGCCTCATTCATACCGGTCTTGCATTCTCCCCGGGTGTCTCTTCCCCCGTGTGAGCCGCCCTCTCTCTGCCCCGTGAGTGCCGCCGCCAGCCTCGCACCACGGCAGGCTGGAGTCCGAGGAGCCGAGCGGAGCCCTGCCAGCAGCCCTGCTCCAGGCGGGTGCTCGCGCGGGAAGGACGCCCTGCTGCCGCTGGGCTGCCAAGGCCCTGCAGTGACGCCGGCTGCCCTCGGTCAGGGATTGCCCGAGGTCCCCCCGTGTGTCTAACGGAGGACATGGCCGTGTGCTTTCTTGACTCGCTAGTCGGTACCGCAGCCTGCCCTGCTGCGTGCGCAACGGCCTGTCCCCCTCTCCTCCGCTGGCTGGAGCAGGGGCACCTTCCCTTGCGGCCCCCGCGGCCCTCGGGGGCAGGGACGGAACAGCCTCCACCAGGCGCGCTCCGCTTGCGAGGAGTCTCCCACCTGACCCTAGTGTGAGGCTCCACCTTTCCCCAGTATGTGCATTGTGTGACCACAAAGCAGGTCGGTTATTTTGCACAGAAGCAAGGTGGGAGGATTCATTTGTTACAGAAACTCGGCTAAGGGAGAAGTGGGAGGTAACTGCTCCAGCTCCACAGGGAGGAGGGAAAGTAGAATTCAGCACTTCAGAGGACTCCGCTCCTCAGTACCATCCAATAATCTCAGACTGCTCACAGAAAGTCTCAAACGTTACCTAGAGATGCCAGGAACAGCCTTCTCTGCTCCAGCTACTCCATCTTCCTTGTTTTCTGAAATCCTGAAGTCTTTCTTTCCCTGTCTTCAAAAGCTGTACTCAGGATAGGTGTTCGCACGTGGCTGCTTCTAAGAAAGAAGCTCTAGTCCATTTAGAAAAACTGTGTGCATGCACAGGTACACGTGACATTCAAGGTATCATGGTTGAAAGGCTGCCAGGCCCACCTGCACGCTGTTTCCTGAGAACGTTCCATGAATGGTACAATGCAGCCTGGAGTTTAAAGGAATGGAAAATCCTTGAAGGAGGAACAAAACATGCAGGGAGCCTGATGTTCAAAAAGCAGGAGAGCAGAAAAGCCAGAGAGGAACTAACTTCCAAATTGCATGGCCAGACCAGAGATGTTCTACAGCCATGGGAGGACTGAAGGCCACCAAAATCCACAAAAATCCTCCTTAAGCATTCAGGAATGCTAAGAAACAAACACGTCGTTTTGTCCGAACCTGTATTTCCCACAGCAGCTGAGTAAAGGCCGTGTGTTTCAGAGATGCCAGCTGCATGTCCAGGGCTCGTGTGGCAGCGCAGTAACTGCCAGGCATCACCCACGCAGTATGTCCCTGGTGCCAGGGTTTCCTCCCTCTGCCAGCCTTGACGAAACAAAGAACTTCACCGTGAGAACCCACACCGGGGTGGAAGGGGAGCCACAATGGCATCCCAACCGAAGGTAACTGGGCAACGTGCCGCAGCGCTTTTTGTTAACTGTCCTAAAAGGAGACACACCACACCTTTAGTTGCAATTATCTTTTAATGGAAAAGACTAATCAATGTTTTACATAAATATCAATTAGTGATAACTCAGTTGAGTAAGGAAAGGAATACACACTCCCAGGTTTTCAAGGCTCATAAAGAACTGACAAAGTAGCACACAATGACAACTACAGGGAATTATAAGAGGTGGGCTGCACGTCAATCACCTTCATTAAGTTCAACTGCTAATCAAATCAGGCTATTATTGAAGTTAGTCAGAGTGCAACCTTCCCGTGCAGCAACAAGGACACATTCAAAGAGGAAAGCGAACTTCAAAACCACCTTTCTGCTTGCAGCAGAAGGCCCTGACTACGAAAGTACGAAAGCCTCAAGTGGTCCAACTGATGTTGAGCCCTGTCAGGGTCTGGTTTCAGATGTGCAGTGTATGTCCCCCCCTAGACTAAAAACTTACACTTAACCAAATGCACAGGGAATATGCTCACACTGCAAAGTGATACTCGGGTTGGATTTTGCTAATAATTTCTTTTCTACAGGGTCATGAAGAAATGAAATCACTTTTATTCCCAGGCAGGCTGCAGGGATGGGGAGAAGGAGAGGCCATTTTTTATAGTCACTAAGAGCAATTTGTCAAGTGAGTAGAAGCTGCAGCAGAAACTATGTAACTTCACAGTTTTTCCTGCAAGCTGACAGGCGTGACCCACGTTTCCATCTAACATCTCCGCACTCTTTCCTACAGGTATTGCTCATATTATGTCCGCAACTACAGGGATCAGTTACCTGACCCCACTTTCATATGCGTAACAACATAGAAATCCACAGATTAAATACCTGTAACATGGATCACTGGGAGCCATGCAGTTTGCCAAGTTAATGTTTCCCAGTTAAACAGCAAGGCCTCAATCTGATGAGAAGGTACCCAATTCCCCAATTATTACCTTGAAATATTATGTGGCTAAGATGCCTGCTTTCCAGTGGTTTAAGTCAATAAAAGTTCATTATGAATTACCTAGAACTAGCAGAAATGTACACATTTCATATTACAGCTTTTTCAGTGAAATTCAAATAGTTGTTAAATGCTGGGGACATGGCAGGATCTGATCTATTGATGCATGAAAATTAGGACCCTACCCTGTGCTCCAAAAAATTTGCAAGAAAAGTTTTAATTCAAAACTAAGTTGCCAATTCTCCTGTCACATGTCAGGTCCCATAAATTACATCTTTTTCAAAATCTGGACTACACATCCTCAGCCGGGAGACACCCTAGTACAAGATAAAATGAAACCTTTGAAGTTAGCAACTGCTCAATAAAAGAAATTACTTCTAAATACAGCCTAACTTATCTTGCGATCCCAGTAAGCTGGAACCCAACTCACAACACAGCTGTAGCAGCTGAAAGGAATGGCGACACTTCTAACTCACTGCTAAAGGTGGATGTTTCACAGCACCAGAGAGATTCTGCGTTATACTTGCACTGGCTTCAACCAGTGCAAGTGACAACCCACTAAAGAAGATTCACGTAGTCCCGTAACAGACAGGAATTTACTAACACCTCTATAGTATCAGATTGCTTATGTTCAGTGGGTTTACATTTCAGAATTAATCATAACAAAAAGGCATCTTCTGCACCATAACTCTGTTATATGAGTAATCTTTCTTTTTGTTACAATTTTAGAAGAAAAAACAGATGGCCAAACACAAAACACAAGAATTCAGCTGGCTGCAGTCACTTAGCGTGATGTGCGGTTGATCAGCAGGAAGGGGATGATTTCGATGCTTCCAGTTCTTCACATCTAAACAAATTTAAAATTGAGTTATTCTCATTGATAAACAGAAAGCCACACTTTTGAAAAAAACCCCACATGTATAAAACACCCTGGGGAAAAAAAAAAAAAAAACAACTAAAATAATTCCTAGAACTGATATCTTGCCTTTTAGGGTTTGAAGTATGCCTGCTACAAAGGACGACTTTAATGAATTTCAAAAACAACAATAAAGAGTTATCTCAGCAGAAAGGAAAAACATGACATCAGCTGTAAATACATTACTGAGATAAGAAAGAAGCTGCCTGGAAATTTAGACATTAATTGCACGTTCTAGTTACAATTACCAAGATTTTACCAAGTGTCAATCAGTTGAAGAGCGATTTACTCGAGAACGTAAGTAATTCCCCCCTGGCTTGTGATCAAACAAGGAGGAATAAAGAAAAAGTAGAATGGTCCAAGCTGGTAAAAATGCACGTGGGGAGGAAACCACAATGCTGTTAAACATCACATGTAGAGAACTCTGAATACGACAGTCAGCTGCCAGCATCTGCATTCTGTACCCCCAAGTTATGCTTAGGCTCAGCCGTTCTAATACATTCTGTGCATCCCACCTGTAGAGGGGTCTGATATAGCCATTTTTCTTCATCTCCATTGAGTTTCATACAGGCAAAAAGGTCACAAACGGTAGGAAGGCCAAAGTCCTGAAAGAGAAGTCACCTTAATTACTGATCTCCAAATATACATACATCATGATGTATCTTCAAATTCTGTCAAGTGTTCAAAAACAAAATAAAATGGACTTCTGAATCTTTGAGATTAATACTTTCTTCATTTAGTAAAACATATTAACTTGTTCCGTGTTTAAACGCTGGCCTCATCTAATTAAGTAATAATCACTGAAAACTCAGCTCAAAAAAGCTAAGAAACCTAAAAACTCTCAGGCAGTACTATCCAGAAGAGCTATGAATTTGGAAGAGAAGGCAGGCATTAAATTCAATAAAACAATAAACCTGGCTTAAGACCCAGCAGTAACAAAAACTTATGCTCACTTGTGCTTTCTTGTGTAGAAGCCATTTATCTTCCACGGGAGGTGGGTTTGCGTTTTCTAGGTTGCTTGAAGTCAACACCCAACTGTTTACATGCAAGGGGAGGTGGAATGGAGCCAAGAGGTCTAGGAAAGGACTCTTGAAACTAGTATCTGCTTTTTCCCTACTCGCCTTTTCTTCTGCGCTTTCTGCTTTGTGCTCAGACTTGGCTAGCCAGCTTGCCAGAGGCCTTTCGAGCAATACTTTGAAGGGTTCTGTGGTCTCTGCTGAATAATCCACTTTCTCCGCACTAACGGGTTCCCCTGTGAGCTGCTGTGCGGGGTTAAGCCAGGTATTGGCATCAGACTTATTCTTCTCGTGCTCAGGGTTTGGCACATCTTTCTGGCTGACTGGAACTCCATTTTTATCCTTCCGTTCTTTCTTCAGAAGCCATTTACAGAGAGCCTCTTTTCCACAATTTTCATCACACACGCATTCTGACAAGCTGGCACACAGCTCATTAGCTTTGCATACATCTTCCACTTTAAATGGGGCTGGGGGATGCTGGAGAAGCCAAGCATTCACAGCAGATATAGTGGGTGATTTCTTTCCATCAAGATGCTCATTCAAGCACTTCAGATTTCCCAGGTTCTCAATTTCCACACTTTTGATCTGGCTGCCGCGACAGCTGGTACATGTTTCAGCTTTGAGGAGCCAATCATTCAAATTAAATTCTTCCCCAAAAGGTTTGAATTCATACTTCCATTTCTCATCTGAAGCACTACTTCCATTCTCTGTGTCAGGAGCAAGCAGCCAGTCAGAAAGGTCCATCTCTTCTTGTCCGAGGGATTCCAATCCCTCCACCTTTTCAATAGTGGAAAAGGACGAGTTGAAAGTGGAGGCGGAGTCTGTGCGGCCAGGGGAGTCTGTCTTCCCAGCAACATCATGCTGTTGATTCTGCAGCAGCCAGTTTTCCAAATCTTTCAGATTTCCCCAGGCTTGCTCAAAATTGGAAGAGTTTAAATCCTAGTAAAGACACATTGAAATGCACCTATTAACACTAAAGGGCAACATTCAGTAACCATTTGCACAGTTACAGCTTGGAGCATTCTGATCATCAGTGCAAAAGTATGAGTTGAACATGAGGCAGAGTGAAGAGAAATACAGAAGGCTTAATTCCCACCATATTCCAGCTGCAATTGGGTACCGCGTTCTCCCCTTTATTAAAAGCTAGGTTAGTCCACAAAAGGCTTACCTGGCTGGGCTCCGACACATATTTTTGTGTAACCCGTTCTTCAAGATTGGTGCTGGAAACATACGGAGCCTGGCGAACGCCCACAGGTCTGCTTCCAAGCAACCAGTCAGCAAGTGAGGCGCTCACTGTCCCACACAATGTTTTCTGCTGAGAAAGGATGTTCTTGGTTATGAGAAAGTCTAACTGCTGAGGCAATCCATGGTGAACATCAAGACAGGCATTCAGCATGCATCAGTATTTCTGAACAAAAAGAAAAAGCAGTCCCTTCAAGAAAAAAAATCTTCAGTCGCCTGTATGACTTTATGCCACTGCACTGATAGACTGTTTTGTGATCCCAGAGTCTTCAGAGAGCAAATGACAAGGGAAGCGACAACTTCCACAACACACTGTTCCGATACATCTAACCCAGCCATAACACTCCTCCTGACCACAGTTCCCGCCACTAGTTCACTACCTTCCTTCACTGATGCTATTTCTGTGCAGAGCCCAACGTAAGATTTCCCATGAATTTCTGCATTAAAAGGAATCAGATAGTTCCAAGCCCTGGCTTGGCAACATCAAGGAACACTCAACTAAAAAATTCTGACTGATGGTCACACTCAAATTCACTTTCACACTATGTTCTTGCACGTCTATTCCTGGAGCAGCTGGAACATCACATCGCTAATGCTCACCACAGTGACTGTTACTGGCTACTCAAACACCTTAACAAGCACATAGAAGCCATTACTCAAGCCAGCCAGCAAAGCGTGCTCGAGTTCTCCTTTTCCCTCCAATACAATTAAACACTCACAGATACGAGTCTTATTCTTACCTGCTCACAGTTCATTAGGGCATAATTCTGCCCTGGGAACCAGGGAGAAGGACTCTCTCTCTCTGAGGTTTGCTGTAAGGAAAGAAAAGAAAAAGTTCATTTACATCTCAGTTTTGTCCAGTTTCTAGGAAGAATTCTACAATAAAGCAGAAGTAAAGCGCAATTACAACTGGTCAGTTCTTTGTGGTTAACAATTTTCTCAACATTTAAAAACAGAACGGAGAAAGATTTACTATAAAAATACTACCTTCGTTCCACTTTAAGAGAATTATCTCCAATAATACAGGAAATAATACTCTGCTTACGCAAGAATCCTAAAATATTTATATCACAGAAAGCCACCTATGATGTGTAAGTATTAATATCTAAAGAAAACAGCAACATTAATTTTCAGTTGCTGGAATAGAGTAAGAATACAATCATCAGTCTCTGTCAAAATATATTAAAATAACATGCACATAACTACATCTAAGCTCAGTCGAAATCAGAACTACATGCAATAGTCAATAAACCACCATGTATATATTATAGAGCTAAAACTGTACGACTCGTACAGGAGATCCATTCAAGCTGTAACTAAAAGTAGAAGTATCACTTGGAATATATCACACTACTGCCTCAAAAAAAGAGGTGGTTTTTTTTTTTTTCCAAGTATTCCAACCCAGGAAAGTCTGGGTGCTTACCATCGTCTTAATTGAACCAAATGAGGTAATAGCCTGGCGAAGGTAAGATGTGTCAGCCTCAAAATTCAGGATGGAAGACTCCTCTGGTTTAAGAGTAAGACTTCCCAGTCTGAAAGAGTAAGAGGATAGTTACAGAAAGAAAAAATAAAATAAAAATCACAGTCTTCTTCACCCGTCATGTTTCAGGAATCAGTCCATTATCTCATAAAAAGGCTTCCAAGCTGACTTGGCACTAATTAGGTAATAAAAAGAGTTTTAATATTTGCATAAAAATATGGAGATGCCTATCCACAAACCAAGAACAGAATAAAAAGCCAGCAAAACACAAGTTTCTCCTTCTTTCTTCAGTTGCCATCAACAACCAGCATTGGAAATAACCTGCACAAATGAGTACCTGCCCTGCTCGTTATTGTTTTTTCAATTTAAGATAAAAAGATGAGAGGAATCGTATCTCAGACTGCTTTAAAGATCTTATTGCTAGGAACCATGAAAAACATAGAAACAGCAAGTAAGATCTATTATTCGTTCTATTAGAACCAAAAATCAGATTAAATTCCTAAGTCTAAATAAATATCAACTGTGGTAACTTGCATCATAAAACATACTTACCTCTCCAGGCAAACTGAAATCTGGTTTGCTAGTTCGTTACTATAGGAGTGTTCCAGCTGATGGATAAGGCAATTGAATTGCCCCAAATACTGCATGGAAGACAAAACACATGTTACTGGTTTGGCTTCTAAGATTAAAATTGAGAAAATACTTGCAAGGACAAAGTTTACTTTAAAATGCCAGAGCAACAATTTACAACCAAATCTTACCCAATAGAGCTGCTGGGCTTGCTGCTGCAATGCCTCCTCTTTCAGCTGCTGAATGAGATCGACCTGCTCAAACAGCCACACTTCACGGCTGCGCAGGCATTCCAGGTGGCGGCTGATGTGGCTGTGAATCTTCGCCTTCACCTGCAAGGTAACGCGCGCCATTTCTAGAACATCTGTCAAACAGCACGAATGAACAGGTGAACAGCCGTGCTGATTCCAAGATAGTAGTTGTCACAGGTAAGTGGTATTTTTGTAGCAATTTATTTCTCAGAAACTAACCACAGTCACCCACGGCACCAAAGGACTCAAGTTAGTAAAAGTTCCAAGGCTACTTTTAAAGAAGTCTCAAAGAACAATGTTCAAAGAACGCTATTCTCATGTTTCAACCAATAGCTTTAGGAAATTCTGCATGCCTAAGCCAGTAGTACAGGAATACCTTTATCGAGAGCGTGACCAAATTACACAGCAAGATGTGTGCAAGTCTCTAGGAAAATTTCAGACCATCACCATAATAGAAAGTACTCTGGAGCAATAAAAACTGTCATTAAAGTCACATTAGTTACGAAAAACATTTTTTAAAAATAATTTAAAATTACCTCCCGCCAGTTCTCTTTAATTTGTTGCTCAGCTTTGACAATTCCAGATATAGCTGTTTCCAAGTCCTCCTTTGCTTGAAGGCACTTCGCCAGAGGCTCACTGCTGCAGGAATTTCTACTTCTATCTTGTGATGGACTCATTCTTGAAGTGTTCCTAAAACCGAAGAAAAAATAACTTCTTAATAGTTCCTTTTCCTCTTTAACGGAAGAGGAAGGGCATCATATGAAGAACCATCTGCTCCACTTCACTTTCACGGTGAACAAAAAACCCCTAAGACCCTACACCGATGCAAGACTTCTAAACATAGAAAAGCTTTCTCCGGGAGCGAGCATGGCCTCGCAAACTCCTCAGCCCACGGAATTTGCACAATCACAGGAAAACCAACAGATATTTGACAACAGCTTCAACCGCAGGAGCTTAGGCAATCCTCCCCTGCCATTCGCCATCCTCTGCCTTTTCTGTCTAGCCAGCAAACCCCAGCAGCTGAGGGCTGATTCGGGAAAGGTTCAGCAGCTCTGCCAGAGCTGGGGGAGAATGGCCCAGCAAGGGGCAGGAAGTGTTTCAGTCACCCTTTTTTCAGCTGCAAGCAAATGAACTGGCTTAGGAAATTCTCATACAGTTTGATCAACTGAAAACCCAAGTGCTAATACAGAGATCACTCCTTACTAAGCTGCAAAGGCCAAAACTTTTAGTAGCTGCCCAGTATTTTTGTCATGGTCATAGCTGTGGTAATATACTCAGCTTCATCATATCCTCAAGTACAAGGGGCTCAGATACAAAATTTCTACAGAAGTTAGACTGGTAAGGATTCTGCAAGTATCAGAAAAAAGCTAAATACGGATTTTTAGTGAAGTGGAAAGCATCAATCTAAGTGTTTTTCTAAACAGTGGGTATTTTACTACTAAAGAGTTTCAGTTCTCCTGTTAGCTTCATGGGATTCCTGAAGCACTAACTAAAGATTCGTAGCAAACATTCTATTTAAAACAAGTCTTCAGCGATGACAGCTATGGCAATTCCCAGCAGAATTAATTACAGCGTACACATGTGCCAGTCTAAATATTTCATAGATTTTACCACTCCTCTGGAGGGAACTGAAAAGAGTATTTTGAATATGACGAGACAACCACACAGCTTGTGGTCCTGAGCAGCTATTTAGTCTGCAATTTGCAAACCCTGTGACCATATAAACCACAAGCCAAAAATCCTTCTCCAGCCAAGACCCACCAGATACACATGAAGTTGTGAGAGCAGAAGGCTGGGAGTGGTCAGCAAGCAGAAGCTGACAGAAAAAGCAAGGCTCACTGTGAGGCAGCAGCAGAGGCTGCATCTCCCTTGTTTTCCTCCGCACCACGGGCTTCCCATCTCCCAGGTGCCCCCAGCCATGAGGCATGGAGCAGGCACAAAAGCCTCCCAAGCCCCTGCATGCAACTCAATCCCATCCTCACCACAGCATCTCATCTTCCAGGAAGCACAGATCACAACTGCAAGAAAAGTAAACCTGAATTTATTTTTTATGCTTATCGTAATTCTACACCAAGTTAGATAGGGTGCAGAATACACCATGCTCCATTCTGTGCTATGAATGCCAGCTTTGTCCTTCTATTTGCATACTCTAATTCGTTCACAGGTTCAATTCAGTAAGGTTTCATGATCACCTTGCTAGCGATGGTCCATAAAAGGTAAGCTTTCTCTTCACAACACCCCTTAGATTTTACCTTGTTTATCGACTCTCATGTGCAACCTACAGGAAAATTTAAATGGGAGCCCCAGCTCTCAGATGTCATCTAAAAGCATTAATGCAAAGGCAGAGACACACCCAGCCGAGAAGACAAGGATGTTAGCTACACTAAAAGCTGTCATATACTCAAAGTAAACAAACAAACAAAAACCTATTGCTTTTTATTATTTCACTCATCATACTCTTACTTACATAACAACTGAGTCAAAATCTGAAAGGATAAATGTAATTGCCATGTTTGCTCGCACAGCAGGTAATGCAGTCATAATAGTCTTGTGAAAATTATGTTAAGCTGTGTACCCACAAACACCAAGCTCAAAGCATGCTGCACTACCAGTTAGGTGTTTTCTGAATTCATGCCACTAGGGAACTGGGCTCTGGAACGTCTGACAAATCGCTACTCTTTTACACTTTGCATTAGCCACTTCATATTGGCACAGTCAAATGTTAAGAAACTTACACAATGCTTCTCTAATGATCTCTGAAAATACCTATTTGTTACTTCTCCGGTTTTTCATTTCATTGCAAGAGCCTCTCTCCAAAAGGTACACAGCAAGAAGGAGCATTGCTTTCCTCCAGCCAGCCAGCCCTTGTGAAACGGCTGTTCTTACACTTTGTCAAAAATCGGCCAACAAAACTAACGTCACAGCTGAGGACGAGGGTCAATCCAGCCACCTCTTGAATTTCGGCAAGCCTCTAGCAAAACCAGGAGGGGTTAACCCCCACCTCCTTGCTTCCCAGTCACCTCCAAACAACAGCAGGGGCCTCGGACACTTTCAGGCCCCACGCCCTGCAACACCCACGATCACACTCGTAGGCCAACGGAGCACCATGACTTCTGCGAGGGGATACACAGCTGCAACGCGAAGTCCCCGTTTTTGGCACCTCCCGTGCCCGCGAGCTGCTTCCACCCCCCCCGGCGCTATCCCACCGCCGTTTCCTCCGCCAGCCCGCCCGCACTCACTCTCCGAGCAGCTGCTGCTCAGCGCCGTACCCACCTCCGGCCTCCACCGCGCTCTACAGCACCCGAGCTCCGCCCCGCGCTCAACGCCCGCTCGCCGGGCCGGGGCGGGCCGGGGCAAGGGCCGCAGGCGGAGCGCGCAGGGACCGACCGACTACCCCGCTCCTGCTGCCGCCCGCGCCTTATCGCGGCGGCCAGCCCGCGCCCCGCCCCGCCCCGCCGCCACAGCGCCCGGCCGTGACCGCACGTCGGCAGCGGCCCGGGAGGGCCGGACCGGAGCGGGCCCGCCCGTGGGCGCTGGCTGGGCCACAGGCCCCGTTTCGCCGGGGGGCCGCCGGCCGAGGCACGGCCATTTCACCTCACCTGGCGAGGAGGCGGCGGCGGGGCCCGCGCGACGCCCCCCTCCCCCGTCCTCTGGTCTGAGGCACCAAGCCTCCTCGCGCCCCACGGGCAGCTGAAACCGCAAACCAGAACGTTTTGCAACGAACCCGCTACTTCTTGCGGCCTCACAAGCGTGGCAACGCGCCCTTCCCCTGTCACAAACGCAACGAAGCGCACCCCAGCCCCGAGGCACTCGGCCCGCGTCCCTCCGGCGGGCGCGGCGGGCCCGCACAGCAACCAAACTAAAGCCCCTGTCCCCGGCCACACCGACCCCGGCACCCAGCACTGCGCCCCTGAGTGCCAGAAATCCTTCTGGTAACAGACGGCCCAGGCGCAGCGCGAGCCCTGCCGGGCTGCAACGACGCTCACGCACGCCCTTCGTGGCCCATCTCCTCACGTACCCGAGGGAGGCACGTGGAATCGGTAAAAACCTTACAGCCTACAACCGAAAGACCTGTCCAAACAGGCAGGAAGAGAGCGCTACTGTGCCTCATCACCAAGTAACTACTAGTCTTTGCAGACAGGTTTTTGGCTGTTTCTGTTAACACCCAAAAGCCCCACCGGAGAGCTGCCACCGCAAGGGCACCACAGCCACACCACTACTTCTCCCAGCACTCCGCACCATCTTCACCCCCGAGGATATATACTTCCTATACTTGTCTTTTTTTGCTTTTATTTGTAGATCAGAAACTTCTGGACAAAAATATAGGTTTTTTTAATTTTAATTAAACACCACGTGGCTGGGGAGCAGAAGAGGGAACAAGCCTTCCTCGCCCACGCAACCTGCTCACAGGCCAGCAGAAAACCGGTTTCACCATCTTTTCATTTTCAGCACGCTGCCTGGAAAGTTCATTGTTTTCCATTTCAAACGGGTGTTGAATAACCTCAAAAGATGGCCGTGCCCTTCGCTGAGGAAAAGCTTCTGAAGGGAACAAAACCTCAGGTCGAACAGACTCTATTTATAGATGTGGAACGATGTCTTTTAGTTGGCAGGACAAGGCTGCTCCAAAGCTGCCTCTGACCTGACTTCATGTGGTTTCAAAACAGCTGGCTTGTTTGAACTGAAATCCCCCTTCATTTCCATTTTACCCCACCAAAAAAACAGTAGTTCTTAAGTAACTGTCCCAAATGAGGTACGTGGGAGTTGTGGTCAGGGAGTGAAGCGCTATAAGTACACGAGCCGAATCTCAGGAATTTCCACTTACATCCAAACATAACAAACATTTTACACAGTGCAGCATCGACATCACAAACCAGGACCTGTGTGGAGCTTCTGCTGGAGGGATTATTTTACTCCCAAAAGTATGTACCACCGTATTTTGTAAGTCACAAGCCACATGCAGAAAAAATTACCTCTAACACTTCTGAGTAAGAGAGAAAGTGAAATTAACCCCTTAAGGAACAGTATTTTTTAAAGTTTCAGGTAATATATTTTCTGAAATTCAGGTAGTTTTTACCTGCCTGCACCATACTGGATCTGTGCCACAGACCTGAACACACACAGCTGCTTTTTCAGCCTATTTTAGCCCTGGAAGAGCCCGGTCAGTGCTCAGCACATGCACTAGACTAGCTGGGTTCTGAAGAGTCGCAAGTCACCAGCTGAGACAAGGAGCCTGAGCATCATTTTATTCCATCAATTGTAAATGCATTTTTTAAGTACAGCAAGGCACATAGGTAAAGTCAGAAAATGTCTGAATACAAAGGCCTGAAATCACTATGCCATGATTACATACAATACCAAAGTAGACACCCCCGAGCGGAAAAGACACACTTATCTTAACACAGATTTTACATCACAACTATCTTTCACATTTTTGCATTTAAAACCCTTTGGAAAAGAACTGACAATCCCCTTGCTCTGATTGAAGCATGATGACCCCAAAAACAGCACCACCACGCTCCTGTATATCCATCAATCCAACGTTATGCACTTGCAGAGCTATGAACGGTACTTTTTACACGACTATCAGCTTCTTTCCCCTCCCGTGACTGAATACGTTAACTAAAACCCCAGCAGAAGACAATCTTGTTCCTCCGTCAGATCTTCCCTTTAATCCCAGCCACAAAAACCGAGTTTAAAGGTGAAGAATGCCTAACAAAATCCCTGAAATCTCTAGCTCAAACCACTTACCAATCACGTAACAACACAGGTTTTCCAACCTTTCAGCAAACGCGGTACATGACACCTCCTGACCGTTTCCAACCCAGGCTCTTCCTGCTCATGCAACCTCCGAAAAGCGCAGACTGTTCAATCACGGAGCGAGACGACTTCAGAAGCGCTCGCAGCTTCACCTCTCACGGGCACAAAGAGAAAGCGAGACCAGCAAAACCCCCCACGCCCTCGTGGTCGATCCGTGTCAGCTCTCCACCGCTGGAGTTTAATTTCCTGCCCGCTCCCGCCCGACCCACGCCGGGCCACCTCTCGGCTGCTTACCGCAAGGAGGGGTGCCGGGCCAGCCCGACTGCAGGGCCCGCCGCCGCCCCGCCCGTCCCCGCAGCGGCAGCCCAGCCGGGCCCGGCAGCGCCCCGCCGCTCTGCGCGGACACCCGGCCTCGCTGCGCTACGACAGGCGGGGGTGCGCCCACCGCCTCCGAAACGCCAGGGCCGCGCGCTCCTCACAGACCGGCCTGAGGCGGGCAGGCGGGCGGCCACGCCGGCGCTGCTGAGGGGACCCCCCCCCGAAATTAACGACACCACCGCCCCCCCGCCCGCGGCAAGGTGACGCGCGTCCGCCCCCACGACGCGCAACCGCGGGGGACCCAGGCCCGGGCCCCGGCCCTAGCCCTGCCACCCGGCGAGGCAGCGCTTACCGGCTCTGGCGCAGCGTTCCCCTCGGCCCAGCACCGCCGCTGCTGCCCGGCCACCCGCAACCGCTCTCGCGAGAGCGCCGCCTCCGCCCCGCCCCGCCCCGCCCGCCCCCTGGCGGCGCGGCGGAGCGGCTGCGGGCGGCCGGTAACGTCGCCGTGGCGATGGCGGGTGGGGGAGAGGTGTCGCGGAGCGGGGCGGGCTGCACGGACGACGGCAGAGGGGGGAGAACGCTGTCCACAAACCAGCCAAAACCCGTGAATCACAACAAACCCAGCACAGCACACCCGCGGTGGCTGTCGTCCGTGGTCGCTGAGAGGCCGGCTGCTGCATGCCTCGTGGCCTTGACGCCTCTGTCCCGGTCCCACGCCGACCTCAGGGCCCGCCGTGGCGGCGGCACGTGGCTTCCAGCCAGGGCAGAAAGGCGGCGGTGCTGGTGAAGACGCTGGGCTTGCCACCTGCCCGGCAGCCAGCCGGCCCAAAGCTGGCCACCTCGTGGGCTTCCCTGTGCCGGTGTGGGCCGCGGCAGGCCAGCGGCCCGCCTGAGTTACCCTGCCGGAGACCGGTGTCAGCGGCCCTTGCCCCACGTGAAGCCGGCGTCCCTGCCCCACCAGAGCCTCTCCCCCAGGATGAGGCCCTGCAGCCAGAGGATCTCTGGCATCCTCCCCCTGCCCTCCCCTCTCCCATTTTCTGTGTCGTGGTAGGAGAGCTGCTCGGCAGCAGGGGTACCTGGCAGGCGGCGGGTGGGCTGCCTGGCTCCCTCAGCCCTGCGCAGATCTTGGACCGTCGAACCGCACTGCCCCAGAACATCTCCAGGCGGCACGTGTCGAAGTCCACCATCGACAGCCTGGCCTGCTTCAGAACCTCAGACAACACCGGGTTGCCCTCCCCGCCTGCAACAAAACAACACAGAGGAGAAAGGTGAAGTACAGAATGTGTCAGGGGATGTGGCAAGCCATCACGCCCAGTGGAAATTTCCCAGTGTGCATTGCCTGGTTTGGGTTTACACAGTACTTTTTTTTGGTTTTGTCTTTCCCTAAGCATGAAGCATAGCAGAACACTTCCTAATACCTGCCATCACGGTTTTCAGCTAGGAAAAGTATCCAGTTACTGTTCTGGAGGTTAGCGAGGGCTGGCTGCACCGCTGCTGCGCATGCTTTTAGCCATTCAAGGCGAGTAGATCTCAACCTTTCCAAGACCACCCAGCCAGCACCGCCAAGAATGCATGCTTGTGAAGCACTGCCTTTTATAGGTGTTTGCACAGTACTTAAAACATACATTAACAGAGAAAAAGGGCTTCAAATGGAAACCTAAGTAGCTGTGCAGCTCTGGATATATGTGGTGGCTGTTTCCTACACACAGGAGCTCCTCTGGGCGCCGACCGAGGAGCCATTCTTTGGAACAGGACCTTACTCGTGGTTAGGGCTCATGGCTGTAGCCAGAGTACAGGTGATCCAACACTGATATAAAAGAAAGTAGAAGTCAACCACCTAATCCCAGATGTGCTGTTACTCTAGGAACCTGCGTTTCAGGTATTCGGCTTCCTCGAGTAAACACGTAGGAGGCACAGGATGCGTTATATAATTGTTCTCTGTATATTTGGATTTAAGAGAAAAAATAATACCAACCCTGCCTGACCTTGAAAACCAGCAGCAGTACTCACACACCTGTTGCGTCCCCCCATCCAGTTACCCAGCAGGACTGTCCCGGGTAAAGAGAGCAGCCTCTCGCGGGCAGGCAGGCATAGCGGACAAAGCGGTTTGCTGTTATGTCTTCCATAGGCTTGACCAAGGCAATAGCGTAATCCAGATGGTTTGAGTGGTTTTTGTGGAACCGCTCATGCTGGTAGATTTGCTTCATGCAGTACACTCTCTGTGTGGGTTCGTTGTGGCTAAGGTTATACTTTCCTAGGAGGATCCGCCAGTGGGATACATCTTCCATCTTGCCCCTAAAGGAATTTCAGTCTAAGGATCCATATGCATAATTTTAATGGGCATTTTCCTTCCATCACTGATGGCAATACATACCGCTCCTCCCTCTGCCATACCCTCAGCCACACCAGATGTGCCTTTTTACTCAAACCTACATAGCGGATCAAAAAATGAAATTTAAAATGGCATTAGCCTAAGCAAAGGACAAATTGGTAGTCTGCGAAAATAAGGGCAAAAGGTTGGGTAGAAATGCAAATTTATGGAGAAATAGACAAGAAGATCCCCTCACATTCAAACTGTAGCAAAGATGGAGACTTATGTACCGCGTTGTTCCTCAGTGCTGGATAAAACTGTGTCAGTATTGACAGTATTGACTCCAACCAGAGTACGAAGAGAAGCATTTTGGATGCATGAAAGGGATCTACATACACATCAGTAATAGTTAATGAGGATAGACACATGCAGCTGTTCCCTGGGAAGCATGCGGCACCACATAATGCACCCCTGTACCCCAAATTCAGTACTATTTCTTGCCGAATGGGAATCATGCATGTGGTTCTGCAGCACAAAGCCCCACCTTCCTGACAAGCCTCCACTTGGCTTTGCCTTGATTCGGCAAAAGTGCTTAACCCTTGTTGTACACTCAAAGATGTTCTTCCTTGCTCGGCTGCAGTGTGAGAATAAAGGGGAGGGCAGGATTCATCCCTCCGTACCCCCTTGAACCAGGAGCCCTGGTACAGAAGTGGAAGCTTTTCCTGCAGTTCTTAGGTATTGGCCTGCCAAACTGTACCACTCTGCACCACCCAAAACACAAAGAACTTGAGGAATGTTCCCTGCTGCAATGATTTTATAGCAAATTTTATGGGATTTATGCACATGTTCTTAAAGAATGTTTCTGGTTCCTGTTTAGACCATTCCTCTTTCAGTAACTGCAATAATTTAGTTGAAGAGAATCAGTTGTGTTAATTTCTACGTTTAACACCCCATAATGTAATTTCCTGGTTCTGCAACTCTACCACACAGTTAAGCAGCGCATTGCTGCCTGTTAAAAGGGACGTAAAGAAGCGCAGCACGCTGACAGCAGTGCAGCAAGCACAGCACAGCTGGAGGTGAAGCCAGATGCCAAGGCAGGCTAACAAGCTGACAGCAGCTCCTCTCAGAGACAGCAACGGTCCCAAAGCAGAGTATGAAATTATAGAAGAGACATCATTGTAGGCGCCAGGGAAATTTGTGCAGCTCCCGGAGGGAATCGCCAGTTGCTTCAAGCTCTGCCGCTGGAAGCCTGGGTGCATGGCCCTCCCGCCCACATATCCTCTCTTGACGTCTGTCCTTGGTCCACTTCCAGGTAGGCCGTGACCTGGCACTTGGTTCCACGCTGTGTGCCAGATCTGTCCCCAGCCTTCCCCCAGAGCTCGTCCTGCCCCTGGCCGGAGGCCGACCTTGCAGCCACCAGCCCGCCCAAGGAGCCGACAGGACAGCAGTCAGTTGTGCTTAAGTCCAGGGCTTTACTTCTCTGCAGGGGATTTCCAAAGCTCTCTGCGTTGTATTTACTCGCCTGGAATCTTTGCTTTTTGTGTTGAGCTACCTGAATGCCAGAGATAAACCAAATATTTTGAACTCCCACAAACTGGTTTCATGTACAGACTGTAAACTGGTGATTTAATAACCTTTTCCTGCATGCCACACTTGGCCTTTTTTCTTCCTCTAGTTTAAGGATTTCTCATTTCTGCAAACATTTTAAAATTACTGTCTATCCATCTGTCCATATGTAGCCTATCCCACCTCACATGGAAGGGAAGTACAGGCTGCACCTAACTCCACACACATCTTTCATTTAAAGAGGTTCCAAGAAAGGTTTTCTGTAGCTTCTCCAGGAAGTCTAACCAAAGGCAGAACTTACTTCTGGAAGCAATGGGCTGCAGTGAGAACCCAGCGTTTGTCAGTAAGGATCCTGCCACAGACGTGAACAAAACTATTGCTTGTCATGGTCCAAACCTATCAATGCAAAAAGTAACAACAAGTTTTAACCAAGAAGTGTCATCCCTGAGTAGAGGGACAGAGAAAAGGAACAGATTCACTTGTGATAACAAATGATTTCTCTTGTGCAATATGGGTTACTAGCAATTGTAGAGGGAAATACCTTTATTTATGTATTGCTTCGTCATGTATGCAATGAAGGCATTAGGACTCCATCCCCTGTGCACAGACGTGTCAGTAAGCACGTATGCAAACATACAGATGTTTGTCAACACGGCATTGTTTGTGTGACAGATGCCCAGGCAAATAGCTTTTCCTAAGGGTCCCATTCTCTAAAACAAAACTATAGGTATGACCATTTTAATCCTCACCCATTTTTCTCTGCCTTTTTTTGTTGTTGTTGTTATTAGTTTTTCCCTAGTGAAACCCTCCAAAGCTTCAGCTGGTAGATGCATCTCAAACAGCAACCACTTCATGTACACACATCCTTTTGCAGAAAGAGGAGATACTTATTGGCCAGAAATTAAATGTCTTCCCACCTATCAAGGGAAAGGCACACTTGGTTCAGGTATGGTGGATAGGTACTGCAGTACTGCAACATGCTTTACAAAGGAGAGGAATATCCATGTGTGTGTTGTGGGTTACAATAGGCTTGACCACATCTTCAGCAACAGCAGGAATTGCCTGATAGCTATGCAAAAATGTGCCAATACGAAGTGTTATTTGTCAGTAAATGTGTTACTGACTTCATCAGCAACCTCTTCCAAGACAGTGATACGTCACTGAAAAATCATCGTAAAGGCTGTGCATACCTGTAATAAGACTTGCCAGGGCCAGGAGTGTGGCTCTGCTTCAGTGCCTGAGACAATTCTCCCTGCAGTGCTTGGCTGAAAATACACTCTGCCACAGTTTGCTGGCCAGTCTACAATACACAGAGAAACACATTCAACAAGCAAAGTCACATCCCAACAGTAGCTCATTGACCCTAGGCTCAGTGGCTCCTACAATGTGAAATATTGAGGAAGGAGATCAACGTTAAACATGAATTCTTACGTTCCACATACACCACAGTCATTTTTTGAATAACTGCCTAGCACGCTTGGGATGTTAAAAATGCTGTAAATGTAAGAAATTGGAATGTCAATGGAGAAGTTTCCGATGCAAGTGCAGAGCTCACTGTTACAATTTCAGTGACCTATAGCTCCCCAAAGAGCCAAGTTTTGTGGTTAAAACCCTCATGGCTCTCAGCTGGCAAGTGACTGACTTTTGGGACAGGGCAGTCGCTTTGCGTTTGCCTGCTTGGAGGATGGCTCAGATGCAGGCTAATGGAGAGCAGTTACTGTTCAGTAACTGGGCATGGAACTAGGTTTAAACTGGCTTCAAGATATTATCTCTGAAAAACTATTTATTCCCATGGACTCACTTTGCATTTTAATTAGAAAACAAACAAACAAAAAGCACTTAATCCTGCACAATGTATTTCTCTAGATCATTCATTACCTCCTGCTTGTTACGTCAGGGTTGAGGAAATGAGCTTAAACTAGGTGAGGTTATTATTAATCATCTTTGGCAAAGGACAGTCGGCTTCTGTGATGCTAGATAGGTGGGAAGGTGATACAGGGAAGAGCTGGTGTCTGGCAGCCAATATATCCCCAATGGAGAGAAGTACTTTATTTTGTATAAAGGCATATAATAGCCAGGTATTCCATTTTTCTATGGGGAAATAACAACAAAATTAAATAAGAACCTAATGAGTCAAAAATGTGTGGGGAAGGTGCAGACCTGGTGACCCAAGTGGGGTGCTGGCCGTGCCACAAACACCTGTATTCAAACACGAGGGAAGAGCCTCCAGGGAGGCAAAAGCAGAGGAGATGCATGTCCCCACTTTTCCGCAGCCTCAGGCAAGGTCTCGGCATCAGTGCTCAGGCACAGCACCAAAGGGCTCACACTGGGAGGGATGGAGGCATGTAAACAGCATATAATTTTGAACATTTTTAACCTAAAACCATTTTTACGAAGGTTCAGCCTACTTCAGAAAACTTGTTCTATCACAAACGTAGATTCAGCCTGTAGTGAAACATCTGTGTGATTTTGGTCACTAAACATTGTGAACTTCACACCCCCTGCCCCATATATATACACACACATATATTCCAGTCAAAATTAGAGAGGAAAATACTTTCAGTGCAGGCTTAAAATGCAAGGGCTGTTTTATCTGACAGCTATGCTATGTTATGGCTCTAGGGACTGCTCTCATTTAAGTGAAGTGAGTTGTTGAACAACAGCCATCACACAATCAAAACAGGTCTCTTCTGCTTTCTCAGAAACACTCGTCTCATCTTTTTCCAAGATCCTTTTTAAGAAAGCAGCTACAGCAGCATGGCACTAAATTAACCCCTAATTCTACTGTTAGAGTGAGGTTGATGCTGAAAAAAGCCTGACGTTTAGCAAACACAGACCACTATGAAAACAAGGAAGAAATTACAACATAACCATCACACCATGAATTCAAATTAATGCACAAGTTTTCCTAAAATTGGATTTTCTGAGGCAATGGCATTTGTAGGGTTTTCCAGACAGTATGAACATGAGACAGCATTTAACTTACCTCCATGCAGGAATTTCTGCTCAGTCCCAATCTGGGGTGAAGCAGTCTGCACTACAGCGAGCGCCAGAGGCAGGGTAAGCAAATTACCTACAACCATTGCAAAAAGCAGCCAGAGGAGATGAAAGGGCTGATTTTTATGCACGTGTCATTACTGAGGGTGTTGTGTCTGTGGCAGGGGAAGGACCAGAAATGCCAGCTCCCGCTGCTGCTGTCAGGGCAGTCCAGTGCAGGTCAGATCACAGCACCCAAACCTGGCTATTTCCGTGTGCTTCGTGCACTGCGAAGAGCTGCCCGTCAGCAGTTGTGTGCTGGAAAGCACAAACAAAAGGGTGTTTTGTCAAGGCTCGCTGCGCAGCGAGCTGTGACCCCATCTCTGCTTTACAGTAAAAACTATAGGAGGTGAGCAAGGACCAGAAAATGGAGGGGGAGGAGAGTGGGTCTGTACTGCCAGGCTGTGCACCAGCCGCTGAGCGCCAGGTGGAGCTCAGAGATGTAATCCTGGCCAGCAGGAGTGCACGAAAGCTCTTGACCCAGATTTGTTATGTTACACCGTCTTTAACACTGTGGGGACAAAAATCTCTCCTTCGTTACACTGCTGAGCCACCTGCGACACCGTTGTTGCTGGAGTTGTATTTTCTGCCCACAGGCGAGCAGGAGGTGGCTGGAACGGGATGGAGATCTGCAGTGTCATTTCCTCGCTTGTGTTTCCCCCCTTTGTTTTCTAAGCTGCCTTCACATGTCATCTGAGTGGCATAGCCCATAGTATATTGAAAGGCTGGTAATAAGATAAATGACATCTGTTTAGGTCACATATTTTATAGGATTAATGCTTGTAAAGGCTTAAAAGCTACAGCTTAGTACTCTGCTATGTGAACACATTGGCCGTTGTACATGTGACGACTGTCAGCTCAAGACCCAGCACTTCTACAACTTGAGAAATACAGAAGCCAGACATCGAAGTGACCATGGGAAAGGTTATGCACCATTCCCTTCACTGATGCAGACAGGCAGTAAAAGCCACAAGCGACTGACCGTGTGCTTAGTCTTGTGAAGGAGCTCCTGGAGGAAGAAATGACTCCACAGCACGGGTTTTTCCTGGGTCAGGTGTTCTGCCCCACAGAAAATGGATACACTCATTCCAGCTTGTAGAGGTGAAAAGAAGAGAGCACACCCATTTTTATACTGGGCAGAATTTTTGGCTGCAATTTCCTTTTTCTGCGAGAAAAGGCACAAAATTCTCACTAATCCTCACATCACCCTCACATCAATGCTTACCTGTCTCTTCCCCTTTATAAACCACATGGCTCTGTAGAGCTACCCCCTGTAGAAGAGCAGGGGAGTGGGATGCCCCCGACTGTAACATCAGCAGAAAGGACCACGGCTCCCTCCCTCAGCAGGCACATAGTACTGGCAGACGTGAGCAGCCCAGGGCTCTACGCCCAGGCTCACAGGCATTAGTCTCCTTATTCGCAGAGGGTCGGCTGGATCTTGTGACCTGTGTAAATAACAAGGCTTTGGAAAGAAGCTCAATAGGCATGTTGTGTTCTTCATTTCAGGTCCATAGTTCTGAATGGAGGGAAAAGAAATAAAACTTAGAAATCAAAGCTCGCTTCGTTCTTAGAGCCCTAAAGTCCCCTGAAAGGGAAAGACACAAGTGACTGACGCAGCAAGTCCCACCAAGTTATTTAACTGGTACTGTGGGAATTGGTTAGAATTTTTTATTTCCAATTTATAAACCCACATGCTGACTCTTTCTCTCTTGCCAATTAACAGTATTACTTAGCACTAATAGACTGCTTTCATTTTCAAGGGGCTTAAGAAGACAAATTAATCACCTCAACATGTCTGAAAGGAACAGATGGTAATGAAGTATTAACACTGCAATATCACAGTTGGAAAAGCTCCTGAGAGAGGGGGCTACAGCAGTGTCTGTTGGGCACCTGGCCCCACTCCCTGCTTGGAGTCAGGGTTCCTGGGTCTCCTCTCCACTCTGAGATTATGCTTTATCCCAACCTCACCACACGTTACTAAGCAAAGCTACATGGTTTTTCTTATTCCATCTTTAACAGGGAGTAACATCCTTCCAGAAGGCCTCTCACCTCAGCACGTCTCCAGACAGGTCGTTACTGCTTTGGATTTAAAAGACTAAATGTCTATCCAATAATGCAATTAGTCCAGCTTGCCAGTATTTCTTACTGGCTATAAGCAGAGAAGTGATCAGGAAGAAACACATTCCCCTGTCCGTACAGTGGAGATGCTTTTTTTACCTGGTTACAGTTATCTTTGGTTACAGTTGGTTACAGAACAACTGATTGCATTTTCCTCACCACTCCTGACTTGGAGGACCACAGGCATGGGCCAGTGTCACTCTGTGGGGCCTTTTGGCTCAGCTGTACAACACACGATTTCTTAAGCTACACCTGGAAGGAAGATAAGCTTACTCTGGAGCAGGGCTTCCTACAGCAAAACTTGCGTATGAAGGGTGAGGTCTGTGGCCATCCTCAGCAGAACCAGCTCAGGATCCAGGCTGTAGCAGCTGAAAGGTCTCTTCCAGCAGCATGAGGCCAGAGGCAAGTGGTCTGCGAACACCACAGACTGAATGGGGGGTGAGAGAGGAAGAGAGAGCCCACAGCACCCCTGTCACGGGGCTGCCAGCTTCACAAAGCCCCTCAGCTGCACACCCCCAGCCCTGCTGCTGTCTCCTCATTGCCTTGGGGGCAGCAGGAATCGCTGGGAAGTTTTGTTATGGGGGCACCCCTGTTACTGGCCCAGAGTGCATGTGGTTAGGTGGCCCTCCCGCATGAACCCCAGCCATTAAGCAACCTGTCACAAACACAACTCTAGAAAGCCATTTCTCAGAACAAATTGATGTTTTCAGCAGAAGACCAATAAATACAAATTAAAAAATAATTACACTCTGATTTCACCCTGGCTTGACAAGCATCTGTGTTCAGCATTGACTCAATTATAAATCTAGTGCAAGTTTTTGTTCTACTTTATTTATATTTAAAAGTAGAACCTATGGATTTGGATTTTCCTAAGTTAGAAAACATTAAAAAACAGAGATAGAGTTCTCAGATTTACAAGACTAACACTTGAACAGAGCACTAATATGAAGAACATGTAATATACAACCTGACTGCATTTAAATTTAAAAACAAAAAATTGAGCCCAAATACAAAGTGATTCAAAATTCCTTTTTTTTTTTTTTTTGAGAAGCATCCATCATATAAGTGAAACAACTTATTTTTTATCCATGTAGCTAATATTCAGATGAGTATTTGTTTGTCTGTTTGTTTCCCAGATCTCAATTAATATACCTTGTATTTTAACCCTTCCCAAAAGCATAGGAAAACCTCAAACACGAACACTATTTTGTTACCAACAGTGACTCCAATTAGTATCCTGAAAACTCACAATGCCTGTAATGAGTGAGCATCTGTTTTTCTTGATTAGCAAATCGTTGGTGTCCTTTCCCCTTTTCTCATCCAGGAATGGTAATCAGTGTTTAGTACTGTAACAGCAAATCCGTACCAATGCATAAACCACAGGTAATTCACACCAGGGCTATATGAAACCTAAGAGTTGTTCCAACTTTTATAGTATACAACAGCCAAAGCACTCAAGGGACTTTGCCATATTGTTCCAATAACTTCTGCAAACTATCTCTTTCTGACCAGTTTGATACGAGTCTTATCATCTTCTTAGAGTTGGGGGCTTTATTTTGGAGGGGTGCTTAGGATGGCCGGAGTGGGAAGCAGACTCAACGTTATTCCACATGTCAAATAACTTAAAAGTATGGATTATGATGGCCATAGGAGCAAGGTACACTTGCTGTTTTAAAGCTTCAGTCTCACTGTTCAAATCTTTAATTCTCCCACACAGCCAAGGACAAGATAACAGACAACACAAGGTTTTAGACCGTTAGAGTGCTTAAAATTCTCAAAGTGTAGTATTTGAAGAAAGGAAGAAATCAATGTTTGGTACTGCTTATGATACTCCAGACCATAAAATAAGCCTGTATAGAAACTGCTTAGCTAAACACTAAATAACAGCGGAAGTGACTTTTTTTTTAGTTACTTATTACTTCTTTGCTTCTAGTAAAGCTTTAGTAAAAGGAACTTTAACATCTAGGGTCATTATCAAAACAGATGCTTACAGCTATAGGGGCCTCCGAGTAAGGCATCATATTCCAGTGGCCTCAGACCTGGTTTGTATAAAACTCATTTTAAGTTCAGACTTTACTGAGGCCAAAGTCCCAGGGCCTGAATGAAGCCTCCTGAACTCAAAGAGAGTTTCACAGGAGCCAGCTCTGTTTAATTTCACTTTGTCCAGGAATGCAAATTTGATCTTGAACAACTCTATGTTATTAAATTAATGCATCACAGCACACTCCAGCTAGCAGGTCCTGTATTTAAGGATTTTCTAGGTGAAATTTTAAAGCTGTCCTAAGCACCAGGGGCTCCTGCTCATATGCAAACGTCAGGTGAACATTATGTAGATGGCCTGCTGACTTACCAGAACAAAACCCAAACCAAACCAACAAAAGCACAACCACACACCTTTAAAGAAAGAATGGATAATTCCACAGCAGTAAGTTCTCTGCCATTGCAAGTTTTCCTCAGAGACAGAAATGAATGTTCCTCCTCTCTCTTCATCAAAAAATATTTCACATTCCTAGTTTCCTGAAGAATCTCAGACTTTGACCAAAGGCCACATATGACACTGGAAATAATAGTCTCACTTCAAGCAGGCCCTGCACTACGGCTGCATTACAGTATCATAAAAGGTTTCTCACCGGGAAATTGTTTGCAAAGTTGCTTTTGGGAGAAAATAAATCTTTAAGCTGCCCCTATGACCAAGGCACTTGGAACAAATAACCTTAGAGCTGTACTTTGGTGAAGACACAAAGTCTCACTTTCAGCAGACACTTGACGTTAGACCGGACAGGGAACACAAGACGAGCAAAGGTTACATGCAAACTGTCGCCTGTGGTTTGTGCAACAACCAAATAACCACTGTTCAGGATAGATGCACATAAAGAGAACTCACTGGAAATTACTTTTAATGTAAGCAAGACAGAACTGCTTATGATTCTTAGGGTATGATAGTGTGATGGACTAATCTGAACAGCTTTTGTTTCATGTGTCTAAATACAAGCATTCAGTAAGTAATTCACATTATGAGTCATCTTTGGTAGTACTGTACATTTGTGTCAATCACTTGGTAAACATCAGTTCTGGATATTTAGAGTGTAATTCATCGTAACTATAAACTAATTTGAAAGTTGCAGGAGCATCCTCCAACTGTACATCAGCTTGCAAAGGGAAAAGTTCAGACTAGCAATACTGAAGTTACTTCACAGATTTATGTAGCAAAACTTACAATTCTTTGTCATATAGCATTACACTAGTTTGTCTACAGTTATAGTGAGCGTATAGTCAGCATTATTATAAATTGACAGCAAAATTGCTCCCAAAACAATTTAAGGGAGTAGGATTGAAAGCTAAGAACTTTGATTAAAGCATCATTTTCTAGCTCTAAATTATTAAAATACAGAAAAAAGTCATCATCATTATTTTAAAAAGATGCACCATTTAGAAAAGAAGTCTCATTCCTTGCAATACAATTTAAAACATATAGAAGAATAAACCAGTGCTACATTAAATACAGTCGAGAGCATTCAGATGGCATGATGTAGGTACAACCTTATGTCCTCTGTTATATGGCCCAACCACGGGTTTTCCTTGCTTTGATGTGTATTTGATGGTCACTGAACTTCTCCCGCTTGTCCTGAAGTGTGTTGTCCACACATACCATGTTAACACTCAAGAGTCAGCACTTATTTACAGTTTAAAAGCAGCACAGCTGTCCTACATCCTACAGCTGTGCTCACTCCACTGCAGTACTGGAACGAGCACAACAGCTCGGATATCTCAGAGAATGCATCATTGTTCTGAATGGCTTTTTTTTCCCCATTTTATCAGAGGATGGCTCCTCATTACTTTTCTCAGCCAGCTGAGCAGGCTCTGTCTGGAATTGTTCTATTTGAATCTCAAGATGTTTTTGAATGGCTAACCCAAGGACTTCTGGATCCACAGATGCCCCATACACTTCCCATGTCATTCCTTCATCATCCCATCTCACTTCACGTACTGGAGATTTGGGGGCCTGCAAGTCTTGCTCCAGATTCACCTCTGGGAACACATGCGAATGGCCTTCTGCTGCAGCTGCTGGGCTTGTTGCCACAGATTTGCATTCCATGGTTGGAAGAGTTTGCACCTCAGCATCTCTACGCTCAAGAGCTGGTTTCAGTCCCTTGGTTAAATCATTCATGGAGGTCATAGTCCACATATCCTTCGTTGTCATTGCCATGTCTGCACCTTGCTGGCTACTAAAGGCAACACAGGCAGCCTTTGTTTCTGGAGGAGCTCTCTCCTGCTGAGCACAGTGTTGAGCATGTTGCAGTTGTTCTCCAGGAGTGCTACAGCACTTCAGGACTCTTTTGGCATCCAGGCCTGATTCACTTACCGAAGACACCAGCTTAGGATAGGTCAGAATGTCTGAAGTAGAAAAGGAGTGAAAATAGCCAGGTGCTGCCTGCTCTTTTCCCGACTCACTAACCGAGCATACCAACCGCGGAACAAGCTGTATAGATGGTATGGGCAAAGAATGGCAATAGGCAGGGATGGTGGCATCTACCTTCATACAAGGGTCCTGCTTTGCAGTACAGGGCCCTGCAGAATTGTTATGAACTGTCATCACCATGGGGGAGTGTGCAGAGTTTGGAATATTACCGTAAGTCAGACCACCATGAACAATCCCAGTGGCCTGACTGAACATTGTCCTGTTTGAGAAACCATTTCCAGGCAGGTGGGGTCCTAGAACAACACTGTGAAATGTTCCGGGATCTGTGTAAACAGTAGTGTTACGTGGAATACCACCGCTGTCAAAGCTATTTGTGGGTACTTTTTGGTCTCTCAGTAGAACTGGAAAATGAGTCACAAGGTTTTGATAGCGAGAGGTATTTTCATTTGTTTCTGATCCACATCTCTGTGTTTGGAAAGACATCCTAGCCACTTGTGGACCATGCCTGCAGCTAGAAGAGTTTAGGCTGGAGTGAGTAGCACTGGTCTCTATGAGAGTGACATAAGTCTGCTGTTTGCAACTGCAGGTTAGGTCTGAGTGGCTTCTCCGAAGGGCAGTTTCTGGTTCTTCCATTTCACACATGCTTTGCTGGTGGACAATGCAGGCTGAAGAAACATTCTCAACAGTGCTGCTCTTTACACACATCTTAGTGTGCCCCACTTCCCAGGATCCTGCAGACTGCTCATCAATAAGAAAATGGTTGATAGTCTTAGTTCTGCTCTGTGAATTGCCATTGGCTGACTGGTCGTTTACGGTTTGGCCCACTGATCCGAGTCTTATCATCCCAGGCTGTGAGAAGGAGCACCCAGGACTTGGCACACTCCTTGCCTCACTCTTGTTTCCCAGGGTATGGCAGATGGTGCTACTATGGCTCTTCTTCAGCTCCTGTTTGTTGCTTTGCCTTTCCTCTAAACTTGACTGTGCAGTACAGGCCAGACTTGAGGAGCTCTTCGACAGGGTGTGACTGCTGACATTCAAGAGCCCGTGACAAGTAGAACTTAGTGAGTCCTGGTAGGAATGAGTGTGGAGCTGGTGTCTGTCAGCTGACATTGCAAAAAAGAGAGATCTGCAAGAAATGGTGGAGAAGAAAAAGAAGTAATTTAAGAAGGAAATAAATTATGGAAATTATAATATCTATTGACCCTCTGCCTGGGCTTCTTGCTTTTCACCGTTCACAAATAACTTTTTAACAAGCACTATACTGTAGTCTCTGTGTACTCAGACTGGCCAGTTTCCTTTTTCAGTTTCCACGAAGGGTTCTTCTCTAAATTACATTCAGGATTTATTGAAATTCTGGGGGGTTTCCATGTCATAAAACATAAAGGGAAAAAATCCTTCTTGGTTTCTACCTTTTATCAATAAGAATTTCAACATTGCCAGGTATCATTTCCCTGGAAACTAGTGGAGCCATTTTTGAGACACCCAGAGATGTTATATAACTTAAATAATGACAGAAGTATTTTTAAACAAGATAGCTTTTAACTACAGTGTTCATTAAGCCAACGGTGTTAACTGTATCGTCAAAACAAAAAACTGTATTGTCAAAACTGTTCAGTTTTTAGTCTCTTGACATTGATACTTCAGAATTTATCTAACCACTGGAGCTTTCAAAGATTAACAAAGCCTCAACAACTGAACAAGTTCTCCCTTTTCCCCCTACCCTTCCTAACAAGCTGCTTCGGATTTCGTTTCACAAGAAGATCACTATTTTAGTCAATCGTTTGCCCAGAGTCCACACAACTGTACCGTAGATGCGGACAAAACTGGTTTGACTACCTGTGGCAGAGAAGACGTGACACGAAACCCAAGGAAATTAGCTCTGCCAGGCCTGTGTGGAGTTGGTGCCAGAGTTCCCAGCACAAATAATGCTGGGCAGCATGGGGCGAAGATACCCAGCTGGACCACAACAGGATCAGTGGGCTTTCTAGCTTGTGCTTACCACTGGCATGATAGGAGGTGGCAGCAAAGAGGGATCCAGTGAAAGGCTGGAGGTGAAACTCCCCTAGGAACCACTGAGCTGTATGGGAAGTCTGCATCTCAGCACACAGTCCGTTAAGGGTACATGCTTCAGTGCATGGTTTGGGCTTCTTGTGCTGATCACCTTTGGGAATCCTCAAGTTCGCACTGGTTGTGGAAGGTACATACTCACTGCACCAGAAGCAGGGGAAAAACAAAACAAGAAAATCTTTAATCAAAGTATTGTCGTTCTTCTGCCCTTTTTTTTAGTGCACTCAGTCACTTCTATTGTTAGAAAACACTGGTTTCTGCTGGATGGTATAGTATCCTACATGTTGTTAACATTTACGTTAGCACTTCCACATCTAAGAGAAGTTGTAACTGAAGACTTTGAATCTAATCAGATTCAGCCATCCATTTTTGTTGATTGAATCAGATCTTCCGCTGACTGACTATACACATTCCCTTGGGAGTCACAGAGGTCTTGCAAAATTTGTATAAGTTATTTTAACACACTCATATATCTAAACCTATCTACACACATACATATAAATATAGATGTTTCCTGAAAGAGCCCATTCTGTTGAACAGAAAAATCTAGAGCATTTATTCATTGCTTCCAGGTCAGGTATTACCGGATATTTTGTTGTGCAGAAGTATAGGGGAAGCCACAAGTTCTCATTTTAGAGAACTTTCCCTCAGATGCACTCTACACTCTGCCTCCCTAGCAGGACTCCTACAGAAACCTTCACAATTTCTTGTGGACTGTGTCACTGAAATAAAAATGCATGTGTGGAACAAGAAAAGTATGTACACATGGTGGACAACAGCACTCTGTAAATATAACAGAAAAGTTCACTCATAGTGCCAAAAGACCAGTGGCTGCAAGAACTCACATTCAAACCCCTCAGAGAAGCCTTTAATATGATATTTACGGGCTCAAAGAGTCATCTACCAACATAACTAACAAAGAGCATGCCTTTTTCTCCATCCACAAACCAAGAGCTCTACTGCTGATCCAGACAGCTATCACTGCTTACGCTTTTTCATTGTTAACTTTGGCAAGCTAATAGTTCAGGTAGCAGTTTTTCCATCACCTGAAATCCACTTGCCTTGGCTGTTTTCCATAATGAAATTAAATTGAGCAAGACAACATTAAAAAATAATATTTGCCGTCACTTCTCTGAGATCCTTCTCATTGCGGGCTGCGTAGCAGGGACTTGCGATTGGCACCAATATCCTCTAGCACTAGGGCTTGCCCAAATTTGGACTGTATGCTGATAAAAGGCAGCTTCCCCTCCTTCCTATGTGCTTGTTAGGCCTGCTCGACACCACCCGCACCAAGCCTGCTCTGTATGCCACAACCTCTCTGGCCTGTGGGACTCCACAGGCTGGTGGCATCTAAGGACAACACAAAAGCGTCTTTTCTTACAGGAACGGAATTTCAGATTCCTGGGTTAGAGGCACTGCTGACCACAGCTGCAGTGAAAAGCAAACACTTCTTTCCAGGCTGGCCATCGATGTATTTCTGCAGGTTTTTTAAAAGGCCCCACAAAAATCTCACTCAACACTTAGAAAAGAAACAAGAACTGGGAAAGTGGCAGTTTTAAAACACTTCACTCATCTCCTCCAGCACGTTGTCTATCCTGCAGCCACTTACACATATGGGTATAGTCTGCCACATAGAGTTCAAAGGAGTCAATAGGATTAAACACCAGAGCGTAGCTGTCTGCAAGGTGAAGGCCTTACATTTAATCTCTTTAAAAGATAACACCTCATACACACTGGGATGAAACAACATTTACTAATGGAAATCCTCAGTCACAAATATTGAGTCTCAGGTGAAAGGAAGCTTCAGACAGATCCTGTTACAGATAATATAAGGCTGTGCAAACTTTGAAGAGCTCTCTCACAAAGTTTACAAGGTTCAAATATATACAGACACAGGTATCAAGACCTCTATTTGCTTTCTTCATGTAGCATTGCTGCAGAAACCTCTGTAACTGGAAGAAGTTATACAATTTGACATTGATTCATCACCTGAATGTGAAGAAACACATTCAGATGAATGAAACAGCCCAAATACATTGGCATCACTGAAATCAACACCCAGTGGGATGTTTGCAGTGAAACCTTCAAAGAGAACTCTGAAGAGATTTATTTTTGCTCCAGCCACAAAGACTCCAACTGCAGCTGAAATCAAGACTAAACATGGGCCAATGCTGCATATATTACACATGTACAAATACGTATATAACATAACCAGCAACTATCGACAGCATTTGAACATCTTTGCTCAGGTAGACCACTGTTCCATGCTAGCACAATGGTAACAATTATCCTATAAGTTTTGGACCTTAAAAACAATGGGAACAATTATCAGTTAAGTAAAACAGCATCTCCCTTGATACTTTAGGACATAGTCAAGGATGGGGAAAAAGAAACCCAGTAAAAAAGAAAGGAAATCCTCATTCAAACAAGATGAATCAGCTTCCTTTAGAATAATGCACTTTCCTATTGTGCTGAAATCCGAAGTTATGTTTTCCCAGACAGCCTGAACACTTCCCCAGTTATAGACCACGTATTGATTTCCCCCTCCATTCCCTGCTCCTTTTCCCCACTCTGGAAACGCCTATGGGCTCATACACAACCAGGACATTTTGCCCACCTGGCAGAGGCAGGGCCCTGAGCCAGACTTGCGCACGCGGAGCTCTGCAGGGAGGGTGACAGCTGCAGAACACATCAGCATCTGGTAGACCCAACCTTTCCTCACCAAATGTTGCCACAGCATTTCACAGTAGCATGAGGAAGCATGCAGGTGTGCCACAAACTACATCAGCTTGCTGCCTTTGAGTTTTCTTTTTTTTCTTTTTTTAAACTGGCTTAGCTCTCACTACATCAAATTGTCAATCCAGCCACACCAATCACTAGCATCAGCCCCGGGAGGAAACAGAAGACCACTCCCCTCTCCAGAAACACAAACTTACAAGTGGCATAAACCCAGAGCAAACCTGCATATGCGGTGTCCTTCTTCCTAAGACTTTGGGAATAGCATGTAATCCCATACCTACCCTCCCAAATTCTACATTTCACACGTGCAAAACATGGAACCTCTCCAATTTCAAAGTCATGCAATGCCATTGTACTTTGTGAATCAGCTAATCAGGAACGGATTACCCACATGAAATGTGGATATAAACACAGCTGACTTAGTGGGTACTTAGGGACTTGAAAAAACCCTTTTGCGCATTTTGAGTGGAGAAGATTGCTTTGCTTAACTTTGCTTTTCAAAAAGTAAATACATAATTTATAGGAAAGTAACTTTATTCAAAAATACCTACTGTAGATTCTGAGTTGATCTGAGAGATTTTAGTTTGGAAACTCAAAGGAAATATGCACCTGAATACACAAACAAGAAAGCATGAACTTTGAGGCAGATACCCTGCTATGGATATATAGAAAATTGTTAGACAAGCAGAGAAAGGATTAGGATAGAAATGGAATTAACATCCACTATTTTTGGCTTAGCTTCAGATAGCTTATGAGGGGATCTAGGCTGCTTTCACTAATTCCACTGAACTACTTTAAAGCAACAAATGTGTATTTTGTTATGACTTATGATTAAAGTTGCGACCTATTTAAAGCACTAGTAAATTTAGTCTCAGAATATTAAATATCATGTATGTTATCAATTGAAAGACATTCACTGGTAAATCAACTATGATTCCAAAATTCTTCAGTAGTTTTGTATTCTGTGCATGTAGTTTTGATTACAATTTTGGCCACAAACACAAGTAGATATAAAGTGGAATAATTCCTTACAATCATGTCAGTATATAGAGCAAGCTTTTATGTAATATAATAATACCACATGATATTTCAGTATGATTGTATGTAGCTCCTGCATTATGTATTTGCTAGTGATTGATTTCTTCCCTGCATTGGCAGGCTTCAAAAGAGTGATACGATGAACAAGACATTCTCAAGACAAATCATAGTTTTCATAATGAGGATAGTAACGTGGGATATTAACATAAGACGATGTGTTAATAACAAAAGAAATCCAGCCATGCTTGCATTTCCTCCAACAAGCAAAGAAAGAAACCACAGAATGCCGTAAAAGTAAGACAACTGCTGGATCCTTTATCCCAGGAAAAGATTTTTTATTTTGAGTACTGTCTCAAGTAAAAACCTGCACCGTAACTTAGCAAGTTACACGACAATGATTATGCTCTTTCATAAGCACTCTGTTACTACAGTAACTAAACATATTGTGATGCAGTATGATTCACCTATCAGATTAAACAATGCAAGTTAGGTGCAAAATTTGAGAAGGCACAAAGAGAAATTTAATTTAAAATTTAACGCTCTTTACTAGAAAAATACATGCCAGAGACTTATTTCTCTAAGTTTTCAACAGTTTATTTTTGCTTTATATAACTGTGATGGTCAACCCACAAATCAACAAGACTTGTAATAGCGACGGTGGGCTGTTTCACCCTTCTTATCTTTGCTGATCATTCAATTAAAAAAAAAAAATTATTTTTATTCATGTGTTTCATTTTATGCTTTCAAAACCAGCATCTGACTGCAAAATAAGTGATAAAATCAGAGCCAGTTTCAGAGCAAGAGAACATTAATATGCAAGTGTGGAATTTGGAAGAGTCAGGTGACTGGATCCATACCAAAATTTTTGGATGATGAGTGCTAATTTTGGGTCCTGACCAGGACCCTCCACGGCGAGCCCTGGCACTTTTTGAGAAGACATGCAGTGTTAGGGGGTTGCAAGGTTTTGCCCAGAATTCACTTCATTTGCATCATTCTGGCCCTGCTGTGCATCAGCACTTGGTAACCTGTACAATAATCAGCTTCGTAAGACAAACACAGAATGTCTACCACAGCACCAAACTCGAAGGGAAACACATGTATGTTTTATACAAGGAGAATAGTGTGATTTTAATTAACTTATGAGATTTTCTTGAATAGAAGGCTGCTATATGTAGGTTCTTAACTCTATTTAATCTTATTACAAACAGCATGGTTATAAACTTGAAAAGGCAAGAGCAGTTTATGGCTAAAATGACAGAACTTTAATTACAACCCGAGGGACAGCTGTCACTTAGCCATAAACACTGCTGACACCTGCCTTGGACATCAGACAGCACACACAGAACTAACTAAATTTCTGCCTAAACATCCAAGTTACATTGGGTACCAGAAGCAATGCAGCATATTCGCGCTGTGTTCTCTTCAGGCCTGGTATTTTGAGCAATGTTTCTTCCTTATTGGCATCTGTGACTGAACTTCTTTCTGAGACAGATGTTTACCATGGTAAAATAACATAAAAAGGAGCATTATCTAATATGACATTAATTTCTTTCAGAGCTGTACTCATTTTAAGTATAAGAGGCTTACACTACAAAAATAAATAGAGTATGATCATGTCTAAAAATTTGTTCCTGCTTGCCCACATTGAGAACTATGAGTAACTTGCACAAGATAGGAAAGGTCTGTTTTGCACTTACACAAAGACTGTCATGCCAGTATTATGAGACCTGATGGCCTCTCCCTAACTACACTCCTCTGAAAGAAATAGCCAATTAACAGTAATCACTAACATCTACTGTTGAGCGAGGGGAGTCAAAACACTTGAAAGGCATTGGCAAAACAGGATTAGCCATGGTAAAAAGCTTAGAGATTCAAGTGTCTGGGATTAGGGGGGTTTTGGTGTTTTTAATTGTTATTTTATCTTGGTGAAGTATAAGGGAAAAGAAGAAACAGAGGAGTTACAATAGGGGAAAAGGTATCACTCATCAGAACTTCAAGGAATTTCTCTAAATTCCATAAATACAACTACATCAATGCAACTAGATTAATATAGAATCAGGTTGAGACCCCAATTACTTAACCTTTAATCCATCATCTTCCTTTAGGCTTTCCATTTTGGAATAGCATTATAAATTAACTATGCCTTGTTCAGTTAAATCTGCTAATGCCCTTTTGTTAATATTTTTGGTCATCTTATATTTCCAAGTATCAGACAGATCTACAGGACAGACTGATCTGGGCATCTACAAATACTGTCAGACACACACGACAGACAAGTGCATACTGTGCATGTGAATGAATGGCATTATTTTTCAGTTTTGCACCACTGGAAGCACTGGTGACAGTGGTGCATGTCACTGGGACCATGACTTTCCTATAGGAAGAGGAAGAGGCTTACATTTGACAGGCTACAAAACATGGGAGCAGAAGAGTTATGACATTCAGCACGCAGTACAGCAAAAATAAAGATTGTGAGTGTTTTACGTACATATAAGTTGACTAGTCACAGCTTTTCTTTCATTTCTGTTAATTATCACTTTGTCTATCAGGCTTTTCTAAAAGATTTTGTCTTTTCCCCATCTGAAGCTGAGCACCTCTCTGTATTGATTGGCAACAAGACGAAAAGGAGAGAGTCCCCTTTTCCCTGAGTGTTAATGAAGCTCAGCTATCTCCTTACTGAGAACCCAAGCAGAGACCTCTTCCCCCAAACGCTGAAGTTACCATGGGTAGCCTCATTACCGGTGACCTCACCATGGGATAATAAAATAGTTACCATGTCAGAAAGTGAATAGATTCAAACATCTGCTGGTACATTCACCTCGAGGCAGAATGACAAGGCCATTGTGTCCAACAGTTATGCCAACAGCATAAGAAAAGTCATACAAGCGGACAAGCATTCACTTCTAAGAAACAGCAAGGGCAGCCCACAGCCCCAGTAGAGTTTGGACTGGGAAAGAAGAGCTGGGAACTCTAAATTCTAAAATGAAAAAGGCTGAAATGAGAGTGCTATGAGAGAAGAGCCCGAGAAGGATGACTTTTTTAATGACAACTTGAATCGAATTCCCAGGAAGGAGAATTCACACAGGGTTGTAAATAAATTATTGGGAAACCAGAGGGGTGCACTCTATCACAAGGGAGGCATGTGTTGGGATGTAGTCCTCACCACACCACATGATGCACTGTGCAACCACATGTCCTCTTTGCCACCTTCCTTTATGTAATCATCTGTCCCAGAAACAACTTCAAAGATCTCTTAGGATTTTGATTTTTTTTTTAGGAGAAATTTAAAGCAAAACCTTACTCCCACTATGTCTACATGTGCACATAGACCTCAGTGTACAAGCTGCCCTACAATATATCCAACAGAGCTAAAATACGAGATGTAGTACAGTCACAGCTAATGCTCACTGTTAGTATTTGACAGCTCACTTCTTTAAAACTCACCTCTTCAGTCAGAAGACTTAAAACTTTTTCATGATATGGTCATGTAAGGACCAGAAGACTTAAAACTTTTTCAGCTGATATGGTCATGTAATCAGCTGTTTTCAGCAGCTGGGGCTTTAAAAGAAACCAAACCCAACCCATCAAATATTATGACAGCAGGCAACACTGACCCAGAATCATGCTTACAGTGAACAGTGTGTGCCTGCAGAAGTGGTACATTAATATAATTGCCTTTCTGTTTTAAGCAGAACAGAATTATGCAAAATGAAACTGTTAATTCAGCTGCCAGGTTTATGCTGGCTACTGATAACCTGTCAGTACAAAAGTCCTGCGAGAAAAACATTTAATAATTGCTTTAGGAATTAATTTTTAGTGCACAAAATTTGCAGTGACCTATCTACATTTGGATCGACTTCAGAGAGACAGACACTAGTGAACCTTTTCCTCTTCACAGCAGAGGATGAAATCCTATTCCATCACATGTACCAGCTTGGAGGGGACAGGTTCAGTCTGGTATTGAACAATTCATCCTCCTCAGAGCTCCCTTTTTCAGCCCAGTCTTCAGTCCCCCAAGGCAAACCCACTGATCTGGAACTCTGCAAGAACACATGTCCATAGCTTGCTCAGCAAACCTTTTATCCATCAAAGGCCCAAGCCTGCAAACTGTGTGAATCACAGTTGCCTGTGAAGCACCATGAACCTAAAAACCATACAGAAAACCAAAAGCCCACTTATGGCCCGCTTCCAATCTCACAGCAAGGGAGTACAGCTACACAGTAATGCAATCTTCAGAAGAGGTCAGCAGTGTGCATGCCCCACAACTCTACCCAAGCTGGCTAAGTTATTAAAATATCTGCTTGTAAATTCATGTGTTTTAGGAGAAAATATCCAAATGATCATTTTTGCTGTTTGCTTGAACACTTAAATAGCAACAGTTAGAGGTAAGATAAGAACTCATCTGGCCTAGCCTCCCTGCCCTATGGATATTGTAACTTCAGGATTCAGCACCGTAGTTAGTTACTTCTGAATACGAGGGCAACGAGATACTCCACCCTGACAAGCAAAGGCACATCTGACACCTCAAGCTCTGTCACACGATCTGTGCAGGTCAATGGACAGTTAGTGTGCCTGTGCCCTGTACTGACTGGAAGGAGGTGACTAAAAGTGTAGAGCTGAGCCTCCACGTAACATGCCCAGCCTCCCAGAAAAACTCACTCACTTGGGCTCAGTGTTATGCCAACTGAGATCAAAGCTTTGTAACTAGTTATGATGGCAGACAAAGCAAGCTCAAATCTACCTTTAAAATGCTGACTCTGTAGCCACAAGTACAGCCACTTTTCATTTTCACACATCACCCTTAATAGAAAGATGGCAATTCCTATAGTGGCATCAAACAGGAATAATGGTGACATAAACAAAAGTCACAGTAATCTGAAGCTCTCCAAACATCACTGTTAGGATAAAAGAAGACAATATTTAGAGACTGAAAGATGCCTCAGAATCTGGGAATCTGCCCACAGATTCTGTCTGTGCTCACTGACACTGTATGACCTTGAGCAAGTCATTCACTTTGTGACTCAGTTTACTCATCTGTGACTCAGGGATTAGATGCAGAAGCCCCTGATGTAGGTATTTAAAGGCTTAATTCATGATGGCTGAGCATTCTGAAATCCCAGAATGAAAGATATTAAATATAAAACATTGAGAAGAATGTTCTGGCCCTTCTTTTGTAACATTTGGTTGGAAAGAAATAAATAGAGCATCTCTATGTGAAATTCTTGTTGCACTTGCAGAAAACTCATCTTACCTATAAAGTTCAGACACTATCCATGCCTCAGAAGCATGTTTATAGCACCTGCTCCTTCAGCTTCCCAGCATCATGTGAGGATGCATAATCTTAAGGATTTAAAATACATAAACCCAGTATTAACAGTATTTCTCAAATTAGGTGTCATATGTATATATTGTATATATAATATGTATGCTAATAACATGCATATTATATATATATGGTGTATTAAGTAGCAATGGTTTATTATGAGTAGATTAATTATACCTTTACAAGCAGAGCTGTTACAACTGCAGACCATGTTGTCCTGTGGTGCTGCTTTCCCCTACAAGCTTTTATTTACTGTGATGAACTTTTAATGAAAATCTCTCTGGCAAAGAGATTCTGTGACAAATTTAAGTCTTCGGTTCACACTGCAAGCTGTCTTTTATATATCTTTAAGCTGGAAAAGAACTGTCAATTTCTATCCAGAGGGATAAGTGGTGCTACACACGTATAGTCAAGTGAGTATTGAAAATGACTAAAAAGAAGACTATCTAATCGCGTTTCATAGCGTTGCTATAAGTTCCCATTGTCAGACTGCAGTATAAACTAGCTTTGAAACTGTATAAACAAAGGATATGGGAGGAACTAGGAAGAATAAGTCTCCATTTCAAACTTAATTTTTCATCATAAATAACAGTTATTATGTCAAAGTGTGGTGTGTCTCTCTCAAAAAAGCAACTGTCCCAATTACTCTGTGGTCTAGTCAGACCTATGTGGGAAACTATTATCTATACTCTTTAGAAAACATCTGAAAGGGATGAAAGGGAATATCTCTCTACTCTCTCGGGACTGAGAGAAGAAAAACATTAGAGCTTGGCTAGAGGAGAGCCCATGCTCACAAGATGCTATCCAAAGCTTGTTTGACACCAGAGACCATAAGAAGAGAAAAACCAAGACACAGTAAAGCAGCAGACTAAAGCTTGTGAAATCCAAGTATGTGAAGAACTTCCTCAAGAACTTGTTTACACCCTGCCTTATGTAAACAAGCAAGTTTCCCCTCCTCTTGGTTAATCTCAACCACAAAATGAGCTGCAGAATTCTCTACTTCCTTATTAACATTTAATAATGTCAGAAACACAAAATATTGAGGTATGAACTCAGAACAACTCAAGAGCTGCAAGAGAATGCAGATTCGGGTCATCACGAGGGTAGAGGAAGACCCTACCTCTACTAGAGGACAGCCAGATGATAACTATTTAAGCATCTACTGTTAACTGCTAACAACAAGATACTGATCATAAAGAATTAAGTCTGTGTTACAGAAATTCTTTGCTTTTCAAACATCGGTTTGACCATATTCAAGACCCAAGTGGACAAAATCCTAAGAAATCTGATCTGACCTCATAGCTGTCTGCTTTGAGCAGGAGGCTGGAACAGGTGAGTTCCCAAGGTCCTTCCAAACTGAATGATGCAACGATTTTATTTTTTTTTACTGTTTTCAGAATTTTGTGCTTTTATCTGTCATTGCCAAGGAGAAGTTTTCATATTGCTTCTCATCCTGAGCCTCAAAAGAGGCTCAAATATGCAACCGTTTTGCAATATTAAACCATTTGTTTAATTGATTAGTGGAACCTGTGCCTTTTACTGAACTGAGATAAAACAGGAATGACACTTGAACAGAACCACAAAAGTGATCCCTGTATGAAGGAGGCAGTGAACTCCAGCAGTTTCTTTCCAGTCTGTTAGCACCTTTCTTGTCACTAAATCAACAAAAGCACTCCACCCCTTCCACAGTGTAGAGGCCATTGGGAACCAAATAAAACTGCGAAACCAAGATGTATCTTTTTCCTTGACAACATTTCAAGATGTACTTATCCACCCTGTTCAGTCACAAACACTGAACCTTCCCAGCAGATTCTTTGCAGAAAGCAATAAAATAATTCTAAAAGTCGAAAAACCCCATCCCATTTAGAAGAGTTATGGTGGCTTCGTGCATTCATCATCTCTCCAATTTGCATGTCAGGTTTGCTTAGGTTGAGCTGAAAAGGAAGTTGGATCTTTCAGTTCAGCTCAGATGAACTGGGTTCTGTCAATGCCAGGCACTGTTGACTAGAGTAAAGCTCTGCCAGTCAAATGAAGGTCTTACAATTGCTCTATCCCATTAACCTTCATTTACACACTCAGGCATGCCCTTGCTAAAGCTTAATTAGCAAATATTCTGCAGATGGAGAAATACTCCTGCTCCTTTCTCTGTTTTGTATTAAATCCACACTGCACAACATTTAAGCCATAATTTTGGGAGACATACTACTTTAAAGATGCAAACAGAGACAGGCCAGTTTAAAGGTGATTTTTCTTACAATGCTATTTTGGTGCAGAATGACACTTGGATATAACTCACGTGCTTAAAGTTCACATTCAACATCACCCTAGCAAAGACCTGGCTGACGCCAACTTCATTCAGTTAGCCTGTCCCTAGTCCCACACTCTAAGTATATATACAACTAAGCAGCCCCAAAATGATTTTTTGTGGTTCCTGTTGCTAAAGATAATTTCTCTGAGTGGAACTTTATTCTGAAGAACTTTAACAGATTTTGTAGAGGAAAGAGACCATCTTCTTCCCCAACATACTAAGGAATTAGAGGATACTCCTTAAAGGACAGTTCTTAACTTACATATGAACTACCAGCTGCATAGCTCCAAATTAATTCAGTAGTTATAAAGCATCCATAAGAGATATCACATGAAATGATCTTAACCAGAGAATGGCTCATTTAGTATCATCTCTGCCTTCTCATTGTATCCCTCATGCAGATATTTCTGACCACTGTACTCCAACATTTATTTTCATTCTCCCCTTCTTTTTGCTTTTACAGAAAAGATCTCTCTCTCACCACTGAAACACAACCCACCCTCCCCCCAAAGGAAAAAAAAAAAGACTATTAAGAGCCTGGATGATCCAAAATTTTAAGAGCCCAAAGAGAAGTGTTTTCACATATGATACGGTATATGCATACAGCTTTACAGTTTACACCAGGTAAAAATCCCTTATTACTGTACAATGAAGCTGCAAGAATGAACCAAAACGCCAGTGCCCACAATCCTATGGTGCTGCTCACAGCCACAGGAAATGAAAAAAAAAAAAAAGGAAAGAAAAAAAAAAGAAAAATAGAGTGCAAGCTCACAAGGAAAGTAAAGTGTAACATCATTTGCACACTGTGATTCATGTTTTACTGTTGTTCTTGGGCTAGAATGGTTTGGGACTACAACCGATGAAATATCACATGCATCAGCCAAACATAGAAACTTTTGTTTCTTTTAGGAAGTAAGAGAATTGCTCAATGACTTGAGGGTCACTTACAACAATAAAACTGTGGCATACGATTACAAAAATAAGATTTTTTTTTTTCTGATTAATTGAAAGCAGTATTTATAGAACACAGAAAATTAATAAATACCATTAACAGCTCTCTGTCTAGTTCCTGAGCCTTTGAAAGCATCTTTCCTAGGCTGCATTCTCCTGCAAATTGTGTAGCAACTTGCAATATCCAAATACAAGGACCAGTCAAGTACACTCCATCCTCATTTTAAAACATTAACTATAGGGGTAAGAAATGGAAAATTCAGCCTCTTTGATCTCCAGAAGTGTTGCTGAAGAAGAAAGAGGATTTTGCTGCTGTTCTGCACAGAACTAACCAGCCTGCACTCAGGTGTAATATTATCTCACTGGTACAGCAAATACCTCTGCTCATTTGGAGTGTTTTAAAGCTACCTCCAATTTACCCTTTGTCATTGCCCTTAACAGAAAGAAAATTAAACTTCAGAAGTGTAATGATCATCAACAACCATTTTCATCTGTTCCACCCTCCCTCATACATTCTTGTTTTTCAAGTGTACTTTGAATATGTATAGTTTGCTACGGAAGGAAAAACGTGGATTTGGTATGGCTGTCTAACGGGGATTTATCACATTTGGTATTATAAATGAGCTCAGACATCACAAGGCTATATGCAATTTACTGCTCTTGTTGTTTGTGCAGCCCTAGGTAATTGTTAGATAAACCATAATGCAACTGCAGCTCTCTCTAGAGTACAGTTAAGATAAAATGTCTGTATGGTAAAAATCAACAAACCCCTATAATCAGAGAAGAGCGTTTTACAGAGTCACTGAGCCACAACATGAAAACATGAAGCACTCATCTAATCCATCCTCATAAACAAAACTTTCCCCAAACCTAATTCTTTTACACAAAGACCCCATGCAGAGGTCTTTGAACTCGGATCTTACTGCAATCTAGGTCCTGTGAACATCCAGACATATGCTTAACCTTAAATGCGCAAACAACTATTTGCAAGCTTTAGTCAGTGTCTAGGTGCAAGGAAATCACTGATATTTTTGTATCAGATCAATACTTTGAAGCATGAGCCACTGGAAAAGAGGTAGATTTCGATCCTTTTATGGTCTATTGTATTTATGCACAAGATCAACATCTTACAAAATACGTTTATCCAATGGTTATCTTTCTTGTCACCTTTCATGCTTAGAGTTCTCCAAATAGAAATAACTGCTTGCTCTCCCCCTCCCTTTTCAACCTCTTCCCCTAAAATCCAGAAGTGCATCAGCATAAATTCTTACTTTAAACCATAGGAGGTTATAAACTACAACATATGCACAAAACACTCTTCTACTATGGTTTCTGATTTAAAATATTTTCTCTAGTGACAATAAAAAGCCAAACCAAATCTTTGACTTTGGAAAAGACATGTTTTGGTTTAAGAGAAAATTTTGTTCGTCTTTCTAAACAGTGATTGATCATTTATCTAGGAAAGAAGAGTATAAAACAAAGCTGATATGCAGAAGGCACTGAACTATTTCTCAGTTTTTCTCTAGTGTTGAGTATTAATTTATCAGGAATTTAAAAAACATGTGGTACTGTGGTACACATGGTGGAAAAAACAAGTGAAACCATTCTCTGGCAGATTACTACTAAAAGGTAACAATTTAAAGCAATAAAATTTACTCTTTTTTTTTTTTTAGTATCAAAACCCCAACATACACACAAATAATAATCAAAAAGCATCTTTGTAAACTTGCAGATGTGCAGAGGAATAAGATGAATCAGATTATGGGGTTTCTTTCTACCCCAAAGAAACAGTGACAAGTATATTCTAGAAACACTTGCCAAAAGACAAATACATACACATCCAAGTGAACGACACAAGCACAAAAAAGCCCACCTTCTGTAGAACTACATTAAATTCAATTAAAGCTCAGAGCCACAGTTCCCATTATTTTAGTAAAAGAGAAAACTACAATTTCCTGGGCTTTTCAGTCCAGCTATCAACCCCGTACTGCCAACACAGCACTTACAGAAGCCTGGGTCTGTCTCTGTGCAGCTTCTCTCCCTTCCCCTCATCTGCTTTGTTACTCTCAAAGACCTGCTGGCAAAACAGAGAGGTCTCGGTGTCCTTACAGGAGACGAGAGAACGAGTAATACATGGTTTCCGTGGTCCTTACCTTCCCCCTACTCAGAGATTGCACATCCACCTTCCCTGTCCAAGTGACTTGGAGGGTATTTAAAACAGATGCTCAGAAATCTGAGGAGAACAAAAGCCAAAGAGTTCAGATTTCCTTTAGAAACTGGGCTCCTTGATCCGCCTGATGCTGTTGACACTAAGGTAAGCATATGATAAGGGGAAGGAGGAGGGATTGTTAGACAGCATCAAAGGCAGGAGACTGGGAGATGGGGTTTCCTCTGCCTAGACGTGACGCCCCTTCCTGCCTCCCCCCCTTGGCTGGGGAGGAAATAAAATGGAGCCTAGGAGGGAGGGAGAGAGATAATCCTGCAGTTTCATCTGATTAGAGAAACTGGGCCTGTGCAGAGCCGGCAGTGCTGCGAGGGAAGCGCATGGAGGGGAGGCAAAGAGGGGCAGGAAGAGGAGGAGCAGAGGGGGAGGAATAGAAATGATAAGGGAAAAAGGAAAATTATAAGAGGCACACAAAAGAACTGGCACCTGGGCCCAGCCACCCTGGATGTGTTCAATTTCTGCCCTCAAGTAAACGTGAAATCACCAGTAGGAAACACCCATTGCTTCCGGTAATCTGGAGCAATCAAAAAAATAACCCCCCCAAAACTTCTGAACTCTGAATGCATCAGTTGTATAAGCATGGCCTGGGAACAAGGACGTCCCAATGGACCGAAAAGAGTGAGATTGTTTGTGCTGAGTAGGGAGAAACGGAAAAAGCAATGTGTTACAGATAGGCATCTAGTTTGTCATGGACAGGGCACAATTTAGAACAAATTTTCTATTGTAAGTCATGTTCCAGAACCTGTTTCTGCTTACTAAAACAAAACTTAGTGGAACCAAAGTGACTTTAAAAAAGTATATATCAGTACACACATCAGGGTGCTTGCAGCTGTGGCCTCGGTTGCCCTCCCACAAGTCCCACGCCCCAGCAGCTACACCTCCAGCCATGCCCTCCCTCCTGTGCCTGGCGCAGGCACTTCTGGGCTCACGGCTGCCCGCCTAGGCATGGCCACCTGCGCCACCGTGCTACAGCATCCCATGGGAGATCCCCAACTTGCAGGAGGCTGCAGCCAGTCTGACCCTCCCTGCACACAAGTGTGAAGGCAGCACCGTGCCCTCGCACTCAGCCTGACATAGGGGCTCACCCAAGGGCACTGGCAGGGTTCCAAGTGTGCTGCTTTTGAGGATCCCCTGTCCCATCCTCCCCTGACTGGGAAACCCTGCCTCAAGGTCTCAGGCATCCAGGTCCCTCTGAGCTGCGCTGGTGCACTGGGGAACGTCAAGGACAGATGTGGCCAGTGGAGTTTTGTCCCCACGTATGGTGGCTTGTTTCTGTAAAGAATCTTCTCTTTCACACACCTTTACCAGCTGCTACACTTGGTCCTTTCCCAAGCACCATTCCTTATATCTGCATTCCGAGCTGCTGCTTTTATTTCTTTCTGGCCTATTCCCCTCCATTTAAAGCACACAAGGCAGGCTGATTGGATCTCTAATGGGGCAAGGAGAAGGTTGCCAAAACATCAGAAAATAACCCTTTCAAGTCCTCTTTCTGTTCAGGAAGCAGTTAATACCTTTCCTGTAAAACACTTACAGCACATTCTCACTTTGTTCCCAAGTCTTCACCCAGTACCCTCCCATCACGACTAGGTCAGCTGGGAGAGGGGGACCAAGACCCCCCACTGGACACTTTTAGGAACACAAGATTGCTCCCTGAGTCTTCAAAATAGTCTGCAAAACCAGTAATTTTCTATGTGCTTCCAGGCTTTGTTCCCAAGATACACACACTCACTGAGCGACTACTCCCTCAGGCTACAGGTCAGGAAGCACGTCAGGGGTTAACAGCCATGCATGGGTCAGCAGCAGCTTTCCAGCTGCTTTATTTTACTTGTCATGTTTATTACAGCAATGAAGCAGAGTAGGCACTTGAAGTCAGCTGTTTGTGCTGACCTTGTGCATCCTTCCTGCAAGGCCGGAAACAGAAGTTCCTTGAACCCGTCTCTTCCGGAGCTCTTATCAGCGTTCCTGGTGGCCCAGGATCATGCCCAGGAGACTCTTTCCCAGTGGTATAGGGCTGCAATGGTGCTGCAGGGAGACAACATGTCTGCAGCATTTTGCTTCCTTTTTTATTCCAGCAAAAGACCTTTGGCTGACACAATGAGATGCACCCCTGGCACTTGTAGCTATTCCAACATTGTGCCATGGGTGCCAGTGGCCAGCTGTGGAACAGCTCCATGTATGACCCTTCCAGTCAAATATATCTTCCAAACTTGTCCCAAGTTGCCCAAATGATGTTCCAAGAACATATAAAGGTTACAATGTGAAGATAGTACTGCATTTCTCTTTTTTCTTTAAACCCTCTAGAGAAGGAAGTGGCCTGGGTCTCTTGTCCTGGATTTGGTATGTCCAGCAAGGTTGACTATTTTCATTAAAAGCATCAAAAAGTGCTTACTGAAAGATACTGGTGACCAACTTTTACCTCAACGGGTTACATCATCCATAACTATGTGATCGGCATACAGCTTTTTCATTTTTGCATTGAATGAGAAAAGGTGTAAAGATGCTCAAATTCAGATTTGGAGAATTTATCCTGTATCTTTCTTTAACAAAGTTGACAGTCAAAGGAAACTGAGAAGACAATAGCCTACAGACACATTAGGCTAAATCCAGACAATGTTGATGGATTTCTTTTGGGAGAAGAGAAACACTTTTTCAACAGGTTTTTTGCAGAACAGTTCTGCCACTGTTGCTCAGCCTGACTAGCATTCATGTTTCCTGGAGAACTCCACCCAGGGTTTAAACATGTGAGAATGTGTTTAATTTCATGACATTAAAGTCCTACGCCCAGCCTTGGAAAAGAGCTTTCAAAATTACTATTTACTGATTTGGGTGACTGAAGATTAGAAGAAAGCAAGCCACCAGCCCCATGACTTTGAGTCACCTCATGTGAGGAAAGGCAGTTAGCCCTGCTTGCCTGCTGAAGAAGGGCACCACTGGGCAGAGCCATCAGACCCTCAGGCCAGTTTTTGGCACTCTGGCCTCCATTCAGGCCATCAAGGCTTCCATATACAAGAGAGAAACAGCCCAGTCCTAGCTCAGAAGCTCTTTGTCTAACCTAAAATTCACTAACCACACTTTGGCCAGCTACCCCTCTTCAGAAGAGGATATGAGTTGGGAAAACCACCCTGATCTCTTGGTTCCTCCATATGAGACTTAAAAACCTGTACTGAAGCCCTCCTCTCACCCCTTCCCATTTAGCACCCTACAGCCTTTTCTTGCACTGCCTGGACTACTGTCATTTGTCGTCACTTTTTCATGCCAGGCGGGGTGATTTGGACCTGCCCAGACTGTGGTTGCTGAACATCTCCACCAGCCTTGAACCTCCCAAGCTCTGCTGCTGGCAGAGCTGCTCTTTGAGGAGTCAGGTTCAAGTGCCCCCGGTGGGAGAGTGCCCTGCTGGAAGTGCCCTTCTGAGCTGACTCACAAAAACGCTGCTTGCAATTTGTTCATGTATCTCTGTCCGGGGGCTCTCTATGCAAAGCCTGGAAGGCTGATATTTGCTGTCTGTTGCTTCAAAGCCACTTAAGCCAGCGAAACTGCACCTGCAACCAGGCCGATTTTAGCTTAATGCATTTCTGGAATATGTTTTAGTCTACAACAATAACGTAGCCCTCCAGGAACAATATGCCGTCTTGTGGGTAACACTGCTCATTTGCCTGAATGTCATCTGACACAGTCAATTTGGATCAGGTCTTGGATATCTCCATGGTAAAGTATTTTTCAGTGTTTCTGAAGAGTAACAGCCATGTAGCACAGCCTGAGAGAGCCTTCAAGATGATAACTAATGCACCACAGCCAAATTTATCTTTTACTATGCCTATAACAGTCAGAAGCTCTCCTCTCTAGATAATACTAGCCCCTTACTGAAATTGGCATTCTGTATGCAGTGCCAGGTTTTCGGTTTTTGCTTATGCTCGGATACCCAAAGTAATTCCAGTCAGTCCAATACAGGAGCCAGCATAGCAAATGTTTTCACACACACTTGAGGCAAGTGAAATGCATCTGAGACTGTTTGAAAACATAAAACTGACCATCACCTTCCATCTGATGAAAACAGCACAATTATTTCTAACATAGAATTTTACAAAGAAAGCAATTCTGTCAGATAAGCAATATCACAAAAACTTCAAATTAAAATTCTAGATAAACATGCAACAGCTGTAATTCAAAGATAATTTACAGAGAGAATCCTGTTAATGTTCTACTTAAGAAAGCAACGCCATTTATAGATAAATGCTTAACATTAAAAATAACTGCAACTCTAGACCAACTTCTCACACACAGGAGTTATTTAAGAAAATGAGGTCTTCTCAAATTCTTGGACTTCCCAGCACTAAGAACTCAACCCAGAAAGTAGTGTTTATGTATCTATGTCCAAATAATCCTCAGAATCACGACCTACCTCTATTGTCATTTCCCCAAAGTGTAAACCAGTCTGTGTTATTTCTGCATTCCTTCCCCTTCTCCTACCACTTCCGACACCTGGACTCCACAATGAAAACCTGACACTGCAGGGTTAGATGAGAACTAGCGCTAAGGCAGAGTGTGAATACATGGGGGGGTGTGGGTAAAACCACACCAACTTGGACTGCCCTCCATGGCTGTAGAACAATCTGCTTGGGCTAGTGTGCATGAATACCTTCAGCCTGCATAAGGCAACACTTGGCCTCAACAACTTGAAGATCCACTGAGAATTAGGGGAAAAGTGAGGATGAACACGGAAATCTTTTCTAGTGATTAGTTAATGTGGGGACAGGAGACTGGGGTCCAGTCTCTGTTCTAAGGGTGGTTTATTCATTTAATCCAACGAGCATGCTGCATGACAAACACCGAGACAGAACTCTTCTGCTAGGGATCCTTATTGCCCGAGTTGCACTACAATGCACGTGATCACCTAATAAAAGCTGCTGTTGAAAAGCAGCAGCAGCCTTAATCTTTAAGGGCTCCACTATTACACACTGAAGATAGATAGATAGATTGATTAGTTGATAGAAAAAAGACATTTTTTAAATCTAAGAGAGGATATTCCAGGTTGGGGGGCTGTATATCCATTTTTAGAAAAGAACAACTGTCATACATATTTAGAGCATTTATATCTAGCGAGCAGCATGATGACTTCTGCTTCTTCTGCCTGGCGGAAGGTAACTACTGGTTAGACAGCCCAATTGTAGCAAGTATGGTCTATGAATAAGCCTCTACTCTGCAATTTCATTTTTCTGTGAAAAGGAAGATTATTTGTGTGGGTTTAGCTCATCTGTTGGTTTTATAAAGTCATTATGAAATCTGTCAGGTCATCTACACTCATCTTTTTCAGGAATAATGCTGTAACACTACTGACATGACTTTTTTCAAGGAGCAACATAGATGTAGTACTCCTCTTTGCGGTATTAATCTTTTTGAAAGCTGTCAGGCTTTTAAGTACTGTGAAAACTGCTGTTTTCGAGCTGTGTCATCTCCTTTCTTTTTCAACTTGGATTTAAGAGCAGCTTTCTCAACACAGCAGACCAGTTCTTTTGCCTTTATTTTGCGTCGGCAGTTTGCAAGGTAGCCTGGTGATATAAGCAATCTCACTTATTTCAAAGACAGCAAATCTGTACGCAGCACTGTTGGTTTCGTTTGGTGATTGAATGAATAGAACAACAGCTGAATGCAAACAAGATCCCTCTTTTAAGCATGTTTTGTTATAAACCAAAGATTTCATGACGTGAAAACTTAAATCTCATCTTAAATCAAGGGACTATCACATGGTCACTCCACTTTCGCTTCTCCTTTAGCCAGATCTCATTTCCTCCCATGCACAACCACCACAGTATCTCCCCCATTCTCCGCAGTTGCTTAATATCCAGTAACCAAAAGCAATAAAAAAATCACACAAAAAATAACCCTTCAGGCCAGTTTTGGGGTAGCTTTAAGCTGCCTTTCATGCAATAAAGGCTTTGGCCTTTTTGAGGATTTAATCACTTGTTTAGCTTCGCTCTGCACTTCATTGCTAGTCTTCCATCTGTTCCATTACTCTCAACTGGAAGGGAGACAAGCCAGCACTACATAAGCCGGCAGGGCTCCCAGGGCCTGTTCCCAGGAAAAAAAAAAAAAGAAGTACAAAACATTACACTTTGAGAAGTCACCAATAATTCTGTCCTACATCACTAGTCCACCAAGACCCTTGCAAATTTGGATCTGAACCCTTTTCAAAAACACATTCATGTATATACTAAACCTCTTTAGTCTACTTTTCCATACGGTGTGATTCAAATAAATGTCTTGGTCTTTTGACAACAAACAGAAACAAAAGTATCAGAGCCTTTTCTAGATCTCAGCTGGAGCCCAGGACTGAGTGCTATGAACAAAGCCTGCTGTAGAGACAATTAGCTCTACTTAGTAGGAGTCAAGCATCTAAATAAAGACTTGAACTTTGATGCCTCAGTTCCCAGATGTAAAATGAGGAAACGGTATCAGTGAGAAGCTGGAGAAAGCGCCAAGGAAAACACTGTGCAAGGGGAAAGTACTGCAGCCTGGGAGCATAATTTCCTGACCTGATGCACTTTGAAAAAAACATAGCTCTGCAGCTCCAAGACAGGCTTTGTTTTCCCATATAACCTCGAATATTCCCAAACAATTTAGACCTTAGTCATCATAATGTAGTTGTCTGTTGGCCCCATGGCCTGTGGGTTGACTCCAGCCCACTCAACACTCCTAATCCAGCCTCCCTTTCCCTGGACAATATGCTTGGGTAGCGTAACCATTGCCGTGCAGCAGGAGCCTTCCTGCTCTTGTCTCCCTGATTTCTCTCAGATAAGCCGAGAGGCTTGTCCAGGATATGCTGGGGAGAGACTGTGATGGAAGGGAGAGAGATGGAGGACAGAAGCTTCAGGCAAGTTGGGGGAATTTGAATCTAGACCCTGTGGCTGCCTATATTGAACCACCCTCATAAGACATGTGACCCTTGGTTAAATGAAACAGAGACAAAATTGTTATGCAACCAATATATCAGGGTGACATTCCGAATTAGACACAAGCTGAGAGCAACAGCATTGTATATTAAATAAAGCTTGCACAAATAAGGCCTATACAGTAGTGCACACAGCAAGGGAATAATGCTATTTCAAGTGTATCCAGTGCCAGAGGCAGTCCAGCGAGATGGACTGTAAGCCCCAGGCTAGCTCCGCCTGCAATAATCTACAGGGTTGACTCTGTGACAGATTGAAATGCAGTGTTTATGCAACTAAATCTTGTTCTAATCTATTAGTTTATGTAACCTTTGCTCATGGACATACTGACTCATGGGTCTCAGGAATCTAAAGAAAATCTCCTTTTTTAACTCTCTCCCATCCTTCAGTGCCTGGTTGCCAAATAAACAAATAGGTCGCCAGAGATTTTGTTCATTCTCTCTGAGGAAAAAATACATTGATAAGGGAAAACTAGATATCATATAAAGCCCTGAAAACCAGTGTACTCCTCCATACATACAACCAAAGTTACATAGTGAGCTGGCTGATGGTAGGCAGCTGCCCTTCAGGTTAGCATTTCAAACCACAGAACATACCATTTGAGCCCCAGGCTGGGAAAGGGACAGGAATTGTTTACTTAGCTCCTAGGGAAAAAATATTGCTTGCTAGCATTGAGACAGTACCTTTCCCAGTAAAGCAAGGCAACAATATCTGTGGGAATGACACTGATTCCTTTTAGCTTGAAAAATTTACTTTCACCCTTCTTGTATTTCTTGCACATCCTGGAACATTTTCACATACAGTTTAAGCGAGGAGCTAACAGCAGTGTGTGGCATTCCTGCTGCAGCTGTTATAGTTCTAGTGACTACTACATGAAGTGTGCCCACATCACCTTATTTTGGCCCTTTCTGGCTAGGCTCTTCCCTAGATTTGTGAAAGGATTTGAGTCAAGATGAACTCTTTTGGGGTTTGGGGGTTGTGGTTTTGTGGGGTAGTTTGTTTTTTGTTTTTTTGTGGGTTTTTTGGTTTTTGTTTTTTTTTGTTTTTTGTTTTTCTTTTCTGCCAATCAAATAGAATCATAAAATCATCAGGTTGGAAGAGACCTCTGAGATCATCAAGTCCGACCGTTGACCTAATACCATCGTGCCCACTAAACCGTGTCCCAAAGTGCCACATCTACGTGTGTTTTGAACACCTCCAGGGATGGTGACTCCACCACTTCCCTGGGCAGCCTTTCAGTAAAGAATTTTTTCCTAATGTCCAATCTAAACCTCCCCTGGTGCAACTTGAGGCCATTTCCTTTTTCCTATCGCTCGTCACTTGGGAGAAGAGACTGACCCCCACCTCACTACAACCTCTTCTCAGGTAGCTGTAGAGAGCAGTAAGGTCTCCCCTCAGCCTCTTCTCCAGACTAAACAACCCCGGTTCCCTCAGCCGTTCCTCATCAGACCTGTTCTCCAGGCCCTTCACCAGCTGCGTTGCCCTTCTCTGTACCCTCTCCAGCACCTCAGCGTCTTTCTTGTAGCGAGGTACCCAAAACTGCACACAGTGCCCGAGGTGCGGCCTCACGATCGCTTCCCCATAGTTACTTGGAGACAAGCCTCGCCGCGCCTGGTGCGTTGGGAGAGGCCGCGGTACACCGTCAGCGCTGGGCAGACGCCGCCCGGCGGGTGCGGGCCGCCCCGCCCCCGCTCCCACAGCGCCGCGGGAACGGGCAGGGCCCCGCCCGCCACCCCGGGCCGCGCTCCGGCGGAACGGCACGGCACGGCCAGCAGGCGGCGCAGGAGGCGGCCCCGCGCGGCGCCTGGCGGCGGGAGGCCAGCAGGGGGCGCCTGGCCCGCCGCCCGCCCGGGAGGGGGCGGCCTGCGCCGGGCGGGGCGCAGCCTCTGGGCTGGGACGCACGGGTCGGCATCGGCAGAGCAGCCGCCGGGTTAGACCAGGCAGATCTGCACCTCCAGCAGCTCAACCCAGTTGCACACGCTCCCAAAAACAAACACCAACTCTTGCTCTCCGTTAAAAGCTTGCAGTCTGTCAGGCCGTACCAATTAGGGCGATATTACCCATGGTGTAACTGCCATGCCATATATATGATCTTGTGCTTTCCTGCACTTCACCCAGATCTTAAGGTGCGCTCCTGCCTACAGATCCACCTTCCCGCTCAGCAATTCCTTCCCGTGTGCCCTAGGGTGCTCATATCTTATTTACATCGTGTCCGGCCTAAATCCATTACCTGTTCCAGAGGGAGTGAAAGCTAGGAAATACCACCTGAAATAAAAACTAGCCTTGCCTTAGAGCAGTGCTTGTTGTTCACCACTACAGCTGTGTGAACAGGGCGACCTGCATGTATACATAAGTAATCTTGCAAGGCCGTGTCAAAGTTACAAAGTTTAAATCACTGTTACCCAAGGCTAAGTAGTGTACAACACCAGAGCAAAAAAAGACAGGTATTGCCCCCAAAAAGCTTTAGAGCCATGCAAGCCAGAGCTTTGCAGGTAATTTTCTCTGAAAAAAAAAAAATTAAAAAAAAAATAAATCTCTACAGGCCTTGTGCACACCATCGGTGAACTTGGAACTTATTAATAAAAGTAATTTTAAAGCAACAGCTGTCAACTTTCTTAATGGAATCTACACTGACAAAAGAACGCCACAACCATGAGAACAGGTTCCAGTAAAAGCAGATTTGGTATTTCTGAGATTCCTATTGTAAAACACAGGAAGGAAAAGTCAACTGAAAGGAATAAAAGTCCACATTTTCTACATTCTGTTTCATACAGGGGAAAAAAAGTCACTTTTAAGAGAATTTTTCGGTTTGCTCTATTGATTCACATCAAATCCCAACTTTGGACAGGAGGTGGTGCTATAGCTTGCGTAAATGCTATCGTTAGGCAACGCCAACAGTTAAAGCATATTAGAAGCAAAAGGAAAAGGTAAAAAAAAAGAGAAACATTCCTAGTTCTGTGGAAGAGCTGATATGCAGACTTTACGTATGTGTACTTCCATATCAGTAGGTATACTATACCGCTGCTGAAAAGATTTGTCAGAAAGCCCTAAAGAGAAAGCAAATGCATTTTGTGTTTGTGTCTGTCAGGGACTTCAAATACCTATCAAAACATGAGTATCAAAGCATGGAAAAAAATCTGTCTTGCATAGCACGCTCTGTGCAAGCTGGAGCGTTTTTCACGTGCCTAAGGCTCCATTAACCAGTTTTGTGCCAGAAGGAAACCGATGGGGCAGATACACTCAGGTGGAAGGTTTGCGCAGCTCCAGAGAGCATTCTGCCTGACTCTCCTTGAAGAACACCAAGGGTAGCTGAAGTGTCAGGGGTTTCACTGGGCTAAGAAGAAATACCAAAGCAGGAATCCAAACCCTTTAACTAGGTTAATGCTATCTCCTCCCCCCCTTTTCTTCTTTTGCTGTCTTTCTCCCTAGGCCTTTCTAAAGGCACCAAGCATGGCAGCTTAGAAGATTTTTCCTGTTGTCCATGTTGACCCTGTCTCTATCCCCATTTCATACCTGTAATTTTCCCGGGAGAGCTGTTGTGGATTGTACCCTGAGACACTCAAGAGTGCTAAAAGGCAACTACCCTCGACAGCAAAGCTGAGAGAAAACAACTCTGGCAGACTCATTCCCTTCTGGATACACTGACTCTCCCATTCCCACCTTTTCTTTTCAAAGGAAACTAACAAATTACTCCAAAGGATGAATCCAAAGGATATTTTATGACAGAGTTGACCTTTCCTTCACATTTTCTTTTCTGAAACAGTCTATTATCAGTAGCCTGCAAAAGCTAAGAACTAGATGTTAGTCCAAGGCCAACAGTGGATTGTGGGAGAAATCTTTATCTCGGTTACACAAGTGTGAATCTGGAGGAACTCCAGTTATTAAACAATCTATAAAATAAGGATAACAATAACTACTATTTCAAAAAGCTTTTGTGATGGTTAAGTACCAGTAATTAATGCTGGAGCAGAAATCAGGAGCCTGGGAATGAAAGGCACTATAGAAATTTTACGTACTTGTTATTTCTGCCATTCACAATTGTGCTTCTCAATGTAATCTGTTTGTTGTAGTTAGGGTGCCCATTAGTGCTCCCCGCAGACCCAGTTCTACTATGAACCTGACATTCACCAGTCTCAATAAAATTAGTCACGTTTTAACCGGAAAAAATGTCTATCTCTCTCTAGACACCATCCTAGATGAAGGTACCACCAATGTGAAAGTCAACATTCACAAATACAGGGAAGTAGGTGTGAAGGCAGAAGAACTTGAATACATTCCACTTAAAATGCCTGGATTTAAAGATCATTCTAGGGCTGCCAAATGGAATTAAATATTAAAAAAAAAAAAAAAAAAAAAGGAAGATAAAACTTCAAAAAATCCTTTAATTGAAAGGGATCTGTTGTAACTTTAAGATTATTAATAAATTAGGGCAGGGATTGGACTTTAGAGGGAAACTGTCAACTGAATTATGCCAGAATTACTTATCATTAGAAGGATCTACTCATGCTTGTGATTCTACAGCTATGTCTTCTTTAAGTATTTCTCTATCCTCTGTCATGGGGCGTTCCTACAAGCAGCATTAAGTAATCCCATGCAGCCAACTTGATTGTAAACAGAATGGTATAAAAGGTGCTGAGCAAATGTTTCCCAAAGATACCCAATTTAAAAAATGAGTACATTTCAATTTCACCCACTCTAGTGGAAAGTAGAAGAATATCATATGATAAATGATGCAAACGTGTTAAGTTGGTTTCTCATGAGCAGTGTGACAACACTGGTTTTAAATTAACACATTTTAGAAAACTGTTTTGTGACAGAATATTCTTTAGCTTGAGTGTTTTGACTTTTTAAATCCAGTCCTTAAGAGACTATAATCCATTTCCAACTTCTATTTTTCAGAGGGTTTAAGACCAACATTACAGCAGATTTTCGGGCTTACCTTTTCTACACATCTAGTCTAGTGACCACGTCTGCCTTTTCAGCAGCAGTTTCAGCTTTGGCAAAGCAAGGAGAAAGCCTCTACCTGAGCAGTCACAAAAATGGTATCATCATTTCAGCACCCAAACAAGACTAACCATCACCAAGGCAACAAAATCTCCTACAAGCAAAGTGCTGTCAGACATATACTGTAAAAACCACAGTATTTGGTATCTCCCCATATGATGAGCTATGCAATTTCATGAGAATGTATGTTTTGAAAAACATGATAGGAATGTGCCACCAGAGTTAGAAAAAACAGAACATGAAAGAAAACATACTTAAGAAATATGTATTACTATTTGAGGGCCTGACTCCTTACTTTTGTTGCTAATACTACAAAAATAATTCAAAAGTGGGCAGAATGCAGTATTCTTTACTCTGTATTCTAAACTAGGATGTCTTGGTGATTATCCTGAAGTATAGTAAATATAATTTTGTAGTTACAAATGGAATTTTTATGTGGGCTTCTAAAGGACAAGATTCTACTGTAAGAAGTGAGACCTTGATATGCATGCTGAAAAATGAATACATTATGTTAAAAAAAAATGCACCAGAAACTTAGAATATTTATAGTAGAATATCTAGGTCCACAAAACATTAAACTCACAGCTTGCTCTCAGCTGTTCCAGATAAACTTTCTCTGAGCAAACAAAATTAATCTTCAAATCCAGCACATGAGAAGCACAACTGAATAAATATTCACAGCATCAACTGAGAAGCAGAGAGCATGAATCGATCCTGGTCAAGGCTGGAATGGGCAGAATACATGTTTCTTAAGGCAATACTATATACTTGAAATGAACAAACTTGTTAAAAGGCCTAAACTTAGGCAGGTAGTCTCTTTGAACATTTCCAGGGTGCTCTCTGATACAATAGTGAAGTTACAGTATGTGAACAAGGGCAGATCAGCATTATCTTGCATTTGAACTTAGAGCTGGGCTTTTAAAACAATAAAGGAAATCATAGCAGCTTCTGGCTGGAAGCAATCAGGACCTTAATCAGACACACAGTGGGTGCTGAGAAACATCCTTCAACTGTTGCTTCTGGGCTCTCCTATGCTACATGCTGGAAGCAGACACATTCAGACATGTGGCAAGAAGTATTTGTATGTTTGGTTTATATTAAATAATTTTAGTTCCTTCAAGTGTGATAATGTATAGGATGAAACAGGCAAGCTGTAAAGAATTAAGGCTAGGAAGGACGTTAGTAATGAGTGATAAAGGGTAGTATAACTGTGTTCCTCATGTCCTGTAGTTATTTTGATTTCCAACTGGTGCGAGAACTCAGCACAGAAAGACTAGAGAACAGGAAGCTTGTGGTGCAGCACAGAATCAAATTTAAAGCTCCCTGCTTAGCGAATTCACCATTAATTCCTTCCATATGAACTTGGAGAGGGTGAGTTCTGCCTCTCCAGGCTCACCCCATCCCATGCACTGACTCACTGAAACAAGAGCTGAATCAGCAGATAGTTACTGCTTCCCAGGCGTACACCCTTCACACTCCTCTACACACAGAGAGCAGCTTGGATGTGAGATAGTGCATCTGTCTAGGATCGTTTTAGTTGTAAAGCAGACAGATGTTTAAAGCAACTTTACCACTCCTCAGACATGAAAGTGAGCTCAAGTGAGAACACTGTAATAGAAAGCAGACAGCTGTTGGTCTTGCCACACAACACAAAACTTTCACTTGTCTCAAACTTGCTTATAGACATTAGCCTGACGAGCACAAAGCTGCTGAGCAAAAAATCTATGCTTCAATATTACTACTAATTCAACATAGAAATAAGAATAGCAAAAGCATTGACTATGCAATATTTATTTAATAGCTAACTATGTGGAATGTGCAAAATTGAAATATATGGAGTTTTTGTTTTAGGGTAAAAAAGATCTAAATACTTTCTTACTTAGGGAGGACTCAAAAATTAATAGAAAAAGCTAAACCACACTACATCTACAGCAGGACGTTTTAAATGCAATTAAAATAACTCTGATACTCTGCAGAAACAGATGATATTTCATTAGAATCCTACTGGTTTAATTCTTAAGCATTTCTTAGGCTTTTATATTCAAAGGCACTACGCAAAAGCAAATTTAACACCAGTTCTTGTCATACTGGCTGAGAAAGAAGTAAACATCAGCTGGCAAGAAGAAGTCAAGGTGAATAATTTTGTTTCTGAACTCTGCACGAGTGATTTTGTTAGTTAAGATCTGTTTGGTTATATTTATTACACACTCAAATACACTTCTAAATACAAATAGGAAAAGCTGTAGTCGCAGTTGCTTAAGTAGACTGTGTTCCTTGTGCTTATGCATTTTGTTAAAAGCTTGGAACAAGTGTGTGCGACTTTCCCGCCCACCCGGCTTTGCAGAATTAAGCTAAACCCAAAGTTTTCTTCCGAGCATATCTGTAGTTTCCGAAGTTATCTCACACAGCCGATGTCGCACAGGTTTTTCCAGGGCTGACGGAAAGTTTTCCTGGCGCAGCGGCCCCTTCTCTGCCTATTCCCAGCCCTCCCTCCCCCGCCGCGGGCTGCCAGGGAAGGCTGGGGCCGCTTCCCGGGATGTCCCGTCCCGTCGCACCCAGAACCCGCTCCGTGTTTCAGCCGCCCCGTGTGCGGCCCGGGAGGCCGCGGGGGCGGGCCGGGGAGGGGCTGCCGGCCGTTAAATAGCTGGGGGCGGTGGCTGGTGCACGGCCGGCAGCCCGGGCCCGGCGGTGGAGCGGCCGCGGGAGCGGTGCCGTGGCGGCGGGAGCCCTGCCCTGCCCGGTAAGTGCGGGGGGCCGCGGGGCAGGAGGGCGGGCTGGGCTCCGCTCCGCTCGGGTCCTCCGCTCGCCCCCGAACCGGGCACCAGGCGGGCCGCGGTTTTTTGCGCTGCCCCGCCCGCAAAGGGCAGGGCTGGGTGCGGAGTGAGCTCCAACCTGCCTCCGCGCTTGCGGGGCCGGGCAGCCCCCGGGCCCGTGGGGCGCCCGCGGTCCCTGCCCCGCGCCCGGAGCCCTTTGCTGCCAGGGGAGAGCTGGGCTCCGGGACAGGCACGGCCCGGGCGAAGGCTTACCCCTGCCCCGAGGGGTCTGGTTTGTACTGCAAGTGTTAATAGATCCGAGTCTTGATAGAGGGGTGAACGCTTTTGACGGAGAACGGGCGGGTCAGAACTCCAAAAGGCTTACTGCAGAGTTTAAGAAAAGCTTATTAGAAGCTTTTCATCAGACACGAAGCAAAAAGGGATCCAAGTCCAAGGAGACCAGTGATGACCATCAACGTTTCTCTGTGCTAGGAAAAACCTGGTATCTATCAACAGTGGACAGGCTCCCAGCACAGGCCACTTGGAGATGAAGTGGTCCAGCAGGTCACTTCCATTGCCAGCTGCCATGATCCTGTACCACGACAGAATACATCGCATCAATTTCTCATGATGACAGGTAGTTATTTAAAAAGATACCTGTTTTCTCCCTGCACACAGCAGATTCAATTTGTTTCAGTGGTTGATTTTGTGACTAGTGCTATATTGTGCTCTAAGCTATGGGTTCTGTTGCTGATCTCATTGGATAAGATAGACTAAAAAATGAACTAAATCCTCTTTACCCTCATTAAATCATAGATAAAGCATTACTGAAATGGGTAAAACTTTACCTTATATCTACCACTGTAAAAATAAAAAGCAGAATTTGAGCCAATGGCAGCAGGTGAGTCACAAATACTTAACAGCATTCTGCAGTGAACAAATTCAATACATTAAACTCATTAACAAAGAGATTGGAAACTCATTCTCTTACTCCAAAATCAATGCACAGCTGCTGTACTACATACTGCATTACAGCACACCTCAGCTTACTGTCCCTAAGGATAAAGGGTGACGAACTGGTTGCAGGGGAACACAGGACTGCTGCTGAGAGCATTGAAGACTTGCAAATGGAGAGGACAAGTTAAATGGAGTCCTGTTGAGCTTGCTTGAAATTTTAACCTTTAAGATACCTGTGTCAGACAGTAAAACCACCAGCCATATAAATGTTTGTATTGCTGATAGCACACCTGTATGAAGTGAACCATTAATTTCTATTACATTCACGGGCATTGAATGAAAGCATTTTTTCTGCATCTGGCCTTCTAAGCTGTAATAAAATGGCAATCTATCTGAAGACATACTTGAAACAAAGAGTAACAAACACACAAAATTTCCCTGCTCAGGGCTGCATTTGTTATGCATTTCCTCATACTGTGTGTTCTTATGGAGGAAAAATACATTATCAGTATAGCACAACCAGACTTGTCTCTGTGTTAATGCATACCAAATAGGTACTTGTTTCCTGTTCCCCAGAATAAGTCTTGTACTAATAACCTGGCTAAATGTTGAAACCTATTCAACCCACCTACTGGTTGTGAAGACAGCAAAGTGCCTGTGGTATAGCCATGAGCAGGGTGGTTGCTCCGTGGTGCTGGGAGATGCGAGTGATTATAAGATTATAGCAGAGAGCTAAAGCAACACACCTGGAGGGGAGCTGCAAAAATAAGTTGGCTCCTATGATGGTACCAAATGCAGGAAAATGAGATAGGATCAGATAAAGGCCTTGGAGGCACTATGGCCAGGTTAATTTTCTAGCACAAGGTATTTACATAAGTGTTCTGTAGCTGAAGGACATTTCATACCACTTATTGCAACATGGCAACCGTGAAAAAAGGGCAGCAGTACATGTATTTGCAACTCCCTTCCTATACGCTTTATCGCTCTAATCAATAAATGGTATCAAATTAGTTTTTAATTCTTACTCAAAACTACCAATAGTGTAGAATGATTATTTTGTACTCTTATTGTCTTTATTTATTTGTACCATCGTATAGAGGTGGGTAACTGCAAGGTATCTACCAAGAACAGACAGGTAGAAAGGAAAAAGGAATAAAGCATAAATCATAGTTATCTCTACCTAAAAGCAGAGAAGAGGAAAAGAAGTCAGTACCGATTGTGAGAGAACATCAGGTCACTTTGTTGGTTCAGTTTCAGGGAAGACCCTGAGAACTGGCAGTACACAGTACTCGAGGGGATCCTGAGCTGCCTCTCATGGCTGCGGAGTGGAAGATAATTCTGCAGTTTGGGCTCATTTTCAGACAGAAGATATTCTGGGAGGATCAATTCTCAGTCTCAATGCACCAGTGCTAATTTAGGGGTAGGCCAAGACAGGTTGGATATATGGTACAGGGCAGAAGTGGTCTTCCTAGCCTTTTGCTATAGCACACTTAGCAAATGTGAGAAAACCATGAACTTAGCTCGTTATCAATTGTCTACTCTTGGTCTAGTGAGAAATTCTCACAACACAATTCCTCATATTAAAGACATTTATTAAGTTTTATTACAAGATTTGTTTTTATCTGAAGTAATCAAGATTCAGGAAACAGTGTTTAGTGGATAATTAAATTTTACTTTACAGATCAGGAAACACATGCATCCTTAGAAAGAAACAAACCCAGAGCTTTGCTTTGTTCTTTGTGCCAGGATCTAGCCTCAATTCAACATAGATGAATAGTGGGAAGAAGAGACAAAACCAAAATAATGGTACCTTTTGTATTAGGTGCTCCCGGGTTTTCTGCTGTTATGAAAGTTCTAGCACTTCTGCCATGCTAAGGTAAATGCTTACGCTAATCTAAAGTAGGAGCCCAAACTACTCTTTGGGTTTTGTTTTTTACCCTGTCTATAGTCTCTCACATTGGCGGTCATTGCCAGCATATCTGAACGCTTGCTAATCTCTCACTGCTGATGCTATACGTCTTCAGGTGTTGCATCATGCTACAACCAAAGACAAAAATGTGCATGTCAGTGGAATATTTAGGTTAAAAATAATTTCAGAATGTAAATAAAATACATTTGTCAGTTCTAATATTTCTGTCTGCCCTCAAAATGCACATAACTTTGATCCTTCTATGATGGCTTATGGGCTTCTATGTTTGAACAGAGCAAGCATTTGTTGTTGCTGGCGGTATAATAGGAGGGATCCTTTTATTTGTTCTCATTGGAAAAACTGCATACCTGCTCTGGAAGAAATTTTGCTGCCTCCTTTCTTATGAAAAGCTTACCAGTCCTGTCAAAATGACAAATGCAAATGCCATTTTTCAGGATCAGTCAACTTCTGAAATTCAACTAAAAAGTGCAAGGTACATTTTTTTGGTTTTTTTTGTTTTTTAAAGCATACGCTATTCATAATTTATTTCAATTTGTAAAATGTCAAATGAGGGGGTTATCTAAATATATGCATGTACAGAAATAAATGAGACCCCTAAATTATATGAAAGCATCAGTCATGTTCTGTTTTGTTCCTTTAGGAAAATAATATTTTGTTTAACTGTGAATGCAATAATTATTTCTGATTTATGTAAACAAGAGAGTACATTCAAGTGTAATTGGTGCATGGATAGCTTTATGTGTTATCTAGACAAATTCAGCCTATGTTCCAGAGTCATGCCTGTTGGTCTCATAATAAGCATCTGAGAACCAAACAACAGGACTTCAGTTCAGAAAGGAGACTCTCTTGGAAAGTTAGTTACTGCAGGGCTTTGGGGCTCTAAAAGAAGCAGCTGCAGTTAATTCATCCTTTCCTCTGACAGATCAATTCTAAAGGAGAAGAAAGGGAAAAAGGGAGGGATCTGTCTGAAGAAGTAAGATCTGATGTCCCTTGTTGGACCTTTAGGCATTACACAAATAAAATGGCTACTTATCTTTTGTACCTATGTATCTCCATAGAATTTTTACAAAATTGTGAGATAAGAACAGTAAATTTATTACTTTATCAAGTTTGGTTTCCATATTTAAACTAGAAGAGTCAGTAGCTGCTGTTGTCTTGAGCAGATCCAGAAGTGTTCCATTTATTGTTCCACCAACACTGCATGGGAGAGACTGGGTTAACCTGACAAACAAGGAACACATTCAGGAAGACAGTGACCCCTACATGATTCCTCAGTCTGGGCCACGGTCATCATTTCATTCTTTGGGTACGGCATTGCAAAAATGGAACTCTTTAAGGGTAACCTCCTTATTCTGAAGCATGTTTATTGGGGGCATATCAGGTGCACTATTACACAGTACAAGCCCTAAACACTATACGGGTTTTTTATGTATATAGGAATTGGGCCAGAGTGTAGCCATTCTGGTCCCACTCCTTTGGGACCTTGCCCATATGGCAGACAAAGCAATCTCTCCTCCTGTGTAAAGGCACAACATGAGTGTGACTCAGGATATGTCTGATTATTGTCCCCAGAAACAGCAGATTGCAACAACAAATACCTAAAACTAAGGTACAGTCACAGGAATAAAAGAAATGAAAAGTGGTGCAGCCTACAACTACTCCAAATTTGTGGGAAAAGGAATTAAAATTCCAAGTTTATGCAAAAATGGATTGTTAATAAGGAGATTAATCTGATTTCTCCTGATAGAGCAGTGGTAATAAAAATGCCTGCTACGGTCTTGAGACTAATCTAAGGGTGCTTGTTCTTTTATTTCATGAAGCTGGAGCTTATGTTGTAGGGACCATTAACCCAGAGCTGTACAAGTTTCCTGAAGACAAAAGTGAGACAGACTTTCCTGAGGGCAACATTGGCCGCCTCTGGTTCTCCATAGAATACGAGCAAGAGTCAGAAAAGCTCCTCGTCTCATTGATCAAAGTCAGAAAGCTACAGCCTCCTGCTGATTCCTGTAGTCCATTTGTGAAAATCTACTTGCTGCCAGATGAAAGAAGCTACTTGCAGTCCAAAACAAAACGGAAAACCCTTAACCCACAGTTTGATGAAAACTTTGTTTTTCAGGTACTTTTCCTTTTGATGAAGCAGAGTTTTGGTTGCAAATATTGACCTGTCAAACTACAGTACATGATTTGTGAAAATTAATTTTCTACAGACTTCTACCACGATACAAGTTGTTCCCAGTGGAGATAGGATTTATTAATTACTGGGGCTTCTGGAGATCCTGGGCCACTGAAGTCCGTGGCTCCAGAACTGATCTTACTTGTGTTCTGCACCAAAGCTGCTGATTCCAGAACTTGCCCTGGGAATGATGAAAACTCCAGTCTGAACTATGACTGAGCAGTTCAGCCCAGCAGCTCTAGAAGTCCAGAAGCAACCAATTCTGAGCTAATGCTTTTATGGCTTTTAGTTTCTTTGCTGTGGAGGTAGGCTAGAAACTAAACTCGTGAGGTATCTGGTATGCTATTTGTATAGTGCTGTAAAGCTAGGAGCTTGGCTCCCTATGCCAAGGGGCTTTCAGCAGGTGTGACAAGACAAAAGTCTTTAAAACCAAAAAACTTGTTGTTTCAGAGAACTGAAAAATGAATGTTTACAGATTTCTAAACATTTGTGTCTGGAAGTAAATGCATCATAAAACACTTTATCTGCATGAGTTGAAAAACTGCCAGATAACTTCACATTTTTCAAATGAACTCATCCTGTTTTAGGTTGGATATTCAGACTCCTGCATAGCTGAAACCTTAGGCAAATTATGAAAGTGGACTTCAAACAATCAAAGGAAATCTCTATCTACTGTTAACACACTTTGAAAAATTCTTCCTTTGAAGTCATCCTAGAGTATATTAATAATTATAAAATATCTGACACTTCTCTAATCTTCCTTTTCCTGCACAGGTCTCCAGTAAAACATTGCTCCAAAGGACTCTGAAATTTTTGGTTTATCATGTCGATAAACAGAAGAAACATAATCTCCTAGGCCAAGTTGTCTTCCCACTGAAAAATGAAACATTAACTGATGACAACAAAGTATTCATATGGCGAGATCTGGAGAAAGAAAACTTGGAGGTATGTGATACCAGGCTGCTTGGCATTATGGAACATCTGTCATCTTACAAGTCTTGGAGGGGTACAGCTGAAGAAGTATGTTGTATCAAATGCAAAAGGATTTGATAAACATTTGGAATCAAAATGCTCATCTTACCAACCTCCAGATCCATAGCTGTTGTACAGGGATTATCCAGCTGCTCAGAAACAGGAGATAGTTAGATGAGAAAGCACCTTTTGTTACTTGCTTCTGTTTTGAATTAGTAAGATCAGAACAAAGCAGAAGAGGCAAGGAAATAGGCATCACCTGGAAGAGACAGTAATTCAGAGGTTCAGGAAGGCTGATTAATTGGTTCATCAAATGTCACAACAGCATAAATAAAGCCATTACAATTCACTCACATGGTGGCAGAAACCACTAGGTTAAGGAACTCCACCCCCCCACCCCCCAGTTGGTCTGTGTGGACTGAGGTTTTTTGGATATATTCGACAAGTGTTCTTCTGCTTCCAAAGCTTCCTTCAGAGTATGGCGATATCCAGTTCTCCCTCAGCTACAATGACTACCTGGGCCGTCTCACTGTAGTGGTTCTGAGGGCGAGGGGATTAAAGCTCCAGGAGGAGAGCCATGCTGTCAGTAAGTATGATTTCCTCTCTGCTGTCAGCTCGAGAATTCCTGTTTTAATTTGCCCCTTCCTCATCTGTCCACCCAGGCTTGTGCTGAGTGACTCTGAAAAGAACAAATAAACATCCACGTGATTTAATTTGAGTGGAAACAAGTCATACATTGTTACTGGGATAATTAGATTTTGATAGCTCAGTTCTGCTATGTTTTGGGTTTGTTCATAATAAATGGTTTGTCTCATGTTATCAGTAGCAATTTTTTTTCTCCTGCTTTAATACAGGAGAAATAGCCCTTTGCTGCACTCCAATCCAGAGAAGAGGGATATTGGCATTAACAGAGTGGCCCCAAGGCAAAAGCCCAGAGGTAACAGCTGCAGGACAACTGCTTATGCTGAACAGCTGTCCTAGGGGGGAACAGAACTGGGAAAAAAATTCCCATTTTAAAAAGCCTGGCTCTTGTTCAAAGGTCCAAGGTGTGGTGTCACAATTTTTGTCCCTTACTATATACAATGGGGATGTCCTTGGCCTATTACCTCAATGCTGTTTAAAATCTAAACACTCAAAGCAAAAAATAGATGGAAGAACCAAACTTACATTTGAATTTGTAGTGATTTTTTTGAAGGGCTTTGAAACTAAACAATGTAAACAAAATACACCAGCAGTTAAAAGGAATGGAGGTTTAGTTCTCTATATACACACATCAACTATGAAGTTTTTTGAGGTTTCTTTGAGTGGGCTGTTATCAGGATTTTAACTTTAGAGATGACGGCCTCTGAGTAAATTTACATTCATAATGTTAGAGATTAATTTGCTCTGTTTAGGGTAAAACTCATAAATGAAGAAATGCACAGTAAAATGATGAAAATATAGATGTTTCCCCTAAGCAGAATCATACCCTGTGCACTTGTTAAAAATATATTACAGAGTGTATTAGTTTTAGAAAGCAAATAACCAAGAAAAGGACAGCCAGAAAAAATATGACTGGTTCGTGGCAGATAAACAAAGTAGCATAATGAACTAAGAGCAAATGTTCTAGTTTTTCATCATCTCAATAGCTTTATGAGAGAGGAAGAACACAGTTCTTAATACATCATGTCTCTGCCTGCAGGTTGTTGTTAAGTTCTGTAGCACCCAGCACCAGAACTCTGTGTTTCTTTCTACAAATTTAATGTTAATCTGCCATGTTATTTTTGTACTGGTATACTTGAGGTTATCATAAGGAAGAGTCACAGGCACGCTCTGGAAGGAAGGGCTGCCCAAAGGCAATTCTCCAGAATATATTACTAAGGAAAAAAAAAAGGAAAATAAATCAGGTGTTATTTCCTTTGATAATGCCCTTCAAGTATGATTTAGGGCCCACAGATTCTCTGGCAAATCCTGAAGAAACAGGAATATGAAGTTTTCTATATTAACAGGGATTAGTGAACATTAATCTTTCATGGAAGATATGCAGTATAATACAGGAGACATTTTTAGATGCAAATTACTGAATTAATGTATTAAGAAGTAATAAGAAAGTAATGAAAAGTCAGACTTTGTGCAAGTACTTTACATAGTAACTCTTTCCACATATAGCGCTCAGACAGCAGCTCTGTCAAAAACCAGTCTGTTCTGATAATCCTGCACCCTCTGAAACAGTAATGAGAGCCTACAGGATCTGTGGAAATAACAAGACAGGCATTAGGAATCTGTCAATGCTGTCTCAGTCCTGACATTTCTAATCATTTTTGCTATACAGATAACTGAATAGCAGGGAGTAATAAACACAATAGCAGCATGGAATCTATTACTGCTTCACTGGAAAAGAACAACTCTTTAGTTATCAATTAAGATGAAATTTCTACATGCTTGTCACTAAATTTTGTAGAAGGGTAGGGAAGAATGGAAGATTTCAGGCTGCTTTGGATCTTATTGTCAAAGATCTACTGAATAAGACCACAATGCAATACAAGTCCCTTCAGGAAGCAAAGCAAAATATCTTGTTATTCTTGTGTGTGTCATGTGTCACACACCAGCAGCCCCCCCCCCTCCCCTTTTGTAATATTTTCTAGAAAAAAGAGCAAAGATCACTTCTTCAAATTTTCTACAGAAACCCTTCCCTCAGGACTAGAAGCCATTAGTAAAACCTTTTGTTTAAGGATTCTTCTTTGACTAGGAGAATCTGTTCCCCTGAAGCTTATCCAAGTGCAGGCTGCAGCTCTACAACAAACATGGCTCCTCCCTCACAAACTCCCTTGTGTTGAATCAAACTCATGTGATCAAATATATGAAATAAACTACTGACACAACAAACTAAGCCTTGAAAAAGTCTCCATCAGATGAAGGGATGGTACAGGAATAGTAGACCAAGGGTGCAGGGTAAGAATATGACTGCTCCTTTTAACAGCTCTTAAATTGGAAAGCGCACTGCAAAACTGGGCAAGTACTCTCTGCTTAATATCATGCATTGCCATGATGCCATGTATGCTTCATGAATCGTTCGTGATAGAATTTTATACTTAATATTGACTCCTGAAAGCAAGAAATTCCTTAAGCCTTTTCCCATCTGCCTCTGATGTATCTTCTTCTTGAATTTCTTTTTCTCCAAGGTGTGTATGTCAAGGTCTCACTAATGAACCATAATAAATTAATCAAAAGTAAAAAGACAGCAGCTGTTCTGGGATCTCCCAATCCAGTGTATAATGAAACCTTCAGTTTCAAGGCAGATCAGACAGAGCTGGATACAGCAAGCCTGAGTCTATCGGTGCTCCAGAGTATCAAGGGAGAAAGTAAGCTACAGAAATAATTACAGTTAAGATGTCATAAGTCTCTTACATATTTCAGACATATTTAAACCTGGGAGGAACTAATTCCTTTTCAGCAATAATCTGAAGCAATAAAAGATAAATAAGGTCTGGGGTATTTCCCAGGCTGTTTCTTTAAAATACAGAACAACTTATTTGCAGTATGTCTCTCAGAGGCTAAAGATAAATTTAATAGAAGTTGTGAATAAAATAATTATAGGCTAATCACTGTCAGTACCATGTGCCATTCTTTTGTTTCATTCTGGTATCCTAAGAACAAGCTTATGTAATTAATGCTCTTGAACACTTGTGTAATCGCCAGCTTCCAAAATTTTGAAGCCACTCGCTGTTCTTAACCAAATCTGAAAGAGGAATAGGAATCTTGAATCTCATAGCAATTCAAGCAGTGAGAAAGAAAGAAAAAGATGACAAGAAGGAAGGTGGAAGAAAACCTGATGCTTGAGGTCACCTCTTACTAGTTGTCAGAGAATCCATTAAGGAGTTCTGCTTCGAGAAACAAATCAGAATTCAGTATTTCCACTGCTGACAAGAACATCTTCCCAGAAGTACAAGTATGATCTCAATAATGAAACGTTAATACCCTCATTTGGATTCATATGCTCCTAAAAAAAAATCCTGTAGGTGAGATTTTGGTCAGGTGCTTTGGCTTTGAGGATTGACAAGAACTAGGATCAGTACTTGAGTCTTTCACCATTTTCACCTGCAGACAGCCAAACACTTTACGAACATTCTGAAGCCCATGTGAGGCAGGTTCAAATTAATTTTCCCCATCCACAGCTGAGAAGTTCAGGCATGAAGAAACAATCCACATATTGGCTGAGGGTGGTCAGTGGCAACCCACATATTGTGACTCCCAGCTGTCTCTGAATCTATTCTTTCCCAAGCTAGAACATCATATGAATCCCACTAAGGTTGCTGATGCCTAAAACTAGGGCACATTTCCACAGTACACTTGAGGTAGAGGGGCTGGGCAGATACAGAGCTGTGTGCCTAAAACTGATTCTAGTTTAGAGTGCAGGCAACAGGGTAGGTCTGAACTGACTAAACACCCTCTTACTGTGGTACCTTTTAATGCTGAATCTTAGCATGTAGAAACTATGGAATTAAAATCTAGAGTGAATTAATGAAAATTTTGGTTTAACCATAACTTTCAGAACACGCATTACTTTGAGAAATACAAGTTAATATTCTAATTTCAGTAAGGATTTCAGACAAGCACTCACAGGTGTTAATCACTAACTGCTTTCTTTTTTTCCCAGAAATACATCTACTAGGACATGTAGTAGTTGGGCCTTTCATGTACACCCGCAGCAAAGAACTAGAACACTGGAATGAAATGATCAGCAAGCCTAAGGAGCTGGTTAAACGATGGCATGCTCTCTGCCACAGCACGGATTAAAGAAAAACCCAAACAACCTTAAAATGGAAAAGCTCTCACTATCTTTCATAATCTAATGATAACAGGGACAAAATCTCTGACCATTTTACACTCCTAAGTAGACAAGAATAAAATAACTAAATTCTTTCCTTTCCCCTGGTAGGCTAGAACTGTCTTTCCTCTCTTCAAAATATGTTTCCAATTTAATTAACATGCAGCACAGTGAACAAAACAGGAAAACAAACATGGTCTCCCAGTATTAGTTATTTTGACTAGTAAATTCCATTCTTGATCGTGAGTTCTGGGCACAAATGATCATTCATCATGTGGACAGAACCCAAAATGACCTAAGAATTGTTGATGATACCGGGCCTAACTGTCCACTGCATTGCATCACCACAGACAGGGCAGCTTTGCCAAAAGGGAAGGAAGCCCAGTAAGCATGCCAGAACACACGAAGACCAAAAGATGCCGACAACTACATTTACAATTTGTTTAAAATAGCAGCATTATATTTAAAACCTCTTTTGAATATGAATGGTGGAAAGCACCGAGTGTTTACTGATCAAAACCTAGAAGCAGCTGTTCAAATCTGTCAGCATAGTGCATTTCTTGCAGTAATTCAGTTAGATGTTTTCAGCTGACCCCAATGTACAACACTTCATGTTGACACTAAGGGAGAAGCATAAAAGTCCTGAAGTCACAAATGATTGGAGGCTTGCAGAAGTACTGAGTAATACAAGGGACCTGTCCTGTCTGTATATATTTCTCCCTAAACTCATCTCCGCTGGAGACAGAGCACTGATTACAAGAACTTTGTGTTTGACCTAGTATGACCGTTCTTACACTGAAAATCCAAATAGCTTAAGCCCCCAGGACATACGTCTGTTTCAGTGGCGGAGTTTTCTTAAGTAAATTACTACTAATTCAGAGCAATTATTTTTAATCAAAATAAAATAAATGGGACATGCTTCTCTTCTTGAGTGTTCACCGAGGACCTGAACTCTGTACCTTTCATGCCATGCAGTCATAAGCCAAACACACAGACTACTGCAGCAAAACATTCTGTACTATGATTTTCCAAGAGGACCATAATCTCTGCAGCTGAAATACAGCCAACTTCCTTTCAAACAGGATACAATATTAATTAATCCAATATACTGAAAAAATGAGGCTTCTCTGGGGAGATGAGAACACTTTCCATTTTGATAATATTATCTAAAGGAAATACTATGAATGAGAATATATCTGAAAGGAATTGTATGATAACAAACTCCACTTCACCTGATCCCCCATTTGAAATGTTACATGGTACCCTCAGTCCATCTTGCTAACAGCACCACCGGATATAAGACAAGCCTAGACTCATTACATTTAACTGAATTTTACAAAATGTTCAACCCTCATATCTCTGTTAAATGGGTAATGGCAGCACCCCCAACCTCAAACAGCTGTTTTAAAGATTTACTCCTACAAAACCACTGAAAACCAATTTAATAGGCAACATGTTTGATCTGGGAAGGAACACATACAAACTCTGTATTACTACTAAACTATATTACTACAATAAATTATGTCCCTCTATGACATAAATCATACCAATAAACATTAAAGATCTTAAAAGTAAACTGTTAAGAATGTTTGACAGGTTTACTAGCTTGTGCAGAAAGATGCATGTAATGTACAGTGTCTATTAATATAAATACCTCTAAAGTGGGAAGTCACCTGTCTGATGACATACAGTACAGTCCAAGTAATGAAACAATGCATTGTACTAACATGGTCTTTTTAATTTGCGCTTCTTATACATTAAAGTACCAATACTTCCAGTTTGTGTGTTCAATAATTACAGCTAAAATAATGAAGAACTATATTTAAATGCACTTACCAATGTACTTCATAGAATCATGGAACGGTTTGGGTTGGAAGGGACCTTAAAGATCATCTGGTTCCAAAGCCCCTGCCACAGGCAGGGACACCTTCCACTAGACACTCATTTAATCCAAATGCTGAAATTGCTCTTCCCTTCAACATAGTTTTCCCTGGCCTTAAGAAATTCACATTCTAGAACCAGACACTACCAAGTAAAGCATAGTTAGGATCAGATATAAAAGGTGCTTCAGACCTCCCCCCAGGGTTATGGGTTAGGCCTATGTTACCCTGTTTTTGCCAGTTCACATGAAATTAAGAAGTGCTTTTACAGCGAGGTGAAATTCGGTCATTGCAAGTCTCTTGAATTCTCCTTTTGCAAAGCTGTGGTTTTCCATATTATCTTTAGCACAATTTATTAACAAAGTAAGTTTTCATTCTTGATCATCAGATGAGGACACTGCAATTAGTCTCTTCTGTGACTGCTTCTTCCCTTGTCCTAGGCTCGGCATTGTTGAAATTATCATTCCTCTACAGACTCTGCAGTGTTTCCTTTGTATAAGGGGCTACCTAGTTTCTTCTGGAGATTGTGTCCTGCCATTTGCACCTGATTTGCACACTGCAGAGTGCTGCTAGCATTCAGCATAGGTTTTGGTGTCACTGTGCTGTCTTTCTTGCACCGGTCTCTGGTGTCTTAGCACAGCAGGAAATTGATTTTGCTGGCATAAGATCAGCATTTCTATGTTCGCTGACAAAACTGTCAGAGATGTTTCATAGAGACAAAAATACTGTGGAATTATTTTAATCCCAAGATGGCTAAGGCTTAAGTCAAAAGACCAAGTTTGCTAGGAGAAGCAGAGCCACTCAAACTTGTTTGATCAATAGAATCTGACCAGATTGATCCATACACGAGAAAAATACAGAAATAAGGCAAGTGACCTTGTGAAACTTCAGCTGAGAATTCATTTCTTCAAAGTCATCCAATAATCCTTCAGATTGTCTCTTGCTGCCAGACTGATCAGAAACATTACTACCTTCCCCTTTATTGGTACACAAGAAAACACATGGCTTACACATAGCTCTAATCAACACTGTTACAAACCCAACAGTCCCCAACTGGTTTCACATGAGATACACAACAGGGTCCAAACTAGTACCAAGAATAATAAAATTGTAAGTAGCCACTTCCAAGAAACAGCATATGAAAGCTGTCCAACAGTCACATTACTTGCATTATAATACATTTGACAACTTGATTTATCAAACCCAATTTTGAGAACAGTTCTGTGTTTGAAGCAGTGTATGTGGAAGCTGATTTCCTAAATGAGAACAGTGCAGGTAAAGATCTGCAAGGATCTAGCCAGACAGCAAATACAATTCATACCCTACAGCTTCTCCCAGCCTCTGTAAGAGGCACAATTTATATCAAAGATATTTTTATCAGAAAAACACTGATCTACGCCTTTAATAGCTTTTGCAGAGTAATAGTTACAAGTTTGTTACTTTACAAAGTCAGGTGCAGTCATCATTTACTCAAGTCTTTTGCTGATAAAAAAAAAATCACTATCAGAATACACTAAGACTTTAAAAAGAATTAAATTTCCTAAATCTGATCAAGTTGTGAGAAAATTTTGCAGATCTGTTAAACTGATTAAATTTGCTTAAGGTGATTATTTGCCAGCTTACACTGGATAAATACTACAACAATAAATACTACAAAATCATTTAAAGGGTCTATGAAAGAATGCAACAGTTTAAACTGTTTAAAACCTCAATTAAATTGGTGCAACAACTTCTAGATACACAAAATCAGATTCTGTGAGACAGTTCTGTTTTACAAGAGAAAACAATGGCCGAGGGTAAATGGCAGAAATTCTGCTGTTAAAAGAAGGAAAGTAACCACAACACCAAAGCAAGCAAAGATATAACCACATTACAGATAGGATAAGACAAATAAAATTTTTATAACTAATTACTGAATTGTGGCTGTCTTCTAATCTGCCATATCTGAGAAAAATTCAGTTTCTCAATACCATTCTGGGGAGAAAAGGAAAACAGATACCGAGTAAGCATTTATTAAGATAAAAAATATATGTATAAAAATATACTTCATGACAATTTATCAGTATTACAGCAGCTGTATATACTATTAGCAGATATTCCATACCAGTCCTTTTAGGTTTTTTCTGTGTAAGTTAAAACCAAAATCCTTTCTTGTATTTTTAAACTGATTTTTTTTTTCCTTGAGCTAATTCATTTTTCTTCTGTTTGCCACATCTCAGTTTCTATGGTCTTTGTTACTCAGTTATTGCAGAGGTCAGTGCTTCAAAGATCAGGATGAAAATTTAGCAGATGGAAATCCTTTTGCAAAGGATAGCTGTTTTCATCTAGCACAAAATGGCTCCTGATTTCCAACAAATAGGATGCTTCTGTATCTGCTAGCAGCAAGTGACACAGATCTGCTACTATTGTGCTGTAGGTCACATCTGAAGAGGGCACTGCAAGAGACAGAACAATCCAATTTACTCTCTATTTTCACAATTGCACCTAAATTAGAGTTCCACGTCCATGAAAGCTACACTGAATTTCTGGTAGTGTAGCTCAACATCTGAATAGAAAGTTAGCTTTTAGTAGTTTTTTAAAAACAATATGCTAAGATTGTGTCATTAAACTGCAACACTTGTAACAGGTAAAATACCTCAAGAAGTCCAACAGGATGTATCACGGGAAGCCTGTCTGAAACACTGCTCAGTTATTTACATCATGAAAGCATGTCAGCTATTTCTAAAAACTAAGATTCTATTTTGCATATAAGTAATCCATCTAGATACTGAATACTTAGTTATGTAGCATATAATAAGTGTTCATACCATCTTACCTCTTGTTGCTACCTCAACTCTGAACTTCTGAGTTTGTCAGACAGCAACTGAAGCATTCTCTTTGAGGTTGGGGTTTTTTTTTTTTGCGAAGTCTCATACAATATGAACAATCACATTTCCAGAACAATCTCGTCCTAATTCTAAACTGTCAATAATTAAAAATTCTGCTTTCCTTGTGAACTTGGCTGCCTCTTTCTATCACAAGTAATTCATGAAACAGTACCTACTAATCTGTTCAGCCAATCTGCAGGAATATTGAGGAAGATTTTTTCCATCAGCTCAGACACCACATGAACATAAATTTCATATCCTCCATCTTCTACTGTCATCAAAGCAGGTCTAGATCAGAAAACAAGAGACCCTTGAAAGTTAGCTATGTTTTTTCAATTGAAGCAAAATTTCTGAATGGAAGTCACACAATATAATAACCTCCAGCATAACATCAAGAACTAGAAAAATCTCTATGCACTCATCTGTCACATCTGTAGAGTTGGAATGAGTTTGAGATACATACACTGAATTTACTATTCAATGTTAAGATGACTTCTAAAGCTATCAAGTAAGCCTTACTTTCAAACAGCTACAGAAAACAATGCTTTAGCAATGGTCTTTTCCTGGAAGACAATTAGAACTGCACTGTCATGAAATCAGTGTTATGTCATCTATGGCTTTGAACTTTATATATGTAAGGTATAAATGTTAATATGTAAGTATACATGCCTACAAATAGAAGGGGTACATAAAGATTTGAAATGCAAAGTAGGGAGACAAGCTTAGGTGCATCACTTAGAATTGTATCACCTGCATCAACCTCACCTATTACTGCCTGTCTTAATATACCACTTCATAGCCACTACACAACACCAAGATAGTATCGCTTGACTATGACAAATACCAAACGCTTTCACATACCGCTAAACAAGCAAAAATCCCTCCTCTTCCTGGAAACCATTTTCTACATAGGATATGGTCAATAGTATTCCTATTAGGTCTGAAATGAACCTGGTTAGGGACTGCTGTTCCACAAGCACTGGTCTTTCCAGATTTTGCTGTTTCACATGATTCAAAAGTGATACTGGATGACCAGCAACTGGTAAGAAGTGATCCTTTTTTCAGTTCAGGATTCCCTATATTTCAAGTATTTGTCTTCTTTCCAACCTGTCATTATTGATGCCATATCTTTTTTAGTGTTCCCCCAAATAAGTCCTTGCTATTGGTTTTTGCTGTGCTTCTGTGAGATGATGATACCTTAGCAGTCCTCTGTAGTGATGTTCAACAGGTAGCTTCTGCTTGCTTTCAGGCTTCTGAGTGATTTTACTAAGCCTAATACAGCTGATGCAGCTTCTAACCCAACATGCTCTTTGACTGCCCTGAAACTATTTGCAGTTTGACCTGCAACATCTGCACCATCACAATCCTCACACGTTTTAGAAAATCTGCACTGCTCTGATCAAAGCAGGATGCAATGCTCGTATCCTGACCATGCCACAGAAGAAACTGAAATACTAAACATGAGGATGTATCACAATAATGTAAATCCTGGTTATAGCGATATTGGAATACAGTACATGTTAAACAAAGCAATAAAATAAGGCACAATCACCTTCAGTGCAGAACTTCTCAATGGGAGATGCTCCCAACAGGGTAATGTGCTTACTGCAGAGATGGCTGAAGTGAAATAAGGGTAGTCACTTCAAGAGACTAGCAGAGCTGCACTGTCAAGTAGGACAGTCAGCCAGTACTTCAGTATATTGACAATTGGAGAGTTACTAATGGATTAGCTTAGTTAGCATGATGCAGAATATACTAAACAGCACTAATTTGAATACCTGTGAGGCATGAAAGCAAGTGACTGCAAAGATGCCACCTGCCTAGCAGGCAAATCATTTGACTTGCCATTTGTTAATCTAAAAGCTACTGCTAAATTTCATAATCTTAAGTGATCAAAAAAGGTAAGAGAACTCCATGTCTGATTATCTGTGGGATTACTTAAAAATCTGTTGGTTTAGACAGAAACCAAGGCCCAGACTTTGTAGTCATTAAAGGCTGCTGGCTCCCTTCATGAGAGAAAGCTTAACAACAATACACTTACATGCTCAGCTTCCCAAATAATTGTAGGCAATTACTATTTTCTTTGAAGAAATTTATTTTGGTTTAGACGACTTATGCTGAAGTACACGAAAATTATTATGACTTCCAGAAATACTGATTTAACATTTTAGAAACAGTGTAATTAATTTAAATGTTTACAGAGAAAGGTGATGTTGCAAAATTTAAAGTTTTCAAAACCATAGGCAAATGTGGTCTACAGATGTAACTCACAAACTAAATGATGCATTAGGAATGATTAATTTTGCTTCATTCCTGGTTATTATACACTGACTACCTGTTTTTCTGGTCATCTAAGTCTTCTTTTGGATAATCTTATTTACTTCAACAAGAGTTAACTGTCATGGTGAGAAAGAAAATTCAACACAGCTTAGCACCGTTAATTTTCTTTCACTAGCACCACAGAAAATACAATTTTGTGATTAACTTTATTCCTTAAATACCACTTTTTTAAACATCATTTTTAAATAACTGTAAAACAGTTAGAAATATATTTAAGGATATAACTAAGTTTCACCAAAGGCATACATAGTTCTACTAAAATATTCCTTAGAGGCTACTGAGTAAATAGTCTTTAGTACCTATACACAAAGCTGGTGAAGCATGTCAGTGAAATGGGCTTTTCCACTAGTACAAAAGGGTTAGATTCAATCCCCACTGAACCTAGGGATCTCCTGTCTCATTACTGCTACTGTCAAAATGTTAATCTTTTTAAGTGACAAACACTCATTGGTATAGACTTAAATGAATTATCTGAAAGGAATGCTACCATCATACCAAAGTCCAGGGAAAAGATCCTAGGAAACAGGAAGTTTGGGCAAAAACAGATATAAGAAACAAGGACCTATCTGTGATATCTGAAATCTAGGAGGTAAGCTCTGAAATGAAAAATATTTGTCCTTATCTTAGTTTTCATGATTCCTTCTAGCTTAATATTCATATTGTCCTAGCTCAAAAAGAATATAGAAATATTTACACACATGATATAACAGCACTTGCATGAAGTGTAAGTTTCTATGATCTTCTGCCTCATTTCTGCTACTGTTAAGTTATTCAGTGTTCTGGGTACCTAACTTCAAAAAAAGAAAGCTATGTAAGCATATACACATGCATCTAAAGCCTATGTCTTCAGCATCTGAAGGAAAATATGAAAGCTTCATTACAATCACAGCAGATTAACAAAACTGGGCTCCCACATTTCAAAGGAAAAAGCCGCTAGGGGATGACTTCACTGACCTACAATACTGAAATCCAAGGTTTTATGGCTATGTAAGTCACTTAAATATCAAGATCATGTCATATTATCTTTTTTCCTATCATAGCGTCTATTTCATATCTTATTCACTCAAAATAAAAAAATATTCTATGTTTGGTTAATAAGTCACTACATTCCCTGAACCAAAGCAGCAAATAAAATTAGATTAATCCTATGTTTTAAGAAGTCTGCAGTGTTACATTTAGTCCTACTAATCAGAAAACAATATGCAGATTTTACTCCCAGGGAGATTCCAGTAGCTATTGCATTGCTAGAAATACAGCATATACTGAACTTATTACCTCCTTATATTAAGGGATTAAAACAATATGAGATAAGAGGACACGAACTAGAAAAATTAAAATTGTCATTTTCTACTAGTTGTGCATACAGTTTTATAAAGACGACAACACTAACCATTGACATATCAAGCTGTCGAGTAGCACAATAATGTTAGGACATCATATTTAGTTAATAAATTAATTTCAACATGATATTTCTTTAGCAAGAGCCAGACATTTGTCCTGTTAAGATGTAAATGTACTGAGGTACCCTACAATACATAATCTGGAAATACCACCAAGGACATGCATTCTTACTAATCAGAGCAAAATCTCAGTGCAAAAATGACAGACTTTTATTTGAACAAGTTGTGCATTAATTTCCACATCAAGATGTGTTCACATGCTGAGAACACAAACATTGGAAGTCTTTGCCATTTTTCTATCACCTTTTGTGCAAGAGAATAAGTTGAGGTCCTTCAGGACCACATGAGAGGTCATAATCTTACAAAAGAGAGGGGGAACCTTTTCAGTTAAGAAAAGGCTCATCGCGCCTAATCCTCCCTCACAGGAAAATAAATAGCATGTAAACTTACACATATAAGACTACTTCGCCTGAGGAAAAACACTTAGTCACTATCTTGTTAGACAAATGGGATTCCGGTATTTAAATCAAAGCCAAGTGAGAAACCATTGAGTATGCAATGACTCATTAAACTCACTATGAAATAGTTAAGGAATAATTTTAGAAAGAATTTTGGTAGAAAATATAGATTCTAGAATTCTATTACTTCTATGACTGTCTCAACCTTCTCTACCCACATGTCTTTCCAGTTACTATGACACACACGTTTCAAAAGCCCAAAACATCAGTAAGTATTGAACCATTAGCTAATAATGTTGCTCCTACATCAACTGTAAGTAAATGTGCATTACACCTTGTCTCATAGTGCCATCTGCTGATAACTTAGTATCTCTGCTCTGTGAGAATGTTTATTGAAAACATTTGTTAATACTATTTCTGCAAGGCTAAATTGATTAATTAGTTTAAAAACATGGTTGTGCATTCACACGATTTCAAACATAGGCCAAAATAAGATGCTCAAGGGGTTTTCCTCTGGTCCTTAAGCTTCTACTCCATCTTAGCTTACTGACACAGTACTAGGTAAACCTTGTTACTGTATGACACAGTATTCACAGAAATTAAAAAGATTTAAACAATATCACCTATAAATAACAGCAATATAATACCACAATTCAAGAACAACTCCTTGAAAATTCGTTAGAAAAATAGGAATTGCTAACCACACCTTAAATAGAATTTTACATATGGGGGAACTTAAAATGCAGAAAGTTGTAGTTTACTTCCCTAATAATACACATTAGTTTGTTTACCTGTAGAAAGTTTTCACTTTGTTGTATCGCAAACATCTTATGCATTGTTTGTAGATCATGTTCTCATCCGCCTGTAGTTCTAAACCACATTTAGCACAACCTGAATACGTAATCATAGGCAGAGAAGCCAGAACACACTCCAGTGAAGTGTCAGCACGGAAGATGAGCTGCTTGTACTGTACAGTTGAAACTGTAAACTTCAGTTCTAAGATACGGGCTTTCACTTGAATCACTCCTACAAACACAACAATTTCCATCAAATGTGCATTGTTTTATTTATAGCTGAAAGCAAAAGCAAGGGTTAGAGCAGATTCAAAACTAAAATCATTGTCAATAAAGCTTCCTGATTTTTTTTCCCCCCTCTAGTAGCACATGCTCATATTTTTAGAGATTATTTATGCAGTAAAAAATCATTGTGGTCAAATATTCTTTCAAAATGTATAGAAGTACTACATTTTCAGGTACTATTGTGGTAGATGCTACTATAGGAGAGCCTGAAAGAGATCAGGAGATTAGAATTGTGCAAATAATTTCCAATTGCTTTTCTTCCACGCTAATTCAGACACTGCAAAGCATAGCTTTAACAACTTAGCTTTCCACTATTTCTGTAAAAACTAGAGTTAAACGCTGCAACTTTATTTAGTCACTTCTCAATGTTTTAACAACAACCTTAGCAATCTTCTAGGTTTATCTGGGAGGAGGTGACTGTTTGTGTAAAATGTATTCTTTGTTCTTTTGTAAGAAGTTTTCAACAGCAGTAGGTATTTTATTTTTGCTTTAAAGAATTCCAGTTTTGGAGAAATACTATTTGACAAACTTTCAGTGATAAATCACATCGTTACTAGACTGGCTGGCATGGACAATAAAAAGGCAGCTTTGGAACACAGGGAGGAATGCCATCTTTGTACGGTACCACATTCCACACCTATCTCACTCACTGAATGAAAGCTGCATTCACCGTTTGGCTGGGTACTGGGCAACAGCCTCCAGAATAAAGTCAGAGTCCCAGAACTGTGCTAACTTAAGAAAAAAAGGCATTTTATTTGATCAACAGAACATCTATTTTGCTTAGTTATGCACTGCACAACAGACATTACAGAGCTATGGATAACAACTTCACCTGAGCATTTTTCCTCCAAATGTGCTGAGAGCTTGGTCATCTGCATGAGGGATGTTTTGCTTTTCTGAAACTTTTCTTTAAATTCAATTGCCCTTTTGTCATCATCGAACAAGCACTCATAGGATGACCATGGCGTTGTGTGCAGTTCAAAGTCACCTGAGACAGAACTATGTTGGACCAGAAGGTATTTAAAGTCCCATATGTGATCTACAGAACAAGAAAAAGCAAACAGAAGAGTTTATTTTCTATACCTTTGTTAATTTCTAGAAAGCCAAGGTCGGGTACGACATTGAGAAACAAATCAGCAAGAACTCTCATATGGTCAGCACTGGCAACTTTATTTCAAGCCTGATGACAGGTAGGGTTTTTCCTTTCCTTTCCCTATAAACTTTGCATGAGTCCTCCCATAACAGAATGATGCTTCCATTTCATTTGTACTGAATTAACCTTTCAAGACAACAACTTTTTGAAAGAGACCAGTTCTGAAATTTCTTGTCAGCTTTAATAAGGAAAAGTTGGCAATGTCTAGAAGAAAAAAAAAATCTTCATTTGATTAATCAACTTCCATCTGTAATACATCCCTGTTTTTTAATGTTCTATCTCTAATGTTCTGATTTAAAAATATTATTTAATTTTCCATCTTCCAATTGACTCTAATAACCATTTAGGCTCTTATTTTTCCCCCCATGTTTGCTGAAAGTTGCAGCCAAAACTATTTTTGGAAACAAGGTTAGAAAAATATATATTTGGGTTTTTTAATGTATTCAAGTGTCCACATAAGCATTTCATTAACATGTTTTAGTACTTCAATATTTTGGATTAGTCTGATTTCTGGTGGTAACTTGTTAAAATTGCAAGCCCCTGGAAAATCTTCTGTCAGACAGTGTTTTACAAAAAAACTTCTCTGAGCATCAGCCTAGTTTATGCACCTCATATCTGAGTAGAGAGCTTGCAGCCCTCCAGAACAGAGTATGCTCCAGTCCAAGGCAAGATTCAGGCACTAAAGCTACAGCAACTCTGAGGGAAAAATCTAAACAGGAGGAAACAAACAGACACATGGCAAGGGGAGAATATATTGAAGCAGAGGACAGTCTAATGAGGGTACAAGATTTGGTCAATACCTCAATTTAACCTATTATTCAGATCTTTCCCCTGTTGATCAGAAAACTGATCACAAAACATGAGTAAACTATAAGTAACCAAGTTTACCAAAAAATAAAGATTTTTTTTCCATTAAATACATTTCTGTAATCTAAACCAGATGAGTGTAAAGCATGAATTCAATGTCTGATGAATATATATTGGTAGCTTGGACTGATTTTTAGCAAGAGATGAAAAATAAACTTTACTGGCAACAATTTTTAGATGTTCTAGAACTGTAGTCTTATGCACTTTAAGTATGAAAACAGGTTAAAAATTACAAGTCTCCACACCACTCTACAAGACTATGAAGTTTCTCATCTGCTAGTACAACCAGTAAATTTTAAATTCTGTATTTTGAAAAGCATAACATTCTAGCATACTAAATTCTAGAATATTTCTACGCACTGAACAAACAGCATATACCTGCTTACACAAGTATGCCCAAAAATAAGAGCTGTGTAGGTATTATGTAAAGTTAATTAGTTAATGCTTAAATTGGACCATCTTCAAGTAGTTTAAGAGGTAGGTCTTGCAGTTAAATGATTTCTAGGAGTAGAGACTACTTATAAATTGACGTGGAACTGGCAGAATTCAGAGTGTCAGCTAAAGATTCACTATGAGGTAGTCTAACCTTTCTAGGTTTTATTTTGCACTCTAAACAGAGAAAACACATTAAAATTGGTATCAAATATGTTGCCCTTCCAAGGGCAGTATTTAAAAGTCGAATAGAAAAGTGTTACCAGTATTTTAAGGATATTAATAGCATCAGAAAAATCCTTTTATAGCTACAGGTACAAGGACTTTACCTTTTTTCCTTTGAAGTTGAGGGCACCAGGCAGCCCCTGCTCCCCACAGCACCATCCTATAGTGTTGATCTCTGTTCTGTTCTACTGTTAGAATAATTTTTCTTTGGTTGCCACCTCTGTAGCTATACACAGATTCTGAAAAAGTTTGAAGTTATATGACTTCTACAGTAAAAGTGTATAAACACACAAAACATGCATGCCTCAATATTAAGATGAAGTCATGCTACTATTGTATTTCATAGTACAATTACAGGCAAACAAGATTGCGCCTACAATTTCTTCAGGACAGAAAGCAACCTGATTTCTTCAGCAACATGAATCTAGTTTGATGGAAGGCATAAAGTATATTAATTTACCTTTATCCACATAAATACTCAGCAAGTGGACACCTCCCTTTGAAAAAGCAGGTATCGGAGCATCTTTCAGCTCTCGCTCATCCTGACTGGTGTAAGTGGAAAGAAACATTTCTCTAAAAGTTTTCACACAAAAGAAAACTATAGTCATGTACAAGCACACTAAGGATTAAATTCAAAATTCTCCATTTATAATGAATTAACATGATATTGACAGTGTGGGTAAAAATTTGAATCTTACTAATTAATTCAAGATGATAGTGCAATATGATCAAACTTATGTGCAAAGCTTGAAGCCAAGCTATGAGGAACAGTGGTACTGTAAAGAAAAGAATCAGAAATAGTTATGCAAGGAAAAGAGGAAGACTCCTTTTTCACATGGGAACAGTGGTCTTTATCTGCCCAAAGTGTGTTAAAAAACATGGCAAGACACTGCATGAAATGCTGAGAATACTCCAAGATAATTTGGTTTTGTTCATTTCAGAAGGTGAAGATTATGCCAGGAAGCAGCTGTAAGGCCTGATTATGAAGAACTGGAAACAAATTGTCAATTTTAACAGGGAGAACTGCTTCAGCAAAAGGAATCCCGCAGTAACTGCATTCACTGCTAGAAGAAAAGGAACATGTGACAGAAGAATAAACTCAAAAAAATCAGTACATGGACTGTTGACCATGATTCTTTCGGGGAAAAGATGTTTTTTCAATAAAAATATACAGGAAACTCAGATTTCTAAAACAAATTATATCAATGAGGTAGTTCTCTGTTGTGCTATGCAGAAGAAATAGGAGTATCACAGTAAGACATCTTAGTAGTTTCACATTGCATTTTCCAGTGTCAAAAACCAAAAAGAACTTGTACAAAGAGGCACACAAGTAAGGATTATTATAAAGAAATATTGCATATATTTAAGAAACCAGGAATGCTTAGCTTTAAAAAACTAAGTAGAAAAGAGTAGAAAAAAATAAACAAGAAGTGTTCTGAATAAAACATTAAAGACCAACACAGTTCCACTATAAAGTAACAGCAAGCAAATCCTAAAACATTAGGTTAAAATAACCAGTAACTTTTTCATTCTGAAAACCACTTGATTTACAGTGCAATCAAGTTTTCCTTTAATAACAGGATGCTTATCTGGAAGGTCATCAGCAGGTAAGCTTTGAATTAAAGCTTGACTGTCCCACGTGACATTTTCCTAAACCAGCCCCCTTTCTCAAGCAGTGGTCTACAGCAAGAACATACCTCTCAAATTTCAAGAGCCATGAAAAAACATTTATGTTCCTCCACCACTACAGTTACCTCTCTCTTCAGCACTCCTGCTATACACACCTATCCTCCCTGAAAAGAAGTCCAAGCCCACACTCCTCATTTCCAAGGTATTCCTGCTTCCCTTCTACCTCTGCAACACTATACTTCATACCTGCATCCCTCTCCAGTTCTCCCTCTCAGTGAAGATCAGGTACCACGCTACTTGGAGCTGTGGATATGTACAAGCCATTTCACTGACAAGTCGATACATTAGTAACTGCAGTCTGTGGTAAGTGCTCATTCCTTAGTGAAAACACATCGACCCCTCTGAGTGGGAACACTGATGACCAGTGCCCACTGCCTGCATACATCTCCCACAGACATGTGTGCTATTGACCAGCACTAGTGTGCAGTAACCTCCTTTCAGCAGCTGACTGGAGTCATTATTTCCTTCCTGTCTCTCACTCCATTTCTCTAACTGCTATACCTGCCATGAGGCAATCATTACAAAGGTTCTACTTGTGACTGATGTCAAACACTGGTGTATGGAAAGGGAAACAACCAGAATTGCCTTGCAAAATTACTCTAAGTTTTACCTATTGTTGAAGCTTCAGAAGTTGAAGTCCAGTGCATGAACTTACCTGTTAATATGGCAATGTTGATAATTTTCAAGATTGAGTGAACCAATGTATTCGGCTGGAGCTGGTCCAACTGCGTATACTGAACACTATCCAGTCTCTGAACTTGCCTTCGAGGAATGTCTCCAAAGTGTGGAAATTCTGATAATATATATGCCAATAAGCCATGGAGAACACCACCATCCACTATAGCATAAACTTATATGAAAAAACAAAGTTAAAGGGACATGCTTTTTTTTTTAAGCTTAGAAGTATAAAATTTATCAGTTGGTACATATTTACACTGACAAAACCAAAACCATTTCACAGTAATTCTAAGGCAAGAAATTCTTGAGATGTGTAACATTTGATTCAAAATGAATCTGTGCTGCACTTGCCTCCTCTTGATAACACCCAAAAGTTAAGCTAAGTAAATATTTTAAGTTGCATCAAAAATAGGAAAGAAATCTTGCATCATAGCTTGGTAAGAAGAACAGCTGTTCTTGATCATTTACCCCAGAACCTGCCTTAAATAGCTGTCAATAATGGACATCAGGAGGACAGCAAGAATAATGCGAGTTCATGGTGATACTTCCACTGTATTTTCCCCTTTGTCTCCAATCTGCATGGCTCAGGTATCTTTAAGGACTTTGTGCTTAGTAGCCTGCAATGAATTACTTTCCCTGAATGGATCTACTTACTCTGTAAGCCTCTAAAATACTTGCAAAAAATTTAATCCTCATGAAATCTCAGACATCTTAGTTGAATCCTGCGATAACTGCTGTTTCTTAAAGCTCAAGGAATTCAGTTTTTCAGAGTTCAGAGTCTTGAATGGTAACCACCCAACTTTACCATGAACTCCATATGCCTATCTGATGTCATCATGGCCACATCTTGTCCACAGGTGTTCCTGTCAGTTTCTTATAGTGTTTTGTACCTCTCAGTTGCTCACATTTCCATTTTATCCCGTGTAAATGTGTTCCGCAACAAAATGCAGTACTTTAAATAGCTATTTTACTGTGACTTTTGTGGTAACTTATGCACTATAATCTTACATTCTTCTGGATTAACAGCTGAGCAGCTCCCCAGATTCAGTAACTGACTGGTAAATGTAGATTGCAGCATGATTTCTCCACAACAAAGACTCTCATACATTATTACATCTGCAAAAAGAAAGCAATCTTAACTCATGTATCAACAATATTGAAGTGCATCGTATTTTTCTTGACTATAGAACCATCATACATATAGGTGTGAAAGTTTTAAAAAGATCACCTGGAAACAAAGTGATTTTTTAATCTACCAACACAATTTACAATGAGTTAATAAAATTCTCAGTAGTTTGATGTAATTCTTCAATTCATATAAAATATTCAATAGCCTCATAGCAGGTACTGTATAAGTGAAGCAGGTGACTGTATTGGGTAAATTATTACTATGCAACATTTCAGAATGAATAGTAAAGTACTAGGCTTACCCAGAAACACTTTTGATGCATTTTTAGATAAGAATGTCTAAGCAGAAAAGAAAAAGCCCAACTTATCTTCAATCTTTTCAAAGATCTACCTTGCACTTCCCTATAAGCACCTAAAGGACTCTTAACAAAGAAAAATAGGCATCTTAAGCTGCAGGAGTAGTCAAACAATTTTATATTGTGTAGTTTTTTTGCATATTACAAAACCTAAATGGCCAGATCACTATCAAGTTCTGGCCAACTCCAGCCCTCAATTAGGTGCAGTATCATTTTTGTAGTACTGCCTTCTGTTACATGAGATGAGTTCTCTTAAAAAGAGAGGAGTTTGCTCCCATCAGGTATTAAAGAGTACAAAGGATTTATCAGGAGGAATTCTCATTATTAGCTGACATGTTATGAAAAAAGGTGAACTGCAAACAGCATTTTATATTTCTGCAGTCTACATCAGTTATTAACTCACAACATGATCCATCTCAAGACGCTAGTGCTAAGCTACAAAGTCCTTCACAGGCAGAAAAGTATTTCTCATCCTGAGACTGAACATAACATCACAATTTTCTGGTCCATTTCCTGGTCCAAAGGAGAGAATTACAACAAAGTCTATTAATCAAATAAGTAGCAGATCTGGTTTGTAGTAGCACTTGTATCTTTCAGGAGCAATTGTTTTAAAACACTGACAGGTTACAGAACACACCTGACTACCTATGGTACTGCTGTAGTGTCAATGCATTGCTGTTTCTCAGACCAAAGACTATATATAAGAGATGGGCAAACTTCTGTGGGACAGTCCTTCCACTGGCAGGATGACTGAGAATTCAAAGTGATGTTGAGCGAAGTAAGTGATGTAAGAAAGATACTTACAAATGCTTAGCCATAATTCCAAATTACTGGTTACATATTGTTCTACTTTCAACAGGCATTTTAAAGATCCACATTTCAAAGAGGCACATAAAGGAATTCTCACCTGTAAGCAGTACAATATCCCCAGGAAACACAGTGAGCGACCAAAATGCAGCACCACGCCACAGCACCACCTTTCTCTCAACTTCTGACTGGTCAGTAACTACAATTGTGGCTACAGGAACTTTAGGTGAAGATTTTGGTCTAGTCTTCAACTGTATTTCTTTGATATGACAAGGATGTACTATTGTGACCAAAACATTGTACTTCTGATTTTTGCAGCAGCAATTCTTAAGTGTTGATAGATTCTTTTGAAGTTTCTTGAACTCTGTCATCCTCTCTTGATTCATGCTTATCTTAGGATCAGCTGGAGAAGAATTCAGTTTTGCTCTCTTTGATTTCAGCTGCCTTTTAAAGCCCGAGTGAAAAATATGAAAGGAATCTTCACACTTGTAAGCTCTTCTAGGAGAGTTCTTACAACAACTGTCTACTTGAGAGAACAATATTCCTGAGCTCAGTGGCTCAATATGGGTTTCATTTAGAAATTGCTCAGCAGGAACATTTTCTTGAAACATCTCTGTATTTTCCTGAGCACTTCCTTCTTGTTTTGTAGCTTCAAAGTAAACGTTTTTCCCATCACTCTCAGAGCTGAAAAGTTCAAGGAAACTTGTATACTCTTCCTTACATCCATTTTCAGACACATTAAGACATGTTCCAACATCAGGATCAAATTGACCATGCAGCTTTTCTTCAGTTTTTTTGCCTGCTTCTGTTTCTGGTAGTTTTAGGATTTTTTTCTGCATCTCATTCCAATCCTGTGCCAAAACAACCATCTGACTTGAAGTCATTACACTACGAAATTCAGTATCTGTTGACACTGCGAAGTCTGAACAATCACTTGGTTCTCCCTTTGGTTTTGACTCTTGATTTTGGGGGAAAAACATATCCAGATATTGACTTAGATGTTCATGGTGATCACTTCTACAGTCTGTTTGAACACCTTGTCCCACAGACCTTAGATGTATGTTAATCTGCTTAGTACTGGCAACCAAGTCAGAAATGTCAGAGCTGATAACTTCTAAATGACTGGCTTCTCTTTCAGTGCAGTCTGAACAACAGTCATATGATTGTTTATCTTGTCTAGCTGATTCTGCGAATTTTTGCAGAAGGTGTTGATCTGTAGCCTGATTTACATTTGCATGTGTGCATCTATCTTTAGATATCTGACAATCAGAATAAATTAAACTTTCAGTCTTTTCGGGTGTGCTGGTACAAGTTACTGCCACAGGTACAAGAGATGTCAAATATCCTTTTGCTACCACTGATCTCCCCTCTTCAGACTGCTGAGAGCTGTCATCATTTGTAGGAACTGTTGTGACTATAGAGCTTTCTGCCTGAAACACTATGTGGTCAGCACTTTGGACTTTTTCAGAAAAAAGACTGTATGTATCACACAAACAGAGGAGTTCTCTCCATTTTTCAGCAGCAGGTGCTGAACTACTTTGCTCTGACACCTCCAGCAGGCTTGGAATACTGGGTGCTCCCACAAAAATATGAATTTGAGGTCTTTTTGACATTTTTGATCGCTGTGTAAGTTTGACTAAACATGTGGTTTATGCAATAAGCACACTAAATATTAGTAAATGCATGGTCTTAACTTAAAATGCCTAAAATTCAGAGGAATATTTCATAATTTAACTGGTAGAAACACTACTTTACTGCTTATAAAAAACAGAAGTTTTTTTTCGTGTCAAACTTGCATAGAGAAATAAATTTACAGTAGAGCTTAATTTCTGATTCTGATACTTGGAAACACATAGCAGATGCACAATTATAGTGAGGTTAAATTTAAGTTTAATGATTGAGCAGACATCTTCATTTATTATTGCTAATTAAACATCAAATGTGAATTCACTATTCAGTACTTCGTTTTAATTCATGTGAAATAAATGCCTGTAAGAAACTTTCACAGCATGGTTAGGAGATAATTTCATCTCCCAGAAAATTAGTTTCAACCAAATGATTAAAAATACTAGTGCTATTTAAAATTAGTTTAGAAGTTTGTTAGAAATGCAATATTTTACATGCTGTTTTAACATGAAAATACTGCATTAAGTGATTACTTTATGAAATGGAAGGTTTCAGAATATTACTGAAATTATAATTTCTAAGAGGTCTTGAAACTTGAGCAGATGACTTAGAATTTGCTCTAATTCATTTACAGAGTATCATACTACCCAAGAAGTTACAAGCTTTTCCAGCTGATTAAAAGTAAGCCCACCTCACACAGCACAAAAGACCACTTAAAAAATTTCTGCTATACTATAATTTTAAAATACTCAGCTACATCTACAAGTGTTCACTAAAATGCAAACACCTAGCTACATGTTTTGTGACTGTTGCTAATAGAAGTCACTGCAATAGGCAATTCTGCAGAGGCACCAAACAACACCAGAAATGAAATTCAGGAGTTAATCCAGCTGTAAACAGAAGAAACAGAGCATTGAAACAAATAACAGCATTGAAAAACATCTACACTTTTCATTTGGCACATTAAATTAACAGTCATTTTTCGAACAACCCACTAGGGGTCGATAGATTTGCACATTCATAAAGCTCATCATAACATGGAAAAAACTATAAACATCCTGAAACACTGATCTCTGGTACATTATAGGTGTAACCAGAAAAACAATATGCAACCACTAAACTTAGATACATCATGCTATAATACAAAGAAGCTACAAAACACAGTAACTAGTATTGCTCAGTTTTATGCTCATTGCAAAGCAAATAATACTTAAAAGACTGGAGCACCCACACTTCTGCAGTTGTACATTTAAATCTAGGCTCCTACAAATGCAACTTTTAAAGGACAATTCCCATACTTATGAAAGTTTTAAGTTATATGATTAAAGAATTGTAATATACAAATAACCAAAAAGACAGAATTTGCAGTTCAACACTAAAATAATGGATCAGGTAACAAGGCAAAGCCAAAGCAAAGTGATAGTGAGGTTGAATCCCTAAAGAATTGATGTTAAGTTCTGTAGACAAAAGGCTGCCCAATACATGATGTAAAACAACTTCACTAATATCCCCTATGACAAACAGAAAATGTTACCACTACTTTAAAAGAACTTTAGAAGTGTAACCTAACTGATGAGATTAAATAATTTCTTCCACTACAAAATGTGTAAGTCTACTGGTAACATTTCATTTGTTATTACCTTGGTTACAGCCATTACAGATAGGTAGCTTTATTAATTTATTAATTAGGTAGTCTATAGTATAACAATATACACGTCTCAATGAGGTTCAAGTGAACAAAGGGTGTGAATGAGTTACAAAAGATTTCTTCCACATGTGCTATAGTACAAAAGTAGTTTAACAGCAGAATTCTGACACAAGTCCATGCCATTTCTAAAGAACTTGCATACTACACAGAGACTATTGAAATAATCAGTTATTTCCATATTGAGCTTTGGTAGAGTGAGCAGCTCTTTCACTTCAGTCTTCACCTTCTTCTACAATGGCTGAATACCAACCTGTCATATAACACAACATCTTACTGCAGTCTTACTGTCTTGCTGCAAAAATTCTCAAGCACTTGTGCATCAAGTCTCAGGGAGAGAGAAATCTTAATTTAAGTGAACGAAAATATGTTCAGGACAAAATAATTTTTCTTACCCGCTTTCTACACCCTCAGAATAAGCTTATAAGAGTTCTAAGTTTTCTTACAAGGAAAAACTGAGATTCAGCTAAACTGTAAGTGAGCTCATTGAATACTTCAGTTCTCAATGAGTTCTGAGGACACTGGAAGGGCAATTTGGTTGCTAAACTGATGAGATCATTTGAACAGTATGTTTAGAGGCCGGCTTACAACATGGAATTGCAAGACCTTTCAGATTTTTTTTTATTCATGGAAAAGTTGGTGCTCAAGTGTAAAGTACTCAAAATTAAAATACTTAAGTATTCTAGACTACCTCATGTAAATATAATGCAGAGCTTCACATACCATACTATAGCAAATTTTTGCACTTGATAGCTTAAAACCAGAACACAGTAACAAAGGCAAGCTTTTAGTTAACTATATATTTCATAGGCTAAACATACCTTTTCAATACATGAAGTTCAGTATAAAAGTAAGTTTAAGAGCCTAGAAATGCAGTTGTATTTCACTCTACTTCCAGAGATATTCCATATGATATTTCAAATGTATTCTTCCCATAAGCAGGATTGAACAATGAATTGATCAGTTAACACTTGTAAGGAAAGTTATCACTGAAGAATAATATTCAAGCATGGGGTTTTGTTTGTAATTCTGTCTGTTCCACATATTAAAACCATGGAAACTAGCTTTTTTTTAATTCCCAAGCACTACTATATAATTTTTAATGAAAAGCTTTACCCATCTATGACAACAACAAAATGTAAATCTAAATTAATCCAAATAGCCCCAAACTTGCTTCTCAGTATATATATACACACAAACTCTTTATGCAGAGTCTGAATTAAAGAAAGCTGTTATCTTGGCATACTTCTGATTTCATTTTTTTAAATTAATTTATATTTTAAATTTTTATTTAAATTTAAATTTAAAATTATTTACTACTACTATTTTTAAACTTGAGAGTCAAGTGGATGAATTCTTCTTACATTGAGATAAGATCCTTGGGGCAAAACAAGAATTTTACATTTAAATAAGGGAAAAACAGAAGAATTGGGAAGATAAAGATTACAGCCAAATTATGTTTAATGATTTTCATTTGTTATGGGTTATTTTTGTGGTTTAAGTAGTTTTGCTTGCAGTACATTAAGTAGTACATGTGTGAAGATTAGAATATTGGAAAAGTAGTTATAGATATATGTATCTCAGGGTAAGGAAGTAAGGGTGTATAAAGACCAGACTATTAAAAATAAAGGAACAAAACTGAAAGGTTTATGAAGATGAAGTTAGGAACAGGGAGGGCTGCATTCTAGAGACTCAATGTAAGCCACTCTTCAATCAGAAATGCATCCCACTAGCCATCACCTTCTATGAAGAAGTAAACTGCCTACTTGGACATGTACTGAGATATTATAAATAAAGTAAAAAGACAACTACTGCGCCCCTTGCATATTTTTTCCCTTGAGGATTTAATTTTGTGGACCTGGAAGATGTCTGCATAGTCTCAAAGTATACTCTAGAAAAGCTAATTCCTCTTGCAACTGCAGTATTTTGGACTCAGGTTACAGCAGGAATGACACTGCCAAAGAGAATAATTTCTGTGCTTTCAGAATAACTCATCTTTTCACATCTGCATTTACAAATATACATTAAGATCTATGACTAATATTAATAAGTGCTTTGAAAATCTTTCTTTTTAGGCAAGTACCTATTTGCTTTTGTAAGCATACCTTATATCTAGGTAGCATTGACATGACAAAAATGTATGAATAATAAATGGCAACTTACTACCGTACTAAAACCCCACCAATGACAAATCTGTGAACTACTGATGACAAAATAAACTAAACACTGCAAAGATCTACTACCGTATCCATAGAGACAAGTGATGTCATTAAGCAACTGGATTTCCCCAAGATAGACTAAATCAAATTTACAATAGGATGACAGCTATACCAACCTCTAGTACAAAAATGAGTTTACTAAAGATCTAAGCCTCTATACAGATTATTCTGAATGATTATGTGGTATATAAGAACACATCTGAAACAGTATTGTGTATAAAACATGTGAAATCAGATTAACAGCAGCAATTAAGAGGCCAACAATACTTTAATAGGAAAACACTTTTCAAAACAAAAATAACTTCTATACCTTGGTATACTTCCAGTTATAGAGTATTTTATCAGCCTCTCATTTTAGCTATCACTTCTCTTTTAGTTTTTGTCATGTTTAGATTAACAGAAGTTATACATAATTTCAGAAAGTTTTCCTTAACTTTCTAGTTCCATAATTTCTCCAAATATAGGATTTTCTTTCCCGATTCTACTTTTGTCGTGCAAATATATTACATGAAAGCAACTGAATCTTGATGTTATTTAATTAATTTTTGTGACTAAAATATCATTGATATTTTCAAACCTAAAATTTTGATTTTTAAGATATTTGGAGTTCAGGAATGGTAAGTGACCTCTGCCTACTTCATGGTTCACCTAATGAGTCCACTATCAAATGACCTGCTTTGGCAATTTCTGAGCGACTTTAGGTCAAAGATACCAAACTCCAGTACCAGGAATCATCAGTACTTGGAATCATCTAAGTCTGTAAATCAGAAAAAAAAAAAAAAAAAATCAAAGTTTGGGTAAATTCTCTGTATGCAAAATTGTTTAAAAGAATCTTTGCTATGCTTCTTTAGAACAGCATTATTACTTAAAGAGTTTTATTAATGAAGTTCTGTGCCTTGTTTTAAAGAAAAAGTCTGAAAGAACAACTCATTACAGTTCTTAAATGAACAAAACCCCTATCACTCATATTAGCAAACTGCTACTGCCACAAAACAAATTCCTTTTTTGTACTGCAGTTAAATTATCTGTGGGTAAACAGGGGGTTAACTATACCAATGATAACAGGAGCTAAAGCTCATCAAGATATAACTGAAACCTGAATGCACATATCCATTATACCTGTTAATTATTACATCATTTCTTAATTTGTGGAAAGGTGCTCTATTCATGACAGCCAATGAAAGCCCAGCTTTTTATCTCTGAAGTGGTCAGAGTCTGATTGATGGGTCAATGATCTATTAAAAACCAGTAACTACATCAGCAAGTTTTACATTTGCAAGACACTGCAACTAAAGTTAATATATCTATTACAAGAAATACCTTATGGTACATAGTACATTTCCCCTGACCTAGACAGTAAGATGGAATTCTAAATTTAAAGTTTTTTAAAACAAACAACTGTCATTAACAGGTTATCTCCAGTGATTTAATATACACAGGACAAAATCAAAAATAGCTTTAAAAATCCTCTTCCAATAGTTAAATACTCCAGGAACATTATGTGATGCTACGTACAAGGCCTTAAAATACCTTAGAAGCATTCATTACTTTTATTCCATATTTCATTATTCATTAACAGTATTCACTCACCATGATAATCACTTAAGCAAGGTAATTTATAGAAGGTGACACAGCTTCAGCTTCCTATCAGTCCTGAATATTAACGGTAGTCAGATGCCTAAACCCCTGTTTTTCAGTTACATCCAAATACAGTTTAATCAAGTCTTTATTCAAGCCCTATACACTGAAAGTAAACCACACTAATTTCACCCTGGATAACGGTTTCTGTACATCTGTTACACACTACAGCTTCAAGCTATAAATAAAATTACTTAGTTAACTTGATTCCTACAACATGCAAAAGCAATTATATTGTCCTTTACCTGCTGAAAAGCTGGCTCTGTAGATAACAAACACATAAAGCAGGACATTCTTTAAATTCCAAATTTTAACTTCTACTATGAACTTTTCCCTCCCTCATTTGCACACTTGATTTTATACTTCTATCTGTAGTATAAACAAAATTAAAAGGACTGTTTCACTGATCTTACAACAGAAGAAACTGAGTCAATAGCCATCTCCAGAGTATTTACTTTCAGTTCAATTCAAGCTGTAGGCTTGTTTGGTTTTGTTGTTGTGTTTTTTTTTAAACCACAATTCATTCCATATGATGGTAAGTAGAAAATTTAAGACAGCTGCCAACCAAAGGAAAAACTGAAGTAAACCTCTGGATGCAGAATTCTCATTACACTACAGGAAACTCTTCTGGCACTTTTATCATGCTGCTCAAATCCTCCTCCAAAACTCAACTTTGTGTTTTTAAAAGCCAGGTACTGTAGCTGTAGAATAATCTTGAAAAACTGAAGAAAACAGCAAGCAGTGTAGTAATAAGTTTCACACACTTAGAATCTGAAACAAATTCGGGAAGCAGCAATGAACACATATGTTTGCTTACACTTGTGCAAGAAAAGAGAAGGATGATCTTTATGCCAACAACTCATGCTGGCACTGCAAGTGAATCAATATACCAGCAACAGCATCTAACCACTAAATCAATAAGAAGCTTGATACAAATATATGTATGTATTAAGAGGAGTCCAACAGAAAAAAAAAACCTGCCAGAAAAAAAAAAAAATCAAGGGAAGCAACTCATAGCTGAAGCAATCCTACACTCTATATAAGAGTGAGGGATGTATTCTACAGGCTTAAAAGGAGATTACACCCCTAAGTGAGTGTCAGCTCAAGGAGATTTAAGTGTATGGCTGTAGGCTAGCCTAGTGGGACCTAATGAGACTTCAAGAGAACACGTATGTGGGCAAAAGTATATGTACATATGGGGAAAATAAACAGGATAGGTAATTGCAGGTCTTATTTTTCTTGTCCTTTGTTTGGTGATGGTAACAGTCACCAAATACCTTTTATCTAAATTTTAATACAAGGTTTCAGGCAAAGACTGTAGTCCTGTCTGTAACTGGCCTGTTTAGCCAAATGTAATTTTACTCCAAGGTTATTTGCCTCACACAATAAAGTAACATTTCTGGAATACTGTGTAGAGGTAGCTGTTGACCAGACACAGTGGTATAGCAAGAATCCTGCTAGTCAGTGTCTAATTTATGAAAAGTCACAAGCCTTCATTTGCCTACAGTAGTACCTGTAATAATTAGGCTAAAGTTACCTCTAAATGCTATCTGAATATAGATTATTCTTAACCATAAGGTAATTTCTTTTAGTACTTACTGTTTATATTAAACAGCAGCAATACTAATCCATTCAGTATTTAGTTCTTGTACTGGCTATTACCAGAGGACTACAATACCATTTGGCCTCAAGACAGGTACAGCTGGTTTACAAATACGTAAAAGCTGTATTCAGCAATACAGAGCCATAAGCCAACATGTGTCCATGTCCATTTTCCTTATCTGCAGTGCTTTAAGTAACAAAACACTTTTTTGAATATGAAACACCTATGATTTAGGCACTGAAATAGAAAACTTCCTAAATACACCACAGTATAAGCAGGGAGACTGGTAACTTAAACCAAAATCAGTGTTTTGAGAAGTTTCATACAGTCTGATATTTTTTCAAAAGATAAACCAAAATACTGAATAAAAGGCTAGAAACACTAAGCTGGTCTTCATAACTATTACTGAACTATTAAAATAACTAAGGCAAGCAATCAAATGGCATTGCTAACATTTAATGCATAACTACTGGCCTGCAGGATCAAGGCCTTTGGTTTCTAAAGTTGTGCTCTAAAAGGGAAATATTTTCCTTGATGTGATTCTGTGACATTTCTTCCATAAATACAAGCCTGGATCACATGGAGGCATCTACTCAGCAGTTGCATCAGCCATTTTGCTTTAAAAGGACTATTTTTTGGAACCAAATGATGCAAAAATCTCAACATCGATAATACATTTTCAACTCAGCCACTGAGATGGTCTCCACTGTGTTTGAAAACTGGAGTAAAGGTAGTAGGCTTTTGTGATTAACCTGATAATTCTTTCCTCACTGCCTTTGTGCCTTGCAAGATGTCCTTTTAAGTAAATGCTATTTATTGATTTTTGTTTTGCAATACATAAACCCACATAATTAAGGAGATATGAACATATAGTGGCTGTTACAAACAAAAGAAGTTAAATGTTCTGAAGTACAATGACCTTTTGTGTAGGAAAGAAAGATAAAGGTAAAAGGTCAAAGATACACAAAAGTGCTGTGTATGTTTTGTTGAAGAACACTCATTCCCCAAACCCTTATTTTTGAGAACTACTTAAACAACTAAACTGCTGTACCTTCTGTCAAGAGATATACTCTTCCAGATAATTCAGCATAGTCAAAAAACTCACAATATTAGAACAACATAATCACAGCTTTTTTTTTTTTTTTTAGAAAAATGGTTAAGTCTGCAGAAAATTATCCACAGGTATCATTACCAACAAAAACTATTTTAGGATAAATATTCTGATAAACTGAGGTTGGGAAAACAATACAGGACTTAAGAGGAAGGCGAGACAACTGGTCAAAGAAACATGATCCCAAAAGCCCCATTTCCATCAGATTAACTGCCTGTAGATTTGATTTATTAGGATTGGAAGATAAAAACCCAAGATATCAGGCTAGCATCAGCTTTTATTTTCTTCTTGTAAAACTATTTTCTGTTTTCTTAATTTTTTTTTTTGGCTAACCTGGAAAATAGAACCTTCTTACTGAGCAATTCAACTGGGCTTTGATTTAATGGAATTCTGTAAAATCTATTTCCAGAACAACAAATACCTTTCAGCTTGACTTAGTAATACAAATGCCAGAACATTGCTATGATATTGTGCAACAGGCATTATAATATTAACCAAGCACACCTTCCTGCACAAATCCAGTGTATTTCTCAAAAAAAGATTCTTATTTAGGGTCAATCATGTGAGCTAGTATTTCACATTATGAAAGTTATTGGAATCCATCTTCCACAACAATTACATACATCACAGATTAACTGGTTATAGCATACAGATAGCCATAATCAAAGGTTGCTCCTCTCTCAATTGCAGTTGCTTTAGTGGCTTGGGAAAGAAAATTTACTCTCCGATATTGTGTGCAGCCTCCACACTATGGCAGAAAAAATGTATTTAAGATACAAATCCACCACTATTATTTTCTCATCTTTACAAAAACATCACTCAAAAAAGATGAGGTTTTCTAACAAAAAACTGGATGCTAACTGCACATTTGTAGACAAAAATGGGATACCACCAACGCTGTGGACAAGAGCTGTAGGTAAGACTGTGCTACGCTTGTGCACTGTGGGAAACAGGCTGTTGAAAAGCTATCATCTGCTTCGGTGGGATAAATCAGTAATCTACCAGTGTTAGCAAAATGCCTTTCGCTCCCCACCACAAGTGGACATGTTAGCAGTAGACTTTAACAAAACCTGCACTCCCTCTTGCATTTAAAGCAAGTGGGGTATTTTTTCATTTGTCAGCACCACTAAACAAGTTAGAGGCCTGTTAACTAAAAAAAAAAACCAACAGCCACCCACTCAAAGGAGTCCTAGTAGGAATGTACAAGTCATTGCTAGATCAAGACACGCTCCAAGGCTGTGCAAAACTAGAAACTACACAAGCAGCTCCAGAAGGAGCCAGATGGCGTACAAGACCTCTTTAGACTAATAGCTCAATCAGGAGTTCATTTACATCCTCACTGTTTATGCAGGACCTCTCCAGAGCAGCAAATATTTACCCTTCCTGTAAACAGAAACAACAGCAGGTATTTTTTGACAGGCCTGAACCTATGCCATCAGACCTCTTCTATCCTTTCTCCAACCTGAGCAACATTCTGCACATTGTTGCTCTTTCTGTAGTATGCAAGTACATCTTTCATGTGGTATCATTAGTCTATTTTTGTGAGATTCAAAGTAAGTGGCTATCCAATATACCAAATAACTGATCTCCCCAATACTTTCATCTCTCAGGAAGATGAAAGCTGGTTTCATACAATTTTTTTATAAATCTAAAATTTTAAAAGGAAAGTTCATAGCACATGCTTCTGATGTGAGCATTGTATTTTAAATAAAACCCTTGTCAGATGTTAATTACATGACAGTAGTGACTTTTACAACCAAACCTAATATTTCTGTTCTTGGAAATGTAAAGGTTATTTTAGGATCTTCCCATTGCACAAACTACACACCTCAAGAACACACTTCACCCTTAACCAAAAAAATATGCTCTTCTGTCTAGAAGTTGAGAAGTTTAAGACTTTTTCTGGAGATAAAGCTCCCTTAAGGAAATATAACCTTCAGACTTGGGCCAAGCTGGCTCTGTACAACAGTGAATAGCACTACAGAGATCACAAATGTTTCACTGCACACATTTGCTCCTTATTATGGCTACAGAAGCAATATATCTACCAACTCTTTTATAGAACTGTATGAATGTCAGCAAGCAAGCACTCTTTCACAGCTATTATAGCTAAGGAGTAAAGTTCTTGATTTACTAGAGCACTGCAGAAAAATCACAATAAAAATTTCAGAGTATTTTAAGTTAGTGAAGACTACAGCATAACTTCTGGAAACAGGAAGAAAGTTTTAAGTCCTTTAGCATTTACCTAGCAAAAAATTAAGATACAATAAAGGCAGTTACCATTACCTTTAACATTTCAATGGTTTAGGTAGATGTTAGTTTAGGAAACTGGTTAAGCTTTAACAGAGAACAGGTAACACTGAGTAACTATCAACACAGCTGACTGAGCCAAAGGTGCCTTTTAGATGCAAATTTCCTTACTTCAGAGGTAACTTTTCTCTCAGACTTTAAGGCAGCAATGCACTTAGACTAGTAGCCAAAATAATTTTATTTATTATACTTCAAAAATTTTAAATCACAATTTCTATATCACTCTGCCAACGAAAGTTAAATGAAGTCATCACAACAGAACAAAATCTATGAATAAAAGGTTTGAAACATTGATTTATACAGCCTGTACATATACCTACCCTTTTCCGTGGTAATTCAGCTGTCTGAAAACACCTCATGCAAAATAAAACAACTCAAGGTATGGTGTTACAAGTCATCTTGGGTCTCCCTCTACTGGGAGTGCACAGCAGTAGCACATAGCAGCACAACCACTGATAAAAACCTTCTTGCACTTACGTTCTCAGTAAAGATGCATCATTTACTTCACCATTTTTGTTAGTTATTTACAGTACCATGATAATGTGACTATTGCTGTGTACCTTCACTCAGTTGCCTTTAATTCAATAACTGTCACAAATTATTTTATTACCGTCAGTACTACAGTTCTCATTTTCGAGGTGTATGACACTACACAGTTGAGACCAGCCCTATCTGCCTGACTCACAGCTAATCTGAAAAGTCTTCAACATCATTTATTTCCTCCTTACCATTTTAATACCTGCAAATATTCTGCCCACCCTAACTCTTCCATCACGTGCTTTGGGAGAATGTCCAACAAAGTAAATGCGGACTTAACATGTTCACACACACCAGTAACCCATTTAGAAGAAAGCACCTTTCTTCAGAGAGAAGCTGGTACTCTAGATGATCAATCTTACCAAACTATGTTGACAAAACCAACACCACAAACATGAAGGAACCATGACATTTTAAGTTGTGTAATTTTCAAACCTCCTGAAGTATGAAGAGTTAAGGATGGAAACTAAAGAGTTTTATCTATTTATCCATTTGTCTTCAATGCAGAAGTGTCTCCAAGCTGAAGTAAAGCTACAAATTATCAAGTATAATTCAACACAATGAGGAAGACTAGATTTAACAAATGCTCACCTCAGTTTACTTCATACTGGACCTGTCATCCTGTTTGCTAGTACATTTTTTTGTGTCTGCCAAACGTTTTAAGTTCTATACTTGATCTTTACTGGGACAGAAAGAGTATGACCGATAGCATACACAAGGCCAATGTGGCTACTAGTGGACTAGCGTCATTTTTATCCACACAACCATGGGAGCTGCTATACAAAACTAAAATCACAGTAGCCTTCAGAAAAATTTTAGAAACACTAATAGGAAGTTTTCATATAGAACAGAAATGGCAACGTCAATTTTAGAAACTTATCTTTTTATGAAGACTTCTCTTTAATGTCCCAATATACAAATGAGTTTGGTACTAAAGGAGCTCTGAGTAGTCTTTTGTAACCTGCCCTTCTTAGTCAACTGACATACTTTTACAGAAAGAGTTACAGCTATGTATGACCCATGTGGTACTTCAGCTTCATGTACACACAGGTGAATTTTACCTTCTGTGAAGACCTGGAAGAAGAAAATTAGAGGTAAAATAAGTTATGATTACTGCAGGCAGGCAAGGAAATACAGGAAACTTGCTATCCATTGCATATCAAATTATTTATGTATTTTGCTAATTATTTGAACAACTCCAGATTTTACTTGCTTGCATTAGAAGGCACATGTAATATAAATCAGCTATTGTAGTATTGAGCATGTAACAAGTAATGAGTAAATACAAATTGTATTTTTTCTTCCTTCCCATAAATTTCAGATTAAGACCTGTTTGTATAAGCTTACTTTAAAAGATTTTAAAATTAGTAGATAAAGCAGAAAACCAAAAGCTATTACATCAAACATATGACCTATTATCAGTCTCCAGATATTAGTAACCTTTACAACTGCCCAGAGAGAAAGGAATTAAAAAAGCAGTACAGTTTGTTCTATGCTAATTTTCTGACATCTCACTGCAAGAGCTATACTGATGTTTACACCATATACATAAAGCTTATCTTGCAGCTAAAACAAATATACCATCCTTATTAATGGCAGTTTAGGAGCCATGAGCTCATAACAAACATTTAATTAAATATGGCAACATTTCATGTTAACCGTTATGAAATACTGGAGCAGAAGAAAAATCAGTTTGGCAAACAAATTAGTTTTACTCTACCAACTCTCAAGAAAGTTAAAATTCTAATTCCAAATAGGAAACAGCTGTCAAGTCCTTTACCTATGCCTATCCCTTTAACTTGGGAAACCCAGTGTTTAGAATACAAGTACTTACGTTTTAAATCCAGGTAATTTTTAAGTCTGAAGCCCTGATCCTGAAAACTACTCTATGCAGATACCACTGTCCAAGCACTTCTGAAATGATACACTGTTTAGTGGGCATCTCAGATTTTCACTGGGCATGTGAAAATGGAGAGAGAGGCTGTCCATCAGTAGTATCCTCCCCTGCTGAGCAACGCCAAAGCCACTTGTACTGTACTGCTGTATAGAATGGTGGTGTTATGCAAAGTTTCTCCCTCCCTAATCAGAGCCCAGCTTCCTAAGATTGTAAACACCATAAAATGAAAGACCATTAAAAAAAGTCTTGACTCAAACTTATCTTCCAAAAAAAGAAAAGCTCACTCTTGCAGACAACATTAGTATTTTAGAAAGGAGTGGGGAAACCTTACTTGAGACTTTGAAAGAATGGGGTTTGACCTATTCAACTGCTCGTCTTGTACAAATCAAAATACAGTTAAGCAGGGACTGAAGCTGTTCCCATTTAAAAGTTATCTAGGATTTTACACATGATATTAGATCTCCAGTCTAGTTCCAGGCTCCATGACAGAAATTTGCCACGACACTTCATACTAGTAACAGTACTCATGATAATTCACAAGTAGGCTAACCCCATTATCCTAACGAAATACTGACTTCTCGGGTCAAGAACTAGATGTCAAGAGCAGTACTATTGGAAGAAAGCTTGTCATTGTTCTTTAGGATTAGTAGTGCTTTACAAGCATTGATGCAGTAAGGGGTTTGATCTTGAGTGATTATTTGACTGTAGGAATGAAAGTCTCATGCCTGAGAAGTCAGAGCTCTGTCCACTGGGGTTACATTGCTGTACACAGGAAGACTCAGGAATAGCTAAACTGAGGTGTCTGTACTCCCAACAGATCAATTAGACTCAGCAGTCTATGCAGTTAAAAGACCTGACAAAGTCATCTTGGTCCTTCTCATCTCCAGATTTTATATTCTCGTACAATCTAGGATGGGAAAACAAAGTAGAAAAAGAGCAAGTGCGGACAAAGCTCAAGGAATTACACTGCTTTAAAGAAGTTGATCTGACATTCTTAGCAAAAACGCACAATCGTATCTAAACTGGCATCTTCCCAAAGAACTCATCCAATTCCAGTATCTATTTCCTCTGTTGAGTAATTTCACCTTACTTGGCATTTTTGAAAGTTTTATAACCAAAAATAGTCACAGGTCAAGTTGTATTACCTTCTCTTCACCTGTCATCATCCAATTTGCTGGATGAAGACTTACTGAAAGACTTTTTTTTCAGACACATTAAGCACATGATGTGGAAATAATTGAAATAAAATCTGCTAGGAAAAAAACCATATGTAATGTATTTGACAATTACTCCTTTTATCTAAACTGACACATTAAAGTAGCTTATGCAGGCAGCTACAGATAGTATTTGTTATTCCAAGAGAACTTCTGCTTATTTCTCTAACACTAATTTCTATGGATTCTTTTAATCCAACAGAACCTAGAAAATCCTACATCACTTATATTTTCATTATCTTCAACAAAGTGAACTAACTCTAGTTCCATTAGAGTTCACTGTTTCTATTCCTAACCAAGAAAAAAAGTAAATTTAATATGCTCTAATAAAGGATAAACATTCAAGAAGCCTTTTACTAATCACTTAGAAGACAATCTAAGACTTTCCTGTATTTCTTGAGAAAACCCAAGCTTGACAGTAAAGAAAAACTGTATCAGTTTATCAGAAAAGCAAATCCCATGAGTTTCTCACTGAGAGTAAACACTGTCCATGCTCTGTAATTTCTGACCTATATTGACTCAGATATGAGGACCATATAAGTTTGCATAACCAGCTCAGTTCCAAATGATACTTAATGTATTTGGCATCCCCCTACCTTTAAGCAGCAGGGAATAAATTATCATCTGTTTTTCTTATGGCAACCGAGGCTAGGAAAGATTAAGTAATTTACTTTGGCTCGCACAGTAAACTGAAACAAGTGGGGAACTCATTCTGCATGAATCTTCCATACTTGTACTTTAAACATTGCAGTATCATTCCCCAATATGGAATCCTTTGCCTTCTTGCTAAGTCACAGAACTATCCTTTTTATCTCAACTTTTCAGCTTGCCTATTGAGGCAATAACATTTATCATCTCCAGTTACCAGATTTCTGTATCTGTGATTTTTCTCTTTGTGCAATTTGAAACTGTCCTCCTCAGTCAAATGGTTTTATTCCTTACTTGAGGTCTCAGGTGCTGACTTACACCAGCATAAAACAATCAAATGATTCAAAGTTGGTATTCACACAGGGCAAACAGTGTTACTTTTGTTTAGTTCTTGAACCTCACACATTATTTGAAAGAGGTTTTCTGTTACCTTATGTATTGTGCAAAACCTATCCACAGAGCTAAGCCTTAATTTTCAAAACATTAAGAATTACTTTAAGATTTAAGCCCTGAGGCAGTGCACGATATTCTGATGTGACTGTAAGACTCATACACTCTGGGAGAAAAAAGGTGATGAGAATACAATGTTCTGCCAAATAAAGATTTTTTTTTTTTTTTTTAGTTAACAGGCCCATTAATTTCTTTGACTTAAAATAACCTTCACTGAATTACCGATTTAATAAACAAGAATAAATTAAACCTAAAACTAAACAACACTAGTGGACTTGCACTACAAGTATGTGTTCACCGGTGAGGCGTAAAGTATACAAGGGGAACAGAACAGTGAAGGAGACTGGCTTTTTCCTTCCTTCTCCTCTATTACCTTCATGAGGTATTTGTCACATGAGGAAGAAGCTCAGTTCCTGCTTGTATAGCCCAATGTTACATTTATTTATATAACTGCCACAGTACTAATGTAGACTACAAACCCGAGATGAACATATAGCATACTCTGAAGAATTTCGATCTTTAATGATAACTGAGAAATCTAAAAGCATACATTAGATTGCCAGCTAGTCTTCCTTTACTCAAAGACAAACACCAGCTTATCTGAAAAACTGATAAGACAACACAAAAGAAATCAAGATAAGCTTTTACAAATTCCATGATTTTAACTCATTGAGTCAGATGACAGCAATATAATACTCCTTCTGAAATCAGAAAATATGTTACCAATGATGTGCAGAGGCTCTATCTTACAAGTATTTCAACCTACTGACTTTCAAAAGAAAAAAACAGAAGAGAAAAAGTAGAACAGATAAATTAGGCATTATCTTGTCACCATGGGCAAGATTAGACAATAAATAATAACAAAAAAACCTTAAACAGCACAAAATCTTCAGCTTGTTAATGAAGAGAAACGTTTATCTAAATTCAATTCTACAGCAGTGCTGAAGGTTTATGGCAGCAATTGCAAATTCATGTCAATGCCAATATCCCTCAGATGCTCCTCACATCTCTGGACACCACCAGGCCCACCCCATCCTTGCTCCTTAAGGTGTCCACCGCTCCCACAGCAGCCTCAAGTAACAACAGCAGCAACAATGCCTCCAAAAGATATTCCAGGATACACAGACTTTGTGCAGGTTTTGCCACAACTCCTTAAGCTGGAACTGTGTGGCTATACATTTAACGTGATTGCCATATGGGCAACTAAACACCGTATATAACCTGTCATTTTCATGTACTCCAGCATTTCAACAGAAGAACATTATTAATAAACCAAATCATTTAACTGGAAGACAGATCAAAAGGACTGAAAAAATATTTAGCTTTCTTTTTAAAATAGTGTTTTCAGAAATTGTTCAAATGTGCTAAAGATGAGACAACTTAATTAAAGCAGAAGTACCTCTTATTCTGACTCATTTTCCTGTTCTGAAATTCCTCTGGGATGAGGTATAACAGTGACTTTTTGCACTGGATCTTTACATCCAGTGGGCACCATGAACAATCTTGAGGGCTGTGAAAGATGACTAAGAAAAGATATCACATACATATTTTTAGCATCCAGCATAAGCAGTGATTTTTTAATTTTTTTTTCTAGGAAACGTACAGCCACTGTACTCCTGGCCTTCCCTGATGAACAATGCTGATTTCCATTCTACCAAAAAACCTGAGAGGCAATTCTTTCTTCCTTTGTAACTGAGCCTCATCCACCAACATCTTTCACATAGGATTAAGCATTCAAACATACTTTAACAATATGGATTGCCATAACCAATCTTCCAAAGTGAAAGAAGGTAAAGTTGATTTTGTTAACAGAAATGCAAACAAAAGCACTACAGGAGACTAGTACTCCCTAGTTCATAAGGGCTGTAGTGTTTGTTATTTAAACAATACGCATTTTGTTTATATCAACAACTTCTGAATGTCAATTGAGTATTAAAGCAAGAGAAAAACTGGTTTGCAGTCTCTGATGCTGTGATTCCAGGCTGTTAAGATCTCAGGATAATTTTCAGTCAGACAGTCAAGGCCACCAAGAGCTGCAAAACCCATCAATTTCAATTGTAACTTACTTTCAAACAATTCTTCATTCACTCCTGGCAAACCATAGTTTCTACTATCTGTTGTTTGCTGTGTTGACTAAAGTAGAGCACAATTCTCTAAAAAATAGTATCATTTCTAGGAAATAAGCTGACTGAAGTACTTTCCCTCCTAATCCTATTTAAGGGAACAAAGCTCGCATACCCACAGTACATCTGTGAAGGTTTTTGCCTCTACACCTGTCAGCTTTCCCATAACTAGGTTTTTACGTCAGCCTATTTCAAACACATTTAACAGATGGGAATCTCAAATATATTTGGTTTGGTAACTGTATCATCACCTCTTTTTGTCTTTTAAACTAGAAATGAGGAAAAACAAAGCAAAAGCTAAAGATTATTCCACAAAGACACAAAACAGCTGTTTTAACATATTCTTACTGATACAGGAACTGAGAAAGTAAAAGCCTTCACATTAACCTGCAAAAGCCCCTACCACTTCATGAAGGGCCATGTTGACTGAAAGGTCACTGAAATCAGATTATTTTGCTACCGACTTCAGTAAATCTCAGATCAGATCTGCAGGCTCCAGAGAGTTACTTTTTGGCCTACCCATCTGAAAACCAGAAATGGCATTATAGGAAGTGTTACAAAAAGCCTATTTTATATTTCTCAGTTATATTATCTGCCAATGCCTATTAGTAATACATTGACAGTAACAGTACCAAAGCATGGTACAGAAAATTTTTGCATATCTATAGACTGTCTAAACAGAAGATGATGACATTCTCCTGTGTACATGAAAAGCTTTTTATATCTCTTCTGTCACAGAGCTGAAGCAACCAGTTGGCAACCTCAGTCATCATGCACAGCAACAATATAAACAGATGGAGACAGAGAGTCTTTAAAGCTGATAAACTTCACCACCACCACTTTTCATGATACTCAAAACTGTATTTACTCATGAGGTAGTTATTGGAACTTAATATTTTGACTTTTACAGCAGAACCATTAACATTATAAATGCTCAGAAAACTGCCCTCTGACACTTGCTCTGAAATGTTGGTACATTAGTCCACTTACTGAGGGGTTTTCAAGTACCTTTCACTGAGAGAATTAGGAACCCCTGTCAAATTTACATTCTGGAAAACAGCATAATAATTATATTGCCAGAAGTGTAAAATAAGAACAGTATCTTGTTGCAGAAGGTCTGGAAGAGTAAAAAAAAATGTTATGATTGCTTAAATACATTTAACAATTATTTTGCTCAGCTATTGATTATCTTTGTAGCAGTGCCTCAAGCACAGAAAACAAGACTCTCACTTTAGACTCGCATTTCCTAAAGAAAGTCCCTACCAGGCTAAACCTACCAACTTCCTACTTTACTCATACACTTAGGAGTTTCAGTCCTTACTTTTACAGTGCTACAGACAGGCAAAAAAGTTACTATTTATATACAAACAAGGTGTTAGCAGCTTAGCATTTAGCAATCATGAAAATACTTAAATTTAATGAGAAATGATACATAAAAATAATGTTAAATTATCAGACCACAGGTACCTGAACATCTCACTAATAACCAAGTCTCAGAAGCTTTAAAGTCTTTATCTCAACAGGAAATAATCCAAATAGCTCTTCAACTCTGCAGCATTACAGAAAGCACACCTCAGATTTGCAGCATGCACATATAACTTCTGCAGCCTGCCTGGAAAAAACACCAAATTCAAACTCTCTGTATCAAGGTAAGGGAGCAAATAAAAAAACCTGACAGTTAGGTACTAGAACGTATTTATAAAGGAAAGACAAAACATCTCACAGACCTCAGTTAAGGGAATCATAGGTCTTTACCACAATTTTAAATTCAGCTTGCTACCCCTTATTCTCCAAATCAACAGATCCAAGTATTGACTGCTTATGCTGCTGGTGAAATGCCTTTGTCAGCTTTAGTCTCTAATTGGTTGTGAAGAGATGACAGAAACAACGATTTCTAGTCAAGTGTTCATTTTGTAAAAGTGCTTATATAGAGAGGTCACAAAAAGCCGTCTTCTGGAATTCACCTAACTCATGTGTTGCCTGTAGCAGCATCTTACAGAGCCAGCTCTCACTGTAAAGCTAGACAACTGTGCCATACTTCTCATTTCATCTCTGTTATATCATGTACTGGCTTGGCATAAAAAGGAAGAATATAACGAAGTGTGGCACTTAGATTCAGATCTAAGTGATAAATAGAGCATAACTTATTCACAAATTTGGAATTAAAAGTAGGCTCAGATTACACTCATTATTCCTTTGATTCTTTAAACTGTAGTGTATTTATTTTATAAAAATACATGAATTTAAAAGACCACATGTTTTGTCAACATTTCCCACCATTATTCTGAAGACCAAATACTGGGACAACATTTCCCTGCAGATAAAGAAACCACCATCACTTCTCTACTTTCACATCCCATGCCAAAGTTCAAAGTTTTACTTTAAAGCATTGTGAAGGTAGAAAATACAATCCATAAAACTTGATAACACCTCAAGCTAAAGAGCTGCAAAAGGATTAGATTGCTATTTGATAGTATTTTAACATAACTTTGCCACAATATGCAGGCAGCTCTAATGCAGCAGGATTACTGTGAAGTCCTACATACTTGCCGCCTACCTGCACACCCTCTATTTAACAGAGACATGCACAGGATTTCAACTGAAGGGAACATGAATAGGACTACAGCTAGTATTCCTGACAGATTCATACCCTCCCGTTCTCCTAGTAACTACTATTCAGCCATCCACAGATCTTAACTCAGACTGAACAGTTTTCCTTCAGCAACAGTTTGGGATAAGACAATAACCCCAGCTCTCAGCTATTTAGTTACACTAACAAAGACTATATAAAGCAATGCAGCATAACACTTAGTCTAAGAAAAATAAGCATTTTTTTTGCAACTTCTGGTGAAATGAGGAAAGGAAACATAGTTGCTCATATAGGCAATTCAAGGGGAACTTACTTCAACTTGTATAATATTCCAAATTATCCCACTGGGCTAGAAGGTCAGTTTTACAATTTGCCATGTTATTTCTTGAACCAGTAGAGAAGAATGTCTTCATACGTAAGTGTTACCCGTATTTGGACTTTATCTCAATCAATTCTTTAAGGAAAGGGTAAGAACTGCCAAATGCTTCATGTGATATGGCTGACACCTTAAAAGGAAGCTTGTTGAAACAAATGTAATTCCATTTGCAAAGTATTTCAAAATCCATTTCTGTTTGCAGAAGAAAATTTGTTTACCGCAGAAAGGAATTAGTTCTCTGCCCACTGTACAGATCGACCTTCCTCCTGAGCATGTTGTCCAATGGATGCTCAGACTCTGAAGCCTCTGAAGTGGAGGCAATCCCAGGGGTACCCTGGATTCAAAGGGGCTTAGCCAGACAAAGGGCAGAGTTACTCAGAGCCTTGCGAGGACCCCTAATTTCCAGCTTCTCTGCTCGCTCTCACCTACTTTGGCGAGCTAGTATGGAGACTGGGATGCAAACTGGGGATAGCTACCCTAGCTTCTCCGAAAATCCAGTACCAGTACATTCGAGGAACATTTTAGCCAAATCGACAAACTTTTGATAGAGAACACTAAGCTGAACCCAACCAACCTTTTAATTTTAATAAATATATATTTTCCACTTATGACACCACTACTAATGACGTTAGACATAGAAATAAGATTATCCCAGTCATCTATATATTCTCAAATAGCTACTACTTCAGCTATCACGGATTAAAGCAGAAAGTAGTAGGTTCCTGTCTGAGAACTTTTTTCAATAAAACTTTACAATTTGACACATAATAAATTTGACTCCACTTGCTACAAAATTGATAATTTACACCTTAAAACTATGGATTGCTTCAGGAAGGCACAGTACAGTATTTATTATCCTTATGTAATAAAAGTAATGTTAAAATTATATATAAAGACATTTTAGAAGCAGCTAACATTTGTCTCCCTCACCTATAATACTATACAAATTTTAAATAAAAACTTATACCAAGCTCTATCACATATACGCAGTTAAATATGACTTTGTTGCAGAGTCCATGAATCATATGGACAGTTTCTACACCAGAGGTAGTAAGCTCTCTCTTATCTCTCCTCAGATGCAGGCCTAAGATCAACATTCAATATGAAACTAACAAAGTCAGTGAAACTTCCCATGTGAAGACAAAAAGTTACCTTTGAATCCATCCAAGAGCTACTTATTTCACTGACGCTACTCAAATGCAAATCATCTGACGGCACTCCATATGCTATACAAGAACAAAGACACAGTTAATCTTTTATTATTGCAATTACCACTTGCATACCTGCTAATACTCATTCTAAAGCATGTAAAGTTTAATTTCATCTGACAAATAGATTTTGCTTCAACTGCTCACCACTTACCACACAAGAATATTGGAATGGGGTATATCACTCCTGTTCTTACTCTTCCTGAATACCGTCAGCCAGCATGGTTACTCTTGCTTCCACAAGGGATTTGAAGCAAACAAAAATATAGTAGGGACTTGCTGAGGTTGGTAAAATGCCTTTAAACTATGTACATGATTTCATTCATAAAAACGTGCACACAAAAATCCCTAGCTATTTTTTAATTTACCATATTTAAAGACTAAGAAATTTAACATACTGATTCAGCTATTCTTAACATTTGGCACACAGCTTGTTGAATATTTTGCTGAAATCCAGTCTTGTTTAGAAAAGAGGGCAGCTATGGTGTTGCCAGTATTCTAAATACAATTGTGTGACTCAACCCATGGAGATATCCACTTTGTGCTCACACTGACACATCCCATACTCTGTCTCAAATACATTAAAAAATGTGTACTGCAAACACAGCCTGATACTGCAAGCAGCTGACAATTCAGTAAAGCTCCTAAATCAAAGATGCCATAGTGGAAGTTAGGTTAGGAGCCAAGCATGTTAAATTTATTTGATCTAAGACTACACACTGAGCAAACTGGTTAATCATATTTTTCATGTAACCTTTGTGTCTGTGAAATAGTATTCTAAATAACCTACAGAACAAGGTGAAAATAATTAGCTGATAAGGACTAACTGCCACAATACCTTTCACCACCTTCTTTCATACACATTTATAGAAGTTAAGAACTTGTACAGAAGTTGAGCTTTAGGTAATGAGAACCTGGAAATAACAGAAATCAAATAGTGGCTCAAAACTGACACGACCACTGAGAACACTGCAATTGTGTGAACTGAAAATTAACACCACAATACAAGTTGTCCATGAACTACAGTATAGGCTTTTTCTAAACATAAATCAGTCAGCTTCTGAAATCCAGTAGGAACATCCAAATAAACTGGCCTAAGAAGCTCCTTCCTTGCTTTTGTTTCCACATCACTATCAAGGATCTTTGTTCTCCTGACTACAGTTATAAACCATCCTCATTACAGATAGAAGACAACTTTTTTAGTGGCCCTTATGACAACTTAGGAATCTTAGGATAGATAAACACCATTAAATCAAGATAAAATTTGAGTATCAGTTGCCTGAAAAGTTTATGCACAGTTCATTGTGGAAGTACCCTTATTTGTACTTGTACTTGCATTACAGAAGGCCACATTTTTTCCCAGCCAAGTGAGGCCTCCCCTGCCCAGAACACTCCCACATCGCTGCTCGGAGTGGAGCCGAAGAGGCAGCATCGGAAGCCGGCTAGAGGCTCAGGCTTGTGCTCCATGAAAGCTACTCGCCCCAGGTTCCTCACCAGCAACGGCGCTTTACCAGCGCAAGGCAACGGCGCGGAGCACAAGCCAAGGAGCACCTCGCCAGCGAGGGACAGAGGAACGCCAGCAGACCGCAGCCTTACGCCCGTTAGCGGTCACCCTGCGGGGGAGATAGCCCACGGCCGCACAGGGGCCCGCAGCTCCACCAGAGCTAAGGGAAGCGACGGCGAGGCCGCCCGTTACACGCCCGCTCCTTCCCTCCGCCAACCTACCGATGCGTGGGGGCGTGCGGCCGCGAGCACCCGCGCCCCAACCCTCGCGCGCAGGGCCGCAAGCAGCCACGTCTCCAGGGGGCGGTGCCTTTCTAGGGAGGCGTGCGGGGGGGGAGGGGGCGTGCGACGCTGCCAGCACGCATGCTCGCCACACCCCCTCCGCCCCGCCCATAGCGAGACTCCTGCGCGCTGCGCCCCTTTCCCCTCCGCGAATCCCGCCGGGGGCGGGGCGGAGAGGAAAGACGCGCAGGCGCAGTCGGGAGGCGCGGCGTGTTCCTGCCCCTTCCCCCCCAGCGCCCCTTCTGCCCCCCGCCCCCCTCCCCCACTCCGAGGCCGTTTAAAGGCGGCGGCGGCAGCGCCCGTGCCTGTTGAGGCAACAACGCCGCGCCGGCCTCTGCCACCGCGCTCCTCGCTCTGCGCGGGTAGTAGAAGCGCCGGTAGTCGCCACCATGTACCGCTACCTGGGGGAGCTGCTGGTGTCCCGCCTGGCCACCGGCTCGGTGCTGGTGGGTGCGGAGCCGGGCGGGCCGGCAGCGGCAGCCGGGGGGGCAGCGGCGGCGGCAGTGTGGGGCGGGGGCCGGTGCCCGCGGCGGCACTACTGTGAGGCGGCGAAGAAGGAGGACGACCCGAACTTTTTCAAGATGGTGGAGGGGTTCTTCGACCGCGGCGCCAGTATTGTGGAGGACAAGCTGGTGGAAGGGCTGCGCACCCGCGAAAGCATGGAGGAGCGGCGCCACCGTGTCCGCGGCATCCTCCGTATCATCAAGCCTTGCAACCATGTGCTCAGCGTCTCCTTCCCCATCAAGCGCGACAACGGCGAGTGGGAGGTGATCGAGGGCTACCGGGCGCAGCACAGCCAGCACCGCACCCCCTGCAAGGGAGGTGAGACCCGCTGCAAACCCCCCTCCCCCCGGTGCCCAGGCCCGCGGAGGGCAGCCCTGCCCTGCCCTGCCCTTCCCCGGCCCAGCAGTCACTGTCCCGCCGCGGGCCGGGCCGTTCCTGCGCTCTGAGGTACCGGGGGGTGACGCTGCTCGCCTGGCGACCCTTAACAGCCGTTCCGGCGAGAAGGGGCAGCAGACTCCTTCTGTCACCTGCGGTACCAGAAGGGAAGGCAGAGGCAGGAGCAGGGGCGGAGGGGTTCCCAGGCAGTCCTTCGGCGATCTGCCGCCCGGCCCCCCACCAGTGACCTCCCGGTTAGCCTAGGTGACAGGGCTCACGGCGGCCGGTGGCTCGGCCTTCGGTGCGGACACCGCTGGCTTGGCGCGGCGAAGGGTGCGAGGGCAGCCTGCCTAATTGTTCGCTGTGATTCACACCTCAGTGTGTGTATTGGAAAATATGTGGAAAACTTATGCTTGAAGTATCTGCTCTTGCGCCGAGGGCTGGAGAAGCTGTCCCTTAACATGCTTCCTGCTGTGTTCACGAAACCCAAGTGATCACCCAGAAAACATATAAGTAGAGAAAATCCGCAACATTTCCCAGCTGCATACACAGGAAGAGCCAAAAGTGATTTTTCTAGGGAAAGCTGACTTGATGTAGGTGAGGCCTCCCTGTGCAAAGGGACTGGGAGGGTGAATCACACTGGAGCTGAGCAGAGCAGAACTCACATGGGATCAGTTCTGATCTCAGAGGAATCAAGCTCCCTTTTAGTCGCGAATAGATGTCATTTCCTTGAAAAACAAATACAGATGTCCTTCAGCATAACTAATTTAGGAGCTGCGATTTTTGTGGACAGTTAAGTATTGGAGACCATTTCAGGACTGTCTCAAACCAGAGCTTCTCTAGTCTGTAAATACATTTATTTTTCTTCAGCGTAGACCAGCTTTATGGTAAATAACAATGATTGCAGAAAGTAAAGTTTTCTCTGTGGTTTCTTATCAATGAAGACCTCTGACTTCAAGAATAGAGTAAGGTGTTCTTAGGTAAATGTGTTCTTGATAATTAGTTTAACTGGTGTGCATATATGAGATGGGGATTTTTCTTTCTTACAGTGCAAATAGTCTGTCCTGTTAATGTGGTTCCTAACTTAACAAAATTAAATGTCATGAGCATCCTGTGACGTGCTTAATTCTTACCCAAAAAAGGGGCTAACTCGGCTTCTGGTTGTTACTTGGAACAAGAGTTAATGGTATCAGACTTAGTTGTAGCTGAAGTTGGGTGTGGCTGAAGCTCACTGTGTATGGAGCTACTGTTTCTCTGCCGTTGCTATAATTTCTTTTAGAACACTGATGGTTATTATGCTGCTGTTTTGTCATTGTTAAGTTACTTTTTGCTGTTACTTACAAAAAGTCCCTTTCTGTGCAACCAGTGTAACTTCTAAGATCCCTCCTTACATGACAAAATACAGTTCAGTAGCAAATGAAGTAACAAGATAGTATTTAATATATGCTAACTTATATTATTTCACATTAGCATTGCTCAGAACTGAAGGAATTAATGTTTTTGCAACAAAGAATTATAAAATTCTCTGTACGTGAATAAAAAACACCAGTTAGATGATTGGGTACCTCCTGTTCTGATACCTACATTTCTAAATCCTCGACAGAATTTCTTGATTTTTCAGTAGCATTTGTTATGTCTGTCTGCACTGACACTGGAGCGAACACTGGAGCATTTATGGAAAGTTACAACTGTAAATTTCAAGGCAGTTGGAAATGACAGCTAAAGAAAATAGGAAGTCTCAACAGCTTGTCCTTTTCTTCCTGTGCTGCTCCCCACCCCCTGTGGGTTTGGGGAAGGAATTGCAAATGATAGTTCCTTTCCACTCTTTTCAGTGTAGTGATCATAAATGGATTTCACCTTCTAATGCTCTCCAGGAATTTGCTCACTATTGGGTGACAAATCTGTCTTTGCAGTAAATTTAAATGGGATGTGTGATAAGTGTAGATTGACTGCTTGAAAGCTGCTATGAAAAAAAAGGTGTGAGGAAGAAGAACATTTCTACTTACACTGCAAGAAAAGGAGTGCTAAAGATATTTCTGCATTTGGTCTGCCCGGGATGCACCAACAACTTGAGCTTTTGTCTAAAAGTGATTTTTAAACTAGAATCCTAGTAGATTCCACAGGAAAAAAAAAAAAAGAAAGCCCGGTGAAATACAACTCAAACTCCATAACAGTATGAAATGGGAAAACTAGCTGAAGTGAGTGGCCTACACACTGTGGAACCCAGAGTATGATGCAAGTAATTCACACCAGCAAGAAACAGCAAGGGGCCTAAGGTCACCTTTTAAAAGGGGTGAGTTGGCGTTGGGAAGGCTTGCAGAGCAGTAAGAGGAACACAGCTTCCAGATCTTTTCAGATGCAGAATTGTGAACTTTAACTTTGCACCTATTGAAAAGTAGAGTTAGATAAAATAAGGTTCCCCATGCTAATTTTTTTGAAGGATATGTATTTGGTACTAAGGGATAGCATTTAGTTACTGCTAGGTAATCACTAGCAAGTAGGGATGCTTTGTCATCTCTTGTCATTCTTTTAAGGAGCATGTACTTTAAATGCTCATCTCTTGTATTTCTTGAGGTTTACATAAGCTGAAGGATAAGAGATGCTTCAGGTTTAGAGAAATATTGAGTACTGTTCTGTATGCAGATTAGACAAGCTATCAAAGTGCACTTTAAGATTCAGTTATGGAATGCAGGAAAATGAATATTTTTAGGTCTTTTAAAGGCTATGTTCCTCTAATTTTGTTCCTCATTTCTTTTTGTGCATCCATATCAAAACACTTCATTAGTGATAGTGTGATACTTCTGTATAACTTTTTGTTTATAAGGTCATTTACAGATTTAACCATGAGCTAATGAAGAATTTGTATTGTAAATCAAATTTTAAAATCTTGATTTAGATGTTGTAAACCTGGAGACAGCTGAATTGGGGAAACAGAGACTAAACAAACACTTGAATTATCTGCACTTTAGCAGCACCTCCTGTTTCTACTGAATGTTTGTAGCTTATTATTATAGCAGTTAGCTTATGTTCCTTCTGTCACAGATGTCATCTGCAGTTTCTTTGCCTGCTCATTTTCTTCTAGGGAGAAACCTCAACCCCTGCTTAGTCGTCCAGTCCAAACCTGGAAAGTGCCAAGCTTCTTAATGAGAGGTAGATCTTTATGGAGCAAGTTTAAACCTCACATGTGTGTGCAGATACCTGCTGGTAGAAATGCAGCAGTTCCTTGACTAGTGTCCTTCTGTACCTTGTACTCTGCTGGCTTCTCTGTTGCCTGCAAGTAGAAATAACTCAAAGTGAATGCCAGGAGAGGCCTGCTTTGAAAATAAGGCTCCTGAGTGGATAGATGACTGTGGCCCGATACAGAAATGGAATGACAGACCCCATGGGTTGGGCTAGGTGAGAGCAAATTTAAGATCAGTCTTACAGTTTTTGCATAGACAAACTTCTACACCTTGGTGGGAAACTTGACTGTCATATTTCTATTCAAAAAGTATGATGCTCTTAATACCCTAGTACTAACAATCTAAAGCATAGTTAATAAAAGTAGGAAGTTATTTAATGACTTATCCTACTCTCCTCTCTCCCCCCAAAACAGGTGTAAAAACACAAGTCAACTTGATTGTGTTGGACACAGTTGTCACTACACGGTAGTGCAGGTGATTCTTCATTGGGTCAAGAGAAGTGCTTTTCAGGAAAACTGGCACTAGGTACTGAAACATGCTTTCTTTTCAGTTTATAACTTGTGGGATTTTTCCACCTCATTGAGAGAACTCAGAAATAACATTTCTTGTTGCATCTTGTGGCACTTACCTATTTAATCATTGTAGAAATTAATCCTTCATTCTGCTTTGGGGGTTGCAAACCTTTGCAACTTGAGAAGGTGGTAATTCCTTTTTTTTTTTTGGTGTGTTTCTCTTCTGTGCTTTAGGAATCTTTACAGAACAGTCATGGATATGCCCATTTAAGTGGTAAGCCTCGCAGTGTGTCCAGCACGCAAGTCCAGGTTTTAAAGACTCTGTTTTCTGCAATGTAACTGTTTGCTGGAAAGGAAAATTTAATTAGATGCCTCCTCATCCTATTGAAAACATGGAGATAAGCAGTTTCGTGTTGTGTTGGAACTCAAGTTGCTTGCAGTCCAAACTTAGTAATTATATGATTGGACTAATGCTGTGTGGTAGCTGAATGCTGAGGGTCAGATCTCTCTTTCCTTTGCTTATGCAGTGACTTGCGTGCTAGTGGCCAGCACTAACAGGAAACCACAGCTGCTCTTGTTCACTGCACTGACAGCTGCCTAAAGATCTAAACCAAATGAAATAGGGTACAGGAAATGAGTTGGCTGAATAGAGATGACTTTGAAAAGTACTCTGGAAGTTACTACTTAAAATAATGAATCTTTGTAAATAATGTTATCAGGTTCTATGAAAGGTGTAAAACTGGTTAGGCCACTTTTTCATGTGTTTGCTGATGGCTGTTTTCATTAATAGGTCAGTTTCAAAAAATAGAATAAGCTTATTGAGTTCCTACCTGCTTAGTAGTATGGAAATGATTCCATGTTTGTTAGGGAACATTTACTACAGGGATAAAGCTATTCAGCGGCTTTGAAACTTTTTAAAGCCTTTTCCTGTTAACTGACTGTCCATCAGGTCTGTTATCAGTGAAACCAAATGAATCAGATCTTTTATTTATGCTCACCCAAATTGCTTTAACCAAGTCTCAGCTGCTTCCTCAGTTCAGAAAACTTTAAAACCATCTTTAGTTCCAGACTAGATTAGTCTAACTTTCCACTTACATAGGAATTTTGAAAAACTTTGTCATCTGTTACTTCAAAATTCTGTATGTGTATATAAAGACAGATGATTCTTACGTTATGTGCTCGGTTGACTTAGAGGTGAATGAATCTGATTTCCTGTGTGGTGCTGCCTTGGCTGGTTAGTGGAAAGACCTATTCTGCATTACAAAACTTTCCTATCTTCTGGTTCTGGCTGCTTTTCTTCTGTTTATCGGGATTTATCCCTCTTACTTGACTTACAAGTTCATGTTAATGAGTTTCTTACTGCATAAGGTGACATTTATTCATGCTACCCTTGCTGCAGTTTTCCAGTTGCAGAGATCTAAGGCTGATGCTAATCTTGGTGCCCAGTCACCAAACAGCCTCTGTTGTACGCGTTATCTTGTCTAAAACTTACGTACGTCATGATGGTAACCTTATGTGCAAAACAAAAAGCTTTAGATGCAAGAGCTGAACCAGTACAACCCCGTGTGCTGTCTTGGCTATAGTGACATTGTTTATTCCCCTTTGTAAGTGGGGGGAGAAAGAAGTAGTGCTATAAGGTATCTTCACTTCATCAGAGCTCTGTTTGTCCTGGGGTTGTACTGGTGGCTCTGCTTTTTTAAGTCACGCATGGATGAAAGTTCTGAGGTCATGTCTTTGGCCAGAGGTCTTTAAAGGTAAGACATGGAAATGTACCCTAGGGACCATGCAACAGATAGAACTATAACATAGACCATCTGTAACCTGAAATAAACTGTGGAAATGGATCTAACTTCAAAGGAATATGAGAGCTTTAGAAAAAAATGGTAATTAGGCTAGCTGTGATAACACTTGCAGTAGTATAGCTAAAGCTTATATGAGTGCCTTAATTTCATGGGTTTCTGTCCTCTTATTGTAACTTACCTAACTTTATAATTGGTAGAATAGTGGATATATAGCTAAATTGCAAATGGGAAAAAAAAAAGGACAGGGAATGTGTGTTCTGTGCTTTTGCTGTCCTTCAGTGAACTGGTTGCAATTCTCAGTGAACCTTATCCATTTTGTGTTTTACCTCTCATACTTCTAGGAGGCTATACCATGCTCTTGTGGCTATGAATCTCTTTAGGCTCAGCTTTTTCATATAATCAGCTCATACTGTTTGTACAGTAGCCAGCTTTGTCCTCGATCTTAGATAGTTGTTTTCCCTTGCTACTGTTGGCTCCTTGTCTATTTATAGAGAGATCATACCTCAGCATTGGGCTTTCTGGATAAACATGTTGGAGGGGGTGAGGAGGGGAATCTCTTCTGTCATAGTCTTCCTCCTGTTCTCTGGGTCATCCCGGCAGGTATTCTCTGTTGCATGAATTGCAACATATCCATCTTGTTCAGAAATAAACTCTTAGGAAGAGCATGGAGTTTGCTTGCTTCGTGTCAGTACTGTGGTGGCTTATTGTTTTGTGGCTCCTATGGCATTTGAACTAGGCAGGGCCAACTCGTGTGTTATTTCTACCCCCTGCACACACCCATGCATGTGGCATTAATATCTACATGGAAGTAGTGTTATTGCAGCTCTCTGTATCAGTCCTTGCCACTACAGTTTAGTGTGCAACCTGATCCTTTAGGTAGGGTTGAGGTAGTTCTATAGGTGAGACTCTACTTCCTAGCGGTATTCTAAGTGCATAAATTCAGGCAGTATGTGCTTGCCTGGGTGGTATACTAAGTTTGCCATATTCGCACTTAAAACACAAAGTCTTACTAATGCACCACACAGTATTTTTTAATAGAGAATATTCTTGGCTTTTCTCTGCAATGGAATGAAATAAACGTGCATGAGTATATGTTTAAGTATATTTTAAGTATAAGTACAGTTTATTAAAAGTATACAAGAAGTGGTATACTGAAGTATTCTGTCTGGTTGAGTACCTTATGGTCACTGAATAGATACTTGTGGTTAAATCAGGATGGTGGGATATGTGCATAGGGGAATCCCTTTCCTGCCCCAGGTTATAGCTGGCGAATGCTGTGTGGGAAAAGAAAAATACTTTAATCTCCTCTCTTGGCAGTTAGTGAATTGAATTTAGGAATGAGTAGTTCTTGTAGCTGATTGGTGTACAGTGTTCTTGTTTTCCAGCACTGAATTGCTCAGCTTGCTATGTTAGGTTTGTCTGGAATTTCTTTGTCTTCAATAATTAAAAATTTGTCCTTGTGCTCTTTAGCACACTTTCCAAATAGTTAAATAAGGCTAAGCAGTTTCCTTCTAGGGAAGGCTAGATGGTTTTTCTGGATTTGGAAGAATGTACTCGTTCTGAAAGAGCCTAAGGATTGCTTGGAAGATCTGTTCCTACCCTGTTAGTTGTCAATGACTGCATAGAGTTACATAGTAGTATAATCACAGTCTCACTTGTTTACCTCCCAGACTTTGTCTACATGAAAATGTTATACATGATCCAGAGTTAAAACATTAAGGAACTAAAGCATTGCAATAAATGCTGGAGCTGACTTACAGGTTTTGTTTGGGGATTTTGCTGAATAGTTTGAACAAGGTGAGCATCTTTGCTGGAGCTCCTTTAGACTCTGGATGTAATGTCAGCCTTTGGACAGGGTCAGGCAAGCTGTTAACCCACAGAGCCACTGCAGAGTCCAGTGTTGCTAACTGAGAGATCAATATGGCTGTAGTCAGTCCTAAAAACTTTCAAAGAACATCATGAAATCTGTTTTGCTGAGTGCTGTATGGATAATGTAGGATAGCTGCTGTCCTGGAATGCTTGTTCTGATGAGTAAACATTTTCCAAATAGAGGTGAGCAGAACGAATGCACCATCTTAACAGGAATTGTAAAGGACCCAAATTAGTTTCAAAGTTCAAAAGGTGATCACAACTAGAAGAAAACACCGAAGTCAAAGCAGGACAAAAGCCTTGGTTAGATATTAGTCATTCAGGCTGAGATACAAATCTGTTCCAGGGAACTTGAGAGACTTGCTAAGATTTGCAAGATATTTAGTGCAGGAGGAGTAGTTTGCCAAGTGTTTTGCTCTGAACTGTTACTATAGCAACTGTTTAGTTTTGAGACTTGTCTTTGAATACTTCATGCGCATTAGTGGTGAGGCCATACATAGATACGACCTTTTAAAATCACTGCGACCTTTTAAGATCACTGCGTTAGAAGACCAGGAAATAGTCACACTAACTTCCCTAAGTGTAGATTTTTAGGCATTTTTAGAAAGACAGTAATCATCCTTGAAAAGTGGGTGGTTCTGTACACCATGTTTACTATGGAAGCATAATAAACACACTGAACATCATGGAACATACTGAAATCCGTACAACATAAAATCTACCCAGTTTTCTTTGAAATAAAGATCTTTGTTACATGCCTGTTAGAACACTCCTTGCTACAAACTTGCTGATCAAAATGGTAACTGACAGCTATTATTATAGAATCCAAAATACAGTCTTGCTAGTAATTACTACTTCAACATTTATTTAAAAAATGCTGTGTTTCAAGTGCTTTGCTACGTCCAAAAGTGAAAATTAATCCATAGCCTCTATCTAAGAAGCTAAGGTTAAAATGTGAGCAAATTTTACTTTGGCCAAAACAGCTACTGAGCTCAGTGCGAGAGGTAACTGGGTGAAGTATAATATCTCCAAAATACAGATCATTAAAAAAGTTTTAAAAGCATAGACACTGCAATGTGATGATAAAGCCTTCTCTTTATACCGACCAGTAATGAAACAAAATTAAAATGAAAACATTTCCTTGTCTAGGTCTTGTGCGTAGAAAAACAAAGTCTCTCTTAGCATACTGTTTAACTTATTGGGGTGTGTCAAGGGAAGAGAATTCTCAAGTAGAACAAGAATTTGTATGTTTTCCAGTGAAAAGTATTTTCCATGTCTGTGAGTCATCCTGTAACTTGAGGCTTTCTTCAAACTATTTTTTGTAGCTAGTTTTCTGTAAAAGTCACAAGTTTCCAGAGACTTACTGCGTGGGACTTGCCAGGGTTTAAAAAAAATTATAATCTTGCTGCATAGCAGTGACTTTCACTTGCTTATGTATTAAGATTCTTAAAAAAAAAAAAAAAAAAAAGCCACAATATTTTATCTGTGTATATGATCCATTTTTAGACTCAGGCTATTGAATGCATAGTAACACTGCCAAAGAGCCATACAAATGTGTGCCAATACTCTCCTCCTGCCAAATTAGGAAGCTGTCAAACTAAATTTCACTGATGTCCAAATAGAATAGAAATTAAGTCTTTTATCTTTGTACATTCCCTTGCAGATGGAATGTACAGCATTCTCAGATACCTGCTTCTCATCAGTCCTAACAGCTTAGCACAAATAACTTCCCTGTCAAGAGGTGGGCCTCCTGCAGAGCAATTGTAATTCCTGGAAAATGTTAACTGGCCAAATTGTGAAAAGGAATGAAATGTTAGTGCATCTTAAATGTTACCCACTAGTGCCACAGAAGGGAAAATTGTCGCACCTGTCAGGGAACCTGAAATCAACACCCTGAGCTTTGCCTGACATTGTAATGAAAGTTTTTAGCAGGTAAACTGGAGCAAAGTAACTAGCGAAGTCAGCACAACTCTCAGAATTGACTAGTTTCCCACTTAAGAAGATGAAGCAGCAGGCAAGCCATTTCCATTAAAGCTGTTTAAAAGGCTAGAAAAGAAGCTAAATCTTGCTCAAAAACATGAAGTCATCCAGAAAAGGACAGTTTCAGCCTCAAGTCTAAAAGCTTTTACTATTCTGGTGTATGTACATGGGTGGGTGACAGCTGGGCACCTCAGATGAAAGCCTTTCAGTATTTTGTTAGTCTTGGGGCTTTTTCTCTATTTCCCTTGGTATGAAAGTTTAATATTTATTACAGTGAAGTTTATAGTAACCCTTGACTGTAATAAAAGGGAACTGGAGATGTAACTGTTTTGCATGTGTTTTGAGTCTTCTAGTTAAACTGCTGCTTGTTCACCTTTTCAGATCCCAGCTTCCATACAATGTGCAGAAGGTGCTGTTCTCTCTTCCTGTATTTTGCTGCCCTGTTGAAACTGTACAAAATATCTATTAACTACTTAGTCCCTCTGCTGCTTTCCATATATCAATAAACAGCATTTTGTGTGCCTGCAGGAGTATAGTTATAGCAAAACTGCTTTGTGTATGCAACTTGAAGTTTGAATAAATGTATGAGTTGAATAAACACAGAGTGATCTAAATCAGCTGGGAGTGGAGGGGCAGAGTTCATTTCTGCCCAGCATGGATTGTGGCTTCAGACTTGACTGGCTTGAACAATGCTCAGATGAGACCTGTGTCCAGAGTAACTGTTCAAGCAAGAGGGAACACTGTCCCCAGGCAGGACAGTCAGTGCCATAGGTGGTGTTTGTTCTTGCTCAGGGCTAGACAGAAGGATAACCATTCCTCTGAAGGATCAGAGTAAAACGTGTTAAAAAACATATGTGTGTTTTAACTTTGACTGGTCTGTTGGGCTCTGATAGATTCCACTTAAATTTTGAATATTGCTTCCTGTGAGAAAGGAAGCAGACACTAAACCTTTCAGCTGCCTAAGTCAGAAGCCAGTTAGTTTGCTTTTGGAGACCGCACTTCCCCCATATACACACTAAATTTAAATTCTGGCCTGCAGAATCATGGTACTTTATTTTACTGATTGAACTCGCATAAGAAAGCAGCACTTGGCCCTCAGGATTATTTGAGCGGCACTTGGTTCCTTTGAAACTGGGATTGTTTCCAGAGCATTCAGGAATGGCTTTCATAGCAGCCCAGTGTTTTAGTTTGGATAATGTATGCTGGCCTTTTTTCACTCCTGAGGACCTGAATATGGTCTTCTCTTTACATAATAGGAAATTTGTGGTGCCTTGTCCCAGCATTTATAGGGCACTCTGTGCCTGCTACAAACCACCATGCAGCTTGGCACAACCTGCAGTCAAGGATTTGGGGAGTAAAGGTGGGGATGATAAATTCTTCTATGTTCTGTTATATGCTTAGTAATAAGTAGGAGAAGCTTGAATAGAAGCTAACATATAGCTGTAGGGTGTTGGATTTTTTGCTGTGTCTGCATGACTTAGGTACTGTGTTGATCTTAAATGTCGTGTTTAGGCTTCTGTGTGTGTGCCATGTCAGTTTGGTTAAATATTTTCTACTCTGCAAATACATGAATTTTGAGTTCAATCCATTTATTGGACAGCTATAACCAATTCTTTAGAAGACTGGTAAGAGTCAGACAGGTGACAATCTCCGTACCATTGTGTAATAATTTTCCGCTCAGTTTTGAACTGCCTTGAAGGGATCACCCGTTCAGTGTCTGAGCTGCTATCAGACTGCAACAATTTGAATATGCATCTGGACCATGTGTCAGCACACTTGCAATTCTGCTGAATGACTCTCGAGCAGGGAATGCAGGTGTGGGCTGGCTTCCATGTGGGTGTGGGGTGGGTGGCCTGGTCATAGGAGGTTGCTGAGGTAGGGTTATTCCATCAAAATTGTTTTGAACAAGTTTGAATTAGCAGAATGGCTTGCTGCTTTCTGTTAATGTTGCTGTGACTAGCAGCCAGAGCCCTGAAGCTACATATGGTTTTGTTGGACCATAGCCAAGATATCACAAGGCTCATAACTTAACAGGAGCTTGTATTACTCTAGTAAAAAGATGTTGATTATAACCTGTACTGATAAGTTATGTTCAGGAACCAAGTTCATCTTGTATATACAATGAATGAAGTCCAAAGCTAAAGACCTCATGGAATGCTGATGAACTTTATCAGCCTCTTGAAAAACTCTACTCCTAGTTAACTATCAGTTTAGCTCCTCTTCCTTCCAAAGAATATTCACTTTTGTTCCAAGCTTGAGTGCTATTTTTAAACTACTTAATAGAGAATTACTGTAGTCTTGAATTTCTGCTAAGTAAAAATAGACATTTAAGTAGGAGAATGGGGAATTGTTCATTAAGTCTTAAAGCAAGTAAGTTGATAAATTACATACTTGCATGTTATAGATGGCTGGTGTAGAATTAACCTTCCCAGTTTGTAAATACTTGTGAAATTGTTCAGTGAATTCTGTTTTTTCTTGTGGGTCTTTTGCAGGTATTCGTTATAGTTTGGATGTTAGTGTGGATGAAGTGAAAGCCTTAGCATCTCTAATGACGTATAAATGTGCTGTGGTTGGTAAGTGATAATTTTTCTGGCAAGGATACAATATAATTTCAATCAGTACTGATGTAATTTACATAAAAAACCCATTTATTTAAAGGATAAATTAAGCTTTAGACACTAATCTCTAACCAAAATCTGTAGCAAGGTAGGAAAAATATATAGTGACCAAAATAATAATACATATTCCCTCTGCTGATAGTGTAGATACTTGAATAAAGTTGCATTTTCATTTGAAAGTCCAAATTCTGCTAGCTACCCCTTTCCGTAAAAGCACCGCATCTTGAACTTAAATCAAAGTGTGACAAACTTGGATTAGGAGGGGGCTAATTTTAGGGGGAACAGATGGAGGCTGTAAGGGATTCAGGCAGGGGACCTGCAGAGAGAGAAGGGTGAAATTCCTTTATGGCTTATAAAGAAGTATAATTCATACACAGCTGCTAAATTGTAGGGGAGTTTGGAGAGAATCTGCCGATTATGTGTAAGAAAACAAAATACTTATGTGTATAGAGACACTTCACTTAGGACTTCCAAAGTAAAATTTTTCAGCTAAACCAGTAAAATGCAAACTGTAGAACCTATTGTTTCTACAAGTGCCAAGTACAAGAGCTTGAAGCATAGAAAATTTAAATCATCAATGTCTGAGTTTCAAAGAAAGACCATTTCCAAGCTGCCCTTGAAAGATTTCCCATTTGTATAGGAGTACCTAAATCATATTATAGCTTACACTTGTGAAGCCCTAAAGGTGGCAAAACCAAATTCACTGCTAAAATCAAAGACATAATTAATTACACGTAGTACTGATGTGTTCTGCCCTTATTGTTGAAAAAGTAAAATGATTTTCCTTTGCATTCTTGTAGATGTGCCATTTGGTGGGGCAAAGGCTGGTGTCAAGATCAATCCCAAGAACTACACAGTAAGCTTAATCGTAGATAAAATTTGGTTATCTGCAGTACTGAAGCCAGACAGTTAAAAAAGCTCTTCTAAGGGCATTATTGACCACTTAAAACCTCCTGCCACTTCTGTCTCTGTAAAGGCTGAATTTAGCTTATGCATGCAATAGGTAGGAAAAGAATTTTGAAAAAAAAAGTCTGTGTTTCGGAGTTGGAATACTTCAATTATTTAATTTATTATTTTTTTTCTTAGTCAGGAGTCTACAAATAATTTGGAACCTGAAATTTTTTGAAGTTGTTAAAGGCTTAAATTAAATTACTCTTAGAAAAAAGTTAGTGGTTTTGTTTATTTTGACAAATAGTTTTATGCTTCATTAAACCTTTCTATGCAGTGTTCCAGTGTGAATAACAACTAACTCGGCTTATAAAAAGTTTACTGCAGGCTTGCCTTCTTGCCCTAATTAAAATAACTCATACAGAAAGGAATACCAGAATACATAACAGATATTCTAAGCTTGAAACTCTTATAAGGATTTGTGTGAAGTTGTTCAACTGTGCTGGTTACACAACCGGTAGGCCAGCTATTGCTGTTACCGGTTATAAATCTCTCACACAGGATATCAGATTTGTTTGCTGGAAATCTCTGCTACAGGCACAGGTGCTTCTTCCTGTGCCACACTCCTGACTTCTTGTGGATCAGAATGTACAGAAAGCCGAATGTTTCCTTGTGCTGCCTGAATACCAAGGGTCTGTTAGGGAGTGGCATATAAATTATATAAATATATGAATCATCCTTTCTTCTAAGATAAATGGGCATCTGTTTATATTTAGGCGTAAGTTCCAGCAAATACTCATAAACATTAATGATTTACTGTGATATTTATTGCATTTTCTCTATAGGACAATGAATTGGAAAAGATCACAAGAAGGTTTACCATGGAGCTGGCAAAAAAGGGCTTTATTGGTATGTTGTGCAATTTTACTATTAAAATTTAGGAATCTGATTTATTGTGCATTGACAGTGTCTGCTAGATATCCTTAAGTAACTGTTTTTGAGACCTGTAAATAATTTGAGTATAGAACTTTCTTCAAAGAGCCACAAAGAATTGAGTCATTGTGTCTTAGTGCATTTTAAAGGGAACTGTGTCTTAACTTTTTTCTGGTGGCTGTTCTGCTATGAAAAGCCACAAAAGCTGAGCTCACAGGAACCAAGATGAATCACATTTCTCTTAGAGGTAGATTATAAAATTGTGACCTAGTTTGTTGCAATTTTAATCTCTAATATCAAACTCTTCACTGTTACCATTTCCTGTAGCCTCAGTTGAGGCTTTTGGCAGCTATCTGAGGAAACAGAGGAAGGAAATAGAAGATCCACCCCAGAGAAAGTTGATGGCTTCACCCATGGCAACCACAGGCTGCAAGAGAAGCATAGGTGCCTGTTGCAACAGAACCTCAGCTTCTGTAATGTTAGTAGGTGTTTCATTCAGACTCTCAACCCTGAGTTGTTCTGATAGCTTGCTGTCTGGAGTTGCTATCTGGAAGTCTCCTCTGGAGAAAGCTGAATGTTGCTAGCTTGACTTGTAATTAAATGGAGGATCTTTACCTGGAGAAGGTTCTTATTCAAGGGACCAATAAAGCATGTAACTAGTTAAAGTTCTGTCATGTGTTCCTGATGTCTAGTTGCCCCTGGGAATGTATATCCATTTATCTGCATTTTCTTGCTCTTCAGCTAGAGTGTTTGTCATCTGCTCTTTCAGCCAGACTATTTCTCATCTAAATTAAGCTTCTGTATAAACAGACTTATTGATGTAACATGTGATGAGGGTAATACTGTGCACTATGCCAGCTGTAGTGATTGTTAGTTCAGTGACAGTTAAAATGGTTTGGTTAAATTTGTCTTCCTTTTTGGCTCTATGCTTGGTGCTACGCTGCTTTCACAAACCTTTTAAAAATACTTGGGGGAAAAAACTGGTAGAGGCAGAGTTGCATCTAAAATCTTGCTGAACAAGTCCCTCTGATCTTAAATAGCTTGGGCAAATGCTATTTTTAGTTATCTAGAAAAAACAGATTTTTTTTTTATTACAGCAGATGTGTGAAAGTTCTTTCAAAGGTTTATTTCGTCAAGAAAGATGTAATGTCTTGTTCGTGAACTAAGCAGTAAAATCAAATGTGTGTGCTACAGTGCAATGACTAGGAACAGCCTATCTTCAATTTTTAAACTCAGACAGGAATAAAAAGGAAATTCTAATGCAGAAAAAACCCCAATTAACATCATGGTATATAGAAATTGTACCTAGATAGTGCCCTTCCTGTTGTTACAGCAATGATAGTTAGAAAAATAATGATATAAATATGCTTTTGATGCATTATCTTACTCTGACTTTTTGTTGATAAAGTGACCTTCACTTCACTGAATGGCTTGTCTCAAAGGTTGGAGGTTATGTCAGTATTGTACAAACGTGTGATAACAGCATCTAAAACTGAACTGAATCCAGAAGGATCTGTTGCTTGCATAATAAACTGAGGATTAAACAGGAAAACAGTTCTTCTCTGCCAGGGCCTGCACAGTTCCCAAGGGAATGATGGTTAAAGATAACTGTTCATATTTGATCCTTAAAAGGTGTTTTCACTGTTGCCAACAGGACCTGGTGTTGATGTGCCTGCTCCTGATATGAGCACAGGGGAGAGGGAGATGTCCTGGATTGCTGACACCTATGCCAGTACCATAGGACACTATGTAAGTTTTGAGCAGAGGCTTTGAAGTAGAAAAGCTTTCTTGGTCTTTGCAGAAATTCTTTTATCTGGAAATTTATTACCATGCTGCTTAATCATTTAATTTTATTTAATTATGTGGTTCTAAATATATTCTTGTGAACGGTAACAACTTAATTGGTGTAAGGTTTTAGGGTACAGTTAAGGAAAAATAGCTTTAAGGTTAACGTTTTTATACTAGGCTTAAATTAAGTTTGATACAATACTGATTGCAACTGTTCAGCAAAAAGAAAATACACTGTTTTTAAAGGTGTCATACTTAGTCTAAAATTTATTTCTATTGCTACAGTTTCCCTCTTTTTCATTAGTACTATGATTACTAATTTAAAGCTGTTAATTAGTTCATAATAGCTGGTATAGTCTTAAAGTACTGAAATCTTTCTGTTTCAGACTACTGAATTTACAAGTGTTAAGTAAATGCTTGTGGCTTTGTGCATTCAAGAGGCCATTTAAACTAAGTTTGCACAATTGGTCTAACCTATAAAAGTATTAAAGTTCTATGTGGTCCCCTAAAAGTAACAAATAGTTTACAAAAAGTAATCAGTGTAGACTTCAGCAAATTCTCCAAGATGTAAAGCAAAAGGACACTGATACAATTTATTGCCCAGAAGGCAATAAAAAAATTAGTATTTAAAAATTTGTTTATAGCCCTTAATTTGGCCTTTGTCCTTATGTTGCCAGGGTTATTTGTACCTGTTTTGACTGTACCAAAACCATGCCTGTTGACCAAACACTTTTGCTGTATGCTTTTGACAGGTTGGACAAAAGAAAAATGTATTAGAGACAACTTAATTCTTAAGGCTCTACTGCCTATGCTACCCAAACTTTCTAGCTTCTCTTTCAGATGTTGTTTCTGCTACTCCAGCAGGTTGTACTTTGCTAAGGAGTCGTGCCATAGCGTCATATTAGTGTGTTAATATGCTAAGCTATTGCACGTTTGCCTATCCCAGCTCCCTCTGAATTGAAGACTTTCTTTTCACTTTCTGCAGTCCCTTCCAACAGTTCCTCAGAAATACAGCAGGGTGTACGCCCCCCGTAATAAGGCATGAGAGCCACCCAACACTTATTTCTCTCTGGCATGTCTGTTGAAGACATGCCTGGCTTTCCTGAGAGAGTCTCTTGGCAGAATACTTGTCTTGTGCTGTCTGATGCCTTTAACAAGAAGAGGATAGGATGGCACAGGTTATTCTAGATCTGAAATTTTGGTCTAAGGTATCTTATGGAGGGGAATAAAAGGCTGTGACATGATGATTAATTGAGTTAAAACTTTTACACAGAGCTGCCTGTTAGACAGGGATATCACTATAAAATGTTACTTGCTTTTTATTATTCACATATGTAAATGTAAATATTTTATTTAAAACTTTAAACCTGATAAAAAGCCAAAATTATGACTTCAACATGCAGAATGGTAGCTTGCTCTCTGTCATAACTTAAAATTCCAACATTTAAGAAAACTACTGCCTCAAAGTGTTTTACATTTTGACGTTTAACTCATTGCACTAAAATGCATATTTCACTGTGATACATCAGCACTGTTATATTATGACTGAGACAGAAGGCTCACAGCACATGACCTGTTTTAAGACTTGTTGTATTTGTTAGTATTTCACATAGTTTTATACAGAAGCTTCAGGTTTTTTAATAGGTGGAGAACTAAACACTGATACAGAAGTTTTTTTTTAAATGGCTCAATTTCTTACTCTTTCCACTTTGTCATCTCAGCTTGTTATGTAGCCCTACACATACAAATGCTTCAATGTCAAAAGAAAACAAACCAACAACTACTGCAGGTAAAAATACAATTTGAATTATGCTACAACAGCTTCTTTTATTCCTGGACTCTCTTTGCATGGCAGTATCTTATTCTCGAAGAATAAAAAAAGTGAGAGGATTTAGGTCCATTTTTCTGAAAAGTTAATTAAAGAATTGGAATAAGGAAAGAAATAAGTCAGTTTACTTAATTTTATTGGGTTGCTTGTTTGTTCATGGAAGAGAGAATGGTAACCACAGTGGAACTTAAAACCTGTTGTGGAGAATGACCAGATACGGGGAAGGAAGGCGAGAACTGACAAGGCTGCAAAAAAGTGGAATAGTCTATCAAAACCAGTTTGTAGAAGATGTTTCAGGTAGCATTCTGGTTGAGACACCAAGAACAAAAAAAGGTGATTAAGGAATACGAAATTATAAAAGGGGCCATGGGGGAAGGAGGGGAGGGAACTAAGAGCAGAAAATGACCACAGAACAAAAGTGAAACTAACCATAACTCAGCAAACAGATGGGAGCTATGTGAGGGACTACATTCAGTTAAGTGGAAAGATAACTATTCAGTGAAAGACCTGATGAGTCAGTGTGGTTGCACACACATGTGTTCAGGGAGCTTGAAGGAGAAAGGAAAAGTCAAATAACAGATATGATCGGATAGGGGAGGTATGCTTAAAAGCTAACACACAGAGCCAGGAAGCTGGAGAGACAAGGAGGACATTATTGCAGCATGGAAAGGGGTTAAAAGACAAGCAAAAGTTCAGTGTCTGAACTCTGCCAACTAAGTTCATTGACTATTAGTACCGATACAGAAGTCATTAATGCTAGCCATAAGCCATTTTACAAGCTCTCATTAAAAGTCATAGTCTTTCTTTATGGCCCAATATGTGTTAAAACATTTTTTTATTGACTTCAAACCAAAATTTTTAGGACTTTGACATCGACTGTGGTTTGTATATGTGACTTTAAGAAGACTGGGACCTGCCCTCACCTTATGCTCTTGTTTTCTTGCCAAACCATGCAAGTCTTTAATAACTACCATGTTAACTGTTCCAGAAAATCTGTGTTAAGTTTCTGGATCATTGAATTACATATGGCTAAAGTTTTTGATTAAATTAATCCTTTCCACTCTTCTGACTCCTGGGACATGTGAAGGGACTTTAATAAGTACATTCTTATGTATGGTGGGAGGCTGTATTTCTTCACGTATTTATAAAACATGCTTCCTCCTTTATGAATGAATGAAGGCTAAAAAGCAGTTTCAATCTGAAACAGAATGAAAACCTAAAAATGCATCAAAATGCCAGGTCAAATTGTCCCTAGCAAAACACTGCCATGGATCTTGTTTGCAGTTTATATGCCGCCAGAGGGAGCATACAGCTTAATGAGAGCAATGCAGCTGTATTTTGGGGAACTGAATTAGGAATTTTGGGACAAGACCAGCATTGTTTTTATTGTGTTTAAAGAGGGGTTATCTTTGTCTTTGTATGTTAACTCACTGTTGTTTTCAAGCAATAAATATTTTTCATTTCCGTTATGTCTCTAGTCATCTCCTCCCTTTCTTTCTCCACTTACTTTTGTCTACTCCCTTCCTCTCACCAAGCATCTTGCACTCATGCCACAGGCATGCAAATGCATTTGGCACAAGCGATGGAGAGAAGGGAGCCTCCCAGTGAATGTGCAGCTGGTGGAATAGAAACCCATCCGGCTGTTGGCAGACTCCAGACTCATTTCAGTGGATTCTCTTTCATCACTACTCTTTCACTTGTATTGGAGGCCAAGCCACTGTGATACTGTGTTCCCAGGGTGTGGGAGCATGGGAACCAGTGGTGACAGAAGAGGGAAGCCTAAACAGTGTCTAGCTTCGAAGAAGTTTTTTCAAGTTACTACTTTAAATTTGAAAAATTAACTCTGGTTTTAAATAGTCTATTTTATCTTGTCTAGCTGTCTAGCATATGGAAAATATAATTTTATTGCCACCAAATTAAGGATAGAGGCTTGATTGTATGTATTGCTTTTCTGAATAAAAGGAGTAAATACTTATCTAACTTTTCCCATACGACTCTTGTACTCCAAATTTTCCTCTGAGATTGAACATCCTTGTATTCTGACAACAGAAAGGTATTAAGTTTGTATTGTTATTTCAAAATAACTGAATTTGGTATAAAGGAACACTAAACACTGTTTAAAGATGATTAAAAACCAGTCCAAGGATATGTCTGAGCCCTTTAAAAGATTAAAATGTCAAGAATAGAGATGGAAATTATGGCTGTAATAGGAGCTAATTTGGAGAAACATAGTCCTCAAAGCTTTTTGATTTGTCAAAGTCTGCTCTTTGCTAACAGTACAACATAGCTGCCACCGTAATTAACTAACCACAGACTGAAGGTAACATACACACTTAAATACAACAAAAAATTACAGAGCACATCCAATATTGCATTATGCAACTTTCCTGACATCTACTAGAGTACTTCAGAAAAGGTGTTCACACAAAGTAAGACAGGAAATTATCTTTAAAAACTGAATGTTTGTAAACTGTATCATGCTCTGACTCTTCCTGTTCCCATTTTCCTTATCTCTAAAGTGTACATAACTTCTTGTTCCAGCTGTTCTTTGATTAGTTCCATTGCTCAAGTCCTTCACTGTTTTACAGGATATTAACGCACATGCATGTGTAACTGGTAAACCCATCAGCCAGGGTGGGATCCATGGACGTATATCTGCAACTGGTCGTGGTCTCTTCCATGGAATTGAAAATTTCATCAATGAAGCATCATATATGAGTATATTAGGAATGACTCCTGGATTTGGAGATAAAACATTTGCTGTCCAGGTAACTTTTTTCCTTCAATTGTAGGGAAAAAGTCGTAAACAAACTTCCAGCAGAGCTGCTTTTAAAAAGGGCTGTAGCAATAAATCCTGTTAGGGTTTTACGACTTCGAAGTTAACCTTTACTCTCAAACTTTAGAAACACTTTTCAAGTGTTAGGTGCCCTTTATTTTGGACTGTTTTTTAAAAACTGAACTTTCAATTGCACTGTACAGCCACAAAGCCAAATCTCCATAGATCCATAGGCTGCAAAGAACAAAGAGGAATACTGTTATAGGAGTTCTTTAAACTAAGACCCTGCGTGCTTCTCAGTGAGCTGTGACACTGCTTCTGCCTACACAATATTTGTTGCTCTGTTTTGTAATAAAAACTTTTAGGGAGAGAAGGAATTAGGGGTTATATTCTTGTTCCACTATGGAATGAGCAGTTGGAAAAGTAGAGACCAAGATCTTATCCAAAATTTTTAGGGTTGAACATACGTTTTCGGTATTCATAAGATTTCAGGATTTATGTAGTTGAATTTGGAAGGGGTTTGACATTCAGTAATATGCATTATCATTCTTGAATGTTCAGAGAAATAACTTGTTCTGTTCAGCTTTGAACAGTATGTTAAATGGAGGATTTGAGGGATTGCTTTGTTGTTTTCAGTACCAGTGCACTGGCGTTTAGAAATACCAGAATAATTGTAACCTCCAGGTTGTCCTCTAGTTAACCAGTGGGCTGAAACAAACATCTCTGCCCTGCATGGACCCAGCAGCATGCTCATCTCCCTGCGCTTTGGTGTTTTCATGCCTGGCAGAGGATTAACCAGCAGGCACTTAAGCATAACTTAGACTGAAAATGTGGCCATAAGAATAGCTGAAGATTTTTCTAGGAAAACAAGGATACGGTATTGCAAAGAGACCGCATGCATGACAAACTGTGGTATTGAAATTTGCTTCTACTATATAAACAAAAATCCTAAATATAATTGGAGCTATGCTATGCAGGAATTTAATACTCAGCTTTTTTCCAGCATAGAATCTTACTACAAACTTTTGACGTGCATCATGTAACCTTTTGATCTGCCAGGTTACTTCCAGAATGTTGAATAATGGCCTGGAATTTGGTTTTCTATACCTGCAAGGATGTAAAACATGTCAATGAAAAGCAAGATTATCTAAATTTAAATTTAGGCAATCTATTTTGTAAAGGACCACTTCAGAAATGTATTAGAAATTACATAGCTTCCTACTAGTTTTTATGTTTTAATGTGAAGAATTAACGGTATTCTTGTTTAATGCTTTCCATTGTGGGATGGTTTTACGCTTGTAAGCCTTCCTTACCCAGAGTAAATGAGAATATTTCTTGGCCTGCAAATGTTAGTCAAACCTTTGAATAGTCATAGAAAAATTTCTTAATTTCCTCTAAGATGGTGCTATTTATAAAATAGATACACATAATGTCCCTATGTTGATAAAGTCATCGTTTTGACACTTTCATAGTAACATTAGCGCTTCCCTTCTGTATTTCCAGTATAAAAAACCTAGCACAACTGTACATTGCTAGCTACGGTGCATAATTTTTACAGTGGTATTCAGACTAGAATAGAATGTGTGTGGATTTCCTCCGTCTTTCCTGTTCGTATCATCTAATGCCAAGATATTCCAATAGATGAAGAACTGTGTAAAACTATTCAAAGCTATATAAGCCTTAGCAGTAATCATCATTTTAGCTAAAGGGTTAACTACTTTTCCCTTTCTCTCTCCACCCTCAGGGATTTGGTAATGTGGGCTTGCATTCTATGAGATACTTGCATCGTTTTGGAGCAAAGTGCGTGGCAGTTGGAGAGTTTAATGGTTCTATCTGGAACCCTGATGGGATTGACCCGAAGGAACTAGAAGATTACAAATTGGTATGAAACTTCGCTGAGCAGAAAGAATTTCAATTTTGTCAGCTTTGCAAGTACACAGGATGACTGTAGGCTGGTGTTAATTTGTGATATTTACATCATGCTGCAATTAGTACTTACAAAATGGCTTACGAATGTTGATTCTTCTGGCTTTCTCCTTATCCCCAGTATGAATGCAGGTGGTATTTTTTTTACCCTTTGACCTGACTTTCAGAAAAATGGCAAGGGCTTGCATGTGTGCAGGGTAACTACTTTGGTTTCGGAATTGGAGTTCGTGATGATTTTGCCTTTCTTTAAACTAGAAAGGATGTCTCAAGGAACCAGGGCAAGGAGGTTCCTGAAGGTTTCCTGACTGAGAAACACAAGCTTATGGACATTTAAGACTTCGAAGTGTACTTCTGCTTCTTACTTATTGGATGTTTCTGAAAAAACGAAAGCCTGTCTGGCAGTGTAACCTGAACATGTAGTTCATAACGAAAACTGGATATGGTATTTTTATTTCAGTTTCCAAGTGAAGCAGACTTGAGGGGACAGTTCACAGGCACCAAAATACAATCTTCTGCTTAAGAATTTCTAAGGGGCTTATTTGATGTGTCTTCTTTTACATAGGCAGTATTTGAATGTCTTTATCACCCCCTTTCTCAAAAGAATGAGAAGATTCTGTCACTAAACACAGGCTGTCGTTGTAGTACTGAATTTTAAAATGGTACTCCTGAATCTTACGTGATGCAACTTATCCTGCATGTAGCAGACTGGTGGGTCATTTCAGTTGTTTGAAAACTATTGTATTTGCCGTGTATTTTGAGAGTCAAGAGAGACTTTTTTGAATACTCCAGAGCTCAAATGGTTGTCAGTGTCTTTGGCCAGTGAGCAGTTATGCCTCAATTGTGGGAACTTTGACTGTTATCCAAGCTTTGTAGCTTGCTTTTCGTGCCTAATCTAAGTAAAGATAGGAAATACGTTATGTGCTGTCTTTCTAGTACTGTTGCTTCTCCCTACTTTCTTTTTTGAAAGTTGGAAGAAGGGACGGAAGTCATATGAGTACACACACACTAAAAACACCCTGGTTTGTTTTCTGTGAACAGCAACATGGGACAATCATGGGCTTCCCTAAAGCACAAACACTTGAGGGCAGTATTCTGGAGACAGACTGTGACATTCTCATCCCTGCTGCCAGTGAGAAGCAGTTGACTAAGGCCAACGCTCACAAGGTTAAAGCAAAAGTAAGTTGGAGAGTTCAAATATAAATGAAAAATAGAGAAGGCCTGTTTAAATACTAGTATTCCATAATTAGCATGGACAAAACCAAACATGTACCTCTGAGTTACTCTGCTGTGATTCCTTTCAGATTATTGCTGAAGGTGCCAATGGGCCTACAACTCCTGAAGCTGACAAAATCTTCTTAGAGCGGAATATCATGGTTATCCCTGTAAGGTTCTATTATTTGATTTTCATTACAAGGGTAGTATTTCTGTGAATTGTAGCACGACGTTGTATATTGAAAGTTTTTATTAATAGCCATTCATTCTCTTACAGTGCTTTTTAACAACTGCTGTCTAAGAAATGGATGTCGGTGTTGCTTAAGATTGGTAGTAATTACTTAAAGATCTCACTGCAGCTGTACATGACCAAGATAACTCTTACATGAAGGTTACATATTCAGAAGAGAGAGCAATCCACAATTAGTTCTTAAATCTGTAGGTTTGCACTTTGAAGTGTTAGCTGACATTTGCTCAACTAAATAGTCCACTAAGCAAAGGAAGAAGGCAGAGTAAATACGCTGGCCAATTTGTTTGTAAGTGTTGTGTCTAGGTGATGGTCTGACAGAACTGTGTCTCTTAGATTGTATAGAGTAAACGTTGTCTATAATGATAATTTGAAAGAATAAGACCTATCCAGGTAATATTGCTAGAAAGAGTGTCTGCTCTTCTGCCTTTACTCACTGAGATGGCCTAAGAATGCCCTGCTTTTCTTGAATAAAAACTTGTGCCAAAATAAAAGGAAGTGGTCAGTCAAGCACACTTGAACTTCACATTTCTAAGGTCAAGTCCTCTTTTGAATCAGTAGAAGTAATCTCTAGACTGCAGAAGAGGATAAATGTCATGTAAGAGTAACAACTGGATTGTCTTCTGTACTGCGGTTTAAACTAGTACTTTGTACATAATACTTCTGCTCGCTTTTGTTGAATACAATAGAGCTGTCTTTGTCACATGGTCAGAATTCAAGACGTTTGCTATTTCTGTGCAGGATCTTTACCTGAACGCTGGTGGTGTAACAGTATCCTATTTTGAATGGCTGAAAAACTTGAACCACGTCAGTTATGGACGCTTGACTTTTAAATATGAAAGGGATTCAAACTACCACTTGCTCAGTAAGTGCTTAGTTCTGCTTTCACTCACTGTTTAATTAATAGACTGGACCAGGAAACAGCAAATGTGGGAGAAATTAATACAGAACTATTTTAAATTCACCACAATTTCCATACCACAAGTCTATTATTGCTGCATAGTGAAGAATAGGAAAGATTTGATAGGTTAACTGACTCACAACTCTGATGGCTTAAGTTAAATGCATACTTTTTCCAGTTATCTTTTAATTCATAAAGTGATATTTTTCCTCTGTTTTGTGAAAATACTGAACTCAAACCATGTGAAGTATTTATTACTTCTTAATAATGTCTTTCGGCTGTACACTAGGTATTTTGAGAAGTATTCAAAGTTCGAGTGGGTAACATTGTTCCACACATACAACAGCAGAGGATTTCTATAAAAGGTGATAATATAATTGGTATAGGCGCTGTAAAAACCTGCTTACGGCCTACAGCTCCACTTTAGGTCATTCTGTCCTTCCCAGTTTCTGGGCCAGAATACCGATTACATGAAGAGAGGAAGCTTAATAGAGAAGAACTGCAGGATATTGCTCCATTTTAAAAAATATTCTATAGAAAACATATGAGAATCTTGGGGCATTTGACTTGGCAAAACATACATCTAAATGTTTTTTAATATAACCTTTTCTCATAAATGATATCTTTCAAGGTGTTTCTAAAGTGGTTGAGGGTTATGGCAATTCTAACTTAAATCTCTTTCACAAATTCAAGATTATGTCATCTGAAATACTCTGTGATGTTGTTTAGGAAACCATGCTAATTAAATTTCAAGAATTAAGATGAAATAAATATAAATTCAAAATCCCAAAGCACTTCTCAGGTCCTAAGGAAAAAACTAAAATTCCAGATGGGCTTTTTTCTTAACAGGTAGCATGTATGCAAAGTGCAATAGGAGATAATTGGTGCTTTAACTTCAAGAAATATTTTGTCTAATGCTATCTATCAAGTTAGGAAAGTTAATCCTGATTGCCTTATCAGCTTTATAAGGCTAGCAAAGTGGGATCAATAAATCCACATGTGCTGTGTGGTGGTACTATAGCAATATTACTACTATTATTGGAAGCATTCACCTTTATAAAAACAGGAAAAATCAACATCTTTCCCTTTTCTTAGAAAACAAAAGTAAGATGATTCCCTTTGTCCCAAATCCCTATAGTCTGTGTTTCATGCCATTGAATGTTGAAAATCCTGGGGTCAGCTCCTTTGTTAGGGAGCATATTCCTTCCCCTGTTAGTTACCTTGCCTCTGCTTTTTTTATTTTCTAGTGTCTGTCCAGGAAAGCTTGGAAAGAAAATTTGGGAAACACGGTGGAACTATTCCAGTTGTGCCTACAGCAGAATTTCAAGATAGGATATCAGTAAGTAGTTGCTGCTGGGTGTTTTACTGTTACTGTAGCTGTATTCTGATGTTGTAACTGCAAAATTTTACCGTTGTAGCTATCATGGAGGTTTTAGCCCCAGCAGGACATTAGTATGTAGCTAGCCTGGTGGCCAAAGCAAGCAAATGATCTGAACTGCTTAGGAATACTGCAAGTAAGCTATTTTTTTTGTCTCCATTGTTTAGACAAACCATGTGATTTTTTTTTTTTTACCAGAGAGGATGCAAGGAATGGTTCTTCTGGAAGGCCAGTAAGGAAAACTTAAAAACCTATGAGATTTTTTTTGATGCTTTTGTTTGCTATGAAATACTTGATACTTCTGCTGGCTAACCTGATAAATACAGAGATTACATGATTCCTTTGTACCCTAGCTATCAAAGTCGATGGAGCTTTTGTAGTGGGAAATACTGCCTCAAACATTAACAGGATTTGTTTTGGAGATCTTGTTGATATAGTTTGACTAGATTTCCAGACAACTTTCAACAAGATCCCATGCCACAGACGGTTTGATATGCTGTTTCTGTAACTCCAGGATAATATAGACAAGAGCGGGTAAAAAATTGTAGGATGTTCCTCTTAAGACTAAATTAACGGGCAAAGAAATGTGAGGTAAAATTCATTATTGTCTAATGTGTAGGAATACATGGTAGGGAAATTTTCATATAAAATGATGGGTTGTGAGCTCATCTATTTGCATTCAAATGGGAGATCTGGAGGTAATGACAAAATATAAGCTTATAAATCCATAACAATCAAAAAGCAAATCCAGTGTTAGAATTTATCGTGAAGGGAAAGACCAAGACTGACTAATGGTGCCACAATATAAATCCAGAGCATGTCTGCCTTCTGAATACTGCATGCAGGTTAGGTCTCTGTGTCTTCAAACATTGTAGATGTGGAAAAAGTTCAGAGCAAAATGACAAGAGTAATCAAAGATACGGAAGCTTCTCATACATGAAACAATGAACTAACCTAGGTCCTATTTGTCTGAACTAGTCTTGGGGTGGAGACAGTAATCTATAGAATGAGTGATATGAACATGGATGGGTAAGGATAGATTCACAGGTTCACTGGGAGGGATGGTGAAAGAGAATGAGATGCATTCAAACAAAACAAGCAGAGTGAGGCACAGGATGAAGAACCGGAGATGGTTCCTAGCACAGCAAACAGTCAAGATGTGCGATACTCTGCCAAGGGACGTATAGAAGCTAAAAGGATCAGTTGGTTTGTTTTTTAAACACAAGTTTAGGAGGAGATGGGACAAATGATTGGGGGGAAAAAAATCCAGTGAGTTGTGAAAAACATTAAACCATGCTTCCTCAGAAAGAAATTGAGGAAGTGGATGTAAACTTGGACTGCTGTCAGATGACAGAAATAGACTTTAGCCTGATCCAGTGTGATGCTAGTGTTTTCATAAATGTTAGGCTAAAAGAATAGCATGGTAGATGGGTTTTGTGCTTAAAGCGATTGCTGTGATCTCTTAAACACTGGCCTAGTAATTTGTATATCTAGCCCAAACTGATATTCGAGGGAAAGCATGTATTTTGTGAAGCCAGGTCTCAAATGATTAGTAAATTACAGCAATCAGGATGATGGAACATCGAAGCTGATAACTCAGTCATTTAGGCTATCTTCAGTTATTTATTGTTCTGTGTATTTAAATTTTAATGGGAACAAAGTTATTCTAGAGTTGTTCAGGGCTAATACAATGTTGAGTATATGAACTGGGGATCCATGCCTTTCCTAAACCCTGGCTGTCTTCAAAACAACTGCAAGTAACTACGATAGGTATTGACACTTGGGAGCTTTTTTTCTTTAACATTTACTGTGTGTTCTTAAGGCTGAAAACAGTAGTTAAAACATCAATACAAAATACTAGCGTCGTGCATCTAGAAGCTAGGCATATAAAAATCTTCAGGGCTTAGGTCTGAGGCTTTAGAATTGCATTGACATAATTAGCTCTTCAGGTAACACAGTAAAGGTGATTTAGGTTCTTACACCAGTCATTAGAAGAAAATGAGCAAGCAAGCTTCAGTAATTATGGGAACCCAACATGTCATTGTCCCTAATACACGACTGATACCTTTTTGTCTTTTGGACTAAACCCTGATTTTATTCCCTGTTGTTGCAGGGTGCATCTGAGAAGGACATTGTCCACTCTGGGTTGGCTTACACAATGGAGCGTTCCGCCCGGGTAAATATTGCATTAGTAAATGTGCTTACAGCAAAATAACTTACATGACTTTGCGACAGGTTTTGAATGGGTCGTAGAGAATTTCTTTGCAGTTAAAGGAGTAGGTAGACGGTTCGTGATAATGGAAGTTGCTGTGAGTATGATGTATTTCTGCTCTGTGCCTGGATGGCCAACTTTTAACTGGGTATAGTAACCATTAGAGACTAAGACATGAAATCAGGAAGTATTTTCTAGTAGAAGCTGTAATAATTAGAAACTTTTTAGTTGTCCTCTTGTACCTGGCTAGTCTGGGACACATACCTAAGCATGCTTTACTTCACCACCAGCGGTTTTAGATTAATCTCTCTATGCAGTATTTTTAATTGAAATATCTTGGCTCTCCCTGTATCTGAGGTACACATGGATCCAAGACCTGAAAAGGGGCGATGTAGTAATCTGGGAAAGGTTTTCTTCCCTTTCAGACCTCGGTTTTAAGGGGAATCAAGAAATTTTAGAATTGGTCCACAGAGGATCGGAGCTCTGATACCAGTCTAGCAGCTCCTTGTACTCCTAATTTGGATCCTTCAAGCAAATCTAGTTTAGTTCCTATGGAGAAACTCACAGAAATCATATGTAACCTTTTCTGTTTCAGCAAATCATGCGTACTGCCATGAAGTACAACCTGGGTCTGGACCTGAGAACAGCTGCCTATGTCAATGCAATTGAGAAAGTCTTCAAAGTGTACAATGAGGCTGGCCTGACCTTTACATAAACAGGCCATTACCGCTCCTTGTTGTATCCCATCCCTCTTGCTGTTAATGTACCCTCTCTTCCTGAGAAAGCTTATCACAAGTTTACATGTAACCACAAATTTTTCTTTCTTCTGACATTATAGTGGATTCTATTCTCAATTAGTTTCAGTCCAAACTAGTCTTTTTTTACAATAAAAATCTATGGATTAGGAAATTGTATACAAGTATGTATCTGAAGATAACAGTTCATCTGCACTTGTGGGGGCCATTCTGGGTATTTTGCCTACAAAACAAAATGGTACATTTTATGTATGAAAGAGTGGTCTTGCCACCTGAGCCGCTTCTCAGACTTCAGATCAGATACTGTACTAGATGAGCACTCAGCTCATTATTACTTCATGCACTTTTGTTTAACGATGTAATTTTGGCTTCAGCACTTTCAGTAAGGCCTTGTATGATCAATGCTGTGGCATTGTCAAAGGAAGAATGGGCCTCCAGCAGGGATTAACTTTGATAGGAGTCTAATTTTTATTTGTAGTAAAGCTTCAGGCCTGATTCTCTTTAGGCGATGTTTTTTCTTTAACTGTCCTGCTGTTATAGGACTGCCTTTTATTGCTTGTTCAAGCTAGCTTGACTATCACCATGAAGTATGTAGAGGTAACAGACTAATATTTTTATAAGCTGAAACTATCAAGCAGTTCTAGTTATGTTTTTAATCAAGTATCTACATAACTATCCTGACTGTAGGCTGTTTTCTTTTTTTTTAAAAAAAAAGGGATAGTCTGAATTTGGCAAGCAATCATACTTAGGTTGTTTTTGGGATTCTTTTTCAGTCTTTTCCTTTCAGAGGCTTCTTAAAATTAGATAATGCCTCAGTGAACAACTGAAGTGAAACTGAACCCAGAAATCATTGGCCAGACTACAATGGAGCTAGAATGCTGCTATAAACTTAATCCACTGTCTTAACACACACAGCCTTTTTTCTTTTTTGGTTATCAGGAGGTCTTGAAGTTTTGAACGTATTAGAGTACAACAAAATGGACCTCAGCACAATATTGGATCAAGCACAGTTTTTAAAGTGTAAGGCTTTTGTCCCGTGGAGTCCCCTTGAAGTGCCAGATGTTATTTATGTAATGAATATGAATGTTTTTTTTAAAAGACAACTAGTTCCTCCCAGAAACTCATGCTTTTTTTCTAACTACTTTGTAACTGCATGACATAACCTGGAGAGAAGAGCAGTTATTAAAAAAAGTTGACATTTCCAAACCTACTATGCTGGTGTATTACTGTTTTCTGTTTCATGCAATAGCTTTCTGTAGTTACAATAAGTCTGTGAATATTCACAGCACACTTGTTTATTCATTATGTGCTTACTGATAAAATACTGTCTCTGGGTTATCCTAAGGGGATCACTAGTACAGATCTCTGTCTCTTGAACTTGCCCGTTAGCAAGGCTTTTGAAGTTGGCTGTATTTGGTAAATTATTTCAGGTCTTTACTGTGTCCTCTCAAATGTGTGTGAAGAACTATTGTAGTAGTTAGCATAGAGCAATAAACCTGTGTGATGCATTTAACTAGTGGCTTACTCCATCAAATATGCTGATGTCTAGGCTTGCAAAAGTACTACACATCACCTAAGTGCAGTGTATATATACACACACTGGCTTTTTTTAAAAAAAAAAAAAGAGAACCCTTTGAGCATGGAAGAATTACTGTGATCAAGGTGTGGGTCTCTAAACATGAGATCTCTGTTGTAGAGTGTATTTTTCAGTGTAGTTTTTATGTAAATACTTACTAATGAAACTAAGATTTTAACAAGTCAACTCTGACAAATTGTAACCTAGTTCCACCAAAACCTGGAGGCAAAAAACTCGCAAATAAATAGTTGTATTACCGAAAAGAGAAAGAAAAGCTGAGTTGCATTATCTGGCAGCATTGTTGAAAGCAAAGTGCAGTAGCAGTGAAGAGACTTGGCTAATTTACCATTGTTCTCCCTCACTTCCCCCCCTCATTTCCTCTCCTCTCCAACCAGTAAAGTTTGGTTGTGCAAACTTGAAAAATGGGACCCTTTCAGTGTTGGAGCATATGAAGAGCTGGCACAGATAGCTAACTGGGATATCTTCTGCCTCCTGCCCACTTCGAAGGGAAAAAAAAACTCAAAAGCTGCACAATGCCTGAATTCCCCAATTCGTTAGCATCTTATATTCTTGTACACCTACACATTAACATTGCTTTTCCCTGGACGTCTTGAAAGGAAAGAGACCTACCATCTGGCATGATTTTACCAAACCTGGAGATGAGCCCTTAACACTAACTGGATTTCTCCTCAGCCGACTTGAACGCAATGGTTACTGCTCTCTTGTTAACAGTCAGTGTTGGAGACTTGCAAGATGTTGGGTCTGTGCATAGCCAAGGGCTGGTATAAGAAGAACTTGGGGTACTTTCAATCAAGGTGTTGAGATTCTTGAGGAGATTGATGCTTGGAGTCTGATTTAAGATTACAGCCTGTCAGCTGATTTGCCCTTTGCTTGTAGCTAAACACAAGACCCAAATGATCAGCAAACCCAGACTTTGTGATAGCCTGCTCTGAAATGGTCCTGTACACTAAGGCTACACTGGCACCGAGCATTGTTGAGCGCAGTCCTAATCTGATCAGACAGTTGTGAGAAAAAAAAAATTGCATGTTCTTTGTCACATTTTGTAGCACGTACCTCTCAAGACCTGGCAACAGAGGGAAGAAAGTGGTAACATTTCACACAGTTGCTATGAGCTAACATGGTTTTAGAGGCTTGGGTGGGAAGCAGCTCTAGCCTTTTCCTAGCCACAGTTGAAGAAATCAATCACTCTCTGGGGCCTATGTTATAAATATTGGGGGGTTTCTACTATAGCTGTAACTTCTGTTAGGTGTTAGACCAAACTTCTTGAGGAATGCTCCCCTCATTATGTGTACATACCCACACAAGTTTTATCTTCCAGCTCACAACATTGTCACTGCTTGCATTCGCTTACATGCCACTAGATGTTCACCAAGAAACTTGCTAGGGTGTTTGGCAGGGAGCCAGTTGCCACCTGAAGTTAGATTTTTAACACAGATTTGAAACTGCTCTGAACCATGCATACTACCTAGAGCAAAGCACATCCTTACCCTAGTGGGTGTTCGTAATCTCCCATGCAGCATTAAGCGCTGGTTACGTAGACGATTTGTGTTGAATAGTGTCTCAGTTCTTCGAAGCTGCAAGTGAATATAAGGATGACAATACAGTGTTCAGGGTTACATGCCACCTGCCAACTACTAAATGCAAAATACCTCTTACGCAGAAGAGCGAGTAGAACAACCATTTTTTTATCCCAGCAAAGAGCGCAGTACTACGCCTGTTTTCATTCATGGCAACTGTCACCATCAGGAAGAACTGTTGGAGCAATGGTAATTCTTGCTGCAATCTCAAGGTGCCAAGTAAGCAACTCTAAATTAGTTTGTTAATAACTGGTGAGTCTGATTCAAAGATCTCATTCTAAGCTCATGCGGGTGGTTGTGGTGGTGTTATTCAGGGGGGATGTTGTTTGTTGTTCAGTAGATTTGTTTTTTTCATTTTGTTTTGTTGGGTTTTTTTTTTTCCTCTGAACAGCCCAAGCTTGCTCTGTTCTCATTCCTTCAGCTCCTGCTTGATTACTGTCCATCTGTGTGTTTGGCAGGAGCTCTACAAGTGTGGCAAATTACTCCATTGCCATACTGCATGCTGCATTACTCAGCAATGCTTTGCTGTGCAGAGCTGCTGCAGTTATGCCAGCCATCCAGCTCAGCAGTGTAGAGCAGTTAGTGGCAAGCTACGTGCTCTGCCAGCAGTAACACACCGTTCTGCCGTTAGCAGCAGTTCAAGTATCGCAGTGCTGTTGTACAGTGGTTTCATATACCTTAAACACACCTGAGTCTTCATCGGCACAGCAGCTAATTACAATTTTACAGGTAAGACCAGAAGTACGAGTGCAGTCGCAGCAGCACACAGGTGCTTACCTTGTCTTGAAATGGCTGTTGGGTGCTCGGCTTGAGACTTGCACATGCATGATCATGACTTACACTCAGTGCCAAAATGGAGGAGACCAGCTCTTAAGTCCTTGACTTTGCATTGTGCCCACTCTGAGCCATCCCTTACCTCATAAAAAAAGATGATGGTGTTGGTCTGCATTAACAGCATAGCACAGCTTTAGCTGTCTGCTCTGTGAAGTAATCCAGTCTTTGTAGACCAGGGATTGTGAATGGTTTTTTTAATAACCAAAGGATTCCTAAGGAATACATGCAAGCCAAGTAGAGTATAAGTGGTTTTTTTTTTTTCTTTGTTTAAGAGTACATGTAGTACAAACTTGTTTACAAAAATGTCAGTGGTGATATGTTTTTATCTTCATTGTCCAAAGCTTTTGCCCCACGAAGCTGCTTGATTCGCTACATTTTTTACAGCTTTTTCACTGGTTTCAGCAACTTTGTAGACTTCATCAAGAGCTTTTAAAACAGAAAAACAAAGGTCACTGTAGCATCACTGTAACACCTTCCCCTTCCCCACCAAGTGTGGGACAAAGAGCAAGGCAGGGTTAGGGGAATCTATCTGGGATGTCACTGATGTTATTGTTGAAATAAACAGAAACATCACTGTACCTTTCTGACCAGCATCCTTAGCCTGTTCCACTGCTTGCTGCACAGTCTGGCCCACCGTGTTTACTGGAATCAGGAGAAAAAGAAGTGCCAATTAAGCAGTCTTTACCCTTCCCCTAAATTCAGTAATTGCATTTTAGAAGGGTTCTCTAAATGTTTCAGGCCTAGAAGATGAAAAGTTACTCCGTAGGGATGGGCACCCTGACCTAGTGGGAGAGATGCTATTAGGACCCTGGCTATAGTTCCCTGTGCTATCCGTATGTCTTGGTACAGGTGAAGCTTGTGGATGTTACAATGCGTATCACCCACAGTGCCAGGAAACAAATCCTAGTAGAGAATCAGTTGCAATGAACCCTTCCTTTTACTGAGCCTGGCTGGGATTTGCCAAGAGCATATTGGGCAGTTTTGTTGGTAAAGATTCTTTCCCCAACTGCATGAAGTTTGATGCTCGCTGTCTGAAACAGCGTGCTGTAAGAGCAGCACATCAGAATTCAGTGAATAGTCTAATACTTTCTCTTGCAGCTAGAGAAAATTTTATTCTGTAAGAGACCAGACTAGTTGTAAAGGCATGGAAATACTCAACAGAGGAGACTTACTGAGACATGAAGAGCAAGAGAAGGTACTGTCTTAAAGTGAAGGAACTGCAGCCTAGAAAATAGTGATAAATATTTGGATGATCAGCCTCCCACAGGTAAGGTCTTGCCCACAAGAGTAAAATAAAATTTGGGGCAAATGGCCTTCAGTTGAACCTGTATTTGTTCTATTCCCTCTGGCCCCAAATACTACCTTTTAAAAAACAGTGATGAGTTCTGCACACCAGACACTGAAGGGGGGGGCTGGCTGAGTAAGCCAGATTCCTCATGGACATTGCATGAGGGAGAAGTGCTGAGGTGAGGAAAGACTTTTTAAGTGGACTGGGAGTGTCTAAAGCCTCAAAGGTCTCCAGGCTTGGATTGAACATCTTTTCAAGAGTAGTTGTTTCAATAAGTGTCTCTTGTAAAAACCAGTGGCCTATTTCACCTTGGCTTTGTAGGACACTTTCCACTACTTAAAAGAAGTGCTAACTATCATTATGAGTCATCTTTTGCTGCAGTTTCCTAACATGAATGATGGTCACTGCTCCTGAGGTCTAGCTGAGGAAAGCACTTCTTGTGGCAATCTTAGGTCACAGACAACTTCGTGGCTCCTTTCAGGAACCATGGGGTAGGTGCTAATTTTAGATACTTGCAAAGCCTGGTTGTGCCACTGCGCTTTGGGACTGTGCCTTTGGAGCACATGCAGGCACAGTTCAGAGACAAGGTAATTAATAGTTGCAGAATCACCAGTTGGACAGTCTCGCTTTAGTTAGAAAACTGACATTAAATCCCCCTTTATTTTCATTTAAATGGGAATTTAGAGGGTATGTCTATAACACGTCTAGGAGTTGGTGTGGTACTGACAGCGATGCGACACGAGTTCAGCATCATGTGCTGTGTATTTACTGCCCATCACCAAGGTATGTGCTGATAGCACAGAAGTAAGTGGCCAAAGTCTGGCCAGTGCCTGAGACCTCCCATTGTTGTTCCAGGATCCAATTGCAGCTGAAAGAGCCATGCTGCAGCACAGGACTTGCTGGGAAGAGGTGTACAGTGTTGAGGTAAAGGGCTTCAGACTGCTGGTATCTGAAGAACTGGTTCAGCTACAAGTGCTTGGGACAGAAGGGGAAGGACTGCTGCTACTATTTAAAAACTTTGCTCTTGGAGTTTGTTGACCCCTAACCCTTAGTTCAATCAGCTGAACATTGACTCGGCTCCTTCAAGATGACAAATACCATTTCTAAAACATCCATATCAGTCTTCCATCATAGGAAACAGTAGATGTTTCCCCAATGTTAAAAAAAAGTTAGGAATATCAAAAAACCTGCACAAAATACGGATTTCTAGGGCTGTAGAAATCTTCATTTGAAAACAAAAATTCATGGCTACCCTGCAATTGCCTACATCTTGATGTTTTTCTTTCATGCTTCAGCATAAAAATAGTAAATCTAAGCATAAACCCAAATTCTTTGGAAAAGAGGGCAGTGGGTGTGGGATTACACATCTTTCATCTTCCTAACAAACTGAACCAAGGATAGGTGGTAAATAAGTAGTAGGATTTCCACTTGCTTCATTGTGCACATAACCTGCAAGTAATATTTCTACTGCATTTGAAGTCACAGACAAAATATCTGGTTTCAAGTTTACTTAAGTGTCATGTAAAGAAATATGAAACAGTCTCCATGGCTCATGTATTATACTAAGCACAAACATTTCAGGAATTGCACCAGTGCAGGTCTGTGTTAAAGCTTCACTAGCAATGGCTCATCCAAGTGGCATGTTATTTAAATTCAGAGCCAATTCAGTGCCAATTCAGCAAGCCTCTGCAGGAGTAAACTTGACTCGGCTGCCCTGAGCCCCTGCAGCTGCACTTGTGCTTTTGGTGGGGCGAGTGGCTACTACACCAGCAGGGCTGGAGCCCCAACAGCAGAGCAGAGCTGACTTAACTGCTCATATTCATGCAGCACCAAGAAGATCAAAGACCTCAGAGCTTTAGCAAATTAATCCACTACAAAACTCGTATTTATCATGGCTATTCATGTTAGGAAACAAAGCCCTAAATAAGCAGCCTCATCTCCATTCTCAGCTTTCCCCTGTCCTCTCTTCAGTGCATCATCTAGACACCCGCACAATAAAAGCCAGAGTGGGAGAAGTTGTGGGAAAACAGTAGTTAGTTAATATGAGTCCTTCATTTACTATAGTGTTAGAGGGTTTGGAAGTTACAGGCCATACTGGCCATGCCCTTGAGGACACCATCTATAGGGACAGATCTGCTCCGAGGTGCAAGGGTGGCAGCAGGGCACATTAGGCACAGGAGGAGGGAAAGCACCGATTCGCATTTACCTGACGCTTGTGCAGCACTTTCAGCTTGTTGTGTGGCCTCCTCCGCAAGCTTCTTCCCAATCCCGAGCATGGCTGCACTCAGTCCTCTCACCCCGCAGAGGATGGGTGAGTGAGTCCCTAAGTTTGATTGTGTTACAATGTTTGGTGAAGTGCAGCTTTTTATAGACAAAGGAGGACTCCTCCCAGTAGTTACAGGGCAAATGCAAACTGCAACAGGGAAAAGCAATGAGCCCTTGTCGGGTGGTTAATACACGAGGCATAAAAGGGTGAAGAGACATTATGTTTATTATGCTTTCCTCCCCAGAGAGAGGGCGTGGATTAATTGGCAGAAGTTTTCCATAGCCCAGGAATGAAAGCTTTGTTTTTCCATGTTGAGGAGCTGGCAGACAGCGTGCACACCACAGCTGTCCTGACCAAAGGCTCCCAAGCCAGTGCCCAGGGGGAGATACAGGCAGGCGCAGCACAACATGAACCGGGCAGAAAAACATCGTATGGCGAGACACTCAGCTGAAGAATTCCTTAAACCAACTGGCATTTCAAAACCTTACATAGAAAAGTATCCAGTTTTTGATGACGCTTGCCCACATTTTTTTTTCTCCCCAGTGGGACTTAAAATTCGAGGTTACAAAAAGAAATGGGAGGAGCTAACCCTGCTTTTTAAAGTATCTGACAAAATCTTTACTGTGTTAGATGAAGCTAATAATTTCTGTTGTGTCATAATTAATATTTTAACCCCTTGTTGCCAATGCCTGGCTCAGGAGAGTGAAGAAGGAAGGTCCATGTCCCTTCCCCTGTCCCCACAGCAAACACTCACAGGACCCAGCATAGTCTCCAGGGCCTTGGGCATCAAGCAACAGCCGGTGGGGTACAGCCCCACAGCCCCTGCAGTGCTAGGTTCGCACCACCTGCCCCGAGCAACAAAAAGCTGAGCTACCACCTTGTTCCTGGAGCCGTTGGGGTGGGATACGGCCTGGGGCCAGCCTGTGTGCAGCACAGTGGGAGGCAGGCTGCCAAGCAGCTATCCAGGTTCCTCTCATGGGACACCTATATGCTGTCCAGCCAGTCAGGAAGTGCTCTCACCCCAAACAGCTAGGCTTATTTTTTTCAGGGATCACCTGCTTTATAGCAGAACTACTTTTGTGTGCTTTCATGCAGTGGACAGGAGATTTCACTCTGTTGATCATGTAGTTGTTACTGAAAAGTGGGGGGGAAGTGTAACCTACCTCAGAACAAGGGCTTTACTCATCAAACTGATCTGCCTACAGCTACTGCCAGAGCAGGCTCTAAGAATGCCTCTCGACCTCAAGCCTGTCACTTTATGAACAACAGTTCCTCTACAATGTCCCTTCCAACATTACAGAAAAAGTTCTGTTTTCTTCCAACCATTGCAGTTTCTTACCAACCACAAGGTCCTACTTTATGTCAACTAAATATGGTGTGGAGGGTTTTCTGGGCCTGGGGAGGGGCTTCTCTGCATCATTTTATCTTCTGACAGCAGGGAAGGATTTATTCACCATATCTGAAAGCAAATTTTACCAGAATATGCTTGCAAAAAAGAGAAGGAAAGTTACAATTTTGGTTTTAGATTTTTGACACCAAGTTAAGGGGCACTGACAAAGTTCCAAAGTGACCTACGATGCAGAACCAAAACATTTCAGATAACTCAGAGCAGCATTTGACCCATGGAAATTCATTACATGGCAGCCAAGCGGTAAAATGCACACATCGTTCCGTGTAACATCCTCAGTTACCCATGGCTAGCAATTTCCTAGTCCCACTCTGTTGCGGCTCCAGTTACTGACAGGGAGAGATGTGAGAAGACAGCGAGACTTGGAGCCAGCAATAGGCTTGTGTATTGAGCGAGGTGTCTGTTTACATTGTCAGGAGTCACTAGAAACCCCCTTTTTCATCCTATCCTAACTGCAAAGTGAAGGACGGTTACTTCTCTCCCATGCCCTAGTACTGCAAATGCGACTCTTTTTTTAAAAAGCCACATCGTTGCTAGCTCATGAGCAACTTCCACAAGAGCAGATCAGTATGGCACCAGCACTGATGTTTTGACTTCCCAATGAACATGAGCATAGAAATAAAATCACAGAAACAATCCTAATTATATTACACCAGTGCACTGCAGGTACATATTGCATTGTAACACTGGAGAGAGTACATGCCATTGCAACACTCCCCACAAACAGGTGAAGGTGATGTTGGCCTCAGGAGTTAAAGTGTACAGCATTAAAGCACACCACAGGTTTCAAATATGAAAAGGGCCTATTTGCTATTAGTGCATAAAACCATGTAAGACCAGTGAAAAGGTGTAGCTCTGCAGGCACCGGGATTCTCACCGCATGTGAATTTGAGCTGACATGAGGTTGCACTCAGCACCATAGCCTTTGCCATCTGTCACAGCAGCAGCACACATCCCAGCAACGGCCCCTCCTGACTTCGTGCAGGCAGTGCAGGTGCATAGCACCATGTCCTTCGATAACATGAGCTGCCCCTGTGCCACTGCTGCCACTTCTCCTGGGCTCCCTCAGCCACCCCTGGCAGTGACACATCCTGGCAAACTTTGTTTTGGCAGTGCACCAGCGCCAAGGAGAGTGGGGCCTCAGCTCCCACCGCCTCCACAGGGCTCACCTCCACGCACCAGTATGGCCCCCCACGCCTCGCTGCCCTCCCTGTGCCTGGCTGATCACGCAGCCAAAGCCCAGGACTGCCACTCTGCGTGGGCAATGCCAGGACAGCTTGCTGAGAACACAGATTAAAGGTGCCAAGGCACAAAGCACGTATGCTTCCTGAGCTCAGCCACCGGCCAGCATGGGCAAACGCACAGAGCTTGAGAGCAAAGATGAAGCCCGATGTCCTTTGCCACGAGTGTAGGCTGTGGGACACGCGGTCTGGCTGAACAGCACTGCCCACAGCGACCACCGGGAGCCATCTCAGCCTCTCCTGCGGAGCCACATCCCATGCCACGCAGCTGCAGTGCCCCAGCAGGGGCAGAAATCACAGTGCTGGGGGCAGAAATCACAGCAAACACCCCTCCTCCCTCAAAGTGCATGGCTGCCTCACACACCTCACTCCTACCCACCGACCATGTCTGCAGCCAGGAACTCCCTCAGGCCCCCTCCCACAGCCCCTTTATAGACTCCCCAGCCCCAGCTGGACAGCCCCAGACCAGGTGCGACAGGTTTGGGGAAGGGCCCCTCCGCCCCAGCCCAGCCCTGCCTGCAGCAGAGCCCTTATTTGTCAAACTTTGCAAGGTTTCAAGTGAAGGGGAAATCTATGCAATTGGTAAGAGAGGAATTTAAAACATGAAAGGAAGGTTGTCTTCCTTTCATCACTGGAGTGGGCAGCAAACTCCAGTGAACCTGCTGCCGCCATGGGCTCTGGGAGCAGAAAGTGCTGGCAGGTCCAAAAAGGAGCTGGATAACATCAGGGACAATAGATCTGTTCGTAACCAGATCTCCAGGGAGCAGCCAGGATATACTCTCCAACATCATTAATCCAGCAATCGTGGTTGCTTGGGCGTATGAGCAAAATGGTACAGAGTGGCCTGACCTGCTGAGGGTCCCCAAGTCACCCATCCTGTTGCTGCCATTTGCTGCTGCTGCTGCTCTTTGGGAAGGAGACAGGCTGAGGGGGGTTGTCTGACATTTTTTCAGGTCATGGTGAAATGGCATAACACGACCAAAGCATGCAGCCTTCACAGCAGCTTTGCCCCCAGTATGTATCAGCAGCATATGGAGAATAGCACCCAACCCAGCAATAGCTTGTTAATCTTTAGGTTTTTTGATCTTACATTTAGGAATGTGAGTTTCTTTCCACAGATGTGCTGCCTCATCTCATGGCAAGCAGTTTCTCCACAGTATCCTCACGAAGTAGCAAGCTGTTCCCACTCACAACTCCACAAGCCCCAGCACCCCCTGTCTGTGGCTTCTTTCAGGCACCTCCCAGCCTCCTGTAGCAGCCACCTATGTCCCGCCTGTGTCCTGCCCATGTCCTGCACTCAGCCCCAGGTCCCCCAGCTGCGGCTATGCCAGGAAAGCCTGCCACAGCAGCCCCCCAGCCCCATGGGGGCTGCCCCTGGAGGGCCAAGGGGGGCCTGTGGGCTCTGGGTCAGGGACATTGGGTGTGCCACAGGGGGAAGCGAGAACCTGATTAACTGCGAAAAGGGTGATTTGGGAAAACAAGTAAAAAGCTGGAGGGTTAGACCTAAAGGACAAAGGAGACCATATGTCATAAATGCTGCCTCAATTAGACATGGGAAATGAAACAGCAGCTAAAGCAAAAACATGTGAGAGTGGGACCAGGAGGAAACTGAGGCAGGCAGGCCCTGGGGGGGATGCTCATGTCAAGGCCATCAGAAGAGCAGTAAGAAGGGCTTTCTTTACCAAGGGCTTGGTTAATATTTACCACAGCACGCCTGTCTGCACAAGCAGCAGGTCAACCTGTTGTGCTCAACAGCTGTGCTCTCTGCTGCCCAGCTTTTACACAGGCTCTGAACTCCCAGCTTTTAAAATTAACCACGAGGGCTAGAAATGCTCAAAGGGTGCTCGCGGGTGGCTGGGCTAGGTCTGGGAACTGTAAAGAAAGAAAAAAAATACCAAACCCAGAACTGTTACTAAATAGGAAGAAGGAGCTACACATAAAAAGAGTTTCTTTGCATGAAATTTGTGTGTGTGTCTGTGTTGCCAAATGACAGGGAACTACAGCTACAACGACAGGCTTCGGAAAGCTTGGATTCTCGATAACTCTTAGACCATTAATCAAAGCATTCACCTGAGATTCATGTTTTCTTGGGCAAAGGAAGGAGTTGAAGGTGGATTTCGAGCAGTCTGTTAGAATCTGTGCCCCCTGTGCCCCTGCCTTGCTGAGCTGCAAAGGGGAGATGGGGCAGCTGCTTGCCCCCGCAGCCACCCTGGGAAGGTCTCTGAGGCGTCAGAGCGGGACACAGGGCAGGTGGTGCTCACGCTGGGCAGGCCGGACAGGCCGGCACATGAGTTCCCTTTACTCAGCACTGAATGGCTCAGGCAGCTGCGGGCTGAAAGAAGAAGAAAATTTGCAGGAATTTGAGAACATGGGTGCTGGGTAACTTCACATATCCAGGGCTGATGGCACAGGACCTGGTAGGAGCTCTAAGGATGTCTGTTTTGCTTTTACACAACATCTGGAGCCTTCAGGTGGGATGGGAAAGCATGGTCCTGGATTGGGACACAGCTCCTCGTGTGGTGCGCAAGGGAGAGAGAGCCCCAAGTACTTTAAGGCCAAAGGGCACTGTGACTAAGGCAGTGACATTTGTGGAGCAAAGCACTGACGTTTAGACCTAGAAACACTTCCCAGCGAAGTGACTCAGACTCACGGGTGCCTGTGGCACAGCATGCACCCTTGGGACAAAAGAGATGTGAAATACTCTGATGAGGCTCCTGGGATTGGTGCTGAAGCAGCAAGAACATCCCTGTGCTGGGGACCAGGAGTCAGGAGCTGCCTCCGAGTGCTCCTTGGCTGGATGGAGAAACGTGCTTCTCCTTTCTTGACTCAGTGGATGACCTCCAGCCAGGCAGTCCAGTCCCCACCCTGCCAGTGCTGCTGCCAACACTAGGCCAGAGCAGCAGGCAGTGACAACCAGTATAGTTACACTGAAGATGTCACCATGACTGGAACAAGGGAACACAAAAACTGCACACCGTGAGTCAGGGCTCTGTTCCCCTTGTACGAAGCAGCAGGAATAGCATCTGTCATGTAAAGGGATAACAGGTTTTACTGGTGAAAAAGCCCTCAACTGTTCAATATTTTTTGTGTAATATGAACTAAGAAGTGGTTTGCAGGAAAAACAAGGGGTGATGGAGAGTGATGTATGGACCACTATCACCCATAAACACAGCACTGGTATCTGAAATGCTGAGCCTGAAGACCTCAGTCTCTGAAGATTTCACCATCAGGGAGGTAACCATGGAAAGTACTAAATGATTAAGTACTATTGAGGGTTGCCCAGTAACTGAGAGTGCAATAGTCTAATGCTTTTTCAGTGAGCTTGTCTTGGGTAAATATTTAGGCTTTTAAAGCTTTAAATGACAGTGGACATTGCATAGGGACACTCTGTGCAAAGCCCTGGAGTAGGTTTACTCACAGATGGTCTATTACTTCTAGGGCCTTCTAAAGGCTTTTCAGTCCATGCAGTCCTTGTTCAGATTGCAGGCAATCATGGTCTTCGGATTCAGCAGTGAGTCAGTCTCTTCTAGGACTTTGCATTTGCAAAGGTCAGCTTCCAGAAAACCCTGGTCAGCCACAGCTCTTGGTCAACAGGTGCGAGACAGTGGTATCTCAAACAGGCCTGGGTTGACCTCTTTCATTACAGCTGGATGCTTTTGGTTATGCTTTGCTTTCCTTTTGTAAGGCCAAGATTAGTTTTTTTTTCTGAAATCAGGTTGGTAAGGCTTCAAATCAGTAGGAAAAAAAAAAAAAAGGAAAAAAGAGAAGAAAGAGAAGAAAGGGAACATTGTCTAGTAATGAGAAACACCCAAAGGCCAAGGTAAGAGCACTTACTGCGGATAAGTGGGTATTTGTGCCTTCTGTTGGCAGAGGCAGCACTAAGTGGGCACCCTGTCTGGCTGCAGCAGCCTCTGATTGCCCAAGGAGCAGCAATCTACATTAAATATTTCCATCTCCTAGGCAAGAAGATCACCCACTTGCCTCTCGCACCTGGTCCATCGCTGAGCACTGCTGCCTCTGTGAGCGGGGAATAGCTGTGCAGTGTGTCCAGGGCGGCGCAGAGGCTGCCGCTCAGCCATGATTACAGCAATGGGCCGAGCACCCCATGCTGCTGTCTCTCATGTTGGTGCTACCAGCCATTTTCAACAGTAGTGCTGCAAGTGCACATTGGGATAAAGATTTTTGTCCCCAGGAGATTTAACAGAAGATGTGCTGTGGATAATGGCAGCAAGAAATTTAGACAGGCAAGACACGTGAGAGAAAGGACAAGGGGGTGGACACCGCAACTCCCATTCAGTCGCAGAGACTGCGGGGCTCTGCTGCAGCGCAGAGCTGTTAATTTCCAGATGTCTGTCTGCCAAACTGCAAAATGATTCAGTACTCACCTCCCTTACAGAATGGTCACTGGCCTCACTGGGCTTTGAATCAAAGAGCAAAAGAGGTCTACCAGACATTTTGCGATCCTCCACTGAAAGCTCCCATAAAATAGCGAGAGTACATAACAAGGTACATAATAAACATATTTCTGGGTAGTGGAAATCTTACAATATCTTTTATTTATCTTAATCTGAAAATACAGCAGATGGGAAGAAACGAACAACTGACATGAAGTATAGCTCAACTTCTGATTACTGGAAGGAAAGTCAGTTTCATCACACAAACATTCTGGCGTCCTGGAGTATGAATGCTTTCACTGGTTTTATAAATACAATCAGCAAATGGGGCACTAACCATTGTGCTGTTGTGAGAGCAGGGCAGTAGCATTGCTGAAGCCTTATGAGCAATTTTGAAGATGGTGAACAGACATTACAAGATGTCCTAAAAGTCGTATTTTTCCTATATGAAGGATGAGGGGGGGCCTTTTGCCTTAAAATTTTGTATTTGGAGAGAGAGAAATTATCCAGATGTCAAACAGCTTTTGTTTTTCTACACAAAGGAGTAGGGAATTGCAGACAAAAGAGAGATCTTTACATGCAATACCGGTTATTTAAATTAGCATCATTTCTTAAATCCACATTTTTTCCCAAGGCCAGATATTGCTTCTGCAGCTTGTCCGGTTGCTTTTGCTACCCCATCTTGTGCTGTCTTGGAAGCCTTGTCAATAGCTGCAAGAGAGGGGAAAAAGATAAGCAAAAACCTTGAAAAATGCAACATGGTTTAATATTTATGATGGAAAGAGAAAGTGTGAAAACAATTAGATTATAAAAATAAAATAGAGGGATATATCTTTTTTTTAAAAAAAGGGTCCTCCACAGGTGATTATAGTTGGGTTTGGCAGGATGTATTTAGGATGGGCTGCAAAACAGAAGGGGTCACATGGAAGTTTTGGCTGCTGAGCTGAAGCAGTATGAGGTGAACGACGGGACAAAGCTGGAACAGATTGATTTTGGCCGAAGTGTAGCCTCGCTAATGGAGGAGGGTGCTCTGGGCTAAGAAGTGCTGTGAATACTGGGATGTTTGGGAAAGACAACCTTATCAAGTGATAGGGAGGGTGAAGGATGCTTTCCCTTCTATTCCCTTCTCAGTTGTGTATTTGATGGACCACCAACAAGGACTGTGCTCTGTTGTGGGCTGCAGGCGCAGGGTTGCTCCTGTGCAGGGCCCGACATCAGCTGGGACAGGAAACCACAGCTGGGTCTCACCAGGAGAGAGGTGACCCTCACAAATGGGGCACAGCCTCTCCCTCTTCTCTGGGATCTCAGCTGTATTTTGGCAATATTGCTGCCTCCCCGTTTAACGTCAACAAGTGCCAAAGTCCTGCCCTCTTGTCACATCATGGAGCTGTAGAGGGTATCTGCTCTAAGGAGATATTGCCACGCATTTTGGCTTTTGCTAAACATTTTAGACCCCAAAGTTGCTAATTCTCCCCTCGTTCTTAGAAAATTATTAAAATTAAGTGAGAACTGAGCTTAGTTTTTAGTTTAACTTGTTCCAAATCCCCAGAAATGAAATGCCAACACTTTTGTGACATCACTTTTCCAGCTGCGGGATCATTAATGTTTGACCCCAGCTGCTGCCTCAGCGGGTGTTGGGGGCTGGTGTGGATGGATCCCTGCCCTCTAGGTTGGGGAAGCAAGATGTATCACAGGGTTTCTTAATCCCCAAGAAAGAAGAGCAAAGTTTTGCCCGTGCTGTTCCCACAAGTTTTCTATAAAGGAAGCCAAAATCTGGGTGTCATGCAAGGTACTTAGTGGCTGGGGTGAGTCAGCTATCGTGGTCCATCTGCTGGTAAATGCGTGGGGCTACTAAGCAACAGATCCTGAAACCCTGTCCCGTGAGATTTGTAAAAGATCAAAAATTGTCACTGAAACCAAGGGCTTTCAGGCTGAGAGTGCCCGCGGGACAGAGGAGAATGAGCACCGCCAGCTGCTGGCTTGTGTTGAGCTGCTCCATTGCTTCTTGATTTGAACACCATTGCTCCTACCTTTCTGGCTTGCATCTGTAATCTGGTTGACTGCATCCTGAGTAGCCTGTCCCAATGTGTTTGCTGTAATTAAGGACAAAAAAAATTATTTCCAGATGTTCACATTTATGCTTATAGGAATTCCTTATGTTGATTGGCTTTTCTGCATGTCTGCAGAAAGTTATGTGCCTGTCAAGAGATAAGGCTGGTGCAGAGCAGGCTGAGACTGTGTGCTTTGCTTGTGGACACCCTGGGAACTATGTGTGTTGCCAGAGCAGCTTGCTATGAGATTAGCATTCACCTAGCACCTATGGTCAGCTGAGCAAATCAATGACAGATAAGAAGATAAAATAAAAATGAGATAAAGAAGCAAATATTAGCAGTGAGTTTGAATTATGATATTTAGCTGCAAGTTGCTTATTTTACACTTGAGATAAAGAAGCAAATATTAGCAGTGAGTTTGAATTATGATATTTAGCTGCAAGTTGCTTATTTTACACTATGCTTGTTTTACTGATTTTTCTGGCTTTTTCTGCTTGGTGAAGTTTGGCCATCTAGCATGCATTCTGTTTGTGGGCCATTTGGGAGTAGTGCCTTTTCCAAAATGGAAGCAAACACATTAAACAGCAGGACAGGAAAAGGGAGGTTTTACAAACACGATATAAATAGAAAAAGAAGAGAAGCAGAAGCTAGAAATGTAATGGATCAACTCCAGAATATAAAGCATTGAAAAAGTGAGATGCTGTGTAACTGGAAGGTGTCTGATAGTTTATGAAAGAGCCATCCCATCACTTTTGCTAGAAGAAGTGACCCCTCAACAACATGAATATACTCAGGATGCAGCAAGACTATTTTGTTTTTCAGAAAGGCATATTGTCATGTTTCTGGGTCTACTACACTTTTGTTCCCAGGAGTATGGAAACTTACTGTAACTCCAAAGAAATCACATATTTCAGCTATACAACAAAGTGTTTGCGTGATCAGAATCCAGGACTGATAGAAATTATACTCTGCTAGGAATGAGCTGCCCACAAACACCGTAAGGAACATACTATAAAATGCTAGCATAAGCTGTATACATATTGACGTTTTTCATTTAAATTAAAAGCTATTATACTTTGCATTGAAATTAGTTTCCAATGCACAGTGCTAATAATACAGCGCTTGGCCCTACAACATAGGAAGAGCTGTAACAGAAATGTTTGCACACACTTTTTTAAACCCTGCAAAGTTTGGTGATCACTGCTGGAGAAGAATAGAACAGAAGCATACTTGTACTACTTACTACAAACTGTTCATTGCACTCAATATGGTTATTACCAGAAAGCATTGGTAGTCAGACCAAGTAGCAAACATTAATCAAAGGTTAACTCCAACTTCTTAAAAGAGAGCAGTTTAAAAACCTCTGCAGAGCGTGAGAAAAGACCACCCTGAGCCCTGTAAATGCTAGATAAAAAAGGTTATTACTACTGAAACAGGCTTCATTGCTCTAAAACCACTTAAATTTAAAGATCTGTTTGGGGAGCGATAAGAGTTGGCTGATGCTCAGCAGGTGCTAAGGGGCCTGTGGGTGGGTGGAGGTGGTTGCCCATGCCAAGCCAAGAGCTGTGGCCAGCCTCAGGCCTTCTCCAGGTGATGGCTAAAACTTGTGCCCCAGGAACAGAAAGAAAAGGGGAAGCTGTGTCCTGCTAGCACCAATGAAGCTAGTGGAGTAACTTCAGATTGTGGTTTCTGCAAGCAAAAGCAGCAGCTAAGCCTGCCCCTTGCCCCCGCCCCCCCCCCCCCCAATATACAAGAATATTTAGTCTTTCTTACCAGCATCTTTTGCTGCACTTTCAGCCTGTTCCTTCAGTCCCTGGAAGTTTTTACCTGACATCGTGGCTTCTGAGACTTGTTAACACTCCACTGCTTCAATAAAATGAAGCACCTGGTGATGTATAGCACACTATGTGAGAGGTGTCCTGACCTGTCCTGGCTTTATACGTGTGCCAGGAGACCTGCTGATGCTTTTGGGGGTGATTGGTACAATGGGTGGAGTTTGACTGTGAGGAATGAGAGCTGAAAATACACACAGAAAAGAGATTTATTTACCCTCCCCAATAAGAGGGTGTGCCCAGGTAGAGATTTCTGATTCATTACTCTGTCTTTGTTCATAAGTTTGTTGGGTTTGTTTTGTTTTGTTTTTTTTTTTAAATTAAAGCCACAAAAAAAAGAACCTGGTTCCACCACCACAGACACAGAAAACCACTGAACTGAGCTTTGCTGGAAAACTACTGAAGTAGCAGTGCCTTTGCCAGCTTTCATCCCTGCTGGCTGACTTCTTTCTCCTTCCTTCATCCCCCAAGCTGAACCTCCTGAGAAAACAGCCCAAACATCGTTCATTTTTTAGCAGTTTTAATCACAATCCCCTTTTCTTGTCAGATGGGGTACTGTTAGATGGCGAGACTTGTAATTTACCTGTATTGTTATAAGAAACTGCCGATCTGGTCATCTTTCCAGTTGCCTGCTCAAGTTGGATTGCAAAAACCCAGCATCACTGAAGGCCTTGCCTGGGTTAGGCAGGTAACTCGTGTCAGCACTACAACTTCTCAGGAGAAGGGGAAAAAAGAAGCCAGATTAGCAAAGTCACCTTTTCCTAGTGTGGCTTTGTATTACAGGTTTTGTTAGTACAGAAATCATGTTTAAAATAATTTCCTTACCTAACATCACTACATTAATAAAAGTTTCTGGCTTTAACCTCTGGCATTTCACAGGTTTCCAACTAGCCTTTAGAATTTATGTTTTCTGCCACCAATCCCCGGAACAAAGAAACTTTGTACAAACAAACTGTTGGCAGAGTTTGGGGCCAAAGGGCTTGCCGGCTTTGTGGGGCTCGGGTTCCTCATCACCATTTTCCAGAATACAAAGCACCTCGGTTCGGATGTTCACACTCATACCCATATTCATCTTCCTGAGGAAAGCTTTTTTGTTGAGAAATGGGCACGAGAACAAGATGCTGTAGATAAACTAGAGTGGGAAGTGACAGTGCTCATAAGTTTAGTACTTCATTAGTACCCAAGTGAGGAAGAGCAGCAGAAAACAAGGTTAAATGCATTCCTCTGCTGCTCCTATTCAGCCTGTCATTTCAGAGAGCTCTTTTCAACTTTCGCACTGCTAGCACCCTTCATTTATTATTTCAAACAGCAATTCCCTTTGCCCCTCAACAGGTCAATTTTAGTTACATATTCACATCAGGTATCTTTTTCAATCCCCTGCTGATTCCTTTTTCAGAATGATTACTTGGATTTGCAAAAACTCAGATAAAAGACACCCAGCATTTTGGGTCTCTCGTGTTTTTTGGAAAACCCACCAACATAGACCTATTTATCTTTCTTGCTCAAACCCGAGAACCTAGCAACAACAGAACTATAACAAGCAGGCAGATTTCAGCCGTTCTCAGCTGCCTTAGCCAGATTGCTGCTGCCTCGATTAACTTTGTGCAGAGTATTTGCGAGAGCAAGGAAGAGGCTCTCCAGCAACCCCCAGGCAGCTTGTCATGGCTCGAGAGAGGATGTACCCAAGCTCCAGCAGCATATACCTTCCAGCTGCCCTCCCAGCTCTTTTCTGCTGCTGGATTTTCAGCTCAAGGGTCCTGCTGATGCTGGCTGGGGTAGTCTGCCTGAAAGGGAGAACAGGAGTTTGGGAGAACGTTTAAAGCTGATGCACACTTAAACCAAACATTAAGCATGTGCCAAATTATAGCAATATTTTAGAGACCCCTTAGAAGTTCACGTACATATTGTTCTCTAATTCTGCTGTGATAGTCACCTTCATTACTTCAGCTCCAACTATTATTCTTCCAAGTGGAAATCTGTCCCTTCGGACTCAATACGGGCATCTGATCTGTGCCACTGCTTGTATTACCTCCTGCTCAAAACTTTAAGTAGCACAAATCTGTGAGTAAAGCCCACACCACTGTCAGCACAGCAGCACAACTCTCATCTAATGTGATCCTATCCTTATCATTAATACCATTACCCCGATTCCAAGCAAGAAAAAAAAAAAAAAAACAAAGGAAGGAAATTACACTTGCCTGGCAAAGTGACATAGAGTGATCATTATAATGCAGCCCAGAGTAGAGGGAAAAGGGACTTTGTCATAATATGTAATTGTCTCATATGATGGGACAGAGAGGTCTGTGCACCAGGTGCCCTGCAGAGCTACAAAACCACATCAGAAAATTGATGTAATGTATTGCATCATCTTTATTCACTTTGGGAGTTACCACTTTTTTAAAGATAACACAAAGTGTTTCGAACTGATGTTGGATTTAGATTAGAGCATTCAGAAATTAAAAGGATGGTTGACCTGAGCAAAAATGAGAATTTGAATTTCATCTGCTCAGAAATTTATAGCAATATGTCCCTGAGTTTTCATTTTGTTCTGTTATGAATACTGAGACTACTGATGTAGATGGATCTATTTGGGTCTACTTCTGGATTTTGCAAAAAAAAAAGTATTTCTCTAAAGAATTTACCCTTCTCTTGACCTTTAAAGGGAGTAGTATCACAAGGGAAACGTGGAAGGCTTTTCTTGAGACTGACTATTTAAGGAATAGTAAAAGTAAAAGAGTATTTTATTTCTAGTTGTAGATCAATGAACTAAGTGAACTAACCATATGGCTTTAAATTCATTCCTGTCCTGGTCCAAGCTATAGGTTATCCAATTTACATTTCACTGCGTATATCTCCCGACATTGGGTGTAAGTGTGCACACAGGTGTTCGTGATGGGCTTCTCTGGGCTTCTGAGAAGTGTCATGGAAAGTGTTTGAGCTCATGACAAGCGGGATGGCTGGGCACTGGTCACCTGGGCACTGGCCTTTCCCCTGACTTCAGTTGGAGTTCAACGAACTTGTGGCTGCGCTGGGACACCTGTGGTTACATTTTCAAGAAATTCAGCTTTCAAATGCGTGGTCTTCTGAAATGCTGTGTCTCTGGATTGATAGGAACTAAGCTATCCTGAATGTCTGGGTGAAAAAAATGAGCTTTTGTAAGAACTATGAATCCCAGTCTTTGCTTTGACATTTTTGTACGTTTTTGATAGCCTGTCACCCTTGTCAGAGAAGATCCAACCATCACGTGATGGACCTGGCTGGCAAGCATTGTGGGATTGTTCATTCTGCCATTGTCAGTTCTCAATCATGCTGTCTCACAACAAGACAAGATAGGGGTGGGGCAGGATATTACAAAGTAATATGAAAGCTAAATGCCAAAATACTACAGCCTGTGTGCTCCTTGTCTCCTGAGGTCTCCACAATATTGACCCAAAGCTCCAGCCTCTAAATACATCTACAGTTTCTACTCCTGTTCCTCCCATGCATTATCTCTTCCCAAATGGGTTTCCTGGTCTTCGATTGCATCATTCGGTGCCTCCTAAGGTCAACTCAAATGGCCTACAGGTGGAAAGTTAGTTTGGACTTTTGCTCCATTCAACTCTTGGTATCTGCTGAGACTGCAGACAGAAATCCTGGTTAATGCCAGCTGGAGTAGGTAACACAGTGTATGGGCAGAAACACACACTGAGGTGCCTGTGAGATTTCAGGCTATTCCAAAAGTTACTCCACCTGGTAATGCTGGGGCACATCGCTGACACTGCTTGGCCAGAACCAAGATGTGAAGTGTCACAACCCCCAGCAGCTCTGCCTGCTCACCTCCGGCGAGTAACTTGTCTCACCGACACGCTTTATCTGTGCCGTGTTCCTCAGGCTTTCCCCATATTCTGCTCCTTCTCAGTCTGCTGTCTTTGACAAGCAGTAGGTTATTTCTGTTTGGGAGAAAAAAAAACCCCAAAACTGATTCCTTAATCGCTAGGAGGGCTCCATGAGCCACAGCTCGCTCTGGAGCTTGTTTACAACCCTAAACATGCAGCCCAAACAGCTGTGAGTTAAATCTCAGGGAAATTAGAAATTGTCCTGGTTTCCTTCCTTTCGTGCCTTTTCTATGGCATCTTTGAGCACTGTCTCACATATCAGTAACAGGAACACTTCTTTTTTTTTATCACCTGATGAAGATGAGAGGTAACCGATCAGAGCTAGAACTCATGTTTTACCCATGAAAATGGGCAAATGGGGTTAATTAGATGAGATTAAAATAAAGCCAGTATATAAGGATTCCTTTACCTTCTGGGCTCTGAATGTCCAGGCAATGTCTAGGTGAAGTGTTCAGTTTCTGCCATCTTCCAGAGCACTGAAGACTAAAACCATGCTTAAATACTGGGGTTTTTGTGGAGTCTCGTGATAGCCTGCAGATTGCGAATTAGGGAAAAAAATTGTCTGGCCTTTAAACTGCAAAAGGATGAGAAAGGCTTGACCACCACCTTAAGAACTGGCACAGGGCTAGGGAAGGAAATAACTGGTCTTATCCCAGGAGTGGCTAGGAAAGCCGAGGATGTGAGCTGGGATGTAAGCCAAGGGTGAGGACTATGGGAGGGCTGTGGATCTGTTTCTAGATGGCCTGAGAGGAAGGAGCGCTGTGGCTCTACCACTCGGATGCACGGCTGTGCTGCCCACCCCACCTGGGGCTCAGTGGGAGAAGAAAGGTGGTAAAACAGAGCTACCGAGCTTGCTGTCCTCCCATGCAGAAATCCATGCAAAAAATCAGTGCCAAATCTTGAGAGAGAAACTTTGCACTGCTAACAGAGCTGTGTGAAGTCATGCAGACAGCGTTTTGTCTGATGTTCAGAAAGCTGATTTTTAATGTAATTTTTTTCTGATATGCTATTAACAGTATGGGAGTATCTTCATGCGGGGATTCAATGCACTTATGAGACAAAATAAGTCATGCTTCAATACAGAAAAAAGTGTCAAAGTGGGGAGAATGTGTAGTTATATATGTTTTATGGATAACGACATTAAAGAACCAGCCCTTCTGTTTTTAATCAGGTAGTCTTTGAGTTCAGTTTTAGGACATGCATTATGCAGACACAAAAATAGGACTTTCAGATGAAGTGGTATTTTAGGAAGTGTATTATTACCTGATTTGCATTTAAATTAGTGGAATGCATGTTGAGATATTCTGGAGAGTTACTGCTTTCTCTTCTGCATCCCAGACAAACATCTTTAATAAATCAGACCCTGCATGCCCTTTAGCCCTTAGCTAAAACGTAATTGTTGGAGGAGCTCTCAAAGGCTATGGACTGTATCAGAACAAATCACTTAATAAAGCTTAACTGCAGTTTTATATGGTAGGTAAGTTTTGCTGTTACAAGAGGAAAAAAAAAAAGTTTTTCCAGCATTTTGTTGTTCACTTGCATGGTAAAGTTGAGGCAACACTTCACAGTGGCTGTTCCTGGCTTATTGGATCACCATGGAAGTCTGAGCGGGAGCACCTGGAGTCACGTCATTGGGGACAGACTATGGCCCTGCCGCCCTGGGCACCGAGTGCTGTCTCATCACAGTGAGATTAAATTAACAGGTTGTACGAGAGTGGTATCACACATACAAGGTCCACTTAAATAATTCAAAGAGTGAGATGTATAAAAGAAACTCTTGATCACACAGACCAAGACCTGTCACCAGAAAATTATTTTGCCAATGTTTGCCTCCATCAGCTTTTACCTGGGTCAGGGGGATTCCCAACTTTTCCCTTGCAAAGGCACCTTCTGCTGTGGGATATTTCTGATGTATCTCCTCCATCCTTCCATTTTTCAGTTTCCATCACCTCTCATTATGCTTGTCTGAATACTCATTAAAAGTACAGAATTCTTTTCTGTGCAGTGAACCAAACAAGCATACAATAAAATGTAATTAGTAATTAAGAGATAATCCTTGGCTCTTTTATGACAGACCCTTCTACTTCAGGAGAAACAAGTGTTTACCTTTCTTGCCTCTGCCAAAGGCCACTCAGACTGGGACCTCTACTCTCACCAGCTGGGTAGCAGCCGCTCTGGGGAAACGAGGGGAGGAAACCGAGGCTCACTGAGCCATTGCACCGGCACAGCACTACCCTGTTCCCGCTCACTGACGCAGGACAGTCACATGGGAGGAAACAACATGCCCTGACCTCTGTCTTTAAGGCTTGTGATTGCCTTGTGCAAGATGCATAAAGACTCCTCCGAGCTGTGACTGCAACAGGACTAGACCAGACCGAGGCAGGGGCTATGGCAGGGAAATGCTGAACCCTTGTCCAGCCTGGGCATGAAACCATGCTCAGCAATGTGAGAAGCAGGCAAGGGCAGAGGCAGATCTTTAGGAAATGTTCAGACATTTTAGTTGCCCACAGTCAAGCAGTGTTTAGGCCCACAGTTCTAGATATAGGTGTGTAAATACCAGTAAATCCTTCCCTTCCCACAGGGAAGAAGATGCTGTAGCACAGCTTATTGATGTGGAGTGCTGCAAGCCACTCTTTAAGCAGCTATACAGCTCAGTACCACAGAGCAGTGTGCCTGCAGCTCAGCAATTATGATTCTCTCCTGATTTAAGTCCTTTTGAAGCAGGACCAAAGCCTGCTTGAGGCAGGCATTTGGGAAGTGGCTTACTCCTTGCTTTGACACTTGCCTGGCCCCACTGATACCCACTCCTGCCTCCCACACGTGCTGTAGCTAGCGAAGGTGCTCACCTCCTCTTTACCCCTGGCTGGCAGAACAATTTTTTTGTATCCCCATAAAGCAAAGCTTTGGACCAGAGTGACTTTTCCCTGTCTCTAGCAAGCACTAAGAATAGGCTCCAGCCTCCTGCTGCAGGGCATGGGTATCACAGCCCTTTATGCCCCCTTACCTTGGCCTCAATTTCAGTCATTCTGTTTAATTGGTAAGTTCTGCAGATGTTTTTCAGGATATCAGAAAATATGCACACGTGGGATATCACTTCCTTTGAAGGACCCTGTTATCTCTGCTGTTGTTCCCTTTCCTTGTTGAGATCAAACATCCATTCTGGATAGAAATCCTGTGGTCTCTGCAAGGCAAAGCTCTATGCGTACTGTTAGTGCGTGAGAGAGGCTGATTATCACACTTGCTAGATCCTTCCATGCTACAGCAAGTGTCTCCTGTAATACCTTCCATAGTCATCACCATTATGCACCGTAATGAAGATTAAAGAAGCCGTCTAAATCTCTGCATTTTATACTGGCTTCTCATGGATTTGTGGGTGCTCTGCCTGCAGGTGAATAAAAGACCCCATTTTTAGATCCATACTTACTGATGTGCTTTAAACTCATCCTTCATTACTTACAGCAATGAGTTGTAGCAATATTTTCCCATTCTCTACACTTGTGAGCGTGGAAGGTCTCTGCTGCTCTCACTCAGCAGCTTACCCGTGGACTGACTGGCTGCTGTAACTGATACCAGCCCCGGTGTTCCTGTTGCACCAGTAATTCTCCTTTGGCACCTGTTATCGGACTCACGCATTTCACAGCAATCCTGCCTGCCCCTGCCAGCAGTAATGCAGTTCTGGTCTGGCCAGTGCCCAGAACGTTTCTTTGATTACCTTCTAGCTGCTTGTTCTACTCAGATGTCAGGATAGAGTGTTCAGGCTCTGGTGCAAGCAGAATAAACAGCAAAGAACAAATGCCAACAGAGCTCAACATGACTTTCACGTTCCTTTAAAAAACCTCCTTTTTTCCAATCCCCACACTCCTGCCTCTTAAACATGGGGGAGTATTTAAAAAAGTGAAATCTCTATTTTTCAACCCTGAGAGACAGAAAGCTGGCTTACCTATGCTATTGACTTCAGAAATACAATTTTTCATTATTCCCCATCTTTTACATCATGATCTAAGGCCCTTACACTCCTGAGATCCTTATAGTTTAATACAACACTTTCACAGGAAGAGTTAATCAGTTTGGAAGAATCAACATCCAAAATGTGCAAACAAAACTGACAAAACAAAAAAATTGTTCAAACACTTTTTTATTAGTTAAAAAAAAATATTTCCATGATACCTAGAGATCCCAAGTGCCAGTGTAGATAGATGCAAGACGCAGATCAGTGAGTCCGACAAAAACATACAAAGCGAGCGGGTCAGGAAGCCATGACGGAGGTTGGGGGGGGAGACACACACCCCAGTACACACCTGCACTTCACTTACAATTAGAGGAGTCTGGCTTACATATATTGTACCATTGGTTTATGAGGCAAGTGAAAGACTACAGAGCTGAATGCTGATAGTCTATGGAGAGCAGGATTTTCCTGTTGTAGTGTCAGCTAATATTTCCATGTATGCTCTTGGAATGCTCTCTTTTGAGCTAGAAGTCCCTAAGTTGATTAATTGCCTTCATTTTCATCCTATGAGAGAATGCAGACAAGAAAACAGTTAACTATTTCCAGTGGAAAACATACATAAATAAAATTAGGCGAAAAATCAATGCTGGTAGTCACCATACAAAACCCCATAAACAGCTACAAAACAATGAGGACTGTATGTGGTGCAGAAAATAAATGAATTGCCCATTCCTTCTGGGAACCAGACACAGTCCTGCTGCAATAGACCTCTGGGGAAAACGAGGGTGTGATTTCACATGCGGTGGAAGTTGAGCTAATACAGGGCTGGGCTGCCACTGGCAGGAGTGTCCTGCTTTCTGCTGCCGGGTCCGCCTCATGCCCAACATGCAGCCTGATGTTAGCACTTGTGCAGCCATGAAGTCAGTCAGGTTAGCGGGGCTCATTTTTGGGACTGGCACGAGGGCAATGGCTAGTGGAGGTTGGTCGGTGCAAGCTGAGACTTTTGGGAGCTTCAGGCACTGTGAAAACAGTCTGAGCTTCAGAGAAGCTGAAAACTGGGGAGTTTGGGTGCATGCAGTACTGTGGTGCATGTGGAGTGGGCAGCCAAAGGCCTTAGGACAAAAATTGTAAAGGAAATAATACGTGAGAAGCATTTGTCCCTTTAAAGCATTCATGTTGGACAATAAGAGGTTGTCCTCCCTTGTTCAAGAGCTGAAATTGCCCCAGAGACTGACATTTGACCCAGGGCTTCAAAAGACATTGCAGGTAGCATAGATTAAAAAAAAATAAAAGAACTAATTTAAATATAGAAAAATCCGTAGAAAAAAATCTTAATTTGTTATCTAAAAATCTATAGAAAAATTTAACTTGTTAACTAAAGGTCTTCTAAAGCATGTCTGTAACCAGGAAAAAGCTATTCCATGTGATGATAAAACCATAGAAAAGCATTAACTATTATATGTGCATTTACATCCCAACATCAGCCCAAATCAGGCAGCAGTTTACAAACGGTCCAATCTGTCACTCATGGCAAATTCTTGGTCCCAAAAAAGGAAGTGGCAAAAGCGAGAACTGATGAGCTCAGGTTTTTGTCAAATAGCTCGTGAAAGTGGCACTACTGATGGGCTCCATATGCGGCAGATCTATAACCACAGACAGCAAAGGGGTGACCGTCCTGAGGAAACCCAGTAACCCAGAAAAAGCCCACATGCAGTCTGGATTGCCAGGGAAGTCAGGGCCGTGGCACCACCTCACCTCTCTGCCGCCGCCTGTGCTTGCCACCAGGGCCCCTTCTCCTGCCGTCTCCGGCTGCTCGGGCAGCTGCGGCGCAGCCAGGTCCTCCTGCCAAGTCACAAGCGAGAGGTTTGTCCTTACTGCGACATGCAAAGACATCGCCCTAATCTTAGACAGAGTATTTGAGCAGACTGCGCGAAATGGGTTTGAACATTACACACAGAAAAAAATTACCGGCTTTAATAGATGGCAAATATTGTTCAAAATCAATTTTTTTGTGCAGCTTGTTGGAGCAGGTATCTATGGAAAAGCAATTCAATTTCTTACAGCCTGGTTTAGGGACTCTTTCATACAGCAAATCTGTTCTTTTTCTGAAGTTTTCTTTCCTGTCACCAAGACCGGAGTTTTGACTCTTTCAATGTGAAGAAATTCAGGAGGAACACATAAAATTATCTCAAGTAAGACAGATTATGCCTAGCCTGTCCTGACATTATCTTATGTACCCTAAGCACTCATTGCATAGACTAATACTAATTTCAGATGTAGCAGTATTGTGGTGGCATTAATGTCATGCCTCAGATAAAATGTCATTATCAAAGGATAAGCTTTTCTTTGTGTTTGAAGTCCAAGCATTTTCATAAGCACTTTGGGCTCTTTTAGCTACTTGCCCACATCTTTCAGCTACCTTCCTATCCAAAGAAGAAGAGAAAAGGTGGTATTACCAGGCACTTACTTTAAACGTGATTTGACCACATGGGAAAGACGACAAAAATCTGGACCATACTGGATGTGCATAGGGGATGGACAGAAAGCAGCAATGCACCTTTGGGCAATCAGTCAGTAAGAGCAGGGGGAAGCAGAAATAGCAGGACCTTTATAGTCCAGCCCCAAATCACCAGGGAACTCCGCTAAAATGACAAAGCTTCGCTGTTCCCTTTAAGCGCACATGCCTAGCAGTATCGCTCAATTTTTACTGTCTTTTCCCACATGAAGTCAGGAAGGAACCTGAGACATGTATATTACATAAAGGGAAAATCAGTTTTGCATGGAAGGAAGATACATCATTTTAATTTTGGTATTTTGGAAACACGAAGCCACCACTTTCCTTGGTGCTGCTGTTGATGCAATGCAAATCAAATGTTGCTGTCAAACCTACTGTAAACAGAACTTTATGCTCTGTGTGTTTTGGGGACTGCACTCTTCATTTTCACACGTGTCTGTCCTTATTTTCCTGTCCAGTCACATATCATCAGTAGGAGAACACCCCTGCTGCTTTTGGAACTGAATAGGGAAAGAAGAGGTGAGGCAAAATAAAAAGGAAAAAATAGACATCTTTCACAGAGTTACACAGATATAAGGTAGATCCCATGAAAATTTAAGCTGCAAATTGGACTTGGGATCCATTTTTGGCAGGAAGGGGAGTTGAGAGATGGAAGCACCGCAACCTGGTTGTCTTGCCATAGGCTTCCTGCTCTCCATGCAAGCTACCATAAGAGATCAATCCACCAAACAAAGAAAATGGCCAAAATAGGAGCTGCAGCCCAGTACTGATGTCTGTTGCAGCTCCAGGCATTCCCTTCACCTCCCTGTCAAGAGTCAGCTTGTTTATAGAGAGCCATGCACTGGCGGTGTCTCCATATGAAAAGTAAAGTATGATTTTTGTTTTCCCTAAAATATGTGCCCTTAATTTGCACCGTGTTGTTGACTGAAATGATTCTTGCTAGTATCAGCCTGATCTGTGTTAACCCCCAGTAACCTAATGACATCAAACTGTGCACACCACACAGTCTCCAGTTCCCAGTGCAGCAGGGAGCCGAGGCTGCTGGGGAGAGGCCACCACTCTGATGGAGCCTAGCCACAGCCTTTCTGAAACAAGTGATCTCTCCTTGCAAAGCAAAGTGTGAGCAAACAGAGCTCACTACTCTGAAGTTAGGGAGGCTGATCCAGCCTCAGGATCGAGTCTGTGGCTTTAAAACACTTTACATGTGTACAGGGCCACATAAAAAGGACTACACCTTGTAACTCAACGGTGCATATTAGGTCAAAGCAGGTAAATAGCCTAAAATTGTATTTTGAAGCTTTACAGGCAGTTTTTTGGACTGTTAGGTGGAAAGAAATCTGCAATGCAGGCCAATGACAAGAGCTGCAACAGCAGGCGCTTCGTAGGTTTTTTGCAGGTGGGGTTACCAGCTCCTATGAAATCGTAAAGGTGAATTAAAGGTGACTGCCTAAGGCACTGAGCTGCGCTGGGAAAACGAGGGGACAGCTCCTAGGAACACAAGGACAAGCGCGGTACACCCCATCTTTCTACAAGGCTTAAGCCTACTCTTTGTGAAATGTTCTTATCTGATTCGTGTTCGTCTTTGTTCCCCTGAGTTTTCCTTCCCCCACAAGGATGTTTTAGCTATTTGATGAGCAAAATTGGTAAATAGCTAACATCTTGTCTAACATGGAGAAGACAAAGCTCCAGATATCAAGGAAACATATCTACATGCCCATGACACATCTACACGCCCAGGAAACATCTACAGGATTGCTCCTTACAAGAGGAATTTGCATCAGAAAAGGGGCCTTGGCTTGTGCTCAGGGAGTAAGATTCAACTAATGCAAGGAAGATTAAGAGCGATCATCGGAGGTGTAAATGAATCCCGGGAATTTATCACAAATCACCAGAGGTGTGGGTGAATCCCGGGAACTTATCACTGTAGGACTGCCCTTCTCAGGTGGTCTGATTAATGTGTGTGATTTTTGTGTATATGAACTGATGTGTCTTGCTAGCCCGTTGGAAAAGAACATGCCTATTATGAATATGTAATTAATGCTAGACTATAAAAGAAGTTGCTTTGTTTTTCACAGTGTGCGTCCTGGTAGAGCAGAGACTCCCGGTGCACCCAGAGCTGTTTGCTTATCTCTATTTACTTAATAAATTGGAAACTTTGTTTAAAAACCTGGTTTGGGACAAAATTATTTATCACACTCTTCCTGCGGGCAAGGAGCTCAGCTCTGGAAACAGTAATGGAAAAGGGGATCCCTCCTCAAGACACTGCATCCGAGAGCGATGAGTGGGCTGAAGAATCCCTGTTCAGCTATCGTGCTGCTTATTATATCCCTTAAATCATGCTCTCTGCCAAGACTGTGCTCCAGAAGGATAGAAGTGACTCATCCATCTATTTTTAGAAAGGAAAGCAACCATGTTTCTGGAGAGTGTTTCTAAACTGTGGTGGAGGAACCAGCACAATTGCAGGATGAAGAGGTGTCAGGCTGTGTTAGGGACGTCGCCTCACAGCCTTTTTCTCACGCGCTTCCTACCCTGCCCAGAATAACAAGCACGAGGAAGGGCTGCATTCTTCAGCTGGGCGTCAGCTGGCTGGGGATTTCTGTACCTAGTCAGGAAAACAATATACAGAGGAGGACCCAGTGATGTAAGGGTCTTCACCTTGGATGAAGAGCCAGAAATTCCTGGATACAAACCCCAGCTATAATACTGACTCACAGCGTGATGCTGAGCAAGAAAGCAAGGGTGAAAATCCAGCTTCTCTGGAGGGCAGCAAGGACTTTGGCATTCCTTTCAGTGTCCATCTCCTCATTAAAAGGGATAAAAAGTTCTCAGAGAAAGGCATGTTGCAACCATGAAGTAATTAGTAACGCTCCTCCTGCTCTTAAACGGCAAGCAGATTTTTTCCCCCTCTCAGAAATTATGTATTGTGTTAGAAAAGGTACTTAAAATGAAAAAACAAACCCTACTTTAGTTTGCTATGGGCTGTTATCTTCCTTTTGTTTTGGAGGGTGGGTTTGAATCTTTTTGGCTAGAGAAGAGAGAAAAATTAAGTAGTTTAATGAAATAGTTAAGTGAAATACAAGACCTTAGAATTCATTACAGGAATACTATACAAGTTTAAAAATATTTGTTCATATATATATTTATATAGAATATATACACTATAGAAGATTTCTATATATAAAATACAACATTTCACTAGGGTTATGAAACATAGTCACATGTTTAGGTATCACTAATGAAAAGCCCAACAAATTAGGGCCTGCCATTTATAAAAATATTCCTGCACAATGTTAAGAGGTCTTAAATAGAGTGTACTATAGGCTTCTGGACTCGGATATTTTAATATGTTTTTTAAACACAGGTTTTAAAAGTCCACACATTTTGCAAAAAAAATTACAACTCGATTCTTCAGATTTCTCTATGTCACAGGTTATATGAAATTCTCTTTTTCAGCTCAACAACTGTGTTTTATGTTCCACTGGCTGAGTCCTTACATGAAATGGAATTCACATTTTTATCCATATTATGTTATAGGTCAGTGGGGTTTTTTTGCCATTCCCAAAAATTCTGAAACAATCGACGTTATCAGGATTATCTTCCTTATCTAACAGAGAAAACATGCAGAATCTAAATGTTGGATGCTGCAAGATCATTCATCAAAAACTCAACAAACTCAGTGGCAAGAAATATTTCTGGGTTTATTGGTATTATTTTAAGGCTGTAAAACCAGAGAGGCTGACTGGCAACCTAATATGATACAAATTTAACAGCCCGCAATGGGACATCAATTGCATAAGGTGGAGAAATGTTCAGCCTTCTATAGTGCTCCTGACCTTGGGCGTTGGAGCAAAAGCAATGCTACTTGGCAGTATCACCAAACCACTCCCTTGTAAACCCTCAGGCAACCTGACAGGTCCTATGGACAGGCTGTCCTGGATGGTTTCAGGCTGAAAGTGCTTGGAGTGATGCTGACAGCTCTGACTAGGAGGTCAACCTGTGATTAAAATGAGTGGACCCACTGACAGGACAGACAGATGGGCATGCAGGATTCCTGTCTTACCCTACAAATCCAGGTGAACTCTTGGGGTAGCTTTGTTTTCATCCAGCTTGCAGCCAGACTCTTTTAGGGTTTTCTGGGGCTGCTTATACAAATAATACAAATTTAATAATGTTTACATTATTATCCTACAGGATTACGGGGGCACAGCCTTTAGCCATGAAGCACACACAGAGTCTTGCAGACTTTAAGGCTTCACTAGTGCTACTAACTCAGCTATTCCGCATGTGAAAAATGTACGTCTGGAGGCACTAATGAGACTGAGAGGGAAGCACAAGAAATAGTGCCTGTAGGCAGAATATCCCCCTCCACGCTGCTTTTGCGGTCTTGCCTGCTCCATGGGACACTGAAGGATACCACCAGGATGCATCACTGCATCAGTGAAGTACAGTGAAGCTTGAATACAAAAGATGAAGCTTGAATATAAAGGGGAAGAGTTTTGACTATTTATTCTACTTCATTGTAAGGTCATTCAGCTGTTGACTTCCCTGCTCCTCTCCTGCTCAGCAGCTCTGCCCTTGGTGGCCTTTCAGACGCCCTGGGTGGCTCTCTCCTAGTGGCACTTGCCCTGCCCAAACTAACTTAAACAGGGAGGTCACTCATCAGTTTCTACTTTGCATACATTTGGTGCGACCGTCTTAGCGTCAGTGGCACTGCAGGGTTTAAGTGAACAGAATTAAGGCCATGAACATCAACCATTCATATTCAAAATGTGCAGTTGTTATGAAAGCGATAAGCTGTGGTATGTGTGCAGCACACGTGCGCTAGATCAAGTGCAGAGAGAAACGGTGCGATCCAGCGAACGCGCCCAGCAGTTGCACATAACTGGCAACTGCTCAAATAATTAACGCAGTGAAACAAAAAAAGACCAAACCCAATTCAAATGACAAAGCCATGAACTGACAACTAAACCATATGAAAACTGATAGAGCAAATAGATCTAAAGGGAAGATCTAGGTGGAGGGCATAGGGAAGAATCAGCTACAGGGGGAATTCTTCCAGTCCCCGAGGGACATTTTGTGAGTGTGTGTGTATGTACATGCACTTGTTCCCAAGCATATGGTGTCTCCAATGCAGCAAACTTTGTGCTGTGTCATCCAGACGAAGAATTAATCCTCTTCTAAGATAGGGATATTTATCATGCAGAGCCACAGACAAAACATGTTACTGATGGGTCTCATTCCCTTGCATGTTAGAAAAATTGTGGAGGATTTATAATCTTTTAACTTACGTATTTTTTAGTTAATACTTAAAAACTCCTCCAAACCAGTCAATGCTTTCTTGTACTCAGTTAGCAGAGACCAGGCCTGTGCCAAAGCCCTACTAGGCAATGCCAACACTAGTTGAGGTTGCTCTCATCTGGTGCTTGGCACCCCTTCATAGGCATAGAGTTACTTCAGTCCCGTTTCCTTTTGCCTGGCTCCAAGTGCACCCACAGAGGACGGCAAGGAGCAGCGGGCTGCCAGCTGCCCTACGTGTGTCCAATTTCAGTGCCTGCCATGTTCTGCGAAGGGTTGAATTCTTTCCCATGGCCAAAGTCGCCATCTGATACACCCGCAGAGCTCAACCACCCCACGGCTGCCACCCCAAGCAAAACTTAATCCAGAATCCTTAGAGATCCCCTCTCCTTGCTAGTATGTGCCTGCCACTGACCCCAGCCGGCAAATGCACAGATTAAATGTCTACAAGCTCTCCGTAGTTAATACCAGAAATGCTGAGCTAGGGGCATGCCTCATAGGGCACTCGACTCCCCAGATTCAAGTCATCCCATAGCACTGCTCAGTGCCATGCATTCATGCAGATCCCCTGGTGCTTTGAACAACCCCTCTATAAAGTCAGCAGGGAACACTGGAGATAGTTGAAAACAGAAGGAAGATGTTAGCAACTGCTTTTTGTAACTGGAAAGGAGGAGGACAGGATGGAGCAAGAACAAGTCTCAGGACTGGATGTAACAGCTCTCTCAAACTTCAGGGGCTGAAATGCTTGTGTTTCCAGGACTGCAAGACTATAACACAAGGTATTTATTTTTTAAACATCTACCTGCTATACCTCATCACTCTTCTTAGTGTAGCTCCAGTGGGTCTTTTCCATGCATTACAGTGCCACTCTTGGCAGCCTCTGGCTGTATTTCTATTAGCAAATTGTGCAGCGCAATAGGAGCAAATCTGGTGATATCCCAGCACAACACCTCTGCTCCTTTCAGGGCCCTCCCTCTGGAGCAGCTCTGACTCCATGGCGATTAACCGTCAGCAGCTGGGATGCACTCAGTGTCATTGCTATCCAAAAAGTACCTAAGAGATGCAACCGAAGTATGGTGAGTAAGGATGACAACAAGATTTGCACTCCTAATCTAAGATGAATTAAACCAGTAGAGTTGGTGACCCCTCTCTTTCATAGAAATATTTTTCCTGAATTTCTTTCTTCTGTGACTTGCCTTGCATTTCTCCTCCCATTTTGATTCTGCTGCCCACCTCTGCTATTTGGCATTACATTATGATACTGTGTCCAAAGCAGTTTCCTGGCTCCCCCATTTAGTCTGCCCTTTAGCATGTGACACTTTCCACTTCTTTATTTCTTGATCAATCCCCATTTTAACTCCAAGCAGGCAGACATCATCAGAAGATGCCAGAATGACATCTTTGACCCTCTAGAAAGCTTACAGATTTTGTGTATTGCCTGCAGTCTGAATAACCCAGAACCACTACAGGGTGAAGGAATCTCAGATTTTCTAAGGCACTACCTACACAAGGATGGAAACAGATAATGTCGATCAGTTTGAGCTCTGAAATTAACACCTGTAAGGTGTAGTGCATCAGTCTTTGAGGGGGGGCTCTCACTGAGGGTGAAAGGGGAAGAGGATTGCTGCTGCTCAGTCCTTGCTAGAAGGGGAGACAGTTTGGTATCTGCAGGACGGATTCGTACCATCAGCAAATTCCTAGTTCTCCTGGGTCAACCACCCCACGCCCAGCCAGTCAAAAGGTAAGGGGGGGTAGTCTGGCCCCACAGAAATTGGAATGACTGTTTGCACTCCTGCAGCCTAACTGCTGTTCCCTCTGGGAATAGAGATTAATCTTATCCCAAGGGCTTAGCAGAACTTCTGTATCTGCCCTTTTCACATGCTTTCAGGAGGACATTTTGCGTCACTTGTAGCTGCTGTTCTCCTCTTTTGTTAGTCTATTCTTTCAGGATTTATATGGTGTGTAGAAGTTTTGTTTCACACCACAATGTGTTTACGTGTAGGTCAGGAAATTAATTAGCCAACTGTCTGAACAATTAAAACAATTTTGGCCAGCCTTGCTTCGCTTTGATTCTGGGTTTGGGTTAGCTGTGACTCATCTAGTTCATGTCGCTATCAGCACCTCTGACCACAGCTCTCTGAAGGGGGGAACCGCAGCCGGGCGTACCAAAGAGCTGCCAAATATTAGCCTCATGTACTGTACAAACGGTTGCTGTTTGTCACCACCCAGTGAAAGTATCTTCTCTAATGATCAACTTCGCCTGCATATAGGGAGCCATTCTGCTCCTCCACATGCCCCTTAATCCCCCCCCTTGAAGCAACCCAGTTCGTCAAATCAGGCTGGAGGACAGAAGACGCCTTGTCTGAACCTGGCTTCACTGTGCACAATTTTGGGTCACGCCGCCTGCCTTTAACAGCAGGCGCCTGGTTAGTGTCGAAACTGGCACGAGGCAGAGCGGGAGGTCCCGGCTACCCGCCGGCCCGGCTCCGCCTGACCCGCTGCTGCCCTCTGGTGCCTGCGGAGCGGGCCGGGGCCGGGGCCGGGGCCGGGGCCGGGGCCGGGGCCGGGGCCGGGGCCGGGGCCGGGGCCGGGGCCGGGGCCGGGGCCGGGGCCGGGGCCGGGGCCGGGGCCGGGGCCGGGGCCGGGGCCGGGGCCGGGGCCTGGCGTTGCACGGGCCGCGGCCCGGCGGGAGGGCAGTCGCTGAGCTTCCGCTCCTGCACAGCCCGCACACCCCGGGGGGCCGGGGCCTGGCGTTGCACGGGCCGCGGCCCGGCGGGAGGGCAGTCGCTGAGCTTCCGCTCCTGCACAGCCCGCACACCCCGGAGCTCCAACTCCGGCCGGGTTCCCGCCGCGGCCTGGCTGCATTTCTAGCCAAGGCCGAGGGAAAAATGCTTTTCTACATTCATAAGAAGAGGGGGAGATGGACTCCTGCCACTGACGGGGCAAGAGGCAATTTAACACGTCCATTTGAACACACGAAAACACTTGTTTTATTCCTGTGAGGGTGGTCAAACACAGGCTCAGGTTGCCCAGGGATATTGTGAGTCTCCATCTGTAGAGATACACAAAACCCAGCTGGACACGGTCCTGGGCAACCTGCTCTCATTGACCCTAAGGGGGTTGGAGTGGATGATCTCAGGTGGTCCCTTCCAAATTAAATGATTCTATGATTATATTAGGCATTACACAATGATGTTAGCATTATACAAAAGCTGGTATTGCTGAAAACCTCTCATTGACTAGGTAAAACCATCAGCTGTAAAAGTTTGCAGATATTTTGTCATCCAAAGATGACTCTTCTATCCTGCACATCACCAAAAAAACCAAACATACCTTTTTTATAACTCCTGTAGTGGCCACAATGGTCTCTGCTCCTTCTACAGTCTTGTTTGCCACTGTGTTCACACTGGCTACTACAGCTTCTCCCACCACATTGGCCTGCTCTTTGGTCTTCTCAGCAACTGGGATTTCAACAAAAGCAGAAAGTCAATGAGCTAGGCACTGCCAGAAGGCTGACAGGTTCACTGGAACAATAAAACGATTGCATTGAAATAAGAGAAGAAATTTGCCCTCGTACAGTCCTTATTTGGATTTTTAATGTGAGATCACATCCGAATTTAGATTGTGTAAGTGAGGGTTTTGTCTGACTCAAAATGCTGCACAGCGAGCAGCACTGCAGCCCGTCAATCTTTGTGGGCAACTGGAGACTGAAAAATTCACTGTAAGATACTGGGAGACAACTGTGCAAGTTAGGTATTTTGCATTACAGACTGTGTATGACCTCTCTCTGGGTACCTTCTGTTTGATTTAATACACCTGGGTAGAAAAAAGTAATAATCATTGAATTCTCCAGGGAAAGGATCTGTTCATCTCTCTCCAAGGCAATCTATATGGCTACCCTGCCTTGGAGCTTGAGATACTGAGAAGGATGCCTTAGGGTCCCTGACTCTGTGACTGGCTGACAGGAGTCTCCCAAAGACCACAGTTTTGGCTGGACAGGATCTGATGCAAGTAAATCCTCTCTGCATGCCAGGCAGCACTTTTGACATTGTGAAATGTCTAAATTGCTGTGAACCATCCAAGTCTGCCAAGTAACATTTGAGGTTTTTTTCACTTGCTCTACTGATTATTTTCTCCCATCCATGTGCTCTGCAAATACCAGACCCTGAACCATCCATCGCTCCTGGCGAGCATCTTCCATTCATCAAATGGAAGGTCACACAGATCAGTGGTGCACCACAGAGACCTTCCATTTGGCAGGAGCGACGGCCTTATCAAGAGGTCCAGCAAGACATCACAGATTTCCACATCTCTCTCGGGACAGTGCTCTTACCTGAGGTCACACTTTGCACTACGCCTTCCTTGGTTTTGGTACCTGTGAAAGGAAACACACGGTCCATCAGTGCTACTTGGTTTCTGAACATGAATGGCTTTCTGTTCTTACAAGGTGCAGTGGGGAGCTGTGGTACTGCCAGCACCTTCTGCTAAGACACAAGCCATTTGTAGAGCCAGCAGAAGGGACCAGCTTCCTTCCGCAATAATGTCAATGAGTACCTTTGTGTCGGGAGTTGGATAACTTCAACCACAAATTGTCTGGAGATGCCTAGACCTGAAAATTCTTGATTATACCATGCTGAAGTATGAAAAATTGTCCCTGGAATATTTCCAAAATGAAAAGAACAGTCGAGTGGAGGTAAGTCAATGTTAAGCTAATTGTAAAAATCAATGTATATTAAGTCACCTGGTAAAATCTCACTACTTTAGTCTTTCAAGACAATGAGTCGCATCCATGACTCTCTCCTGCCTTTCAGCAGGATACTTGGCTGCAGTGGTCATTTAAAGCTTCATTCTCCACCTCTAATAAAGACTCTGGAGAAACTTGAGGCTGAATTGACAGAACAACCATGCACCTACTACATACCTGCTTATTAGATTCTCATTTCGATGCCTCAGCCCTGGCTGTAAGTGCCTGCTTGCAGCGATACACAGAATGCAGATGTTTTTATCTCAAATTATAAAAGTACACCATATGTATTCTTACATGGTAATTTATCTCGCTGTTCTCAAGGCAGAAAAGCTAACAGGATGTGAGGGCATTCGGTTTGCAACACAAGTAGCCCTTAAGGAATAAATAATCTTACAGGCTTCAAGTGACCTGCTATATATCCCTTCTATTTGTGTACTGCAGCATGTATGTTAAATCATATGGTAGATGGGCAGGCCACACAGTAACTAGATGCTTTTTCACATTACAAACGTAAAGGATCAGATTTATCTCTGTTGGAAGTTAAACAAACACATGCTAAAAGGTTCCACTGGTCCCACTTTACTGTATTTTGTAATTTATCTGCACCTATAGAGGCTCTTTTCAAGTTTCCCATACTGATACAACAAAAGGATTTTTATGGCCAACTGTCAAAATGATAGAGAATCAGGCAGATCTTTAGCTCCAGAGGTACTGGAGCATCCATGGGTGTGGTGGGAGAAATCAGCTACAAACCACATCTCGTTCTCATTAACAGCCTGAAAAGCAAAACAGGTGTGGTGCCCTGATAACGACAGATCCAGCCCAGCTCTGTTCTGCCCGATACACCTTATGTATTATTGAACGTAATTCTCAATTGTTGATTTATTTTGGTAGTTGTAATGGTTGCCTGGGGCAGAATAAAGCTGTTCTACTACAATATCCCCTCAACATTTCACTCCACCCTCCTGAACTGCACACTGATGAAATCTTTGTACTTTATACTCGTTGCTGCTGTAAACTGCAGTTCCTAATGATGCATATGATACGTGTGCACTGCTGTAAACTGGATGTAATAGTGATGCCCATCATATACAAATGTATACAGAAGCACAGCAGTGGGCTGAGCAGGTGGAAGTCTCAAGCCATGAATGTGAGCTCCTGAACAGGCCGAATGCGCACAGTTCAATTCAGACACTGTCCTGCTTCAGTTTCCCTCCCAGTGCCATTCCAATAAAAGACTGCCACAATATTGATTTGACATAGAAGCTCTTCTCACTTCAGACACAGATGTTCAAGCTTAGCTGTTTTTTCAAAGAGCAGTTGTTAGGTAAGTAGAATACATAATTTGCTGTACTAGCCTTGCATATGTTTCAGTTTTGCAGTAAAAATGCATTAAAAATTACCAGACTTTTAATTTAAGATTAGTATCTGGGCTTGAGTCTTTTGCAGGGGGAAGGGAGTGGGTGGGTGCCATATTTTCCAATGGAAAATAATTCCAGAAAGGAGGGATACAGGCAGAAGAAAAACACCCAAATCCATTTCACGACAGAAGCAATGGCATCAGAAACTGTCATTGCTGCAGCCTGGGGAGAGCTTGCCTCATCTTCCTAACCCAGTCTCCGGACCACACCCAATGACTCAGGCTCAGCATCTATTATGTACCAGATGAAATCTGACCTTCCAGCATATACCCTTGCCAGCAACCCACATCTGTTGAATCAGAAAGCAATCACCTGATGCTCAATCTCATTTCACTCCTTAGTCCTTGCCTGCAGCTTGTGTACACAGAATTAAAAGTTCGTGCATCCTGCCTCTTCTGAGTGCTGTGAGTCATCCGTAAGAGCTTTGGTATCACAAGGGTGTGACCCAGGTGGCGGAGCACTGTGCAGGGGAAAAGGTTTACAGTAGAAAAGAATATTACAATGTGCTGTAAATCCTGCAGGAGTTCATGCTGGAGTCACTTCGTTGAAGTAGAGCTTGCTGCGTTGGGGCTTTCTGTGACACGCGTGGTCAAAGGGCATTCTGGAAGACTAGAAGTGCATTCTTTGTTGAGGCTTCCTGAATTATAGTATTAATCACTAGTAATGACCTTATACTCAACACTCTGATGCATCTTTGCATTAACTTCATTAATGAACTTCGGCATCACTTATCCCCCTATTTAAACCAAGTAAAAAAGACAGCTCATTGAATCAACTGCTGAATACACATTAATGTGCAAGGGTCCACTGCCACTTCAGTGTAACAGAGGCTGTTACGATTTGGGGAGCAGACTGTGATTTTACTAAGTGTAAAGGTGGCCCATGTGACAGGATTTCTCTCTCTCTCTCTGCACCTTTTTCTCTACCCCATACATCCAGCAAGCCACACGGTGGGTCAGGAGCACCCCATGCTCATTCCCTAACCAGCCTGGTTGTGAGCCACATTGCAGTGCTAGCACAGGAGGAAGGCATCTCCAGCCCTGGCACAGGTTGTGAGAACTGGACCTGTGTGGCTCAGAGGGGAGGGACAAGGTGGCTGCAGTGCCCTGGTAACACCATCTGCTCCAGGCAGATGCCTCTGAATGAGCATTATTTTTTTCTCCTGGGGCAGCAGCAAATGACTCACCAGACCTGGTGGTTCTGCCCAGACATCTGGAATCCTCCTCGGAGAGCAAGCAATGAGTTAACACAGACCTGAATAAAAGTCAAGGATCCACTTCATCCACCCTAGGCTTTGAGCTTTTTCCTCACTTACTATTTTCTCTAGCATCCAAAAATTCAGGTTGCATCACGTAACACTCTAGACCAAGTTGCTGGGATAGGGCTCTGCAAAGAAGGAGCAAGGAAGGAATAGTTCAGGTCTCTGATTAACCCATCACGTGGCACAGAGTGAGAAAAGGCAGCACGAACAACATGTTAATCATTCTAGTTTTAATCAACATACCTGGCCTCCATCTTCTCTGCTTATTTAAAAATCAATTCTCCGAGCTAATCAGCATCTGGCCTTTACTTTTCCTGCCTGTGAAAGACTGAGTTTTCCCTAAAAAGCTGAGCATCCTCCAGTGTGCAACAGGAACTGCACCAGCCCAAAGGCAAAGCACTCTTCAGTGCATGACAGACAGGAACTTGCAGTATGCAACAAACCAAGACAAAAAAATAAAAGGAGAAAGCATTTAGTCTTCACCTTGATTCTTATTTGATCCTCATTCAGAGATTGAGGTTTTAAGAAGGCTTTTAGAAAACTTTATTGAAAAGGTTAGAATCTCATAGGCAGACTCTGTACCTCATGGCTGTGCAAAAATGAAAACCAGGTCATGGTACAGAGATGTACAACATGACTGAACAGAGATGTGAGGAATTATGTACAAACATTCAGAATAACCCTCTCTGACATCATTCAAATCAGGAAGCAGCTGGAACAGTATCAGTGCCACAACTTGACATCTAGCTGTGATGTTTCACAGGCTGGTGTTTCAGCTACTGTGGTTAGTTTAATTGCTTACAGGGATGCTGTTTACCTTTTTTTCTTGTGAGTCAGCTTCAAATTGAAATGTGACCCGTTACATGTGTTCACTTACAGCATACCAATCGATAGCTGAGTATTTAAAATTTTGGGAGGAAGGCATTACCAGATCTGCTACACATAAAATGTGTATTTGATTTGTAATGTACAAATATATATCTGTAGCTATTGTCAATAGAGCTGTTTTAAATACAGTAGCTATGTACAGCTGTGGATGTTGCAGCACGATAGCAGGAGGAGTCTGCATGTAAACTTTCCTATTAAAAAAACCCCTCTCTCCCACATATAGCAAACAGAAAAAGCTGTGCGAGGTGCAGTAATCAGCAGCGAGGTAATCAGTCTTGGGAACATAAGACTTTATAGATTTTATAGTACCTGGAATATCTGACCATCCAGCCATATAACTGCATGCACTAGATAGTGGAGATAGAGGGTTTCGAGGGTCACCTTGAACAGGGAGGCTTCTGAAACAGCACATTAACTGTGAGAGAGGTCTCTAGGCAGGACATCAGACGTGCTGTTTTCCAGATCCTATTGCTTGGGCAAAATTAATTTGTGTGTCTCTTGCAAAGCAAGATTAATGTGTGCACAAGGAATGAAACAGATCAGTGAACAAGAGAAGGATTTCAGGATAAAACAGTATGCTTTTGGGGAAACTGATGCATCCTGCAATCCCCACTTAATGCTGCTGGCTCCTCTCGGGGAGTGTGGAAGTGAGGCGGAGAGGAGCAGTGCTCAGATGCTTGGAGAGCAAGTGACTTGCCCTGCAAACAACCAGTGAATAGCCATAACAGAAACGTTCCCCCTGGGCATCTGCTCCTTAACGTTGCATTAGTTCTGCCTCCCCTGAAGCAGTGGCTGTTCCTATGTCTAATTTACAGTTGGGGAAACTGAGGCACAGGGAGGATGTGGCATTCCAGGGTTCTGCAGCGACTCCGGGACAGAGCTGAGGATGTTATCCAGACCTCCTGCCATTCACTCCCAAGCTTTAGCCACAGCATAATTTCCCCAGGCTTTCTCAGAGACAACTTATGTGTCAGTTCATGCTCAAATGTAGATTGAAAATAGTTCTGTCTTACCTACATACATCACCCCTTCTTTAGTCTTCTCCGCAGCTTCCGTCACTCCCTGCTTGGTCTTTTCTGCAGCAGCCACCACACCTTCTTTAGCAATGGAGAAACCTTTCTTAAAGACATCCATTCCTATTGCTTGCTAGGGTATTACCTGGACGATCTCAGTGAAGGACAGCAGCAAAACACACCTCAAGACTGGCACAGCAATATGCAGCCTTACCCTCGGCAGATACTTGGTGTCTCTGCCGGTCTCTGCCTTTGCTCTTACTCCTCCGCTGGATGAAGGCAGTGTGGCAAACCTCACAGCCTTTGCCGGCTCTTATTGATGAAGTGCGCTGCAGTGTAGCCAATGCCTGTGAACAGCTGATACTGAAATATTAATGATACAGATCTGCTTGGGAAGATGTAAGAAGGGAGGGGGAGAGGAGGAGGACGACATTGGTAGGTAAGGGACTGTCTGGAAAATTTCCAGACAGATAAAGCTTTTAAAATATGCTGCAATGCTTTCACTCTAGGATGCTTTCATGTGAAGAGGGAGATTTTTTTATTTGAAGAGCCGAGTTCCTGAAAGGGCATCTCCCCGAGGTTGCAACAGGAGGCAAACACAAGCTCTCCTGGGTTCCCAGAGGGTGGAATGCGTGTAAAGCTGGCAGCACTTATAGCAAACAAACAGGGTCAAGTTTCTTGGTCTGGCAGTTACCAGAACCCAGCCTGCACAAAGTGGTAACAAGAACAATATTTCTAGTAAATACTGAGAGAAAAAAAGGCAACCAGCTAAAGCCTGATGCTCAAGTGAAGGGAGCTAGAAGTCCCACTTGCCATGTTTGTCTGAAAGCATAAATGATGGGTTTTTTTGCACATCCCATTACAATGGCTCAGTTCTGAAAAATCAGATGCCTGTTGGGGGAAATGCTGTTTCCTATTTGTTTCTCTGAGTCACTGTAGACAGGACTCTGCTCCGCCACTGCAGAGTGAGACGACATTTTACGCTGACACCATTACTCACATTAGAGGTCTGTGCTGCAGAGCACAGTGGAGCGAGAAAATCATCCAGCGGAGAGCTGATTTGGGACATCTTACAGTTTGCATAGAGGATCCATCCAGCCTCAAGTCCTCACTAGGAAAAAATACCAAAACGTGATCGTTAATCGCAGTTGGATATCCTAATGTTCTTAAAGTCAAACTCAAGCTAAATTGTTTTCTGAAGTAGATTCTGAGTGGCCCAAATCAGCTATTGTCCCTCTAGCAAACTGAAATTCAGTGCAAGCACCTGTGAAAGCAATTGGTGATGCAACAAGGTGATTATTTATATCTTTTTTTAATAGTACCATATGTGAAACTACGGAAGCCATGGAGCATCAGCCTCTGAGCATAAACCCTGACCAGCTTTGGCTGCTTTTCTCTACCAAGCAAGCAGAATATGAAGTTCAGAGATTTAACTGCATAGGAGGGTGGCACATTGTAACATCACGAAGTGTAGTGGTCCATAAGCCACTGCTGCCACAAGTTATCAGCCTGGAAGTGTCAGATGGGGAATGACTACACAGAAAAGAAAAAAGACTGAATAAAAAATGGCATATCTGTACATATATGCAGGTGTGTACACAAACATAGTTCTTACTGTGGAACTAAGAATATTTCTTTGTGTTTTGGGAGTGTTTTTTGTACTCCATATTGAAACAATCAAAAAGCTGTTGATCTGGAAAATAAAATACAGATTTCTTAATCTTTTTCTCACAGGTAAGTCTCCTTATTTATAAATGAAGAACAAATTTCCATTTGAATGTAGAAGAACCAAATCTCTGACATACTAATAAATTTATCAGATGTTAATTAAAAAAAAGTGCAAGATTCAGAGGAAGGCCATCACAACATACCAATTATTGCAGGAGCTGTCATTGTTCTAGACTGTTGCAGCAAGGAGCAAAAAAAGGTTTCTCTTACCACCTTTCAAAATTTCCCTTAGGTGGCTGATTGACCACTACCCAGTGTGCAGAGCATGTTTCTGCTCCCAGGGTTTTCATAAATCGAAGATATCTGTGTCTTATTGTGCCATACAACCTGTGGTTTAACTGAGCTGCTCTTGGCATCAGTTGCAAGACTCCCATTGATTTCATCAGACACAGGGCAGGACTCTTGTTTTTACTATGTTTGGTAAAAAGTGAATTTACCATTTTTCAGAATTGCTACAGGGCCCATTTACTTTTTCACTAGGCCTTCAAAGATCGTTAAAGCAGAGGACAGATCTTCCCAAGGTTATGGGTTTTACTCACATTTTCAGGAGAATGCCTAGGCTGATAAGGCTGACTGAGAAGTGTATTTTGATTTTGTTAAGCTATTGTTCTGTCATTGTGATTTTTACAATTCTACATATTTTGCATTGCTATAAAAGGTAACAAATACATGAAATATCTAGCCATTCTGGGACATGAAACATGAATCATCACCAAATTGAATTAGCTGGTACTCGAATGGGATACTCCTTTCCTGCCTTCTCCTTTCCGGATGACCTTCAGAAGGAGCTCACAAGAGGCATTTAAATACCATTGGATCCCTCCCAAGGCAGCAGGCAGTTTGCACAGCCATTGTTTTACCGTGAAACCCTTTCAGGAAAGCTCTGGACTCAAGACAACATCATAGGTGATCTATATAGGGCAAGCACCAATAACAGCTCCTGAACGTTTGCTACTCCACGGCAACTGCAGTATCCTATTTCTATTCTAAGCAGAGGATTCATTCCTGATTTGTGGCATATCCTGCCTTAGGCTAACCCAACACCAGGAGTTAATGTAAGCAACTCTGGCTTTAAGATTCTGCATGGATCTCAACTTTGTGCCTGATAAGTTTTCCCCTTGTATCAGTTTTCCCCTTGTAATCAGCAGCTACAAAGAAGCTCCTCCAGTGAGCAATTCAGAGAACCCAAGTTACTATCTCACCTGGAAGCAACCTCTTTTTCTCTGTTATCTACCTTGGGACACTAGGGAGAAGTCATTTAAGCTAGACATTTAACTTCCCATTTTTTTCTATTGAGTTTAAGTCATATCACTTTGTAAACAAATTTGTATCTCCCAAACATTTAGCTGATCTGCGTAATACCAAAAGAAAGCCTTTTCTTGACTTGTGCAATGGCAAACCATCCAACTGTTGTTCATTTAAAGTCTGAATTCAGGCTGCTCAGGCTTGTCCATTGAGTCTCTTGCTGCATAACACTAGATTCTTGAGGATCTCTGAAAGGTGCAGTTCCCCACCTCCCACACGCCTAAACCTCCCCCTGGGTGTTGGTGGCTAATATCTGGAAGCAAGTCTGTGCCATGCCTGCCAGTAATTCTGGAATATGGGCAAGACAAGTCTAACTCAAATCTACCTATTACCAAAACACAGATGCAAGGGGAAAAAAAAGAATGCAAAGCAGAAATCAAGGTTCCCTGTCCTCTACTGTCTTTTTCTCTGTGTCTCCAACAGACTAAAACAGGATTTTAATCTTCCTTCCTTAATTTTCCCAGTTGCAAGTTACCCTGCACACAAAACCTTAACCTTGTCTTTTAACAATGAACCTGCACTGGAGACTAACAGCTGACAAAGGCACCTTGCTGGATGAAAGGAGTGGGATTTGGTTATACTCTATTAAAAGACTTAAATGGTGTATGATGTTTGAAAGACAGGTAAGGAAAGGAAAGACAGACTACTTTTGTGGCTGGTAAATATCCTTTGTTCAGGAAAATTTTGTATGGAGAATAATATTAATATTAACAGGATACAAACCTTGCTCTATATAAACAGAAATCCTCCCTGTCTGTTTATGAAAACTTCAAAATGCAGAAGGGAGAACTGTCTCAGATCATTCATTTTCATGCCGTAACAAAAACAAGCAGTTCTGTCTGACATCCTCTTGGCAAACAGTTTGGGACTTGAATCCCTGCATGTACGTTTGCATAGTTAATGAGTAATTTCCTCTGCCAGGGAATGCATAGCGCGAAGGCTGACAGACAAGCCATTTTTAAGGCACACATACAGCAAGCAGAGTGCTGCCAGTACAGCAGTCTTTCGTGACTGATCTCTGCCATCGAATACCATTGATAGCTTTTGGGCAAACTAATAAAGATATAGTCAACAAGAATTCATCTTCTTCCTCTAAAGGACAGACCACTGGAAGAAATCGCTTCCTAGTGCAGCGGCCCCTCTCCTGACACTCCTCTCCCTGTGCTCCCCTTTCCTGGAGCTGCTGCACACACACATGCGCGCATCGGCAGCAGGCAGGGAATGAGACAGCGGTTTTTCCAGATCTGAAAACCAATGCCTGATGAGAAGTTATTCCCTTGCTGTGCAGCTATCAACAAAACTGTCCTATTCATCTTCCAAGGCATAAAATCCTTTCAGTTATTCAGTCTGCTTCAGAAATTTGGAGCTGGGATACATGAATCTAAGGCAACACATGTTTATTAAAAGAATTCCATCTTTTCTTGGATTTTTAAACATTTTTCCAAGGCTTTTTTTTTAAATTTTAAATACACAGATTCTGAATTTAAGTCCATAATTAAGAGCATTATGGAGTAGGCAGTGGATCTGTGAAGATACGAAACAAAGAAAAAAAATCTGAATCTATTAATTGAAAATTTAATTTCTACAGGCTCTTTCTCCAGAGAGACACCAACTGGAATAGCCAGCGCATTTGCTTTCCAAGTACATTTGAGCCATTTATCAAGCATATTGTTGGCACCGTTCTAGTGTGGTCACCCACCTCTTGGCCAACTGCAGGGCTCTGACTCTAAACAAACAGAAAGGGGCTAAGGTGATATTTTTACATCTTGCGCAGGTTATCCAGAAGACGGTGCTGGTATTTGACAACTTGTATATGGAATAAGATATTGAGTTCTTGGCGTGAGCAACATTGGAGTGTGTTAAGTGCTGTGTTTAATGGAAATGGTTATAATTACCAGACAAGGCAAGTTACCTGACAGTTATCTGGCAAGATCCAGGGCACACCTATGAATCTGGTGTAACTGGCAATATCAACTCTTTCAAAACTAGTTTGAAGTCTGAAGAGTAGTTTGACTAGTTTAAAGAAGTATTTCTCAGAAATACTTGGGGGAAGAAGTATTTTCATGAATAAGAGCACAGGAAAAAAAGCCACTAATGACTGGGGACGAAGAGTGGAGGAACAATATCTGTCACCTGTCAAATTTATTTGCCAAAATAAAGAGTGAGTGAGGTGGGTTTTTTTAGCTAGCTGTGAAGCTAGCTTTCTAGAACTGCTAGAAACTTCTGAGAAGTATCAGGGCAGCTCCAAACATCTCCATACTGCTATTATCATGCCACTTACTGATAGGGTTTCAAGTATACTTTTGGAGCAACGCCTATTTCCAAATAATTTCCCAAACTATGTTTTAAATTTGATTTCTCTGACCTATTTCTTCCATTCCAGCAGGGGTATCCAGCTCCATATGGTACACCAAGCCTAAACTAGGCAACTGAACAGTGAATAGATACCTATTGCTGTTAGTTGGTGCACAGTTGCCTTTCTCATCTAGAATGTACCTCCTAGAAGAGTCTGACATCAGAAAGCCAAGAGCAAATTGTTACAGCAAATGACCGTGTATGTCTATTTTCCCTGGTTCCATGCTGAGGCACCAGCTTTAAAACAAAGAGGCAAAGTTGTGGTGTATCTTGTTCCTTAAATAGGTACACTCCTCATACCTGACCCTCTACAGATATTAAAGGAAGAAAACTTACAGCTCTGTCTGCCAATAAGACTTATGTTATGAACCAACAGTATAACAGTCTGAATATTTTATGCAGATACCCTTAATCTGAACAGCTATTAGAGAGAAACCTTGACTAGTGTTTAAAACCTTAACTAGTGTTTAGTGGGGAAGGCCCTTTGAATAATTCATGCCTTCCACGTGTTCATGGCGGCATCCTATGATATGCCCATCACAAGGAAAGAGATGTCAGTCCCCAGGATGGTCAATATTTTAAATTCTTTCATAACTGCTACCAAAAAGTCTTGCTAAATTATTAACTTGCAAACGGCTGAGCAATCTGTGCCTCCCAACTGCTGTGCTTACAGGCAACACGACTACAAAGGCATAGAGAATGGGTTCTTGCACCTGAAGGAGCAGCAGAGGTTCCAAGCCAGGAAGACAGGAGAGAAACATTGCCCCACCACTTGGGAGGTATCACATCCATGAAGAATAAAGATTTAATGGATGAGTTAAGACTGAGTGGAAAGGTATATATTGAAAGACAAGTCTAAAGGGCTTGGAAGTAGGTCACAGCTGTGACAACTTCAACATCTGTAGCACAAAATCCCTGTTCTGCAAGCCTCAGTCACACAGCAGTTCATCTTACAAGCCTGTTGTGTGTTTTGTTTTGTTTCGTTTCATGTTTTTTTCAGTTCCTTTCCGATAATGGGTCTTATGAAGTAAACAAACATAATGCTTAGGTCACATCCAGTTACTTGTAAGAAAGGCACATTTCCATGTGAAACATAGCACATAAAGTACTCACACATTAACATGTATTATATCAGGATGCACACAATTCTGGAATACAAGCAGCAGGAAGGAACAGATGGAAGTTGTTTATTTCTTTCAGTCTTCAGTCCAGAACTTGTGATTCCACCTCCCTGGAGAAGTGGCTACAACGACAAGAGGTTTTGCCCTTAAAATTACCAAAATCTCTCTCTACCTTGCCCCACGTACCACTGTCACTACCCTAGTGCTTAATTGCTCTTACCCAGCGGTGTCTGTCGCAGGCCAGTAAGGGCTTTTCTGCATTTTTCTAGGTTCTTCCCTTAAGCATAAGAGAGGGGCAATAAGAAGGAAAGGGGTGCAGATCCAACCAGTGAAAAGGAGATGCAAATTCACAGTCTTTAATAACAAGGCCTTCCAAAATCCTAGAGAGATTTTATACTCTATTTTTTCGGCTGGCATTGGAATGACTCCAGAAGAGTTTTACATTTAATGCTCTGCAGGACGTACGGAACTTTGGGCTATGCATCTCATCGTTCAAACTGAGACATGATCTAGCAGTCCTGCAGCAGCATTCCCACCTGTTTTGTTAGTGGAGCATCATTCTCCCTCATTTTATTCTTAAAAATTCCAGTCACCCCACAAGGCAGTGAGAAAAGAAATACACTTTATCGTAGCAACAAAACTAAAAGCAGCACCACCAAATAAAGCAAAACCAGTAAGAAAACTACATCCAACCTCCATAGCCATTTTAAAATTTATTATTAGGATGCGGTGATGGATTCAACTCTTTATCGCAGCTCTTGGCAAGTAATTTTTTTTGTAACACTAATTAAAAAACACACAAAAAAATTAGGCATGAGATCCAGAGCTGACAACCAAAACAGGAATTCTTAAAAATGCTCAATAATCCTGACTTTTCTGGAGGTCTACTTCATGAAATCCTTCCACTTTGATGGGAACAGCTTATGATTCACAGAGCTACATTGCAAAGGCCACACAAAAATGAGTGTTTGTAAGCTCTTTTTTGCTGTGCTTTACTCTGAATCCCTTAATGTCCATAATTTGTTGTACATATCATGAATATTCTGCTGCTAAAAAGCCAGGGTATTTCAGCCTTTAAAATGTAGGAAAAAACTCCATGTGCAGACACTGGAGTAAGCAGGTTTGTGACATTTTCTGGCACCGTAAGGAGAGTCTGTTACACCACTCAGTATTTTCTTTCCTTTCTTTTCTCTTCCTTTCCTTTAAGCTAACATCCTTTTCCTGTGCCTGAGGGAGAAGGCAGTTGATAAAAGCCAAGTTCCTGTTCACAGATAAGTTTAGAAGGCAGCCAAGCTCAGAAGGTCCTTGAATAAGCTATATTCCTACCACCTTTTTTCCTCCTGCTCGGTCAGAGACGTTCGAGCCCCACACAGGAACCAGACTCACATTGTTCAATAGCCACGGACGTTTCCACAGTAGCTGGGAGGGTCTAAAGCTTTTTCCGCTCTTTGTTACAGTTTTTTTTTTCCCCCTTCCTTCTTCCAAATTTTCAGTTAAAGAATATTGCCAGGGCATTCCTGAATTAATCCAGGCTGAGCTTCAGAGAAGAGAACAAGAGACAGGTGTAACTGGGTGGGAAAAATCCCACAATGCTAGTGAAGTTTTTGCTTATCTGTAATACAGTAGGACTGGCAAAGCTGGTCAAACATTCAGACCATCATGGATATCACGGTGGTTCAGTGCACAGCTCAAAGCGACAGATTTATGACACCTCTTCATACCTCCAGAGGACTCCTCTGTCACACCAGGAAGAAAGTTATTGGGAGGCAGAAGGGCTCAGGGAGGATACTCAGGATTACCCTTCCAGTGTGATCTCCTTACATGAGGAAGAGAGAGAGGATTTTGAAGCTGCGAGCCCACAGTCCCGAAATGGGTAAGTACCCCAATGTGTCTGTCTTACATGTAATGATAGTACAATCCTGTCTGATACCTTTATATCTTGTTGATAAAGGACCATTTTCAATAGAAGTTTCTCATTAAAATATATTAGATTTTAGGGATCAATCTATAGCCAAACAGGAGGGGTTTAAATGTTCTAACTACAGAAACAGAAAGCTGAATTGCTTGTGGAGGATGAAAGCACAGATGGGATCAGCTCTCTACCTAGACCTAGATAGCAGAATGGGGTTAAGGGTCTGGACACACCTGGCAGATGTGAAGCCTTACAGTTCTGCTGTAGCACTGTAAAACAAAATGCTATTTCTGGCAAAGCAGAACTAGAGGAAATTGATTTACTGACTTCTTCTCATCACAAAACAATGCTGATTATTTTTGCTGATCCTGGCAACATTTGCCCATCATCAGAATGTGCCTGGGCAGAGTTGGGCCTTGGAAATGGAGAGGGAAAGAGAATGGCAGGATGTTAGTAAAACAAAAAATAGTGAGGAATAAACAAATATAAAGTAAGGAATAATAAATAAATATGAAAATGACTACAAATTCAACCCCCCCAAAGGTTTTCGTGACAGTGAAATGCTTTTCACAGTAATCTATAGCCATCCTGAGTGGAAAAGGCATGTACTTCACTAGAAAGATTTCCAAACACTATGATTTTTGTAAGTTTTACAGGGCATGTAAGTAGGTCTCTAAATGTTGAAAATAGATGAAAACCAAGCAGGACAGTGAATGAATCTTTTATAGCCCTGATGGATGGGTACTGCAGAGTCTTGTTTGGGAGAGCTGAAACAGCAGCACAGTGAGTGCTGTTCACAGCTCACTGCTTTAGGATGCCCTGGTACTTTTCCCTTTAAATGCTCTTGAGGAAAAGAAAAAAGGGGAGATGGAAAGAGATTATAAAACCTGTGCTCACTTCACGCTTCCCTTTCATGCAAACTAAAGTATGCAATCTTGTTTCTAATCTTATCTATGTGTAAAATTGAGGCCTCCCGTCTCCATGTAGCATGGTGAGTGCATTGAAAGCCTGTTACCCTTCATACTACATCTTTGCACAAATCTATACCTCCCAACATTAACCTTAAAGCATCTTCTATAGCCTGTAAGTGTTGACTTCCAGCTTCCTGATGGGTAGTGCTCAATAACGACATGCGCTGTTAATTCACCAGCCCCTGGTTAATGCATTTCAGACAGTCAGAGGAAGGAAAATAAAGCTTAACGGGTACTCTGAAGTTCCATGTTATACTGTAATGTGCTAATCATTTGACTGCTGGTTGAAATGCCGAAAGCATTCTGGAAACTACAAGTACTATGAAAATTCATTGGTGTAAAAAGGTGCATGTATAGGTCAGCAAGAGGGATTTCTTCCTTTGCTATGTAACTTTGTTCAGCACCAGCTAGTGTAATTCAGTTCAGCACCAGCTATTAGTCATCCTAATTTCTTCCCAAGAAGATAAATACTTCCTCCTTTTATGGAGATAGTTGCATAATGAGTCAAATCATAACGTTCTTCACAATTCTAAAGCTATGTTGATGACTACAGGCAATCAAAATCCAGCCTGGCAGTAGCTTTAAGGGATTTGTTCTTTTGCTAGAGCTATCACAATTATAGCGACAAAAGCCCAGGAAACTGGTGTATGTCTTACAAAAGAAATTCGAGACTTTGAGAGGAATTATGTCCAAAAGTGAGTGGAGAGACTGCAAATAAGAAGTGACAGCACAGCTCCCTTTGTTACTGCACTCCAAATTCTAAAAGTCATTGCAAATGGTTGAAGCAATGTATACCTTCAGAGCCTGAAGTCCTCAAGTGCATGTCAGTGCTCATGGCTGGAGCACCTCGCTATGCATAGACAAGAAGTTGTCATGAATCTAGTATTTCCTCCCTACAAATGTGACACATGCCCTGGAAAAAAACATCGAGGAACTGGACTTGTATTTCTAAAGGGGAGAGCAAGAAAAAAGCATCCGGAACTAATCAGGAATTAAGAGATATAGGGAGAAAAAGACATGCCATAAAAAAGCCTGGGGTCGCAGAGAATAATTTTCTACCAAAACTATGTTCCACTTCTAGTTTGCTTTTGAAATATGAAAATACTTTATTTTCAGAACTAGGAAACAAACAAACGAAATCTATGGTAGCTTTGACTCTCATCAATTTCTAATGAAAATGATGTGTTTTTTCCCAACCTCTTGCTATTTTCCTTATGTATTAGGAATAGTGGTTGCTACAAAATATTCTTAGATTTTTTTAAAAAATATTATTTGTTTTATTACAGCTATTTGAGACCATCATGACTAATAAGTCCAAGGTAATTAGTCAGACAGAATCCTCTGGTTTCTGTTTCAAAATGTAAGGGGAAAAGACTCATTAGATCCCAGTCAAATGCTTGGATATGTTACTGTACTAGTGAATAATAAGATTATTCTAATAAGATTTTTAAAATAAGAAAATCAGTAAGAAGTCACAGGCCTTTAGGTGACTTTTTTAAAAAGAGAAATGTGTGGCTAATAATCCTCATTTCAACTATTCTTTAGAGGAAGAACTAGGTAACAGTTTAGTATCTCAGCTGTTGCTTGTGTCTGAGTGAGCAGGAGAAGCTCTGCACGTTCAAAGTGGACAAGTGTTTGTACATGTTAACTTACAAAATCAAAACTAACAGAAGAGGCAATTTCCAAAGGAAATCACCTTTTTTTTTTCTTTTCTACCCTGCAGCTGTGCGTCATATGAGCTGATCAGTTTGACTTTAGATATTTTATTCTATGGCTGAGGTAAATGGATCCATGTGTACCCAAACTTCAGCAGAATTTAAAAGGGAAACTAAAGCACAAGTACATGAAGAGATCTGTACTGTGAAATTGCTGGACTATATTAGTATTTGTTTCAGCAATGGAAGATGAAGAGTAAGAACAGTAAAAACAGGTTCTGGATTTCATAAATAATCAATGCATAACACTCAGACAATAAATACGTTTTTCACTCTTCATTTCCCATATAAAACAGATGGTGGCTTTCCTCTTTGTGGATACAGGCAGCTAAAGTGAAGCTTGAAAATCTGCCTAGGACATGACCAGATATGTGAAAGTTCTAAAGTGACCCAGTAAATATCAAATAAGAACTTGCATTAACTTTGCATTAGCTCATCACCTACTCTAATACTCACCACTAGGTGTTACCAATTCAACTGCTGTCTGATCAAGTCATAGTGAAAGGGGTAACAAATAGGTCAATGAGATAATACACCACTATTGTTTTCCTGACAATTGCTATGTGGATGACACACCTGATAGCTTGTGGAAACTTGTCCTAAACTAGCAAGCCACCTTGGAGATTTTTCTTTCTTTAGAGCCGCTTCCATCAAATACTTGGTAATGACACATGCCTGAGCAAGGCTTGGTGCTGAGCTAACCTCAGGGGAGCTGAAAGAGAAGGCCACGTAAGTATACAGCTGCCTGCCCTCCCTTAGGCTGTGCAGTTCAGCCCTGGGCAGACAGAACTGGACACAAATGTCTTTCTCCATGCCGCTGTATGGAGCTGGGAGCATGGTGACCCAGCCTTTGAAAGGAAAGGCTTCATGGCCCTGGGCAGAACTCACCATCTTCTCTATACCCTTGCCATGAACTTACCTCTGTTGATCAGTGATCCATGAAAAGCCCTCTACTGTAATTACACTCAGAAGGGCTTGTTTTCTCTCCCTACAAACAGATTATTCCTCAAATCAAGCAATGCACTGAAGCACCATCAGTGGAGCACTATAGCCCACAAGGCTCCTATCTTTCCTCAGCACTGAGCGGAATTGCAGTCAGTTGGCTTTAATCTAACCCATGTGCCTGCAACAACAAGAACAGTCAGGCTGACAACTCAGATTTCATGCATGTAGTGTTCATACTTCATTAAAAAAAAAATAAAAATGAAGCATCTAAAAGGTGCAATCCCATCACATGCTAGTTCTGACAGCAAAGCCCAAAGCCTGTACCCTCAGTTGGCCTGACCTGTCTGTCAAGTAACACTGTAAAACAGATCACTTAAGCATTCCAGGTTAAAAATAATCTTAGGAAAAGGCAAAGGTTATTTTTAACTTTCCCCCACTCAGTAACCACACTGACAGAGTTGGTCCCCAAACAGATGGCTCACCCACTAAGGGAGAAATAGACTGTGGTGATGAAATGGGAAGGGGCAGAGCAACTAAAGCTCGTTTCCTCATCTGTCACAAAGTCTCACAGAACTTCTCTGTCTTTCCGAAACTGTAATCATTGCCAAGCGGCCCCTGTTTTGGATTTGCCCTCCAGTCGGGTAGGTGGTTTAGTTTTCCTTCTTTCTCTTTAATCCACAAACACACACTCAGCTTTTCTTCTATTGGGATTCTTCTTATGATTACCTTGTCTGCAAAAAAATGAAAAAAAAAAAACCCAAACCAAAAACCAAAACAAACCCAAAAAATCCCCAAACCCCACAACCTGAACTATAAATAGGAAAGGCAGAAATCTTCAGCATAAGTAAATCCTTAATTGCGTTAACATATTTCGAGGTTTGGACACACAATTCTGTGAAGTCATCCTTGATTAGAGGAAGGATTCCTGATGTCAACCAGGTGTGTTGTTATCTCACTGAAACAGGCACCTCTTCCTCTAATTCAGCATGGAGACAGCCATAAAGAAGCAGGCCTCTTTTTGTGATTACCCAGGGTGTCAAAATACAGTACAACTATCCTCTGAAGTGTAGACAAGCAGAGAAAACCCAAATCTGTCTTACTATAAGGAAAGTCAGAACAATGCTTAATCAATCTTAATAGCTTATTTTTTTGCCTGCTTTTACAGGAAAACATCCACTGATTTAATTAAGACCACTTTTGCACTGACTCATCTATTTCTTCAAAACTGGTCAGGGCCTTTCTTAGGAAGCTTATGGGATACTGAAATTTCCCAACAAAGGGGCATAGAACATATGCTTAAAATAATACAGGTTTGGATAAAACTCACCTAAATGTGACCTTCAGCCCCTGACATCCTGCAAACTATTGGAATGGCCACTGAGTGCTCAACAATAGCTTTCGCAGTGCCAAGTTCATTAACAGAAGCAAAGGTTTCCTATTAAAGTTAGGAACTTAGCTCCTTTTCAGGACTTCAGGAAATTCTCTGATATTTGGCTCTTGTCAAGCTGCACAGCTGCAGGTGGAATGGCTCCCCATTAGCATATTTGATGCAGCTTCATGGCATGCAATACAGGACTTACCGAACCCTCTGTGCCCAAAGGATTGTTTTATTTCACAGCTTATTAGTGCAAGCTGCAGCAATGCATTCTTTCAGCAGATAGCAAGGAATTTCTTGTTTTAGCAGAGCCACAGAACCATCATTAGCACTATTACCATGTGGATCTGATGCCTTCCTACTTGTGCAGGTCAATAAATACCCCTTGAATGAGTGATCAGTGGCCAACCCTGAACAAAATTACACTCATGCTCAAAACATGACGGGGGCACACCTTGGTGTACGCTGTCTGCACCCTCAGTGCATGCCGTCTGGGAAGCTTGTCTTCCCGGATATTTTTGACTCACTGGCATCAGCACAGCTGAGCTTGTCGGTGGCCACTGGCTGCAATTCCTGCTTCAAGACCAGGTCTGACAAAGGAGAGAGCGTGCTATACTAGGGGTGAACTTAAGTCTGCAGAAATCAAAACATTAAATCCAAGTGTAAGCTGCTCTACAGGCTGTAGAGCTTCTGTTGTGGGGAGGATAATATAAACGAGGTAATGGCTGTAGATGCTTTGTGAAGAGGAAAATCCTCTTGCATTTATTTCTCTGAAGTAACTTGTACAACAGCTGGATTTGGCTCAAAACCAGCTCCCAGCCAAGCTTGCTTTCTCTTGAGCTCCTGCTCCCAGTGAGGCTCCAGGTTCAGGACTGGATTTACTCAGAAAGCCTTCACTGCACTAAGTTTTCAGGACATTCTGCAGGACAAGTCCCAGCCAATAACAGACTAACTGGCACTACTGTTGGAATAAAAGTGGCATTCAATCAGCGTGACTCAGGGCTCTGGAAGACTTCCAGCACTGTATGGAAATCCACATGTTTGAAACTACCACTGCCACTCTTTTCAGCCTGGCTTGTTAAGGTGAATTGCAAATCAATCGTTCTGCTTAAACCCCAGTGAAAAGCAGGGTGGTTCGTGGGATGAGTCCCAGGAAGATCCCAGACCTTGCCTGAGAGGGAGCTCTACTCATCCTAAGGGAAAGACAGAGAAATAAGAGAGTTGCTGCTGTCTGCTCGGGAAGAGCTGGAGAATTCACTGATGACAACCAGTGACCACTTGCTGTCTGCTAATTAAAAACCCAGAGGCGCACCGTGTTCCCTCAGAAAGCAAGCACCTTTTTCAACAGCCAAACACCATTCCATAACAAATAAAAAGATACTTCTGTCTTAAAACTGACATGCACGGTCCTAGTTTAGATTAGTTTAAATGTGGTATTTTACCTCTGTTTTATTGAGGCTGCTTTTTCTTGTAAGTGAACATTTTGCACTAAGGGAAAAACTGAACAGACTATTCCACAGCTAAAGCCTCGTTCTTTTTTCTGCTTCAACTGGTATAAAACAGGAGTCATTCTGTACAAGTCTATGGAAAACTGCTTGTTTAAATCAGAACAACATAGTCCTCTCTGGTCACCTCGTAGCACATTTAAGCAGCAATAATTGCTTATCTGGTGCCTTTTGCTCTGTATAGAAAAGGAAAGTGTTACGGACCTGAGAAGTTTTGCGCTCTGTCAGTGGTAGAGACAGGAATGGCTGGACAGGAGTTTTGAAAGTAATTACAGAAACTGGCTTCCCTGAGCATAAAAACCCGAGGAACCTGATGTGAAGGACAACTCAGTTGTACTAGTACAGCCAAAGGAATAACAAAACTCATGGAAAAACAATATCCTGAAGTCCTGAAGCTTTTGTTCAGGCAAAAATTCCACTGACCTAGGAAGTGGCTAAAATCATGCATTGCAGTGCCAATCAGAAGAGCATGTAACCAAGAAATATAAAGTATGTAAGTACCTAGCTGAGCTGGGGGGCATTATTCACACTCACTATCATGCTGCAATTGTCTGTCTGCTTTTTCAGAATGTGTCTGAAAAAAGAGACTACCCCATATTTATCTGAGCGGAGTGATAATTACTGCAGACCAGTCATCTCACTTTATCTCCTGGTTCTGTGGGTTTTATTCTGTTTTCTAACACATAAGGTGGCCCGGCCAAATCCTAGAATCAGAAATAGAACTGCCTGCATGTTGCTATGTTTCTGTAAAAGCAGAAGTATTACCCAACATAAGAAAAAATTAATTTTAAGATCAATTTTTAGTTTAAAGATCTTAAAAGTTCAAATAAAAGGAGCTTGAGCTAACACAGATTTGCTGAATCTTATTTAAAGACAGAATGCTTTGTCATCAGATGTATTTAACCTCAGACAGAAGAATATACTTGCCTCAAAATAAGGCAAAAGTGGATAGATGCATGTGAAGACTCTATTCAACAAGGAGATTAGAATAAAGCCTAGGAAAAAACCCACCAAGTCTAGCAAAGAAAAGTATTCAGATAATCCTTTTTTTTTTTTTTTAAATCAGGAAAAAAGTAATTTGCTTGGAATGTAAAACAGGAAAAGCAACTGAACAAATGAAACATGTAGCTCTGAATTTGCTAGGGTTCCCTCAAGTGTTGCAGTATTGTGATAAACTTTTACCATTCACCAGACTGAAAAGAAAGCTCTTCTGCTCTCCTCACATGAGCAACTTCTTTCTACTCCTCTCTCTACTTGGCAGCAGAAGCTTGAATCAAAAGGAAACTGTACTAAAGAGAACAAAAGCAGAGGGTGTTAAGTTGGTTATATATTCAGTGAATGAAGACATAACTACAAAGAGGGGAAAAATGCAGAAGCAGAACACAAAGCTGCTGTGTTCCAGAAACCAGCTGAATAAAGAAAGTGCTATTTGTGAAAGAGCAGCTCTTTGAAACTTCATAGCCTGATTCAGAGCCCACTGGTGCCAGCAAAAGAACTCCTGCTCCCCTCACTGAACTTTAGATCAAGCCTTTCTCAGTCTTCACGTTGTTCCACTTAACATTAAAGAATGACGTATTTTCCCTCAAGGTTAATATAGTTAAGGAGTATTTTTAGTTACAGAGAGCAGTTTCCTTAAAGGAAGCATTTGACAAGATGTGCAAAAAATACTGCAATAAAAGTTTAATCTTTGGGCACATGTATCTATATTGCAGCTTATCACAGATGGGAAAGATGGGTCTTATTTACTTATTTGATGAAAAAATACATTTTGATAAGCTTCGTGGAACTCGAAACCACTGAAAGGTTCTGTGATTAAAGCAAAACATTGTATTACATAGCCTTTCAGTTCCACAAATAAGCTTTTAAGACCAATGCAAAGACCTTTGTACCCAGCAAGATCATGGAGCAAATCCTCCTGGAAACTACACACAGAGAAAATACAGAGGTAACCGGTGACAGGCAACATGACTTCACTAAGGGCAAGCTGCGCCTGACAAATTTGGTGGCCTTCTGTGACAGGGTTACAGCGTTGGTGGATAAGGGAAGAGCACCCGACGTCATATACCTGGACGTGTGCAAAGCATTTGACACTGTCCCGCACAACATCCTTGTCTCTAAACTGGAGAGACACGGATTTGATGGATGGACCACTCAGTGGATAAGGAATTGGCTGGATGGTCACACTCAAAGAATCACGGTCAGTGGCTCAACGTCCAAGTGGAGACCAGTAACGAGTGGCATTCCTCAGGCGCGGTATTGGGACCGGTGCTGTTTGACATCTTTGTCAGTGACACGGACAGAGGGATCGGGTGCACCCTCAGCAAGTTTGCCAATGGCACCAAGCTGTGTGGTGTGGTCGACACACTGGAGGGAAGGGAGGCCATCCAGGGGGACCTGGACAGGCTGGAGAGGTGGGCCTGTGCAAACCTTAGGAAGTTCAACACGGCCAAGTGAAAGGTCCTGCACCTGAGTCGGGGCAATCCCAAGCACATACACAGGCTGGGCCACGAGTGGATTGAGAGCAGCCCTGGGGAGAAGGACTTGGGGGTTCTAGTGGATGAAAAACTGAACATGAGCCGGCAATGTGCGCTCACAGCCCAGAAAGCCAATCGCATCCTGGGCTGCATCAAGAGCAGTGTGGCCAGCAGGTCGAAGGAGGGGATTCTGTCTGTCTGCTCTGGTGAGACCCCACCTGCGGTGCTGAGTCCAGCTCTGGGGTCCCGAGTGTAAGAAAGACATGGACCTGCTTGAGCAGGTCCAGAGAAGGGCCATGAATTTTGCTTATGGGGCTGGAGTACCTCCCCTATGAGGACAGGCTGAGAGGGTTGGGGTTGTTCAGCCTGGAGAAGAGAAGGCTCTGGGGAGACCTTCTAGTGGCCTTCCAGTACCTAAAGAGGGCCTACAGGAAAGGTGGGAGGGACTCTTGATCAGGGAGTGTAGTGATAGGATGAGGGGTAAGGGATTCAAACTCAAAGAGGGGAGATTGAGATTAGATATTAGGAAGAAATTCTTCCCTGTGAGGATGGTGAGGCACTGGCACAGGTTGCCCAGAGAAGCTGTGACTGTGACCTCCCTGGCAGTGTTCAAGGCCAGGTTGGATGGGGCTTTGAGCAACCTGGTCTAGTGGGAGTTGTCCCTGCCCATGGCAGGGGGTTGGAACTTTAAGGTTCCTTCCAGCCCAAACCATTCAATGATTCTATCAAGTGGGAGAGAACTAGTGGGCAGATACAAAAGAAAAATGGTCATAAAAATATGTGACCGCCATAAAAGTAGTTTGTATGGAAAGTTTATCAAATTCCCTTTTTTTCATGCTATTCATTCTACATAATGCTAATAACTGTCCAAAGTACACATCAAGTTGGGATCAACCATTGATTCAATTTCTGATACAATCCCTTTCTACAAGTGGGAAGCCCACCAGATACCTCCAACACATTAACAGGTTTTGAAAGGGAATCTTCGTATTTTCTATTAAATGTGTGTGCACATTTACATGTGCAATACAGCAAGAGTACTCACAGTCACACAATGCCCCATTCTTGCTCACACACATGTTGATGCATGTAAACATTTGGTTTAGATTTGTATGGCTTATATGACTCAAAGGACTTGTTTGGGAGCTGTATGGGAAAAACAAATCAGCTCAGATGATGATTCATGGGGTGTGGATTGTTTTTGTTGGGAAAGAACAAAACACTAAAGCCAAAGAATCCTATTTTAAAAGGTTTCCATACTGAATGCAGACTCCTGCCTGGATCTGGCAGGTATCCTGCGGCAGACTGAAGATACTACACCTAACATCAATGCCAGTGAGCTCCAGCAGCAGCACCCAGTCACTTTGTTTCCTCCCCAAAAAAAGCAGAGAGGATTTGAGAGGGGAAAAGCCACTCCCAGCTATGGCTTGCCAGGCACATGAGAGAGGACAGCCTAAATACAAGCACAAATCAGGTCTCTGTTTCAGAGTTATTCATCTTACACCAAACACTGAAAAGTGATGCAGCCTTAGAAAGCCTGGTGGACTTACACCTCGGAGGCAGACATCAGCCAGAACATGTGTTGGTCTGCTGGCTTTAACTGAATCGCCCGGTGACACAAGTAGAGCATTTGACTCTTGAGTAATGTTTTAATAAAAACTTGAGGATTTGTCTTCTGGTTCAGTCCCATAGGAAACAAGACTCCCATTGATAATAGGCACAAAAATTTCCCCAGTCACTTGCAAAGGCCTTAAAACTACAGCTCATCAAAACAGCTGTTTTGGCTTGAAATCACAACAAAGGCTGCAGCAGCTGGCTTTCCTGTTCAGCTTTCCCAGTGCCGCAGGCTTTGCCAGATTCCTGCCCCTGCTTCTAAGAGAGGAAGAGTTTTGCCTGCATGAGTGGTTGCTGAAATCACAATAATATTTTCCTTAAGAAATAGGGGAGCAAAAAAGGCTATGTCCCAGCAAGCCTGGTGAACTGTTCCCAGCTCGCATAGACTGTCTGCCCTTTCCTCCTGATGTTTCCAGCTTCCTTGCAGCTTCCTCCCCTTCTACTAGCCACCCAGCTGCTGCAGCCGCAGCTTCTGCTTTTGTGTGGGACTCAGTTCCCCATTGTTTCTGCAACTGTCTCAGAGGGGCAAACTTTTTCCATATATGCTGATTATCAGAGATTTGGTTCCTGTGTTCCCATGTAAAAATATACTGCTTAAAGTTCAGCTGTTCTTTATCAGACAGCTCTCCTCACTCCCACTGCCCTTCTCCATTATAACACATGTTCTGACAAACTCATGGAGGACAAGAACCTCCTGATGTCTCCAAATAGCCCAGCTGGCATGATCAGTACTGCATAAGGTCTGACATTACTTTCATTCTGAGAAACTAGTGTGGTTGCTTACAGGAAAGGAATTGAATAGTATGCATAATGGCATATAACATGATTTCTAATTTTTCTCTGGGCTTCATTTAAGCAGATATGCTGCATGTATTGACACCAGAAAGCTCTAAGGCTCATAGTAACGGCTGCAAAGATATTGGACACTGTTCTACGATAGGTAGAACAGCAGAGCCCTAGAGGTTCCAGACAGAGGGGGGAAAACCCCAGATCGTGTGTCTTGGTTTGAAAGACAGGTGTCTGTGGAGGAAGGCAGGAGCCTCCCTTGAAATGGAAAATGCAACACCCTTCCCTCCAAATTATTATAATTTTGAAGTTAACGGGCCTTCAGGCAAAGATATGGGGAATAGGAATAACAATTCTTTACTTATATATATATATATATATATATATATATATATATATAAAAAACACAAGGCAGGAAAAAAAAAACAACCCACTGGTTTACACCGACAGAGTCAGAAATACAACCTGACACCCTGTTAGGGTGGCAGTAGCAGTCCAATAAGATGCTGGCTGCAGTCCTCCTGAAGTGATGGATGTAGTTCTGTTGAAGCAGCGATCTTGTAAAAGGGTCTGGTCTTCCTCCGAAGGTCCAGTGGTAGGTAGGTAGCTCTTGTCCTCTGGAACTCCAGTGGAGGGGAAAAACTCCTCTGGGAATCCAGTGGAAGAAGGCTGCTAGGGTGTTCGAGATCTCAGTTTTTATGTAGCATGGAATGCTTGGCTCCTTTCCCCCGGGCGGAGTATCTCACAATGGATGGCGAGTCGTGAAGCAGTTCCTTGATGGGCCATTAACAGGAGATAGTCCAGGAGCGAGTTATCTATGGGTCATGCGACAAGGCATTGTTGTGCCCATTAACAGAAGATAGTCCAGAGGGGGGAGGCAGGGAGCACCGCCCCACCTGGTCTCAACAGCTCCTGAAGATGGTAAAAGAATACTTTTTTGGGGCACATCTTACACTGTAACCTAGGACATCATGTGAAAAATAGCACCTGCTCACTCATCAGATTTACTCTTGGGCATTCAAATTTTCCAGTGACAAACTTTTAAGTACTGAATTCCAGTGTCAGTATCAGGAAGAACAATGTTAAAAAAACCATCCAAAACATAATGACCAGTTCTTGCCGTCACTAATGTATCTGGTGCAGGGACATCTAACATAACGGAGTACCTCAGTTTTTAAGATTCAAGTGGTCTTCAACCAGGACAGCTAATTTCATGACAATTACAGAGCTGTTTCCTCTGCATGTGCTTTACCATGAGGGAGCGACGAAGGCCCAAAGCCCTTTTTAGATTTCATGCTAATCTTCCCGTCTGGAAAATGAGACTGTAACTTAAACTGTGGAGTCTGGTGTTTTGGTTCAGAATAATTAACAGCCCCAACCCAGCGAGCATCAAGGGATGTTTGGAGGAGCCACAGATTCTGCTGCAAAGGGAAGAGCTGGATTTCATGGGTCACTGAAGAAGACTGAGCCCTTTGCAGCCTGCCTGATGCCCAGGTGGCATGGGCTGTGGAAGGTCACTGCTTTAGAGCCTAAACCACAGAGGCTGAGCTGCCAGAGTCGGAGTGCTCCTGTAAGCCCCTCATCCCTCAAAAAATGCATCTTCATTTGAAGAGGGGAACTAAATTAAATCCCTGCTTCCACTTCCCAGGGCAGGACCCAGTCAGGTTATCTGTGTTAACCCAGCAGCCTGTTTGGATCCATCTCTATAGAGACACTCTGGAAAGCTAAATTAGCTGTAACACTGAGGGAGGTATATATTTTCTCATTTCTCTCTCCCCACTGCTCAACCCCACCTTTTTCCTAAGGAAGCGGATTAGCACATTTTAACATCAGTATGTTGTTAAGTGGTATTTCACAACTTCCTAAAGGCCCTGTGTGCACACAGTTTTAGAAATAACCCTTGAGGGTGCTCTCCTACAATAGACAGGGACACGTAGCCAAACTTGTGTGAAACAGACAGCCCCAGACTGTCTTTAAGACAGGTCATCTGTAAAATGCAATTGCTGGTTCAGTGACTCTTCTTCTGAAGGTTTTGTAGCCAGAGTTAAACAGCAAGAGAGCAGGGACCCCTTGTCCCCCTATAGGTTCTTTGTCCAAACAAAGCTGTCACATCCCTTTTCTACTCATCACTATCCATAGAGAATGATCGGATCCCTTGGTGTTTAACTGGCAAACTTCTGTAAATGCACTATCTGAAATAAGGTATTGAATACATGCATAGTTTATGAACAATAATTGCAATTATTAATTAATCAGATGCTAATAATTTTTTTTGTTGTTTCCCATTATAGTTATTATTCCTCACTTCCTGTCACTTCTGATCTTGGCTTTTAACCATCAGACTTCAACCAACTGTACACTTCCATGTCTTGACTTTAAACTCTCAAGAAGGAAGAGGCTCACCTACACTCTAGGATTAATAGATGTCTGTATAATTTTGACCTGGAAAATTTACCAGACTAGTAAAACTCACTTGTCCTTGCTAGAAGCATAAAACTAAAAGCCAAGAAAACACTAATTTTCCCAATATTATTTGCCTGCAGGTGATGGGAGAAATTATTTCAAAGCTAGTCTAATAAATAAAATTCAATCAGTTACTATATTATCTTGAAGAAGTACTACCTAGGAAGACATTGATTATTAATTGAGTTTATGTCAGATTAAGTTTTCAGAAGCAGTCTGCCTCAACCTGATGAGTCAGTCATTAGGCATCTGAAATGGTAACATGCTGAGAAAGGCAATTTGACATTTAAAGTGACATTAACCTGCAGGTTATCATGGGTTGGAAATTTCTCCTGCTAAATGAAAGGACTGGAAATGGAACTAATGCATCAAAGTTCAGACAATCAACTCTTTTGTAACAAACTCAGATAAACATCCCAAATGAAAACAAATTAACTGGGAGTGGAGGTAGAAACTAGCAGGCATTTTCCACTTTCCTCATCATCCAGCTGGGGAAAAAAAAACCCTCAAAAAACAGGAGGGAAAAAAAAAAAGATTATGATCCTTCTACTTTTCACTCATCCTTGGCACTGTTACAAGCAGAGACTTAAAAAAAACCTACTTCAAATTCCTTTTCCATGTCTGTCTTCCACTAGGAACTGGTGTTCCTTCATGCAGTCCAAGCTGGTAACGTACATAGAAGCCTGCATGAAGGAGAAGTACATTGTCAACTCCCAACAGCCATGTTTAAATGGAGCACCAGACTGCCAGAAGATCATGTAAGTATCTTAAATAAAACCACTGAAGAAAACAGAATTTTCTCTGAAGTATCTAAATGATATTTTCAAAAGTATTTCATGACCCATTTTAAAAAAGAATTAAAGCATCAACTCAGTTTAATACCAAAGTGATGTAGGGTCTGATTTAGGTACCTCAGGTGATCAGGCATTTAAGTAACCTGGAAGAACAACTGCTTTTCCAAGCCATCAAATACAGGACTACAAGGTGATTAAGTGATTTTTCAAATCTTACCACGTCTTTTCAGAAAACAAAACAAACCAAAACCCATACCTTCTCCGTGATTTTCAGGTCATAATACACATTCATAACTAAAAAAAAAATCTCTGCCTGTGGCCATCAGTGAGACTGTTTACATGGCAGGAGTTAGAGATGTGCAATTGCCCAAGTGCTTACTCTTCTTTGAGAAGGACTGGCTGCCCAAAGAATACTGGTGAAAGCCAATAGCGTATGTTAAGCTACTAGAACTGATACATTTTTAAGTTGGGAGACATTGACTCACAACACACTTTTGAAGTGAAATAATATTTAATGCTCACCTACATGTTTTCACACTATGTAGTCACCTGAGTGCAAGAATGCTTTTGTTATATGTTAATACAATTAATTTATCTTTCTCTGAACAACAACAAGAAAGCATGATTATTTCTACTGGAGATTTTAAGAAATTTGTATCTTCCTTGGTACCAGTGACATTTTGGAATATTTGTTTAGAAATAAAACTTTCTCTACAACTCATCAGAACATTACAGAAGCTCAAGCTCAGTCCAAATTTGATTGCAAATGGCTCTATTACAATAAATATCACAGTTGCATTTCTGATGGTTACATAAATTTGCCATCTGTGACATTTCTCAGACTTGTGCCAGACCCGTGCCAACATGTTTGGAAAGAATCTCTATCGAAGAACACTAAAGTGTGAGGCAGACCACTGGAGCCCTGCTCACTGAATAGTAGTTATATTCTATCTGCATGTAAGAATGGGCACACACCTCTTGCAGACAGCAATCCTGAAAAGCAATCTTACATAGGGGAAAAAAATTGTGGACTGTCCTGAATGTTTTATTAAGCAGCAGTGATATGTTTATGACAAATTTCTTAACCGTGTTCTGCATTAGTCATCTAGGACACACTTGGCACAGACTGCTGCTAGTGTCAGTGAATTTACCCAGAGTGATGCTAGCTTGCAATAACTTGCGACCTAATGCCCAGGTGCTTACTCCCCAGGTACAGGACAGCTCTGAAGCCAGTCTATCAAGTGAAACAGAAGGTTTTCAAGTCTCTGCAGTGGAAATGCTGCCCTGGATTTATTGGCAAGAACTGTGAACAGCACGGTAAGGAAAGCTAGAGAACAAGCGTGAGAATGAATGACTGAATGCCAGTCATGGTGGCACGAAATAAGTTTGCTTATTTGTTTTTCCTTTTTTTGGAATTGATGCCTTATTTTCTTTGGTCTGCTATGCCCCATGTCACCGATACCTTGAAACAAGGAGTAGTTGTAATTAGCTGCAATTAGTAGCTAATAGCACTAGCTACTTACTCTTCTGTTAGTAGGCACCTTTGTAATCTTTACACACAGAGAAAGGTATTCATTTGCTGGGGGGGCCTGTCAGATGTACAAGTGTAATGCCTAATTCCAGGTAGAAACTGGTGACCTCAGAAAGCAACACTAGTATGTGAAATGCCCCTATGGTCAGTTTACAGGATGAAGTCGTCTGGCTAGGGAAATCACAACGTATCCAAGTTCAAACAAGGTAGGCAGCGTTCACTCTCCAGCCTGCATTGCTGCCTCCTCTCTGCTTACCCTGGCTGCACAGATACTGGCTCCTAGAGCAGGGAGCAGCTCTACAACACAAGAAGAGAGCTCAGGCTGTTACTTCCATGGAAGCTCTAGCAATAGCCTTTACATACAATAAACTACTGTAGCTCTTTGCACTGTTGAATTATGATGTATGCAGCCAGTAAAAGAGAGGGGAGAGTGTGGTTTAAAAACTGGAGTGCTTCATAGCATTGGAGGGATTTAGCAAATAATAGTCCAAAAGCAGGAAGAGAATTTAAACTGATAAAAGGTAATTTCCTTTAGCAATTAAGACAACCACAACAAAAAAAGGGAAAATCTGTGTGAAAATTTTCACATAATCCATGTCTAACTCACCTACAGACTCCATGGACAAAACAGGAGTGCCTGTTTTCATCTCTAGGTTTACCTTTTCTTCACTGATAGCTTCTATTGTAGATTTATCTCCGGGTGACGCCCCAGCCTGACCTTCATTTATAATGTTGCAAAGGTATTACCAAATGCAATGCTTCTAGTTTAGTCTCTCCTTTGTTACAGTCATTGACCAAAACCAGCTGCTCCATCTTTATGTCTTCATTTGTACAGTATCACTCACTGTAACTGGTATCACCAGAATGTTCAGGTAACTGTGGAAGAGGAAGACGGATTTGCAGATCTTTCGATAGGACACCCCACCCCCCTGAAAAAGTAGTGGATCTATTTGCAGTAGACTTATTTCTTAAGAGCAATAACTCAGCATGAGTTAAAAAATCCCACCCTACTGCACAGCATTACCATTTATGTGATGTTGTATGCCAGTGCTCTACCATGAGCAAAATAAGCTCTCCAGACAAGATGTTCTTTCCCTAAGAAACCTGCAATGCAGAAGGGCTATCTCCACATCAGTTACACTACACATGAAATTGCCCTGTGTTGCCTTGCTAACTGTAGTAGTTTCTGCATCTAAAACATTTTCACAGATGTATTACATCTCAATTGCAGATCCCAATTTTATTCTGGTGTCAGAAAATCAAACTGAAGGACGGGAAGAAGAGTTCTCAAAACACAGTATGTGCTTGAAGTTATTGTGCTATTCTTCTAGCTCTCAGCCACTCATCAGAAAGAAAGATGTATTTTTTAGCTGCAGTTTTAACATAAGCTATGGACACTATCTCTAGTGAAAGCATTATTTTCGAAAGCTTTTACACAACTACATTTATTGACATAAACAAGGGCTTTTGCTATAACACTACATGAACGCTCTACACAAAACTTCCAAAAGTTTCAAAATTGTATGCTGGCTGGTCATCAGCAATACCTAGTGAGAATGCCAGCTGGTACAGAGCATTAAACTTTTCAATGGAATTGATGTTTAACCCCTTGCTCTGCTAAGATTCACAGGAAAGTACACCATGCTCAGAAGTCTACCAGAAAAAAATCTATTCAAAATGCTATTTTAGAGCAGCTACCCAGTAGCTTTGAGATTATTGCTATGAGGTACCATAGATTTGTGTCTCAGGCACTCTATCCTATTAATCTACATATCCAAGAAGGATCTTTCCTTACCCTTTGGGAAATGAAGCGGCTTGCAGTCCTATTAAGCATCTTCTAGCAATCGACTTTGGGGTAATGCTGCAGCTCTGAAAGAGAGTCTCCCTTACATTATGCTGCCAGCACTAAATGCATAAGCAGTTGCTTTACATGACTTAAGTTTATAAAACATTAGACTAAAAGGTCAAGGTAACCCTGGAGGGTAAGAGGCCCCCAGGATGGCACAGTCACTATACACTTTGAAATGCAGCTCAAATTAACAGGTCTTTACTTAGAATAACACCAGTTAAAGGGCCCCTCAGTGAGAGTCAGCTATGACACTTAAACCCTATGCTTCTGATTCCTTAGTGGAACGCCTCAATTGCTCTTTCATTCTCTCTTTTATTCTGGGTGGTTAAACGTTGCTGTCCTTTCGGTCAATGGCTTGAAAGGAGTTATTATTCCAGAATATTTTTATGACATGGGGAGATTTGAAATGAAGAGCATTTTACTGCCATCATGGCTAGCATGGCTGAAGTTCTTCTGATAATACTTAAATATATTAGGTTTTCGTCACTGTTAAAAAAAATCTTTGCAAAGAAACCACAAGATAAGGTGTTATAAATCAACAAATGTCAGTGCAAAATTTTCAGAGCAAAAAGTACACAGGTGTTCTCAGAGGTCTTTTAGAAATACCTGTCACCTGGTTGTGGCACTCCGTTGCATGACTTTGTTTTTTTTAATCTTGTGATTAGTGTCAACAACACTGGATTCAAGAGAAATGTTGGAAGTCATTCAAAATCATGAGGCTTTACTGGATGATCTTCAAAGTGATATTCATCAAGCAGTCAGCAACTTAGGTGACTTACAGAGAATATTTGAAAGCAACGGTACAAGCTTGGTGTTAGAAGTGAACCAGAGCAATTCAGGTGAGAGGTCTGATGCAGAACTATCAGCCTGCCAATAGGCCCTTTAAAACTGTGCAGACGAGAGAGAAAATTTGAAAACAAAAATACCCTAATATTCCTTGGTCTGATGGTTGCTTCTAAATAGAGAAAAAATGGGCGCTATCCCAATACAAAGGAATGAACCAAATTCAACAGTAACTTGAAATGCAAAATGAGATGAAAAGTACAAAGGAATCTGCCTTTCTGGAATTTCAGAATATGCCTTCAGAATGAAGAGGTTGCTTATACTTACAATTTGTTAGCTTACTATTCGGCTTCTATGGCTTCTTCTCTTCTATGGAGATGCAGAGTTTAGATTGGGGTTTTGTTCTTTTTTCATACTCGTGCTGTGTACTCTGATGCGTAGAATATCAGACTGGTGTATGTAAAAAAAAAGTAAACCTTTCTCTGGAATATTATTCCTGCCATACACAGAAGTGGGGAAAAAGAGAGCTACCAAATTTGACCTACTAATGTGAGCCATTGGCTTGTGGAAACATTTTCTAATGATACTGACTACTGTCCTCAGTGAGATTCAAGGCACTCAAGTTTGAACATAAAAATTAAAAAACTAGCCTTAGTGTAATTCACACCTAGTACAGACACTTCACAGATTTTTCAATTATTTAGTCCTGGTCTGGAATATTCAGCTGTTAAGATGCTGTGTAACTTTGTGAAGTAGAAGGTGCATTGTAGAAAGTATCAGAAAAAGAACAACATTGTGAGACAGTCAAATAAACAAGAGCTGACCAGCTAAGAACTGTTGTGAAAATCAGCAGTTATGGCCACTTACAAACTGCTTGTCCAGGGGTCTCAAAATGCAGTATTTTTGAGACTTAAATGGGACAGTCAATACATATCTCAGTTATTGTCTGCAGATGCAAGACACAATGTGCTTCACAGTAACCTTGATTTAAAATTAGGCTATTTTTGTAATTGTCAAAATTCATCACGCGATCAGCTTTTGGGGAGTAAGATGGCAGTTGCTATAGAAAAATACATACTTGAGTTACCTTGGCCAGATTAAGATGTGTTCCAAAAGCAGAACTTAAGTTTAATGAAATTTTTTTTTTTTTTTTTTTTTTTTTTTAACTGTGTTAACAGATCTACAGGAAAGGCTTTTGCAGCAGATTTTGTTTCCCTATGTGGAGAATTTTCTACGGAAACATTTTAACCCAACGTGGGCAAGCTTCAACAGAAGCTTACAGAACCTGTCGAATATGGTAAGAAACCTGTCCCATGATGTGGAAGCCAACAAGAAAAGCATAGAAAGATTCCAAGAGAGCACTGTGCCCAAGAAGGAATTCCAGGAGCTGGGAACTAAGTTTGAATCGAAAGTTCAAGAAAACATAGTGAAAGTTGATCAGGTGAAAAGAGATATAGGGAACCAACTGCAAACACAGCAGGCTAGTATTCACTATAATCTCACCATGATCAAGGCAGATACCGACACAAAGCTCAAGAAGTTTCACAAGATACAGCAGTCTCATTTCTTAGCTTTGAACAACAGCATAGCAAACACAAAACAAGAGCAAAGCAATCTTGAAAATAAATTCGAGATTTTGAAAAAAAATTTAACAGAACTCTCCTCACAGCACGGTCCCAAAGATGAAAATACCCAGTTAACTATCAGACAAATAAATGACATTCTGGCAGGGCATGCAAAGCAGCTTAAAGAACTTTACATGGAGTCAGATGTGGCCTTTCAGAATATTGCAGTTTTAGAGAGGTGGTTTAAGGAGTTAAAAAAAAACATCACAAAGTATAGGCCAGAAGATCTGACAATAACTTTAATGGAGAAATCACTTATTATGGCAGAAAACAAAGCAGCAATGGAAAGGCAGGTATCAGAGCTCAACTATACTCTCTCAAATCTTCGGGAAAACTATTCAGATCTGTTGAGGTACATGGAGGAATGTAATTGCCAGAGACTATCTTCTGACACTGATGTAATGGAGGAAGATTTAAAGAACATCACTTATTCCCTTGAAGGCACCCAATCAAACTTAAAGGATATGAAGCACTTAGAGTCAGTTTTCAGAGATCTCTTGAGAAATGAAATCGAAGAGCTCTCCTCAGCTTTTCCTTCTATCCATCAGTCCCTTAATCTCCGTCAAGAAGAAAACAGACAGCTTCAGTCACAAGTTACGGCTTTTTCAGAAGACATAGGCTTCTTGAAGAAGAAAGATGAAGAAATTCATCGACATATCAATTATCTCAACAGTTCTTTCAGCTCTCTTTTGGAAGATGGCAAGCGGCATGAAGCAGCACTGGAGGCTTTGCTGGGAGAAGAATTTATGGAAGTCTTGTTTGAAGAAGATCCTAGAATTCTAATATCATCAGTATTTCAGCTGCAAGAATCTCTCAGACATATCTCAGATAAACTCCAAGAACAAAATGTGACTTTAGAATCTCTTATAAAGAGATTTCATCTTTTGGAGAGAGGTCAACAGAATAATCACAATGCTCATACATCTCCTAACCACCCCAAAGAAATGCAAACATCCTCTAGTCTAAATGAAGCTAGTAGTCAACGCAACATCGTGGAACATATGGAACCTAACTATGAGGCTGCCAAAGATGACTCCTTGGATAGCTCAGCTTATAATGATATCACGACTCTAAAGAACGATATTAAACACCTGAGCCTGGCAATCAAGAGGCATGAATCCAGAAGTGACATGAATCTCTGCTGCAATCATACAATAGCAAATGTAATTGAGCCACTCAACATTTCTGTGGAAATTCTCTCAGCAGATTTAGCAACCATCAAGCAGAAGCTGGAGGAACATCTGCTGATTTTTAAAAAGCTATTTGGAAGCAATGAAGAATTAGTTGCCTCTAATATAAGTCTGGATGTTACAAAGATTCAGTCAATGCTGACCAGGAAAGTGAGGAGGCAACAGAAAGGTCAAGATAAGCAAAGAGACAAGAAAAAGCCTGAGAAGCACAGAGAAAATATGCAAACAATAAGTAAAAGAATTACAGTGCAGACAGAACTTTTGGAAAAAGGTGGGTTCTTCTCTCTTACTTGCTCACTCGCAGGTCTAGCTTCTTTCTGGGCCCTGCCCTAAGTCCCCCACACATAGCATATTAGTTGCGAGACCTGTCAGATATCTTATGGGATGCTGGAGGGAGAAATTCTGACATCATTTACATCCTCCTCCTCCATCAAAATAAGCAGTTTGAGTGAGAACTAAGTTGATACACTGCTGCACTTTGCTTGAGGCCAATAACATCTATTAAAGCTGCTGGGAAATTGGTCTTGAACTAATTCAACTTGAGATGTTTAGAACACAAATTCTGTTTGTAGATGTTCATGTTAATGTAGTAGCAGTTTTCTCTTTTGAAGCTGCTGGGGAGCGCTAGGCTTCCTGGTCTTACTTTTTTTTCCCCTCTGTCATTTGAGTCTGGAAGGAGCATACTCAAAGCACCAAATCCTTCCTAACGCAGACAGGTACATTAAATGAACTACTATAAATTGCACAAGTGGAACAGGGAGGACTGACCAGAGAGCACACACTCCTATGGCTAAGCTTCAGAGACAAGTTTTCACCTTATACTTCACTGTGACTGGCCAGTTCCCTTTCACTGTAAACTTGTGCCCATAAGGACCTGGTAATTACAACCACCACAGCTTTAGCATTGGCTTTTATGACTGTAGCACTTGTTATGGACATAGAACATAGAGAAAAAATCAGCCCCTTTAGGCATCTCTGCTGCAAAACTGTAGGTACGACTGAATAACCACAGAATGCATTTCAAGCAAACATAGTTTTAGGACAGTAAAAAAGTGCTATTTTTTTTTTCTCCTGGGTGGTCTCAGCCTTACACTTTTCCAAGAGTAGCAATTCAGATATTTCCAGGGAACCATTTGATCTAATCCCAGGCACATACCCACATTTAGCTCTGCAAAGGAGCGTAGAGAAAGCAGGCCTGATAGGGCTTCTTCACCTTATCTCCCAACCTGATGATCCTGGGGAGAGAAGAGCACTCACTGCTAAAATCCTGTTCCTCTTTCTTTTTCAGACTCTTTGGTGGCATTCCATGTGGGATTCTCAGAAGGAAAGGATAAAGAAAAAACTCTGAGGTTTAATGAAACTTTCCTCAATTATGGAAACAGCTATTTCCCTGAACATGGCTACTTTAAAGCACCGCATAAAGGTGTCTACCTGTTTGTCATCTCAGCAGAGTTTAGTTCAGGACCAGCATTAGGACAACTCTCCTTTAGCCGTGGGTACAAAAGAACTCTCTCAAGTAGTCAGAGGAAAACACCAAATGGGAACACCATGACTACTTTTGCTATGGCAGAAATGGAGAAGGGGGAGAAAGTATGCTTTGAATTGCTGCAGGGCTCTGTAGTGAAACGGAGTCCACCTGGGACAACAATGGGTGGATTCCTAATATTTAAAACTTGAATAGTGACGTTTTATTTTACTGGTATCTTTCCATAGATGCAATGGATCAATTCACTATTGCTTCATCTGTGATGTATTCAATTCTACTGCATGTGTTTAAACATAGCACTACCCTAGATTTGTCTTCATGCTTCTTTTCTGGAAGTGTTTGGCTTTTGATTAGTTGCTTATGAGCAGCAACGGGATTTTCTTTCAAGTGATATGATAATAGTTTGGACTCCAAATGTATCAGCACACACATTCCCACATCCTTTCACTGTGAGAACTGCGCCTAATTAGAAAAAAATGTTTCATGGGAATTTGTTCACTTAAAAGACAAATAATTTTTCCTCTCCCCTGGCAAAAGAGTATCCTGCCATGGCAAACACTCCCATCACTGCAAAGGAAAAGATTTTAGGAAGGGTTGTATAGATCAACTCTTGTATTTTGTGAACAGTAGTTTAAAACCAAGAAGCCAGGATAACATTACCTTTTAGTTCTCTGAGGACCACAGGCAGTCACAGACTGTCTTGGAAGCTTCTGCTACTCACTCCAATTCAATGTTTCAGTTGGTGCATAACACGAACACTAGAAGAGAGTGATCAAATCCAGTAAGATGAACCCTATGCTAGTATTTGTAAGCAAGGATTTTAGAAATGGCTTGGTCTTTTTGCTACTGGGCCTGTAAAAATTTAATAGTAATACAACATTGTTAAGATGAATCATAGAATCGTAGAATGGTTTGGGTTGGAAGTGACCTTAAAAGACCATCCAGTTCCAATCCCCCTGCCATGGGCAGGGACACCTTCCACTAGACCAGGTTGCTCAAAGCCCCATCCAGCCTGGCCTTGAACACTGCCAGGGAGGGGGCAGCCACAGCTTCTCTGGGCAACCTCTTCCAGTGCCTCACTGCCCTCACAATAAAGAATTTCTTCCTAATATCTAACCTCAATCTCCCCCCTTTCAGTTTGAAACCCTTACCCCTCATCCTATCACTGCACTCCCTGGTAGAGTCCCTCCCCACCTTTCCTGCAGCCCCCCTTTAAGCACTGGAAGGCTGTAAGGTCTCCCCAGAGCCTTCTCTTCTCCAGGCTGGACAACCCCAACCCTCTCAGCCTGTCCTCACAGGGGAGGTGCTTCAGCACCTTGATCATCTTCATGGCCCTCCTCTGGACCCGCTCGAACAGGTCCATGTCTTTCTTACACCGAACTACATCTACATTTAGACATTAGGAAAATTTCAAGGATATTAAAAAAGTATTGGGGAAAATACAGTTTATTTCTAAAGATAATCCTGAAGCATATTGTGAATTCAGCCCAGAGTTCAGCATTTAATAAATAGTTTAAAACCAAGCAAGCAAGCAAGCAAATAAAACTCACAGTAAAAAGGCAAGCTCATTGGTCTGCTGTCATTGTCGAATATAGATTTATAATTAAAGTAAACTAAAGAGTGGAATTTCTGAACTGTGAAGTTTTATTCAATTTCTGAAATTTCAAAATGGCCATGTCTGGTCTTGCCCTAAACTTTTGTTCTGTCAAATAAAATATCCCAAAGGCTTTCACTTTAAAGAAGTTCAATTATTGTGGTATTTTTCCTTGCCTATCCTAATGCCTTACAAACTGATATTAAAACAACTAAATTTGCCAAAATAAAATGTACTTAGAAATTCCCAATATTTTTGATGAAGGAGGTAAATTCTTATTATGTATTTTATGCCCTTTTAAGGTAGCACTGTCTAACAGTAATCTGTCCTGGTGTTAAGGGCTTTTCTCCCCACCTACTTGTATTCTAAGCAACACTAAATTATAAGATTATAAAATAAATTATAAAAAAAAACCCCAAGAACCCAAACTACACATCAGTACCAATACATACTGCACTTAAGACAACAGTTCGACAAGCAGACAATGTGTGTCTTTTGAAATAAAGCTACAAAGCAGTTTCAGCTACGGACTTGCTGAGAAGATTGTTATCCTCCATCCTGAAAAATCCAACAAAGCAAATGACTAAAATTTCTCTCCCATCTACTCCTAACCAATTCTGATTTTCACATGAGATTAACAGGCCAAGTCTCCCCATTTATCTAGCATGGAACCACATCTCACACTGCTCTGCGGCAGGCAGTACGAAGTGCCCACAAGCTCAGTATCATCTTCCGTCCCACAGATTGCTCAAATATCCGTGAGAAGGAAGAGAAGAAAAAATTTGAAGAGGTGAAGTGTCAAAAAGAAAGAAAAGCATGAAATTGTGAGACTGGTTTCTACAGTACAAAGCTACTATACTGGGATGACCCAGGCTTTTTTCCCAGTAGTCCTCCAAATTATGGGCTTTTGTGGTAGCAGCATTCTGCAGTGCAAAGCCAAGTGTGCTGCCTAGGTCAGGGTAGCTCAAGGAACACCCCATCTTCAGTGCACACCAATTCTGCAGCTACCAGCTAAGTTCCACAATTAAATACAGACAGGGGATATATATATTTAAAAACACTTTGCTTGTTCTTAAAGCTTTGACGGAAAGCTTCAACTGGAACAAAACCCATACAGCTACTTGGAAAAGGACATGGTAGGGAGCAGACAGGACAGCAGTTCATCCAGACAGGGCTTTGAAAGGCTTGGTATCCTCGTGCTTACCAGTTTACTTTTGTTGAAGAATAAGCCTGGCAAATTCAGAGATCATCGACTTCAGAGTGAACACAATGTTAATATAAAGAGGTTTTCGAATTTGTATTTTTCAAATATGTGCTGAAGTTAGCCACCTGCATATACAAAGAAGACATACTTGACCGGAGGACTCATTTTTAGACTAAGGAGCAAAAAATTAACACAACATAATGGGTTAAACATTTGATTGGCTGCATAAGCACGGAAGTCTGACTTCCTTCTCAAGCAACAAGAGAAACGTGATTAAGCTACTGGGTTGTGCTTGGTCGTGGTGTGTTTTGTGTTTTTTTTTTTTTTTTTTTTTTTTTAATAAATACATCAGCTTTTTAATAAACTTCCATCTAAATCACATGTCAAATAAAAGCAAACTATTTGACTACTGGTATAGGTTTCTTTAACCCCCCCCACCAAACACTTGCTTTGTGGTCTGCAGTTTTTTGGGGGGTTGGTTTCTTGGGGTTTTTTGGATAAGTTTAACACAGCCACAACCTGCATTTTTAAGCAACAGACTAGAGGAAACCATTTTGATGAAGAGACAGAAGACTCCAAATTAGGACCTAGAGGAAAAAAATTGCCACAAAACCAGCAAAAGGACAAGGATGATTAATTGACAATTTAAAACATGGCTTATTGGCTAGCCAGTGGATTAAGAACGGGATTTTCAAACACGAAAAACAAATGAAGCTGACCACAGGCATTAGGAAAAGTTGTCTGTAAGAGTAGACAAGTTGCTTCAGTTTATTTCATAGCAGACCAACTAGACTGGCATGCCTAATGCAGCTTCAGCCAAGGACCCACACAGACAGAAACATGTATGCTCCCACCAAGATACAGATTTATATTGTCAATCTAAGCCTTATATTACAAATAAAACCAAACAAAACCACCTTCCAACTCCTCTTAGTCCTACCCAAAAATCTACCAGAAAACACTGTCAATAGTTCAGGTTTCTGGATTTCCAGACCAAACCACTAAGCTTTATAAAAAGATTAAAAAAGCTGTGCATCTTAATGCCTGCTCATAATCATTTTGTTACTGAAAGTTTTACCGCCTTATCAATGTCAGTATCTTTACATTTAAAATTTCCTAATTTTTTTTCTTTTCCTTACTAAGATAATCTCCTTACTTTACTCAAAATGCAAGTACCCACTGTATATAAACAATTTTACTTTCTATAGGTCCATCAATGCCAGAATGCTGCAGTTAGATTAATCTGAACTCATTTCAGACATCCACATCAAGGGGAAGTCCATAGTGGTCACCCCTCATGAACCAGATTCATGAGGTGGTCAGCCCACAGTATTGGTCCTCATGTCTCAGATTCACAGTTGGTATTGACTTACTACATTAACATCAGTGAGAAAGACTGAAGTGGTATTTTGAGGAGAGGTGAATATAAATCTGGAGAAGGGACAAAGGAAATGAATGGAATTAAATCTGAACCTTTATGAAATTAGTAATACTTCTGCAATTTATTTAAAAGCTTGTGATTCAATCCAGCTACTCAGCATGCTTTTTGGCTTGCACACAATTTATACATGTGGGGTTTTTACACTTGTCACTGGATATAGGTTTCACTTCTTAGACACTGATGCAAGCTCATCACTAACACATTTTTAGAGGTCAAAAATAACCATACATAAACGATAACATTTTGGTATTTATTATGAGCAGGCAGTAGAACTTATTTTTACTTATCAAAATGCCCCAATTTTTTCAAAAGGATTTCCCTGTCTTTAGGATATAGCACCATCCTGTGGTCATTTCAAGAAGTAACACTGGGGAGGAGGGAGTGCTTGTCAAAACCAAGATAGATGCAAAAAGTTTCAATTACCCACAGCATTTTCACTAAGTTCTCCTGTAACGCCAATATAAAAATCCCAGGTTTCAGTCCAGTCAGGCTGAACAACCCCAGCCCTCTCAGCCTGTCCTCACAGCGGAGGTGCTCCAGCACCTTGATCATCTTCGTGGCCCTCTGCTGGACCTGCTCGAGCAGGTCCGTGTCTTTCTCATGCTGTGGGCCCCAGAGCTGAACGCAGCACTGCAGTGTAATCAATGCACTGATCAGTGTAATCAGTGATGGTATTCCACAAACTACACAACAGTCACAACCATAAGACAAAGTTTACTTTGCCAAGATACTAATCGTCAGGAGACCAAATCTTTGTGCAGTACAATTTCCCGGTACTGCATATTAAGGAAGAAAGGGTTTGAAACCGCATAGTCTAGTCTTCCACTGTGCTTTCCAGAACTCTATTGCAAGAATTTAACACTTGACTTTGCAGGAAAAAGAAAGTGTTGTAATTAACTTCATAATATACTGCTCATATATGATACTTAGATATCAAAATTTTCTAGCTACTGTAAAAAAACTATCTTTAAAGCTAAGATTACTCCTGATCGAAGGCAAAAGAGAACAGAAATTGATTTTACTTCTTCCTGCTTGCAAACTAAAGGTGAACTCTACAAAGAGTAGTAACCAACACGTTTCTGCAATGAGGAAATAAATTCTCAGATTTTATAGAACTGTGTACTCACAGATGAGATACCCCCTTGATTGGTCTTCATTTGCTTGAATCATAGAAGTATGAATTTAGCAGGCTATACAGAAGCATCTGCACAATTTTGTAACCAACAGCTCATAAGTATATTAGCTCAAATGCCTTAATTTAGGTATCACTACTCAAAAAGAACGTGGTACACTGAGGGAACAAAACACATTTACAAAATCCCCCATCCCTTTATTTTTACTTTTTTTACTTTATGAGCTTGAGGCAAATTTACAAGGATGAAAGCAACAGGTAGTGAACTTGCATATAAAAGCATTATTCAAATAAAAGAATTACTCAATTTTGACTTGCCTCTGGCTTTGCTGTAAGACAGGGATAAAAAACAGGAAACATTGGTTTTACTGTTGTGCCCAAATTTAGCCCCAGGAATACAAAGCCTGAACTTACAGAGCACAAAATAATTCTGAACAATAAAAGTGATCATTAACAACTTATTGAAAGACCGTGGGGAAAAAAAAAAACACCAACCCATAAACGAGGTATTAAAAAGTAGGGAATTATTTAGCTACAGTATTATGATTTCCAAGTCATTACATTTTTAAGGCAAAATCTTACAGTAACAAAACACATACTAATGTGTACTAAAATAAGGTTATTTACTTAAAAATGATACATTGGACATAATCTGTGTACAGAACAAGCAATTCATGGTAAACTCAATAAGGCACCTTCTAAAGCAGATGCTGTACAAAATACATTTGTGTGTTACATTTTTAAAGGAGTATTCTACACTTCTGGCATATAACACACACAAGAGTGTGATCATTTGTCTTGTTCCACTCTTTCATATTTTATTTACATCTTCTCCAAGTTAACTACAATGTTATTTACTCTTCCTGTATACAATATAGTACATTTCATTTTGGGCACGGCATGTCAGAGCACAAATGTCACTACATGATGTGGGCTTCTATAATTGCATTCAACGGGAAAATATTAAAAAGCAACAGTTACATGAGATTTGTTCACAAATTAGAGATAACGTGCACTCTCTTCTGCTGTACCAACCAAGGCTAATACACCATGGCTCCATAAAGCACTGTACCATGCAACATCGCCAGCCATCTTTAGACACCACTCCTACTGGGGATAAAGATCGTGGGCATAGGATAAAGACTTTTGACTTCAGAGGCACCATCAGAATAATGAGGAAGTCCTAAATCATTCTAATGTTTGACAGAAGATGAGCATGTAACTTTTCTTTAAAAATATCTGCAATAGTAAAAGAATGCTTTTTAACTTAATATCTTTGTTTTTCAAACAGTTTACACCTTCAAAATACAGTATGTGAAGATAGAATAGATGAAATGTATCCAAATGATTTGTTTTATAAACACATTCAAATGGTCATTTAGATCAAGATCTAAACTCTGATTCTAGACTACTATGGAGGTAACAAAATATGCATTTTACATTTTATTCATTACCTCAAAATAGACTAATTAAGAAAATAATTGGGGGAAAAGTGATGGCTATTGGGAAAACTGGCAGTTTCTTGAGTAAAACTCAGGAAAAACTACACATTGAGTAAAACCAGGAATAAACTCAAAACGTAAGCCTACATTTTTCTCCAAGAATATCATGTTTCTTGCAGAATTCACAAGTTAACCAGGAACACAAAACCTTTCCTTTCAGTTGCTGTTAAGAGTAAGAATTACATAAGTGACTTAAATTATTTTCCACCTAACTGAAATCACATGGAGCAGGTTAAACACAAAAAACCCCTCTGTACACGAGTGTTTAAGAACTTCCAAGGTCTGTACCTTGATACTGCCCAAAATATTTTTCCACACGTCTTTGATTTTTTTTTATATTTAAAAAAAAGAAAAAAAAGAATGAAAATACATTTGCCAGCTTTGGGGATATTTTTTCTGCTTTTGTTTTGACCAACAAAATGAGATTAATCACATTTCAACAGAAGAATCCTACTACCTGTCCTGACCTTAAAAAAAAATAAAATTCTGAACTCTACAGTATTGCATAAAGCAACAACTTAGCTTTAGAGACTGCACTAAGTATGCTTAATTATGTAAAAACTAATAGCCAGCTTTGAGCGAAGCTGTTTTTTCCCTCCAGATGATTGTTAACATATTAGTATAGACATACTTAAGTGTCAAATAGTGAATGACTTGGCATGGAATGTATATATGTGCTCAAGCGCTTTATGCAACCAGATCCTTTAGTAATCACATTTTTTTGAGTATCAGAGAACCAAGGAGTGCTAAAGACCCAGCAGCTCCTGTTCAGGACAATGAAAACTGCGTATGTATGACATGCTTGAGTATGAACTTAGTAACCGAAGTGCTGAAAAATTAAAGTTAAGCTTAAGGCAGAAAGATTTTTTCTTTCTCTCAGATATCAACTTTGCAGCAGCCAGTTCACTTCTTCTGCGTTAAAGTAAATGTGTAAATGAATTTAGGTCTGAAGATGTCTACCAACGATTACTATCCTACTGCCTTGCAAATACCTAAAGAATGGAGAAGAAAATAAGTGAATAATCACAAATTATCAAAATTCACACTTCCAGCAGTGGCTTCCTGGAGACTTGGGAAAAACTAATTAAAAAATTCACAAAACAAGTTTACAGCTAACAATGTTGTGGCAACTTCTAAAAGAAATAAAAAAATATTCAAAATAGGAATTGATTAATTTAAATAGACCTCCATGCTCTGAAAGTTTAAGCTAGCAGGGTATCTACATCAACATTTTTAATTCTTATTTATAAAAATCCTAGAGAAGGAAAAAAAAAAAGCTTATCCCTTACTTTTTTTGGCTCATACCAAATATCTTCCAACTACCTGTGCAAAAATTATGCGCGAAGATACGATTAACAATTTCAAACTCATCATATATTTCTTGGCAATGGACGGAGCAATGTTCTCCTAAAAAGCCCTTTACCGTGAGGATTGTGGTACAGTATCATGTATCTCTTGCTGTTTTCAAATAAGTTAAAACCATAGTTGACAAACCTATGGACTTCTCAGCCAGAATACATATTAATACTTAAAGGCATTACGGAACAAAAGTAATGACTTTATTTTTTTTTAAAAAAAGTCCCTCAAAATAGCTAGTTTTCTATAAAATATGTAGAACTGTTAAATAACGTCTGTACATCACAATAGAAAATAAAAATACTGCAATCTTTTGCCTGACCATTTACATTATGTGAACTACAGAATTAAAACAAAAAATTAACATGTTAGAAAGGTTGTAATTGTTCACAAATCACACTAGTTCTGCATTACATTGTTTTCTATCAGTTGTATTTTCAAGGGAAAATTAAACACATATCAAAACAACCTCCATGTACATATTTAAGACAACAAATAATCTGGCATAAATCAATCTGAAGTTTTAACATTCTTTCATCAATTTTAATATTATTCCTAACTTTTTTCTTCAAATCTCGACTATGGGGTGTGTGTGTGTGCGCACATGTATCTAATTGTACACCTGTACCTAGGACTAGGTGGGGTATTTTTACTAAAGCATAAAACACACAGTATAAATAACTTCCCTTTTTTAAAGTTATCTAGAACAAGATTTACAGTACAAAGTTATAGGCACTTAAATTATCAAATAGGTTCAATGGTTCCAATACTGTGTGTTCATTCTTCAGATTATTCGCACATTTGAAGCTTCAACTTGAGTTATGGTAGTATTTTCTAACTTAAAAGAAGAAGTGCCAAAGGAGTTACAAATTAATAATTCTGCCTTACAGTAACCTCATGGAGGGGTTCTGGCTTTTAACCAACTAGTCTGGGTCAGTGAAGAAAAGGAGGGAACTACACTTTCCTCGGTGTGCCAAATAGTTGGCACAATAAGACCAAATTTTGCAACTACGTTAACTTACTTTACCTTCATGAATTATCTTTCAATGCCATTCCTCCCAAATGTGCTTAACTAGAACTTAAAACATCCACTGATTTACCTTGTCTCAAATCTTGAATTTTTTAACTGTCCACTAAGTGGCTCACAGACACGGCCTCATGTGTTTACAACAGGGCAACCCAGCTCAAAATCTTCTGCGTGTTGCGGATCTTATCCTCAACAGTTCACATATTCAGTTCTCCTTGGCTTGATCTTTACTGTATTCTCTAATCTTCTGAGTACCTGGCCTACGCTTCTTCCCTTCCCTCTTTTGTGTCTGTAAATTAGACTTGTTCTCAAGCCTTTCAAAACTTATCTTCTGCCTAGTTTTGTCAAATGATGAAAAACCATGCTCCTTCAGCTGACTGATTCCCTCCTGTACGGAAAAAAGTTCAGAGCGTGACAAGGACCTAGCAGGGAGTCCCAATAAAGTGGAAAGGCAAAACACATCATCAATGGTCTTTCTGTTAAGATGTATTCTACAGCAAAAATGCTGGTTGCATGTGGCATTATGAAAAATATGCCAAATTTCATAGACATCCAATTATGGAGCCCACCAGACTGTAAGTGAGATGTCCAAGGCAGTCTATACCTCTAAAAGAGACTGTTTCAAGCTCTTTACATATTTAGGTAGGCAGTCCTTAATCTATTAATGGTTCACATTTTTGCAGTTCTCCTTGTGACCAAAACAATAATAGAAATTAAATTAAAACTGAGACTTTGGAAGATAACTTAATGGCAAGGAGTAAATTCTGTAGCAAATCTCTGATTGTGGAGCCACAAAACTCACAAAGCCCCGACCATAAAACTTTGTTCATTTAAATGGTTTCTTATCTATTCCAAATGACAGCAAAATAATCCTGGCACACACAAAGGCATAAAGAACTGTTAAACTGAGTAGTATCACAAACAGATTCATAACCTACAGGCTGTTTCACAAAAACTTGGTATGGATTGACTAGGTTTTATCAGGTAGAAGGCAAAAAAAAGCTTATATTCTCCATCTCTGTTGAATCCATTTAGCTTGTTAGGCTTTCACAGAAAGCACTGTAATCTGAACATTCAATTCAGTACCCAGAGTTTTACTGGAGACTCATTAAGCATAACTGAAGTCTCAATGCAGCTCAAACAAAAACAAAACATGTATTTTATCAAGGCTGTCCATATACGTAGCATGTAGTGTACAGAGGCTCTCAGTATCACAGTCTACGAAGTACTGAAAGATTTGATTAGCAGCCTGTAGCAGTGTGCTGAGAAAATATACTGAATCTCAGTTATTTCCTCTTTCCACATAAGTCTCACCCATGTTTGAGTGAAAAGATTTAGGAGTCCAGCTTTGCTCTCCAATGTCAATTTACTATGTCAAATCTTTACATCTTGTGATTCCACCATCTTGGCAAGTGTCTTCTTGATCCTCAAGGCAGTAAGCCTTGAGGCAGGATTATGAGCCCAGCATTCAGACATTAATTTCAATATTGCTCTTAAACACTGCAAAATAAAAAACAAAGGAACAGTATTGTAACAACTGACAGATCTGAGGTGTATAATTTTGGTTTGCTGTGAAGTCCAAATCATAGAACTCTTAAGTCTAAAAGTGCAACTTCTACATTTTCTGCAAAATCAACTAAAAAAGAAAACACAAAAAACAACCACCACGTCCAAATCCTTTTTCCTCCTTTTCACTGCCTTGTATTACAGCAGCTGAACTAACTGAAGTGTTTCTTTAGTTTCACAAAGATGCATTACCAGAACTTACCATTACAGCTCAAGAACAGCAGGACAAAAATAGTAGCAATAAGCAGAAAAGTCTCCTTATATAGAGCAGAAAAATCTCTGTATATATGGCAGAAAAGCTGTAGAGAACATATTCACTAAAAATGAAGATGTGACAAAAGTTCTTTCAGCAGTCAGTCAAAAAAAAATGTGAAAAAACTGGGAATTCCTAAAAGAAATCAAGAATTTGGGGAAGAAAGTATATGGCGTATCTAGCTTGCTGTGCAAAGTAGGTTATGTCTTATTTACTGTGTTCAAGCTGTGGCCCTTTAAAAACACATTTAAATTTAATATTTTCATTACATCATGGCTCGCCCTGGAATGTACCGGTAAAAAATAAAAAAAGAGGAAGTCTACAATACCTTATGCCATAAACCAACGTGCTATATACATTAAGACTAATAAAACCAATTAAAAACTCAAAACTCTGAAAAAAATTCCACAGTTAGAGCAGTATTCATACACTTGGATGCTACTTCAGGGTATCTTCCCCTCTGATCATTGAAAAGATACATAGAAAATACAGTATTTTGGAGTTGATTTCAAACATATCTTTCTCCCATTGCTGCTGTGAGTTGTCAAAATATCAGAATGTCTGAATGTAGTCCCTATTTTACAATATTTTAATATTTATTAAACTAAAACATCCTTCCATATTAATGAGCAAACTGGATTGATTTTTCCTTTCAGCATACTCACTTCATCACTATTCCATCTATTCGATACTACTGGGCGTAGGCGTTTGACACACACCACTTCTCTCATGTCCTCATAGGATGGATCATTTGGCACCATGTCATAATATGGCAACTGATACTCTTCAACAATACCTGAAGATAATTGTGAAAGATCAAAAACCATTGAAAAAAAAAAAAATCTATATATCTACTCTCAGATCTACCTAGCCAGGAGCAAAAATTAACTCAATTTTGTGCCAATGCAAACCCACAACATTGTTATAGTGTGATAAAAATCTCAAAATTTCACTGTAACAATCAGACATTCACCAGAAAAGCTGCAATATTGTGAATATTAAGTTTAATAGCTACAATAATTCTTTGCAGTCCCTTTCACTTTGATACCCAATGCAGAATTTGACATCTACTAGCCCACTACGTGCTACAAAGAAACAGGGAGAATGCGTAAGATGGAAGAAGAGAATACACGTAAAGATCTATAAAGTCACAAAAGAAGAGTGAAAGAAAAGGAAGCATAAGTTACAAAAATACATGGAAGGAGAAAACTGAATGACACCAGAAACGCAGCAAAGTACAACAAAACAATAGTATCTCATCAATTACATTTTAAAAGTTTTATTAACAGCACAGGGGTAAAATACATCTGCATCCCCCTACTTCTCCCAGACCAGGCACTCTGCTTTCTAAGCAAGGAAAAAAAAGCCTGAGATGCTTAATTGTAACAATCAAAAAAGTTTAGTTCAGTGATTTTCAATCTGTACTCTGGACAGACTGTTACTAATGCTTTTAAAGAACACAAGCCTGTTGATATAGCAGGCTTGTTATATTGTTTCCTGGAGAAGTATTGTTAAAGTGAGACAAAGGCCTGGTAGATTTCATGCAGAAAATTTAAAAGTGTACCTCCTGTGACACAGCGCCGAGCCATTTCCCAAATGATCAGCCCAAAACTGTAGATGTCAGCCATGATGTACGGCTGGAAATGATTTTTATTCAGGCTCTCATCTAGGACCTCTGGAGCCATGTAACGTTTTGTTCCCACTCTAGTATTCAAGGGCACATCAACTTCGTTGGTGTCACTATATGAAAATATCAGGAAGTTAGTGAATTATGGACTATTACAAGACACTGTATGAAATCCTTTACGATGCAATCACTACACTGCAAAGCTCCCATTTACCTCCCTGAAAGAGGTGATCTAGAAAAATGATGAGTATGGGAGTTGCCAGTTTACTGCTTATTTTACAAGACACTGAAAACACCTATGAAAAAAATGGAATTAAAAACCACTATAAAGATGAGTATATTTGATAACTCAGAAAATTATTTGCAAAGGCTTATGCTTTCCTTCAGGCTCTATTATAGCAAAAGACAATTCTCTGGCTCCATTGACTTAAAAAAAAGTATTTAATAATACTTTTACAGTATTATTTCTCCAATTAAGTTTCAACTCCCTTTACACTGTTCAAATTTTCTGTGAGATAATTTATAATGAAACTACATGATAGCAATTACTGTGAAAGGCCAGTTTTGAATAATGAATGAATTCATCTCCTCTTCCTTTCCTCTACAAAATTACTTTTATTTCCCACAAGAAAAGTCTTTTAATTGTTCTCTTGACAACCTATTTTCATCTCAATGCTTACCAGCATTCAAAGGAAGAACAACATTTTACTCTCAAAACTGAAAAAACCCAAAAGTGTGCAACCAAATGATTCCACCTTCCTTTTAAACTGGATACCTGGTACATTAAAAAGAAAAAAAGATATACAAGTTTTCTCATTACAGAGGATTTGTTCATCTACCTGTTAAACTTGACTGCAAGACCCAAGTCAGCAATGCAGCAGGTTCCATTTTTCTTTATCAAGATGTTTTTACTTTTCAGGTCCCTGTGTGCAATAGCAGGCTTGCCTTGTGTCCCATAAATTTCTGTGTGTAGATGGCACAGACCACATGCAGCAGAATATGCCAGTTTGAGGAGAGCCCTGTTGTCTAGTGTAGTGCATTTCAGAAAATCATACAAGGATCCATTTTCATGATAATCTGTAATCAAGTAAAGCTGTGTCCAGGAGCCAGTGCCTTTAATGTCTGCAGCTATGAAACCTACAAAATATATCAACAAAGTTACAATTTATTTATACATAAATTTTTTATGCCACAGATTTAGTAAGAATTCCTAAAGCCATATTGTCTTGGACTATATCAAAAGATACCTGTTGCCCTTATAAAAACTAATAATGTAAACGCTCAGATTTCAACTATACATGAAGTTACCACTCCAGTCTTCCAGCAAAGAGATTGCAGACATGTTTCCAACCAAGAGCAGCAAGATACTACCCTTTCAGTAACATTTTATTAGCATATATTAAGGAACACCCATCTGGTTATTCCACAGAAGCCACTATATACCCCTCAAGCCACCTGCTAAGAAGTCATCCTTCACCCCTGCACAAGCCCTCCAGTAGCCAAACAACACTTCCTTACCAAGGATATTTTCATGACGCATTAAAACAGTTTGGTAAATCTCTGTTTCTCGGAACCAACTGGCTTCTTCTGTGGTGAAAAACACTTTCACTGCGACTTTTTCACCCCTCCATTTGCCCATCCACACTTCACCATACCGTCCTTTTCCAACTTGCCTCACCATCTGAATTTGTTTGGCAATAGTGCGCTGAACCTAGAGAAGGAAAAAAAAAAAAAAAAAAAAAAAAAATAGAGAAGGTGGACGAGGGAAAGCCAGTAATTCACCAAAAGTACCCAGACAAGCTGCTTCTCAAGCTTGGATTGCTTTGAATTTTGATCCCATTGTAAAATTTCTTCTATATTATTTTCCACTATTCCTATTTCAAACTCATTATTGCTGCCTGTATAAGAAACCCAAAAAGATTAAATCAGTTCAATGTCTTATTTAATTCAGATGCATTCCCTTGCATTTTATTTGTTTCTGTTTTATAAATAATTGCAGCCATCTGTCTCACTGGCTAATTTTTATGCAAGTATTACATAGGATGGTGAATCAAAAATTATCAACAACTATCAGCCAATAAAAAGCAAATATCTTACTGGACAGAGGACACTGAGAAAAAAAAATATCTTTGAGTTCACTCACTTCAATACTTGTATTATCCATTCATTGCATTTTTATCTTAATGTCTGTAGGGTCTAATTTTTCTTTAAATTTTGCTGATGCCAACAGATTTCCTAACATGTAATCTAATTTTGCACTTCATTTTAGTTAATTATGTGACGATGGGCTTTCATACATGTTTAGTTTGTACTGTATCTTTCAGAGTATTTGGACATAATATAACATACTGTATGGATAAACTACTTTGTTCTATGCTTTAGGTATAACTTTGTATTTGACGGAGAGTTCAGTGAAGAAACATGGTAAGTTTATGGTTTACCAACAGCGGTAGTCCTGATCCACTCCCAGAACTCTGTGACTGGTCAATAAGGTCTTTTAATGACTCCCCAGCTGGAATAAATGCTTCATCTTGTTCCAGGTCACGATTATAACAGTGCCTCTTTGCCATCGACTTACAGTAATGCCTGCAAAAGTAACAGGAGAAATTAAGCTGAGCTCCAAAACACTCTTCAAAATATGTAGTAAATTGAGATAGGAAAAAAGCTATTTAAATGTACAAATTTTCTTAAAAGAAAAAATAATAATCAGATTTTACTGTACCATTTTTTCCAGAAATGTAACTTACATTTTTTTTTTTTTAATATTAAGAAGTTGTTGTAATGCACAGAGGCATGTCAGTCTATTAAGAGTCAGGCAGAAAACCAGCATTTCTAATACTCGGCTCGCAGCCAGTGTTACTAGCATAACAACGCTCATTCTGTTTTAAACTAACAGACTGAACCTTGAGCCATGGCAGATGAGGCCAACACATGCACATTCGTGCTGAAACTGCTAGAACAATGATCACCTCCAGTACAGGGCTGGAGCAGCTGACAGAAGTAGGCATAGTCTCTTAAACTGCACCTGCATGAATTGTCATAGCTCAGCTGGTCAATTACTTAGTTTTGAAAAAGCAGATAAAGGAAAAGTTAGAAAACAGTCTTGCCACTTCAGGTTTCCAAAAGCACTTCACAAAGGTAAATCTCAGAAGTAGATGGAATTTAACTATCAAAAGTAATTGAAGATCCAAAAACATTAAAAGCATTGATACTCTTGTCTACTGGATGCTATAGCATCAGTTATATGTAGCTTAGAAAGCTGTACACACTGTGTAGCCAGAGAATTTAAATTCTATGCTGTGAACATTTCGTTGTACCGAGCAACACAAACTGCTATCCACAGAAAAGTAAAATTAAATTACAACGGCTTCACTTCCATCTATTTTTGTGAGAAATACATATGATTAACTGAGTACATTTACAAAATAACTGTTCTGTTTATGCTCATTTTGGAAATCAAAAACATTGCCAATAAAGAAATGCTTTCCTTACTTGTAACAAAAGCAGCTAAATAAGATGATCATGACAATTATGCAGACTGCCATAGAAATCAACACTGCCATCCAACGAATGCTGCCAGCAAAAAGTCCATCTATTTAAAAAGAACAACAGGAAAGTTTCCAAAGTCTATTAATTAAACACCTAATGTAAACAGTTTATTTAGAGATATTTTTCGTATACTGTGTATATGAATGTGGGCAAACTGAAACACAGGAGGTTTTGTCTGAACATCAGGAAATACTTCTTTACTGTGAGGGTGATCAAGCACTGACACAGGTTGCCCAAGGAGGTTGTGGAGTCTCCCTCACTGGAGATATTCAAGAGCTGTCTGGACACGATCCTGTGTAACCAGCTCTAGGTGGTCCTGCTTGAGCAGGGGCTCAGACCAGATGATCTCCAGAGGTCCTGTCCAACCCTCAACCAGTCTGTGATTCTGTGACAGTGTGTGGAGCCACTTGCAAAATGTCAGAAAGGAGCAAGACAGCTGATGCATATGAGTCCATATGAAATTACACAAAATTTATAGTGGTTTAGTATCTTAATAATAAGTAATTACTATAACTTCAGTTAAAGTATTTATAAACTAAATATAGTTTAGTGGCTTAATATCTAATATTAAGTATTTACACCAGAAAAGCAGAGATAATTTAATTTGGATGACAACGAAACAAAACAAAACAAAACCAAAAGCATGTAACTTGAGATTTTGGAGTTGTTGGTTTTGGTTGACTCTTGTTAGTTTGTTCTTAGAAATAGAAATGAAAGATTTAGAGCAGTAAGATTCTGAGAAGGTATTAAGAAACAGTTAAACCAGTGCAACTTGTCTAGCAATGAATGAGTAAGCACATGAAAATATAAACTATTTTCACTGGGAACAACAGAAAGGGAATGAATTTACAGTAGATAACAGTTAACAATGTCAGAACACTTTTTTAAAAAATACATTCATCATGTCAAAAGCACAGCAGAGATTAGGAAAATAATTTTAAAAAGAAAAAGAGAATAGGCTGTGGAAAAGGCATAAAAACAGATCAAAAGATCACATGCAGATCAAGTTATGAGCAAACTAAGAGAATAAAAATACCAGGAGTGACTGATTGAGGAAAAGATTAACTTGGAAGTGGCAGAAAAGGAAAACTGGAAACAGAGTATGAAGTTTAGTACAGAGCTTCATATCAAAATTACTTAATAAGGAAAAAACAGATCTGTGCAATACCGTAATTACATTTTCTCCTTATTTTTATCTGCTGATCAGGAAGAACAAAGTCCACACAGCATTTATTAGTAGCAGTATGAACACCTAGGAGCTGTTTACCTGCACTATCAAGCGGTGGTAATGTTGGTTGTAGATCCTGATTGCAGAAATCTGTTCGACAGCACTCAATTGTTCGACGTAATTGTGCTTTAGGTGAGTCCTGTTGAAGGAGAATTGAATAAACATTCATATTTTGAAGTGACTGGCTAGGACGGGGACAGCTGACGCTACGGATACAATACAGCACAGACAAAAGTTTAAGCTATTTATTTAGAAAACCAGTTCAACCTCACAATTTAATGTATGAGACAACTGCACAGTGTCAGACAAGCATCATCTAATCTCTTTGGGTGCCTATGTTCTATGTTCACATTTTTTTATTTGTCACAGAACCTTTTTTATTAGGGGCACAGAAATAGATGGTTTCTACTTAAGTTGTTATTTCATACACTGCAAAATTTTTAAGTTTGGTCAAAAGCAGTTAGTTGTATGTTAAACAAATACTGCTCTTAAGACAAAAAAACCCCAATCCCTTTAGAAGTTTTTCTCTTGCACTCGTCATAGCAGCACTGTTTGCTTCAAAAACGTCCTCATAACTCTATCTAAAAGATGCAGGAGCATGAAAATTAACCTGAAAGTAAGACACTAATATAAATACAAAAGCAATTTCAGAACGTCATCCTGGCACCTCAGGTCTGATTTGCAGTAACCCTGAACATTCACAGCTCTAATTGCAGTCAACATTTCCAAAAAGCAGTGCTACTGACAACTGTATTATACAGAAAATGAAGTTCTAGAGATCTGAGTATCCAAAACAGTAATAGCATTGGAGGTGGCAGGGGTGGCAGGGCAGGAAGCAACCCAGCTCGTGATTACTTCCAAAAGCTTTGTTTAATGTAAGCAATGTGACAAAAGAAAAAGCAAAATCCAGTCTTCCAAAGCAAAGGAATATTCATTTGCCCAGCTAGCACTATATCCCAGTCTTCTAAACAAATCCTTGCTCTATTAACTGTGTTTCCAGTTGCAACTTTTCTAACAGATAGTTTTAAAGGCAACAGTCTGCTTAATTATACCCCTTTAAATTAAAAGCAAGTTATATTAATGCAATTAACAATACATAACTCTTCTAGAAAGGAAAAAAGAAAAGCTATATGTTGGACAGGAAACCATACACATTTGATAAACTATGTGTACATGTTCATGAAACTTGAAGGGAGCTCTTATGTAATCCGAAGCCAACTCCTTATGAGTATGCTCTTCTGTCAAAGGCACCAAAGAAAACAAGAAATTCCAAATTAAAACAATCAAGAAATTCTGCCTTAAAACAAACTACTCAATTAGGTTGACTATAAAGTTGTCTCTTCAACTGAGGAAACAGCTGACAGAAGTAAAGCTTGATGTTCTCTGTTCATTTTGCCAGTGGCTTACCGATACTTGTGGAGAACTCCAACAAGCTAGGATTCTAGTCCAACCTTTCCTCAAACACCACTAAGTGTCTTTTCTGCCACTACTCAACCTAACTGTTCAGTCCCACCCTCCTCAATGGTAAATGGCAACATGCAAAATTCTACGACTGCAGTTGTAAACTACAGAGATTTAAACTGCTCATGCAGTTTTCCTACATAATCTCCAGGGAGATCTTAAATTTTAATGATACCTCATTTTTTTACCTTGCACTGGAAGTCTGAACCTTCATACTTCATGCACCCAGAAGCAAGCGTGGGTTCTCCATGTTCATCTTCCTCAATGATAGCAAAGCAATGCCCATTAGTTCTGGAATAAACATCACTTGTGCTTTACCAGCATGTTTGTCATTTAATATGCACCATTAGCTGACCACGAACCCATTAAGAATACTAGCCTGGCAATATCTAGAAAAATTCTTCTCTAACACACTGATTACCATAAAGTTTGAGAACAAAAGACCCCCACAGTATTTTCAAATAGAACACTGTAGCAATGTTTCCTCCTGAATATTGTCTTCTAGCTCCTCACCCCCCTTCAAGACTGCTCATATCCAACCACACACAGAGTTTTTTAGAAACAACTGAGGGGGTGGAAAAGCAGAGGACATCTAACTAAAAACGCTTACGGACTACAATTTTATAAGTTAAAAAAAAATAAAATTCACTTGTGTCTGTTCCTGAAACTGCAATGATGAACTCTTGAAGAGAAGCCCCAGTATGTGAAAGACTGCTATTTCAAGGTGAAAAGCTCAGCTACACTTTTCCCACATAAGCTCTCTCAAATATTCAGACTTTAGGGCAAAACAATCAAACAAACCCCCAAACTCACTTTCTGAAGTTGACAGTAACAAATTAATCAATCTTTCAAAAAAATGGTACTTTAATTCCCCTTTTATCTCTTTATACAAATACTTCAATTTCTCTACTACACGAAAATGTCAACAGTATTTGTGAAGAATCCCAAACCAATTGCTTTCAATATATGTAAAATCAAGATTTTAAGTAAATCAAAATTAATTAATTCCCTCAATGCAGATATGAAGGAAAATAAACCCACAAATATTTTTGTTTGCCAAAAATTTTTTATTTAAATGATTGTAAAGAAATACAGATTTGGGAAGCATAATGCCATAAAATACCTTGCATATGAACATCGCATAAGTGTTATTAACTCCCTAACAGTTTTACCATCAGAATAATGATCTATACAGTCATTAGTTCAGAGGCCAAAATTAATAAGGCCTATACTGACTGCATACACTAGAGGGAGATAAAAAGCAAAAAATATCAAAGGAATTGAAAGACAAAACACTGGATCATAACTGACAATTTTCTATGTTTGTAAAAATACTATCTGTGTTTACATTTAAAAAGATAGTAGTGTTTATTCCACCTCCTTGTGTTCCACAGAAACGGCTTTATCTGCCAAGTGACAGCTTTAGAAAGGCTTAATAATACGTGTTAAAGACTCAAATTGCAGTAGCAAGTAATATGTTTTCTATTATCTATCTTTATATTAATGCTTAAGGATGAAAACAGGAGGACCTTAAACATGGAATTGAAAATGAAGAGGAAAAAAAAAAGGAAAACTAAGGACATTTCATGACATGAAAAACCCATCTTAAGCAAGCACATAATCAGTGCCATGAGTCTGGATTCTTATGCCTATCAAAGTTAAAACTACCCTCATGTTCCCCATCTGTTCAGAGGCTTTTCTTCTCTTCCCCTGCCTTCCGCTCATACTCTACAACTAGTGAACATTTAACAAGAAGAATTCTCAGTAAATTGATATGTTGCTGACATCACCTTTTGACTACTAGATGATGAAGTATCAGACTGAGCAAGCAGGTGGTCATAACAGAAAGTTTAGATTTGGGTCATTCAATACTCACCCAGTTACAAAATGCTACAGGTTACTTATGTAAACACTAGGCATACAGATGACCGTGGGTTTTCTGTGACTCCACAGAACTAGTCAGTTTCTAACCAATTATTGTCAAATCACCTGATAGAATCTCAGTCAGCATTCTAGAGATAGTTTGCTCTCTCATGAGCAAAAACGAGCCTCTTCAAAAAGCCTCTTCTACCCTGTATGCAATACTTACATGCATGTGTTATTAATAGCATCATCTGGACAATGTCCTGAGCAGTAGCACTTAAGAAAAGGTAAGGTGTCCTCTGGAGCCAGTGTTACTCCATTTGCTTGTTTCTTTTGGTCAGGATTTGTCTTCATTCCTGTGCCATGAAGCATGCTGTCTGGATTTTGACCTGGACATGAAAAAAAAAAAAAAACACAGAAAAAGTATTTTTACATCTCTCTGATAACTGTAAAGTTCAAGAGCTTTACAGGCAAAACATGACAATAGAATGATTATATTAACAAATAATTGAACTATACAAGACATAAGAACCTCCTCTCCCAAGATTATGGCAGATATTTGAGTTAATTTTATTCTAGAAATACCTAGCTCAAAAAGCTTGTATTGTAACAGCAGATTTTCCAACAATAATCAATATAAACGGAAAGAGGATATTTTCCCTTTTTGAGGTGGGGCAGAAAAGTAGTGATGTAACTGGTAAGAATTTTCTGAAAAAAGCCTTTGTCATTCATGTGTTTAGAAAACCAAAGTGTGGACCTCTTGATAATCACAACAGAATAATTTTATGCGTGACTGAACATACTTAATATGCAATTTTCTAATTTTCTGAACTGAAGTAATTTTTTATGGATTCACAGTCTCATAGAAGAGCAGTAATAACTCCAAAATCTCTTGGGTTTTTTGATCTCTGTATGCATTAGTACTTCAAAACAGAGCTAAAGTAAATCTTGTTTGCAAATTAAATTTCAGTAAATGACATGAACATCCACACAAACAAGCTTTCACAGAATAAAAACAGGGCTAAATTATGTTCCAAGTAGCCCTCAATTTCTCAATAGTAGGAGAGTTGAGCATCATTTATTCTAGTTTGTATTATTGAAGTGGTTTTGTGAACGCAGGCATGCAGAAGAAAAATTCCATCTATTTTCTTCTCAGTGAAGAACATCCAGAAAAAAATTCAGGAACATTATCTGCCTCATTCGGAATATGCTTTGTGACCACTACGTGAGATAAGAACACCTTCATCCATCTTCTCTAGCTTTATTGTGCATTAATTTTACCAGCAGACAATCTCTTTCTGTCCATCATCTCACAGTATTCTTGGCTTTAAGTCCTGAAGGTGTGAAGTGAATAAAGCTAGAAGAGTTGTGAACAGACTGTCACCTGCACTGACAGAATTTACAGCCAGTCACTGTGGGAGGCTTAGCATGGAAGACAAGAGAACAGCCAGTTAGGACCAATAGAAGCTTTTACAAATTCAGTTATGACTAAAAAAGTGGAGGTACCTCAGTACCTCTTAAAAGGTTTTAGTCACAATAAAATTTTCAATTTATCTAAGAATTTAAAAAAAAATAATTTTTTTTGACCAGGAAACTCATGGACTCTTTTAACATATTCTTGTGGCTTCCTGACAAACCCACCGAATACTAGCTGTAGAGTAATGAGAACAATACTCTCACATTGTACCTTGCTTGAAAGATGTCCAGAAAAACTTGAATAAAACCCTGTGCAGATACAACCCTCTGCATCACTCTATTGTAACATTCACTATACTAGTCAACCAAATATGTGATTAAGTATTTGTGAAATTTGATCTTACTGTTCCGAAAAAAGCAGACTCACAGATTTCCTTATCCGATTAATACAGCACACTTAGTGCATGGTCCCGATTCAGCAATTTCCCTGAAAGTAATGAAACTGTGCCTTTTTCAGACACAGCTAAGAGTATATCCTATGAAAGTACAGCACCATTGGCCTAAACCCTCAAATCACTTAGCCATGTTTTATATGAAATGCAGTTTTCAAACAATACTTTAGTAATGCCCGAGTTAAATATTCCCAGTATGTACAGACTTGTTAACAAGAAAGAAGGTCCAGTGCTGGAATAACACAATTATCTATGCAATAGGTATTTCCAATTTAACCAAAAGGAATTTTGCACATATTGAGATAGCAGCTCTTTCATCTGTTCTACAGATTTCTTCCCGGCATAAACTGAAAGCTCAATTTAACCCTGTGTTACAGATGTTACACAAATTCTGTATTCACATTTAAGAGATCCTTACCTGCTCAAAGAACAGGTAATTCTACCTAATATGTAAAGGAAAAGCCACTGCATATGTACAAACATTGCCTTTCCTTCTAATTTCGTTGAACTACTAAGGTTTATTTCCTAGTTAATGTTATCCCCTTTATCTTCAGGGACATTCCACATGTTAGAAGTCTGAATACTTTTATGATCTGTGCCTAGCAGTCACTCATCCATCCTCCTACCTTGAGCACTGAATGCAGCATTGTTTGGGTTTGTTAGCTCTCCAGCAGTGGATCTGCTGAGGCGGGGCAGGGCTGCCCCAGAGCCGGGGAGACCTGGGGCAAGGCCGAGGGATCTGGCAGCTCCCATTGTCATGGGAGACTCCCTTCTGAAAGGAACATAAGGTCCAACATGCAGACCGGACCCACTCCTTAGGGAGGTCTGCTGCCTCCCTGGTGCCAGGGTTAAAGATGTGAAGAGGAGGCAACCTGGGAAATCCTGGCACGGCCCTCAGATTACTATCCACTGGTGGTTTTTCAGGTAGGCAGTGATGATGCTGCAATAAGAAGTCTGTGGGCAATCAAGAGAGACTTCAGGGCCCTGGGACACATGGTTAAGGGATCAGAAGCACAAGTACTGTTCTCCTGTCCCATCTGTTGCAGGGGATGATGATGGAAGAAACACAAAGAGCCAGCAGATAAATACCTGGCTCCAAGCCTGGTGTCACAGGCAGAATTTTAGGGTTTTTGATCACGGCTTGGTCTACACAACACCAGGCCTGCTAGCGATAGACAGGGAAGTCCTGTTGCAAAGGGGGAAACGATCTTTGCACAAGAGCTAGCAGGGCTCACTGAAAGAGCTTTAAACTAGACCTGAAGGGGGAAGGCGATGATATCAGGCTTGCTAGAGATAAGCCTGAGGGAGGCCCATCAATGTTTGAGGGACAGTGTGCACGCAGGGCCCTTCAGACCACTGACTCTGTGGAGGTAGGAAACGGAAACCCTTGCGGCAGCAAAGACACAACAGTTATTGATGTGCTTGATACCATGGAAGCACCCAAGAAAGGTCACGTAGGAATTGGGGCTTCTCCCCCCAAAAAGGTGGCAGGATCAATAGCTTGACTGAAGCCCATCTACACCAATGCATGCAGCACAGGCAACAAACAGGAAGGGCTGGAAGCCATTGTGCAGCAGGAAAACTATGACACAGTTGCCATCATGGAAACATGGTGGGATGAGCCGCACAACTGGAGTGCTGCAACGGATGGCTACAAACTCTTCAGAAGAGACAGGCAAGGAAGGAGAGGTGGTGTGGTAGCCCTCTACGTTAGCGACTGTTTTGAATGTTTAGAGCTTAAAGATGGTGATGATAGGGTTGCGTGTCTATGGGTAAGAATAACAAGGCAGATATCATGGTGGGAGTCTGTTACAGACCACCCAACCAGGATGAGGAGGCAGACGAAATACTCTATAAGCAGCTGGGAGAAGCCTCACAATCGCTAGCTCTTGTTCTCATGGGGCACTTCAACTTACCAGATGTCTGCTGGACATACAACACAGCAGAGAGGAAACAGTCTATGAGGTTCCTCGAGTGTGTAGAAGAGAACTTCCTAGCACAGCTGGTGATGGAGCCAACTAGGGAAGGTGCCCCACTGGACCTGTTGTTTGCAATCAGAGAAGGACTTGGGGGTGATGTGATGGTAGGAGGCTGTCTTGGGCACAGTGAACATGAGATGATAAAGTTTTTGATTCTCAGAGAAATAAGGAGAGGGGTCAGCAGAACTGCCACACTAGACTTCCAGAGGGCAGGCTTTGGCCCGTTTAGGAGCCTAGTCGACAGAGTTCCTTGGGAGGCAGTCCTCAAGGGCAGGAGTCCAGGAAGGCTGGACATTCTTCAAGAAGGAAATCTTTGAAGGCTCAGGAGCAGGCTGTCCCCAAGTGCTAAAAGACAAGCTGGCGAGAAAGACAGTTGGCCTGGCTGAACAGAGAGCTTTGGTTGGAACTCAGGAAAAAGAGGAGAATCTGTGGCCTTTGAATGAAGGGGCAGGAAGCTCAGGAGGATGTCTATATGGATGTCATGAGGTTATGCAGGGAGAAAAATAGAAGGGCCAAAGTTCAGCTAGAACTTAAGCTGGCTACTACCATAAAAGACAAGAAAAAGTATTTCTATAAATACATTAGCAACAAAAGGAGGGGTAAAGAGAATCTCCATCCTCTACTGGATGCTGGGGGAAACAATAGTGACAAAAGATGAGGAAAAGGCTGAGGTACTTAATGACTTCTTTACCTCAGCCTTTAATATTTATTAAAGACCAGTTGTTCTACAGGTACCCAGCCCCCTGAGCTGGAAGACTGGGAGGAGCAGTACAAAGCCCTCAATCTAAGAGGAAATGGTTAGCGGCCTGCTATACCACCTAGACATACACATCCTAGATGGGATCCGCCCAAGGGTACTGAGGGAGCTGGTGGAAGTACTTGCCAGGCTGCCTTCCATCATTTACCAGCAGTCCTGGTTAACAGGCGAGGGCCCAGTTGACTGGAGGTTAGCAAATGTGACGTCCATCTACAAGAAGGGCCAGAAGGAAGATCTGGGAAACTCCAGGTCTGTCAGTCTGACCTCAGTGCTGGGGAAGGTTATGGAGCAGATCATCACACAGTGCTCACAGGACAACCAGATGGTCAGGCCCAGTCAGCATGCGTTTATGAAAGGCAGGTCCTGCTTGACTAACCTGATCTCCTTCTATGACAAGGTGATACACTTGGACAAAGAAAAGGCTGTGGATCTACCTGGACTTTAGTAAAGCCTTTGACACTGTTTCCCACAGCATTCTCCTGGAGCAACTGGCTGCTCATGGCTTGGATGGGCATACTCTTACACACTCTGTGTTAAAAACTGACTGGATGGCCAAGCCCAAAGAGTGGTCGTAAATGGAGCTCAATCCAGCTGGCAGCTGGTCACAACTGGTGTTCCCCAGGGCTCAGTATTTGGGCCAGTTCTGTTTAATATCTTTATTGATGATCTGGATTAAGGGATTGAGTGCACCCTCATTAAGTTTGCAGATGACACCAAGTTGGGCAGGAGTGTTGGAAGGGCAACCAAGCTAGTAAAGGGTCTGGAGAACAAGTCTTAAGAGTAGCAGCTGAGGGAACTGGGGTTGTTTAGTCTGGAGAAGAGGAGGCTGAGGGGAGACCTTATTGCTCTCTACGACTACCTGAAAGAAGGTTATAGTGAAGTGTGTGCTGGACTCTTCTCCCAACTATCAAGTGATAGGACAAGACGAAATGGCTTCAAGATGTGCCAGGGGAGGCTTAGATTGTACATTAGGAAAAATTTCTTCACTGAAAGGGTTGTCAAGCATTGGAACGGGCTGCCCAGGGGAGTGGTGGAGTCATCATCCCTGGAGGTATTTAAATGACATGTAGATGAGGCGCTTAGGGACATGGTTTAGTGGTGGACTTGGCAGTCTAGGTTAACAGTTGGACTCAATGATCTTAAAGGCTTTTTCCAACCTAAATGATTCTATGATTCTATTAATGGCTTCTCCTAACTCAGAAGAGAAAGAACAATTTTTTTTTTAATGCAGGTCTGGGATCTTTTAAAGCAATATTATTCTTTGTAAAGTAACACTGAAGCATGACTACAGGTATACATTTTTCCTCTTAATTTATTATGATGGATTGTATAACAAGAATTATGAAGAACACATACCAAATAAAATCCAAAGTAGATAACTGTATTTTCAAAGAACCAGCATCTTTGTCTTTTCTACAGTTTACATATGCAAAGATTTTTTATTCAAAGCAAAAACAGACTACAATTTCATCATCTTTGTAACGTGAAAGAGAAACAATACTCCATGGTAGGCTGTTTTCATCTTACAGGTAATATCTGAATTGAAGTAAGAATGCGGGGGGGGAAATCATGTCACTCTTGCATTTTTACTTTCTAAGACTGTAAAGAAAAGCTCTCATTAAACAGGAGTTTAACTGAGCATCCAGAGAAGGAAGAAAAAGCAAAATACTGAGACTGTTTGGGATCACTTCAGAATAAAGTTTTTAATAGCCGCCATCTAGATATTATCCCTATCTGTACCCTTTACTACAATTCCTCTGCAGCATATCAAGAAAGATTAGTGTCTATCTTAAAGATGCTAGATATGGGGAAGAGAGTTGAATGTGGAAAATGACTTGGCTTCCATTCACTTGAGATGTTAAGAAGGAAGATCAAGATCTAAATAGGGTCACAGGATGCCACATTGCTGTTTTTCCTGGTTAACAAATACAGAATAAACAAACAACAGTGAATGCACGATATGCCTAAACAACATCTTGCTTCAGGAACCACCTGACCTTCTTGCACCAGTGCTCTCATTATCCCCCACCCTCAGAGCTCCACCTCTCAAACATCCACACTGCTTTACCTTCCTTCTGGGAGCAGGACAGAAAAAGGGAGGATCACGTTTTAGGGTGACACTACACTACTTGATGATGTAATTAATGCCTTCTTTTCCATGACACATGCAGTTGTCAGCTCTGCAGTGCAGCTAAGAAACACACATACACAAGTCTTACATAACCTTCAAAGCTGTAAGCGCTACGCATTAGTACATACAGCTTCAAAAGAAAAAAACTGGCACTGAAATACAGTACCCTGAGATTTCAAGCACAGCAAAGCTACTTTCTCCATGATTTCCTAGTCTCTACCTGTAAACTGCACAGGGCTGGTGGGGCAAAGTAATATACATTAGCAAATGAACTGTCACACACTGGAGGACTTGTTCAAGATCCTGGACCAGTTTCAGCTTGTTTGTCCAGCCTTGAGAAAGATAGAATCATATACCTTTCAAGATACAAACTGCTCTATAATGTGCATTTTTACCACATTTCAACAAAATATGAGAGTGATGGTGAGCTGGAACATTCTCCTCTTCACACATAACCACACTGTAAGACAATAAAGAGAAACAAGCTGATGGGACTTACAGTTCCCAGTTTGTCATCTGCTCTGCCCCATCACAACATTGTCTTATACATACTGCATTAATTTTAAATTTCTAGAAGTGTGAACAACTCCTACAGATAAGAAGACATTTAAATGGCTTTCTGTTTAAAATGAAACGTTTTTTAATAAAAAAGAACAATGCTTGCCAATATATCATATCCAGCCCTTGATCGAAAATATAAGTTATTCAAAGAACTACTTCTTCCAGTCGTAGAAAATAAGTTAGACTACAAAATGTATTTTAAAGCAGCACACTGTACTCAAAATCCAACTAGGTTAGAAGTGTAAGTCTACTTGAAAGCATGGCCTCGAATATTACTATTAATATGGATAATCTTTAGAAGGTACTGTGTGTGACAGTGAAGTGTTACTAACCACTAAAGATTGAGCTAACTTGGTTGCAACTCAATTCCAGTACACATATATAACTTCATTAAATCTTCTGATCTAAGAAAGGATTTGTGTAACCCATAAAAAACCAGCTCTATTAAGAAATGCAGAGACAGAGAGCAGTAAGTGAAACAAGACAAATCAAAAGCCAAATTACGCCTATAATTTCATATTTAACTGTATCTCCTCTACCTCCACAGATAGAAGTGCAATGCTACAAAAAGTAGGCTAGAGCATTCAAGTTGGTTCAATAGCTTTCTGAATTCATAGTATAGATGTTCCACATAAAAACATTTTTATTCCACCGCATATTATCCTTAAAAGGGATTTATCCTAGTAGAATCATAGAATGGTTTGGACTGGAAGAGACCTTAAAGACCATCCAGTTCCAACCCCACTGCCATGGGCAGGGGCACCTCCCACTAGACCAGGTTGCTCAAGGCTCCATCCAACCTGGCCTTGAACAGTTCCAGGGATGGAGAACTACAGTAGTATCAGCATGTCTCTGCAGCTATTCTGATCAAAGCTTGTAAACCCCCCAGAATTCAATACCTAAATAAAAACAATCTCTGTCAGAAGACCACCTTTACCTGCCTTCCTGCTGGTGCTGAGGCTGTTTGCTGGGCTCACTAACCCTCAGGGCTTGCCCACACTGGGCTCTTCTCATAAAAGATGAAAGTTGTACCAAAGTTCTTTATGTTAAATATGCCTTCCTTATGAAAAAGACATAACCTGAAATTTTTATGTGGTACTTTTAAATTACTTTTTCTTGCTCTAGGATGCAGATACCGCAAAATCATCCACTCCAACGAGGACATTTCACCTTTATACACATCACAAGCTTTCATAATGATTTAACATGTACTGCTATGTGAATTAAACCTCAGTACAACTGATACAGCCTGAGTAAAACACTAGTACTTTTTCTTAAAACAAAAAATAATTTAAAAAAATCAGAAATACATGTTTATGAGTGCAAAGAAAACATCTTAAATGCTTCTATGAGCTCTGTGTCTGGCATAACAATAATTCTCCCTATAGTGTTTTTTTATATATCAAGGCTGTGATCTCCAAAGACCAACCACGTTAGAGGTAGCTCCATCTAGCAGAACCGGTTCCTAAAAATCACAGCATGTTCCCAGACTACTTGTTTAAAATCTCTCTGTACCACCCTCCAGCTCTCCCAGGAGCTACACCAGTGCTCAACAAGTGCCCCCGCCCCCCTACATTCCCAACCAGCAATCCCCAGCCTCTGCTCCCACTTCTCTTCCCTGAAAAGGCCACTTCTGAAGACTACTCTCTGTTCTTATGTATTCAATACAAAAGCCAGAGATAAGAAAACTTTACGTGTATTTTACTTCAAAAAAAGTACATTGCATTCTAATTTAAATTAAGCGGAGTTTTAAAGAATGGCATTACTTAAAACTAAATGCGGAATTATAATAAAGAAATATATAACCTTTTAATAATCCATTAAAATAACTTTAATCAGACAAATATTTAACAATACATGTTTGCTGCTCATATTTTAAAGACAGATGCAGTCATTAGTTGGGGAAATTACTGGTAAACAGAACTACACCATCCTCAAGCAATGAATCAGCTCTTGACAACTGAAAGTTCCTTCTGCAGATTTAAGAATATTTTCTTTATTTCAGAATAGTTTATATGTTTAAATTCAGTAACTATTTCACCTGAAATTTATAAAGTGCATAAAAGAAAAAAAAAAGTAATATCCTTTTCTATATCAAATCTTTGAATAAAAGTTAAGTATGACAGTGAAAACAGATCTCAATAGATCTTTTACAGTTCACTAATGGAAAATGCCAACTTTAGTAAGATCATGTTAATATCTAATATTAACATTAATTATTTAAAAATTTAACTTTTAATAAATCTTTGTCATATCTATTGAATTCTATTAATACCTTTTTAGTCAACTAATTTACAAGGATTAAAATACTGGTCTTTTGTGGTGTCTCTGAGGAACACATAAAGGTGTGATGAACCACATATTTACCATCACAGTATATAGCAAACTGACAGTAACAAAGTACAAAATTTAGGAGAATATGTTTCGTATACATTAAGTTCTTTAACTACTCCATTACATATATTGATTAATTATGCTCATCAATGCATTAAAAAACAAAGAAAGAACTCTACTTGGAAGTAAAACTGTCTCTCTGACCTAAAAACCTGCACTAGTGGGAAGACAACCACATATCTACCAGTCTTCGACTGCAACTGAAGCCGATAACCTCTTGCCTTAAGATGAGCAAAAGTAGGTGGATGAAGACACAAAGCACGTCACAGGTCTAAAGGTATTGCAAAGGCCTTCCACAGCGAGAAAGGAAATACAAAAACGTTCTTGAAAAGCTTGCTATTAAATCTAGTCACCTGCTACTCAGGCTTGTTTTCAATCATTTCTCAACATACGTGAAAAAGTTGCATAAGCTAAAAAAAAAAAAAGATACGATCCAAAAGGTAATCAAGCATCCCTCTACTCCATAGCACTAACCTGAGAAACAACAGCTGTTCACCAATAATGTCATGGAACAGCTCCTGTTTTCTGCTCTTTTTTATAAGAATATTTTCACATTAATCAACATATGCAGCCACTAGTTTTTTTAAAGTTACATGTTAAGGAATCTGGTGTGTGTGTATATACATGCACATATACAGACACACTTGCTGCTATTATTCTCTCAGGTCTTGGTTAAGTCCTGAAATACCATTTTGAAGAAGCCTCCAAAACAAATGAGGGACCAAACCATTAAGCTAGGTGCCAGTCACTGAAAGCCCATACGCTGGCTGTTTCCACTTTCTCTGCTTTTCCCTCCCTCTTTCTGTAAACCACACAAATGCTCTTCAATTCCTCATATTCTGTCTTCTCCACCTCTATTGGTTCCTTTATGATGTATTTTTGTAAGATGCTGCATATATTTTCTTTGTTGAAACTATTTTTCCACTTTCAATTTCTACTTTTTTGACTTTTCACTTTAGATTTTCTCTTTCCTATAAAAATCTCAAATACTTGATGGCTATCAATTTTATTTTTTCCTCTCCCTCAAGCACAACTCCTCCATGAATCTAGAGACAAGCTGAAAGACTTGACTGTTTTTCTACTCACCACCCTTACAAACCAAGCATATTTCATGTTTGAAGACGAGCCCTTAGGCAACTTGCATCAAAGAACCAACAACGTTTCAGCAAGTTCAACTTTCCCATAGCTTTTAGATCGCACTCAGTATTGATTTGAAAGTCAGAAACTATTCCTAAGACAAGGCAAATTCTTCTTTAGAAGCTTAAAAAAAATTTATACAGTCTTTAAACTTAATTTAGCTACATTATTTATTAGAAGTTATTTACTGAAGCATTATTAATAGATACGATCATGGAAGGAGTTAATGTAATTTAATTTTAAGTCACTACAAGACCTGTATGTTTGTATTATTATTTCAATTTGTATCTACAGAGAAAAAAAAAAATTTCTTCAGTTGCTATTGCCTTTGAGTAAAATGCTGAGTATTGACTAATGCAAAGGGGTAACCACGACTTCAGTAAAAAGAACAAAGCATATCACTCCCAGCCTCTTCAAGGAAGAGGCTGCTATCTTCTGCAAGAAGCAGCAAAACTGCTTGAATACTAGTAGAACAAGCTGCACTGCAAAATACTATGTCAAAGTATTTTAGAGTGGAAAAGACCTCTAGAAGTGACCTGGTACCACCACCAGGTCAATGCAGGACCAACTTCTAAGTTGGCCCACCGTGTTCAGTCATTCAGGTAAAGTCTTGGCCATCTCTAAGGATGGATATTGCACAACCTCTCCAGGCAGCCTGTTCTAACCACATTCACACTGAAAGTTTCTTTGCTAATTTCTCACCAAAATTTCCTTTACTGTGATTTGTGCCTGTTACCAGCCTAACTGCCTTACAGCTACCTGTAAATATTTGTAAACCTGTACTATAGACTTCAACTATACCCAAACTAGGCTATTTTTGTCTAAATAGATTGAGTTATTTCTTGCCAGTTAAAAATCGTATTTCCACAACAGGAAGAGGGACTGGTCTTGAGAATTTCCCTCTCCCAACTTAACTAATGCAACAAAGATTGAAGAATCCTTGATTTTTGTTTGCTTTGATGCTTCCAACCTTGAAATCTTTGCTGCAATGGCAATGCTTCAAACTAAGACCCATGCTCTTCCCCACTCCTGAAGTATGTGTGTGCATGCATACACACACACACAGACACAGAGTGAATCAAGCCAAACATCAGCGCTTAAAGCACATACCTAGAAGTTAGGAGACACTATTCTGAGCCCCTGCAGGCTAAAAAGATGAAAGCACTCAAATAACTTGGCAATTATACAGGAACACTTAACCAGTTTTGGAAGAAAAGCGTTTACAGTTCTGCAGGCTGTACTCAACGACACAGAAGCCTTCAGTGTGCTCATGGTAGCCTCCTAGACTGAACTCCACAGGAAACTCAAAAGGAAGAATGGCAGTTTTAAATATCTTTAACAAAGTGCAATTCTGCACAGATCCAGAGCAAGCACTTCTGTTCCATAAAAGCTTAGCTGTGAATGTGTGTGTGTTATGGTCCTTGAAAGAGCTTAAAAATGATCTTCGTTGCACTATTCTTCCTCGCACTATTCATTTAATTTGGGTATTAGTGTAGTTGACAGCTCATCCCTGGTCAATTCCAGGTAAGTATCTTCAGTGTCATTTATATTTACTGCTTAATAAACGTTTGGGTTATGTTTAAGGATACAGTCTTGTGCTCTGCTTAAATGCTTCCCCCCACCCAGGTTAGAAGCTGTAACAGTTCCCAAATACACCTTGGCACTTGATTACAGAAGGATAAATAGCAGCATGTGGGAAGAGGCAGGATCAAGTGGCTTGGAAGGTGCAGGCCCATTACACATCTGATGCAAGTCTGCTCTTAACCACTCCCTGTTTTAATGAGTTCACAGAATTCTTATTCTTAAAAGTAAATAGCTCAAATAATATCTCAAAATAAAATCAAGCACTAAGCAGTAATTGATTTAAGTATGGAAAGAGGATATAAATCCTTTTGTATTCAAGTACTAAAATGGCAGTACCAAATTAGTCTTGTCTATATCCCTTGAAACATACCGAAAGCTCTGTGTACTCAACTCAAACACCTGAGAGGTATACAGCTGGGAGAACAAGAAATCTTACACAGAGACCAACTAGGGATGTACATGCTTGAAGGACATGCAGATCACTACTGTTCATGTCCCAAACGTAGGAATGCAAGACCACTAATAGCCCAGATACCATTCTGCTATTCTGACACTTTTCTGAACAATCACAGAATCAGATCTGCCAGGTACAGTCACTAATAAGGAGTAAGGAAATATGAATAAAATGGATTTTCCCACAAAGTAGTTACAATCTTTATGCTTAAGCTTCAACTCCTGATAGACCATGAGATAGTCACATAGATCTGTTTCCAATACTGTTCTTAATTGAGCCCAATTTGAAGAGGAGTTAAAGACCTAATGGACTGGATTTCCAGAAGTTTTTGATAACTTGTGGCTGGAAAGACAACAGGTGTACAAATTATTATCCTCACTAAAGGAAAACCAGGCTATTGTGAACATCCCATAGCCTCACCTTAGCCCATCAAGTAGGCATAACAAATCTATTTAGATTAGATAAGCCACACTATCTCTTGGCCACTGGAAGCATCAGAAGGCAAGAGGAACTGCACACTGCAATTTCTTCAGTGAGTCAAGTTTAAAAGGGATCAAAGATGCACACATACAGGAAACTGAAATTCAGAAAGTCAAACCTTCAATTCTGCTACTCATATAACTTGCTCTACAGCGTACTATGCATTTCTGGTACTGTCTCTATTTAAGCATTTGCTAAAATATCTATAATCTATACTACAACAATATATGACCACTGTAATGTCCTTTTTAGGGAAATGTCTACATAGCATGTCAGGCAGAGAAGCCATTTGTCTGCAAAAGAACAAAAAACCCAACCCAGACCCCAAATGAAAAAAACCCCTACCCCAACCACTGGAATACACACGACTCAGTTACAGTAAAAAATACAACCTTATCTCAACTAGTACATATTTACCTTGAACATGGAGAATGATCAGCACATAGGCTCCAAGCAATTGCTCATAAACTCTCAATCGAGTCATTGTTCACTTTTAATCCTTCCTGTGCAAGATGACTGGCCCTTCTGCTTGACAAATGTTAAGCCTAATACAAGATTTGGTGCCTGACTGCAAAGATGCTTTGGTAACTTTTCCAACTTGGTTTCCTGAAAAACACAGTAAAACAAAGTGTTACAAAACTCCCTGCATTTCTGAAACAAGAAAAAACCATCAAGATTTTTCATCACACTGATCATACCACGTGACTGCAAAAAATAAACGTTAGGCATGTTTAGTATCCAAACAAATATCAGTGTTCTGAAATACACATTTTTGGTAACAACCCACAGGAATATTTTTACATTCCTATCAAAAATATTAGATGTGTTAACTCACTCGTCAAAGCCATATGTTTCAGACTCACAAACAGCTATCATAGCCAGTATTCAACAGATTAACACAGAAAAGTAAATCTGTTTGAAAACTATTTTCTTTACAGAAATTAAAATTTATACTTATTCTTTTTCTTCAAAATGAGACTCGATGGTGACTTCCCATAATACTGTAGGAAAAAAAGCAATACCATGTTAAGCCACCAGTTGAAAAATGCTTGCAGAGAAGCTTTATTGCAATAAAAACCCAGCCTCTCTGTGGGATGAAAGCTAAATTTGCATTAAAATAGTTACTTTAGTTACTAATTTACTTACAATGTTACTTTTGTCTTCTAGAATAGTACTAGGTCTTTAAAAAAAAAAAACCCAAACACAATCTCATTTAGCATTTGAATGAAGAAATTAATTTCTCACTACATCAACTATATTCCAGTCCCTCTTCCTGTAGACTACTACATCACATAGTGTTTTCTGGCAAAAAGAAAGTTAGCTCAGTTCACACCACCAATGAAGATTTATTATTAAATCTCTGTTAACTCCAATTCAAAATCCTGATATCCTTCTGGATTCCAGAGTTTTGTACAAAGTAATCCCTCCTGAAAAATTATGCTACTATATGCACACGCCACTTGCTCCAAAAATAAAATATAACTCTACTCATTCAGTGGATGAACACTTAGCTAAGACAGACAAATGAGTAAGAAGCTACTTTTTCAGACTGCAGTAGTTGTGGTCACGTTCTGCTTAAGGAACTTTCTACAGCAATTCACAAGGGAAGCATAATTGGGCCTCAAAGGACTAAAAAGGAGCTCGAACACCTAAATAGTTAATCGCAACAAAAGCGATGTCACACAAAGACGAACAGAGGGCTGATTTTGCCTTTCTTGCTTGCTGGGCTTGACCCTCCGACCCCTGTCAGCCTGGCGCTGCTCATGAATGCCAAAACTGGTGTTCGCTCAGGGATGGGCTGCAATTACTGCTGGTGGCCGCTTCCACCATCAATAACTCAATCTGTCTGTCGGTGAGACCCAAGAACTTTTCATTTTAATTAGTGCTTCAGAGGCATTTAACATGGAGGCAAATTAGCGGCCGAGCCGGGAGGTGTCCGTCACTTTTAATTTCAGCGGGGCCGGGGCAGGCCGCCCCGACCCCTGGCCTACTTTTCACACTTCTCTGACTTCTCTCTAATGAAGCGACAAAGCGCCTCCACACTGGAGGAAGCTAGGGGCGAGCACTGGCCTGGGCGCCACTCCCCAAACACCGCAGCGGGCCCGGCATTTGCCGTGATTACAGCCAGGTGACAGCGGGATGGACTCGGGACAAGACACTTTGCGGATGTCCAAAGCACTAGTAACTTCAAAATGCCAACTTCCCGGCGAGGCAGAGGTAAAAGCAGTATGGTAACAAAAATACTCACTCCCTTTAGTGCTTCCTAAGCACAAGAAAAGGGACCAATTCTGACAGCTGACAGGGAACGTCCTTCTAGCTATAAAAACATCAGGCCAGCAACATAAGTCTGTAAGTATTATTGCTTTATTCCATGTTTCAACTGCAATGAACTTCAGTCCTTAATAAAACACGTGGAAGATGAAAACTGCCAACAGCTTGTATGTAGTAAAACAACACTGTACTACAGAGTAGTACATTATTAAAACATCAAGAAGAAATGGGAAAAAAAAAAAAATTAATGCAACTCACTTCCAATTTCATGGTGATCTTATTCAGTGAGACAATTTAAGGCAGTTTTCAAAAATGTTGTCCAAGCCTATTCAAGAATATAACACTCTCCACTTAGAACCAGTATTTTGTACCTGAATCTTCCTTTCATTAAATATTTCACTTTTCACAGATACATATTAAAATGTAAATATGAATAAAAATTTACATTAAAACATGTAATAAAACCATACCAACAAGTTCTGTTAAAATTCCTCATTTAAAAAAATATTCTAATTTGGAAATGCTTATCAGCATTTAAAAGAATACCTCACAAATGGAAAGTAAAACCCAGCAGGGCTGCAATTTTCTTCCTCTGAAACACACGTATGACACCTTAACATTATTACTCGAGTTATCTTTCTGTTGCTGCTACTGTCAGTGCCAAGGTTGCCCTTAGCCACGCAAGCCCCACAGCTGGCTGCAGGGCTTGGGCAGACAAGCCCCGATGAGCTCGCTGTGCCCACAGCACTACTGGCAACATTTCACCACTGGGCAAGTGAGCTTAAAGCACTGGTGAAAAAACTAGCGATTTACAATAAAATGTCCCAATACTAACTACATGAACTGCAGGGTGGACACATGTCCTTTTCTACCACCCACACTACAGAAGCAACAAAGCTGTGGCAAAAACATGATGTGGATGGGTTGAGGCAATTTTTCAGTCACCCAGTAAAATTCAGCAGAGCTTTCCGGCCACAGCTATCAGAAGAGATTCCAGGCATCTTTTTACCCATCTTCTGAACGGTTCTTCCTTTTTCTCATGTAAGTTTCTGAGCTAAACAAAGACAATTAAGTCCCTAATAGCATTAATAGCCTACATCGCTCTTTCACAGAAACGAAAACTGAACACATTTAATTCTTAAAATCACCTGGCACTCCAATATAGCTATGCAGTTTAACAGCTTAAAAAAAAAAAAAAAGTTTTAAAAAACCTACTTGTTCTGGTGCTTCTAACAACCACCACACCCCAAAATGATGTAGTTATGACCTTTGTAAGAGAGTATCTTTCATTATAAACAAAACAAAGCACAACAACAAAAAAAATAATTTGACAAAATTGAAGAGGCCACAGTGACACCTTTTCTGAGCCACTTCTGGACTCCCACTAAAGAGGAAGACTGGCAGCCCAGCTAATGCACACTATCTAAAGTGAGCAACAGCTGGAATTTCTCCAAAACCAGCCTACTACTAACAGTGTAGAATGGCACAACTAAATGACTACTTCAAATGTTTTAAAGCACCAATTAACACCTGGAATGCTACTCTGCCAAAGTCATGCTGAAGCAATTAAAACCTGTAAGCTAACCAGTTGATTTCAAAGTCCTTAATTTTTTTTTTTTTTTTTAAATATACCGTAGCCATGAAGAAGCATTCAACCATAATCTGTTATGAAGTAATTTAGTCATCAAATGTAACACTCCATTTGTCTACAGTGTAATTTATTATCCTTCCTAAAAATAGTTTATTGAAGAAAATGCTTTTGTTATTAAAACTGGGGGGGCGGGGGGCAAGAATGATGTTCTAAGCTGGAATTCAGCTGTGAATTCATGGCACTATCACAGCAGTCTAGCCCTACACTCTGTATGACTGTGAAGCTCAAGTGTGCAAGACTTGTCATATGGTCCAAAACAATTCTGAAAGCAGGGAGTTCAGTCGTAACTGTTCTTTAGATGTGGCTCTGTAATATTCTTTAACAGCATGATCCCCAAACCAAATGAGCTGCACTGTCCCAAATTTCAATAAAGAATGATAGTGCTGAACGTAACAACAAAGACAGTATTGTAAAAGGGAACACATGAAAAAAGAAATGTCAATCTTGGACATCACAAGAATTAGAACATTAAATCCACTTCAACATACAAGATGTTTCAATACATTTGCAGCAGTACATATAATACCAAGTAAATGCATTTACAAAGCAAAACCAAAAAATATTAAAAGTTTCTCCTATGTGTAATGGGAGTAAGAAATTACTTTGGTAACCATAAGCATACTACCTCAAACACATGTACAGTTTTGAATGCAACTTCAAGGTGGAACAGAATGCCAGAGACAGATTAGACTGTCAGTCTAAGCCAGTATGCAACAACAACTTTACTACTAGAGCTTAAAAAAACCCAATATGGTGACACAAAGAAAATAATTAATTTGGATGAAGAAAAGAGGGATAGTAGGAACAGTAAGGAATTCATGACAAGTAGTTTCAAGAACAGAGGTTACTAGTGTAGTTCAAATGACATTCAAGGACCTTGATTCTTGAATTGGCTTGATTCAAGAATATGTACCCTTTTCATGAATAAACTAAGCACAGAAAGTAAAACTTTGATAAATCCTGCTGACAAACATGAATTGTCAATTCAGTTGAGTGTTATTTTTATGCAGGAAGATCCGGATCACATGAAGAACTGAAGTAACAGAAATGGAATTAAATACAACAGCATGAAATTGGGTAAGTTACACATATTGCGAACTCTGAAGAATTTCTCCTTCGCACAGATAATTCATGCACAAGAGACAGCTACGTCCAAATACTCAAGTACATTAACCGACTACAGAACATCAGAGACACCCATGTGATGTTGCTAGGATTTCCTAGGGAAATTTCCCAGGGGAAACTGTAAACCATGGACAGCATAGAGGCAACATGATTGATAAATTCAGCCCGTGCCAAGAAGGACTGATAATACTACCTGGAGAACAGTAAAGCCCTATGAATTGAGACAAAAAGAAAAGAAAAATATTAATACAGTGGAAGTTAGCAAGGAAATGATTACTTTTTGAAAATGTAACATATGAATAAACACAAGGAAAGAAACACAGATATTCAACATGAAGAAAATTACTGGTTCAACAAGTAGGTATGGATTAGCCATTAAAATTTATTCAGATCAGAAACTAGAAGACAATTCCTAACCACTGGTTAGAAGGTTCTAGGGCAGATTTTCAAACTAAATAGAGTCTAAAAACTTCATTAGTCTTTAGTTTAGAAAGGCCACCATCCCATGCAGCTGCAGGTGACAGGACAGGAGCAGACTCTGATCCAGGTGAGCCCTCACAACTCCAGTTTGTAATTAATAATACAAAAAAAGCTATAGTTAACTTCATCTTATTCAAATAGTCAAATTTAACCAATTCCACAACAAGAAGAAAGTTTAAATAAAAGTTTCAGATTCTATACTACGTAATTCTGTCAAATACTTGCACAAGCCTACTTTTAAAACATGTTCCTATTATTTTATTGCAAGGGATGCCTACACAAATTGTAGAAAAGTGTCATACTGAAACAGCTGAACTAGCCATGCTAAGTACTGTTATATATACTAAGTTAAAAACACAGGTAAATCTACCACCAAAATCTATGAAGAAATAATGCAGCTCATGAAGATGACTGCTGGCTATTGCAAACTAGTTGGTTGCACGGCCATCAACAAAAATTACTTCAAGTAAGGCCCTATTTGTTTAGACACTAATCTGTGCAAACTCACAAAAAATAATTCCATTAAACTGCAGATTGTATTAGAATTATTTAGAACTGTTAGTGACTGCACAAATTTTAAAGCCGAAAGATTGTGTAAATTATTTCAATGTTCTTTTTCCCCCTCTACAAACTGCAACAAATTCTGAAATGTTAAATGAAGCATGGTTTTGTGCGTGTGTGTATTATACAGTTCTCAAAAGACTGAAATGAAAAACATATAGGAGATTTATTTGTAGGACATTCATAACACACCTACTGTAATGGTGGGTTTGTTAATTTAAAACCCACAAGCCCCTAACAACTGCTTTCTGCAGCAAGAGAGTTCACAGTCTTAGAAAAGGACTTATTTTTGAGCAGCTGGAAGGAAAGTCAGCAAAATCCACCCTGGACGCTCCAACAGAAATCTTATGAAAGGAGTATTTCACACAGTTTGCAAGTATCAAATGCACGTACGTTACTGCAGAATCTAGAAGCCAAACTACTAAATTATGATATAGCTGTCTGCTTCATAAACAAAGTTGTTAACCATGAAGAAATTAAAGCCTAGCTGCTTTTTGCCATGCCCAGCACAATTAGGTAATTGGGGACGCCATTTATTGGACTCCTGAATGCCCATCTTACTGTTACTCTGGAATCCAATTAACTAACTGCTACAAAGTTTCTGCCATTAACAGTAATGAAATTCAGTAAAATTATTTCCCCAGTGCCATTAGGTATTCAGACATATCCTAGTGTATTATAAACATGACACATTCTCTTATTTGAGCATATTTAGATAGGATTTTGCTACACAATTTTTATTCATCTTCACCCATTTCCTCTCTTTCAACTCCATCACTTTGGTGATTACCTGGCTGAGAGCTTCTCCCTTAAGACAACTGGCAAATGAACATACATGCGCCTTCTACGATAAATGACATCAACTTTTGCTATTCTACCCAGAAGCTATCATTCTTAATTTTTTTTATTATCTTTTTATCATTTTTGCTAGTTCCTTACTGTCATTGCAGTCAATGTGAATGAGCAGAAAAGTCTCCACATGTAATACATTCCATCTCAAAATCTAACAAATCCAAACCAGGAATGTAACTTAAACCTTTGAAATTTTGTTTGCAAAAAAATTACTTAAAGAAAGCTTTTCATTCACTAAACATAAACAGCAAGAGAAAAAGACATTAAAATTGTTACAAATTTCACACGTCACTATTGAAAATATTATGGTCATACTATACTGCCTAAAAGACATACCACATATTTTGGCTCTGAATTACAGTTATTCTATACAAACAATATACCTAGGGTGAGGAAGGGAAAAAGCAGGGCCTCTGCTCACTTTTTGAAAAGTGAACAACGGACCCTAAAATCAGTACCAGTGACTTTAAAAGTACAAATGCTTTCATAGGAAGGGTTTCTAAAGTGCAGCATCTCTTTGAGCACTATAAAGAAGACTAATGAATGTTTTCACAACCTTACAGTAATTTTTTCATAATGTAAGGACAATTGTTCATTAATCTATGTCAAAAAAAATCCCAAACCAAAAAAACCTGACAGGGTAAGCTTTTATTGTACTTAGATTCCATGGTCTTAGCTGGTTTCTATTACACCTACAACCTTTGCCCAATCTAGAAAAAGAAATTTACAACTACTTTTAGTCTCCAAAGCAAAGGTGATTATGCAAATTCCGGGACTCATGAAGAGTTCTCCAGAATCTGGGTTTTTATTTGGTGGTTACAAAGCATATTCTTCATTTCATGGTGCCCGAATAAAACAGCCTTTTTCTGGTTACTGAATTTAATCAGTAACAAAGTATGCTATACAAACCCACGCTTTTACCCGATGTCACTGACATGGGTTTCTCCTACAAGAGAAGGAGCAAGAAACGGAAAACCAGAAGTCCCCCAATGCAGTCCTTAGGCCAGCCTGCAGCTCCAGCTTCCAGCACACTTCCCAGTCTGAAAATCTTGCCCGCATGAGGGTAGCGTAAGCTAATTTCTGAGTAGGGGCACGCTGCTAAAATCTACATCTCTCACGCAGAACACTGTTTAGAAAAAGTGGTTATTATTTAAGAAACAGATCACTTCAATTTCAATGTTGGTATAAAGAAGAAAATAGCAACAAAGCTGGGACAATTCAATGGGGATTTTTGCTTTGGGTGGTCAGTTTGCATTTTTGCCCTTTTTTTTTTTTTTAAACACGAAAAATAGACTGCAACTACTGCTCTCCCCTTTTCCCTCACTTTCACCCTTAATTCTTGTTTTCTAGGTAGTAAGGTTTTTCCAAGTCTTATGGCTAGCTGCCAGCTCCATAAAGTAAGATGGAGCTCTCCCCTCTGCTCGGGCCCCTCCCCTGAGCAGCCCTAGGCGCCCTGCCTGACATGCTTTTCAAGGCGTGCTAGACTGCAGAGCAGACTTTCTGGCTCCACTTCCATTGTTTGCACGGCTGCTTTGCTCCTTATCCAGAGCGTGGATTAGCATAAGAATACTGTCTTCCCCCTCTCTGCAAGCCAGCTCCCCTCCAGAAGACCTCTACCCCTTAAGAATAAATACGGTGTTGGGTTTCTTTTTTTCAGATTTTCTCTTTAAATTCTCTTTTCCTATTCAAGACTCGTAAAAACCAATAAAATAAATAAAATGCTAAACAAGCAAGGCTGACAAGGCTCAGAAATACCGGATTGGATAGATTAGTAATCACCAAAGTCAAAAGAGTCAACTTGATAATGCTATTCACGGAGCCTTCACTCCTCACACGGACATTGTGGGTATGATTTTAGTTGTTAAATGAAGTACTTTTCAAACAGACCAGAGAATAAGGAAGTTCTAGGAAAAAGTAACAGAAGGGAGACTTTAACTTCCCCCCTCTTCCTTTTTTATTTACCCCTGGAAGATGCAGTTTCAAACTACTGAGAACAGACAGAAAGCATTACTTCTCAACACATCCCCCAGCCAAAACCAAAACCCAACCCCCTCCAAACCGCTAGTAGCGATGCCTTAAACAAGGGAATGGCTGCCGCCTACTTACATAACTGCAAATCCTTTCGCTCTGGCATCTGACCAGGACACTATGGTGTCCCTTGTAAAGCAAGTAACATGACCTAGTATAATGATATTTGGAAAGTCATGGCAGTCAGGTGAAGTCCCTGGTGACTGGAAAAAGGGGAACATTGTACCCATTTTTAGAAAGGAGGACCTTGGGAACTACCAACCCGCCAGCTTCCCCTCTGTGCCTGGGAAGATCATGGAACAGATCCTCCTAGAAGCTGTGCTAAGGCACATGGAGGACAGGGAGGTGATTGGGGACAGCCAGCACGGCTTCACCAAGGGCAAGGCCTGCCTGACCAATCTAGTGGCCTTCTACGATGGAGTTACTGTATCAGTGGACAAGGGAAGAGCCACAGATGTCATCTATCTGGACTCCTGTAAGGCCTTTGACATGGTCCCCCACAACATCCTCCTCTCTATACTGGAAAGCTATGGATTTGATGGATGGACTGTTCACTGGATGAGGAATTCGTTGGACGGTCGCATCCAGAGGGCAGTGGACAACGGCTCAATGTCCAGATGGAGATCTGTGCCAAGTGGTGTCCCTCAGGGATCCATACTGGGACCAGTACTGTTTAACATCTTCATCAGTGACACAGATGGTGGGATCAAATGCATCCTCAGAGCAAGTTTACAGATGACACCAAGCTGAGTGGTGTGGTTGACACCTGAGGGATGAGTTGCCATCCAGAGAGACCTGGACAAGATTGAGAAGTGGGGCCATGTGAATGTCATGTGGTTCAACAAGGCCAAGTGTAAGATCCTTCACCTGGGTTGGGGCAACCCCCGGTATCAATACAGGCTGGAGGATGAAGGGATTGAGAGCAGCCCTGCTGAGAAGGACTTGAGGGTGCTGGTGGATAAAAAGCTGGACGTGAGCCGGTAATGCGCGCTCACAGCCCAGAATGCCAACCATATCCTGGGCTGCATCAAGAGCAGTGTGGCCAGCAGATCGAGGGAGGTGATTCTCCCCCTCTACTCCACTCTGGTGAGACCCCACCTGCGGTGCTGCATCCAGCTCTGGGGCCCCCAGCACAAGAAAGCATGGAGCTGTTCGAGCAGGTCCAGAGAAGGGCCACAAAGATGATCAGGGAACTGGAGCACCTCTCCTGTGAGGACAGAGTTGGGATTGTTCAGCCTGGAGAAGAGAAGGCTCCGGGAGACCTTATTGTGGCCTTCCAGTATGTAAAAAAGGAGACCCATAAGAAAGATAGGGGCAATCTTTTTAGCAGGGCCTGTTGCGATAGGACATGCAGTAATGCTTTTAAACTAAAAGAGCGTAGATTTAGACCTGATATAAGGAAGATTTTTTTTTTTTTACAATGAAGGTGGTGAAACACTGGCACAGGCTGCCCAGAGAGATGGTAGAAGCCCCATCCCTGGAAATATTCAAGGCCAGGTTGGACGGGGCTCTGAGCAACCAGCTCTAAAGATGTCCCTGCTCACTGCAGGGGGATTGGACTAGATGATTTTTAAAGCTCCCTTCCAACCCAAACTATTCTATGATTTAAAAAGGCCAACAGAAGAGCATTTCACAAGAAGCAAACTGCTTGCCCTGAAAATGCTTAAAACTGTCAACATGGGATGTATGTTTTTGTTCCACCCATAAGATAACTGCTGTCCAAATTAATTCATACATCAATTGGTGAACAAGAGAAAAAACGCACTTGCAAATGTTACTTCATAAATAAGCCACATAATTTAAAAATCAAATTCAGCACTCCTTATTGCAACGGGCAAGAGAAAAGCTTTCTTTAACAGTATTTGCTCAATACGTACAAACAGGAGAGACAGGACTGCAAGTTCAATTTCATCACGATTTGCTAATACAAAACACTGCTTGGTAAGGTAAGCCTTAATCCTCATTTTCCTTACCTGCTTACCATGCCCACAGAAGCAACATACTCTACTGACAGGAGAAATTCTTAGTCTAGCTGTTCTCACAAATTCCTGTAAATAACAAAGATATTCTCAAAGGAGCAACTTCCATCAGTCTTCCAAAGAGGCCATTTGATAGCTGGACAAGCCAAATAAACATAGTAGTAGATGCATTTTACACACCTCTAAAACATGGATGTGGCAGAGGGAAATTATTCTTTAAAGTGTTCTTACTACAGAAACAAAATTTAAGATATATACTTTGCAAATTACATTTAACTGTTAAGTTTGTTCGTTTTAGTTATACTGCCCTTCTAACTTTAAAATGCTGAAATGCGCCCTTTCAACCTCTCTTATGATTCTTTGGAATTATATGAATAGTCAGCTAACAGCTCTCCTGTCATCTGTGAGCCTCAACACTCAGCCTAGAAACTCATGTTGGGATATTTTTATGAGGTTACAAGCTCCAGACATAAAGCAAGAGGAGGTTACCACCTCCACAGCAAGGGCAAGAAAAGTGAGCAAGTATTGTCCGTAGCAAGTCTAGCATAGTCTAAACCAGAATCAATGGCAGTTTAAATTAATATGCTGGGCTCTGAACAGCTGTGGCTGATGAGCTGGTGCTTCCTTGATACTGCCACAGAGGCCCTGACCTCCAGCAAAAGAGCAAAGTGCACAGCTAGGGGTAGGAACCTCACAAGCTGTCTCACCAGTAACTCCCAGATCTTTCAAGGAGAACCCCGATACACACAAGTAGGTTAACAAACCTTCAATAGGCCCAAGCAGAAAAAAGGAAAAAGAAAAGAAAAAATACGGGAAAAAAAGAAAACCTCAAATCCATCAGCAAGCAAATATGTTGTAATTACACTATTCATTACCTTACATAGAACCTGCAAAGTATTCAGTTATTCTCAATATCATAGAGGGATAAATGCTTATGTATGAAGCACGAGACACTCATGAACTGAGCTATTTCACAAATACTGGAGATATTAGAAGGCTATATTAAGAATGTGCTTCCACGGTACAGGTAATCTAAAATGAGTTCTACGCTGCATTCAGTTTCTACTTTCATCCGCGATACTTAATTTTTAATTGTGAAGTATGTAAAAAAGTATTGCTCTGCAAAAAAATTCCAGGACTCTAGATGCATGTGTCTGAGCTTATCTTGGACTGTCAATATTCTGCAAGTTTTGCTGAGATGAAAATACATTTTAATACAAACTGAAGTTAAACTCTTAAGTGCATTGTGGATCCACCTTGTTAAATAACTACAGAAACAACATGGCATGCACATGTACACAAACTACTCCTCTTAAGTTTAAACAATGTACTTTCACCAAATATATCTTCAAAGACATTTCTAAATCCAAACCCAGTAAACTTTCAATAAGTAGACAGAGTTCAAAGGTAATGTTTATACTTCAACAGTTATAGTTCCTGTTTCCCTGCACTGAAGTGCTAAAGCAATACCATTATTTTTTTTTCACGCAAAATTAAAAAACAAATGTACACACAAGAAGCAAGACTAAAAAGCTCAATGAGATCAAAGTACTTAAATTTAGAGTTTAGTAGTTTTATTGGTGGTATCTCTTGCATCAGGATTCAAGCAATTACACAACTTCTTAGTGCAAAAAGGTTATTTTAAATATACTAACAAAGAAAAGTTTTTCAACAACTGTTGTACAGTAAAGCTAAGAATTGCAAAACATCAACATGTAAGGTAGCAGTTTGTTTGTAGATTAAATGAAACTTCACATTCAGCTAATAAAATCATTAATTTTTTTCATTCAAATCTTTTCTCTCCATACTGTAAGAAAGCAACTGGACTAAGACCAAAGGAAACTAAGGTGGTACAGAGATTATACCATGTATTCCTTCTACTATCCATTTCACTCACTTTCCTACTTTTTCTCTTTGACTTTTGTGGTATGTGTCTTACACTACCCATACTCAGTAGTACAGGAATTATTTGGATACCCATTTTTTACTGCAAATATTTCCCTCATTACTCCATCGTTCTTGAAGGTATCTCCTCTGATGTCTCAACAGATCCTTATGCTAAAAATCTTAAAAGTAAATCCATCTGCATCCTAGGTCACCTCGTCATTAACTGTGGGAATTCAATTACTCCCCAATCATTCACAATGACATTCTTATAACCATCTCATTCTGCCTTTTCTTACATTACTTCTGTCAAAGCCGTTATTGCATCTAAAAGTCATTTATTCCTTCCACATCTCCCCTATGTTTCATCATTCTTCAGCCTACACTAATCACCTCCAATAGGACAGAATTAAGGCTGACTGAAATTAAATCTGTGAAGGAAAAATTGAGGGTTACAGGAATACCACAGATTCCACAACAAGTTTGTGTTGTGAGTATAAAGAATTCGAATTCTTTAGGAGAATAAAGAATTACTTTTGGCAGAAAGAAAGGGGACAAAGAAGTTGTTATTGAACCTTCTCTATCAAATGCTGTACAGCATCCTGTAATGGCCAATCCTCTGTCACATCCTGAGTATTTTTTCCATTCCCTTTTTTCTTTGAGATTTTTCACACATTTGAGTTAAGAACTGAACTGAAACAAAACCAGCAGGTGAAATACTGTAGTATAAATATAGCTCTACTCAAGGGGCAGATTAGTCTATCATTCCTATGCCCTGACCTTAAGAGCAGTCAGGAGGAAGTACTTAGGGCAAGACTATAAAACCCAGAGAACAATTAGGATGCTCTTTCTCTGGATATCCCACTTCACTCATTTCCTCTGCTGCAAAATTTATGCATATCACCAATATACACAAAGGGATTTACTCACCATGAATGTACCCATCTACCCCCTTTAAATCCATTTAAAATGCTGGTCTTGATAATAGTTTGCAATAACTGCCTATCGCCATGTAGTTCTCCCCTCTGCTAAAAAAAAACCCTTGCAGACATGGAAACTGATACATTAACATTGCTAATGCTTTCAAAAACTTTCTTGAATAGCAATCAATCGGCTGTCACAAGGCATCTGAAAATGCTTTATCCAAATTCTACTTTTACAAGAAAACCGTAAAACTTCTTTCATAATCCTTAGAAGCATTTTGCTACTCACATCCCCCAGGACAGTGAGTGACATCCAGTAAGCTATTTTTGTTTATCTACTCTATCTGAAGCACAGTTTTGATATGCTTGATATTCTGGCACAGAGAAATAGTACAGCAGACTGTAGGAATATACTTCTCCCAGATCACAAATCTATAAATGCATTACATCCCCTCGTAGTAGCAGTAGCTTAAATCTCAAGTTTAAACATATCTACATAAGCATGCATGATTATTTTTAAAAAAATATTATTTTCAATTGTTATTTTTTCTCCCTCTTCCTTTAGTTACAACACGAGTTACATAATTAGCTTTTTCTATTTGGAGGAGTGAACGGTCAAACTAAGTATCTGTTTGCCACAGAGATAAATGTTTTAGTTTTCTGAAGAATTCATTTCAGCTTATCAATTTAATCACCTGTAAAATTCTCAGATGCATTAACACATTTAAAAGTAACGTTTACAAGACCAAGGAGTTTGGAGACTTACTCGCTTTCAAGTAAGCAGTACATTTCATACTGGATTTTGAATTCCTATTGAACCCAGTTGACAGGGAACAGCAAGAGTAGCCACTCTCACAAGTTCAAGCTTCTAAAAGATCTCAGATGCTTTTTAAATTTTTCTTCCCAGGCACAGGAATGGTGACAATATGCTTTTTTTTCATAAGACTGCATGTCCACATAAGGATTCAGCTAATGCTCAGGCTCTGGCTGAGTAATAGGCAGGGGAGGGGGAAAGGTACTGTCTCCATACATCAGCAGATGGCAAGAGCAACAGAACTGTTGATGCCAGTTTTGTAAGACTGATAGAGAAACCTTTTTTAAATTTTTTTTTTCAAATTAAAAAAAGTCTTGTTAATTCAATGACTGGGGACATTGCCAAACAAGTTTACTGAGGGGAAAAAAATGAGCAGATTACAAGCATACATTCACAAATTTTATGATAATTTAAAGTGCACAAAACTTCAAAGACACCTGTATAAACACCCCTCTTCTCGTTCATTGTCATCTCAAAGACTTCAGGAAGTCTCCTCTGTACAGGCAGATCCCTAATCACATTCATTCCATTGAAAGCCTAGGACCAAACTGTTTCTGTAAAAAAAATTTCATATGCTTTACCTGACAACTGACACAAATGATCATTTTTCAAAAACCAGCAGCTTGAATCAACATGTTTGAGTGAGAATAGGAATTTTAGATCATAGAAGAACAATAAAATGCATTTGAAGCATAGTCAAGTGTAGCCATTTGGGGACCCTTCTGCACATCTTCACTGTGGAAACTCTCCTAACGGATGGGGCTACTGACCCCTCTAGCATTAATCTAGTACATCAAATTTTCTGTCACTGTGATCAACTGCAGACATTTAAAACCTAAGATGCCTTGTCTATATCAAAACTTGGAACAATCAGTGCACAGAAACTTCCTCATTACTGCAAGTGAGCCGCAGCTTCCAGTAAATTCATGCTAAAACACAAGAACATGAGGCTGCTCTTTTCTTCAAAAGTTTATATACAACATACACAAATACAGGCATATGCATAATTTTTTTCTATGTAACTTACGCATTTGATCATCCACATGAATATTCTTTTAAAATACATATTAAACACTACTCCAGACAAGTTTTCACTGAGAGGCAAGAACTCAGAGAACTATGTAAACTGAGTACTTAGTCCTAAATAAGCTGTCTTTCCGATTTGCGCATTCAGAGTTGCAGAAGATAGGGACAGCCATCTCATTACCTTTATGCATGCATTCCAGGTGCTAGTAACGGGGTTCAGGAGAATGGATGGGCAACATTCAGGTTCTAGCAGGTCTCTGTTTACTAAGATGACAGTGTCTGTCACAGCTTTCCAGATAGAGGTATGCCATCGTGTTCCTAAAACTTACACTGTAATGTCTACTTCTCCATTTCTTATCTATTGCAATATTTTAGTATTTTACAACTATCTGCCTTGCTACTTTAACTAAATAAAGAACTGTCTACTGTGGGAATACTGAAATGCTTGTTCTGGTGGAGACACCAGCAAGGCTCCCCTTTTCTCCCCTAAAGCAAATATTTTATTACAGCTCATCCTACATAAATAGTTATATTTTCCTCCCCCTAAATTTATACTAAAAAGCTCACCTAACTTTTTCCATCATCCTTCCTTCATTGGTCATTCAAGAGCTGTGTACTTTCTTTATTTTTCCTCAAACTATATTATCTGGCCTTTTTTCCTGTTAGCTTGCTCTTCAGTTTACTAGTAAATACAACTGCAGTATTACTACTTTTAGGCATATAGCCACCTCACCTGTCTTTTATTTTTTTTCTATTTCCACTAGAATACTGTTATTCTGGTTTTTACCCATTTTCCAAGCAACTTCTGCTTATTTCTAACTATAACTAGTAAACTTACTAGCAGCCTAAGACTCTAAATGGTGCCTACGCTTTAAGACTTTCTGCACTTGCATGTAGTAGACGAACCAATGTTTTACATCTGTTCTTCCCTATACATATAAAGCACACCAGCCTAAGATTTGGATTACATTATTAGAAATAACTACTGCCATTATCACATCAAGTCAGTTCATGACAAAGCACATGGAAGAAAAAAAAAAACCCTGCTTTTTTTTTTTTTTTTAACTTGTACTATCAACAAGTTATCTTCCATTGTATGGTATTAACAGATTTTCCTGTTTTCAAAAAATGGCAAAATATTTAAATTAAGTGTCATATGACTAACCAATTAATTATTAATTATTTCCTATTTATTCAGAATAACTTTCACCATAAGTATTTTAACAAAGAAAAAATTCAGAACAGAATATTTAAGTTTTAGAAGATTCAAATTATTACTCAAGATCTTGAAATTCCTGTACTATGCTGCAAACACAAACCATACACATTTTAAGGGCATGATAGAAGCGTGCCTTGTTTACCTGGACTTAGCTATGGTACACATTTGATTTTTTTAAAGGATATTACGTATCTGGGTTAGAAATAAGAAAACTAGCAAGTTTCTATCATACAGTTTTTTTATTAAGATTAAGGATATTATACAAGGACATTTATTTAAATCTTAGATTTTCGTAAGTTAACAGGAGCTGTTTATTATTTTTAAATAAATTTCAACTGGACCCCTAGATGTATTTCCATGCAATTCCATTTCAACTACAACACTTCAGAAGCATTTCACCCAACATTTCGTAAAACTTACCATCATATCATAAACTCAGAACCTCTGGAGAAGGACATTTTTGACTTTTAAACCTAGTTCAGGGGAACATAGTCCATAACTGACTTCTTACGACTGCTTCAAAATAGTACTATCAGAAAGAAATGTTTATCTGCTTGGTTTTGCCTCAAGAGAAAAAAAAAAAAAAAAAAAAAAAGGAAAAAGGAAAAGCCATTCTAGAAATTAAAACAAAAACAATCCCTGTATTAATGTTTAGTAGATAACCACATCTTTCCATTCTTAATTTAAACATTAAGTCAGCAAATAAGCAAAAAAGAAAGTCTGGTATGTTTCTAATTATATATCTATGTTACAATAATCTGACTGTAAAATATAGTCCTATATATCAGGACTGCACTGTGAATGCCTTTCCTATATACTTTTCTCACCATAAGTTCTAGAATTAGTTCTCTGTCCTACCCCATAGAACTCCTATCCTCAGATACAGAAATCCAATACAAAATTTAGCCTCCTCTTACTACATAGGAACTTGCCCAGATTTCTTTGAGATATGTTACTCACTGCACTTTCGACAGGAGCTTCTGAGCTGGACAGAGGCAACATAAAAAAACCCTGTAAAATGAAGGAATTATTGGACAGCTTAACTCAGCCTTCCTGAACTTGACAATCTTGGCCTAGCAATAGGGAAGGCTCTTGTTTTATGCTGAGATTGAGACGGTCATGCTACTTGAACAACCTGGGCTAAGCCAGGCCAAATGGAAGCAAGGAAAGCACTGTTAGGAGGATACAGGTCAAAGGACCAGCAAAATATGTGACAGCATGCCATAGAACAGAGCAGCTCCAGAGTGGAATCACCAGCACTTCCTGTTTTGATCAACTGATTCAAAAGACAACATGGACTTCTGGTTACTCCACTCCTAGAAAATGCTTTCAGCACACTGACCTGCATTTCCCACTTGTGGTTCGAGCTTGAAGCGTCTCAGCCTGTTTGTTGCGGAATTAACTCCTAGCAAATGGTTTGCCACCAAGGCAATTCAGTGGCAGCTAACCCAGCCTTACAGAATAATTGCTTCCTAACTGAACAGAGGAGATCTTATGCAGTCTTGATGGTTAATAAGGAAACCATTGCAGGAACACCATTTCATCACTGGCAGATTTTGTTCTGAAACACTTGGCATGTGTTCCTGGCTAGTGAACAAACAAGCTCCATCACATGAGACGAGATGGTTCTACCACCACTGGTTTGGAAGGAGACAGAAAGATGACAACTCTACCAGGCACTAGAAGCTGAAAAGTAGGCAGTTATTCCTAAACTGTCAACTAAAATTATTGCTTCAGTAGTTGTACATTAGAGGTCTTTAACCTCCTTCCAGTTGATGCCTTGCTGCAGGCAAGTCAAACTAAAGAATTATTTTACATTTTAATGGGAGGGTGCTTGTGAGCCATCCAAGTCCAGTTTTCAGTGCCCCAAAGAAAACAAAGTAATCATATAAACAAAATCTTTGTTAAATAAAGACAATATGATACAGGAGACCAGTTGCAGAAGCTAATTAAGCCTACACATAGCCATACTGATTAGGTGTAATATTCTAAGCTGTATTTCTCCAGTTATGTCACACTAGAAATGCTGAAGACTTGCACAGATTCACAGTTGCGATTAAAAGACAAACATTTACCAGACTAAGTAAGATGCAAGAAAATTTTACGCTGTCTCAAAAAACAGTGTAGAACTCGCAAAAGTACAATGAAGGGCCACACTAGAGACATGTAACATTAAAAGACAGAGTAAAATAAACCTTCTTGAGAAGTGTCAGAGATGTATGATACTCTTCCCTGAACCTTAACACGGAGGAGAGAACCAGAGAGATTTAATCATCTTTTGTATGTAATAGTTAAAACTAAAGCACCCACTTTCACTGGGTTTTGTGGATATCAAAAGCATAAACGGATTCAAAAAATAGACCTGAAAGGAGGTCAGGCTATGAAATACAATACTTCTGATCTCTCACTCAGGAAGTACATAAAATGTCTGATCAACACCTGGGACGATGTACTCTGTCCACATCTCATTTATAGTTATTCCATCTCGGCCTTGGTAACCTTGTTTTTTGTCTTTGTCACGTTGCTATTGAAATTCAAATATAAAAGTATGAAAACAGGAGGTAGAACATACACAGAAACAGACGTGATTAGCAAAAGGACTTGATTTTATTTGGTTCTGATAAGCTCCCTTCTTGCCATTTGTGTGCTTGTTGACTCACAAGCCCATAATCCTTAGTAAAAACAGGACATGCTGCTTCAAGATAGGGAAATTTTGTGGTGGAGTGGTGTTGCCATTTTATTTTTTGCCAAATCAGCTATTTACCTCCAGGGAAAGCACAAACCAACCTTCCTCCCTTAATTGTTGCTAATAGTATTACTATTTGAAAAGACAGTGGACAAGAAGGTAACTTGTGCAGGTGGTTGGGGGGGCGAGGGCAGCATTTGGTTTGTTTCCTCTTTCCCTTTTTAAAATAACATTGCATCCAGAGCTTTCAACTCAACTGTATATGCTTATGCCACTTGACACCAGAAAGCTTTTGCCCAGCCATATCAGCAAAATAGTAACTATCAGCAAAAAAAGCCGTTCTCTCTTTCCCTCTGTGTAATAGAAAGGCATCCACCCATTTTTCAGTTCATTTCAATTCAGGAGAGCATCTGAAAGACACTTAAGAGGGAGATACAGATGGTATCTCAAAGACATACTAACTACCATTTACTGGTACTCTTTATTCAAAGAGCTCACCTATACATGCCGTCTCCAAGTATTACCCTTCCCTCAAATCTCTTATATGAAAGGAGTGAGATTTCTCTTTAATAAAGTTTACAGCACTACTTCTCTAAATACTGTATCAGCTCTAAATGCTTTGGGAATGTGATTACTGAGAACAGAGGGCAGACTGACGGAAGAACTGTTTTATGATGACCCCATTCTCTATGGTCTACCATCCTCTAATCCTATAAAACCATGAGATCTACCCAAACACAGACTATCCTTTCACTTTAGCATATCTATTGCTCTTCTAAATGGCTGATGTGGTTCTAGTGTCCACAGCAGATCATCTAGGTTAATGAAGCTATTTAATGCTACAAATAGCTCTAAAGTACACAGTTTGTTCCCCAAACACTTAATCTCAATTTTGAAATTTGCTTGTAATTATAAGCCTGAGAATAGAAACTGTTCTTTCTGGTAGACAAAAGAGTGATCTTTCAAGACAGTGCCTCATCTGCAGAGTCCTCCATTGATAAACAATTTGAGAACTGTTATTTATTATTCAACTGTCTCTCTCACTGGAGAATGATCTGCTCTCATCAGAGAGAAAAACGGAGGAAATTAGTTCTTGGGTTTGTGTTAATGCAAAGTCCATAATTTTCAGCACTGACTCAGAGTCCTTTACTTTTGAGTAGTACACAAGTATGCTAAATCTATGCTAGCCGTTGCTTTTTTTGCAAGATGTGTAGTATAACTGGCCTGTGAATTATACATTATCTTTTTAGGAATATGTGATTGAATGAGAAGAAATAGTACCTAGCTGTCTTCTTGTCTTGTCAGACATAAAATAACCTGAGTAAAATACACAGGTAAAAGAAGCTAACATACATCATGAAGACGTGTTCAGCACCCAGAGCAGATGATTATCTTCCTCACCTGAAGACTGACTACAAATTTTGCACTTGTCAACATGAGTTCTAATTTCACAGCTTTGTGAATTTGCTTATGGTGTGCAGAAAGTTACAGATTTTGAGCAGTTAAATAAGCTGAAGATAAACTATGGGTTAGTGGAATTCAATGCTGATCTTTCCCTTGTAGATGTTTCTCTAAAATTTGACCTCAAAAGAGGATACATGCTTCTCTCTGTCAGTCAAATATATGAACATCAAATATATGTTAGAATTCCTTGGCTGATCTTCATAAGTGAAAGAGGCAGAGTCCTGTTGTAAGTAAAGTTCGTTTTCTTGAAAAGGGGTTCAACATCTGTTCCTAACACTGGCCAAAATTTGCAAGATCACATAATCTGAGATGCAAACTTCCTTTGAGAACAAGCAGATGATGACTGGTGAAACCTGCTAGTGTAAGTCTCTGAAGCTGTCCCTGTTAAGAGAGACCCCATTTCTACCTAAATGGGAAAAAGTGAGAAGGGCCACAGCATCACAGCTTCAAAAACACTGTATGTGGGTATTGCCTCAGCTCCAGTTAAGCAAAACTGGAATCGTGAGAAGCCAGATGTAGGAGGGCCAGTGCCCACTGTTGTTTTTTTAAAGAAATTTAATGTTACAGAACAGAATTCTGAAGTATGTCAGAAATCTGTCATTTCAGGATTATTCTACTTATCCTGTTAGTTACACAAAGGAAAAAAAGCAGCAAACTATGAACCAAACATGCCCATCACTTGCAATAAATCACAGGAATGCCTTTAAGATATTGAGGCAGTGGAATTTAGTAAGAAAAAACCCCTGTAACGTTTTATTAATAGCAGTAATAATAAAACAGCATAACAACATTTTGTACCAATCAAACACTGTGCCAGAAGACAAGGTGTCTAACAGGTAGGTCACTTCATTGTGTTACCAGTCCTTCATTTCAACTAAAGCATTAGGAATAACCATGACAAGCACAGACTGTACCAAATAAAATTGGCTGATATGGTAACTTTTTTCCAATATAACTTTCTATAACGGATGTATCTGTAGTTGACGCTGTTTTGTCTTTTTTCATAACTGAAACATGGACAGAGAGTAGATCAAACAGCTGTTTCAGTATGGTATTAAAGATTGTCACTAGCATAAAAAAAGAAGGCTCAGAAATTTTTATAAGACAGACGTGGTGGCTGCTTATCATATGCTTTTTACCCCTGAAATACTTGAAATAAAACTTTGCACGCATTAACCTTACCGCAGAATTAAGAAACTGAATGAAACTGTATTGTACTTCAGGCTTCCTCCAGACTGTTTTCATCTGTACTTCCACTTCATTAGTTCAAAGGTGATATTATGGAAATGCATATTTCTTTTAATCTGTAAAACAGGAAGAGAATTTGACTTAAGAGATATCCGAAGAAACTGTACTGACAGTTTATAGTACATAATGTGAACTGCACATTGCAGATACTGGTATCTGGAATTATGGAAGCCTGCTATTATGAACTGCTCCTAGCTAGAAAAAGCTTCTTAGACTCCTGCATTTCTAATAGTCGTACGGTTGCAGTATATTTTTAAAATACTAACACTAAAAAGCATTTAAAATTAATTTTATTTATGTTACATCATTATTCACTCATGAACGGTGATGTCAGGGAGGAACACTTAAAAATCCCTGTAGCTAAGTTTTCCTGTGCAAATAAGCCTTTCTGATCTCTCCCAATAACTCTTGGATTCACATGGTCTACATGAGCCAAGTTTGCAAGTCTCCAGACACCATGTTTCTCCAATTTTTTTTTTTTTTTTTTAAACAAGCAGCAGACTAGAGGAAGGACACATTGTTGGTGACATCAATGGAAAAACCAAGCAAACAATGCACGAGTCTATCTTTATTAAACACCAGAGAACCTGTCAGACTGCAGCTTCACAACAAAAATCCACTGGTGTCACTCCATTAGTTCCAGTACACAAGTAACTGCACTATACTGAAACATAATCAGTAGGTTTATTGTAGCTGCACACAGGCATGATTACTCCTGGGAAGAAAAAGCAAGCCAAGAATTTGGAAAAAGAGCCCTGGCAATAGGGTGGGTTTGGTTTTTTGTTTGTGTTTTTGAACTGGCATACATTCAAGCATTAGAGGAAAGCACGGCGCAGGCACTTACCTGGCATTCTGACAATCGTGAGCGAGCCCAACTTGTGTCAAGTCCCAAGGTTTTCAAACGCATTGTGGGTAGCTAAATTTGGTTTATCAGCTTTACTACTTAGATTCCATCTTGAGCATACGCCACCTATTGCCAACTCTTCCCATTTTATCAGTGTCACAAGTTTTGAATGTTTCCATCATCCAAAGCTTTCAAAAAATTCATACAAGAATTTTATCATTTAGAGGTCCCAGTCTCTTGACTGCAAACATAACCTTGAAAGTAACACAACAGCTCGAACACCAGTAAACCAGCTATACTGTTAAAAATCATACAACCAATCTTACAGTGTAGAGATTTAATGAGTTATTTTTGAAGCACTGGGAATAGCGATGGACAAACCATGTGCCTGCACGATTCCCAGCAGAGAAACAGTTTCAGTATCCACTTTCCTTTCCTTTTCCTTTCTAAGCACCATAAAGACCTTTGCCATTACAAGAAGGTCAGAATACTTCTGTCCCCATGTCAATTTATAAGCACTGCTCCTCACACACTGAGGTTTAATAGTCTTGGTAATAAATAATAAATTTGGGTAAAATGGTAACCTGAAACCATCCTGAGTATCAGATAGCACCAGTTCTTAAAGACAACTGTCTCCACTGAACAGACAGGCTGACACTTGACTGTTTCTTCCATGGTAAAACTGAAAAAACATTCTTGCCATGCAAAAGTGTTTGTGGAGATTGTTTTCACTTTTTTAAAGTAAGCTTGTAAAGAATCTGAAAAATATACCCATCTCTTTCTCTCTCTATAATTAGGGAACTTGAGTTCATCTTCTGTTAGACTCTTTATTACAGAAGAAGGGTGGTGTGCTTTCTGTTTTTACACCACTCCAATCCCCCTGTACCTAGTATCTGATTTCTACAAAGGCCACTTTGTATTATTTAAAGAGGCTGCTTTACAAGGCTAAAGACATTTCTGAGCAATGCTGGTCATTTCTTTTTGTTTTTAAAATTATGTCCTCTTGATACTTTTAACAAACTCCCAAATTGATGAAATTCTTAGTAACTGTTAATGTCAGCATTCATTGCACTTCCTGATCCCACTCTCATGTATCATACATCCAAGCTCTCTTACCAAACAAAATGATTTCAGTGAACTTCCTGATCTGCACATCTCTAGGTATGTCTACATTAGCATTTTAATTCAAATCAGGACTGCACTTTTGAAGTCAGTCTCCCAACAGTCCTATTTTCCTTGCTTTGCTTTACATTGCAAAGCAGTCTCCAAGTACATGAACCAGATTTCTTTTGAATAAAACTAGATCAGAGAATGAGCTTCAGGTGCGCATTGTACATGCTTCAGTCACTAACAGGAATTCAGCCACAGAATCAGATGAGGACCAGCATGAAATAAAACCTTCACAACCTGTATAGCGTGGATGCCAGGTTCCCAGCACATGACAGATCTGATCCTATTACACCACACTGCTCAGTAACATGGACATAGCCTCTTTTATGACTTACTGAATTTTTGTGTCAGTTCCAAATTCATCTCTCCCTTTTTAAAAGGGGAACTACAAAGCCTCTGACAGAGATGGGACTGAGGTTAATGATAATTATTAATGTATGCAAATGACCTCACTATGTTACTATTTCTTTCATTTCTTCATCAGCACAAGATGCTATTTAAGAACATACTTTATTTTCTAAAAATTGACTTCAGTATTCATTTATACATTTATCCAAAATGCTGAATTAATGTATTGGTTCTTCAAAATGTTTAGTGTCATTCTTGATGGCATCTTCCAGAGGAGTGCTATCAAGAACAAAATAAAACTATTGAATAAATTATTCGCACAACTCCACCTTCACTTTATTAGAATGTGGTGTACTACAAGGACTACAAGAAGCACAAATTCAGAAGTCAGAACCTCACAGTGCTTGTCACTAGTTACATATTAAATCCAGATTTATCCGGGAATTTTTCTAAATGTTACAATTAAATTCGGGATCTTCATAGACTATTAACTCAGAAATATCAGCACCCAATCTGGAAAACGAAAAATCTGAGTTACATTAATACACTAAATACCTAGTTAACCCAGAGAACTGTAAATTTTCTGCCACTGGCAGGTCCCAGGGAACACTCAGAGTATCTAAGCTGAGCCGATTTAAGCCTCATTCAGGGTGGGGGTGTCCATCCTGCTAGCGCAGGGCAGAGGGCAGGACGCAACAACCAGGAGCCAGCCAGACAGGAGGGACCTGCAGTGGCAAAGCTCGAACCAGACTGATTCACCTGGAGGAGGAAACTACTCAGGTTGTGGATTCCTTTTTCTTGTCTTCCCATTTATCTCTAGATCCTGCTTCCCTTCTCAGTACCTCCAGTTCCTCCAGCTCCAGGGCCACATCCAGCTCATCCCCTCACCTGCCTCCTCTTTTGAAGCAAAAATCTTTCCTGGCACTTGACTCTCCCTGCACTCTGTTCCTACAGTTCATTCCCTCTGTGCTCCAACTGCCTCACCAGTTTTCAGCTCAATTACTTTATTTATCTTAAATTATCCCTTCCCTCCTGAAAGCACTTTGTTAAGAGTCAGGAAAATATGCCAAAATTTGAAAATTCCCTTTTATTTTGAGAAGAAACAAAAAAAAATGTAACTTTCAGTATGAATTAGAAATTTTACAGCAGAGTAAGACACAAGAGGTAGATGAACAGCATTCCTGATGTGGCTATAAATATCCACTACCCTGACAAATCTATAGCTGAATAAGCACCATTGGTTTTAGCCCAGAAACAGAGAGAAAGGTTGGCACGTGGGAGATCAGCACTTGCAGGAAGACAGGATGCTCAGAAGGGCTTTATCTTTAAATGAAAATTGACTTATCAGAGTTTTGGGAAACAGAAGGGTACAAATGTCAAATCTTTGTGCTATTAGACACCTCTAAGGTGTACATTTTAAATGCAAAATTATATGTATTTATAAGGAACATAAGTTTGGAAAGTAACTTTAAGTAACGTAACAGTTACAAGCTGTTATGTTATAATCCAACTGCAATTAAGCACATGATCATACAAGGACTCATTGGTACAGACTTTGGGTTAAATACTTCTCCATTCACTCCAGCCTCCAGTTATTTCTTTCCTGCTCAGCTAATCATACCTTTACCCCAATTTATGGAACAGATCTTGTTTTCAAGTTCCTGTAAACTCAGATCATGTCACAGACATGGGCTCGGGTGATAACAGACAAACAGTTAACTCAAAAAAAAAAAAAAAAAAAAAAAAAAAAAAAAAAAAAGGCGGGGGGGCAATAACCTTCAGCATCTGAGATTTGGGGTGGGAGCAAAGGGGAGAAGGAGAAAAGCAGGTGATGTATGCAGTGTCAAAGAGCTCATGGCCAGCTAATGGCTCTGTCAACCATAGACTGGAGAGGTTTCAGAAGCAGAATTATTCTTTTTCAGGTAAACTATAGACCTAAACAAAAGGCTTTTTGTTAGAAATCCATGTACAAAGAAAATACACTGCAGGCCCTGACGTCAGCCTAGAAGATGCTTCAGTTAACAGTCTCCTGACTGCCACTAGAACATTTAGCCAGAGTTGCCGTAAGCTAGAGTTTGTAAAATAGTGACTATACTACTTTTAGAAGTCTACTATAGTTGTGAAATTTGAGTGGAATTTTAAAGGGAAAGCAGCCACACCAAATTTCCAAATCGTACTTCGAACTTCACATCCAAGGGTATGAATTTCTTAAGGAAAACCTTTTCAACAAATTTACATGTGAGAAAAACCCCTCAGCATGATGGGAGAAGCAAACATCATACGGCCTGTAGCGCATTTGGGGCTTGATGGTTTTGTCTGTGGAACACTGAAGGTATATAAGCAAGAAAATCTCATTAAACAAACAGCCCTTCCAAATTCAACAGAACCATCATATGAAATAAAATGAACTGAATGAACAAACATATCACTTTCCAGCCTCTGGACTTCCAGGTAGCAAGATGGCAGATATGAGCCTGAAATATGGTTCAAGCAGATTTATCCAATCCTTGAGGCAAGCTAGTTCAAAATCATTCAAAATCACTTCAGCAAAAATATACCTACATGAAAGCTAACTTTTAAAATTGATTCTATGCCTACACTCCCTTGAGTTTTAATAAACCAATCACAAATTTATTCTTACAAGGTATTAAAAATGCAAGTAATAATACAATACTCCAGCACTTCATGTCATACTATTCTTCACATCTACACTACAGTGGTTTGGCCTTTCTATGTGTCTGGTCAAGACTCTCAAATTAGTTCAGGATTCCACTGATTTTTCCAGCACTTCTAGGTTGTTTTTGGAAAGCCTAGGCTTTGTTGTCTTTATTGATTACTGCATGGATTCTTTACGGCAGAAGAAATTTGTAGTAACTTGTGGGGAGGTTTACAGAACTTCAGAAACACTACCTTGCAATAATTTGATGAAAACAAGGTATCACATATAAATAGTACAGATTTAAAATATTAACTGGTCAATTTAAGCACTAATCCAACCTAGCTGGTTGTGCAGGCAGGCAGAACAAGTGCTGCTGCCACTAATGCAATATCTCGATTGACCTTTCGTTTCCAGTCTGACAGAAAATGTAGGACAAATCTGTACAATTAAAAAAAAAACAAACATCAACTACTAAAGTCAGATCTCCCTCTTCTTAGGAAAAATTTCTTCTCTATCAGAGGCATGCAGCTTTCTTCTTACCGAGACAGAATTGTTATTTCTTTCATGAACTTTATCAGTTGGAAGTTAGATCAATTGACTAGGCCAAGCACATGGGCATAATTTTTTTGCAGAACAGAGACAGGTGCTCTTCTATGTCCTTAGAGAACTTGTCTACTCAGGAGGTATCAGAGGACTCTTCACACATCACATCATTTGGTCCCTTTACATAGCACAACAGAAGCTACGCCCTAGAACAACGTGAGCTTTTTCTTCTGAGGCCTTATAACCATGCAAGCTCATACAGACAGAAGACACCCTGAAGAGGTAATATCTGAAGGACCAACATACTGCTTCACAGCTAGGCGCTCTCCCTGCCCTTGTTAAACATTTCTGTTTTCATCATCTGAGTTTCCTGCTGAGATGTAAGAGAAAATGTTCTACATGATCAAGCTCCTGAAAAATCATTGCCTCAGTGCCTATCCAGAAGTATTAGAACACAAATAAATTCCCAAGTAAGGCGGGACTGTGCAGTACCAGACAGAGAGACAGGATGCATTTTCCAGAATGACATAAGTCTGCATAAATCATAACACACCGTACTCTCCACCGCATCTAGTGACACAAAGAATTCACAATTGGGGCCATAAGAATCCAGACATAAACTTCCTTAGACCCATAATGAAAGTGTGCCACAGCAGTAGGGCAAGAAAATTCCACCAGGCTTTTACTTTGTCCTGGCAGATGTAATTTCCTATAGTAGAAAGAGTTTAAGCCTCCTGCTTTCTTAGAGGATAATCTTCAACATTTTATTTTGGCATACCTAACTACCTCATCTGGAGTCATCTGAAGGACTCCACAGCCTGCTGTGCTGTAAGCGCAGCTCCTGTGCTCCCAGCAAAGCTGCAGTATTCCTCTCAGCCATCTTTAAGTGTTCTTCATCCAATGAGTCAGTAGAAGCTGAAAAATCAGCTGACTCTCCATACTTTGGGGCTAAAAGGAATCTGACAACAGCTTGCTGTCAGAACAAAAGAAGTTATATAGTAGGCCAGCCTCAAAGGCAGTCCCATCAGCCTGCAGCACTGGTGATGCATCAAAGCCAGACAGTTCATTCAGCAAGGAGATGTCAAGTCAGAATCAGACTTGCCAAGCGTTGTCAAAAAGCAAGTGGGCTAAAGCCTTTGCTGTGCAGCTCCTGCTTTCACCATATCCCACAGCTCTCCAAGTACCCAAAACAGTTCTCTAACAAGTACTTTTCTTTTCAAGAGATCTAAAACTCAACTGTTCTACCTCAACTTTGGAGGTACCCAACCCAAAGCTCCTCCATCCACAATCCGAACTTCCTCTCAGAACACTGAAGACAGACTGGCCCCACGATTACCAGTCTTCTGCTGCATTTGACATCCCTGAAAACATAAGGCCAACTGTCATACAATAAACTACTCAAGCCTTCCCAAGTTTCAAAATTTTATCAAAAAATACCTAGGCTCCACGTCATTTAGCCATCTGGCAAATTTCATAGTCAACTTTCTGAAGCATACTTCAGATCCTTGCTGGGCCCTACTCGCCACCTGGCTAATAGGTTGCCTTGCATGGATGGAAGCAACAATAAAGTTTGATTACTTGGCACACAGTCCCAGAGGCACGCATTCTTATCATAATACTGATCCTGGGCATGTTGCCCAGACTTCAATTTCTCTCTGACAAAAGAGCCAATGAAATCTAGCTTCTGCCTGTGCTGCAGGACATATTACACGACATTTTGATAGGTGATCATCTTCTCCCTCCCCCTAAGATTCCTGCAAAAGGTCAAGTTTTTCTTCAATTTGTCTTTTTACAGAGTAGTTCAAACGGTGAGAAACATTTTCAGGAACCTTTTGATTTAAGGAAAAAAAAATTTCTGCCACAACTTTAAAATCCCATGGTCTTGGGCACTGTCAAAATACTATAGAGCAAACAAGATCCCAAAATGTTCTATCACACTGTCTTACACCTCTGCATCTGTGGGTAGGATTAACGTTTGGTTTCTTTCATTTTAAAATTGAACCAGTGTGCCGGTCTATCACTCTCCTCCTCAACTGGACAGGGGAAAGAAAATATAACGAAAGGTTCGTGGGGCCAAGATAAGGACAGGGAGACATCACTCAGCAGTTACCATCACCAGCAAAACAGACTCGACTTGGGGAAATTTGTTTATTACCAATCAAATCGGAGTAGGATCATGAGAAACAAAACACCTTCCCCCCACCCCTCCCTTCTTCCTGGGCTTAACTTCACTCCTGAATTCTCCATCTCCTCAGCAGCACAGGGGGACAGGGAATAGGGGTTGTGGTATGGTCAGTTCATCACACGTTGTCTCTGCCGCTCCTTCCTCCTTGGGGGGAGGACTCCTCACACTCTTCCACTGCTCCAGCATGGGGTCCCTCCCATGGGACACAGTCCTCCATAAACTTCTTCAATGTGTGTCCTTCCCATGGGCTGCAGTTCTCCATGAACTGCTCCAGCATGGGTCACTTCCATAGGGTTTAGTCCTTCAGAAACCAACTGCTCCAGCATGGGTCCTGCGTGAAGTCACAGGTCCTGCCAGCAAACCTGCTCCAGTCCGGGCTCCTCTCTCCATGGGTCCACAGGGCCTGCCAGGAGTCTGCTCTAGTGTGGGCTTCCCATGGGGTCACAGCCTCTTTCGGGTATCCATCTGCTCCAACGTGGGGTCCTCCACGGGCTGCAGGTGGATCTCTGCTCCACTGTTAACCTCCCCGGGCTACAGGATGACAACCTTCCTCACCATGGTCTTCACCACGGCCTGCAGGGGAATCTCCGCTCTGGCACCTGCAGAACCTCCTCCTCCTCCCCCTTCACTGACTTGGATGTCTGCAGAGTTGTTTCTCTCACATATTCTCACTCCTCTCTATGGCTGCCATTGGTGCTATGCAGTTTCTGCCCTCCCTTCTTAAATATGTTATCACAGAGGCAGCACTACCACTGTTGCTGATGGGCTCAGCCTTGGCCAGCAGCAGGTCCATCTTGGCACTGGCTTGCATTGGCTTCGTTGGACATAGGGGAAGCTTCTAGCAGCTTCTCACAGAAGCCACCCCTGTAGCCCCCCTGCAACCAAAACGTTGCCATGCAAATACACATAGCCACACAGAATTGTATTAAACACAGCTTGTGGGGTTGGTAACTTCTGACGAGGAACACAGATGACAGGAACACATAGTTTGGAATAAGAAAACCTTTCCAAGGAGATCACTGCCTTCAGCAAACCACTAGTCAGAGTCATCATCTCAACAGCTCCAAACACATGAGAGCATGACAGCATCTTTAAGGAAATCAGGAGACACCTCAGACACATACCCCCTCCTCCCCACATGGTTAAGGGCCTTCACCATGAGCAGACTTACCAGATGGATAAGTTTTCCTAAAGAAGATAATATGCACTACACTCTAACATTCAAGAGAGTAAAATAACTCTGGAGGGAACCAAGCAACATGTGCTGGAGCTGAAAAAATTACTTTTTCATTCAGATATGAGAACACAAATGTATCTAGACATCTTTGGCAGTTTAAACATACTTGAAGTACCAGGAGTCCTTACAATTAATGTTATTCTAAAAATAATAAAAACACTTTTATATTACCTCAAAAGTGTTCCTCCCTAAAAGCAAAAGACACCTATGTCTCCATCATAATTTGGTCTTTCACAACAGAACACTCCAAGTATGAATGCTTTCCCCTATTGGCTCTCACAGATAGAAAACAGTTGAAGGTCAGTCTTCACACGTTTTAGTTGTCAGCAATGAGAACTATTTAAAAAGAATACAGAAACCTTAAGGCCCAAAAGTTAGCAGCTGGCACAGAATTGAACATTTTTTTTTTCCCTTGGAGCTATAAAACTGCACATATTCTATTAAATGGCCTGTACTGAAACTGAAATCCTATTGGCATTAGAGGTACAAAAGCACAGAGTTCTTGCCTCGCTCAATAAAATCTGTTTAACTTCTCCTAAAGCATATAAACCTTAAAATTTGCATTTGTTTCCACCATTGTAAAGCAAAATGGAAGAATCAGTCAACTATCATTAAACCTTGACATTGGCAGTGATTACAAAAGCAAGGGAAGTACATTTAAATGAAATTCATGCAGAGAAGAGCATTCATATTATACGCTAAACCCTGAATTTAGGTTCCTATTGATGTAATCCCTGGTAAAAAAAAAAACAACCACACAATGCATAATTTTCTCTAACTGATTAGTCATACTGTAATCAACACTAGATTTTTATTAAAATGTATTGCAAAGTGTTTGCCTTCAGACTAGTTATGACTTCCAATTCTGCTTTGGGAAAAACTGACTACAATAAAGATGCTCAAATCAGAAGCAGATGGGGCCGCTTAGAACGCTGCAAAAGACCGGTGCATCCTTTGGAGATTCCAGCTGTTGACAATCATCTGCATGAGGATATATATGTTTGGTTCCCAGTAGGCCCATGCATATTCCCCAGAATACAACCTCATGTCTGTGAAATAGTGATAGGGCATGTGGAGAATAACCAAACTCCCCAAAAAAGTCTTTAGAGGAGACAACCAAGCACAGGAGCCTTTTGCAGGCTTTCAGCTGAAGATAAAAGACATTACATGCAGTCTCCTGCTCTCTTTAAAGTCACTAACTACACAATTCTGTCACAGAAAAAACTGTAAGTCTTTGGCAGAAGAGATACAGAACTAAAAGTTTAACCATTTTTCATAATTCAATGGTACAAAAAGCCCCTTCTATATATATGGAAAAGTGAGAGCGCACTTTATAATCCAGAAAACAGTACGAAATTTCCTTGGTAGCGTTTGATTGTATCTGATCTCAAGTGGACTGAACTTTCCTTCAGCTGTTTAAAAAACCAGGGTGGTAATTTTCCTGATACAGTAAGCCTGATTTGTTGTTCACGCAACTATTAGTCCCATCCCCAGAAAATACAAGTCGTCTTTTTTTTTTATAGAAGAGGTGACACATTTAAAAAAGCAAATAAACAAAACCCAAACACCAAACAAAACAACAACAAAAAAAAACCACCTCAAAAACCAAACCCACACAACCCAAAAAAAGCTGTAATTATGGAATCAGAAGTCTTTTATTAAGAAGTTTGTACTAGGGACTTATTCCTGCACATTCAGTCCCTGAAATTTCTTCAAACATTGTTATTTCTAAAGAAAATTAATGATGGGAATTAGAAGAAAAATCCCAAGTAATAAAACAAACTGGATACTGCTGAAGTATCCTTTTACTCATCAGGATCTTAGAAGATATGACCATAAAAAGAATTTCCATCCTTAGCATTTGCAAGTCTAAACTCAGGCCACCACAGCCTCAACTTCTGCTCCAGCTGAGGTGAACAGGTTAGAGTAAGCCAGTGCTGCATCATGTAGGAAGCAATACACATGGGTAATTCAGCGTAGAGACTAAGCTGCTCAAAAATCCTCACCCATTTTAGCTATTAAGTCTAACAATTATACACTGAGAACGCTGGAATGTTATACTGCCCGTAGTTCTTTGGCCACCAAATCAGAGACCCTTTCAACTTGACCTAAGATTTCTAATGACAGATTTTTGAAAAAAATACTACATACAGAATAGACTTGAAGGGCACAGACAAACTAGGCAGGAAAACTCAACACCAAGTTCTTAGACATGCCATATAGTTATCCAAGTATCTAAGATGGCCTCTCGCATTTCCTACCAATTTATATATTCAGACGCAACGGTAAAGAATTACAGTTCATCTCATCTCAATTTCTCTTCTCCACATGCACAGGACTACTGGTGCCATCCTCAAGGATCTGAGAGAAAACTAAGCTTTGCCTCCCCCCCCCGCCCCAAGAAAAAAAAATTGTGGTAAATACTGGTGACAGGCCACTTACAGAGAACAATACAGATCTCTTACGGTTAACTACCTGGGAACAGGTCCATTTCATATCTCAAAACCACCTTCTGTGAAGAAATATTGTAAAAGATTGGCTGTATCCTGAAAAACTGGACTTTAAAAAGAATGGCTAAATTAAATCCATAGCTTCTTCAGCCAGGGAGAGGTTTTTGTCAACAAAGCTCTACACGCACCAGAGGTGCGCTCCCGCCTGAGCTAAAAAGCACCCATGTGCTTAAGCCTGCTGAGAACTCCAACATGCCTGGTATTCTGTACATACCTTTAACCATTCTGACAATGCTGACATATGCTAACAAACTTAACCGACAGATAGTTTCCTTCAGACACATTTTAATAGACTGATACAGAAGTTAAAGCATCATCCTACAATTTGTGGATGAAGAGGGTGTTCCAATGTAGACCTGATGAGTACAAGTGATCATTCTCTGCTGCACTTGCTAAAGACATGTCACTTCACAGAGGTGAGCACAAGGCTCATGGAAGAAGGGACAAAAGGGAGAAAATAGGCAATTGGTTTTTAGCCATTAAGCATACTTGGGGTGGGAGAAGACTCCTGAGATACAACCACACATTTCAATACATGCTTTATAGCAAAATACACTCCAACTGAGAAATTATTTTATTCTTGGGAGGTAGAGAAAGGAGGTTACACTTCACTGTCTGTGTTCCAGAGTGGCATAAAGAGTAACGTAAAAGCTTCTCCACCAACATTGAGAGACACCATCAGAAAAATATGTACATTTGTGATAGTTACATTGTTCAATAATGTTTTCAAAAATTTCATGTTTATTTGAGTTCTGGAAACCTTGCCCTGCTGCAAGAAACTTATGATACTCTACATTGTTGCTTTAATCTGACTTCTAACAAAAAAAAGGAAAAAAAAAACCCACAACAGCCCCAAACCCTCTGACACTAGTAGGTTTTTCTATTTAGTGAAGACACAACGGCCAGCAGTTGACATTTAAATCTCATCTAAAATCAAACGGGAAACACACTTTAAAGAGTTATCAATTATAGACTGATTCACCCATGACTGCAGTGCATTCTCCACCGCAAGATGACTGGTAAAGGTATACTGGATATACTACAGTTAAATGCATTTACGGCACACTGGAGTAGGCATTTATGTGGGTTTCCTTTTGCCCTGAAGTCCATGAACAGAGAAAAATCTCAAGTAAAATTCCTCAAACCTGAAAAGGACACACACACTTCTGCTCAGACTAACCAAACAGAGCTCCCAATGTACAGGATCACTCTGAATTTAGTGGAGACAGAGTTCCATTGCATGGAGCATGGACCATGACAGGAAGATCTTTTATCTTTCCAGCACTGTCCCATTTGCTCTAATTAATAATATTTAAACTTTAAAAAAAAAAGAAAAATATTTGAAAAAAAGATGGAAGTAGTGCTATTTCAGATGTATATATTATTACACCCTGTAACATATAACTTCTAACAGAAAGCTAAAATCAATTTTACAGATACACTTTAAATTATTAATTACCCTAAGTAATTTCTGTTCCATTATTATTTTCTGGGATATTCAAGAGAAAGGAAAACAGAACCTTTGCATGTTTCCTCAACTTAGGTATTTAATTTCCTACACAAATAAGTGAATAAAATTCTTATTTTAACCAAGAAAAAAAATGCAAAAAGGAGTTCAAATATACAGGTAACCTCTGTCCCTCTCTACACTGAGAATCATCTGGATTCTATTAAACTGTCAAGCAAGTACCAGGGCTAATAGAGAAATAAAAGAACCAGCAAAATGCTTAACATTGATAGCATCTTTAGGCTAAAGCTCCATATGAACCCTCAGCTGATTTAACAATTCAGATTCATGACATCTATTTTATAAAATTGTATAGGCAAAACTGCAGCTAGTTTTCACCTACTATCTTAGTTTATAGAGCAGCTGCCACCTCATCCTAAGCACCTTAGAGAATTACCTATAAAATAGCAATCAATAGCATGACATTTAGGGGAAAGCAACAAAGACTTCCATATAAGGTTGTCAGATTATCTTAGCTGTTTCTGTGTTTTAATCTTCTGTAACACAGAACACAGACTATACACAGCACTACTCAAAGATTCAGTGAGAAAACAGCCCAACTGCAGATGAATATCTCTTGGGGTCTAAAGAAATTCAGCCTCATCTAGGTGTACACTCAAGCAACAAACTTGCATGTGACTTGCAAACCTCACGAACAGAAGCATTCCTTGGAATACTTTCACACTTCAAACAGATAACAACAACGCAACTGAAGCATCAGTCTTCAGGCAGGCCTTTTCAGCACAACATCATTCCCACCAAAACAGAAAGCCACGGAATTTCTTCACTCCTTGCAGAAACAAATTTCAGCTCGCTAATGACTTACTGGAACTTCAGCATTCCCTGTTTGACAAGAATGCAAGACATGCACGAGTGCTGATAGATTTCAACACTGGATAGTTTCCAAGAGTATTCATTGAAAATAGAAAAGAATCCCAGTCCAGTGTAGCAGCTTCCTTACTCGGGTGAAGAAAGGTGAAAGACTGTCGAAGAGCAAATTGAAAGTAAGCAACAGAAAAAAAGTAATTTTCTTCCTGAAGTGTTTTGTAAAGGACTGGTTATCTACGTTTTGCCTCTGTTTTCTTTTTACAGCAAGGTGCATCAATTAAAACTCCTGTATGTATACTGTATAATTAAACAAGTTTATAAAAGGAAGAGATACATACACATTATCATGACCACTTTTGCTTGTTCAAATCTGAAATTTATAAAAACATATGTCTTGCAAAGCCAAGAAGGAACAAGTTTGATATTCTAATGTTTTTAAAATGTAAACCAACATAAAGAAATGTTATTTATGTAGCCTCTTCCTTACAAACCACAGAATGTTAGGAAGGATGAAACAACAAGATAAGTCCCTGCATTTACTCCAAGTGATTTACTGAAGTATACATGACTGCAAGTCAGGAACCAGCTTTCAAGTACACGAGGAAGATTATAAAGTCTGGCTAGGTTCTGCTGGCTCTAGAAGAGTCACAAGATAAAACAATAAAAGTTACTGAAGTGAGCAGAAATACATAAATATGTTTAAACATGATATCTGCTGCACAGAATCACAGAATGTTAGGGGCTGGAAGGGACCTTGAAAGATCATCTAGTCCAACCCCCCTGCCAGAGCACCTGCTAGGACCACCTAGAGTAGATCACACAGGAACAGATCCAGGTGGGTTTTGCATGTCTCCAGAGAAGGAGACTCCACAACCTCTCTGGGCAGCCTGTTCCAGTGCTCTGTCACCCTTACAGTGAAAAAGTTTTTCCTTATGTTAATGTGGAACCTCCTACGCTCCAGCTTGCACCCGTTGCCCCTTGTCCTGTCATCTGCCATCACCAAGAAGAGCCTGGCTCCATCCTCCTGACACTCACCCTTCACATATTTATAAACATTAACGAGGTCACCCCTCAGTCTCCTCTTCTCCAAGCTAAAGAGATCCAGCTCCCTCAGCCTTTCATCATAAGGGAGATGTTCCACCCCCTGAATCATCTTTGTGGCTCTGCACTGGGCTCTTTCAAGCAGTTCCCTGTCCTTCCTGAACTGAGGGGCCCAGAACTGGACACAATATTCCAGAGGCGGTCTCACCAGGGCAGAGTAGAAGGGGAAGAGAACCTCTCTCAACCTACTGACCGCAGCCCTTGTAATACACCCTAGGGTGCCATTGGCCTTCTTGGCCACAAAGGCACATTGCTGGCTCATGGCCATCCTGCTGTCCACCAGGACCCCCAGGTCCCTTTCCCCTACGCTACTCTCCAACAGCTCAATCCCCAACCTATACTGCTACGTGGGGTTGTTCTTTCCCAGATACAAGACTACACTTGCCCTTGTTGTATTTCATTAAATTTCTCCCCGCCCAGCTCTCCAGACTGTCCAGGTCTCTCTGAATGGCAGCACAGCCTTCTGGTCTGCCAGCCACTCCTCCCAGTTTTGTGTCATCAGTGAACTTGCTGACAGTGCACTCTATTCCCTCATCCAGGTCGCTGATGAATATATTAAACAGTACTGGTCCCAGTACCGACCCCTGAGGGACTCCACTAGATACAGGCCTCCGATTAGACTCTGTCCCAGTGACCACAACTCTCAGACTTCTTTCTTTCAACCAGTTCACAATCCACCTCACTACCTGATCATCCAGACCATCATTCCTCAATTTAGCTGCAAGGACGCTGTGGGAGACGGTGTCAAATGCTTTCCTGAAATCAAGATAAACCACATCCACTGCACTGCCATCATCTATCCACCTGGTTATGTCTTCATAAAAGGCTATCAGGTTGGTCAAACATGACTTCCCTTGGTGAAGCCATGCTGACTACTCCTAATGACCCTCTTATCCTTGATATGCCTAGAGACAGCACCAAGAATAAGTTGTTCCATCACTTTTCCAGCATTGGAGGTAAGGCTGACCGGTCTTTAGTTACCCAGGTCCTCCTCCTTGCCCTTTCTGAAGACTGGAGTGACATGTGCTTTCCTCCAGTCCTCAGGCACCCCTCCTGTTCCCCACAACTTACCAAAGATGATGGAGAGGGGTCTAACAATGACTTCCGCCAGCTCCCTCAGCACCTGTGGGTACATCCCATCAGGGCCCATGGATTTATGTATGTCCAGCTCGCTTAACTGATCCCTAACTCAGTCCTCATCAACCAAGGTAAACTCCTCCTATATCCTGACTTCCTCTGGAGCCTCAGGGGTCTGGGACTCCTGAGGACAGTCTCCAGCAGTATAGACAGAGGCAAAGGCAGCATTCAATAACTCTCCCTTCCTTGTATCCTCTGTCACCAGGGCACCTGCCTCATTCAACGGTGGTACTCTTGCACATTCCTTCTCACATTAGTATTTTCTCAAAACTAAAATACAACAAATATTTGAATATATTTAAACAGAACCACACAATGACTCAATAACAAGCTTACAGCTCTTTATATTTAAAAAGAAAACAGAACTTGAAAGATCTAAGCAATGCAACTAGATCTTGATCGAAGAAGCATGCAATCATATTCTAGCAGTCACTAGAGCAGATACCTGCCATTAGAGTAATGTAAGCATCTCCATAACCTAACTCATCCTTATTTAGAAAGAAAAAGAGTATCTGTGGTAAGAACAAAAAAAGTTTGAAGTTACAGGAAACCTAGGAAAAGGTGAGTTCAAGATGCTGTAATATATTTGCTTATGCATATATGTCTGGAAGTCAGGCGAGACCCAGAAATTCTTAAGTTCTCTAATAAAGTGTCTCTAATAAACTAGACTGTTATATGGTAATTAAGTGATGTAATTAAAGGAGTTTTAGACTGTCAAACTGCCAATCCCCCACGCAGATCAGACTATATGCGTCTTGGCCTTTCCTAAAATCAGAGACGGGAGTGGGGAACATAAAGAGGAAACAAGGATGATACAGGACACACATGTGCACGACCCAAAACAAAAGCTCTGAAGAGAGTCCTTGAACAGGACTGCTAACTCTTGCCAAGGCTTGCTAAGGCATAAAATGGCCTCACTTTGTGCTTCCTGAACCAATTTGGGAGGGAGAGGGGGCGACACCTCCAATACATATTTTTCAAGATACTGCTCGAAGAGCAGAATTCTTCTGATGAATGCAGAGCTTGTGGGCTTTCCTTGTCTACATGCTTACTCTTTGTCAACAGAGCCTGAAGTGTTGCAGTTTGTACAATAACAGTAAGAGTTCCGTGCACAGTCCTGCAAACTGGTTTGGAGGATGTGGAGTCTTCCTGGCTAGTTGTGGGGGGTGTGTTTCCTTTTTTTAAAATAAACTGAGACCTGCCCGTAGTTACTCCTTGTTAAAAGTAGCAAAATATTTTTAAGTTATCTCAAGAGGAACATTCTTATATACTTAAAAGTAGCAGCAGTTCAAATACGTAATTCTTGTCACGCTACTTGTAACTTGATCCTAGAATTGACAAAGAAGCTTCAGAACCCCATTACCTGCCTCTGGGGGTGGGGGGAGAAAAAAGTCACCCGATCATTTGAAAATGGCATAATCAAGATGCTCTTAAAGACACAGAACATGTTACACCAAATACAGGAAAAACACTAGCAGGATGAAGCAATACCCTTCTGTTTGACTTGATAGATGCGACTTTCAAAGGTATCTCGATAGGAGGAGGAAGAATAAGATTTCACTCCCCATCAGCTTCAAAGGTCATAACAAAGAAAAGTTTATCAGCAATATATATAGGAAGGTGTCTTAAATAATTGAGTAACTGAAAATAGTTATACTGTGAATGGGATGAAGAGGAAGGAGACTATTTAGGATAACGAAAGAGGTAAGGAAAAGATGGGGAGAGAGAACAGCTTTGTCTTAGCCACTGCTCCTCTCCAGACAGAAATTAAAATATTCCAGAATTCAAGCTATCAATACAGCAAGGCAAGCACTCACCCCAAAGCTCCTCAACCCTGCCATGCTGCTTCAGGTGCACTGACTCTACAGGGCAGCATCCAAAAGAGCAAACTGCAGTAATGACTTTTCCATTACTGCACAGTAATAGTACATTATTTTTCTACAGGTCTTTCAGCATCTGGATTATTTTAAAAAATATTTTCTACATTTAAAAAAAAAACCACAATAATTTTAGATTTTTGCAATTCTTACACTCTTTAGTCAACTGCTTTTTCTTTCACGTGGTCATGAATGTTAGAAGTTTTCACAGCTTAAGGTCTAACTTTTTATCTAAAGTTGGATGTATTTTGATGAGCTACAAAGTCTTTTTGCTTAAAAGCATGGCAGGATACAACACTGGACAAACAGAAAAGCCCATTTAATACTTCAGACTGTTCTGATATTACCTTTTTAGGACAAATCATTGTGTGAAACGCCAATTACACAGCACTAGCAGGATACACAGCTACCACTGAAAAGCAGATAAAAAGCTTACCAAGCCACTGTCAGCAACAGTGAAACTAAAATAGTTTATGGAGAATCTAGGAACTACTGAAATCATGATTTCTGCTACCACAGTACTGAGAAACACAGCACAACAATTATAATGGGAAGTTGCCAATAATGCGGTCTTATCTTCATTACATTTATCTTATAATCTTTATTTTAGCCTCCTTAAAAAGTCTTCCTCTGATGCTATTCAGTTTATGTGCTACTAAAAATAATCAAAAAAGCTACTTTTTAGATGAGAAAATTTTCAAATACAGCTGTTACAAATAACATATCAGGGGAGTAACAATTTTCACTTCTCTCATAATCCTCTGCAAGAGCACCTCTAGTTCTGACAGCAATGACATTGAAATTGATCATTCAAATTTAAATGATACACACACACAAAAAAGAAAACCAAGACACGGAAGAAAGCCCAAAATTCCAAGTAAATGGATTGTTTTTTTACAGCCCACGTTAATGCAAAAGAAAAACACAACAAAACAAAAACACCTAATGAAAAAACACAGTTGTATTTGCCTGACAGTCTCCTGAGTTTCCTTTAATAAAACTACAGCCATATTTGAGAAAGCTTTCCAGTTTACAGATCCATTCTATTTCTTGTTGATGTTGCAATAAATTTTAATTAAAAACAGTAACAAAAAAGAAAACATCAAATGCACAGTTTTAAACAAAAGCCAAGAAACCTACTAAATGCTTATATTTCCACCTTCTAATGACGTTCTTGGGGGAAAAACAGGCTACAGAAAAGAAGGTTGCACAGTTGCTATCAATGCACAATGTAAACAAATAAATGAATATGGGGACAATCTTTTCAGCAGGGTCTGTTGCGACAGGACAAGGGGTAATGGTTTTAAACTGAAAGAGGGTAGAGTCAGACTAGACACAAGGAAGGATTTTTTATGATCAGGGTGGTCAAACACTGGAACAGGCTGCCCAGTGGGTGGTAGAAGCCCCATCCCTGGAAACATTCAAGGCAAGGTTGGACTGGGCTCTGAGCAACCTGCTCTAGCTAAAGTCATCCCTGCTTACTGCAGGGGGGGTGGACTAGATGACCTTTGAAGGTCCCTTCCAGCCTAAACTATTCTGTGAATATTCTGGGCCTGAGCTTAACTCATGCACACCACCTTACAAGTAAACATGACTTGCAAGCTAACAGTGGTCCTCTGAAGTTATCTTCATACATTTATATATGTGTAGTATAGAAAGTAATTTTCAAACAGTCAAAACTGAAAGAAGTAGTAACAAGAGGATAATGCTAAGAGATTGGAAAACATACAAAGAACAGATGAAAGAGATTCTTGCCATTAGTATTTGGGGAATTTTCTCTAGTTTAGTGGTCCACCTTAAGGTTTCTGGTAATCCAGCAAGTTCCAACACAGTTTCTTTAACAATTAGACTTAACATTTTAAAATAAAAAGGTTTATGTAGAGTTGAGTGATAACATACACATTTGATAACACAGCCAAGAAAAATCCAACTGGAAAAAGAATGTAATGATTTACTTGTGCAAGACTTGCAGAGAGCCAGAACACCAGTTCAAAACCTGTCAGAGCTTATTACACATCATTACAGAAATGATACCATTGTCCTATCTTGAGTTTGAAAACCCAACGTGCATAAACTTATGCTGAAAAAAAAAAATCTGCTGTCAGTTTTTGATTATATCTATATAAAAATAATTGCTTACAGGCCAACAGTTCAATCTACAGACTTTTCATATCCTACCTAACAAAAAGGAAGAAAGAAAACTACTTTCAGTTCACTTCGAAGTAAACTCCCCCCTTCTAAGTCCTACAATAGGATTTTAACATTTGCAGAAAAATCATGAGACTCATAAGAAGTACGTTAAGAGTTACTCCTTTCCTGGCAAATTGTTTCTCATGTTTGTGAACCACTGCCAAATCTAACACTGACAGAAGAAACATTTCAGAACTTTGACATTTTTTAAAGTCTTTCCATTGTTTCAAATATGCTTTTAGAAACAAACAACATTTAACATCCATTGTATTATGTTATCTTTCCCAGGTCACAAACACCCATAATTTTTAAAAACATAAATAGTAACTGGTGTAGCACAAGACTACATACAGTTACTTTTGTTTATACAAATGCTAGGATTTAAAATAAAATAGGAGCCCAAATCTATTTAGACAAGTGGTCAGACAAGAAAAAAAAAAAAAGAAGAGCTAGGCATCCACCCAATAGCTCCCACTGACAAAATATTCAGATTGAGATTTTGAGATAGCCTGTAGCACTAAACCATTTGGCAGCTCTCCTGCCTCAGTTCTTTGTATAAAGACAGACTTACATCAGGGAATAGAAGACTACCACAAATAAGGGATAAACAGAAAAAATAGTCTGCATAGTTCTTCATGCCCTAATCTAGACCTTTAGAAAGCTAGAACTCAGGCCATCTGAAATAAACAAACCTTAGTTACAAGTAACTAATTTTAGAAGTGTATTGAAAAAAAAAAAAATTCTGTGAAGTCTCCTTCTAAAGAAAAATCTACTAGAAACACTCACCAATCTGACCCTAAAAGAAGGGCCATCACTCAGTGCCCTATCTATTAGCTGAGTTCTTCCCTCAGCTGTGAAACAAAAGGAAGATGGCGGTACTCTTGCAAACTACACACTGAAGTCACAGTTTTCATTTTAATCCCCTGATACACAATACAAATAAAATTTAACCACTGCAGCCAGATAAATGGACATGGTTGGTGTTGAACAAAGTCAAGCAATTTTTGCTCCTGTCCTCCATTCACTAACTCCGTCGAGTAAAACGATGCAAACTAAAAAGGACCAACCTAGTAGACTGGGTTACAAATCAGATGAGACACAAACTGTCAGAGCTCCGGAGGAAGACAATTCACAAGAAGTGTCAATCCTACAGATCCAAGTTGCTGTCAGATTGAACTATTGACTCACAGAAGGTGGAAGAGACCTCTAGAAGTCGCTTAGTCCAATCTCCTGCCCAACACAAAGCAAAATTCAAAGTTAGGTTAAGATGCTCAGGACTTGTCCAGTAATAACTTGAACACGTCCAAGAATGGCAGTTCCGCAGCTTCTCTCAGCAACATGCCCCAGTACCCCACCATCATGATTTTTTTTTTTTTTTTAAATCTAGTAAAAAATTACCTTGCTGTAACTTGTAACCACTAATTTATCATTCCTTCAGCATGCACTCCTGATAAGACTCTAGATCCACCTTCTCTAAAACACCCATTGGGTAGCTGAAGACAACAAAGAGATCATTCCTCAGCCTTCTACAGGCTGAAAAAAAACACACCTGGCACTCGGCAGCCCCTCTGCTGCAGGCCACGTCATTGCACCAGTCTCTCTCTTGTACTGGGGGACTTGGACCAGGAAGACTGAGCCTGCAGCCTGCTGGCTATGATTTCTGTTCTAATTCAGGAGAAGTGAGCCAAAGCCAAAAGGTTTAGTCTTGATCCCACTATTCTCCCCTCAGTTGCAGACCAGAGCTAGTACCCCACACAACCACAGGATGAGGTTGCTCAGATATCTGATGAGATGGTTGAGGTCTTGGGTTTTTTGTTTGGTTTGTTTTTTTGATAGGTTGGATTTCTGACAGATCAGGACAATGACATGACTTAACCAGGTCACCACAATTGCTAACTATAATGGAATATAACAAAAGCAGTGAAAGGCACAGAACCACCCATTACCTCACTGCCCTATCAGATAGGTGAACAAATAACAGAGTTTCACAGTGAAAGCAGCACTAGAAACATACAGCGTATCTTCCATTTGCAAGGTGGTTAGCTCACATACCATGTTATTTCAATGCCAAAATAATTTTGCTGCTTGCCACAGCAGATTAAGGGAAGTATTTTTATGAAGATCTATGCAAACATCTTGCAAGGTAAGCATGCGTGGGCAGAAGCAACATAATTCAGATATATTCGCTGCTAACTTACAGTGTGACTGTAGCAGCTACGCTCTGTTTCAACTAAGGAAAAAGCTGGTGTTGGTGAAATAATTTTATCCAGAGCTCTGCATCTATTAATTTATCCTGGATCTCAGGCACAGGGGCTTCACCTTTCTCACTTCTAGGCATTATACACACAGAGATCTTAGTTTGAAAATGATTACACTATCTGAACTGCACTGAAATCCATTACAGATGTACACATTGGAACAGAAACAAAGAGGTGGATTTTTTAAAATATTAGCTCCCTTTCTATATTCTCAACAGCAGCTACACTCACTGCACACTGCTTTTTTGGAATAAACTTTTTTTTTTAACCAACACCACACATATTTTGAAATACAGCACGGGACACAGTAAGTTGAGAAAACACTGAGAAGAATTTGGCTAAAGAGTACATGAGGTGATCAAGTAATTTATTTTTACTATACATAGTCTTATTAAGAAAATTAAATAGAGCATCCATTTTCATTTTTGCTGTTAAGGTAAAATTTTATTGACCTTAGGGCAAACTCAATCTTCCCTGAAAGTTTATGTTCAGATTTTAAACTTGTGGATTGGACAGTAACCAGTTGAGATTAGACTTCTCATGTTCAGGCCAAGGAGAAGAAAAATTCTGCAACCTGTATCAGAGATACTTCTGCTGGGAGAGGTAAAAGATGCAAAAGACTCCTTGCAGTGAAACAGAAAGAATCAGTTTGATCCCTTTGGTTTGGGGGAGCTCAGGGATGAAGCAGCAGCAACTCTCAGAAAGGATTTCTGTCAGAACAAGATAGTGTCTGTGGGTGCTTCGTTTAAACTAGAACAACTGCAGAATTCTGACACAGGACTCCCCATTTCAATGGGTGATTGCTTTTATTTGTGGGAGGAGGGAGGTGAATAAAAGGAATTCCTTTGACAAGCGTGCTGCATTGCTAACCACAACCAGGATCATTTTACCTCTTTTGCTACAAAGAAGTTACATGCCATGAAGAAAAATCCCATGATCTAACAGCTTCATATTATTTTTACAAATAATGCAACTCCAACCAGTTGCTAGAGAAGATATTTTTGCAGCTGATTTGCTTTGTACATTTCACAGCACTCGATATACAGTATTCATCATTTAGGCTCCAATATATGCCGTATCTCATGCCCTTGCTGAGCCTCCCCGTGAACAAAGCTGTATTTAGCTCGAAGGAAATCTAGAGTCATTATTTATCTTATTTTTGTGACACCATACAGATGGTAGAGAAAAAAAAAAGTCAAGTTACAGACACCTGATTGCCAGAATGATTTACAACCTGAATTAAGGGGGGGACACCACACCAAAACCCACAACACTGTCAGAGGTTCAAATTAAGATTTCCTCCTTAGTTTCTTTTACCTGAAAATATTTATGCGGCCTCAGAGAAGCACAGACACGTGTTAATGACCCTACAGGAAGAGCAGATACAGGCTGACATTGCTGTATCTTCGCACTGTAACTACAATAAATATTCCACAGAGCATTCTGTTCCAAAGTCAACTTGAAACTTTAAAAACAAACACAGTTCTATTATAAAAAGCCTTAATGATATTCTCCTGCAGGGTTTTGTTGGGTTTTTTTTAACGGTGAAAGCTTTAAAAAGTGTGCACTAAGTACACAACCATTGCCCTGCCAAGGAACAACTGAGTACTGCTGCAGTGCAAACATTAAATGGAAATTAAACGATCTTTAAAGCACATTACTTCAAATCGCTTTTGTATCCATGGGAAGAGACAGAAAACAAGCAAAATACACAAGCCTACATCGCCATGAAAAAAGAAAATATTTACCTAGAATTTACATAATACTGTAAATATAGGTGGCAACTTGAAAAACGAGAAGGCACTAAATGCATCAGATAATTAACTTCGTAGCCCTCAAAGAAATGTTTTAAGCACAATAATCTGTTTCCAGAAAGTCCTTATAAACACTGTTACAGATAAGCAAATTAAACAGAGCCTCAAGGATTTCTGATACCTAAAAATACTTCAAAAGCAAGTTTTTTCCTGCTAAGTTCTTACGCCAACTCGGAGCCAACCCGGGACCCCGAAATCCTCGAGAACTGAGAGACCCCGGGCGAGAGGTGCCCTTCCCACACCCGGAGCGCCCGCACGGGCCAGGCCGGCCCCAAGCGGCGCGGCCGCGCAGGGAGCCGGGGAGGAGTGCCGCGCCGCGCCCCCCGCCCGGGCCCCGCAAGGGGATCCGCCCCGGCTCTCACCCCTCCGAGCAGGCCCGGGCCAGGGCCAGCGGCGACGGGGTCGGACCGGGCCCGGCGCAGCGGCGGCGCAGGAATGCGGAGCAGTAACCCGATCGCCTCCCGCCCCGCCGCCTTTACAAAGTCGTTTAACCTCTTAAAATGGCATCTCGGCGCGGCCTGGCGGGGGGCGAGCTGCTCCCGCCGCTCCCGCGAGAGGGGAGCGCAGCCTTTCGAGCCGCGCCCGCAGCTGCCCGCTCGGCCCCGCGGCTGCCCCTGCCCGCGCCACCGGCCACGGCTGCTGCGTGGCGACGCCACGAGGGTCTCCGTTCAGTTCACCTCTGCCCTCGCTCGAAATGCACCGGACTGTCACCGACCGTAGAAACAAGCAGAACAGACCTTACTCAGAAGCAAGGAATTAGTAGGAACAGCTCTTTTTTATCTAAACCACCTTCCATCTCGCAACAAAAACATTCATACGCATCGGTAAGGCAGAATTTCATTCAGAACGCCACTTCACAAACCCAAATGAAAGGGGCAACTTTGTTGTTAATTCACTTTATTTTTCAAACTATATGCACATAGTTTATTTAGGATACAACACCACTACAATGTCTAAGTTTATAAGTCAATTACATGCAGGCACAGAACTAACAGTGAACACAATGAAGCTACCCCTCAAGAGAACATATGAGCGGATCTTACAGCTACACAAACTGTCTCCATCTATTTTCCTCTAAAAGACAGTATTTCTGTAGCACAAAAAAGGCTATTGCTGTAAACAAAATAGCCAAGATTTTTACCATTCTGGACATACTGAAATAGTACTAAGATACCATTATCCTACTAGATAAGAGACAAAGACTTGAGAAAAATTTTATCATTTCAGTGATAGCACAGTGTAAGAACAGAGAAAGAATAACTTGAAAAACATTTTTCCAGCAGGAATAATTTTGCTCATTAAACACAGTGCCAAATGTTATTCTATCAGGAACAGAAAAAAAAGCCCTCAAGGTATCTCAGGAGGGTGTAAGTCTTCAGGGCATCAGTGTGGCAATAAGGAACTCACACTGACTCTCTTGAATGCTTTCCACAGGAGGTGGTTTATACTTTTGTTGGCTTAACTAAATATGACACTGAAAAAACACTGGTAAGGGTGGCAATCCTTCTGCAACTCTACAAAGACCAGACCTTTGGCCAGCATACACTGTATCTGCAGAATCACTCTGTTCACATAAACATCTCACCAGCAAAATCTGCCAGAAACTCTTCACTATCATCAAGTTCTGGGCCTAGATTGTTAATCTATTTAAGAAGTCAAAAACACAAATTCAGAACTAAGGAATCTTTAGATACAGGGTCCTTCACTCACACAGTTTCTCCTATATTGGTTTCCAACTACAAAACCAGAACAAACTCCAAGTCTTAAGAGATGTTGAACTGAAGGAGTGTTTTCATGCTAAAACCCCCAAATGCAGTGAGGAATGTCAAATATCACTATGATGGAGGCTTCCAAAACACTTTAAATCTGGGGAAAAAAAAAAAAATACAGTAGGCAGGATGATTAAAATACTCACCCTTATCAATATACTAATACATTTACAAAACCCCCTAACCATGAACATTTCTTAATCCTGGTTATCACAGGTCAAGGATCAGAAGCACTAACATCTGGCTAGTTCACCCTTATATTCTACTCAAAGTAAACGCAGGGTTGAGGGTGGTTTTTTTTTTTTTGTTACGTATCAGCAACAAAAACTGTACTCAGATGCCTTTGTCACAGAATATGAGCACTTTAAACACAAATATTTTTATTTGCTGCAAATACTGAGTTACATTTGCAAGACCTCGTTATTTTACAGAGGGCAAAATACAGTCATTGTGCTTGCATACATCATATACAGTATGTTTCATCTTTCAGATTATGTAGAACTCTAAATCTTTTAAATCTTTCCCTGAAAGAACCTCTCTTATCGGTTACTCATATACAGAATTTATTTATAGATCATTTATTTCTGATTTATAATTTGTATTGGATAACTAAAACTCAAAGAAGGATCACTATTTCCAACTGACAGTATTTTCTGTTTTACTCAGCATTTCTCTATTAACCTCAAGGTAACAGAAAATGCCCCAAATATTCTAACAAATCATCAGTTATTTTTCTTTTAAAATATATTCAATAATGCTTACTCTGTTGGAATAGAATTTATTCAAATTGTTGGTGAGAAGTGCAAGAGCAAGTATGTTTACACATTAAAACTGAAGCTCAAAGCATCATAACATGATTACCTGACAGCTATTAAATGGCTTGCAAGACGTTATTAGTGTTGATTCTCTTTCAGCAGGCCTACATAACAGTTCCACCTCTAGCATCCTCCCTGTAGTTGCACTTTGTTGTGTCTTTTTTTAACATAAACTTCCCCCTCACTCCCACAGGTTGTGTTTTGGTCTCAAGACCTGTTATTGGGATATTTCACACAAGCAGTATACATAAAGAAAATGAAGACAGCCCTAAAAACACAAAGTAATCCCAAAGGCTTAAACAGGAGTCAAACCCACTGCACCAAAAATAAAACAATGTACACATACTTTACTGAGGAGTCTCTGCTAATGCATTGTTTTCCAAAAGAGCACATAGAAAACTTGACTGTGGTGTTTTATGAGGACATTCACAAAATGTCCTCAGATCAGCACAAGTTTCACACAAGCAAATATTACAAGCAGTCACTGGACACAAGGTGGGGGGAACGACACACACAACAAAAAACCCAACACGAACCCAACCAGAAAACCCAACAACCCTAAACTCCCATTGTCAATGATGGAGATTAATCGTAACAAATGAAAACTAGTGTCAGGAGATATACCTGCTTATAATAACATTAATGTTCTCACAATCACAACCTTCTTTGAAAGCTACAGACCACATACCACAGAAAAACACATACATGGTCAAACAATGACTATCTGCAGAAGAGACACAACACAGACTACATAAAGTACTGCTAAAAAGGAGTATTGAAATGGAAAATGTCCTCTAACTTTTTTTAATTGTACTACTCTTTGGTGCATGAGCAATATAGAGCCTGACGGGTGTCATTCTAAATGAACCATTCTGCTGAACACACTTCATTTCAACTGAGAAATGTGACTGAGAACATTACTGGTTCAGCAAGTGCCACTTTAGACACCAATCTCTAACTGCACAAGCAGTCCCACTGAGCTATACCTGAACTCTGTTGAGTCTAGCCAGAGGAAGTTAAGCCTATGCGCTACTGCTTTCAAGCACAGAGAAACAATCTTCTGAAAGATGTATCAAAATCACTGTTTTAAATATTTTTAAAGTATATTTTTAGAAACTTGCATTCTAAACTAAAATTAAAACCTCGACAGTACTGGCAAATTTGTTTGCATGAGGATAAAGCATTTCCTAACATACCTTCCAAAAGCCCAAGTTCTGGATGATAATGCTTCCCACTGAGAAGAAGGGTGCAAAAAAGTAGCATTCAGAAAATGCAGCATTTCAAAACCAAGTGAATTTGCAACAAGCAGTTTATACAGAATCTGTTTTCTGTTACAGTGTAATGGGTTCAGTCGGTGGAGGACTGTGGACTGCATACATACTAATACATAAACATGTGGCCGCATCAGTACTATGACCTTGCCAGACATTTCAACACTGTATTTTTAGATTAGTCTCTCATACCAACTGCACTGTTAAGATGGCATTTAATTCCATCACATCCATTGTCAAAAAGCTAGTCTTCTGCTTCAACTGCAGTTCTTAGAAAAATACATTTTAAAAGACTGCATTTAATTCTCAAATACATTTCCCCATTCATAGCCACAAGCCAGCTTTGTGTAATACACAGAAAGAAGCATCCACATTTCCCTAGCTAGATGCTGTGTCACTTTAAGCTCCTTTTGACCAACTCTGTAAAACTCCTTGGATTTGGGAACAGCATACACGTTGTTATAGCTGTCCTTGCTATATAAAGATTTTATTGTGCCTTCTCTCTGTTCTACTAAAGCCTAGGTTACATGAGGAAAACAGAAGAAAAAACTTGGTTGAATTGATCCCTTCTGCCCTGGCAGCGATGTCAAACACACACCTATGGTATTTCTGGTTCTTATACCTCAAGAGATTCTTTCATCTCAAACTTTCCTCTTCATCCAAGGGAAGGAAAAAAAAAAGTCATCACACATCAAACAAAATGCACTACGAGCAACAGACCTAGGAAGGTCTGGTTTCCTACAGATTTATGTTCTATTTCGGTCTATATCTTTTCCCAACGTAATTGCCCCAGCTCTCTCCCTATATCCTGTATGATTTCACCCTCCCTGTCCTTTGCAATATATCCATTTCCTCACTCTCATGCATATTCCTATAACCACAGTTCTCTCTCCCTTTCCCCTCCCATGTTCTCTGGTGCCAAATATGTCTCACTGGCTGGACAGTATGTGCATATTGACTTCCCCCCTATCAGGCGTAACAAGTTTACTGAACACTTCGGATCATAACATCCTTCACCTCTGGGACATGAACAGAGCTCAAGACCTTTGAAACCAAAACAGTGTGACATTCACTCCATAATCTTACCAGACATCTAATTTTCAAGCCTGCTGATACATGCAGCTTGTCTTTGAAGTTTTAGGAATTAGGAATTTGCCAAAATCTAAAATCTTACATACTACATCAGAGACAGAAACACTTAATGAAACTACAAAACAAAGGACACAACTGCAAAAAGAAAATAGCAAAGAGGAATGTAGGGACGGGAAAGTAAAGCTTCTGCTCAACCCATTTTTGCTTTGGGGAGGGGGGGGGGGGGGGGGATATACTCAATAGACACGAAGAAGTTACATGGGATCACTATTATTCAAGCTAATGAAAAAAAGTGCTCCAAAACAGTAACACTCCCAAACAGCAGCCTTACCCACAAGCACACTACACTACAACTAAGCTGCATCTGGAAGGGACACTCTTGTTCTGTACACCAACACTGGCACTTGGTCTGCCCCCACAACTGCAGCTAGACTGGCAAGAAGTGAAGCCTATTTAAAAAGGAGAAAAAAAAAAAAAAAAGAAAAAGAAAAAAAAAAAAAAGAGGCAAAAAAGGTAATCGGCTTTCAGTCAGTTTCAATTCCTACAGCATCAGAGGAGTGCCAGCCAGTGCTGCTGTAAAGGAAAAGGCAAGGATGCACAAGGGTGGCATTAACAGGGAGTAGAACTGGCCCTTCAAGTGTGCCTGGCTGCTAGGCTTGCTTATCTGTAGCACAGAACTGCCCTCTTCATCTGCTAGTTAGTTACTCATCTAGCAGATTTTCATTGCAGACATCAATGGAAGTCTGGCTGCACTGCTCCAGTCCTTAGGAAACTATACTATCAATCTTTCCACACTAAGCAAAATAAAGTACCTGAACAGAAAACGTTCAAGATAAGGTAGACACTAAAAACATGTTACTTCACGTTTGATGGCAGTATCATTAAACCAAACCCAACAAACGTGTCAATGAAGGCAGCTAGATGCCAGTGCAATATAAAAAAAAGCTGTAGGCGTTACAGACGCTATTGAATGTAACAGCAGAGGAACTGACGTGCCTGGGTGCGTGTGGGTGTGATAAAAGGCATACAAATTAGCCTGCTGCACTGGAGCAGATGTCTAGCTGAGCGCTCTGGGATACCGCCTGCTATCAGACCCGTTGAGAAAGATGGAAAAACAGGATCCTCTCTTGCTCCTGTGTAGTTCCTGACCTACAACTGGACACAAGTGACTGTGCTGTTGCCATCAATGGACACACCCTTCAACAAATCTGTGTGACTGCAAACCTGCAGTCTCTCATCCCCAGCCACATATTCTGGCAGCGACTCTTCAACTAAAGGATTTGTTGTGAGGAAGCAAAGAAATACCACATTTTACTGTGCTTGTCATCTGCCATTCCCTTATACCGTGGAGGAAAAAAAAAAATAGTGGTGAAAAATCATTCCCTATCAGTTTCCGAATTTCGTTTGAAGTTTGATAGACCACCATCACCATTTCCCTCTCTGCTGTTTCTCTTTCCCTGACTCAAGAAGCCCAAGTCTATTTAGTACTGCATCCTATTTGTACAGCTGGGGGAAGAAAAAACCAAAACAAAAAGTTACCTTCTAGTTTTACTGGGATAGTTGAAATTGTGTTACCAGAACCACATAACATGTGTGTCCATATATAATGAATGTGCACAGCTGCACATTCACATTTTAAAAACCCCTTGTAATTAATCTATAGAAAACTGCTTCAAAATTGGCTTAAATTTACTTAAGACCGTGCTGATTGTAAGAAGACAAGTACTGCCTCTCCTCTCCCCCTACTCCTCATATGGTATCACGGTGAGCTACAACTACCAAAAAACAAGGGGTTTTAATAGGGTTAGTTTTCAGCCAGATTAGCAAACAAATCCAACCTTCCACCTGGCCACAATCACACAAATACAAAAGTGACAGAGGAAACACACAGCCAAAGGGAAGAGAGGTGAAAAAGAGTTTTTAACACCATAAGTAGATTGGTACAATCTAAAGTTGGAGCTTCACAGCAAAGAGCTGTTTGCAAAACTATCCAAGATCTCCCGAAGAGTTAACACCTAATTTAGAGCCTATTACTGGTGTTCCTCTGTCTGAATTAAATTACATTGCACTTAGTGTACACCTCAGCTGGTATTTTACCATCCAGGCATTCAGTACTGTTACAGCCAGTTTACAATACATGCATCAGCTACAAGTTTCACCACCTCTCCATCCACTTCCCTTTCCACACTACTTCCAAACACAGGACCAGAACATGCCCTGTCACTTGCTTCCAGCAAGGCTGTTAGCACCTCTCTGCCACAGGGGTACCTGCCGATTCCTTACTGGGAGCCCAGAACTGGCCAGGGCCTTCCAGATGTGTCTCACCAGTGCTAAGCTGAAGGGCATCATCACCTCTCTCAACCTACCCACAACGCTCTCCCTAAGACAGCCCAGGAGGCTGCTGGACTTCTTTGCCACAAAGGCGTGTTTGCTGGCTCTTGTTCAACTTCTTGTCCAGTATGACCCCCAGGGCCCTTTCTGCAAATCTGCCTTCCAGGCAGCCAGTCCCCAGTCTATACCAGTACAGGGGATTATTTCTCCCAAGGTGCAGGGCTTTGCATTTCCCTTTGTTAAGCTGCACAAGGTTCCTCTCTGCTTACTTCTTCAGTCCAACCAGGTCCCTTTGAGCAGCTGCACAACCACCTGGCCTATCAAACACTCCTCCCAGTTCTGTATTGCCTACAAACTTGCTGACGGTGCGCTCTGTCCCATCATACAGGTCAGTTATGAAGAAGTTGCACCATACTGGAACGCAGCATCGACCCCTGGGGCACACTGCTAGTGACTGGTCTCCAACTGGACTTCATGCTGCCGATCACAACTGTTTGAACCTGATAGCTCATCCAGTTTTCAATCTCACTGCCCGTTTATCTAGTCTGTACTTCCATCAGTTTGTGGATGAGGATGTTACAGGAGACACTGTCAAAAGCCTTATAGAAGTCAGGATAAACAGTATCCACTGCTCTCCACTCATTCATTGAGCTATGATGAATTGCAGAAGGCTATCAGACACCCACCAATATCACCCGTGCTGACCTGCTGCTAATCCCGACCCATAAGCTCTTAATTGACCCCTCATCCACCCAAAAGGCAGAGCTCCAATAATTCCCTCACCCCCCCCCCCCCCCCCAACACCCTGCATCCCTTGCCATCCTAGCCTGTCCTTCCTGGAGAGCCCATAACCAGTCCCCCGCAGCACTCCAGCCACATCAGCTGTCCCACTGCATCTCTTATCTCAACAAGATTACAGCCATGTGACTGCACACAGACCTCTGATTTCTCCTGTTTGTGCCCAGTCTTTTCCACAACATATGGCAAACAATGAATTCCAAATAAATAAAGTGTTAAACTTATTCTATGGGGACAGAAACTTCGTATTTGCTACACTTTAATAGCCTGAAACCTCATTTCACACTATGACAAAGTCACAGATGCTGGAAGGAAAAATCAATAGTGTCAATGGAATGATAACTACTTTCAGCAAGAAAACGTACAGATAGATACAGTAAGAGGTGCTATGCAGTTACACACAGAGAAAGGAGATACCTGGGGGTAGGAACGACAGAACTGCATAAGACACCCTGTTAAGAGTAGGGCCCTGGTGAAGGACGAGTCCCACCGTAGCCTACCCTGCCCTCCTCGCTGCACTCCAGGGCTCAGACCCAGCAACTCTTTCTCATCATGCTGCTGCTCCTCTGCCCACCCCACCCCCCCCCCCCCATTACCTGAGCCCACCCACTGCCCTGCCCCAAGCCACATTCCTGCACTTTCAAATTCTCAGGAGACTCTAATGCAGCACACCCAGCTTCTCTTCTCATTGAAAGTAACCTGAAAGAGAACTATTTTACCTTCAGTTGTTCCAAGTACATGTAACTAAAAATACCTTCCTGTAATGACTTTATCTTCCAAAAATCAGATACACTTTAAAATTATATTCAATATTTCTGAAAACCACGATATTTATCTTACATAACCTCAAACTTTAAAATTTTGTCTAAAAGTCTTTGAAGTGAGAGTCACCTTCATTGTTATCTTTCTACAGAGCAAAAATAATCACAGGCTCTTACACCAACTAAATCACCCTTTACATCAGCATTGAAGTCAACCCCTGCTCAAAGACTCGCTCCGACATATGTAAATCTCAGTACCAACAGGTAACTCCAATGAACACCAACATTGTCAAAACAGCACAAAGAAAAAAAAGAACACAAAGGAAAACGTAAAGTTACATATTTTTATCACTTGCTGAATAGCTTAGAGACCTTTTCTAGATAAAATGGTTTAACGTTTTAAGATACTGTATAGAAACATACTGTGGATATACTTAGACATATTTAATGTGCATTACAGTCTCAAGTAGCTCCTGGTTGTTGGGATGAAGGAAGAAGCTTTCAGAGTGGTGTAACGCCACAGTTGTCTGCTGCAGACTGTCTTGTGCTTTCCTCTGGAGCAACACCACTGGTCATTGTTGGGAGCAAAACACTTGAGGCAGATTTCTTCATTTGTAACATTCTTTTCTCACTAGTGCACCCTCATTTCATATATTTTTATGTGGTTTTTTTTTTCCTGTAACTAATCTCACCTCTGAAATTACATCAACAGAAATTAAAAGATACTTATAAAGAACTGCCAAGAATGAAAATCACAGAAATGTAGTGAACAATCCACACATGCTACAGATGCTTAAGGACAAAGAAGGAAATTCTTACATCAGCTCTTCCCTCCACCTCTATTCTTCCCCCACTCCAGGTTCCTAAGACTATAACCAAAAGTATTAGAGAGATGTAAATATTATACAACAGAATTTGAAACTTGGGAAAAAAGTTGACTAATGCAATTGCTGCAGCAGAATCTCTGGCTAAGGAATGCACAGCTGCTGAGCAGATGTATAATTTCAGTATTTAGAATCCATTATTTCAAGGGTGATTTTTTTTTTACTAGATGTTTTCAGATTTTCTATTTCCATCTGTTTTTTGACCTCCCTCAGTTTAGTCCCCTCCTTTCTGTTTTAGTTCATTATGCCAAAATAATTTTCTAAATTAGAAACATCTTTACATTTAAAAACTTGTGAATTTGAAGAGAGGTGGGGGAGTGAAGCATGGTCAGGGGCGGAACAAAAACAGACAGTTCAACAGTGGCTTGGGTTTGAATAAAAACTGTCCTGTCTGGGTCGGGTTTTGTTTCACAGTTCCTGGTTTAACCCAAACCGGCGAGTCTCTAACTGCATTCCTTCCATGAAATTTTAAGAGCAGGAAACTGAAGAATATCAGCTATATGGGAATGTTCCTACACTTCACCAGAGCCTTCTGCCCCAACTTCCGAGTAGGACAACATTCCAGGTTTTGATTCTTTCTTCTTAGTGTCATATTAAACTAATTATAGTTCTAAACTTAAAAAAAATTAACTTGCCATGTACCAAAAGAGCTTTACAAAACCTATAAAGATTAGTTGAAACCAGTATCAGTGGTTGTCAAATAAATTCAGCAAAGAATCAATCAATGCAAAAGTAGTAAATAAAAAGAAAATTTAAATGGAATTAGCATCTTTCAAAAAAAATTCTGCTCATCTAACCGAAGTAGAAGACTAGGGTCTGAAACTTTGGACCACACTATGAGTTTTAAAGAAGAATTATCACTAGCAGGATCACTGGTTCAGCTCAGCAAATGCAACAGATTGACAGCAAGACCTATCAAATTTTTATTTTAATTTTAAGCTCACAGTAATAATTTGCCTGGGCGAGGAAGGGCACAATCTTCAATCTTAATGAATGGCATACACTTCAGAATACTCCTACAGAAAATTTTCTACAGGGTATTTCCACAAAAAAAGATTAAATGGTTGTGAACTAGTGAATACAGAAGACAAAATCAGAAAAATACATCAATACATAAAACCAAAAAAGCACTTTTTGATTGTGCTTTGTCTCTGAGAGAGGAGACGTTCAAAACATGTTTTAAAAAAATACCTTAAAGCAATACAAATAAAATCCCTAATAAAACTTCCTGTATCCTCTATCATCAGGGACATTTCCCCTTAACACTCAGTACCACTGCTGAATTTTTGTTATTGCTAAAACCCTTCCAATAATCTGAACCGAAGATACTCCATGTTTTGGGTGTTGAGTCTAATAAGAATGGCTGTACCACATCAGCTGGCAGTGCCTTCCTGTGCTCTGGCCCAACCTCATCTTGTAATTAACTCTCAGTTGTCCAGCCCAACTGCAAGGCTTGTCCCTCAGACCACACAGAAAAGGGTATGGACGGGTTTTGAAACCTTTTCCAAGGCATTCTGTAAAAGATTAATTTCTCTTCCACAAAGAAGGATGAGCAGCAAGGAGGAGCACATTTTACAAAGCTTTCTGGTTTTCTCATTCACACTTCCAGTCACTGAAGTTCACTCAGTCTTCTTCCAATAAGCCACTCTTGTTCTCATACTACTATTCAAGTTCTTTTATTTCCAAGCGTAGGGGACAAAAGTTGACACAGTATTTCCTATTTCCAGTATCCATTCTTTCTGCTGATGATTTCTCACAACTTACCTGTACATGCTTCCTTTTCAAACCCTCTATACCCCTGTACAACAACATGGGACAGTGCCTATGCCTCTGCATCACCACCACACTGTGAATTTCCAACTGAACAATGAATATGAAAACGAATTGTTAATTTAGAAGATTATATCTGAGCTTATTCACTACTTCTATATCCCTGAAATTCTGACTCCAAGAACATAACGTACTCCTTTGCATAACAAACGTTTCATGAGCAGAATATTAATTCTCTGCAGAAGTGAAATCTCTGATGACTTCAGTCCTCCAGAAGTCATTTGGGCTCTGCCCACTGTCTTCCAGGATCAGGCTCTCACAGAGGAAGCGTGAAGGACTATGAACATTTTTAGGGTGTTTTTTTCAAATCAAGTAAAAGTTGTTAATAATTAACATGATAAAGACAAGAGAAAAACAAATTTAGTCCACTTCAACAGCTGCAGCAGTGAAAAAGAAATCACTTCCATGAATCATGTCTGTATCCCAGTGTGTATCTTCTAAGACATTCTTTGATATTTCTCTGACTTATCCCTGCTACATCTGCTTGTATTTTTATTGGCCAAAACATTGCAAGATCAACAGTTTTCTCTTTACGATGGTGAACTGAGGAAATAGACACAAAAAATTGCTAGGTGCTTTCATATTTTATGCTAATAATGTTGACTTGAAGCCAACATCTAAAGCAACTTTCTGAGAAGACACTGAGAAAAATTTAAGAAATTTCAAATTTTTGTAAAAAGCTTTGCTGCTGTTATATGATGCAAATCAAGCTACAGTACTGCAGAGCTAAGTTAGCAATACTGATTTTTTTTCCTTTTAATGCATAACTAACTCATCATACACTAAAATTACAAATCAAACCTACTACATTTTCTTCTGTATTTAGGGAAATTCTGTTTTGGGCGAAAAATAAGCATCAGAGCATTCAGCCACATGCTGCAGGTATGTACCCTATGAACTACAACTTCACAGATTTTTGTCTTACCAGAACCTTTTAAAACATTTAAATGAAGCTCATACCCTTCATGCTACTTAGACGCTTTCCCCCCCACTGAACACAACCACCCACGAATTCTGCACAGGTAGCACTTGCAGGAAGAGCTCCATCAAGCCAATCGCTTTCACTGTAACAACAGATGTTACCGCAGAAATTCTGAGGTGGTAACACCCTGGACCTTAAGTGAGGCTTTGCTGCTGCTTCTCCTTTCACCATGCACATACAATCTATGAATATTATCACAGTCATCAACTAGAGTTTATTTTCCTACTTTAATACCTATTTTGAATTTTATTAACCAGACCATCACAAAACGGTAAACCTAACTGAAAGACACAGAATTCAAAAGAAATGTGAAGGCAACTACAGAACACCCAACAGAAAAATGGCGACAAAAATTATTTAGATTATAAATCTGAAACAGAATGATCGTATTTTTATACCATTTGTATACAGCTGAAACAACAGGTTCATAACCAGAAACTCATGCATCTTATCACTACCACAACATGAATGAAGTTCTCTGTCTTCTCAATGTATCAAACATATGACGACCTAAAATGCTTCAGGGTCATAAACCTACAATGAATTTCAAAATATATATTGAAGATACTGAAGACATATTGAAGACTAGCAGAATAATTGCTTTGTTTTGCTTTTGGGGTAGAGTGGGGATAAAGCACACCTAACATGCTCTGTAAACGCATCTGGTGAGGTGCTGGGAAGCCAATTCACGATGAAGCCCATTCCAGTAAGTTGGCAGCTTGTCCCCTAGACGACTGCTTGGTCAGCACTGGGACAGCTATTTGTTAGCACCAAACTAAACCACTTTGGGATTATATGCCCAGAGTACAAAGTACTGAACAGATGTTTCTGGACTGAATCCCTCACAAAATGGCTATTCCATGTACTTTCTAAGTAAGAGCATTCAGAACACTAAAATGATGTTTTCTGTACCATTAGGACAAATGAGGCAACTATTTAAACTTTTTGCCCAACTTCAAGGATCACCTATTCCAGTCTCCATGTAATTTTTAAAGGACACAATATAATAGGTTAAATTTACTTATTCTGAAAAATGTTCAAAACTGGAAAAAAAAGTAAAACTACTTTATGTCTGAGAATATCAAACCCTCAACATACTCCACAGCAACTTTTAAGGGACTGAAAGAAAACCAGGCAGAAAGAAATTCCCTGCTTTCCCTTTAAAGCACTAACCATCGTGGAAGGCACAGACTGGGGATCATCAGCAAGAGTGTGGTGGGGCAACTGCAGAGGGTTCTGCAGATCTTGTCCAAGAAAGTAAAAAGTGGAACCATTAAATCAGTAGTGAAAGGGAAAGCCTGCTGTCAGGGCACCCTGTGCCGGCCCCCAAGTCCTGCATTTTGAGAATGTGCATTTTGCAAGTGAAACAAGACTCTAAGTACTCCATCTGCACCCTCATGCAACTGAGTTCCTTCTCCCGTTTATTTACAGATGACAGTAGGGTAAGTGAAGAAAATCTCAGGCACTGAAAACATGCCCTCTTTTTACTGAGGAACCAAGAAATACCAGATGCTTTCCCAGATCCTCAAATAGAAAGGACAGATCTTCAACTGGTACTTAACATAAGCAAGGGAGAAACATACACATTTGTAACACATTCCCTGCCACGAACTCTCTGGTCTCATTCACCCATCTACGCTTTTCAGGAATTTACCAAAGCAGTTATTGCAGCTCCATGTGTCAGAGCTTTACCTGCTCTTGGAAAGAGATACTGTCCTCATCATAAACGTTACCAGTTACGATGAACAAAAAAGAAATGGAGGGGTGTTTTTTTCCTTTGGTCTGTTAGCTTTTAAGGGCTTTGGAGAAGGCAGGTTTGTTTCTCTTGGGAGCCTGGCTATACCAAAATTAGCACAAGCACTAATATCTGTTCTTTGATCTCGTCTGTGAAGGGGATGTACTCAGATCCACCTATCTGCACATTTGTGCCCTGCTATGCCTTGGAAAGCTGTAGGGTCCTTAGTTATACTGAGTGATGGACAATTTAAGAGAGATTCCGTTAATTCAGAGTTATTTAATAGCACTATTTTCAAAATACTTTTTTCTTTTAAATTATGAATATAGCCTGCACTGATTTCTCATTATACAAATATAATTTAGTGAATACTTAGCAAGTCCTTTCCTACATTTTTTTTTTCTAATATGACATAGCCACAGAATCTTATACTGCTTCTTGGAGAACAAATAAAACATCATCATCATTCCTAATTTAAAACCAAGAAAAACAAATAAGGTAAGTTTTTAAAAAAAATAAATTTATCCATCAATTGCTTGCCTTTCAGGACTCTGGAAAGTAGACAAAGCTATCTATCGCTTCTTCAAAATCCTTTTCTCTTTCCAGTGCAATACTCCGCAACATTTCATACAACAGCAATGCTCATCTATGGCAAACACATGTCCATTTTGGAAGAAGTTAGCAGATGTTTACTGCATATCTGAACAAGCACCAAATTCAATCCCAAACAGGACCAAAATTTTCTTAGCCCTGACTTTGAGTAGTTCAATAAATACACCAACTACTACAAAGAGTAAAGTTAATTACTTTGGTTACATCACTTACATTTTAGATCCTCAATTCCTGAATGTTGGCATCCAGAAAAAGCACATGTATCATTCACACACCCTACCATATTCAGTAGTTTTAATTTTTATAACAAAGCACACATTTCTCACTGCGAGGATCTTGCAGAGCAGTGTCAAAAGCATTAGGATTTGGGCCCCATACACTGAGTTTAAGAAACTCTATGCTGTAGCTAAGTACTGTTTCAGTAAACACGTATTTGATCACTCAATTCCAAGTAAAACGCTATTTCAGGCTTGCAATTCACCAACGGCTTTCTTCTCTAATTTGAAAAGGGGCTGGGTCAGATAACATCCAGAGGTCCCTTTCAAGCCTACATTACTTCACAATCAAAAAAAAAAAAAAAAAAAAAAAAAATCAGATCCAGCCACATATAATCATTGTCCAGGCAGCAGGACACACTAAGGACTGGCAGCTGAACCTTGCAGCTGTGTGAGAAGATCGTCCACAAAATTTCATACTAGAAATCAAAGCCTCCTAAGTTGTACGTCTCTATATAAATAAATATAAAATACACACAGACTTACATAACAAATTAAATACGGCGAACAACCTAAGAAAAAGTTACAAAAGAAACAAAAGTACAAGAACAAAGGACAAAAATACATTGCCAACAAGAATTTTATCTAGACTGCTACAAATGTCACAACGTGGGGTATTTCTGGCTATGTACTGGATAAAGTATCTGAATATAAATTGCTCTCATGTTACCTTTTTTATTCCGGGACTAGGTTCTACTACAAATCAGGCAACTTTTCCAATCCAGCAGTCTTCCTCGTCTATAAAAGGTGCTTCTCTATTCCTACAGGTAACATGGCTTAACAATCAATCCCTAGGCCCTAACTTGATAAAAGAACTCAAAAATAATTACCTGTCCACAGAAAACAAAAAATGTAAATTAGAATCGCAATCAATTTACACTGGGAAGAATCATCATACAACTCTCGACACAAAGTCACAGGCAAATGCTGAATGGAAATACCACAACTTACTATTCCCTGCTGCTGAATTCACTCTTAATTTTACCAAAATCAGAGGGTGGTTGATTGAAAGATGGTGACGGGCCATTCATGTTTCCAATAGACTTTGTAATCAGTTATGAAAACACCGTACTTAATCTGTACTCGACAGTACAATCATTTACTGGTAAGGCAGTATGTACGATGATTTCGATTTATTTTTTCTTCAGTTTTTATTTCGCACCGCTAAACAGCAACGGATTTGGAAAGCCGGCGCGTAGCTTTGTTTAAAACTCGCACAAAAGGAAGACGAAGCACCTTATTCCTCGCACCCTTCCCACAACAGGCGCTGCCGCTCACTCCGGCTGGGGACGCTCGGCACCGAGCCCGGGATTACAACATCACGGGCGCAGACGCGGGGGGAGGGAGCGCACGGCGAGAGAGCGCAACGCGGGCTGCCAGGCAGGACGGCCCCGCCAGCGCCGTGCAGGCGGCCCCCCTGCCCACGCACCAAGCCGTCGGCCCCGAGGAGCCTCGCGCCGACGCGGCGGCCGCTCAGCCTCCCGCGGGCCGCGGCCCGACCCCCGCCAGCGGCCCCGGGCCGGGCCGGGCAGCGGCGGGGCGGCGCCCCCAGCGCCGCGGCGGGGCAAGGCGGCGCGGGGAGCGGCGGCGGTGGGCGCTCCCCGGCCCCCAGAGAAGAAAGGCCGGGGCAGGAAAATCGCCGCCAGACAGGGAAGCCCCAGCGGGTGTCCGCGTTCGACGGCGCTGCCCGCGGCCGGGCCGCGGAGAGCGAGCCCGGGGACGGGCGGGGGCGCAGACCCCGCCGGGCGCCGCCGGGGGAGGGACAGCCGACGGCGGGGAGAGACAGCCGACGGCGGGGAGAGACAGCCGACGGCGGGGAGAGACAGCCGACGGCGGGGAGAGACAGCCGACGGCGGGGAGAGACAGCCGACGGCGAGGAGCGACCCGGCCGGGCGAGGGAGGGGTGCGGCGGCGCAGCGCGGCGCTGCCCGGGACACCCCGACGCTCCTCAGCCGCACGCACGTACGGCCGGGGCCTCCGCGGCGCGGCCCAGCCCGGCCCCGCACTCACCGGCGGTGGAGGCTCCTCATCCTCCGCGGCGGGAAGGAAGACGAAAGGGAAGGGGGCCCAGCCCCCGCCGCGCGGCCGTTCCCGGGGCCCCGACGGCTCTAGTGAGACGGGGGCGAAGGCGGGTGCGTGTCGGGCGGGGGAGGGGGAGGGCGAGGGCGGGACGGCGCGGCGCGGCGCGGACTCGGCGCAGGCTCCGTCCCGGCAGGCGCTCCCGGCGCGGCCCGTCCCTGCGGCGCGCGGGCAGGGCGGGGCGGGCAGGAGCCGGATTCCAATCACTGCAGCCAGCGGCTCCGGCCGCGCGCACGGGGGGGGTTGAGGGGAGGCGGGAGCGAGCGCGCGCGCGCAACACCCACGGCCGCCGGCGGGCGTCCTCGCGCGGCCTTCCTCAACCCGCAGTGCGCGGCGGCCCCTAAGGGGCCGCCGGGTGCGCTCCCTCTCTCCTTCCCGCCTCGCGGCCGGTGGCGTGGGGCTGGCCGCCCCTCAGAGCGACCGCGGGGGGGGTCGCGTTCCCGGCCGCCGCCGCCCGCCGCCGCTCCGTCAGCACGTGCCGTGGGCGGGAGGGCTGGCGGGGCACCCCGGGAAAAAGTTGGTCGGCAGGAACCCGCTGGGCCTGCCTCTGCTCCCCCGTGGTCCCTCCTCGGACGGGAGCACAGGCCGCAGCCGGCCGCCGCCTGAGCAGGCTTATCGCTAGGCTCCTTGCCCCGCTTAGGCACCCGCCCAGCGCCCCGGGACCGAGACGTTGTTTTACGCCGCCGCCGAGAAGGGCTTTCCCAGTGAAGAGGGTGGGGGAGCTCCTCTCGGAAAGGCCAGGAAGGCGTGAGGGCAAAAAGCGGCCAAGTGGGTGTCATGGAGGCACTTTTGGCCGAGGAGAGGGATCGAGACATGAGGAGCAGCCGAGGATGGATATGGCTGCAGGGCCGGGAAGCTCCATCCAGATGCTGGCGGAGTTGGCGCCATGGAAAATAGACAAGCTGCCAGGATTCACTGAGTAGGTGGGGTGGAGGGTTACCGTAGCTGCTTTGATGTGCATTAAAGGGGGCTTGTGTGTGAGCTGGTGTGGGCAATGGGCAGGCAATGGAGGCAGCAGCCTTTGAGCTTTGCGGAAGAATACTTCTGAAAAGGTTGACATTGCAGTGCTGTATGAGGGATGGAGTTCCATCGCGAAGGACGGAATTGTTTGTTTGCTTTTTTCGTTTCCTGTATAAAAAAATAAGCCCAGTTAGGTAGATTGGAATACATGACAACTTCTGCAATGAGCTGCTTTGCTCGCTGATAAGGTTGCTGAAGGCCATGATTTGCATTGCATTTCCCAGCTCCTCATCATTAGGACAAATTAGGGAAGTAATAATTTGTCTGTCTGTCTTCAAGTGAGGACTCCCAGCAGCAGTGCAGAAGGAGCTTTAATGACAGTATGTCATATGACAAGGAGACCACACAGTTCCCACCTGGGCTGCTGTTTTTAATCCTTCACTCAACGAAGTGGCAGCAGTTTGTTGTTGACATGGTCTTGCCTTTCACCTGTCCTGGCACTTGGTTATTCTGCATCAAGAACTTTGTACACAAAGTCAACTATAGGGGGAAATGAAGATCATATGGATCATACAGACCTGCTCAGTTTCCTTTTGCTGCAGACCAAAACACCCTTTAGGCCTTCAGGACACACCAGCAATTGCTGGTGTCGAGATGCCTGCCCAGATAAACTGTTTCTAGAGAATAACCAATTGGGAAGCAATCTCACTTGTCGGTGTAAGCCACTTGTGCATATGCTGTGGGAAACGTGGGCTTGCTTATTTATTGACCTCTCCATAGTCTAGCTCTATCTTTGAGTACTAGTCTCAGCTCGAACTTGTAACGTGTGCTCTGCTCCAGAGTTGTCACTTCTGAATGTAAGCTGAGAGCACTGGCTCTGCGATACCGTTCACATGCATTATACCCACGGATTGGTCGGCAAGTGCTTAGCTTGTGTACTATCCCATGTAGAAAAACAAAAGAGGAAGTATAATTTCAAGCCTATCAACTTCACAGACTCCTTTAAAATGCAGGCAGTTAAAGGCACACCTAGGAAGTACAGGTGGCCAGATACTATGGTGACAGGCATTTAAAAATACAAGTCTTGTCTTACTAGGCTTTTAGAAATTTTTTTCCAATGACCATCATCCCAAAAAAATCTGTCAGTGTCCAAAACAAAGACAGCCTGCAAGAAAGACAAAATCATGGCTTTCATGCCAAGCAATACAGAACTTCCATGCTTATGTTTATAATTTCAAAGGAAAATATGAGTCTGCTGATCTTCCACTCTGTGTACTATCAGATTATAGCAACGGAATAGACACTCAGTATGGAAGAAGAATGCAACATGCATGTGTGTGCTTCCAACCAGAACCAAAGCCGTTAGAGCTAGCATCTATAAGTAGTAATCTGTGTGGTGACAGTCATGTGCTTTTCAGATGTTGGATATTAATTTAAATCCAGTCTGCATGAATTTAGCAAAAGCCTCTAGCCTTGAATTTATTTGATCCCTTGTGTGAAATGGATCAACTATTTTCATCCAGTTCTTGGTGAGTAGTTTGCCCATCACAGAAATTGCCATCTTGGCTGGCACTTCTCCAGGCACTTGAGCGCTGAAGATACCAGAAGTGATGGTCCCTGTCAGGTCAAAAGTAGTGTTGCTGAGAATGAAGCTTGCATTGCCATGGCCATTATACCTATTCTCTGTGTAAATGAGCACTGTGTAAATACTCAATCCCAGAATAAAGTCAGTAAAAGTAAACTACTTTATAGTAATATTAGGGCTTGCAGGAGACAGAACTGAATCTTCGTCCAGAATGATGAATCATAACAACCTTAGAAAGTATTTAGATTGTATTTGATGATCAGAGAATCAAACCTGATTTGTTTTGCTTCGTTTACCTTTCAGGATAGGTAGAGATGCCTATTTAAACCAGATGATGAACACTTTAGGTGATAGGCACTCAGAAAGACACAGGTTTCCAGTGAGCTAGTTATCAGTAACGGGCATCTCACCTGGTGAAGATTTTAGGAATCTGCAAAAACTCAGACACATCAGGTAACACAAAATATTTGTTTTGTTAATTGAGCAAGACTCAAAGACACTGTAGCCTGAAAATAAACATATGCTCAGTCAACGTTTGGCCAGGGTGGGATGTGTAAGTTTAACATGAAATATAGAAGCAGCAGTTCAAGACTGACTGTCATGATGAAGAGAGCTGTATTTATTAAAAAAAAATTAAATCATGAGTTGGTTAGTCTTGCAGCTGCTTTCTCTGTCATTTCCTCTCCAGGAATTTCTTGTTAGTTCTTGGAATCACTTGGGAACTGCAAATCTTAAATATCAAAAGATCTTTAAGAACAAAGAGGTGTATATAGGGAGAAGGTAATCCACGTGATAGGACTTTATCTTTGTAGATCCTTCTTTCCTTCAGTCTCTGGAATTCATGTGTCTTAAATCTGTGGTCCAAGTGTATTTTTGAAAACTGTTTGCAATTAGATGAGTACTTCTCTGTTACTGTTACCAAAATAAATATTCCATGTTACATATTAAAAGACTATTACCCTCCAGCCAGGGACACAATTTTTTCACTTAAAATGACATGAATTTGGCTTTGTCGTTTTTTCAGAATTATTTTACTTGAAAGCACATTCTTTTGATTATGAATTCATTCAGCTGTTTGTTACTTAGAATTGTCATGGATTTTACTGTTTTAAATGTAAGCATAATTAATTCAATAAGGCAGAATCAAATCTGCGAAGAAAGGTGGTTTTTAAAAATTTCTGCTAGTAAGTCACTGGTAGTAGAATGGCAAGAGTATATGTCAGCACCACAAGGCCCGGCCAGCCTTCAGTCCAACAGGCGTGGTGTGGAACGGAGCGCAGCACAGCGCTGGAAAGCGCTTGTGCAGGTGCTCCGAGGAGTAATAGCTCAATGTGCAGAGCACAGGCACAAGGAAATGGGAAACTTGCTGTATTTTGGGCTTACTTCTGGGCTTCTGCAGACTGGATTACGCTTCAGCCTTGTGCAGGTGGGCAGGGAGGAAGGAGGACACAATGGCCCTACCTGTCATGTGCCGTAGGCAGCTGCTGCAGGGTGTGGATCGATTCCTTACTGAGCTGCGTAGTAGGGTACTCAGTCACGACTTGCAAAGGGCTGCAGTAATGGGAACACTTTGCCAGATGCTACAAGTGCTCTAGGAGACATTTTGCCAGTCAAGAACCAAACTTCCTGTTGCTTTTTCTTTCTATGCCTAGTTGAGCTGTATGCTTCTGTTTTTATGGATTCTGGAGCATAAAACCATAGTGCAGTCTTTTCACCAGGCCATAGCAAACTCTGAGACAACTTTCCTGATAAATATATAGAAATATTGCAAATTATTTTGTTTTTCTTAAAGGCAATGTTGGGTAGTAAGAACATTAAAAGTCTTACACAGAAAAAGAAAATATTTGTAGGCTCAGCAGAGGCTTTGCCTGGGTGCTTCACTCACATCAGTTTGTTTGGAGAATTAGTAACACGTTTTCCCCTAGATGCATGCAAATAAAATCCTGAAAGTCTTCATTTGCTCTGAGAAGGTTAAGTATTTAGAGTTAGACTAGTGCCGATTTTAGAATCTGTATTCTGAATTAACTATCAGTCTGCAGTGCCGAATGATCTGCAAGGAAGTTTTAATTATTAGCTTCTTTCTGAGGATGAGTATATCTAAGTTATGTTGGTGTTCCTCCACCTTTTATTATTTAAGGTATTTGTTAGTTTCATTTACACGTTTGAGTAATCCTTGGATCCAAACCCACACCGTATTAACATTTCACCTACTGATGCTGAGGCTTCATCCCCTCAAGTCTTTCTAACAAGAAATTCACTTGATAACAATCCTTTTCAGCAACAGGAACTGAACCAATGCTGAAGGAGGAAATGTTTTTTAAACCTGTTGTTAAACAGGGAGAATTCTTTTCAATACAGACAATTTCTGTCTTGGTGTGTATAACAGCTTTGTCCTCAAGAGGTGTGGATTCAAGTGGATGTGTTTCTGGCAGCTGTAGTGGGTAGCTGGAAGATTTACAAAGGTGGACATTTATGAGACTGAAAATGCTATGTTCTTCCAAGCTTGAAATGAAATAATTTCTGAATTAAAAACAGATCTGAATCCTATACAGAACAAACAAACCAAATAGTTTCAATTAATCAAATCCTTATTTTTTTTCTTAGTCTAAATATATCTTTAACCATGAATGCATTGGTGTTATAAATAAGAACAAATGCAGCAAAATACTCTTATTCTCCTCTTTTTTCATATTCTAGCAAAGCCAGAACAACATAGGTCTACAAAATTAATAATGTAGTATTACAATAATTTAGTGTTATAATAAAATAGCCTGTACCCAGGGCTAAACTCTAACAGTCACTCGACAACCCCTCACCAGCCAGGAAGGGGAATCAGGAAAAAGGAGAGCAGAGCCTTTTTGGGTAGAAGTGAGAACAGATTTTAACGAGATCACACCAATACCAACAAAGGTGTACAAAGTTATACTTGGGCATATGAGTATCCAGTTATCACAATCAACAAGGGAGCAGTACTCAGGAGCAGAGAGAAGCCAGAGAAGGAGCAGGAGGAACCCCACAGGAGTAAACCTTCCCCCTTTATAATGACCATGGCACTGTGGGATGGGCTACCCCTGTAGCTAACTCAGGTCAGCTGCCCTGGCTGACTCTAAACTGCTGACAGCCTGCCCAGCATGGCTGGGCTGTGATTCTGTCCCAGCCAAACCCGGACAATAAGAAAAGGATATGCTTGTATATCAGTCACAGCAGTCAGCTAATATGTCGGAAAATATGTAATGAAGTTAAAGGCATAGCAATAAAGCTTTTCTCCCTTTTTTCCCAAGTCACTTGAATATGTACTGGAACAGGAACTTGAGCAAGTTAAATAAACACAGCTAAAAGCAAATCCTGACAAATAGTCTATAAGTTCCTTTGCTTCCAATGGGAAATTGGCCTGTGTCAGCAAATCTCCAGATTTGGCAGGTATACCTAATTCAGTTTAAACTCCCACTGGCATCAGCAAAAAATTACCTGCTTAGGGATGCAGGATTGGACCTGAGATAATATCATATTAATATTGCAGTAGAAATTCAAAAGCTATTAATGGAAATTAAATCCCTAAAATAGAAAATGTTCAAAGCAGTTGAACAGTTTTCAGTGTACATACTCAAAGTGCTAAACAATAGTAGCTATTGCATGTGTGACCATCAGGAAACACAGCTGTGCTTCTTTGTGTTACAAGTAATTACTTCCGTTGTATATAAAATTGAAAGTATTGGTACTCTGGGGCGGAAAAAGGATATCCTGATACACTGCTCCTATTTCCTTACCAAGGCCTATTACCGAATGTTTCACCGTTAATTCAGTTACAATGAATTATCCTGAAATGGATGAAGGAAGGGTAGGTGGTTAATTGCTATGCTAAAAGCTACGTTTTCTTTGCATTTTCACTCTCCTACATTTTTACTTCATTTTACTGCTTTCACATGTGCCCTCTGATAGCAATTGTTGGCTTTTAAGTAGTTGCAATTAATAATGAAAGTCTAAAATAAACGATGACTTAACTATCCTTTGACCTAAAGATTTGGTTTTGTTGGGTTTTTTTTCAATGTTATGAGATCAGAGAAAGCAGAAAACTGTCCTTTAAAGGAATGAGTAAAATCTTCTCATCTTAAGTATTTGTGGCCAGGTTCTCTGAAGCTGGCACACAGAGCTGTAATTTATACCTTTCTGTGCCAGTGAATTTCCCTAAGCTGGAGGGTGATGAGGATTCTTACCCAAAGTTAGGGAGGAGTAGTAACAGCCCAGCATTTCTCTGCTATGCATTCTTTAATTTTTTTTGGTGAGAATTGCATAGGAGCAAAAACTGTTAGAAGTTGTACAAATCTGGACCCTAAGGATATACTGCCCTCAGACTTTAGTATCTACTTTTTTTAACACTGACTCTCTTAGAGAACTTCTGAATGGAGAGCAGCTTCTGTGACTGCTTGTGAAACCCATGAATCCAACAAGCACCAGCCATCTAAGTCTTTAAAAGGTGGATAATGTGTTATGTGTTTGCTGCTAAGAATTTAATCTCTCAGGATGTTCCTCCTAACCTAAAAGTCCTAAAAGTGGTTGTGTGCATAGGTGTAATCAACACCACCAGACTGTTTCAAATCCATTATAAGATGTGTAACCCAAAGCTGAGTAAGTGATGTGGGGGAACCGTGGAGTCCTTCAACATGAGCACAAATAAATTCTGCCAAATGAACTGAAATCTTTGCAAGTTTGAATTCAGTCTAGTTGGTGTCACAACAAGGTAACAGAAGAATGGTAACTCAGAAAAGCTCCCGTTCCAGAAACTGGTTTACATAATACAGACGGCAGGAAATCATCACCCACGTAAACTGCAGCCCTATTCTCCCTTTGCTGCAGCAGCTGCTGCTGGGAATGCAGTCTCAAAGGGTAACTGTGTGCTGTCATTATTCCGTAACACCACAGTTTAGGTTCAGGTATGCTAAATTTGATGTGATAGCTAGAACCTGAATCTCTGTGGCTAGCACTGTCTCATTTCTTGCAAGGATTTTTTGGTCAGAAGTATGTGCAGTGTAGCATAGATGTTGTGTAGCTTACATGCAATAAAGCAGAAACTTCCAATCGGTGTCGTATATGTTGTGTATCCACAATAAATCTCAGTAAATCTGGTACTTCCAGGATGTGGTAGGCTGACTGAATAAAATTTTTATTCCAGAATGTGTATTTTTTATATGAAGCCGGATTTTGGAAAGTGTGCCCTCCTTTCTGCTCCCACATCTCCTACACTATCAGAACTCTATAGATGTTACCTCACAAAGCACAAATACCAAACTGAGAGTAACAACTAGGTCTCTAGGTGCACTCAGTTTAATGCATTATTATTAAGCTTTGTATAGTAAATGGACTATATGACAACAATTTAGGCTCAAATACTGCAGCTAGGAAACACATCCACTTAAAGGAAATCGGAGCCTCAGTTCTGAGTGTTGTAGTCTACATACACATTCCATACATGCATATAGGAATGCTTGCATTCGTCAACATTAAGATTTCTTCAAATCAAACTAAACCTTGATCTCAACATTATTTTCCAGTCTACATACGATTAGATCTCAAAATAATTAAACTCCTGTAAATCATTCTTTTGTTCTGAAATGAGATCCTTAATTACGGCTATAGATATTTATTAAGCTTCCTAAAAATCCAAAACATCTTCTTTAATGCACCATAAGAATAAAACATTCCAGAAGAACAGCAAGTTTCCTAGCTTTCTTGTAGCAAGCAGTATTCATTCCACAAGCACTGGAAGGACCATCATCTTTATTCAATTCAAAGTTGTATTTTTATCTGTATCTTCTAAAGTCCTCAACTCTTTTTCAGTAACACTACACATAGGAAAAATAAGTGGCAGCAGAAGCATTTCCATAACATCTTTGTCATTAACATAAATAATCTGAATTCTAAAGTAGTAAGATTAGTAAATACTTCTGTAGTGGAGGCAGATTTATTAATGATACTTTATGCGTGCTGATTTATTATTCCCTAACAGTTAAAATCTGGAAACTTTTAAAGGAAAACCATGTTTTCTTCAAAAGTTTAGCTTCGTTTGAAAAAAATTCATTGTGCTTGTCCTTATTACACAGAAAAGTCTTGTGGCTCAGTCTGACAGTCCTTATTAGTATAACACACATTTGTTACTGTTTTCTTTTGATGTAAACTTCCTAAGAGGAGGAAGAACTGTATTTTTAACAGCTATCTAAGGGCATGTTTTATAGGCATACAGCACAGAATTTATGCCTGAATATAACCTGAATCTCATCCATAACCCTGATTTGGCTGGGAGAACAAAGCATTTCATTGTGTATTCAATAATGGTTTCAGCAATCTTATTCACACATTCCTTCCTTTCTTAATCGACAGAAACTGGCTGAATTTAAGATTCATGATGGGGGGGGTGTGGTGTGGTGTGTGTTTTGTGACAATGCCAAAGCCTGGCTTTTTGAAATCACCATTTTCTTCAGAGCAAATAATAATCTCCCTTCTGTTAAGAATCTCTTTAGTGCAACATTTGTCAAGTTATTTTGCACCATGTCCTCTTCTAATGAACTTCACTCACTTTTTGCACCCTATTAGGTGGCACAGCACTATGCTTTTGCCTAGTGCTTCCACTTCCAACAGCTGAACTCTCCAGGGATCACAGGGCGCAGTTTAGGAAGCACTGTCTCGTGCAAAGGTTGAAGGTCAGAACAGACAATCTGAAAAACAGCAATTTTGAACTGACAGAAAATTTCATATGTTCTGTTCATTCTTTTGAATTGTGTTTTTCCTTATGCACATTGTAAACAGAAATTAGGGCTGTAAAATAAAATCGAAGTGCACAAAATTGTGATTCCTGATGCTGTACATTTAATGCTATCTAAAGCCAAGTCCGTCCATTCATCATCTAACTTCTTAATTAGGTTTAATATAATTAGTTGTATCTTTTAAGATCCTGCATTCCTGAGGGGTGTGCATTAGGAATGCACAAAATGGCTGTTTTTATAAGCCACACTGTTGTATGAAGATATCCTTTAATTTGGAAGTATTTCTTGGCACTAGAGCTCGATGAAGATGTTTAAAACATTCTGTATATTATTTAAAGTCACTTCTGCTAAGAAATGGAAGAACACCCACCTGAACTTAGGCAATCAAACTTTGTTCTCAGATGCACTGATGTAACCTAAGACAGAATTTACCCATTCCTTATAAAGTTACTATAAACAGTATTTGTTGACACAGTAAGGTCTGTGACTGTACAAGTCCTGCTAAGTTACAACATGTACTGTTGGTACACTACATCTTTTAAGCATACTAATATTTGTTTAAAACAGCTTTATTTGGTTAATGAAACATTCAAGATTGATATACAATAAAGTTGAAACCAATGGTTTTAATGTTTATTTTCAGGTCTGAAGTAGAGAGTACAGGCTTGTGTATGCTTTCTTATCATTATTACATGGCTGAAAGCTGTCAGCTGTTCACATGCCATATTAATAAATATGCCCAAATCATAAAGCTTTAACTGTATTTCCACAATGCTTTTATTACTAGAGTGTTTATTCACATTGGCACAGATAATCCATGCAAGGTACTTACTCACACCTCATAAACCACACTACATTCTGTTTCTGAAATAACTAGGAACTTAGGAGAAAATACATATCTAAACGCAAGGGCACTTGTGGCATCAAGTCAACATGTCAATAGATTATAAAACCTAGACTTCTAACATGACCACTGCAGGCAAGAAATCACTCAGTTTCAAATTCCGATGTTTATAAATACTAAACAAATTAATTAATATCTACTACCAGGAGACAAATATTGCAAATAAACATTAGTGTACCCAGCATTAGGCACTAATGAGTGTGTTCAGTGCTGTGGACATTGACATTATTTAACATAAATACAAATAATCTTTAACAAAACATATCGCCCAAAGTACTGACCACTGAAGGACCAAAGTAAATTTTTTTCCCTTGTTTTGAATTGATTTTAGAAACGTGTAATGTGTAGATCCAATATAGTAAAAACTAACTTCTAAAAAAAGAAGTCGTAAGAGTGTTTTTTTTTCCAGATAATAAAAGCAGTCATCTTTGGAAACATTTAATTTACCCTGTTCTGCAAAAAGAACAGAAAAAGAGAAAAAGCATTGAGATAATTTTTGCAGCCTTTGACTGAAGAGTTATTGAACACTTTTTAATTAAAGATGGTCTTTTTATTTGATCATTCAGAGGTACAGCATCTTTGTTTTATTATGTAAAATCTCATGTTAATTAGAATGAAAAGGAATACTTAGAGGAACTTAGGACTTGTCCGAGGCATCTATTACAAGACATAAACCAAACAAGTACACATTATTCATCTTGCACATTTTTGTACAGTGTTTATGTTCAGTGATAGCTGAAAGGCCCTATTCTGAATTATATATCTATCTCTATGCATCTTTCCCACCTCCATATCACGAAGGTGACATGAGGCAGAAGAGTATCAGCAGGTATGTGGTATTCTACCCCGTGAAAGTTAAAATATGACATTATTATTCACAAATTTCTGGTTCAGATATGTGCAAAAATTATATCTTAATATAGATATCAAGAGCAGGTAACTGGATTCCCTATTTTTTGACCACATTATGAAGCAGCACAAGTCAAAACAAGAAATTTATTACATGATAATCCTCAGGGTATCTCTGTTCTTCATTCAGAGATATCACTGTACCTCATATAGTGATATGTAAACTAGCTTTAATCTCACTTGCTCAGACACCAGCTGGAGTCAGGGCATGTGTTACAGTGCAGGTTATCTGCCCAAGGAAATTTTCAGGCCTCTCTCAAGTTAGTACGGCTCCCACTAGAAAGGAAATTTTCAGGACTCTCAAGCTAGTACGGCTCCCACTGAAGTCTGTGCTGCTGTGTTTTCATTGTTGCTACTCTGCAAGCTAGCTCAGCTGTTCTGAAATACATTGCATTCACCTTTCTGCAGTACTGACTTCAAATTTACTAGATAGGATCCTGTATCCCCCTTGCTTGCCCCTTCTAAACATATTCATACTATCTCTCTGGACTGTGGTGAGCTACTTGTACCCTAATTTCTTGCTTCAAGCCCTTTCCCTGACTGCTGTGAGTCATCCTGGCTATTCCCCCATTCCACCCTCTGCCCCACCCCAACTATCTAAGATGTCAACTTCGTGAAACCAGCCTTGCCAAGCTATTCCCCCTCGTCCAACCCCAGCTTTGGTCAGGGCTTCACATTTTCTCAATGCCTCATCTTTTCACATTCAGCCAGAGGCCCCCAGAGCCCCTACATTCTGGCTGCCACAGGTGCTCTCCCTTCACTGATCCAAGCCTCTTCCCCTGCCCATACCAAGACCCCTGTCTCTTACACCCCTATCCACTCCAGCAACTCGCAGGCTGACCTAGGCCACCTCAGCTGGCAACCTGGGTGCCCCTGTGGTCGTGAAGAAGAGAGCCCCAGCTGTGCTGCCTACCACCATCCCCTCACAGCCTGCACCCCTGCCTTAGCTGCAGCCTGCCATCTCTGGCCCTCTCCTAAAATGCTTTATCCATCACACTGCCAGTGAAGAGGGAGCTTTTAGGGAGATTGAGGGGGAAGTTGGAGAGTGAGACACACACGTATACACGCATGCAGATTAGAGGTGAAAGACCTCATGAAATTCTCCTGAGGCATCACAAGCCCTAGTGCCTTGTGTCCTCCCAAGGAGTCTCACTCCCTGTTTTGATGTTGACAGTAAGACACTAGTCCCAGTCAGTGGGTAACAGAGACGTCTGCCCAAAGAATAACTTCAATGCAGTTTTAGTATATAATACTCTGATATGAATTCTCCTAAGTAACAGAGAACAATAAACATCATTTGGTTGAATGACATTCATAAATTAAAAGGAAATCCAGAATTGTCTCACTGTTATGGAAAGGTATTTAATGAAGTCAAATACGAGTGAAAAAATATTTAACTTCCATGATTACAGTTTATTCCTGTAGAGAATATTATAAGCCAGATCTTTGGATTTTGTAATCAATGGAACCATATTCATACCAGCCCAGCACTGACTGAAAACAGAAATTTTTTTTGCTATAGAAAAAAAAAAGACTTTGCATATAATGTACTATTGTTTTAGAATAATTCATGCATACAAAAATCTGACCCTGTAGCACTCAGATCAGATCACTGCTAAGATCAGTGAGAACTAAGATACCTACTGGACAGATACAGGTCACGCATGCCAAAACTGCCACAGGCAGTTCAGGTTGTTATTTTAGTCCAAGATGCAGACTGCCTGCAGCTAACTTATTTTGCATATTAGAACTCCAAATTTCTTTTATTCCTCCCCCAATCCGAGTATAGTTTTTCATCCCTGAAAAGACGCACCAATTTTCTTAAAATGGGCATTGCCCATAGGAGGGAAAAGGCAGACAATGCTTCTTGTTACTCAAAAGACAAGGTAAAACAGGGTGCAGATGGCACCAGAATGTGGCCCACAGAATGCATCCCCAGCCTCAGGAATACTACTTCAAAACTCAGTACTGCAAGCTGTCAACACAGACATCATAATTCTCACTTAAAACAGATTAATACAATTTGAATAGTGATCAGAATTTCCATTTTAACTCTATTTTCTAATCAGACAGAACTGCTGTCTGCAATACAAAAGTCATTGATATTTAAAAATTCAAATGTATTATCAGGCCTACAAGTATTGCTCTTTTGTGGAAAAAAAAAAAGTGTTATTTATAACTGTTTGAACAACTTGAAAGTTGTTCTTAAAATATTAGAAAAGATGTTTTTCCTAATTGGTGGAGCCTATCTACTGTTTTACAATGGTAAATACTACTGCAATTCAGGATGTGTTGCATTTAAACTAACAAAAGTAATAGAGTATGTGCCTGTGGTGTTATGCTGCCTTATGAATTGTCAATCAATGTTAATTTACTTTAGGAAAAAAAAAAGATGCCCTTTTCCTAACTATGTGGGATAGAGTAGGGAACTTTTGCAAGCTATCACCTCCCATGTCCTAGCTGTGCTACACGGATGTGTATCTTGTGTGTTCATCAATGTGAAGGTCCAGATGTAGATTCTTACCTCCCACTGATATCAATGGGAATTAGAAACCAAAGCAACTTTGAGTATTTTTTTTCCACAAGACGAAAGGAAAACTGGTTTTGAATTAAATTCAAAATAAAAAAATAAATAAAAGCTCTATTCCATTCAATGTAAGAGCAATTTGGAGAAAGCCAGTTGTCCTTTTCCATCGTGATTTGAAAGTGAACTAATCTACTGTGCATGTATAAGCCAAGTGCACTAGCAAGCTTGAGCCAACATGCTTTTCTCAATCTTACTGGGTTATGAAAGGCATTATTCTGTTTCCACTTTATTTTCAAACTAAGTTACAGATTGTCTCCTAGGCTTCCCAGCGACATATGGATTCAAGACAGACTTCTTATTTGCAAAGAATGTAAAATATTTGATGCTATGAGGTAACAGCACAACATAATGGAATAGCACTCACTTTGCATAGAGGAAACCCTAATCTATTTATTTCCCTTTGAAAGCCATGGCCTTTGGTTCTACCGGTTATTGTACGTGTGGCACTTACTCATTCTTGTTATGAAAGAAAATTACTTATTACAAAAGGACTTTTCTAGTTGTTCTTAAACACTAGTGTGTGGTCTAAGCAGTAAAACTGCTGTGGGTAGTTCATTTGAAGCTGTATTTGTGCATTACTTCTTATATTACAGTTTTTAGTTAATTTCAATATTTCCCCCAATGGTTGCTATAGTAATGGACTAGTTCATTTGTTTTTGACTGTTCATTCAGGAGGTTTTTGTATGGACTTTGCAAAAGTATGTTCTGCATTTATGAAAAAGGTTAAAGTTAAACTTCAGAAGTATCAACTTCCTTGCGTTTACCAAGAGAAATACTAGCCATGGTTATCAACTTTATGATTGCCGTTAGTCATCTGTTTTTCCCCAGCATTACTGGCTACCAACTCTTCTTTTAAACATTGATGGCGTGGGCATGCTTCTTGCACAGTGGCTTATCCTTCTTGGAGTAGAATGGCTGACCTTCCAAATTCACATGGCATACCTAGAATTAATAATCATACAATCAGGAATCACTTTAAAAAAGAGAGAAAAAAAAGAGAGAGAAAGACATGATTGTCAATTTCAACTGTATTTATCTTCTGCCCACACATTTCTTTGGCATCTGATTTCTTGGATCAAAGTGCAGGCCTTGGTAGTTTTCCTACTCTGTGTTGAGGTTAGGCTCTGGTTTGCATCAGCTCTTCTCTCTGTACTTTCCTGCCACCACTACCCACTAAGTTCACTAGTTTCCAGTAAAATGAAGTCTGGATACACGATCTCCTAGGGAGCTTTGGCATGTCCCAGCAGTGCTTGTGTCTGTCTAAAGCTCAGTCTTTAAGACCTGGATTCTGATCCTTTAATGAATAATTTTACAAAAGTTCTGGTTAGATGCCATGGTCCCATCCCATGATGCCATCCTTCCACAGTACCACTAGATACCCGTTCCTGTTACTACTTTGTCTTGGTATGGGCGCTTATGTGGTCACAGAGGGAGTCATTCAGACAGCCAGTATCACTGAAAACTAATTACTTCCTCTTACCAGGTTATTCTTCAACCCAGAGTTCTCTGCCTGGCTGCACAAGTGCTGGTGTTGACATAACAAAGCATGGCCAAGGCAGGGCAGCCCAGGGTTAGATCAGCTTAAACTGCCCCGCAATTGTATGGATATCTACGCAGCGTACTGCAACACCACTTGCAAGGTCAGAGTTGACCAGAACCACTCAAGGAAGTCAACACATCAGAATCAAGCAATAAGAATAAACATTGTCCCTAATGCTTACGGCAGGCTTAAGATCAGTGAGAGGTTACATTAGTTGTGTGCTGCTGCAAGTGGAAGGAAAACCACGTGAAAGGATATGAGGATAGCATATTAGAAATTAAGTCATTGTTTGCATTTGACTTAACCCACCAAAAGAAATAAAGTTAGCTCCCAACAAAAAAGTTTTGAGAACTGCATTAACAAAACTATCACCTCCACAGAAAATCAGATTGCTAATTTAAATAAATATATAAAAGAACGCAGTTAAATGGACAAGCAAAAAGGATCATGAAATATTCAGAGAAAGTGTCTTTTATAAGTGACTAATAGCTGTTAGTCTGTGAAGGAAACTTGCTGTCTTAATATTCCTTTCTATGTTAGAATTTCAAAAAGACATCAATTTCCACAGGACACTTTTGTGTCACTCACTTCCGTGTACCCTTGAAAGATCAGTAGCTAGTTTAGCTTTAGATATTTATAAGCATTTTTATACTTTCTACTATTCAACCTAAATCTGAAAGTTCAACAAACATTAGAAATTGTCACTGTCAGTTTTGGTGTGGCCAACATACTCTTTTTAGCTATTTAGATGTTCTAGGTATTATTACCTTAGGAATACTATTTTGTAGAGCAGAACAGCTGTATTAGAACCATATGAAAAGTACTGTTTATCATGTGGATTTTACTACTTTGTGTGCAGAGTGAGGGAATATGGCCACACTATATAGCTGTACACACACTACAGACTGATAAGTTTGAGCAACTTTTATGCTAATTACTATTCGTTCTCTCTAGACGGACTTCTTTTTGCAAGTTTCATCAAGCATTCTGCATGGACATAGAAACTGCACTGCTTTGTAAGTAAGATTATGGCTATACTGCTCAGTATGGTGTTAATTTATTTTAAATCCTACTGTATCTGTATTTGGTAAACATTGGAAAGAAAAACAGCAATAGTGATATGTATTGCTGTACGTACTCTCTAAAACTGGATGTTTTATTAGAAAGCACTGACTTGTGATGGTCAAATTTAATAATCCTAGTAAAAGTTTATGGAGGAGAGGAGAAATTACTCCCAGCCTTCTCCATCTGCAAGTAAAAAATGAAAATGAAATTCAATCTCTCAGCATCCTTAGGCATATGTTAGTCATTCCTGCTTTCAGGTCTTCTGATGTTACTTCACAATTAATGAGTATAAAGAAATGAGATAGGTTTTGGTTTAGAACCTACAGCACAAATGAAGCAGGTATCATGCCAAGTGTGTCCAAGAGCTTCAATGAATTTATCTCCAGCTTCAACAGGAAAATCACAGCCATGGCATTTTGTGCTGAACAAAGCAATATAATCTAAAATAAAACAAAAAGCAAACTCAGAAAAGTCTCTTATCATAGTTGTATTAAATCCAAGAGAAATAGAAAGTTTCCAGAAGATGAATTTTTGGATTGGTTTTGCTCCATTTCCTACTACATTCACTGAAACACTCACACTAAAATTTGCTTCTTTTCTTTCATTATTTAAATACAAACTCAGTGCAAAACCCCATGTCATCACAAACATAGAAAACAAACAAAAAATTCATTAAATTTGAAGTTAAGTTTCTCACGTTAGTTTTAAATTAGCTTTAATGTATGTGGAAGCTATTCATAAGGACAAACATGGTCATATAAAACACAATATAATGGCCAGTGAGTGTTACCTTAAGGGTGGTATAGAAGTATAGTTTAAGTTTCCATGACTGGATTTATGTTCTCTCTGCATTAAGAGAGAATATTATGGAACCCCCATACTGGCTGGTTAATACAGCTGTACTTTGACTATCGAGTGCAATTTAGGAAGACTTGACACTGAAAAAGATTAGCAGGAATTCTAACGGTATATGGAATTCATGAGAGTCATTAGAGGTTATGGCAAAACCTCCAGATTTAAAGGGTAGGTGCCAACTCAGTCATGGCCGTATGGTTTTCATTCTTCACTAAGAGTTACTCTGATTTGTGAAATTTCATTTGTCCAACCATAAGGAAGGAATCTCCAGAGAGAAGTAGGCCAGAAGCTCATTAAATGAACAAGGCAGGGCTTACAGAGGGAATAGAACTTAAACCTTAACCTCCTTCCTGGCCATCTCAGACAACTCATTTGCATGGCAAGCACCTTTTATTAAACCATATTACCCTTTTCATAGTTCGGGAAAATGTGGCCTTTTCCTTTCTTAGAAAGAAGACAAGAAGCTGTTCATTTGTTGCAGCACTAAGAAAGCTAAATCTGCACTACCATGTGTGGCAAATCTGAGCAGAGCTCTCTTTTCACATATGATGGTTGATCAGTTTTAGAGTGAGGCAGCGGTATCAGAAATCATAGTTCAATCAACTTAGTAGAGAGAATGTGGGCAGCAACCCACATGTACTGTATAGAAGGACTACCAGAACTCTAAAAGGAGAATTTTTCACCCCATAACGTGTAGATTTCTAGTGAGCAGAATCTACCGAGGAAGGGAGGGGAACAGGGAAAAAAGTGTAGGGAGAGAAATGGAAGGTAAGTATCATAATATGTAAGGGAGAGAAATGAGGTAAGGCATTCTGGGACATAGAAGCAAAAGACCAGCAGTCTGCCAGTGTATCATATAAAGCGGAGACAAATACAGAGAGGGAAACACTTGGATATGTGGAGAGTGGAAACAAAATCCATGCTGGATGGGTAACTGATGGGTAACTGATTTTATTTTGTTCATCAGCTGCTTTATTCTTATGTTGCTTCCATACAACATGAAGCACATGATTACTGAGCAGAACTGTCTGGATTGCCATACCTTTCTCACAGTAAGGTTCCCCATCCTCCATGTGAAAGAGGCTATTACCAAATGGCATCTTACAAGCAGCACAGACAAAGCAACTTGTGTGCCAAGTCTGTTTTAGGGCATGCATCACTTCCTGTAAAACAAACAAACAAACACACGCATACACAAAAATCTCCAGCAGAACAGCATGCCCTCAACTACCTACTAGAGAACAAACACAAGGCAGAGATGCTTGAAATTTTTCCCTTCTGTGTAAGCCAATTTCCCTCCTCAAAAGAAAGAAGTATGCCAGAAATTGGACTCCTTTGGAAAGAAAGAGGAAGTAAGACTGCAAACTTTCTAGAACAATGTATTTGCCAAAACGAAACAACATCATTCAGCCAGCTGTTTGTATCAACATGCCCAGTCGCTGTTGCAGGAGAGATTCTGCACAAAGATTCTGATTATTTTCTCCTTTGTTTTGACATGACTAGTATGAACTCCTCAATGCAAGAGTATGGTTTGTTAAATTTTAAAGAGTAATTTTCTAAGACCAAGAAATGCACGCAGGGGATAAGTGATCCAAGTCTGATGTTTCAAAGCAACTTAGATTATGTACTAATTTCTTTAAGCTTCTCAAAGAATGCTTCACAAACTAATGTCCAAATCTAAAAAAAAAAAAAAATTTAAAAATAGGTTCTTAAATTTTAACTTATGTGATTAGTGAAAATGAGTCTGTGTGTCTGTTCCTAGGCCATGTGTTCATCACAAAAAAAATTCTGTACAACTAATGTTCTCTTAAACTGAGTATCCAGATTCGATCATCATCTTTTTTCTATCCAGTATGGAGCAATCTTTACTACTGCTTCATTCTTATCTTGTCCTCCAGAAATCCTCCAAGTCCAAAAGCTGCTGTACTGAGCTCTGATACACAGTTACCTGCTAATTTGTCAATCTTACTCGTGCCTAAGACGATGTTCAACAGCGTATCTCTGTCAAAAACTCCAGATTTCAAAGGGCCAGCTGCATAACTGCTGTAAATTAATTTAACTCTGTTAACTTAAGTGAAACAGCATCAATTTACACAGCTGAGAATCTAGATCCTATTTTATGTTGCTTCCAGCTATATACATAGACTCTGATTCTCTTTCAAATACTATTTTAAATCTCCATTGACTATGACAAAAGGGATTGAAGTCTTCTTCCATGCTTTCAATTCAGTGAATAGACAAAATAGTCTAATTTATGTTGGTGATACATCTCATTAGAGAATCACCATTTGAGATTCATTAACTTCTGTTACTGTTGCAAACAACTAGCACTGATAAATAGGTTTGAATTAATTTATGAACCTCACAGAGTTAAGAAGCAAAAAACAGATTGAGAAATCTTATTAATATAAATAGAGGCAGCTGGCATCTTTGCTATTTTCCTGATGAAAATCCATAATGGGGAACTGATTTGTGCCAGCGTTAATTAGGTAAGTTAAGTCAGTACTCTGCTGTAAAATTACTCCTACTGCCGCAAAAGCAAACAAGACTTGGTTGGAGCCAGAGCTTCACCACAGATGTCTGGTGCTGCTATCCCTAACTGGCAATTGCAGAGAAAAGCATCTAGTCTGTCAATGCCAACATTTAGGCAGATGTCAAAAGGCGACAGCTATGCAGTGAAAAACCAGTGTGGTACTCCTTGATTCCTCATTTAAGAGAATCATGTCATATATTCACTATAACTGCATGCATAGATACACTGCTAAAATTATCTTGTGGTATTCCAGCCTCATCACCATCTAAGGTATATGTAGAGCAAATTTACTTGTACCTAAGCATGAGTACGTTAAGACAAAATGGCATCTATTTTTGCCTTTCTGGAATTCAGATCTTTGTATTTATTCTGTATTTTCTTAACCAAAGAAGTCAGCAGTATTCCTCTTGGCAGCTGTTTAGCTAGCTACCAGTGAGGTGCAGCAAGAGCAATGGGCCTCTTCCCAAGATCACTGACTTCTCCATTGAAATTTAGACTAAGTCATGTATGAGAAAAAAACCCACACATCAAGTCTCTTACTATAAATATAAGGAAAAGATAGATAAAATTATCATAGTGTGTATCAGATAGCAAAGAACTATCCAGAAAGTGTTACTTATTTTACCCTCAGTGAGATGGTAATTGGATTACATATTCTGTCTATGAGTTGAATAAGGTACAGAAATATTGAGATTTTGGACAGATAAAAATTATTACAAAATAATATATTTCTTATTCTGATATAATCAACAGGCTGGGAAATTATTATTAAAAAAGGGGAACTAATTAGATATCTACATTCACTGCTTACAGTCTAGACTATTTCACTATTTCAGTAAACCATGCAGTTGGAGAAGGGGTTGTTTGTTTTCTTACCCCCATGATCTTAGTGTGGCATCTGGCACAGGTTGGTGCAAAGAACTGTTCATAACAGCGCTCACAGTACACACTATTCTGCTCTTCCACAAAGCACATATCGGCCAAGGATGTCTTGCAGTAAGCACAGTTGAATTCTTCTGGGTGCCAAGAGCGACCCATGGCTACCAGGAAAGGACCCCTGAAAACAATTGTCATTATCTTATTTGTATTGCAAAAAGATTGAATGACCCTGCTTACAAACCCACTTTGTTAGACACCACATACATGTATGGCAAGCATTCTACTTGAACCATGAAGGGGCATATTAAAATAAGATCCAGAAGCCTGAACAGAAATGGTCTTTTTCAAGATCATTACTCAAACACTTTGCCAATTGCTCAAAATATTTCATTATGGTTTAGTCATATACATTGGATTTATAGACAACTGTTGGAAAAATCATCAGTTGTTTTCATATCTGCATAGCCATAAGTGGGCATCGTAAACAGCTGCAAAGCCAACAGGAAAAGGCCAAGGGTTGTAACACAGAAGATAATGCTACTATTTGAAAGCGTGAAAAAGCAGTCAAATTTCCAAACCTACACACCCACACCTCACTCCTAGCTCCTAAAGTCTCCTGCCTTCTTTTCACCTGAGACAGGACTGCATGCAGCATGTTCTAGAAATGTCAGACAACTTGCTGTTTGATAATATGGAAGATACATTAAATTTGTTTTGGTGATTTACTCTTGATTGTAATTAGATACAGTGTTTATTACTAGAGTCCTTCCATTTCTGAATATATAAAGGGTAATAATTAGCAGTTCCACATCACCGAACTAGACCCTTTTAGTGGGGGAGACTAAACATGGATTACTTAAAGTTGGTTAGCAGTCCACAGGGTAATAATGGGCACCGGTCCAACAGAATGAACTGGGAGAGGAGAAGGGAAAGGCATGCTATGAATCACTGGTTACAGAGTGTAGGCATTATCTTTCTCCAGACACAAAAGCAACAATTACATTTGGCTGCTGTTCCAAAATGATGTCTCATTCCTTTTCTTTCCATAATCCACCCCCCCCCCCGCCCCCCGCCCCGCTCTCCCAGTGAAGTTGTATGTACCTCCTTCAGTGCGTGCCTTAGGACCAGAAACTTTAAAAAGCAAACAGTGATTTGCCAGAGCATCCAAGAAACAAACAATTAGCATGTACAACTTTGCAGTGATAAAAAGGGAACCACACAATAGCAAAACAAGCTCTGGAAATGTTAAATTAATGAAGCAGACAACAGACATCCCTGCTAGGTAATTTAACTGGGTCTTAGGCTCTGGTACTGTATATTAATGTACAATAACCAGTCTCTGATATTTTTTTTCTGCTTCATCCCTCTTCAAAGCCTCATGACCTTACCGAATTATGCTGTTACAGTGCCCACAGAGAGGAGTTCGGCTGCTGGCTGGAAAACGTTCAGCCCTCTGAACTGTTCCCCGGGCTATTGCAGGAGCCTGGGAAGAAGTTGAAACTGGAGATGGGTAAGCAGAAGTTGAGGCAGGAGATGGTACTGGAGCACCCCTTGGTAGGATGTGCTTTGTGACAGTGGTGGTGGTTTTTCCAGGTGCAAATTTCTGGGAAAAGGAGTCATCTGTTACCCAGGGAGGGCGACTTGCAGGCTCAGCGTTGGCAGGGGAGTAGGAATGAACTGGTGCTGGTGCTGTTTTAAGTATCCCAAAAGAAACCAAGAAGTATTTTAAAGTCTTTTCTTCTGATGGCAAAACAGCAACACTTACCAAAGGGTACTCCACAACACGCAAAAAATAAAAGCTTCAGATGACAATTATAGTCTGTCCCATTATTGCTCATTAATTCTGGATCAAGCCAAGGATATCAGCACAATCACGGATTTTTAACCCACATGCATTACAGAAGTCATTGCCTACTGGCTTTTACAGATTTTATGGAGACCATTTTCAAGGGCATCTCTTCATTTTCTAGTAGGACTGGATATGACAATTCTGTGATAATTTCAAAGACTGCCATATAATCTGTTTAAGACAGGTTAAAAATAGAAAGGCCAGATCACATAATAAAGTTTTAGACAGAATGCCCCATAATTTCAATAAGAAGTTTTGCTTAAATTTTCATGTCATTATATTCATTAAAATGCAGCATTTTCCACAGCTGTCACTATCATTTGTAGGTTTTACTCCTGGTTTTCTGAAGAAAAACAGGCTCCCACCGGGAACACAGAGATAGAGAACACTGGAAGCAATATTGAGGGAGCCAATTCAGCTCACATGACCAGCAAGACAAAGCCAGCAGCACTTAGAGGAAGGCCAGACTTGCGGTTATGACTGATCTCAGTTCAGTTCTTGGCTCTGCCACAGACTTCCTGTATAACTTCGAGCAAAGCATAATATCTCTGTGCCTCAGTTCCCATGTATCAAATAGAAATATTACACTTCCTTTCTTCCACCCTTTGACTATCACATAAAATCTTCAGTGCAGACTGCCTCTGTGTTGTATGCATCAGGCTCTAATCTTGGGTGGAGCTTTATTGCATAAAAATAAGCAGAAGCTAGAGCCTGCACATACCGACAAGTTTTCCCATTGCCCTGCTCTTTTCTAAGCATCAGATCTTGCATTGTGTAGGACTGAAGTCACTGCCCACGAAACCGCCTCACTTTGCCAAGTACAGGAGCACTAAAAGCGGTTTTTCCTTTGAAAGAAAACAAAGTGAATGATTGTTGGTTTGTGTGAGGAGGAACAGAAGCTTGGAGAGTTGAAGTGTTTTGCCCAAATGAGAGTGCACAGATTTGGGAACAGAAGTGAGTTCTCCTGCAGTCTAGGCAAACACTCTGCATACTGGATCCCAGTGCCAATAAAATGATGACCAAATACCACATTTACAGTGTTAAGTGGCTTGCAGGTAGACAGATATTTCAACCAAGAGGGTTCTGAATGTAACATGGATTTTTCTGGATAATTATGTGGTGAGAAGATTGCATTCTACTTAACACTCCTCCTGTAGGCCACACCCCCCGCCACGTAGAATAGCATACACTGATCATTTGCAGTTGCAAGTGCTTAAATCACACATGTATCAACCCACTGTGATCACCCTAGTGATCTCTGATTTTCTTCTTGTTACCAAGTTCAGAGTTGAATCTAATACATCTTCTTGATAAAACTTTATTGTGCTACAACATCAATAAAGTTTCTGCTTCATAAAACTGTATCCCACCTTAGCTTGAGGCTTCTTTCTTTCTTCTTTTTTTTTTTTTTTTTTTTTTTTTTTTTTCCTTGGGAATGGTAAACAGTGTTCAAAGTTTTCAGAACAGAGAGTTTATACTCAATCTCTAAATCCTGAGGCTGTTGCTATTTATGTATTACGGTATTAAGCTAGGCAGAATTAGAAGGCAATATTTCATCTCTAATTGGTGAGTTCAAAAGGCTCTCACCTATGAGACTCTAATTAAATAAGGTGATTTCTAGCTCACTCAGTTTTGTGAAAGGGTTCTCCTCCCCCAAAAACCAATTCTTATTCATGCAAGGTTCGTCCGTGTATCCCACAGAAGGCCCAACAAAATGGCCAGATATTCAAATCCAGAGTTCCAGAAGTGAAGAACAAATGCAGTCCAGCTACCATTTTTAGGGTGTTCTTCTATGATTGTCCTTAGTAAATTACTTACAGCCTCTTGGTTTTTCACTTTTTCTTCCTTAATCCCACAATGTCAGTGTTTTATTTTTTCAGTTTGTTTATTCCAACCAATGTAGACAGCATATGATTTATCTGGGTTCAGATTAATCTAGACTCCTTCGAAGTCGAGAACACTGGGAAAGGGTCTTTGTCTTTCTTTCTTTCTACCTTCTATTTCTTTTTACCCTATCTTTTCTACTTGCTGCGGCAAAATAAATTTCTTTCCAATTGCTGAAAGAGGATAACAGGGGAATTATTGCCAAACTGCTCCGAGTTCCGTTTTCAGCCATTACCATTTACTTTGACAGGATGGATTTATTGCAACATATTTTCCCCATGTGAACAGGCTGGAATTACTATTGATTTAAAGTAGTGTCACTGAAATATATTAGAACAATTTCACTAACTTTGAGATGTTAGCTATTAAGAGGGGATTATAATCATCTTATTTTATGGCTATATCCCTAAGCTTATATGAACAGCTCTTTTGTCTTAGTGGCTATGGCCTTACAAGTTCACCGTGCATGTTTATGTATTTTAAAGTCTTCCAACATAGACACAGCAGATAAAAGGTGCTGTTTGCTGGTAAAAAAGTACTAAGATTCACTACTTCAGAGAACAGATTTGCAAAATATCAGTATTGTTTGAACTGACCCTCAACTGTTCAAAAATTAAGACTTCAAATAATTCAGTAACCCAGCCCCTATCACCTTTTTTCTCTCAGCCTTCAGACTCTTTTAGAGTAGGAACGAATGGGACTACTGTTATCCTGAGAGAATGGCAGGAGAAGAGGTCTCTTAACAGCGCTAGAAACAAGCCAGTTCCTTGCTTCTGGGGAATTTGGAATTTTCTCCATCAGCTCTTCATTTGCAGTCAATGGATATTTTCCCTCCAGAAAAATAGGTGTGTTACCAAAGATTCATTTAGTAAAGATTCACACAGTCTCAAATGCTTTAGTCTTACATAGTAGCTTGCCTTTTTTTTTTTTTTCTGTTTTAGTAGAACACATAATTGTTATTCTTAATAATAATTTTCCAGTAACAAATGTAATTCATAATCACAACTGATTTGGCTTGTTCTACACCTAGTGGCCACATCTGTAAAGCCCAAAATTTTCCTAAATACTGTTCCAGTATATAGTAGATGAGAGACAAAGCAGATAATTCAACAAGTATTTTATAAGAAGAAATTATTCCTATTCAGAAGAATTTAAAAATGGAGGATGGTATGTAACTTGCTGGTTTATTATCAAAGGTAGTTAGGATTCAGTGAAAAGTTCATTGAGACCTGTGGGAATTTTTCTACCAATTTCTAAAAGAGCGAATCACCCTTTATGCTTGAGCGCTTTTACGTACGTGAGTAGTCCTACTTGGACTTAGGGATTTCAAAGGAAAGGTCTGCTTTCTTACTTTTAGGTATCATGTTACTTTGTAGTATAAAACTGGCATTTGAGTTGCTTGGACTATATGAAAGCACTATTCTAGTCTGGGAAAGCCCACAAGAAAGGAAGACACAAGTATTTTCTGCCATCTAGTGGACCTTGTTCAAAAAAGAAGTCTATGTTCCTTTAAAAACAGGTTATGACATTTACGGGACAGAGAAGGGGAAAGATTTTGGAGTTTGCAGCCTTCCCTATAGAAAGAAAACAAAGATTTTTAGCAGCAGAAAATTCCCACCAGAGTTAGATTAGTCAAAGTAGTAGTACTCTTTCTTTGCTTTAAAGCGTAGACTTACTGATTACTCCCATCCAAACTAGACACTTAGCGATGCAGTTTCATTTCAAGATTGGTTCAAGATTTAGCCCCATTAATTTTTTCAATCTGAGACAGATTAAAATAGTATTGTAAACCCTTCAGGTTTCTGGATATTGTGTATATGAGGCTGTTGGTGGGCGTTTTAATCTGGAAGTTGCTGGGCCCCAATTTTAAGTGAAGCAAGTCATCTCATTCCCATTACACTGGTCGCTAGCATGAAGACATCCCACTTCTAAATTCTACACAGCAAATCCTTACAGAAATCTCCACTATTTTGGCCTTTTCACACAGTGGATTTACAAAAATTATAAAAATGCTAAAGTAAGAGTGCAGTTACTGCAACAGCTTCAGGTTGCACTCAGATTGGAAGATTTTGTGATCTCATATGTCATAGTTTGTAAACAGCTGGTCCTCTCAGATTGAGGTTGCATTCTACACTGCAGGACAGAATGTATGTACATTGACAAAGTTGGGTGAGGAAGTTTTCTGTCTTGCTGGTTCATTTCAAAGTACTATTGATCTTTCCCATCTGTGACAGGAAATACAGTTTCCTCCATTTCTTCCAAGTGACAATTTCCCATTTTCTCAGGGCTGCAACTGCAACCGCCTCTAGGGCCAGCTCATGTTCCAAAACCAGTATGAAGTGCTACTACATCAAGTATATAGAATGTTAAAAAGGTACCAAAACAAATGCCAAACATCTTCAATAAAATCTCTGTCTGTAATCTCTTTTGTATGCGAGTCACTCTGGGGTTCAATTACAAAAGTATTTTAGAATCCCTCATTGGATATTTCAAACTCCCAAACAGCACAGGAGACTTACTGTTTCTTTCTCTATGAACTTTAATGCTCTTTGAATCTTGCCTTTGTAATATATCACATTAGATATAATTCTGAATTTTCTCCTGCCCTCTAGAGTACATTATATCCATGCAGTACCTGCAAAATAAGAATTTTCCACACACAGGTAGACAATATGTACAGTTGAAGTAAGTTTTTTGTATACATAGTGACACAGAACATAGTTTCCATACTGTGTATTTCAAACCTTTATTGGGAGGCAATGGAGCTCAAAACCAGCACTATAAGGAATTGCAAAGAAGATGCCTATCACAGGAGAAAACCTCTTATTCTGAGTCTCATTCAACAGCTAGCTTTTTCTTTAACAGATATGGCTACTGATTGGATATAGCTACAGATTTATTTCTGTGGCAGGTTTGTATATTGAGAACTGGAGTTTATATTTCCCCCAAATGAGCATGGGGCTTAGTATCAATCAATGTATTTAGGAGATATTTTGGCTTGTCACAGTTTGCTCTGTTCTGCATTATGGAAGTAAATCCTCTGCCTTCATCTTTCCTTCTTTTGCGAGACAAAACCAACATTTGCCTTCAGTGAGAACATGGTATTTGCTGACACACTTAACCAAAAGCAAATGAGGAGAAGCTGAAACCTTTATTTGAGTCCCTTAAATAGCTCATGACAGTTCTACACTTGCTTTTTCCACCTTTATATCTCAAATATAAAGATCAATCAACTGATCTGTCTGTCTGCTTTACATCCAAGTAAAATTTCTGCACTGGATTAATTTCAATAGATCCAGAGATAGAGCATTACAGAAGACAGAGTTTAAGACTGTTAGAATTCCTGGCTTTTTCATATTTACTTGACTGTCAAGATATAAATCAACTTTTTAATTCTCTTGCTAAGATCAGAACAAGCTTAATTTGAAACAGAATTGCATGTAGACTTATACTGCTGCCTCATTTAATTTGTTCATTTTGAAGGTTCACATTTTGGTCATCAATGGTTTTAGAAGTTCACTCCATTTGTAACACATTAATACAAAGGGAATTTAAAGACCATCAAGGAGCATATTTTCCACATGAATGAATAATCAAATATATTCCTTCAGTAACTGGATCTTTGGGAAATGGAAGCATAGCATTATGAAGTACTTTAACAGGTCATTCTTTATTTCAAATATAAGCCTGATTTTCAGAAGTTCAGTATATGGCCTTATCTATCTTGTAAATATACCCTATTCAAGCTACCTTCACTTATCTCCTTCCTGAGCTATGCATTCTTAAGCTATTTTATCCATTCTGAAGTGCCACTGGGCTCCTAATTGGGCATGCTGGGTTATTTTCCAAATGTATTTCTTTTGAAAAATCAGGCTATGCATTTTTTATTACAGACTTTTCCCTTGCTTTTATTCTTCTTCCTCCATTTGTTCCACATTTTCACTCCAAAGAATACAAATACAACATAATCCTCGATCTTCAGATAATCTGAAGCAAAATTAGCAACTAGCAGCATTGGGTTCCATGTACATAAATGTTTCCTGATATGTGTGTGTCCTATTGCAAAATGTTCATTATTTGCATTTTCTTTTGCTAAAGATGCATATGCATGTGCATTTCTTTTCTGAATCCTTTCAGTACATTGTTCTGAATCATTTCAGTACTTCGAAGACACCTTACCTGGCTGGTACACAGAGGGCTTTATGCTGGCAGTAGTAACAACTCTTTGTTTTGAAGTAGCAGAAGCAGCAGGACTTTCACCGTAGCTTCCAGAAACTGGCATTGGTGTATATGACTGGCTTGTGTTTCTAAAAGCAAAATGAAGGTATGAGCAACTTTATAAAGAGCAAGAGTTACTGATTATGAAATAACAGATTTGGCAGCTTCCAAAGCACTCCAAGCCAAACTGTCCTTGAGAGCTACAGAGAGGATACTGTGAGATTCATTAGTCTTTACCATTGCTGAGACAGGCTTGAACAATTCTTTGGAAAGAAAAATTGGCTGAGTAAGGATTTTAAATAATGCCCAGTTGCTCTTGTTGTCACAGAAAATAGCTTACTGAAGGGATATGACAAATTTATCAAAGAAACACTCAGTTTAACAAGGGATCAGCCTTCAGGAACATGCACACAAAGTTTGAGTTTTACGTCCCTCTACAAACAAACAGGCCTGTTCTTGTCTAAGATAAATCAATGAGGGGTGTCTCATTGACTTAAAAAGATACTGGCTTAGCACAATTACTACTACTACAAATACTAAGTACTGTTTATAAGCATTGTATTCTTTTCAGAAAGATTGCAGTGACGTTAAAAAATTTCTGAAACTAACTCTTTTCCCTATGTAGCCTGAAACCACAATTTACATTATTTTTTCTAATGTTTAGATTCAGCTAACCGAAAAGCATGTCATATGCAATATTATGATGCAATTTCTGCATTCCTACATTGAAAACATTTGTTCAGGATTCCAAACATCAATAAGAAATAGTTTTTCTCTATTTTATGGCTCAGATGGCAATTCTCAGTTTGATTATAGTAATTGAAATATATGCCTCTTCTGTTTGCCTACTACTTAGCATGATTCCATTTGTAGTGACTTTGCTTCATAGAACCCTGAAAGATCACTACAAACAAAGCAAGCAAGCAAGAATGAAGAAGTACATGAAAGGGAAGCAACAGATACCAAGATGCATGCAGTAACATAACTGATTCTGAATATCATTCTTACTCACCCTGAAAACATAGTTTTACTTTCTTTTCCCTTCAGTTTCACTATCTGTATGAACCAGATCCCTACTCACTTGTGCTGACAGATTAGGAGTTATTTCCATAGTGATTTGTCTACAGGAAAACATTTGTCAGCAGAAGAAAATAAGAGTCCAGCTTTGCCAGACCATTGGTCCATCTTGACTTGTACTTTCTTTAACAGGGGAAATAGATGCCATCTGGAGCGAACATGTTATAATTTTTACATATGGCAAACCCAGCAAATGCCTTCCAGTACAGGTAAAAAACATTCTGACAAATGTAAACTTTTGATTTTTAATTTTGAACAAAGTAAAGCTATCCTCACAACATAGCTTTTTGCTACTCTGACAGTGCTTACACTATAGATCTAGTTTGCATAGTACTGCTGCCTCAGGCTAATTTATTTTGTCTATTTAGTTAGACCTAGAAACATAGCTGTAGCTACAATGACTATAGCTAGTTATTTCTGTACCTAGTACAGGGCTTAGGGCTGGATTTGTGTCCACTATACCATGAGTGAACAGGACTTTCCAAGATAAACTGTTTTAGTGGGTTGTATTCACTGGAAATTCTAGGGTGAACTGTGCCATGATTTTGTAACCACCGAAGCTGTTCTAAGCACAGTAAGACTTTTTACTTTCCATTCTCACCATCTATTTCCTCATCTGTAGTGCATAAGAACTTGCTGTGCCTGGGGTCACTGGGCAGAGGATCATTGCTCCTGCCGTAGCACAGGCAGGACAACGTACGCTTCAGGTACACTGGCTTCACGTACAGCTTTAGCTAAACACACACTATCAAAAGACTTTTCCTTGTTTTAAAATCTACTATTCAAGGCAACTAGACACAAAATCAGTAAAACATACTTACCTTTATAAGATCAGTGATCAATATTTACAATGTGGCTAAAAGATTTTAAATCATGTGTCATACAGCCTTTATCTGAGAATGGTATACACTCAGGAAAGTCTGCTCCTAGATGTGCAGGTCCAGTGGTAGAAAGATTCATTTGAAGCTCTCTTAATGCACAAAATACATAAAGATTTTGTGTATCTTTACCACAAGATAACCAGATTAGTGACACTTATATGGTCATGAAGAAAAATGGTTATTCAAAATTCAAGTGCTTCCCAAAGTTAATAGCACGGTAAAACCATGCCACTAGATTTCCTTGTACATTCAGGGAAATGAAGTTGAAAAAAACAAAAACAACACACATACACACACAAAACATATTCATAGAACCAAAATCATGGCAAAATTTTAAAAAGTCAACTACTGAACTGTTTTACAAGTGTATGATGCATATTAAATACAGCAAGGAAGATATAAAGCTTGTCAAAGAGAAATAAAGTCTTATACTACATCATTAAGGGGTTTAGTGAAGTTAAAAGATTTATCAGAATTTCTGCTGAAGAAAAGGAAATAGCATGGGATTAAAAGAAAGAAAAAAAAAAAAGAAAAAAAGAAAGAATAAAAAGATGTCCTGAGGATCAAAGATGCTTTAATGGAACAGGAAGCAATGGCATCTTGAAAAGCAGTGAAAGCAACCTTACTGAATTTATCTGTAGCAGGCAATGGCATGTGACAGGCAGCGAATTAAATACTGGCTCTGAAAACTATTAGTTGTCAGAAAAAGGAAGAGTAAATATTTCTAAGCAGATCATTTTTATGTTAACACTTTGCTAGATGCCTACTAGCAGCAATAAACTGGTTTGTTAAGTGCTTTTAAAGTACAGTAGCTGCACAAAACATTTTTATACCTCTTTTTTGACTGGTAGCTGATGGAGGTGGAAGAATGCCGGTTGAAACTAAAATGAGATAAAAGTTGTACTTGAAAAAAATATACCAAGAAAATGGGGATATCTTATCCTACAGTGAATTTCCTTATGAAGAAGAGGTGCTCTTAAGTGCTAAACAGCATGTACATATTTATAATTATATAAGATCTGTATTACTTTGCTTATCTTATTTCAGCTAGGAATCATAGGGAAACCTGAATAATGGAAATGTAAATAAATGAGCTGAGTGAATCATAGGGAAACCTGAATAATGGAAACGTAAAGAAATTAGCTGAGTATATTGCCCCATAAATCACTCTCATCCATTTTTGCTCATTCTTTAGTTGTGGAATTCTAACTCAACCACTGGACTGTTTGCTTTGACATTCACCATTTATTTGTATTAGCACAGAAAAGTAAGTACGAGTTTCTTTTTGTCAAGCAAATCTTAAATGAACCAAAGTCCAAAGATCAGCTAAGTTTCCTAGCTTATGAGGCAACTAGGACAGCCTCACAGAAAGGACAGGCTGGAAGTAGTTGAAGCAACAACATCAAGCCGTCATGTTCAACTCTTCCCTTGCAGTACCATTCTACTGTTCATTTACTAAACAGTCTTTGGTAAACAGGTAGATTTTTTTTTCCTTGGGGAAGCAGCATCATTTCAGAACATAAACAATCCATTTATGTAAATACAGAAAGTACATAAAAGCCCGCATGATGTATGATCTGAGAAACAAGAGGATTCAGAATGAACACAGCTCCTGTCTAAATGCAGAGCAGTGCAGGGCTACATGGCATCAATCACATCTCGCAGCAGCGGAGCCCATGTTTGCCAGAATTACCAGAAGCCCATCATATGCCAGTTATTTTACTAGCTTCTGGAGAAGAGTTTTTCTTCCCTTTACTACAGACACAGTGCTTGGATTAAAATCCTAGGATCACAGAAGCTATACCTTCCTTTCAGAACCATAATCATAACTCTTTCCATTGTTTCTCCTCTTTTCGTATTCCCAGGGTGCTATCTCACCGGTTGCCCTGCTTTTACCCTCCAGATGGAACAACCAATTGCATAAAGGGCTTCATAGCTGATTTAAAACACTCCTTCTATGCTTTCTTTGTAAGTAAGTGAAAAAGTAAGATAACATTGCAGATGTAAGAGTAACACAATCAGTTAAGCATTAATGACATCAAACACTCCTCTTTAGGAACATTATAAAGATTTTACTCATGTTAGGTATTATGTGTATGGCCTTGCTCACAAAAGCAAAATCACCATAGAACTGGATCTACCAAAGTTTAAAATCAGATTTAAATAGTTAAGGACATTGATCAAGAAATGCTCCTGCATTTTCTTGGTGGACTTCTTTAAGGAACCTAGAATGAAGAAAACCCCAACAAACACTGGAACAATGGTGGTAAAATCTCAGCCTCATTCTACCTGAGCATGTTTGACAGGATGGAGATACTTACTTGTAACTAAGATAATCCACATTTTATTTTGAACTAAAATTATATTAAATGCTGCAATGCTCATAATATGTCAAGCTGAAACTGGATTTTCAAGTCTGTATTTTGGCGCACTAATGCATTGCTTGATTTCTAACTGAAAACTATCAGATGCTCAAAAATGTGAATTATAAATTAATTTAGAAGCCAGTTTTAGTCCCTTATGTTTGAAAACACTAGCTTTAATGCATGACAGTTTTTAAAACAAACATGGAGGTAGCGCACAAAGATAAAGAACCTACTTCAGCTGCAACACAGCCCTCCAAAAACAAACAACCAAACAGAGTTTGCTTTTTGTACCTGATTATACATTTTTCACAGGCTGTACAAGTTTCTGATTTGCCTTTATGGCCCAAGGCTTGCTGAATTACTGAACGTCCAAGAGAGGCATTAGCTAAGACAATAACATTTGCCTGCTGATAACAGCTTGAAGTGTGTGTCAGCATGGTACCTGTGTCATCCACTGGCAAGTAAGATTTTAGGGCAGTAGCATATAAAGCTGACATGTTGCAGATCTTATATCTTTGACTTAAATAATTGCCAGGTACAAGCAATAGGGTTTAGTAGTCTGATGCAAGCATTGCTTTCTGAAATTGACAGTTGTGTTTCATAGACTCACAGAATCTTTTGGGCTGAAAGAGACCTCAGGAGGTCTCTCACCTAAGCTCCTGCTCAAAGCAAGGGCAGCTTTGAGGTCAGCTTAGGGTTTTATCCAGTGGAGTCTTGAAAACATTCAGGAATGGAGCTGCATAGTCTCCCCAGACAACCTGCTTCCTTTCAAAGGGGCAGGAAAGGGTAAAATGGTCCATGCCAATCTAATGCAGGAGATAAAAGACATTTGAATTGCAAGTAAATTTTAATATCTCAGTGTGGTCTTATTATCTTCATTACTCACTAAAATTGTGATTCACACTGATTAGTCCATGTTGATACATAACTACAAACGGATTTATAGTTCCAAGGCCTCACACTGCTTCCTTTCTCGCCATTAAAGGAATGTGAAATGAAAGTGAAATGGATAAAGGCTCAATCAAGAAATAGCATTGTATTAGGTCTAAGATAGCCATGCAAGTAGTGTCAGCAAATAAAATGGCTATCTTTATATTAATTTATTAGCTGTTTATATGGAATTTATACATAATTATTGCTTAACTATCATTTCCAAAACAGCAATGAAAACCTAGCTCTTTTATGGAGATTTATCCCATAAAATACATAACAAAAGATATCTGCCTCTAATTCTTATATCAGAAGCCATGCCAGCAGTTGTCAATCTGTCCCAAGTAATGGTTACACTCTATTCCTGACCAACCTAGCTACCATACTTCAACATGAAGAGTGCGTGTTCTGGGATTAATACAGATGAATTATGAGCTTCTTAAATGAATAACCTTCAGTTAAAAAAAGTATGCATGCATTAACCATTTTTTGAAAACATGTCTTCTGCCTACTTGGGCAGCCTTATTTCAAGGATTAATTAAAGGTTTCTAGAGATCTACCAGTTTTATAACTCTGATTTAAAAGCTCACAGTGCTATGATTCACGTATTCATAAGGGTTTCTGAGGTTTTTAGATCACTCAGAGTACAGTCTTACAACTCAATAGTTCATTTTTAGAGTGGTCCCTCTGACTAGCAGCATTCTCAGTGTTCAAATCTATGTCTGTCTTCACCTAGTCAGACAGGTTCACAGAATAATAAAAACAACATCCAAAGGAAATTTTATTTCTGAAATAAAGCCGTTTCTTAAAACTGGAAAATTTGTACTTTTGACATTGTAAAAGTGTGATATGTTCTTTAGCTCTCCCTTTATATCCACCTGTTCTAGATACTAAGAAATTGTCAATGAGTAGATTTTTTTTTTCACTGAAGTATAAAAATGCCTTTCTAGTCTCAGATGGGCAACATAATAAATCTGATTAAGATTTTACCAATGGAGTCCTGAAAGTGATATATGCAATGCATCTGTGATTTTATCTTTCTGCATTCCTCCAAAATTGTTCATTAAATGAAAGTCTGTCATTATCTGATTGTTTTTCTTGAAGGGGGAAAAAGTATAGGGCCTTTTGTGACGTCAATGCTAATCTCAATGAACTATGCATATATTGCAGAAATAAGAAGTATTGTGTGCAGTATTACTACTACATGGAGACTTCAGAGACCTATTATTAACTATTAATTAACTATTAACTCTCACTGAAGCTAGTAGAATACAAAGGAAATCTCTTATGCAGGTATGTAAAAATATAATACGGGTCCCAAGGTATGGACTGATGGAACATGAATAGATGTCCTCTGTCTGGCCAGAGTCGTCATCAAGGCTTCAATTTAATTTGGTGTTCTGACTGATGGATACATTTCATTCCTCAACCGAGAGAAACATTAAAACTGAGTCTTTTCTGTGGCTCAGAGGAAATAAATAGGTTTTGCATGCCAGTGTTTAATCAAGCTCAAATATGCACAGTTATTGTTGCTTAGGAAGCAAGGGACTTTCCCTCACTATAAGAGATTTTTAACTGTCTCCTACAACTATGTAGGACCCTCTTCTCACAGAGATATGTGATCATTCCAGCTGACTAAAAGAGATGTGTTAGGAAAACCAACACTGGATGAAATAGTACTGGTGACATTCAAGAGCCTAATCATACCACAGGACTGAACAAAACAGCAGTGTGAGAACTGCTTCTGAAATGCACAGAGTACTCTCCCAAGTAACAAGTGATAGGACAAGAGAAAATCACCTCAAGTGGAGCCAGGGGAGGTTTAGATTGGACATTAGGAAGAATTTCTTCACCAAAATGGTTGTCAAGCATTAGAACGGGCTGCCCAGGGGAGTGGTGGAGTCACCATCCCTGGAGGTATTTACAAGACGTGTAGATGTGGTGCTTAGTGACATAGTTTAGTGGTGATCTTGGCAGTGCTGGGTTAACGGTTGGACTCAATGATCTTAAAGGTCTTTTCCAACCTAAATGATTCTATGATTCTCACAATGTGAAAATTAGGTCCTCTTAAGGTATTTTGTGATGGATACCAAAAATAATGAATTCCCTAAATAATTCATCATTTTGGAATTTTGAAAGTTCATAAATAAAAGTAGATGTCAATGGCAGGAAACACCTTTGCCTCTGTTCTTACCTTCTATTCCTGGTAACATTCTGGTGACATTCACCAACTTCATAGCTTAATTGAAACTAAAGTTATGATCAGTGTACTTCCACTCAAATAAATCGAATTACATCAGCAATTAATTTCTGTCTTATGCTTTATCAGCTCCATACAGGAATTACATCCCCTATGTAATTCCCATGGCTGTAAACAGACATGTTTACATTCTAAAACTCAGAACTCTTCTGATCTGTTCTGTAGCTATTTCATTTTTGCACTGGTTTCAGTGATGTGAAGCCAACTAAAATGCCTTCCATATGTACCTACGCATAGCACTTAACTGCTGTTTTCTATGATACTCCTGAGAAAGATCATTATACTTCTCGATGTGTAGCCTTCAAACTTGCGCGCTTTGTTCCATTTTCAAACATCACCTTTGGGTGATTCCTAACTACCTTTTTATATCAAGATAAGAAAGACATGGATAATTATAATCTCAAATGTACTGCTGATTCAGTTTTTCATTATTTCTGAAGATTGTGTTCGAATAATGAATCTTAAAATCTACTGCTTTCTCCTTTGTTAGTCTTGACAAAGTGTTAATGAAAGCAGTGAAAAGGTTTAGCAGTGAGGTAGTACAGCAGCATTCTCTCTTTCTAGTGATAGATGCTACCTTCCCCTATCAGGGGTCTTTCATTAGTCAAGATTAAGAGCATAATAAAAGAAGGTGTACGACTCCTGTGATCCTGTGTTTTCACCAAGAAAAAAAAAAAGTCTGTCATTCTCACCCAGTGTCACTAGACAAATATTTTAATTTTAAGATGGCAAAACCAGCACAAACCAACCAACTGAAATATTGCTGTTCCAAAGTGATCTTTTGATCACACATCCTGAATCTAAAAAACTTCGGTGCTTCCTAGCTTGGTTCTAATGTGAAAGATAAGCAAGAAGGCTATTCCTTTAAACACATCGTGCTTTTCAGCAGTCTCTGCCAAGCGAATCTCTTAAGAAGCTCAAAACCTTAAACTGGAGAGAGTAACAGAGAATAAAACCAAATGAAGTTAAAAGAAAGAGAGCTTTACAGATATACCTAGACTGAGATGAGAGAGCAGATGAAATAGTGGAAGCTGCTAATGACATGTTCTTGGACCCATGGAAAGGCTTAGGCTGTGCAAGAGAGCTGGGGGCTGCAAGCACTCTGCAGAAGACACAGTAAAAGCATGAAAGCATGTACAAAATAACAGGGACAAAATAGTGACATCAGAATCAAGGTTTGTCGGAGTTCAGATACAGGAGGACTGCTCATAGTTACCAGGAACAGGTTTTCTGCAGCATACATCTACAGACTTACAGAGTAGCACAACCGAGCACGTTCCTACAGAACGCAAGACAACACACACATTATGTAAAAATCTTAAACCCAGCATCTATTGATAATTAGGAAAGACAATGTTTCAGGACAGGGCTTTTGTCAATGATACATGTTTTTATCTGCAAGATCTGAAGATGTTTGAGTCTGATTTCAAGCTAAACTTTTTAAAATGCAAGAGTCTCCCATTTAAAACACAAGTCATTGCCATGATTAGTGTAGTACAGGCATTTATTTTTGAATTGTATATTAGGTAATCCATTTCCTTCATTTTAGAGTTTCAACTGAGGGATAAAAATTACTTAAATGGTATCATTATTTCATGTGAAAGTGCCTTACAGCACAGTTCCAAATTACAGAATAATACCTTATTCAAATTTCCTTTGCTGGCTGGATGATTGATTTTCTTGCACTGGAATAGAAACATTGGAGTCCAGTAGGTCATGGTTAGGTAAAGAGTGAATAAAGCGAGAAACTAAGTAATTGGTATACATAAATAACTTAACTAGCAAGAATTAAACAAGAAAGAGCCAAGAGAACATTTCCAATTCCATTTACACAAATCTAAGATATGGCAGACTACATCTTATGTCTCAATTATTTAAAGTAGTTTACATTACTGGAAGGGTGTTTTTCCTTGGATCTTTAAAGCACACTAAAATATACACCTTTTAGGAATATTCATGTAGCAAAAAACAAAGATAAAAGAATAATATGCACCAAAAGTATTCACTCTGTCTCCAAAATGACTATAATGTAAGTGACAGCAGTATAAATCCCACGTGTTTCTTCACAGACTGTCTGACAACTTTTAACAAACAGCTGTAACTCCTACTGTACCACAAGTGTTATGAACACACACCTCCTCGAAACCCACTTTATAGCTAAATATCATTACAGAAAACAGTAGATAAATCTAATAGAAATTAATTGAAATACATTACAGAGCAACTCAATCATCAAATGTGTGGTTTTATTGACATATTGCTCATTGTTCCCCATGTTTGGCTGACATCTGCTATGATATGGTAAGCTCAATCATGTGAGTAAATGTCATTTTCTAATTTTCCATTTCATGTTATACTGCAGAAACACTATTAAAAGAACCTTCATTCAACCTCTCTAACTATTGTGAGGAGTTGTTTTTGTTTATTACAAGTGGTGAAAAATTATTTCTAGTTTTAATCCTAGACTTGCTTTCTGAAAATGTAACCCGTATTGCAGACCAAAAGCTACATTTTCTAGGGCAGTTTTACTCTGCAAATTCTTTGCAAACATGAACAACATAATTCAAAATAAGTAAACACGTCAAAATATACAAAAGCATGTAAAATAGGTTACAGCTTTTACATACTACATTCTTCAGTTAAGAATGTATATGCAGCATTTCCAGAGCCATACAGGGGTGTATCTGCAAAAGGACAAAGCAATGAAGCATTACCTTTGGAAGGAGGACGAGAAAGACTCTTGCACTACTGAGGTGGTTGCTGGTGGTGTCATCAGACTGGCTGTATTTTGAGCAGCGGTAGCAGGCTGATGTGCTGAAGCATGTGGTGCAGGAGCAGAGACAGAACTGGTAGACACCGGAGCATGCTCAACAGGGGTACTAATTAGAGTTAAATCAAATAAAACAAGAAGCATCTTAAGAAGGTGTGTATTTAAATGTACAGCATAAAACCTACTATGTTTGAACCTACAAACATAGTAGCAGGCTGTATTACTGCGGGAAAAGCACCATTATGCAAAGAAAAAAACAAAAGAAAAAGACATTTGTTAGGCCTTTTTGGATGTGTAGTTAAGACTGTAACGCAGTTTTGGTCCTCCATGACTGAAATTTATCCCAGGTGTTATACAGCAGTTAAGTCCTGCTCCCACTGAAGGCAGTGGCAGGGAACATGGCACGCAGTATTAAATGATTGCGAAGAGCCTGCCACAAACTCTTTTAGCTCGGATAAATTTCACCCAATATTTACTCCTAGAGCTGAAGTTTGTGTTAGGAGTAAACTTTTTAATTAGATGAAGAAAAGCAATTTAAAGGATATTATCATAGTCCTGTATCAGCAGGTTTCCTGCAAGGTCTGATAGTCTAGAAATCCAGTCAGAACGGTTTTGTGTTGGGTTCAATCAGTTTTGTGCAGTACAGGTAGTGGAAAGACATCTAAAAGGAGTCCATTCATCTCTGCCCTAAATTGACCTTACTTTACACTGGCGATCCCATCAAACAATAAGATGCCTTTTTAAATATAGAACTGTGCAAAATACAAGCAGAAGATGTAGCATAAAATTATACTACACCAGTTTTAAAACGATTTGGGTGATGAGCATGAGTTGTTATCCCTGTGGCCCTCCAGTGCTATTGTGGCACAGGTAACATCGAGCAGAGAAATATTAATGTTTAAATTTTTTTCTCTTTATTTGATTGCAAAATAGATTAATTGAAATGAAGAATAATAATAAAAATCTAGTCTTGTATCCTGTGGCCAGTTTAGCAACTTACTGAACTACTGGTGTCTTTCATCACCTGCTATCAGAGCACCCAATGCTTTCATACATATTTCAGCCTTGCAGCCCCACTTTTTTATTTGGAAAGTATTACTCGTCTCTGACAGATAGACAAATGGCTCAAAGTTATCTATTAGATAGCTTTGCAGGATAGTTTAGTCAAAGCCATCCACCATGAAGAAATGAACCTATCTTTTGGGAAGTTCAGTTTATTGTGTTCCGCTAGCTCTTTACATCAAATGAAAAAAAAAAAAATCACAAAGTGGACTTACAAGATGCAAGTTCTTTGGTGACTGTTTCAATGAATGTATCAACATCAGAACAATATCAACAACAGAATAATAATATGTATGTTCACTATTTACTTGTCAATAAACTGAATGAAAATCACTAGGTCTTTTAAAATTAAAAGCGGGAGATGAGAAGTTTAATTTTATGTTTACGCAGATTTTGCTGTGATTTTATTAATTATTACCCACAGAGCAAGCCATGGAAAACCAACTAATTGTGATTTGATTTTTCATATTATTATACTATTTTGAGGCACAAACTTCAGTGAAAATAAAAGCGTATGTCCCCCAGGCATAAGGGACATTTTTCTGGATGCCTATTATTGTGCTGTAGATTCATTTTCTTTAGAATTTATCCCCATTACATCTATTTTTTTTTTAAACTAAGGCATTACTGTATATGACAGTTGTCTTGTCTATGAGCAGTCGTATAAGAACATAACAGATACACTTATTTCTTTTGACCTAACTCATAAGTATATTTCCACATCTTGGTAGCTGAAATGGAAGCGTGGTTGTTATGCCCACCAATTTCAAAGTTGAATGCAACCCACGACAAAAGCAGAAAATCAGTATTTTCTACCCTACGAGATCAATCTGCAACTAACATGTAACAAGTGAGCTCCTGAAAACACTCACGCTGTTTGCAACTCATTAAACCAAAAGTTATGCAACAGTTTTGCAAAAGTTTGTCCATCATAATATGCATTTGAAATTCAGATCAGTTCTTCCATCCTGATGCATTTGCTTTATGATGTAAATTCTTCCACTTAGCTAATACAGTATCAGTTACATAGACTGTGTAGCAGAGTAGTGGTATATTATACTCCACAGCTATGGATTATGGGCTAGTCTGTTACAGAGGTCTCATACTCGCAGGATTTTTTTCACCCTGTGCAACAGTGGGTACTGGAACCGTCACATTAAAAGGTGTAGAGTCAAAATGTAGTACTTGCATATCTTTGATTTGCAAACAAGACAGGACTGAAACTATACTGCACATCAAAATGGAACTTAAAGTACATCCTAAAACCAAATACAAACTAGGATTACACCTATTTTGTCTTTCTGTTTTCACTGATGTGAAAGGGAATTTGCTACAGATTTCAAAAGAATCAAGACCTCATACCTTGAATAGAAGAAAACAGTGAAGTTAATTGTAACGACCTCTAAAATGTTAACCAAAACCCGTACTCAGTGATACGTATTTAAAAGAAAGAGGGAAAAAAAAAAAAAAATAAGAATATGTGTGGACATGGACCTGTGTGGAGACAGATTTTAACTGGACAAACACATATAAATAAAATAAATACAAATATACTGGAATAACTTTTAAAAATTAAAAGAAATACAAACAAATGTTATCTCGCATGCCGTTCGTAATAGTTCTTTTTTGATTTCTGGTTGAAATGTTAGAGGCTTGATCACCTTCCTGCAGGGTAGAAGATATTAACAAGGAATTTGAATAAAGATAAATTAAGTAGATGGAACCTTAAATATCAGAGTGATCTGGCTACGTAAGTTATATGCATTTGGTAACTAATTCTCTACTCGGTTTTATGGAAAGAACTCAGACTAACTTGACTGTTTTCAGTTTAACCACTATAACTTTTAAAATGCTTTTATTTAGATATTCAAATAACAACTTCTTTTTTTTTTCTCAAGATTGCCTCCTTTCTAGATTTTCAATCTGGTATTTTTTTTTAGTGCTTCAGGTGCAGAAGAATTTTAAGAACTGATAAATGTGAATGCTGCTTTATAAAAAAGATTTTCTATTATAAAAGCTTCAGTTTTACGTACAATATAGAGGGTTTTTTGGTTTTAATACAGTCATTCTGTACACTTTTCATCTTTTATAGTATTTTGTATTTTAAGGAAACTCAGAGGAAATGGATGTTCTCAAACATCTCCATATTTGTGGCAACAAATAAACATAAAATGCACAATGTAAGTAAGTTACATGGATGAAAACAAACACACAGCTGATTTGCACTCATGAAAAGGAACACAGATCAGTAGAAGTTAAGAAGATAATAATGGCTAACAAACATAATAAGAAAACACAGCACAAACACACTCTAACGTTTACAAAAAAATCAGTGCAGATTACACTTCTTTCTCTCAGTAAAATCCTAAGTTCTGAGACTTTGTGTCCAAATAACAATTGAGTGGATTATTAAAGCAGTACTTAGTCTCTTTTAAGTAATGCAAGAAGTTCTTTTTTGTTCCAAATACTCCAACAGATCTCTTGTAAGAATTGGAAATAGAGGGGACAAAAAATAAAAATGAATAGGCAAAATTTATATTATTGTAGCATTTGTAGAAAAAAGTGCAAAGAAGGTGTTTGGAGAAAGACATAACATGGGATAGATTTGCATTTGAATATGGGAATGTTTGTAGACATACAGTGAATTATATCAGCTGCTGTTTCTCTGCAGAAGGTGCTTAATGACTGTTGTCTCTACGCTGTAGGTGCGATCCTTAAAAGCGCCACTTAAAACGTGAAACGCACATGAACTCGAAGTTGCTGGAATTTGTAGAACTTCGACATCTGCCTTTTAGGCAACGGGCATTCCTGTCTGAAGGAGTTAGAGGTTGTTATTACCAAACCATTCCAAAGCTCCAAAGCAGGTCAGTTATGCTGTTACACGTCACAGTGTACCTTTGATTACTGGATGAAGTAAGAGGGACTCTCTGGCCAGTAGTGATGAAACTGGCCTCCCTCTGACTTGTACCTGCTCCAAGCCTCACAGACCCCTTGGAGACCACTGGCTTAGCATTGTCAGTGTTGGCATCCACGGTGCATGATTTAGGAGGATGCCAAATACTTGAGGTCACATACTGTGGCACATGCGTAGTAGCTGTAGGCCTGGGTAACAAAGATTACAAGGGGATTTGTAAATGAGGTATTTATTAACACCGATTTCCTAGGGAACGGCGGGTATTTGAGGGAGAGACAGAATTCCAGCCACAGAAGAAGCCGATGGTTTAATAGAAAAAGGCTCATTCAATTTTTTTAGTTTTCAGAGATACGTGTGCTTACTGCCTTCCATACCAAGTAAAGAGCCTTTTGGAATGCTAATACTGCTGGCCCTTTAAGACAGCAGTTGTTATTTATACGGAATAAAGCCTTCAGGGAAAAAAAAAAAAAAGGAAAACTAAGAAAAGTGCTGAATCTCATAACCGAAAAGTCAAAGTAAGTCTAGGTTTAATAATGAAGGCTTTACTTTTCTGTCTTTTTCCTGGAAGATTTATATCTGTAAATATCCAGTGTCCTCTTTTTGTATGCCCAAATTCCTTATATCATAGGAGATCATCATGATATCGCAGAAGTCGTCATGGCCAATTTTGATCGTTTATTAGTTTATTACTGCTTAAGACCAAGAAAGGCTTTAAGAATTAAAAAAGGTACCTTGTGTTAAATCTGGAAACCATATTGCTAGGAATATCAAAATAAGACACATAGCAGAGCTGTGATGTGGAGAAAAGCCATGGTGTGACAAACCATGCAAGATGAAGGCAATGTAGTATGACACTAACATCAGTCATACATCAGAAATTGTTCCTGGTAAAATAAAATAAAATAAAAATAACAAAAAAAAAAGATATTTCAGTGGAACAGCTGCATAGTCCTGTAGATGATTTTACACAAATGAAACTGCTAGTGAAATGCTAACATGTGTTACTTGTTTTTTCGTTTAATTTATATACAGTTGTTATACAAGAATCAAGGGGTTTATTTCATTCTTTTGGCATAATTAAAAATAAAAATCAATTTTCCCTACTGTTCCAAGTGCCAGCTGCCATTGCTCGTGTCATTAGTAATGATGATGCTTGCACTTGGATTTTAAGTCTATGCAACTTTTGTTCAAACGTGAGCAGTCTTATAAAAAACAAAAATAAAAAGTGGTTGCACATTGTTTAGGCAGGAATCAACAAGAAAGAGGAAAGCAGGGAGACAGAATTCCTTTCATGACAAACTAATAAGAGGCATTTCTTTGGTCCATTAAACAATTGGTCAGATTCACTCAAGAAGTACCTGTGTTTCAGTACTTCTGTGTTTTAGTATATGGACCAATAGAAAACAATAAATTTCTATATGTAACTGCAAAATGTGCTGAGATTCTTTGGAAGAAAACAACTTTTGAAACATAAGACTTTACTTACAGAGATACTATGTTTTGAGCCTCATAACCCATCAAGGATCAATCAAGATATGCAAGAATCTGATATGTAAATGTTCTTAAAGTACCAGAAAGATAATCTGATTTAGATTTTAAGAACATTTTGAACAATCTAGGCCAAAGTTTAAAATGGAAGTTGTTCCTAAAACTCAATTACAAACTGACAATAATCCATTTCAATACATTTCATAAAAACTTCTTCTTTTCCAGATTTAGAAGTTCTGAGAAACAAGATCCTCACCTGCCCCATCTCACAGAGGTTTTTTGAATTCTACATTAGAAAGAAATGCCTAAGAAACCCACTTAGCTGAAACCTCTACATTCATCATCTGCTTAAACAGTGTACATGTTTTTGAGGTAAGAACAATATAGGAAAAGTGGAGGTAAACTCTGAATAGGAGGCAAGCCAAACACGCAGAGCAAACATTACCTGTTTTCTGATGCTGCAGCAACATTTTCCTTTTCTCTGTGAAAGGAGGGGATACAGCATGAATAAAACAAATGCAATTGCCAGTGGTGGCAAAAAAACCCCAACAAAACGCCCACCAAAACAGGGAGAAAGAAGATGGGTTGAGGAGAAATGTTTGGTTGCAAAAAGCATCCTAGAGTGGTTGCTTAAAATATAGTTGTGAGAAACCTCTTCAGCTCTCCAAGTGAAACCCACCAAATATGCAAGTTTACTGTATGCTTCTTCTCAGCTGCAAACAGCTTTGTTTCAATATTAAAGTAAAATGAAGGAAAATTAACAGTTACAAAATAGATATTGTATCTATGTATATAACTTCAGGCATAGTTTTGACTTTAGTTCCCTCTTAAAAGAAAATTTCAAGACTATTCCAGCAGAACATATTCTGATGCCAACTCCAAACAGTAAAAATAATCAGACTTGGGCAGTCCTCAAGGATCCAATATTTTGAAGTGATAAGCAGTTAAATGGTTAACAAAAACGCATACAAGGTGGATTGTATATGTCTGGCATCACTTAAAAATTCTCTGTCCTACCCAAGTAAGTACTAGTTTTCTCAGTGTAAGAGATCAGAAACAAGTGAAATCACTCCTTCGTTGAGGTGAGGAGTAGGTCAGCCCCAATTTCAGCAACAGAGAACTAGGCAGTTATTCTGTAAACACACATATACGCTTACAAAAATAACTGAGCAGTTTAAGTGCAAGCAATTGTGTATCTGTAAGAAGTTAAGACATAGGTATTTTCATAAAGAATAGAATCTTTTAGCCTTAGACTCCTAAGTTTGAAATCCAGTTAAGTAATTGAGATTATCTTAATATTTAGCAATTGAGTGGGTGGTTGCATCCTTTGCTATTTACGGAATTTCAACATGTTTAAAGTTGAAATATGCCAAATAAGAACATTTTTCTTAAGTGGGATCTAAAATTATAAAATACAAAGCAAATGTCCTCATTTACCCAACTGAACGTTCTTTCTGAAAAGTCCTTAGAAAAAAAGGAATACATGTATTTATTTATGTGGATTTGTTGGGCTCCAATCATTATCTTTCATTATGCTTGGAAGACTATTCTTAATATTTCCACATTATCAGAGTATTTCTTACATTTCTCTCTGCGTTTCTGTATGTACACATACATATATACATATAGTCACATGCTCTTTCCTTAGTTTAGCTCCAATACAGTTATAAAACCCAGTCCAATTTAAGTCAGCAAAAATTTGGGCATAGGTGTTCTCTGCCAATTTAAAAACCTCTAACTAAAATGTAACCCCTAAAATACATGAATTCAAGACAGATTTTCAAACCCAGAAGCAGATATGAAGTGACCCTCAGAGGTGGCTGTCTGGCTAAGAACGTTATTATGGTCAGGACAGAAGAACCTGACTTGAAAGTAAACGCCCCAGTAAGATCAATTGTTCACCACTCTAAAGCAATGAGAAACCAAACACTATCTTTATGGTAACCAAGCCGTGAGTTCACTGGAACATCAGGTATAGGAAAGCCAGGATGAAACAAGGTAGAAGAGGATGGATTAGAAAGTGTCCATGGCGGAGGGAAGCGTTAGTATACCAAGAGCCATAATCATGCAAGAATGTTAAAAAACACAGTCACAGCCTGAAAAGAATGAATCATTTTTTATTTCCAGTGTTATCAAATATTCTATGAGAAATTACAGTCAGGCAAGACCAAAAGGCAGGCAGTTGGGGTCAGCCAGAAGCAGCGTTAGGCCTCTCTTGTTCCTATTAATCTGATCCAAACTTTTCTGCTCCGCTAGCTGTGGCTATACTGAAGAGTGCAGAAAAATGTCTCTTGACTTTGAGGTTGGGATTTCACAACAGCTTTTTCCATGACCGTACACGTATAGGATAACATTGAGTGACAGTGGCAGGGGAGATGTGAAGTTTAGAAAGAGAGATAAGTATAGTAACCATACTTCCATAGAATAAAGCAAAGGAAAAGGCAGAGAGTAAAGGGAAAGATGAGCTCAAAGGCACACAATACTTCTTGATGGTTTTGCTTCCAGGAACTATTTCTCTTCGCAGTCAACAGGAGGAATTCCTGTTTGGCTAACAGTGAGAAAGGCTCAAGATCAGATGTGTCTCTTATTGGCGATACTTGCATTTTGAGAAACAGACTATTGGATTTCCAGCCTTTAAAATCAAACGTTTTTTGCTAATTAAATAGAGAATTAATTTTACTTTCGAGACAAATACAACCCTGGCTCAGTGAAATCAATACTTTCACAACATGAAAGAATTTGGCTCAGAATATTGTGAACAGTTTGTATCTCTGTGGCTACACAGGCTCTTCAAGTAACTGACAGTAGTGGATAGTAGTTTTGAGCTACCTGGGAGAGATTTAATATTAATAATTTTTTAGTCTGCAGCCCTTTTAGTCCCCAGCTGAAATGGCTTTTGATAGAAGGGCTTTAGTCAATGACTGTTCTGAGACAACAGTGGCACTCCCACAGATTTTATTTAATATCGGACGTGTATCTCAAGATTTGTTTATGCAATATACTGGCTTCCCAATTACACAGTATATTATACAATGGAAATTATGAAAAGTTTCCTTCTCATAAAAATATGCTGCATGATATAGTCATAAAGACAGAGTGAATGAAATGATAGAAATTGAGTCTTTCCCTCCCACACACTAGTGAGAATTATAATAGTTTAAGTTACGAAATGTTAAAATTCATTTGTAAGCCGAGCTTGTCTGTGCTATTGGAGCCTAAAAAAAGCCTGAAGGAACTTCAGACAGTTTTCATCACATAGTCTGTTGAATCTGAACTGTATGCACTGGACATTGGAATACTTTCCCATTCTATTATATTTTTGGAAACCGAATGTAAAAGATTCCCAAACAAACAGGTACGTTTAACAGGCAATCCAAGATGTGGAGCTTGTATACCTTCCATCTACCTTCTCCTTAGAGAATAACAGAGCTAGACTCTCTCTCTTGAATAGTTCCTCTGTTCCATTAAAATATTGTAGAGACAGAATAATTTAATCTGTAATGAAGATGTGACGACATAAGGAACATTATGCATCCCAAGAGACCAGATGGTCCTTTAACTCTTCTCTCTGTTTCAGTACTGAAGCAATAAGCAAATACTATAATTGATTTTTTACTCCATACGTTAATTGACTAAGACTATTTTTCTCATTTTACAAATGAGGAACTAAATAGAATTGCTCATGGTCAAAAAGAAGGCCCGCAGCAGGGCAAAAAACTGAAATAAGCTCTCCTGAATCCCAAATGAGTATTTAAAATATTAGCTCACCCTCTTAAATGAGAGATTATGGATTTTTTATTTAACTGAATATTACTATTCAGTTTATCAATATTTTCCTGTATTGATCAGCCAATAGTCTTACATATATATATACTGGCCTTTTGTCAAAGAGGAAATAGTTATTAAGACTTACAGATTATAAGGTACTATATCTATTAAAATAAAAAAATCCATTTTCCTAGCAGTATATTGTGGATCTGCAGGACTTGCCCTTATTAGACATAATAGATTTCATCTTAACGTGTTCTTATACTTACATAAACATATTTGTCTACAAATAAAATCTAATTTTAAGAATTAGAAGTCACAAAATAACTTTTTAAAAATTCTTATAGGGTGTCTGGGAGTAAAGTTGTCTGAAAGGTATTTCATAATTGCCTTCCAAACATTTTTGTCTCAAAGGCATGAGACACTGACACTGTTGGAAACTGGACACTGAGCTAGATTTACTGCTGTTCTGATCCAGTGAGGCTGTTTCTACCTTTCTGTATTTGCAGCTGAGAATTTTTCCATGGTCATAAGAATATAAAAGACTGTTTGTCTTTCCCCCTGCCCCACCAAGCTATATTTTTGTTATCCTAACAAAGACACCATAAGACACACAAGGAAATCATAGGTGGTTAACTGGAGAGGACAGAAGACAACTATCATGCTGGTTTAGTTAAAATTTTAGCTTGGGATCAGAAAAAAGGGGAGAAGAGCTAGTCTCTCTTTTTCAGCCACTGTAGTTAAAAATGTGAGCAGCCCACGCCAAAACAATTGCAATATATCCTACTAGTATGTCTGCTTTCCAAAACAGGGAAATACATTTCTCCCAGAAGGTATCCTGGTTTGTTCAGACAGTGCCACAGAATAGGAAAAGCATTATCATAAATTCAGTGAGGAACAACCAACCGACAACTATTCTTAGCAAGCAGTATGGAACTCAATCAAAGCAGCTCACTAAAATCAAAGCAAATACCTCCTATGGATGCATTTCAGTGGCCTCCACTGGTGCGCTGTTACATTTAACAGTCAAATAATAAATGCAGCTGGAAATACAGCAGCATCAGTGTTGGTTAAAGTTACGATAACTCTGTTCCAAGATTTACATAGTGATACTTGGCATCCAAGTATAGGTACTCCAATTTATCTTATTGGTAAACACATCACTTTAGTAAGAACAAAGACCGCAAAATTCTGAGTATGTGGAGCAATTTGAGCTGAGATATATTTCAGATAGTTCCCTATCTTGGCCTTAAGCATGCAATTGGTTTTATCTGAATGGTTCCCTTTAGCTTTTTATAGCTCCACTTGTAAAGTGCAGGTATCTGGCATGAGGCACCTGAATGCAGGTTCAGGACTCTCAGTTTGTATTTGTGACCATGCCAGACAAAACCGATGCACAACAAGTTCGGGTATTGTACACCAGGAAATTATTCCCCTTCCACAGAAGTTTTTTTTCTCATTATAACTTCACTTTTCTCCAGGGAAGTCGAGAGAAAAACAAGAACCCACAGATCTCACTTTCAGCCGGTAGTTTTTTAGAGCTCCTTTTTAATTTGTGCACATCGATGATAAGAAAATTTGTACTTTCTCTGCATGGTATTTTCCTAAGCATCCAAAATATACTAATGTGTCTTTTCTGTTCAGTTCCTGAACCAAATAAGTAAGCAGTATGAATTAGAGCAGTTGTCATTCTTTCCAAATGTGGATTACATTTTATTTCATAAATTCTCTTAAGGATTTTCTTACCTCCCCTCTCTCTCATTAATCACATAACATTCTGGGTCAACTACAACAAATGCTTACGTGGAAATGAACTATTAGGAAGTTATTAGTATTTAGGGCAATTTCGCTGACATTAACACAATTTAGGAGCAGCATAAAAGGAAGCAGTGCCGGTGCTATGCTCTCAGCCAAGTCTCCAGCTCACCCTAAGCAAAGCTCTGTGAGCCAGGCTGATGATCTACAGACCACAACTGAGTACCTCTGGGTTACACGTGCTTGTTGGAAAGCCTGCGACATGCAAGACCTGCTTTTTCCTTGTTGGACTGAAGGCAAGGCAAGGGAGCAGTCAGAGAGAACGGGAGCAGTGTGCACCCGTACCTCAGCTGGCTGTCTGCATCAGCAGAAGGATGCACATGAGAACCTTAAGGGTTGCACAGCAGGGATGAAAGTGATGTGAGTTTCGGCCCATGCAAAATGAAGTGCCAGACAGGAACGTGCAGAAGACTGAGATGGTAAAGACCAGGTGTTAAATGTAGGTCAGTACACACCCCACCCCACCCCCAAAATTGAATCTTGAGCTTTAACGAGCTCTGTTAGCTTATGCATTACTTCTCTAAGAGCTATTTTGAGAAAAGCTTCATGGTATTTGCTGCTTTCTTTTGGAGGCCTCACTCTTTCAATTTTAAGTGAGTGCATTCAAGTGGATACACCATACCTTACAGTCACCCTCTTTGATCAATTGGTTCTACAGAGAACTGGCTTGAAAACAAGGAATTTATGATCTCTGAATTAATTTTTCCCAGTGAACTTCCAGGAGTGTTTTGGGGAAGAAAAACACTATATTTGATCAATTTTCCCTTCTGGCTTCACTCAGAATTCCATAGAGACAATTGAGTTATTTCACTATTCCTACGTTCTTGTCACTCTTTAGGTGCTAAAAGGTAAAGGGGAATTGGAATATATTAAACTGATGTGCTTGTTATTCTTTGTTACAGTTAGGTTTCTTAAATGAGAAAGCCACCCATAGAAGTCTACTTTATTTCATGGGCTGTTGTGGAAAAATAAGGTATATCTTTCAAAACGATTTTGGTAATCTGATTAGCGTATAGATAGGCACTTTCTGGCAATTGGGCAGGTCAGCAATGCTGATCACTGGAAGTTCTAGCAAATGAAGGAAGGAGATCGAGGTGCCTTAGCTTGTCTTGGTGGTGTCAGATGGCTTTCATAAGCAGCAGTAGAACAAAGAGTGTCATTGTACTTGAGAGCAAATTTTAGTCAATTCACAGAATCACAGAATGTTAGGGGTTGGAAGGGACCTCGAAAGATCATCTAGTCCAACCCCCCTGCCAGAGCAGGACCACGTAGAGTAGGTCACACAGGAACACGTTCATTTACGTGTATATTGCAGAAAGCTGTTGATTAAAGGCTAACTAGTTAAAGAAAGTCAGTATCTGGTACTACCATGTACTGTACCAAAATTCTAGCTTTTTAACCTTGCAAACTAAAATTTGTGCAAGTATCCATGTATTTTCTGATACATGTAACGATAGTCCCAGTCACTGAAACTCATGGTAGATACTGGTAAAGGCAGCAAAAAATCACCTTAGTCCCTGTCGAAACCTGAGAGCTCAAGAGAAAAACTGGTGCTGCCACTTCTGCCCCTGAAGAAGGCTTCAGGCAGTTCTGTGATATGCAAGAGCTGGACTTTTCAAAAGTGATAAAGTAGTCCCCAAACACTTAAATAAAGTCCCAAAAATACTTGTTCCTTGCTTCTGAAGATGTACTCCACACAGTTGTACATAACGAGAGAAACAATGCAGAGAAAACAACCCCTATATTTGTTACATAGAAAAACTGACTCTCCTTCCCATGCAGGCAGGCGTGAAAAGAGGGAGGCAAGGGAAGGAGCCACAGAACCTTTCTCCTTTTGTAATTTTTTCATGCATGAAGAGAGGTTGAGTTCTCATGCCTGCTTTCCTAAAGTCACACTCCAGCCATGTCCCATCAGCACACACTGCATGCAGTCAGCTATTCCTGCTGCAAACTAAGCACCACAGGCGGTGAGGAGCAGCCCATTTGAGTAGAAAGCAAGGCAGCAGTATTCAGGTACAGGTTAGTTCAGATCAAATGGTCTTATACCACAGCAGAAAATGAGCATTTCCCTGTGTCATAACCAGACAAGCAGATTTACCTGGAAGGTCTTTTGGTTTTGATTTCCTACTGGCATCAGCTTTGCTGTATCTTCATTAAATGCTTATAACACTATGCTTTACTGGCTATATTGGGAAGGGCAGGGGGTTAATATCACTAACCACATCCTGCATTTTACTTTATTTTTAGCGTGTAGACTATTTAGAAGACTATTGTCAGCAAACATTGTCTTCTGCTTAGCAGAACAGACACAGTCCAAAATATATTCAGTGTAGGACAGATACACATGCCTATCATCAGTGCAATTTTAAAGAATTACATGACTCATCGAGTCTTCAATTAGGAACCTATTTTAAGCCTCACTGTCATTAACTGAGACTAATTTTTCTAAGCAAAACAGCAGACTTCTACAAATGGTCAAGAAACACTGCAGGATGGGGTTGGTCAATCAGAAGCAACATACAGTGAGACAAGCCCACACACATTAAAAATACGGCATAACCAGGCCAGACTTGACCTTTTGCTAGAACAAAGCTATTGGTTTCTTACAGCTGTTACTGATTTCTTATCAGGCCTAAGTCTGCTACAGTCTCTAGCGATCAGATGTAGTAGAATGACAAATCCAGCCCAATTTCTCCACCTTATAGAAAAGCTCTGCCTCCTACTCAGGAGGGAAAAACAAGGTCTCTTTATAGTTCTGTAAGGAAAGATCTGTAACATTCAGTTTCTGGGCTTGAAGATCACCATGACAACATAAAGGCAGATTTTTGAGGAGTAAGGGTTAAGGAATTACTAATCTAAATATCAACACAGAACTGGATAGAAAAATTTGACTGACTGTTTAATTAACAAAGCCCATTACTTGGGAGATTTATTGAGAGGGACCAGACTAAGCAGTAGAAATGTGCTGTAGTAAACACTCTTGCCTTAGGGATTAGTGACGGCACCTGCACAAAAGGTCTTTATCATTGCAAAAGTTCCAAAAGTTACTAACTGTTGAAGATTTTTTTTCTGTTACTGTTTTTCTGTAATTACATAAAGAATTGAAATTCTACAAGCTTCGAGAGTGTTTAGAGTCTCTTTTGTGTCCTCCAGGAAAAAAGGATTACAGCTATTTCTCTATCTGATTGCATGGTTTACATGCACTGAATTTTTATCATGAAATCCACTGAAGCAGAGCTAAGGGGAAGGGGTTCCTTATTTACATCTGCATTAATATAATATCTGATCAAACTATGCTTTTCTGCTTATTAAAAAATACCTTTAATAACAACATGAAGTGTAAACATTTAGATATAATCTAGACCTCTTCTTTTCCATTATAGTACATGCATTAGGACTATTTAAAACAAATAATATCTGTATTATGTTCATAAAACACTAAGGATACACAATTCCTATTTAAGTGCAAATGTTGTGTTATTACTTATTCAGAAAACCATTTCATTTGGTTGAAAATTAGAACTGAAAGATTGTTTAATTAGGTACTTTTGATATTTATGAAAAAGAAGCAAATTGCCTATTGATATTTTAAATTCTATAAAAACTTCCCATATATAAATAAAATTCACCCGCTCTGAACCAAAGTTTGATCTTAGCAACATTCAGGAAAAGTTAAAATGTTGCTCTTATTTCATGCAGTTATGCTGGTTTCCCACAGGCATTCATAAGCTGGTATGATCAGAATCTGTTTCTGTTCCCATAAGGAAAATAGAAATGATGGCTGTGCATGAAATGGCATGCTTACCGAATTGCTATGATACTTACATATAGAAAAGTGAAATGCATTTGAAAAGGAACTAGTGCTCATATACTCTTAAATAAATTTAAAGATAGTAATTCTTGAGTATTAAGTATGATGCTAGATTTTTTTTTTTTCTCCTTTAAACACTCCAGTATTTGGTTGATTCATGCAAAATCCTCCCTGAATGATAGCTTTCCTTCCATCTATGACCCAGAAAAACAATTGGAGTTTGAATGAACTTTGTTCTTGTATGGACTGCTGATAGAAATTCCAGGTGTTTGGAAGCAGCAAAAAGTGTAAGAGTTTCAATCTGATCTCACGCACTAATCTCTTTGATCAGAATTACTGCTACCAGATAAAGGGTACCTAATTAGCAGTTTATAGAAGTCAATTAAAAAAAAGTAATTATTGAGGGCTCTAGGCAGGGCTGCAACAGAGCCAGCCTTCCATTGCAGAGACTAGTGTTTTACCACCAGAAAATTTTGCTTCAATCAATGCTAAGGACACCTAATGGAGATCGTTGAGGGCTAACATCAACTGTTTCTATGGAAACAACAAACAGTTTAATTTAGTTGCATTTAATGATCAGAGCATAAGTTAGTAAGGGAAGTGACATTGCACTTGGTGCAATTCAAACAGAAAACAGAAATGTTTAGGAGCCTTTGGTATAGGTTTGCCATATCCTGACTAACACAGCTTAAAAGCAAAAGCATTGTAATGTTGAAACAAAAAGATCCCATTCTAAGCATGAGCAAGGTCTCAATTGCTGCGGGCACAAATTAATAATTATTGCCAGAGAATGCATATAATTCATATGGAAATGCTAAATGACATTATCAATAGGTTGTCATCTAACATCTATTAATTATGCTGTGTTTTCATTCACACCTAATACAATGTTTGTTCATTTCTGTTGTTCTTTCAACTGCTTTGTCAGGTTTATTCTAATTCAGATAACTTAAAGGTCAGTAAAAATTAAAGGTAATAGGGGAAAGCTTTTTGACCAAATTTTCTTTTGTGGAAAGAAAAGTTCTCCTTCTTTCAATAATCAGTTGAAGCAGTTATTGTTTTAAAACAGAATAAAGTACTGTGTAAAACAGGCACATAATTATTTTAGTTTTAAAACCTTTTATTTCAGATAAAGCATGCTGCTATGTACAGAAAAAATTGTGGGTCAAAGCAAGAGCAATACAGAATGGGCAACGTATTCCTTAACACTTAGATATTCCTTAACACTTACAAGATGCTTTCAAAAACTTCAGTGCACAAGCAGTACTACAGATTCTTCGCGCTCATAAATCATGTCTAGCAAAATGTAATTTCCTCACAGGTCCTGAGCAACCACAGCTATCTCTACCTTTCATATAGTGACAAATTCAGGTTTCCAACAGAAAACTTACAGCAATGGTTTCAGCAAATGACTTCTACCAGTATAATATGTTGAAGAAATATAACTTGACATTGCTAATATCTTTTTTCAAATGGCATCATTCAATTATGCAAACTATGTTGTACATTTAGCAGAGTCTAGGCCAGGCTCAGTCTGTCTTTCTCCTACTTAATTATCTTTACAGCAGTAAAACTCAGTAAAAGTCTCATTCTTCTTCCTCCTAAAGAAACACTGTCAATAACTTCCCTCTCATTTTCTCCTAGGATTAAAGTCAAGAGAGTACAATAGTGATGTTTTCCTGTATACTGAAGTTACATTTGATATAGTAAAGGACAAAAGCTAATCTACTTTATAATGAAGAACACGAACTGGGTTGTATCATTATTTTCACTCTTGGTGACAGTGAATGGATTACAGGCTAACAACTGAAATCTACAGAAGACAGGCACTCAGAGAAAGGCCCTGGCAGTAAGTCTTTCCTGGGTGCCTGACACTCTTAGGCAATAACTCAGGACAGCAGTTAATTTTTTTACTGTAATTCTCTGTCTCTTGTATTTGTCTGCTAAATGTGGGCTTTTAACTTTTAACGTTAAGGATTTGCGCTGATAGGCCGTGATGCCAGTTGCGCAATTTGGCAAAGCGTGGGCTGTTACGTTCCGTTTCAAACCTTTCCCTGTGGCATGAAGAAAGAGAGAGAGAGAGAGAGAGAGAGAGAGAGAGAGAGAGAGAGAGAGAGAGAGAGAAAGACAGAGACACAGAGACACACATAGAGAAGAAAGAAAGGAGGGAGAAAGAAAGGGGTTAGGGACCATGGCTACCACTCCTCTGCCCTATAACTAGGGCAAAGGCAATTTATTTGGATTTTTTCCTTAGCTTTCAAATCAGTGCAAAGAATGCTGGGTGATCCTTTTTGGACCACTCATGAAAGGCTTTGCAGTTGTTCGTTTCTGAGAAGTAACTTGATACAACTTCATGTTCTTTGACTTGTGCTTGGTATTACAGGGCTGCTTTTGCTAGAAATGCAGTGTGATGCCATTGTTGTCCCGCCAGCAGATTCTCTCAGCTCCTCCCTCCCTCCCCACCAACTGAGCAGTCAGTGAAAGTTAACTCCATACAAGAGCAAAACTGATGCAAATATTTTCCATTCTGCAATACCTAGGTCAGCCTATATATACCCTGCTGTCCTTCCTGTATGGACTATCAGCCACAGGTTTCAGCAGTACTTTTCTATGGCTTTTCTCAGCAAAAGTGAGTACAAGTGTTGACGTTTGCATAAATATTTCTGGTCATTTGTGTCAAAAAGCAGAATAACATAGGATTTTCAAAGCACAGTCCTGTGAAGTATTGTCTACCTCGTGCAAACCCCTAGCTACCTTTGACTGCAGGCTGGAGTACTCAAGCAAGTTGTAAGCAATGTTCAGCATCTCTCTGGATTTAATGTCTTCTAGGTGTTCTATAGTTTAAATTCAGTTTTTGTAAATAAAAAGGGGAAGGAGAGCATGTAGGATGACAGCACAGTCAAGAAGGAGTATATCGAACAGAATGGAAAATAAAATGTTCTTGTTATTTGCAAAATGTACTTGATTCATTACAAACAAGGTAATTTTCCTCTCATTATTTACACCCAAAATGCAAGACAATTATGTTAATGCAGCGGAACCCGAGAGTGAAACCAGCCCAACAGAAATGACCAGACTGGGCTGGGTTTACTCCTCAGGCTGAAGAAAGCACAAAACAATAAACAGAGTAAACGCCAACAAATTCACTGATATTTCTAAATCTTCTGTTCCTAATAACAGTGTCATGCAAGTAACACTCCTAAAGGAGTCTTGATGTACGACTTCTCGAACTATCTTTATGTTTTTAAGTAATTAAGACAAAAAGTATTCCTAGCTGAAATGCTGAAACTTCATGGTGGCATTTTTTCAAGTTACATGGGAGCATACGGTGGGTCTTACATGAAATTTAAGAATTCCCTTACTGCTTTACAGATATACACCTCCATTCAAGGAAAAGGTATTTAGGAACATCTGTTTGGCTTGAAATGGATACCATCTTTCTGGAAAATATCCTGTAACAATCATCACAACAGCAATGTAAAGTTTTCATAGCCAGTTATAATCTTATGTGTGCCTTCAAAATAGCAGTAGCATAAGCAAAGGACAGTCATGCAATGCGCTCATTAATATTGACTGGAAGGAGTATTCTGCCACCTAAAAATTCTCAAGCCTTATGGGTTCTGTTCAGAGCACGTGTCATGAAGTTAGAAGTGACTATTTTTACATAAAACAGTTCTGCCAAAAATAAGCTACATATTTAGGGTGTTTTTTGGTTTGGTTGGTTGGTTGTTTTTTTCCCCTCAAGTGTTTGGAAGAAACCCGATCACCATTTCATGCAGTTCTTGCTGACTACACTGAAGAGCTGACACAAAGAGACAAGGGAAAGCACAAGAGAGAGATCGCCCACAGCACACCCCAAAACCAAAACTCCCTGCACTGTGAAATCTCTGGCAGTTTAACTTTTAGAACATGGAGGACCTTCCAGAATGCCAGCACAGCATGGGATTAATGCAACACTGAATCTGGCAAGACTCAAGTTCCACAATTCCATGGAAATCTTTTGCTTTGGGAGCCCAGGAAACCTTCCAGGTGATCCCAAATTGTGAGCATGGAGAAAGGTGTGGTTGTACAGGCTGTCTGGAGTAGATACTGAAGAGGAGTATTATTGTGCTGGAAGAACAGAGTTAAAGTATGGGTTCTGTGTATCGGACATAGGTCATGCCATCATTTACAAAATCTAAAGTGGGAGGGCCCTTGCCAAATGATTAAACAAAAGAGGTCAAATAGGCCCAAAAGAGTGGTATGTGATTGATGCTTGCATAACCAGGGCTGTTGCTACCAAATCTGCAGTGGAGTACATGCACATTTGAGGTGGGTACCAAGCCACCAAGATGGGGTAAGTACTCTCAGGTGGGAAGGAGACCCCATTTTGTTCCTTACTCCAGAGCTTGTGCCTGTTGCACTGTAGCTGCATAACTACCTAATATATATTCCCTTCTGCCTCTACTACCAACGACTGCCCTTCAACCTTTTTAGGTAGTACAGCTATGCCTAAATATACTCATAACTATCCTAGGTTACAGTGTAAGATGTGCCCCCAAAAAAGTATTCTATTACCATCTTCAGGAGCTGTTGAGACCAGGTGGGGCGGTGCTCCCTGCCTCCCCTCTCTGGACTATCTTCTGTTAATGGGCACAACAATGCCTTATCGCCTGACCCATCGATAACTCGCTCCTGGACTGTCTCCTGTTAATGGCCCGTCAAGGAGCTGCCTCACGACTCGCCATCCCATTGTGAGATACTCCGCCCGGGGGAAAGGAGCCAAGCATTCCATGCTAAATAAAAACTGAGATCTCAAACACCCTAGCAGCCTTCTTCCACTGGATTCCCAGAGGAGTTTTTTTTCCCCCCACTGGAGTTCCAGAGGACAAGAGCTACTTATCTACCACTGGACCTTCGGAGGAAGACCAGACCCTTTTACAAGATCGCTGCTTCAACAGAACTACATCCATCACTTCAGGAGGACTGCAGCCAGCATCTTATTGGACTGCTACTGCCACCCTAACAGGGTGTCAGGTTGTATTCCTGACTCTGTCAGTGTAAATCAGTGGGTTGTTTTTTTTTTTCCTGCCTTGTGTTTTATATATATATATATATATATATATATATATATATGTATATTAGTAAAGAATTGTTATTCCTATTCCCCATATCTTTGCCTGAAGGCCCGTTAATTTCAAAATTATAATAATTTGGAGGGAAGGGGGTTGCATTTTCCATTTCAAGGGAGGCTCCTGCCTTCCTCAGCAGACACCTGTCTTTCAAACCAAGACAATAACCATAATTGTCCTTGTGAAAAAAAGGATAACACATGTGATACCGCAAAACTGCAGCAAATGCGCAAAGTGCAGTGGATGTAGTCATGTACATAAGTTACACTGAACAGAACGTGCAATTTACACACGTTGATGTGTTACTAGATAATTATTTTCAATGTAGCTGATACCATGTTAAGTTTCCAATATTTAGTATTTTCCAAAGCCACAGAATACAGCTAGAAAGATTATTTCTTTAAAACAACATATTACTTTCAGATGTGTTCAGGGGGACTGTTAAGTTCAGCACAACGCTTTAAATCCCATCGTAATAAGGATTTGGATGTGTGCTATTACGTCAAAACAGATAATGCACAATACATTTAATAAGAGTTAGGCTTGCACATTTGAGGGAAGAAATAAATCCCTGCGGGATGTAATGTCAAGCCTGCTGTTCAGGCACTTAGCCATGAATCTTGGTGAACCGCAATGGAAGGTTTATAGTGAACATAAGCTGAAAGTCTACTTGTATTTTCACAGGGAAGATAACAGACATCTTTCTCACTGATTCAACATTTGTAACTTGCACTGGGATCAAAAGCTCAGAACATTTATAGAAGCCAGTTAACAAAAAAAAATGAAAAGAAAAAGAAGAGAAAGTGGATTGAGTATCCAAGACATCACAAACCCAGCCAGCAGCTTCGAGTAGCTAACATGATATAGGGATTTGAAGTATGCAAACAGAAAATCAGGCTTGCATGCAGGATGCTCCAATTCAGCCGCAGATTTTAAGCTCAACATAAGAATCTCTAATAAACCTATTTCCTGGCTATACGGGAAGACATAAGATGATGATAAATCTTTAAGTCCTTATTATATCTCTGAACATATCCACTTTTTCAGTGTTTTTGATAGACCGTATGAAACAAATACATTTATCCACTAGCAAAAGCAGTCCTGTGCTTCCATACTCTACAAATTTTGGTTGTATTTATTCCAAACAAAACAGAAGCAAATGATTATTGATATGGATGGAAACAACTCCTTTCCTGGATCATTTCAGGAGAATCAAATATCAATCAAGGGTCATCCAAATAAATTGCTCACAGATTTCAGTGCTATCACAACATTATACATTTTCATCCAGTTACACAATCAAGTAGTTACACAGGGCTTGGTCTTAGGAGCTCATGGCATTCATACATCCAGTAAAGTACTTGAAAATTGTGTGTGCAGAGACCTTTCGGGTTTGAACACACACTTCAGGAATTTTGCAGTGCCTTTCCTAAAAACATGCAAATTTGTTAATCTTTTCATTCAAATGCCTCTCACTGATAGAACTTTCATTTTAGTGATTTTTTAAGTAGATGTATTAGAATATTTTAAGACAGAAAGATAATAATATACATTCAATATTAATGCTGTTTTAAAACATTCTTTGGTCATCAATAAGGAAAAAGCCATATTTTTCACAGGGAGTTGCCTACCTTGACCTCCTCAGGGCTTCCTCATCTGGATCTTGCACTGCAGGCAAAAAAATGTTTCAGTTAAAAAAAGAAAGAACAAAAAAAAGGAATTTGCTTTATGATGAAGTTATAAGTTCCTTAGAAATGTATCAAAAGCCTGTCTAAAGGTGCACTCATGCTGACTTTGCAGAAGTGGATTTTGTAAGAACAGCATGAACAGGAGCAGTTCCCTAGAGCTGGGAAAAAGGCTGCTAGTAGGAAAGTAGCTGTTACAACCACTTTCTTGTTCATTTATTAGCAATTTTTCACAGCTGTAGGCAATGCTTCTACAGAGAGGGCCTGCTGTTTTGTAGGAAAGCATGAGAGGCAGCAGCAGATTCCCCCTGATGTGGGAAAGGTCCCGAACGTCCTTCTCTCTAGCTCAGAAACAAGCTCTGAGTTTAGTGACAGGGGGTCAGAAAAACATTTCCATAGGCAACAAGCAATAAAGTTGAAGCTCCCATGACATTCATAGCAGATCTAAGTTTAGGTAACAGCGCTGACAGAACCACAGGTTCAAAACCAATGGTGATCCATGATTTTTTTGGCCTCTGGAAGTCACTTCCATAAGACTGTTCCAAGAGATACAAGTTGTTTATCTTTTTTTCTAATGAATGGACAGCTTTGTATGTCTAGGCTGCTGGAAAATGAAAGACTACACTGCAGAGATTTGATTTGTAAGTAAGAGCTGTGGGGTCCCAAATGCTCTTTTACTGTATAGTCTGTTATACTTTCATGGGGAGACCCCTGGCAGATCAAAGAATTTTCTTCATAAAGCGTAAGGTGAGATTGAACACTTGGATTTCCCAGCTCCTTCAAATTACATCCAGGGTTCTCTGATCTTAGCCTCACTGACAATGACTACAAGCTGGACATGAGTCTTCCTCGAGTATCAGTTGCTAATGTTGCAGTAAGAAAATAAAGACACGAATCTAAAGTCAGGATGAGGGGGATGTTTTGTTATTCGACTTACTGTACTCAGTTCCAGTCATCTGGGCCAGGATGCGGAAAGACTTAGACTGCAGATTGGCAGAACGGCGACTCCAGTCTTCGGTTTCATCTTCAGGCTTGTTCTGAGTTTTAAGCACAGCCTGATACACCGGAGAGGCACTGTCTATGTGTGGATCTTTAATAGGAAGGGTACTGCAATTCAGAAAGTGACATGTTGTGAAACAGCACAGGGTAGCTTTCATCCCAACCTCTCTCTGGTCTTACAGCTTCTCATCCAGAATAACAGCAATCCAAAATATGGCTTTGAAAAAAATACACAGATCAATTTTATGTGAATTAAGAATGTTATGGCTCATTCTGTCTTTGAAATGGCCTGTTATCATTCAAATCTGCATATACAAACCAGAGTGAGAATGCTTGGAAAGGTCTGTTCATGATTCCTCAGCCAATGCCACAAGCTTACGGTGGTTAGAATAATGTGTGGTGATAAAGGAGAGTATGCCAGGTGAAAATATTTATTTCTCTGAGAATTCTTGTCCCATATTATTTCTTATAAAAACATCTTCATGTTGATACTGCTTTATGTATCATACTATGGTTTTGGGCCAGTGTATTATAAGGTTGCAATTAGAAATAAAAACCATATTTCATTATAAAAATAACATGATAGGCTTTTATAGCTTTTTCTAGAGATTATTATTGTTTGCCAAACTCTGAATTAAACTTTCAGCTGCCATAACTCTAGATTCATTGTCTACTAAACGTGTGAAGCATAAGAAGTCTAGACTTCTACTCAAGACTTGCATACTTATTTTGTATCTGAAATCTTTAACAGCAGAAGGTATCTCAGAGTCTTATGACATTTCTAATCACCTTGCAAAGTGATAAATCAAGGAAGAAACTTCCAATTTTGCACACCTAAAGTCAAAGCTATGAAGCTCTGTATGTAGCCCAAGTGAGGTAACCCCTCTGATTTACGATGCAAGCTAGAAACAGACTTAGTAACTTAATAGCTTTTTTTTTTTTCCCCTGCAAAAATAACTTCTGCATAGCATACGTTTAAAATTAAATATACACTGAGGGGTTGATGTGTGCTTGGAGTAACTTGGCTCCATGGCTTCTCTACAAGGTCTATTTTTGAAGCAAGTGATTTATTGTAACAGCTTTAACATGGTATTCCATATAGAGCTTTGCAAGCCATGCTTGACTTCATGAAAATTGAGGAATGGCTCTGTTAAAAGTTTAGGGCCATTTGGGCCGACTAAGTCACTGCTATGAAGTTCTGGGAGCAGTCACCTGCTACGAAAGTGGCTTTCTTGGTTCAGGCTCAAAGCTAGTGCTCTCTAAGATACCATTGTGGAGAGAAAATCTACTAAGAAGTTGGGTTTGTGATTTGAAAGCCTGGGAGGAATTATGAAAAAGCCAAGATGAGTGTCTGATGTCCTACATACAGCAATAACATACACTGTAATAAAAATATATATTACCAGGTAGTGCCTTAAATACCAGTATTTTCCAGCTGACACACTCATCTTCTTCCGCACTGTATAATATATGCTGTTTTAATGGACTCGCACCTAACAATAGCATGGGATATGTTCAAGTAAGACTGCAAGGGGCTCAGAAACATGATATGTGCTTATATATGCTATGGCCCCAAAAGCACCCTATTTCTTTAGGATTATCTTTTTATTAAAGGAGCATTTATATTCCTCATAACCCTCAGTAGATGCAAATTTCTCACTTTCTTAAGGACCCAGCAGAGTACAAAAGCTAGTTATTTTTCTTTTATATGTTTCAGCACAATCACCTACATGATGGAGCATGGCTTACAAAAAAACCTGACTTTTAAGTTTAAGCTCTGCCACAAAACATAAAAGTTACATCAAAAACTCTCTCAGTATGACAGATGCCCTGTTGGAGGAAGCGTCATTTTCCAGCTCCTTTCTTAGCTCATGTTTCCTAAACAACTATCTTTACAATTTCTAAACACTATCAGGTACGGAAGGCATAATGTGGACTTGTTTATCTTGGGAAGGGTGTGCCATCAGTGGCTTTCACTAGAGTTGCTCCCGTGTGCACAAATGGACAAATTAGCGCCATATCCTTCTTCAGATGGAAGATGGGAGAGAGAACAGTAGTCCTCCTCTTGCGGCCCTTTGTACATGGCAGAAGGGCTTGCTGAGGCAGGGAGTAAGGGAGGCAGCGAGTTCTACCTCCTGCCAACTTCATGCAGAAATAGTCTTTATATGGAGCAGAGATACTCAGTAATACCAAAAGTAAGTCAGCAACCCCTGCGTGACCGTTCTGCTGCCATTTCTTACTCTTGGCTATGCTGAAAAGTTCTGTCACTGTAAAGGGTCCAGTTCAAATTCCCCAACAGGTGGCCCAGTTTTCAAGTTCCCAGAGGCACTTCAGACCGATGCCTCAGCACTGACTGAACACACAGTACCTTGCCCTGCATTACTGTCAGAGGTGACTCCTCATTTTGGCCAACAGTTAACTTTATATCCCCAGACTTACTTTTTAATCCTGCTGAAGCTTAAAAAACTGCTGTGGGTGATAGCCAATTTCACAGCTGCAGACTGTTGTAGAGTGGATAATAAACCACTGGATAGATAGACCTGCTGATTTCAACCATGGACTACTGTGGCATCAGCAGTGTGGAAGTCATTGTCAGTTCAAGTTCCTTTGTTTAAATCCTCTAGCTGAAATGCTTAGTTCTTATATTATGAGCAATATGCAAAAAAGCAGTTTAAAAGTGTATGTATAGATATGCCATTAGCTCAAAGGTAGTTAAAAATGCTAGAAGCAGGACCACACGTTCCACATAGCAATGTGTGGCATTAATATGGCATATTAATATCCTTACGGTAGACGATTAAGGCAGGAAATGGAGCTTGGTGGATTAACCTTCCCTAGCAGAGTGAAACACGCTCATATAAATTGAACTAAATTAATGCAATACATTGGAATATTTCCAACTCTGTCTTTAATGCAACAGGCCTTTTTCTTTTTTTTTTTAAATCATAATTATATTGTAGTTGAGTAACTAAGACATATGAGCCAATCAGCATGGAAGTGTAAAATAGAGCGCATTGCTGATTATGAGCATTTCATAAACATAGATGTGACAGCTGATTCTTACAGACAGCCTAAAGATGCACATAACCATGTTAATACCTCTGTTATACCTCTTCTTAATTTAATTCTTTTCCATCTGGGTGTGTATGTGCAGAAATATCATTCATCTTTAAGCATATTACTTTAAATTGATGTTACTGGAAAAAAATTCTTTCCAAGTGGGTTAGAGCTTTTGAGGGTTTTTCGTATTATAGCCTAAGGTGTTTCAGTAGTATTCAATAAAAACTTGTCCCCTTTTTGATACAAGTCACACATAAATAACATTTAAAAAAGCTTTAAAGACAGTCAAACTTCTTTGAAGAAGTAGCTACATGATTTTTTTTTTTTTCTTGGAGTTCATTATAAACTATGGTTTACCATGTGAATCACTCCCTGGAGTTATTATTCGTATTTAACTTAAGTAGATAATACGTAAAAACTTAGGAACACTGCAGCGTTCTACCCCTGATGCAGATATACAACGAAATATGGTGACTTTGGATATTAGACTGATTCCAACTATTAAAAAAAAGCTCTAAGAGGTAAAAGAAAAAAAACCAACCCAACAAACAAACCATGCAGATTGGTAAATTAATTATCCAGCCAAGTTGACTTATTGTAGAGGTTACACGAGACTTTAGTTTGTACAATCATATTACTGATTCCGTTACCAGAATGGTTAGATCTTAACCCTGATAAAGGTCTTGGATTTATGTCTGCTTATATGACTTCTGAATTTGTTTAAAACTGCATAATGGAATTTAGAAGAGGTTTGACAGAAATGTAGTTGAAATGTACTGACCACATGGTTTTACTGCAACTAACTCTTGGTTCTTGGTATAGCAAAATTAGTTAAAACATAGCAACATAGAGTGAGTGAGAAAAGATACAAAGTGAGGGCATTCAAATTTTTCTGCCTTTAAGTTCCAGCAGAATAACTGCAGTATGAGTGATTTATATGCTTTCCTTTATGTTTTCCATGGTGATCCAGTATGTGTGGGTTATTTTTTAAGTGATATAAGCCTGATTCTGATGCCACTGACATTACTGATTTCAAATGGTCAAACTAGAAAATGAATTCTTAAGCCTGTCTATTCTTCATCGCTGATAAAAGAAGGAGTGTTTCCAGCTATTGTCTGCCAAAAAGAACAGAAGCCCTTTAGCTCTGCAGTCTGAGTATGCTTACCATCTTACACACACTTCTAATGTAAAATGAAAAGCCCAAAGAAGACCAAATTATAGGCAGAGAATCAAGACAAAATGAATCAGTACACAATTTGGTCTGCTTTTATATGATGAACTTCTCATATAAATATTTCTTCATCTTATCGCAGACTTGACCAAGTAAGCAAACGAAAGAACATCCTCAGTTTCCACTGCAAGTTAAAGTTCAGACTATCACACAGGTCAAAGCAACACCTTAAGGAAAATGAGTTACAGGTTTAATCAAAAGAATATCAGTCAATGGGTAGGGCATTGTTATATCAGCACAAACGGTGCCTTTATATCTAGCCTAAAAATGCTGTGTAAATTGTAATAAAACAATCTACTAAGAAAATTGTTTAGTCACAAAGTGTTATGAGTTTAAAAAAAAAAGTTACAAAACAGGCTAGTGCTCACAGCACAGTAGATTTAGAGTCCTCTGCACCTGATTGCACATAAGAATAGAAACATTAGTTCCTTCTGGGGCCAGGTGAACACAGGCTTAGGAGTCACATTCCAAAATGAAGGAAAAGCTTAAACAGTAGTTTATATAGGGGATCTTGCAGAAAAACTTTTTTTGCAATGTTACAGGGGAGAACACAGACATGGAGTTATCTGCAAAGAACAATGTTCCGCCAGAAGTGTCTGATACAAAAGGATTAATGGAAATAATAATCTCATTTCAAAAACACCCATGGGATAGGTGGATTCCATGTTCAAAATGAGAAAAACTAGAACAGAGCTTTTGTTAGTGGCATTTAACACAGCTATTGCTGCTACTGGTGCAGCGACTCAACAGTCCATGAAAAGCTTTTTTATTTTTTATCTACATATCCTTTCATTTGGCTCTTTTCAAGATACCTGTATATACTCATATAATTCATCACAACCTTATGATCTATGAGTTGAGCCTCTCTAATTATTCAGATCCTTTACTTCACAATTCTACATGTTAACACAAATCCCCAACCCCCTGGGAAAGTGTGCTGATCTTCCAGTTCTAGTTGCACTCTTCGGACTCCTCCCACCCTATCTGGGATTTTCTAGAAAGGAAATTCTCCTCTCCCCACAACACAGTGTGTTTTGGTCTCTTCCACAGGTGGGAAAAGATGATGTTTTCCAGTCCAGCAGAGCCACTCCTGTGATTGGAACTGCACTTGAGAGATTCTTTATAAAATGAAAAGGATCCATATGCTCGGCAGTGAAACTTTATAATCATCACATCATTTAAAACAGGTAAAATTTTTAAGCATTATTATTTGCATTATATAATGTTACAGCATTTAGTAGAAAATGCCAATACATCATGAAATGTCTCACATAATCCGTGGCTGTAAAGAACACGGATAGAACGAAGTTCTTTTATTGTATGTTGTTACTTGGAAATATGACTCTACTTACACATGTGGAGATTCACTGAGTCATGGTCAAAACCAACTAAAGCTATTGTTTGGGATCCATCACTAGGGAGAGTTGTGATGAACAACTGAATAATATTGGTGCAAAAAATTAGTGGGGAAAAAAAAGAATTTAAAAAAAGATAAAAGAAATGGCCAGTAAAGGTGAGCACAAGCAAATACATAAAACATCTACATTTTGAATAAGCCTGCAGCTAATGCACTGAAGAGAAACTATGTTAAAGTGTGCTGCTGTATCTATACTTTGATGTCACATGAAAAGAAGGTAAGTTACCTCTTGGGGAGAAAGATGCCCAATAAGAGAGAAATCTGGCTACATTCATCGCACATGTAATTTCAGTTAAGTCATAACAATTGCGAATAAGTTTATCAGATACGATCACCAGAAACATGCATTGGAAAAGCAGGATTGTTAAAGATCAGTGGATTTTGCCATAGTCCAAAGGATGTGCATAAGACACATGTATAGTGTGTGAACTAGGGATAGGGATAATACAGCACAACATTCTGAAGAATAAAACAGTAGCCAGTACTGAATAAATACCTTGTGTTCTTCACGTAGCCATAAAAATTCCACCCCCCTTTCCTGTTCTAAGTTATGCACGTAATACAGTGGTTATGACGGAGCACAGGCATCATAAATGAAAAGCCATTCAATATCACATACAGAGCACTAGATACATTTTTGTGGGGTTTACCAGTTCTAGGAAAAATACCAAAAAAGAAATGTTACATTTTCTAACTATCCTTCTTTTTAACTTCAAAACGATGAAGTGCTTTCAAACACTATCTAGGATTGGTTGATTTGTACTTTTCACACGTAAGATACTCCAGAAAAAAAGAGTCCAGGAAGAGCTGCCGTGTCATGCGCGTAGGGACTGTTAGACGCACCATGCAGAGAAACAGCATTCCGCACAAGGAAATAACCTTACCTAGCAAATTCTCCACCCTGGGCTTGTGCCTGGCCTGCAATGGCATCCATGATAGCATCCTGGGAATACATGCTGATCGGGGTGTTATACTGGGCGTGAATTATAGTAGCCTTGCCGCCTAGGCCTTTCACCTCAATGGGTTTGTGTGTAGACAGGGCAGAGTCCTTCAGGGCATTGGGGTTGAAACGCTCTGTGAGCTCCTTGCTGGGTTATGCAAGAGTGAGGTTCAACAGGGGAGGGAGGGGAAGAAAGCAGAAAGGCGTGACAGTTAAGTGAGAGAAAAAGCACCACCAGAGGAGTGTGCATGTCTGGTCATGGCATCTCACCACAAAAGCTTCTAGTCAGAGAGTAAGAGACCACACAAGTAACAAGTAACAGTTAAAAGCTGGCTGCACTAAGGGATGACATTTTTGTGTTGGCTCACAGATGTACAAAGAGAAAAAAATGTGCAGCAGTTGTCATTGTATAAAATAATCATGACAAATCCCTAATTATTTATGTGATACTTACCCATATTAAAATTCTATTCTTACATGCATATATACATATAAGTGTATACAAACACACACACACACACACACGTATATATGCATGCCCGTGGATGTACATACATACTGCAGAGAATTCCCAGTTTATTCACTGCATCCATTCATTCTTTCAGAAGGGTCTCACAAAGTGCTAGGAAGTGCAATGGGGTGAACAGATGTCAGGTCCTCTATTATTTAGAAAGTTCCAGTACTTTTGTCTGGATTATTAATCATAGTGAAATTCAGTACTTGCACCTTTTAATCTTCAAAGCTTTCCCCACAAAGACTAAATTAATGCTGCCAAAAACCTCTGTACAGCCAGCCGTAAGTGTTGCCATTGCATCATACATGCTCAGTCTCAGATCAAAACACCCTACACTGCAATCAACGGGACCACTGCCGTTGGAAGAGTAGCCACCATATTTTCCAGTGGCTCCATTTATGAGGAAGGGTTTTTACTTGAGAAGTTGAGCCGGGAGCAAGTTAACTGAGGCTGCCATTGCAACAGAATGAGTCAGTTTAATGCCAGACTGCTAAAGAGCACCCAGCTCCCTTGTAGCACCTAGTTGTACATTGCCCTAGCCCTCGGGTTAGGACTGAGTATTGCCTGGAGTTTCAATGAGCAAGCTAAACCTCAGCTGTCAGTCACTGAAGTAGCTGCTCTTCTCTTGCCAAAGGGAGATCAGATGGATCTCTAGTCTGCTGTTCCTGTCCTGCCAGCAGCAGGAGGATGCCAGCAGTGTAGATTCCGTATGCTCACCGACCTGGACAAAACTGAGAATGTCTGTGTTTGAGTGTTAAATTCAAACCCTCAACCCGGCATGGAGGAAAAAAAGGAAAATCAAGTCAAGCTGGACGTCATCTGACAATCTTCCAGAGATTATCAAAGGTGATGTGCCACCTCTGAACCCAGCCAGGGGAATCCACTATGTTTTCAGCCTTTTGTTTGGTGGGGTGCCCTGACTGAAGATGGACAATCAGAGAGATACAGTCACACATCATTCAAAACGCTTTCTATAACATTAACAGCCCCATGCTCAAGGAACAGAGACAGAAACATGCACATGCTGTATTACAGCCATAGTCTTTAATTGCACACATGATAAAGGAGGGAACCAGTAAGCTGCGTTACACATTCAAAAAGTGAAAATCCTCTTTTTACAAAGACATTTCCACATTAAAATGTGTCACCATTAACTACTCATCAACTGTGACGATACTATTGTTATACTGACATCATCTGTTGAAGGGTGATGTGCAGATGTGCAGGTTGTTATACTCATGCACATGCCTTACTTTAACAATGGTATCTCTTTTCTTCGTAATACTCTAAACGATCACGTGATAATTAGGAATACACAGGTCCTCGAGATCTTGAATTTAGTGTTCTTTTTCCCCCATACTGTTAGAACTATTGAAGAGATTCTAAACCCAAGATCTGAGAAGACTGTGTGAATGACAGGGTTAAATATGCCACTTTTAAAGAATAAAGTTCAAAGCAACTGGTTTCCACAATCAACTGCAAAAATAAAAGCTAGTAACCTTAGAACAGCCTAAACGTCCCCAACGGGAGCAGCAGTAGCTATTTTGGCTTCACTGGTGGCATTTGAACAGTTTCAGTGACGTCTTTCGAGAGGTTTTAATCACATTACCCATACCAAGGCAAAACTTACACTGAAGTTAACAGGATTCCTATAAAAATAACAGAAAAGGGTACAGATTTCTAGCTGCAGAGTTTTATTTATAACTCTGGAAGTAAAGAGAAGATATTAGTGCTTGTAAGGGGTGCTGTGCTCTAAGACTAAGGGCAGAGGTAAGACCCCAGAGACAGCTGGAGCACCTCTGTAAAATGAATGGGATTTTTCTACCAAGCTGAGAATGGATCAGGAAAAATAAATCCCAAAGCAAGTAAGATTAAAAATACTCCTATAATGTGACTTCTGCTTTCCAAGACAATTGTAAAAGAATCATTATCAATGTAAACTGTCTAGAGTTTCATCACTCCAAAGGAGTTGTTTGCATATCACACCCACACCTCATTAAAATCAACATAGAATGCCAGATCAGTGTAAATTATATGCACTAAATATTATTTCAACTTTCTGTATTCTACTACACTTTACCTTCTCTTGTCAGTTTAAATTTGATGTTTAACTAATACAATTATTTATTTTATGCTGACATAGAATGCCAGATCAGTGTAAATTATATGCACTAAATATTATTTCAACTTTCTGTATTCTACTACTCTTTACCTTCTCTTGTCAGTTTAAATTTGATGTTTAACTAATATAATTATTTATTTTATGCTGTATTTAACCCCATCTCTCCAGCAATTTCTGGACAACATTCAGTTCAGAGACAGAAAGTGGGAATTTAGAGACAATCCTTTGCCCTTAGAAAATTAAAGATCAAAGCTGAGGACTCTGTGAACTTTCCTAAATAAAGCACATCAGTGACATTTTCAAATCAAGAGCTGCTTCTTGTTTGGGCAATATGTTTACTAAGGTAAATCACTTTTTAGATCTTTTCCATGTCAGTATCTCAGACCAACCTAAATAGGAATTTTAGTGGAGTGGGACTTTGGAAATTAATTTAATGATGAGGCTAAAAATACACCAATAATAATACACTGAAAAAGGCTCAGATAAGGCTCCTGAAATCCTGAAGGCATGAAGACTACTTAAAGAGTTAGGAGGAATTAAACCCAGACTTTAGAGACAAAAAAATCTGAAAGCACTTGCAAGAGCTGAGCAAGCCCAGATGCCAACTCCATTTGCAGCATTAAAACATCACCAAGAAATGCTGAACACGTAGTGTGCTTAGAAGGCAGCACCTCTGGACACCAGTGGCAGGCCATGACGCTTGCCATACCAGTAAGATTTTTTAAAAAGTACTTCCACTTGCAAGCAGACACAGCAGGAGCACAAGGGAACATGCCACCCCAATAAACAAATCTTCACACATACAGCGTAATGCAAATACTTGGCGCTATATAGAAGTGATACTAACTTGGCAGCAGTGTTGGTTATGACCTAAAAGAAGAGAAAGAAAACAAACAACATCAAAACCAACCCAACAGAAAAAGTCAATAGTTTTTAGAGTGCAAAGGGCAAAAGGTATTTACAAAAGCTTATTAAAGCTTTTTTTCAGACTGTCTACAAACGAACAAAAGTAAATGTATGCCTGAAAACCCCAGCATGATTAAGAAAGGAAAAAATGTAGGGATTAGAGTTGATCCACTAGGACTTAGTAGGGTACCATGGCATTTTGGCTGACCCTTGAACATAATTTTATTGCTGTGCATCCCTAAAAGTACTATTATCAAAGTGTATGGGGGGAGGGAGTAGAGGGAAGAAAGAAGCATTCGCAGGGTAGATTCTCATCTGAAAATAGCAAATGAGTGGTAGGGATTATATTCTTCCCTCAGATACTAAATATTCAGGGATGAAGTCTGCTTTCCTTGGTCCACTCTGAGCTGGTATTGCAAGACTGATTTTTCGGTCTTTTGCATGCTGGAGAATATCCAGGAATATATTGGTAGATGTTTTAAATCTAAACCTAAGGAAAATGCCTTCGTATTTAACAATTGGCCTAAATCTGACTGTACCTACATTATGCCTACTATGGTGTAAGCCAATTAATTTCAGAATAGTCATTCCTAATTTATTCCATGGGAAATGAAGTAAGTCCATGCATTATGTGGGGGTTTTGGTATCCATATAAAGATATTTTATTCCATCTGGTATGTACACGGTATGAAAAAACATGTTCATTCTACATCCTGCGTCACTGCATAAACAAGAAGTGGCAGTGGCCTGCACAGTAATCCCAAAGAAATACAACACAAAACTCAGCGTAGGCCTTACATGGGCCAAAGCTGGGAGAGATGAATAGATAGTGTACTCAGACTGTAATATTATATTATTTCCTAATAACTCTTTTCTGTTGGTTGCACGAATAGCATAAATGGGCTATGACATTTATTTTAACTTCGCTCTGTCAAAGCTTAGAATACCCACATTTTGCTCTTATATTCTTAAGTGAGGAGTAATTCATCATATCTTGCACAAAATGAAAAAGGAAGAGAGTCCAGGATCAGTGAATACCCATTTCTTATTTAGCTGCACAGAGCGCTGTTGACAGAACTGGGTACTGAACCTTCCAACTTGCTGCTGGAACACTGGGATTGATACAAAATCCTGGGCAGCAATGTTATACTGTTAGAGTGACATTCAAAGTGGATTTGTCGTCTCCTGCTTTTGCCTTCCGGAACCTTTGCTATTACCGTAAAAGGGCTTACATACAGTGCTTTTGCATTGGCTCATCCAGGTGCCTTTTTCATGATCAAAACCGCCGCAATGAGCCAAAGCTGCAGTAAAGGCTTTGCACTTCTGCATTTCTGTGGAACAGCAATCACAGATCACCTTCTGCAGTTACTGTTGTTCAGACTCTAGGATTTGAGAATATTCTAACTTTATAAACCCTACATTAAGCCAAATATATCAGTCTGCTACAGGAATCAGTAGAGATATATTAGGAACAAGCTGTAGCCTGTAAGCACATCAGTGATCCTATATCCATTTTAGGTATGTGCAGGACAGCTGGGCACTCATTTACAACGAAACGTAGTGTAATAGTATCATTTTCTGAAGTGGACTCCGATGTCTGCTTTAATCTCCTAATCCAGGCCTCTGCTTTACACATAAAACAATATTTTAAAGGCAGAACTCTCCCTAAAATACACCTTAATCAGAGGAACCACTTTTTTGCATATAAAAATATGTTTGAAGATAAAAATCATTATGCGCACACACCACAAACAGCTCAACAGCCACATGTCTCTGTAAAGGCTTTTTAGATGTGAAGAGGCTACTACAGCTTCCTCCAAAAAGAGTAGAGCTTTACTTCTCCTTATGTGATGAGAAAATTCCCTCCAGTTCAGAGCCACACATTATTTTAGCTTGATTCTAAATACGGACATGTATGAAACACCCAACTTACTCTCACAGAGGTCACATAGTAAGAAGCTAGTAACCCAAGCCACCTGGCACGTACTTGTGGGACAGGTATTTACTGCCCTTGACCTACAATGTGAAAAATAACTTACACTGGAATGAAAAAGAATCACATGTTACAAGCTATGACTCACTCTCTGTATTTATTAATATTCCCCTTTCCAGAGCTTTCAGCACATCAAGTTCCACACTCTTAACAGGCCACCTCTATTTTTCACCCCGGGCCAGGGTGATAAAGCTTTAACATAAAAGTGTATCAGAGAAATGGATGCTTTGTTATTCTTTGCAGATCAAGGAAATAATCTCAAAATTAATTTTAGCTTCCTGACAGGATTTTCTAGGGGGTTTAACTAAACCTCTACAGCAATTCACACAATTAAGTTTAAACGATTTGGTGAAAAGGACACCAAACTGAAACACGAAATGTAGTTTACGATCAATCCCCTTTTACTATACTGCTAAATGCATGTTCATGAATGCATAATAAATCATCCTGGTTTGGCTGGGGCAGAATCAGCGCCTAGCCACACTGAGCAGGCCGTCAGCAGTTTGGAGTCAGCCAGGGCATCTGACCTGAGCTAGCTACAGGGGTAGCCCATCCCACAGCATCATGGTCATTATATGCCTTTGTTGGTATTGGTGGTGTTTTCATTAAATCTGTTTTCACTTCAACCCATGGGTCTGCTCTCCTTTTCCCAATTCCTCTCCCTGGCTGGTGAGGGGTCATGGGGTGACAGAGCAACTGTTACAGTTTAGCCTCGGATACAGGCTAAACGTAGACATAAATCCATAGTTTTGAAGCACATAATTTCATCATCTTGATGCAGCATTTCATGTTGTACTATATGATAAGAACATCCACAACAAAGTCCAGACCTGATTTTGCAGAGCTCACAGTGCTTTACTTGTGCACTTTCACATATATTCACGATGAGATTGAGACTATCGTGGATGATACCACGTCCCGAGGTAGCTACAGGTTCCATGTTACTCTCCACAGAGCAGTAGAAGGGAAGCCTCTCACTTCATAGGTGACAGTGAAGTGGGAGTGGGAGTGACAGGATTGTTGAACTCTGCACATAAACTGAGATGTACAATTGCCTAAATCTCAGAGAAATTACCTGAAAATTTGTACTTAGTAGCTCTGGGCTTTTTCATCTTTTCAGATTGTTCCTGCACTGCAGGATAGAGGTTGACTTTTGTTTTGACAAAACATTTAGATGATTTCTCATAAATTTCCTTATTTGTTCATTAGTGCTACAGATATTACAGGCAGATAGACAGCAATTCCCTAAAATTTTGTTCAAACTGAAACAAAATAAAATCTCAGATGGTTGTTCTAAGGTAAAACCTTGCTTTGTAATTCAGTGCACTGCCACAGGTGTACACTAACATGTATATATAAAGGAAACACAAAACATGGAAAAGCAACAGAGTAAAGACAGTGAAGTGTTTTCTGAGGGTACACCTTTCCTGCACCCCAACAATCACTGTCATACTATCTAGTCCTATCGCAATGCCCTCTGGGATCAACAGAATGGTTCACATTGCCTTCGGTGAGTGATGGATGCAGCTGTCTTACAATTTTGATATCAAAGAAATAGTCAGAATGCTGAGTCATCCAAAATACAGCCCCTTCACCCTCATCCTTGCAGACGTTAAGGAGGATTGTGAAGATAGTGGGAGAAAGATAGTGAGATATGCTCCCAGGAAACTCTGCATGTTGAAATAAGACAAGGATTAGTTTTCTTCAAGAAAACTGTAAATTGAAAGAAGCACTCTGAGGTTTATTTTGCTGATCTTGCTTACTAACTGAAATTATTTTCTTTTAAATCCTAATTACCTTTCTTAATTATCCAGTATGACAAGGGAGGATAGGACTTTTTCAGATAAGTTAATTAGGATTGTTAATGCCAAGTACTCAAGAGAGTTACAATGAATCATCTGAACTGCTTGAATCATCTAGAACATGTATATATTCTCTTTAATAAAGATAAAATATCCTTACTTTGCTGCAACTTAAACCCCCGTGGTTTTACTCTCAGAAAGAGTTTCTGCAATGGGACACAAAAGTACTTGAAAATATGCGTTTGCTATCAGACCTCAAGTGGATTGTCTGAACTTTCTGGTTTTCCTCATATAGCCAAGTCCCTAGTGTCAAAAGTATACTTTTTCCCACGTTCATAATAAATTTCTCTTCCTTTTAAATAAACACAAATAAACTGAGATTTGTTTGCAAATTAATACATGAAGGAAAACCTGTTTCTCACTGCTTTTTCTCATGTATTGCAGTCCAAGCTTCTCCCTTCACAAACCTACTAATAAAACAGCTGATCCGCAGTACAGTAATAGAACCTTGACAGCATGGGATCAAACTATCTGGGTAGTATCTAGAGATCATTCCTTGTTACACACAAGTTAAGAGCAAAGCTAACAGATGCAAGACAGACAATGTTCAAACCAGACAATTCAAAATATCGCAGTTTTGACTCATTTTGCATAGGAAAGCCAATACATGAAGACAGGGATTACAGCGGGACACTCCAGCAGACTGGCACGTCAGATTTGTTGGTCAAAGCAATTTCTCTTTAGGAAGGTACCAAAGATCCAATCTTTTTATAGCAGCTCCTATAAGGGCTGACAGTCATACTTGGTCCTATGCGACTACATGCATTGGCTTAAATTGCTGAATGCCAGAACCTCGAGATGATCACAGCTTCTTCAGTCATAGTGTTCCTCCACATGCTCCGGTGACTATTGCCAATCCATATTGCAATTCAGATGCCAAAGACCAACAGTTACTATGTAACAGTACTGTGTATATGTTTCAGGGGGTACTGGAAAATTTAATGATTGTTCCAGACCTTAATCATGATTACCAGACAAATGCTCAACAGGGTAGGCACTATTACATTCATTTTTCAGCAAATTCATTACTTTTTGAAATAGTAAATATTTTACCATATTACCTACCCTCTAGGAAGTCCACCTTCCGAAGCCCTTCGGTTGAGACTTAATTTATGCATCTCAGCCATTTCCCTTAGAGTCTCTGCTGAGTAAAGGCCAATAGGGTTGTTATACTGCTTTGCAGGGCTCAGCTGGTGTATAGGGCTATTGCCATCAGTCAATACAGGGCTTAGTTTTGAACCTAGATTACTCTTTGCAGGTGAAACGTCAGGAGTCACAGACTGAGAGGACACAGAAGATCTAACTGTGGTAGTCTTTAAGTAGGAAGAGCTATTTGAAAAGCTGATCTCTTGCTTGTTGAGGTAGCCTGAAAACGCTCCATTGGTTGCTAAAATACTACCCATAGGCCCAGTCGCCGTGTTAGTTAGAGGACTGAAGGTTGTTCTGTTGCCATTGATTTCCCAAGCAGGTTCCTGTAGTAGCAAACATGCAGGCCAAGAAAAGAAAAAAAGAAAAGACCAATCATAGAACACATGCAAAAATAACGTATCTGCAATTACTGCTTTCTAAACATATTAATAAACTTGCAATAAATAGATTGAGGCCAAAGCATCCAACCTTTCAGTGAAGATTTTCAGTGAAGAAAGGCATTGATTCCAAATAAGGGAAGCAAAACATACTCAGGCACTTTTTTACTGGGTTTTAGTTGAAATCAACAAACAAAGCTTAACATTAAAAGAGCACTTGCTACTAGTCAACCCCATAGCAATAATTCTCTATAAAGACAACACTGTCCATTAATTTCTAGGATAATTAAGAAATCTTAAAAAAAAATATCTTGAGGTCAGAATCATTTGAGATAATATAGAAACATAAAAGTCAATACCATTATTACAAAAACAATGATTCTAAACCACACCTTTCTACTTTCCATGAGTACACTTCAAGTTACTGAAGCCCTCACATTGCATTGCTTTTGTAGGCTCTGGTTCATGCTAATTAGGCCATGCAGCACGGTTAGCAGGTAGAGTAACAGGACGGGGGAACAGGTACTGCTCAACAGATAGGATGCTTCTATTCTGGTTGTTTCCACCGGAAGAAACATGTGCATGAATACATAGATGATGAGTGCATGACCTGTCAGTCATGTCCCAGATAATATTCCTAATGAGGACAGCAGGATGTATTGTCTTAGTTGAAGTCACAGGAATCTCTCCTACAATCGCTATACCCATGGAAGTCTGTGCTGGTGCTCAAATTAGAAATGTTCTACCAAAACCTCATCCTGGAAGAACACAGCACTGTGCTTCAGTTTCATAAATGATCTGTTATTAATGCAGCTTAGTGAAACCAAATCAAAAGGTAATATAAAAAAAAAATACTGCTTTTTCAGCAACACAATGCAGGAAGTAAGTTGTCACATGAGTTGCAGGTGGGCATTTTATACCTTTACGCTCAGTTTTCTTACACTTTAACTTCTAAAGGGTCAGTGACTGGAACATGTACAGCAAGATTCTAATACCGATTATTTTTAACATCTCTTTAATGTTTGCCTTTTGAACCTAGCATCAACCCTGAGTACTGGAATCCATTAGCACATGTTTTAAAATAATGAATTGTACAGTTTTAAAAGCTGTTTTATTCTTCACTTTTGTTTGTCCATAATTATGTGTTTTGGATAAAGAAACCTATCCCTAAGATACTCAACAAACTATTAGAATGCTTGGCAATTTACAGATTTCTCTATAGCCATAATATCAAATTGTGGTTTATCTCAGAAGCTCCTGGATCCAGCCTAACTTGGGCTACATTGCTTTTGCTACATCGGAATGATCACTTCAGCCTCTCCCTCTGCACCCAGATACACTGCAGCCATAACTGGCACCCAGATGCTGTGATGCTCACAGTTAAAAGGCCCACCAGTAACGCTGGCAACATGCTGCAGTCCAGCTCTGCGGCACAGGGACAGGCAGGGTACGTGGTCCTGAAGAAGGGATGGAGTCCACGATCTGCCCTCAATGAAAGCCAGCTGTGTTGGGTTTGCATGGCAATGTCTTGGTAGCTGAGGGGGCTACAGGGGTGGCTTCTGTGAGAAGCTGCTAGAAGCTTCCCCTATGTTCAACGAAGCCAATGCCAGCTGGATCCAAGATGAACCTGCTGCTGGCCAAGGCCGAGCCCATCAGCAATGGTGGTAGCGCCTCTGTGATAACATATTTAAGAAGCAGGGAGAAAAACTGCATAGCACCAATGGCAGCCATAGAGAGGAGTGAGAATATGTGAGAGAAACAACTCTGCAGACACCCAGGTCAGTGAAGGGGGAGGAGGAGGAGGTGCTGCAGGTGCCACAGCAGAGATTCTCCTGCAGCCCACAGCAAGGAAAGCTGTGCCCCTGCAGCCCATGGAGGTTAACAGTGGAGCAGAAATCCACCTACAGCCCGTGGAGGATCCCACATGGGAGCAGGTGGATGTCTGAAAGAGGCTGTGACCCCATGGGAAGCCTGTGCCAGAGCAGGTTTGCTGGCAGGACCTGTGACCCCACGGGGGACCCACGCTGCAGCAGTCTGTTCCTGAAGGACTGCACCCCATGGAAGGGACCCACCCTGGAGCAGTTCGTGAAGAACTGCAGCCCTTGGGAAGGACTCACGTTGGAGAAGTCATGGAGGACTGTCTCCTGTGGGAGGGACCTCACGCTGGAGCAGGGGAAGAGTGTGAGGAGCCCTCCCCCTGAGGAGGAAGGAGTGGCAGAGATAGCGTGTGATGAACTGACCGCAACCGTCATTCCCCATCCCCCCATGCTGCTGAGGGGGGAGGAGGTAGAGAAATTGGGAGTAAAGTTGAGCCCGGGAAGACAGGAGGGGTGGGGGAAAATGTTTTAAGATCTGGTTTTATTTCTTATTATCCTATCCTGATTTCATTGGTAATAAATCAAACATTTCCCCAAGTCGAGTCTGTTTTGCCGGTGATGGTATCTGGTGAGTGATCTCTCCCTGTCCTTATCTTTGCCCACGAGCCTTTCGTTACATTTTCTCTCCCCTGTCCAGTTGAGGGGAAGAGTGACAGAGCAGTTTGGTGGGCACCCGGCGTCCAGCCAGGGTCAACCCGCCACACCAGTACAAGAGCAGGTGCTGGCCTGCAGTGACACTTTGCCTCATTTGGGCTGGCACTGCTTTTCAGTTGCCATCTTTAACATCTTACATCCATCTCCCCTATAGCCTTGCATGAAACATAGGCCTGAGAACAATTTGGCCTGTGATTTTCTACTTTTGCTAGTATTGGTTATCATTAATGTTATTTACTGATTTTGATACCAAGGTTCAGTAGAAAGATAAATATTTTATATTCTCCCCTTGGATTTTTCTATATTCCATATTTAAAGTTTAGGGAGATTTATATTTGAAAAATCAAGATAATATGGCCTGATTGATTAATATTAATTGCAAAAAAACCCCTAAAGGTCTAAGGATACAATTAATCATAACATTAAGTACATTTAAGATGTTTTGAATCAAAATGTGAGGCAGATAAAATAAACTGAGAACACTTTTCTTAGTAATAAACAGGAAGAGATTTTAGCTGGCATTAAAAGCTGCTTGAGGCTGTAGAAAGAGATAATCCTAAAAGCATTTTTCAGACTACGCCTTTTTAAATAAATATATTTGAATTACGTACTTCAGTCATTATACCCTGACACAGAAAACAGCAACTAACAAAACTTTACGTGGCCTACTGCAAGCTTCAAAGTATCGTTAAACAAACAGAAAACATGGATTCTCTCTAAAAATGTGTTGTAGAAGAGGCACAAACACACAAGGCCATGTTCATAAATTGAGTCACCACTTGTGCAAATGACTTATACATGCTAGCAGAGAGGGACAAAACAAATATTTAAAAAAAAATACAGAGGCAATAGAGAAAAAAAAAGGCTATGCCAGAGTTATAGTCGTTTGGAAAACTCTGTGGCTTTTACCTAAGGGTTTCCTTTCTAAACCCCATAATCAAAGGATGTGCAAGGAGATCTGATTATAAAGTAGCAGTTTCAACCGCTAATGAGAGAAATGTCAGGTATTTCCTTAATTCTAATGTGTTTTCATAGTGCCGCTGTTACTGGACACTTAAAAGTGGGCAAAGGGAAAATTATAAGACTGCCATAAAACACAATGGTTGATGATTTTGCTCACCTTTATGACATGAACAGAGTTTTGATTTCACTCCTCAAACAATTTCTAGCTGGAACAAGAGCATGCTGGTACCTCCACACCAGAATTCCTAGGGGCCCAGCAGTGCCAGGTTAGCATTCTCTGTTTTGAGTTAATATTCATGGTAGTTTTAAGGTTGTTGTTTTCCCTGTGTTCAGCAGGAAGGGATGGGAGAGGAAGTGTCTAACAGAGCAGCTGTATAACTTCTTCTGAAGAATTACTGCCCAATAATCAGAGTTTATTTAGCTCTTTCCTTTTGCAGCTGACAAAAAAATATCTCATTCAGTTTATTCCTGGTTGGATTTTTTAGGATTTCTTTTTCTCCAGTTCAGTGGCAAAAGCAGATCAAGGCAGCATTTCTGAAACCATTTCTGAATGTGAAGGTCAGATTTCTAATACTGAGCAGCAGCACGGCTTTTAGCATTACATCACATGCAATGCAGCCAACTGTAACAAACGTTCCCCTGTTTGCCATCGCTCTCATCCCATTCTGTTTCAGTCTCCGTGGGTGGGAAAGCAAGCTAACATTTCAAACTATGTAAGTGTGATGCTACCCTTCAGCTGACCAGAAGGGGAGGCTCTGATCCTGAGCAATGGGCTTCCTTCCTCGAGAAAGACGCTGTGACCCTGCAGCAGTCCCTTACTATGAGGGGAAAACTGCATTTTAATTTCCCAGTGTAACGTCAGCGAATAAGCTTAAACCTGATAAATGTAGAGGAGTATCAAACATTTGGGAATAGAAGGAAGCTATGAATGAGCTTAATTTCCATTCTGAAATATTATTATTCCTTTCTTTATAAATATTCAATTTCAACGGAAGGCAAATGCTCCTTATGTATCAGAGAAGTGAGAAACAAATTTATATTGGAAGACACAATACCAGTTTTTCAGGTCCTCTTCCTTTGACAGCCCATGTTCTATCTATCTATTGCTATGACCATACAGGCTTTATTCACCTTTTGCACATCTGGGACAACAATTTTAACGCTATAATAATGAATCTGACCTCCCAACTTGCCCAAGAAGCAGTTGTTGCTTTAAACTTTTCAAGGAAAGAAGGAAATGAAGGCATCATGGCATTAAGTGACTCTGCTCAAACACATCCATCGAACAGCTTTTGGCTCAGCGAGCTCTTCCATCCTATGCTTTACTTAAAAGGTCAATCATGTCTTCAACTATTTTCTCTTCGCCCCATAGGTTCCCAAATTTGGCAGGAAACAAATCATAAGTATTACGAGATCCTCACTGGGACTCTGAAATAAGTGTGTTCAGCTCTGTTCCACAAATAGGACAACACATAGTCGTATCATTAACAGTAAAGACGCTGTCTTAGTACCTTTATGCAAAGGGATAAATGTTAAAGTTATGCTTAGCCTTAAAGCTTCAGCTTGAACATTTTGAACTATACTGAGCTGACTCTTCACCTGTGTTGTGCCCCCCTGAAAGGCTGCAGGAACTCATTGACTGATGATGGCTTAGTTTCAATCCTTGGACTCTGCCTACTCTTCTTGTTATATGAATGCTTTCAGCATTAGTTATGCCCTTTCTTCCAGCTATACCACACCTGTACAAAAGACATGACTAAATCTTTTTACTAAATAAAAAAAGATTTAACTGAACTAAATGAAAATTGTTTCAAGTTGAGATTAATGTCAGATAAGGAAATAGTGAAACTGCATATCAGTCAAACTTATTTCCAATAAGAGCCCTGCACTTCAATTGACATCATACATATGGTTGCAGAACCTGTATCATCCATAACACTGATCAGCTCAAGAAAGCAAAGAGAGAATACATGTTACTTGTGGAATGTAGAAAATATTTTATCATAGTGAAGAACTCTGGGGTTTTATACTTTCCTTACATCTTTGTAAAATAACATACGCTTACTTTTCTAAAACATGAAAACCCATGACCATAGCAGTCAAAGAAGAAGTACATGCTTGAAGATTAGTGGAAGTTGCAATCAGATCAGCAATAATGTACAAGAGAATTTATGGTTTAAACTAGACACTGAACTTGCACATGCAGATTTTTTAGCTAACATTGCCATGCCTTAACCTTGACTCGGAGAAAGGTGAGAAAAACTTCTCGATGTTTGAAAACAACACTGTCGTGAATGTCTTGTAATGTAGTTTTTTGCTGTTTTTTGAAATGCAATTGAATTCCTTTCACGTGAACCATCAGAGTCCAAACACTGTCAAGCAGTGATGTGGAGGTGACAGCTTCTGCCTATGTGTCACGGAATTCTTCATTTCTACAGTGATATTGTTACTAGAAATAATAAAGGGACAAGCAAAGAAACCTTGATTTTTAAAGTATATTTACAGTAACATACCTTCTTGCAACATGCCCATACCACTCTCAGTAAAGACTTTTTATTCTGCATTTTGAGACTTCTCCGATGGTTCAATGCTTTCATTTCCTTCCAAACCACCCTCAGAGAAGAATTTTTCTTCAGTTAAAAATTACAGTTGTCTACCAGCGTATGCTAGTGACACAAATGTTACTCCTCTTGACCAGCAAAGGACCTCCCCACTCCAGCACTCTACTGCTACCTCTTCCACCTGCACCAAAGACCCTATACCTAAGACAACCTTTCTGAATACTGCTAGATATCCTGTTTTCCACCATACCTTCTCCTAGATGCTACCCTTTTCCTGCAGAAAGGTTCCAGTAAATCTCTTTCCACCTGCAAGTACTGCCTGTAGCCCATTCTGAATAGGCTGCCTCCAACAGCTCCTGTAAACCTGTCCTAAGCACTGATGCACAGAATGCTCAAGTGTGAGACAACATGCTCCTGACAAAGGGTTGAGTCCTTTGAACCTCATCTCTCTCTGAAGGGTTAAAATTGGAAATGTGAAGTGACTTAATAGCTTTCACACCAAAGGCACTTTCAGGACCTTTAAAAAAGCCTACAGTGCCTGGAGTTAAATTTTCTACAGGGTAGATAGTTAAGGGAGAAAAATGTTTTGTGTGTAAACAGCTTTGAATACCTACAGCAGTAATTTTAAAATTGACACTTGCCAGAGAAGAAATGCACCTAATACAGAGTAACGAAAATCCTGTGTATGGAAGCTTTTGTGTGGCCATGGTGGAAATAGGCAAATCTGTCACACTGCACAGATGCTGTTGAGGGTCTCAAAAGATAGTTGTCAGTCTGCTGTTGGTGAATAACCCTGAAGAGACATGTCTATTTGCTGCCTTGAAAACTAACAGCTTTCTGTGTAGTTCTTGAGGGAAAATAAGTACTCTCTCCCCCTTCCTGTCCCTATCACTTTGCTGGTGCAATCAAACACCAGCCTAACTAAAAGCATGATCCATCGTTTCTGTTCTAGGATTTTCACAGTACTGTTTGGTGACTCTTCCAACAACTTTTTCCAAGACTACATTTAGAAAATCATGATATAAGCAGAAACAACCCTGAGCAAGATAAACTCTTAATTCCACCTTCCCTTGCCGAAAAGTCTACAAGATCCGGAGTGAAATAACATTATTTGTGTCTCAACTAATTAATAGCCAGACAGGTTAATTTCAAATTTGACAAAATAAAATTAAATCAAATTATTCTCCCCAGTGCATTCCCTCCTGTTAAGTTTGAACATATTTGCAGCAGTTACATGGATGACGTTACTTTCTGAGCTCTGAATTTGGAAAACACGGTGTTTATAAAAATTACTTTTTGGCAGTTCTGAAGTCAGAACTGCCAAAACCTGTAGAACACCACCGAATTCCCCGGGTATTTTGATCTTTTGATACAAATGTCCTACCCAGTGCTCAAGTCTAAGGATATATACCATCTTTCAGGTATCCTTGCTCCCCAGTGCCTCCAAAGATACAGATGATGAGTTGCCAGGTACAGTCAATGAATGCTCTTTATTCTAATATGAACATTTATTTTATGGAAGATAATGAGCTTTGACAACAGAACCCAAACCATCCATTTCCTCTGCCACTTGCTGTTATTCATTGAATTGACTTACCCTCTTTTATTTTTTATTTCAACTCTTTTGAATAATGTGACAAGAACGCAATATGATGCAAGCTTTCAAATGCCTGAATGTCATCTTTCCAAATCAGTGTCTTTTCAGTTGTAGTCAGGATTTGCATACACTGAGGCACTGTCTAATGATTTTCCCCCAAGAATCTACAAAAGCAAATGTGTATTTTGAGAAGCTTTGGTAGCCTAGATGAAAACAAACTGCTCAGAATGTGTTAGAGTAGGTCACATCAGAGGATAGCTGGATGCTTTGGTTCTGATAATCAGAAATTAGTAAAATATAGATCACTAATACATTGCATCGTGGCAGGTTTTTTGCATTCACTCAGTGTTTACTTATTTGGGGTGGGCAAAAGCTATTTCCTGTAGTAGGTATTTACCTTCACCAAGGTAGATAAAAATGGTATTAACTGTGGCTGAGGAGAAATGTGTCACATACCTTCTGGTGGGGAATTACAGCCCTGGGAGAGTCAATTCTGGGTGCTGTGGTTGAAACTGGCACTGGACGTTTAGATCTGTGGACACACCCCCCCCCCAAAAAAAAAGGAAAAAGATTAGCAATCTGGACTCCTATTTTTCACCTCTAATTTCACACAAAAATGCTGCTTCATCAGAAGTGAGTGCTGAGCATAGCCTAGGCTTTTTCTAGTGATCATCATCTTTCTTCTACATCCTCATTTACGAAGGTCTTAAATGTGAGAAAAAGGTTGATACAGTGTTTCTGAGCAAGGAAAAGCCACCAGTTACGGAAGCAGCCTCTGACCTGGGAGATCACCTATTTTCTAGTACCTTATAACAAACTGCATTTTCATAGATGACAATCAGCCACAACTAGATAAATTCAGGTTTGGGCAGCACTCTGGAAAAAGGGATTTAGAAGCGTTTTAAAATGCAGAGACTAAACTTCAGTACTGAGGCATCTCAAGACCAACTCCTCAAAAGATTATTTAATAGCTTAAACTGTGTAGCAACTGCCATAATTTAAACCTCTGCAGGAAGAAACATGGGCTTCATTTCAGACAATTTAGTTTCAAGAAGAGCAGATCACTCCACTCCAAATGCCTGCCTTTCACCTGTATTTGGCATGATCACTTAAAAAACCAAAAATAAACCCCACTAAAATGCTTTCAAAACACACAGTTTGCCCTTTCATTGGAACATAACAAAGAAAACACAGTGACAAATGCTAACTGAAGCACTCTAGGATGCTCAGGTAAGTGAAGATGTATTTGTGGGAGGTGTTGCGAGAACCTGCGTAGTGCTAAACATCCCTCTGAAATCTTTCCATTACACATGGGATCATCAGAGAAAATGAAATTAAAAATGTAAAAATAGTCAAAAGAATCAGAATTATACAAGTAATTTCCTATTGCCAACCCACAGATCAGGATTATTCCCGAATTCTCATCTTTAAAAAGTACATTTCAAAATTAGGACAGGTACAAAAAGGAAAAAAATACTTAAAACCATACAAATCAAGTAGAAGTGAGTGAGACATTTGGAATTGTTTGCTTTAGTCAGGAGATAAATAAGGAAAGACATTATTGAGGCTTAGAAAATAATGACTGGTAGAAAAAGGGAAATAAAGCCACGTTCCTGGACATTAAGTGAAATTGAAAAGATAACACATATAAAATTGATAAAGGCAAACATTTTTTCCTAGAGTACTTGATTAACCTGAGGTGAAACTCATTGTTACAAGACATCACTGAGACTATGAGAATAGCAGGATATCAGAAAGGATTAGGTATTTATACTTACAACCAAAACCCCGACAGCTGCTTTAGATTGGGTAAAAATAAGCAGCCATACAGATTCTCATTTTTCATGGCACAACTTAAAAGACTGATAGTGGAAGACCTTCTATGTTAGGTTCATTATTTCCTTACTGAGGGCTGTGTTGCATTTTCCTCTGAAATATTTAGCAGAGGCATTTATCAGAGACAGAAAGCTGAGCTAGACAAAAACTGGCCTTATCCATAGTGGCAATCCCTGCTTTAGTATCTAGCTTCACACTGAGCTGTGTATTTAGCTTTAGCTACCACTCATAAAATATTTCCATAAACAGGAGTAAACAAACAAAACAAACCTAGGAAGAAGGAGTAATCCTTACAGGAACTGGAAGATTTCCATACAGAAGATACGGAAATTATGCTACTTTGAGAGCTGAAAACAAAGATGATGTCATAGATGCCTACCTCACAATAGGAAATTATGAAAATGAACACAGTTTGAGGAGACAATGAAAAGTAGCATTTTGTTAAACAATAGGTAAATAACCTCTGAAATTCACTGACAAAGTGAAATAAGAGGCTAGAAAATTGTAAAAGGCACTAACGTTGATACAGTTGAATGTATTACAATATACTCCCTAAGCCAGTATTATCTGGGAAATATAGCCTTCAAGTTCTAAGAACAAGAGCTAATCTCCAACTGCCTAGAACAAACTTTCCTCAGGCAAGTCACTAACTGATCTTCCTTCAGAAGCAAGTGCCGTACCCTTCCTCCAACCATTTTAGCTTAAAAAGAGAAACAATAAATCATATTCATGAGACATGCACCTGTATCATGAAAGACAGCAAAAAAAGAGAAAGAAAAGAAATCAGCTGCAGCCTGGAACACAGTCAGAGTTGCTGAAAACTGACTGTGGCTATTTCTAAACAGGCAAACATTTAGGGGAGATTATCATCCTCCTTCCGTTGGTGTAATTTCTGGGTACACGCCATTACTTCTGTGAAGTTACATGGGGGGACCTGGGCACACTCAAGACGACAGCCGGGCAAAGCAGACACTAAGTGTCCCCTCTGCTCTGCACACTGGTCATGAATTTTAGTGCCAGAGTCGCTCAGCCTTGTAACCGTTGTTTGTCACGTACAGTGAGAGGTACAGCAAACAACCACACACTGCATGTTTGATGCATAACTGGAAAATATTCATATTGCAGGAAAGGAATTTATTTACCAGACTACTCCATCACTTCCGTTGTTTACTGTATGTCTAGTTTTCCTCATTCATTACCTGAGCAGAGAAGACGTTAAAAAGCTGTATTCCTTCCACATTACTGATAAGTTACATCTGTCATTGCCAACCAAGCTTTTCATTTCACACTGACTTTGAGGTTTCAAGACGTTTCTTTAAAACAATGAGGTTCCTACATAGCTCTGCCCTGGATGTTTATAGCGTTGATATTTAAAAACAGAATGATAAGGCTTGCTAGATTTAGCAGAGGCTTGCACCAGAGAGAAGGGCAGAAGAGGTGAAGTCAATTTGTGGAATGAAAGTGTATGCACTTACAGAATAAAGTGATTATTTACATAAGAGCCATTACTCCTCCAGGAAAAACATCTGCAAGTTCAGGACAGTTTTTTTTCCTCCCTCTTTTGCTAGATGAATCAAATCCTGCAGCAACACAAGTTTGCTTTTCAAGCGACGATGGTGCTGCTGTAAATGTGTGTGTCCAGGTTTACATTTTGATCCACTGATTGCAAAATTATTTTATTGCAAACTCTCAGGGAGTGTACCTGCTTTGTAGGACTATGAGGAGGATGAAAGTCCAAATTTCACAAATGACTGAGATAATTTTAGATTTGATGTTGAAAAGTTCCATCTTTTTCTGAAGCAATTAATTTGATTTCAACTTTTAAACATTTTCTTCTATACTTTCAAAGTTAAAAGTGGAAACAAAAACCTGATTTCAAAATGAAAACTCAAAAAAGTTTTAATGATGACCAAATACATCATTCTGGTATTTTTTAAATTCTCCTCCTTTCCACAGATACCCCTCCCCTCTCCCTCAATACTGGTTCTCTTTCTTAAGGAACTCAAAAACAAGATGGATATAGTTTTGCAAAGCAGTTCAATTTTGTCAGGACTGCTGATACGGCTGTCAAAATTTCTACTTGTTCCCACCTACCTAAATATATCTTTATCTGAAGAGCACTTGACTTCAATGCTGGTACCTTTGCACTCGCAACAGAAGTTCATTAGAATTCAACTGCATTAAGAGGAGCTGCCTGACTAAGGAAGGGCTGCAAAGAGTTCTGTAATGCATTATCAGTTTAACCTGTGTCCTCAGGGGAGCACAACACTGTACTCGCAGAGAGGTGACATGATCTAAGAGAAAATAGCTCTTTTTCATCTTCATGTGGCTTTTTTTATATTTCATATCTTCACCAGTCAGTGTTTATCCTCTCTTTTCTTATTCTCATGACAGCTAAAAACAACATTTATTTTCTTACAGTAAGCTTTTGCTTTCATTTTATTACATGTGAGCACTTATTTATACCTTATTCAGCATCTTAATAATTGTATCTTAATATTTCAACCACTAGAAAAAGAAAAGGGGTTAAATGCATGGAAAGGTAATAAAGCAGATTAGATTAGGGTTAGAACACTTAGAAAACATTTTACATACTTTACTTATCACCTAATTGAAATGGAGTCATTCTGGAGTGGAGCGGGTGAGCACATAGCACGATGCAAAACAATACAGCATGTAGAATTTGGCTTCTGATATGTATCTGCTTTAATGCAATAACATCCCCCACAATGGTGGGGGGCAGGGGAGACATAAATGGGACAGACTAAATATTACTCATGGTTATCAATTTGAGGTGTCCATTTAATAAGTGCTAAGATCAGTAATATGTCAGTTAAATCTTCAGCTAAACAGTGAATTAAGTAGCCAAACAGAAGCTTCTTCTTGTTTCTAAGTCTTGCACAGAAAAGCTCCAGTCTCATGATACCACGGTTTAATTCTCTAAGCCCTGCCTGGGACATCAGCAAACAGTCTTAGTGACTCCAATGAGAACCACAAAGACAAACCCCTGAACATTTCACAGTACTTCAAATATAACTGTGATTACTTTGGGGCTAGGATGAGACTTACTTTCCCTCTCTCAGGATATCATCTGCACCTGCAATAAAACTGAAAAGTATTTCCATCAGCAGTTTTATTCTCTATATATCAAAGGCAAATGCAAATATTAGCATTCGGCTGGATGACTGATTTGTTAATTATTTCCCTGCTTTGTGCTGCACTTGGATTGCAAGACAGGCAATTATGCTTTCCAGACCTAATGTTCATACCCACAGCAAAATACAGACAAAAACTTCTTATGCATAAATGGCACCAATCTAAAGGGAAGCTGCTATCAAAAAAACCCAACCCAAAACCCAACAAAACTACAAAAGAGGATTTTTACTCTCCTGGTTTCTCTTTGGCCCTTTCTACTTCCATGGCATCTGCACAGTGCCTGTCACATCTTCTTAACTCTTCTCCCTCCTGCTATGCAAAATCCCTTCTTTCTTGAACTACCGCACATTCTGCCCTCCAGCCTGCTCCCTTCTGAATGGAGCTACCGCTGCCTCCTCTTAGATGACTTGGTACCAACCCTGGAGGTCCGCCATCCCAGCAGCTCCTAGGGGCAAATGGGGAGGCTCTGCCAGCACCCCTGCAGCTCTGCCCTGTGGGTGACAGTTCTCCAAAGAGTATCAAGTATGGATGCTGAGTACATGCCTGGCACTCACCCAATGCACACAGCAAGCTCTACACTTAACCTCCATGGAGCATGGACACCTTTTTTTCAAGGAGGTTATTTTTCTTGCCATCCTCTTCCTCCTGTCTTTGCACTACTTTTAAATAATTTCCAAACCTTTCCTCTCCTTATCACCACCGAAAACTCAGGTAACCTGTAAAGAAATGTGGGTTTATCCCCAGGAAAGTTCATCCAGTTATAGAACTTGTTTATGCTGTCATGGATTGAATTTGTAAGTAGAGGTGTATTGCCATCAACACTGCTGAAAAAATACACTAATTTAGATCAAATCCATAACCTTGTTTCTAAGTAACAGGTAGATCATAATTTGAAAATGAGCTTGCTTTAATGCTGAATTACCAAATAGATCACTCAGTTATACAACGATCTACTGTAGCTCGCAAAACCTTGTTGACATCACTATATTATAATTCAAATTTCTCACACAGCTAAGTTGCTTTGCTTTAAGATAAAATATGCTATTTTACTAGTTTTGCTTGAGACCATTCATCCATAGATTATAACCACGATGCTACGCACCTGAATTTTTAATGTTAACCCAATCCAAATTCACATTTGACTTCAGATTTCATTACAGGAGTTTTGCACAGCTTTTCTAGTTATCTATACTAACTCAGTTTGAACAGCACAGGATTCACAAGTAAAACACATTTTAACTAGGCTGAAATGAGATTCTATTGGATGGGGAGGATATGGGTTCTTTTGACTTTCTACTTTTCATTTCCATGTTTTCTATGGCTACTACTGCTCAGATAAAAGCATCAGATGTTCCTCTCAAAGCTTGCTTTAACTTAACAGCAGAAACATTAAGATGAATAGAAGTGGTACCTTCAGCACAGTGCAGGCAAAACCACAGTGCTTCAAATACTCAGAAATATATAAACAGGTGTTGATTGTAAATAGGAAGCCACTATTCTCACCTCAATAATAATTGTCTAAATACAGAATTTGGACTGCCTAGCTACAGAGAATGGTGTTACAGAATCAAAAGTGAGAGGCTGAAATACAATCAAAATAATCAGAGAGTGATGAAAGCCTAATGGTATATAACCTTCAGATATAGTGTCTCACTTGAAACCTCTAAGTTCAGCATAGCTATTTATTATTAATGATTTCATAACTATATTATCTATAGCTACTGAGAGATGTTAAAAAGAAATCTATCTAAGGTAAACACTCAAATAACAAAATAATTTGTTAGTTTAAGAGGAACAGAAAAAAACATTTTTGGGTTATGAAAGGATCTAACAGTGCAGAGCAAAGAATTAGCTATTACTAATAAAGAGCAGAAGAGGTACTGAATAAAGATTCAGTGCTTGTAAGTAGTCTACCATACCCTGGTCTTGAGATGTGACTCAACTCTCCCCAGTAAATAATAAATAACAATTTTCAAGAATCAAGCATCAAATATTTATATAAGTTTTTTGGCTGAAAAATATCTGAAGTGAGTCATAGTGACATCCCCTTTTTAATTTTCACCTGCCATGTGGGTAGTGAAGATGAGACTTAGACTACCCCCTTTTAAATATCATCAGGCTCCACTGCAGTCCTCCAACTCTTGGCTTCTTAACAGTTTCCTTAAGGGTCAAAGTCATTCAGGTACAGATTTGAGAGCAGCACTGGGGACTGCTGGAGAGCATCACCCTGAAGAATCAGCTCCAGAATCAAGGAATCACAGCCGAACTTCAAAGATATGATGACTCACAAAAGAATAATACAAAGCTTTGTATTATTAACTAGAGGAGTTCAAGTGTCATCCAAATCCAAACAGATCTCTAATACTATGCAGATTAAGTCTATTTTCTCCCCTGCCACTCAACATTTTTTAAAAACACAAGTCTAACTCAGGATACTTCGAGCATCCTAACCACAAATTAGTTTCCTGAAGCTGTTAATGAAGCATATTTACTTAGCTGATTTTCCTGTAATTCCTCTTACTTGAGATGTGGACCCTACAGTGTGCCACATGGCTTTTAGAGCATTTCTAATTGACATATATGGGAGAGAAAAAGTTGCGAACATGGATAATTAGGTCTTAACTACAGTCCGCCCCATTTAGGCCTTCACTTTTTCTGTTTCCAAGCCAAAACTCTTCAATGACCCTTCCATTAATGCCTGTATCTGAGAGATTTGATTGGAAACATACCTCTAAGTCTTCAGAGTGCTAAGTCAAGAAAGGTAGCCAGGACTTGTCAAAAGAATTCTTTCCATTTGAGGTACTCAGATACTGTTTGAAGTTGTCATAACAGTAATGCAGAAACACCACAGGGCCAGCCTGTACCCAGTGCTCAGTATTGCCCTGCCGTAACAGACACCAGCCAGGGAAAGCACAGGCATGAGAAGGTGGCCAATCCCTGCAGATGCCCTGCAGAAAGCCAGGTAAAACTGACCTTGGTGTATCTGTGCTCTCGCTGTAAGAAACAATGGGGCACCACTGATTAAGACTTTGTGAAAAAAAGAATGAGGCCTGACAGATTTTATAGTGTCTGGTAGGTGAGAAGAAACACCTCAGTAGAACAGATCCATAGGAAACTACAAACCTCACATGCACAAATAACACATTACGAGATTGATCTAGTAAAGCCTTAGTATATTACCTGATTGAACGATTCCTCATTCCACTTCTTAAAAATACTGTATCGTCCATTCCAATCAGCTTCAAGTGTGTAATTTACATTTTGACATGACCACGCTTAAACTAATCAATGATAATCAATAAGGGAAGGTCCCAGCCGTAATACACTGTGACCTTCCTGTCTACCGTAACATATTGGGTAATGTATCAACTTCCTCATTGCAGAATGCAACCAGTAACTGTTTGTCTGAAAGATTACAACTGTCACGTGTATTTAGTAAGTTGTGTCAGCCCACTGACTCTAGTGAGATATGCCCGTGATACCCATTCTTAAACTTTCCATGGCGAGTGCAATATAATATGTGAAAGTATTCACATGGAGATTATCTTTAGCTCATCCAGAGAATATTTCTCAGACAAATAAAACGATGATTTTTAATCTCACCTCTAAACTGGTATTTGGGGGAAAAAAACCTGAGGTGCACTCTGATAACAGTTCTAATCCCTAAGCAGAATCTTCTAACGAAAACTTCATTGCCCTTTAAAGCCTTGGCATATATCCACAGTTTCCAGGCTTTCTTTCTAAAACTAACAAGAACACTTTATGCAGTGAGTGTAAATAGCACTACACTCAATTAAACTGCTCATGTAAGGAATAGATTTATATTTATTGCAGTGACTAACAGTTATATTTTATTTCATTTTCCATGGAAAAAGCTGCTTATTAATTTTAACAGCATTAAATGTTACTACTCAAAGACAGTAACTCACAGCCCTGTCCAAATGCTAGCCTGACATCTATTAACAAATCCTACTGTTTTCTCATACCTGCATACACAGGCAACTGGGCATGCAAGGGGATTCTCCTCTACTTCACAAGGAGTAAGGGAGGACCATATCTCTCAGCTCACAGTAATACATGGTAGCTTCCTTAAGTCACTAGTAGGATACGTCTTTTTTAATGCTTTGAGCACACAGCATAATCAGAAGTTTGGAGAGGAAACCATGGCTATTGGAGGCAGAGGGCCCTCAAAAGTTCTAGAGTCACATGTCTAACCAAAATAACTAGTATCACATGTCAGATGTCACTACAGATGTCATTTATCTGGACTTCTCTAAGGCCTTTGACATGATCCCCCACAACACCCTTCTCTCTACATTGGAAAGCTATGGATTTGATGGGTAGACCTTTCTCTGGATGAGGAATTGGTTGGACAGTCGCATCCAGAGGGCAGTGGTGAACAGCTCGATGTCCAGATGGAGATCAGTGACAAATGGCGTCCCTCAGGGGTCCATACTGGGACCAGTGCTGTTTAACATCATCAACAACATAGACGGTGGGATTGAGTGCATCCTCAACAAGTTTGCAGACAACACCAAGCTGAGTGGTGCAGTTGACACACCTGAGGGAAGGGAGGCCATCCAGAGAGACCTTGAGAGTGGGCCTATGTGAACCTCATGAGGTTTAACAAAACCAAGTGCAAGATCCTGCACCTGGGTTGAGGCAACCCCCGGTATCAATCCAGGCTGAGGGATGAAGGGATTGAGAGCAGCCCTGCTGAGAAGGACTTGGGGGTGCTGGTGGATGAAAAGCTGGACATGAGCCGGTAATGTGTGCTCACAGCCCAGAATGCCAACCACATCCTGGGCTGCATCAAGAGCAGCATGGCCAGCAGATCGAGGGAGGTGATTCTCCTCCTCTACTCCACTCTGGTGAGACCCCACCTGCGGTGCTGCATCCAGCTCTGGGGCCCCCAGCACAAGAAAGCATGGAGCTGTTGGAGCAGGTCCAGAGGAGGGCCACCAAGGTGATCAGGGGGCTGGAGCACCTTCCCTGTGAGGACAGGCTGAGAGAATTGGGGTTGTTCAGCCTGGAGAAGAAAAGGCTCCGGGAAGACCTCATTGCAGCCTTCCAGTACTTAAAGGGGCCTGTAAGAAAGATGGGGGCAATCTTTTTATCAGGGCCTGTTGCGATAGGACAAGGAACAATGGTTTTAAACTAAAAGAGGGCAGATTTAGATATAAGAAAGAAATTTTTTACGGTGAGGGTGGTGAAACTCTGGCACAGGCTGCCCAGAGAGGTGGTAGAAGCCCCATCTCTGGAAACATTCAAGGCCAGGTTGGACAAGGCTCTGAGCAACCTGCTCTAGCTAAAGATGTCCCTGCCCACTGCAGGGGGGTTGGACAAGATGACCTCTAAAGGTCCCTTCCAAACCAAACTATTCTATGATTCTATGACATGTCACATGTCCCATTAGTGTTCCTTTCCCTTTCCTACTACTCTGCTTAAAATTTTGAATTTATACACATTGTAATTCAGTAAGCATGTAACCAGCTGTTTGACTACTCTGCTTTTCTTATCATTCCAAAGGAGATTTTGTAATACCTCTCCTGAGTACAGGTACCTGCAGTTACCTACAGACTAAAGTGCTCACTGAGTGAATTGTGCAGGGCTCCAATACAGACTGTCCACGTGGTCACAGATCTCAGTACTTGGTCCAGTCTAGATCATAATTATTCCAGTGGAATACCTAACATTGCACCAGCTTTGAATTTATTTCTTTCTGATATTTAGCCAGTATTTTCTTAATTTAACCTTTAAATCCTGCTGAAAAGCATATTGGCATATTTAAATATAATTTCTGTAGAACTCAAGGGAATGGATTAAAGGACAGAGCTTAATTTTTAATTTTTTTTTCTTTTTATACTCAATTTTTTTTAAGTATCATCTAATTTCAGGCTATATTTCTATGGCAATATGCCCATATCTGTACTTGAAAATACGAGTCCATCATTTCTACTGAAAAGTTATTGAATGCAAATGGCACATTTTTGTCAACACTTAAGGCTGAGTTGTTAAACAGTGTTCTGATAGGAGGCAGGCATTCACACCCTTAATCCAGTCTGACATGGTCACAACCATCTCACTTCTGCATCCAGTAATTCAGAGATCTGTACTGCGGTCTTGATGTGGTCCTTGTTTCCTAAACTTCCAAGTGCTGCTATGCTAGCTGTTGAGCTCCAGGCAGGACTCCTGAGAGTTCTTTTAAAAGAGTTGCTGCAGCCTCATCGAAGGAGCAGTCATTTGGTACTGGGCATTCAGATTCCACAGTTTTAAGACTGCAGTCAGAAAGGCAGGAACAAACAGGAGAAACTTAAATCACTCCAAGAATGGATTTCAGGAGATACATTCACAATGCCGAACATGAACACTAGCAAATTATCACTAGCATTAGTGTGCCTTTAAAAAAAAAAAAAAAAGTCACATTCATATGGGCTCAGATTCTGCCTCTAGTATTCAAGCAATCTCTGAATGAAAACATCATTAGTCTGATGAATGTAATGGAATCAATTCAAAGAAGGGAAAAAAATTACAAATCCATATTTTCATTTTCTGTTTGTTTTTACTAATCATCTCCTCCAACGTTTCTACAGAACAGTCTGAGTACCACTATTTCAGATCATGCTTTCATCTATATTGTTTATATAGTTTTAATTTACTCTTAAACTGGGATAGATACCCTCTTCTAATTCTTCTGAGCATAAACGCAGGCTAAATCTGGTTCTGATTTAAAATGTACCCATCAGCAGACCTAAAACATGCACAGAATTCGTTACTATTCACAGCTTCAGACAAAAGAAAGCAGTTTACAACAACCACTGAATTCCCCTTGCTTGCAGTTTGCTGTCACCATATGCTTTATTTATAGTAGGCCTGAAACAAATACTGCAGGATCAGCCATCTTTCGGTGCTGCATAAAAAAGGAACGTTATTAAATATTTACATTAAGTCTCTCATAGCTTTGCCTCTGACGCGTTCCTTTTCACTAGAGAAAAGGATTATTTAGATCATGATTTTCCAGCAAAATTGTGACTGTCTGGAAGTGAACGGTAGCATCATTGGCATGCCCTGGGTGGGGGAGGCTGTGTCAATGCACACCAGGCACAGAAAGTCTGCGCCTCCGCTGCTCCTCTCCAGCAGCACAGGGTGACACCAAGGCAGGAGTCTTAGAGTGTCACAGGAATGTTTGTGCCAGCAGAATGAGGCACGCTCATGTTACAGCACTTTCCAAAACTAAGCCAGTACATTTGGTGAATCCTTTCCAACGAGGCTGATCAGATTCCTTGAGTTAAGACCAAATGAATGTTGTAGATGCTCCAGTGAAACATGTTGACAAATAATACTGCACTCTCGTGCATTGCATTTAAAAAAGAAACCCATTTGTACGAAATAAAAATAGATTTTGCATGCACTTTGTTTTTCACCTGTGAACTGAATACTGTAGGACAGTAATGTTTATGGCCCAGTATCTATGGGACAACCAAGCAGTTAAAGATGAACTTTAACTGGCCCACAACTAAAATGCTTGGGGGCAGCTGCGTAGATCAGGTAACTGATTAGAAACGGATACTGAAAAATTACTAAACTCCAGGAGGTCACAAAAAGATCAAAAGCAAAGCAATGTCTTTTTCCACTACAACTGAGCTCATTATAGAGTATAAGCATAGCCTTCCATAGCACTGTCTAGCAGAACAGGAACCATTCCCCCCCTTGGTTCATCTAGAGTAATGTAGGTTCGTAAGGAACAAGCTGCATCAATGTAAGTATCTAATGTTTTAGAATATCAGCCTCGTTTGCCTGAATACTACCATGCCTCATGGAGTTCTACTGGGTAATACTGCACAGTGCCAAAGAAATTTCTTTCCTTCTCCCTCACTGCTGCTCTCTCTTCTTCAGCAAAAGATAATTCACTTCCTAGACGTATTTTGTCTTCTTAACTGAAGGAAGCAGAGCTGGTCTGGAAGGTCCCATACCTTTCCACACTACTGGATGACAGGTCTTTTTTTCTAGAAATGGTCCAAATACTTCAACTCTGGAGAACTAGGCAGCCAGACATTGAAAATGAGCAGTCAAAATGCAGTGTTTCGCTCATGCCAGCAACAAGACAAGTTCTGGCTACGTGATCAAACCTCTGACATAGCTGGGGAGACCTCCATCCTAATTTTGTGGTTTCCTGTGAAAACATAGCATGGGTGAAGTGATAAGAACAAATTTAACAGGGAGTTTAGGGAAGGAAGCTGTCAGAAAAAAAACTTGACATCCACAAACTCCTGAACCCATAATGGGATATCTGCTTGACTGAAACAGTGAATTCCACTCAGGCCAGCACTGTGCACTAAGCACTCATTGAAGAGCGATGTTAGTGTACCTTGAACAGGGCAGATTGATGGTACTGGAAGAAAAACTGAGTTCATACAGCCAGAGAAGTACAGACTGTCATTGTTTAGGCAGGCAAGTATGAATGGGCATTCTTAATGCTTCCCTTCTGCTACGTTTGATGTCTTGCAATTTGATGTCCTGCACAAGTGATGACACCATATACAGCCTTTCTTGACAGCCAAATAAAAAATAACCAGTTCCCCACCCTGAAAGAGAAATCCCACAGGGAACTTAGGTGTGATAATAAAAGTGAGTAGCAGCAAACACTGTCTGAACTGTCAGCTTATAAACAATGCTCATGAAACCTTCATGGCCAGGATCAATAAAAGGAAAGGCCACCGCTCTTAAGAGCCAAGAGCCATTAGAAAAATAAAAAGCTTTCTGTCTCAGAGCGTTTATATCTAGATTTCACTTTCCACTCCATAGCCAGGATCAATAAAAGGAAAGGCCACCGCTCTTAAGAGCCAAGAGCCATTAGAAAAATAAAAAGCTTTCTGTCTCAGAGCGTTTATATCTAGATTTCACTTTCCACTCCATAGCCGACAGACTACAGAACAAGCAAGTTCACTTCTACTTCCAGTGCTGCAACAGTAAAACCAAGCCACAGATTGCCAGGTAAGGTGTTCCATGACCTTGAAATATATTCTGGAGAGCCACGTGACTACTTCGCATAAATGTCCAAGATCATTGAAATTTAGGGCTTAGATTTTCCTATCACAACAGCCAAATTCCTAATGCACATATATGCCTTTTCCATTTGAAAGGATTTCCCATGTTTCCAAACTTTTATGCAAATTAGATAACTGAGTGTACCCATCTCTATGATCTTTATGGAACTAGCTTTGTTTTTCCATAGTAGTAGAGCACACCACTCCAGTTTCATTGCTGCGAGCCATGACTAAAAAAGTAAAAATGATTCCTTAGCACAGCCATTTACCTGATAACCAAGTCTCAGGAGATTTTGCCTTTCTCCTGTTTTGTACTTACTTGGTTGAAAATTACTATCACCAGAGACTGCTCCCATATTTTTCATTAACTAGTCTTCTTCTCACCAATACAATCTTTGTAAAATTATTTCTGTTGAAGAAAAGTATATTTGTTCTAAATTCTGGACAGATGACTAAACGGCCACAATCCTTTTGTACTTAGGTAAATTAACCTATTTGTGCCTAGGAAAAATGATTTTTCAAGGTGAGATTAATCTAACTTCCCAAACACTGTGGAGATGCCTTTTGTTCAAGACATTGGGATACTGGATCTTTAATAGGGTTCTATGCACACGTCAGTTGGCTGAGAACACATGCTGATAGTCTTTAGCTCGTATAAATACTGAATTTTGCAAAGTGGAAGCCAGTTTAATGCCTCTGAGCACAACTTTTTGAACAGCCCCATCTCATCTAAGAAACAACACACTATTAAAAAAAAAATTACTTTTCGGACTTTGTCGTTTGCTTTTCCAAAATATCTCTAGTGAGGCTGAATGGGTCACCCATGCAAACTAATAGCTCACATCAAAAAGCAACTGTCATACTGAAGAGGAGATACTACGAATTGTAAGAGTTTAGAGCAAAAGCATCATCTGTGAAAGCTCTTACTTGCTAACAAAGAAGCTGTCTGACCTATTTGTGCTTAATAGTATTTCATGTCACTTTACGCCATTTTTCTTCTTTTCAAAATGGATCTTATCTCATCTACGTTACATCTATGGAAGCATGTCTGAGTCTGTGGCACAGCCCTTTACCGCTTACTTTGGCTGCTCATTATCCACGTAAGTTGATTATCTGAATCACATACTACTGTTTTGGAACCAAGAGACAAGGCAAGCCTTAAAAAAATAAAATAAACAATAGAAAGAGCAAGAAAGCAATAAATAATGATACTTCCATTAGAATTATGTAGGCAAATACCACAATAAATAAAGCTTTAGCAGTCTGGAAATACTTTAAGAAAAACTAACAATTACTTCGATCATTAAACAATAAAATAACTTGTCCTGGATGCTGTAAAACACTTTTTTTTTTTTTTTTTTTTTTTAATAATGTGGCCATCGGAGTTGCTGTTGTTGTAATTTAGAGGTCAGCAAGTTCAAAAACACAACAGTGACATGAAATACCTCTGCCAACACTTGATTAAAATTACTGTTTTAAGTGACTTGCACCTGTGATATGTATTAGGATAATCTGGTTTTATTTGCCACAGATTCGGGAATCCTTCCTCTGTGGGGAAGGAGAGGTGACGGTTTGTAGTTTTAAATGCCAGGCCATAGAGGCAGCCACTGGACTACTTTTCAGGTCCAATATTCAGGCAAATTAACTCCAAATGTGCAACAAGCCAAAGCACAATAAGAAACATTTTTTCTCAATGTAAAAACACAAGGATCCAATAGAAAAGCAGACATAAGTTCTAAAATAAATTATCAGAAAGGATTTTCCTTAACTTTCAAATACAAAAATAATCCAAAACAATGTAAGTCTTTTTTAAAAAAGACATTTCTATATTCATAGTATCACTAATATTCATTAGAATAGATCAAAAAGAAGCTGGAGTGGGCCATTAGATGAGAATTCATCTACATGCATCAAGATAGTGCCTCATCTTCCCTCAACAACTTTGGAAGACTATTTTCTTCTGGCTTCTGATATAAAGCCCATTTCTGTCCATTTAGGCTCCTAGTCTGTCTTGAATTTTGGCTGAAAATCTTGCCTAAGCACACTAGAGGCACACATGCACATCATACAAGATGTCAGAACTTATTCCCTGCATCTCCCTACCTGCCTTGCATTCACTGACACAGCTAGACTACACCCTTTGAGAAAAATCTCAAAGATTTTTCTCTGAGAAAATCTGGAACATCTGAAAATCTGAAGAGCTTTAATTTAAACTCTTTTCCAGGAAATACATAAGTCTACCTAGTGTTCTCAAGTAAGCTAACAAATATGTTGCAATTTTGTTAGCATCTTTCTACTTTGCATACTTATTTTACACATTATCTAGAACACCCACTTAAAGACAAAGTTGTGAGTTACAAAGCCATTGGAAAATTCAGCCATACATTTTGCTTTAGAGGACTCTGCTCTGTCTTGGAAACCTCAGCTAAAGATCTTTTTCCCTTAGTCTGTTCCTGATACTGCTTAGCTCTACTGCACATCCATGTATGACATTTTCTGGTACAGTCTTAGAAATTGTACTTCCACATTACAACTTGCCTTCTGTACCAGTCTTTGGCTAGCTTATGTAAAAATGATCTTCTCCACAATGCAACAAAAATAGCAGTTACTTTACTTACATAATTATGGAGCTTTAAATATTACACAACTATTACAGAAAATCTCTATGCAAGGTTATCTGACCTGAGAACAAGTTTCCATGGAAGCAACATTAACCAGGAAAAGTTAAGAGACCTGTTATGTGAAGAGATTCTGCTTTCCTAATGGCAAGACAATTTTTATCACATCTCTATGAGAAAGTCTGGCCTAAGTCTGGCCTCTCCATTTTCTACTGACTTCCTTTCCTTCACTCAGGCTACACCTTTTTTACTCTGTCAGATGCAGAGAGGCCACTTTCGAACTCAGAGGTGCCAGGATCATTAACACAAATTCTCAGCCTGCTGTGATTATTCACCCTGTGAATGGCAGGTTCCTCCCATGCACTCATAAGACTTGTTACGATTGTTGTTTCATAAATTAACAACAAAACACCGTGTTTTGTCCATATGGGAATAAGCAAAAGAAACATCACTGTTGGATTTATTTTTTAACAGAAGCTTGAATAGATATGGGATCACACCTGTATCCAACAGGCTAAATTCAACACAGATATGCTCAACATATCAACCACACTGATTTCTGTAAGAACCCATGCTGATTTCTACAAGAATCAGAGCAGACTGTTTTCTTTCCATCTCAGATCTGTGCTATGAACACTTCAAGTAAATCTAACAGACAGAGATAAAACACTTATATCCCATAGTCACAAGTTTCATAGGATGCCCTTAGAATGCAAACGCTTTGGCTTATATCAACGTACTTCTGAAGAGTGAGGCTCAAGTTGTGGCTGGCTGACTTGATTTTGTTCTGGGCCTCTAAATGGGTCATGCTGTCAGTGTTGACTCCATCAATGGCTACCACAAGGTCCCCTTGGTTCATCTGTGACTGTGCTGCCTTGCTGCCAGGGGTGATCTGTTTGGGAAAAGAAAAAAAAAAATCATATCAGGATAAGTCATTCTGTACACAAAACCCTTATAGAGAACTCACCCAGAATTACAATGAGGAATAGATACAGCAATAAATACAGTAACAGATATGACACTAGCTGTATCTATTATGGTATGGGTGGAGCAACAAAATTTCTGGAAATTAAACAAACTCAGAGCTAACTCACATTTCTGCAAAGGCCCAGGACAACATCTACTTGTCATTACTTCCATTTTGAGGGGTTAAGCCCAATCTAGTGGTTCCCTTACAACATACTATCGCCTCCTCAAGGGGATAATTATCACTGTTTGTATTGGAGTAGAATACAGAGACATTATTCAGAAGCGGAAAACTAATGAACCACTATCTACTGTATGATTTTATTGTATTTTTCCTCCTAAAAGCCATTTTTCCCAAATTAATTCATTATACTGAGTGTACAGAAAATAAACATGTGGGAGGGGTCTTGGACATGTTTTGCTTCTTTTATAGCGAGCTTTATAAGAAATCATTCTGCTTAACCTTACCCACAACTTACATACAACTATAGCTCCATTACCAAGACAGATTACTATATACCTGAGATGACCTGATCAACCTGTTGGACCTGACACTCCAAAGACAGACCGGCACTTTTAGAAATAAGAAGCTACAATGCTCCAACTACAAACCCAACTACTGACACAACAATTCAGAAATTCTGGTTGTTCACTATGGCGTTACATTTTGTTAGCTCCAGATGTCTTGTGAATTCCATCTTCTCCGAACGGACGGTATCCTGACCTCAATTTTACACAGCCCTCTCAGCTTGCATCTGGATAACATTGATACAGTACGGCTACTTATGAAACTTGACTCCATTATGGAACTCAAACAAAGACAGAAGAGCCTTCACATACCATCAACCAGACAAATTTTATTGAGCAGAGGTGTCTTCTGCTTTTAGCGCTCAGTACTTAAAGGGTACAGACATAAGCTACAGGTCTTTGCTCTTATTCTTAGGTACTCACTTCCTGACATTCCCCACTTCTAAGAAAGCTCAACAATAATCTAAAATACTACAACAAAGGCTGCAATCAAAAACTCTGTTCCTTCAGCATAGTGAACATAACAGAATGACGTGTCTGCTTATGAGCCAAAATTCCCCTGTCAATTCAGTCAGGCTGCAACTGTGAAGTTAAATTCCTAAGGAAACCAAAACCCAACAGAAATCCAAACACTCTTTCTCATAAAGTGTGAAGTGAAATTCCTTAACGTGCCTTACTTAATATGACCGCAAAACACTTAAAAATATGTACATACTCAAAAAAAAGTCCTTCCAAAACAATTTCCTAGACTGCTTGGTTTTGCTTTTCCAAGGCAAGGAAACTTCTTTTCTTATCACCCCATTAAAGATGCTCAAATATTGAGTCTGGCAGTCTAATTGACAGTGTAGCCTTACAATGGGAGTTGCTAATTTGCTAGAACACAAGCTCTAATATCAAGATGCTAGAACACAGCACCGTGAATACTCAGACACTCTACTTAATAACAGAGATTACTCTGGAATTAGGCACTGTAAATAACATTTCAGAACTGATCTGACTGGAAGAGACAGCTTTCTATACCTTCTGACTAGACATAAAAGCAATGAGAGTTGCATGTTTTCTGAACGAATGACAGCCACAGATACAATGTTCTCATGCAAAGCAGAGTTGATGGCAGTGCCATTCTCTGATGTATTTTCCTGGTAAGGAATTGAGTAGGGGCAGAAATACTTGGTAGAAGTTTCAATGATGGAGTTTTATTCTGGAGTCTAATGCACCCTCATAGAAGGAGATTAGTGGAAACAAGAGATTCATATTGCAAGTACAGTCTTCCTAACCTATTATACAAACATTAGCTTCTACACATCTCATTGACTTGCATTGTGTAAAGTATACAGAACCCAGAAGCCTATAATGAATATGGATTATTTGCATACCCACATGTACTTGTACAGTTACTGATCTAGTCCCCCAAATATGTCAAGAAACAGAATCTGCAATAAAATAAGAGGTCAGGAAAAGGCAAAATGCGAACAAAAGCCAAACTCAGATATCAGTCAGTAAGACCTGAATTCATCAAGTAGGACACCTCAGTCTTTTTCAGTTTATCCCTTTTCTCTATTAACATAAACTGTTTGCTAGTCAGGCAGACACCAAAGCTTCAGCCTTCTTGATAAAGATTTTTTTTAACAAGTAACCTTCTCACATCACTTTTCCAAGACACTACTTTCTTTTACCTCCTCGTGAAACATGCAAGTTCTTGCCACAAAATGTTAACTGTGTGATGCTGATACTTCTGGTCTCCAGACAGCTGGTTCTACATGCTGGGAACTCCCCCATTTTCTCATCAAGAACAAAGACTAGTTTTTGAACATTAACCCAGTTACTGAAAGTCAAATGTCTGCTCTAATTTGGGAATTCTTACTTAACACATACATCTCTCCTTCCACTCCCCAGTGATGCTTCAAACAAAATAACCTCAGAGAAGCAGAGCTTCCACACAAAGGATAAAGACAACTAGATCTGGGGCTAGTTTAACATAGCTGTAACATACTGACTTCCCTCTCAGTTTCTCTGATTTCTGCTTTTCACAGCCCCAAGTTTAAATGTTATTTGTTAAAATAAAGATGCAGCAGGCAACTACAACTGTCCTAGACTTAGAGTCAAATTTAGAGGGAGCGGATAGTTGTAACTAGTGACCTGATTTCACTTACTCTAGCAGGATATTTTCTACTTCACACTTTTAGAAAACACTACCTAAATGAAAAATATATTAATCAGAAAAAATCTGTTAAACAACAAGTCCTAGATAACTTTGTGATTTATATGAATTTCTAGCTATGGCCATTGCAACACCCTTTCTGAGGCAAAGAGCTGCAGGAGAACCATACTGTGAAAGATAAGAAAACTGTCTCAACCACAGCTTACCAGCCAGTGTTCCTTTATATGAAAAGGAAATGAAAGGGATTTGTAGTCATCTCTTCGTCTAAGTATAATGGTAACAAATTCTGGTCTGGATTCCTTCATAGAGCTCTACCTTTCCAATTCCCATTTCAGGGGCCAGCACTCCACTGATGTCACTTTACCTCTAAAATCCAGCTTACCCTAGCATCATAGACAGTAAGACTCACAAGTATAAAAGATGGATCTAGTTTATTGTATCTGTAATTCGGAATCATAATAAGTATCAGGAAAGAATTACTTCTTCCCCTAGTCTTCCCACTGGCTAAAAGCACACTATGTAGATAATTTTGTTCTGTAGAGCTATATATAGAAGGTATTATTAAAGTCTGGATGTACAGTCTGTATAAAATATTCAAATCAAAGTACAGAATTATACCCATTTTAGTTAGAAGCTAACAGGCTTCTCTGTGTGCATTACAGTCAGTAATTGTTGGGGACAAAATACCAGTGTACAAATGGAGATAAAGGGCAGACAGGTCTGGAGTGTCAAGGCACATTCAAAACTATCTTGTTCCCATTTTTAAAGACCCAGCAGAAAGGAATGGAATGCAGTGTTCATCTGTTGGTATTTTCCTTTGAAAATTCATCTCTGATCTACTAAAAGTTTACTAAACAAAACCACAGAGAGAAGATTCTGTGACTTTGTGAAATCTTTAGGGATTATTTTGCATTTAAAAATTTTTAAGAAATGTTTTTTTAAATGAAGGGTAAATGATTACTAACCCTTGGAATTAGACTGCAAATCCAGATCTGTCTACACAGTAAGTTCTAGCTTGCTCTCATCTCAGCCTCTCTTCTATTAACAGAAGGAACAAAAGTAGAGAAATATAGTACTGCCTAGGCCAAAAATGTGTTTTTCAATTTGACCACCAATGGTTTTTTCCTTAGAACATCTCTAGGAATGATCTAGACAGGACTATTTCAGAAAACCTTTGTCTTAACTCACTTGCTCTGGATTACAAAATAGCTTTCAGATGTTAGGGGTTGCAAATGCCTTTATTTAAGGCTGCAGTGAAATGTTCACCAGAGATTTAAGGTAAAGCTATTTGTCAATTGATTTACAAAATCCAAGCCAGGGTACCACTGACAGATCTAATTTTAATAGTATTACTTTAGTGTCTCAAGCCCAAGCACAGCCTTCCTCTTGAAAAGCCAAGCATCTTTCACCTCTCTCGGAAAAGCAGAAGAGCACTTGCTGCTTCAGGGATGTGAATTTTCAGCCCTCACAAATTTCCTACAAGGCAGACATCTGACTTCCAATATCCCCAGCTTAAAGGAAGTGGGCAGGCTGAGAGTATCACATGTTGGTTTCAATATACTACAGAGAATTCTTACTACACTCTGTTGTGAGCAGATCTGTACACTGGGTGAATATATAGCATGACAGTGACAGCTGTGTTCTAAAAAATAAGTCTGCACTGGGTTCAGAGTAACCACTACTTAGCAGGAGCTCTGAGAGGCAGCGTACAAAGTGCAGCTGCTGCACCACCTTGAGAACAGCATGTGTTCCCATCCAAGCCCCCGCAGCTACACTCCAAAGGGGGAGATAGGGATCAGGCAGCATTTGAGTGGCTGAGTGTTAAAATACTAACAAGAATGCTTGTATAAACAGATGGATGGACACAGTTTTCCTACTCCAAGGAACTCCTAACTTACAAGGCAGACAAAAATACATAGGGAGGCCTACACAACTGAGAAGGTGTTAATACAGTAGCTCACAGCACTAGCCAGAGCCTCTTCTTTTTCCAGGACGTGAGCTATGCCTGACACCTTCCTGACCTCAACTCCAAAATCAACAAGCTATATTTTCTGCTTCTCATTTAAGAATAACATTTCAGAGAATCAAGTATTCACTAGCACTAGAAATATGCAGAAGCACTGGGAATGAATACCCTCTCCACCTCAGGATCTCTGAAATAGAAGAAAATATTAAAAGAACTTAGCCCTTTCCATCGTCAGAAAAGCTAGAAATCAGAGATAGGTCATAAGCGATCATTTACCAGAAACTGCAATATACTTTCACAAGAAAAGAAATGGACAGACAGTAAAAGATCACTAGAAAATACAGTATGTTATCTACAGGGAGAAAACAGCATTTAAATCTCGCTCTGTCAAATTTTTGCAAGAGGGTTTTTGTATAGATGCTTCCAACAAATCTTCACAGGCCTTTTAAGCACTGGGGCTCACAATGCCTGGGAGCGGCTGCAAAGCTTCCTTGTTTTACACACTTTACGCACAACGTACTGAAAGGAGGAGAGATGTGCTTTGAAATCCCACTGCAGAACAGTTACACTGAAATGGTGAATGCCCATATGAATTCAAGCAGTTATCTCTGGACTGAAGACTTCAGTTCCTCTCCCATCGTGAACAAGTTAATTGAGGAAATTTATATTATCGTTTCCTAAATGAGTCACTTTCCATCCCTGTCCTCACAATAAATGGGTTACAGCTCCAAAAGGGAAATCATGGGTTTTCTTAGAAGACAATTCTGGACAAGAGAAACCAGCAAAGAAAAGGAATAAAACCCACTAGGGTAAGTAATCAGGCAGAAATTCAGTATTTCCAGAAGGCATAAAGCAGAAACGAAGAAAGAAACAGCCTAGATAACCCTAGAGCAAACATCCCACTGTCTTTGATGACAGCCTTTATACCTTTTAGTGTCAGATGGGAGAGCTGAGCAAGACTGATTAAACATGAAGACAGAGGATTGTAGAAAACTGGAAATGAAGGTCCTTGCACGTATCACTAACCAAACCTAAAGAAAATTCCCTTTTTGCAGCTACCATTTTCCTGGAGAATATATCTCATTGTTTTCCATTTACTACCAGGCTTTACTTTTTTTTTCCTTTCTGTTTTTTGTTTTTAATGAGACAACAAAACCTGCCTTAAATAAACACTCACAGCATCTGCAAAATATGCAACTGACACCTTGAAGAGCTTCCATTTATATTAAACAGAGCTGAGCTGGCAAGCTGCAGAGACACTCTGAAGTGGCCTCTTGGGCTATGCTCAGTTATAGTTAGGAAGGAAGATTACAACACATGTGAGAACACCCAATATGGCTTTAATCTACCTCTCTTGGGTACCAGGAGCCATGATGCCACAGCAGCACAGAGATTTTGTGGGACAGCCACTAAAGCACTTACAATTCAGGACACCTTGTGCTGCAATCTGTACTGCAAGAGCAGAAGAGCTATTGGCACTTGAGCTATCCAGCTTACCTCAGTCGCGGGTATGCCAGGCCATGCTGGAATAACACCACCTCAGTTAACACCAGAAATTTTCCTTCTACTTAATACCTTTACAAGGCTGCTGTTCATGCAGAATATATAGGCTCCTCAAGAAACAGACAGCTAGCCTTTCTTGCCAAGATAAATAGACCCAGGTGGTGAAAATAAGTCAAACGTAAAAGATTTTCAGCAGGGAAATGAAAGGAAGCATATAGGCAATGCTTAGGGGATTGCCCTAGGCATGACTTTGGGGCATTTTTTGAGAGCTAGTGTGAATGCTCCTGTCCCTATTGAAAGGAAGATCACTCCATTCCCTGCCTCAACTCCCTTTTTGTTAATAGATGAAAAAAGGAAATATTTTTGAGTTTGCAGCTTAGCCTCTTAGAAGCATGACTCCTCTACGTACACCAAATATACAGATGATAGTAAAAAATGAGGATGTGGCTTTTTAATAGGATGTATTGGTACAGCTAGCTCTCTAAATCTTGTATGGTATGACTAATAGCAATCTCCCTTCTCCCAGTCTTCATCTAAAAATAGCTGTTCGATCTATTCAGTCTATTCTCAGCATCAAGTACTATGCCAAGATAGTGTGTGCTGTGTATCTTGCAGAAATGAAATGGAAGCAGAAAAGTGAGTCACATAATAATAATTGTTGATCGTTTCATTATAGCAACAGTAAGTTCTTTGGTATCAAAGAGTTTAATAACCTTAATGCAAATCAAAACTGAGAATATAACTGAGGTACCAACCCTTAGTATTCTGGCAGTCTCATGTGTGAGCAGTAATGTGACTTCCCCAGGACAACTCCCTGCAGCAAAGCTATGCTTAGCTTGTAAGTGCTTGCAGGATCGGAACGGCCAAATTTCTTCAAAGGTTCCCCTTCCTCTTCCCTACTTCTCTTTTTCAAATTTTAATTCATTTTAAGGCAGTTTCGTAAGGTGGGACGTTTCTTTGTGTTTCAAGTAGACAGATCTCAGTTATCAATATGGCTTTTCACATTTTCACAGCTATCAGCTTCTTTAATTCTACTTTCTGTACAGTTTTTTGACCTCCTCATACAATTTGTCTTGTCTCTCCCCATAAGCACTAGCAATAAACAGAAAGCTTTATGCCTTTTGCTGTTGGCCACTATGGTAAGATTTTTTTTTTCCAAGTTCATTCTGCTTAATGCATTTCATTGTATATAACTAAGACCACAATGCTTTATAACTTTGAAGGGCTTTTTACTGGTTCAGCAACAATAAGGCCTGACTAAAAGAGCATTTGAGACAATACTAAGAGTTTTAGTTTGGCAGTTAGTGGCCTGCAGACACTTCTGATATTAAGCAACTTAAAATAGCTTTGACTTTGAGTAAGCCCTGAGGTTCCAGCACAGATCTGACTGATACATGTCACGACTCTTCCCCTGTGTATTTGAAAATTAGAGTACTTATTACATTGATGCAGGCTTTAAATGTTCTTTAAATGTACATTTGTTTATTGAGTTTTTTTTTTGTTTCTGGACACCAGAGTACCAGGGGAGTAATTCTGCCTCTAATCACTAAAACACAAGATGCCAGTTTGACAAAGCAAATAGCAGTCCTGTCTCTAAACCAGAAGTACACAGTATTCAACTCCACGCTTTGCCTACCGAGGCTAAACTAGCATAGTACACACAGAAAGGCATCTGTATTAAAGAAGATGGCATGTAGCATATGTCCACGGTGACAGAGATGTTGAATCAGAACTAAATTTGCAGGAACCACGCTCGGTATCATGCCATTACTTTTGTGTCTAAGGTTTTAAGAGGCCATATTGCCCAATGTGAATCTGTTTCAGTTGGATGGCCCAGCACTAACCATCCACCATATAGCATCAATTACTCATTAAACAATCTCCTTAACCACAAAAATAACTGTTTTGTACCTGTAGCATTCATCCATGCTCTGTGAGAGAATAAACAAAAGCACAGGCTTCAAACTTCTGAGTGAAGAATTCCTTTCAAGATCCAAGTGAACAAAAAAGAACAGAAGCAAAGTTCCCCTGAGAACACGCAATGCAAATTTCTTCTGTAATATGCTGTATTGTGTGTAGTTCATAACATAACATCCTGCCAAGTATCCCAGCAGATTCCTTGGAAATTTAAAGATGTAGCAGTTAAAATGCAACTTTGACACATTTAACAGTTACATTAACTGCTGGATGTTTCAGGAAGCAATAGAAGTTGTAGAGACTGACAATGTTTCTTTTACTTGTTAAAATGTAATAGCTTAAGCTTTGTTTGCCTAGCTTTTCAATCAACACAGAGATGCCACTTCCCTCGTGAAGCCACAGGAACCACATTTGTTCAACAGGAAATAATTCGAATACGTTGACATAATCTCAAATCTAAAAGGGAAAACTTGTTATGTTGAAGATTGTGAAGTCTGACAAAACAGTAATTAAAAGCAACACAATCTGAATTTTAAAAAAGGAAGCATCTTGTTTTACTGTGTCTTTACCTTGACTGAGGCAGGATGTGGCTATTGCTGAGGACAAGGATTGAAATTTATTTTTAGTGTGATGATGCCAAAGCTGGTTTTGGGTGATTTAACCCATTAAAGTGGTGGGTACAGCAACCTTTGAAAATTTCCCCTTAAAGCTTGCAGAGCATAACAAAACTTGCCAGATTTTATTTGATAAAATAGAAGCCAGTGACATATATATTTTTCTCAAGGTAAAAGCATCCCTCTAAGTGAATTTTACATCCATCAGCTTTATAATCCTCTGTTGCATAAATGTAGCTGAGTACCTTCCCACACATCTCACAGTGGCTTCAGGGCACATAGCAGTATTAAGCTGAAAAGTGTTCAAAATGTTGTCTTTTTTCCATATACTATTTTCCATAACTCTACAATAACAAATTTTGATGAGACTTTATGTGTCTGTAAACAGACAAAGTCAAATAATAGAAATGAAATGTTTTAACTTACTGGTATTGTCTGTAGCTCAAGGCTATTTCAGAACAGAAAAAAAAAATCAAATTAGTACGGTGGAAACAGTGTTATTTATTGAGAAAGATACAGCGATTTTTGTTCAACTACTAATGCAACATTCAGTGACCATAACATTTCACCTACTTGACTTCTCTCCCCTACAAACCATCGTGCTTATAATGAAACAGAAGGCCAAGTAAACCCTGACAGAGTGGCTCCTACTTTCATCTAGGGCACAAAAGCTTGTTTAATTTGTGGTCGGAAAGAAGTCAGATCAGCTGGATGTGCTAAACACATAGCCTTCTTTCCCCGCAGAGTGCTGCTTCATCAGCTCCCCTTCCCAACCTGCACCATCTCCTAGCAAGAATCTGAACTAACAATCTTTCAAAAAACATTGCACAAGACAAAGATACTATGTTCTGAAAATTTACAAAAAGTCTTCATTAAACTTCAATATTGTTTATAAACCAATGCAACCTGAAAGATACAACTGAAAATACTGCTAAGTTGAGAAAATGTGATGTCAAGAAGGGTGCATTGAAATAAGATTTTAACAGGATAGTCCCATAGCTTTGAGAAGCCATAAGCTGATTTAGAAGGAGGTTATTTAGAAAGAGCTTTAAGAAATAAATGACCTCAGCAAGTTAATATTAATTTGCCTATGGTTAATGGCTCTTCATTTAAACTGCCCTGTGTTTGAAGACCCAAAAAATGCCACTCACCTTCATCTTATCATGTATTCTCTATTTTTATGCCCAAGTTTTCAGCTGAAACTTGACTTAAAAATTCCCAACCACTACAAAGAAAGCTATTCTTGGGGAATTTCCATTCCAGATAAAGGCAGGAGTCTGTGACCTTATGATTCCTAATTCAGCAGAGTGCATAGTTCAAGCAGCCTCAATTATCTTTGGACAAGCTACTGGGGGTTTTTTTTGTGTGTTTTTTTTGGGTTTTTTTGGTTTTTTACAGAGGGAAAATTATTTATTCAAACTCCCAGTCCCTCTAGAGTTCTCTAAAATGGTAAAGCCTGTTTACTTGACCATCCCACTCAGCAACGTATTCCCAACACTCACTGTTGGAAAAGTAGAACTAATTTCACAATAGAAAAAAAAAAAAAAAAAAAAAAAACAGAAACTTTTTGACATTCACAGAACTTACTTAGTTATTGTTGTGACAAGGATGACATCTGGAGCCCTTGTCAGCAGTAATACCAGGTGTATTACCTACTTTGTCAACATTCATCCACCAGTCTTTTAGGGGCCCACAGAAGCACTCCTTTGTGGACAAGCTGATCTGTTGTCTCTGACAGCAGCTTTTGAATTCCCTGAGGAGTTACCAGCACTTGTGTGTGTGGAGGGGGACTTCAACATGCAAAGACTATGACCAGAAATCGATACTTGAAAGAAAGTATTAAGGCAAGAAAAGAAGTGTGATGAGTATTTCCTATCCAGCTGCCAGGCTACTGTGGACAGCCTTTAACCTTCTGAGCTCCCCACCTGGTGATCACAGGTGAAGGTTAGAGAGCTTTCAGTTTGCAGTGGGAATGCTGGGGTTAAACCACGACCAGCAATGTCAGCATCACAGGCAAATCTGCAGGCTGTGTTTTGCAGGGGCCTTTTGGTTAGACAGAAAATGTTCATTCACAATTGATCGTTGCCCATTTTGCTATCTGTAATTAAAACAATGGAGATTTTTCATTGGATGCTCTGGAATGTAGGTACAAAATAAAGTTGAAGACTTTATTAAGATGGGATATATCTTACTTAGCATTCCCCACACAAACTGAAAGCTCTCTAATGCTAACTACTTTTACCTGGGGAGCAATGTTTCTGCCAACTCCTTTTTGGGTATGCTGCTTCTCTCCTGTTTTTCCTTATCTTGATTTGGTGTTCATCATTTACTGGGATAAGCAGCACCAAGCTAAGGCAGGATTATTCTTCCAGAGCACATAGGTTTTAACAGAGTGCTTCAGGCAGGGCCTTGAAGCATGCTGTCTACATATACATCTGCAACTCTCACTCCTCTCTACATTCCTATTTCTTTTGGGTTCTTAATTATACTTGGAAGGAAAGTAACAGTGAATCAAAGATTTCCACCAGTTTGGCAGTGTGATCAGCGGTTTAGGAGCTTGGGGTAGATTTTTAAAAATGGCTTACATGTTCATATCTAATAAACACTCTTAGTTAACAAAGGTTAGCTGCATAAATTACATGTGAAAATCATCATTAGCCTACTTGGTATATTTAGCCACGCTTTATCTAGGTGAATAAGGTTCTGATTCTTAGTTTAAGATATTAATTCATCCTTGATTCAGAGCACGGTTCCCTATGGATCATCAAGCTGTGTAACTTACGCATAGCTTGGGCATAACAGAATTATTCTTCAGGATGCTTCACTTCCATTTCAAAGCTGTACTTTTATCTTTCATTCCTTCCTAGATAACTGCAGACATTTTTCTCAGAAGTATTGGAAGCAGAGGTTGTAATGAGCTACACACCTAGCCACAATGAGTTTCAAAATTCTGCGTGTCCAAATTAGGACTTTTCCTCTCTTGGTCCAGGGTAAATACACTAATTATAACAATCTGACTGCATATTTTTTATGGAAAAAATGTTTACAGGACATCTATTTAAGTCCACAGAAGTAATGCAATCAAGTTCAAAATTTGGCTTAACAGTGTTTTCCTTGGCTGCCTTAGACACTGTAACTTCTGCAGTGGAGCATGTCAAAATAATTGGTTTGGAAGAGGCAGCAGGAAAGTTGTTGTTTGACCAAGAAAGAATTTCAGAAAGTCTAAGGTGGTCTGCCTTTCTGTGCCCAGTTTGTCCTTTTTCCTTCATCTGGCACCACACGAATTGCTAAACAATGAATTGTTTATATGACAAAATATGACAGTTACTTTAATAGGGATTCCTGCTGGTAGTAAAAGTTATTTGCCCAATACAAATGAGGAATGAAAGAAACACATAGAAAAGAGTTAATCCTCTACTTCAATCTCAAATGAGGATGTAGCTAAACTGCAGGACAATGAGCTTCATTACTCTATTCTGTCACCAAGCAAGCATCTGAATGGCTAAGTTAAAGTGACATTTTGGAATGCATAAAGCAAAAATGTCTTTAAAGAAGATTGATGTATTCCCCAATACCAATATGTAAATCTCAGATCCAGCCAGAATTATGACTAATGGAATTATGAAAGTTCTCTGTTCTAGGCAGAGTTATATTTACAGTAATATTTTTCAGAGCTGTACACCCACATGTAAACAAAATCTGTAGGCATTTTGGAGTTTTAATACATTGTCAGAGTTTGATCTCGGCCAAGTTTCTCTAAACCCTCTTAAATCAGGAGATTACTTAGTGGATGACTGGCTCCCACCCTCCCTAGTTTTTATTTTTCATGTTTCTTTTTTTATATGTTTCTTTCTCTCACAGCATCTTGTTCAATAACATTGCTTAGTCTTATGAATCACATTTGTAGAGAAAATATTTTAAAACTGTCAGTGATGGAACTTTGATGTGCTCCATATCAAGACCATGCCAACTGCAGTGGCAGCAGAAAACATTTCTCAAAGTGACTATGCACCTATTTAACAACAGGAGGTGGCTTTACTTCAGATACCAAGGAGCAGAAATAAATGAAAATTAAGAATGCTTGGATGGTTATTGGGCCGCTGGGGAGATTCCTGGGGCAGACAGAAGTGCCAAATGGAGCTGTATTAGTAATCTTTCTTTATCCTAGGATGGGTCTTCTATTTATAGAATTATTCGGCTCTTCAAGAGACTGTAAGATTACATACATATATGATACGGGAGCAACATATGCATTTTACATGTAACTGCCTAATAAAGTCTGAAGATGCTCCCAAATGTTTACTAGACATGTTTTAAATAGTACCACAGAGTATGTCCATCTGGTTCTCTCAGTTGGTAACAGGCATTTTCTTCTGAATGGCCTTCCCCTCTGCCTTTTTGTATCATTTCCACGATTAAAAGAAATTCACCCTCTACCTTCTGCTTCTGATTCCTGTGTATTTATCTCCTACATAAAATACTCAGAAAAAAAGCTCCTTTACAACTCCAGATCATACCAATGAGTCTTCTGGGTCATACCAAGTCCAGCATATATTCAAGTAAAAGCAATTTCTATTCCACACAGTGACATTAACCTCCTATTCTATATCTAGAAAGCAACAATTTCATAATGATGCTATTCTTCAACAGCTATTCAAAGTCAGAACTAGAAAAAGACCCCTATTATTCACTCTTAATATTGAGTCACTGCTGGGAATAGCATTTTACCAGCAAAGTTTTATCAAATTGGACACGCTTCCAAAGTTGCAGAGAGAAATATTAAGCATAAACAGTAGCCAATATGAAAGCTATATGCATCAACCACACAGAGAAAATGTAAATATAAGCTTAGATCAATCTAGCTGTCTTCTCTGATGAAGAGACCCACCAGAAATTAAAGGAAATTCTCTGGTTTTAAATAGTGAGGCATTCACGTCTCTCTTCCATGGATGTACAGTGCCTAGCATAACGGGTCCTAGACCTTCCCTGGCCCTGTACCTCAGGGTAATCAGTATTGCAAATAGAGAATCAACATGTTTCAGAGTGCCAAATAAGACATCAAGTAGTATTTTAGGCAAATGATACAGAACACCAGTATAAAGAAATCATTCAGGTATTAAAATCAGTTCCTAATAAAAATACAAACAGAAAAAAGGAGAAACTGAGACGTAAAAGAAAACTTTTTACAAGATTCTGGCTGTGTCAGAGAAGAACAAGACACTGTCTTCACTCTCCAAAACATCTAACATCATCTCATCTAACTCTGCTGCTCTGTGTGCATACCACAGACAGACAGAATTGACATGAAAGCATGGATTTCAAGCTCTATACTAATCTGCCCTGTAGTCTAGACAATAATTCTAGCATCTGTTGCAGCCTCTGTGAAGAGATTTGCAGTGATAGTGCAGAGGTAAAAGCTCCACAGACAATAAGATATCAGTCATGCCTCTTTGGAGGCCCCTTGTCCTTTTTTATCACGCATGACCCTGTAAGAATGTGCAATGCAATAGTCCAGAGGGAAAAAGCACGAGGCTGTCAAGCTAAGCTTTTGCTGACTGCAACTCAGATATGACACAAAGTCATGCCAGTCTTATGTAAAGACCGATAAGAAGGCTGTGGGCTGTTTATGCTATATCAGTGTGTAATTAGAAATTCTTCTGCTTGTATTAGTAGGTACACTGATAATCAGCCCTCAGGAAAAACAAAACAAAACAAAACAAAAACAAAAAAACAACAACAAACCAGAATAGGGAATTAAAAGTCTGGACAGCAAAAGTGGATAAATCCTTCTAAAGAAGGAAGAGCAAAGAACAGAACTGCTCTAAGATTAACAGCTTTCAAAACAGCATGATTACAAGTAACTTCCCCAAGTAAGGTGTGAATCAAGCTGTTACGGAAGTTACCGAGTCAAGGAGTCTCATGCAGGAAATTAATTCCACTGTGCATATTTCTCCTGTGATTCCAGCCTGTTTGCTTAGAGGACCAGAGAACTATCTCTTGGGATTTTAGTTTTCTGTCCTGTCTGTCAACACACTAGAAAAAAAGCTTTAGCACAGCAAAAATATTATTGTCCCAATTCCCCATTACTTAGCACAAAGTTACTCTCTTCAGTGTAAATGCAAGTATTTCAGTTTCTCTGTTAACTGCTTCGTAGCACCTCAAATGACTGCATAGCTGCCTCGTAATGGTAAATTAGAGTCTGCATTTTCACCTCAGACAAAATATCAATGATTTCTTCTCAAACAACATTTGGAAAACATACTTTTAATTTACAATAGTGTTCTAAAAGCTCTTCTATTTCCTCTACAGCTTTATGGTAATGTTTGTTGGTTTTACGAGTATGGAAGTAAAACTAAGGATTGCAGGCAGCCTGGTGCTTGTGCCCTCACTTCCTTCTCTCTTGAAAAGCAACCAATACCGCCACTGCTCTTGTCAAAAGTAACAATTGTAAGCCCATCTCACCTTTCCTTTTGAGAAGCCCTCTCTAATGACTATGGCTAGGGCCACAGCAAACTTGCTTCACAAAAGAAAGAGCTGGCAGAACTCACACACGACTGGCCATATTGCAAAGTCAATGTGTAGCACACCTTCCTCTCTGTACCAGACAGTCCTTTTCTGCTCCAGTATGTGAACACTCAAAGCACACAATCTGTGCAACCTTTTGAATGACACATAAGCCTAAATCACAGAGATTAAAGTTTGAAGATGCCTGTGTTGGCAGAATGCAGATAACAAGCCCATGTTAATGGCTTGAAGTCAGGAGAAAGGTCCACAGGATCAAAAGGATCTATCTACATTTAGCTGTAGTTCACTTAAGCAACTCCTTGTCATGACAAACCTATGAAGCATGGTCATCTATTAACAACAAAGTCAACAAAAAACAACCACTACCAGCAAACCCCCCCCAAACCCGATATAATGGATTTAGGAGAGATCGGATTTCAGATTTCAGAGTTGTACACTTATCTCAGTGGGAAGAAAGGATGACTTCAGAAACTCCTGAGGTAAACTTGAGTTACTACTAAGAAAATAATTCCCCTCCCCCTTTAAAACATCTTTTGCTTCCCTTTCTAGCTTTATGTAATAGATATAAAAATCAACCTGGAAACATCATCCATGTTAGACAGTGCACACTCGCAAACCTTGTCATAATATGTAACATGCCAAAGACGCTGAGGGATCTGTATTTTTTTGCGTAAGCTATTGACAAGTATTTGTCAGTCCACAGCACAGGCATTTCCATAGTGCACAGTAATATTATAATACACCATTTTGCTAACCCATCATCTGAACTACATTGATATTAGTAAAGGAAAAAAAGTTGGATCTGTTTCTTATAAACTTGTAGCTTAAGCTATGATAGTATTTTCAATATTTAGTAATACAGACTGACATTTCCAAAGCCTGACTTAAGAGTATTCAGTGTAACAAAGTGGCATAGAAGACAACAGCTTTTACAAATCAAAGGATCTCTCTAAATCTATGACTTTATATGTCCCCAACTTAGACTGACCAATTCACTCTAACCACGTGGGAGATGAAAAGCCCCTCCTATAGCCATAGCTATACCTCCCTGCTGACTCAACAGCGTGCATATGCTCCTTCACTTCTCACAGTGATTTGGAAACAGCCAATGTGATTGTGGTCTGTGCAACAAAGTTTTTCCTACAGGAAATTTTTTGCAGTTTCTAGTAGTTTTGGCCTTTGCAATGTCATTCTACAAAGATGTTGATTATTCCTTTCCTAATACCTGAACAATGGTATGACAGTATTTAGTTTTCATTTTCTCAAATTACTACTAACATTTCTTGATCCATCTGCAAAAGCAATTTATTGCTTTGTATATGAATTAAGGTCACAGATAACTTGTAAAAATGAAGTAAAATATCTAACCAGTCTGCTTGACAGTCAGTTTATAGATATGAGGTATGCCAAAACTATAGCTAAAATTAAAGATCTGAGATAAATTATAGAATCATCCCAAATGCCACTGGGAAAACAGCCTAAGCAGTGTATATGTTTCCTAGATTTACCTGTTACACAGCCAGAAAACCTCAACCTCATCTCTGACTAAAAGTCTAAAGCTAGATTCTCAGATATTAGAAAAAATACCACATTCTATGGTGTTCTGTTGCCTTAATGTAGTTATGCTGGTTTATACCAGCTAAAAATAATATTCTTGTCTTACTGAGTGTAGCATTTCTCTTACAGAAGGAATTTTAACTTTATGTTAAATGATATTTCTTCCAACCTCCTTTTATACACAAGTGATTGAGAAGAGCAGTATTATCCTTCAACTCTAAGGCTCTCCTGACAAATATATTTCCCCTGTAACTTCATAGAACTAGTGGAATTATACTAGGAATAAATCTGTTCCAGTATCTTCAGTTACTCTATTTGGAAACCAGTCATTTGCCTGACCTTCAGTGCAATGCTAAAAACAGAGTCTGTCTGTCATCAAGAGCCAATGAGATTTCAGATAAAACAGAAGTCATGGCTCCTGCAACGAAATTCCAGGAGTGTCCATCAAAGGCTTGCCAACAATAGCATCTCACCCAGTCAATACTTTCATACTTTGATAGAACTAGGAGAAAATAAAAAAGAGATTTGACATTTGGAATTGGGCATCTCACAGATACTTAGTACTCAGTCCAAAGTATGTGAAACCAAAAGAATTTTTTAATTATATTCCACCTAAACTTTTATGACTTGAATAGCTTTGGCTCTTTAAAGGCCCAATCATTTCTCACTCTACTGAGAATTTATCTTTTTTTTTTTTCCTATACCCCTACTAGGGAACATTCCTTCTTGCTACCAACACCAGAATATATTTAAAATAACGTATAGATCAACACAAACCAACTAATCTTTGTTCTAAACCCAAATATGAATATTGTGAGCAAGTACTGAAGTGGAAGCAGGACTATTTTTTCCTCAAAGATTCCAACCTCCTTGTTTAAATTAAAATAGATTAATCTTGTGTTCATTAGCATAGGAGAATTGTTAAAGGAAGATAGTGCCAGGCAAGACTCCTTATGGTCCTACGACAGCACGTAGGCTTATAGTGCTCTCTCTTCTTTCAGAGTTGAGCATTTCTCTTGACATCACTCAATCCAAACTTAAACCTCAATATACTACCCCAGTCCTAGCACGAATGCTTTGATAGTGAAAGATGGAGACAGCAAAAGTTACCAGTCATTTCCACATGCATCCTAGATATCCATTAGTATATACATAGCTTGCTAACAACCTCACTATCTTGGAATATATGCTTATATTTCCAGTATTCATGCAGTTTGTCCAGTCTTGCAGTAACTTCTTACTTGGGTGTCTACATAGAGGATATAAACAGCTACGTTTATGGTAAGGCTAAGGATAAGAGTGGGTTGGACCGAAGCTAGCAAAAAGGATATCACATCATCTTTAACATGGTGTTCTCATATCACAAAACAGACAATGTATATTTTAATCAAAAAATAAAGACCTGTCCTAGTCTCTCTCTCTCTCTCACTAGCCTTTGCCATGAAAATTAGCAATAAAAAACAGAAGATGGAGGTGTCAGAGGTGAGAATAGAAAGGAAAAAGTCAATAAATTTCAAGACAATGTCAGGCACTACAGGATATGAAAGCCATATTTCAGAGCTAAGCAGAGGTTAAGATTCATACTATCAATTTTTAAGTGCAGCTTATAGGCAGCTTATCTCCCTAAGCACGAAGCTGTGGCACTCTGTTCCGTTACCTAATTAAATTGAGAATTTTCACACTGCAACCTATTGGCAATTTGAAGTGTACAAGTCACCAGAGGAAGAGAGGAAAGTCTCAAGAGGCACAGTCAAACCAATGGCGATTTGTTCTTGGTGTCACAGTAGTGCCCACAGGTTCAGTCAAAGATGTGAAGCCTGTTGGACAAGTTCTGCAAATTCATCCAAGAAGAAAACATCAACAGCCATCAAAACTGTTGTCTAACTAGGCAAGGCATGCAAAAAGACTAGCAAAAATAAACAAAGCACTACAGCTGGAAGAAAAAGCCAAGTCTCCATGTTCTTGAATACTAAAGGAATGAAACTGGACAAAAAGTAAGAAAGATACCATCAAAACAGCCTAGATTTTTAGTTATTCTGGTAGCAAAGCAAGATAACCTGGGTAAAATGTAAGTCAGTGTGACAAACAACAGAGGAAGGAGATATATCTATATATCTCTATATTATTATATATATCAAGAGTACCTGTTCATTGCAGGCATAGAAGAAAAAAAGCAGGAGAGATTTTTCTATAGCTCATTTGCATCCAAAGATAAATACACAGTTCACAGGCAGTACACATTCAGGAGGGAAAACAGGGAAAACACTTCTTGTGTAGCAACCAAAATTGTAAATCCAAGCTCAACTAAAAATGTACCAAGGACATTGCAAGTCACTGGCACCTCCATCTATTCTCAGGATTTGATATCTTTCTAAACAAACATGCTTTTACTTGATTCCATATTCCCTTTCTTTCCTATTTTTTATTTTTTTTTTAAACAGAAGTAAACATAGGGATTTGATATTATGGCTTTAATAAATATATAAAAATATTCAAATAAATATTAAGAAACAATTAGATGTTTCAACTTCATCTCTTCAAGGTGGTCACCATCAGCTCTTGTACGGTGTTAGAATTTAGCTAGAAAAATGCTTTTTTCTTATGACACACTGAGAAAACTGATTTTTACTGAATATCACATTAATGTAGTTGTAGCAATGGTAGGAAGATATGAACAACTTCAAAAGATGGTGTGCACCCTCTTCTTTTTTCAGAGAGACCTTGGCCATTTAGGGGCTTTTCTTGCCAGTTCCTGACAATATTTTGTTATCATAAAATTGGATTGTCTGCAGTGGAAAAAGATAATGTTTTAGACAGTATTTTCTACACATGTCTCTTTACAGCATTTGTATACCCCAGGACAGTCTCATACTAGTGTGGATGACTGGGCTAGATAGCCACTACTCAGACAGTGGCTGAGAGCAGATACTTTAGAAGAAGACTGAAACTATGGACTTCCGGCATTCAGGCCAGAACATTCACTGTGGATGTTCTAAATTAAATGCCAACAAGAAAAGTTTCTTCCTAAAGCCTTTATCCACACATGAATAGAGAGGCTCAACAATCAACTACACAGCAAGGGCTTTTCCTTGGCCTCCTAGGCTTGGAGATGCATTTAATACTGAGACCAAATCCAACTTCCGCAAAACCAGTGGAGGAGGATCAAGACCTAACATAGACAAAGAAGTAACATCGTTTACAAGTCCTCTTAGCAATGCTTTCCTCAGGTATAACTAATCAAATGTCCAGTCAACAAGGCAAACAATTCTAAGTGTTAAATTATATTAAAACTACTCCTTTGTGCTGTTTCCTGGCCTATAAAGAGTTTTAATAAAGCAAAAAAATCTACAGACCAAATTAAGCTAAACACTCAGTGTGGCAAGAGAAAACACATCTACCCATATCATCAAATGGCATGAAACTCAGATCCAGCTTTGAATTGCTTCCCCATGGGAAGGACCAGCATCTCACACTGTACTTACAAAATATAATACTGTACAAGAGAGTGTCTTGCCTCGTTTCCAGGTTGTCTTTAGGACACATGAACTCCAAGTAATCATGGGTGGAATGTATAAAAGATCTTTTGCAGTTGCTTGTTCTGCACCTGTTCAAGGGATAAATAAAGCAGCTAAGTTCTAGTCCATTCGCTGCCAGTCCCTTGCTGTGCAAAGAAATGATATACCACCTCCTCATCTTGTCAATCGTATTGCAAATATGTCTTCAATATTGTGGAAGTGATGATCACTTTTTTTTTTTGCCAGGAATGTTCCCACAAGCTGGGATAACCTCTATGACAAGTCACACACACAGGGAAAAACCAAAACCATTTCATATTCTTCCAGACAGCAACCCTGTTCATGTAAACTATCAATCCTCAGAATTCTTCCCATTCTTACTAGGAAAGGAGTTAGAATTGGGTGTAGACAAAACTGATCTGAAATTAAAACTGAATAAATTCACAAATTCTCTAGAGCTTACAGAAGATTTATTCTGCTTTGTTTTTTTTCCCCCCACTTCATTCACCTCTGACTCCTAAAGCTAGAAACACGTTATCTTATTGTATAAAAGAAGAAATATTAGACATGCGCGAGTTGAAGATCCAGACTTGTTTGATGTGAGTCATTGGGGTCTCTCCATTGCCATTTAGGACACACACGCACATTTTCCACAAAAGCTTGTTGTTTTTATTACTTTGCAGGGCAGATTTTTTTAAACTGTTTCACTGATTTGCCTATTTCTTTAGGTCACCTAAAGAATATTTTCTAGAAATTCAATCAAGTAAATGAAGTTAGCCTCAGAAGATACCACATCAGCTTAGAAACAACGCACATACTCCCGCATTTTGCCATGAAGAACTTGTGGAAACGCTCACAACCACTACCTGCTTGTAATTTTTTTTAATTTTTTTTTTTTTTTTAAAGATTAATATGTCCTACTACCTATGCTCAGTATTTTCTTCAGAGAAAAAGTTGGAGATTATGGTCTAAATGACATTTTGCATGGTGATGAACCAGAGCTCTGCAGAAATTTAAGCACAGAAATGAAGGAAAAGGGAATTGCTGATGAGCAGGACAAAAACATCATTTTGTGGACCATAGGATGTGTGGTTGTAAAGGGAGAAAAGTCTCTTCCAGGAACTCTCAGTAGAGATATACACTATTCTCAACACAGAAATTATATTGGTATTAGTTACAGCTTGGGTTCCCCAACACAGGGTAAAGATGATTGATACAGCAAAGCCTTCCTGCACCCTTACATCCTGCATACTCCTTCTCTTTCCCTTCATTATTCTGTAAGAAATTATAAGAGCTTGTGGAAGGGTCTGTCACTTTCACTTTCCAAATCCAGTCTTCATCTCTCTGCTCCTCCATTTACAGTGCATGTAATCTGAATATCACCGAAAGCTGCGAGCAAAGAAAGGATGGCAGACTGATGAGGGAGAACATGTCGGGTAGAGCAAGGAAAGGCAGCCAAGGGAGGAAGCCCACATCAGCATCCCGAATGTATGGAAGAAGATGAAATCCAAGAGCCCATGTTAGGGGTCTCCCACATTCCACAGCAATATCAGTACTTGTCCATGCAGCCAACTGCTACAACTAAGGCATACAGTTCTCAAGTGTGGGATAGCTCCTCCCTCAAAAGAGAGGATAGTTTTGCTCTGTCTCAGGGATGAAACAGCCAAACAATTCTGTCACCCTAGTAATCTGTTCACTCTTTCCGTCAGGGGCTTAGCTCCAACAGCCTGCTACCCACATCTCTGAGCACTCTGAACTACAGACAACTATATGCCAACACAGTACGTATTTTTATTTTACAAATGTTGCACTGAATGGAAGCAGCACCAAGCAGTACGCAATTAAACTGAGAAGAGACTGTGTTCAAACAGGTTTGGTTTGTTGCGGTACAAAAAAAAATGATGGCACTTACAGACTTTTGACCACTTATCAAGAAAGCAAAGCAGATACGTAATAGAGAGATCCTCATCTGCTCCACTCCATACAGTTGACAATAGGATTTAAACTTGAATAATTTCTTAGATAATTTAAGTACGTGAGATAAGAATCTTCTAGACAGGAAAGCAATTTTGACAGTAGGTCAGGAGGGTATTTGTATTTTGCAACTCCTGTCAAAGAATTAACAGAAAGACTATCCATTTATTCCCTAGAGTAGTTAATCTTAGCCAACTCCGATGAAAGAGAACATCTTGTTTCAGATGCCTATTTCTTTTTTAAACACCAGCCACAGTATCAACTGCCCTTGGCCATTTTTGAACTAGCTATGACTAGGTAAGGAGAGAATGCTGACATTCTCAAATAGAGCAGGACAGTCTCAGTGACCCCCAGGATCAAGAAAAGGCAGCCCAAATTCACCCTAATACCAGAGCATTCTGATTTGGCACTATGTACTAGAATCTGGGGTTACACATAGTATTTTTGGAGTTTTGGATACCATGCCCCATTCCAGAAGCTTGAGGTAAATGTAGCATTCATTCCAATTCAAAATAGCTTCCTAAGTCACAGGATGCTTTAAATATAGCATGAGAGTCCCACAGAGGCTTCTGAAGTGTGCATGGCACCCTAACCAGGTATAATAAGTACTACAATATCTTATGGTCATCTTTCTTCATGCCACAAAGACTAGTTGTCACTAATGCTGACTTCAAACTTAAGAGTCATAAATTGTTTGATGTAAGTGTGTGCCCTTAAGCCTGTTACCTTTCCTGAGAATAGGAGTTTGTATCTGTATTAACATGTATGGCTAACCAAGAGCCACAAGTAAGGGAGCCAAAATACTGCAGCAGCTGGAATTTGGACTCTGAGCAAGGAAAAGGAGGGGATATGGTGTGAGCATATGAAAGGCTGCATTCCTCCTAATCCTCAGCTGCCATTGCTACAAATCAAGTGTATTTGGAAAGATTTTGGGGAAAGGTTAAAACTATTTATGCACAGTGTCCAGGCACTGAACACCTGCAGCATAGATGATCACAACACCAGCTATGCATGTGGGAGGTGCAGAAAGTAACTCTACCCTTACCAGGGGATTTGCATGACTTTAAGACATTTGACCCATTATGTCTTCCTAAAAGAAGAGCAAGATCTCATTGACTTTTTGGAAAAATGGCTGCTAGCCACTACTAACAAAAAGAGGAGTCACCTTGTATGAAGCACGTTCAAGTTGTCATCTGGAGCCATTCATAAGTGGGAAATTAATTATTTCCAGGGTACCTAATTCCAGAAACAGACTGCTTTCACTAGAAGTCAGTGGGTGAAAAAAAGTTCTTTCTTACCCCTAGAAATAAGAGCTGAGTGCTCTTGTTCCTGAAAATCCCTTAGAAAAACACAGAAACAGCTTCACATTTGGGGGAAAAAATTATAGTCTTCATGGATCTGAAAATTAAAGCTTTTAGAACTGTTGCGAAAGGATACCCAACAGTAGGGTTGGACGAAGCTTCAGGGCCAGATTCATGTGCTGAAGCTTTTATTTCATTTAGGACCTTAAGTTATGATAGCAGCTAAGTAAAGTACATCTTTTTCTCATCATCTACGTAGTACATTTTGACAGGTGATATCTGTTTGCTTTTAAATATATGTAAATTATGGGTCAACCCAATGTGACTGAACAGCACACTTGTTGACATCCTTGTCCTTAGTCTGCACCAGCAAGAATGACATGCTTTATGAAGTGACATTTATTAAGTATCATAGCATACTTTTATCAAATTAGGATTTAAGAGTTCAGACAATTTTAACAAAAAGCCTATTCTGAGATTTTGCTCAGGTAACCTTTTTATTAAGGCTTTAATTACACTAGTACAAAAGAAACAACCCTCTAAAATGTGATATATATAAGCCATTCTTTTTCAATTAGCATTATTCATTTCAAAGCATACCATAGCTGACATTGCCAGACAATGTTTTAAATTAATTTCCTTCCCCAAGAATTGCAAGTATTGATTTTTACCACATTCAGCAAAAATTTCCCTCCTTCCTTTCCCCTTCTCATGATCTTTCGATGGGGATCAATGACTTACCTGCTCTCACGGTCCACTCAGTGGACTCGTGATGCCTGCACATTGAGCATCTGGCTATTCCTGCAACAAAACCCAGTGAAAAAAGAAGAGTGGTATCTCATATCATACCGGACACTATTTAATGCTATATTATGCATTAAAATGGTGACATCTCAGGTACCTATGTGCAGAAACTTCTAGTTACACACAAATCAACTACATCAAATCGTGTTCTCAGCTGGCTCTAGTCCACTATGAATGCTAGATTATAGTGAAGACCGTTGCATTTTGTACATCATTTTGATGCTTTCACAGTGCTACTAAAGGTTTGTGTTTGGTTTTGGTGTGGGTTTTTTTAATACCCACATTTTCTAGAGTTATAAAATAACATACACTTTATGCTACTAATTAGACAACAAGAGTGACCAGATCGGACTTGCTGTTGCTGGTATAGAGAATTAATGTTAACATACTTGCAGAGCTAATTTCCCTCTTTGTGCCCACTGGCTGGAGAACACTTTGCAATAATGTACGCAGAATGGAGCTAATGACAGGGTTACCTGCTGTGTTATGAAGACAGCTATTTACAGAGTTCAGATATCAGACACTAATAAAAAGTTCTACCTCAAAAAAGCTTACTGTGCATTTTATTGTAAAGCATTAACAGTTCAGCAGCTTTAAGTTCATAATTTAATGGTTACCTCCTGCTGTGTTTACCACTTCCAAAGGATCTGCAAAATTATTAACTTTGATAACAATTAAGTAAATCTGAGGACTTCCTGAAATACTACATGAACTATATTCTCAAATAAATGAATTCTAGGGAAGAGGCTGAGCAATTTGTCAGACCAGAATATCCAGTTGCCAGGGAACATCGTTAAGTGTTAAAATAGGAAGAAAAGGAATATAACTCATTTGAGTTGTGGATCTGTTTCCTCAGGTTAAGAAACCTTCTCCTCCTCCTCCATAAAGACACAACAACTATGTTTATCCTCACTTGTGAACTTCTCGGTTTCTCACCAATCTTGGGCCCAAGTTTCTCAAAGTTAACACTATGCCTTCTGTTAAAGGGAAGGGTTATGTTCCCCTTCCTTTTGGAGGAAAGCAAGCTGCAAAGTCACTGTGCAGTGTTTTTTGGCATGAGTAGTAAGCTCGCATCAATAAATACTGACTGCATAACTGAGTTGGTAATTGCATAGATGCCATTCAACCCAATTATTTCATACACTGAACTCTATTCACAGATAATGCCACACGAGCCTTGATGATTCAGATACGATCACATCCCAAAGAGACTGCATTTAGCAGGTGAAATAAAGAAAGGGCTTCAAGCTCTCAGATTATGCATTGTGTCAGAATAGTCGGGTTTGAGGATGTAACATCATTTAAGCCAGTACCTCAGCTATTACAGGCCATTATTCCTATTAATCTGGCCTACATTCTAACAGGGCTAAATGTTTCTCCTGAAATTTAAACATGGATAGAATTGAGAAATGCAACCTTAAATAGAGCTGTGCAGACTAATATATCCCTGGCCTTCAGCAGTGAGCTTGGTATTTAGAGATAACTGAATCACACAAACAGATAAGAGGGGCTGCCTTTCAGTTCCAAACACATACTTCATTTAAAGGAGAAATCATTTGACCAAGAGCTGTAGTTAGCTCCATATCCTTCCTCAAAGTTATTTTGTCGAGTTCAGAATACGTATTCAAATCATATTGCATTATGACGTTAATATTTAAGTAAAAATTATAATAAAAGGACTCTTCCTCCAAAAACCCTGAATTTAAAGATACAACAAGCTGCATGCGTTTTTCACAATGTTTTCTGCACACAAAGAAAACAAAAGCTTCTTACTTATATCGTGATTGTTTAACCAGAAGCAAAAAAATAATATATCTTGTGCTGTAACTGCTTTGTATTACAAAAATTGAGTATTTGTTAAAATCAAACCTTCTTTTAAAACTGTTAGTGGCTCAGGTGAGACATCCATTGAGACCAGTCCTCAGACTTGATGTGGTATTTTTGGTCAAGACAAGGAATGCTGTCTAGCTCAGAATAATTACTGCCCTACCTCTTAGAGCAGCTGCACAGCCAACTTTAAATCTCTGTTCTGCTTTATTCAGAGCAGAGAATCTAATCGAGTCCTCAGTGATTTTCTGATCTCCAGGCACCAGAACCCATCTCTTTCTCTGGTTCAATACATATTATTTAAACAGAATGCAACTAGAGAATTTGCTTCCTCCCTCCTTGTGGATATACACATACCACAACATACACATACCACTTGTGTTTGATGAGAGATGTAACCATATCATACAAATGCTCTATATACTGTCACTTGTAGTGTAAATGCCGACTACTGGAACATCTCAAACAAACAATACTAAATCGTGAAGTTTAGGAGTTACTTGTAGGGTTCAAGTTCACAGAAATAAAATAATTTTTGATAACTGTGGCTGTGAACATACATAGGATTGGCTTGTACCTTAGTTTGAAAGCAAAGATACCATTCTAAAGTAACCAGCATTCTCTCATGATAATGACACATTCGTACATATAATAAATGACTGCACGTAATGAAATTCAGAACACTATAACTTTGACTGCAGTGACTGTTGCTCAAGAAGTGATCTAACAATGAAGCAGATTATCCCAAAGAAATGTTGATGACTATGAGCAGTTGTTTTATCAAAAACAGATAGGAAAGTTTTAGAGTGTTCTTAAAAGCGAGCTTGGAAGTATTTAACTTTCTTCTCTCAAGGAACTAATTTGAGTTAAATTGGAGAAGACTGGTAGAATGTGAAACCACTCAGACGTAAGAAATTACTACAGTTTATCTAGACATAAAGACAGTCATTACATTAAATGGCTCAGTCCCCTCTCAGAAGCTGACTCACAGTCATTTGAGTTTTTTGGGGAAAAGGAAACATCTCTACTGCACAGCAGTAGAAAAGGAAGGCTTTTAAAGGACACGAGATTTACCTGTTAGTTTTGTAGAATACCAACTATTATAAACCCTAATCTATGGCTTTCAGTATTGTGAAGAACTTCACATTTGGAGATGAGAAATAACCTCTCACAGTTGCAGTTGTTGCTGTAGGACAACTACTCAGCAGTCTGATTCACCAGAGATGTTTAACAGGCAATGTGGATTCAGCATTTCAAGCGAATTTGTTAAATTTCTTCAGTTGAGTCAATACAGGTAAACTGCACCCTTCTGGTTACAATTTACATACAGCACCACATGGCCATCTAAATGATAGCTGCAGAATGCATAGTGCCCAACCCAGATAATCAGAGGTTTCCCTACATTCAAGAATAGAAGAAAAAAAAGCAAAGAGGGACTCTCTTCACTCATCCCTTGACTGTTGTGGGGCACTGATACCCCATATGCAATAGGCCCACAGGAAAGGAATAGTCTCACGTAGCTCCTCTAAAGAAAATGCAGTCACAGCGAGAGACTGATGTATGTATGCTAGGGGGTGGAGAAGGGACAGGAAGTAACCAGGAAAAGATGCTGATAAAAGGAAAGATCCCAACAAAGTGAGAAAAGCCTTCCTGCTTCTCCAGAGACATGAACTGCAAAATGCTAGAATAGGGGTTTTTTTCCCCCCTAAAGAGCTGTTTCAGAATAAGTATACAGATCAGCTAATTTCATTTTTTTCCTATTACTGTTTGCCGTTTCCCCTCATTGTGATTACATCATCACCAGATTTCTTCTTCCTCACTTAATAGAATAAAGCCAAAATAGTTTCCTAACATTTTTGTTTTGTTTAAACACTGTCTCCTTCAGGCTCTGGCTTTTGATTTGGAACCCAGGCAACTTTAAAAAAACCTGTCTGCTAGAAAATACAAAACAGTATGGATAACCTCAGAGTGAATATATCAGTCCTGAGTTACTGCGCTGTTCTGAAAAATATTTCTGCTATCTCAGACGATGATAATTCTTGCATATCTTTCAGCTCATTGGATCACCTCCAAGACAGTCTGTCTCACTAGAAAAGCTTGCTGTTCAGCAATAATAATTCAGAAATACATGAAGAGGCTCTGCTATTGCGTCCATCCACATACAATCATAACATCTTAGGCATCAGGGCAACACGGCACTTAGCTAATTAACTATGCCTAAAAGTCTTCTTACAGAGGATTAGGTCTATAAAATTAATGAATTCTGCTGGCTTCCAGACAGTTCATGCAAGCACTAGGATAAAATAACCTGCTTCACTGCCCATGTCAATTTGGAAAGACCAGATTTATGCATATGATCACACCACTGGTGACAGCTCTTAGCATTGCCAACAACCTGCAGGTCTCATTCATTTCAGTAGGACTGACAGATGCTCAGCTATAGTGAGTCTGTCAAAACTGTTTTCCTGCCTGCCCATGACATCTCATGACAGAATTTGTTCTAGAGGGTAGGATGGTCTGCAGGGTGGGGACTGGAAAATATTCTTTATGTCTTCCCAGATAATTTGCTAATGCCATTATTAAAGGAGTGTGAAAGCTGCAGAGTGACCTTAACTCTTGTCTCCTCTTATCCTGTCCCCACCCCTCTACCATAGTCAGGCACTTATTTTTAGATAAAGAACAGATAAGCAGAACAATAAACTTCAGGGGAACACATCACCTGTCACCCAGCTGACTGACTGTGACTCCTGTGTCTTATTCTGTTGACTATTCAGCACTGAGCTAACCACCTGGGCCTACCTGAAGGGAAGAAAATACAGTATCTCAGACAACATTTTAAAGTTGACCTGTTGTGCCAAACAGCTCCAACTAATTCCCTTCCTTGCCCACTGTTTTAAGGGCATTTTCCTGAAGAGAATCATTAGCAATGCCACAATCTTGTATTGTGCTTTTGTCAGTAGGCTTCAGAGACCTTTAGGTTTCTCTCCCCTGCCTCTCAGGTGAAGTGCAAGCTAAGTGGGAATTGTACGAGGCTGGCTGACCAAGTGCAGGTCAATAGACACTCTAGCTCCTAAGTTCAGGGTGCCCACTTTATGTCTAGGTGTGGGATAGCTTTGTACTGGCACAATACTAGCTTCTCCTTTCAGGAAGGCCCTTGGAAGCATGCGGGCATAAGACTACAAATGGGGTGAACAATCCTGGTGTGGTTGACAGTTGCTGTCATCCTTCTCAGGGGCTGAGGCAACTATCTCACAGCATGACTTACGGCATGACAGAAGAGCGCAGAGCCTCCATGAAAAATGACGACTCTTACTGTTAAACCCACAGACAGCCTTATTGCTTGGGGGCAGTTAGAGTATAATGAGCATGTCCGCACGTAAACCCTAGCTGCCTGCATAGAGGGATACTACACATATGTAGGCAAAAGGGCCATGGCACATCTAGTATTAAAAGCAATTACAAGGCCCTCTCAGTTGAAGTGTTTGGGGTTTAGGACTCACCTTGCACATAGAAAGTCTAATCTGTCTCAGGGCAGCTGTGGATCAAAACCAGTCCGCAAATAAGTGTATGGCATCTACTAGCAACATTTAGAGCTGCGTGCCTTTGCCAAGAAGAGGATTTTTCTCACAGTTAGCTCCCTTCCCCCACTTCCACACCCAAATATCTTGAGAATGTAAGTACAGCTTTCCTTTTCCCCCACGCACAATTATGGCTAAGTTCACAGCTCAATTCACTTATGACTGCAAATCGCTGATTAAGGACAATATCTGATCTGTTTGGAGATATATTTATGCAAAACATGCTAAAGAAAAAAGACTAAGATTATCATCAAAAGCCATGTATTACACTGTGTGACAATTACAAAATATCACAACCAGCAGGCATTCCTACTACAGCTCCCCCTGAAAGAGGTTACAATAATTTCTGCATGCCTGCTCATCCCTGCTATGGCAGGCTACAAAATACAATCCTGTTCCAAAGCAATGTTCCCAACTAAAAACTGGGCTTCACTAGGAAAGAATTCAAAACATTCAACAGTGCTTTCTGACACTTCTACTGCTGGAAATTAAGCTAGCTGCATGAAGAGGTAATTCCTCCACACCTCTGGGAATCCAGCCATTGCAGTTCTCACTACTGCTCATCATATGCTCTCAAAAGCCCCATGAGAATCATACAGCCCTTGGGCATAGTGAGTATACCTTATAATCTGAGATAATGGGTTCTTTGGGAAACAACTAGTTTTTCATTCCTGATTGTGTCATATACAGTGCAAGTGCCACAGCCTCAGCCTTTGACTAACAGCCCCTAGGTATGACAGAACTACTTATTAAAAAAATAATCAACACCACATAGTGCAGGCTGCAAAGTGTAATGAAAATGCCTACAAAAATATGTTGGCACCTCTCTCTACTTACCTTGGGTGGGATAAGGAAAGAAATACCAAAACTATTTACCATAGTGAAATTAATATAAATTTAAGAAGTAAGTTTACTTTTGTGGACAGACTTTTTTTTTCTTGTTTTTCACTTATTTGTTTTTAATAACACTGACGGAACAGCCTTCTTTGCAATTACTATGCTGATTCAGCAAAAGGGGTTATGAAAAGTTCCTCTCATTGTCATATTTATATTAAGATAAATGCAGCTCTGTCTTCAGAGAGAGGAATACGGTACACAAGAATAAAGGAGATCAAATAATACAGAGATTTACACTATGAATAGGAAATAACAGAGTTAAGATTTCAGAAGCTCACTGATGACTGAATCATGATTGTTGCAGGGGTATCAATTTGGTACAAGAGATTGTATTTTTTCATGACAAAAAAAAGTTTTCAAAGTAGCATAGGTGGTGTTTTTGCAGTGGAGCAGACCTTTTGTTTGCATTCTATTTGTTTAATTAAATAATTCTGGTATTCCTTTTAAATACTGTTATGTAAGTAACCTCTCTTGTCATTGCACTGCAAAATAAGCCTTCTGCAGGTGATTTGTGGAGGAACCAAGATGTCTCTAAAAAGATCTGAACACTCTGGAACAGATTTGAGACTGTTAGAAAGAAAAAGGGGGAAAAAAACGAAACCAAACCAAACCAAACCAAAAAAAACCACAAGAGGAGGAAGATGCAAGAGGTAGAAGAAAGCAGAGTTCCCAAACCAGAAATTACACAGAACTATCTAGTTTGATAAGAGAAGAGTAGGTAAGGGAAATGCTCACAAATTTCCTGAAAACCATCCAATGTTAAAAACTTTTAAGAAACTGAACTAGTTAGATAATAAGAGCACTCCACTGCAACACCTTAAAATACTGCTCTTACAGAAAAAAGAAGAAAAAAAAAAAGGACTGCTAGGAAATAAATGGACTAATCTGTAATCTACAGATACACCAGGTAATTAATTATTAAATCACATGCTGTTTGTCAGCTGCAAATGGAATGCTTCTGCATAATTTAAGACCGTACTTGAAGAACTATTGAGTCTTCTGCTTGACATGTCTAATTTTCATCCAGTTATTTCTCCCCCTCAAAAGAGGAGACATGTATCCCTATCTTTGTTCAGTTTTAACACCTAGACTTCACGTATTTACAAGCAGTTACACATTTATTTTCTGCAAAAGTAACTTTATATTCCCATTCATAGTTGTTCTACTCCCCTCGAAATAGACAGCACCAGTGAGGCTCCTATCAACAGAAAGGGACAACACTGTACAAAATAAAGCTGGAAGCTTATTCAAAAGAGAGAGTATCGTCATTCTTAATGTACTAACCAGAACCGTCTTCCTGAGGCATCATCAATGCCAGGTTGTACCTTGACCTGGTATAGTTGAAGTCCACATTATATTCCCTTTATTCAGACCTAGCTGCAAAGATCTTCTATTTTGCTAGGCCAGGTCAGAGCGTACATATGACTAGTTCACTGCTATTTTCCAACCTAAACAAGCTCAATGAGGGGTTTTTTTGCTCACTTACTCTGGAGATGGTCAAGGGCATGTTGAAGTCCTTGCCCCCTTGCAGTCGGAAACCCCATGGTCCAGGTCCATTCAGAGTCACGCTGTAAGCCATTTTGTACCTCTTTCACAAGGCAGTAAGGCACTGCAGAACAGAAGGATGGGATAGACAGAGAAAGCATGAAAACACAGAATGAGAAAAGGAAAGAGTTTTACATAACGAAAGCAATTCTCTTTCTGCCTTGCCTGTTCAGTTGTGTTCTGATACCACCTAAGAATAGATGGGAGCTATAATGCAGATGCTGATATCCCAGCTGAGCAGGGCCCATAAAAGGTTTGTAACCAGACACCTACTATGCAAAGACTTCATGACTCAGAGGTCTAATATAGCCTCCAGGGAAGGGGACAGATCTTTCTAGGCTTCTCAAACTCTTCTTCATGCTCAGTTACTTTATGGGTAAAACACATTTTGTAATAAAACAAGCAAACAAAATCCCATGCTAAAATCACAAACATCCAAACCTCTTTACTAAGCTATGAACAACTACATAGTCATTTTTAACTTCTGCTTTAGAACCTATGTTTATTGCATCACGATATAGAACGTACTAACAGCAAGTTCTTTTTACATAGATCTTTTCATATGTAGCAGGAAAGACACCAAAAAAAGTGTTTACCTTCTTTTGAATTGGTTTGTTAAACTGAAAAAAATTATATACTACATGCATTTAGCAACACAAAAACACCCCACAACTTCAAGTTTGGCTCTTGGTTCCATAGCTCTTGCTTTCTCAAGGGAAAATTAAAATTTATTCTCCCTGAATGCAGAAAGAGGTATTATGGGTTATTTCTAATCAGCACTTAATTTCTGTTGCAAAAGCAGTTTCACTACATACCTGCCTCATTATTTCGATACAAGTCTTCTAAAGGCATGACACTTAAGTGGAAGGCTAAGAATACAAATAGCTAGCTAACTGCTTCCTTAATTCATTCCTTGATTTTTCATAGTTTATATTCCAGTTGTTAGGTGTTCCACAAAACTTTATAACCCTTGCTCAGCAACGCTGGATAGCATTTCTGCCTTAGATTGGGAATAGCTAAAACAGAGAACAAGAAGGAAGGGGAGAGCTACAGGTGAAAACAAAAAGCTTCTGCTCTCAGGGTAAAGCTATAAACAAATAACGCTCACCCCTTTAAAGTCATCAACATGTGTAGGACCTTGAGAACCACTCTCCTGTGCCTCCACAGCATCCCTGCCTTTACCCTCCAGATAGAAAGAAATTCCTGTTACATTAAAGTGGAAAAAAAAAAAAAAGCATGGGTCCTACTCCGATAATCGAATCAAAACCACAACCAAAATCACGTAACACGCTAGAGTGAGGTAGCACAGTTTGTGTTGATAATAGGTCACTCTGCCCACACACCTACCTTAAAACATAATAGAAAAACTGATGGTGAAATCACAGAGAGCAAACGCTACCAGGGCCTCAGTCTTTACCTGAGGTGACAGTCAGTACTTTTTCATGAGGCAATATAAGTGTTTGTTTAGTATTCATAGTGGCAGAAAAGCCATTTGTACAAGGGAATAATTAATCCCCTTATAGACACGAGACTAAACCACGTAACCGTATTTTTTAGTCAGAGGTCCAAATTAAACCACAGCAAATCACATGGATTTGAACGAAAGTTACACTAAGCCAGTAGAACTGGCCCAAACCAAAACCAAAGCAAATAGCAAGACACAGCTTGAAAACAAAATGGGTTTCTGATGTCTCAAAAATACCTCTAGGGCACATTTACATTAACAGCATTTGTAAGCTACTCTATAGGAGTCCGGAACCAGTGATGTTCAGATGATGACTTTGAGGGAAGACAAAAGTAAACGGCAGAGTTTTCAGGCCTGCCAGTTTATCTAGTAGGTCTCTTTCTAAACACTGATACTGAATTATATATTTTTTAAAAAAGTCATACGCACACACAAAAGATTGAAGGTAATTCTCATTGCACTATTTCTTTCCTTTTCCTAGGAATTCAGTTATGTTTCTACTGCCCTTTCTTGGCTTCATTTCAAGGGTTCAGGAGTAAGACAAACATAGCATGTCATTGCTTCACTAGTAAAGACAGCATCACAGAAAAAAAGTATTAGAAGAGAGGTTATGTTTTTATGGACTGTGAATTCTGCACAAGTTACCTTCCTATACCTAAATCTTCAGTCATTTGTGTAAAAAAAAAAAACAAAACCAAACCACAAAACGGGGGGGTAGAAGAGGAGAGCAAAACCCAGAACAGAGTAAAACTGCACAGCAAGCTGAACAGAGCTAAGCATTAGCAGAGATGCTGTTTAATCAAACACTATGTGCTTCTATCCTACTTTCACATGTGTAACATGCCATTTGCTTAGCAGTTTAGGACATCTGAAGGACCTGTGAGATCCTTCAGCCTGGGTGGTGTGCTAGGAAACTAGTGTGGTAATCTCATTAGGGGCAATGTCATCTGAATTAAATGTTAAACTGAGGTCACTTGTTCCGTTCAGCACAGCTTGGCACTTTTAAAAAAGAAAGCATAGAGAATATGCCAATGTCCTGGCCAATGTTCCCCTTCAACACAACAGCACCACAGCTCTTTCATGTGTCTGTACTATCACCACCAGGTGCATTTTGAAGGACAAATATTCCACAGTTCTCTTTCTCTAGGCCTCCCTAAGTCCTTTTCCTCCTCTGTTTTCCCTCTGCCTGCCTGGAGAAATCTCTGTGCCAAACAATGAAGTGCAAACAGTAAAGCAGCTCATGCTGTAGTCACAGCTTGCTTTGCTGGGGATGCTCTTAGCATAGGTCTCACTTGTCTTCTACAGACTTTTAACACAATCAGCTTCTAAATAAGGAAGTATTTCAACCCTGCCCTGTTCTCAAAGGTGAGAGACGTGGGTGTTCTCACTGTGTCAAACAACCGGAGCAACACAGGAACTGGATTGGTGCAGCAGATACAGTGCCAGCTGAACGGGTATGGCTACCAGCACAAACCCCAGCAGGCCCTTCTGGGAAACCTAAGGATGAGACAAACTGTGTGTACGTAATAGACAATCCCCTTGTCTTCAGGAGCTTGTGATGTTTAGATTAGTTTTTAGTTGCTTTACGTAACCGCTGTTTAGACTGTTCCAAAAATAATTTTTTGTTTGTTTAAATAACAGTATTTTGTTTCTCTTGGTGTGCCTTCTTCCCTACATTCTCCAGCTATGTCAAAATCCAGGACTTGCTTATAGTTCGTTCTCTTCAGACAGACACTATGCTGAGTCAGATGAGGTCACTGGTGTAAGGAGTGACATTTAAAGAAAAAAAATATTCCAGGAGCAGGGTGACATTTTCTCTACAGATACCGAAACAGAAAACTGTCCAGAGCTCACCAGGTCCCTCGAGAGCTGTCCCCAGCTGACTGACAGGAACAGTTGTGAGGAAGCTGAATGGGTACCATCTCTGCGGGCTCTACAGCAGAGGAGAGTGCTGCCACCTCCAGCAAATCCCTCGGAGCCTGAGCAGAGCCGTCCTTCCAGGACTACATCAGAAATGTTACACTAGCGGAAACAATCCACATATGCTAGGAGACCATGTTGTATTACAGTGAACCGACTTTAGGAAAGCTACAACTGCATGCTTGGGAGTGCATAGCCATTAAGCAAATGAAATAAAACCCACTAGTGTCAATGTTAAATTAAGGTGGAAGGAAACCAGTAATGGAAATTCCAGTTGTTGAAGTTGCTACTACTTCATTAAGCTGGCTACATTATTCATCAGTTATATTTTAGCTGCAGGGGTTGATGCGCTCACAGAAAAGTCTTGAATTACTGTTACTGCAGCAACAAGGTTGTATCATTTGTATCATTAAGCATTTCAGAAGTAGATTGCTTGAGAGTTAGACTTCTGATCTGCAATAGACTGTGCACCTTTCACATATAAAAAGACACATGCAGTCACAGGTTTCAACAACCTTTTATGTCTTTCTTCAGGAAAGTGAAAGACTTGCCCTGCAGCAGAATAAACATAATTTCTTTGATAAAAATCCTCAACAACCTGGATAGACATTCCTTTTAAAGAAAAAAATCAGACAAAAATATTGGCTGCCTATGTTTCAGTCTCCCCCACCTGAGGGAGTGGCAGTATGAGAAGGCAGTATTCAGCTTCATGACAAATGCATTCTTTTTGTCCCACGGATTCCTGCGCTGTCCCCAGTAAGATTATCTATACTCTTTCAGAAGAGCGGAAAGGCAAAGAGCATGGATCAGGAACATGTAAAGACACTACTCACCTAGACGCATGCATGACGAAAACCCAAGCTTTGAACCAGATGTCAGATACAGAGTTTTCCAAAATTTTGAATTAAGCCAATATGAATTATATTCCACATGGAATAATGAGGAAACAACAGCTGTATTTGGGGACTGATCTTCATCGCAATCCACAGGACAAAACAACACATATTTACTTTATATTGGCTAATGAGTGCTAAAGAATTTGAAACTGACACGTTAGAGATGTAAAAGCTTTTTAGCTCTGAATTCCTACCCTGCCAATGTGAAACTGAATATAAAATTACCAAGAGCAAAGATTTTTCCCACAAGTTCAATATTTTTTCCAAAGCAAGACTATTCTACAATGCAAAAGAACTCATTGCCATCTCCTTTCCTTAGCTGCAGAGCTCTGAACTAAGTTGAGCTGCTCCTATTTGTACTTCCATGTTCAGCTTTGTTTCATCCACTTAATCAAAGTCCTTCAGTTCTCACAGAACTTTGTATTTCTGAGTTCCTCTTAGTCCCTTTATCAAGTTGTCCCAAGTCCGGTATTTTGATCTTAAGAAGCTAAATATTCTATGACACTTGGCTTCACCAAATTCTGCTCTGTCGATACCTTTCCAGTAAGTGGTTTGTGGGTCCCAAGAGAACATAGTATTGCCGGGGAGATATGCTAGAGCAATATAATGATGGAATATCTCCCTTCTCTGTAACACAATGACTTCAGAAATGCAGCTCAAACTGTTTTCTGTTTGGCCATTTGCTGCTGCTAGTATCACCTCACTGATTAATCAAATTTGCTGTTTATCATAGAATCATAGAACAGTTTCGATCGGAAGAGACCTTCAAGATCGAGTCCAACCTTTGTCCTAGCTCTATCAACAACACTAAAACATGTCCTAAGTACAACATCTACCCGTCTCTTAAACACCTCCAGGCATGGTGACTCCACCACCTCCCTGGGCAGGCTGTTCCAATGCCTGACAACCCTTTCAGTAAAGAAATTCTTCCTAATATCCAGCCTGAATATCCTCACCTCTAGATCCTTCACCATGACTGCTTTCACCATTACAGGAAAATGACATTCCACACTTTTTTCCCTGCTAGGTGGCCTTTTTTTTTTTTCCCCTGCCATGACCTCTTTTCACTACCACAAAAAAGACTGGGTATACCCCATCGTGTAGTCAGACTTGATCTTTAAAAGATTTGAAGATTTTTGCTAACTATGTTAAACTGGAAACCACACCTGTGGAGAGACAGGTACTGAGGGAAGAGAAGAGGAAAAGATACTTGTCTAGACTGTCTACAAAGACTTTTCTACCCCTATATTACAAAAAGACCTACGTGTATGTTACTAAGTTCTCACCTTACTGGCATTTCAGTCATTGTTTTTAAAGACACTCACTACAGCACATAATACTTAACACTGCTCTGGCATCTACCTTGCCAAGCTATCAAATCTCTTTTTTTTTTTAAGGTAAAGAACACCTAAACATCTGTTGTTGTTACCATGTCCTTTTTTTTACATACGTAGTCCATAGCACTTTGGTTACCAGCTTTAGGTCACAAAATGAGTCAACTGGATTAAAACGCAGGGCTCAGTTTCTAATACAAATGCAAGAAGAGAAGGTTGCAAAATGCATTGCTGTTCTGTTTTTATTGTTCTTCCCCAACTCTGAGCTGAAACCAGGAAAGTTTATAGCAACCCCATGACTACTGTAATGTTTGTCGGGCTGCGGGGGTTCCTAATTGACTGTTTTGGCTTACGGTAGAAAACAGCAAAAGAAAAAAAAACTAAACAAACCCGAACACACACAGAAAACTGGCTAAAGAGGCTATATGCAGATCATTGTCAGCTCCACATAGATCAGGGACTAAGCTATGACATCAATGTCACAGGACCTCTACAGTGTTGGCTTGTCTCCAGAGAGCCTGGGGTTTGGCACAGCCCAATGAACGTATAACAAGGCTTAGAAGAGGGACCCTCTGCTGTCAGTTTGTCCATCGCACAGATTCCTGAAGGATCACTACACTACCCTGATGTAACAGTGTGCCCCTACGCAGATGCCCGTACACACAAGGATGTAAGATCTAATCTCAAATTGAGCAGGCTCCCAAAAATAGATTTCACCTACTCATTTCTGCCTTCCCAGTAAAGGCTTTACTGGGTAACATTTTCCACTAGAAAAACTCCTTAAACCTGCAGGGAAGCTTTTAAAGACAGCAAGTGGCTCCCACTCCACAGTCACTGCTTGCAAGCTGCCTTCGGCTGGCACAACACCTGCGTTTTTCTGCCCGTGAGGCTTCCCGCTGACCTCTTAACCGGAGAGCCCTTGCTGCCCGCTCGCTCCACGCAGCCGCGGGCCGTTGGAGGCTGCGGGACTCGGGCAGCCCCCGCCACCCCCGGCTCTGCTCTGCGTGACACAGCTCAGCTCCTCGCCCTGGCGCCGCTCCTTCCTTCAGCGCCGCGGCGCGACCCACCTTGCCTACTTGCAGTATCTCGGGTGGCGCAACCGGTAACTCTAGGCCGGGCGGGAGCCCACCGCCACCTCCAGCCACGCACCGCTTTACCGCGCCGCAGCCGCGCTGGGGCGTCGGTAGGCGTGGAACGGCCGCTCCGCCGCCGCCGCCGCGCCCCCGAGCGGACCAGCGGGCGGAGATACCAGCCCCCGCAGGAGCTGCAGCTGCCCTCAGCAGGCGGCGCTTGCGGTCACACGCACCCACGAACACACACCCCACAAACACACACACACACCCCCCCCCCGTCCTGGCCGCCGCTCCCCCGCGCCCCGCAGCCAGAGGGCGGCCCCGCAGCCAGGGGCCGAGAGGAGCGGGACAAGCGACGACGCCACCGACACCACCCCCTCCCGAGGCTCCCGTGGCCCTTCCGGGCGCCTCCGCTGCGCGCGGGCGTGGTGTGCCCGCGGCGCCGGTGCCCGGCGGGCGCCTCCAGCGCCGCGCTGAGGAGACTGCCCGCCAGCGGGGCGGTGGCTTCCCCGGGGCCGTCGCGAGGGGGCGCGGGGCGGGCGAGGAGCAGCGTGAGGGGATTTGCCGCCGCGGGCGGTTGTGGAGTGACCGTAAGCCGAGAAACCGTTATCTGCGGTGCCCGAACACTTGTAAAAAAACCCGGCTTTGAAGGGGGATCACCTCTTGGCCTTAGTGGCAGAGGAGGAACGTGACACAAAGCTGTGGGGAGCAGTTCGGCTGAGCGCCGGGGGAGCAGGTATCGCGGGGCGCCGCGCGTTACGCGTCTTGGTGCCCTCATGGCCGCGGCGACGGAAGAAATGGCGGCGGCAGGGAAAAGGGAGGGGGAGGGGGAGGGGGAGGGGGGGTGAGGGGGGGGTGGGGGGGGGGCGGGGCGGGCCTGCGCCCTCCGAAGGGACCCAGAACCTTCTGGAAGGCGGCGCCAGAGGCGGATGCTGCCGCGGCACCGGGCTCCTCGTCTGCCAACGGACCGGAGGAGCAGGTGGGAATTTGGTGTCCTGCCCCAGCTCTGCAGCAGCTCTCAGGCATGTGGTTTAAGGCTTTGGGAGCGTGGAGCCCGCAGCCTCAGCCCCCCGTTGCCCACCGTCGGAACACGTGTCACATCGGTGATTTCCCCGGGCGAAAAGTGGAAGTGGCTTTTTTCCCTCAGTGGTTCACTGGTCTTTATAGGTAATGGTCGTTTTAACTGAGTGGAAAAGTTAAAACGACAGCCCAAGAGGAGACAAAGGGTGTGGAAGACAATTTTCGAGAAAAAATACAGAATAAACAACGTAATTGCCCACCTGAATTTGGGATACTTAGCCGTGTGGTAACTTCATATGATGGCCGAGTTCTATTAAGACCTAAGCTACCCACTACACACATCCCTCTGTTCAGCAGATAATGCTGAATAATGTATTTTTTTATACGGTAAGTTCCCAAAAGTATCTTCCCGAAAGACAGCTGTTTTCTCCGTCCAATGACTGAGCTTTATGAGTTTGTTAAAAAAACCCGCAAAACTGTTCCCAAGCGCTGGAACAGTCGAGCCCGTGCGGTGTCCCGCCTGAGTTGCCTGGGATTTTCACAGGAACGAAAATGCCCGGGGCTGCGCTGAGGTCGGCTCCCCAAGGAGCCCGCCTGCCTTCCCGGGGCGCTGGGAGAGGGCTGGGAGAGCGCGGCAATGTGCCGGGTGGGCGCTGGGAGAGCACGGTCGGTGTGCCGGGGGGGCGATGGGATCACGGCGGTGTGCCGGGGGGGGCGCGATGGAAGCACGGGCGGTTCGCGGCCCCGCGCTCGGGGCGGCCGGCGGGCGGTTCCCCGGCACAGGGGCGGCCCCTCAGCACCAGGGACAGGCGCCTGGCCCCGCGGCGGGCGGGGGGGGGGGGCGGGGCCGCCTCCCCGTGCGCGGGGTCTCGAGTGGCAGCGGGGAACGAAACCTTGAGAATGAGAGTCCGACGGTGCCTCGGTGCCCGACGGTGGACGGGAGTAAATCCAGCAGTGGCATCGCTGAAATCCACAACCACCGTTTCGGATGCTTTTTCAGTGCATCCGAGAATTGTATAGAATTTTATATAATAAAAGCTTAAAAGAATTGCAGTGGAGGTTTACTATTTCTCATCTCATGGAGCCTCAAGTCACTTTACTCCACATGAGCACCATGCCTAAGTGGGCACTTTTGGTCCCGTAGACAGGCCAGCACATCAGGATCTATATTTATGTTTGGCAAAAGTTCATATTCATATGGATTGTGACTTAATGGTGCAGAAACATTCCACTGACAAGTCGGCTTACATCCCCAAAGGAAACATTTTGCATCTTGTCAAATGCCTCAATACTTTACTTTTCATGGAGCATTAAAGTTATCAATAGTTATCCCAAGACAATGTAGTTTATATGAAAGGTTTTTCAGATCTAAGGCAATGTGCAATTAGAGCAGATCAGTTCTACCATGGATTAGAAAAACAAAATCCTTGCAAATTTTTTTTTTTTCCAAAAAAAATCTGACAAAGCAGAAAATAATGGGATGGTTGCTGTTGAAGGGAGAAAACCATACCATAGCATTGTGCAGTCAGTTTTATAGATCACTTACTTTTCAACAGCATATTAGATACCACTTTTTCCAATGTTTGTTCCTAGCTACAATTCTGCATCTCATAGGGAAAAAAGTGATTATGCTGATGGCAGTATATTCAATTTGTCTTTTAATAAAGAAAGCAATTAGGAAATTGATTTTGAAATGGCTGTTTGTGGCTGTTGATGCCTTGAGCTGTGGAAATACCAAAGTATTTTTTTTTATAATTGCTTCTTATTACACAGTTGTCAGAACTATGAACCGTTGCCTGTTAGATTAGTCTTGCGGCAGCAGTGAAATTGTATGGTAAAATGTAAGAAATTTACTGAAATCAATTTATTTAAAATTTGCGTATCTTTATTTACAAATGGTGATGCTAACCAACTCTGATGATGATAGATACTTCTATATGTACCCATTAATGAAAATAAAGGATATTTGCAAGGGGTAACTGTGCAATGAGGTGCTTTTCACATAAGTGATTATTTGATCCTGAAGTTGGTATACAAAAGACCTAAATATCATTTCTTTTTCAGAACTTCAAGAGATTTTTCATTTTCGGCTTTGAATAATGCTTTTACCATGCTGTAAGCCTCTCTCTTGTGCAAGTTCATAGCCTGTTTTCATCAAGGCTATTTGATTCTCTTTAGGAAGATTAGGTGGGAATAAATGAGGACAGAATCTGATTTGACTTTGAGTGGCACATGGCTAGGCACTTCTGTGTGCTCTGTACTAGTTTCATCATATGCTGTATGTACGTGCATTTAAAACCCTCCTCGGACCATCAGTAGTGTGTTTACGGGGTAGGAATTTTGATTGTCAGAGGCTCTTTGCGGTGGGATCTGTGTGAATGAATATCAGAATGAAAATGTGTGCTTTGTTATCCTTGGAGTTAGCTGTAGCTCTTTGTCATCCTTTCAGTTCCTGATCAACTCTGCTGTCTCTTAGAGGACCTCTTTAAATAACAAAAGCTGAAAAATGGCCACAAGTAGTTCCCCTGCAGTTAAGCAAGCCTTGTCAAGTAGCACAATGGGTGACTTAGGCTGGAAAACATGATCTAGATTGAGAGAAATTATGTTTATTTTATTATGAATAGGTTGATGATCTGTTTGATTATTCCATTCTACATGGGATAGAAAAAATCATATTTAGATTTAAGGGCTTATACCTGAACTTTTGCAAGGCCTTTAGCAACCTGATTTTCTAGTCCCTGGTAAACACATCAGCAAGGATGACTGCAAATTGGCCCATGATCCTGTTCTGATAAGTGGCGGATCAGTTTTGCTTCAGAATTTGTTCTTCTTTGAAACAGGGTGGAATCCACTAGCTTTTGTTTTGCTCATTAAGACAGTCAAGGCCAGGGAATTTGAAAGTATGGGAACTCCACCTGCTCAGCACTCTCTAAAAAGGCCTACAAACTTGTTCCCACAAACTTGTGCCTGTCTTTGGGAGGGACAAAATCCTCTGTCCTCTTTTTCTAGCAAGCACTAGTGACAGTATTAAACTTGCATTTTAAATAACATTTCAAAAATACATTGCTGACCTACCAGTGGCCTTGGAATAGTTCTGTGAAACACCTTCAGGATCACCACCACCACTTAGTATGAAAAGCTGAAGGCTGAGACTACTGTGGTCAGGCCATCCTGTGCAAACAATCCTATTTGCTTTCTGGAAAGTAGCTTCCTGGTAGATTTAGCTGTCCATTTTTCTCTATGACTTACTCAGTGTGACTTGCTTTTGACCCATGAGTTTCATTGCAGCCTGGGCAATTTCCTTTCCTGGGAAATTCAGATAGTTCTGTCAAGAGCTGATTCTGGGTTTTCCACAAGTCTTCCTCCCAAGTCCTTTGTCCTTTCTTCTAATCACAGTCTGATCTCCCCAACTGTTGCATTAACTGTTCAGCCTCAGATGAGTCATAGAAAGATTGTTTTCCTCATAAATAAGCCCGTCATTTTTCATAAATTTCTGCAACATGATTTCAGTAGGGTTATGAGGCATTTTAATAAGCTATCTGCACAGTTTCATTACAGTAACTCTAACCTGGAGGTACAGCCATATGGATGGAAATGTAAAAGAATGATTGCTGCCCAACAAGGCTGGCCTCTGCAGCTACTGAAGGGTTCCTCACCAATGATGGTGTTAGGAAAATGAGTGTGTAAATACACTGCAGCACAAGATGTGGACATGCTTTCTCCCAGAATAATGCTTTTGACATTTGATCTCATTCCCTGCCCAGCTGAAGGAGTTACAATTCCAAGTTCAGAAATAAACTAGTGATGAGTGTGGCTTTCTGGGAGCCTCTACTCGATTACAACCCATAACAAGATATTCCCTTTGGCTTTGATGGGCTGTGTAGGTGTAATTTCTCTAGGATGACTTCGATGTGACTGTTCAGACAGGAGTGTTAACTTTTAGAGGAGTGCAGGTGTGAGGTGCATTTGCACTGTCATTTACCCAAACTACACCAGATCCAGTAACTGAGGCCTTTCTGTTTATGATCACCTATTACTTAGCAGTTCTGACTTCCACTGTCCTTCGCACAGGCTGTGTAAGGGGGCAGGAGATTCAGTGGGCTGTGCCTTCTGTCATTAGCGAATGAATGAGCAATTTGCAAAACAATTCATAATTTTCACTTCCGTTTTGATAAAAGGCTGGAAGGAATTTCTTTAAAATTAGGACTATAGATATGTCAAATTAACAGTCTGATTCATGTGGGATTGTAGCTTAATTTCTGGTGTTGGCAAAAAAAGCTGCCAAAGGACTCTAATATTTTGGATCTTCAAAATTAATTTATTTTGCAGAAATTTTACAGGAAGTCATAGGGAAATGTAGCAAGCACAGCTCAGAGGGGAATCCTATTTTTAAAGTGACTCTACTCTGGTAATTTCACCCTTATAAGACAGAGATTCATCATTCCCATTTTTAGCCTTATCTTAGCAGTTTTGCAAAGTTCCTAATGTTGCCCGCAGGCAAGGGCAAACAAACAAGGAAACAGAATGATCAAAGAGTCAAGCACAATAAAACATTGTGAATTGCAACTCTAGAGTTTTGCTCAAACATAAAAAAGAAGGCTGTCCATGTGGTAACCTCCTTGGACTATTCCTGTCATTTCCCTGAGCTGCGTTATTAGCATGACATTCCTAGTACAGGGTAAAAACAGAGTTATGGCAGTAGGTAATTCAAGATGGACTGTCAGCAGGATGAATCCCAGCAAGATAACTTGACTCGTATCGCAGGCTGCTTTCATACTTGGGACCAATCCAGACTCAAAATGTCAGTGTGGACTACACAATATTCACACAATATGTGCTCCCATTTTAGACAGAAGAAAAGCTGGAATTCTCTGTAAGTTTAAACTTGATCTATTTTCAGTTAGTTTGTCTAAATAAATGTTGGCCTATTAATTCTAGCTCACTGTTCAACTGACTAAGTATTCAGTTGTAAATGCATGCTGTTCGTATGAAGGGGAAGGTGAATCTCTTCCCACCTGTTTCACTCGGTATCCCTCTGCATCTCTCAGTTGAAGGCTGGTTAATCTATCATTACATCTTTCTTAAGGCAGGCACTGCTAATCCTCTGTTTGAGTATGGAAAAAAGGTTACAGTTTGCAACCTTTATGCAAAACCTTCCTAATTTTGCCTTGCAGCACTCCAAGAGTAAACGATATGCCCATTTACAGATAAACTTGGGCACTGCAGTAAATTGAATTGTCAAGGTCACAGAGGGCATTAATGCCATAGAGCCAGAACTGATTATATTTGATATCACGGAGTAGTGTCAACTGAGTATCAGTCTTGTTCAGTTTGATTACTTGGTGCCTTGATCTGATGATTTGTTCAGTTGAGCCTCTTGATTTATTGAGACCATTTTAATTGTGACATCTGAAAACTAGGGTAAGCTGAGAAAATTGTGAGCCAGTTGGCTCTTCCAAAAAAGTGCTTAACTCAAGCACCACTTTTCTTTGAGCACTAAAAAATTGTGTGAGCATTAACACATACATTCCCAGAACCTTTAAAAAGAGGTATTTACAAAGAGATATATGACCTCTAGGTTATCCAAATGAAGAAAGACTGCCCAGCTTGCTCACTTTAACAAACCAGAATTGACAAATATTTTGCTCTGCTGCTGCTACATTCACTGCAAAGCAGTAAAGGAGGAGCAAAACGACCCACTCTTTTCTGAGAATTTTTCATTTAACTGTAAATAGAACATGCAAACTGGCTCAGTGGCTCTTCTCATGGTGGCCTACAAGTAATGCTTTGGCCACTTTGTAGTTGCAGTTAAAGAAAATGATGATTTTAAAATAAACTTGGCAACCACTGGAGAATGACTGCTGGTACATGTTCTTAACTACCTCTGTTCAATCACAATAAGTAAAATAAGCAATTTATTATGTAGGTTTGTTGGCAATTTCAGTAATAAAAATTTGCGTAGGGTCAGCCAAGCTTTCCAAATGAGTGTCTGTGGCCTAGGGGAGGACAAGTGGGATAGAAATTCAGGATCGTATTATATGAGTAACCTGATTGAATTGCCCCATGATTAAAGGAATGCACAAGTTAACAAGAGAAGTCAACAGGAATCTCTTATTCCTTATTCCATTTATCTTATTTTGTTCCTCAGCCCTTTCCTTTACATGTTGGATAGCAGTTGTAGAGGGACCGGAATGAAAGTTCCAATGGAATGTGTGCTCTGTGATGAACTTTTTTCTTTTGATGTCTTTCAAATTGAGATCAGGTAAAATGATAACAGTCAAATTATAACTGAAGTAAATTAATTCTGCTGGACAAGTGTGTCTTAAGTAGAACCAAGCCACTAGCTCTTGGAGGGAAGAAACAAAGACAACTGCCTACAAGTTAGTCATATGTTGAAACAGAAATATTATGGTGTCCTCTTGACTTGTCAAATCAACCCCTATTTTGAGTGTGATTTGCACTGAGTTTATAATAGCTGGGACTGTTGCATTAGTACTTAGGCTGGGATTTCCAAAGGGTTTCAGTTGCTGAAGTGTAATTGAATATCCTTTGCACAAGCAGAATCCTTTTCAAATCTCTTTCTCCAGTCCTGAGAGATCCAAAACTGGGGAATAAATACTAGTATTATGAAAGTCTTAAGCAAGTAATCACTAAGACACAAAGTGCTTAGTAGGAGATGTTGCTTTATTGCCATGGGACCTTTTGTTTTGTTTTGTTTTCACATTTTTAACTGACAAATTCAGAACTGATTTGAGATCCTTGTGAAGTGGTTTAACTGCCATGGTTTTCTGGTCAGAGAATCCTCCTTAAATAATGGATGAGAAATTACATCTTTCTGAAACTCAGCTTCCATCAGGATCCACCTCATGTGGCAGAATCATTATGCTCTAAGTCCTTACTGGTATCCATGCCATTCCTACCTGTATGGCTGTTCTGGTAAGGCATGTGGCCCTGGCCATCTTTTGGCAAAAGAAATACACTGATCTCATCTAAACCCAAAATCCTAGGCTTCCCAGGAATGGCTTCTAATGATGTTGGACAGTCAGCTGTGGTTTTTGAGAACTCCTGCAGTAATTTTATTTTTAAAAGCTGGAATTCAGGCAGCTCACGCTATTGCCATGTTCATGAGCTGCTCTAATGAGCAATTGCCTTTGTGCTGTGACCCAGTAAAAATGGAGCAGGTGCAGCTGTGATGGGGATTCTTTCTATTTCAGGAAACGGCACAATAAAGGGAAGCTGCAAGATGCAGCTCTCTAACACATGCTTTGGCCTCTTTAGCCCTGTCTCTGAAATCACTATGGTATGGCTCCTACACATGAGAAAAAAATCAAGGAGGGTTGAGTCAGTGAAAGCAAGGAAAAATCTGACACAAGATGGTAACTCTTAAGTTCCTTTTCTCATAGTAGCCCCCAATGGGAAAGAGAAGAGGCGTGTCTTGTGTGAAGTTACTGTGTTTTGCAACACTTCAGGATCCCCTAACTTATTTACAATCACTTTATTTTGATGCAGTGCTAATGGGTATCCTGAATTGTGTTTTCTTTTTTGCTTCCTTTGGCCGTCCTCTACTGTAACAATTTGGGGTAAAGCAAGAATTAAAGTGGGTGTAATTTATTGAAATGGAGTTTCATGAGCTGTTTCACAGAGTTTTCATGGTTTTAATTCCTTCAGTCAAAATAAATGGTCTCTGCAGTGCCCAAAGAGAAGTTTTTACTGCATGAAATTTATTTCTCGTCTGACTGAACATAATGATCCAGGACCTGAAAGATTGGTGTGGGTTTTTTCTTTTTCAGAGGAATGATTTTCAGAAGGAATCTATGCAGTGAATATGACCAACCACTGAGATGCCTGATGCTACTACCTCAACTCGGTCCTTCATCAGATTAAGTTCTCTTCTTCACTGAGAAGCAGAAAGTGAGTTTTGACCAGTGCATCTGGAAAACAGCACTTGGAATAAGATGTATCAATACACACTAAGGGTTCTGCCATGTACTTCTGTTACTCAGAGACTTCAGCTGAGGACAGCAGCATCAAAAGAATTGGTATTTTTATATAACAGTTGGAAGATTATTATAAATGCAGACCCCATCTGTTTACACACTAAGGTGGAAGGATACATGGTTTCTTTAAAAATGAGGAGGGGGCTGTGTCTCATTATTGCTGGCTTTGGCACCTGAGGGCATTTGAGGCTGCTTGGAAAGGGGTACTAGAAGTGTGAATTAGTGAGAACTAGAAGAATATGGTGATTCTGCTGGCAGGGCTTGAAAGCTGGACTGCTCCAGGAATGTCTCTGGGGGTGAGTGACAAGGAATGCTTGACCTCAGGATCTGACTGGTAGAACGAACCTGAGACCTGGGCTTAAGGGCATTCAGAAGATGAGGGTTACAAAGAGAAGTGAGATGAAAAACAGCTATTTCATGCCAGGTCCTTGGAAAGGGTAAGCAAAGACTTGCCCTCTGGCCACTCATTGCTGGGAGTAGGTAGGGAAAATAAGAAGAATCTCTAGGAGCTGTGGGCAGAGCTGAGCAAGCTCTCTGCAGTCTGCACAACGGAAAGAAGGTGAGCAGTAGCATTGGGAAAGAACTTCTAAATTCAGATCTGGAAGTTTTGGTTAACAAAGAGGAAAACAATTCTTCTTGGTTTGTTTTTAAACCTGTTTTTCTTATTTTCCTCTTTTTTTTAAATGAACTTGCATATCATGTTTAATATAGACAAATAAGGGGAGAGGTATTACCCAAAACATTGAGGTATATGCTCCAGGCACTAGAAAAGCTTCTATTAGTTTTTAAGAATATAGTCTTATTCTTTCCTTCGTTCCTTCCTTCTATGACTGAGCCTCGCTGTATTCTTAACACTTGTTGGAGTTCAAACTTTGATGAATTGCCCTACTTTATATCCTTTGACACTAATGGAGCTCTTTTGTGCATCAAAGTAGAAGTTGGCCTTGAAAATGGGAGCTCGTGGCTGGACAGGACAGAAACAACTGTCTGCTGTTCAGAGCAGGGTGCACTACACAGTTTTCTCTGATTTTCGTTCTAGGCAGTATCCAGGAAAGCTTGTGAAAATCTTGATGGTTTGATTTTGTAATGCTTCATCCTGTTAATTTTGCCCTTGTTTCCTGGATGACACTGCTGGCCAATGACTCCTTTCTTCCACTGACAATTTTTGCCCCATTAATAAAGCAGAAAACAGTAAAAAATACTCAACTGTTTGCCTTTGTTGACTTCAAGGGACAAACCTTACCTATGAAGTCTTGGCCCTCTTTCAAGGATTCCTCTCTTAAATCATCTCCTGTTAATTGGTTGTTTCTCCCCATAGATCTGTTTCAGCACCTTCGCCACAGATGGTCTTCCTTTTTGTTTATGTACCATAGAGCAAAATTTGATCCAGTAATTTTTAATATTCAGCTTCGTCAAGGGGATACATTATTACATATCAGGCTCTTTGAGCAAAGAATGTGCACAGTTGCATGATACATATTTTTATTAGTTACATTTTATCATTAAAATTATTGATTCTACTTGACTCATGTTACAAAGTAAAATATATGTGTAAATGATAACTCAAAGCAGTGTGGTGGGTGTCTGCAAATTATTTCTGTTGAGAAAATGAATTACTATGCATCCCCTGTCCACTTTAGTTACAGTCTCTGACTTCCATATATAATAGTATAGTTTAGACTTTTTGATAATCGTACCATCAAGGAAGAAAATGGGAACAGTGGAAAAAAGAAATTGTATTTCCAGTTGTGAATCTTGGAATGAACTGCAAAAGCTAGTTGAGAGTAGTCTCATGATGATGAAGAGCGTATTATCTCTGTTTTACAGGTAGAAATACTGAGATATGAGAAGATTAAGTAATTTTCCCAAGGTCACGCAGAAAAACCATGGAAAAACGCAAAAATAGAATCATGAACTTCTGATTCCAACTTTTGTGCATTTTTGCAGGACTGTCCTTCCTCCTCTTTGTAAGGATTTGCTATGCCAAAGTGCCCACTGCTTTCTACATCAAATCACAGTAGGCCTGATAACAATACAGTTTGCAGCCCAGATTATCTGTCAATAATAACCTTGGCTTTAAAAAATATGAAACTTAGGAGATTTATTAATGTACAGTTTCATGGATTTAGCAGCAAATACTAGACTGGAAAATTACTTTAAAAATTCAGTAACTTTCAGTACTGACCTAACATACTTTTAAATCCTTCAGTTGTGTGTCTTGAGAGGTTGTGTAAGTGTTGATGCACATGATTAACTGTAGGCATCTGCAAAACTTTATAAAAATCAAATATACAAATACAAAGGATGCTTCTGGGAATGTATAGTACATTTTTAAAGCACTGGGGCTTTTGAAGGAAGTGCTGTTAAATTAGAGGTACATTCACTTTCTGTATGACCCTTCAGGCATGTCACTGTGTGGAAGGGTATGGATTTTCCATTCTATTTTTCCAGTCAGTGGAAAACATGTAGCAGTTGTCAGTATGCCCGTAAGTGTCCCACGGCCTATTCAGGCAATGTCCTTTATGAGACTTTACATGGGAGAGCTTGTGCTGTCCAATGATGTGGTCTCAGATTTTTGTGTCTGTTTCTGAACCATCTCCTTGTGCACTTGTGCAAGTCACAGTGAAGTCTAAATGTTGAGGGAAATTAATAGTGGCTTTGTTTTTACATTGGGGTTAAAACATCGTTCACAAAAGTTCCCCTTAGCAACTTTTTACGTATGTGTCATACATTTTTTTAGTGGCTGAAGCCAGTTATTCATAATAAGGTAGAATGCTGAAGTTGGTTGATAATACTGAGAGCAGATTCTTTGTAGGGAGAGAGAAACACAAATTCATCTAATGCAACATGTACTGCGACTGCGCCATCATAAAATTTCCCATTCCTAATGTAGGAGATAACTATCTCCAGGATAAACTATAATGTTAGAAAATCTCATACAACTTAATAAAAGAAAACACCAAACAATAATGGACTAAGAGGCACATATGATGAGCTTTACTTTCAGGTTATTTCTGTGTTTGTGTGCTGAGACAGCTTAACCTGAGCTGCAGCTCACTCTGCTCTATAGAATACTAAGGCTTGACTCGAGCCTCATGAAGTTAAAATGGGTGTTTTTACAAATTCTAATTATCTTTCAAGTTGCAGTCATCATCAGAAGACCTACTTAGGCCATTTTTGCTGTGAATTCCTGTGCTTCTGAGCCATAGATCTCATGGATTATGTAACGTAGTAGTCCAAATGAAAGTGGGTTTTAAAAAGGGTCTCACACATAAAGTCTCCTTGGCAAGCATTGATTAAAACTTTCCTGAAAGTGATCAAAAAAATCTTTGGTACTAAATCTGCATCAATACTGCTGTTTGTGTAAGTTTAAAAATAAAAATAAAATAAATTTAAAAAAAAAAAAAAACAAAACAGAAAGCAAGGGAGGAAAAGTTCACTGTAAAGAGGGATGAATCCCTTTGCATACTTCCCAGGCACTGGTCCTACTGTTTACCCCAAGTTTCAGGTGAATCTTAATCTTGAGAGCCCATTTCATTGCCAAAAAGTGTTTGTAGGTAATATGTGATCCAATCACCGCAAGGCCAGCTTTGTAGCCTAATATCACGAGATCCTGGCAGTGATACACAGTGAGGTGATAGCAGTGTTTGGAAAATGTACTAGCATTTTCCTACACTGCCATGACTCTTGCAGCATTTGCTTTACTCTGTGAGCCAGGTACATAGAATTCCTGTGCTGTGTCTCCAACAGAACCCTGCTGCTGCCAGGGCTGCTGTAACTGAAAGAAGTATTTTCCTACCAAAATAAAAAAAATTCTTCTCTACTGCTGTTTGTGCTTCGTATTAGACTGTTAAGGCTAGATTTGCTCTAGAGGAACTTTTGCACTGATGATCTACTCAGTCTACTGTCCTTAGAAGGGATGTAAATAGGACAACTTATAAATCTTGACAACTATGAACTTTGCACAGATTTGAAAATGAGAATTTAGGCTATAAATTCAATGGGGTAAGGAAGGTATAGTCATCTTTTTGTTCTACATGAAACATACAGTGTATGGGATTGTGGCTCATGTCTAGGGTTGCTAGGAATGACAGTACTAATTTATTTCTTTGGTTTAAGACTGCTTTTATATAAACCTATTTATAACATGGGACTCCTCACATTCCTGTGACATTAACAACTGCACAAGTGTTTGAACTGAGATACCTGTTGCTCAGCCACTGAAATACCATTGTCGGATACTAACATTGCAGATAAAGGCCCTCTCTCAATAGAGCCCTGTGGAAATAGTGATTTCAGAAGCAGAGACAGACAGATGGCATGTCAGAGTTACTGAGATGATAATATCTTCCACTGAGGGATCAGAGGAGGAGCAGCACTCCTTGGAATGGCTGAAGTAAAAAATGGCACCAGGCACACAGGAATATGGGAACACATGCGACTTACCCATGTTATGCTCTGAAGAGCTGTAGAAACACCCAGGAAAGCGTTGGAGGTGCCTTTGTTGTTTTCTGAATGTCAAGCTTCCTGTTAGTTTTGCATATGACTTCAAGAAAAATACTTTTTCTGCTCTTACTACCTGAGAATGTGTGAAAATTTACTCAATGTCACATGCTATGATGACACTTTTTAGTCTAGTGGTGGATGAAAAACAGTTTCCAAAAGTATGGAAAATGAGGCTGTAACTGCAAAACATAGGTGCGAAGATCCCTGCAGAATGTAAAAATTGGAAAGATTGGCAACTTGTGAGTGCTGCCTTATGCAGTACTCCAATCTTGGCTTGCAACAGCCTTTTATCACACTGGCTCTTGGCACCTTCTTTGCTGGACCACCAATAGTGACCAATTGCTCAGCAGTTTTGCAGAATTGCTTGGGTCATCAGACAAACATTTTCACTTGTGACCCAGGTGCATTTGAGCTCAAGGTGGTGAAGAGCTTGTCTGTTAACTTACAACACTGTGCGCTATTGCCTTTGGCAGCAAGCTGCTCTGTGAACAGCTGCTGTAGTACAAAAGGCCAAAGGGAAGCGCCTCAGTTTTGCCTTAGTCCTTTCACACCTCCAAGTCACTGGAACATACCCAAGTGCATGGTAAACTACAGGCGGTCTCTCCAGTGCAGAACAGGCTGTACAGTTGACTTTAACTGAAACATGAATCATCTCAGTTCTAAATTATTTTAATCTAATCAGTCATCTGTGTTAAAGGGTGTAAAGAGACAGCAAAGCGGAAAGAATGACTGCCAAGTAGAGGGTACATGACACAAATAAAGCTGCTAAAATGAGATGAAATATGAACTAATAATGATTTATTCTGAATGCCACTGGGGTTACAGTGTGAATCACTTGGAGAGATATTCAGGTGAAATTAATTTTGTAGGCTTTCCCCTGAATGATTTTTATAGTCTCAGTAGAGGTGAAAGGAAGGCAAAGATGTTAGTTACACAGGGAGTACGCACAAGAGTTTTGAGGTGCTCCCAAACAAATTCTCCTAATTAATATATGCTTTTCAAGCCTCTTGTAAGTAGAGGAGCACGAACAGCTGTAGTTCTTTTTATAGATAGAAACTAATCTCTAGTACATGTTGGAGTTGAGGGATATAGAGAACAACATGCTGTGGATTTGTAAGGCTTTTCTAGCCATGGAAGCATTCTTTTTATACCCTCTAAAAGTGGAAGGGAATGCAGAAGAGTATAGTCTTCAACAATACTACTCTTGAACAAAATCATGACAAGAGCAAAGGGTCTAGTTCTTAATGACACATACCATGCACTTCTTATTAACACATGAAGCAGCATGTGTGAGTTTTGACCTATTTTCTTGGCAGGTTCAGCCTTTTATATGAAATGGGCTGTACTCACTAGCATTTCTTCCCCGTTTTCACTAGTGTGAATGGCCTTCAATGCAAAGGAGGGGAAGAATTACATACTTTGTGTTTTTAAATACCTTTAAAAGCCCAAGCAACGAGTCATAATAAAATTCCTTAGACTTGATGAGTATCTTTGAACACTTCCTGTTTGAAGATGGTATGTTTTTTCTCTTCTTTCTCCTTATTGCTACCTGAATATATTATCAGTTTAATGTTGTCCTCTGCCTGGAGACAATATCCGGTTGTGGTAGGTGAAGGGAGGAACTGTAATAGCGTCTTTACATCTCTAATGCTGTATGATTTTGTTTACGTAAAAACATCCTGGATTTTGAACAGTTTGTTTCTTTTGGCAGTTTATTACCAGCCTGAATGGCCCACTTTTTTATGATCTATCATGCAGCTGCTGCAGAAGTCATTATCACCTGTTTTTAGTTTTGGTAACCTTCCTTTTAATAAACCTCAGTTTGAAGTAAGTTTCCAAAAGTTTGCTCCAAAACAATGCCCCAGATCTTCTGGAACCCACTGATTACCTTTTTTCCCCTCAGAGAAGTAAGCTGGTTACATTTTATTTTATTTTATGGCTTCTTCTGATGTGACATAAGGAAGAACTAGTTCACTTAGGACAAAATGACTTGCTGGGTTCCCACCATTATTGCAACCAAAGGGAGAACTACCAGAGGGTCCATGGGGAAGAAATGTTTCAATAGCTTTTTGTGCCCTATGCTTTTGGGCTCAGAAGGTATATATATCTGCACTGTGGACTCTCTATACCTCGTAATTCTTGTGATGTAGTCTGCTGTGGATTGCAAATGAATGTTGTCTGTTTATTCTCATGTGCTAGAAGAAGCACCAGGGGAAAAGCTGAAAATCACAATTTCATATAACTCTTTTCCTTTTCTTTTAGGGGAAATAAATTCAATCTCATGGATTTAGTCACTGTGGAAAAAACCCCTCAGCTGTAAGAATGCTGCTGTTTAGAGAAGGGAAAAAATGAAATGCTAAAGTGGGGATGGTGTGTATTCCACACATCTCTAGAACAACTATTTTTTGAGAACTTCTCCTCCCAAGATTTACTTTAGAAAAGCACATCTAAAGGTAAACCACTTCGAAGTATTAGAAGGCAGATGTATTGACTTAGACAAGACATTTCAGTACAAACATTGCTTTGAATTCTGCATTCCTCTCATGAAACCTGCTAAAGGAAGGTTGGAAGGAGTTTCCTGATACTTCCCTATAGCTCTGGGGAGGGAGGTTAGCTAAGAGTGGGTTAAACTGCTCTTTTAAGTGAAAGCTAAGAATAGAAAGGACCATATCCTCTAAAAAGAAGCTAAGTGTGGAAAGGACCATAGCCTCATCCTCACTGTTATTCCTTTCTCTTCCTCCAGAATCTAAGATATTAAAATAAAGAACTGAAACTTCAAATTACTGCTCAAGTGCATTGCCTTTCAATTGGATTGTAGAAGAAAGTGGGGGGAAATGTGTTGTTAATGAGAGAAGGGAATACTGACTATGTGATTAAGTTTTCATTTGGTTGAGGAACTTCACAGTAATGAAGAAACTATCTTCATGAAGTAATAAATGTTTTTCCCCAAATCTCTCAGCTTTACCTCTGTAATAGCTTTGAAGTTAAACTAAACAAAGTGAACAAAGGCCAGTTTTGGATCTCATACTTTGCTTTCCTCTCAAGTTAATCCCAGGAGCCTTGTAGGTACGGCCCATGCAGTGGTGGAATATACCTGAGCAGAGTAAAATCTAGGTGAAAGAAATTGTTTCATAAGCTGCATAAAGAAGAAATAATAAAATTACAGTGTGACTTAGATCAAGAAGTAAACCACTGGAGGGAGTTTTGATGCTGAAAAGCTTACTCCTCTTGCTTTTATTCTTTGCTTGTCTTGTGTGTTTGTAGGAGCATTTCACAACAATGTAGGAAGGTATTCTGGATTCAGCTGGTCCATAGTTGTATTGGCTAAGGTGACATTTTGGCTTGCACCACCCACTCAGCTATTGGACTTCTTGTTCTGCTTGTGGCTGTTGATCTTAGGGCACAGGAAACCAGAGTTGTACCTAGAAGGCAGCTCTACCCCTTGGACATTGCTGTATGTTATTGTAATGCTGGGTATCTGGGCTGCAGATGGTCCATGATGAGACTCTCCTTTTCTTTGTCCAATACCGTTCAGGCTCTCACCTCTCTAAATGATGCAAGGATTTAAAAGAAATGGAAAACAGAAACATCTACAAGGAGATCAGGTTGTATCATCTATGAAAAAGTAGCATGTATTTAGATAAGCACTTTGCCGATGCCCATGACTAGCTCAAAACCAAACTTAAAGGATGGAGGAAAAAGTAGATCTGAACATTTTTTTAGTATTTCATTAATAACTTATAAGAATAAACCTGTTAAGTTAATATAGTAAAGCACAGACTTTACGTTTGCTACTTAGAGCTGGTCTACTTTGATGAAAAACCAGGCTAATGACAGCACATTCAACTATGAACAAAAGTGCTGTGAATATGCTCAGACAGTCAATGAATTCAATCAAGTAAGGAGTCCCACCATACAGAGGGACTGTTTAGGTTCATTGGGGCAAGAGATGATGTAAAAGGTAGTGGTAACAGCATGGATAGTTTGAAGAAGGAAGCAAACTAGAGAATGAAGTGAAAAGAGGAATTGAGGGAAAGATTAATTAGCATTTTTTTACAATAGCAATGTTAGCTGTCACTTGCCCAGGACCAAAAAGCGAGAGTGTTAGGATGAGCGTAGCAATAGCTCATGAGGATCACTGCTAACAATAAAGACATAGTTTAAGATGTTTATATTGCATTTGGGTTGATACTTCAAAGATAAAACTGGCTTGTTTCCATCTGTCAACTCTTTTCTCTCATTTCCTTGTCTATTAAGAATTAAGGCAAGTTGACTCACTTGCGGCAGATGTCAAAAAAATTTTATCAGTATGCTGTATCTTTGTTACGTGGAAGAAGAAACAGACAGTAGCACAACATCTTACTGAATAGGTGATGCGGCATGTTTTGGAAACTTTCCTTGATTTCCTCTAAGTTGCATTTTTTAGATGTTTGCTGCTACCCAAAACAGAGAACATAAATAGTTAACAATGTCACTTTGTACAGCAGTACTTGCCACAAGGCTATGGCTGTCTTAAAGGTACGGCCATCAGAACGGCTGTCTCAGCTTACTATGTATATTATTCACATAAAGATAAACAAAATTAATGCTTCCATGCTCCACTAAGGAAATCACAGACCTCGTCAGGGGACCTACTGAATTCAAGATTCAAGTTCCTTGAAGAAGCTGGACTTAAGGAGAACCTTGTAGTGCATAGTTTCAGCAATGATCTACCCTTGTGGTCATGTTTTCTATATACTGCTGGGAGTATCGTGTGATTTTTACATCTCAAAAGATAATATAATTTGTGCTCAGAGACTGGGATTGTTATTAGTTTTTGTTCCCTCAGTTAGTAAGATGCATGCCAAATATTAAAATAATAATTCTTACAGTAGGCGTAGCAGTGTACTCTATGGCCTTCAGTTCCACCATGGATATGTCATCAGCATCTACAGCTGTCTGAAGAATGAACACAGATAAGAAAGACATAAATGACATATAGATATGTCACAATATTTTATGTATGTGAAATGCAAAGTATTGGAAAAATAAAAAAAAAAAAGGGGACAGCAGAGGACTGATTGTAGTAGTAGTGATATGCTAAAGATAGCCTTGGGTTTTACCTGTCACCATATGTGTTAGTTTGATAGCAAATGGTGAGACAACAGAAAGATTGACCAAGTAATTTGGACAGTGAAATACAAATATTACTGAACGCACACTTAAAACCAAACACAAGACAATGTACTATTCCCGTGCTAAGTTCAATAAAACAGCACCGTTGCTTGGCAAAAATGCAACAAAGACAGCTGAATAATGAACCAGGGTGGAAATAAAAAGCTGATGACCTTTTACAGCCTCTAAGTCATTACTCATTTTGTTAACTCATAGGTTATTCCCATCTACTTGGCAGGAAGCTTCATGATTAATTATGGTGAAATGTGCAGATTTTTTAACCTACCAGTTGTCAGAGAATTTAGATATTATGCAGTGTATTACCTTCTCACAAATCCCAGAGTCCTGGCTCTTCAATTTAGGTTTGGCTCTTATGTCACTAGTTTGAGTTGTGTCTTTACCCGTTTCATAAGAAATCTGTCTTCTAGCAAGTCTGGAGAACATACTGGGGGTTTCAGTTTCTGTGTCAGTACAGCCCTAAAATTAATACAGCAAAAATATAATCACTCTGGGTTCCTTAGACTTCCATCCAACTTGCCCCATGAGAATCAGTTTTACCTAGACAGAAATTGTAAGAGACAGATGTTATATAAAAGACATTTCACAAAAGTTATGCCGCATATGACTTCATAAAATCTTTGTTTATAAGAGGTACAAACAAAACTATCAAGTCTATTCAGTCTAAAATTCAGCTTTTTTTTTTTTTTTTTTTTTTTAACCTCCACAGGATGCAGTGCAAAATTTCAAACAAAATAGTGTTTTGTTACTGTCTATTGTTGAAACTTCTCTGATGTACCTCGTAGCTCTGAGGAGACAGTGTTTCCATAGTAGTACCCAATTAGGAAGCACAGGTCTTTGGAGCAATTAGGGCCAAAGTTTCCAAAGTGGCTTGGGTGGAAGCAGAAATAAATACAAGGAAATGTCTGGGGTCTGCAGAATCAGTGATTTAGAAACATTTTGTTTCGTGAAGTAACACTGATTTTATAAACTTTGTTCTGATTAATGGGAAAACGAAAAATTAAAAAAAAACCCAACCCACCAGAGTTTTCTAGAAGTCAAAAATTCTGTTCCTTTTCCTCACTCTGTCAGCCTTTTTGCTACAATGATGAAGAATCACAATGAAACAGCTAATGGGGTTGTGATGAGCAGCTCACAGCAAACCAGCCTATTTTCTGTTTGACAGTGTAACTTGCCTTAAAATAGGGAAACATAACAGTGTGATATAAATTTTTTCCATGCAGCACGGGTTTTTCATAAGCAATGTGTGTGCTTTGGATGTAGCTTCCATCAGATGAGAGTATATAATTGCTTGAAAATACTCAAAGCAATTATTGATACTTTCAATATTTGATACTTTCAAATTATTGGTAGTTTGATAAACTTTCCACAGGAAAGAAAATAAAAATTAGTGTAGAAAAACGTGAACTTTGATGGAACTGGAGAGATTGGCCTGATGAGTCTGTTACTATTAAGAGAGAATCCCAATTGGTGTTGCTATACCAGAATTTTGATGCATAACAAATTGGTTGCTCTAAGGAGGATCAGGATCATTTTTTTTTCTGTGTAACTATGAGGAAGGATAAGGGGAATACAGAAGAAGGGGAATGAAAAAATAATTTATTTTGGAATAGTGACAATAATGATTTTATTATCAAAAGCAGCTTTCTAACTATTGGGGAAGCAATGATGAACTGCATCTACAGGGTGTCGTGTCTCCAGACTGAAATGTCTCCATGGAAGATTTTTTAGAAAAGCTTAACAAAACATCTAGGAGAACAATCTAAATATATGTTTTCCTGCTGAAGCACAAGAGGTTAGGCTAGGCTATTTTCTGGATCCCAACATTATAAAAAATGTGTATTGTGCTTCCCATTCTATGCATAGGGTGTATTAGTGCTTACAGTCCCATTTGATTGAATTTTAAAATGGAAGCAACTTTATTTTCTGAGCATCTGTTCTGGAGATTGGCTTGTTTTCATTGCAAGGAACTGGGCGGAAATTGTTTCTTTAGTTTTTTCCAAGGTGCAGAATATCTTTGCATCCACAGGAGTACAAAAAAATTGCATAAAGATAATTTATTGGCTTACAGTTTGGTGACCAGCCTTGACATAAAATATATGGCAGCATATGTACTGCCTTTTTTGCATTATGAGTTTGTCTAGAAATGTTATAGCTTAACTGAGCCACATATGGTGCAAAAAACCCCAAAATAAATTATCAGCGAGCATCAAAGCAATTTTATTCATTTGTTTTAAACGTGAGCCCTTCTCTCTGCTCTGTACTTCAGCTAAACTGATATTACTTACTAATAAATCAGGGTATTCTATGGTCAGATGAAATAGTTTAGGGAAACATACATTGTCAGAAAATCCTGACTCTATCATTGTTCTGAACAAAATCCAGACGTACTCAAGGCTTATAGAAAATTCCAGACTGAAGCATGCCAATTGCTTGGAATTTTTTATGTTGGGTAATTTTCGTTTTCTCTTCCACTGTTTTACGTTGAGTATTAAGAGGTCCTTTCCTGAGCAAAAAGAATTGTTGAATTGTTTGTATGGTTCCCCTTCTCCAGCACTAGTAGTAGTACAAGAACCCAGAGTGTCACTGAAGTGGTGTGTTGGGTTTCTTTAAGCATCAGGATTCACAGTCTTAAGAGATGCAGTATAAAAATGCTCCTTTTATTATTAGCCAGTTTTAAAACCTTCCATCTGAATGGTGGCTGATAGCCAGAAGAATTTCATTTTGATTGGACCAGGAAGTCAAAATATAGAGTGCAAAGAAATTGTGTAAAAAAACAACTGTCAGAATTCAGCACTTGGCTGGATTAGATACAATTATTTCATTGACTATGAAAAAGAATAACCAAGAAAATTATGGCTTTTCATGTATTTGGAAATTTCATTTGTAACAATTGCAATGAAATAACTGCTGTGCTTTGTTAGTTAGTAACGTGACTTTGGGTTGCAAGAAAGAGCCTAGGATGCCAAATATTTGCCGTTTTCAGCTGTTGTGCAAAACATTTGGTTTCACTTGGACTGGCAGCAGCAAGCTGTTGAGGTCTTCTGTGAGTGATGGATTTACTGATTTGTCTAAATCTGATTATTAATGTGTTTCTAAATACATCCCACTTCACTTTCAGAAAGCATATCTGTTTTGTTACAACCTTGCTTTCACTACAGAATTATTTAGTGACTAGCGGTTTCTTTTTTGTGTGTGTCCAGACTCCAAATCTGTGGTCAGACAAGTACATCCTAGAAGTATGATCAGACTTTCAAGGGTCCTCTGACTCCAAGCTTCCCTTACTTTCTAAAATTCCTGTAGTTCCATCTTTCCACGCTTCCTTCAGTGTCGCCAACCATCAAGAATACAAAGATTTACATTCTGCTTTTACACTTCGGCCTTCTGTCTTTTATTTCACCTTGTAATGCATTTCATCTAAAGAATCTACCACTTTGAAGGACTCTATATGAAAATGGATTACTTTGCAAGTAAAATGGGTGTATAGGAAGTGTCTCCCTTACTGATTGACTGTCAGAGAGAGAAGACAGTCGCCTTTTTCCTTTTTGCAGCACACTTATCTCAGAAGACTGGCTGGTTACAGTCGCTCGTCGGGAGGAGGGATAACTGCTGAAAGATCGTGAGTCTTTAGGAGACACTCTCAGCAGGGATCCAAGGCAAGGAACATGTGTGGCAATGGCTGTTCTAATGGATGAGAGGAAGAACCAGTCAGATTTTTTCTGTTAGCACAAAAGTCATCATAAACAATGCATTTATTCAGGTAGATGAACTAATGCTGCATGGACTGGAAAATTACTGGGTATGAAAAAAGTTTTCCAGATATCCAGTATCTCATATACAATCATCCTACAAGATCACTTATTCACATTGTTCTGCAGAAATCAAATTTATTGCTTGGCAGGGATAAGGACATTAAAATATAACTCTTCAAACTGAAGGGAGCTATTAAAATGATGTTTTATCTGCTTTCAGCTTAATCAGGGTAAAAATAAAATTCTGTCCCTTTAAACCGAACCTCATAGAAGTACCACATAATGAATTATTTTAATCTTCCCCTAAGCAGCTATTCTAGCTTCCTCTTACATATCTGTTTGCTGGCTATCTGTACAAAATGTGCAGTTCTGTTACAGTATTTCTTTCCTCATATGCAGCGTAAGGAAACTCTTTCATCTACCTTTCCTTTTCCTTCCAGCCTTCCCCACTTAGATGTTCATGCCCACCTCTTCTCTATCCAGTTCCCCAGTAGGTCTTTGTAAAGGGTGAAACAACAGCATATATATGGCTTTACTGCTATCCGTCAGATTTCACAGCCTGCACCTGAACCTGCTATGGTAATGACCTTAGATGTTACAACTCAGAAGAAATACTATCTGAAATATGAAAGCTTAAAGAAAGGTGGAGAGGACACACAAAATAGGGAAGAGGGGGACTGACTTACTAAATTGCATCTCTTACTGGCCTAGTTAATGTAATAAACTATTTGCAACACTGACAAATGTCTGCATCTCTCATGAAGATAGTTAAGTTTACAGTGCTTTCCTTGAGGTGGGTGTGTCTCTTATCATGTAATCTGTAGGTACAGATCGATATCCATAAACACCTCTAGCTCCCATCTGCATAGTAATTTGTTCCAAATACAAATTCCACTGACATTTATATGGCATTAAGAAGTTTTCTTGGAGAGGGCAAAGCTGTCTTTCAGAAGTAAAATGAGCAGGTGAAGCAGAGTTCAGGTGCTACTCCTAAAAATGGGAAAGTAACTGTCTGATTTGCTTTGCTATATTGAACATAGCTTATAAGAGTAAACTTACCTGTATTTGGGGTGAGTGATGGCATAAATGATGGGGTTATGGATGACAGAAGCTTTGGCAATCACAGCTGGTATGGAGTTCATGAAGGGTGTTAGGACGTGGGAATACCTAGAGTAATGCAAATGCATTATATATTTAGTATTGAGTTCTGTGTAGTCTATGCAGTTATACACTGACAGGACAATGCTTTATTAGTGTTCCAGAGGGAGTAAAAGGGGGTGTTCTGAACCCAAACAGTGAGAGAACAATTTTTACATCCTTTGCCAGTAAAGATCAACACCAGCCTAACTGCATTTCTGACAGACATTATTTTCTTGGGGCTTCTCTTGCAGAACTTCACTGCTAGGACTCAGGATGGTGGTAATTCCCGTGTGTTTACCCTAGGGACAAAGTCAGCCTTCAATAAGTGAATGTGCATTTATCAGAGTATCTCTCTGTTCCAAACTCAGCAGATATACTTGCTGAGTCATATGTCGCTAAACAGGTGTGCAGAATGAGGCATTACAGGGAAATATAACTAATAAATCTATTTTCCTGTTCAAACTTTATTTGTTGACTGTTCTGAACTAAACAGTCAGTGAAGGGAAAGTATTTTCAGGTGTCATATGTTACGCTCATGTGTTGCTGTGACTGTGCATATATGCAGGTGATGTGACTCTAAAGAATAAAAGAATTGTGATTGATGTCTATCTGCCATGCTGCTATCAGCCACTTAATATTTGAAGATAGCTTGAAGTAGCCCATAAGGTCTTGGTCAGAAGAAACTCAATAGAACAGCTCAGACCGAAATAACAATAACACTCATAGGCAGTTTCTACCAGGCAAATTCCCATGGAGATGCATAGAGGCTACGCAGACCTCTTCCTGTGTTGGTAGAAAGAGTTCTAAGTGAAATCGCCCAATAAGTTAGTCTTTCCTCCAAAGGGTAACATCCTTTCTCTATCACTGCTCTTCTTCCTGAGAAGACAGTCTAAGCTCCATCTTTCAATTAGCCTTATATTCCTGTGATATTATGGGGGAAACCAGGTTTTCATCTCTATCCTTTCTCAGAAGAAGGTCTGTCATGTGAGCGCTGCAAACAAACAACAGAGAGGATTGCATAAGTAGGCGGCAGCTCATCTTCCTGGTGAGGAAATTTTTCATCATACTATGGGAATATTTGTGCTCTGTGGTGAGGTGGAAGTGGTTTGCCAGTGGTAATGCTGGAATCCTTTTGTCAGGTGTCTGAGTGTTGAGATGCTATTTGACTTCTAATATAAGATTTTTCTCTGATAAGCATGTTCTCTATATACAATTTTTAACATGGTTTTTCCTCATCATACTTCTAAAGCATTGCTTAGAGGTGTAATTCTTTGCAGGTTCTGGAGAATATACAACAGTATGACCTTGCTGGGATGGAGTTTTTGACCCTGAGATGGGAGATAGTGCTCTGGTAAGACTGACGGAGAGTTCAGCTAACAGAAACAAACAGTGGCAAAGCCTTTTGTTTAAACCAGCCATTCCCAGAGAATACAACCTGTAGACCAGTAATATTAGTGAGCATGACTGTGTGCTAGCTCAGTATTCCCCATTCAAAATATTTTCTAAAGGAATTAAGGTTCTTCCTTCATTTCAGAAACAGAAGAAAAGCTGAATGAAACTGTGTTGCTCATCCGATGTCTTCATGAGCAAAATTTGCAAATGCTCATTTGTCACATGCTGTAGAGTCATAAAATTTTCCAGTGTTCAAATTTTTGTCAGTGTGAGACATGGGCTAGAAATCAAGTTCAGCAGGCACTCGATCATCCTAAGATAGATGCTGGTCATATGGGATAGCCTGACAGTTCTACGTGCTAAAATGGTTAACTTAAAGCATTTCCTAATTTTTTTTTTTTTTTTTTTTTTTTTTTTTGGTGGTGGTATCTTAGAGCAAGTAGTGCTGCAAGGTAGCGGTGCTGCATTTCTTTGTCTTCTTGCTCTTCCTCTGTCTCTAGCTGGTCACGTATCCCCAGTGGTGGTGCCCAGTATTTAAGTCCCCCTGTGACAGGAAATGGGACACTGGGACACATCCTGATTCTCATTTCTGAGTGAGGAACATGTTTACCTTCAGGGAGAAAATGTTTGCTGCTGCTTGGAATTGCCCTCTGGATACTAAGGGAGAGAATCCTCTTCTCTTAGCATTATTTCTTCGTAAGGATAAGATTTTAGAAGTGCTGTGTTTAAGAATCTACCTTCCTAAGCTATGTATGAGAATAGGCCCTGTTGTGGCCTCTTCCTTCTGTGTGTAACAAAAATCACCACTGCCTCCCAAAATGCTTCATCATAAGTAAATTTATTTTATCCTGTGTCAATTTTAGGAAAACCTACTTTTTATTTCTGGCTTGAAAAATACAAATAAAAGTGTTTTGTACTGTCATAGGAGTCTTCCACTTGATTTCTAGAGCAGGTAGTCACACCCATTTTACCAAGGCTAAACTGAAGCACAGGAAAATTCACGTGTTAACATTGGAGAAATATCCACATAGAGCCAAGGCATCCAGACTCCCAATCTGTTACTTGTACCTGGATTGTGTCAATTATAGTCTGATGTCAAGCTATATACAGATACTGTGTTAATAGTATCATGCTTTTGTTGAAATTACCGTATAAAAGCCTGACAACTAAATAAATTAAGAACATGCTTAGATAGTTTATATATACTATCTTTTATATCCAGCATCAAAAATTTTGAACTTGCATATATATGTATGAAATTTCAACAGTTTGATGTTACACAAGAAAATTGACAGACTTTTTTTAAAAGTAAAAGGAACGGAGAAAGAAAAGAGAATCAGCCCCTGGGTGGATCTTTTTGGGCTCCTTATTTAGCATTTAGGTGCTAAATAAAGTTCAGATAAATCAAATATCCTAGCATAAAGAACCTGCATTCAGAAATCATCAGCACAGTAATGTTATGTTGCCAGTAATAATCTTCCTGTTTTCTTTTTATTTTCTTTTTTTTGTTTTACTTTCAGGTTTTTTAAAAGTCAGACTAAGAAAAAATCACAGTCAGCATATGCCTCATTTGTAACATGTCACTCCTAAATATGTGAATGGTTTGGATGCACTTCAGGCACTAAACTTGACAAGTAGCTTTGACTTTCATCTGTCTTTTACAATTTCACACCTTTTGCTTTCACTGAATATTCCTTTGCTGATACTTTCATAATTACCCAGCAAAAGCTACCAGAGCAACAACAGAGTATGGTGACCAGGAAATGACATAAAGCAAGATGACAATCAGTGCAATTTTCGCCATCTTCCACTCATTTTTCATCCTCTGATACTGTTTCTGGAACTCTTTATTTCCATGTTTGCATCCAAATGTCTGAATAGACCTAGGGGAAATAAACATACAACAGCAAAAAAAAGACGTAGGGAATTGAGTAAATAGCTTCATTAAAATGGGGCAACAAATACTCTTAATGCTAGTTTATGCTAAAAGTCATGTACTTTTAATGTGTGTTAACATATGTCTCTCACAGGCTGAGAGAGATGGAGTTGTTCAGCCTGGAGAAGAGAAGGCTCTGGGGCGACCTTCGAATACCTGAAAAGGGCCTATAAGAAAGCAGGGGAAGAACTATTCACAAGGGTTTGTAGTGATAGGACGAGGAGTAATGGTTTTAAGCTAGAAAATGGTAGATTTAGGTTGGACATTAGGAAAAAGTTCTTTAATATGAAGGTGGTGGATCACTGGAACAGGTTGCCCAGAGAGGTAGTGGAAGCCCCATAACTGGAGACATTCAGTGTCAGGCTTGATGGGGCTCTGAGCAACCTGACCTGGTTAGAGATGTCCCTGCTTATTGTAGAGGGGTTGGACTAGGTGACCTTGAGGATGGACTACAGGTCCCTTCCAGCCCAATACATTCTGTGATTCCGTGATTCTATGTATGTGACCAGTCCTTCACAATTCAATGCACTTTTGTTGCATTAATCAATGTCAAAATTTCACATTTCTTCACAGTGACGAAAATAGTCCTGTACCAGAAGAATTTCCACAAAAATCAGGTATTCAAACCAATTGAACAAAGCTGTATTAAATATATTTAGAGAAGTCTTTGCATCCCTAGGTCCTATTTTGCTACCTTACTCTCACTCTGTACTTCTGCACCATGTGACTAGATATGCTGAATATGCTGATACCTATGGGACAGATATCTACAGATTACAAATGTTTTACCTCTTTTTCATCCTTTATCAAACATGGAATTTGTAGTTCAATTCCATCTATTTTTTGCGTGGAATAGTTGTTGCTACACTATTGTTAGGTGTCTCTTGTGTCCCTTTAGTATTTCTTTTGGTTAATTTCTGCAGTCCTTTCTCATCCTTCAGATTTCTATTCCTGCTACTTGTACCCTTTTCTGCATCATTAGACAATATACTGAACAGCTCTGGCTTAAAATCAGGAATGGCCCTTGTAAGGATCATGCTTCTTACCGTGTCGACTATTGACAGAATTCTTGTTTGGTTTCCTGTTTCAGTCATGCATACAAATTAAAAGTGAAAAACTTCCTGATTTTCTTTGTTTTAAGAAAATAAGCAGTCACTTATACAGAAGGATAAAAACTCAAGACTATTGGCTACTTACCTATTGGCCTTCTTAATAGCCTCAAATATAAAGACATAGCTGTATATGATAGCAATCAAAGGAATTAAAAAGACGAAGCAGAAAAGCAGCATGGTGTAGGCGCGGACCGATGGTGTGAAAGTCATGTAATCCCAGGAACAGGAAGTCAGCAGCCCCTCAGGAACATAGGCACCTAGAAGGAAAGATAGGAGAAGGCATAAACCATGAAGTGATTCTTATTCTGAGCGCAGAAGTTAGAGAAAGATACTCAGAATAACATGGGATTTAGTCCTATCCTCTTAAAGGGAAAAAAAGTTTTAAAGGATACATGATTCTTCATTTAAAGTACCTCTTTTTATTTCCTTTTACTCTGTTGCCCTATTGTATTTATGTTTAGCAGTCTAAGGCTTCAGATCCTAAAACTGAATATTATTTTGTTTTGGTTCTTGAATATTGTTTAAAGCTTAACATAGTCAAAGTGTATCTCTCCAAATACTTTGGTGAGTCTTGGATCAGACCTGTATTGTTTTTAAATATCTCCATTCTGTGCCAAATTGCTGTCTTCCCAAGGAGTGAAATGCAACTGATTGCTATAGCTACCACTTTCTTAAACTGGTGCAGGTAAGAGACATTTACTGTGCAAGGGAGAAAGACTTCCTGTGCAGAGCAAATTAATTTTGTCCTGAAGTAAAGTTGAGTACAAGTGAAGAAAAATCATACATATGTAATATTCTGCCTGAAATAAAATATAATCTCCTTAAACGAACTGTGTCAAACTGTTAAGTAATTATCAACAGCAATGTCTTTTTATGTTTCTATTTTAATTATCACTGTTTACAGTGATATTTTCTGTTGAACTCTCAAAATTATTGCCCCAGATGTGCTCAGATGCATCTAATTACCATATGAGAGTTAGTACTGTGGGTACTATTAGAATGTAATTACAAGATACAACACTCTTCAAGTAATTACTCCACCTTCTCCAATTAAGAATCTAGAATCTAAGACTATATTGTCATTTTGTTGCTCTAACAGCTCCTTGTTCAACTGAAGGCTGCTTCTCCCAGTACTGCAGTTTGCCTGCTTAAACATGCTTCATGTTTATGGGGGACCAGAATGACAATAACAAGAATCTGCTGAAATTCTACTCAGTAACTATGAGTTGGTTGCAGCATCCTTTGGGAAAATCAAACATCGCTATGTTCTCACTTCAGCTGAGCTGACCCATTCTCTTCTGGAATTAGGGAGCACAATAATGGGCTGGGGTTTTGAATGATGAGTTCATTTTAATTTACTGACTGAAACTGGTGACTCATAGGAAACAAATTAATGGTAGTGAGGTGGATTCAAATGAAAAGGAATAACAGAAACTCTCTTTGTTACAAGTTGCAGGGATCAAGATGCTGTATCTGTGTTCCAGTTTGCAGGTGTAAAATTCACATTTGCAAAAGCAAATTAGTTAGTTATTACTAAATGTCATCCTTATTGGAAGCCTTAGTGAAGATACCAGGGGCTGAATGGAGAATGTGACCAACACTTAGTGCAATTTGCCCATTTGGAACACAGTCAAGACTTACTGAAGATGTACTTGCACAAAATACTCAGACTGTATTCCTCTTTTATGCGAATAAAGAAATTTATCTTAACACTACTATCTTACACAGCGCCTTAGGGGAGGAAAAAAGTAATCAGAAAACCCGCAAATACATTTATTTAACTTTTATATTGTTGAATTTGGTTCCATGAAGTAGGTATGGGATAAGAGGCAGGCACATCCTGCATACATTTTGGCCTTGATTTTGTCTACTGGTTTTTATTCAGTAAGGAATGATCTTAAGGAAAAATGCCATTGTCACATAATATGCTGTGCTACATGCTGGATTTTTTCTTTTGAGTAGAGATCTTCAGTTTCAATATGGATTTTATCAGTTTTCTTCAAACTGATTTATTCAAGCCTAATATGCAAACCATTAATTCAACCCTCTTCTATACCTGTAAGCGATCTTTAATCCAATGCTATGAGGGAAAAAAACTTCTATTCCATTTCACTTACTCCATCCAAAGAAGGGCGGGAGGCTCCAAGCCAAAGAGTACAGCCAGACTCCTACCAGGATTATTAGGGCTTTCTTCTTAGACGTCACTCCAACAGAAGCCAGAGGTTTTGTGATGGCAAAATATCTGTCCAAGGCAATCACCATCAAAGTGATCATAGATGTAATGCCAAAAAGAGCTCCACAGAAGGCATACAGCTCACAGCCTTTCAATGAAGATGACAGAAGTAGCAGTGAAATTAATCTACTCATGCTAATTACTTTCTGGGAGAGTTCAAGTCTGTGTTTCTTGTGGACTAATGTCTTCTGGAATTTGTAAAGCAATGGAACTTCAATTTTCCTGCAGTTGTAATGCTATTTCACGACTGCTCTCTGTCTTGCTAATTGCATTATCCATGGAGATAAACTCAAAGATTTTGTGTGCTTGAATTGCTGGAGACAGTGGTACTTTACATATTTTCACTCATTGATTTCTGATGTTTCTAGTGGAATAATTTCAGCAGTCTATTAATATATTGTTTAACTCCAGTTTTACTGCAGCTCCTGTAGAAACAGCTGTTTTGCTTAACAATGGGTTATAGCTACTGTGGTATCATGTAACCATTTATATCTCAAGGTCAGCATAACTGAAGTAAATAAGAAGACTACAAATATATTAATGGCTGGTTTTAATTATTCAAACAACCTAATGATTAAAAGCAGGCATTTGGTTTGGTTTATTATTTTAACATGCATGCAATTAACACTTCATGGAACTAAAAAAAATGTGCTTTTGGTCATCAGAGATCAAAACATCAACATTACTTCTCTGACATTCCTCTCTGTCAATACCCGTTCAAGAGGCAAAGACTCTTACTACAGTCATATAGGAAGAATGAAAGCACCTTCATCCTACGTTTTCTTACTGCACAGGAAATGTTCAGTTAATATTTCTGTTGTGAAAACTCACTTTTGCCAGGCTTTCTTGCACCACTTTGGCAGGTGCAAGTCCCAGAGCACGCTATTTAGAAGAGCTTTTAAGCTGGTGTGTTGAGGGGTGGTGCTGCTTTGTTGTAGGACTCTGCCCGTAGCTAAGTTATGGGATGATTTGGGAAGAGTGCTGGCAAGACTAGTCCTGTGCATTACGTTGCCAATGTCGCCTTTGTATCCATCCCATGTGTGTAATTTTCCTCTCCGTGGTGGGAATGTGTTCATTGCACACAGACAAAAATGTTCAAAGAAACATTTGTGTCAACATTGAAACAATGTTGAGAAATGTCTCAACACTGCAAGATACCTGGGGACAAGGAAATAGATTAACTGCCACTGTGGTAGGACATACTTAGTGATATCTTAGAAAGAATATATACAAACCTTTCTCACCAAAAATCCAGCGTTTGTGGAGGCTGTTGGTGAAAAAGACTGGAGACTGCGTAATGGACATCAGGAAGTCACTAATAGCTAGATTGATGATGAATATGTTGGCTGGAGTCTGAAGGCTCCTACTCCTACAGAGATCAGAAGGAACGTTGCTAAACACTGCTGCACTGTTAATTACATTGTTACTCTTTCCTGTGAGCCTTGGCAGCTTCACAAATACCAAGACACACTACATAGCAAGCTAGAGCAGAGTGCTTCTCTTTTCCCTCATGAGAGAACATAAGCAAGGCTCAGTTTTACACCTTTATACTCCTGTGCACTTTGGAGGATAACCAGCTCAGTGATAGGGATAAATCATATTGTTCTTTAAGTATTCTGACCCAATGCACTGCATATCCATGATTAACAGGAAATTAAAGTTGATATACTTCTGTGGATTTCTGGATCTGGGTCATGTTAAGCAGGGGGAGGGGAGCGCTGATAACATCAAGAGTGACTTCCAAATACAGGGATTAAGCAAACTCACATCAGTTCTACTCTATGACCCTCATTTCACTGGCCCAGACCCTGACTTTAAAGAGAGCCAGCCTTCAGTCTATCCTGCTTGTATATGTTATTCATAGTATTATAATACAGTCTTTTAAAGGGTACACATAAAAGCTCAACTGAGAGCTCCTCAGTTTGGGTTTAGTGTAACTTTTTAGCTCGTTTTGCAAATTTTCAGTCTTAGACACAACTAAAAAAATACCAGAATAAGTGAGGGGTTCTTTACACTGATCCAGAATCAATTGCTAGGACTACTGTCCCCTATCTGTCAATTTAGGAGCAAGGAGATATTAGTAGATGCTTGTGGGCCACTTGTATTTTTTCAGTAGTCTGCAGAGTTACTGAACGTATTTCTGTTTCAGGCAGCTGGCTGTCTTACAGTTTGCCATTACTTGAGGCTGCTTTGTAGGCAGCTGATGCATTCCCTGAACTTCTGATGTACTTGTTTCTTTGCTATCAGTATCCCTGTCTGCCTTCATAACATCTTCAAATGAAGACAAGCTGTGTCTTCCAGTGGAACTGCAACTGCCATGGCTGCATTTCCTGTATGGGACCAGCCAAAGAGCTAACCCAGCTTGTGTACTTCATCCTCACGTATCTGGTCTGCAGGCCAACACCTTTTCTGTTCTTAAGACCATGCCATTCACACATAGGTGTTGGTATCTACTGTGAATGCCCATACTGAAACCTACCGTTTAGTGCACCACATGAATATAGGCTCAAGACCCAGACTAATTCTGTCCACGCTGATTTAAGTGAACACAGCCAAATTATCATACAATCTCTGTTATTTTGGTATATTACAGTAGTGCCTAAAGAGCAATCATGAAGGAGAAGCTCACTGGCCTGGACATCATGCCAATGCTCTGCCCCACTGTGACAAAACAGAAACGGGATGAGTGAACAGGAATGGTGAAAATATCACATTGTTGTCAGAGGTCCAGTTTCCTCAGATATAAAAGTTGGAATGTGGCTTTAAAAGGAAATAAGGCAAGTGTTAGGAAATGTGAAAGCAAGAGACATGGCCAGTAAGGAACAGAGGGGGAAAAGAAACTATGTAGGAAGCAGCAGGAGGAAGGAAACATCTAAACCAGAGAAGATATGTGGGAGACATAGGTGCAAAACATCCCGTCAGTTCAGTGCAGACACAGTTCAGCCAGTAGAAAAAAAAAAAAAAAATCACTAAAAGTTTTCTGCTTTGGCTGGTTTTTGATTGCTTGGCATATCTGGGTGATTCTTTGCAATTTTGCTAACAATTTTGCTATGGCTGCAGTTAATGGGAGGAAGTCAGAGAGAAATGGCAGGTTGCGACTTTTTTCCTACAGCAATATCTCTTGCTGCATTTTACTATGTCTGTGTAGCAGTCTGATAGATGCCTATGCTGCATTTGCAGAGCACAGTCAAAATACTGTTAAAGTTCATAAATCTGAGCATTAAAAAAAAAAAAAAAAATCCAAAAGAAAGATACCTGCAGAAAGCATAGATGACCAGGAAATTACCCAGAGTTCCTGTGATCCCCACTATAAGAATGACTATTCCAATTGTATAATGGGCATGGTCTGGGACATCCACTGTAGGAAAGGCACCAGGAACTTCTTGAACTGTCATCTTCTGTGGGGTAAACAAGAGGCCATAGGTATGTTTTCAGACTTTACTGAATAAGCTGGCATGTGTTTTCCTAGAAGAGGAAACGGTCAAGAATGCAAAAAGACAGCAAGCAAAAAAAATTGAAATAAGCCAATTGCTTTCAAATTACATTTGCTGTTGATCGTCTTCAGGGGATAAATATGCCATCAGCAGTGCAAAGGTCAAAGGATGGTTTATATGTTTACTGATCATTTAGAATTTTGGTGAAGAAAATCAATCTATTCTCTCCCAAAAGAAAGATAAGGATATGGAGGAGAAGAGAGACAGGAAGGGACCCTTTTAATTGCATCCAACATCAAGTAATGCAGTACTTAACAAGTAAGTTTTCTGTAGTTTTCATTTCAGGAGGGTTTCTGTACCTGTGAAGTATGATTTCTGTTGTCCTCTGACATCACTGGCTAGACTTCTCTAAGTAGAAACATTCTTTTATGGATAAACGTGCTTTTATGTCTAGTAGTACAGCTATTTCATTTCTCCCACTGAACAACACTGAATTGCAAGCTGCCCTCAAGACTTGGTTACAAAAAAAAATTAAAGATCAGAAAACTAAACCACAAATCCTTTATACCTTATGCCTGGTTTCCATACTGGTTATTTTTGCTCTGGACTAAGTGAAGGTATTTTGCTCTCTGTGAAGTGTATGATAAAGCACTTGATGAAAGCATTTGTGTCTTAATCGACTAATAGCAAAAATCAGTAGCGACATCTGAAGACTACAGCATTTTCAATAATAATTTTAAAACATTTAAGTGTCAGGAGACACAAACGTATTTTAGGCCAAGTGACCCCAGATTAGTAATGAAGTAAACAATAAGGCTGCGCCCAGGAAGCAGGATGATCTGATAGAAACTGAGGAGAGAGGAACAGCTGTCCAAACCATCACTGTTCTGCTGCCTTTTGATATAAGGTCAAGCAAGGAGACTTAAACACTCACCTCTGTGCAACTGACACTGTCCTAAATGTGTCTTGGCATCAGCTCCAACCAGCTAATGGAGTCACAAAAGACACCAAGCCCTGTCCTCATTCATCTGCTTGGACAGGTCCTGTCTCTTCTTCATAGCTAGGCTTTTCTCATCAAGGGTGGCACTCACTCTGGAATGGCATGCCACCACCACTGCTCATAGCTCAAGACTGCAAGCTGCAGCCATGGCATTCCTCAGCTGCTGAGCTACAAGAGTCACACCAGGGTTGAGAAAAGCATAGGAAATATTTTGAGTCGTTTGTAGCCTGCCTGCTGTGAATACTGTCAGCTTGGCTGTGGCCTAGGATCCAGGACAAGGGAGTTGCCTACACCAAGGTCTGTGCCTGTACCAAGCTTAGATAGTGCTATGAGGCTGGTTATGTTCTTTCCAATCACAAGTACTGGCAGGTGGTGGTACAGCTGTCATACAGAGACATTCCTTCCCAGAAAAAGAAGGTTGCTGCTAGGAATGGAGAAAAGCACACAGAGGTAAATATGAAGTTCACCATTTTATGCTACAGTTGTTAGTAGTTGACATTCACTGTTAGAATGCAACCTAGAAATGCCGTTGACAACACTCCAGTTATCAAAGAAAATGGGTGGTTTTGGACAATAGAGGCAGACATTACTTCTGAATACATCTGTGAGACTGGGCTGAAGTTATTAGAGAGAGTGTGTATTTAAAACTAATCTGCCAGTAGCAGGAGGTGAACCCCAGAAGCACCTGGAATTCTGGAAGAGGTTGTCGTTGCTTGTGTGCTGAAGATCTGTCCACAGCAATCCTCAACAATGAGAGCACGCTCCATGGGTTTCTACATTAGCAGCAGTGAAATGCTGGACAAATACTCTGATCTTAGAGAGAGAAAATGGCTCTGGCTGTTACTGTAATTGAAGCAAAATGTTGAGGTTGATACACTGACTAAATGAATGTTCAGGTTCCTGCAGCAAGTGTAAGTTGGCTTCACATCATCGACATCAACAGGCATCTTGCCTAGGTAGAAATTGCTGTGCTTAGCATACTGCCAGTCAAACAACAAAAAAATATCCCATACTAATAGCAAGTGGAGAGGGAGAGTCTGAGATAAAACTGTTTTAAATCAATGAGGTTGGGTGTTCTTTTGTTGGGGGTGGGGGGACCTGTGACCAGAACATTTTTTAACTGCTGTTCTACAGAGGGTTAATGATGATTATTAATGGAATGGTGATTTCTGATGTTTTTCCCTGTAGCTATCCATTTAATCAGAACTGGATCAAGGTAACAGAAATGAAGCAACTAAAGGAGCTTGTTTTGTCTACAAAGAACAGATTAAAATGGCTTTAATTTGAATTAAATTTGTGGAGGACTAAGGACAAGGAAAAATTTAAAAGATAAATACAAATACACAGAGAAATCACAAGAGAGGAAAGGTTATTTAAGGGACAGTAGAAGACTTTAAAATTACTTATTCAGGAATGAAACAAGTTCAGAGTCAATAAAAATGTCAAGTGTGAATAAAACAAAGGAATAATATTTATACTAGAGTGGTGATAGGACATAAATAATATTAAATATATGGGGGAAAAAAAGTTCTGTGGTAAAGAGAAATAAACTCAAATTTTAGTGTGGACTTCCTGTAGGCCTGGGAGTTTTACCACAGGGTCCAACTGTGTCTGTTCTCTAAGAGGAAAAAGTCAACTATTAAAAAAAGTAATTTCACTGGTTTTTATTAGAAATGCAGATCTGATTCAAGGCTTCTTTAAGTCAAAGAAAGGTACTAGTTGATCAACAAGGGATTAGATCACACCTAAGCACTTCAAATTCGTCACTAAGTTGCATACATACAACTTCCTTAATAGAGGATGAAAACATGTGCCTGTATTAAGTTCAGCTCTAGATCTTCTATGGGAATTGTACATCAAAAGGGAGGACACGGAGAAAAAGATAGTGCTTGAGGAAATCAGGTCAGCAGGATAATCAGGAAACCAGACAATTCCCAAAGCTTTTCTTTATTCAGGTTTTCCAGCAGATTAGCCTTGTTTAGTCTCTGTCTTCTGTTGTCACCGCACGGTATGAGTACTTGGTTGGCAGGGGAGAATAAAAGTCCCACTTCTGCAGTCCCCACTGTAGCAATTGTCCTTTGAGAATTCTCGGAACTATTTCAATTGCATTCAATTGCATAATACATAGCATTATTGCCTTGCATGTTTTTCTGTTCAGCCTTCTTTCTATAAAAAGCTCATAATGAAGGTAAGAAAAATGAACAGACAAAGCCAGCGTTTCATTATTTCTCTTCCAAGTGATATGACAACACATTTTTTTTGATGTAACGTGGTTCAAAACATCACCAAATACACAAAGAAACCTGAAGTTAAGAGGTTGGACGTTTTCCAGTGGATGGACAATGGACTACAGCTTTCCTGAGTCAACAGGATGCTTGCACCTGAGGCTCTGAACCACTGGGTGCCAGTATACCCACAGACCAACTGTGCTGTAGGTATCTTAGTTTGGTATTAATTCTGTAGGAAAAAACTCATTGGGAAGCACAACTTCCTGACTGTCAGTCAATATAAATACTGCACATTTGTCAAGTAAGCAAACAAAATGGTTATGGAAGCTGTGGAGGACATCAAGGTAGTAACTGTAATGTTACAAAATTTCTTCACAGTAAGTACTGAGGGTCAGGTGGAGGACATATCACTAGCCAACAACGGCATTCTAGTCAACCTTAAAAGCAGGTTTTATAATGTTGTTTGGGTGTATATAAAAACTGGCCTTTTGCTAGAACTGTAAAAGAATTTGTGGTTTTAATCTCTAATAGGCGTGTCATTTATTATTTATTGTTTATTTACACTGTAGTTTTGCAGAATCAGATGGATAATTTTGTTGTATTTAGGAACTTGAGAAGTGCCAGACTGATTCAGACCAGGATTCCTGACAAAACACTGGTCTGCCTTTAGCCATGACTGGGTGTTTCACAGAGCTGCGAAACATGCATAATGAACAGTGATGTGGGAATTTCATTTTCAGTATACAGTCCTAGCAGTTGGTTTGTACCCTAAAACAGGGCGGTTATCCCTTTGAAAGGATAATCTTAGTGCAGGATATTTTTATCCTCCAAATATAGGTGTAATCCTTTTCTAAATCCTACTCTTATTGTTTGCCTTAATAGTCAGTGGCAAGAAGTTATGAAGTTGCTCTACATTAGTGTATTTCCTTCCAGCAGGTTTAACTGTGTCCTTGTGGAAACATAGAATAGAGGGAAACAGATAGGTTTAATGCAGTCTACCTTCTTAAAATGCTCATTATTCTCCCTAAAGGAGTGCTTGACTGCTGCCTAGAACAAATCAGCTAAACCAAAACTGACCATGCTTTCAGTTATCATTCAGTAAACTTGACTGAGACTTACAAACTTGAGATGCTTTTTTGGGAGCTTGGAGAAAATAAAATGTTTGATAGATCAATATGTCTAAATCCTTGCTGTTCTGGCCTTGTCTGTGGAGGCTGCAGCACAACATGGACCATCATTATTCTACGTTTATGGCCTGCTGCCACAGCTGGTTACAAGGGAGGCAGAATTCTTCCTGGAGGGCAAATTTGAGGAGCCAGTCTCCTTCTTCGGGATGAGAGCAGTGCACAGTCCCTTCTGCTAAGGCTTGGTGCGAGCAGAGAAGTGAATGAATCAGCCATAAGGAACACCAGTGTAGGGCAGAACTTGTATTTCACCATGAAGTTTGTCAATACCCTGAAAGATACTGGTCTGAAGAGAGTTAAAATGACAAAGGAATTCCTTTGCAGTCTAGGAAAAAAGCATGATTCCTAAGTGATTTGCCCAGGTTAGGAGGAAGTCTAGATCAGATATAAAACCCAGGAATATTTGATGCCTGCATCTATTCTGTCTTGGGAATTTGTTTATTATACACATTTTCCTAAAGAGAAGATTTTCTAAACAGTTATTTCATATTTGATTTAAAAACAAATGAACAAACAAACAAGCAAGCAACCAAACCAGCTGACCTCTAAATAACTTCTAGTAGAGGACATACAATTTTTGAAAGTCCAACCCTCCCCCCGCCCATAGGATGAAAAAAATATTTGTGTATAAGTGAAAAAAGGACAACATGCAAAGAATACAGTTCAACTATTATGGGGAAAAAAATCTGTTCTTTTTCAGATTAAGAAAAAAAATCGCATCACTTAATTACTGTTTACTTGGAGACGTTAATTACTGAAGTCCTACCAAAGTTAACAGTGATGATGGTAGGAACAAGGCCATGCATGTAAATAGTTGCATTCAATATAAATCATATTTGATATAGCTCACTCCTTACATTCTCCCAATGGCAAGAGTATAACGCAAGGTTCAGTTTATACTTATAGGGAAAGACAAAACCCTCATAAGGTCATGGGGGGATTTGAATGTGTTTCAATGCTGGTTCTGACTGATTAATTGATTTATTTGTGTGACATTGCTTCAAAAGCCAGAAACAGAAAAGACTAGGACAAGGACATTTTTCAGCTACTTCTGCCTGGACATCAGATGGATTGTATCTAATTTAGTGTAAAACGAGACAAGGAAAGGCTAATAGGGGCTGCTATGTCATTGCTTTCGTGAATTCATCTGGCTTCAAACTGTAAGCATTGGTTTTGCAGAATGAATGCTTTAATGGACTAGAGCCCAGTTCCAAAACATTGCAAGTTCTGGCAGTCCCACATTAACTTTGCCAGTGTATCAGGTTTCTTTGTTCTTAATTTTCCTACGAATACAGGTAGTGAAGCTGCTTATTTACACAGTATGATTTGGACAGCCAATGGTAGTGGTGGACCTTTTACATTACAACAAATCATATAGTTTAGAAAAATTGCCAGAACAGAAATACTGTCATTTCCTAGGGTTTCTAGGTGCAGTGTTTGTACTGCCTACCTACAAGAGGCATCAAACTGCACTTATTTTTCTTCACATTTCCTTGCTCTGATTTCTGAGCTTGCCTCTGTAGGCACTTGCTCTGTGATGACAGGCAGCACAAAGAGGAGTGTAATCCCACCTCAATTATGGTTTCAGCAGGGTGACGCCAACTGCTAAGCCCTCTTTCCAGTAGACAGCAGGGCTTTCCATAGATGATGTTTGTCCTGTTGAGCAATTTGGATAGCACAGGATAAACCCTATCTTCTGGATTTGATCTGAACCACAAGCAGCACATATTGCTTTCAGTCCTAAAACTCTCTTAAACCAATCTGTGTGTCAAATTAAAATGCCAAAGGTTGAAAATACAGTCCCTTGACCTAGGGAGAGGAAATGGACACTAATTGCCTCTTTCAGCAGAATAAGGAAAAAATCCATTTTTAATTTTCCAGTGTAAATCACAGTCCCCAGAATCCTTTTCCATTTTGCCATGCACTCTCCAGTCCCTCTTCTCTGTCCCTGCTATGTTCTGCTATCCTCTTTCATATGTTATCCATCTAATTTAGTTTGTAAGCACCTTGGCTCAGGACACTACTCTGTTTATTTTTCTGTAATACACTGCACACATCCAGGTTTTGTTAAAAAAAATTAAATGGACTGGATTTTACTATGCAAATAATAAAATATTTACTAGTCCTCCATTATAAACTAGAATCAAACTGAAACACCCAATCCAACATCCTATATGCATAAAAACTTTTGGAGTGTTTGAAACTTACATACAATTTTTCAGTGTCCTATGTGGGCCATACCGAAACACCTGGTGTGACCACATCAAGATTTTAAGTTCAATTTTGGATTTTAAAAATTTTAAAAATTAGCTTGAGTCATTGCTTTTGTCTTTACTTTTAAGCAGACTTTTGTATAAACAGCAGGTGAACAAAATGTTGTAGTCCTAATAGTATACTGAGATACATGACCAGGAAGAGGACTTCAGAACTTCTTTTGTTCAGGCTTGTGAGCCCAAAGAAATTCCATCCTGAAGTGTCATCACAACAGTTTCTCACCTTCACATTTCTAAGGAAATTTTCTTTCTGTTTAGTACTTAACAACTGGGAAAGAGCTTAGATAGAACTTACTTGGGAAAACCTTCTGAACAGCTTTCTTGGGTAACTGCAAATAACAACTCTAACATTTACATAAGCACTGCCACTGCACTTAAAGACTAGTACAGAAATGACAGGGATTTCCGTCTTGAATAAAACAAAAGCGTTGTGGTTGAACTGCTCAACAGCTGTTTAATGCACAAGAATATGCTGTTTTGATAGTTTGCAACATATTTGATGTAGTTTGCTATTAGACATTCCTCCCTGTCTTCTGCCCATATAACTCTGCTGAAAAACACTGCTTCTACAGTCTTTTCTGCTGTAAATAAATAGTTAAAGAAATAAAAAGAAGATTTTAAAGTTTTCATTATGCTGTTCATTATTGCATTACAGCATTAAATGTGTACATGCACCTCAAATGTCCATTTACAGTTCTATAAATGCCATCTTTGCCAATGGAACTACTTGCTACAGTTTTAGTGACAGAAAACACTTACTGTTGGGGCTCTAAGAGGCAGGTCCATCAGAGTGTAGGCATTGGCTTCCAACTCATTCCATGCACTGAAGGACTCCTCAATTTTTGTGCTGTTGAGATCCTCAGAGGGACAGGAGATCTCCCTTTGAATAGGCTGATTGTTCAGGTGAACAAAATCTGAGCAAAAACAAAGAAAGAAAAGCTCTCCTCTAAAGTCAGCCAGTTTACCTCTTTGTGTGTGTGTAAAGCAGATTGTTAGGTTCTCTGGAATAACGTGAGATCCAGTGCAGAGTTTCTCACTAGAGCTTCAGGTTGCTTCACTCCATCTTCAGCTTAGCAAAGGCAGCAGCAGCAGCTTCCATTTAAATACAGGAGACGGCAGGGGCTGCACATGCCCAGTTTGAAGCTTGTTCCATCCAGATTCCAGCCTCACTTTAATGACAATATAAAACTGATGCTCACTTAAAAGTGCTGTTATCTTTTTTGCCTTTGACAGATTTATGTCTGAATTTTAATGCTATATCCACATCATCCCTGTATGAAGACAAAGAAGTTAAAAGGTTGACTTCACTATCTGTCTTAAATATTAGACCTTACTGTTCATTTTCACTATATCGGTGAATTAGTTTTTTAAAGAAGATGTGTGTACAGTTCTGCTGAAATTGTCTGAACTCAATAGACTCTGATATTCAACAATGTGCTTGCATGCACTTCTGTCTTGTAGAATTTAGGTCATGGTTATTTGTTGGTCCATTTCTAAAAATAAACGAAAAATAGGGATATAACCCACTGACATCATCCTTTTCTGCTCTTCAGTGAAAAAAAAAAAAGCACTCACAGATTAGGCAGAGAACAGCAAATAACCACTTGTTTTAAGAGTTGTCTGCTTGCTTTTTCAGATGTTTTTAGTTAGGGCATACATGAGCAGATTCCTGCTCACACTAATCTTCTTTCACATTGCACTGTGCAAAGAGGTATGAATTGCTGTATTCCCAGTTGAAGGCCCATTACTGTGGTAAAGTGAAGTTTAATTGCAAAAAAGAATTAGGCACAGAGTGTGAAAAAGCTGTTCCAGCAGGTACTGCAGCCTGAATATCACAGATTTTAGGCCTTCCACCCACCATCAAAATGACCCTAATGCAAGCTATTAGCTTCATTGCAGTTGGTAATAAATATAGACAGTGTGAACAGTTTCTGGAAAGCCTTTGTGAGAAGGTTGTGATAGTAACAGTGGGAACTGTATTCCCCCAGCTCTGCACGGATTCCTTTTCTCATGTACCTTTCCTTAAATTAGCATTGGCAGTACCTAACCTTAAATTGAGGGAAAAGTGATTACATGAGCAGGAGCTGTGCTGCTGTATCAAAGGCACTCACCTATAGTGCTGCAGATTCCCTTTTCTTGATAGTCATTAAAGGAAGGTAGCATTTACCTTGTGGCACCAGGCCACTCAACATTAACCAGAGGAGACACTTGTTAGATTCTACAGGCTTTCCAACTGTGAGACCTTAAAAATAATTATTAGCAGACCTGTTGTGAAAGGCAGAGAGATTCCATCGAGCATCCCTGCCCTGCAGCATTAGGTAGACAACCAAGCCAGATTTAAGCTATCTGTGACAGAACTGAGCCCAGCGGTGGCTAATCACCTGACAATTTTCAACTTTGTCAATATCTGAGATTCTATGGTCTCATTTTCTAGGGTGTGCTCTTCCCTTCTTCTCTATGTGTGGCATCAGACACGTGAATATCACGGCAGTGGTGGATGTGACATTAATGATACGAACTTCAAAAGACATTGATGTGAACTCCAAATCCAGCACTCTGTGTTCCTGCATACACAGTGCTTGCACACAAAACACTGTAGGTATGAGGCAGCAAACAATGGTGTTGGACATTTTGAGGGACAGGACCTTTTTGGAAGACGATTTTGCATTTTACTACTAAAAAGACAGGAGATGTCATTACAGAAAGCCACAATGTTAAGTTGGCAAAAGCTCGTACTATCTTCAAATAAAGCTTGTCAAGGGAGTAGAGCAGAAAGTACATTTTAATGATTAAAGTATGGAGAAAGGAGGCAATGGGAGATCTCCCATTTGTGTGAACTTTAAGTTCAAAGAAGTTGCATACAGTTACATCCTGCTTTTATCAAACTGATAAAACATGAAGTTTGAGACATATAATCTTCAAGGACAGGCATAAATACTAGATTAGAGGTGGGTTTTGACTCAGTATTCTAATTTTCTTTGCTCAAATGCTCTTAGTTTTCTGCTTTATGTCTTAGTTCTGCACAATGCCAACACTCAATCTGTTTATGTACAGCTTGTACATTAAGTTTTCCTTTTCCCTGGGTCACAGATTATGTTTGTTTTTCTTCATATTTCCTCTCATCTTAATAACAAGTCAATGCATGGAAAATGTTTCATTTCCAATTAGGCAGGAAGCGTCCAACTTTTAGTATTTTTAGGGAAGCCCATAATATATTTGGCAGAGTAATCAAATCATGGAACAAAGGTAGCTGTTTTTAAAGTAAATCAGACATTATAGGAACTATGTGCCTTCTTGCTTCATTAGATTTGGTGGTGTTGTACATGCCTTTCCAGATAGATTAATTTGATTAGTTCAGCAGGTCCAGAAAGAATATACAGTATAAAGGAGAGAAAGAAAGTTTTACCAGTGAGAAGTGGATGCTGCTCCAAAAAGGGCCATTGATGTGGCTGGTATCCTTCCTTAGCCTCTGGGGCCTGCTTTTGTGAATGCTAAGCACTTGCAAGCTAGGTGAAATTATTTCTGGAAATTCTATGCTAACTAAGATTCATGTCAATGGAAATGTTCTCATATGATTACAGTTGTCTGATTCTGTGTCATAGCCAATTGCTATAGGGGATTCAGCTGACCTCTTATATGTGATGCCTCAGCTTCCGTGGAAGGAGAGGGGTCATGTCTTAGAACTGCACAAGGTGTGAAGTATGAGTATAATTCACAACATCTTTTTCTCTCAGATTTGCTTTTGTTTTATATGCAGTGTTAGACCAGAGATAACAATTCAAAGTATTTTACTGAGCTATAATTGTTTTTCTTTATAGGTAAGGCTATTTCACTTAAAGTTATCAGAATGCTAGACTTACGGATCTGGAGGGAAATTTGCCCTCTGTCTCTCCCTTGTTTATTCTCCACCAAAAGCTTACCTCTGTTGTATCTTTGGGAAGCTTGAAAATGTATCAGTTCATGACCCCAGGTACTTTCTAAAGCCATCTGGCTCATCCTAAAGTTTTCAAACATTTCTGCCACAGTTTTGTGTGTGAAACACACCAGAAGCCCACCTGACTTATGTCCCAGGTCTGAAGTGCCCTCCAGTCACTTCTGGAGAAAAGAAAACCTGCCAAGAATTCATCTTTCTGAGTTCTGTCACACTGAAGTGTTATGAGAACATCCTTCCCACTTTGAGAATCCTGACTTTCACCTGCATCTCTTGCTGCTGATATTTAACTTTTGTTCATAGCTTTTTATAAACTACAGGCAGACATAGCAGAAAGACCATGGGCTCTGGGGCCCTTCCATGAAACTGAGAAAGTTACCTACAGGACAAGGGAAAGATAATGCATGGGTAAAATTTAAAGTCCAAATGACCATTGGAGTTCTTTCACAATGAGTGAAGAGGAACAGCGTCCTCTTCTTTGGCTGGGAGCTCTGTGTGGAATTATGTTTTAGCTCATCTGCAGGAATGCAGAGTGGACTGAAAGAACAGGTAATCTGCTGCTTAGAAGATAAACAGACTGCTGTTGGGAAATGCCAGGAGAGTTAGACCAGGAGTATGGTCAGCCAGGCATTAATATCCCAAGACATATTTACAGAAGTTCACCTGGGCTTCCTTAAATTTTCCAAAAGATCACCTTGGTTTCCAAGGAAAGAGAACTAGACTACTCAGTAATGGGAAAGGTAAACTCCCACTCTTCACTGAGTGCAGATACAGTTCTGGGATTTGAGTTACCACAAATGAGGAATGCACAAAGCAAGGAAGTTGGGTGGTTTTTTTAAGGCTTGCTAATAAGTTGTGTGATTTTTTTTCCTGTTATGATGGGGAGAATGATAGTGATAAACCCTGTAAAACATCTTGGGGTAACAATGCTACCCTTGAAATATGCTCTGCTTGCCCTCTAGACATGCTAGGTCTTCCTGTAAGTGATAGGACAGAGAGAGGAGTTATCGTTTTTTCACTTGAGAGCCTGTCCATTTTCAGTATCTGCCTTTCAAAAGGCAATACCACACTATAAAATCTGAGTCCATAGCAGCCTTCCTTATACAGTCTCTCCTGTATAGAAGCTGTGAGTCCTGAGTATCCGGTGTGGTATCTCTTGTCAGTGGCTGTAACATCTGAAAACACATTTCTCAGAAGCATTTTCAGAGGCCTGCTTTTGTACTGGTACTTACAAAAAACTTACCTGCTTAGATGTGCAGGTGAAAACTGGTTGCTCATTTTATACAGAAATCTGGTTTCAACCATCTGTGTTCTTTTTGCCTTTTAACAGCTAAGATGTGTCAGGTGGGAACTCTCCCACTTCCTAGCTGTTCCCAAACAGCGTACTGCAATTTTGGCATCCCAAATAACAAAGCAGGGAGAGAGCTGTGTAATATATATCTTCTTTGTGCTCTATTAATCATAGAAATTAAATTTAGTTCTTCATGCCTGGAGTAACTTGGCAAGGGGACATGGAGGCAAGAACATCCTTTGTAAATAAAATTGTTAAACTGAGTACAAAGTTCTGCATGGCCTTTTATGGGAGTGCACTCTTGGGACTACCTGAAAATCAATAGACAAAATAGAAAACAGTAAATCAAATCAACACAATTTCTGCTCAGCTGTAGAAGTTAATAATTCACCTCACAGGTAGTTCTAATTTTATAGGGTAGCCAACATCTGCGGTGAACTGGAAAAGCACAAACCACAGGGTGCAGCCAGCAAGCATGTGACACTGTGAAGCTGTTTAGCTCCACAGCAGGAGACTGAGAATCCCAGGGCTGGTCTAATACAGAATGGCCAGACCAGAAAGCATGGTTTAGAAAAGTCCACTCAAACACAAGTTTTTTCTAAGACTTTCCAAAAAATAACAATAATGAAAAAGTCTTTTCCACTGAGATGAGAAGATTGTATCAGTGACCTCCTCAACAGCATGAATTTAGTTCTGTAACATGGCATTAGACTGCCACTCGATGGGCAAGACACAATCTAGCAGGTGCTCTGCCTTAGTTTCCCCAGTAGTATTTACAGCTTACTCTAGTGGCTTATGGCTTCAAGGCCAGGTAGCTTGAAAAGGTCAACCCGCCTCTGTCCCTCTTATCCTTCCTCACAGTCTGAAGACAAAGTAGTCACACAGAGAGCTCTCCAGACCAGCCAAGTTGGATTTGCAGTGCCTCCAAAAAAAGCTTCTTACCTTGTTTTGTGGGCTGAGCTCTCAGATCCATCCTTCCCTGTCTCCTATGGCTTAACCTCTGTGCAGAGCCTACCCTTCTCCAGGGAATTCTGGTGAACCAAAGTCTTCTTAAATAATTTCATCTGGAAGCTTCTCTACTTCCAGTTCCAAGTAAGAGCTCTCACCTTTCCAGCCCTTCTCAAATGTATGAAATAAAGCTGTTATGCTGGTGCAGTTTAGTCCCTACTGTAGGCAGGGACAAATAATATTTTAAAAGAAACAGAAAAGTTAGAATCAAAATTGCTGTATCATTGCAGAAAGAACAACCTCCCCATCTTTCAGGAAATAATTAGATACAAAACTTAAAGGAAACTTCTCTTGCTACTCTCTTGCTCGTAATAACTCAGGTCTGTGCCACAGGCAGCTCAGTCTGCAGTGGGCTGAAACGTGGGGTCAGCACATAGCGGTCTCCACACTGCCTTGTTGTCTTTGCCAGAAGCAGGCATTATGAAAGATTTGTTTACGCAGAGATAGATACAGCAGAATAGTGTGTTTCCCAGCTAGGGTAGGGCTCAGATCAAAAAAAAGGTTATTGGTAGAGAAGGGGTGAAAATAAAATTGCAGAGACATTCTATTTATCCAGCATTTTCCCCCAGTCAAGTACTGACTGCCATTAGAGGTGCACACAGTGGCCAGTGACAGACAGCGGTGCCAGGTTTGTGTCAGCACTAATGGAGAGCTTGTACTGCATTAGGAAAAAAGATTGGTACCATTTGTTTTTTGATTGCTTGTTTTTTAATCTCATCTGTTTATGTAGTAGTTACTTCTTAAATAGAAAAAACTCATTGACTAGAGCCTGTCATGGGGAAGGGCTGCAGAAATATCTTAAGTGAGATTGAGAACAGTAATGGAGACAGCCAGGTCTCTGATGAAAAGACTAAAGGAAGAGGAACAATAAGAAGCAATTTTTACCCACACACAACAATCAATCTGAAAACCCTGGGGTTTGAGAAATAATAGTTCATGATAACGAGAAGGTAAACAAAGTGTGGTCTCATTTGATATTAAAGAATTATCATCTTTCTCCTTAGATAATAACACTATTGTCTTCAAATGATCCACAGAGAATACATTTACTGCCCTGATGGTTATACAGCTATTTTTCCTGGCTCATACTGTCGTGTCTTACAACATTCCTGTGAAAGAAATTCTATCCTTTCTAGAAATGCCATCAGTGACTCTGTAGAAAAAAAAAAAAGAAAATACATGATTGTCAATCCATGGGTGGGAGAAAATTATGTTACTGGACTAATGAGCAGACAGCTTTATCACTGACTGCAGCTTAAGTCTCAGCAGCTCACAGCTACTGAAGGTGCCCTGGACTTTGCTGTTCTAGACTGCTCTATGCTCAGTGCTTCCAGGGATTTGGGCAGGACGAGGAGGGACAGACCACTCACTAACATCAATGAATTTTTGAAATCTTTTATGTGAATTGTTTCTGAAAACAGCCTGAAGAATGAGTGCAAATTAAAAATACCAGAGGCTATTTTAGCCAAGTCTTAAGAGGTTTTGGTGACAAGTACCCTGCCTAAGTCAAAACAGCCAACAGCAGCTGAAGCAGAAGCAGGATTTGGCTCAGACTACAACAGTGTTCAAGATTTGGGCAGGATTCTGTCATGACCACTGAGAACAGAGACGTTACGATGAGTTTCTCCCTGCTGCTACTTGAAACCTTTCACACGAAGTCCAACATTAAACAGACCTAATTCTTAAGCTAGAAGAGAACCCACTGCAATTCTATAACCAGAGCTTCTCAACGTACAGAGATGTAAAGCCATATGCCCGTTTCCTTATAACTTCTTCTGCTAGGGCTATCATCCAGCCCTTGGACTCTGATTTCCCAAGTGTTCACATGAGGCCTCTAAATGAACAGAGATTCTTCTTTGTTTAACTCTGCAGTGTGGCCTTTATTAATACCCACTTTGCTAAATGCTTCCTCTGGATCCTTACTGACTTCTGTTTCAGTTGGTGACATCCTTTTTCTCTGACCTTAATTAATGGAATGTACAGGACAATTATCAGAAGGCTGTGGACAGGATGCAAGTGTGCCAGTGCAACTATGTCCAGCTCAGTCTGAGCCCTTTTCATCTCGATCCTGTCCTCTCCCAGCCTATTTCTTTTACTGTTATTGCCATGCATCCCTTTCTTTGACACCCCCCCGCCCCCACCAGCCCTTTTCTGTTAAGTCAGATATATATTGCTGGTTTTCACTTCCAAGGGCCTTCCTGGATTATCTATCTATCTCCAGCTTACCTATCATCTTTCAACAGCTCTGGCTTGCCAGCTTTCACATCCTGTCTGCCAGTGATGCTCATTTCCATCATTCACTGAACAGTTTCCAACATGCATGATTTGCTTGTCTTCATGCAGTTCCTCGTGCTGGTGACAATGGCAACAAGAGACATTGACAATAGCTAGGCTGCAGGCACGCAGAGACTGCTAGCAGTATTGTCAGCACTGACCTATATTGTCTTATTGTTACCTGCTACTTTCCTGCCAGTATGCCTCCATTTCTTGTCTTCCTATACTTTGATAACAAGCTCTTTGGAGCAGAGACTTTTTATTCTATGCTGGTGTAGTGCTTTGAGTTGCCTAACATTTTTAGGCATGAGAGTAATGCAAACATGGTGGGCTTCTATTCTCTGGTAGTGTCATGTATTTCCTTAACAAATATACTGTGCTTAATTTTTTGGTGATGAACTGGTGAGTAGTTCAGTATGATTACAATGAAAAGTCAATTGAAGCTCAGGGGTTTGTTTTAATGAAAATGTGGATGTCTGAAGATTTTTTTCAGAGTTTAAAAAGCAAAAGAGAAAGCCTTGTGATTAAACAAGCATCTCAAAAGCAAACCTATATGAACTGAAGTGATAAAAAACACTGGCACTGATCTCAGAAAGCCAAACTATTGTTTCCAACTTTACTTTTATAATTCTGCCTGCTCCCTATGGAAGTGGCATTCCTGTTCGTGACTTGCAGATGATGCTGCAAATAGTGAAAACATAGTTGGGTAATAATTTTGCAGCCCAGCAGACAAACATAGACAAACATGTCATCTCTACTTACTGTAAGAATTTTTCACTGAAAGAATATTCTGAAATTTGTATATGTGATTGGGAAAGCTGGGCACTGCATTCTTTCTGCTCTCTTGAGATGGCTACAAATGTGCTTGAAACACCAAAACATTAAAAACATTAAAAACATGCGAACTTGAATATGGACTTAATTTATGGGCCTGATTCCCCAAAGCAGTTGAGCTATTTTGCACACCCCCATACAGTTTTCTTCCTGTATAAACTGAGACTTAAGAGTGTCACCAGTAGGAAGTAGCTGACCTCTCCCTGGATAATAAACAAGTGGATCCCATAATAAGGGACATGAGATTTAGACAGGCCTTATTTCATTTCTGAGTGAATGATTCATCTACTTCTTTTCCTAGTAAGCAAATCAGCGTGCTCTTTTCTAAGCAGAGTTTCAGTAATGGGACTTAAGACTGCAGAACACCTCGATAAAGAATGGTCATTTAGAGGCATTTTCTCCTGTTTATAAAAACATTTTCTTTGTGTGTTTTTACGCCTTTTTGCAGCTTTAGTAACAAAATGTAATTCACTACAAGTAAAATTCTTGCTTCCCCTGCAAAAAAACTCTACTCAGCCAAAAAGTTAAGCCTTTACCCTTACTACAGAAAGAATATTTTACTCAACAAATGCATTGCTGCTGCCTTTGACACAGGAGGTGAAAATGCACATTTTTTTCGGTGTTTATTTGCTGTAACTAGTTACCAGGGAAAAGAGGTAATGAAAAAGACAGTCACTTCTGTCTTCACAAACTTAAGTGAAGGTAAGTTCAAAAAATCCTAACCATGCAATTAGTAAAAACTGTTGCTATTACATTCCTGACTATGGACACTGAACAGTCTACTTGGTCATTTTCTTTTCAAATTAATTGGCTTGTGGCAGAGTTACTTTCTTGGATTTCTTTTAAAGTGAGAGAACAGGGCTGTTTATTTTGCAGTTCACAGAGGAACGTCCTTGTGCAACAATCACAACTACTTACCATCATCAGACAACTGCAATGATCTCAGTGTGCTCCAGTGTCTTGCAGACAGCAAGTCAACAGTGATCATGTTGGTTACTCTGTAAAAGCAATAGAAAAATAATCTCATGGCAGCATTCTGAAGTTAGATACCAAAGAAACTCAAACCTATTTTCTGAGCACAAACATTTCACATTTAAGGAACAGTTATAACTGTTAGGACTCAATTTTGCAGTTGCCAAAATATATATTCCACAGAACATACAATAAGCTTCCAGGTCTAATTGCCCTGACAGAATTGAGCAGTTTTGTGCTTTTATGATGGATCTACCCCCTCAGATAGCATAAGTCATTATGGCTCTACTAACTCAGCTCCTGCCACTTGAGGATCTTGGCTTCCCATTACAAAGCAACTGCAAAGCTAGTATAAATTGCCCAAGGAAGATTCTGCCGCAGAAGAAGTTTCTAGTGCTGTACAAAAGCTAAAGTATGTTCTGTTCTTAGCAGTGCTTGTTACCTGACAGATTCTAGTTTCTGCATGAGTCCTTCAGAGCTGCTTTAACAATGGGAAAACAATGTAGGATTTTTTTCCATTCACTCTGCTGATTTTAATACTACAGGACCTCATTCTCCAGAGGAACTTCTTGATGGTTAACAAGTGACTTGGTTCCACTGTTCAATACCTGGAGAGAAGAAAAAGTAGCATTTCTTTTCTTGTGGGGATGTTCTGAGCAGTCAGGTGTCCAAACGCTAAAGAAAAGAAACAAAAATTGAACTAAGAATAAAAAAAAAGCAAGAATTTAAGAATAGAAGTGTTACACTACATCAGGGAACAGCAAAGGCTAGCTGCTCTGGAGGGGCCAGGAGGGTGGTAATAGATCAGGAGGGCAGAAGCCTCAATAGCCAGGGCACCAGGACACCATCCCACAGCACATGAGCAAGGTGAGCCAGGAAGACCTGGGGATGGTAGCCAGGATCAGCTGAGAGACTGGGCTATCAGGCAAGTCCATGCCAGCAAAGCAGGCCTGAGGCAAACCAGCGAGCAAAAGGCAGCAAGTCAGAGTCAGTGACCATACCCAGAGCCAGATCAGCGAGGCCTGTGGCTGGGCACAGACATAGCTGTGGTAGACTCAGGCAGGGAGTGCAGGACCAGGCCTAAGCTTAAATGCAGCCCCTAGCCCCATGAGTAGAGGGGCTGATGGGAGTGTCAGGTGGGGCTGGTCAGGGCAATTAAGACCTATTAGTGCACTCAGGTCCCTGACAGACGCTGAGTCTCAAATTCTTATTAAATTCTCACTACTAAATTAGAATCATGGAATAGTTTGGGCTGGAAGGGACCATTAAAGGTCATCTAGTTTGACCCCCCCGCAGTGAGCAGGGACATCTAGCTAGAGCAGGTTGCTCAGAGCCCCGTCCAACCTGACCTTAAATGTTTCCAGGAATGGGGCACCTACCACCTCTCTGGGCAACCTGTTCCTCCACCACCCTCACAGTAAAGAACTTAGAATCTAATCTAATTCTACTCCTTTTCAGTTTGAAACCCTTACCCTCATCCTATCACCGCACTCCCTGGTAAAGACTCCCCCCCCACCTTTCCTGCAGGCCCCCTTTAGGTACTGAAAGGCCGCTAGAAGGTCTCCCCAGAGCCTTCTCTTCTCCAGGCTGAACAACCCCAACCCTCTCAGCCTGTCCTCACAGGGGAGGTGCTCCAGCCCCCTGAGCATCTTCGTGGCCCTCCTCTGTACCTGCTCCAACAGCTCAATGTCTTTCTTGTTCTGAGGACTCCAGAGCTGGACACATTACTTTCTGCTAAATTGAATTCTTAATAAATGAGCACATTTTCTCAAATACAGAGCACTGATATCACCCTGAACACCTGTTTACCATCTGGCCATTTATTTAGGATCTTAAGTCTGGATTTGGAATCTTCTGTCATTTTAGAAGTTTAGAGCAAGAGATCTCATGAGGGATTTTTTTCATTTAGTGGTTGGGGTTTTTTTTAAATAATCTGTTGCATTAGAGAAAGATGTTGGTATTTAACAAGTATCTCTAAGAACCGAAGATTATGACAATGACCTTTCTGAATCAGTCCAAAGATCTGTCTAACCCAACATCCAGTGGCTAAAAGCAGCATGCCAGGAAAGAGTGCAAGGGTAAGTTGAGATTTCCCTAGAATACTCTTTCAGCCTCCAACAGTATGCAACTCTCCAAATCTGTGCTCTCTCTCAAACCATATTTCAATGATCTAAATCAAATATTGATGGGGCTTTTGTGGGTTTGTAAAAGGATTCTGGGTGTAAGAAACAATGTAGTTTCAAGTTGTCAACATAAAAGCAGGGGAAAAAAGGGCTGCAGTCTGAACCATGAAGTTATTTTGATCCAAGCCAAATTACTCCTTAGCTTGAGCACAAGCACAGAAATCTGAAAGCTAACACAGCCTCTCTTGGAAACCTTTGTATAATTTAAAACACAGTCATGCTACAAAACCAGTTTTCATCTCAGCAGCTCTTTTCATGATATGCAAGTGCCTTTCAAAAAAGTGGCCAGAACAAACCAGCTGAGACACAAGCTTACTTTCCCTCCATTTTGCTAATGATTGGAAGAAAAATAGTTCCTCTTAAAATTAATTTTTGGTTCACAAATTTTAATGCAACATTTAATATTTTTTTTAAAAATACAACAGATCCTAAATAGCCTTATTAAAATCTCTGATTTTCAAGGTTTGATGGTCAGAACTCTGAGATTCACATTCCAGAGAATTGCCTGCAACTGAAGCACCCAGCTGAAGATTTAGGAACATGGGTTTTGTATAAGAATTATGCTTTAAGAACCGAGAGGCTGAGTAAAATCAGAATTCTAACAGAGTAATGCAACATTAACATTTGCTGTGTTGGGAATAGTCTCCTATCCCCGCAGTTTCTCAGACTTTTCTTGTGGTACTTTGTGGTGCTTCAACTGAATTTCTTACCTCCACTCATTAGACATTACTGCAGTAAATGGCTCTTTGTGATTTACTGAGAGCAGAAAAATAATGGAGGGGAGACTTTAAAAAGAGCAACTATTTTGCATTCTCCAACCATTCCACTGGGGCCGAGTTCTTAATTTTTGGTAGCCAGTAGGGTTATGAATATATATGTTCCCAAACTGGAAGGTGTTTTGCAAGTTTTACTTAACAATCAATATTGAGAGGTCATATTAGAGATCATTCTATCCGAAATGTTCACCCACAGGGAGCTGGGTATTTTAGTCCTTCAGTAATCATCTATGCACATGGTTTTTGGAGCGCTAGTTCTGGAATTTCACCTATATACTTACTGTGAGGTCACTTGATGCACTTTTCTGAAAGTGCATATGTAGGACTCAAAGATGCTGATGGTCTTTTGTGCAGGGTACTTTTCTAACTAAACTCTGAGGAATTATTTGCAATTTGTTTTTAGTTTTGAAAGCTGCTGCTTTTACCTGCCCTGTCAACATGTTACCACACATTAACTTGTGTGTCTGAAAACTATCTAATTTTTCCAACACTGCCAGTTCATCTAATGAAAGGCATTTACCTACAGAGCTTGCGCAGCCTGTCTTTACACCGTAACAGTTACAGCAAATGCCAACAGAAGTAATGGCATGTTTTCCTGACTTGACAGCATCCCTCCTCAAAATCCGTGAAACTACACCAGAAACATAAAACACAGGAGTACCATCATTAAAAACAAAGGGTGTGTCACATGGAGACACAAAGGAGAGGTGCAGCTGTAATCCAGCTGTAACGGGTCTGCGTGGTTTTGGTAGCGGAGGGGGGGTTTACAGGGGTGGCTTCTGTATGAAGTTGCTAGAAGTTTCCCCTATGTCGGATATAGCCAATGCCAACTGGCTTTAAGACGGACCCGCCTCTGGCCAAGGCCGAGCCAATCAGCGACAGCGTTTTTCACCTCTGGGATAACGTATGTAAGAGAGTGAAAAAGTTGTTGTGCAGCAGTAATTGCAGCGAGTGAGAGGAGTGAGAATATGTGATAGAAACATCCTGCAGACACCAAGGTCAGTGAAGAAGGAGGAGGAGGAGATGCTCCAGGCGCCGGAGCAGTGATTCCCCTGCAGCCTGTGGTGAAGACCATGGTGAGGCAGGCTGCCCCCCTGCAGCCCATGGGCGGTGGAGCAGAGGACTGCCTACACCCCGTGGAGGGCCCCCACGCCGGAGTAGGTGGACACCTGAAGGAAGCTGTAACCCTGTGGGAAGCCTGCACCGGAGCAGGCTCCTAGCAGGACCTGTGGCCCGTGGAGAGCGAGAAGCCCACGCTGGAGCAGGTTTGCTGCTAGAGACCCCATGAGAGGGGCTCACGCTGGAGCAGTTGGTTTCTGAAGGACTGCACACCATGAAGGAGACCCATGTTGGAGCAGTTCATGAAGAGCTGAACCCGTGGGAGGACTCAGGCTGGAGAAGTCATAGAGGACTTTCTCCTGTGAAGGGGACCCCACATTGGAGCAGGGGAAACATGTGAGGAGACCACCCCCTGAGGAGGAAGGAGTGGTAGAAAACAACAGTGTGATGAACTGACCCCAACCCTCATTCCCTGTTTTTCCCCCTGTGCCGCTGGGGGGCGGGAGAAGGGAGAAAAATCGGGATCAAAGTTAAGCCCGGGAAAGGAGGGAGGGGTGGGGGGAAGGTGTTTTAAGATTTGGTTTTATTTCTTATTACTCCTCTCTGAGTTAATTGGCAATAAATTACATTTTCCTTTGAGTGATCTCCCTGTCCTTATCTCAACACCACAAGCCTGTTGTTATTTTTTTCCTCTCCCCTGTCCAGTTGAGGAGGGGGAGTTACAGAGTGGCTTTGGTGAGCACCTGGCATTTTGGCCAGGGTTAACCCATCACACCAGCCCACAGATACCATTTGCAGTTGGTTTTCCAGTGTCATAATGAATTGTTCCACCGCTGAACTTAGGCCAGCTTCTGTGGAAGAACATTAAATCCAATAGCAGGCAATGTATGTGACAAACAGGATAAAGCATGAACCATTTGGCCTTCTATAAGAATAAAGGTTTGTGTTTCAACAAAAGAATTGGGAACTGGAAAGTAGGCCTTTAGGAGACTGGGGCAAAAAATTTGAATGATGAAAATTCCAGCTTTATTACAGAATGGCAGATGCTCCACATCCCAGTGATGATACATTTTGCTCTCTGTCATCAGTTCTAGGTCTTACAAATGCACAAGTACATCATTTCAATTGAGTCTTACAAATTGTGTGTGGAACTCAGCAACTGAGCTGGATTATTTAAGATTTCTACCATTTCTCCAGGAATAATGTTTTTCAGTCATATGTAGCTAGCAACTTTTATGACAACGTATAAGCCAAGATGAAACTCAGCAGTTTCCCTTGATCATGCTGGCTCTGTACTGTTAAAAGGACTTCAGATATCAGTACTCCTGTTAGCAATTTACATTATTAAATGTAATGATGACTGTGGCCAAAAAATGCCTTTTTTACAGTTTTTAAATTTTTCCTAGCTATTAATTTCCTTGAAAAATGAGTGTTGTAAAAGATTTTCCCTATGACGTACTAGTGACTGGGCAGGACCGAGTACCAAAAAAGGTCTGTAACTCATATTTCCAGCCGCCACTGGAAGTCAAAGGAACAGACAGCTTTACCACGTCTGAAAAAACATGCTATTTTCCCCACAAAATTTCACCTGAATATTTGTGTTAATAGTCACATTATTATAAAACTATACTAACCTAATACTTCTGAAGAACTAGATTTAACTTGGTTGAAAGGATTTGATTGTTTAGTGCAACTGTTATTTAGATAATTATCGTTAACAAATAGAGTACAATGAAAATCTTGTTTCAGACATTTTGCTTTAATATGAAGAGTGAGATCGGCAGGGCAGGAGGCAAAGGACACAAGTAATTTCCACCTGAACACAATAAAACACCATGAAGGTGGTGAAATGGTGGGACAGGTTGCCCAAAGAGGTTACAGAATCTCCATCATTAGAGATATTCAAAACCCAACTGGACACAGTCCTGAGCAACCTGCTGTAGCTGCCCTTTCTTGAGAAGGGGGGTGGTCTAAAGAAGCACTGTCACACCTCAGCTGTTCTGACTCTAGCTATAGAAAGGAAAGGGAATTCTTCCTCGTTGACCAGGGTCTGCTGGCCAGAACAGCAGTAGGAACATAGCAGGGCTCAGAAAGTCTAACATGGATGATAAAAAAATAACAGTTCTGCACTCTGATGAGCTGAGAATGCAGCTTCAGGGAAAAAAAAAAATCTTAGGAAGAAGAAAGTCTGAAAAAATTTCTCTCCTATCACAAGGAACCTAACCCAAAAGTGAATGCTGACATGAGGAGTTAGCCATGTGGATATTCATTCACAGACTATGAACTCCTTTAATACTTTTGAAATAATATAGCACAGAATTTGATAAGATTCAGTTATAACTTGTTGACTTCATAGGCATGAGCAAATAGTAACCAAAGTATATTTTTTCCAGAATATTCCCATATACTAATACCTCCTTTGTTAAAATAAAAATATACTAAAAATCAAATTAAATCAGTTATTTCCTTTGTCCTGCCATTTACAAGTTGTTTTCCTGTTCTGGCACTTAAGAAATCACAATGGAACACTTTTTTTCCCCACACCTGTTCATAACATCCAATTTTAAACTCATCTGTTTTGTCCATCTAACAGACATAAGATTTCACTAGTTAAAATAAATGCTCTCTGATAAAATAAATATTCTGACTTATGAGTAGTGTCTTTATTGATGTTCTATAGGCAATATTTCTGTTCTTGAGCTTTCCATTATTATTTGGACCACTTCGGATACCACTTCAACAGTAGCCTCTTACTTAAATGTTGTACGTTCAAACTATACAGGAGACTGTACTCTGTGTATTGATAGAGATTCCTTTTTAGGAAACAATGTATTAGAATGCTACATAAAAAACCCAAATCTCTCCTTAAAAACCTAAAAACCTTCATGATGGGACACTGTCATCAAAAAAATCATAAGGGACTTACCACTGTAATGATAGATAATACAGGAAAATTACTGCATCTGTTCCTAAAGAAATGTTGAAGAATCTTCCCGTCTGCAAGAAAAACTAGTAAAAATCAACAGTGCTGGAGCCAGTGAAATAAGTTCCAAACAGTTCCAGTAAATAACAAGAGTAATGCAAATACAGAGTCATTGCAATGTGTCATTTGAATAGGTTCCTTGCTTTCACTCTATTTTCATATTTCTGTGGTGACTTATTTCAGTGGCTTATCTATAGGAATGTGGTATTACTGAGTCTAAAAAAAAAGAGCTTCTACTGCTGGAGCTAAAGAATGAGGTTGATCAACTTGCAGGGGTTAAGCCAGGCTAGATACTAGGGAGGAACAAAATGACCTGTCATAACCAGCAGTGCAGTTCTGACATGGCACATGTTCTTAAGTAACCAAGTGTACAACAAACAGATTATTTATCATAGAAGCCCTTAAATTGCCAGAGGTACTCCTGATTTTTAACTGTATCTTTACATCTCCCATTCATGGTCAAAATCAGTCTATCTTTAGTAGGAGACCAGGAGGACAATTTCATACTTGAGTTTCCCAGAGGTGAGCAGAGGCACTGGAGTACAGCTTTCCTGCTGTGCAAACAGACAGTTCACCGTGTGCTCTTTAAGAGAACACCACAGCCCAACTTTTGAAATTTGAATTTGCCTGAGGGTCTGACTTGCATTTATGGTGGCACTCCATCTTGTCATAGAAGGGAACAAACTGGGTTAGAATGAGAACAGATCCTTGTATTCTAGCCATGCTACAGAACCCCTCTGCTTGACCAAGGAGGAATACAATGAAAGTGGGAGAAAATCAGAAATTATTTTTCAAGTGCCATTTTCTTTGTGGTTGCAAGGAGAGTGATAGAAAGAAATAGGATCTTTTGACTATATCCTTTGGTTTGCTAGTAAGGGCAGCTAGAAATTCTAAAGTTTAGGGCAAACTTTTTCCTGCAGTTATTTACATGGGAGCAAATAGATATTTTCCAAGTTAATATTGCTTATATATTCATATTAACATGAATTAATAGCAACTGTATTTACCTCAAAATCAAGACTTGTTCTCATAGCTCTGGGGGATGGAGTTCAAAATACTTTGCACTTACTCTCCCCAACTTCTTGGTTTAGGATAGGCAAAGGAAATCAAGAAAGAAGGAAAAAGTATTCATCAAGAAAGTCCTTGTAGTATTTTAAGATTCCATTGGGGTCCTGAGGTCCAAAATGTCTTGGGCAAGTGACAGTTGTATTTCTAACGACACATCTAGAAATATATTGCTTTGCAACTGTATAGATCTGACAGTACATGCTAGGTAGCGTGGATAGAATAGTTTTAGATGACAGTCTCTCATGGATTGCCACTTACATAGGAACAGAGTGCCTAAATGTCCTCCTGTGTATTCTGAAATCTCTTGTAGGGTCCAGAAGCTGGGGAGATAAACAAGAGGAAAAAGTTGATACTAACAGTAATCAGATAATAACCACTCTCTTTCTGTTATGTGATGTACTATCACTAGGTGATGAGTGAAAAGAGAAGGTATTGGTGCCAAGGAAAGAATGAATTAGTATTGTATGAGGCAAGAGATTAACACTGTTTAAATTCAGGAAACAACTTTACACTGATTTATTTACCAAAAGACAGACACTACTCAGTTGATTTAAATTTACTTCCATCTTCTTCCTTCACAGTTATTACCAAGAAAACCTGTTTAACAACCTGTCCCAAACTGAGGAACTTTCTGCTCTACTTCATATGGAGTGCTTGACTCTCAGTCTCCTTGCAGAAAAATAATGGCTATTAGGTGACAAAGTCTAACAGAAAAACACCACCCAGACACGTGAAACCAGGTACATTTAAAATTTCTATTCTATAACTCTTCTTTTACAGCCACCTGCACTATCTTTTATATACAACATCTCATTTTTGAGAATTAACTTAGGGAACTAAATCTTACAGACATTTGGTAACCTGTTATTGAGTAAGATTTCCCAAAAAATACCATTTAAGTATTTAAAAAAACTAGCCTTGAAATATGGTGTGGATTATCAGTGCTGACAGCCCAATTTGAAGTCTAATTATTATAGCTGTGCAACAGAAATAGTGAGGGACTTAAGTGCAGGTGATGAGTTAAACAATGAGCAAAATGTCTGTGGTCTACCAAAGACATAAGCTATCAGACACCTGTAGAATAGCATGCAGAAAATAACCAAAGATACATAATCTGTATGGAACGGAGGTGCTGATGACTGAAGTGTACGCATTCAACATATAAAGTAATTCAAAAGTGCAGAATAGCAGATGATAGCTAGAGGAATGTGTACCATGTGTAAGTTACTAGTTAAAAAGATAGGAGCTGGAGTTTGTAGCCTTTGAATTCAAGAGACTGACGAGCTGGATCTGGTTGTATGGGGTTTGGTCACAAACAGTGCAGTGTGCTGTCCTGAGTGAAAAGTGACAAATCTAGTACTGAGTAAACGCACATGCCTGGGCACTGCAAAGACTCTGGAAACTGGAAGTGATGGGATGAGGAGCTGTTGCAGTGACTGAGGAGCCTCTACAGTGCCAGCAACAGACTGCAGTCCCTGGAGACCAGCAGGCAGAGTCGGGCCCTGGAAGGAACAATGAACGTGGAACTGATAACTCTGAAAAAATACTGCTGCACATGCATGAGTTTTCCATTTTTGTACTACCTTAAACTTTTCCAAGTTTAATGCAAATTCCTCTTAGATAGAAGGTGGGTGGAAAGCACCTAACATTTAACTGAGTGTTAGAAAACACAGTAAAGGGGAGAACAATACGGTGGCACAGGGGACAGACAAGAGCAGAGGAAGGGGACATAGCAAGGCACTGACTAAAGCAAGCGGTAACATATGATTCATCTAACAACAGTAAGAAGAGATGACAGCCCTTTACTCTCTAGGAGCAGAAATAAATCTACTTACAGCATTAATTAGTAATGCTTAAAATCAATAATACATAACAGACTAATGGATCTGAGAAGTCATTAGTGGTCTGTAGGAAGCTTACTTCCTAAAAGTAATGTGCATGAACAATAGAGCTTGTCAGAGAATGGGTAATCTTGCCTGTGCAAAACCTGATACTATATCTTCAAGTGATATGAGAAGCACAAATTCTGATTTTTTACGTGAAAAGAACTCTCAAAATAAGTCTCTTGACAGGTCCCTTCCAATATTTTTGCATGAAGCTTCTAAAATAAAAATATGTTGCAAAAATGTTGTGAAAGAATGCAGATATTCAGGGTTTTTTCAGGATTACATCAGTAAAATTACTGGAAAAATATCTAGTTGAACTGTCTTTGCTAATGAACAATTATTTAGAAATTTTTTAGTAAAGCTCTAACTAGCACCAGAAGTTAATGGTGTGGGAAATAATGACATACAGTAACTATGCCGTCTTGCTACCATTCCTTTAGCTAAATAAAAAGCCAAATAATTTTATCTATTGTATCTGGAAGGTAGAAGGCTGTTTCACTGCAGGAACATTTTGTTGCAGATTTTTTCTTATTCTTTAGACAGAAATAAAAAAGTTGCAAGGGCTGTGTTAAGACTAATAAGTCAAATGTATTTTTAATAAGGAATATCTACTGACACCAATTATGTTGGTCTTGCTAATGGTTCTGGCATAACATTTATGTGAGAGGATTACAAATTTGTAAAGCAAGTCTGTCACAGCTATCCATCTGTTCAAATAAGGGACTCCTCTGGAAGAGCAGCTGTACTTAGACAAGATTGGCCTTTGAATGTCCAAGGCAGATGAAAAATATCCCTTCTAGGCTCTCCCACCAAAAGACAGATAAACCTATCAATGAGTAGCATAAAAACGGAATGGGAGGAGGTATCTTTCTCATTCCCACCATCCATGAAGGGGGAAAAACTTCTAAGATAGTTTTCGGGAAAAAAGTATATGAATTCTATATGAAGTATTTTTCAAAGCAACCAGGAGACATTTGAGACCTCCAAAAATTAACACAAATGCTGATCATATTACTTTACTCCTCACTCTAAAGGAGATTTAGTAGCTTCAGGACCCACTAGTAGTTTGCTTTCCTTTGTTTTATCCCTTTAGTCATTTTCTTTTCTTTTTGTTTGTGCCTGGAAGTTGCTATTTCCTTGAAAGACAGATTAAAAACCAAGTGTGAGCTCTAACTGGAAATAACAAATGAGGTTAAATTCACTTCTAAAGCAAATTCTATTAATAAAACTAGTTTCTGAAAACTGGGCAAGTTTCCAGAAGTGTTTATAAATAAAAAGGTATAAAATAAAATTGCAGAAGTTCTGTAAGAATCGGTGTGATCCCTTAATGTAACTGGTATCACTTAACCTCTATCAAACCTGATGAGGACATGAAGCTTATGGTAACTAAAACTAAAGCATATGCTAAGTCATATTGATTTTAATGATGTTTATGGCTGTGGTCGATTAAGGCATGCTTAGCTTTAACAGCCCCTTTTTTGGTTAGGAAAGTAAATATTGATATGCCCATTCCACTGACTCACATAGAACCTTGCTAAACAAGCAAATAATTTACAGCACTCAAACCCTAGAGGTCTGGCTATAGTCCACTGAACTGGATTAAAGCATACTCTAGTAAAAGAAAAAACTCAGGTGAGTTCTCAGTCAGAGCTCCAGCCACTCAACACACATGTGTTAAATCCCATAGTGCTAGGCATTGGAAGAGTGTTGTGTTCTTTCAGGAGTTAGTATATGTAAAGAGAAGAATCACTTTATATAGTGGTGTACATACCAATCTACCAGTTCAGAAGATGTCATCCTAAGGGTTGAAGTCCTGTTGAACAGAAATTGTCAGTATAACTGGAAGAAATTAACAGTAGATTGGCCTCAAAAAATTACACTCAGAATTATTTAAGTAGAAATAGTGTTCTGTGAAAGCTTGAGAGGTCAAGCAACAGATCATTTACCCAACTTAATGCTGTTCTTATTGCACTAAAAATACTGCCTTTGTGATGAAGTAATTTGTTTTCTCACCTTTTTTACTTTACTCAGTTCTCTCTCACCCCCACCCAACTTACTGTTCTTCCATTTTCCTCCCACCCTTCATTTCTTCCTTCCTTTTTCCCCAAGTGGTCTCTAGCATTCTTTTTTTTCTCCTACTTACTGTTTCTGGTATCTTTCAGTCTATGGAAGAATAAATACTTAGTTTTGTAGGAAATCAGAAAAGCACAAAAGCAAGCTATTTTTCTTACTGGGAAGTGATGGACCATACATGCAGCAAGCTAATATCTGAGAGTCTAAAAGTCATTGCTTCGAATCATTCAGAGTTTCATATCTGCCAGTTCCACTCTAATTTTGTGTTCAAGAGTTCTTTGCACATCCAGCAAGCTAACAAGTACACAAACTTTGTAACAAGACCTTTAAAAAGCTTTCACTGCAATATTTGGTGCAGACTTAGGGGCTTTTTGTTACATAATGAAGGAAGACTCCATTTAGAGGATGACATTACTTAACAGTAAGATGAAAACAAGGAAACACTGTTTTCTCCCACAGAGTAAAGGCATATTACTGCATGTTGCTGCATATAATGCACTGGTTGATTTACAATCATTTGGAAAAACCTATGCTTACTCTGAAAAATAAAGAACAGTTTAAAAAAGGTCCATGCATAGTGCTAGAAGCATATAACTATGTAGAAGATATTTCATAGATACAGCTCTTTTGTTAAATAGATATTGACAACGTTATTTGTAAATTAGTTCTAAAATAGCAACATTCTGGTTTTAGAAGCTAGATAAGGAGAATGGAGGTATTTTCTTTTAACAAATAAGGGGAGCTTTGGTGGTACTTAGTGAACTACTACAGAGTCTGTTTTACAGTCTAATATGGTCTGTTGAACACTAAACAATGAAACTGGATTTGTGTGTGTTGTTCCTTCATTGATTATATTGTTCAAACAAATGCAATCACAGCAAGATTAACTGAGATAAGACACAGGGCTCAGCCAGAGGCAGCTGTTAAAGTTACATACCTGTTTCATAAGCAATTAACTGTTTTAAAGTAGGCATTATAAGGAAGGCTTGGGGAATAGCTTGTTCTGCGTTGAGTCACAGGGCAAGTTTTGATTTCTTTGAATATAGTTTCATTTGAATAGCTTATTTGAAAGCATTGACAAGGCACAATACCTTTACTTATAACCCATTTTATGACATGACAAAACTGCAATGCCTTGTCTCCGTCTCTCCTGCAGCAGGATATTCAGTGTACATTTGTCACATTATAGGAAATATCTTTTTTTAAGAGAAATGATAGGTCCAACTAAGAAATACTTTCTGATATAGTACAGCAAAATGTATTTCATCAAAGAGCCCAAGTCTTTAAAAATACTTCTTGCCCACTTGGTCTTTTGTTCTGATTCTTATCCTCTACAGTCACTTCTCCTTCCTTTATCAGCTGTGATTAAAGACATAGAAGAACCTTCTCTATCTATAGAAAAGTAATGTTCTCCTGTTGGACATGTCTTTTGCCTTAATGGAACCTGTGGAGGTCCATGTTTCTCAAACTTCTCTCCCTTGGTTCTACTTTGGAAGTGATGTTTGATATAATCCCAGTCGCGTACCTCTTTATTCCCCTACTATCACTTGATCTGAGCAATATCAGTGCTTGAAAAGGAAATTACACCATGACTTACCTACCATTCATTAATATGATTAGATTATATTATCGTTAGATTCTGATTAATTACTAAGTAGATCTCTAGGAAATTTAATTTTGAAAAGCATGTACTGTTCCCATTACTTCAAGCCACCTGCTGTAGTGTGGCTGGAAATGATTCTGCTATCACGAAACAATAACATATGATTTGTTTTTCCTAGCCAGCTTATCAGTTTGATTATAGCAAGAGGAAAAAAATAGCAGAAAAATAATTTCTTCATTGTTGGAGAAAAGATTGAATATTCTGACAGTACTGATCAGGAAAGCTGGGACATAAAAAATATCTGAAACATGAACCACCAGTGAGGAACACCATCTCAATCACTCACCCTTTAAGGAAGTTCCTCAACTGGGAGATGCAGCAAGATTCATGACACCTTTATGAACAGTCTGGTTCAGCAGAGAAAAGCTGATGTGCTCTTGGATGTTGTTATGTTGGATACATAAAGATCACTGTTATGGGGAAGGTATACTTGTAGTATGTTCTGCAAGGCATTTTGGGATATTCTTTAAAATAGAAATTGGAAGGAAAGAGAACTGGCCACATTGATTCAAGGCACATACTGTGGAGCTCCTACCATTTTCCAAACTGTAAACCCAGTGGCTGCAAGTGAGCACTGGCAGGGAAAAATGTTTTGAGCTGTCACAAGGCTGTGAGGAATGTGATCACATGCTGTACAGGCACAAGTCATGTGCAGAGCCATCTGTGCTAATAAACACTTGAAAATCAAATTGTAAGGACGGTGGGGCCTGTATAGTCCTGTGATACGTGTTTGAGACAGTACAATTCCCCCAAAATATCCTTGGTTTGTGAAAATACAGTGTTTGTGTAGCTGTGGATTCTCTGAAAAAATGTGTTGCCATTTTTTTTTTGGTTGTTTGTTTTTGTTTTTTGTTTTTTTTTTTTTGCTTTAGACAAATGAATTAAATGTGTCAGGGCCCTGAGTGACCAGGTCTTGATGACCCTAATCAAGCTCATCTGGGACCCACACCCACACCCTCTGCCCATGGGTCCAGGAGCTCTACTTAAACTCAGGTCTGAGCCTTCAGTATTCCAGCTTTGCTGTAGGAGTGCTAGTATTTAGCTTAGTGATAGGCTTATCTGGTTATTGATTCTAGTTCTGACCTGTAGGCTGCCTTTGTAGCTTTATCTCAGGTTTGTCTTGTCTTTGAGGGGTCTAGGGTGTGCTTAATGAATTGTAGCTGATCCTGGCTGCTCTTACTAGACCAGACCTAATCTATAGATTGCTTTTCTTATTTAACCTTGGACGTGCACTGTTGCTACAGCTTGCTGGATACTTGATCAAACTTGGCTGCTCTGTCTGCATCTGCCTTGTTCAGGTGCTGTGAGCACTACCAGCCTTGTTACTGTGACTGGCTCCTTGCCCATTAGGGAGCAGTTGGTCCTTGCTGCATCCTAATAAAATGAAGTTTAGCAGTTATAGAACTGATCTGTATGGCTGTCAGGTATTTTCAATGACTATGTTTCTATTCAATGTAAATTTTCTTCTTCATTCTACTGTTAGCAGTGCTTTACAACTCACAGAAATTCTTCTGCTTTTTCTCCTCAACTGCCCTTCAGGCTGTTCTTAGTTTGTCATTTATATAATGTATTTTCATATTTCTTCCTAAAGGCATGGTTCTTCCTTCCTGTGAAATGAGTCAGTTCAGAGAACTGAAAACAAAGTGCAGCAGGAGTGAGTACAGAAAGCTGAGGAGACTGAGCAGGAGGGATGATGCAGCTCTATTGAGGTTTCCTTAGATATGCCTATTAAATTACTTGTAGACTTTTTCTAAGCTGTGCAGGAGTTGGAGGGTGTTTTGGCTTCTTTTACTACTTCTGAAAGCAATTAGAGGCCAACGGTTTTAGTGAAGATTTCTACTATATTTGTGCCTGAAGTAGCCTCTGTTGTCAACTCCCAGGAGCAAAATAATGACAGGACAATCCATATGGCGCTGGATTACTGTGTGAGCATTTTGACTTGGTTTGTCTTATCTTAAAAACATGAGAAGGTAAAGGTTTGTTATGGAGCACTATGGGCCAAACTGCAACTCAAATGTGACCACTCTTGCAGAATCAGTTGGGTGATCACTGGAATCACTTTATGAGGGAGGTCTGCCAGGCCAGATGCTGTTCCCATAAAATGGGCTACTGAGGAAAGGGAAGTAATAACATTCTCTTCTAAGCAGTGCAACATTTCTCACCACAGAATGAACTCTTCTTAGTGAGAAGCTGTAAAAGACTGCAAGGGTCATCAGGTTTGCATTCTAAGAGTGTCAAAAAAGGGGGTTTCCTACCACTTAAAACCACAGGGAGGAAAGAAAAAAAGGCAGGAAGGCAAAAGTGCTATCTTCATCTTTTAGTTCAGAAATGAGACATGAAGTGAGTAACTGTTGTGGAAAGCCATTCAGAAAGACCATAGTAGAGAGATAACCTGCCTGAGTCCAAGCTTTGTCTAGATCTGTCTGTCCTTACTTGCACAGAAGTATGTGTTCTTCTAGGAAGAAAAAAAGGAATTATTTCTGCATTGTGGCTACTACCAGAGAGTAGCAGAGTCTGTATTTGTGGATGTGAATTTGCTGAGAGGATGAAAAAACTGAAGGCGGAACTAGAGCTGCTGGTTCTAACTGCCTGGGAATGGTCCGATGTGGCAGCAGGTACAGCCTAGTCAGATGGGGACTACGGCAGTAGAAGCTACCTCAGCAGCACAATTATGCAAAACAGACTAGATGCTGTTTACAGTATGTAGAAATTATTTATTAGTATTCAGAGACATTAATAACAACAATATTAGGTGGTGTTATAGGAAATATTTATAGTGATTTAGTCACTCTGACTACTAGATACCCTAGAAAGGGCAGGAAAGGAAAATTATATGTTCTTCTTGCCTTCTGGAGGTACAAGAATCGGTTTTTAGTGTATGACTTCTGTATCAAGTAAGTTTCTTCTGCATCTGTGTAGAGGAGGATCCTGCCCTTAGGCAGGAAAATTACTTTCTTTTTTCCTCTCACTTCTGCAGTTCTCACAGCCTCAACATTCTTTCACCTTCTTCTTAGAGGCTCTCTGCATTTGGTTGCTAAACCACTTTTGCCTCACAAGGAACTGCTTTTTTCTCAATGTTCTGTATACTATTTACATCAGTAATTTGACATGGAACATGGTCATAGGAATTAATATTCAGCCTAAATCGCCAGTCTTCCTAGTATGTCAGGCCAGCATACCTCAAAGGATACTGCTTTGCACTTAGCCTTACTGCTGTTCTCTAGCTTCCTTAGAGCTTCAACCCTTACAACCTCTTAAAGGCAAGGGGCACCAGTGGCCCTTGGTGCTGCCCTTAGGGAGACAGTGCCATAATCTGTGAATGACCTGTCACATGCTCTCAGGAAGTTTTAAAGTTGTCTGCTTTGTGGAAAACGCTTTTCTGGTCTGTTCTACCATAGTGCCACAGTCCTTGGCAGAGCAGGGCCCTGGCTTCTCTTCTCGTGCTTTCAGGCTCCAATGCCATGTGCATTGGGTCCAAAGATAAGGGGAGGCTGTGAAAATGTTGAGTGGTGCATGGACAGGACACGGCCTTGTGAAGCTTTATGTGGACATACTAGTTGAGGCAGGAGGCACTGTAGTGAGACAACTTTCAGGCCTTGCACAAGCATGCTCTGTTGCACCAAGATAATGTATGTAGCTCTGTCATAACAGTATCAGAAAGAACAGTCCTGCACTGACAGCAACTTTTTTATCTTGTAGAACTTTAGGTTACAGGTTGCAATGTTGAATTTTTTTCCAAGGAAGGGTGATGAGACTATAAAAGAAAAATAATAAAATACCTGTTAAGGAATGACAAGTTGGGTATTAACTTTGTCTAGTAGCATTTATTCAAAGTGTGGAGGAAAACCTAAGCTGGAAGCAAGCTATTTTGTCTTCATAGCTATTTTGTCTTCATAGCTATTTTGTCTTCATAGCTATTTTGTCTTCATAGCTATTTTGTCTTCATAGCTATTTTGATCTGAATTAAGAACATTTTTCTTTTTTTCTAGCGTAGAAAAACCTCTAGATTCATGTGTATCTTAAATGCTTCTTAATTACTGATATATTGTGAGCTATCAAGTAGCTATTAAACATGCATAGGCTTTTATATAAGGGCAGACACTTGCAAATAATGGAAGCAGTAATATTCTGGCACGTCAAGGCCTATTTACAGAGTAACTCTTAGATACACTTGTCTAACAAACAGAGCCATTCAAACCTACTGAATAGAAGTAATTCCCACTGATATTTGGAGCTGTTATGGTTTTATGTCAGGACCTACATGGACACTTTCCAAGCCACAAATTATATAACTGAAGAAGTTGTGAGCAAGCAGTGGATTTAGGTATTCAAAGTTATCATGGCACAATACCCTGTTAATAAGGAGATGACTGTATATGCAATTCTGTAGAAGAGGTTTAGCTGTGCTCCCTTTTGAAAGATAATTACTTTAGTTAACTCCTTTCCTGAAAGAGAAATCAAATGTTTGTAGGAGTCTTTTGGAGGGAAAAAAGGAAGGTTTTGATTAACATCAAAAGGTATTGTTATAAAATGTATATATCTTGTTAAAGTATAAAATAATGTTAGACTAAGTTGAAGTCATCTGGTGATGAATGCCTTCCTTGAGGGCTGTTGGTGGGAAGGAGTAAGCTTGATTTGACTTATTGGCTTGTATGAAGCCATGCAATGTGGTGGTGTTGTGGTGTGTGGCAGTGTGCACTGGGATAGTCTTTTGCTGCTGGAGATTTGCCTGTAAGGAGAGAGCAAAACTTATAGTCTCATTTAGTTATTTTACTTGGTTGTTCATGCTTTGCTTCAAAAGAACTGAAATCCAGAGCCTTAGATAAACCTAAACTGTTTCTACTAATTTAGCCAGAGAGCAAAGTTGTATCTAGCTAGATAGAAGCTAAATAGTGATGGAGAAATGGGGTAGTTGCATTATTGTGCCATGCTCTCTAGGTCCATCCTGTCTTCTCTTAAACATGTCAGAGAAGCCAAGGTAGAAAATATAGGAAAAATAGGAAAGGAAGAGAAGGAATGTGGTAAGGAGAGATGGATGTGGATGTGAAATGCCAGGGGAACAGTGAACAGATGAAACAAACTGAATGATGAATGATGACAGGAAAGACTGCGTGCTTTATTTTTGCCGAAGAGTAATGGAGAAGTGTCTGGTTTTCACTCCCTGTCTCCATGATGATTACAGCTATGACTGTGCAGAGCACTGACATTCTGCAAGATGCTGTGACCTGTCTTCTGTAGCTGCTACTTGGCAAAGATACAAGTTTGGCTGATCTAGGAGCCTGTGGACCATGTCTGTAGTTGCTGTATTTGATAAGTGTTTGGTGCTCTTGAACCTGTGCAACTGCAGATGGACTTCGTCGTGCTGTCTGAAGAATCTCTGTGCCAGCTGTGCTCTGAAGCCTCAGGTGAAACCATCTAATGTTCTGGCTCTGCTATTCCAGCACAAGTTCCCGGAGTCCCAGCTTGCTAGGTTCAAATTGTATCTTTTGTTCAAATTGTATCTTTTGTAGCAAGTGACTGGGTTTTGGTTAGCCAGGTCTGACATGGAAAAGTAGATCCCTTTTTGTAAAGCATCTGCGGAATTTCATCAAGTAGGCAAAATGAGGAGTATGCCTTATGCCTTTGCAGTATTACATGACCTTTATGAGCAAATCTTCAAAGTTTTGAAAAGTTGCATGTTAAAGTTTTGTTGCATGTTAAAGGTGAGCATAGGTGGCCAATCATCATGTTGCTCTGAACTTGCTGCTTTTACTGATTTTATTTCTTTTTCCCCTAGCTCTAGTAGTCCTTTTGCTCTGTGAGAGCTGCAAGTTAACTGCATGTCTCATTGTACTGAATTGCGTTGTGTTGTGTGGTATGTTGGCAAACTCTACAGTGGAGTGGGACCAGTGGTGCTAATATAGCAGTTCCCAGTGAAGTTCTGTTTCCATTCCTTGCTGCCGCTGCAGGATTCAACTTCCTTTCTATTTTTATAGCATTTTCCAAGTCTGTAGTTAATATTAACTGACAGGGTCAGCTGAGAATCTTGGGATTCCCTATTACAGATAATTAAGGAAAATACTAATTCATGTACAGACAGATGCCTTGTGGTAAATTGCACTGCATTAGTATCATTGCCTTCACTACTAATTCTTGTTCCTACTGATCATTGAATCTGTCTTCTCGTATAAGCTAGAGGCATGCAGCAGGTTTTCCAGCAAGTAGATGTGTAAAGAAAGCTGCAGAGAAGCTCTTTATTTTTTTGTGAAGTGTTGCTTTTATGGGCTGGTTGTCCTAAATTGTTTTGTACCTAGAATATATGAGAGTTTGCATTTTATGCTTTCTTAATGGAGCTTGGAGAAGGACCTGGGAGGGGGACTTGCATTCATCAAGGACTTTTCCATTTCACCTTAGTTATTACCAATAGTGGTGCATGGTTCCATATTAGGTTAGAAGCAAGCTTCCTGTTTGGTTCAAAAGAGATACTACCATCAGAGAGCAGCAACAGTGGGCGGCTCTGCAAGGTAGACAAGCCAGGAGCTGAGGATGACAGCAAGGCAGGCAGAGGAAGTGGCCTCACCAATCCCACAAGACTTGCGCAGCAGGAGCAGAGAAAGGCCAGTGGCAATAACCAGGGTCAGCCACAGGCATCACTAGACAAGTCTGTAATGACGAGGCATGTCCAAGGTCTAATGAGAAAGCTGAATCCATGTCTGGATCAGCGAGGCACATCACACATAGGGAGGCTTACCTGCAACATATCTCAGGATTAAAGGCTACATGTCAGACCAATGTGAGGGACTGAACTTAAATGCAGCTTGAAATGGAGGAAGCCCTGATGAGGCTTCTCACAGCTCTTGCACACAAGCCTGACCCAATGTTGCAGCTGCACTGTATCTGAGCTGCCCTTGAGCACAGGGCACTTGGAGGTAGGGGTGGCAGATTGCAGAGCCTGTTGGTGCGCTCATGCAGCAGTTGTAAACTACATGCTTGCTGTGTTCTTGAGCTATTTCCTAGACAGGAGGCAGGATATTAGGTTAGATGGATCTACAGTGTGATGTGGTGTAGCCATTGTTATGCTAATGTGTTAAACCTTTCTGGCCTCAGAATAATCTTAATTTGGACATAGAAGAAGAGGGCTCCAAAATTTCACTGAATGAACTGCTTCAGGTTGAGCAGGTTTGAAGTGTAATACTTCTGTAAAATAGTATTTCCTTATTAGTTGTCAGCATAAACATATAACCAAGTATTTGAACAAACAGGTAGCTGTGATCAGAGGTACAAAGCTGGCCTATTTAACATCTTGTGGAATAGATCTGTTTCCTAGGAGACTGGCTGTTTATCTTGTCAGTGAAAAGATCTGGTAGTTTAATCCCTCTTCTCTAGGAAGGAATGTGCTAGAGTCTTCTGACTCATAACTTATCAACAAGCAGAGGGGTGGATGTTGATTGTAACATGTCTGAGTGAAATGAAAGGTAGGCAGAGAGGAAGGAGATCTGTGCATGCCTCTCACCTTCTCAAGTGTCTCCTGCAGAGAGATGTGAGAGCAGCTTCACTGGAGTCACACCAGTTCACTCTCATCTGCCCACACAGGGTACCAGCAGCAGGGACACTATGGCAGGTCTGGCTTTTACAGCCCTCTACCTGATGAAGAGATAGCTTGAGCGTGCAGACTCAGGCCACAAACATGCTGCCTGCACTACAGGTGTGGCCCCCAGCTAAGTCAGTTTGGGGCAGAGGGGGAAGACTTTCCAACTGTAAACAGATCAAACTTCATCTGGAATCAAGGAAGAACACAAGTATGGCCTGAGGCAGATGAGAGGTTATACTTCAAACCTGCTTGACCAGAGGCAGTTCATTCAGTTGAATTGTGAAGTCCAGTTCTTTTATGTCCAAGTCACTAGTTTCAGAGCACTTTGGATGAATCAAAGCTACTAGCAGGCATACTTAACACTAACTTCCTTGTGCTGTAGAGAAAAATACAACTAAACTCCTGGAGTTTAGCATGAAATCGGTACAAATAAACATGACATAAGTTTAATATAGCATGAGTGTACTTGGTTGAGGTTGCTGAGTGCCCTTTAAGACAACGATATGGTAAAGCTCAGTAACTGGATTTTGACAGACCACATTGCAACAGCTTGCCTTTCTAGCCCTGTTGTGCCTCTGCTTTTATCTAATTTCATAAGTTCATATTTCATCATGGTTAACCCTGATTATGGTCATTCTGGTATCTATTAAATGCATTTGTTTTTACCAAGCTTTGTTTCTGAGACCCTTAAAAAACCCCAAACACTGTTTACTAGTGGCAGAACAAAGGCAATCCATGCACCTCCAAATTGCTACTAATTCTTTACCTCCCCTCCCTTAGAATACTGAAAAAAGTGTCTAATCACACACGCTTTTTCTATGGATCTGAATAATGCTGCAAATGCTGAGACTTGTATTTTCTGTTCATTCACTGCAGCCATCCTAACCTACAGTGTTGGTGTTACATAGAATGAGGTATCCTGTGGGCTCTAATTTAAGCAGCTAATATTATAGAGAGATGAAGTTAATGTATTTTAATGTATAGGTATTAGTGTGTGTATATATATGATGCCATTTTCAAAAAGCATATGGGTCACTTGGCACTTACTTGGATATGCAGTTTGTTATAGAATCATAAAATAGTCCTGGTGAGAAGGGACCTCAGGAGGTCTCATCCAATCTCCTGCTCAAAGCAGGGTCAGCTCTGAAGTCAGATGAGGTTGCTCAGGGCTTTAATCTAGTTAGGTCTTGAAAGTTTTCAAGAATGAGTACTGTACAGCCTCTCTGGGCAACTTGTTCCTCTGCCTGAAAAGGTTTTTCTGTATCTGCAGTTGGAACTTCTCATGTTATTACAACTAAATCCATACTGTAAAACACGTGTGTTGGATTGTAGTTCAGCTGTTTAATTGGGAATAATGTCAGATGGAGAGCACAATGCTGTGAACCGATGTGGGCCATAGGTGAAGTGCTGCTGACAGAGACAGAGGCTGTGTGTAAAATCTATGCTCCAGTATGGATACAAGGGCCCTGCTCATGTGGTACTTAATTGCACACGGAGCTCAATGTCTGTAACTGAGCCAAAGCAGAGGTTGTTACAGGAGCAGTGCCATACCACCGAAAGTACCCCAAAGTAAAAGATGTTTGTAAGAGTTGTACTGACTGGGTCTTCCATACCTTGTTTTCCTAACAAGTTTTACACATCTTCCTCCCCTGCAGTCTAGGCATGATTTGTGTCTGTTCCTGCTCATATCTTTGTAGAGCAGCAAAACCAGCATGGAATTGATGTGATGATCTTTCATTGCTGCCCAAAAGTTTCTGAATAGCAGCCCTGGAACAGAGTGGGCTTGTTGACTTCATTCTGCAGCTGCATGACAAATCTGTCTCTAAGCCTGCAGCTTCAAGAAGACAGCACAGCATCTGTTCACATAAAACATAGCTTTTGGCTTGTCTTTTTTTTTTTTTTTAATAATGAGAAATTTAAACGGGGTTTAAATAAAAACTCAGAAACAGGTGACTTAGGCTTTCCTCATTTGCTGAGAAAAGCTTCCCGCTTAGCTTGGCAAAGGACTGGATGGATTATCTTAAATTTAAATTAAATATTTTTGTTCCACATGTGGAGAAATTAACATCTAATTTACAAGAAGCTCTAATCCTGGTATAATTATAATCTATTATGTTAATTTCTGTTTAGTCAAGGTATGAATGCAAAGTATCTTTGATTTTTATGGGCTGGTTCTTTCTATATGCATCTTTTGCTATATGCATTTGCTTGTCACCATGACAACTTTCCGTCAGTTTGTCTGACACTGCTTCAGAGAAGTTTCAGTTAACTCAGGGCCTGAATGCAGAGTACTGGGGAGTAACATCTGAATATCTGATTTCCATGGGCTCATGCACACTTCTGCTCTGCTGAAGTCTGGTGCATTCATGCATGCAAGTTTAAGAACAAAAAGAACTACATTCTTTCACCAGATCTTCAAGCTGCAATATAGTGCAGTTTCTCAAAGATCTTTTCTTTCTAATTATGTACACAGGTTTGTAAAGCCATTATTATGTTTGTAAAGCCAATATTATGTTTGTAAAATCAATGTTTGACTATCACTTAAAAGATTTATATCTTGACTCATAAAAATGTCTCAACATTTCCTTTAGAAATTATTCTCTTTATAGTCTGGCTTAGAAGTTTTTATTACTGAGTGCTGGGATCAGCACTCAATTGGCAAGTACTCTACCATAGAACTAAGCTGCCTTACACCTGTCTATCTGCTTTCCAGTAACCTAGAAAAATATTTCTGCCTGTGCAAATCTGGCTGATCTGCTCTGTCAGGAGCAATTTTTCAACTTAAACTTTGGTAGTCCAAAGATCTGTGCATTCTTTGATCTGAGATGCCTGGGCTGATGATACTTGAAGCTGTGATGATTTGTGTTGCTGGGTGGTGATGGGTGCTCATTGCCGTGCTTCCTCACCACCGCCTCACCTCACCAGGCATTTTTGTTGCCTTGAGAGAGTTTGCACTGGAGACTGGCAGACTTCACCAAAATAGGTTTTCAGGCAGCAAGCTTCAGTTCCTTAAAGGAAGGATTTGCAGGACAGTTGAAAAATTTATTTGGGGCATGTGGCTTTGTTCTGCCGTATCTGAAAGCGCCTCAGTGTTAGAGGTGAAACTGAGATAACTCTAAGCCTGCCAGAGGTAGTAAGGGCAAAATTCCTAATGAAATGTAAATGGCTAGGCTTTTATTGGTGATGTTTATTGCCAATTGTTTGGAAAGGCTGTGGTTTAAAAACCTTGCATGTGTTATTTCAGTGTCAACCTCAAAAGAAAACTCTTGATCACAAATTGTCTTAAACAGAAATACTCATGCTCATACACTGAACTAGTTTATATAGTGGAGCCTAATGGGAGATTAGTTTGCTGTACAGAGCAGTAGTCCTGCTTTTGCTTATTGCACTAATTCTGCATGTTTCAGCTGGCAGCTGCTATGTCTCTGGATGTACACCTTGCATATTACATCCATTTTCTGTGTAAAGCCTTGCAGCATGTTTTGTTTTTTGAAGAGTTGTAGTGGCTAACTTGAAAGACATGCAGGAATATTCTCTTTTCCTAAACAAAATCTCAAGTATCCGAAAAGGAAATTGGTTACTCTTGACTGCATTATCTGATCAGAAAGGCGTGTAAAAATGTAACAACTGTAAGTGTTTCCACCATAGAAAGAGCTGCTCATTCTAGCTTTTTTGCTAAAAGGCCACTGGAAATACCTTACTTGAATCACAGTCCTGGAGATGGGCTGTTCCTTCTATTATGCCATTGAAATAAAGCCTTCCAGGAGGAGCTCTCTGGACCTCAGCCTTACAAAATCTCACAGTAAGAGGATAAGAAAGTTAAGTTTTCTTTATTGCCTAACAGAAAAAGAAGGCACAAAATACTTAACAGAGGGAGGGAGAAAAAAAGACTCCCAACTGTGTCTTGGGGAGTTTGTTGGTATTTATTCTTTTACAAGTGCTGGCTGAAGTTATGTTCAGAAATACCTGTGCAACCTACAAGACTAATATAGCTGTGACAAACTAGTTCAGCACTACAAACAGCAGGGATTTGTTGGAAGCAAACCCATGATCTCAGCTGGTTGTGCTACAGATGAGATTTTTAACTTTTGGAATTCATGTTACAATGCATGCAATTGAAAGCAAATGAAGATGTATTAAATTACTTACTTTTTGACTATAGTTATATTAATGAAATTAATAAGGAAAGTGTTGGAGACATGTCCCAGTGTACCCTAGTAAGCCAAAAATCCACTGGACTATTTTAATGTATTGCTGCCAATAGCAAAATGAATGGCTTGACACTATCTTTAGTGCGATTAAAATGCAGTTTCAAGCAGTTACTAAGCAGATCGAGTCAAAATCCTATTTTGAAAAATAAACACAAAATGTTTCATTAACTAAACAGCGAATTGTAATGTGGCTCTTAGACTGAGCTGCCAAAAAAAAAAGTTATTAGTGATCCTAAGGGCAAGTGCATAAATTAATGCTTCTACGTTTTCAATAAATGTTTGGTAACTTCTTTATCTTACCAGTAGGTGTCACTGGAGTCCAGCAGAGAGCTGCTATTGCTATAAGACATCTTTTCTGCTTAATCGAACCTTTATTTCACAGAAACATTCGGTATTTGTACGTGTTGATGTACAATAAAAATGAAGATCTGCGATCAATGCTCTTTCAAATAAGTTTTTTCTTGTCTCGGGTATTGATAGCTCTTGGTGGATAACGCAGTAGATTGAGAAGGAATTCTGAACTTTTTTTCTCTGCAGCATGCCTGAATCTGGTCCAAGATGATAATGACCAATGTGATTATTTGATGCAAAGTTGAAGCCAGTTAGCAGTGCCTCTGTGATTACTCAGCCCTTGCCCAGTCTTCCATTTTCTGTTGCCCTGACATGGGGCTAGATCAAATAATGAGACATTTGTTTGATACATCTAAAGAACCTGTCAATACACAGGTTTTTAGCCTTTTATCTTCTTTAAATAAATTTCTGAATGTTAACAGGCTTGTTAACAGACTCTATTGCCAGCTGCAGGATGATCTTTGACCATTTCACAAAACATGGTTACATTGTACACGGTGAACCTTGTTAAATGCTGTCAGGATTGCAGAACTGGCACAATGTACGGCCCTGGATGTGCCAGGGTCTTGTGCAACAAGCAGAAGACATTGCAGCTTTCTTCATGGTGCTGCACTGTAATTTGAATAAAGGTGAAAGTAATTTATTCAGGGCTGTGTTCTGGCAGGAGACTAATGAAGTCAGTAACTGATATTTTGTTGCCTCCTACTGTCCCATGAGAAAATCTTCATTTAATTATTTTTTAAATTTTCATTTTATCAGATTAATTTGCTAGATTGTAAATTAATTCTGCCATGATGGTCAGGGACGTGTCCTCTTCCTTAGTCCTAGAAGTTTTATTTCTCTGTGAATTTTCTCTTCCAGTTGTAGTTTCTGTTGCTGTTCTTTATATTATTGCACACAGACCATTAAGGCCACACATACTGGTCTCAGTGCAGCAGCTTGGCGGTTTGACCTGTTATTGCTATGGTGTACTGTTTTATAACTGCTTAGTTTCTGGCCAAGTTCTACTCTTTCTAAAAAGTAGAAATGAGTACTTGGAAAATAGAAAGGTGAGAACAAAATCTTGTAAATAAAAACTCAAAAGGGAACTGAGTGATTATAGCATCTGCGTACATAAGCTACGGACAAACCTAATAATCAAAACTAAGAGGACAAAGGAAGACAATATATAAGTGTTGGTCACGCACATGCCCTTTTTAACTGGTGAAGGAAGCAAATTGGCAAAATAAGCAACAGAAATAGATGCTACCCTGTTGCTGGAGGAGGAATAGAATAGGGCAATGACAGCCCCACCAATGAACTCTTTATAAAAACAACTTAAAACACCAAATTGCTTGCTGCATTACCATGTTTCTTTCCCCAACAAGCACTATGTTGGTGCATTCTGGTAGCCTTCCTTAAGGGCTGCTGCCATGAAGACAGACATAAATTCAATAATAATGCGAAACTATAGGTTCTTAAAGAAAAACACAACAAACAAACAAAAAAAAAACAAAAAAAAAAACCCTGAAAAACCACAACCAATCAACCTTCTGGGAGAGGTAAAAGGTTGGTATTGAATCTGGTCCTCCTATAAGGCTTGCAACACATCTCAGGCATTTGAGAGCGTGCCCCCTTTTATTCCATAACAAAATAATGGAAACTTTACCTGACCAAAGAACCTAGACTTTTCTTGCAGCTTTTAAAGTTAGGCTGCATTCTCACTGCAAGTGAGTGGGGGGTTTTCCCTGAAGCACTTTGGTACTTCATAAAATCTTCATGGGGAAATGGCACAGGTGGTTACTTTCTCAGCAGAGCTTGCTGACATAAACTGCGTGTCAGAATGAAGTTCTGACCTTGATAATTATAACACATGAAAGCTACTTTATGCTTTTCCCACTAGTATTTCACCACAGGTTTTTCCAGTAGACTTGCAGGCTGATTACCTAGGGGAAAAAAAACTGCACAGGACAGCCACTGAGAATTTAGCATAGGTGAATGACTACTGTTGGTTCATCAGGTAAAACTAGTCTTTCCAGAGGCTTTTACATTGCGGAGATGGCGCTGGCTCTCACATGATTGCAAGATGGGTGTGCAGGCCAGAGAGAAGGTGGAGTAGCACACTTTTTTTTTTCTGCTAACTGCCTGGGTCTGATTCATTAGTGCCATGATCCCAGGGACAGGGAACTCTTTCTTAACTCTTTCTTTTTTTTTTTTTTTTTTTAATCAAGAACTGGCCCTTTGCTGCATTTCTGTAAGTGCTCCTTTGTTCTGTCCAGTGGTGCTTTTTTTTAACCTTTCAGTTACTTCGCTTAATGCCTTGGTTTGACCACCTCATATGAGGAGACGGCTACATTATGGTGCAAATACTGAAAAATATGATCTAAAGATTGTATAAAGATCCCCTATTTGACTGCCTTGCAGTCTGTCATTTCTGACACTGAACCCTGAAAAAAGCAGTATGCTATCCATTGGAAATACTAAGAAAAGTCATATTCTTGACAGAAATCACACTTCCCTGTACACTGGGTTGCAGATCTCCTCTCCTTCCCTCTCTCCCCACCCCTGTATGTTCTGCTATATGGTCTGCTCTGGTCCAGCTGCTGCAGCTCTTGGTGCAACCCAGCTGTTCTCATCCACTCCCATGCTGCTGCTGGTGGTGTTGCTGAACTTCACTTCCTCCAGCACGTATTAGCGATACTAATGTATAAATGACTATTTTTAGAGCTGTTTCAGGGAGGTTGACTAAAGCATGGTAATTAGTTACTTAATGTGTCTCTTTACCTTCCCTTCATCTTTGCTATGCAAATAGCAAGGGGGAAATTCTGGCCCCCGCGAAGCAAAATGGTGAAGCCCTGAGTGCTCTCAGCCATGCAGGCCGCATGACACTTGAAGGACAGGAACAGGGGGAGACTGACATTTTGCAAAGAAAAGCAAAACACAGAAATGTTTAGCATTTTAAGTAGTGCTAATTGGGACATGAAAGCACAGTAGCAGCTGTGAGTGCAGCAAGAGCAGCAGGACATCCTCTTCTCCACTGTCCCTTCCCACTTGGGCAAGAGGCAAGGAAGGAAATTATAGGAAGCTGGAGAGAACTTGGGAAGCAAATAGTGACTAAGCTGAAACACAGAATAATGAGGAAGAGGCAAAGGAGAAGATGCTGAGTAGACCAAGGGGCCCCTGGCTTTCATGGTTATGAGGGGAGCGGTCTGGGCATGATGGGTAATGGGGAGAGCCTTCCTGTGAGTTACTGTTTGTTTCTTGGGCAGGGCTTCGCTGGGAAGTGGGGCAATGCGTTATTGAGCTTATTCTCCTTTTGTGGGAAAAGGAGTGGAGCAAGGATGCATTAAGCTGTTGATTCACATACTTGATATGAAGGACACCTAGTGTTATGGTCCTTTTAAGGTCTGTTTGTAGCATCACTTTAAGCTGATATTACTGTGAAATGCTAGTTTTTGCCCATGGGTAGCACTGAGAAACCTTCCTGACTTCGTCTTCCCCCACCCCGAACATCTGCTGCATGAGAAACTTTCTGTTTTCATACTGAGTTGCCCTCATTTTCTTTTGGAAGAAACTGAAACAGTTTATAATGTTTTAATGGCTGCCTCGAGACTGAGTTATGTGAAAGGCTCCATACTAGGTTACAGCTTATTTTGAAAAGGCTTTATTGTTCCCCCAGAGAGATCTCTGTGCAGAACCTCAAAAAGAGGACTGGGAGGGTTCTAGAGTGTATTAAGAAGCAATGTGTCCAAATAACTGTTCTATCCTTCTTATATGTTCCTTTCTACTGTTACACTTTTATGTCTTATTGCCAGCTTTGATGTGCTTGAGCTGTGCTTTTCAGTGCTTTCTGACTTGACTATAGAAAGCAAAGATGCTAGTTTCTCTTGCGGGGGGCAATAATGGAGTGCAACAGGAAGCTGTAGGACTCACTTTGCCTTTCCCAGAAAACATTTTAAGATGGAAAAGCTGAAGTTGCAAGATGGCTGCTTGCCTCCCACTGCTGTTCTCATGGAGGCAAATGCCAAACCAGTGTTCTGTGTGCTGCTTCTTTTGTGAAGGGTTTTGTGTGGCTGGGTTTTGTTTTGGGTTTTTTTTTTTGTGAAGGGAGATAGTAACTATCAATAATAGAATTCCACAAAAAGCATAAGATGGCAGTTGAATTCCACATTCTTTGAGAATTAAACTTGCCAATTGCCAAAAGTAGATGGGATTTGGCTTTTATTTGTTCTGTCTTGGTACTTGCATATTTGAGTTAAGCCAGTTGAAAATGGAAATAGCAAAGCTCAACATGTTAATTGCTGAGCTGATTAAGTTACAAAGTATGGAATTTTCAAAAGCATCTAAAGTAAGTTAGTGCAGAAAAATTGGCCCATCTCTGCTGTGCTTGAACATAACAATGTTTGTTTTCCATCATCATCTAAGTGAAAGGTTTTATTAGACTTATAGGCTTCTGCTGATACCTAAGATAGGATAGACAGCACATAAGTTAGTTTAATTTATCCTGTGTTCATCTTGTGACCATGAAACAAGTGTTTTAGATTACTCTGTAAGGGGATTCTAGAAAGACTGAAAATACTGTCAGAAATACGAAGGTAGCCCAGGGGGTATAGGGTGCATGAGAGCTTTCAAATGACATCTAATTACTATCACGATACTGCAAAATTCTCTAAATTACTGTTTAAGTGATTTATGTAGCCCAGGCTTTAAGTTAGAAACATATTTAATTTAATTTCAACTCTTAACTTTATATCCAGATAGAAAGTATTTCCAAACAGTTTCTTGGTGTCACTTCCTTACTCTGGCCATATTCTTCACTTTTTATGGTTCTCAGGACAAACTTTTTTTATGTTGTAAGGAACTCCATAGAGCCTCTAAGTATTTTGAGCTCTCACAGTGCTGTTTTCCCTTCTTTGTCTGCCAGATCAGTTAGGTACCAAGTAAGACTTTTAGACTCATGTAATAGTATGCAAAACTCAAACTGGTTTAGCTATCCACTTTACTCTTGAAGTTTAAACAAGCTCATTAGTAGCTCTGATACAAGAATACTCACAGGGAAAAAAGATCTCACTTTTTGCATTCCAATTATGTAATTTAAAATTTGTAACCTGTTTTCAGTAGCTCTTCAACAACTGAGTCCCATGCTTAGATATAAACTTGTAAGCCTTCTTTGAAACACAACACAAACCTCAACTGTACCTCAAATCAAGCTTGTACATCTCATCAGGAGGCTCAGTCTATTTTATTATCATTTTCTCTAGCACCAGGTGCATACCGGCTTTAGGGGGCACATTGAGAGTGTGTTTGTTCTTCAGAAGTAACACCTAAAAACTACCAACGCATCCATAGGTTCCAGCTAAAGGCCAAAAATCGGTTTACTTACAGGATGACTAAACAAAACCATGGTCTTGCATCTCTTTTATTTATACTGAAAGCCAGTAATTTTTCATTGGGTGAAATAAAGGTAGAATTAAGAAAAAAAGTAATGTTTTTTAACTAGAAGTATTGAGACAACTCTAACCTCTTCTGTGCAGCAAATCAGCCTCTTTTTAATGTTGTTTTTATTCATTTTGCATTTGGGACCTGTATTTTAAAAGCTTTCCTCAAACAACAGATGGCTAGTATGATCACATGCTGTGAAACCATCGTAGGTTCCAGAGTTGGAGAGGTGTTTTTGGTTTGCTTTTGCTTTTCTTTTCTGACCTCCAGACTCAGCTGAAAAAAATTACCAAACTACATCTGTGAGTACGACGTTCTTTTTTAATGCCCTGCTTTCCTAGTAGTCCATCCTTAGTTTTCCATTCTGTGAGCGTTTTACAAAATAGTGCTTACAGAATGTAAAACAGTGGATTTGATGATTGATGACTATACGTATTTGCTGTATTGCACAATCTCCATGGAGTATTTTTTCACTCTACAGAGTGTATCATTAATTAAAGTCTCAAAGGTGTGCATAGAGATAACGTATGTGGGTGGATGTAACTGCTTTGTACGCTAGCACTTGGGGAAGTAGGAGTATGTGAAAGCCACTATTTCGAGTCTGCACAATGTTGGTTTCATGGGACTTCTCTGCAGAGCATGTTTCCTCCCTGGAGCGGATGTAAAGGCTGGGGACTGTACAACCGCTGTGAGTATGCAGAAAGTGCTGCCAGGCGTGGAAGGGGCTCGCTTCCCCTGGGGGAGGCTCCCCGCCGCTGCTTGGCGTAACAAACTTTTTAATGGAGTCGACGTAGGGCTGGTGCAGTGCCCGCCGCGTTCCCGGACGCCTAAGGAGGGTTTTGACCTTATCTCTGCTCGCCACGGCTCCTTCCTGCCGCCGGGCCGGGCCGGGCCGGGCCGCCTCGCCCCGCGGAGCCGGAGCTGTCCCGAGAGACGCCGGGCCCCTCTCCTCAAGCCGCGGCCTGATCGGGCGCCGCGGCCGGGCACTACAGTGCCTGGGCCGGACTGCCCGCAGCGGGCCCCGCCGCCCCCACCTTCAGGACCGCAGCGGCGGCACCTACCCCCGGGGCGCGCGCGCGGGCGGAGGCTTCCGCGGGGAGGCGGCGGCTCCCGCCAGGCTGCGCCGCGCCGTCCGGGCCACCTCAAGCCGCCCCCCGAGCGACTGAGCCCCCGCGGCAGTGCGGGCCGGGCCGCGGCGAGGCCTTCCGGGGCCCCGTGTTGGGAGGGGCGTCCCTCGCTCGCCCCCGGCCCGGCCCGGCCCGCGCTGGGCTGCCAACTACAGCTCCCAGCAGGCGCCGCGCGGAGCCGGCGCATGCGCGACGGCCGCGCTGTCGGTTGAGTAAGGCGGAGCGCGATTGGCTGCGGGCGGTGGCCGGGTGTGGGACGCGCAGTGACGGAAGGAGCGGGGCAAATGGCGGAGAGATGGTCCCGGGCCCCGTCCCGAGAGCGGCGATAATCCCGGCGCGGAGGAAGCGGCGCCGGAGGAGGCGGCGCCGGGGGCCCTAACGCCAGCGCCACCCCGGGAGGGTGCCGCCGCCGCTGGGGGAGGGGCGGGGCGGGGGCGCCCTGTCGGCGAGCGCCTTTCGCAGGCGGCAGATCGGCGGCCAGAAACTGCGGCGCGAGCCACATCCGCGGCGCCACCCGGAACGCGCCGGGCCCGCGCCCGGCCCCCGCCGCCTACTCGTCACTGCCGCCACGACCGACGCCGAGGTAGGTGCCGGGCGAGGAGGCGGCCGGGGGCGGCGGCCCGGCGCCCGAGGCCTGTGCGGGCCGCGGAGCAGGCCCCGGCACCCCAGCGGGCAGGAGCCGCCGGCCGCCGCCGCCCCCAGGGCTGTCCTGCTTCCGGGGCGGTGGTGGCGGCAGCCTGTCGGGGCGTCGGGGGCAGCCGCGGCCGCCCCTGGCCCGCTGGGAAGTTTTCGGGGCAGGAGTCGCAGGACTTTGCTCGGCGGTGAAGTGCGGGCTGGGGCCGGGAGGGTAGGGCGGGGGTGTGGTGTGGTGTGCGGCCTGCGCGGCCGGCGGCCGCCGGCGATCTTTGCCATTCGTCCTGGGCCGCAGGCTGCCCCGCGTCCCGTGGACTTGTGTAATGCGGGTTGGTTTTCCTGCGGGGCGGGGGGAAGGGGCCGAGGAGGAAGGGAAATGACATCAGAAATCGCCGGGCGTGCACCGTGGGGTGACCCGGTTCCGCTAGCACCCCCCTTCCCCACCCCCTCCCGCCCCGCCGCAGGGGGAGGGAGGAAAAAAGAAACTGTCACCGTGGGATTTCATCAGCTGCTTCTGCCTCCGTGCATTTAACCTATTTGTCTTTCCTTTGATTATGTAAGAGGAACGGTGTAGAGAGGAGCAATGAGTAGGGATGGCGAATGGGCCTTCTGGGGAACTATGGGGGTTTTATGTCTAGCTGGTCTGCCGAGTCAGCTCTGGGAGATGTGGGAGAATTGTGTTTCATGTTTTGCTTGTGTTTACGTTTCTTTCACTGCTCCAAATATTGCAGCTCAGTGCAGGAGCGAGAGGCAGGGAGTGAACACGGTGAAATTGGCCAAGTTTTTTATTTCATGCTGAGTGAAAAGCAAGAGAGAATTGTAAGTAAGGAGTAAAAATTCTATTTGTTCATCCTCATGTGAGGAGGCAACTATGTATTTCCTTACTGTTAATATCAGTCTGAGATGTGAGTTTATAGCACAGCGTATTTCTATTTTCCTGATACTCATATCTTAATCTGTTTATGTCATACTGAATATTTATTTGAATTTTGACATTTTGATTTGAAACTCCTTGTGAGATAATCTTAATTTTTAACCTTATAAATAAGAAGCCATTGATTGAGGAGCTGTAATTTCTGAAAATGAAGTTCTCTTCACCACAAAATTCTTCTCTTTAAAACTGCAAGCCGTGAGTCATAATTTAAATCTGCGATTATTTTTGCAGATGCCGGAAATGTAGTGTTGGAAATACTTATTTGAGTCAGGGTTTAGGAGAGGAAAGTGTGCTGGTGGTGAGTGATTTTTGTTGTTGTTTCCGTAATAGTTGTATAGAAGCTGAGATGTTAATATTTCCCTTCAGTTTCTATAGCTCTGAAAACTGGCCTTTCTGGTATAAAATGTTTTGGTTACTGTTATAGGTTGTTTCAAGCATCAGCAAAATAAAACTAGTAAGTTTGATTTGTTTGGGTTTTTTTGTTTCTAAAGTATATAAGGAAGTTTTAGTTTTGCTCTTGGATGGAAAATAGGAAATTAGAGCTACTTACAGGGGAGCAAAAAAAAAAGTTTGACAAGAGTGTGTTTGGAGCAGCGCAGAGTAGGCTGATGACACTGGGGGGGAAAAAAGAGGATGGAGGTGGGGTTAAGGCGTTATATCTAAGAGCAACCAGAAGCAGTCTGCAGAATGATGTTTCACAGTAGAGTTCTGGTCCAGTAGATAAGCATGTGCCTTTACCATCCATATACTAAACTGCTGTGGAGAAGAGTGTTTCTCAAAGTGGTTGTTCCTGTATCTCTTCTGTATTGCGACACCATCTTGTCTGGTGAACTTCTGAAGTTCAAATTTGATGCTTTTAATTCACTTAAAATTTACTCAAACATAGGTGAATTGCTCAGTTTATATGATAAGTGAAGGTTGGCCTAGTCTGATAAAGGGAGACTATTATTAGTGAGACAGTCTTGCTAGGGCAAAGTGGTAGAAGGACGTTTCTGGGAATCAGTCTGGCAATTTTGGTAGAAGCTAGTCTAGCACTTAAGGTCGAGAAACTGTGAGTGTCAAGATGAAAACTAAAATATGAAGAAAGCCAGTATACCACACATTCAGGGGAAAAATAGTAAAAACAGTTGTCTAGAACAAGTAGATGATGTGCTAAGTTTATTAATGATGATTTTAAGTGATATTTTTCATACACTTTACTATATAAGAAAACAGTTGACACTTTAAAAGTTGGATTTCTTGGATTCTGTAGCTTAAATGCATGCCCCCCTTTTTGAATAGACTCTTCTCCAGTATGGGGAGAGAAAGATGAACTTGATTAGATTCAGACTGACTGTAAAGAATTCCAATTTCCTATTCATGTTTGGGCCAAAAAAAAAAAAAACCCAGAGAAATGCTGGTTTACAAAACAGGTACAATCATTTTGGTATTATGTTGTCATTTGTCCAGTAGGTAAAGTATTTGTTTTGGGGAAAAAAGAAACAAAGTGGTCTGTCTTCCTTCTTGAGTTGAACAAAAATAAGAATAGGACATGTGCAGGGAACTGTTTAAATATGTTCCTATTTAATCTGTTCTTATTTAAACTTTATTATTCTAAGAGAGCAAACTATGACTTGGGCTACAGTTGTAACCGCCAGGAAACGGTCATGGTTTATGCTGGTCTGCACAAGGTGTCCTCTGTGTTCTTAGAAATGGATTGAGAAGCATCTCTTTGTTCCTGTCCCTTGATCAATCAGATTTGTTTGAGGGGGATTGCTGTGTACCGGTCTTGACTGTGACTGTGCACTTGGCATAAACCACATGGTATTGCCAAGTAATACTCTTGCTAAGTTAGTCTGAGTGTGTGAGAAGAACATAGGGTGAAGTTGTCATCGTTATTTATTTGTGATTAATTAGTATTTAAAATGTCTACAGCATTTGAAATATTGTGACAGGTTTTTTTATTTAACTACAAAGATTCTTAAAGCCATACTGTGTTATTGGACTCTAGCAGAGTGCTGTGTGTTCAGATGTGGTGAAAACGCTGTTTAGTTTTCTGCTGATGTTTCATACAAGTGGTGCCATCTATATTTGAAAATATAAAATTAGAGCAGATCAGTACAAAAAATAATGTATTTGTAGCAGTTTTTTCGTAAGGATCCATTGTGCCATTGTTTTATAAATGTGCAAGTAACTGAATTTCCAGCTAGGCTGGTAGATATGTTACTTATTGCAGAAGCTTTTGACATGATAACTTTCACATGTAAATGCCTTAGTCTATAGAAAGAAGCAGATGATGTGTCTGTTGCTTATGTGAAGTGGACATGCCTGGTGCTTGTAAGCCCAATAAAGGATGGAAGTACAATCACTTGTACTAAAAAGTTGGGGAATTTATGTTTCTTCTTTCTTTTCCAACAGAGAATATGAACCAGGAGCCAAAATGACATCCCGATTTGGAAAGACCTACAGCCGGAAAGGGGGAAACGGCAGTTCCAAGTTTGACGAAGTGTTTTCCAACAAACGGACCACCCTTAGTACAAAATGGGGAGAAACCACATTCATGGCCAAATTAGGACAGAAGAGGTCCAGTGTCAAACCAGATATTTCCGAAGTTCCTAAAAAACCCAAAGTTGAAGATGAGGTAACAGAGGATCCATTTGGGTTTGACAGTGATGAAGAATCTCTTCCTGTGTCTTCAAAGAATGTGTCACAGGCTAAAAGCTCCTCTCAGCTGGAACCCGGTGAAGCTGCTCAGTCTGAGGACTTCACTCCTCTACTTGAAGCTAACAGCAGAGTTAATCAGCCAGACAGTGGAGAAAACGTTGCATCCAGCAAGTGCATGTCTTTTGACAATACTGTTCCTCTCTTAAAAGAAAAGAGCACAAGCAAAAATGTGGAAGACGGAGAGTGCAAAGGTAGCAGTGCTAAACTTGTAACTGCAGGTGAGTTTACTCAACTGTGAGTTCTGTTAGCCTCTGGTGTTTGCTAGTCTGCATTTAGACTTCATGTTTTCAGGGGTTATTTAAATGTTCTACTAAAACGGTGGGGCAACCAATTCTTCATTGTAAGCAATGATAAAGGATATGCTGTTTAACTAGAAACACCAGGAAACATTCTGCATTTTACACGTGGGTCTGAGATCCTTGGGACTCTAGTTGTTATGTCTGCAAATTGAGATACAGTGCTTTAGATTCAACATAGTACGTTAGTCCACCTTGAATAGAATGAAATAATAATCTCCCTTTTCTAAAAATGTGTTTTGAGCTCAATGCACTTGTCTTGTTTAACGTGTAGTATCTTGAAGAGTGATGAGTTGGTAATAATAAAACACTTTATTCTTAAGTTGCCGGCTTTAATTTAGTGCAGGTACATGGTTACTACCATGCAGGTGCAGATACAGCTTACGGCCTGCCTTACTGAATTACTTGGATGGAAAAAGTAGTTTTCTGAACTTCAGTTGCACAAAGGTTTTTTGTTGTTTTTTTTTTTTACTTAGCAGATCTTTGTATCAATGTGTATATAAAAAGCTTCAGACCTATGAAAGAGAATGCTGTCAAACTTTTTTAGGGGTTGTTTTCAGACTGTGGAGTGTTTGTAAGATACCATGATACTTTTGAGAGGGAATTCACAAACCTTATGGAGCTGAACATCGCTGTAATTTTGTTCAAGTCATTCTTAGGCAAGATCAGATCTTATTAAATCTCATTAGAACTTTTCGTATAATGGGCTGATTAAATTGCAGCTTGTAAAATTGGGCAGAAAATCACATTAGATGAACCTTGATGAAGATGACACCTACTGACTTGCTCTGGGTTATCATAATCAACTTTGATGAGAAGAACTTATGCAACTTTCTGTTCTGAGATATAGTTAACTTAACCCTAGGATCAGAAGTTTGAGTGGACTTGTTCAGTTTTAATACAGTGGACAAGAATATACTGAACAGTGGAAGACACGCACAGATCAGTTATTTGCAAGGTAATTTTGTTAGTGATATAGTACAAGAAGAAACAAGAAATGTTGATTTAAACTGTAGTTTGACAGACATTAGTGGGATGTGGAGTTGTCTTTTGATCTTGCTCTTATTTTTGCTGCTGAAATATTTTTTGTTGTCATATGTTTTTCTGGAATTTATTTATCTGTAAGTATGATCCACCTTCAATCTGGAAACACAGTTTTTGTTTTGTTAGTTTGAATATAGTTTTCATAAGAGATTGAATATATTCATCTGCCAGTATTTACAAGAAGAAATAGTAATGAGTTTCCTTGATTGTTAATGAGAGATTGTAGCAGAGCAGGTTTTATAGTGAAATGGTTTCCTCGTAGAAAAGCTGTGTTAGAACAGTATTTTTCAGGTTGAAAAAGAAAGTGTGAGAGTTGTGGGGAGAAAATGTGATAGAGCTCTGAAAATTCATGGTGGATGAAAGGCCAAGAGGAACAGACTTCAGCTGTTTCATTGATGCTTCCTGGTTCAAATACTGTGGAAAATAATAAAATACAATATTCAGCACAGAAAAACTTGTTTCACAGTTTACTGAAGGAATTCTGTTCTTGCATGCTTTGCTGAAGTATTTGTTACTGACAGCAATTCGGCCAGAAGTAGTGGAAGACAGAGTGGATCTTGATCTGATGATACTGTTCTTTCAGAATCTATTACATTCTGTTTACGCCCAGTTAAATGAAGATAAAACCCCATTTCATAGCTTTCTTCAGAAATTAAATTCAACTGAGAATGGATCTTTGCAAAACATCCTAGGAGGCCTTTAAATAAGGGTAAGGAAACTAAGACTGTACTTGTGGTGATAGTGTTTTATTTTGGACAGTTAGTGTAAATGAAACTTGGACAGTTTAAGCAGCCATTATGCTTGTGTGTAGGATGAGCCAAAATAAATAAAAATTGTCTCTGAGTACATCACTCAGAACATTGAGCAATTAAACATAGTGGTATAGTTAGCCAGTGTAAGTGTAGGTACTTCAAAGGCTTCTTTGTTGTATTGGGTATTAAGTTTGATAGTATGAGGTTGTCTTTCAAAATTAGAGTTAATTTTATTGATTTGGGGGTGGGGGCATGGGAGAAGAGGGAGCTTGAGGGAGAAAAGCTGAGAAACAAGAAGGTTGTTTCTTGTGGGATTGTCTCTTAAGGTATAGTATATGTACTTCTACTGCTTACATGTCCTCACCGTCCTCATAATCAGTTTCCCCTTCCTGGTGACTCAGACTTCACCAGGTTCAACGACTTTTGTTCAAAGGACTTACAGATCCTTGAGATACCAAGCTCTACTATTCCTGAAGAGGAAAGAAAGGGAAGAAAAAAGGCAAGCAGATAGAACAATATTAGTATTCCCAGTGTGAGAGATGCTACAAAGTGAGCTCAACCTTAATCCACATACAACGGTGTATCTCTAAGTATGGGAAACTAGGCTATATCAATACTGATAACTGATTGTTAACTTGTTTTAAGTGCAATTTGTTGGTCCTTGTCCTGATACTGACCAGACAGTGCATGAATTAAGGTCTCAAGACTTCTGATAGCATGTGCCATCATTGTATCTTAATTCTTAACCTAGGTGAAATAAGGTTAAGAATTAGAATAAGGTGGAAACTGTGACTTAATATGGCTATGGGCAAGCTGAGAGCTACAGTTTAGCCTGCTCATTCTGCTCCAAATGTATTATCCTGCCTCGATGTCAATTTTTTTGGACGTTAAAATGAAGGTGAGGCAATGTCAGTTAATTTTAACTAATGTTTGGTATTAAAAAGCAGTCCATTTTTTTGGATTAATAGTTGTGCAACCATGTAGCACAGTTGAGGATCTGAGTCTTTAATTTAAAATGGTATGACTTACGGGGTTTTTTTTTATTATTTTTTTTTTCCGATAACCTTCAGCTAGTGCTTGTTACAATCTCATTTTAAAGGCTTTGAGAAGCTCTTAATGTGGAAAGCTTCTCATAATCTCACCCTAATGTTGCTGGATCAGACTTAATACTGTTGGAAGAATGTTCATGAGCAATCCTGTACGTAACAGGTAATTTACAGATAGAGTTTAGGTAAATTAGAAATAGCAAAAGAGTATTCAGTATTAATAGTTACTGTTAGGTCACTTTTGGTAAGGTAGGAGGACATGGTAGCTAGAAAGTAAATTGTGTCACTGGAAAAAATGTTATACTGACAATTCGTATCGAGCAAAAATGCAACAACTTGTTGAAGGTGAGCTTTTTTGATGAGTGTCTTACAGTAGGATAAGATGAAAACCCACAGAGTAATACTTGGATTTATGAAATACCTTGGTGGGTTTTTGTTTGGTTTTTAAACTGTTGAGCTTATTCGGTAAGGCATAAACCCAAATAGTATTTCACACTAAATTCACCTGCACACAGGCTTTAATATAAAAACAGTTGGGGCCTTGCAGAGCAAATTGTGAGGGGCTGGTTTTAAAAAATTTTCTAATAACTTTATTCTTAGAATGTTTATGTTAGCTTGTGTGTTGAAATTAATGTAGTGAGATTTTTTTTCAGATGAAAATTAAAGCTTGATGAATTTTAAAAGATGGTGTGGTATTTCATGATTATATTAGTGTGCGAATATTTTCAAAGTGGATAACTACTTCCCCTGCTCTGGCTATTTCAGTTTAGGGAAATAGCACTTCTGGTGTTCTTGTTGTGTGAGTTTACATTTTGACTGTGGATGTTGTGATCACCTGCCATCTTTTGCTCATGTGCCACAGTGCTGAGCTGTAACTCAAGCCTTTGGAGGGTTTAGTCCAAGACGTTGGTGCTGTTCATCAGAGAAGGCCCTTGGGTCAAGAGATGTCTCAAGTGGTTGGATGATGTCTCATCTTTGCACACCACATGTTCCTCTTTGGACTATGAAATAATGTTGCTTATTTACGTTAATTCTAGGTTAAAATATTAGGTATTTAATGATGCTTTGAACAGAGAAGTATTTTAATTAGGCATGGATTAAGTCAGATTTGTTTTAAAGCCAATGAGTTTATTTCTTCAAAATAAGTTTTGCTTGCTGTGGAGAAATATAGAATGGCTTAAAATGTCTTTTCAGAATATAGAGCAGTATAGGAGTAGTATCTCTTTCTGTTGTGTTGTGATGCTAAGTACAGATTTCTGTGGTTATTGTTTCGCAGTGCCCTTTAAGGCTTCTTAAGATTAAAAGGACAAATAATTGCATGTAAAGTATTTGTGATACTTGCTTTTTTTTTTTTTTACCCCTAACGTTATCAGTAATTATGAAAATAGCTGTTCTACATCTTGTCACTTGTTACTATGTACTGGTATTCAGGAAAGTCTTTGTTCTGGAAGTAATTTTGCTCTTGGTGCTGTAAGGAAACATTTGTCTGTTTTCTGCTATTCAGTTCTTTTGTGTTTCGAGGTAGTTCTTAATGCCTTCGTTTTTCACGAGGGGCTTATGCACATATCGGTAGCGTATCAAAATGGCAAATGCAATCCTCTAATAGCTTTTGTGTATGCGGTGCGGGAGTGAAGTGATACAACTGTGCTTAATTACTTCAGACCCAGTATATGGAACCCGGTTGCCTTTAGCTGCTTGAAGAGCATACTGAGTGAAGAGAGTAATTTGCAGAAAATGGTTACCCTGAAAAGAAGATAGTTCAAGTCATCAGGTCTGTTCCTGACAGAGTATCCTGATAGTACCTTAGTGAACGCATCTGCAAGGACTCTGTATCCTGATGATGTGAGTGGAGGAACCCTGTCTTTAGAGTTAAGTTTCAGCTTCTCAAATGCAAGTTTGTTGCTCAGTTATATTTGACAAGGTTTGCCAGGGTATTCCTTTCGAATTCTTTTAGAGCTTCTGTTTTGTTTAATGGTGACATGGACATTTAAGATAATAGTTAGGTCTGAGTAATCTTATGTCTTCCTCTGCGGAGTTGAGTGCAATTTAATTACCTCTTGAGGAAGAATTTCAGTTTAGTCATTTTGTGTCCAAAGGTGGAGCAAAAAGTTGGGGAAACTGAATGAGGTCTGAGCATTTGGCTGTCTTAGGAGGCAGCTGGCAGCAACCATGATTAAAAAGAACTGCAGCTGTGCTCTGGCTGGCTCAAAGCATTCAGAAACTGATAGCATAGAAGGGGAAAGGTCTGCCAGAAAATATGAATGCTTGTAGAATTTCAGTGTTAATGAGGTTTGTTTAGATGGCAGTAGTTATGCTGTGTATATAGATAGCTGGAGTTTATCCACAAGTCCTCTCCAATTGGTTTGATGTTTCCCCCTTTTTAAGATATCCATTCTTCCCTTGCACGCAGAGTTTTCTTGCTGTGCCAGTAGCCCAAGTTCAAATTAGCATGATAATTGTTCTCATTTTTTTTCCTTTGATATTACCCTGATACTTCTTTGAAGATTTGGTGTTGTGGTGGTTTTTTTTTTTTTTCTTGGATGTTTTTCAGAAGTCTGAAATGACTGAAATTCTGTTGAAATGTCAGTATTTATATTGATTTGCTAAAATAGCAATACAGGAAAAAGACCCTGGTAGTTAGGAAGGAATCTTCTGAGTTCTGCAACATATTTTTCCTAATGACAGGGAAGTGCATACTATGTATGTCCATGTACAGAGCACACAAAACTTTTTTTCCCTCAGTCTGTAACTACCCTTTCCCAAACAGTGAGATTCTCAATACCTTTTTTGGAATCTATACTTTAAAAATCATTCTATCTTTATGGACTTGTACAATGAATAGTTAGTTTTTAGAAGGTCAAACTTTGACTGCTTAACTTCTTTCATGTTTAAAAAGTTGAAATAACTTTGCATGCTAAACAGTTGGTCAGTGCTTCTCCCAAGTAACAAGTGATAGGACAAGAGGAAAAGGCCTTGAGTTGCACCAGGGGAGGTTTAGATTGGAAGTTTCTTCACTGAAAGGGTTGTCAAACACTGGAACAGGCTGCCCAGGAAGGTGGTGGAGTCACTATCCCTGGAGGTATTTAAGCACATGTAGATGTGGTGCTCAGTGACATGATTTAGTGGTGGACTTGGCAGTGCTGGGTTAACCTTGGACTCAGTAATCTCAAAGGTCTTTTCCAACCTAAACGATTCTATGGTTTCTAAGGAAGAAAACTGTTAACATGTGTACCTCTTAAGCAGGCCAAAGCATGCACAAAACAGTTGGTAAGGAAGCCATTTCAGGTTCAAACTGCCAAGATCTTGTTAACTGGATGGAAAATGTTTTTCAGGTTTGAACTTAGCTTGTATTTTCCTTTAAGGAACTGCTACTGTATTCAGTAACGTGTTTCAACATATTTATGAGTATCTGAATTCGGACTGACTTAGGCTAAGGATCCTTTTTTTTGACAGTTGTTATGCTGATATGTTATAATATGCTTTAATACTTTTTTCATGAGGGCTTACACTACAAAAGTTGATTATAGCAAGCTTTTTTGGTGTGTGCTAGCTCCTTGTGTAGACTGTGACGCTTTGTCTTGTTTTCCCTGCAAGGCGAAAGTAGTTAACTTCCTGGATCAGCTTTTTCCTACTGCTGTGAGCAAAAGATGCCTGTCTGAGCTACTGGTGAGGAAGAATGTGTCTCACTGGACTTCCCATGAGAGGCGAACTCATGATACAGCTAGTTCAGACTCTGACAACTCTTGTGTTACAGAGTGTAGGGGCTCGTCTGACCATTGGATTGATGTTTCACAGTTTCTCATCTCTTCAGGACCTTTTTATTTTTAGTTTTCCAACCAAGTAGTCTTACTTGTGGTGTTATGGAGTTCTTCAATGCTTAGTTCTTTGCTGGGAGACAAAGAATAGTTTTCTTTCTGTAAGAAGTAGTTTCAGCATTGTTTAATAAAACTGCAATTTTTCCTTCATTTAAGAGAGTTGTGGACTTTGCGTGCAAGTTGGATATGGGCATTGATAACATGCTGCGTAGTATGTTGGATTTTTACGTAACTTCAGTGTCTGTAGAGTCACATTATAATTTGCACTGTTACAAATGTGGATGGATACAGATGTGAGGCAATGTTAAAAAAAATCACTTTTGTGTTGTAAGTAAGTACTCACCAGAAGAAAAACAGACTTTAAATGAGGTTTTTCAGAATGTTGTAGAAGAATTTTAAGCAAGGTGAGAAAAAGGAGTGAAGGAGGAATGATAGCTATTTCAGCTGTGAAAGACAAGCTGTAAAACTAGGTGCAACTTGTACGAAAGTACTTACGTGGGAAAACAAAAACGGTCAAAGTGCAAGGGAATTTTGGCTTTAATTTGATAGAAATTGAGAGGCTGTGTATAGCTGATGACAAGCAGCCTAGGTTAATTTTTAGCTACATTTTAATTGGAGGAGGAAATGCCTTTAGTAATGAAGGAGTGTATTAGGGATTTTGAGGTTTGGTGTTTTTCCCCCCCGAGAGTTTGCTGGGAAGGCAGTTGTGCTGAACAGAGCACTATGTGTGGTTTGGCCAGGTACATGTCTATAGACTGGTATGAAGGTAATATTGAGATACACAGTGGCTTAAAATGAAAGATCAGTGATCAGGGAGAATATGTAATGATTGCTAGCTGAAGTAGTAGAAGAAGAGGGGAAAAGCAGCTAGATTGTTACTTCAAAAAACCATCATCTTCCCATACCATTAAAAATTGTGCCTGAGATAAAGGCAAGTGATTAGCTCTGTGAATATTTTCTGCACAAGAGGGAAGGTGGCCATGTCAGCCTGCATGCACCCCTGTGAAAGGCTTCCATTTCCATTGAAATACAAGGATTTTAAAACAAGCTGTACACTGGCTGGCGGGAGGTATCATTTTTGCACGAGTGTAAGACAGCCTTTCAGAATGCCTGCTGGTATCATGTTTTCACAGTGGAAAAAAGTCTACGAGGAATTACTTATGGCTTAAACACGGGTCCAAGGTGAGAAGCAGTAACGTGATGGTTAGGGCTCAGCCTTTTACAGGATGGAGCCACAGCATGGTGGGGTGTTGGAGTCACAGCAGCAGTAGAACAGTTCATGTTCTGAAAACATGAAATTCTATTAGGTTTGTGGAATTAAAATAATGGTTTATTAGAAATGCTGAGCACAGTGTTACCAAACTGAGAGGCTGCATCTAGGTGAGCTGAGAGAAGAAAAGGTGTCTTCTGTCTCTCAGCCTGTATGTTGAGAAGAATAGCTGCTCTAACTGAAAAGATGTAATGTGATTGTTTTGTACATAGTCTTAATAAATAATAAATATAAACTTTTCATATAAATTGCCTTAGAATTTTGATATTCAGGGTGCTGGAAAGGAAACAAGGTAAGCAAACTATTTTTAGGGAAGATAGTTCTGTGATGGCAGTAAATTAAATCTCATCGCTTTAGGATTTTCTGTGGAATTCTTCTGCAAAAGATGCCACTTAAAACATCTGCGAAGAGGCAAACAGCATCTATCCAACCTGCGTGCAAACTTGTTGGGAACTCATTTTGATTCAAAGAGAGTAAATAACCAGAATTACTTAAGAATTTGTAATCATAGCTATGGGTGTGGTGGTTCTATAATTTTAGCTATTTTAGTGATTGTCAACCATGAAACTGGTCTTGAAAGTCTAGTCTTCAGAGGCTCTTACGCTTCTTATCCTCTGTTTATGCCTGCTAACAGGCACTGCTTTTCAAGATCCTAGGGGCGTCAATGGATAATGACAGATCTAAGTAAATTTTGCCTATTTCTTAGAATTTTGTATTTTATATCCATAAGTTTTTTTTCTGTTTCCCAGCTGTTCAGTCATGGGCAGAAAGTGGATCAAAGGAGTTTAGTCTGTAACCTTTTTGCCTTACCAATCAAAACATTTAATTTCCAATGTAGAGTAGAAGAGAGAAACTATGATGAAATTTGTGTTCTTATTTGGAGAAAATCACAGCTTCTCTGCAGTTGCTGTTTTTCTGTCCAAACCAGAGAAGATGCTCTGTCAATGTCTCATTTGGGCTCTCTTCCCAGAAATGAGGGATGTGATACAAGCACCTGGTAAAGATTCATCTTTTCTTTTGGCTGGGTCGGCTTCAAGCTGTAGAACAAAGTGACGTTGCTTTAAGCTTGGGAACATTGGTGGTGGTGTAATGGAGCCATAATAAATGTTTCTGAGCGTTCAGGAACATCAGGCAGAGCTGTAGCTAATAATGAGCTTAACAAACTCTTTCCTACATCCTGTGTCAGTGGTCTGTTCATGAGCTGTAGCCTGTTAATGTATGTGCCCTCAGTAGCTGGAAGGATCTGAAGGCCCTGGATGCACTTCTGTTTGGTTTTTTTTGTTTTTTTTTTTAAATCTTACTGTCTTCTGTTCCTTAATGTTTTGTTTTCTTGCTTTTATATCTGTCTTGGTAGGCAGGTGTCTATTTGAGGAGCAATAGAGAGGAATATAAAATCGACATCATGCCACCTGGCTGCCCTTTTAAAGATTTGATTGCTTCTGACTACCTTTACCTGTACATTCACAATGAATTCTGTGAATGTGTGGCTACTACTAAAAGAAACCTAGTGTAGGTTTGTAGATTTGTTTCATGTGTATAATAATTCAGTCATGCTCCTTTCAGTATTAAAATTAAGGCTTCTACAGCAGTGAAGGAGCATAAGGTCTCATGCTACAAAAGCTATAGAAGGCAATATGTCTTTTGTTTGTAGCTTGGAGGATGCTTTGGTTGGCATTCATCAAGAATTGCCAATTGAGAGAAATGAGTGAAAACTAACCTGGGAACTCTTCCATGAGCAAATAGAAGAAATAAGCATTTATTTTGCATGTGTGATAATATTTTGACATCTCAGCATGTTTTCATAGCATTCTAAGGCTAATATTGACTGTCCTCTTGTTTTCTTCAATTTCCTAGTAACAGTTGTACTTATTAACCAGTTTTGCTCAAACTTTGAGTGGTAAGGAGAGATTTCAAAGATACAATGCTAGTTCAAGTGTCGTGAAAAATGGTGGAGTGAAAAACTGAGTTGAATTGATTCATCTGTCACTTCTCTCTCGTTTGCGTGTTGGTAAGGAAAATGAGGTTGTAACTGGGTCTCTAATCCATTTGGAAAGACAGAAGCAAGCAAGCTGGCTAGCCAGCACATGTTGCTGTGTGTGATCTACAGTGTGCGCTGCCTCCTGCCCAGTCAAACAGGTTGGTGTTGAGGAGGCTGGAGGAGAGTGGTGGTGGTTCAGTTGTGGGGCAACGAGCTTTGTTCTGTTAGTCCCAAATCTGTTCAGCACAGAACTTCACATTAGGAGACGTTATTCTCACAGCCAAAGAGATTGCTCTGTGCTCCAAGTAACTTAAAAATAGCGAATAAGGTTCTGCAGTTCTGTCACTGAATTGTTAACACAAGCATATAGTGTTTGACTTTAGCCAATTAGTGTTAGACCGTTAATGATTTGATTTTTATGGAGCTGAAAATGATGTTTTCAGACTTAAGCCAAGCAACTTAAGTCTCGTAAGTTAAATGGAAATGAAATTGAAATGGGGACTAGGCTGGAGGATACATTTCTTGATGGTTGTTTTGGATTATGGTTGGTTGGGTTGAGTTTTTTTTGCCAAGAAGAGCATTTGCTTTCCTAAAGGATCTTTTCACTTTGTTTTGGATTCAATTTTGGTATATACTGTACCCTAAGGATGAAAGTATGAAATCCTTAGGTCTGGCAGCTTGGTAGTTGATGGAGAGAGTATTACCTTTTCTCCAAACTTCACTGTTCCCTTTTCAAGTAAGAAGGCTCTGTCAAACTTTAAATCTCCTGTGAGAAGTTATAAGAATTGGTTTTATGGCTTCTCCTGTCTTCATTAACCTGCTCACTGCTTTTAGGCCCTGCCTGGAGCAGGTTTTTACCAAGTTTGAGTTAATGCAACTGTAAATGTTGTTCTGGTGAACCTTGATCAGGAATGAGGATGGTTCTTGTAATGTGTACCCAAATGCTAAAAGTGTAATGTTAGGTGATCAGCCAATTATATCAGTATAGCTTCATTACTGTAAATATTCTAGTATGTCATCAGTGATGATATGAGAAAATACCAGTTTAAGCTGCAAAAAAATTCTCTAAGGAATCTGTGAAGCCATCGAGGCAAAAAGGTAAGTATCTCTAGTTTGACAAAACGGAACTCTGGCAAGATGTATAACAAATCCTGGAAAAACTCTTTAGGCTCCTGGGACCACTTGTGCAACCTCTTAAGCTCTTGTCCCCCATAGACATTTAATGTCTGCTCGCTTCTCCCCAGGTACTTTCAGGTTGTTTCTAGTATTCTCTACCTGTATCTCCTTTCAAAATCACCGGTAGGAGAACTTGGCATTACTCATTGAACTGTTTCTCATACTAGGCATCTTTTCCTGGCCACTCTGGACTCTGCTGGCCCATTGCAGCTATAGATAATAGAGGTGGTTTTTGCCTGTTCCTTTTGGTCTCTTGATGCTTATTTCTGTGCCCTGGGATCGTGCTCTCTTATTTCACAGGAAGCGGCCTCATGCTTACAGATGATGTTGGTCAGTGGTGTCACAGCTCTCTGTTGCTTGTACCAGTAACTTCCCATTATGTGTACTTGTCATTACCAGAGTGAGAAAGAAGTAATAAATGTGTTTCACACCACTCCAAGCAGGGGGGATAGTCAAAGGTCAGTTTTTAGAATTACTCATATTTTTGTGTTTTAAAAACCTGTATGCGTTTGTCTCATGTTTCTTTGCTGTTTCGTATACAGAACGAAGCAACTGGAATCACTTAGCTGATTGTGGAGATAAATTGCCATATGATCTTGCTATTGGTTCTTATAGCAATTTCTCTTTCTTATTTCATCATCAAACCAGGAGTGAAGTTTTTTGAGACAGATGAATAGCGAGACTCCTTAGAGCCCCCTTTTTGTGTTCACTGCCTGTACTAAGAAGGCAGCTTGAATTAGTACCAGAGGTCCAGCTCAACTGGTCTAGTGTGGCTTTTGTTCTGGAAAAAAACATTGTCCTTCACTTTTTTTTGTTCTTTAAGACAGTATGTAGCTGAAGACTGAAAGTAAGAAGCATATTGGAAGTTGTCTTTCTATCTTCAATTAGTAACTTACCTTGTTTTCTTTGTAACATTCAATTTAAAACATTTATTTTATGGCGTACAATTAGAAAAAAAAAAGGTGGTTCTTGACATGCTGGCAGTTTCTGAAAGTCTTGAATTTTTTTACAGATCTTTCACAATCTCAACAAGCTTGTAATTATATGATGTCCTTTTACTGTGATCAAACCAAATGTTTTGTGGGTGGGGAGATACTCCATTTCTCATATAGTAAAATGGAGAAATAGTAATGCTTCTGAGGGCTATTTGGGAGCACGTTTTGAGGTAGATGTTTGTTTCTTAAGAAGGAAAACCTTTTACAATAAGGATGAGATGTGTTATGGGTATGAAAAGGTATTTTTAATGAAAAAAATAAAGTTGAAATCTGAGACCTCTTAATGTCAAAATTATCAGATGTCCAGCTGAACAATGTAGGTCTCTTATCTCTAAATAAAATCAGTGTATTTTTTTAATTAAAAAAATAAATTTAAGTCTAGAATTGCATTCTTCCTTTTGTACATAACCTTAAAAATGAAAAGGCAGGAGATAGTCCCACTGTGGCTACTTGTGGTAGCCACAAGGCATTTTCTGTTTTCTTGGGTATATAGAATAACATTTGTTCCATCTAATAAGTGAGTGCTTGTATTAAATGTGCGGTTTTTTAAAAAGATATGAACAGAATAGTCTCTTTATATCCATTTAGTCTAAATTATATAGTAAGTCTAGACACACATTTGTTGAGTGTGTTTAAAGGTTTGTTACTGAAAAAGCAAAGGTTTATTACTGGAAAAAGTAGTGGGATTTTGATAACTTCTTGGTTACATTCCCACTTTGAATGTTTTCATGTATCTAGAGGAGTTTAAACTATTACCTTATATAAATTGAGTGTCTTGCAGTGTATTTACTTGATTTTTTTGTCTTTCGTGATCATCTTAGAAAGATCACTTGGGACAATAATTGTAATGATCACTGAAACACAGCATTGTGAAGGTTGGTTGTGTGTGTCTCTGTGTGTCAAAACATCTCAATGTATTTGGTGGGAAAGAGTAGAAATTTTACTCTAATTCATCCGCAATAATTAAGATATCTGTATCTTGCTAGTGACATAAATTAAAGTATAAAATAAAGCAAGAGGTGTGTATAAATGTGTGGGTATTTTTCTTTATCAGTTAACGTTTAATTTAAACCTCCCAGTCCTTTAGATATATTCTCTCATACTCTGGTAATTGGCTTCTAGAGATTTAAACACAAAAGTCATGATTACTACATAAGATTGTTATGGTTCTCGGGAATATTGTGCTAGTACCTGGGGAAAAAAGACACTCTGGTGGATTATATAGTTATATGCTCTTGCTGATCTGAAATTACTTGTGAGACTTGTTCTGGTACTTGAGCCCCGAAAGAGTCTAATTGCTGTAAAAATTGGGAGGAGAAATTAAATGCTTCTTGAACTACGGAATATCTAAAAATTCAAAATTAGTTAATTTTCTCTGTGCTTTCTGTATCTGTAAATAAAATTGTTTCCTACAGTTGTGTTAGCTTCTGCTGTAATTGTTACTACGGTAATTTTTAAGATCAAGGTTATTGGAATTGCTGGTATCATACACTTTTGGGCAATTAGCAAGTGATTTGTGGTAATTTTTAGTATAGAAGCTTCAGTGTGATGGCTGTTGACCCACTGATGAGGTGAAAATAGTGCCTTGACAAAGTACCCTTCGACAAAGTAGTCCTCTAAATGTCACCGCTTAGTTTTCCGCTAATGCATTATGATGATCCAGTTTTAAAGCCAAACTTTCTACCCGGTGTACAGTAAACAGTTTACTGGTTACATTTTCTATGAGCCTTGCTTATTATTGGAGATGGAAAAACCTCCCTGCTGCAACTACTGAGACTTCTGAAGTACTGGGTGGTTTTAAAATTTTGATGTCTGATAGGTGCAAAATGGAGGGGGAGGTTAACTGCAGCTTACTTGCTGTCTAGCTTTGTATGCTGTATTGAATTACTGGCTGAGAGAAAAATGAGATGTAACATTTTGTTGATAGTTGTAGAGTCTTTTCAGAGGCAATTCAGAATTCTAAGTTGCTGATGCACATACTTAAAAACGATGTATAAGCTTAAACAAAGGCAACAGAAGTCCTGCTGTGGTACAGAAAGAGCTGTTAATGATGACTGTTTGGCTTTTAAGATCATCTCTTAGAAGTGTGATGAACCAAGCATCAACAGAGCTTGTTTGGGACAGGACGAGTTTGTTATTCAGTAGTCAGCTGAGCTGACTGGAGGTGATTTTATTCACATTTACAGATGAAGACAAGGAATTCAAGGCTGGAAGGACTAGATGTATGGTGGTACTGTCTTAACCCAGTCTGATCAAATTTTACTAATATGCAGGTGTACTAGTGCCTTGAAGTACCTCTGCAGTTTCAGTGGTTCTCTTGGAGACAGTGGAGACTGTCATTGAGGAATTAATAGCTAGCTCAGTTTTCTCAGTTTTGTACTTGGGACTGTTGGGAACAAGCACGAGGAAAAGAGCAGGCAGGTTCGATAAGTGTGAAATTGGAGATGAGCATAGGAGTCACTCTGGGAAGAAAAAATACAGCAACCCCAGTGCAGCACGTGCAGAAAAATTGGAATGGAGAAAGTAGATGTGAAGAAGGATTGTTCTTGTCATGATGTATCTCTCAACTGATGCTTCAGTTTGCCCCAATGAGGCTGCTGCAATAAGAGAGTAGAAATTTTTGTTCCCTTAATAGGTCACAGATGACTAGATGGGACTGTGTGGCTTGCTCAGAGTCTTACAAATATTAGGGTAATTTTAGTGCACTCTAAAATATTCTAGATCAATTGGTGGAACAGTTTTTCAGTATGTAACTACAGCATCAAAATGAATATTTTCTTTAAGAATTAATTTTAGTTATATGTTTGGGTTTATTACTTGGTGAAATATCTAATGCATGGTAGAAAAACTCCTTAAAATAAAAGCAGAGCTGTAGTTGATGTGTCGTCGTAAGGATCATCTTTCTTACAAAGACCTAGTAGATGATGGCTTTAGCTCTTGGTTACTGACATCAGCTTCCTGGCAAGGGACTGAAAAAGCGGTTTTGAAAGAGCTAAACCCTGACAATCCCTGACTGAGGCCTCACTGTGACACATAAAAGCTTTACTCCCGTATTTTTTTTGTTTAGTTTTGCTTGCGTCTTTGTTTTCCTGAGTTTTCCTTCCCCCACAAGGATGGTTTTAGCTATTTGCTGAGCAAAGTTGATAAATAGATAACATCTTGCCTGACATCAAGGAGACAAAGCTCCAGATACCAAGGAGCCATTAAGGAGACATCAAGGGGGCAAAGCTATCTACACATGCCAGATGTTAAGGAGATGCCCAGCAAATATCTACAGGACTGCTTGTTACAAGAGGTTGCATCAGAAAAGGGGCCCTGGCTTGTGCTGGAGAAGGAGGATTCAACTAGCGTGAGGAAGACTATGAGCGACCACCGGAGGGTGAAAAGACCCTAACCCTAAATTGACTGCGCATGCTTGGACTGTCTGAATGAATTGCAGGAACTCATCACTGCAAGACTGCCTTTCTCAGGAAATCTGATGAATATGTATGATTTTTGTGTAGATGAACTGATGTGTTTTGCTAGCCCGTTGGAGCACTCATGGTGGAAGATCCCCAGCGCTGCAATAAAGAATGTCTGCTTAAAAACACTCTGTTACTGAGTTTTCATCTCTGACTCCTTACCCAGCCACACCTAGCCTGCCACCTTGGTGAGGAGTGTTAGAAAGCAAGGGGGTTTGGAAGCTCCGAATTTTTATCAGTTTCCACTGCTAAACACTGCTTCAGAACTGAGGCATGAATGGAAGAATTCGGAAGAATTCCAGAGGCATGTTTTAGAGGAAGTGATCTTAAGTGAAAGACTTAAATATACACTCATTAAATATCTTTGCTTTTTGCGTATTAAAGATCGGGAGTTTTGAGAGAACGTATGTGAAAGTATGTATGATTTAGCTGATTTTTGTGATGTCCTAGTAGCAGAATGTAAAAAGAAAAAAAAAAAACGACAAACAAATAAACTTTTTCAAAGTAATTGATTAGCGTTTCTTTGGGGACAGACTCCTTGGTAATTTTTTCCATTAATTTTTTGTAAATGCTACTGATGTGTATGAACTATATGTATTTTTATGTATCTTCGGCCTCTTCAGTCTGTTCTCCAGGCTTGATGTGTTGATCGACTTTTCTGCTTGAGAGTATGGACTGTAGCTGAGACGATAATGACTCAAGCGAAGAGAATGTAAAATTAAATTTCAGGCTTTTTCATCTCAAAACAGATTCCTGAATTATTTGATTCTTGGTTGTAATGTGCATGTGCACACATGTGTTCTGTTCCTTCCCTGGGAAGACAAAATTAGATTTAGTCCTGGTATGAATTGTGTCTCTTTAAAATCCCAGACTTCTTTAGGATGGGAAAACCATTCACTTTCCAGATACACATACTGGAACTTCTTCCTAACGATTCTGTAAAGCATTGTTTAGTAAGCCAAGATAGTCATATTTTAAATATACTTATTTTAAATGTTGCTTGGGCTTTCTTAATTCAAGTAAATATGCGCTCGGATATGGAACAGCAGTGGTGAGGCTGCAAAATAGTGTATTTTCAGCAAGAAGGTCTGAAAAGTTTTTGAGTTTAATTTGCTGGTTTTCATGCCTAAGTATTATGGTAGTCTTTAGTTGCACAATAATATTAAACATACGGGGGAAAATGGAACATAATGTACACTGTCAAACTTGGTCTTTGATTACAGAAAGATTGATTTTGATTGGGCCTCTTATATTATCACAAGCATGAGATTGAAATGGGAATGGCAGTATTTCTTTGTAACATACTGATACTGAAAAAGATTAAACAAGGTTCCATCACTGAGATGGCTAGGACTGATGTTCTTTGGGGGATTTATTTTTGCATTTCATATATTCTGTGAAGAGCTTTTTTTTATTTCTAGGTGAGTATGTAAGCTTCTTTGGCAGACCTCAGCTGGACTCCCAGGAAACTTAGATGCAGTTAGTGAGACGGTACTTGTCCTGTCTCCCTGAGGAATTTCAGCTAGGATTAAACCAATTTCCTCCAAAACTTGGTAGTCATTTCTTTTACTAGAATTTTCTGCTTGCACTGTGCAGTTCTTTTATAAACCGTATGTGCATTTAGACGCCGCCGTTTTAATTTGAAAACAAATGAACAACAGGATATGGTTGCTCACTTTCCTCATCAGGAAGGTTGAAACCTTTTGGTCAGTGCTTTGAAACTATTGTGCCACTTGGGTAAATGATAGCTGATGAAGTTTAATGCAGTCAGGACTAGTGCTAAAGGTTGCTAAAGCCTTCAATTTACTGATGAGTTTAGGAAGCATTTGCTACCTAAGAAATTCGAACCTTAGGGGTTGTGTTCTGCTAGTGGAGCCTCTTTCATTACAGTAACATTGTGTGCCTGTGTCTTCTAAGCGTGTTCTCTTCTAGCATTTTTTTTCTGCCCCTGTCTGGCTTGCTTCTGTTGCTCCAGTTTATCATGTGCTAGCTACCCTTCTATGCTTCAGGGCCTTCTGCATTCCAGTCAGCCTTCTTATCTTGCTTCTCCTGGCCCAGGCAGCCAGTACAGTAAGCATTGATAATAACAGTAGACACTTTGCTGCTTCTGTTTGGTTTTACTGTCTCAGAAGTTTCAAAGAAATTTCTATTCATCTTGTTTCCAGGAAATAATGTACTTGTATTTGTAGGGATCTTTGCGTGTGTGTGAAGTGCAACAACAGAGAGTATGACAGATGCAATCTTCATGAAACTGTGGTACCAAATCCACTGAGCTTCTGTTGGTATTCAGGGAAACCAAGGGGAATGGTTTCCCTACTGGTTTAGAGGACAACAGGTGGAAGACTTATCACTATCTTTCCTGGCATTGCTATTGTGTGGATGCTGGTTGGCTTGAAACAAGTCTTACAAAATCCAGTTTCTTACAGTGGAGTTTGTTCTCTTTGACGGCATAAAATGCCAGTGTGGCTATGGATTGCAGAAGTTCAAGACTAACTTGCAGCAGCAGCTCTTCTTCAGATCTGTAGAAGTTCATTGTAAAAACCTGCATTTCAGATGTGATTTAATTCAAAGTTGTGATGAGAATTGCATTTTCTGTATTTCTTCTGGAAGTCCAAATATTTTAAATTGAAGCAGCGAAATAAAATGACAGTTGCTGAAGCTGTGTGCCATTCCGTTCCGGGTACATTGGTCAAAACTTCTGATACAGTTTGTAAGGTGGACTGTAGCATTTTTAGTGCAGATATGTGAGTAGATTGCTTGCACTGGTTTTAGTAGCTGTGCAGTTACTGCGTTAGGTGGTGAATTACAGGTTAGTTTTCAGCAAGTTTACTTAACTTCATGGGTAGGTTCTGTGGACCATGCTGATGTTCATTTCTACTGAGATGGTGCCTAACTACTACCTAGTTTTCAGACCAGGAATATTTGAAGGAGCAGCTGTAACCTGCCCATGCATCCCTGTTCCTGACCACAGTAGGCTACTATAATGCATCTTGTAGTATTAAAAATTAATATATGTAAACTTAGCTGATTCATGGATTCATATAGGTTTTGAGTTTCTAATGTTATGTTCTTTTCAAGTTCTATGCAAAGCCAAAAAGTAGGTAAAGTCGGGCATCTGAAGCAAACCAGACACTAAAATCTATATTGCAAAGCTTTCATTTGAAACGCACAGTGTAGTTGCAATAGCTTGATGTAAACAAGGCATTGGGGTGGGTGTGTTTGCAGAAGAATAAAGGACAACACTCCTAACCTGCATACAGGAAGGACATTTTCTTAGAAAATGGTTTATAATCGCTCTTTAGTTATTCCCTGTAAGTCACTTGCGTGTGAAACATTGAATGGTGATTGACTTCACTGAAAATTTCACTGCAGACTTTTTCTCCTTTGTTCTATGGGTTGTATAGATAAAGAAGTGGTTGTATTTAGGGCTTACTACTGTTTTTTTCGTGATGCGCATGTTTTCAAAGTGACGCTTATTTCAAGTTAGTGTATATTTTTGCTAGAAATGGTGAGAAGACTTTATTATAGCAAAAATTTTAAACTGGAAGGCTTAAAAAGTATAAACCAGGAGGACAAGGACCTCTTCAATGGTTTTTTTTTGTTGTTGTTGAACACTGAATATTTGCTGTTATATTGTGACTTTTCAAAGTTGCCTACAAGGGTGATTATTTTTTTAATAATGCTTATAGTAATAAATTTATCTTTTCTTGTAGATAAAATACAGAATTTGAATGAAGATAATGAGAACAGTCATTTCATCTATGAGAATGCTGAAGGCAGTAACAAAACCAATGCTGAAACTACAGACGCTTCTGGATACAACATTGAAGCCAAGGACTTGCCTGATTCTTGGGACTCCAATGTCAGAAGAACAGCAGACTCTCCATCAGAAACATCTCAGACGAAGGGGCAATTAAGAACTCACTTGTATGAATGGGAGGATGAAACTGAAGACACCAGAACTGGAGAATATATATTAGATTTTGACAATGAACATCTCTCAGAGATGAAGAGCAAGGATGAGGAGTGTGATAAAGAAGATACTGAAAATCCAAAGGAAGCCATTAGTGAAGAACTTGTGCAAACTATTCCTAGGCCGAGCAACTGTAGGACGTATTGTCGATCCAATAAAGCAAAACCTCAAGGGGCAACAAATTTTGACAAGCTAATGGATGGCACTAGTCAGTCTTTGTCCAAAGCAAATAATGAGTCAAATAATGATGGTCTGAATGCAGCAAGAAAAGTTTCTTTAAGTAGTGGGACCAGTTTTAGAGGGACGGTTGGACGGACTAGAGACTACACTGTTCTACATCCATCTTGCTTGTCAGTTTGTAATGTTACTATCCAGGATACCATGGAACGAATCGATGAATTTACCACAGCAGCCCCCACTGACTTGGGAGAAGCTGGACGCTTAAGAAAAAAAGCAGACATTGCTACTACAAAAACTACAACCCGGTTTCGACCAAGCAATACTAAATCCAAAAAGGATGTCAAATTAGAGTTTTTTGGGTTTGATGATCAAGATGAGGGAGGGGGAGATGAAGGTGCCTCTAGAAGTTGTGGGAGTTCCAATTACAAAATCAAGTACTTTGGGTTTGATGACTTGAGTGAAAGCGAGGATGAAGATGAAGAGTGGCAGGTAGCAGAAAGGAAAGCTAACAAAAAACGAAGTAGAACTGCACCATCTTCTTCGCTACAGTCAACCTCTGATGGCAATGAAAACTGTTCCCAGGATAGCCAGCTCAGTACTAACACAGGTAAGTGGAACTCTTCTGGAATACATACTTAACATTTAAATTTAATTGACCTTTGTATTTTGTTCTTTTTGCAGTATGCCTGGAGTTTGTTGAACAGTACTACTGATTTCGAAATCTGAAAGTTGAATTTGCTTATTTCTGCTGTGGTCCTGTCTGGTGTTTCAGAGCTGTCTTGAGGTGTGCTTTATACCCCTTGATCTCTTGCCAGAGGTAGAGTTTTTTCTTTTTGAACAGAAGATTCTTACCTTTCCAGTGTGTTGAGCACACAGTACCTATGCCTGGAAGGCAGGTATCTTCCCGCAGAAGCTCCACATCAACCCAGCATTATGGAGCTGAGTGAGGAAATTTAAGTAGCTTTTAGAGATGTGAAATATCTTTTCCTTTTTGTGCTTTTGAACACGTTTGTAAACAGTTTGGCTCTTTCTCAAGTTCCGTGTTACCTGAGGATGCACAGCTTGAGGGAAAGGCTATGGGGACCCATGGAATGCCAGTCAGATGACTGGCTTCAGGTGTGCCTCTGCATATTGATAATATTTCTGCTTTTGCTTCCAGTTTTCAGGTATCTCCATCTTCTGCATAGGTGGTACGTGTGTGCGTGTGTATGTACGTGTACACACAAGTACGAGTAAAAAACTATTCACGCAGAAATTGCTGGGCAAGTTCTGGTGTTTGAATGCCTTTGATAATTTAGATTTGCGTGGTGGTCGGTTGGGTTCTGTGTAATGACTTTGATCAATGTTGAGGTGTGTTGGTGAAGAACAAAAGGAATGACTTTGGTGAAAGTTGGTGTGTTTTTTTTTTTTTAACTTTTTCTATTTGAAAAAGTCTAATGCCAGAGTTGGGCGTGTTGGAATAAGTGCTTTGAAACACTACTACTGTTTGAGAGAACTGTTTGATCCCCCGTTTTGGAGCATGAAGGATAAGAAGTTTTTGTCCGCTCACTGAAGTTGTTACACTTTTAAGACTTTGGCAAGATGTATTTCATTGTGATGGGAAGAGGGGAGGACTCAAGTCTAGCCTTGCAAATGTTGGAGAAGCTGGTTTTTTCCTACAAATAGCTTGTGCTATAAGATGATCCAGAATCAAATTTCATAGGAAACAATGTTCATTTCTCTGTTCTAATTATAGCAGTCTCTAAAACCAGAATTGTCTGTAAGCCTTTTCATCAAAGGTAAATGTGACCGCTAGGGGTTCTTTTGTAAATTCTAAAAGGGCCAAATTGATACTGATGTTATATGAGAAGATTGTGTTTTCAAACAAAAAAAACCCTAAATTCGTTTTCGTTAGATTTAATTATGATAGGATACTTGCATTGCAGCCTGTTTGGAAAATTGGTGTAACTTACAGGGACACTTATTAAATACTCCATCTGAGTCCCTTTCTCTGACAAGTTGTTGTTCAGCCGTTTATTCCAAGGAAGAAAATTGCTTATACAGTTAATGCAGCTGAGATGCTGGCCCATCAGCTAATCGTTTCAGCTGCTGTCCTCTGGAGTCTCAAAATACCTACAGTTTGTATTCAGCACTACATTTACCAAGGAGGCCATTATACTCCAAGGTATCACAGATTATTTATCTGAGGTATTTTCCTAAGAGATTCCCATGGCGCACACAGATGTAAATTTATATTTTGTTAGTTTCTTAATACACGTCTCCACTTCTCAGTGCCTCCTCTGAGAGATGCTTCCCCTTTATTTTACATCTCCTTTGCTCATTTGCTTCCTGTTTTGTGCTGCTGAAGCCAGGTGAGATTTGACTTGTGTTTTTTCTTCTGAAAATTGAAAGAGTGACATGAAGTTGTTTCCCTAAGTTGCAGCACATTTCCTAGTTCAATCCTGTAGTGCAGATTATGAAATTAGGGGGTCCGGTGTATTTCATGCTGTCGTCTCTCAGGGCTTTGAAAATTTTGAGCATCATGATCACTCAGAACAGCCATATTAAGATCCTTAAATATAGTGATGCTGAGTCCGACAATTTATCAAGGTCTTCTGGACCTAAGCTTGAAGTTGCAGTAAAATAAGTGACATTGCTGTGAGGTGTTGTCTTTACATACTGAAAAAAAGTGACTTCTGCATCCATGGAAAATGCCAGTTTTGAGTCCAAGCCTCAGAAAAAGCTTTCAGAACATCTTGCACAATAGAACTTTTTCCTGGAGTTATGAACAGTGCTGAGAGGTGCTAATGCTACCTGGGTTCTGTGTGTGGTATTCTTTCTGTACTAATGAATGAATCCACAGGTAAAAATCTAGTGTTCCCGTTCCAGGTTGACAGGTGAGATGCAAGATTGCCTCTTGGAATTCTGGTCCCAGAAATTCTGAAGACTGATTTTTGACATTCTGTGAATAGTGTTATTTGACACAGTCAGTTTTTTCAAGAGATTTGATTTCTGTTACAGACTTCCACAGTTTTTTGCCATACTACTGATTCGGTTGCTTACCATAATCTGGGCCTATTTTTCTGAAACATTGCAGAATGTTAGTCTAAAACATCAGACAAAGACTTTCTAACTGAACTGGAAATGGACTATTCCTTCCAGTCTAGTAGCTCACAGTTGAGAGAAAGTAAGCTTAATAATACATATTTACATGTTTCTGCAAATGAAATTAAGGAAGCACTGAAGACTACATGGATAATATTGTTAGTGAAGGAAAACCTGCAAAGTAGATAAGTTCAGTTTTAGTTAGACTGTCTTTCACTGAAGTGTCTTTTCTGTTGTTCGCTTTTACAATACGCTTGCCTGCTGAAAGGGTTAAAAAACACCAAAAACCCCAAATAAAAGCTCAAAAAAACCCTGATGGTCTGGCGTTTAAATTCCTAGAGGCTGTTCACAGACTTCTTTTTAATGAAAGTCCTTTGTAACTTCAAGAGCCTGGGATTTTTGGTGAAGCTTTGAGTTCTAGTTAAAGTTGAAATGGTTTTTACCACTGCAATCTGAATTAGACAGTGTAGTAGCCCAGTGAAGGAAGCAAAAGCCCTTTCACTCCTGAGCCTCCCAGCTGCAGTCTGCCAGAATGCCGGGGGCTAAAATTACTGCTGAGACTTTATTAGGTCCAAAACAGTATCTGTATCATTTCACTGAATACAGAATGACTATAGTAAAGAGAAGCTTTTAATACTGGAGGAAAATTATTTAATTACTTGACTGTATTAATCATTGGGGAGTTGTATCCAAGAGAAATCTGAACTAATGACAAAGAAGAGTAAGGCTTAACCAAAAATAACTTTAAGCTTCAATTTTGAAGAGCAAACCTGTATCTTTGGTGGGACTGTGTTATACTTCTGGGAATAACTGCACTATCAGTTTGTTCCTGTCTTTTTCTAAAGATCCTGCTGTGGTTGTCAGTGGTTTGGGTGATGACTAAGATTTCTAATAGATTTAACTTCTGAGCTTCTAGTCTCAGAATGCTTTATTGCCCACCTGCTCACTTGACACCTAGGACTATGTTAATTCTCGTTTTGCTGCATTTCGTTTTTGCCAATGACAATAAAATTATTATAGAAATTGACGAGGGGAAAAAAAAAAAGAAAAATTGCTGACTAAAATGAAACATTTCCGTGTCTCGATGTAGATTGACATAAAGAGAATAGAACAGTTGCCCTGAAACCTTCCACTAAAGGAAGGTATGAAGATCTGTCCTCTCTAACATGCTTATTTTTACTTGGTTCACCTCCTTCACTGTATATACTTGATAAACAATATAGTAGTGATGAACGACAGTATTCTTGATTTAAATTACAGTAGCAGTTATCTTGTTACTGTAATGTAAGTATTGCAGCTTTTTGCTGCAATGATAGCCTTTTGCTTGTAAATCAGTTCTGATACACAATTTAACCTTTGTGTCATGCATTCAAGTTCCTTTCAGTGATCAAGATGAGATTCGTATAATCTTTTTTAATAATGAAATAGCTTTAGTATATCAATGTCTAGCACTGAGCTCATTTCTGGTGAGCAAACTTGCCCTATTTTTTTTTTTTTTTTTTTCCTTCCTTTGTCTCTCTGGAAAAACTGATTCACCTTAATTGGGTAAATATTTTTAGCCAGTTAAGAGTATATCAAAGTCTTCGAAGGCAGAGTCCTGCTTGGACTTCAAAATCTTCTGCAGAATTACCCTCAGGCCCTAAAACAAAACTGGGTTATTTTTCCCTTGGCAATTTACTGTGGTGTTGCCGTCTAGTTTGTCTTTGAACATCTTTGCAATTTTAGCAGAGACTGACAAATTACCTCAAAGATTATAGATGCCTTGAAAATGACTGGATAGAGGAGAAAAGGCCTTACATGCTCCGATACTGAGAAAAAGGTCAATATGCTCATCTTTTCAGGGGCTGAGCGGCAGCATCTGTACAAGAGAGAGCCAGTGGAAAACAGGTTTCGTTAGTGTCACTGCTTACTGAACTACTCCTGTCCTTGCCTGGTTCAGTTTATGTTAATAAAAGACTATTCCCTGCACCGTATTTAGTTTAGAGTTGAAAGTCTGGTAAGATCCGTATGCAGAGTGCTTTCAGGATACCTAGAAGGCCTCAAAGAGCATTGCTCAAATAAAAGCATTCCAGATAATCTTATGAAACTAATGATAAATGTTTGATACGCTAGCAACATTTAAAAAAATGCAAAATTACCCTATTGTAAGTAAGAGTTGAAGTCTTTGTCAAGAAGTTTCTTTTAATTTAAAATTACCTCATATTAATAGGATAGTTCAGGAGTAGAACTAAAAAACTTAAGGTGATTTTAAAATTGCGGCTTTGTTGATATAGAGCATTATTATTCATTATTAATCACAGTACCAGCTCCAAGTCTTAGTGCAAGCCGCAAATTATTGTGCTGATTTGGTGGGTGAAAATCCATTCTTGTATTTCTAGTGTAACTTGCATGTTTGTAATTACTGTAGTCAATTGAGTTACTTTTTAGCTTTTAATCTACGATAGGAGGGTCCAGTTCTGTTGGTTTTAGGAATTGCGTTCGGGGCCTGGCTTCTTCAAAAGTATTTCAGGATTTGTAAGGATGAGTATCAAAGCAATTTGATTTGACTCCTTTAATTGGTAAGTTCCAAGAAAGGACTAAATTGACTTTTATACAGATTTGGAAGTAGTCTTGCTGTATTTAAGTTAATGACAATTGGTCTGTAATATTTTTTCCTCTGTTAGACTGATTTTATCAAGTTATCTTCTTCTAAATCTGTCCTCTTCTAAAGTCAGTTATTTTCAGAGGGATTGGATTGTTCTTATGTTCTTAAGCTCTTGTGCTGACATCATATAACTAAACTGAAAACCAGTAGGCTGGGATGTGAGAGGCTGGTTCCGGTAGATGCCTTGCAGTGGGTATCCTGCCTGCCCTGGTGCTGCCAAGCCAGTTGAAATTTACTGCAATATAAGAAACTTTTGAGCCTTGTTTTAAGAAAACGTGTATTCCCAGACTGCTAGCTAAGTTTTTTGGGTCCTTGCTAGTGCCATTGGAAATTTGTTTGCTGGATTTGCTGTTGATTGCCTGCTTACCTAGGCACTTGGCCAGTCGTGTTTACTGGATGGGAGTGCACTGGAGATCAGAGTGACCAATCCAACTGCTTGTGTTTTTGCAGTGCAGTTTTCAGATAGTGGCAGCTTCCCTGGAGTAGATCGGTTTTCCAAACTGTTTATCAGATGAAACAGTGCTCCTCTGTGCCTGTCTTTATTTCCATCTTGAAATTTATGGTAACTTCTGGTTTGTGCTGAGTAAAAGAACATAAGCTTGTCTCCAATGGATAATGATTCAAATGCAACACAAGTTTAAAGGAAAAAAAAAAAAAAAACAAAAAAACCCAAAACCAAAACAACAGAACAAGAATTTAATTAGATCAGTGAATTGCAGATTTATGGCCCAAAACTGAGTACTAGAACTATTGGTAAGGCAAGTATTGAATACATTGAAAGGCCATTTCAGTGGTTCCTTCTAGCTGACTTCTTTCTGAGCTGATGACCATATTTTTTAACCCTGTTTATAGCAGACTAAGCGAAACTAAACAGGCCACCTTCATGAGAGGTGAGGCAGAATCAATTTTTCGGCCCTGTAATTGTAGTGGGAAGTATTCTTAGAAATCTCTTAATCTCACATTTTTGAAGAACCCACCTGCTGTTTAATTCATCTGCTGCTCAGAGTTTTTAGCAGTAAGCCATAAGTAAACACATACAAAAGGTAACCTGGGATTCACAGGAGTATAAAATGGGAAATAATGGCTTGAAGTTTACACAATGGGCAAGGGGTGCTATAATAATTGTGACCGTACACCTTGTAATGTATCTTCTATGTATTATGTAAACCTGAACTCTGTGCAGAACTGTGGCTTTAAAGCTGATTTTTCTGTTGAAGATTGTTTATTATAATTTCAGAAGCTATGCACGTGGAAATGTCAGATGTAAGAAATGCTGTAGCAGTTCAACAGCTTTCAATAGGGTTGTTTCATGTCTATATTTACCTTTTACAGATCTTCTAGAGTTTTCAGAGGATGCATCTGGTGTGCCTGAAGGCAATAAGAAATCCATAAATAAACAAGGTGATAAATCTAAGGAAAATACCAGGAAGATATTTAGTGGGCCAAAGCGGGTGAGTAATAATACTGAAACCAAGACAGTTCTTATTTTAAATTAACTCTTCAATATTGACTTTTCTTCCTATATGTGTAACAGGGCTTCTGTCCCAGTTTATATCTGCACTTGGGATAATTTGTTGGCTTGTCAGATTATATCTGGAGAAGTAAAACCTTCAAGTGTAAAATTTTATATCAGTTACTGGGAATTTCACTTTTGGTTGCAGGTCTAGGGTTGCACAACGGTAACGTGCAATCTAGATGTGTTCCCTTCTAGATGATTGTTAAAGCAAAGCACCATTAAATGCTGTGTGGTAGAGTTTTCTTTTTTTCTTTCTTCTCTCTCCCAAGAAATATCTACCGTATTATAGGATTGAATCTTTCCGAAAGCTTCAAATTTGGCATTGGTATAGTCTTTAGAAGGACAGATGCCTTTACAGCATATGGAAAAGTGAGATTTTCTTTTAGTTAAAGTAACCCCCGATCCCACCCCCATATACCTAAACTATGCAGTATTCAGCATGAATTTGCCCTTTCATACTGTGAATGGAGCTTATTCATTTTGTTGATGCTAGGTGTGGTTTATCTTACCTGTTATTATAGGTTACTCGGTATTTTGAGGCTTTTAAATATGTGCATACAGCAAAAATTGTGTTTTAGCTCTTAGGTGAAAGTCTGCAGTAGTGGGATCCATGTAATCTCCATGAAATGAAGTCTTTGACTTGGTTGTCCAGGATACCCATTTCTAAGGCTTAAGGCCTTTTCATGTGCTTTTTATGTAACATGTTCCACTTGTCTGGTGAAGAGAGTAGCTGGCTCACCACCATTGCAATCCAGAACTGGTGTGATAAGAGACGAGGGAACTGGAGAGGCAAATGCACTTGTATTTCTGTTTTCCTTTTGAGTTCTGCAAGTTTTGCAAGACCCAGCAAATCCACGTTGTAATAGAAACTCTTTGATGTGATCAGAATGTGTTCAGCAGTCTAACAGCTCTAAGAATTTTTTTAAAAATTATTTCCCTTGTTGTTTTTCCTAAAGAATTCTAATAATTAAGTCATACTCTAAAATTTCTTATAGAGGTAGCTAATTACTTGTGTTATATCGTAGTTTCACTTGGAGTGATTTTTTTAAAGTTTTATTTTGGTCTTCCAGAATCAGAAGATTTATTATCTCCCCCAGCTGTGTTAATATATATTAATTTTCCATTTAAAAATGTGAATTTATGGGTGGAGGAAAGAGAACAAATTTGATTTATTTCTCAAAACATGCAAGGGAATATTTTCATTTGGGAGGACACATGACCAGTAAGTACTGTTAGTTGTAATGTCCTTTGGAAAAGAAGCGTCACTGCTTATTGCGGCGCGACTTTGGACAGAATGGGGACCTCTTGGCTGCTAACTCTTGCCTCCAGAGTGTGAAGTCAGGCTATTGGTGAGGAGGGTCTTTTCAGAACTGAAATAGTATCTCTTGAAGATGAGAGTTCCTCAGCTTCTGCTGATTAAATAATAATTTTTTTTAAAAATCAGCTTTCTATCAGTGAGCATGTTACGTGGACGGAGAAACAAAAGTATAAGGAATGTAAATTTAACTGTACCTTTTTTGCTGTATTTTTTTAGCAGCGTAGAAGAGCTGTGGGTGTTCTGGTAAATATGGAAATTTTTTTTTTAACGTTTAAATACTTACATGCTTCAAATACTATTCTGTCATAGCATTTTATGTGTTGTTTAATTTTTATACTGTAGATACTTGAGGCATGTGAAAACTTTTAATTAATTTTGAATGTATATATCCTGAAATTATGTGAGGAAAAAATTTACAGCAATATCGTACTGCATGAGAGAATATGGTTTCAACTCTAGAAAATTTTCAGTTGGGAATAAACTTAATTCAAAAGATGAGAATTAAACAGCCTTTTTGACCCTGTAGTGATATAATGGACCTAGAAGTAGAAATTGCTGTAATTGCAATTCAGATTTTAAACTTTAATGTTCTCTGATCATGCAGCTGTTACATGGAGTTACTAAAAAAGCTTGTAAAGCTTGTTCTGATGGTAGTTAGAGACACTATAATTATCTTCCTAAACTGTAGATATAGACTCTTAGATTCACTTGAGATGCAACTGAGATTTCATTCTAGGAATGAAAAAATTAAACTAAAAGTATTAACCTGACCATAACTAAATTATCTAAAAATAAAAATGTCTCTGGAACTTCTTCACTGTCTCATCACCATCTTTTTTTTTTTTTTTTTCTTTTAAAAACTAGCAGATATAGTATTAATTATTTTCTGCTAGGTGGTGATGTTAGAGGTATGACATTTTGCATCACACTGAGCTGAAAAGTAAACAGCTCTGTTACTCAAGAAGCAACAGGTGGTATTGTTAAACTTCATTAGATCCAGAAAGCTGAAGTATTTTTTTCCAGTTCATAGTGAGCAGGACTGTAGGCTGTGTTTGTGCTTTTGAAACCTGACCACTGTACTCTTAACGTTAAAGTCCAGTTCATGAAAGTGAGTATATGTTTAATAAAAGATTACAGACGTTATTGACTTGATGAGTAACAGCATTTCTAAAAACTACTTTTAACGTAAGGAGTCTCAGTGAAATCTCTGACTATTCACACACATAATAATGAGCATAAAAGTTGCAGTAGCATGTACATTATGATAGGTATGTAAAGTCTCAATCAGAATTCTGCTTTTAAGTGAATTAAATCTCTTTATCCTGAGCCTGAGTTACAGGGGAGTATTATGTTCCATAGCAACATAATTACGTACTTGCAGTACATAAATATTGGTATTACTTGACTTGCAAATTATGGGTGTGAAGCATACATGAGTAACATCTGCAGACATTTTGTTTGCAGCTTTGTTTACAATTTTAATTCAACTGGTTCAGTAACCTGTGGTCTAGCACCTAAGTTTGGGAACTCTGTGGGGCTGTGATATGCTCACTTGCTGGTCCCTGTGAGCTTAGTTCCCCTTCTACAGATGAAACTAATTCTCAGTTATCAGGCAAAGCCCAGTAAGGTATACAGGAACCTTTTTTGTTGCTATGGTCCAAATCCACTCAGACTAAAGGCTTGAAAATAGGAACCATAAAAATTCTGCCCTGAGATTTCTTGTCCTTGCCACTCTCACCACAGATTTGGGCTAGAGTCAGCAAATGAGGAGAAGCAGTTTTTGTAGGAATATTCTGGAACAGTTCCCAGTGGCCTTAGGCAAACTATATATGTCTCTACATAAGATCCTGGGGAGAAACAAAAAAAACCAAAAACAAAACACTTTGAAATGTAAGGTAAAGAGAACTAGTTTATCCCAAACTTAATCTTTTGGTTGATCAGTCACAGAAGTCGATGACTGTGCCTGGTATTTTGTGGCAGGGCTATACTGTCAGTTCAGCGTTTCTGTTGTCCAGCATGTCGTTAAGGACCGCCAAATCCTCTGAACTGCAATTTTCTGGGATAGCCCTCTGCTCTTGAACTCAAAACGTATGATAGAGTGACCTGCAACTCTGTGCTGATCTGAGTTCTGCCTGTGGCCATAGGAAGCCAACCTAGACAAGGTGAATACTGTTTACCCTTGAATATTCCAAGGTAAGAATGTAGATTTGCAAATCATAATTAAAGGGTATGGGAGCCTTTCAGCTTGAGGGGCCAGGGAGAGGGGGAAGACTATAATCCCTCTGTTAGTGCTCTTCAGTGCTGCTAAAACATATGGGAAGACTTACTGTGTTGCATGAAGTGGGACAAAGGAGGTGTAATGGGAAAAACCACTTGGCTCTTTCAAGTAGACATACCCAAAAGTAGTCTCCATGTTTTGTTTTCTCAAAGTAGCATGAAATTTCGAGGTATTATGTGAGTGCTATATCAGGATTATTTTTTCTGTGCCTTAGAATAGGTGAGCTTTTTAGAAATGAGTATTTTGGAATTAATTTCTTAGATGTTGATATTTTTTCACTGAGTATATTTCATAAAGCTTCTGTGCTAGTATTGACAGAAAGCCATTTAGCACCTATAAAAGACAGACGTTTTCCTGAGAGGATAAACAATAAGTATACTTTTTCTGATTGGTAGCAGGAAGAAAGTACTCACTGCACAGACAGTCTACATTGAACAACAGTCCATGAATCACCAAGCTAAGAACTAACCTGAATGCTAGTCCATTGCTTAATGACTTCTGACTTCCGTTAAAATTTGTGTATTTGCCTTAACTACTTACTTTTGCAATGAGAACCGAACGTTTATAAGCAAACTTAAGCTAGATTAAATATTTTTTCTTATTCTCTTCCCTTGCTGTGCCTGGAGAAATTTCTCTAAACTTGCTTCTCAAAGTCTTAGCTCTAGAAAGTCTATCTGTTTTGCGAGTGTATACGTTTCCCCGCATGTACACAGTGAATAGGAAGAACATTATTGCATCAGTGTGCTTTTTTTATCTCTTGTTGCGTACACATTGGGTTATACAGGACAAGGTGTGGAAAAACCTCTTTGCCACTAACTTGATTATCATAGCGTTTCCTTTGGGCCACTCAAGTACTGGACCACAGAGTTTCCTATGCAAAGCACTTTCCCTGTTTTTAACAGTGGTATTGCTTGAAAGTTATTGCACTAGTGTGGAATGCATTTGTCAGGAAAAGCTGAGGTCTTCCTGTATTATGCATTAAAAAAAACCCAACTGCCCAACCCCAACAAAACTCAAACTATTGTAAGGACTGATTTTGCCTGAAAAAGACAAAAAATACTGACAGAAGTATTTGGTGTAGCTGCCTCTGCTCTCCTTTTGCTTTACCTGCTCACTCCTTTCTCCTTCAGTTTCCAGAAGTTGTGTATTGAACTAAATTGAGGAGCCCATCTGTGTTTAAAAAAATAACCCACTGAAAGTAATATTTGACATAAATCCTCAGTCTGGTTCACTGGGAGACTGTAAACAATTGTGTCCCCTCAGTTGAGGGAACTGAAGAAGAGAGATTAAGTCGTCTTAACCCGGTTAAATCAACATTGCAACAGAAATGCTCGCTAAACACAGCCAGCACTAGCAGGATTACATGCATTACTTTGATCAAGTGACATTAATAGAGTTAGTCATGACAGTAGTGTTGAATATGTGAATGAAATCATTGCTGAATTCAGACATGGCTTAGCCAACAGACTGCTTCTGGATTCTGTATCCCAGATAAAAACTTGATCCAGTCATAACCCTGTAACTGTTGATTGCTTTTTGTGTTTCAGTCAAGTTTTACGAATAACTGCTGCGTGTTGTGCCCTGCAAGGTACAGAAATATGTACAAGATTTCAAAGTGTGGGGTTTTTGACAGATCAGTTGGGTGGATGTGTTAAATCACTGCTGTGTGAAGAATACTTTTTTATAGTTACAAGTGGTGAACCAGCAAAAAAAAAAAAAATATTTTTTTTCTTCTGTGTGAATTTAGTTTGATCTGCAACTAGTCCGTAGTTCATTATTTAGTTGCATCTTTTTTGTCCTGTAGGCAGGTTTGTTTTTTTTTCCGTGAGTAAGTTGTTTTCATGGGGTTGCCCTGTTCCTGTTGTAAATTTTAGGCACTGTGAGAAATGGTCAGTCCTTGAAAATAAAGCTTACATGTGATCCTGTTGTTCCTAATCGGATTTCCTGTAACACAAGTTTAAGGGTAGAACCTATGAGATCTTTTACAGGTTGATGTGAGCCTTTTCCACTGGTGCTTCATGCTGACTGGAAAAAGCTATAAATATCAGCTTGAAACAAATGCTGTGTCTAAGTTTACTTGAAGTTCGAGATGAAATACTTGTACCTCATCTTTAAAAGTGTTGAGAGAAAGAAATTGAAGCACGAAACCATACATGGCTCCTGGTTTGACTGGGTAATCTTATGGCTAATATGACAATGACATGTGCGTGGGAGGAGAAAGAAACTAGGCTGCACTGTGACCTGTAGTTTTCCACTTAGCTTGCATTATACTTTACAGTAGATGTTTGTTTATTAAAGACATCCTGCAAGTAACATTTATTTTTGCTTGCCTTTTTTTTTTAGATTTTAGATTAGTCTTTACATACATTAAAAGTATCTTAACCAAAACTACCTGAGGTTGTGCACTTATTTATTTTTCCGTAGCTTATTTTAAGTAAATACCCTTGGAGCAGCAGTGGAAGCATAATTCTAAAGTTTTCCTGTGTCAGTCATAGCCCTTTCCATACATTTAATTATAGGATCAGAATAGACTGGTCAGAACTAATTTTAAAAAGAACTGCTTGTCTTTATCTTGCATAACCTTTAGGAAAAGAGTACGTCCTGCCAAAAGGATGAACAGTAACACCAAATCTTTTTTTCAGTGAGTGGAAACTGCTGATACTAAACATATTGAGCTGCTATTTGCATCCTAATTTAGGATGTCAAAATTGCATTTCTTTATAGGAAAGATTAGTTGACACTTGCTATTTTGACTCTGTTGAGGAGTCAAGATGAATTTTGACAATCAAAATATTCTGTGAAATCTCTGGTTTGTATCAGTTTAGTGCTAAGCCAGCAGTCTGTTTCATCGGCAGTTTGACAAACAGTGGTGTTCAGATCTGACAACCTGTGACAGCATGTTGCTGCTTCTGCAGTACATTCCTTTCATTTACTGGTTGGTGCTTCTGGCAGATGGTCTGCCCAGTCCTGAACTGAAGTGGCTTTTGTGTTGGTTTTTTTTTTTTTTTGTCCAAAAAACTTTTTTGGAATTACGCACAAGAGGTGACCTGTTCTAAGTGTGTGTATTTTATAGTGCTGGAATGAAAGTGAATTAAAAAAAAAAATATATAAAATGTAAGAATAAACTTGTTTCTTAAACAGTTGATTTGTTAAAAGCCAAAGCTTCATGTTGATACAATTATCTCATTTAAGCTTTGCAAAACCAGGTTCTTCAGTAAGCATATTTCTTTAATACTGACTTCCAAGTGCTTACCATTACGGTGTTTTGGGTTTTTTAATTCTGTTATTAATGTAAATAGACCAAAATGAATTCTTACTTTTTAATTTAGTAAACAGGATACTAATCGGGACTGGCAGGTTTTTAGGTTAGTCACCTAATTTGAAGAATGAAGTAGCCACTGTGATTTTATTGATTGAGTTGGGGTGTAACACCTTGAAGCCATCTCACAATGAAAGCAGATGGCAAGTGTTGGTCTGTTAACTTCAAGATAGTTGTTTGATGCTGATCAGAATTATTTTTTTCCCACTCCTTCGTATTAAGCCGTGGTGAAGAAGGGTGTGTTCTGGTAGATGTCGAGCTGAGATCCTTCTGCCTGGTAAAACTACTTCCTTGTCTGTCCTCCATATGCAGCTGTTAGGTGGAACTGTGGTACCAGTGTTATGGGAGGTGCATTTCTTCTCCTGTGCAGTGTCAAGAAAGGTGTTATCAGTTGAGACAGCTTTGTTTTGAGAAAGGTAGGGATGCGAAGTGCAACGTGAAGGTAACAGGCTAAATCCTTCTCAAGGCAAGAGGAACAAATGAAAAATAAGCATGGAAATCCTTCTCCCCTTGCGTGTACTTGGCTTTTCAGGAAGTAGAGAAATCAACCTGAATGGAACACGTTCAATGTCACAGTGGAAACTTTGGGTTTAGTACTTCCAGCTCCTATTAGTGTTTAACTCTTAGGCAAGAAGCAAAGATGCATTAAAACATTTTTGAAACCAGAGTCTCTCTTGCATCTTTGCATTCCGTCCCTCCATCAGTTGCGTAGTTCCCAGTAATTAACTCAATGTTTTAGTAATTAAGCAATACAGAATAACTGTGTAGGATAAATATTACATTGTGTAAGGCCTCAGTCCTGTAGAAAGTTCTAAAACAGGAAAAACACTCTTAAGAGATTAAAATATACCAGTTTCATTTGCCAGTGGGATCTTAATTTGTATGCAGATGAACATGCAAAATTTTCTTCACAGCTGCCATGTACTGTATGAGCATGGTTGGTTCACTCAGCTCTGTCTGTGACTGTATGTACATTAGCTAATAGTGTGAGGGAACATGAGCACATCTTGAGATTAAAACAGTTGGTGTTGAGGGCCCAGCATGTCCACATTGTACGCATCCAGAAGTTTTTTACTTGGAATGAGCTTTATTCTGATCTGCTTTAGGGAATCCTCTGGAACAGCTGGCATGAGGTAGGTACTCTCTGGAAGAGCATCTTTGAGTTTGGTTTTATTGGAAAGGAATCAGGTGAGTGTACTTGGAGTCTTGGTGATGCAAACCACAGTGGTGTAACTGAGGACATCTGGGGGATTTATTTGAAAAATGTTTTACTGATCCAAATGGAAACACTTACGTGTGTGTGCATGCAAACACACGCACCCCAGCCATATGACCTCTGGGATTTTATTGCTGTTGCAATTTTGTAAGGCTTTCCTGTTAGTAGATTGATATGCTTTAGGTGGATTAAGATTAACGAGGGGTGGGGGATGTGTGTCTGTCTGTTTCTGCCTTTATGTAGTGACAAAGAGGGCAGGAATTCTAACAGTTTGTAGAGAGATGTATTTGTGCCAGTACAGTTACTTGCAGGTAGATGCAGGTTTTGCTCTTTTCTTGATTGAAGTGATGTTTCCAGTATTGTGGTGATATGTCTAAATTATTGTACCCTGTTCATTTTAATTAGACTTAACATAGGTTTCAGGCCAAATTAGTAACCACAACCATATGGCTTCCGCTTCTGAGGTGACCAATTTTGAGTATGCTCAGTTGTGAGCGGAGTACAGAACACCATTAGCTCTTTCTGTTAAAAGCATGAATCTCACATTTATCAAACTGTCCTGTTTCTTCAGGTTACATTTTCATGTTTCACTTGGGTGCTTGACTCATTGTCTTGTTCTGCCCTGTAGGCCTCCTTTTGAGCTTTGAGAAAGAAAAAACATTTTGCAGTTCTTCAGAAGTCTGATGCAAGAAAAGCTTCAGTGACATTTTTGCCTCCTGCTCATTGTGTTGTCTGCTGCTGATACTCTTCAACCATGTCTGACTAACACCTGTGGTTATCTAGCTATGTGCTTGCACAGTGTTTTTTGTGTACTGCATTAAATGGTGTAGCTACTCATGATTAAGTGGTCCGTGACACCCTGGGGTGATCTGTTGGTACTAATCTGCTACTGTGATCCAAATAGTGGAGATTCAGTTCACATTTTGAGCACTGAATAAATTACTTGGTCCTGGTTTGCTTCCATTTCTAAACTGCTGTTGGAAACTGCTGTCTTATCTGGAGTCAAAACTAACTTTTTTTGGTGTTATATACACATGGCTCAGCCTCTGCTGAATTGATATTCCATCTTCCTGTTTTGAAGCATAATTTCTTTTTCTTTGCTCTGAATGGATGCTGATTCCTTTCCCTTTTGAAAAGAAACGGTCCATTATGAGCAGTTCTGTGCTGCATAACATGTTAGCTTTTTCCTGTTCAAAGTGAGACATGCAGGACAGAGTAGTACTTTTAATGGTTATGAATACTGAGTGGTAAATAATATATTTTCGTTTATTGGGGGTTTTTTGGAACTTGTAGTTTTGATGAGCATCTGGTATACAGTCTTTCTGAATGCCCTTCAGACATAAATAATGCATTTATCAGGATATCTGTTTAAAATGGTTTTGGGTATTGTTTTGCCATTGTCTTCTACCTTGGAAAGCATTCTTGCCTGCAAATAGCTGCTGTCTGTCTTGCTTTGCTAGTGTTTTCAGCATGACTCATGTCCCTGGCTCTTATTTTCTGCTATTCTTATATCTCTGAATGCAGGCAGTGCTGCATCAGTACGTGCAGAGTGCTAACTCTTGAAAATTTCAGCTTTTAGGGTTTCAAGGATGGGAGGTTAAGCTTGACCCATAGTTTATGCTCTTTGAGGTGATCTTATAAAGCTGACAGCCCTCTGCATTTTGTAAAATCCCTGGCATTAGTTCTGGTGTTGCATCCCAGTTCACCTCCCAGAACCACATGCAGAGGCCCACAGTACGATATGCTTTATACCCTCACCGGAATATTTGCACTCTTTCAGACATCTATCTGTGTGTGAACAGCTGTCAGTTCTATGCATGTGGAAAAAGGAAACTTCTACTATTCAGCAGAAGCTCTTACAGCTAATTAATGTTGCAGAACTTATTTGCCTTAAAAACGCAGAATTCAACAGTGATGTACTTCCACTTACATCTATTCTAAGTTAATTTTGCGAGGAAGAATTATTAAAGAAAAGTCTGTGTTATTTGAATAATTGCAAGGTTGTCTTGTCTTTAAAAGAAAGTCAGTTTCTTAAATTACTGCTGCTTAAATATCAGTGGTGCTTCTTCAGGGAACCTTGTTGTCACAAGTGTTTGAGTTGCCTTAAAAAAAAAAAAGGCACCAAACCAACCCATTTGCTTTTGTGGTCAAGCCCTTCTGAAAAGTCTTTCTTCACTGCATTCATTTGATCTTTGATACTTTTCCTCACTTCAGTTCTGTCACACAGTAATCTAAAGCAAGTCTACATGGCACTTACCGATTGATCAGCATTGGCGCGGTTTCTTTGCGATTGCTTTTGGAATTCATCTTCGTTTTGTGTTGCAAGGAAAAATGTGAAGATTGCTTTAAGAGGTGATAGTAAAGGAAGGATGTATTTGCTGTGTCCATGTGGGTTGTAAGAGAGGCTCCGAAGTCTCTGCATGGTGTGTTAGAACTTATTAGAACATACGTGTTTGGAAAGCAGTGTTGGATTTTTCGAGGTGTGTTTGGTGGTTGAGCTGTGTGCAGACTGGACCAGATAGTAAGGATGCTGGGGAGCAGTGTCTACTGTCTAATGAAATGTTACTGCAACGACATGGCATCACAGGCAAAATGACTTCGATCTAAATGTGAAAGACACTACAAGGGATAGTGGCTAAAAGTAACCTTTCATAGGTATTTGAGGTTTTAAATAATTACCATTTTCTGTTGCAGTTTAGGCTCTGTTACAAGAGGGTTGTGAAATGAAGACATCCTTATTTTGCAAACAGGCATTTTTTGGTGGCATTACTTGATTTCTTACATAAAATGTGGCTTCCTTCTGTATTGCATTGGTAGTGCCTAAGCAAGCTGTGAAGTGCCTTGTCACAAAACACTTTGGGATGCCCTAGTTTTTGATTTAGTAAGGGATTAATGAAAGTCAGGGAAGAAGAGCCCATTTTTGACTGTTAACTAAAAACGATGCCATCTTTGACTCAGTAAGCCTCCGTGCCCTGAGTAGAAGGAATTGTTTTTACCTGTTTGCCCTGTCGAACTCTTTCCTATGCATCAGCTGTTGCTCTCTGCTGAAGAAAACACACGAAGGCCGTGTGGACCTTTTGATTATGCTGGCACAGCTGTTTGTATCCTTTGTTTCTACTCCATGTAAAAGCACTGAACTTGACTGTCATCTGTGCTTCCTTGCTGTGTGCATGTTTATGCCACAGAGGTGCTAGATTTCGCAAAGCCAAGACTGCAGACGCTCTCGTCATGTGGTCAGCAAGGGCTTGTCCCAACTGCTGCCTCGCTGAGTAAGACAAGTTTGAATGCCAGCATGACTCTGCTCCCCCTATGCCCAACAAGGGCTGGGTTTGGTTCGTCACAGAGCACAAGGCCTAAAGAAAAAGGAGTGCACAGGCAGGGGCTGTATGTACAAGAGCAGCCAGTACGGCACGCTCTTCCCTTGAATTGCCTGAAAATGGGAGTCTTGCAGGAGCAGCAGAGTCTGCCTTGATCTGTGCCACTGTTGTTGCTTCATCAAGCTAAGAGAATGGCATAAATCTAGGATCCTGCTGTGTGGGTTGCATCTCCCTGCAGCATCTCCCCACTGGGTGCGCTGAGCCGACACTGCTGTTGCAGAGACCTGAAAAGCTTCTGTGCAGCATGTAGCTCCCAGACAGGAAATTCAGGAATATTAATATGTTAGTAGCCTTTAAGCATGGGTAGGATACTCTTTTAGACTGTAGCTGAGATTTGGGACTATTAATAGAGAATATCCTATGTTAATGGGACTTCTGGCAGCTGTAATGCAGTACACTGCTGTCAGAATCGTAGTAGTTGAGCTTCCCTGCAAGGTTAAGAATTGTGCATCAGCTGAAACTGATGCTAAACATGTGCAGTACTTTCATGCTGGTTATGTGATAGAGTGCGTTATTTCCTTGAATTATCCCATATTCCAGGATATGGCACCTACAAACTTACACCCTCTCTTCCTATCTTAAGTATTCACTGAGCTAGTTTGTGGAACAGTTGTAATTCAAAAAAAAAAAAAAAAAAAGTGAGTATCTAGAAAATGTTCAGTGGTTCTTTGCCATTACAGACTTTTGTGAAACTCTGTATCTTTCATGACTGTGGGAGTCCTTTGTTACTACCTTGTCCTTCCTTTGTTCATCACAAGCCCTGCCTCACATTCAGGCTAAGAATTTGCTACTCCTCTGAAACTTACAGGAAAAAAGAGTGTTAACTGTTTAACCATTTTGTCAGCAGTTAACTTTTTTCAAATAAGAATCTATATGACACAGTCTTCCTGTTTGCAGAGAGGGATGTCCTCTCATAACTGCAGTGGCATGAACTTAAGACTAGTTTCTCAGTTTAACTTTTTGAGCTTAGTGAGATTGTCGGGAAACTGGGCAAGCTAGTGCTTCTGTTACTTGGGAAAGTTAAAAATGGAAATTAACAAAAACTTTATTTTGGTATTCCTACATGTGGCCCTGGTGGCTGCTTGTGGCTGCTGAAGGACTTTGCATATCCATTGCCTGAAAATGTGTTGTTTAAAAGAATTTCCTTGGAAAACAGATGAAACTGTTAAGACAATGGCCATTGTGTGGTTGCCGAATGCTACGTGAGCACTGTTTTAAAAAATAATTTAAAAAATCCAACTAAGTTAAGTTTCTTATGACCGTATCAAAGCTTACTGTAGGGCGGAAAGAGGCTTTTCTCTTTCTGGGGACTAAAATTATTTGGTGCTTGACACGTCTTTTGGGCTCTGAAAACTCATAGCTGAGATTTTCATTCTGCTAATACTCTTTGAAGTTTTGTTAGTCAGGGCTTTCTCTTCTTGTAAAGAATGGAACGATGCAGCACAGTAGAGTTTTACCAGTAATACAGAGACTCTTGACTTACAAAATCTACTTTCTAGCTTTTGATGTGCCAAAACCTTGTTACACTTCATAGAATGGTTTTCAGTCTGTAGCTGGTACTGAGAGGTTTGCTATGCGTAAGCCCTTCTGTGGGCTGTACTTGAGCCAGTGTTTGTTGTAAATACTTGATATGTTATATTCTGACAGAAAATTATTTTTAATGCCCAATTTCTTTTATTTTTTATATAAATTTTCTCCATGTTTAAGATGCTAAATAAGTGTATGTGAGTAGGTATGTAGTTGTATGTGGCATGTTGACGTATTGTGAAAATTGCAATGGTATATTAGTCTGGTATATTACTATGCAATTAGACTGGTAAACTCAGATGCTAGAAATAGAAGTCTGTCTTTGCTTCCTCTAAGTATTTCCCAAAAATTTAAGGACAGTAAATTTCGATGCATTTTGATTTGACTTGGCACATTTTTGAGCAGGAAGGAAAAAAAAAAAGGCTTCTTTATTAATATGGATTAAGGCATTTATTTCCTCCAGTCTGTATCAATTCTACATTTTGATTCTAAACTAGTCCTATTTTCTACTGTCATGGTGTTTGCTAACATGTTTTTTTTCCCCTATAGCTGTCTGTATTTGTCTATAGGAATGTTGCAGACCTTTTGTCTTTGAATAAATTTTAAAAGTAGAAAAACTGAAAAATTCTTGAAATACATGTGCATCATGTCTTTTGCCATTTGAATGGGTCCGTATGTCTTTAAAACCATCAGGAGCTTCAACGTGTTTCAGGTTTTCTGATATATACAATATTGAGAACATGTGTTGCTGGGAATACAGAAAAGGGGAGGGGGGAGGAGAAGCTCATTTTACTTGTTTGGCTACAGTAATTTTTGAAATATATAGTGACTACTGGTAGATTTGGTTAAAAACTAAGTTGGGTGGGTTTTTTTTGTCTTTTAGTCTCCCACGAAAGCTGTATATAATGCTAGACACTGGAACCAGCCGGAATCGGAGGCTCTGCCAGCACCGCCGGTTTTGAAAACTCCCAGCGTCCCAGTAAGTAGACTGTTTGTTCTCAGGTTTAGTAAATCTCTTTTCAAGTCACTGGCCATTTTTTTGAGACTCAGGTTCTTAATACCTGGTAATGTCACAGTAATTCGGAATGAAGCCCACTTTGTGAGCCACTGGGTATTTGATAGGAAAGAAATTATCAGTGGAAATCCTCTTGAATGGGATCTTCCATATCATTTCAATATAAAGATTAAAAAAATATTTCAATCAAGTTATGTTCCCTAATCTGCTGAAGTTAAGCTTTCTAACAATGGACTCCGTTTCGTCTTCTGTGAGGACCCCTAGGATTAACTTGCTAGTAGTACCCATAGAAATTGGCAAGTTGCAGGTCAAAAAGGAAAAACTTAAAAAGATATATTTCACTTACTTTTTTCCTTTCTATTGGAATAAAGTATTGTGAATTGCTGACTTGAGTCTGTAGACACTATGAAATAAACAAAATTTTCTCTATACAGCCAGAAATGCTAATATGAACATATCACATATAAGCATGTCTACAAAAAGCAGACAAGAGGTGAAAGCAGTTCTTAAAGTAATTTTTTTGTTCAAATATCAGTGAATGTTCTGAGGCTTAAGGTAATTGTTTTTTAATTCTTTTGAGACCCTGAGAATCCAGGGTCTTGGGCTTATGTATGTGTAAAAGTTGTTACTGATTATGCTAAGAGAGCATCGTGCATTGTCAGTAAACTTAATTTCATTTGGTGCCTTGCTTACAGTACTTGCCTGAGAACAGAAAATCAGAAAGTAGATTTTTTGCAGTGATACGTCTTCAGCTTCTGTTCTTGTCACCAGTTTCAGTTTTGTGATTTGTTTTTGTTTTGTTGGTTGTTTTTTTTTAATTCCACTTGTGTGTATTGTTCCGATGCTAGCTTCTCTTTGATTTGTAGTTGTTTTGATTGCTATCTGGATGCAGATGGATACTGTGTCCTTACAGTATTCTGAACAGCCTTCCTTTGATGTTAACTGCACTGCCTGGAAAATGCAGATTACTCATTTTAAAATAACCATTGCCAGATTACTCATTTTAAAATAACCATAGTGTTTGAGAAGAGAGCAGAAATTTCACTCCTGGGTTTCTCCTAAACCCTTCTCTCAATTTAAATTATGTGCATTTGAACTGAAGCTTTTGTGGCTTACTGAATCTTTGTAGTGATACTGATTTTTGTGAAGTACTCTGATAGCTAACTTAAAGGCAGATTTTGTCTGAGTCTTCTCAGACAGACTTTGAATATATCCTCTTCAGACTAGGAAAATATCTGGATCATTCATATTCGGACAAGCCATTTTGTCTTCTGTCAAACTTCCAGTTTGTAACTGGAACCATCAAAATATTAGTTCAGGAATATGGCAGAGGTCTGGCTGAACAAACCAGTTAGGGGAATTTGTATCTGCTCCTTGTGTTGTGATGTACATCTAAGTTAGTTCAGTCACCTTTTTTAACCTTGGTTTACATGTGTATGATTAAGATTCAACAGTTACAAGATGGGTGAGCCTTGATCCAAATGTTCAGCGGTAATCCCTGTGCAGATGACCCTACCTCTTTAATTTCTTTAGAAATTTGTTACCTGAAGATCTGGATAAATTTGTCATAGATTTATGGTGAGAAACCCATAGCATGCAGACTGTGTATGCCAAGTACTCGTTCCTGTGGTGTCTCCAAGCTCCCTCAGAATTTGCTTTGAAGGGAAAGCCGTTAACCAAGACTTGGATGAGATACTTCAGTGGATCACCTGTGTTCACAGACTGATAAGATCAGAGTCCTCCAGCTGTGCTCTAAACCAGCTTTTCAGGTTGTTTTATTAGCATTTTGCCACTGGAGCCTAAGTGAGCAAATACTAAACTGCTGCACAGTGATAGAGGCAGCGTGTAAAGAATACGCCATTAATGTAGCAGGTTGTTTTGGCTTATATTTTAATTTTGACTGTCGGTGTACGATGCACAAGAAGGCTTTATCTCAAAAAAATCCCCTGGAGCAAATAACAGTTAATGCATCCTCTATGCCTGCATATTAATTCTATTTTTTTTGGTCACACTTTAAAAAAAAAAAATCCCATTTTTCTATGTTAAGGAGATTGAGGGTGAGTAAATGACCACTGGCATTGGCACATGTACATTTAGAATTTGGTATTTGAAGGTCTTTCCTGTATGCCTTGTTTTCTGTAGTTTGTCTCCACATCTGAATTTGTGCCAAGTAAGTAGTCTGAAGATAAGCTAACGCGTAAGCTTATAGTAGCCTCAAACTAGTACAGAGCAGTAGGTTGAGGAGAAACCTGTAATACTTGCCTGAGATGGCTGAAAACTTGTCAGTAATTATTCTAGACCTGACATCAAGTTCTTTATTACCTGTGGTAAATTTAGAACAGGTTCTGCTGTATTTCGTGCTGCTGTATGTTGTTCCCAAAATATTAACACCACAAACATGAATAAGGCCATGTATGGAGAATACCATGAATTTACAAAAGCATACTCTAGCTGTTTGAGGCATGCACCATGCCTCTTGTTTCTCTGTGTGGCAGTTTTTATGGTGCTACAAAATTTATATTGGTAGTCTTCTACCTACAGGCAAAATATGGTTTGGAGTATCAGGTTGGAGGGTCAGTTTTCTGGTAGCTACACCCTGAGTAGTCGTGTGGTAGCCTCCATTAGTTAGAGGCACAGAATTTTTCAGTTGAGGCAGTGATTGCTCAATGCTGTGCTCGCATCCAGACCAGTGTACTGAGTGATGGTTCAGTATAGCAACCACCTTAGTCAGTCCTGGAAGCTCCAGTGTAAAGGAATAAGATACTTGTGTCAACAAATAAATGTTTTTAAACACTGAACTCCATTGGTTTAACTTACCCTAAAGCTTAAGGAACCAGTGTGACAGACCTTTTTTTTTTCTTATTTTTTTTTAGTTTAAAAATTCCACTGGAGCTTTCCTGACTACTTAGTACTATTTTTTGTGTTTAAAAATAAATATAATTTCTCACATCTTAAATATCTAAGAGTAGGTGCATTATCACACAGCTTAGGTACATCTTTGGTAGTGTAAGGCAAAGGACTACATAGTCCCAAAATGTGAGTTTGACAATTGCACACCTGTACTGTTTCCTGATGTATTTAGTATATGTTTACATGCTCAAAACATCTGCCCATTTTAGCACTTTCTTATTAATAGGTAAGGCTATCTTCAAAGGAGGCAATTCATAAAGATGATGGAGTTTTTAAGGCTCCTGCACCACCTCCCAAAGTGATAAAAACTGTGACAATACCTACTCAGCCCTATCAAGAGATAGTAACTGCATTGAAATGTAGGAAAGAAGACAAAGAAGTAAGTATTCTTAACAAATTTTTAAGATAAAGAATTATTGATAATCCTAAGTACTGAAGGAACAGTGTCAAAATGGCTTTCCTATTAAAGATAATATTTTTATCTCAATAGTTGAATGGCCTTCATTAACTTCTTAATGTTTTCTTGCACTCAAAACTGAATAGATTTTAGACTATACTTGTTAAGGTTCTAATCAATCCCAAGAGCAACTTACCTAGGTCAAAATATTTGTCTCTTCCAGTTATACACTGTTGTTCAGCATGTAAAGCACTTCAATGATGTAGTGGAATTTGGTGAAAATCAAGAGTTCACAGATGACATTGAGTACTTGCTAAGTGGATTGAAGAGTAATCAGCCCCTAAACACACGTTGCCTTAGGTAAGATATCTTAATACAAAACATTGAACTTATATTTAAAAGAGATATTGAATTAAATACTCATCAGTAAAGTGACCGCGCTTTAAAATGTTGTTTGGGTAGTTACCTGGCACTTCTGCTATAAAGAGTAAAATCTGAAAATAATCAAGATGATGTATTGTGAATAATCAAAAGTAGCATGAGTAGGAAAATGAAATAGAAAATTATGCAGTAAGAGGCATCTTCAACACACTTGTTTTCCTTGCTATTTTCTGATAACTTTTCTTTGTTTAGTGCAATCTTTTGTGCAACGTCTGTTCTGGTTTTTAATGCAAAATTCAGTTCTAAAATAAAATCCCTAAGACTGGAAAGTTTGCTGGCTATAATCTAGAACTAATGTGATATTGAGATACTGTTTAACTCCAACCACTTGTTCTTTATCTTCTGTTGAGAAATAACATAGCTAGCATCCACTGAAAGTACTGTGGCCTCAATGTTAATTGGAAGTTTCCCTAAGTCGTCTTGAACTGCTCATGGCATTCGAATATTCAAGTTTCATGTTATTGCAGAGTTAGTATGAAAAGCGTTAGTCTCGCTTTGAAAAATACTATGACTTAATATTAGTGTCCATTCCCTGGACATAAAAGCAATTAGAATGATGTTCTGTAACCGTGTAATGATTTTTTAATTTTTTTTTTTAATACTTGTAAATTTTCCTCTCTGCTTAGCAAAACTGAACTGGTAGAGAAGGAAAAACTTGAATCCACAGAGACAGGTGATGAGGACACTTGAAATTTGACTGTGGATGAGAAAAAGCTTTAAGTGAGCTATTTTAAAAATTTATTCTTCGTGTTCCTCAAGAGCTAGCAATGAATATCGTTGCTGGAGTAGAAACACAAGAAATCTATTATGCAGTTTGTATGTACATTATGGTAAGAAAAAATTGATAACGTAATGACAGTTTAGGAGTGTTTTCCATATTGAGTGCACTTAATTTGCTCTTATGGCAAGGTTTCTAAGATCTTAAACTGACTTTTTTACTTTCCAAATCTATATCATGGAATGTAACTTGTATAAACACCATAAAAATTCTTTCTTTCAGTTAACAAATTAAAAGGAAAGTATTTTTCCAAAGGAAATCAATGTGTAAGGATAGGAATAGACGTAAAAGAATCAGAAACTGGTAGGTAAGCTCTAACTAGTGCTGTTGTGATTGGAGACAGAAAGACCACTTGTTCTTTAAACAGCATCCTGTATGAATCTATCATAATAAGATTCCTTAGTAGTCGAGGAAGACTTGATTGCAGAATCATGCCCACATTACTCCACATTTAAAAGCAATATATTTTTAATAGTCTATATAGAATCATAGAATAGTTTGGGCTGGAAGGGACCTTTAGAGGTCATCTAGTCCAACCCCCCTTGGGCAGGGACATTTTTAGCTAGAGCAGGTTGCTCAGAGCCCTGTCCAACCTGGCCTTGAATGTTTCCAGGGATGGGGCTTCTACCACTTTTCCGGGAAGCCCGTGCCAGTGTTTCACCACCCTCACAGTAAAGAACTTCTTCCTAATATCTAATCTAATTCTACTCCATTTCAGTTTGAATCCCTTGCCCCTCATCCTATCCCTGGTAAAGAGTCCCTCCCCACCTTTCATGTAGGCCCCCTTTAGGTACTGGAAGGCTGCTGAAAGAGCCTTCTCTTCTCCAGGCTGAACAACCCCAACTCTCTCAGCCTGTCCTCACAGCAGAAGTGCTCCAGCCCCCGAGCATCTTCGTGGCCCTCCTCTGGACCCGCTCGAGCAGGCCCATGTCTTTCTTGTGCTGAGTGTTGCACTGTGCTAGAAATGGCAGACAGCTTGCTAATAAAACTAGGGAAAGACTTCCATTTTTAAAATAGAAATGTTACGCTGTTCACTGATTAGACCAATATGTTTGTCAGACTTTTCCTGAAATCTGTAGTGTTTCCATCAACTGTAAATGCAGTTTGGTTTTTTTGTAAGAATATTGTCAGGCATAAGCGGGACTAATCTGCCAATTAGATGTTAGATAGCAGTGGAACCTCACATTTATAATTTCTGATAATGCCTTAATCCATAATAAACTCTCCTGTGCCTCTAAATCAGAGCTTCATGCTTAATCCATAAACATTTTACTTTCTATTTCAACTTTTGTTTGGAAGAAGCAAGGTCAGGGTACCCTTTCATATCCTGTGTTTGGTTTTTTGGGTTTTTTGTTGTTTTTTTTTTTTTTTAGCAAACCTTAAAATAAAGCAGACATAGTTTGGTGCTAGTAAGCCACTGTTGAATAAAATGGTGCTCTGTTCACCAATTACAAGCTTGCCTTATACAAATTTTAGAAGAAACATCCTGAGAAGGTTTGTCAGGGTCTGAGGCATATGGTCAGTCATGTTTTGTAGACTTGTTTATCTGCCGCTTCTGTAAATGTGTTCATTTTAGTTGTTCTAATCCAGAATTCATTTTCTCTAGTGTAATCAGCTTGGCGACAAAGTGCGCCATGCCCAGCTTCCGTATGCATCTGAGAGCACATGGGATGGTAGCCATGGTTTTCAAAACACTGGATGATTCCCAGCACCATCAGGTATAGATACATTGTGTATTTCATTAAAGTTTGATACCTGTCTACTCTGTGTGAATTTTGTGTACACGTAATTCAAGGTCAGACATCCAATATAGCATGCATCTAGGATCAGTGGCTCTGTTTTAGAAAGCTATAATGAAATGAAAAATAAAAGCACCTGCGTTCCAGTGACAAATTCCCCTTCTACTGTTTATGTGCCTCTGGGTTTGGAAATTCTTCTAAAAAAAATCATTTAAACTTTTTTAAAAACTGACTGTGCTTTGGATTGTTTATCTTCTCTTAAGCTGTTTTTAATAGTTTTATTGTTGTATTTGTAATTTCCTTCAAATAAAATACATTTGAAAGCAGTCCTTTATCCTTATAGTTAAAGATGTCTTTAAGTGTTCATCTCCAGACTTGCATATGTGAATTATCGCTGTCTCTGTAGCTGTTATGGGGCATTTTTCATGTCCTGTGCTCGTTTCCTTGAGCAGTGCTGTAATTGCAGTTGTAAGATGACCTGAGTATGTTCAGCGTTCTATGATAAATCTAGGAAGGGTAAATTTTAAATACTTATGGTGACATGACTCAAGAGTTAAAAACTGTGGTGGTTTGGATTTTCCTTCTTACCAACTTTACAAATTCAATTCAGTTGTAACAGAAAACGCTTCTTGTGGGTGATACTATTTTTCCAGCAGGTGTAAACCATGCCTCTGTGGGGTACCCCTTGAGGTATTGTTACAAAAGCTGAATGTAGGAAATGTTACTTGAAGTGGGTACTAGATACATATACCCAGTCAGGTTTATTACTTTTATTTAGTAGTTCTAGAAGAACAACATGCAAAGCAGAAGGAAAATTTGCACCACATTTAAGAGATTGTGTTTCATGTCTTACAGTGGGTGGGGGGAAAGAAAGCTATAGAGCTTTATAGAGCTTATTTAAGAATAATAGCTTATTTTCCATCTCTCTCAGAAATTAGCAATGGGTAACGCTGAAACACAGGAACCAGGTTGAATGTGTTCAGTATAAGTAAAATATCGTCACGCTATCTAGGACAGTTGCCACTACTGAGCTGCGGGAGGTCTGTAGAGGATAGCTACAGTTCCTTGCAATAACGCACTAGCTTGCTCAGTGTATTTTTGGCTGTCTTTTAACAGTTGCCATTATTCCCTCATTTTCAGAAGAACTCGCACGTACAGTTCAAAAGGACATTGCATGCTGTGATTAGTCTGCAGTAACAAAAAGCATTGATTTTATTCACTATTTTCAGTAAATTTGATGAAACGCTTCCGTTTGTCAGGAGAAAAAAACCTGGTAGTTAAAGTTTTAATATAGTTACAGTGCGTTCTTAGTACAGGTTACACAGTATTATAAAATTACTGATTTATCAAACTACCGTTAATAAATGCTAAAATATATGCTCTTACTACTGACCATATGCTTCAATACTGACCTCCTTTGTATTTGTATACTTGATTGCTGTCTTTATATACTTTATATTCTTTTCATTCTTAATTATTTCACGAAAATTTTAACTTGTTCAAAATCAATACGAGTTTCTCCACTAAATCTCAGTGCAAAGTAACTTCAGAGTAGTAAATCACACTAGGCTTTGCTTGCATGGCTCAAATCCATTTCAGATTAATAAGGACTAGGGGGAAAAAAATACAATTATTTTGTTACTGTTTTCTTTAAAGTATTTTGGAGATGGGAAAACTGCCACAATGACATTGCTAATGGAAACAAATAGGAGCGTTTACTGCATTCATTGCACCGATGGAATGGAATAGACTGAGAGAGTAGAAAGAGGACTTTCACATCTCCCTAAGAATATAAAATAGCAGTTGCAGAGACATTTTTTTAGCCAGCAAGGAAAACAAAATAACCGGTTCTCTTACTGAGCTATACCTCAAAATATTTACCTGAAAATTACTTGTTCCACTGAATTTTTCTTGTAGATTTGTCTTTAAGCTACCATTTCACTTTTTAACTGACTTTGTCTCTTCAGCTATGCTCTAAAGGTTTTGGAGTCTTATTAATTTTTGAAATTAAGACTGTATTTTCACTATAGCTGTCAGTAGTTAAGCACAGAAGTGTGGTTTTGTAATGTCTTCAGCGTGTGAATAATTAAAAAAAAAAAGTGCATTAAACGTAGTGCTGAACCCTAGAAAATAACCATCTGTTCCCACAAGCTGGAGTATAAATAGAACAAGCAAGGGAAGACAAGGATGACAGTGGGTGTAAATGGTCTGCTGTTTCTGGAGTGTATGTTCAACTAGGATGTTTTCCTGAATTCTGTAGAAGTATGGAGTGCAACTCCATAGTTAGATATGCCATAAAATTTCTGTCTAGAGCAAAGTGTATTTATTTTACTTTTTTTCTCCTGTCCACATTTGTTTGGAAGCAGAATGTGTTTTAAGCCTCTTGAGGAACAGAACAGGAAGGAAAAGAAAAAAAAAAATCCCACCCAAAACCCACCCTCACTAATACAGTCCATAAGGATGGGATTTTGAGGGTTTGATGAAGTCTGTGGTTGTTCGGTTTGGTTTGGGTTGTTTTTAGGATATTTATAAAAAATGAGTGGTACTAACAGTTTCCCCCTCATTCTCAACTCCGTAGTCTGTGAATGGCAGGACATGAGATAACTTTCAGACAACGTGATTAACTGGTTTTGACGCTTGCAGGTCAGAGCAAAGTGTAGATCTGGTATATTCAAGCTTAAACCAACTTGCCTGAGGGACTAAGAAAAATGAGTTGTAGAAGACCCATGTCGCTGGCATGGAGCTGAAGCAGGTTTCTCCATGTTATAAGCACCATTCACACTTGAGGTCCATCCTTGTGCAACATCACCCTTTTCCTGTTGCACGTCAGCATTTGGAGGCTTAGTGGCCTGATTGCCTTCTGTGTGTATGCTGTTGCAGGCACCTAGTTCTTATTACACATAGCTACTCCACTCCTTGCTTTTCTGGCAGTCGTTCTGCAGCCTGAAACCTTCTGTATAATGTCTTAAAACCTGGGTGGAAGGTCTGAAGGGAAGTGTTGACAGAGTTTATGTGGAGGGAGAACCATTACTCCCTACATAATAGGAAGTCAGCTGGATTGCAGAGAAGGGAGCCTGAGACAGGCAAGGGCTTGGTACAGAGGCTTACAAAATGAGTGTGATTGCCCTTATCAGACTTTGGAGGATCTGTAAAGCATTTCTGAGTAGTGATCTAAGAAGTCTCTGACTTCTTGAAGTGCCTAAATATTGTCGGACCAGATTATAAACTCAGCAGTTTCCCTCTATTAACTGGTGCATAGTTTCTAGTTGAAACTCCTTTGGAGGCTTAAGCTTTTTTTTTTTTTTTTTAAAACCAGGAAGCTCACCTAGATAATGCTGATCACTAGAAAATAGTTCTTCATAGATGTTGATTTATTAGGTCCCCCATTGGCTGAACACAGTTAGCAAAGTAACCTTTAGTGTCTCTGGAATGCATGTACTACTGTGTCCTGTTTTAATAACTGCCATTCTGAAGGAACAAAGTCTTCTTCCAGGAACCTGAAATTTCTTATGGTTTGAACCAGTTGCAAGTAAATCCAGAGTAAACAACTTCTATAATTAAAATGATAAAATTGCAAAGTTTACTGGAGAAAGTTTATAGAGATTAAGGGAAAACAGTGAATACCCTGTTTACGTAGACAAGCTGCATAGAAACAACCCTGTGTCTTGAGGCTGTGTTCATGAAAGAAATAGATTTGAAAACTCTTGCTTCCTTCCTTCAGTATTCTAAATGCATCTTTGGTAGTTAGTCAGATTAAAGTCTTTATTCACCGGAGGGTTTCCTTGACTCAGACAGGAAGGAGTTTTAACATAGCTTTTGATAGACTGTCAGCTGCCTAATCCTGTTTTGGAACTGCTGATACTGCTTAGTATGACCAGGTATGATTATTACTTGCTGCTAAAATAAACAGAAGCAGCTAATGATTGCTTTGGTGATTGGCTGAACTCTAAACAAGATGTTAATCTGCTATGACACAGAAATTCTGCTCTTTCCTGTTGAGCTGTACAACATTCATGTCCCAGAGTTAGTTTGTCTCCATTTTTAATTTATTTTACACAGAAAAAATTGGAATAGATGCATGCAGCACGCTGACTCTTGAGAGTTGAACTCTGTAAGACATGCATGTACCCCACACACCGTCCAGCTTTCTTTTTTTTTGCTCCAGATACAGTCAAAGGTTTCTGAAAGTATTGTGACCAGCACAGTTCAATTCTTCATGAACATCTCTCCTCTTTACCACAACTTGGGGCTCACCTGGAGAGATGAGTCTCTTGGTGCAGGTGCTGTACTTCCAGCACTAGGGACAGATAGCTTTGCTCTGATCTCTTTGCTGTCATTTGTCCCTTCCTGACAGTCAGTTTCCCCCTTTACTTTTCTGGATCCTCAAGAAGATGAAATTTAGTTGCTTCTTGAAGAAAGATTAAGTATTCTTTAGCCAGTAAGAGGTCCCTATACGCCAGGTCTGTGTAAGACAGGGATGGTCAAGGTAATGACAGTTTCTTGTTAAGGACTGATGGGGACGGGGCAGTGAGGGGGAGCTGGTTTGTACTCTGGCTACTTCCAAAAAGCAGAATTCCCCTGGAAATTAAATGTGTTTATGCTGGAAAGGTTTGAGTAAACTATTGACTGACAGGCCCGCTTGGCAGAATTGGAATGTATGTCACCAGGCTTGTGCTCACGCTTTTTTTTTTTTTTTTTTCCACCTTCCCTCTTCACATGCAAGCACTGTCCCCATGATCTCTGTATTTTCTGGTGCTGTCACTAGCTTATCTCATCCAACCAGAATGTTCACCTACCTTGCCATGTACCCTGTGCTTTTTCACTTTGTTCTCCTGCCATCTGTCTCTTCGATAATACTGTGTTACTGGAGTTACTGTTTCTTATTCTGTCTGCAGCACTTCAGTCCCTTGAAAGTAGAAAACCCTGCTTTTCTGCTAGGGTTTTGTAAAGGTATTGAGTGATTTGTGTCTCAGTTGAATTGTTTAGGAGGATGCATTAATAACTTGCTAGAAGGAATCTACATACAACAGTAAGTACTCATTCAAGTGCTAGCGTAGACTGGGACTCGTCAGGCTTTTTCTTTTCTAAATCTCCAGCTTGTTTATTAAAAATTGTGAAAGGTCTCCCTAACATGATTTCTAAAAAGTGGTTTTTTTTTCCTTTCGTCTCCCAACCCAAGAATTTGTCCCTTTGTACAGCAGCTCTAATGTACATCCTGAGTAGAGATCGTTTGAACATGGATTTAGACAGAGCTAGTCTAGATCTGATGATACGGCTTTTGGAATTGGAACAAGATGCTTCTTCTGCCAAGCTGCTGAATGAAAAAGACATGAATAAAATTAAGGAAAAAATTCGGAGACTGTGTGAAACTGTTCACAACAAACATCTTGATCTTGAAAACATCACGGTGGGTATCATGCTTTTATTTGAAAGCCTTGGCAGTAGTGGAATGCTTAATAAAATGGAACTTGTAAGCATCATCTTTTAATCTCATATCTCCCAGCTAGGAGTTATGACATCTTGTCTACCTTTTCTTCTTCAAATTTGACAGTTCCTTCCTAAAAGGCTGTTAGTAGGATAAAGTTACGATGTTCTTCAGCTTTCTGACTTACCATTTGCTCCTGCTGAGGGCAGCTAGTTACAGGTAGTGACTGGGAACAAGTAACACTTTAAATAACCACGTGCTTGTATTTGACTGTGTTTCTTTGCTGAAATTGTATATATACATCACAAACAATGAGGGCTCTTGCATGGGAAATAAAGTATTGTGTGTTAAATTGAAAATGTGGTGCAGGTTCTCCAGTTAAAAAAAAGAAGTTGAAATCTGTCCTACAGAAACGGGTTTCTTTCTGCCTAAAGTGTGGTGGCAGATCTGTTGGTTACCATAAATGTGGATGAATTTTGTTCTTTCCTTTCTCAAGCATACTTGTTTTTGTGAATGTATCTTCAGCTGCCACAGTGAACTGTGTTTAGTTTAAAAATAAATTTGGCCATGGTTTGATGCTAGCATCAAGCTATCTTGAAAAATAAACATTGTTGCAAGTCTTTTTCAAAGAAGATATTTAAAGAATTAATGACAGATTGAGTAGATGAGTGGTCATAGGTGGCAAAAATTAGTGATGTGGTTTTGCTTTAGCTGTATTTCAGTATAACAAATGTTAGTGTGATCCTAATTTTTTAACATCTTTTAATACATTCTTTTAATGTTTTCAACATTCTTCTTAGGCTTTTGCCATTTTTCATGTTATACCCAACAGGAGAAGCTTCTGATTTATTGTTTATGAAGTGAGCTTTTTAGAGCTCTTATCTCTGCAAGTAATGTTTCAACTCCTGCCAGAAATCTGCAGTTAAAATTATATTCCATCTTAGGTTAGATTAAAAGACGATATGCCTTGTTGAGCTGGCTGCTTTTTTTGGTTGTTTTTGTGACTTTTTTTTTTATTGTTTTACAAAGGGTTTGGTTTGGGGTTTTTTTTTTTCCCCAAAATTCTAGCTATGGAACAGATAGCTGAATTGGTATGAAAAGTCAGTATTATGTAGCAGTAGAAAGAGCTGAATTTTGGGGGAGGAAGATAGTATCGCTGACATGGTTCTTAACCTTGGTAATCAGTTTGTGGTGATGAAGGAGAATTGTTTCAGTTTCAGTTTTAGGCTTGTTTCCTACAAACCTATGAAATGTTTGTAGGGGGTTTGTGTTACTTTTCTGGCCTTTGAAATCTGCAAAGGAAGAACGAATTTGAGATTTTCTCCACTTTCAGCTACTGTCTGAATTCACATGATACAATCTGAAGATACCAACACAGAATGAAATTTGTTCTCTAGGTGAAGATCAGCTAGGAATTGGTACAATCAGTGTCTTATTTCAGTGCAGTTTTGGCACTGAAGACAGCTCCCTTTATGAAGCATGGAACAGCTGGTACAGGTTCCTCACTGCTAAAGCATCCAGCCACGCAGACTACTGTCTCCGATTTTGAGCTTTTCTCGTATTCATGATCTGAGCTAGCTGGTTGTGGTTTTATGAACTGTAATTCTGTTCTTGTGTTTTCTTATACATGGGTTTTAAAGGGAGAGGATATATTAAAAGGGACTCAGTCTTGCAAGGATGTCGTGCATGAGTAAAGAGGAATATTATCACAGGCCATCAGTTTCAACTTTATTTTTTTGAGGCATCTAAAATTATGTCGAGCTGCTGTTGTAAACATGTTGGATACTGTAGTACGTCACAGACGGAAACTGGTTTCCTCTCAGCTGTACCATCTAGAAGCAGAGACTATATAGTCTTTAGAGAATATATGCAAACCAAATGAGATGATTAGGTTATCTTCCAATTTATGATAGTGGCAAGGGTAAGTTGATAATAAACTGCATAGGCGGAAGATAAAGATGCTTTCACATAGATCTCTGTCATGAGATACAGTAAGTAGTCTCTGTTTTCTACCGAATGACAGGCAGAAAATGCTAGCAAAAACGGAAATCTTCTGTGGGTAAGGAAAGAAGCTGTGTTTTTTCAGACCTGGACATATCCACTGAGAAACAGAAGGATTGCAGCAGATGTTTTGATAACTCCAGTTCGTGCCTAACAGGTTACACCTTCAGTTTTTTTGATCTTACACAGATCAAACGAAAATGATCGGTACTGCCTGTCTCTTTCTAAAGGCAGTGTTGCATGTGTGACTATCTAGAAATTAGACTAGATTAATTTTTGAGTACTCAAACTAGGTATTCAAAGGGTTCTGTTTTCTAGACTGCTATGAAGATTAAAAATGTAAATCCAGTAACTGAAAAGGAGTTCTGTGTGGATTGAATTTGTTCCAGGTTTTTTTGCTAGCTTAGAAGATAAAACCTAAAGAACCTAGCCTTCATGTTAGCAAACGACACTTGCCTGTCAGTCAGCATAGCCCTCTGTAGCTGATGCAGCTAGCTCCTCTCTGTTGCATCATAACAAAAACCTTCAGAAATGACTTCTCTTTTCAGTTGGTGGAAGAGCTTATTCTGTTTTTCCTGTTTTTTAGCATAAGGCTAAAAGCTTAAGGGAAGCATTTTTTGAACCCTTGGTGTTAAAATTTAATAGTAATTGACATAAAAATGAGATAGAATGGATTATTTTCCTTAAAAGCAAAAGTGTTACCAGGTTTGATTCATTTTATTAAAAATTTAAAAAATTGAAAATTGTGTTCTTACGCCCAGTAGTATAAATATCAAATTATATTCTTCTGGAGTTTTTTGAAGTCTTATTGCCCTTTGGCAGAAAACTAAGCACCTTATTTTTAAATACTGTGTGGCCTTTCAGCTTTCATGGTGAAGATATTTAGGAAAGTTAACTAAATGTTTTGTAGCTGTTAAAATCTCTGAGGAGTGTTTACTAAGGAGAGCTTTTAATCAGCTTCTATCAACCTGGTTCAGGTTATGCATGATTTCAGATCTCCATGTTACAATATTTTCAAGCTCAATCTCTTAAAAGTGAAAGGAATCATCTGAAGAGGTTAGGAAAGCTTCAGAGAGCTAGGGATCTCTCAAACTGCTGTCTTCAGATTCTCTCCCCTCCTCCCTCTAAACGCTTTATTTACTTGGCTTCAGAAGGGAGGTTCTCCATCTGTTGCTTAAAATATCCTCATCACCTTTAGCATTATGTTTTTTAACTTAGTTTTTAAAAGCATGAGGGTTTGGATCTTGTATCTTCCAGTGATGAGATGAGAACGCTCTGTAACCAAGTGTGTTCAGTTTCCCTGTTGCAGGAAGACTGGGTGAGTGGCTGTTGGCAATTAAAGGTAGTTAGCAGTTTGCCCAAGTGGTGGAACAGTTGCAGGAGTAATTGCAGCTTTGTTTCCTCTGTGGTGGGGAATTAAGCTGCTGCTGACTCTCGGAGGAATGGCATATTGTAAATTCACTTGTCCACCACAACAATTTCATGACCCAAAGACATTTCCATTTACATAGGAGACAGGCTGTTACTAACTATATGCTCTTAGTGACAGTGTGCTGCAAAGCTTGCTCCTAAAAAATGGAAATAAGTGACTTTGGGTGGTAACTCCTCTTTATCAAGGCTAACCTTCAACTTTCTTTTCCTCCTTGGAAATCAGTACTTTGAAAACCAGGAAAGCAGCTGAAGATGTTGGGGGGGCTCATGCAGTGTGTATCTTGGTTTTCCAAGACAATGGAGTGTTTACTTGAGCCTGGTGAGTACTGTTATTCCCAGGAGGAGCTGAGGTTTGAACTGGTGGTATCCTGGAGTGTGCTGCACAGCTCAGAAGCAGCACAGCCTTCCTTGAAACATGACAAAACCAGTGTGTCAGGGAGGGAAGATAACTTGAGGGTGGTTAAAATGCGGTTGGCTTTAGTGAGCTCTTATGGCTGTTTTCTGACCTGTCATTGTTGTATTTATATATCATATATGAAATTAAGTTTGTAGTAGTCCAGGTTTGCCTGTGCCATTTCCAGGTGTTACAGAAGTCTCTGCTGGTCACTGTTGTGTAGGCATAAATTTATATGTATGTATATGTTTTATTATTAACATCTGCCTTTTATTGGAGGCCTTTGGAAGAACAAGTTATAGTCTTGGCTTTATAAATGATGTTCGTTTTGGTTAAAAACATTGCAGAGGATTAACTAAGATAACCACCTAAAATCTCTTCAACTTCCATTTGCAGGGAGTAAAATTCTTTGCTGTTGTAGAATTTTGATATGTATTCCTTTTTTAAAAAAAAAAATCAGTAAATATAGTAAGATTTTTTTACAGTGGTTTAGTTTAATTGCTGTCTTCTGTGGGTTTAAGATTAAAAACACAAAATACCTACTTTAGAAACAAATGTATTCTACAAGCAGCAGAGCCAATGCATCTGGCAGACAGAGCAGCAGTTTTCACTGTGGCCTTTCTTGGGATTTTCCTGCCTGGACGATCTGTCCATTTCCTTCCTCCACTTGTTTTTTTTGATAACAAGAGAAACAGACAGAAGGAGGCTGCTTAGGTTTTCCAAGCTATTAATAAAATGAAGAAGTTGAAAATGCAGAGTACTTTTTTACCAGTACTGAGTAATTTTTTTAACATATGCATTATTTTTCAATCTGTTCTTGCTCCCTCTGGTGGCTCTTCTACTCAGAACCTATAACTTTGTTCTTACATGATGTGGTTTTGTATGATTTGCTATATTGACTATAGCTGCATATGATGATGTCACTAATTCTGGAACCTAACTCTTTCAGACCGGGCATTTGGCAATGGAGACATTACTGTCTCTCACCTCGAAACGAGCTGGGGACTGGTTTAAAGAAGAACTGCGACTTCTAGGTGGTCTTGATCATATTGTAGATAAAGGTATATTGGAGGTGGTGCTTTGGCAGTGTGAAAAATTAGTAAATCTTACCAGGATGTTTGCTTTTCTTAATGGTCATTTTCTGTGGTTAAAAATAAAGTACGTATTTTTCTTAGCAGTGTTCAAGTACACAATTCGTTATCAAGTCACGGGGAAATATTAGTGACTTTAATCTGTTGCATGTGGGATTGTAACTAGTTCTAAGGTTAAACAGAATGTGTATAATGTTGCATATAATGTGTGAGATTTAAAATGGCTTAATGTTAGACACTATGCGTGTTTATTCTAGAGTTAAATCTCCTTTACAGTCTTCTAAAATAATTTTCAGGACTGATTTTTTTTTTTTAACTAAATATCCCAGAGGACATCAGCCCTTCAAGAAGAAATGGTGGTCTTTTTTGTTTCCTTGTTTTTTTAAAGGTATATTTTGGTTTTAACGGTATATTTAGGTTTTTTGGATCAGCATCTCACAGATAGGAAGAGGGACATCTCTGAGATGAATTCTTGAGCTGAATGAAGTTTAGTCTTAAGTAAGCGGAGGGGTAAGGATTGAAGAGATGAAAGCGTTAAACTTGCACAGTTTCAGACTTGTGAAGCGTGGGGAGAGTGTGCGTGCTGTGTCTTTTTTCTCTTCTACAAAACAGTGCATTAAACAGTCATGTGCTGTACAATCTCTTCATTGTCAGTAGAAAATAAAATACATAGATAGGTAATTTGGAGCAACAATCACAAACTTGAAAAGCCAAAATTGTGAGAGTGGGGTGTTTTTGTTTACTTGGAGAAAGGAAAAATTTTGGAATGCTGATCATGTCTTCGTGATTGTTTCCTAGTGTTAGAGTTTTGTAAAGTGTAAATCAACGTTGATAGTGCCTCTTGAGTAGCTACATAGTTTGTACTCTTGGCTTTTGAAGACCTCTTTCTGATAGTGGAAAACAATTTGTTTTTGTTTAGTTAAAGAATGTGTGGATCACCTAAGCAGTGATGAAAATGAAGAGAAATTGGTTGCTTCGTTGTGGGGTGCAGAAAGATGTTTACGGGTCTTAGAAAGTGTGAGTATGAGCAGATGCATTGCATTTCTGAAAACTGCTGTTTCTCAACCAGACCTTTTCAGTGTTACAGTCTTTCAATATGTAGTTGCATAACAACACTATAATGTTGTTTTTTTTTTTTATAGAAGATATTAACTTTCTGATGTTTATCAGTGTTCCTGTAATGTTTGTTTGAAAATTTCTTTTACCGTTCTGCATGTATGTACATCACAGTTTATTTTTGGTAAGAATTGAATGTAACATGAGACTTTTTCTTAAGTTCCTACAAAAAGATGCTGTTTATGGATGTTGGTTTTGAGGCATGAGTTTGACTCTGATGTGTGTCTAGTAATAACTGATCCTTATAGAAACAGCATTTTCTTAGGAGCGATAAATCGATGGATATTTTAAGAATTGCTACTTTGAAACGCTAGCCGGCTAAGCGCTGAAAGAGAAAACTGCCCTGAAAGTTAAACTGGTCCTGTAATCAATTGAGTGTGTACATTGAGGTGGTAAATATTTTTTTTATGAGAGCTTTGAACAGAATTAAAGTACATGGTTGTTTTGTAGAGCTTAATTGACAGGAATTGGGAGCGTATGCTTCTCTACAATGCCTTGTTTTTCTGAGTTTCATGTTTATTACTGGTGTTACTCTTTGTATTGTGATACAGTAAGCAAGCAGAAGAGTGCTGTGGCGTTTTAGCAATACATCTCCAGAAAGCAACGTTTGGGCTCAGAGTGCAAGTCAATGAATCTTCATGAGCACCTTAAACCCAAGTTAGAGGCCAAATAGCTACAGCAGTAACTTGTTTTTGTCACTGAAACAGGAGGACAGACTCAAAGATAGGGTAAAAGTAAGCTAAAAACTGAGAAAGACAAACAATGGCTGCAGTACTAATTCAATGCTGAAATACTAATTAGTGGCACCTAGCTCTTTACCTGCCTCCCAAACAGTGAGAGACAAATTTTCAGATCCAATTTCTGCTTTTATATTTGATAGATGGAATTGCCAAGCAGCAGTAGAAGAGACTCATTCATGGTAGAATATTCAAATTTGAACTTGTGATGTAGTAAGATACTTAGGCACTGGCGGGGGGGCAGGTTTTGACAAAAGTTAACACGACAAATCACGCAAATTTAAGAGAAGACCTTCTACTGTTTCTGAAAATTGGTTCTGAATTGCAATCAAGAGAATCAAGGGAAAACTTGATTTTTATGGTTGGATGCATAATAAGCTCTCAGAAGTGGAGTTCATGTCAAGTTACCCTAAAAATAACATTAAATGTATAACTGTATTCTGTGTTACATTTTTTTATATATATTTACATACACACTTGTACATACACACCAGGGACACCGTAGTCCCAGGATATAGATTCAGGGTTCTGCTGTGGCAGAACATTCTGCCACGTGGTTTCCGTACTTACTGTAACAGGAAGGATGGTTTTATCTTCAGTGCTACAATTTCATGTGATTAATTACGCGGTAAAAACTCCAAGGAGATATTGGCCAATGATAAGTGAAAGTTTTCACTAGATAATAACCAAGAAATGTGGAACTGAATGAAGTGGGGTAGTAGAGGAAGGGAATGGTTCTCTTTCAAGGCAAAAAAAGTACCATTTTTAATACTACTTTCTCCTCTTTTTAGGTAACTGTGCATAATCCAGAAAATCAGAGCTATCTGATAGCATACAAAGACTCGCAACTCATAGTCTCCTCAGCTAAGTAAGTTATAACGAAAAGACATTTTTGCGGAGCATTGCTCCTAAGGCAAAAAAAAAAAAATTGTTACACCAGAAGATTTTACGGGGGAAGACCCCATAATTTCCACTGTTGCTTTTCATTAAGTAATGCTCAAGTTAGTTTAGATGAGGGTGTGGGTGACTACCCGAGTACTACCAATATGTAGTGCTGCTGTAGTTGATTCTGTAGAAGGTGCAAACTGTGGATTCAGCTAGGATAGGATAGGAACACAGCAGAGGGCAGTTTCGAAGCTACATTTGTTTACTGTGTTTTCATTATGCTTAAGTGTTTACTGAAGTGGAGCGTAACAGAACTGACAGTGTAACTAAGATTTAAAATAGTGAAATTCTGATCTTATCTGTTCTTCCTGGCAAAGATGCTTGCACAAACACCTTTAACCCATTTATCAGTCTGGGTGAGGTCTCAGTTGACTGGCAGAGATCATATCCCTCTTGTACGGCTTTTTGTAAGAGAACAAATTAAGCTGCGAATTTGACTCTGCAGACCTCATTGGAGACATAATTGCATGGTTGTAGGTTAGATATTGTGAGTATTTCTTTAGATTAAAACCCGAACAAACCACAAACAAACTACAGTTTACTATGTTATTTAGAACGATATCTTTTTTGACTTTTTAGTTTTGTCTATAACTGACATCAGTGTTGTTGATTTAACGTTAAACTAATGGTGTGCGGTAGAATCATGCCTGTGGTCCCGTAGTGTTACGAGATTAAGATCTTACTGCTAGGAAGTCATGTGTCACTTATTTCTTAAAGAATAAAAATAGCTCTGAGGACAGAACAAGAGAACATTTAGATAAGACTGTCAGAATAATGTTGTGCCTTGATGGTCAGAGGATATGAGAGGCTGGGTTTGTAGGGAGAGGAGGTATCTTTTATAGGACTGTGTGACAAAGTTGGAAAGAAAAATTTACTTTTGCTCTCGAAATCTCACACTGGTAAAGCTCTAAGCCACAAAGTTTTCCTGGTTTTTCTCACAATTTCCATTGAGATTTTATAGCTGATAGATGTATTATCTCTCCCTACAGACTGGGCATCAGAAAAATTCTGTATAAGCTCTGTATTTGAGGTTTTTCCCCAGGTGAAACAAGTATGAAGGTGGAATGTCCTGTATGTTGTGGAGGTAATTTTGTTCTGCATTTTCTCCCTGCAGAGCACTGCAGCATTGTGAGGAGTTAATTCAGCGATATAATCGTGCTGAAGACAGTATCTGTTTACCAGACAATAAGCCTCTGCCTCACCAGAATGTAACTAACCATGTGGGTAAAGCAGTGGAAGACTGTATGAGGGCCATCATCGGTGTCTTGCTCAACCTGACAAACGATAACGGTAAAGCAAACAAACAAATAAGCTTTGTATTGTGTGTTAAGAGTATCAAATAAAACATTAATGTAAACCCTTCTCTTAAACAGTTTTTATGGTTGTTTCCATGTACAGTGCAATAAAGCAGTTATGTGTGGTAGATGCTCGCTTTACAGTAATCAGTAACTTGTCTTTGCAAGTTGGGTGAGTAATTGCAAGTACTAAGTGTTAAGATGCATGCTTTGGTTAAGAGGGCCGAAAGGTTTTTTTGTCAGTCTGCTTACAATTATGAAAATCAAATTTTCAAAATTGAGCCTCTAAACTCTTTATTTACAGAATGGGGTAGTACAAAAACAGGTGAACAAGATGGTCTGATAGGCACAGCTATGAATTGTGTGCTTCAGGTTCCAAAGTTCCTACCTCAAGAACAGAGATTTGATATTCGGGTGCTGGTAAGCTATTGTATTTGTTACATTAACATAAAATGATTTGGTTGCTTCTTGTGCATTTAGCTACTCTGGTTCTGAATTAAGAAGCAGCCTCTACAGCTTTCATTGACTATATATATATGTACTTAGTGAGGTGCTTTAAGGTTTCTGTAAGGATTTGGTGTGTTTGAGCCATAGCCATTTTCCTTGTGTTTGGTGGGAAAAAGTCCACTGCTAGATGAACAAAGAGATTTTGCTAAATAGATCTGTGAATTATCTAATGTTCAAGTGTCTTTTCACTTCTAGAAATACGGTGGATGTTATTGCTTGAGATAAAGGCTTTGCCAAATTTACCTCAACTTATGTAAAATGGGTCTGTGGCCTAAATAGCAACAGTGAAATTGTGTGTGTGAAGGGTCTTTTAAGAATATAAGCTGAAGGTTGGACATCTGAATCACTATCTATAAATGAAATCTCATCTTTAAAAATGTTTTCTTGTTCAGAATTGCAAAAATGGAGATTCCTGCACACAGGTTCTAGTGTACAGGGTTCTCAGTTTTGCCACATATTTCTTCAAATCCTGATCCTTCTGTCTATCGAACTGTTTCATAAAAGTGTGTTAGTAAGTTATGTATCCTCAGAAAGATAAGGCCTATTATCTGGATAGATGTTTTTTGCTAAGTTACTCTTTTCTAACATGTGCAATCCTCTTTGGCTCTCCAATTCTTGCAGGGATTGGGTCTGTTGATCAATCTGGTAGAATACAGTGCTCGGAATAGGCACTGTCTTGTCAATATGGAAACATCATGTTCTTTTGACTCTTTCTGTACGGGAGAAGGAGATGATAGCCTAAAGATAACCGGACAGATTGATGCTGTTCAGGCTTTAGTGCAGGTAAGAAATGTGTTTTTTTTCCTGTAACAGTTACTATTTCTCATTATCAGACTGTCAAGGGGGAAGAGAGAACTTGGACATGAAGATTTGTCAGAGGTTTTTTCTGTTTAGTATTTTGAGTAGTACAGTGCAGTGGGGGAAGAGGGCTGCTGCTCGCAATTTTGACTTTTCCAGCACTATCCATTACAGAAGCAGCTTTCCTGGTAAAAGACAGTGTTACCGTTATTACAGACATCCAAAGGCTGCTCTCATGCTCCCTAAAGCTTTCTTGTTCCTACACAGTTTATTTCTATTTTGTTTTAAACCAGGCATAAAAGTTGTAAGCTACTCTTGCCTTATGTTTAAGTACTATCTTTTTGGGAGTTTGCAACTTTAAATTAAAAAAAAAGTATGCTTTGTAAGAGCAATAAAATATGGATATAGTGATTATGGATGTGAAACAGCATTCTTAAATGTTGCACTGACTAACTTTAAAAAAAAAAAAAAAAAAAAAAAAAACCAAACAATAATTTTGGTGAATGAGTTCCACCATGCAAACTAAAATAAAAGAATTGAAAGGAAATTACAGTGCTTTTATTTCAATTGAGATAATTTTATGGATGCTTTTAGCAGTTCTTCTATTTAACTTTGTGAAATAACTGTCCAGCACCAGACAAAGTCAACAATAAAAATAATATTAAATAGCTTAATGTATACAGCTTGGCAAAGCAATACTTAGAACTGGTGGTTGTATGGCTCGGGAAATAATTCATAAGACAAGTACACAATATGAAATTGCTGATTCAGTCACATCCTTGATAAGTCATTTTAAATTGCTTTTTCAAATGTTTGCTTTTTTGTATCAAGGGAAAAGCTAAGAGCAAAGAGGGGATAGCTAGCATGAAAAGAAAATGAGGATTGGTAGAGAACAAAAACGGGCAGGAAAATACGGCAACTTTTAGTCTTCAAGCTGTTCTCGAAGAAAATGATTAAACATTTATGGTGCCCAAGAGGAGCCGGCCAACTGGTTCAACAGTGGGGAGAGAGGGAGGCCTTTTCTGTAGAGCAGAGCGTTAGTGTTGTGATAAATTGTATTTTTCCTTTGAAGAAGAAAAGGCTATTGTTAAGAAAAGTATTGAAGACTAACTGTTCTAGGGGGTGAATTGTGAAAGGGAAATAAACTTTCAAGTATTAATTCAATGTGATAATGGGTTAATTTATAATAGAAATTCTTCTGAAATTTTCCCAATTAGCTATTTCTTGAGCGTGAGCGAGCGGCACAGCTGGCCGAGAGCCAGACGGATGAATTGATTAAAGAAGCTCCTACTGCTCAGCATGACAAGAGTGGGGAATGGCAAGAGACGAGTGGGGAGATACAGTGGGTCTCCACAGAAAAGCCAGATAGTACTGAAGAGAAAGATAAGAAGGAAGAAGATGATGAAGAACTTGATCTTAATAAAGGTATGTTGTCTGGTTGTGATGAGCTCAGAAAAGGCAAAGAACTCTGATTGCCTAAGTTGTCACCTTGTCCTCTGCTTCCTATCTACATGCAGTCTCTTGGGCTGAGATTTCCTCAGCATATCCCCCAGATGAAATTGTTACTGATCATAAGTAGGAGCAGTTCAGAGCTGAAGCATGAGAAGAAGTTACGTTATCTTTTATTTTGTTAATAGTACCTCTTATCAGGGCCTTCTGGAAAAAAAAAAAAAGGGGAAATAGAAAAAACCCAAACCTTTTTAGGGACCTTCTGTGTAAGAAATACTCTGGAACGGATGGCTTTTAGGACTTAATCTTGTTCTTCTGAACCAGTCCCTGAAAGTTACCTGCCCTGATTTTGTTTTCCAGAGTATCGTGACCTGTTCTTGTTTCATGCTACTTCTAGGTTTGGGTTTTTTTTTTTTTCCTTTTTTAACTCACCTCCCTATTTGCACGTATGCTGCTTCTGTCCCCGTCTTCTTTGTGCCTTGCATTCTTCTCACTGTATTGGTGGTATCTCAGATAATGCCTTGATGTGCTGCATCTTTGTAGTTTGCTCCAGGAATTTGAGTATCTCTGAGATGAGTTACACAGCTTGTCCAGCTTGTCTCTGGTAAATGTGTCAAGTCTGAAATGTCAGTCCTTCTTGTTTAATCTTCTAATAGTCGGTGCACTGCATTTCATCTAATAGTAGGTGTGGCATATTACTTTCTCCAGCCTTGCTTTATCCTTCCTTCTTTTTGTAGCTCCGTCAACTGGTGTCTGCAGCTGTTTGTGGCTTGCTCAAAAATGCTAAGTCATTAGCAAAAAGTGCTTTATCTGTTATCCTTACTACAAAAAACTTTCGATGGAAGTCTTACTGGCTTATAGTATCACATGAAAGGTTTATATTTGTATTTTGGTGTTAAGCATACAGTTTGCACATTAAAATGGTAATTAATAAAATACTATACGATGTAATGAGTTGAAAGCCAGCAAACACCATTTTTTCTGTTCAAGAATGTGCTGCTGAGTTAGTAAGTATGGAGTTTGTCTGATTCTTGCCTCTGAAGTCTCAGTCCAAAAGCTCATTTTGTTTGAGAAAAAAGAATTTTGAAAAGTGATAATGAAAGATTGTATTTGAAGCATACCAGCTGCTTAGCGAATACAATGCGCTCAATTGTCTCTCTTTACAGCTCTTCAGCATGCTGGGAAGCACATGGAAGACTGCATTGTGGCCTCATACACAGCATTGCTTCTAGGCTGTCTCTGCCAAGAGAGTCCAGTAAGGGAATTGCTCTTAAGTCCAGTACAATTTTTAGTGAAGTAATAATTTTCCATACTGAAATGGGTTTATTAAACTAGGGTTTGCTGTGAGCTAGTACGTTGATGAAGCTACACTGAGGTATATAGCTTTGTGGAAAGGTGCCAGAGGTATTCCATCCAAAACAAATTTTGTGAATGTCAGTATGATAAGATGAAAGGAAGTGGCCTCAGGTTGTGCCAGGGGAGGTTTAGATTGGACACTGGGAAAAATTCCTTCACTGAAAGGGTTGTCAAGCATTGGAACCAGCTGCCCAGGGAAGTGGTGGAGTCACCATCCCTGGAGGCACTTAGTGACATGGTTTAGTGGTGGACTGGGTGGTGTTAGGTTAATGGTTGGACTCGATGACCTTAAAGGTCTTTTCCAACCTAAACGATTCTATGATTCTATCTTATGTTTATCAAAACCAGTTGGAATTGAATGTTTACCTCTTCTGCCTCTCTCCCCTTTGCTGTTAGTCTTAGCCAACAAATGAACTGACTTCAGAAAGGCAAAGGAAAATTTGCTCTGTAATTATAATTGTATTGTTCTATACCTATAAAAGCTAGCTTTATTTTTCAGTAGTTTCAATAATCAAGTTAACATCAGACTTGTTTATTGTTTTTTATGGCTGGTTTATTTTTTCCTCCATTGAAATTACATGAAATTGAGTATGTCCATATTACTTGAAGATGATTGCCTCGCACTGGAAATACATAATAGAAAGCTGAAGTTAATACTTAGAAATATGGAATGACTGAGAACTTCATAAACTCTCTTGTCAGATATATGCTGAAAGAAAATGAGGTTCACACCTGCCTTCAGGCTTGTCTAAATTTACCATGATGGCAGAAATGGTCTTTAACATGCTGGTTTGTACCTTTTGACTAATCAGCTTTTGTACAATTTTAGTGTTTGGAGTGATACTGACAATAAGTTCAATAATTCTCAACCCGTAACAATTATAAAGGGAGCTTTTCTCCATGTCAAGGAGAGTAATCTGGTGGGTTCTTGATAATGTTGTAGGTCCTGGGGAGGTCTGATGGTGGTAATAATCTTTAATGGGGAAGACAACAACCAACCAAACAAAAACCCAAAAAACAAAACAACAACAAAAAAAAATATTTTTAGCAGTTGTTTTCTAGAAGCATAAACACCATAAACATATGAGTGTTGCTTGAGAGAGACTTAAAGCATAGACATGACAGCAAAAGCCGTCTTAGTAATGCTATGAATATACTTGTCTTACTGCATCTGACATACAGAGTAATATAGTTCTCTGTTGGAAAAATATTTCCCAAATTAAAATAGATTGTTTTATTTCTCAGATCAATGTGACTGCTGTGAGGGAGTACTTACCTGAAGGAGACTTCTCAATAATGACTGAAATGCTCAAAAAATTTCTCAGTTTTATGAATCTTACTGTAAGTAATATGTATTTTAAATTGATGTATGTACATATTTTGGTAATTGTGTTTTCTGTTAATAGTCCATATGCTTTTAGAAGCCTTTAACATTTTTCTGTTTGTGTCTGTAGAAGTGCTCAGGATGATTTTCTGTTTTTAAATACTGACACCCCAATTGTCTGTCGTTTTGGTAGTAAATGGAATGAAGCTGCTTTCATTCTGTTTGATTGCGACCAGACAGGAAAATATTTTTGAATCCTCTGCCTGAACCTAATTGCTTTTACTGATAATGTAATTGTAAATACTAAACTTCTGAAATGAGCATAGCTCTCGAATATTTTGAAAAGGTATTACAAATGCTTGTTTGTTTCTTGTTTTCTATTACATTTTCCAGTGTGCTGTTGGAACAACAGGCCAGAAATCTATCTCTAGGGTGATTGAATACTTGGAACACTGCTAGATTCTTAACTTCCGCTGCAGGCACTCTAATGCTGGAGCTACCCTTAGACAAAAGAAGAAGTCATGAAAGAAGTCCTTGAAGGATATACCAAGAGCATTCATCTGTGTCATTCGTGTTCGGATTTTTAAGGCTACCTGGTCTCTTAACCATGCAGTCAGCATTTTCTAAAAGACAGTTACTACATCAATCTGCAACTATCAAAAATGAGGGGAAAAAGGTTCTGAGGAAAGTAAATAACGAAACAATGCTGTTTATGATGCAGTGCAGTATTTAAATTTTTTTTTTGGCAGGGTTTGCCCTCCCTATCTTTTTTTCTTGCTTTGTTCATGAAAAGTTTCAAGAGGAAAAACTTGCTGCTGATAGTGCAACTGCTGTTTACTGTTGAGCCACTGTTTCATGCCAGCCAGGTGCAAAGGCAGCTTAGCTACTGAGGTATCAAACATATGTTCTAATAAAGAAGTTCTGGACAGCAGCACTGCTCCTATTTGAGTTTAATTTGCTCTTGCTTTTCTATTACTAGATTATTCCAAAATCATAAACTATAAATTTTTAAATACTTTTGTGATTTTAACTACTGTCTGTATTTAAAATTTGTTGGAATCCAAAGAGGTGAGGATTGGATAGTTTATTTTTTATACTGTTTTGATTGAAATTAGATTGTTGAAATTAGGTTGTTGAACTATTTCTTGGTTCTAAAACTATCATGGCCCATGTACTGTAAACTGATAGACCATAACACTTTGTAGTTCCAAGAAGCATGCAAACCCATGAAGACACAAAGCCATTTGAGGGTATGTTATCCACAAAAGAAAGAGTAACTGTAAAAAGTTGTGCCCTGTTTAAAAAAAGAAAAAAAAAAAAGATATTCAATCCCAGGGTAGTTTACACTTCCAATAAGCAAAAACTTTGACATGCTGATTTAATTTGTTTCGAGGAAGCACTCAAGATGTATTTTATAATGCTCAATACAAAGAATTTGGATGTTTTAGGGGGAAGAATTTTAAAGAAGCTAAAACACCAATGGGGATTAATGTTTCCAGCTGACATAATCTTTCTATTTCATTCTTCTGTGGTATGACAAAGTTTAAATGCATACAACCCAAAGCCTTAAATTGCTGATATAGCTAAGATTTTGTTCAGTCTGAGGTCTAGTTCACAGCAAAGCATTGTGTTTGAAGACTTAAGTGGAACAAAGAATCCCAGAAAACATGACTTTTTTTAAACAATTTTTTTCTTGCACTCATGATTCAGACCGACAGAATTGGTAACTATTTTTATTAAGGTGGTCTTGAATATTTGCAGACTGTTCTGAGATCTGCTTCATTGACATTTTTAAATACCTGTGTAGGTAGTTACATCATGTTATTCCATTGAATTTGTAAAACTTGAAGCCATAAAATTATTAGTTCTATGTATAATGAGGGGGAAATAACAGGAAATCTAACCTGCTTTTAGATCTTGTGTTATCTCCATGTATAAAGTTAAGGACTCGTGCTTTTGTATCAGTGCCAGCTGTAAATTTTTTACATACAGTGGCTGCCTTCTATGTCTTCCTATTTTTGATAATGCAGATTGTTGGGAATTCTGTAAGGAAGTAACTGATTAGCAGAAAAAATCCTATGTTGGTCATAATTTTTTGTGTTTTCTCTCGTCACCTTCTAAAACTTAGTGTATCAGTGTAACTTAGAAAAGTTTTTGAGGTTGTATTCCCCTTCATTTAAAAAAAAAAAAATCAGTATTGAGAGAGAGGAGCTATATGTAAATGATCTACATTAGGAAGAAATGATTGAATATTTTGCCCATCTAGTTTTCAGATTTTAGAGGTTTTCACTTATAATGGTATTTCAAAATAATGATGTAGCTTTTTGTGGAGAGATGGCAAGAGGAAATAAAATACGGATGTGATAATGGGGGAAAGCAGGGACAACTGCCTTTCTTTGTTACACTGGTAATTGTTTGGGAATTGATTTACCTCAGTGTTTAACAGTTGTTTTTTTTTTAAATGTAACTAATTGTCAAGCACTGACAAATGCAGATTATTTTTTTCTTTCTTTGATGGTGGGGGGAGAAATCACCCTGTGAACTGCAGTGCATTTTTGTGTGTTAGACCCTCAAATAACTCTGCATTAAAGGGTACTTGAGGCCCACTTGCAAATTAAAGTTTTAAAGTAACTTTTTTCCATTGTAAATATTTGTGTAAATACTCTCAATTGGAAATTAGAACAGTAGAGTACTTTTCTGAATCCAATCCTATTTTTATTTTATACAGTATTTCTCAGCTGTGATCTTTGGAGCAAAAGCCAACGGCAGGAAAAATAGTTTGTACCAGTTTCATGAAGTATGTCTTTGGGTTTTTGTAAATAATTTTAACTCAAATAAAATTGCTACTTTCAATACATATCTTGTCTTTTAACATGCAATAAAACACTCCTCTGAGTGATTGCAGAAAGAAGGCAGCGTCAGGTAAATTGTTAAAAGGAGAGGGGAAAAAAAAAAAAAGAGAAGGAAAAAATAGAGGAGCATCCTGAAGGTAGTGCTTTGTCTCTCACTGCTGTGCATGGAGCTGAGGCTGTGCTCAGTCAAACCAGCTGAACCTTGGCATTTCCTGGAGGTGGTGTACTCAATCTCTTGATGCGTTTTGGAGTTCTCGGCACAAGTTGCTATTAATCTTTCAGCTGAAGGGGCATGTAGCAACTCTGAAGAGCTGTAGTTAGAATAACAAAAATATGCTAAAGCTTAGGGGAAATGGGGTGGTTCTTCTTACGGTGATACTTGTCACATCGTGGGGGATGTTAATGGCAGCTTTCTACAGTGAAAAAATGAGAAAATTACCATGAGCACTGCTCGGTTGATTAATATGAATGGTGCTTTAATTTCAGGATGGATTTTTTTTTCCCATGGATTTTTTCTTAATTGATACAACTAGATACAGGTACAATATGCAATAATACATGAGCTGTAAAGTGAGCTCAATGTGATCTGTCGTCTCATTGCCACTTCAACAAGCATCAGCATAATGTAACTTCAGTTCTGTGCTGTAAAGGGACGTTACTGGAGCTTGAAATATGGAGCAGTATGTTATTAGCATGTGGCACTGTAGGAGGCAAATACAGCTATATGTAAGCAAAGGGTTTCAAAAGAAAATAACATCTGGTTAAAGTATTTGCTCTTGGTTATTTTGTTGGTAGATATGGAATGGAAGCATTACGTGTGGGTGCTTTGAGATGATATAAGCATTTTCAGATTAACAGGACAATTGTGAAGCTTCTATAGAAGATTTGGGAGTCATAGCCTTTCATGTATATTATTTCACTTTGAGACTGTTTTGAAATGCATCGTTTGCATAATAACAAAGTGATCTGGCATGGTATGTACAGCGCTGGTTTATCAGAAGCTTAATGTAAAAGCAGGTAGTAGTGCTGGAGATGATTTCTCAGGCTGGCCTAATGGAGTTGTTCTGGTGCTGTCAGCAGATTGAGTCTCTCTGAGCAGAAGATTGGACAGTGATCACAAAGGCGTAAAAGCTTCACTGTTCCCCCTGAGCTGAGCATCTGTGCCAAGCGTGCAGCTGGAGTAGTGCTGTTCTGCTGGGGAACTGAATAATCACTGTGTGGCCACTTCTGGGTGGACGAGAAGATAGTAGAAATTCTCATACCAACTTTAGGGTTTTAAATTCTTGAACAACTTCTGTAAAGAATATTCTAACAGGAGTTCCTGCTTTTAACTATGTTTTCAGGCTCAAGTACCTCACTGAACTGATAAAGATGGTTTTGTTGTCAGATGCACTAGCGAATATTCTGTCTTCCCTCACTTTTTCTTCCTGGACATCGGTAATTCCTGCTTTTAGTAAGCAGAAGTCAAAGTATTCTTATGTGGGGCTATTACCAGGCAAGCTTACATGGCTTTTTCAGTAAAACTATTTTGTTGGTTTTGTTCATTAACATGATACTTTTCTTGTTTAAAAAGCAAGGAAAACAAATTGTGTATTTGAGTTGAAATGATAAAGAGGGCTTAAGTAGCTGCCATTCTTCTGCATCAAGCCCACCCTTATAGGATGGTTCGTAATGGGGTTTTTGAAGATTGTAGTTTTCCCTGAATCCTGCTAGACAAGTGTTTTCAAAACTAGACCAATGCAATTCTTGGTGCCGCTGCCTCTCCTCCTCTGTGCAATATGTTAATTTGTCTTTGGGTAAAGGACACTACTGCATTCTTTTAGCTACGTGGAACAGAAGCCATTCATACATATTCTTTTTTGCCTGCCCTAAAGGTCCCCTAATTAAGGGGCATTGGGAGCATCTGTAGGTGCAGATAGTCTTACTGTAAATAAAAGTGAAACCCTTGTAAATAATGCAACTGCTTGAAGTCCTTATCCAAGGGTAGACTGACTTACTAATGCCACAAGGATCTTTATTCTAACTGTGAAAAGTGAACTTAATTTGCAGCTATAGCTTAAGCTTCAGGTTGCTGTGCTTGGTATGGTATGTCTGTCCATGACAACAGGTGATCTCTGGTGATGCAGAGGAAGTTGTCAGGTGCCCGGGAAACAAGCGCTCCTCATTGGGAGGAAAGTGAACTACACTGGAGGCTGCCTTAAATCTGAAAGACAGACCTGTTCATGTCTTTTACCTCCTGTCTTTCAAACTGTATCGCTAAGCCTCCTAACCCCTGACTTTTGCTACTATATGTTGAACTTCGTTTCATCAGCTTAGAGGGGTAAAGGCCAAAGAATTTCTTGAGAGATGTGGAAAGCTAGATTGCTAAATAATAGAGAGTTGTTCAGACAAGAGTACCTATTTCCTTTTATGTCCACAGTGTAGACTCAAAATTCTAGTCTGTCTTAGGTGGTCCAAAGTTACTTAGAGGAAGGTTCATTGTTGCGTAAATATTAATTTAAAAAAAAGGTAAACTTTTGCAGAAGAAAATTGGGTGATATGGAAAAGAGGACTCTCTTTGGAGTAAAGGAAAGAATAACAGGAATTTTACTTAGATTTACTGGTGGGAATTCGTCAAGTTTCCTGTATTGACATATATATGACAGAAGGTTTAGTTTTTTAAAAGTGGGGAGGAAGAGTGTTAACCTGGAGTGTTGAATGGATTAAATGATTTTTCATTCCGCCTGTAAAACTAATGCTGTGATTGTGTCCTAGAACAACAGTACAGTGTTGGCCAGTTGAGTTAGTAATTGTAGTTTGTGTGCGTGTTGCTCTTTTCTCTGAACTGTCTAGCTGTGTCACTGTACCCTCTTAAGAAAATTAAATGCATTCTCAACACTGAAAATAAGGAATAAAACTAAAAAGAGGATGTTCTACCAGAAGAAAGACTTGTGTCAAAGGTGCACCAAAGAGTTTAATGGTGGAGATGAATAGTTACCACCTGGACAAGTATTTCGGTTAAAGACCCAAATGAGACTTCAACAGTTTCTTAACTTGCATTGTTTTCTTCTTGAAATTCACTGACATTTAATCAGTAGAAACCAAAACTTGAGAAAAGCTACGAGGGCTACAATTTGAAGGAAATAAATTTAAAAAAACCAAACCCACAGATACTAGAAGTAATTTTACTTTTTTCTAGCCAGTGATTGACCAAAGAAATTTTATTGAACTAGCCTGTTTGATGGGAGAAGGACCTGTGAATGTGGCTGTGGTACATCTCCCAGTGACAGTTGCTGCTGTTGGTTTCCTTCTGCATTATAGTATTCTACTTGGTGGAAAGCCAACCTTTTATGAATAGTACGTGGGTGGGTATGTACGTGCACGCACACACACACATACACACACACATATATATATATGTATTTTGCTTCTCTGCTGTCACCAGTACCTAATGCATGAAAATCAAGGTGAAGGGCATTCCTGCAGAATTGTGAATGAGAAAGGAAAGCTGACAAGTTGCTTTTGAGACCATTCAGGAGCTGTGCGTGCACCTTACTGCCTCTGGGAATGATGCTAAAGTTGTGGGACTTCGGCTTTCTTTCATGGACGTGGTGTTGGCCTCTTATCCCAAACACGTGGCACTTGAAAACTTTTCTGGGGCAAAAAGTTTTTTAAATATCCAGCTTATGTTGTTTTCTGGTCTGCTGTTTAATTTATAGTCTCTGTTTGGAATTTAAGTACAAACCATAAGGAAAGCTTGCAGCAAGATCACTTTGTGTCACAGCTTTACTCTGAGGCATGAATTTAGGTTCAAAAGGCTGATGTTCAGGTTACTGAGCCTCAAAAAGTAGTTTGGTAATGTGTTACATAACGTGCTGTATAACATCTGGTGTCATTTTGCTGGCTGATATTTCATCTTCATTCAACAAGGAATTTTAAGGCAAAGCTAGCTTATCCAAATTAGAAATGCCATCGTGTCTGTCTGGGTTAAAGTGCTATAATGATATTATACTTCAGCAGCAGAAATGGAGCATTGTAAATTAAATAGAAGTGATGCTATTATTGTTTGTAGTCTCTTTTACCCTGACTATTTTTAAAACGTGGCAATAAATTTTTAAAAAGAAAAATTTAATCTTCCTAATGGAAAAATCTGATTGGAATTTGTGTGCCGAGTATATTCATGCATATCTTGCATCCAGTTTTATAAATGGAGCTTCATCTTGCAAAACAACGTTTCTTATTTGTGATACTTAGATTACAATGAGAGTCTTACTGAGAATTTTGCAAGAACAAATTTCTAGCTATTTTATCCCAGGTGATCATAAATTTCCTTTTTCCTTATTTGGTGTAGGTTTATAATGGTTCTTCAAGTATAATTTGAAATGTGAGACAAAACCAAGTATTAAATGTCATTTCTGTATTCCTGTAGAACATTAGGTAAAATTGCTGGAACAAACCAGTACTCTAGGATGATTAGCTAGTCTGTTATACATCTTCAGACTAAATAATAATAATTTAAAAAAATAATTTTCTTGAAATAACTAAATCAATTTTTATGTTCCTCACAGTAAAACATAAATATATGGCTATTCTAGTGTTGCCGTACAACATGAAGAGATTTATACAAAGATTAAATACACCACAATTGTAATTTTATGTAACACTTGTGATGAGCCTTCAGAAGTTACTAGGAGAACTGGTTTGTGCTATTTGATTAACATACATAATGTAGCTTCAGCTTTTTTAAGTCTTCCAAAAATCACTTGGAATGTGCTTTGTTTTTTGAACTTTGCTAGCTGGTACCAAAAGAAGAGGCTCTTGAACCACAGCTGTCTCTACAATCCTACCCTTCTCTGAGGATTTTCACTGGACACAGTTTTTGAAATGCTGAATTTAAAGCCTGAAGTCTGTCCTGCATTATGCTGATGCTCTTTAAAGCTGGGCTCAGTCTATATACCTTTTTCTGGGAGAAACCTTCAGCAAAAGCTTGGTACATGCCTAGTTCTCAGCAAGACCAAAAGTCCTCCTATGTCAGTGTGAGCATGAGGCCAGACCCAGAGGAGGTTGGCTTGGGATGGCCTATGTGGCCAAGCCTCTGCACTTGAAATCCACTGAGCAGGGGTGTGATGCTAGATGCATCTGAAGAAGTTGGCAGGTTTACAGGGGCAAAAGTACGTGATGAAGTGGGGGGGGGGGGGGGGGGCCTGCTCGGGCTTTTCTGCCGTACACCAGGTTTTGCTGATACTGAAACCCCACTGTGTGTTTCCTGGACCCAACTTCAACACACCTTGCTGAACTGTTGCTAGCGTCATTCCAGTGGAATGTAGCGTCTCTTCTGGGTCTAGGGAAAAACCCCGTGCATTGAGATGTTGGAAATTGTACAACTACTGTGACTAGCTACTGTCATACCTCAGATTCTACTTAGTCTTTGTGACTATGTGGATTGACTTTGGAAACAGGAGTTTAGAGAGGTGGAGATCATCTCCCTTTCAAACAGGATTTTAGGCATATGTAAGACAAGGATATCTGGAAAAGCAGGATTGTTCTGCACAGCCTTAGTCACTGTCTTAATTGTTGAGGTTTCCTCAACACCAGTAAATGTCAGATTATTTCAGGAGCCCGTGGAATTGTTGATATCCTGGAGATTAAATGAGAATTCTAGAGATTCAGACTTGCGAAAGAAAAATGTTTCAGCACTAGCACACTAAAAAACTTGTCATCCATCTGTGACCAACAGTGGGGACAGCAACTGCCCTTAGTTAACAAGCTTTCCCTGGAGATGAAATCAGAGAGACAGAGGTCTGACTGTGAAAAAAAACCCATCATGGAAGTTATGACATATCAGAAGCTGGATCAACATCTGGGCCTGGCATGTGGTTGCACAGCACTTCTTGTTCTGAAGTGTCAAGTCTTTCTCGTAAGATGCCACTGAGGACTTTGAGGGGCTCCAGATGGGCTAGCAATTAGCCTGTGGCTGCCTTTCATGTCCCAAATGAGATTCCAGTAGTACCGCATGCCGTCTAGGGTTAGGTTACCTCCCAGCATACTGCAAAACTTACCACCTACAAACAGCTGCCATGAAGGCTGCATACACTACTGCACCGTAAGCAAATGTGGCTGCAGCAATGAGAACTTAGCAAGACAGAGCTAAAGTCAGTATTCTGCCTCCAGTTTGGCAGTACACAGTCTAACATCAGCAAAGGTGATGGCAGGCTCCAGGACAACATTGGCACTAGACTGCCAGATGCTTTCCTTGGAAGCTGCTTTGCTGTCTTCCATTGAATGCAGTTGAAAATTGTAGTACAGAGCTAAGAAATCTCTACATCATCCTCTCTACCTCCCATCTCATTTCAATATCACCTCTGAAATAAGATTTTACAAGAGAAAAGTCCTTGTTGTGCAGCAGTATCCAAGAGTTGTCCTTCAGCACCGGGAAGAAACTTTTATTCTATTCTCTTCTTATTCTAAGGAGAAAAAAAATAATTCATCCTGATCTACTGAAAAGACTCTTTTTAAAGGACTAGTTCTTCAGGAGCCTGAGGTTTGTTTCCATCAGACTGAGGTCCGGGCTGCTTCATGGCACTTGTGTATGGGACCACCTTTCCAGTGCCAGTTCCACAAAAATCTAAGCAGACATGAATTTATCCATCCTGAATTCTCACATCACAGTAAGGGCCAACGCTGACTGGTCTGCAGAGTACCATACGGTAGTAGGAGAAAGCAGAAGGTGGTTTACTCAGAAGTGAACTCACCAGCCATGATGTCCAATTGTAAGAACAGATACAATAGAGTATAACTCTAGTGGTTCGAGATGCTCTGAAAGGTGTGAAATCCATAATCTCTTGCTGTCAATGTTTCAGAGCAACCATCATCATGAGCATCAAACTGCAAAGGAACAAAAGGAAGATTACAGGTCTTTTGCTCTTTTTACTCTTGTAGGGAGAGAACAAGGAGGCCCAAGAACATTCACAACCCAGCTTTGAATACAGCTTGCCAAAAGAAGCTCCTCAAGATCCTGAGCTCAAGAGCAACAAGTATTCCTCTAGCAGGTTTCATGCCAACTCCTTTATCTCTGTAGAAATACAGCAACTGTTGGAGGCATGTTGTGGCTCTGCCTCATCTGATCTCCTCTGCAGCTGGCAATAGCCCCAAGGAATTCTCTTGCTGAGTTTTTGTGGCTTTCTGGAGCACTTGAAGGGTTGTTGAAGTGTTGAAAGTCCTGTCTCTGATACTTTGCCCCGTGGCAGTGGGGGAGAGCAGAGATCTGCCCTGCTACACATGTGTGAGCAGAGGAGGCAAGCGTGTGTGCACTTGGCTCCAGAATGCCTCATTTCTGCAAGGAGCTCTGTAAAGGAGCTGTATGGGGGATGCAGCATAGGGAGAGCAGAGGAATTCATTGCTACTCAGAAGCTGTCATACTGGTTTGTGCTGTCCTAGTTGCACTGGCTGGGAACTGCTCATGTTGCTGCATAACCAGTATCGCACTCTGGTCAGACTGCAGAAGTGTTCACAGGAGATCTGAACATACAGATTGTTGGTAAGAACGTGGGATTTGGGATGTGAATATGAGGTGCTATGAAAGGCAAGTGAAAATAAGGTGTTAAATTGTATCCTGCATAGGATTAAATGGATTACGAAATAAGAGAAGCCACCATACCTGCTGGAGTTCACAGATGACTATGAAAGAGCTCATGCATGAATGTAGGGTGTCTTTAGCTTACTTGCAGTCCTTAAACACAAGATTTGCTAAAGCAACATCACTGCCAGTGTTCTGGCAGACACGCAGTGTTCTACTCTCTTACTGTTTGTCACTATTTGCAAAGGACTTGAAGACAGAGAGAACATTGATTAAAAATAGACTTCCTGGAAACTTGGTGGAGGGAAAAGTGTCAAGGAGATGCCAGTGTCAAAGCATGAATTGTACAGGTATGAAAAGAACTGGTTATCAATGACTATTGGGCCCATCTGGTGTGGACCAAGAGCCCTAAAGCAACTCGGCAAATGGCTATGGTTTATAACATGTCACTTAACAGTCAGAAAAATGTAAAGACTGACCACAAGCTTTCAAAAGAACTTCAGAAACAGTCCTACTAACCACAGGCTAGCAAGTTTAACTTCATTCTGAAAGAAATTCCTAGAAGTTGTATCCTATAATAAAACATAGGCAGCTGAGGTGGTACATGGCTAGATATGGGGGGGAACCAGCTGCTCTAATATCAAGAGAAACTGTAAGGATTGCTCTTAAAACTCCAAAGGAGCTTGTAAGTAAGCAGACAGGCATGACACAGTTGATATAAAACCATGCAAGTGTTGCTTGAAAAGAACTCAGGAGATCATCTCACCCACACTTGTGCTCGAAGTGAGATGGGTGACAAAGCTAGTTCAGGTCAGCCCTGGCTTTGTCTAGCCAAGTCTTGAAAAACTCTAAGGATGGAGATTTCACAGCCTCTTTAAGTAATCCACGCCAGTGCTGCACTACTCTCCTAGTGGAAAAAAAATTAAGGTGTACTTGTCAAATTGAAAAAAAAAAAAAAATCCATGTTTTCACTATAGCCTCCTAGAGAACCTAAGCTATGCATAGAGAGGAAAGTGCTCTCTTGAACTGATAACCTTCAGTCCAAGGGCTTCAAAGAGAAGAGCAGCAATAACAGTGCCATCCTGGTGGGAAAGGAGGATGCTGCTGAGTTACCAAGGGATGTGTGCTGAGTGCAGTGCTGTTGCATGGGTTCATGATTGACTTCAGAAGTGTGGTGGGTGGGAAGGGTGATGGACTGCAGGTTTTGGGCAGTATGCAGGTATTTGGTTATTCATGATAGTTAAATACAAAGCTGAATGCAAAGAAGCTTGTCACTGACAAATATAAAGTAATGCACACAAGGAAAAAATACCCTCTACGTACATCAAATTAGACTACAAATTGGAAAAAAAAAAAAAAAAAAAAAAAAAAAGGCTGTCTATTCCATTTCAGCAGAGGGCAGAAAGACAATTGTAATTTTTAGGCATTATTAGGAGACAGAAGACAAAAACAAGAACCACCTTCATATCGCAGGATGCACCCATGATGTTGCCTTGTTTGAATATGGCATGGATTTTAGGAGATAGCAAGACAGAGGCAGGTACAAAAACAGCCTCTTTATCTTCCCTCTTTCTGCTTTATACCCTGAGTAACGAGCAATACAGGATAGCCAGAAGAGGTTAAGTAACCCAGAATTCTTCAGCTTGAAGAAGAAATAATGACTGGAGGTATACGCCTGGGAACAAAATACTCAAATATGATGTGGAAAACGTAAATGGGAAATAACTGTTTCTCCCAGAGCTTTCCTTTGTTCTTACAAGGAGACCACTGCGATTATCAAGTAACAGAATTTAAAGAAGTACATTTTAACACAGCACGGAGTTAAACTGGAAGTCAGTGCCCCACAATACTGGGAACTGTTCACTCTGAATGTTTTGCTAGTAAGCATTAGCCTTTGCATATCAGGCAGCTAAAATTCATAACAATGCATGAGGGAATATTGGCAGGTCTCTTCAGTGTCTACAGAAACTGGTCTCTCCTTTCAAATTTTGCATCAGTGCCCCCACTCTTTACTGGGCTGTTAGTTTGTGGCAGTCCATGTGCTCTCCAGTGTGTACGTGCAGCAGGAGCAGCTTTACTGGGAGCCTAATTCCTCAGCTACCCAGCCGTGCCCCAGACACCACTATGCTTCAGGATTAACTGGGCTTAAAGAGTCATGTCCCTGGCTGACAACCGTAGAGTGGCAGACTGGCCAGACCCTGGCTCACCCGTGGGGCACGGAGACGGTTTCCACCCCCACTGCCAAAGCACTCTCCTTCTATGGAAGGATTTCCTTGCGTCTGCTTAGATGGTAGCATGGGTCTATTTCCATTTCTTCCATACTTTTGGTATGTATTTTCCAGAGATGACTGTATGCCTATTTATCTTCTTCCTGCTTCTCTTCTAATTTCCTTTCACCTCCCTGCTTTCTCCCAGCCTTCACATGCCTACCAACCCCCCATATAAATAATCTGTATTTGTTTCAAAAATAGTTTGAGTCCCCTCTGAATAATCTGCTACACTCAGATTGCATTTCCAAAAATTCTAAACAAATACCACAGCCAGCCAGACATGCCATGGCAGCAGATCTTGCTCACATTTTGACCCTGGGTAGAGTTCCATCTTCTGATGGCTGGAGATAGCTTCAGCTCAGTTGTCATACGTATCCCCCTGAGCTGTTCAGGTCACACGAAACCAGGCTGGCGAGAAACCTCCTTAGCTAGCCTTTCTGCTGTTCGCTGCTTGGCACATCACACATGCCTTTCATGGGAGCTCAGCTCTTTCTTTAATGCTGTTCTCTCTGGCTTCCTGAGAGTGACAAGGAGGGAGCTGTGAGATGGATGTCCGGCCACAGAGATCAGTGACAGGGCAGCCGGAGTTGTGGGCACAATCCCACGCACCCTACAAACTGCTGGTCTTGGGGCTCGGGGCGGTCTCTGTGCTGAGAACAACAGTTCATGCCCCCATAAAGTGGCAATGCTGAGCTCAACCTCTGCACTGTCACACACCGCCTGCTCTGAGTCATGCAAGGATGCATGAGGGCTTTAGCGTAGTTAGGAAAGTCAGCCTTTAAACAGGACTCCCTAAACCTAATTGCGCATGGAAGCTACACAAATTGGGAGCAGCTCGCAGAAATGTACACTGCTCCGGTGTAAGTCTAGCTCCGTGTTAATTATTAAGGAGTGGTATTTTTAGTCAGCATTTGCAATAGATTCCACATGTCCGAAACCTTGTTCCCATGAAAGTTCATTGCAATGTCGAGTATTTAATTAATTTTAGCCTTTATTTTTAAAGGTGTTACTGCAATTAGTAGAAATGTTTGTAAAGACCTCTGATTCCTTTTCTGCCCCCTCCCCTCTGGGAAGGCTAAACAATTGTATGAGTCTCAGCCATGCTTTCTAACACCACAGAGCGTGCCAAGTTTGCCCAGGAAACAAATACAAATCCATAGAAGGGGGACGGCAGAAAGAGTAGGTTTACAAGAACACAAAGATTCTTTCGGAGAAATGTATAAATGTTTTAAGTTAAATTCCACAAATAATCTGCTGTTCTGCCAATAAGAAATACATACTTTTTAAAACAAGAAAAAAAAAAATTGTAACACTTGCAATTTTTCCTAGAAAAAAATTTGAAAAATTCTTAAACAGTTGGGAGCTCATAGTATCATTTGCCTAAATTCTCTAATTTACATGGTAAGAGTACATGACAACTTTTAAATCTAAAAGTGCTAAATTCTCTTCTTACTACTTTATGGGTTTTTTTTTAAATTTAGTTTTGCTGTACTTTCTTCAAGAAAAGTGATCTGTAGTCTGGAACCTCCTCCACATGCAGGGACCTTCATCCTGCATCTCTGTGAGTGCACTGTGAGTACTACTGTGACCATGTAGAGTAGGCTTAAAGCATGTTACCCTCAAAATCTTGTTTATGAAGAAAATCATATGTAGAAAGCCAAGAATTTATTCTCAGTGTAATTGAAATCTTATGTTTAATTTAAGAATCATTATTAGTCCAGGTCCAATTATTACCAAAAAAACCCCAAACACTTCTATACAGAAAGAATTGCAATAACAGTAATAATACAGGTAAAACTGCTGTACTCACACTTCCTAGCTTCTTCCCCCTTTCCTGGTGTTACGCTCACCCTGCCACTGCTTCTCGGAGTCCTCAGGCTGGTCCTTCAGCCCGGCGGTAGGGGTGCTAAGGCTGGTCACTAGCACATGGGGTCTTTTGCTGGGAGGTATGTGATGTTGGTGGCTGCATCTCTCTCACTCCAGGGTCCACTTGGGGCCTTTTTTATGTTTGCCAACGGGCTTTCACACCTTGCTCTTTCATTACTGGTTTGCAACTCCACACGATATCCAAATTTACTATATACAATGTATCTTGCGTATGCTAGAAACTTGTTCTTTGTTCTGTTGCCCATAAAAAAGTCATTTTGTCTAACTCTGTGTCTGTGTTTCTTTTTAGTGGAAAACAATTCTCGATTTGTTTATAGCTGTGGGGTCTCCAGTGGCAAGCCTGTGCCCCATCTTTTGCCATCTTGTGCATGTACTCCTCCCCACTGCATCCTGTGTCTCTACCTCTCAAGGCCTCTGCTATCATCCCAGGCCTGCACCTCTCCACGCTACATCATTACGTTGGTTGTGAGTGTCTTGTTCTGCAGAGAACCACTACTTGTTACCCCTGCCTGTATACAACTGTGGTGGTACCACACAAGGATAAACAAAAGTAAAACCAAATAATCTATAACCACGTGGTCAGACGAAAAAATGCTGTTACAGCTAAGCCAAGCTAAAACAAAATTTGCAGGCAGGTCTGCAAATGTTCAGCCAAAGCAAGACTGGCATGACTCAGGGTTGAGGCCTTGCAAACTCAGTGCAAAGCACGTGGCCTGTTACTAGCAGTGGCCATATCTGATATAGGGTTACAGGTTACCAGCAGGCAAGTGTCGCGTCAGCAGAAAGCAGTGAGCAATGCAGTAATGCTGCTGCGTTGCGTTACTTTACAGCTGCAGTTACAGCAGTGCCTGCCCTGCTGACACAAAAATAGGGCTGTGCCGGTGCAGAGCAGTGACATCTGGGATCTTAATTACTGCTCACACAATAAAAGAACCCAGCCTGGCGTTACGGCCTTGCTCCAAGTTGGCTGGGCAGATGCTTGAGCGGAAAAATAGCTTACTGGTGAGATCAGCCTGTTCAGTCCTTGGAAGTGAGATGAGCAGCTCGTTATTGAAATAGAAGGAAAAATGAGGCAATTCTTCCACCTGTCAAATCACTGGGTAAATCTTCTAAGAGTCTTTGCTCCACGTGCTTTGTTAGATTTGGTTACCTCTGTCCTATGAGAGTAAAAAATTCTTGGCGGAGGAAATGCTGCTTTCACAAGTACCGAGTGCCAAGCTTTTAAAAATTAATACTATGTAGAAAACATACTTTGTTTTTACAAGAAGGTTGTTGAAACAGCAAAAGTTTCAGTCAGATTTTAATTAATACTTTGCATATTTTTGGGAGCAACGCCTGGTTTTCACTGGAAGCACAGTGAGGCGAGGTATCTCTTGGTAGCTACAGGTGAATTTTTCTGTGAAAAGAGGGAAGGGAGGCGGCAGTCACCAGGGGGTTCGAGGCACAGCTTGCTGGTTGGGAGATGGTGGCTTGTGCTTGGCCAGAGGCCTCTCAAGTGACTTTGACCAAGTGCCCTTTGAAGTTCTCCACCCTGAGCCACTCCAGAAAGTTCATCCAAGCTAATGCCAGGCAGGCTCCATCACTTCATTAAACCTGCAGAATGGATGCTGAGCCCACACTTTAGTTTAATTCACAAGTAAAGCGTTTACCAGCTCTCCCCGAGCCGAATCGCCGAGGGCTCGCTGTGGTCCCTCACGGGGGGGCGAGCTCAAGACGTCTCAGCCACGCTCCTCCTTGGCCCCGCGTTGCCGGGCCGCAGGGACCGGCCGGCGCCCCAGGCCAGCGGTGCCCAGGCGGCGCCCGCCCTCCGCCGCCCCCGCCGGCCGCCTCCCCGCGCTGCCTGAGCCCAGACCTTCCCCCAGCGAGGCGGAGCAGGCGACCGGAGGGCAGCCGGGGCCGCGACCGGAGGGCAGCCGGGGCTCCGCCCGGCGTCCGTTTCCCTCGCCGTCCGCCGGGCCCCACCGCGGGCTGCCAGCCTCTGCCGCCCTCCGGGGCTGGGAGCTGCTGCCGCCCGGCGGGGCGCCCAGCGCTGACAGGGAGCCCGCCCCTCCTCCTGAAACCCGCACCGGGCGGCTCCCGTCGGAGTCCTAAGCGTGAAAGTCGGGCCGCGCCACACGCCTCAGGCGTCCGCGGCGCCCAGAGGGGAGCGGCGTTTGAGGCGGCGGCCCCGGCGTGGCGCCGAGGGACGGGGCCGTGCTGCCCACAGCGGCTGAGGGCCGACTCGGCGGCGTGGCGCCAAGTCCCGCCAACAGCCCTCAGGGCTGTGCCTGCCGCCCGCTTGCGCCTGCTGCTCCCTGGCGGGAGCTGGAGGCTTCTGGAAAGTTCCTCGGGCAGGGCCCTCGCCGGCCCCACGGCAGTGCTGGTGCTCGCAGGTGTCAGCCGGTGGTTTCTCCTGTGGGGTTTTGGGGAGAGGTGGCAGCCCTACGCCAGTACGCAAGGAGGAAGGGACTGCCTGGCCCGCACACCGTGCCGGGACGTGTGGCCGTTCCCTGAAGGAGGGCTCTGCGGCCAGCGCTGTGCGCCAGGCTCACCCTGCAGCCTGAAAGGCTTACAAAAGTCTGGGTGTTTCGCTGCTTTTGTTTGCCTCTAGTAGCTGTCGGAGGGTGACAGGCTGAAGTTTTAACTTCGTAACTACAGAAGCGAGGCCGTAATTCTTTAAAAGTCAGAACTCGTGATGAAATTCTGCCGATAAGGATGGTGTTTTCCCTGGAGAGCTAGCGATGAGCTAGACACTCCTCTGCTGCTCTCTTGGGCTGTGTTTGGGGCGTACTAACCACAACTAGTTGTGACTTTCCCATGGAAACCTTTTCACTTGTGGAAAAATAGTGATCTGTTAGAGTTGAAACTGCGGGGAAATAATTGTGAATTCTGCATTTTCCAATGCGAAGAAAAGACATGAATTAAATTGAATATCGTTGATGTATCCAGTTTCACTAATATTTACAGGAATACATTTATTTAATTTACTCTTCTGTTTGGAAATTTACATTCTCCTTTTTCCTTAGGAGACCAGACAAAATGAGTAAAACATGTGTCTAAATCCACATTCTGAACAGATGTTGTGTCTCCTCCACCCCAGAGGGAGGCTGCAGTCCCCCACACTGCTGTGCCATGCACCTCCCGTCGCTGTCCTGTGGGCCAGCTCATGGTCTGCTTTCATTCTGTGCAAAGCCTGAGGCTGAGGCTTATATGTATGCAGGAGCAGCCTGTGGTAGGACCAGTGTGACTGTGGAAAAGCTGGAAGTGGAAGATTAAATGTGAACAGTACAGGTGGTTTGCTGTATGGTGGAAATTGTGGTAATTTATAGATAGTGCTAGGTATAGATGGTGCTGATGTGAAATGATCAGATCTTGAGTGACCGATGTTGAAGACTGATATTTCTATAGAGATTAGAAAAGGACTTGTGTGGACATTTTGGGCATAATTGGTTACCCCTAGGAGACAGTTATGAAAGCTTCTTGGTGTCACGCATTGCGTGGGAGCTTACCAACAAGCGGATCCATGCTGAATGACGTGATCCATTCGGTTGCGGTTACTTCAGTATTGATCACTGTTGTTCTGTAGGTGAGAATTCTGTATGAAAGGACATAAGCATCAAACTGCAAACCAAACACAAAAGAGACCCTGGGCCCTAGGGGTGCACCAAGGCTGAGGAAGGCACACTCTTCACCTCAGTGAAAAGAAAACAATGAAAGGAAGGTTGAAATGTTACTATTTGAGCCTCTAAAAAAAGATTCTGCATTGCACATGTGCAAATGAAATGGTGGAGTACTCAAAAAACCCCAATTAGTATGTAGCTTTGACTAGCAATCAGCATACTTACACCATTAAGGGTCTTTGCATAAAACAGAAAATGGCTAATGTAACACTGCAGGAACGAAGCAGGTGATGGCTGGAGCTTAAGCAATTAATAATTAAGAAGAAGAAGATAGAAGGTACTACCTGAGAAGAAAACGTGATGTCTAATGTAGAATTGACTGCTGAAGTACACATACACTGAAAATGTGACTTGGATACTTTGTTCCTGGGCAGCATTTTGTGCAAAATACTGCTGTGTTGCAGATTTGAGACTCCAGTGGAATGCACATTAGTAGAAAGGGATCACTCCTGCAACTATGCTCCTTACTCAGTTTGGGAAGCTGAGGGGGGTTTTCGCTTCTTAAGGAGTTTCACTGCCAAAAACACTTCCTAATTTCTGTGGTGAGACAACGCTTCCCCCTCCCCGTTTAAAACAGGGATTTGAACTCTTCATTTTGGCAAAAGAACTTGGCGTCTTCATTGACTTCACAGTACAAAATCTTCAAGCAAAATCTGACTTCTTTAAGGACTATGAGGTAAATGTTAGCTTGATAGCAATAATTAAAAGCAGAGGTTTTGTTTCTGCTGAGTCACTTCTGTTCTTATCCTATATGTTTCTAGAGAATAAAACAGTTTGTTACTAACTTTTTACATGTATTTACAAGTGTAGGAAGGCTGGTGAGCAGGCTGTATTTGGGAAATTCAGTTGCAGCTGAGCCAAGTTCCTAATGATTATAGTTAATTGTTATGATCATGGGCCCAGCCCAGTTGCTGTGACCTTCAGAGAGACCCTGCCCAGTGGTAGATCCTCAACAGCCTAGTGAATTTGGTAGGAGTTTCTCTTCTAGTGAAAATTATGAAGGTGAAAAAAAGAGGAGGTCATCCTGTTGTGGATCCATGTGTGCTAGTTGCACTGCTTCCAATAGTTCATCATTGCTCCCTGGATATACTTTCTTGCCTTCACAGCTTGTTATCCACTGACAGCCAACTGAGCAGTCCCTGTACAACTCTAGTTCTGCTTCAGAAAAAGATATGTCAGATTCATGGTGACATCAGCAAAGCCAACAGCTGACTTCATCAACTCTGCGTGTCATAGCTAAGATGCTGGAGCTGCTCTCTTCTCCCTGGTTTTAACTGACATAATTACGCTGTCAAATTGTTGTTGCGTAAACCAAGCTGCAGTGTGTTAGCAACATTAGTGCTACCATTGCTGGTCTGATCTTCCTTCTAATTACGGTTTGCATACTGGAATTCTTTAAGCTGAAGAGAATTGGTAGGCTAAGCAGAGCTGCTCCTGACCTTGGAGGTAAAGGACATGGTTTCACCTTCCACCCAGCTCCAGAGCTGTCTCAGAGGCTTTCTTTGTGATAGAAGAGCATATGAGAGCCTTGTTAGGACAGCGGCTGCCACCGCTGGGAGGAGCGCGGTGGTGGTGGAGACTGTGGTTGACAGAAGAATCGACGCTGTGTGGACCCCTGTGATAGAGGCAGTACAGTTTCTTAGCTGCTTTCTTACCGGGCTACAGAGATCCTCTAGAGCAGATTATATTAATGGCTGTGTTCTGAGATCTGTACTTCAGCACTTCCTGAAAATTTGATGCGGTACAGTATATCAGGCAAATACTTCATTAGGCTTGTAGTAATTGTCAAAGAGATTCCTTGGGAGTTGTAGGGAAGGGAAGAGGTAAATACTTGCTCAGGCAAGCTCTACAGTTTCTTTTGTGGCATGTAGTGCACAGAAGAAAGAGGAAACAGGCATTTTTCTGTATTAACTATAGATTCTGAAATGAGAAACAGCAGGCAGGAAAATTCAGCCAATAAAACACAGGAATATCTAGCCACTGTTGCAAGCTTTTAAGCCTTTCAGTGCCATGTCTTCATAACTGAAGTGTTACTGTGCATAGGCATTGTTTAGGAGAGGTGTAACTCAAAGAATTTTTCACTTTGATGACCCAGACTGATGGTCTGCAACAGAGAATGCCAGAGTAGGGAGCACTGACTTTGATTCCTTTCTGCTTAGCTCAAAAATCAGCGAAAGCTTTATGTTGTTAAGCGACTCTAAAAATTGCAAACATCCATTAGTATTAGCTTCCATAGCAGACTTCTTTCTTATTTCCTGAGCCCCTCTGAATTTCCAGTGCATAATTTTTATAAATCCTTAGTCTAGATCTTTATCAAAACTTAGTTGGGGAAGATGGTACATGGCCATCAGCTGCACATCTAAATGCAGTTACTCTGTTGAAAACAGATGCCTCAATCCTTCCACCCAGCCCCCAACCCATAAAGGCAATATCCAGCTGTCTACATTTAGCCTGTACCTGGGGCTAAACTGTAACAGTTGCTCTGTCACCCCATGACCCCTCACCAGCCAGGAAGGGGAATTGGGGGAAAAAGGAGAGCAGACCCACAGGTTGAAGTGAAAACAGATTTAATGAAACAGCACCAATACCAACAAAGGTGTACAAAGCTATACTCTGCCAAATGAACATGCGATGGTCACAATTGACAGGAGAGCAGTCCTCTAAAGCAACAGGAATCCTGCAGGAGCTCCCCTTCTTCAGGACACTGTCCCCGTTTATAATAATCATGGCATTATTGTGTGGGCTACCCCTGTAGCTAACTCAGGTCAGCTGCCCTGGCTGACTCTAAACTGCTGACAGCCTGCCCAGCATGGCTGGGCTGTGATTCTCTCCCAGCCAAACCAGGACACCAGCTTTTTATTATTAAAATAAATGACAACGTCCTTCTTCAGAGCAAAGTCTCTGAGAAGTATCTGCAAACACACGTTTCCTTTAGCATAAATACAGTGCGGCCTGCAGTTCACAGAGCAGCGGGGACTGCCTGTGCCTCTGTCCTTGAAGTTGGACGGCTCCTCACCAGCTCGCTTGGCTTCTCACCTTCCCCATGCAGACCTGCTCCTGGGGCACTCAGGCAGGTGTTCCCTAATGAGATCTATTGGAACAAGAATGGAGGTGGTGCAGACATATTTTTGTGTGTTTCTCCCTCTCCTGCCTTTCACCTCTTGTCTCTAAATTGTCAGCTCCAGAGCATAAAAACAAGTGATTATTTTATAGGGAAAACAAGATACAGAAATGATGCCAAATGAACAAGCTCATTGGTAACTTGTTTGTTTGGAGCAGACATTGCAAGACTAATCGGCAAAGAAGCGTGAAGCAGAAATGGCTGGCAGGGAGTCCCATAGTGCCCTGCACCATGGCCCTTTCTGCCTTGCTTGGAAGAAAACATGGTAATTCACATCCACAGCCTTGAAATTAATCCTATTAGACACTCTTCTGAAAGAAAAACCAAGAGGCATACAGCTTTCCACTTTGATTAATCCAATGCGAATCTATTGTGGACACCCCTTCCCGTTGTGCTTCACATTTCCATATACTCTTGAATAGAAATGAGCTCAAGATTGTTGGAAGCTTCAACTGTTTCAGAAAGATAGGAAGATAGGAAGAGGCTGTGACAGCTTGGTCTGGTTTGCTTATTCAATTAACAGACCGTCCAAGGAATGGAAGAGTAATAAGAAAGCAAAAAGGAGCTGTCACTGTTCTCTGTGTCCCCTGGTGGGTTTCAGGTTTTCAGAAGAACAAACCATCCACTCCTGGGGTGAGAGAAAGACCCTTTTCCGTAACACAGCTACTGTTTGTCCAGGCCTGTCCTTTGCTTCCTCAAACCCATCCTAAGGCAGGATATTCATGGGGATCTCTTCTCAGGTACAGATGTGTTATTATCATCCTTCAGGATGGACACCAGTCTTGCAGTGATTTGCTTTTCTTCTCTGCATGAAAATGGAAAAGCAAAGGGTGAAGTGAAAAACTTTGGTGCCACTCAATGGACTGGGAAGGGGTGGAGATTTTCTTAGTGAACTTCTTGGTATTAATGATTTTAGCTTGGGGAAATTATGTGTATGCTATTACACGTCTGTCTGCTCGATTCTTCTCTAGTACCAGATGAACCCATTAATAGCATTGAGCTGAATTATCTTGAAGACAGAGATTCTGTAAATGCTGTGGAAGCTGGTGGCTGAATAAAGGGGAGAAATATCCCAATGGGTTCTCCCACGGAGGGCAATACTGACAGAATTCAGGTTGTCCGTGTTCTCTTTGGCATCAGCCAACTGTGCAGGCAGCACAGGCTTAGTCCTGCACTGGCTGTCCCTTCCTGTGAAGTTATCACAAAAGAAGATGGAGCTGCTACTGCTGAGGATGGTGGTGGTGGCCCCAAGCCCATAGGAAACAACATATTGTTGATTCCACTATTCTTGTTGTTAATAAGGGAGCAATAACCTATGTTAAGCTAATTGATTTGAGAACTCGAAGTATCTTTAAATCAGCCGTGCTAACAACTTGTATGTTTTCACTGCCTAATTCTCCAACTTAGGGCCTTTGGAAATTTTGGGGTGTTTTTTTCCCCCCAAATAATTTGCTTTGTCTGTTGTGAATGGCTGTTGTATACATAAGTCTTTAGTGTTTTCAGTTTAAAAAAACACAAAACAATAACAACATGAGTGAAACAAGCAGCTTTGAAACACATTCCTAAGTTAGAGAAACACCTGCAACAGGAGAAAATACTAAAGAGTAAAAGGAAAATAATCAGATTAGGAGGGGAATTGTTACTTCAGTATTACTCTACTGAATATTAGTAGTGACACTTGCAGAACCTATGTGTCATTGAAAAAGCATTTTTTAAAGGCAGAATTGTAGCAACCTCATAGACCAGATCAGCATCTGCAACAAAGTGAGAAGAAGCTATTTTGGGTCGAGGAAAAGGATCACAGACCCTACTATATCTGAGAGGTTTTCTGGCAGCAGAAAAATGGGGATTCTTTTACTTTATGTGTTCAGCAGCAGTGATAAGAAGTGGGTGTATCTACTGGATTTCAGTCTGTTCTCATTATCTCTGCTCCCATTACAGCCCCAGAAATGTAGGGCTTGGGAGGAGGCAGCGTTTGTATTTCCAATTGCCCTCTATGTTTCACTCAGAAGTGAAACATCAGATTAAAAATATGGGAGTATGTTGTATTAAACTTTAAGTACAGCAATTTGCACACTACAAGGAAGAAGGTTGAAAAGATGTTAATAAGCATTATTTACCTCTGAACAATACATTGCTGCCTTTCTATGGCTAAGATGGAAAATTGCATATTAAATAACTTACTGACCAAACCAGCTTTTAAATAACCACAGAACCCACAGTGATCCTTACTACTTTCTGGATATCACTGGATGTCTTGCAAACCCAGTGATACTCTGTGTTTTGTGAGGCTGGAACAGGCTCTGATGGCTAACGTTCCCCTCTCTCCCCAGCCTGAAAAGAAAGTTCTTGTTTTCATAACATCACCTTTTGAATCTACACAATTTTTGGACAATCAGCATATTCCTGTCTGTCAAACAGTGCTTTTTAGTGTGAATTTAACTCCACGTCTGAAGAGCCAATAACACTTGAATGCGTTCCTATTTGCGTCTTAATTCATGCTTAGAAGTTTAGTCAGGCTGGAAATCTGCAGAATAGCTTGGGTCATATGAAAACAAACAGTACAGCCCTGAAAAGGAGTCCCTCAAAATCAATGAAAGACTTTTTCTGTTCACTTCTGCAGATCTTGAGTCAGACCATTACTTGCTCTCTCTTTGGATAAGAGGTTTCAGGCACTACTTTCACATTCACAATTGTGTAATGTTTGATATGTCCCTGCTGGGCAGTTATAAAGATGGGGCATGACTCAGCTCTGCCTCAAGACTCTTATAGACTGGATATTTTTTCCCGCTGTAGATAGGGCTGGTATTACTGGTATGACTTACACCAATTTCCATTACAAGAGTATCTGTTTAGTGGTCGATAGCTCAAATAAAACATTTGGTCTGAAATTTTTCATACTGGTGATAGATCTTGCCTGGAATAACAGGTATAGAATTTTTTTTTTTTTTTTTTTTTTTGGGAGGGGGGTGTGTGTGTAATAATCTCTTAGTTTGGAACAGAGACTTATTATATAGTAGGCATGATGCTTCATACCAGGGAAAACTCTTTTATTCTGTACCCAACTTCAAAGAAATTTTGCATTACTGAAACACTAGAGTTTATACATGTTTCAGCAAAGACCGGCTAGAGCACAACAGCTAAAATTCCTACCCACATCAAGACTTGGTTTGTACAGTAACTAGTGAGCAATAAATTCACACTCCTTTCATTTTGTACTAACATCCTGTGTAATCGAGCCCTGAATCTGCTGTAAATCATGTTGCTTATGAAAAGAGAGGTCAGAAAATAAAAGTGTATTAGAAAAATAAACAAATGGGAAGCTCTAAGCAGTATGATAAGATGTGATATGTCTGTTGGCACAGGACATTCTATTGCTAGATATTGCTATAATATCAGAAGACCGTTGAAACTCAACACTGAAATCAGATCTGATCCCTGCCTCTATGTTCTTTTATGTTTTGGACTTGAATAATATCTGGTCATTTTCAAAATGAAAATTGGTTGGTTGGGGGTTTTCTGAAGGCAGAGATTTCCTTTCTTACATAGATGAGTGATTAAATTTGTATGTGCTCATTTTTAAATCTCCCTGGGCAACTTTGTAATATTTTTTGTGTGTTGACAAAAGCTACTCTTGGCATACCAGCAAACAGGAATAATACCTGTCAAAATAACTGTATATCTCATGTTGCATCATTGATAAAATACGTCAGTCCTATACCAGACAGTTATGTAGATAGATTGCTGTTGACCTTCTATCACTTTCAGTGATCCTTCCTTCTTTTAGGAATATGTGTAGGTGCAGTTTCTCTTTCAAGAAAGATATACTGTCACGTAGATGAGGGGCAGGGAAAATGTGAACCAGTCTGACGCTATTTTTTCCCTGGCCAGTTTCAATCCTTAGGCCACTCTATATTGGCTTCATTAGACCTGTTACTTCCAGATATTCATCATAGGATTTATTTTTCCATTGCAGTCTTCCTGAAACTGTGATAAGAAGTTTGTTTTACTACCTTAATGCCTTCAGCACACACAAGTTTAGAACTTGCAGGTGTCTAATTCAGGATGATTTCAGAAGAGCAATTAAAATTGCAATTGTATTTTGGAAGACAGGATCATTGTGTATCTTTTTCTTGTACTATAATAAATAAATCTGTGGCAAAAACCTTAATTTCCATGTCATAACTGTATTGAGAGTCACATTGGAGATACCATTTAAGTCAAAGTAGTCTGTAATGCTGAAGTTCAAATCTTAGATGTCAGCTGTGATGTTAGTCTCCTAGCATTACTTTTAGTATGCTGTGATAAATTAACCTGTAGGTTGAATTCCTGAATCTACCCCAATTTTGTCCTTTTTTTTTTTTTTTTTTTTTTTCCCTTTGAATTTTAATGGTGGAACTGTCTATAGCTGCTAAACCATTATTTCCATGGAACAAGTGACTCAGCAAGTTCTGTTGTATTTTGTTCCTTTTATTGACACACTAGTTACTGAAGCTAGCATATAGTGAAAGCCATGCTTGGCTCCTGCCTTCATCTGCAATCAGGAAGATAATGAGGTACCATTAAACTCTTCTTTCTTTACCCCTCTTACAAGATGAAAGTGGATCAGTACAGAATTCCATAGCAAGCTGAGCTGGTTTTGTAATCATAACGGCTACCAGTTAAGTCAGGTAAAATTAATTCACTCCAATTGCTTATCTATTGTGGCAATTTTTAAGAATTCTTCTTCACAAAATGTCTCTTCACATGAATGCATTTGAAAGGAAGTATCACAAAGCATTTTGTAGCATAAAATGGGTTTCTTTGGCATGGGGGTGACAGCTGAATACCATAATGAAACATTAAATAATTGCACACAACTGGGGAGACCCTGGTGGTCCCACTGGGATCAATTACAAAGTTCAGGTCGTTTGCAGATGAGTGGCTGAGTAAGTAGTTAATCAGGCATGTACACTAATAATAGGAGATCTCTGTCTCTTATAGGAGACTGAGGGCATATAGTGGGCCTTGTCCCACTTGAATAGTTCTGCCATTAAAATGACTGTATTACCAATTAGACTTCTCTAAGCTTGTTTTCCCTTACATCAGTATCCATTGTGTTTCCCTTGTCTTTTAATGACCTTACAATTGATCTATTCTCCCTTTGATCATTGTTAGCTGACGGGGGCGGGGCAGGTCAGTGTTCCATTGCAGTCATCTAGGTGTTGGTTTTGCTTGCTGGTAATTTCCTTAGATTCATTGTTTCTAATTTCCATGGATTTATTTTAAGTCAGGAGGACAGAATCAGAGTTGAATGTCAAATCTTTACTAGTAATTAGGAGGAAGATAGAGAAAAGAAAAATCAAGTTGAGTTCATATGAGCTGTAAAAGGCAAAATATAAGCTGTGACCCTAAAGTAAGAAGTGATTTTATTTTTAAAAAGCATACCAACACAAGTTGCTGTTTCAGGCTTTGTATTATTTTTGTTGCTTCCAGATGAATTTGTTTCCCAGACTACTTGGAGATACTGAATTCGTGTTTAAGCCTACAGAAAATTTAAACTTTAAGAGAAAGTTACTAATCTGCTCATCCAGTTAAACACTCCAAAACGTGGATAATGATGTAGATATTCAGTGTGTATTCATGGTGATTCAGTTTGCAATTATAGCCTCCTTAGCCTGAAGTACTGGAATAGTTTTTTACCTGCAACCTTTTGTCATCTTTGCTTCTTTCACCTACCCTGTGTATGATTTTAACTGACATAGGGCATAACAGTTCTTGAATAAAAGCTCTCTTAATGTCTTTCTCTTGAAAACTAGCTTAAAGTTTGCATATTGTGCTATTGCTTAAAATATTATGGGAGAGGGTCAATGGGAGTTGTTTGCAATAGCTGAATAGCTTGCCAAGTTGTGATTTTCTAGGCTCGAATGCTTCAGCAGGTAGATTTCTGTAACACATTTTTTTATTTTAACCCTGTTGTGTTAAATTAATAATTTGGACCATTCATTCAATGTTTTTCTAATAAGTGACTTTCAAACATTCACAAATGTACAGACTGTGCTAGAGGATATTACTTTGTTGGAGAATAACAGTCATGTCTCAAGGCAGGCGGGGGGGGCGGAATCTTAATCCTCATAGACTTAGTCATGAGCCTGGATATGCCAGTCTCACTGAGCTGAGTGAGTCTGGGCTGAACTCTGTCAATCAATTGCATTTTTAAACTTGAGATACAAAGGAATGAAGGGCTTCTTCATGTTCTACACTGGGCATACTGTGTGGATGATCCCACTTTAGATCTTTCAGGTTTTCAACCCCACTACACCTGGTCACCATTTAGCCTTGTGCACTGATGCCACAGCCTTACTTGGTATGAGCACTGTTATGAAGGAAAGCTGAAAGGCAGGTACAATGATTTGGCCCTTTCCGATCTTTTGTGATTCACCTCACCTGCCTCCTCTGTATTACTACTCTGAAACACTCAGTAGAGCTGAGTGATTCAGTGTGTTCAGTAGGGTAAATTTGATCCAAAATGCTGCCCCACTGTGTGTCAGGGAATAAATTGAATGTGGCTAATACTCTATTCCAAACAGGTCACAGTTTCCTCTCATTCACGAGTGGAGATTTAAAACTATCCAATGAAACATTTCTCCCACTCAATCTTGGCTTCTGCTGATCCTTCAGAGTCAGTTTCCTGAATTCTAATGTACTTACATGTGAGCTGGGACAGCATGAGATGCATAAACATTCTGTTGTGAGTGCTCATGATTACCTTACAGAAGACAATGAATTTTATTCATATTCTCCAGGGTTCCTTAAAATGTGCTGATCAGCAAATATGCATGCCTGTAAGCCAGTTCAGTAGAACAATTGTGAAATAAAAACACAATAGAACACAAAGCAGACTTATTGTAGGACTAGGATTTTAAAGTTTTCAAAAGCATCTAGAGAATTTTGGAAAACAAATCCCATTGAGATTCAAAGGGATTTGTACGGTTAAATACTTCAGCAATTTTGGAAAAACTTCTCCCATATAAATAAATATAGGGAAGCTGTACAACAAATCAGTTTATTCACTCTCAAAGGAAGAAAACAAGTTCAGGAAATACATAGACTTCACACGACAGCAGGCAAAGCAACCTGAAAAGTTACAGATGATGGAAGAAAAAAAAAAAACTCCCAGCTTATCTGAGACTGCCAGAAAGATGCTAACTAGTGCCAGTTGTTAGTCCTGAGAGGCTCTTCAAATCAGGTCCCCTACAACCAACATAAGGGAGCTGCCTTATTTTCACAGTAGTAGTCCTCAGTGTATTTTAATTCATGCAGAGGGGATAAAACTCCATTAGTTATGCCAAAAAAAAAAAAAAAAAGGTGCAAGGAGTTATTTATCTAAAATTTGAAGGGAAGATTATCTGAGTTACTGTCTGATAATGGAGGCACACAGAATTAAAGACAAAAGTATATGCCTATGTACATCGGACCTTTGACTTTCTAATCCTGCCCAATTGCTGCAGTCAGGATCATAGAGATTATTTTTGTGAGCTATTGCTCAGCAAAAGCAAAATAGATCAGCCATAGTTTGTGGAATTAGATCAGCCCTGTCCTGAGGCATCAAGCACAAAATACAATGCTTCTGGCAAAACCAGGGAGAAGTATAACCAGCTTGTCCTCCTTAAATCTAAGTGAGGAAAGCGCATCTGCTGTAGCCATAAAATAGGAAGTGACTTGTTTTAAAAGGAAAAAAATGTCAATTTGTCATTCTGGAGCTACTTTTTTTGCGGTGCAGAATTGCTGTAGGGATCACAGCAGTCAGGGATAAAGACTACTAATTGAGTCCATTCCTCTGCACTCAAGGGCATAATCGCCTGATGCAAGTACATGGTTTATTAAGGTTGCAGTGTACTTGCTATGGGAAACAGATTTTTGTTAACATCATCCCTGAAGCTTTGAAAGAATAGTGCTGCTTCTCTTTAGAAGTGTGCTGTGGATGGTTGTGCACTAATGCTATACATCAGTAAAAGGAGTAGGCCATGGAAGTGAACACAGAGCAGTAAGAAAGGCTGTTTGAAAGAAACTGTGAATGTTCAGGTTGTCTCCAGGCATTAAGTGCTTTTCAGATAGGTCAGTATTTGATGAGAAAACTGAGATATGTTGGCTTGAGACATGCTTAAATTCTCCCAGCAGATCTTAAATTTCATTACCATCCTAGTACTCTTTGGCCTAGAGGGGAAAGATGTGTTGAATGCTGCAGAAGGTCTGAAAGACAAGTGTGAGAAGATGACTAAAAAATTCTGGTGCTATTGGAATCTCCATCAAAGAGCTAAATAAAAGACCAAACAAATAGTTCTAGCAGCCCAGACTGAGTGCAAGGAAGAGACTTATCGAGCCGGGTAGCTTTATTGTATTTATTATGGAATATAATTCTGTAAAGACTTTTGCTGAGTTCTCTGTGGGATGTGGCTTTTGGTCTACAGCTTAGCTGCTAACAGCAGAGTTGGAAACATGGCCATGTCGTACAGATGTCTGTCGCTGTATCTGGCCCAAATGTCCTTCCTCCTTCCCCTACTCCAAGCTTTTGCAGCTGCTGTGACTGCCTCATCTATAGTAGTAGACACAATGATAGGAGCCCTAGGATACATAAAGTGGTGGGTTTAAGCCACTGTGTTTGTGTATTGCAGTGCATGTTGAGGGCCTAAGCTCCGAAACATGGAGACAGAACAATTGTGTAAATATCTAACTTGCATCACAAGAGTGAGCTTGTGATACATACCTCATTTTTAACTGACCTGATGTTTTTTATCACAAGAGATGCAGTTCATCACAATAAAATTAATTCATCCTTCACTTGACTGCCAGATCCTCAGGGCTGCGTCACTTTTTCTTTTTTCTTTTCTTTTTTTTTTTTTTTTAATTGTAGGAGATGATGTCTTCACAAAGGCACATGAAATGCAGCTGAGAATGGTATTTTTGTTTACTACCTGTTGCTTTACAAGCTCAATGTAGCATAGGACAATACAGAAAAGAAGCCCTGAAATTGGGGCTATTGATTTTCCTAGGATTTTGGCTGAGGTTTCTGGAAGTTGTAACTCACTCTGGGTTTCAGTTTGACTTGCTGCCATGCTCCATAATCCAGGGAAGAAAGCCCTAACCCTCAGAAAACAGCTCCTGGTGAGGATGTGACGTTGGTCATTCAAAAATCAAGACACTTAATCGCTAATGATTTTTTTTAAAATATTAGTGTTTGGTTTAAAGCCTGCTCCTGATTGCTCACCCATGCATATACACACAGTGCTAGAAGTTTTGGATCTGAAATAGTATCACTTTAAAGCTCTGATATTCACCTTTTAGATAGTTAGCTGCAGTCATTTTCCTCCTTCCTAAAATAAATATGAGAGGAAACATCAAATTAATCATCAATATAAAGGCTGCCTGTAGAGAGGTATCTCATTAAAATTCCTTTTTTTCCAAGCTCTGTGTTTCTTTCAGAATTTTAATCTCTGTAGGGTTTTTTTTCTGTTGTTGTTCTTGTTGGAGTGGTGTAGTATTCTGCAACAATGAAATGCTTTGCTGGGTCATTTATCATCTTTTTCCTGGAGGAAAGCCTATACAATTATCTTTGTGCTTGTGTTACAGTCTAAAGTTTTATAATCTGGGATCTGCAGGCTTCTGGAACTTGTGCAGGGGAAGATACACATTCGAGAAAATGCTTTGTTGCTTCTGAAAGACCATCCTTGGAAGTTACATAGTTACATCCCTTTACACAAAGTAAACTTCACTTTTCTATTGCTGTTCTCTGTTTTATAGCACCACCTACAAGTTACTTTCAAATTGCAGATGCAGGCTGATGATCTTTCCCTCTTTGTGTACCCTCTTCCCTGATGTAGCTGCAGTTGCCACTCTTCCACAGCCTCATGAGAGCATCAGTGACTTCAGCCATAGCAATTTGCTGCTGTTAAGGATACTGTGGCTCAGTGATTTTGTCTGTGTCTTGGGAACCACTGAACTTCATCCAGTTCTGAAGGTCAATACAAGCCCCTGCATCCCATTTATTCCTCAGCTCTGGATTTTAATTAATGAGGGAGGAGGAGGAGCCATAGAATGGACGAATCTTTGTTGGCACTAAGAGGAGGAGGAGCTGTGGAAGGGAGTCTTCATTGGCACTAAGACAGATATGCCAGAACTTGGTAAACTAGTGTAAAAGGCAGTGATGGAAGATCAAGTCCAAAGACAGTCACAGCAGGCAACCAAGAACAACGTTACTGTTCTTTCATCAGGTGGAGCTTCATGCTAAACCACTGAGTGTTTTTACTTCCACTTCAAACTCTTGTCAGTTTAACAAGTTTGATTACTCAGGTTTTCTAAGAGTGAAGTTAGTCGCACTCTAACAGAGGTATAGCTGAGCTGCATGCCCCAAATAGATTATTGCAATGGCTGTGATGGCTTTGGTGGAGTTTCTTTCTTCCCAGTCTTTCTCAGAGCACAATATCCCTCGTGTACTTTCACGGCACAACGAGCAGCTCAGGAAATGTTCATCTGTAGCTCTGCTGCCAGTTAATCACTCTCCCCAGTGTAGCTGGCAAACTTTTACTCTGGTAGAAATTGTGATGATACCCTTAATTATTTCATTTCTGTTATTAAAAAAAAAAAAAAAAAAAAAAAAAAAAAAAAGAGGCTATTATATTACTTGTACTCATAAAAATAAAAGGCACTTACCAGTGTGGATGCACTCTACAGCTATCAGAACAACTCACACACTGCTGTTGCAGCTGCTGTAACAATAGAAAATGAAGCCTGGGTTCATACAGGTTCTTCTTGCTGTTGTTAAGCAGAAGAGGGAGGAGATTATTCTGTTCCATTTGAGAAAAATATTGTTTAAATTGAAAAACTCTCAGTATGCCCCTTAGTTAAGCCTGTGCTTACTAATTTATCCAATCCAAGCCTTGAAAGACTAAAGAAAACAACTGGTGCAAATATTCCTAGAAAAGCATAGGCGAAATAAAAAATAATCATTAAAAAATATTCCTAGCAAAAGAGGACATAATCTCTCAATGTAAAAGGACCCACTAATTTCCCAAGTGCATTACTGTTGCAGTGGGTAGCTTATCAAAAGGATTTTTCTGCCTGGATGTAGTCCTACTTCATCACACAAATGTGGACTTCCTGACAGAGTTACTGACTCCTGCTGGTAAACTTTGAAAAGCATATTGTTGAGCTGCAATTCTGCAGACTTTTTATTTCTTCTTCCCTCACTTCATTTTTTTATTGCCAAATACTTTAGTGTGAGGATGGGAATCAGTATTTGAGAATTCATAGGTTTCTGCTGCTTCTTCCCTGAGTGAGGAAATAATCAACTTGTGACATCAGAGATGGCTGGTTTAGAGCTGGTTATGTCATAAGAATGTGATTTCAGGTGGGGAGGATAAGCAGCAGGAGCAGAAGAATTGTCAAATAATTATACAGGTTTCATATTAGCTACTGTAGTAATACCAAAAACCGTGCCTCCTGGTCTCAAGAGGCAAAATTGTTTCTAAACCAAGAATAGCTCGAAAGTTTTGCATGTCATATCAGGTGCTCTTTTGGACTCTGTTGATTTGACAACCAGATTACCAACTGGTAGACAAAAAAAAAAAAAAAAAAAAGATTTGTTTCAGTAGTGTGTATTGTGGATCTTACTGAGCTTTTTATTACAAGTTAGATGTAAGAGAGAGGTAGATTTTTGCAACATAGTAGCAGATGACAACTCTAGTCCAACAATTTTAACAAAATCTGTTACCTGAGAACAGTGCTTTCGATGGCAGTGGGAACAGCTGTAATAAATATTTAATTCTTTCTTTTAGCAGGATACCTGGGTGTCATGCAGAAAAGAGGGAAGGCGAAATGATAGCAAAGTACGAGTTTTAATGAGAAGGACATCAAACAAGGGGTTTAATTTTGGGGTTTAAGATGCTTACAAAGATTTCTGCAGAGCTTCTTTTGAGTCAGTCATGTCATGAGGAAGTCTTGTACTGTCCTTGCACAGATGACAGTTTGCTTGAACAGAATACGTTTTTCTGCCAAGACACCCTCCTTTCCTCCTACCTCTCCTTATTCATTTCAAGAAGAGCAATGGAAGTAGTACTCTGAGGCCTCATTTAGCCCAGCATCTTCTCTGTCCAATTAGCAAATATCCTGCATCACTGATTTTAAGAATTAATGTGACCGTAGTCCTCTAACTACTTACAACATGTTAACTCCATCTTGAACAGTATTAATTTCCAGTTACCAGAGAATAATATATAGAAATGCTAACAACAAAGACTTGGTTGCACTTTTCTCCACTGAGCCTTTAAATGAGGGCTAAGTGTTGCAGGTTTTGTCCCACCTGATCCAATCTTATTGCTGATATTGATCTACTTGTTTTGCCTAAACTGGATCACTGCTTGCAGACCTTGCATGGACATTGTGTTCCCAGCAGAGTTCTTAAGTTGGTTCCTTAGCCTGAGTTTGGGTATAGAGATGTGATCATAGTAGCTGGGAGCCTTTGCAGGTTAAGGCAGTCAAATTAACGTGGATCCTCACTCAGCCACCAAGCACTTCTATCCCTTTGAGAGACTGATGTACTCTGCTCCATGTCTCAGTTTTCCCTCTGTAAAACTAGGGTAGAATAAATCCACCTGTAAGGTGAGGAATGCAAAGGTAATAAATAATTCATCAGATAGGAACAGCATCTACTGACCCTCCTTCCTTCATTTCCTTCATTCTCCAGGAAGAGTTAAGCTTGCAGGAAGGTGGACTTCTAAATCTTGTCAGTCACTGACCTCATGGCCATGTCACTCCACTGGCTTTTATGCTACTTCCTATGAATCTGATAAATCCATCCTTCCAGTTGTCTTTTTGTGTACTCTTCTAGAGGAACTGTATGTATCAATTACAAATACTCAGGAAAGAGTATTTCCTTTTTTTAGTCTTAACCTAGCAAGGGTTTAGCCCATTGGGAACTCAGAGCAATATCCAGCTTTACCACTGGATACAATGGTCGGGATCAGACCATTGTTCTGGATTTCAGAGTTCCCCTCAGTACATTACGAGGACACTTACCTTTTTTTTTTATGCAGCACCATGTAACATTAGTGATGGGTGCTTCACAGAATGCTATGTTCACATGCTATCAATTTAGTGATCTCACCTGCAGTACAAGGTCTTCAGTTCTATTGATTTTATTCCTACTATTTCTTGCCTTTGGATATCATCATTAAACGTGGGATGGTCTTCTCTACTTAACTGTAATAACAGTAATCCTGCTAGAACAGATAAAATGCCAAGTATTGGGGGCAAGAAAAGTTGTACCATAACTTTATTTTATTCCTTAGTAAGTAGAGGGTGAAATGGGATGATCTCAGATGGGCTGAGCCCTCTCCAAGCTTATTGGACTACTGCATTTGAAATGAAGGGTATATTTTATTTATTCTTGCTCTCCAATGTAACCCAAACATTTAAAACTGAGGAGATTTTTTTTAAGTATTCAGTACCTCCATTTTGTATTTCAGGAAGTAGTTCCTACTGTATATTTCTGGTTTATGCAAGTCATCTGTAAAAAGTGTGAATAAATTATGCATTTGAGGATCACCCTCCTGTATGTATCTGTGCCTTTTCCTTCCCTGGAGTTACGGACTTTTTCATTTATTTGTGTTACCTTTTTTCTCTGTACCTGCAGTTGCTATAATTTCTCAACATTGAATGGTAGTCATGCCTTTGTCTATCTGAGTGCATTACCCCTCTGATTGTGAGATCACTCACTAAGATGGCATCATCCAAAAAAAGCCAAATACGGTACAGAAAAATTCCTGGTTTCAAATATACTTAAATAAGAAAACCCAAACAAACACACCTTTAGAGAGCCTATGAAAAGTCTTGGACAGCTTGCTTTCCTGCAGAGAGCAATATGGCTTGAAAAAGAATGTATATTTCACTATTTCTACTCTGCAGACCCTGTGTGGGATGCAGGCAAAATCTGAGAATCACTGAACATATTCATAGCTCTGTGCACACAAAATCTGCGATCAAATTGTCTATCATCATGCCATCAAGTTCTCTTCTATGGTCATGGCTGACTCAAATGGATAGTAAGTGCTGGCTTTGCAGCTGACTTCTCAATCACAAAAATACTGCTGTTCTTGCATCTAACTGTTCTCACAGAACACAGGCTCCCTCTTCCCAGAACTCAATTTCACTGCCACTGAACCTGAGCACTGACAGCATGAACAATTGGCATTCTTAAAGGTAAACACGAAGCCTTATCACTTGGCTGCTGCAGATTGCGATAGGGAGATGAGTGCTGAGTAGTGACAATTCAATATGAGAGATTGCAGCAAAGGAGGAAAGAAAAGTCTTTGTGCTGATAATGGAACTACTTAATGGTTCTGACTTATTCATAACTTTGAGCAAGTTACCCCCAATCAAATTGTCACAATTAAATACATTTCCAAACTGTTCAAACAACATAAGAACTAATAATATTTTTCATTTTCACCTTATATTAGCTTGGATATTTTTACCTAATAGGTATAAATTCTGTGAATTTGACAAGAATGGGATGGGTAAGAATTCTAAAGGTTACTGTATGAAGGGGCTATGTTGAACTCTTGCAGCTGTCTCCTTTGCTTAGCAGGTTACAGGTGCTAAAACTTGAGTATTTGAGTGCAAGTTACCTTGCTTTCTAATGAGGTTGGCCTATCCTTCACTCCTTGATTTTTGTTTATATTTTTTCCAGCCCTAGAGAATGTATCATATTGATAATCAGATCTGAGGCATATTGGCAGTGCTAGCTATGGCATTAGGTATTTTTTCTGTGTACCAATACACTGTGTTTCAGCCTGTACAGGCACTTGTGTTTGCGCTCTCCATGGAGCTAATTATCTCAAGAGCAAATTCACTCCTGTGCAATTGTTTCTAGTTTCACGTTTAGCCACTAGGACTCCTCATGTCCCTCCACCACAAAATCTGGACTCAGCTGCTGCTTAATGTTGTTCCTGCTTATGTTTCAGAGCCATTTGCAGCTCTGAGCTGTGCCACACATGAACTGCATTAGAATTTAAAACTGAGGATTCTCTGCTTCACTTGCCTGGGCAGCTGATCTGACAGGCATGCCTGAACTCTACTGGGGCCTCGCCTTCTAGCCAGTTCATTTGAGATGTTCAAATCTGTGGTGTGAGTCAAAGCAAATATGCGGAGCAGGAACATTCCCTTATTTCTGCAGGTGAGTGGTATTTTAGCCATTTGGGACTGGGACGACAGAGTCGTTCCCACTCTCTGGCCTACTGAATGTTTGAGTACTTTTATGGGGTGGACTATAAGAAATTAAGAGTATATATCAGCCTATGGCAAAGTAGAGTTTTAGGATACAGCAGATCTGGAAAGGAAACATCTGGATTCAGGCTCTGGTGCTGAATGGAGGTGAGGCATCTAATTTCTTTTCAGTACTCCCTACAGGTCAGCACCCTAAAACCTTCAAAATGTTTGGTACTCACCTCCTGTGCAGTTACTGTACAGTCATTTGGGAACTTCTGAATTCCAGTCAATCCAAGGTTAACTAAAAGCTAACTTTTGTGTTTTGTTGAATTTATGCTTAGTCTTTAACTTGTGAAGGAGAAGAAAAAAAAGAGAAGAGTAGGTGTGAGTGAAAACGAAAGTAGTAAATAGCCCCTCCCTAGTACATTGGAAGTTCATAATCTAATTAGCTGGCAAGGTCCCCTCAAAATCCTACTAGTACAGGATTAAATATCCTGCCCAGTGACAGAGAAAGGAGATCACGGCTGTCTTCTAATAGGGCTGCCACTTCCTACAGGACCTGTAGTGGGTAACTCCATCAGAGTGTAATTCAGACTTGCACTGTGTCTTTTACATTTTACATTATGAAGCTCTTTATCATGAAGACCATTTAGCTCCTGGCCCAGCAACGGTCGGGTGGATAAATGATTGGACATATGCTGCACATCCAGAGCTTAAAAATATCTCTGTGAAATTGGAAAAAGGCAGAGATATTCCTCACTAGGGAAGGCACAGAGGTGCTAATTGCATTTACATTCATCACTTCAGGAGTTGTTGATAAGGTGTTGATAGCTAAGATAACAAGCTGCATCCCCATGTAGCATCCCATTTCTACTTGTTGCCTTGCTTCCTAAAGCATTTGTACAGTGTGTCCCTAAAGCAGGGTTTCTTTCTTGACCTGCTGTTTATTTGGATGAAAAAACAAAGGGCAAGTATAGCATTAAAGCTATTTCCTCCACTTTAATAAAATACCAAGTTTCTGTCAAGGGCAGTAGCATCATTAGCACAGGCTGTATCCTAGACTTGCTTTGCCATTGCTCGGGATGTCTGATGCCAGGATGTGCTCCGTGTGGGATCCCTCAGAGCAGAGTTGCTGGTTTTGAGCCCCTCCTGAGATATACCCAAAGGCTTCAGTCTTCCTTTGAAACATCTCAGTATGTTTACTGTGAGTGGCTCCTGCTGCTGTTAATTAATGTGGATTAAACCTTATTGTTTGCCAAGCAGAGATAGCAGTATGAAGCAGTCTTGCTGCAGGAATTACTAGGTAAGGCGCTTTTGTTTCATTGCTGCTGTTTGAAGGGAAGGGGACTTCTGGCCTGTTTCCCTAATAAAAGAAATAGGATGCTAAGCTGAAAATGATGGAGTTTATTCAGTGTTTGCCTTTAACCTATGCCAACTTCTGGCATAGAGGGCCCTGGTTCTTACTTTGAGGAATGTTTTACCTTGTAAAGAAAGTCCAGCATTGACCAAAGCTTCAGGTGGGTTTTGGTTACAATCTTTCGTTGATTTTACTTAGTCTGGGAGGATGGGACAGTTGGGATTGCTGTCCAGGGCTGAAAATCTAAAGGACAATGTCTTAAACTGTTCTGGGGAAAATCTGTAATGGTTCCTCATCTTGGAATGGGACCCAATACATGTGAGAACTCTGTGCTGCTTTAGTTAAATTCTTAAAGTTTTTTTTTTAGGTAATAGCTGGCCAACTTATATCTGGAATATTGGACATGGATTTTCTCTCTCTCTCATGCTGTTTTTTGTGTCATCTATATTAAAAAAGCACTGTGTTATATCAATGTGAAATGAGCTTTTCACTGCATAGATTACAAGGTGCTAGAGAGTGAATGCATTGTCTGATTCTGCCCTTTTGAATGTTCTTTATGGTAGTCTTCAGGTTCATAATTATGTTATATTAGACGACTTTTGTTTGTTTAAAAGAATTACGCATTCATGTACAGAGCATGGCAGCAGAACAGACAATGAAAAAGAATAGACTTTTTTTTTTTCATATTCATCTCTCTCTTTCATGGTGTATTTGTATGCCTATCTGTACAAGCTTAATAATGCCTTAACCCAGTTTTTTGCATTCATTATGATATAACATTCATAGAGACTCACGATAGCAACCTCTATTTTGAATCAGAGTGGGAGGGGAAAATGTACCTTGAAAATGCTGCTTTAGACAGTCAAATGCTAGATTCTGGAGTTATACAGACAAACTGTATTTAGCCCTTCCCAATGTGCATGACTATTTCAGCAAATATAAGCATATAAAATAATCACTGACTATTTGAGACTCCTGACCAGATTAAAATAACTTCTAAGTTGCATTGTTACATTGTGAGCACGGTTGAAATGTTACCTGAGTGAGGTAGGCAGAAGAGACCTGGAATGCAAGCTCAATTCAAAATTCTTTAGTGATGTGCGTTTCTTTACCTCAGGAACAAGGGGTCGAGTTTTGAGCTTTAGACATAAAGTGCATGAGGACCCTGAGAAAGGTAAAAATGCAGCACCTTCATAGCTGGCAGATCTGCTTTTGTGAGAGATGATAAATACAGAGGTTTCAGTTCTGCAGTACAGACAGCAGGAACAAATATCTGCTGAAGAGCAAAAAAGATTCTCCTTGGCTCTCTGCACAATCCAGGGGTCCATCATCAGAGGCCTCATTGCCAAAGGATTGCCTGCAGAATAGTATATACTGTAATGAATTGCAGGGAGCCACATCTGCAGATAATCAATTATAATGGAGGAATATATCTTAATTTGTGAGACTTCGGGTTGAATTTGCAAGGCCATAGTTAAGAAAAAAAAGGTTTTCTTTGCTTATAAACCAGACAAAACTAGTCAGTAAAACAGAGACACAGAACGAATGTGTAATCTCACAATGTTTTACTGAGTCACTTTTCAGAGCAGAACACCACTTTGTGTCGACTTTTGACATTTATTTATCTCTGAAGGACCCTACAAAAATTAGGAGAATAAAAAGAAGAAAAAAAAAAAAAAAAAAAAAAAGTCTCCCCGAGCTCTCAGATGAGGTAATTTTCCACAAGACTGAAGAAACAAGAACAGAAATACAGAAATTGACCTCTAGATGTTCAAAAGCAGTAGTCAAAGCTGTTTTACTTAAGCAGTGGAGTCTATTAAAGTTAACTCTTGTGTGGTTTTGTCACAGATTAGTTTTGTCACAGTGGTAATGGGACACTTAGACCATTAAAAAACTGCTGCCAACAGAATGTAGCTCATTCTGAGCCTCATTTTACTATCACAGAACAGTTGAATTTGTACCCTAGGTAAATAATAACATACTCAAATCTCTGAAATTAATAAAATAGCCCCTAAGAGTGTAATTCTTCTCCTTCAGTCACCATGCAGATTATACTTAGCAGCTGTTTTTCATGTGAACAGCTATATCCATGTCCATGAAACTTTTTTTGCCTCTGCTCCTGAATGCAGGTGATGATGATGAAAACCACTTCTGAATGGCCCATATGTACGGAAAAAATGTTGCTGAGTTACATCATCAAATGAGTCCCAAATATGCCACAAATGTCTAAACCGTTCTGTTGATTTCATATTTTTTCTTGTCAAAGCCTTACTGAAAAAGTGCATCTCTGGAATAAGAAATATGGGACAGCTTAGAAAAATGTAAGTAATTTGCAATAGTTAGTGGCCACACTTCTTCCTTCCTCCTGTCATTAAAAAGAACTGCCACTTAGAAAAAGTAATTTTATAAAAAAGTAATTTTATACTGAATATCAATGAACATAAAATAGTGCCTGGCAAATAGCTCTCTAAACTTACAATGTGCAAGAGACAGCCAGAGTGATGCCATGCTGAATGGTCATACAGACCTTGTCTCTCAGGAGGTTAATTTGATAAATGCCTTAAGACTTTATTTTTTGGTAATGTTGAGATAATTGCTAATCAGGCTTTAAAATGTGCAATAATGAAAAAGTAAGCTAGATTTTCTTTCCTTCCCTCTCCTTTTTCCTTGTGGGAGGAAAGAAACCTCCCTTATTTCAGAAACTGCTAAAAACAGCAATTGAGGATTTGTACGTGCAGACTCTGGGAAGTACATGTGAATTGTTAAATTTTCATCCTCTTTAAAGGTTGATTGAGAGTAATTTTCTTGGCTCCTTAGCATAGGCTGAAACAGAAAACAGACTGGGCAGATTTTACGCAGTACTTTGTGTAGATATTCTCAATTCTGAGACCCAAAGCGCTGATGAAAATTCTTGAAGAGATGCACTGTCCTGAAGCAAGTATTATATGCAGGCCAGATGCCCTCCGAATTCAGATGGATAACTTAGTCACAGAATTACCTGGATTTGAGGTTTTCCTTGAACTGAGTATACGAATCTACCTTGATTATTTGAGTGTTTTTCTGTTTGAATTATGGGAGATAGAGGTACGGGATAAGATCTGAAGAAAGAACAATGGCGTTTTTGCGTGTGATGTGAAGATTAATTATTTTGCCTCCTGGCTCTGAAGAGGAATCTGATGAAATAACTGGTAGAACCACAAAAGCCCATTATTGTTATGAATATTTACGTGAGAGGACCCGTAGGCACCTAGGCTGTCATACTTGAAATCCACTGTTATCATCTCCCACCCTTCAGCTGGAGCAAACAGCTTTTTTTTTTCCCCCTCACCTCTTTTAGCTGAGACATGAGGGGTTTTTTAAAGTAAAACTAGAAGTCCTATTTATTATTATGAATTATACTCAGCAAAATTTTTTTGATCGTTTAAATAAAATTGGATTTTGAGTATGATTTCTTTCCAAGTTCAGAAGTCTTTGCTCTGATGTTCTTTTTTTCTCTTTTCTCTTTTCTTTTTTTTCTCCTTCCTCTACTATTTTTACCATTTCCTGCACCTCATTTCAGTTTATCTCCTTGCCCAGAATATGAGCAACATCAGTTGTGAAACTAACTGGAGACCATGTGAATATGGTGGCTGTGGGGAGGTTTCTCCACCCTTCCATAGAGAGCGGAGGCTTTTGGGCTTCCCTTTTGTCACGTTCCCAGGGAAGTGAGCCCTAGGTTACTGAAGCACTGCCTACTGGTAGTGTGTTCCGTCTGAGTGAGACTAATTATCCACTGTGCAGATGGGTACCAGATTTTGAAGTCTTATCTCTTAGGACAATAATTCCTATTTCTTGGTTCACCTAGGATGTATCTTCTGGGATGTTTCAGTGTGAGAAACAAAAGACAGCTGGGAGAATTGAAATATTTATGTGGGCCCTAAGCGGGATGCCTGGCTGTGACTGGCTTGTGAACAGGGGGAATATTGCCAGATGATAGGCAAGCAATGGGGTCCCAGGTATCATAGAACAATTCTGCTTCTTCTGGCTGTTTTGAGACCATCTTCTTTGCCTTCGTTGTCCACTTTTAGTTTTGCAGAGGGATGAAAGTGAATAGGGTTTCCTTGTTTTGTTTTCTCCCTGCCCCTGCCCCCAATTTCCTAAACTACTTCTGCATCCATACCCTGAATAGTGGTGAAAATTTAGTCAAAACAGCCACTCGATCTTCTGCTGTTATGGACAGAAGTGTTTGAAAAAATTTCTTGTGTATGCATGGGACTTGTACTCCACTTTAATTTCTTTTTGCCCCAAACAAGTTAAAGTTTGAAATTAAACTTTTCTAATTTGCTAAATGGCAATTCAGCTTTTGCACTTACTGCCTAGTTAGTTAAGACCTTAGGAAATGATGCCATTCTCACTAATGGATTGTTTATTTTGAATAATTATGAAAGGCATTCTATCATTGTTTGAAAGAAATGTTATACATGGTGGTACATTTTATGTAAAATACTTGACATTTAAAAATTTGGTTGGAAAGGCAAATGGATTAAAATATTAATTTGTTTCAATGGGTTTCCGTGATGAAAAATTCAAAAGGTGTCCTGCTCACATTTTCACGTCAGGAGAGAATTTGATTTTTAAAAGTAAAAATAAAAGGGATTTCTACATGATGCATGAATGATGTATAACTTCAGAGAGAACTTTGCTGGAGCAAAGTTTGTCTTTGCCTAACTTCTCTTTACTGCAGAGAGTAGGAGATCAAGAAACAGGCTCACTAGGTTGCTTGAAGGATTAGTAAATTAGTGGAGAGACTTTCACTTCCTCAGTAGATCAGCATTTTGAATCCAGCAGAACTCATCACTACTGACCAGCTGTTCAGTGGTCTTTTGCTCATTACTAGCCCTCATTACCAAGAGGGTGATGACACTGCAGTGAATATCAACTTGAGCTTGAGACAGAATGAAAAACTGAGGCAAATTTACAAAACTTCTTGATCTGAAGACCTATTGAGTTTGCGATATAATCTGTGGAGGGAAATATCTTTTTGGACCATGGGACTGAAGAGGCTGTTGAATTTCAACAGCTGTGTAATACAGTCCTTGCAATAAACTGAGACACCATTTTAGAATGAGTTAGGTTGGGCCTTTGCCCCCTCTGCTCCTGTTGGAAGGCTGCCCCAGGTTTCTGTAATGTCCTTTTCCTTTTGAGTCTGCTCTGGGATGACTTTCCTGCTCTAGACCTGGGACCATCTTTGTCCTGCAGGGCAGACCTGGGATACGCACAACAGTTTGCCATGCTGTGTTTGGATAGAGAAGTCTAGTGTCCGTAGCGAATGCTGTGGTCACTGAAAGACATGGAACAGACTATTGACCCTGTGTGCATAAAAATAATCTATAGGTGGTTCCAATAGCTGGAGTTCTTCTCTGCTTTAGGGAAATGTGTGTGTGGGAAATGTATGCATTTCTGTTTGTTTTGTTTTTAAAACCTGATGCCTTTGTAATAGGTGTGAAGTATTTAGTTTTGAGTTGTTCGACCTCTGTTTAAAATTAGCACCTAGAAGTGTCTCAAAAAAAAAAAACCAACAAAGAAAACCTTTAAGAAACCAGGAACCATTTAAGAAATCGTTTGATGCATCTTAAATTTTATTTTTCTGCTTTGAGAGCTAATGTGTCAGTGATCATTCCAACTCTGTTTAAAAGAAATTTGGTTCTAAAGAATAGTTATAAGATAGCTTCATGTTTCCCAGGGACTAGGAACCATGCATGTAATTTTTCAGATTAATGACAAGACTTGGATGGAGCGTGTACTCTTAGAACAAAACTGTCTTGTTAAAAAGCACTGTGTTTAGACAGCTTGCGGTAACAGGAGATTAAATTGCTGGATTGGCCTTTTATATGGATTGATTGATGAGAAAACTATGCTGCAGTATTCATTGTTTATCAAATGCCACTCAGCCAGTGGCATTAACAAACCCAAATATTTATTTGATGCAAGATTAAAAAATGATATTGCAGAAATATGTGACTAGTTTCAGTAAAGACTCCTATATCTCTGTAGGGGTAAAAAGTTAAGATGTGCTGAAACAGTAATGAGCAGCACTGTGCAGTGTAACCAGGGAGACATCAGGCATTGCCTCCTTCATAGAAAAGAGGTTCTTGTTCATGATCTCTTACTGAAGGGCATTGCAGGAATGACCTGCATGTGTTTATAAGAACTGCTGCTTTCTCCAATTGCCTTCTCTTCTCCCCCCACTCCTTTCAAAAAAAAAAAAAAAAAAAAAAACCCAACAAAAAAACCAACCCAATCCTTGATGCATGTCCTTTTGTTGTCACTCTTCAGATGTAGCTTTTCTGTGATGGATTATACCTGTACATTACAATTTATATCCACCTAGTTGCAGCACTTTCACAGGCAGGAATGGGAGCTTATCCATATGATTATCTGATTTAAGCATCGTATATGTTTTTTGATTAACAGCAATTTGTTTTTAGGGTAGTGCTGTGGGCTATGATATCAAAATGAATGAGAACCTGAAAGGTGGATTATCACAATATTAACCATTTAGCAAAAAATAGTTGTCATATGGTGACAAGGACATTGTGGATGTATTTGATATACTGTCTTTTCTCCCTAGCTCTAGAAGTGGATTTAGCAAACATTGGCTTTTTAGGATTTTTGTGTGTGTGCAGTAAGAACAGAATTGGAATCTCATTTCCTCCATGACTGCACACTATAAGTAATAAGCAGGTATTACCTGTTCATTTGCATTTTGTGTGTGTTTGGTTTTTGGGGTTTTTTGTTTGTTTTAACATGCTTGTCTAAATACAGTGTTTGTAACAATAAATCTCATATTAGCTGTAGGTTAATGTAATGTGAAAGATGTGCTGGGCAAACATCCCTTAGCCAGTCTGTCTGGAAACAGCTATGATCTGTGAAATGTTATCTTGGCTAGTTTACATCATTCCCCAGTGAGTCAGTTTGAGCTCTGTTCTTTTATTGGAGTATTATTTTTTGGAAGGTAATTCTCAATACATTTGTATTCAGGAGGCAATGGACAGTAGGTAATTTAACACCTGCTATCTACCCTCTCTAGGAAAAAATGGCCTTCTCCTACTGGGATTTATAGTTACTTCGTATTTCAATGGCAGAGAATTCAAATCCTGATTAGTTTGCTGTGCTGTGAGAAGAGTTGTGGTATGTGCCTTCTTTCCCACTGCCTTCTAGTCTGCTTTTAAACAAACACTGGTTCTCTTATTCCAAAATGGAGAAAAGCTAAAACTGGGGTGGGGTTAACAATTGTTTCATCCCACTAAGGTCTTTTTCCTCTCTAAAATAGGAAAAGGTGGGAGTGTGGGTAAGAAAACTAAGGAAAAGTTAACCCTGGTCCTACCTTATTTGCTGTGAATATTTGTAGCCTTATTGTCTTAGTCATTGCATTGTGTTCTATTGATTTTTGAGAAGGAAGAATCTGCATAGATGTGAGGCAAAACTGAGGTCTAAAGCTGTAATCCCCAGAGGTAAGGACTGTATATTTGTGTCCAAATAGTTCCTGTTGGGATGTCTGACTTAAGGTCATTTGCACACCCCTTTAGCTCTGTTACAACTTCCAGTTCTGGTTTCATTCAAAAAGTGCAGAGAAAATGGGAAATGGGAGGGGAGAAGGAGATACTGGTATAGCTCTTGTATCTTTCATATCTCTCATTTGAAACAAGGTAGTATAGTGTTTGTGACTGATTGATTGATTTTTTTTTTTTTTTTTTTTTTTTTGAGAACCTAGTCTGTAGAGAGTATGTGCTACATCCACCCTACTGCAAAAGCCCAGTGTTTGGGAGATAATTTGTATCAGCAGTGGTTGCTCTAATGTTAATTAATAGGAATAAGCTAAACTCTACCATATCGTTGTAAAATAAGAAAACTGCCTTTTGGTTAAAAAAGTAATCAGCATTGCCTGGTAGATAATAGACAATTGTCGCCTTCTCACAGAAAAGCTCTGCATAGAGATGTTCACTCCAGCTGGCTGAGAGACCCTTAAACTAGATTGAGTATTCTCTGGTATCTCAGCCCACATGATCAACCAACCTAGTGTTGATTTCAATGTCTTGCTTAATAGGTTAAAAGTACTCAATATTAAGATGAGTTTTATCTCTTCAGAGAATGTTTGGAGGGGAGGGGTACATCTCTTCCCTCCTTCCCCAGGAGACTGTGATTATTTACAGTGTTTATCAGTTTTTCAAAGCTGTGTAGATGGAGTATGTTATAACAAACCCTCCCTCTTCTGCTTGTGCATCCTATTTCCTTTTTTAGTCTGTTGGACAGAGGAAACTCTCCCTGTGCTCTTTTTAGCATTAGAGGAAAAGCAGCCTTTGCAATCTTACACTAGATTTCCATCCATCTCCCTAGCCTGTGACTGGGCTGAACTAAGAATGGAAAGCCCATGCCCCTGATTCAACAGGGACATCTTTTAGATGCAAATGACAGAGAGTGTGCAAATAGAGACTTGAAAGAGCTGTACCAGAAACACTTTGGAAAGGCAGAGAAGGATGCTTATTCAGATCAGGCTTTCTGCTTGAAAAGTACCAGAGAGTAGGAGTTAGTCGAAGAGCATGCTCAGTGTGAGAGAGGGTTGATAGCTGCCTAAGGAGAAGCAGTCTCACAGAGTGCCTGGGTCGAATACTGTACAGGAAGATTGCTAGTGTTCAGGTGTTTCACACAGAAGCTGTAGATAGCCTTGGAGACTGTGGAGAATAGCTACTTCTGCAGGAGAAAACCTGTAGCCTCACAGAAGCAGGAGGATGGAGCAGCTGAGGTGGTTGGGCTGAGCTGTGGAGTCAGGTCGTGTATTGTTGGCAGGTCTAGTGGACAAGAAGAGTTTAAAAGACCCTGCAGAAAGCTGCATCTCGGAGAGATTGTGCAGCTGGCCCATGAGTATACTAGAAAAGTTCGATTTGGATGCTGGAGTACCCCATCCCTTTTAGCTGTATTCCTTTGGTAAGGTTGGCCATGTCAGGGAGCTAGTGTTACTTCCGTCCAGATGAAGGCTTTTCCAAAACTAGAAAGGAGATTGTTTTGGGGGCATGTCAGTCTAGCACCTCTGCAGTGCACTAAAACACACCTCCAAAAGGTAAAAACAAACCAACAAGTAAACCCCAAACAAACAGATTCTTGGATGACATATAAAATAGAGCTCCAGCTCTGCTTTACCTTTACAGAACCAAGTACAATTTATGGCTGGTTAAGTAGAGGCTTTCTATTACCATCTGTTGAATCTTGCAATTTCTCTTCCCTCCTGCTCCAGCATCTGTGAGTCTCAGTAGCAGAATCGTTGCTTGGAAACTCAATTGTCTTTTTGCATTTACTGGTAGAAGAGAGTGCTCAATTTCAGTAACTTGATTATCATGGCTTCTGCATAGATCTAAAACTCCTTAGCAAAGGCAGTTTCTTAAGCGACAGGATAAATGCTGTGGATAAACATAAGAAGTGTTTAACCCTGTTTTCAGCAGTGGTGGAGTTGTTCTGATGTGAACATTTGTTGGTGTCATAAATGAGGCATAAAATAAGTTGCATGGAAACAAACCTATTGTATATGTCCCAGCATCCATGTGCCATTTCTACTTTTTTTTTTTTTTTTTTTCCAGTGGAGTAGAAAGCCACCTATGAGTATTGAGGTTGCTATCGTCTGACTGTGGGTCAATTTGGGTTGTTTGTTTTTCTTAAATTTTTTGTTTATTAAAATTTAGTTCTGCAGTGTACCCTGACATTTTATTTTGTGTCTTCTGGAGAAGTCAAACTTCTAATACCTCAACTTGCGGTAAAGATTCAGTCACAACATGTTTTTTTTGGTGTTGGAACAGTGTATTGAATCTTTTTGTACAGGTAGATTATTTGGAGTTAAGTTTGTCTGAAAGAAAAGTGTGTTTTATGGCTCGTATCTAATTTCTTGGTTCAAACTGCTTAGGAAACAGACACTCCCTTCTATTCCTTGAGATTCATATTCCTAAATCAAAAAACTGATGTCAGGAGGCTCAGTCTATGCTAGATTCACAAATAGTATGTTTAATGCTGACAACTGCTGTTTTCCCCCCTACAAGTTAATTTAAATTCATGTGTGCCTTACTGAGTGTTTACCTTAAAGGACTCCTACGGTACAAGAATGATTTTGAGTTGAGGAGAGTTTAGGAAGCAGTCTTAATATCAGGAAGCCTGACACTCACCCACCTTTTTAGTTTTTAAGTCGGTCACTTGGACCTCATCTCTTATTTTTTGGGGGAGCAGGTTGAGAGAAGACATTCTGAATTGCTTTATAGCACTCTTGGTCAAATTAATCTTCTGTCTTCTGTTTGAATCTGTTCTTTCTCCAGGATCCTTGTTTCTCTGTTCCCCTCTGCCCTTCAGGAACTTCTTTGAGGAGTGTATTATTATGGATAGATAGTCACAGTTTTCCAAGAAGATTTTTTTGTGGGGATTTTTGGTCTGATGGAACACTTCTTGAGTTTGGTTTCTTTGGGACTATTCATTTTGAGGGTTTGGTTTGAAGGCAGGGAGAAGGAAACAGTGATCATTGCCTTGTTTTCTGGATTGTTTTTTTTTTTGCCCTATCTGTTGCTTGAAGTAACATGAATTTCACAAACCTTGCGGAATCAATACTTAAACTGCATACTAGTGTGTTTTGGAGAACTACAGAGAAGATAGGTGGATGGAGAACATGGAGTGACTCTGCCTTTATTCATAGTGTGGTTTGAGGGGTTAAAAATAGCAGAGCTACAGTTGCCATCTGCAGTTATGCTCAGGAAAGCCAGCATCTGAAGGTGGCTCTACCAACACAAAGAAAGCTTGAGAGGGCTTTTGTTTTTATTGCCATGTGAGTCTAAGTATTGGATCCTATGTTGTGTGCTCTAAAGTCATAGCAACGAGTTCCAGGAGGTATCACAAGGACTGAAAACTGAGCTAAATGCCAGAATAGGCTATATGAAGTGTTAGATCAATACTTGAAATTGGCACATGTAATGACAGCTTTGAAGTTGATGCGCATGTAAGCATGATTGATAATTGCATTGAGAGCCTCTTAAGAGAAGTTTGGGGATTCATTTTGTTTAAAATGGAAAGAAAGAGTATCTGTACAACACTATGTACTACACTTTTTGCTGAAGTGTTACAAATGAAGGCTTCAAAGAATATCGAAGTGCTTTACGCTGTTTGTTATCCTGAAGGGTGGTATTAAAATATACATTCTAGGTTACAGAGCTTGTGGGATGAGCTTTCCCTTAGGATGGAGAGGGATGGTAGCCTTTGTGGTCCGGCTAGTGCTTGGATTCTTTTTTTTTCTTCCCTATCTGTGAGGAGATTTTAATTAGCAATTATATATATCCGGACTTAATAAACATCTGTTTAATGTGACGTGAATACAGGAATTCACACATTGGTGGTGCATACTTCTTTTAAAGGCCAGGTATGCACTATCAAGCGACACGACTTGATCAGTATTTCCATGTCATACCTCTTCTAAAGTTCAGTAGCTTTGACTTTATTCTGTGGACCATACAGGGGTCTGAAAGTATGGGAGGATAGCAGGGTACTAAATTACCCCTGTTATTCTAGTGTAGTCAGAAGGTTAGGCTGTTTGCACTCCTGAGAAAGGGATTTGGCAGTGAACTGGGGTTATAAAAAGTAAAAGGAGAACAATGTGCTGCTTTGATACTTTGCCATAAAGGGCTATTCTTGTTTTCTCACAGAATATGACACCGGAAAAAGACTTATAGCTTCCCCAGTTAGGGTCACCACCTAGTTGAGGGCTAGGTTATTGTGTTCCGTTTGCTGCTTGGATGTTTTCAGCCAAGAAGCAATCCACTTCCTTTTTTCTTTTCAGGATTGAGGGATCTTCGATATTGGACTCTTAGGCTCTTTTAGTGCCATCTGAAGTTATTTATTGTCAGGTAGGAGGTAGGACAACAGTTGTTCCTGCAGAAGACTCTCACTAGACTTTGTTCTTAAAATTGACCTGCTAGAAAAGATTTTGTAAAAGACATGTGTTCCGAAACACTTTTCTTTGTGGAAACTGTTGTTCTAACTTCCCATTGATCATTTTGAAATTAATTCTTATGATTTAGTGTTGTGTTTGTTGCCTATAGATCTTTTGTTCTATTAAAAATCACTGAAGTAGTGGTCCAAAAGTTTGCTTTGGCATAACATATAAATGAAGACCACCCAGCATCTTCTGAACCAGTTATTGCTGGAGACATTAATTCAGACATGGTTTTAACTACACCTGTTGTTTGGATCTGCTAATTCAGGTGTGGTTTTAATGATGCCAGTTGTTTGGCTCTGCTTAGCAGTCTGACATCTTAATGTCTGAGTATGTAGCTATGCTGGAATTGTCCTACAAGAGGTTAACTGGAAATAAGAGAGCTGCTTTTGGCATGAAAGAGAGGCTGCAAAGAGATGGGGTTCAAAGCAAAACTGTGACTTGCTAAGAAGTGCAAGCAGCAAACTGTGAAGTATATTAATTAAGTGTTGTAGTGAGCAGGTGGGGGAGACTACATGTAACAAAACAGGGAGATGTTTAGGGTTTAAAAAAAATCTAAACAAAACCTTAGGAAACAAATTAGTTGCTGTTTTCATCTTTGTTCCCTTGCTGGGTTGTAATGAAATTTAAAATAAAAAATAATAATAATAGAAAATTTTCTTTCACTCCAATTCAGAGGGCTTTTAGGCTCGTCTGGAGTTTCCCAAACCTGAGGCAGCTCTAGACTTCTGTCGTTGGCATAAGATGGGGAATGACAGTGCCACTGGCCAGGGCAGAAGGGTCATACTTTGAAGCGTGTCTGAGACAGCGTAAGGGCAGATGTAACTCTGTACTAGTATCTTTAATGGTAAAAAATGGGGGTTCTTGAAAACATGATGTTTTCCATGATCTGTAAGTATTTCCAGATACTAGACTTGAAATGTTGTAATGTTAGGAGTTAACAAAAGCCTTTGGATGTCACATGAGGAGGATTGCATTTTTTTTCTACCTTGTTATACTGTACATTCATGTCTAGAGAATTTGTATTTAAATCATTGACCTTTCTTAGGAAGCCTTGAAAGATCCTGTGGCACGTTACATGGGAGTAATGTGACTGATGTGAGGGGGGTTGGCCTTTGCTAATTGAATCTGAATTGGCTTGTTCTGTGATGCACTTTCCAAAAAGTCTTTTACAAACTTCCTGGTAGCAGAGAATAGGCTTTTTGTTCTTCTTTTCTTTTTTCCATGCTATTAGTAGATTCTGGGGTAAGAACTCTTATTTTCTACTTTCTGGAACAGAATCTGTGGCTGCTAACACAATACAAGTATTTTAAAGATGGCAAATAGGGAGGCACATGCTATACTCATAGGATATTTTCCTCTTCTTTCTTTCTGGCTTTATTTTGACATCTTTTGAAGATGAAGTTCTCTGCCAATAAGATTGCTTTAGCTTTGAAGGAAATCATACTGTTTGAGAACTGGCTTAAAGAATACCTTGTTCTACCCAGCACAAAAATAATAGTATTCTACTCAAAATCAACTGAGTGTGGAAATGATTTGCCCGTATAAAATTCGTATGAATGTTTCTTTAGGAAATACTTTTCTTCACTTTTCAAAGAGCAGCAATGAATATATAACAGGGGATCTGCTGAAAGATGTTCTGCATTTTACCTTTCTCTGCTGAAACATTTCTCCAGTTTGCTAAGGAGGTGGATTTTTTTTATTTATTTTTTTTTTTATTTTTTTTTTTTAGTGACATTGTGTATTAAATTAACCACGGAAGATACCGAAGAAGAATTTCCACAATCCTGGATCCCAATGTCACTTTTGTACCACTCCAATTGTTTGAGATTCTAGTTCTAGGGAGCAGAAAGAAAATTGGTTGCTTTGGAAAAAGTTGTTTCAAAGTATAATTGGACAGAGATAACGGCCTTGCATGCCTTTTCCAGCTTCTAGGGTAACTTTTTTAGGCATACCATGACTCACAATATTGAACTAAGAAAAGCTGTTGTTCCGTTTAGGCCTCAGTTTTGTGTTTTCTTCAGTGAAGATGATGATTAGGCTGCTTCTGGTTAGAAGTGAAAAAGTAAAGGCCTTTTGTAAGGGGAAAAAATTCTTATTCCATATCTCAGAAAATGGTCTTTCTTCTGTGTAATAACCGCCAAGTATGTATATTCTACAAAGGAACCCCACATGAAGAAGAAAACCTCAGAATTAACCAGGTAATTCTGTTAACCTGATAGAAATAGTTTACTGTTTCTTGGGTCCAGGATATAGCTTGGGCTTCATCTTGTTCCTCAGTTTTATCATGTAGCTTGGGCTGTCTGAATAAATTTTGTGTATACTAGAGGCAAAATCTGTTTATTTTCTTAGTATGAGGTAAACAAGGCTTCCTATAAATTCATTCTAGGAGTAGGGATGCTCAGAAGCATGACATGAGGAAGCTTCTTTCAGGGAACTTGGTAGAAGTACTGAGACTACTTCTTCCTAGCATAATCATGCTCCAAGATTACATCTAAAACAGCAAGAGAGCTTAACAAGACAGTATCTCCTCAAAGAATGGATGTAACTTCTCTAGTAAAATGAGCATTTTTAACAGCACCACCTGGTGACTTTTGTAGAAATATTTCCTTATTAAATTATAACTGATGAACCTGCCTCTTTGGGATAGGTGGCATAGCTAATTCTCTGTCATATGTTTGTTTGCAGTTTTCTTGCTTGTGTGTGACTGGTCATTGATTTCTGTTTCTTTGGGTAGGGTGATCGTAAATTCTTGCCAGTCTGAGACTTTCCACAAAGCCACTTGCTACTGTGAACTTTTACAGCAATTAAAACCAGTTGTTAGCTAAAGATAGTTAAGGTAATTTCAAATTGTTTGAGGAAGGAGAGATCACCTCAGCCTTCACAAAAGGTAGAGAAGACCAGTTATCTCTAAGGTAAAGTTAAGTACTATGTGCTAACTGGCAATTTATTAACTCTAGAGGTTAGATTTTGTTTTCTTTTGTCCCCTCCCTGCCCCCCTACCTTCTTTTGTGGCATGGCTGTAGTTGTTACTTTTGCCTTTAATAACCTGTTCGCAATGAAGTGGAAGCTGACTTTAGTGCAAGCTCAGATATTGCATAGCTATAAGATGCACTTCTGATATAGTATGATTCTAATAAAATATTTCAGGCTTATGAAAATATGAAATAAAATATTTCAGGCAACATGTTTGTAATTTTTATCACATCCCCCATGGAGTCACTTTATGAGCTTTGATCTAACACCAGCTGCAGATCGAAACTGGAGCCTTAATAGCAAGTTGAACCTGGCATGCTGGCTGGTTATCTAGAATATCATTTTACTACAAGGACCCATAACCACAAAGAAGAAAGCTGAGGTTTCTTGGAAATATTCTAAAGACAGCAGTGAATGAAGAGTAAGGTTTCTTTTCCTGGTAAGCTTTTCTTCTGTTGCCCTGAAGAAACGTGGAAAGGACATGTGCTATCTGGCTTGGCAGGGATGACCAGGCCCCAGTGAACTTGCATCACTGTAGATAAGCCAAGGGAGAAACAGTTCATTGACATTTTGTTCATTACTAATGAAGCAAGGGATTTACAGAGCAGCTGCATAAGAACTGCAAACTGCTGCAGTTCTGTTGCAGCAGCAGTTTCCCAAGAGACTAACTGAAAGAGGCAATGCTTCGGACTATAGTTATTTAAAAGGCTGTAGTTCCTGGTACTTGTTTGGTGGAATTGACCATAATAAAGATGATATGAAAAGACAACAAAACAGTCTTGCAGCTACTTTAAAGATGGTTTTGAACTCTTTTGATTGAAACAGAGTAATCTGGGTAAACAACCTCTGAGATCTAAGATTTAACATGCCCTTAAAGTAATCATATGGTAGCCTGTACTAGAGGATCGATCCCATGTAAGAGATAAAAGACTTCCCTCTCTTTAGAAGGTAAGCCTGCTCTTGGTTTGGAGGACTGATTTAGTATTGTACTAGAAGAAGAGAAGATTGGAGGAGGTTATGCAAATGGCTCTGGCTTTACGTATGCTTAACTGAGATGTGTTAGGAAATTGGCACTAATAATGCAATATACAAGTTGTGTGGCATGGGTATTTTTTTTGTTGGGCTTTTTTTTCTCTTTGCCAACATGCATATCGGCATGGGATTTTTTTTTTTTTTTTTTAGTCTTCAGAGGAGGAGATGCTTATAGGTGGCACTTAAGTTGTTCCTAACTCTAGCAAGGAACAATCAGCTTGAATTTCTACTCCTAAGTGCAAGGAGTTAGTAACTGTGCATGACTAATTTCATGGTCAGCTTGTTGCTTAATTTCAGTTTGTTCTTGTTTTATTACTGTGGAAAGGATGAAAGTTGGCATATAAAATAGACAAAAAAGTAGGGGTCAGAACAAGTGTGCCCCGCCTGTGCCCTTAACACATGGAAGTCCCTCTGGGAGTCCTGTAAATGAAAAATACTAATTGGGTATGCAACAGCATCCAAAATTCTGGGGAGAAATACCTTTGGGCATACCTCTGGCTGCTTACTCCTAGATTTCTTCATGCTCCTGGTTTGAGTTGCAATATTCCATTCTAATTCAGTTTTTAAACTACGTATGTTGAGCTGTGAGCTGGTACAGTGCTTGGACAGACATTTAGTAATAAGTGCTCCTTGCTTCCAGTAGAAACATGAGTGGACATGCAAAGCAGTAGTATAGATGAACAGATTTTCTTCAGGGGTGTCTAGAAGTGTGTGGGAATTTCCTCCTTTCTGCTCACTACAAAAAGATGCAAATTGCTTTCCCTCTCCCAGGCTGCATGCTGGATAATATCCTGAAAACTGAGTTTAAATGTAAAATTTGTGGAATCTCTTGCAATTTATTTTGACATAAAGTTGATGAAGCTAGCTAGAAAGAAACTTCTTTCAGAATTTAGCTTGTACAGTGAAATCCCCCAGCAGCATTACTATGATGCAGTGCACATGGCATTCATGTTGCTGTTCTTCGGTAATCTTCCATCTAGATACAGCAGGCACTGGTGGAGCATTTTAGTCCCTGGCTTTTCTGAAAGAGCGACAATGACTTTTGCAGACAGGGGGTGGCACTGTTGCACTGTAGCGCCTCAGCCATCCACCCAAAATGTCTCTATTTATAAAAAGGGCTTGGTATCTACCAGGAAGGGAGCAAATGAACCAGATGCCTTACTGCAAGGTTTTCTTGAAATAGTTCTGCATGAAACATCGAATTTGGGTTACCAGGAATTTTATATTTTGATAAACCCCCCAAAAGAATGTGTTAGCATGCATCTAAATTGGATGTTAGTAGTAGACACAATTTAAGGCACCGTTATTCATTTTAGATTTAAAATGAAACACCTGTGTGAAGCTCTAAGAAATCATTAATAATACAACTAACTCTCAGCACTGTGGCAGTAATAATTTCAATAAGAATTCAACCAGCAAGCACTTAAAGAAATTGCTTTCTACCTTTCTTTTATTCCAGAAAATGCAAACTTCCTTTCCCCAAAGCCTTAATACATTGTTGTCTTCTGCATTTCAGTCAGAAATTCTCTAGGGCAAGTGGCCAGTTCTGAAAGGGTGCCTGGTCCACCTGTGGGGTGAGTGTGGAAGCAGCATTCAGCTTGATCGTTTTGGCTTGCTGCAGTCATAGGAACATGGCAGGTGGGCCAAAATTATTTCTTTTGAAGGATGGGCTTTTGCCATGTAAGGCAGTATAGATCTTGATCAGCACCTTCAGCTTTAGCTGCTAGTTGCATGCAGTCAGAGCTGTTGCTTGAGCATTGACATCAGCACATGGCAGTGAGCTCTGCTTCAGTCATTCGATGATTCTCAGATGGAGTTCCATCTGGGATGTGTTGTTAACAACCTCAGTTTTGAGGTGATGAAAGTATAGGTAATGATGGGAAAGTCTGCATTCAAAATACAGATGGTAGGAAAAGCTGACCAGGCTGTTGCTGAAATGCGACGGCTTAAATTAACTCACTGATTCAGTCCCTTTACTTGGAGTACAGCTACCTCTGGCTTTCTTACACCAGTCCACTGTGACTCACTTATTTTTACTTGAAAGGTGGCTGTCTCATTTTCACCTGTATCTCTATTTCAGCAAGGCATGGACACTAGTCTTTGACTAAACTGTGCAAGTCTGATGAGGTAAAGCTGTAAAGCTGACATGAGCCAGGACACAAAATATGCTGGCATTTGTATTTCCTGCCTAAGCCCTGTGTCACTGACCAGCCACTTCAAACTGGTGGTGTGAAACCTCTAGTGGAGAAAAAAAACCTGTGTCCATGACTATCAGCAGAAACATCTGAAGTGAAAAGAACGAAACCTCTCAAAAGAAAGTTAAACTTCACGGAAGACTGTCTTTCTCTCTCCTTTTTTTTCCCCTCTCTGAAAATGCATGACTGAGTCAACCAAAACAATCTGTGTGATATGACTTCATATAGGTTTTTTTTTTTTTTGGGGGGGGGGGGAAGATACAGATTATTTTGGTCAGACTATTTCATTTGTCACTGCACCTAAAAAAAAGAAAGAAGAAGTTTCAACATGACATTTGGTTTCAAAACAAAATATAAAATGTTCACTATGCTTAGTTCTGGGACAAAAAAAAAAATGTTCAACTTGAACTCACCTCTCCCCATCCCCATCCTTCCTGCCAGCTGTGGGAAGAACTGAGAGAGTGAGCAGCTTTACTGGAGCTTGATTTCTCATTTGAAGGGGAGGCCCTATTGCTGCCTGCTGAGGTGTGTATGTGACTCAACTCTGAGGCCTTCCTACTCTAAAGAGGTCAATCTATTTTCTGCACAAGATAAATCAGATTAGAGATAACCTGTATGCTTGTGTGACAGTATCAAAGGCTGCCAATCAAGATAATAATAGCAGCATTATTACAAGGTGTCTGATTCTCATCCATCACTAAAAAGAGATAATTAATTAAGAAGTCCTTTGACTTATTCTAAGTCCATATCTAGATTATAAGGGTCAAGTGCAAGTATAGCATATATATGCTAAAAGCAGTCTCACCGTCTGCCTTAGAAAGAGGAGATGAAATGTTGTTATTTTATGATACTCTGGTGATGACTTCTGAAGTATGCTTCTTTCAAAACTATATTAAACCTGTCTTTCCTGAATTGCTAATGATCATTCCTGGTCAGGAGTTTGATAGCTGTCCCTAGTAGTCCTTTAGAAAAAGATTACATAGGTCTAGCGGAAAAGGTGCTAAACTTTTTTTTTTTTTTTTTTTGTAAAAATTCCCACCATATCCATTCCCCCCCCTAAAACACTGCTTGAATGTTAGTGAGACAGTAACTAGCTGGAACAGGAAGGCCAGCAAAGTAGCCAGGGAGCTGCTTCAGAAGATTTCTCGTAGGATCATAGAATAGTTTGGGCTGGAAGAGACCTTTAAAGGTCATCTAGTCCAACACCCCTGCAGTGAGCAGGGACATCTTTTGCTAGAGCAGGTTTCTCAGAGCCCCGTCCAACCTGGCCTTGAATGTTTCCAGGGAGGCGGCATCTGCTACCTCCTGGGCAGCCTGTTCCAGTGTTTCACCACCCTGGTCATAAAAAATTTCTTCCTTATATCTAGTTTAAATCTGCCCTTTTTTAGTTTAAAACCATTACCCCTTGTCCTATCACAACAGGCCCTGCTAAAAAGATTGCCCTCATCTTTCTTATAAGCCCCCTTTAAGCACTGGAAGGCCACTATAAGGTCTCCCTGGAGCCTTCTCTTCCCCAGGCTGAAGAACCCCAACTCTCTCAGCCTGTGCTCACAGGGGAGGTGCTCCAGTCCCCTGATCATCTTAGTGGCCCTCCTCTGGACCCGCTTGAGCAGATCCATGTCTTTCTTGTGCTGAGAACTCCGGAGGCGGACACAGCACTTCAGGTGGGGGTCTCACCAGAGCGAAGTAGAGAGGGAGAATCCCCTCCCTCGACCTGATGGCCACACTTCTTTTGATGCAGACCAGAATACAGTTGAATTTCTAGGATGCAGGCGCACATTGCTGGCTCATGGTCAGCTTTTTTTGTCCACCAGCAGCCCCAAGTCCTTCTCAGCAGGTCTCCTCTTGATCCCTTCGTGCCCCAGCCTGTATTTATACAAGGGATTGCCCCAACCCAGGTGCAGTACCTTGCACTTGGCCTTGTTGAACCTCATGAGGTTCACACGGGCCCACTTCTCAAGCTTGTCCATGTCCCTCTGGATGGCAACTCATCCCTCAGGTGTGTCAACCACACCACTCAGCTTGGTGTTGTCTGCAAACTTGTTGAGGGTGCACTCAATCCCACCGTCTATGTTGTTGATGAAGATGTTAAGCAGCACTGGTCCCAGTACAGACCCTTGAGGGACACCACTTGTCACTGATCTTCATCTGGACATCAAGCTGTTGACCACTGCCCTCTGGATGTGACCATCCAACCAATTCCTCATCCAGAGAACAGTCTACCCATAAAATCCATAGCTCTCCAATTTAGAGAGAAGGATATTGTGGGGGACATGTCAAAGGCCTTACAGAAGTCCAGATAGATGACATCTGTGGCTCTTCCTTTGTCCACTGATGTAGTCACTTCATCATAGAAGGCCAGTAGGTTGGTCAGGCAGGCCTTGCCCTTGGTGAAGCCATGCTGGCTGTCCCAAATCACCTCCCTGTCCTCTATGTGCCTTAGCACAGCTTCTAGGATGATCTGTTCCATAATCTTCCCAGGCAAAGAGGGGAAGCTGGCAGGTCAGTCGTTCCCAGGGTCCTCCTTTCCACCCTTTTTAAAAATGGGTGCAAAGTTCCCCTTTTTCCAGTCACCAGGGACTTCGCCTGACTGCCATGACTTTTCAAATATCGTGGAGAGCGGCTTGGCCACTACATCAGCCAATTCCCTCAGCACTCTGGGATGCATCTTGTCAGGTCCCGTAGACTTAAGTTTGTTCAGTTTCCTCTGGTGGTCATGAACTTGAGCTTCTCTTACAGTAGGAGGGACTTTGGTGCCCCAGTTCCCATCTTGCGGCCCATCCACTTGAGAGGTGTGGAAAGAGAGGTTGCCAGTGGAGACTGATGCTAAAAAGTTTAGTACCTCAGCCTTCTCCTTGTCTGTTGCCTTAGCCTTCTCCTTAACCAGTTTGCCAGTCTTGCTTATCAGGGGGGTACGCTTTCTTTAATCAGGCATGTCCTCTTCTAGTTGACATGCCTGTAGGAGCCCTTCTTGTTATTCTTTGCATCCCTTGCCAAGTTCAACTCCAGCTGCACCTTGGCCTTCCAGACCCCATCCCTCCAAATCCAGGCAGCATCCCTACGCTCTTCCCAGGATACCTGTCCCTGCTTCCACTGCCTGGGCATTTCCTTCTTGCCCTTTAGTCTGCCCAGCAGGTCTTGACTCAGCCATGCTGGTCTCTTGCCAGTCTCATCTACCTTCTGGCCATGCAGTGCCACCACAGTCACATTCATGTGGTAGCCTGGAAACAGCATGAATAGAAATACATTAAAAATGTCCCAGCTTTGATTCATTCAGAGGCTTCCATAGTAAAGGTAATATTTTTTCAGGTCTGTTTTGGACCGAGTCCTTTTCATTCTGCTTGTTGTTTTGGTTTGGTTTTTGAACTTAGAAGAATGTTCCTCAAAAAAATATGCTGGAGCAAAGTGAATTTTTCACCTTTAAGTTTCATATGATGTGAGTTTGTATGTGTATTTATGTGATGACTCCTTCCTGGGAATTAGGAATGGACAAAGCGAACCTTTAAAGATAGAAGCACTATTGGAAAATTATTTCACTTGAGGTAAATGGCTGTTCACTGATGATAGTTTAACTTCGAATAGGTAAAGCTAGACTGGAAAAAATCTTCAAAATTATATTGTAAACCTAATAACACTGCAGTAATATATGAATAAAGTGGAAGAATTTAGAGGACAAAATCATTAACTGTATTTGTAATGCCAGGCACTTTTTGATAGGTGTTAACGTGATTAAAAGTGGAGGTATCATTATTCCTGTTTCAGAAAGGGGAAATGAATGCAGAGATGCTGAATGACTTGTTCAAGTTCACTCACTGAATTCCTGTCAAGGCCAGCCCTCCTAATGATATTAGAACATAACATTAGCTCAGAGAGTTAAAGAAGAGCTAAACCTTCTCACTTAAAAAAAATTATTATCGTAACCTAGAAATTCGAACTTACCATATATGTTAGAAAGCATTCTGTGGAATGTCATGCAGAACTCCAAGTATTCTTCAAGTTAAGAGCAAGCCGAGGTTCTTGATCATGGTGTTCCTCCTGCATGCTTTTTAATTTTTTAATTTATTTTTTTTTTTCCCTGACAACACTGAAATGTACCTAGGACATCCTCTCTGAGCCCCAAGTGTCTTTAGCAAAGTTCTGCCTACCAGTCACAGTGAAGAATGTCCATGTGAAACTAATCTAGGCTATGTGGCACTTGTGCATTTAGTGCTGCTGAAATTGGGCTGTGAGTCAAAATGTTGATGACCTACCATGCACTGAAGTGAGGTTGATGACATGTAAAGTGGTGAAATGTTTATTTCCAATACTTAGCTGATGATGCATTATTTATTTTAAGACTATTGGACTGCCTAGTTGTCATAAGGTTTTGAAAGGCAGTTATGAATTGTACATCTGCCACAGCTAAAGATGAATCTGAACTCTGGAGGCAAATACTGCTGGATTCCAGTTGCTCAATATCTAAACTTGTTTCTGGATTGCCATAGCTTAGACATATATGTAATTACATGGAGGCATGTATCTAATTACACAGAATATTCCATTACAAAGCATCCTGGGTTGGACTTCAAGATGTAAACTCTTAAAAACATCTATTTGGATAGGGGTTTTGGACACAGACCTCATAAAGTCACTTTTGGAAGGTTAACTCTGACTTATTTATTCCTTTACAGAGGGGAGTATTCACACCAACAAGATTAGGTTTTGGCTTTATGGATAATTATTCAGAATTTTGCTTCCCAACATCCTTGTGTTAGTATCGCCTCATCCATTTAAACTACAGGCCTGAAATAGTAACATTTTTTCCTCCTCTGGAGGCAGATTCCTTTACATTACATCTCATTTCTACGCAGGAAAACAAAGAACACTTTCTTGAAAGACATTAGGTTTTTAAGCTTTGGGTCTGTGACTACGAAACCTACCTTTTTGTAGTTTCTCTAGGACTCTACAGATACTTTAGTGCAGAACTGATATTTCCCTGGGGAATGCAAGACTTCCCTGAGGGGCTTTCCTGGGGAAATCCATGCTAGCTTTCTGCCTCGTAGGTAGTCCAGCACATGGGGTGGGTAAAGTCATGCCTTTCTTTAAGTCAAGATTTTGTACACATGTCAGAAACCTGAAGATAGTTTTTGAGTTTTTAAATTACATTCATTGAATAGCAGAGTTTAAACTGTGCTTGCTAAAGAGTTCGAGAAAAGGCATGTGACAATCTACTGGCCCTGAGTGCATAAGGAACAGAGATATTTTTGTGTATGCTTTATGACTAGGAATAGTTATTTGACAATATAGCATACTATATATATATAATACAGATCTATATTCTAAAAGAAAAATGTTACTATTAGGAAACCACCAATCAGTTGCCCTCTTTTTTTTAATTAGGTAATTGTCTTCTGAAGATTTTTTTTTTTTCTCTAGCTGTATAATATGAAATTGGGGAATGAATTTAGAAATTCTTTGATGTGCCTTGTGAACTGTTTCACAGTGGAGTCTAGTGTGGCCAAACACTGATGGACCATAAGCCTACTTACTCTGTCTAGGTCCAAGAGCCAGATAAGACGTTCTTTCTGTTCCCTAGGATCTGTTTTGACCACTGTTATGGAAATTGTGCTTCATAAACTGTTAAAGAATGTGTTGGTGCCCAAAGCACCTAACAGTATAAGGTATTTTACTTGTTAAACTATGTATCATAAATGAGAGATCTATTTTAAGGAACTGGTTGAGTGATCTTGTTTCCTTCTCCTAGTTAGTGACTTGATACGCCACATTGTCTGAAGGTATCAACAGAAACAAATGTCTCCCTATGCAACTGTGATTTAAACTTGTGAAAATAAAGTGTAAGTGATGGCCACATTAGTACTGGTTTTCGTTAAGACTTTTTTTGTAGAACTGTTACAACTTGCAAATAAATAAGGGCTTTCTTTAAGTCACTTTACTATGATCACTCATATTTGGAAAATAAGATAAGCATTTTTCACTTCTTAGGGTTGGTAGTAAGTGCTTTAATTATCTTTTCATTCACCTTAGAGTGTTTGATCCATGGTTAATATTGCTTACACTAAAAGAAGAAAAGGACTTGACTTCCGTATTAAAGATCATTGAGTCATAGAGGCCCATAATGAAACTGTCTTTGGGGATGATTAAAGATGCCAAGCAATATTGGCTGTCAGCACTACTTGGGCTGCTAGATCCGAGCAGCCTTTCTGTTTAGAGCAACTGATCAAAGAGAAAATTTACAGCAAAGTCACGTTTTTCAAGCCGAGAAGTCCAAAGGGATGGCAGGTTCCAAAGTGTAACATGCAGGGGCTGGGGGAGAAGGATGTGTGGGAAGGAAGCGTGTTAACCAGATGGCTCAGCTTTACCGTTTTTGGGAGCCCTTGAAAGGAGTGAGGGAGAGATCGAGGCAGCGAGTTTCTGCCTGAGCTGAGTTTCAGCCAAAGGGAGCTCTGCATGTGCTCTTCACCTCACTGATTCAACTCGACAAGGCTCAAGGTATATATCCTGTAAATAATCTCCCTTGTACTTTACTTTTTCATCTTTCCAAGCATGCTACTGTTCAGTTGGGCACTGTATGGTACCAATGGGGCTCCTCTTTCTTTCTGGAAATGTACAAGCCCCTATATTTGCCTTTCCATTCAGATCCAATTTTTATAACTGTTTAATTACAGGGCTTCTGTTCATTAGAGGTTCCAGGCAATGGTAACCACTCAGTATTCGGCTCACTGACGTCTGTGTGCCCCTTGGTGACCTCTAGAACAATTTAATTAAAATGACCAAAAGTACCCTTAGAGACCTATCTCTCCAGGCTAAGCATGGATAGTGTCATCCTCTGGGGCTCCATTTAGGGAACTTTGTGACTTTTTAAAGATAAAGCTATGGGGACTCTAGGCTACTGCAAAAGCACAAAGCAAAATATAGGAATGAAAAAAATGTTGCATAATCTATAACATTGCTCTAACAAACATACCACTAGTTACTACTGAAATATGCTGTGGTAAATGGTATAAAATCAGCCTTTAATCTAAAAATGAGAGGAGGGGAAAAAAAAGAAAGAGATATTATTAGCAAGCATAAGCTGAATCATGACTCTATATTCTCCAAAGAGGTGAAAACAACATCTATTTGTGCTTCCACTTAAGGCAGATTTCAACATGAAGGTACATTGATTATTTATTTGCGGCATCTAGAGATAACCAAAAGTCATTTAAAAAAGTTTGAACAAACTTTAAGTAGTGGCATTTAAGTAAATTACAGGCAATGTTTTTCAATTTTTGTTTTAGAATTATTCGTGCCATCTGAAAGCATTTAGGTCCTCAGCTCAGCTCTTCTTGATATTATTCATTGCTCCTTGGCTTGTTACTGCATCACATTTCATAAACTAAGTGAGGTTGCTGTGATTTGTGCCAACATGGTTTGCTGAATTGCCCTGATCTCCTACTAAACTTGTCTGCCAGGTAACTAAACTTAATTAGGTATAGCTTACAGGGCTCTCTGAGTTTTGTAAGAATACCTCACTGACAGTGGGTTGCCTAGAAAAACAATATGGTTTCCTTCATAAGGCATCTGTAGCATGCAAATCGGAACTTCTTCATATCCACCCCAAAAGCTGCAGTCCGTTTGCACTTAGTCTTGTGGCCAAATTCCACTGTTTCCTGTAAGCTGTGTGTCTGCGAGAAAGGAGAACACCAGCTTGCTTTTTGGGTGCACGACTGAAAAGATTGATATTGGAAGTCGTTTGGGTGCTCTTTCATAAAACAGCTATTTCTTTTTTTAAATTTTTTTTTTTTGTTCTTGCTGGCCTTTCTCAGACTGACTGAGTCCAAGCTATAAGCAGCACATGCTACTCTTTGTGTATCAAAAATGCAAATAGAAAGGTATTGTCAAACCTTTTCAATTTTCCTCAAATACTTATGTCAACCTGTCTTAACACTGAGAGTTGTGTTAAGCTTAATACAGTGACCTCATTTTTGGTAGAAATGCAGTGTTTTCTACCATTTATCTAACCTCCGAGAGGAAAGTGAATCCTATATTCTGGGGTGGAAGGCATTATAATCCTGTTGGTTCAGATATCAGGCTACTTTGTTGTAGAGAAATAGCAAAGACGACAACTCCTGTCCCGGGCAGCTGATGGTTCCAGTTATCTGACAGGCTATGATAGAGGAACACAATGAAGAACTGTGGCAAGGCAGGGGTGGAAGACTAAGGCAACAGCAGAGACTGCAGTTGAGGTGAAAGCAGTTGAAAGTGGAAACAGAAATTGTATGTTGATATCCCTCAGAAACTGTCAAAGTATAAATTGGCCCTGACAGTGCTTAGCTATTTCTTCTTGTGTTTACCTGACCTATGAGCAGCTTAGTGTTTATGGTTCCTGTTGGAGTCAGTAGTCCTAATTAGACCTTTAGCCAGTGATACAAACCCCTCCAACTTTATGCTGATAGGAATACACAGTGACCCATTTAAAAAAAAAAAAATCAATCACAGTTTCATTAATTGTATTAAAACCAGCAGTTTATGCTCAAAGAGAAACTAAGCTCTGGATATCAGGCCATTTGATGACTTAATTAGGTACAGAAGTCAATGATAGTCAAACTTACTACAGCTGATACACTCCAGATGTAAAAAACAACATCAGTCTTCTTTGAGTGCTTTATTTTTCATGGTTAATACGTAAGAAAAATGTATCCTTTAGGTACTGACAAATTTAATGCAGATATATCTGGTTCTAACTCTGTGCTTTAAAGTTTTGTTATGGTGGTTTTTTTATGCCTCCATTTTTGTTTTATTTTTTAGAGAAAAAGAGTAGTTGCCATTCTGCCTGTAGTAGTTTTAGATCTCTCTGGCTTCTCTCACGAGACACCTTCTCTAATGGAGATCAAAGAACAAAATCACTTATCACATTTGTGGATCATTGCAATATGTAATTTTGCGTGTGTTATGCTATTTGAATGAATGATCAAAATCAATTACATGAAAGTGTAAATTGCTTTTTAAATAGATTAGAATAAGAAGACAGGCAATACACTGTTCAGGATATATATCCAACCTGCTTCTTGATGTTTAATGGCTCAAGTTCTCATAACCAAAGGCTTCAGTATTACATGTTGTAGCACTATCAGCACTGCTGAACTGTGGCTCCTGAAGTCAGAAATCCTACACATTAAAAAGAAACCAATAGATGGCATTTTATAAAGCCCATGTTTCATTGTTCTATAAATAGAGACTATCAAATGCAAAATGAGCACCCAGCAAGAATAATATTCCTTCTCTGTTAATGACTTTATTAATCATAAGTGAGCAACCAATACCTTTTTTGCCTCTTGCTGGTAATTCAGTTTGTAATATGCAGGTGTTATTACTGTAAGGCTATGCTCGTCTGTGAGTTAACGTTTCAAGTTAGACACCAAGAACACAAGTGGCACCCACTATTTTTTGTCTTCTGCTAATCATATTCTTATAATGTACATATACTGGCATTATGATTATATTGTAGTTTAGAATAAGGATGGATTTCAAATGGTTGGAAATCATATTTTCTTTTTCTAGAAGGGAGGGTGGTAACCGGCAATCAGGTTTAACGTAATTCTTAGTTGAAAGGAGGTGAAAGAAATTGCTTTAAAAATAATAATAACAGGTAGACAGAGATTGCCTATGGACAGTGTAACCAGCTGTGCAGGAGAAATGTCAAAAGCTGGTTACAGGAGCGTTTGAAATATAGAAAAATCAATCTAAAAGGGTGTTACATAAAACCCGTACATTTTATTATGTTGTTGCCTTAAGACCATTATCAGGTATCCTGTCATTATGAGATTCTTTCTGTTACAAAGTTACTCTGCCTTCTCTCATATAACTCCCTTAATGTTATTTATTGTCTTTTGTAGAAGGCAAGCAATGTGTTGCTTTTAGTCATGTAAGAAGTAATGAACTAAACCATCTTGTTAAAAGAAAATAGATCAGCGAATCAAAAGTGTGCTTTGGAACAGAGAAGGTATTAAAGAGAAAAGAACCCTTATTATTTGGTACATCTTGCTTTGTGCATTTGAAGTCCTGTCAGCTTATTCAAGTCTTTGTTGACACTACATCCATGTAAAGGTTTTGGTTTTGCATTAACAGTTCCTCGTGATTCCTTGGCAAGGATTCATCTCTCCCCAGATAACAGGGCATCTGAAACTTCCTCAGCTCTCGGGAAGGATGAGGGTTCCTACCAGCATTTATTTTGGTTTGTGGCATTCTGGTGTTGATTTTTACACACAGAGAGTGGTACTTATTTTGGATGTTGACGTATTTTTATTCAAGAAAATACGTAATTTAGTAAGGAAAATTTCTTGCAAACATAAAAGGGAAGCTTTGTTCTTTTGTGAATTGTTTTGCACTGCTCATCAGCAGATAATGTCACGAAAGGAATAAAACTGCCTCTTTGTCTTAATGAGGAGTGAGACCAGTAGCCTAGTAATAGTTTCATTAATAGCTATTTGTCTAGTAGTCAAAATGCATAAAGAATGATTCTAGAATGGGGATTTGGACTTGTGGCCATGAATGGCTATTTATGAGTGGAACTTGAGCTTCTACTACCCTTTTCGTGGTGCAGCCACTCTGCCTGGCCCCAAGAGCTCTGTTGGCTTCTCTGGATCCCTCCTCAGAGCCAGATGTTGTGCTGTGGCTGTGGAGGTCGGCTGCGTTAATCCAACCAGGGTGGTGGTGGAAAGAAAAACAATCCAAAGCCTGGGCTTAAAGCTATCCCTGGAAAGAGCTCACAGACTCAGTACTTGTGCAGTCGACCAGTTTGTTGTCCTTGTCTATGAGGGTGATCGTTAAATCATAAAAAAGGGATTGATTTTTGTGTTCCTGTTGTCTTTTTAGAGCAATGAGATATAGAAAGCTGGATTCTGTTCTAACTTGCACAGCATTATCAAAGTACTAAAGGCAGACACACTTTTACAAGAGTATTCTTGGTAAACTTTTCACTGGTGGGAAAATGAAAAAGAAACGGAGAGGTGAATATTTGGGCTAATGCTAAGTAGTCAGCCTGGAGAAATTTTATGCATTTCAAACTGGCCAAGATTTTCTGGCTACTTTGTGAGGTAGAGACCAAGAAACAAGGCATTAGAAAGGAGAGCTCTTAATTTTTACCTCTTGTTTCTAAAGAGAGACCTCTATATTTTACTTTTCTATCTAGTTTTGTAAAAAGTGGGAAAGGCTTGGGTGATTGCATTGTACATGTGTGTTTCAGTCACTTTCCCAGCTCTTCTTCAAGAATTTAAATATTTAAAAAAGCAACCAAAAACTAAGTTCCATGACAATGGACATGTAGGTCGAGAAAAGAGGCCAAAATGAATAATCCTGCTGAGAGAAGGCTACACTGTTAGTTTACAAAACAGTTTTGTGAAGTTCTGTGGTGTACAGAACCACATATTGTGTTAGTGGTTGTGTGGACAGACCATCTCAAAGAATTTCCTAAGAGGAAATGTAAACACTTAAATGAATTAGTAGGTTTTGATGACTAAGCAGTAAAATTGAAAAGCTACTGTTAAAGGTCATCTTTTGGTTGCTGTAAAAGAAGATATGTGCAGTAGTATATGATAACAATGAAGGATAAGTGAGAAGTGACATTTCTATGCAGTCCAGTAAGCACAGTCTCACTGGTCAAGAACCAAGGGATACCACCCTAGTGTTACCTGCCCTTGGCTTGAGTTTGAGCTCAGACCTGCTGCTGGCCATTTGTCTTTGTTTTTTCACCTGTATTTTATGGTCTCTTGAAATCTGAAACAGTGTACTGAGCAGTTGCCTGCGCTCCTCACCAGCGTGGCTTATGAGCTTACATACAAGCTAGCGCTGGCTGTGGCCTTGTGTTGAAAGTGAGCTGGCTCTTCCTTTACATCCTCTCTGTACAGCATTAGTCCAAAGCAATTTGTTCTTCTTCCTGTGAGATAGAAAGCTTATTCTTCTCGTGATCTGTTGCTGTATTAATTTAGTGATCTGATCCTTTGAACCTATTGATTTGATTGTAACTGTTCCCTCAATTTTGTTCATTGCATTATTCCATCTTTAATTAGTTTAGTAAAACTGTAGAGTAAATCAGCTTAGTTCAACTATGGTTATTTAATTATTTTTTTTTCTTGTTCAGTCTTGAAATGAAATCCATAAATGCACAGAACAGATTTATTCCACTACATTGCAACAAGATGAGCTCAAGATTACAGAAATCAACAGATGAGAAATTTGGTTGCCTCTTGGTTTCTTTTCCTCACCAGTGTGCCTTTTCACTAGTTTCACACAGTATCCTGAATCTGTTTCTCCTCTATAAGCAATGTAAAGTTTGATTGTGCGCTAATGGAAAATCATTTGAGCTGGTGTGTTGCCACCTTCATCAACAGAAGGGCGTTTTCATCCTGTGCACAGAAAATCACAATTCACTCCTAACCGCAGATAGTGAGAACTTCCACTTGGGCATTTAGAAGCCTAAATAGAAAAAAACATTCACTGTGTTTTTAAAATGCATCTGCTCAGGCCATATTGGCCAAAGCACAATAAAATACTGTGATAACCACCAATGGAATTGAACAGACACGCTGCTGCCACTGAAAGTGAGAGAAGCTGTGCATTTGTGCCTGTGTACCTGATTAGCAGGTGTCATGCAGGAAACACACAGCTTAACCTCAGTAGGCAGCTGAGTGGCTTGCACTTTCCACCTCTTTAACAGTGCTGGGCAAATTTCTAGGGTTGTTCTCCATCTAGTGGCAGTTGGCCCTGTGGTTGGCCTACACAGCCAGGGTATGTATTCACCTAATGGAAACTTCTGATCTTGTGATTTTTACTGGTAACGATCTAGATAAATACAAAATGAGTGCATGGTTGGACGATGATCTGTGGCTTTGAAGGACCTGATAGATTTTATTTCTGCTCATGTAGTTTTGTAGTCACGCAATGGTGTGGGTTAGCAAAAAGAAAAGTAACGATGTCACTGATGGAGGGCTCTAGCTTCTGAGGACAGAAATGCTGCTGCTTAAAACAATACTGAGCCCAGATTATTACACAAAATCTATGCATCTATATCCACTTTCACTTTGAACAGGGAACAGAAAAATTCTTTGTAATTAACATATATGAGGCATTGTCAAAAATTTGTTGAACTGTGTGTCTTGGGCATGCTGGGGTGAAAAGAAAAAACACTTGATGGGGAAAAAATGTCTGTCTGTTAAATCAAGTACCACACCTAATAATTACGTATGCTTGTCAGATTTTAAGAAAACAAAGTTATGAGGTTTGTTTTCTCAAATGAGTGAGAGGATATAACGGTGAATTGATAAAATATGACAAGAAGCATGGTTTCACATGGATATGCTTTGTTATAATTGTTCCTTACTAGTATTTCTCTTCAATGTGGAACACCATTTATTTTCAATGTGGAATTAGGGGGAGGTAGAAGTTCACTAAAATGTGTCTGTAATGTATTTGTTAAGAGGCTTCTTTTGTGTGTATAATGCAAAGGTGGTAAGTAGCTAGTTTGCACTAAAAAGAACTTCTGAGCTTTCAAAGGAAATCTAAGTAGACGACAACAGAGCAGAGGGAGAAAATCGAGTGGCTGAAGCAAAACTGTCCAGCAGCTCTCCACGGTGCAACAGTGCTGAAAGCAATTGCATTCCTCTGGGTGGGGTAAGGCTCTCAACAACCATCGCAGTGAAATGAGGGACCTGTGGAGAAGTGACAATTTCACTGTGGTGATCCCAGGCCAATTTTTCTTCTCTTATTGTATGGAAATTTTGGTTTTATCCCCCCATGCTGAGGAGAGCGCAAGTCACTCTGGTATGGACTGTTACTAAATCAAATGCAGGTTTTCAGGGTTCAGGAGGACTATGGCACTTGCTGCTGGTCCTCCTGTGCTCCCTCTCTGTAAGCCCTGTTAGTTAAGTTGACATAGATGAAGGTGGTAGAGCACCTATGGCTTTTATTCATTTCTTAGGACTGGTTTGCCCTTAATTAGGGGGAAATCGATGAATGAATGTTGGAAAGAGAGGCTTGGAGTAAACAATAGGTCTTAAGGGTGGCAAATGCTGCTTTCTCACCTCTCTCTCCTAAATGCATTTTACTTGTTAAATTATAGGAACTATTTGGAATGATTGAATAATGGATGCATCTTCAGTTAGTGTTTTTACTGGATTTCTTTGGACCCTGACTGTAAATCTGCCCCTTGAGAGGGAAACCTGTCTTACTTAATAAGCCCAAATCAGGTGGTAGAGTCAAAGATCTCTGAACAAACTACTGAGGAAAGTAAAATATAATTTATCCATAATGGTAAGTCCATCAAAAGCGTAAGTGACTAATGATAATTTAGAGGTAATGTTCCCAACAAGGCTCAGAAACAGACTCTTGCTTTATTGTAACAAATGACAAAGGTCACTGTGTACTTCAGGCTTTTATATTCCTGGTGTTTATAAGTCCTGAAAGTGAAACCAGGAGTTTGTAGTAAGAAGGGTAAAGACTGTCTGTTCTTGGGTTTTTCCTGCCTGCTGTGTGAGGAAAAGAGTGTTAAGCTACTTGGGTAACAGGTTTTGTGGGTCTGCAGATAGACCAGGACAGCTGCAGGCATCGATGCACTCAACAGCCTGCCCAACAGGAAGAAGCCAGAAGTGGAGAAGTATGGTCCTTGTGCGTTATTGCAAGAAACCTGCTTTGCAAATTGGGATTAAGCTGGCAAAGCAGTAAGAAAACTAGGAGATTTTTATGAAATTGGGAGCCATCAAGGGTATAAGAACAAAACAACAACTTGCACAGAAATCTTGGAGAGGTATTTAAGAGTTATTTTGTAATGGAGTAAGCAACACCCCAGTGAAAACAGTCTGGTGGTGATAAATTTGGAGGATTCCTTGGGAGTATGAAAAATCTAATGACTTTATACCCTCAAGTATGTAACTTAAAATGTAGGTGTAAGGTTATGCTTTGGGTTCAAAGTAGATTTTTTTTTTTTTCTTGCCCCCGCCATGGGTATATAATTTATTTAATGTAAAATGCTTGCTTACTTGTAGACTCCTGCATGACTCAGAGCAGTATGTGAAGAATCTGCCTGTGTTTCCAGGGAGCAGAAATCCCTACCTAAGTATGCTTTAAAAGGTCAAATTCAATTTAATAAATTTATATCTCAGGAAAACAAGCATATTTCTTAGCTAGTGGGAGGAAAAAAAAAGGGGGTTGCATTAAAAAAAAAAAAATCTAAAGCATATTATAGTTGTGTAAATGTGAAGTGCTAAAAGCTCATATTACTGAAACCTTACTGGTGTAAATCCTCAATACGTGTTGAAGTCAGTAGCATTACTCGTAATTCTATTATATAGTCTCTGTAAAGAAAGAAGAGCTGCTGGGAAATGCAATTCAAATTTGGCCTTAAAGTACTTATTTAAGGGCTGTATCCTGCCAGCATTTTTTAAAAAAGAGTTGTAATCAATGCCATTGCTTAAAAATCAGTGGTGGCTGGTATAGTCATGTGTGATAATACAGCACTGCAGCAAACAAAGCTATTGCAACTGCAGATTTGCATTCAGCTGGATAGTATAAAGCTGTAGTATAATACATTGCTGTATAATGCAGCACAGTTTGGAAGCATGATAGAGCATATTTAACGATGTTATGAAGATATCGGGGAACTTGGGAGCTTTAGAAACCGTTAGTCAGTGACGTTTCACAAGGGTGCTGTGATAGGGCCTGTGACTCATGGAGTGCTGGATGCTTAAAGTGGTGCCTGGTTTTTTATCCTCCCTGCCCTTTGCATAAACCCTTTACCACAATATCTCTGAGTTGTCAGAAGATCAGAAAAAAATGTTTGGGCCTCTTTATATTCTTTCTCTCAGAACTAGTGAGTCAGGTGTGGAGAGTAATAGTTTTAAGTTTGTTTCTAATAGGAATCAATAAAAAGAGGTCATTGTTTCCAGTGCTTTCAGGTGTTGTGTACCAGGAACTGAAGTGTTTTGGAGCTCTTAAACTAATTTTTATTTTTTCTGTGGCTTAAACATATATGCTGTGACAATAACACACAAATGGTGCTATGTGCAATGCTACAAAACCATGTGGTCCTGGGTTGCCTGTTTCCACTGGCCACATGATAAAGACTACTGCAAATGTATCTATGATATACACGTTATGTTTTCAACTGAGGCTGTGTAAATTCAAATGGGGAGGTGGCGAAGGGATAAGGCGCTGCTAAGACGTGTCTTATGTGACTTAAATCATTGGAAAGGTTGTGAGTGCCTGGATGTGTTCATAGGCAGGAGTGTTCATGGAAACAGATGGTTTTCAGGGAGCAGCATAAAATACCCACAGAAAATCAACCTGACATGAACAATCTTCTTGACACGGGAAAACCAGGGTTAGAGAGCTACTACTATCTATATTCATACGCACAAACACTCTCTACAGCCTAGAAGCAGGAAGTGGTGTGGTTTTCTTTTTTTCTTCTCCCCCCCTTTCTCACCAGGTAGTATGGAAATATTTCGAGGGGTGGGGTGGGGTTTTTTTCAGTGGGTGTGGTTGTTTTTTTTTTTTTTTTTTTTTTAACTCTCTTTCTCAAAAGAGGTGTGTGTTCTTCCCCCACTCCTTCACCAACACCTAGTCATCAGGACAACCCCTTCTCAGTTGGGAGACCTAGTTGAGGTGCCTACTCTCACAGAACTGAAAAAATTACTTGAATCTAACAAAGAGGTGACTATAACCAGCTTGTAGTTCTGGGTGGCTTGTTTCTAGAGGTTTTCCTCTCACTCTCTATATACAGTGTTGTCCCCTGCTCCCATTCCCATTAAAAAATGAAAAGAAAAAAAAAATCGTTAGGCAGCTGAAGTCCTGTCACTCAGGTCAGCAATGGAGCTTGGATACTGAATGTTTGCATTCAGACTCAGCTACATGGAATGGGCTGGTCCAAAGGACCACTTGGAACATTTTCTGTTTGAAATTATTTTAAATATGAGAGAACTATTTTCTAGTCTCTGTATTATTTACAAACTTGAAATTACTTAAAATTATCTGTTTGACCAGCCAAAAATAAACCTACCATGTTTCCCCTATACCTCTTAGAGAAGTAGGACAGCTGACTGTGTGCAGCAACTGAGGAAAGGAACTTCTTGTTCTTGTTCACCCTTAAATTGAGAACTGAATACAATGTTCATGCAACAGTCCACTCAATTAGGCATGAAATGAATCAGTGACTGTGGTGGGAATGGAGCCCAGGAATCATGGCCCCTTTGCTCCAGTGGCTGGATTGCGGTGGCTTTAAAAAAAGATCCTCTTTTTTGAGAAGGAAATTTGAGAAAAGCCATGACAGTTTACCACACTAGTTGGCTTGGTTTCTTTTTTTTTTTTTTCCTTTCCTCTGAGAGACAAAAATGTGATAACCAAAGGCTTTGCTAGGGTAAATATTGAAGTCAGGCGTACCATGAGAGTCAACCTGATGTTTCTCCTAAAAATCTTCATTTCATCCCTTCCTGGAAACATGAGTATGAATTATGAACTCCATGATTGGCAGCCTTTTCCTGAAGAGGACACAGATCCCTGGGAGAATATATTTCCTCCTGCTCTGTGTGTGTGACTGCCATTAATGCTAACAGAGTCACTGAAGAGGGAAATATGCCCTTGTTTGTACAAATGGCTGCAAAGTAGATGTTGCAAAAACATGACAGAAAAAAAAAAATGCTCCATGATTCAGCACTTCAAGTCGGAAGAGAGACCTTACCAGCTGGGAGAAATGGCCCATTGTGAGACAGTTGTTAAATATAATATGGTTTAGAATGAACTGTTGAAAAAGATCAGGTTTTCTTAAAGGTAAAATTACTTTCCATTTAGAGTACTTCCCATTGTGAGGCTTTTAAAGGATTCTGCACACACAAACTACATCAGTGTTCAGTGATGGCAAAGGACTGAGTTAGTGCAATTGAAAAGGTCCCTGTTCTTTGCCTGAGACACAGCAAAGGGCAGTGTTCAAGATCCCAGCTTGCAGCAAAATCTTTCTGCTTGCATCATTTCTCAGTGGAGTTTGCAGTGAAGTAGGAACAAACACAAGATCATTTACCATGTCTTGGCTGGAGGGCAGAACTTTTCAAAACTGTGTGTTCAGACTTCTCTGGCTATCTGCTTCACCACACAGCAGCATCTACTTTACTGGGTTTTTTTACTGTGTAGATGGGTACAATCAGAATTAGCAAGAATATGACTTTTCCAGAGTCTTTAGCCAACTAAAGTGAACTGCAGGATAACTTGTAATAACTTGCTTTTTCCTCTGGCTGACATATTCACCCTGCAGCTTCAATCAATTCCAACAAAACAAGGATATATTCCTATGGTCAAGTGTTGATAAGTTTTGTAATAGTGCGAGTACTTGGAAATTTATTCATAATGAAGTATTGTTACAACATAGGTGTCATTTTTGGCCTATTCTTACCCGAGAAAGTGTGTGATCAGTCAGTATATATTTGATGGCTACGAAAGTAATGAGATCTGGGGATTTTCTTGTTTTGTTTTTCCTTTTTGGATTTGCCTGTCTCTTTGGGTTGCTGTTGATGGCAGAGGTCAACTTTCCTAGCCATGTCCCATCAGCTGTAATAGGGAGCTCATTGAACAGCTCATGAGACTGGACGCTGTGTACAACGTGGGTGGATCAGTAAGAGTCACACAAGATAACTTGTAACCAGTTGGACAACCGGTATCGTTTCTGCTCTCTTCTCTGCCTTAACATCTGGGAGCAGGAGTTCCCCTGGAAAGGATTTTACCCGTTTGGTGGAGAATCTTGTAAATATCCGCTCCCCCCCCCGATGAGTGTAAATGAAGCTTGTTCAGAGATTATCTTGATATGGCTACTATTAAATTATGAATAATTAACAAACATTTTAACTTGGTGAGCTCACATCCTTATGTATCTGTACTGTAACGAAGATAGCAACCATACCTACTTTGCTTTTTTTTTTTTTTTTTTTTTTGAAAAGAAATGATCCCTGCTCAGGAAAACATGCTTACAGATAGAGTTCAGCGTTTTCCAGTCAGTGTCCAGTGGATATAATAACAAGGAGCTTGCTTAGCAGTGAAGGAGAAAGTGTTTTTCCTGTAACTGAGTCACACTTGCATCCCAAATGCTAATGACAACAGAACCTTTGGCCACCTGTGTGTTAGAGCCCTCCATAAAATACATATTAGTGGTATCAAAATGTTGTGAATAAACAAATTCCTTTTGAGTTTCTTCTGAATCAAATCAAAGTGATCATTAAATACAAATGCCAAGATAGATATTGAATTTATCAACGCTGATACAACTTGCCTTTGACTACATGAAGAGTGCATTTATGCATCTATGAAAATGTGGGAGGCTGGAAAATCCTATATAGGCCCTTGTCTATTGTAAAGAAAATGCTCATTAAAGAAAAAAAGGGTGTGAAAAGGCACAGTTGGAAGAGAGGAGTGGGGAAGTAAATATGAATCTTATCAAGATGCAACAGATATTGAACCAATGGAATTAAGCAAACATAAGTATGAATTAAATCAAATCTAGGCTGTGTGTACTCTGCTGAATTAAATCTGGTGAAAATCTGGAAATAATAGTGCTTTGCCTTCTTTATGGCATCTTTAAAGGCATGCCAATCCAAATAGCATTGACTGTAGCAAAGTTTCAGATTGTTAGTAGACACACTACAAATTAATCAAGAATGTCAACTGTCCCGCAAAGAACTCTATAATTCAGCAGCCTCTTCTTGCAGAGACAGCCTAGTCCATTTACTCCTGGAAGATCATCATACTATACTATCAACCATAAAAAGAGAAAAGGTTTCAATAAGCTAAAGGAAGCTTCAATAAAGGAACTGAAACCTTGAGCTGTCACCGTAGGAGAATGACAATCAAATGACTTTTTAAACATAAACATCCACAAAGTTAGGAATGTATAGTAGGTTTGAGGGTTTTGCATTACTATTTCTAAAAAGAAGCAGAGCTGTTAAATGTCTTATTCTAAAATGTGATGAAATTTGACTCTGTGTGTGTGTGTGTTAACTGTAGATGTCTTGGGGACATCTACAGAAGGGACAACCCTTCCTATTGGGGAAGGAGCGGGAGTGTTATCATGTTGTATATTAGAATCTGTTTGATTATTGTTTTGATTCTTCCAACTCCATAGACTGGGCAGCTAACAATTGGAGATATTTGCTGCATTTTTATACCTGTACAACTGATACAGAGGAGGAGTTCCATTCATTTTCAGAGGGAATAATAATCATTGCTATGTGTACACACACAGATATTTACACATCTATTTTAGGGACTAGCTCTTACCTTAGCTAGGTGTAAATGCATGGGCCATTATGGATTTCTGCTGTTGGGGGGACTAGAGAATCGCCACCACCCTCCTGCCCCTGCTAAAGACTCTTGAGAAAATACTGGGGTTAGCTTCCGTGAAGATTATTTCACCTAGTCACTACCTAGACTGTGAGTCTTTCTTCTTCTTCTTCTCCTTCCCAAATAAGAACAATAATTTCCCTCCCGTGCTTCTCAACCTGTTTTAAGCACTTAACATTGTCCCAGTTTTTATGTGGAGAAGCCTCAGATTAGCTATAGTAAATGGGTGGAAATTAGGAGAAGACAGGAGAAATGCTGAATCTTAAAGCACTCCATTTATGCCGAACATAGGCTACGATATGATGAAAGTCTCAATGTTCTGGTCTTGCAGAACTCCTGCTTATGAAGCAGCTTTGTAAATGCTCAGTAAACATGAGGGGCTTTCCAGATGCAGGCATATCCTCAGCCATAGTTCTGGTGCTGTCTTTCAAAATGCACCTCGTTCTTGTTGTGGCAGTGCAGAGGGACAGAGCCCTGGGTGCCAGGCTCTGAGCATGGCGCTGCACAAGCCTTTCAGTTCGCCTTTCTAGGATATTCTGTGTTTCTAACTGCAACGTAGTTTTCAGAGCCTTGCTCAAGCCATTCTCTTGTGGTAGCAAAACCCATTCGGTACAGGTTTCACACCATGTTCGTTCTGACAACAGAAATGAGCACAACAATAGCTCATGATAGGTTAGCTTAAAATCACCACGGTGGTTTGCAAAGGTAATAGAATTGTTAGAGATATGTGTAGATAGAATATCATCTGTTGCCACAGAGTTTAACTTTGAACAGGGACTGTCACTTGAGTTGGGTATTTACCTTCCGTATTTCTGATCAGATGTCATTCTTCCATTGGCACTGTAAATTCAGTGGTACCTGATGTAATAATGTGTAATGAGTTGTCCCCTACACAATGATGATGGAATAGCACTGTGACTTATAACATTCTTAATATGCAAAATGTTGGCAAATGGATTAGCCTTTTAGTGCCGAACGCTGCATCTAAACAATGTACCCCCACCACAAAATGCCAGCGCTCTTCTGGTTGCAAATGATGAATGGCAGAATTGAAATAAGCTTTCTTATTTATGCTGGGCTTAGAAATGCAACATTGATAGCTTTTTTGGAAGGAGGAAACAATTGGGGAAGCAGTAAGTGTTATGAAAAACATAACCCAAGGCAAAGTCGTAAAAAAAAAAAAAAAAAAAAAAAAAAAAAAGGAGGGGGAAGAGAAAGAAAAGATAATGCAGATAGTGGTAAAGAAGTAAAGAAAAGGTACTGCAGCCTGACTTAAATCAAGTTTAAAATCAGACACAATGAAGTTTTGCTGCTGCGACTCTCCATCTTGTAGAGATACAACTGAAGTCACAGTTCTTTGATGTGGTAGATCCATTTAGGTCTCATTTACTTTACATGTTAAAAAATGGGTTTTATTGCACTTGAAATTTCTTCTAGGTATTCTCCTTTTTTGTTGTCCTCTGGCTGTGACAAATAGCTGCCCACCCTTTTTTGGGGCCTGTTGGCCTGTTTCAGTTGATCTGTTTTATAGTATTCTGGGCTCCTGGGTTTTTTTCACCCCTCTTGGCTGGAAAGTTTTCTGCATGCAAAGTGTTTGCTCATGGATTTAACAGGAAATTTTGTAACTCGTCCAATCCACTGTGTTTAGATTTTTAATATTTTATATCACTATTTTACTATTATTAAAATAGCAGCCAGAGGCATCCCAGCTGAGGTCAAGACCTCACTGTACAAACTTAAGTGAGAGGCAAGCCTGCTCCTGAGTGCTTGGAGTGTAACCGACTGGTGTTTGGATGCCTGCATAAATCGCAGGGTTAATAGCTGCATATTTCTACAGGTTTCAGGCTAGGATGACGAAACACTTTTCAAACACAAATAAATTTAACCTCCTTTACTCTACGGAAGCCAGAGATTGGTTCTGTGGTAACACTTCCCCCTTCTCTAATTCCCACATATGTACTTATTACTGATATATATATGACTTTGGTCAATATAGATGCTTAACTTTTTAAAGAGCCTGTGTAAGTCACTAAGTGCATATTGATTTGAAGCAAATGTAAATTAGAATTAATTTTGACTTGCTAACGTAGTCAAATAAGGAACATTTATATTGATCTTTGTCCCAGAAGCCAATTATCTGGATTAAGTGTTTTTATTACGTGAAATACAGCATATAGTATATATCATTCTGCATTGATCAGTGTGAGATTGCACATTTAAGATGAGGACTGTAAGTAAGAGTAGTTAACAAGTGATTTATTTTTAAAAAGTATATCTTGTTTTATTTACCCCCTGCTTATCCCTGTTCAAAAGCTGTGCTTGTAGTTACCACTGAAGAGGAGGCTGTTGACGTATGTGGATCAACAGGGATTCTTGTTGATATCATTGCCATTCGGCTTCCTTCCTTTTCACTCTGCTCCATCTATACTGTGTTGCCTCCCTCTTCTGCCTCCCCAGCCATTGCAAAGCTTATCTGTATTTCCTACTCCTCAGTGCTAAGCACTTTTTGCCATACTGCGCTCTGCATGAGAAATGTTTTCTACATTAGATAAACACATTGCAGCAATCTCTCATGCAAGCGAGCAATGCTGAGTATCTGGAGAATTTGGTAGCGCCCATGCAGGTGCTGGGTTGTAAGAAGGGTGCTGAATTTACATGACCGTACTGGTGTAACTGGGGTGGGGGGGAGTGGGGGGGCGTGGGGGGGAGGGGAGGGAAGCGGGCCGTCCGCCCCCAGGGTCAGACTCCCGGAGTGAAGCAGGTGGTGGCCTCATCCTTCCCCGCTGAGTCCGCGGGCTCTGGCGTTACCTCCCTGGGAGCAGGATGCGGCCACAGTGCTCCGGCACTGCACTTGCGAGGCGGCGACCTCCAGGAATCGCTCTGCCTCCTCTTAGCCCGCTGCTGACATTATCTATAGGTATCGCTATAGCGAGGCGTGCCTCAGCCCCACAGCAACTTCATAATCTCAGTTACATCCTGTGCCCAACTCATTTTCTTGGCAGAAGTTTTAATTACGTTTCGGGCTCCTGAATGAATTTGTTTTCTCTGGATCCTTAGCATATTAAGACGCTTGTCACGTTTGGGTGCCTGCAATCACTGATGCGTTTGTTTTAGGGGATGAATTAGTCTTCTGAGCCTGAGCATGTCCAATCTATGAATTAGATTTCACTGAAAGCTAGAACAAAACAAAGCAAGAAACGGTTTTGCTGTACCACTTTTCTCCCCCACCCCCTCGCCTCCAACGCGGGGGTAAAAATCTCGCATTTCCATTTCGCTGGTCGAAGGCGGATCGTGTCCTGGGCCCTAGCGTGTGGGCGTGTGGCAGGAGGAAGGGGCAGTGTCCGTCCCCCCCCCCCCCCCCCCGCGCCGCCCCCGGTCGCCGAAGATGGGCGAGCGGCAGCGGGCGCGGCCCCGCGCCCCGACCTCCGGGGGCGTCCCGCCGCGCGGAGCCGCGCCGGCCTCGCCCCGCGCCGGGCGGGGGCTGCGGGCGGCCGCGCAATGCGAGGCGCTAGGCGCCCTCAGGGCAGGGACTGCGGCCCCGCGGAACATCCTGCGCCCGGCCCCCGCGGAGCTGCCGCCTCACCTCGCCCCCTCCTCTGCCCCCGGCGCTTGGCGTATCGGCCCCTGCCCCTTCGCCCCGCAGGCATACATACGTTATGAGTGCGGGCACACAGACACTGCTGGCGGTGCCTAAATATGCCCGATTGCCATGAACGTCCCTGTGCTCGCGAAGCTGCGAGCTGCCCTCCGCGCCGAGCGCCCCGCCGCCCGCGCCCCGCTGCCGCCGGCGCGCCGTGCCCCGGCGGCACCGAGCGCCGAGGCTCCGCAGTCACGTGGGGCGGGGGGCGGGCGGCGGCGGGGGGGGCCGCTCCGCAGTTCGCGGTCTGCCGGCGCCCCGGCACACACCGAGCGCTGGAGGCTCCGCCGCGCCGCCTGCCAACCCGGGATCTACTGCCGTGCTTTTTTAGCCCCGGCTTTTTTTTTTTTTTTTTTTTTCCTTTCTTCCCTCCTCTCTCCTCGTCGCCCTCTTGGGAATCTTGGGAAATTCTTGGGGTGCTGGGGGAATTTGGGATTTTTTTCTAAGGGGGGGTGTCTGGGCATCTCCACCCCCCCCACCCCACCCCCCCCACCCCGTACCCGCTGCCTTGCTCCACCTGCCCTTGCGCCTTTTTTCTTCTTTCCCCCTGTCTGCCTCTCCACCAAACCCGGGCTGATGTGCTGTGCGAGAGGCTGGAAATGGAAGTGTTGATGCTCTGGCTTTCCCCCTGGATATTTCTGTGCGTTTCGGTGCGGGCGGACTCCATCATCCACATTGGTAAGAGAGGGAGTCGGGGGGGGGGGGGTGTGTGGTGTGGATAGAGGGAGGCGGTAGATAAATAAATAAATGAATGAAGGGAACGTCTCGTTTAACCGCGGTAATGTCACAGGCAGCGATAGCACCGAACTCCGCAGGGAGACAGGAGGAGAGAAGGGAGAAAGGCAGCTGAATCCCCCCCGATTGCAAAGTTAGGGGGGAAATGCCGGCTGTGCGCCGGGCCGGGCTGCGGGGCGGGGGACCCTCCAGGGCCGCCGCTGCAGTCTCGCATGTGGCTGGGGAGCCTGTGCTTGGACCTGTTTGCATGGAAAACCTTTCTTCCCCCCCACCCCGCCACCGAAAACAAACAACCGCCTCCAGCACCCGGGCAGGAGAGGCGTAATCTGAACGTGCTCGTAGGGAAAACTTTCGGGGAGCTAATCCCCTGGTTTCCACCCCCTGTCGTAGCAGGTGTCAGCCGAGCCGGAATGGGGGGGGGGGGGGGGGGGGGAGCGGGGGGAACTTGGGTTGGAAAGGCGAGATTTGCAGCGGCTCTGTGTATGTGTGTCTATGCGCGCAACTGTTGTGGTTTGAGTAAGATCTCATTAAAACCCCTGGGCAGCAAGAAGACTGGATCACCAGTAGGAGGAAGAGAGGGATGAATAAGAGGCAAAGGAAAGGTTGATGTGAACTTTTATGGCATCTGGGAGCAAGGCATGGGGATGTCCCTGGGAAGCCTGGCAAGCAAAAGCGAGGCTCTGCAGTCACCTTTTGGCTGGTATTGAAAGGTACCAGCAGGAACCAAAAGGAGGATGTTTAGGGGCGGAGAGGAGGGAGAGAATCACTTGTGGAGGATGATAGAGGAGGAGACAGGAGTAGCCGGGAAACGAAAAGCTGTAATTCCCACCGGCCTTTTGGGGAGGATGGGAGATGAAAAAAAGGAGGGGGCCGGGGCGGGAGCGGTCCTGGCGAGGGGAGGCTCAACGGAGGCAGGAGGAAAGTACCGTGTCGACCCGGAGCGGGCAAGAGGAGAGGGGGACCAGCCCTGTAACGAGTTTCCCGTCAGGGGCGGCTCCGGGGCCGGCGGGGGAGGCTCCGGTCGACGCTGCTCGCCTCCGGAGCCTGGAGGCGCAGCCAAGGCAGACAGCATTGCGGAGCCATTAAGGAGACAGAGTCAGCCCTGACCGCAGCGGGGGGACTCCGGCCCAGGGGCGCTCCCCAGGGCTGGGCAGACCCCGGCGGCACCGGGGCCAGCCCCGCGGGGAGGCAGGGAGGCGGTGGGGCCGTCGTGGGGAAGTGTCCTGGTGGGGGGGTTGGGGGTGGCCAAGACAGCCTCCGCGGCTCTCTCGCTCGGCCCCGCTTCTCCTGCGGGTGGACGGTGTGACCTCGGCTTCTCCCCGCACCAACTTAAGCCCGAGTGGTGGTTGCTCACTAACTCCTCGCAGAAATAGCGGTTCGGTGGGCAGGAGAGGAGAGCTGCTGCGCGCAGAGCTGGGATTTCGCACGGGCAGTGCGCGGTGGCTCCGGCCACAGGCACGCACAGTGTGAATCAGCAGGACTTTTCCAGGCTGGGGGATAGTGGGTGGTGGTTGGTGGTTTGTTTTTTTTTTTTTTTTTCGGTTGGTTGGTTCTGGTTTTGTTTTTTTTTGCTCGTTGCTGGCACTGAAGATCTCCCACCGCTGCGTAGAGCAGGGCAGTAAGCCTGGCGTGGGCACACACACGCTCCATCGAGAGGGGATCTTATGTAACACGCATCGCCAGATGTTTTCACGTTAACTGCATAAACAGAACAGTGAAATTGAAGCTTCCAGGTTACTGGACACAAATCCTGGCTTCACGTTCGTGGGTGCATATGAGCCTCGATAAAACTGCTGCCCGAAAGGCAGCATCCCAGGGAGCAGCGAAGCAGCGAGCAAAAAGTTGGTCAAATTCCCAAGCCTTCTCCCTTTCCCGTCGCTGGCGGCAAGAGTCCCTCGCCCCGGCGTCGCTCCGGTTCAGGACCCCGTAAATACCTGTGGAGCAGAAGTGGCCAGGAGGAGGGTTGCGCTTCCCCGTGCCCGGGACGAGGCTGCGGAGCCGGCGGCGGCCGCCCAGGCGTGGCGGCCGATGCCCCCCCGAGCTGCCCCCCCGGCACCGTGCGAGCCGGCTGGAGCTTTACACGGCCCAGGGGGCAGCGGGGGTTCTGGGGCGGCGAGCGGGCGCGTCGGGCCGGTGAGGAGCGGGGCTGAGCCCTCCTCACCCTCTGCTGCCTTGCTCCCCTCAGGTGCCATTTTCGAAGGCAATGCTGCTAAGGACGACGAGGTGTTCAAGCAGGCGGTGTCGGATCTGAACCTCAATGACGACATCCTCCAGAGCGAGAAAATCACTTACTCCATCAAGCTCATAGAGGCTAACAACCCCTTCCATGCGGTGCAGGAAGGTGAGCGCCCCGGGGCGGCACCCGCGGCACGGGCGGGCTGGGCGCCGGGCCGGGGCTGAGAGAGGACCGCGCCAGGCCCGGCCCGTGGGCTGGGGGGAGGTTCCAGCGCCGGTGCCAGCCCGGACTCATCCTGGTGCTCGGCTGGAAACTTTTCTTTGGTCGGGGGTTGGCGCTGTCTTACAAGGAAAGGGCAGGGACGGCGCGGTGCGGCGGCTGCGGCGCTGTGCCCAGCCCAGGCGTGCTGCGCCGCGCCGGGCAGCCCTGGCTGGGGGTAGCAGCTGTGGGAGAGCCGGCAGGGCAGGGAGGCTCCAGGTCGCTCCTGGATCCGCAGGCGCCCCCGCTTTCCGCCGCTGCGGAGGGAAGACCGGGCCCCACCGCCCCCGCGTCCCCCCAGCAGGGCCCAGGCGTGGAGGCGGCGGGACAGGGCAGACGAGGGGGTCCTGCCCGGAGCGGGGGTTCGTGCGGCGTCGAGGGGCCGGGCAGGAGGACTCGGGGTCTGCGGGCAGGGCTGCGGGAGGTGGCGGGGCGCCCCTCCCTGCGCCCCTGCCCCCGCGCCCCCCGAGGGGAAGTAGACCGGGGGGCGGCGGTGGCGCGACCCTGCGGGAGCGTGGAGCCGCCTCCCCGCGGGGCCGGGGCTGGGGCAAGGGAGCCGAGCCGCTGGCTGCAAGCCTTGCCAGAGTTTACAAGATCTGTCAAGTAGCTGCGTAGGTAAATCATTTCAATTAGATTTTTGCAAAGGGAAACGTTTAAATTAATTAGCTTGCCTTTACAAATAAGACTTTAAAAAGATATTATTTGTGGTTTAATGAAGCCAAGGTTAATTATGGCCTAGGTTATTTCAGAGGTCGTGTTTTTCAGTAGTAATTATTCTAGAAACAGGGAGCTATTTATATACCCAGTCTGGAATATTTTTTTTTTTTAAAATGATTACTCACCAGCCTTACCCTTAGTTTTACAGAGTACAGAGTGAATCTTTCCCTGTATGAAAATTTGCATTAATCCATATGTATTTGTGTCTAAGTTGTGTACATGCAAATTACAGCTACAAAATTACACTAAATGTTAATTTTCATGAACTCTGAACAATTTCTTCTGCTATCTTTTTTCCTCAGAGTAGGTGCTAGCTAATATCGTGCACACTCAGGAGAAACAGCAATATATACCTAGGATTCCTCCTGCTGCTCTGAAAGCTTAGCAAGGGGATATGAAAAAAATCTTCATGAAAATGGGAAAAAGGAGACTTTAAACCAAAACTTCATCCACATAGTCAGACACCAGAGGGAAATACAAATCTCTAAATAATGGTGGGTTGATTTATTGGCAAAGATTATCTCTGAACAATTGTATCTTCTTACATTTGCAAAAGCTCTGTGTCCTATGTTGGAGCTTATTCATATTCATGGAAGTGACAGTAGTTGGCTGGCTGAACAATTGCTTTCAACAATGTCTTCTCAGGAGTAAAACTTTATGAAACTATTCTGAATGCCCTGGGATCTGAGCTGTCAGTCTTGTGGGCAGAGTCCCTTTGCTCAGTTTTGTTGAAGGCGGAAAAGCATGACCAACTGGAGGATCCTTCTTGATCTAGTAGGATTTTATTTTTTTTTAAATTGGATTATTTGCTAACCTTGAAGATTGCATTTATGAAGACCACTATGAAAATAAAATTTCTGTGTTGAAAATCCATGCTGAAGTCCCAGAAAAGACTCCGGTCAGATTTTTAATCTTTTTGATGCAGAATCTTTGTGCTACTTGAATATTTGTAAATAAAGATGTTTCTTCCTGTCGCTTCTAAAATGCTCTTTCAGGGCTCATGTGCCTCTTGCAATTAGAATTGCTCTTTGATGAACTGATCCCACACTGGAGAATTAAGGAAGTGGTTGATGAATGTTTACAATTCCAAAGAGAACTTGTCCTCTGTCACTACTTTGTTAAGACGTATCTTCTTTTGGGAGGACTATGAAATGGTCCTGTCTGAGAGTAAAACCTTGCCACAGTGGGAAAGTTGAGAGAAGAGTATCAGGCTTTGCTCAGTTTCCTGGCTTGCTTTCCTGGTTCAGGTCAGGCCTTTTTTATTTAAGATTTAATTTCGTACTTTTGAAACTGTTATACAACATGCTGACAGAATCATCGATGGGGTGCACAAGTTGCTGGGCTGTTCTTCATGAGCAATGTCTCTCTGCCCAGTGTTACTTGGTGTCATCCTGACTATTCAAAATTTTGTTGTGTCTCACTGTACAGATCTCCTGCTCATTTTGGTAGAATATTGCACATAGAAGTCAAAATAACCTGGAGCAAATCCACTGCCCAGACTGCTTGCAGAATCTTGACGCTGCTACATAAAATGCCCTGACATCCACATTATTCTTCTGCAGTGTCTTTATAAGCAGCGCCATAGAAATCAATGTTGCAAGCATTAGTTTCATAGCGATGGAACTTTTTATGATAAAAACCAACCTAGAGTTAAAATAGACCATTGTGATGCTACTGACAGAATAGTTCACGCAATCAAACCAATCACAAATATTGTGTTTATTTGAAGTGTCTTTTGCGCAGTCTCGTGAGATGACTTTGTAAATTATTCCTTAACTCCTTTTAAAAGGAGTGCTGCAGGCAGGGACCTTCATTTCTATAATACTGTGCTGGTAAAATTTTGGGAAGTCATCCCTCCACATAACAAGGTCTATCACACAGTAACAAGTCTTTAATTACCGATGGAGATAGTTTTTAACATGCATTTGACCTGGCATTTGTTGTGCAGTTGGGGAACTTCTGCATCGAAGTGTGGAAGGATAGTGACTGTAGGGTTTTCTCAGTAGGAGCAGTGCATTTGCAGAACTAAAGGCCAAAGAGAAGTTACCTTGCCTTTCATAAATGGAGTAGTTTTCGCTGCTGGAAGGTGCTGAGAAGTGTTGTAAGATTTTGAAAAAAAGCCTTAGGGACTTTGCTTTAGAGATAGAAGGGTGCTATTGTGATAGTTTCTGGTGACTGAAATAGGTAAATAAAATTCAGAGATCCTTTTTCTTTAAAGACTTGGTGGACGTTTGTGTTAATGGTTGTATCAGGTGCCAGAGAACAGTAATTAACAAAAAGTGTAAGTTGTGTTCCATCTTCGTCTTTCATTTTAATATACGTTGCAGAAACAGGATCCTATTGTGTTGATAAGTAAAGAGATTCTTTTGGGGCCATCAAACTTATATTCTATAACAAAGCATGGTGGGTTATTCTAAAACAAAGTGGGTGGGAGGAACTCCAGAATAAACGGACCCTCGTGTACACATAAAATAAGGCTTTGTTGTCTGTTTGTGCTTGCAAGCAGTCATAGCATTTTGTAGAATATTGCTTTTATGTATGTGGCAATTACTTGTGGGAAAAATTGGGTTTTCACTGACTGTCATGAGAGACAATATACATGGGGAATCATTGTTCTTCTCATATGATTTCAAGGAAATGAGCTCAAATTACAAACATAATGTTAAGGTATATCCTTGCTTCCAAAAAAGCTATGTGCTCAGTTTTTGTTAAGTTATTGAGATGTGAGATAGTAAGTGCTTGTTTTTGTGTGGTGTGTATTTAAGCTAGTACTGTGGTAACCTTTTTGTGATTTAGGGATTCAAATAAGCTCAAAGGTAGGAGAAACACGTTAAAGCTTTCAGTTCAAATTGGGATTTTTGAGCCTGCCATTGGTGTTGAAAAGGGACAGTGTATATGACATATGGGTGGCAAACAAGTTTCCAGCTGGGCTTGAAAACACGATGGCACATTTAAACTAAAAAAAAACCAAACCCAAAACCAAACAAAACTAATGTGCAGGTTTTTTAAGTGTTGCTTTTGGAGGAGGAATAGGTAGGTCAAAACTGGGGCATAGGAAAGCTAATACTTAACTTTTGTAGTGCTCTTTGAAGAAGGGATCCAAAGGAGATAGTTACTCAGAGACTGTGAAACTTTAAAACCATGTTTCTCAGCAGATGATGCTTGCACATCTATGGAGCTTTCCTGGATCTGAAACTTGCTGTTCTCTCTGCATAGCGATTTCAAATGAATTGCTTCTAATTTAGGCAGCCTTGTATGTGTGCTTGTTGATGTTAAAGTGCTGTCAGCTCTGGAAACCAGAACAAATTTGGAAAATCAGAATGTGATTTGAGAGCAAGAATGGTGTTCCATAAATGGGTTTATTGTCAATCCCATGTATGCTGCCGTGGTTTCAGAGCAGCTCAGAGCTGCTGATTTTTTGGATGTCTGTGTTGTATACCATTAAGTGAATCTGATCTCTTATCATAGTATGAACCTCCCCTGGCACAGCTTTCATAGAGTCATAGAATGGTTTGGGTTGGAAAGCACCTTAAAGATCGTCCAGTTCCAACCCCCCTGCCATGGGACACCTTCCACTAGACCAGGTGGCTCAAAGCCCCATCCAACCTGGCCTTGAACACTGCCAGGGAGGGGGCAGCCACGGCTTCTCTGGGCAACCTCTTCCAGTGCTTCATCACTTCTTCCTTACATCTAATCTAACTCTACTCTCTTTCAGTTTAAAGCCATTACCCCTTGTCCTATCACTACATGCCCTTCTAAAGCTTTGAACCAGCTTTGAACCATTCCCATGCATCCTATGACTTGATAACAGGGAGAAGAGAACAGCGCACAGTTCTTGAACTATCTTCGTTCAGCACATGCATTTCAAGTTACTACCACAGTTGCTTTTTAACAGTTTTATTTGTTGAGAAGGTATAAGCTGATCAATGTGTAGGTAACTAAGATGAAATACAGACCTGGAGAATGGGACTCAGCAGCTCCATTGCTGTTGGCTGGCTAGAATCCCAGGCAGAGCTATGCTTGTCATTTGTGCATTGCCCAGTGGTAGGGAACCGTGAAGGAGCGGAGTGAATGTATGCTTGTGTGTGTGCCTGTGTCTTGGGATATTTGCACAAAGCTCTTTTTGCAAACCTGGGTCTATTTCAAGGTAGTGGAAGTGTCCCTGACTAGAAACTTACAGGTGGGCCAGAAGCTGTGTCGTGGTTTTGGCAAAATACAGGGTTCAGGCCTCTGTCCAAGGACTGTTTTCTCTATTGGGAGAGTTTAAACTTAGGTGGCTATTAAATATAGGAGGGGAAGACCTAACAACTGTGAAAAGATACACCTGGATCATGGTGATAACCCTCCCCTTGCCATTGGGTAAGCCCTGACCCAGCACCATGTAAAGCTATGTCAAATAGGTGTTTGTGTCAATGCATTTTGTTTTGCTGAGCTGTAGCTTCACATGCCCCAGAAGTGGTGGCTGTTGTTTTTAGAGTTAGGATGTTTTAGTAACAGAATAGAAGAGTAGAGAGAAAGGAAAGGGAAGCATAACAAATGCAAACAAAAATAAGATGAAAATTCATAAATGTTGCATATACAAATAATTAGTTTTTTTTAAAAATAAAGCTTTATTGATTTGACTGCATTGGATCGGGGAATTTGGTACCTAGCTAGAAATCATAGGCTGTACCTAGATTTTCAATATAAAGCATTAAAAAAAAATTCTTATCTGCCAGAGTTGCAAAGGATTGGTTTATATCAATATACTGTCAATAAATTTTTCTCCAATGGCTTATTTTCATTGTTATGTAACTTCATCTTTATCTGCTCTTCTTCTGTGGCTTGCTTGAATACAGATTTCACACTTTTCATCAGGGCATTGGGTCTTGTTTGGAAGTTTTTGACAGGTGAACTCTGAGCCCTCCAGAAGGAACATATTGTTGCATGCATTTTTTTCTAGGTTTAACCTGAGCTTTCAAGACTTTAAAAAAATCAGCCAGAAAGAGTGTAGGTAGGGGTTCCCTCCCATGGTCAGAGAGGCCTTGCTGTGCAACTACACATTTTTTCTACTAGTTAGCTGCAGTTAAAAGCTGTTGCTTGGTGGGATGAACAGACTTAACAGTTTTACCTTCTTGGACCCTCTGAGACCAGACCAAGACTTGTTAAGGACTACCACAGTGAAGACATCTGTGACACTGTTCCTCATTGCACTTGTGTTTTTATGCTCTGTAGTTGCATGGCTTAGTGTATTATAAACCAGTGTTTCGCAGAGCTAAAGAAAAAGCAAATTAAAGTGTTAAAACCTCTTCCCATTCTTGTGGTTTTGTTACGCTGAAGGCAGGGACCTGTAGATGTCTTCAGTGGGAAGGAAGGAAGTCAATAGCTCATAAAGGAGTCCGTTTGGGGCTGAGGGTGAAGGCAGGCTACAGACTGGGCAAACATGCAAATACACCTTTGTTTTGCAGTTTCATTCCACTTGTGATTTGTTACTTTGGAGCCACAGCTATTCAGGTTGTGGCCCGAGTTTAACTGCAGGTGCAAAATATTTTGAATTTGGGAGGCAGTCCCTGCTACAGCCTGTTTTTTTTTTTTTTTTTTTTTTTTTTTTACAGGATGTACTGGGGTTAGTTCCACCCCAGCCATGTTCTCTGCTTTTGCAGAAGCTCCCATCATTTCAGGCTGGGGCTGAGCTGCCCAGGGAGTAAGCTCCAGACAGCGCCATGCATCAGGGTGCAGCAGGCAGTGAGGAGCTGGGGGAAGAAGGAAGTGTTGCTGTGGGCTTACAGCTTAGCATCCCAAGGTAGTAAGGGTTTTTTTTTTTGTGCAAGCACCGACAGCGTGAATGGGACCTGTTTGGAGCACAGAGTCCTGCCCGAGCTCGGTGGAGGCTGGTGATGGGGAGGTGGCATGCTCAGCCTGCCACTGGAGGGGGCCTCAGACCCTACTTGCTGTGGGATGACTTGTTATTGTCATGCTTTGCAGTTAAAAGTTTTTTATTTTGTCTGAAAGATTATTTTTTTTTCCCCTCCCTCCATCTGCATAAGGTTAAGCTCATTTCTTCTTTCTCTTCTAATATGCGGACTTGCTGATACCTTTATTTCCATGTTGGGTGTGGGTCACCCATCTGTTTTAAGGGTCTCATGTACAAGAGCAGCTGCAGGTTAGGCTACAATTCTTTTTCAGTACCTAATGGTCTTTCCCACTGATCCTGCTGCCAATCCTGCTCGTTTATTATGGAGATGCAGTTGGGTTTCTTACTCTATGATTTCATTATGCCACATCATTAAATAGCATGCTAGAAATTGTCCCAAAAGGTCAGAAATTAGCAGCGTTCATAAAAATATTAGGGAATGTGTTTCAGGGTTAAAGATTTTCTGTCTGTTTCTCCTTTTAATTTTTTTTTTTTTCCTTGAAGAAAATAATTTTCTGAGTGCTTTGTTTGTCTGTGGCAGCTTTTTTCAGTCATTACTGTGGAGGAGGATCTGTAAACGTGAAATGAATATACAAAACCGCCTAAGCCTGATCTTGTTAAAATAATGGCTAAAGAAAATTATCCTAAATTTTGAAATACATTCTGTATATATGCATATACATACACATGCATGCCCATATACCCTGTATGAATAATTTAATTGATAGACTTACTGTAATGTGTCCGGCAGGGAATATGCCTTGAGCCCTTCTATGTTCAGACTCTTCTAACTACAGATGATTAGAGGATTGACTATCTAAGTATTCTTATATCTAAGTATTACATCTTCATACTTGCAGAATGAGTTGAATTTAATATTTTGATGTGATTTATCGTGCTATGGTTAAGCCATACAGTGAAAGGAGTTAAAACTACACATTATTTGAACAGAGGGAATATCATCATGTTATTAAATTATTAAGTTCATGGCTTACCATAGTTATTTCTGGAAGGAAAACAAAAACAAACCTCAAAGCCTAGTTATACAACTACAATAGCCTGACCATAAGACTACAGCACACTAAAACTGTGGCTGAAATAGTTACTTTGGGTTTAACTTTTCGCCATTTCAGAGGAACCACAGTCAAACTCTTCATTTTTTTTTTAGGCAAAGATCAAAATGTTTTTCATACTTTTATTCATAATAAATTCCCTCTGACGGGAATTCCTGCTGTGATTGTATTTGATGTTGTCATCTCATGCTTAGAGGTGTTTTTTCAATTTACACCCTCAGAAAAAAATTACTTAGAATGCATTGTTGGAATCATATTGCTGGGTAAGTCTTATATGAAATTAAACTTTTTTTTTTTTTTGGACATGTCTTTATCTGAAAGTGCCCTGCTAGAATGAACATGGCCCACAACCTATTGCTTTTCTGGCAAGAGCTTTTTCTGTAATTTACAGATATTTGAGTTGAAAAATGGCTTACATGTTCAGTTTTGCATTTTGACAGGGTTTTTTTGGTGTAATAGAGCTTGCAGTGATTTTTCTTACATATGGAAATGCTGTGTGGTTCCTTCCGTTTGGAAACCTGTTGAAAGAGGCCAGGTTTCAGACCAAGGAATGAAATATTTTACACACAGGGCACATACAAGTTGTGCAGACTACCTTACACAAAAAATTTTTGGCTATGAAGTTGAAAACTAGGTGCCATCCTGAGAATCCTTTCCATTTCACTCTCTTCACTGAGGAGAGGAAGCAGCTAATGCTGATCCTTAGTGTAGCTCTTTGGTTATTAAGATTCTTGTCCATGAGAAAATTGAAGTGAGACCGTTAAATAGTGTGCAACATTTTGAGAACCTCATTTCGTATCGTATGTAGATCTGTAATCATTTCAAAGGCAGATAATAATGATATGCTAATATGCCAAGTTTTCTTTCATTTACATTACTTTAAGGTAATAAATGTCTGAAATGAGAAATATGTTTAAAGAGTTTCTTTTATGTTTTGCGTAATAGCATGCATTTAATTATAATTTGGAGACCTGATTGCTGTGCTTGAAACTGTGTTCAGGTTTGTGCGTTTGGAGTGCTTTTTATACCCTGAAAGGTTTGTCTTACCAGAAGGAGGCTGTCTATACTAGCCCTGCTTTTGTGGAGTTCTGTTCCTTTGACCCTGTTGAGGCATCTTGGTGCCTGTCCATTTTTTTTTCTTTTTGCCTATTACATTATATATTCAGATATGCAGTAAGAATTAATACGGAAAGCACTAACAGCCAGTGCTTAAAGGTAAAGAGAACCAAAAGGCATTAATTTCAAGTGGTGTTTGGCTGCATTAAAATACACAGCAGGATTTCTACTGCTTGACCTTACTGAGAACCATTCCCTTAGCAACCTTTCGTAGAGGGAGTATGACAACACGCCCCCCCCCCCCCCATATTCAACAGAATAATATCTAAGAAATTACTTTCTCTCTTAAAAAATAAAAAAAGCTCAAACCAAAAAAACTCGCAGTGGGTCCAAGCTCTCATTATGTATCCTCTTTTTCAGTCCAGTCATTTAATCCTCTGCTTTTTAACTTACTTATCTGAGTCTTTGAGATTTTAACTAGTAGCATTGCTGATGGAATGCTTTCAATATCTTCCAAATCTCATTGACAATCTGATTTGTTCTTATTTGGAAAGTCAATAAAAGGATTTTCCATATAAGCAAATGTTTGCAAAGTTAATGAGAATTGTCTTTGTCAGCAGGTAAATGACTCTATACCATTACTTGATATTTAGGAAATACCGATTATTTGCTGCTTGGTAATACTTTCAGTGGAGAAACTACTGATCTAGAGCAGCATTTCCATAGCCCTTTGTTTTCTTAACATCTCTGCTCTTGGATAAAGGTAAACTTGGGATGGTGGAAGGAGGAGTTGGTTTGTGAGAGACAGAGCCTCTCTGTCTTTTTTGTGTGTTTGCAAACCTTTGACTTAATTTTAAGTTTATTTTAAAAATACTTTACAACTCCAAGGAAAACTGGTATAAATTGAGCATTGTCTTGTGTGGAATATTAGCTGCATTTTAATCTAAAGGACTGATGTTTTGTCCATTTTTTATCCTGCTTGAGGATATTTTTTGGAATGAGAAGAGTTATCTGAGCGGCTCAGAGAAAAGGAACTTAGGATGTGATTTCTGCAAGGGTCAAAACACAGAGGGCTAGGATGTTGAATTGTGCAAAAAATAAAAGGGAACAACCCAATTATCTGCTTTAAGTTTGTTTTTACTGAAACTTTATTTTTCTTTTCTTTCAGCTTGCTTTTGTCCTGAAGTACTTCAGTTACTGTGGAAGTAACAGTGGTTTTGCTATAGGTAGGACTTAGTGACCCAAACAGAAAAAGAAAAAGCTTGTGCTTCCTCTGGTCTGAGTGTGATGCTTGCACAGTATGGGTCTGGATTTTTAAAGAGGCTAGAGAAGGGCAGGAGTGCCACAGCATTAGCAAATAATCAGTCTGCAAATAATCAGCCCGTGGCAGGCATTTCCCTTCCTGAGAGAAGAAAAGGCATTTCCAAAATGCGCGCACAGGACAAGGTGGGGAAAACTATGGTCTTGCAGAAGTTGAGGTTGACTGAACCTCTGCTTCTAGGAAGTCACTTGTCCAGGGCAGTTTGAAATGAGGGTGCCTATGTCTGGATTAAAGCATTGTATAGTCCACATGAAAAGTAATTTCAGCACTGCCTAGCTTTTTTTATTCTTTAAAAGAAGCCCCAAGAAATTGTAAGGGAGCTGATGGGCTGTGTGTGATAACTCTTAGGGGACACTTGGAAGGAAGGTCTTGCAGCAAGGCTTCTAGACAAGCAGTATCCTCAGCTAGAAGTTATCACACCCATTAAATGTATTACAATGCTTCAGCACCCAGTGGGGTCTTGCCTTGCCTCTGGATGGGTACACACAAAGTCAGCTGTGCATGCAAGCAGAAGTGCTATTGTCAAGCATGATTAGAGGTAGCCTTCTTAAAGCAGGTGGCTGGAGTAATCTTTCCCTCCCTTCTCTGCCTGTGGTAGTGGCACTGGTGTGGCAAGATTGATTCACAAATGGGTTTTTAAAAGTTAATGCCTTTTCATATGTTGGGCGCGGTTTACATTTTTTGTGACTGTGGTGTGTCCTCTTTGCTTTTACACTGTTGCTTAAAAATAGAACATAATGTCAGCTAAAACTCAGAGTCATCTAGGCAATACAAAGACTAGTGATGCCTGATTCTTTTTGAATCAAATCTGCAATCCTAGTTCTCAAAAGGCATTTTGCTGTCTTTCATTTGAGATTTTATTATTTATTTTTTTTCAGTAACCTAATTTATCTCAGAAAGGGCTTCCTTCTATTATCCATTTGGTTTGTGTCTTATTGCCAAGTCGAGGGCCGTACAGTTGTACTTGGTATCTTTATGACTGGGATTGTTCACCAAAACTTCAGTTTCTTGAAGGCATCTAGCTGGTGAGACACATACTTTCCTGTTTGTGGTTGTCCTTTTCAGAGTTACCTCCTCACTTCCAGCCATGCCCCATTTTGTATGGACAGCAGATCCATCATTCTGCTTCCTAGTGAGGTCTGTAAATGTAAATAATTTCTCTGAATTCTGATGCCTTTTTTTTTACCTGCCTTCTCTTGTTTGGTAGCACAATGTTCCCCTGTACTTCCCTCTTCCTTGCCATTGCTCAAAGCAATAGATTTTATGAACGTGCTTTTTGTGATTTGCTGGATTATTCTATTTCCACTGCATTTTAATCATCATGATGACAGCATCTGTTGGCAGCAGAACACAGATGTTTTTTCAAAGCATGTTTTAAGGTTTGTAAATGTTTACTGTATCTACATGAGAAAACTAAGTTTTTTGTCTTTTCCATTTACATTAAAAGAAGTGGAACTGCATTATGGATATGAAATGTGTGTCTCCGGGAGACTTACCTCCTTTCAGTGACCGCCAGGGGAAATCTTTATGTTTCACGCAGCTTCCTCTGTTACCTGCTGCCGTGAGCCTGGGGTTTGTGTTAAAGAAGTCTTTTGTCCTGCTTTCACTGATATGGTGGGTAATCTTTCTCTCTTTTTTTAGTTTATTTTAGATTTTAACCTTTAAAGCTGTGTATCTCTGACATTATAAGCAAATGGAGAACACACATGGACAAGAAGCCAGAGGTGCTCCTCGAGAACATCGCAGTAGCTCTAAAGAATGGCGAAATATCAGGATGGTAAAAGAGAAATTACAACAGTGGCCAGTTATATTTGCTATAGGACATTCTGGCAACACTGGCAGTTAAATGCGTTCAGACTAAAATGGTAATTTGGTCAAAAAATACTTCATAAAATGTCTGTGAACTAGAAGACAGATTATGTATTGTCATAATTTTAATGCCTTTTTATTTCCAGTCTTGTGCTAATTAACTTCAAAGAGACGTTGTCCTTTAGGCAGCCTAACATGCACAAAAGTACCTGTAAGAAATAAAGTTAGTTGATCAAAGATGAGAGTTCTTGTCTTGCATCCCTGGCGGCAATGGGGCTCTAAACTGGATCCTGGTAACGCTGCTAACTGGTCTTTTATTGTTGCTGGCCTGTAGGGAGACTACTTGTAAATCAGAGTCTCGTCTCTTGCCCTGAGAAGTTATGGGTGGTTGTGTTGAATCAGTGGAAGTGGCACATCTCCTAAAGGATCCTATAAGAGGATCCCCTTGGAGTGGGATGTGTGTGATGTTTTGGCTCTGAAATTTATATTCTCAGAAAAATAAATTAATAAGCTGGTAGGTGGGGTAATTATCAGGGAAATCTGTAAAAATTGGCATTTGTAAAAAGAGAAAATGTGCTTTAAAATGTTGGTGTTCTTTGGTCTTGCAGAGGAGAAAAGCTTACAGTCTGATACTTGTGACAGACTTACAATGTATAAAGCTGGGCTTATTTTTTTTTTTTTTCAGAAATAGCGCTGCTAGTTGCCTGAGGGTGTAGTTTACCTCTGTACAAAACCTGTGCATGGAGTGTAAGTTAACTGTAAAATTCATACGCTGTAAAATGCAGTGCATGAGACCAGAGAGGTACTGTACAAGGCCCTAGAGAAAAATGTGTATCATGCATACACACGGCACTTTACCTAGTTAAATTCAAGTTAAACTGAGCCACAAGATGATTGAGGGACAGGCAGAAAAAGGTTTGAGCCTGCATCGCTCAGTTCACTTCCTGGGACAATTTGGTGAACTAATAAGGTAAGATTGTTCTCTCTGAGGTTGAAGAGAAATAGGAGGAGTTTTGAATGTAGAACAGCATAGTGACAGCTGGAAAGGCTCTGTTGGCTCCATTGCCCCTGGAAAGTGCCTTAAGGCAAAATGAAGGCTTGTGTCAATTTGCCGTTTAAATCTGTTCCCAGCTGCTTTGTTGGTGAGGTGTATTGGACTTAGGAAATACAAATAAATATATGGATTTAGAGAGTTCTGTCTTTTAAAAATCTCCATCTCCCATCTCTTCAGGGTTACTTTGAATGTATGGTTTGCAAATAGCTTGTCGGATTGTCAGATTAACTGGGAAATAGTCGTAGGTCCTAGGGCCTTTGGAAAGTGCACTTTGAAGCTGAGAAATTTAAGTGGGATCTTCAAGTTTTAGCATGTTATTACAATGTTAATAAATAGCTTGAAAATTGATAGAAAAACTTATGATACCATTGATAAAATGCAAACCAGCTGAGGAAGCTGGTCTAAAGCTCAAATAAGCATGCATGAGGGAAAATGAAATGACTCCTGAAGAAAGGTCTGTATATACGTGAACTTTGCAATTCCTTTATGTTTTAATATTTCTGAGGTTATATTGTGAAAAAAAAAAAGTCAAATTATTTTAGCTTTTGTCCAGAAAGTTCTCTAACAGATAATATGACAAAATCATTATCTTTATGAAACCAGAGAGATGGACAAATGCACATGTACTTTGATCTTGGTCTCATAAATCTAATTTAACAAAGTCCTTTGAGTTTGTTAATGAGAGGTTGTTAGTATGAAGTGTGTCTGTTCTTTCCAAAAGATTACCAGTCACCTTTTTCCAAGGTATCCATATTTGCAAATAATGGCTCACGTGGGAAAAGTGTGGCCATCAATGTAATAGAGTGTTCACAGTGCTTTAAAAAATTGTGCCTGCAATGCATTCATCTGGAATAATATTGAGATTTTAGTGAAGATGGGAAATATTTGCTGACAGGACTGGCCTCAAGGCATTCTTTTTCCTTCCTAAATGCTGATAAAATTGCTTGAAATGTTCTAAAGTATATTTAAGGTTGTATCAAGATGGATATATTGGCTTAAAAAAGGAGTATTCCATTCTCCCCATAATGTTATTCTCTTTTTAATGAGATTTTGCAGGAAACTTATTTTATCTCTTTTTCTATAGAAAAGTATTAATATAGGAAGTGAACTTGTTAAGAGTATTAGTTGTCTTGATATGGAGAAAGGTCAATTGATTTTCTGGATGCTGGTCCTGGATTGTTTTAAATTGTGTAAGTTTGACTCTAACTCTGGTTGCTGGTGAATGAAAATTACCAGGTGAAGCGAAATGTGAGTCCCAATGCATCATATGCTTGCCAATCTCTGATCTGTATAGCATGGTAAGAAAGACAAAACTTTATGTTGGTGACCTCTGTATGTGTCCTTGGGATTGGAGTTCCTCTTCTCAGTGCTCATGTAGTGTAATCACATGCTTCATGTCTCCTTCTGACCTGTCTGTAGGGCCTGAAAAGGGATCTTCCTCTTGAAACATGACTTAAAGTGCACGATAGTGTAATAAAGAATGGCTAACTAGCCTTTAGAAAACTAGCTTTTAGAAAAGAACCGCTGACCAGCCTTTAGAGATAGGGAGGAAGGCTGATTTATACTATCCCTGATGCATATATCCGTTGCTGACTAACTAACACTTTAAAGATAAGAATGAAGCAGAACCTGCCAAGTGAAGGACACCAGGTGGAATCCTCCAATCAGACTGTGGGGCTCAAGGAACACAAAAGACTAAGCAGGAGAGATAAGGAGGGAAGCTAGCAAGAGCTGGTTCTGTAAATTGGAAAAGACCCAGGATGGTACAGGGCATACGCTACAGGACAAGTTCAAAAGTTCAACCACGAAGAAGTCTCATACCTTCATCCCCAATGACCACCAAGGACCCCCGATGGGGGCATAACTTGGGCAGACTGAGGCAGGACTATGGGAGGAACTTATGTTAATGAATTCCTGGAAATAATTAGAATAACCCACCCTTTTCTTAGAAATGTAATGAATAAACATGAAAGCTGTAAATATAAGGCAAGAATCCTAATGCTTGGGTGTGCACGTATGGAAGGAGCTATCCCCCGTGCTGCCCGGCACTGCAGTAAAGAATACCTGCTTAAAAACACTTAGTTGTTATTGAGTTTTCTTGGATTCAATAGTCTTTTGCTTCATCCCTTAGTTCCTTCCCTCCCTTCTCTTCGCTATCATCCTTTGATCACTTGAAGTGATGAGATGTTTGGTGTATTACTCTGGTACAGCTATCAGTTAATTCTGTTATTGCTAAACTGCATTTGCTTAAACCAGAAATGGGTTAAATTAGCTGTGGACTTGTGAAAGAATTTTTCTCCCTGGTGAGGTAAGTGTGGGTCTGCTACTTATTTCATTTTTACTCTGTGCTGTGTGGGTTGTGATCCATTTCTCAGGATTTTCTGAACTATTTGGCATAGCACATTTCTTGATATTGTTGAGGCCAGCATGATGGCCTGAAATTCCTCTGCTCTCCTCTTGAGTTCCATTGTAGTTCTGGCCTTTGGCCTCTTACTGTAGACTTTGGGATAACTGTAGGCCAGTTGTTTTCAAGCTATTTCAATTTCTCTGGAAAAGTTTCTGAGGGGAGTGATAATTTAAATCTACTGACAACAGACTTGATTGATGGGGTTTTTTTTTATTGCTTAGAATTGATCTGTGAACCACAGATTGAAAACAGTGGTAGAAGATTTAGGAAATAATCCTTGACGTTCACAGGACTGATGTGTTCTTGACCCCTTGACTGTATTTTCCTGTGATTGCAGAGAATTGGAGTCAGTGACCCAGATGATCCTTCCAACTTTGTCTCCCAGACACAGAGCATAAGTATAGAATCATAGCATCATTTAGGTTGGGAAAGACCCTTAGGATCATTGAGTCCAGCCATAAAATGACAGTATGCTCACTGTCATTAATGTCATACTTATGTTTATTTTCTTTAAAATAGTCTGTTAAACTTCTGTTTGAGGTACCATTTGTCTTATTGATAACCAGCTACAAAGACTAGAAAAATCGACTGATGTTCTTGAACAAGAGGCCGTTATCTAAGTGCTGACAAGCAGGTGAACAACCCCCTTGAATTTGCTAGTCTCGTCTGTCTTCTGTAGGGAAATACAGTGTGAAGGAGGAGAGCCCTAGGTCTTTGGAGGTATAAGCCTGAGAGATATGAAGTGAACATGGGAATTTGGGACATCTGACAACCATAAGCTCAGATATTGGCCTGTTTGCCAAGCATGACTATGCCACTGTCATAATGGAGACTAGAAATCTTTAATAGCTGTACTTCAGTGCTTGTAAACTAGTAAGGGATTATTTCATCTTCTGTTTATACCATTCATCAAAGCAGTCTGGGCTGACAAGACCTGGAAAATTCTCAAGGGTTTTGCTGCTGTTATTGCAGCACTCTACAATGGGACCTCTCTTGTACAACAATATCGGAGTACTTCTAGTATCGTACCTAACTCACTGAATCATAGGAGTTGCATATTCCTACCTGCCTGCTAAATGAACCGATTGCAGCAAATTTCTTGGAAGTTCTTCCTTCTGTATATTGCATGTGAACGTTTGAAGTTGATTATATTTGTTGCCATTAATAGCACACAGTAGTTATTTGATGATTTTCTAAGAACTCAGACCGTTTACTTAAAATAAAAATTAGAAAGGATTATTTCTGTGAGGATTTTGAGGAACTTGACTTTTTTTCAGAAATATGAGTAAATCTTTCCAAGAAATCACTGTATGCGGTAACATTTTACTGCTCTAATTTAATAAATTTATGAAGTGCTTCTGCAGCTTTCTTCAGTTCATAGAAGCTTGATACGAGGACCACAACATGCCTGCTTTCTGTTCATAGAGATCTGAAAGCATAACCTTGTAACCATCAATAACTGTGTGAACCTTGGCCTGGCTTGATTCTCAGACACACTACAGCTGAGGTTCTAGACCACACATGGCAACTAATTGATTTTAAATAGTAAAAATCACAGTTACTTTTTACTAGCAGGCTGAGAACATGTGCATAGAAAAGCTTTCCAGGCCTACATGTGTTTAGACCTGATCTGTGGCCAATACAGCGTAACTACTGTGAACATGAAGCAGATCCAGTCCTAGGGATGCCTGTAGGTACAGGATACAAGCTTTATCTCCTCTGCCCTGCCTTGTGTAGTAGAGCTTGGCATACACATGAGAATCTGCTTTGGGATGCATTTGTTTTCTTCTTTCCTTCCAAGTTAGCGTGGCTCTTCAGCCTCAGTGAGTGGGCATCTTTTACAACAAAGCAATTAAATTGGTGTGTTGCTTAAGCTTATTACAGTCACTTGAAATCTTTTGCAGGTATTTCTGAAATATGATACTTGATCCTTCCACAGGCAGATCCTGCACATGGGAGGAACTTCTTACGTGCATGGGCTTAAAGGCAGGATGGCTCAAGGCACATGCAAAGCGGGCAGCTCTGAGGGAAGTGACTGTAAGCGTAGCAGCAGCTTTAGTTCCAGTGATGAATTTGGCTGCTCTGTGAGGCTTGCCAACATTGCTGCTGCCTCATGAGGAGGGTTGGGATTTGGGAAAGGCAGCTGTTGCTGGGGGCAGGGAAGGAGCACCACTCCTCATACTTTCCATTGTCTCCCAACTGGCATCAAGAATAATGGGATCCTCTCACCTGAGTGCGCCACTGGGACTTCACCTGTAGTTTGTACATTCATGTTTATTTCCTATGGCAGAAGCAGCCTGAACTTGGCCAGAAACAACCTCTTATCCTATGGCATCAAAATTAAAATTCTGCCTAAACTGCTGAAATGATGTGGGCTGTCTCGCCTTAACAGTCCATATGATACATTGCCTGCTCTGTCTGTGTGGGAGCTGAGTCCATATTTCCAAAAGGTATGGCCAATGGGAAATTAATTTCAGGCAGTTGCACCATGAACAAAGTTGAAGGAATACTGAGTGTTCTCAAAGTTACACCCTTTAGCTCAGACACAGGCAATCGTCTCACAGGTGATAGCATGCTCAGCTGGCTAGAGAAAGACAACCAGGACTGTGTCATTGGAGTGACTGCTTCCAGCTATGTTGTGAGTCGCAGCAGACTTGACTGATCTGTAAAGACTTGAAGTGGTTCATTTCTAAGAGAAAGAACTGCAGTCTGATATATGCTATTCAATACAGACATAAAAATAAAGACTATACTGGAGGAAGTTATTTCTTAGAAATTATCCAGTTGCCTCTAGAAGAAATAGGCAATAAATCTGCTTGACTGTCTTCATTAAACTCAAAAGCATCTGTTACAACACTTGTTGTGGTAACTGAAGTAGATATTAAGTATGACTGTAAAAGTTATAGAAAACATAGCTTTAAACATTAATTGCCTGTTTTACTGGTGATCGCAAATAATTCCTAAAAAGAGTCCTTAAAGGGTCTTATCTGTGGTGTTTAGGAGTTCTCAAAGTCTTCATTTGGGTTTGAGAGTATCTAACTCTTTCAAGGAGAGTCTGTTTGCAGATTTACGATCAGTATCAGAAGTTTTTCTAAGCTCATAGCTAACTATTACACAGAAGTGGACAAGAGCTAGCCAAGTATGGACAATGGGAGAATGAAAACAGAAAATTCCCTACAAGGGCCTTTGAGGCCCTAGTGCCAGCCATGCAGATGGAGCTTGATATCCTTTCTTAGCAATATCCTTAAAATGTAACAAGAGAAAGGGTCTACTTACTCCAACGCAACACTGCATTTCTAATTTACTGTAGCTTCAGAAAGTGAATCTAGAACAGATACGGGAAGGGATATGGCAGAGCTCTGGCTGCTGTGGCTGGGTAGGATGAAACATACAGAAGAGTTCTGAGCCTATAATTTTTTAATATACATAAGTGGCTACATGTAGCAGAGAACATATTCTTTAGTGGATTAGAGATCCATCATTAGTTTTTAAGCACTTTCAGCAGCAAAATATGAGAATGGTTCTTTGAAAAACCATATAGGCATCTTTGCACCTTCATGAGCTGAGAAAATGTAAAACAGAAAATGCAAACAAAATTAAACTCCTGTTTTTTAAAAATGCATTCCGTAAGATTTGAAAGAGCAGTCGGAAAAATCCTTTATTTTATCTTTGGTTTTTTGAAAGCTGAATAGAATGCAGTTTTTCTGTTACAGACTTCTTGTTAAAAAAAAGTATTCCTGCCTCAGAATGTGTAATTTTTTGTGACAGTGATGTTTTCTGTTACCTCTACCCACTCTCCCAAATAAAATCCAAGGAAACCCTTGTTGTCAGTGCAGATTGTTTTTGTGGTCAGGAATAATTTTGATCTGAAAACTAAGTAGCTAATCAGGCTTGGTTAGTGGCAGTCCATAGGCAGAATCACTGCCTTTTTTTACCCTCCATAGTTCCCTTTGTTTCATATCTTGAAAATATTTGGGAGAAACCCATAACTAAAATAATCTCCAGGGATCTCTTTATTCTTTTAGCATAACTGGGTATCTTGTTACCGAAATATCAGATCAATAACTCTGTAAGACCAATTTGTAGGTGTTAGAAAGCAGGACATTCTTTTATTACAGCAGTGGGCTGAATAATTTCGCAAAGGTGAGCGTGCTTTTTGGTCGCATAGTTAAGCCTTTATAGGCCTTTCTCATTATACGTTCATCATCTTTCCCTGAAAAGGTGGTGTTATTCTAATGATTTCCCAGAAATGTTTCACATAGGTTCCTTCCCACTTGCGCGTGCTCTGTCAAGCAGAACTAAATGGGTCGGTGGTCTTTCGAGGGTCTCTAGTTGTTGTCCATAGTCATCCTCACGCTAGTTGAATCCTCCTTCTTGAGCCCAAGCCAGCGCCCCTTTTCTGATGCAACCTCTTGTAACAATCAGTCGTGTAGATGTTTGCTAGGTGTCTCCTTAACATCTGGCATGTGTAGGTAGCTCCTTGATGTCTCCTTAATGTCTCCTTGATATCTGGAGCTTTGTCTCCTTGATGTCTGTCTGGTATGTATAGCTTTGAGGGAGCTCCTGCTCTTCCTGGGTTCCTGTGGTTTCTGTATGTTGCTCTTTCATCAGCAAACAGGCTATGCAGAGTTTCACGACCCAAGTTTCTCATATTTTCACAACCCCTAATTCAAATGTTAGGAAAACAAAAACTCATACAAAAGTAGAAATCTTCACTCTATCAATCTAACAACAAAGCCTCACTGAATTTTAGAAGACTTAAAACCAAATGGAAAATATGTGACTTTTACCTAAAATCTTTAGCGGGCTTTGTGTTCCCTGTAGACAATGGTTGCTGGGTCCAGGGCTGGATGAGGCACACCCGGTGCTGTCCCACTGCTGCAGAACTGCCTTAAACCTGGCCGGTGTCCCTGCTTCTGTGCAGGCATTCCTCGTGGGAAGGAGGCAGGAGAAGAGTGGTGCATCTGGGTTTGCTGCCTGGGCAGCTGGCCAAGGACTACTGAGGCTTGCAGACAGGCCTGGACTCTGTGGGCCAGTGGCAAAAGGTACCTAACAAACTGTTGCAAATCTGCAGTGGTAAGAAAAACTTATCTACACAAAGTTAGATAAGCAGAGACGTCCTTTATTAACGATGCACACCGTGCGCACCGGGGACATGGGATCTTTCCCAAAGATGTCCGCCTGCACATTGCAATCCACAAATATTTGTATATTAGATTCGTACCTATTCAGTGTATACAGTGCATATTTATTATCATCCTCTTGATGATTGGTTCTTCTCACTTCTGATGCAAATTAGCGCGCAGCCTCTGTTGTAGTTTTCTATTGTTCTCTTTTGGGTAGGTGGTATAATTTGGGTAGGTGGTCTGTGAGTCAGAGGTCTCGACCACTCCTCGAATTGACCATGTTTGGTCAAGGAACATGTCCTTGGCTCGCAGGCTCTTGGCTCGTGCCTACTTCGGTCATGATTCAAAGATTATACACAATGGGTACCATCATAAATCCTGTCTTGCAGACATCTTGGACTACAACATACTGTCCTTGTTTCTGACCACTAAGAGATTATTGGTTAATGAATACCTTAGGTCTGGAATTTTACAGAGGCATGCTAGCAGCGTTGGCAATACAGATTTTATTTTATATTTGATAATTTATTCCATTTGAGACTTATTTTCCCAATATAATCATTAGTTTCTCCTATTAATATTCACTAATTAGAATTCTTGGTATTCAAATTAAGATGGGAAAAGTAAGGGGATTTCTAAGCAGTATCCTAAAATCCTAAATCTGGTGACTTCTGCAAGAAAACTGTCCTTAGGACTTTTTTTGTCTAATGAGGGAGCAGGATATTTTGGGTTGCTCACTACTGATTGTCTGGTCTCTTTCTCGAGAATTGTTACTGAGGTCTGTATATGTGGGCAAAATTTCCTTTTAACTTCAGCAAGGAAGGTACAAACTCAGGCAAGGAAAGTCCTGAAAGCTGGAACTTGAGTGAATCAATTGGCCTGTGTTTCTCCCACTACTGTAAAATTTGTATATTTATATATATAAAAATATAAAAACCATTAGGCAGATTATGTACATATTAAGGAACACTTCCTTTCCTTTCTGGGAGCCTTTTCCTGCATTCCCAGCTGCAGTAAGCAGTACACAGAGAAGGATGTTATTTTTGTTATAGAGTCACTGTTCTTAGCACTAGTCATTATTTTCTACTGTCTCTTAGGAGATTTAAACCTGTTGGGTTTGTGCATTTTTCCTTTTTTCAGTAATAGTTTTCTAAACAATGTCTTGTTTTATGCTGAAACTGTCCTTCATAGGAGTTTCTTCACAAAATCCTTGCAGTTAGGAGAGGCTGATTGCAGCCCCTGCAGGGCATTGAACAGTAGTTTCTTGACCGCTCTGGTATCTCCGCTGCAGGCCCAGTCTCTGCCAGGCTGGTCTTGTGCTTTAGATGATCCAGCCATCAGCTCCTGAGGCACAAGGTCCCAGCAGCACTTGCTGATGCATAACCTTGTGTTTGCATTTGCACTGGGACTCTTCAATCAGGTACTTAAATGACCATCTCAGTGTCCTTATTCCTCACAGAATATTGAACTCTCCATTTAAAATCTCCTTTCATGAGAAAGGGCTCTACACAAGCTTTAACACTACTTGAAGAATTGCTGTGGTGCCTAACAATGTCCTGTAACTTGCTGTAAAGACAGTTCCTGATGATTTGGTGCAACAGAAGGAAGGTGTATTTCCATGGAAAGTACTTTTCTTCTTCTTGCCATTTGTTCAGCCAAGTACTTCAGAAATAGCTATGGTGCTTGGGTTTACCTTTGCAAGCCTGAGTTTATTTTATACTGAACATTTCCCGTTCGGAAATTACTAATTAGCTAGAGGCTCAGAATAAAATAAGGAGATGTCAAATATGGCAAGAATACCTAGGGAGGTTGCTGTGTACCTGCACTGGGTGTTTGATTAGGGAACACTTTTAAAGCATGGAAAACAGAGAAGCTGTCGTTCTTGCCTCTAATAGGAGGCCTCAGAGATGGAGCTGTTAACTGCTGTAGAGATGGTACTGTGGATTTCCCTTTCAAAGTAGTCTTGAGAGATAATGCTTCTTCCCCAGATCACTGGTGACATAGAGGGTTCAGGAGTGTGTGTCTGACTTACAGCCCCTCAAAGCCTTCTTATTCAGGGGAAATCTTCCCAGGGGTCTCCATAAAGATACTTGAAAAGAACAGGAGATCGCTGCTTGCACAGGGCCATAAGATCTCACAAAAAGGAAAAGCTTTGCAGAGTAGAGGATTTTTTTTTTCTTCACGTACCCCCTAATGACTGAAATTGGTAAAAAAAAACCCCAAACTGTAGCCTATCACACAGCAAAGGAGGAGGACTTAGATTAGACAAAGTTTTTAGCTTGATATAAACCTTCTTTGTGCTTTGTATAATAGCCTTGTGTCCCTGTGAAGGGCTCTAAAAGAGCTTTTATCAAGAGAGATTTAGATGAACACTGAAAGGCAAGGTGATACTAGTACTGACTTGTTTCACATGTATCCTTTGTCATTTTAGCAATGTCAAAGTTTTTTATAGCCTGGGTGCTTCAAAGGGACAGATAGGTACATGTAAATGCATTGATTGTTCAGGATGTTTATAAGTTTCAGGCTTGTCATGTAGAGTTTAAAAATCTCAGTCTTTATTCGAAATAGGAAAAAAAGGCAGTCAATTTCCAGTAAATCCGTATTTTCTTAAACAGAAGTATTTGAGCTATTCTCGACCATTTTATTGTCTATCACAGTACCGATAGTGATACGGTTGCTCTGTAATAATACAGTCTTTCTGCTCTTCCTACTTGTGAGGAGCCTTGTGAGAATTAATTAACAAGTCCTGATAAGAATATTCAGCACACTCTTAAGTATTTTATTCAGGTATCTTGCCTTCACTACAAGAACTTGAAGTGCTTTTCTTTTCTCCATTTGCGTTAGAATAAAAGGTCTGGAAACAGCATTGCAGTATTTGACCCGAGGGCTATGGTTTCAGATGGGGTGATGAGGTGTCTGGCTGCACCACTTCCCTGAGAGAGTCTCTGAAATTGCTGCTGTGATTGCCTTTCCATGGGTTTGCACCAAAAGTTTTCTGAGGGTAGCTGTCCTTTCCCTACTGGTGTCAGAATTTGAATCTGAAAGAGAAGTTGATAGCATGTCTTGGGAGAGACCAAATTAAATAGAAAACTGGCAAGGTCGAAGCTGCAAGCACTTGGCTGCAGAGTGGTCCCTTTTTTGAGAATGTTTTCAACCATTTGAGGTTTTATGCAGAGCAATAAGTAATACTTAATTAGTTGATTAATCACAAAAAATAGCACGACTTTGTTACATGCAGATCATTTTTGCTTAAAATAACGCTCAGCTTTCCTATTAACTATCCTTGGTCTTACCATTATTTTCCTTACTTTTCTTCGGTTCCCTGTAACCAGCTACAATGTTTAGAAGGTCTTTCTTCACTGGAAGATCTGCGAAGTGCCAGAGGAGGCAGGGTCCTGCCTGGAAGGAATTTATATGATACTGATGAAGGTCTGTTATTTTGTGAATCTTGAGAGTGGCAGTATCCTGTCATTTGATGAAAACTCCCTGGCGAAGTCCATCAAGCCTTTCAATTCTTTTCTGTCACCTTTCCCAGTCCTTCCTGTTGTCCCTTTGTTTTACATTTGTCCTCATAGAGCTATGTCATGGCATGGTTTGGCCCTTGGTATCTGTAGTTTTCTAAAGGAAAATAAATGACGACTGCACCATTTCTGTTTACCTTTTAGACTGATCTTCTTTTACTACATGTCTTTGATAGCTGTCAGAATGCATTTCCAGCTTCCTTAAAGGTTGAGTTTATCTCCCTTCAGATCTCATTATGTTCTGCAGCTTTACTGCCCTAGGAAACAAATACATATATTTCTTCATCATGTTATTGTTTTTTTCCTTTACAAACATAATATCTTCTATTTTCTCCCTTTTCTGAATATGTGTATAACAGCAGTTTTCCAGAACACTTGCTTTGTGTTCTTTAAATCACTGCACCACAAACAAGTTCCCTTTTTGGATGTATTGATGTGTCTTTGGCCCTCTTAGTCTTGTCATCACACATTCCTGCATCATGAAGTGCTTTCTTCAGGCTCATCTGTTTCCTTCCCTGCCACTCTAGACTTTACTATTTTTTTTTTCTCATCTGCCCCTTTGCTTTTCATTGTCTGCCTTTACTTTTGGACCTTCCTTCTCTTCTATTGCTTCTACCAGTGCAGCCACAGTCATAAAATGTTTGCGATGTAGGATGACTGTTGCCTTAGTACTTTCAGAAAGCTTATGTGAAAAGAAAAAGGATGCGAAATTGCACATTGTTAAGAGATGAGGGAGGCCAAAGGGCAAGAGGTCCTCGTGCCAGAAGAAAATCCTTGTGTTCCTCACTCAGGAGAAATCTGAGGACTTCACGAGAGTGGAAGCACTTCCCCTACACCTTTCCATTTTGCCCACATTCCTCTCAGACTGAATGTACATAAACGTGGTTATGCAGCAAGCCAAAGTAGGAGCCATTTAAACTGACACGAACTATCCAGATCTCAAAAGCATTGCATGTGCATCTATAGCAGTCACGCTTTCAGGTTTTATATACCCTGGCATGTTTTCTGCCTCTCTGTCTAAGCTGTATTTCTTATTTACAATGGAAGAACTGATACATCTCATCTTTAAGACTTCCCCCCCCCCCCCCCCCCCCCCTGTGCATCAGCACAGCTGGAACTGTAAAGGATACACTTCAAATGAGCGCTGAATTCTTATATGGTTTGCAGCAACAAACACTACAGTCACAAAAAGGCTTCCATTATAGTCTCTAACTTGGCTCTTGCCTTCCACCAGCGCCATGGATTCCCCTTTCATTTCTACTATTCATCTTTGAACGGCATATGTTATCTGCAGACACAATGGAGAGACGAGCTCTTCAGAACAGTATGTAATAATAATCCATTCTGCATGCTATTCAGCGTGAGATGGTGAGTGCTTTGGAATCTGTCCTTCTGTAGGAAAATAGTGGCGTTTCAAATGAACTTTCTTTTGGAGAAGGAAGGTAGGGCAGTGCCCTGTTTTCCAGAAGAGTAAGGGAAGTACTTGATGGCTTTGTGGATTTTATAAGTAAACATGAAATGCTCAGTTATTCTTCTGGATCGAGATGAGTTGAACCTAGTATGTTGAATGAGAAAGAACGATGGGTGGTTTTTTTTAATCTGGGGTGTACAGTGGTGAATATCAAACCAATACAGTGCTGTAGGTTCAAAATCTGTCAGTCTCCAGTTTGCTCTTGAGCAGTACAGGAAAATAAGGGATTTTGGTCTTCCTCTTGTTCCCCTCTTGTAGCAAGTGTGAGGATTTCACACGCTGTAGAAAGTACATTTTGGGCACAATGATCAGTAAGTGAAGGGAAACTTTCATGTATGTTTGCAGGGAAAGGAGGAAAGCTTTAGTTTTGCTTTTTGTTCCTTCTGTTTGTCTGTGCGCATTTTGTTAAGTAGGATGAGTTTCTTAGAGGGGAGACTAAAGTAGGCACAAATGCTCTCTGTGCACTTGGTAGTTGCTTGTTGATGAATTCACTATGAAATTTGGATGTTCACAGTAGGCTGTCGTTCAAATTACCTGACCCAAAGGCTTTGGTTCTCTTTATGTGTGAGACAAGTTTCCAGCTCTAGGTATTCCAGCAGCTAATTTGGAGTCTTTGTTAGTCAAAATGAATGTTTAAAGGAATTGTGCATCTGCAGACCAATGTTTGAGGTTTGGTTGAGGCTCTGGAGTCAATGTTTGTTGCCACTGAATGAGGGTTGTTTGCGAGGTCTGGAGAGTCCAGACCCGTGCAGTCATTGTTGTGTGGCTGAATTATGATTAAGTGACATTTGTACTCTGATTTCCAGTTTTCTGAAGATTTGTCTTGTTTCTACAGGGAACAGCTTGTAGTATCCAGTAGATAAAAAAGATCTGTGGGAAATTGGAGTCATTGGGGGAGACTTTGTTCCCCCCCCCGCTCTGGTTTGATTCTCCCTAGTTTTCTGTCCGAGAGGGGAAAAATGTGTCCTACATTGCCATTAGTATAAAATAATTCCTGCTGCTAAACTGTGCAAGTTTGGTGTGGCACTGTAAGTATCAGGAGGATTATGATCTATATCATACTCTCTCTGAGTGTGCTTCTTTGTATGTCTTCCTTGTTTGTTTTTGTTTTATAAATTTTCAGTGTCTTCTGTTTTTTGTCTGTCTTTCTAGCAAAAAGAGTTTATTCTTATGCTTTTTGATGAAGGCAGAGATAGGATGGACATAATGAAAGTTTGTTTTCAAAGACTTTTAATAGGCAGTGATGTCTATCCCTTTTTTTTTTTTTACTTTTTAACTGAAAATTAAGATTTCTGAAATAAATTTTAAAAGTCTTCATAGCACTAGGAGTAAGACAGATGGTCAAATAGACATGTCCTTTAACCCATGCCATTCTATTTGGTATCTCCTTTGGGTCTCCATCAGAGGTTCAAGTTTTGGTTCTTGGGGACAAAACAGAGTGACAGCTTCTGACATGTCTTTTGGAAATATGGGCCTTAAATGACTGTGCATTCACTGGGTTTTTGTAGAGTGTTCAGAAGATCCAAAGTGCTGAAGTTACCTCTTCAATTTAATTTTCTTTCATTGTTCTAATTAGAAATATGGAAATGCATAAAAATTCTGTGTGGTGTCCGAGTACATGGCTATCAAAAACCATCTTTTGCTGTTCATGTGACCTTTTAATTAGATCCTGGTAGATTTTGGACTTGCCGAAAACTGAAGTTTTGAGGGGGGAAATGAGAAAATAGACAAATTTAGGGTGAAATACAAGATATTTTTCAGAGAAAGAAATGGAATTAAAGAGGTATTGCAATATTTCTCGCAGTGTCTTCACATAAAATATTTTGACTTTTTGCTTTTGGAAATGATGTAGTTCAAGGATGAATGCTAACAGTTGCTTATGTAAAGCCGTGGTTGGGAAGTTTCTATACCTTTGCCAGCTTTCATATCTCTTCAGATATTGTGAATCAATTTATCCCAATTTTTGCCTCTAAAAATTCCCTAAATTAAAAGGAATTGAAAGAATAAACATGTCAAATATGTCTTGCATTAAACATTAGGTCTTTAGGAAAAAAAATTATGCTTCAAAGCAGCATTCTTTTTTTCCCAGTGTTTTGGTCCTGTAGGTTGGTTGTTTTTTTTTTTTTTTGTGTTAAACCTAGCTCCGGCTCTAATTCTAAAAGCTGTAACTGGTAAATCATCACGGCTAAATGAAATATGTCAGCATATTTCTGTGCACGCAGGCAGCCTGACATTCTAATATTCCCTTCAGGGAGGGAATACGTTGTGAGAAATCAAGTCTGCAAATTATCTGTTGTAAAAATGCCTTATTTCTGGCAAAGCTACAAATGGGGTGCCTGTGTTGATGCATGCTTATGGTGTCATTAACCATATTCCTTAATAACTATTAATTAGTTTCACTGGAGCTCTGGTAGTCCAGATTAATTGCAGTGGGAGGGCCAAGGGGAACGAAAATGCTCCTTTATTTGCCTGCTGCTGAGTTGACAGCGTTTATTGATAGGAGGCTGCCTTTGGTCATCTATAACTGTTTGAATGATGTTTGGTTCCTTGGATCTTTTTACCTGTCAAGACTGAAATAACACATATTATCTGTATCTCAAATTATGACTGGGAAGAAGAGCACTCTCCTCTTCCTTTGCATGCCAGTACGCAGCTTCCAGGACTGCACACAGGTAGAGTGCAGGCAGTGTTCTGGGATTTTCCTCCATCCAAATTTTTTTTTAATCTAATACCCTTTGTTGCAAACATTGTAAACAAAATGAGGACAGAAAAGCAATGTGGTACTGGCCAATGCCCTGATGAACACAGAACAGGAACTGCAACAGGGCAAGTGATAAGAATCTCTTCCTTTGCTCTTTGAACAAGTTTATCTTCCCATGAATCATAAGGGAGCTCCCATTACACATCAATCTGCTCGAGGACAACTGTTTTGGTAGAGAATTGAATCTTATTAATTTTATCGGTTTTAAGAACCAGAAACTTGTGATTTTTAAAATAGTTCTTCAATAACTGTATCACAGGATCCGTTCTGTTGACCAACTTGAAGAGGTACACTGGATGGATTAGCTGTAATTATTGTTTATATGCAGCGTTGGTTGGGAAATCTCAGTATTTTCTCAAACTTTATTTCCAGTTATTACCAAGCAACCTCTCCATACAGGAATTAGCCATACTAAAAGTTAAGCCCTATTTTAAGTTATTGCTGAAGAGCAATTCTTTTTCTGTCATTTCAGAGTATTTAATCCTTTTTATCTGTTTCTGGATGGTTATTTCTGGTATCATACTGTCAAAACTAGTACAGAAGACTTACCTGTTGTGCGGTTATTGATGTCTCGGATATAAATGGTGTGAGTGGCTTGAAGATGATATCACATCATCTCAGCAGAAGAGAAAGATTTGCCTGTGACTCCTTACTTATCTACTGTATTTTCCAAATAATTTTTTTGATTTTATATTGTAGTTGAACTTTGGATAAAATACAGTTTAGGCTCTTTTACTTCTACTCCCTATGAACCTCTTGCATCCTTTCTCTGAACGAGCATTTCTGTGACTGTAGCTCTTCATCAATTACTCCATTGTTCATACACTGATACATTTTAAACAGACATTTATTAGTTACTGATTGTGTTCTTAACTTTAGTTCTGTTTTTCTCTGATACAGGAGCATTAATTTGTGAAGAACAGAACAGTCATAGCTTGTTTCTTGAGAAAAGCAGTTTTATTTATTCATTTTGCAATGTTAAAGTTTTAATTCTAACTTCCACATCACCATCAATGTATTGGAAATGCATTGTAAAGTTTGATCATTTGTGTTGCTCACAGGTTTTTGATTTTTTTTTTTTTAAAATAACTTTTAATTTGGAAGGGATAGAGCAGAACTGGTTGATGTGGTCATTTTGTAATTTATGCAGTAATACTGTAACTGAGTTGCAAATAGAGGTCTGAAACTGTCAGGTACATTGATTTAAATAAAGAAAGAAGTTACCGCTTAATCTTAGACTACTGCAGATAAGAAGAAAACACTGTTGCATTCAGGTTGCTTTCTAATTAGGAAGGAGATTGGTTGGACTTTGAACGAATTGCAGACTTCCAGGTGTAGTAAACCACTCCAAAGCTTTTAACCCAGTGATTTATAATCCAGGTTTTTATACCACTTAAAATCCATATGCTTCAAGAATTTTCGGGCTGTTATTACAAAGAATAAATAAATGAAACTTGGAGAAATCCAGATGAAATAGGAATTCCAGAATTATAACAATCTGTTTTTAATGGCATTTGTTGGTTGCCTTTAGAAATTCTTGATGTTTTCTGTAGTGTTTTGTTATCTGCAGATTTTGTGTATTGACTGATCTTTTCAGAAGCAACCTGCTGAGAAGTGGAAAACTGCCAAATTTTTTTTATATACTGACTGAGATCTTTAGACGTGGTTCAGAGTGGAAGTGGAGGAGGGAAGGTGGTGTGGAGTGTATTAATAAAATCAACTGCACTTATATTCCTTCAGAATTTGTCCTCCCTGTACAGGAAGAATTAAAGGATACCAGCTGTCTGAGACAGTGATATGTTATTTCATAAAAGCAATGGGCTTATTCATTGTGTTTTGGGATATTGATACTACTGTTAGTTGAAGTAAATGTGAAGCCTTATATATAGGTAGCTAGAAAATTATAAACTGTGGTCATCATTAGAAGGTCAGCTGTCCTCGACAGCAGCACAGCAGTATTTGTAATGTTTCTGTATTTAATTTGAGGGATGCTAATCTTGTTTTAGAGTCTGTATAGGGATAAAAATAAATATAAGAATAGTTATGTCTTCATGTTGCATTTCTTCTAGTTATATTAAAAAATAGTGCAGCTTTTGCTCTAATGCAAAGCACTGATAATACCTACTTTTCTGTGTCACAAAATAAGGCAGTTAATACTGTATTCTTATAAATTGGATAAAATCTTTTGTTCTCTTCAAATGGATTACTTCTGTGAGCAAGAGAGCTTACTTTGTACTGTGAGACTTAGGTTGCAACCTTCGGTTATATGTGACTTGGTCTTTCTAGAGTTTAATGACAGACTGATGAAATTTCAGCCCAATATACAATAGAACTGGGTGTTGACATTCTGGTTTTGTTATAATGATTTTGGTCTTGTTTTTTCTCACTTCGAGTTTTTATTTATTTTTTCCCTCATATCTGAAAGAGTGGTGTAGTCATTCTTTCAATATCAATCTGTACATGTAACAAATGCAGGGATGGTCCACTCTTGCAGCTGGATTTCGTAAGCCACTAAGGAGTGAATCGTCTTTGTTGGGACCATACCCTCTCTGTCTGTCTGTGTGAATGTGAAGCCAACTTAAAATTGATCTTATTTCTGAATAGTCACACTTGTGATTTAAAAAATCAGAGTTGAAAACATTTATTTGTTGAAGAAGATATAAAGCTATCTGCTCAATTCATGTATTTACATTGCCTAATGCTTATGTGATGTTAAATAAACGAAAAAGAAAAACTCAGGTCTCAATTTTCCATTAACTACAAGGAAGAGATATCTCAATGTCTTAATAGCAGATTGTCTCTACGTGTAAGACTCAGAACCATTCTATGCCACCTTTTAGCTCAGATAGGGTAAGACCTATTTTTGTTCTCATTAGATTTATAATCCCAGAATTACTTTCAGCATAGATTGCTTAATGGAATGAAATTATGCCTACATTAGATAATATAGTAGATTTTTATACAATTGAAGATATGAATATGACCAAACTCGAATATATATCACTCAGAGCATTTTAAATTATCAATTAACACTTGGCTTCAGTAATATAAAACAGATATTAAAATGTAGTTTAGTGATTAATCCCTGAGTTTTTCCTCTGTTCTTATACAAGGTTTCTTTAGTAAAGTTGCAGTCCTAATTCTTCGTACAAAACCGTCATACCTCTGTTGCTCAGAGTAAGCAGGATATTGAAATTCCAAATAGATAAATTTCTTCAGCCTTATGATAGACAAACATTTTTGATCATAAGGCATTGGTATTATATGGTGTTAATATTTACCATCTTATTTTATGAGGTACTCGTTATGATATTGTAATTTCTTGGATACTTGGAAAATGGAGAGGTGAACCCAATCTTGGATGTGTTATCCAACCATAAGGACATTTTAGAGGGCAAGTTTTCTAAATGAAGATTTGTGGTTCTCAGTTTGTGTCTGTGTCACTATGTTTTACTGCTGTAGGTCAGCATTATAAAGGAGAGAGAGGCAAAGTTAAAAATTCTCTTCTACCCTGGAAATGTAGTTGTGTGGTGGCCTTGTCTGGTTCTATGTGTTATTCCATACAGCTGTTATGAAGTGAGATACGTTATAGTATGCTAATGTGGAAGAGACCTAGTTTTTGCTCCAGTGGAACATGATGGCTCTAGGATGTAATTTAATCCTGGCTGTTCCCAATCTATATTTCTGTTGTAGCTGTGATTGGTGGAAAAGAAGCTACTTGACATATGGTGGTCTTACTGGGCAGCAAAAATATATGGCCTGTTGAAAGAACAGCTTGCAGGTGTTTTGCTGTAAGAAAACAGAATTGCTTCATGGCAGAAAAAAAGCAGAAATAATGTATGTCTGTTTGGGTTATGCTTCAGTGTGGTGCATGAAACCATGTTACTTTGTCACTTGGAGGCTGAGTCTCAGTGAGAGAACAGATGAAATTCAATATGTGCTGGCTTTTAACCAAATTTTAAAATGTGATAGAAATTTGTAATTTTAACATTTTATTATACTTAATGTTGCAGGAAAACAGTCTTTGTAGTCTTGCTATAGGTAACTAGTATATGTTGTGTAGCTGACATTAACTTTATCTTGACGCATACAAATAAAGTTTACAGAGGTCCTAATGAACATTTAACCTGATCCTCAAAGTCATGTGTAACCTAACACTTAAAATTGATGTTGAAGTAATATGGGGGTTTTTTTGCTGATTAACTTGATATAGATTTTCTTATTCTAGGAACTGAGTTTTTTATCTTATCTAGGATATTACTGGGAGATGCAATATAGATTTGGTGATGAGATTCATTAATAACTTGCACATAATAAATAAGTGCCGGGTCCTGCACCTGGGTCACAAAACACCGCACAATGCTACAGACTTGGGGAAGCATGGCTGGAAAGCTGCCTGGCAGAAAAGGACCTGGGGGTGCTTGTTGACAGCTGGCCGAACATGAGCCAGCAACGTGCCCAGGTGGCCAAGAAGGCCAACAGCATCCTGGCCTGTGTCAGAAATGGTGTGGCCAGCAGGAGCAGGGAAGCGATTGTACTTGGCACTGGTGAGGCTGCACCTCAAATACTGTGTGCAGTTTTGGGCCCCTCACTACAAAAAGGACACTGAGGTGCTGGAGTGCATCCAGAGAAGGGCAGCAAAGCTGGTGAAGGGTCTAGAGCACAAATCTTATGAGGAGCGGCTAAGGGGGCTGGGGTTGTTAGCCTGGAGAAGAGGAGGCTGAGGGGAGACCATATCACTCTCTGAAAGGAAGTTGTAGCAAGGTGGGTGTCAGTCTCTTCTCCCAAGTAAAAAGTGATAGGACAAGAGGAAATGGCGTCAAGCTGTTCAGGGGAGGTTTAGATTGGACATTGGGAAGAATTTCTTCACCGAAAGGGTTGTCAAACATTGGAACAGGCTGCCCAGGGGAGTGGTGGAGTCACCATCCCTGGAGGTATTTAGAAGAAGTGTAGGTCTGGTGCTTAGTGACAGGATTTATTGGTGGGCTTGACAGTGCTGGGTTGACAGCTGGACTTGGTATTAAAGTTCTTTTCCAACCTTAACAATTCTATGATTCTGTGCTATCTACTATTAGGTTTAGTGTTGCTTATATGTTACAAGACCACTCAAACAATACTCTTATGTTTAATGTTGTTGTATATTTATTTATTATGTTATTTGTGTTTATTGTGTTACGCTTAGTGTTCAGTATGTGCGAGTCCAAAGGCGTCATTTGCAAACTGTTTCCTCCACACTGGGACCATTTGTGCTGTGTTTGGACTTGATGTGTTCTTGTTGAAGGTAAGTGGTATTCAAGGAAGAGTTTGTCTTTTCTCCAAAATTATATGGGTGTAGTGATTTTTAAAATGGGAAACAAAATCCTGAGATCTTTCCCATTTTGTAGTCTTTGTGTGAAATACTTGACATCTTCCTTGAATTATTTGCTTTGTTGAAAAGCCTGTGTCACAACTGAAGGATGCAGCCAGATAAGGAAAGAGAGTGAGAGTTGTTGGCACTGTTCTGATTCTTGGAGGTCTGTGGTATTACTCTTCTTAGGCTTCTCATAGGCCAAACTGTTTTGTCTGGCGCTGTTTAGATATGTCCAAATCACTTTTCAGAATGCAATATCTGGAGAATGTTTAACCTTTGTTCTTTTATACCGTTCGCAGGAGTAAGCCTGCTGGAAGATCTCACATGAATGTAATATAAAGCTTTATGGCTGTAGCTCTGCTGTGATTACCTTTATAAAAGAGGAATTACAAGCCTCTAAGTTCTACTGAATTCCCTTGTTAACAGCCCTCAAATAGTACAAAGCTTATTATACCTAAGGGAAAACCGATATAAATGATACTGTGGTATGCCATTAACAGAAGGGTGATAGTTTTACTTGCACTATTAGTTTCAGGTTAAAATCCTGGAGAGCAAAATATTTCATGTGCACTTGACTGTAATTAACCCCTTATGTCTTTTACCCTATAGTCATGTAATTTAACAAAGCTTCGTTTGCATTGGCTCGGTAACACAGCGTGAGCTCTCACACATGCAAAGACCACTTCAGTGATTCCCTTCTGCTAGAGGCTGGGTATACCATAGGGCAACTTGTAGGATTAATTAGTCGCTCTCTGAGTTTCTTACTGCTGTTGCAAATTTTAAACACTAGGATGGTAGGCAATTCTGCATTCCCTGACTCTGTTACTACTTTCTGCTTTGAATTTTGGTTTTATGTAAATACTTACTGCTGGTTGCTTGGTTTGTTCATTATAACATGGGCACATATAGGACAGTAAACGGTATTTCTCAGGAGAGAGGAGAATACTGGTAAAATTGTATGAAGTTGAACATTAGTCATGTTGTAGCTGGCACAGAGTTTGCATGCTGTTTATATCTTATATCCACAGCACTTAGCTATAGCATCAAACGGTGTCCTGCACTGGTCTGACGTTGAGAGGGAGGGTATGCCCCTTTGTTCTTCAGTCAATCTGAGTGCTTCACTCCTCGCCTTGTACTGGTGATGGGCTACAGAAAGGTAACCCTGCACAGATGGTCCTGTTGACATCAGTGCTTAAAGGGGATGTGTGGCTGGATACTTTGCTGAGATTCCACCAGGCTGTTTTTTGGACAAAGATTCTGGCTAGATCTAATGTGTCGCTCACATGTTACCATTAGCCAGGAGAGTTTGAAATCTAGAATAGTAACTATTCTTACTGGAATTGTGGCAAAGGGACAATAAAGGTTCCTGGTTCAGAACATTGCAGCTTATGTTGTTCGAAGTGAAATTGCTTGAATAATCTCTTAACTGCAGATCAATTGCTCAGCTCAAATGATGACTACCTGCATGGTAACTGTTATACTATTAACAAATGCATTGTAGGTCTTCGTGCATTGTAAAATACACTTTTTAAGTCAGAGTCAGTCAGCGTTAAGAAAGTTGAATGCAAAGCGGGAAACAAGGAAAAGTAAGTGAATTGGTTAAATAAGAAATGAGTTTTACTGTTCTTTCCAACTTACTTCATAGAAGCATAAAATGCACAGTTGAATTACCATGCACAGTGGTAAAATGCCTGCCTGAATGCTACATTTGCATGTTTTTCTTGCATTTTGTGTACCATCCTGTAGATTAGATATGTAAGTAAATTAGTTTTCTTTGAGATCTGCATTTGCTATAAACTTGTGCACGCATATTTGCTGAATTGTATCTGTAGTAGACATTGATTAATGGAACGTAGACTGCAAGAGCAACACAAAAATCACAATGAAGTTTTGAGAAATTTATTTCTATATTGTTTTCCAGTGTTGGAAACTTGCACGTCACATGCATTTGAACTGGAAAGTCAAAATATTACTGCATGGTTGGATTAAAAAAACTAAGGAAGGAAATAGTAAGAATAATTCAAATTATTTAAAATTTTTTCTTTATTGTGTAAGAAACCGTACCCATTAGGAAAACTAGTTGCATCTACATGTGTTTTTTTCTATTGATTTCAGTATTAGTTTGGAGAGAAGTCGACTTCATTTTGAAATTAAGGGAAATGGCTGAAATAAACAAATATTCACAAATCAGAGGTGTCATTGAGGGAGCTGGTAAAATATAGCTGTACAGTGGAACCATATTTACTTGTCAGCTGTTCAGGTTCTCCTGGTCAGCAGGGTCTAGACAAAATCTAAAACTATTTTGTGACTAGTCTTTCTAGACCGAATGAGATAACAACCCTCCCTTCTGCAGCAGCAGTAGTAGTATGATAAATATGTGTGGGATATTCCAGGATTTATAATCTTTTTTCAGTTTAAAAGATTAAATCCTGTGTGGGGAATGGTGTACTTTAAATAAAGAGCAATTATTACAGCCTCTGCCTTCTACTTTAGTCAAACGGAATAATTGATTCCTTTTCTCCTGGCGTGAATCTATTCAGGATGATATTTTTGGAACTTTCATAATACAAATTCCAAATTGTTTCATCGTTAAGCTTAAAAGATGATAACGGCACCTCAGCTGTCTAAGAAAGGTCACAGAGACTTGGATCACAAATTTATTTTTCTCTCTTCCCCAGTCATTTTACAAAACCAAATCCAGCCCAACAGAGTACCAAGTAAGACGGCTGCAGCAGGCATCCTTGCTGCAATGAGAGACATGACCATGTTTCAAAATTCAGGTTTTCAGTCATCTCCACCCTGAAGAGTGATTACATCTCTTAAACATTGAAGACTTGTAAACACTATTTACCAATGACTTATTCAGGTCTTGTACGTGAAAAGCCTAATCTCTTCTTGCTTGTGAAGTATTTATCCATGAGAATAGATTTGCCTCTTTTAAAAAAATCTGCTGATGCTCTATGACCTCTGAATTGGAATGAACATTTAAAAGTGTGTAAAAAAAAAAATCAGGGCAAAACAAACTTGTGAAATAGATGTTGTTTTTGTATGCTGTTAATTGCTGCGCAGTTGATGACGTTATGAGGACGTAGTGATGTGAGACGGGAATACCCTGTTTTGCTGGTGATGTATTCATGTGCATTTCATAACTATTTTCGTTTTATTTCTACTCCTATTTTATTTTAAGTAATATGATAGTCACTTTCTTAGAATAAATTTTAAAGATAAATAGTATGAAATTAAAATTATAATTAATATCTTAAAAGTTTGTACTGGAACAGAGTGATGAAAACATAATTTTCTCACTCTGAGTGGTCACTTTAAATACAGTAGTGCAGAGGAGATGGGTAGAACAGGATTCCTGTTAAGTTTGAATTAACATTTTTGCACAGTTTCAATGCCACATATACTTTTTTCTTCTCCAGTATTTAATGCAAAATATTTATGTTTAGATTTTTGTTTGGTTTTAATAAAGAAAGTTATAGTTAATGTATAATTGAATAAACAGACTCCCATTCTGCTGCCATTTCCATTTTGTATACCTTTCTAATTGTTCAGCAGACTGTTCTTCTCATATACAGTCTGTATTTTTTTCTAAAGGGCAGCAGTTCTTATTTTTCTTTTTGTAACTCTACTTCCACTGCTAGCATCACCATCTGTAAAACTCACCTATAAATGCCTCTAATCACCTGCCATGAAACAGAAGAAATCTTTAAAACTGGAAAATCAGATTTAGCTCATAAAGTGCTCATATGAGTCACAAGCGTAGTGATGCTTCTGGCGCTCTCTGGATTTCTCACAGGGAAGTGAGAAATGTTTCTACCACTGCCACTTACTGATCCTGCAGTCTCTGTCTCTCTGCTTCTGTTGCCACAGTGGGAGCAATGTTTCAGGTAAAGCCTTGGCTAACCAAACTGGTCTTAGGAGGTGGGTGTTCCTTTTTGAGTGAGGTTCTTTTTGTTCTTGTTTTCTGATAAGTTATAGGAAATTAGTTTACCTTCAGAAAGGTCCACAATGTCTATTGCCACATCAGTAAAAAGCCACAAACTCAACTACATAGTCAAAACTATTGACTTCTGTGAAGTGTATTGAGCAGTTTGAAGAAAACAAGCATTTCTTGCAAAGTAGAGGATACATATCTTATCAGATGATTTTCTTCTGAACTTAGCTGGAAATCTAAAATGCCAGCTTCTGGCTGCAGTCTGTTGATGCAGCAGGTGAGGAAAGTTCTTAGCCCTGTTCAAGCGCAAACGTAGGTGGAAATGCTTTCATTAAGAACTTGCAAGATTATAGTAGGAGAATCTTTCTATTTCTTGTAAATGAAAAAGAGTGGAACAGTATTTTGCAAGATAAGGTTTACAGCATAATGTTCTCAGATGGTGAAAGCATGAAACTGAAGGATTAATTTGGTCACCATCCAAGAAATACAGTATGTTGGAAGAATGCAAGTGACATGGTATGTTCATGAAACATGTAAAAGGGTTTTTGTACTCTTCCGGTTAACAGGCGTGACAGGTGCAGTATGTTCTAATTGCTCAGTATTACACTATTTGAGTTTCTCTTTCTTGTTTTATTACTATCATATGTCAAACCTCTAAATCCGTTCATGCATCTAGTGATAATAAAACATGAAAATGTCTGTGTTTATTTTTTACACGTATGTGCATCATATTGGCTTTGGTTGCCAAGTACTGTCTGTTCAATTGTGGATTGCATGCATTATGCAATGTAACAGTTCTGGAAATAAGCGTTGTATATATGAAAAACGTTTATTTTTTCTGACATGATATTTACTGTGAAAGTTTAAAACATTTATTCCTTTCCCTTTTTTTTCCCAACTTTTTGTGGGGCGAATAATCTAAAAATAAATTATCGCAGGGCCTATTTCAGCTTTTGCAGATAATTTTAGCTTTTACAGCTATTGAATCATTATTAGATGTGTTTAAGTAACTGATAGAGTTTTAATTTCTGCTAAGCTTGTAATAGTTTTTCATCAGCACTGTCAATTATCTTCTGAACAGAGGGGTATCTGGATTACAGAAGGATTGTCAAGCACTATTATAAAATGGGGGAAGGGCTGCCTGTGACAACATTAGGTGCTGTAATGAAAAGCAGACAGTGTTTTACTGGCACCTGATTGTTGGGTTACAATAATAGTTTTCATGTCTGCTGCAGTACAGTGCCAAGTGTTGTAGAAGATATACATTGAAATGGGTTTTTTGATAGACTAAATAAACTCTCAAAGTCCATACTCCATAAGTCTGGATTCCATTAAATGAAATGTTCAAGTTATTCAAGACTGTCTACTTTCTTTATGCTCTGGAGAGTCTGAAAACAAGAAGAAAATCTGGTAGGATTTCCAGTGTTCACTGACATGGGGGTGGAGGGAGTCCCTCTAAATGAACTCAAAGTTCTTCGGAACAGCACATTGTTAATGATCAAAACTGTGTAAGATTAAGCCCGCAAAAGATTTGCTTTATGTAATAAAAAGTTGTCAAGCTACTTAGCTGGAGCTAAGAGAATGAAATTAATTAAAGGCAGCAAAACCAGATCTCCAGTGAATACAAGCATCCGCTGATCAATATAGCATGTTAGAAAGTACCGGGGAAGGATCTGTTCGTAATGCTAATAGCGTGCAGCCCGCTAGAAACAACTGCCAGCTGGGGAGCTGGTTCATGCTTCCTCATGTGCCTGGTGCATCTCATGGCCACAGAGCCAAGGAGCTGAGCCGCTTTTAACTGCTACTAAACTGTGTGGAGGGAATAGCACAATGATGGCGATAAGAAGTGGGTTGTTAGTCCTGAGTTCGTGTTTGCAGTAAGACCCTTTTCCAAGTGGGAAGATGCCTTTGTCTAAATAAGACTTGGAGAATTTTGTCTGTATGGTCTTAGTCAGATGTAAGGTGCAATTGCCTTGAGTAGTCAGCTATGCTGTCAGCCCAAGGATCCAAGGCTTATACCAGGTCTTCTGTAGTTTTATATTTAATTTATAAAAGCTTTCAGGAATAATTTGTTAAAACAACTTTCTTGACTGCTTAGTCTAAGACTATCTGAAGCCTCATCTTCTGTGTGTGATAGGGAGGTATGTGTGACAGTTGAATTATGCAGCTGGAGATTTTCTGCTGTTTTCATACAGTGCAGTAGAATCTGATTATTAAACTGATTATGCAAAATGCTGGTACTACTGAGCAGCCCCTTGCAATGACAGTTGTGAAAGGAATACCCCAGTCTATGAAGTGAATCAGAACCCTTGAAAGGCACATGGAGTAAACTAAGGGAATGATCTTGTAGGAGGTTCTTGCCTGAAAAAGATCGGTCATAGCCATGAGGCTTGCACCAAGCCCGTCAGCCGTATTACAAAAGTCAAAAATTAGAGGATAATGTTAATAGTGAAAGTAGAGACAAAAAGAATTATGTAGTTTTTATTGTCTATGTAGTGAACAGGCTTAGAGGCTTCAGTATCGTTGGAAAGCTTTATATGCCAATTAGCTGCTCAATTATAATGATTTTAAGTAAACTAGCAACTGAGATTACAATGGAAGTGACAATACATCTGAAAATTCCAGCAGAGAGAAGCAACAAGAGGACTTTGTATTTGGCAATTTTGTGTTGGACTAACTGGCAGGTTGTTATTTTTGCTCAAGGTAAGTGGGAGGTGGAACAAGATTTTTTTTTTTTTTCCTGGGTGGTGACTGTTCTGGTTGTTAGAGAGCCAGAAGTTCGTATCAGAACATGGCAGTTCAGTTGTTCTGAACAGTATGAATTAAAGAATTCTCATCACTGCACTTTTATTGTTCTTGTAGCTAGAGATGAGTACAATAGTGTCTTTTAGACTACAATAGTCTCTTTTTTAGGTCAGTCAACTGTACAGAATGATGCTTGTTTTAAATTGCTCAAGTTCAGGGACTCTTCAGAAGTGTATAGGTACTTGCTCTCTAAATATTTCAACATTTCTTATTTTGTACTTGCACATAAAGTAATTTTTAAAGAACGTGTCAGTGTCTTTCAGGGTACAATAAGAAAATGTCCTAGGTTACAGTGTAAGATGTGCCCAAAAAAGTATTCTATTACCGTCTTCATGAGCTGTTGAGACCAGGTGGGGCGGTGCTCCCTGCCTCCTCCCTCCGGACTATCTTCTGTTAATGGGCACAACAATGCCTTATCGCCTGACCTATAGATAGCTCGCTCCAGGACTATCTCCTGTTAATGGCCCATCAAGCAGTTGCCTCACGACTCACCATCCCATTGTGAGATGCTCCGCCCGGGGGAAAGGAGCCAAGCATTCCATGCTAAATATAAACTGAGATCTCGAACACCCTAGCAGCCTTCTTCCACTGGATTCCCAGAGGAGTTTCCCCCCCCCCTCCCCCCATTGGAGTTCCAGAGGACAAGAGCTACCTACCTACCACTGGACCTTCGGAGGAAGACCAGATCCTTTTACAAGATCGCTGCTTCAACAGAACTACATCCATCACTTCAGGAGGACTGCAGCCAGCATCTTATTGGACTGCTACTGCCACCCTACCAGGGTGTCAGGTTGTATTTCTGACTGTCAGTGTAAACCCGTGGGTTGTTTGTTTTTCTGCCTTGTGTTATATATATATATATATATATTAGTAAAGAACTGTTATTCCTATTCCCCATATCTTTGCCTGAAGGCCCCTTAATTTCAAAATTATAATAATTTGGAGGGAAGGGGGTTGCATTTTCCATTTCAAGGGAGGCTCCTGTCTTCCTCAGCAGACACCTGTCTTTCAAACCAAGACAGAAAAAAAATAGTGAAGAATTGCTAGAAGTATTATTTAAATGCAGGTCTGTGAGGCAGAAACTTGTGACATTTAATCCTACTGCTAAAACTAATTTTTCTGTGGCATTTACTTCTGGGATTCTCCTAATCTTATTAGTTTGAAATTATTTTTATTACTGTCAGGCACCTATCTTCAAGCTTTAGCAGTTAATCCCCATGCCTCATTGGACCCATTGTACAGATAGGGGTGCTACTTTCTGCATTCCACCATGAACATGCTGTGATTGTTATTACTCGGATTTAGGAAAAACCCTAAAGTCTTCAGTCTGTCGTTGTGTTTGTGACTTGAGCTATACACATGCATGCATTAACTTTAGCTGTATGCGCGTGTTTTGTCCTGGGTAAGGATTATTTGGGAGGAGAATGGAAGGGGCTAAATCCAACTGACTTTAAGTTTAGTACCAAGCAAATGCTAGTACTAATATATCCTCACAGTAATCAACAAAAGGTTATCCCAGATTTATTATTTTAAAACTCTCTGTGAGGTTAAATGAGCAATTGGTTCAAGGGACTGGTTGCCTTTATCGGACTGTTCCTTAGGAATGGACTGTTGAGATGAACTCTGTTAATTAAATACAAATCCTTTTCTTGATTGCGCAGAAACAGCCTTGTTACTGGTCCCTCTCCTAATCTCGTTATAACAGTCCCCTGATAGGTCTCATTAGATTGCCTTGTTAGCTTATACAGAGTCTATTTTGCAGCAGAACAGACAGAAAAGTTAATCTTAGTCAGTTGTAATGTGTCTCGACCACTAAAGGGGTTTTTCTTCTTGCTTTATTCACTTTTTGTTTACTCTCATCATCTAGTTCCTTTTGTTCTGTTGCCCAAAACAATAGATGTGTGTGAAACCAGTAATTTATTTACTTTGATTAGTTTTTGTTTAATCTGTCACGGTTTATTGAATTTAATTACTTTAAAATCATTAACTTAAACCGAACAACGTGAGAGGGGAGAGAAAAGCCCTAAGCATCTTGTACAGTGTGAATGGGACATGCCATGAGCTCTTTCCTGATTTGCCATACTAAAGGAACTTCTTTGGACATCCATTTAATCAAGGACATTCTCTGTTTTGTCAGGAGAATTTATGGAAATATTGTCACCTATAATTGCATGTGTGGGATCTTACTAATTTCTTTCTCTGTGACTTTCTCAGGAAGTCAACTGCAGAGCTGACACTCAATTACTTGAGAGATCCAGAAGACGAAGGCCTATTGATAAAATGACTCCTTGTAAGAATGAACATTTGTATAAAGTAATTTCAGTTTTTGGAGTTTCCATGATTGTGCTAAATGACTTCACTGGATGGCCTGTGGAAGGTGAATTTACATAGAAGTAGCACATTTTGTATGGCAGTGTTGTTAACAGGAGACGTATGAATTCTTAACCATCTAGAACTCAAGTTTAATTGCTGTGGTACCTATAAAACTCTTTAGACTTGTTATTGAACTGTTGCTTATATAGCGTTATTCGTGTGTGATATTTCTTTAAAGAGGTGTGGCTGGCCTCTAAGACTTTAAATCAGCAGATATGATGAGGTGCAAAATCAGAGAAGAAACTAGTAAAACTATTGGGAAAGCCATGCTATTGACTACATCTGGCATTGCTTTGTTCATTTTTCCTCCTGTTTCTTATAATGACGCACAATGTGACCTATCTTTATATGGGCAAGGGTTTCCTATGTTTTATATCATGATTTAAATATATTTTTTTTATTTCAGAATAAGATCAATAGCACGAGGGAAAAACTGTTTAGTTGTGTATTTTTCAAATAGCTTTTTTAAAAAATCCTGTTTTCTTGAAGAAAACTTGGAGGGAGATGGTATATGGAATAGTCTTACTAGAGTTTAATAATATACTAGAACTAATGATTCGAGGTTTGGGTTTTTTTTTTTTCAGGTCCTTGATTGTTGAAATTGAGACCTTATTGCAAACACTTACCTTCACTTTTTGTGAAGCATAGCTATGTATTGTCTGCTTACTGTCCTAATGGATACCAGTAGTCTGAGTTTTGACTTCGCAGAATGATTCCCTCACCCTTTAGATAATAAGGACCTCATATTCTCCTGTTTCTCAAAAATCATGGTAGCGAAGGTACCTGCCATTGCAGAGCTCTTTTCTCTCTGGTACTAACTCTCTGCTTTTCTTTCTTCCAATGTATCCCCTTGCTTTTGAGCCTTAATTGGTTCAAAATTCTGAGGAGTCAGTGTCTGGGGATTTTTGTCTTCCTTCTCAGAAATGTTTTGATGAAGTGAATGTATTCCAAGAAGCTGATGTCAAGCTAAATTGATCTTCTCCACGAAACACAGGTACCAGTGTGGAGTGCAGTGTCAGGTGCACAGCCCATCTGTCCTGGCTTCCAAATGTCCTTCCTTTTTAAAATGTAACTTTACTCTCCTATCTTTCATGCTCCATATTATGTACATGACAAATCCCCAGCTAGAACTGGCCCTCTGAGGAAGAATACAGGTGGAAAAAATGTTAGCACTCTTTAGGCAACACTACATATTCACATTTATTACTCATTTTTGAACGGACACAGTTTTATTCCATTTGGAGGTGCTGCTCTAAGCTTTCTACTACAGCATTTGTAATACATACGTGATACTGGCTCCCTGTTCAAAGAGTAAAGGATGAGAGTGTCCTTGGAGAACAGTGTTGGGATTCTTTGCCAAGTAGCTGTATGTTTTAAGGAGCAAAGGATGATTGCTTGGCAGATGAAAAGTGGGTGGGCTGATTCAAGTGTGGGTGCTGGCATGAAAAAAGAAATAAAACTGAGAATAAGTACAGGAAACCAGTGTGCAGGCAGGGGGGACAAGGGAACTGTTTACTCAGCAACCCAATAGCGTTTTCAACTCCAGCAGAGCAGAATCACAATGATCTTGGTGATTTTCTCTTAAGTGGTCCACAGCCACAGGTTTACTGCCCAAGTGTTTTTTTGAAATTCAAAATGTGTATGGTTTTGATGCTAACAGCTGTGTCTGACTACACTGAAGTAACTTGTTGCTTTTAGCATGAATTACAGAGCATGGTTTAATTTGAATTAAGAGTGTTCATACAAGTGTTTTGTGAGTACGACTGAGTGGTCAACTATTCTTACTTCTATTAAGTCTGACTTCAGACCAGGCCTAAATATCAGCTGGCTTCTACGATATGTTGTTAGGTTTTGGTCTTCTAACACTTTTTTTTTTCTGGATAAAGATTTTTTTTTTTTTTCCCCCCAGGCTTAATGCATGGGTAAAAGGAATAGTAAATTCTTCCTTAAAGCAAATTCATTGACTTTTTTTGATAGATCTGGTTTTCAGAGATCCAAATTCAGCAATTTATTGTACAAAAGAGCACCTAAGGAAATGTGCCTGAAGAATAAAGAGAGAGCTGGTAAAGCTGCTTTTTGTGTGTAGTGTAATAAGAACAAAAGGGATGACTAACTACTTATTCTTTGTCCTGAAAGGTGAAAAGTGTGTGGGTCTTCAAAGACATCAGGATACACTTGAACAACAGCCATTCCAGGTTCTGCCCTGTATAATGTGGGTAGTATGGGCTTGTAGTGTGAAAATGGCTCCCATTTCCTTGGTGAGCAGAGCCTTGTGTATATTCTGGCTATGAGCATATGATGAATTATTCTATGGGAAATAACAAATGTTTTCCTTGAGCCCATATTGGATTTTTAATGTGCATCTGCTACTTTACCAACAGCCTCCCACATGCTGCCATAAAATCATAACTTGCACATTTTGGTCTTGGAAGCAAATGTTTCCTATAGGTCTTGACTTCTACCTCAGAGTCCCCAAGGATGGTTATAAAATGTTTGCATAATTAATATTTTTATGGGATACAGCTTTTATGTATTTAAATGATACTGAGTGTTAGAATATCCGGTTGTCTTAAACTCCTACCAGTGGTAACAGTGGAGAATTCACAAGTATTATAGGCTGAATCCTCCAGAAAAGACTGTAACTTGGAGGAATACAGTGAGCAGTCCCTGCTGCTACTGAAACTATGTGCATGAAGACTGAGCATCTGACCACCTGTGGTTCCTGAGAGGTGGAGAGTGTTTGGCATCTCTTGTGGACACAGGCAGGAAAAATCCTTAACCCCACCTTGCAAAAGTTCAGTCATTGAATCAAATGGTACTTTCACAGTTAGCTAAGCCCCCATAAAACGTGAGTGGCTAAGCTTTTAAAAAACAGTTCTTTCAGTTTTTAAGACCTGTAGGTTAGGAACAGAATAGAGCCGTAGATTTAGTAATTTATAGATAACCCATATTTTAAACAAGAGACGCTTGAAAATCTATCCCCCTTTTGCTTGCCTAATTAAGAGCTGAGTTGTGCACCTCACCATGTCATTATAACTGACAATGTCAGCAATGAAAGAAGAGACAAAAGCTGTTTATGCTTTCCAGTCATTGCCAAAGAGACTTTAAAAAGGAAACTAAAGTTTCTTTTGCAAGCATATGATCACAGTGGTAAAGTACTAAATGATGCAATGCAGAGCCAGCACCTTCTGGTGACTTCTAAACCTGATTCTCATGTCTGAGCCTGACCTAACTCCATCTGAATACAATGGAGTGACTCCTAATATCCTAATTTTGTGGGAGGTTTTCTACTTTTACCTCAGAAGTAGTATTGCCAATTACTGGGGGAGTAGCTTCAAGCTCTCGGTGTCTGTTGTATGAAGCCAGGCAACTATGTTGGCTTCCACAGTTACCCAGAACCTAAATGATTATAGCAAAGATAGGAGTCTGGCTGTACAATCCACAGTGCAGTAAAGAGGGTAAAGTATAACAGCTAAAGGAGAAATGTGTTGGTTCCTCAGCTATCAGTGATGAATAAGTCCAGGGACTTTTACTGCCTGGTTAATAAAAATGCTTCCATTTGGGGAAGGAGAGGGATTCATACTCTACATGCTTTTGATTTAAGAGCTGATAAATTGCCTGATCTGGTCCTATTTGTGCAAGCATTTTAAAAACTAAAACAAAGATATATGCTAAATAACATGAAACTTCAAGGAGGGTAGGAAGAGATATTTACATTGGTGGGCAGTTTTTTTACTTTATCAGTTTTTCTCTTTTTCTTGAGTTTATTACTCCATGGATCTGTTTAAATTTTTTTCATGTGATTTTGTTTTTTTTTCTTGGTTGTTTTTCTGTGAATTTCATAGTGTTACATTTACATAATGAATGTAATTACATCTAATTATATGTCATCTCCCCACTGAAACTGGTAATTATAGAATTATGATGTATAATGACATCCATGTGAAACTTAGGGGGGGAAAATATAAAGGAAGACCATAGCAAATTCATTTTAAAAATGAAATTACTTTGAAGTAAAACTTCCCCCGCAAACAGAAGTCATTGAATTCAACCAGTTGAATCTTTACTACTCGGACAAGTTCTTATTTTAATAGTATTAACTCTTTTTTTTTTTTTCTTTTTCCTGGGAAAATTTTGTTCAGTTTCTTTTTCAGAAAGCATTTTACTTTCTCAGATTCAGAGACTAAATTTTAGTATTTTTCCCTGGCCAATAGTTACACAATGTTTTGTCTAAGCGTTTCACTTATGATGTGCAATTAGGTTAAACCAGAGAATTAAAAAGCTGCAAACTGTGAGGAGTACAGAAATAGATACAGATTAAAGGACAAGATCTTTTGTGTCTTAAAATCTTCTATATTTTAAGGAGAAGTAGGGCTTTAGCAGTAGTAAATATTTAATCAACAAACCGAAACTTCTCTTAAAAACCAGAAATTGCTGCCTTCATTACCCAGTTGGAAGAAAGCTGTAGTCAAATACACAGTAATTTTGTAAGTCGATTTTGGTGTTGTGAATGGCATCATTAATTTTATAACTGAGAACCCACTAAAAGTTTAAAAATTTTCTGGTCCTGCTATAGATGGGCTAGTGTCTAAATACATAGTCATGTAGCAGCTGTGGGCCTTGGCAGAGATGTTTGAATATACTTCTTTGTTTCTAGGCACTGTTTGATTTTCGTCTCAAGAAGGTGAAAGACAGAACTAAGTGACTCACTGAGTTACTTTGTGCTGAAGGCTGAATGTCTGGCTGCAATGAATATTTCTTAGCAGGTTCATAGACTCACAGGCAGCACAGGGGGTACTGAAGTACTTCTGTAGCAGCAGAGGCCTTTGGGAGAGCCACCGTGCAAAACTTTTCACCCATCTGTCTATGGAGGATCTAGAACATATGTTGCTTCGGGTAATGTTGAAGGACTTAAAAGAAACTTAGGAAATTGAGGAAATTCTGGTTAGCAGTCTATGAAGAGGAGCAAGGTAGCCTTTTCTGTTTCATCTTGTGCATGCTCTGAATACTTAAGGGATGATCCCTTAATTATTCTGGTGCCTTGTATTTATATTGTTGTAATTAATTTCTGCTTGGTATGAGTGAGAAGGGATGCAGACCTTTTTGTAATAGAAAATATTCGGAGCAGGCTTTCCTGAGGTCTTGAGAACAACGTGCAGTAGGCGAGAGATGGGAAAATCCTGACTTTTGGCACCTCAGGGTAAAAACCCAAAAGGTTTTAACTGTCCTGTGTTGGTAGCTAATCCTTTCAGAAAGCAACGACAGTTGCTTGCAGTCTTCTAAAGGAAGCTGATCTGGCCCGATTCCACCTTCAAACAGCTCCTCTTCTATTGCCTCCTGAGAGCCTCTTTTGCCTCATCAGTGCAAGGTCAACGTTTGACCTTGCAGTGAGTTATCTTGTGACAGATAATTCTGTTCACAGTGCATTCTTTCTGCAGTACAGCCTTGTCAATAGTCTCCTCTCTGAAAAAATGCTTCCCGGGTTTCATTTTGCAATTGCCACCCTGTTTATAAATGGGCTTTTTCAGGCAGATGATGGCTGAGCTGAATTCCACCACAGTCAAACCACATCACTTGTAACATGAAAGGGACTTTCCTCGATAGGCTGAATTTCTGGACTTGTTTATTAAAACACAAGAATTAAATACTGTACTCCACTTCCCCTCACAATTTCTTTATGCCCTTCCCCTCTTCTTCATTTCCGTCATTCGCAGTAGCAGACTCCTTTACAGAACTGCCAACAGCACACGTTTTCCAACTGTACAAATGAAATGAAACCACTGAGCATAGCTGAACCAGAGGCATGATTAAATATATTATAAACTACCAAGAATAGGAGGAACATGCCATGAAGGCATCATCTGTCACAACGTATGTGGCGGGAAGGAATCTGTCAACTTACTCTATGTTAATGCCATGATAAATTGGTACTTACTTACACATGTGTATATGTGTAGCTGTTTAGTCTCAATTTCTTTGTAAATAGATGGGAGAACAGCTAAATGCCTGTGAAGACCTCTCAAGCTATTGCTCTGAAGTTAGCAAATTCTTGGCTCAATGTAGGTTTCTTGTAAATGAAGTCTGAAAGCTGTTTATGTTCGACTGAAATGCCATAATGGAGAACAAATGAATGACACATTTAATTACATCTGTGGAATTAAATAAAACACACTGCTAGAACATATGCGTAAGGGTTGCAGCAGAGTTTTGTCTCTGAGAAATTAATTGGTTTATTTATTATTCATAAACTGAAATCACACCAAATGGTATTTGGTGTATCTGGGCTCTTTGTCTTTAGCATGTTTTCCTTTTCTCTGAAACAAGATTTGTTAAAAGAGCTTTCATCTCTTAGTGTTTTCAGGAGGTAATTTCTGAGCAGCCTTAGATATTTGATAGTGGCTCTTAGTTTTCCCCTTCTTAATTTTTTGTTAAGAAAATATATATTTTAATGTAGTGTGTGAGTGTGTATGCTATTTAGCAAAAAGTTATTTCATAAAGTGGGGCAAAATATTCATGCAAGGAATGGAAAAATTGATCATAATTTGCTGTAACTGGTATGTGATCTAATTGAGTGGTGCACAGGATAGGTAGAGATCTGTCACTGACTACCTGTGTGCACAATTAAAACATCTGTTTTGGAGTATCCCTGTACTTGTCCTTTATAAGCACAGGATGTGGGACCGGTTTCCTTACCTCCATCTCAAAGCACTGAGCAGGAGTATGATAGGAAAGCCAAAGCTTCGGGACAGCAATTTATTGTTCATGATGTTTAGTGTATGCAGTGACCCATGCAGCAACCCTGAGCTTGAGTCAGAGCAGTTAGGTCTGCCCAGGTTCTCTCTGAAGCAAGTGGGTGAGGGGTAGAAGACGACATCTGTCTCCTAGGGGATGTTTGAGATTTCCTCTTGCTAGCTGTTAGTTTCTGTACTCCATGTGGTGATGCACTTTTTCCCAGAACTGAGTGTCTGTACTGTTTCATTGCAGATGACTTTTGTTTAGTCATCCAGGTGTTAGGCAACAGTATAAAACTACCTTGTTTATATTTAGTGATGCGTATGTGGGCACCAGGCTGTACTGTTGATACATGTTACTTGAATCTAGGTGTGCTGTTAATTGACAAGCAGTAAGCCAAACATGGTGAAGTTCTAGTCAGAAAAGAGCTAAAGATAATTCTAGGAAAAAGCAGACAGAAAGGCAAACATCACTGTTTCTGTGGATACTGGGAAGGGAAGAAGGAAAGTCCCTTTGGAAGAAGAGAAGAAAGGATGAGATTGCACCCAGATGTGTTACTTTCTGAAGCTAGCTGCATGGAGAACTCAAGCGGTGGCTGAGAGCCACTAAGAAGCAAGCAGACCTTAAAAGAACTGTGAGAGATGTAGCAGAGCAGAGGAAAAGCCTTAAGGCAGTTGTAAAATACTGTACTGTCATTCTCAGTGAACCCTGGCCTCCCCGAGATGATGCAGTGTGAGCCATCTGCTTTGCTATCACAGTGGGAGTGGGAACTGTGGTCTTGGAAAGTAACAAGGAAGGATCCGTGTTGACTGCAGGAATACGAATAATGTTTTCTGTTCTTATAGTTCCAAAGCTGCGTATCTGAGGAAGGAGGAAGCAGAGGAGGAAAATACCAAGGCTGATTCCTTCTCCTGTCTTCTTTTCTTCCCCTCTCTTCTTGTAATCCACTGTATCCTAGCAGCCAGGCCGCAGGTGAAACAAGCAGTCACAGTTCCAGAGGGAGCAGTAAGATATGGCCATTTAAATACCAGGGATGTGTTCTAGTTAGTAGTGCTTGGTTAGGTGGTAGAAACATCAGTAGGTAAGCTGTTGATTTGATGTTCGCCACCACTGCCAATGGTTGAATTTACCCACTGCCTGTTTAATGCATCTCAGCCATAGCCTACAAGTGGAAAAGCAAAGAAATGTTTTTGAACCTCTGTTATCAGTTCCATTATGAACTCCCAAATAATGTTAATAAAGCTCATTCTTTTATACTTGTCAGTCTTAAAGCTGTATTTGCCATATAACATTTTTTCATTTTTAACAAAATAAGGCTTTTCTGTAAATGCTTAGCATGATGGAGTTTTTCTGAGATGGCTACAAAAAATATTTGACATGTCAAGTGCAACATGTTGCTGATACCATCTAGGAGAAAATCCAAAGTACATTGAAGTTGATGATGGAATTTTCAATATACTCGCTGACTGATAGGACCCTGTCGTATATTTTCTTTGGCTGATTTTCAGAAACAGTTAATATTATTAATGCAATTTAATGTTACCTGTGTTGCCTTTGAATGAAAGCTGATCTGAAATTTGGCAGGAGTTACATAAAGACCAGGAAGCAATAAAAATGGAATGCCCAGTACACAGTTCATGTGGCTGATCAAAAGGCAATTACAAAATCTATGGGCAGACATGAAACTGAAAATGCAAGTTGAAATAGGAGGAATGGATGGAAAATCAGTGAGACCAGATGGAAATTTTTCATGCATCTCTGTGAATTTGAATTAGGTATGAATGCCTTTAGAATAAAATCTGATCTCTTCACCACTTGCACAAAAATTGAGAACTTAAATGTTAGATCTAGAGCAAGGAAATGTTTTTGTGATACCTGTCCACCATATGTCCACAGTTACCTGTTCCTTTTTTTAATGACAATTTTCTGCAAAAAGGGTGGCTTATTCCCTTTGGGTGTTTCATCAGACAGTAATTATTTTCGTGAAACAAAGTAGGGAACATTTTTAATTCATTAAGTAAAAGTCACTAAGTACATATGATCCATCAATTTTCATTCATTCTGGGTTTCTTATACTCTAGACAATTGCTTTTTTTGTCATGGTGGCTCAGGGTGACTTAAGGCTAACAAATCTCTCAGAATGACAGGGTGCACTTGGTGCTCTGAGGACATAAAATGAGTTCTGTCTATCAGGGTCTTCAAAGAATTATATATATGGTGGAAGTCGTGTCAGAATTTATCTTGGTCAAAGCTAATATTAAAATCACTGTCAGTTTCCAGGCACCTCTACTATATTGGAAAGTGTTGCATTTGGTTAACATAGTCGTGTATACTGATGTCAACTTTTGATGGATTGTGTGAGTAAACTGAGGAAGAAAAATACTTAGTATCTATTGTACCAGACATCCACATTTTGGTGATCTGTGAAAAAGTACCTATGGGTAAAGTGTTTTATCTCTTAAAGTATTGCTGGTCACAGTACTGTATATGAAATATAAATGTTCTTTTTGCACTGTAATACTTGCAGTGAATTTCCCTGGAGGAAAAAATAAGTATGTAGCCATAAACCAGAAAATATTTCTTGTTTGACAGATATATCAAGTTCCATCCGGTAACAAAGACGAGAGTGGATGTGAATAGCAAACTTTCCTGATCCACGCACGTTCCAGCATAAATTTGATGTAGCCGCAGTTGTCAGAGAAGTCACCTCATGTGTCACCTCATTAACCTATGTGGAATGAGGCCCCCTGAATTCAGTTCCAGTACTGCTTTGTATACTAATGAGGGTAAGAATCAAAGAAGGTAGGGAAAAACAGGTGCTTGAAGGACGTTTACAAGAGGCAGAATAGGAGTAAGAGGTCTGTTTCATTGGTTGCAAGAGATCAGTTTAGAATAGAAAAAGAAAACATGGAAGCTGCTTCTGAGCTTGTTAAAGAGAATGAATTACTTTCACTTTCCAGTGTGCACAAAAAAGCAGTTTCAACATGTAATACCTGGTTTATATTTCTTTCTTTATGCAATTCTTACTTTTGTCAACTGGCTAAATCTGTTTCATGCCAGCAAAGAAGAAACTTGTTTATATTATCATATACAGTATATTGTTTTGGAGAGCTGCCTTTTTTTTTTTTGTATACATTAACATGAATTAAAGCGATAGAGAAGTTTAGAATCCGTATTCACAATAGTTACATTCAGCATAGGATGTAACTAAAGGGACATTAATGCAGTAAGAATGTGTTCTTACTGTGGAAGGTTTCACTGCATTCGTCCCCACTGACTTTATGGGGGTGCCCATAAAGCACTGGAAGAAGGAACATTTCAGGCAGTTGTGACTGTTAGATGCCAAACTGGGTTTCAACAAACAGGACTCTGAAACTCAGTACATATCTGAGCTGGGAACAGCACAGTGAATCTCCTGCATCCATTTTAAAAGCAGAAAATAGCCTTCACTGTGGTGAAGTGTGGTCAGGGGTTTGTACCATGAGATACTCCAAAATACATACCTCTGGTCCCAACATAGGCCCACATCTAGGTATAGTCATACTTCAGGAAGGTTTTGAGAAATAGTAAACAATATAGATTTGAAGAATTTCTTGAGAGTTCTTTTGAACAAAACTGGCGGAGTGACAGACACATGAACAGCAGCATTGCATTTTGTGGGAAGGGTATGTGAGGTTTCTGAGAATACCCTCTGTACTGAAGTTAAGTGCTTTTGTAAGGGGCGTGAATTCAAGTACTGCATGAGCTGGTTTTGCACTTTTTTCCCAGCACATCCCCAGCAGTCCAGTCCTAGGCTTTTTAGGTGCAGAAGCTGCACCTTTATTCAAAAGGAAACAGGGGAGGATTTATTCCCTTTTACCTTTACAGAAAATTTTACTTCCTCTTTCTTTCTCTCTTTCTCTTTTTTTCTTATTAGGAAAGTGAGTAAGAGTCTTAAAAAAGCCTACCAGAGATGATCATCCCCAAACTTATGTTCAGGAGAGCCCTCTCTAGATGTTTGTAATCCTACATAGTTTCCTGCAACAATCTTGTGCTCTTGGTAGTTTCCTTCCGTTTCAAAATGCAGTTTCTTAATATTTCCAAGCTCTTTCTAGCTTCTGTATTTGAAATATAACATGAGTTTATAACTTTACAACTAGTACCAGCTGGTAGAGGTGAGAGCGTTAAAGGGGTAGGGTTCCTCACTCCCAGGTTGCTCCATTTCCTCTGCAGTATAGAATCGTTGTTGGCTCCACATGTGGCTTCCTGACATGCTTTTGTTGTGGTAGTGCTCATGACCCTTCCTTTGCTAGGAAGAGGAAGATAAATTGTATTTTTTATTAAAAAAATTATTATCAGAGATTTGGCTCTTTTGAAAATCTGCATATGGATTAGTTTGCTGATTTGAGGTCTTACTATCTACTTTTTTACAAAGGGTTTTGTCACTACAGGGAGCAGAATTAGAACTTAAAATGCATTAATTCTAAAATAATTTAAAGATACCTATTTGGTTTTTAGGGGATATTTTAATATACCTTTTTGTACTGCATTTTTGAGTTGGCTGTCTTTAAGTTATCTTTAATGTTTTAACACTTCTGTTATAAAAGCCATCATAATCTAATTTGTATAATGAGTTAATTGCTAATTGCTAGTAATTGTTAGTAAGAAAAAAAAAAAAGTCTGGTAATTGCCCTGCAGTAAGAACTCTCTACAAAGAGCAGAATTCCCATTCTTGTTTAGCTCTATTATTTACTTGTTCATCTTGGAAAGCACAGCGTCTCTTTCATGGGAGAAGTCTCTTCTCTTTTTGATGGGAAGGTGTGTCAACGTGACCTGTCATGAAGAGATACACGTTCTAGGAGAGTATGTGCCTCCAGAGGGAGTTCTGTGATTTTGCTGTTTTATAAATGTAAGTTCTCAAACATTGAAATGTATATTGTCTTAAATTAGTGTGAAATTGATTTGGTCTTAGAATGGGTCAGGAAGAAAAATAAATGAGCACAGAAATTTATTATCAGTGAACTTTGCAGTCTTCACTGGTAAACAATAGAGCTTGTAACTATTTTATTTTTATTATATTCACTAACAGAGTAATTATAATTTTAATTGATATGTATGAACAGGTGCTTACACAGAAAGCAGTTTCAAACTGGGATGCGTTATGCTTGAAAAGTAGCCTGCGTGATTGTTCTCATTAGCCAAACAGATGGCTGGATGTTTGCTTGCTATTTTATGGAGAGAGAATTATAATCTGACAATATTTTACATAGTAAGTATTTATAAATCAATAAAAGATGAAATTTATGCTCAGTATTAGTGCAGAGTAAAAGAGACTTACATGCTGGGGAATGGCATCTTCATGATAAATATCAAAGTATTTTCTAATTAACTCTCTTGGAGGGTTTACTTTCAAGTGCAATGATGCCAGAGCATTGACATGCTCAGGAATATGTGGAAGCAGAGTGTATTTTAAATGATGGATTTTAGTGCTCTTCTCTGGACACCATGCATCTGTCTGTTACTTTCCCGTCTATTGCCTGGTTTTGAAAACTTTAGAGCTTCTTAGGGGTTGTCTTGCTAAGCATCTCTGAACATTAATTTGGCACACTCTAAATTTGGCTTGTATATTTTAACCTTGTTGAAAATGAGGTTGTGTGGGGTTTCCTGAATTTTTAATCTAAACTTACTTTTAGATTTGAGAATCCTCTTTCATTATCCCTTGTATAGTGTAGGATAGTTCTTTGTAATCTGAGGAGTAGTTGTGATGGATATACTGTGTTCCCTTGTCTGGATAGTAATGTGATTTTGATAGTGTTCTCTCCAGTATAATTTGAACTTCCTCTTAATTTGTTATTATACTTGGCCCTGCAAGAATGTCTGATTTTGAAAACTTCTGTTTTATGTCAAAATGAGTGTTTGTGTGGGTGTTTTGCTCCAAAAATTGAAAGAAAAGGTACACTCTGTAATCAACAAGTGAAGGCAGTCACCTCTAATTTTGGAGTGGCAGAACAGAAATGTTTGCATTGTGTTTCCGTATTCCCATGAGTTACATAGACACTGGGCTAGTAAGAGTTCTTTGGTGTACACCTTTTCTAGCCTTGGTTCTAGATCCAAAACTCCTTTTCCAGTGAGGCTGACTGAACCTTGTAAAGTCTCCTGAGAAGTACGGCTTCCAACCAAAAGCAAAGAACACCTAAAAAAATAAATCCTAGAAATCTGCATCAAAGACTTCTTACCAGAGTTTGCTTGGGACTTTTTATTTTTACAAGTACAAGGTATTTTAGATACAGCTGGTTTGGTGGTGGCCAAGCACCTGTTAAGTCTTTTGGGTATCATCTTCTGCTATGAAATTCTGCACTGGAATGAATCTTCTTTACTTGGCACTGTAATACTTTCCAGAATGTTGATTGTAATATCTGAAAGAGAAACAGATGACCAACTTGAGGGATCAGCAATAGCTCTTCACAAACTTAAGAGTTCTTGATGATTGCATTGCTTTAATATAATGTTCCTGTCAATAAATGTCAAAGAAAAAAGAATTATTATACTGTAGCATAAACAGAAAAATTAGAAAAAATAATTCACATTACACAAAACATTCTAAAGTGCTGGTAACATTGTTTTTTTTACATTCAAATGTCATAAAAGCTCAGAAGTTAAATTTCCATTTATGACTTCAGATTTGGGGGAGGTAGGAGGGCTTTTGCTTAGCACTGGCACCAAACAAAGCTTGTAGCTACCGGTTCTTTTCACCTCCCCCTTCTTTTCATGCCTCTGTAGCCACATGATAAGCCTTTGTATTTTAGACTTTATTTCAGCCTTGGGATCTAGACAAACCCGCAGCCACACAAACAGCCATGCTGGTGGCCCAGAGGATTAGAGTGTTATGGACTAGGTGGAACGCTTGGGACTAGAGGAAAGGAGGACTTCTCTTGGTAACAGCAATAGCTTTTGCTGCCTTAAAATGCTTTTGATGCCTTAAAATATTTAAACTTCTGCCGTATCTGAAGTCCTTTGAGACCTACGAGGCTTCGTACTGCCCCAGCTGGGGAGCCCTTCTCTGCAACACATGCTACCTGATGAGAGGAACTGCAGTGTGCCGTCTCTGTTGCACCAGGTGTTACTCTTAAATAAGCAGCTGTGAATGTCAGATGGTGTTGAGTTGAATCAAAATGATTTTTAACACTTCCTTGTTTTCTCGCCTGTATGGGGTAATGTCCCAAGTGTACAGCTTCCAATGATGATCCATAGCTGCACTTGTACAGTCTATATTTTGCCTAAGCATTTGAAGCTAAGATGCAGACTCTTTCACTCCAGACAGACTGTAATGCACAGTGCATCTAAAATAAGTTGTCTCCTCCTTGGTCCTATGGGGCCAAGAGATAAGGCATTTCATGCTAACCGCTGAAGACATTTTTGGTGCTGAACAGCATTCCTCTTTGTTTGTTAGTGCCAAGGGCTTCAGAACAGTAAATAATATCAACGGATTTTCTCATGTTTTAGCCATATTGTTCTGCAATCCAAAGACAAGACAGAAGACTAAGCTAAAAAAGAGTTGTTTCAGTCAAAATATGATGAACAGCATGCTTTTCTGAAACTCCGTTACAAATCATTCTGTCAACAAAGTGAAATCACTTGGCCTTCCAAAGGGGGTAGTAACCATGGTAACAAAATATACCAGATACTCCATTTTCCCCAAACCTTTATTCATGTCATAAATGAAGTGGGAGCCCATCCTTCTTTTACTGAGGGAACAGGAGAAATATTTTTGTTGGTGCTTGTTATCTCCTGAAAGATCCTCACAAACTTGCACATTACTGGGAAGTGTTTGCTAAGGCCAGGTGTTCCTGCAAAGTGTCTGTATGTGCAGAGAGACTCACTTGAGTACAAGTCGAGACCCAACTTGGTAAAGCATTGAAACGGTCTGTAATGGCTGATGAATTTCCAGGGGAGGCGAGAGGAGGAGAGAGAGAGAAGGGAATGTTTGTGACTAATTGTATGTAAGTGCTGGAAGGTAAAAGAAAGCTTTCTGCAAAGCTAGTTATCTTTATTTCCCATGGTGAATTTATCACATTTCAAGGGCCCTGAGCTCATAAGCACACACCTGGCTCTTGAGTTGCAATTTGTGTGTTGAAGCCTCTCGTTGTGAGGCTGCTCTACTGGAATAGGCAAAGTTGTTTTACTATTATTGTAGATGCAGTCACTTTTTTCTTAATTTAATTTTATAAGCATCTCCATGTATTTTGTCGGCAGCGCTGGTAGGCCATCTGGAGCAGTCTTGCTTTCTTTCTTTTACCTTTATCAGTTCTACACTGAATAGTAGTCCTTCACTTCATAGTTCAATTATCCTAGAGAATATAAGGAACCAGAACGAGTCAGTTCAAACTGACGACCAAAGTTTCACATCCAAGACCATACCTGAGGATAAAGAACAGGTATGGTTATAAAGCATATAAAAGCATATAAAAGCACTGATTTTGCTTGAAATACTTCAGCAGAGTCTTTCATTGGAGTAGGGCACAAAGCTGGAGTAAAAATTGATGAAAAATTCAGTTGCCTCTTTTTTCCTTCCATTTCTTCCCCATTATTCTTCTCTGTTACTACTTTACGGAGAGACTTCTTTTCTCAGAGCTGTTTTGTGAAGCTGTTCTTTGCTTGGCAGCAGGCAAAGGCTGGAAACAGTCCCTGATTGAGTTATTTTATCGTGCTATATATATGTATTTTGGGGACCTATTGTAATGCTGGAAGACTTTGGTTAAGAGAACAAGTTTTCTAAAAGCATCCAGATGACCTTCCCTCTGACTTCACCTTTCACTAGCTGTTGCCTTTAAGGAGAGTCTATTGTTTAGGGTCAGAAATTTGTGTAAACAACCATTTTAATTCCCAAATTCAGAGATGGTTTTGAAAAGCAACATTGTTTCAGAGTTAGATTTGGAGGTTTTGTTTTCCTAAATTAATCCTATGTGCAGTGTTTTAACTGAAACAAATAGACTTATGACAAAAATAAACCTGAGGTCCTCTTCTATAATGTAATCTTCATTATAGATCCTGGCTTTTATTTTTCATAGCGAGATGTAATGGGATTTTCTTTTGTTCTATTCCTTTTTTCTTTTTTATGTGATTCTGTGATGAAACATTGATCTTGAGGTTTCTTGTTTGCAGTCCTTAATTACAATTTAGACTTTAAACTGAGAGTATGATGTTTCAGGTTAAAAATGAAAATGAGGATGTAGATACATAATCACCTGTAAATTGGCTTCTGTTTTAAGAGGAGAAACAAAATGCTAACCAGGAGAATTTTCATCATCCAAAGGAAAACTTTTGCATGGTAAACTTGATCACTTAAAAAGGAAGTTCAGATAATTCCATTCCAATATTCAGCTGAACCACAAAACTCAAAAGTTCTGAATGTATTAGGAGGGGAGATGTCCCAGCTGTTGTCTGTCATTCCTGTGCTTTGCCTTCCCTCATGATTACGGCTGTCCCTTAGGAAGCAGCTCATTTGAGATGCTGCTAAGGGCATTTGGGAAGTTTTCAACTGTAGTCCGTTTTGGATAATCAACAAGTAGACCTGGATGAAAATACTCAATATTATAAAAAAAGACTCATTATTGGCCATAGAAGTCAGTGAGAGTGAGAACAGCTTTCACATCTTTAAACTTTTTGGAGTACACTGGAATAATTCCTACATGTATATAAGTATCTGTGTCTATCCGTGTCTAGTGAAGACATCGTTTAGGACTGTCTGCTGGATTCCCTTCCCTTTACTTCCTGTTTCTAGGTAGTATCAATCCAGATACAGCATCCTCAAACTGATTAATTATTTGAGTAATCAAGTAAAGTTCCTGATGAATGTTGTTGTTTTCTTTTTGTATTCTGAAATCATGCTGTCACAATTATTTTCATTTGAAAATCTGCTTTCTGCTAATGAAAGAATATTTCTAGTGAAATTGCTGTTTTAATTTATTAAGTTCCCAACAATTTGCTTCCTTCCATATGTCATTCTAATTAAAAGTAGACTCTATAAATTCTTTGTGAAAACATACAATGAAATCTGAATGTGTTTTAAGAAGTTTAGGAAAATATTTTCCTTGTTCTATTATTGCTAGCTGGTGATAGTATTTAGTGTATATGACAGCGAGACTGTGGTATGTAGTACAGGGTAGTGATGTGTGGACAGCACAGAGTAGTATGGCAGAACTTTAGACTCTGTGGTGCAAATGCTATCAGTATGTCATAGTTCCCCCACTCCTTCACACAAGTATTCATTAAGCCTTTTGCTCAAGCTGGGAAAAGAATAGATCAAATGTCATCTCTGCCTATAATGTCTGGTCATGTACAATAAATTTTGAACTTTGCAATTCCTGAAGGTTAGAAATAGTTGGTGGAAATGTTAATTTACATCAAAGAAAATGTTAATGCTTGTAAAATTACTGGCCAAATAAACTGATAGGTCTGTGGGTGTAAACAAATTGCACATACAATATCAAACATTTGATTGACGATATTTCAGTTTAATATACCTTTTTTTTTTAGGGGTGGATACTTAATGTGTGATTATAATGTATGTCATCAGAAAAATTTTGGCTTTGTATGCACAGGTTGATTTAGGTACTGGCCAAGGGCAATGTGGGATCTTTGCTGACTGGCTTATGGAAATAGCTTTAAACAAAGATCAAAGGAGAACATGAGCAAACTACCAGCAACCTGGACTAGCGTATAAAGATTAAAAACCATAATCCCACCGTGCATGGAGAAAAGCTTTTCATTTTGATAATTTGCAAAAGATGATGAAATCAGGAATCTGGTGAGGTGGTTTTTAATGAATGATTTTATAATGAAACAATACAAGGTTTGGTAGACTGTGAAGTTGAAATGAGGAGGCATTATAGGGGGTAAAAACTGGTGGATGCTCAGCAAAGTCTTGGAGTTCATCAGATTGATTAATTGGTAGGTATTTGTTTATTGATTTATTATTGATAGAGACAGTGCGAAAATGGAAATTATTCAAAGAGCCTTCTAATCTAGAAAAATCCAGTGCCAAGGAGGATAGGTTGGGTGAGAACTGCTAGAGGGACAGAGGAAAAAAAGTTTTAAGGCAGCAGATGTACAAAACTTTTAAGATCTCCTGGGGGACAGTCTAAGGAAAACAGAAAGTAGGGTGACATGCTTTCAAAGAGATGACATTAACAGCGTAATTCAAAAGTATCCATGTGCGGAAGAAGGATAGCAGAGGAAGATTATTAAAGACTAACTTGTCTAAATCATGAACTCCCCACTGGCTTTATGTGGAAAAGAAAAATAGTTTACTAAGAACTGCTATAAAAGAATAACACTGATTTATAGAGAGGTGCTTAGAAAACCAAGGCTCAAAATTAGACTTCTAGAATAGCTTTAGCAGCAAAAGGAAAAATTTTGGGCTTCTTTATCAACAGAAGGGAGATTTCTCAGGAGATGATGTTAAGGTGGCCAGTACTCTTGATGTCTTTTGAAATAGATCAAATATGAACAAGAAGGTAGGAAAATTAATGCTAACAGGAAAAGGAAGAGATATCTCCCAGCTTGGGAAAGAACTTTGCATTTAGCACTTTGATAGTTAAAATGTTTTCACATCAGCACAGTATAACTTCAAGACATGAAGTTTAAAAGCTCCTTGAATGAACCTTAGAACCAGCAGTAGCTTTCCTTTGGGAGCTTGTGAAGGGTGGCTGAAGTTGAAACAAGACACAGGTTTATCTACCTCTAAAAGAGGCCAAGGAGGAGAAGGAGAAAAGAATTATTAATTTGGGCAGTTTAGTTCCTACATACATTTTGGAAACGCATAAGCTGTTTGTAAACACTTGCAATTTGAGCAGAAGGTAAGTAGCTGCGAATCAGGTCAAGCAAGCCTGATTTTCTTCTATGCTAGGAAGATAAGGTATTGTACGCAGGGGAGAAGGGCTGAGTGCTCTTTAGCTTTGATTTATTAAAACTTTTGCCACACTCTTATATGCACCATTCACTTGTAAGCTAGAGAAATGGTTTTAGGATTACTCCTAAGGGGTGACTGCAGAGATCAGAAAATGAAAATGAAGAATTAATCAATGAATACTGTATTTGCATATTGGTTAATTTGTCATACCTTCAACATCCTTGTTTTTTCTAGAGGAGGAAACCAACACAAATACATTTGTATACGTTTCTGGTAACATTGCTTGCTATTTCCCTCCCTCCCCTTTCCTCTTTATGATTGTAGAACTCAAGTAGAAGGCCCCTAAAATCATACCATTACACTGTGTCCTGGGCATACTCCTGATTTCAGGTTTCTGGTCAAAGTGTTGTAATGAGTAAAAGAGTGGTGGTCCAAAGGAAATCTGTGTAAGATGTGCCCAAACAGAACTGAGATAAAGTGTGGATATTTGTGAAATGCAAGGTTCATAGGGAGCTTCAAGGTTTACCTTTTGCACCCCAGAATTTTGACTTGTCAAATTGCACTAATGTCACTTGATGTTACCATTTTTATGTTACAGTTATTTTATATATTTATTCAGTATTTTAACAGAACTTGAACATGTTTCTTTATGTTGGAAACAATTGTGGTTGGATTGATTGTTGGATGATGTTTCACATCCAAGTGCTTTTGAACAATCTGTATGGTAAAATTAGTGAAAAAAAAACAACTCCACTTAGGAAATGCATTTTAAATATTGATTCTTTATTTTTTATACAGCTGCATCTTATAAAAAGATGTCAGTACTAACCCATAGTATGAAATAATGGCAAATGTTTTGAAATAAAAATTAAATTTTTTTTGGGGCAAATTTAGAAACTTAATCTTGCTAAACTTTAGAAATAAACAGCCTTCTCCAAATCAGAATGAAAAGAGAAAATTGCCTTTGCACAATTAAATGGTACATCTCTTGTAGAATGCCTTATTCAGTATTGGTGGGTACATTAGATATATACATACATATAACTTCATCTTTCAATATTCATTTTTTGTGATTACTTTTTTTTGAGATTATTTTACACTTGGATGGTTCTCACTAGCTTAACCTTCCTGTCATGTGTTGAGTACAAAAATATGTCTTCAACACTTCACAGGAAGTTTTTTGTGATTAGAAAGGTGCTGTACTCTTCCTCGTGTTTTGCCATCCCTTCTCCTCCCCCGTCACTTTGTCAGGAGTCTTGTTTAGCAGCTCTTGCCTGGTTTCTGATTGTGGCTTACTGAAGCAAACACATAACCTTGGCTTTCTTTCCTCTGTGGTTTCATATCTTACTTGGAATCATGCATCATTCATTATGGATGGTACCCATCCCTCAAAAAAATCTGTTATTTGCCAAAAAACATTATCTTTTGTATCACTCTTCAGATACACTTGGTCCTTTCTCTTCTGTCAAGATTCTGTCTTTATCTTTTGATCTGTTGGTTGAAATAGTTGACAGCAACCAACCATAAACAAACTTATTTACAAAGAATAAACCTATTTACAAAGAGGTCCCAGAAGGCCTTTTTTTTTCTGATTATGTCATTGTGTTTGTCATGTAACATAGAACTGGGAAACAAATCTGTCAACAGCCCTGAGGAATTTCTTACCTTCAGCTATATAAAAGAGGTAATAAATATTAACCCATGGGTCTGTGATTTTTTTGGTGATGTTATTTTTTTTTGTATGTTGTTTGTTTTTGTAATACTTTAACATGGAATCCTTGACATAGAGTTTAGTTTTCTTTTAACAAGCAGAAGAAATTACTGATTTGACAGAATCAAGAGGACCACTGACTCTGAAGTAAAGGTCACTGTCTTACTTTAAGAAGTTACCAAGAGTAATGCAGCAAGAAATAGAGGTCTCAAAATGAGCCTTGCAAAATCTGATAACAAATGAGAACTTGATAGGGTGAAATGCTTGTGACTGATTGATTTTTATAATGTTTTTGTTTCCTTTCTGCTTTCCACCTTCCATGAAAATACAGATAAATGATCTTGAAGCACTTAAAAATTACTTTTGTGCAAAGCTGTGTTATGCCTATGCTTCATGTGTGGATGAGAAAGGACACTAGTGAATTTTTTGTGGTCAAAGTGGGTATAACAACGGCAATTGATAGCAAATGTTTGCTGACTGATAACATAGGCTAGAGGAGTTGTGACACCCTACATATACTCTATGTGTAATGCTATTTTAACAAAACAAACCCAAAACTTCACAATGAACTCCCTCAAATTTTCTGTTGGCCTTAATCTCTCTCCTTCAGCAGCCTTGGAGATTCAGAGAGAAAAAGCTTTTAAGGGAGATAAATATCCTTTTGTCTTTCTATTTAATTGTGTTCTGATTGTATTATAAACTTAGGTCATTGTCAGACTTGTGTTGCATAGAAAATACTAGATGATGTGAGCATGAATGTTCACAAGAGAATGCTTGACCTATGAGGCCATGGAAAGATACATGTAGCCTGCACCTCTCCTTTTTCCTTTCTGATTACTCAGGGAAGGGAGAAGAATTGTTTAAAAAGTCTCCTCTGATCCATTTCCTAAGGTCTCATGATGCCTTGTGATGTGGAAGCATCACGTGTGTTTTGTGGCCGAAATACATGTGTCTCACCTTTTGAGACCAAAAAAGTCAATTTTGTCACAAGGTAGGCAAATTTACTGTCGCATGTTGAGCATTAGGTAAAGATGAATGGGAGGCCCAGGTGATCCTCTATGAATGAGGATACGGTATGGGGAACGGATTCCCATAGAAAATAGGAGTAATTTCAGACTCAGTTATGCTTAAACGCAACCGAAGCTGCTAGTGGCTAGTACATACTCTAAAGTCCATCCTCTAGAAGCTTCTGCCAGCTGATGCTGCATTTCAGGCCATGTAAGCCCAGATCATAGATTACTTTTAAATTACATGATTGCATCCTAACTGTTCCATAGGACCCGTAGTCCCTTCTGTGCACAATGGGATATGTGGAAGGCTGGTTGACAACAGCATTTGAACTTAGTTACTTTTATTTTAAGAAGCAGAAAATTGAAGTACAGGTATTTTAAACATTACATTAACTGCTAGTCAATGGTAACTTTTTAATAATGACAATACATGCAGTAGAGTTAGACACTGCTAAATTAATCTGCGTGTGTAGAACTAGGTATTTAATTTGAATTTAATAATATAGTAATCACTTGCAAAATAAATTGGTTAGGAACATATAGATATATGTTAATCATTACATGAGAAGTAATTGTCTTATAACTATTTCATGTGTTTAATATTTATGTATCATTAACATACTGTGATTAACACACTATTAAATCCTAAAGAATAACAAATTGAATTAGTTAAGCTGCACTCCCTTTCTTCGCCTTCATTACTGCAGCCCTGTAGTATACACTATAACTGGTAGGTATTCATTATTTATACAATAAATGTTGCTAGCCTGTTTTCTCATACAGTATCTCTGTGCTGTTTCCCTCCACGTGGCCTTGTTCTTCCCTCCATATACATGCTTTGGCTGTAGAAAACGATTTTGCAAATGCCTATTAAGTGTTGTGTGCATGTGCAAACTCTTACCTGCTAACTGGTTACTAAATGTGTGTATTGCACATTTAAACTTTTATGTTGGACTTCTCAGTAAATTGGAGTTACTGACTTTGCAGGCTGGAGCAGGATTGCTAATTGGGATATATCCCCTTAGAGAGTGAGTAGTTGAAAGTACAGTAGGGAATAAAAAGGAGAAGGAAAGGGGTGATTAACCAATAAGGCTGTATTTGTTAGATCAATAGGATCTCAGAGTCTTTTTACTCTCCGAGAGGTAAGAGCCTGCTGACAGAAGCTAATTGGCTTTATCTGTAGATTTCAGTAGAAGGTAACTTACTGTGTCCCTACTGACTCAGGAGCTTAGGGGAGGCTGGGAGCCCAAAGTGGCTTTCTTAGCTGGCTCTGTCAGTCTGAGGCCCAGCTATATGAGCACTGTGACCCTGCTGAAGTGATGGGTAGAGCAGGAGACATGCTGGTTGTGTCTTCTCTGACACCTGCAGGTCAGCATGGGGCCTCTGCCCTGTTGTGCTTCCCACTAGTACCCTGGAAGTGGCAGTGGCAGATGAGTGGGGCACCTTTGAGAACAGTGATGACAGTCAGAGTGGCCCTAAGGAACAGGCCATATGCTTTGCTGGTGGGCGGCAGTGCCGTCTGCCTGCAGGGTATTGCTTGGCTTAGAGATTGTGAAAGTGGCTAGCTTAGATTGTTTTAATGTATGTGAAAATATAGACCATCGGATAGTGTGGTGAGAGCCTTCTCCTGTGCTGTGCATCTGCTTTGCTCTGAAGACAGCGTCTTATTTGTAGTCAGATGCCAGGTTAGAAAAAGGTGTAATTAGGAGGATAGGAAGACAGTCATGACTGATGCCTGAAGAAATTGCCTACTCCAGGTGGCAATCTGGGAGCTGAGCAGAAGTGCAGAGACGAAGCCTTCAGTTACTGTAAGGAAGAAAACTAGAGAGTGAGGAGGACGTTAGTGAGAACTTCCTCCAAGGCAGAGTGGGAGTTGTGGCTGGTTGTTCCTGGGTGCCCGTGGCTGTTCTATCACTGCATCCCAGGGATGGATGCTGTAATGGGGCATTGCCTATCACCGTGTCTGGGACTCTGCTTAGGGCCTGTGTTGCAATGTATAATATACCTGGATGGCATACTGTCTTCTCCCTTCCATTATTGCCACCTTTGAGTTTTAGTGTTTGGTTTATTTTTCCTGCCCCCTATTACCCTTGAAAGATTAATAGACAATTTTGTTTCTCTAACTACTGTCAGCAGTGGGTGATCTACAATTTTCTTTCCTCTCTGCTTTTCATTCTGTCATCACCCAGCTACCAGAAATCTATACCCTTTATCTCTCTTTTCCTTTACATTCTTTCATGAAAATAAATAGATCATAGCAAATTTGCAATATTACATAGTATACACATTTAACTTTTCTGTGTTTGGGATGACCAGCCAATAAAATAGGCTAGTGATGATGTTCTACAATAGTCATACTAATGTTAGAAGCGTAGCTGGGTTCAGAATTACATTGATAGTTTTAGATTATCACATTTGTCGTATCACCAAAGAGGCTACTTACCTGTTCTTGTGTTATAGTAACACAAATATTAGTCGGTGTGCTTTATGTTGGTGCTGAAGAGAAGAAAGTTCTTTCCATTCTGTCATGGCAAGACAGCTTCTGGCCTGCTGTCTTGTCAAACTACCTTTGTTTTCACCATGTACAGGAATATTAATTTATCCTATTTTATGGGGCACCCAAAAATGGTTATTCTAGGGGGATAGGAAAAGTAATTCTCATTGTTAATATCATAGTGTGAAAGATACAACAAGCATTTAACTTCCCATTATGCATTTGGCAGGTAAATTTTTTGTTGTTGTTGAGTTAAGGTGGTGTTTCTAACTGTTTTTTCTAAATAAAGAAATGGTGATGTCATACTAACCTATGTTTAAAAATTGATAAAACAAGGCATGGCCCTTTAGCATGAAACATAAGCTTTGAGCTATGGCTAAAGGAGAAACAAGTGCCTAATTTTTTTAGTGTAATTTTGTCAACAACAAAGTTTTTATATTCTTTTAAAACAGGTCACTCTGGCATGAAAAATAAACTACACAGGCTTTTATTAACTCAGCATAGGTCTTTTTGATTTCTGAAATTGTTGGCTGTCAGTTTGTCTTATCCTAGGACATTTTTCTGATTTATAGGAGTGAATGTTTTCGTTGTCTCTTTGAATCACAAACTTGTATATGCTAGACTATTACTGCCAACAGAATTAATGTGGTTAAGAACTGGAACTTTTACTTTTCATGTCTTTGGAGAGAAAGAAAGCTTCTGCGTGTTTTGTAGTATATTGCAGGTTTCATAGTAAAACAGTAACAGAAGAACTGCAACCAGAAATGGCATATGGCATAATGAATAAAGTTGACTCAAATCTGGCTTACCTTCTTGCCAGAATCTTAGGTTGTTCCTTTTGGTAGGTGGGTGAGAGCAGTACTTAGAGGCAGAGGAATGACATCTGTTTTATAGATGCTGGAATAAATATGCCACAGAGGATTAAGACAGTCTTTGCCCAAGGTCATGAAATAATTTAATCCAACAAGTTGTGAGTAAATACGGTATCTGCTACTCATGTGTTGAAATGTGACAAATCATTCCCTGTTTTTTTACATTCATTATTATTAGGCCTTTCTTTGTCACTTCAAATCCTTTCTCTATCCTTGTGCTTTTTTTTCCTTTAGGCTATTTCTATTATGGCAGTTTTATGTCCACTTTATTTCATATACATTTGGTACTATGGTGTCTGAACATCAAATACAGTTGGTCCAGAAAAAAAGTGAAGGGAAAACCAATTCCCATCTTTGAAATTCTGGGAGTTTAATAAAGTTAAGTAAGATTAATTTTCAAAAGAAATTATTAATATTCTTTAAGAAAAACAAAATATACTCTCAAGAATTCTTTGCTGTCACTTTAAAAAATTTGTATAATAAACTAGAAATAAAAATATTAAAATTAACCTTCCCATTTAGAAATTAGAAATTGATTCTCCCATAAAACCATCAGATTTTAAAAGCTGAGTAATCTCAGAAGAAAAAAAAATACTGGAGAATTTGCAGAAGGTAGACTATCATTCTCCTTGCTCTTCCACCAGGTTGTGTTGCCATGCTAATTTATAGCAATAGTGCCCAAGCATGGAACAAAGAAACCGGTCCTTCAGGGGGTTAAAGGTTGTTGAACCCTTGGTATATAACCAGTAGTGACAGGTTCCTGTAAAGTGGGCTGCTGTTCTAGCTGTATCACTGTCCTTTTTTTTCTTTCACTTTTTTGAATAAATTATGATCTTTGACAGTCTGAGAGAAAAAAATTGTTCTTGTTTTATACTCTGTTATAAAGTATTTTGTTGTATCAATTTCTCCTTTGTTACGCTGGCTACACTGGCGATCCTATTTTTGTTGTGACTTGGCTCTACCTGCATTTTATTATTGTTGACTAGGTATTTTTGGGAAATCTGAAGTCTTTGTATTTGTCCTTGTACTGGGATAGTTTTCTGGGACAAGATCACTGTTTGCGTACAACTTATAATTTTTGTTCTGCAGTATCTTTTGATGGCATGGCCATGCAGTGACCACGTTGACTTTTATGCTTCAAAAAGGTTGTAGATTGTTTTATTTTCAAGTTAGATTTGCAATGCAGAAAACTAAAATCTTTGTTAATACAGTCTGATGTGTCTTTGTGTTTTTGTTGATTTTTTTTTTTTTAAATTCAGAAGCAACTGTGTTCTTTTTCTGTAGTGAAATGTTAAAGATTCATTTTTCTAATTTTAATACCAGTTTTGTGCTATTTTATTCATGTACAAAAAAATCTTTCAGACTTGGCATTATTTATTTATTTGTTGATTAATCTACAAACTAAAGTAAAATGAAAGAGTTTAATTCTGTCAGGAATTACCTCAAAATTTAAGTTCACATATTTGCATTTAAAACAATATACAAATTGAGTTTTCAATTTGTACTTCATGCCTGTACTGCATTTTGTCATGTCTCAAGTGCCTGTAACATCTTCCAAATGAGATGATCCTTGTTACACCTTCAGCGAGAAGCTTTACTAGGTTTGGGTTGTTTTTTTTGTTGCTGTTTTTAACTTGCTCATACTTTCATGGCAGATGCTCTCAGGAAAGCTGGGCCAGTGTCTTTGCTTCCTATATGCTTTTCTGTAATTTGTTCTGAAGTACTTAATTCCAAATCAATGTAACCAGGTGCTCTAGAGGAACCGACTAAGACTCTTCCAGGGCAAGCACTCAAGGACGAGCTGCAGAGGGTATGGTGTATGTTTCCAAAGAGGTCAAAGCACTGCTGATATGCTGAGGAGTGCTCTGCTTAACAGTGCTTTCCTTTGGAGATTTACAAGCTGGAAAGAAATTAATAGGAAGGAGTGGATGTTGCTGAAAGGTAGTGATTAGTAGTTAGTCCCTTAAGAAACTGCAACACAATGGCTATATGGGTCTAATTTTCCCCTTGGTGCACACACAAAACTCCCACTTCCATTAATGAGAATTACATGCAACTGTCAAGGGAAGAGCAAACCTTGTCTGTAAGCCATTGGAATGAGCCTCCTTATTTCTATGCAGCAGTGGAGAGGGTAAGACTAATGCTCTGCTTTACTGGGGATAGTTTTTACTAAGCTAAAAATCACTATCGGCGATACACAAGTCAATTTTCTAGCAAAATGTTGCAAGCTGTTATACAGGTTTAGGCCTCTCCTTGCCATCAAATTCCTAGCGAAATGTAAGGGAAGAAATTGTCTCCCAGATCTTGGAAAAAGGAGAGTACTTTTATTTCCAAAGCATTCTTCTTTATATCCCCTCAGTCAGGGTAGTGATCACATATTGCAGCAATTACCTTCTATCTCATCCTGTGTGGGCAAGAAGCTGTATGCCACTTCTATGCTGAAGTGCCAGCACACTCATTGGCTTTGTTCTATCATTAGAACAGCTGTGTGACAGTGACAGAATCATATTGTTTGTGCTGTAAACCCATATAATCAAAGGAGAAGTTGGGACGTTTGACAAAAACCCAAATATTTTAAGCTTTGTGTAGCATAAATGCATTACATTCTTTACGCACTCTAAGGGGAGTTCTAGTGATCTTAGGTGACAAAACACCTGCAAGCTTGTACGTTGTCCTGATTTTGCTGACAGGCTCTTAGGCCAGCCGTGGTTAGCAGTTTCAAGCTGGCCAGGTGCTTAGGCTAGGAGGGGCAAAAGCCAGGGCAGCTGACCCAAGCTGGCTAACAGGGGTATCCCATACTGTGAATATCATACTCATTACAAAAGGGGAAGTTTGCTGAGGATTGAGGGAGTTTCTTCTCTTCCTGCTCCTCCTCTGTGTTCTTCCTGCGCTGGGGGACTGATCTCCTGTCAATTGTGACTGCTGCACATTCACTGTGCTGAGTATGACTTCGTATATTTTTGTTGGTATTGGTGGTGTTTCATTAAATCTGTTGTCACTTCAACCCACGAGTCTCTTCTCCTTTTCTTGATTCCCCTGCTCGTCTGGGGAGAGGTCATTGAGTGACAGAGCAACAGCTACAGTTTAGCCCCAGGTAAAAGCTAAACATAGACATAAGTGAAAGTGGAAATTTAGCAAGACCAGCGAGGTGGTGGCGTTGCTCGATGTACTGATTTCTTGTAACACTGAGTGGCTTCTCACAGCTTGATAACTACAAAGCAATGAGAGGAGTCTGCATTTTGGCAAAAGGTGCCTCTCTTTCATGGTGATTTTTTTGAAAGTAGATGAAGAGGGGAAGTGTAAGGGAGAAAAAATATTTTGGTTATATTTGCTGATAGATCTAAATGATTAGCAACCTAATGATGTTGATCTCTTGGTTTCAGCTTCTGTGGATAGCAATAGTGTGTGGGAGGTAAGCTTATAGCAACAGAAATCAGCAAAAGTGCCTGTTTGCTGCTTTATTGGTTAGAAGGAAAGTTCAGTAGTACTGCTGTTTTACAATTGGGTAAGTTGTGTTCTGGTGTGCTGCTTTTGGTGAAGTCAAGGAACATATTTATGGTCTGAAAAGTAATTTAATGATAGTGAGAGATGCAGGGGTTGAGTGGCAGCATACTTTATGGTCTTCTTTTAATCTATTTTCAGAGACGCTTACTCCTTCCATATTCTGTTAAGTTTCCTTGTAGTTCGAAGCTCTCCAAGTTGTACTTGGGACCTGAAACATCAGAAGCCATAGTAGAGACTTGAATAAATCATAGAACCATAGAATGGTTTGGGTTGGAAGGGACCTCAAAGATCACCTAGTTCCAACCCGCCTGCCATGGGCAAGGACACCTTTCACTAGACCAGGTTGCTCAAAACCCCATCCAGCCTGGCCTTGAACACTGCTAGGGAGGGGGCAGCCACAGCTTCTCTGGGCAACCTGTGCCAGTGTCTCACCACCCTCACCGTAAACAATTTCTTCCTAATATCTAATCTAACTCTACCCCCTTTCAGTTTGAAACCCTTACCCCTCATCTTATCACTGCACTCCCTGGTAAAGAGTCCCTCCCCACCTTTCCTGTAGGCCCCTTTAGGTACTGGAAGGCCACTATAAGATCTCCCTGAAGCCTTCTCTTTTCCAGGCTGAACAACCCCAACCCTCTCAGCCTGTCCTGCTTCAGCCCCCTGATGATCTTCGTGGCCCTCTTCTGGACCCGCTTGAGCAGGTCCATGTCTTTCTTGTGCTGAGGGCCCCAGAGCTGGACTCAGCACTGCAGGTGGCGTCTCACCAGAGCAGACAGACAGAATCCCCTCCCTCGACCTGCTGGCCACACTTCTTTTGATGCAGCCCAGGATACAATTGGCCTTGTGGGCTGCGAGCGCACATTGCCGGCTCATGTTCAGTTTTTCATCCACTGGCACCCCCAAGGCCTTCTCCTCAGTGCTGCTCTCGATCCACTCATGGCCCAGCCTATATCTGTGCTTGGGATTGCCCTGACCCAGGTGCAGGACCTTTTACTTCTGTCTGCAACTATTAATTTGAGAAGCATTTGTATCGAAGCAACAAAATTTCTTCCTTTTTATTCCTTTCTGCACTTGAAATCTTGCTTGGCAGTAATTGTCTCCAAAGACAATAGCCTTGCTTTTCTATAAAATACCTGAAGAGCTAAACCATACCAAGGATAACAACAAGGGCAAGTGTAGAGTCTTGCATCTGGGAAAGAAAAACGCCATGTACCAGTATAGGTCGGGGACTGAGCTGTTGGAGAGTAGCATAGGGGAAAGGGACCTGGGGGTCCTGGTGGACAGCAGGATGGCCATGAGCCAGCAATGTGCCCTTGTGGCCAAGAAGGCCAACGGCACCCTGGGGTGTATTAGAAGGGCTGTGGTCAGTAGGTTGAGAGAGGTTCTCCTCCCCCTCTGCCCTGGTGAGACCACCTCTGGAATATTGTGTCCAGTTCTGGGCCCCTCGGTTCAGGAAGGACAGGGAACTGCTTGAAAGAGTCCAGCGCAGAGCTACAAAGATGATTCAGGGGGTGGAACATCTCCCTTATGATGAAAGGCTGAGGGAGCTGGGTCTCTTTAGCTTGGAGAAGAGGAGACTGAGGGGTGACCTCGTTAATGTTTATGAGTATGTGAAGGGTGAGTGTCAGGAGGATGGAGCCGGGCTCTTCTTGGTGATGGCAAATGACAGGACAAGGGGCAACGGGTGCAAGCTGGAGCGTAGGAGGTTCCACATTAACATAAGGAAAAACTTTTTCGCTGTGAGGGTGACAGAGCACTGGAACAGGCTGCCCAGGGGGGTTGTGGAGTCTCCTTCTCTGGAGACATTCAAAACCCACCTGGACGCATTCCTACTCTAGGTGGTCCTGCTCTGGCAGGGGGGCTGGACTAGATGATCTTTCAAGGTCCCTTCCAACCGCTATGACTCTGTGATAACATGCCTCTTTCCCCTTTGTCAGCTGCTTGCCTTTGGCTTAAATTACAGGGATTAGTTTAACACCGTACTTAAAATTGTATTTGCAGAGGAAATAGGAGTCCTGTAAACAAAATGAGTGTGAAATACACTCCTCCCAGGTTTCTTTCACCATCTCTCTCTTGCCTTGTCAAGTAGCCTTAAGCTTTGAACTGTGGCAGCGGAAGAATGTTATGATAATGATGTTTTGCCCAGTAATATACTATCTTTGCAGTTAACATGAAAGCTCTCCATGGCATGACATAAAAGTGTTAATGTTGACTGATTGCTTTTCGATGTATTCTACATTTATATAAATTAGAAAATAATGACATGGGGATGGTAGTTGCAAAGTCTGACAGGACTGCTACTCTGTGGTTCGCTCATGAAGGATGCATTGCTAAAATTGGGTTTAGTGTAATTGTGTTGTATGGTATCTGACACAACTGCAGAATCACTAAGTTCTTCCAAAGAATGAAAAATGAGATCTTTATTTTTCAGTGAATCAATAAATACTCAGGCAAGTATAACAGGTGGTGTGCCTTCTACAAAACATTGATGTTAGGCTATTGTTTCTCGCTTTCTGTCTTAGTCTTTAAGTACAGTAGTCTTGCCCAGTGGTGCTGTGCTGGGCCAGTTCTGTTCTAGGATGGGAGACCTTTAGGGACATACCTTTGCGCTGGAGGGGAATCTAATGATTGTGCACCATGAATTGGACTTGTATCGTTCCAGTTCTTTACCTTTTCTGGGCAGTAAAGAAAATGGATACCACAGCTACTCGAGGGTATTAGAAGTCTCATAACACATAGTGAGAGCACTGGTGGTTGCCACTTACTTTTAGCGCAATTTCCCCATTTGCAAGGCTATTTCATTATCTTTCAATGTTTCCATTATAAGGAATGACTTAGAAAACAGTTTTCTGAACTTTGTTTTAATGATTATGATAGGCCTCATCATCTCCTGTCCTAAAATTGCTGTAATTAAATAACTTATCTGTATCTTGAAACTGGCTGAAAATCAGAGACTAGAGATGTGATTGCCAGTCTTTACATGTCAGCAGTGTGACAGCATTTTGAGGTGCTGGTGCCCTTGCATTGTCCACAGTTAAGTATAGAAGCTGCCTAATTCTTGTGCTGTAGAGAAAAATCTTACATTCAGCTAAGAAAACTGAACTTAAATTCTCTGCTGTTATAACTTCCCCACTGGCCTGAGAGACAAGAGTTTTGAAGGTCACAAGCCTATGCCTCAGTTATTTTGCAACATGGGTTTATATGTGGATGTATTTCAATGTTACTTTTCACTAAAAATCTATAGAGAAAGGAAAAGAATTAAATAAAGTAATTGTTCTGTCAAGGCTAATAATCTTCATTAAAATCTAGTGTCTATTTTTTCCTTTTTTTTTTTTCCTTAAAGGACTGTTAGAAATCAGATTATCGATAGTGTGTTATACAAGTCTTTTATTAATGCTGTCAGTTCATCTTTTCATAGAAAACTACATAGCAGTCTGGCTTTTCTCCATCTTTTTACTGACTAGTGCTATTTTTCAATGGAAAGGCAAATAGTTTGCAGAAATTTGAGTTCCATGCATTGTCTTGCAATCATGGGTTTTAAGTTGATCAGTTACATTTCTTTATTTGGTCTGATTAATATGTGGTTTGGCGGTAAGAATTTTGAAATGCTTTGTTGCCCTAGTTCTGATTTATTTATTCTGAAAGAAGAAATCATGCAGTCAACCTTGAGACAATATAATATAAGATGAAATCTATATTAGGTTCATCCCAACCAAACCAACCTTTGGAAACATTCAGCTGATTCCTTTTGTCACACTTGACCCTCCTTTATATGGTTGATACATGGAAAGTCCCAGAGAGAGAATCTTAATAAAGCAATACAAGCAGATGAGTTTGCAGTGTGAAAGGAACTATCAGAACGACAAATTTTGAACAAATTCCTTTATTTCAAGAGTATGAAGAATACAGCTCATAGTAGTTTAACAGTCCTGGAGTTGTACACATTAAACAGTCAACATATGGATAGCGAATTAACGTAATCCTGGTTTTGATTTTTTTTTTTTTTTTTGGTGTTGTATAGCAAATATTTTGGAAGGGAAAATAGAGCCAGACTCTATTTTCCATTTCTTTTAGCACCTGAAAGCGTTCAAAGACACAATAGGTTAAGACTAGCGTGCCAGAATCTGCCTGTCAATTTTCTACTGCTTTATGTTTGTATGTAGTTTTTGTGAGTCGCTTTTGAGTTCAAGAGACCTTTGTCCTCATGGAGCAAAAATCTGTACAATAGAATTAGCTTGAACTGAGAAGAACTTGTGATTTTTACTGACTTTTTCTGTGAATATATAGATCACTTTCTAGCTTCCTGCTCAGCTTGGGAAATCTGTACAACAGTGGTTGATGTTTACCCAGCCAGTAGCTGAGACTTGTCATGTTATTTAGGTAATGTTGGTTCACTCTCTCTCTTTGAACCCTTTCACCTCATGCCTGGGAGGAAAGAATAAGCAGTTGTGGTAGAGGATAGTGAAATTCTAGTAAAACCATAGGGTTTCTTTAAATTAAAATCTGGCTCAGCTGATGTGTGCAACCAAGTGGTACATGTTTGATTCAGTAGTGGTGTTGTGTGTTATCTAGCCAATGCCTTTATTGTTATTTGAATGGCAATCAAATTTTTTTACTTACCCTTGGGAATACCATCTCCTTCTCTTCTGAAAACGCTCACCATTCCTGCAAATAAATAACAGTCTAGGTTTGATACAGCAGCAAATGTGTAGTATCCAGGCCTAGGACAGTCACAAAAAGTGTATTGTGAGGATTTGACTTGATAACATACCTATTTTAAATAAAGAGGTGCATGTACTTTACCTAAAGAACTAATAAACAAAATATTAACACAAAAATAATTCCACTTAGATCTCTTTGTTGTGGTATAATTATTGCTATTGAGAGATACTCACCAGTTCTTCAGATATTGTACTCTTCCTTCATTTTTCAGTTCCCTCCTGAAGATAACGTGTGCAGTTTCTGCAGCTTCATGTAGGTAATCTGTTGCAATAGAGAGATTAAACAATCATTGAGAGTTACGGAAGTATTTAGCAACACAAGCATGATGCTCCTGTAAGCTGTAGTCACACTTAAGAATTAGCTTTCGTGGCTACAGGTTTTTTTCTAAGCCTCTTGGAAGTACACAGGTTGTCGGGATATCAGGGACTTTCACTTACAATTCCTTATTTAGGTGCACAGCTGTTCTGATTCCAGATATTTTTGTTGTCACTATCTCTTCATAAAACCAAAAAGATACAAAAAGATGATACAGGACTTTTCACAGGGGCTTTCAAGGGAAGGTCCTATTCTAGTTTATTGCTTCTTCAGTTGAAGATTGTGATAAAAGTTGAAGAAAGAGGGTTGTTTTAGAGAAAGATAGAAATATGATTAAATAGATGTTCTGTTTGAACATGAATTCCCTCCTTTAAATTCAAATAAAAATGGGATTTCAGTCTTTAAAACAGGTTTGGATCATCCAATAATTTTTAACTTGTTATTCTATTTTATAAATCTAGAATTCAGAGAATATATTTTGCTCAAATGTATGCGCATTCTCTGCAGAGATACTCTAACAGAATGGCAGTGCAAGGCAGTACAGATGCTTGATTAACATTTAGCATCCTTTCTGCTAAGTGGTTTTTTTCAGTAATTGAGGATTTTAGCACCATGTCTTCAGCTCTCTTAGTTTATCAAAGTATCCTCAGATTCCTCCTCAGTTCCAGTGCCTCCCTCCCCCATTCTCTTCCAGCTCTGGGCTCTTTCCTGACACACTCTCTTCCTTTCTCAATGTGCTGCTATTCAGAACGCATAGCTATACCTATTTCCGCTAGCGTGCCGCACTCTCTGTCCAGAACAATGCCATCTTATGTGTCTATAACAGTGCCGTCTGTCTAATTGCCCTCAATGATAATATAGTGTCTTCCTGCCAATGATACTTCCTACACCTGAAAAATGTAAGTGAATATTTGAACTTATCTCCTAGTGCAGGAATCGGGAGTGTTAAGATATATTAACTGGTTTTGTGGCTACCTGTAAAAGATTTCTGTTCATTTAGATATAATTAATGTACTTTTGACCTATTAGGTCATCAAGAGCTGCAGAGCTAATTAATTAGGAAATTATTTTTGTATGCATATAGGTGCACTCATTTAAATGTCACTGACTTAATTTAATAACATGCTGTGAGTTTGGACATGCTGCCAATTTGATAGGGTTGTTTGTTTCTTCTTTAATTTATATTTAGTAAGATTTTTTGCTTTTTTTTTTGGACTCTCTGAAGAGTTCAGATGATACATAATTTTCTTCCCTTATGAAAAGAAAGGGCTTTTTTAAGTTGGTGATTAGACATTTTAAAATAGTAACATTTGTTTAGAAAAAAATTCCGTTTCAGTATTTGGACAAGAGGAGAAAGAGGACTGCATCTTTCTTGGGACCAGTGCTTTACAGAGAAAATGTTTGCTTTTTAGAATGTCTCAATAAAGACTGAATAGCTATTGGTAGGTGAGTTAACTTTTCTTGGAAACATCTCTATAATTACTCATATATATATATTTTCAAGGATTTTTTTTCCTTTTTTTTTGGAGGAAAGCCATTCATTGTACTGATGGGAAAATAATATTGCAGTGTGTTACATATCTAGACGAGTCCCTAAACCTGATCTTGGGGCAAAGCATTCCCTGTCATTCATTCCCTATCCCAGCGCTGTTCCCCAGGCCAGCCGTAGTCAGAAGAAATGCCCGGCAAACTGCGTAAATTAATGTTTGCTGGAATGAATCCCATCGGGTATGCTGCAGAGCTCAAGGTCCTGGAGGTTGTGTTTTATTCCTGTCCTGAAGAAATCAAACTTTACTCTCTGGAAAGAAAGAAAAACAACTTCTTGTTCTGTGTGCATGAGACTAATATTACAAAATCCAAAACAGTTCTGACGTAAAATTTTAATATAAAAATTCAGTCGGTGTTCTTCATGTATATATTTTGTTGATTTATTGATATTGTTGGTAGCTTTCTTAGAAGTTAGTTCTGGAGGATTTGGGGCTTTTAAATTGTTCAGAGGATTAATGCAATGCTCTTAACTTCTGAATTAAACACAGTTCAGTTAAGCCATTAATTTGCACAGAAAGATGAAGTACTAATTCTTTCAATCAAATTGCACTGAGCTGAATTTCTAGTTGTCTTTCTTAGCAAAGGATTTTATTGCCTCCTCTCTACAGAGAGCACAATCTCTTTTACACCGTGATCTTCACTGTCTTAAGTTTCAAAGCTTACACACTGCAAGAAGTATCATCCAGTGCAATAACACTTATTTATATGAGGGAAGAGTCCTTGATATTATCAGGGAAGAAAATCTGGGGTGCGGAGGGAAGAAAATCTTGCCAAAGACCTTTCTCATTTTAACAGAAAAGTGAACTTTAAAAAAAAATATTTTAACAATACTGTATAAGAATCAAAGCACCTTTTTTTCCTGTCTTGAGAGATACTTGAAGTGCAAACCAGGATGAAAAGTGTAGTTCAAATATACTATCTTTAAAATGTCTTCCTGAAAGGAAGTCTCTCAATTTCTTCAGTATTTGCTTGGTCAAATCTATATCTGAAATATCAACTTAAAATATCTAGGAGCTCTTCAGTTAAGGCAGAGATCCAGTCTTGTACAGAGCCTGGGTGTCTGAGTGGTGCTAATGCAACTCCAACGGTCCTGGCAGGAGGATGGCTGAAACTGGAACATTCCTGCCTTGCTCTGGACTGCGAAATGTCATTACAGCTCTTCCTTCACTATTAATTTAGGATTCACAGCTTAAATATCTGCAACAGCACCAATGCTTACCCTTCTATCCATGAGGGAGGAGCTACCTAATGAAGTCACTAACCCAGAACTATTCCCAGACAGGCCGCTTAGCCCAAATTCTATTGGTGTTTTTTCTACTATCATAGTGCTTGTCAAGCTCAGAATGACTTTGTTTATTCCCAATGATCCTTAGGCTCTCTTAGCACAACCATTTTTTCAAGTTTCTCCTTTCCACTGCTACTCATGTTGGGAATTATTTGTTTTCCTGGTTCATTGATTGTTCTCTTTTCAATTGTTTTTCAGTTATTTCGTGTCTGTTCGGTGTTCAGGTTTTTTTTTTTTCTGTTTATTTGATTTTTATATATTTGTATATATTTTCCTACCTTCCTCACTCCTGTTTATTGCTCATTCTCATTTGCCAATGAATGTCCTTAACCTTTTTTCATCAAATCTTGTATCAGATGTTGAGTGACAAGATCTAAAACAAGTTCTTTTATTATCCCACATGCTTTTGTCCTTACAACTACTTAACTTTCTTTACATATTTAAAATAGTTTTTCATCAATGTTTTTCATTAAATTTGAACACAAGTAAGAAAAAGTCCCCACCTCTAAGAAGGTATATATATAAATGAGTAACTAAGTTCACAGTCAAAATGTTTCTTGAACAAGGTCCTTTAATAAAAAGTGAAACTCTAGGAGAGAATCTGTCAAGTTATTGCTGTCAAATTATACATATGTTTTTTATCTTATGATATATTAGGTATTGCATGGAACTGTCTTTATGACGACCTGCTACTCATCAATCTCAGTTTCATTATACTCTGAGTTGAAACTCTTTTCATTAGTACTTGTTCTGTTATTTTAACTACAATGATAATGCACACTATATTTATTTAATATTCTGAATATTTACTCAATGTTTTTTCCTGTATTTTCTGTTTATATAATATTTTTTATTACTTAGAATGATAGCGGGAGTCATGAAGACGTGAAATTTCTTTTCTACATACTGTAAAACCTTAGCATATATATCCATTCAATTTATAAACACTAATATTTTCCAAGAATTTCTTATCAGCTCTTCTTCAATGACTGTTTATAGACTGTTTGTCATACAGCTAAATTGCCATTTTTTGTTTGTATCAGGTAATGGAAGGATATAAAATTATATGTGTACTTATTTACTATGAAGTTTCACACAATTTAGTATGATTAAGCTCTGATGAACTTAAGGAATGAAAAAAGAGTTTGCGGAATATTTGATTGAGTGTCTTCATAGCTGATGTTTACTATAATTCAAGACTCATGGTAAGAGAAAATAGTATCCAGGAAACTTGCTTTCCCACTTCCTTGCATTTTAGATTTACATGTAATACTGTCATCTTTATTTTTTTTCCTTCCAACAGTGACTTTGCACTGTTGAAACAAGCAGAAGTTTCATCTGTGAAAATGGGCAGAACCTTAATGGGCCCACCTGCTATCAACTTCTTGTTTTGATGCAGTTTGTTTCAGTCTAATCTTCATGTTGCTGCCAGGGCATGGTGTCCAAAGCTTCCTCCTCTACTTTGGTAGTTTTTTCAATGTTGTCCAGGAGGCTATGACGTTGGGCTGTGAATTTTGTACTGAGGCATGCTGCTTTTAATCTCAGATGAGGTAAAAAAAAGGGTTGATTTGCTTAAGTGCTCCTAATGGAGTTTCTTTTCAAGAGGTTTCCGTTTTTCATTATCCTATGTTCTTATAGTAAATAACAAGAATTTCTTAAAGTGAATAGAAAAACCTCAAATCATCTGGAATGACTTAAGAAAGTTTAGGTGGGAAAAAGCATTGTGAAAAAGTTTACTGTGTGTGGTCTGAGAGCTTGTTTCTTATTAGCATTAGAAACTACAAATGCCATTTGAAGACAGAATTGAGCAAAATGAACTTCAAAATAATAAAAAGAGCATGAGAGTTTTGCATAGTGGTGGTAACAGCCTCATTGCTTCTGTTATTTTAAAATTGGAGAGGACACAACTGTCAAGTTTGTTGCAAGAATAGACTTATGTTTGCTTTGTAATACATTGCCCACTCTGAAACTGGTTTTCAGTCTGCTGCAGTTTTTGATGTGGTTTTATATAAGGATGTGACTCACTTAAGATGATAAGCACTTAATAAATCTGATCTAATAAATATGCCTGTTGTGGCTGGTAGTCACACTCGATCCTTTGCAGTTCTGTCATGTCAGAGGGCAAAGCGCTAACAAAAGTTTTGGTGCTCAAATAAGTGATGTGTACTTCGTAAAAACTGATTTCTTCTTAATTACTTATTAATTGTGTGTCTGCTTGCTTTTGGAATATCTTGACTAATGTAATAAATAAAAGCATCTGTTGCTGAGCTCTGGAGAACACGGGGTTATATTTTTGCCCATATCTCTCATGGGTTATTCAAGGTTTTGAAGGAGAGTGCATCAGTTCATATTAATCAAAAGATTCTTCCAGGAAAGCAAAATGAAAGTTACCTTCATATGAGTAATAAGTGAAAACTCAAAAATCATCTCTCAGTACACTTAAACATATACTGCCCCTGTGATAACAAATGTTTTACTTCACTGCTGAATTTTTTGGTAACTCTAAGGCAACTCTCATCTGATGTTACCTGCAGTCCTTTACCCTTTCCAGACTGGTTTAGGCCTCCCTTTGTATGTTAAATGATATCTAAGTTCTCATGTTGTTATTGATTTCTTTCAGTTAATGGGCTAATGCCACGTGTCTATGTTGATTATTTAAAACCTCTTAGCAATCTGCAATATTATTGACTGATCAGGAGTATTTGGGTATTTTTAGGACCTTGTAGAAATTTGGGCTCATGCTTGAGTAAGGCCATTCTTTTATTTTATCAAGGAAGAATTCCTGAGTATGGTGTTAGGCGGATTTATTAGGCACAGGGAGCTTTGTGGTCTCAAGTGCCACAGACATACACCATCACCCTTCTTGCTCAGTTCCATTTGTGTTTGGGATCACTAGGGGAAACCATGCAATATTTTGGATTGCATTGCCATAAGGAAGTAAAATTATGTGCTTCTCCTCACTCTCTCCATATCATGAGGCTTGAAAGAGACTGTCACACAGTGTGTGTTAACTTTTACCTAACCATCCAGGGTCTTACAGTGGAGGAAATAAATGTAATTGGTGCTATGTACTTCAAGAACTTTGAAAAGTTTGAAACTAAACTGTTTCCTGTAGTGATAGTTCTAAGGCAGTGGACTACCGCATGTGGTATTTTATCTAAGAAAACTTGTTCAGAAGTCAGCTGCATAAATAGCTTTTTAAAGTGAGACATTGCGTGATCAAAACATTATCTCTAACCGTGGTGTTACTGACTTCAGTATTTGAAAGTAAAGGTCTGTCTCCCAAGAACAATGCTTTGCTTAACAATTCTTAACCAGTTACAGTGGAACACTATATTTCGCTTTATGTCAGGAATTCAGTACTACAGGAAAGTAATTGAGTTGTTGTAAAAGAAGTGAATGTCAAAGTTTACTTTCTATAATACAACAGTGTCTGAATTCTCCATGGTTCAAATTGGGCCACGTGAGCCATTGGTGATGACAGTTACAGGGTTTTTTTGCGCTGTTGGGGCTATAAATGCTTGTTCTGTTTCTGAAAAGCTCCAGGGTTGTGGTTAGATTTCTCCCCTGATGTGCTGCTTATAACATGCCTTCGTAACGATGCATCCCTAAAGGAAAGGTTATGACCCTCAAACCATTGGGTAGTTTGATAACCACTTGCTTTTCTTCAAAAATCCATCAGTGAAATTTTGCTTAGGTATCAGTGGCTAGAGTCAGTTGCTGTATGGGTGAGTTTCAGATGATATTCTGTGCAAGCTTCCCCTCAAAATTTTGCTCGTGTCTTAGGCTTGCCTGCAATGATGGCAGCTGTTCTGCATGCGACCATGTCTTCAGCAGAAACTGAATAGTGTCACATCAGACGATGGTACTGTGAAATGCTGTCCCTTCATTCAGTCATTTCAGAGTGTGGATTTGTTCCCCAGGGAGTGAAAAGTCCTCAGTATCTCACTGCACCAACTGAGATACTAAATGAGTCCAGTGAAACTCTACTAGTCTGTTTTAGAAGAGACATGTAGTTTATTGAAAGCCTCACCTCTGGCTAGTCTACTATTCTTTCTTTTGGAGCATTCAAAACAAATTAGAAATAATTTCAAAAGGGTAAATGCTAATAATGAGTCACTTTAATTCAATAGCCTCTGCTGTCAGAAAACTACAAAAGTGGTTTAGTTCTTTGCATAGGCAGGGTGCTTTCATTGTCAGTCATGAGCTTGTGTCCAAGTGCAAGCTCTGTGAACATTTATAAAAAGATTTCATAGGCATTTCATGCCTACCACAACTCATTTTAATTATCTTGTTTTAAAGAAATAGTTTAGCTTACAATAAATGCCATGCCGTGTGTGAATACTAATGTTTTATAATTTAGTTCTTAAAATGTAGAACAGAATACATATAAGACACAACAGAGGGCTTGAGAAGCCCAATTCCTGTTCTAAAATAACTTCATCTTCCTTTTCTGTTCCACCCTTTCCTTGTCCCCTTCTTCTGCCTCAAAAAAACAAATAAAAGAACCACCAGCTTTATTTGGAAGAGGAGAACTGACTTCGCATGCTATAGAATGGAAAGAGATTCCTTTCAAAGTCTGAAGGAGATACTGGTCCATTTTATTATTATGTTTTTCTTGTATTACTAATAGTACAAATGTGATATTGCTAAAAGCCATTTACCAATATGCAGATAGGCTGTTAGCATGCAGTAAACTCTGTAGAGCTGACCAGATGCACTGGTATGTTTGCTTTATTGAAGAGACGTTTCATTATATGGTGCATTTTTATTTATTTAGAAGAAATCCTAACCACTAATTATTGTAAGCCATTTAATATATACCATGTGTTTAACACAGGCTGTGACTATCCCCTTACTTTTGAGATCTCTGTGCTAATGCAGTGCTATTTCTGACTCTAGTTGACATGTAGTTCTATAAATGGAGATAATTTGTTTTGCCTATTGAGACACTAAGCTGTCTGAGCTAGGACTGCCTCCTACTATAAAGAATGCTTAAAATGAGGTGACTGTAACCTCAGCTAGTGTTTCTGGGTACTGTTGCATGCTAATGCACGTAATATACATCAGCTGCCAAAAATGAAGGATTTTCTTTCGCTTCAAGGTCCATTGCTGTCTAGTTTTCTCTCCTCTGTCTTTGTATATTCCCAAGCCATTTGTGATTTCACTTCCTTTCTTCACATGATTTTGAAAGTTCAGACCTGATATATTCAGTAGTAAAAAGCCCAAGGCATCAGTGTTGCATAGGCAATCAAATATTCATGCTCTTTTCAAATATTTATTTGTATAGTGTTAATAAATTAGAAGACAGGAATGTGACCTTTTCCTCCCTGTGAGTGAGGGCAGCTATCTGCCATAGCAACACCTGTAATAGGTCTTAAAAGTGTAATTACATGGATCTAACACTTGCATTCCTTTCTTGGTGGTCATTCTAGTAGAGGGCTATGAGATTTTCAGGTAAGACGTCTACATATCAGGGTTTCTCTTATGTGTGAGGATTTTGATAATTTGAGTTTTAGCTTCTAATTTTTTGACAAATCACTACAAGTTTTAAAATGCAGGAATTACATTTTTATAGTTCCATGTGTGTTTTCATCTTGGATTTTGCCAGAAGATACTTTTTCATGTTAAGATGCTGTTGTTGCATACTTGATTTGTGAAAGCAGAGATTTGATTTGATGATTTAGAGTTGCTTGTGGGATTGTACGAAAAAATCCAGCAACTCATGGGTGTATGCAGCTGTGTAGTAAAGTTTGAATGTGTAACTTTCATCTTGGCTCACAGAGCAACAGGAGAATTTTCTTTTCAAATCTGTACAGTAAGTATTGCCAGCTGGAGGTATTTAGGTAAGTACAGGCCTTGGAGACTTAAGTTAGAAATGAATTCATGAGGGAAAAGGAGGATGCTGGGTTTGAAATCTGCTGTGGTCAGAGATGTTTAATAAGTCTATGCTTTGTGCTAAATATAAAGCAGAACAAGGTTAGTTGTGGTTCTCCATGGAATATTTGTATGCTATCATAGCTCAAATACTACTTGCAAACAGATTATTCCAAAAGCAATTGAAGTTGATGGAAAGATGCTATGTTTCAAACTGTTTTGCCAAAGAACTTCAGTAAATTAAAAGTATCTATGAGCAAAATCACAATAAGCGGGTTAGTGTAATGGAAGAAACCAAACACTCTCCCACCCCCCAAAAAAGCCCCGCGTTGAGTTGTCCTAGTTACCCAAAGTGTTCATTACAATATGTAAGTTTAATGAAACGGAGCTATAGAAATTAACTCAATTCCCGAATTCAGGCTGTTTACTTATTTCTTAAGCTTATTATGTTCAGTTGTTTCTTGTATTTATGTTCCTCTTCCAAACAGGAAAAGTGGAAATATGAGTTTGATTCTCCTAGGAGCTGTGGCTGTGCACACGAATGTCTTGGGATACAGTATAACTTCAGGACCTTCATTTGTTTTCAAATTACTGTTTTTTTATTTTGTCAAGGGCTTCAGTTTAATGGGACCTTATTGGATACTCTGGAAATCACAGAATTATGCAAGAATGGAGCATGTATTCAGTGATCTTTTCAGGGCTTTTTATAAACCTAGTAAGTTTATACAGCCATAAATAGTACTTGCTCTAACAATGTATTCATTATTTAGATGCTGAGTCTAAAAAGGCTATATTAATCCAAAAACTTAGAATATTTGGAGTTCTTTGAGTTCTTGGGAGGACAAAATTAGAGCTATACAGGGATTAGGTTCCATTCTCTCTTCCTTTTTGAACTCCTTTTCTCTTCAAAGCTGAAATAGGGTCATACAAGGGGCAGAAAACGGGATATACAAGCAATATTTCCTTCCTTCTTCCCTTTTCCTATTGATTTTGGAGAGAATTTTATCAGATGTCAAGTGTTTGGAGTATACTCTCAAATTTTGCAGAGATGGTTTAGAAGTGCCAGCACCCTGGATTGCCAGGTGAGATAGGTGGAGACTGACGAGCATTCTTCCAGAGAAAGTTTCGATGGTATTGCTATTTTCTTGTAAAAGATTCTGCCTTTTCTTAGAAAAAAGTTTTCAGTTTTGGTCAGTTCCCTCTTCTCATCTCTTTGTTTGCCTGGTTTGTTTGCTGAACACCAGTGTATTAGGCAAGTGTGCTTTCAAAGCAGCTTTTCACAATTGACTTATGCTTTTGGTTTTCATTTGAATACTCCTTAATATGGCTGAAACTTCAGGGTTATGTCAAGGCTTGTTCTGAAGCGTAGCAGTGTTGGTGAACAAACCTTGGGGCAACCCTGCCAAATATGATTTGTGTTGCCGCGGTCTCTGTATGTTTACAAAGTATTATTCTTTTGACAGTGTCTTAGAGGATATGTTTTTGCTGTAAGGATTATGACCAGGTAGTACCAATTTACCTCCAGATGGTCATATGTCTGCCCTCCATATTAACTTTTTATTGACAGCTACATTTTCCTCTGCGCCTTCAGGTAAAGGATAAACGTCTGTGTGATGGAAGCACAGTCTAACTTGTTAAAGGAACTATTTGTAGAGCAATATGCAACTCAGAGTAAGGTCACCAAAATTCTTTTTAAAATTATTTGAGATATATTCAGCACTTTAAATCTATCAAATGTATCAAAAGAATTTGCCTTTTGAATGTTGAATGAATGAATACTAAGTAGTATTCATACTGCTTGAACATAAATATAAAATCTTTGGAAAAAATTTTTCTAGGTATCCTTGAAAATGTTTTAGTGTAGCTTAATATGAAAAAATTCTTGAGCATGTGGAGTTTTTACTTGTTCATTTTTGTTTTTTTAAACAGTATTTTATTGTTTCATAACAATACTATGCCTTTTTTTCCCCATTCTCTCAAGTGTGTCGTTGGGGTCTTATAAAATGTAGCATTGTATGCACACTAGAAAAATGTGTGTTTATGCAGCGCCACACTGCTTTAAAAACTAACAATAGCTTTTCCTGAGTAGAGAGAATTCCCCATTCCTTCAGGATTGCTAAGGGTGCCATTTTCCCATGTTCATGGCAAAAACTCAGACTTGCTAGCTGAAAGGTGAAATCTTACCAACAAACAGATTTTTTTAAAAAAAGAAGATATGAATGTTGCATCTTCAATAAAAGATGGGGTTTAATGTGGTTTGGTGCATATTTCTTCTTATGATTGGAATGGGCATCGGCTCTGTGTGTATGTTTTTGTCCTGGAAAAGAGGTAAGCTTTTAGTACAGCTCTGGTGGTAGTGCTGTTTTCTGCCCAGACTCCAAACACCAGTCTCTTCCCTAGAGGCAAAGTGACCAGCGGCGTGCCTCCAGAGACAGTCCTGCTTTCAGATAGAGAGCGCCTGCTCTCTGAACACAGTGGCGGATCTGTTGTCATTTTGCATACTTTCATACCTAAAGTAGTAGCTGACCTACTTTTTGGCTTTGATTTAAATCTATTCCTTTTCCCAACAACTCTTTCTCTTTTATCAGTAGTTACTATACGTTCATTTGGCAAGTCACTGTGGGTGTAATTCCAACTCCTTTCTTTCTTTGGATTGCATCTGTGTTGTACTTAATCTGGTAATTTGCACTGAAATCTAAGCTTTATTTTCAGTTTATATGTTTTTTAACTTTCCTTTCTGTTATTCTAAAAAATAGCTCTTCCAACCTCAGAAATTTAATGTGTGTTGTTCACAAACATGTACATATACAAAACTATATAGTTTCGGAAAACAAGATCTGGTGAACAGTTTATAGCCACTAAATTGCAAATGTGTTATTTCCTAGTATTTCTGGTTTTGAATTGGTAAAGCTTTCTCATTGTTATATTTGTTACTAAATTTTTATGAGCAAGATTTACAGACTTAACATGGTAGAAGTGCTGTTCTGTTGTAGGAAGAAAACACAATCTCTCTTTGTATGCTTAGTTGATTCAAATACCAAATCTCTTTGTGCCTGAGAATCTTATATTTAAAATTGAATTTTATGCTAATAAATAAAATTTTGCTACATGTTTTAATATACAGTAATGAAAACAATTCAGTATCTTGTCACCACTGAGCAAATTGCTCTTAGGAATTTCATTGTAATTTAATTTTCCTTAACGATAATCTACCTAAAAAATAGTTAGTGGTAGTTATGGTAGTGGCAGAAGTTTGTTACACTCAGTCCATGCTTATTTATTGTTGAAAAATAGATTGTAGGATGATTATAATAGAAAAGAAATAGATACAAGATTGACAAATTAGCCTAGGTTGTGTTTCTGCTCTTACTTAAAGAAGGGAGAATTAACTATTCCAGTTTGCCAGAGTACATGTGCAGTGCAAGGAGTGATGTGCTTTCTTTTAAGCATGACTCCTTTAGACTAAGTGCATTTCCATGCTTTCATATCAGCTGCATTGCAGTGATCTTGTCTAGCTTCCCAGAACAAACTGTGCGCAAGGCTTACATATCACATCCTTGGAGGTGGAAGAGACTACTGAAATGTTGCAGATTGCAGACACAGCGAAGAGACTTTGATTTATAGGCCTGTTCTTTCAGCAGAGACACATGAATGCTTCATTTGACTGAGTTCTGTTTCAGGTTATGCAAATTGTGAGGGAGATAGGTGGTTTAAGAGCTGAGGCATTGAAGTTTTCAATCTCCAGATCTCTATTTCAGATTCTGCATGAGTCAGAATGATTGCAAAACCTTGCTACCAGATTGCTCTTTGGTCAGCAGTCCAGGTTCTTGTGTGGTTTTTATCCACGTTACTGGTTTGTCTCTAATAGTATGTAGATTAGCAATTTGAGCAATGACAAAAGCCAGTGTAAATATAGAATCTACTTTTTCAAACATAAAGATACCTTTCTAAGTTGACAGCAGTGCAGAATTAGCACTACAGGAAGCTTGTGCTTCTGCTGACTTCTGAGCACAAAGTTTATTATCCAGCGTAGTTAGGCTGAATCTTCTATTAGTTTCTTCCAATAAATAATTAGTGAAATCTTGACAATGCGAAATTGGATGCATTTATGTTCAAGTCTGTTAGTTTCTATTTTCTTCAGTAATTTAAAACCATTTGTCTTGACCCACTGCATTGCTCACAGGGATACATATCCATATTCTACTTCTCATAGCTGAAGAATATGTGAATTGACTTACAGCAAAGCTTACATAAAAAAATCCCTTTCATGATGAGAATGGGCCAACTCTGAATGCTCTGGCTCCCTCTGAAGTGACCATGTTTGGTTTTGTGTGTAGAAAAGATTAAAAGAAAGATGTTTCAGAGACTGAGATGCTTTCTTGCTAAAGATGTCCCTTTAGAAGTTTCCATCATGGAAATGTGAGGTGTGGAGACACAGCAAGTCCAGGCTGTACCAGATGGAACACTTTGCTAATTGGTTAATTCTGCTTTAATGCCTGGCCACCACTTGGTACCATGGCATGGAGAATTTTGCATAGATTCCACAGGGAAGCTTCTGCTTTTTATTGTCCTGAAATAAGGCAATAGCTTTGATAAAATAAACCTTTTTAGTGAGATTTTTCTTAAATTTTAGCATGTTCTAAGAACCCCTTCTTTAACCCTGCGTGCATATCACCTTTTTGAAGTTGAAATTAAAACTGAGTCCTTAGTGGTTTGGGTTTTTTTGTTTTTGTTTGTTTTTTTTTTTTTTTGGCAGGATCTAGTAGTCTTAAAGTCATGGCTAGTAATTCTGAAAGTGAAAAACTGCATTTCAGTAAATGTGCTAATAAGAGATTTTGCTTATGACCTGTTATAACTACTGACTAATGGGTCTGTGGACAGGATGAGTGCACTGATTCTACTAATTCAATAAAGCAAGTACCTATCTGGATAGTGGGACAAATTTATTCTTGGAATTGCTCCATACACTGAAATGCACTTACAGCTGAGATGAATTTGCTCCCTAAGGTGCTACTTGGAGAACTTATTCATCATTTGTTCAGTTGTGATTACAAAGTACAGAAGCATCTTTTTATTTTTATTATTGTATTTAAAGACACGGAGAAGTTCATCTTAACACACTGATTCCAAGCTCTGCAGATCTTACCATGGGAACTAGATAGTGGGAAAGAAGGGAGTGTCCACCTTCTACAGATGCAAACTTGCAGCACACAATTATGATGGAGATGAGAGTTACTTAACTAGTTCTTTCCTTAACTTGGCCATTGCTTCTGAGCTTTGGGAATGTATGTTTTCATTATTTAAAATGAAGACACAGGATTCTCAAAGACTTTGTTAGGAATGACTTGGGACTGGGAACGGACGATTTTAGAAGAAAAATTTCCTGTGAGAGTAGTGTACTTCTCAGCTACTCAGTATATTTATGGTAGACTTGTAACCTTGTCTGTTATATTATACTTCAATGAGTATTGCTAGAAAATAAAAAATTACTAGAGAATTGAAAATGGAACTGTATAGGAACATGGGCCAGGTTAGCTTTATCCATATCATAGAGCTTGGGATTTGGATTGGATGAATCCTATTTCACTGCCGTTTACAACGTTGCATTTAACAATCACAGAATCATAGAATAGTTTGGGTTGGAAGGGACCTTTCAAGTCATCTAGTCCAACCCCCCTGCAGTGAGCAGTGGCATCTTCAACTAGATCAGGTTGCTCAAGAGCCCCGTCCAACCTGGCCTTGAACACTTCCAGGTACGGGGCATCTGCCACCTCTCCGGGCAGCCTGTTCCAGTGTTTCATCACCCCCATTTGTAAAAAATGTCTTTCTTATATCTGGTCTAAATCTACCCTCTTTTAGTTTAAACTCATTGCCTCTTGTCCTGTTACAACAGGCTCTACTAAAAAGTCTGTCCCCATCATTCTTATAAGCCCCCTTTAGGTACTGGAAGGCCGTTAGAAGGTCTCCCCGGAGCCTTCTCTTCTTCAGGCTGAACAACCCCAACTCTCTCAGCCTGTCCTCATAGGAGAGGTGCTCCAGCCCCCTGATCATTTTTGTGGCCCTCCTCTGGACTTGCTCCAACAGGTCCATGTCTTTCTTGTGCTGACAACTCCAGAGCTGAACGCAGCACTGCAGATGGAGTCTCACCAGAGCGGAGTATAGAGGAGTAGAGTTATCTCCCTCGACCTGCTGGCCACACTTCTTATGCAGCCCAGGGTGCAATTGGCTTTCTGGGGTGTGAGCACACATTGCTGGCTCATGTCCAGCTTTTCATCCACCATCACCCCACAATACCTTTGTCTTCTGTACTTTAACAGTGACCAAAGAGATACTGCAGATCTCTCTCTGCAGTGAGATTTGCTATGAGGAGAGCTAAAGGAGGCTTTAAAAAAACCTCAGGGAACCTTTAGCATGCCCAAGTATGTAGTATTCTTGGGATAATTTTAGAAGGAATAGCATCAAACATCAAATATTTGTAGACTTTTTGTAGACAAACATTTATTATATTTCACATTAGGTGCTTTTTTCCTCTCAGGCCTGTCAGTTGCCATACTAGTAGATGATTCCACCTACAGTGTATTTACACTTTCTAAAGGCATTCCCATTCTTAGTTTCTTTCAAATATTTTTCTGTTTTGATGATGGTGGGAGGAAGCAAAGAACCCCTAGTCCTGTGGTGAAGTCAGTTTAAAGATTTAAATAGCAAATTCAAATCAGAAATGAGACACTTAAAGCAACCTTTCAACAAGAATTACTTTCTGCAGGAAGATATATTTGTGTTTGCGTAGGCATGTGTATGCACACATTTGTACCTCATTCATATTAGGAAGCATAAAAAAAAAAAAGCATATCTCAACTATTAAAAGCTGGCTTTGGCTTGCATGTCCAGAAATTTTGAAGTGCTCCATATTGTCATGTTAGCCTAGCCAAACACTATGTCTGCATATCGTTGCATGTTCACTGGCTGAGAGCTTTATTAATTCTCTGGCATTTGGGAATCCTCTTTGGGAATCTTCTTGCCAAAGTGAGCAGTCATCATAGTTACTTTATGGAGACCCTAAAGCTCACTGGAAGTAGGTCATCAAGCATGTATAAAAATAACATGCCTAATGCTTTTGCCTAATACAAGCTGGGTTCTAATCGGCTGTCTAAGAGGTGAAGAAAATTCATTTTCCCATCCCAGTCTTTCAATTTATCTGTTTTTCTAGTGGACAGTTCTGCTTATGTTATCTAGAAACATTTAAGTTTTAATTAGGTTTTTTTTTGTCAGGTGGTGAAATAGAATGGCATCTTGTCTTCTGTCCATGACAGTAGCACTTTGTGAATCAATTTAAATGAATTTAGAGAAGTCTCTGCAGTCTAGAAAAGAGACAGCTGCAATGGAAAATGATAGAAATCTAGAAAATCTTTACTGACATGGAGAGGGATCAACTGCTCACTATTTCTTCTAATGATGCAAGCACTAGCGTTCACCAAGTGAAACTAGTAGGTGGCAAGTTTGAAACAAGTGAAAGAAAGTGGCTGTTCTTGCTAGAGATTGGTGTGAAGGTAAAATTTTACATTGATGCAGGGAAGTCTGGAAAAGTTAATGAGAGAAATTCACTGAGAGTAGTTAAATGCTTAGAAATTATATCCAGGTCCCTAATCTGAAAACTGTTGGCTTCCTGAGCCGTGAGTATTAGGTTGAAGTAAGGAACAAGTTTACCCTGTTCTTACTGTTTCATAGGAATCCTTTCATGACCCCTACTGCGGTGAAAGTGCAGATAGTTGAGAGAGTAAAGGTATGAAAGAAAATGTATCATTTGTACCTGGAAGAATGATCAGCTTGTTCATGGCCAAACAACCGGTGATGAGAACAACAGATTTATTGACTATATGCTATATGATTTGGAAGATATTTATAAATCTCCGCCAGTCAAGATTTTAAAATATTTCTGAGGTAAAAGTGAAGTGAAAAAAAAGTCAGTTGTCTGTAACCTCTAATCTCTTTCTGTTCTGCAGTTCTTGGGTATAGTATACATACAAAATATGCTTTTGCCAATTAGTAATTAAATGCTTTGCTATCTATACCATCTCTCTCTGTTTCTGTAGGAAAATGCAGTGGTAGATTGAATTAGCTGAAAACTGCCACAAAGCAAATGATCTAAATTATTTAGGCCAAAGTGTTGCCAGACTGGAAGAGAATTTTGGTTTAGTCGTGTTGGTGAGATGGTGAAGATCTTGAGTGTTTCAGAAGAGAGATTTAGAGTAGATTGAGTGTTGGAATACAAATTAAAATACATATTCGGCTAATCCTTTGGAATTATAAGCAAGTATTTCCATAGTTGAAGTACATAACAATGCTCAGGAAAAGTGTGGTAGAGAGTATGGTTCTGTCTATTTTTGTCTGTCTCTTGGTTTTAAGTATTGTTTTAATGTGAAGGAAATCACGAATACAGTTTACACTCATGATTGTTCTAATCCGAGGAAATAGAGCTGAGATTCCAGTGCACTTGGAAGCCTCTCTGAGTGATGTCCTGACAGAGCCTGCCACACATACAACTGCTTCTGGTTATGTTGTTGCCTAATTTGCAGAAATGTGTCATCCTGTTCGTGTATTTGTTTATTTTGTCCTTCTCTTTATAACTTAAGGAATCTTAAGAGACATCTGGAGGTATTTCCATGCTCAAGAAAGAATGAGGAAGGACTCTGCTTCAAGAAATTAAATTGCTGGTGCAGAAACTAATCGAACACCACAAGGTGCTGCACAGAGCCTGAAGAAGTAGCACAAAACAAACACGCTCTGAATAGGACTCTGTCAAAGTGCTTGTGAAAGAATTCAAATACCAGAGGGAAGAAATCTTTGGAGTAGCTGTTTATCACACATGCTTCTCCTTGCTCCTATTTAGAGATGCTTGCAGCTACTTTCTGTTCAAGCCATACAAGATGCATAAAGAGAAGCAGATTGCTTACAGGCTGGTAACATAACGTTTTTTTTTAGCACAGAGTACACTCTATTAGCTCCCTTTTAATGCTGTGCATGTCAGTACCTTGCCCAGCTAATACTGCCAACATGTTTTCCCTGGAAAGCTTTAAGCAATATGAAAAAGCACTTTGGGAAAGCTTGTAAAATCCAGTCAATTTGTCACAATGTTTTATAGTTTTATCACCTTAGTCAGTGGAGGCTGAGTGCTGCGTATCAAAAGGAGAACTAACAAGCTGGAACCATCGCTGCTTTTTCATGTTCTAAATAATGTCTGACGTGCAAACACCATGTTAAAGGGCTGCCTAAAATTGATGGTGGTGGTAGATTCATCAAAGATGACATGGGAGGTACATTATTATGCCTATCTGGAGGTGAATGCTCTTAGTTTTCCTTGTTTTTGATAGCCAAGATTATTATTGTTTAGGTGAGTCTCTCTAACTTCTTTTAAAGGTAAGCAGAACAAGTTAAGTAAAACAAAAAAAAAAATAGAAAACTACATTGAATTCCTTTAAATGTATGAACAAACCAATAAGGTGAGATAATGTAGCACTAAGCAAGTTATTTGTGATAACTCTTAGAAGTAAAATAGATAACATGAAAATTTTGTTAAATTGGTGCCTTTGGTTGTAATGCTAACCGTTTGGCAGACAGGCTCTTGTAGCTAAGAAGGAACTAAAATACGAAATTGCTAATTATAAGGGCTTCTAGGATTTTTTTAAAGATTAGTGTGGTTTCTATTTATATGAAAGTAGTATCACTTTGATAGCCTAGTATAAAGCTACAGACATGAACCATGTGCCACCGTAATTCTCATCTAGAAGAAACAGTATTGAGGGGACACTCTCTGCTGATTTTTTCCTATTCCTAATCCACATTTTCAAGGAGTATTTGGTTTTATCTGAGTCTCGAATGGACTGGCCCTCCTCATGCTCCAGAGTCCCATAAGACACTAGTGGGAAGTAGCTCTTACAGAAAGTCAAGAAGATAAAAAGGAAAGTGTTATTTTATGACTTGATTTGGATGAAACAGCAAGGTGAAGCAATGCCCCAGGGAAACCCTGAGAGTGTAGCACAGCGATCCAAGGATAGGCTTCAGAAGTCAGTATCTTAAATTTGAAACCATCATGCTTCTTATCCTTTGTCTTAGTTTTGTTCAGAAAACACCCCAAACAATTTTTCCTTTATTTTTCCCTGATAATACTAGTTTCAAAGTAATATATCACATTAGATGGTCACAGTATGTTGTACTCAAATTTTGCTGTTGTTGTGGAGCAGCTATCTTCCTGAATTCTGACATCCTCTTGCTGTACTTGTCCCAGCAGGCCTGAGTCTGTCTGTCTGTCTGTCTTTCTGTCTTTCCTTGTTTTCATATGCACAACTGTTCCAAAATACTCCGCAAAAGAGGAATGTGCAGACCTTCCTTGACCTTGGCATAGTGACATGTCAATTTTGGTGTTCAGGCAATGCTTGGGTTGCACTTGCTCTGCAACTGATAAACCACTTGCTGTTACAGCACTTGGTCCTTCCCCCTTGCCTGTTTTTAGTGAGAAAGCAACACCTCTGTATTTTCACCATTCTCTAATCCTTTGCAGTTTCACTCAGAAACTGAAATTCTGTTTCAAGGCATGAAATGTCTGCATGTACGGTAAAACAGTGTATACCAGGGTTCATGGCCACAGAGCAGTCTATTCCCCAATCAGCTGCCCATGATTACCTTATGTAGTATGGTTGTCAATAGGTAACTGATTTACTGATTACTGTTTTTACATATGACAATATATTACAGTTTTGTTAATAACCTTAGCTAGAAGTCAAAGTGACATTCAGCACAGAAATTGGAAATCCTGAGGGTGGGGAAGGTTGAAGCAACTACAGAAATTTAAAATGTATTGCAGGGGCAGCAGGTCTGCTTCACTTCAAATATTGTGTGTACTTTATTCTGAATTTACTGTCTGTGTAGCAGTTGTCATGTAGAGAAGAAAACAGAATGGAGTGATAATGATTATTAAGGTTTGGTTTTTTTCTGATTATTGATGGTGTTTAAAACATAAAAATTATCAGCTCTAAAAAGAAATAATTGATAGGCACAATCAGTATAATGATACTATTGTTGGAAGCTTGGTGTGGAATAAGTATGACTTGAAATGGATTTGGAATTGGAGATGAATGTGTCCATGGGAGGGAAAAAATACTGTAATTGAATGTGATTTACTAAGTTAAATATTTATTAGCATTATATTCCACATGCAGAATAAAAATGCAAGGATACCAGATCTGAACACTTGCAACTTTTCAGCATATTTAAAGTATAATGATTACTGTAGTTATTTAGCAAAATGACTAAAATAGTTGCATAAGCTACTTTATTTATAGCAACATTTGTAATTAGGTACTTGAACATTTGTTATTTCAGACAGGAGTGTCCTGTAGAGCTAACCCATGTGAAATGAATTCTCCAGTTAGTGGCTTTATATATCATGCTTGTTTCTATGAAAAGTAAAAAGAATTTTCTTGGCAATTTTTGTAACTATTAATATTGTTTTTAAAGAAACAGTATAACATAACTCTTCTTTGCCATATTTAATTCTTAAACTCAGCAATTGTATCCTCAGTGAACAAATATTACAGTTATTTTCCTGTTGGAACTCCCCCAAATATTATTACTCCATGGGGATTACTTGATATACTTATGGCCTTGAAGATGCTTTTTATTCTTGTAGCTCTTCTGCCCTTTCCCCTTTCTCCCTCCCCACAAAAGAAAAAAATCCTAACACCACCTAGCATAAAAAAACAGGGTATGAAATATTCCTCAAAATAAATCATGTTCATTCCTTTCAAATTGAATATTGTCAAGTCCCTTAGTAAGACAGAGCACTGGAACAGGCTGCCCAGAGAGGTCATGGGGTCTCCTTCTTTGGAGACATTCAAAACCTGCCTGGATGCGTTCCTGTGTGACTTACTTTAGGTGGTCCTGCTCTGGCAGGGGGCTTGGACTAGATGATCTTCCGAGGTCCCTTCCAACCCCTAACATTCTGTGATTCTTTCGACAATGTCAAATTAATGTCAATTAGCAAATTGGAGATGATTGTACCAGGTGCACAAGGCACAATATGATGAAGACTTCAAATGCAGCAGTATAGAGGCTGATAAAGGTGTTCACAGAACGTAAAAGCTTTGTCTTAAACCTTGATTTAAGGTTGAAGAAAACTCCTTTGCCGCTATTTTGGGTACCAAACATAGGAAATGAGACATGGATTTGATGGGTGGACCATTTGATGGATATGGAATTGGCTGGATGGTCACATTCAAAGAGTTGTGGTCAATGGCTCAATATGATGAGTGGCGTTCCTCAAGGGTTGGTATTGGGAGCGGTGCTATTTAACGTCCTTGTCGGTGATGTGGACGGTGGGATTGAGTGCACCCTCAGCAAGTTTGCTGATGACACCAAGCTGTGGGGGGCGGTCAACATGCTGGAGGGAAGGGAGGCCATCCAGGGGGACCTGGACAGGCTGGAGAGGTGGGCCTGTGCAAACCTCAGGAAGTTCAACAAGGCCAAGGGCAAGGTCCTGCACCTGAGTCAGGGCAATCCCAAGCACAGATACAGGCTAGGCCATGAGAGGGTTGAGAGCAGCCCTGGGGAGAAGGACTTGGGGGTGCTGGTGGATGAAAAACTGAACATGAGCCGGCAATGTGCGCTCGCAGCCCAGAAGGCCAATTGCATCCTGGACTGCATCAAGAGCAGCATGGCCAGCAGGTCGAGGGAGGTGATTCTCTCCTTCTAATCTGCTCTGGTGAGACCCCACCTGCAGTGCTGTGTCCGGCTCTGGGGCCCCCAGCATGAGAAAGACACAGACTTGCTCGAGCAGGTCTAGAGAAGGGTAATGATGCTGATCAGGGGGCTGGAGCACCTCTGCTGTGAGGACAGGCTGAGAGGGTTGGGGTTGTTCAGCCTGGAGAAGAGAAGGCTCCACGGAGAACTAGTGGCCTTTCAGTACCTAAAGGGGGCCTAGGAAAGGTGGGGAGTGACTCTTGGTCAGGGAATTTGGCAATAGGACTGAAGGGTAAGGGTTTCAAACTCAAAGAGGGTAGATTTAGATTAGCTATTAGGAAGAAATTCTTTATGGTGAGGATGGTGAGACACTGGCACAGGTTGCCGAGAGAAGCTGTGGCTGCCCCCTCCCTGGCAGTGTTCAAGGCTGGGTGAATGGGGCTTTGAGCAACCTGATCTAGTGGAAGATGTCTCTGCCCCTGGCAGGGGAGTTGGATCTAGGTGATCTTTGAGGTCCTTTCAAACCCAAACCATTCTATGATTCTGTAACGTAAAGATTCTCATGACCTCTGCTGAAGTAGTTTCTAACTCCATGGAGGGGCTGAAGTTTTGTGTGCAGAGTTCTGTCAGTCAAAATTTCTGATGCAGTCCTGTAATGCACAGGACATTGTCTTGGAGGATGGGAAACGTGGTCAAATGCTAGTTCTTCTGCTTTGTTTGGATCAGACTGCTGAACTCAGGTTTCCTACTTCCCAAGGGCTGTTGTGATCACTGGTCCATTCAGTTAAAAGGGATAATTCTTAGCCTCCTGTCTTCTTTTCTGTGTGACCTAGCTGAGATACTCTGTAGATTTAGTTCATACCTGTATTCTGGACAAGCCCCATGCTTTTGTGATTGGCATTTGTGGATACTCAAGCTCCTCTTGCACAAGCTGAGGAGTCTGGGTGCTGATCACAGGGCTCTGGGTTCCTCTTGGTGAACGGACAAGTTTGACACTGATGGCTGTGTCCCTGGAAGGAGATACCTTCATTTTAATAGGAGGGATTGATTCGCCCTTAGTACAACAGAATATCTGATTTGAAAACTGTATACTGAGGGTGATAAATGTCTTGCTGATTTAGATGTAGTTCACTACTTTGTTCAGATGAGGGTGACTGCCAAGGAAGAGTAACACGATTTCAAGCTTTCCTTTCAAGCTCCAAAACGTCTCAAGAGAAATAGTGAAGTTGTGAAACTTAGTGCAGGCAGTACCACTTGAGCTCCCTTTTTGAAATAATTTTGCCAAAAGTAAAAGGGATGAAGAATTTGTCACGTGGGAGATAAGAAGTAGCTGTGATTCTGGGGTCTGATCTGTTGGCTGATGGTTTAAGTCAGTGAAACACTGGTAGTGTTCTACTTTTTAATAGATTAGTTTTAGTAGATTAGGAGATTTTTAGTAATAATGATAACAGTGCATCGTTGTCCCTTATGGCAGTTTGTATGCTTTTATGTAAGGGTGGTAGTGACCCAAGCCAAATTAGGAAAGAAAGTAGTATCTAGATAAGCTTAAGTTTTTTTATGCATTTAATACTATGAAAGCAAATCATTAATGCCCATTAGCACTGATGTTAAGTTACAAAGAGATGTATTTCACCTTCTGTTTTCTTAAATGTCAAACATTGTTAGATACTAATACATGCTTCTGTTTCCAAAATGCTTTATTTCTTTTAAAGAAATTCTTGTTGCACTTATTTTTTCTGAAGAAGCAGAAATGATGGTTTCATACAGCAGTTCACACTATGCTGGGAAGCAGGGAAACAGAAGCTGTTCATGTCCTGTATGTCTTATGCTCAAGCAGCTGAAGTGTTTCTATAACTGCTTAAAAACACGAGTAAAAGAATTGCTTTTGATCAGAAAATACAATTTGTTGAAATGGTACCATCAGGAATAGGTATGCAGGCCCATAACAGACTTTCTTGAGAAAGAGACTGATTCTGATTTCAGACAAACGGACAGCGTGCTAGTTATGTGTAACCACGGAAGGAACCTAGGGCTAGTTTGCTTGCTGTTTTACTGAACATGGGGTTTGAAGTCAGGCTGTTTCTGGTTGACTATTTAGCTGTTTGGTGTTGAACAGTTACAGAAAGGCTTGTCAACCCTTGGGCAGGGCACTTGCTGGGATAGGAGATGCTGGTGTTCTAAATTGATCAGAATAAAGCTAGTACGTAGATAGGATTTGAATGGTCACCAGGCTGCTGGCTGATCTCTGCATGCTTCTATCTTGTAGTTGATGAAGGTTTTCCCCCCAAAGAACAAAATTCCAAAAGTACTTGGAATACAGGGCATAGGTTTCTTATCCTACTTTATTAATATGTGAAAGGATAAAGGCCTATGGATATTTCTTCATGACAATCTCACATCTTGCTCATTCAGACCTTTCAGTGACACACCAAAGATAGTGTCATGGTAAGAGGACTATGGTAAAGATTTTTGCCTGGCCTATATGAGCCCCTTTTTGTTAAGTCTAAGACCTGATTGTCAATTCAGAAGAATTTAAACCCCTCCTTTTTTTTAAGCTATATCTTAACAGCCTGTTTTAAAGGCTGTATTTTGGAGCAGCAATACTATATCCATAATGTAATGTTTTAGTTGGCATTTAAAATGTAAAGTGTGAATTCTGTGAAAAGTTCTTTTAGCTTACAGAATGAATAAAAAAAAGTAATATTTCAAATCCATTCTCTTTTGTTTTCCATGCTTTTCCTGTGAGCTTTCTAATGTGCCTGAATGTTAATCTAGAGCATACAGTCTGATTTCTAAAGAAAATACATTTTATTAAAAGTTATTTCACATTTCTAAGCAGTGTCATTTTCTTTTAGAGTACAGCTTATCACAGCGTGATTGCTTTTGAAATATTATAACACAACACAAATGTGGCACCAGGTAACATGACTGATTCAACTCAGTCGGATGTGTAATTAATGTAATACTTCACAATATGAATGCTTTTTATAAGAAATAAAAATGCAAGTGCAATTTTGGAAGATAATTAACAAGTAAAATAACTTGAAAGAGATGTCATTTAACTGTTTCTCTGGAGCAAACAATGGCTGTTCAGGACTTGGTAGTGTATATCTCACATACTTGCAGACTATGCAGTTGGTGCTGTGGGTAAAGGTAGTGAAAGAATTGATAGCAAAACTGAAAAAAGGATGATAGATTTCTTTAGTTTGGAGAAGACAATTGGCATTGTTTGGAACTGGCAAAAGAAAAGAAGATCTCCTGGAATTTGTTATTTATGGTTAAGCATCTCCAGTATGCTGAGATTTATTTGGAATGTCAGGTAAATAGAACACTGTTTATGCTTTTACCTAGTCCTTGGGATTTGGCACATGATTTTGAAAACTATCTTGTAAAAAGTAAAAAAATATATACTTGAAATCAGACTTTTATACAGAGGAAAAAAGGAGTCCGTGTTCAGAGTACAGTGTCTTGTTAGCTATGTATTATGCTCAGTCTTCTGGTAAAAGGAATTATGTCGATTCTCAACAAGAGTAAATTGGCATTTAGCTTAAAAAAATGCCCAAACCTAAAAAAAATCCTCTGAATTTCAGCTTCCCCAAAGATGAAGGTCAAAGCAGCGCAACAGAAAAGCAGTGAGTGGTGAGGAGAGGCTGGGGAAATACATTATGTACAGTTGCTGGAAATGACAAAAACTCTGGTCAGATTGGTTGTTCTTTACTTCTACTTCATATTTGTTATATATCATGTGAAACATGGATGACACTTGGAAAAGCCTTTGGAAGGGAAAATGCCCATGATCTTTCTCAAGTCCTGCAGGACTTGCGTGGAAAAAGCTGTCCAGCTCCTTGCAGCATTACTGATCTAGTGATTTCTGCATTTGTGGGGCTACTGTAGGAAGAAAAGAATCAGGACTAGGCACCATACTAATACCGTACTAACACTGTACACTTCACTTCAGGCTCGAGAGCTGTTTTTATCCTAAACCTTGACATGCGAATGTTCCTCTCAGACATTGCCTAGTACCATAAAGCAGCAACTTTCAGGGCAGACTTTTGTTCTTATGGGTTACTTCCATGTCTGAAGAGTGCACTTCTTCAAATACTGGTAAACATGAGTATCACAGGCAGATTTGAATAGCTGGTGTGTCACATTACAGATCAAACAGTGTGTTTAGAAGCAGAATACCTACCAAGTAAAGCTAACTTCTGTACATCTAGCAGCCTAAAAATGCACTTAAATAAGACATCTCCTGGTAGTGCCAGGAGACTGCTTTTAAGGGCTTAAGGGAATTCAGTGAAAAGGTTGTCTTCTCTATTTTAAAGTCAAACTGTTTCAAAAAAAGCATCCCAAGTGTGTGAGGACATTGGGTAATCCCTGGAACTTCAGAAATGGTAGCAAATTTAAAAATGGAGTATACCTACCAGGTAGTTGTGCTAATATAGCAAAACAAGGCCTGCGATGGGAGAGGTATTCTGGCTGTGGTTGTCTCAAAGACTATGCCCAGCTGATTAGTATTTAGCAATTGGTTATTCAGACGTAACAAAAGTGCTGGGCTCTGAAGCCAACATAGGATTATACTGGCGCTGAGAGTTCATCAAGAGGCAAACTGGTCAAGAAAATATTGTAACTATGTTTCTGTGTTTAATGGTCCCTAAATGTGTGCTGAGAAGCAGGGATTCTTCTCCCTTTCCCAAGGACTCCTCCTGTCTTGTGTCTGTTTGGCAGTCAAGCAGCTACAGTCATTTGCAAACAAATTTCTCCTCTGCTACAGGCCTTAGGTCAACAAAGCCCAGAATTCAGCTGAAATTAGTAAGGCTTAGAGATACAACTAAATGAAACATTCCCCTCTGTGTTTTGCTGACTATGGTGCGTTTTCATCCTTTGCAGTGTCTATATGCTGTGCTCCTGTTTTATATGCTACACACCAGTATCTTCTTTTATTTCTCTGAGAATACGTATGTCCCTGCATGGGTTCTGGTGTGCTGCCCTCACTTGTTATTGCCCTGCTGCACAGGAGAATGGGGCTCAAAATATGTTGGGCTCTCGTTACGGGTGCCATAGCAGGTTATTTTACTTTGCAGCTGGCTAAATAAGTGTTTCAGGAAGCCGGAAGCACATGGCCATTTAATAGCAGTTGGCTGGACAGCAACTACATAAATAGTAACATAAAAGGAGGACTTGTAGTCTGAGCCTCTTAAATGCTGTGTGGTCCTGCTTCTCACCAAGAGTTCTCCTTGCCATCCAGGCCCAGGTGCTTTCCAGCTGAAGAAATCCATATGGTTGTTGTCTGCTTTCTGTTCTGTGAATAAATTAACAATCACAATTACTTATATACTTATTCTAGCATCTTCAATACATGAACATGTGGGGTGAGATTTTGTGTGCATATGTAGTGAGAAGAAAAATAGCTCTAAAGTGAGAGAGATGTTATTTTGGTGGAACATCTGTCTCTATATTAGCATTTATACTGAATAGCAAACCTTAGAAAATCATTTAACTATTTTTGACTCTCTATTTTCATAGTTAGCAAAGTATGCAACATCTGACTTTTACTTTATATTGTTCATCCCTTCTGTGTCTTGTGTAGAATTTAAATGCACCTCATTACTGTCCTCAGTTATTTTCTAGAATGTCTTAATTTAGTTCTCATCCATTCTCCCTTGTGGCCTCCAGATAAAAGAAAATAGGTGGGGCAGACAAATTGGAAAGTAGGAAAATCATCTGTGTCAGCTTTTCTGATTGTGTCAGGTGCACTGCAGAAAAACATAATCTACTTCATTATCTCCTCCGTTCAGTGGAATACTAATCAATATCAAGGACTGGAAGAACAGCATTTGACAAATACAGGATGCTACTGACAGTTCACTTTAAAAAGTGATTATTTTTTATAGCAACTTGTGGTGAGCTATTGTTTAAAATGTTTTTTAACTGGTTAAGTCTTTAAGAGCTGTATGTTACCATTTACGCCCTTGAAAAGAACACATCAGTGAACTGTCCTTTTACATTCTTCCACTCACCACCACCCCCCCCCCCCCCCCCCCGCAAAGTGTTAAAATGTCTTTTCAGGATCAGATAGAGCAAAAACCCTTTTTCTCACATAATTTAGAGAACAGTCATAAGAAAGTTCTGTTATTCTAACAGCTCTTCTTACTGTATTTTCCTTTCTGGATCAAATTTTTCATATATTTATATTAGTACAAGGTATGCATTCTTTAGTACTGAAGAATGCAGTAGTATTAAACCAAGTTGCATAGGATAGATTAGTCAATCTCAAAAAAAGAAGACAGTGCAGATATCATCAGGAATATTTTCTGCTAAAGATCGTTTTTTACCCTATGAAGAACATTTACTCTTACTCTGGCCTAAAATCAGTAGAAATCTCCATCTCTAGAAAAAGTAACATATACCACCTTATTCCTTTTTTGATATGTTCTGAGCTAATTCAAGAGCTGTATCTTTCCCCTTTCTCCCTTCTGTTTTCTGCAGCAAGGTTATAGTAGGAGTAGCCTTGGTTGGATTGGATTTAGTCAGGTGACAATCCACCTTGTTAGACATGTTCTAATTGTAAATTTAGTCTCTTGTTTTCAGTACATAGGGAAGCAGATTTTTGACAACTCGCTTTTCCCTTTAAGGTACATTACTGAGAAGCAATTTTCAGAATCTCATTTTCAGAGAGCTTAGTACCCAGTGTCTGATACTGTGACAACTGAGGTCAGATAATTAGTGTTGAAATACTCCTGGGCTTTTTTTTTTTTCTGAAAAACTGCTGTGTTTATCCAGTATTCGGAAAGAAGACTGGAACCCAATTTTGAAAATGCATATCATACTGTTTCTGTAACCTGGTATCATGTGGCAGTTAAATGGAGCACCTCTAAATTTTCTGTGGGTCAGTGGTATGTAATTGAATTTGCTCGGACAGTATTCTTGTGTGATAGACAGTGACTGTCTCTAAATGGTTTCTCTAGCCAGCAAATAGAGCAAAAGCCACATAATTATAGACATTTAATATTAGAAGTCATCTTGGTGCTCAGAATTAAAGCATATGTCTTTTTGTTTAGATGTTTACATTCTTTCCCTGCTGGCTCACCTATGATCGGAAGGTGGCTGTGCTGTTTGGTCTTGCTATTCCTTTATGGATCATTGTGTAGCTGTAGAAGATCTATGTGCTTCAGGACAACCTTAGGAAAAATATTTGAGTAGTGATCTTGCTGGGTTTGTGTGTCTGTCTGCTTTCTACTTAACGGAGTGGGCAGGCAGCTGTTGATGCCCCAGCTCAGGATCCTCTGTAAGGGACCCCCTGGGGACATGCAGCCTTGGCTCCAGAGCCCATGTGCCCTCAATAGTGCCAGAGGGAGCGAGCTGGAGCTGCCACTTCTTGTTTGTGGATGGGAGTTAAAACAGTGCCCTGTGTTTCATTGGTGAAGGTGCCAGCTGGTTCAGGAAAACGTGAAATAGCGTTTCTAGTCTTTAATGTGCCTGATTACTTTTTTGAAGGGAGGAAGAGGCTTAGGAGAAAGAGAAGGTGTTGAAGCTCTCCTCCTGTTTGGTCTATTCAATTACACCTCACATTGCTTTGTGTTCTTTACCAAAAAAGGAGTTATTAAAAAGCAGTCAGTGGAGTGTCAGCTTGGTCCATTTACCACATACATGACTTAGAAAGAAGTATAAAATCGATATTTAAATCCAGAAACAATAGCTTGCTTCTCTACATATGATGATGATAATGATGTAAGTTACTTTAGTACATAATGCCCCTGTTTATGGACTAAGATCCCATTCTGCCCAATCTTTAAAAATTGCCTAAAATTTATATTGTTCTGCATTTTGTCTAGTACAAGTTGCAGCCATGAATGTAAAACTCTACAGGTCTCTTCCTGAACTCTTGAAGAGCTCTCTATATAAGATCACTCTTGAAAAAACAGGCATTTCTTTCTTAGGAAATATTCCTCCCTGTATCTGCTTTAGAAGGAAAGATGTCTACCTCTTCTTTATCAAAGTATACTTTGCCACAGTGTTTGCTTTCTCTAGGACCAGCTTCACATGGCTTGATCCTTACTAATGACTGCAGCTTGGTTCTGTGCCATGAATCCACCTATGTCTGTAGACTTCAAAAAAAAACAAACTGGGAAGAATACTGGAAATCAGCCAGAAAAACCTTCTTTAACTTCTTTGGCAGAGTAGTTAGAAGAAGGAAGAGTGAACACAGAATCAAAATAAATTATAAGATTCAGAAGTGCATTAAATTAGCCCTAAGAAATTGCTTTCTCTTTGTATTAGTGACTAGTGATAATTTGAAACACTTCAGCCCTGGTCACTTTGCTATTTTAAAAGAAATGGAAATAGAGATGTAAGAACAGAAAGCTTGAGTAATAGGGCCAATAGTTATGTTTTAAAGTGGTAACTTAAATCAAAATGATTTGGTTCAGGGGAGACACCCTAGCAAAGAGGGTAAAGAGGAGAGTAAGAGGATTCATAGGATAATTTAGTCTTGAAGGAATTTCTGGAGATCCTCTTGTCAATCACCTTCCTCAGAGAAGGGCCAGTGGAGGTAAGATTGCTCAAGACCTTGTCAAATTAAGCTTTGACTTTTTCTAAGGCTGCAGATTCCACAGCCCATGAGAGTTTTAGAGGGTGAGATGCACATTTCTCAGCACAGATCAGAGAGAGAAGCGTTTCGAACCATAGGTTGCTCGCAGTCTTAATGGGTGCCTTCCTCACAAGTTTTAATGACAGGAGTGTGTTTTGGGTTTGGTTTGGTTTGTTTTTCCCCTAGCTAATAAATAATATAGGTCTGTCTCAAATTGCAGATGCTCATTGTTTAAATCAATATTGTTTGGTCGTTGTTCAAATGGTCCTACCGTACTATTTGTCTTCTCTGAGGATTAGGAATCCCCACAAAGACGTTATGTAGGTTCAATATAAAGCAAACATTAATAGTGTATGTGAACTGACTCAGCCATGCAAATCTGATCAGGTTGTTAGGCTGCTGTGCTCATCAACTTCAAAAATAATTACAGCCAGCAGTTTAAAGCTTGTCTAGTACAAGCATGCAGAGCTGTTACAGAGCTCTTCTGGCTGCAATGATCTTTCCACTAGGTTGGACTGCAATTTCATGTTAGTTTTTTTCCCCATGGCTCAGTGGTAAAAAGACTGTGTTAACGACAAAATATCATTTATGGAGTATGCAGCACAAAGATCTTCTCATTTCCTGTAGATGAAGATAATCCTTTATTTATTGTGCAAATGTATAATCCCAAAGGTAAGGATTTGCTGCAGAAAGTGAAATATTCACCTCAAAGCAATAAATGAAACGGCTGTCACTCCTCACAGTTCTTATACAATCATTAATTCTGGATTAATTTATAACTACCAGAATCAACTTCTTTCTGTTTGCACTTTGCTTGTCAGAAAATATTTAAATGAAGAGTATTTCTAAGGATGTACCATAAAGGCTTTCTAAATGTAATATTAAAGCTTTTATCCCATTGGAACCTGGTAAAGCCCAAGGGGAACAGATTTGAAAAGTTCTTTGGTTCTTGTGTGCTGTCCTGAGTATCTGAATTATTATATATTTATTTACTGATTGATTTATTGTGTCCTATACATATTTCACTGGCTGTGACTATCGGAGGCATCTTTCAGGATTTTTTTTTCCAATATCTGTCTCTTTGTCTTCCTTGATAGCTTTATTGTAAAGGAAAGAAGACACAGTCTGTTTCCAGGAGTTGTCTGGATCAGCATCGTGTTGTCTTAGAAGCTGGAGAAGTACTGCGTAATGAGTGCAGTGACACACTGGAAAGAGACACATGAGTGGAGGTTAAATTTCTTTTCGAGCAGAAAGAAATAGTGTAGACATGCCTGTTAGTACTAAGGGAGAAAAATGAGTCTCCAGAGAGTAATTCAAAGAAAGTCTTTGGAAAAGAAAGGTGGTACATTCCCCTATAGTTCATAGGAAGCAAAAGGGCATAATAGTACCCTGTCACATCAGAGGGGACAAGTAAATGATGAGACCTTACTTCAGGAAGGTCATAGGCTGAGGGATCTCTAGTTATTTATCACGGATATCACTTTGGTGCAAATATGAATTAGAATTATTATAGTTATTATAGGACAGTTGTTCTACCCTATAGGTTTTTTCTGTAATACATGCTATAATTTATTTAGTTTTGCTTTTGGGAGTTTGTTTTGCGTAGAATGTTGCTGGCAACTTCTGCAGTTTGCTAGCCTTTGGAACTAAGAAGTATTAGTATATAGCAATGTAACCTACAAATAAGTGACTTGAGGGAAGGAAGTATTCTAAGTATGTATATATGAAAAATAAGTGAGAGATTATTCGCAAAGAGAGATCCAACATAAGTTTAATTGAATATTTTTACGTTTAGAATGCAAGAGATTAACAACTGTAAAATTAAGAATTTCATGTGCAATGGTAAGCTGTTCTTCAATGAGAATAATGTGTTGGAGAGATTTCTGGAAAAAGAAAGTCTACAAGTATGTTTTTTAGTATTTCTTTGGAATGACCACAATGCTTCCTGAGTTTTTATGATCTTTTATTACAGTTTGCCTCAGAACAAACTTCTGAGGCAGAAAAGTGCTATCCTTATTTTAAAGCTGGGGAACTGAAACACGAGATAGACTATGGCATTCCTAAGGTGCTGGAAGATGTGTGAAGCAGAGCAGAAAGTCGCAACACTGTTTCCCGTGTCCCAGGCTGGAATGCTAACTCCCAAATATGTCTGCATTTGAGTTTGTAATAAAATCTGCTTGGTTGCATTTAAACAGTCTGGCTTAGACACTGCTAACAATTTCTATGGCAGAACAAATTTCAGTGCAGTCCAGATTACTCTGCCTCTCATCTCTGTAGGTTATATCCAAGACTACTGAGCTTTATGAAAACGTGGTTTCATATTCCTAATCTAGCTAATATAAAGGCAGTTTTAGGGTCTACCTACTGCACTAAAGTGTGTTGTGTAAATGTTCCCTATTGTGTAAATGTACTGCATACTGTGGAGTGAGAAAGCATGCTTTTGTAGTTTAAGTCCTCCTAACTTATTGAGTTAAGACTCTAGGGACTTGATAGTTCAACTAGAATCTCCCAGTTCTACCACAGATACATGGATGTGTAATGTTGGTCGGGATATTTACTGTGCCCTGCAGTTCTCCTCCTGTAAACTGGAGGCAATGTTTCCTTGCTTCTGGGCAGTGTCACAAGAATGAACTAATGTCTGTTCAATGCTGGGAGCCAGGGGGAAGACAGTTATAACAATACACATCTAGGAACCTTAGACTGTGGGGGTTTTGCAGCATTGTAACAGCCCAGACTGCCGTATTGCTGTTAAATAGAAAATGAGTATTGTACAGTGTCTACATCCTGTCAATATCTAGAAATGCAATTCTGGGAGAGAGTAGGGAAGGATGAAAGTTTGATATTTCTCTTGTATATTGTTTTGAAACACAAAACCAAATTTGTTATTATTGCTTTAAAAGTAATCTCGATTACTGACTTCTAGAGGAAGGTTGCAGCCTGCTCTATGCCTGCGACTGATGTGATTTTGCAGGGGTCAAGAATAGTGTTGTCAAATAAATGTATTGATGAGTTTTCTACCTTTCATGAAATTGTTATCATTATACTTTGTTGCCTAAAGGTCTTTGTTTCTTCTGCCGCATTAAAAGGAGCCACAAACATTTTGAGTGAGTATAATGCAATCTTAATGTAATCACTTGGATGTGGGTTGGCCAGAAGGCTGTATGTGTGCCCAGACACACATACACACTCACACACAGATACACAAGTGTCCAAGGAACAGAGGTTTAAATGACCTCTGCAGCCAGGAGTTAAGGTTATGTGACATTTAGTGCCTCTCTGACTTGGAATAACTAAAAATTGAAACTATTTTGGAACCCCCTTCTGCCTACCTCAGTTAGCTAAAGGCTCCAGGAAACAGGATTTTCAGGTCACCGTGTTTTAGAACAGAGTAAACAATCATTTTAAAGGTTTAGAGAATGGACAGATTTTCTTCCCCTTAAGTGTTGTTATGGATAATCTTTCTGGAGTCCAAAAACCCTATAGAAGTGATGGAAAAATGATCTGTGACTGGATGGCTGAAGTGGTTGATGAGAATATGGATTATTTCTTGTTTCTGTGCTTTTTTAATCCAGAGCAGGTAAAAGGGTTATGGTCTTGGCAGTTGCTGAGCAGTCTGTGCAAAATAAAGCAGTGCATGTTTTACAAAATCTAAAACTTTTGTGAAAAGTTTAATTATGTTATAGAGCTACTTGGTAATATAAGTACTTACTGTGACACCCATGAGTGAGGGGAATTCTTAAGATGGGACTTGTAGAATTAAAAAATATTAGTCTGAAATTGGAAAGGAACCACTAGTCTAGCTTACAAAAAACCCCATGATTTCTAACAACAAAGACTTAATAAAATAAAGAACTTGAAGAGGAGTTAAAAATAAGACAGACCTTCTGACCTTGTATGAGGAAGTATTTTCTCACTCTCCCGAGAGATTTAGTTCATCAGGAAGCTTTTTCATGCTTCATCAACATATCTATGACACTCATTTTGTTATCAGCTTTGTGTTTTTCTAAGCTCCACTGAGAAGGAGAATGTTACATTTGAAAGCTCATCATCTTTCAGTACAATTTTTGTGCATTATCCTACGTACGGCATTCATTAACACATAATGCAAGATGCAAATTAATCTAATAAACTAGCCCGTCATACAGCACAAAAATCTCAGATCTCTGTCTCATAAGCCTAATGTTTCTGTCTGCCAGCATAGGCACTCAGGTCAGACTTCTGAGCTGAGAGTTGTCATGACTTCCAAGGAGTTGTATAATTAAGCAGAGTTAGCAGGAAAATTTTGATCATGATTTGTTTACTGTATTATTTTTACTTAATTACTAAGGTCAGACTCAGAATAACTTGTGAGTAGATGTGATATCTTTTGCCCTAGAGGTATTCCTTGAAATTGTCCATTATTTGCCTTTTCCGTATGTTTTCTTCCCGACTGAAGGTAGCAGGGAGGTTTAGTTTAGGATGCTTCTTCAGACAGTCACTGTGCATTGATCTGAGTTTTTCTTCTGCCTTTACTGGTACTGGGGAACTTTAAATCTTGGACTCTCACTGACGGATGAAAGCACATCTTGCATTTCTGCATCTCATGCCTTGATGTTCGTATCTGAAAGCAAGAAGAAACTCTATTAGCTTAATAAGTTTGAGAATGAAAAATGCCCCAAAACAGGTATCTGAACTGGAGTTGAAAGCATTCTAATTACCCAGGCAAGAGCAGAAATTATGCTTCATGAATCATTCAGAACAAGCATGCTTATAATCTGCTTCTTGATTATACTTTTCAGTTGACATGCTGGAAACACCCTCCTTCCTCAGTTAATTTTGTTGGTGATGAGTTTCTGTTTGCCAGAACCAGAACCGAGCTGCTCCTTCCTTCCTGCCTCTGAAGGGTTCATCTTTATTGGTTTGATTGTTTAATCATGGCAAATCTGCAGTTTTTTAATGGAAAGGAAACATATCATCATAGATGGTAGTGATGCACAACTGTATCACTATTGATTTTCAGTGAACAAAACCTTTAATTTAGCATATTTATATGAAGTGAATTTGAACTTTTGCTGTACTTAATTTGGTGTTGGCCTAATGACACAGTTCAATGCAATCTAATAATCCAGGCTGAAGTACAGGACAGTAGAGTTTCTTTGTGATTTAGCTGGCAACAAACACTAATCTTTGTGGTTGTTATCAGAGAAAGACATCTGAATCTGTAGCAGTGTTTGTCTTTTCCTGGCACTCAATTCCTGGTTCTCTGTGTGTCAAGAGTTTTGTTTATCGTTTCCGGTTGTTCTGGGCTCCTGACATTCATCTTCATTTCTGTGGTTTTTTCCTTCCCTCAGTGACTCACAGCAATAACTTACTTTCCTCTTAGGCAGGTAAACAACATACTGATGTGTATTCTGAATCTGATGTAGCACATTTCTGTTAGATCAGAAGCAGAGACTGAGCTTTCTTTAGCCAGCAAGCGGCCGGTTGCTCAGTCACTTTGGCAAATGTCTGTTTTATGGTGAATAGTGATGAATCTGACAATATTTAAGGAGCTCCTGATAAAATTACTGCTCGTTTTGAATGCTTTAAAGGCTGATGCACACACAACTGGAGGGAGAAAAATTATGTTTAAAGAGTGACCTTGATCATTTAAAAGAGTTCATTCTGTGATATAAAAGGAATTTGGTTGCTATCCCATTGTGAGAAGATACCTAATAAACAGATTTCATTCTTGGCATAACTGCCGAATAGGTACATCGGTAATAAAATTATCTTGCCATGTTTTATTACTGTACTTCATATATTTATATAAAAAGTTATGGAGAAAGTCCTCACTTATTTTGCATGCATGCATATTTTCTTGATTTGTGGTATAGAATGCTATTTTAGACTCCATAAAAACATCCTTTACTAATAAACCTGGACTGCTAATTACTCCAATATAATCTCCCCTCATTCATCCTTATTTCTTTGTCTAGTTAGCTAAAAAGTGATGAATCCAGGTCATCAGTCGTGCCTAGCCTGGTATCCCTAGCATAAACCTGTTATGGTATCATTTCATATTTCTTTGATGTATCTGCCGATATGCTTTAGATGAAGGCCTTAACAACAACAGAAATTAAAATAAGAGGAAATCACAGTGACTTCTAGAGACAGATGGTGTTAATTGATTTCATTTTTTCCCTTCACATGCTTTCTTAAACAGGAAGATAATGATGCTTCCTTACCAGAACAGAATTTTGCTTGTCACTGATATTTAGAGAGGTTAGTCTTAAAGCCCAGTACATTTTAAGATTGTAAAGAGGATAGATAATGCTGTGAGTGTACAACCTTAATACATGCAGTTTCACAGGACTAATCAGATAAGTAAGACTGTGGTTTTTACGCATTTACAAATTTTTTTAATTAATTAATTTATTTATTTATTTTACTGCATGTCCCTATGCTATTAGCAACTTAAAGTGATTTAATTATAGTTAGTTAGATTTTGTGGTAAAGGTAACATGCTAGTGAATACAAACAAATTTAAATAGAGGAAGGACTATTTTTTTCATTAAAAAAATTGGATATTGTCCTTGGATTCAGGATACAGGAACTGGTAGAGTCAATGTGACTGAAGTAAGCCAAAGTTACACCACAATCCTGACTTTTTCCTAATTCTTTTTTCTTCTTTATTAAACAAAGTAAACATTTCTGAAAGGGAAAATGTAAATTTACACTTGGATATGCTTCTAAATCTGTGCCTAGATTATTTGGTCTGCTATATCAAGTATTTGAGCATTCTTTCCTTGCAAATGGGTATCGGAAAGGAAGTGTCATCTGATGTATGTAATGTTGGATATGCAGCAAACAGTCATTGCTGACATCTGTTCCTCTCGGAAAAGCTTTTTTTTTTTTTTTTTTCAAGGGAGGAAGGTTGTCTGATCTCATCCTTCAGAGAATGTGTTGAAAAGCACCTTGGGAAAACACACTATTTATTATCACACCATTTCTGAAGCCTTGGACCCTTTCTGAATTACTGTTCATTCCTGAAAGATTTGCAGAACACTTCACAAAGTTTTGCCATTCACGTTTCATGCACGTTTACCCTTCTGGCTAACTCAGTAACTGCTTTCTTCGTTTTCATACCTCTACACTGACACCCCTCCTGGACAAAACTGAAAATGAAGGAAAAAGTGGAAAAAAATAAAAAAAAGGTGAAAGTGATGAAGCACATCTCTTTGAGTGAGTGAGTGCAGCAAGGATCACCTAATAAACTACAAAATAGGTCCAGAGCAGTGGAAGTGCCAAGGAGCATCTAATGATGCAATCTCTGGTTACAATCAGTAATACTAATAATTAAAAATGGCACAGGAAAATTGGATTGAGACTGGAGTTTGTATGAAAAGTAATATTGAATGTAATAAGAGACAGTCTTTAACATATAAATGGGTTTGAGACGATACAGAGTAATCAAATTCAAAGGCATTTTTTTAGTACTTTTCATGTCATGTCTCCCAAGGTGCTTTACAGCACAATAATTATGATTAACTCTGGATTTAATCAGCAAACTAGTGCAATAATCCACAAAGTGGTACAATGAGCTAGAAGAGCTTGATGTTGGTGAGGACCCTAGTGACCATGTTATAATTCATGAAGAGACATCAGTGAAACCCATAAAGTCTGGGTGTGGCAGAGTACATGGGTAATCAATTCCGTATTTCAGGGAAACAGTTGGAACGAGAGTCCACAAACGTTTCTTTGATAACATAATAAATTGAGATGGGAGGTTTGGGATGTGTGCTTTGTTTTAGGACCATACTGACAAATCGTAAGAGGAATTTATACAACATTTTCTGATTTGCTTCAGTTTTGCTTTCATAACTGTTTGTAAGTGCAAATATCTCTCAAACATGAACTCTGTGAATTACAAGTACTGGTTTCTTGGCAACCACATCAGGACTTTGCTATTTTCAGCTAGAAAGGAGGGTGCATTTTAAAACAGACTGCAAATTTAGAGGTTTTGATGGTATTGATGGTAATGGAGGCTTATGGCTTGTGTTTTAATTTTGTTTTAATCTTGCATTCTCATTCCTCAAACCCCTAAGTACAATACACCATCCATGTGGTGAGTACCAAAGTAATCTTGAATTACCTAGATAGTGAAAACTTCCTGGTTATTGGAAGACAATTTTTGAAATACAAACCTTCCTTTTAAGGATGTTTCATCATGAGGTGTATTAAATAAACTACTTGTATAGTGTGTTTCAGATGAATAATGATGGGGGCTCACTCTACATGTTACTGAGGTGTAAAGAGTATTTGGTGCAGTGGTATGACCCAACAAATTGCAAGTATAGTTTTCCATTTTCTTTCTACCTTCCTCCTTCATCTCACTGTCTCAAATCTAGGGAAATTATTCACTATCTTGAATCTCTGTAGAGCATGGAGAGACTGATGGATGTCAGACAGAGTAGGCAATAATCCAGTTGCTAGGGTCCAGATTCCGAATATACAAGCAGTTCAATTTCAACTCAAATATATTTTTCTCTGCCATTCATTCTCTATGGTTTACATAAATTGGTATTAAAAATGAATAGTGTGAATGAAGAATTCTTTTTAAGTCTTTTATTATGGTGAACAATTAGCGTGATTTATCTTAAGATTTTATTGCTTTCTGAGCAAATAAAATCTGTGGTTAGGAGGATTGGTTCTGATTTTCTGATTCTACTGCAGTTCAGCTGACAAAAAGAGAAAGATCAGTGAAATGAGAAAAATGAGATAGATATTTTTATTCCCTTTTTGTGCATTTTGACACAGGCTCTAGAACTCATATTCTAAAGTGTGTTGGGTCAAGGTGTTAGACTGTGGGCTCTTATGATTAGGGAGAGCTTTTAAATTATACCGTGAGGGATTTCTACCTCACTTTGGATAAATGTTAACTAGTACTAATAAAACAGCGTAATTGTCATAACTGTATCAAATGTTTATTATAATGCTTCTCATTTTGTGACACTGCAATTTAAACGCTGTGGCACAGTTAACAAACGTAAAATTTGCATTGACCTTCCCATGCCTTCAGAGAGCAGATAATTTTCCTGTAGATAAGGAGCTCACAATGGAAGTTTTTGAAGGAGTTGCCAGGCTTATTGTGGAGTCACAGCTAGGAACCAGATTTCATTCTTCATTGCCCTGACCAGCCTTTCCTCATTCTACCCACCTTTGTTCTCCTTCAGCCCTTTCTTTGGAGTTAGGCTCCTTCGAAGCGTGTCTGTTATTTTGATGGTAGTGGTTGGTCCTTTTGTCTTTGTCTTTTTTTTTTTTTTTTTTTTTTTTTTTCCCTAATCTTAACACATTTTTTTCTTCTGTGAAATGGAGAGAGCAGTGCTTATATAACCTTCAGGGGGTTTAGTAGTGTTGGCAGGTTCAAAGGTGCAGAACTTCTTGAGCCAGGGAACCGGGACTTTACTTATATATCCACACAGGGAAAAATAATTTAATACCACCTTCATACTTCTAATGTCTCCCTGGACTACTGATGGATGCAGCCAATGCATCATGTCTTTCTCAAGCTCACTCTGCATGAAGTCAACGTCTACCCATATATTTATTATTTATTAAATGAAAAATTTATTATTTTACTTGCTGTTATTTTCAAAATCTCTTGACCCAATTATTGAATTATTCTTACAGGTATGTTAGTTTGTACAGAGATGAAGACAGTAGAGTTTGGTTTCAGTTTTTGGAGTTAAGTAAAATCTAGCTACAGATGAAGAACAGCATATTCAGATGAAGTATCTATTATGCTAAAGCAGATGGTTTTACTTTTTACTACTTCCCACAGGAAAAGGGTCATGTTTTTGAGATTAAATCCAGCATCTCAAATGAATTTTTTATATTACTTGCATGTAGCAGGATTCATTTTCTCCATCATCTAATGGACCATATTTATTGGATCTGACAAACTTGAGAAACTGAGCTTTCAGATGTGGAGGGCAAACAACTGCCTGCGTTTATTTGGCATTGTCAATTTATCAAGACTTTAATCTCTTGCAGACGATTATAGGTTGAGTTTCTATCCCTTAGTGAAAAGTTCCTTTGTCTTTCTTAAATCTTTAAAAACTAGTATCGAGTAAAAAATGATGTTTAGGAAAACCACCAGAAATATTTTATAGAAATTTTATAGGGATGCTATAGAGTAAAGGAGTGGTTATTGCCTTTCTATTCATTGTTTGATTCAGTGAAGAAGGGGAATATGACTTCTTGGAGGAAAAAGATAGCCTCGATACTCCTTTTAGCAAAGTCAGTAACAAAACTTCTGCAATTCTGCCTGTCTTAAAAGATATGGATACTCAGCTGTTTGGGCTAAAGAAGGATATTTTCTTCTGTTGAGAAGAGATTTTGTATCTGCAGCAGTTCTGGTTGAACTGCCTGTCTGGTGGTGAAAAGACTGATTGCTCCCATCACTGTGGGACAGAATCTGCCTCTTTTCTCCTGACACTCTCCTTTCTGAACACTTAGAATATCACAGCTCCCCAGCAGGAAAACTGACCTTGTTGCATTGAAATCAATGGGGAGAATTACACTGACTTCAACAGTAGCAGGGTCAAGCCCAGAATTACACAATCCATTTCACAGATACCTTGAATCCACCACTTGTTTGTTATATGTTTTTTGTCAGCCTTACTCATGCCGTAGATAGACAGGGCAGTTATGGAGTGCATTTAGGGGCCAGCAGACAAGTCTAGGTGGAGAGCAGAGTAGAAGGCAGGTGTGGGCTTGATGAGCAGCAAGGAGAGGCAGCTGTGAGGGAGCCTTTGAAAGGGAATTTGTAACCCTTGGGTGCAGGTGGCCTTGCTGGGAGCAGGAAGCCAGGTGTGCTCCAGAGAGGTGGTGGTCTGCTGAAGGTCTGCCTTTGAACAACAGCTCCCAGGTAAGAATTCTGCTTTTTAGAAGTTGATGATACAGCTCATCTGTACAGGTAACAAATGAAGCTTACTTATTTGCTTTATTTTGGGTTGCTTTTGCTCATTGTGAGCTTACATATTTGTATACGCTTGGAAACCTGGTTTATATTTGTGAGCTAAGCAAGGCATAAATCCTTTGCAGCACTACCCTACAGTTTGAAGATCAATGTGTAGAAGGTATTTGGCGTGCAAAAAGTCAAACATAAGTTAGAAGACTTGACAAAAATCTATTCGTGTTTCAGGCCTAGCAACCCCTTTGGGCAAGGAGCTATTGAATTGTTATTTATCTGGTATTTTGGTATGTCAGGTGTCTGGGAGTCATGGACAGATAACTTTTGTACCTGCAAAAGGCAACTCTATTGTGTGTTCAGTGATTATATATAATATTCTAAGGTATGTTTAACTAGACTTGCATATTGTTTGGTATAGTGCCCCTGGGCTTTTGCATTGGCTCTTCATTGTTAGTAGACTAGAATGAGATGAAGATTTTTCTGTGTTAGGTTATGGAATTCAAATGGATGGTACAGATTGTGAAGGACATATACCAGGAATTACTTTGGATTTGCTTATCAGTTTTATGCTGGGTGGCAGATATTGCACCCTCTACTCTGTGGATTGATTCTCTTCTGCTTGTTTTATGAAACACTTTTTAGCTGTGGAAAGTGGGTGTAAAAGGCAAGCAGCAAAGTCTTACTCTTAATGGAGCTATGGATGTAAGAAAGAATGCAACTTGCAAGGCAATACATTGGCATGCATGGTTCTATTTTTTGTAATAATATCCTCTTAGAAAACCAGGGGGCTTATACTTAGGGTGATTGATTATGCAATTGCTAAGCTCTAGTATTATGAAACTTAAGACCAGATTTCTTCAAGAACCAGCTGAATCCTATTGTGGTTTGTAATTAGGTACACCTCTCACATTTTAACAGACACTTTTATTCTTTCTCTCCTAGATACCTCATCTACAAATTATAGGAGTTTGAAATGAAATGAGCAGTACACTCTGGGGCCTTAATTGCTGACTGTTAGTAAACAGAAGATTTTTGCATTAACTTACTGCAAAGGCTGCTGAGTAACTGTTCTGTGATATGGTTTGCTCTTGTTTTGGGAGACTATTTACCTTTTGCGAATGTTAATGGCACATTTTGAATTACAAGGCTTTATTTCAGAGGCTGCAAAAACTGTGAGACATCTATCAGCTGGAAGGGAGCTCAGTGTTCTTAAACTACCAGTGTGTAAATGAACTCATACATTGTATTCTTTGAGTTGTGTGAAGTGCTGTGGTGTGCATGTTTCCAGCTGTGAAGAATTACTGTTGATCCCTAGCTCATCTAGAGAGTGGTTTTTAGTTTAGATCACACTTTGAATGACTGATTCATGTCTTGATCCTGTACATACATAAATGTAATCAATCGATTACTTTGTTTCCTACTATTTGTAGACGCTGCTTATACATTCCTTTATCAACCATAAGCTTTCATCACTGTCATCACTGACAGCTCTTATCTGGAGTGCCACTAATAATGACAATGCTTATACAATTGTTAACTGTCTCTGGTGTGGTAGAATGGGTTGCTTTACCTCTCAAAAAATACATCTTTCCTGAAGGGTGGAAGGAATGATGTGTGCAGTTGTCAGGGATGGCTATTCTAGTTACCTTCTATGAAGTAGTATTTTTTTCCATTAGACAAGTTACTGGCATTGAAATCCAGCCCTAAGTAGCACTGGGAAGAGAAAAAGGGTAAATAATTAAATGGAGTTGTCAATGGTCTGCCCTTGGGAGCTCCAGCCAAGCCTTCAACTCCTGACAGACTGAACCCATTCCTGCTTCAGACCCAGAGCAGAAACTGAGGTAGGTCCTCTATCCCCAAATAAGAAACAAACTCAATTAGTTGAAAATCAGTCTGAGCCAGGGGTTTCTTCTTACTGCCTCAAATAAGAATGTGGAGAGGATGCATTTATCAAATACTATAAGGTATGTTAGAAATTTCTGCTTTCTCTCTTCACTCTTGAATTCTACGACTTACATATTCACTGACGGATATATGCAAAATTTCAAGGTTAAGTGTCAGGTGTCATTGAGACATACCACAGTCCAACTAGGGCATATTAAGAGTAGATTTTTGGATATACTCCAGCACAAGAGGGTGGAATTACCAGAAGCTGTGTCCTGTCCAGAAGTTGGGGCATGACATACTTGGAAGCTTGTATAAAAAAGTATTTTGTTTTTTTCTTACATGCTGTGTCAAATAATTTTAAAAGTAATTATTTTAAAAAAAATAAAGTTAGACTTCGTGTAATATTTTTAATGTAAATTCATCAGACTCTTTCTTCTGACACTTAACAAGTCAGAAGTTGAATTTAGTGATGACCTGTAGTCTGAACTTGACAGATACCTAAAAATATGATTGATTTTTCAACTGTTGAGCTATGCTTTCTCAAGGTTTCCTTGTAACTTCATTACGCATGAGGAAAAAATAATGAAGAGCTCCCTTTGTTTTCTTAAAAAAGCAAACCCCATAGTCAACTCATGATATTATGAAGAATGTAGAAATACATTCTGAAATCTAAATGTTGTAACTCAAAAAATTATTTTGTACATAGAAACCCTTGCTGATTTTTTTGAAGATGTATCCATAACAGTCTTATTACATTTAAGTCTCAGTATACTTAGTAATTATAGTCTTGATACATTTACACCTTGCAGCTTGTTTTAGCCTTTTAGCAAAAAAAAAAAAAGTTATTTTGTAGAGAACTTAGAAGCAGAGGCCTACACATGGAATCTGATTTTTTGTGAGACTGATAGCAGTTTACCTTATAAGAAGGTTAAGCTCCTGACATAATAGCTTTTTGCAAGTTAATCTTGGAGTGATTTTATGCTTTAGTTAAGAAATGGATAATGCAGTGAAGAGCTAGGTGTAGTGTGCACAGGGGCTGTAAAAGCAGCACCTGTGTTTTACCTGCATTTGGACCAGCTGGGACTGAGCCTCTCCTTTGTACTTCTCAGCACAGGTGAGAGCTGTGAGAGATTGTTTCATGTACAAATGAAGATGGAGATACTACGCACACTTTCTTGGGTGACCTTCACAATAAAAAATGGAAATCACACCTGGGACTTTTGAAACCAGTCCTTGCCCTAGTTACCACCTTTTGATTTGTGTCATGAAGCAATTTCAGACTGCACAAACTAGGCTTTTCAGATTAAACTGGAAGGTGCTCTCCAGAAGCCCACCTAAAGCTGTTTAGGGGCAGTTAGCCCACAGCACTGGATCAGTGCTGGTCCCAGGTAAAACCCTGTAATCCTATTCTGTGAGCACTTGATCAGCACCAGCTGCTTACATGAGGTGTCCTTGCATTGTGTTAAGTTGCTTGCTAATACAGATAAAACATGGGAATTAATTTATTTGTATTTTTTGTGCAGTTGAAAAGGAGAGGGTCATTTGGGACTGAAGCTGAGGGATGGAGGAGAAGCGTGAATTATCCATAGAGGTGAACTGAAAGCATCAAAACAGAAGAGCTTCTTGTTTGAATAAAACTATTTATACTTGGATTTTTATTATTTTAGTGAGGATAAATGAAAATTTCACTTTTATCACTGTTCACAAAGGACAAGGGATGATTATGACAGCACTACTTCATCAGATAGGAGTCAATGAAACATGTAGGGTGCTTTCCTGAGATAAGGGAGAAACATCTTTTAGTCTTTCCTTTGATGAAACTGTTCCAGGAGCAATGTGAATGCCAGCTTTGTAAGTGATTACAGGACGGTTTATTTTGCTTTCAGTATTTCCCATGAAGGAGTTACACTTCGCATACAGTATGTTTGCTAGACTAAGAAAATGAGGGGGAATGACTCAAGACCCTGATAATCAGCACCCAGGTCCCAGTCCCTGCTCCAGTTTTACAGTGCAAAATGGGGCAGCTTTAGCAATTTGCGTTGCATATGTCATGTTCTTAATAATGAAGATTCATTGAGTTGAGTGCCAGTTTCAGGACTGTGTTTGTAAGAATATGTAAAGAAAATATTAGTTTGAATTCCACACGATTAAGCAAATGCAGAACCAGGGGGTGGGGGCAAGGTGAAGCCAGGCCCAAACTCAGTAACTAAGGTAGTATGAATGTATCGCTTTCATCTTCCCTTCTACTGTTCCGATTTTACTCTTCATCACACTTTATAGATTCTTTTTAATCTGCCTCCTGGGCGATGTGTTTTTTTGAGAGCCTGTGTGTTATTGTGACTGCTGGGGATAGTGTGCCGTTTCTCCTTTCCTGACACTATCCACACAGGTGAATTGTGATTTCTGTATGTTGCTTCTAGTTTGAGAGCATGCCAAACCATTTTATAGTTTGACGTGCCTGGCGTCCTTCTACTGTGGGGCTGGACCATACCTTTTGCAATGCCAAAAAGCTATTTTCCCTAGGGGAAACAGGAATCCAGGCAGTGCACCAGAAAGATCATATACGTCCATGCTATTACAATTTTTTGTAGGTCTTTTGTGAGAGCTTTTGTATCTTAAAGTAACATGAAAACTGTGAAGGGACTACGAGATGAAAGTACTGTCAATCAAAATGTAGAACTATGTATTCTTACTAGAGGTTACCGTAATGTATCTTCATGAATTTTGCATTTTTGATCCAGAACTCTATTTTTTTGGTGTCTCATAACATAGGATGTTACCAATTACTAAGGAAGTAAAATACGGAGTAGTGATTCCTGGGCAGAGAAATTAAATCTCAATTCCTTTCCCTGAAAGGGTTCCTTTTGTTGTTTTTTGTTTGTGTGTGTTTGGTTTTTTGTTTTGTTTTGGTTGTTTGGGTTTTTTTGTTTGTTTTTTTTTTTTTCTGATTAGCATTTTTTCTTGTGTAGATGACTGGGTACCTCAGTGTTTTCAGTCTTATGTTTTTTCAGAGGTGAAATAATTCTAAATAGCCAAAAGGGGGAATAGTATACCTCGTTTTGTCAGTTTATATATGCAGTTAATCAGAGATATTTATGTTTAAATATACACACACTTATTTATATAATGTGAAGTTTAAGACAATTTTTATGAGAACTTGGAACATGCACAACGTAGTATATGTTTCTGCTTTATAATTACACTATGCTTTATGCTAACTACTAGCTAAAAGAAACCTTTCATATTACGTTTACAAGTTCATCTTTTTTTTCCCAAAGGACATTTGGTTATGCTTCCATGTGCATTTCCTCTTCACTTTTAGGTTCTAGTCTTGTTGAATTTCAGCTGAACTTGGCAGAGAGGCAAAATCAAGAGGTGGCTGTTTTGGGGAGATCCTGTTAGCGCTCCCTGCTGTGAAGGAGCCTCTGCACCTGGAGGAGGTGCTCCCTTGTTTTTACCTCAAATTCTAGAAAAAGAGGACAGTCTTGTATGCCTCTTGGCCATGGAAGCCATTGTATTTGCTGAAACAGTTCATGTCTTAAATTCCAAATCAGCTACTCTCAGGACACAAATCCATGGGAAAGGACACTTGTCTTGTTCTGCTGCTTAAAGAATTACTTGTTGTACGCTTCACCCTGTGAAACCACCATAGAACAGCAGAGGCTTACACTTACTTTTGGAAAAGTAAATTTTAGAAAGTGTGTTCTGTTAAAGCAGTAAGTGGACTGCAACATCTGATTTGTACAGACAGCATATCTTTAGTTAATTAAGCTTTTTGGTTGATCATCTTGCTAAATTATTTAACTTCAGAACAACTTTGAACATTACTTGAAGCAATAAAAGCAAATGTGCTAAATGTTGCTCTACTTCAAAAGTTTTTCTAGGGTACTTCAAAACTGTGTGCTGATACCAACTTTTTACAACTATTCTGTATCTGAACTGTTGTCTTGGTTTGAAAAGACAGGTGTCTGTGGAGGAAGGCAGGAGCCTCCCTTGAGATGGAGAGTGCAACCCCCTTCCCTCCAAACTATTATAATTTTGAAATTAACGGGCCTTCAGGCAAAGATATGGGGAATAGGAATAACAGTTCTTTACTAATATATATATATATATAACACAAGGCAGGGAAAAACAAACAACCCACTGGTTTACACTGACAGAGTCAGGAATACAACCTGACACCCTGTTAGGGTGGCAGTAGCAGTCCGATAAGATGCTGGCTGCAGTCCTCCTGAAGTGATGGGTGTAGTTCTGTGGAAGCAGCGATCTTGTAAAAGAGTCTGGTCTTCCTCCGAAGGTCCAGTGGTCGGCAGGTAGCTCTTGTCCTCTGGAACTCCAGTGGGGGGAAAAGCTCCTCTGGGAATCCAGTGGAAGAAAGGCTGCTAGGGTGTTCAAAATCTCCGTTTTTATTTGGCATGGACTGCTTGGCTCCTTCCCCCCCCTCCCCGGGCGGAGCATCTCACAATGGGATGGGGAGTCGTGAGGCAGTTCCTTGATGGGCCATTAACAGGAGATAGCCCAGGAGCGAGTTACCGATGGGTCAGGCGATAAGGCATTGTTGTGCCCAGTAACAGGAGATAGTCCAGAGGGGGGAGGCAGGGAGCACCGCCCCACCTGGTCTCAACAGCTCCTGAAGATGGTAATAGAATATTTTTCCTTTTGGCACATTTTACACTGTAACCCAGGACAACTGTGTGACAGTATCATGGAACTAGATAGAGAGGATAGAAGCCTTTTGTGGTGTTTGGTGTTGAATGACATTAGTTAGACTATAAACAGAACAGTTTTGTTCTTTGGAAGGGAAATGTAGCTGGAGAAATAGTATGCGTTTATAATACAGATAGCTTACTACTGTTTTGTAGTGGACTGGGTTGAAGAGCATGAAGCTTTTAACTTTTTGGAAGCCACTCAAGGAACAAGCATGTATTATTCAAGCCAGAGAAAGGCTAACCTTCTCATAAAGCAGTAGGAGAGATACTGAGCTGCTTATCATTTTGTGGAACAATGTATGAGACAAATTATAAATGTTTTAGACTGCTAGAGAGTCTTGGATACTGAGTTGTTTGATAAAGTACTAATGAGTTTAACAGAGCCTTGAATGTAGAACATCCAGCTGTTATATGGTGTGAACCGGCATGTTCTGGAAGCTTGGATACGATATTGGAAGCTGAGTTGTAATGTTCTGCAGAACTCCTGTGTTCTTGAGGAGTGAATATTAAGAAATAGATAATTACAGTTTTTTAACTATGACAGGTCTCTGACAGTAATTGTGGAAAGAAGCCAACCAAATACCAATATTTACTCTGTGATCTGGTCTGAAGGAGCCAAGGGTTTTTTTGGGTACTAGCAGAATTGTGTTTATATTTAGGTGATCCCTCTGTCATGGATGATCCTGGCTTTGCAAAGAGTTAAGCACGTAGACCACAGTTCTGGAAAGGCTGATCGTGCTTCAGACAGAACACACCAATACCTTACTGAGTGCGTGATTATATACAGTTACATTATTGTATTTCGATAAGGCAGTGAATAACATGTAACATGATTGTCATCTTTGTTCAAGGAATATACATAATGTATATTTAATTTTAGCTTTTGGGTAATGAATTTACAGGCTTATGTGCTTAGAATTATTTCAGTTCTTTGAACTGAATGAGATATGTTTTGGTGGATTGAAGACCTCATGCACAATGCCCTCCAGGATAGTCTATGTGGTGTTTCTCCAGTTGCTGAGCAGGCGAGCAAGTCATGAAGTCAACAGAAGCCTCACGTCTCTGAGCTTAATGTTTGTCTAGCTATCCTTTTGAAGCATTCCTGAGGACAAGGGCTGCAAGTGGAAGGATGATAAAGGAGGATGGAGAAATGAGCAAGTACTGCTGGGCTTTTGCATCCAAAAATGCAATTCTGAACTTTGCTCCAAACTCAAATGTTAGCCCTATCTTCCTTTCCCTTTCCTCTTTTGATTCTGCTGGTCATGTGAGCTGAGAAGGGAAAAGCTGCATCCTTTTTTTTTTGAGCCAAAAGCTATAGAGAATGGCTAGAGGTAACTGTGCCAAGCTAATGTGTTACCTTGGTTGACCTGTGGATTCATTAAACTGAGACAGTGTCTTGGTTTGAAAAGACAGGTGTCTGTGGAGGAAGGCAGGAGCCTCCCTTGAAATGGAGAGTGCAACCCCCTTCCCTCCAAACTATTATAATTTTGAAATTAACGGGCCTTCAGGCAAAGATATGGGGAATAGGAATAACAGTTATTTACTAATATATATATATATATATATATAACACAAGGCAGGGAAAAACAAACAACCCACTGGTTTACACTGACAGAGTCAGGAATACAACCTGACACCCTGTTAGGGTGGCAGTAGCAGTCCGATAAGATGCTGGCTGCAGTCCTCCTGAAGTGATGGGTGTAGTTCTGTGGAAGCAGCAATCAGGTAAAAGAGTCTGGTCTTCCTCCGAAGGTCCAGTGGTCGGCAGGTAGCTCTCGTCCTCTGGAACTCCAGTGGGGGGAAAAGCTCCTCTGGGAATCCAGTGGAAGAAAGGCTGCTAGGGTGTTCAAAATCTCCGTTTTTATTTGGCATGGACTGCTTGGCTCCTTCCCCCCCCTCCCCGGGCGGAGCATCTCGCAATGGGATGGGGAGTCGTGAGGCAGTTCCTTGATGGGCCATTAACAGGAGATAGCCCAGGAGCGAGTTATCGATGGGTCAGGCGATAAGGCATTGTTGTGCCCAGTAACAGGAGATAGTCCAGAGGGGGGAGGCAGGGAGCACCGCCCCACCTGGTCTCAACAGCTCCTGAAGATGGTAATAGAATATATTTTTTTTCTTTTGGCACATTTTACACTGTAACCCAGGACAGACAGATAAGACTTGTTTGTTAAAAAAAAAAAAAAAAAAAAAAAATATTGAATTTCTGAATATAATTGTCACTGTTCTGTGTTCTCTATCTGCTCTGTAGCACCCAGTTTCCATTTGAGTGTAGGGGAGTGCTTGACCACCTTGCAAATATGTGAGCTTTGCTGATTAATCTTTTCAAGACACTTGATGCTTACCTGGGTATTCCAGGACCTTTGTATGCTTTGTTTTGGTGGTTTGTTGTTTTGGTGGTTTTGTTTTTTTTTTTTTTTTTAAACAGTGGCGATGTTACGTGTTTTTATTAGAGATTTTGCTTCTGTTTTACTTATTTTTTTTCTTAAAAATATCTCTCTAAATTAGAAATATTTTCTTCAACAGCTTGTGTTACAGTAAGCGACTACTCTTCTAGCAATATGTTTGCTTATATGAAAGTTGGTCCGGCCTCCTGCTCTTGCAGTTGTCACAAAACTCCATTTGTTATTGGCCTATCTTTTGTATGAAGAATGCTATTGCATTTACGTATAGTGTAGGGTTTTTTTCAAATGCTGAGTTTTGTTTTCTTTTTTGGGGAAATCTATCCTTTAAAAGTACTGTGCTTCATTAGGGATATATGACATGGGTTAAGCTATTCAATTTAATTTTAAAATATAGCTTCTGGGAACTGTCTGCGAGTTACTGAAAAATGATTAAGTTCTTAGTCTGAAAGATGAATATAAGGGTAAGTTACTACAACTTTTTTTTTAAGGTGATATTTACAGCAAGTCCTGTTTCCCCTATTTAAAAAAGCCCCACTTTTAGTATCTTTACACTTGTTGAACTGTTCTTTTAAAAGGTAGAGGTGAATGCTATCTCAGTAAAATAAGGTAGCTAAGATTTTAAACCAAGGAATTTAATAAGATAAAAGCGTCATTTTCAACTACAAAGATTCATTCTTCAAGATAAAGTATCTTAAACTGATCTGGAGACTACATGTTATTAATAGTAAAATATTTATTAAAAAATTGTAAAGCCCTCTGAGGAAAATGTATGATTAAGTCAAAGATCTAATCTATCAGTGTAGCTTAGAGCTGGTTTGATCAAAGTTGAAGCTAAGTAGTGGTACTTTATTCTTATTAAGCTGCATAAAGTATATTTATTTCAAGCACAGTAGTTCTTCATTAGTATTTGTCCTCCCTCCCCCATAAATAACCTTAGCCACTTAGTTCAAGTGTTTTAAATACCAAAATAAGAGGAGAATGAGAGAAACAATTTTAAATATTGGGACAAAGGTTTTTGCTTTTATTTATTATATTTTATTTTAGATTTGTGTGTGTTTTTATTAATAAGAACAAATTTTTTTGTGCATGACAAGAATAATTTCCATTACTTTATGGCATTAAAAAGCTTGAAATTTATCTATAATACTAGGGGTTCAACTTTTTTGTTAAATTTCTAGTTCTCCAGAAATTTTTGCTTACCAATTAAAACCTATTTGTGAAACAAAACATTTGTTCTAAAGTTGTTTCTAATTTGAACTATATAGTTAGAATGAATTTTAATGTTGTCATATCATACAATGTAGGCTTTATGTGGATTCAGAAGTGTCCAAATGTATCCTGAATGATTAAACACCATGTCATACCACACTGTAATTTATTCCCTTTAAGCAGCCTCTTTTATGGAATGAAGGCATTGAAATATTCTACAGGGTTTTTTCTGTTTGTTTTTAATCTGGTAATTTTCTTGTTCCCTGCTACCTATAAAGCCTCTCTTCATTAATAACTACACTTCAAGGGAAGGGAAAATGAAAACTTGTAAATTTTAAAACACCTCATAAAAGCTATATAAACCAGCCTCATGATCTATAAAAAAGTTACAGATTGTAAGTCATGTATCTGGGGACCTTCCAGAGCTAGATGCAAGTGTTGCTGCTTATTGGGCAGTTCCTATTTCTAATTGCATAGGGTTTTATGGTGCTAAAGCTGTAACTTGTAAGTGGAGCAAGACTGAATTTGATCCTTTTGGAGCTGAGAACAGTATTATTTATTTTCAAATCTGGGACTGGAGGAATGGACAGGAATTAAACATTGGGATAGACAAACATTGTGAAAATCTGTGAATCTTTTCAGGGATTAGGAGTGTTAGAAATATTGGTATGAATATTGCCCCCATTGGGTGGTATATATACACAAGTAAGTGTTATGAATATTAACAGAAGCTTAAATGTTTCAGCTCCATCAGATGTAGGGTTCTTGCCTTTTGCCTTTCTCTGTTGATTTAATAGAAACTCCTGCTCTTGCTTGCAACAGTAGGATCTGGTGCTTTCTTTGCAATTACTAGCCCTATTTCCTTTTACTTATAGGATGTTAATTGGGTTTTTTTTGCCTTTTTTTTTTTTTTAATTGCTTTAACTTTCTGTAAAGAGGTCTTGATAAACCATAGGGAGAATCATAACCTGCGAAGCAAATGTAGGTGTAATCTCAAAGTTTTGTCAATGAGCTGCTTCAGTCCTTGGGGAATCACTGCAGGAGAGTTGAAGTCACTTACTCGCTGGAGTCTTTAGCATCTCTGTGGAGAGCTGGATGAAAGGTGACAAATATAATGAGGGTGTTTTTCTATGGGTTTGTGCTCAGAGCAGTTAAATGCAATCACTCACCCCTTCCAGAATGTCAGATTAGCTTCTAGAGATTGAAGTTGGTGAGATTCTGCTAACTTTCAGAGCTTGAGATCATTTAGCACCTCCCAAGATCAGGCATCAGAAGATAAACAACCTTTGTGCAGTATTGACTTGGACAAAATTCAAACTAGTGATCTACAGAAAAAGAAGTTGCGCTTTTTTTGGTAGAATTTGTACTGCCAAGGTTTTCTCTTTAAAGCTTGGCAGTCCTGCTGTCACTATTTGTTTTTTGCACTGCAGGCACAGCATTGATCTTCCCCTTGTGTGCCTGTGATGTAGGAAGGGAACAAGGCCTGCAAGATTAGTGGCTGTGCTCTCCCGGGCAACATCACTGTCTCTTTTTGGACAGGAAAGCTAAAGCTTGAGATGACTAGAGATTACGTGCAATTCAAATCAGTCAAGTCTTTGTTAGTTTGAAAAGATCTTGTATTTTTCAGAAGTCTTCATGTGTATAAGTTGGTAGGGATTCCTGATCATTAATCAATGGAGATTATATGGTGATGGAGAATAAATTTTCATTTGACAAGCTTTCATATGACAAATTGCAAAAGACAGTCACTCTGGGGGTGACAGTGGGAAAATGGGCCGGAGTGGAAGAGGAAGGAGTCAGTATGTATGCAAAATCCTGTGGTTCTCACCACTGGGTGCACTTACAATGTCATTCTTATCTAAGATGAAAAGCTGCTAAAGAAAAAAGGACTCTTCTCGGTTGTGCATTCTGAAAATACCCGTAGGAGGTTCTAGTTCCCTCTCAGGACAATAGGAATAGGGTTTAAGATAATTTAGACAAGGGAGTTTCAGTTCAGTTGTTACATTTTTTAGTCCTTGCTTGTTAGAGTACTGGAGGGGTACGTGGAATTTGCAGATCTCTCTTCAGCTTCCTTTTTCAAGAAGAAAATTGTTTCTGTGCTAGCAAGTTCTTGGCCTTAACTCACAACTGCTAATTAACCCAGCCAGCTCTGCTGTCCTGGTCCTTTGTGGCTGAATGTCTAAGGGGTTGCTCATCCAGCTGTGGACGGGCCTCCCCATCTTGTGTACTGAAGATGACACTGACCCCAAGTAATTAGCTCAGAAATTCTTTGGCTGTTTGTGGTGTTGGTCTTTCCACCTAGAACTGGGGTTGTGCAATGGATTGTACTCTCACATCACTGTAACATAAGACAAGTTGTTGCTCTTCGCATTTTCTTTTCTTTTTAGTTAGAACAAGAACTCCCCATATATAAGTAAAGTACTTTCTATTGAAAGTCTTCTGTTAAGATGTGAAAACAAAGTGCAAGGGTAGTAATCTAAAGGACTATACAACAGGATTGTATCTTGATAGTATGCTCAGAAAAATGCAGAATTTTGGTGGTTTTCTTCCTTCTGTTATGGTTTAAACAATAGTGATCTCACTTGGTTTTCATTGCAAGCCTGTTCCTGAATGGTAGTCTTCATCAGATTTCCACCCAAAACTCTCTTTGGCTTTTGGTGACCTAATCTATTCCTGCAGTGAATCAGCCAGTTATGACTGATTTAGATTAAAAAAACTCAGGGGATTGGTTGGATAAAAAGCTGAGCTCCCCATTTCCAAATGTATTGCTACCTCATATAGAGAACATTGGTTCAAAAATGGCTATTGCAGGACACTTTTCATTGATACAGACCTGAAATGTGACTCAAAAGCTCTTCTTGTAATAAGAATTCATTTTTTGATGTCATAAAGAATTCATTTTTTGGATGGATTTTGCTTTTTGGAAATAGACTATTCTCACATCCATGCTGGTGATGGTTTAGAACAGCACTATGCTCTATTTTCATCTCGGAGAACACTGAAGGCTATTGAGCTGATGAAAGTACCAGTACCTGTATCAGTTATTTTTTCATTGATGTGACAAAGCTGCATGCTCAGCTGTAAGCACAGGGAGACAAATGAGCCACAAAGGTTAATTACTTCTCATTTTCTTACCCTTATGTTTATTTGAAATCCTCATCTCTTTCAGTACCTGAAGGTCGCCAATTAATCTTATGTACTTTTGTTTCTACCAAAAGAATGGTTGTGGTATGTCTCGCTGTTCTTTAGAAAGGCATGAAAAGTTCTGTACAGAGGAAGAACACCAAAAAGAATGGAAAACTATTTTGCTTTCAGAAGCCTCTTTGAGGGGCTGTTTAAAGCTAAAACTTGTAGTGAAGTTGCTATGAAAGTTCTTCCATCAGGAAAATTGTGGGTTATGCTTGGAGAGAAGAGCAATGGTCTCTACCTTTCTTCAAAGTAGAGTAATTTCATTCCCTTCAAATTGTATTCAGAGGTAAGACTTTCAAACAGAAACCCAACACCAGGGAGCCAAGCCACCTCCCTTAGTACAGTGTCTGTACTTCCCAGCTTCTCTCTTGTTAAATGATTTGCAGCACAGTGGATGTGTCACTGCATGCTATGACTCTTCCCTGGCTGTATGGAACAGGTGATGGAGCTCTGCCTGCTATTGCGCTATTTATTTTCATAGCTCCATAAAAATAGGATAAATCAGTGCAAGTTTCTCCTGTGGTGCCCTTAAATCTAAAGCAAGCCATGTGTGGGTTTTTTTTTTTGTACTTACTGGCCTTTCTTGTATTTTCTGTCATCTCAAAATATTTTCTGTGAGAAGATATGTGAATACAAAAAATTGTCTAACAGCAGTTCCTCTTGACTTCTGCAGTCACTGTTCACTATTATTTCATGTCTACTACCTCAGAAATAAAAATAACTTAAATGTAAGAAAGTATTTTCTCTCTTTTTTTTTTTTAAATTCCTCATCCTCCAAATATTTTGTTAATAAATTCTCTGCTGCAGAGTTGTGTTAGAGTTGCTCAGTATTTGGTTTCACTGTCTGAAAGTTGCCTCTTGGCTGACAAAGAATCGGTAATATATCGGGAAATGATGTCAACATGAAGTCACCATGCAGAAAGTAGAATCAGAAGTTCAGGAAGTTTGATTATTAGAAATAGTGTCTGGTAGATAAAGGCAAAGTACTTTAGAGATGGACCTAAAAACTCATGCAAAGGGGTCTATCTGTGATCTTCATTGTAAAATAATCAGATTTTAAAATATCTTAAGAATTCTTCCTTTTTTTCTTTTTCATAGGAGTCCTCTTTATTCCTGTTATTCTATCCTTTCCTTTGCAGTTAAGAAGTATTATTCAGAGCCACTGATGATCCTTCTTTTAGGACATCTCCATGTCCTAAAAGTTATAAAGGCTAACAGGCATAGTTGTAACAATGCTTCATAGTGCTGTGCCAGCGATGTGGTGTTGAAAAGAAAAGATGCAAAATAGTAAAATGTTTTTGATGCAGCTGCCTTGCCTTTAACAGGTAATCCTCTCAATATAGCTTACAGTTTACCTTACATTCATTGAAGGGAACTCCCCCACTAGCTGGTTACTCATAGGAAGTGATTTTGGTCAACTACTACAAAGAAATTTTGGGAAAACAGAAGTTTTGTGAAGATCTGAGTGATTCTAGTGGAGCCTCCCTGGATACATAGACCTAATCCTAAATCTGTCAATTGATATAGCATCACTTACTTTCTTACTGGGAAGGAGTGATTTCAGGGAGGGAATGCTGAATTCTTAACATGCAAGTACTTGGGAAATGAGTCTTCATCTTCTTTGAATTAGATGGAAGGCTATATCTGCAAAAATGAGAAGCATACTGTATGGTACTCACTTCACAAGATGGAGAATATGCTTTGTGGGTTTTTTCATGTTTATTCTGGAAGAAGGATGTGGTGATAGAGTGACTGTATGGGGCACAGATGGTGTTCAGTAGTTCTCAAATAAGCAGTGTGCTGGTAGGCAAGGGGCTCTGGAAAGGTTTTTGGGAAATATGTATGGTCTAAAAAGTTATTTGTTTTCAAGCATGATATGACCTGGAAAAAAAACCTCATAATATTTCCAAATACAATTTTGCTAGGTTTTGCTTCTTGCCTGACTTCTGGAAAGCGTTTGTTAGTCTTGTGCTGTGATGTAGTTTACTGTGTAACAAGGGAGTTGGAAAAGAGGCTATTTACTCCATTCTTTTACAATATTTGGTTTGATATATATTTCTCCTTTGTTATTGCACTTTGACAGTTTAATCTGTTAAAGCCTTCCATTAATAGCATTTATCGGAGTTGCAATATTACAGTAGTGAGAAGTGATTGGGGTAGTTTAACAAGTAGAATACCAGACAGGGACTCAGGAGATCTGTTCAGCTTTGTCCCTGCTTCTTTCTCCAGGGCATATCCAGTTTGCTTTGCCATTGCTCAGTTTCTTCCTCTTCAGAGCAGGGTTGTTAATACTGCTTAAACTACTTCAAGTTCTGTTTGTGTAGTCTCATACAATGAGACTTTCTTTTTCTTCTCTTCTTAAAGTTGCAGTTCAATGGCTGCTTCTACTGTTCTTTTATTAAAAAAAGACTGGAGTTGTTACAACTTTTTTGATTGCTTTCCCTTTCCAGCCAGACCATTTCCCTGAACTTGAATTTGATCTGTGGCCTAGAAGAAACTTGAATGAGCAACACTAAGAATGGTTTCTCTGCTTATCAAGTTGTGATGAATGCCTTTCCTTACAAGGCTTGAAAATTTATTTAATTTTAAAAATAATTCTCCTTGGATGTTTTTGTGCTCATTCATATTCTGCAGTAGAGGTTAAGATTTGAAAAGCAAGGCTTCTCATGCCCTTTCTTCCTGCAGACCTCTGGTTCTCAAAGTACAGAGCTGGTCTTTACTGGACGGGGTTTAGATTGGGTGTAATAAAGTTGATGGTGAGTGGTGGAAGGTTTCTGTACAAAATAGCAAACGGAGTGGCAAGAGCATTCGTGTGATACAGGGTATCATCAGCCTCACTGGTAAAGATTGCTAGCTAAATGAATGAAGAAGGGGAACTAAATCAAATCTTGCAAATGAACTTTATGAAAAAGGAATGATAGTTTATTAAAGACTCTTAAACTCAAAAATGTGCACATTTCTATTTTGAGTCTGTTACAGTTGTGTGTGAGTGAGCATGCAGAATTCGGTACACATTTATTTTATAGCTCCAACTCCAGGACTTCTTAAATTGCTGTTTAACATACAATAATTATTGTATTCAGTTTTAATTAAAGTCATGCATATTGGAAACACAGTTTACACATTTTTCAGAGTGTACTGATCACAAAGTTATTTTTCTGGGTATTTCAAATGTTAGTTATGAAAGTAAGATTCAGTATAATTGTTTTGCTTTTTATAAGAACTGATTCTAGTCTAGCTGTCTTGACCCATCACTCCTCTCTGTCTTCCCTACCATATAGTAGGATTTGTAAGTCTGAAAACTCACGATTGAATTGTTAAGTTCCGCTACTCTGAAACCCTGCCAGCCTGTACTCAGTAATCCCAGAAGAATTAAGAAAAAAGGGAGTGGACTGTGTCACATTCATTCACATCATATTAGGTTGTCATCAGGTCACAGGCTAAAGGGAGCAATTGCATAACTTGCTAAGGCAGAGAGGCAGGCTCTGTCATTAAGGAACTGAATCAAACAGGCTGCTCAGGTATGTATGTGTGCAGCCCTTGGGATGATGCTAATCACTAAGATCTCTATATGCTGAAGGTCTTAGATTGTGGAACCTGTGCACACTGAAGTTACTGTGACACCACATTAATGTATTTTTTTTCAAGTTCTACTTTAATGGAGTCAGAAGGGAAATCCTTACATATAAACTTTCACGCGAAGCTCTTCAGCAGCACTATATAGGTTGAAAATGTGCTCTGCAGTGAGGAAGCAATGCTAATCCTTTTGGAGACCCTCCTTTACTCCATGAAACATGACCCCAACCCTGTGCACTCTTACCTGCTTACCTGCTGTACACTTCAGTTCCCAAGACCCAAGCTTGCATCCTCATCTGGAAGAGCACAGTTTGGTACCTGGATGCTTTTGGAGGGGGTGAAGGTGGAAGGAGTATTCGGTTTTGTACATTATGAGGTTTCATGTACTTTCTGGCCATGCTGATGTGCTGACAAGAAGCCATGTGATGCAGTTGTGCACGCTCTGTGCTCTAGGTGGGTCAGCTGTGGCCTCGTAATGGGACAACAGGAGGGCTGGACTGGGAGCTCTAGGGCCAAAGATGCCCCACAAGCTTCAGACTGCTTATTGTCAGGGTTGGCCTTGCTTGTTGCATTCATTCACAAGCTTTCAGGTGTCCAACTGAATTAGAAGAAACAAAACTGTGGAGACCCCCTGGGAGAAACAGAAGAGATTCTCATTGCATCTCTGAACTCTAATTATTTGCATCTATGCCACTGTGAACTTCCAGATGGCGTGTTGCTCTGTTGTTTTTTTCCAGTGCAATACACCCTTTGGAAAATTTTCCTGAGGAAGAATGAAACATATTTGAATCTGCATTCCATCCTGGTACCCTGTGAATGCCTTGTAAGCAAGACTCCCTTGTCTGGCAAAAAGCGTCTGTAAATTAAGAGCAACTTGGGTTAGGAGTCCACATGCCAAATTAACTTAGTTTTGTGCAGCATCCCCAACAGATTTTATTTAGCAGGCAGTCTGTTTCACATTTGGATGATCTGCTGACATCATGTGCTTCCTTCCTCTAAGTCATCCAGGATGAAAACTAGGATTTTATTACGTATTGAACACATACATACACTTACTGTTTCTAACCTACTAATGCAAGATAGAACTTGCCTATTTTAGTTAAACCAGCTCTTGACATGCATGCACAAAAATGCTTATTGTAAATACTTGCTTTGAAGAGTCCAAGACATAGAACGTATACCAGCATTCATAATTACAAATCTTCAGTCTCTTATTGCAAAATGTTATATATTATGGAACAAGTCTCCTGCTATTTCAAATATTTTCAATTGTGATTTCCTTTTTTAAGCTTCCATTTGCCCCACTTTTCTTCTTGATTTAGTTTTTCCTGTAAAGCTTTCCAGATGCTTTTTGTGTTCATTTCCCCATACAAAGGCATAATCTGCCCTGCATGATACCACAAGTGGTGGTGAAGCTGTAGCTAATTGTGGTCTTATAAATAGGGTGTTTTCATTTTAATTTTTTTTAATGGAAAAGGAGCAACTAGAACATACTTTCTTTTAGTAATGAATAGCCTGTTTTCATCTGTCATATATTAAAAGAAAATGGAAACGTATGGGAAATAGTGGCAGCTCTTACTTGCAGTCATATCTCCATTGATTGCTTTTTGATTTATGATTTGAAACCAGCAGGTTCTATAAGAATTTTCATCCTAGGAAAAATACGTGTACAAAGTCTGCACTCTGTAGATGAAACCCTTAATCTCCAGGTACAGCTGGTTGCTGTCGTGCTGTAGTAGAGTTGGTTCCCCAACCTTAACACACTCTCCCTGGAACAGAGTCAGTTAAGATTGGTATAGCTGTGCTGACTCTAACTTTCTCTGATGTGCTGTCCTGTCTGCTTACAGCAGCTGCAGTGATACTTGATTGAAAATTTGGGAAAATTATTTATTTCATGCCAACATAGTTTCATTTACTAGTCTTAGTTCTCTGCTTTAAAAGGGCTCAGAGACCAGTATGTTTGTTTCATAACAATACTTGAGGAAGAGAATTCACCTTTTTGTGAGAGAGGATTTCCAACCCATGTAGTGCCTGGGCAATGGAATTACAAAATTGGAATGATTGTCTGACTAGCAAAGGGATAAGCCCAATTTAAAATAGGGGATTTGTGCTTATCCAGCTGTGCATCTACTTTAGGACTACCGGTTACTCTGTCAAGTAGCAGGCTTCTTAATGATTTGAGAAAGATGTTTTCATGATAGGAAGTGCACTCTAACTGTTCTGTTTTTCAATATATACAAACAGATTATAATTTCTTTCCACATTGCAGATAATTTCCATTTAAAACAAACAAAATCCGTATCACTTTTCAAGGTAAGGTCTTGTGATGAAGGTGAAAAGCCCTCTGTTGGTGTGAAGTTACTTTAAATGATGCTGAAATAGAATTGAAGAGTATAATAATTCTTGCTTTCACTCCAATCCCATTGAGTTTTAACAGACATATAATGCCCTCAAAAATCAGCCCAGCCCCAGTAGTTTAGGACCACCTCTTGGGTGATCTAACTTATTAGAGCAAAACCTAATGCTCATATATTGCTTGAATCATGTACACTTTAATGTGCATACTATTGGTAAGAGGCTGAAGTTCAGTTCTGTTTTCAGTTGGGACCAAATAAAAATTCCAGAGATCTTTCTTCTTTCCTGTGCCAGGAAGGAGCAGAAAAAGTGTACTGTATGAGCAGTGGGTGAGAGTGTGAAACATCCTCGTTACTGTTGAGATGGATATAGTCTCCCAGTGGGAATGTATAATAAAACTGTTGTATGTAGGACGCAGTAGGTACACAAAGATTTGTCTTTTCTGAAAGTGTCTGCTGAGAAATATATGTGGAAGTGGGGAAAAAAGACCAAACGCTGTTCTGTCTCATCTTCCTTTGTTTTGTGCAGGAAGGCTGAACAACTGTACCTTTGGGAAAGGGGTCACGTTTCCACAGTTTTCAGTTACTGGGTCAGCCTGTGGTGTATTTGGGATGTGGTTTTATGTATTTATCACACCCGTGTTTGTCCTGTGGTTCTGATCTCCCTTAGGGAAGGGCTAGCAAAGCCCTCCTAGCTCAGGAAGTTGAAACTGTGTGGTAGCCGTTGCTTCTTACATAGAAGTAGACTAGAAAGGAAGGGATAAATATCTTCTCTGTACCTATTTCCCATCTCCTCCTCTTCTCTTGCCTCCCCCCCCCCCCCTTTTTCTTTTTTTTTTTTTTTTCAGAAGCAATTGAAGCCTCATGCCAGTGGGTACCAAATAAAACAAAACCCCTCAAACATGTTTGCAAATATATTGGTGAAGATTGACTCATGCTTTGCTCTCTGTGTGATTTATATTTGTGTCTATGGGTTTTGATCTAGTTAGGTGACTTAGCCTATTTTTATTTTATGCATTTTTGTCTGTGGGTTTTGTGACCAACTGCTGAACATTGATTTAAAGGAAATCTTATAACCAGCAGTGTAAGCTATGTATGTTTTTCAAAGTTACAACTGAAATGGAGAATGAATGATTAGAAGTAATATCTGCTACCAAAAGGTTTGTCTTATGAGTTCCTTATCTACTAAGAAGCTGAAAGACTCTCCTCCCCAGTGTCACTTGATCAACAATAGTAAGACACAGCACTGAGTGGCTCTAGGTGTGGCCAGCTATTTCCTTCAATGATAGCTAGACACAGCAGCGGTTCATATCCTCACTGGTGGAATCAGGAGCAGTGAAGGTTTTTCCCTGATTGTCAGTGGTCATAGCAGTATACTGTAAAAATTACTTTTTTTTTTTTTTAGCCTGCTAAAGTCTGGTGACTTTCCGTGTTTTTTTCCGTGTGTAACTTTTGCACAAAATTGTGTGCCACTCTGGGGACAAACATTTCTGGTTTTGAGATACTTCATGGGAGTGAGTGAATCTTGCAGTTTTCATTTTTTATAGGTCAGAGAAACCAGACTTGCAGATGCATTTCCAGACTCCAGAAACAAGCTAGCAGACGCGCTACAGTGTCTGCATTCTATAGACTTTCTGTTCTGTCTGTGAAGCACCAAGGGCATCTGTGGCATTGCATGCAGAACAAATGTGGCATGGAAAACACTTTGTAAAATGAAATTACATGCCTCTTCCAGTTGCTTGTACTGAGGATGTATTTGGGATAGCTAAACTAGGAAAGAAAAATTGTTCCTTGTTTGATTTGTATGCCATCCCAAGCAGGGTTCTGCATATAAACAAGCATTACTGCATAATTACAAGATAAAATGCATGAAAATTTTGAATGTATATAAGGCTCTTCTTTATTGGATCAAAGTACTAGCAATTTTTTTAATAGATGTTATTTTTGCTATCATTCATACTGAACATTTCAATTTTTGTTCTGTTTTATGCATAGTCCATGTAAGAAACCTGCTTTAAAACTGCATTTATCAATACTCATCCATTTTACTTTAGCTGTGGTGACTAACGTTTTTGCTTGCTTGTCTACTCAGCACTTAAGGAAAGGCCACAGTTCTTAATCAACATTCTAAGTCTTATATCTCAATATACATAATTCAGTAATTATTAAAATTATTTCCTTCCTGCCTCATCTGTTTGTTACTATAATTCACACTTAATTTGAGAGGTTGATAGCTGTTGCCAGAAAGTCAGTGTTTACATGTGTTAATTTACTAATATATTATTGGTGTTCTGTGAATTGCAGTAGTCAGTTCTGCCCCTTCTATCATGGATTTATAGTCAAAATATAAAAACTAATACCTAGTTACAGACAGATATTCAAGAAATCAATGAGATGATACATCGTATACAGTAGTGTTAGGATACCAACCGTATGACTGGATAATCCAACTAGAATTAAAGGAAAGTATTGTGGGAGAGGCTGTTTAAGTAGTAAGCCAAGTCCTTACAAATCATACTGTTTTGCATGAAAAGCATGGATATTTTTAATGCCTCATTTATTATTTTAACCTCCAGCTTCTGGTTTCATTGGCTATGGGAGAGGGAGAATGCATTGGCTCAAACCTCTCAAATACTGTACAATCATTCCCCCCACTTTCTTTTTCAAACTGAAGCATCCTCATTGAGCTTATTCTTCTGTTCTTTGCTTTAGGAGGCAGGGTGCTGATGGAATAACTGTGTGCTGAATGTATGGGTCATAAAATACAGACAAACTATGTCTCTTTTAAAACTTCTGTGATCGGTGTAGCTCACATAATGTTCTTCCATTACTGTTGTTATGCTCACCTATACCTGCAACAAATAGCAGAATTGACACTAGCAGAATGCCTTGTCTGTATGAATAGAAAAAATGGTCCTATGTAAAATTAAAAACCCCAAAACTCCCCCCGTGACATCTCCCCCTTCCCCCCCTGCCCCTCTGAACTGAGAGCCAACCCCCCTCAGGTTTGACTTGGAAGTAGTTTAGCTCCATCTGGCTATGGAGGTTATATGAATCAGTGTTGGAACAAGTCAAATCCTTTAATTTGAAGACTGCTACTTAAAAGTAATTCAAAAAGAAAATAAAACACAAATGCTGCACTGTAGTTGTCATCCTGTGTTGTAAGTGGCATGATGAACCTTTTGAAAAATTGCATATTCCACCCAACATCTGTTGTTGCGTTAATTATTTTGGAGACTTTTTTTAAACACTGAGAGGTCAACAGTTAGAAATCTTAGGGTCCTGCTTATGACTCCAGAACTGTAATGCTTCCAGTAGTCACGTAGCCCTAAAGCAGGCTGCAGCTTGGGTAGAAAGAGAGTTGTGTTAACCAGATGGTGCAAGAAGTTAAATCTTTCAAACTGTTTAGTTTAATTTGAAATTAAATTACAGATGATGTAGATGTGTACAAGTTCCCTGGTCCTTCTTATTGTGAGATGCAAACAATTCAAATATTTTCCTGTGAAAATTTTTTGCCTCTTTTTTTCGGTCTTGCTCAAACTATGTAGACTCAGAGTTTCTAACATATATAGCAGAAATGAGATCATCCAAAGCATTTAAAAATACACAGGTTTAATTAGAAATTTTTGCAAAGATAAAAAGAGGACATTTGTAGCTTCACTAAACTTCTGTTTATTTTCTGATAGTATAAAGAAGTATAAGACAGTACTGCTGATGTACGTATGTGATCAGGTGCTGCGTTAAAGGGACTTCCATGGTGTTACTCCTGGCACAACAAGGTGGTGGACACAGTTATAATTTGAGTGGAGAAAATTTGCAATGACCCAAAATATTTCAAAACCTTTGGATCCAGATGAAATCAAGAGAGGTAGGAGTAGAACTGACTGTTAAGGACCATGCTTTTCCAGTCTTCTCTCTTAAGAGTTGATGGGTTGATCAGATGATTGTAGGGTAGAACATGGAACAGTGTTCACTTAAAAAGGTTTGAACGGTTTTCCTGTGCTTACTTAGAAAGACTCTTGGGCTTCTGGAGTATGCTGCGAGGTGCTGGGCTGGCCAAGGGATGCAAAGGTTTTCTAATTTCTGTCTTGGAGGATACTATTTTCCTAACAGTAAAGGAGCTGTGCAGACACTTGAAGTTTAAACTCTTGAAAGAATATATAAGATAAGTGAGAATCACAATTTAAAATAACAGAAGGAGCTTTTCTGGAAACTAGTACTGAACTTGAGGGGGGGGGGGGGGGGGCAGGGGCAGTACAAAGGCCATGCTAAGACTGTAGAAATAGTTAAAATAAGAAACGGAGACTATGGAACAGTTGAGTCATTTTGCTAAGCACAGCAGTCTAATGTCCAGTTTCCATAAGGTCGTGTCATTTCAAAGGGGTACAGCTGTTGTGTAGAACTGATCTGCAGGAAGGCAACATGACAAGGTTCAATGTACTAGATGTTTCTTCAGACTATGAAACTTGTGCTTGTATATGTTTACGATAATGGCAGCTTGAAAATGCTGCCTGCCACTGTTAAAATTTCTGTTAGCATTTCAGTTACGTTTTCTGAAGTTAGCTAAAGTTCAGAGAGAAGAAACTAATTCATGTGCTATTAATTAGCAGCACAAGAGTAATGGCCAATGTTTCTTTAAGGTCTGAACCTTAAGATTATTTATACAAGCTGCAGAATTAGTCAAAACTCAGGAGGATATCCTCCAAGGCATAATATTCCCCTAGAATTACCTTAAAATACCTGGTTTAGCGTTAGGTGCTCAGTTTGTCATGACTTGTTGACATTCAGTTGTAGGACTGTTTCTGGAGGGTAAGCAGAGACATAGTGATGCTTTTACTGTAAAGTTTTTAGTTTAAATAATGCAAAGTAAAGCTCTTTTATTTCTGTCCACATTTTCAAAACAAGACTGCAAAACCATGTTTGGATGATCTGTATTTTAAAAATGAGTCTTTTTGATAAAAGATAGAATAAAAGTAGTTTGGTCACTATAGACATCCAGTCCATTGTGCTCAGTTTGTTCCATACCCTGAGGTGTGTGAAGCTTACAACGGGACTATACACTTGCAAAGCAACAGATTTTGGTTCCTTTTGTGCTTGCTGTCCTCAGAATGCAGCAGCAATACAGTTGTTTTGAGATGGAGCCTTCCTTTCCTCTTTCTCCCCTTGGTCCCTAGTGCTTGTCCATTATGCCCAGGGACTACAGCTTCCCCCAAGAAAACTTGCAGCTCAGATTAAAGAAATTGCTGCTATGGCAATATGCAGAGATGCTAGAATGCAGAAACGGGATCTAGTGTTGAAATGTGAGTGCAGTAGAGGCTTGTTTGACACTTAGAAACAAGACACAGAAAGGGGAGAGTCATCATAATACAAGGAAGAGCCATGGCATCAACTTGTGTTTTCTCCCTTTGCCATGCTGTTTAACAACCAGTATCATGTCAGTGCCTTAACTAGTGGCAATTTTAAGATCAGCTCTGGGAAATACGTTTGTTTGCCTGAAGAACACCGTGTGCATTTGTTGATTTGGTATAAGAGAACAATTGTGCTGTTTTGGGGCTGTGACTCAGAACTTTATTGGGTGCTTTGTAGGTACAAATGTAATGACATGAGTTTAGTCTTTGAATTCTTATGCTCTGGAAGAGTTAATCCAAAACCCTGTGAAGTAAATGCAGAGCCCCTTGTAGCTTCTCAGGGCTTTGCATTAAGTTGTTGAGCTGAGGAGCATGTATGCTTTTTTACTGACAGTCCTCCATGAGACAGTGCATGAGGACTTGTTTCCTGTCTTGGTTCCACAATCACTCTCTACATTGTTTTTTTTTTTAAAAAAAAACAACAAACAACAAAACAAACACAAATAAAAACCCCTAGAAAACCCACCTCACCAAGCAAACCCCAAAGAATACATTCTCTGATTATGTCCATTTTTACATTAACCAGGGAGGTTAAGGCAGGAAGAATAGTTTCATCCAGTTCTAGTGTTGATGAAAGATGCTGAAGAGTACACCAGAGAAAAATGAGCAAAGTTTGGCATGGTAAGGCAGATACTTACCTGGAAAGCTTTTAGAATGACAGATTTACACCATATTATGTAGTGTGCCTTGGACCTCTCTTGAATAGAGCTCTTGCAAGCCCACCAGTATATGTTCCAAAAAATATTCACTGAAGAGTTACTGAAAATTTTTATTTCTTAGATTGTTTGCTTTAATTGCCTTTCTGTAGTTCATTCTAATTTCAGGTTAATTGTATACAATTTGATGAGTGTGCTGTGTCTAGGAAATGCAAATTCTCCAGTGTCTTCCAGCAGCATTTCATCTTAATGAAAATGCCATTTGGAAGGGGCAAATGTTGTTTAAAAGCAGAGGTCAATTTTGGCAGCTAATGAGTTGGTGTAACAGAACAGAAATGTCTTGCTGAGAGACTTTTACTTTTTTTTTTTTTTGGAATAGGAAAAGATCTTTTTCTTATGGCGGTTCCTGAGACAGTGTGCTTTGGCAAGGCTTCATGAACTTGGCCCACTTCTGTTACAGATGAAAAGTGCCCCTTTTCTTATAGCTAAGTATCTTGATGGCTAGAGATGTGAATATAGGGGTGGGGGGATGGGGAGCAGCAAAGTAAGCAGAATGGAAGCTCGTGTGAGCGCTTTGAATAATCTATGGGAACTGAGTAATTATGTATGACTTTTAATGAGATGAAGATGTTGATGTAGGTAATAGGATTTTTCTGAAGCAAGAAGAAAGCTGATGCTCAACAGACTAAGAAAATGTAACGTGGAACTGTAGTTCAGTGCCAGCTTTTTTGAAAACATACAGTGCCAAGTTGAAAACATTTAAGACTTATCCACATGTCAAGGACAAATAGTATCAACTGAAGGTGTGGTGATTTCCTATTTATCCATGGGAAATGACCTTGCTACATGCTTTCCCCTCTTAAATGGGGGGGGGGGGGGGGGGGGAAATTCCCTTTTATTCCACGTGGTCCTTCATCCTGTGCTGTTCACTGGACATTGGACAGGAAGCAGATAGGATTTGAACATTGACTCAGCCTGGACATAGGGACAACTGGTTTTAATTACCCAAATGGAGGGGGAAAGTTTGTATCCCCCTAGCAATCCTCAAAGACTAGAGCACCAAAAAGTGTAATCGCTTAACAATGTGTGTCTATAGCATTAAACATATTTGAATGAATGCCAGTGAATGACTTATAAAATGTAAGCAATTACGAAAGTCTTGGGGCATATTTAAACAGAGTTTGTTTTAAATTTCAGAAACAAACATCAAAGAAAAACCAATGAAAATTGATTTTATATGGTTAGTCTTTTCTCAGATGGAAATTAATTTCCTCTTTGGAAGGAAATCTTGTACTATAAGCAGTATATTCGGAGAATAGCAATGCTATTTAATTGGTTAATCTATTAATTATTTTTAATTAATATTATTTTTAATTATTTTATTAATTATTAATTGATTTAATTTCATATTTAATTATTTAATATTATTAAATAATATTAATCTATTCAGGAAGATTTTTTTTTTTTCTCCAAGTGAAAAATTCTTTTGTAGGAACATTAGGTCTAATGCCCTCTTTTTCTTTTTAGCTGAAACCGCGGGGTCTGTTAACCGGAATGCTAGCATCAGAATACAGATTTTCCTGAAAGAGAGCCTTTGGAAAATGATTGAGCTATTACAGGCAGATTTTTCGAATGCCAAATGGGAATTAGGTGCGCAGTTCTCACCAACTTTCAGTGTCTGACTGCCACTTGTTCTTTTGTTAATCTCTCTTTGATCTGAAGTAATTGGCTTCTGCCTGCAGATCTCCTTCTGTGAGGCAGGTGTGAGGAGGAATGTGTTGTAGGGTGATTTGGAGTGTTCATCAGGAAGAGCATCATCTGTGTGCTGGCAGTTAGTTGACTCTGACAGCGTGCTGAATGTGGATTGCAGACCTGCAGAGTGGGAGAGGATGAGAGCAGGATTCACCTTCTGGTGACCTTATTATGCCAGCAACCAAAATGAGTCGCTCAAATATGTAATAACCAGGTAGAGGCTGGATTCAGTGGATTCACTACAAGCTATGGGTTGACTGCCAAGGCATGGCTCATAACTTCAGATGCTGTCCCACTCCTGATATCTGCAGTCTTGACTTAGATCAGAGATAAGACGTCTCAATTTTGTTGGTGTTTCAAAACTTAGAATAGCTCTTTGCTGTTTCAGAATGGAGGGGTAAAAAAAAAAAGAAGATAACCAGCAACCCCCACCAAAAAGCCCCAAACCACAAAGATCTCTTAAGAGCCTTTGAGTTCAAATGGGGGAATGGTAGTGCAGTTACTTGGAGTTAGAATCTTTTGTATTGAAGTATCAAAAAGATGATAGAAAAGTGCATGTAAAGCCTTTTTAGCTCATTTCTAACAAATCTCTAGCGTAATGCTAAGCAAATTGCCTAAATCAAACTTCCTATAGGTTGATAATTCAACCTGGGTTATCATGTCTTAATTTGATTTACAAAACTGATCATTAGTAGGTGTCAAAAATAGGTCTGGGAGCTGAGGTAGACTATGCAATAGATAATACTGAGGACCTGTGTCTGAGATGATTTTATTGGTTTTGAACGGGGTAATAAATATTTTGTGTGTTTGGATGTACGCCATCCCATGTGTAGAATAGGTGCAATAAGTGAAATGTTTTTTCTAGTGTTTGGATGCTTAATAAAGTTAACACAATAGAAGAATACCGGTAGGAAGTGAACATTTGTGTTCAAATGTAAAACTGAAAAGTAAGAGGTAGGCATAAACAGTATTTTTCTCTGTTATTCAGTCTGCTTATTGAGTTCCATTTTTTTCAGTGCCTTGGTATGGCATGGGAAGGCTTATGGGTAGAAGTAGGAGCATATAATTGATGATTGTATAACAATGCAAACAAGGCTGAACTGATTCTGGCTAGGCAGTTTGTGCTGTGTAACTTTTTTATCATAGGGGTGTTTGTGGAGGTGTGGGGGTGTTTGTGGAGGTGTGTGCAAAGCAAGTAACAGTGGGTAGTTTATAAACATTAAGCAAGCCATGTGATGTTTTTATAAGTGAATATTGTTCAACAGCTAGGAATCAATTGCACGTTATTATTTTCAATGAGCATTCAGTGACACAAGGCAAGTCAGTACACCGAGAAACTCCTTCAGTCCTTGACTCGTAGCGGTAACTGTAAGACAACAGTTCTAAGTAGTAACTAAGTAGTCTTCCACTCTTTTAACGAGGATGTTGCATTAGGTTTCCCTGTAATTCCTAGGTAATGTGTTTTGAGCGTTGTTTTATGTAATTGTGCAATCAACTTAATGAAATACATTTAAATATATACATTAAACTATACAAGTTAGGCAATAATTTGTATAATTTTAAACTTTATATAATTTTATAGCACTTGTATAAGCTCAAAATACTTTGTTTTAAACCTGCAACTTTAACTTCTTGAGATCATTGATGGTGGGCTGCCCATAGCCCTATAGGAATACCACAATATGTTAAATGAATCTGTTTACCAATTGGCTGGTCCCCATTGCCTGGTTCCTGTCATATGGGATTATTACTTCTATCAAGAACAACTAAAGACTGTGGGAGGTATTTATATGTAAAAACAACAAAAACACCCGAAAAAGTCATGTCCCCCCCAAACAAAAAAACCTCCAAACAACAAAACAAACTACCAAAACAAACCACCCCAACAAAACTAAAAAAACCCACCCCAAACCCAACCACATAGTGTTTTAAGTCTGCAGTGGACTTTGTAAAAGTTGAAAATTTTATGGAGAAGTCTCTCCTTTACTAAAATGTATTGATATACAGAATGTATGACTGTTGTACTTTTTTTGTTTAATTATTATAGCTAACTTTTGCAATTCTGAAAATGGGGAAGAATTCACTTTGGGTTGACAAAATATGAAAATATTTATTTAGTGATTTGAAACAGCAGAAAAAAGTGTTTAGAGTTGAATGAAACATTTTGTTTGGCCCAAATAATAGTTTCATTATATTGATGTATTAAATATATGTCAACAGATGTAATGCATTGTAAATGGAGCTTTTAATGCTTTAAAATCAGAGATGAAGGGCTAAAAAAACCAAATCAATGTAAAGGGCTAAAAATCACTGAAAAATTTAAATGCTTTGTTAGGAAATATTAACAAAATGTTGTCTTAAAAAATGTGCAGACAATTTGATATTTACGGAGACAGATGTGTTAAAACTTACTTCATTACCGTATTACCAAATCCTGGTGTTACTTTTATGTTCTTTTGGTTTTCTGAGTTGAAAGGAAAACCTGGACTGAAAGATTTCACCCAGCCTCACACACCTTTGTATCTTCTTGAAGTAAGAAGCTATTGTGAAATGAAATGCGGTTCTGAGTCTTAAAAATTCCAAAAAATCTACTTTTGCCTTTGTTAAAATGGTCTCAGGGTTGATAGGCCCTTGGCAGCTACGTAAGTGTGGACGGCAGCTTTTCCCCTTTAGCTGCTTGTACTTGATTTTACTGTTTTGAAATGAAAGTTATTTTCAGATTCTGCCTTACCCTACTTCACAGTGCTATCCTAATCTATGTTTGGTTCCCTTGGCTGTCTTAGCTTTAGAGAGGCTGAGAGTGAGATAACAGAGAGATAAACAGGCTAGGGCTGACCTGCAGCATGGGGAGGGCTCTGTGGGAAAGCAGCTCAGAGCCTGTCCAGGAGCCTGGAACAAAACACCCTGCCACTTGCTCGTGTTTTTTGGAACTGTCACTTCTTCAGGAAATAAAAAAATCCTATAGATACTGATCTCCTAAGTTACTGTACAGTCTAATAAGTTATGTACTATGCCTAAGAAATAACTAGCTTATCAAGTATGTCTGAAAAACTGACTGGGGACAAAGTATCCCAATATTGACAGGAGGATAGCTATGATTTGGGAAAAAAAGTAAAACATGCACTAGACGTATAGTACTTCACTGCATAAAAGAGATTTTCAAGCCTTTAAGTTCCCTGTCTAAGGGCTTTGTTTGGTATCTGACGTGCTGTAATGGCTGAATGTCAACTCCTACAAAAATGGTATAAGTACTGTCAGAATAAATCTCACTTTGCTAAGATCTAGGACAGGAAGCTCCTGCTATGCAAAAGCCACAATAATGAAGGTCTGTTGCCAGCAATGAGAAAGTGGAGTCAGAATCCATTTAGCTCAGATTGAGGCATTACTGCTCTGCTCAGCTGGATCCAGGCAAAAGTGTTTGTACCTATAAATTACTTGAAAGTTCTTAAATTTCTGAGAGAGGGAAAAAATCCCTTTGGTGTGGCCTTGGTGTTGAGAATAGGCTGTACTTCTCTGGGGCTTTCAGACCATTCCTATAGCATTGACCTAACCTATTCTGATTATTTTTCTTGTGATTTAATGCCTTTCTTGCTCCACAATTGTCTGCCATTCCCTCTAGGGACTCCTGCCTCTGAGGCAAACACAACAGAGTACATACTGACTTTTGAAGGGCTTTAGGCATTCTGAACGTTTAGCTAGGAAAAAAATAAGGACAAAGAAATGCTTTGAGATTCTATTCCTTGGTAGATGATCTTCAGTTTCACAACTCTGGTTAATTGGTATTTTTTGGGGGAAAAGGAAAAGACTATCTTGGCATGGGAAACCATTTAGATCTGGAAGTGAAAGGCTGTAAAAGGTCAAGAATGGTTGGCGGTTCTCTGGACTGCTTGTAGTTCAGGGCGCTGATCCTAAAGCTGCTTGTGCCAGTAAGTGGTATTGATTCTAATTAGTTTGAGAGGGGACAGGTAAAGTTTATGCAAGTAAAGGTTTTTCAAGTCTGGATCCATACTGTGGCCCGTGCTTGCTCAAAACTCCCCCTTTAAAATTACTTGCATGTTTTATCGGAACAAAAATTGGTAAGTAGAAGTCCGCAGTGGGAGCTCAGTCACCAAACTTTATATTAACTTCTACTCTGTTGCTTCCAAAAATGATTTGACCATTGGACAGTGTGGTGAAACTTCCCTGCATTTCCTGTTGTTATGGGATTCTGCTGACAGACCAGGATAGTCCCTGTGTGCTCTGAGTCCTACCACAGCTCTGCTCCTGGACTTCCAATGCCAGCTCAGTCAGCTGTGTGTGGCATTGCTGATGGCTGATTGGCTTATGGCTAAGAGTGACTCTGTGGCCAGTATCCCAAGGTCCCTGCCCTAATCTGAGCCTTATAATATCATATTAACAGATAAATGTGACTCCTGACCTATTTATTTTCAGAACGATTTGGGAATTGCTGTCACGGTTGCGTGATGTACAAATCTAAGATTTAGAGGATTACTGGAGAACATTAAATTGTTGTGGCTGGATCACATTCAGCCTAAGAATAGAGATTTTTTTTTTTTTCCTGAAAGTTGATACATAATGTAATTTTATTCTTAGTCATCACAAGCTTCCTGGGTTTTTTTAATATTTGGCTTCTTTGCAGAAGCCAATAAGCTACAGACAGTTTCTGTCAGCTTAAAAATCCCAAAGATCCAAGGATTCATGAGATTCTAATTCCTACTAAAGAAAAAAAGACTTTTGCTCCCTATCTGGGGAGTATTACCAGATCCTCTATCATTCAAATGAAGAGAGGTGCATGGGAGTAGCTTCTTAATGTGGCACAGTTCCTTCCTATTGTTTCAGTAGGTCAATGGAGAAGTGGGAATGTACCCGTTATATTAATGCAAGTAGCAGCTGGAGGCCTAGTTATGCTGAGACTTTAACTCTGAGTAACTACTGAGCTTAATCACATTAGCGAAGTAAACATTTCCCCAGCATAGATGGCATCTGTGTCTTTAAAGTGAGTAAGGTTTAGTGCTTACTGGATAACAAAGCTATCCAAATAATGCCTCCCTTTCTAGGTCAGTGCTTTCCTTTAGAGTGCACTTCTGTTCTGAAAGGCAATCAGCACAAACAGTCTGTTGGGCTCTGTATTACGTTAGTCTCATGTTTTCAGTTATTATACATGTTACAGTGTTATGTATGATATTGTGTCTGTAAAAGCTGTGCTACAAAAGTTGTCAGGCTTCAGCTAATGAAGCGTGCTCCTCCCTCGGGAGGTATCACTAATTTTAGATGTTTGAAAACAGGATATAACAGAAGTAAAGATGGGGGAAAAAGGTGAGAACTGGATGTATTGGATCAGTAAACATTCTGAATTTACTCAGTAAAAGTGGAACGCATAGAAAGAAAAGTACATAAAAGAAGGAATGACCTTTGTTCGCTCATCCTTACAGTTGTCAGTGTAAAAGGGGATCTGGAGGAGATATGAATCAGGGGAGCAGAGCAGATGGGTGTGTTGAGGGTATGCTGCAGCTGAAGAGTGAAACTGGGAAAAAGAAGCGGAGATTTTTATGGGAGAAATGGGGGCTCTGTAGAGTCTGATGTGTCAAATCCAAAGTCCGTGAATATTTGATCATGTTCAACTAATGGATCTGGATGAAAGAGAGAAAATGTACTTAAATATACAGAGACGCCTACAAGGTTAAGGCTAAAAACCAAACTTTCTCTTGTGTGAAGAAAAGAGAATTAGTAGAGGGACTTATATTAGTGAAAGAGTCAAGTCAAGGAAATACAGCTCTTAGCAGCTGTATTTTGTTGGGAATGTAACCTTGTGTCTTGGGTGCACAAAATGAAAACATTTTGCTAGTCTAATCTGCGTGATGAGGGCCTGGATGAGAGTTTCAACTGTCAGAGCTGAAAGAAAAGGTCACTTCCTAGACACGGTGGTCTTTGTCCTTTTAGTTTTTCTCTTAGGGAAGGCTCTAAATGAGGTAATACAGTATGAATATGTGGCCCATGAAGGGTTTACAGTGGAGAACAAACTGTATTAAATTGAAATATGCATAAAAACTAAATTAGACTAGCTTATAAAGTGAAGTTGAAGCCAATTATGGAAATTAAGCATGATGTAATAGTTAATGAAACCAGTGTAGCAAGCACAGTGAAGCTACACTGATTGCCGAGAACATCTTGCTTTTACAGTACTTATGTAACCATCAGGAAAGGCCTCAGAGTATTTTTAATAACAATAAGCCTTTTTAATAACACTTCTTTTCACTACTTTTTTTTTTTTTTTCCTTTTTCCCCTGTGACGTTTTGTGCTGCTGGTGAAGGGGGGTGGAGGGGCAAAAAAAAAAAAAAAGGCTTGTAATTTTTCCAAGCAGTATTCCACATTATACGTGTAGTTTTATTGCCATTGTGAGCTTCTGTGAATTGTATGCATGTAGTCCATTAACAAGGAAAATTCCAGCTCCTGAGGACTTTTACTACCTTTACGAGCAGAATGGAAGATTTTTTTTTGTGGTTGTCTGCCTTGATTTGCTTCTGTTTTCAGCAGTCCAAATTTAATTTCATTAGAAGAAAGAAATACCCAACAAAATACAAAGCAATGTAATATTGTGTCAGTTCTGTGATAGTAGCTGTTCTCCACACTTTTGTGCTTTTAAAAAATGGCCTAACATAGATCTGAGCATTACAGAACTTGATTTGTCACTTCTCAGAATTTCTCAGCCTTATTCCCTCAATAGAAAACTAGAGTTCACATCACAGATCCCGTCTGACTAAAGTCATAATAAAATAAATCTGATGGACAGGAGTCTCCATTTTAAAATAGAGAATTGTTCTAATATAGGCTGATAATAAAATTTTACCTGCTGCAGACTGACTTTTCTTCAGCATCAAGCAGGTTTTAAACTTATTCTGTGATTTACAGAAGTAGTAAAAGCTAAACCTATGACTAACATGCTGGACTGGAAGCTGAGGGATCATCTCTTCAAGAGCTTCTTATAGGATCTTGAGTAACTTAGCTTACACGTACCTCAGTTTCCTATGTACCAACTAACTAGTATTCTTATCATACCAAGACAAATATTTTGAGATGGAATCAAACCCTGGGTTTGGATTAATAGTGTAGGTACAAAATAATCAGAAGCTGAAAATTGATGGATGAAGCTATGCTTCAAAGAAGTCCAAGCTTTTAAAAGTGAAGTCATACTCGGTTAAGGCTTTGCTCTTCCTGGAATTATGTGGTAGGTTTTTGATAACGGTGCTACTGTGTGTGTGATCCCAGGCTAGCTTTAATTAATTTCAAAAAATGAATTAGATAACTTTCTTTTTTCCCCCCTCCCTCTGCTTAGGGAGTTGCTTAGTTTCAGTTATTTTGCAAATAATTTCTGAGCTTGAGAGCGCTGAATCTATTAGACGTGAAACATTTGAAACAATGCAACAGCTCATTGTTGTTTTGCATATTTTTCCCTTGTCATCTATTCTACCTCATAAATCAAAAATCCCAAACAAAGGTTAAAAAAATGAACCAACCAAACAAAAAAAAACCCAAAACAAAACAAAAGGAAAGGGGAGTAAGACAAGATAGGAAAGGAAGAAGAAAGCAGACTCATATTTTTCTTTTCTTTCAGAAAAGTTGCTTATAAATGAGACAAACAGGTTTCTAAAACACTGAATATCACTTTCTTTCCTATGTTGACCAAACACAATAGTATTTTGTATCTGCACATAATCAACACATCAGAGAACTCGAGGTTGCTTGTTTCTATAACTACAGTAAATGTAATTACTAAAGAGTATCTTTTGCAGAGTCCATTGTAACTTCAGGTAACTAATGACATTATTTTTTCTTTTTTTCAGCTGTCTAGGGCAACATGCTCATTTTGAGTTTAACACAAGTAATACCTTTTTCCATCTTAGTGAAATACTTTGTCATGAGACTTATCTCTGTAGAGCCTTAGGTTCTGTCTGTAAGCGTATTACAAATATTATTGCTACTTATTTTCAGGAAGGAAGATAAAGTACTGTGTGTGTCCAGAGAAGCTTCTTTTCCATTTTTACTGTTTGCTGCATACCACTGCAAATTCAGCATGAAATCACTGCAGAGATAATTCATACTCTTTTCCAATATCTTGCATTAAACCAGAGGCACCTCAGAGACTATAACATTATCTCTGGGAATACAAACTATGTAAATATAGACTTGGGATGCAGGGTTATGTTAGACTGTGTAATTTTCTTAACAAACAAGAAGCCAGGTAAAGAATGTTTTTTTTTTTGCCCACGAGAACCAGGTGTCTTTCAGGTAACTGCCTCCTAATTATTCTGTGTGAGGCAGGAGACTTTTTTAGGAGAGGTTCTTGATGAAAAATGATAAATTCAGTGACACACAATTCAGGTTGAACAAACTTCTAAATTGTGGAATATGAGGCATTTAATGGGTGTGCATGAGGGGAGTTAGTTCTGAATCCATGAAGGACACGGTAGCAGAAAACATGTATCTGAGTTTATCTTAGAAATGTGAAAATTAGCCTGGAAAACTATATAGCCTCAGTTGTTTGCTTGTAAGAGCTCTAGTATATTTTGACTACACTAAAATCAAAGAACTAACTTTTATCCTTTGTTCATGACTCAAACTATAATCATGTCAGAGATCTTCAAGGTAATGGGTAAATTAAGATTTCAATTTACTGGACTGATACAAACACAGGAAGCAAAATTAACCTGTTCTAAAGATGTCTTTTTATTTCACCTAAACTTGACTTTGTTAATCTCTTACACTGTGCAACATGTTGAATTTGAAAATAATATATACAAAAAGTATTAAAAAACTCATTGGTAGTCCATAGAAAGCTTTCTGGGATACCAAAATCTCTGAGAGAGATTAAAAGGTCTGCACAGGTTGCCATTTTGTCCCTCCAGAACCACCAGCTGACTTTGTCCTTTCCTGTGTGCATGAGATGCCTCTCCAAATGTTTGTTTGTTTTGCATATGTAATGGGTCTGCTTGGCAAGGTTTTGGGCGGGGGGTGTTACAGGAGTGGCTTCGGTACGAAGTTGCTAGAAGTTTCCCCTATGTCGGATATAGCCAATGCCAGCCGGCTTTAAGATGGACCCGCTGCTGGCCAAGGCTGAGCCCATCAGCGACAGCGTTTTTTGCCTCTGGGATAACATATTTAAGAGAGTGAAAAAGTTGTTGTGCAGCAGTAATTGCAGCGAGTGAGAGGAGTGAGAATATGTGAGAGAAACATCCTGCAGACACCAAGGTCAGTGAAGAAGGAGGAGGAGGAGATGCTCCAGGCGCCGGAGCAGCGATTCCCCTGGGGCCTGTGGTGAAGACCATGGTGAGGCAGGCTGTCCCCCTGCAGCCCATGGGTGGTGGAGCAGATGACTGCCTACACCCCGTGGAGGGCCCCCACGCCAGAGTAGGTGGATACCTGAAGGAAGCTGTGACCCCATGGGAAGCCTGCACCGGAGCAGGCTCCTGGCAGGACCTGTGGCCCATGGAGAAAGAGAAGCCCACGCTGGAGCAGGTTTGCTGCCAGAGACCCTGTGAGGGGGGCTCACGCTGGAGCAGTTGGTTTCTGAAGGACTGCACACCATGAAGAGACCCACGCTGGAGCAGTTCATGAAGGACTGAACCCGTAGGAAGACTCAGGCTGGAGAAGTCATGGAGGACTTTCTCCCGTGAGGGGGACCCCACATTGGAGCAGGGGAAACATGTGAGGAGTTCTCCCCCTGAGGAGGAAGGAGCGGCACGAACAACAGTGTGATGAACTGACCCCAACCCCCATTCCCTGTTTCCCCCCTTGCGCCTCTGGGGGGAGGAGGGAGAGAAATCAGGATCAAAGTTAAGCCCAGAAAAGAAGGGAGGGGTAGGGGGAAGGTGTTTTAAGATTTGGTTTTATTTCTTATTACTCCTCTCTGAGTTAATTGATAATAAATTACATTTTACTTTAGTTGAGTCTGTTTTGCCCATGATGGTAAATGCTGAGTGATCTCCCTGTCCTTATCTCAACCCCACAAGCCTGTTGTTGGTTTTTTTTTTCCTCCTCTCTCCTGTCCAGTTAAGGAGGGGGAGTGATAGAGTGGCTTTGGTGGGCACCTGGCATTTTGGCCAGGGTCAACCCACCACAGCATGTTTGTATGGATGTACGTGTGTGTGTGTGTATATGTATGTGTGTGTGTATATATATATATATAAAAACCCTTTATATGTAGCTATATATGTATATACATTTGGAGGTGTATATATATTTAGTGCTCATTCATTAAATCAGAAGAAAATATTTTTTTATTCTAGTATGGACTTATCCGTGTTCACTACCTTGAATGGACTTACTGGTCTTGATTTTCAGTGAGTCAATTAATGGAGTTTCTCTTAGAAATTAAAATGCTTACAATGATGCAAGTTCATTGGCTTGGTAGTTAAGTTTTATTCCACTACCGTCTTTGTCTGTGGTAGTATTTGTACATGTCAATATTTGCCATTTTTTGTTCTATTTGTCATTTGACAGATTTGGAGACCATCACGTGTGAAATTATGGAGTGTAACTGGGCCAATATGGAGCATGGTCTAAACTATTTAGAATGAGTGGAGCGACAATGGCAATGAATCGCATGGCCTGACCATGGCTAGTTATCCTAGCCACGTGCTATATTGTATTGTGGCCAACAGTCACAAGGCATGGATCAGATACCTTGTGAAGCGGGAAGACAGGAGTGTTCCAGGAGAATTTCACAGCAGAACCTGACAGCGGTTCCTCCAGACTTTCAGGGTGGAGTTACTAGTGAATGTGGCTTAGCAATTCTCTGTCAGTTTGCTTTTTTCCATAGCTGACAGCAGCAGCTATGCCAGGAAAATCTTGATGCTGATTTTGTGATTTACCCTAGCATAAATAAGAGCTAGTGCTTGACCATCTCTTATATTGCATGGTAAGAAAAAGCAGAGAAATTGCAGGGCTGAAGCATTTAGTGGGGAGGGATTGCTTGCATTTTGCTGCAGTTCTTTGGGCATCAAAAGGCATAGAACCAAGTTGACAGATTGTTAATTCATCTTCTTATACACAGCACCCATTACAAAAATAGAAAAGGAAAGAGGAGGTTTGGGCTTATTCCAGGCAGGATCCCAGTTCCCTCCGTTTGGTACAGGGGTGGCGTTTCCTCTTCTGGCACTCAGGGATTTGATTGTTTACACAGGTTTGCTTAGCGAGTGCACAATTTAAAAAATGATTTGACAGGAAAACAGGCTTGCCTACATGTATACATTTCTATGTGTGTGCACACGTTTGGTATGAGTGTGTGGTGTGGACAAGAAAGAGCATGTTCCTTTTGACAGTACCACAGTTGGCTATGATGGAAGTATCATGGTATCTTGGCCCATGCTCAGCCCTTCTCCAGCAGCCCTCAAGGGTTGTGGCACCCTCCCTCTTTGCTTGTGTTTGCTGGGTTGAGCAGGGAAGTGGATGTGGCCGACAGGATGGCTAGGAGAGGGGACAGTTGAAGTTCCTCTTCAGGACTGGCAATTGTTCCTTCTTACTGTAGGTACTTAGTATTTGGGGGACTGAAAGCCTACTGGGGATAAATAAAAGGAAGAGAAAGCCAAGTGGGTAACGAAATGTCTCACTGTGGCTTGCTCAGATGTGCGTGTGCATTTATTGTACATGCTAGTGATAGTGATTTGTGTATGCATGGCATCTGTTGCACATGATGCAGCTGTACTAGCTGTGGTTTTATTGTTGGTTACATTGTAGATAGTTTAGAAAAATCTTAGAAATGCAGAACAGTGAGCTAAAAATGTTTGGATGTTAATTGTATGCTTAAGAGGTTCTTTCATTTAAGTTCATCAGAACATTCAATATTGCCCTTACATGTTGATGAAGATATGTCTTCTCTTCAGGTTTTATTGAGTACTTAAACTGTACTGTTTGAGTCTTTCGTATTGACAAATTAATCATTGTCATTATCATTGTTTTTAATGATGGTTCTTTTAAATGAAATAAAATATGAAGAGAGATATAAACTGAATTTCTCTTACATTCACATAGTTAATCTTATGGTTGCTTAGCTCATGTTTATTTCTTACCAGCAAATCCCAACAAAAGCAAACACTCAGTTCAAATTTTTAAGTTCAATATTAAGATGTAATGCAGGAAGAGAAGGGAGTACGGTGTAAGAGTTGTAACTGAGAGAAGTCTTTTTAAAGCCTGCATGAAGTCTATTGTTATTAACAGTACCACAGTCTTACATAACTGATTGTAAAATCTCTGGGTGTCACCTGTGCTGGTGTTTTAGACTTAACTGATTGTCCTGTGCAGTCATCCTATTGTGTTATGTGAATAACAGACTTAGTGTAAAAAAAGAAAGATATTACAGTATTTCATGACAGCTGCTTCTGTGATTTCAAATGAATAAGATTAGCACTTTCAGTTATCTTTTTGTCTCAATTCATGTTACTCCTTGGCAACACTAATAAAGAATAATGTAGAGGGTGGATTGAAGGATGAAATGACAATCATACAGAAACATAGAACAACTTTTTCTCAGTCCAATGAGAATTGATCTTGTGCTCATACCATTTTGCATTACATGGAGGTGGTAATCAGATTAAGTAAAAGCAGTGGAGGTTTTGTCAGTAATAGAGAAGCAGAGAAAATATAGTCCTAAGTTTTTCTGAGTTTTCCCATTTCCAGGAGTGAACATGCCACCTTTTGCAATTTGAATTCTGTTTCAACAAATTTGGACCAGACACACTTGTTCATTCTTGTACCCGCTACGCTTTTCTTCGCCTTTTATCTTTGCTGCCAGCCATGCATTTCCTGCCCACTGGGTGCTTTCCATACTTCTATATTCTATCTTCCTTACTTCTTTCTATATCTCTGCCTTTGTCTCCCACTTACTGCTGCTAATTAGCACTCTTCTGGAATTTATATTGACAGAGATCCCTAAAACTGATCTGTGTTGTTTGTGCAGCCAACAAACAATGGCAGAGCCAGGGCCGTTCCCAAACCCTGGTGTCAGCATTGCTTGGCAATGTTGTAGCAGCCAAGAACTGTCTGGTTACAGTGGAATATTTTTCTCTTCAGTTTTTCAGAACTGAAAAATATTTCTGTGCACACTGGAAAAGCCTGGGTTTGATTTTTGTCGCTGTGTTTTTTAACGAAGTTGAGTCATCAGAACTTTCTGATGTAATTAGATTTCAATTACAGGATCTGGTTTAACTTCTGGAAAATAACCTTTCAACTGACAGACAACCCTTGAAATAATGCTATTTGACTCCATCAAATAGAAGGATAAATCTTGGGCAAATGCATCATGGCAAAGTTCTCTCAGATTTCTGAGACAGGCAGAAGACTCTTTTATACAAGGGTGTCATTTATGTGTTCTGAGGATGACTGACAGATGATAACCAGTGATTAGAAAATGCTTTTCTAGAGTTATTAGGCATTTAATAAACAAGAAAAGTAGTTTAGAAAATCCCAGCGTACACTGAGGGTATGGTTTTAGAAGGGATGGCAGCATTTCCTGTGACCAATAACCTGTCTAGTGTTGAGAATTTGTTTGAAATACAAAGCATAGAGTAGGTCAAATAAACTGGCCATAGCATATCTGGAAAAAAAAGTGTCTTATTACAAAATGTAAAATGATAAAAGAAAAATTACATCTTGATGTCAAACTAGCTCATCCATTTCTTTGACTGGAATGAGTGTTGGGCTGTGTTGTGCAGGCAGTTTGGTCCAGCTGAGTAAAACTGGCTTCCAAATCGTAGCCATTTCCTGAGTTGGCTGCTCAATAATGCTTCCACCAAGCTGTGCTCCCTGTTATTGCTGGCCCTTCTCCTGGGAGCTGCACTTCCCGTACTTAATTAGATGAGAAAAATGATGAGCTGTTCCTCTCTTTCTCCCTTCAGGCTCATGTCTGGGAGGCCTGGAGTCCAGCACTCAGTAGCACAGCTCACTGACCTGGCTGCTAACCTGAGAGCCCTCTTTCAGTGACAGGCTCCGCTTTGCTTTCTCAGCTTGAGAAGAGAGTAAATTCCAACTAAAATTGCACCTGTTTTAATATCAAACCCAATGTGACTGTGGTTTGGGGGAGAGAGAGAGTGGGAAGTTCCCAATGCCTTTGTGATTTTGGGTATATTCATAGCTTTGATTTAAAATCTTCCTTTTCTGCTCCGAGTTACTTCAATATGTGCAAAAAGATATCATCCTCTCTAATGGTGAAATGAGTCCTGGCAAATACAGTCCTCCATGTACCAAGCAGCCAGAAATGGTTCAAATGTTCTAATACCAGGTGACATCAAGCTTGTCTGGAAAAGCCAGCTCTAAGAGGACCTAAGCTGGATCAGCTGAATTCTGGCTTCTCTAAAATGATGTGCAAAGGGTACTAATTAATACCATCTCAGCAGGCCTACATTTGAGAATCTTCAGTAAACAACCAGTGATGACACTTGATAGTAACATTTGCATCAGTCTTGTCAGTAAGGATTAAGGTTCACAGCTGGAAGTTGTAAGGAGGTGCTATTAAATGGGTCAGCTGCATTTGGTGCCTTTCACCCCACACAGCTGGGAGGGGGGAGAGAAAACAAAACTGTGCACTTGCTGTGGACACTGGTTTTCTATAGTTAAGGCCTTTGTTGTGTCTGCTAAAAGTGTTCACCTTGTTAGTAGAATGAATCTATTTGGGTTACCAGTATTTAAATACAAGGAGGTTAGTGAAAGAAAAGTTTAGGGGCTAGAACTTCTCTGGAGTGAACCTAAATGTGCTGTACTCCCTACTACTGTGAGTGACCCCACACACTTCTAGAATCGTGGGACACCTTCTTCTGTGGGGAAGTAACATGGGAGCCCTGAAGCTGCCCTTTTTCTGCCTACCCCTTTCTCCCCTCCCACTAATCCGCCTTCACTACTATCTATAGTAGTAGTAGGTTTGCCTCTTACATTATAACAGAATCATCTGAAATTAAAATCAAATGAACGTGCACACGCATGAGCAATTAGTAACTGCAGATAATTACTCATCTTTATTTAGAAAAATACATATGTAAGAAATGCTTACCTTTCTAAGCAGGATGCAGTGAATAGCTTATTGCAAGCAGTGAGAACAGGACTGTGTCTTTTTACACATTGCCTTTGAATTCAGCAAAATATTGGTGGAGAATGGGAGGGGATCAACCTCATTTGTTACAGTATTTGAAACCTTTAACTTTTCCCAGGTCGTTACAATCAGTCCTCTGAAAAACTGCTGTTACAGGATTCAGACAAAGTTCTTTCATTCCAGTGTCAGAAAGGTCAGATGCTAGAATTTGGAAAAATTATTCACCTCAGATGCCAAATGCAGACTATCTGAAAATAGCCATATGCCAGTTTGTTATGGTGATGTGCACATGCTTGAGATAGTATGTTGCTTTCGATGCCAAATGTCTCTCTCAATGAGATGAGTAGAAGCAGAATGTTGATGCAGCAAGTATAATCCACTCTAATATTAGAACATGGGGCCTGATCCTGTAAGCCAGCCTGCTCTGGCAGCCCAGCAGTTACAACAGCAGCTGAGGGTGCTCAGGACCTTGATGCTCCATGCAAACATCATTCACTGCTTCTAATTATTTTTTTTTCTAAGAAGTATGAGTAAAGGACAACTAATCCCCTCACAAAATATAGTTGCAGTGGGAAATATGGTCTAGTGAAAGTGGAGTAGTACTGTGTTGTATTTTTATTTATCTCTGTTAATGCACCTCTAGTTTGACGGACAACCCTATCTATAGTCAACCTATCTAGAAACTGAGTTTGCAAGTGAAAAAACTAGTAACATTAAAAAAAAAAGAAGCAAAAAACCAACACCCCCTGCCCTGGCCCAGCAAAGCCCCTAGCTTTAATTTATGGCCTTTTCTGGATTTGAATGCCAAGGTCAAGGGCTTCTGAAAGTGTATTGTGTGCCTATGATACCGTAGCAGTGTTTAAGAGTTGGGAGACAGGTGGGTATTTAGTTGAGAAGTGTTACTTCTCAGGCTCTAGCTTGCTTTGTTATTAGGAAGCAAGTTTTTCAGATGCATAACTGGCAGGTGCGTATCTGTATCCCACCCCAGTCCCTTAGGAAATCTGCTCCAGAGACCTGTCTTAACTCTGAAATGACAAACTGGTTAAGACTGACAGGAAGTGAACTGTTCAGAGCTGATTGCTGCCACCTTTAGGCCAGTTGGAAATCATGTCCCCGTGGTAATGTATGTCCTCCAAAGTAGCACTTGCAAATAGAATTCCAAATTCCCCTCACCTTGAGAGGTTTGGAGCACTGATCTGTTCCAAACCCCACCTTCATTACAGGCCTATATATTGAACTTGAACTAACCTTAAAAATAGTATTGTACCTATGTTACAATAAGTATTAGCAATAAAATTTACAGCATGTAATTGTAAAGAATGAGTGCTCATTTTTGTCAACATTAAAATTTACTGTCTCTTGCCTTTGTTTTATTTCAGTTGATATTACCTTGTAATAAATACATCAGTGTGATGTTCAGTTCAGGAGTCTATTTGCTTAATAGTTGCATGCTAAAGGGTAAGAAAAATCATGGAGAATCTTTCTCTTTGAAGCCCCTTTCTACTTAGCACTTCCCACCTGTCAAATCTGTCTATTTGAATGCTTTTAGTATTTGTTCTGTTTTAAAAGCATTAGAGGAGGATAAAGACAGTTCTGTAGTTCATTACAAGAGGACAGTTCTGTACGTAACTGAAAAATAAAGATAAGTTGCCAAAAATGTTTGTTGCTGTGTCTCTGACTATGGTACTTATTGGAAACCCATCACCATAGTAACTAAGTATCTGCTAAATAATTACCAAAGGATTTGTGGTGGGTTTTTTCCTCCTCTTCTAACTTGTATGTCTAGCCTTGCCTATAGATCTAAATATAGGAATTGTGTGTGTGTGTGTGTATATATATATATATGTTTGTACACTGCATTTGGAAGATAAGCCAAAGAACTCTCCATATACGATCCTAATTCTTGCAGAAGCGACTTCTGGATTCCAGGTGTCTGTGACTGTTGTTTTCTCACAAATGAAAGAACAGTGTAGAACCATTTCAATAAAGGCAGTTTTAATGTTACAATAAAATGTAGCTATCATGGCAAGACAGACATCAGGAAAAAGCAAGCGTTTTCCATAAAGCCAAGACAATTTCTTGAAAGACATGAGATTTATATTTAATAAGCAGCTACTTCAAGTAGCGTAGCAGAATTCCCTGCCTTAGCTGTTCCTCCCAGTCCATCAGCAGCACTTGGGCTATGCCTTACTTGGCAGTAGATCAGTGGTGTTGCATTTCACCTGCCGATTTTTGTTGGGGTGGTTGTTGTTCACTGTATTGTGCAAAACATATGTACAAACTTGGTTTGGAGGATTTACTGTCCTGCAGGCTGTTTAATCTGCATGAACAATGAACAGAGAAGGCAGCTGCAGACCAATGGGTTTCAGTTGCTGATGACCATTTCTTTGAGCTCTTCTTCTCATGCAGAGTCATCTCCACATTTGCTTCAGGAGCATTTTGGAAAGCTGGAGTGGTTTACAAAATCTGTGGCTTCTTATGGGGGGAAGTGGCCTGCTTCTCCATGTTTTATTTTCCAGAAATGCTGTTTCGTGGGCATGTTCTGTTTGTAGCCCTATTCTTTTGAGAGTAATCTGCTAGCCTTTCATTCTACTGTTAGCAGTGAGATAAACAACTTCTTAGGGTTTCCTATGCGTAATAGTGTCTTAGTTCTTAAACGTGCTTAACTTGAACAATCTGAAGAGATCTGGTGAAGTAGCTGTATCTCGAACAAGGTTTTGCAAAGCATTGCATTTGGGTCGTACAATGGCATGGTGAAGTCTTTGCTTCTGGCTGATCCCAGTTTCATCTTGTTGGGAGATCAAATGGGTTTATTTGCTCTAGCAGATCACGCAGCTTGGTGCTTCAAAGTGCTGGCAGCTGAATGATCCCTGACTTCTACTGTTTTCTTTGTCAGAGCGTTGTTGTTCACATTAAACAGGCCACGAACCATTTAGGATGAGAATTTTGAAGCCAGTAAACTAATTCATCTGTGTACCTGTGCTCACAACAATTAATTGAGGTGGGGCACAGATAAACCTTAGTTTGTAAACTGATTGTTCACCTACAATCATTTGCATTAAAACTCCCCTCTTTCTCTCCTGGTGAGGATTAGTGTCCAGATACCTGACCAAGGAAAACATTCCCCTTGTCTTTTTTTTTGGGAGGGTGGTGGTGGTGGGGTGAGGAACAACAAAAATGTGAATGCCAGGTTTGTTCTTGACTTTTCCTGTGAAATTCTGTCATGACTTGCAAGAGGCTGTAGGATTAGAGACTGTTGTTATAGTTATAGATGTTGGGTTTTGTTGGTTGATTTTTGTTTGTTTGTTTGTTTGTTTGTTTTAATGCTACTGCATGGGTTGGAGCTACTCCATAGCACACTAAATATTAATCTGTTTGAGGTGCAGGCATGATGTCCCCTAGACACTAGTTGCACTATAAGGTCTTGAACAGAATGTGGGTTGCCCTAGAAACAGTAATAGTAGCAAGACCAGTAGCACAGAGGACCCTGTCATGTGGTATTTTGACATTACCACATTACAGCAGTAACTTTGGAGCTGTATTATACACACCTTTCAACACTATAAAAGCCAGTTGTTCCAGTAAAATATGTATTTAAAATTGGACTTTTTGAAATATGTTCTTTATTATATTTGTGTAATTGTTCAAACATACGTATGGAATAGGTTAGGAGATGAAAAAGACAGTTCAGAGCAGTTTTTCTGTTTCTGTGAATATTATATAGGAGCCGTGTACAGACATACAGTTTTAAAACTGAATCAGTGAGATGGGCCTAATTAAACTCAAGCTGTTTTTTCTAAAGGATCAAACTTGCAATTTTCAGCACAACCCCTCTGAAATCTTTAAACTTATGTATGTTTTTGAACTGGATGTGGAACATCTCTGCAAATGAGAAGGTAGAGCCACTGAATGTGTAACGAAATTTGTTAAACTTTGGTTCAGCAAGGCATAAAATGTACATACATAGATTTCGTTAGCTCAACACATGTAACTTATAGCTGTGATAAGTACTATCTCAGCCAGTTATCTAACCATAATCTTCTAAAAGGCAGTATGTTCAAATTCCAGATATCTTTATTAGTTCAATAAGTGAAAAGAGGTTTTCCACTTCTGCAGATGATTCATTTTGGGAAGTGCCCTTGAAAAAAATCTCCTTGTATTGTAGCTATGGACGTGCATATTAAGTCTCATCTGCAGTTTTCAGTTCTGCTGGAGATGAAGATTTACGATCAAGGTTAGACTAAACCATAGCATATTGTCTTGGTTAGTATAACAGCAAAGTATCTAAGTGAATTTTAAGCTACAGAAAGTACAATTTCTTGTTCACTTATCTGTTCCGTTTAATCGGTACCAGAGAAGTCATGGATACATCATCTCAATCATTATTGCTCTTAACAGACAATTACTCTTCTACTGACTCATGCTCCCTGATGTACCGTATGTGGCTTTTCAAGCCACTTCCAGACTGTTAAATAGCCACATGTCCCATTTGAAGTAAGTGTGTGGACTTCAAATTGTAGCTTGTATTTATGCATTTGACTTTTTTGTCAATATCTTGCATTACTTTATTTTGGCTTGCATATCCTAGTTTCTTTCCTTTAAATGTCTATCAGTGACTCCCTAAAAATGGGAATGGCTTTAATTTCTTTAATTTGTTACTGATCCAAATTGGTTTGGGGGACATTATTACGTTAAACCAATTTGCTACTGCGTTCTGAAAAATACTGAGCTGTATTTCCAAGAATTAAACCTTACCCAACATATAATGTTCTGCATGTTAGTGATCACTAAATAGCAGTAAGTATTTTGACAAAATAATTTTTCCAGCGTCATATTAATGTTGGGGTTTTTTATGTATGTTTAGTTGGTAATTTGATTTTTTTTGTAATAAAATTTGGATACTTGGGAACTTGCATAAAATTATTAGATATAATCCTGTCTATGATAACTGAACTGAAAGAGATTTCAATCTATATATGCCTTAGAGTTTCAGACTGCAACATCATCATTCCCATTTATGTGCCAGCAAAAGAGAGAAAATTAGTGCATAGTCTAGATTTCTTTCAACTTACTCTGACCTCTGTGCAGTGTAAAACATGAGGTGCACAAGGATTAACTAGGTCTGGTTTGTTTTGAAAATAGAATTATGCCATGAATGCTAAATGATAGTCTGTGTTGGGAAACCTCACTGATTAGGAAAACCTAATCTATCTGGATTTTGACAATGAATTGTGTAACAATAAGTGCAAGTGAACAGCTATTGAGAAATGTGCTTTTAAATAAAAATATGTAGTGTTTATATTGCAAATATCGAACAAGGGAAGCCTAAGAATTTAGTGGGGATGAAGGCAGCAACATAGTACAGAATCTTCTCTGTAGAGTCTACAGAATTAAGTCAAGTGATTATTTCTTTTTCATAAATTGAGTCACTTTATCTTGAAGAGTGTTTTTCATGGCAATCACTGAATTCTGTGGAAAAGTTGCTCTACTCTAATGATCCTGGGCAACCCCCTGTCACTGAAGCTGCTTGAATGGCAGCACAGACTTGATGATCTCACCTTCCAGCCTTAGCCATTCTGTCAGTCTCTGGAGTTAACTGGACTTCGCCCTAAGAGCTAACTTGACAGGATTGGATTTTTTTTCTAATATTCGCCTTTTACATTTCAAATAGGTAAATTGAGCTGCCTTCTGTTTAGGGTGGCCATGAAATTTTGTGGAGTCAGATTTGTTTTTTGATTAATAAGGTGAATTGAATAGAGGTGACTGTTGTTTGCTTCTGTGCTTTGAATTAGCATTACAGGAGTCCATGCTCCTTGAGAGGTGGTACCAGGGAACTCTGAAATGAATGGCACAACTTTTTTAATGCTGATTTTCATTATGGTTTGAAAATGAAATCGCACATTAAAAAAAAAACAAAAATCATGTAGTTGTCATCTGAATTGAGTAATTTGTCTGCATGATTTAAGTTTTCTAAAAAAAAAAAATGCTTTCTGTGGTGATTAAATTAGTCTGCACAATGTGAAGATTACTAGTAGATTTTTGAAGAGAAGATTGCTGCAATGTAACTCAAACTTGTTAAAATTTTTTTTCCTTAATTATGAGGATCTTTACATTTTAAAAATTGAGATGGTTTTACCATTGAACATTGAGTGCCATAAGGACCTTTAATTGATATTTTCAGATTGTTTAACAGCCCTTTATTGTAACAGTCTTTATTATCATAAGGAATTGATCAACATTTTTAAAAATGGGACCTTTGTTTGTGAGCTTATAGTGAATTTTAAATTTTCCCTATGTTCAAATGGAAATAATAGGATTCATTATGTCTTATATTTTAGTACTTATTACCTGATGGATATGCACGTGTCTCAGGGCTATCTATGTGCCTGTTCCCTACCAGCTATTCACTGCAAAACCACTAAAATGTATCTTGGTTTAAATTATGGGAGAGATAGAAGTTGTGGTAGAACACAGCATGGTAAATCCAAGTTTCTGACTTCTTTACATGCTTATGAAAACCATAAATTTCAGTCATTTATCTGAACCTCTTATTCTGAGTGTTCGGTTATTCCTTCTCTCCCTTCACCTTGTTTTATATAAATCCTCTGTATACAGCAAGAGCTTTCCTATGTCCATATTATTGTTATTTTCAAGAGCTGCAGCAAAATCATAATGTTGTCTCTTGTTGGAATAGATAACATGAAAAATATCCAGAAACTAGTGTCATGGGTATTTCCAGGGGCATAACAGTGCTAATGTAACAAAGAACAAATAAGAAAATTCACCACAGAGGGATTTCAAGTTATAAAACAAATAACTTGTATGAATATGATAATAGACCGATTGGGTACAGAAGTGATTAGCATCGGTACAGCTACAGGTCTTTTCTGAAAAATATGGCTGAATATCTATTTGAATATTTTCATGATCTGAAAACATCACTGTCAATATTCAGAAATTCTTATGCAGGGATTGCAAGAAAGCTGTTCTCATACAGATAGGTTAGAAATAAAGACAGTGTAAAAGAGGCTACGTAGCTGAGTATAAACATCTGAAAGGTATAAAGTAAATTACTATTTTTCACTTTAATATTTGAGAATTTTAGCAGGAGAGTTCAAACTTGACATAGATATGCCACAGGATGTGCCTTTCATTAAAAGCTTTTATTGAGGCTTCAGTAAAAGGTGGATGGATGTAAAGCATGAGTACTCTGAATTGTTAGCTTTTACCGTGCTGCTATGTGAATCGGATGAACAAGCAGCCTGCAGAGTGCTGGAAGGTCAGAGCCTCAGGATGGCTTCATGTGTACTGGGATGAAATATACTGATGCTTGGCCCCTTCCTTGACTGCACTCTCCCTATCCAATAAGTGACCATGTGTGTAGACAGATGTCTCCGATACCCCTATGGTAGAGTGGGATGTCCTTGCTACTGCAGCAAGAATTGTAGAGTATTGGAGCCCTGATCTCCTGCAGGTTGGAGGCCAGCAGCGCTAGTTACCCCAGTCAGTGATGAAACACGAGGACATAAAGCTTCAAAACCCTCTGTAAGAGTACGTGTGTGTAATTTATTTTTATATACACATTTTAAAATATGAGTGTAATTCTTTTTACCGCTGAGATTGTTACTGATTTGTGCTTGTGTAAATGAGAGCAGCTGATGAGCTCCTTTTGGCTTTTGTGCATATGGCTTGATCAGGTTATGTGCCTGCAGTGTACATCCATAGAGTTGGGTGCTTTTTCTGCATGTGCAGTCACTTAGTATAGGCATGCAATGGGTGTGTATATATTATATCAAATTTATGAAATGAGATTTCAACCTGGTTAAAGCAGGCATAAAATAATTAAACTTGTTTTTCGGGGCCAAATTCAGTCCATAATAGAACAAATCAAACAAAACAATGGAGAAATATTAATAAGAATAATCTTTGAAAGGAAAAAAAAAGCAGCTTTGAAGTCAGCCTGCATCATGCCTGCTATAACACAAATACTTAAAACAAAGAAAATAATTATTCTTCAGATTTCATTCATTTTGCAGCTTGAAAACAAGCCTGTATCCTAAAGATACAGCTTCAAATTTTGGTTGCATTACTTGCTTCTGCGGAGTCCTAAGCTAGCTACTTAATCTATATTTTACAGCTTTTAATATGCTTTTCTCTTACTCTCTGTGTCGTGTCTAAAACTTATTGTGCTTGTCTAACAAATATATTCCTATAATATAGAACAATTCAGCAATAGAGTTAACACCTTATTTGCACCTTAAAGAATTTAAATGCTGATTTAAGGAATTTAAGTGTGGGATTTAAATGCAGTCTTCCAGCATCATGTGTTTTGAAACTTGTAGATAAAAGATCAGTTTAATAGATCTGTGGCTCCTCTTGTCTCATACCTAACAGAACACAGATACAGATCATAGTATCTATTCAATGTGATACACCTGTACAAAACCACAAAGGACCAACAGCCAGAAAAAACACCTTTGAGGGACTAGGTCAGCTGTATAGTACACAATCATGAGCAACATCAGATGCAGAAGGTAACTGAGAAGGTCACATACTACACCATGTCTGGAGTATGATATCAATGTAAATTAGCTGGAAGGTGCTTTTATTTTATGAATGTTGTATATGTGTCTGATTTGACTGAGCTGTTTTCTGTGTGGATTTGGGCAGCTTCTGGCAAAAAAAGGCATAAAAGGAGTCTAAAAACACACTAGCAAGTACTTTATTGACTTTGTATTGCGATGTCACTTTACTGACACAAGTGTGCTTGTACAGTACTTTTGCCTCTAATGCTAAAATAGTATTTGTCCAAGGTTTTACAGGTCTTCTGGGAAAAAAATAGTGTCATAAACTTAAGTCTCCGAATTTAGAAGATATTGGTTTACAGAATTAGTGGTGACCCTAACCCACATTTGGGGGATTACACATTTGGGCTTAGTTTGCCTAACCTGATCTAAGCATGGGACAACTCTGCTGGACGCATTGTATTATTTTCCTCCAATGAGGTATTTGATACAGAATCTGCCTGCTGGTTGCAATGCTATGTAGCAGCCTAGGTATCTAAAACCTCTTTGCCTTATTAAGAGTCATAGCTGGCTGCAGATAAGTGATCAAATCGCTGAGCAGGCAAGGAGTACAGGCTGCTAGCAAAGAAAGAAGATGCTGCCATCTGTAGCTGTGCAAGCCTAACAGAGCAGCTAAAGAGAGCTTGGAGATGCAGCTGATAAGACAAAGTAAACCTGGTTCTCCCAGGGCAGTTTTGCAATGGCGTATAGGATAGGAATCATAAGGTGAGAGAGCAACTCTTCGTTTTAAGAAAACTAGTTGAGGAACTGAACCCTTTTAAACTATCATTGCCAGCTCATATACTTAGAGGGCTGAGGGAAATTTGATTTAGCTTCCTTAAAAGTTCATGGTGGCAAGGGAAAACATTGAAAGAGCTTCTTTTCTGACCTATCATAGAGAAAATCCCTGAAGATTTCGGTGAATCAGATATTGAACTCCAGCTCCAGCATGGTCTGACAGAGCAAATGACACAAGACAGTTGTGCCTTACCCCCAACAGTGGCCCAATTCATGAATGTTCCCAGGACTTGCTCAGAAAATCTCTGAAAAAATGTCAGCTCCCACATACTGAGTTTATTTGCTTCTAGGTGTGAACAATGGAGGTGCCAGTGTTACTGTGTGCTGGGAAGCAGTGTAAAATGAACTATGCCTTGGAATGCAGCATTAAGGACAGGGAAGCTGTAATGAGTGTGACTATCTGCCAGGGCTCAGAGTTTTTTCTTTTTAGATTACAGGTACTAACCTGGTAAGCACTACATGGGGCAATGATGGGGTTGTGATACAAAATCTGGAGCTTCCAAACCCCTTTGCTTTCTAACACTCCTCACCGAGGTGGCAGGCTAGGTGCAGCTGGGTAAGGATTCAGAGATGAAAACTCAATAACAACAGAGTGTTTTTAAGCAGACATTCTTTATTGCAGCACTGGGGATGTTCCACCATGAGTGCTCCAATGGGTTAGCAAAACACATCAGTTCATATACTCAAAAGTCATACATATTCATCAGATTTCCCGAGAAGGGCAGTCTTACCGTGATGAGTTCCCAGAATTCATCTACATAGTCCAAGCATGCACAGTAAATTTAGGGTTAGGGTCTTTTCACCCTCTGGTAGTCGCTCATATTCCTCACGCTGTCTGCTAGTTGAACTTTAGGGTTTCTTTGTCCACATATAGTCATTGCATTAGCTCATCAGTCCTTCAGCCTCGGAATGTTGCAAGAGGTCGGTTTAAACTATCTTCTTGGGTGCTTATCTTGGCTGAGTTCATGTTATCAGTGACTTACAGGGCAAGCCTGATGAACTTAATAAAGGTCTGTTTAATCTTATCAGGTAAGATGTTATCTATTTATCAACTCTGCTCAGCAAATAGTTAAAACCATCCTTGTGGGGGAAGGAAAACTCAGGAAAACAAAGATACAATTGAAACTAAACAAAGAAACATGGGAGTAAAGCTTTTATGTATCACAGTGAGGCCTTAGTTAGGGATTGTCAGGGTTTAGCTCTTTCAGTTGGTTGTGTACTTTTTTTTAAGATGCCCAAAGCGTCCTAAAGCTCTGTCCAAAATAAAAAGCTAAGTAGTAGCAGTGCACTGGTCATAGCAAATCTCAGCAGCTATTAGATGGTTAGCAATAGCTAAAGCTACAGCTAGTGATATCGTTTTATTGAGAGGCTGTGTTGGCTAGTATATAACAATTAATTCCCTCTACACATTTTGAAAAGAGTCCTAGGGTCCTTAATTTCTCTTTGAAAGTCACTAGAGATAAGCAAAAGAGACCTTGTTTTAAGTACTTACCTGAAAGCCAGTACTTCTATCGGTACAGCAGAAGCTGTGCAACTTCTCCATGCTGTGTAGTGTGCCAGCAGGAGTACTTTAAGTGCTGGGTTTTGTGAGGATTTCCAGGTATGATTCCCTTCTAGTCCAGCCAGACTGCTGACACCTCTGAGCTGCTGATGTTGATGAAGTGCTTAATACATTCTGTATCTGTGCTGCTGCTGCTGGATTCCAAATCTTGAAGTGGTAGTGAAGTGTGGGTAAAAGGAGACTGGCTTGAAAGACACTCGTTCTCTGACAAACTCCTTTGTTGAATACTTGCTGAATGACCAGACTGTGCTTCTGGAAAATGCCCTATCTGATGGGGAGGGGGTGTGTATGCGCATGGGCTTGTTAGGTATTTGCTTAGGGGTTTTAAGAAGGTTGTGGTTTTGGGGGAGGGAGTTGAGGCATCTAAATTGGTAAAATTGCATTGCTTTGAATGGAAGTGTGTTCTTTTGTGTTAAAGATACTTTACTAGGAACTTTGCATGGGCCAAATAACACCTAGGTTGCTTCTGAAAGTAAATTGAAATAATTGGGCAGGGTGCTTTTGAAAAACACATTGTTAGTTTGACACTGTTATTAATGTCTTCTATATTCTTAGGACCTTCAAGGTGAAAAAAATCTCACTATTAACTCTTCCCAGCTTGCCATTAAATCTCCTTGAAAACTGGTTAAACAAGTGGTATTTGAAGAAAATGGCTTTAGTTCAGTTATTACTGATTACTTTATTAATTTTTTAGTGGTTGTGTATATAAGCATCTTACTCTGAGTAGATAATTTGCATCTTAAAAAGACCCTGAGGCCTTGGGTCAGTGTTTAGTATTGTAAAGAATTTTTCTTCAGACAGTAGTAGGTGCCAGACCCTGATTCTAGGTGTGAATACTGGAAGGATGATTTATCAAATATTAGAGGCTTATGTTCTGAAAATATGTGTTAGGATCCGGAAGCTCTGGTCTATTTGGGGGCTGTGCTTTTCATCTGGAACAATGGATTCTGAGAAAAAGTGCCTAAGTGCTTTTTCATTTTACAAGGAAAAAAAATCTTTTAATGAAAATCCTCTTGCTAACAACTATATAGCAAATAACAGCTGTTCACATTTACTGTTAAACTGTCTACAAAAGAGAACTTGCAATCCAGTGGCAGTAAGAACAGAGCTCCTTTACTTGAATAAGAAAACGAAGCTTCCAACCTACTAATGCTCTTTGCCCCACTCAGTAGGTACTTGTTATCTCAGTGGTGACTGAAATTTATGGTAAAGTTAGCCTACTTTTCTCTAGTGTGAGCCGTGCCATTTGTGAGCTCTACTGTGCGCTTTGCTCGCTTTCATGCACCAGAACTCCAAGAATAAAACAGTACACCACTACGGCACACTTGGAGGCTTGTAGTGTGCTTGAGAGAGTTGCTTAAAATACAGTCTACAGTCTGAACAGGAGACAGTTGTGTAAAGTGAGAAATAGACTTAATTGTCAAAAGGATTTAGGGAACCATCTTTGTGATGGTAACTACAGTCCTATGTCATACATTGCAGAAACCTGCTAACTCAATTTGAAAGAGGAATTAGAAATTGAACTTGCACATTTTTATACCTTTTTTTAATCTCCAAACAAATACATTCTGCTTTTGAGGAAAAAAAGAAATGTGATGGAGGGGTAGGAGGGTTATAGATTAGTCAAGCCAAGTCATATAGCAGAGGCCAGGCTATGAGCTCAGTGTAATTGTTACTTGTGGAAAATGTGGAAATACTTCTTGATGTGTTGTGAAGAAAATAGTTTCATTTTACTTGCTGATTTAATGTTGCTAGACTTGTTGCTTTGTCATACATTTTTAGCAGCCAGAGGTTTCAGTTTTCAGTCCAGGGTAAAAGCAAATGGAGAGTTTGGGAAGATGCACCAACATAGTTTGCTCCAGTGACTCTTAAGGCAAATTTTAGATTCTGATACCCTTCTGCTTTGGTAAAAGGTGGAGCTCAGTTCCTTGCTCCATTTAGCTTTAAAGTGTGTTTTCAAAAGAATTACCAAAAAAGAAAAGGTGAGGTTTTACTATCATTGAATTCTAGTGCGTGTCGAAGACAGGCATGTCCTTGGTACTTGATTCTCCACTCTGGATAGTCCCTGGACAGAAGCAGAGCATAGGAAGGGAGAATATAAGGAGCTAGGTTGGGATGTGCAGGTAAAATAAAAGGATAGCATCTAAAACTAGGAGGGTAGTTTTTATCTTTCAAGATGATGTGATAACCAGCTTTCTGGAGCAAGGGGAGCTGTGCTGCAGTGTTCTCAGCTCCTTTCTGCAGTTCTGAAAGCATAGCAATGTAACAAGATAATTTTTAAGGTAATTTCAGTAGTGGAGACAAGAAGGAATTAAAGCCTAGATGAGGCTTCTAGCAGAATCAAGGAACAAGCTAGAGATGAATTTTGGCAACTTTTCCACTGCTGCTCTTTCAGTAGTAGTGGTTACTTATACTCAGCACCTCTCTTTGCTGGGAATGGCAAATGATTGCTTCTACATCTGGTGTCTCTGATAGATCTGGCCAGCTGGCAGGGAAATACTTCTTCATGTATTGAATGACCATATCCCCTTGGAGACTGAATGTGGATGCTGCATCCGCTGACCAAGGGAACAAGGGGCATTCTGTGACTCCTCTCAAGCTTGCATTTCTCCTGGCTGGAGCAGTGGGAAGGCTTACCACACTATTGCACGCTGCTGCTTTGCCAAGAGTGGTCTTGTAAAACCCTTTCTTTGATGTCTAATGAGCTTGGGGTGTTGCAGAATGGAGGAGTATAGTTAGTAAAAGGTCGTGTCCCTGGGCCTTGACTGTGCTTATATCAAAGGATACTTTTAAAGTTGTTGATAATCTGTCAGGCACCATGATGGGATGTAGAGTAAACCACAATCTCTTTGATTTTTTCCCTGCTAAGGTTATCTGTATGCATGCCAGTCTTGTTTTTCTGTTCTTAGCCTTGGGCTTTATACAGCTATTGATTTTTTTTTTTTCTTTTTCTTTTTTTTTTTTTTTTGCTGGTTGTTACAACATGAATGCTTATTCAGGTAAAGATACTTGTTATTTTCCTCAGACAGCCTCACAATTCACTGAGAATGTGATAGGTTCTTGTATGCTAGTAATGACTGCTTAAATTCTAGCAAACAGGATGCCTTACAAACAGCAGGTTAGATATTCACAGCTAGTTCCTTGGTTCATTATGGCAATTCCTTTTCTTCTTCACTGCAGCTAGCATTAACATTCAAAAGCTGAAAGCGTGCTGGTGGAAAGCTACCTAAATATTTATGGACTATTGCTAGGGTCAGAGTTACAAGGGCAGCAAATGAAATTAAAGATTTACACCATGAAACAAACCGACTTATCAATCAGTCTTTGCTAAGTTGCTTATGCTGTTTAAAGAAGAGATTTTTAAAAAATGAATTTCAGCATGAAATTTTGATCTGCAATTTCACTTCAATGTCTGCATTATTCTTCCAACAAGATGAGTGGGTGGAGAAGATGTTGCTCAACTGACAAAGCTGGTTTGTTGCATACCTTGATTTTGTAAGGAAGGACTCCACATCTTTGAGTATATCAAAGACTTACCAAACTTCAGGGTTATGAATACCCATGTGAGGAAAGTAATGTGAGGGGAGAAACTGAGAATGCAGCAACCTCAGAAAATTTGTATGCCAAGTCAGGCTTAAGAATGGAAACCAGGAGTTGGGCAGACTTTGCATCTAAACTTTGCAGTCAAACCTCAGGCTGGACAAGGAAGCTAGCTGTGCTGAGCAGTGAGCAAGCTGAGATTGTTTTAAGTTTTTCTGGAGGGGTAGAAGAACCTGGATAACTTGGCACCTGAATTAAATGAGAAGTGACTCTTTGCTGTTTTGTGGAAGTATGACAGAACATATATTTGAAATGGAAATTGCCTTGCTTATTCAAATGAAAACCTCTGAGCACAGAAACCCTGCTTTCATTATTTTGATTAGAAGCTAAGTATTTTGCAATAACAAGCAGGTAGGGAAAAAACCAAATTGGAGGGGAAGAAAATATTTTTTTTCCTTCAAAATATGACTTATTTTGTTGCTTTGGACATGTGTGTAGATTCATAAAAAAACAAAGTAAAACATAATTATTTTGTTGTTTTTGTTCTGAGATAAATTTAAGTAATTATCTAGCAAGGCCTCCATAAGGTGACAGCACAGTGTGAATAAATACATACATCACTTAGAGAAAATGCACTGAACCGTAAGTGGCTTTAATAAGCAGCATGCCAGATTTTTCTTTTGGGTTTTAACTAGGGATTGCATAAAACAAAGCCCCAGGAACTGACTTAGCATCAATGCATTTTCTAGTTTTCTCTCAAAGTAGTCTTAAGTATTTAAACAGAATAAGGTGGGGTATTTTATTTCAGTAGAATAATGATAAATTGAAAAAAAAAAATTGCACTTGTGTAAAAAGTGTATGTGCATATGTAGGATATCCTTTGGTTTGGTTAGGAAGGTCCTAAGAACAAGTGTATAATCTTCCAGTTAAATATTGCAATAGCAATTATTTTGCCCTAAGTAGTGCATGTGTGTACAATATCAGTACAGTTGTGTTGTTTGAAAGAAGGATTTGCATTTTGCAAATAAAAAACAGTCTCTTTTGATGACTCGATAGAGAAGAGTTGTGTTGATAATCACCCCAAAGGGATTTTGGGTATGCGTGGAGAAGATATGTGCTTGTTTCTACTAGTAGAGTGCCTGAGTGTTGGCATTTGCAAATATTTTTGTTTGCTGGTAATTTGTAGTCCTTTTGCTTTCTAGGGAAATAACACCTCAATGAAGAGGAAAGAAAGAAAAAAAACAAACCAACAACTAAGAAAGACATGAAGTAATTTTCATTCTTATTATAGAAAGCCAAAGGATTCACAGACAGGATCTGAAATTTATTGTCTCTAGATGAGGTTGTTGTTATTGTGTGTTCTGTCCCATTGTCCTCCTGCCCTGTGCCCTGAGGAGCAAAGTATCTACAATTTTACTGAAATCACAACAGCTTTAGGCTTGGCATTGCCCAAAATCACATCAGTGATGAGGGCTCTGATTTGGAAAAGTAACTTTGCGTGTTTTCCAGTATTGCCAACTGCACTTTGATTTAAACTGTGATATTTTGCTTGGAATTGCAGCAATTCAGAGCATTTCAATATCAGTCATAAGTACATCAGTTGGGCCACAAAACAAATAAATTAATATCTTTAGAGATTCAATTTTTGCTGATATTAAACCTCAAAAGAGTCTTATCCTGAAGAATAGTTCCATTGCCTAGTCATTAAAGAAAGCTCTGGCATGTAGGCACTCTAGGCACCTTATTCTGGCTCATTAATATTGGGCTGATGTTATGTATGCTGTATGGCCAGTGTGGAAGTTCCAAGAACTTCATCAGCTTCAGAGCATCCCCCCTTATTTAGCATTCATAGACACGCCTGTCTAAACATAGAGTCTTTCTTCTGTATTTTACTTAAACTGTATAATCTTTTCCCCAGTGAGAAAGAAGGCACACAGCCACAGATGCCTGAGTGAAATATCCCTCTGGCTGCCCTGTGAAAAAAATCTGAAAAATCCCTATCAGTTCAGATTTTTAGATGAAGATATTTACCACTAAAGTTCATTAATAATAAATGCTGATGTTTTTTTTTTTTTATTAAAGTCTGAACTTGTGATATGTGGTTTCCCCAACTTTTGAACCCTGTGCAATATCAAATTGAAAATGTCTTTGTTTCTCCCACCAAAGATGAAAGACATGTAACATTTCACAGCTGTTTGGTTAGAGGAATTAGTTTCTCTTTGCTCTGAAATAGATACTTCCTCCAGAGCTTGTCTTTCCCTCACTCTCCATTTACCAGCTACATTGCTGCATGTCTCTCTTAGCCAAGGAGATGCTGACAGTGTCAGTGAAATGTTTCAGTGCAAAGAAGTTACAAAGCAGCTTTAACAAGGTTCGGAGAATGGCTGCAGGGAGTCATATGGTGAATTACCTCATGGCACCAACCACCCTGAGAGATGCAAAGGCATGTTGCAGAAAGATGAGTTTTTATGCATTCGGGTACTTTGTGCAGGACCCTAAATACAGAATCTTGGTGAAAAAAAATATTGCTGATGATGACAGGGGAGTTAGGTATATTGTAGCTCTACAGCACAGAATACTGATTCTGAGTAGCAGTCTGTCTAGGAAGATGCGCGTGGGTGTGGAGTGGATTGGATTTTCCTTCCTTTGTTTTATTAATACAATGAGTAAATACAAACTAGAATATAGTGCTCCAGATATTTTAAAAGAAATGCATACCCTCTGTTTACCAGTCTGTTTTCCATGGTGTGGGCGGGATGGGCTGTACCTTTCACACTTCTGTCGGTCATCCTGGACAAACCTTTTTCATGTGGAAGACTCCTGAGGATTTTTTCCTGTTGTATAGAGTTTCTAGTTCTCAGAAATCACTTTTGAAGTCCAATGGGACTCTTCAACTGTGAGTTCCCACTACTGTGGGTAATGTATTATACACGCTTACACTCTGATACTTGAATTAGCTGTTGTCAGAAGAGATATTTTCTTAAGATGTACATTACAAATCTTGCCTGTGTGGAAGCTGTATCTAGAAATAATTTTTTTTTTAAGCAGCCTTGGAAGAATTCTGGCTTGTTCCGTGTATGATAAACTAAATAGAATTTTGGTTCTATTCGCATCATCAGGATACGTTTATTTTGAAAACATGTCTGACTTCCCTGAGCTGATAGATTTGAAGGCGAGAGAAAATGAAGATATATTTAATATCTTGATATGGTACTTGGAAGCACACAATCTTTCTCTGCCAGCACGATTTTGGTTTCTATATTGTGTCTATATAATTTCTTAGCTTCCTGATAGAAAGGTAATCAGTCACCAGATGAAATGATTTTATATGGAAGTGCAGTTCTTATATGGTGCTGCCCACTAAGTGTGGTTTTAAACGGTAGATGAAGAAAGTGTAGTCTGCTCCCATGGTTTCCCAATGCTGGTGGGGGCTTTCCCATGGGGAACTGCAGTGTGGACAGGGCCTCAGAGTACAGATTTTTTTTTTTTTTTTCCCCCTCCCCCCCCCCCCCAGCTGCTGGAACTGAAGGCAATGAAATGTGTGTAAGACTAGGCTAGCTAATCAAGCTGTCTCGTGTTTGCCAGAAAATACAATCTTCTGATCAGGAAGACAACAGCAAAGAGGCATGTCTTCCTGTCTGCCATCAGAGAGCCTGGCTGTAAGCAACCTCTCCAATAACTCTTCAGGAGTTGCCTCTTTGGGAAGCTCAGCCCCACGAGGTGCACAGTTGCCCTGGTCTCTGTGCTACATTATTGCTGTGGTTGATTTTCCATACTGGCTTATTGGAAGAGAAGCAGCTAGAGGCATCATCTCCTGGGGATGTGATTTGCATTCTGTGTTTGCTTAAAGCATGACAGTTTATGCCAGAGGATGTTAAAATGTGAAATGGAATGCTCTTTGCCAAATATTGGGATTTTATAGAGACTTGGAAACTCGTAGTAGAGAGTTATAATAGGTGTGCAGCCTGTTTTGCAGGGCCCATTGAGTTTGGCCTTGTTTTCTTTTGGGCTTCTCCTTCACTGAGTTATTTCAGCCTCGCATAACGTTGATGGAAATACCCTGCTCAGTGACAAAACTATTTGAGAAACAGGGCACTAATAAAAATGTTTCTCTACGAGGGAGCTGCTTCAGGGGACTGTTAATGAGATAGATAACATCCTCCATGCTGGGTCATAGGTTTCAATTTGATCACATTAGTCAAACTTTAACCATCCAATAAGCTGTTAGCTGGCCTGTAAGAAATGTGGTACATGTTTTATACTGTGTGTTAGCTTTTTTGCAGAACACCCGTACAAACCTTGTGACCATGACAACTTGATTGGTAGTCTCAGAAGAGAAGCCAAGTATAAAGGAGGAACAGTCATGTGGATATCTGTGCATAAACGCTTTGTACAGTGGGTCAGCAATTCATAACAAGATGCAAATATTTATTACCTCATTTTGTGAATTAGGTCACAAGCTTATCACTTTGAAATCAGCTATTAGAAAATGAATTCACTCAAACTATCTGTCAGTTTTGATTAAGCATGAAAAGTAATATTTTTTCTTTTTACAAATGCTTAAAATGTCAGGCCACCTGAAATTTAAACAACTTGATTTTGTGCAACAGTTTAGCAGAAGTCTGATGGAACTTACCCTGCTTTTAATTATGAGGTGAAGTCACCAAGATGGGTGTCACTTTGCCCTCTTTCCTGATTGTGTTGTAAGAAATGGCTAACCGCGCTTCAGCAGCGTACCGCAGAGCTTCTCTTTGGCGGCAGTCGCGGTTGATCAGTCAGCCCTGTCAATGAGTTATTAATGTGTAGATCGAGTTGTTAGCATTATTCAAAATCCTATTCTTTCATCAAAAATTGAGCTGTAAGCCATGGTAAGAGTTGACATTTTTGTGTGCATGAATTGAATCTCTTTAGAAGTCCTTACTTGATATTGTCAGATAACCTGCACAAAGTCAGAGAAGGAAACAGGATTTACTGTTGAGGGTGAGGGAGCTGGCAATGAGGGTCAGAGATTGGGAAGCTATTAGTGAAGTGTTTGTGTGATAGACTTTTCTTGTGATTACCTACAGACGTCCAAAACATTACTTGATTTGCAAGGGTTTGTTTTTTTGCAGATAAGCCTGAGTTGTGTGTGTAATTATGTTAATATTGCTCTCTACTGCCTGCCTAATGATGCTGAAGGGTTTATCTTGGAACCAGAAAAATGGAAACAAGTCTGCAGTCTGTTTGGATTAGACTAATTTATGCTAGAGTCCATGCAATCCTGGGCAAGATATAAAATGCTGGAAGTTAGAGCAGCTTGGACCATATTAAACTCCTGTTAGGTTTCAGATAAATAGTGGATTCCATGTAAGATTCATCCTTGAGTTCTTAAACCAAGGAAGTTTGAGTTAACAATCCATAGTATGTCTTATGATCTTGCTTTACTTTGTGTGTGTTTGCAGTTTATAATTTTCAGTCTGTTTTGATTTAATGATAAATTGTACCTATATGGTGAAGCTTGTTTTGCTGCTAAGGCCTCCTAAAGATGCCCCTCAAGGTGACATTTTTCTGGAGCGCTGGGAGAAGCTGGATTGCACCTGCTTAAGGAACAAAGGGGAAGGCCACGGAGCGAAAAGCTGCTGATGTTAACTTGTGCTCTTGTACTTTTTCCATAGCTATCAATATAGAAGAGTTGTACAGAAGATGATGCATTTTGAGTGAATGTTTTCAATTGTCTGACACGTCTCCCTGATGTTTTGGTAGCACATCAATTCAGGTCTAAGTGTTGGCTGTGGTATTTATCTTCCTCTGGAAGAAGACAGTGGGTTTGTACTTCATGAGGATTTCTAACTCTGAGCTTTGGTAACGTTCTCCTGTATATATAGCTTCTATTTGGAGACTGTGATTTCAGAAGGCCTTGGGAAATTATAGATATGTCAAAGGGCTAGGTTTTTCTTTATAACTGCTTCAGTGTGGGCTCATTCCTTGCTCATTCTTCTGATTCATAGACAGTCTCCTACCAGGTCTCAGCAGAGTACGGGCAAAGCCCTTGTGCCACTCCATCTGGCTGTTCTGCTGCCTGGCAATCTCTGTTCTGCAGGCAGCGTGACTGTGGGAATTTTCTAAACTGAAGCAGGGAATGCATGTAGTATAAAAGTAATTTCTAATGACTGATTTCATACAAAAGAGCCACAATAATGTTTAATAGATGCTTTAACAGGAAGCTGAGATGTCCCATCACAGAGGGTTTTATTCTACTCCTAAATACAGATGATTCATGCTAAGTTTAATTTTGAATTGTTTAATTTTTGACCTAAGGCCTGAAATGGAGGGAGTTATGGTTTTACCTATCATAAGTAGTAAATATGCATGCTTTTAAGTGAATTTCAGCTTGCACCAAGGTAATTTCCTTTGTAATCAATAACACTAATATAGATGATTTCTTCTTTCTTTCTTATACTAGAATTGTCATGCAGTAAATCACATACTAGACTGATTTCCTGTTAATGCTGAAATATTGTAATGTAATGGCCTACTATGTGTGTTCATGAACATCCAGAAAAAAAAACAAATCAAAGGAAACGGTCTGTTAAAATGCAGTTTCAGCATAATTACTAACACTTTATATGAACTACTCTGTGCTGTTTCTTGTAATCAAAAGATAAGAAAGATGTGGATTTTAATCAGTTTCTGTGGGAGAGTCTTATTAAAAAGATCTTCGGGGATTAAAGAAGCAGAGCAGAAGGGATTATAGTTGTGTTAGTGAAGCATCTTTTAAAAAAATTTCTTCGTATTTTTATCAAACATAGTGTAATCTATTGACACATGATGGACAGAAGAAACAACATCCAGAGAATATCCTTTGCAGTGCTGTATACCTATGATAAGACCATATTTTTTGTGTTGCATCTGGTTATATTACATATTACTATGGTATATCACACCCTGTTAGGTAACCTAAAGCCCCAACAATGAGAAACAGGGTAGGGGACTGAGCAGAAGTGTCTGTAATCTAACAGAAATATGACTGAAAATTCAGTAGGGCAAATATTTTTGTAACTGCAAATGGCCAGAAAACCAGGCAGATTTAGCGGTCTTTGCAGCTGCGGTACTAGAAACTTTCAATGGTAGAGCAGAATTGCAAATGAGATATTTAGAAATTGTTGTACGGGCTTTTTAATAGACAATACTCATAGCATGTATTCAACCAATTTGAATTTACAAAATAAAATTAGATTCAGATTATAGTTAATATTTTTCTGAAATTACATTTTGAAACCATAGATTCTGTACTACAGTGCTTTTTTTTTTTTCAGAATCAGTGGAGTTTCTACAATATTGGTTGTTCTAAGTTGCCTTTAACTACTGTAGCCTTGTACTTCTGGTTTATTTAAAATCTGGGTGCCATTTTTATTTATACAGGTAGGTAAGTATTTGTCATATGTCTCAAAAATAATTCTGGGGTCTGATCCTGTAGAAGTATACTGTGAGCATATATACTCTGCCTCTCTATTGAATAAGCATTACTGCCATAAGACAGATTGATAGAATCAGAGCTTTGATATGGCCAAGGACAGCTGACCATCCCAAAGACTGGTGTATGTGGTTATATGGTGCTTGCTGCTCTATTGTGCCATTTAGGTGACAGTAGTTCAGTGTAAGAACACTGTATTAATTGTAGTATTAAAAAATGGTATTTGTATGTCTTCTAAGTTGACCACTACTAAGATGTTTTTCTTTACATTTGTCTTGGTTTGAAAGACAGGTGTCTGTGGAGGAAGGCAGGAGCCTCCCTTGAAATGGAAAGTGCAACCCCCTTCCCTCCAAATTATTATAATTTTGAAATAAACGGGCCTTCAGGCAAAGATATGGAGAATAGGAATAACAGTTCTTTACATATATATATATACACACACATATATGTATATATACACACATGTATACATATGTGTGTATATATATATGTGTATATATAACACAAGGCAGGGAAAAACAAACAACCCACGGGTTTACACTGACAGTCGGAAATACAACCTGACACCCTGGTAGGGTGGCAGTAGCAGTCCGATAAGATGCTGGCTGCAGTCCTCCTGAAGTGATGGATGTAGTTCTGTTGAAGCAGCGATCTTGTAAAAGGATCTGGTCTTCCTCCGAAGGTCCATTGTGGTAGGTAGGTAGCTCTTGTCCTCTGGAACTCCAGTGGGGGGAAAAAGCTCCTCTGGGAATCCAGTGGAAGAAGGCTGCTAGGGTGTTCGAGATTTCAGTTTTTATTTGGCATGGCCGGCTTGGCTCCTTTCCCCCGGGCGGAGCATCTCACAATGGGATGGGGAGTCGTGAGGCCATTAACAGGAGATAGTCCAGGAGCGACTTATCGATGGGTCAGGCGATAAGGCATTGTTGTGCCCATTAACAGGAGATAGTCCAGAGGGGGGAGGCAGGGAGCACCGCCCCACCTGGTCTCAACAGCTCCTGAAGATGGTAATAGAATACTTTTTTTCTTTTGGCACATTTTACACTGTAACCTAGGACAACGTTGCTACTACCTTCACTGACAAACTTTTCACAATCATTGCAAATAACTTACAAAGTTTTTATTTTTCTTTAAATCTTTTATCGAATCTGTTTTCTGGCTAGCAACTCATTCCCATCTGCAAGAGATATTGCTTTCTATTGATAGCACCTATAAAGGTCAAAACCATACACCGGTTTTCTCCAGAGACTTGCTGTGTGACTTGAGATCCAGAGCAATCTAATTAAAATACTATGGGACAGACAAGCTTTGAAAATCTTTTAGGCTTCTTCCTTAACTGGAAATCCAGGTGCCTGTTGTGTTGTTATCGGAGCTTAGAGATTGATGAGTTTGGTCATTTTCACTGTGGTCTGTTATGCTTCGGTCTGTGCGAAGGAAACCAGGAGGCTTCAGTGAGTCATGAAACAGTTTACGTTATCTAATAGCTTTTTCTGATTTTAGTTCAAGGATCATTCATTGCCCAAATTGTAGGCTCCTCTGTGTGAAGGAACATTGTAGGGAGTACATGGAGAGAGTACCTGCATGCCTGAGAGTGCTTGGGGGACTGGTAGGAAGTCATTACCTGGCCTCTTGGTCATTTGGAGTAGTTCATCCTGATGGAGCTCTGACTCAAATATGATTGATGTGGTCATCAGTGAATAAAATCTCTAAAGAGAGCCTAAAATGCTGTTTTGCATTGAGGCTTTTCTCAGAAAAGCCCAGTTTGCTATAGTTGAGAAGCACTATAAAAGTTAAATTCTGCAATGAAGTAACAAAATCATGAGTTAGTTTTCACATAAAATAAATGCTTTTTGAGAAGTATTATATTTTGATTTACAGAGAAAGTCATGCCCACAAACTTCCAGCGTACCTCGTTGTTCAAATCAGTAGCCAGGAAATACAGGATGTGGATGGGAAGTTGTGGATTAAAACCTTTTGCTATGGAATATTTGTAAATACCGTGCTCAGTACTCTAAATGGGGAGGATTAAGACATAAGCACCAGAAACAAAATTCAGTGTACGTGCAGAGCTCTATTAGCTTAGGTGGTTAGATGTATCATGATAAGGTGGAATTTGGCCAAGGTGAAGAACACTCTTTTTAAACGTGGAGTGACTGTAATGTTTTGGGTGAGTTAGAATACCCTGAAATCTGGATAGTACCTTGAAGCTTTTCAAAACTGTACAGTTCCTTTCTGCCTGCAAAAGTGGTAGAAGTTTTGGTAAAAATCTGTTGTAGGAATGTTTGTATTTCGATGAAAAAAAGTTTTCATTTTTGTTCTGATAATAGTTAATTCTTCTGAATAATGTTACAGTTTTGTTTATTTTTATTACAACATGTGGGTTTTTTGAAATTAATTTACCTAATATTTCATGTCTGAGATCTTGATTTACTATTTTATACTACTGTTGTGTAACGTTATGAAATTAATGTAACTTAACAGCCTTAGAGTTTTAGTCTTTTGTTCTGATTTGGAAATAAATGATCTGAAATGTAAGGATTTCCTATAGAATGAAAAATGTATATTCAGTCTTGTTATTTCCAATTTACTTGTAACTGTAAAACAAGGGAGGATCTTTTAACATAAGGTGGAGGAAAAATTTAATTTCAGTGGAAGACTATCTGTCTTGAATTTCTCAAAGGTTTAACTTGAGCTCTTCTTGAGTCTTAGGTGATTGCTAATTGAGCTGTGTTTCTCTGAGAAAAAGCAAATTTTCAGATTACTACATGTGAAGGTGGAGCAGAATCACCTGTTTGAGGAGAGGAAGAAAGCAAGGAACTGGCCAACTTGAATGAGTTAGGGAGCAGATATTGAAGGGGAGAGTGGGTGAAAAAAAGATGACCAAAACCCCAGGCTGCAGAGGTGAAGACAGAAGAGAATGCACAGGGAAGAGGAGTGGGGTGGGATGGGAAGATGAGTGGGAAAGTCTTTGGTGGCAGGGGTTGCCCAGTGTACAGTGGAAGGAGCTGGTGCTTGGTTTTTAACTGCCTCACCAGGTATGCTGGTACCAGTCTCCCATGTGTATGCCTGGTCCTGAGCAAGGCTTAGGTTTGGATAAATCTCTCTCTTAGCTGTACACAGCCCTCTGCAAAGGGAAATACCCCCATATTCCCTCAGGTAGCTAAGCAATGCCTTCTGCTGTGCTGGGGGAAGGTGGCAGAGGTGAGTGGGTCGCTTAGAGTTGTTGGGAGGGTGTCAGAGGCATGAGGGGCTGTGCCAGGTATGGGAAGCTGACCATGGCATGGACATGGTGCAGTTAGTTGTGCTATGCCTGGGCTGGAGAAGCCCATCGGATGGCAACTGAAGAACTCTGCCATGGGAAACTAGGTGTGATGATTCAGACATCTGAACAAGATCTGTGACATTACAGTCACCATGAAAGTGAAGCGTTAAGAGACAACCGATTGTGTAATTTCTGCTTCTGGAACAGAATACATGCCAACTTCTTAATTTCTTGCTGTTTATTGTCTCATTAATTTTTGTCTCAAGGCTGTGTAGTATTTTATTACCTGCTTTTGCCAATACTTGTTACGAACACCTACTGAAGCTTCATATTAAAGTAGTCTCACTGTTGGCGTTCCGACTAGACTTCGCAATTCAGATTTGCCATAAAATGCAGTTTGTGAGATAATTATATTAGAGAGAACTGCACTCTGCAAAATACTTTAAAAAGCTGGAGTATAATTAATTATAAAGTGACCTCTTAAAAAGAGTAGATTTATTTCTTTAGCATGAATTGATTTCCTGATAGAGATTTTGGACTGCCATCAAAACAGAATTCGATCTGTCAGTGTCTGTGTCACTATTACCACATCTAGCAGTATTTACTAATTTTGATGTGATGGAAACTCTTCTGTGGAAGAAAAGGCTGCCTGGAGGCCAGAGTTTTCCAACCCTTAACTTTCTTTCTGAGTGTCACAGTAGTGCTGATAACTATTGATGTGTCTACAATAATTTACTAGAAAATGTAGTGATTTCAACAGCTCCATTCACAGACGTGGCTGTGTGCCAGTGAGTTGTCATCTGGTTCGGTCCAATTTGTACTAAACTCTGATTAAGACTGAGATGATGGAGGTTTGTACTACTTTGCTGCTGTGCTGCTGGGGACCATAGCATTGATCAGCATCCCATTGTTTTTGTCTTTCTAACTCTTGTGCTGTATCTCTGCAGGAAATGCGAGTCCTTCAATGGATAAGACTTATTTTTTAAAAATACAGCTTTTGTAGATAAGCTCGCTAGACAGTAGTTCATTTTGGATATGCTCTCAATTTCTCTCAGCAGCTGCTGATGGTTCTCACTTAAGCTATATTCAGCTCATCCCCCCTTGAGTACTGAATCTTTCAAAAAGTGCTTGGCAATAGCCAGCTGATGTGGATCGCCCTGTGCAGAGGCTGATGCTGGTTATACCAATGGGTTAGAAACTCTGATGTGAGGCAAAACAGATCTCTTTCTGATTCGTGGGTCTGAGTCATGGCTGCAGCCACAAGTTAAGCAAAGGGCGGGGCGTTGAGGGGTGGAAATATCTCACTAGAATTGAACCTGAGAGAAATTTAGAAGGCACTTTATTTTTCATCTGAAGCAACAGGTGGCTTGTGCAGCAAGGTGGTAGAAGAATGGCTTTAATGAAAGTAGGAGCAGGTTTTGAAATTCTTCATATTTTTAGTAGTTTTAGGTTAACTAAGGCAAAGAAAGCTAATAAGCAAAACCCATTACAAAAATCTGGGCAGTAAGACATAAGAATTAAAATCTGGTCTAAAAATTTGAGTTATGAGATTCTGTAACAATGCATCCTCAAGAAGAAACCAGGTTGTAGTTCAAATGTGCAACATTATAGTACCAGGTTTGTGGAAAACCTGGAATTAATGTGTTTTGATCATGTCTTAAAATTTAGCCAACTAGAGGTAGATGCTTAGGCCAGAATGATGGATGGGCAGTGTGCTGATCCAAGGGATAGCATAGAAAATGGTAAACACTTGAAGAAAACTTGAAGCAGAAAGGCATTTAGAGCTCAAAGTCAGGTCAAGTGTCAGTCTGGCATTTAGAGAAAGAGGAAAGATTTCAGTGTATAACATGAATTTGCAAGGACCAATAAGTAAGTGCAGATGGCAAGGTGGTAATCTTAAAAGTACTCCTTTTAGAAGCAAAGGATGAAAGGATACAAGAGAAAGAGTGGGATGCTTATGAGGTAAATGGGACTTCTGCTGACTTCAGGGTAAATGTATCAGTGCAGTACCAGGAAAAAAAAGTGTTATCTAAAGAAAAAGACATATGGGTGAAAATGAGGCTTAACAGCAGCCATTTTATCCTTCCTGTAGAAGTAAAGACAGTGTCTATGTAAGAAATAAGAACAGTAGTGATTTTTGGTGGAGGAGGAATATCCTATACTGGTATAGGAAAAAGAATCCACTCATTAGGCTGTTGTTATAATTGGCTTGAACTCAAACTCAACCCCCATTATCCTTAATTTAACAGGATGACAGAAAATAAATATGGTAGGAAATAATAAGATGCATCTTAAGATGAGTGCATTAGAACTGATCGTAGATCTACAGTAATTAAACATCAGTGGTCACCCTCTGCTAATTTGTTCAGTGGGAGAAATGAAAACAGGGACACTTCCCACAAGGTGGAAACTAATGACAGATGCTGTGAATTACATGCATCTAAAGAGACAGACAAGAAAGGCAGAAAAACACTTCGATGTTATTTAGGGTCCCAAGTGCTGCTACTACTTAGGAAAATGATTTGCATTTTTTCCCAGATTAGAAACAAGGCTTGGAACCTGCCAAATTATCACAAGGCATAACTGTGTGGCCATGTGTCACTTCAGTGTTGGGCAGCAAAGTGATGGTACCCCATGTGGAGCATTACTTAAAACAAAATTAAACAAAAAAAAACCCTAATTGAAACAGTTCCCAAACCTTGCATTTGTCTGAGTCCACCTTATGCTATAGACACCTCTCATTTCTTTCATTATCTGCAGGGAATCTTTTCTTGTGGTATTTTTCGCTGTGCTTGCAATGATAACTGTGGCATTGCACATCAGGCCCATGAGCATGTGTTTGTGGGAGAATATGCTCTGACGGAACACAAATCCATCCACTGAACACAGAGATGCCCTCGTTCTTTTTTTGTGGTTTGGTTGGGATGTGCTTCTGCTTTTTACCATCTATCGGCATTGCATGTATTTTGTTTCCTCTTTCTCTTCGTGTTTATATCAGTCCTTCAGTTTCCATGCACAGAATTAAATGTTGTTGCATGGTCTATCAACACTTGGGGAATTTGTTTGCATTGGCACAGCAAATTTTTAAGTTATTCCTGTGGATAATGCGTTTCTGTTAGCTCCATCACCCCAGATGCCATTCGCATAATACAAACATTGTACTATAAAGCGGTGTTACAGAGTGGAACAGAAAAGATAATCAGAAGTGTTAAATTCAGAAGTGATGCTTTTGGTATAACCCCTGTGCTGAAATGAGAGCTGAGCTGACAAAAGAAAATATCCAAGTGATGTTGTTTGCAACACAATGAATAAATACAGAACCCTAAGAAGGGATGGGGGAACAGTTGTGACTCAGTAGCTGCTGTGCCCTATTAAGCTGGGGAGCTGCTGTCTATCAGAGGGGAGTCTTTCTTCCAAGACTTTGGTACCAATGAAATCGGGCTTGGGCTTGTGTGGATCATTTTTTCCCCTTTTGAAGGACAGTAATTTTAGTGCCATCCATGGCATTTGAAATAGGATTTACTCACTAGAACTTACTCCTTTGAGGTTAGTGTGGTGAGTACTAGTGTTTTAATGGTCTGTAAGACATTGAGTAACTGACTATAGGTGAAATGTCATTAGTATTCAAATATCTGGTACTAAAATGGCTTGATGTTGTAGCACTAAGGACAGGGAAGCAGTTCTGAGTAAGATACTTCCAGGAACAACGGTTGGGTAGCTAAGGACTTTCAAGGACATTGATAGGTAATACAAGAGTATTTATGGAGCACTGAACCAAATTATACCTGACTTTGTGGCATAGCTATCTTTCAGCTTCTGCATATGTAAAATAAATGTCTAAACAAAGAGTATCTGTATTTACTGACTAGTCTGGTTTTGGCAGGATGCTTTATTTCTATGCTGATTTTTGTTTGCTACATCTTGTGTGGTTTGAACAAGAGACATAAACTAAAACTTTAAAGATTTTTCTGTAGTTCATTTTCTAGTGATTTGAAGATTAAAGGAGGTATCTCAAAAAAAAAAATAGGGTTTTTTCGCAGTAGAGAGCTAAAGCCTTTTAAAATATAACTGTTATGAGTTTACACTTAATAGGGATTCTTATCGTGATTTAAACAGTATTCATTATAAGTCCCTTAATTGTAATACTACTAACTCTGCTGAATACAGCCAGTGCATCATTTGTAAATGTTTATGTGTTTGTTTTTTTTTTTCCATGGCTGGCAGTATGTTTACAAAGATTTTCTGCTCCTAGATTTACCTCTCTATTCAACCTGATACCGATGCCAAGTGGATAAAATACATTTTGTTGTTTGCTTTTGTTTTATTTTTTCCTTCATCTTTTGTACTTCCAACAACTTAAAGGTATTGTCAGTTAGTGTTTTAAAAGCAGAAGAAATGAAATTATCACGTTGAGACAGATAGGAGTGTTGCTAGTTTGAAAAGTGGTTTTGTATGTTTATTTTGGAGTAGTCAATTAAAGTCCCTTTGGAATGCCAGGAACAAGCTACCTCTGGCACAGAGGGTAACGTACTGTGTTGGCACTGCTAAAGAAAATCACTAGCAGTGATGTCAAATTTAGCCTGTTGCTGTGAGGACTAAGTAAGCCTGACATCATGATTTGGAGCCTGCCACTCGTGCTCAAGTGGAATAGTATCTGATTGCATGAGCACTTTCACTGAGTGGAGCGTGCTGTCTAGGAAGCCGTAATCAGAGCGCGGAAGAGCAATAGCACTTGCTGCATGAGGGCGTTACTGTGTGGGGCTCTGTCCCAGCCATGCAGCCAAGTGTGCCATAGAGAGTGGCTTGCCTCTTACTGTGTCAGTATGGTGGGGGCTCTTCAGAGAGGGCAAATGACTCTCACCTAGCAGTGTGGCAGGAGAAATGGTCACTGAAGGATTCATAGCCAAAAGCAAAAGAAAATGCTATAGTAGGTCATTATCTTGGCCTGGTTGTGTTGTGGTTGAGAAAGGCTCACTGTCTATGGTTTAGGAGGAATCTATTAAATTAAAGGCCAACAAGCATGTTAGTGTTTTCTGGTTTGTGGGTTGTTTGTTTGTTTGTTTTATAATTCTAATTCTGCTACAGGGAACAGCTGACACATCACTGTGTACTTTGCATGTCTTAGCATGAACTTGTGATTCTTACAAGGGAGGTCCCACTGGTGGGTCTGAGGTGATTCCCTTACTAAGGATGCCTGAATATAGAGATCTGTCCTAGGTTACAGTGTAAAATGCGCCAAAAGGAAAAAAAAGTATTCTATTACCATCTTCAGGAGCTGTTGAGACCAGGTGGGGCGGTGCTCCCTGCCTCCCCCCTCTGGACTATCTCCTGTTAATGGGCACAACAATGCCTTATCGCCTGACCCATCGATAAGTCGCTCCTGGACTATCTCCTGTTAATGGCCCATCAAGGAACTGCCTCACGACTCCCCATCCCATTGTGAGATGCTCCGCCCGGGGGGAAGGAGCCAAGCAGTCTATGCCAAATAAAAACTGAAATCTCGAACACCCTAGCAGCCTTCTTCCACTGGATTCCCAGAGGAGCTTTTTCCCCCCACTGGAGTTCCAGAGGACAAGAGCTACCTACCTACCACTGGACCTTCGGAGGAAGACCAGACTCTTTTACCTGATTGCTGCTTCCACAGAACTACATCCGTCGCTTCAGGAGGACTGCAGCCATCATCTTATCGGACTGCCACTGCCACCCTAACAGGGTGTCAGGTTGTATTTCTGACTCTGTCAGTGTAAACCCGTGGGTTGTTTGGTTTTTTTCCCTGCCTTGTGTTATATATATATATATATATATATATATTAGTAAATAACTGTTATTCCTATTCCCCATATCTTTGCCTGAAGGCCCGTTAATTTCAAAATTATAATAATTTGGAGGGAAGGGGGTTGCACTTTCCATTTCAAGGGAGGCTCCTGCCTTCCTCCACAGACACCTGTCTTTCAAACCAAGACAAGATCACAAGGAAAGCAGCTAGAGCAGAGTGGGACAGAGAATCTGGAGTGCTCTAGAGAAACAGAGGGAACTGTGTTCTTATAGATCACTTTGCTTTTTTATTTTTATTGAAAAGCATAACATGAAGAACCAGTAGTCTGTACTGTGTAACCTACCTATACATTCCACCTGGGGATCTACCTCACACTTAATGGGACTTGAAGCCCAATTTGATTTGCTCTTGTAGAAAGTCGATTGCTTACAGGAAGCAATTAGCTTTGGCTTGTTTTTTTTTTTTTTTTTCAATGCAACTATCATCGTCGTCATAGAATGGTTTGGGTTGGAAGGAACCTCAAAGACCATCCAGTTCCAACGCGCCTGCCATGGCAGGGGCACCTCACACTAGACCAGGTTGCTCAAGGCTGCATCCAGCCTGGCCTTGAACACTGCCAGGGCTGAGGCATCCATAGCTTCCTTAGGCAACCTGTTCCAGTGTCTCCCCACCCTCGGGGTCAAGAACTTCTTTCTTATATCTAGATTAACCCTGCCCTCTCTCAGCCTCCGACTATTACCTCTCCTCCTATCGCTACATGCACTTGTAAAAAGTCCCTCACCTACTCTTTATTCTTTTAAAACTATACTGGTGTAACTGGGAAGGAGAGTGGGGGATGTATTGATGGAAGTCCTGCATAGCAGCAGCCAGTCTGTGCCTTTGTCCAGTGGTCGTAGCCTGTTACTTTCACAGTGCAAAATACATTGAATCTTGCTTCCACTGTTTTCATAGCTTAACCTTGGAAGAAGCAACGATGTCTGGCTTTGGGAGGAAAAAAATGTAGCTGGTGTGTATTTGTTCATGAAAGGACACTTTTGTTGTCTAGAATTAATAGGATGCAGAGCCAAGTGGATATTAAAGTTGATTGCATACAGCTCTGTGATTTGGATTTTGAAGCTATAGACAATTGTACGAATTGTGTCAAAGGCAACTTAATCATCCCAGCTTTATTTGTGTGTATACTGAATCATAACTGGAGGTCAGTTATCTTATGTCGGAGATGAGATTTAAATGAGTTCAGCCTGTGCTCACACAGTGAAGTTTCCTCCACCTCTGGGACCACAAAACTATCTCTATCTCTTTTCAGCTTTGCATGTACAGTGGTTCTGCATTTTGCAAGTACAGTGTGATGAATAAGTTTTGGCTAGAAAATGTGAAAGTTAAGTTAAAAGTGTGGCATGAAGGGCATATCAAACTTCATTACCTTACTGATAGAATTACAAATCTGGTGAATGAAGGGAATGCAGTAAACATAATATATTTGGACTTGAGTAAACCATTTGATATTCTGTATCATGAAATTTTACTTGAAAAATTGATTCAAATTTACTGTGATGGAGGTGTTGCCATATGATCTAAGAGTTGGCAGGCCAATTGTAAACAAAGATTAATGCTAAATGGATGACGCTGGAGCTTTGGGAAAAGCCTAACTAGGGAATAATGCTATATGTGTTCTAATGTTTAATATCTTTGTTAGTAGCACAGAATATGAAGAATATAAACTAAATTCTGTGGCGGTACTGAGCTGTGATAGCTCTGGTACAGAGGGCAATAGTTAAATAACACAAAAAATCATTGAGAGTTATTAGAAATGTGGATGAAAAATAGGAAGAGGAGATGGATGTTGAAAAGCATAATCTGAATTGTGGCTGAAAGGAAGAATAATGTGTAACAGAAAATTCAGAACAAGTTCACAGTGAAACTTAGGAAATAAATTGTTCCTCTTCTAATTAACTCGAATTAATTGAAAATAGAAAAAGCTTTTCTTTTAGCCTTCTCTGTGTTAAGCACAAACAGTCAATTCTCTTAATATCCTCCCCCCCCCCCCCCCCAAAAAATAAAATAAAAACACACACAACCACCCCATCTCAAAACCCCAAATAAAAGACCGAACCAAAGCAACTTTCTCTTCCTCACTTGACCAGTGCTTGAATTGAAATGTGCTCATTGCACATACTAAATCGCTAAATGCAGAAATTGATGGCTACCTGGAAGCTTAAGTGTACATTCCCCTTGGGGCTGGTGCTGAAAGTGAGCCTTTTATTTAGGATGTGAATCTTTGCTGAATGTTTGGCTTTTGTTGAATTCATGGCCATTTCATCACATGTCACATTCCATTCAGGTAGTGAAATGCTTTAAAAAACCCACCCCAAAACAACCCCCAAAACCCTACAAAACCAAAACTTTTTTAAAAAAGAAGCTTTAAAGAAACTAAGTCACTACCTCCTTAATACTACTGCTGATGCTACCTTGTAGTATTACTGATAAAATATATATGTATATCCAGATCTCCAACAATTTTATTTTCTTCAAGAAATATCAGAAGCATCTTGACATTTCTCTTGAGAAAATAGAAAAAGACTCTTTTCAAAAATGCACTTTTCTATTTTCTCTTCTGTTATTAATGAGCTCAGTAGTTACTGATACTCCTGTAGGAGAAAGGCTGCACTTGAATGTTATGCATTTCAGTCCTACAACTGTTAGGAGTGCAGATCTTTTCCAGGAAAATGATCCCATTCTCAATTGTGCTCCCATGTGTCAGGAAAGTGCTAGTCAGCACCACTGAAATACACTGCCTGGCAGAGGTGTAGTTATACTCTCCAAAGTTTGCCTAAGAGCTCTTACAAGATTTATCACTTAGTAGACTACTGTTTGGAAGAGCCCTATCCATGAAAGTGTGACTTCAAAGACTGAAATGCTATTTGTAAAACTTAGTTTTTAAATCCCCTAAACCAAATTGTCACTATGAAGCCTGTCAGTGAAAAAAGAAACATAGAAACTGTTATTAAAACCAAACAGCCCACCCCCACACCAATTAAAAAACCCCTCAACACACAGTCAGCCTTCTAATCTCATTATTAATATGTATTTTGATGTTCCCATTTAATAGAGACCTTTCCTTTCAATACAAGGACTCTGTGGTGGTCCACCCCTAAATCACTGCCTGGCCCTAGCATTGGCCAGTGATGAAATGTCTCCTCTCCAGAAGATTTTTGTTTGTTGTTTGAGAAAATTGTATTGTGGAGCTGAAACAGCAGTGGCTACTGCAGAAAGTCCCCAGGGCTCTGTGTTTGGGACCTTGGAGTGCTGTTCCCAAGGACAGATGAGCGAGTTTGTCAGCCTGGCCCTGTGGCACCCAGGAGTACGAACCATGAAGAGAAGTTTCAGCCAGCATAGACATAGTAGGCCGCTGTGTAGTTAACGATGAGGAGTAAAAGCAGGACTACTGTTCACTTGAAATTTTTTTTTAATATTGTGGTTGAACAACACTGATAAATACACAGTCTGTAGGAAATGGAGGTAATAACAAAAACAACAAGGAAAAAGCCACCCATGCCTCTTTTAACATGCAATTAAATTTTTACTTTCTCTATCTGAATAAATGCATGTTGGGATTAATGCTTTTTCTATGAAAAATGTTTGACAAAGTGGATATGCATAAAATGCAGTACATGAAGTCTTCTTCTGACAGTGTACATGTAATCAAATCAAAGAAAATGGCAAGGTCACTGTGTATTAATTCTCTTTGTATTTTATGAAGTTGACCTTTCCCTCTGTTGTATCCTAATTAGTATATGCAGACCTGCTAAGTTGTGGCTATAGATTCCAGGAACACATAACCTTACCTCTGAGGTTTTGAAGGTCTTTGATCACCCTGTAGATTAGAATTTCTATTCACATCCCTTCTGAGCTATGGACAAAGTGAGCTTGGCACTTCTCCCACTTACAGTTTGGTAATTTTTAATATATCAGTAAAAAAGGGGAGGAATCATTAAGAAGTAAAATAACAGATTGGTTATAAATGTGAGGGTTTGCTATAGTCTTATACTTTCTGCTCACCTAATGGAGTGGCATCTTTGATATCAGCGAGTTGTGTGCCCAATAAAAGTTCTCAGTAGCGTGGTATACATGACATCAACAAGATTAAAAGAATAACTAGGATTTGATGAAAGTAATTTAATAACTTTAACATTTACTATTAACTTCCATCTATATATTTATTATTGACTATCATTCTATATTACACATGGAATTTCAACATCTACAGAGAAGTTATTTTCAGGTAAATTATGTGGGAAATTTCTACAAATGTGTTAACTAAAGATTTATAACTTGGGCTGGTATTTCGCTGTACCTTACTGGTGTGCAAAGAGCATTTCTATTCTGTGATAATGTGAGCCCATGTTTCTGGGACTGTAGGATGTGTATCATACTTGCATAACATAGGAGTGTGTTTTTGAGGAGTTCAGATTTAGTAAACAATATGGGTCATTACCTTCTGTGACTTCTGAATGGAAGCTCTTAGAGATTTGTGGCAGCTATGAGAGCAGAATATTGAGTAACAGCAGTAGTATCACTGTACTGTAAACAGTCTTAAAATACAGTGTGGCTCAGTTGTGTGGGATTTATAAAGGATATGGGCAAGTTGCTATGTTCAGTAAAGGAGCTATAAGGCTGATTTGACATCTGTTCCTCTTGTTCCAAGAAATTAAAAAAAGGTTCACTTAGTTCAGAAAAGTCTGATAATCTTTCTGTAATGACTTTGAAACAATATTTCTGGTAGTGAGGAGCTCCGTACCCTTGTAGAAAAAGCCTTTACAAACTGAAAACCTGAAGTTAGAGGAAAAATTTAGGCTGGAATAAAAGATGTTTTCTGAAATAATAGGAGTGATAAACGGTTGGATCAGTGAAACAGAGCATGTGGTGAATCCTAGAAGCTCTAGACTTGATGTGAGAGTCATCTGATAACATTTCATAGCAATATGATGCAGCAGCTCAAACTAGATGACTATAATGATATCCTTCTGGCCTTAAAAAAAATGAATCTTTATATTTGTAGTCATTTCTAGCTAGTGAAATGAAGATGTCAGTTTTTTTAAGTGGGAAGTATCATTATTATTATTATTGTTTGTTTTAGATTATTATTGTCTCTATTAGATTTTACCAAATGATCAGTGACAGCTGCATATTGACATGGTGGTAAACTTAATGTAGCTTATTTTGGGTTATATAAATATTATATTTTTCAAGTTCAGAATTCCTGTTGTGGAGCCTGAAAGGGAATACTGTGATCTCCTTAATCTTGCCAGCCATTTCCTCTGACCACCTGCATATAACAGCCGGAGACTCATGCCCCCCACCCAAGTGCAATTTAAAAAAATTTTTTGGTCAGGTATCTGATATTTTAAAGACTGAGAACAACGGCATGTACCCTTTCCTCAGATCTGCTCAAATATTTGACAGTTACTGCAGCTAAAATTTGCACCTTTGGTTGCAAAAGAGGCGAGCAGAACATTGAACTGTTGTTGCTTTGGAGACCGCAGGAAGCAAGGACATGATTGTGCCACCTCTGTGCTGATAAACAGCCCTGTCTAGCCCTTGGGTTGCACGTGGTGGTCCAGGGTAACTGCTTCTGCCTAGAGTATTCCTCTGGGGACTTTTGCAAGCTGCAGTGAGCTGGGAATTTCTCCAGAGGCTTTTAGTGCATCTGCCCTTAAGATTGTCACTTCCAGACTTTGTGTGGAAAAAAACTCATTTTAAAAACGTGTGGATGACCGCCTGCCTGAATACCAGCTGCTTTTTATGGTGGCTGTAGTTGAACTCCTAAAGCTACAAGTTTGTGAAAGAGGTCAAGTTCTGGAAATTTTGCTCTAAATTTTTATTTGCACAGGTATGCATTTATGGATTTTACTGCTTTTGCTTTGATAGCTAGATGACTTCTGCTCTGCTATAGGCAGTGGCGTGTTGCAGCTGAAATTACTCAGAGTCAAGAAGCAGTGATTTCACAAGGTTTTTTTACATCCTTATTTCACTCTTTTTTTGGTTTAAAATATGCTGGTGTGCCCAGTAGCAGAAGGATAATGACTTTGAAGGTGGAGAATATAAAAAAAAAAAACCAACAAAAAACCCCACAAAACAAACAAACAAACAAAAAAAAACCAAACAAAAAAACCCCCAACCCCCAAAAAACTTTATAATAAATATTTTAATGCAGTAATTTTACATAGATAATTTATAAGTATTATTAAATATTTATCATGGTACATAATCATAAAAAGCTTATTTTAAAATATATTTAAAATATTATTAATGCAACACTTATTCCAAATATTGCAAAATTGTGAGCACTGAAATGAAAGATTTTCCAAGCCAAATTAGTTTAATCTGGTTTTCAAAGTATTTCTTGTAAGTTCATTCTAATTTATTCTTTTTCCACTCCTGTTCATTGTAGGCTGCTTAACACTGCAGTTGTCTTATAATTGTTGCTGTCACTTTCATATCATTTCCCTGAACTAGAAAAAGAACTTGCACTGCTAATTTGTAGCCAACTGTCCACAGACTCTTGAGGGGCCCCAGGTGACTGCTCAGCCTTTCAGAAAAGGTGCTGAAATAGGCCAGTGATGTTTGCAGTGCTGCCATTTGTGAAATTACCATTGTCCTGTCCCTCCAATGGAAAAACTTCTTGCAAAGATGGAAGAGCACTAACTAGGATTAATGTGATCAAGACTTTAAAATGAAAGATTTTATGAATAAACCTTCTAAATATTGATATGAGACAGATTGCTTCTGGAATGAGGCCCCACACAGGTGTGAGTAACTGTGTTTTATTGCACAGTATCTGGAACCTGCATGAACCCCTGTGCCCTTTTGGGCATCACCTATACAGCCTTCATGCCTCCCTGGGTAGGAGCCATCATTCAGCCTGTCTCTACGTACCTGCTGCTCCTCCAGGTAGTGCTTTTTCATACAGTTGCATGCGTAACCCTGTGGGTAAGTATCACCTGTAAGCAATAGAGCTATAAAGCCTGGCTAGCTTTTCAGCCTGTTGTTGATGTCTCTGACAAATGAAGCTCCTGAAAGACAAAGGCTGTTTTCTTTCTGCTTGCCATCTTTTCCTTTTTGAAGTAGCATTGAAGTAAGTACAGGGATATCATCGGTTGTTTGTGATATGAATCAGGCTGACCCCTGATGAGCAACACATGACTTAACTGAGTGCCCTTGAGATGCTATTTCAATAAGGAAAGCCAAATGTACATACAGATCACATTACTCAGAGAATTTGGCTTTCCTGAACTTTGAGTGTGGAGCAATTCAGGCTTCTGAAACAAATGAAGAAGTATTAAAAAAAATAAAGTATTTTGAACTCCTTGAAACAAGGGCGATATGTGCTTAAGGTTAAAAGGGTGGCTGGAGATAAGAATTATCTGCCAGGACTCGAGCTACATCTGTTAGAGTATGAATTTTTGTACTGCTTGGAAAGTGTGCAAGATGTACAAAATAGATGTAGGGAAGCGTAAGATGTTAATGTTATGGAAAAAACCTGAAATTTTATATTGTTGAATCTAAAACACTTTTTCATTATCTGTTTACAGCACAAGACATGCTTCTTATAGCATCCACTTAGAGGATTAAATTAACTTCTTGGCATTTTTTTGAATTAGGGAGTATATAAAGGCCATTTAATAGGAATGCTTCAATTGACGAGCAGAAACTGAAGACAACAAGATTACATATAGCCCGTTCTTTAGATCCTGGTAGGATTGTGCATCTTTTTGATGTTAAAAACAGGCTCTGTAGTTGTTTGTTGCTGCAGTGTATTTTTTCACTTATTTGAAACAACATGAAGTTCCCACTATTCTGTCCTTTAAATTAACTGTGGGTAATGGAGGTTTTATGGTGCAAGTACAGATTACAAAATAGGTTATGGACATATTTTTCCAAGATGGTTAGGACTAAGACAAGCTTTCTTGGTTTCCTGTGCCGTATAAAATGAGTATTACTTTTGCCAGTGTGTAGTTCTTCTTCGGCATTGGAGTTCATTAGTTCCTGTTTGTGGGTGTACCATTCCTTTCCGCCATTTGCCCCAATGTTGCTGAGTGTTGCTGGAGCAAGTCTTAAAAGAGAGGAAAGCTAATGTAAAGAGAAATCACTTTCCATTTGTGCAAATAATTTGCAGTGGCAAGTTTGTAAAATTGAATAAAGTAGCAAAACAGGATGATAGATGCTAGGAGATGGAATCACCAACTGGAAAACAAAAAAGTTATTGCAGCAGATGAGCAGGTCAGTACAAAGGAACTGGTGACGTAGCAGTGCTCAATTGGGTGCAAATGAAAAACACCCAGACAATCAGAAAACACAAATAGAAAACCTGGGAAGGAAGTAACTTCTGGTGCCTCATAATATGCTGTTTGATTTCACTGAGACAGGTAAAGATGTTCACCATGTTTTCTGAAAAATATTAATTTAAATGTAGCACAGAAAGATTTTTTTTTTTTTTAAAGGGACACAGTCATACTTATTTGCAGTTACTAGAGTTTGAAAGATTTTCATTGTTCTTCATTTCTTCAGAACATATTTTATCTTCCCATGTTCCTGACATGCATTCGTGCCTGTGCTCTCTGGTGTATCTATAAAGTTCTTGTTAATAAGTGTGTTCATCCCTGTCATGTGTTCTACTGTTATCTACCTGGGTTTAGATGGATGTATTAAAGATACGTGTGAAGATAACAGAAACTAATTCTGCAGCCTGGATGCAGAAGCCTTCAGTCAGAGCACTGATATACACATGCCCGCATACTGACGTGCAGCGTGCTGGCCAAGAAGTCTGTATGACAACCTTCACCTCGTCTTTGTAATACCCTCAAAGGGCTTGGGGCTCAAAATTTCACGTGCTACGTGCAGTGACTTCCAGTGATCTTGGGGCACTCTGGATCAGACTTCAAATTAATCTTGCAGTCCCTACACCCTTTAGGCTTAATTATAGCTGACAAAGCGACTTATTTACCTCTTTGAGCTGAGTTGCTGTTTCTGTTTGAGCAGTCTGAGAGCAGTGACAGACTCCTGGCTACACAACCAACCACCTGCAACACATGTGTGCTGAGAAAAGCATTTGATGGTGACCTGCCTATTAGCTGGTGAGGACATACCTGTGTTTGACTTCTCTTTGGATGCTGGCCAAACACCAAATATGCTAATGTGTGTCCTTCTGTTTGTAGACCGTCAAAACCAGGAAGGAGTTCCCTCTGTGTGCTTTTGTGAATAATCATCGTTTTTGGGGAAACGGACAGAGGGATGGGTAGATGCATATAGTTCAGTTGTTATTTTGATCTGGTATGACAGTTTTTTTGTTTGGTTGTTTTTTTCCAAGGCATTTTGTTTTCTTAGCATTATGTGGCTGCCAAGAAACATTTCCTGCTGCAATATGCTTTATGTGTGTTTCCACACAGAATATACATGCATTTGTGTATGCAGTAGTAACTTCTAAAACTGTTGTTGCCACTCAGGAAAGAGATCTTGCATCTATTGTATTTCTTGGAAAACACTGGTTGAATGCTTTCTGGCAGTAAGAAAAGACAAATCTTACAGATTCTTAGGAAGGGAATGGAGAACAAAACGACCTAATTTTTTAAGTGTGCTTCTGCATCTCAAATTCTGTGTGCAGATCTGATGATCCTGTCTCTCAAAGGTCGCAGTAAATCTGATAAAATCTAAAAGGACAAGAAAAATGGTTAAAGGTGTGGAGCTGCCTGTAAGGGAGGAGAAACACAGTAGGTTAGGATAGTTGCATGAAAAGATATGGTTATATTATAATAGTAGTGTATAAAAATATGGATGGTAAAGAAATATGAGTAGGGAATGGGAATTATCTGCGTTTTCTAACATGGGACCTAAGGGGTGTCCAACAAAAATTGGAGATTTAAAATGAACAAAAGTACTTTTCCATGGAAAGCACAAGTAAATTGCAGAGCTCATCACACACAGTATTAACGAAGTCAAATTATAAAGGATGTAAAATTCATCAATTTTTATCAAGAATAATTCTTTTATAGGCTACTAAAAAGTGGGTTGGAAGCCAGCTCTAACTGAGGGTAATTCTGTTAAACTGCTGGAACCGCTGTCAGTAGACAGACAGGAGGATCTAACAATACATGCTGTGCTTTGTAGAGCTTTTCTGTAACTATCAGCAGCTGTGCATTGTTTATTTACAAACAAAAAAAAGAAAAAGAGGAGGATAATATTGGGCTAGGTGGCTTCTTATTCCCTTTCAGTATAGTAATTCTGTGTTCACTGGGTGTGGCTCTTGTGTGGTGCATGGCTTTTAGTCTTTAGTCATCATAAAACCAAAGGAGTGGGTATTATTTTGTTTTTCTACTTTAAAAAATAGTTTAAAAGTGGCGCCACTTAGACGTCACTTTCTAAACTACTGTCCAATACCTACAGTTTTTCTTTTAAATCTTTGCTGTAGAGTTTCAAGCTAGGAGAGCAGCTTCCTATGATGTGAATTGACTTTTTTTTGTACCTCTGCTCAGAAACAGAGTTTTCAAAGCAATGGCAGGATACCTCATACACAGAAACGCAACTGTCAACACTACGAAAAGTATTTACTGGATAGTCTTAATTTTCTACCTAGTGATACCAGCAAAGTACTATACACGAGTCGTATTTACTATGAGTGGCATACTAGGTCTGCTTCCTTATTTCTACATTATAGCCATATATTTTAAACATCGTATCTAAAATTAGGTACTGTTAGGTGTTACTACTGTTTCAAGAAAGCATCTTGCGATACTTTTTCCTGTTTTAACCAAAATTGAATGCAATCAATTGAATTTCAATATTTCCTTTAGGTTTAAGTTGTTCTAAATGTTTTCCTGAATAGTTACATAATTTCTAGAACTAGTATTTTCATTCAGGTTCTTCTATAATAAGAAAGTACTTTAAACTCAAATATCTAATGTTAACTGAAGTGGTCCAAATTCTTAAGCCATAAAGAACTGGATACATTCATTAGCCCTTTTTTCTTTTGCTGTTCTGTTTAAATCTGGGACTTGTCCGTTTTGATGAAGCCAAGTTTTGAACTGTGACCAAATATTTCAGTCATGGCAAGCCGAGGGAGGAAGGCAGGCAGCAAAGGTGGGGAAGGATGTTTTAATTTGTTTTCCATTCTTTACAAAAAGCCCAGACAACAAAACCTCAGGCCGTCATTTACCTCTGTAGAGATAAAAGGTAAAAGAAGACTTGAAGTATAATGAGTCCTTCCTAACTCAAACACCATGATTTTCTCAGTGGTTTCAGGAGCGTTTGAATTTCATATTTAGTGTTCTCAAGTTATGAAGTAGGGGCTTCTACTGACCACAAGAAGCTGAAGGAGTCAGCAATAGTTACTTAGCCGTACTCATAAGAAACTAAGTCATAATAGAAGCTGTAGTTTACTGATGAATATAATGTCCAATGTATTTTCTAAATTTCTCTTAAACCGTAGGTCTGCCCCAAACAAAGACTGTAAAGCCTCTTGTCCCCTTGGCTACTTGCTGTACGTGCATTAAAGGACTACTTGATATTTCTTCTATGTCAAAAAGGGAGTAGCAGGGTTCTTTGGAGTTAGTTTAGGTTTTTTGTCTGTAATTGTTGACAGTGCCGCTCCTGGATGTTCATAGCTGGATTGTGGCTGATTGCACAGCCCACAAATAGTCAGTGAATTACTAAGGGTCACAGAAAAGCATTATGCAAGTCAGTTGACTTTAAAATGTACATGTGTACACACACACGTATGTATAAAAAACTAATATAAAGTCCTGGATTTATTCCAGTCCAATGTCTCTTATTCCAGGTCTGACAAGTGGGCCTGTCTCAACTGCTGTAAGATCAATTAGGTCGGAATTTCTATTCTGTGTTCTCAGAGGTTCTGAAATGGAGGAGGGCATTATGACAGTCCAACAAAGAAAATGTGAACAGAAGAGTGGTTTTTTCAGGGGTAAGCGAATACTTCTGTGCAAGATATAATTGGTAGATCAAACAGAGCTAAATCAGTACTGCAAAATCTGAGGTGCTCCTCTTCAAAGGCAAGAACTCTTGATGCTGCAGAAAGCCTGTATTTCCATTATTTGCTTGTTGTTTTATCTGATGGTCTATGTGAGCCCAATGATTTTTAACTGGTGGTTGTTGAGGCATTAAAATGAAAACTCTGACCATGATTCTGCTCTTTGGTTCATAAAAACAACTTTGATTTTTTGTTTTTAATCTCATCGAAGTTCATTCTTAAAAGTGCAGTTTTAAGTAGTTAGTGTTCTTCAGTAATGTGTTGGGGTAAAATACTTAGTTATGTGACATGCATATATCTCCACACACTTTACTGGACTGCAGCAAATATTCTGAATAGAAAATTTGGTACAGTCATGATCCAAGTGAAATATAAGATCAAACTTCCTCTAAAACCATTAGCAGCAATGTAAAAATTCATGACGGTATAATCATTCACCATGTTAAAAGGTTTATCTGTATGTCCTGAAATTGTGTTTCCATTTAAAGTGTCTTATGAGGGTAAAAGAAATGAGTCATAAGGATTCCAATGCTGACAATAAGCGGTACATGGTAATTTCTTGCATCTCAGCCATGAGAAGGAACCCTCATTTCCCATGTTAAGTAGTATATCCTGACATGCGTAAAGAGAGATTTCTGTTGGGGGGAATAATGTACTTTTCCATCTCAGCTGAATAGTGGGGTGAGAGCCTTGTTGAAAAGTTCTGTACAGAAGTTTGTACAGAATTGTGAAATATTTCTGAGGCATTTTTAGCCCATGCATTCAGCCAATGAATTCCAGAGTAAGGGTAATGGCAAACTAGATCTGATTCAATACTGAATCATTCTTTTTTTTGTGATATTTTCCCAGGAATTTTATGTAGGCTTCTAGGGTGGATTCTGTGTGTCTGTTGGATCTTGAATTCCATCATGTTTTGCAAGATTTGTTGATGGAGGAAACTAATGCAGTATAACTGCTGCATTGACTCTGCGTCAGAAACATGTGAGACTTAACCAGAATGTCAGACCTCCTGCCCTACTCTGCATTTGTGAGATATGTGCCACTTATGAGCTTGCCTGCACTGCTCAGTGCACTGTAGCACAGAAAAACCCTAGTGACTTCAAAATGACCTAGCTCATATACTAAAAACTGATGCAGCTGTAAGCTACACAGTGTAGACAAAAAGTGAAGTCCTTTTACAGGTTTTTGTCAGTTCTGCTTTTCATGTCTTTCTAGAGATGGCAAGATTTGGCACTATTAAAGCTTTTAAAAAGTAGATTATCTGTATAATCAGCTTACTATTCTTTCGGTTTTGTTTGTCATCTTTTCCAGGAACTGGAATGAATTGTTTTGCTGCAACATCGCAAATGCAATTTCCTTAGAACAGGACTGCTGCAATGCCTTTCAGGTCTTACAGGAGACTGTGTGGCTTTTGCTGAAGCCACAACACAATTTTCCAAAGCAATACCCAATTAAACACCTAGTTACAAAACAATGTGAACTTCACCGAAGGGAGAAACATTGGCTCTAAGGTATAGATATTTTTTCAGAATGTTCAGACAATACTGTTGTAGGTTAATGGTCTATTTTGCTCTGGCAAATGCTCTAAGAAGCCAGCAGTGAATCTCGGCAGTTCTGCAGAAAGGAAGAATGGAGGTGAGAAGCCATCGTAATTAGGGAGCTGTCTATGAAAGTATGTGAAGCATGAATGATCAGCACAGAAAAAAATCTAATGCTGAGATCCCCACAATTCTATACTAAAAATAGTGTTTAATATTCTCATCTCTAATCTGGAACTGGGAAGAACAATTATGTATGGGTGACACACATTCAGACTAGAAAAGGCGGTAACTTTAGTGACTCCTAAGAAGAGTAGGTGAGTGGGTAGCATAATGGTGGGTGGAACTCACTGCCAAGACTTGTGAAGTTGTCCTCATGTAAAAATAATGAATTTCACAGGTGTATTGCAGTTTATGGAAAAAAAGGGCCCATAGGTCAATATAAGCATGGTAGGAATGTCATGGTTTTCCTCTTTCCTTTCTGGTAACTGTGTTTTGTGAAGATATATGCAACACAGTCTTAAGTATTCAGAGGGAAGTGAAAGCTGCTTAAAGATGTGGAAGAGAGCAGAATCTCGGAGCTGTTATGCAAAAAAAGAAGATTCATAATTCAAGGAGGTATAATGGTGATGGAAAGAGAAAGCAAGTGGAATTTTGTTGTTTTAACTCCATAGGAGACAGAATCAAGGCTTAAAAGCAGCAAGAATTTTCTGAACTCATGAAGTTAACATTGAATGCTTAGGATCTTAGTAGGATTTTTTTATTTTTTATTTTTTTTAAGGCTTAGACTCTATATGGATAATTAGCAAATGCACAACTATATTTGATAGGATTAAGAAATTATAAAGAATTTAAATCCTCATGTGTCAACACAAAAGCCAATGAATATGACAATATTCTGAAGAATATTCTCTTGTGGTTTCATATAGGTCTACAGTAAGATTTTTGCAAGCTGTAGTGAGACTCATGGGATTGGTGACAGATATGGAAAAGACAGTGGCCTACACAAACCTAGCTAGCTAATATGATAGATTAAATATTGTACTTATCTTCAGTGAAGGTGTTGCTTACACAAGGAGTGCAAAATTGAACCCTTACAGAGTAACAATTAGAGAATAATGAAAGTCCACAGAAGTTTTGCTTCAAAAGAAACTTAATTCTTAACCTATCCTTCAGTAGAATTGTGACATCTGACTGTGAAAACGTATTGTATCTTTCTCTGTAATAGAAGAAAGCAGATCCTAGATCGCACAAGAAATACATGGACAGTTATTTACATTAAAAAGATTTTATAGGACTTAAGATTTCTGGTCGCTTGCTTTTTACAGTATCTGCACTGTTTTGCTTTTAGTAGCTAAAAATAATATTACGTGTGATTTTGCTGTGCGGGGCCTGAAATGTCATGACAAGTGTGGATTTCTCTTCATGCTGTATTAACCACTCAAACAGAATGCAATTGCATGCTTCATAGAAGTACTCCAGGAAAAAACAAAGAAAATAAATAGAAATGACTACATGAAGGAAATTAGACATTGCTATCATTTGTGTCTATAAATTATCCATGTGACTTCTTTCTTTCTATATACATAGATCAGAAAGAAAGTTTCCCAGCTAAATTCAATTGACCCTGTAGGTAACAAAACTTTAGTCTGTCCTGATTTATGTAAGTGGCTTAAAGCGCTCTGCTTATTGTGGCACTTACTGCACTCTAAACGAACATTGGTGTTCTTGGTGAAGTAGAAAGCCTTTCATTTTTGGATAGGGTTTCTGAACAAAGGAGTGTGGGAATTGTGTTTGACAGATTCAGTCACCGTTTTAGCTGGCATGTACCCAAAGTGTAGAAGGGAGCCAGGCAATGCTTTATGCTGGAGGCTTTGTATAACTTGCCCTTGAGATCTCAGACTCTTCATAGCGAAGAACTGAAGCAAGAGGCTGCCAGCTGATGCTCACCCCCAACTGAGCTTATAGAGGCCAATGAGTTGCCAAAATTTTTTGTTTTGCAGACCCTTGAGAAAAGTGACTGTCTTGTGGGCTCAAGTAGCACGTGGGCTGTATGAAGTGTTAGGTGTGGGGACTGGTTACTTAACTGCAGCTGAGACACACAGAATCTCCTGGCTGCTCAGGGGTGATGTCACGTGTGGGTCCGTAACCAGAGGGCTCAAGCCAAGTCCTGCTTGAGACATGAAGTGGCGAGGGAGGAATGGGAAAGCTTGGTGGTGGTAGTAAAGGGATCAAAATTCTTCTGGCCTGGTGAACTCACCTGGCGACTTGGCAAGGATTGTCAGAGCCTGTGATGGCCCCTGGCTGACGCACCCTGTCTGTGGCACCCTAGAGAGACAGTCAACCCGAACATCAGCCCACAAGGAATAGTATAAAGTGCTCTGTGAGAAGCACACCTATTCTGGGATTTATAGTAGTTTAGTGTACTGTACAGGCATGTTAAAAATTGGCCCGTAAGGAATTTACCTCTTACTGCATCAGCAGATGCTATATGCATATGTTAGATAGAAAAAACACTGTATGTGCACTTGTGAGTTAGCATTGTCCCAAATACACCTATGAGAAAGCGTGTAGGTGAGTGTGATAGAGGTGTTTAGCAATACTGATCTGCTCTGGAAAGATGGGTAGTGTGTTGTGGATGTATCCATACACAGTCATCACTGCAAATCAACATCATGTTTGCATGAACTCTTTTCCTTGAGGGCTTGAGATAGAATATGAGCCACTGAACTGTTGTTACTCCTTTTTTGTTTGTGCTGCCCAGTGGTGATCCATGGGAGTGGACTGTTGGGACCTACAGGTACCAAAGGGATTTCAGCTGTAGTATAAGACTAATCAGCTGAGAGTACAAGTTCTAGCTGGTTGGGTCCATGTCCATCTGGTTTCCAGTTTCAGAAAGAAAAAAGTTAAGCATTTATGTTTTCCTTTGCAGGTGTTTAGGTTGTAAAATAAAAAATAAAGAAAAAAGACATTACCTGGACTGAAACTTCAAGATTAGATTTAAAATAAAAAAATTGCTTAATCTTAGTTTAAAAAGAACTTGGTTTCACATGTTGTTAATATGAAACTTCTTGTGGTTGATCTCGTGATTTGTAGAGCTTTATATTTAAATGACTTCAACAAGGATCAGTGAGCAAGAAACTTACCACTTCAAGATGCTTATTCTTTTTGGATCATATTTGTTTTCCAGTTCATTAGCACATTGTGGGACACAACGAAACCATTTAGCTGCTTACCTCATACAGGGCTGTCTGTGCACCCCAGGTGCCCGTTTTCACTAGAAGGCTGTGTTGCGTCCTGGGTCTTGGTGTGGTTCAGCTAGTTGGACTCTGAGCATCTTTTCCGGAATGTTAAAAAGGGTATATTCACACAACATGAAAGTTGTCTTCCAGTTAATGAAAAACAGAGACAAGGCTAGCTGAGAGCTTTGATAGAAAACACTGCCTTTCTTTTTGTTATACATTTCTATATGTTCTAAAAGCAGTCTATGAATTGAATGTTACCTGTATGAATAGCTCATCAGTTGTTCATGTATCTGGAGTATTATTCTAATATTATGTTAATAAGTCTTCTTCATTCACAGTGCATCTTTTCAGGGAAAAGATTGATATAATGCAAGTTGCATGTGATCTTCTGTGTCACAAGTGACCTGGTTGGTCAGTTTGAAATCTTCAGACTTGTTGAACATATTTTTTTTTTTCTGAGAGCCTAATTCAGCTGCTACCAACTTCCCACTCTGCTGCCAATCTGAGCATAAAAAAAAATCACCAACAGGTGTGGAAAAGTGTTTAATCTAAAGTATGATCTAGTTGTCATTCTCAAAAGGGAGCTAATGAAGACTCTGTATTAGGACTCTACACATCCTTTTATCTAACTTACACGATCTTCCTGTCTTGCAGTCTTTCTGACAGTTTAGCTGGTATATTTGGTCATTGCTCGCAAAAACCTTTTCATCTGGCTTTGGTGCTCAAAGAAGCTTAACTCCTAAGAGTTACCTAAAAAGTTATGTTCAACACAGTTACTCAACAGTATAGTTAATCTGGAAAAAAATGATAGGCACTCCTCCCATTTAGAACCTCTTTTTTTTTTTTTTTTCCCCCACAAAGCACATCACAGCAGTCTCCTGCATGTACAGAAGTCCAAGGAGGTTGGGAAAATCTTAAGTGGGAAAAGAAAATGTTGCATTTCATTACATTGCACAGAAATATCTCCTAGACTGGAATGGACTTGGAGTGGAAGTGGGGTAAAATGGTTATCCCTAATTGTCCAGGTTCCCCGTTAAAAAGTAGGTTTAAATGTACTTGACAATCACTCTCCTGCTGGCAGGGTCTAGTCTTGCTATGCTTTGTTGTAGCCACCAGGCCAAGGAAGAGAGGAAGCAACATGTCATTGCGGTGGATGTTGGCCTTGGTCTCCGGAATGTCCAGGCTGCCTGGTATGTGGCAGCCACCCTGCACTAGGCGAGGGCTGTAAGGAAGGAGCATCTTATATATGCCTCTGTTACACCTAGATGTAATGTGTAAAGCATACTAGAAGGAGCTAAATTTCCCCCAAACTTTAAGCTTGCTTCAGGCCAGGGCTTCATTAACACCCTCCATTGGTCCTGTGGCCAAGGATAATGTATTATGCCTTGGGCTGTACAGCTAAGAAATGCTGTTATCAGTGGGAAAAAATCACTTTTCACTTGTAGAACTAAAAAATGCTTGTCAGTCTAAATATATATATAAAATAAGACTGATCTCCATGGACTTTCAGAGTAATAAATGTGCAAGGTCATTGTCTGCAAAACAGATGGTCTCAAGACGTAGATTTGGACTATATAAAAATATTCTTATCATGTAAAGATGGAGACTCTCTCTGACAAAAAAGGCCCCCTGAGAAATCAGCTGACATGTCTTATCCAGGAGGTAGTTTTCCTTGGTTGCACAAAATAGTTTCAGCCTGGTGAGGGAATAAATTCGATTTGATTTTGAAGAAGTTGCTTATTCAGATGAAACAGGTCCAAAATACAAGTGGTTCCTAGTACTGTATGTATAATAAATACTGTAGAAAATAGTCAAGGTCTCTACAGAACTCACTTTAGGGGATGTGGGAGGGCTTGAGTATGCATGTACTTTCTAAAGTGTGTTTTAGCACAAGTGTGCATTTGCATTGCTGGAGAACTGTCTGTGTATCAAGATTTTAGGAACTTTCTAAGCCAAGACACTAGATAGACCTAGTTAAAAATTCAGTTGTCCTGGTCCTAGCTTTAGAATGAATTTGAGAGAAAAGTGAGCTGTTCCAAAGATTGAAAGGGACAACAATAGTAGAAGACATTTAGAAAGGCTGCTGATGTGCAAGCCTATCTTGGTGATTCAGCTCTGTGACAAGAGTTTGAAACTACCATTTCTGGTATGAGAGAGAGGGAGAGAGTGAGTTTTCTGGCTGTATTAACCAAAGTAAACCCTTAACATACCTAATAAGAGAAAGAAAAAAAAGGTGAAAACCAAAGTGTAGCTCTTTCCTGAAGATAAGGGAGTTCTGTAGTGATGAATGATTTATCTCATGGGGAAAATGCATCTGCTGTGCTATTAAGTTCATATGAAAAATGTTATGTGTGAAGCATTTTATTTTGAAACTTCCTTCAGAATTGGCTTATTTACAATGCGTGATTTCTTTCCATGATTGTGAATGTTATGCAAAGATATACGGCAGCTGAAAATCCACTTTAAAAATTGTTATTCTCTTTTCCTTTTGTCTCTTATTTTTGTCAGATTTTTTAGTGATAATATAAACAGCAATGGAAAGATCCACAAACCACCTGTGATTGTGCAAGGCCCTTGAAGCAAGGGCTGGTTACTATTTATGAAAAAAAGTCGTTTTGTAAAGACCAAACTCAAATTAAGGCAGGAAGCTAAGTTCTTAGTGGTGACTTCAGTCAGCTGATGACCAAAGGGTTCTTCAAAGTTGACTACATTACAAAACCATCATAAAAGATTATAAAAGAGAGGTCTTTCACGACTCATTTCAAGGAAGGAGAGATAAAAGGTAACATATGGGAAAAGACTTATATGTTCCAGGCAAGAAACGGAGAGAAAGAAAGGGCGACAGACAAGTCTTCAGTCTGAATACATCATATAAATTTGGAAGAGCCATCCAGATGAGGCATTAACATGTCCAGGAGACTGGAATTGGAGTGTTAGTATTTTTACACTATTTCTTGTATTAGCAACTACTTCAAAAGCTATGGTATGTATTTTGACTGTTAGAGATCCTTGAATGAAAAAATTACAGTCTAGTGCTCATGAAGTTGGATCTTTGGAAAAGGGTTATTTCAAGTAAATTGGGAAGCTTGAAGAGCTAGCAATAACCATTGAGTCTGCAGAACCAGGCTGCAACGTTTGAGCTCTCAGAAACTGCACCTTCACGATGTGTCTAGAGAGCTAACCTCAGAAGGTAATGCCTTACTTCTGGAGAGACTTGGGAAAATTTAAAAGCCCACAATACCAATCGTGTAGGTGATTAGAAATCAGACGAGTGAGATTCTGGAGGGGAAAGTACCATCAGGCCTAAGTATTGATTCCTCCCAGCCCCGCACCTTACAGTCAAGTTACTTTAGGAAAACAATTCAGTGATTATGATAAAAGAATAAAAGGTATAAAGAATGTGACAATTTAGCCAGTGTATATAGCATATGTTCTGGATGGGACAGTGATTTTATAAGATGATGTACAATAAAAGAAAAAAAATCAGAGCGAGTGTAACAGTCATACAATGATAACCAGGAAAAAAAGCTTAGCCCTGCAGGGAATTTAACATAGTTATTGTCAGTATGTCCAGGCTCTAAAGCTGACATTGTTGTCTATGGTGCCCTGCTGTAACTTGATTTTTAGCGGTCCTAGAATTTGAGTGCTTCTCTCACAGTGAAATTCCCTGGAATTCAGGAAGGCTGTAGCTGCTGTGGCTTTTTAACATTTGGCTTCTGAATTTTTTTTACTTGGCTTATGACTTAAGCATGTGACTATAATACATATTCTGAGAAAATCTGTATGACCCGATAATGAATGCATGCTTAGAGATGTAGTAAAAACCTTTAGCGAGAAGCTGGTGACCTATGGATAAACAAACAAAAATCCTCATTTGTAGTGGTACCTCCTGATTAGAGATTCCCTTTTCTAATAATTCATTTATTATTTTGTAACTGGTAAAAAGATAATTGACATTTGAAAATAAGATCCTCCTCTGACCTACTCTTTCTGTTTCTGTATTTGAGATGATCTTTTCCTTTTCTTAAACTAATCCCTCTGCATGGCCAGGTCGGAATTTGGTGCTAGTTTCTTTGGTATGGGGTCTATCTGGTCAATTTAAGCACTTTCCTTCCATCTATGTTTAACTCTCCACTCAAGCAATGGTTACTGCTGTTACAATGCCCTGTAGAGACAGATTTAGGAAGGTGCGATCTTGGAATTCCTTACTGAGCATTACTTGTCCTGTCACATGTGATAATGTTTCAGTAACTGTTCCTTAGGATCAGTTCGTCTGACCACAGCACACTAGTAGCTCCCTTGGTCTTCTGTAGGATTCATTCAAATCCTGTGGTAGGAGAACTGGTTTTGGTCTGCAACTAAGAAAGTTACCTAGAGGTTTTATATAATGAGATTTTATGAACGCAAACATAATGGTCAGTTAAGCTTTATTAGGTGCTACTTAGGCTATGTTACTAATCAGAAGTGTAGTAATATCTTTATGTATAGATAATGTCATGGGGCTCAAGTTATCCTCTTACCACTGACAGTTTTGTGTTATGCAGTTACTGAAATCAGATGAAGTTGAAGGAATTGTGTAACAGCTAAGAGCAGAGCCTTTCAGTGAAACAGTATCTTTCAGTGGAAGGTGAGGTGTCTAATAGCGGATCCTTTGTATGTGGTTCCTTCTAGATTAGTCTGTTCAGGCTTGCTTACTGGTGAAATATTTGGGGTTTTATATCTCTCTCCTGTTGTGCAGGCCATAGGTTTTTTTTTATAATCTGATTTAATGATTAGTTTCTTTTATATGACTTGATATCTTATTTGACTCAAATGATTCAATAATATCTGTAAGCATTGCAATTAGTTACAGATGTTTGAAAATCTGATGCTTTAACTTAATTTACTAGTGGCATCAATTGTTTTATTAATTAAACGTTTTAATTGTTAGCACAGTATTTTGTCCATAGAAACCTGATTACAAGTAGTATGCTGTGTAATTGTAATGAAGGTAAAGAAGGAAGAAATATAGAGGACAGAAAGCTCCAAGTGAAGGTGATATGGGCTAATTAGAGATGGAAACCATTTAAGGCAGAATAGGAGGCTAGTGGAATAAAACATTAAAACATTTATTTTGTTCAGTGAAGTACTATATAAAGCTGATTATATTTTCTTTCTAGATTTGATACACCTGTTTCCCACTTCTGGGTCACTTTAGCAAGTAATTTTAAGGCTTATATTAAAAAATAAGTAAAATTTTGCTGTGAATGTCTCACTGAAACCTGAATTACACTAACAGATTCCTTCACAGCTGTGACTTGGGTACTTTAAAAACCAATAATTCTGTGAGCTCCAAAAATCCAGTCACTAACTTAACAAAGAAGTGTTTGTATTTAAAAAAAAAAAAAAAAAAAGTAAATAAAAATGCAGTCACTGCAGCACTCCAGTCCTGAGAGACCTCTTGCAGCATCTCTGTGGGATAGTAACCTTGTGACTGCACCCACCCTTGCTGCTTCCCCGTCATGCTGTCCTCTTGCCATTTCTGTGTTTGTGTGTATACACTTGGTGTGGGCCCCTTTCTGTCCTCTTTTGCTGTTTTCAAGGTCTCTCTTTTTCATGTCAGCCTGTGCCCTTGCTCATCAAACTGGTTCCCTGCTTCCTCACTTGATAGTTGACTGTCTTTTCCCTTCCTTGTTTCTCCTAATTTAAAGCTCTATTCACTGGTTTGGCCATCCTGGTGGCAAAGATACTTTTACACCACTGATTAGTTAGGTCCTGTCTCTTCTAGAAGTCCTTGGGTTTGAAAGGGGGTTCCATGGTTGTAAAAGCCCTGTTGTTGACACCAGCTGTGCAACTAGGTATTAAAATGACAGGCTCTGTCTACTCCTCTGCAAGCCATATCTCTTCACTAGCAAGGTTGAGGAGCAAAATGCTGGTGTCCTTCTGCTCTTGGCCATTGCTCTCTGAGCCATGTAGTCATGCTTGATATGCTTCAGGTCTCCCTAACGCTCTCATGGGTGGCCACATGGAAGAGCTGCAAGGGCATACCAGCATGTGTCCTCTGTGTGCTGGGGAGATGTGTGCAATAGAAGGAGAGGGAGGGAGACCCTCAGAAACTCTGTATAGCTGTTTGATAGGAACATGGAAAGAAAATATATCCAGCAAAGGGAGAGGCTTGACCACCTCTGAATGACTCTTGATTTGTCTTTTGGTGTGAATTTTCTTTGAATTTTCCACCTTCACAGTAAATGAAGCTGAAAAGGCACTCACCTCTATCAAGCCTGTCCTCCACTCCAGGATACCTTGTTAGTTTTCAGATTGGTGTCTTCCCTAGAGTTATTTTTATGTGTAGAGAATCCTTAGGGCCAAGGTGTAATTAGGTCATTTTTTAAACATATTATTTTGAATAATGTGAAACTTAAGAAATATTCTGCATCTGTGCTGGTATGAGATAGGCCTGGTTATCCACAGGTTAAGAGGTTGGTAGAGAAGGTTTGAAAAAAAAAATAAAATGTGCAACCCAAAATGGGAGAAACTTTCACAGGTTCAGGTCTCATTTAAGCATCGAAAGAGGAGGCCTGGTCTTCTGTTATTTTACCCAGCTCCTGGGTAAGAGGTGCATAAATGTTGAAACTTTTTGCAAGCCTGTCCCTGAGGTTCACAGTGGGAGCTATCAGGTGTTAAACACATTTGAACTACTGGCTAATTTTATGTATTTAGATGGGAACTCTTGAAAATTTGTGAATTTTGATGTTTTTCCCTGGTTTGACTCATGCAGAGCTGAAGGGGAGAGAAAAATTCGGAGTAATACAATAATTTAGAATAGCTTTATTAGGTATTCAAGTTATGTGCAGTGTCTGAAGTTACTCTAGGGCAACTACTAAAAGGAAAACTGGAGAATACCAATTTGCAGTATTTTAATGCCACCCATTTTGTAACACTGGACGGTCATGGCGATTTGAGATCTGTAAGCAAATTGGCTTTTTATGTAAGGAATAGTGGTGCTGAGTGAGGACAGGATCTTTTTCTTAGTATTGAGCAAAAATAATTTTGGCGTTCATTACATGCTTCATGGGTGAGAAAAGAAGAAAGTGTTCCTTTTAGAGTTCATTTTAGAAAATGAAATAGCAGCTTTAGACTGTTGCTAGGCTTGGGATATTTGCATAATCCTTGAATGCAGTTGTATGTGATACATTGCAGAGATCTTTCAATAGATTGATCCCTAAAACTTGTCAATAAATATGTGCTATAAATATATACTGAGTCACAGCTAGATTCATAAATACTACAAGTCTTTTAGCAGTTGACATAAATAAATAAATGTTGTTTGGATAAGTTGGCTCCTTCATCATGGGCATTGATTTCTGGTGTCTCATCTGCCTTGCATCCTTGCATAATATTGCTGTCCACTTTGCTGGCAGAAATAACAGGAGGGGGGAAATCAGACAATCAGACAGGATTTCTTTTTTTTTTGTTTGTTTTAGACATGGTGCATTTCTTTAGCTGGTCATTGGAATATAGAACTTGCTGTCTCTGCATGAGGCAATGGTACCTTTTGTGAATTTTCCTTGAGTCTCATAACATTTAGCTTCTCATAACACAGCAGCCCTGATAGTATTATATATACCCCAGAAGCTCCCTTCTAAGTCTCCTGTTTAAAGTTTAGGTCAGAGAGTGTGAAATGCTGCTTTGGAGTGATGTTTACATCATCATCATTGAATTTGTTGTTTTCAAGTAGACGTTTTACTGAGGCACAATGGTTACGGAAAAGAGATCATGCGTCACTGTTTTGGTTTGCTTAAAAATTCTGGGTGAGTAGGAGGGTGCAGTGAGTGGCACATGCTCCTAATGTGCTGGGGAAACAACAGACTAGAGAAATCTTTTGTAGTTAGTTCAGGAGCAATGTCATGATGCTTAGACTGATACTCATCCCTCCTGCTTTCAGCATTAAGGCATGCTACAAAGGAGAACAATTTAAGGAGTGGGGAGCCCTCCTTTCAATTGAAGTTGTTATTGGCACTTTTTGTGCATGTATATCATTGCTGCTAATTAGAAGACAAGCAGGGCTAACGTGTTCTTTGCTTGTCAATACTGCTCAAAATCCAAATGAGTTTCTTGGTACCAAGGAATTGCGAGGTTTTATCAGCTTGTCTAGAGTTGCTACATTTGACTGGGTTTTGTAAATGGCAGGAGAGTGTTTTCCTCTTGTGCGTGCCGGAACTGAGCCTGAACCACGCTGACGTTAAAATGATACTCAGCATGTACAGGTAAAGTAGTCTCAAAGGAGTTGTCAAAGTCAAGCATTCCTGCGGAATGTTAATCAAGGTGTGAAAAAATACTTCTGTATCACTTTGATTTGTAATGAAAGGCAGGTGAAAGAAGCAGAGGGTGAGAAAGCACAGCTTATTCTGTGCTGAAGGGCAAAAGAACACATAATTATTGAAGAACTTGCTAAGAACGGAAATCAAATACGCAGTATTCAGAAAAGCAGTTGTTTACCTCCCTTGAATAATTGAGATGGTTTACAGTTAATTCTACCTCAGAACTAGTGTTGAAAGGGGAAAAGATAAAAAAGTCAAAACTGGTTCTGTTCCACCTAGTGCCTTAAAATAGTATGGATGCCATTGTGATTAATGTGTAGCTCTGTAAAACCATGCTGTATTCAAAATTACCAGAAATGCTTATTCACATTTTTAAACATCATGCCAAGCTATGATTCCAGGAGAAAACCATTACTAATGGAATTACATTTTGAGAAAACAGAAGTACGATTACTCTGAAGAATTTCTGTACTGTCAAGGTATTATTTAGCTGCTTTAAGGATTGTTTTTTTAAATTATTAGTTCAGAAAAACTAGAAAATGTTTAAATTCTGTGATGTTTCACATCCTTAACCAATCACATTGCTGAATTCTTGTCTAAAATAAATTAAAATGTTTTCTTAATACACACATTATGCAGTCTTTCCTGGTTCGGTCTTCTAAATCCACCAGACTGTAAAGCCAATAGCAAAACTCAGCTATAAAGCAGATTATTAGCTATAAAGCTGTTTCTGCTCTCAGAGACTCTTACCTTCTTTGGAAGAGCTAGAGAGCAGTATCAGATCTGTCAATTGTAAAAACAAGGCCATCTCTTATCTGTCACTAGTGCTCTCAATTAGTGCACTTTTATCAGTGGAGTATGCCTTGTACTGATTTCGTGGTGGTAGCTTTTCCATGCGGAGTGCTACATGTTCAATGAACATTAACCACAAAACCTTACTTGGAAAACAACTGGTGCATTTGTTGACCACTTGATGGCATCACTCAGTTGTGTGGAAACAAAGTGCTTTGCCAGTAGAGCAGTTTTACTTGTGTGCTTGGTGTGGGAAGACTTTCACGTTTTATTTTAGACTGTTAAAGACTGAAGAGTTATTAATATACTCCCATAAATAAAAGAAAGCCACGACTCTAGTTTTGATAACTGCTTTCCTTGTTTATATTACTTACAATTTTGAAATAAATTCTTTATCTGCATAAACGCCAACAGAAGTGTTGTCTAAGTTGCTCCTCTTCCTGTTCCTGGGTAACTTTTCAAGGATGGCAGATAGTGATTTAGTGGGTTGATACTGACACAAAGAATGCTGTCATGCCTTTTTGGTTTGCTTTTCCAGGGAAACTGCTTTAAACCTCGAATTGTTGCAGTCAATATGCATTCTAGGGAAAGAATTTATGAAATTTTGTGTGTTAACTATAGGTACTATAAAATAAAAGCATTTTGCAGCCTTCATACCAAAGCTAGGTGATCTGTTTGTATGTGTGCAAGCCAACAATAACAGTTTACTGAAAATGCTGAACCACAGGGGTAATGGAGGAAACAAGGCACAGTGACTATTATTTAGAGGTAAAGGCCAGTTCTGGTAATGTCAGGGGGGCTCTGACAGTTTATACATGCTGAGAATTGCCCCACAAGACATCAGATAGTAAAGCATGTAGTTGAAAGCAAGATGAAGATCTCAATACTGCTTCTCCTGTGCAGGCAGTGTAAATGAGGCACCCTGTTAGCGCTTCAAGCAGTGACACAAAGCGGATGGAGTCAGCTTCTGACCCCAGAAGTGGTTAATAGGCAGTGTAGGCAAAGCAGCACAAGAAAGGGCGGTATCACCAGTGTTTCTCTGTTCTGCGAGTCATGGTTAGCATGTTTGTGGAGGAAAAACCCGAGGGAAAAATACATATAAAAACACATTCTTCCTCCCCCCCCCCCCCCCCCTTTGTTGTATTCCTCCTTGTTCAGCTTAGGCTGCTGAATGCTAGAAAAACAATAAAAAGGCAGCATAAAAATGGGAGGAGGATCTTTAATAACACTTTTCTGAAAATTTTTTGGTAAACATTTCAAAATTTTATGCTTTCCTTAGCTTTTGAGGTGTTTTTAGGTGCTGCTTTGTCAGGGATATTCTGATATACTGATTACGTGTACACTTAAATATGCATACTGATATAGGTATGTACTTGTTTTCTTGAATATATGTACTGATTTTCTGGAATCTTTTCCTCTTAACTGATGGTCTACTGAAATAATCATCATTGTCTTAGAAAATCTAAGCAATGATGTGTATCTAACTTTTGGATCACAAAGTGCTTTGAGCTGGCCTGCTGAGAATTTTACCGAAGTTGGAGACTGAAGTGTCCAGCTATAGCACTTTATCAATGCAATTTATGGTAAGTTTTTCTAAATGGAAAAAAAAAAAAATGTTTATCAATTTATCAATGACTTGCCAGTCTTGTTTCAGTTGCTAAGATTCAGTTGCTAAGAAAAAACACCTAAGATTCTCTTATCTTGTGTTTTCTAAGAAAATGATGAAGGATGGAGAAAGAATTCATAAACCGGTTAAATGGTAATAATTCTTTTTTTTCGCAATATATTACCTAGTGTAATGGTTTTAGTTAGTAGTTATTAGGAAACTAAGTAGCAAAAAAACCCCCATGGAGGGCTCACAATGGCAGATCCACTGCTGGATACTAGGTTTCCTCCATAGTTGCACTAAAAGGGACAGGTCAGCAATGCGCTTCTCTAATTTTCATGGAGTTAGTGGTAGTCTGTGTGTTGCTGGCAGTGTCTCATCCATGCATGCTACAGGTTGGCTTATACCTTTTTTATTTTTTTTATTTTTTTATTTTTTTTTTAGCTTTGGTGCTGTAAGTCTGTGTAAGTGTTAGGACCATGGCCCCAGGTCTTATTGCTGTTGCCAATCACTTGTTAAGGACCTTACCTCATGCATATTTACACAAGGGAAAGTATCAGCATCTTGTCCAGAGATGCTCTGGCAATATGGTGTGTGTGTCAGATTTTGAAGCTCTTCATGAGCTTGTGAGCTGGCAGGGAAGATGTGCTTGGCTTCTTGGAACTGGAGAGAACCCTACACTGATTCCCAATGTGGGTTTCATGGCTTCAGAAAAATGACGCATAAAGGGAGGTTTGTTTGTGAGACTCCAGAAAATGGGGCTTTTGAGGAGGCAAACATTAGAGTTCACTTCATCTTTGTGTTGGGTACGTGGTTCCTTTGTTTAAAATTTATATCCTGTTTCTGTGAAGTCCGGCAAGAATGCTGTCTATCTGACAAACTCCAGGCATGTTCTGTCCTCTTTGGTTCTCAGATGGGTTATTTATTTATTTTTATTTATTGCAAGAGAGTCTGCAGTATTCGTCAGTGGTTGCGTTTGTATTTTGAATGCTGGGCTAGTCACAGGTGCTCTCCAAGGCCCTTCTCACAATGCATTATTATACATGGGGTATACTTTCATGGTTTGAAATTCTCTGGTGGAAGACTTGACATCATTTGGGCTCTGAATGCTAGCTAGTGGGAGAACACAGTTGCCATCAGGACCTGCGGGGAGGCTATGTCAGACTTTCATGTGGCTTCCAAAATAATCACATCAAGGACTGTGGAATCTAAGAATGCCTGTATCTTGGTTCCAGGTACAGAAGAAGAGCTGTTTAAATGAAAGGGAGGAAATTTTTATTGTTCTCAAATGTTATATCCAGAAAATGTAAACACGTAAGAGTAGTTAGGGGGTTTGGTTTCATTTTGAACAAACCACAGTGGACTAATTGCAAATTTGCTTTCTTGTTTTAAGATGCATTTTGTTTTGATTGAAGGTCTGTGTAATGGAGTAAGAAATATTCATCTTTACTACATGTAAGGTGATACAGCAATGAAAGTGCTACATAAAAGATTTTTGCTATCTACGTTTGTTATCTTTTCTCTGTATTAACAGTTACTCTGGATAGGCAGCTATAGCTTTGTGTAAGGTTTTCATAATAAAAATGATAAATATTTAGTTATTTGAAAAAACAATGTAAGTGGAGAACATAAAGGTAAGTAAAAGCCTACAGAAATGGAACAAAGAAAAATGTATTTATCACTGAGTATCCCAGGGAAGGATAACTACATAGCATGACATTACATGCCAGTGATGCAAATTCATTATGAATTGCCTTTCTCAGGTAATGAAAGAAGCTGAAGAGTAAATGAGTATCATAAAATGTAAGGAAAAAAATATTCTTCAGGAAACACCATTGAGTGAATGCTTAGATGACTGGTTTTGATATTGTCCTTAATTCACCAATGGTAGGAGGGAATCTTTCTATGGATCAATATTTTTAACAGAAGCATTTTCAGTGATACTAATAAGATTACTCTATAATTTTGTCTGCCTGATGGACTGGTTTTGCTCAAAACCGTTTAAATTTTAAAGGCCTTTTGAGGCCTAAAGAGAATTAAAATATAGATAACAGTCTTTACCATTTATCTGTGTCACTGAATTAGCTGTAGGTTTGTACCCTGGCTTCATAGAAGTTTTACAGCAGAAACATAAGGGTTTTGTTTAGTTATGCATGAAAATTCTCCCTTCTCTGGTTTGTGTTATTTTGGTTTTAGATGAAGGAATTGTAACATCATCCTCTTGATTTTGAAATAGTGCTTGATGGGCTGCGGTCTTTTTCCTCGTATCATCATCCTTTCTATCTCATCTCAGTGCTCCAGACCAACCTCTCAGATGGACTGTTTCTATTTAATTTAAGAATACCTCTATGGGTGTGTTTCTCTGCAGACCTTACATCTTGAGTAAGGATACAGTTTATCAACTTTCTGAACTGATACATTTTTATTTCCTAACTCTTCTCTATGCTAGTATTTCACCCAAAACTTTCATTATGTGTATCTGTTTATGTAGAAACGGGCTAATGAACCAAACTGATGATTAAATTTTGTACACATAAATAATACAATAGCCAGTTCCTTGTGTGTTTATTTGTATATAGCACATGATATGCTGCATCTGCTTGCTAGGCCAGTTGGTAGATCTGCTAACTATGCACTTTCAGCAAAATAAATTACAGGCCTTGATAATCTCATGGAATGTTAGGGTTTAGGTTCCTGGAATAGATTATTTTTTTTTTTTTTTTTTTTTTTTTTTTTTTTTTTTAATTCCCCACCCCCCTCAGAATTTGCAATATTCTCTGGAATATGATGTTTTAATGATAAATGATTTTTTTCCCCCCCTACTGGTTTTCAAACATAAACAATGTGAAAAAATATTTTTCTGCCAGAATGACTGAGACAAAAGTACTAAGGTAAGTATGAAGTCTCTTATCTCAACAGGATGGTAGCTTTGAAATCTAGTTCCAAATTATTAAGTTTCAACTTTGTTAATAATTTCATTGCAGAGTACTACACCAGAAATATCAGATATATGCAGTATGGCTGAATTTCCATTCTGTCACAAATCTGAAGTCCTCTTCCTCCATTTGAAAATCTTTCTGAGCAAAAAGGTAGCAACCTCTCAATTTTTCACACAGTGACATTTTTTAAAATGCAAGTTATTTGTGATTAAGGTGAAACTCCTTTTGCAGTGCAGTAAAGAGCTCCTAAGGGTTAGTCAAACTGAAAAAGAATAAAAAATGTAAAGTAAAAATAACAAAGAATTTTGGTTTTTTTTTGGATGACTTATCAAATATGATCAGACGGTGTCCAAAGTGGGTAGGATCAGCTATAGTGATACACAGAAGTGAGAGACAGGCATTAAAGTTTGAAGAGACAGTGAGAATGCCAGTGGGTGGATATATTCTGAAATTAGTTGCAGCTGGCCTATTGATAATTGTGGAAATAAAGGAACAAGTTTCTACCCTTTTCTGAATAACAGGAAACCACTGAAAGGGAGACTTAAAGATGGTCATATTGTCATGTTGCCAGGAGTAAGGTAACAGTTTTTCTTGGAGTATTTTGATTCTCTGCAGTTTGGAGAGAGCAGGATTTGATTAGAGATATCTGAGCTAAAGCTCTTAATGCAAATATCCCTATGAAGATGGTGCCAAATCAAGACTTTGCCATCTGCACTTGTCTTCAGAGACAGGATGGTGGTACGTGAGGCAATGGTAGAAAAGTAAGACCTTAAATATGATTCTAGTAAAGCAGAATTCTTGCATCATCTCTTGTGCAATGAGGAGTCCCACTGATTAAAAAGGTCCTACGGATAAGGTGCAATCTGAAAAATAATAGATGCTCTTTCAGGCTCAAGTGTGTTCTTAATGGGTTAAGAATGGAATTAGAGATGTGAGTCACAGAATGAGAAAAATGTTTAGTATGTATTTCTATGATGTAAGAGTCAAGTTAGACAAAGGGATGTTAGAAGATGGCCAAAATATATTAACCTGTGTTACTTCTGCCAACATCATGACAGAGATGACATGGAGAAGCTAAATGGAAAAAAACAAGGCAATAGATGGAGAAGAGAGCAGACAGTGTCTTGTGAAACTCTGTAATGGAAATAACAGTTCAAGATGTAAACTGTCAAGCAGGTCTGGAAAGAGGAGTTTTTGAAAACAGACTTCAAAAGAATAGGTTAGGAGAGATACTTCACTGAAACAACTAAAAACTGGGTTAATCAGTAATTTGGGAAACTTCAGTGAAATCCAAGTATAAGCTTGAGGTGGTCTGTTGATGGAGGCCGATATTGATGAACAACTACCATGACATAATTCAATCTGCTCAAATAGATGAATGTATATTTATTCTTTAGGTATGGTGATGTTAATGCTTTCATCATTTTAATGTGCACATTTCTTACTGTATGATTTGTAGGATGTTGGTATCTTCTTAAAATGAAGCCTGATGGAGACGAAGGTATTCAGTACAGTAAACGAGTAACTATTGCTATTCATACAGCAGTTAAATCTGGAGGCAGGATTGCTAGAATATTCTGTCTTTTTGTCTGTGGAACAAATACTTTAAAGCATTATTTCTTGAAACTTATCTGCATAAATATATCCACAAGGTAAATATGAAAGCATCTTAGTGTAACAATATGAAATTGTAACTTTACTACAGTAATTAAAGATCACTAACTATCTCAAGGTGTTTTGATTCCCCTTTCCCTTATTAACATAAACTAACGTTGCCAAGCTTGACATGAACCAAGGGACTTCAAATCTCTGTATTTCAGCTTTAAGGAAATCAAGATGGGGGTTATGAAATTAATGTGCAAAAATTGTAGGTTCTTTTGAGTGCTTGTGAAGCTGCAACTGACATACAGAATTAGTGATTTACTCAGTCACGTACTCAGGGCTGCTTGATTGTTGCTGAAAATCCATAGCTAGTATGAAGTAAAACAGAAAATTACACAACTTTTCTCGTGTCAAAGTTTTGTATGCAAGAAAGTAAAGGTATGTGGGGGGAAATCCTGAAAAAATTGTCATCAGAGTTTTCTTCTGGGATTGTATAATCCTTGAACACTCTCTTGTGAAGGAATTTCAAGATGTCTTAAGAGTTAATGAGTTTTTTAATGAATTGGAGTCTGTTATGTCGTTGGTCCCAGTTGTGTTACTCATGTAGAAAGTAATACTTTTCTTCTTTATGTGCTAAAAGCTTATTCTCACCCTCTAGTGTAATAAGTGTGGAGAGGTTGAACTTCTTGGAATCCATTGTATTTTTATATAGTGAAAGTCTTCTATTAGAAACATGACATGTTCTATTTCACATTCTGTAATTTGACTAAAGAAAGCAATTCAGAAAATATGAAACCTTTTTTCCTTAGTCATTCCAGTTTTTTATTGCCTGCTATACTATCTCAAAACAGAGAGGCAAGAGGAGATAACACTTACTGCCTAGCATATGCTTTCAGGCAGAACATAATCAATTGACAAAATATCAGAATGTAGAAGCGTATTGACTAATTCTTCATTTTACCCCATTGACACAAACTACAAAACACTGGGAATATGCCTCAACCAAAACAGTCTTTGCTTAGATATTTCAGCTGTGTTCAGTGGGCTGTGCTGGGAGATAAGGGGGCCTGTTTGCTGTGCTCTGTCTTATCTCTGGTCTTTTTGCTGCTAATAAGTGAGCAGGTTTTGATTAGTGTCAACTGCTGAATGAAGTTATCTCTTAATATACAACTGGTGATCAGCTCTATATTCCACAAATAAGTGACTCTCTGAATGCAGCCTCCCGCCAGAAAGGGCTTTGTTTTTTCTTTCCTTCTGTCTGCTTTGCAAGTAAATTGTTCCTTCTACAGACCCATGTGGCTTGCTTCTCTCACTCTTGGTGACAGCAAAGCTTACTGGTTGGTGATCTCTGCAGGGGTTTATAGCTCAGCTCTGGTGTTCTCTCCCTCTGTTCCCAATTCTCTGTTCCCTCCCCTACTGTGACTAAATAAATTACCTGTATGACATGTTCAGTTTTCTCTGGCAAGAAGCCTGGGAAATCAAATCTGTTCCCAAACCTGGGTCTCCTGTTTGGCAAATGTAATGCCTCCCTGCTGTTAAATCAGGTCAGCGCTCAGGAAAAACAAAGAACAATTTCATATAACTATAATCAACACAAAGTAAATTTAGATAATGCAGCTGACATATGTTTATTGTAAAGACCATCAAGGAAATAATTTTAAAAGCACTTCATCTTTCTCTGTTGCATTAGGATACATGTTGAATGTTCTGTGCATAGAGAAGATCAAACATTTTCTTTCTGTTATCCCATATCAACGTGAAATACATTTATTTCCTGTCTGGTCTAAGAAAATATTTGGTGAAATGGTTCATTTGGTTGCATTAGAAACAGTTTGATGTATTTAATTACTGTGGCTTTATGTAATTAATATTAATTGATAATTATCTGTTAATTACTATTAATTATTCATAACCTGCCCAGTCCCTTTGACCTTTTGACCTCAGAAAGTGGAGATATACTTGAAAGCATTTAGAGAAGGAAAACCAAATCCTTTTAATACATTGTGCTTGTTTTTCTACCTTTCTGCTCAGTATGTTTCCACTAGAGATCAGAGGTGGCAGGTCAGTAACAGGGTGGCAGCATGTCTTTCCTGCGTTACCAGACCTGACACATGCCCGGCAGTCCTGCAGCACGTGTCCTGCGTGGGCAGCCTGCTCTCTTGCCTGCTCTCTCACCTGCTGAGGCAGTCACCTTGTACAGGGGCAGCCTCCCCTCTCCAGCTGGAAGCTGAATTTCCTGCTCAGCTACTTTGCATGTCCTAGAGAGGCTCTGAATTAAACCCCAGAGGCGGGGATATTTATCCACTGTTAGCAAACTCACATAGACTGCAGCAGGACTGTGGAGCATCTCCAGTCACCTCCTGTCTGGCTTTATTGTGGTAGGCCTCTGTCCTGGGGCTGGTTTCCTTTGGGCAGGCTGTGCTTGTGCAGGTGGGTGCTTGGGGACTGAAACAGCTATTGAAACCCTGAGCTTTCCCCAGCCCTCTTCAGAGAAGGAGAGGAGTAGGAAGTGCCAAGTGCCCCTGGGGGACTCTCAGGGCTGGTGCAGTGCTAACCTATGAGCCCTCGCTGTGCTGAGCTCCCAGGGGCAGCTTTGCTGCCACTTATTCAAGAGGGTTAGTAAAAGGCATCAACAGCTGCTTATAGTCTTACACAGTCTTACCACCACCACAGGCTAAATAGCTGCTGAGTCATAGCTGGGGGCCTTGGCTGGAACTATTTTCCAACCCCAGCTGAATATCAGGTTGTCTCACCTGAAAGAGTCTTGGGGTGAGCCATGTGAGAGGCTGCTGGATGTCCTGAGCAGCAGAGCAAGGCTGCACAGGGCTCTTCCCAGGGCTGCCCAACCTGCATGGCCTGTGTTTCAAACTCAGCTCATGCTTCATTCTCAAAAGCAGATGATCTCAAATGCATATGCTGTGTTTTTAAAACAGCACGTGCTTTTAAAGACAGCTACAGTGTTATTAATAATTGTTTAGTCATTCATGAGTTGCCTTTGTTCCAACAAGTGCCTTTGTTGTTTCTTTGTTGCTCTGAGACACAGAGTTAATGTTTTTTCATCAATTTAAAAATCCTTCAAAACTTTGTTGTATAAGACAAATCCTTGAAACTGAAATTGCTCTTTATTGTCCGAAGTCTTTGTCCAGTGTGCACAACAAAGATTAAGAGGTGAAAGCAGTGAAGTGGGTTTTTAAGACAGGAGTTCAGTTCCTGCTTCCACCAGCAATGACTTGAAGCAAGGGCCATAATCTCCATCTACATCAGCTCCTGTCTGAAGAAATAACAGTAGTAATGTTATCTATCTTCAACTTTGTCTTATCAGCACAGATTGCAGATGCTGTCTCGTACTGTAAAGGTACAGGACCTGACTCAGGCTTCAGCTGATGCTGTAGCATAAATAATTTCAGCTCTGTGTTAATGGTAAGGGTAAAGCCTGTCTTGTTCCCTTCTTAGCATCTAGGTTGGTCAAAGGAATTGTTGAGCTTGTTTCAACACTGCTTTATTTCTTGTCTTCTCCAGCCTGTGACCTGATGACCCTGGGGATCTTAGCCTTAGTGACGTCCACTGGTTGTGCCTCAGCCAACGCCCTGCAGTCCCTGACGGATGCCATGCACATCCCACACCTTTTTGTACAGCGCAACACGGGAGGCTCTCCACGCACAGCCTGCTACCTGAACCCCAGCCTGGAGGAGGAGGAGTACACTTTGGCCGCCCGACCACCAGTCCGCCTCAATGATGTTATGCTGAAACTGGTCACTGAGCTGCGGTGGCAGAAATTCATAGTGTTTTATGACAGTGATTATGGTAAGTAAAGTGAAATTGATTTTTTTTTTTTTTTTTTTTTTAACTGGAAGATGGAGAGGAAACTGTAAAGGGAGGGTTGGAATATAACTTGCTGGGTTCTTCATTGATAAAGGGGAAAGTGTTGCAAGTGGACGCAGCTCTTGGGTTTGAAGGAAAGGTTGCTGTGAAAACTAGTTCTCAGACAAGCAGGAAAGTTGCTTAGCAACATCTACCGAGACAGCCAAAGTTTGAATCATCTCACACTTTTTTCAGTAAAATATTAATAAAGTGTTGACATTGATTGGCAGGGGTCATGTAGCTGTGCAAGGAAGTTCAACATTGCCCTCTACCCATTCCCAGAAAATACTTTCTATCAAAGCTGAGTACTGTTCTCTTTAAAAATTAATTTTCACAATAACTATTACTATTTCTTTTTTCACATGCTTCCTCACACTATTCTCCATTTGGACTAAATTTCACAGTGATATACTTGCTGGCCTTAAACCAAAAGGTAGAGTTAGCATTTTCACTACATCTGATGTATTTCCTTTAGCAAAATTTTTACTTCAGCCTGAAACTTGAGGAAAAGGAGTCTCTGCCCAAGCAAATGTTGTACCTTATGATGGGTATAAAGAATCAATGAAAAAATACTTGCGTCATTGTTCCAAGCTCTGAAAGGGAACTGTGTGCGTAATTTTTTTTAATTCCCCCTGCCTCCTGCTCAACTGATATGAACGCTATTGCATATGTTTAACTTGCAGTATTTTCAGCTCTCTCATCTTAATATATAGGATCTGTAATGGATATAGGATCTGTAACAGGGAAATAAATTTTCTATAGTATGTTTTAAAATGCTGTGAACACTTTTGGATTAAAACGTGATGTGTAAGTTTTTGATGGGGTGACTTACTATGAACAGAATAGAAAGGGATTAAGGCTAAATTGCAATTGGAAAAATAATCTTATATATCTGTACACATAGTTTAGATTTTATACATAGTCTTCCACAACTGCAAAATGGATCTTTATTTGTATTTTCCCAGTATAAAGACAGAATTTCAATGGTGAATTAGAAAGAAATAATATCTTTGGTTTTGAGGCTGGGCTACTCTTGGGTTTTTGGGTGTGTTTTGTTTGTTCGTGGGGGTTTTTTGTTGTTGTTTGGTGGTTGGTTTTTTTTGTTTGTTTTTTGTTTGTTTGTTTTTTTTAAAAGGCAGCTATGCAAAGGGTCCTGAGCTTGAATGAATTCTGAAAGTCTTGGGTGCAGCTTTGTGTTCTGACTTGTTAGAGATGTCACTTGCTGTTTCTTCAACAGGCAGATCGAAGATAATGAGGGTGATTTTAAGTGGGAAACCAGCTGAGGCTGTAACATCCTTTTAATGATATAGCATTATTTTAAGCATGAGAAGGCTGCCATGATACTTGTAGAGTTAACCTGTAGACTCAAAAATCTAGCAACCCAGCAAATAAACTGGTATGTAATTACTGTCCTATGTAATGCTTGACCAGTGAAAGCTTTGGAAGCAAAACCCACAAAGTATGTGGTAGATGTTCTTTTGGTGGCCTTCTGGTAGTGATGAGAGAGTTCCTATGTAGCAGAGGATTGTGCTTAAAAAGTAAAAATTATTCTAGTGGTTATTTCCAAGAATTAAAAAGAAAAAAAAAATATATTTTTTAAAAGGCTTACAAACATCCTTTTAATAGTTACTGTTGTTTCTCTTCTGCTGATTTGTAGCTTTAACCTTCCAAAACAGCTTGAGTTGGGGATCTTTCAGCCCCGGGAATCCTGGCCCTTGTAACACCCCAGATGCTCTATGTACAAACTGTTATCACCCGTTTTCCCTGGCAGCAAACCTGGTTACTCAACTATGGTATCACTTATTCCAGTAGTACATCATGTTTCTTTGCTTTTCTTTGCAAAGGGTTAACATCTCAGTACCAAATCTTGAAACCCTTAATTCACATACTCTATAAATTCAGTTGTGATCACATTTATCTTTTCCATTTACCACAGACTGACCTTCAGTCTGTATCAGTAGGACAAATACTAAAAGGCAATGGAAAATTGCTACAGACATTTTGCGCCTTTCAGTGGAGGGCATGTTGCATAATGCAGCTGCCCTTGCGCTATTTCCTCTCCTCTTCCTCTCAGATGTGACAAGCAACTTATACTAATTCCACTAGAAGGATTTTTTTTTTTTTATAAGAATTTGGTGGGAGGAGTTTCCGTAAAGAAGCCAACTGAATCTTAACACTCTGAGCAGGCGTCAGTGAATAGGGGATAAATAACTTTGTTCCCAGGATATTGCATGCTGTGCTCAAGACCACCAGCCTGGCTCCCAGGTCATGCCTATTGCTCTCATTAGTAAGCTTCAGCAGGGCCGTGCTTATGCATATCCAGCAACACTTCCCAGTTCAGTGTGCAGGATTTGACTGCTGGCCACGAGGAGGGTGGTCACTTGAAGAACACATGTTTATGATTAGAGTGTTTCCAGCAATGGGGTTTTGTGCTTTATTGTAGTAAATGGTCCTTGTCTACCTGCTCTCTGGAAGTTATGCAATTCCCTTAATGTTTTAATTTGATCTCTAAAAATCATCCAATTCCTTGGTGTCCTGGTTGTGAAATTGTCAGGTTTTCTGAAGACAAAATAACATTGCAGAATTTAAAGAAGTCCCGTGTTTGTAGTAATGCTGTGCTATGCTGGAGCTGAAAATTATTTACCTCATGAATTAATTATCCCTTATCAGACATACATTTTGGATTATAATTTCCGCACTGGCTAAATTAAGAAAAAGTAATAGATTTGGCAATTAGAAATACAAAGTAGTCACTGAACATCCTAACAAGCCCCTTAATATTGTTATGCTTACAAAAAAATATGCCTTGAAGCTACAGATAGAAGTCTGATCCATATGTGTGACTTCAGTGAAAGAATACGGTCCTTTCCAGTAAAATGCCTTAAATTCTATGACAGGAAACTGGAGATTTCTCAGGAAGGATGCGCAAGTTTTAAAGAAAAAGAGTGCAAAATGTAAATGGTGGAAGCAGGGTACAAACTGTGGCATTCCACCTAACATGAAACCAGCTTTTAGATTTTGTCACTTGTGGTGAAGAATGGATAATAGTAAGAGATGGGGAATAGCTTGGTTCTGGAGAAGTGACCTTTCAAAGACCTCAGACTTGATAGCTGCAGCATGCAAGCTCTTCTTAATGTTCTCCTGCTGAGCCATACCAGTGGGGGAAAGGTCAGTTGATACATATCCGTACAGTTCTCCTGTATCTATATAAGAAAAGACAAGGGATCATGTAGACACTGCAACTTCACAACTCAGCCCTTGTTTTTCCACTTCTCTCGTTTATGGTTTGTGCATAATTTCAGAGATGCATGGAAAGCTACTCCCCATTGATAATAATAGGAACTTTCTGCTGATGAGACTGCTGCCTGCCATGAAAATGGTGGCTAAGCCCTATAGCAATTCAAGTAAGTTATAGCTAAGACAAGTCTCTTTTCTTGTTGATGTGTTGTAGAGCTGTTGGAGCTCAAGGCCAGAATGAGACAGTCTGAGCCCTCTCTATGTCCCTGCTATTCTTTGCCATGTCATCTTGAGAAGGCTTTCTAGCCCCCATGTATGCTTCCGTTTCCCATCTGTGAAATGGAAAGAGAAACCTTCCTCCCAGTGTGACTGAACTGGTGTTTGAGGTTTCTTTAGGAATTCTTTAGGCAACAGAATTGTCACATTCAGGAATAAGGCACTTCCAGCAAGAGCTCAAGGGACCAGGGTCATGTGAAATGTGCTATTTTACTTTAAGTGTCTTTATGAAAATCCTGTGCTGAATTATGGGATTTGGCATTTAATTTTCTAGGGGGAAAAAAAATGAAGTAACCCTAAGTTTGTCAGTGGCTGTCAGATGGTGCTCTGTGGAACTATGTCCATCCACCTGTTAAAGAACCCACAACAGAAATCACATCTGTTGTGCATCCTAAAAAGCTTCAGCTGCACTGGTGTGCTTTGAATTGCTTTTTCCTCTAAAGGAGCATTTTTTGTGCCTTTACATACATTGCCTCAGTGTGTAAAGGCCTGTGGGGAAGTTTAATGTTTTATTTTGCTGGCCACCTGGATGTAGAAGCATAAGTAATTTTCTGACACAAAAATTGGTAGCGTGGCAAGATTCATAAAGAATCTTACCAAGCTCTAAAATGACTATAGGTTAAACAGAGTGGGTGCTGCCCACAGTAAGATGAGTCTGGGTAATAAACAGTAGAAAATATGCTTCTAGGGTAGGCAGATAAACAGATGTATGGTTAAGGAAGGGTTTGAGAAGGATTTTGGAAGCTGGGTGTGAAAATGAAAACAAGGAGGAATATCAAGTTACATTTCTGAAGAGAAATTCGAGTAATCGATATGTTTTCACTAGATTAATCTTACTGTTGAAAAACTTTGTTTCTGTAGTTATATCAAGTCTCTCTGCTTTCCTACCTACATGCACACATACCCATATTACAAAATGTAAGACAACAGGTTTTTGTATGTGGCTCTATTTTGTCAATGCAAATGGTATTAAGCTTTTGAAAGGGAGCTGTAATATTTTTATTCTTAACTTTTTGTGTCAATAATTGAGTGTTGTCTGGTTAAAAAAAAGTGTCATAGAAGTTTTACAGAACGAATTTTTGAAGAATTTTGGACCTTTCAAATCTGTCTATGGAGCTTTGTTCCTACAAGGAAAAAACCCCAAACACAAACCCGCAGTTTATTGATTTATAAATTAATTTAAATTTTAATTATTTTTTTTAGAGTAGAGATTTTTTTTTCCATTATGATCATTGATGGCTCATTAATTTTGAATGCTTCCTGATGATTCTTGAGATGTAGAAATAACTCTATTTTCAATGTGATAAGTTTTATGGGAAGTTTTGTTTCCTACAGCAATTGCATGGCAATTTTACTTCTGAGTCCTACCTGTCAAGGGCCTCACCCTTGGTTGGAAGTGACAGGAATTATGCTGTCAATAGTTTTAGAAGTAGCTATTGATCCTGGAATGGTCTCTCCTTTGTAAATGTCCCTTTGTGCTGGCCACTACCCTTGCAGTTACTTAATTGGAAAAGGAATATAGTAATTAAACTTGAGAAATGCATGCTTTTACACAATCCGTGTGTAACACTTCAGATCCATTAGGATGTGAAGCATTGGCTGTCACAACAAAGGCAAAGTAGAACATTTGCATATTTCATCTTACCTGCTTTAGTTTGTTGTTAAAATTTCTTCTGTTCTGGTCAATATAACATAAGTTACCTTCTGCTTTCTGCATTACTATTTCAGCTGTCAAACAACCACTTCTGCATCACTAGGGCTGCCATATTTCTTAACAGGCTTTTCCAGTGAGCATGAGCATGCCTTGCTTAATGCAAATACAGGAAATCCGGTGCTTGAGAAGTGTTGAACCAACTGCACATGTGTTGGTATGTGCCCATTCGGCAAATCTGACACTACAAGAAAGTGTTAGACTTTCTCTGTGTGTGCTGTGTAGCTGTGTTTGCATGTGTTATTAAAAATAACTAGTTTTTTTTTTTCAGTCAGTTGAAGCATCCCAGCTGGAACCATTGCAGAGAAGCTTGAATTGGGATTGCTGTGTTTGAATAATAAAATGTATAGAATTTAAGCAGTCAGCCTCACAGAAGCATAACTTCTTTATGGTCATCAATCTGCAACAGCAATGACTTAGGGAGGGAATCCTCAGACACCTCTGTCATTGGTGCTGCTGTATAAGATGATAAAGGGAGGAACAGACTGGGCCTAAGCACCTTTTCATCCAACAAGGAACAGAATCCTCTGGGCATTTATTCTATACAAGTTCTGCACCACCTGGTTATTCATGCATAACCAGGGATATGGGATGTCTAGACCCCAGATGTATCTAAAATCTTCAATTTCTACCTAGAAAAATGAAGACTTTCCTATGAAAAGAGTGTGTCTTGTGACTTAATATATAAACATCATTGCTGCTGCAGAGAATGCCAGGAAGGAAAGAATTCAGCCAAGTTCTCCAAGTCCCACAGGGAGTTTGTGATGCTGTGGGGTAGAGGAAAAAAAATTGACCTTTTGACTTTTACATTGAATTTGATCTGGAAGCTATTGAAGAAATGGCATTGTGTTGTGACATTTGTCCTTCAATCACTTTTCTGACTGTAGCAGAACTTAAAATAATTGGCCAACTTAAATTAAGCATGGATTTTTGTCATTTTTATTGTACTTTTTTATTTAGTAATGCATTGCAGTATATAACGCATTAACGCATTAACCAACGTAATTAAAGAAAGTCAATTTCACTTAAATATCAAAGTACTAAAATTAATTTATAAATAATAATTTGAAGGTATATGAGTAAGCATGCTAATAGCAGAAGTAAGACTTCCCTCTCTCTAACGCCCCCCTAATTCCTAGCAGGGTATGGGAGCAGTGGACAGAGATTGCTTGCCATAAAAGCTATTTGCTAAATACTTTTGGGGCAATGCCTGACATGATATACAAATGGTCTTAACGTTATAGTAATGCCTTTATTCTGAATGAGTGCTGTCATAGACTATCTGGTAGGTATGGTAGTAGAAGCTAGTCAGAGAACTCTGGACAAATATTTTGGGCAGTTTCAAGCAACTTGTCTTGCTCATAAATTCAAGGCAAATTAAGGAAATAATTTCAACCTTTCAAATAATTTGAAAAATGTTTTACAGAGAGAGGATGCAAGTTCTTTTGAAAAATTAAAAATGCTGTGAAGTGACACTTTCAAAACAGAAGGCTTGTGCTCTTTGTTCAAAATAGCTATTAAAAATCCATTTGCATTTTATCAGAAGTAATCAGGAGGAGGGGGAATGCTCATGAAATAATTAAATGAAATGCTTTATTAGAAGCAGTTTTCTACCAGTTTTTCAGCTCAGTCATCTGGTCAAAAGTGATTCTTAATCTAGTCTTGAAGCACTCATTGTGCATTCTTTACTGTCTCTTTTTCAACTCATTGTATCATTTTAGTAAACAGTCTCCAGGCTCAACTTTGCAAAACCTAGTGGCTATTGGTAACTCTGTTTTTTCCCCCTTTATATTCTGAAGCAGAGAAATCTTTCATAATACAGCACTCACTGGCTAAAGAAAGTGCAAAGTTCAGCAGCCTAGAAACGGAGGGTGCAAATTAATTCACTTTGAACAGAGAGGTCTTTGAAAATGTCATTTGCATAATGTCCTAAGTTCTTGGACTTTCTTTCCCTGACTGATGGTAGTTTTAATCTCTTGACTTCTCAAGCTGTGGCATAAGGCTAAACAGTTTGTTCAGGCATGTGAAAATGACAAGGAGAAACGTAAGGATGATTTGGTGTACTTGAGCAGGGAATCTGAGGAACTAATTCCAGAAAGGAGTCTCTAGTTCACATTTGTTAGAGAGTGAATGTTTATATATCCATTTAGAAATTATTCAATAAACACATAGCTGGAAGTGAAACAGCAGAAGGATTGAAGTCTGTCCTGGAAGATTTATGTAGGGCTTCAGGCAGTTACACCATTGTTCTGAGGAAATATATGCAGAAATGAACTTTAGTGAATAAGTTCCCAGTCTTTATTGTCTTTCATGGAAAGTGGTAGAGGAGAGGAAGAGAATTCATATACATATATACGCACACACATATGTATTTATCTACGGATTTCAAGGAAAGTGGTAAAGGAGTGTGTGTATATTTACATAGATGTATGTGTGTATACTTGTGTGTAAATATATATGTGAGTTCATGTATGGAATCAAGGAAACGTGATTCACCTGCTCCCTTCCTACCTTTGCCCGGTCCCTCCTAGTAATCTTTCTGATGCCACTCTGGGCAGGACTTCTTTGGCTTCCTTCCTGGATGGAAACAGTTTTCTTAAGAGGTGATGTGGCTTCCTATCACTGCTTTTTGTCTCCTTGTTGAGACAGAAATCCTGTTCCTCCTTTTCTCATACTTCTTGTATTTAGATACTGATCTTTATTTATTTATTTTACTCATGGCTAAGCATTTGTGTGGGTTTACAGTCTGTCTTCAGCACTCTTTGCCTAGGCTGGGGCTAGTGCTTTGGCCAGGATGGTAAACAGTGAAAGAATGTACTCTGAAGGATTCTTTTTGTTTCTCCTCTGCTTGTAAAGCATGGTGACTGCGGACATTAGAGAAGAGATAATGTTATTAGTAATTTTCTTCATAGAAAGGTTTAATCTTGAGGACCACAATGAATGTAAAACTCCTGAAATAATTGTAAAGGAAAAGTATGGTAGGGAGTGTAACTTTTATTAGAGCTCTGAGGGTCAAAATGGTTTTCTATGTATTGTGTGGTTATCAACAAATACATACATTGCCACTCCTGCACAGTATTTATATGCTTGTGATATATTCATATATTTGTAAAGGGGTAGGCTACTGCATTTGTGTATATATAATGTAGCAAACTTATTAGACAGAACTAGCCTTTTGTTCAACATTTGGGAACTGGAAAGATCTGATCCATGCAATCCAAGATTGCATTTAAATGTAAAGCAGTAAGTTTCTATTTTTTTCCTTTTTTTTTTTTTTTTTTTTTTTTCCCCCTGAAAAAGATTGTAAATAGTCTATGCTGCAGTGATCTTTGTGGAATATGAAATAAGTATCTTTCATGCTGTGAATTAAAACAAACACGGGGCCGTTCTACTAGCCCTTACAGAAATGATAATCTTTTATTTTCTAACAGCAAAGAGGAAAGCAAGATACTTTTCCTTAGCTGAAAACAAAGGGGCAATGATCAAGAAGGGTAAGCAAAGCTTGATTGGTTTTCAGGTGGAGGTGAATGCAAACAAAGATTAGTTACATAGTCTGCCTAGGAGGTTATCAAATCAGGAAATGGTAGAAAATTAAGAAACGTGAATTCCTGACAGTGAAACACACTTGGTATTTGTACTGTGCAAGTTTCCATCTTGATGCTCCCTCTCTTCAGGAAGTAGCCAGTGTGAAACCATGGAGACTCCCTCAACCATGCAGATCTTTAAGCACTTGGAGTTGTCTGGGCTCAGAGCAGAACCCCAAGTTGTATGCACAGTCAATACTGGAATCATCTGTGTTATACACTGCCTTTATGACTTTACATTAAACTATCCATTTAGTGAGGGTCTTTTATCATAGCATCTGCGCAATTTACAGTTTAATGCATCATCCTACAAGATAAGGTAGCTGTGCTTGCATAAAAATTGCAGAGACACGGGGAGTGTTGGACTGCCAAGGCAGTTGCATGACTATGAACTAGGCACCTTACTCAGATTTCAGTAAGGGTCTGAAACTTGGGTTTAATGTCTAGCTAGCTGTCTGAAGCTGTGCAAGGTTTCCTTCCCAGCCAGAGATGTCCAAAGGTGGCAGGGTCTTGCTCTTCCTTAAATTGTGCTGTGCAGGCCTTTTATACCTTCTGCATTTATGTTCTTGTGTATTTAATGTTTAGATCTGTTGCAATTATTTTAAGAGTTACTTCAGTCATTTTAGAAGCAAATGCATTATTAAACTGTGAAGAATTAAATAGAAAGTGGAGTAAAAAAGACTTCATAGTTTGGGTTGTTCAGAGTCAAAGCCTATTAGGAATGTAATCTGGATGTCTGAGTTCCATTCGAGAGTGATCTAATATTCATCATGTTATTATAGCATTTGTTTAAATGGAAATAATGCAATATTTTTTGTGTACAAATTGCGTAAATAGGATTAGTCTTATTACTGGGGAACGTTGAGTCCTACGCAGATCCTTTTTAATACTGGATATTTTGTTTTCCTATCTCTCACTTTAGTAATCAAGACCCAAATAGGCTATTTCTAACAAAAACATGTGGGAGAATTGTGGAGGACTTCAAGAAAGAGACAAAGATTGAGTGGGAACATCCCTTGCAATAATTTCATTGATGATTCCCTGTGATGTGAGAGATCTGAATGGAAACAGAGCTACTATGACACTATTTGGAGGCAGTAGTTCAGTTCATCAATTTGGAAGGCCTTACAGGGTCAGGAACTATTGACAGTCCCCATTTCCCAGCAGCCTATCTCATCTATCAGTAAGAATTGAACTTTTGCCTGGATAAATCTTCAGCTGTCACATAGGAGACGTGGAAGGGAAGCCAGGATAGTAATTCAGCTCTGGTGTATATTAATGCTGGCTTTAATTTAATTTCCAAGGTGATAGTGAGTTCCTCTGGTCTGCACCTTGCTTATATCGTCAGGAAAATATCTTTCTGGCAAAGCACGCATGTGGAGTGAGGAAAATGGAGAACCTATACCATGGAAGAATGGTTGTTATGTTTATACCAAAAGGCCAAGAAATATTTAGTCCCTGAAATACAAAACGCCTTTGTTGCATGATGGACCATAACCGAGAGTTCTCATTTGTCGTAATGCAACTCCTCAGTGATTTTAAAAGTCGTTTTGTTTTGGCCCACTGATATTAATATTTGACGTTGCCATTAACAGGAATTATGATATTTCTTGTCTTCCAAAAGCCATATTATAACATCAAGGGAACTTTGTTAAGAAAGGAATAATCCATTAACTAGAACCAACACTTCTCTGTAATCACCTTTATCCGTCAAATGATAGAATCTTTACAGGAAGGAACTGTCTTACTTCCGTTTATTTTTGTCAGTAGGAATATGAATCCCCCCTAGTATGGAAGAATAATTAAAGGTGAAATGCTGTCATTGTATTAATAAGTCAGCGCAGCCTGAGCACCAACACCTAACTGGATACCCTACCAGGCACTTCTGGTGTAATAGAAATCCTGTTAGATGAAAGAACAGCAGTGTGCTTTAATTTTGAGTGAAGATCTTCCCCGTTGCTCTGCATTAAGGATGCTGTGTTATGATTACCTTGTATGGAAGTATATATAAGCTTATCAAATTTTATTTAACACACACAAAAAAAAAAGATAGTTTGGACTGCAGATATTTGACTCCGAGTGACAGTTCTGGTGCCCAAAGTGCACTCTCCCTTTAGCAAGCAGTAATTGGTGATGTAGTCTGTCTCTGCTCTACAAAGTAGTATCTGTGGGAGTTTTTGTGCTAGTTTATATCTCTTATTCTCTCACATTTTGTGCAGCCACCTAAGTCTGGACAAGCTGTAATTAGATGAAACAACGTATTAGGGTATTAAAACAGGAATAACAAGGGGGCAGCCTTGCAGTGGGAAGAGTGGGAGGCAAAAAAAGAGGGACGCTTTAAATGTTGGATTAGTGGCCAGTTAGTGGAGTTGACAGAGTAGTGATGACAGATGCATTTAAGTTTTCTTTCTCTCAAATCCTCCTTACGCTGTTAAAAAGAACAAAATTCCAAATCATGGTAGCAGAAGGGGTTGGAAGCCCAGAGCCAAGTGAGTTTGGCAAGTGCAGCCACCCTCTCAGTAACCATGGACTGGCCCTGGGGTGACGTTACATTGGTGTGATGATAGTAATGTTACTAGAGCACAGAAGTGTATTCTGGTGGAATCTAAGACTGTCCTCTTCCTATTTGGATTACTATAATTTAGCCAGTTCACTTTGGATCTGGTTTAGTGCTACTGCTGTGCAACAGTAACAGACAGAAAATTAGCTAATTAGCAGCAATAGAAATCTGAATGTTTTTTGGTTATGTCAGAGAACAATAAGACTTTTAGGGCCTCTTCAGACAGTTGCATCAAAATAATTTGTTGGTTTATAATGTGGTGTGATTGAAAAAATTATTAGACTGAAGTGGCAAGAGAGAAAACTCTTGCAAGTTAGCAGTGAGGTTTGTCTGCTTCCCTTTATGGACTTAGCTTATGTAGTGAAGGTGGTAGAAGGTCTTAATTTCACTAACTCAGCAACTTGATCATAGTACTTTTTAAAAAAAAATACAGTGTAAAAATTAACTAAAAGTGTCATTTTTGGGGGCAACGAGAGAAATAACTTTGTAGGCTGAGGTTTGTTTTCTTGTTTAAGCTAAAGAAGCTGGATTGAGTTTAAATAATAAAGAATGAAGATGAAAACTTTTATTGCTTTCTTTTCCTGTAATTATGCAAGAACTGATCTACCAGTGTAACTTTAAATGAGCGAATAGTATCCTTGAAATCCAGATATAAATGAGTAATCACAGGAAGTGAATTGGAGAATTCATAGCCTATCTAAAATACTTAGAATGACTCCTGAGTTCTACTCCTGCCACAGTAAGGTCTGCCTGATGTGAGGAAACACCTGCGTGAGGCACTTCTAAGAAACAGAGCCTGATGCCATCCATGCCAGGAGGCCCATCAAACAGTATTGGCTCATATCCTGCAAAACACATGCCTGTGCCAAGTGCTCTATCTTTAGACTGAATAGGGGGACTGTAAAAGCTAAATATAACCTCAAATTGAAACACATACAACTGTTTGAAGAGTGGGGTGCATAGATGTATGCAAGGACTGAATTGTTTAGTTGAAATTTACCTGGTTCCTGAAAAACTATGGCATCTGTGATTACGCTCTGTATGTGTGAGATCATGTCAGTCTGCTTGTGTTCTGAATAATGTTGAACTTGTTGACCAATTTCAAATCAATCTAATATGGCAGAGGCCTCAAGCCTTTTCTATACATTTGAAAAAAAAAAAAGAAAGAAAAAGGTCATTACAAAAGAGAGGTCCTGCAAAAGGTTGCACTATTAACTTAATTGCAAGCTATTAGACAGCAAAGAATCAACACAGCAACAGCAGTAGGTGCTCAGTTAGGTTTGACATCAGGGAGTCACGAAAGAAAAGGGTCTTACAGAAGATTCAAGGGTACCAAAAGCTTTAATCGGACATTGTTAAACATGAGGTAATCCAAACATCAGACACAAAGTCACAGGACTCATGACTGCCAGTGCTCAGGAAAGGGTTTGTTTCTAATGTTCCAGTGTTTAATACTTTCTGTGTCAATGAGCATTCTGTGTTTCATCTTCAGAAGCTGATGTCAGGAAGACTCATTTTTATCATTGTATTGTATAATGGATTGGGATGGAGCAAACCATCTCTAAAAGAGTTCTAAAATCCTTAGTCTACAGTAGTCACTGTGCTATCTTAGGATCTGCCAAAGAAATATTTGAGTTTAGTCATGGTTAATGCAAGATCTACCTTTCTTTTGTTCACTTTTTTTTATTCCTCTGAAGGTGGCCTTTTCCTTTGCTTGGGACTTCATGATATTTATTATTCTGTGCACTGTGGCCGTTAATCACTTTATAGTAAACTTCGACAAATTTGAGGCCCTTCTGCTGCAGAAGGGCTGGCAGTGCCACCTGAAGGAAAGAAAAGTCCTTGCAAAACTAGTAATCATCTGCGGGTGGTGGGGAGTATTGGAGAAGCTCTGACCCTTTGCAGGAGAGGAGTGTGTTTTCATTGCAGGCTTTCAATATTAACATAGGAAGAAAGATTACCCTTGTTATCTAGGAAAACTGTAGCTAATTAATTCTTTGTTTCTTAATAAAAATGAAAGCTGAAATGTTAGAGCATCAGGAGAACCATCTGGGGATTCTGAATGATTGTTTAGAAAATAGAAAGCCTTGTCGAATTTCCTCTTATTTGTAGTCACTGCTATTTTTCAGGTATTGGTCCAGCAGAATCTCTAAGGACTTTTTTTTTTTCGTGTATAAATGAGTGATTTTGGAGATGTTTAGATCAGTGTGTTCCCGAATGTTCTTATTTATGTTACTTACCTAACTGAAAAAAAATTCTTTGGTTGAAATGCTGCCATGAGGAATTGATATTGATTTGAGTATTCTCTTTAGCAAAACATGCTAACAAAAACCAGCAGCTAAATGTTGTTTTGCCTTAATAATGATTTAAAGACTGAAAATTGGCAAGCAAAAGGAGACCTGTGGGGATATATGCAAATAGCTTTATTTTCCCATATGTCTTGGGTGGGAGGATGGCTGCTTTTAATTTAGCTAATTCTTTATGTGCTAAAGAGGTATTTTGTTAGGGGAAAATATCCTTTCTTTTTTATTTTAAGGAAAAAGGAAAGACTCTGATTATAATGATCTGAAAGAAGGATTTTAAACATTTGGTGTTTATTGCTGTTAATTACTGTGGTAAGCACACATGGCAATGTGTGATGTTAATTCCTAGTTCATTTATTTGAAACATGTAAACGCATCCGCAAGCAAGTCTTTCATTAGAAAATCATGTGTAGGACGTAGCCTTGTTGCCAGACACCAGAATCTCCCTACAGCCTGTTTTATTGTGGGGTGTCTCTTACAGAACTTGACCTTTTGATATGAAATGTCGTATATTTAAAAGAAAAAGAAACCAAAATAGTCCTTAAACTTAAAGACCTCAGAAGTTGGTAAGATGCTTTGTCTTTATGCTTTGAACTTTATTTAGCTCCCAAGGAGAAGTTTCTGGAAGTCCAATGCCAGGGAGATAACCAAGTTTCACTGGATTTTAATGTCATCTAAGTGCATGGTCCAGTGACTATTTTGCCTTTTGAATATGCTTTTTTAAGACCTTTTTTAAAAAATGTGGCAAAACTTAATTTTATTGGAATTTAAAGGAATCTTCTATATATCATTTTAATGTCTCAGGAGAATGCAGATCCTCATGGAGAAGAATTTATATAATACTAAGACCAATCACGTTTGCATGTACATATCCTCATCAATCATGTTAATCCTGACCCCAATCAGGCAATCAGACTTTAACGCACCTTGTTCTTATCAGAGTAGTTTGCACTTGGCGTTCATCAGCCAAGTTTAAATGCATGGCCCATAAACTTCCAGTTGTCACATGGATTGCAGCAGCCCTAAATCTAGTACTAAGACCAAGCGATGTTCGTGTCCCTGTTGCTGTGACTTTTCTGTTGCTCTCAATTGTTCACAAATTCAAGTTTCAGGGAGTGTATGTGTATGGAGTTTTAGATTTTTTTAGCTTTTAAAAAGTGGTAAATATTTTTCACAAAGGAGGTTGATGGCTGTGGTGAAGATTGAGCCCTAATGTTTCTTATTAAAATGATAGTAACAGAAGCCAACCTAAAACCTAGTTGTTCATACATTTTAAGCAAACCTCTTGTGAATTCTCACTTTTACAGAAAAGGTGGTATGGTTCTACTTAATTACCAGTTTTGCAAAGAAACTCTGATTCTTACTTCATAATAGGGATTCTATTTGTTAGCATTCCTGTTGGAGAAGGCTCTTCTTCCTCTTTTTGACACTTTGACTCAAAGTGCTTCATAAGGCAAGGGTTTATTGAACCAACAGTTGTTTTTTTTCCAAAACGCAAGCTTCAGGAGGGGCTTCACTGTACTCACAGGCAGTTTGTTCTCCTTATTTGAAGGGTGAGGAAGTTAGATCAGTATTTATTAAGTTCGAAGTGGCTCCTGTGTTCATTTGTGGTTTGTCTAACAGCCATGCACTTTGAAGTTAGTGTGTGTATTTAAGGTGCAATCTTTATCTCTGCTTTCTTCACACAGCAATGGGGAAATGGAGTCACCCCTATTAGAAGTAATTGCTAAGAAGCCATAACTGCTGTCACACTATGCAGTGAGGCTTATATCTCAGTTGCTGAGGCTGCATGTCAGAGCCTTCAAAATGATCTGCCCTTCTTTTGTGATCACACATTGCTTCAGAGGCTTCAGCGGAATGTAAATCTTGTGGACTGTGTTACAGTTCTGTCCTCCTCCTGCTTGTGAGCTTTCCCTCCTAACATGAAAAGCTGTGGAGTCATTTGGGTAACATTAATCAGAGGGCTAATCAAGAGCTGGCTGTCTTCCTTTCCCTGCAGTCTTCACAATTAGGGACATGCCTCTTTGATAGTGGCTGCTTGTACTGTGACATAGCAGCTAACAAAGCAGAGCCAGCTTTTTGAGAATGTGCTGTTTATTTTGCATGTCTGTTCTTGCGGCTAGCCACCTGTTGCTGACTAATTGGTGATGTTTGAGGATCGGTAAGGGATAGGAGGAAAATGGGGTAAAACCCATATGCACACAACACGCCTGAACATATGTGCTTAGGCTATTTCAAAGGGTGCATTTTTGTGTCTGTATTCATGTCCTTATGCTGCACATAAGTGTGTAATACATAGATGCATTACTTATATGCACATACATACACAGAGCAATATACATACAAATGCATATGCATCTCTGTAAGCAAAAGGCAAAGGTAGTTTGTGCTTATATTGATAAATGTCAGTTACCTGGAGCCTGTAATTTGAAATTCAGCTTTAAATACTGAGCTGGCATAGAAAAAACTTGTAGTAATAGTTTGGTTTGGTATCATTTAGACACATTAAAAAAGGTGACTCTTCTGGGGAAAAAAAATACAAATTTCTTTTTTTGCAAATCAACACCTGGCTTTCCAGGTTCCCAAATAAGTCAGTTTTTCAAAGTTGGAGGGTGGGGACTCATGCATGACATTCAGGCTTTATAGAAGCATATCTTTATTGTAAACTGTGTACAATTTCTTGTGCTAGTTCTTTTGTGTGCACACAGGACAAATGTTAGCTATGTATACTATCCTTGCAGGTATACATGGAAAAAACCCCAAAACGAAGACCCCTAGAGATGAGTAATGCCTCTTTTTGTCAGAGCTATAAAGCTTTACAACTTTGTTTCCATGTAGCCCTGGTAGCTTTCTTCACCATTGTGCTTTCCAGATTAAATTTGTTGTGTTTGGTCTGTCTTGGAGAGTGAATTATTTTGGCAAGGTCAGGCTATGTAGGTAATGTGATGTTGATTCATGAACATAAAATATCTGGCAAACCCAGAAGAGTTTGTGTGTTTAAGTAGTATGGGCTGGCTGCTTCCTGGGATTTTCTTCTATTCTTGATTTTTCCCTTCTGTCTCTGAAATATCAAATGAAAAATCTATAATTTCCATCATACAACACAGTGTATGCCAAACACTCGGTTACCGGGGGCTTCCCAAGGTAAGACAGCCCTGACAATGCTGTCTTCACCATACAGTGGATGTATGAAGTTTGTTCTCTCTGACTTCTTCTGGTTCAGTCAACACTCCATTATTAACGCATGATATAAAATGGGTAGCACAAGGAAGTCCATGTTACCTTAATTAGCATTCATGCTTAGACTTTGGGGAGAGCTTCTGAGAACTTAATCTGATAGATGTGCTATTTGAAGTTAGCTCCATGCTTACTATAATTAAATTCAGACAAGCTGATAAATATTGGAAATGGTTGGCTGTAAATTCTGATGATAGTCAAGGTAAAATACGTTGTAACCTACATGATACTAAAGTAAAATTAACTGAAGGACTTGTCTCAAGGTCAAATTCAACTTCTTTTCAGAGATTAACATATGTCCTGTGTTAAATTGAAAGATAAAAATTAAACGTGGCATTAAGATGTTAGAAAGTTGTGAGGTAGTACAATGTTTTAGTGTGTATTTAATCATACTATGAAGGACTTCTGTCTGAAGTTAGAAGAATGATTGCTCGGGAGACTATGAAGAAACATTGCCTTACTGTACTGGTCTTCCCTTTTAAGCAGTTTTGTTTACTGATGGGAAGTTTTTTTTTTAAAAAGTTATTATAAAGCACCCTCACCTCACCCCCAGTTTTCTTTCTGTAATGTCTAGTATTTCTTATCACTATTAAGGCAGTTGACAAAAGGTAATCAGGCCATCAGAGACTTAATAAATGTAATACCTCAGGATGAAGATGGGTAAGCTAGATCTCACTCCCCAAGACATTTTGATAATTAACAACTTGTTTCTGCTATCCAATGTGCATTGAAAGGGCAGTAATTGCAGCATGTCAGTCATATCATGCTGTATTAATTTTGAGTTCCCACTGTATTGGTGTCTGTTTCATTGTACTCAGACACTTATATGGCAAACATTATGACTGAAAGGTTATTCTGCTTCAGATAATACTCTTTTTCTGTAACGTCCTTGTATACAGATGATTGAAAGTTTAATATATTTACACAGAGAGGTTTCCTGCATAAAAGTGATTATGTTTTCTTTTGAGAGTGGGACATGTTTAGATAGCAAATATTTAATTAATCTCCCTATTTTCTTTTTGTGATTGAAGATTTCTTTTTTTTTTTTAATGGAAGGTGTCTATTAGTGAAAGGGGAGAAGGAGGACAGCAGGAGAGCAAGGTTTTTATTTGAGGGGGGTGTGTTATTAAGAGTGTATCAGGGTAGGAATTATTAGGTTAATTTATTTGTTAGAATCTTTTGGACAACATTGTGCCTGGACAGTGGGGGATGATACATCTGTCATTTGGGACTGAAAGGGCAGTGCCACTTCTGACAGCGCTCTGCTTTGTGCTGCAATGCTGAAGAAAGGCTTTGGCATTGGGAGGGATTGGTTTTGTGCAGTATCAGAAGGCTTCAGGAGTGGTGGCAAACCCAAGTGGTAGAGACCGGGTCATGGAGAAATTACTCTAGATCATGGTAAAAAAGGTGTCTTTCCTACAGCTCTCCTCTGTCACAGATCATTATGAATTACGTGAATTCAATGCAACTTGACCACACAAACGGATACAGTATGTTTCCAGTTTCACAGTGGTAGCCATGAAGAAGGCCTGGGGTTTCGTATTTGCATGGGACAGCTCTTTGCATCCAGTAATGTTTTCTTGCAAGTGAGGGCTGATGAGAAAACAGCTATGATGTGTTTCAGTATAATTGAGATCTTGGTTATTTCTAGGCTGCAAAATGCTCTAAAAACTGTTAATATTTTTCTTTCAAAAAAGTGAGAAATAGTTTTTGCTAGTAATTCCTATCCACTAGAAATACACAGATGCTGTCAGACATTATCAAGGACCTGAAACTCCAGAAATGCTGTTTTTGTTGTGATGAGACAGACCTGCTGCCAGGGAACATTTGGGTCAGTTGGGTCTGTTTGCTTCTTGGAAAAAAGAATTTAATACTTTGATTGTGAGTTCAAAATATAAAACTGCTTTTATTTTACTCAACTTTTCATTTCTTTTGGGACATTTTGAATTAGTTTTGTCAGCATATATAATAAAATGGTTCAATATATATTTTTTTCATCTTTAGAGGTAAATATTATTCCTCTTGCATACCTATCTTTCAGGAAAACATTTAGGAGAAAAGAGCCAAATAAATTTGAGGCAGATGTTTTTTGGATGTTGGTCTTCCCAGAACAGCAGTAATGACCAAAGATGTTTGAAGGCAGGCATCTTGCTTTATCTCTAGAGCTTTTCTGTATTTTTAAATAGAATAAATTGAAAAGTAAATAGAAAATGTTTGGTTTTTTCTCTGGAATTATTTTTATGTAGTTTTCTGTTCATTGACAAGCAGGTACTCTGTTTCGTTACTGCATAGCTTCTGTCAGCACATTGATCTTTATATTAAACAGGCAAAATGTGCAAACTTTACCACCATTTGAGATATTTTTCCTTGCTTGTTTCCTTTTAACCCTTGTATTTATTGAGGAGCCCTTTCAGTACATCAAACCCTGCAACCTTATTTTGTTTTGCAAGTTCTACAGTGCTAATAAAATGGAAATAATCTTCAGCCTTGGAAACACCACACTGTTGATAAACTTTTTAGGGGACTTAGTTCAGCTAGACTGCTAGATCAAAAGCTCATTGCTGACTTTATTTTATACATGCAAATTGCTCTTCAGATTGTTACACGTAAATATAACATGAAGTATTCATGAAAGATATTAAACTTAAGCACTCTTCCCTTTTACAGATTTGTCAATGTATTTCTGCCCAGTTTGCAATATTTTGCTATTTTTTTTAAAAAAAAAAAGATGAAAATGTGTTTTCTTTGCAGGATTTCAAGTTTTTATCTCTACGTTGGACATCCCAATTTAAGTTGTCTGAATCAGTAATTAGCATTGACTAAAAATTAGCAAAAAGCATTGACTAAAAAGGATTATTTATTTTATCCTTTGTGTCTTCTAGTTTTTAAAAAGTGTTTAAAAATGGCTTTTGTTCAAAAATGCTCCTAGTTTTTTCCATACCTTTATAGAATCAATCCTTTTAATTTTTCCATTTTTCATTTAGTTGTAAATCCTGTTGAAGTTAGGTGGACACATAGAAGTCCTTTAAAAGTGGGTTTGAGGAATGCTTATTTATGTGTGCATGCATATGTTTGTGAATGTATTTATAAGTAATACGATTTGGCATGTATGTTAAACTCGTTCTCATATTTTTATTTTTATCAGAAACTTCAGGTTTTTATACACTGTTTGGAAAAGCTTGGATGGGATCTGCGTTTTCCATAGTGATTATGTGTGTCTGGTCTTTGCAAATCCATCATTACAGTGACAAGACCAGCTTCAAAAGTATTCTGAAACTTTGGGAGACATTTATTTATCCATATCATCAACACAGAATCCAAAGTTTTGCACTGAGTGTTTTGACCTGTGTGCTTATGCCTATAGCAGAGCATGTTATTGAGGCTAGCAGTCATCTGCCCATCAGTCTGTTGTTAACCTGATGTCTATGAGGTTGTTCAGCAATGGATTCCTTGACAGTTCTTGAATTATGGTGTAAACAGATGTAATGTATTGCCAGAGAGAGAATGACAGATCACCTAATATTTTCTCTCTCTGGAGGGTCAGTATGTTACTGCATTTGCTTTTGAAACCAATGTGTGTTTCAGTGTGTCATCTGTCACATAATTTCAGATCAGATTTGCGGGGTTGTTTTTCGTCATGTCAGGTTGCACCATGTTCTACTTCAAGCTGACAGTATGTAGCATAACTGGACTTAACATGACCTGACATAACAGCAATTCAAATTCAGTTAGAGATGACATCCTACTGTAGTCTTTATGGGGCGATTCAACAGTCCAATGAACCATTCGGTTCATAGGCTGCTTTGCTCACAAAATAAACTCTGTAAGTTGGGCTGGAAAATGGATGCTCTTCTTTCTGGTTGCATCCTCTACAATAATTTACCAATATGAAAATCCAGTTATGTTAGTGTCAGATACCTGTTGGATTTGAAAATGGTTGGAAATTGTCTCCACTTGCCTCTGCAAAAGCAATCAAGCATAATCAGCAAAGACTCAGTATGGATATTTTAAACTCAAATAATGCCTAATCCTTTTAATATGCCCATATTAAAAACAGATACACACCCCCCAAGATAGTAACCATAGAGAAAGTATTAGAGTAAGTACAGCAGGGTGTTGAAAAGAGTGGGCCAAAGAGCTGCCTCTAGATTTTGCAAGATGAGATAGAATTATTACTGCCATATCAATAGGGCTATGTTCTTTAAAGTCCATGGTTCCTTCAAACTGTTTGGAACAGAATTCTGTGCTAAATTGCTAGTTAGCAGAGGGAAGCATTTGATGAAAAAAAAAAAAAGAAAATAGGTAACAGTAATGTGCGAACTTTGTAGAATATAAGTCTGTGGAGCCTCTGCGTGTTGTGAATTCTGCAGAGGCTAATGAGGTGCTCTATGAACTATGCTATCTGAGAGAACCCTCAGGAAATCCCAAGCTTTCGCAGTTTGTATCTGTATATTCATTTTCAAATGAGACTCTGGACCTGAATGCTGAGATGACATGCTGAAGTGCTACTGTTTTGGGGTGATGACACTAATAGCATCCTTTTTCATGCCTATGTATCAGTAGATTTTGAGAGAAGACGTGCGTGAAAACTTATAGTTATGAAATGAATGGCAGTCATGTTTTCTGAAGAATATTTTGACTGACTTTTCCTTTACAAAAGGTGTGGTTTCTTACATACAATCTGAGGGAACGTGGCATCACTGAAACATCTTGGCCTTTCAGAGGAGTCCAAAGTGAGCGGCAGAAAAGGGCAAAGCTTCTCTAGCTAGCATAAAGATATAAGGAAAGAAAATACAAATAATAAGCTTTTTCCTCTTGCCTGCTGATTTGTTAGGGTGCAGGAGAAAATGGAGTAAACCTGGGGGTTTGTACCAAGTTAATTTTTGGACAGCCCGTAGTCAAAAATTATTTCGTAGGAAAATGTGTGGTTTATCATGGTAATTACTGAGACTGATTATTCTGTAAAGGAGCAGTCTGAAGGTCCAAGGAGAAATATATGAATCAGAAGGAAAAAGTTGTCAGCCACCTATGCAATCACCAGAAATAGAGGAAATTTTTACACAATAACAGGTACAATTTTGGGGTAAGGAGCCAGAAGCCAAGGAACTGTCAGCCTGAAAAGGGAGTAGGAAAGTACTCTGAGAAGGAGCTACTCCTGACAAATCAGTCTTTGTCTCCGTCTTAAAGAAAGCCATGGTCAGATGAAGACCCCCCTCAGAAATGAAAATGAGTATTAAAATTGTGTGATGCTCGGATGATTTTTTTTTAATATTTTTTTTAAAACCCACTGGAAGAACTAGAATGGGTAAGTTGTAATACGTTTTTTTGAATGGCTGGGAAAGGCTTTGTGTTTCTAGGGATACAGTTTGGAGTAGGATTTGTTTGCACCACGGCTTTTGAAGACATGTCTAATTTTTTATGTGATTAGTTCAGATACCAAGAACAACAAACAGCGTATGAAGTCTAAGTGCCCTGCTTCTTAAGTGTGGTTTTCTCATGATGATCTGTCTTGGTCACAGCATTGTCAGTGTTTGAGTTCATAACTTGAAAGGTCGTTTACATATGTCTATGAAAGCTGCAGCCCCACCTTTAACTGCACTGCAAACTAAGATATAAGCACTACAAATCCAACTGCTTATTGCCATTCTCTATCCACAGCATTCCTGTAAAGGGAAAGTAGATCTGCTAAGTTTGTTCTAGCCAGTTTCCAGCTGCCAGAATTGGTTTCTGACAGTTTAGATCATCTCACCAGCAGCTTTAATTGTGTGAAGAAGAAACTTCCCAAAACTGTTTGAACCGACTAACTTTAGGAGTTCCAAACAACACCCAGAAAATGCTTGAAAAGTGAGAGATAAGTTGGTGCTGTGTATGGCTTGAATATTTATTTATTTGTGAAAGCAAGGCTAAAGGCACAGATGTTTCTCATGATAGAAGATACTTCCCAGAATAAAATAAATAATAAAATAAAACTTTAAATCTCAAAGCTGCGAAGTAGATGTAAGATGTTCTTTAATGGAGAAGTTTGGGAAGAGACAGTTAAGCAGTGCCATGATCATCTCCTCAATGAAAGAACTTCAGCTCTCCATGATTTATAAATTAAAGAATCAAACCTTAATGGTTTCAGTGGGAAACATTATTCCTAAAGTTAACGTGTGGGTGTTTTTCTTAATGCTTGATATATGAGTTTTGTTCCACTTGGCATCATTAGTCAAGTAAAATAAGCCATTTATTTCAATTCTCAGAAAACCCAGTTCAGAACTAAAATTTAAGTTAGTGTTTTAGTGTGAGATTGTGGAACTCTTTCCTCTTTATGTGTTTGTGTGGGTTCCAGGGGTAGATATGTTCTCCTTCAGGCCTAATCTATAGATGATGAGAGCCACTTGCTGCCATGTTAGGCATTATTGAGTTTTTAGCCAAAGCTGGAGGAGTTCAAGCCTTGGGTTTAATTCCATGGTATGTGAAGGAAGCAGCTGTTTGCCTAAGTCACTTCAAGAAACGATAGAAAAAGAGACTCATGGTTATGTGTATATAATTAAACAAAAAAAAGGGCTTGAGGTTGAGTATAGTAGTTTTGACTAGCCATCAGCTTAGTAATACGACTAATTTAACTCTGCTTTCATAGATGTTAGATTAAATTAATTTCATACAGCAGCAGAAGTGCCAGGATAGAAAGGAAGTATTTTGTCTTTTTCAGGGCTGTTCTTGCTCATTTTTTAAACTTTAGTTCTTAAGTTTGTCAGGTTGAGGAGAATGGCTTACGTTGCAGGGAGCTTCAGGCATTACTGAAATAGTCAGAAACTTACACACATTGTGTCACTAGAATTAGTGAGAAACATCATCTGCTTTCTGTGGCTAAGGGGGTTAGTTATGCTCCAATACAGTAAGAGTCCAGTCTTGGTACAGGAATTCTTGAATGTGTGGAGTGTGTGCATTAATAGTCACTTTAAAATACTTTAAAAGACAAAGAAGTGGGGGGAGTCAAGGAATCAAATGTGAGGGGAAAGGTGTCTGTGATTCAAGATGCACCACCAGTGTGGAAAGAACATTGGCACCTTTTTTTTTTTTTTTTTTTAAATTGTTTTAAGTTCTTTTCCTCTCTCTGTTGACCTGCAGGAAGAGCCTTTCCTTTTGGTCTCTCTGTAAGAAACTGTAGGCATAGGAGAAAGATGACAATATGCCTTGCTCATCAGCCTAAATTTGAGATGTCTGTGGTTTGGTTCTTTGTTTCAGTTCTCGTCTGTTCGGTTTCTGTCCAACAGTGTCTGGGTGCGCCTTCATGCTAGCTGTATTGAATGTGCAGAACCACACGTTGGTCTTTTTGAATGGAGAAGAGCACAGGAGCACTTCTTATCAGAGGAAAAAAAATGATCCTGGACCATTCTTTGTCACTAGTTTGAAGAATGTAGAAAGTCTGAATCAGCCTGGGTTTTTTGTTTGTTTGTACAAGGCAGGAATGAGAGCCTATTTTAATATAACACATTTGGCTGGTGAAGACTTTCAAGTATTGAAGTCCTGTAATGTTTTCTGGTTTTACTTTTCAGAAAAACTCTGAATAAAACAGGTTTAACCATGTCTTCTCCACCAAACCTGGGCATGCCATAAGCCCTGTGTACCTTCATTTGTGAAGATGTCAAAGCCTGACTTTCTACATCACCTCTGTTCTGTGTTTTCCTTTGAACTGTCACATTAAAAAGATTATTGGCCACATTTATTGCACAGTTCTATCCACAGGGATTCAGATCTGTATTTTCAACTTCAAAGGTTAAGTGCTGGATTTTAAAGTTGGGATAACTCGGATAGAATGCTGATAAGCAGCTCTGGAAGCTCTGTGAAGCACTTGTTACAGTCCACTTGAGGACTTTTCATTGTGAATAGCTTTCTCATGAAAAGATTAATTACTAGAAGGCATTTTCTACTTTGTTAGAATCACCTCCCACTTCCCAGTGAGACCACAGACAAATTCAAAGCTACTTTCTTTGTAGCAGACATCATAGAAATATGGACACTGAATTGAGCTTCCAAGTGAGATATCCACAACCTGGAGTGAATTGCACTCTAACATCTGTAAAAGTTCTTGGTATTTAAATGTATCCTTCCAGACAAGGTCTCACAGCTGTTCATACACATGGATTAATATGGCTGTGACTTTCACTCCTGAAAGAGTGAGCCTTGTCTAAACAGAAAAGCAGTAGTGGAACTTGGGACACAAGATTTCCCACCATGTTCTTTTCTCCTTGCAATTCTTCCTCCTCTTTGTTTTCCAAAGTCTGCTTAGATGTAGCTTGTACTAACTGCCTGTTTTGGTTCACATACCGTGTGAATCTATGTGATATCTAAATATTCATCAAAACTGCCATTTTATTTGTCTGCTCTGTTCATATGATGGGAGCACATTTCTATATTCAGCCAACCAGAGTTTCTTCTCAGGTGATTGTGGCAATGTAACTTTTCTGAGTATGGAAACACCTGTTGCTGGACCTGTGTTACTTCTTCCTTAAATCATAAGGTCAGTTTCCTGAGTTTGTCAGCCATAGTAAACTCATTTTTCTTTCTCATTTTTGTCTCCATTCATAAATTATTTCTCTCCCTAGCCACAGAGTATTTGTCTTTAAAAAAAAATAAAAAAATAAAAATCCTTAAGGTCAATCTTTTCTGACAATCCCTATCATCTTTCTGTAGAAGACTATTATTTTTCTTCTATCCTTTAAAAATATAGGATACGCTACTAGAGTAATTGCCAGTGTAATTATTGATAACCCTTGAAGCCATTGGTGATCTAGTCAAGATAGACTAAGAAAGTCAAACCATGAAGACTGGACAACACGCAAAGTAACTTTCAGCATGTTGCATGAAGAAGGGTAATTTTAATACATACACTAAAAGCTATGGAGACTCCTTAACGTGACTAGGACAGACACACTGTCCCACCTCAGAATGACTGGATATTTCATTGCCTTCAGCAAAACTATCTGGGATTGTTAACCAGTTCAAGAAGAAGCTGAAAAGACTGAGTTTTCCGTTTTATTTATGTGTTTAAAAGAAGTGACTGGTGGATATCAGATAATCCTTGAAATGTCCTTGAGAAGGTTAACATTGACTTTCCACTGAATGAATAATTATCTTAGAATATCACATCTGAATTCATATAGAGTGGGTGGGCTTTTAGGTGTATGTGACAAAGAGCTAATGTAATAGCTTCAGGCAGAACATTTTGTAATTGAATGCAAGAGAGTTCAAATGTACTGCAGACCATTAATATGTGTCTAACTTCTCTGCTACCTCTCCTGGGTAATGAGGTGAAAATTAAGAGAGATCATTCTGTAAAGTTAGTTGCTAAAGACGTGGTTTATTGAAGACTTTGTTTCAACTGTGGCTTGTGTGTGGTGGTTTTTTTTCTTTGTTGTTTTAGTTTGGTTTTCCTTTGCATGATGGAGATATATAACCTCTTGATAGTGGCTGCTTTCTCTCTTATCTCTTTCCCCATCTGTTCTTCCTTTTTTTGCTTGTTTACATCATTTAAATGTAGTTGGTTCTTTATTTGTAGAGAGATGCCTTAGGTATCAATAGATTTGAGGAGCTATCTCAGAAAGGCTTACAAGTGACTGTGCAGGTAGAAGATAGTCCTAATTAGGTTGCTGTAAAATGGAATGTCTTGCACAGATAGACTCCTATACCTGACTTCATCATGGTACTATGATGCTGCTGCCCACAAGGAGACAAGCATAGTCCTTTGAACCAAGTGCATTGAGAGAAAGGGGCAGGATCTGTGAAGCAGGGCAGAATGTATAGAACAGCTGGCTCAAATTGTACCAAAATCAGTGGGGAATTTTTTCCATGGCTTCCTTCTTACTTATCCTGCAAATTGATGGAAAGGTTCATGTGTCGTGATTTTCCCAGCAAAAAAAACCTCTTACACAGTTTTAATTATCAGGAGTGTCAGAGCAGGTATTCAGAGCTTTTACAATATTCTGTTGCTTTTAATTTTAGTTGGGAGTACAGTGTTGGTACTCTAATGGGGTTCTACAGCTCTGATGTCCCACTACAGGGAATATTTTATGGGAAGGAGCAGTGCTGGAGTTGTGGGCAAAGAAAATCTCCACTGATTTGTTGTTTAAAGAATTCCATACAAAAAGCAAGAGGAGATTTTTCTGGACAGTCATGACAGGTGCCTGCACTGTGGTTTGTTTTCTCCCACAAATTATTATTCTTCTCTTCTAAGCACATCTTCAGCAAAGAATCAGGTCCATGCTGTCCTGGCAAGAAGCTATACAGCTAGCTAACAAACTGATTCTGCTTTGCCACTGCCAGAAAGCAAAAGTCCTACTGACTTAAATTAAAAAAAAAAAAAAAAAAACCCAAACCACCAGAAAAAACAGCAAAAAACCCTAATGGTGGTATCTCATAGTTGTCTCTTAAGGCCACATGACGCTGTTTCACTGTGTTTCTTCTGAAGAAAATGACTTCATCTCACTTTTTAATATTGCTTTTCTTTAGAAGCAAAAGGGAAACAGGCAGTAAATAGCCTGATGACAACCTGATTTCCTCATGTTCTGCCATAAATGTGCTTGGTTGATGCAATACTGATGAACTGAACATCTTGGGCTCTTTACTTTTTAGGAGCTTTTGTCACAAAGAGTTAGATAAGGTTTCCCACTATCAAGGTACTTAATTTTAATTATTAATTTTTAACTTTAGCTTGTCTGGTTAGCGCTCTGCTAGCTTTTAGCCCATATACAAAGACAGTATCTTCCATTGCCTGACAAAGAGATAAAGCAGTAGTACATGTTTTTAAAGCTTATCACATTAAGATATTCTTATTCTTGATTTGAAAAATTATTAGTTTAGTAACTCCTAGTCTTCAAGTGAGAACAGAACTGTTGTCTCAAAATCCCATAAAGCACTCCAAAAAAGAGAATCTGTAGCCCTGTAAAATTTGGAAACAAATGGAACAAAAGTTTTCCTTTGCTATTGTTTAAATATGAAGACCAAATTGAAGGAGTAATGCTGGAAGACAGATTAAGCAGCACAGCAGAGGTGGATGTGCAAAGAAAGAAAGGTCTTGTCAATAAAGGACTGTGCAGTGAGTAAGTCTTTGCTTTCTTTTTGGTGCATAGCTCAGGAAGTCCAAAAGGAGCATGATGGAGAAGTTTGCAAATATATACTAAGATCAGCTTTCATGGGAATGGGATTCATCATTAAGAATTCTTTAAAAATTTAAAAAAAAATTTTTATCATAAAATGAAGTAGTAATGCAATCTTTCCAGTATATAACCTATTTATTTCTTCAGTGCTTGTAGTGTTTACCTTGGACATGAACTTTGAATTTAGTATGCTGTTTCAGCAGTTAAAGCATTCTACTGACTTTTAGGGACATAGATGGTAAATGTCTACTGTCCCTGGGTTTAAGGTGGTGGAAAAGAGCAAACAGTTATCTTTCTATGAGATTTAACCTAGTGTCTTAGTGTATAAAACTGCTATTATGCAAGTTTGCTCTTTGTGCTTTTTTCAGTGGTTTAATTAGCTTTATTTTACATTTTTACAAAATTACATGGTGCGGTTGATGAAGAAGAGAATCTTTCTGATGGCATATAAAGACAGTTTATAAAAACTTTCTTCCCCATGTTTTTTTAAAGCCAAGCGTTAATCTAACTATTGCCTCAAGGTGATGGTGGTCAGGGTGCAAAATTAACTAAAAGCATCAAGTCAAGTAACTAGAGCAGGAAGTGATATACAGGGTTGTCAGTCTCTGGTTTAAAAATGCTTTGACAACCACAGCTTCAGAGCCAAAGACAGTAGTTTGCATTCTGTCTTGCAAGATATATTGCCACAAATAGAAAAGTAGCCTTGAGTGTCATTGTCATAACAGTAATACAATTACAGTGATAAATTAGACGTGGAAAATCACTGAGAAGTGCCAGGAATTTATCTGGTTTTTTATGCCTGTAAATTTATTTTTTTTTTAGCTGTAGAGATTACCAACATTAGATTACAATATAATATAATTTGGAGGATATTACATGTTTGCAAAATGCGTTAACAGTAAATCCAGTGTTTATGGAAGGTGGCAATTAGTGCTTGAACTTGGAGTCTTTTTTTTCATGTATGTTAGCACCAGCCTGTCTCTCATTTTAGCCTTAGTATTTTTTGAAAATCAACAAGCAAAGTACTTTTGTGACATAGAAACATAGGGCTGATAAAACCCACGCTGTTCCTCTCTGCTTCTGATATAAATTGGAATTTGCATCAATTTCTGTGGAGATGACTACAGTCTTGAGCTACTGAAGCAGACTCATCTGGACCACTGCTTTCAAGGAGAGACTGGATCAGCCACTGAGTCGCTGAACTTTTTGTTAGCAGCAGGGTCCTTTGGTCTATAGATGTTGAGGAAACTGTAAATCTGTTATAGTTCCACGTTTTGATTATTTGAATATAGGTGGGTAATACTATGGGCCAGGAAACAGAAATACATATACTGGCAAACCTGCATTCTCAGTTCATAGATACCTCTAGGAATTGGCACAGGTTGCTGCTAGCCATTCATTTATCTCTCTAGACTTAGCTGTCACGAAGACTTCCTCCTTCACCTTTTTCAACACCTTCCACCTCCTTCATAACTTCTGCTTAGAAAAGCTACTTGTCGTGGTTTCAGCCCACCCAGCTGGCAACAAAAGCACCACGCAGCTGCTCACTCACCCCTACCCTGTCCCCTGAGGGATGGGGAAGAGAAAATACAACCAAAAGGCTGCAGGGTGGAGAGGTAGGGAGGACTCACTCACCAGTTATGGTCATGGGCAAAAGACAGACTCAGCTTGGGGATAACAATAATGAGCAGCCACCACCATCAAGGATAATGAGAAATACAACTAGGTCTTAAAAACACCTCTGCCACCCCTCGCTTCTTCCTGGGCTCAGCTCTGCTACCTCCTCTCCCCAGCAGTGCAGGGGGACAGGGAATGGTGGTTGCAGTCAGTTTGTCACAATGTGTCTTTGCTGTTTCTTCCTCCTTGATGTCCTCACAGTCTTCCCCTGCCCGAACATGGGTCTCTTCCACGGCTGCTGCCCTCCTAGCGACGGGCTGCTCCAGTGCGGGCTGCCTTGGAGCTATGGCCTGATTTGGGCCCGGTCCCCTGCTCTAGCCTGGGGTCCTCCGTGGGCTGCAGGCCAACCTCGGGGCCACCGCTGATCTCCATGAGCTGCAGGGGCTCAGTCTGCCATCCCACCATGGGCCCCAGGGGAATCTCTGCTCCAGCACATCTCCCCCACTCCTTCCTCACTGATGTGGGTGTCCCCATGGCTGTTTCTGTCACATCCCCCTCCTCTCTTCTGCTCACAAAGACTCACAACCAAAGAACTTGCCCAACAGGTTTTTCCCCTCTTAAATAGTTATTCGAAGAGGCGCTGATTGGCCTGGCCTTGGACAGAGCTGGGTCCGAATTTGAGCTGGGTCCGAATTTGAGCTGGGTCCGAATTTGAGCTGGGTCCGAATTTGAGCTGGGTCCGAATTTGAGCTGGGGGAGTTTCTCGAAGCTTCTTACAGGAGCCACCTCTGTAGTCCCCTTCCCTGCTACCAAAACCCTGCCAGACACCAACCCACCATAATACTTTAACACAAACCTTGAAGGGTAGTATGTGCAAGTGGATATAACATCCTTTTCATGGATGAATTTGCAGAACTGGGGCTGAAAATATTTGTAGAACTGTTTCCCTCTCCTCCTCCACTGTGATTAACCACAATTTAAGTAAAATCTTGCATGTCACACTTATTTCTCTCTTTGAGTAGGAAAGTAGAATTGATGTTTTATAAGGCTGTGTTGATAAAAGACATTGGGTTAAAAATATTTGGCTGGGCAGGAAGTAAAATTAATAAAGTGTTGTGGTTTAACCCCAGCTGGCAATTAAGCATCACACAGCTGCTCTCTCACTCCCCATACCCAGTGTGATGCAGGGGGTAAAACTCGTGGGTTGAGATAAAGACAGTTTAATTAGGCAGAAAAGGAAGGGAAAATAACAGTAACAATAATAATAGGATATACAAAACAAGTGCTGCGCAATGCATTTGCTCACCACCTGCTGACTGATGCCCAGCCAATTCCTGGGCTGTGCTGTCCCGTTCCCTGTCCAACTGCTCCAAGTTTATATACTGGGCATGATGTCATATGGTACAGAACATCCCTTTGGTTTCTTTGGGTCAGCTGTCCTTGCTGTGTCCCCTCCCAGCTCCGTGTGCACTCCCAGCCTCTGCTGGAAGGGCAATATGAGTAGCTGAAAGGTCCTTGACTTAGTATATAACACTGCTTAGCAACAACTGAAACAGTGTGTCATCAACATTCTTCTCATCCTAAATCCAAAACATAGCACTATACCAGCTACTAGAAAGAAAATAAACTTTATTATTCCAGGCCAAGCCAGGACATAAAGCAATGGTTTGGGTTTTTATTTTTGGGTCCTTTTGGCCTGTTGCTGACTTTTCTCTGTCTTGTGCTTTAACTTTTCCTACTTTAGCTTTTCTGCTTGAAGATTGGGACTTTTTTTCTGTTAAGTATTTTGAGATCTGTTGAGTAAGAGCTTGATGTCAATGTTTGGGAAATAAAAACCTTTTGCAATCAGTTAATCTGAATTTTGTGTTTGAGATCTCTCTTGCTTTCATGTTGTTTATTTAGAAAGAAACTGAATATACAAACTGAAAGACCACCAAGTACTTCAGTACCCAGCTCCTGCCTTTTTTCACTGACTTCCTCATCAGAAAGAATTTCAGTTTTTCAGTATGGGTGTCTTGCATAAGTGTGGAAATAATAGCTTTGTTTGTTTATTTGTATGTGCATGAATGCCTATACCTGGGCTTTAGTGACAGCAGCTTGAAATCTGAATCATTTGCCACCTGTATTGTGATCAACTACAACAAAGTCTTTTATTCCACCAAGACTGAGTTCTTGTCCAGAATGCACAATTCATTTATGAATATAGAACTCCAGATGAATAATTTATAAAGTAAAAAACCCAAAGGCAAAATCAACCTCCTCCCACAATTCTCCTCCCCAAATATTACTCTAAAACTAGTATTTTTGTGGCTGTCAAGGAAGAAATTGAGTAAATAAGTTCAGGATTTCTTCATGCTAAACTGCCATCATCAGATGGTATAGATAAAGTAAAAGTTCACTTTCCAAGGTATGATACTCTTCACAAATGTTTATAACTTCCTTAGATTAGTTTTTAGAGAGAATATTATCCATAGTGAGGTAAAAGGTGAAACACTATCAATTTGAACAAAGTGGGTCAGGTGATCTTTTTTTCTGCATAAACATGAAAATATTTATGAAGTGCTTCAATAATGCTTCCCTCCAGTTATTCAATTAAAGAAACAAAAAAACCCTATGTGTGCTTAAAATATAAATATGGGCTTACTAGTGTAGGTGTATCAAGACCGAAAGACGTGTCCTTGTGGGTTCCATCTTTTAGTAAATTGGAACAATAAAATCAAGCCTTGGTCAGCTCAGCAGAGAAAGTGTGGAGCTGGAAATCAGAGATGATGTTCAGCATACCACAATTTCGGTGTCTTCAATTTTACTATGTTGCATGTTTTAAGTGTATCATGTTAGCTCTTAATATTTGCAGCTTGATGTTGCAGTTCACAAAGTGCACTCAAGCTTTTGTTGACTATATGTGATGTCCTCAGTATCTATTATGTGTATAGGATGGCCTTTTAAATATAATACTGTTTATTTCTTGGCCAATGAATTGTGTTTTGAAGAAAGTCTTAGAAAAGCCATATTCCTCTTCTTTTTGTTTTGTCTATTTTGTTTTTATGTGTGTGTGTGTGAAAGCAGCACATCTCCTTCAAAGACTGAGACTAAAATCTTGGGGTGAAGTTACCGTATTACTAGTAGTACTTTTTAGACTTTTAATCATTTTGTCAGTATTCATTTTTTATGAGCCTGCTTTGCTCCATTTCCCACAGTTCCTTTTTGTATGTTTGCTTAACATCTTTTTTTCTGTGTCTTCAAGTGAATGATTTTCTCTGGCAATATGAGAATGGTAGGTACTGATAGATTTAAAGGAGTATCTTAGCAGCGAAAAGAGCCAAAATAATAGGGCGCTCAAATAGCTGTGACTACGAACACTACAGGGAGTGACTTTAAAGACAATATATTGGCTTTGAATCAGCATTGTATTTGTTTATAACTTTACTCTGATGATGCAGATTAAATTCACAACTTCCTTCAGCTTGGTCAATGAAGCAGAGAGCAGAGCTACCTCAAAGAGAGTGCAAATCGCCCTAGGCTTGAATCTTTTGCCTCAAGGCCAAAGTCACTATTTGTAGTGAAATCCGGCATGGTGATTTTTTGGCATGCTCAGATGCTAACTGAACTGGTGAGGTTTTCACCGAATACGTTTCAGCTTCTGATTTTAACTCATGTTGTGGCTGCTGCAATGATGTAACCTTATTCAGAGTGCTCACTCGCATAATGGTCCTGTTCAATAATGAGGCATTCACAGGAGAATGAACATTTTTAGTTAGTTTATGTGTGGAAATGCAATAAGATAGTTAGAAAATGTTCCTTCTGACATCCTTACTTTCTATTGCAGTCTGCTCCCTCTAACCCTTACGGCAATGTCTGGCTTCTGACTTGCCAAACACTAGTTGGTATTATTCGGAACTGTCTGGACAGTCAGAGGTTTTCGACAGCTATTGAGACTTGGGTAGTAGCAGAAGTCAGCTGGCTACAGTCTGCCTGGAGACAGTCACCCATCTTCTTAGTACACAGTTCCTAGATTCTGATTCTAGCCGATGACATAGTCTTGGAAAACTTTAAGCTGCTTTCACAGCAGTTCTTCCTGTGTGATGGGAATGAGCCTAAAGGACTCTTGTACAGAACAGTGCTGTGAGTACACAGGTGTGGCTGCTGCAAGGGACTTTGAATTTGCTGATAAGGCAGGTTCTAAACATCTGATTCATGCTGCTTGTCTTTCCAAATGTATTATTTATTGAGCTAACATTTTTCTTGAATGGTCCTGTTATCATTATGGTAAATTGTTTAGAAAATTATTGTTTCACTTTGGTGCTAGTTGCCTCACCATCATTTGTGCTGCATAGCATATGTGCAAAGCATAATGTGTTTGAGAGAAAAAACATTTATATTTGTTTTTTGCTTTACTGGACATCCTTTACTAGACTCCACATAATCTTTTCCTTAAATTCTTTTGCTGAGTGTTTCAACAACTTAAGATACTTAAAAAAAACAACTTGTCTTACTGTGGCCAGAATATTTAATGAAAAGTCCATTTTGTGAATAAGGAGACTCAAATGTTAAAATGTTGTTTCGCTGCTTAGTGCCTAATTTTCAACATGCTGATGTTGGGCTGAGGAGCTCCAAATAAAAATGGCAATGGTAATATATGCAATAACAACCACCACAACTGTCTTGGAGTTCTGTGTGTTGAAATGAACTCAAATGATGCAGTTGTCTGTTTAAAAAATGAAGATTATTATTGTGTACTACCTAGTTTATTCTAAGTCTTTGTCCTTTGTCTTATGTTTAGAGTAGCTGGGTGTTGTACATTAAACTAAATGCACAATTCTTTGAATCTCAGTTGCGTATTCAGCATTTGTATATTCCTGTATTCCTGCCAGTACGTCTTTTTTTCTACGTTTGTTTTGTCTCCTTACTTTATTAAAGGAAACATGACGCAAGAATCTCAGTGTCAAAAAGGGAGAAAAATTAACATTATAGTTACAATAGCTGTAATGTAACTTCACAAGAGATACATATTCAGGCATAAATATAAACTCACACAAACTGTGAAACACGAAATGTTCTGTGGCAACTTTCAATGCCGGTAATAATTATTTTATTGCTATTTTGTGTATGTGAAGTCTCTGACACTGAGTTCCGTCTTTGTATCATAAATGTAAATTTTTCTGTCATAAAAAACTGTAATCTTGTGTGCAATGGACTTTCAAGCAACATAGCTGTGTAATTGCACACTTGGACTGGAAAAATCCACTGTCATAAGAATGCCTGCTAATTTTGAGAATACAAAAGGTCTGAATCTTTCTTCTGGGAACTTGTGTTTGATTGGAATTGTTGGTGCTCTCTACAGAAGAAGGAATACTCTTGAAATTTAAGAAGTGGTTAATTGTAAATAGGAAATACTTGGAAAGTTTATGCCACCCTGTTTCTGAAACCTACAAGGTACTATTTAATAAACTGGAATATTTTCTTTCAAAGATGTGTCAAACATGCAGGGTGCCATGGAAAGTTGCATCCTAAATTTTTTAGGGTTTTTTGTTTATTTGGGTTGGGTTTTTTTATTAAAACAATAGAGATAATTGTATTTATTCACGGTCCTGGAAAGAAAATAATATTGGAGTATACAAATCTATATGAAAACGAGAATTATGCACTTAAAAATTCCTATTTGTTTTCAAGCTTGAAAACAGTGAGAATGTCTTTGTTACCCTTTTTGAGGTATGTTACATCATTCTTTAAGTTTTGCCCTTCCTATCCTGTAACCTCTGCTCACTTCCTTCATTATCTGAGCCTTTTATAAATTTGTGTATTTTAAGGCCGGAGAGGATTATCTTAATTGATCTATCTTGAATATTACTTATGCACTGTACCGATTGAGTTATAGTGTATTGCTTGGAGACCTTTTCACCTTGATCAAAGGATGTCAAATGATGAAGAATCTGCCATTTGCTTCAAGTAGATGGTTCTTATGGTGCCACTAGTCTGATTCTCACTTCCTTTTTCTGTCTTGCTTTCTGTTGCTTCGCACTTGGTCCTCTCTTGAGAAGAAGAAGAAAACAAAACAAAAAAGTCTTCTTTCTCACCTGTACCTTTCTTTCTGTCTTTTTCTGTTAACTGCTCTACACATCTTTTATCCTTACTTGGGGATAAGAATACATCTGTTGGCTTCCTTGTTCCAATGCGAAGGAGGAATTAATAGACATTCCTCCATCTTGGACCTTTCCTTTCTGATCTGCTCTTGTTCTTTGATGTTTGAGTCTGTGTGTGTTGGCCAAGGCAGGGCAGCTGCATGTCTTGTAAAATTTCCAGGAAGGCACTGTTGAAAGTAGTGTTTCATTGAATCATTTTTGTGTTTATCTGTATTGATCTGAATCTAGGAGCACTGCACAAGGAGAAACAGGCTAGTGGAGCTTGTTGCTAAAATGAAAGTGGCATTGGCAGGAACATTATCATAAAATTCATCACAGGCTTCAAAAAATGAGTTTGGAAATGTTCAACCAGAACCACTAATGGTGGTTCTTCTACTGCACGTAGAAGCAAATTAATTATGCAAAGGTCACAAAAGAACATTTTTGGTTCTTAAGTTTATTGCTGAAAATCCAGAGAGTTGTCTTCATCTTTGTCTTTGGAATTTGTATGCTATTATGAATCATTCTGTTCAGATGCTCTTGTCTTCTGTTATGCACTGATCCTTTCATGATGCTTTTACAATGACATAAATTCTTTTATGAAACTAGTGAAAAGTCCTTTCCTGCACTGCACAAGCTATGCTGAGAGATGATCACATGCACAAAGATTTATTAGCAGGGTCTGTAGCTGATGTCATACCTTTATTGTAATGATGAAGATTAGTTTTGGGGAAGAATAAGAACAAAAGAGATGTGTCAGGAAAGGGTGTCGGATGGCTGAATTATGTATTTGTAAATGTTTAGCAATCTTCCAATAAAGGTGTACTAGAAGGGACTCAAGTATAAAATGTATACAATTTATATGTAAATACTGAGCTAGTGTAGGACTTGGCAGCCCCAAATTAAGTGATTTGTACTGCATGGAAAAAAAATCTAGTGAGGTATTTCTCCTGTCCTTTATTATATGCTCTTTAACATTTTTATTTCTCCTTCTGTCTGCTCTTTCTGTTACTGGTTTGTTTTAGGTTGTTTTACTGTCCTGATATCACTTTTCTCTTTTCCTGCATCAGGTCAAACATATCAGCTGCTGAAGAACTGCAGCAGAAGTGACAGTTGTGTACACAAGTGCTGTACTGTACAGACAGCTCCAGCTAGTCTGCAGCTGTCCTCTTACATAAAATGCTTCTTTCTCTCTACATTGCTACTTCCACTGATACTCCCCACTTCTGATCTTGTAAAGTGCTACCTGTAGAAGGCTGGTCATCAAGAGATCTCATAGTTATATGTGTGTGCCTTTTGAGAAAATGCTGCAGCTTTGCTGCTTGAGAACAAAAGTACAGTCCAGGAGACCAGTTTCCAAGTTCAGCAGGGATAATGAAGTTGCTTTGTTCACTAAACATGTAATTTTTCCAAGATGTCTTGCTCTAGACAGACCTGTAAAATGCGCATGGCAACACTACAGTCATAGACTCAATTGTAGCTGACTGCTGTATCAGATCTGCTGTATTACAGTTTTCCTGTGAAAGCATTCCACTTTATAGCGGTAATGCTCTTAGTATTTGGTAAATGGTGTTTTATGTCCTGATGCCTGCTTCAAATTATTTAGGTTCAACTTTTAGAGTCTTCCTAGCTTGCTAAGAGGAGTAGTAGTAGAGAAACAATACTGTTCCAGTCTGCATGCTGGAAAATGAGCAGAGTTGAAAATACATGGGCTAAATTGTGAGTACCACTATGAAATATGATTGTCATGTAGACGCCTGATAAATGTCAGTGTTGATCTCCTAGGCTGCTGATGTACTGATTTAGCTGAGATCAAGGTAAGCGTTCTACTCGTAAGTTATGTTGCTGTGCACTGAACTGCACAGAATGAAGGAACTATGCTTTTGAAAGGACAAATGGCTATTACTTTTTCCTAAATACCTTATCATTTATGTCTACACAAGGTAAAGTATGAGTCAAGAATAGTTTGGTTGGCTATTAAGCATTCTACAGCCATGTCTGTATACTGCTTTTTAGAAAGTGCTTGTTTGCTTCAGTTATCAAAAGGAGTGAATGGGAACTAGATTATGGTCTTTCACCCGTAGCTTCAAATATAGATTATGCACTTATGCAGGTACCAGGACATCCTTGATGCTTTTGTAATTAATTAGTTCAGAGTGATTTCATACCTCAGAGCAGTAGAACAGCCAAGCAAAGCTTTGTTTAGAAGCAAATACAATAAAAGAACTGAATTTATTGGGGCGGGGAGAGGGTGCATGGTTCTTTTCTTCCTCCTGTTTGAGATTCGTGTGATTTGTCAGTTGACACTTTCAGTCAACAACCTGAGAACCCTGTGATCCTGAGAGACAGAGAAACACTAGTTTGTCTACTATAAAATGTTTCTTTAAAACCTAGGTTAATAAATAGCATGAATAGAAAGTGTAGTTTCGTTTTGAAAGCATTTTGCTGCAGAGCCAACATAGCAGGAGGTAACTCTGAATTTTTCTCAAGAACAAAGAGCAAACACTGTGAGTGAAGTATTTCAGTCTCATTTAATATGCGGTTGCATATAATCGAAGTATCAAATGAAGAAATGCAAAACTAGCTTTGAGCATGTTTTGATTGAGTGCAAAACTTTTGTGTGAAGTAATGCTGAAGGTGTCACTGGCCAAAGATTACTGGAAGGAAATTGAAGCCTGAGGTTCCCTGCTAAAGCGCAGAAATTAAGGTGTGTCTCGTGCTGAGTGTCGCTGCCCAGCCTGTTGCAGTAATTGTTTAGTCCCTTTATGCAATCCGCTAGTGGACAGAGTCACAGAAAAGTAGCCAGCTGCACTTTCCCTAGAATAGCATCACTATTTCTGGCATGGCCAGCTGAAGCCCAGGGCACAAATTTAACTGGTGATTGGCCCTGAGCCCAGAGCTTACACAATGTGTTACGATCACCAATCTCCTCCTGAAGTTTTCTCTGATCTTCCCATTTTCTTACTTTAAAAGCAAGACACAGTCTTGTCCTCCTGTCTGTTCATGTTTTTCACTTTTTCTTTTCTGTATCAAGATCAAGAGGATAGAGCATTTTTGATCTCTGATGTCCATCCAAACTGAGAGAATACAGTAGTTCAAAACATATGGGATGTTTTATCCCAAGAAAGATGACATTACTTACAGGTCCACTGGACCAACAAAATACTACTTCAGATTTTATTCTGCTAATAGTGAATATATTACGAAGGAATTAGGTACAGAAAGAAGCTTGGACAGCAAAATACAATTTAAAATCAGTTAATCTAAGTGGAAAGACAAAAATTGGTCTTTATCTGAGGCTCCTTATTTCAAAAGGTGAAATTCGGAGAAGGTAAAGGAGATAACTCTTAATTGCTACTGAACAGCTCAAGAACTTGAACTTGGAGGAAGTATGACAATTTTTTAAAACAACACACTCTTCCCCCCCCCCCCCCCCCCCCCCCCCCCATTAACCTGGGTAAATGATCACCTCAGAAAACATTGGGAAGAAGCAAAGAAGGAGAAGATTGAGTGAACTATATTACATCTTAGAGGTCAAGCATTGTAAAGCTAAATGAGAATGAGCAAATTCAAGTTGAGTTAATTCTAATAAACGAAAGGTTCTCTGGCTAAATCAAAAAGAAAACAATGAGAACTGTGAAGAAGAAAAAGATGATCTAGGTAGGCTCACAAAGCTTAGTAAAGACATCTGTGTTTGGATTCCAGTAAGACTGATGAATAGGGACCACTCTGGCAAAGTTAGAATGGCTAATTAAAGGGAGGCTAAGGAAACTGTCAGCAGCACAAGTAAAGCTGAAATGCAGTCTGAAGAATGTGGTATGGTTGTACAAGAGAGACCTGCTAACCTCTCAGTTGGAATTTGTAAAGAACTGGCTTACAATAATACAGAAATGCATATCCAGTGATTGTACCCACTTACAAAGTATTACTGTGTGATTGATATGTAGCAACCATAATAATAATAATATATTTACGAATTGTACTTTAGAAGTTTATGTGGTGGCCAGGGGCAGAAGAGAGAAATAGTAATTCCCTGTTGCTCACTTTGCAATACCCTCTCCTTCTGTCTCAAAAACCAGGCTAAGGCACCTGCCTGGCCCCTGAAATGGGCAACTCGCCTCCTTCCGGGGGCTTCTGAGCTTCCTCCTGCTCCAAGTCACTTGTAATTTACCACGGTCTTTGCTATTGTTCTCTACAGAAGAGCTGAATGGGGGCCAGGGTGGCGAATGTGGAACTGACATTTCTAATGAAAGTGCATGGGAGGATCCTGGTGAACTTTTCTTCATCACCTGTTTTTTAAAATGTCTAGAAATAGGCCTTCCATTGTTTCCTGTGTAGGCATGTATGTATTATAGAGTGAGGAAGTAAGTACTCGAATATATGTTGAAAATGAGGCTGTTAATGTCTAATCTTCCTTAAAGGGATATGTAACAGCTGGTATGCAGATGATAATGGAAAGATAACAAATAAACCAGGCTTCATTACAAAAAAAGGACTTACTTTCTTTTAAGGGGTTGTATCTAACAAGTAAGTTTTTCTTTTCCACATAGGAGGATTTTTGCAGGTACTGCTTGCACAAAATCTGACAGCTATTATTAGTGTAAGAGTGCTTTTATGTGGTAGAGTTCATAAAGAATGTAGACTGATAACATCTTTCTCTCATGAAGTTTATAATCAAAAGTGTAATCCCAACCCATGGGATTTTTCCTTCTCTATACTGTTGATAAGCTCCTGTCTTGAAGATGTTATCATGGGGGATTTACATGACTGCTCTGTGCTTTATAATTAGAGGAATAGACAGCAAGGCATTACTGCAATAAATTTTTGTAAGTTTTTAAAAAATGGTTATTTGGAGTGGAGTGTTGTGGATTCAGTAAAATTCAGGTTATCATCAAAGGGGATGATTTTTTTTTTTTCCCAAAAGTCCCCTGTTTTGTCATCAGTTTATTAAGTTCTATGAATTCATCTCAACTATTGTGCTATTTGGTTTCTTCTCTTCCCGTTCCAGCTGCAAGTGTTATAACCGAATGTGTGTATTGTAACTCTGATTTGCTTATTTGTTTGTTTAACAGGAGTGTCTCCTGTGCCTGATTTTAGGGAGGGAAAAAAAATTAGTGCTTGGAAGTCTAAGTGTGATATAAGCTAAAGGTAAAAATAGTTTTGCATATCTTTCCTAGCTATCTGCATTTTTAAAGTAAGCATTACTGGGTTTGGAGTCCTTATTTTTGGATGGTTGAGACTAGCAATACTGACTTTACAAAGTCATAAGGCTTAAAAGGATGGTATTAGCATTAGGAGACATAATAAGAAAAAAATACCTCAGGGATCTCCCATGCCTACAAGTAACTGCAGGATGATGTGACATCATAGGTGTGAGGTCATGTAACCACGTCTTAGTGCCCTCTGTTCCATCAGGAGGGAGGAGAGGGAGCAACAGGCACTTCGCTGCATCTATGCTTAGAAGCTGTAAGGCAGGGCCATGTCAGAGAACCAGTGAATCTCAGATAGCTGTGAACTGTTTCTGTAGGTCTCTACAATAATAACCTGTAGGTAATGCTAGTAATGCATCTTGCTGCTAAGTGGGTATTCACACCTTGGCTAACCAAGTACACGTTACAGTCCAGGCTCCTTTCAGTAAGCATCAAAATGAATTAGAGCTGACATGCTGACTGTTGAGGGTAGGGGTCAACAAAACCCCATGATCACTATATGCCTTTGCAGATTCCTCCAAAAAAGTCAGCTGCACTGAAAACTGCTACTTGTTAAGTCTGATATGTATTTCATTTGTAATACTGATTGGAAATGCACATGATTAACCCATCCCTCACTGCCAAGTTTCTATGGAGAGGTTCAGCAATGATTACTCACCGTTACTTCAAAGTGATTTTATCAGTTCCATGGTTACTCAGCTGTTGATGTTAATTTTACAATTCAGTTCATAATGTGCAAAATTGATGCCATTGATTGGCACTGAAACTGAGTCACCTGAATATGAGCTGTAGAATAGATTTAGCAATACCTGAAATTATTCAGGTAGCAGTCAGCTCTGAGGTGTGAATATGAGATGATTGATTGTGTGTAGAGAATTTCAAAGTGGTAAGCTTGGGATATATTGTCAAAACAATTTGGACTGTGGCTACTTCACTGGTGATCTTTGAAGCAGATATTAAAAACTTGAAACAAGTGATGTATCTATTTTCTTTGGGTTTATTTTTCTCCAGTTTTTACAGTAGAGAAAGAAATTGTAACAATTGTGTTAGTGAATGAAGATCATACAGGCAGAGACAATTCAGATGTTAATTTGTATAGAAAAAATTGTTGTAATATGATTTAAGTCTATGAAGCACACAAATTTTATGGAAAGCCACAGACAGTCTTTTTATTTCTTTTCTATAAAAAGCAGGATAGTCTACTCTAAGATTTGCTTTTATGTTGAAGGTATGGAAAGGTCATGGCAAGAATGCTGTAGTGTAGTTTTTAATATTTTTCTATATCATTTATTTACGGCACCACCATTTTTTTAAAACTCTCTTTGCCTTGATTATGACTCTATTTTCCCATACAGGAGACTAATGCTATGGAAATTGTTCCTTCATTTCTTTTTGTGGAATAGTTGTATGTGGGTTACAATGTAGCTAGAGTGGACTTTTAGCTTTTGGGGGACTTGGGTAGTAAAATCTGAGTGGAGCTGAGCATCCCATCAGTGTAAGCAAGAATAAGCAGTTTGTGGGAAAAAACCATAATCTCCACCTGTGTTTTCAGTCCACATGTTGCAGCCCATGCTGATATCCCAAAAAACACACCTAAGCCACCATGACAGAGGAGGAAATGCATGCCATGTGTAAAACCAGATTAGGTGGGCTTGTGATAAAAATATAGTGTTTAACTACACACTGGTGCAATCTCAAGCAGTCATTTCATGTGATAATAGGCTTGTGAATGCCCCGAGGCAGCTGACAGCCTGCTACACCTACTGCGATCGCTTGATCTCTTGGTTGCCTGGTCTCTAAGAGTCTGCAGGCATTTCATAAAGTAATAGTAAAACTGCTGAATTCATTAAGAATGAGAAGATAGTTTTCCTTATGTATCAATAAAATTAAATTTAGAAAAGACTGTTTAAAAAGTGATAATAGATTTAAACAGTCCCGTAATTACAATTAGTAATGACACTAATACACAGCAAGACCGCTGACATTTATGTTGCATGATCAGGTCATTTCTGTACTTACTGTAATTGGGTTTCTGTCATGCTTTATTTGCTTTAAAGAACTATATATTTTTGGAAGCGAACACTAATTGTTGCCCTGAAATTTCATGGAGCAGACATCCCTGGTCATAGTGGACTATGGAATACTTTCCCCAGATGTGTCCTTCCTTACTTCTTGAATGTTGTGCTTCTAACATGCTTCACAACACTCATAGGTTTCCTTTAGAAAGCCAGCCTTATACAAAGGAGGTAGGTGCGTATATTTTTTTTTTTTTTTGCAAGCTCGCTTTTTTTAATTGCCTGGCTAAAACCCCTACCTAGCCTGTTTCTGTACATTATGTATCCTTCCTCTCTGCTTAATTAAGTATCTCTTGATTGAAAAAGCAGCTGCTCCAACTGAACACCCTGTACAACCTCTCTGTCTTCTTCAGGAAGGACTGACATCATTCACAAGCTCGTAACAGAGCCGATGAAGTGGATAAATAAGGTTCCAGCCTTAACTTCCAGTGGTCTTTGAATATTTTTGAAGCCTGAGTAGAAACCTCTTGAAAGGATGGAGTCAACATTGCATACTGGTTGCTGTATCAGAAATACACAGCTGAAAGCTCCCTATATTTTCACCAGTTTTCCAGGCACCAAAATGTTCCCTTCCTGCTCATTCCCAGAAGTGTTCGTGTCTTTGCAGAACTGGGCATCTTAGGCCCATGTCAACTTATGCTTGTTTTGGGATCCCAAACCAAAGCTTGCCGAAAGGCACAGCCTCGCCCTTGTCTTGCCTGCAATGCCAGCCAGTGCTGTGACTTCAGCCACTGCAGTGTTCCCCATCACCCAAAGGAGTGGGGCATACCTGTGGTTGTGGGCTTGTGTCCTGCCCTGGGAAGGAGGAAACTGAGGGGGTTTTGTACTCATAACCTCTCGTCCCTTTTCCCAAAATAGAGCTTTGCTTCATAATGGGTTAAAATTACTATTTGTGCTTTGTCTCTTTGGATCGATGTGCCTTGCCTACTTTTCACTGCAGTGGAACAGCTTTGGCAGAAGGTATGGGGGGGGGTGTGGTGTGGTGTGTGTTGACCTAGAGCAATAAAAATTAAGCTTGTCAGAGATGCAAGCAGGCTGAGAAGACTGTTAGTTGCTTGCCCCCTTGCTGAGATGTGTAGGTATCTCAGTGACTGTACAGTGGAGTAGACAAATTTATTATTACTGTAAAGCATCGGTCACTACCCTTTGCAGAAAGCATACAGAAAATAGGACGTATGCTCAAGAATCTAATTACTTCAAGGCCTAATCTGATACCTGTTGAGGGCAATAAGTAGTTTCCAGGTAAATACAATGGATAGTTCTTCACACACCAGTTCTATGCTGTTTGGCATAGATGGGAGGACAGCAAGCATGTAACTTCATCAGCGTTGTGCATTAATGAGGTGGATTATAGGAATGGAGTTGGGCAGGTATTAAATTTAGACACATAAAAAAATTATATCGCTTTTAGAGTGTCTGACTGATGGTAATGCAGACTTCAATTTCTTCCACTGATTGTCTCTGTAAAAATTCCATCAATGTGTGCAACCTCTGCCTGAGCACTACAGAGCACTGGGCGGTGGGCGGTGGGGTGGCTGAGCTGCTGCTGGTACCTTCCTTTGCAGCCTGGATGGAAATGAAGGATGCTGCATGCAGTTACCTGTTCACCAAAGAGAGGGCACCATTTACCACATTAATATTTTATTATTTCCATGGCAACTAGCAACCAGTATCACTTTCAAACTATTTCCCCAGTATAAACTTCTTGTTTTGTGTGTCATCTGAATCAGACTAATGGAAAGAAATATGCCTGTTAAAGAAATAGTTAGATTCTTATTAGACTGTGATTGTTTCATGTTGAAATCAGTGAAAAATTTTCTCCAGTCTGTGCATAGATTACTGGGTTCAATTATTTTATCTGACAATGACTTTTATACTGTAAAGGCCAGCAAAAAAAAGAAATCGATGCATTGTAAAAGACAAAAATCAGTGATAAAAAAACCCCACTGAATTGAAAATCATGCTTTAAGAAGCAGATACTGCTACTAATGCATTTGCTGAGAAATTTCTGCCAGTTTTTGAGGTCAGAGTTCTTCTCTTAAGAATTTCTCTAGCAAAATGTATGGAGAGAAAATCCAGTTACATTGACTTTGAAGACAAATGGATGGAACAAGGTTGTGAATTTTAAAATTCACAAGAAGATATGCTGCCATTATTAATAATGTTTCAGTCTGCATGATTTGATTTGTGATAACCTGTTTATATATATTCCAAATATATACATTTTGATTTGCATTGCTAATGGCATGGATTTTTGTTTATGTACTCACTTTTTTATGCCAAAATACAGTGGTTGTAATCAAACTGTGTTGCTGGCATGTAAGTGCAAAATGGCTGGATGGAAAGTTAGTTTTCTAGTGAACAGCTGTTTGTCGTGGAAAGTCAGGAAGAGTTGGGTTGTCTAGGATTTGGAAAATACAAATTAATGTGAATTACTAGCACGTTGCTTCTGAGTGTAGGTAGGGGCAGTGTGCCTTCTACATCCATTAACATGTTGAGTTAAAATCTGCTGGGCTATTTACACAGTTTAGAGAAACCAGTAGGTGGCATTAGAGGAGACTAGTCTTTTTTTCCCAGAAATAAGCTTACCTGAAAAAATGAGGCAGTCTTCATGCTGTTTCAGCTGCAATTGCCCTGCCAGTATCCTCTGTAGGTCTTTTGTGAAATGTTGACATCACTGTGGATCAAACATCGTTCATTTATCCTAAATTTGCTTAAAATTTGTCACAAATTTGTGTTAAGGTCACCCTAAGAGAACTAGATACCTGGGATGCTGGAATTTTTGAGGTCAGAGTTAGAGTATATTGGCAATATTAGAATCATAGAATCATTTGGGTTGGAAGAGATCTTTAAGATCATAGAGTCCAGCTATGAAGAGGTCCTCTCTTCAATATGCTGCACTTTAGACAGTTCTGCTGCTGCCACACAGGATGGCTCTGAGTTTAGCCTGGCGGTAATTCATCCCGTATTATATACAGATTTTCTGAGCTGACACATAACTTGTCTTGTGGAATGAGTATGGAGAATTATCTATTTCTTGTTCTGCAAATGATTTCAAAAGACAAAGTTTAGCTGATTAGATTAGAAAAATGACCCAGCTGAAAACAGTAAAATATGAATAATGCCAAATTCTGAGCTTATTTGAATTACTCTAAAACTATCTGCTCAGACTATCAAAAAGCTTCAGGGAAAAGTACTTCTTTTTTGTGTCTATGATCTCTTTGCTCTCTGACTAGCAGGATTAAACCTCTAGACTCAGGGCTAGGCATTGTTATTGTTTTAATTTATTTACTGCCCTCATTTTGTGCAGGTATACAGATGACGAAGTTACAGTTACCTTTCTGTCAGAAATGAGTGCTACAGGGGTACCAGAAGGAAGTAAATAGAATGGTTGTTCTTTTCAAGTCATATTTGAATCATTAAGATAGTAGTCATCAAAGTGTGCAAATGAGAAATGACGCTGCTGAGGGAAAAAAACCAACCCACTTTGATTTTGTTGGGGTTTTTTTTTATTTTCAATAAAATTAAAAGTTAAGCAAAGGACCGCAGCTAGTGATGAATGGAGGTCTGAATGTTCAGACTCTGGGGATTCAGAAGGTGTGCATAGCTTCAAGAAATTTTAGCATTTCTTGTTCTGCCTTTTAATTTGGTCATCGTCCAGTCTAGAATATGCTTCTTTTCTCTCCTTCACTGAACAAGAACAAGTTCTTCCTTTGGGAAAAAATAGGCCTTTAGGTCTATGCTATGTAGTGAGAAAATGAGAGGAAAGATGGGTCTGTATAGGTGGAAACTGCGTGATGTTTGTTAGTTACCCTACTTGGATTTGTTTTCCAACTTTTTTTTCTTCACTTTCCAGTACTTTTTCTGCTGTTAAATTGCAGTGGATCTTAAAATGGCAACTTTGCCGTACTTCCTTGTGTCACAGGAGAAATATTTTCTGCTTTGGAATCTAATGAATCCAAATGTTTGAACATTTGATAAATTTGGTCTTTCCCAGTGAGGGAGCAAGTGGGGATGGGCTCTTAGTAACTTAGAAATTTTATAGACAGTTGGTTCATTTTCAGACAAAAAAAGTCAATTCATATTTTCCCAGTAATTTATTTTCTGAGTATACTTAGAAAAATATTCTGTTATTCTGAAAGTAATTGGAGAGCACTAACTATGCCTTACTTTCCATTATTAATTGACAGTTATGTTTTCTCCATCACCATCTTAATTCTGATTTCTGTGTATGCTTTGATTCAAGAGCATGATTAATACCACTGTTTAATCAAGATGGGATGCGTAGAGTGGAGTTTTGCCATTTGTGGCTCTGTAAACTGAGGTTCTGTTGAGCTCAGAATTCTTAATTTGTTGTGACATTTAACACAAATAATGTGTCTTGAACTGGAGGTATGATCTATATGTGGCAATTTGGATACGGTTTCATTTCAGGGTGTGTTCCTTATAATTAATTCCTCATTAAGTCACTAAGAGTATCTCTGTCTGCTTTTGTGCCAAGTGGTTGTAGTTCCTAAAGGGTGACTTTGCCATGAGAGAACATTGAAAGTGTTCACAATATGAAGACCAGTTCACGACTGCAAAAATAATTACTGGCCTAGTTAATTTTTCCTTTTGCTATGGAAGAAATTACTGAGTTTTTTCCCTGACCCAGAACTAGAGTCTAGTATTCTAGATTCATATTGAATAGTTGCAGATCTGCATTGGAAAGTGTTGTCTTCTACCTGTTGCTGAAAATTGGTGAAATACTGGGTAAGAATTTGCACTTTGCATAGTGATCTCATTTCTACTTACGTCATATCATGACAAAGAAATCACAACAATTCCCTCTCCACCTATCCCATGTGAAAAACTATTTCTACACTATGTTAAAAAAAAAATAATAAATGTGTGCTACCCCTTTCTAGAGGGCTCATAGCTAGCTACTCACATAAATTTCTTCCTGGTGATTTTGAAGCTTACCAGTATTTTTGAATTTCCAATAATAAATTTGAGTATGAATTTCCAAATATATCAAAGGTTTACAGTAGCTTCATTTAATTATTTAACAGTCTTTGGATGTTTGTACAAAGCAAAAAGAATAGATACGTTGGTGTGATTGTACCAAAAGCATACTCTAAGTTTAAATGGATGGTTGTGGGAAATCATATCATGTCATGTCATATGTCACATATGAAAAGCTTAGCCTCTGAGAAATGAATTAGTTCTTTGACAATTCTTAGTTACTGTGTTTATGTAATTGCATTGGGTGATTTTTCCTGACTTTAGAAGATGTCAAGGGTATAATGAGTGCCTGGCATTACTATTTTATCACTTTCTGGCTATGAGCAAATGAAAGTAAGCAAAGTAAGCTCTTTGCTCTTGTTGCGTACATGTAAATTCATTTAACATTAGCAAGTAGCGCATGTACTTTGGCAGAAAGGAGTAATATATAATTTTGCATAACCTATGAAAATACGAAGGTAGTGATGCTGTACCTAAAAGTAGCTGCTTAGAGCTATTCTAGGTGCCTGGGTTATCTACAATAGGCCATCTACATTATCTTCTATTAGGCCCCCATAGAACAGGCAGGGGTCACTTGCAGGCCCTGTGTTGTATCTCAAATGTCATGAGACAACTATCTGCAGGTGTTTGATTTTTTCCTAATGTGTCTGACAACCAAAAGCTTCAAAAAGTAAAAGATGGGTAAAGGGGGTATTTAATTAGGTTTTATTTTACTGTTGGTTTTTTTTTGTGGACATTCTTTGTAAAGACTACAGAAAATACTTAATGAGATGCACAAGTTAGAAAGTTCAGGTATTAACCCTATTTGGCTCTTAAATGAGATACAAATGTATTATTTCTTTGTTCTTTAAAGTGCTCTGGATTTTTCCAGAACATTTAAATGAATGTCTATCTTCAGAACATGGTTTAAATTCTGGACTCTGAGCAAGTCCAGGTTTTTTGTCCTTACTCCTGGTAAAATCAGTAGTTGCTTCAGAAAAGAAGATCTAAGCCATGAGTTTTTCTGTGCCTCTTCTAGTGACAGCTGTGCAAGTGGAAGCTAGCTATTCTGTGGCAACATTAAAGAAGAAAGTATGGGAAGAAGGGCTAATCTTGACATTGTGTGCAACAGAACTTGATTTAATGAGAAAGACTAATGGTCATAGCCTTAAGAGAGTTATTTCAAGTGTGCAACTACTGATACTTTTGTTTTCATTCTCAGCCATTGCATGACAGTGTCCTCTGTAAGCTCTAAGTCCGGCATCAAAAGGTTTTGTGAAGGATCTTATACTGTAGTGATCAAGGTACCTAGCCTAAAAATAACTGACAAATTTATGAAAAAATAATAGTTCCATGAAAGTAGATTACATCATACCTGTTTTAAGCTAATTAAATTTAATTTAAGTGTCTGGATCGGTTTTTGATATGACAAGAGTTTTGTTTTGCTTTGTTACAAAGTGTGATCCCATGTAAACAAAGTATAAATTATTGCATGATTTGAGAGGAAAGAATACAGAGTCTATTGTATTTATCTCGGGCAGCATAGGCTGGTACTAACCTCTCTCCATGGAACATTTAATAGCTACTTACGCTAAACACCTTTGGTAGGTAAGGGAGAGGGTGGAGTTTATGTAGGTCTGGCCAGTACATCGAGGCATGTTAGAGCATTTTGGGGCCATAAGTGAAAGCAAATTATGCCAGTTGTCAAAGTAACGTCCACTGTGGAAATTTAATTGCCTCGATTGTCAAGAGGAGCAGCAGAATATAAGAGGATTCTTTAAAACAGCAAGGGACAAACACCAAATATTTCCAGCTACAGAATGTTAAATAACAAGTGGTTTATTATATCCATTCAAGTTAAAAATGGCAAAGATGTCAGACACGACATTAGATTTTTTTATTATTTTTTTTTTTTTTTGCCTTAGGAAAATGCTATGTCCTTGCACTAGTCTGTTTTCTGTTCAGAATCAGTAGAGCATAGAGCTGCTGGCTGGGTCACTACCTTGTTCAGTCTCAGGGAAAGAAATAGAGAAAACACCCTTCCAAGTCCTACTTGGTCATCATGCCAAAAAGGAAAGATGTGCTTGGAAATAACAGTTCAAACTAGAAAGGAATACAAAATTGGACATTGGCTTTTGAAACTTTTCCAACTTCGTGATACTGTTGCACACTGGGATTCGTTTAAATCAGTGTTGTCTAGAAACAAAAAAAATAATCTCGATGATCAAGTGTTGTGTATTCACTGGCATGATTTTGAAGGAGGCTGAAGAGATAGCTTGTAAAAATCTGGAGGGGAATAAAAGCCAGGCAAAATGATTTAGGCAAGGACATTTTATTGAGAGATTTTTACAATACAGCCGGTCTTGGTTTGAAAGACAGGTGTCTGTGGAGGAAGGCAGGAACCTCCCTTGAAATGTAAAGTGCAACCCCCTTCCCTCCAAATTATTATAATTTTGAAATAAACGGGCCTTCAGGCAAAGATATGGGGAATAGGAATAACAGTTCTTTACTAATATATATATATATATATATATAAATAACACAAGGCAGGGAAAAAACAAACAACCCACTGGTTTACACTGACAGAGTCAGGAATACAACCTGACACCCTGTTAGGGTGGCAGTAGCAGTCCGATAAGATGCTGGCTGCAGTCCTCCTGAAGCGATGGATGTAGTTCTGTGGAAGCAGCAATCAGGTAAAAGGGTCTGGTCTTCCTCCGAAGGTCCAGTGGTAGGTAGGTAGCTCTTGTCCTCTGGAACTCCAGTGGGGGAAAAACTCCTCTGGGAATCCAGTGGAAGACGGCTGCTAGGGTCTTCAAAATCTCCGTTTTTATTTGGCATGGACTGCTTGGCTCCTTCCCCCCCCCCCCCCCCCCCGCCCCCCCCGGGCGGAGCATCTCACAATGGGATGGGGAGTCGTGAGGCAGTTCCTTGATGGGCCATTAACAGGAGATAGCCCAGGAGCGAGTTATCGATGGGTCAGGCGATAAGGCATTGTTGTGCCCAGTAACAGGAGATAGTCCAGAGAGGGGAGGCAGGGAGCACCGCCCCACCTGGTCTCAACAGCTCCTGAAGATGGTAATAGAATTTTTTTTTTTTTTTCCTTTTGGCACATTTTACACTGTAACCCAGGACACAGCCCAATAAACTTTATTTTTATTTTGAATTCCTATTGTAAACAAGATTGTAAGGTATTAAACAAACAAAGAGGAGATAACACATCTGAATGCTGCTTTTCTAATAACCACAAAAGAAGGAGAAAATGTGGAGGGAAAAAACTGTGCTGTTAGAGACACATTAAAAACAAACACATTTTTTTTGATCATGTGTTAAGTAAAAATGATGGTGAGGTATACTCTATTTTGGTTTTATTTAGAAATGTGAGTATGGTCAGTATTATTTCATGCATCTTTTCATAGTGAAAGGAGGTTATGTTAAACATTTCTGTTGTCATCATTACATCTGTGGTAATGTCATGCATATAAAATGGGCATGAGTATAACAATTGCACTGAAAAGTTGCATATGCTTGCCTAGATGGCAAAATACGGAATAATTTGCTCTTTGCAAGATGTACATTCCCTTAAGTGAAAAGACAGTAAAAGCAAAGGCCTTTGGAGATGTTTCTTTGTGGCACGTGTTAGAGGAAGACTTAGTGCTACGCTGACGACAGTAAAGCACGTTGGCACATGAGCATCATGTACGCTTTTACAGTGCAACGCAGTCTTCATTCAGAGCTCTTTTCCCTTCATGTTTTTAACTTAAGTTTTCTGAGCAGACTGTAGGGACTAGTTGACTTGGTGAAGAGCTATAAGCCAAAACCCACCCGCTGTTTTCCAGAGCTCTGGGGTGTCTTCAAATGGCTTGGCAGTTTCTGGAGAAAGGGAGCATTAGGTCAACCGAGATCTGTGCCTCTTCTCTGCCTTTGAGCCTGAATGGATCAGAGATGATAATATAAATTACTTTTATGGGCCACCCATGGATGCTTCCAAAGTCGGATATCACACAAAGAAGTAGTGCACTGCTTTCTGCCATGCCCCGTTCGTTAGTGAAATACATTTTAAAAAGTCTTATTGAACCTGTTAAACCAGATGTTCGATTTTGACACCTCTAAAGAATGGAGCAGTGGATTCCTCAGGTATTTCAGTCTGACCACAGTTTGCACTGCTTCATTGCAGTTATATTGCTAGGAACTTTTGTGACTGAAAAGCTGGAATCCTGAATCATGGGGTAGGAGTGCGGAAAGTGGAAGTCCTGTGTCAACAAGCCACTGCCTCCCATTCCCTTTGAAACACAGCAGGTATTTGCTGTGTTATCTAAACAGGGAAGTAAGTGTGCTGTGGAACAAGGCTAGCTTGTTAAAATTTGGTTTAGTTTTATGTGCATATTTTTATGATCACTGCAGAGATCTTCACGTTGCAAGTCCTGTCACTGTCTCAGTGCTTGCTGTTTCCTCAATGGTGTGAAGTCTGATCCAGTCAACTTTCTAGATCTGACATCTGTCTTGTTTGCCTGTAAGGCACCATGCACACCTGGGGTATGATCCAAGTAATAAATAAAGATAATAACTGTGATTAGAAGCAGTTATTATGAAATCACAAAACCACTGAATATAGCACAAGCTTCCATTTAAGTATTTGCATACACAAGTACAGAAGTGCGTGTGTGCAAACACAGATAATCTAATTGACGTATTCTTGGTAGGATGTGAAAAGGAACACATTGGTTTGAATAAAGAAAAACAAAATTTATGACCAGTATTGCTTGTTTAAGCTCTCCAAAACACCAATTTCACAAAATTTGAATAAATTTGCTAAATATTTATATACTGCTTTCCTAAATACTAAACCATGGAATCATAAATGCTACGTAGTGATATAATTTGATGTGGAATGTATGCATCTATCATACATATTGTGAGATTGTTCCAAAAGTAGAAGGTGATTTTATTTGTTTATTCGTCTGTTTGTTTAGCTGTACATCCAGGTCTTACAGCTGGAGCAAATTTCTTACCAATGGTTTGACTTTGAAGCAGTTGACAAACTAGTAACACATAGAGATCTAGTCCATGAGGCAGTGCTATGCAAGTAATGCCACAAAATCTTATTATATTTTGCTTGTGTCTAAGAAGTTAAACCCTTTTCATTTTACTTATGTTATTTTTAGAAATAAGATTCAGACTCTTAGATGTATGAATGCTTTTTAAATTTTCACTTGCAGCACTAAGCATACCAAGCAAGCTTCTTGTCCTTACATGGCAGCGATTAACACTAATATTTGAAGTACATGACACATATGTGTGTTTTGCTTATTAGTAAAAATACTCATACTGGAAATTAACCTGGAACTAAGTATATGTTAGACCTTTAACTGAGCTGAATAAATGAACTCTCCACTTACCTACAAAATGATGGGTCAAACCTGAGACACAGAACAGCACGGTGGCAGCTGATGTTAGAGCTTTTTATGCTGTATTTATCCAGGGAGTAAGTGGAAATCTTTAATCTTTAAATGCTTTAATCTTGTTTTTTTTTTCTACTTGAGATTTGAGGAGCACTGATCGAAGTAATGACTTTTAAACCAGTCGTTTGAAACTCAGTAGTCTTGGACTGCAGCATAGCACAGTGCAACAGTCGCACTTTGATGCAGTGGGTTAGTGTAAAACTCGGGATCAAGATCAACACTAAGTGGGTTGAAGCATTAAAATGGGTTGAAATGTAAAAGAAAATAATTTCTCTTACCCTTTTCCAAAGTTTTGTCTTGATATAATGAGTGGCTGCTGTTATATATTTCTCACCTGGAGTCATAGATGTCACTTAATGGGATCGTTGGTTGGAGCTAAAATAATGGCTGTGTCAAAATCTAAATTGTAACTACAGGGGAGGGAATCAACATCAGCAGAAGAGACTGCAGCTTGCCTCTTAAATCAGATAAAATTGTTGTGCGAATATCCTTTGCAATATTAATAATTTAAGGGCCAAACTGTGGTTAAATGCTTGGGGAATGCTAGAACCATTAAATATAGTTTTAGGTTAAATTTTTGTTATTTATGTTTCCCTTGAACTGTCAGTAGTTTCTAATATGTGTATGCTGGTTTGTATCTCAGCCTGCCAAGTAGAAGAGGCATTTTGATAAACTCAGTGAGGCTTTGGTCCTTTGAACTGGAGAATGCTGTGTAATGGAGTTGATGGGTTTTGGCTGCTTCACGCTGCAGCCCTTCAGACTAGACAGTCAAATGCCATTTGCTGTTAAACACCCAGTCAATCATGACCTGCACAGACTCTGAGCTGGAGAGCCGCCTCTGGTAGCGGGACTCCCATTTTGTACAGTGCAAAAAGAATTTTTCAGTTTTTGTTTTAGTCCAAGTGCACACTGAAAAAACTGCTGCATTGTGTGCTTGGGAAAGTGACTGACTCGTGTAACTTTACAGACAAAATACTTTGAATGCAGTTGTTTAAGACTTTTTACATGAGACAACATATACACGTGATCTTGTCGAAACACAGGAGCTTTTCCTCTGATTGCTTGAAGTGTGTTCTGTAGGGGGCCGTCTGTTAACTTCAAAGCAGAACTGGCACATTTGCATAAAAAGAGATCAGGGCAGAACTTGCAAAACTATTTATATCATTTGTAGCTGTCAAATGGTATGTGATTGTTTCTTCCTTCTGTCCAAAATCTAAATGCTGTCAAACAATTACAAATTTAATCTAATATAGAAATAGGTGAAAATAAATACCAGTGGGCTACCTACTAAACCTACAAAATCAAACATGGCTAGCACTGTGGAAGTTTGGCAGTAGAGAGGAGCTTCATTTCTGGTTTTGATATGATCTATAGTGCTGATCATGCCAACACAACCAGTTTTCTTTCCTTGAGAAGCAAATTCATCTTACACTGAGTAAGTGTACTAAAAATAGTATCTATTTTTACTTCTCTATTTTGGCTTGAGAGTCTTGATGGGCTGTGGGACAGAGGTGGGTTGGGATGTGCATGAGAGTGGGAGTGTAAGCTGGAGCAGGGCCAGGAGGCAGGGTGAGTGGCCAGGAAGCTCCGGAGGGGCAGGGCTCAAGGCAAGGACAGGGCTCATTAAAGAGCAGCGAGGCTGTGCTGGTGGGGGCTGGAGATGGCTTCAGAAGCTGAAGTCCACAAGGCAAAATGGTGTTTGTGTCCACAGTTCAGTCTTAATCCACAGATTTCTATGCTGGTTCATCACTGATGAAGAACTACTTGACCTTTCTTTTTGTAGTACATCCCCCTGCCCCAAGACAGGAAGAAATGAGCACTTATGAGACGAATGAAAAATTGCAAGTATGTTTTGTGGTGCTCTGGTGTATCTGTCCTCTGCTTCACTCTGAAAGATAATCTTTGTGGTTCTCTATCCACATTTTTGGCTGTCTTAGGTTGTTCAGAGGTTGACCCTGCAGCCTCTGACCTAAACTGTTTGATGTGAAAGATTTGCTGCAAGAGACTTCTCCCCCAGCACCCACTTCCCCATCTGGGAAAATCCACCAGAAGTCATGTTCTGTCTAGGGTTGAGGGAACTAGAAAATAAAATTGCTTTTTTTCCCTCCCTTTCACAGCACATTTGGCTAGTTTCTTTCTTCTGTTAGTTCTCTGTGCTACAAGTCCCATTGCATGTTGTTGAGGCTTGCGCTTACCCACAGGCGTAATAAGTTGTATACGATAGACCGGAACAAATCATTATATTTAAGCAATCTAGGAAGCTGGAAAGGTTATTTTGTATCTGGAGCCAAGCTCCTCAAATCAAGTTTATTTCCAACAGCAAATGTTATGCAAATATCCTCTAGAAATTATTTTTTTAAGATTCTAGCTCCTGTCTTACCTGGAGTAGGTCCTCAGCTGCAAGGTTGCATTATGGAGTTGTGTATTTGTTCTCTGCCATTGCATTTGGAAGAGAATGATCTGGAAGCAAGTGTTATGCAGTTTAGAAGTAGAAGTCAGGCTGACCTTTGCCTGTGTGAGAGCTATCCTTGCTCCAATATGGTGTTAGAGGAGTAATTGAAAGGATCTCACAATGAATAATAGGAAATGAATCATGCTTATTTAATTATTTTGTTTTAAACTCTCCACCAGCCTAAAAAGAAATTAATCTGGTAGTAGTTGCATGTATGCCTTTTTTCCTTTCTCCTGAGTTTCTGCCTTCTCTGATTACCGTGACAGGGCATAAAAATAATTAAGATGAAGGAATACCTCTGAGCTCCCACTTTGCATGCTGCACGTTGGAAGCATGGCAGTCCCATGCAGGGAAGTGGAGGGCATCGAGTCAGGAGCATGTGCGTGCAGTCACGAGCATAGGTGTACTGCTGACTACATAACACTGTCTCCCCTCTCTTGAAATGATATTGGCCATTCCAAAGGTACTGTAAAATCATTCGGTACTGTAGATAGTGCAAACCTGGTATTTTTCTATTAGGACTGACATGATTTTAGAGAAGGAGACAGGGAGAAAGAGAAGATTGATTTAGTCTCTGTGTGACTGCCACATGCTGAAGGTTCATTAGTCTGCACCTGTGAGGTGGCAGAGGTTGAAGGATGTGGAGCCTGAGCTGGTGAAATGATGGGGTGGAAAGGATGGAGGCTGTAAACCAATTTCTTTAGGAAGCCCATGCAACATGTTGAACTGAAGGGTTAATGTAATTTTATCTGTGTTACTGTTGTTTACTGAATGGTGGTATTTATCTTTGTGACTATGTACTTTAGAGTGGGTGTTTCTGGAATTACTGAGAAGTTGTTACATGCTTAAGGGCTGTTTTGCAGCCAGCAGGAAGAGCTGATGTGATCAGATATGTGATGTTAGCCCTGAATTTTTGAACCTCGGCCTACTTTTTAAATGTACAAGTCTCATTAAAAATCAATGGAAACTCTAGAGCTAAGTGCTTGCAAGCTAGTAGTGAAATCTTCAGGTTTATATGTTTTACCCAGCAAAAGGAATTTGCTCCATGAATGCTGGACCAGCATGCTTGAAATAAGCGAAGTAGGAAGGAATCAAGTAGAGTTTGTGCCAGGTACCATGGTGACAAGGATAGTGTAAATGGTTCAGTTCAAATCATTAGAGTTCCTGGACTGTGCAAGGCTTTTCCATATAAATAAAGCTTTTAAGAAGAAACAGTTTAAAAACAGGTGTTAAGGGGCTTTATTAAAAAGGCTCACATCAGTGGTGAGCTCTGAATATCAACCCATACATTTGTTCTTAAATAATTAAATGTATAAATGAAGCGTGGAGCTGTGTGTGTCAGTAGCAACCTTCCTGGAATAGAATTGACAATAGCTTCATATTTGATTCTGCAAAAAGAGAGCTCTTTACTTGGTGAGGTTGAGGTCATTGTGGACTGTGGCTGCCTACAGAGCAACATGAGAAACAGAGCAGCTTGGTGTTAGTTGTATCTACGCTGATTACACTGCTGTCAGGGAAAAGGTTTCCTTCCAGTAGTTTGTTGACATAGGGCTATTTTCAGGAACAATCCGCTTGAAATTGCACACTGAGCCGATCAGTAAGGTAAAAAGCAGACAATCGTTAGGTCTTTCAAGTAGTCCAGTTTACCCTTTAGTTTCCTGTTCCATCTAAAATAGGAAAGAAAATGAAAGTATCACGGCATCTCACTGAGGGGAGGTTAAAGGTCTTGAGGTTTATTTCCTTAGCCGAGAGATATCTTTTCGATAGTGTACAGCATAGTTTTCAAAACGAGGACTTCATTTTTCATATCCCTTTATTTTTCAAAGTGGTTATGTGTAAGCTTTGAAAATCTAGGCTCTCATAGAATCACTTTATTTGGTGGTTTTAAGGCAGCTTCAATTAGTTAACTAAGCTTTGTGCCACCTTCACACAAACTTTGCTGAGTTTTAGAATTGGATGCACTCTTGAATGCATCATTACTGAGTTTACACCTTGCTGAGGGCAGGTCTAAACACCCTGGTGCAAAACCATTGTGAGCTTTGCAATTCCAAGAATGGCAAAAGCTAAGGGGAGTGCACTGGGCTATTTCTGGGGTCCAAGATACTTCAGCTATCTTTCTATTCAGTGTTAACATGTAGGAAGGGAAATGGTACCCATTGATAACAGCTGAAATCTGACTCATTATGCATTAGGTGTGACAGTAGCTTTTGTTCATCTCAATTTTCTGACAAGTTCTGTTATCAGACTTCCTTTTGAACTTTAAGTAACGTGAAAACATGGGGAGAGAAAGCATGTGTGTGTATAGATATAAATAAATAAATGAGAATGTATCCGTTTTCTCATTTCATGTACATCTGTGTCTGTAATTAATAATGGCGTTTCTCAGGCTTCATGGTGGATGCTGGCTTTTTTGTAAGCAGGGCTCATGTCAGTGTTGTGGATTGATAGGATAAAATTCTAGTTGAACTTCTTAAAAGTGCAACAAAAGGTACAGGTGGGTAGGTGGTAGGAATTTGCAAGTTACAAGCAGATAAAATTGATGTTTTTGGTGAAGGATGCTAACATATAATCTGTAAAAGTAGAGTGGAAAATGGGGAGGGAATGGTGTTAGGAAGAACACTGCTGTGAGCTTGAGCTAATAGAATACCAGTTGTGTTGCAAATCTGCAGTGGGTAAGAAAAACTTATCTACACAAAGTTAGATAAGTAGAAATGTCCTTTATTAACGATCACACTGGGGACATGGGATCCTTACAGATTTCAAAACATGCACACAGGTCTAACATTTTAAATTTAATGATGTTATGCAACAGTTGTGCTACTGAAAGTTTTCTCACAGGAGCGATACAGTCTGAACAATCTAGCAGGAAGATAATCAGCATTTTGTGTGAACTGGAAAAAGTGTGGTGGCTGTTAGGAAAGCTTGAAAGAGTACATATTCAATGTCAAAAATAAGACACTATATCACAGTGTTGACAGGATGGAAAGGAAACAGCAGACAGTAAAAATGTTATGAAAAAGGAACTTTTTGACTGACCCAGTGTATAGATATTAAAACATCTGGGAAAGAGAATGTAACTCTACTTCTGTGATTCAGCCAGAGAAAAGGGGATGAAGGAAAGACCACATGGGTACTAGAGGACAGATTAGCATTATGGCAGGTCAGAAATGTTAAGGCTTGTCTGCAGTACAGTGACGAGGGGATTGATGCACGGACTCCGGTCTGATGGATCAAAGACTCTTTATATATCAGAAAGCTGCATTTCTACAGTTTTGCTAAAGCGTACACACACTGTCCGTGCGCTCTTTTACACATCATAATTGGTTACTGCTCTCTGTCCACGCGCCTATTCTCTACATTTCATTGGCTGCTATTTAGGAGGCTCAAGTTCCTCTCATATCTAAGGGTCTGCACCCATTTTCTTCCCTGTTATCTTTCTTTACTGTTGTTCAAGGTTCAGGGCAGAAACTGCCTGAATCCTATTAACTCTTTCCATCCCTTCTCTCCTCGTTCCTCCTCAATGCAACAGTGCCTGGGTGGCTTCCAAAGGCCTCTGACTTACTCCTACAGTACGGTGTCTTACTAGAACATGCCAATTTGCTTAAAGTTCATTTTATGAGCATGTATCACTCTGGATAACAAGTTTTCTTACAGTCATATTCTAGCCAAAATGACAAGCACAGTTTTGCCAGGACAGCCCTTCCCAAGATGATGGGAGGTCCAGGCTCAAGTCATTGTTTTGTTGGATTCCCCGAACTGCTATTAGTATTAATGCTTATTGTGTGCAGTAATTGGAGACAGACTTGAAATGGCATTTAGACTTCTCATTATGTTTAACTGTGTATTTTGTCTGTGCTCAAATGTCTCACTTTGCATTAGAAGAGGAAAAGGTAAGATGACCTTTATGAAGACAGAGGGTTTGCAATTCCTTTCTACCCTAAAATATAGTAGTGCTCCTCACTGATATATACTTGGAATTTGAAGAAAGAAAATGTAGAATAACTAGGATGACACTGTAATTATCACCGATCTATAATTTATGAAGGAAAAGTGCAAAGCTGAAACTGGAATTGTAGAACTCTGTTAAGGACTTTGTCACTTTACTCTGGCTAGTGGACTACTGCCAAATAAATATACAATTGAATCTTTTTTATTCCAGATGACAAGATTTGAAGTGAAATAATCATATTTCACTCCTAACTGAATTTTAGTGCTACTTCAGAAGGGGAGGATTAATTTTAAATGTTTTCCTGGATATTCATTTCCTTTAAGCTGGAAATTGCTATAATCAAAATGAAAACTCTTGACAGTGAATTTAAATGTTCGTCTTCTGTTCCTCACCATAACTTTGTTTAATAGACATCTACAGTTTACTGGAGAAAAGCCATTCTAATTCCTCACAGGAAGTGAAAGCAGTTTCTGTATTAAAATTTTGGCCTGTATGGTGAATGAAGGCCAGACTACATGCTACTTTGTTCTGAAATGGTGCTTCATGATTTGTTTCTTACAATTGATTGCATAGAAGTATAAGAGTTCAGATACATTGCATGAACTATATGAGTAGACTGCGAAAAAGATTTATTCCAATTATTCAATTTAGATTTAGTTTTTGAAAGTGCAAATATAAAATCATCCATCCTGGTAGAGTCTTTGCATAAGGTATGTGACTGAATCACCTTGTCTTTGGTAGCTATCCATAAAGAAGCAAGAAGCTGATGATTTCTTACAGCAGCTAAGACTGTCAGAATGCTTTCTGGTAGCCAGATACGTGGTTGTAGATATACAAACACTGATTAAAAAAATGTCTGTCTGGAATATTATCTAATGCAATGTTATACACTTCTGGATTTTTTTGGTCCTCCATAGTGAGATTTTTCTTTTGTGATAGGCTTTTCTTAGACTAAAACTGTATTATAGACCTGGACTTAATTTTAACTGAATTCTTGTTTGTAAGTATGAGTAGCTTGGAGTGGATCTTTCTTACAAGTAGAAAAATGGGCAAATATCTTGATTCATGTATAAAATCCCCAGAATCCTTGCTCTCTGAGGCTCATGGAAAACAGCCCTCAATTATGTGTGGTAACTGGTCATTTTTTCTACCTGAATAACTCTTTCACAGCTTAAACTTCCATGGTCATTTAATTCCTCTGGTAGAGTGGCATATAACATCTCTTGAGTACGCTTTTAATTTCCAATGTGAATATAATCACTCTCCCATGCACCTTAGGCAATGTGGCTTTGCTTCAGTTGAATCTCTGTGAATGGTTTTCTGTCTTTTTTGGTTTGTTTGCTTTAATTAGTTGTTGTATAACATTTTATTAGTCCTATGCATTCACTCTCAGCTTTTTGTTTGCCATTTACTAACATGCTCTATTATGTATAACCTGAAATGCATGTACTGGACATGACAGTATCATTCCCACCATTTCCTCTCACATGATTGATTGTAACCATTGAATCATAGCTTTGATTCATTGTAAGTCTGGGCAGTGATTGTGGGTGATGGATCATGATGGTCATGATATTTCAGAAGTAAAGTTCAAATTATATTTTAGAAGAATTTTCCCCTCCTTTGAAGCATCCTATTTGTAATCTTCCCATTGAGTTTATGGCAGCAGATGATTATAGTGATTGATTCTTCCAGGATCCTAGTAGACTAGTTTTATTTTGCCAGTATAGCTTTTTAATTAGTGGTTTTTTGAAATTATCAGCAAGAATTGATTTTTAAAAAGAATTGCTAGCAATATTTTTAGTAAGTCACTTACTACAGATACTGAATTCCTTCATGCTGGCAGTAAACAATGTAAGGGAATAGATTTTGTCACAGAGTGCAAATGATTTTTAATCCATCCGGTTGCTGGTTTTAATCTATCTGGTTGCTGGATATTAAAGATTTTGATATTGTTTGATTTTAGCTGAACTGAAATCTAGCTAGTATCTGGTTTTAAAATTGAGTTGATGATGCTGTTTTGATTGTCTCTTAGTACTGTGGGGTTTCAAACCCATCCCTGGGTAAAATTCTGGAGCTGTTCTAAGACAGGCCAGGGAATGAAACAGCAACAAACTTTGCCAGAAGGGAAATGCAGCGGATGACTTGTGGAGCTGTACAAGTCTGGCTGGGATGGAGTTGGCTTTCTTCATAGTAGCCCATACAGTGCTTTACCAGTACCTTATGGCAACACTTGCTTTTGTTCCACATTAGATCTGAAATAAGGAACTTTCTGTAAGGGAAAAATACCTCTTTCACTCAATTTTGAAACATCTCCAAGTACAGTACAGCATAATGTCCTAGCCCAAGAAAAGCAGAGATACAGCTGGAATATTTTATAAAATGCATCGTCATACAAAAGGAGAAACATATCCAACTTTTAAATAGGCTGTGTGGAGATATAGTTGGTAGACAAGGCAGAGAAGACAAAACTATGTACGTGTATGCCTTTTCCTTTATGTGGTTGTCTTATGTTACACTAAGAGTGCACCAACATCCTAGAACATATTGAGATTTTGCTCTTCTGTGTCTCCTCTCTTCTGAATCCCAAAGAAAAAGGGTCAATGTCTGTCCCACTGCCAGAGCTACTTAGATAGACTTTGAATATTCCTTTTGACATCTAAAAGTGAATAGCCATGTAACATCTCTTTCACATCTTTAATGGTACTGGGTAGGTCTGGTGTTTCTAGGCCTGACTAATAAGCAACCTCTCAAGTATCCATCCACTTACCTAGGAAAATAAAACCAAAATGTTTAGGTCATGTCTGCTAATGACCCTTCCTCACTCTTAAATGACGAGCCAAACAACTTTATAAAAACGTTTGGGTTTTGGTGTGGGTTTTTTTTCCCCCTTACATGCTTCCGTGTGTCAGTCTCCTTGCGAACTGCTGCCTTTTCTTAGGTCTTGCCCACCAAGCAGCAGCTTCCAGTGAAGCTGTTTGCACTTACACATATACCTTCTGGCCTGGGAAGGGGAAGAGAGCAGGAGAGACAAGCAAACACACCAAAGCTATCCATTGCTTGGATTTAGTAGTCCTCAGATGTTTGCATCTTAATGAAGATAGAATTTCAAGGAGTTTCTGAGCTTTTGGATGTGTTTCTTAATGTTCTGTTTAAAGTAAGAGAGCATTTCTTCTGTTAGTGTAGAATTTGGATAATTTACCCACCTGAAGCACTTTGTTCTTGGAATACCCATGTGAAAATAATGCTCTTAATGGTTTAGATGTGGAGGCACAGGCATCCAGAATTAGATTATTATTTCTTTTAGAAAAGCATAAAAAAGTATCTAGTTGCTCAACAGTTTTATTGGGGACTAGACCAGAAAGTTCTGAAATTGTCACGAGGCATCTGTGTGCAACATCAGGCCTCTAAGTATGTCAATGAATATGATCCTGGGAGACTTGCCAGAAGCCAGAGGTGAATACCTTAAGTATTGAAAGGATCTAAGATCTCTATGGTTTGCTTCTAATGCGACTCTGAAGAGTAAATAATTTTACTCTAATTTTTTCTTTCCTCACTTGTCCTTTCTGTTTGGATTTGTAATGCCTCAGCGAAGGAATCATCTCTCAAGTGCTGACAGGACCTATCCCTAGATGGATGACATGCAAACTAGACCTCTGTGTGCCTACTCCACAACAAAGTAAATGCAGGATGATTTGATAACAAAAAAACATGAAGAGCATTGGGAAGATATTTATTCAAATGTACGTCAGATATTAAGAAATTTTTTAAAATAAAACTGATTTTGAAGTAGTCAAAGATTAATTTTTCTTCCTATAATAATTGGGAATCACATATTTAAAATCATAGTTACAGATATCATTGCTTTGTATCATGTAGGCATTTTTTTAAAGTTGAAATGGAGTCTGGATGTCTTCCCTCTCGTTTTCTGGGTCATGTCCTTCAGGACCTATGTTTTTTATGAATACAATAATCACATGCTCGCACTGGTAATAAAGATACGGAATTTAACTTTCTAATGCTACAGTTATTAAAATTGACTAAAATTGATCAATGCCAATGATATAAATCACATTTTTAATACAGGTTATATTTTTGCATTGCCAGGTGAGCTGTGACTGGTGGCGAAAATATTAAACTCTACCTGTGCCCTACCTGTATGTGATGAACAGACTCAGTGTTCTTATAATTTAAATAATGGGTCTATTTGTTTGAGTAGCCCAGTACTTTCAGTTTTTACTTGGAATTGTTTTATCTCTTTCACTGTAGCCCAAGCACTTGGTAAAGTTTAATATCAGAATGTGAATATTTATATGCATGGTAATACAGTTTGTTAGATGAGTAATAAAATTGTTTGTATTCGTCCAGTGTATCAGATTTGATAAACATTATCATGATCAAAATCTGCTAGTACTGAAAGACCTCTTGCCAGTGCTTTCTTAGTATTACTGTCTTTCCAAAATAGTTGGATGATGTTTGCTGGAATGACCGCCTGCAGAGAAGGGCACGTCAGCCTGATGAGCACAGACTGATGAACACAGTTGGCTACAGATTATTCAGGATCAAGGCAGCAGGAAACCATTAAAAAAAAAAAAAAAAATCTGTTCCTGTATGGAGAGCTGGCATTTTTCTCTATATAAACTAAACATTGCACCTCTTTCCAAATTGTCTTTGTCCATTTCTTTCTCCATCTGGAAATGGGAGACTGAGCTGTCTTTTCTGATCTTAATATCTGTCAGACAGAGGAGGGGAATATTGTGCTAAGAACTTGCACACACTGAGTCTTAGAGTCCACATGAGAGGTAGGGGGTACTATGCCACTCAAGTGTAATGGGGGAATTCGGAGGTGTGCTATGGAATGTCACCTTCCTATCTGCAGCAATATATAAAAAGAAAATATACTGTTAAACTAAATAAAAATTCTTTAGAATTAGTTCCTTCTTGTAGGGAATAATCCAGGCCTGATCGTAATGAGTTCTTAACCCTTTTCATGACTTTGAGGTTGCTGAAGCAGCACAATGGACCTTCAGGAGCTGACTGTTCACTTTCTGAGTTACAGCCAGGTCCTAACCTAGAAGACAGTGGTTCTTCAGTGCTGGGGAGGCCTTTGCAGAACAAAACACCCTGGTCCCTCCTCTTCCTCTCTGTCTTAGATCTCTTGCCCTCTCCTCCATCATGCCACTCCCTGATGCAGAAACTCTGAGAGGCTTGGGAAAAGTAACACTTATGTGGAGTTGCAGGGTCTGCAGAGGGGCATCTTTGGAGACACAGGAAAGGATCCTGGCATCACTGTTAATGAAATGTATGTTACGATGTCACCTGTAGCAAGGGAACTTTTGGGGTAAGCCAGTCTGCAAGAGTGAGAATGTATGAATTAGGAAGGGCTTTTGGGACTATTCAGCTCCCTACCTGGCCAAGTCCTTTACAGGGCAGTGTCCACCCTGGCTGACTTGCAGTGCTTGGGAGAGCTCTGTCTGCTGTCTTACTGAATCCCTAAGAGGACCACACTCTGGTTTAGAGACATTTTAAAGTGGGAGGCAGAGTCTTATTTGGGGGAAGGGGAGAAGGTGATAGATCACTAATGATTCCATGGGAGGAATGACTGAGAGGTGAGTTAGGGTGAAAGTGAGGGTGCTCTGGTGTAGAGGTGAGTAGATGGGGCAAGTAAAGTCCAGAGAACTGCACAAAAGAAGTGACATTAAAATTTGATAATGGCTGCCATGAAGAATTGGGTTTCCATTAATTAGTTATATGGACATATTGAAAGCAAAAGTACAAAGGTATCACTTTCCATGTAGTGTAATCCATAAAAATTGTATCAGATAAATTTAATGAACCTGCAGGATTTGATAATTTTAATTTTCAGTATAACAGCTGCTTTTTCAGCTGCTTTTAATAGAGGCTAAAAAGAAATTGGGCAACTTTCAGAGGAGCTTGACCATTCTGTTTGTAACAGTAATCAGATTATATGAAATCTATTAATTACAGAACTAATAATTGACATTCAAATTAGTTGAAGTGTAGGCTGCAACAGAAATAGGCATTGGATGTCTGATGAGTCTGAGATGTCGGACATCTGAGTGTGTATGTAGAACTTTCGAAAGTGTTTAAGAAAGAGAAAGTAACAGTATCTGTCTAAAGACAGAATGATATTCAGCCTTGTTTTTTAAATTTCTGTAGTATAACTTGTTCTTTTAACTCTTCCAGTCCTATTATTTATGTAGAAAATTGCAACAAATGGCTGCTTATATCTTTAAAGGCTATATTTGCAGCTTGTTTTTATCTTTCCACTGACAATGTCACACTAAAATTGTAAAGAGAATTATAAATTGAAAAAAGAAAGTTCAAACCCTTGTCTTACAAAAAAATCTACAAAATATGAACATCCATTTATTTTTTCAATTTTTTGATTTTATATATATATAATCCTGTTCAGTTGGCTGAAGGGAATTGTGAATCAGAGTGACCATTTATTGCAATGGGAATAAGGGATAGGTTGGATAAAAAAAAATGAAAAAGGAAGGAAAGAAACTAAGTTATGAAACATTGAAGACATGGTAAAAGACAGATAAACATCATGAAAATTTATTTGCAGTAGTGAATTATAAAATTGGAAACAAGGAAAGTTTTTGAAGTTATTCTGTAAACTTGTTTTCATCTTAATGTGTAAAATGCAAAGCTTAACTATTATGTAGATTGTTTTTGGTATGATTCATGTAAATCAAACCGTGTAATAACAGTTTTTGTAGGCTTTTTTCTGAATACAGATGTAGATATTTTTTAAAAATGTTTTTAACCTGAGCATTCAGAATATCTGAGTTTTTCTACTGGTTATTTAAAAAAAATATTACTTTAAATATTAGAAAAGGCAGATTTCAGAGTGAGGGAGGAATTAAGATAGTAAGTCCTATACAGTGCAGTTTTCTTTCCTTGGGATAGATCCTTTCAGGAATCGTGGTATTGTCTAGTCATACAGACTGTGATACAGGGCAACTGATAGTTTTGTTTGCTTTCTTCTCAGTTTTGGGTTGTTCAGCATATATCCTTTCTTTTTTTTATTTTGACTTCTGTGGTCAAGCTGAATGAAACCCTCATGCAGATGAGATGGAAATTTTCGTGAAACCTTCTGTGTACTTCCCCATACTTACGCAGTCACCTCACAATGGTGCAGCACCGCTGAGAATATACTTGGTTTTCTGCTCAAGTTTATTTTCATGTTTATGCTGTTGGTTTGTTACTTTTGCAAATATTTTTTCAAAAGTTCAGAGAGTCAAGATTTGAGGCCAGAATATTTTGACTGATCATGTAACACAAACCATAGAATATCCTATTTTTGTTTTCAAATTAAGCTTAGGAGTTCTTTCAGATAACGTGTATCTTTTAGAAAACTCTCATGAGGACTTGTAAACATTTAACCTAAACTACCACATCCCAAGGGAAATTGCTCTAATAAGTTCAGTTGTTTTCACTAGTTTAAGAAATGTGTTTTGTTTTTTTTCCGGTTGTCATGTTTTAGATTCTGGCTAGCAGACCTCCCTCTGCTATTTTTCTGATGACTGAGAGAGTTGTTTATCAGAAGCTTTGCCCTTGTTTAAATTTTTATGACACTTAACCTTCTTTTCTATAGACAAAGTAGATTGAAGCTTTTCAGTATCTCACTATAAAGCACTCTCCTCAGACTCAGTAATTTCTGTAGATCTGACCTGGGTTTTTAACATTTCCATTGAAGAGCAGACACTGGAACTGCACAGTAGTGTTAAAGGAGCTGCTTTCCATTATGCCATTGACTGAATTGATGCCACATCTCTGAGCCTGCTTGATATTTCCTGCTTACCCTTCTGCTGAAGGAAAGAACTCCTCAGGGGTGCACGAGTCTCTCCATCAGAATTAATATAATGCAGTAAAGATTGGCCAAAATAGTAACCACTGAAAACCGTTTCAATTTGACATTTTCAAACGTGATTTAGAAATAATTCTTTACCTTTAATTAATTTATTTATTTTAAAATGATAACTTACTGGAAGAACCCTCCATAGCAACATCTTTTCTTTTACCAGCTGTTCTTTTGGAAGACTAGGAAAACAGTATATCTGAGCATAAGAACGCAGTGGCATTTAAAGAGGATGAGAGTTGCTCTTTGTTTAGTGTCCCCTCTTTGGGAGCGAATACATGATTCACAGATATAGCAAAGATAGGCACAGTGCAAAAAGCACCTCTGGCCTTGTGCAGGATGGGAGAGAGGAGGAGGAGAAGGAAGAAGACGAGCTGGCATCCATGTGGAAACAGGGAGATGGCAGCACACAGGGCAGAGTTTTCTTAAGGTGTAATTTAACAGGTTTTATGAATAAGCTCATCCATGGTGGTGGATGCTTGTCCTGTATAACTGTACATTAGTGTAGCTAATGCTTGATTTTTGAGTAAGAGTTTAAAGGAGTATGCATCTTTGCCTCTGAGCGTAGGATCCAACTATTTGAATACAGAACAGACATACAGACATTACCACAGGGGAATTATCTCACATAATGACTGTTGGTTGTTTTTTTTTTTTCTTTAATGGAAAAATCCTTTCTGCTTTTCCAGAATCTAAGCTTGAAAGCAATGCTGTGATGTTTTGGTTGTTCATTTGGAGTATTCTCAGTCATTTTTGGTTTATGGTGACATTTTTTTGGTTGTGGGGTTTTGGTGGGTTTTTTGGTGGTTTGTTTTTTTTCTTTTTTTTCTTTCTTTCTTTCTTCAGAACCAGGTCAAAAAAGTAAATGAAGTAACAGGCTTGAGGATACACTTCAGTTTGTGTTGTTTTTTTTCCTTTCCATTCTTTGGTAGTTGCTAAAAGAATTTGCGTCAATATTCCCATGATACTCTTCAGTGTCCAGTTCTTTCATTTTCACAGTCAACCTTGCTGTCTCTCTTCACATCTCTTTATCCCATGGGACTATGCACTTCACTAAATCCACTGTAAATTTCAGATGATTCATTCTCTTCTCTTCTAAGTGGGTTTTTTTACTCACTGTCTCTTCAAATTGTCATCAGCATACTGCAAAGTTCAAGTAGTCTTTTTTCCTGGTACGTTTATCCTCAATTAGCTGGTCTATATTCATTCTAATATTCCTCCTTCGGTTTCTGTACTTAAATTGTACCATGGGGTGCTCAAGGGAAATATTATTATTGCTTGTTATTTATTGCTTGTAATGGGTCTGCCTGAGATGCAGCCCTCACCGTGCTGTGCAGTGGTAGCTAGATAACACACCGGTGTTTTGACTACTGCTGAGCCGGGCTCACACAGCACCAAGGCTGCTTCCCCAACATTTCCCCAGTAGGCTGGGGGTGGGTAAAAACTTGGGAGGGGATATAGCCAGGACAGCTGACCCAGACTGACCAAAGGGATATTCCATACCACATGACATCTGCTCAGCAATATAAGCTGGGGAAAACAGGAAGAAGGGGTGGGACATTAGTTTCGCGTTTGTTGTCCAGAGCAACTGCTACGCGTACCAGAGCCCTACTTCCCAGGATATGGCTGGACATCGCCTGCTAATGGGAAGTAGAGAATAAGATCTTTTGTTTTGCTTTTGCTTCCGTGCGCAGCTTTTGCTTCATTAAACTGTCTTTATCTGACCCATGTGCCTGTTGCTATATTTTCTCTCCCCTGTCCAGCTGAGGGGGTGAGAGTGATAGAGTGGCTTTGGTGGGTACCTGGCATCTGGCCAGGGCCAAACCACCACATTGTTATAGCAATGGAGCTATAGCAGTACTCTTACCCCTCCCTGCCTCTTGTACTACAGCAATTTGAACAGATACTCAACAGAAAGTCATGTAGGACTTTTCCTAGTTGGGGCTGGAAAAGAATGCTTACATACACTTAAGTAAACCTCTAAATATTGTAGAATCAATAAATTGATCAGATTGATCATTGATCACTTTAGATGGAAAATAACGACTGCTCTATAAGAAAAGAGTAGGGACTTACTCTACTGTTTAAAAATCAATTTAAATTGTATGTTTCAATCAGTGAAATATAAATGAGAAAAATTAAAATTATATAAATTCACATATGCGTATACGATCCCATTGTACTTGTATGAAACAAAAGAGGATGTGGGAGTTACCATATTGGAGGGAAATATGAGTATGCAAATCAGATACATGAGCAGAAAGAACAGGAAAATGTTGTGTTTTGTTTCGTTTTTTTAATAACTTGGAAGACTTGGTAATAAGAGGTGAAAGAAAGTGTAAAGCAGGATACTGTTATGAATACAATCAGAAGCTGCAGAAACTGATAGTTTTAGTATTAGACACTTTCTACATAAATGAGAAAAAAAAAAAGATCCTGCTGTATAAAGGAAGTAATCAGTGACCTCCTAATTCTCAGAAGCCTAACTTGCAGCGCTCTCATTTTCTTGTGTTAAAGCACATTTTTCTGGTCATTCATTCCACTCTTTTGAGCAAAAGATCTGTCTTCATACAAACACTGAATACTTGTTTCCAGGGGAAAAAAATATTATTCTTTTTCATGCAAACAGTAGCTAGTGTAATAGAGCCTGGGAGGTGGCTGGGATGTAAGGTTTCAAATACTGTCACTAGGTACACACAGCAGTGGTTCTGGGGACATGTCAAAAGAAATGAAGTGTGAAACTGTATCTGCAACCTCTTGCCAGAAGGTTTTGAAATAAGGATGTTTCCAGCAGTTTACATGACTGTCTTGTTCCCTGAAGTTTACAGCTATATATATTGTCTGCGCTGCTGGAGAAATCACTGTAGTTATATGTTAGGAGATGCATCTAAGTAAATATTAAGGGTGAGAAGGAAGAAGGTGCAGGTGAAATCTGTTGATATACTCAGTGACCAAGAGCAACTTCATGATGGTGAGAGGAATGATTATATGAGTGAATGAAGAGATTTGAAGACACACCTGAACTGGAACTAACCTCAGTTTTGCTAAAATGAGGAGATTGAAATGATAAAATAACCAAGAAGTCTAAGCTGAAGAAAATCACTTGGTGTTATTTTGCCTTCCAGAGATTTCCAGCTGGCATCCTTAAGTGGTCTTTCAGAGATCTGGGTCATGTTCTCCTGACAAGTACCTCACACCCTGCCCCCCAAATTATTAATTATACTAACCAAATATATTTCGGACACAGAGGTCCTTGAACATATTATGTAGCATCAAAGCACTATGATTATCGTGATGATTAAACTCAAACCTTAAGGCAATTAAAAGAGGCAGAAGCTATACTCAGTGTATGAATGAGCTAGTAGAATGAGAAATATTAGTCTTTATCTGGGCATTTTATGATTAATTATAGTATGTGGAAGTTATCTTAAAGCGATAAAGGGGCAGAGCTTTATGTGTTGTGTCCCAGGAGTAAAAACCTGGGATTGATTCTACCTGGAGTAAGGAGCAGAATAAAAGATAAAGATAAAAATACTGTATGTTAATCTGAAAATCTGCAGTGGTTTGTGTAGTGTTCAAATAGGCTTTCCACACCTTTACACTAAAACATCATATGGTTATATTGTTCTCATGAACTCAGCAGATCTAGGTTTTTTTCATCAGGAATTAGAATATGTAAAAGTAATGTGAATTTACTAGTTGTATTTCTAGTATTTTATGTTTTCCTTTCACTGCATTGTAGTGATGTAGTCTTTGCTGAAGGATAGGGTTCTGTTTTCCCCTCTCCAGCTATTCCACAAGAATAGAAAAAGGAGAAGTTAGTAATTATATTAAAATCTTGTCTTTACCTGATTAATGGATTTTTAGATGCCTGACAGTAACATATTATCCCATTGTTTCTGGCACGGCATCTTGTCCTCTTCCAAGCCATTGCTTTATTTAAAGTAACTGAAATTAGTGTGGTGTCTGCTTCTGTTAACTACGTTAAGGTGTGCAGATTTGCCAGCACCCGCCAAAGATACCAGTACCTGCATGGTGTGGCTCAGCCAGAGATGTTCTTCACAGCCTTTTCTAATAATAAAAATTTTCCCAATGACATTCAGAAATGCATAATTCCTTTCCAGTAAATTAGAAGACATTAGCTAAGGAATTAAGTAAATTAGGGGGGAAAAAATAGACCGTTCAAATGTTAACCCAAGAGTATATTGGACTTCCTAACTGCCCTTCATATTAATAGCTGTAATCAGTAGATAAAAGCTTGTCAGATTTTGGGGGAGTTACACTGAAGCTTTGTCTCTGAGTCCCACAATCAAATTTCGATTTAAATTTACTGAGGCATATAGCTCTCTTGTTTCATTTACTCATAAATATATGTAAAGGAGATGCTATAGTAACCCCCAATTTTATAAATATGCAAATAAAACCCCTTAGCGTCACACCGAAGTAAACTGAGAACCCTGAATACCTCTTGCTTTTGAGTATGAAATTCTGCTTCCCTTGTCCAAGCACTTGGATATCTCTGAGTGTAGATTTCAAAATAACTTTCAAGTTAGTTGCGTCTGGAATTTTTTTTTGATATGTACTCTGCTGCCAAACTGGGAATGGTTTTGACTAGTAAACAGAGGACTCTTACTGTATTTGACTGCTTTTATTCAAATAAAGGTGTTTTAATTAAATTAAAATAATGGAGTCAGAGAAGTCTATGTAGCATTATGCTCCCATTTTCCCGTTAACCTTTTCTATAGCTGAGTTTTAACGAGAAGACGCTATTTTCCTGAGCCTGTAAATATTTCTTTGCTGTTGCTCTAGAGAAATGCAGTAAAAAGAAGAAGAAAAGCTATTGTTAAAATTGTTTGTGAATTTTCACATGGAGTACTTCAGTGAAACCTGGGTAATTGCTCTTGTGTCTGGGCACATATGAAACAAATCATAGGCATGCTTGTCAAGAGTAAGTTTACTGTGCCTTCACAAAGGCCATGTGTTCAGTCGTTGGCTCAAGCTGTTAAAATATCAGGGTTGTAGTTTGGATAGAAGGGTTGCACAGGAGGATTGGTTTAAAAGATGGGAAGCTTTTTTGCTTGTTTTTTATTGCTGTTTTAAGAAAGAAGAGCTTCACATCTGGGAAGGTGGAAGTGCATTCTACCTGTTTGAAGTGTTTAGCTTGATTGTCGTCATAGGAATAAATCACAGTGTGCAGTAGCTATGTGAATGCTTATTCATATATTGAGAGATTTCGTAAGTGGGAGGAGACTTGGCATTGAGTTTCCTCACACAAAGCTACATATACACTTGAATATTTGTAGGACTAAGGCCTAAAACATCTAATTTTTCAGTCTGTTAAAATGTGTTACTTTTGTTTGCAATATGTTGAGTGGAGAATCTTTTGGCACTAATCTTGGTACGGTGTACCACCTCAGTGTTACCAGTTGTCTTTTCAGTAATCATTACTCGTTATGTTCAAAAAGCATGGAGCTAACAGAGGGATGGATGCCTGAGGAGGTTTTAGCTGATGACAAAGTATAAGCAGATTCATGTTTTGATTCTCTAGTATCTTGCTTTTGTGTTTGGGTTTGTTTTTTTTTTTTTTTTTCCCTCTGGGATCAGAGTTATTTTGTTAGAGAACGGAGTAGTTGCGTTTGCCATCATACTAAAAGTAGTTGTCATAATGCAAAGAAATAATTGGCGATCGATTTTTTTTTTTTATTATTATTTTTTTTTTTTTAAATTTGATATTGGCTTGTTGCTACAAGAGGGACTAATTGATGGTCATTATATGTGACGTGAACTTAGTTTAGTTTTTGTTTTCAACTACCCTCTGCTTCCACCAACAGATTTGCTATCTCTGTAGGGGTCCTTCTCATCTTGCATTTAACAGAAAACACTGGAGAACAGAGGAAGCTATAATTGATTTTTGTGTCTTTTACATTTTTTTCAGAGTTTTATGGAGGCTGTATTGTGAAAATTTGCTTTAAAAAAAGTAGGAAACTACAGAAGGATACATAATTTTTCCAATTTTTCAAATTCAGTGTCTATATGAAAATACACTTTGTGTCAAACAGCTAGCCAACAAAATTAAACTTCTAATACCATCATCTTCATTACAGCCTGATGTATATCATTTAAGTAAAATAAAGATTGGCCAGAGGGCACTTCTTCCTAGGTTCTGAGCTAAAAATATGCACACTGTTGTCCTTAGCTTGCCAGCAGGTGACCAAGTGTTGGCCAAATAGTTCAGGATGGGTATGCCAGGGCAGGTGAGCTCTGTGCAGCTCAGGAACATGCTCAGGCTCCACGTGAGCCAGTGTGCATATGGTGCGGTGTCACAGAGCTTTACTGATAATTGCAGCCTGGCCTTGACTTGGTCAGAGAGTGCTGCACTAATGGTGATAAAGCTCAAGACAAGGTATGGATTCAGTGCCCCCGTACTACCTCGTACTGAATGTTCTGAAAAGTGAGCAATGGAGTGAAACTGTGGCATCTGCCAAAATGACATTTAGATTTCTCAGTATAGAAGATTGGAGATGGTACAAAATTAACATTGATAAGGACTTAGTTGTCCAAAATCTGAGACTGATTAAGAAATAGTAGCCTTAAAGAGAATTCCTGTTTCCCAAGTGAAGACTCCATCCCTAGATGTTGCCAACAACATGAGCGCTGGCAGCTCTGACAGCCTTTCTGCTGCTTGTGTGCCCAGGGCACCTGACTTGTGCTTGAACCTACAGAAATACCCCAGTAAGAAAGTTTCCTCAATAGAGGGTTGAATTATTATTTGTTGACATGTAGTTAAGTAGGTATAACAGCAACTAGCTCCTGTAATGTGTATTTATAGTGTATACTTTATTATACTGTACAGGTGTTTATAAAGTACATTAAGATGTGTAGCTGAAAGGTGTTGTATAAATGCAAACAATAATTATTGTTACACATATAAAAGAATAAGATCTTCCTACCAATAGTCTTTCCTCAAGTGGGTATTTAATTTCTTTATCGGCAGTAATTTTTTTGTAGTCTTTCTTGAGATTGGAATGTGCAGTATTTAATGTTGGTTTAAAAAACAGGGAGACTCACTCTGCAGTCCGTTAAAACCAAAGGGATATGCTTCTACCTTCTCTTTACTGGACGCTTAGCTGTACACACATACAGAATGGAAACTCTTTCAGATTCTCAGGTGACTTCTGGTTTTCTCTGAGTGAGAGGAGATACCTTTTGCCTCTCTATTTAAGGCATTTCCTTCACACATTTGGTTTGTTTCAGGATGAGTTTGCTTCTGCTCATCTCTAGTTTAGGGTTACCGGTCTTATTTGTGAAGGACATTCTTCACCTGTCAAAGTATGATAACCAAACTTACAATACAGTAACAGCATCTTAACAGTAACAGCTGCATTTGTGTTAAAGGAGACAGGCTTACTGTCCCAACATCCTAAATAGATACTATTAATTCACTGTTCACGTAAAAGGATGTGGCTTCAGGAAAGTGCATCTCAGCCCTCCAAAAGAAGAAAGATATATTTTCCTAACGTACTGGTGGATGGATGTTTAGAATTGCTTGTACTCAGCCATAGCAAATATTAAGCTCAGTAATTTAATGCAATAATTAAAATTAATTTAGGTGAAAGAAGTATTTTGTTTAAACTTAGGATATATGCCAGCAAAAGCATAGTTTCTGTCAATACATCTATTTTTTCATCATAAGAAGATACAGTAATAACACTGCATAGTGTCTTTAAAAGTATTTTAACATACTAACGGCAGTAGTGAGATGAGAAGCTATTAAAGCTTGAGTGGTTGTCCTAGGTTACAGTGTAAAATGTGCCAAAAGGAAAAAAAAGTATTCTATTACCATCTTCAGGAGCTGTTGAGACCAGGTGGGGCCGTGCTCCCTGCCTCCCCCCTCTGGACTATCTTCTGTTAATGGGCACAACAATGCCTTATCGCCTGACCCATAGATAACTTGCTCCTGGACTGCCTCCTGTTAATGGCCCATCAAGGAACTGCCTCACGACTCCCCATCCCATTGTGAGATGCTCCGCCCGGGGGGAAGGAGCCAAGCAGTCCATGCCAAATAAAAACGGAGATTTCGAACACCCTAGCAGCCTTTCTTCCACTGGATTCCCAGAGGAGCTTTTCCCCCCACTGGAGTTCCAGAGGACAAGAGCTACCTACCTACCACTGGACCTTCGGAGGAAGACCACACTCTTTTACCTGATTGCTGCTTCAACAGAACTACATCCGTCGCTTCAGGAGGACTGCAGCCATCATCTTATCGGACTGCTACTGCCACCCTAACAGGGTGTCAGAGTGTAAACCAGTGGGTTGTTTGTTTTTCCCTGCCTTGTGTTATATATATATATATATATATTAGTAAAGAACTGTTATTCCTATTCCCCATATCTTTGCCTGAAGGCCCGTTAATTTCAAAATTATAATAATTTGGAGGGAAGGGGGTTGCACTTTCCATTTCAAGGGAGGCTCCTGCCTTCCTCCACAGACACCTGTCTTTCAAACCAAGACAGTGATTTACCATTGAGCAAACAGTTGGTAATTATTGCACTTGGAAGAATTAAATGGATGATTTGAATGGAAATGCTAGTTCTTCAGTGAATTCCCTTTCTACATCGTTTGTAGCATATGTCCACATGTTTTACAACAGTAATGAATTTCCTGAGGTGGTTTCCCTTGTGTTTTTGAATGCTAAGTGTTGAAATCCAGCAGGAGAGACCTGTAGTTGACCTTTCATGCTAAATGTGAAAGGGCTATTGTAGCCTTTAAAAGGCTTTTGTGTTTCTGGGCCTCCTGGGAAGCTCCAGTTACCTTCAGACTGGGTCAGCTGTTTCAGGTATGAAGGATCAATTGTGCAGAGTAACTTTTTAATATTTTTAAAAGTGGTGTCTGCCTTTGATAAGTTGAAGCTGAAAACATCTGTTTGTGCATGCAACACATCTGGTTTCATGAAGCTTTCTGTCCCTTTCACATCTGTTCAGGAGTGAAAATCACAAATACTTATGATTTTTCTCTATTCAAAATCCTTTTCATATTTAAAAGCCTGATAGCAAAATTGATGCAGGCAGTGTAACTGCCCAATAAAAAACTTCTACAGCTATTATACAGGCTTCAGCCTTTGATATCACAAGCGGTTCTGAGCAGCCCTTTGCATTTGATTAATCCTGATGCTTGTATCAAAACACATATGATAAGATTTTCAATTTCTATGGAGAGTTGGTCAAATGTCAGCCTGTGATCTAGATTTAAATGGCAAATCAATATTCTCTATATTTTTCAAAGATTACATGTCTGATAGCCTGCTTTATTCTTCCCAGAAATCTCGGATTTCTTGCCTTTCTCTCATCTCTTTGAGAAGGGTTATGCAGCTTCTAGGTCTGAATGGCATTATGCAGTGCTTGGTTGATCCGGCAGTGCAGGTGCTGGCGCTTTGCTTTGTGTTTGATTGATGTTAGAACTATCCAGGAGAGAAAGGTCTAAAAATTGGAAAGAGGAGAGTCCAGTGGGATCCTGAAAATTCCCAGGTTGGTAAACTGAAGGTGAACTGATCTGGATGCTTATAGTTTACGTGGGCTTAAAGGGAAACTGCTGTTCTATGGAGGAGAGAGCCGTTGAGGGTTACAGTGCAGAAATACACCTGCGTAGTGCATAAAGATACATAGACAACACATCTGCCTGAGGAATTCCCTGTGCTGCAAACTGTGAAGTGTTGGGAGAATTTTAAAGGGAAGTATCGCTCTATAATTGCTCCTGTTTTGCCCTCTTTATCAGAGACAGGTTATGGAGCTCCGCAGAACTTCTTGTCTAGTCTCATCTGGTACAGCTGTTCTTATATAAGTTGAATAATGAAAAAAATGCGGTTTAATTCATGGTTTTATTGTACTTGCTGTAATGACTGTTGCCTAGTTACTGACTTCCTTTGTTCCTTTAAAAAAAAAAAAAAAGAAAATGGGATATAATTGCAGAGGTGTTACTGTGAACTCTGATGTATCTAAAAGCATGCAAGAAGGCAAAGATTTTTTTTTAGCAGAAGGTTTTTTGAAGTGAAACTTAGTTGAGAATGAGGTGACTAAATCACAGGAATTGTTTTGAAATTGTGAGTTCTAACATTTGTAGCACTGATTGTGGGAATATAGCAGGCAGAGACATGAGGAAATGTGGTAGGTGGAGAAAGATGTTACATGCTTGGAGAGAGGTTGTAAGAACAGAGAAAAAGATTATAAAACTAGGATATATACCTTAGTAATATAATTTCACATTTGCACTGGGATCCAATAAGCATTTACCTTCTAATATTAATGTAGTCATATCTATTGTAACAGACTTCGTTATTATGCTTTCTAGTCTAATCACTCTATTTGAACAGTTAGTATTATATTGTATTTTTAGGTTGAAAATTTCAGTGCTTGCTTAAAGTCTAATTTTTCTAGAAGATTTGGACAAAATAATTCCCTTTGGAAGCATAAATAGTAATCTTCCTCTATTGTTTGAAGGAAGAGAACTTTGTTGTTTATTAACTTAAGAATAACAGCTGCTTCTGAAGTACGTGCACTTTCAGTTTTCAATAATCTAGATTATATTCAAATCCTTCAAGTAGGTTATTGTCTGTAGCAAGGACCCAGAGTTGGTATTCAGAATTGTTCATTTGGAACACTTACAATGCAGCGGAAATCTAATCATCGGGATATGCCTCTCTGTTTCTTACATCAGTCTTATTAACCCTTATTTCTTATGTAAACAATTTGCAGTTGCAAAAATGAGGGACAACAGCCGTTGGAAAATGAAGTGAATGAAACCCATGAAACAGAAGTGGTTTAGGAAACCTGTTTCAGAGTGCTTATAGGTTATCTTCCAAATCAGTGGATCCTAGAATGTGTGTTTTATTCTGTCTTAAGAAATGAAATAATAGGTGGGAAGTATTTGCAGTCGAGAGACAAACTTAAAATAAAGCAGAGTATTGTTGTATTAAAGGTAAGAAATAGTAATTTTTTTTATCAAGGAAAAATGGCTTGATAGTGTTCCTGAAATGAAGGAAAAGGTGAATATATATTTTTATAAGTGTATAAATCTAAAATAATGAAACTATCCAAGTCTCCTTGACACTCTTCTCACTACTTTAAATATATCACCAAAATAATGCTCAAATAAAACTAATGCTGGAAAAAAAAAAGTGTGAAGTGTAAAGCATACAATCAGCAAATGAGAAAGACTCAAAAGCTCAATGTTTGCTGCTTGATCTCATTGTTTTTCACACTTATTTACTTTTCCCTATTACAAGCATACAAGTAAAAGGATTGGTGTGGGTGATTTGAAAATAGAACTTGGTGACGATACTTGAGTCAACCCAGAGTTTACTTGGTGATGGATAAGCATGAAAGGGTGTGAAATTATTTCTTGGTGATTCTTTAGCCTTGCCTTCAGGTCCATCTTGGTACTTCAGTTTCCTTCCAGCTGTTTTCTACCCAAAGTAAAATGTTTCCTGGCCATGTGCTGCCTCTATTTCTGTCAAGTGGGGTTAGGAACTGGTGTTAAAAAGATAATAGAACGTGCTCTACCTCCTGGAAATTCGTTTCTACTATGAGCCATCCTTAAAGGCCAGCTGTGCCTAAATGCACAACAAGAAAAATAATTGCTTAAAGCTGCTTGTGTCAAGGCCAAGCATCAGATACTATAAATTTATGAAAGATGAATGGTATGGTAGACTCTGTGAACTTTTTTTTTAATATAAACAAGATTATAGATAATAATTGATTACTTTGCAGATGACAATAAGCTTTATACCTAGGTAGCTAATGCCACATTTAGTACCATTCTTTTATTTTGTGTTTCAGTCAATCAGTGCAGTGATCAGCCTAACTTCCAGCAGGAAATGGTATGTTCCGTTATTCCTTATAGTGCCATAAAGCCCTTTATTTATGGCAAGCATTAGTTTTGTAGTCACAGTGACCGAATTCATATTTTAGCAGTGCTTCAAGCCTTTCCTTCCCTCCTTGTAATAGTTATCCCTGTCTCGTTATTCTGTTGTCAGACCTGAACATATGGTCATCTGTCAGAGTTAGGAAGAAGATTCAGCCACAGAGATTCTCTTGCCAGCCAGATGTAACAGAAGAGACACAAAGCTCATAAGAAGTTTGCTTTTCTCATGAAGCTCTAGTGAGTTAATTTCAATTCCAACCTGCTAGTTTCACATCATTGTGGTTGACACTAGAGTATTGTAAACATATCCAATTATTCTATGGTTTTACAGGTCACTTTTATGAGCAATGCTCACCTGAGTGCATTTTGTATAGTGTCATTTTCCTTCTGGAGTGCAGGTGTTGCATCATCTTCAAGAAACAAAAGAGAAATTTTCAAATATTGTTTCTGAAATTCTGCATGTTGAGCACACGCAAATCAGGTGGGCAATTAAATAATTGAAATAGTACTATGTGATTTTTATGGTTGAATGTAGGCTATACCCTGAGCAAAAGTAACTATAAAACTGAAGGTGGAGGTAGCTGTAGGTTGTGTAGTTGCAGCAAACTGGTCTTTCATTTGTCAGATGTTCTAGTCAGAAGCATTTGACTGTGACTGAGTTTGGATTGCTATACTCTTCCTATAAAGTATGAAATTTTATTAGTAATAGTTCAGGATAACTCTCTAATGTTAGAATCTGAAGTTTTTAGTTAAAAAAAAAAAATCACTTAAGACTCCGAGAGACATAAAGGGCATGTATTTTAACAGACAAAAGCATTTATAGAATCCTTTATTTTTATTAGACTCTATGTGCTTTTTACAAGACTCCTTTTAGTGTTGAAGAAAATGAAGGATTAACTGTCCTAAATTATGAGAAGTGGAAAGAAATTCATACCTGTTTCTGTGAATATTTCTGTTTGAGCTGCCATGGAACAAAGCTCAGACAAAATAAAACTGACCCTAATTCATTATGATTTATAAACAGGTGCTCCTGCATCATGTTTGTGTATTTATGTACTGATACATTTTAAAAAATGATTGTCCTCTTGGTAATGGTTGCAAATAATTATTTATGAAAAAAGTTCACATTATGTAGGCACCTAAAATGTTAGTCACATCTGAAAACACTGCTCTTCAGTTCCCACTTCCACTTCTGAATTCCCAGCAAGCCTTCTTGTCCTCTCCAGTGTCATGTAGAAACAGGCATGTCAGCATTCAGGAAAATACAGCCATGCAGTTCTTTCTGATTGCCAGTACTGAATAAATTCACATTCACTTATATCTGTGTTTCACTTATATTGTGCTTGTACATTTGAGCTTGGACGGTCTCTTCCATCTCAAATTTTGCTTTGTTCTCAAGCTGGAAAAAGTCTGGATCCTTTGCATTTTTCAAACTGGGAAATAGCCTGTGTTTCTTGAGGGAAAAATTTGTAAGGGAATACAAAATGCTCTTCCAAGTCCAAATAGTCTTACAATGTGCATCAAGTATTTTGCACTGATTTACGACAATACTTCTAACCAGTAGTTCAGGAGGTCACCTGAAAACATAAGGCAAACCCTAAAAAACCCTAGAGCAATGTCAGCATAGTTAATCTCTTCTAAACAGCTTTCTTTTGTGCAGTGGTAACTTTAGATGCTTGCACTAAAAGACAAGTTTTTACTAAACTATGAAAAAGGGAATTTTCTTACTGCTTGTCAAGCACTGCAGTAACTTTGAAGGACTCATTAAAAGAAAAATCTTTGTTTCATGTATCCATAAAGTGAGCATACATGTAGTAAAGGATTCCATCTTACTGAATTTAAATTAGCAAAATCCAAACTCAGGTTGACAACTTTAATGAAATACTTTAGCCTTTAAACAATAGTTGTTTGTCGCTGTCACTATTTCAGCACACCTGCAATATTTAGCAGTTTTACAAGTGCTAAAGTCTTCTGGCATTTTCCAGAAATGCCTGCGTAACAATAAACCCCTTCCTTTGCTCTTTGACTCTGGATTTTACACAGTAAGCAACTGTAGCAAGTATTCATCAGTGCGATAAAACTGCTATAGACATGCCAAAGTCATCAGAAAAACCCTCATGAGTGCACCTTTCCTGATGGTGGGATTGGCTGCAGTGATGATTATACCAACTAAACCTGAGTTAAAAAGGCAGTGAAGTCTGCTGTGATTGGCAATCCCTAGCTTAATTTCTATTCCTTTCTGATGTTTCTCTGTAATTCAGCTGTTTTCTGAAGCTGAATTTATCACATTAACAATATATACAACATAACACATACTTGGATAGAAGCATGAAGCTACTCAAGGTAACTCTTAGTGCTTTTCTTTTGGATCTAATGTTTGCTAGTTACCTTGTTATCCTGATATATTGTACTTGTACATGAGCTAAATTTTTTAACTGGTGTATCGTGGCAAGATGTTACTTCTATCAGGTTTCATACAATGTTTTTTAAGGGGAGAAAAAATAAGTTCACATGTATATTCTGTGGCTATGCAACACCAAAATTGGTGGTGGTCTAAGAGCCCACTCAGATAGGGCAGCAAGGAATACTATGGACTTGAATCAGATAGTTTTCAGTCCTTTGATTTCATCAGTGTCTGCAGTATTGATACTTAAGTGTTTCATCAGAAGATGGTTACTTCCAGGATTTAAAAAAAAAAAAAAAAAGAAAAAAAAGAAAAGATAAACTGTAAGCTGTTATAATCTAGTTCACAGGGATCGTTGGAGTTATAGTAAAATTTTCTGAAGAGCAGGTTTTATTATGGGAACAATAAATGTACTCTAATTTATACTGTTTGGCCTCACTCATAAGTTGAAATTTGATAATAAAAGTGTGAGAAATGAACGTGAGAAGAGAGGGATAAATACTTTCTTATTCAAGACAAGTTATACGTACTTCACATAAAATTAAGGGCTCCTAATGACATGGTACAGCTGTGATGAGATCACTGTTAATTTTGAGAGAAACCTGGTTCAATATAAGCTTTCACCTATTTCTTGCTCTAAATTTCACTACAAAATACAAACTCAGATGTTTATTATAGAAAAATGATGAGGGTCGTGAAGACAGAGTACAGTTTGTATGAGTGATTTCAGCACAAACATAATATGAAATGTGTGTTACTCCCTATTAATGTCCTAACAAGTGTGGTAGGACCTTAGTGTAGGCAAATTCAGTTTTTAAATCAGCCTGAAGTTGAGGGACAGAGCTCAAAGGAACAGGTTTTGAAGGGGCTTTTTTGCATGATTTCCCCTACTGAAAGCCAATTTTTTTACACTATAATATATCATAATAGTTTGGGGCTTTGTGTACTGTTTCATATGTTAACAGGTTAATGGTAAACATCCGGTTAGGTAGATTATTTGTAGGAGGGGAGGAGGAAAGAAAGGGGTCAAAAGGAGGGCTGTGTGTATTCTGGATATTGTAATTTTTCTTAGAGAAAGCAGGCATGGTCTTATGTAAAACAGGTTGTAGAAGGAGAGAAGTTAGGGGTAAGTGATTTATCCTCCTGCTTATTCATATGTTCCTGGATTTCTGCATTTGAAGTGTGATATTGTTGGGGTGGGACCGTCTTTTTGTTTGTGCAGTGTTAAGCCCTGTGGCCTTGAGCTTCTGGGGAGGTATGCACAACCACCCAAATACATGAACTAGCTCTTCCTGAGTCATTCAGAGACCTCCTGGGAAAGGTAGTTTCCCTGTTGACATTGGCTATGAAAGGGAGCTGTGGAAGATGGCTGTGTGGAATACTCTTCTTCTGACAGCACTGCAGGGAAAAAAATAAAAAAGTCTTTTTCTACCTAATTAGTGATGCTTGCCTATTATTGGCGAATGCTGATGCAGTGGTTTTTTTTTCTCCCCACCCCCCTGTGTTACAGATATACGTGGACTGCAGGGATTTCTTGATCAGGCCTCAAGACTGGGACTTGATGTATCATTACAAAAAGTGGACAGGAACATCAGCAGAGTCTTTGCTAACCTTTTCACTACCATGAAAACAGAAGAGCTGAACCGCTATCGGGACACACTGCGAAGGGCTATCTTACTCCTAAGCCCACGGGGAGCCCAGACTTTTATTAATGAGGTCAGTGCACAGTTGTTTTTATCATCATTTCAGGAACAGATATGATGACTTATGTGATACCTTGTGAACTTTTCTGAAGTTGTAGATTTTGACAGTGCTGGCTGGTAAATGTCAAACAAGATTCTCAGACTCTAGTGTCAGAGACTTGAAATACCAAGTATTCCATGTAATGCATACTTTGTGGATAATGCAAATGGGACAGCATGGGCCAGATGGGCTCTTTCAATATAATATACAGCTCTATGGGGCAATTATTATTTTTGGATTGTCTTCCATACCAGTACTTTTGACCTGGATTTCAACCACTGTTGACAAATGACCAGAAAATCTACTGAGGTCTATTAGAAATGAAGCATAATGTGCCTGAGAGAGTTGTCTTTACTGTGGAAGTCTACAAATTCATGTTAATAGGGCACGTTATTGATGTTTGAAGGCTGAATCACGCAGGTTTTTATCACATATGAAGTGGGAATTATATGTTTGTCTTTTTTTCTCAGTGGTTTCTTGAAATTGATGAGGCTAATTAGAACAGGGAGGTAGCTGTTGGGCAAATTTGTAATTAATGTTGTGCTGTGGGCTAATTTTTGGCATTAACTAGTTTTATCCAGCTTTTTAATATTAAATATTGAATTATTTTACAGTGCTTTCTATGTCAGATTTGAGAATGAGAGTTGGATCTTCAGTATAAGTTTACATGTATTCATTAGCTAAGAATCTGGCAATGAAGTAGGGGTTTTTTTGGTTGTTTTTTGTTTGTTTGTTTGTTTGTTTTAACTAACCAGGGATAAGTCTGAACCAAGAAATTAAAATGTGGATGAGACCTGTTTCCAATTATCAGTTTTGCTGCATCAAAGTCTGCTAAAATAAAATAAAAAAAAAATTAGCTCATTAAGTCTTTTTTTATTGTATCAGCATAAGAAAATTCTCCACATTTATGTTCATCTGTGATTTTTCAAATTCGTAGTGTAAATTTTATCATAAATAAATGAGGCGAATGGATAGCTTGGGAAAGACCAAGCACAAGGGCAAATTCTACTCATGTTTGTGCATAGACAGGGATTTTCAGTAGAGGAATGAGTGAGTACTTACCCTCAAAGTGTAGTAAGCCGTACGCTGCTCAGTCAGTGGTTTTATTTACTTCATAGTAGGCCTCCAGCAAAAATACACATTGCTCAGTTTTCCAGTGAGTCCTAACAAAGTTTCCAAGCCAGGTATTAAAAAAGAAATCAACATGTGTATTTTATTCAGGTCCTTGCTGGGTAGAAAGTGCACAAGGCTCCAGAAATGTTCATGAGAGTTACGTGTGTGCTCTGTCAGGACCCTGCAGGCCTCAAGTGTAGGGGCTAATGCATTAAGCTGTTTTACACTTCACCTTAAAGCAGTGTGTATTATAGGCATTAAGGCTAATGATCTTGATGTATTTCCAGATCCCTGCAGGAGTTTTAACTGTGGGCAGAAATGAAAAGTAATTTATTTGGTAATCTTCCTATATTGAATCTTGATTGATTCAGAAAAGCTTTATAAAAGAAAACTTAAATCTTAGAAACGAACTCTCAAAAGGCTTGGGATGCAAGATGCGTGGTGTAGGGAAGAATCCTTCACTAGCAGAGGCTGGGCTTACATTTCGTGGTGAGTTAATAACTGTGATTCCTCACTGTCTCAGTCAATAAGTGCGACTAATTATCTACAGCACAATTTCAAACGGTCTAGAATAATAACTTTCAGCTTAAATGAAATACGTATTCTTACATAATTTACAGAAACACATCGTTCGCAACACACAGCAGTAAGTGCCTTTGGTGGGTTTATGTATTTCTGCAGTTAGTAAATATTTCATGCTACAGGTACTATATAGCTATATACTAACTAGTATTGTTACCAAGCTGGCCCTGCACCTTGGAAGTTGTTTGAGGGTTTGAAACAATTTATCTTTTCAGTTTGGGAAAAAAGATAGAGGTCTCTAAAAAAGTGTAAGTAGTAACCTGAGAAGAAAATTCAAAGCTTTTATTTGTAAGTTTTGGGTATATTTATTTTTTATCTTTTCTATTTTAGCTCAAGTTACAAATAAGAACTTAAGAACAAAGGGAAGAAACTGGATTTAAAACTTTGTTTCCATAGATTTCTGGAAATGGAAAATACCGTGTAAAAAAGAGGTTCCATATTAAGATTTTCAGTTTTGCTGAGTTGATATTTTGTAGCAGGGGAAAAAATGTCTGAAAAACTTCAACTAGATCCTATTAAAGTCTATTGGCTAATAACATATCTTCATAAAAACCAGGTGTTGCACACAAACCTTCCCGTGGAATGCAAAACAAAAGCGAGAGGCTTTCTTGGACAGTGTCTGGATTATGAATCCTGATATGAATGGCTTTAACAAATTTTTCTTAGCATGAGTCATAGACATCAGCCATTGGAAGCTGGTACGTGATTTATTTTGCCTGTTTCAATATTGCAAGTGATAATTTTTCCTGCTAAAAATATGGATCCAGATTTCAGCCTCCCTTATCATCTCTTGGGTGGGCCAGAGTGATCTCATCTGATCAGAGATGAGATCTGAGAGTGTTAGGGGACTCTGACGTCTCATACATGAAAAACTTTCTAAACCATAGAACTACTCAATTTTCGTGTTTGTTTTTTTTTTTTTTTTTCTTTAATTTTTATTTAGGCATCATTTTCACTTTACTGGCTTAGCATCCTTAATGCCTGTTTCTGTCATGTGTCAAACTTACTGCAGCAGAAATTACTGACATTTCGTAAGTTTTCAAGGTCTATTATTCTGCTATAAAAGTGCTTTGATTGTGTAAGAATAGAGAGAGGGGGAAAAGGAAAAAAAAAATCTTTTTAATGGTGTAGTTGTAAACATGGAATAAGCCTTTATTCAGAAAACAGAAGGTAGATACATTTGTAAAATGTTAACTACCCTAGGTTTTGCAATAAAAGGTCACTTTGGGATTAAAGCAAACCTAAAGAAGGTGTGTCACCCCTCCATCATTTTGAGAAAAATGTTCCCTTCTCCACCTGCAAAAATCCCCGATATGTTTGGCCTGGTGCCATTGTTCAGTTTATATGCAAACCCAGTCTCAGTTGTAACAGGTATGTATGTAACAGCAAAAATGATTTTGTATTTTGAATTTGTGATCTCCTTGCAAGGCTATGTATAGAAAGAAAAGAAAAAAGACTGGTAATTCAGAAATGGGAAGAAGATTTACTAGTTACAGCTATTCTGTTGGTCTCTTTGGCCCGGACACAGGATCTGAGACTCAAAAGGGTCCCTCTTTGTGACAGCCAGATTCAGCCTGCTTCTTCCAATTACCAATGGATACATTGTTTTGTTAGCAAATAGAGGTGTATTTGAATGGATTGCTTTTATCATTAAGGGTTCTACACTACATAGAGACATGAATACACAGAAAACAGGTCAAAGAGAGGTGAGAAAAATAATAAAAAGATAGGAGAGCATGACCTATGAAAACGGCTCTTGGGAACACGTTATATACAGCCTGCCTAAGGGAATATAACTGACAAGTACTTGAGAAGAAACATGAGAGGAGGAGGAGGAGGAATTATTTAAGGTGATCATGGGTGGTCTAACAGGAAGTAATGACCCAAAGCTAAACAGGCTATGCTTTCTAACAGGGAGGTCAATTAGACAGTGTGAGCGTTTGGCGAGAGAGATCAAGGAGATATTGTTCTTTAGGGTGTTCAAGAGTTCACGAGATAAAACACTTCGATAACTTTGTCTAGCAGTCTTTCCTGAACTAGTCTGAAGGATGTTCTAGGTGGCCTAGGGGTACTTCTGAAGACACATCAGGAAATGTTTACTGTGTGAATAAATTCACACTTTGTACATTTTGTATACAACATATTTGAAGAAGAGGAAGAGATCTTGTAGTTTAGTGTTTCTCAAGTTCCCTATTGCAGATGTGCAGTAACTGTTAGCTGTAGAGGGTTTAGTTTTTTCCTTCTTATAGAACACGTACAGTTTGTTTGGGATATGTATTGTAATGAGAATTTTGTTTAAAAATGTAGGTGATATCAATTGCTTTATAGACTTCAATCATCCTACTTTCCAGTATTATTGCCTTTACTTTTGAAAACCAGTAAAATGGAGGCTGTAACAGTATTGATTTGAAAAGAGAAGGAATTCTTGGCTTTACAAAACCTTTAACTCAGCGTTACTTATTTTTTGGCATCTTCACTGAAGTGCAAAATGTTTCTGTTTAGGTGCATCTTTTAAAACGATATCATTACTTGTGAGTCTATCTTGCCTGTAAGCTAGTAAGCTTACTACAGTAAGGTTGCTAGTGTATATGCATATCACTGCAGCTTACCAGCTGAAAGCAGAACTCTTCGCATGCCTAGTATAGTAAACAAGTTAAAACATTTAAGAATAAGGGAGCAGATTAATTGCATTAAAAATTAATGCTGAAACCCTCTGTCTTTGTGGCTGGGTTATCTGAATCACTGCAATTCCAATTTGAGCTGAAGCTATAAACTTCCAGTATAATGTGAAGTTTGTTAAACAGTTGTAATTTATCTCTGCCCTGTAATGTGGTCACCTCTGTGTCCTCACTGGAAAGCAAAGACTGCTCTCTGTTTCTCTTTTACCCTAGTTCATGTCAAATGTTCTGCCTGGTTCTGCAAAAAAATACAGATATTCTGCTTTTGGTTTAGGTTTTGGGATCATTTCATGCTGATTTATGGCCTTCCTTCATTCCTGGTCATTGAGTAACTTACTCCCAGAGCACTACCAGTTGGCACTTGTTTATGAACAATGAACCAGACTTCTTTTTTCCCTTCTGTGGTTGGTGACATGCTATTACTTGACTGGAGCTGCAGGAATTATTTACGGCATCTTGAACAGTCTGCACCCACAACCAATTGTATGAGATGTTTTTTCATGGGAAGCAGAGACCTTTAATTTTCAGACTTTAACAGGAAAGAAATTTAATGCTAATTTTCTGGCGCTTGGCATTTCATATTGGCATACATCTCTTTTTTTACTTATGTTGCAAATGTTCAGCATATTAGTCCATATCTCTGTTTTATATACAGTATATAAACATCTTGAAATATTGGTGAATAACTTTGGGGAAAAAAATACTATGCCTCTTCTGTTTTTAGAAGGCAATTTCTTTGTTTAAAGAGTTGGTAGTGATTTGTGAGGGCTGGTAATGGAACTCTGTAAGTAACACATTCTTCTTTCAATAGTTCAAGTTAAATTATACCCACCTCATTTTTTATAAATCCTCCTCTGGTTTTCTATTTCTTACTCTGAGCTAAAGTCTTATCTGCTGTTGTTGACATTTGCAATACAGTAAGATGCTTTGTGCTTAAAGAGAATAATAATTATAATTAAAACCCAAGCAAACCTCATTAAACTGCTAAAACCTAAGTGAATCCAAAGTCTCCCATTTTGAGATCAGTTGGCTTAGAAGTAGGTTTCTTTCCATTGGGCAAAAAAAAACCCCAAAACACAAACCCTCCCACATTTTGTTTCACTATGGTTAATCCAAGCTGTGGGATCACTGTGAGATTATGTTTAGAACAATAATCATGTACATATGTTGTTACAGATTTGTAGGCACTGTGAAGAGGAAAAAAAAATCATATTTAGGTGAATAAATGACTTTGTGAATTGCTTACATAGCTTCATGTAAATGAGATTCCTTTTACTATTGCAGATATGTTTGTGACAATAATTTTAGAAATCTTTTTTTTTTTTACTCCTCTAGTAATATTGCATCAGATTTTGGACCTGAACATTGAAACCATGAGAAACACAAGGCTTGGATCCAATTTTGTACATCTTTAACAGTAACTGATGGCAGTTTTGTGAGGCTTTGTGGCTCAATTGAGAAAAAAAATATGGAAATTGAATACATTGGCGAGAGTTACACAAAGTCCATATGAGTCTAGAAACTGTTTTACTAGCAGTCTTACTGGGTCCCTCAATATCGGTAATAATATATCTGGTCTGAAGGAACCAGTTTTTTCAGCTCATATTTTGAATCTGATGACTGGGCACATATGCATATGGGATCATTTATTTTTAAATGTCATTAAATCTGTATGTACAGAAACTGGGCGTTCTTGCTGCAAATGCTTAGTCCTTAGTGTGCTTTTGGGTCTTCGTTTCATTGCAGGTGTTCAGTTGGAAAACATGACTCAGTTCTTAAAAATGTTGGTGCTGTCCACAAGTAAGGATGTCAGGTCTAAAGGAAACTATTCCAAATATCTGTCTGCAAAATTGTTGAAATATTTTAAATTAACTTTTAATTGTCTCATGAGCTTCATTAATTTTTTTGTTATTTTTCATTCATTAATTTTATTTTTCATTCTCTTTGTTAATTTTCTCATCTATTATATTTTTGTCTTTCCTCAATCTCTGTTAAATATGGAAGCTGAACAGCATGGTGCAAGGTAAGCCTGTTCACATGGGAAGGCCCTGAAAAAACTGGCATGTCTGTACAGTGGAAGGCGATGGGATGTGGACACTCATGTCCTGGGAGCAGGAGCTGGTGTTACTGTAGTGCCATGTTGGGGTTCATATGTTTCCCCTTCCAGGGTAGCACCACGTAAACACAGTCAGTTCCAGAAGCAGATGTCTGCACAGATGTAAGGTCAAGATTGGGAAATTCTAGCTGTCAGGAGGGAAGAAATATTTGGGAACCTCATTCATCAAGGACAAGCACTTTGATCTGATTAAATTAAGCTTATAACTTGAGACAGTGTGATAACTGTGCAATAAGATTGTCTTTTCCTCAGGCAAAGAGTGTTCTGTGTCAAACGAATAGAGCAGTGTATCATCAGCGTAAAGCATGATGTGTCAGTTCCTTCATTTACCTTTGTACCTTGGAGGGTGGCAAATACCTTAAAAATCGGCAAGGATTTAAGAGTTGTTTTGAAAAGTGAGTATAGTCCTATGCTAATACTTATTTTTCCTACTGCTACTCTAAGTACAGCTGGTGCTATTAAAACTAGTATGCTTGTTATACTTGAGTGTTGTCTTATGAATTGGGACGTTGTTTCACTAGCTGCTGTATGAATGTGTGTCCCCAAATAATTTGCAGTGTGCAAGAGGTGACAGATAGACATATCTGGGGAGTAAAAGGGATTGATGTTCAATGACAAAAATAGCATCTTCATACCAGGATCTTACAAATTAGAATTTTGAAAAAAAAAAAAAAAGAGGTATAAAGTATTTTAAGATATTTGTGGAAATTGTTTTATAAATAGGAGTAGGTGAAGAAGGTTGACGCCAAGGCCAAAATCTTGATGATGAATGAGAGGTAACCCGGAAATTGGAGTAAAAATTATATGGTGTTGGAAGTGAAGCTGGTTAGCATGTCTTTGATGTGACAGTCAACAAGGGAGCTATTGAAGCAATGCAAAGAGATGGGTGAAATGATCAAAGTGGTTAGAGATCCTCTTTGTAGAAGTTTCAGCAAAATACAAGAGGTGCTTGCAATTCTTAAGGTCAGAAAGGTGAACTTTGTAGTAATCAATATGTAATGTCATCAGAGCTGGGAAGGGAGTTTTAGCATTACAGATGGGTAAAAAGAACTGTTTGTTAGAAAGATTATGTCTAACGAACCTGTGAGATTTGGGGCTTATCCTGGATGAGTGGCTTTGAAAGAAGTAAAAGTCAAAGATGACACTTGAATTGTAGTCCAGATTGGCAGGTCTAATGCGCTGGCTGTCCATTTTGACTGAGAAAAAGGATTTACTTCCCCTGAAGGGAGAAGGTTGAGAAATCTCATTATCCACATGAAGCTTATGAGGATATCCAGAAAGCAGGCTAACAATTTAGACTGAACAGAGTGTGAAAAATGTGTCACAGAGAAGTAGATCAAGACTCATCAGCATCTGAATGGCAGTGGGTTTTTCGCTAGTTGGCTCACTGCAAGAAGTTAGCATAAAGAGAAGAGATTAAAGAGCGAGTGGGTGTGGGACCCTCCTCCTTGGGAACTTGAAGAATATCAGGGAAAGTATCCCCTGGAGAGGCTGTACTGAAGGAGTGGCATAGGAGGAAGCCCAGGAGAGAAGTGCTGGGAAGAGGAGGTTTGTCAAGAAGAAACGTGATCAGCTGTATTAAAAACATCTGGCAAATCAGAGAAGAGAGTAACAGTTTTAGTTTGGCTAAGAAAAGTGAATGTCAGTAGGAACAGTTTCAGTTAAGTGCAGAAGGTAGAAACCAGGATGAAGAGATTTGAGGCAGTGCAAGAGAACTATGTGTTAAAGGGTCTGTAGGTAGAAGGGAGAGGGAGAATGGGATGAGTATAGAGGTATAGAGCCATGAAGGGTGTGAGAAAGGAGGGGTCTAAAATACTTTCTGGCCTCAGGAAAGAGAAACGTGGTAAGAAGAAACTCCTTTAAAAGGTATATAAGAAGATCTTCTCATTCTTATAATGACAACTGCATGGAAGATGTCTTCAAAGGTGCCAGGAAGTGGAAGGCATTGCGCATATGGAGTGAAGAGACAGGCTGGCAGTGGCAGCAATATTGTTGTGGGCTCGGGCTTACTTCACCTTTTTGGGTGGGCAGTGTGTGCGCTCCAGAGTGACAAATTAGGAGTGGGCAATGGTTATCTTTGCAGTTCTTGTCAGATACACAGTTTACTTGGTGTGCTGTCCTCCAGCCATTTGAAAGCTGTATACCAGTAGGTGGTAGAGATTTTAATCCCTGTTTTTGTTGTTGGTTGGTTGTTTTAATGATGCAAACAGCAATGTGCAGAGTTGCTTCATATTAGCCTTATTGAGCAAGCAGATGGTTTTCCAGTTTTTGGATCATTTCCTTTGCAGTGTGAGTGCTAAGGGAATAGAAGCAGCTCTGAGAGAGTCCTGTGTGGGACGGGACATAAACTCTGTGTCATAAGGGCAATTTATGGTAGAGTTTTAGCTTTTAGTAATGTCTTTTTACTGGAAAAGTATTCATGCTGAAATTTTCATAAAGGAAATGTAATCAGATTTTTTAGGTGAATTTACTGGTTTTGCTATTGGTTTTGTTCACTGCTTGTTCACGGTTTTGTTAAGGTACATTTTCATAACTTTTTTTCAAGAATCGCTTTTCAAGGTTGATCTCTTTCTGTTGAGGCAGGTACCTAATGATTATCATCCCTAGAGCAGATAAAATGTAGACAGAAAGGATTATTAGTCCCCTCTCTTCCAGCTGAGGCATCGGGGTACAGAGAAAGTAGGCAATTTACTGAGTTCACCTGAAATGGGGACTGAACTTCTAAATGTCAGACCAAGAAATTGCCCAAAAGGTCATCCTTTCATTTGATACTGCCAGGTATGTCTTTGCCACCATTGACCCCTAGTTGTTTCATTTGACAGAACTGATAGCCCTGTCACTTCAGTGGTCCTTTTGTCAGATGTGCAGCCTTTAACCCATAGACACTGTGTCAAATATTAAAACTCTCTTCGAATAGTGTGTATTTGCTTTAGTTTAAGATAAATAACGTAGCTTGCACGTACAGTCCTACAGAGCATTTAAAGAGCAGTTCAGGTAGCTTTAAAAATCTGTATTTTATTTATGGAATTGAGCCCTTTCATTGTACTGCAGTTACAGATTGCTATAGACCATGCTTTGTGAATGAGATCAATTTGTTTGGCCCTGACTCATCCATTCAACTTGAAGCAATCAGATTTAAAAGCTTTGCACTTTATTAATGGGTGTGCAAATAGCAATTGGATTCCAAGGACACTCTAGGAAAGCACCTTGAGTGATTTGTCTTGATATATAATTCATATTTTGCTTCAACTTTCCAAAGGAAAAATCTTGTTAAAATTATTTTTAGATAATGTTGAAAAGGGAAAAAAACCAAGCCTTGAAGTATGACAATGACTTTGTGCATTTAATGAAAGTATATTGATTTGAAAATATTACAAGTTCCCCAACATGTTTTCCTGTAAAATTATTAAAGAGTATAGAGAACATTTTAGGGTGTACATCAGCACATTAAAAAACAAAAACAAAACAAAAACATAAGACCATAGTGTTCATTTTCTAAAATGTACTAGCATTGAAGACACTTTAAAAATCTATGTCAATGCTGAATGCATCTTGATTTAAAGTCAGAACAATCTAGCAAATACAGCGCTCCAGCTTGGGTACAGTTATGAATACTTAATAAAAGTATGAAGTTCAAGTCGGACTCATCCCTGTAGCTCGCATAATCAAGGGGTGCCCTAACACTGGAAATGCCACTGTGTAAAGAAGATGGTTACATCATCCAGGCCGAATAAGCAGTGGAAGTGTCTGATTTGGAAAATGCATGGCGTGCAGGAGTGCTAAAAAAAATACCAAAGAGACAAAATGGTGATAAAAAGAGGACCTTAAAGCCTTGCTGCTAAGCCCTCTTAAATCTTTGGGAACGTATGGCTGGGATTCTCGCTGCCTACTTCCTTCATTAAGAACCGAAAATGTGAAACATTGCTGCGAACAACACAATTGAGCTCCAGGTAGTTGTCATATGTATAGGATCCTGTGCATCAGGGCACTTCCTTTGCCAGCAGCCAGAACGTCCTTCATCTTCCTTTGGGAAAATTTTTATGTAATGCATTAATCTTGATAGAATAGAGCTTTGCGCTTTTTTTTTTTTTTTTTAATTCCTCTAACGAACTTAGTAAAAGAGTTTGCGTAGGATTTTTCAGAAGAGTTCACACAGCCCAAACTGTTGGAGAACCGAGTGAATCTCAGGTTCCTGGTTTGAATACTCATAACTTCAGTTTATATTTATGTCTTCAACTTTTTCTCTCTTTCTCACTATGTTTGAATATGTTTTACAGTTTTAAAATGTATGCCTGGATTTCAATAGGGATACTACTTTCTGTGGTTAGGGATTACAATTCTTTAAAATATTATTAGCCATATAGTTTTTTAAATGAAATGTTCGTCCAAAAATCATCTGATTTTCACCCAAGTAGTTTTTATTATATATATCTGCGGAAAAATAAGTTAATTAATTAATTGAGGTAATTATTGACAGTTGTATTTAACACCAAACATGTCTGAGTAAAATATATATGCTTATGTAGTATATATAATATATACAAATATGTATGTATTGTGTTTATTATGTACACACGCCAACACAACTTGCATATTATACCATACCCAGGTCCGTCACTTAACAATGAATTTGCATGTGTGTAAATATGGAAGAACAGAGAATAAGTGTTTGTGTTCTGTGCAGCTGGAAAAGGAAAATAAAGGTACTGGAGCAGAAATGAACCAAAGAGTGCAAGCTCCTTAGAGTTCCATTTCAGCTCATTGAGAACATTCACATTTCTCATGTGCTCTACTGATATTTCCAAATAGTGTCAACATCTTTTAGTGTAAACTAGGTGGAGAATTGTTTTAAAGCTGGAGAACAGCTTTAAAAGCCTGTTGGAATTGGTTATTATTTCATGCAGGGGACTTGCAACACTGACCGAATGGAACAGAGACAGTGTAGAAAGCCCAGCTCACTCAGGCTCATTGGCCCTGAATTTTGTGTGGTCAGTGAAAACATGAAGAGTAAAATGAAAAAAGGTCAAAGTCTGAATAGAAGAGTGAGGAGGGAAAAGCCACCCCAGTGCTGGCATCCTCGCAAAGTGCAGGGGCCTCTTGGGACATATGAGGAGTGCTTCAGTGTGAGATATAGTCAGCCAGGCGTTGGCCCCAAAACACTCCGTACTTTAATGGTAACTTGTGCAGAAGCTGTTATTTGTGATTTCTAAATGAAATTCATGGAAAGTTGCAATCCCAGTTGAAAAGGAAAACAAACCCGAATGAAATGGCTGAGTGGAAGTGTCAAAGCATCAACAAATTCGTGAATAACCTGAGGCTGAAGAGTCGGTTTTGCCATTTCAAGGCTCGTCCTCCTGGCATCAGCAGAAGAAAGGCCTGGTTGGCTACTTGTATTTAGTGGTTAAAAAGAATGTGAAAGAGAGTCACAAGCTCTATAGTGTTTTAAGCAGAAAAGCTGTGAGTGTGTTTGTATCAACCTGGCTATACTGGACAGCTTGCATTGCTGATAGCATCTGCCTCATATGTCAGGAGTGTAAGTGTCACACTGATGTTCCCACAACATGGTGTACATAATCTTTATCTCTGTTGTGGTTTTTACTACTTCGAAAAATGAAATTAGCTTTTCTAGACAGGGAATTTATGTTTTTCTCTAGTTCTCTTTATTTCACTGTCCTTTGAAATGCTTCCCTTTCTGATAAATTTAACTCATTACTTGTGATAAATAGATCAAAAGTTTAAGAGATCCTAACAGTAAATGATAGTGGTGCTGATGTTAAAATGAGCTACATAGACACAATGAGATATGTTTGCACTGTTGCAATTGCTATTCTAAAATAAGAATTGAGAGTATGTATAAATCTTTACAGGGAGGTAATGACCCAATTAATTGCTGTATCAAGGTACTTTGCTTATGTATAAAGCTGAAGTAAATTCTTTTCACCTTGACCAAAACTTTACTAAAAAACCCACAACATCTCCCCAAATGATTGAAGCTTTCACGTTGACTGCTGTAATTAAAAGTGAATGTTTAGGTCCCATCTGTTTTACCACATCACTGGAGCTATGAACACTGTCAGTGGCTGCCGGCAAACAGTTAAATAATTAAATCAAGAGGTTAGTGGGCTACTTTAGAACATAATGGCACCCCCCCCCCCCCCCCCCCCCCCCCCCCCCCGATTTCACACTCAACTAATTGATATTGATTTGCAAATGAATCTGTGTGTTTGTTTATTGGAATTGACATTATTTCAGCAAAGTATTCCAGCCAAGATGTAGCAGCTTTCCAAGGGCTCTGGATTTCATTGTTTATCACTGTTACTTGCTTATGGAAGGATCAGGAAACCTAGCAATGGGGACTGTAATATCATTTAAAAAAAAAAAAAAAAACAAAACTGACCAAACAAACAAATGAAAAAAAAAGTGAGTTAGAAAAGTACTTTGATACTGAAGTTTTTAAAACAACTAAATGAAGCTTAAAGAATAAGAATGCAGCAATGTTTCAACTGTGTTTTGATAAAGACAATGTAGTGTGGGAAATCATAGCATATATGCCACTGCTTTCGCTAATGTGCAGTATTTACTTGTTATTATAAGCAGTCCTAAACCAGATGCTTATCTTCTGTATCACTACTAGGGAGATGGAGACTCTGTTTGCAGTAGATATAATATATGGGTATTTCTGGGATAACTCCTTCCTATCACAGGAAAAATGTGAGGATAAAATCCAGTAACGCTCATAAGACACTAGGCAGCAAAGTAACAAGCACAAGACAAGCTAGGTGGATGGATAGTTTAGATGACAGGGCAAGTCAGATGTTTGTTAGAAGGCAGTCATGTTAGTGTCTTGCGTTTGAACTATTCATATAATGAGTGTTTGAGAATACTTTGAAAACTTTTTTTGTTAATCAACTAATTCTTCAGTTGGCAAGAATGACCCATTTCCATACAGTGTGTTAACATTAGGAGGACAATTAATGATTCTGAAGCACTGCCCTTCTGAACATTACCTATTTGTTGTGCACGTTTTCCCTCAATCTTGTGCTGTTTTCACTTGGTCCCGTGCAAGAATGAAGAAAAGGGAATAGGGTTTGTCTTTTAAAAAGCTGGGCAAACCAGTATCATCTGTATGTGAGACGAGAGAGAGAATGGAATTAGCGGAGTGCTGCATTTGTCTTGCCCTCATTCAAGTAGCGACATTTCCGCTCATCAGCTGAATCTTCTAAAGAATGTCAAAATGTTATTGAAGAAAAGCTCATGCAAACTCCCTTCAGCTCTTTGTTGCTTTTGACAAGAGTACATGAAGTCCTCTTATGTGTAAGAGAATGATATCAAAGTGGCTGGGTTTGTGCATTTCCTGCTGCTATTTATTGGCAGGATGGCTTCTGGAAAGGTTAAAGTAGTGTCTATTCATCCAGAATTCTGGCAGCAAAGGTAGCCAGGGATTTGGAGCCGGTCCCCTCATTTGAGCTTGACCTTGCTTTCTTCTTGGTGCTCCCTCCATACACTGCCTCTGTAAAGCTCTACTGTTCCAATGCTAGAAATATTTTTGGTGAGAATCCTGGGTTCAGCTGAGTTTAGATGAGAGCTCAGCCACCTCTGCAATTCCATGCTTAACCTTTTGAGATTATGTAATGCGGGAGGAGAAATACACGATTTCTTTTCCTCCCTAGTGGTAAGGTCCTAGAACAGATGATATTCCAAGCCAGAATTAAGTTTTTATTTTCAAATACATTGAGTTTGTAAGTTTTATTTAAAGAATAATCTCTTGTGCTTTCTTGGCTACAACCAATGACTAGCTCCTGAGAAGGATTAAATATTTCCACTTTGTTTTCACTAATCAGTCTCAAAAGCTGTTTATTGTGAATCTTCAACAGAGTAACACAAACTATCACTATTTCACGGTAACTGTCTAACAGGCAAAACCAGTTGCAGATTTTCTGTGAAAATCTGGAAAAGCTTAACTTGTTCTTTCTTTGATTTTTTTTTTTTTTTTAAGTCATGTTGTAATGTCATAAACCCAAATCAATACATCTGTTGGAATGAAGAAATTTGAATAAGGATAATTTACACTTTTAACATAATGTAACTTAATCTATTGATTTAACACAATGAGCAATGTTAGATTCTGCCCCCCCCCCCGTAACTGTGCAACATACAATGAAATCTTGTCATATATTGTAATAGGGACAATCCTTCTTTTGATTGTTACTGTTTGTACTGTTTCATATTAAATGATCACAGACTTCAGATCCATTTTGCCTATAAAAAGCTTTTAAATGTTAATGCAGGTCAGACAGATTACCACCAAGTACAATTTTTCCTCTTATAAAGGGTATGAACTCTTGCTTTCACTTGATTGCTTCAAATATTTTTCTTCCACAGCTGATGCTTGGGTTGGATGTGTTATTGACCAATGCAAGCACAAAGCTCTGACACATTGATGCTGGTGGAAATGGCTTTTGGAAAGAAAATCTTGGTTGATAGGTTGGGTTGTTCAATAGTAACATTCTGTTAGAGCCATGTTCTGGTATTTCCATCTTTTATATTGCAATATTGGTACGTGTGTGTGTGTGTATATATGTGTGTGTATATATATATAATTACTTGAAATCATTATTTTTTCATTCTCTTGATGAAAATGGTTACCTGGTGGTGGCTATACAGTGGACAATTGCTTCTACTGCCAGTTTGCTGAATTGCCAGCCACTTTCTCCTCACGTGTTTTAAGTCTCTGGATGTGCCTGTGCCCCCTGTTCATCCCTTAGGTTTCTGTTAGTGCTCAGAATGCAAGTCTTCCTGTTCAACACCTTTGCCTGAGTGCAGAAGCTTACAGGGTACCTGTCCCCAAGACCAAGTTCACTCTTCCCAGGTTCATAATGCAGCATAAGCAATTCTTATCCCTAATCCCCAAAAAGGTGAGGTTTGAATTTTACAGTTAATTTTTTTAAAGGCATGTTTTGAGGGATGAAAATGAATATGGGCACCTGTTTAAAAACAAAACTAAAACCAAAGAGAAAGCCACCTGTCTTCTCTCTTTTAAATAAGCAACATGAGAGGGTTCCAAACGTGTGATAAAATTGGTACTTTCCTGTAGTGTTGTGTCCCTGCTCAGTCTCTGTCAGTGCATGCAAGTTCAGAAAAGCAGGCTCCACCATAGCATGTTACTAGGCTCCTAGTGTTAAGTGCCCCAGTTAGGCTAAACAAGATGTACCATGGCAGTGAATTTCTCAGTGTATCTATGGAAAGTGTAAATTGCCGCTTTTTCACCTGGCCTTTGTCAGGCTTTTGAAGTGCTCTCCAGTGCTCTTTTTTGAGTGCATCGCTGTTATTCAATGGCAAAACAAGATCTTTATAGACTGGTGTACAGGTGAGGGCTCTCTTCATCTGTTCCTTCTCAAATTAGAAGAAAGTTTAGTCAAAGGGAACTCTTCGACGTCTATGTAAAGAGCCTTCCGGTTGTGTGTTTATTGCATTTTACTTCAAAACAAGAGCAGCTTTTTTTTCTGAGAGCAAGAAAGGAGCTGTTTTTCCTCTTATTCTCCTGACACATTTCCAAACCATTTGGGAGCAAATACTTGAAAAAAAATTGACTGTGCATCAAAGGTAAAGTCAGATCTCATGGGATGGTAGCAAAAGAGAAAGTATAGAGTAAAGATGAGAATTCAGAATGTGCTGCTGAGAGTGCTTGGTGGTACTTAAAGAATAAGTTGAAAGCAGACTGAGGAGCATCAAGAAAGGGTGCAGGGTCACAGGATTTTGTTGAAATTAGGGAGATGCCTTTCGGGATCAAGAAACACTGTCTGAGGACTCGTAAAGCTAATATTCGCGTTACATCTCGTCTCTGCTGAGGACACCAGCAGGATTAAATGGGAGGCTAACTGCCTGAACAACGATGAATTTCACCCTTGAGACTTCAGTGCTCAATAGAAGTCCTGAAATGTTGAGCTGACAATTGAATGTTGTTTGTTTTGTGTAGAAGACAATAACACTAGTACCGATAAAAGAATATTTGGTAACATGCAAGTGTGTCATGGAGGGAGGGGGTTCAACTACCATCTTGAATTTTCCTAGCCTCCTCTTGTCCCATCTATTTGAATGTTGCTTGCACTGTTGTTCTGCTATTTTGTATATATTTCTATAATTATTTAACATTCTTATGATGAAAAAGAAATGCTAAGTTTGGAGAGAGCATGCATGGACTTCTATTTGGTTTTTAGGAGACTTTGGGCTTGCCTTGCATGAATCCTGTTTGCATTTAATTTAAATGTTTATGAGCAAATAATGAATTTTAAATGAATTTAGTGAGAAGGATTTCAGTTAGCTGCTAGTTCTGCCAGTAAATCGTAAATTCCCTTTAAGATTATCAAATGAAGTATGATATAAGCTATTAAAAATACTACCAATAGAAATCTAGTTCATTAGCATGTGTTGCTAAGGATACAAATTAGTTTCCTCAAATTCATAAGCGAGTTTTATGTACGTGTGTATATAGAACTGAACATCTATTTTTGTATATTTGCTATAACTGGATATAATGAATGTAATGTATATTGGCTTCATTGTGGTTAAACAGTATAAGTGTAGGTATATAATATTAATTTGTATGCATAGACTATAATGGACTATAATATTTATGTATTTTGAACACACAATTACCACTTGGCTCATAAATTAGGTGTTGGACATCTAACTACCCTCTTCGTATCCAAGTACTTCACTATGCATTTAGACAGTTTATCAGTGTTGTTAGAAAGTTGTACAAACAGCCATTTAAAAAAATTTGTATGCAATTTAAAAGCAAGCCTGTATGTTTGTGTTTTGGGTAAAATGCCTATTGTCAGAAAATAAGCCACATTTACAGACATCTTCAATGCATGGCATCTTGTGTGTCAAACTAAAAAGTCACAAGTACACCTTAAAATTTGCCAAAATCTGGGATTGCAAGGGGTAAGGTGCAAGAGGGGGACTAGCTGAGAAAAGGTAATGGCTTTACTGTATGGTTTACGTAGGTGTATATCTGTTATTACATGTCTGCGGTGGTTCTGCATTTCCTTGGGCTTTGTCTACGGACTTCATTTTTTGTTTCCTTGTTTTAATTTTCTTTGTGTGTCCAACCTGGAGACTTCCCAAGCTCATCTTTCCCTGCTTGCACTTTCTTAGTGTACTTTGATTTTTTTCTATGCAACCTCATAGTTTTTAGAAAATACTTTACTTTAGAGTTTTGATAGATAAATCAATAAATGCAGCCAGTAAAGTGTTATATCCAATAAAATATGTGAGTTTTGATAATGTCACTATTTTATTTTCCTCTGAGATTTGGATTCTGCTTTATCTTGTTTAGTTTACATTTATACCCTCTCCGAAGTGATTGCAATACTCATCCTCATTTCCCTTACCATGCAGTTCTCAATAGTTGTTGCTTTGAAATAATACATAACAGAGTATAACAGAGGTTTCCATGTTTCATTTGTCTGATTGGATCTCAAAATTGGTTGATGATCCTTATTTATAGGGTCAAAAATGGTTTTAGCCATGCAAATGCTACTTTTGAGATAAGTAGACAATTGAAAAATGTTAGGAGCTTTACTTAATGGCGTACCTCTCTTACAGAAAATTGACAATAAGAATTTAAGTTTGTATTAATTTATGACTGACTTAAGTAATTCTTAGGATCAGATCATATTTTCTGGCATTAGATGTCAAAAAAAAATCCAAACAGCCAACACAAATTTGTCATATCTATATTGAGCTACCTACAGAATGTGTGGAGAGAACACTAGAGACATTTGATGGATTTTATTTTACTGTTTTACTTTAGTGTTTTATCACAGAGTGTTTTTCTCAATGAGAAAGTTGATAATTATACTAAACTAAACTAATCTCTGATTTAACCTTATGACTTGTTATTTCAGCTTCTTCTGTGACTCATTAGTTGTCCTGCCTGCCTGCAGTAGCTTGCCTAGGTCTCGAAAGAAGCAATAGAATAGAATTCAATAGAAAATACTTAGATGCATCATTCTTTGCAGATACAGCTGTCTCACGTACATGCAATTTTGAACTTTGGTGTCTTTCAGGCCTTTCTATCACTTGCTTGATTTGTAGCAGTGCTATCATTATTTCATATTCTTTCAACAATAAAGTGCAATTCAGATGCTTTATCTGTTTGTCAGTGAATGTCATGGGCTTTTATTATTGCTTCTGAGAAATCAGGGAGCTGGACTGTTGACTTAAGTCAAGAGGACTGACTGGTTTACAACCAGCATCCCTATTGGAACTATCAACAAGCAACGGGTTTGTTTTGTAATGTAAAGCCATGTGGTTATTGTGAAGAGAAATTAGGTGAAATGGAACCCTGTGTAAGCAGAAGACTATAATTCAGTTACTTCAGTTTGAATACCTTGTTGTGTTGAACTGTTTTTTAGGGCTTTCTAGCACATTAGGTCATATATCTGTTAGCAGATTGGCTAGAGCTTGCTCTGTGGCATTTAAAATCAATACAGTTTGTCAATCAGAGATAAATGCCACTGGAATACAATTAAAGGAAATCTTAGAGGAGGGGAAATTCAGACACAGGATGGCACTGGGACCTTGTATAACAGAGTAACATCACAAAGACCTTTCTGTCATGTGTAGAAAAGAAATAATGGCTATGAGGGTGTGTATGGATGGACTCCTACCACTTACTCTGGAGTGGCATATGTGCTTAAGTAACACTACTAATTTCTGTGATAAACAAAGTATTTTCCTGTGCTGATACTAATGCTTCCAGGACTGTAGGTTATAAAAATGTATGTCTAGAAAGGGCCCAGGGGAATTCCCAGTGCCATTTTACTCTTTCAGGCTGACTGCAGGCTCAGGGGAGCGCTATATCATCTCTCGCCCTTGAGTCACATACTGAAAGCTTGTTTTTTGTCACAGCTAGTAGAGCTAAGGATGTACTTCAACTGTGACTCCCTCTCAGCCTCCAGACCGTGGACAATTCAAGACTTAGAGGTTTCTGCCGCTATCAGGCCATAGGAAATTCTGCCTCTCCAGTCTCAGGTCTGTATCTTCACATCTACATAAGCTCAAATCTGAGACAGGCTCCACACTTTCTGCTGTGTCAGCCTGCAAATTAGAGTGCATAAAAGGCCTCCTCTTAACTCCGTCCTTTTCGTGACTGCTTTCGGACTTTGTTGGTGTCTCAGGTCCCTCAGAAAGCAAATTCCCAGCAGCAGTGTGGCTGGGGTGACATCCCTTCTGTAACAATGAACAAACAAGGTAATTACTTTTTAGCAGTATGCTGTTTTTAGGCAAACACTTGCCAAACTGCTGCAAATAAGTTGATATTGACCGAAAGTAATTACCTCCTGAGAGATTTCAGTGTGGCAGGCTGCTTGTATAACTGAAATCACCCTTGAGTTCCCTGGAGAGCATACAACAATTGCTAAGACCCAAGAAATGAATCATTATGATCTCAGCTGTCTCTTCCTGATGGCCTCAGATGTCCTCGGGTGGGTGAATTGACACTTTCGGCTCTGAAGTCATTGCAGTGTAGCAATGGCCTGGCCACACCAGATCTCAGAGATGCGTAATATGAAATCAAGCTCCTTTAATGCCCAGCACCACATGGGCTGAAGGAAACCATGAAAGCTCTGGAGTAGGTAAACTCACATGCTAAAGTTGCTGATACTCTTTGAGACACAACTCGTAACGTAAGATCTACAATCAGTTTCAAAATATTTGTCATTAATTTTCTTAATTCTACATGTGTTTTACATCCATTTTAGTGTCAGTTAATTTTAAAGCTTGCTAAATTCTTAATCTCAATAATTTTTGTAATAAAATTTTAGTTTACTTAATGTGATGTGAGAAAATGTTCTTTTACTGCACTATGAGGCAAACAAAATAACAGCTCAAAGGCTGCTTTCCCTGGATCATTTGTTGCTCAGGGTATTTTTATTACATCCCCTTTTATTCATCATCTTGCTAAGTATAATTTCATCATTTAAATTCCTCTTACTACTAATTTTCCTTGGCTTTTGAGAATTCTTATCATCGAGTGCTTCAAGTTCTTTTACCTAATATAGAAGTACCATGGCTTTCTGTCTGTGTTGTCCTGCAACCTGACACCATTGGTGAGCTCTAGGAAGCCATTTCCTTTTTAAATATAGCAAGAAATTGAATAAAAGAAGCATAAAGTATGTATGCAGCTGATCTAATCATGAGGTGATGAAGCAAAGTGGGCAACAATACAAAAGAGTGTCATTGAATGCAAATTACCAGATGGAAAGTGGTGTAGCACAGAAATGACCTCAGATCAACTTTCTTAAGCTGTCATCTGATTTGAACTGGGAACAGAATGCATTAAGCAACCAAAGACAAATTCAAACTTTTATTAAATACTGTGACTCTGTTTTAAATAACTCTGTAAAGACTGATGGATTCATTCAGATGTACTATTTGTCTTTGGGGCTTCTATCAATGAATCAATGTCCTTTATTTGACTGGCTGACACATATTTAATTTGGTGTAATATATGATACATGGAAAATGCCTTTCAGTTTGAAACATTAATGACTGATAGTTACCGTCATTGAAATTCTGCCTGTAACAATTCAGGTATTTTCTCTACTCATCAAGTTTACTAATAATGATTAAAGATTTTCTTAGTTACATTGCCTTTGACAGCATTGATAATTAAAGGCACAGGCAACTTGCAGTATGGAACAGCTCACTTCTGTCCATCATTGATCATCCTTTCCATATTATCTGCCATTTAGACCTAAGTGGAAGTATAAAAGAGCAAGGTTATTCAGAACATTTGAATGAGTTATTGATGAGTAGACATCAGTTAACCTAATAAAATATATGTTTTAAAACTGGTAATCAAGGGAATGATATTTCACGCTTATGAGAAGATTGGCATTACATTGGAAATTAGATAATCGCAATTAAGATGAATAACGTGTTACATCAATGGTAGTACATGGGTTTCAAATAATTAAAACTTGCACTTAATTTGCAGTTTAAAACTTTGTTGTGAATTCTCTATCATGTTACAAGGAAATCCTGCTTTCTTGTATGCTTTGGGGGAGAGGGAAGAAATGCTACTGTTCCTTAAATGTACAGACCTGAAAAATAAGATCAGTACATAAGAAAAAAGCCAAAATGTTGAACATGGTACACATGACTGATCTGGAGTTTTATTTCAGTATTGCATGCCCTTGGTAAGTGTTTCCTGGCTGAAATGATAGGCACCCTGATCTGTCTCGGTTTCAGTTCCCAGCTCTGTCACTGTTTTGCTGGCTGACCTTGGACTTTGGCAAGCCATTACTGTGCTGTGTACGTTAGTTATCGCATTGTAAGAAAGAGCCTAATGATACTGACCTTCTCCTTAGAACACATTGAAGATCAAACATGTTGTTATGAACAAGCATAAGCAACGGTTGGTTTTTGCACCTCTGTTCAAAAGGAGACTATACCTATTCATCCTCACATGAGAAGAGTTTTCTGGTCACTGATACAGAAATCAGTGCTTTCTATTCCAGGCTGTGACAGAAGGTGTAACTTCAGGAAATTACTTTGTCTTGCTTCTGTTTTTTCTATTCCCATCTGTCAAATAGGGTTCATCACCTTCTTTTTAAAGTGGTTTTGAACCTACAGAAAAAAATTGTTATACAAGAGATACAGTTTACTTGTGCTAAGTTTTAAATTTTGTGCCCTGAATAGCCTAAGTATACCAATTTTTGGGGAGGCTTCATTAATTGTTTCAATTGTAAGGGAGTAATTGGATACAAATACTAATTCTTAATGTGTAAATTAACTTCTGTCATACACCATTTTCCCCCTATTTTTTTTTTGCCACTTTGTAATGATAAGTTTCAAACTCCTCCACCAGTTACACTTCTAATCCATCAGTAATGCTTCTGGTCCAGCAGTTTCACAGTGAGAAGTGTGGCGCTCTGATTAATGATTTCTGTCCAGTTTAGTGTCTTAAAAACCTGTCTTTTGTAAATATGCTTTCTGGCAAAGTTGAATAATAAATCAGAATAATTTCAGAATTATTTAAGTATTAATGCATGTGGATATCAATTTTCATATTTTCTTACATATATTTGAACATTATTTTTGCATGTAATTGATGATTGATATGGATATGCAAAATACTTTAAAATGTGTTGTATTCTTAAATGTAGTATTTTCATACTAAATATACATAATGCACATATTACACATTCTATAGGATATAATGTATTTAAATAATATACATTTGTCCGTATAGTTATTTATTGAATTATATAAAAAAATACATTTAAAAGAGCCATAACCATGCAGACTAAATTTAGATTCATGTGATGAATATAGGTAAAGATTAGTAAATGTGCCTGTGTTACCACTGTAGGCATACAGTTGTGGTAATTATTCTGCAATATTTGTTCCTTCTATTTAAATTGGCTGTAATTTTACAGTGAGCTCTTAAGTCATAGTACAAGGACATGGATGCATTCTGTGAGTTGACTGTATTTATCAGACAAGCGTATCTTCTGGATGAGAATGTAGAAATATTCTCTTTGCTTTCAGTAGATCTTCAAGCTTGAATTCAGAAATTCAATCTGGCCTCTTTCTAGGAATTCACCAAATCTTACTAAGTTGTAAAGCAGAATATATGATGATGTCTTCATTTTCTGTCGTTGTTATCTGGTTCCTTCATCTTGTGTGTGTGTGTATCTGTGTCTGTCATGTAAGGATGAATACAAATCAGTCTGCTTTCAGAGTATTCATCTCTTGAGTACCTAAATGCTAGGCTACTCCTTACATTAATTGTTGATTTACATACTTCAGCTGCAGTTCTGACCTTGACTACATAATAATTCATATGATATGTAGATATCTCAGCTGTTTTTTAAACATGTGGAATCAGCTTAATGCTTGCTCCTTGCAATGTGACTGCTGCAGTATGTTTAGAAATGTGTTAATCACTGGTATTCTAGATCATGCAAAACAGTACAAGTAAAATATGAGCTTGTAGAGCTGATGTGGATCTTTTTTGCAGATTTTTCCTAGGGATAAGAGTAGTAATTAATTGAGGTGCAATGATATGTGTTTACTTGACATGCAATGAAGTAACTCCAACCCTAAATTATTCTTTAGTTTTCTTTTATCTGCAGTCCTGCACACATATTCTCACAGAACTGTATGCTTAGGTAGAAGAATGCTGCTTTAGCAACAAACATGACCTTTGCATGGAAGGGGCGAAACAGCTCATCAAGATAAGACAGAACAGCAAAATTAATTTGAAGTATTTGTAATTAAAAAAGAAGGTATTTTGTAGGCTAGAAAGGAAAGTTTTACTACAACTGAGAAGAAAAGCTGCAGATAGTGATAAAAACGGGGTAAAATAAATGACTCAGCTCAGAAATGGGTTTTCAGAAACATAACAATAATAATAACTTAAATTCCTTGCTGAGTCAGACCAGCTTTCCTAGTATTCTCCCTCTGATGGTGGCAGGAGGAGATGTTAGTTAGGGGCAGTAGGCAAGCCTGGCCCACCCCCTGCTGCCCGTCATCTCTCCAGCATCCACATAATTGGATTAGGAGTATTAAAGAGACTAGGCGCAGTTGTATTTGGGTGTTTTACCTGTTATTTGTTAATTTGAACCTATTGGAAATGTTTACCTCTGCAGGCTCCTGTAGCAACAAATTCTAGTTCATGACCCAAGATGTAAATTTCCTATGGACAAGAAAGGGTATGTTAAAAACATATGGGTATATGATCTTAGCTGTCTGATCCTGGTGGCATAACACATAGCAGAACCTCAGTCAGTTTTTTTGGACACAAATGAAATGGAAATATAAAAGGGGTTGTCAGCCTGCAGGGACAGTTATTTGAGTTTTGTGAATAAGTGGATTCAGAAAATTAAGAATAAAGTCCTGGCACAAGTTAGTGATGCGACGGTAGAATGGATTTCAACAGAAGTCTTCTGCTAAACATTGAATAAGGGCATGTTCCACTGTGGAGATTTAATGCGCTTGCCTGTATTTTGAAATAAACTTCACTGTATGCTTTGTGAAGAACAAGTCACGTGCTCCTGTCTGTGCTCAGCTACAGCTTTTAAAAGTGTATGGCTAACTCAAGGTGATGAAAGATAGACTGATGGGTAAAGGAAGGGTTTGGCTTTTGGGATTTTGCTATCTGTAGGAATATTTTGAAATGCCAACTGTTTTGATGAATGGAGCTGCAAATTATCATCCCCGTCTAATTAACAAAACTATTTGAGAAAATAGTGCCCCCCATTGATCATTGATTACATGACCAATCTCAAAACAACTGTTTTACTGATGTATAGGAAGAAAGCAGATTGCCCAGAATTAGTCTTAGATTTCACTCTGTATGTTGGTTTTAAGATAGTTCTTAGGAAGTAGAAGTTCACAACGTGCACCTTTTTTGTCATGTTGCAAAAATAAATAAACCTTATTTTATAGCTCAGCCTCGTGCCATGAGTTAACTGTAGGGCATTCCTGCTTTAATCCTTGATTTGTCATTACTAGCCTTTTCATGGTGGTCTTTCTGTGTAGTTTTAATTCTTTGTTGTTACTGTTTTTTTTAGTTGTTCACACTTTTGAGGCGTGTAATTTTTGTAAAATGGGATGTTGCATGTCAGCTAATAGGCCTAGCAATACCCTTATGAAGAAAAAAGGAGAACAAAGGGAGTGAGTGTATCTGGAGACTCCTTCCAGTGCTATTAATAGGCTTTAAGGAAAACAGATGTTAATTTGAAGCTTTTAGAAGAAAAATACAAATGTTTTGAGTTCAGGTTTAAATTTGGAATAGTAATAAATTAGTAGAAAGTGTTAAAGTACAAATTTATCTTCTGAAATAAAGACAATAATTTCATTGTATTCACGTGCATCTCCCTACACTAGTAAGGCATTTAGACAATTTGTTCTAATTGCCATTCCTTCTTATACCCAATGCATAGAATTAAGAAATGTGGGGTTTTTTCCAAATCTGTTTCCTTATGAATTCATGCTGTCTTTAGCAAACTCTTGAAATAAGAACAATGAATAAGAACAACAGTTGTTGATAACCTTCTCACTTTTTGCAGATCAGCACATTTCATGATTGGGACCTTGCTGATTCCAGATGTGTTTCAGCTATAACTGCTTGTCTGCCAATGTTTTAACTACTGGTCTGTAAAGTGCTTTTAGATAACTTAAGTAGGACCAACTGTATGGAAAAGAAAAGCTTCCATCTGTCTGTCCTCTGTCTAAATAATGGACAAAATATTTACTCTATTAGGTTATTTCTAAGAGCTGCGCTGTAGTAAAGATGAAGTGCAGAGGTACAATTATATGCTATAGTAATTAAATGGATTTAAGTGCTTTTTTATATTCCATTTGTAACTTATGTGTAAAATTCTGCTGAAAATACAAAGCTGATGATATCCAGTGCAGAGACTTTGTTCCAAACGTACAAGCCTATTCATCATTTTAGCTTTTTGTAGAATAAATGCAGCTGTAGAGGGACTGATCATTGATTGAAGTACTGGGGTGCCTTAATTTATTGTAAGGACACAGTAATGGGGTTCTCCATCAATAAGGGGAATGGTTTGGGAGTTTATCTACAGCAGCAATGAAACAAAAAGGCACTTTATTTTTTTTCAGGCCATAAGCCTCCTTAGTGCTCTTTTTACATTTCAGTGGCAGGCTTTTCACTGAATAGTGTAAAAAGGACCACGAGGGCTTCTTTTGCATCCCAGATCTCATGAAAAATTGTAAAACTCTTTACTCAGTTACGGAGTAGAATTCAACACTCAAAATGCAGTTGTTATATTGTGTACTCTTGTCAAGGTATTTTTCATCTGTATTTGTAACACTGATGCAGCATGGTATGGGTTCAGTTCAGCTAGCTATAAATGAGCTGTCTAGGGTGCAGGTAATCATCTAGTTGACAGCACTGCTTTTAGCACTGGTTTCATCGGTGCCTGAAAAATGCTCAGCCAAGTGTTAAATGGGGAGGTGTATAAACAAAAAAATCACAGAATATCATGTGTGTGTATAAGAGTACATATATCTCTGTGTGGTGATATTTTAAGTGACAGTGATTAATGCTTCCTCCTTGATTAGCTCTTCTTTGGGAAGAACATTTGATGTTAGCAGCCTCACAATGACCATGTTCTAGTTTTCCAAACTAAATGATATGTTTCTGCTACAGAATGGAAGTTTTTGTCTGTCTGGAAGGATGTGAGGATAAATGCTGTTCAAAAGCCACAGGAACTCATAGGCAGACATGGACCTGTTTCTCAAACTGTCATTATTAGGTGTATTCCCTCTATTCCAGGACAATTAGAGAGGAGCGAAGAGAGTTGCCCAAGGCCATTCACTTGTTTAGTGGCAGAGTCAAAGAATCAGCTCTCAGCTCTTTCTTCTTAGTCCAATGTAGTAACTGCTAGATTGCCTTGCCTTGTCAAAGAAACCTTTCCTAATTATATTAGAGCTCTTGGCAGACTTCAAGGATTTGTTGACTCATTCCTAGAAGTGTTACCATGGCTTTCAGTGGGTTCGTTTCTTTTCCTGACGGGTCATGAAAGCTGCTAGTAAGATACTATTCTGCAGGCACCAATGTGTGTTCTTTTAAGTCCTGTTGTTAACGCTGATAACTGAATAATCATCTCTCTTATAACTATCCTCTGAAAAACTATCCTGTTCCTAGGAGACGCTTGTCAATGGAATTCTATGTTTTCCTGCTGTAAAGTAAACAAAACATACAGGCAGAAGTGAAAGATATGGAAATCTAGAAAAGATTAAGTACCTCAGTCTTTTCAGATCATGTAAGATTGAAGTTTGTGCTGGGGAAAACTCCGGTAGTTACATACTATGCTCTTCTGCAGACTCTGCACAGGGATAGGAACTTTTATGGTGTCTAACTGTGACTGAGCATAGTCTTAACGTGCAATATATGTGTGGGTGTTTTCATTGCAGAAACTCACTCACTTGTTTATGTTAGTTTTTGGCTTTATTGAAAGGTTTAAGGTTTCATGGAATTTGCTCAAAGCCTGAAATGAATTAGTGGTGAAAATAGTAAATACAGTTTGGTTTTTGCAATGTAGAATTGCCATGGGGATTCAGCTGAATGCCCTTTACTCCAGCAAAATATAATGTGTGAGTCCTTGCTTTTAACATCAATTATTTGTTTGATGCGCACTAAGCTTTTGAGAAGACTGCGTTTGATGTTCAGTGGTAGCTGTGTCTAGTGCGACCCTTGATGCTTCATGGTCAGAGAAAAGGTCGGTTGTGAAAACATGGATGAAATTCCATTTAAGCTCATTATGTTTCTATTGAATTTTATGTTGTCCTTCTGCATATGGTTGTTTGTCTTATAAGAACAACAACACAAGAAAGCTGACCATATTTGCATTTCTTTCTTCCTTTCGTGAACTCCTGACTCTTTCAACTTGGTTTAGTCTCCTCTTTACACTCAGCTACCCAGCAGCAGCTTTATGAGGCTTCATCAATTGATATTAATAAACTGCCTTGAAAGGTTTGGGGACATTGCAGATTTTAAGAATTGATTTTATATCCATTAAAGTAAATTTGCATTTTGCATTGACCTCAGTAGATGAATATTCCTAGCTGAAGACAGCAATGGTTGCGACATGGCATAAAGCCTTACATGAGGAAATGGAAACTGGTTTCCATCCATCTGCCTTGCTGTTAGGTTAATGTTTTCAAATTAAGCTTATAAATTAAACATTTACCAGTATTAAAGTTTTCTGGGTATTAAATTTGTGTTGAAGCATGTTGAACAATGCTGACACTGGTGCTGTATGTTGTACAAACACAGCATTGCAAATAGTTGCGATTTCAGCCTTGTAATGAAGTAGCCACAGGCAGCAAAAGCCCTCCCTCTTCTCCCCCCAATACTCATTCCATTTCAATATGTCCTTGTAAAAATTATTTTCTCATGATGAGGACCAAAATGCAAACTTCCAAAGGTCAGTGTGAGTGGCTATCCCTTTAATTCTAAAGGATACATAGTTTCAGTGAATGTACATGTAATTGTTTCCCGTCTTTTCAGACAATAGTGGGGGAAATAAAATTAACTGTAGATAACATGTCCAGAGAAGCTGAATGGAAAAAAAAAAAAAAAAAAAGAAAATAAGCAATTTCCTGGCATTTAATTTATCTCATGGGTTTGTAGCAGAAAAGCAGAAACCAACCAGTGGAAAACAGAGTATTAATTCTCTTTTATATTTAAAGGTTGACGGCTGTATCTCACAGCATTCATGAGCTGTATTTTGGAATGTTGAAAATAGAAAATAAACTTCATAACTTCAGATCTGGGCATCTTTAGAAGCTCAGACAGTACCTGATTGAGTCTGTCAGGAGCAAGACATTGGACGAACAGCTGCTGAGTTCACTTAAAACCTCTTTGCAGTTTCTTTGACATGGTGGTTCAGTTGAATTTGCTGTTATTTGCAAGCTTTTATGTGTAGTGCCCTTCACTGCAAAGGCTGGGTTACAGGAAAGTTCAGCTAAAATTATTTTTTGATGGCAAATTTATTATCCTTAGGCTTGAAATGATATGTTTTTTTAAATGTGCATTCTGTCTTTACAGATTCTTTTCTTCTTCCTAGGTTGAGTTAAGGTTGTGGTAATGTAGTAAAATTGTTTTGATCTGCTGCATCAGTCACAAGCAGTGATGTGGAAACTGACTGGCTCCATTGCTCAGGGTATAGTTTAATAAGGAATTAGTTTGCAGCCAACAACTGCAAATTTGGATATTTATTTGGATGGAACTTCACCAGGAAGAACTTGGGTACTGTTAGGTAGCTATATTCAAAAGGTGTCAATGAGACTGAAAGGAGACCTGCTGCACTGGCATGACTGGTATATTATATGAGATTTTCCGTATGGCATTTCCTACAAATGTTAAGACTTCAGATATAGGTATGTTGGCTGAGTTCCAGCGAAGAATCCTTCAGCCCTAGCACTATTCCTTCTAGTGTTGGGTTTGTTTTTATCGGACTTCTCTCTTCAGCAATTGTTCAGTTGTATGAAGCTCTCCAGGAATACAAAAGGTCCAGAGAATATTAATTTCTCTGTCACAGGAATGAGTTGTTAAACTGATCTTTGTAACTACTCCTGTCAAGAGAGGGTTGCTGTCACGGTGTCCTGTGGTGCTGCAGCAGCCAGTTACATCTCAGCTGGTCCATGTGATGAAGACTGAAGTACAGTGCAGACATACTAGAGCAAGGGAGATAGCCTGAATATGGCGTGGCTGAGACACCCGGAAGGGCGATACAGACTAAATGTCCTCATAAGGGTGGTTTCACATCCAAGGCAAAGATCTCTGCCCCTCTGTCCTCATTATTTTTAACCTGACACTTGAAAAATGTTGGCTCAGGAGTCTGTGCAATCACCAAGCAAGCTCGGGGCATGGGCATGGACATCCAGCATGGTCTGAGAGGGGGTAACAGAACAACCAGTATACCCAATAGGGAATAGTTAAGACCTACAAGGAAATACTCTTTTCCTTGATTGTCTGGAATTGTTTTCATCTTCCTTTGTGAGATACAGGAATGTACAAGTTTTTGATAGAGTAACAGATTGCATGTGGTCTACACAGATGACATTTCTACCTTGGGAAATAGCAGTAGAAATATCACTAGTGGCATGAAGCAATTTTAAATACAGTCTGAACAATGAACTGCAACAAACACCACCCCCCACCCCCCACCCCAAAAAAAAGCGATTGAAAGGGGGATGCATAATAAAGTCAGCAAAAATTCGGAGGAAGGTGATGCCACCTGCAAAATACCATCCCAAGAGACAAAGAAGAGGAGGCTCATTGCAACTGTAAACTGTCTAGAGAAATTTGGCTAATCTACCTGCTTAATCCATCGAGTCTGAGCCCGGTGCAGGGCACAAATGTAAGGTGGACATGGGAGATGAATCCCAACAAAGGATGTGAAATCTGAAGGATTCAAAGACCACCCATGTTACCTTTTGTTGTTTGGGTCAATTAGTTTATACATCTTTACTCAGGTGCAGAGAGTATTTGCAGTGAGGATGTACTTGACTTGGAAACCCTCCAGTGTATACACAGCTAGTTCTGTAACGGAATTATCTCTATGTAAAATAAACATCTTCATATACATTTTAAGGTTTTTCCATCCTCAGTTTGGGAACCAGGAGTGGGATAAGAGCTCTACCAGAGGAATGATTTTTAGTGAGAAAAAGACAAAAAAGTACATGCATTGAAAAGGTGATAAATGCTTCCAGAGCAACACACTGTTATGTAGGTTTGGAATGTCCTCAGGTAAAGAGATAAGTGCAGAGCTTAGTAACTGTTGACTTTTATTGAAAGTGAGTCTGATAAATGTTTTCCTATTGCTCTTTCTGAATAGCTAATGCCATGTTTATTATGATCGTAGTGGGGTGAAAAGGTTACATGTATTCTGTTATGCAACTGATTTTGCATACACTGGACTGTATTTGAGTGCTTGAAAAAGCATGTTTACATTTATATTTGAAGCTTACCCGGGACATAACCTTTTTGCAAAACAAAACATTCCTAAAATGACATTTGTTTCTTCATATTAATTGGAAAGAAACTTGTATATAACATGATGCCAGATGCTCGCTACCATCACAAATCACTCCAGAAGGAAAAAATGCAGGCATAATTATCTAAGGAAATAATGAAGCTAGAAGTTTGGGGGAGTAATTTGTCAGGTAAATGAATCTCAACATGAACTGTATGAGCATGAGATGACTCCTTATTTGTCAGAAAGCTGTTACCTATTGAGGAGGACAACTGCTTCATTGCTCTGACTTTCTTTACTTCTCTTCCTGGCTTTCCCTTATGCTCTTCTTTACTGAAAACAGCCATCTTGAAGTAGATAGCAAAACTCTGAAATCCAAAGTGACAGGTATGAAAAAATCTGGAGCTCAATGAAATAAATACTGATGAAGAAGGAAACTCAGACCCTTATGGCATTACAAAGACTCTGCTTATAACTGTTGAAGAGGATAATGTGGTCAAACATATTGCTTCTATTTTCTTATTCTTGCTGAAATATTACTCATTAGTAGATTTTTAAAAATGCCAAACCTCATCTAAAAACAGTTGTTTGCCGCTTTATTTCAGGTTCAATATGAAGTTGACCATATGAGGGGGGAATTCTTGATCTGGAGCCTGAAACAGTCAGATACAGAATCAGTTCAGATTGAATCAAAACTTATTTTTTTTTCCTGGGTTTTTTTTTTGTAAAGAAAAAGATCAGTCCAAATAAAAAAAATGTGTTTTGCCAAAAAAAAAAAATGTTTTTATCTAAGGCAATCACACCCTTCTATTTAACATTTTAAGCAATAAAAACCCCATGCTTTTTAAAATACTAAGCAATCAAAAGGAGGTGAGACTATGTGATGATAACGTGTGACTTGTCAGTCTAGAAATTTGAACTAGTTGACCTGTTTTAGCCAGATTTGATGTGGAAGTAGAAACCTTAGAGTTGTTATTTTCCCAAGTATCTTCTGGGAGGGAGGGAGGGAGAGAGGGAAGGAGGAGCAGGGGCGTAGCACTGTTGCTAGACCTGGCCCTTCACTTCCAAAGTTAAATCCAGAACAAATGTATAATTTAAAAAAATATTATCTGCCTTTTAGAATAAATGAACAGATCAATCTAGTGATGAGGCAATAGAAACATAATGCACTTCCTCCAAATAGAGCACTGAATAAGATTAATCGAAATCTTCATCTTGGATGAATCAAATTATATTGGCTTAAAAATGTAAATTGTTCATTTGTGATAACCTCTTGGTTTCCAGGAATTCAAACTCTGGGAATAACATCAACATGTCAGTTAAGCTGCTCAGAAACAGACTTATTTTCAGTGACTTCCTGTTGTTATTTACCTCTTATGTAACTTATTATGTAAATAGAAAAGATTATTTTAATATACTCGTGAAGTATGCTATTCATGTCTGTGCATGCATGTGCGCACAGATGCAAGCTATGTTCTTCTGTCCAGCTTCCTTGAACACTGGTTTCAGCAAGTGCTGTGGAAGAGTGCTGCTGCTTGTTAGATCTTGCTAGTTTTTTTCATGCTGTTACACTGTGGCTTCTTGGTGTATATTTTCATGCTATTGTTTCTCAATTCGTTTCAAGCAACTCACAGGTTGCCAATGCTGAGTTCCTAATTGTGGACACTGCTGTTGCTCTGCTTGTAAAAGCAATCACATTTTCCCCCTGATTTCCCTAATAATAGAATGAATGTGTGTGGATGTGCATGTTTTTGCAGGGAGAAAGATGTGGATTTGAAATAAAGGAGGCTGGGATGAGTATTTGTAGCTAGAGGTCTAAATATTTTGCAATTAAAATATGTACACTATTTCTCGTTTTCCCCAAACATCAGAAGTCATTGGAGCAAGTCTTAGGTGGCAGGTGTGCATGTAGTGGAGCAGGAATGGTGTGTGGAGAGAGGGGTACAGCACTGTTTCTTTTGGAGATTGCCAAGAACAGAAGATTTCTGCAAAATAGAAAAATGTAATTTTAAGAAATAAGAGTATAATGGAAAGTATTTTGTATTATATGGTACCTATTACTGGAAATAGTTTTTCCAATTTTTCTTTTTAATTTCTATAAATACAATTGTTAAGATCAAACAGCAATATTAAAAAAAAAAAAAAGAGCAAAATTATGCATGCAGTTGTATTTATAGGGTGTTTATACCTGTTAAATAAATATAATATTGATGGTAAGTTATTCTACAATGCTAATGTCATGAGTCATAATGCGGGTGTAACTTCTTTTGATAGCTTATATACAGTCATCACTGAGAAGGATGAAAGGCAGTAGTGACCAAACCTCACAGCATTAATAGAAATAACAAATCAAATATTTGGATAAGACTGTTCCTTTAGAAAATGTGAATCAGGGAAGAATCAGAATTGGGAAAAGAAGGAGAAAGTTTTCAGAATGATATTAATTAGTAGGACTTTGAGGTCTAGTAGAATGGGGATGGGAAGGAGGACAGAATTCACTTGGAAAAAAAATGGGATAAAGCTGTTGCAAAAGAAAAAAGTTGGGATGAACTTGGCAGGAGATCCAAATATTTTGATATTTAAAAGGATTTGTTTTCTTTTGAGGTTTACTCAAAATGGCTTCCAGTGCATTATAAAACCACATTGCTAATTGCTTCTTCCACAATGCATGACAGTAAAACAGACTTTTAAATACTCTTTCCAATTACTGCCACAAAACTCTTTTTATTGTATCAGTACAATGAAACAGTTTTTACTGCAGCTTGCTATGGAGTAGCAAATAATGTGTACTGCGTTTTCTGCTTTACTATATTCTGCCATTGAGAGTCCATAGGTCATTTACTGAAATAATGCTTTGTATAAACTGAGAACCTGCCTTCAGATAAGTTGGTGACTTTTGGAGGCACAGTCCTGCAGTGGCTGTAGGATGTTACCAGTAAAGCAAATATAGCTGCAATCACTCAGGGATAAGGGGGAGAAGGATTAACACATCTTTATATACTCTCTCTCTACTCTCCCCTCATGTGAAGAAGGGATGAGTATTTCAGGCACAATATAAGTCTGACTGTAAGCCATTACAGCTGCTCTTCTTGAACTAGCTTGCTTTCAAGTGGAGCTTTCCCATTATAAACGTTTTGGGAAATTGCTGGCCTGGCATTCCTAGGGGAGCTCCCTGGAGTGCGTTGGGTTATTGCTGCAGGGAGCAATGATGGAGCAGGGACCCACTGGGGCAAGCACAGTCAAAAAACATAAAACATCCCTGTTTCAGATCTTTCTTAATTTAGTATTGTGACAGCGTGGTGAAGAAGAAAAAAATGAATGACAGTATAGTAAAATAATTAAGCCTCATATGTTCGTGTATTCCCAGGAGAAGAACATGAAGCTACTGGTCAACAGTGAAATGTAATAATTGCTTTGCTTATAAGTAAAGAAATCTAATTTTTTTTTGGTCCTCTGCTGAGTTCAGGACAGCCCAGGAATTGTGTTCATGGAGGATGCTGATTACATTTTGATTTAGCTTCTGCTTTACTCTTCTGTTGGTTAGGGAGGGCAAGAGCAGCTGTCAGTTCAGACTTCCTATCTGATTTTATCACTGGCTTATTGCAAAGGCATCTGACACTTAGCACTGGGTGTTCTTTTCCAGTTTTTACTGTATACTGCAAGAAATGATTCAAATACAGGATTGAATGAGATAAAGCACTTTTGAGTGGGCACTTTGAGTGTTAGAGAGGCTCGTGAGTTGGCATATAAAAGCAACTGGAGTCTCTTCTGTGCTTACTTAAGAAAGGGTGTAGGGAAAAATGTCCGTCCTGAGACTATAAAGGCATATTGTCTACATCTAGCCCACATCCTGGGCTGAACTATATAACAGTTGTTCTGTCATCCGATGACCACTCACCAGCCAGGAAGGGGAATTGGGAAAAGAAGAAGGGACCCATCAGTTGAAAACAGATTTAATGAAGCACCAAGAAAGGTGTTTAAAGTTATACTCAGCCCAATGAATATGCAGTGGTCACAATCAACAGGAGAGCAGTCCTCAGGAGCAGGGAGAAGCCAGAGGAGCAGCAGCAGGAATCCCTCAGAAGCTCCCCTTCTTCAGCAAACCTTCCCACTTTATACTGAGCATGACCCTGTGGTGTGGGCTACCCCTGTAGCTAACTCAGGTCAGCTGCCCTGGATGACTCCAAACTGCTGGCAGCCTGCCCAGCATGGTTGCCTGTGATTCTATCCCAGCCAAACCAGGACACATGTGAGCACAGAAAATATGAAATGCCCAAGATGATATAGGATGTTCCAAATAGTTCTAAAAGCATCTGAAGCTGGTTCCTCATACATATAGACCCTCCTCCTTCATATTCTATTAGGAAGCACTATTTTTAGCTGATAAAAATATAATCCAATGGAATAATGTGCAAGATGTCATGCAAGGGATATCTGTTGTTGTCTAGTACATGCTAACATCTTTTTATCCCATACAGAAAGCTTTAGAGCAGTCTGTACAGAAACAATTCTGCTAATGGAACATATTTTGTTTCTCCTGACTCATTATTTATTTTAAGAACTCTTGTTTAGTATAGCAGCTCTTTCTTTCTCAAGACCTTCTTCCCTTATTATAATTAATATTTGTCTATATTTTGCTTTAATTTGTGAGCTAATCTTGTTCCTGCAAAAGTTTTAACTATGATGTGCTGGAGAATGGCAGCTTCAGGTGAGCAGCAGACAATGGAAATAGTTGAGCATCTAATCTAATGGCATGGGGCTGTCCCAGGGGGTGGTTTGGAGGCAGACTGTGCAGGGAATGTAAGAGCTGTTGTGGAAACCGAGATTTGTTTACTCGTATATACACGTATCTCAGCACTGTGCTTGGCTGTGCTGGCAGTAAGCATGTTATAAAACTTGGTCAGTGCTGCTAGACCTTGCTTATGAGAAATTTGCATCCCTAACAAGGTCTTAACATTTAAAGCAGTGGAGCGATAGATGGATAATAGCACAGACAAGATTTCATTCCAAGCCTGACTGTTTTGTGTTAGACATTTGTCTATATAAAGAGTAAACAGACAAAAAATCCTACCAAAGCTGCCAGAAAACAGGAGAGGAGTCCTCAGCAGGTCTCTTGACCTGTGACGCTCTGTTTAGGCACGCGACACCCCATTTGCTGCATCTCGAACCATCTGCTGTGGCATGTTTGGCTGCCTGCTGCGTGCCTCGATCGAGGGCCCTGCAGCCTATGGGAGCAGCTACTTATTCTGCAGGCTTAGGGTCATATGAGGCTAGGGCTCCTCGCAGGCTGGGTTGACTGTGCCCAGGGTGCTACAGGTGTCCTGGGGACACATGGGTGCTGCTGCCTGTGAGGACCCTGCTCTTGCCGTTGCTGCTGTGCTGCTGAGAAGGGTGGTTCATGTTTATGGAGAAGTGTTTCCTCCTTTACTCAATCTCAGCACTTTTTTTTTTTACCTCCATGTTGACACATGATGCCCATTAGCCCACCTGTAGTAATTTTCCATAGACTCATGTAGCTGAGTGCTCATATTTATAATTTATAGATGGTTTTCCAAGCTCCTTTTCCATACATTTTCATGCAGGAGCAAACTCTGTAACAAAAAATCTGACTCCATTGAATGTCTTATTCCTTTGTTTAAAAAATAATAACTAAATATATTTTCCTTTGGAAAGCCAGCTTTTGTCAGCTGTTGCCTCTTAGTGTAGCATACAGCTTTTACTTACATATAGATGATCCTCTTGTAATCTCTGATCATTTTGCATAAGCATTAGGAAATGCTGACCTCGAAGTGGTAACTGCTGTATTTATAAATGGAAAAAAGATTGTTTTAATAAAAGATTTGAAAGGATTTTTTTGTTCTTGTTGAGTGTTAGTCTCCAAACAAACCTACACCACCAACCCTCTGTAAAAATGTAAATACTGTTCTTTCCAGCCTTGTTAATGAATAAATTAATTTGCATTAAAAAACATACCTGGAAAATACCCATAAAACATTCCAGGTGAAAGTTAGGTGTTCTATAATGAAGAGCCAATTGGAACTCTTTTATCAGGCTAGTTTATTGTTTATATTTTAATTGAGTTGCTCTGTAATAGAATATCATTTTTGTAAGAATAATTTAAGATGTAAACAATCATATCTCAAACCTTTAGCTGAGTAATTACGTAAATTTTAATTTTAGCTCTGGGGAAGTTTTAGGACTGTTCTTTGGTAAATACTTTCTTTGCTAATTGGCTGCCTGGAAATACTGTGTCAACCACAAAACAACAGAAAACTAAAGAAAACAAGAAATGCCAGCCCTTCTGAAAAATAATTGTTTTAATTGAGCTGAACCTCCATCAATTCTATGCGATATAACTGTGAATTACTTTTGCGTGAGTCCTAGGTGGGAAGATACTGCAAAGAATGAATAGGAGTGCTGTAGATTTGTGTGACCTGTGTGGAGGAATGAACTCAAGGAGGACATTTGTAGCAGTGGTGCATGCTAGAGGGTGCTTTTATTGCCTACCATATGAAAAGCATCATTTAGAATAGCTGAGGGTTAAAATGCATTTGCCTCAGTGTTAAGAATATGGAGGTAATGGCACAGGATTTCCTCTTTTCTCACTGTCCTTCTCTGCATCTGCTCTTTCTTTTCTGGTACTTCTCTCTCATAATTTCATCTGCGAGCTTGCTCACCAAGTCTGACACCTTATATCAGGACCTAATTTATCTGTCTTTAACTGCTACCTTTGAAGGCTGCACTGATCAATTCTGTAACATCAGAGGATTTTCTTAGCACTTCTGGCCAGAAGTGTTTTGCTTTGGGGAAATAGCAGAACATCAGCCCAGGGAAAACTGGTGACCTACCTTATAGCAGAGTTTGAACACATTTGCATTTGTCTGTAGATCAAAGAGTATTTTTTGCAACAAATAACGTTCTTCACTGTAACAATACTTCTGCTTTAGTTCATGCCATAGGTGAAAGACAGATGATGTGGAACAAATGAACAAGTGTTCATGTGCAGGTCTATCTTTGGGGGATTTGACTGGTGCTGGTCTGGCTTGGGGGGCAGAGCCCATCATGGGCAGCACAGTGAAGGGGACAGACCCTGCCTGGTGCATAGTGTGTGGGGGCAACTAAAGCATGGAAGAGGGTAGACAGAGCTCTTGTGGAAGAAGAGATGACTCTCACAGGCAAGGTTTGGGACAGAAGGGGTGGTGCAAGGAAGATGGCCATACGTACAGAAACCCCTGAAGAGAGGGGACATTGTTAGATGGTGGAGGAGTGAGGACCCCAAGCTCACGTAGGATCCTATAGAATTGAAAGGAAAGAGACACAGCAGTTCCTGCTGAGGGATGTTTAAAGAAATCTTGTTTTTTGAAGGGAGGATGCTGACAGTGGTGGGAAGTGAAGGGTCAGTGTAGGACCTGTGATTACAGAAATGGAGATCGCACACAGTCTGAACACTTTAGGGGATGTTGGAGGATGCCCCTGCCAGAGAAGGGGCAGGCAGATGCGACAGGGGACAGTGGGGTGGGATGTGTGATGCGTGACAGATCTGGTCTGCGATACAGAGCACGGCCTCATTTGTTCTTTAATTTGTTTTCCCTGCCTTTGTCTCGCTTCATATCTCCCTCCCTGTTTCCCAATACTTGTTCTGTCCTCCAAGGTTCACCTTGTGCATTTGGCTGCTGGTAGGTTGCTGACCTCTGCTGTCTCTAGAGGAACCCTTGCTCTTGTATCATGTAAATCACGTGCACCTGTCACAGGGCAGCACAGCAGAGACTGCCCAGAAGCTTGGCACTGAAGGGTCTCTCTGGTAAAGCTGCAGGTGTGTTAGGTAGCTGCATTTTTTTCTTCTTTCCATTTGGCCTCAGTTACCTGCTGTCTAATTACAGAGCACCTTGTGTAGTGAACCATACAACTGTCGTTTTTGGTGATCGTGTAATTCAGTTACTGAATCATACTGAGCCTCCTTTTTATTATTTCCCTGATGTATTTATAAACTTGCTACACTGTGCCTGAGATAGCAAAAGTTATTTTATAACTTGAACTTCAAAGACGATGAGAAATTTCACTTCTCAATGACTTTCTTGTGTTCTCTGCAAAAATAAGGATCTGTGATTCCACTTTCTTCTACTGCATCACAATAGTATGGCATATGAGCTGAAAGGAGGACCAAACTTGTTTAATAGTCTCCTGTTTTAAGGCAGAACTGAACTTCAAAATGTGATATGTATGTGAAGATATAAGGACATGTATTATATAGGGAAGTGGTATAGCAAAGCAGCACCTGTCAGCATTTAGCTTGCAGGTGTATGTGCGAGCTTGCAGAGTTAGGCGCCATGCAATGCGAGATCCATAAGCTCAGCAGCATAGGTGCTAAGCTCAGGAGCACCAGATAAAATGCTTCGTTTCAGAATGACACTACTTTTAGTCAGGGTGTGCCTAAATATGTGACTTCTCATCATGGGTGCTACATATAAAAATTTTTCTCCTGCATATCAACCTTTGTTTATTTGCTCCCCTCTGTTTCAGTGCCTAAGAACTCTAAAGTTCTCACTAAAGAACTTCATGGGCAATTGAAAAGCTCTGTCCATTTGGAAGTCTTTTCCACCTAATTACAAGGACAAATAATGCTTAAAAATCCATCTATTTTACTGAACCCAGCAGTCAAAAAGTTAAAGCTTGTCAGAATGAAGAACATTCAGAGTGTACTTAAAACTATGCTTATGCTGTTCTCAGTTGCCTGTTGATACGGACCTTCAGCTTCTAATGGGAGCAGACTCTTTTAGGACATTGTCAAATTTTTTCTGCATCAACTTGCTCCCCTACATAACCGTTGTAAAATTACTTCTAATCTGCTTCTTCTAATGTGTTTGCCCTGTTAGATGGTAAAGTGCAATTTTGTGCTGCAGTGACTAGAGGGGTATGTATTATAAAAATACCCAGTATTGTCAGCCTTTCACTTAAAAACATAGGGTTTTAGTTGCATGGAAGTAAGACAGACTGAAATAAAGACTTGGGAGTTTTCTGGTGATTTGTGGAACATCACATAGATATTCCTGTGTTTCAGAAGATCTCACAAAATAGGCATCCTTGGGGTGAGGGGAGGGAGGAATCCTCTGAAAGCAGACGATTAATTAACAGATATTTTGTAACTGCAGAATTGTATACTTGGAAAAATGTTAACAAATGTGTAGTAAACAACTAGGAGTCCAAATTGCTCCCCTGATATATTAAGTTATGATTATTGTTTTTCTTCTAACAGTGGTTTTCCTCGTAATTTGTATTTCCTTCTTCAGTCCCATTATTAGTCTGTGATTAAATTGATTGTACTCTTCTTGTTGAGCTCTGACAACAGAAAAAAAATCTCTCACCAAAGTATTCAGCTATGTAAGTTTGGGCACTTCATTATTTTGTCTCTGGTAGTTGATCACAAAGTGGGGGGTTGGGGTTTTGGGGTATTTTTTGTTTGTTTGTTTTTAAGAAAACAGAAAACTTCAAGTATGTGAAAGTGAATGTACTCAAAAATGAAATGCATAAAGTTATTGTACTAATGGCATCTGCTGTGGGTTGGACTCTGCAGGAGACAACTGAGATGAAGTAGCTTACAATCCCACATCAGGTGATGCTCTCTATTCTTTTATCACAGCATCCTTCATTTCTCCCATAGGCATCTGCTGTTCCCACCTACACGGTGTTTTCTCTTTTGGAGGGCAGGCATAGCAGTCTATTCTGGCCTAGAAGACATGTGACACTGTGTTTCTGGTTCAGGTGCCAGGAGCTGCCTGTGCTTATTGCTTCTGAGCAGCGTGAATGATTTTCCTGAGCTGCCTTAAGCATCTCTACATGGCATCTTTGTCTATGTAAATACATCACCTACAGATGATGTTGAGCAGTGATCCTTTTCACTTCCTGATTTTCATGTGGTCTCTTCCTCCTCCTGTTGGACACAGAGCTTTCTCTGATATGGTTTCAGGCCCTTTTGGAATAAATGGGTGTGCTCCAGTCCACACTGCAAGCACTGCTGTTGCCACAGGCTGGAGGGTATCTGTTATAGGATGCAAGGAGATGGTTTATTGGTGTTAGCTGTAAAATGTGAGGCTTGTAAGCATGCTTTTTGTAGCTTACAATGATAATTCAAGACTCTTGAGATAATTTAAGAATCTCTGTAGGGCAAGGAGTCAGAATATCTCCCACTGTCATTAAGGTCTAAGAGCACGAATTTATTTGACTTTTCCATGAGCAGAGAGGGGTAGTAACAGTATCTATTTGCCCTTCTGATCTCTATAAAAGCAGGAGCCAAGATGATACCAACTTTTTCAGTGCATTTCCAGGCTGTTGGTGACTTCAAAGCCATGACTGGGGGGGGGGGGGGGGGGGGAATGGGACGGGCGGGCAGGGGCGGAGCTGCAGACCATGCTGGGGTCACAGGTTAGGTTGGGTAGTTGCTAGAAGTTAACCACTGTAATAGCTACTACCTGTACTGGGGTTTGCAGGCTGGTGAAAATATTTGAAGGAAACTGAACTGCATATGGATAAAGCAATATGGAGATCTTCATGGCCCCCTCTGAATTTTTCATTTTCTCTTTCTTCATTCTTGTACCTCCTTTGACAGTTTTCTAGGGCTGAATTGAAGGGTTTTCTGCTGTGATGCTGTGGGATTTTTCAATCACCATAAAACCGTCTGGAGGCAGCTCTTTGGCAGTCATGCTCTTGTAGCAACACCTGAAGAGCAGAGGGAATAGTGAAATGTGGGTCCTGGATCACATGAAGACATGAAAATGACTGTGCTAGAGCACAGCAGAGACTTAAAATGATGAGCTGCTTTCCAGTTGCTAACAGCAAATAGGAGGCATAATCTCATAGCAGGTGAGGTGCTAGTCCCTGAATGCATAAACACAATTTTTGGTTTGTACGAAAAGGTTTGTGAGCATGGAGAGTTCCCTCCCTGGGTCTGATAAAATGTAGCAAAAGAAATAAGGTGTTTTAGCATTACACTTAGAAAACTGTGAGTGATGCTGGATATGACCTGCTGCCCCTCCAGTTATTTTGCTGACATATCTATCAAAACCTTTTTCTTTATAAAATATTATGTAAAATATAATGAAAATAAATAGAATGCTTGAAGGCATAAATAGTTTTTTATTTCCAAGGTTTATACTATGAATCACTCCCTTGATTTACATCTTAATAATCTGATTTATACACATTTATTGTTTACTTTTGTTTATATATAATATGAAGTGTCTGATCCTGGTTATCTTCTTTTGGGGCTAAGAGAGGATAATAAAGTTGTGATGCAAAACAACACAAATGCTTAATTCTTCAAAGTCACCATTTTTCATGCATTGCAATGAATATAATAGATTAATGCAATAAATTATGTCAGACAAAATGGTTATAATTCTCCACTTTTCATTTAATCATAACAATTGCAATATCCTTAGTTTATTTAATATTTTCCATTAAAATGGAGATTTTCCCCATGAAGCCGTACTGGACTGTTCAAAAGGGAACCACTAATAATACTCCTTAAGTGATCAGTTAATAATGTTCACACTCTAAGCCTTTTAAAATCAGTAATTCTTCATATTGCTACTGGGAGATGTGTGGGTAAATATATTAGGTCTATATAATTATTATGAAATGCCATTAATTGGAGCTGAATAACTGAAAAAAAATTTTTTTTAGTAATTTTTTGAATTTGTAAAGGGTTTTACAATTTAAAATTTAAAAATTAAATTAAAAAAGGTGCTCTCTTACTAAATTTAAAAGCATACTGTGTCTCAGCAAATAATAAAAAAATAAATATATATAGTCAACAAAACATTTCCTTCAATCTCAACTATATTTTTCAAACTAGATTTTTAGCAAACCTTTTTCTTTTTGGTTTCATGCACTGTTGAATTAATTACAAATGAGGTAAAATAGCAGATCACTAGTCTACCAATCAAGGGACAGTAATGCTGATTCAAGCAGGCATGCTGGTATGGAAGTGTATGAAGTTATTCTATGTAAAGAGCTACCTAGACAGCTCAATAGTCACTTGAAAATATTTCCTGTTCTCATTTTTATTAATTTATTTTTTTTTAAATGGTATTCTCCTGTATGACTTACAGAAAGCTTTTATGGTCTGTCTGCCAAAATAATTTTCATCTGTTAAAATCTTCATGTGAGTAAACAGCCAAGAAAATGGGAAGAGAGCTCACATCTCAGTTCACAGAAAAATTTTCTGCTGTACTGCATGAAATATTGCATGGAATACTTACATTTAATCTGTCTTACACCAAACCGTCAGCACAAACTATGTTGACTGACTTGTTTAATATCTTTTATCAATGGCCTGGATGAGGGGATCAAGTGCACCCTCAGCTACTTTGCAGATGACATGAAATTAAGTGGGAGTGTCGATCTATTGGAGGGTAGGGAGGCTCTGAAGAGGGATCTGCACAGGCTGGATTGATGGGCTGAGGTCAATTGTATGAAGGTTAACAATTCCAAGTGCCGGGTCCCACACTTTGGTCACAACCGCCACATGCAGTGCTACAGGCTTGGGGATGAGTGGCTGGAAAGCTGCCCAGCAGAAAATGACCTGGGGGTGCTGGTCAACAGCCAGCTGAGTATCAGCTGGCAGTGTGCCCAGGTGGCTAAGGTGGCCAACAGCATCTTGGCTTGTATCAAAAATGACATGACCAGCAGGAGTGGGGAAGTGATTGTGCCTGTGTACTCAGCACTGGTGAGACCGCACCTTGAGTACTGTGTGCAGTTTTGGGCACCACAGTATAAGAAAGACATTGAGGTGCTGGAGTGGGTCCAGAGAAGGACAATGAAGCTGGTTGAGGGGTCTGGAAAACACGTCTTGTTAGGAGCACCTGAGGGAACTGGGATGTTTAGTCTAGAGAAGAGGAGGCTGAGAGGAGACCTTATTGCCCTCTACAAGGAAGTTGTAGTGAGGCCGGTCTTGGTCTCTTTTCCCAAGTAACTAATGACAGGATAAGAGGAAATGGCCTCAAGCTGCACCAGAGGAGATTTAGATTGGATATTAGGAAAAATTTCTTTACTGAAAGAGCAGTCAGGCATTGGAACAGGCTGCCTAGGGACATGGTGGAGTCACCATCCCTGGAGGTGTTCAAAAGAAGTATAGATGTGGGGCTTAGGGACGTGGTTTAGCGGTGGGCTTGGCAGTGTTAGAATAATGGTTGGACTTGATGATATTAAAGGTCTTTTCCAGCCAAAATGATTCTGTGATTCTATGCAGACCTGATACAAGGTGCTGAGGACCATTTGACTGGCAAATTGCGATGTCCTGACTTTGTCTTCTGAGAGAAGAATCAAATTAATATCTAATCATTATAATCTAAGTATACATTTCCATGTGTTTTCACAATTTAGTTGGAAATGCTTGATCCTAGGTATTGTATTCCCAGTTGTGCACATATTAAATATTTCTGAGTGCCATCTTTCTACCTTTAGATTCCCTCCTTTTCTTTAAACTAGACAACCTGATTAACCAAATATTTGGCAGAACATTGAAAGAAGATTATAATTGCCTGCATGTAATTCATGGCACAAGGTGTCTCTGACTTCTTGCACTATATTGCTTTCGGAGAGTGTGTGTGTGTTTGTGTTTTGAGGTTTTTTTAAGGGCAACAGTTGAGAAGAAAGGAGGATTGTGGCAGAATGTAGACAGGAGCTAAATTGTCTAATAGTAAGAGTGGTCAATGAGGTTGCAGGACATAAGAGGAACCCACGGACCTGTCCAGGGTCCTGGGTGGCACTAGGGAGAACCCTTTTTCTTTACAGTCACTTTGGCTCTATGCAGCAGAAGGTGCTCTCTTACTACAAAAATCAGAGGTATGGGAACAAGCCCTTTTCTTGTCTTCCATAATCGCTGGTTGCAGTAGCACCTCCTTTAAATAAAAAATAAAATAAAATAAAATATCAGTCTTGGAAAGAATCTTGATGGTGCTGAGAGAGTTGTGGTTTATCTTTGAGAGGGGGCAGGCAGCAGGTACAGTTGCTCTCCATAGTGTCAAGATAGCTATTATGCATTTGAAGCCAAATTGTTTTTTCCCTTTGCCATTCTAACATGTATATTTGTACATATTGCTGACTAGCTGACTTCAAGTTGGAAACAAACTCATTTTTACCTTTCTGTAGAGAAAGGAAGTTTGAGGCTATACAACAAATTGGTTTTGTAGGAGATTTTTGGGTAAACTTAAGTGTATAGAGATGGAATTGATTTTTAGTAAAATGTAGTAGAGTAGAGCCCTTGGAGTAGAATATTCCAGCCTACCTCTCCTGTGGCTTGAACAACTGGCCTCTAAGAATCTTCAAACAACTGATACCAAATCAGCTGATGCACCTCACTTTGCTCCTTGTGACCAAGTCCCTTTTTTGTATGGAGAAGCATCCTTTCTCAATGATGGGTTCAACAGAAAGCCTGAGTGATGAATTGTCAGTTGTATTGAATTATCGTCACACTCTGAGAAGAGGCTGTGCTTTATCATTGTGGAAGAATATTTAGAGGGAAGTGAAAAGCAGAGGAGGGGACTGAAAAGCGAGGGGAGACATTTTGTATTAGTGTTATCATCAGTACTATAAAATTACTGATGGTATTGAGGGTTCTTCCATTCACGCTACCTTTACAAATACTAAATTAGCTTTAAATGGTGTAAGTGTTCCCTCACTGAGCCTTTATATGCTGAGTTCCTGCCCAGAGCACATCTTTATGATTGTTATAAGTCCTTAATAAAAAAGTTTCTGCAAGAAATACTGTCAGAGATTTAACTAGAATATCATGAATGAAGTTGCAAAGGAAAGTGTGTTGAATAGAAAGTCAATACTATGAGGCTTGTATTGTGTGGAGTAGTTCTCCCAACATTCTTACAGTAATAGAACAATTGAAAATCAGTGCCTCATTTTAAAAAAAAAAAAAAAAAAGGGCATGTGATCTTCTGGACAGCTGGAAGATAAAGGTGTGTTGGTGCTAATTATATTCCTCTCAATGCCCATAATCCATATTGTTCATGAGCTTTAGCAATAGCTATGTACTGCTTAAGATTCAGTTCACGTTCCTCTGCCACATTCTGTAGCCATTGCATTATCTGCAGAGGCAGGAGCGATTATAAACTCTACCGGAATGGAGCAGCCCAGCAACTGACCTGGAAGATGAAATGATTAAAAGAAAAAAGTGCTCACAGCCCCCCAAACATCTGCCCAGCAAATATACATATCTGGCATGTTTCTGTCCCATTCTGCAGGAAATTGTCATCGCAAATCAAGAATAGAGGGAAGGGGGGGGAAGATGGTCTGTTGCATCATTAGTATTTCTGTTCTTGTACTCTTTGGAGTGAAGGATAAGTGAATATGCTCCTTATGTTCCAAAAGTGTAACAAGTAATGATTTGCTATATAGAGATGGCGTAAAAGGGGGCTTTATCCAGATTCATTCACATAAAACCATTGTGTAAGAGAATTGCTAATTCTTTTTCATGATTAACACAGAATGACTAGTGTTATGATTATTAATGCTGTGTCTGATTTGCTGAGTTCCACTTTATTGATTTTATTTTGATTGGAGTAAGACTGATTGCCACCTTGGAAAACAAAGTTGTCCTTGAATGACACTATTTAAGTATTACATTTCCCTAAACGTTCATTAAGCTTCATGCTTTAATTAAACCTAAGTATTACTGGTAAGCGTTGGAGGTCCTAAAACAGAAGCAGCAGAAACCGAACATACCTGAGGGCCTTTTCCCTCTCACCAAGAAATGTCTAAATCGCTGTGGAAGAAAGAAGCCAGTGAGGGTTTTGAGGTGGGTTTTTTTTTGAGACCAACTACATTAAAATGTGACTTTTTTCCCTATGCATTCGTTTCTGATGGTTCATAAAACACTTTTTACTTCTTAGAGGGAAAGTTTGTGTTACGTGTGTGTGCGTGTCTGCTTTTGTGTTCTTTCACTGACTCTGTGAAAGCTAATGAGCTTTGGGACAGAGGAGGAAGCTGGTCTGATAGGCTCTGGCTTTGGATTCATAAGGTCTAGACTCTGTTTCTATCACTTATCTGCTGCATGATGTTAGACAAATAATCTTTGTTGTTATTATTTCTTCTCCTCCCTGTTTTGCTGCCGCCTTACCTTCTTTTCAATAAGAGGTTTGCCAAATTTGATTGTTTATATATCGTTGTTGTCTTCCTTGCTGCTGTTGCAGGCCACTCTGTATTTGTTTTGTGTGACATCTTGTATTAACTTCTCCAATGGTTTCGGCATGTCCCACATACCTCTGTCAATCACCACATTGCCACTTCTCACTCACTGGTGAAGATCCACTTCTCTTGGCTCTGCCATACTGCTGGCATCCAATATTCAGCTCAAGTGCAGAAAGAGCTAAAAATATCTCTTTTTTTTGTGTGTAGAACTTTTAATCTGTAGATCTATAGCTGTATAACAGTTCTTATCTGTATTTCCTGGTGTCATTACAGTGGTGCAGAGAACACAAACTGACTTCCCAGAGTCACATAGCCAAATTAAGGGCAGAATAAAATGCTAGAAACAATCATATGACTTGTCTGCTTGTGAAGAAGTCTGTGTACAGGCAGGTATCCTGATGTTTTACATAGCGCGTGTTCCCTGGGATGAACAAGGCTATCTAATAAGAACGCATTTACTTCTGTCTTTGCACATATATTGTAATTGAAATGTATTTTGCTAATATTTTCTGCCTGACATATCTGTGCCTATTTAGGAATTTATCATTTCTACAGCAAAATAGCAGCTTGTTGTGTCAACAGTTTCCTAATATGATGTAATAATAAAGAATGTGAGAGATTTTAGTGAAAGAATTTGCTTACTGTATGCTGTTTTATGATTAGAGGTGGCACCTGGGCTTTCAGGTAAAGTGCTTGAAGAATTTAGATATAAAATACTGTGGTTTGTGCACTTTTGCCTCCTAAAAAGTGGCATAAACATAATAGAAATAGAATAGAAACAACTACAAATTTGCTTTGGTCCAGTTAACTCCAGAAAAAATAGGGACATTCTGTCTGTTGCCCTTTGTTACTTATCATTGCTCACTCAGGTGAGCAGATTCAGACATTGCACTTTTGGTGTTTAATTTACCAACATTGCTATCTGTAGAAAACGCAACAATACACATAATGAGACAGCCATAATCGGAATTTGCTAAGGTTTATTAATACCTTATCAGGACTTTGAAAGGCTCAACACATGTGCAGTCTTCATTTGCATTATCTCACTTCATGAAATTTGAAAACAGCCAAAACTAAGGTGCTCTGTATGGCTCATTAGCTCCTCAGAGCTTTGACAGAGGCACATTGGTCAGATAAATCAACAACATGTAACATTAAAAAAATTTGAGATTTAGTTTTTAATTATATGACTGTATTCAGGGATGGATGCAACAGCAGTGTCATAACTACAGAGGCAATCCATGTTTATAGAATTTTCCCTGGGTGATGGCAATTACTGTGTGGAGGCTAAAGGACTATATTTTTTCCAGTGAAGTCAAGCTGTGAAGAAACAAAATGCCATGTATTACTTTGTAGTAATAATTAAGACTGAATGATATGTTAACCGCTGTTTGAAATCTGGCTCTTAAAAGACTGCAGCAAGTATAGCCTGGTGTAACTGAAAACAGTTATGGTGGTAACAGGTAAAATACCGTGTAATTTATGACAATTTCTATTGGTAGAATAATTCTGGTACATACAGAAAAGAGGAGAGACCAAATGAGTTAAGGCCGTGAGGTAGCATTGTCTTACATTACTTTCTTGGGCTATGCTATCTGAGTGTGTTTCTAATAGAAATACCAATGTTACAGAAAATGAGCATGGCCTTTGGATATCACAGGCTGTGAATTTTTACCTGCTTATGTTTGGGCTGAGCAGGAAGAGTGATTCTGTGTTTGGATCTCTTGGAATGGAACCATTCTAACGTTTTGTTCTCAGATTAAATCCCAACGCAGACTGGGCCTGCTCTCTAATGCTGACATACATTTCTGGGAAATTTAATTTCTTAAGTCATTTTGGACATACCATCTAGTCAACCTCTCCACCTTGACCTGGCAGCAAGCCATGGTGTGTGCCTACTGTAGAGTGGAAGGCAATATAGATGGTCCTACTGTGCAGCATGAGCTTGCCCTTGATTTCCTGTGAGGTAGGAATCTCACTCAATATTGAAACACATCACAGAAACTTCCCAAAGATTTTAATCTATTACAAAAAATCAATTCAATCAATTTGCCCTAATACAATTCCTTATTTTAATTGTTCCTTCTAATGCCTGCCCTTATCTAGCAGTCCCTGGCCAGAGCTGCCTGCAGTTTTAGTATTAAACAGTGCTCCCTGCTCCCCCCCAGCCACTGCTGGCTGCTCTGCAATTGAAGTTCAGCTTTCTTAGGAAAATGGATCAGTCAATATTGCCCAGAAACTAGGATCAGTCCAATGCTGTTTTTGTCATGCAGAGTTCATTATTCAGGGCAGTGGGGTACTGTTCTGGGTACTATGGCTAGCTAGTGCCCAAAGCTGTCCCACCCCGTAGCTGCCCAAATCCAAAGAAACCAACTTGCAACTTCCTTAATTTCTACAGATTTGTATGTTGTATCAATGCAAATTACCCATTCTTCAGGTGTTTTTTATTTATTTACTTTCTCCATATCCTAAGCACACATAGAGGAACTGTTTCATTCATGCTACCATTGAATGTCATCTTTAGATATTGCCCCACCTGCACATCCTTCACACCACAGGAGATTCTTCAGATATTTGTTAGTGTTTTATGGATTGCAGACATCCAACATCTAATTTTGTCATCTAGCTCTCCTCTTTCACGCTCTGAAACTGCCCTGTACTTCTGTTACGCAGCTACAGTAAGTACATTAAATATGTTCAGGCCTGCTTGAAGTAATGCCCTGTGCTCTCGGCCCTTCTTCAGGTCTTGCAACTCCCATTTTGTCTTCTGTAAAGTTTTCTCCTTTCCCTTATCATTACCCAGGAGTCACCTCTTCCTTCCTATCCGACAAAACCTAGGACTTTGGTTCAAGACTTAGAGTGTATACTTTACAGGTGAACCTACCTTCTAGTGTATATTCCCAGGCTACCTTTTTAGCCTCTCTATAGAGTGTTTTCCTCTGGAAGTCTAATTCTGAGCAGTAGGATATGTTTGTTTACCCTTTTACGTAGTCTTTGCTCTTACCCTTGACTATGACTCCTGTATGTGCTTATAAAATGATTTTGCCTCATCAGTCCAAGGCAGACATTAGGTCTGTGTTCCATGTGGTATCTCAGTTTTACCCTGTAACATTACCTAGATCCCATAAGAACTGTCACTGAGATATTTTGGAGGATTGGTAATAGCTTCAGTCATGCATTAAACCTGAAACTAAGAACAGATATTTACCTGATTTGAATGCAACACTGCCAGATTAGCATAGAGAGGAGCATGAGAGAGCAATATCAATACAAATGATTTTGTATTATCAAACCAGTGGGCAGGAATTAAGTAAGTAATACTGAAGTATTGATATGAACTACAATCATTGACAGTCAAATCAAAGTTGCTGTCTGCCTTCCAGTCTTGTAACTTTTTAGTTCAAAGTACAATAGCTTTCCAAAATCATGTTTTGAGAATGAAGTGAAACTTGACATTGAATTTAATAAACTGTATTTACTTTGCAGGAGCAAAATCTAGCCCATCCTCATACGTCTGCACAGCTCTGTGGCTACCACTGTGCAGGGTGACACAGAACACATTTGGTGCTTCACAGAGCACCTGATGGAGAAAGAGGTGCCAAAGCAGAAACAGACACCTTTGTCCACATCTTAAAACAGACTAGATTTAATCTTTTTTTCAGATATGTTGCTTCACGTCTGAGATTGGATCCTTTCTAATTAGTTCACCTGAATTCCATGTTTGCCTTTTCCTTGTAATTCTTGTCCCTTTATTACTGTATTAAGAGTCTCTTAATCGTCTTTGGCCTACGTGTAATGATTGTATTGACTTAGTTGTTCAGCCTGTCACCCACTGTAACCCCAAAGTCCTTTTCAGGAGAGGTACTACCTAGCCTGTCCTGGCCTGTACCATTGTATGAAGAATTTTGCAGTTTCCTTTTACCTTGCTTTGCCAGGCGTCATGTCATGTTCTCCCTTTGCTTTGGTGCCACCTGCAAATCTTCTGAGGGTGCTGCTGTGTCATCATCCAGGTTGATGATGAAGATAATGAAATAAGAGTCCTTGCACCAACCTCTAGGATACTTCGCCCACTACTAGTTACAGTCAACAACCAGTGGTGAAATGTCAATTGCTGCCTTCCGATCCTGGTGGTTCAGGACATTTCCAGCCTATCAAACTGCCTGTTCATCCAGGCTATTCTTCTCCACCTGCCAAATGAGCCTACTGTGTGAAACAATCCCGGAGACCTGGTAGAGATAGGAGTTTCGGTTCTCCTAAGTTCTGCTGTTTCAGTATATGTTTCAAAATGGGGCAAACTTCGACTTTTAAAATATTTTTTAGAACATCAGCTTGCCATTGTAGAAATATTAGTTTTTCATGAAGTTAAATATTATAATGAAGTACAATACAAAAAACTTCTCTTCCTGTTATTTTTAGATGGATAGTCTGAATGATATGAGAAAGTGTGAGGCGAGAGAACCTGCTAGTTTTTAACTAATCATTAAAGTTGAAACATTTCACTACAGTGGCATCTTCTTATGGAAAATAATTTTAGCAAAGACTGACCAGTTTAATACATGTATAATCCAACACAACTAAATGTGTGTATTTTCCTATATGAGTTAATAGTCCTAAGTTTTATATAAGGGATTGCACAATTTCATGCTTTTAAAAAATTTTTCACTGTCTTTTCAAAATGTTTTGTCAATCAGAAAATGTTGTCAGTTGAAATGATTGCTGAAGAAAAATCTACATTACTTCTCCAGCACAAGAGGAATCTAAAGAAATTAACTTGTATTGTTTAGACTGAATTTTACTAATCAGAACTGCAGTATAACATATATAGTTTGAATAATACATTCTGTTTAGATAACATTTCTAGAAGGTTTCAAGGACATTTGACAGGCTTGGCTAAACAAGAGTAAATCAAAAGGAAAAATCAACTTAATCATGATTTATATAATGGAACAACTCATTTTGGAATCTCCTAGGGATGAAATGTCTTCTACTTCTGGAAATTGATGGATACTTCTTTGTGATAGCTGGAGGAGACTAGCTTTGTCGAGTAGCTCTTGAACTCTCACCAGATCTGACATGCAACTTCAACATTGTGTCAGAGGGAAGACACAACCTACAGTCTGCCACCAAATATCCAAAAGGTTGTGTCCAGACCATCATATTTGTGTAGTATAATGAAACTGGACTTTGCAGTTGAGGATACAGCCTTTCTTGTCATGGATGGCTCTGAGCCTGGCTTGTTCATCATTCTATAACCTTTTGGGAATTGCTGGGTTTGGGTATTTGGTGCATTCCTTTTCCACTCTCCAATTACTGTTAAATTAATGATAAATAATTCTGACAAGAAAAGAATCGAAGAAAATGATTCTCCTTTTCCATTCTCTTTTGATCTGAAGTAAAAACAAAATTTTCCATGGTTTGATGATTGTGACTGAATGGATTTTCTGCAAACTTTTAAAACAAATTTTACCTGTAAGCAACCTAAGTAACCAAGGAAGAAGATACACAGCATAAATTCTTGCTGGGGACTGCAATACTGTAATAAGCTTTCAGACATAGACTTTTCTGATGAAAATTACTTTTCCAACAATTAGTCTAATGCTATGATTAGCTTTGAGGAGTTCAGTAAAATTAGAAGGCTGTGTTTCTTGTGTTTTCTTTAATGTGGTTTCTTAACACTTTGGTCTTTAACCTTTTGTTTATTACTGCTTTTAAACGTTTGTATGTATATTTATGTCTTACAGAAAAGAAAAGAGCATTTTGCTTGTTAATAATGCCAATTCAGGTGTTCATCATGTGCATTTAACGCTATTCAGAAAATGTAAAAATGCTGGCATCCTGTGAGGATAGTTTAGAAAAAAATACAGAGGTGGGAAGATTCTGTGATGTTCTCAGCTTTGAATGCTTTCCTCTGCCTTCTCCCATACTGAGCTTAAGTGCTTTCAAAGACATGCTTCTCTTTTGTGCCTTCATCCATTTCTGCATGGTCTTTAGAGACTATGAGCCAGTTGTTGAATGTAGTGCTGTCTTTCACAATTAATGATTGATCCAGCCTTCTTTTTTGTAGCTCTAAGTGGTGCTATTACATAGGCTTTAACATACTAGTTATGTAAAATTATGGTGCCAAAGCCTAAGTCAGCATATAAGAAGTTGATGGTTAATGGGAGTCTGCACAGAACACCAGTGATTATTAAAAAAGTAAATATTTTGTATGTGAAATAATTCTACATTAATATAGAAGACATCTCTTTTCCTTGCTACATTGTTTACATTGGACTTGTAGAGTTTGTATTCACTTACATATAATGCAGACTGTTGAATTTGAAATGCAATTTACAGTTATTTGCCTTACCCCACAGCATTTGTGTTTGGTAGATACAAGAAAAGGTGATATGGAAAGCTTCTGAAGAGTGAGAGCTAGCAGACTATAAAATAAAAAGCGAAGTCTATTAGGCTGAAAAAAATTATGGAAGTGATGCTAGCAAGACTGGAAAAACCTGTAGTCACTGGCAAAGGGAGAATTAAAAAAGCTACACAGTCTTTTCTATCTAATTTTCACCATTTTGAGTGTTTGAAGATTGAAAGGGTTGGTTTGAGGTGGTTAAAAAACTTTAAATGACAACAATTTTTAATTTATGTGGGTTAGTCAATTTATTAGTTGAAATTTACTGTGTAACAATAGAAATGTTGGAAAACTGGAGAGACTAAGAATGGATTTAGACATGTAATGAAACTGTTCACTAAGAGTCTTAACCACCAGACTGTATGCACTGCCCTTTAGTAGCAAGTCTTTTTAACTTCATTCTTCAGAAGGAGTAATTGCATCGTTTTTCAGGGCTGCTGCAATACTGTAGCAAAGGGCCAAAATCATTGATCATCTTAATGCAGCATAAGTGATTTCAAGCTTGTGTTTTTATGATCTGTGTTCAGCTCACTGAATATGAACCTTCCACTTTACATACTCCTGTGTGTTTATATATTAACATATCTGCATGTTGATTTAGATTTGCTAACTTTAATGTGCCTAGGTACAGTGATCACAGTTGTCCATCTTGTAGAGCTGTCTACGTTTCAATGTGTTTTGCTGCACCCAGGAAATTCTTTATTTGATAAATCAATTTTGCATGTTTCTGCTCCAGTAGAAAATGTTCCTGTGTATTTCACAGAGATAAGTTGGTGTTGAGAACAAATAGCTGCAGTCAATCACTTGTTCTGGAGTTGAAAGATTTGGGTTCCAAATCTAAGTTAATGTGACTGTCCGTTATCCGAAGAATATGTGATTGTGCAGCCAGAGCATTACTCATAGCTTTAATATTCAGTCCAAATTTAGTAATGTTTGTGGATAATTTGTTTTCAGACAATATTTGCGTTGCTTTTCCAGAAACAGGAAATTAAGTTCTAGGTCCCCTAAAAGCTTGTGTAAAGACAGTAGACTTTTTTACAATAACTTGTTTATGTTTATGCATATCTAAAACTATATAAAAAAATTAAGCAGCCTGTTGGATTTTCCATCTAAGCACAAAAGCAAATGCAATGTGAGTGTTGTAGATTCCCTCCCTGCAATATGAATACAGAAGTCTGAAATGCAGTTGCAGTGTAGTTTTACCATTATGGCTTTCTCTAATGTAGCTTTTTCTTGCTTCACATCTGATGCTCAGTGATTAAATGACAACATGCTCATTGCCGTAATCAAATTATTCAGTAAGTCCTGCTAAAATAAAAAAAAAAAAAAAAAAAAAAAGAAGTTAAAGCAGTTTTGTTATAAAAATGAATAAATGTGTAATCAAATAGATTATGGGGTAGTTTTGTGTGAATACTTTTTGTCAGTGCATGAGTGTGGAACAGAACTTGCAAAATTGCAATCTAGTACTTTGTATGTATTTATGAATAAGTGTGAATAAGAATATTCTATGCAACTTCTCAAAGAAATGCAGAGATTATATTATTTCTTTGTATAATTTGTGTCCTTATGGATAGCTAGTGAATCTGACCAGATAGTAATCTCTGGTTAAGGAAGCATTATTTGTCTTTTACAAAGGGAACTGAAGCAGAAGTTAAATAATTTTCCCAGTGTTTTATATGGATTCTGTTGTACTGATGGAATTAAGTAAATTCATTACTGTCTTTAGATGTAAAAAAATGAATTCACTTTTCAAGGCTAAATACAGAAGCATTTTTCTCTCCTTATATACTTGAACTGTATCTGTGCTGGTGAATTGATCTTTCATAGTGTAGTCTTTTTTTTTTGTTTGTTTGTTTGTTTTTTTTTTCCCCCAGCTAACTTTGTTCCATTACCTTATTTTGTTGCATATACAAAGGTATTTTGTGCCAGGTTCTTAATGTAATGTTTAAATGAAAGCACATGCAGAGCTATGTTGAGGTCAGAGAACTATTGCCATAGGATGAAAATAATCAAGGGAGAAATTAAACTGTATGGCAAAAAATCTTTATGGCATAGATATATTAGGTTGCAAAAAGTCATTTTAGGGAAATATTAGAAATCCATTCACTTGAGACTTCTATAACCAGAATTGACAAAACACTAGAAAATGGTCTGTAGAGTGAAAGTTGTGCAGTGCAGAGAGCTAGGTGAAATAGGATAATGGAGCTGTTCAATCTTGAAATTCAATGCTTTTGGGATAGTGAGACAAATCACATCTGTGGTATATACTTCAGACTTCTATGTGTTATCAACACAAATCTAAAAATTGTCCAATTTAGACACTGAATATCTAACTTGCTTTTCTTATTCTCCCTTGATAGATAGCTTGAAAGAAATACCTTGGATAATGATAGCCTACTCCATTTGCAATACATGATTGTGCAGTAAAGAAAGATTTGCGAAACGTATCCTTGAAACAGGATTGATAGACTTCATGGTTTTATTGTCCTTTTTTTGTTTGTATTTTTACTTATTACAATACTGTTAAACCGCATGTTGCAGTTCTCTTTCTTGAAGTCTGGTTTTATGTCTAAGTATGAAAACTTGTTCATTTTTGATAGCTGGAATGCCTCGACTTTAATGAACTAGAGAGCTTTGTATTCATATTTGCTTTACAAGTTCAAATTACACCATTAGATTGTTGACGTTCCCTAACAATCTTTTGTCAGCAGAATTTACTATAGTTATTTCATCTGTAGAAAAACAAAAGATCGTGGCCATTGAAGAAACGTTTACTCATGCAGCGACCTTTTAAAATTATTCAGATTATTTCTGTGGTGTTTGGGGTTTTTGAGTTGTTTTTTTTTTGTTGTTTGTTTGTTGGTTGGTTTGTGGGTTTTGTGGTTTTTTTGTTGTTTTTTTTTTTTTTCAAAAAAAAGAAATCGGGTTTGTTCAGAAACTCACAATTTTATCTCTCTTAAGAGCTACTGCAGTAGTGATCAAAAGTCATTGCTATCTGCATGAATTTGATGGGTTTGCTGCTAAATTTACACAAAGGTTTTAGGAAATAGTTGTAGAGGTTGTGAAGTTTCCTTAAGCTAAGGCTTGAGATATAAATGCTATTAAGGCACTTAAAGCCAACTTGACATGCAATCTAAATGTCATTTGTCTTTAAAAGCCTGTAAAATAAGTGTCCTGAAAGAAGCTCTGTTTAGCTGTGCTTTAGTCTTTAAGGTCACTTTAATGAAAGCCTAATTTAGAACATTTGTGTGCTGACACTATTTTAGTACAAAAGCCATGGAATTTTGCCTTAAGTTAAAACTTATAAAAAAGTACTCATTTGACTATTTGCTCTACTTATATTTTCTTTTGATCCCTACAGACTTTTCTTGTGCAGAACTTTCATTTGCTGCATTTTGTTTTATCTAGTTGAGATACAAGGTCAAATTCTGATACTATAAATCCAGAAATAATATTAAAGCCCAAGCTAATGTTTTTCTGGTGATACTTGAATAACTTGGTGAACTTGGGACATGAAAGTGCTTCTCAGCTTAAAATCAATGGGATCTCAACTGGTAGAGGTGCTGGTTAAATGATAACTGGATGGATCGTGGCCAAATTCCCAGTATGTTATGCTGAAACATGTACCTTGTATTGGAAAAGCAGATTATTTTCAGAATCAGATGTATTTTATGTGTTGGATTAGAAACTAAATCAGGGCTGAAGTCTGGATTTACATTCCTATCTGGTGATAGAAATCTCCTGCAATGCTGGGAGACTTTTTCTGCTTAAGATCACGGAAATTGCATCTGAATGTGGTCTGGGAATCAATGCTTTTGTACTGTGGCTGTGCAGTAGAGCAGGCTTGGATTTAATATTTGGAAACACTTTTCCAAACCAAGAGAGATTTTGAAGAAAACTCACTTTGGCACGTTAACATGTCTGTCTTGGAGCTTCCCAAAGAGAATGTAACCAAGAATAATCTGTTAAGTCAAGATGGTTTTCCCTCTCCCTTCTATGGTTTGATGAATTTTCACTTTTTATTAGCTAATAGAATTTAAATGAGGACTTGGCAGTTCACTGTAGAAGATCAGTAATTTACATGAACAAAAATTCCCAAGACAACCACACTTCCTGTGACAGAGTTCAGTCAAAAGTTTGCAAAGAACCTTAATACTGATAATTTTCAACATTGGAAAGGGAAAACAGTGGTTTGGTAACTGAACTGATGTTTCCTGACACTATTATATCTGTACTTTGTATGAACCAGCATGAGCTGTTGCTCCTTCTGTATTAACTTTTGTGTGCTCAAATCTCTCCTTAATATTCTGCAGTAATTTTAATTCTTTGTCTGAAATTTTGTCTGATGTGGTTCTAGGGTAACAAGAACAACAATGTCCTGAATTATGTTGAAAATCCTGTCTGAGTGTTTACTTTGGGAGTGCTTGTCAAAGGAACTATTCTCTCAAAGCAAAATATTGTAGAGGCACTGCATAATACTGTGAATTACTGCGTCAATTAGTGACTAATTGTAAAATGTAATTCGTTACGTACATTCAGGTAGAAAAGAGTATGTACAAAAATATTATTTCATTTCCTGAATGCTGCCTTGTGAGCATCATGGTTAATGGGAAATGATTTGTAAAAGGACCACGCTCCCATAGTCAGAGCAGTGGTTTACATGTAGGGGTGTGTATGTGTGTATAGAAGTAGTGGCAATTTGTAATTTCATGCTGATCTTTTCACCATCGGAGGCTCTGAATCTTACGGTTATAATGCAGAATTGATGGCTTTGAAAGTTAGACTGTCAGATATAAATGTTTCAAAGTTGCCCTTGTTTCAGTCGCTCCCAGAACATTTTTCCAGAAATCATTTGCTGCAGGAGATTTTTAAAATACAAGATTTTTCTCCTGTTAAAATGCTTGCACAGTTGCACTGGAGTTAAGATAATTACTTGGCTCTACCAAATTAGTGAATGAGAGAGATACCTTTTGGATTCCTATATAGTTTGTTGTCTTCACTAGTCGTCTTAAAGCACACTGATGAATAATGTAGTTGATATTAAACTGGAGGAGACTGAAAATTTGAGACTTATTTAATCAGTTATGTAAATCTCTGCCAGATATCAAGTACCTTTTGAGAATGAGCACCCTGTTGATAAAAAATGGAATATTTGCAGATTTGGACAAGAGAACTAATATTGCACAGCAGCATTTTGCATCTGTTCATAACTTTTGAAAGCAGCAGTTTAAATGTGCCATCTGTAATCACCAAGTGCTTAGAAAGATGATGACTAATGTTTGCTATTAGCTATTAACCTGGATCAAGACATTTAAAAGATCTTGTGAGCCAAGCTATGTGACGTTTCTTTATGTAATTCTCTACTACTGTTGACGGGAATGAGCTGTAGGTATGAATTTGCATCACCAGTCTGACCTGTTGAGTCCTCTCTTTCCTACAGCATAAATACAGTAACATACAATTTTTTCTTTGTTTTGAATGATCTGAGTCCCTGCTGGATTAATTAATGCTCATTCTTCATTTTTTGTCACTGCACCCTGAGTTTCTTGCTGGGATGCTTGTTCTCCTGATGGCATTACCCAAGGCAGTTGTGTGTTCTCTGCCTATTTGATCTCCTGTCTGCTCACCAAGTAGCAACTCTGTCTTTGAACATATTCTGCGTCTGGTGGTGTTAAATTGCTGTGGTACCTGTACAGTTGGGAAGCAGGCCAAAATAATTTCTCCATAATAGCAAATAAAGCTAATAATGTAAAAAATGTGGTCCTTAGCTGTAAGTTTCTCTAGAGGCTTAAATTTTCTTTCTCTGTAATCAAGGAAGGCCTCCTGAGTTTTCTGGTGATGGAAGTTTGTGAACATCGGTTTTACTAGATGTCAGACCTCAGCAGCTGAAAGTATGCTTAGGTCTCCAAGTCACCTTCATGATTTCAGCACTAAGCATTTAATTTTTGCAGAACAAACAAATGTAAAAAGTCAGCAACTTCCCAGTAGGGTATACAGTAGCTTACTCCAATAAACTCTTTTAATTGCCTGCATTTTAATGAAAGGACATCCTGTGATAGAGATTTTAAAAATTAACAAGCTGTTAAATGATCAGTGCAGTTACAGCAGTGGTGGGAAATTACCATTTTGGCTTAACAGAGGCAGGACACCTTTTAAATTCCACCACCTGTAAGTGGTGGAATAAGACTGTATCTTCAAAAATTTTATTATATGAAAATATTTTGGAACATGATGCATACTTGGCCTGTCTATGGCAAAATATATGTGAATCTTGTGGCCAATGTGGGTATTTTTTTCATAACTTTAATTGCTACAGGAATTCATAATAGGTTAGGGAAGAAATAAGCTGAAAGCTGAAGAAGAGCATGACAGGCAGGTTGAAATAGAAAGAATTTATTAAGAATGTCTTTAAGGAGATCACTATTTACATAGTTTCTATTATAAATCTACAAAAATCACTCACATGCAGGAAAATTTGACTTTCATGTGAAGGTTTATATCACAGAAATAGTAGGGCTTAAAAATAAATGCATAAAACTTGTTTTAAGTAGTGTTTACAGGTATTTGGCTGATGCATGATTGTGCAGTGTAGGTACAGGAGGTACCTTTTTCTCTAGATTAATGGCAATTACGTAAAACGCATTTGTGTATCTATATAGACTGCCTTGATTGAACTTTAAAGTGCAGCACAATAATACCTGCAGCATGGCAATCATTAATAGGTGCAGTGTATGTATGTAAGTAAAATTGCATTTATACACCAAGATGTAAACAAAGGGGAAAAAAATATGCTATAAAGAAATCAGGAAAATTTTAAGGTACAAGGCTTTTAAATAATTAGGAGAAGCCTAGAAAAACAGTTTTGAAAGCCAGTAAATTTGCTGGACTTTTCACTGACAGTCTGAGCAGCATAATGCAGTGCTGTGATGGCCTGTTTCTTCATTTTGTAACCCTTTTTTTGATTTAGAATTTTTTTCAGGGGACATTGGTAATTTTAATAACAGAAAAGTCTTGGAGAAAATCAACACTGTTGTAAATATCTAGTAGAGGATGGTTTGCAGTGACTGCTGATGGAATGTGCATCTGATGAGAAAGTATATATTAAAAATCTGGCATATTCCACCTGGCTATTTTTAACACACCGCAGAGAATGAGACTGATTCCCCTTTCTGCTCGCACTTTTCTCTTTGAGCACTATCTGTCATATTCCTGTTGCATGCACTGCATTTTTCAGTAGGTTGTCTCTTTTTCACCCAATGCCTCCTCTTATTACTCCATTATGAGGATTGTAACTATATGAAATTGATCTCAAAATAGAGCTACCAAGTCCTGTTAACTTTGACTAAGAGTGGCATGTAAAGCTTTTTACTTTCATGCTGTAATTTTGAATTTGAGCCCATATATGTAGTGGTGGTTTTTCATACTTTTGGTTGTTTGAGGTTGTCTGGCTGTTTGTTTTGTTTTGTTTTTCTTTTTTTTTTTTTTTTCCTTTTTTTTCTTTTTTTAGTGTGAGACTAGTTCTGACTCAGAACACTTTCTGGTGAAAAATAGTGACAAGGACAGAAATAAACTGGATTGGACTTGTCTTTGCCTTTTCATTATGGACAAGACATTTCCATTTTTCTAGTCTAACTCAGAGACCTAGTCTTTAGCTGAGGGTCAGTGTCTCAGTTTGTGCTGTGGGGTTTTTTTCACACAGTGTTTTGGCAAATCATTTATGCAATAGCTATTTAAACAAGTAATAACCATTGTTATAAATAAAAGTAATGTGGGATTTGGTTTTATTGGTTTTGAAAAACAGAAGATGTTTGCTTATGTTATGAGTAATAAGTTCAAATGCCCATTGCATAGCTTCTTGTATTTAGACAAAAACATCTGTAATAGCTTCATTCATCATCGTATGTGGAATGACAATAATATCTGTGCTTTTTCAATTCTATCTCAATATTTACAAAGCTTTGAAGCAGGTGGGTTTTTTCCAGACTAATCTTTTTAAATAAATGGTAGCAAGAGAAGAACTATTCCTTTTTAGGTAAACGTGGCTCTTTTCAGTATACTAATTAGCTGGTATCGATTAGTACAGCATACTGAAAATATGTTTCAAAATCAGAGCAAGTCTCATTTATCTATACAAACATTGCTATTTCTCTAATTTTCATCAAGATTCAGTTTCATTTGAGAAACATTGTCTGGCTTTAGCTATGATAGTCTATATCCGCAAATATTTTTAAAGCGTGTGATACAAACTCGTTAGTGTCCATGGAATGGACTCTTCTGTTGGCTTTAACAAGATTTAGTTTAGGTACAGAATATAATGAAAATACTGAAAAATATCTCATTATACCAAGATACTGAACTAGCTTGTGACCCAATTGTGTTTTGGAAATATGAAAATGCTGCTCTACCTGGAATGAAGAACCACAACAGCAGAGATGCTAATTCCAAGTCAATGACCATCTGTTTATACAAGGATACAGGGCTGTGGTTAGACAAGGGCGATGGCAGCAAACCAGCCTGTGTTAGGCAGAGTAGCCCCTTTATGGCTATTAGTATTCAGGCCATTTAGAGCTACTCTTAAAATTAGATTTTTAAAATTACATTTTCTCTTTAAATGACTAATAATACCATAATAATAAAATCTCTGCAGTGTTTAATTTGTCCTCCATTGTTTTCCATTATTCACTAGTAGAGAGTTAAAAGTATTCACTAAAAAGAGCATTTGGTAACTTCTTTGTATTGGATGAATGTTTTGCAATCAAAAAGAATTTACAGTAGCAGTGTTCTGAGTTGATTATTGACCATTGCTATTCACTGGGGAAAGCAGGCTCCATAGAAAATAACCTTTATAATGCTTGTGTTGTTATGAAATACTTTAAAAATAAACATAATCTATGAAAGTACACAGAGCATGAGAATTACTATGTGTGTCAGCAATTCTTAAAACGTCTTTGAAGGAAAAATATTATACATCCACCAGCTGAAGTAAGCACAGGGACCCATATTAGTTTAATGTGTATCAGCAATTCTGAAAGATTTACTCATTTTGGAAAATTTGACTTGAAGCCAATTGTACTGGGACGGGCAATGTTACTCCAGTCAGAATAGGGTGTTACATACTTTTATTTCCTTTTAAATCAAAATCAATTAGACACTGATGCTTTTAAGAAATCAAGATTGAAGTAATCATCCAGTGGAATTAATATGGTCAGGTTTAAGTGAAATCATTATTTTAATTTCAGATCTATCTTAGGCTGCAAATGAAGAAACTGCACATTCAAAAACATTCACAGTGAAGTCAAAGAAAGGGGGGAATGCTGTCGATAATGGGACCTCTGAGAAAAGAAGTCCAGATGGGAAGTGTCATACCTTGCACTGAATGGATTTTGACATGTATAGGGGAAGGATAATCTTTCCTTTTGTGGCATCATTTCTTCCCAGGTCAATGAAGTGCTTGTGTTCAGGGGGTGGCGATTTAAACAAACAAGAAAAACAAAATTAAAACAATCGTATCAAAGTGTGCAACCATTCCCTCTTACATCTGTAACACTTTTTGTAGAGGTAACTCCCATTTACACACAGATGCCATTGGAAGGATCGTCTTTATCTGTGTACTCCCCGTGGAAACACTTGAGGGGAGTGAGTTTCTGTGGTGCCTTCTGCGGACCCACTTTCTTTAGGCATGGTAGAGGTGCAGATTGAGATGTTTTAAAGTGACTACGGCACGTCAACATCCCTTTCATTTTGATAGAATTTTGTTTGAGCTACTTGGGCAGCACTGACATTCTTGGCTACAAAGTTCAGAATATTGAGCCTTCTGTTCTCCCAGCTCTGCACAGTTAAAACCCAAGCACCATGGCTCCTACAGAGAGGTGATTCATTTCTGGTTTCAGATACTTCCCAGTCTGGTCTTTGAGCATATACAAGAGATAGAATTCAGACTGACTTGGACCATCTTGGATCATTCTCTAGTGTGGACAGCAGAAGACATGTGTCTTCTTGCTTCCCCACCCACCCACAGTCATGCCCTGCCCATTTTTCAGATTTGGGTGATGGCAGGGAATTTTGAGGAGCTGGCTGAGACAGAGCGAGCAGTCTGGTCAGTGGCCTTAAGCTGTTAATGTGTCTGCACTTGATCACCACAGTGTGCCAGGAGTAAGGCCAGATGTGCCCTACCTTGAAGAGGCTTTGCAAGAGACACAGTGAGGAAGTGATGGGGTCTGCAATGTGGACAGCAGTAGAACTGGGTTGGCCTTGGTGGAAACCATATAGTGGGGTAGTTTGTAGGTGACTGAGGGGCCTGAGAAGATCATAACTTCCTCTATTTTTTTTTCCTAACGATTTAAGGCTTAGAAACATTCTATAATATGACAAATTATTATGATAGTCTGGAGATTCTTAGGATAACAGCAACTCTTAAAACACATTATTTTTCCGAGAGCTACATATTTGCTTACAATCAACCTGCTGATTGGAGAGACATACCTATCATCACATATTTGTGTTAGAACCTGAAAGAGAAGTATCTTTTGGCAAAGTTAAAAATAGAAAGCAAGAATAAAATTGTTATTTTCTTGGGGTGCAAAACCAGAGACTAAATCTTTCATTTCTGTATGTGTGGCAGATAAGTTAAAAATAATCGTATCTTGAACTCATGTACTCATCAGAAAGAAATGTCTTTTTAGTTGCTCGATTAGTTCTTGCTGTAAATGATAGACTTGAATCCTGTGACGTATCCTGTTATATATCTCAACAAATGCTTTTGTTACGTGTATGTTTTCACATTGTGCAGTACGTGTTACTGTTAATTGACCATTGCCTCAAAATCTGGATTGATTCTTCTTACTCTTTAATTTAAAACTATTTTAATGAGTATTTTATAAAACTTTTTTTTTTTTTTTTTAATAACTAAGTTTAACACAACGCCAGTGAAAAAAATGTAGTTATTTCATGGTAATAAAAAGGGGAACGTGGTCAAGGGGCTTAAGAAGATATGGATCTAGGGTGTCTTTCTCTATAGGAAGCAAAAACTCCTGAGGGCACCTGGTTTCTGTGAATGGATTTCAAAAGGAGAAGGTCATCAGTCCTAGTCAGACATGTTTTTGCCAACAGAGAGGTTTGTGTAGATGAAAACTCTGGGGTTGCTGATGCAGAGACAGGAGTTTAGAAAAATGGACTTGATAATTCAGGGGGGAAAGGAAGACTCCGATCAACAAAACTGGGGTTATTTCTATGTCATTACGATAAATATAAGTTGTCTTTCTCTTTTGAATTATATCTTCATATTTGTCTGAAGATGCTGCTACCAACACCATCTCATTAATGCTCAAGTTCATCTGTTGAATAAAATTCTCTTACTTAACAGCTCTGTACTAGGCAGCTTTTATTAGGGATTATCAAGTGAGGTTCAACTTTTAAGAGATTGATTGATTTATCCCTTTTCTTTTAGAAATCCTATAGTTTGATGGCAGTGTTAACTTTTCATTGTGCATGTTGTTTTCTGGTACATCTTTATTCTTAGCTCTAGGAGAATGAATGCATAAATAAAAATCCACTGTTCCTCTGCTGCTCCGCTGCCATTTAAATCCCTATTTATCTCACTCTAGGATGCCAGAGAGGAAATTTAATGTTGAGTATTGGTTCAATAAATGTCAGGGAGGGCAGGCAGTTTATATCCTCTTTTGCAATAAACATTTAGTTCTCCTGACAAAGACAGCATCAGAATATTGGGAGGAAAAGCTAGTCTAGTGGCCTCTGCTTTTTTTCAGCAGTTGAAAATGCGGAGTGGTAATGGGTGACCACGCACACAAAGCTGAATCTCCAGAAGTGGTTGATATGCTGTCAGGGATTTAAATGCTTTTCTGATAAAAGTAAGCATTTCTTGTTTAGGAAGTTGAATTACATGAGACTTGGTCTTGCAAAACATCGGTGCAGTTTTCCTCTCATCTGTAAGTATTGTGTAATTTAAACTTTTCATTAATGTAGTCTCTGTGCACATCTTATTTTTTGTATGCTTTGTTTGCATTACAATAAAAGCCTATTACATCTCTTACCCATCAGGTTAATGAATGGCATGAGACTTACTGAGCTAAACTTGCTTGTGTTATAATCCAGGGCACGTGTTAGGAAAAGGCAGAAGTATGGATTTAGAATATAACATCATGCAAATTATCTGAGCGTTGTTACCATGTTAGGTGAGTTAAGATGACAGGTTAAAGAACTTAGTATACATTTATTTGTTTTATGCGTAGTTAATATACGTCCTGTGTATTTTACAGTGAGGAAATTAAGGCATAAATGGAAATGAAGGAAATTTTTCTAATATGAATGTTTATCAGTTAGAGGTACTGAAGTTAAATCTATTGAGTATAAGGTAATTGCCTATCAAGATGGTCCTTTCCTTCTGCATTCGTCAGGACGCTTTGGCATAACTAAGCTTAATTTCCAAGGGAGCTTCACTAAGGTGATGAAGTGGTGTCATGAACAGACAAAGGTGTCTGAACGAAACTAGGTTAAGATTTAAAGTTAAATCTGTATGCCTGTAGGCCTTCCTTGATATGCTGGACAAACTTTGGTGGGATGCAGTGTTCCAGGATTGCTTATTTGGTATAAAATGCATAATGGTTTGCAAAGTTTTGCAGCATTATGTGTGTCATATATTGAAAAAGGTAAGTTCTGTGATAGTTGGAAAAATGTAGTGGTAACAGGTTTATAATGTTTTTGAGAACCAACTATTATGTCACACACACAATAAACTATATAAATAATATATAATAATGTATGCATATGCATTGCATAAATATTGTATGTACATAATTTCCTATACGTGCATATTATGTAGTTATACATTATTTTGTATTTTTGCCAATACCAGAGATACTTACCAATGACCTTTCTAATGTAATTAAAAATTCTCCTCAGTCTTCAAATCTAATATTTCTCATCTTCACATATCCCTATAACTCTGATATATTTAAGGTTCCATTTCTTTCTGAACTTTTCTTATGGCATTTCCGCTTTTGCTGTAAGTTTATGTTTAAAAACAGGAGGAAAAAAAATTTCAAAATGAAACCTGCAATTTGAATAAAGAATAGAATTAGAAATACACTTTAGAGACAGACTTTTATTCCTCAGTGTGGAGAGGCCTTTATGCTAAAGCTCTTCTGTTTTAAGGCATTTCAGCTACTTGTTAATCAACCTAAAACCAACTTAACCTAGTAAGAATTTCAGTCCTTTTGTCCTTGATGAAATGCACAAGCATAAGCAGATAGCTAACATGACTAAAACCATTGACAAAACATAACTTTCTGCCTAGAAGAAGAAAAGCAGAGAAAATTTACAAAACTTGTCCCTTTAAACTTCTCCCAGGTGCTTATACTTCAGGCTGGATGAAATCCCGGACCATCACTTTATTTTTTTTGACCTTGGCAAATAACAAAGCACTGGAGAGCTGAGGACTGGGGTATATAGGGCTGGTGTGTCTCAACCAGCTTGTGCCTGTATTTAAAAAGAGGAAAAAAATATTGAGACCAAGTGACTAGATGGATAGCACATCAGCAGGAAGGGATGTGATGCTCATACTGTGTCACAAGCTGAAATGTGCAATTGCAAGAGCAGCAGGTGTTAGGCTGGGAATTATGGACAGCAGTATCGCTTGCAAGACTTGGTGAGCAGCTCGTCTGTGCTACTCAGCAGCAGTGATGCCTCAGCTGGAGCACTGCAGTACCCCACTGCTTGGACACGGCCTCGAGGGGAGTAGCAAGAGCAGGCACCTCCAGAGCACACCAGCCTCGAAGGAAAGATTCAGTAGGATTTATCAGCTTTGACACAGGAAATCTGGAGGAGTAGGAGGACCATGATACAGCATCTGAGCATGTGAATGCATCTTGCAAAGAAAAGATGCTAGAAAAAAGGGAGAGGAATGGTGTGACCATGCATTGACACAAAGCCAAGTCCATGACACTGGCTGGAACATCCCTCTTGGGCTGTATTAAGCCGGATCTGATGATGAGTGCCTGGGAGACTTAAACTGCTTTCCGGACTTGGATTTAGCTGAGGCAGGAATAGCACATCAAATTGTCCTGAACAGATGCGGAATTTCAAAACACAGGGAAGCAGACTGTGGCTACTGAGCGCCCTGGGCTGCCACTTGGTCAGCATCAGGCCTGTGCCTGCAGACTGCAGTCTCTGTCTTCTGTATCTGCAGTGCTCTGTATTCATCAGCTGTTCTTGGATCCACCCACAAGCTTTCACCCAACAGCGGCCATATCCTAGAAGTAACGATCCTGTTAAATAACTATCGTGTGAGCATGTCATTCAGGCTGTCAAGAACACAGAGGCCAAGCCTGATCATTTCTTCTCCCCTTTCTCTTTCCCAATTAAAGAGCTTCTTATGTCTTTCTGATAGTTTAATCATTGAGAACTGTGGCTGTGAATCTTGACAATATGCAGATCAGGGATGCCATCTGTTGATCAGTGCTGTGAACTCCCCAGTCTCAGTGCTGAGTGATAAGCTGGTGCTAGGTGTGCTTGCTTTATTTCCCTTGAACATGTGAGTAGTTAATAGAGGGAATCTGATTCAGAGACTTGGAATGAGGTGTCCTCTCTTCACCCTCACAATGAGTTTATTTCCAGCAGCAGAAGGACAGTTTTCTTACAGACATTGACTACAGGACAACTGGGTGATCAGGCTCAGTCAGCATGGGTTTATGAAAGGCAGGTCCTGCCTGACTAACCTGGTCTCTTTCTGTGACAAGATGATGCACTTGGTAGACAAGGGAAAGGCTCTGGTTGTTGTCTTCCTGGACTTTAGTAAAGCCTTTGACACTGTTTCCCACTGCATTTTCCTGGAGAACCTGGCTGCTCATGACTTGGATGGACATAGTCTTTGCTGGGTAAAAAACTGTCTGGATGGCCAGGCCCAAAGAGCAGTGGTGAATGGAGTTCAATCCAGCTGGTGGCCGATCACAAGCGGTGTTCCCCAGGGCTCAGCCTTGGGGACAGTTCTTTTTAATATCTTTATCAATGATCTGGAGGAGGGGATTGAGTGCACCCTAGTAAATTTGAGACCAAGTTGGTGGTAGTGTTGATCTGCAGAAGGATCTGGACAGGCTGGATCAATGGGCCAAGGCAAGTTGTATGAGGTTCAACAAGGCCAAGTGCCAGGTCCTGCACTTGAGCCACAACAACCCCCAGCAGTGCTACAGGCTTGGGGATAAGTGGCTGAAAAGCTGCCAGGCAGAAAAGGACCTGGGGGTGCTGGTAGACAGCCAGCTGAACATGAGCCAGCAGTGAGCCCAGGTGGCCAAGAAGGCCAACAGCATCCTGGCTTGTATCAGAAATAGTGTGGCCAGCAGGAGTAGGGAAGTGATTGTGCCCCTGTGCTCAGCACTGGTGAGGCTGCACCTCAAATACTGTGTGCAGTTCTGGGCCCCTCACTACAAGAAGGACAGTGAGGTGCTGGAATGTGTCCAGAGAAGGGCAGCACAGCTGGTGAAGGGTCCAGAGCACAAGTCTCATGAGGAGCAGCTAAGGGAGCTGGGGATGTTTAGCCTGGAGAAAAGGAGGCTGAAGGGAGACCTTATCGCTCTCTACAGCTATCTGAGAGGACGTTGTGAGGTGGGTGTTGGACTCTTCTCCTGAGAAACGAGTGATAGGACAAGAGGAAATGTCTGCAAGTTGAGCCACGAGAGGTTTAGGTTGGACATCAGCAAAAATTTCTTCACTGAAAGGGTTGTCAGACATTGGAACAGGCTGCCCAGGGAAGTGGTGGATTCACAATACCTGGAGGTATTTGAAAGATGTGCAAGTGTGGTGCTTAGTGACGTGGTTTAGTGGCAGACTTGGCAGTGCTGGGTTAACGGTTGGACTTGATGATATTAAAGGTCTTTTACAACCCAAACAATTCTATGATTCTATGATTTTACCATAGTCTGAAGAAAAATACACATGTGAAATTTTAAACTCCTGTAACTAATTCAGCTGAAGGTGCTCCCTCTGACTGTCCAGACAGGACCCTGCTGGAGCACACCAGGCTGTCTGTCCCTCTTCTGCCCAGCCCAGCACATGGGTATCCTTGCAAAGGGAATTAGACACCTTAAAAATTTAACATCTGCTATTCTGAGTCAGAGCAGTGGCCCACCTAGGCTTCTGTGTAAAAGCAGCCAGTAATAGATGCTTAACAGCAAAGGCAGTGGTCATGTGAAGAGGTGCTCTCTCACCACCTGATGTTTTGCAGTTTCAGTACTCCTGGAGCCAGAAACTGCGCAAAAGGTAGAGGTAACCGTTGTGAATGTGTATTCTCCTTTCTTGAATGCAGATCCTCTTTTCATTTCTACTCATTCTTTGGAGGAGAGTTACATACTTTGATGTGCTTTGTGTGGAGAAGTGCTTTTTGTAAAACAACAATCTGATAATATCATTTTGCTCTGTCTAGTTCTTGAATTGTAAATAATTATTTCCTATACACCTTTTCCAGGCTATTTAAAATTTTAGGGCTGCTATTCTACATCCCCTTGGTCATATCTTTTTCCAGCTGAAAAGCTGTAATCTATTTATTCTCACGTGGAAGAGTCATTTGACTGACATGGCCAACTTGTTTCAACTTTCTTCACTGGAAAGCCATTGTACTGAAGCCATTTTAGGTCACTAAGGAACTAAGAAAGAATCATGTTTTATTTGAAATTACTTAAAATATTGTACTGTACTACCAAAAGGGTTGCAAAAATGGTATAAAATCCTGAAATGCTTCTTTCCTTCTGCCTCACCCCCCAAAAAAAAACCCAAAGAAAGACCCATATATAGTAATTCAAAAGGAAGCCTTATGTATAGTGTATCACTGTGAGAATACCTGTTCCATCATGTGTGTTCCTTCTGTGACAGATCCATGTAACAGTATTGACATTTAGCAGATGATGTTGATGCAGATTAAAGCAGACTAGAACACCCCAATTTCGTAACAAATTGTTCATGGCTGAAGCAGAGTTAATGTCTTCAATAATCTGTCAGAATACGATGACTAAAATATCAATTATCTTAACATCACATCATATATAATTGATGTTTTAGTGGTCCTGTTCTGTTCCAATCCCGGCCTCAGAGCAGGGTTGACTTCGAAGACAGCTGTGAACTTGAAACCTGGATAAGCTTTCTTGTGGCACCGGCACACTGTTACATTGACTGCCCTTTATTTTGGGTTATATTTGCTACTTTTTCTGATTTTGATGTTTCAAAAAGAAGGGCTGTATTTCTTGCTTGAATAATAACATTTTTACCATCCATGTTTTAAGTGCATTTGTATACATCAATGCCCAAAAGGCTACTTTAGGTTTAATTCTTAACTTTTTTTTAAAAACTTTGATATGTATTTCTAATTTTAATACTTAGGCTCTTCACCAACATTAATTCAAATCTTGAGAGCAGCAACACAGTTGTCATATGTCTGAGCTTAAAGAGGCTGTGGGGATTTATTGTGTGATTCTTCTCAACAAAGACCTTTCAGGTAGATTAATTTCTCCTCTGCCTTTACTGTCTACACTGGGGAAGATTTTTGTTCGAATTTAAAAACTATTAACCCCATTGCTCCTGTTTTCTGCATTATCTTCTGATGTTAAAATGAAGAAAAGGAAAGCCAGATATACTGTTTTACCTGAGCTAAAGAGCGAAAGGCTTTTACTCTCCCTTTCTGTTACAATGGACTCTTACTAGGTCTGTCTCAAAGTCTCTGCTGTGCTCTTATAGGTAATCATGACTGCAGAAGTTGGTTCCTTGTGTCTACAGCAGAGTTTCTTTTGAAGCTTTCAGAGGTACAAAACTGCTGTGTACACTAGCATGCATTTTTTTATTTGGTGCGTCCTCTTTTATGACCACGTTGACAATTTGTTTCTCTTGTGCATGCATGAGGCTGGTGAGATACCTTGTCAAATAGTTTCCTATCTGGGCTGAGATCTGAGAAGAAGGAATTTAGTTTATTAACTAGCACCTTTTTGTTTTTTTTAGAAGCTGGATTTTCACAGCATCCCACATGAGAAAAGGTCGTTAGACCTGCATTTACTACAGTAAACACAGGGTCCAAAGTGCAGATTCTGCTGATGAAAGATGGGGGATTTATTCTGTAAGGAATGAGTTGTCTTTTGCTACTGTTTTTCAGTTAAAATAAATGCGGTTCTGTTGCAGTGTAGAATATGACCAACTTAATAAAATTTAAATTATTTATTGGATAAACACTAAATTGAACATGGTTTCTGATTAATAATTTTTATGATCTGGTCTCACATAGATTATAAGTGTCTTGTAAAATAGGATTTCTATGCAGAATGGCTGTTACTTATGTTCCTTTGGGAGCTGAAATTCTATTGATATTAAATGAACATGGTTAATAATGGCTTATAAAGATGCTAGAACCCTGGCATCAAAAGGACCAGCTGTATTTGAAACATACTAAATGCTACTTATGAGCTTATATAACCTACTTTTCCTCCCCCCCCCACCATTTTGATAAATTGTCTTGGCTGTTAGTTAGATTATGTGAAAATCTGGACAAGGGAGTTTCTTGAATTGGCTAACTTAAAAAATACTTATTTTCTAAAAAATTAAAGTTAGTTTATGGAACAAAATTCACCTGCAAAACAACAGATGCAAATGATGAAGCATTAGAGATTTTAGTGGGTTTTTTATATGTACTGGGATAGTGAATCTCTCCCTAAGATATGTCCAGACTGATGAGACAGATGTTACAGCTATTTTGCCCTGAACATTAATACCAGAAAGATTATTTCCCTCTCAGCATATAATAAATAAAGAGTAAATTTCATGAAAGTGGACTTAAGGTGATGTAAAAGTGGGACTCAATAAGCATCTTAAAGTTTAGCTGTTTATCTAGATCTCTTTGTTGTTTGTTGTTTTTTTTTTTTTTTTTTTTTTTTTTTTTTTTTTTTTTCTTTCTTGGAGGAATACCAGTATTTTCCTTTGACTAAAATAGAGCATTAGTGTCCATCATTCTGGCACTGTTCCACTTTTAGCCTTATACCTAAACCTAGCTCTTTACCCAAAAAAAGGTATATTGCTTTTCCAAAGGCAGTTCCATTCTGCCTCTTACAGATTACATCTTGTCTTTTATCAATTGGCTTTTACTTCCCTAATTTGTACTATGAATGGTAGCATGCCAGCATATTTCTGATACTGCCAGTGATAGTCGGTTGTTTAGTATTTAAGTCTGTATAACACAAAATAGACAAAGTTTATAGAATTTTATTATGGAACATTTATACAGAATATTCAGCTAAGCGCAATGCCAGGTGCTTGAAGGTATTATTTTTAATGGCATGGAGGTAAGATACAGCCTGCTACCGTTACAGTGCTGAAGTATAAGTACGCTTCAGTTCATTTTATGTGACATCATTCCCCAGATAGTTGTGTTTCTGTAAATGCAGGATATACTTTTTGTTAATAAAACTGGAGACAATCATAATAACTAACAACGTGTCGACACGTGGCTGATGATGTATGCTTTGGATCGCTCAAACTTTTTGAAAAAACAAAGGTGAATAGAAATGTTCCGTACTTTTTTTTTTTACTTATTTTTAAATTGAAACAGTTTGTTTTAAAATGAATCAGTATCCCTGAATTCTTTGCAGTCCAGCACATTAGAGAAAACCAAACAGAACATAAACATGTCTAATGTAATTAATTTACTTTGTCAGATACAAGAGCAAGATACAAGGTAAACTAACAGTAGTTCACAGAATGGCATTTATTTCTTCACAGTGTGACTTTTAAAAGTCACTATTCTTTTAAATTCAGTTGAAATCAACAAATCAAATTTACTTTTTCATTATTATTTTTGCATTAGGCTGTGAGAATTCATGGCTTGTTTGTTCTCTTGGTCCCCTCAATTCCTGTCTCTGAATTACATTAGAGCTGTTCAGATTGTATAATGGTCCAGGCAGACACAGTTGTCTTTGTATGCCACATACAATGTATGTTCTGTATTTCTCCTTATTCTTCCTGTAATTGCCAGGAAAATTTCCATGAAATGGGATTTTATTTTATAAGAATTCACCCACTTGTGCTACTAACTCCCATTATAGTGAGAGCATAAATGAACTTTGTTGAGAGAATAAGTAGCAGGAGGTGATGAAATCTCATGAAAAAAGCATTCCATTTAAACTGAACCTAAATATATGTCTGACAGATTTGTAAATTGCACAGGTGAAATACTGTACCCTTACATCTAAAAAATTTTGAGTTTCCTTCAGGAGTCTTCACAACAAGGAGGTTTTGTTCCCTTTTATAAAGGAGGAAACAAAGTGTTCAGAAAACAGTTATTGCAATATTAGAAAGAAACCATTAATTCTTATCTTTATTTGTCCAGTATGTAATTTCCACAGGCAATAATTTTATTAAAATTAATACGAGCTCCAAGAGAGCATATTTCTTCCTCACCTTACTTTTAAGGTGGCAAGTCACCATTCTATTGTGACTCTGTTTGATAAAAAATGGAAAAAAGGAAATTTGCTGGCTAATAAACATGCGAAAATGTGTGTGGACTTTTTATATCCCTCTTTGATTTGCATCTTTCTCTTTTAGCACTGTCCATAAAAACCTGTAAATTCTGTCACGTTTATTCTCCTGTACTGGGCTACCACTGTGAGGATATTCTTTTGCCAACATAACACTGACAGTTTGGGCTGATTGATAGATATCCTTTTGGTTCACTTGAAGCCACATTTCCACATAAAGACTCTGAAATCAGTGGATAAGAACCATTTATACAGAGTCTCAGAATGCCTTTACATACTTTTTTAGAAAACATTGTTGCCAGGACTCAAGAGAAAAATGACATTTATATTATATTTGCAGGTGCTTAGTCTTTGGGTTTAGTGCAGAGTTTTAAAAGTGACTTAAACAGTGATAGGGGATGTGTTGCTCTTGTTCACTTACATAAAAACTTGCAGCTTGTTGGAAATCAACGATGAGAATGTTTTACTGAGCCAGTGCATTGCTGTCTAGTATTGTCTCTATTTTTTACATGTAGTATTGTATTCTAGTTTTCCCTTCCCAGTTTTACCTTCGTAAATCTTACTTTTAAGAGTCCAAAAGTGTTTGGAATTTTCTCCAGAAAGCTATAAAGCAGTAGACAGCAACAAATGCTGGGGTCAGAGATTTTACTCTTTGATGTGTTGGCTGTCTTATAATTCAGGTTGACTATTACAACTAATTACAGTGCTCCAATTAAGATCACTTAGTTCTATGGTTATCTCATTGCTCTAATCTGCTAACATCCACTGTGTTGCTCGTTGAAGGCTGCCAGCTGCCTTGCTGAGAACTAACTTCACATTGCTCAGAGTGACTAAGTTGTTGTCCTGGGGTGACAGTTTGCAAAAATCACAGTTACTTAAACAGTACAGGGAAGGCATTATTTATACTGTTAAAACAGAAGATTTTGCACAGTGGAAGAGGCTTAGAAAGAAGCAGCATATCATGTATTACTGCTGAAGAATTCTATATTCTCTGCTTAAAGTATCTGTCCATTAAAATAATTCTGTGCACCCCCCTTGCCACAGGGTCTAAGTTCCTCACAACTTTTTATGTCTTTAACTTCATTGCCTAACAGAGATTCTTGCTTCTTCAACAAGGAAGTAGGGGACAGAACAGCAAATGACAGGCGAAATGAATAACGTAGAGCACATCTGTAGTTTATGGATTTAGGTTGCCTTTTCAATCCCAGACCAGCATTTCTTCACAGCACAAAGAGGCTTGTGGTCACTATAAACAGGGTTTTCACAGGACTGCCATATGCTGTGGAGTTCTTCCTGCACTGAAGTGCTCAGCATCTTCAGAACTGAGTACATTTATAAAATCATTAATACATTCAGAGACTCTTATCATGCTACTTATATTCCATCTGAGAAGTGGTAGAGAGAAAAATTGCTATTTCTATTTTTAGAGTACTTTCAGAGAGCTTACACTAGAAAGGTCACCTCTGTATTCCTGTAGTGTCTTGTGCCAGGGAACAGGTTCTCTAGGCACTACCATGAAAACAAATAGTATTTCCTAATTATACCAGAAACCAAGGATTGTTGGAGGTGGAGTATGAGTCATGAGTGTCCAAACTAACGTAGATGTTATTTAACATTTACTTTGCAAAAGCACTTAGAAATATTTATAAGATTGGGCTCTTCACTAGACTAGACACTTTGCAGAGTTTGAGTGAGTGATTGTCCTATTTCAATTTAATAAACTCAATGAAAATAAAATAACCAAAACATTCTATGCCCTCTGCACAATATAGGGCCATTATATTTCCATTTATCAAGGACATATTTGGAGCCTATTTGGAGCCATTTTCTTTCCTGAATGTGTTTTAACAGTATTAGGGTATTTTTCAGTAGTTGCTGTGATGATATATGTGGTGCAGCTGATCTGTTTGATGCTGTGCTAGCAGGGGCATCAGCCAGGCAGCTTTTTAATAATCTCTCTTCTCATCTGTAGCTGAAATACTAGCAGATAGTGTTGAAGAATGATTCCCATCCTAGCAGGAACTAGCTGCTTGTAGTTGTGTTGGAAGGGACCTTAAAGACCATCTAGTTCCAACCCCCCTGCCATGGGCAGGGACACCTCCCACTAGACCAGGTTACTCAAAGCCCCATCCAACCTGGCCTTGAACACTGCCAGAGAGGGAGCAGACACAGCTCCTCTGGGCAACCTGTTCCAGTGCCTCGTCACCCTCCTCTTCTTCAATTTACTCTTAAAACTGCTAGATCCCTGCAGTGCCATTTTCTTCTCTCTGTGTTTTTTTTTTAGTTTGCTAGGCTTATGCTTTTTGTTTGTGTTTGTAACATGATGGTGTTCAATCTGGACTCATGTCTCACTATCCTGAAATTACTCTGCATTGTTTAATCATAAAAGAATCTCAAATTAGTATAGGGGTGGGTGAGGAAGGAATTGGTAGGTGGTGGTGTCAATTTTTATTCTCCACGGGTGCAATTCACACCATTTTGTTGCATGATGCTTTTCCTGACAGTGTGGATTTCTCAGCATCTCAATTTCAAATGCTATTGTTTAGAGTCAAGTGTAAAAGTATCATCTTTCTCAGACACACGTTTTTTTCCTTGCCTCACTCTCTTTGCAGTCCAGAAAGGTGTGTGTAACTAGAAACATTCCAGACTTCATGTATGCGTATAGGTGATGTGCAGATAAAATAATCCACTTTCAAAAAAAATATTTTTTTTTCCTGATTGGAGAAATCAGAACTGTCTCACTGTGAGTTAAATCTATTGTTAGGGTGAGCTCCGGAGTTGATCTGTCATTTTTCTTTGGTGACCTGATGTTTCTTACAGTGATGAGCGAGAAATGAAACCTCTTCCAACAGGAGAGGAAATGCTTGTTTATCAGCAGCTTTATCACTATTGATAATGCGGTGCTGTAAACTCTCCGGATTGAAAAAGAATATATATTCTTTGTTTTTGTAATTTGTTCTGTTTCTGTGGGACTCAGTAGTTATCGCATTTGTGATCAACGTAACTCACACCCTCACTGTGTAGTTAAGTTAAATTATATCCATTTGGATGAGAGCAGCAGCACAACAAAATGACTTTCGCCCTTCTAAGAGTGACTGCCTTTTACTCAAAATGTTATCTAGTTTGGGCTGTGACCTGTACGAATATTTGGCTAGAGTAAAAGTCATCTTTTGAAAAAGTGATATGAAGCAAATTCTGGTACTTAAAGACTTTTCCTTACAAAAGGCTTTTGCTTTGTGTCCCCTCATGAGGAGTGGCTTCTGGCTACTCAGAACTCACATAAAGTGCTTTTCATAGGGTCTGGAGGAAACTAGACAACCTCAGTGTCTCTTTGTTCTTATCACATATAGGACCTTACAGAACTGCATGAATCTTTTGCTTGGGACAAAAACCTCTTGGTATGTGTATATGTGTGACTTGGGGGAGAGGGGGTTCTCTGATCTGTATTCATGTGTCTGTATTTGTGCATGCCTGCTAAGACAAGTAGTTCATCCCACACTGTGTGCAAGATAATGTACTTGGCACTTACACAGAGGTTTTCAACGAAACATCTCAAAGCTTTGAATCTCAAAGCATTAAAAAACTTTCAAGAGCAACCTGCTGGGAATTAGCAGCACTGTGTGCAACACTAAAGATGGAGGACAATATTCTGATGTCAACTTTTTCACCAAGCTGTGTCATTAAATTAAAGCTGAAACTCTTTCTCAGGGTCTTTTTTTTGAAGATTGTTGTGTGGGAAAAATAATCAAACAAGTTGTTTTAACATTTTCTGACTAAAGCATCTTTTTAAAAATTAGTTGTTCATTTTTTAGAAAAAGAATACATTTACAAAGCTTAAGAAATGAGGAAAAAAGGTTGAAATTAAATTTTTGTGTCAGGAAAATAACTTAATCAAGGCTCTAGGTCATCTCTCTACAATGATATATGCTATCATCAAGGGAGGTAATTAAGGTGATGAGGGTTTAGGAATACAATGTAGTCCCAATAAAAGCTTTGCCTCCAGTGCCTATAACTTTATTTTTTGATCTTCCAGCAGCCCTCTCATAAGTAAATTATTATTCATTTATTTGTCTGTATACATTTGGGAAATAGCCAGTTCCTTGCAATTTCAAAGTAATGCCTGGAACATATATTTTGTAAACAGATTGTGTATATATAAAATGTATGTAACTACACAATTGTTTTGTAGTAAAAAAAAAAAAAATACTTTGTCCTTTTTTTATCTAGTGGTTAAGCAGAACTAAAAGAAAACTACGAATTTAAGTCTATGCAGTTTTATGCATGTAATGCAGAGTAAAAAGCCCACATAACACACCCTCTTAAAAAATTACTCAGTGAATAATGCCGCATCCCTTCATTAATTTTATATTTGCTGCAGTAAAGTAGTAAAGCATGCAGATGCATTGCTCAACTATGTGAAGGATAATATTAGATAAATACAACTTTTTGAACTTTTGGTGGAAAATATGGGTAGTAAAATTTTGCTGGTGGTTATATATCAGTAGGAATCATTGCTTGCAAGAATTTGGTAAGGATCTTGACAACCAATAGAGAGCCTCCAGCAGTAAAAGCAGCAATTTTTGAGCCAGCACATCTCTTTCTGCTGGTGCCCTGCATGACCTGTATAGGACAAATTATCCTTTTTAAGTATACCTGATGTTTGTAAGCGTAGGAGAGCATCTTAAGACCCAATAGAGTGTAAAGAATCTTTGCCTTTCTCTTTTATTCTATCCTTATACTTTCTCTTCTACTTGCTTTCTCTTCCTTTTGACAGCTATTGTCTTGGCTATCATATCTTTGAGCAAAGAAATCTGAAATATATTCAGAACTTCCTAAATGCTACTAGTCATTGTTTTTATGTGATGCAGATACTTTTAGTCCACATAGACATGAAATGTAGCTCTGCCTGTTCTGAGATCAGTAAAGCCTGAGCAGGAAAGGAAAACTTCCAGTGTTGCTAGCATTTGAGTTTCCTCTGTTGTAGGAATGATGTTAGGAATCCATCTCCTGAAGAAAAAGACAATATCAAAGTAAGTAATTTTTGTAATATACATTGAAAAGTCATAGCTTCAGCTTTGGTCATGAAGTTTTATAAATTTTGTGGAGTTTCACATTTCTGGTGCAATAAATGTGCTAAATATTAATTTTAAGTCTATATATATTAATAGATACCACAAAAACCTTCTCTCTGTCACTGACAAACAGGGCTTTTTGCTTATTGGTAGACAAAATGTGATGTTTTCTCTTTAGAGGGTCTACGTTTTAAGAGTTTTTTTTTTTAATTTCTCACATGCTTGAGGCAGAATGTGTAGTAACTCTTGGGAAGGAAAATGTTTCACAGCAGTTTAAAGCCTCATTTGAAGTAACATGAAGAGGTCTGGTCATTTTTGTAGCTTGTGCATTCTTGAAGTCCTGAGATTACAAACAATGTGGTATAGGATAGTGAAATTTGATCCCTGGAGATTATATAAGCGTGAGCACGAGTGGAATATAAAGTGAAACTGTCAAAGAGCCAATATTTACTTGCTATTACTTATTAGCAGTTATTCTAGGGTTCTTGAATGAAACCCAACAGGTGAGATATCTTATGTGGAGTTTAAAAATTGTGCGTTATATTATACTTTCATTGAGGAATTGTATGGGAGTCAAAATCTGTAGCAGTATTAAGGAGGAAGTTCTGATAAGCTTTTCTCCAAAAGAAGCATTGACTTTTACTACAGAGGCAAAAGTAGTGAAACCTATTCTTTCCTTTCTCCAGGGTCGTTGATGATATAATATTACAGTTTTCAGTCATAAATGTGGGTCAAAAATTGTATATTTTTATCTTGCAGTTTGTTTTTTCTGCTTGAAGTACTTAGAGCCTAATGAGGTATCAACACTGGAAGCTTAAATCTGGCAAGAGATGCTAGATAAACAAACACATAAACAACAAGGAGAAGATGAAAAAGAGGATATTAAAAATAGCTAATTTTTGGCTTAACTCTTTTGAATCCTTTAGTGCAATCTTTTTTATAAGGAAAAGAAAATTAACAGTAATTTGTGCCAAGGTGAATGACTAGAATACCAGTGCAAAAAGAACAAGGATATAGGGATGAAATCCTGACCCAGTTCAATTTTTTTATGGAGGATTTACTGTCCCTCTTTATCCTTTTATGGCCTAGCCAGGTCTTGACACCTAGTTCTTATGTCTTCAGTTATTACATTTTTAGCCTCTTGAACAAGAATCGATATGGTTATGCAGTTCATGTGAAGTCCAAAAGTTTTGCTATTAGAAGATTTCTATCAGTTATCACTCCCCCAAAGTTTCAAGGGTTGAATGCTATATATGAAACTTAATAGAAGGGGTTTTTTAAATGCACTTCTCACAGTATCTAATGAAACTGTATATTAAGCCTTGAAATACCCACACTCTTGCAATGTCACATCTGACTCAATAAGCTTCCTGATCTCCTCCTAGTGAGACTCTGTGCTTTGGTGGAGTGATATAAGATATGGCCAAACCCAGTGGTGAAAGAGTTTACAGCATAGGCAGCATATTGAATAAAGTTGTTGAGCTCAGTAACACAGGCATCAATTAAAAGCACATTCAGAGACAAGACTGTGTGCTGTCTGATACACTCAGGAAAGTTACTACTTAGAAGTATTTTGATCAGTGCCCTAAAAAAATAACACTTCTACCAGAGGTTCTCAGCTTTGGCAGAACACACATAACTTGTAGTTCTGGGGCTAAAAGGTTGTGCCAAAAATCCCTTAAATTTACTGACAGAATTTCAACAAAAACCTCTTGGGCGTTACCAGAAGCTGCTCCACTGCACTACAGTGAAGAAATATAAAACATATTTATAATGATGTCTCCTCTCTTTCCTAATGCAGTTAGTACTTTAATATTATGCTGTGGCTAAGCTCAGCACAAACAGAGATGGGAAAGGAATAGAAGGGATTTATCTCACTTTCCAAAGGCCTGTTGTAAGCTGCTTGGTGGGCTTCTATAGTGATTTTAATTTATACATTAGTTGTAGCTAAGTCAGAGACAGAACTATACTGAAGCACTACCTTCAGCCGTTTTCCAGTCTAGCCCTCTGCATACAACACAAGCGTTATCAGTCGTTCCAGAATAAAATAGTATTGCAGAGAAAAGTAAATGTTTTGACATTTTCTAAATGCACTGTTTTGACTTCTCTCTCATTTCAAAAGAACATTTTGTTGAAAGGAGAAAAGAAGCTACATCTTAGGACACCAATAAAAAGTTTTGGTTTTAATTACTTTTGTCATTTGACCTAAAATTGAATTTGTCGTTATTTTTAAAAGGTATTTGTCAGAAAATCTGTTCTTAAGACTGCTTCAACTAAGTTGAAACTGTTTCATGCATTTTTTAAACTTGTCTGCCAAACCAAAAAGAAAAGCCATTAGTAATTGAGCTCTAACCGAAAGTATTTAAACACAGGAAATTATAACAGCAGCATATAACTTCCCTTGCAATTAGGTATATAAGGCATTATATAAGGCATATATGTTCGTGAATAAAAAGCAGGTTTTACATCAATCACAAAAAGTGTGGGTTTTATGAAAGGACAAAGTATTTTAATGTGGCTCATAAGGAAAATATATTACGTTCCTAATCATATATAACACAACCCCCCTCTGTCTTCCTTAGCAAAATCTTTTCTGAAAAGGAAGATGATATTTAACTTGCATGAAGGAAAAATTCTACTGCTGAATTATACTAGGAATAAATTGGGTAGCTTTTCTGTCTCACAGTTACTCTTGAAATAGAAGAGAGTTTTGGGAAAAAAAAAAAAACAACTCCTGAATTTTCGTATGAGGGATTTATTACTCATTAAAATTTCCCATATAGCAGTGTCCTGGAGTGGAATTGTAAATATATGCAACTGTTGTATTAACCTGTATGATTTTTATTTTATGGACATACTACATGAAAAAAAGGATTGTATTAAAGATACTAACTGTCATGGTCAAAGTTGCTCTCTTTCTGAAAGTTGTAGCATACAGGGTATGAAATCCTCAAATATCTACTTTCTTGCTGGCAGAAAGAGGTACTGCAAGCAAGCTGTTAATGGTATGAGAGAAATTGCACTGTCATATAGTGTCTTTAATCCAGTTTTGCAAGAGGATATCTTCTTTTGAGGCTTATATGGCATTGTGTTACCAGATAGACTTTAAATGTTAATTACACCATTATCTATGTATATGGCTCACTTTTATTTGTTGTGTAATAAGGTTTAAAAAATAACACTGTTATCCAAATAGACCTTTGGAAGCATCTATTTTGAAATCCTTTTGCCTTTGCAGAGATGGTCAAGGAAAGGAGGGAAACTGCAGAAAGATTATAATGTGGAAGGGAAGGACATGTTGACCTTGAAGGACAAAAAAAAGAAATAGTTTCACAGTTCCCTTCATATTACTTCTTGTGTTGCCCCTTTTAGTGGAATTATAATGTTGGAGCCTTTTTTTTACAACACTAAAATCTTTGTTCCTTAGTTTGGATCGATATATATTTTGCTTTATTTACAATAATATTATTTATGTCTTTTCCTCTAGACTGTTGTGGTTTTTATAGCTGTTTAATTTTACATTCTTAAGTGGATGTATTTTAAGCCAGGAAGTATAGAGCCTTTGAATTATACAATATGGCGCTTTTGAATTCAAGTCAGTAGTTAATAAGCAGTTTATGTTTTAATATGCTTATAATTCATGTTTTCAGATTATAACTATTTTTTCATTTTCTACTGTACTAACACATATATATGTAAAATCAGAAATTTCAATCAAAATGTGAACTCTAGTTCAGAAAAGTACCTAACCACGGATTTATCTGAAAATAAAACAGAGGGACATTTTCAGAAAGAGGACTGAGAGATAATCATGATTAATCAAGAGCTTTGCTGGATCAAGGGCATGGCTGGCAGTTCCGGTGTGGTTCAAGCAGGCAGGAATGCATTTCTTCCGTATGCTTTATAGTGCAGACAGTTGCAAGAAATGAGTTACACTGGGATTTCTGTTATATGACTCCTACCACAGTTGTTTCTTGGTGGTGTGATTCACACCTGTGAAAACATTGTGTGATGAAAAGCTGTCCACTTTGTGAGATCACAAAGTGGACAGCTTTTCTGTGAGGGTTTTTTGTGGGTTTTTTTGTTTGTTTTTTTGTTTGTTTGGGTTTTTTTTAATTGTATCTTCACTTCAACAATAAACTCTCAGTATTTAAAGATTATTCACAGATTTTTCTGCTGTGCATTGTAGAAGTACACAAGTAGCTGTTCTAAATGGTCTTCACATTTTATTGCTAATTTTAAGGGAACATTTGGCCCTTTCATTACAAGTCCCTCTAGAAAGTCTCTGGTGTTCGCCTTCTGCTTGCCTTTTGTTAACACTGCTTAGTTGGTCTTTAATGGGTCTGTAACCTAGGGGCTGGGATGCAGAGCCAGAGGTCCTGCCATTAAAAGTTGAAGAAGGGAAAAGAGCCATAGCAGAAAGAATTTGGGACAACTATGCTTATTGCTTCTATTGCCATCAGAAAAGCTGGAAGGGAAATGGTCACCTGCTGTTTCTGAGAGCAGTCTATTCCTTCCAATTCCCTCTGTTACCCCTCCACGACCACAGTGACCATGAGACCAAGGTGGTTTTGACATAGGCAAAGCAGGCTTTGACATCACTGCCACTTTGCTGCTGTGAGCACTCTGCTGTTTGCCATGGCGGTGCTCATGGACATGGCTGAGGAGCTGAACTGCTTGCACCGCTCCACCAGTTAGTTGTTAGACTGGTCATGGCTTGCTGACTTGCCAATCTTGGTTGGAGCATCTCAGAGCTATAATAAACAAGGACTGGGCAATCAAGCAAAATCTATAGTACCTAAGCTTATCATCTAGGTTACTTCTGTAATCAAAAGAAAGACATCTTCAAAGGGTGATTCGTTAGACCTGTCTTGACTAGGATAAATTACTTTGGAGCTGTATATTTATTTCTATTGACTTGGCTTCTAGTGAGATGCTTGGATTAGGCACCTAATTTTATATACCTGAAGATAGTTGAGATAAATCTCTTAGAAGGGCACAAGAAGGAAAGACACTAATGTTTCTAATGTTGGAAAAAATTGTTGTTGAAAATAAGATGTTGCTTGTTAACACATTTAGCCTTATTACCTAAATTAAAAGTCATTAAGTGGTGCTGAGTGCAGTACAGATCTCTATAAGGGACTGTGACTTAGCTACCTAATAACATGGGATATTCAGGTTGACAGTAATGATCATTTTATGAAAATTGCTTATAAAAAGCAAAGTATTGGACTCATAGTATCTTAGACACTAAATAGGACTGCATAAAATATATCAAAAAGCTAATTATGCTTCAAGAAAATATCCTTGGATTTAGAAGAGGTTTAATATTATGAGTCATTAGTGATATTTTCCTGGCTGGTCTTTTGAAAACCTGAACTTGCTGTTCAAGTGAAAGGACATTATTTTCTGTGAACTAAAGAACTGGACAGTTAAGACCAAAAGGAATTTACAGTGTCATTGAAACTGAATATCATTTGTTTTTTAAATCAAATGTTTATGGGTCAGAAATTGGCACTTTGAAATAACTGGTTTTAGGGCCTTTTGGTAGGATTGGTGAAAAAGTTAAGAAAAGGAAATAAAAAATAATTTTAAAAACCTAAAAAAAAAAAACCCAAAACAAAAAGAAATTTAAAAAACCCCAAACCAATCCATTAGTAGATATAACTAATTATTCTTCATATGTCCTGCACTGACTCTCTAACCTTGGAAGCATGCTCCATCTCCCCCATCTTTGCCTCTTTCCTTGGCTCCACTGTTACTGCTCTGAATTTCCATAACACACTGCAGAAGTGTAGAACTGTTTTAGGATGTCCACAAAACTCTGTATGTCTAGCAAGAAACTGGTGATCTCGCTTCATAAATGGACAGCAGAAGAGTTTGGAAGCCGTCACCCAACAGCACAAAATTCCGTCCTGTCTCAAAGACTTCTACTTGTTTTCCGAAACACTGTGCCAACAACAATAGAGTTTAGTACACCTGCTACGATGACGTTGAGAGAGGACCTCCAGCAACAGTACAGCAATGGAACTAGAAAGTTACTCAGTTTTGGACGCTGCCTTTTACTTCTTCAGCACTGACTGGACAGAAAGTGTGTTTGAAGTCATTTAAATGTACATTCTGTCTTTTGAAATCAATGAGGTTGGTCCGGCTGTATTTGTGAACTGAAATGATCCTGAGTACCAGAGCACTGAAATACAGTGCTGGATGTTCACAGAAGATGCCATACAAAGATTATTATAGACTGGATTTCATTTTTGTCCTTAAAACAGATAATCCACAGGTCTCATTTACTCCTGTCAAGAAGCCTTCATACCCAGAGTCTACTTAGCTTTTCCATGTAGATGGCTTACAAATATGTTAAAATGTAGCCATTTACCTTCAGGAACTGACTTTATATAATTTCAGACAGTTAAAATCTCATTATTACTATGTGTGTGACAAATGATCAGTATTGACCTTGACCGAATTTGATCCAGAGTCAGATGTGAGGAAATCCATACATTACAAGAGTTTTAGCATGCTATTTTCCTGAACCTGGAGTCACAATTTGTCAAAATAGTAAAGGCATAAAGTATATTCCTGTAATTTATTTGTTCTTCCTTTTTTATCCAAAGAAAAATTGTATTCTGTGAAATACATTAATTTCTTAGAAAGATTTTCTGCCAAAAATCCTGCCAGAGGGTTTCTTTGTTAACAACACATACACAGATTTGGAGATGAGCAAGAACTCACACTTAGAGGAACATTTTTATAAAAATCTTAATGTTATACTGCAGAGAACCATTTTCTGCTCTAGGAAGATAATAAATGCTTACCTTTTGTTGTTTATGGGATAATATTGATAATTTTCATTTTCTCATGTCAAACTCAAGATACTCTCTGCTTTTTCCCCCTGCCCTTTCCTCTGATAATGTGAGTGACATGCTGTTATATCCTTCAGCAGTTAGCACCTTCTTTTTTCTTTTTTTTCCTTTTTTCTTTTTTTTTCTTCTTTTTTTTTGCTTTTTGATTTTTCCTTCTTGCTGCTTTTTCCTTCTTGCTGCTTTTTCCTTCTTGCTGCTTTTTCCTTCTTGCTGCTTTTTCCTTCTTTCTTTCTTCTTTCTTCTTTTTCTTTCCCTACGAGGAAAGGCTGAGAGACTGGGGCTCTTTAGCCTGGAGAAGAGAAGACTGAGAGGGGACCTTATTAATGCTTATAAATATCTAAAGGGCGTGTGTCAAGAGGATGGGACCAGGCTCATTTCAGTGGTGCCCAGTGACAGCACAAGGGACAATGGGCACAAACCGAAGCACAGAAAGTTCTGCCTCAACATGAGGAAAAACTTCTTTACTCTGAAGGTGACAGAGCACTGGAACAGGCTGCCTAGGGAGGCTGTGGAGTCTTCTTCCCTGGAGATATTCAAAACCTGTCCTGTGCAACCTGCTGTAGGTGAACCTGCTTTAGCAGGGGGGGTTGGACTAGATGATCTCCAGGGGTCCCTTCCGACCCCTACCATTCTGTGATTCTGTGAGTGCTCTTAAAGGAGCTACTATTGGAATGTCCAGAGCAGAAAGCATCCAAATTCCTCTGAAAAAAAGAATTCAAATTAATTTCTGAATACAAAGTTTGTAGCTGAGGAAGCACACAAGAAGAGTTCATTCTGAAAGTCTGCTCCATAATTTAGTCTTCTTTCAAAATGATGTATAGCAGTTTGGTAAATGTTGAGGAGAATTTTGAGTGGTGGGAAGAAGGGGGTAAAGAAACAATACTTCCAGCCCTTAACAGGTTTTTTTCATCTGTTGTTGCTAATTGTTGCAAATGTGATGAGTTGAGTTGGTTGCTTGGTTAAAAGTGAGATATTTTATGAAACATAATGAGTTTGACGAAGCTGGTTTTGGGAATGTGCTTCAGGTGCAGGATGGAATTTCTAATCCGAGAAAGGTAAATCAGGTCAAAGCTAGTAGTTCTCAAGACTTTTGTGGAAGATGGAGTTGTCTTTCTGTTGGTTATTCTGAGGTGCTGGAGATAACAGCTTTTGTGAAAAAACGTTAGGGAAATTAATTTTCTTTCACTGTGAAATAGAAACAAATTCTGAAGCATGTTTTTCATGATGAGTTGTTGTTTTACACCAATTCTACCTTAGTTTGGGTCTAGATAATCTTGACTGGTTTAGGCAGCATTTACACACAGCCTCTGGATGTCCAAGGTTGTAAGCTTCAGAGGCAGACCTTATCTACACTTACTGCTTAGAAGTTCATGCCCTGACACTCACTTTCCTTGTGTAGGAGTTGAAGTTAATATCAGCGTCCCTGTATAGCTAAGTCATAGTCTCAGAGTTTTACCAAGGTCCAGACTCATTGGTATTGAGGAAGTGCCTTCTGAATTTTGCAAGAAAACTTAAACCAGTAGCCCCCAAAAATTGTAAATGGATTTCTAAATACATGACACTTTACCCATTAAAATCATATGGAGCTGCCTGCAGGTGATCTGTGTTCACAAGCAGTTGTGCTTCATGTATTTTCATGATTCAGGATCCTCTTCAGTCCGGTCTTGCTTTTTGTTGTAGTGAGCATGCTGCTCAGAAAGGACCTTGGCTCTTCTGTGGCTTTCTAGTCTTCTGTGTCTTGTGACTCTTCTGACCAACCTTCAGATGCCATATGATGATCAGTTTCTGTTAGTGATGGATGATGGCCGCCTTGTGCCGAGGCACAATTATATGGAGAATTTATAAGGCAAATCATAACAGGAATTACGTATTTTTAACTTTCATGCATACAAATTTCCAGACTGCTTCAGTTCCTAAAGCCAAAGATTTTTTTTTTTAAATGGCGAGTTTGATTTCAGGATTTTGTATTTACATTTAAAATGAGAACTTTGTACACCAAAATATACATCTGTATCTGTGTACTTTTCTGGGTTTTGCCCTGATAGTTTCTGAGCCTTTAGAAATACTAAATTTTACACACACAGCAGCTTTATGATTTTAAGGACGTATTAATATCCTCTTTTATTCTTGGCAAACAAGTATTTGGATATTGAATCACCTGCTCAAGGTTAAAAATGAAATCTAGGAAGGTCAAGGAGTTTAAAATATTGTGTATTAATCTCAGGACAGTTGCTTATTTTTATAAGGATATATTTTGCTTAAATAGACAAACATTCACAGTAAAAATACTTCAAGTTACTGCCTTTTATACTCCTGATCTACTAGTTAGATTTAACTTTTTTCTGATGAATGCACTGTGCTTCAGAATGGAGCTTCAATTTGCAATTACTATTTTAAGCACATTTTTGAATGTGCAAATTGACTTTTTCTCAAAAGTGTAATAGTCCGACTGAATCACTTCCTGTAAACGGCAGCATTCGCATGCCACCCAAGGTATCAGAGATGTGGATTGCTCTGGTGAGCAAAATGCATGTTTTTTCTGAGTACAAATGGCAAGAAGTATCTTAGCAAATGCTGCTTTAAGAGCATGCTACAACTGTGTGAATCCTGTAACATCCTTATGCTGGACAGAAAAATGTTAAGGGTTGTGTGGGTTGAAGTATTTCTAACTGTCTCTGAGTTTTCCTCAATACTTCATAATTTCACAACATGTAATAATAAAAGGTACCAAAAGATAACCTAGCCTTTTTGATTACAGCCTAACTTATTCCACACTGCTTATCAGAATTAGCGTAATGACAGGACAAGGAGAGCTAACATTCACTAATCCATCCACTGTTTGTTCTCCTAAATCCATATAAAATCTCTATTAAAAGATCAAACATTGTATAGTGCTAAGTTGGATTAGTTACTAAGTTGAATTACTTGCAGAATTCGTATCAGAAATTTCTTTTTCTGAATCTTATTAGTAATCATCTTAAAGAAAAAACCACAAACACCCACACCAAAAAAACCCACTAATATAGATATTCTTAAATATCTACTTATTGGTTGATCAGTCATGTTATAAATTAAAATTAATTTATTTTATTAAATGAGATGAACATCAGGATTCATGGTATGTAAGTCTCTACATCATCCCTTAATCTTTTTAAATTTTAGAACTATTAATACTGTGGATTTTCCTGGGCTTTTTGAAATTTGTTAAAAATTAAAATTACTGGTTTGAACTACCCATCAGTTAACTCCTTTAAGATTTTTTTCTGTCTTTTGTTATTTATTCATAATACTGAAACATTTTTCATTATATATATTTTCTGAGTTGCTGTCGTCTAGTAGATGGAGATTATTTTTTTCTATTAGGATTCCTGAGGAAAGATTGCTTTGAACACACTGCCAAACCAACACATCCTGTTCAGCTTTAGTAATGTGTGTATACTGTATTTGAATTACAGAAGATTTAAATGCACTGCTAGAAAAGAAGCAAAATAATATTTTTGAAAACCAGTTTTTGAAAGGATGAATTTGTAATATCAAGTAAACTCAGGAGATTTTCAGTTTATTTGAGCAAGCAAATGAATACAGAGTCAGAGAGAGACTTCTTTGAATTATCCTTAGAAATCATTTGGTGTCTTGTAAAGACTTTTCTTCATGTATTTCACTGTGCCTGTCTCTCAATCAGAGACAGTTTGCTTAAGGACCTGAAAGAGGCTCGAGTTTGCATTGTGTTTGCAAAGGAGTATGATTGCCTTGTTAGTTTGATTGTGCTATCAGTTGTCCTATGTAATTTCCATGTGTATTGAATAGAACTCTTCTGTGGCAAAAGCAACAGATTGTTTTATTGATCTAGATTGTATACATTCCTTAGCAGAAGTGTGCAAGTAAGGATATATACAGAAGAAACCATGTTTAATGCTTGGACCTGTTACACCTGCTGGTAATACCTTGGTTAGTAGCCCAGACCTTGCATAAGGATTTCCAAGTCTGGTAGGAATTAAACCTGGTTTCTGTGAGATAATTCAGTGAACTATTAACAATCTCTTGGGGAAAAAATTGATCCATCCAGTGTTAGCAATTGGACCAGATTTTTGCTAACAATGGAAAACGAATTAATTTCCAACCTCAGTTATTGTAAAGGCAAGACTTGTGTAGCCATAGGTTGACCTTAGCTGGAGATAACCTGAATCTCTGGGCAAAACAGGAAAGGCTCTACTTGAAGCAGAAGTGTAGCCACAGCCTCTTGTTGCCACCTTTTGTTTTTTGAAGTAAAAAGATTTATCCTCTTCTCCCAACCACTGTCTGGGAGGAGGGAAAAGCAAAACAAAAAGCAGAAGGGCTACAGCATGTGGCAATGCACCAGAAACCTCAGATTGTCTTGATCTGGTTTTAGGGAGAAGGTGATGAGAAATGTCAAAGGATATTCTCAGTTTGTTGCTTGAATATCACCATCATATGTGTGCAATGAGAGTATGTGAATACATGAATACGTGTATGGTAGCCTTTGCTCTTCTATAGCACCCAGACATATTAAAGGATCATTGTGTTAACTACTACATTGGAAACCATTCTTTTCCCCCAAGGGATCTAAGAAGTCTTGACAAATTAGTGTAACAATACAGAATGTATGAGGGGGAATAAAACAAATATTAGAGCTAATTAGAAAATAATTAGATAAGTTTAATGCTTCAAATAAAGTATTTTATTTTGAAAAAAAACTCAGCCCCTGCTGTGGTGGCTCTCTACTTCCTCTCCCTCTTGTTTTTTTAGGGCAGAGATGGGGAAGGGATGCTAAAGCAAATTTTAGGAAAGTGATATTTTTCCTACATGAAAGGAAATACAAGAATGTGGGGGATTTAAGTTACAATTTCAACCTTTTATAGAATTTTTTAGATAAAAAATATATTTTGAGAAAAATGTGAGGTATATTTTGCCATTTAAGATAAAACCATATTTATTTAAATTCTAATGTGCACTGATACATGAATCTGCAAAGGACAAGTAAGCAAAATAAATGTCAACTTCCCTGTTACTGGTTTTCTGTTGGCAATTTGTTATGGATATTATGATAGAAGTGTTAGAAGGAGTTTCAAGGATGATAAGATCCTGGGTTTACCTTCACAAAATACATATGTGTCATACATTTATATGCAAATGAGAAAATTTTGCTGTGTGACAAAAGGAGAAAATTGTGTTGGTGCTTTCTGTTTCGAAGAGGTGCCCAAAGATTTATCATATTTATTGTGATATATTGTTTCAGCTGATACTATGCCTACTTAAAAAGGTATAAAGTCGTTTCAAATTCCTTTACAATGCTAGTGGTCAGCCTTGCATGAAAAGGCCATTTGTTCTTCCCATATTAAAGCTTGTGCTTTCATGTAGTTCTGAGAATTTCCTATTACTGTCAATTAATTTCACTTCATTAAGTGGTTGGGTCACAGGCAAAGGAATAATAGCAGAGACACAGGAGATTACTATTTGGAATAATCATAAATTGGCACCCACCCACTTTCTCTCTAATATTGGGAAGAAGCTTCTGGCTGTCAATGCCATTTCATTAATCAAAAAGTCTATGAATGTGAACTTCAAAGTTAGACAAGATAAAATTATTATCTACATGAACAATATTTTACAGTGTGGGACAATGGATTCTAGTCCGTATGGGAGGCAGTGACACAATAATAAAGAATCAATGTTGTGTGTTACATTGCTGCTATTTCAGGTCACTTGCAATTATTCAAAGTCATCCACTCAGCAGTTGCACATTATGCATATAGGGCTCAGTTGTGAAGAGATTACTCCAGAGCATGGAGAGTTTATTATTTAGATATTAATTTGTCCTCTCATGTAAATTATTATTTCTTCTTCCAAGATATCCATTAAAGCTATTGCAGTAGTTTTTTTCCCAGAGGAAAAAATTATAAGGTCTAATGAAAATGTTTTAATGAAAACAGATAACTGGTGTTTATTTCATGTTCTTTCTTCTAAGTCTGGCCCAATGCTTATTGAAAACAACTGAAAAGAGTCCTACTAATTTCAGTAGATTTCTGTTCAAAGCACTAATATCTAAAGAAAGCTGAGGGGAGTCGTTTATTCAGGATCCACCTCCCCTTATACTGAACTGAAAGAAAGAAGTAGCATAAAAGGTCCTGAAGGGCATCCTCAGTCTAAGTGTTTCAGAGAGGGCTGTAAAACTACCCTGTCAGAAGCAAACTGGAAACTACACAGTCAGAGAGGCTGCATATACGGTACTGCAGCTGCAGGGAGCTGCAAACAAATTAGCCAGGCTTGCAGAGCTATTTGAATTGTGGTGGATAGTCCTCCAGTGTTTTCTCTGAAACCTTACACAGGGCATAACAATGGCATGGAAGGGCATTCCTGTTGCTCTCTTCTTAGCGATCCCCGCTGCCACCTCTCTGCCGCCTCTCACCTTTAAACAAGGGTGAAAATTTCAATTACTGCTCTTTCTGAACCAAAGGCAGCTCTTGGTGTCGAGTCTGTCTCCTCAGCTTGGAGGTGTATGTGGCATGAAGAATTTCAGTGTCACAGGCCTGGCTGGGAGAGAGAGGGAAGTTGTATTTTTATGATGAGTTTTCTGGAAGCTCTTTGGTGGTGGCAACATCTTGTCAGCTCTGTCAGAGAGTGCAGGATGGGGAAAAGCTGACAGGGCTTGCCTTGCTTTGAAAATACTGCGTGGTATTAACTGTGTGCCTTTGATACATTCAGATGGAAGGAGTGGCAATGCTTCGGTCTGAATTTCTTCTTGTACCCATGCTTATCATTAGATTATTCAATGAGAAAAGCTTGTTGTAATGATTGATCAGTAATTTATCATTGTTTCTATCTTAACCATACCATGTATGATATATATCATGTAACCAAGGGTGACATAATTACTTAGATAAAGGATAATTCTACAAACATTTACATATGTAAATTCAAAAGGAGGATTTGTATGAGCCCAATTAGTCATACATTTTAAATCCTATTTATTTTAAACGTATAGTACTGAAAATTTACACCCATTCTTGAGTTGCTGTCACTTTACTTAAAACATTGAAGGAACTTTGATTTTTGCATCAAACGGATGTTTCTAACATCTTTTTTTTCCAAGGCTTCTCATTTTCTGTGGCAGTAGCTCAAACGGTGATAAAAACAAGACATCTGAGTTTGTTTCAGTTATTACCACAATTATTCATCTGAGACAGGTTTTGAGCTTTCCCTGGCAATAGGATGGAATAGCTAAGCTTAGGACTGTATATACTAGTTACCCAAGCTTCACAGACATGTAATTCAGGAGCAGGACTTGAGAAACAATCAGCATATTGAGCAATTAATCATCAGTCACTAAATGAAAGAGAAAGTTCAAGTTTGGTAAATTAATAATGCTCGATAGTCACAGAGAAGGATTCAAGCCCTTGTGAAACCTGGGAAAGCTGTATGATATCCTAGTTGTTTTTAAATTACATCACAGAATCACAGAATGTTAGAGGTTGGAAGGGACCTTGAAAGATCATCTAGTCCAATCCCTCTGCCAGAGCAGGACCACCTAGAGTAGGTCACCCAGGAATGCATCTGGGTGGGTTTTGAATGTCTCCAGAGTAGGAGACCCCACAACCTCTCTGGGCAGCCTGTTCCAGTGCTCTGTCACCCTCACGGTGAAAAAAACTGTTTAAAAGCCATCCTGGGATTATGCTTTTTTGGTTGCTCTTAATCCATCATGGGTTGTAGTAGTGGAATTTCAAATGAGAACAGTGTAAGAATGCTAGATAGTTGTTTTTGTTGGTTTTTGTTGTTTGTTTTTTGAGCAAGTATAGTTTTTCTGATGAATTTATGGCACCTGGCTCAGATGGCAGCTATATCCTGTGGTAGAGGGTATTTGGAAGAGTATGTGTGCACATATGCATAGCTTTTACACAGATAAGACTATGTATCTGTAGTTATGCTAAGTGAGAATTGAGAATTACAGTGGCTAGTTATTCCAGTTTACTGAGGCCCAGAAAAAATGTCCTTCCCGTTTTATAACTAGATGGACAGATGGGGTAGAAAATAATTTTGCTTGGCTTTTGAAAGCTGATGAAGACTTGTTTTGCATGGTTTTTTCTTACAGCACAATTTTGGGTGTTGCAAGGTCACATCCCTGAAGAACAGAAGGATGAGAGCTGGTGAATCCTGTCATTGGCTCCATCCCAAGTATAGACACAGAGCTCTCCAAGCAAGAAGGCTCAAGTACAAGGAGTAAAGATGGAGTAACCAAAACTGAGTAAAAAAATCTTGGGTTGGAAAGTAAAGTCTTTTTGAATATACCTTATTAAGCCTAGTATACCTTATTTAGCCAACACCCAGAAAATGGCTCAAAATATCAGGTTCTGTCTTTCGTTTGAAAAACAGCAGGAAATCAATGGTGTAGGGTTTTTGCACAGCTGCTGTGGACTCTTCAGTCTGCCTGTGGAGGCAAGAGGAAAAAGGTGGTGGAGAGAGAGAGGAAGAGTTTTATGTTTGTAGAGTTTTATCTATAGTTGGGGGTAAATGGCTCCATCTGTCTCCAGGTTTGGAATGGAGGAAGTAGCTGGTGAGTGTTTCAGAATAAAGACTGGTCAGGTACTTGTAATTAATTTGGGAAACAAATCTTTCTTTGAAATAGAGAGTATGGAGTGGCTAAGGGAAAGCAAAATAATAGCATGGGACTGTGCTGCAGTCTTCTCACTTGACTGATAGTTTTTCCGTTTCAGCTGTGCAGCACAGATAGGTGAGTAATGTCTTATGCTTGTTTAAAGGAGCAGGAAGAAGTCAGCTGACAGAGAGACAGGCAAGACATAGATTTTAGAGAGAATTGCTGAATTGACTTAATGAAAAGAAACAGGGAACAATGGGAGGTTAGGGAAGGTGATGTTTGAGCATGGTACCTAGGCTGCTGAGAGAGGCAATTTGCACAGAGCTCAACCATGTGATATCTCATCTGACACGGCTAGCTGAAGTGGTGAAATGTGCTCTCAAAAGCAAGGCAATAGTAAATCTAGCAGCAGAAATAGCTTCTTGCCATTTGTCCCAGAAGTATTGTCCTGGGTGGGAAAGGCACTTTGCTCTCAGAAGCCAACAAATGATGACAGAAAAATGTACCTATGCAGTTTCAAAAGGACCACTCTCCTCTGTTTTCTTATTCCTAAAGCCACAGAAAGGAGTGAATACATGACACATAGGCAGAAGAGAAACAAACTGTATGGTCTAATGATTTATATTGATTTCCAGGTAAGTATATAATTTGACCATTAAATCCTACTTAGATATAGCCAAATCTAAAAATCAACGGCCAAAACATATGCAAACAATTTTAATTGTTAGTATAGCTACTAATACAATTCTGCTGTTCTAAATGATGCAGGTCCCTGAATATTGCAACAGTGATTTACCTATGTGTGTCAGTCTTAGATTTACAAGATTTTATGCCTGTATATATGTGTGTGTATCTATCTAAATGCACATATATAAGATGTAGGTACTCCTGTACATCAAACTTGAGAAAATTTGCTCGTATTTTTCCAAAAATTTTATGATAAATCCAGGAGTCAATTTTTCTGAGCCCCCATTCTGTGTGGTGAGAACACAACTTTGTTTAAAATACCCTTTGCACTTGGAGCTGGATGTTTTGGCTGTTACTGCTGGCCTGGTTTTCTTCCCTTCATTTTCCTTTATCTGTTTTATGTGCCCATCTCCAGACATCTGTGTGGGTATACATATATGTGGGAGTATATCCACACAAATGTGCACATATGCAAACACACATATGTACCTGCCTGGGGAAGGGCAGGGTGATTCTGGATTGTGACTGGACAATTCTGGCTATGAGCTTCAGATTCATGATAGAAAAATACTTCTGCCACCTTCTGGCATTCAATTGAAAGCAATCATAGGCTTAGGAGTAGCTGCAGGCATGCAATAAAGACATAATTTGCAAGTGCAAAATTGCAGTGATATTCTTGTAAGTCAAGGTTTTGTTTTCCATTTGAGTGCTGTAATGGAGAAGGCCATAAAATACATGAATTTATGGGCATAGCCAAGAGTACACATCTTTGAAGTACTCTTCAAGTGGAGATACCAAATGGGACAACAGTAAGAATGTATTTCTGGTGAGGGCCTCTGGGACATTGACAGAGTATCTCCAAGCGTGTGTTGTCTTTTCCCTCTTCTGGAGCAGAAAGCAGCAGGTTCAGCACGTCCTTTGCTGTGATGAACCCTTCTGATGCTACTGAAGGCAAGAAAGAATCCAGATTTTTAAAGCAAGGATTACTGTTGAAGGCATTGAACAAGGATGAGTACCTTGAGCTCCTTGTTCTGTCATTTGTTGTGCGTGATGTTTATCATGCACTTGATCTCTCTGCCCTACACCAAAAAAGGTCTAATAGTATTACATTATTATTATTTCTTTTCTTCTCTTCTCTGTTCTGTTGAAAACTCTTTTTATGTCATTTTGGGGCTTACCAGTTTGGGACTGCTACCAGCCGGAATTGAACACTGCACATAGTAGAAGGTGTGTGGGTTTTTCCGCCTCCCCAGAACTCTGTGATACATACTTTCTTCAAGAAAGCAGAGCCTAAGATTTCTTTGTTTGTATTTGGTATGTATTTGTTTGTAATAGCTAGTCTTTTGTAAGGACTTCTTAACTGAGTTACTCTACTAAATCATATGGACTAACTGGCTCTTAATATAATCTTCTAAATCAATCAGTTTAGGAGGATTTGAAGCAGTATTTGAGAGACAGAAGACTCCTGAGGATTAAATCTTGTCCCCCTTGACTTGAATGAAGCTAATATTCATTCCATATTACATTATTAATTCTTAATCATATGGTTTCCATGGAATACCATCATTTTTTTTTCATTTAAGTTCTTCAGAGCTGAAGTAATCAGTCTTCTTTTCTCAGCCCTAAATTCAGAATATAGCAATTCAGCTACCTAAACAGACTTTGAAAAATTAGTTGCTTTCCTTTGACAGTCAAGCTTTAGTAAATAATGAAGATTATGGTAGACAATCCTTATTAAAATCTTTTGAAAACGATTTGGGTTTGGAAAAACAAATTGCATTGAAGCTGACAAGATGCTTGCCAAGTTCTAGGAGGTGCAATTTGGAACATCTGAGATATTAAAGCTTAAATGTCTGAGTTCCTACTAGAAACAGGGACTCAATATTAACTCTTACAGCTCTGCTCTAGTCTATAATGTATAAGGTGTATATTTCTGTGTCTTTCTCATAAAACCCTGCTGCTTGGTTTCTGTACTGTCTCAGGGGTACATGATGAGAAATGAACTCCTGGCTTACTTGCTCCTGTCCCCTGAGAACAGAGGCTGCCATAATACATAAATATATATTCCATAATGTCTTGGTTTGAAAAGACAGGTGTCTGTGGAGGAAGGCAGGAGCCTCCCTTGAAATGGAAAGTGCAACCCCCTTCCCTCCAAATTATTATAATTTTGAAATTAACAGGCCTTCAGGCAAACATATGGGGAATAGGAATAACAGTTCTTTACTAACATATATATACATATATATATATAACACAAGGCAGGGAAAAACAAACAACCCACTGGTTTACACTGACAGAGTCAGGAATACAACCTGACACCCTGTTAGGGTGGCAGTAGCATTCCGATAAGATGCTGGCTGCAGTCCTCCTGAAGTGATGGGTGTAGTTCTGTGGAAGCAGCAATCAGGTAAAAGAGTCTGGTCTTCCTCCGAAGGTCCAGTGGTCGGCAGGTAGCTCTTGTCCTCTGGAACTCCAGTGGGGGGAAAAGCTCCTCTGGGAATCCAGTGGAAGAAAGGCTGCTAGGGTGTTCAAAATCTCCGTTTTTATTTGGCATGGACTGCTTGGCTCCTTCCCCCCCCTCCTCGGGCGGAGCATCTCACAATGGGATGGGGAGTCGTGAGGCAGTTCCTTGATGGGCCATTAACAGGAGATAGCCCAGGAGCGAGTTATCGATGGGTCAGGCGATAAGGCATTGTTGTGCCCAGTAACAGGAGATAGTCCAGAGGGGGGAGGCAGGGAGCACCGCCCCACCTGGTCTCAACAGCTCCTGAAGATGGTAATAGAATACTTTTTTTTTTTTCTTTTTGGCACATTTTACACTGTAACCCAGGACACATAATCACTTTCATAAACAGAACATGCACTCTCTTGAAATTGAACTGTATGTATTTTGGCCTGCCTCTACCATTGGGAGATGAATTCAGAATGTCATCATAATACTTAGAATATATCTGTGATCCTACTTGTATCCATATGTGTCTGTGCTAGCGTGGCCATGTGAATTTAGCGGTTGGGATGCTTTGGGTTTTATCCTCCTGAGATACTTAAAATAGTACTTGAAATTCATGAAGCATATTGTCTTATGGTTCTGCTACAAAACTATCCAAACTTAAACTCTGCTTTCAACCAGCTAGTGACTACGGGAATCTCTCTGTCTTGGTATTTGTGCTTTCTTAGTCTATTGACAATGTTTCAGCTGATATATCTTAGGATCTAATTGTTCATGGGTACATGAATTGCTAGATCGTAGACAACAAACCTCTAATAAGCATCTGATGTTTTTCAAACTGATGAAGTTTCAAATAGTAGCAAATATTTTTTGTTCTCTTTTTTTTATAATAGTCTGTTTTCTTGCTATAAATATCATTCCATTTCTGACTATAATGTCATATTTGTTATTCTTATTGGTATTTTTACATCTTATACTGCTCTCCCTGGATGTGGCTTTTAGTATTATCCTCATGAACATATTTTTATAGTCTTACAAATTAAAAGTAGTTTTGGAGACAGTGAGCCCTGTGTGCTCTTTAATATTCTTCTAGTAGTTTCAGACTTAGTCCCTCAAGGCCAGCGCTGAAAGTCTTATCTGAAAGAACTACCTAAGAAGGGTTTATTTTGATAAGAATACTATTCAGTGGTTACATTTACTGACAGTTTCTTTTTACCACAAGTCTTTTTTTTCTGTTCCTCTTCATTAGCTGCATTCCACTTTAATTTGCACTGTACATCTATCTCATCTATGTATAAACATTACTTTATCCAGCAGTAACTTTACAATGACACCTGACCTAAGTGACAAAAGATATTTTTCTTTCGTTCTCATTTCTTTTCTGCCTCAAGGCCATGCATCTCATCCTAGCTTACTGACCTCTTCCTTCTATGCTCTGTGATGACAGGCCACACAATTTGTCCTTCATCCAGTTCAACAGATCCTGGGATCATGTGAACCTCTGATTTTCTCAACTTTATTTTTACTTCATCTGGTTTGTGGTTACTTCCTACCTCCTCTATCCCCTTTCCCCTGTCCATCTACGTTTTTAAATCTTCTGTATGTTGGCCTCATCACCCATAGGTCCCAGCCCTTGAATTTTATCTTCCTCTGTGCTCATGGGGTTCATCTGGTTTGTTTTTGCTTGTCTGTTTGCTCTATGCAGCATTTCTGCTCCTTTGTGCAACCATCTTGCCCTGTTACCAACTCTTTTTCTTGCCATATTTGATCACTCCTCTGTCTCGTCTTTGTGCTCACATGCTCCAGGTCTTTCTGTTTGTGGGTATTTACAATGTGAGTAATGACAAATTAATATATTCTATTCTTTCCTGTGTGTTCTTTTAAAAAAAAATTCTGCATTTCTCCCAGGTCTCCAGATATATCTCTAGTCCTTATTTCTTCTCTTCCATGCTTTCTATCAGGTGATAGCCTTATGTTCCCGTTAGATAGCCACTTAAGGATGTGTCTTTATTCAGTTTTTTCAGCTAGTAACGTTTGTCGTCACATTCTTTTGAGTGTCCTATGAAAACAGATGTAACCCTGACATAAAAATATAGTCCATTCTGGTATCACGGTTTTTTCCTTCTATCTTTATCATTGCATTTAACTCCCACAAGGTTCCGATTTTGACACCTTCTGCTTCTTGACTTTCCAGAACACTGTCTTTTTAAAATTTTCCAAAGGTAAAATTTTTTTTTTAGAGTTTTGCAGTTAAACTCCTCATCAGCTATAGCTGAAGATACCTGCAGTATCTCTCAAATACATGGCCTTTGTCTTACTTAAAAGTTCAATGTACCCAAGTAGATTCTGCACTGGGAAGTTTGACCACACCACAGAATTTATGAGCAAAACTATCATCAACAAATAGACTTGCTTCCTGTTTCCATCTTTCATAGATTTTCCCTCAAGTAGGATGAATGTAATGCCAAATTCCCAAGTTCAGCAGTATTTGCTGTATTGTTACAGAACACGTTGCTTTCACTTTATCTTCAGGAAAAGACATTAGCATTTCTTGGATGTTTTCATATATTACTCTGAAATCTGAATCCATTTTCATGGGATATACATTGAAACAATTTTTGGGTTTGAGTCATAGTTTGTCACATACACAATTGTTAAATTAAAAGCTGTGTTCATCCCATAATATTTGGGGACTGTTGGTTTGTTTTCCCCTCAACTGGTCATAAGAGGCTTAAACATCGACTCATGGTCCTCTATATAAATCATTCTGCATAAACGATATGCCATGTAGTGTATCTTATTTTTGCCAGTGAGGTGTAGGCTACTTTAATTAGACATAATGGAAGTTTCCCTTGTGAATCCTTTCATACCTGCATGGATGAAACGATAGAAAGCAGTGCTAAGGATAGTATATCACAAGTCAAACAGGCTTAGATTTTAAAACTAAAAAACTATTAGTTTCACTTCTTTTTTTTTCCTTCTGGGTTTGTATGGAAGCTCAGGTACATGCAAATTCTAACACAAATCTGTGTTTTTGTCTAAATTCTACCTCAGAAATGAAGAAAATGCTAAGAATGATGTGGTTTCAAGAACAGAATCAAGGCATAATCTGTAATGAATGCTGTTTTTCCTGGAGGCAGAAGATAAGCTGTTGCACCAGACAATGTAGAAAGGTTCATTCTCAAAAACCCATTTGTCTATAACATAGTGCAAACTCTATGTCAGCTTGTGTTAGATATAATGGAAATGGTTTCAAAGTATGAAATGCTTATTTTTAGATTAATAACTTTGCCATACTCTTCTGAATAACTGTATGCCAGCATTTAGGAAAAGTATGCTTTCCAGTCAAATCTGCTTATGCTCCATCACTGTAATATATATTTTTAATATCCTTCTTGCTGCCAAAGATAAAACTGATAAAGACTGTCAGTAATGAGATTACCATGGGGGCTCCAGTGCTTCTCTGCAAGCTTTGAGAAAGTGCAAACATCGTGGTTTTTGACCCAAATGTTGAATATTTGAACACCTGCTTGGAAGAAAAATCTGTGAAGAATAAGTAAACTTATTTGTGCCTGCTTTCCACTGGTGTGTGCTCTATATGTACACTGTGCTAGGTGACTGCTGCCTTTGCTTACCTTTGTTTAGCCTGTAAGGCTTTGCATAAAGTCATTAAAACTGTGCACATAAAAAGGGAGAGTTAGCCCTTCCATTACCACCATTACTGCTCCCCAGGGGTTTTTTTTCTCCTAAAGAAGCCTGAAAGCGTCATCACTTGGCAAGTACACAGAAGCCAACTATCCTCATGCAATATAAAGAAAAGCGAGTATTCTTTCCTCTTGGCAAAGCCAATCAGGAAGAGTCTTCTGATTTTTGATGGTTAAGGTGATCTTTCAGGTCCTGATTCTTTAGTGCTCACACAGCCTGTGGCACTCTTTGTGCATGTAAAATGCACTATGACTGACAAGAAGGTCCTCCCTCAGACCTGTTAAGGATTCTTCTTTATTTATGTACTTATTTTGCAATTTAAAATAAGAGTGCTGTAGGCAGGAAGGGACTGGTTTGAAAATGATTATGTTTGAGGCTGAGACAAGACTAGTGTTGTCTTCTTTCCTTTAAAACTAGACAGGATTTTTAAGGAATTTAAGAGAAGAGATTGCATGTATGTGAACAGATAAAAAAAAACGGATATTGGACAGGGTAACCTTTGATGTGGATATACCTTTCCAAGTACATAGAGTTTAAAAACCCCATAACCTATGTAAAATAACAGCCTTGCAGTGTGATTGGCAACTTTGTGCCAGAGGCAGTGAATCAGTACTAAAACCACAAGTTCGTGAAAATCAAAGTGGTCTCTTCACCCTATAGCTGGTTCTTTCAGTTCAGAGTTTATGTGATACATGATTTTGGGAACTTCAACTGTCATGCTGTCAAGACAAAGCACAGTTCTTTTAAAAGAAGAAGTTAGGAATGTATAAGTTGTGTTTTCACTGTTTGGTATTGCGTACATGTTAGAAAGCTAAGAAGTTTGCATCTTTCTTTAATGATATAGTTACCATCTGCTGTTTATACCTACAAAAAGATCAAAGTCTGGAAAGCTCTGTGCAAACTCTATAAAGTTATATTGAACTTCCAGTGGAAGCTGAAGTTAGAGCTTAAGCTATTGTCTCTAAGTAGAGCTGAGGAAGCACAGTGTATGAGACTGGTGATATATACTGAAATGAGTTATACACTGACTGTGGAATGGATGCTTATTATGAGAACAGAGACTAATCATCTATGCTGAAAATAGGTTTATTTACTGAGGGTCTATGCCTGACAAGACATTTTCAACCTTCATACCTATGTCTAGTCAAGCCCATGTAGGCATTCCAAACAAACAGAAAACTTGAAGGTTTGCTAAATTTTTTCAGTGACAATTTTTTCTCTCAATGGGAGGCAGGAGGAGAACCAAAGTAAAGCAACTGAACCCAAGCTCCAAAAGCTGGCCAGTTCTGATGAATTTTGGTTTGTTCTCTGGAATTTGGCTCTTTCAGGAGTACAGTTCTTGACAAAGCATTACAAAATTATCTCTAAAAAGCTGAGACTTTTAAATAGGATATAGATGTACTAACCTGTTACCCTCAAAAAGAAATCCAGTGTCTAAGTGAGCAAAATTCAGTTGTTTTCAAAAATTTCATTGATCTTCAAAGTCAACTCATCATACAGCTTTGATAAAATTTTAAGTACAAGATTTCTGAGAGCTTATGTTCTTTAGTAGACATTAGATTTATGTCTTTACAGAAACATTGCTTTCTAACAGCTGTGCAATTATGTAGTGTCACCACTGTGCCACACACTTAAATGGTCAACAGTTACCATGTTTATAAATAGTATGTGATGTTTGAGCTTTGAAAAGTAAATTCTTACTGAATGCTTTTGGAAGAGTTTCATACACAGTACTTTCATGCATCATTCAGTGGAACATGCACTAAATGGAACGGCAACAGAAATTGAATATAATAAGCATTACCTATAAAATGGGAATAAGATTAAACAGAAATCCCAAAGCATTACATTCTTAGTCCAAAATGTCTTAGTTTTACAAGTTTTCATCTAGAGTTGTGACGTTGTACTGTTTGCCTGGAGAATTTAGTTTTAATCGCTGTACTAATGGTACCATTATCAATTAAGCTTTAGAAACAATATCAGTTTGGAATATTCTCTAGTACACTATAAGTATTATAAGGAGATTTTTTAAAATTAATTTTATAATACTTTTTTTATTGTGGCTAGTAGAGCTGATTTTATTTATTTTTTTTTTAATCTATTAAACATTATAGGAGTTATGCTTCTCTGGAGAAACTGAGCCAAGAGTTATTTATCTAAAATGCAAAGCAAAGAAAGGTTCTAATATAGTGCAAGAATCTCAGTAACTGTTACAGAGAAATTGTTTTTCTATGAAGTTCTGTTACCTGTGTAAGTCACTCCTGGGCGTGAACTGCACTATTTTAATTGCAGAAGTTTCTAGATATAAATTGGGTATCTAGGGGATGTGGACTGAACCCACCTGTTCTACCAGAATTGACTTTTTCATATCTCCTATCTTATCTTATTTGTATCCAAGATGTACACAAAGCTTCTGAGATAAACAGGTGCACTTTGATACTATCCAATTAATTACTGACAGATGTATTGCATTGGAAACTTGGTCTGTATCTCTTCTTAGGGATCTAAACCAGTTCCCTAATTCTTAGTATGTTTTCCTGAACATTGAAATAAAGAACAAAGCCATTTTTAAAAATGTAAGTCCATCTCTTGCACTGAAAGTCAGCAGCTTGAGCTAGGGTTTGGCTCAGGCTTACAAAATGCTATAAAGAAGGTAGTGACTTTTTTTTTCCCTATTGCTGTTTTACTATAATAGATTTCAAAATGGTTCTGAAGAATTTTCCTTATGTTTTGTGTGGGGAAGAAGAGAGTCGTTTAAATAATTTCTCCAAGAATGTGAATGGAAAAAAAAAAGCAGGTCACTGGCTACAACCTTGATTGTGACAGTAACAGCTGGAAAGTTTTCTTTTGAAACCTGTCCAGTGTCAAATGTAAAGTGAGCAGGTAATGAATTGTAATGGCTGAGACTGATCCCTTATGAAAGATTTGCAAAGAACTGAGATCTAGACATGATTACTTCCGCAAGTGCTTCTTCACTTATACCTTTGTAATGAATAAAAATAATTAAAAAAAGAAAAGAGGAGATTTATTTGTAATTGCTATGCTGGTTGCTTTAGAAATGCAAAGGGAAAGATGACAATGACCTCAGAAGAGAGGTCAGAGATTTGTGATATTGCCCTGTGATGGCCAATGTTATTCTTTTACTTGCTTCATAGTGACCTTGAGTATTTCCTAACCTCATCCTCCACCATCCTGGTCTCTAAAAAGGACTCGGGTGTCCTACAGGCTCTTTCCTTGGATGCTTACTAACTAGCTCGCTCTGTGCCTGGTTTTCTGTGTTAAGCATCCTGGGGGCTGGCTGTTGGCAGTCTGACTGGTTGGCAGGGGTCTGCAGTGGGGTTGCAAGCTAGAAGACAACTGCATAGGAGGAGCTTTGTGATGGGGCCTGGTTCCTGGAGTTGTGATCTCGAGATGGTTGAATGTAGCTGCCAGTGTCTCCACAGAGCACTCACTGCGTTGCAGGTTTATCTGCTCTCTGCTGCCAGCTGTAATTAGTCATCATTTGGCAAAAACTTTGGATCTGTGTTCATTTAGTATCTCTTAGGACACTCTTTCCAAATAATTTTCTATCTGTGAACTCCCCCATTTACCCTCTTTTTCATTTTTTTTCTGGAAAGCTATGATGCTCTTTATCCTTACCATTAAGGTAAAGGATGTGCAAGTACTACCCTTTACTACTTTGATATCTGTCTTAGCAAAAGACTCTGGTGGTTCTTTTGTATCATGGATTTCAGGGTGGCAGCCCTTGTTTCCAAAAATGTAGACACAACAGGACCATCTGTGTTTGCCATCTGCAAGACATTTCCTTCTAGGATCCTGGGGTTGGTTATGGGGCTTCCAGACATTCCCACTGCCTGTCCCCCTGGGTACACAGTAAGGAGACAACAGGTTTGTGACTATAACACAGATGCATGTAAGCCTGAACTCTTCAGTACATCCTGCTGTCACTGGAACACAGTCTGACCTTGTCTGTTTGAACACCCACCAGCATCTCTCTAAGTTGTGTCCAGCCACTCATCCCTACATTCTTTTCTACACAGCCTGCTTTTTGCTGTTAGTACCAAGGTGCTGATCCTGACAAAGCAGCCAGGTATTGTGGAAAGGAGCCTTGCCTATTACTAGCCAGCCATTATATGCTTGGAAATGTTTTCAGATGCAGATTTTTTGAGAAGGTCAGGAAAGGATTGTTTCTGTTCTTTTTTTTTATTTATTTTTTTTTTTTTTCCTGCAGAATTGTTTTATTTCTGAACATAACAGTATTTATTACTTACTTTCCTAACTTCTCCTTTTAATCCTGCAACTGCCATTAGATAAAATAATGACCTGAGTTACTTATTCATAAAGGTAATGTAAATATTTGTTCTCCACTGTATTCCAATAAAATAATGTTGTCATGGATTATTGGCAGTAAATTATTTTAAGTCATACATTTAAAAGTAAACAAAGCCATATATATGAAAATATATTTGATAATTTTTCATGAAGCATCTTATTCTTTTCTTTCATCATGGTTCGTAAGAGATCTGAATTCTTAATGCTTATATTTTGATTTTCAGTGTCTCCCTATTTCATTTCTATTGCAAATGTTTTCTGCTGAGAAATTATAAACAGTTTTCTATATTCACTCTTCCCTTTCCCTCTTCCCAATCTGGCCCAATTCTGACAATATCATTTGTATGTTGTCATTAATAGTGGTCCACTGAGTGAATTATAACTCTCTTATTTGGGTTCTGCATTTTAACACTTGGCTGTTGAAATGCATTTGGGGAGGAAGAAGGGCATACAGACTCAAAACCCCCTCTTTTTTTCCAAATTTGTTGAAGCTATTTGCTAGTCTAAGAGAAAATAAAGAAAAGATAGATGGTCTTTAATTTCCAGTGCACTGTTTATCTCAAAAGCAGATTTTCTTTTTGATGGAAATGTTGTGAGGTATTACTCCCAAGTGTCAGCTAGACCCTATGTACGTATAGAGTATATAAAGAACTAGGATATTTTGCACCTATATTAATATTTTTTCCACAAAAAAACCCCGTAACATATTTTAGCTCATGAATCCTGCCCCATTAGATGGCAGAGCTTTTCCACAGCCACAGTGATCACACAAATTCCTAGCCTATTTTCTTTGATACAGAGTGCATTTATGAAATAGGCTGTAATAGAGCCTTCAGGATGTTTCATAGACAATATTTTTCTTTTTGAAAGCTCCTTGATGGAGGATGGAGCTTAAACAAATGGATGGATGCTGATGGAAGCAGGAGCTTAAACAAATGGCAAGGTTTTGAACAACTTGGATAACTAAAAACTGGCTAAAAATAGTTGACCATAATCTCCCAAGAGCTGATACTTTTTCCTCTTTAAAGAAAAAGAAACTCTGTAAGTTATAAATATGTAATTTCTTTCTTATTCTAAGAATTCTGAATAAATTTTCTTATGATGTCACAGGTCTTTGGGACCTTGCTTTTGACACTACTTAAGTTCCATGAGCCTCCAGCAATACACCTCCAATACATCAGTGCTATCAGGAGGTTGAAAACTCCGAGATATCTTTCAGCAGTTCATTTTAGGATTCTTTAGGACAGCAATCTGTAAATATGGTGCAAAACCTGAAGTGCAAAATGCAAGTTTCTACTTCATCTCAGCATGTCTGCATTTAGAATAATGCTTCATGCTATGTGTTGCAGCTCTAAACAGGACATATTTATAGATATTTAAACTTGCCTACCTATGGTTATGTTTCTAAATACATTTCTGACTTTTAGAGTGTAGAGCCATTGACTTCCATAGGAAGTGCTGAATAGTCTAGCACTCTGATGACTAAAGATAAACTTAGCAACCTAAATTTAGGCACCTCATTTTAAATAAAAACTTCAGCTCAAATATGTGAACCCAGAAGAATGAGTTACAATAACTCGTTTCAAATACCTTGACCCTTGCAGCTCCCCACACTTAGCATTTATTCATACAAATTGCCCACTGTTGCAGATAAATCACAAAACGTAGCCAATGCAATAACTCTGCACCTGAGCATTATTTAGTTCTGCTTTGCTAATGTTGGCAGCGTTTTGCCTTTCCTCTCTATATGTTACAGCACCTGGCTTTTTTGGCTTTGAATATATTAGAGGGGTGAATAGGGAGAAAATCTACAAGTTTTTGGCCTCACTTTCATTACTGCTAGCTTTCCTGATAGCTGCAATTCCTCAGTTAAGTGGTCAGTTTAATTTTCCTGTCAGCGTAAAAGAAATGCAAGGGAGACAACTACAAAGGGAGACAATTTTCACTGCATGCTTACGAGAGGATTACTATGTTGGAAGTGTTGTCTCTAGTGGTTCTCATCTGCTTTGACACCAGGGATAGTTATTTCCTATCTATGGGAAATAGTAATTTCCCATACTGCTGTTTATGATGATGATGATAAATACTGTGCCCTGTCTGTGTTAATTTTTCTCTTTTGACTTTGTGGTTTCTCTTTTGAGATTTTTGTCTCTTTAACGGAGTACTTCACCTTGTGGATGTGAGAAATAGATTGAGGTATGTGTGTTGCCCACAATTTTCTCTTAGGTTTGTGTAGGCTGCACAGATGACTACACTTTTAAAACACAGTTACTTAGGCACATAATTTATAGTTGTTTGGGTTTTTTTTTAACACCGTATAAACTAAGAGTAATGTTAAAAATGCTGATGTTGGCTACATAGCCAGTTTTTTGTTGCTTTTTTGCTAGAATCAGGTAACAATACTCCCTTTGCATATATTAAGGATGGATATCTTGTCATTTCACTGCAGCCTTATAAGTTGTGGGCGTTTACTCTAAGCCAATCATCTGTAGTCAGTGTCATAAGAGAAGGTGATTCATCCCATCTGACGCTAAATATCTGAGACGCTTATTATGCAATGTGTTCTGGAGAGGAAGGTGGTTGATGATGTTCCTGCCCAGCCCAGTGCCACAGTCTACAGACCCCCTCTGTACCAGTGCAATTGTTTTTGAGGCCACACTCACTGAACAGGGTGTGGAAATCATCCATGCTAAAAAACAGTAACTGGAAGTACTTTCTTCATCTGTATTTGGTTTTTTAACCAGGTTCATTTCAGTGATTCATAGGGCCATTTATAACAGAGTGATAAGAATATCTTTTCAATAATTGAGGCCATATTGGCACAGAAGAAAGAAGTAGTTGAAGGGGGGTACATTCGGAACTTTGTATAATGAGCTACCTCCTGAAATACATGTGTGTGCTGGGACTGTCCTCTTTTATTAGGTGAGATGAATCCACAGTAGTTAATTAACCATGTGTTAAGCAGGACATTAGCAATATCATTATCACTGTAGTCTACCCCTCTTAGAATCATAAAACCATAGAACAGTTTTGGTTGGAAGAGATCTTCAAGTCCAACCTTTGTCCTTGCTCTATCAACACCACTAAACCATGTCCCTAAGTACATCTACCTGTCTCCTAAACACCTCCAGGGATGGTGACTCCACCACTTCCCTGGGCAGGCTGTTCCAATGCCTGACAACCGTTTCAGTAAAGAAATTCTTCCCAATATCCAGCCCAAACCTCCCCTGGTGCAGCTTAAGGCCATTTCCCCTTGTTTGCTTGTTACTAGGGAGAAGAGGCTGACCCCCGCCTCGCTACAGCTTCCTTTCAGGTAGTTGTAGAGAGCGATAAGGTCTCTCCTCAGCCTTGCCTTCTCCAGGATAAACAGCCCCAGAACCCTCAGCCGTTCCTTATACAAGACATGCTCCAAATGCTTTACTGGCTTGGTAGCCCACCACTGTACCCTCTCCAGCACCTCAATGTCCTTCTTGTAGAGAGGGGCCCAAAACTGCACACAGTACTCGAGGTGCGGCCTCACCAAATCCGAGTACAGGGGCTCAATCGCTTCCCTACTCCTGCTGACAACACTATTCCTGATATGGGCCAGGATGCCATTGGCCTTCTTGGCCACCCGAGCACGCTGCTGGCTCATGTTGAGCTGGCTGTCAATCAACACTCCCAGGTCCCTCTCTGCCTGGCAGCTCTCTAGCCACTCCTCCCCAAGCCTGTAGCACTGCTGGGGGTTGTTGTGGCTGAAGTGCAGGACCTGGCACTTGGCTTTATTGAAACTCATGGAATTGGCCTTGGCCCAGCGATCCAGCCTACCTAGATCCCTCTGTAGAGCTTCCCTACCCTCAAGCAGCTCGACATTTCCACCCAGCCTGGTGTCATCTGCAAACTTACTAAGGCTGCTCTCCATCCCCTCATCCAAACCAGTATCTTGATGCTTGATATTGCTTTATTAGACTGTAAAGTATCTTGAAATGGGCTTATCTATGTCAAACAAAAGGGGCAGTTAGAAACTTCTATGTATATTGCCAAATCTTTCCACTGAGGTCCTCGGTACTAGTAGTGGTGTTTGTGCTAACAGTCTTTCCCAATTTTAGAGTTCTCATGAACCGTGAGAGTTGTATGTGTATGGGTAGATATGTTGTCCAATGAGATAGGCTGTTTCTTTATAATACATAGTGATTATCTAAGTCCACAACAGGAAGGCAGAAAAAGTGTCCATGCAAGTCATAACTTTCTCTTGAGTCTTATGTAAATGTGAAGAGAGAATGACTCATATGAACTTCACTTGAGTGTTTCAGAGTGGTGTTTTTCATTAAATTGGTTACCTAACAGTTAAACTATCAGAGTTATAATGAGGCAGAGGCAACATATTGTGGGAGGCATATTGAAAAGAAACCCAGGGTGCTAGGATGCATGAGACATCATTGAGAAGTTAAATCTCATGAACTGCATGTTCTGTGTGCAGTTGTTCATCATGGGACATCTTATTATGTTGATGTACCACCCTGCTCCAATATGTTTTTGTGGTACATCTAGGGAGTATCTTCATGGTAGAGGGTACTTTGGTTTAGATATTGAAGTCAGAGAAATGTGACTACTACTGGTAAGATACTGTTCCATCAAGCAGCAGTGGAAAAGATGAACTATACTGAAACGATGCCAACAGCAATTAAAGCAATCAAAATTAGCTTTATACTACCTTTTTATGTTAGTTCTTTCTGGAATATGTTTCACATCTTTTATTTATTTTTATTATTGTATTTCTTTTTATTTTTGTAGGCTGTGGAAACCAACCTTGCATCAAAGGATAGTCACTGGGTCTATGTAAATGAGGTAAGAAAGTCAAAAGAGACAATATAGCTTGGTACATTCACTCATCACTGTCTTTTGTTTCATATGTTTTGACACACCAAACTGAGCATACACTTAGCATTTTTGCTGTTTGAATGGTACAAGATGCAAACTCTGTGTGTGGTGTCATTGCTTGTCTGTCTCAGTTGAATTGGCATAGGTTGAATACCAAAGGTCGAAATAAAGCTTCCAATATACCTCAGAGCAGCTGCAAGACTATTTTTGCCTTCATGTTGGCCCTACTTCATTAGCAATTTAGGAAGCAGAGAATATCTCAAAAGAAACCTTGAACATATGCACCTATATCTGCCAGAATCTCACCTTTCACTGCTATGAAAGCCTGCACTCAGATACCAGTAGAGGAAAGAGCACTGAGGCTAGTTGCAGGCTTAGCTCAGATTTACATGATACACAGGTTTTCTCTAGTGCAGAATTGTGTTGGTGTTTTGGCCAAGATCCAGGATAGCATTGATTTAAAAATTGATATTTCCTTTCTGCAGCAAATGGTATCCTGTCCTGCTACTGTTATTATTTATTTTACTGTAGTACCATGATGCCCTAATAGGAATTAGTGCAGACTTGTGTTTAAAAAGTAATGGAAAGCTTGAAATGTTGTGCCATATGTAATAATTTATAAATCACTGATTGTGCAAGATAAATGGCACTATTATTTATATTTCTGGTTTTAATAATGATTCATTAAAAGATAGTAAAATATCTGAGTTAAAAAGAACCGTGTTCACAGTTTTATTTTTACATTATAAATGCATAGTCTTTAATTTAATAACCAATTCCTTTGTTCATTTCTCATTTCTTTCTTTGCACCTAGCTAATAATTTTGGATAGGCTACTTTTAATAGTAACTATAAATTGTATTGTCTGGCATTAGAAAGGCTCTGTAACTAAACAGGGGTCAGGGAAAGCAAGTGAAAACTCTGCTTATAAAGGCTTTTTAAATTCCTTCTAGTCCTTGTTATGTTTAAGTATCTTCTGATTTGTCAGCTGCAGTAATGACCCACTACAAAATATCAGCAAGATGCCCAGGGAGTCAGTGTTTATGTTCACATAAAGATAATATAGTGTATATTTCCCTAAACATTTCTAGCGAGGGAGTGTTTGTGAATTTTTCATTGCTACTATTTTTGTCCAGATGTTAAAACTCACTTCAGGAAGGCTGAATCTGTAACATCACAAATAAAAAGCTCTCATGCACAAACATGTGCATACATACACAAACATATCACACATGGTGTTGACTCTGGCTAGAGATTGGGTAGGGAAGCTATGATAGCAAAATATAAATCTAAAGTATAACTTTTTAGTGAACAATATCAGTGCATATACTTACAAATATTTCAAAATGCAATTAAATTAAAACAGACAATTACAGAAACTTTTCAAATTCATGAAACTTTGGAGAACTCTTTGCAGGCAAAAAGACAAGGAAATGTCTTGATTATCCTTTTTTAATGGAAAAGTGTTGGTCTTTGTGTGCTTAAAGCTACTGTGAAAAGAAGATAAGTTAAGCATCTATGTGGTTGTATCTGTAGAAAGATGCAGGTTTCTTAGGGCTTGCTTCTTACTTAATAGTGTGCATACTCCCATGCTAGCGAGAGACTGATCATGCTTTCCGTGTACATATGTCCTGTATGTATCAATGAGAACTGCATGAGTACTTGATGGAAAATATGTTATTCCTTGACTGGATGTTGATTGGTGCTGTGATTTGCAGAATGGAATTAACTTTTAATTCCCAACAGTCAAATAAACTCTTTTTGATGTAATTCCACATGAGTAGCAAGCCAGGTGTACTCCATTCTGGAAAGGGACCAAACACTTTGCCAGTCCTTTTTTTCTCCCAGGCAGATTGAGGATCCTACATTTTTCTGTTCGCCTTATGGTCTGTGTGACCTAATGATCCCATTGCAAGGAAAGAGAAGTATAGGGTTGACTGACCTGAAGGGGCAGTAGTAGGAAGAGAACATAGTGATAATTATTTCCATTGAGATTTCTTGTATGAAGAGCATTAGATTGTAAATAGGCTCTTTAGGCCTTTCACACTTCAGGGAACCATTTAAGGCCCTGGTACATGTTAGGCTACTGAGGTCTACTGATCTTGAGCACCTTCTCACAACCTGCTTTGAACCTTGGACTTATCTTGCTGTAGTAAGAATGACTATATAGCACAGTATTATTTCAAGAAGAGATTTTATTATTGTCTTTCTTGAATTAAATCTACTTTACTCTCTCTGACAGTCCAATAAACATTGGGTGTTTTCTTTTTCCTTGTGCTTCTGTACCATATGGCAGGATAGGAGTCAAGTCTTGGAGTTTGAACATATTTTATTACTCCAGTTTCGTTAGGTAAGCAAGACCACAACACTTGTGATGAGCTAGCTTAAAACTGTAAGGGTGGTAAACTTATTATACAGCAAATGAACAAATGTGGGATGCAAGAGCTGGTCTCAAATTACAGATCTGTACTGTCAAGATCCTGCATTTGCTAGTTTCCAATAATCCAAGTCTCTGTGCTGACGTATTTGTTCAGTTTGGATGCCATTGGTGGTGCAAAGGGACTCAGTCATCTTTAGAAAAAGGCTAATGAATTGGGAGTTGGATTCATTGTATGGGATTCAAAGGATGAAATATTACATGGCAAGTCTTTCAGGATAAAAGAATACACAGGGATGAGTCTTTGCAGGCAATATCATTCCCTCATATGTCCTCTTTGAAACCAAAGTCATAACAAACCTTACTGTTTTAAAAATACATATTTGTAAGTATGTCTGTTTTTCTCATTTCAGACATTTTGTCTTTCACACTTTCAGACCTGTCAAAAGCAGTGATTTGAGAGAAAAAAAAAAAAAATTTCTAACCACCCTCCCCCTTTTAGATTTATATTTTATCATCTTCACTTTTATTCATCTAGACATACTAAATCATTCCTTGCATTCATTTAGGTAATGGTTCTCCCTGAATTCTGGGTTAAACATGCCGAGTAGCTTTTCAAAAGCAAGAATATTTGCGATTTCTGTATAAATCCTTGCAAAACCAAACAACTCTTTGGAACAATGACTGGTCCGTGCTTAGCTTTGTCTCCAGAATAGTCCAAAACATTTTATGACCATCAACTATTACTTTGATCTATTTGATGGATGGACCACTCAGTGGATAAAGAATTGGCTGCATGGTCACACTCAAAGAGCTGTGGTCAGCAGCTTGATGTCCTAGCGGAGACCAGTGATGAGTGGCGTTCCTCAGGGATTGGTATTGGAAGCGGTGCTGTTTAACATCTTCACCAGCGACATGGACAGTGGCGTTGAGTCCACCTTCAGCAAGTTTGCCGACGACACCAAGCTGTGTGGTGCAGTCGACATGCTGGAGGGAAGGGAGACCATCCAGAGGGACCTGGACAGGCTGGAGAGGTGGGCCTGTGCAAACCTCAGGAAGTTCAATAAGGCCAAGGGCAAGGTCCTGCACCTGAGCTGGGGCAATCCCAAGCACAGATACAGGCTGGGTGATGAGTGGATCTAGAGCAGCCCTGGGGAGAAGGACTTGGGGGTGCTGGTGAATGAAAAACTGAATATGAGCCAGCAATGTGTGCTTGCAGCCCAGAAAGCCAATTGCATCTTGGGCTGCATCAAGAGAAGCAGGTCAAGGGAGGTGATTCTGCCCCTCTACTCTGCTCTGGTGAGACCCCACCTGCAGTGCTGTGTTCAGCTCTGGGACCTCCAACATAAGAAGGACGTGGACCTGCTCGAGAGGGTCCAGAGGAGGGCCACGAAGATGCTCAGGGGGCTGGAGCACGTCTGCTGTGAGGACAGGCTGAGTTGGGGTTGTTCAGCCTTGGAGAAGTCTCTGGGGAGACCTTCTAGCTGTCTTCCAGCACTTAAAGTGGGCCTACAGAAATGATGGGGAGAGGAGTCTTTACCAGGGAGTGTGGTGATAGGACAAGGGGTAACAGTTTCAAACTGAAAGGGGAGAGATTTAGATTAGATATTAGGAATAAATTGTTTGTGGTAAGGGTGGTGAGGCACTGGAACAGGTTGCCCAGAGAAGTTGTGGATGCCCTCTCCATGGAAGTGTTCAAGGCCAGGTTGGATGGGGCTTTGAGCAAGTGTTGGTGACGTGACCTACCAGCTTTGATAGATGTGTGCTATTTCTTCCTGTGGCATGACTGGCACAGTTGTAGATGCCCTTCCCCCTGCTTTTTGATGTTCATTTCCTGTCTTTTTTCCTGGTTTTCTTCCTTATTTTTATTTTTCTCTTGCATTTCTTTTTCTTTGTGCTTGACATCAAGTATCTCTGTCAGTTGCTCCTGACATTTTTCATTCTCCCTTCTCTTTTTTTGCCTGTTCAGAGAAAATGTTGTGCATTGCCCAGGGCATGTGTCTGTGGGAGAGGCACAAGGACAGCACTTGAAACTGCATTTGTATGTGGTTGTATCAGGAGCAATGCTCTAGGAGTCTGTGTCTGCTTTTTTATTAGGAGCAGGAGTAGGTCTGGGGATATAAATAGCACTAGAAATCATGTTTTCCTTTTTGTGGGGCATTTCATGGTTTTGAAATTTTCTCAATTCCAAGGGGAGAGAAAAGAGAAAAAGAATTGTTTTGCAAAACTGGAATTTGGACCAAAAAAATATATTCAAATTAAACAGTATTTTATTTTCTCATATAAATATATATTTAATTCTAATTCCAAGTTTCTAAACATTCATTATTTTTGCATGTGAATCAGTGAAGTACACAAAGCAATCAAGTACTCTTCATGGAAAGGGAATGGGTACTGAATTTGACAGGTAACTCAAGTTGTTTCACCGTTATCACATCCTTCCTTTAATTTCTTTTTCAACAAAATTTCATCACTATTCAGAAGTTTAATTGAAAGTTGTAAGACATGGCAGGACAAAGGACAGGATACTTGTTGAGATAGGAGATGGTTTTGCGTGAAGGACAGGTAGGAATGAAGAGAGGACAACATAATATTGCATGTCCAAACTGTACGTACCTGTTCGGAAGCTAAGGACAGGTGAAGGTCAAAATTGTTGAATAGCAGTGTGGAGATACACAAAAGATATACACTGAGGAAGACTTTTTTTGAAAGGGCATTTTTGACAGAATTGCCCCAAAGACAAGAAATTGAAATAATGGAGTGTTTTAAGTTCCCTGGCAGTTGAAAAAGTTATGTTGGGACACAGACAAGGCTTCGCAATTTCCTGTTGTTGACAATGTTAACTGTACATGTTTAAAAAGTTAAAGCAGCTGTCATTTCAGATTTCATTATGGTTATGGAAGTCAGAAGATAATTGGTGCAAAAACGATCACAAAATGGTAGCATGCACTGTTGAAGAAGAATTGAGAAAAGAATAGGGATAATGGATGTCAATAAAAAGGTTTTCCAGGTTCACAAGTTTAGGGAACTAGTAGTGCTTTTGGAAAGATAAGATGATGAGTAAAGCATGGCAAAAGAACTGTGGAGTTCTGTGGAGATGAAGGCATAATAAGGTATCATTATGGTTCCAATGGGTTATCTTTACAGATCCTGAAATCAGAGAGCAATTGTAAAGAAAAAGTGGTGGAAAAAAGGGCTAAGGAGGAGTGTAAAGGTGTAACAAAGTAAATGATTATAAAATGAGGCTGAGGTGCAAAGTGTCTCATACTAGGAGTCATAAAAAGCAACAAGAAAAATTTAGATGTAGCAGGAGATAAAGGAAAGTGTAAGGTGATTACTTAATGGAAAAATGAGGTTTTAATGTGTTTTACTGACTGACTTGATGCTGGCTTTATAGAAACTATTAATTGTAACCAGACTGTTAAAAACATACTGTCGTAGTTCCAGTTTATTATTATATCTGAGGCACTCCACCAGATGAGATCCAATATAGAGAAGTGCTGAGTACTTTGGATGTGGCTACAAAGTGAGGAATACCTGGTGAGCATCTGCAGAAGCAACTTAGAATCCTTGTGGATAACAAACAGAATATCAATCAATACTGTTGTGGATTTGCAAAACAAGCAAATCTAGTTCTCAGACATGTTACTGGAAACAGCCTTTGTAAGATAAGGGAGGCAATTATTTTGCTCTGCTTGACATCAACTTGGCCTTGTGGGAACAGTATTGAAAGTTTTGGGCAACACACTTTAAAACAAAACGAGAATGCAGAACAATATTGAAAATCTAGAGGAGAACACCTAGTATGATGAAAGCTCAGTAAAATATGACCTATGAGGAAAGGCTGAAAGAATTAAGTTTGTCTCCTATGTAACTCAGAAGATGGAGCAAGGGTATGGCAGTAGAACGGATATAATTAAAAGAAGAATATGATCATATGTTCACCCTGGAAAGATAAAGGAAATGCAATTTAATCTTCTGCACTAAAAATTAGATTGAGTATTGGGAAATGATTTATGATCTAAATATGATAATGAATAGGAACAACTTCCTTGGTTACTTTCTTCCATCTCATTATCTCTCTGTTTTCACTCCTGGTTTTGCTATTGTTTTTTATTCTTTCATTTTCAGCACCCTACTCACATTATTTAAGTCTGCCAAATATTTTCAGATTTGAGTTTGGAAGGACAAATACTGTGTTATGAACACTATTGGGTATTTTCTAATCTGCACCTCCTGTTCTAGGTCTTTCCACTTTTTTTTTTTTTTTTAATATGCGTAGGGCAGTGACAGTTTATAGAAGTAGTCACTGGATATAATTCTGATTGAATCATTTATTCAATAGTTTTGCTGACAAACATGAAATTTATGGGAACTGTGACTCATATTTGATTTCCAATCAGCATGGAACTCCATCCTTCTCTGTCTACTACTGAGCAAGCTTGAGCGACTGCATTTGATTAGATTCTGTCAGCCAAATCCACCCCTGGGGTAGCACCAGTGATTTGACTTTGCGAGGGATGAACCTAGCATCATATTTCTTGATATCAGTCATTTGAAATAGAGGAGTATATTGTAATTGTATGTAGTTTTGGTAGAATGCTGCCTAGTAATGAATTATTGGCACTTTCAGTGCTTTAAAAATAGATTTAATTATAGGGTGTAGAAGATAAGTCTGAAAACTAAAGGTTTTCTACTTGACTACAGTTTTAATTTGTTGCTTTTCCATTGATTTGATTAACCCTCATCAGATCAGATACAAAGGGCTATTTGTTATTAACACAAAATAACTTTTTTTAGTCTTAGAATTACCACATTGTGTATCATCTGGAATAACAAATGCTGGAATTCAAACAATATTAACTTACAAATTCCCAAACTGGAACCATGGGAATAGTGGGGAGAACTAGTGGAAATTTCATTACATTAGTTCCTTACTGTCTAAATGATCAGGTATTATATAGGAAAGGAATGTACGATGAGGGAAAGAAAGCCTCCTCATAGGTCAATTACCAACCCATGTGGGTATTTGTCATGGCATGACACTTAAAGAGGGGAGGAGTTACTTCTAATAAAGCAAAACTTCGTTATTTTGCAAAATAAAAGTGTCATGCATTCTTCCACTGTATTTTTCTGTGAATTACTGTAAAGTTTCCAGAATTAGGCTTTGTAAAGGAGAGAGCGATCACACTCTTGATTGTCCTGGTAGATGACTAGCACAGTTCCTAATGTTTGTGTATGTTCATGGGGACTGCACAGTGGGTAACTGTATTTCTGTATTGCACAATTCAACATATAGTTTAATTCTATGCAGAATAGCTTGACTCTGAGGTTGGACAGGGATTCATTTCTTTATCACTAAAAAAAGCTTATTATTTGTCCCGTTTAAAAACCAACAAACAAACAAAAAAATCAACCAAACAACATATTCTGCAACACTGTAGGGTGAACAGCAGAAAGATAAGTTGTGTTCATAATGTTCCTTGCAAAATCAAATATGCTTTTTTTAATTGATAGAATGCAATAAGCCAACTGATCTTCTTTTAGTAACTGAAGCTTAATAACTAGGGCTTTTAAAATATCATCAATAGCTTTATTTTGCTTCTTATGTACAGCACTAACCATAAATACATTAAAAAATATCAGAGACCAGGTTGTTATTGGTGAAAATCTGTTTTCAATAAGAAATCCAAAATAAATAGCATGAAGCTATAGAAATAGTATTATCCATATTCCAAATCTATAGGGAAGCAAAGGATTCAGTAGTTAGAAGACAGCTGAAATTCTAGTAAGCTTTAATTGAAAAATAAAACTAAATTGTAATTAACACCCAGAAAAGGATGCCTTTGGATATTTTCTTTTTTCAATCCACAGAAAAGATCCTGATTTGGAAAAGTTGGAGGCAGTAAGCACAGAGAAGCTAGTACAGCAATTGCAACTGTATTTTGTTAAATTCTTCCCAGCTATGATGATACTTGTCAGAAGAAGCCCTCATAGTCGAAGAGAAGGGAGAAGTGAAGTAGGAAGAAAAGATCTTGTAATTTCCACAGAAGCAGTAATAAAAAAATTTGGAAATGTAGCAAGAGTACGCATTTCATCAGTGATGAGAAGCCTTAGACAGAATCTTAGAGTGCTAAGGGATATGGGGAACTCTGACCCATGTTGAGATGAAGTTATCCACGTCAGTTGGACACGAGTCAAAAATTTTAGACAGCAGTTGACTTTATTCTTCCTTTTTGGATAGATGACACTTTCCAAAATAACGCTGGTGGTACTGCCAGCAGATGAATTTCTGTATCTTTGGCTGATTGATAAAACTTTCCCAAAGTTAACCTAGGTGATCAGTCAGAACAAAGTGCAGAGGAAGATTATTGATGCTTTTTACTTTCCCCTTTCAAAGCATTCATGCAAAACATGCTTCTGCTAATGCTTTTCTGGATGCTAGCTCAATTCTCTTATTTCTAGGGTTTTCATAGGTTTGTATTCTCCACTATTTCATTGTCTGTAGGAGGCAGTTTGTTATATGAGGGATGAGAAACTGTCCCATCATCTCTCTTCTGGTGTGACATAGTTCTTTCCATTTCTATCCTGCAGCTCCATTGCTTCTGCCAGTAGTTGTTTTCTTTGCTTTCACCATGTCAGACACGCCCAGTATATCTGTAGTTGTTCATCCCTCTTGATATGAGAATCAAATGGCTTCTCAGCTGTCATCTGGGCAGTTCGTTCTTATTTTCCTCTCTAAAATATTTTTCAAACTTTGAGAAAAATGAGCAGAAAATAGAATAGTAATTATCAGATAAAGTCTATCTCAGTAAACAACTTTTTACCCAAGGGTAGCATGTAGGAAGGTGTTAGGTAATGCATGATGAACACTTTTCCTAGTGCAGGACTTGTAATCTTATGACTTCAGAAGAAAGATCCCTTATTAATGCAATGTTTTGTTTGGAAAATCTTTTTCTTTTTTCCTAGAAATTCCTATGTTATATGCACTTCGGGTGATCAACAGTTAAATCCATGAGCCTGTGCAGGTTGCTATGGCTTCATTTTTACTTCGGTAGAACCAGTACTGCCTGATAGACTGTAATTCTGCTCCATCTTTCTTTACATATGGAAGTGCCAAAAGTTTTTTTTAATATTTTTCTTTTTAAAACATCAGTCTGTGTAATGATGCTTGTGTTGACTCCGATACCAAGAAGTTAATAAATCTTTTACTCTTCACTGTGCCTTACTTTTTTCTTGAAAAAAATGAGACTTTTTATTAGGATAGATTACGAATGCAAGTAGGACAAACATTCTAAGGTCTTTTCAAATTATACAAAAATGCATACACTAAAAAAAGTAAAAAAAAAAAAAAAAAGTAGAAATACAAGGAACACACTGTGGAAGAATTCCCAGGATTTAGCAAATGACACGTTTCAACGCAAAACTTACCAATTTACAATGACAATTTATTCCAGTTTTATTCCAGGTACTCTATATTTACCACTTGCCCAAAGAAATCTTGCGTCTTTCCTTTTGGCTGCTATCTTTGACATCATGGAATTTTTATTTATTTATTTTCCAAAAAAAGGCATGATTTTCTTATATATGCTTGAAAGGTATACCTGTATGTGAAATTGTACTGCATTTTTACCTGCTGCTGGGTTCAGAATTGACCTAATTCTAATGCTGTTGAATTACACAGAAACGGTCTTAGTCTGCTAGGAGCAAGGTTAGATGAGCTTTGATAAGCTGTTTATATCAGTGGTAATTTTTTTTGTTTTGTCCAGATTTTGATAACTATCATTTTGCGTATCTTTTTTTTTTTTTTTTTTTTTTTTAACTGAGATAAATACTTTTTACTATGGAATAATAGTTTGTAAATCAGAGGATCTTTTACTGTAAATCAGTGGATCTTTTACTGTATAGGCACTCACTATGATCCGAGAAAGACTTCTGGACACCTAGTACAGAGTCCTTTATATGTAGAATTAGGGATAATTCATTAAATCATAAATACATCCCTGTGGAGATTTTTAGGATCATCAGGTAAAAGGAAGAGAAGTAAGGTAGTGTTGGATGTGTGGGACGACAATGAGGATGGGAGTTGGACAGGTGGTCATGCAGACTTATATTAGAATGTTTTCTGTGCTATGAAAAATGGATTGTGCCCTTGCCTTGAAGGATTAATCTTTATATATGTGTGTGTGTCTGTTCATGTGGGATGCAGAGAAGCCAGTATGATGTTAAAGTTGAATAAATCTATCTACAGGGTAAGCTGTCATGAACCTTTTAAAAAATAGCTAATTGAAGGATGTTTTCTGGATTTTCAACAAGTGAACAAGTGTCCCTTTATAGATGTATATAGTGCATTGAGGGGAATTAGAATAACCCAACAAACAGTATTAATTGTAATGCAAAAATTCCACATAAATATGTAGCTTGTCTCCATGAGCATCCTTGTCCTCATTGCCATTCAGTTTAATCCTCCAGTTTTCTCAGGGATGTGCTTTCTAAAAATCTGTTTTGGTTCTTTAAATTATTAATGTCATTAAAATTTATAATTTTCTGTCATTACCTCTAGGAAAATAGAGACTGTAATGTGAAACATAATTGTCTCATTTTGCAATTTGTGTTACGATAGTTGAGCACAACTAGAGCAGATTTAAGTATCCCCCTGAGTGATATGGCTAGGTATTACAAACTAACTGAAGTTCTTTGTGTGCAGATAAATAAATATATAAATTAATTCCACAAATGACCAATATTTGTGTGCAAATAAATAGATAAATAAGTGCCACAAATTCTTGAAGAGTAATTAATATGCCACATGAACAGAAAATACGTTGTTTAAAGGAATACCCTTTCAGTGTTGAGTTGGGTGTTGAGAACTACTACTAGCCTGGGTGAATAGTCAGCCTTACACTTATGTCTGCCTACCAAAATATTTAAGTGCTCTCTGAAATATTTGGAATAGCCAAATTCTCTCCCTTAGTAAAGGAAAATTCCAGCAAAAGGGCACTTAGAAAAGGTAATGTCTTTTATCCCTGGGTAAAGTGCTTTCCCTGCATCCTTATTCAAGCAATTCAATATTTTCAGGCCTGAGCGCAAACTGTTATTAAAGGTGACAAACAGTAGTTAGGCTCTTTAGCCTTCTTTAAAGCCTATCTGTGAAAGAAGAAGCCACCATCTATACTAAGTAAAGATTTACACCGTGTTTCAGTAGCAACATCATGGGATCATGAAAGCAAACAGTGGGCATATGATACGGAATTTTGCAAGGAGCACTTGCCTTGCCAAGCCAGCTGATAAGCTCCACTTAGAATACAGCATTCACTTAGAATATAGCGTGGTATGAATGTTAATTGCTGTGTGCAGTCTTGTGCTGTGTAATGATCCAAGAACAAGATTGGAAATTTGCAATACGTTTGTCTGAAAAAAACCCAAAACCCTCTAGGACCAAATGAAATTATTTGCTTAGTTACTAGTTTCACAGTGTAAAGAAAATTTTCATATATCATGTACAGTAAACGCATTACTTTTAAACAAATAACTAGATGAATAGACTAATTGTAAGGTCAGTGTGGAATGTTTTTTCCCCTGTGACTCCAAGGCTTAGAACTACTTTTTTGATATATGCTGTTATTCTGATGGATGTAAAAGTAAGACCTAACTTCACATATTCTTGGTTTTCTTTTTTTTTGTTGTTTTCTTTTTTTTTTTTTTTTTTCCCCCATGTATTTGTCACATTTGGAACGCAGGTGACCTTTCTGCATGTGACATTTAAGATTTCACGTGCTGCTGAGCCAGGACTGTGAGCTTTCTGGAAAACAAGTCTTCAGGGCCTGTCTATGCCAGGCAGGAGTAAGCGGCGCAGTCCCCCAGCCAGGGAAGCCACAGCTGGGCCACTCTGGTGCAGGATGGTGGCGACTTGCTTTCCTCTCCGGTTCAGGCACTCAGCCACGCTTTCCTGCTCCTGGACCTGCCTGAGGTGCCCTGTGATGCTGCTGTGGCTGTACTACCCTGTGAACTGGCATGGAAAGGCTCATATTACCTTTTGCTTTTAGAGCAACGAGCTCAAAAATGCAGACATAGACCTTTTGTTCCCAGCTCTTCCAACAACAACTTTATTTTCTAGGCTTTTACATTTCTAAAAAGGAACCCAGTTTTTAAAAGGAATGGATCATTTGCTGGTATGAATGCCCATCAGCTGAAAAAAATAGAGAAGTTGTGTTCCCCTTGGTGTTATGAACTGAACTGAAACATTGAAGGGTTTAGGTACTGTCAGCTGTCCACACAGAAAAAGGTGGCACTTTCAGAGTCAGATTTAGCCCAATTTAGGTTCTGAATTTTCAGCCAAAGGCTCCCATTTTTCTTCTTTGGCTGTACAGTAACTGGGCTTTTTACATTCAAGACTCGCTTGGTGCCTATAGCTAAGTGGGAAGAACCTGGGTTAGTGTGTCTAACGTAATTGATCTCCTCCACTACCTTACTTCTGGAAATCCCATGGAGGAAGCAGGGCTGATCTGCTACGTATAGGCTTACGTGTCTCAGGTCAAGCATTTTGACACAAGTTATGAGATGTCTTTGAAAGGCTGTGCATCACTTGGGGAGGACATAAAATGTGTGTGGTGCAACATGAACTGAAAGTTTGGATGACCTTTTTTTCTGTTTCCATCATCTCAGTCTGAGTTTGCCTGCCAAGGGATGCAGCCTAGGGGGTTGTGAGTTAAACCTACCCCATAAAATTGTCTTCCTCAGACTGCAGCTTAGACATGCTGCGTGGCTTTGACACCCCTCAGCCCCACAGAAAAGAAATCCAAGGCAACAGTCTGGAGGGTTCCGTAGAGCTTGTGGGTCTCCTTTGGTGTCTCCCTGCAAGGCTGCAGGTGTTGCCCAGTATTTTCTATTAAGCCTCAAAATCTTTGGCTTCTATAAGAATATATTTATTTTCTGATTTTCTGTTTTCACACCACACCAGTTGGTGTGTTGTTAATGCAATGAATTTCGCCTTCTGCAAAGTTAAAAATTCATGTTCCTGAAACATGATGGGAAATAGGCAAAGAACTAAATTGAGTCAAAGCTACAGTACTAGTGAACCGTAACAAGTAATTACGATAACCCCATGGTCATTTCACTCACAGCTTGACAGAGAAAATGGCAAGAAAACAAAATATTTTTTTTTTCATGAATGTTAAAAGTACAGGGCCAGGTTTACTTCTGCAGATGACGCATCACAAGGTGTGGGCCCTTTTGACTAAGTACAGCAGCACGAATTTGCAGCCCCTTTCCCTGCAAGGGCCTGAGAGCAGCCCTGTGCAGGCTGAGCAATGGCTTGGCCCAGCTGTACAGCCAGTGTGCTGGAGATGGACTGATGTGACCTGCAGGTGCTGCTGGTGGCAGTGGTAAGGACCTGGGATGTAAAGCTGCTCCCTGTGGAGGAGGCGCCTGGGGGAATGAAAGCAGTCAGCAGTGCCACAGTGAACTCCTGGCAGGAAATAACCATCACAAGCTGTACCACTGTTATGATTTCAGTATCCAGCTAAGCCCATGATTTTCAAACTATTTATCATGGGGTGTAAAAAGAGGGGTTTGTTTTGTGGCCTTTTTTAAATGCGAAATACATAAAGCATGTAGTTGAGTTGACTTCAGTTGCGATATAAGGGCAGTAGATGCAGGCTCTGTCCCAGGACGGATTAGGAGACTGGGACATGGGAAGGTCTGCTAATGAGCTTTAGACAGTGCAAAGCCTGGAAAGAAGAGCAGCCTGTCCTTGAGATCTCCTTATATCTTATCCTAAATTATTCTGTATGCAGAAACTTACATTCCTAAATGTGTCAATACCTTCCATGAAGTTTCTCCTATTTTTTATTTCCTAATACAGATAACCTCAGAAGACTTCCTTGAGTCATTATCAGGATTAGTCTGCAGAAATTATCTACTGTTCTTATAAAAAGTACTTGTAACGTTGTTCTCAGTTGTAAGGTCCATATTTCCTAAAGATGGTTACGTTTTCTGTTTGTTGTTTTGTTCTGAGGATGTAGTGATGTTCTATTCTGTTAAACTGACACTCTTCCTATATAAATTTGGTTTGAAGGCTCTTGGTTTTTACTTAGAAACCTATTGAGACTGTCTTGATGCTTTTCTATGAGGAACTACCTCTGCAGTATGTTAGTATTGCCAAGATAGATGGTACTGTGTTGTTTTCTTTTGTTTCAGATGATGCGTAAAAAAATACCGTTGTTATTAAACACACAATAAGAACATTTGCCTAGACTAAGCATGTATGTCTGTAACTTTTTTCTTCTGTTGTCTTTTTAAAAACATTTATCTGATCATGAACATAATGTATAAGATGTCTGGACAAATATATGTTTTTAAAAGACTGTGTCTCCATTCACAGGAAATCACTGATAATGAAATATTAGAGTTGGTACATAGTGCTCTGGGGAGGATGACAGTTATCCGGCAAATTTTCCCTCTTTCAAGGGACAACAGTCAGAGATGCATGAGGAACAATCACCGAATATCATCACTGCTGTGTGATCCACAAGAAGGCTATCTTCAGATGCTGCAGGTCAGTAGCTGTGTCCAGCAGAAAAGTCCTTCTTAGGAATTTGGCATGAGACAGTTTTCTGTGACTGTATTACCTCAGAAGAAGAATAAGATGAGTACAGACAAATCTGAGCTTGTAGTCTTTGGTCAGCTTTTCCTGACTTCATTATTTATTTTATTTCCCAGACTGAGTGGTTTAGATGTGATGTTATGTCCGTGAAGGCACTAACTCAGAGCTGATTTTGCATATTTCATTCTTAAGCATCTTTTTCTATTTTAAAAAAGAAAATTGTTCTAAGGTAGTCTTGTGCTGTTGCTGCTTGCTTATTATATTTATGCTTATTAGACATCTGTTGTGAAAGAGTTAATCTGGAAGGATAATACAACTCTGATAAGTATTGGGCTGTTACAGCATTTCATATTTAGTTAAATGGACTGAATCCATCTGATGTATTCAGTTTGTCATGTTTCGATAGCCTCAGAAGTCTCTAGCAGCTGATAATTGTCTAAGCATGTGAAATATGCACTACTAGTTCAGGTTCCAGATTTTGGTAACGTATTTGACTGGTGTAAGCAACGTCTCAAGGATTCCTGGCAATTAATCCCAGATATCAGAATTCTTCTTGCAGCAATTTAAATATAATTTTAGGTGCTATTTCCAATGATATATATGCAATAATTTAGAAACACAGGTCTTGGACTATCCATGGGGCTCAACGTGTTTCTGGTTTACTTTAGACACAGTTAAGAATCTCATTTCTATCACTGTTGAAGCTATTGGGTAAAACTTCAGTGAGATTGAGTATATAAGCTTGATTAGAAACTTTTTGTGCAAATTTAGCCTTAACCTGAGATGGATTGAGAGAGGACACAGTGGTTAAGCCTGTGAGTTGGCAACTGTGGGTATTGTGTGTTACAGTGAGTCTAGAAGGGGCTTGGTTAAGCTGTGGGGAGGGTGCTGTTGGCCACTTGGGCTGCTGCAGCCTGTTCAGGAAGGCAGTGAGGGGTCCTTCCAGAGGGAACTCAAGTGCTGGCTTGGAAGAGCTTCTGAAGAGCAAAGTGTGAGGCTTATGGGAAACCAGGAGAGATAGGGAGTTTCTCAGAGAAGCGGGCAGGTCAAGATTTTCCGGGAACATGAGTGGGGATGTTTGTTTTACTTATTTGTGCACTACTAAAACTACTTTGTAGCTGCAAAGACTAAAATCCTCTGAGAGGGGGATATGGACATTTCCTCCTTGAAGAGGAGGACTCAGACTCACTGCCGACTCAGGTTCTGTCATAGCAGTGGCAAAATGTGGGACATCCCAATTACATGCACTGTAGTTCTGAGCACTGGTCTATTCTTTCTGCACAGGAGGAAGTCTATGGCTATCTTGGCTTAGAAAGAAAAGATGCTTTTGATCTTTGTTAGTAACTCTGAGGTATGCTGTAACAAGAGCAAAGGCCTCTTATTTCAGAGGATCAAAGCAATTTCCAATGTGTTGAAAAAATTATCTATCCTGCACCAACAAATCACTTACTGTAGAACAGTCTTACATGACAGCAGGATCTTGAGTATTGCTGTCTATGCTATCTTATGCATAATCTAATTCAGAGGCTCACCTGAAGGGCTCTGACAGGCCTCTCTAAGCGACTTCCTATTTGCTAGAACAGTAACTGGTTTGATAGCGTTAACAACCTCATGCTCTATTACTAAGTTTCGCTGACAAGGCCCCTCTTCCTCCTGATTCCCAAATACGGGTTTTGAGAAGCAAAATATTCTCTGTTTCTGTGTTCCAGAAATATTATACCACCTTAGAAACTGTCTTTAAGTGAATGGAACAGTAATGTTATGCTTTGCCCATTAGTTCCTTCTCTACGAACTTAGAAACAAGAAAGAGACATAAAGAAGGGCAGAGGTATAAAGTTCACCTTTTGGAAGTTGATTCCATAACTGTCACGTCCAGCCACCCTGGAATGAAATATCATTAAAGGTAAAGGGCACATGTTGCGATCTCTCAAATTAGCTGTGCCCAGTATATCTTGTGCTATCTTTAAGTTTCTACAGATTGAATATAGGATGCTTTTAGCATGTGTGGATATATCTGAAGCATTCTGTAGCTGCCTTTTTTTATAGGCTTTGCCAAAACATCTTATGTAACACCTTGGGGGCATACAGCTCATACTAATTTCCAAGTAGGACTGACATGTTATTAATAGTCCTGCAATTCAGGTACTTCCAATCTTCTGTTTCCTTTTCTTTGCTTAAAAAATAGTTTTGACCTTTTGCTGTACAGAAGCACATCACTGAATTAGTCCTTTTGCCAGAGGCTACAGTAGCTCCCAGCTCCATGTCAGGCTGCATGAATCCACCAGAGGCAGTGACAGCCTGCCAGCACCAAGTCCTTGCGCTGCTTTGAAGTAGTTTGATTAACACCACAGTTTGGAAATACCCTCTCATTCTCCCTTGGGCAATCTCATTTTAATAATCTTTGTTGTCAAGGTAACTTACCAGCTATTATTGGTTAATTATTTATTTAATGACTTTGAAGAAGAAGCTAATCTCTGTCAGCCCCCTGCTGTAAGATTTTTATAGGGGAGAATTTAAGGTTTTTAACAAGCTAGTAAAGAAAGAAACATTTACGTCATGGATTATTAACTTTGTTCTGGCTAAATTAATGAAAATCTATTTGGAATGATTTTCTTCTGAATGTCTTCAGTACCATATCCTGGAAAGTTGTTTTTCAGTGGGTGATCATCCCGGGTTGGCATTCTGACAAGGTTTTTAAAGATCAGGCTGTTCTGCAAGCTCATACAAAAACTCATCTGTTCTGAATGCTTTGTGGAAATTCAATCTTATCCCATCAACTCACTTGTCAAAATTTTGTTCATGCCCTTATTTCTTGCACATCTAATATACCCAGCTGGGTGTCTGTTGAAGAAAAAAGAGGAAGAGGAAAAGCTTTATAAAGTTTCCTGTCTTGGTCATTTTGTTTGACTTCAGAGGGCTACATTTACCTCTCTCTTATTCTTCGTGTATCATATTCTGTGTCCATCTCTTTTTTGTGTGTGTGGAAAAGAGACTGTTTGGAACTTGCTGTCTTCCATTGGTCATGAGTATCTGTGGTTTGGGTCATCAGCATTGTCGGTATTGCCTCATCTGGAGAAAGATCCCTGAAGCACTTCAGGCTTTATAGTTAAATCTAGAGCATCCTGGATAGACATAGTGTGGATTCCTGCATGGTATTTGAATGGCCGTTAGTGAGATTACTGCTGTTGAGCTGTTTGGATTATTTCAGACATAGTCTTACGGAACCAATCTGAAGAAATTTTAGTGTATAACCTGCTTCTTTCCAAGATCTTCCCCTTTAAATATTAGTTTTGAAATCTGTCTACAAACCTCATTTTTGATGATCTTTTATCTTTCATCAGGTTATTCATGATGTGTTCATAAACTCAAAATCAGGATTTTTCTATTTATGTTTTTGAAGAAAGATTTCTTTTTAGAAATTTAATTCCCATTGCAGTTTGTTTCTTCCCATATTTAACATTTATACCGTTAATAAGTTAAATCTACGTGAGATTCTATTTATATTAAAACATTACAGGGACACGGTGTATCTGAAATCATTTAGTATAAAGTAAGTATCATTTAGTATATAGTAAGATTAAAAAGACAAAAAGAAAACCCCAGTAAACTGTGTCACAAAATTAATGAGGTTATTCCTCACAGGATTCAGAGTCCAACCTCTCTACTGAAGAACTAGTCCAGGCATTACTTTGATGTATTTGAAGAGAAGATGTTGAGAAGTGTGGGAAGGTATTCATTGTAACAACTATTCTTCCCCCTGTCTAAAAATTTCATTCTTCAGACTTGACCATCAGATGTCTTTGTAGGCATTTCTTAGCAGTTGCTCCTACAGAGCTGCATTTTTATTTATGAAGTGTATTCTTTTCAGGAATGACTGCAATTTAACTACTGTAAGTAGAGTTATTTTTTTGATATGTGTCTGGCTGTGTAAACTTAAGGCCCTGTTCCTGCAGTTTTGTCCAACTAAATAGCCTTACTCTCATTTGGCCTATTTACACTGCTGTTATTACACAGCTGTTAAGTGCTACTAGGGGCAGTAAGTATTTATTAAGCCCTATTAAAGCATTCACTTTCTCCCATAAAGGATTGATAAGCCACGTTTTTCTTTTCTTTTCATTACAAACCTATACTTGCATGTCTCTTTAGCAAAGTTTAATTTGGACTTTTGGCCAGATGTTCAGTCACAGTGAAACTGTTTCTGAGTACTGCCTGAAAAGTACCCTTGAACTGACTTTACTTCCCATTGCATGACGTAATTTCTCCCTGAAGCCCTATGGCATGTGTTTCATAAAAGATGTTTTAGCAGAAGAATTGGTTAAAAAACCACAAACAACCACAGGTATCCTCTGGCCACCTGGGATTTTGTGAGCAGTCTGGAAGTTAGAACCTCAGGTATGTTCTGGAGCAAGCTTTTCCCCTCCACTCAGACTACCTCTTTTGACTGCTGGAGTTCTCTATTTGCATAATTATTTCATTGAATTTTTGTTCAGTGCTCTATCAGGGAGTGGACAACAGTGGATAGAAGAAAGGATCAGTACCTCCAATTTTCATTTATTTATTGCCTCTGAAACCTAATTTGCATGCATATTTATTTATAGATGTGGTAGAGTAAAATGATAATCTTATACTCTGTTTTGCAATTCCAATATTACCTCTCGTCCTTCTGTCTGACTTTTAGTTATGTTCAGTTTTCTTTATCAAATGTCTCCTGCTAGTCTTTCCCTGGACAGTTAGTGTTAGCTGTGCCAAATTCTCGAGACATTTAGTGAGCAAAGCCAATGCCTGCAGCTAACAAGCTTGAGCATTGCAGGGTAATCCAGGCCTTGTATTAATGTTAATATGTTGTTATAAAACTTACTGAGTAAGAAAACACTCATAGTTATGATAAATTCTCAAATAGCTGAAGGACAGTGAGTGTTCAGAGAATAGAAACTGTAGGTAGGGAAAAGTAGTGTGAGATGTGTAACTCGGTAAAAACAGAAGAAAATTTTAAAGGAAAAAAAAAGCTGCTTATGAATAAAAAAAGTATTCCGAGAATGCAGTCTTCCAAAAAATCTTTGGAACCTCCATTATTTGAGACACTTAAAACTACAATGGGCAAAGCACTAAATAATACACTAGTTAGATTCCTTACTGTCAGAAGGGTTAAAAAAATATGTAATTGAGGTCTGTTTTTCTGTGGTTTTAGGAAAATTTTATTCAGGCTTTCATTTGCCTCAGTGATAATAAATAGCCCTTTGGAAGTTTGAAGCTAATGTTTGAGTTTTTAATGAACATTCGTTTTTTGACTCTGGTTTTCTCATGAATGCCAGACTGCTGGCCGTGATTTTGTTCTCCATGAGCAGTGAAGCATGTATTTAAAACATAGGCATTCATGCGAAGTCTCACAATGAGCTCTGGAAACTAATTTAAGAAAATTAAATAGGTCAATTTTTCAGTCTCTCCGCTGTAACAATATCCTTGTAAGCATGCTGTTATACTGTAAGTAAGCCATTGATCTTCACTGCTCCTAGGAATATGCATCCTGTCATTAGAGACACAAGTGCGTAACTGCATTTGGCAGTACTTGAACTTTGAAAGTTGAAACACAGTTTTAGGGCACGCTGGTGTGTGCATACGCAAGCACAATGATATCACTCCCCAGGCAGCAAGCGTTTCTGCTGCTGGCAGGCCGCGCTTGGTCTGAGCTCCTCTTCCATCTGCTTCATCCTTGGAGCTGACTGCTGTGGCCACTCACAGGGTGATTTTGGCAGCAGCAGGGTACAAATGCCTAGCTTGGGAATGAGTTTTTGAAGCAGTGGCATCTGGGTGTCAGCTTGTCTTCCCAGCTGGTCTCTTCAGCAGCCTTCTCTGGCTAGACTTCGGGCTCTGCTGGCAATGCAGAAGTTGGGGTCAGTCTTTGTGGTTTGCTCTTCCCAGAAGAGCACTTGTCTATGATTAGTGCCTCCAAAGGAGGTAAAATGTAACTTCATATATAACTTTAAAAGTAAAATCACTCTGGAAAGCCTCATGAAATTCATGTAAAAACCTCTATAAAATGACATTTAATAATGTGATAGGGAGAGATTTCCATTCTCATTGAAAATTTCTGCTCTGCTTTACTAGTGTGTGCTGGATTTTTTCTTCATTGCAAAATAGAGGTTCATAAAGTCTGGAATAATTTTCAGAAGATACACCAGAACAAGCCTAAAATTACTCATGTACATGGCATACTCTTTAATATATTGGTGAACCAGTCACCATCTTTTTTATAGCAGATCAAAAAGTGTTTCAGTCACTGTACCTCCGGCTCTTAACCGCTCTCAGCAATGAAGTGAAAGAGGAACTGAAAATTTCTGTTTATTCCTCCAAACAGGAGAGAAATGAACACTTTGTTCTAATCCAGGAATTTTTGTTATATGAAGGGGAATCCCTGCGGGCAGAGTCCTTCCCTCCTCTGTTCCCCCTGTGAATATATAAATAGGGGTAATAAAAAACATTCCAGAGCTTGGAAAATCCAAAGTAGCCAAGTACGTTGCCTTGGTTTTTTCTTCTCTCTTGCTTTGCTACCAGTTCTAAATGCTACCTGAAGACTAATTTTTAAATTTTTTTCAGGTATCTCACAAATTCCCTTTCAGTGGTCATGTTTGTATTCAGAGGGAATTTGATAGTTAGCTGAAAATTAAAAAATGTGTGCAGTTGCGGTAACAAGTGTATACAGGCTTTGTCCATTGCGCCCTTTTTCTTTTCACAGCACTGCTATTCTGGATGTTACAGCAAACTCGTGTTTCAAATACAGTTTAGAACATGTGCAGAGATTTTGCTGTATTCAGATGAATATAATAGAAAATAAAGGAGATTATTATAGCCCTGGATTTACTGTGAGATCAGGCCAGAATTTCTGTGTCTTAAGTCACTTTTTTCTACAAGAAAATACATACATAGTAATGAATTCATATAGAAACTTTGAGAAGAGCAGCCTATTTGAGGCACTAAAGTATTTTTTATTTTTCTACCTCAGAAAGTAATTAGGAAAAAAGAGGACAAAAATATACTTCACGGTAATTTTATAATATATCTTCCTGTAGATATTGAAGGAATCAACTCTTCAGCTATGCTCACTCAACACTACTCAGGCATCAAATCAGACCTGATTATGTAATTCTGTTTTCTAGCATAGAGCTAGTTCCCATTTGGAATTAAGCAAAGGTGTCCATTCTACACTACTATGGATGTTCGGGAGCGGGGTTTTGCTCTGCACACTGTGAAGGATCAAAAGGACATTATTTTCTAAGTTACCAGGATATTTTTGGTTGTTCTTGGTTATTTTTTGCACTTCAAAGAAGTGACTCTTGACTTAGAGGACTAGCAAAACAGTACTCTCATGTGAACATCCTGCCTTCTGTTTTTGAATAAACACACTGTCAACATACTGAATTTTTATCACTGTGCAAAACCAGATACTTTCCAGTCATGCTTTATAAGTTTTTAAGGGTTTTTATAAGTTTTTAAAGGTTCTGACCTTAATAGGGTGGACTTCTATATTTCATGTTAATTTATGGATTAACTAGCAGACTGAACAAATAAAATATTAAAAAAAGATAATTGGTTGTCTTAATATTACAAATCCAGCCTTGGTTGTGGAGGTTTTGTTGCTGTTTTTTTTCCTAGCTTGCATATTTTCTGTTCTAAAAAAAAAAGAAGTGTTGATTGCCTGAATAAAATTCAACTTACTTTTCCATAGGATATTGACACTTCAGCTATTAGGGGCTAAAATGTGGTAATGTATGCATGTCGTTTTTACTGGAGCAAATATTCACAGTATGATTACATGAAAAAATGAATTTTGCTAATTAAATAGTACCATATACTCATTTTTTGGATGAGGCTTTCGGTAGAAGAGAACTGGAGTGAGAAAATACCAGTGGGTAAGTGCATACAAAAGGACATGCAGAATATTCTTTCCATGGCAAAAAGTAACTTGCTGTGTTCTCTGCAACATTTTCTTCTGCCTTGGTATATATCTCCAGATGTATGACAGAAGGACTTAAGTCGTGGGAAACTCCTCTTGTGCAGACCCTTGCTTGCTGTCACTCAGTTTGTATCATTCTTTCAAAAGAAAATGATGAAACAATAGTGACACAAAATTCATTACAGGTCTAACTAAACTGTGAGAATTAGGTTGGTAAACTCGAGATTGTTTTGTTTTGCTCTATAGCATAAAGTAATTTGAGTTGGATGCATGGTCATGTAGTCTAAGATCCTCAAAAGCAGTTCTCTCAAGCTTTCAGTCCTTTACACATGCAGAACTGTGGCAGCTTCTCTAACAGCATAAAAAGTAGAAAGAGAAAGAAAGCAGCGTACCCAGGTTCATCTTCTATTTGCCCTAGAGCTCTCTGCTAGCAAACCAAGCAAACTTTTTGGGAATGAGGCTGCAGTTTTACTGAACTGAAAAAGAACTGTGCCAAACTGAGAAAATGCAAGGCATTTCTGATTTGTGGTGGTTCCAAGGCAACAGACAATGAGTTGTCAGTTAAAAGCGAGGGTGTGAAATCAAATTCAGTGGGGAGCAAAGAGGATCATGATGGCATATAAGAAATGGCATTTTTCCTTATGCATGTAAATTCTACTTCTAAGCAAGTGGGGTTTATGGTGTGTGATTTGAGGTGGGTTATTTCGTGGGTTTGGAGTTTTGTTTTGATTTGTTTTTGTGGAGAGTAGCTTAACACAGAAGAGGAAAAGTGCCTTGTTTAATAATAAGGATTCGCTTGGTTGCTTTATTTAAAAGTTGTTTGGAAAATATCTGCAGAGTAGAGAGACAAATGCAACTGAACTGAAGAGACTTAGTTGCTGGGACTCTTATTAACTCTTTAACTACTTTTCTTAGAGAGGAAATCTGGAAAGTAGCTGCTTTGGAAACTTTTAAAAGGAAAAGAATTAACTGGGTAAATTAGCAAATATAGGGAGTGTGGACTGCTTGTTCAGGAAGGCTGAAAAGAAAAGAAGGAAAAGATGGCAATGCCAGATGGAAAAGATTCTCAGTGATAGCATCTCACAGGTTTTGCACTATTTTCTCATTAAGATCCCTTTTTATGTTTAATCATTTAAATAAGGATGTATCCTCTTTTTTGTATATTTTCTTCCTATTTTGATTCTTTCAAAATGAATTTTTGTTTATATATTTTTTGCTCAGATTTACTTACAATAGAAGATTTTTCAAAGTGCCTAGGTTCTCAATTTATGTCAAATTCCAGATTATGGAACAGGAAACATTTTGTTTCTGAAGATTAGGACCTTAAGATATCAGAATTTTACTCGGAGCCAGGGATGCCACGATAATATGTGTAAGCTTTCACAGCTGAGTGACATTTTTATAAGTATGCAGCTGCATTAACTTTCACATGTAGCCCTTTCCTGGTCTCTGTACACCATTTTCTGTGGTGAATTAGAGAAATCCAGAAGATAAATTGCAAATTCATGGATCACCATGAGTAAAGCCTTCAGCTAGCAGAATATCTTTTTAATAATAATAATTTAAAAAAGCTGTATTTGGCAACTGGTGCTAACTAGAGATTTGAGTTTAGTAAAAAGTAGATCAATACCCCTGAATCTGTGTATAGGTTTGAAGAAGAGTGCATGTAAACACTGGGACCAGGTGGAGAGTATCTATTTTTTTAAATAGATTCTCTCAGCCAGTTTCCACTGCTAAAGTTTTACCATTTGTGGATAATGCTGCATGTCGAAGGTCTGATCTTTTATTGCTGTCTGTATCTTGGTTTGAAAAATACAATACATAGTTGAGCATTACTAGTGTGGTGTTCTTACTAGAGCCTTTGTTGTCAATCACTCTTCTCTTTATCTCTCATGTAAGTTGGAGAATAAGGAGTCTAAAATCAATAGCTCCAGAGAAAGTCTCCTGGATATTTGGTGGAGAGACATGATAAGATCAAAATAATATTATCATTTCTTCTCCCTCTGTTCTAAACAGTTGCATTAGTATTACATTTTGCTGTGCCAGAAATTACCAAGGAGATTGCTCAAATGAATAAAAAGAACAAGAACTTAATTCTATTCTGTCTTTTTCTCCTTGCTGAAAGGACTGACAAAGAAGCAATCATTGTCTTTCATTGACAGATAGCTGTACTCTTTCTAATGCTTGAGTTTATATTTGAACTGTGATCTCTTACATCTTTACAGCACTGCATTGCAGTAGTGTATGTAATGCATAGGCAATGCAAGTGTGCCACAGTCCCTTGGCTAGAAGGGCCCAGAAGCCAAGCAGGAAAAAAGGTGGGAGTGAGCACTGGTGTTTGTCTGAATTGCCTTGACTTTTGAACACGTCAAACATACCCAGCTTTTAGTTTTTACTTATGCCTTCTTTTGTTTTATTTGTTTGCTGGTTTTTACAGTTTTTTCAAAAGGATGCTCAAATAAACAGAGAGGCTCATTCTTATTATTTGCAGGTTTCCAACCTGTACCTGTATGACAGTGTGCTCATGCTGGCCAATGCTTTCCACAGAAAACTGGAGGACAGGAAATGGCACAGCATGGCAAGTCTGAACTGCATGAGGAAATCCACCAAACCTTGGAATGGAGGACGATCCATGCTAGAGACTATTAAGAAGGTGAGAATAGACAAACTACAATTATGTGAGCAATTGTAAGAGTTGCTTAATTTCCGCTTGAGATTAGCTTTTGAAGAGATCTTTGACCTCAATTCAACTTTTCTTTGATTTATTACAATCAAGTGATTTAGAACTACCAGGAATGATCTACAGCTATTAAGCAAATGATTTATTACAAAGAAATTACACACACCACAGTGTTGCTCCAGTGGTGTGTGTTCTACTTCTGTTGTTCTTATAGTTACCTTTTGTAGAAGTAGTGTGATTAGGAATAGTAATACAAATTGATGTGTGCATGCATCATAATAATTTCCCCAAGAGAAAAACTCAAGGAGCTTGAAGGACCAGCCAACAGGAAAGGTTTAAGACTTATGTTCCATTTACTACGGCTCAACTAGCTTCCTCAGTTAGCTGAGCATTGGTAAGTATCTATTTGTATACTGTAGCCCAGAGCAAAAGGGATCTGATTTAGCTAAGTTGTCACTAAGTTAGACTTGGAGCATGTCGAATTACTCAAATATGGACAGTACTGTGACTTTGCAGATACATGATAATTTCTTGTATGAAAGTTGTTTGATCACAAATAGTAGTGGAAATTTTTAACTACACTAACTTTAGCAATTATTCAGGAAAAAAAACCCTGTTTCCCCATATATAGTGATGAAATGTTTTTCTTTTAGTAAAATGATGCAATTTGACCATGTGTTATGTTATGCTCTGACCAGTTCTAATGACACCAACCTTTGTGCTGAATCAATTCGAACTTTAGTGTCATTTCAAACTTCTTTGCTATAGACCCAAAATCAAACACCGTGGTACTTTCACAGAAAGGTTTTAATAATACTTACAATTTTGTCTTCTCTTCATGCCTCTCTTGGGAGCACAGCAGCCGTACTTTCTTTTGGACTTGGAATTCATGCTTTTGTATTCCACCCCAGAACTGAACCTGCTGCCCTCAGTTACACTGAAAGGGCTGCCGTATCACAGTCCACCAAGGTCCTTCTCCTTTCCTTTGGGGTCTGTTTCTGTGAACGATGAAGACCTGATGGCTTTTTTCCACAATATACAGTGGAAGTGTTAGCACTAAAAAAAAGTCCTTTGTCTGGCGCTATGTTTGAGCTGTTGAACAACATAAAATTGCCACATTTAAGTCCACTTTAATGAAGAGGAGTGTTTATAAAGCTAACTATGTCCTATTCAAAATTTCTGAAACTTATTTCCTTAGGGCCATATAACTGGACTTACTGGTGTTATGGAGTTCAGAGAAGATGGTGCCAACCCCTATGTTCAATTTGAAATACTGGGCACTAGCTACAGCGAAACATTTGGCAAAGATGTGCGGAGGGTAAATATATGCTGCTTCTTTCTTTCTTTTGTTTTCATCTAAATAATAATACATTCTACTTCACAGAAGAAAATATTTATTCTTTAAGAATGAAATAGTGATACACTGCAGAAGAAATTTGTATTTTCTAGTATCTTACACAGTTAAATCTTGAAAGCTAATTTCATATTGGTAGGCAGGAGTCCTGCAAGTTGTTACCACATGTGTAGTAATGATACAGTGCCATAATGATACTGTGAACATAATAGTGAAAACTGCACAATTCTGCTCACGTATTTTATTGTTAATTAAGGTATAATTGATATAACTGACACTTGTCTTATTAAGGAACTTAACTGAGAATATAAATTACCTAAACACACAAAGATGTTTCAAAGTATAGCTGCTGCAAGAATTTGAGATAAATAAACAAATAAAAAAAACTCGAGAGAAGATAATTTCCAAAATGGATGATGCTATATCGTGTAAAGTAAAGGATGACCTATGAGTGGTAGCTGGTGGAACAAGGACAAATGGGGATTAGAAGGCAGTTAGAGTGGGTCCCTAGGGTACTAACATAAATTGTCATGGGCTGAGAAGGCCACCTTGAACATATTCATGCAGAGGGGATGCTCCAAAATTACCTGGAACTCTCAATTGAAGAGTGAGGTTCCGATTGGAACCCAAGCTACAAAATGTCGCGATACTGGTCAACTGGTTGAAATGAACCACTGTGTGGCCAATGGGTCCTACATTAAGCAGAGCTAAACAAAGAGGATTTCCTGAAGTACTAAAATTTATGACATTTTCTATTTTCATTTGACTATTGGTTTCTGTGTTCCGTATTGATTCACCTGGATTACATGAGTCTAAATGGTAAAACAAGCAAAGAACTTGTGTTTACATTATTATCTTAAACAACTACACCTGAGATTCTTTCAGAGACTAGTTTGGCACAAGGGTTCTGGACATGGAGCCAAAGGCTTGCAACATCTATGAGAAATTAACTGAAGGAAGAGAAGTATTTGAAATGCATAAAGCTCCAGGAGATATAATTGAAAAACTTCTGTTGCCAAAAAACGTCTCTGAAGACTTCAGATTGGCTAGGCACCTTCCTGTATTGTAATGACCAGAAAAGGCTATTTCTCAGTCCACTTTCATTTCTAGGTGATTTCTAGTGCAAATGAAGAAGTGTAAGTTCCAAACACTACCTGAATGATGAAAAATTGATTTTGGAAAGAATGTTGCCTATTAATAAAACATAGTTGGCTTAGGAGGTCTAGGAAGTAATTCCAGTTCATAAACAGAAGTATGCACCTCGATTTACGCACAAGTATGCACAGCAGAAGTATCCAGTGCCATGTGAGATGCTGTGGACTATCCTACTGCTTCCAGCTGCCACCACAGAAAAGCGAGTGTGCCCTGTCAGTGCTGTGTTATCCCTAGCAGATGGATGCCATGGGGCATTTGAGTTTGATTCCATTTTGTTACAGAATTCCCGAGTGACTTTGAGTAAGTTACATAATCGCTTTATGTTTTGATTTACCTTTCAGTAAAATTGACATAATTACCACTCAGAATAGGTTTGAGGCCTTAAAGGGAAATTATGATGTGTGAGTTTACATTATTACTTTTTTTCTAATGTACATTTCAACTATTGTAACACATACACACAAGCTCTCACTTCAGTATGTGCAGCATACTGAACAAATTGAGATATAAACCAGATGTGTAAATTGGAGATAGCTAAAATATCACTCAAAAAGAAAAACAAGGCAAAGAAATAGGTAAAATGGCTAAACTGATACACCACTGATCACTTTTGATCCCTAATGTGCAACTTTGCGATTAGCTGGTTAATATAGAAAGGCTTAACTCTTTGGATGTTAAATGCAGAACATTATACAGTTCCCAAAATGAAAGCGAGTATAATTCTAAGTGGGTAATATTCTACTGGCTGTGGAATACTACTCGGAGCTAAATCAAAGTTCTGGAGGTGATCCTTTTAGCCTAGTATATATAGAGAGTAAAAAGTCAGCAATATGCTAGAGAACTCTATAGAAGAACTTGGAAAAGATTATTTCTTAGAGCAACATTACCATGGAACTACTGGTATTCAATTATTTAGACACCCCAACTTTTTATTATTGCAGCAAAAATATGTTACAGCTCAGAAGTACTTTTAAAAGCTCAGAAAGTCATGCTTGTCTTGTTTATATTACTTGAGTAAGAGATCAATTCTGATTTATTGTCAGTTGTTTCCATATCAGCCTTTCCTCAGATTTAACTGTAGAGGAACACATTTTTGGTGAAAAACAGAGGGTTCTTTTGCTGGTTTTCTTTTTCTCTATATGGAGAGCATCTGTATTATTTATCCCTGCCCTGACCTTACAAAAAAACGTTGCACTTGGCAGGGCAAGAGTATAAAATTAAGTGTTGAGCCTTAGAGGGAATCCAGTCAAAAGCTAGCAGACTTTTAATACTCAACATCCGTTAGAAAGTTTCTCAGGGAATCACTTCCACCAGAAAGACTCCTAGGGGAATGTCCAAGTTTGTAACCCAAGTTTGGCAGGAATTTTCAGGGCCTTTCTCTGGAGGCATCTTGACTCTTCCCAGTTGCCCTGAGATCTGGTCGTTCTGTAAATAATTGTTCCTTCCATTAGCTGTGATTGAGTTATGAGTGCAAGTAAATATTTGTATTTACTCACTTAGTATACCTTCTCCTTTATTCTACAAGTCTAACACCATATTTTTGTGGTAAAAGCTAATACTGACTTTTGTGCATTTTGTGTGTGCGTTTTCTTTTTTCTTTGTTTGGGTGTACGTTAGCGAAAGGGAAACTTCAGAAAATGCTCCAATTTATTTGGTTTAAACATAAAAGAACAGGGTATGTCCCTTAACATATATCACCTATACCATGTTGCTTTACAAAAGGCTCAGTTGATTGCCTTCTATTTACTCTGTGCATGCAGAGGTTGAGAAAGCATAGTGTATTCATGCTTAAAAATGAGATCAGTGTGGTGATTTCTCAGGGCATTTGAAAGTTGAAGGATAAGATTGTCAGGGAAACTGAAAAGGTTTAAATGCCTAGTGCTTGACATTGCTAGTATGATTTATGTTCCTAATGTCTGTAAAAACTTTTAAAAATAGCAACCCGAGTATTTGTACATTTTAAAAAAAAAGGGAGGAAAGGAGAAAAAAAAAAAGAAAAAGAACTGGTTATAGAGAGATGAGGGAATGGTAAAAAGTATAAAACATAAAACAGAATCAACCAAAAAGAAGAAAATAAGAGACTTTAATAGCTGGTGCCACACTAGTGTTTTAAATTGAATGAAAGAAAGAATGAAAGAAATACAGAGGAAGTATAACTTGGAAAAATAAGAAAGGTGGTATAAAGTGTTCAGGTGAAGCATATGGAGCAGGGGGAATGAGACACATAGCCTATTATATACAAAACCCTTTGAGACTTTTGAGATTTGCATTTGTAGCGGATAAACCCCCCTTTCTTCTCATTTTACCTCTATGTCTACCTCCCATGCTAAAGGTATATGCACCAAATTTAGCACCAACCTTAATTGCTGTAACTTCTGGGTTACTCGCAGTTGAATGGTCTTCCTCTGAATTTAGAGTTACCAACATTTTTTTTTTTCTCTTTTAAATTATTATTTATTAGTCCTTTATGAATTTATTTTAACCTATATGCATGCATAAAGTCTTGTATGTTTGCATTTTTATGTCTTCTACCTTAAGCTTCCTGAGCCTTTGGTTCATTCCCAGCACTGGCAGTGCCTGGGGGTGATCATTACGTCACTTTGCTTCATTGGCTCTCTGTCCCCATCTGTACCATGGAGTTGAGGGTACTTGCCTGCTTTGTATAAAGTTTTGAAGTCTGATAGAAAAAAAGGGCTCTAGCAAAACCATTTAGCTGTTAACATTAAAAAATTGAATGAATCATAGTATTAAAAACTGTATATTCCTAATTGTATGAGAGACCATCCCTTCAGAGCTTGTTTGGAATTGTCAATGGAGAACGATGTCCCACTTCCACAGTACAAGGGACATCAAGTGGGAAAGGAGGTCAGGACTACATTAATTCCCTCCTTATTGACCATCTATATTATTAGTTCTTATCAAAGAAAACCTTGCTATAACTTTCAGAACATCTGAGCTGTTTCATATTTCTTATGTTTCTGCACTTGGGTGGACTCTGCACAATATAATAGTTTAATGATCCAGCTGTGAGAGCAAAAATAAGGGAGTCAGGACTCCAGGGTGGTACTCCTAGCAACTCACTAACTCACAGTGAGCTCTTGAGGTATAAACCTGTTTGTTCTCATTTGACCATGCATGCAGAGAATAACCATAACAACTAACTGCCCTTGTAGAGATGTGATTAGGCTTAGTTAGATAACGGCTGTTTATCTTCATCTTCATCCTTGTCATGAAGTTCTTCTGTAAGTGTGAAATTATGTTGTTATTTAGTTTATTTTATGACAGCAATCATATTTTTTATAAAGCAATCTGCAATTCTTTCCCAAGCTGGCTGTAATGAAGGCAGAAATAATGGCTTACACACATGCAGTGTTTCATACGAAACATTCTGTTCAAAATGATAATGTTTACCAATGGTTATTCATTTCTGTCAGTTGGTATGTTTTAAATTTTTTAAATTGAATTTTCTTGAAATATCATCTGCTTCATAAACAGTCATACTTGTTTCCTCCAGCACTTTTGAGGCAGATTGCAGAAGTCACTGTAAATAGTTTTGATATGTTCCACAGTTGTTGAAATCCCATTCTTGAAGTCTGATACAGTGCTTTAATTTGGATTGTTATTTTAGACAGAATCTAATCATTACCATGATGAGAAATCCTATGCTGCTTATTAATTGCAAAAAGGAACTGTATTTTGAGGGGTCTGCAGTGTTGTTTTCACCTGCAAGAATATTGCCAAGTCACATTGTACGCTGCTAAAAGGTACATACTGAAGAGAATTATCTTAGGTGGTACTACCGTAATTGAATCAGTTTTACTCATATGGAAAAAAACATAACTAAATTACCTGAATTTAGCCATAAAACAGATGCCTGCCTCCTGTTTGAACGCTTCATAAACATGCAATTTGGTATAGTAATTCGGTTTAGTCTGTGTTGCCAAGGTATCTTTCAGCTGAAATGTAAGTCTTGGCTCCTTGTGATCACTGAAGATCCCTTGTTACCTTGCAAAGGGAAGGGCTAATAGTCCTCTCATTCTAGGTAAAATACAATTTCCGCATATTTGCATTTGGTTTAACTTTCTCTTTCTGCTTGAGTTGATTTGGTGTCATGGTAGAATAATCTGGAAAAAGAGTATCGTAATTCACCCTATAAAAACATTGCATCAAACTGAAGAAAAATCTGGAGTATTACCCAAAATAACAAACCTCCTTCATTTTTTCATTGTTATTTTCTGTACAAGATGGATATGAGGGTGGATGGATTATGCATTCCTTGCGAATTCCATAAATTGAATTATTCACATTGAAAAAACCAGCTGAATGCATAGGAAATGGCTATCATCAATTTTGAAGCTATAGAAGAATACTAGAGAGGAAATATGGTGAACCTGAGTGTTTTTTCTGAAATTAAGTGGTTTGTTCCTGTTTGCCCAAGTTATGCAAACTGGCATTTTTAATGTAAGTGAATGTTTTATGTTCTGTATGCTTTCATTGTAAAGTTAGAGCTGAGTTATTAAACTGACTAACTGATAAGTAGGTGAGCAAGTTTAGAAACAATTATGGTTTTTTTGCAAATATGTAATACATAGTTCTTTTTAACTTTTTTATTTTCTGTTGTGTTTTTGGAAGACATTGCAAATGGGACCCATGCTTTTTTCATAAAGTATTACTTGTATTTGTAAAAACAAAATGCTGTAGGTATTTGCAAATTATACCAGCGTCAACCCTGAGTAAAAAGGATGTCTTACAAATTTTGGTTGCAATTCCTCCAAGCAGAAGATCATGCTGGTCTTCTCCTTTGAAAGACTGTTTGGCTGTTTATATGACATTTTCACAGCATGAAGCTTGAGGCTAGATTTTAAAAAGCAGCCATATCTGAGCTATGAGCAGGGCCAGGATACCTACAGCAATTAGGACACTGCTGAAGTTTCCACAGCCCACATGCACCACTGCCTGTATGTTTAGAAATTCTGTTTAATTCCTAAATCACATACTATCTCATACTTTCCAGACTATAATGAATCTTGTATATATTTTTTTATATATGTAATATATATATACAATTCCTCATATCTTTTTTTAACACATATGCAATATTGCATAAAATTAGACTGTTAGGAGTTTTAAAATCATCCTTCTAAAAACAGTTACATCTTTGATTATGGAGTTTTCATCAAAGCTCCTGTAATTTATTGATGAATCCAAGGGCAGTATTCAGAACAGGATGAAGAGAAAGCCCTTTTCTGTAGCTCAGCTCATGAAGAATTCTGTGCTCAAATGTGCACACTATGAAAAAAAATGTATTTCCATAGGGAAAAGGGTCAAGATTTTCTGAGATTAGCACCAAAGAAAATAAAAAGTATTTCAAAAAAGGTTCATATTCCTTTTACTTTTTTTTTTGGAAATCCAGAGACACAGATTATTTGCTGTTCTCTTTTGGACAGCATCAATCCTGGACAAAGGCAATAAGGCCACTGCTCTAGAAAAGGGGGAGTCTCTTTTTTTTTTTTTTTGTTTCCTGACCTAAGAAGCACGTTTGAATCATGATTGTTATTTAAAAATCACACCAAAACCAGAAGAACTTTCTGTTGAGTGTCAGACTAGATTTTTTAGCATAAAATTTGTTTAGCAAAATCACTTTGAAAGATACAATGCCAAAATACAAGCTTAATTATTTTAAATAACAAATCTAATAGATGCCATCTTTGCTTTCGTAAGTACGTAAACTAAGGAGTTCTAATATCTTTTAATTTGTAGCATGATTTCAGATACAGAGGACAGTTGCAAGGACTGTATGTTGAGGGAGGCCATGCACAGTTTCCTTTTCTGTAATGTTTGAAATGCATTTAATTCTTCTTTTTATTGTTGTTGTCTTATATCCTTTGGTAAACTGCAAATATATGTAGGTGCCAAGCATAGTTTATGAAGTAATTTATTTCAGCAGCAATTTTAAATCCAGGATAACTGTGTTGTCTTTATCTGTATATTGCTCTGATACATTCACTATGTCAAAAAGTGAATGTTTGAATACAGGTAGTTAAGCTATTTGTTTATGCTACATCATAGTTTTGTTAGGAAAAATGACAAAATTTTATGGTTTCTGTTTTGTCTTATTAAAATAAACAACAGAAACACAAATTATTTAAAATTCCTCTTCTATATTTGCTTTTCATTCTGCCATTTTGTGCCAGATTATATTACTGTATACCAGTAAGCATTTTCATATGGAGGTTTTCAAAAGATAGGTTTAATGGCAAGGTATCTTAGTGGTCAGCCCAAATGTAGGACATGAGGAAGTTCTGTGTCACGAAGTGCCACAAACTGTCTTTCTTTGGCTTGGTTTTTTTTAATTTTGTTATACTTAAAAAAAATAATAACCTTAATTCCTCATCTCAGTCTTTTGGAAAGATACATGCAAAAGGGCATCAGAGTTATGATTAAACCTCTTTGTCGATATTGGCTAATTCACTGAAATAACAGTACTTGGCAGAGATTGCCTGCTTGTGTTCCAGTTCCTGGCAGAACTGCCTTTAAATTGAGGACTTTCTGTTTCCAGACCACAAAGAAAACTGTCAGTTTTACCTTAAAATAGGTACAATCCATAATCGATGTGAGCCTATGTCAAGTAGAGAATTCTAAAATATGCCTGGTCCAGTACTGCAATATCTCTTGCTGTAGGAGTGAATGAATTTATATACTTGGGTAAAATACACAGATGTCACAAAATAAAACTTGTTTTCCACTTTGAGACAACATCTTTTTAATGGAATGGAGACAAGATCAGGCATAGATAATAACTCTCAAAATGCAATATTGTTTCTGAGCATGACATCTATGTGACAGGCTATCAGATTATAGTATGTCTGTATTTTTAATATGTTAATGATTGTGATATACAAATACGTAACAGAGCTCCCCCATAATACGATTGCTAACAGGACACATTTTTAAGTTGTATGTTAGCAGCAAAATATATTTATTTAAGCAATATATAGTAATATATACATATATATTAAGTATTTTCCAGCATAAAAGAGGTACATGAGCAGAATATAATAATAATGAAAAATATTGAAGCTATTTAAAATGTCGATCATCGATACATTGCCATAATCTGAAATAGCTATTAAATGCAACAACACATTTGAATTCCACTTAGAGCCAAAGGGCAAAAAACCCCTCGATAACGCAAGCCCCTTGAATACTGAACTCATCAAAATCCGCTTTTGGTGGAGATTATTTGGAACAATTTCCAGAGGTTGAATCTGTCAGATTAATCACCCTTGTTTGCCCTAGGAACCCATGCCCTAGCTATTTTGACTGAAAAATAGAATTGCCACTAGACTGAATGGAAAATGGGCTAGAGGTGATTTCTTAGGTGACTGGATTCCAGGTCATGCACAGCTTAAAAATATGTTAATAACCTGAAATGTCACTGGGATCTGAAATGGTGAGTGGAGCATCACAAAGAAGAGGTTAGTTTGCTGACAGTGACCACACACGCAGCTTTTACTTCATGACGACAGGGCAGGCTCAGAAACCATCCTGTTAGTACAGTGTAAACCAGACAGAAGTGTCACGTAGATGAGCAGAAGCCTGGTATCTTAAGTGGCAAACTCACGTCTGCAGTGAAAATTCTCTTATGAACAATTCTATACCTGTCCTGAAACTAAATTGCAATTGAAAAAGCATCTGATTGCATGCCATAAGCCCACTGGATTTTTGTACATAGAATTGTACAGAGCATAAAGCATGCAGGATGCCAACAGATTGTTCTGCCTATGAACTTAAAGATGCCACGAAGAACTCAGTGATGTAACTCTTTTCATGTTCACTATTAAGTTTTGTACTGTTCTTTGAGATCATTGCATGAAGGATGCTATCTATGATCATGTGGTTCTTCAAATGCATGAAGTAAATCTGTTTGAAACAGCATACTACTTTAATGAGGTAAAACAGTTCCAGCCTGCCAACATCCGCTTCCCTCTGAACAGTATCTTTTCTATGAAAAGGTAAGTTGCAAAGTCCCATAGAGTTTATTGATGAGGTCTGAGGAGCTAAGGAGAAATCTGCTGCTCCTCATTATTGACCAAAGCAGGTAGCCAGATAGAGGTTTTCTTTTAGAAAAAGAAACAGCATAAAAATATTTAAATCTGACATCTGTTATTTGCTTTAAAATTGCTTGCCAAGGTCGGTTTCCCTAAATACAACAACTAAGGAGAAGAAAGAGGGCTTGTTTGCTTATAGCAGTAAATTCCTCTCCGTTGGGATACTACTGAAATGTCCTTTCCTAGTGCTTTACTCAGGAGCCTGCTTCTGCATGTTCCCACTGTGTCTGAAGTTTCCTGACCAGTCGCCTTGTCCTGCTGTTTCTCCTACCATCACAAAACTTTGGGAAAACAAGTGGGGATGCAAATACTTTCTCCTACATGTGCTGTTTTCTGGAGTAATGTGTCTGTGGTGAAAGTGGTGAAGACTATTTTGTGTAATGTAGTTAACTAACAGACTGGTTATTTTACAACCAGTCCAGTGAATTATTGGCTTCAGCAGGTTGACCGCTAGATCTCCCTGCATTGTTTATCATAAAGTCTCAAATTCTTAAAATTTTATCCGTTGATAAAATTTGGTTAAAATGCTATGAGAGAATTGGTTATGTTTTAAAATAGTTGAGATGATACCATCTAGGGGTGGTATCTTAGCTGGTATCAGTTCTTGGGCATTTGTTTTGTTCTTAAGGATGGACTGTTATCTAAACATACACAAAGTTGACAGAGTGCAAAAACAGGTATTCTTTTACAAAGCAGGCTAAAGCTTTCCAGATACAGTGCTTGGGCAGACAGGCAACTGAAGGTACCAAAGCATTTAATCCCTGGAACCTTACCAGAAAATAGACCTAGACAAGTACAAGAATTGGCAATTGCTTACATGGAGAAAAAAAAGCCAATATCCTGTAACTGGAAGCATGGGTGATATTTAATAGTATGAGAGCATTTCAGTTTGAGTAGTTCTAGCACCATCTATAATTTTCTTAAAGCTTTATGTGCAGTTTATTCTGCTATAAGATTAATAGTACCGTAAGGCATAAGTTAGTAGATGCTTTGCAAGGTTGCTGTCTGAGCTGTACTGAATCTAAACTGAGCTCTCTCATTCAAGATGCTATTCAATACCAATCTACAAGGCCACTGTAGCTTTTACATTACAGTAGCACCTGGAGGCTATGGTTTTGTTATACGAAGAGTTGACCAGTTAGTTAACTATATTATTATTGTGTAATACATAAACCATGTGGTTGTGTGTTCAGAAACCTGCTATTGTAGTTTTGCCATCCTGACAGAAAAATGCTATCAGAATCTAAGTTTTGAGAACATTCAGTATTGGGACTTCTACAGGGTGTTTGCTAAGATAGGGATGAAAAATTCTGTGGATCAGGTGTGAGGTATGTTTTTCAGGCTAGGTATAGCAAACACTGCTGCTCATGGTTCAGACTTGAGAAGGGAGCAGCTTACTTCTGGAGTTCAATCTGAAGTTTTGTCTGCTTTTTTTTTTTTTTTTTTTCTTTCCTCTCTCTTGAGTTTTAAAATAAATAATTGGGAGTTAAGTATTTCTTGGTAGGTTTTCTGAACTTGCTTAGTGATATTACAAGATAATTTCACTAGAAATTTTAAAGAGAAAAAAGTGTTGTTACTCCATGTTTTTATTAGGGCAAGTGAGGGCAAAAAAGTCCACAAAATATTTACTTTATGAGCATGAGGGAAGCACACTGAGATGATGTTATTATTTTTCATTAATACTAATTGGTTTCTGAGTGTTCAGAGGAGGACTTTTCCTCGACAAACTCACTGAAAGGACATTCAGCATCTAGAACTTTTTTTTCATTTGAACACAAATAGGAACACAGTAACCAGTGAAGCAGAAAACGCAGATTTGCTGGCTGAGCTGGCTTAAAATGAAAGAGTGAATCTGAATCTAGGGTAAAGCCCACAGAGTCTGCTACTCTAGTGTAGCACTCATTACAGGACATTTCAGTGTCTTTCTTAATTAAAGCAAAATGCCCAGTCTTCTCTGGATCTCAAGATGAATCTTTTAAGTCAGGAGCTTCCTCTCTGAGTTTGATTCTCTTCCTGTGATGCATCCCCCATTTTCATCCCCAGCTACGTGGTCCTCAATTGTTTATTGTGTCTTCCACCCTAGAAGCTTCTCTCTGTTGAGGATAGTTGTTTGCCTCCACAGAAGCCACAATCTCCCCCGTTTCTGCAAGCAATTCAGTGTGACCCTGTGTGCTGTGTGCCTCTGAAAGATTGGTACCTTCCTCACTGCTACTTAACCACAACTTTTTAATAGAACACAACATATAGTCATGCAGTGAACTGGGAGATTAAATAGATGCCATCCATTCCACAAATCAATATGATGGAGTAGAATTCAAATCGATATTGATTTCCTCTCCATTTCTATTTTGAATCTTGGTGGAGGGTTTGGGCATAGACAGATGGATGTTCCAAGATCTGCAACTATGTTATTTTAACTATGGTTTAATTTAATTAAAAAAGTAAGGAAAAAATGTAAAGAAATGCCTAATGTTAAATCTCAGAAGAAAGGAAGAAGTTTTCATATATGTTTTCATTATTTATGTAATGTATTTGTTTATATTTTGCCTATGGGTGCTAGGCATTCTTCTGTGCATTATCAGTTCTACTATGTCAGCCATGACTTAGGATCATCATAACGCTTTATCCAAGATGACTCCGGTGGAATCTTTTTAATTATCCACATACCATGATCTTTCTCTATTTCTTCCATTCCCAAGATGCAGTGCAAAACAGTAGTTTATTGTAGCCAGTAGAGAACAAATGGAAAATAGGGATTGGATTGCCTTTCGTTTATATATTCATCTTTTGATGAAAGTCAGATTTCATAAGGAAACAGTTCAGATTAGACTAGAGAGGCATTTTTCAGAATTAATCAAATTTTTAAGGCATTAAGTAATTTTGGCTTTAGAACAATTATTGCAATTATGTTAGTTCTTCAGTATAATTTATTATGAGATTTCAGGTTCACAAGAGAGAGTTTACCACAGTGCTAGTGCTCTGTTTTAACAAGCACGCTGCAGGCAAAACACTTCTGTAGCAACGTCCTTTGTGCTTCAAGGTGGTATGTTACTGAACCAGACGTGGGGCCAGGGACACTCAACATCCAAGCAAATCACAGTTTCCCCATTGCTGACTTAGTGTGATCATTCAGGTGAATTTGTTTGGTATAACATAGTTCAGTATTGGACAATCTGATGAGGATATGAGGGTAATTATTATCTGGCAGCTCAGTTATCTGTGAAAAGTCAGTGCCATCATCACTAAAACCTTCGTGTTTCCCACAGAGGGACTCTGCTTTGAAAAACAAATAACCTTCATCTTCAGGTAAGCTTTCTAGTTGGAAAGGGTCAATATTGGTGGAGAGAATGAGGCTAGACATTCCTCTCTGTCTCTCTGACATATGTTGTATGACATAAGCACATTAAGTTGAAGTTTATTGGCACTGCCTAGCATAAAGCAGCAATCTTCTGTTTCTTATTTCCATTAATTGCATGCTTCTGATGCCATCTAATTGCTTTTTGTCTTGTTCAAGAAACAATGCATTGCCTGCAAATTTTGTTTATTCTGTATGTTCTTTACAGCACAGGTTGACTATAAAATGCCACAGGAGTTCACCACACTTCTAAGTTGAGCTATAGCTGCCCTTATAATATTTTATCCTAATAAAACCAGCAAGCAGATTTCCTTGCTTAAAATACATCAGTTACCCTTACTATACATATCCTCTGGCTTTAGTTGAGGAGAACAAGTACAGCCTGTTTCTTGACCATTTAAAGCACTTCAGAGAGGATCTGCACCTGTCTGTTGCTCCTGCTGCCTGCCAGATTATCTTTCTTTGTTCTCACAGATTTTGAGCAAAATGCACTTTAAGAACCTGTACTAGTTTTGCTGGTGTCTCTGTACAGGAGGATTTATGATAGGTGGTTTGAGTATTGATACAGGATTTTGAAGATAAGTTGCCCTGTTTTCTCACCGTATATGAAGCAAAGAAAAAGAATCAGCAGGATCTCCTGGAAGGACAGGTGGAATGGGAGCAACAAGGATCTCTTTAGCTCCCTTCCCCCTTGTATCTCCTGGCTACATTAATAATCCTCACTGCTCTGTGGCAGTTAGTCAGGCTGCAGCAAAGATTAAATATCTTTTCCTGTAGCTGAATTAATTTTCTAGATGTAGGTGGTATAAAATAGGTACATCGATGTACCTACTGCCTCTCTGGTTTTATTTATTTCAGAAATCCTGTCTGTTCTGAATTCATAATAACTGTGAGCACTTCCAAGACTTGCAAGTTTAGGATCATACCAGCAGCAAGGCTCTGTAGAGGCAGACGTTCCTGTTGAAGTGAGGTGTTACAGTTCTTATTTTGAAACACTACTCTAGGATATCTCACTTCTGTAGCTCTGGCTTGCTTCAGTAGGTATTGCATGGTCCAGTCCAGAAGGACAGTACATGGATTAATGCTGCTCCAGAGCAATGAGCAAAGGAAGTGATTGTTTTCTTTCCTTCTTCTTCTCCATTAGAAATTAACACACCTTGAATGCAAGCTGTTTGTTTGTTTCTGTACTGTCGTGATCCTGCTCCCTGTCACTGGTTCAAATCATATGGTGATCCCCATGCTTGCTATCACCAAAAATAAGCAACAGCTTCCAGGATAAAAATTGGGCTGTCTGCTAGTTTCATCTATCTTTAGTTTCCATAGGCATCTCAAAATGCCTGATAACAAATGAAATGGATGCAGGCAGCAGAACAATGCTCTGTGGAGGAGTGCACCACGAGTGCAGGCAGATAATTTGAGCAATCCCAGAAACATGGGGATGGAATGATTAATGAGGAAGGGACATCCAGCTGGCCTGTAACTTAAGAAAGCTGACAAAGTCTGTTGAATTAAATACTAGTTTGATTGACAAGCATCTATACTGAAATCCACATTAGGACTAGTTCTATTGCCTTCCTGATGCATATTTATTCTGAAGTATGCCTAGTCTTGGGTATCTCAGACTTTTTATGTCACCATATTCTGAATTGCAAATCTACATGTTCTCCCTTTGTTGCTGTAAACCATTTACATAAAAATGCTGAGTCTTTATGTTGTGGGAAAGATTATAAAATACACAAACTCATATACACGCATACGTGCATATATCGATTTCACTGTATCTTAATTTCCTCTATGGCATATGAGAATCTGCTTTTCTTGTCAGTCACTTAAACCACAAGTCAACAAAAAGCAGTTTTTCTGGGGACATTCTGAGGGCTTTATATGAACACATTTAAAGGTGGAAAAAGCATAGCAGTAAGATTCATTATTTTACTTTGATCTGCTGGCTAATGCTGTCAAATACATGTGTTTCAAGAAACAAAACATGCCCAATGGAAGTACAGGGCTGTGAGAAAAGCAGAAAGAATTTATGGATAATAATAATTAATAAACTTGACAGACAAGATCAGTACTTCCTTTAGCTGATTGCAAGCCAGAAATACAATTATGCTTTCCAGAGTGTACATTAGGACTTAGATTAATATTGCTGTAAGGAAGAGTCTGTTCTTATTTTCTCCACATAATATTTTGAAGACAGTCATGCAATCTCCCTTCTAGTGCTCTGGACTAGCACCAGATACCTGGATATTGCACAAGCAGTGCTCAGCTCTCATCCTTTCTCTCAGCAGAGGATCTGAGCTCTGGCACCCATCAAGGTAACATGCCTGGGTGACTTCTGGTCTGGTCACTGCACAGGAGAGCAGCCTCATGTCTGCTCAAAGGGTGGACAGACATGCTGGAAAATACTATAAAGGTGGTGACATCTGGGATGTTTCGGTTTCTTCTAGTATGGGAAATTGGAAGTTGCTGTATTACTGATCAGCTGTTCAACATTTGCTAGATATTTTTTGGCCATGCCAAAAAATTGGTAACAGGTTTTCCGGTAACAGTTCAGAAAGAGATAGAGAGAGGGCAAATTTGGATAGAAAGAAAATACCAGCTAGTTTAGTGCATCAAGAAATATTTCTCATTTAAATCAGATGTTGTTTTTTTTTTCATTTCAAAATAATCAACATTTTTCACAGACTAAGAGCTTGCATTCTAGGTCAACTTTTCTCTCCATTTTTCAGAAAATGTGTTTTTGCTATCAGTTTCAACACTTTGATTTTCTGTTTCATGCATTAATTCCATGTAGGGATTTTTTTTGTATGTATGTATATACGTGCATTACCTACTTTTATTGAAAAGATGAGGAACTCAGTCTTGAAAGCGTAACTAAATGTTACCCTGCTTTCACAGATAATAAGCAATTACTCCTTCCACTGCAACTGGCAGGCAGTGAGTACAACCAGTGCAAGTAGGGGTTCTGTTTGCAGAAAGGGACCACGTGTTAAGTAATCTAGCTAAACATGCAAAACATATAATGGTCCTCTATCTTGTTTTTCTCTGCCTGTTGCCTCTCTTTGCAGCCATTCTAAACACCTTTGATGTGGCTGTGTGTCACTACCAGGCATATACATGCCTCAGTTGAGAGATTATTAAGGCATGTATTTTCTATTCATGAATGTGTCTCTGATTCTAATTTATAAAGTCTACTTTATTAAAATTTATTTTAATTTGTCATTTCTTTTAATTATCTGAATGAGAATGCTCAAACTTTTTTTTTCTTTTTTTCTTTATAAAGATTGAAATACTCATTTCTGTCTAGCTGGCTTTTGTTTTCTGTCTTGCTACTGTTTTGCCTCCGTAGAAATCCTGTCTCCCTAACATTACCTTCATATGCATATGTACATTTGCAGAGCTTTATTTTTGCTTTAGAGGAAATGGGGCTGTCTTAGAAATGAGTTTTGAATGGATTTTAAAATTTTCTGATGAGAAATTAACAGAAAATTCGTTAATTTGCAATGAAAAGAAGAATGTCAAACTATAAGTGTTTTATACATAGATTTTCCAAAACTGTTACATTCTGTTGGTCACAGCACATGTGATAGGACTCCACAATTCTACTTACAGCCATGCACAACTTTTCTGAAATGATACATATTGAAGGTTGTTAACACAGGTATCCTGAACAGTGGGAAAAGAGCCTTACTTGGCCAGTAAAGTTATTGCCTGTGTGCAATATTGTAATGCTGCATAAGCAGCAGCATCAAAGTTAGCAAGGCAAGGTGTTCTTCAAGGTTTGAACACAACTATACAGGCTGTGACCCAGCTGTGGGTAGCTATTAGCTATCTTACCCAGTGAGGACACTGCCAGTGATTGACTGGTGGCTGCAGAAAAGCAATAAACAGTTATGTCAAATTGTGCAAACAGCATTCATTATAATACAAAGAGGTTCATTTTCTGAACCAGCCTTCTATATAGAGTATGAATTTCCTTCCTGAAGACCAAGATGGAGAACAAAGTCTGTAGTCATGCTGATCTCAGGTGTGCTTCAGGACCCAAACCTCAAACCATTCCAACTGCCTCCAAACGGCAATAGGTGTTTGGCATCACTGCACTCTGTACCAATTTATCACTTTAAAAAAAAATTATCTCTTACTGTTTTGTAGTAATGCTCTTTGAAAAAAAAAAAAAAAATCCAGTTCTTTGCAATTACAGTTGCAATCTGCCTGAACATCTCCCAGCTAGATAGTTTCTTCCTCTCTATATGCATGTTTGGAAGATTCGTGATGTATATATTTTAACTTCTTTTGTTTAAATTATTAATTTAAGTGTGAGGGACCAGGATACAAGTGCGTAGAAACTGCAGTATTTATGAAAATGCTTCTAACCAATGTCAATAGTGTGTATTGGTGTTGTATGCCTGTTTTAAGGGGTATATCTGAAGAATATGGGGTGGGGTGGAAAGGACATCCAAGAAGAGCAGCTGCCTGGCTTCTTGTGAAAATCAGGTGCCTTTGAGGTGACCAAAGTCTAATGAATGAAGTCCAAATGAATTTGGATCTGATCGCAGCATGACTAGCCCTGTGGGTCTGTCTCTTGTGCCCAACCTTGGTGTGTGCCACCTGAGGACAATGCCAGGTTGCTGCCCTGTTAAAATATTGGACCTGTCCCAAGGCGAGGGCTCATGCTGCTGTGCTGTGTGAACATAACCTCTAAGGCATGGCATTATCCTTTCTGCACTAGGTCCCTTTCCTATCCTAGCCTACGTTTCCTTTACATGTATAATATTGGCCATAATCTTTTGCTTAACTTGCTTGTATTACAGTGCAAATTAGCTCATTTGTGCCTAGCTAGTTTCTCCTTGAAGTTTATTTTCAGCTGTGTTGTTTCTCTGTGTTCGAAGCAGATTCTTAGCTACGTTAGTTAATGCGTGATGTGAATTGACTTCCTCCTGAAAACTCCCTTGATTTTCTCCCCTTCTCCGACTGTTGCGTACTTTGAAATGATTTAACTGGCATGTCTTAAACTGCTGACGTTATGAAGTGGTTGTTACATTTCTCCACAGAAATGACCGAATACATGTGCAAAAAGATTAAGGACCGTTTAGGGTGAAAATTGCTATAATTATTCTGACTGATGAAATTCTACACTGCATGTGGTTCTTTTCTTCTTCTAAACAAGAAAAAATAAAAACCATTAAAACATTCAGACGTGTTACAAACTTCAGATGTGTTTTTTTTTGAAATAAAATAGGAGATATCTACCTCAATAAGGTTTTAACCAATCTTTCAACTTAGGACTTAGTTACATTGTGCCCTTAGGAACATATTATAATTATGATCCAGAGGAAATATTCTTGAACAGTAACACTTCTCTATGGTAACAGCACAGTAGATGTTATACAGGATTGATGATTGTTTCAAAACTTTTTGCCATTATGAGACAGAATGCTCTAACATTTTTGAAGCAAGATCCTAACTTTGGGTTGAATCAAGAAGTCTAATAATGGGGAAATATGTTCGTAGGAAATGTGTTGAAAATTAGTAGGTTGAAGATGAAAAAAATGAAATTATTAATAAGGGTTTTTCTTTCATTGCACAAGAATAGCTGCCATTTGTGCTGTTGGAAGTTTTGTGGTTAAAATTAAAGTATCTGTGTTCTCTCATCGCTGTTCTGTCACCTGTTACTTTAATGACAGTGCAGGAGTATCATGGGGTCAGTTTCATAACCATTAAATGCACAGGGTTTTATTAATGTTCAGGGTAGTTTGATTAATATTATCAACACTACAGCCATAATAATTATTCTATATCCTATAATTTATATTGGAGCCCAGAACAGTGACACTTCCAAATTTGGGGAGATCTTATGAGTTATGTGGTTAGTTAGTGCTGTATGTGACTACTGTGGGTTTGAGTATTGTCAGTATGTTTTTAATCTTCTCTCTGATCTAGAAAAGAGTCAAGGCAGCTGAAGGTAGGTTCCATGCTCTCAAGCTAGCTTTGATAGATGGCATTCATGTCCTCCTTTTATTTTACTGTTTATATACTTTAAAATTCTCTTTTGGGCAAGAAACTAGAGTCAAAACATATGGAAATCAAGTTTTCTGTCATGTTTTTCAGCAAATATTGAAAAAACCCAGCAGAATACACTCATCGTTTACTCTGTAGACTAATTTTAAAAATGGTTTGGATAATTCTGTTAGTACTGATTAGATACTAATCTGGTTAGTATCCCGTTTGCTATCAGAAGTGTCTCTTTTGGGATTTTCATGTGTTTCTGACTAAAATGAGGAAAACCCCACAAATGAAATCTAAGCTCCAAGCCTTTTCTGGCTTTTGCTTGCTTTGTTTGGGTTTTTTGTGTGTGTGTTTGTTTTTCTCCACTTTTAGAGAGAAACAAAGTATATGAGTCTCCTCTTTGGTTTTTCAACATGAGGATAACTAACAATTTAATAACTTAGTTATGTAATATCCATGAGTTATTTTTTTAGGCCAAAGTTAGATGTCTAATAGACACTATCACTTAGATGTCTGCCACTTTAATAGAGGCTACAGGCCTAAGTGTTTATCTTCAGTCCTTTTAGTATAGGAATCCAAAGTAGTCACGGTGATCTCTTCTGGCCTTAAAATCAAGTCTAGTAGCTCGAAAATATGATAATGGAACTGGCTTTCACAGTTGGTCTCCATCATGGGGAAAAATCTCTCTTTTAGATTTCTGTTGCCTCTGATTTACGTTGCTTGGGATTCCTATTTTTCATCTAAGAGTCAGGTTCAAACCTAGCAATACAGGGGAATATCTGTTGATATCCAAATGCATTTATTTGTCTGATATTTTTCATCTTACTAAAAAGAAAGCCTTATTTCAAAAACAGGTATTCTTTGTCCTAGTGTGAGACTGAAAACTCACAGTGGATGAATTTCTGAAGAAGAGTACTTGGCTCGAAAATACACATGGAGCTTGGTTTAGTTAGGTGTTGTTTACGTTTTTGGATTTAATTCAGAATTTTGGAATCACATTAATTTCACTTTTTTTCCTTTTCATTGTGACAGAACAGTCTGAAACAAAATAGCAACAGTGCCTAATATCTGTACATCAATAGTGAAAACAAAATGTGAGTTTGCCAAGACTACTTATCCCTCAGACTTGATATATGTCTCTAATTCCACGTTTTAGAATGTATATGTGATATTGAAATGCAAGAAGCGAAAAGCTGGTGCATAACCTTGTTGGTTTTTTATATTCGCTTTCAAAATTTTGCATTGTTTTATGTATTTTGAACTACAGTCATTTTTCTATGTGCTGTATCTGCCCTTCATGTCTTACTTTCTAAGAATGCATACAGAGTTCAGGTCGTAATATGCCTGGTGATACCCGATTTGCTTGTAACTGTTCAAGAAGTAAGCTTATTTGACTACAGGAGCAAAACAGAACTGGTATTTAAATATGGAGTAAATAGCCTGATAAATTAACTTGGGGAATAATGAGAGAGCAGTGTGGAGGAAGATACAGAAGTGACTGTAAAGGGGAGAACAGAGTTGGGAATAACTCAGAATTAGAAAAGAAAGGATAAGTGGCAAATAATTGTATTTTCATATCGAAAGGTGGCCATCATTTGTAACCATTAAGATAGTTAATTGAAGCAGTGGCAAAAGAAAAAATAAACCTGGAGAAGGAAAAAAGAAAAAGATGCCAGCCATAGCTATAATAATTACTGGAATATCACTTGGATAGACAGTTCTAAAATTAAAGTTTCTGTCATTTATTTAGGTTGTAATAGAATGTTTGTCCCATGTCTGTTATAAGAGATTAAGAGTCATTATTGACCTTCTACAAGAAAACTGATAGCAACAATTGCTTGCAAGGGGAAGTTAGACGCCTTTAAACCAGATGATTAACCTTGTCATATTTCTGCTGGCATAGTGAATAACAGTCAGATGTTTTTGAAACTCTTTCTTTATTCAATATGTTTTCATTGATTGAGAAAAGAAAGGACATCAGTGTAGAACGGAAGAGAAAGAAGGCCATGAAGATGTTCTTATTTTCTTGTGAGCCTACCATATGTCTTGAGCAATATACACAGCTGAGTAAATATTACATTTGAGACCATACTTGTAAAAATTCTTTTTCCTTTCATTTATTAAACCTTTGGAAAACCTCTAGTTCTGTAGAGTTAAACATATTTTTATTTTGTGCTATAGTTCCAAAATGCAGTTTTCCTATAAATGGAAAACCGTGTTTGCTGCTTCATTACATTAAAACAATTTAAGGCTTCTACTGTACTTTAGGAGGTATAAAGAGACTGATTTGCCAGTCACTTGTATTAGTGGTAAGTTAAAAGTGACCAAATGAAGTCAATAAAATGTTGGGAAAAATAAAAAGCTGTAAATACAATAATTAACCTTTAAGATACCGCTTTCACAGAGATTTCTCTATGATAGTTTGGTGATATAGTCAATGACGTGGATGTCCACGATAGTGTAGTATAGAAAGTGTACTGAAGTGTATGTTCCTGAAATGTTCCTGTTAACACAAACAGAAAATCGCTAGGAGCACTTAGCAAAGATATCACTGGTAAAGAGTCAGATGGAACCTCAGTTGACATATAGTCGTATAAGTGCAGTCAAGTCAAGGGATCTTGATCAGATTTTGCCAGTTAAGGATCTTGCTTGGAATATTTTTCCAATAGGATTATCACATCTATATGCTCTGCAGTCTGTGTAATAATAGTTTATGTAGCCATATCTAACCTAGCTTTAAATTAGCTACTTTAGGTATTGCTAGTTTTGTTTTCACAGCACCATGGAATTCATACGTAGACTGCAAAACCCATTTATGTTTATGCTAAAAACCTTGCAAGTTCTGTCATGTGGATGCAGTAAAAGCAATGCCAATTATTGTAAACTTGACTGCTATATTAACTGCATATATTCATGAAATTTTATGTTACTTTTGGCATCGTGCTAGTAAGTGGGGGTTAAGTAGGAGAATATCAGAGTTCTAATAAAATATTTCGTTGTCTTAACCACATTATGTTCCCTCTGAAAAACTTGTCATTGTTTCTTAACTAGTGATTTCTCATGTCTGGATCTATCCTGTCTTGAAATGTTCATTGATGTAAAAAATTCAAACACTGCTGGTATCCTGTAACTGTTTTGATGCGCTTGAGCAGAGCATCTGAATGCAGTATATGCCTGCTAGATTGGTTACATATGCCTGATTCTGATCTGAAGTCAAGAATAAACTGGAGTTACATTAGCATAAAATAGACTGGTTGGCTGTCCCGCTCCTTGTCTCAAAAAAGGAGTTAATCTGAAAATCTGCCTTTTAACCCTTATTTAAATGAGTGGCTAGATCTGTTAAATAGTTCCTCTGGGTTCTTGGATATGGATTTCAGGATCACAGAATCACAGAATGTTAGGGGTTGGAAGGGACCTCGAAAGATTATCTAGTCCATCTGATGTGTACAGGTGTAAAAGATGATTAATGGATGAATAGTGGATGATCTTGCAGCCTATCTTGAAAGGGTCATTTTTTAAATGTTTCTGTTTCCTTGCACTTTATCTCACCATTTGCATACAATAAAGTGAACTCTGAGAGGGTGGGAGGTGCTGCTGGAGGGGAGTGTAACTGCAGGGATGGTGCATCTGTACGGCTGTGTAGCCTTTACATGATGGAGTGATGGGATTCGTCTGTCTTACAACTCTCATGGTAAATTCAAGACTGTGTGTGCTTTGAAGACTGGAAGATTCTGATCTGGTGTTATTTTAGGCCTCTCACATTCACATTTTACCTTAATCATGGGCAGAACTAGAAAGCATAAAAAGCAGTGGCATACCAAATTCAGAGTGGGTTGTTTGGGGTTTTTTCCCAAATAATTTTATATTGCTCATGAGAGTCTGACTACAGAAAAGCAGGTTTATGTTGTGTTGTTTGTTCTTGTCAGACTTCTCTGAGCACCAGAGGAATTATCTAGACAGCTCATGAGAAAGACTAATACTCATATTTATTTGTTATGGTTTTTAAATTTCAAGGAAGGGGTCCTGATGCAGCAAGGCCTTTAACCTCAGTCTAATCCAAAATTCAGCATGATTTTTGGCATGTTTAAATTCTTTGCTGAATTGAGGCTGCAACTTTTCCCATTGTTAATGTACACAGTTCTTGTTGACTGCAATGAGAGCCTCATGCTTGTGTCCAAGGGCAGGTTGGCTGGCAATGCATAAATTCCAGCCCATGGAATAAATCTGGAGTGAATGTGATGTATCAGTGTACAAGGTTGTAATTATCTTGCAAACTCCCTTTATCATGTATTGGCATCTCTTGAAATGAAAAGAATATACTTTTTGTGTATGAACATGAGAGAATTTACAGCACTTGTTTATTGTACCACGAATTAAATTATAATGTCAGTGCTGATATTAGAGTTAATAGGTAAGTTAGATGTATTCAAAACTGTCCAACATCTTCAAATTCTAAGAAATTCAGGAAAGACAGAAAATGAACAGAAGTAGCATAACCATAATATATCTGCTGTTTTCCTTTGTATATTTATTCTGCAATAATAAACTGTGATTGTGTAATGTAAATCATAAACTTGCTTGCAGATATTAACACTTGATATTTTATCATTTGGAGTTCTGCTTACTCTACTGTAGAGAAATGTTTATGTTAAAATACAGCATCTTTATCAAGTAATTTGAGTTTCGTATATGCAGAATGGTGGAAGGAAGAAGACTTGAAGAGGTCTTTATTAGATAGCTCATCAGACACATGACTAATTGTATTTTGCCATGACATGGGAGGATGTTCTGGGAGGAACAAACAAATGTTCCTCTACTTCTAAAGGATGATTTTTGGCTAATATCATGATCATCCTGCCAGGTGCATTAGCAGTAAGTGATTTTTCTGATGACTGCAATCAAGGAAAATAAGCTGCATGTCCCTGCTTGCCTGCCATCTCTTCTGTGCTGTAGCACTTTCTGCTCAGTCCTTAGTGCTTCTCCTTTTCTCTGCTGCTTTCCATCATCTTCCCACCTCCTGGCCTTCTCGCTTATGTTTTTCCCGGGCATTCCCTCTTTCTCTTCTCAACCGTTTGTCCCACTGCTCTTTGAGATTTAAACTATGTCCATACAAACATGCATGTTCTCTCTTTTATGTCCATCAGCTACGTAGTTTCATCTTCTTTTCTCGCTGTTTTTGTTTTAAAAGCTATGCTATTTTCCATTGTTGTTTCTGTAGTAAACTGGTATTAAGAATGTCAGTGTCCTTTTCAAAGAAATTGTTTTTTCTTATTTGTAAAATTTTATTTATTTATTTATTTATTTTACTCCTCAGCTGGAAAGTTTGTCTTATAGCTCAATTCTCTTGATGAAGAATGCTTGTTCCCCACTTCTGGGAAGTGACCAAAGGCTGGTGATCTGCACAGTCTTAGAAGAATGCCTCCATGGTGTTGGTTTATAGATCAAAATATAGTTGAAATTTTACACAGTGATTGATCTGAATATGAAGAGTGTTCAAAACAAATATTTTAAAATTATGGGAAGTTGACAGGGAACCTGCAAGAGGAAGGTGCGTAGTGTGCAACTAAGATTTAACCTGAAGAGTAGATGGCTTTTGTACCAGCTGAAGTTTTCATGTGTTTTCATTCTCTGCATTTAGTCTTATGTATTACAGTTTTTTCTAATGTATGGATTTTTATGGCCAGATCTTTATCAAGGGGAAAGTTGATAAACCAGATAGTTTAAGTTCAGCAAGAAGTTAGATAGGACCCCACAGTTAGCTACTGTTAGGCACTTCTTCCTCTTCCTATAAATTTTCTTATTTCCCTCTCTTCATTATAATATACTTTACCTTAGAGAAGAGGATAAGCTGAACTTTGAACAAAAATTCTTTTTTTGCATGCCATTACTTAAAACTTTCTTTTTCTCCCAACAAATGTATTTGATGCCTCTTATGTTTTCCAACAAATATTTCCCTTCATAGCTCCATGCAGAAAGACAGGAAGATAATTTTTGGTCACCTTGATTGCTTTAAGAAAAATTATAAGGGCTTTTTAATTTGTCCAGGTGTGGTTACATTTCACTTTTAACATTGTCAGTCTCTCTTTCTTTAGCCATAAAGGCTGGAGATTTTGTTGTTAGAGGTATGATGGCCTTATAATCATATGACTCCAGCATCTGTAGCCTTCAAAGCTGTTAATCAGACTTGCTGACAACACTGCAGTTAATGTTCACAGACTAATTCATAAACAAGCTAACCTTATACATGATGCATGAGCAGAATGACTGCCAGTGCTTGGCATCAAATATATAGTCTTCTGTTTTGTTTTACTAGATTACTTTGGCCAATAAAAAAGAATTTATTTGCTTTCTGAACAAATTAATGTTCTACCTATTAGATGGCAGACATATGACATATGCAGATCTTCTCAGGCTTTGCCCAAAATGTGTTCTGCCATGACATTTGATTCAGTTTCAGTATCACATATTATTGAGTGCTGATCATCCTGACAGTGAAGTTTCCCTGGAATCTGACATCCAGAAGCTGAGTGGCCAGCATCCTCAGTTGCACAGATGAACCTTGCTGACATTAAAAAGGACTGAGCTTTGGTAGTTCAGACAAATAATTAGTCATGTAGACTGAATGAAAGCTTTTTAACATAGTATTTAGAAAAATTACACCAAGAATAATCAGCTGTAGTGATAGCTGGTTGGCAGTTTTTCATTGAGATTATTTTCTGGTGGATGAATTTGCATAGAAAAGCATTTATTTTGGTAGAAATCTATAAAATCAAAATTTAGCATTTTTTAACTGTCCCAAAGGGCTTGATTTTGACAAGATAATTAAAAAAACCCACAGTATAGAACTGTTTTACCGTCACAGGATCATAGAATAGTTTGAGTTGGAAGGGACATTTAGTGGTCATCTAGTCCAACCCCCCTGCAGTAAGCAGGAACATCTTTAGCTAAGTCAGGTTGCTCAGAGCCCCATCCAACCCAACCTTGAATGTTTCCAGGGATGAGGCATCTACCACCTCTCTGGGCAGCCTGTTCCAGTGTTTCACCATGCTTGTAAGAAATTTCTTCCTATGTGTAGTCTGAATCTGCCCTCTTTCAGTTTAAAACCATTACCCCTTGTCCTATCGTAAAATAAAAATACTGCCCCCATCTTTCCTGTAGGCCCCTTTAAGTACTGGAAGGTCACAGTAAGGTCTCGGGTCTCCCCAGAGCCTTCTTTTCTCCAGGCTGAACAGTCCCAACTCTCTCAGCCTGTCCTTATAGGGGAGGTGCTCCAGCCCCCTGATCATCTTTGTGGCCCTCCTTTGGACCCACTTGAACAAGTCCATGTCTTTCTTACACTGGGAGTCCCAGAGCTGAACACAGCACTCCAGGTGCGGGGTCTCACCAGAGCAGAGCAGAGGGGGAGAATCACCTCCCTTGACCTGCTGGCCACACTTCTTTCAGTCTTCTGTCGTGTATCGTGGGTCAGGTTCTCATGTATTTCCTGTACCTGGTGATCCTGAGAGACTGCAGTGCATAGTAGGAATTTATTCAGTGGGATATCTAATGTGCTTTAGCAATTGGTCCACAGGAAGAAACTGAGAACTAGAATTGCAGTGAATAGAAAACAGGGAAATGTGTTTTAATACTGGAATGGGTGAGATCTGCAAAGGATTCTTCCAAGGATTCCACTTTGTCAAAGCACTTTACTTGAATTGAAAATGTCTAAACAAAATGTTTTGACACTTCCCAACTTAGATTCCTCTCTTTGGAAATGCTCAGCTCTACATCCCATTTCAGGAGGAAATCAAACTGCCTGGTTTCTCCTATAATAGCAGTCCTATTTTTTTCTCAAGTCTAATTGTCATGCTTTCTTCAAATATATACATAAATTAGTGTGATGTTTCAGATGAGAAGAATGGTACTTAAATATTGGGATGGGTGCTGAAAGGGCCCTACAGTGTCAGTGTTTTGGAAAGCAGGCAGAAGGAGAAGGCGTCAAAGTGGGTCTTGTTATGCATTCCTGCTGGGTTTCTTTCCCATTCGAGTGGTCCCATGCAGCATAAGTAAATCATTACACTGGGAGTGTTCTAATTCGGGAACATTTTACTAGTGAACTGCTATAACAAAGGAAGGCTATATTAAAGTGTTCGTTTGGGATTTTGGTTATTATAAATTACATTATTTGAAATCTCATTTAGAACCAGGAACTAAAATGATGTTGGAAGGCTCAGAGGATTAATTCTTCCTGAACAATAGACTGTCACTGATCACTCTGTAAAGTAATTATGCCAAATTTAATTATAATACAAGAACATTGTATGATAGTAATAGTGTGCCCAAAAGAGAGTTTAAAAAGGTGCCTCACAAGCATATGGACTAGCTCTGGGAGCACAGTGGCAAATTACGCATGTTGTAATTGAGTACAACTTAATATCAGGCTTTCTTAATTAAAGGTTTGGGGTTGTGTGGGGTGGATTCTGGCTGGCACACTTTGCTTTTCAAATATCATCAGCATAATGGAACAAATGAACTCTTCCTTCCCCATTTTATAGATTCTGCCAAAAGCCCTTATGACTTCCAGTAGCATTAATGTATTTCAATCAATTTCAGTAGCACTGCAGTGGTAAAACCAGGAGTAATCAAATTGTTACAGGAATGGAAAAGTAACTGTCCCTTCTGATACTCCAGCTGCAGAAACTGCAGCATCATATGTTGGTGATCTTCCAGTATAATCCACCATGCAAACCTAAGGCTTCTACTTCAGCATTTCAGTCTTCAGTCCTCAGTTTTCCATCCATCTTCATGTTGGATTTGGACTAGTTATGGAAATACATTTGACCCTTTAACTATAAAATCAGACACTGATCCTAATTACAGTTCCACCCCTGTGGCAGGCTGGAGCCTAAGGCACTTGCTAAACTGAGGGAGCCGCCAGGATCACAGCCTTAATAGAGTCAGCCTAAATTTAGAGTAGCATTAAGATGCTTGGCCAGAACCTTTTCTTGAGAAAAACAGTAAGTTGTGTGAGTCATACATAAACAAATGAAATGACTGCCAGTGCATAGGGGAAGCAGTTCCACAGCTGGAATGAGACGGTGCAGTAAGCCTGAGCTGGTTTCATGCTTATGTTATGTTAGGGCAAGTATCTTGGGAGAAAGCTGAGACCTAGAGTATGGATGTCAGGAGTAATGAACTAGGAATAGTGGCAGTGAGAGGTAGATGCCTTTGGTTTGTATTGCAGCATAAAGTGTTTACTATAAAGCAAGAGAAATGGTTAGGACCACAGGTCAGAACTAGCAGATCTGCTGAGTTTCCTGGGTTTGTACTCACAGCAGGCTTCAATTTGGCTTTACATTTCAGCGGAAAAAGTTGAAAATAGAAAATCTGTGAAGAGCAAGAAAGGTGGTCTCATACCTTCTTTTTTTTCCCCTTCTTTTACCTTCTTTCTTTCGTAGGCAACCACTTTGTTACACAGGAAATCTGGTCAAAATATGAGTCTCGTGTTAGTCTTTCTACATCTAGCACAGAGGCTACTTACACCCTGAGTTACAGGTGCTTCCATATAGCATAACTTCTAGTTATGCAGGGAATGGTGTCAGCACATGCTCTGCACTTTGCTTCCCTCATTCTTCCCTGTCCAAGAATGCCTCTGTTAAAAATTGTTGTTCAATAGAACTCGTGAAACTATTTAAATAAAACACTAGAGAATGGTGTTTTCTCTGTTTTCCTCCAGTGTAGAACATTTTGTTTTCTGGGTCATTTTTACAGAAGTATTATATTTTCAGGGAAAGTGTAGAAAAAAGGTGTTTAAAGAAAAAAATCAAAAACCCTATGCGCATTTTGGTTATTTTTCTTAACAATGTAATATAAATATTCACCTAGAACATGTTAATAGCGAGCCTTCTGTAGTAATTTACACCATCATTGAAATGTTTATCAGATCCTAAGCTGTACCAGCTATAGATGGGAAGAGTGTCAATTTGTTTTATTGAAGACTATTGAATGTGAAATCTTGCATGAGCTGTAATGTCAGCAGTTTTCATAGCATCCACTAGGTGACATTTAATGTGTCTGTGAAAAATCCGTGTTGATATGGTGTCTAATATGAGGATAGGAATGACATGCTGGTAACTGTCATTGTCTGATGCAATTGCTGGTCTTTTAGTCTTGTGAGATTCCTTAACCAAAAGTTTGTAACAAATTCATATGCAGTCCATTATATAAATAAACCTTAGATCTCTGATCTCTTTGAATTTCTATGTGTACATGCGACCTCTGTAATGTTGCCAGTCTAATGCAGACTGAAGTCCTGATGAAAGTCATTGACATCAGATTTATTCATACTAACAGCAAACTCCTGCCTGTTAAGAGGTCCAATATTCTTTCCCCTACCTGATATAGTACAACTTCAAGATGAGGAGACTTGGTGTAAGCAGACAGAGGTGTCCCAAAAGAAGAACAAAGTAAGTAGGTTAAAAACCTATGAAAATTAGTTAAGAATATTGAGGATTTTTTTTTTCCATTTCTGTAAGTTTCTTTAAATTGTAGCTGTGACATAAGTACTGAAAGGCAATTTAAACTTAGCCACATTCTTATAAGGGATAACTGCACAGGCTTCTTTATGCATATATACATGCATACATATATCATGAATATCATATATAGCTATATTTAATACCAGCTGTTTGTTCCCTAAAGGAGAGAGAAAGAAATGCCATTTTTAATATAGCCCTTGGTGAACATAGGGAGGGATATGTTTTTAAAGGAGAACATTTTAGCTAATTCAGTTATGTGTAGATGATTACGTCTATGTTAATCAGCAGGGTGAAGGCAAAGTCCTTCACTGGAGGAGCTGTCTCTAATCAGGATCTGCCTTTTTGAACAACCACCTGAAGAGCTGCATCTTGTCATTCTTGGGATGCAAGGCCTGTGACCTGGGTACCCAAACCATCCAGCTATCCAGGTTTTTCAATATGTTTTGGATGAGAAACAGTCAAATCTTTTTCCCTTCCTAGACTCTAAAAGTGAGTGAGTGCTTGTGCTGGTACCAGACTGACAGCCCTCAGTGTAGGAGCCCTCCTTCTGCCTCCAAGCAATGAACAGATGTAGCTTTCACAGTCTGAGCTGCCAATTCTGGAAGGACGTCAACTATAGGACTTTTGTCTCCATCTTTGACTGTGTACATTTTGCATGCCCATATGAACACAGTTTGTCGACTAATTGTGACCTAGGGAGTGCTAATTAGCAGCATTTTAGTAGCATCACCTGGGCTGATGTGATGATGATATTTGTCACCTATTCATTTATCCCTCCCTGTTGTTGCTACAGCTTGAAATCTGTCATGGAGCTAGTTACTCATCTGTTTGATGCAGGCCCTTCTGTTTCAGTAATAGGCAAGTTTTCACTTAAGTATCATGAGCTACTAAGTTGATGGACAGCCAGCAGATTATAGGGTCTTTCAACAATCAGTGCTTGTCCTAAGCCTGCTCCAAAGCAGCTGAGAATATTGTACCATGGAGATGTGGACAACAACCCATCATTATTAACAAGCTGTTAATTTTGTTTCCTTTAATTAATTTGATTTGTGAGCAAAGTCTGTAGCCTTCAGACATTCTGGGACCTGCAAGACAATTCTGTGAGTTACAAAAAAATCCATGTTGCCTGGAACATTTATAGAGGCCTGATGCGTGTTAACGCAGTCAGAACAACAGTCTATGGAAACATGAAAGTTCAGCAATTGCTGCAAATTCCCCTTAGCTTTATGAAGAGTTATAGGCAGCAAATACCAGCAAACGTTTTATTTACTGTCAGCCTAGTGAGAGGAGGGAGATTATTGCTAGCTCGTAGCTTTCTACTTCATGTATTCCAGGTTTTGCTTATGTAAGGGAAGGGTTTTAGGAAGACTTCCCAACTAATACAATGGAGGGTGTTATTTTTTCTACTGAATTAAAATTTCTTTTTTCAAGAAACATTTAATAATTCTATATCTTACTGTGCATATAGTAGGTAAGCATTTATTTTCTATTATCTAAGTGTATATCTAAATATATCAAATTTATATTGGCAAGTGATGTTTGCTTTCTACTTTGCTTGTTCAGCTGTGTCTGCATTTTAATGCTGAAATGCAATGCTGAAGATTTTTAAGGGAACTCTTCTAAGTTCATTTTAAAATAAAGGTTTAATACTGCATTAGAAAGTTGGCTTTCCAAAGCCAGTCTTCCAATTTTCCGTGGGCTGATTTTGACAGGTCTCTATTATTTGGATAGGGTTGGTTTTTTTGTGTGAGTTTTATTTTTTTTTTTTCCCTCTGAAAAATACATGGAAGAACTAGGAGAGGAGGAAAAAGGGTGATTGGAGATACCAGATTGCTTCTATATGCAATTATAAAGACCATAATTCTTTAGCTCAGAAGGCAGACAAAAGAGGGGAGTGTGGCTAGGTGTTTATGAAACAAAGAGATGAAAATATGAAATGGGAATGATTTTTTTTTTTTCATAACTGAAACCTAGAGGATACTTAATAAAATGAACAGGTAGCCAGCCTACAACTAATAACAGAAAGTACATTTTCAGAGACTTTATGCTTATATTTTGGAATTCATTGCCACAGACTGTGTGGAAGAGAGAAGTTTAAATGGACTCAGAAGACCTTAGGAAGATGAATGCCTGATGGGTCCACTGAGGAAATAGTCTTTATATTGCATTAAGGAGATATTTCTCACACTTAGAATTTCATGAGGGGGAATACTGATTTTTTCTTTAAATGTATAAATGGCTGGATAACAATCACCATAGCAACAAAAAGAATATCAGGTTAAAGCAATAAGGAAGGGATTTAATGAATGTAACATGTATGGTTTTCTTCCTCCTCGGATATATTTGTGGTAATTCTTTGCCGTATTTCTGCATTTATTTCTCTGAGGGCATTGCCCATTTTAGCCCTAATGCTGTGTACAAATACTGTGCTGTTTATTGTTGAAAGACTACCTGCCCTGCAGTGACCAAGAGCCATTTACACCTGTGGTGGTTTGGCCCTGGCCAGATGCCAGGTGCTCACCAAAGCCACTCTATCACTCTCACCCCCTCAGCTGCACAGGGGAGAGAAAATACAACAACAGGCACATGGGTCAGATAAAGACAGTTTAATGAAGCAAAAGCCATGTGTGGAAGCAAAAGCAAAACAAAAGATCTTATTCTCTACTTCCCATTAGCAGGCGATGTCCAGCCATATCCTGGGAAGTAGGGCTCTGGTACGCGCAGCAGTTGCTCCGGACAACAAACGCGAAACGAATGTCCCCCCCTTCTTCCTGTTTTCCCCAGCTTATATTGCTGAGCAGATGTCATGTGGTATGGAATATCCCTTTGGTCAGTTTGGGTCAGCTGTCCTGACTATATCACCTCCCAAGTTTTTACCCACCTCCAGCCTACTGGGGAAATGTTGGGGAAACAGCCTTGGTGCTGTGTGAGCCCTACTCAGCAGTAGTCAAAACACTGATGTGTTATCTAGCTACCACTGCACAGCACGGTGAGGGCTGCATCTCAGGCAGACCCATTACAATATCCACCCCTTATTCCATACCATTTGTGTCATGCTCAGGTACCACATAATTTAATGCACATCCTTGTTACCAATACTTACAACTGAAGCTACATACTTAAACTATCTTTATCCCCAACATAGAGATTTATACATTCTCATTAACTACTATCCCTTGTCCTTTAGCAGACAGATAGTCTTTTTTCCCCCAGGTCTACAACTTGTGTCCCATCTGTCAAGATGAGTGTTCAGGACAGGAGAAGCTGTATGTTCGACTGTTGGGCACCAGCACCGGCTTGATTTTGGTCATTGCTGCACTTTTCTGGTTCCTTGCAAAATTCGCTCTTCATCAGTCTCCATCACTCCTGCTACATTACTTCCTAAAACATACAAATTACTTTTCAGCAGAGGTTAAGTCTCCTTGGGGCACACATCGAGTCTCCCCATCCTTCCACATTACCCACCAAGTACAGCCAGGACCTTGAGCAAAGACAATCCCACAAATGGATTTGCCGTTTCCCATGGGAGAAGTAACCCACACTGCCTTTCCCAGACACTTTCTTGTATGCACTATGGGGACCTTATCTCCTCCCACAGTGTGCAGAGGTTTTGTTTGGGCAGAACCAGCATGGTTAGCAGATCCTCTGATATTAACTAGCCAAGTGGCTTCTGCTAAATTTGTGTCCCGGTGCTTCCATGGCCCAACGCTTTCAACATAGTCTTTAACAGTCCATTATATCATTCAGTCTTTCTAGAAGCTTGTGGGTGATAGGGGATGTGATACACCCACTCAATGCCATGTTTCTTTGTCCAGGAGTTTATTAGGTTATTTCGGAAATGTGTCCCATTGTCTGATTCAATTCTTTCTGGGGTGCCTTGTCACCACAAAATTTGCCTTTCGAGGCCTAAGATGGTGTTTCAGGCAGTGGCATGGTTTACAGGGTATGTTTCTAGCCAACCAGTAGTTGCTTCCACCATGGTGAGTATGTAGCGCTTGCCTTGATGTGTTGGTGGCAGTGGCCCAATATAGTCAATTTGCCAGGCCTCACCATATCTAAAACCCAGCCACCGCTCTCTATTCCAGGGAGATTTTACTCTTGTGGCTCGCTTGATTGCAGCACGTTTCGCATTCATGGATAACTTGCGTAATGGCCTCCATGGTCAGGTCCACCCCTCGATCACGAGCCCATCTGTATGTTGCATCTCTTCCTAGATATCCAAATGTTTCATGGGCCCATCGAGCTACAAATAGCTCACCCTTACGCTCCCAGTCCAGGTCCACCTGAGCTACTTCCATTTTGGCAACCTTGTCTACCTGCTCATTGTTTTGATGTTCTTCTGTGGCACGGCTTTTAGGCACGTGAGCATCTACATGACGTATCTTTAGAGTCATGTTTTCTACCTGGGCAGCAATATCCTGACATAGTGCAGCAGCGCAGATGGGTTTTCCCCTGCGCTGCCAGTTAGTCTTCTTCCACTGCTGTAGCCAACCCCATAGGGCATTAGCCACCATCCAGGAATCAGTATAGAGACAGAGTACTGGCCATTTTTCTCTCTCCGCAATCGCCAGGGCTAGTTGGGTAGCTTTTACTTCTGCAAATTGACTTGACTCGCCTTCTCCTTCAGCAGCCTCAATGACTTGTTGTGTGGGATTCCACACAGCAGTTTTCCACTTCCAACGGTTTCCTACCACACGACAGGATCCATCTGTAAACAAAGCATAACGCCTTTCATCTTCTGATAACTCATTACATGATGATGCCTCTTGGGCACGAGCCGTCTCCTCAGGCAGTGCTCCAAAATCTCTGCCTTCTGGCTAGTCCATGATTTCTTCCAGGATTCCTGGATGGTTGGGTTTTCCTAGTCGAGCTTGTTGGGTGATCAGTGCTACCCACTTATTCCATGTACCACTGGTTGCATGATGCATAGAAGGCATGTCTCCTTTGAACATCCAGTGTAACACAGGCAATCATGGTGCCAAGAGGAGAGATGCTTCTGTGCAAACAACTTCTGAAGCGGTTCGAACCCCCTCATATGCTGCTAGTATCTCCTTTTCAATGGGGGTGTAGTGGGCTTCTGATCCTCAATATCCTTGGCTCCAAAACCCTAATGATTGACCTCAGGTTTCTCCTGATGTGTTCTGCCAGAGGCTCCAGGTGAGACCATGCTCCCCAGCTGCAGTACATTTTGCACAGTTGGTCCTGTCCAGACAGGCCCAAGAGCTACCGCACGAGCTATTTCCTGTTTGGTATGCTCAAAGGCTTGTTGTTGCTCAAAGCCCCACTCAAAACAGTTCTTCTTTTGTGTTATTCAATAGAGGGCACTCACAAGCTGACTATAACCTGGAATATGCATTCTCCAGAACCCCACAAGGCCTAGGAAAGCTTCTGTTTCCTTTTTGTTAGCTGGTGGAGACATAGTTGCTATCTTGTTGACCACGTCCATAGGCACATGACGGTGTCCGTCCTGCTATTTTATTCCTAAGAACTGAATCTCCTGTGCAGGTCCCTTAACTTTGTTTTTCTTTATGGCAAAACCAGGTTTCAGAAGAATTTGAATTACTTTTTTTTTCCCTTCTCAAATACTTCTTCTGCCTTATCGCCCCACACAATGATGTCATCAATGTATAGTAAATGTTCGGGGCATCACCCTTTTCCAGTGCAGTTTGTATTAGTCCATTACAAATGGTAGGGCTGTGCTTCCACACCTGGGGCAGTTGATTCCAGGTATATTGGATACCCCTCCATGTGAAAGCAAACTGTGGCCTGCACTCTGCTGCCAAACGAATTGAGAAAAACACATTGGCAACGTCAATACTACTTTGCTGCCTTCAACTCCAGTTCATATTGGAGCTCTAGCATATCTGGTACAGCAGCACTCAATGGTGGCATCACTTCGTTCAGGCCACGACAGTTTACTGTTCACCCTCCGTCAGACTTTTGCACTGGCCATATGGGGCTATTAAAAGGTGAATGAGTCTTGCTGATGACTCCTTGCCTCTCCAGTTGATGAATCAACTCACGGATGGGAGCCAAGGCGTCTCGGTTGGTGCGATATTGCCGTCGGTGCACCGTCCTGGTAGCAATTGGCACCTGCTGTTCTTCAACTTGCAGCAATCCCACAACGAATGGATCCTCCAAGAGGCCAGGCAGGGTAGATAGCTGTTTGATCTTCTCAGTGTTCACAGTAGCTACACCAAAAGCCCATTGATATCCCTTTGGGTCCTTGAAATACCCTCTCTTGAGGTAGTCTATACCAAGGATACAAGAGGCCTCTGGGCCAGTCACAATGGGGTGCTTTTCCTATTCGTCCCCTGTTAGGCTCACCTCAGCCTCCAATACAGATAATTCTTCCTCCCTTGTTAATCGAGGATAGGGACTGGTTGATTTCCTTATCCACTGTTTCTTCTTCACTACTGGGGCAATTACTGTAGTTGTTGTTTGGGTTCCTATCTCAGCCATGGTGTCCTCAGATGTAGTTTGAGTCCCTGCCTCAGCCACAGTCCTCTGAGAGTATTGAACTGTGGCTCGATAGGCACAGGCAGGAATAAATCTTGTAATATTTTCAGCTAGTTTGGTCTGCAATGGAGATCTGACTGGTGGGCCATTCCCAGAGGGCTGCTGCCTTCCCCCAGTGGAGGCTCTAGAACTTATCTGTGGTCCTCCATAGGCCTACAGAGTTTGTCTCCTCCCACTGAGAAGTTTGGACCATCCATAAATAGTGTTTAGTTTTCTAATTTTATCAGGTTTGACCTGTCTAAAAGATTTTTCTCAACACTTTGGGAACATCAAAGCATGAGGTGCAGTATTAAATGAGCTTTGTAGTAATTACATAAACTTACTAAATGATTGAATCCTTCCAAACATGATGTAGGGCTCTTTTATAAAGCTTCTTGGAGATCAGTGTTTATTTTTAGAGCTATGGGAAGGAATCAGAAAGGTGAGCCTTTAAGTATTACACATAGTACAAGCCGTCTTTCTTTCCTGATTTCATTTCTTAAATTTGACTACTTTACTGAAATTACCACATCCTTTCTAGTGATGGAGTTTTGCTGGTATGTGTTAGTTTGTGGTACTGGGGAAAAGAATTTATTACTGTAATCTTTCTTACATGTTTAAAATTGCTCAGAAGTTCTGAACTTCCAGTATTTTTTAAAAAAGCTAAGGTGTCTCCCCAGTGTTGATTTTAAGTGGGGAAAAAGAAAGGAGGGCAAAAAATTTGTAACAAAAAAGTTTGCAAACAGGACCATGGAAAATTGTTTTCCATGCTTACCATGATTCCTTTATGAAGAACAACCAACAGCTAGCTAAGTGTATCGTTATATTCTTTTTGAATACTTAGCAACTGGTTTGTATAATGATAATATCTATGGATTTAATGTTTGTATATTCTCTGCTAATTGGCTTTGTGAGCCAGCTGATTTTATTTGTCTTACAAAACCTGCTCTGTGTACGTAACAAAGCAAAAGGGATAAATATAGTTTTGAAAGCTGTCTCAATATAGCTTCTTGTTAATTAAAACCATGAAATGTATATCATTACACAGAAGAAAAACTTGTATTTTCCTTAATACTATCTACAGTTCTTCTGTTTCTTGGAGAGGTAATTATCCATTACCAAACACCAAGTTATACTTTTTTTATTCAGTTATTTTCTTTGTTGTTGAGGAGAAAAATGTCTGCAAATTGCTGACGCCATTTTGTGTCACATTCTATAAGAAGCAAAGATAACGATGAAGTCATGTTGTAAAGATCAAAATAAGGGAAGATCAGTAAAAACTACATTATTAAATTATTATTCAATTAAAAATTAAATTTATTACAGGAATTTTCATTGTTCCATAGATATGGATCTAGATTCCAGTGTCTATAACCAGAGCTGGTCAAAATTCACTTAAAAAGTTCAGCAGGGAAACTTTGGCATCTAGGGTTCTTACCTATGTCTCCAGAGAACATTAACTTCGCTTGAGAGCTGTTCTGATAAAACATTTTTAAAAAATGTTCATTTTAAAGTACCGACATTTTATCTAAGACTTTGACATCTTTGTGCTAAGGTTTTTAATTTGTTTTATAAATTACATTTATAAATCCACACCTTTTGAATTAAAATGTGAGTAGGATATCTTTTGCTGTAGAACACTGTCCTTATTGTTATATCAAGGCTGCCACCAAAATATTATAAGGTAATTAGATAATAGCAATAGTAGGAAAATGAAATAAAGTAACAAATGTATACAAATTTCATGGAAAATGTAAGAAAACACTGAATCTGAAGGCTTTGCAAGTGAAAATTTTAGTAACAATTTTATTTTTTAAGTATTTTTCTACAAAGAAAAAAGTTGTGAAGCTCTTCAAAAGTATCTGGAGTTTGAGAGAAAGAGCATTTTTCAATACAGGATTGAGAGCTAGCTTGAAGAGGTGATACCAAAGAGTGGACTGAACTTTGCTTTCGTTCTGACATGACTTGGTGCCATCAACCAGAATCAGCGGGTGAATTTGTGATGGGCAAGCTTCAGAAGGTCTGCAGCTGGTGAAATCACATCATGGTCTCTTTCTCACATGACCACAGAACAGGCCAGGCTCTGAAAAGTTCAGTTGTTAGAACTGCAAGTATACATACAGTTTCTTGAGTGTGTAGTGAGAAATCAAAAGCATTCCGCTCAGATAATATCCAAGAAATCCCGTAATGAATTGCAAAAAACAGCAGATACTTTGGCATAGGCAATTTTAGCATGCTGATTAATTTGTAAGTGCAGAGCTCTCGTGTAGAACAACTGGAAAAGATACCAGGTCCTGACAGTTGTCCAGCTGCACAATGCTCTCTTGCTCTCCCTCTCTGGTAAAATTCTCAGATCGCTACAGGGAGGTATTTGGTTGCTACACTGCACAGAGCAGGACAAGAACCTATATAAAATCAACATGAATTTGTATTTGTTGTTAGATCCAACTTTTCAATGATTTTTTTTGTTTACAAAACAGTCTGCTGAGTTCACTATTACATAGAGAACAAGAGTAGTTCTACTCTCTAAAGCTAGTAATTTCCCAACAAAAAGCATTTGGAAGTTTTGAACAGAATCTGTTCTCTGTGAGAAATGGATTTGTTTCCATTTTACCCACACATAATGAGTAATGGCAGGGGGAATTGGTTCAGTTTTGTCCACAAGCAGCTACTCTTGAACTACCTGACTTTCAGTATTTACGAGCAGCAAAGTGTCCTTGGAGTCCAACTCTGGCCATCTCTCACTGGGCAGCAATTTTCTTTGTTTCTAAAACTGCAGAAGATAGATGAGGGGCTTGTTTGTGTTCCAAATAGGTAACCCAGTGGCAAGGAGCTCATGCTGTAGGGTTTTTCAGCCAGTCACTTGTGACGTCTGTTGTGGACTTTATATTTGGATAGGTCTAACTTTTATGATTACTTATCAGTTTTAATTTTATACTTAGAGGCCTGATTGTTGATATCAACTGGTAATTACAACGCCCCGGGGAAATGCCTGATTCAGCAGTATCTTAGGTACTCACCGTTAGTTTATTCAGCCCTTGGAAGAATTGTGATGCTGCACATACATCTTTTGTTATAGCAACTCTGCCATCTGATTCAACAACAGCATTGGTATGTTATAGCGTGTTGTTCATATCTTAAAGCCTTGAAAAGCGGCAAAACTGCAGATGGACAGGGGTGAAGATTATCTGCTTGCTTTACAAGAGAAATCCTGTGAGATCCTAGGAGAAAATAGCTCAAATTTATTTTTAACAGCATTTTTGCTGCATTTTGATTTTGTGTTAGGGAAATGAAATGCAAAAATGTGGGGACAGAGTAATACTTGTCTGCGCTTTATAGAGAAGCCACCAGAGGATAATATTCTTGTTCATATTGTTTTCATCACTGTTATGATTGCTTCATTTAATATTACATCTTTTCCAGTGCCTGTGTTGCTGCACTAATAACATCAGCATGTTGCAGTCACTGCTCCTTCAAAGACTAGTGTTAATTGAAGCAATTTATTCTACCAGAGCTGAAGATGGCCTATTTATACTTTTATATAATGAATATTAACAGGTTACATTTATCTTGTCATGTCCTGTCAGCTCCTTTTTTCTGCTTCATGCGGATTTGCTGCCCTGTACGCGCTTCATTCAGCCTCAGCATAGGTGTTTCTTTGTGTTGCATAAGAGATCAGAAACACTCACCAGCTATCACAATATGGAAAGAGAAGTAATCCTGAATTTGTATCATTGCTCCTTCATTGACTTGCTGGCAAAATAATGTCTCATCCTGCTAATTAATGGAGCAGTATCTTATTTCGGCAAAAATATAACAACATGTTATAACATATAACAATATGTTATGTCCTTCAACATAATATTAAATGTGATGTATATGCAATATGAAATATAAAGTATATAGTGCTGATACATTTCCAAAGGGTATGAGAAGTCTTAAACTGTGCCAGTAAAAGCTGTAGGGTTACAGAAAGCTACTACTTCAATTCTGCATGAAGCTCCTCAGTCACAGTACTGCAGAAAGCTACTGTATACACAAATGCATGTACAAGAATATCTCAGCTTCCTTAATATTAGTAGTATAAGGTATAACGTGTCTAATCTTTGTTTATGTAGTAGAGCTCTACTGTATGTAAAATAGTTGGCTTTTAATAAAATGACCATTACATTTAATTGAACTGATCTTTGGCTAATGAAAAACATGAAGGAAACCACTTCCTCTCCCATCAAAATATTTGATATTCTCTGCAATGAAGAACCATAAAAATAGTGGAGCAATATACCGCTAGGTTATGCTAGGTAAGGTCAAAACTGTCAATTGCAGTGAACAGCAGAATTTGTAGAGCAAGAGCTGAAAAAAATACACAGACTTCTAGAGAATGAAGAATATTGATGCTGAAATACCTCTACCAAAGTCTGTGTAGTCCTCTGTCCTCCTAGACTACCCCCACATTTCTGGGTTAGGTGTTGCAGTTTTTCCCCTCTAGGTTTTCTCTATCTATTATGTAGAAATTATTGTAAACAAAATGGAGAGAGAGAGACTTTATATCCTAGACTCTCTGATGGTGGTTTAATACTGTAATTGATCTTACATGGCAAAAACATGTTTCTGATACCAATTTGCATTTTATTTTAATGTAATTTTTATCACTTTTCATTGGGCTTGAGCCCTTTGAATTATTTTGAAATTTTCATTCCAATTTGTTCACATTTTCTGCTTGTCACTATGCAGCCTCTTGCTGAAGTACATTTTGTTCACACAATTGGAGATTTGTTTTCTTAACTTTTAAACAAGAATTTCAGGGGTCTATCAACATGATAGTGACTCAGTTAATGCTCCTCTTCTCTCTTAATTGTGAGCCAGTTCCCTTACATGGTTTGAAGGGCATTATGCTACTTCAAGGGCAGTCTTCATGTGGCATCTTAATCCTAGACATTTGCCATTTATCTTACTGGCTTCTCAGAAAAGCAGTGGTGTATATCTGTTTCCTTAGATATGTCAGTTCAGGTCAATTGTTCTTTCCTTCTCAAATTCCTCCTTCAGTATTCCTGAACTTTATTTTCTATTCTGGGTCTGTGCTTAATTAACTTTATAAAAGTGTAACTCTCAGAATTCAACAGCTTTACGAGGTTTGCTAAGTTAAAGCACAGTTGTAAGTGATTGTAGGCTGGGACCTTAAATTGTTCCTGTGCACTTTCTACGTAGTTTCTCCCTGGCTGAGTTATAGGAATGGCTTCTTTTCAGCACTGGGGAATTAATGCTTCTGTTGGAGATGAAAATACCTGAGATTTTCAAGTATGCAGGAATTATGCCATTCATCATAAAGACTAAACCAATAGCTTTGACCTTTGTGAATGATAACATGCCCCCATACTAGCCTTAATCCATTCACCTGAGATATGGCAAACTGATGAGATCACAGGCTAAACCTTGCACTCTGGGACTTGAATGAGGTGTTCCTCATATGAGAAAAGTATCCTAATCACCTTTGGCTGGGATCCAGCATTATGTGAAACACCAGTTCAGATCTACTGTCTCTGGTGAATTCAAGAACCACCAGGCTGCTGGTCTGTTCTTTGATTTCCTTCATATATGCACTTCTTCATGTCCTGGATGTGCCAAACCTTTCCCATGAAAAATTACGTTTTTTTTAGAAATACCCAGAAAAACTGTGCTCTTTTCTCTCTTTCTCATTTCACAATCTGCATTGAGAATGAATAAATGTTTCTAGGAAGTTATTTGTATTTCATGTGAAAGGGTCTCTGTAGATTATGAATAGTCAGTAGAAGTAGCTCTTTCATATTATATCTAGTTTTGTTTCTAATTTTCCCATTTCTTAGTCATCATTATCTTAGATATTCACAGTTGCATCTTTTACTCTTCTGGTACAAACTGACTCCTCCACCCCAGTAGCAGTTGTCCTGTTCTCCCTTGATTTTCTTCCAGCATGCCTAAATCTTGCTCAGATAGATGCTAAACACAGTATTAAGACTCCCCCCCGCAATCCAGGAGGAGATGGTCAGTGACCTGCTGCTCCACATCGATGTGAATAAATCTATGGGGCTGGATGGGATACATCATAGAGTGCTGAGAGAACTGGCAGGGGTGCTCACCAAGCTACTGTCCATCATTTATCAGCAGTGCTGGCTGACTGGGGAGGTCCCAGCAGATTGTAAGTCAGCCAATATAACACCCATATATAAGAAGGGACAGAAGGATGATCTGGGAAATTACAAGTTTGACTTCAGTCCAGGGAAGCTGATGGAGAACGTCATCCTGAGTTCCATATGCAGTACATGTGGGACAACCAAGTGATCAGGCCCAGTCAGCATTGGGTTTGTGAAGGGCAAGTCCTGTTTAACAAACCTGATCTCCTATGACAGGGTGACCTGCTTGTTGGATGAGGGAAAGGCTGTGGATGTCATCTACCTTGACTTTAGTAAGACATTTGACAGTCTTTCCCATAGTGTTCTCCTAGAGAAATTGACTGCTCTTGGCTTGGATGGGCATACACTTTGCTGGGTGAAAAACTAGTTGGATGGCCAAGTCAAGAGAGTTGTCGTCAATGGAGTTAAATCCAGTTGGCGGCCGGTTACAAGTGGTGTCCCCCAGGGCTCAGTACTGGGGCCACTCCTGTTTAACATCTTTATCAGTGATTTGGATGAGGGGATGGAGCGCAGCCTTAGTAAGTTTGCAGATGACACCAGGCTGGGTGGGTCTCGAGCTGCTTGAGGGTAGGGAAGCTCTACAGAGGGATCTAGGTAGGCTGGATCGCTGGGCCAAGGCCAATTCCATGAGTTTCAATAAAGCCAAGTGCCAGGTCCTGCACTTCAGCCACAACAACCCCCAGCAGTGCTACAGGCTTGGGGAGGAGTGGCTGGAGAGCTGCCAGGCAGAGAGGGACCTGGGAGTGTTGATTGACAGCCAGCTCAACATGAGCCAGCAGCGTGCTCGGGTGGCCAAGAAGGCCAATGGCATCCTGGCCCATATCAGGAATAGTGTTGTCAGCAGGAGTAGGGAAGCGATCGAGCCCCTGTACTCGGATTTGGTGAGGCCGCACCTCGAGTACTGTGTGCAGTTTTGGGCCCCTCTCTACAAGAAGGACATTGAGGTGCTGGAGAGGGTACAGAGGTGGGCTACCAAGCCAGTAAAGCATTTGGAGCATGTCTTGTATGAGGAACGGCTGAGGGTTCTGGGGCTGTTTATCCTGGAGAAGGCAAGGCTGAGGAGAGACCTTATCGCTCTCTACAACTACCTGAAAGGAAGCTGTAGCGAGGCGGGGGTCAGCCTCTTCTCCCTAGTAACAAGCAAACAAGGGGAAATGGCCTTAAGCTGCACCAGGGGAGGTTTGGGCTGGATATTGGGAAGAATTTCTTTACTGAAACGGTTGTCAGGCATTGGAACAGCCTGCCCAGGGAAGTGGTGGAGTCACCATCCCTGGAGGTGTTTAGGAGACGGGTAGATATTGTACTTAGGGACATGGTTTAGTGACGTTGATAGAGCGAGGACAAAGGTTGGACTTGATGATCTTGAAGGTCTCTTCCAACCAAAACTGTTCTATGGTTCTGATTCTGAGACTGTATATTCTTCTCAGCTGTGTTGTGACTGCTCTCTGTGCAACCTAAGCCATGAGACATGTGGAGCCCAAAACCACACTGGTACTTTTGCAGCCATACTGCAAGCTCGTCATCCATTTGCAGCTCGCTTTCACCCTCCACAATTTTGTAACATTAATTTCTATTATGTTTCTTCAATTGAGATATCTCTGTTTCTCATTTTTCCTTTTTATAGGAGTTTGCTTCTACTTATGCAAGTTGCATATTATTATTTCATGTCTGTGTTCTTACCACTCCCTTTATTTTTCTCACTGTTCTAGTCTGACATATTTGCAGTGCTTCCCAGTTTTGAGATATCTTTGCATCTTAGACATTTTAATTTTAGTAAATTGCTGTTTCCTGTTCCAAATCATTAAAAAAACATATTAAGTAAATAAGATCTTAGTATTGACTTGCTCTAAGCTACCTCAAAACTTCTCTCCTCATCTTGGTACATTATTCTTCTTTGCTGCTTAGAAGCTAGTCTATAAATCAGTAATATTGTCCTTATTCAGGAAACAAATTAAAATTGTCCTAGGTGAGTTTTCACAAGACCCTCTACGAAACTAAACTAAAATTCAAATGCAAGTATAATGCCCTCTTTATTTCAGTTACCTGTTAATTCTGCAGTACTATTGAAAAAGCGGTCAAGTTTGCCAGAATGACGTGTTCATTATAAGGTCTTGCTGCCTAATGCTCATCTTGTGATTCTCTAGAGATGTTTTATTATCATTTATATAGCACCATAAATTTGAAAAACACTAAAATTAGAATAAGCTGGGTTCCCTGTGAAGAGCTCTCATTCTTAAAGACCCGGTAAAGAATCAACAGTCACATCAATGTGCTTCACTGTCCTGCACAGAAAACCAGGGTCCTGTTGGACAAGCAAGAGTGGCGTGGTAGCCCCAGAGGAGGCAGCCCTTCCCTAGCTCTCATTTTTTTCTTGCTTTGTATGGCTAGTCATTGCCTTTAAAGAGCTTACTGTCTCAGGAGATGGATGAGGCTCTTTCCTGAAGTATCGGGAAGAAAGAGCAGCTTTCTGTGATCTCCTTGCCCTTCTCTGAACTTTTACCACGCAGATGCAATCATTGTGTGGCCCCTTAATGGCAAACTGAGCATTTTGAGCATTGAACAGGATGTGATAAAATTTTCACACAAAAGACTGAGAGTTTCTCTACTGTTTAAGACTTTGTTCACAATCCTCTGCTTCATAGTTTTAATCCATTTTGGAGTTCTCAGTGGCTTTATGGCTATGGCATAAGTATTCTCATCCCACTGTGGGTGTTTAGAAGCAAGCTACATCTTTAATACAAACAAATGCAGAATATCAGAACAGAATAAGCATCTACGTGACTTGCAGGTATTTCACTGCGAAAAAAGTCGAGTTATGGTGGATCACAGAATATAGCTTAAATCAGTTCTGCTGGTGATCTTGTCCAGTGTTTTATCCCTAATAATGACTATAAGCTTATGCTTTAGAGTAGAAATGTTAGAATATTCCTAATAATTACATAGCTGTTACAGAAATAAATAGTTCTGTTATAGAAATAAATAGTATCAGTGTTTGGATTTGCTTGCAAGAATACGAGTTGATATCTTTTATTTTCCTAATCCTGTTTTATGTAACTATGGATTACACAAATACAGAGTCCAAAAGGTTTTTTAAATTTTTCTTAATTATTATTCCATATTAGAAATGAAAAGATTTTGGTACCTTCAAGGCAACTCCAGACATAAAAATGGAAATGGTGTTTCAGGGAATCCTGTCAGTTCCGTAAGAATGACACATAATCCAGTGTGCGAGTCCTACTAATACCTTGTTGTGAATGACATTGAATGACAGCAAATTCTCTAGATTACTGACATACTGCATTAAAAAAAGAATCATAGACTTAAATGTAAATATTTGTTTTACTTAGTACTTACCTTTTGCTCCTGAGAACTGCAACAGAGGAGTGTCCAGTTTGCACCATTTGTTTAATGGGCCACTGCCTTATTGCATGTTTGTCTCCTGTAAACATTAGTTTTCGTGTTCAGATTTTGTTTGTTTGGGGTTTTTTTGATTATCATGTTCACTTAAAATCTACTTTTATAATGTTAAATGTCTCAGTAAGTGTTTAGCAATATTGCAAGACTGGCAAAGGGAGTCAGGGCCCAACATGCAAAGTGTATGTACATGGTACAAGGACATCATTTTTGATATACACTATGTTGACTTCAAGTTTAAGAAACAAGTTGTCCTTGAATTGAAATCTGTTTCAACCCAAATTTAATCTAAAAGCATTATCAGACTGTGAGTGGCATAGATTAATTTATTTAACTCCATGCACAAAACAGCTTTCTTGTTCACAGAAAATGTGCTCTGGGTTGACACAGGTGTCTCTGTCTCATGGCATAAGAACTGCCTGCCTTGCACTTTCTTCATTTTCCTGTCTGCTAGAAGTTTTTCACGTTTCAAGGCAGGGGTTCTCAAATTTAATTTCTTTGGATAGTGTAACCTTAGCTCCAAAGGAGTTACCAGATAAAAGTTTTTAGGTTTTGCTAAGGGAAGATGCATGCTCTGGATTGATTATAGTCCTTTCAAACATTACTGTATTTCTGATGAAAATTATTTTATTTCTCATAGGAATAACATTCCATTTTCCCTGAAAAGTAGACAGGATTTTGGATGGCGTCAAAACAATGTTAGACAGCAGTGACATGAGTTATTTAAACAGTAACTACTGCATCATAAATTAAAATAGTGGAATTATGTTATTCACTGTTGTGACAGAAATATTAAATATTCACTTTTTAGGCTAATGTAATTTTTCAACTGTATTTACTAGTAGTTTGGGGTAATTTTCATCTCCATTTGTTTGGGCCAGAGACAGACATTTGACATAGTCCAGTGGTGTAAGCATTCACAGCAGAGTTAGGAAAACTAAATTCAAGTTCCTGATTCAAGGAATACGTAATTATTGTGTAGTAGAGTAGCATGAACATGTGGACTTTGCAGCCGAACAGATGTATGACAAATAACTGAGTTTATCATCAATCTCATCTCTTAAAGGAAGTGGCACGCAGGCTCTCAATCTAATTGATCAAGTTACTACAGGCTGTAGTAATTCTTGCAAATCAAGTGTTTAAAGCAAGCAGCCTTGATTTATTTGAGCAGAAGGACTGTCTGCCTCACTATGCTGTTGAGGATCTTCACACTTCTGTGGAGTTGTTTCTGATATTCACTGGTGTGAGTTTACCATGACATCTCAATATGATCTCCTCTGGGGAGCTAACCCCTCAAGTGTTGGGCAGCCAGCAGCTGCATAATTAACAAAGTCATAAAACTCCTTTGTAGAATTTGACTTCTATTTTATCAATGGGAACTCAGCAACCCTAAAGTTACATTGACATTGAGTTTTCTTTGTAGGTTCTGACAGATATCAGTACCTTTCAGGACAAAGTCCTGAACCACAAGTTCAAGAGGCATACTTTGGATGACATCCTTTATCATTTGCCATTTGTAGGTTGTCTAGCCATGTGATTGTTTTGGTTGTGTGTTGAGTATGTGTGTTTGGAGCTATATATTGCTTGTGGAGGTTGAAAACTACGTTAAAATTGTTATTTTCTCTTTCCAACCTTTTCTTTGCAGTTCTGGTTGAAAATGCAGTAAATATTGATAAAGATCAGAAGCATGTCTTGAGTCAGAATTTTCCAATGGATTACCATTTGACTGAATTTCACGTTTGTTTCCTCTGGTTTGTCTATTGGATGACTGAGCTTCTGATGTATGGCTAATACTATAGGATTTCCAGCAATATGGCTATTTCAGAAAGAAGCTAGGAAGAATGTTTAAATCGAAAAGCTTTAATAAAGTAGCTTTTTCAAAACTTCAACACCCATGACAGAGTAACTTGAGAATCAAAAAACCCCCGCCCAGGCTGCCATTAAATATATGTTCCAGAGACCATTGATTTTTGAAATACATCCTACAAGTGCTGATTCTGCAAGCAGTTGTTTGTCATAATCAGATCTAAAAGCCCTTTATCTCCTAGCAGCTGATGGCTGTACTATAACCTTTGGCTTCAGACTTCTGGTAGGAACATGCTACATATTTGTGCAAAGAATGAAACTCTAACAGCCTTATCAAATAACAGCAGTACTTGTTGTGTTTAACAGTGCTGGAAATTAGTTTCTCAGGCACTGATCTTGGCAGGTCAGCTGTCACAAATTGATAGACGTATCTGTAAATACATCGGTCCTATAAACAAAATTCTGTCTCCAAGAAGTTGAAGTTAAAATTGGCACACTTCTGAACAAATTAAATGTTCTGAAGCACAAAGATTCACAGGAAAAATCCCTTCTGGAAATGGTTTTTCTCATGTTCCATTTAGCAACTTGTTCTGCATAGTTTTCTTTTTAGAGACTGCGAAGTTTCTGCCTCCACAGAGAGCACTATGGAGTTTTGTGCTGAAATGAAATATGCCCTTCCTCCTTGCACTTACCCCTACTGCATAAAAGAGGAATCTTTGTCTTGCTCCTTTTGAATAAAAGGAATAAATTTATGGTTTTGCACTGGCATGTCTCCAGTTCCTGTTTGGAATTCTTACAGTTACTGTAGAATATGAAATGCAGGGTATTTGAAAAGTCTAAGGCCTTGATATGAAATCAGATAAGAGTTTTTGAAAGGAAAAGGAGTGGAAGAAGGAACTGAAATGTCAGTCCACCAGTGGTGAGGTAATAATTGAATGTGTTACATTTCTCATATTTTTATAAATATCTAATCATCATCTGTTGATTGTGCACGCCATTTTGGCCCAAACCTTCCTTGTATCTTTATCATATACTTTACTACACAGGATGGCTGAAGAAGGCTTAGACAGTGAACTTTCTTTGCAGATTTGAGATGTAATATATACCACACCCCCCTATACTGGTTTTTAAAGTGTGTTGAACCACATTGATTTATGTCAGATGACAAATTTGTCAGTTTCATTTGGCAATAACAAAAGCTAAGAAACATCTGGACATGTTTCAGAGCAAGCATCTAAATTTGAATTTAAAAGATACCATGGCTATAGGTATCTACCTATATTGCTGCAGACAGTTTTATATGCGGAAGCTCATCTGTCACTCCAAACTGGTGTCACAGCGGGAGAGTTTTCAATCTGAGATACTTTAACTTTCAGGAATGTCATTAGAAAGCTGAATATCATCCAGTCATTCTCCTCCTCCATCCTCCAGGTCATCTGGATAAAAGGAGGTGTAGCTTAATTCTTTCCTTTCCTGTGTCTCAGCTTTGAAGATTTAGTGACTATAGAGTAATTTTCCTCAGTTGTGATAGTTATGATGGCTGAATATTCACAGAATGCCCCATTCTTTTCTAGTTCCCTGTTTATCAGTTTAGTGCAACAAAACAAAAATAAAACTACACAGATCTCTCCTATCACATTTTATTTGTTGGTTTGATTTTTGAGGCTTTAGGATAAAACTGAAGTCATAGAAATAAATAATGTAGGACATCTAGCCATAGGCATTTTCAGTGAAATAAATTCTTTCCAAGAAGGTTTTGACTTGTTACATGAAAATTAGCTTCTGGCGGGAAGGAGCCACATTTCACAGATCTTGGACTATGTTTAATTTTTACGGGGCATGCCTTCAGCTAACAACACTGCTTCCACGTATATGAGCATAGTATTGGTGTTTAAGAGTAGAGCAGAAAAAAAAGAAAGAAGCATTTTCTACTTGATATTATTTATTACTCTTCTGAACAAAATGACACCATGGATTACATTTGAAGGCAAAAGGGGTGTCTGCTGCTGCTGAAGAGCATATTTAGTTTGAGTAATCTAAAGGTCACTTAAGATTGACTTATCTACTGAACATATTCTATTGAATTTTGCTGCATTTCTCTTGAGAAAATGCAGTAAAATTGATTTTTAAAGCGATACATTTAATTGAAAAATAAAATATTTAGATATAATGTTCCAGGGAGCTATCCAGAAAACATGCATCCAGGTACATCTAGCAGATGCATGAAGTAGTGGTAGATATGAGATATTTGATCATCAAGATCCTGGGAACTTGAGAGGCTGACATTGTTTTACTGATTAGGAGGAAGTAGGGCAAGAACGATGAAAATAGGACTTAGCATCTGAAGAAAGTCCAAGAGAGAAGACAAGACAGTTTGACACCACAGAATCTGTGTCAAGAATTTATAAATATCAGTGAGCAAGAAAGTTGTGCAGCAGGAAAAAAATATCAGTCTTTAATAAGCAGTAGGGTATGATTTGAAAAGTAGGAGAGGATCTGAGCAGAGAGAGAAATATGGGATAGTGAGACCACTGACAATCCTGAGGACTGTCGGACAACATAAACTTACTGGAGAGAAATGTCATATCAGAGTGTTCTAAGTGAAATAATATGACAAATACTACAGATAATAGAGCAGTTATGTTACAGGCATCAATGGAAATAACATTCAGGCAAGGTACTTGTTTATGTCTATCCTCTAAATCTCATTAATTCTGATTCTGCATTGAAAAAAGCCACACTCCTCTTTATATCACTTCTGGATTCAGTCAAGCTACTGTTAAATGTTTATGTAAATACTGAAAAATTTCTGCCTGTCAGTCCTTCAGACTCACTGTACTTTCTGTTCTAGTTGGCAACGTGGGACTCTGAGAAAGGGCTGAATGGTAGCCTACAAGAACGACGGCTGGGCAATGATTTACAAGGATTGACACTCAAAGTGGTGACTGTCTTGGTATGATCCTATTTGAGTTCAGGAAACAAAATGCCCAAAATAAAAAGGATCTAACAGTATTTTGGGCATGTCCTGCAATATTTTTCCCTATCATTTTCAGTTTTGTATTTTTGGATATCAGTTACATAAGCAAGGAATTTGGATGATGGCCTTCTATTATTTTATGTGAAGCTGTGCAGTGTCAGATATACAGAGCATTTGTTCGCTTATGCTGTTCTTCTCCACTGTAATTTGTACCGGGCATGGAACCAGCAGAGGGCCTGAGTGCACAGGGGTGCATTCTGGGTACCATACTCTAACTTGGATATGTAGTCTCCAGCATTTCATGGATTTTAAGATCAGATGGGCCAACTATGATAATCTAATCTTGGCTCTTGTACACTGCAGACTGTAAAATTTGATCAAGTGTTTCCTCCATCAAGCATAAATTCCCATTGAGATAAGCTATATCTTTTAGAAAGGTGTACTCTTTCCAAAAAATCATTATGCTTTTGGGACTACTGTCTGTTAGTATCTGGAGTGATAGCAGAGCTCCCCTGGGCTAAGGGCTAAGTTAGAGACAAATCAGGCCTTGAATACATTCCTGCCTAAAATATTGTAGTTTGCAGATTGCAGAATGCAGTGTCTTTTTGTGGTTTTTATTTCTCTTTTTCTGAATCATGGTACAAATAGGAAGTACCACATAAGATCATCAAGGCACTCCCCCCAGCGCCCAGTTTTCTTTCCTCTGTCTGGTGACAGGTGAGGTTATGCTGTAGCTTACATGGGAGGTGAGCAGATCCATTCTATGAGAATGTCACTACCAGGTTGAAAAAGAAGACAACTGTGGTGGCAGCCCAGCGTTCTCTGGCAGGAGAGCAGGACACCCATGCCTGACAGAAAGCATACCACAAAATGCTGCATTTCCTTGGTCCCAAAACATACTTTAATTTAAACTACTCCAGGAACCAGTACCCATGAAGGTTATTCTTTGAATTTTCAAAATTACAAATATTCACAAAATGCAGCATTTTTAGCTCTTGTTTCAGTATGTCTCCTGGATAAAAGATTAATTGTTATATTTAAAAGATGGCTTTCTAAATCTGATATGATCTGAGATAGATGGGCAGTAGTAATGTTCCTGTCTAGGACTTCAACCTTTGGGCACTAGGAAGCTGCTAGAGGGGTTTGAATTGTCTTCTGGACACTCTGTCTCCACGTGAGAACTGTGGAAAACCCAAGGCCATGGAAAGGACTCAGGTGTAGAGGCAGTAGTGTCTGGTTGGGATGCCTGATAGTATCCCACATGGCCTACAGTTTTTGCCTCAGAAGGTTATGAGTGTCTCAAAACCTGTGCCAAGTTTTCCAGAATTAACTTAGGAAACATCCTTTTGTTAAGAGAAGCAAACTAAAAAACTTGTTTCAGGTATCAGTGATGATACTGTTTTGTTCTCAGGAAGAACCTTTTGTGATGGTGGCGGAGAACATACTTGGGCAACCAAAACGATATAAAGGATTTTCCATTGATGTCCTGGATGCACTTGCCAAGAATCTGGGCTTCAAGTATGAGATATATCAAGCTCCTGATGGCAAATATGGACAGCAGCTCCCAAACAGCTCCTGGAATGGCATGATTGGAGAACTTATTAACAAGGTACACAGAGAAGAAGCTGCATTAAATAAAAATAAATAAATAAATAAGAAAGACAACTCTTGGGACTAGAGTGTCCAAGTTTAGTAAGGAGGTTGTTTAAATTCTCCCCTTCCGCCATTCCAAATTACAAGAGAGTTTGAGTGCACTGTAAACTGTGCAATTTAATACCCTGTATACAGGATAGGAACTAGAGAGTCTATTCTGTTTACTACCAACTGTTCTCAACATAAATTACATTAGTATAAATCTGTGTGTTTACATAGCTGTAAGAATAAGAAGAGAGGGCATGTATGTGTGTGTGAGTGAATAGCTATAGAAAATAAAGAAAAAAATGTTTTCTTCTTAAAATAGTGCTTACTATTTTTTTAATTTTTGTCATTATGTCTTTGCTGCTTGATTGTATGTGTGACTTTATTTGGGTCACTTTGTAGCAATGTGTTTGATAATGATCAACTGTTTGACTGCAAAGCAGGAAAAATTACCTTAGTAATATACCATAAAGAAGTGTTTTGAAGGACCAGACTTTAAACTGATCTCAAGATTATTCATTCACTTAAAACAGAGAGGACCAAATTTCTCTTCTTAATTGCAGTCTTGCAAATCAGGAGTAAGTTAATTGAACTCCACTGAAGTAAACGGGGAAAGTTCGTAGCTTGGAATCTCCCAGAGAATGAAATTAGAGTGTATTTTGTTCATGTTCTCACTATCTGACATGGGACAAATGTTAATCAAGAGAGAGAATCAATGAAATTAATATTCCATGTTGCTACCCTTTGTAGAAAAGGTTACTCTTCTGCAGTGGAGTTATTACTGAAAGTTAAAGCTTTCTCAGTATCTAGTAAGTAGGTGGCTCAGTATCTGGTAAGTAGATGTTTAGGGAGAAATAGAAGCAATTGAAGCAATAGCAAGTGTGTGTATGATAATGGGATATTCTTCGTTGATGCTAGGAAATATAAAGAATTTTTTATTTATTTTGCATTGACATAAGCTATTTGAATTTCAGTGATTTGAAAATGTGGTAAGAAATCTTGTTAAATTTCTTTAGCAATTGCTTTCTTTGAAGCAACAAAGTATCTATTATGGTATTTTTTTTAAATGGCATTTCTGCTACTAGCTTTTCCACTGGCTCCAAAAGATTTCAAAGGAGACCTCCTTTACCTAACTTAGCTTTACTTTCGCAAACAAAAAGTACGTTCTATTTTTTGAAGAGAACTGTTTTTATTAAGATGGAGAAATATTCAAAATCTAATTGCATCTCTTCGAAAGCTGTGGGAATCTTTTTTATTAACTGCTGTTTTATCTTTCATTGAGTTGCATAGTCTTTAAGGACCCTCTGTGTGTAAAACCTACTCACTTTAAATGTTGAGGTCAAAGCAGTTTCAGGAGCTAAGTTGTCTTTGGTGCATTCTTCCAGTTACTAGTTTTTGCAATAGCTTTATTCATTGTAAAAACCAAACAAAATCTTTCCCCCCAGTTGTCATATGTAATCCCTTCATGAATATGGGAAGTTGGCAACTCTGCAGGGAGAACAGCAAACACTAGCTCTTTGCACCTTTCTATCAAATATACAAGCTAAATAAATGGTATTTCTTTCTTGTTACTTGCAGTGCACCTGGTTAATATAGTTCGGAGTTTTAGGCATCCTTGGGAAAACAAGTGAGGGATGCAGTTTAAATAAGTTCCACTCATTCCAGAGAGGAGTCAGGGTAACGCTTTTTGTTCTAGAGTACGTTAACAGTTTTTGTTTCACTACTCTGCTGTAGACCAGTGCAATTAACTAATGTTCAGATGATGAAACTGATTCTAATTTTAAAACAAGACAATTCATTTAAATTTGTCTAAATGTGTTAAGTTATAAAAAGAAGTGCGTGGAGCCACTTGGTTCTTAAAAGTTTCTCCTTAAGGCTCACGCTGGCCAAATTCATGGTGAAAGGAAGAGATCTGATCTGTTGTGTTTGTCTCACAGAGAGCAGACCTAGCCATCTCAGCCATCACTATAACACCGGAACGAGAGAGTGTTGTGGACTTCAGCAAGCGGTACATGGACTATTCCGTGGGGATCTTAATCAAAAAGCCTGAAGAGAAAATCAACATCTTTTCTCTCTTTGCTCCTTTTGACTTCGCGGTGTGGGCTTGCATTGCTGCAGCCATCCCTATAGTTGGTGTCTTGATATTTGTCCTGAACCGGATCCAGGCAGTCAGGGCACAGAACGCTTCCCAGCCAAGCCCTTCTGCTTCTTCCACCCTCCACAGTGCCATCTGGGTCGTGTACGGCGCCTTTGTTCAGCAAGGTACTTACTCTCTTATAAACACCACTGATGGACATTAAGAAATATTCTGCCTTGGGTAAAGGGGGTCAAGACATCTCAGTCTTGGCCAGAAGAGTCTAAAGATGAAAGAGAAGGCTTGTACGGGGAGGTAATGTGTTTTGTTAGCCCAGCTGATGAAAAGTGGGAAGAGGCAGGTAAGTTTGGGGGTGGTCATGTTCTGCTTTTCTGTCTCAGTAAGTCCAGAAAAAAACACTCCTGGCAGGCTTTTCTTCTTTGGGAAAACTATCACATAGTAAATACATTACAGAGCTGCTTGGTGCAGAATTGCAACAGTTCTCCAACTCTGAAACTAGCACTTTTTCTAATTGTTAAATTCAATTTTTGAAATGTATATGTTTTTAAACTAACATGAGACAGTTTATTTTTTGGTTCTTTGAACTAAATAGGAAAATGATTTGTAGTCCTGTAACTAACTTGACACTCAGGAATCTCTAGGCATAGGAATAATACTATTAAATTCAATAGGATTGCTACCATTAACAAAATTACTTTTGTAAATAATTGTTTGCAAAATCCGCCCACACAGTTTTTGTCCCAAAAAAGCAGGTTTTTGTTGAATGCTAACATATGGATATGTTGTTAACTTTTTTTCTACATTCATTGTGATTGCAAGCTTATAAAGCTTCAGCTGGAGAATCCTTACTATTGCTATGAAACTTGGTCCCTCATCTCATTAAGGTGGCATCCCTCATGGGTTTAAGTACAGTAAGATGTAATCAGCACAAACATATGCTGAAGTGACTAGCACCAGCTATATGGTAAGCTTTGGTCTCCAACAATGTTCAAGCCTACCTGTGCTTGAAGCCTGCTAAAAAGAAACTTCACGTTGTTTGAAATGTTGTAGAGAGCCACAAGTAATGACACTAATGCGTCAGTCTGCAGATTTAAATACAGCATAGATAGAACACAAACCATTGGACAGTTTTGTGGGATTTTTCCAAATCTAAAATGGTCATTAAAAGCAGAATATTACCATATTCTGAATACTGCAATGATTTAATTTCTGCATATTAGTCATGCTTCACCATTAAATTTTCTTTATTTAGAGTATTTTTCATGTTCTATAGATTTGATCCTTGGTAATTCCCAAGGGAGATATTTTGAAAGATGATTTTCTAGAACAGTATCCAGGGCAAGAGGTTGACTAGAGAAAATGTTTGTAAATTATCAGTCTTAATGGAAGCAGTGCTTTTCTCACAGTGAAAGGGTGGCCTGCAGGGGAAGCCAAAATGCAGAGGAGCAGCTCCAACAAAGTTTAGCATAACAAGGCACACAGAGGGTGATCCTAAATGGGAGCTGCTGACACATCCTCATTTTATCTGTTTATTTGTAGGGGGCGAATCTACTGTCAATTCTGTGGCTATGCGCATTGTAATGGGAAGCTGGTGGCTCTTCACCCTTATGGTGTGCTCTTCCTACACAGCAAACTTAGCAGCATTTCTCACAGTATCAAGGATGGATAATCCCATAAGGTAAGAGCCTCTTCTTAATATGAAGCTGGAAACCTGAATTTCACAGAAAGGTATTATCCATTTGAGCATTCATTCTTGCAAGAGGGAGATAACTCTAATAAAATACTCTGCTTATTTGCAGTGGTTGCTTTCCTCTGCTGTCCCCCTTTTCACTTTCAGTCCAGCAACCCCCAAGCAGTTTTGATAGGTGCATGGAGGGGACAATGGAACTTTAATTATGCATTTTTCCAGAAGAAAAGTCTTTCTTGTTTATATGTATTTTGCTTAACTAGAGCTCTCTCTGCTTCAGCTGTCCTTATTTCTTTGTTCAACATCAGAGGGAACTGCCACCTCTAGGGAACTACATGACATTTCACTTCTTACCTTCAATGTGTAATTTTATGTTCTCAATATTTTGATATACACTGTTGTTTATACTATTGTTTGCATGTGAGGTAATATAGATGATCTTCTAAAATATAAATGGCCAAATTCAGTGGCATTATTTGCAGAAAATGCTTCTTCTCAAGGAGGAAAAGATAACTGAACCTGACACCAAGATAATAGATGTAATATAGCAGTTGTTTTATTAAATTTATATATAATTCTCTGCAGTTGTGCTGGCAATATTGTGATGATAAATTACAGCTTCTGTAAAAAACCCAATATAGCTCGCACCTTTGACTTCTTTCACCTGCTGTTTGCCTACTAATCCATACCAAATAACAATATTTCAATAAACCAAGCCTCTGAGCAGCTCCAGAGAGCTGCTGGTTGTTTGATGGCAATTTGTGTGTAATTTGGTTTTCTTTAGAAAATTTAAAGGCTGAAGAATGTTTTCATTTTTTTCTCTCAAAACACAGACAAAATTTCCCCCTTCACACTGGCAATGGAGTACTAGGAGGGCCATTGATTTTCCGCAGTCAGTGCTGACAGGATTACAGCCCGGTATCTCATGTTTGACCTGGTGGCGATGGAGTGGAGGGGTGGCCAGGGGACAGGCTGAGCGACACAAGCTCTCCTTCTAGAGAATGCTGACCCAAGGATTTTAGGTGCTAGAGAGTGACAGTTACTCTGTTGGTCTCATTTGGAGTGGCACTGGGAAAACTGGCGCTGTAATGTTTGTGCTGGGCTCCTGAAACAGAGGCATTACCACTTAGGTGAGGCTGGCACTTCGAAGGGCTGCTTTTGACTTCTCTGTGGTATCTCCACAGAAGCATGTAAGTGCGTTTCTCATAAACATGAGTTTAATGGTATTTCCAGTTTTTAACTTGACATTGCATACTTGCAGGTAATGTAACACTTTGTATGGTTATAGTGTTATAATATAAATAAAACCAGCCCAAAACCATACAGGCTTTGTTTTTAAATTAATTTTCTGTTAGTTTGGCCACAATAAGTGGGTTTTAACAGTAAAGGAAATAAGAACTGCAAGCAATTTCTGGAAATAACATGAGAAACTAAATAGAATAAAACTACCAGAGTATCTGTGAGGGTGGACTGTAATGGGAATAAGGTTAAGCTCTTGAAACCCAAGACAGAAATAGTTATCTGGAAAGTTTCAATAGTGATCATTGCAAAAAGTTCTGAAAGTTCTAGTTTCTTCATAGCAGAAGAAATTCTCGGTTTGGTCTACTGAGCACCTCCGAAAACTCAGCAAAGTTCAGAGGAGGACAAAAGTTAGGGTGAAATGCAGTGAGGAATCTCCAAACAAGACAAGTTTAAGAGCAGAATTATGAATTATTAGAGGAGGCCTTTGAGGCTGAGCTATTGCATTTACAAGGGGGTTTTATTCCCCATCTTAATGAAAGGACATTGATAAGAATTTTGAGGAGGAGAGAAGTTATTTGGGTAAAGGAACTGCTTGGTGTTGTTTTGGGACTTTAGACCCCCCTTCTACTGTTACAGATGGCAGCTGAAAAATTATAATTAAATGCCTTTCTATACCTAACAGTAGCTGCCACTTTCCAGGTTCCCAATATCACATCCCCTTGTACAAGGTGAGGATACAGAAGGAAGAAAGCACTCTACTGTGATCTGCAAACACCAGCAGAGTAATTCAGGTGCCAAAACATAAATGTCTGCAGTAATTTAAGTTGCCATCAGGTTCACTGGCTGCGCTCCAGCTACTTGGCTATAAGGGCAGGGGTCTCTATTAGGTGTTGTCAGCCACAATGTGAATTATTCATTTTGCCTGGGCTGTCTGAAGTGGTCCTGGATGTTTTGGCTTAGGCATCCAAATCATTCCTGAGGTAATCTGAAATGGTAGCTGTGAGAAAGCTCTTTGATTTGATCACTGGTTGGCATAACTGAGACAGTTAAGGGACTTGCTTGTCTTGGCTTGCGTATGGCTGTTTTACAAAGTTTGCAGAGATCTCCTTGAGATCCTGCTACTCTGAGAGACAGAGACATCTGGGCTAACCTCTCTCATCAAAAACTGCTAGCGCGTTAGGGGAGAGGAGATGGAGTGAAGAAGTAGGTTCTCTGGAAATTCTGTTGATCTTTCATCCATTTTTAAGCTATGATGAAGTTATTTTCTTGTCCCCACTCCTTAGGAGAAACTTTTTATAAAATGTGTCAGTTTAGAACAAATTTTTTTTCTGAGAAACTATATTACTGCCTTACATGAATGCATCATGGCCTGGTGTCTCAGCTCCCAGTACTGCTGAGCTTCAGCATCAGTGATGCGGAGTGGCTATTTTTGCCTTTCTAAATCTGCCACTCAGCTTGCCTGCATTATATCTTTCATGGACCCAGAAAGGAATACTTATGTGAAATCCATTTTTCCCACCCAAAGAGGCACAATGAGCTATAGCTGAAAATTTGCTCACCAGCTGAGAACTATCAAATCCATCTGTGTATACTTCCATTGTTAAGAAACCACCCCCTGTCCTCTCAGTAAATGTGTGCTGTTATCTCTCCCTCCATAGAGAAGTCCTCTGGTGTTCAGTACTGCTGCTGCTAAATTGCCAGCAGGAGAGAAAATAGTATTACGGAGCTGTAGCTGCAACATAGTTAAGATTTTCATTACAAGACTGATTTTCTTCCCAAGCCACCTCCAAAACGCCTATTAAAAGTTGTTTCAGCATCAAATTTGGCATATGTGGTCTGTGACTAGCAGAATAGGAGTATGTTTGATTGAATAACTAGGTGTCAGTCAACCCAGTGATCATTACCTCCACAATTTCACCGCAAAACAAGTGTGTCATAGAAATCATAAACAATATTTATTAGAAGGGACTTGGTGAGACATTCACTGAAGGAAAGTTGAACTGTTGGAAGGCAGATTTTTAGAATTAACAGGTCAGATGAAAGCTTGCTGATGAGGGAATAATTTTTTTTTTAAATCTGGTATTTGGAAAATCTCACAAGGCTTTTCCACCCTGACATGAGTTTCAAGGACTGCCTGTGGCTCACAGAAAGGTAAAATACCCAAAGTAGGAGGCACAGCAGAAGGCAGCTTTGATATGCTGCTTGTGTTTCTGTATTTCCTCACAGAGACTTCCCAAATCCCAAGTTCCCAAGTGCTCTGCTGTCCAGGTGCCCAGATCCCATGTAAGAAACATGCCTATCTTGGAAAGAACAAAAATCATTCTCCTTGGATTTTCCTGAACCCTCGAGGGCTTAATCACAAGCATGATAATGGTGAGAGGCAGAGGCTTTCTGGTCTGGCACAGCTGCACATGCTGCCTTGCTCCTCACGTGTCCTGTGCTCCCATCACTCGTGCTGGTATGACAGGGCAGTGGGGACGGTCAGAACGTGGAGTTTGAGACACACTTCAAAACCTCTAGCCCTTCAGGAGATCCAGGATAGCAGAAAATAGTGTGAACCCTCCTCATCTGTCCTCCATTTTTCATTTGCTAGTGGTTGGTACCTCTGCACCCCTTTGCTCTTTTTAATACGGTTTCTCTGAGCCCTTTGTCAAAATTAGCTCTTCTGCTCCCCTCAACTCCTCTCTGCCCAAACCTCACAACAAGGGAACAAAGGCAGTGTAGTGGTTAGGTCAGGATTTCTGCATTCATAGAGGTTCACAGGCAGGGCAGTGAACTGTCAAGCAAATTTCCTGATTGCACGTGGGCAGAGGAGCAAGATATTACCACGTTCAAAAAGAGAAGGTGTTTTTTGTGAATATGCTGGTGGCAACCACTTTGGAGCTCAGGCTAGGAAGCCACGATCCATGTTCTAACTTTGTAAATAAGCAATTATTAATTTTTGTTTTTAAATAGAAATCTAGGTTAGTGGTTAGAGCTTGCACTAATCCTTGACAAACTTTTTTAAACCCAAATGATTTGCATTTATTATTGTAATATTTGCCTTCAGAACTCTATGCAGCTGAGAAGTCTTCTAGTGGATCAGTCTGCCAAGTAAGGGCTGAATTATTACATGCAAGTTTGTTCTTTCTTTTTGTCTTATTACATTTTCAAACAGCCGTTGGATCTGATGTCTGACCTTCCATTTGTAACTATGAGTTTAATTAGCAGTGACTTAACTTCCAGCTTCATTTCTTGTTAACAAGCAGACTACACGCAGTTCAGTAGCTGCACAGATATTCTGAAACTCAGGTTTAGGAGAGCTTGTCTGACAAGAGGTTACAAATCAGGCAGGAAAAATAGGACATAAAAATGTAGGCTATTTGCAAACTCAGAAGATTTTATCAAATTAATCCTTAACATTTGCACATGCTATGGATGTTTTGAAAGGCATCTTTATATGTGCATTCATAGACTGCATACAAATGCATGTTATATCTTTTAAGTTCACAGCTGTTGTTTCATGATTTGAGATTTCCTTATTTGCATTTTAATCCCCAAATTTCATGTGTTTTGGTGACAGCTGAAGATTTACTGCAGCTTAGTTGGGGTGATAGTCTGGCACTTGGAAGACTTGGGTACAAATTCTTTTTCTATCACAAACTTTGTTTGATCTTGGCATGCTTAGCCTCCTCTCTGTTTCAGTTCCCTTTCTGTGTAACAGAGTAACAACTTTTTTGTATCTTACATGTCACATTGTAAGTTTAGCTGCTTTAAAGATGATGGCCAGAAATGACCATATTAGGATTCTGCAGGTATCAAAAAAGATAAGATTTTTTGGGTTGCATACAAACCAGAAACAATCTCAAAATATTTTAAAAGAAAATGAGGAAACTGTTTTGAAGATGCCAACTAGAGGGAAATGAACAAAGATTTCATGTACTGTAGTTAAGTGGATTTGATACGGTTGGTAGCAAGAACCTCAGGAATCCTTCTGTATTTGCAGTGATTTTGCCTTGAAATGTCTTGCGTTTGAAAACAGCCTTTCTGTTGTTAATATCATATGTGGCTTTCTAAATATTCCATTGGATTTTCTTTTGTTATGTTTAATTTGTGCTATGTTTCTCAGTGTCTGTGCAGCACCTCAGGCACGTTAGCAGGAGGCATGTATGAAAGAGCATGATAAAAAATAATTATCATGATTATTATTTAAGGCCTGTGAGCAAAAACTTCGATCATTAAATAACTAGATTAAGTTCATCCATAAAAATGAAGGCTAAAACAGAGTGTAAGAAAGATGCAAGTGAAAGTGCAAGGACAAAAACTCAAACCTTTTTTTCTTTCCAGAACATTCCCTGTTTAGACCACATGGAAGAAATTTCATGGGAAATGCTCTGCAGCCTGTGCAGCACGGCAGCAGCGCTGAAGGGCAGAGCTTGCCAGCCGTTTGCCTTCAGGCACTGTTCAGTACAAGACACTGTGTTGCTGCCAGTGCTAGAACCTCCATTGTCTATCTTTTCATTTCACTTTCATCGGTGGTGTTGCCCAGTGGGTGCTTCTGGGAAACCCAGGGCTTCACGTAGTCTGGAGTCTTTTAAAAAGCTTTCTGAATGTTGGCATATGCCGTTCAACCATGCTTTAAAGTGGATCTTAATTACTCCTGTAATTGAGCAAGCAGACAAGCATGTAAGCACAAATATTTCCCAAGGACATTTTTCTGGGAAAAATGAGAATGCACAGCTGAAAATCAAGCTTGCATTCCATCTCCCCAGTTGCCATTATACAAATGTGGCATATATTGGAGATCAAAGGCAAACCAAGAGATTTGTGATTCCACACCTTCTTCCACTCTGCTTTTATGATACCGATACTATAGCATCTCTTCATTTATTCTTGTAATTGAGAAGTTCTGTGACTTAAGTGGGTTGAGACATTAACATTCAGATGCACGCACAGTTTAGAGAAGAAAATTCTTTGGATATGATGTTAGCAAAATCTACCATCTGTGCAGGTAATAAAATGATTTTTTTATTATTTTTTTTTCTTTTGCTTTGGAAGGGTGAAAATCTAGCAAAAGCAGCAACCCTCATGACAGCCCTTCAAAAGGTACAAGGATTGGTTCAAATCTGAGATTTGATATGAAGTCTCTTCTTCTCAGCTCAGATTGAGTTGCCTTTTAAGTCAGATTTTCTCATACTAAAATAGGTTATTCACTGGCTGCCATAAGGTAGAGTAGCTATACGATTTCTGCGTGTATTACATCTCATCGGCTCCTGACTCAACCTTCTTTGTTGTAGTATGTCGTTTCTTTTTATTACAAGGATAGTACTTATGGCTTATTTTGTCGGGTTTTATTTTCTATTTGACTCCTAAGGGATAAACAATACAAAATGCAGTAACAGAAGATTTTTGCCCCATAAGATATTTTTCTATTGTTTTTCTCTAAAGAAGCTGATTTATTGTCTTATATGAACTGATAATAACATCTAATAAAACAAGATATCAAAAAGGCAAAATAATGATTACTATAGCAATTCACAAATGGCCTTATACCTTCAGACATTTCCTAACTGTAAAGGCTACCTCAACCCATTATTTTTTAAGGACAAAAACAGGAGTAAGAAGGAAAACTTCATGGTGATTCTGTTTGAAAATGGATTTTGGGTGAGGAAAAACCGTTAAAGCAGGCTGGCCAGTGTGCTCAAGTATTTGAGTTTCACTCCTGCAAAAGTATTAATATTTTTTCCCACTATATCAGGTAGATAATTACTTTACCTACAGTGCAAAATTATCTAACTGCTTTTTGCATGTTAATATACTATTCCATGTGTTTGCATGCTGGCTATATTTGCTATTCTTTTGGACAGACAGATACTGTTACATGCCCTTACTATGTATCTTTTTCAGAAGGGTATTTAAACAAAGACCCTCGAAGTGGGAAGCCAAGTAGAACCTGAAAATACATAAGTATCTTCATGACACTTGCTAGTGAAACAGCTGCCTGGAAAACAAAACAAAACAACCTAACCTGTAAAATTACTTGTATTTTATACCATTTATCTGTCTGGTCAGAGTCATTAGTGTAATAGTGGGCCCTATTATTAAAGTCATGCAGGTTGTTCTGTTACGGGGTAATATAGTGCATATTTCTGCATAGGTTTCCAAATCTTCCAGAGTCAGAAAGTCTCTCTGAAAGCATCCCTGCAGCCAGAATAAGCAAGTAAATTGCATTCACAAAACTACCAATAATTAGTAGCACTTTATCACAGTAAATTAATTCCTGTGAAACAATTAGATTAAGTTGAAATTAGGAGTACCTACTTGTAAGAAGGTAAAGCTGTACCTGTTTTCTTACTTGATGTCAATAGGACAACAGGAGATTCCAACTTGGCTAATCTGTTGCATATTTTGGGAAATGCTTCATTTGCTGGTATAAAAAAAAAATCTTCTCACCTTGCACAATTCCTCAGCAAGGAATTCACCAAGGTTTGAATTAATAGCCTGCAATAAAAATTAAGTAATGCTCATACCTTCTGTGGCCTAAAAGTTCAGTTCATACAGTCAATTCAAAAGCTAATCTCTTGGAGCAAAGTTCAGCAGCCATTCTTTTGGTGACTAAAGACTGAGCATGGCTGTGCTGTATGTTGTGAGGTTAAGAGTTTCATTCTCAGTAAGCTCAGTGCACAGTCACGTGTTTCATGTTGTGCTGATGAAATCAGCCATAAACTAAGAAATCAAACTTTGTATGGGATAGCTGGGGTACACGCATGTGTCTTTTTGCCGGCTCTGCTGTGGACACAGAACTTCAGTCGAGGGATGATGCAAACAGCTTTGTGCAGTAACATTTTAAGTCCTATAAGCTAGATTCAATGGTGTTGTGAGGAGGATTTATTTTTGATTCTGTGACTTTTTTTCTCCCATGCATTTGTAGCACGTATGCATATTTAGTCAAATAATTGCACCACTCTTCTATAATCACTTAGAATAAACAATGCTTTTGGTTTTCTAGGTCCTGAAAGAGCTCTTGCTGACATCATAACAGATTCTTATAATTTATTCTTATAGTTCCTCGTGTTAAGAGAGTTTGTATTAGGGTCTTTGAAATGGTCTCTTTCAGGAATTGCCAGCCCTTCTGTAGTCCTTTATCCTTTAAATCAACTTCCCAAGAGACTTTCTTCTTCAGTTTCTGAAGTCTTCAGACAAGACAAAGGTCTTGTCTTTTGAAATCTGTTATTTTATGCTGTTACTCTTGCTTTTCGCTCCCCCCCCAGGATAGTGAGTGCCTTTGCAAACACTTTTAATCTGATTACTTTTCTCTTTGACATTTTCGTTCAAATCTAAAATAGCCATTCCCCTTATAAATGTCTCCATGATAGAAGACGATTCTTTCTTACACCTTGAACTCTTAACACCTCAAATGACATATAGGATGGTATTTCGTCTTCTGAAATAAAAGTTGTTCCAATACATTCTAAAATGTTTATAGACTGTCTTGCCATGAGGTGGAAACTTTAAACTTACCATTTAAAGAAAAGGCTTTAAAAATTGAATATCCTCATAAGGAGATTTAGAAACTATTCCTGATTATGTAAAAAAAAAAAAAAAAAGAAAAACACACTTTCAATAGATGCAGGTTTTAGGTGTTTAGGAGGGAAGGGAGCTGGGAGTTCTTAGTTTCCCTGGAAACGAAGATGCTACTGTTTGTTACTGTGAGTGCTTTCCTGTTAGTTCTTAGTTCCTGTGTTGCAAAAGATTTTCTAGAGGGCAAGAAAACTTTTCTGGAAGTAGTATTGTGTTGCTAAGGGAAGCGTTGCATATGTTCTTCCGCTTCCTGGGCTCATCTGCCTTACTGAGCAATGTTATCTTCTTCTGCACCCATGCCCCCATATAATACAATACAGGAGCATCTCCAGACTCATCTGGAGATGAGGGAGAGAATGGTGTTGCCTTAGGAAAGCTATTTTGATACAGCTGCCAAAGTTCCATTAAAAGAAACGTAATCACATGCACTAAAGTTGTTTGCCTTCTAACCATGAAAACCAGCCTAGGAGAATAAGCCACTGATTGAATTTAATTGATTTATGAATAGTCACATCTATCTAAAAAAGAATGGAAAAACATCAGTCAGAATGATGTGGATGTTAACTACTATGTTTCTTTCATATGGTAGTAATGCAATTTCCAAGCTCCTATTTCAAGGTATGTAATTAGGCTACCAAATAAGCTAATTAATCTCAATATAAGGAACCGCTAGTTGGTTTTGATGTGTTGCTGTCAGTGTATCCAGTATGAGGTTCGATATTCAGGTAAGACTCATGTTCAGGGTGAGAGAGAGGCAAAAATGTAAGGTCTTTTTTTGTTTACCTAATTGTACGTCAGGATGAGGTGGGAAGTACACCATATACCAAGTGCTTGCAATCTGGGTCCTCTGAGAAACAGGCAAAGGGGCCTCCAGATGTTAAAAAATACATATGTAATGCATGCACTTTAGACATCAGTAATAACTGATGAATGCTATATATGCTGTCAGTATTAATGAAGAGCCCTATGTTTTGATTTCCCGGGAGTACCCAGTACATGTTCTAGCAATCAAGATGCCTCTTCAGAGCCCTTCTGTTTTCTTCTCTTCTTTCTGCCAACGTTGATAGCTTCTGCTTTACTCCCTATGGTAAAGGAAGGGTGTGAAGCTGTTTTCCAGCATCGCTTTGTACCTCTGACAGATTTAAGCCATATGAATACATCCAGCCCCTCCACCCTGGCTGTGAGACTGCGGACTGGCACAGGCAGCAGTCCAGAGCTTTGTGCACCAAGATCCTCATTCTTGCAGCATGTGACAGCTTCTGATAATTCAGAACTTAATAAAGAGTTGAGTAGGACCTTATCCCACATTGGGATTTCATGGACTTTGATGGAACTACTCACAGCATAATATACCTAACAGTCATGGTATAAAGTACCACTCGCCCTGAGTAAGGACTTTATAAGCCAGCACCAAGATGTCAAGCTTATCCATTTCTCACTCTATTTAATTAAAAAGCTACTGTGTCATCTGAGTGCAAAATAGAACGGCAGTGGTATCAGTACTTGTAACACCAGATGAGAAGGAAGAAAGTAATTTATTTCCTCTCAATCTTAATCATTAGTCTTCGTTAGGATTTTTAGCTTCCAAAAGCGAGTGGTAGAAGACATCAGTGTAGCAAACAATTTAAAGTGCATCTGCATAAATAATAGAGGTAGTTTTTTATTTTCATTATAGGTAAAAGCGTGTGTCAGTCGCCAGTTGTGTTTGATTCAGACAGTATGATTTTCATGCCAACTTTATGATATGTTTGATTTAGGTGAAGTGACTAAAACCTGCTGTTGGGACCGAGTTGCTGTTAAACACCAGATGCAGTTTTTATTTTAATTAATAATTTAAGGAGTAGAATACCTTGCTTTAATTAACATGTTAAGCCTTCAAGCTACTCAGAGAAAGGTCAGAATGGCAAAGGGGTTTAAAAGTAAAGCAAGAAAATATTCAAAGATGGTCCAAATGAAGCATTTCTTTCTCCCAAATGTGCTACAAGCTCTTGACATGTTTTCACCTTTTCTTCCTTGCATTTTAATATCCTTCTCACTGTTGAATGGAATATGGAGTGTGGGGAAAGGACCCAGGCTAACCCAGATTTTTTAGCAGGACTGATTATTCTGGATTTGCAGGATGAGCAGCAACTGCTCGTAGATGCTCTGAATCCCTTTCCAGTCTTAACTGAATCTGCGAACTTCTTACAGATGTGCTGTTGTGCCAAAAGTTTTTTTGATCCATTCTGAAAATCGGCTCAGTCATGTAGTAGTTTAAATGTGGATCTGAGCATACAAACTAAAGATCCAGCTTTTGATAACCTGGGCCTGCATGTCAGAAAACACTAATGTGATTACTCTGAACGTCTCTTTGTCAGTTTCTTAAATTGCAAACATGGTGGCCAAACTGGGTAATATCTCAAGGGTACTAATTTGTTAGAAATATGGGAAAATGGCGTGGTGAAGAGAGGTCTTGTAAATGCCATTTTAAATGTAAAGGAAAGACTGCCTTATGACTTCACTCCCTCAATTAGACATCAGGTAAACTCATATGTAATCATAAACGGGCAGCCATGAGAGAAACTTCATCCAGAGATCACAAACTGTGGCGTGCCAGTGAATCCAGCTTTGAGATGAAAATCCTTGGAAACTAGCTTCCATCACTACCATTATTAATGGAGTTATTTGTTATGAAACATTTTCAAGCGAAGTAATCATAACTTCTACTGTAAGAACAGTCATGGTTTCTTTACCATATGATAACTACAGAAAATATAGGACATGCAGAAAGAAAAGATTTATTACAAATAAGCAACGAAAAAAAAAAGAACTAGTTAATGGAAAAATCAGCAATCTAAGTGACTTATGCTCTTATTGCCTGGAGGAGGTTTGGAGAAGACGAGGATTGGAAGTACAGTTAGAAACATTAGATTGGCAATCAGGAGATGTTTAGCCTATTTCTAGCTGTTGACCAGATTTTTTTATGTGTAGTGCTGGAGCAGAGCCAGCGTCAGCTCTAGGCAAAATGAACTTCTATGATCCAGCGACAAGTCAAGTCACGCTTGTGCAGATCGCTGCAGATGACTGGAGTTGCCGAGGTGGTCCTGAGGGCATCATTTAGAAACAGCAATGGATAGGAATAACCAGAGGTCTAATTTTGTTTACAGAAGAACCTGTTTTACTGATTATTATGAGAATCTAGTTTGATTTTTGGATCCAAATTTGAGTCTCACAGCCAGAAAAACTATGAAGCGTTTTTTTTTTTTTTTTTTTTTTTAAATGGGCATGTTTCCTAAGTAAACCACTGGAAGACATTAAGAAGTTCTGTGAGCAATGGGACACAGCCTAGTTGTATGAATTTTTGTCCTACATTCCCTACACTTTAGCAAAAATGCTGCACATCAGTTTTAAGATAACTAAAGCAAAAGTGAGATTTCAAGTGATGATAATAGAGCATATTTCTGCTGCATCTCAGACTCTCAGAAAGTACACAAAGCCTACAAATGTTTTGCCAATACAATGTGTGTAGCTAGTAATTAATTACTGTTAAAATCATAAACAAGACAGTGTATCATTTATTAATAGCCTTTGCATTTCAGTGGGTATACATACTGTTTGTTCCCTTCTTTTCAAACATAATCATGCAGTAGTTCTGCAGGAACAGAGTCCCAGTGAAAACACTCAATCTGCAGTGCAATCGTAGCTGTATTGGGAGTTTAGAAGACAGTTGAGTTTCGTTTTCTTGTCTCTCCGTTTGCATGTAGGAACAGAAGCTAGTGAAAGTCGTTTCAGATAAATGAAATCATTGTGGAAGCTGTACAAGTTCTGTGCTTCTAGTACTTTGTGTACACATTGTTTGGCTATTTTGTTTTGCCTTTTTCTTACTGTTTATACTTTTGTCTCCAATCCTGGAAACCCATGAGCATGTGCTTTTGTGTGCATGAATAGTTTCACTGATCTCCACAGTACCGGTCTACCTGTTAGTTATGCTAGGTACCCTAAAAATGAAATGTTAGGAGAAGGAGGGTCCTGATCCTGTGCTGGAAGGGAGACAGAATTGTTGCCATCACACAGGGCACAAGGGGCCTGTAGCAAACCCCCTCCTGCTGTGGCGGAAATAAAGCTGGCTTTAGCTTCCTTCCCCTAGTAAATCCACAACAGAATGTTATATTTTGCTTTTGGTTGCACCTAATATAGGGCAGTGAGTCTCAGTCCAGACAAGTGCTCATAGGTGCCACCGCACTGGCAGCAATGACCGTTATTGTCATGAAAACAGCTGCTGCAGTGCCATTACCTGCTGAGGAGTTCAATCACAGTTTGTTTTAACTGTAGTAAAAGTACGTAGTTGACACGGCGACATGTTCTGTGACACATGCCAATTGATTCGGTTTTCCACTGGAGGAAAGTCCTTGCTTCTTTGAAATCATGTGTAGCAGCTGTTCCTGCTCCACTGACGATGACAAGCGCATACCGAGCTGTAACTGTCTACACTGTTTGTCTTCCGTGATTTGGAAACGTTGTCCTGGTGTGAAGGGCTGCAACTCCATTGATTCAGTGTAGTTTAATCTGTCAGGGCTTATGGTTTCCTTGTAGAAACTCCCATGAGGCTTCTTCTGTTAAACCTTTTATTTAAAGCGGATGGTATTTTTCATGGACAGCTGATGAAATGAGTTTTATACAAGCTATAGAATGATATATTTGCTGGTGAAGGACTTGATTCTGCAAAGTGTATACTAAGCATGCAGGTACTGCTGTCAATTCCTACTGGACTACCTCTATCAGGAAAGTTAAGATTTTACTTAGTGTATTTGCTGAAGAAACCTATTGCTCTGCCCATCACTGCACTAAGACAGAATTAAGAGCATTTAAAGTGACTTGATTTGCAGTGCAACGGAACAATGTAGAATTTGATCGTGTCACTATAGAGAAGTTGGGAATTTAACAACTGATTAAAGAGCTCAGCTTGATTATTCATAATTTCGAAGCGAGTCAAAGAGATGCACAAATTAAAACCATGGACCTAATTCTTCTGAAGTCTAAGGTTATTAGATGTGGAGATAAACTTGCTTTCATTTTAATATTCTCTGTACTAAGGCTACTGCCATTCTAATAAGACTTCAAACAGTTTTATTGGCCTCACTAAGAGTAATCTGTTAAGTGGGCCATCTTTTAGTTTATGTAGCTTACATCCGGTTTATCACACATTAGTAACATTCCTATATGGACCTGGAACAAATGTTGGAAATTCACAGAAATATGTTGTAATACTTTTCTTATTTTTTTTATGGGTATTTACTTTTTAGGCTCACAGGTGCTAAAGATAGGTCAATTCAAATGTTATCTCATTATTCAGCTAATATATTGCTCTTTCCAGTATAATTGAGGGCTTATTAAGTGTTGGTTTAGGTCACTAACTGCTGCTCTTTCTTCCATTTTTAAGTAGGCTTGTGCTTTTGTAACCTGGATTCAGGAAGACAGTGAAACTTCCTGATATGTCTCTGAGTCAATGAGACTATCACCCCCTAGTGGCAGTTTATAACCATAACAGATGGGCTCATTTATTTCCTCCCCCCGCCCCGTTCTTCAACCAGTTAAAGTATTCAATTTCGGTAGACTAGCTCTAGAGAATGTCTTTATGTGGAAGTTTGAACTCAGTTTCAGATGTCTTAAGACATGCTCTACCCACTCATAAATTTTATTTAAAACTGGAGGTCCAAAGTCCAAAGATTGTTCATCTGTGAATAACGGATAAGGCTCAAATCTTTTGCCTTGCTGCTTTACAAATGGATGTGAAAAAAAAACCAGGACTCATGTTCTGAATGGAAGGATCTTCTGTTCATGTAGAAATTATCCATACCACCACATTACCATCCCCAGTTTTGATTCAACTTTGCAGACTATTTTCTCACTGGAGACATGTATAAATGAGAAACTGATCCTACAAAGCTTGCTTGGCTTCCAAGTCCATCTTTCAGTGCATGGACTGATGTGGTCACTGACAGTAAATGCCATATTCTTATTTCTTCTTATTGTCTTGGCATATATATCCATGGAAGACCAATTTTATGTCTCAAAATGTGAACGCTCTTCTGCAGTTCACAGCAGGCAGAATTCTGTTTCAAATAAATCTCTTTTCAGACAGGATTTTATATTCTAGGTTTCAGCTCATAGGTGTTTCTTGGGCTTATATTGGCAGTGTAAGTTTGTCAAATCAATTCAGCTACTTTTATTTTACTTAGAAGTTTAGTGAGTTTACTAAATGTAATTCTCATATATACTGTTGAGAAAACAGCTATAGTCAGGATCTGCACTTATATTTAATTCTGTAGATATCATGAATCCCTAGCCAGTTGAGTTAATTGATCAGCAGTTACCTCAAAGCACCTAGTGACAGGTTTAGTCTGTCGCTTAGGCAAGATTTTTAAACCAGAAAGTATTGGGATTATAGCAGTTCCAGAGTAAAACAAACCTGTATTGACAGCATATTTTTAGTCTTACTTATCTACAGCTACATGAGTCTTTTACACTTTTTGGAGATGTTTTCTTATTAGTGACTTAACCAGTATGGTTATTCTGGCAATTATTTCTAGTAGTCTAATTATAAATGCTAGTGCAGCTATTGCCTGACTGTTTATTCTGCAGCATATGGTTTATGTCAATATGTTATTTAAAAATAAAACAAGGAAAGAGTCCAGTTTTCAGTTGATTCTACATGAAGTAATTGCAACCTCACCGGAAAGTATATATCCATTGTTGCATTTATCTAGCAGGCATAACTACGCACATTATATCTTTTGGCTGATAATGCAGTTTAGATTGTCCACAGATACATCTACTTAAATCAATTGGTTTACATGTACTTGTCTATTATAGCAATCACACAGTGGATGTATTTATCTACGAATTAAAGTTCGGCTCCTGTAACTGTAAGTGAGGAACATTGGCTTTTTCTTCTTTACTAGCTTTATCTTTAATTACACTTACAGAGAGCCCTTAATGGGTTGTGAGATCCCATAATTGAGGTGGTAAGGTTAATGGGGCATCTTGTTATGCTACACATTTTTGTTGCAAATAATTTTATATATTAAATGCAGGAAATCTTTGCTGTAGGAAGGTGAGACAAGAATTTGAGTGGCTAAAGAAGGTGGGTCCAGCTAACGGCTGGTTGCAAAAATAAAGCTTAAGAACCATGAAAGCAGCTGCCTTTAGAGAATGACACAATTGTAAGATACAACCAGTATCTGAAATGTAGCAGTGAATGATTTTGTCTAGCAATGACAAATCTGAGGGAGTTAAAATAACAATGTTTAAAAACTGCACGTGATTATCTTAATTCACCCTGTAAAAGCCAGGAGGTGCTAATCTCCATTCAGTATTTTTTATGTATGTGACTGTACCTGCCACATCCAGATCTTTTGATCACGTCTGTGGCCGTGGAGATGCTGAGCATCGCCTCCACTTTCAGTGTAGAAATACAGTACAGAGACATTTTTTATACAGAGTAAGAACTGTGATCTACTCTATTCCCTGTCAGGATAGTTTCTGAGATGTTTTTTTGGCCAAGCAGTCCATTTGGTAAAGGCATAAGGTTATTTTCTCACGCAGTCACCATCCTTCTGAATTTACACTACAGGAACTGCTTGCAAGTTTGGTTACCAACCGTACTCCTCACTGTATCCTTTGGTGACCATCTGTCTCTCTCAGGATATTTCCAATGGTGGTGCAGTATGGAGAATTTCCTATGGAAGTGGCTGTTCTAAGCCAAAAACATCAAATGGGGCACTGTGAGACAGGCACGTGTAATCCTTAGGACACGCAATACTGCACATTCTCTCTTCCAAGGAAATTCTGTCAGCTAAAGGGGCAGTAGTTGCCTTACTCACCACACTCAGGCAAAGGCTATGCTTCCCTCCTTGCCACCAGTACTGATTATCTGTTTATTGCAAAGCATTTGATTTAAACCCTGAATTTGCTCACTGTGCCCTGTGATGTTTAGAGAATTGAAGAAACTGTGCTGCTAGAAAAGCAACATGTACTGTGCTTTTGTACAGTCCTGATTGTCAATAAAATGTAATTTAGCTAAAACAAAAGTAGTGATTGTCAATAAAGTACAATTTAGCTAAAACAAAAGGCATATTTCTGACAAAAAGCTTCCACAGTAGTAGAGGCAGTAGAAGTGATTCAGAAAATACTGACATTACTAAATCTGCAGGTTTAACTCTGATGTTCAAACTTTCAAACAGAATAGCAGCATGAGCAGTTGGCAATTGTAATGTTATCAGCTGAAAGCTGTGTTAAAGATCATTACCTAAACATGTTTCTGCTACTGTGCTTTGACCAAACACACACTCCTACACACACAGAAATCTGTATGCCAAACCTGGTGTGAAAAAGGTTGCCACAGAAACCCTTCTGTGTGTATTGAGCACCTTTCTTTATCATTTGCACATGGAATAGACAGAAATGCGTCTTTTAACAGCCAGATCATCCATCCACAGGATGTAAGCAATTCCATGGGATATGATGGAGCTTATTTTAAAAAATAAAGACAGAACTAAATGTAGCATGTAATCATTTAGATCAAGACTGGAGGAAAAATGGTCCTGTTCAATGAAATGCACAGGAAACATTGAGGAGACCAGAATATAACTTTTGGGATTGTTAAACAAAGAGAGAAATAAAACCAACACAATTTCTCTCATTTTACATTAGAATTTTGAATTTCCAGAACTACCAGGGTGTTCATTTTGTACTTTACCAAAGTGCCACATACACAGCTAGGGAACTAACAGGAGGTTTGGGGTTTGATGTAACTCGCAGAGTTAGCCGAAATCCACAAGTGTGCAATGTATATAGAGAAAAACTGTTCACACAGTTACTTAAAGCTGCTTAACAGCTTAAAATGATAAAAAGTCCTTAACACAATTTAAGAACTTAAACCACTTAAACTGTTTGAAGCAGCTTGTGAGTTTGAAGAGTTTTGGTGGGGGTGAGAGAGGCATCCCTGCTGAACTGCAGCCCTGGGGACAGAGCTCACAGGCTCCCACGCAGTGTGTCCTGGCAAAGGGGCTCTTTTGAAGACAAACTTGGGAGGCCTGGAGGTGATGTGACGGAGAAGATGGAAGAGTTTTCTATATATGTTTTATACAGTATATGTATATGCCCAGATAGCTTTGCTTTAAATAGTGTTGCACAGAATCTTACAGGGATGTGAGGTGTAAGCAGTGGCATCCCCCCAGTGAAACAGGGAAGAGGGTGGCAGAAAAATATTGGCTATGACAAGTCTTCAGCTGTGGAAGACAGCTTCAGCTCAAGGGCCAAGAGAAAGCTCCTCAGGAGCATGGTGAAGAAATCTTCTGCAAGAGCTGCAAGGCAAAATGTTTTGCTTTCATCACTACAGGAGTTGGAGGCAGGTGCAGGTGGCATGAGCGGGCCTTTCAGATGTTTTAAGAAGGATTTTTATTTTCCTGAAAGATTGTTTTTGGGAAAAAAGAAATGGGGGAGGTGGGGGGTGCAGAACTTGTGTTAGTTTGGCTGATCTCAAACAGTGTTAGTCAGTTGCTCATATCAGAGGCATGTCATTGTTATTATGTGAAGTTACACATTTATAAAACATAAAATAAACAATTATTTAAACCATTATTTGTGAGATCCAGTTTGGTCCCTGCTGCCCCATGTGGTGGTCAATGGTTGAATGTGTGGTTGTGTGTGTGTATGCTCAGATGAAAAAACGGTGGCACTGCACAGAAGCAATACTTGAGGAAAAAGGAAGGAGGCACAGGAACAGAATGAACGTCTGGAGGTGGAAAACAGCTAGGATGATTCTTCTGATGGCAGTGATGCCACCTTAAATGTTTTGAAACTTGGCCTGGTTTTCATTGATGCAAGCAGTGATTTACACTTTTCTCTGCAGAAAAGGCTGTAAAACAGGAGTGAAATACATTCTGTACAATTTGAAAATAAATGGTGCATTCACAGCCACTCATGTTGAGGCTCATTTACACTTCCAGAGTGGTATGATGAGTAAATGAAAGTTAGCCCTGTGTGTGAATGAAAAATGCCTGTTTTACCAGAGGCTATGAAGAGATAGAGGGAGAGAGACTTAATGGAAATTGGAAGCAAGGCTTTTATTTGATTGTTTAAAACAGTCCTATTGATTTGGAGCCAAATGGAGTATTGGTATAACTGCAAACTAATTGCACTGAATTCTGCAAGGTATTTCTGGTGATGCCAATGGGGCTGGGAGTTTAAATTTATAATCTGAGTTTTTCCTGTGCTCAAGTAAGTCTTTATTGCACTACATTCTTGGGCAAACTTGGCATCGTAATATTTAACATGGATGTTAACTGTCCAAAAAAAAAATATATATATTTACTGGGATGAAGAAGAGCTTGGGTATAGTTAAATTTGTGTCAACCTCAATAGAATTAAATGACTCCTTGGTTTTCTTCTATGATGAGGAAAGAGCTATGCAAAAGTTACTCGGTGAGGGTAAGTGCTAACTAATGACAGACATAGAAAGAAATTATTTAATGAATGAAATCTTGGTAATGTACTACATAAAACTAATACCTTAATATTGCTTGAATTTCAGAACGTTTCAGGATCTGTCCAAACAAATGGATATATCTTATGGTACAGTCAGGGATTCAGCAGTGTATGAATACTTCAAAGCAAAAGGGACCAACCCTTTGGAACAGGATAACACATTTGCTGAACTGTGGAGGACTATCAGTAAGAATAATGGGGCAGATAACTGTGTATCGAACCCTTCTGAAGGCATCAGGAAGGTAAGACTGGAACACAGGGGTTTTAATTTAATTTTTGTGCTGTATCAATATTGTTTGCATGAAGCTAGTAATGTTAAGTCATAGGAAAGCAACTACATAATATTTTTTTTTTTAAAAATCCCTATCTAAAGTTCCTTTTAGTAACCTAATGGCAGGTAAGAATCATACTTTGGGGTCATGGTTTTAAATTTAAGTATTTTGGCTCTGCTTAAGTCTTCAGTGTGTAAGTCTTCCTTTGGATCTGGCCATAAGGTTTCTCGGTTTCTTGTGAGCTCTGATAATACTATTTTCAAAGTCATTCTTTACATTATCCAGTTACTGACTCTTGTCCTTTGCTCATTTGAGTAATTTTTTTTCTGAGTTGGTGGATTGAACTTATTGGAAACACGAGTAAGAATCAAGGGCTTCACTGAACATATACTCATGTCTCTTAGAACAGAAATTTAATGCAAGATTTCCTTTCTTTATTCCAGACTTTTAAAAATGCATATACTCTTTTACATGTCACTGTGCTTTCACCTAATTTTTATTTCTTTCAAACATGACTATGTATTTTTTTTGGAGAAACTGAGCATTTATATGGTATTCAAGGACTGATATATAACAGCTTGGGATCCTACATCCTTGTAACAAGTCCTGTGATAAACAGCCCTGGTTCAGATCATGCAAATACAAACATCCACACTTTCTCACTTCTAGTCTGCCTCTCTTCTCTGCCTCCCATCTTGTAGCTCACCAAAAGTGGATAGTAAATAATATCAAACGGCATGTGTCCAGGAATATGCTACAGCAGAAGGGATGCAGACATGGCGAAAGTTTAATGTGCTGCTCCTTCAGTGAAGTGTCCTCTTTATTTGTCAATTGATTTTTTTCATAAAACAAGCTAACATCTGTTATTAACATAGTGATTGAGCAGAGTTACTCTGTTGTCAGAGAAACACTGTTTCTGAATAAATACATTACTAGTTCTTTATGCTTTTCTAAGTCGGAAATAATAAAATGGATGGGGCCTCATTTTTTTTTTTTTTTTTTTTTGAAACCTTTTCTGAACAGAGGGAAAGCATCTGAAATTTAACAGTGCCATAAGGGGCATGAACACAGTAACATAGGCCATCCCATTTTCCAAATCAAAGTATTTTAACATAAGATTCCCAACTACTTGTGTAACTTTTGGACAAAATCTTTATACAAACACTCTTGTGTCTTCTCAGTATTTAGTCAATAGTTTTGGTTCACCCTGCCTTTTCTTCCATCTTTCTTTCTTCCTCAGTACAAAGTAGAGCTCTGGCAATAGTGAAGTCTGTGGTGTGTTGCTCAGCAATTTAAGAGACTTTGTTAGCTTTTAAAGGAGGTAGAAATAGAGACATTAAGTACTTCTCTATGTACCCTAGCATTAAAACCAATAATAAAACAGTTTACCTTAGAAAAATGAACACTATTCTACTTTTTTTTTTTCCTTTTTTACCGTTCTTATGTCAGTGGATGCTCTTTAGCCATGAGATTGTAACTACTGTTATTCTGTAAGCCTGCTGCATGCTGCCATTTGTGATAGCTAAATTTGCCTAAGCCAGAAATGTAACTGTAGATTGGCAGGCTGTTTAGAGTACCAATTATATTGTCTGGCAGCTCCATCCTGTCTATGTGATAATAACTTTTCATATTAAGTTTGATTTCAATATTGTAGGGTGATTTTTATATAACTTGATCAGCTCATTCAATTAATGTCAACAATAGCCAAATTAATTTCAGTCCTCAAAGCTGACCAAGGCTGCTATTTGATTAGACATCTACATAAACTGGACTTAACAGTTAATAACATTGTCAACTAATCTGTTGTGTTTATAGTTCAAATGTCGCTCTTCCTAGCTCATTGAGCTCTTTGAATAAACAGTCAAGTTTTCCATGTCAAATATTGCAGCTAGAAATTCTGTTTTTTCTAAAGGAGAATTTATGTCAGTGAAGGAAATGGGACTTTCCATCTGTAAACCTGCTGCATGAAAGAGATGTAAATGTGCCTTAAAAACTTATTTCATAAGAAATGGAAAATCTAAATCTCTCTAGCATAAAAAGATCCCTAAAACATTTTTCTGAATAAAGACTTGCCTAACACAATGCGAAAAAAAATATCACTATTACCTTTTATCCCCGCCTTCCCCTTTCCATTTTCTTCAGACAGCACCACGGTTCAGCTGCAGTTACAAACAGCAATGCTGCTTCAATGCAAAACAGGAGCATACTGCTTATTTATGGTACGGGCAGGTATTTCAGATATTTGTGCCTGTTCCGTTTACCTCTCTCCATTTCCCGGAGATTTTTGTACTACCTTTGACTGCCTAAAAACAAAAGGATAATAGTGGAAGAAAGTCCTGAAAGCTTTTGTGGCGTTTGGTTGCCATGGCAGTGGTCTCTCTTCAGACACAGCACAGTCCCTGTAGCCTCAGTGACCATCTCCCATTGCCAAGGCACAGCTTTTGCAGCACTGGTAGAGCCACGGAAAGGGCATTAATGCTCTGCAAAGTCACCTAAGCAACAGAAGGGTGTTTCAGAGCAAGGGGGGCAAGTTGCTTTTGTTGTACTCCCAAGGCAGTTGAAAGTCGTCATTGCAGATGGAAAACATCCTCCTATTCATAAAAGTCTCCGCACAGCATAAGAGAAGGTTACCAGACAAATCACTAGTCCATACAAAAAGCTGTTTTGCCACTTGAGTTTTCTGGTACTATAACAAATGAGGATTGACTAACGCTGCCATATGGAAAGTTTATTTCTGGGTCTAGCCACAGCCAGGATCCCCAAGAAGCATACAGTGGGTAGCTCCTGCTGTCTTATACTGGGTGGACGTTGGTACTGGAATCACACACATTTCTAAGCCATTTGTAAATCTCAGCAAACTGTTTGCGTAAGACCCAGTGGCACTCTGTTCTGGGTAATTATTAATTACCACAACACATATAATAACCTGTGGCTTTTTTCATTGTGGGCAGCCGTTTTTGCTTTGAAAGAATTAAGTGATATGATCCCATATATATCTTTTATATATATACATAGGAGAATTAAACTGTTATTGTTTTATGTTTTAAAAGCCTTGCTTTAGAGGACACTGTTTGTTCCCCTGTCCAATCAATTTGGTGCCAAAATTTCTCTGAATCCTTTCATTTCTTCCTGTCTATCACTTTTGATGAAAGTGATCAAAACCAAATAGAGTACAAAATGTGAATGTATCATCAATTTAGGCAATGGCACAGTAAGAGTTTATTCCTTCCGTTTTTTGCTTCCTTCATGAAGTTTCTCTCCCATAATGAATACTAAACGTTAAATCAGACTGTTTCTTGTTGAACAGTCACCTCTGTTCATTTTTATTTTGAGAGTAAATTTAATTTAAAAGTTCAATGAGTAAGATTTTTTTTTTAACTATTTTCCCCAATAATTTATTGTCCACAATGAATTTTGTATTGTGAATTGTGGTTGCTCATCCATATGTTTTCATGGGTCCTCATAAATTTCTCTATTTCTTCACCTATCAGCCTTTGAAGTAAAAGCAAATGCTTCCTTAAAGTCTGAATATATTACATCCTGTAGTGGCTCCTTAATGATATTAATTTTTAAATAATTTGAACAGGATTAAATGGCATGTTTTCTTTTTATTAGAACTGTGTTGCTTCTCTTAAAGCACTTTTTTATAGCTAATAAATGTTATCCAAGCATGTTTTTGAAGTACTCCACTAATGCCAATGTAAAGGTCACTTTTTGATATTTCTGTGGTACCAGCCATATAATGGGATCAGCTACAGTGACACTCTGTTCTGGCAGTAAATTAATGATGAATGTTGCATTATTCAGGCACTTTTGTCTTTAGTATGGTAGTTCATAAGTTTCAGATAAATCACAGACATATCAGTGGTTGATCTCAAATTCTTTTTTTTTCAAGTTATTATTGTTTGTTGCCATGGTTTCTTTGAAAAACCGTTGGTTTACCATCAGGAAGCCAGGATCCTTTGAACAATATTCTTCCATCTCCCTTCATGTTGAAGAGTGACAGTATGAGATTGCTTACTGCTTTTCTGAAGTACTACTATCTCTTTGTGGCCCTTCTTGTATCTAGGAAGCACTCTTCCTTAGCCTTTTAATGTTTTATGATTGTGAAGAAGAAATATTTTTAATATAAGTTTTGCCTAGGAGGTTCTTCTTGTCTTAAATCTGTTTTCTTAAACCTCTTCAACCAAAGATAAATCTGGTATCTTTAGTGTAAACCACCATAGTGGTTCCACCTGGGTGGAATAAATGAGCACTGCTTTGGCCAAATTTCTGTTAAAAGAGGTTTTTGAAAGTTTAACCGAGCTATTTTTGGTTTGTTCTGCAATATGCCTTCATGCTAAGTGTTGCAATAAGGCCATAGCAAAGGAGCAAACTATGAAAGCCAATTAAAAGTCTAAAGTATAAATTTTAGCTTACTATTCTATGTTTCATTTCAGTCATTTTTTATTCAAGCTATCTTACCTATTCTTTGCTGATGTTTGCCACATTCCCTTTTACCATCTCTCTCTATATATTATTTTTGCAATGATGTCTTATCACTAGAACATTTTTATTCTATTTTGGGCCTTAAAAATATAGAATGCAGGCATTAGATGGCTGAGCTGTGAATGCAAGAGCCTGAGGATATGGATCTTTGCTATATTGTGATCAGGACTCAGTTGCATGGGTAGGTACCTCTGTGTCATACGCAACTAGGGAACTTTGATATGTTTCCTGCTCATACACCCCATGGGTCAGTACCAGGTGTTTTCTGTAATTCTTAGTCTTCCTGCCTCCAGTACTCCTCTGGCCTGGAAGGTATGTATGGTAGGTATGCACATGCACGTGCATGCATTGTTTCATGTGAAAAAACTGAAAAGTTTAAACTACTTTTAAAAAGTTTTTGATGGATTTTTGGTTGAAAATAAGTGTGAATTTGAGTTTATTTGGCTTTTACTGCTTGCCTAGTTCAGGTATATAAAGAGTAAATATATCTTAAACATGTATGTGTGTGGTTGTGTCTTGCACATACGCTTTTCAAAGTTTGTCGATTTTTCTTTAAATTGAACAAATGATACTGCTTAGCTGTCACAGCAGATATTAACAGGGACGTGAAGGATGCTGAATTTAGACAGCAACTAAACATTTGGTCATAAGGAAGCTTTCCATGCAATGAACACACTAACAGCACAAGGTTTCCACTCTTCAGAGAAGAAAATTAAGCAAAGAAATTAAGAAAATTTTGAAGAGACAAATATTCCCTTAGAAGAAAGGGATCTCTGGAGATTCTGTTTCAGGCAATCAGAAAGTGGAAACAGTTTTACTTCCAGTATTTCTGGGAGTTAATAAGTATGCAAAACTAAGAGTTTAAAACTCAGATTCCTGTTTCTGCTAAAATGATCAGGCTGTTAGGGAAATAATGCTCTACAGATGTGATGGCACTGGATAGAATGATTTCTGTCATTAAAAAATATAAAATTGATATGAAGAGACCTGGTAGAATTTGTTTATTGATCATTTACAGTTGTAGGACACAATTTAGGATAGCAACATTGCAAATGCAAGACAAGTAGACCTTTTCAAAAGATCTGCTATCCAACATTGAAAGTCACTGTACAAAGCTCTTCTATACAAAGTAACATACAGAAAACTGAGGCTTGAAAAGCAGAATCGATCATGTGATTTTTCTCTAGACATTGCCTTATAATTGAAATAAAATCTTTGAGGAAGAATATGTTCCTCAAGTATTACTAAGGAAAAGATGAGGAATATATGACATGTTGTCAGTGTTCTTCTCTAAATTGTAAATTTGAAAAGATGATTTACAGAGCCAATCTGAAACAACTAAAAATTACATCTTTTTAAAACAAGCAAACAAGCATACAAAAAAAAAAAAGAAAACAACAGAAAAATGCAAGACACATTTTAGCACAGTGATTTAGGTCAAATCTTTTCTGGGTTTCCTGTTTCTGTATATCCATCAGGCAATTTTTTTTTCTCTAATAACAGGGATTTTGAATAAATTCTGTGTTTGGTCCCATGAGTACATATTTTTAACGCACTTGAACTTGGACAGTTTTCTGTCATAGGGCGCAAAAGCCTATGTACTATTTACCATGGCACACAACCTGCCTAAGATGTGCAAAAATAGGGCTTTTGATGGTCCTTTCCTGCCAGCAACACCAGTGGGCCTGATGCTCATTGCCTGTTGTCCCTAACCAGGTAGGAGGCCTATCAGCACCATCACAGATGTGAAAGCATAAAATGTGAATCATTAAAGCCCATCACAGGAAGAGCAGGAGACAAGATGCAGAGATTTGCTGCTAACAACCCAGTTAGTTATGGGTACATGATCATTCAGAAAATCCCTTTGAAAAGCACATTTTAGGCTTCCAAGAATGTAGGTTGCTGGCTGAATATAGGCTAGATGCCTTGAGGAATCACTCCCTTGCCATCCTTAATTTTTTACGCATCCTTGTGTTGGTAGGTTATGAAGTCTTTTCTAGCTGTTGCACATAGTAAAAAAGTGATTTGTTTATTCTTTCTGTTCCTCCTTTGTGCCACCATTATCATTTTAGGTAGACAGCCAGGTATAGTATTTCAATGCAAATGTGGAAGCCTTGCTCTGGTCTGGCTTTATATAGTGACATTGAAGTGAGAGTTATTTTTATAAGCATGCTAGTTTAATAAATTGTGTCAGCTAAATCAATGCATGATTTTAACAGTAGAGTCCTGTGGCTCCTATTTGAATAACTCCTGTAAGGCCCATACTGTAGTTTAGATTTTAATGATGTTTTGTACTAGTATAGCAATAGTTGTCTGAGGCTATACGCATTAATTGCTGTTACTCTGAACTGAGCAAGGAGGTGACAAAGGAGAAAGTGTGGACAGACCCACAGTGGTGGCATGCCTTTAACAAAAAATTATTTTCAAAGTGGTCACTACAGACTAATTTAAATCTTACCAAAGAGGAAGGATTTAACATTTTTACTCTTGTTTAATTCAGAAGCAAATAAATTTGGGGATCTTTGATTGCCTTGATGCAGTTAAAAGGGAAGTGGGGGAAAGAGGTAGATTGTGGCAAGCAGCTTACAGAAAATGCAAGCAACATACGTTTAATCTTTGTTTCCCTGGATTCTACCTGCCAGAAGATAACTCACCCATCTATTTATTGTCATGTTTAAACAACTGTCAGGGACTTCAGAAAGCTATGGTTTATGTCAAAGCATAGTGAAGTAAAATTATCTTAATTGCTCAAGTGAGGAATCCAATATAATAAAATAACTAAGGAAGTCTTACAGGCTTACAGGTGAATTCAAAACTGAGCTTACACAAAAATGGAAAATATGCGGAAGGATGAGCTAATTCCATGTCAGAGCTGCAGCCATTTGCTAGGGCAGCTTGGTGATTCAGTTCCCATAAAGAAATATATGCAGGACTTCAGCTCCCTGCCTTGCTTTGTTCTGACCTAAAGAAAGATCTGGAATCACCCTAAGTTGTTGTTTTTTTTTTTTTTTAAAAAAAAAAAAGGCTTGGAAGTTGACATTCATGCATACTCATTTATTTGCATTAGATGTTCCAGCCCATCTGTTCCATTGTGTTCTGTATGTTCACTAGAGACTTAAAAACTTACTACTTAAAGTAATCATTGTTTTCCTAATATATTTAAGCAAATAAAATGATGACTTTTTTCTTTACTGAATCCCTATCCAGAGATGTTTCTTACATCTTCTGTTAAGTCAAGTGATTTACATTCATCATATGCACTGCATGCAGGCATTGGTTTGAATCCCAATCAAGGCTGACATTTAAGGACATTTGTGTGGGTCTGTGCTAACATAAAACAATATTTGTCCCAAAACTGAGATAACAGGAGATGCTGGTGACTCTTCTCATCTGTGGAAAAAAAAGAAGGAACTCTTTAAGCTCAGAGCACGCCTTTTGCTACAGGACTAACATAGCTTTTGGAAGGGGCTTTGATTTATTTACACGTTTATATGAGGAAAGATGCAAACTTACCATTTCAATGACTGTGATGACTAGAAGGCATGACTTAGTGCTCATACTGTACCCATCTACTTACACAAATGTATGGAACTGGTCACATTCCATGTCTCCTGCAAAACATACATCAAATTTTATCAGCTAAGGCAATTAATAACCTGTTATGTGAGCCCTGCCTATACTTACAGTTGGCTATGTTATCCTGTGTATTCCTATTAAAAATGGTAGACATTTTAGAGAGGTTTGAAGTAGATGAGGTACTGCTGGGAGGGAACAGCATTAGAAATGTCCTAAGATGTTGGAGGTCTACAGATAAACTGACCTAATGAAATACCACCATGGAGTAATGACAAGCTCAGGGTTTGTTTGTTTGCTTCGGTTTCGTCCTACATAGAAATGTAGTTTAGATTGTGTTATGTTCATGTTGTATTTACAGGCAAAGAAAGGAAACTATGCATTCCTGTGGGATGTGACGGTGGTGGAATATGCCGCGCTGACGGATGATGAATGCTCTGTGACAGTCATTGGAAACAGCATCAGCAGCAAAGGATACGGGATAGCACTCCAGCATGGAAGCCCCTACAGAGATCTTTTCTCCCAGAGGTAAACTGAAGCAAAGCTTGTTTATAGGATTCATCTCTACAACCAGGAACCATCTGTGGTTCACATTAATTTTGGCAATTATTGAATAAAGGACAGTAAATAAGTGACAGCAGAGAGGTTATCAGTTCAGGCTTTAACAAAGCTGCTACTTCTGCACCATGTGCATCTGCTTAGGGAGGATGGGGCTGGAGGTGGTGTGTGGCCTCATGCCTCCAGGCATCACTGCCTCTGGCAGAAGAAGGACTGATGTCCTCAGAGCTTTGTGTGAGCTAGGAGAGAGACTGAAGAGGGTTCTTTGATTCATGGTACATTTTGCAGGCTATGAAGCAATCTGTTGCTCCGTAGAGTAAGCAATAATGCCCTGGTTTACCCTTTAAGGTGGAGAGGCAGGTTGAAGACTCACAACAGTACAGGAAAACAAGAATTGCTGAGTATTGCATGGGATTGCTGAGACTATGAGGCTATAAGACTATGCCATTTAGTGATCTCTGAGCTAGCAGCTAGGAATATCTTTTTTCATGTGACTGAGTACACCAAAATGAAGACATGCAGTTGTGCAGGCATGTGTGGCCTTAGCAGAAGGTGAGCGGGTGCTCTGCTCCAGGCAAGGAGCTGAAGCAAGATTTCCTCGTCTCACTCCTTCTGAGTAAAACTCCAGCTGTATAACCAGAGACAAAGCTGCCTCAAGAGAAAAGATTGCTAGTAAACAGCTAAAACAATTACCAAACCAAACCCAAAATTAATTCATGGAGGGAAGGGACACTTCACAAGAGACAAAACAATGATTAATTAGCAAGTGCTAACACAATAATTCAGGCAAGAAGTAACAGCACTGAAGTAAAATCCTTTTGAATAAACTACATTTGCTGAAGTAAATAAGTTGGTTGCTGCTTAAACAGATTCGTATTGTGGCACACAAATAGTAGCATGTTTAGTCTCATATGATTGTGCAATTATTCTGGGAGAGCAGCAGTGGAGTGAGTTGAGTATTGTCCTACTGGGACCAGCTGTTGCAGCTGAATGTAGCTAAACCAACCATGACTAACTGGAATATGGTGATTTCCCTTGGAAATGCTTCTTGCATTGCAGTGGACTTTTTGGCAGTCTCTTCTTTTTTCCTAAAGTTACCCAGTGGAGTTTACCTGCTACTGTGAGTAGAAAGAAATCCTCGTATAACAGAGTTTCAGAATAAGAATACTACACGGTGGTAGTGGTGGTAGAATGGAGTTTTGAATTGTGGGGTGGTAGATGTAAAAGTTATGTGACATACAGAAAAGACCAGAAAACTGTGAAAAGGTATCATTGAAAATCTAATACTTGTCTTTTGAAATTTCTGCAGGATCCTAGAGTTGCAAGCAAGTGGAGATTTGGATGTTCTTAAACAGAAATGGTGGCCACGGATGGGACGTTGTGACCTGAATAGCCATACCAACGCACAGACAGATGGGAAGGCACTCAAGCTTCACAGTTTTGCGGGCGTTTTCTGCATTTTAGCAATAGGCCTTCTTCTTGCATGCTTGGTGGCAGCATTGGAGTTGTGGTGGAACAGCAACCGTTGTCATCAAGAAACACCGAAAGAGGTCCATAACTTTTATTCTTATCACAATTAAAAGTAGAAAACACAAAAGTTGTGGGATTTTAGGTGCTCTCATACAATAAATTTGATTTATTTTGATTCGCCATACTAAGCTTTGCATATAACTTTTTGGGTGGTTGTTTCTAAGCAAATAAAAAAAAGCAAAATGTGTCTTTTGTGCACATGGAAGGTGCCAAACTGGCAGCCCGGGAGACTAAAGTCCTCTATTTATAGAGCAGATACAGCATGGGCAGCAGCAGTGCAAACTTCCCCACATTGCCCCACCAATGTGCCTCAACCCTGACCTGGAGAGACCACCTTTAGGGATAAGAGAGTAGTTCAGAAACATGCCCTCGGCCTCTCTGCTGTGAGTGATGGGGAGGCCAGTTATGGGCACCCCGTTGTGCCATCCGTGGCAGTGTTTTCTCTGATCTGAGACCCCATCCATTGGCTGTGAAAACCATGTCCATCCTGTGCAGGCTCTGCAGCTGCCACCCAGTTGGTAGCTGTTTTCCATCATGGCTGACCGAGGATGAGTTTTAAGAGGTACATGAGCAATTAAAAATAAACCAGCTAGTTATTAATTGAATAAGCCATATTGCCATCACACTGTTTAAATGCTTCTTTTCTTTTAAAATCAGTTTTATTTCTAAAAGTAGGAGCCTCTGAGTAAACTAACCTTCATATGACATATTTTACCCAGGAAAATACAGCTGAGAATTTCTTGGAAGTTTTCATGCATAGCAGCAAGTAATAGTTATCAATGCTATGATAGAATAATCAGTCCATACTCAGATCTGTCTTGCATGAAGCCTGTATTTGTTTACATAGATTAAATGTTTAACAAACTAACCTCTTGTAATTTTGGAGATGATGAGTTATTTGTAGCTGCTTTCATCTTGGAACAGATGTTTGTTACAAGCAAATAATAGCATCTCGCTGCACTGCTGCTGGAAAATAGTACATAGTCCATCAATTCCAGTCTATGTTTCTTAAGTTGCTAGGAGTACTACACTAATTGACATACCTATCACCTGTAAGCAATTCTGGCAAATGGGATCTGAAGATATATGTTGCAGTCCATAATGTTGTGAAATATTTATCAGTAAGATTCCATTCTTCTGAGTTCCTGCTTCTCTCATTTGAATTCATCCATCAAGTGCTCGGTGATAAACATCTGTACCACGTTCATGGGACAAAGATGCAAAGTCACTTGCCTGTGGCTCCACAACGTAGAATAGCTAAAAGGAAATTTTGGTTAAAAGAGGCATGTCCCTGCTTTGCACAGTGCAGCACTCCAAAGGTAGGCACAGGGAGAGCACAAGTAGAAACTTTTGCTTATAAAGAAAGTTTAATTTGAATGGAAGCGCAAATTTAATTGCCCTTTGGTTAAATACTGTAGCATTTTGCCCTGCTGCCTTGTAGAAGTCACTTCCTGCTGTAACCCCAAAGGCCCCACCCCGTGTTAGCATTGCTAAGGCCCAAGCCCTAGCACTATGTGGTTCACTGCCTGCTGTCAAAGCCCGGCAGGGCAAGGGGCAGGGACGTTGTCTTAAGTGTCCTCAAGCTGCGTGAGCACAAGTATTTGTTTTGATATACTCTGCAGTGTGTTCCCCTCTCTGCACTCAGGGACTTGCCTTTATGCATCTTTGTAGAGTGAGATGAGAATGCCCCAAAGGCAGTTTCATATAGGTAAGGTGAAATAATTCACTCTTGTATTGCAAGGAGTTTTAAATACTTGCTTTCCATCTCTGAAAAAGGATCTGTCTTCCTGAGTTTAGGTATTCTTTTTGCCCATCCCCTTCATTCCTCTTTTTATAACTCTAAGAGGGATTACTACAGATCCCTGTGGGTTACTCTATCCCGTCTTTTCTCCCCATCCCATCCTTCTCCTCCACCTCCCTTTCCCTCCAGTGTGTTCTTGATTAGGGTTGCTCTGTACATCCTCTTTTGCAATTTCTGTGGCAAACAATAGAATACTTTTAAGCTTCCATTTTTTAAAGTACACTAAAGTTACCCATATGGCAAAGCTGTACTTGGGAAGATCACCTGTGTGTGGGGCTAGGTCTGCCCTGGCAGTGCAGCCACTCTGGGTTAAGGGAGGCAAATGAAACTTAGGCACAGTGCACACGAACAGGCTTACAAAAGGTCAGTGATGTGGGTGCTGCTGAGAGAGGGAACAGTCAGTGGGAGCCCTGGCACAAGTAGGTGTTAAGGTTGAACGAGGAAGTGCGTGTTCCCGAGGAGGGCACGAGGATGGTGGCTCACAGGCTGAGCCATCCAGCAGGAAAGTATAAGGAGGGTATGTGAGGAATGCAGGATGGAACATAATGCAGGATCCCTGAACAGATGAGTGCAATGAAAGGCAGTAGCTAGAAGTACCTATGGATCTGGTCAGAGCAGCCGGAGGGAAGGGTGGCTATGACCCAGTGCCATGGATGGGCAGGGCCTTCAGGGACCCTCGGCTGGACCCTGGCACAGCCACGCTGTTGTCACAATCCCAACTCTGTTCCCGCCCGGACCCCCTGCAGATCGGGCCGTGTAACACGTGAACCGTAACGGCCGCTCCGAGCCCACACCCGAGGCGGGCCCAGCCCCGCCGGCACCACCCGACAGCGCAGACCTCGGCCCGGGCTCCCGGCCCCGCGGTGGCAGCGGGCCCCCGCGCCGCGCGCCTCCTTCCGATTGGCCCGGGCCCCTGTAAAGCGGAGGCGGGTATGTGACCGTTGGGCCCGCGGCTAATGGTGGACGCCCCGCGGGGTGGCGCAGCGCTGGCAGGGGACGGAGGTCCGGTCACAGGGACCACAACATCCGCTCAGATAAATTAGTAAGCGCATGTAGCAGGGGGTTCCTGGGTATGTATCTTTTTTATGTACTACTAGTGAGGAGGGATTGAAATGGGATTGCCGGTGGGTGCTGTAATTGTGATAGGAAACCTGTTTTCAGAAGGGGTGGTGTAGATTGGTTGAAGATTTTCGAAGTATTTAGGAGAACCAAGTTTCAAAACTTTGGAAAGGACAGGATCCAGGGATGAGGGGAGCATTGAGTCTAAGGCCTCCTCTGCTTGCATCAGGAACGGTGGCTGAGCATTGCTTAGGGGAGCAAAAGCAAGAGGGGGACTTGATCTCCAGGAGTGTATTCGGGACGTCTCATTTCTGTCACCGTGTATTATCCAGCATTTCTACAGCAATAGCTGTAATAACAGAGCTGTAGCATGCATAGCGTATTCAGAACATTAAAATCTGCCTTTTAGCTGCATCTGATATTCCAGCCAAGTCTTTAGTTCAGTAGCAGCTGCAAACTTAACTAATGCTGCTGATTTTCTTCTGCTTTTGGGAAGCTTTGGCAAAACACAAGCGTTGTCTTGTTACCTAAAAATTGTGGGAACTGGATTGTCTCCCAACCATTTTCTTCTGTGACGTGCAGAGCTTATGGAGGGTCGCAGAAGGGGCTGATTTTCTTCCAGCCTAAGGTTTGACTTTGGTGGCACCTCATGCAGAAGTCACCTCATGAGGCAAAGGACAAGGTGGCAGTGTTTGGCTTCTATGACCCTTACCCTGTTAGGAACAAATCCGTTGTAGAAAATTATAGCGTATTCAGGATTGAATAAGGAGTTGTCATAGTTTGCAGAGCCATTGTGTAATGTTCTCTCTTTGGCTTGACCCACATGGTAGGCTGTATCATGTCACCAATTGCCAACTCAAAAAACGAGAGGCGTGTTGGGAAGATGGATGCACGACTTGCTCTAGCAGATTTATGACAGGGTTGGGCTGCCATGCAGCTTGCTAGAGAGAGGGAGAGAAAGGGGTTTTTTAGAGATTCTCATTTTATATGTTGAAGGTCTGTGAAGTCTGTGGCTGGAAGAACGTGCACAGCCTTCATTAGCATTGGAGAAATGTTTTCAGCTGACATTAAGGTGTTGATACTTGCCTGTTCATTGTCTTTTTCTCTTCTACTCTGTATTCCTTTGGCTTTTCTGAAGCTTAGCCTGAGCCGATATATTGAGGTGTTCAAGGACTCAGATGTCTGTTGTGGTATAAATCACAACTCTTAATTAAAATGAGTGTGAAAAATGTAGTGTTAACTATGTAACTGGGAGGAACAGGAAGCCCATCTTTTAAAACCCGACACTGTAACTTGGACTTTTGACATTAATCTGATTTACATTTATAGAGACTTTATAGGAAGAGTTATGTCAGATGGAGACTACTTCCAACTGGAATATTTTTTACATTGTTTGTATATGAAGAAAATCTGTCCTGCTCAATTGAAGTTAGTTCATTAAAATAAACCTCCAGGAAAGATGGACTTCCTTTATTTTCCTACAAACACAGTTGCCATTGGATCACAATTCTATCATGCAAGGAATAGTGAAATTTCTTCTACAAGAGTGAAAGCTGGGTTGGTTTTCAGGATATTGATAGAAGATACTTTTATGCTATTTGAAGCAGATTTGTAAAAAATGTTTCTGATTAGTTCTGATGTGAAAATTGTAATGTTATAATTTTTAATTCTTCATTTAATCCTTATCAGATCAGATTAACAAAGGAAAGATTAGCTCCAACATCAGGAAAAAATGTGCAGCTGAAGCACCGTGCCGCATCTCAAGTTTGTAATCTCTTAACGTTGGAAAGATAACTAGTAATGTTTAAATGCCCTTATTATTTTCTAATTCAGGAAAATTTACATTTGGTCCTCTTTTTCAAATCAGATTTTCTAGAATTTATAATCATCCTCTCCTAACTGTTGTTAACACCCAGCCATCCTATACCCACAGTAAAATTTAGCCATCATACATCAATTCATGTGTGTTAGAATCTTGAATTTATGCAGCTGCTACTCAGCCTGTAATACTGATACCTAATCTTTTGACTTAGATAAGCTTCAGAAATTTGGGGAGTTGTAAAATTAAAAAAAAATAAATTAATATTTATTCTGGAAACTCTGTTCAGTCACTGTATGTCCCTTTTGAATAACTAAGCAATCAGATAAAGTTGTTGAAACCTGGTGCCATAGAAATTGTGATGTACTATTCCCCTTGAAGATTATTTCTTCTGAGATCTCCTCAGAACTATTAAGAAAGCTCTCCTAGTTCATCCACATACTGTATTCCAAAACAATGAAAACATAAAAGCAAAAATTAAATATCATATTAGTAATGGAGAAAATGCTGAATTCCCATATTTTTCACACAAGATGCGTTCACTAAAAAACAAATTAAATAGGCAATGCCACTTCAAAGAAGATTTCTTTATCACTTACACAGGATGATTTTTTTTGCTGGGAACTGGTACTTGTTGCATCTTCCATAAAAGGTGGTATTGATTCACTTAATCTTAAAATAGCTCTTGAAAGACAATGTTAGAATGATCTCAAGAAATTTTTGGTTTGATTCTTTCTTAGCTAAGATAATATATATTATAAATCAGAAATTTATTTTTTCTAAAGCAGCTGTGCTACTCCTAGCAATGTGTTTCAGAAACTGTACCCAATGTGTTTGCTATTTTGTAGTGCATGAAGACTTTGGGTTTTTACTGATTAAGGAGTAGCATAATTTTCCACTTCTGAGTTGTTACTAGTCATTGTATCACAACATGTCAAATTTATAATTCATTAACAATCACAGTCTTTACAGCTTAGTTTATGATTTCTTAACTTTCTCATGCTTCTGCAAAATCATTTTATTCAACAGATGCTTCTCGCTTCTCTGTTCCCACTTTTTATTTTTAAATGGTAAAAAAGGGGCAGCAATTGAAGCACTGTCCAGAGTGGGAAGATAGCGATGTGCTAGTAACAGCATCTTACCATTCCTGTTTCCTGCTGCTCCCAGCTTCATAATGTTTTAAATGTTCTTGAATTTCAAAAAGTCTAGACTCTGCAATACTCTCTAGCTCTATAGGATAGTGGGAGGTAGCAGAATTACTCTAAAAATTGTCACAAACACCTTTGCAGTATGCAGGATGAAAGAGAGAAAACCTGTATCTCTGTCCAGGGCAACCTTGTACAATTTGCCGTAAGATCCCCTGTTTCCATGTTCAGTGATATTCAAATTCTAGCCTACCTCAAAAAAACACATTTCCAGCTTTAGCAGTCATGAAAGTTACCCATTAGGACTGTCCTCTGGTATTAGAAGACTGTGAAACCCAGTGTACCTTAGAAGTGGAAATACCAGCTAGCAGATAACGAGTCTAATGGATCAAAATTTGTCACTGCTAAGAATTGTGGTTTGCACCGTGTTCATCTCACTTTTCTCCAACCAGATACTATTCTATGGTAATCGAGGCTTCCATACCTTCAGCATGGTGTCAGTAGTGTTGTTTTTGATTATTAAAGTCTTATGCTTTCACAATTATTTTCATTTTCCTTGCATTTTTCTTTGTCGCTTCATTTACCTTGTCTCCTTTGTGGTGTTATCGTTTTATCTGACAATTTGATTTCCCCTGGAGTGATTCCTTTTGAGAGTGAAAGGAAACATGAGGTCATCAAACTGATATTTTTGTTTTCCCTTCATTACATGTCCTCTATATTTTATCTTGTTTTTATTTTAAATTATTTTTTCTGTATTTTTATGACGTCTGAAATCTTTGTACATTTTTTTTGCTCAGTTGCATATAAATGATCATTTGTTTGTACCACTGTATTGTATTCTACTTTTCTAAGAATAAATAAAGGGTTTTTTTTGAAAATAAATCATGTAAACACTGGCAAAATAATGCATTTTAATGCCATCCTGAAATTCAGTTTCAAACTAGCTTTGACTATAATAAGCTGAGAAACTTCATTTAACTAGCATTTTTAAATCAGCAAAGCGGTGTTAGGAAGCAGTCATCCCAGAATGCAGCATTACTGTTGTTTGATGATGAAGTATAAACTGGAAGAATCAGTTAAAAAAAAAAAAAAAAGGAGGTTATAATATATAAATTGCCTTGTACAGAACCTGGTAATAGCTGGAAGGGCATCTTAACTAACTTGGTGCTGGCTTTTTACATGAGTGAAGAAACAAGATTTTCTCCTTAGAAGTGCCTAGCACTGGAGCAGATATTCTGTAATGTCTGATCACAGACAGTGTACTCATCCAGAATCCAGTGAAATCAATCAGGTCTTGCTATTGATCACCATAGATTTAGGTCAAGCTATAATGGATTTAAAATTGGCACATCATCCCTGTGATTAATGACACTGAGCCCAGGCTTCTGCTACCCAAAGCAGTGTTGAAGCATTCAAGTTTGGTTCCAGCGTATTTCCCTAGCTGCAAGAAAGGAAGTTTTGTGTTTGGTTTAATTTTTCTCTCAGTCATATAAGAAAACCTTGCTAATGGGCTTCTTAGGGATAAAGTCTGGGTTTACTCGGCATGAACCTTAGGCAGAGGGAGGGGAATTGAACATAAATAAGCTCAAAAAATGAATGTTACCATGCAAGAAAGTTAGAAAGAAACAACCTGTATAATATTACAGTTTGGTAGTGAATTTAAGTACTTGCTTAAGTTGCATTACATCACCTATCCCAGCGAACTTCCGTGGCTACTCATGTGCTTGGCGTGAGCTTATATATTTTACTGAGTTGGAGCCTTAATGTGTCAGATTCTTTTAGATTCTTCACACAATGTTTACAGAGCTAATGTTTGTATATTTTATCTCAGCCTACAGTGGTATTTTAAAGTTGACTTTTTGAGGAGGGTTTGAATGTTCAGTAATAATGAAATCAGTAAAAGTTTAAAATAAAAAACATAAAATGTGACTGTTTTCTCAATATTTTGTTTACATTTCTGTGGTTTGTAAAATGCCTTAGGATTGATCCAACTAAGCATTTAAACATGTATGTAAAAACAGTAAGAGTTTGATACTGATCTCACCCAGATCACCAAAACACTTCCATTCATTTTAGTGGTGTAGGATCAAACTTGAGTTGCTTTGAAACCAGAATGTATAAAGCATAAAGTGAAAGTTACATGTACATTGGAGTGATTTGCTGAAGGTTGAACTTACAGTAACAAGCAATTTATAAATCTATTTATCCATTGAATTTAAATCATTTTATAATATGAGAAATAACTTGTGCTCAATATTAGCAAAATATTAAGGAATCACAGATACTAATATTTTGGAAAATATATATGTATTTTTTAAAAAACCCTTGATGGTTTCATTACGATTTTCCGTAAGTTTTGAACCATATTTATAACCACATGTATAGAAAAACCTACTCGGACTTGCTTAACGTAACCAAGTACTATTTCTTCAGAAGTACCCAGTGTCCAGGAGTTCTCTTTTGGGAAAACTGGTGGCCAGATTTTTATTATGCTGAGCTATTTTAAGGGTTTGGCTGGCCATGTCTTTTCTCATGTTGAAACAAGAGCTTGGACAGGTGCCAAAACAAAACCCTGAATGGAGGTACAGAAACCTTTTCAAAATTCAGTTTAATTAAAACATTTGTGGTTAATAGTCAGGAGTAAGAGTTTTCTAAGGCTTTCATATAGCTGGCGTGGAGAGGAGAGGCTTTGCAAGGCAACTATCACTGGGCATCAGACAGGTTGTGGAAGCAAATCATTGTGTCTCCTGTGCCAACTCTTTCTTGTACTCCTGGCATGATAGGAAAAAATGGGAAATTTTGAGATTTCAATTTGATTAGGTTGGAGTGGTGAAGAAGGATGATGATAGAGCAATCTGTTATGCCTGATGCTCCAGTAGAGTAAATCAGACTGTTAAAGGGTAGCATTGCTTTGCTTTGGGCTTAGTAGAGTGAAAAATTACATCTCTTATGGACTAGATAATAATTTAGGATTTAAAAGCTGTGAAAAGCCACTTAAAGAATCCATTAATTTTTAGTGAGTTTTGGAACAGAACCTTTGTGAATTTAATCTTTACTTCATAAAAGAATAAACTGTTGCCTCACAGGGTCATTTTAGATGTAGTTGAATTCTGAAAACGCCACCCTCTTCAGGGCCATCGTCTTTGGTTACAGTGGCTAGAATTTGGTATCTCAGGCAACATAAGCAACATCATCTAGTGGAAGGTGTCCCTGCCCATGACAGGGAGTTTGTAACTAGATGATATTTAAGGTCGCTTCTAACCCAAATCATTCTATGATTCTATAAACTGGAAGTATAAGAAGTAATAAGTATATGTTTGCTAAAGAAGAGTGACATATTAATTACATTATTGGCCTCACTATCTTGATCCTTTTTTTTTCTCCCCATGTCTTCCTTTCCGTTTCTATCTGGAGATGGCCACTGATGTGAGGTTGGGCCTCAGAAGCAGGGTGAGAGTTTATAATAAACATACAGATAATCAGTTTGTTCTTGAAAATGCCTGCACAGATGAATCCTTGCTAGTTTTCTCCTCATCTTTACCTCTCCCTGGAACTCCCCTTGAACCTAACCTTTGTGTTGTTGGAAATGCCTGTAATTACAGTATATGCAGTGTGTGCACAGTAAAGGTTTCTCCATGTGCAAGTTCTTCTTTCTTCTTAGAGTTCCTTTGCAGAGACATGGGCATGCTCATCAACCAGCACTCATTCAGTACTGCATATTGCTGCTTGTGTTGAAAAATGTTTCTTTGCATTCTCTTACTGTCTTGTTTATTTTTAACCTCATGAAAACTGTGGAAACATCTGTGTAATGTGAACCAGTCATCCATTTTCTTTGTAGTTGAGTTACTAGCTTTTAATCCTTGTGAACCAAGATTGGTAAGGATTTTAAAGCTTGAATACCTCAGCATGAGGCTGAATGTCCCCTTTTGTATTGAGTAACAAATGAGGATGCTATCACAGCCTTTTACCTTCTGGGTTTGAGTCTTCTGTTGGTTGTGAGGGCTAGACAGTGTTTCTCTGTGATTGAACTTAGGTAATGGATTGTGATGAGCATGGGAGCAGATCACCACAAGAGACAGTGGCACTGCCTGCTGTCACCTAATGTGCAATGCTTGTCCCATTGGTACTGTCTTCTGTATATTTATTCACAGAGTGGATGTGGATGCAGTTGAAGAGAAACAATAAACCAGAGACAGATGTTTAGCTGGTTTAAATTGGTGTGCATCATCAGCTTCAGTGGCTGGTGGGGAGCTTATTGTCTGGTGCATTTCTGGACAAGGCTCACAGGCATGAAGCGTGGGACGGTTACAGCCATCGTAAGAATTAGATCCCTGGCTGCATGTGATTTCAGGTTAGATAAATCCAGCCTAGGTAAGAGGGGGACGATGTGAGTGTGAGGAGATAGGAACCACTTCATGAAGCTCCTTGCTACTTATAGCAATTCTGTAGCAAGTCACTGTTATTTGATTGGTCTCTATGGTTTTGGTAATAAATTTTACTTCCGCAAATTACAGGTATTTTCTGGCTGTGGGTAGATGCGAATAAACTCTGGCCATGTATTTGAAACAATTTTCTATCACATTAACATCATCTTTGCAGTAGTCTGTTATTTCTCACTTTTTTTCCAGGTTTACTTAGAAGGAAAAAGTATTACTGTCTCTTCGTAAACAAATTTCTGCTCTCTGGTGAAAGAGAGCATCTCCTAGTGAATAAGGTGGCCTCTTGTACATAATTTTTAATGAAGTTTTGTTTCTTTGAAGATGATTGCACATTGAATGAAATATAACATATTGCAAAACTCTTTCATTTCTTTTATCCTGTCAATTGGATGACAGTCCTCAACTGGACTTCAACTGATGTCAGTCTCGATGTGTTCTTCTAACAGCTGTTTTATGGATGATAGCTTCATTAGTTACTAATTTAAAATACGTGGTATAGTTTCCACTTATAAGAGCAGAAGCTTGATTTCAGAGTTGGGCCTATTTATAAAGTAGTTTTTCAAGTAGACTCTTGAGGTGCATCTCTACTTATTTGTAATAAGATACTGTTATGGTTAAACCAGCATCCAGTGGAGTATACTCAGAAACCACTCAGCAAATTTTATGTAAGATTAAGTGCTATTTGACTAGGTCAGTTGCCTGTGTTAAATTAATGACAGCAAACATACATCATAGCTGCATCTGTTTGCACATCTCCCGGCATTTCACTGCGTTGTTGACTGCGGAATCTCTAGAATAATGAGGGTGGCAAACTGAGTCATATAAAAAAGGGGTCATTTGTATTAATATGACGCTATACTGTGTTGTCATTGTTTTGCAGCACATCTATTACATACATCATCACTGTTTTTTCTTCTCAAGCAAGCCAATTATGTCTGGTTTTGCCACTCTGCCAGAGCCTCTTCGAATAAATTAGTATTACAGTTTTGTGTGTGCAGTAGCTGTAGCTGAAAGTAATAATAATGACCCTAGGTGAATATACAATTTCAAAATAATCTTAAACAAACATAGATATGCAGAGCTGTTCCTGCTTCTTTTCTCCTTAACAAGCTAAATGTTTGAGTCCATGATGTCTGAAACCCTGCAGACAGAAGCTGGTAGCTGGGTGGAGCTGTGGGTTTTGATGCTGAGCTAAGACAATAACCTGTGGATACCTGAGCATAAAAACTTTGCTCTTTCACTTTTATTTCTCTGCTTTGTTTTTCAGTTATGCAGTATGTCTGTCTGTGCATGGAAGTGCCTTAGAGACTTCCTTTCTGCCTAGCTAGGTATATGGGTGCCTTCCATCATCTGTGTCTCATGACCGCTGATACTTGTGGTTTTTAACATGTGTGTATGGGTTAAGAGGTGGTTTATATGGATGGTAGAGGGACTGGCATGTAACCTGGTCAAGGTCAGAACAAGAAATGTCTGTCTGAGGCTGGGGCTTCACTCAAATTTTGAACCCCAGTCCTAATCACAAAGTTGCCTTATTTTTTTAAATTGTTCTTTAAAGAATGAAAATGTAATATTAACATTTATGTCTTGGTTTCTTTCTCTCGCCAAAAGATAATCCTTCATATTGTCACCCAAGACAGAAACAAACAAACAAAACAGAAATGCACTATGATTGATGATTAAGACTATATTACTTTAAAAGCATTATTTTCTGCATATCTCCTGAGGCTTATTAAGAACTGCATTAACAGGCTTTTAATACTTGGCACAGTTATCAGCATCTGACTGGGAAGTATTGATGCATTCATGATAATCCCTTGGTGTGTGTGCCTGTCTGCCCATATTGACTACATTTCCGATTTTTTAATGCTTGATATTTAGAGTCAGGACCATCAGTCTTTTTTCTTCTGCTCCAATCTAGTGTGGTTTTATTTGCATGTGCAGGATGCAGTTGCAACTTATCACAGTTTTGGCATAGTTATAGCATCAATTTTCTGCAGATATTCGGCCTTCCTTTTTAGATGTTTGTCTGTGTTTTTGGCCTTACTGAAACTGCTTAATCAGCTTGTAACATTTTTATCTCTTTGAGTGGCTTCTCTTGAACTTTGTGATAAGATCAGAGAAATAATGAGTAAGAACGAGAGGCCACATTAGTGTCTTTAATAAAAATGGTTTTCTCAAAAATCTTCCCTTTGGAAAATCCCAACCATTGCAAGTCTGGCAGCTGGAAAGTATTACCTTTGGATTAATTGTGTTTAGTAGTCAATTTCTTGAAAACATCAGCCGGTAGCTCCTTTCCAGTACTTGGTGAGATGCCTCTCAAATTTGGTAATGTTAACTGACTCCAAACCTCCCAAATAGTTTCATATTCTTTAAGTCTGACTGCCTACATACTTTTATTAGAGCCCTCTGTGAAAAGTCACAGAAAATAAGCTAGGAAAAAATATCGATTGCTCTGTAAATCATCCTTTCTGCGTTTATATCTTGCCATAATTTCTCTCCGCATGATAAGCCCAAACTTGGTTATACATGAAAGGGAGTCGTAGCTTCTTGCAGGTGCAGTTGTGCAGGGTTAGTCATTCCCAGATAATTCTGGTGAGCATCCTTCAAATCTACACCAGTGGTTGCCATGGTGTACTCTTGCTGTCAGTCATGGGCCATTGAACCTATTGCTCATGATCAAGTTCTTGGGACGTATCAGAAATATGCCCTTCATTCATCCTTCCAGGACTCAAACTCATTGTGGAAGAATGACAATTAAATTCATATTTATGAAGAAGATTGTTTCCTGACCAGAAGCAAAGGTTGGTTAGCTGTTTTCCGTAAGCTTGAGGAGGATAAGCCTGTATTTGTAATTCATTTTCCTTAGACGTGTTTTTTTTTTTCTTTCCTTCGCTGGTTAATTTCTTCAACTGATCTATTTGCAGTACAACATTAATATTGAAAATAGAATTATGAAGGTAGCAAAGGAAAAATATTTGAACTCCTTCTGGCCACAGAAGCGTATACATTTATCCAATGTAGCTACAGATGAAAAGTGAAGTTGAATTGGCGTGAAACATCTAAGATATGACATATTTGTAATATTAACAAAGTTTTGCATATTAAGTACAGGAAAGAGAAGAAAACTTTGGTTATGTGTCTGTCACGGACACTGACCTATTAAGTCTGGAGCTCATTCATTCAGCTCTTGAAGAGACCTATGGAGCTATGTGGAGCTGAAGCCAGAAACCTTTGTGAAGAGAAGCAGTCAGGCTTCCCCCCAGGGGCTTTTCTTTAGGTAAGGGAAGTCTCTGCACTGGAAGATCGGCACACCAGCCTCCAGCATGGCTCCTGTTTTTCCCATCCAGCTGATAGGTCTGGTGCCTTTGCCACTCTTGACCTCCAAGCCTCAATTTATTTATAGTAGTTTATTAATTTTGATTAATTAATTTTGTCATAGAGCAATGCAAAAATAGAGAACAGTTACAGCATCAGAAAGTTTGAAAATCTTTTGCAATGCAACATTAACATTTCACAATTAAGGTGACAAAGCCTCAGGAAATGAAAAAAAATGCAACCTAAGTGCTTAAAAATTACAACAAATGGCTCATATTCAATGAGAATTATAGAACTAAAAATAAAGGAGAACACTGAGTGGACAAGGAGCAAAACATCATAACTTTGAAGGTTTGTTTTTCTGACTTTGTTACTATTTAACTCTTTTTCCATTTACCTTGTTACTTTTCAGTAACATATGCTTTGTCACTGAATTTTCCAGGAGAACAATGAAGGAAAAGAAAGATGAAGTTTACAGAACTTACTGATTCTGAAAGCTTGCCTTGTCAAGTAAAGCTATTCCAAAACCTTCAGTTCTGGAAATCCTGGGAATCAAGGCAGGCTTCTAGTATGTAATGACAAACTAATCTTTTCAAAGGTTTCTATCTTCTATCTTAGGGGATTTTTTTGAACATTTGAAGAATCATTCATTCAGCATTAAGACTGTTTCATACAAAGCTTGACATGTAGTTATTTAGCTGCTCTTCATGTAATAAGACAAGGAAAAAGGGATGAACTTTTAAAAATGTGTTTTTATTATTCCTCAGAGACACAGTTGTTTTCCTTAACCTTTATAAACATTGTATTTTAATAGCAAAAAGAAGGAATAATGTGAACTTCTGGGCTCTTGGAAGCCTTTTAAAAAGTTTTCTCTGATCTTAATAAAGCTAGAAAGTTGTCCTTAATGCTGAAAAAAGAGTTAGAAGTAGGCAAATGAAATCCCCATCCCTACTTCTTAAAAAAATCTCAAGCATTTACTTCTCTACTTACTTCATAAAGTGTCCTGTTGTAGATAAATGGGATGTCTGTGTGCAGGGGTTACGTTTTTCTTGATAATGGAACACAGTGAAACATAAGTTTATATTGTGAAACATAAGGAACTGCAAATCCACCATTTTTGGAGGAATGCTATCCCAGGGCTGGGCTGTGCATAGTAGCAGAAAAGAGGGCAATCCTGTTAGGCCAGCAGAGGGGAACATTCCAAATGACATGGTCCTTAATAACCCCTTTGGTCTGGACCAGGAGATATCTGTTAAGAGCATCCCATCTGTGGCTTTTCATGTTTACATCTTAAAAGAGCTAAGCTAAATACATAACCACAATTGATTAATCCTTTGAATTTTATTACCTTTTGTGCACAAATGCTCCAAATGAAGAGCACATTTCACTCACAAGTGTATTTTTCCTCTGCAAACAGTTAATGCCTGCATGATGCAAATACTGAAACTCTACCTTTCCCTCTGGCTTGGGTAGTTATCCCAGTCACATTGTATTTGTTCCTGTAGCAAAGCAGGATGGAATGCACTGAGAAAGTACTTGCAACCAAAAAATACAAATACAAATAAAATGTTGATGTGTTTTCACTTGAAATCATCTGAGGAAGGCATTAGTATTTGACAAAAGTGCAGAGAAATGCAAATGAGTCATGAACATTTTTCTGAAGTCTTATTTAGGAAAGTTGATTCTAGTATTTGCTCAGTTCAAACTGAAGTTCTCCACTATTTTCTTATTTTGTAGTAGGGGCTTAGCAAGAATATAGGTCTCAGATAACTACAATGCCAACCTAAGAGTATAAAGCAAAGCTAGCAGCATTTTTGAGAAAAGAAACAGTACAGGGTACCTAAAGAAGCATATCGTGGGCTTCTGGGAGTTGGCTTCCTTAGTCACAGATATCATCCTATGTGGTAGTAACTGAAATTTGTGGACAAGGAGAACTTTTTAGCAAGCTTTCGTTGACATGCAGTTAAGGAAAACACAGCAGTGTGCAGCCAGACATCTATGCAAAAGGAACTGGGCAATAGAGGTCGAGCCCTTACTGCCAACAGGGGATAATAAAAGAACACCTGCCCCTAGTCCACAATTTTACTTGAAGAAATAGAAATAAATAAAATAATGAATTAAATCTATGTAATCCTCTGGCCGTTGTACCACAAATCCTTAATTTGCCTAGCTACAGATTTCATGAAAGAGCCTCTGTGTTATTGTCAGCTTGGTGCACTGTCTAACTTACCTGCCCTGTCAGGCGCTTTGTTCAGTATGGCTGTTGGCAGGAAGGACTTAACGCAACTGCAGGAGTTAATCTGATCAAGTATTGTGTAGTCCCCTTCTGCCACAAAAGTTTATTTCATTTATTATCCATTGATTTTCTCTAGCTCAAAATTGTCTGATTAGAGGATTTAGCTGAAAAAGCAGTATTTGTTTTTAAAAATTGTTTGTTTCTTTGGTGAGGAAGATGATATCTTCTGGGTTTCTGGGAGATTCATTGGGATTTTGGTGGATTTGTGATGTAAATGAAATAGGAATTTTCTACTGATTAGTGAAGGAGGTGCAACATGCAGCTCAGACGTGATTGTTGAACAATTGTACTCTAGTTGAAATGAATATGGATTTAACCTAAGCTAAGGACACAGGTTTGGGTTCGTCATCATATAACACTAATTCATTTCCAAATCCATGCAAAGGTGAGCAAATACAATGGTTCTTGGGTAACGTAAAAGGGTGAATCACAAGGTTAGAATCAAATCTGTAGTTGACTTTGACTGGAATCAAGGGCTTTGGGGTTGACTTGTTAATTTACAGGTGAAAACAAAGTTGCATAGCAGCGGATACCACTGGAATAATATTGTGATTCTCTGTGCTCCACCTGAACACCAGCAGCAAAAGATCACAAGGAGTGGGTGGCAGTGTCATCTTACACTTCTCTGTTCGCAAAGCCTCGTTTTTGGTACGAATCAGAGCACGTGTAAGACTGATGGTGTTGGGTTTAATCAACATTTAAGCACACGTTGATCTGTGGGCAATCAGGGGTTACTGGAACACAAAATTTTCAGGTAGTCCTACTTCTTAGGCTGGAATCTTGCTGGCTGCCTAGTGTTTCTGTCAGACCAGAGAATTTCTCTGGTTCCATGGTAGTTGGGCTTTTATAGATGCTTTGCTGCTAGTCTGCTGTATGTTACGCTTGCATCAAATAACTACAACTGCAGATCATAGCTGTGCTTTGTAAAATATAGAGAAATGATATAATATAATACCTTTTTATTGGCAATACAATGCTAGCTATTAAAATTCAGTCATACATCATCCCAGGTGGTTGACTACCTTGCCAGTTTTGTTGCTTTCCAATTTGAGCATCCTGAATGCTGTGCTGAGGTGATAAACAGCCCATTGTAGGTCTGTGCTGATTCAGGTATTAAAGACAACTTTTTTTGCTGTATTTCCTTATGGAAACTAAAACATATTGAGTAAGTGGTCCCAGAAGTCCTTTGAAGAGACTGCTCCAGGAGCCTTGGGCAGTGCATTCTCAGAAGATGGTGATGCATTTTCTAAAGACTAGTGTTACTTTCCCAAGCTCTGACCACAGACAGACTTTCACCAGATGACATGTCAAGATGACAGATTATAATTGGTCACACAACTGTTCAAAACACAAATGAGTGGTCTCCTATCCATGGCTCCCAGAGTAGGTCTCTCTTAGTGCTGTTCCAGTAGGTTTGTAGTCTGTGCCGCATAGGTAACCCAGGGCTTCCTGCTGGCAAGGGAAGACTTCTTCACCCACAACCCCTGGGCAGCAGATTTTTGGCACATGAAGCAACTACTCTGGAGTCAGCTAGGCTGTGCACAGTGTTTCACTGACATGTTCCTTAGAAAATGCACTGCAGCTAGATAAGGCAGTGGCGAGCTGTCTTGTGGTTTACAAGGTGGTGAGCTGCTTGCTGGAATTTGGAGTCCCAGCTTGCTTGTTTGCCTGCCTTATGCTTTTTTCCTGGGCTTGTGCAAGGTGAGCTAAGGGTTCTGGGATGTGCTGGTCCCTGGTGCCAGCTCCTGTTAGCTGAACCAGAGCCGTTGTTTTACCTCCAAGGAGGCTGTGATTGACAACATCAGGGCCTTTTGCAGGCTGTGATTGAGCTGGTGTTTTCTTCAGCATGTGTTCCTCAGCTGAAGATACTGGGCAGACCTCAAGGTTTTTTGTATAGGCATGGATGAAATTGGAGCAACGTAATGAGTGAACAGCAACTCCTGTCACACAGAGGAGGTGGAGGGGGGCCGGACGGGATTAAAGATTGTGTTTGGACTGATTGTTCTGGTTTCTTCCTCACTAGGACAAAGAAGTGAACCTGGAACAGGTCCATAGACGCATGAACAGTTTAATTGATGAAGACATAGCCCACAAGCAAATCTCTCCAGCATCCATTGAAATCTCAGCCTTGGAGATTGGTGGCATGCAGCCAGCTCAGACCCTGGAGCCAGTACGTGAATACCAGAACACGCAACTTTCTGTCACCACCTTTTTACCAGAACAGACAACTCATGGTGCTAGCAGGACACTCACAGCTGCCTCTGGCAGCAACCTGCCGCTGCCCCTGAGCAGCTCAGCCACCATGCCCTCCATACAGTGTAAACACAGATCACCAAATGGAGGACTATTTCGTCAGAGCCCCGTGAAAACCCCGATCCCAATGTCATTTCAGTCTGTGCCGGGGGGAGTCATTCCAGAAGCAATGGAGCCCTCGCATGGAACATCCATATGATGAAAACAAACAGTAAAACAACCAGCAGAGCTTTTTAATACAAAATTTAAAAGAAACAAAAAAAAAACCCTACAAAACAAACTTGTACGTTTTTCTTGTATATACCTGTAAACAATGAAAGAATGAAGTGGGGTAAAAGTGTATTTTGAATATTCCCAATTTTCGAAGTCAGTAAAAAACAAATCAAAAAAACAAACAAAAATGTATGAATGACTTTGTAAATTTTGTTCTATATGAATAAAAAGGCAAACTACTTGTGATCATTCTCAAGTGCCAAAGAAGACCAGTTACTGGGACTGAGGGCCGTATTTTTTTTCCTGTGGATTTCAACGCTTACTCCCTTACTGTTCTTTTTTTTTTTTTTTCTTAAAGAGCAAAAAATTTATCTGTTTCTTGCTAGAAAAATTCACCATGCACAGATCTTTCCTTTCCCCAGAATCCTATTTTATAGTCAAGATCGAAGTTCACTGGGAGAATTTAACAGCTGGTATTAGCATAGCAGTAACAAATGTTTTAAATGCGAATTATAACTAAAATCCAACAAACAATAAACAGAAAAAAGAGAACTTTTTCCTTATAACAAGAATTTAAACTTCCACACAGTTTCTAAGTTTAAGCACAGGATTATTGAATTGTGTTTTTACACGTCTGCTGAGCTGTGTAGCTCTTTTTATTTAACCTTCTGTGTTTTGTTATATATATAATAGATATTATATATCTTTTATATATATGACGTATATATTATAAATGCTTTGATAAACAATAGGTTTTAGGTTAAGGGGAAAGCTTTTAAGAAAAACTGACCATCTGTTTCTGGTGTCTTGTGTACACAACTGAAAATGGGGAGGAACCAATGGCTGAAAGGAGTGAATCAAGGAAGAGCTTTGTAGGAGTAGGACGATAATGGCATTGCAGTAACTGTGCCTTCTGGTGCCGTCTCTTTCTTCCAGTTTTCACATTCCTGAATGACAAGGCTAAGCTCATGACTGTAAGCACAGCTCTGCTTTTTTTTCCATTGATTTTGAAGAGAAAAATTTTAATGGCCGTGTCTATAATCTTGGTAGAAATGGCTGTAAAATGCCTTTTTTTTGTCTGTGAAACACAATCAGAGGACAAAGATAGAGCAACACATATAGCGAATTTAATGTCTCGTTCTGCAAATATTAGCAGTGAAATTTCGTATGACAAAAAAATCAAAACAAAAGCAAACCACATTGTTTCCTTCCCAAATAGTAGTTCAAATGCCCAAGATAACTGATCCCTGCCTCCCACACACACTGTTGCTAATGGACCATCACTGTCTTTCAAAATTGGGATAATTTAGTGTTTTTTCAAATGTATCCTTATAGCTAGTTGTCATTTCCCTTTGTAGCTGGATTTCTTCACTTTATTAGAACACTGCTATTTGGAAAAGGCTGTAGATCTTGGTGCAGCAAAATCACTGTCTGTATTAAGGTGAAAAATTATGTTTGAACAGAGATGAAAATGCATTCACGTCCCAAGAAAGTCAGCAGGCAATCTGGGTGAGCTTTTTGGATAAATAAACATTCCATTGACTGCTCCTAATTTGATTTGCATAATTATGCAACAGGTATATTTATGGGATGACAAAAAGTCCCCCAGTTTTTACATTTCTAGTTTAAGCAGTAGGGAAGAAGAGTCAAACTGTAATACAAAAACAGCCTAATGGAAGAACCTGCTCAGCATACTACTTTTTAAATGAGGAATATTGATGGTGAGCTTACAGAAGGAGTGCTCTTGCAGGGATTAATTTGTCTCTGTTGTCAAGCTGGTTCCTCATGAAGACAGCGTGATTTTGCAGCTTGGCACAAATTGCACTATTTGCTTCAAACTAATTAAAGATGAATAATGTTCTAGTCAGCTGACTAGATTTATCCTATTTAGAGACTTGGCCCACACAAACTTGGGATTTTTTTTACTTTCATCATACTTTTTCTTATCATTATCTTAACAAACCTATGGCCACTGGAAAAAGCAGACATTTCTTCCCCTGATTTTTTCCCACCTTCTATGAATCCACTAATTAATCATGGCAGAAATAGCTGCGCAAAAAGACCGTGCAAACCTAGATATCTGTAAAGACGCGTAGGAGAAAGCATGCAACTATTTGCATTGGAAAAATCCCTCATTTTTGTTACCAATTTAAGACTTTAGCAGCTGAAGAGGAACATGCTCCAGAAGAGTTACAAGGAGATGCTTGCGTAGCTACAAGGGTGCAATCTGCAAGCTAGGGCTTGGCTGGAATGGATCTCCCTCCTTGGCAGTACCAGAGAGAGGAGGCCATCACCTCTTGTCCTGAGCATTCTCCAGAGCACAGGTGGGTGAGCGGCTCACTCAGCCACCTTGGCAGCATGGGGAATCACCCAGCTGTGTCCTGCCTTCTGGATGGTGAAGAGCCATGGTGAGCTACTGGTGCATGGCAGCATAGCCACTGCTACTGGTTCTGCACCAATGTTGTAACAGACAAGTTTGTCAGAGGCTGTCTGAGCTGCTCCCTTGCTGTTTTTCCAGAAAGCCTGCTATTTATTTGCTGCAGCAAAGCTCAGAGCAGGGAATTGAAGCCCTCCTTTACTGAGGCATCATTGCTTTCACAAAACATATTAGATCTTTTTCATATTATAGTCTAAACCACTGTACTGAATAATTTATACTGAACTGCATTTGTGGAATAAAATGTGAATACAGTATATTTGGGGGATTAACTTTAACATTCTCTGTATTCACTGGCTTAGACTTGCCACATGCTGTAAAGTTTAGAAGTAGGGTTTAACTTATAAGCAATGTTGGCTCTCACTGATTCTTGTGCATAGAATATGACTCGCTTGTTTGAATGCTGTGCAGGATTACATCTAAAATGATCAGGTTCTTGAAGAATCAAACCACACACTCCTCTTTTGGAAAAGTATCTAAGCATGCGTGTAAGCCCTATACAAAGCAGCTGCTCTATGCGCAGGTTGAAGTACTTTGCAGATTAATGATGGAGTTAAATTGCACATCTCAGATTAAATATATGGCTAATTTTAAGCAGGTGAGTGAGCTTGCCAAACTCCCTGGGACTAGTCAGTTGCTTAAAGTTAACTTGTCTGAAGCGCTTTGCTGCACCAGGGTCTATACTGTAAAAGCAGGAATCCACAATGGATCTGTCACTGTCTAGTAATTATTTGTTTATACAAAAGTTAGCAAGTTATAGCTTGAGCCTGTCAAATATGACAGGAACTTGATAAATCTTTCATGTGATGGTGGTTTTGTTTTAGATTATTAAAGCAAATCACCAGGTTCTCCTTGAACATAAACAATGTTTCTTTCCCCATAACTTTCAGTTTTCAAAGTAAATGCAGAATGTATGATTTCCATATTCTGTCTCCTGTTTTATATTTATATCTTCATTTTGACAGATCAAAGCATTCATTTTCTGTATAGTATGTATTCACCACACAGTCATGCATATATATATATATATACATCCACAGTAACTCACAGAAGTGAGAAATAAAATTTCAATGTGATGTAAATGAGCATAAGCTCAAAGCTGTTACAGAGCTGTGCTTATTTACACTACCTGCAGATTTGACCCTTCACTTCTAGTATCTGGCAAGTTGAAGCAGACAAACTGCAGAAATTCCTGAAAAATTTGAAGACCAAACTGTGCCCTTGATTTTCTAGTGGAACTTCCCCTGACTGTGCTTAAAAAAGGGAATAATGTATGATCCCAAATATTCCAGCTCCACCAGGATGTTTATATTGGTTGTATATGAAATGGAAATTGAGTGCCTATATCTTCCTTTTATTGTGCTCTTTTGCTGATGAACTTGCGCAAAAGTGACATCTGTGGCACAGCACTTGTAGTACATCTTGTTCTAATGATCCATTTAGTTTAGAAATTACTTTATTTTCATACAAAATTGTGACTCCATTTTTTCTATTTGCTTGCAATCCATGAGCAATCTGCTTGCAATCTGAAGAATGCATTGCTCTTACTTCTTAGTATGTTATGTTTTTGTATTGCAATGGAAAAAAGAGTAATTGTGCTTTTTAATTTCCAAGTTGAAACTGGATAGAACATTTTTATGCTGAGTTACAACTACACATGTGCAATATTTGTCTTGCAAAGTGAAATTCCCAATATCTGCCTTGCTTTGATAACCATTGCTGCACTGTAGATGAAGTCTCAGCAAAACAACTCACTTTCTCTTAGTCTGCTGATAGAATAAAACACTTAAACCTGGGTTCTCACCTGTGTAAATCAGCGTCTCTCCAGTGAAAGGGTCAAGCATACTGAGTTTCAGTAGGTGAAGATTTGGCTTTTACTATTGGGCTTGAGAGCACTGCTTCCCATAAACTTGTATTCAATGATAGCTCTGAAAAGGAAGATGTTTTGAGAGTCTTAAAAATGAACATGAAAGAGGAACATTTATTACTATTTTGAGCACTTAACATGGATTTGAGTTTAAACTGTATGCTGAAATAGCCTAGAGAACAAATTTCTTCGTAAAATCTGTTCAAATTTAGATATACCTCTCCTCTAAGAAAGGTTAAAAGCTCTTGGCTTGGTGGCATGGGGCATTTCCTTTCAGAGGAAATTATGTAACTGGAGCAGCACAGCAACCACAGTGCTCAGACCTTTTAATTTTATTTTATTTTGCTTTACTGACTTGACCTTATATTGTGAGCAGCTAAAGAATGATATAGATCTAAACATATTTTGGGGTCCCTGTTGGAAATTTCCCAAAGAAGCCTTTGGTGACCCTGGGAAAGGCAAGGAGAAAGTTAGAAGAAAATTCTGAAGAGAAGAAAAATTAAAGGTAAAAATGAACATGTGGTGAAGCGGGGGGAGAAAAGGGTGGTCACCATTCACATCTAGCAAAGCTGTGTTACTTGATGAGAAGCCTAGAGTCCATCATACAAGCAGTTGCTTGAGTTAATTATTATTTTTCTTAATTTTAGGAAACAAATAAAACCAGCATTTGTTCTACCAGAAACAGCTGTTATATTATTTAAGAGTTGAAAGTACTTGTTTAGTGATACCAGTTTTTTTGGCTTGATTCTCAGTCAGCTGGGGAAAATCAGCTTTAATCAGTGCTTTGCACCTAAACCAGCTGTGGGCCACTTGCTGGATGATACTCCCAATGGCTGTTTAGGTCTGCAGCTGGGAAAAATCAGCCTCACTCAGCTATCCATAAACCTCTAACCTTTCTGGTTTTTGGGTAAGAGTTAAGGCTTATCAGTATCAGCTGTGTGTTTTTGGATAAGGAAGCCGCTTTGTAAGTGTTCACATTGGAGGGAAGCAGTACAGAAACTTGGCTTCTCCAATCTTGCAAAGGTAACTAATAACAGACGTAAGTAATGTGTGAGACTTCAAGCTCTTACTGAGTTTTGTTTTCTCTTAAGTTGACTGTCGGACTCATTAGAGGGCTAAGTTATTTTTTTTAACTGCACACTTACAGGGTATTACTCTAAATTACTTTTTGCTTTTTCACCTTTTAAATTGGTATCAGCTTGCTTAAAAATCAATTACTGTTGGTAGTAACTTCATATTATGTTGTAATGGAGCATCATCATAAGAAAGCTGTTTTGTCTTTTTTATCTTTTCTTGTAAGTCTTGTTGGAAGATGTCTCATCTCTCTGTAACTGTTGAGTTGTTGCAGATAAAAGCTCTGTAGTTTTGAGAGTGTAAGGTTTCTCTCTGTTTTGGTCTCTACATAACATAAGCAGGGGAAAATAAGTCCTCACAGTCATAGATAAACACAGACACACAACGTATCAGGGTAGGGAAAAAACTTGAACAAAAAAGAAAAAAATGCTTGTGTATCCTGCCCAAGCTTCGGCTGCTTGGATGACTGGCTGGGACAGAAAATGATTTCTGAATAGTATGTTACATGTGACTGACTGTACTGTAGAAATCATCTGAAATGTTTCCAGGTGGGAAACCACAAATCACAGCTCAGCGTGCCCCCAAGTTGTTTTCAAGATAGAGTGGTGGGGGATTTTTTATTGTTAATTGTTCTGTTATAATGTCATAACTGAAGCTGTCTGTGAAGGGATATGGAAGGACAGGTTTTAAAACAGCTTCAGTTAATTAGCAGACTGCTTTTAGACTCTCATTCTAAAAAGTCACTCACTCATTAAAGGCAATATCTTTGAAATTTTCTATATTTCAGTATTTTTCTTAATTTCTTTCCCTTTTGTAAAATGTATGTATTTGCTTTCTGATGGAGTTATTTTTGAAGTGGTTAAGTATAGCACAAAGGAGCCCAGCACCTCAGGTGAGAATTGCAGCTTAAAGAACAAAGGAGCATACAACTATGACAATGAACTGTGAAGAAGAGAGATCCCAGATTTATGTATTTTTTTCTATATATCAGCAGAAAAAACTTGAATTCTGTTTAATGTGCTTCTTATGTTTTATATTGGATCGATCCCATCAAATTAAATACTTGCCAGAAGCAAAATATTCCAGCCCACCAAAGTGCTGAAATGCATATTTGCAAATAAATCTAAGCAGACACTGGAAATGTTCCCCTGTCTTATATAGAAATCATCATTTTAATCTGCTGAAGTGGGTACACTGATCAGTTAAATATCTAAAGCATTTGGTAGCGCTCTCCTGTATCCAGGCTCATCATGCCCAGGACTTATGATGTAGTGTAGCATCCCACAGCTGTCAGCAGCCGCACTAGCAGCACAGGGAAATGGTGATGAGGTTAGGTTTGGGAACTACTTCTTCATCCTGAGACAGAGTTCTCACCTATAAATAAACCTGGGATGACAGTAGGTGCAAATCTTTTATCTGCAGTGGTAGACCCTTTTGTATCTTGGTATATTAGTAAGGAACTCGGAGGGACTGAGCTCAGCCCTGGTTGTTGCCCATTGCCTCTATCAGAAAGGACAGGCATGTCCTGCTCTGCAATGAAGGAGAGGGATGCGTCTATGTGTGCCATGTTGTAGGTTTTGCCAACCCATCAGGGTGCTGCTTTCCAGTATTGGCTATGTTGCTGCTGCTGGGTGGATAACATGTGATAGGAGAAACTCTCCTGAGAAGTGTTGGGTGTAGGCAGGTATAGCATTTACAATGTGTTGAAAATGAGTAGTTCCCATATTTCAGCTGCCATTTAAGAGCTGGCCAGGAAAGTCTCACCTTGAATTATGGTGAGAACTGATTTTTGTGAGGTTGCTTTAGTCATGAAAGCTTTCAAGTTTCCAGTATAGCAACCGCTAACATAGCGGTAGAGCCCATGGCTCAGCACACACCCTGCAGGGACCTTGAGACGATGGCAAAGTGAGTGTGGAGTGAGGCATTTGGCAGTGTTTACTGCAAGCTTCATGGAGAACTAGTGCTTGGTGCGGTGGTGGTGGAGCACAGGAGAGCCCCAGAGCAGCAGTGGGAGGAGTAGCTGCTGGGGGAGGGCTATGTGGGGCAACCCCAGAGAGCAGGGGTAGTATCTGGGGGGGCGAAGGTCTCGGAAGAGGAGTGTTGATGGTGTAGGCAAGATGTTGGGGTGGGAATTACGCCTCAGCAAGGAATGGTGAGGCTTGGAAGTAAAATGGGGAAAATGCTGTATCAGAGTGTGGATACCCACTCTGTGGATACCCGTGGACATGAAGGTTTCTGGATGCCACTGTCACGATTTACAGAGATGTTTCCTAAAATCCAAGTTATGCTAAATGGGGAAACTTGGGTCAGGCTGGTCCTGGCACATGGAGAGAAAAAATAATGATTGTATCAGGCTGTGTAGGTAGGACTGTGCATTGCTGTTTTAAGTCCATGCTGTTTGATTTCACCTCCTGTTCTATGTAGATCAGCTTTCTCATCTGTTCTGGGCTATGATTAGTTGTGCAATGTTTACCTGACTCTTTGACAGAGAAATGTGCTTTTGTAACACAGGAACAGTTTCCTCTTGCACATTTGCATTCCTGGCTTTGTCTTGTCATTCATGTCAAAATGTCAAGCAGAGAAACATATGCTTTCAAATGGAGTTTTTGCAAACCATTTGGATCAATAAGGACTGTCTGTCTGTGTATTTGTAACATCTGCCATGGAGGAATATAAAGCTCTATCAATTCGATGTCTTAGTAAACCATATTTTACTCCAGACTGTAGCTTGTTTACATTCAGTGACAGGAAAAAATGGGTGCTCTGGGTGCTGCAGAGGTCTGTTGTAAAGCAAGTCCTGCTTTTTGGAAAGTAGATGTCTCATCTTTTGCGTGCAGCAAATACATGCCATCCTGTCAGGCCAGGGTATTAATCCATAGACCTGTCACTCTGACAGCTCAGTGCAGCTGCTGATCATCCCTGGTCTGCTCCAAAGGCCGGTACAGGCAATAATTTCCAATTATTCTGAGACAGCATCTGAAAAACTGCCAGGGTGTCAGGAGGAGAAACCACCTGCCTGTGCAAGAGGGGGTTTGGGGTGGGGTGGGGGAAGTGTCTGGCCACAGTCCCTGGGTGCAACAAAGGTGAAGGGTCCCCTATGCTTTGCCTGGTGGGAGCTGGAGGATGAGGTACTCCTCTAAGGGCTGAAATATCACAGCCAGAAAATGGTGGTGTAAGGCAGTGATAGGAGCGAGACCTCAAAAATATGGGGAGATGGTACTGGAGTGTGGGGCAGGTTAACAGCTTGTGTGGCCCCAGAAAAAAGCTCCTGAAGTGATGTAGTTATGTTACTACGAGAAACAAAGAGGTTGCATCAAGGAAGTGCCCATCTGGATATTAAGCAGCTGGGCAAGTCCCAGACCTTTAGTTATAACACCTGATTAGTTCCACAGTATTAAGTACTATGAAAAGTGTATTAAACCTTTTATTAATAAAACTCAAATAGCAGATAGTGAAAGCACACAAAATGTAAAGTGTTAAATTAGACCAACAGTTTAATTATTCTTTATCACTCAATCCCTTTACCTATGTGGCTTGTTAAAGGGAAACTCTCCTCTGCCATTTGTGGAAGAATTGCAGAAGACTGCAGCAGTCCTCGAGCAGGGAGGAAGAGGAATTGGGGAAAGCTGTTGTGCAGGGGTGGAGGCAGCCTCTGTTTGCAAGAGGCAGGCTTGAGTGTCAGCAAGACTAACACATGAGCAGAGAGCGGGCATGGCTATGACGGAGGAGTTGAACTTTGTCAGCAGTGCACTGACCTGACTTTCCAATTCAGTGTGGGTGGAGGGAGGTGAAAGGCGTCGTGCCAACAGCCAGAAATTACCCCACTCTTGTGAGATCTTGGGTTTTAGTTTTACCTAATGGTGGGGAATGGAAAGTAGTTCTGCTGCCACACTTAGGCTGTGTTGGCAGCACATGTCAGGGTACGCTGATGCCTTGAGCATCGCTGCTACAGGTCGGCAGGAAGAGGCTCAAACAGTATCCGCTTGAGGGCTGGGAGTGGGTTTACTCTTGCGGTTGTGACTGTCTTTCTGGCCTGACCTTAAACTGTTAGAAAGAAGCGTTAAGAAGAGAAGATAGTTTGGTTTGGGTTTTTTTTGTTTGTTTTTTTTTTTTTTTTTTAAATTCAGTAAAGCCTAAGGGAAATTTCTAGCTTTTTCCTCACTAATAACTACTTATTTTCTCAAAGACAAAAGCTTCTATATATGCGGGATTTGATAAGCAGATAAGGTAACAGTGTATTAAGGAAAAAAAAAAAATCGAAGTCCTGCTCTGAAGTTTCTGATGCTTCTGGAGGTTTTTTTGCATTGGAATATATTGTTCAAAGTTTTCTTGAGTTGAATTTTGATCAAAGCTTACATTGGAACTGAGGGTCTGTAATTCATGTAGTTGGGAAATGCATAGGATTTTGTGTTTAAATTGGCTGGTCAGTATTGCACAAGTACCATCAAAAGTCAAAATGACTACTGAGCTGCAAATTAAAAGTGTTCATAGTTATTAAAGAAACATTAAAATTCCATTTTTCTTTTGGTTTTAAAAGAAATAATTGGGAATAATTAGCATTAAATTACTCACCTGGCTTTAGTTATGATGGGCTTATTAAGTCATTACTGAGAGATTGAATGGTGGCACATGTTGATTATGTTTAGATGTCACTTGTCGTCTTTTTTTTTTTTCTGAGCACCAGAAAGAAATAGCTGAAGTTTTCTAACAGCTCAAAAAAAAAAAAAAAAAAAAAAAAAAGGTAAAAATTGATGCTATGATTGAGGCTGAGGAATTTAAAGTCTCCAAACTATTAAATTTCAGTGGGACTTATAACTCCATAGAACCCCTTTGATAGTCACTGATCAAAGCAGAAATCAGCTCACCATTATTTTGTGCATGTCATGGCAGGTGCATGGATTGAGATTTCAAAGCTGTTTCACTATTTTGAGTGATTAATTCAGACCCATACCCTAATATTTGTGAAAGATGTTTTTTTACTTTGATCAATTTTGAAACTTTCATTATTTTGAATATGTTTCCATCTTAATTGAAAAACTTCAGATGACGAGTTTTGTGTTCTTCTGCAGAGAGAGGAGAATACCCAAAAGAGGACTTCAAATCGCAGTTACTAACCAAGACACCCAAAGCACCTGCCACTTTGTTCTGTCTCTAGGCAGAGCCTCATACTGTGGGGTCTTTGATCATCTACTGGGATCCTCTCTGTTGTGGTCCTACAGATAATAGAGAAAGAGAGGTGTATTTGTAATTCTGATAATGTAAAAGGTTTCAGATTCCTCAGATCTTCAAAACAGTTAATGTTTACTTACACTGGCCTTCTATTAGATATTCTGTATAACCCACCTTTGTGTGGGGGTCATATAGACTAAGTCCCGTGAAAAGATCCAACTGTTCAAAGATAAAAATACAGAAGTCTTTCAGTACTGTAAACAGGTGTTACTTCACTCCTGAAGTTGTATAGAGAAAGTACATCTCAAGGACTATTAATGCAGAGACCATTAAATAAACTGCAAGTAAACGTTGCTTATATTCTATCAATGCTAATGTTGTTTGTATTTTTCAGTCGTCTTTGATTGATATAGTTTAATAATTCATGTGGCATCTGCTATCGCATATATTTTTTTTAAAAGATATTGTATTTCTTAACATGTAAACACAAAGGCAATGTTACCTCTTGCAATGGGAGTAGGAAGGAATATTTATTTTTATCTGTATTTGCTGTCTTGCAGCTTTCACATTCAAAGCACAATAATTTTAAAAGTACTCAAAAAAAGAATTCTATGTAAGTGAATCAATCTGGTCAAAAAACTGAAATCATTTTTGAGGAATTTGGAACAAAATAGGGTCCTTCTGTCTGTCTGAAAACCTTGAAATTAAAATGTTTTGTTACTCTCTTTAGCTAGATTTTTATTTTTGCTGTGAAGTGTGTTTGAAATGCCTTTTTTTTGTTCTCGAAGGGGAAGAGATAAAATTTGCAATGCTCCTCTGGTTTTCCTTTTCATGTTTACCTTTAAGGTTTCTGTGATACCTGTGGCATATATAGGTTTGGGGCATGGGGGTGGTGTTTGTATGGGTTGGGTTTTTTTGTTTGTTTGTGGGTTGTGTAGTTTTGTTGTTGTTGAGATGAAGAATAATGTCACAAAGAAAATGGTCCCAAGGTCTCCACCTTAACACCAGGGAATTGTTTGCTGTCTAGCAGAATCTTGTATCTCTAGCTGTCATCTCCATAGCTAAATCATAATCTGTTTTTTCTAACTCAAACTTCCCGGAGAAGCAAAGATTTTGATCTGTTGCTGTGGCTGGTGTAAATAAGGATAATTTTCTATGAAATGTGATCTATTACATAGTGCCTAATTATGTCGCCTGAGACTTGACCCTTCTTCACTGTGACAGGCACAGTTAGAAATTTTCGCAGATTTCCAAACCAGAATTAAAAAAAACCCCACCACACCATCTGGTTATAACTGAAGAAAACAAAAGCAGTGGGAAAGAGAAGCATTCAACTCATCCCAATGCGATGTTGTACCCTATTCCTACAGGTCCTCCTTACCAAGGTTGCAGGTGGATGATGACTTATTTGTAAGCAAGATTTGCTGGAGGTCTGTCTTATTGCCCCAGGCAGATGAGATTTTTAACTAGTCTTTTTCTTTTGTCCTTCAACTGTTGTGTGCTTCAACAGGCCCAACTGCAGATATCCAGGAGAGCTTATCAATGCTTTCTAATTGTTCCTTGCTCCTTGTTTTAGGACTTGCCTGCATGAAAACCCTTTTCCTTCCTGAAGGAGTGGTCCACTCTGCATTTGACATGGCTCACATAAATGTTATTTCCTCCACTGGACTCACCTATTTTTTTCATGGGAGTAGCTGTCTTCTTGGTGGCTGATGTATGCTCATGCAGCTGAGGGAGAAGAAAATAGGAGAGAAAAAATCAGCAGATAATGAAAAGTAAATTATTTTAAAATCTAAATTCTTATATCTGGAGTTAATTCTGTTTAGCTAGTAAAGATTTGAAACTTTGTCCCTTAAATACAATATATTAACAGTTTTATGTTAAAATATTCACCAGTGTGAGCAAGAATATTTCTCAACTTGACCTATATTTATCCTTGAGGTTGGTTTTGTTACCTGCTTTACTGGCTGCTTTTCTGTATTTCCCTCTCTGAGGCACCTCTTGCTGGAGCCTCTCTGGCAGCAGAGCACAGACTTGCCCCCATGTGTTGCATGAGGTCAGTGCTGGATGAAGTGGTAAGCTAAGTAAGTTGTCAGGCTTCAAGACACAGCAATTGCTGCTTTTTTTTCTTTTTTTTTTTTTTACACTCTTAGTAAGCTATCTTCTCAGCCGTCACACAGTACCCTTTATTTTGAACGCTACCTCTGGCAAACTGAGTCCAGGGCTGGAAACTTGGGGGTGCTTGAGCAGAGGCTTGGCCCTAGCTGAAACTCTGCAGGACTGATTCCTGACTGGGTGCCTGCCACCCACTGCCCCAGACAAGCACTTGCCTCCCCACTCCTGGAGAAGTATTTGTGGTCTGATTTCTACCAAGCTTCCTTGTTTCCTGTTTCTTACAGCCTCTCTCTTTAGACACTATGAACCTGTCTTTATTCCTGCAGGAGCAGATTAGAATTGTCTTGGGGCATCCAAAATTGATCCCATCTGTGAACGCTTCAGTAATTGGCCAGTTACAGAGGATGGGCAATTGGTTCCTGTCAACTTTTGAGGTGAGAAGGATGGTTTGAATCTTCATCTGCCATCTGTAATCTTAACTCCTCTAATCTTGATGCATAATTTCTTCTGCTTTATAGATTTTATTGTAGGCAATTGTAAGATGTGAATAAAGTCACAGGTCAGGTACAGGTCTCTGTGTTAGCAAGTACATGTGCAGGGTAACTCAGTCTTGTTTGCACATGTGGATTTGTTTTATACTGGGTAGCTCAGTTTGCATCTGTGAAATATCTAAGTTTTAGTTGTGTGACCTTTTTAGTTGTTTGGCTTTTACGTGTAAATTAGTTCTATGTCAGCCAAGTAGTACCTTAATTAGAAAACAAAATCTGCAGCCTGGTACCTAATGTTTCTATTAGCTTGTTTGAATAGTCTGCAGGTTTGGAGTTGGGCCAGATTGTTTATTCAGAGTGTATTTTTAATTGGATTATTGGTACGTAATAATTAATCTATCATTGATCCATTATTAAAACAGAGATGTGTTTGAAAGTGTTCTGACAAATCCCAGTGGTGTTTAATTGAAATATTTACTCCTATACAGAGTATAGGCCTTTCTTCTTTCAATGCTAAAAAATAAAAACCAAATGTTTTGATGGCACATTTAATATATACCTCCTTTTGTCAAAGATAGATTCATCTTTTGCTCATATTTCAGATGCATCTTTGAGCTTTTTTTGTATATAAAGTTGTTTTGCTCTAAAGCTTCAGAATGGATGTCCTCATTTTTGGAGTAGGAAACTGAAATAAGGACTCTTTGGTCAGAGCTAGGAAATGTTTCTTTCTTGTGTTTTTTTTTTTTTTCTTAGGGTGCACTTCCTTTGACAACTGACCAATTGTTTTTTATTTTTAAGTCAGGTGAAAAGAGATAAGTTGCTAAAAAGAAATCCATTCTTAATCTGAGAGAAGATAGCTTGCTATCTCTTAACAGAATTGCACTAAGAAGCACTTTTGAGGAACAGCTTCAAATGACTTTTTGAAAACGCACCTTTATGTGAACTGGATCATCCTTTGTGACCCTTTCAAAAGGAGAATAGATTTAAGAAGCATGTTTTTTTCTTTCTGAAAAGGCACAGTGGTTAGTGTGGCTTTTTTTGTCTGCCCCTCCCACCCACCACCACCCCTACATGCACTTGTTCCTGTGTAAACCCTGCTGCATGGGCTGTACGTGGTAATTTGAGAGGAGAGAACTAGAAAAAGTGCAAGACCTGAGCATTGCCCTGATCAACTATGGCTCCCGTAGCAGCTTGCAGCAGGCTGCTGCCTCAGAGACCATTTGGGTGCCTGCAGATCTGCAGAGCCAGAGCATGTGGAGGGGCTGAGCTGCTGGCTCTGCTCCTGCCACAGCAGAGCCCAGTCCCATGGAAGCTGCACTGACCTGTGTTCCCCTCTGTTGTGATGCTACGCGCTCCTGGGGCTGCCCGTCTCTGGTCAGCTCAGTGGTGCATAATTTGTGAGCCTGAAGTCTATGCAGAAAGCTGCTGGTGAAGGATAAATGAATAACAAACAAAAATATTGGATGGGATTGTCCTTACTCAATCTAGCTGTACATCACTGTGAGTCCATTGCTGTACTCTCAGCCTTTTCCTGGCTGTAGACATCTCCTACACCATAAAGCTTCTGCCTGTGCTCAGTTACCATCCTTTGAACCAACTGTGTTAGTGGATCCTTTGGAGGTTTCTGGTCTGGAGGACTTGCTATCTCAGACCTGAGTAGTCTCTCTGTGAGAGGTAGCTTCTTTCTCAAATCCCTTTTCTCTTTGTTCTTATCTGGAAGGATGTAATCATGCCATGTCACTCAGAGCTGCTCTGTATTTTAGAGAGAGTAATGACATTTCACCACACTTCACTTCATTGAGTGATGTGCTAAATATTTTCTTTTTTCAGTAAAGTTCATGATAAAGCTAAAACTATTTTAAACAGGCATTGGTTTCCAGTAACTGTTACTTGCCCAGCCAGAATCAGATGGACTTGTGGTGGTGGTGTCTGTTTTTTGCAAGCACCTGTATAAATATGTTAGCCTAGTTAAAGACCTTACAGCAAGCTTTGGTAGTTCTTCTCCCAAAGAGATAAGATGAATGCGTGCTAAGGACTAGAGCCTGAGGGAACAACAGCATTTCATGCTGTCCCCAGTGCAGCATTTAAACCCCAAACCAAAATCTGAAAGTTTGGGTTGTGCAACTTTGAGCTCAAGATCAGCCTATGTAATTAAGGAGAAAATGGACTTGTTTTGTGTGACTTCAATGACTATGATGTTGATGTTTAGCTGTATGCTTTTAAAAAGAAAAAGAGGGTAAAAAACCAAACAAATGAAAAACATGCTGTTTTACTGCTAGATGGAGGTCCCCCTCAGGAGTGTGCAAAGGTAATGATTCTTCTGTGTCCCTGTGAGTTTCCAGCTGGGCTGTGAACCACATCTCACTTTGCATTGCTGAGTCAAGAGTGACCAAAGATACCGAGGTGGAGTAAATGGCATGCAGCACTTCTGTCCCTCACTGGTCATCTTGTGGAAGGAATTTTTGTCAGGTGCTGTTGAAAATTTCAGAAGGCTAGAAGGTGTTTTTGTTGTCCTTTTAGGCTGCTTAGATTTGAAGCTTCTTCCCCTTCCTACATTGCATATCTTGCAATATTTTTAGCTATTGACAGCACTACATGTCTAGATCCTTTCAACATTTTCTGTGTTACTCTGAATCTTACATAATTTGTGGGTTTAGAGTAGCTGCTTTGTTTCCAGTTCCTAGGCAAAATGCTTTTATTTGTACAAGTGTCTAATCAGAGGAATGAAGCCTCTTTAATGACACCTCTTGCTGAAGACTCACTGCCCATGCTTGCAAAGCAGCATTTCTGATGGAATGAAGACACAACATTTTTAGTCAATTAGAAGTTCAGTCCAGAATACTGGAGCATCTCCCTTACAAGGAAAGGCTAGGAGACTTGGGCTTTTCTCTGGAGAAGAGAAGAATGAGAGGGGACCGTATCAATGCTTATAAATATCTAAAGAGTGGGTGTCAAGAGGATGGGGCCAGGCTCTTTTCAGTGGTTCCCAGTGGCAGGACAAGGAGCAATGGGCACAAACTGAAGCACAGGAAGTTCCTCCTCAACATGAGGAAAAACTTCTTTACTCTGAGAGTGACAGAGCACTGGAACAGGCTGCTCAGGGAGGCTGTGGAGTCTCCTTCTCTGGAGATACTCAAAACCTGTCTGGATGGGATCCTATATGACTTGCTTTAGGTGAACCTGCTTTAACAGGGGATTGGACTAGATGATCTCCAGAGGTCCCTTCCGACCCCTACCATTCTGTGATTCTGTAATACTAGAAATTATCCTCTGCAGTATTGCCTGTCTTGCTTACCAAACTCACCAGATTCTTCTATTTTGAGGCATGTCTAAAACACCTACCCTGTTGTAAAGGTTAATGATGGAGGAGTTGGACACCATCTCCTGCTCAGAATGAAAAAACAAAATGCCAACTCCATAGCTTGGGAGCGCCTGTAATCTCCCTGTCCTGGCCAGGATAGAGTCATTGCCCTGTCTGCAACTTGGTTTGATTCATACTTCCTTCAGCTAGAAATAGTTCATAGCTGTTGCCTTCTTTGTCCCAGTGCAGTTCTCTAAAAGCTGAAGCTGTCTGTACCTTGAGCCACCAATGGCTATAAACTACTCTGTTGCATCTCAAAGCAAGCTTTCTCTGTTTGAGGTGACAGGTCAATTGCTGTCGCTATGGTTCTTGCAATCACAATAATTATGTCTGTCACAATTAGAATATGGCAAAGATGACTCTCCTGGTCACTTAACAAGTCACCTTGGAAGTTGACTGTTAATGAAGAGAGAGACAGATACCTTTAAAAAAACAAAACAAAACAAAAAAACCCAAAACCCTCAGAAAACCCCAGGTGATCTGGCTGTGGAATCTGGGCTTTTGTAGGATTTGGAGCCATAATCAGAGTACTTCCATAGGGTGGGAACTGTAAGAAAATACAGCCATCCCTAGCATACAAGTAGCCAGAACAGTATTATGAGTTATCATGGTTCTTAAACATGGGAAAAAAAAGAAAAAAAAAAACCAAAAAACCACAAATTTCTGTGTAGAAGGAGGAAAAAACACTCTGGAGGATTGTACAAATGGAGGTTTTGGCTCTTATCTCAGAAAGTGAAAGAATGAAAACACCTGAGGCAGCTTTTGTTCGCATATGGCATGGATTCACTTATTGTTTTATCTGTAGTAGTGCCAATGGTCAGTTTGAATCCTAGGTCATTTAAGAGTAGGCAAAGCCTCAGCAGCAGCATCTCTAATTCAACTTGATATTTCTGGAAGGAACTATCTTTTTGCAATAAACTTGTTTCCTGGAGAATGGAGCAATTAATACCTAACACCCTGCTTATGTTTCCAGTTACTAGTATTCTTATTATAACATTGCATGAGCAGTTTAGGATAAAAAATCACACCAGGATAATGCAGAAGAACAGACGCAGTCAGTAGTGAGAATAAGGCCACCAGCATGTTTTGGAAATGTAGGGGTGAAAGACAGGATGGTTTTCTCTCCTGGAGAAAAAATTACCAACTCTCTGTCTTTATCAATCACTTATTTTCTCTGGAAGAAAAGAGACTCTCAACAATCTCTCTGGAAGCCCGTATTCCTGTTCTTCAGCCACGATTTACGGTCCTTGGTAGATTCCCAGCACTAGTGTGCTGTTTCTTAAATGAATCTTAAAGGGCTCATTTCCTTAGTTATATTCCTATTTTATTTAATTCCACTTCCTGGCGAGAGGACATTCTGTTTTATGTTTAACACTGCTGTCTGCATGGGAAGTGAGAGGTGGATAAAGCTGTTAAAAATCTATTGCAATTAAGCTTTGTGTGATAGTAATGAAGCTGTGACCATACCACCGTGATATCTAGAAAGTACGGTTCTCCAACATTGTTTTATTTGTTTTTGTTCTTTGAAGACTTCAAGCAAAGCATTTTTATTTAAAAAATATTTCTTTAAAATTTCTCTTAGCAAGTAATTATTTTTTTTTAATGATTTTGCTTGCTGTAGAATTCCTTCTGGTTCTAACTCCTTTGCCTGAAAAGCTTGAAATTACTTCAGTTTGTCTGAAATAAATCTTTCTGTGAATCTAAAGGTGAATGTAGTGTTTGCTTCAAGACAGACTATTTTTAACCTGTTATTGCCAGTAAGCAGGCTGGTTAAAGGGAAGTTAACCAATCTTTGAGGTTCATCATGCCCAGGTCCCTTAGATGCAGACTCCTCTGAATTCAGTGTGAGAGGAAGGGCAAGGGAAAGCAGAAGTCTTTCTTGCTATTTCTGAAATGCCCCATTATGATCTTGCAACTGTTCTGTCCCCCTTTCTCTAAGGTGATAGCTTAGCCCTCTCTGTGCAAATTAGGAGTATTACTGTTTCTCTGGTTCCTTAAGTGTGTCTCAGCTAGGCTACAAAACTAAGCTTAGTGCAATAAACCTGTTACGCTTTCATCTTTTTAGGCAGGTCAAAGAGTTGATATTAGACCATCACTATGCATTGCTGCTGTTATACGTAGAAGTGGTTGAAAACTAGAGGTAAAAAGATGAAATTGGTTGCATAGCAGTAGCAGTTGATATCAAAGAGTAAAAGGCAAAAGAACTGTCCTACTAGATTTTTGGGTTGAATTTTGGGCTTAATGAGTAAGTAGTGTCTTAAGTCACTTGACAGCCCTGTCTCTGGACAGTAACCTATTTTCTGGGGTAAGCTGGTGCATCTCCGGTGATGCAGTAATTTATATCCACCTATGCTGGATGTTAGTGTTTGCAATAGCAAATGGAGTTTTTGAGGCCTCCCCAGCATCCCCAAAACAGCTTATTTTCTTTCCGTATGCCTGCCTGGGGAAACATCAGGGCTACAGCTGGCAGGCTTGAGTAGATTTTATAAGCACACCTTCACTTATGTGTGACAGAAAATCAGCTGACACACAATCAATTTATTTCTCTGGTGCAAAGAAATAATAGGTTGCAACTGGTTACCATTTTCTAATGATCTCTTTGCATTGAAAGAGTCATCAGCTTTGTTCCGTGTAATTGCATTCTTTTAATGTGGCTATTTGTGGCAGATTATAGCCTGCAACTGCAAATGCATTTGAGTAGACAGCAGATGAAGTCCATTGGTCCTCCTTTTAGCCTTACACAGGCAGCTTCCTTGGTTTTAGTGCAGTGAGAGCTGGCTTACCACCGTGAGAGGAGACAAAAGCAACGTCTGAAGTGCACTTCAATTCCACAAAAAAATATCCAGTTTTCTTGGCCCGATTATTCTGTTTCTTGAGTTGTATGTTGATATAACTACAGAAACCTCAGTTTCCACTGTTGTGAAATACTTATTAGGAAACTGCAGAATTAGCAAGGAACTCGATGCAAAATATTCAAGCATCCTTTCATTATGCACTGTGTATTTTATACAACCGTTAGAATAAAACACACACCAAAAAAAAAAAGACAGAACTCCTGTGTTAGTATAGAGAGTTGGAGAAGGTCTTTGCTGTCTTCACTATAGGCTGTATCATTCTAAAGTCAATACTGATCCTATTTTCAGTGCATCAGGTAACTTATGAACCCAAAGAGCAGAAGCTGACATTTTTAACTTTTAGTTCTTATGTAGTCATGTAGACTAGTTAGCCATTTTTTTCCAGTTTATTATAAGATTTGAATGGTAATTAGGTCTTCATGCTAGCTTAATCTTCAGCTCAGTGACTGCCAGTTACTAACCAAAACACACTGATGCTGCTTTAGCAATTATGATCTCAAGGTCAAACAGAAATGAGAAGTCACTGCTCTTGTTTCAAGATGCCCAGTCCTGAGACAAGCAGGAGTCATTTCCAAATGCTGATCTTGCTTCACTGAAAAAGAGCCATACCCTTCAAACTTTCACAAAATCTTAATGACAATCCATCTCTTCTGCTCTACCTCTCCAGTACTTGCTTAACTTGTATTTTCATTTTGAATTCTTTTAATATACTAATAACTTTCACCTGTGTATCAGAAAACATGCTAGGTGGATCCCTCTGGATGGAAAACATGGGCCTGTCTCGTACTGAGCTCGTGGTGAACCTCTCCCTCAAAAGTAACCACAACAGTCTTTCTTTTTACCTGTGTATGTGACTGTGTGCACACACACACAGAGTATATTTAAAACATGATGAACATGGTTATTATTTATGTAAATGCCAAAAAAACCAAACCATGTATGAGTGTTGGGCAGGGGGATGTTTCCCACATGGTGTTGTGTTAACTGGCAGTTACATTTCCTGTCCCAGTAACAGTGCTGGATAAATGAGAGCTCCAGAACATGCTCCCACTCGTGTCCCTGTGCAGCAAGAGTCAATTGGTACGCCTCACTTGAAACCGTCTTGCATAGAGGAAAGAGGAATTGGGCATCTATCACATCTCACAAGAAAAGGGCCCCTCTCCTCACTGAAAAGTAGAGGAGATGTCATATTAAATCCCTGTTTATTTTCACATGCCAAGGGATGTTGACTCCCTGAATGCAGGCATCTCTCCACAGGTTCTGTGTCTTGTTTGCTGATTAGCAGTGATCTTGGCTCACTACCAGCAGACTCGTGTTTACTCAGAAAGGGAGGCTAATTTTCTACAGCTCTAAAGTAGAGCTCCACTGAAAACCATCCCTATTTTTTTGTGTAGAAGAACTAGTGTCTCTGAAGGGCAAGCTACTTGAGAATCCAGAGGAAGCTATACTAGTGTAATCAAAAAGGAGAAACTCAAGGACTTTAGCTAAGGAAGTTCCAGATGTCAGACCCTTATAGGGGCAGGGGGAGAAACCTAAAGACTGTGCTCCTCTGAGGCTGTGCTCAGTAAGATACTGTGCATGTTCCTAGCACTTACGAACTAAAAATCCTGTCACTTGAAACCACAAGCCCTGGCTTCATTTCTTACCTTCAATTTGCTGACAAGGCATACAAACATAGATAGCAAATGCAGTTTGGTTTTTACATGGTTGTGCTAATAGGTTACATGAAAGAACATATCACTTGCAGCACGTATAGGCAATTTAGGAACTTCTACAGTGAAATACTATTAGCAGATGGCAGAGGAATATTATGAGTTGCACAAAGTCCAGTAGCTAAGCAACTGCCTTGCAAGTTTCTTGCCCTTTGGAGAGCAGACTTGTGCAGGGGGGAGAACAACAGCTCGTGTTAGTGTCAGAGCTATTTGGCTGACTTCCCCATCCAGCTCCTTCCTTTCTTTTACCTTGTTCCAAGTATCTTTATTTCACTTCTCCCAGATCCTTATGGGTGTTCAGAAGTACTTCCTCCATGCCCAAATACTGTTGTGGGGGAACACTGTGGTCCTGGCTGGAGGGTGTGCAGCCCTATGCTGATATGGGTGACTGAGGTGCTTGGGGCCACACCCTGTCCCCTCACCCCTTCCTGTGCAGTGGCATCTGTTTTTGTGCAAGAGAACTTGTCTCAGTAGTTCCTGCTCTATAAAATTTGGTCTACCTTAGTTGAAGTTATAACAAGAAAAAAAGCAAGTGAAATACTGATTTCTGCCACTTGACTTCCTAATCCTCCCTAACCCCCAGTGCGCTGAAGTGCCTGGATTTATATTTCACGTTTGATCGGAGGAATGTCAGTGCTTTTGAGAAACTTGACTGTAGTCCATTGTTAACTTCAGTGGGAAGTGACATGGTGGACTGTTTGTCTGGGTCCTGCCATCTTCCAAGCCTGCTGTCACAGGTGCTGCTGCGGTCGTTTTTGGGAGGCAAACATTAGCCTGAGGTGAATAAATTAAATTCTTGTGGGCCAAACCTGAAGGTCCTTGAGAGGGATTTCAAGGCTGTCCATCTGATGTGTTTGAAGGAGAGCAGAGGAACAGGAAATGAGATAAAATAACAGTGTTGTGGGAAACCTTATTTGCAAACTTTTGTGTCAGTCCAATGCTGCTTAGCTCAGCGCAGCCATGGCTGTGTGCCCTTGTCCTGGTAGTGCTCCTTAAGGGGGCTCTGCCCATGCCCTTCCCACCCCTTTCATCACTGTGCAGGTGACCAACAGATGTTTGGGAAGCCTTTTTTACTTGTGCAGCTTCTGTGCTTCTGCATGAATTAACCTCTTCACCCACACTTGTGTGTCCCTGCTAGGATAACTTGTTCACCCACCTCCATGCCTGTGGTCCTCCAGTGCCCTGAAGGAGGGTGGCAGGTACAAAGAGATGTTACCTACCTCATCTCTTTTTTTTTTTTTTTTTTTTTTTTTTTTTTTGCCCTTCCTCTACTTTTTTCTTCGTTCTCTAATAATTTTTGTTTTCCTTGGGCTTTGCTCCTGTTAAAGGTAGATTGTCTGGTCAGGAACAAAGGCCTTAATGTCAGACCTTATAGGGCCAGTTGCACAGCTGGTGTGCTGGACATCAGCTACTAGAAGGAGTATCTATTCCAGAAGCTTCCAAAACCACCATGAATACTATATCATCTACAGGTTCTGAATGTGGTGCTGTGTTGGGAGCTTCTTGTACGACTGTGTGGGTATTCCTTGTAGATTGTTATTCAGCAATAGTCTTGTAGTAGTGAAGTATGGTAGAGGTTTGGTGACTTAGAAGAATTTTGAGACTTTTCATGGTTTTTAAAAGCTTTATATGGAAAACAAAAAAAACAACAAAACAAATTTTTATAGTTTCTCTGAGAAAACAAAATGTATATTAACAGCCAATATCTTGAAAAATCTACAGCAAACCTCACAGAGGGAATTCAGTGAAGTCTTTTCTCTGAAAATATTCATGGTGAATCATGTTATGCGGCTGTCAGGTTTCACACCATTCCTTTTTAGTAAGTGGCTAAAGAAATAAAATTACCTGAGTTTGTAAAATGCAAAATTATTGGGGGGGGGGGAAATCCTCAAAAAACCCTACCCCAAAAAGATACAAATAGCAGAAATAAATTTCAAAAATGAAGCCATCTGTTCCCATGCAAGTTGTCCTGTAATTTTGCAGTACTAAATCTGTGGTGAAAAGCTTGTACTCAACCTTAGAGCAGGAAAGGAAGATCGGAGATGTTTCTAGTCTATGTTAAGCATCGCTATTTCTTTACATACTGTTAAATACTGACCATAAATACTGCATATTGCTTCTAATTATTCATGTCGCATATCAACTTCAGAATCGGTGAAACTGTTCTCATAGATAATTGAGGAAGAAAGGCTATAGTGTCCCAGGAAGATACCTCACAGTGCCACTGTCTGCCTTTTCTAGCAAAAGCATGAAGTAGGTAGCAGCCCCTGACAGGCAGGAGCATATCAAGATAGATTACCAAACATTTACAAAAGAGATCAAGCAGAACAAGAACTTCTTTTGAGAAATGTTATATTAATGCTTTACTAGACAGACCTCACTACTGTAGAATATTAATAAATGAGGCATTATTTATTAAATAAAGGGTGTGTGGGTGTGGATGTGTGTGTCCATACCTTTGTATTATAGAAAAGCATTTATTTTATTTTATAGAAAATAAACCAGTCTAGTTTCAGAACAGGGGCCTCTTTCCAATTGACTACAATCACTTGCTACACAGATACCCAAAGTCCCCCTGAATACTATAGGACATGCTTAACTGGGTTATGCGTTAATTTTGTAATGGGTTAGAACAAAGATTATTGAGTTCTCTAGGTTAAAAAAAAAAAAAAAAACAAACAAACCACAACACCAAAATCTTTTTAGTTTGAAACTAACCTCTAGTGCTGGTAGTTGCCTTTGATGTTTCTTCTCTGCCATAGGGAGGGATGCTTCTGTGGTTTTGCAGCATGAATTGCCAAGCAGTGGCACAGGGGTCTCCCAACCCACAGCGTCTTCCAGGTACTGCAAACTAGATGCAGAAGACTTCTGTAAATCTTTCCTAAGTGAGCAGGCCTCCAGTATTTTGAATGGCTAACAGGAATAACTTAATGTGTTCAAGGCTTCACTTGAAAAAGATTCACATGCTGAAATCAGTTTCTCAGCTGCAGCACTGAGCTGGGCCCAGCAGTGGTTGACCTCGTGGTGCTATTCACAGGTGTTTGCCATTTCCAGTATTTTCATTTTGGCAAGGAGGAGGAAGGAGCAGGTATCAAAACCTTTTTTATATACGTTTTTACATTTCACCAGTGAGTACATTTTTTCATCAAGTGTACGTGATTTATAGGTACCATGCATTCGTGATGTGCTGCTCTTGCTCTATAAGAAGGATTGCCTATAACACTGGCAGCAGCAGAGAAGGCTGTGGCTAATCCTGGTGACCCCTCTGACTTGTTGATGCTGTACATATTTATCTACTGTAAATGTATGTTTGATGGGCCAGGAGTTCAACAAAAGTGAATTTGTGTATAACCTTGTAATACTATAGCTGCTGCCAAATTAATTCTCAGGAGCAGAGGTCTTTGCAACCTTAAACACTGCTGGGAGTGCTGCTTATGCAGCCCTGCTAACATTTAAATAAGCCTCCTCCATGCAAACAACTGTTCCTTACTGAATGCAGGGTAAATAATTTGTCGTTATGTTTTGGCAGTAAGGCCTAGGAGATGGTATGCACCTTGGGACATTGGCCTGGTGCGATGTACAGCTTCTGCTCAGCCTGTATGTCAGGCTGGCAGCAAACTCCATATTATCTAGGTGTGCTCAGGCCACCTTTGTACCTATTACAGAGATTTAGAGCAAACTTGTTCTTGAGAGAGCTGAGCAGGGTTTTATCGAAGACTTTGTTTGTTAGCCACAATAAGGTTATTACTGCTGCTAGTCCCATTATCATCAGATAAATTACTAATGTGCTGTTCACCACGCTGTGGTGTGTGCCTGCTCAAATGGGACAGAGCTGGCTGGCAGCATCTGAAAGCCTCTGTGGGAGGCAGATAAATAGCAGAAGTTTAGAGCTGGGCTTGGCTTGGAAACAAACTTCTACTGAACCAAAAGAAGTATACAGAGTTTTCAACACTTACTTGTTTGACTTCACTGGAATTAAGACTAGCCATGTGAATGTTCAGAGGCCTGAGAGAGGTCTTCAGAAATAGCACAGGAATTTAGAGCATCCCAGGGATAGGGATGCCATGTTACTAGCAGGTGCCTTTTTGGCAAAGAGCTTGGGGTTCAAGTCATGTTTCCACTCAGCTGTGTGTCCTGGCTTTTTTTTTTTTTCTTCATAGGGGTAAGCGTTGGTCTTCATTTAGAAATGCTGTCCTGAGAAATACTTTATTCTGATATTTTTTCATAGAAATCTTCAACTTCAGTAAATCCTCAATTTGAAAAGGGAAAGAACAGCAACTTCTTTTCGGGTATTTTTGGGTTTTGGTGTGTTTTGTTTTTTTTTTTTTTTTTTTTTTTTGCAAGGTTTCCGACCTGCTGTATTTCAGAGGATGTGCTACTGTGAAGGCTTGAATATCACAGAAGTAAAGCTCCTGCTATTACTTCTCGATGGAGATCCTAAACCCTGTAGCACTTGAGAGCCAAATCAAAGCTTAATTCAAGTGAGAGTCTGACGCTTTTGCTACTGTGGGATATGATGTTTCTGAGGCACCTCACTGTATGTACGGAAGCCACAGGTAAACTGTGATGGCCAGAATTAAAGGATTGCTCCAAAGCCCAGTGACTTCAATGGGTCCCCAATTAGCCCTTATGGTGTGCTTTTCTCTTGGTGGGGAGTTGGCAAGAGGGTCATAAATAAACCTGGCCCAGCCTCAGGGAGCTGCTTTGGATTTGGTTCATGCGTGGATGACTGCTTTCACTTTTCTAGCATGCTTTCTCCTCTCATAATGTAGATAGGATGACCACAATCTGTGTGCCACATTCAAGAAAAGGCAATATGGGAAGATCTCTTGTGGACAGGTTGGTAAGTCAAGCCCTGTGCCTGATTTGTTCAGTGAGCTGCAGATTCTTTTATTTGTTATCCGCAGCACCTTTGGAAGGAGAGTTTATTTATGGGGTACAATGAAATTAAAGCTGGAGAAACAAGTTGGCTAAAAAGACTGCAACAGGGATAGTCATCAAGCTTGAATGAGCAGGAGAGTTGCAGTGTAACCAGCCTCTGTATAGTGGTGTTAGTTGTTAAGGGATTAAGCATGTTTTAATAGATTGATGCAGAAAGGTGATGAGCATCTGAAACCTCCTGTGTGGCTGGAGCTGCTTAGCATCTCCTGGGTTTGGTTGCAACATGCGCTTGGTTTATCTGCACGGTCAGCACCTGACTCAGCTGCTTTGTTATTTACTTGCGAAGCGCAGTAATGCAACATAAGCCTTAAGGTTCACTAAATTCCCTGTGCTCTCACAGAAGGTATGGTAAAGGTACAATTTGCATGCACGCTGAATTGCTATCTGGAAAAAAAGACCACCTGCTGAAATAGAAGCATCAGGAAGATATATTATTATTTAGGCATTTGGTTAACTCTTCTGTAGTGTTCAGTAATAATAAAAAGACGGTGCTTTGGGACTGGGGTAGGTGTGTGTCTTTTCTACCACAGGGAGAAGAAAAAAAAAATTAATAAAAACCTCATGCATTGGTAGCTGGTTCAGGTGAGGAAATAGTCAACCTCTCCTTAATATGCCCCTGGAGCAGAAATGTCAGAAAGGATTGTGAAAATGCACTGATGGTAGCAATTATATTGATAACCTACCATTCCCAGAAGCAGAGAAATCAATCTAGCTCTGACAGGACTCTGACAAATTTCTATGAAAATCAAAAAGGAATCAATATTCATTGTGTGATAGAAATAGCTGTGAGGACTTTCTTGTTTCTCATGGTTTTCCCCTCTCTTTATCTGTTTTTTTTTTCTTGTTCCTTCAAACGGTTTGGTTGAAAACACTGTAAATGAGAGAAGTAAGAGAAACATTAAAAGACAAGTGTCACTTAGATATGTAGAGTGGCCACCTGACTAACCTGGCTTGCTTTATACTTAGCTGTATGTAGTATTTTAATAGCTTTGATATTTAGGAAGAGTGCTCTCTGAGTCCCTTGTTCTGTGCTGAGGAGTTGGGGTGGGGGTTACATTACTGATAGTGAGTTTTACAGCTTTTTTTTTTTTTTCTTCCTCTGACAGCTCTGCATCAGAGTATTAGAACCAATTTACCTGTTGTCCTGCCATTAGTTAACTAGATGAGTTCAGTGCTCTGTTAAAGGGACACACTCCTACAACTTCACCTCCTTGGCTGATTCTTTACTCACAGCTGTGCGCCACATAATAATTTTATTTGGTAGTGAATAAAAAGTTTTGATGGTCCACAAACTTATCGTACCTCCCCTTTTCAGTGATGCTACAAAACCTTATACCAGCTCGCTATCTTCTCAAACTCTTGTTTCCAGCCATGCACTTTGCACTGCTTTTCATTTTGGTTTTCACACTGTAGTGGATTTTATTTTAGTTCTAACACATGCAGAAAGGGAGCATTTGGACCTCAAGAGAGGCTTCCATTTTGAAATGTAAGTGAATAGGTGGCTGTGAAGCTGAAATAAAAGCAAAGTGTTTTGAACACCCTGAATTTTTTTTTCTTCAGATTTTCAGTTTGCTCCTCTGAAATGTTTCTTTTCTAACCCGGTTTGGAGTGGGGAGAACTGTAGAAATGTTCTGACACCTGTGAGCTGAAATGGGTTATGCAAACTTGCAGTGATGGAAATAAGGGAATAAGTTGACTGTCCCGTCTGCATTCTGTCACTGCCTTGTTACTTACTATGCTGAGAGCAAAGCATAATATTTGGCAAAAAAAGGTAAAGTTAACATGAAGCCATCTGAATCCTACCAGATTAGAAAGGACTGCAAAAGATTTGAAGGAGATGGTTAAAAGTCCATGAGCTGAAACCAAATCGTTTACAGTTGAGAATCTGCCCCTTTCTAGCAGTATGTGCAAGAAAACTAGAGACTTTGGAATATATTAGATTGGGAGCATTAAGTTTAACTAGAAATTGCTAAATGAAATGTTTAATAAAACCTTAGTAAGAAGAGAAGAATGCTTTTCTTCTCAAAGCCGTATCTCCTAGGAAATGTATATGAACCCAAATGTCTGGGCAGAGCATTGACCATGTATTGCAAATTTGTGTGATGGAGGTCTGTGATGTGAATCTGAACTGCTAGAGCACCAAACCTGCAAAGGTCCAGAAAGGACAAATTTATTCTTGCTGTGAATAATAGCCAGGCCAAAGTCATGTACTGTGCAAAATGCTATGTTTCCACAAAGAGCAGTGAGTGCTAGAGGGCAAGAGGAAAGTTTGCTTTTTCATAATGAAGAAATAATGTAAATGTATGTAATTGTAAAGGCCTACAAAGGTGTTTGAGGAACACCAAGGGACTGACACTACCTGCTCTCTCTCTTGCTGTGCCCTTGTGAGATGGTATTTAAAAGGGCAGTGGAAGTCACACACTGAGGTCTTGCAAGTATCTCTGAGGACTCACCAGGAGGTGACCTTGGACTGGGTCTGGAGCAGGGGGGTGCAGGTAGGAGGAAAGTGCTCAGGCATCCTGACAGCATCTGTGGTTCAGAGGGTGCCTGTAACAGGTACAGTAGCTTGATGTATTGTTGCAAGAACGCTTTTTCCAGGAACAGGTTTAGTTAAGATAATCCTGATACCTAGTATCTGCTGCCCTCTCTAATTCTTCCTCCTTTGTCTTTCTAATGGTTGAAATTTTTAAAGAATTTCAATGTGGGGAAGCAATAGCATACTGCTGTGAATGTAGTGCCAAGAAATGTGGATAGCAAAACCCCCTTTGTTCTACAGTAGATTAATTTAAGGAACATGTACTTGCCATAATTAGGATATTGCAACTGTCTTTGCAAGTCTTAATTAGCACAACCAGATTAGCAAATCAAAACTGTGATGCCAGCACATAACAAGCTTCTTGAGTCCAAGAAAGCTAATCCCAAAGTACTCACAAATTACTCCCATGCTGTGAACACAGAGCAGGGGAAGTGACTCCTGAAAAAAACAAATGTAAAAGCAATTCTTCCATTGGAAATGGGGTTAAATTAGTTTAGTTTGCCATGCAGAAGCTCGTGAGTCAGAATTACACTGCAGATTCACAGGCTGGCCTGGCTCTGAAAGATTTTAAGCAGAACTGGTCCCATTGGCAAAATGAATCCCATAATGCAAAAGAATTTTTGAAATGAGAAGATTTTTGTTCTGGGTCTTGGATTAACATGAGCAGCCTGGGTTGGAAATTTTCTTGAGTCTAAAAAACCCAACAGTCACGTAAATCAAGTTCACTTACAGCATTTCATTTCTAGTTTCTTTAATTCTAAATTAACCAATCTTCTGAAACAAAAAAGATGTTCTCCTTCATCAAAAGGAAATGTGTTTAGCAGTGTCATAATATCCCACGCTTTCAATTTTGATAATTTTTTAAAAGAGAACTTCTGTAAATGACTGTCTTTCCATGACTAGCTGAGCTTTAACAGTGACAGTCTCTGGTGGAGAAATATCTCTTTGTAAAATTCCCAAGGGTTTTCACAGTGAATGATGCTCCATAGGAACTAATGTGTTGTGGTTTGGCATCCCAGTACATTTTTAATGCTTTCAGCAAAGCAAAATGTGTGTTGAACCAGTCATGCCTGGAATATTCGATGTCATGTGAATGTACCAGTTGTGTATAACAATAACTTTTGTGTTTTTTCTTGTTGTAAGTATTCCAGCATACTTTGGCACTCTTTCTTTCTTGTTGAGTGCATTTCAAAGCATAATTCTTTGTAACTTTAATTTCAGAAGTCGTGGTTTGGTTTTTTTGTTTTTGTTTGTTTGTTTGTTTTGGGGTTTTTTTGTTTGTTTTGTTGTTTTTGTTGTTTTTGTTTTGGTTTTGGGTTTTTTGTTTGTTTTTGTTTTGTTTTTGTTTTTTTGTGTTTTTTTTTGTTTTGCTTTTGTTTGGGTTTGTTTTTTTTTTTTTTTTCTCTGTCTGTCTTCCAAGGCAGGCCAATGTTGCTGTCTGTAGCAGAAAAACTTATCTGGCAGCTGCAGTGACTGGGTATAGCACTGGAAACACAACAGCAGCACAGTTAGTTCATTTGCTAAAAAAAGGCATCACTAGCTGGGCTCTAAACTTAAGGACTACTGACTGGCCAAGCAGGTTGCAAACTCTTTTTATACAATTCTTTGTATCTAATAGAAAAATGACAAATATGCTTTCAGTGTCCCCTTGAGATGCACATATTTCAAAACATGGAACATCTTCACATAATGAAATGGGTCTCTGGATTTTTTTAGAGCAGTGAGATTCTTTGCATTCTTTCATGCTTTGTTCTTTTGTGTACCTCTCTTTTCTGGATATTACTGCTTCTCTTTCTTTTTTTAACCCGGGCTGTCTAAATTCCGGGAAAGTAGCCCTTATATTTGGCAGTGCCAGCCAACTAAGTATAGTATATGTGAAGAACATCTTTTCTTCTATGTCCATATAAAAACCTAGCAATAGTTTGGGTTTTTTTTTGAGACTAATAATTTATTCTACTACCAAAAAAATTCTTCATTTATTTTACTCTTCTCTTTCCTGAATAGAGACAGAAAAGTTCACTGATGTCCATGCTCATCAAATGGTAAGTTAGTTTGTCCATTAAATATACCGAGTGTTATTTTTGACTACAGATTTGCATTATCTTTAGGTTTGTTAAACTATCTCTTAAAGGTAAATTTCCTTGACTTCCAAAGCAGAGGGAAGTAATTGAAATAGCGTTGAAAAAACCACATTTTTTTGGTTTGTCTTTGTTGTTTGTTTGTTTTTTTAAACTTGGCTTATATATCCTGTTCTCATGCACAGAAGCTCTGAAACTCTTCATTGAAAAATAGAAGGTTGTCAAATCGGAGGCATTGCTGTGGTTTGAGCTTGAGGATAAGGCATCTTTTATCTCTCTTTTGCTTTTGCTAACTCTTTAGCTATTTGGTTACAGATGGTGTTTGGCTTTGGTTAACTTTCCATCAAAGAGAATTTTTTGGTGTGTGCTGACAGCTTTGTGCTGTTGCTGAAGCACTGTTTTAGCACTTTGCAGACAGCATTTGAACTCCGGTAAACCAAAAAAGGGAAAATTTGGAACCCACTGTCTAATACAACCTCCTGCAGATTCAAATCTGAGTTACAAACTTCACTCAAATAGAAACTTTTCCAGGCTTTCATGTTAGACCTTGGCCCCCTCTTAAATAAAGACACCTCCTCTAGTTTTGCTAGAGCATCTCCATTTAAGTTTTGGAGCATAGGTATGAAAGCCACTTGATAAACACTTCCCCTCTATTGACTCTGACCATTTCTGCACTTGTGCAGTATGAGTAGAGTAATAGCACCCTTTGAGAAGCCACAGCATGTGGCGTCAAGCGTTAATCCTGAAGCAGACATAGAGCAATTCTCTACATTTTGTGCATTTTTGTATAGCCTTATGATGAAATCTTCCTGCCCAGATTTGGCCTAAATGTTCTTAAATATCTCTTGTTTCCGTTTCAAGAAACGATTATCTACTTTTCTTTCTGAAATGGCTTTTGGAAAAGTCAGCCATATGCCTCATTGCTTATAAGAATAATAAATACCTCTGGGCTTTGGCAAATCCTTAGCTAAATGACTCCAGGGTCAATTTTCTCTAATAGACTTAGTCACTTGGTGCATGCTAATTTCTGAAGGAAAAAGAACAAAGGTGATTTATATTGAAAAGCAACTTTATAGTGGCTTTTATGAGAGTGAATGTCTCTCTGTAAATCCAGAGAAAGGTCTCTGAGCCTTGTTTGACCTGCCTTCACCTGACCCTTCTTAAGAAGGGTTCCTGGAAGTATGGCAGATGATGGTGATTTAAATGCAAATGGCACTAACCGGATTGCTCCCTGTCGGTGCTCAGGAGCGAAGTGCCCCCTGAAGGCAGTTAACAATTCTGTCATGTTTTTAGCCTGGGCGTTGAGGCAAATCAGTCCAAGCTCACCACAGGTACCTCACCTGTACCTGAGAGCAGGGTCTGAGCTCGGTGTTATCCTCCCCTGTCCCCCTCCTGCCTTAGGAGGTCACCAAGCCTTGCACTTACCCCTTGGCCAAGGCAAATAAGCGTGTTTCAGCTGTCCGTATCTCAGTTATTTCTGCTTTTCTTGACCTGATTAACCCAGTTAAGCCTCGCACTTTTGCCTTGCAACTTTCAAAGAAAGGGAAGAACAAAAGCAAAACGCTTGCTGTTTTGGCTGATGAGCTGATCATAAGGAGAGCAGTGACAAATGGCTGCATTTACTGGGAAAGCTTTCAAACTTTGCATTTGATGGTGCTGTCAGAGGTTTTGTCAAGAACAACTTAGAGTTTTAAAGGTGCTAGTGGCACTGATGGTCAGCAATTGTCAAATAAAATGGAATGGCAGCAAGCAAGGCAGCACTTCAAAGCGGTCTTTCTCAAGCACAGAGAGATGAGACTCCATTTGAGGTGCTCCAGTGGGCCTTCAGCTCTGACCTCGTAGAGATAATTAGTGATAAAGGATTCAGGATCTTTCCTTTGTGTTCAGACTTTTGTTTCTCTGTCTAAAGGGGTACTTTTAGTGAACAGAAACCTAAAACAGCAGAAGCATTGGGACTTGAAGGAAGATTTCTGAATGTCTATGCAGGAACTGGAAACGTTTCCTTGATATTTTTCTTTTTGAAGTAGGACTCGAGAGGTAACAGCTCGGTGATAGTGGGTCAGTGCTTTTGATGCCTGAGTGTCATTAGACTTAGTCCAGAATCCCCTGGTGCAACAGGGGTATGTCAGTGCACGCAGATTCATTGGGATGTTATTTTCCCATGAAGACTATTTTGATTGATGAGAGGCTGACAGTCTTCTCTGGCCTCTTGCCAGTTTGCTTTGCTGTGTAAGACCCCAAGATAACAGAGAGAACTCCTCGGAGGCACCAGCTCCAAGACTTCCCAGTCAGCTTTCTGTCTGGGTGCTCTCATTTGAGGGGGAGATAAAAATCTAAAAACTCTGCAAAAAGTGTGACTGGGGCTCTAGGCTCCTGGACCATTGGAAGTTCCCAACATTTCCAAACTGGAATAAGGCGAAATGCTGAAACTCCCCAGCTCTCTGAGAACTGTCATTCTCTGCACAGCTCCCAGATATATTTAGAAAATTAATTTCAGGCTCTTCTGGTTTCAGCTTTTTCCTTTTCTTCTTCAAAAGGCCTTAGAGTTGAATTCCAGGATCTTCAGTGTGAATTCAGCCCCTACCACTGCTGTAATTTCCAGATTGAGTACTCTGTGAAATGAACCCCATGTCTCTTAAGGGTCTTCTCATAACAATAGCCATTGTCTCACCTGATGCAGATTGGCTTTTTCGGCTTGAGTCTCCTTAGAGAGCTATGAATAACGAATGAGTCTGGGAGATGAATTGTCCTTTCCTCCCTGTTACAGGATAAGGCCAAGTAGGAACTGAATGTCTTCAACAGGACAGCATGACCTGCTCTCTAGATAAATAAATTATTTTAGCTTTGAGAGTTGTCAAATCAGAACTTAGGACCAGCACAGAATTCAAATAGACCCTTTGCATAGGTGCAGTTGTAAAATAAACTGAGGGGGGAATGATGCTGAGCAGTGCAAAAAGCACAAGGAAGCTAGCAAGTTCTCATGCTATGTGGTCTGTGCTGAGCAAAGCATTGCTTCCTTTTCCCCTTCCTCCCATCTCTGACCTGCAGTTGGCAGTGTTATATCTCATAATGGTATTGTAAAGGAGGAATTGCTCAATCATGGAATGATATGGAAGAATTCTAAAATAAATAATAAATTATAACACTATATACAACATCTTGGAACTTGTTTTTTTTTTTTTTTTTAATAAAGGACAGTATCTTATTTTCCTGATGAATTTCCCTTGTGTTTCTGAATTTATCCCTGGCAGGGCCAGTTGCATTAAAAGAAAGAGCTACATTCTACTTCTGCTTTCCCGTAACATCTCATATGTAAGTGAAGAGCATTTTCTTGAGGGCTTTTTAGAGGAAAGACACTGACGTGATGGTTTTAGATGGGATCAAAAAATATGTGGGTTTATTTTGTTGGTGTTGAACTGTGGTGCCCTGAATAGTCTCCGAGTTGCCTGTGTATCCCCACTGGCTGCACAGGAAATTTAGGTACCTAATTTTGAAACTGTGCACAGGATGTTACCTCTGACGTAGTGAAGAGATGGGCAGAAGCAAAGAACTACATTGTCTGGGGAGAGGGAGCAATCAACATTGCTTTGGTAAACCTCCTACTCAGGTCAACAGGGAGAACTACTTCTCTCTGTCTTTTTTTTTTTTTTTTTTTTAATTTTTTTATTATTCTGTTGTGGAGTCTGTGTGAGTTTCAACTTGTAAGTCCTTCAACAGCCTTAAAAATTATGGAGAAGGCTGAGGAGATAAGGAAAAGGTTTAAACAGTGCTTTGAACTGTAAGTGGAAGCTACCAGAGCTAATAAAAATGAAGATAAATATAAATGTTTGTGGGCTGGTGGTGCAGGGGTATCAGAGGGGTGAGATAAGGAAAAGTGAAGAAAAAAAAAATGACAGCAGCTACCCAGTCTGTATGGAAATACCCTATAAATTAAAGTATAGAAATTATAAGAGATTTCTTCAACTATTCTAAAAAATGTAGATAAAATGGGAAAATTCAAAGGTTAAAGCTAGAATACAAGGATTCCTCAAATAAAAGGCTGAGCCTTCTATAAGTCAAGAAAAACACTGTATACTCAAAAGGCATGCTCATAAAAGGATGCACAGCAAACCTAAGCATACCGTATAAAATAAACACTAAAGCAGCAAAGACTATAGTAATAACTGAAGCAGTGTGGTTCAAAGGAAGCAAAAAGCTAGAGAAGCCAAAGGTCAGCTTGGACTGCTAACATTAAGGGGGAAAAAATCAATTTATAGAAAAGTACAAGGCAAAATAAGGAAGACTGTATTTGCCGAACTTGACAAAGAGCATGTTAGTAATTGGCATGGTGCAATGTGGTGCCCTGGCAGAGCTCCTGGTCTGCTCCTGGTGAGCTGGCACCCTGACACCGATGGGTGCAGGGATGGTAGCTTGGGGCTTGGCAGTGGTGCCAAGGCAAAGCAGAGTCCCTTCGCACAGGCTGCATCCAGCACAGACGTGGTTCAAGAACTTAAACATGCCCTAAAGGATAAACAGGAATATCTCTGTGTGAATGGCAGCTGCAGAGTTCCATCCAAGGATAGACAGAATTTTGCTGTGATTGCAAGCAATGTGGAGAATGCACCAATTGACCTAGGAAACCACTTGTATTGGGTGTGTCCCAGTACTTGCAACATTGAGCAAGGTGAAATCAATCAGAGTTCCCACTCATTTGGTATCTAGGCAAATAAATAAATGTTTGCCTTGAGAGCTGGAAAAGATGCTTTCTCTTGTGACTCTGCTCCAAAGTTAATAGGGGCAAATGGCTCCAGATATCTGTGCTGGAAGGAGCTTGATCTTCCTTTATCCATTTTTGGAGATCAAGGCATTATGTTGGCAGGTAATATCAGCAGTGAAGCTTCTCAGCCTCTTAGACTACATCTTGTAGAGGATGTTACTCATCCTCTTGGATGTCTTGGCTAATAGATGAGCATTTCTCAGACATTGTAATGCTGGAGGGCACCTGCAGCAAAGGAACAAAATTATTCCTCATTATTGTGCGTATGGGAAGGCATAGACAGCGTGGCCTGTGCAGAGGTGTAAAGGAAGATTCCTTTCTTTCTTCTTTGAACAGGCTGTTATTTCCTGATTGCATTTAATTTTTATAAGGTTTTGAAATTCGTTGTGGGCTGTATTTCCTTCTTCTTGACAAGAAGCTCTAGGCTATGTTACTTCTTGTGATATGTACATTGCTCACCAAGACTATGACAGTATGTTTTGGTCGCTGGCTTTGCTCGCAGTTATGATGCGCTCCGTTGCAGAAGCAGCAGGGTGAGCCAGGGCATGGGGGACTCCTTTTAACCCAGGGCACAGGGGCATCTTCAGGGCCTGCATGGGGAAAGAAAAGGAAAGACCACAAGGATGGGAGGCACACAGCGCAGAGCTGGGTAATCTAACTTTTACAGCAGATTGTTGCAATGAGGAGAAGAAGGCAGCCAGGACATTGGCTTCAGAAGTGATAGCAGGACTTTATTAGGATCCAAAGTGCACTATACTATGTCTAGTGATTCAGAAAGTTATTGAACAACTAAAACCAAGTAATGAATCTACCTGAGGCAAAGCAGGTGGGAGGACATCTTGTCAAGTTTTTGGGTTTTTGTCTCTCTTCAATGGTCAACCTTGCTTTGAATTGTATGTATGTCAGAAGTTAATTATTTTAGCTTTTTTTGCAAAGCTCGACAAAAGATATTTATAATCTTATCCATTTCACACTTTTCATTTCACATTTCAGCCAACTCAGGGCCGTGGTAAATACATATGTTACTAAAAGCAGTCACTCTCTCCAGATGTCCAAAAAGTTTATTTGAAACTAACTGTAATATTATATGTAGCTATGACAATGCTCAATAGTGCTTGGCTACTAGAAATGTAGAATAAGTTGGGAATGAGAAAGATAAAACATGCCAAGCAATAATACCAAGCAGAACAGTATGTGAAGAAATCAGTATTTCCCACTTGTGCAGCTCCCACACAGGGAAGGAATGTCAGTGATTTTCTCAGTTATTGTGAAAAGCATAAAAATAATAGTTGCTGCAGTAAGGAAAGTATTTAAAAGAAGTCATGGGGAAATTCATAGTTATGGGAAAAAGCAGGCTTCAGGTTGCTCATTTCAGCTCCATAGGTGATCTGTAGCTAGAATACATTGGAAAACACACTGCCATGCTACTTGTTTGTCTTGCAGGTCCCTGACTCGGACCCCAACTGAGTCCAAGCTCAGTACTTTGTTATGATTACATGATCAAAGCAGGAACCATTTTAGCAAGTTTAATGTAGTGATAAGAGAACATTTGCCACCACGGAGATTAGGTACACTGCATTCCCAGTGAATTTCAAGGATGTTAGTAGCAGGGACTGTACCAGTTAAAAGTCAAGGGGGTTTTGGGCTTTGCTAAATTATATACCTTTCCTCCTGGATTTCAGTCATAAATTTTAGAATACGGAATCTGTATAGTTAAGAACTTCTGAGATAGCAGTCAGCACAAAAATACTCTCTTAAAAGGAATACTCAACAGCCTTGTAGATCAGTGGCAGTGCAATGGGTGGTCACAGGCATTAGCAGATGAGCTACAATCAGAAGACTGGCAAATAATCCAGTGATTTTGCAAGAGAGTACATCTTAGAACATGTATATAAGACAGACAGTAATATGCTTTTGCACGACACCTAGCTTAGTTCCTTTACATTATAGAAAGCTGAAAGGAATATGGGCACTTAGCATTCCAAATCACCTTTGCAAATCCCTGCTTTTGTTAAAATACAGCAGGAGGATAAGCAATCAGGGCAAGTCACCTCATTAATAGCTTGTTCATCACACAGTGAAAATGTTTGATGATAGATGTGTGAATGCAATCTAGGGGCAGAGGAAAAATTGCCCAAAAGAAATGCAGCAATAACAAATGTTAAACTTCCATAGCTTTTCTCTTTTGCATTTCTGAGGCACATGTGAATTCAAAAAGTTTGAAACTTGTCTAGTCATACCATTCTTTACTCCAAATTCTGAAAGATGCTCATTGGGTTATGTAAATTGTGAGAGAAAAAATGCCCAGGTACAGATTTCTTAAAGTTTGCTCAGAGAATGAAGAAAATGGGGACATGAGAGTTGTAGAAAGCATTTTGTCCCCGACATGCAGCTTTTGGCTTTTGCAGTTTCTTGAGTGTATATATATGTACTGCAAAGACTGTAATAAGTAGTACACCACTTTTGCAGTATAAACTATTAGAAATAGTTTAGAAATAAGTTATCCAACATCCTGCTTTAGCCACCTTTGCAACATGAAGGGCATTACTGAAGTATCTACTTTCTCAGCAGAATTGCACAAACTATTCAGGCTGTACTTAGAATTTAAAATAAAGGGAAAAAAAAGAAAGCACCTGTAATGGAAATTAGTTTAATTTTTTCCTCTGCTCCAGGAAGGGCTGTTTGAAAGCACAGCAATCTTGCACTGACATGCTTGGCAGAGATAGGGGTGGCTAAAGAAACCAAGTTCTTATGTCCTGAACTATTACTGAAGCAACACTGACAGTCTGTGTGAGTGAATGGCTCTTCTAAGAGTCCCATTAATAATAATTAATAAAGTATTTAACTTTATTTACATAAGACCTAACTACTTTTATGTCAAATGGGATTGTGGGGAAAGGGGTGGTGTGAGCAGGAGAAAGGAGAGAAGAAACCCTATTGCACTTAGTGACAGCTCTCTGCCTACCCTCGCAGGAAGAGTAGTACTTCCTAAAACCCTGGCTAGGAGCAGAGCTACTACAGATGTCCCTGTGGTCTGCTCTTAAAGTAACTACGGAATTGGTGGCAGGAATGAAGGTACCATTACTTTTCCTTTAAATAGGGGTATATCTTTTTGCACCTTTTTAGCGGAAGCAAAATATGCAGACTCATACTGGTTTTGTCACGTACAGAAATGGTGATCATAAGTTCTTGCCCAGGGTTGGTTATGCACAGTGATAGGCTTCAGTGATTCCAGTGTTGGGCTAATTTCTGCCAAAATGAAGACAATCTCACCTGCATCCTTACAATGAAGACAAATTAGGTCCACTGTGATTTTCTGCATCCATTTTGGATGTAACCCACAGTAACAGTGCTGGTTTTGTTTTTGTTTTTGTTTTTTTTTTTTTTTGTCAACCATGTGCCAGTATCAAATTTCTGGAAAAGAGCTGTTAGTATAAAACCAACCACTTTCATGTAATTGCAGAAGATGCACATGTTACCAGTGTATCCAGCAGAGGACTAAATGGGATAATTATGGAGGGCAGCCACAGAAAGAAGCTGTAGGGAAGGACTTGTCTCTGGGAATGTGTCTCTGTGGCTCTCTGCAGACTTGGAGGGCTTTGGCTGGCTGCCATTTCCCCTCCTCTGCTGTTTGGTTACATGCTAACACCACCCAAGAGGGTGTTTGGGCTGTTTCTGCAGAGTGGGCTCCTAGAGCATGGGAAAGGTGTTGTGCTGAGACCCAGCCCTGATCTGGGGAGTGGAAGTGCTGCTGGTGGGAGTTTCTGGCGGGTGTCCACTTGCCTGGGTCTGGCTTTTCTGCTCTTGACACTGCAGTGTCACAGTTTTGTTATTATGACATCATCTAGAGATTAAAGGTGAGTTATGCCAAGACTTGTAAAAATACGTGGAAACAGCCTCCCAAATAACTTAATTCTAAATAAGAAAAACTGGTGAAGAGTAAGAAAGTACACAGAGGAACAAAGCTTTTCAAAAGGTCTCACAGCAGGGTTGGTGGCAGAACTGGCAATTAGAGCTGGTCGCTAAAGTCATTCTCTTTCCCAGTAAATGTTCTCCTTGAAGGCAAAAAAAGTGAAATTACAAGAGCTTTCAAGGAGCTTGCTGGAAGCTAAACAGCCTGACTCTTTGCCTCCTCAGCTCTCTGTGGTCTCTTAGCTTTTGGAGAAGTATCCAAACCTTGATTAGGAACAAAACATCCCAGTCTGTTGCTTAAAATTGTAGCAAAAAGCATATGGCAGGAACACTTAGAGCATTGCTATTTATCAAGCAAACCTTTTCATGTATGTCAAGAGTAGGTACTCAATGTATTGACCGCTGTGTTTAGTGTAAATCATTTATGTTAGCTGGCTAAATGCATATTTTATTATAGATGAGGAAATATTTTTCTGTCGTCTTGCTGGGAACTGACTGGCTGTAAGGTGAATGACATTCCATTTCTAGGGGTTTCTGTTAGAGATCATCAACACAACTGCAAGTTAGCACTACCCAGATACGTAAGAACTAAGCTAACAACATACAGTGACACCAGAGCCAAGGACTTCTTCTCCCGACTTTCATTAATTGAAGAGTTAGGAAAAGAAAAGCACTCTAGAGTGGTGGAGAGAGGAAATCCAGTAAAATCCAGGAAATGTGCCTCCATATTAGGTGAGCAGATTTCACATACCTGAGCTACATTGGCCTGGGACTCTTCCCACAGCTGTGACTGCCTATACTATACTTAACTCCCAAGGCTGGCAGAATCCCACTGCTGTACAGACTGCTCTCCCACTCTAAGCAATCCACTATTTCCGGTGCTTCTGCAACCTTACCACAGCTGAATTTACCCCTGCTGAAATAATCTGACCTGCAGGAAGGCTTGTGTGTGAGTTCTTGCCTTAGCTCTCACCTTTTGGCAGCCTTGCTGCAGCCACTACCACTACTTTGTTATAGGAGACCTCATCCAGCCCCGCACCTGACTTGTAGCTGACCCCGTAGCCAGTGCTTTATGCGGGTGTATTGCTGCCAGTTCCTGACTTGCAGCCCACAGAAGCACCTTTTGCAGCCCTGCCTGCTACTATGCCTCAGCTGGTTTAGGAATCAGCTTAAATCCCCACTACAAACATGAAGTGCTCCTGGATGGAGTTTGTAACTTAATTCTCAGTTTCCCAAAGCTGCTGCAATAGGCGCATTCCCTTATTCGCAAGGACTCTGTCCTTCGGAGTTTTTAGGAGGCACTGTTCTGTACTATGTTACCAAAAGCATTAACTGATTTCTCCATGTTGTCTTAGGCTAACGTCTGCCTATCTTAAACAATGATTTAACTTTATATTTTGCTTAGACCTGTAGACGGGTGTCAAGAGGATGGGGCCAGGCTCTTTTCAGTGGTGCCCAGTGACAGGACAAGGGCAACAGGCACAAGCTGGAGCACAGGAAGTTCCATCTGAACATGAGGAAAAACTTCTTTACATTAAGGGTGGCAGAACACTGGAACAGGCTGCCCAGTGAGCTTGTGGAGTCTCCTTCCCTGGAGATATTCAAAACCCACCTGGATGCAGTCCTGTGCAACCTGCTCTAGGCAAACCTGCTTTAACAGGGGGGTTTGACTAGATGATCAGCAGAGGTGCCCTTCCAACCCCTACCATTCTGTGATTCTGTGAAACATAACCCTGTAAAAAAGTACAGTACTTCCACTAAAAGCACATTTCGGCTTTTTCTCTTCTTCTTTTATCTTTCTTTTTGTCTCCTGAGAAGGCCATTAAAATTAATAGATCTGCTTTAAATTTAAGCTTTTAAAAGTGTCTAGTTTTGTTGATAGTGTCTTTGATAAAGGAGATATTTCTGCTAAGGAAGTCAGTGGAAAATATTGTTCAGGATGGTGTTTCAGGCACATCTTTCAAGCATTATGCTGCACGTTATGCTAGGCTATAAAATTATTTTAATTTGAAACCATATTCTGAGTGACAAAAAGTATTCATTTATTTTGCTTGCCTTTTCTCTTGAACGCCCTTTGCTGAAAATTCTGTTCACCACTCGGGTAACTCCATAAAACTGTATGACCACTTTTCAAGAAGTTTGTAATGGTTTCTATTGGAGAGAGAAGAGTTTGCCTGCTATCTTTGGTTTTTGGAAGACTGAGCAGTAACTTACCTCTTCACTGAGGAAGAAATCCCTGGCAATTTTTATTTTCATTCTGGGTCTTATCCTTGTTTCTCAGAGTGTTTCATGGACAACTGTTCTTGGCCATCTGTTGCCCAGTCTGGGTTGCTGCTTGAGCACATATGCAGTAAGATATGGTAGTCGGGATTCAGTGGTTTGAGTGCGAGTCTGGTGTTGACCTCATGAGAACTGCCTCCAGCTGAGTAAGTGCATGGCTGGTGGTTTGTAGCTGGGGGCGAAAGATCGATGGATGCAACAGTCCTATGTCTGGTTTCCACAAGCTATCAAAGATAATGTGACTTATCTGCACTAACTCAGTGGCCTTTCTAGACTTGAGGCAAACACTTGATTTAACTGAGATTTCTTTCTACCACATGTATATACATATGCTCTGTCACAAAAAACCTGCCGTGTGGTAGCATGATGAGAGTGTTGCTAGGTCTAGATTTCTAGGCAGAGATTTGCATTTGGTTTGGAGGAATGAATGAAGTGCCCCAAATTTAGAGCAGTAGCAAGTAGAGGCTAGTTGTTTGTCTCAAGAAACCTCGGGCAGAGCTGCTGCCTACCATGCCTGTCTCAGACGTCTCTCTCTGCCCCAGGGGCTGGAAAAACCTTCATGTGGTCTAAAACTGCTGCCCTGGATAGGGAATATATCACATGTTTTCAGCACTTGCCTCCTTTTCAGTCTTCTGTAAGGATGATTTGCATTTTTACAAGTTGCTTATGCTTTGACAAGGGTTGCAGGGATCTCTGACCAAGGACTGTCTTTCCTAAAACACTGCTATTGCTTAGGACTGACCCCAGACTATGATCACAAGTTGGGTCCGGCTAATCTGGCTGAGCTCTTCTCAGTATATTGCCTTAATGGCAAGGAGGTCGTTCTCCTTTCTTGTTAGATCTTTTATTTTTGTCACTTAAGTTCTGGTTCCTCAGTAGCTTACTCTGATGAGCAAAGCAGTGGCTGCCACTGCTGACAGAGACAGGACTTCCTTGGATTTTAGAGAAGTTCAGGGAAGTGCTAAAGCGATAAAGAATTATTTTAAAATCAATGAGTCAGGAAGAATAACTGGCATAAATACAGTCAGTGTTTACAGCCACATTTATATGCAGAAGTTATTTTGGCTCGCTGTGATATAAATAACAATGGCATAACTAAAATGTTAACATTCTTTCTGTGTTTTACAACTCAATTTCCATCTTGATGGTGATACAAAATTCAGAGCTTCCAAACCCCCTTGCTTTCTAACACTCCTCACCGAGGTGGGAGGCTAGGTGTGACTGGGTAAGGATTCCAAGATGAAAACTCAATAACAACAGAGTGTTATTAAGCAAACATTCTTTATTGCAGTGCGGGGCAGCACTGGGGATCTTCCACCATGAGTGCTCCAACGGGTTAGCAAAACACAAAAATCATACATATTCATCAGATTTCCTGAGAAGGGCAGTCTTACGGTGATGAGTTCCTGCAATTCGTTCATAGTCCAAGCATGCGCAGTCAATTTAGGGTTAGGGTCTTTTCACCCTCCGGTGGTCGCTCATAGTCTTCCTCACGCTAGTTGAATCCTCCTTCTTCAGCACAAGCCAGGGCCCCTTTCTGATGCAACCTCTTGTAACAAGCAGTTGTGTAGATGTTTGCTGGGCATCTCCTTAACACCTGGCATGTGTAGACAGCTTTTTCCCCTTGATGTCTCCTTAATGGCTCCTTGGTATCTGGAGCTTTGTCTCCTTGATGTCAGGCAAGATGTTATCTATTTATCAACTTTGCTCAGCAAATAGCTAAAACCATCCTTGTGGGGGAAGGAAAACTCAGGAAAACAAAGATGCAAGCTAAACTAAACAAAAATATGCGAGTAAAGCTTTTATGTATCACAGTGAGGCCTTAGTCAGGGTTTGTCACAGTTTAGCTCTTTCAATGGCTACACTTCAAATCAGGGCAAGTAAAAGCATGAGGGACAAACAAACAACAGTGTTTTAAGACTGAGAAACGCAATGCAAATGTCTGGAGTGCAGACAATAACCTGGTTTAGCTTTGAACTTTGAGCCCAGGGTAAATTAGTTGGTGCTTAGCTTCCTGCTTCTGTGCCTTGATTACAGCCCAGGTTTGCACCAGATCTATTAGATGAGGCTGGGCGTTTCTAAACTACACTGCAGATAGGGTGGCTCACTTTGCTACCCTTCTGCATCTGAACAGGAACACAAATAGCAGCAGGAAATGGATGGGGCTGTAGTATGAAGTCAGCACACAGAAGATGATTGCATGTCCGTTCAGTTTCTTACCTCTGCTCACTGCCATTTGAATAACACAGGTTCAGCCTTGGGAACTTCAATGTGTCATATAGCCAGGCCAATTACTGCATATTTTAAGTTATAATAGAAAAGTGTGATGCTCAAGCCTGTGCTCCAGGCATGCTCAGAGACTTTATTACTCAGCTTACCGTAAGATCCTGAGTTACTGGATGAGCTGTGTTTTTGTGACTATTGAAGAGGCTATTAAAACTAGACAGAAAGAAAAAGCCCTGTTCAGCCTGGCTATGATCTCTTCAAATTATCTTTGCAAATTCGCAGACCTAGGGGTAGCTGGAGGCCAGCCTGACCCTCTGCAGGCATTAGAGCAGCCTCAGGGCTGCCCTGCATCCTGCCAGGTGCAGTCAGCTCTGCCCTGCTGCTGCTGGGGACCACCAGAGCACTGTGGTACTTGACCTCTGCTCACGTGCTAGTCCAGCCTAATTTCTGCCTGCCCTGAGAGAGCGGTTGCTTGCATTTCTTTTTTTCTGTGTTATTGAACTGAGTGGGATCAGGACTCAGAGAACATGAAACAATTTGAAATATCAGTAGGATTTTGGAGATAATGCCTAATATTTAGGATATCCAGATATTCCTAAGCTACATCATACGTTTACTGTAGAATCTGCTTTTTCAAGTTTAGTTTGTTGGTTTGGGTTTTTTTACTTAGGTTGGTAGTGTGCTTTTTAAAAAAAAAAAAAAAAAAAACCACCCAAAAACCCCCCCCAAAAAACCAACAAACAAACCAAACCCAAAACCAAACCCAAACATTTTTTGTTTGTTTCCCAGCTAGTGCCAGTGTTCTTTTCCCTAGTTCTCTAATTCCCTACTGTTCTTCCCTTCACAGTAACAATTTTTGTACCTCCTGCTTTAACTTCTATTAAAACCCTGCAACTCATATGTTTCGTGTTGCTTTCCTTCCTACTGTTTCCCAAGGAGTTTAGATGCAAGTATCTATATCATAGATTATGAGAGCTTGCTGTGACAGATGCTTGTGTTGCAAATCTGCAGTGGTAAGAAAAACTTATCTACACAAAGTTAGATAAGTAGAAATGTCTTTTATTAACGATGTGTACCAGGGACATGGGATCCTTCCCAAAGATGTTTGCTTGCACGTTGCAATCCACAAATATTTATATATTAAATTCATACATATTTAGTGTATACAATGCATATTTAATTTCATCCTCCCGATGATTGGTTCTTCTTTTCTCACTTCTGATGCAAATTAGCACGCAGCCTCAGGTGTAGTCTTCTGTTGTTCCCTTTTGGGTAGGTCGTGTAATTTGGGTAAGTGGTCAGTGAGTCGGAGGTCTCAACCACTCCTCGAACTGACCGTGTTTGATCAAGGAACATGTTCTTGGCTCGCAGGCTCTTGGCTGGTACCTACTTCGGTCATGATTCAAAGATTATGCACAATGGGTACCATCATAAATCCTGTCTTGTAGACATCTTGGACTACAACATACTGTCCTTGTTTCTGACCACTAAGAGGTTATTGGTTAATGAATACCTTAGGTCTGGAATTTTACAGGAGTATGCTAGCAGCATTAGCAATACAGATTTTTTTTATATTTGATCATTTATTCCATTTGAGACTTATTTTCCCAATATAATCATTAGTTTCTCCTATTAATATTCACTAATTAGAGTTCTTGATATTCAAATCAAGATGGGAAAGTAAGGGGATTTCTAAGCAGTATCCTAAAATCCTAAATCTGGTGATTTCTGCAACACTTGAAGGAACCTTCTTCCCAGGTGTTTCCAGCTTTTGCAGACCAGCACCATCAGGACTCTGATTTGTTCTCTTGTTGTGCAGTTCCCTACTGTTTCACTTCAACTGGAAATGCCTAAAAAGAAAATATTAAAGCTGTCAGCCAACTTTCTCGGGGGGTGGAGTGTGGCCATCTCAACTGACAGGTGTTGGTCATCAAAAGACAAAGCATGGGATAAGAAATAGCAGGTTGGAAGAAAAAGCCCAGGATTAGAGATCAAGTTTTCAGAAGAGTCTAGTGGAATAGCTATTATGAAAATAATAGAAATTACTCCATGTGCTTATAGCTTGGATGCTGTGTTGCCCTGACATGTTCATCCCAAACTGCCTCCTATTGCTAATGTACAGGACACACATTGGATTTAAACGATGGTCAGCCAAGGTTCATCAAGGCATATAAATGATTGACCAGTAGGGTTCAATCCATGCCAATATGCCACAGATTACAGACAGATTAGTTCTTCATAGCAGGCTGGATCCTACTGTAAAACGTCCCATCCTCATGTGCACCTGCTGTGCAGTGCTGTGAACTGAATGTTTCCTGCTCCGTATCAAGGGAGGATATCAGCTGGCTCTTTAGCCAGCAGCCCAGTTTTTCTGGGGCTTCTTTTCCTTGGCTGCCTGGCCAGGCTCTCTGTCAGCCTCGGCAGAGGGAGTGCTTTACCAGGTGTTTTATTTATTTAGCTGTTGGATACATCGTGCTCTTCTTTTATTACCTGTCACATCTTGCCCCTTCTTGCTTTATGAGGAGCCCTTTCCGCAGCAGGACTGCTGGTGCTCTGGCAGGAAGATGGAGTTTTTGCTCCATACAGCAGTCAGAACAGTGAGCATGGTGCATGTTTCGCATTTCTTTGTTTTCCCCCGCTGGCTGCATATATTATATCTTGAAAATCACTGGGCAAGAGCACAAGAACCCTGTTACACATCTCAGTGATTTGAAAGGTAGTAAAGCAAAACACAAGTACTGGTAGCTTAAGTAAATTGCACCTGTAAACTTCTTGAGGAAGAATTGCACTAGGGACACAGAATTAACAATCATCAAGGAGTGCTGATGCCTACACCTGCACGCTTTCATTTGTGGATAGTTTGACAACAGTGGTAAACCTCTTCAGAAATCAACACAAGCAAGCAAAGGGTATTTCAGTATTGCAACTGATAATTGAAAAAAAAAAAAAAAAAAGAATAAATCACCAGGAACTGTCTTTACGTATCTGGCAAGTATGTCAAAATGTAGTCCAAATTGCAGACCCAGCATCAGCGGAAGCCATGTCATTGACTGGAGTGCTACTCTCACTAGAAAGAAAATTATGGACAAATTAACTGCTGACATGCACTCTGCAGAGTCACTAACCCGGCAGAGTCTGAACTGAAAATGTTACCAAGTTAAAAAGGTGTTTGAGGACTAATTTGACATGCATGTAAGCGGCTGTGTATGGAGCAGACGAGTGCAGAAGTTGACAGCCAGCATTAGACTCTGTGGGTCGAATTCGCCTCTGCCTGTAAATGCTCAAAGCTAATGAGAGTACCACTGTTGCTGTGGGAAAGAAAGCACTTCAAGAGCTCAAATTGTTTACTTAAAACTAGTTTTTTATTTTGCTTCAGGAAGGAATAAAAGTACGTAGACAACCCATTCAGAGAAACAAATGTTTGTCTTTGTTTAGACAAACGAATCGAGTCAGACCCTGTGTGCCCACAGCTCCCCTAAAAATAACGTCAATTGCCAGCTCCTGGGGATTTGAGCCTTTGTCTGACATTTCGGCAAGAGAAAATACCCGCAAGCATTTAACTCTGAGAAGAATGTTGGGCAAATTCATGTATCAAGAAACATCTTCGCTATCACAATTTGGCTAACTAAAAGTGGACTGTTTTGAAATATTTTTATGTATTTATTTTTTAAAAAGTGTGTGTGTACACAATCATCCTCATTGCCCTTCTTCCTCCATTGTTGTCTTATAGTTGTGGGGTAGATTAAAATTGAGTGGGGATCGATAGCTTTGTCATTGACACTCTACTGACTCAGCTTCTTGGGATTTGATTTTTTTTTTTTTTTTAAATATCTTCAGAAAGCCGGTACTTTTCTAATAAAGCCAGCTTAACCGTAACATATCCATCCTTTCCTTTTGGAACTTTCCCTCCCTCAGAAAACTGTAATCGTTAATGTTCAGAATAGACCATATTTGATCCTGGATTATTGCTAAACCTAAGATTTCTAACTATGTGACCATGCAGAATTGTACCTAGAAGTTTTTTGCCTTTGGGAAAGGGGAAGCTATAATTTTCCAGCAGGACAGCACTTTCTTCAAGCTTTGGTGGGTCATGAGTGCTGGGAAAGCAAAAGCTACAGCTGTAAGTTTGAGAGATGTTTTAAATTTTCTATACTTTTGAGCATAGCACAACATGGCTTGTTTTAATTAAAGTCTGGTTTGCAGTTGGAAGGATAGAAGAAACGGTCCCCATAAATTTTTTTAAGACTCTTTAAAAAGTGTATTATATTGAGTTTTTGCCTTCCTGTAAAATAAGTTGCATATGTAGAATACATGGCAAGCTCATATAAAAAGGTTTTATTGGCACTTATTGTAATGACTTTCATAACTTACTCATGAGTTCACTGCTCGTAAGTAATTTGGTCATCCAAAATACAGGCCAAAAAAACTTTTATCTTGTACCATACTGTCATGTCTTCTCCCTTTTGGGTGGGTAGATAAGTAGAGGCGTACCAAAAACATATAGATCCTTTAAGGGAAGAATTAAAATATAAGTTCAGCTGTGATGAAAAGAAAAGTTATTAGATGAAGAGAAGCTGATAAAACCACTAAGACCAAACCAAATGTGTTCTGGTTTTGACCTGATAAAATTGATATTGCTTTTTAAAATGTCTAGAGTTATATGTACTTATGGATCTTTTTTCTATGGATTTTTTTTTTTTTTTGGTAGCAGAGTGAATGGCAGTGGGACAGTTATTCTTGTATACCGAGAGCTGTATTACACTGGACTTCTTTATGGCTTCTGAAGGTGTTCAGGAGGGAACACTTTCATGCAGTTGGAGCATAGATTGGATGTAAATCTAAAATTGGGTTCTCTGCACACAGAGAAAGCAATCTTTTATAAATCTAGTTTGACACAATTCCCTATTTTTAGCTCTGTGGTACAGTATCACCTGACTAAGTGCCTCAAGGGTACCTGCTACTCCCACAAAAGAGGAGGACTCCCACCTCAGGAAGGCAGGCTCATATTTGTTATGTTACTCAAGAAATATAATGAACTCCTGACTAACATGACATTTTATAATCAAGGCAACTTTTAGGTACCTGAGCTTGGAGATAACGTACTGATTACCACTTATTTCTCTACCACTTTAAACCAGTGGCATTAAATTTATCATGTTTGAGCCTGTTTTTCTGTTAGACTACTTATGCTATACATGTCCCTTTCTTGCAGTATATGAAGATCTATGCTTCTAAACTCTTCCTAACTTTTTTAGAAAAGGCATATACTGTGCATACTTTCCTCCCCAGAGCAGGGTGTGTGTCTCCCCTCCCTGCCAGCCCCTACCCATTTCGTAGGCAGAGGCTGTTCCTTGTGATGTGGGGACCCTGACCATGCACCTACATTTGTAATAAGAATATTGACCCTTTAGCAGCTTAGCAGAGAGCTGGCCCTTTCCCATAGAAACACAGTATAGGGGAGCACGGTACTTGCTGGCTGCCATAAGTAAGGCTGGTAAAAGGTGCGAAGGAGAAGGGTTTGCTGTGGCAAAAGTGACATAAAGAGAGCTGGTTGTAGAGGTACTTTTGCAAGGTGGGAAGGTCTTCCTTCCCAGTTAAATGAAGGAAACATTTCAGCCTGAATGAAGGGGAGAGGATTTTTGCTTCACGAGCTGAATGGCACTGCCTCTTTTATTTGCTATTGAGCAAAACCTGACCTAAAGCCATTCTCTTGGTATGGTATTCACGATCCTGGGTACACTGGAAGTGCTAGGCTGTAGAGGGAATAAAAAGCAGGGGGTGAAGGGATGGAAATGTGGAACTGTAAGGACCTAATGCAGTAAGTGAGACTGGTTCACAGATTTTCTGCTAATTATGACAGGAGGGTAGCTTTAGAGTCGCCTAGCCCAACAAGACTGCAGTTCTTGATTGAAGACAAGCCTTGCAGTAAATATGCCCTCAGTTAGCAAAAACGTTAAGGATATTTGCCAATTCAAATACTTTAATGCTACTTTAGTAACCCAAGGAGGGTCACAGAAGATGCCTGGTTCAATAAAGCAGGCACCTAAGCCTTCATAAGGCTCTCCTAGTCTTCAGACTGGCAGTTCCAATTCATAACACACTGTTGTTCATCGAGTCTCAAGTGCACATATGATAGTTGGAGAGGTTTGTAAATTAGGTCTATTTTCTGGGTATTCTAGGAATTGAAAATTCTGTCTGATACTTACAATCCTGTTAAATTTGGCTCATTTTATTCAAACAGTTTTTCAGCAAAGGAGACCCTTGTAATTTATGGTTCCTTGAATTATTATACAAATACGCACACACATCTACTGTTCCTATTCCCCCCCTAGATCTATCATTAACCTTTATCATTTACAGTGGTTTTAGCAGAAACCGTGTACATCATGTCCCAATTTTACTGCAAACTGAAACATGAGATAAAATTTTATACCGGACGGTTTGCATATATATGCACAACACCACATCTGATGAGTTAAAACACAGAGAGACATAGGTATTAATGTTAACTATTCCGTAAGATAGGATTTTAAGGGGCTGTTTAATTTGTGTTATTTGCTTTTGATTCTCTCTGCTAAGAAGATGTTTCTGTCCTTCATGCCTGCATGTAGTTACAGCTAGTGCCACTGCACTTAACAAGGTAGGAGGTCCCATCAATTATATTTTTCAATGCATCTGTGCAAATGCTGCAGCACAGAGACTTTTGTACCCTGCTGCTAGCATGGGAAGTTGATTGTCAGCCCTCCAACTGTACAAGTGTCATTTGCAGGTTAAAATGGCTATAAATTAATTATGTCTTTCTGGAAGATGGAGGCAGTCGATAAAAATGCCTAGATCGTATAACTTGTGATAGCTCTGCTGTCTGCAAGAAGGGTTAGTAATTTTCACCTCCTTGCCCTTCCTCCCTACCTCTTCTAAACATCAGTAATGGCGGTACCACTTACAACAACAAAGTGGCTGTCCTGTTCACTTTGTTGCGTATGTGGGGTTTATTGCTTTGCTCTTCTGCATATTTTAGGTTTTTATAAATATCATTTGAATGGTGGTTTTGTAAGTTGTGGCTCTCTGGGAATGAAGGACGAGAGAGGTGAGTTTTCCTGGAATCTCCTGGTCATGTCCTGGACAGAGATCATACACAGGTTTACCTCAAAGCAATCCTCATCCCTCACTTCCCACTGCTTTGCCCTCCTTACTGGCAACAAAACACTTCTCTAAATAATATAAAAATTAGATCCACAGGCAGAGGATGCCTTGCCTAATGGCTTCTCTGAGTGTCAAAGCCTGACACATAAATGAAATATAATTTGTTCTTCTGCACCTAACTCTGGACTACTTTAAATTGATGTCCGTGATTCTCTTAGCAAAACTCTCTCCTTATTTATGGTTTTGCTTCAAGGCATGCCTAGAAAAACCCTACAGGCTAGGCAACTGGAGCCTAAGAACTATCAGGATGTATGAGCCTCACAAAACTACTTCATCTTCAGATCCTGCTTTGAGAAATCCCAAACCACGTTTACAGAACCACATCCTGTATGAAATTAAGGACTTCTGTTATGGCTCGCACAAGCAATGAGAGTCCTCCTCTGTTGGAGGCAATCTGGGCTGTTGCTTCCCCACCCACATATAAGCTCTTGTAGCATTCATCTCTGTAAAAATCTGCAGTGAAACCTTCCCAAATTTCTCTGTTGAAGCTGTTTTATTTTGTGTGATGTTAGTGAATATTACGTAGGTCAGGCATATGAAAGTGTGAACATCACCATGTAGACTAGTACATTTGTTGGGACATTCATTAAGTAGTTTGTCTGCTGGTGGGATATATTGGGTAGGACCTATCAGCATCCACAAACACTAAATGCTTGGTGAAATTCAGTATTATTAAATTGTTTTTGTGAAAATAGCCCTGTTTGCTGGGGAATGCCTAGTCCTTTCTGAAAATCAGGCCTAGCTCACTGCCTAAGTCATTGCTAAAAAGGAATACTTGCTATTTTCAAACACAACTTCATGAAAAAGATGCACTGAGACATATTAACATACAGGAAAAAATAACTAGACAATTTATATTGTCACTTTCTCAGTAAGTTAAGTGTACTTCAGTGGTGTAAGGAGACTAGTTCTTTCAGTGTTTGATAATAAATAAATATGGTTTATGTCAATCATGTCTGTGAAGAGATCAGTATCTTCCTCCTAATATACATGCCTATGGCTGTAGCGTGCACATTGTGAATCATGGATGTGATAGTAATAAAGTTTATTATCGCTGACTTGTTATGGAATCGAAGTTTCTCTTCCAGAAATACTGCAAGTATGTGCATATTCTTCAGCTGTTACAAATGCTTCTCAGCCGGTGTGTAAATGATAAAAGTGATGACTGGAAAATGTGGAACTTTCTGTAAAAACTTCAGCTGAAAACATTTTTTGTTTTCAGCTGTAAATCAAAACCTGATATAATCCAGTTGCAAATGAAAAAAAAATAATTCTGAATTACTGCTGTGTTTTCTCTGGGGAGATGATTTAGGTATCTTGTGTTTGTCTGTTGTTCTCAGGTTCTGTCTTCAGTGATGCATCATGATTTTTCTCTTGTGATAGGACTTAGTGGAGTGTGGTGCTAGAAGTGTGAATGCAATTTAATGGCAGATAAAGAAGAGAAAGGAGGAAAAGACACATTCATTTTCCATGAAGTATTGATTATTTTTTTTCCAATGGAGATATTTTGCTATTTGTTATTTTGATAAGAAAGTGAACTTTAACAAAGAACAAAGCAAGCAACATCTTATTGTTTTGGGTTTTTTTTTAAATGTATTCAGTTAAAAGCTCAATATAAAAAAATGTTGGCCTATCATAGCAAACAAGAACGCTGAGCTGTAAAACTAGTCAGTATGCAAAACACGTCTTTTGGTCATAATACATATGTATGAGAAAATTATCCTGTAAGAGGCGTATAGCAAAGAAATCTTGATTGCTTTCTGATGTTATTTATGTATTTAAATTAGATAGAGTTTTTAAATTAGTATGTGCAGAAAACAAAGGGGATATTTAGGATATAGCAAAACATTATGATAATACCCTTATTACTAATAATTAATGTGCTCCAAATCTGATACAGCTCAATAAAAGTAACTTTTTTTACAGTATGAAAAAGATGAGCAACAAGACATTTTAGGGTTTTTTTAACATTTTTGATACAATGAGGAGATCATATCTTAAATATAATTGGCTTGCATAGAAATGTGGTTACAGCAGGCTGAAAAAAAGCTCTTTGTTCCACTGTCAGTCTGTATTGTTGGCTCCAATGTATTGAATAGAGAGAAGTCGTTCAGTGCTGACTACCTGTCCAATTAATGGAAAGAAAACCTATGAGTGCGATGGGTGTTAGAGAGGGATCCAAGCCAGGCCCTGTGCCTCCAGGCTAAGAGTCCTTCTCTGAAAAGCCAGTTGTGCAAAAATGGAGATAAATGGAGAGAATGTCTGCCTTGCAGGAAATCTTTTATTATCCCTATTTATTACAGAACAGTAGCTACAATTATGTGATCTTATTTTTTCCAGTGTATACGTCATACTGCTACTTGTTTGACTCTTTCTTATACTGTGCTTTCTCCTCTCACTTACATGAACTTAGTCATTTCAGGAGGGGTTTTTTTGAAGTCTTTAATCATAATTAAGTGAATTGATTTATACGTAGCACTTGTAATCATATTCAAGCGGATGAAGAAAGGCTTAGAAAGGACTTACGGAGTACCAATTAACTGTAGGATATAGACGCTGGATGACGACTTATACATTGCCAAATAAATCAGTCTGTAACACTATAAAATCAATTTTGCTTCATGTTGTTCATAAAACAATTAATATAAACACTCTGACTTCAAAACTATAAAATCAATTTTGGCTCATATTGTTTCGTAAAGCAATTAATATGAACAATCTGTCTTCAAACATCTGCTGTCATATAAGCTGCTGGATCATTAGCCTTAAAAATGCCAACAAGTCTCTGACGATTTAAATGGAATTACCAGGTGAGGTAGCACAAGAGATGACGTTTTAGCTATTGAAGTTTTTATAGGCTAATGAAAGGATGTAGCAAAAGCCACGGTCATGATCAAAGTGAGCTCCATCACTTTTGCTCTGCCTGCCCCTGCCAAATTGGGGGCCGGTCGCCTCTACGGAGGGTGATGTCCCAGCCACGCCACAGGCACCCACATGGCTCCTGGCTTGAGGATGAAGTTTTGCCCAAGAGTCTCTGTCCTGGGCTTTGTAGCTTGAAGCCCTCCTCGGAGGTATAGCTCATAATTTCTTACTTCTGTACAACCTAGGCACTGTTCAAATAATATCTTTAGGCCATGTAATATTTGAGGAAATAAAATATCCTTTCTTTAAGAGAGTTAAATGGGCACAAATAAGGAAAAGGAGGTCAGAAGAATTTGTAGGCACAGAACAGAAATGCTGACAGAAGTCTAAGATGGTGGTAAACAAAAACAATGAAATTTTTTGTTTCAGACAGATCTATTTTTGTCTTTCTCAGCCATAGCAGTGACCCACTAACAGACACTTTCTGTAGGAGGGTAACATGTAGGATATACATCTAACAGAGTGTAACCAGAAAATTCATGGAGGCAGAGGGCTGAGTGAAATTTTTGCATGAAACTTTTCAGCAAAGTATGCAAGTTTGAGAACAGTAAAATGTTTTGCTGATGTGTTGACTTCAAGTAATTTTTTTTCGATTTCTGAAAGATTCCAAACTCTGGTTTCAGCACTTGAAATATCATATTGCCTTATGGGTTATATATGACTTTATATTAGAAAATATTTTAAATAATATTTTAAAATATATGAAGTAAAATAATAATAGACTAGAAAAAAGCTTAATATGATTTTTTTGCAACTATGGATTTGGCACAGATATAAAAAGTAATTTTTTCACTGTGGTCTAATTTGTCACATTTGGTAGGTGCCTACAGACTGCCAAATTATGTTTGTTACTCTAGGAACCAATATAATAGTAATAATTAATCATATAAATGGCAAAACCAAGTCTCCATGGAACATACTGAAAGAACAGTACCATGCCTGATCTTGTGTAGTGCATGTTGATACCATGTCATAAAAATCTCATCAAGAGTAAAAAATCATCAGTAGGTGGGTGTATCTCCTAATTATGTTACTTCACTATTGCAAACGTCACCACTGGTTCTGCCAATCCACAGAGGAGCAGGGATGGTACCGGATGGCAGGAGCAGTTAGAAAGTGTTTTGGCTGCTAACTTTGCCTAAAGCAATTACATTAATGTTGGTTTTCTAAGCATTTTGCATGGTGTCAGTAAGTCTGCGCTTACTGCCTTGCAGCTGATCAGGGTACCCGGGAGCCTCTGTTTGTCTTAACAGATTCTTCATTCTTTTATTTGCCCTAGAGGAAAAAAAAAAAAAAAAGCGATAAAGCAGATCTGCCACTGAAAGCATGGGACCATGCTACAAAGGCTTTTTAGTCACCGTGACAGACGTGGCAATGTGTTCTCACAGCCCGTGGAAAATCCTGATATGCTGCTGTGGGCTTCCCGAGGCTGCTTTTGGAAAGCTCTGGGGGAGGAAACAGGGAGGTTGCTGTCTAGAAAGCTGGAGAAAAAGAGAAGGGGGAAAAGATCCCTAAACTAGAGCGTGCTTTGTGGTGCTGAAACAACTGGCAGGTCAGTACCCCTCTTGTCAAAGGACTGGACTTTATAGGGGGATTTTAGTGAAACTTAAGTGCTTAAACAGCCTTTAAAAACCTGTGTCCAAGTGTGGGCACAAGTGGAGCTGGCAGTTTCAGGTGCATTGTCAGCAGAGATATGGGGAGAGCTGGGAGCACTGCTGCTTGCGCCAGTGGCTGGGGGTTCAGGCCAGGACCTCAGAGAGCTGGGGAGCCGTGTCTTGAACAAAACTTGTTACCATTGCCTTGTAAGAAAGGTCTGCACATAAAGCTTTATTTTCTGACGATGGAGGTCAGCGGGTAGGCTGATCATAACCATAGAAAATACGGATTTGCTGCTTTCTTGTATTTAGGGAAATATATGTATTTCTACTTACATTAGCTGATGCACATCTGATTTGGGGATTCATAGCATGATCTCCCATTGACTGCTGTTCTGGGTATATTTATAGTACAATTTCCCAGTTAAATGCAAATTAATTATCATTTATATTACAATATTATCCTTGGGCCGCCAAGGCTGCTAGTTCTGCACAAATTTATAGCAAAAAATGCTTCATTCGCAAAGAGGTTACTATTATTGCATGTAAATCTGTAAAACAAAGAATGTCTAAAGAGGCATTATCATCTCCATTATTTTCTCATCCTTGTTTCAGATAGGAAACCTGAAACAGATCAGAGTATTTTTTTCCGTGAGTCTCAGGGAGTTTCATCCAGGAGACTGGGAATTTGGCCAAAAATGTCTTAGATTTCAGACCATGTTCGTAAACAATCATTTATACCAACAGTCCACATAGGTTTTGATATTGAATGTCTGTGAATATGTATAAATAATAATAAAGCAGTGTAGTAACTGATTCTAGAGTAAAGAGATTACAGTGTTTTAATCTGGAAGTCTAGAATCTAAAATGTGCTTTCTGCCATTTTACAATTTTTGAAGTTCAAGTTATATATCTGTGATAATGAATATGTGCCACCTGAAGCTAAAACCTGAGCCTTGCAGAAATAGATTACATTCCTAAATCTAGCAGTCTTTCAAACTCTCAATGTATATGCACAGTATATAGACTTAACCTTGCAATGATACCTGTTGGTGATGTTAAAACCTTTGTTTTCAGATGCTGCTGCCACTTTTACTAATTATTATTAAGTCCACTGAAGATAATTTTTGTTTTGCCCTGACTTTGGGATAGCCTGCTGTCTTGATGAGGAACTGCAGTCCTGTTGTAAGGGAGCTGGGGGGCAGGGAAGTCCCTGTCCCAAGCGTTTCACCCCACGCGGTGGGTAAGAGGGCTCCCAGGTGGTCCCGGTGCAGGGTTCCGCTGTCTCTGGCAGGTTTTGGGCTGTGGCATCCCTGGGGCATGATGGGAGGCACTTTGTCTCCCCAGACCGCTTGGGTCATGACTGGCTCTACAAAGCTGCACAGGACAAGGATGGGAAGCTCCAGCTGTCTGAGGATCTTCAGTTAAAGATAAAGAATATTTTTCCAAGCTACTTTCAGCGGCCACGGAAAGTCTTAAAAGCCCTAGGTTTCAGTCTAATCAGAACAGTATCTGTAAAGAAGAATGGGGACAGGCTGTACTATGGCAACCTTGGATCTCAGTCTGGTTTTTATACCACAAATCAGTGTCTTGTTTATAGCTGAGCTTATTAAACTTTACCCATCCATTTTAATAGATCCTCAGTAATAGCTTCACTGAAATCAGCATAAGTAAAATATGTCAGGTATGACTCGGGTGGAGATGTGTGTGTTTCTGTAGGAAAAGGCAAGCAAACTTCTAGCTTAAATTTTTTCTTAAAGCAATTTCAAATATGAACTGTTTATTTTGTTGGGAGGGCAAGGCTGTTAACCTGTTCCAGGTTTCAGTTAGTGAATTCCTGATTGAAGAGAATCTTGGCATGATGCAAAATGAGATGCAATACAGCCTTCTCTTGTAGTTTCTGGCATACTGGCAACATTTAATTTCAAATTATGCAGCCTATTTCACTCATATACAGTAGTTACCTTTTTACTTTGGGATTTTCCCTGAGTAACATATGAAGGAAAATATTACTACTATTGAGGTCTCTGTTAACAGAAGAGAAGTTAGGATTTGGAAATAAATAAATTATAATAATAAATTGTCACATTACTGTGGTCTGAGAGAGATCTCTCAAGTCCCTGATACCAGATAGAAAATAGCTGAGGTTACATATCCTACAGATCTGCTGAACAGAAGAACTTATTCTGGTTAATTTTTCCAAATAAAGCTCTAAATCTGGAGGACTTTAGACTAGGTAAAAGAAAGTTCTTCATCCTGAGGGTGGTGAGATACTGGAACAGGTTGCCTAAGGAAGTTGTTGATGCTCCATCCCTGGAAGCGTTCAAGGCCAGGCTGGATGGAGACTTGAGCAACCTGGTCTAGTGGAAGGTGTCCCTGCCATGGCAGGGGGGTTCAAACTAGGTGGTCTTTGAGGTCCCTTCCAATCTAAACCATTCTATAATTCTATGAGTAGTGAGTCGGGTTCTAACTTTGAGAAATTATTAATGAGAAAAATGGGAACCACCAGGAAGGCAATCAGCGGTGTTAAAACTCACACTTGCTGAAAACTGAGTATCTGAAGTCCTCAGTCTTCTTAACTCTAACCCGCTGGTGTTGGTGAACTAGTGACATGAATGTCCTCCGCAGCACTGAAATTCAAATATGTCTCTCTACATTTGCTGGACTGCAGACAGCCCGAAGCTGCTTTACAGAAGGGCTCTTGCATGGCTTTCCAGCCCTTTAGAAAGAACTGCCAACCTCAGTGTTAGAGACTCAGTTAGGGCTAATTTTAGGAGTTTGATGAACCATGGTTTTCTTTCCATTTGCTCATAGGAGTTGTAAATTGCTAACGATCTGCAGCAGAAATTAATTACTGCTAATTATTCCCTTTCAGCCACAGCTCAAATCTTCTTTTAGCACAGCGTGTGGATGCAGGTTAAATGAAGTCCAAATCTCATTCACTTTTCTGTCCTTGAAGTAAACGGCAGATCCTGCTCACTCTTCGCATCCAGATTGGCTCATGGAGGAATGCACGGGGGCGGGGATTTGGGGGGGTGTGCTTGTCGTGTTTTCAGAGGCAGAGAGGATGTCTGTACTTAAAGCCTAAAATGGGATTAAGGCCTTTCTTTTGTCACAGGTTTACTCTTTCCTCCGCGGCTTTAAGTAGGACAAGGTGAGACTGATACCTCTTCCAAATAAATGTATTGAGGGAAATTCTATTTATGAGGACATCAGTGCATCTGACTTCACATAAATGAAGGTCGTGATAATACTTCACATATACTATGCAAAAATGATGCTATTTTCTGTGCAGTCTGCATATGAACAGTTATGCTGTTACTGAAAAGTATAACTTGCAAAATTTAAAAGATGGAAATTAATTGTCTAAAGTGACTCCAGGATAACTGATGTTGCACTAGTAAGGCACACTACATGAAATGTCACCCAGTACATGGTTACCTTGCCTAAAATGGACATGAGCCTTGGAGCAATATAAGGGGTGCACTGAAGCCATATATTCCCACTGCCTCCGTCAGCTGAGTCTGGAAATGGGCAGGGAAATTTGAAAACACCTACCAGCAAACCATGGTGTTTTCAGCGGACAAAGAAAAGTCAAAGTATGAGGTTTTTTCCCACCCTGTCACAAAGTTGTTGCCACTTGGCACTGTAGTGAACCGTCTTTAATGAGGCTAGCATGTGCTTGCTGTCAGGGTAATGCTCTCCTGTGTCTAACCTTGGAAACTCATCAGCTCTAAAGGCATTTACAAAAGTTTTTTGGCAGAAAAGCAAGCGCCTCCAATTTCTGTGTTTTACCACATGCATAATTACCTGAATATTGAGCTACACAGTCATATGCAAAGGCAGAGCCGTTTCAGCAGCAAACTTTCTGGGGCAGGCCAACACAACGCACTTTCTTCATATAGAGCAGCCTGGAGCTGGTCTCCTTTCACCTAACAGCCCAGTGCTTAAAGGACTGCTGGAGTTTGCAAAGGTGTTTTGAATCTCATCTCTCTCTCTGACTCAGACATGTGATTTCAGCTAAAAATAAGGTAATTTAAAGAGCTAAACCCTGACAATCCCTGACTAAGGCTTCACTGTGATCCGTTTAGTTTCGCTTGAATCTTTGTTTTCCTGAGTTTTCCTTCCCACACAAGGATGTTTTAGCTATTTGATGGGCAAAGTTGATAAATAGATAACATCTTGCCTGACACCAAGAAGGCAAAGCTCCAGATATCAAGGAAACAAAGCTATCTACACACACCAGGTGTTAAGGAAATGCCCAGCAAACATCTACACAACTGCTTGTTACAAGAAGAAGTTGCATCAGAAAAGAGGCCCTGGCTTGTGCTCAGGAAGATTCAACTAATGGGAGGAAGATTATGAGCGACCACCAGAGGGTGAAAAGACCCTAACCTTAAATTTACTGCCATGCTTGGACTATGTAAATGAATTCTGGGAACTTATCACCATAAGACTGCTCTTCTCAGGAAATCTGATGAATATGTATGATTTTTGTGTAGATGAACTGATGTGTTTTGCTAACCCGTTGGAGCACTCATGGTGGAAGATCCCCAGTGCTGCAATAAAAAATGCCTGCTTAAAAACACTCTGTTGTTATTGAGTTTTCATCTTGAAATCCTTACCAAGCCGAACCTAGCCTCCCACCTCAGTGAGGAGTGTTAGAAAGCAAGGGGGTTTGGAGATGGGAGATCTTTGAGATGGGAAGTGTTCAGGTGGTTTTCTTAGTCTGTGGTTGAAGCAGTATGTGATTCAGTGAGTGTTTCTGCAGAGGAAAGCTGGGGCCACCAAAAGGCCTGGGTTTAGGTGCAGTTGTTTTGAGATAAAGTCCCGCTAGTGAATGTAGCCTCCTGTTGACTTCAAACCATCAAATGCAAAGCTGCTTCTGCTTCTTCCACCAGTACCTAGCAAGTCCTCACACAACTCATTTGGTCAGTCATTCACTGGTGAGAATTGTGATAATCTTGTCTTCTATTGCATTTGAAGTTGCAGGTTAAAAATCATCTCTCCAGCAAATCTCATCTTTTTGACACAAACTAAATAATTAGAATAGTCATTTACTGAAAGGGACGGCATTATTATCTGAACAGTGGCAATGAGAGCTGTTATTTCCCACATGCTTCTTAATGAAACAAATCTGCTCTGAAGAATGGTATTGTTTCTGTGGAGCCAGCTCTTCTTCACCTCACCCTGTATCTCTGTTATAAAACACAAAGTACATGGAGCATGCATTGGTCCTTAGCATCATCTCTCACACTGTGGAAGGTGCAAGTACCAATCTTGTTGTCAGAGGGCTTTTGGGGAGAGCAGTAGGCTTTCCACTGCCCTGTATTGCAGGTGGTATGATCGCTCAGGCTGGTGACAATTAGCTGTATGCTGAGACATCTCCTCTGCTCCCTCCAGCACCTGCTGTTCCTCCATATGAAACTTGAATGATGGCCCACCTACTGAGGTGCACTGAAGAGAGCTGCTGTAACTGTGTACCTTGAGAGCTCATCTGCAGACTTTATTACAACAATTACTAAGGATCATTTGACTGTAAATGCTGGCTCTCTTTTGCTATGAAGCCATCAGTCATTAACCTTAGCAGTATCGATGTGTTCTCATTATGCATTTCAAGCAGATTAATAAACAAGTGGAGAGGTAAGAGCCCATTCTCTATGCTGCGATGTATTTCTGCGTTGCAGGATCTGGATAAGCACAGTGACACTTCGTTGTACTGTGAGAGATTTATGAACGAACTATAATGTGGGAGAGAAGGGGAAAGAGGCTTGTGCTGAGATATGCTGATAAAGAAGCAAAATCAGAGAAATGGGAGTAACATGCGTCCATGTGTGCATCTGAAAAGCAGGCATCTGGCAATAAGCTGACACGTGCTAGGTGAGAATCACTTTCATTTCTTCTGTCATGTCACTGTGATTCTTGAGGACTTTGAGTCATTCTGGGAACAATCAACATCAGTATGTTGAAGGAAAAGGTGGAAAAGAAATAAGAAAAAAAAAATCATATGCATGAAAGTAGCTCATTTGGTTGTGTCTTTTCAAGTGAACATAGTTAAAAATATATGCTTGTATCTTGCCAAAATACAGTCCTCTGTATTATGAGGTCCTTGACTATTTCAAGATACTCTTTGATAATATAAAAAAAAAAACAGGAAACAACTGTCATTCAGAAAACAGTGTATAAAATTACTTGGAGTCTCCCCCCCACCCCCAATCTTGAACAACTTTTTTTAAATTCTTCTTGGACAGCAGTCCTCACCCAGTGGTACTGGCCAACGTGATGCCTGTGATACTTTTAGATATTTGCTGAAACAATATTCCTGTGAACGGTTCAAGTTGAGGAAATGCGATGTTACATGCAGCACTGTCATTACTCAAGATTTCTGTTTGCAACAAGGAAAGGTTGGGGATCTCTTCTTCAGGATGTCACAGCCCCGCTGGTGAGTGTGGTGAAGATGACACGCAGTCCCTGGGAGCAAGGGCAGAACTGGCCATTGTGGGTCAGTGGTACTCTCCAGCTGACTCTCCCAGCAATGCTGGCACCTTATCAGGCAGTGGAGTCCTGTAATAGCAGCCAGAAATCTGGGAGGACAGAGAGCAGCCTGCTTTTCATTACTTGATGACTCCTGGGTAAATAAGGAAACAGATGTGATAAGCACAACAGACAACACTGGGCCTCCTCCGCTCTGGGTTCTGCATCTGGCTGTAGGAGCAGGCAAACTTTACACCTCCAGTCGGCAGAGAACAGGCACCAGCTTTGTAGGTGTCTAAAACAGGAGGTCTGGAAAATAATGTCCATCCTAGGAAACAGGAAGCGCTTCACTGAGCCTCCTGCCTAAGCTGTAAGGACCTGAGTCTACACGTCCCCAACCTGGAGCATTCTTTGTAAATTAACTACCTCCACTGAGTAGCTGCTGACAGAGGTGCCCAAATGGCATCTGGAAAACCTGCCCATTTCAGTGCCCATGCACCAAGTGTCCTGGAGCTTGACAAGTCACCAGAGGGCTCGGCAGTTTCATTTTTCATAATTCTTGACATATGTAGAACTTCAGCTATGATATAATTAATTTAAGCCATTAGCAAGAGCTGAATGGCTTATATTTTGTGTTTTAGGAATGAAACATACTCTGCTGCTTCTGAATGGTGGTTACAAGGGACTAATCTACCTTTGGGTGTATTTCCTCAGCCAATTTTAAGCAGACCTGCTGAGGGGTGAGGTGCACGTGTGTCTTGAGCACACTCAGCAGCCCACTCAGGAGTCAGCAGTTTGCAGACACAAGCCCTCTGAAAAATTTCAGATAGGGGGTTATTTCCAAGCATACTGGTCTAAAGCTCATTGCTTTGTCTCCTTTATCTCTATTGACCTTTTTAAGCGTGTTCATTCAGGTCCCAGACAAGGCCTTATTAATGATCTCCTGTTAGCTTCTCTTTTGTGAATATCTTTGTGCAAAGTTTACATTCAGCTTCATAAAAACATGGCCTTTAAAATCAGTAGCTGAGGTCTGGAATATTTAAGCAATCTTCATATATACTAAAGAATTTCTGTTCGCTTCAAACGTCAAATAATATTTTATATTCTAAATTAGTATATATAAAGAATGTTTGAAGTATACCCTCCTGAGTTTTAGACCTTCTAGACAGTTTTATTTTACTGCCTCAGACTATATAAATGTGTATATATTAACTGTATTTATAGAATAAGTAGCTGAGTATTTAGATAAAAATGAGTAATTTATACAGATTTTCTACTTTAGACTTCATTAAAAAAATCATAATTTTCTTTATCAATTCAGTGTCTTGTATTAAATTTATGTAACTGTATAGATTGATTTGGAAAAAAAAGAAAAGGATAAAAAAGCCTCTGAGTATCTCAATGTTTAATCACTCTATACTGATTAGTTGTGTTTGGTCAGATGTGTAATATGACATTGTTCTTTTGCTGTGAATGGATAAATGCAAAGATAATTATGATACGAATCATTACATTTGCAAAGCAAAATCCATTTTCTACCAATTCACTTCCCACCAGTATTTTTTATAAAGATGAATTGTTGAAAGGTGATATTTTTGAATACGTTGCTAATTTTTAAGTGTCTCCCTTGAGAAGCTTTAGAAATTATTTGCACTTATTTGATTTTAAATGGGGCAAAGGAGCTAGGGCTCTGAATAGGATGTCTGCAGGTGTTACTCATCTAAGTTGTTGGATTTGAAGGTGATTAAGTTGGAGGAGGTGTCCAACCTAGTCTGCCCCATCTCATCCACTCCCACAGCCTGGGGACTGACCTGCTCTGGAGAGGCTCCCTGAAATGCGTTGGGGAGGCTGGAGGTGTTGCTCAGCATGGGTCTGCAATGCGCTCTGTGGCCGTGGAGGCTGACCCTGTATATGTCAGCATTCCCCTTCATGAGGAAGTCAGTGGTTTTCCGCATGAATTGTTTTCATATTAGTGGACTTTTGTCATAATTTTTTGGGGATGCATTTTACCCTGTAAGTTTACATTGGAGAATAGCCAAGCTCACAGCCTGAGCGAGCTTATCTTGAACAAGTTTGCACATGGATGAGAAGATGCAGGAATCCGAGAGGTAGATGATCTCATAGTTACTGCAGCTGGCGAGGATCAGGCCTGTTTCAGGTGCTGTCACTGGTTTCTTATGTTATGCTGGACTCATTGGGGATTAGTGCTTTCCTTCTCTCAGCCTGCTTAGCCTGTCTGTTTAGGTTCTCAGATGTGCACAGCAATAGGAATTATTTAGGTGCAACTGGGACCCAATATCACAAGGTGTCATTAGACACTGTAGTTATGCAAGAAATGGCAAAAACAAAATACCAGAGCAGGTTCATGGAGAGAGACACGCACATAAAATTATCATGCTGATAGCCTTGAAAGCAGAGAGAAATTCTAGCTCTTGCATATTATTTGCAATGATGATAGCATCTTATTGCTGTCTTCTAAAAAAAAAAAGAACAAAAAGAGAATTTCCCAGATAATATTGAGGTTTCCCAGTGCCTGGAGGAAAGAGATGTCAAAGTGGCTGTGAGCACACACAGCAGTGAAATTGTCACCTTGTGGTACATCCTAAAGAACAACTTCAGGAAACCAAGCACTTGAATTAATGCTACCAAAGCAGGGTGAGGCTTTTGAAGATGTCACAGACAGTTAGGTGCCTTAACCTCCTATGGATTTAACCCCAAGTGAAGTACTTGCAGGTTTAAAAAGAATCCTGCTCTGATCAGGGACCCAGAGAGATAATGCGCAGGGAGAGTTCTCCTCTCGGCAGCCTAAGCACATGCTCTGCAGAAACTGAATGGTGAGCACAGGGGCAGAGTTCCTGTGAATGGGGAAAGTCCTGGCTGAGGACAGACAGGCGTGAAGGAGTTCAAGGTGCTGATTAGAAGTTTCTCATTCTGCCTTTCATGGAGAACAACGAAAGGAAACAATTATTTAAAAACCTCAAGAACTAGAGGAAGCAAATTAAATTACTGTGCAAAAAGAATAATCACTGGTAGAAGTGTGAAGTGTTGATCTTATGTATTTTTTGCGCGTTGTAGAGATCCTTAAAGGCTGTCAGCATTTTAATTAAATATGACAGCTTGACAAAAGGAGCAGCTAGGTGTGAAATGCATATACTGCTGGAGGGAGGCTTTCTGCACAACAGTGACCTGGAATTGGAAAGTCACTGACTGTGACCTTCGCTGTGCTTTGTGGAGCAGGCAGAGCTGCAGGCGAGGTTGTCAACTGTGCAGTCCACAAAACTGACACACCACATTCATTACTGCATGAGTCAGGCATGGCGAGAGCACCACCACTGCCACTTGCTGCTACTCATGCTTGCTGTGCATGAGTAGAGAAAAGAGCTGACCCTTCCCCTTGACATAGAAGCTTTGTTTCTTGTTGGTGCAACAGACCTTGCCTGAAAAGATGCTGAGAAACTGCATTTTTCCAACCTCTTTCTGTATGTGTGTGTATCTTTCTTGTTAGATTCTGGCTCTTAATCTTACTATTATCAGAGACCAGCTGTGACTGTAGCCTGTAACTGATTGTTCTACCATTACATGGCTTTTGTATTAAATACTCCCTCCACTGCAAGGCTTCCATGCTCAGTAACACTCTGCTGCATTTCAAGCATCTCTATTATCAGTTAATTTGCTATTCACTGTAATAAACCCCGTCACAATTAATTTATTTAGCACAGTATGGATATTTCCTGTCCTCTGACTATGCTTCCTTGACTGTTTCAGTTGCAGGATTCCCCTGCAGTCAGTACCCTCTGACATCCTGATGGAGCAGATCCTGACCTGTACCCTATCGATAGCAGCTGACTATGAGACGACTTGAAAACCACTTCAGAAATGGAACTGAAATGCTTAAAAATTTGCATTCCTATTTCAGATTTTGAAGGGTTTCAATATTTCAGGATTTCCAAGATAAGGGCACAGTCTCTGCTTTGAGGACAGCCTTGCAGAGAAGGACTTGGGCGTGCTGGTGGCCGAAAAGCTGGTCATGAGCCAGCAATGTGCCCCTGTATCCCAGAAAGCCAATCATATACTGGGCTGCATAAAAAGAAGTGTGGCCAGCAGGTTGAGGGAGGTGATACTCCCCTTTTACTCTGCTCTGGTGAGAGCCCAGCTGTAGTGCTGTGTTCAGCTCTGGGACCCCCAGCACAAGACAGACGTAGATCTGTTGGAGCAAGTCCAGAGGAGGGCCACGAAGATGATCAGGGGGCTGAAGCACCTCCCCTGTGAGGACAGGCTGAGAGGGCTGGGGTTGTTCAGCCTGGAGAAGAGAAGGCTCCAGGAAGACCTTATAGTGGCCTTCCAGTACTTAAAGGGGGCTATAAGAAAGATGAGGGCAATCTTTTTAGCTGGGCCTGTTGCAATAGGACAAGGGGTAATGGTTTTAAACTGAAAGAGGGCAGATTTAGACTAGATATAAGGAAGAATTTTTTTATGACCAGGGTGGTGAAGTACTGGAACAGGCTGCCCAGAGAGATAGCAGAAGCCCCATCCCTAGAAACATTCAAAGCCATGTTGGATGGGGCTCTGGGCAGCCTGATCTAGTTGAAGATGTCCCTGCTTATTGCAGGAGGGTATTGGACTAGATGACCTTTAAAGGTCCCTTCCAACCCAAACTATTCTATGATTCTGTGATTTTCTGCGACTCTTGGGAAGCTGCAAAAGCCATAGCCAGTCAGATCTTGGCAGAGCTGAGCATACTCTGCCTCGTGAAACTCCCATGCTATCCTGGATTCAGATCCTAAAAGCTACTGACATAACTTTCATGAGCAGTACTGCTGATATTAAATCTGCTTCTATAACATATTACATTGTAGAAATGTTTTCTTCCATGTAATTTGTGAAGTAAAACTGGGTTTAGATTCAGAAAAAAATCTGGATTGCTCAAGAATGGTAGGTTGTACATTAACTTGTAGCTTAGCTTGGTCACTATTGTGAATGATATTTTAGGTAAGAAGATATATTCAGAGGGGACTGCGTGTTCATTTACATCCTGAAAAGGAATAACAGGGAAATTCTGTACAGGAAAACTTAATAGTCGTTGTACTTAGGTGAATGTAGTTGAGCCCTACTTCAATGGTGCAGAAATAAAATCTCCCATCCCTCGAAGTAGTTGAAGAGTTCGACTAGTTCCTCAAAACCACATAAGTTATCATTCATCATTATCCCAGTGGATTTCTAGTACTCGTTCTGCCATAATTCGTCCCCCTCATGTCCTCAAGCATAAACAGTCGTCAGTGTACAAAGACTTGAAACAAACATACACTGAAAAGAGTGAATTAAACCTTATGTATCAGTAATGTATGATTCAGTTAGACTTGTTATGGAGCAGTAAGTACATTGTTTGTTTCCCTACATCAAAATATAAACAAGGTGATTAATGGCAAAATCAAATGTTCCTGTTGTATTCATACAATAATAATGATACGTAGAGCAGCATATGATTTGTTGCTAAAATTCAAAAAAATGGTGTGCAACAGAGACAAATCCAGCTGTGATGTTGGTGCTGTGGAGAGGAGATGGATGGGGCTGGGAAATGCAGTGGGAGCTTTGCCAATGGAGTTCAAGGTGAACTGTGTTAGATGTGGAGACCCCTTCACCTCAGAGGGGCTGGGGCAGTGCCACTGAAAACAGCAGAAATATTCAGTGTCTGGCAACTGTTGATCTGGCCTACACATCCCTGTAGCCGTTTCAGAAACTTGTACAGAGAAGTGAATAGTACTGTACAACCCAGCATGGGCAAAATCAAAACAAAATGTATGTTTAGCAGGATGATCAATAAATGTGTTGCAACGAGGCTTGACAGCTTAGCTGGTCATTTTCTGCCTTTTACTGTTGAGAGAATTTTTTTTTGGGAAAAAAAACAAACCCAAAATAACCTTTTCTAAATCTGTAAGTAGATTCAGCTTTGTAGTAAAAAAATCTGTGCTATTTCAGCAATATCAGCTTTCAAACAGTTTCAGGTTATGAATTTACCAGGTTCATTTAATTTGTCATCATTTTTATAACTCATTTTTATAAACTTATTTACAGGATGACAGACATTTTCATGCTCTTTCTTCCATCCTGGAGAAGATGGCCTGTTATTGGGGCTCATCTCATCTGTCTGCTTGCATACTGGTCTATTTAAAGCAAGGAATCTTTATACTATAGAAGGTGATTTTGATGTATACTACGTGCTAAAGAAGTTGGGTAATGTGGCTGTGTAACTGAACAGCCAACTGTTATCTAGTAGTGTTAGGTTATGTAAAATAAACAGTAATTCTATCTATCCCTTCAAGCTGTTATCATGAGTACAGGTGCATATTTTGAGCTACAATTGTTGTCCTTTTTGGGAAAAGGAATGCAGATATTGCAGGCTATCGTTAGCCTGCTGTGAACTCCAAAAGCAATAACCCCAGGTTTTAGATTTACCCCTCATTTTTATTTCACTCTTCTGCATGCTCTGTGCAAGAGGTTAAACACACTTAGCCGTGTTACTTGGGATGATTTGCTCTCAGTGGGGGAGAGGAGAGATGAGGTTCACCAGAGCAGCTTTGGATATAACTGTATTTGCAACAGTGGTCTGTGCTGAATAACCCAAGGAAGTTCCTGTTATGGGTGCATTTCTTTGGAAAGGATTTCTCTGGATCTGGGGGTGGGGAATGTGGTGGTGCAGGTTAAGCAGAGTATTGGTAAAGATCTTATCTATGTATGAACTGAATCCCACTTCTCTGCTTTAGATGGCGGGGCTCTGTAGTTATGAAGGTCATGCAGATATTTTTTCTTAATTGTGTACGCCTGGCTGGATGGGTCTGTGTACAAAGGAGGAAATACCTATTATCACAGACAGCTGATGGAAATTGCCTGTTGTATATGTAGTAAGAGAGTGGTAGGACTCAGGTGAGAGCTCAGGTACTCGAGTTCTTTCTCACCCTTCCTCTGGCTGCAGAGCAGTGTGCCTGTGAACCTGCAGTTTTTATACACCTAGTTAGCTGCTGTGTTACTGAAGTTAGAGTCTGATCTAATTCTCCTCGAAGAACTAGGTTACACTTTGAATCCCTTCCTTAAGCACTGGAACTTGACACATAACTTTCAACTTCTAAAGGTCATTTCTGTTCATTCTGCTGTATAAACATGGCTGAGCCTTTTAGAAAAATAGGAGTTTTTATAATATTAGAATAATGTTATTGGAACAATAATATTTAAAAATAAACTATCCATTTTATCAGAAATCAAAATGAGTTCTAAAAAACTTAGTATGTGTCTATAGACATCTGAAAATATTATGCTTCTCTTCTCTACTGTCTGCTTAGATGAGTTAAAAGGTGCAAAGGAATCCAGTACAATGTTTAGGAAAGGAGAAGACTTGTATTTCTTCTGATGTATTTAAAAGCTACCGTGGTGGCATTTTTTGAGTGTTGAATCTGATCCTGAACACAACAGATAAAACAAGTGAGAGAGCTGCAACGCCTGTCACAGCCTTTACCCCAGAAATTTTTGCAGTAACCCATCCTTCTACCGCCAAAATCTCTCCCATATAGGCTTTCATTTAACTGGAAGACTACAAAATCTATTTTTAGATGAACCTTAGCAGTAAATGTTAGACTGGAAAGAAACCTGATCGACTTTTCAGTTTAGAAGGGTATTTTTAAAGTAATGGCTGAATCAGAATTTTCACCATTTGCAAAGTGTTTCATAGTGCTTGAAATGGTAGGTTTTTTCTCTATTTCTAATTGCAATAAAAAAATATGGAGGTTTTTTTTTGTCAAGATTCAAGGAGTAAGAATGTGTTGAATTCAAGAAAACTTTGATGAGGAAAGTTTGGGTTTGTATTTTTTTTTTTTTTTCATTTCCCATTTCATTTCAGTAAGCCCAAACTGGCTTGTACCATCTCTTCATTTGTCTAATTAATTCTGGGGGTTTTGATACCTACAGCATATTTGTTTCCTTTTCTGTGTCTTCTTGAGCCACAATTTACCTTCCCAAACTACACCACCTTCCATGAAGTTAAATCATTAAATAAAGATCATAAAGAAAAATAGTAACTCACTTGATTTCCTCATTACCAGTGTCCTCTGGCTTCCTCAAATCACTTTCAGTGTGTGAAATGAGAGGGAGTGAGACAGCACTGCTGCTTGCTGTTTCCCCAAGCTCTGAGGAAGGGTAAGGGGAAGGAAACCGATGTCTGGCATCTCCATACAAGCCCTTTTTTGGACCTTCACCTCGTAGCTCTGCAGGAAGTATGGACATGCATGTAAAAAAACCACAGCACGTAGTTAGGAGCAGCCCAAGAATGATGATTACTGTCCTGTCCACAGTGCATCCTTGGCAAGCACAGCAGCAACTTCTTACTTCTTGCTGCTGCTCTGGGCCCTGGAAGCCAGCCAGGAAAATATTGAAGCTATTTACAAGCCCTGGTAGAGTGCTAGAGAAAAACCATTGGCTCCAATCCTGATCTTGCATGAAGCCTCTGCGTGTAGCTTGGTATGAGCAAGATATTTTCAGGAGGCTGTGCAGAGTCAGACTAATTTTCAAGGCCAAGGAGGGAAAAATAACAAATCTGTATGCTCTTGATGGGTGAACCAAACTTCGTGTGATTTGAATTTGAGTTCTTTCTTGGCGAGGCTAGAAGTGGTGTTCTTTTAAAATATTGGTTAGAGGTTGTATGGAAGCTCTTAGGGGAAAGATGGGTCTCAGAGCCTACCTCCATCCTTGTCCCCTGAACTCTGAGAAGTGTATCCACGTCACAGCATACCTCTTGATCTCCTGAAGGCCCTGAACACCATTCTTTAGGAAAATTTCAGCTGGGGACAGCTTGTGATTTGTCCCTAGGATGATAAGATTGTGTGAAAGCTGAAACCACCTTGGGGATTACCAGAGAGGAACTGGGAGGCCTGAGCACCCCCTTTCTTCCCATCTTCTGGTCTCTGTAAACTCAGGGATTTGGGTGGTTCTGCACCTTTACAGTTCTAATCTCAATTTATCCTGAAGCCATGTAATTCACACTGGATTAGAGGAAAACATTTTTCTGAAATACTGAGCTATCTGGGGAGAGGGTTGTGGTGCTTTTGCTGGCAGAAGCATTTTTTGAAGTTAACTTCTGATGATTGATTTTAATTTTTCTTTTTTTTTTTTTTTTTTAATGATAGCTAATTAACAGATGTTTGGCAGTGGAGCTGTTTCTATGCCTGTTTGTCTGAATAGAGCCCTCCCAACTCTTCAAGCAAACCTGGACAGTTTAACAATAATTATATTAAGGGAAAAAGTCTCATCTGCTGTACAAAGGTTAAGTAATGGGGAATCTGATCCTCTCCTACCACTGCTTCAGCAGCATTTCTTCTCCCAGCACTGCAGGCCAGTGTCTGCTCTGTGTGCCTTGCATCCTTCATCTTCACACGCCATCCTGTCCCAGCTGTGTTCCTGCAAATGCTTGCCCCTAGCAGCTGAGCCTGGCACGATTTTGCTGCTGAGTGAGTCTTGCTGCAGCATCCTTTCTATGCACAGATGTAAGTTGCAGGATTTATCTGTGTAGTTTCTGCATGTCCCATTGTTCTTCCTACATACAGCAGAATAATTACATCCTAGCACAAAAAATGAACAGAACCAGAGCTTTTGTCCTTATCTCTTCCTGCCTCCTTATTTGGTATTTTCCTATTCAGCCATGTTTGAAACAGAGTTTTCCCTTAAACATGTCAAAAACCTCCCTATCTCCTCCCTTCAATTTTAATCTTTTTTGTTAAGCATTATTTAAAAAGAATCCCCACAAATTGGTCTTATTTCCCCAGAAAGACCTCCAGATTTGAAAGAGAGGTCCATTTTGAAAAAAGGAAAAAAGAAACCCTCAGGTGTTTTAAATTTCTGTTCAGATCTGCTTTTGGTGCCTGCAGTGCTCTCCGAAGAGTCAGAGCAACATTTACCCCTGAGGCAGCAATTAAAGGTGGAAATTTTAAGTGCAATTAAACTTAGTTCCCAGGGAAAGTCTGACTCTCTTTGACTAATTCTCCATATTATTGGACAAGTCATTTCGTAAACCTTATTATTCTGGATTGTTTTTTACACTGGTTGTATGGCACTTTTTTTGCTAAATTCACTACAGTATTGCTTATGCAACATTTATTAGGATATTTTTTCTCTCCTAAGAAACATTCCTCTCTCACTGTCAAACATCTAGTCATCACAGTGAGTGAGTAGGGGAATTTTTTACTGAGTCCTGTGCAAAGCAGTATGCAAGCCCATCTCAAAAAAGCACCTTTCTAGCAGATGATCTGAAAACACCTCTGATATCTCAGTCACTTTATAAACAGCAAAATAAGAGTCAATTATTCACTCCAGAGAAACCTGGGATTGTCTTGAGGCTCATGGCAGTCTGTGTAAAAAGAAAAAAGGTATTGACACAGGTTCTGGAGGAGGTAGCACTAAATGAGGGACAAATTCAAGTTGATAATTTGAGTGCCACAAAAAAAAATAAAGCATAAAGCATATTCTGTGTGTGTTGTGCTTAGGTCGTTTACCTCTAAGTGATCCTATTAGCAGCGTTCTTGTTAAGGAGTACTGGAAAATCTGGTAGATTCTGCTGAGATTAGCCCAGCTGGAGTCATCAAATGTTGTGTATTGTGTACTGCAGAGCAGAGGCAGCCTGTACCCAATGTACATTTTGTTTAGTTCCCAAAGAATCTCCAAGGTATTTGAGATTTAAAGTCCACAGATGTCAGAGGGGGAAAAAAAAGAAAAAAATAAAGAAAAAAGGAAAAAATATGTTAAAATCCTACCAAAGACTTTGTGTGATAGCACTAAGTAAGTGCACATGCTTATGCATAGGCAAGTGGGGGCTCTTGGAAATGTGATGCAGATCTCAGTGTCTGCAATGCTATAGTGCTCTGGACATGGATTCAGAGAGCCTCCTTTTCATTTATTTCAGCCTCTGTCCAGACAATGACATAGTTTTTAACACTGATTTTTTGCCCGCAGACTTCAGAATAATTTTGAAAGTCTTTTTGTCATTCCTGGTCTGCAATTTCTCCTCACCCCTTAATGTATTCCTTCTTTAGGCTTAGTCCAAAATGCTGAGGACAGAGTTTTTATGAAGAACACTGCAATTCTGAGGTTTGTTTTGTTTCTTTTCATCACTGCACTTTAAATTGTATATGCACTGAATAGAAATGTCATCTTCTAGTAGACTTCGAGCAGAGACAAAGCTTTAGCGAAGTATGCTTAGGCTTCTTTTCAGCTGAGTGGGCTAAATAAAAAGTAATCAATGTTTATATCTGATTACTGCTCTAAACCCCAAGCAAGCCTTTCAGGAGCTTCAGCATTGTTTGGTGAGCTGAGAGGCATTCTGTGTTCTCTGATTCTGTGAACATCTCAGTTTTCTGAAACAGAAATATCAAAAGAGCATGTCTTTCCTTACATGAATACTGACCTGTCTAAAATCAGCAGCCTGAGATGCAACTACTGTACAGCTTGTGATACAATCTATATCCACACACACAGCCCTCTGCTCTCCAGAGAAAAGGAGGCTTGGTGAACTTGATAACTATCCAGAGTTTTAGATGTTTATCTGGAAATAAGCCTTTGAAATTCATCAGCTGCTATTTGGGATATGATAGAGACTCCTGCTCTGTAAAATATGATGCCACACATTCAGACTTAAAAGCTTTCTTAAAAATCAAATGCCAAAAACTTAGAAACTCTGGGAGAAGAAAGGAAACCTGGGTAAAAGTATCCTTTGCGTCTTTAATTGCATCCCCTGCAAGGATCTATTCCTATAAAAGAGGGCATATGATAATTAACATAAAGAGGCAAACTACAAGTGTCAATGGAGTTGTGTTAAAGAGGGATATAAGTTCTCTTTATACTAAGTTGGAAAGTCCTTTTTTGATGCATTTATTGCAGATTTGTAAAAAATAATCCATAAAGGAAAGCAATTTTGCCAGGAAAATGATGTCTTAAAACCTGTTTTCTACTTTACAGTGCATTGCTTGTCTTTTGTCATGATAAAAATGTTCAGCATGTTTCAGGGTCCATGCTTATTTATCCTTTCTTCTACACCGGAAACATCAATAATCCCTAGAACAAGATGGAAATGTCGGCAGTGCTGTTCTTAGCAGGGATTATGCATTTCAATAAGTAATAATTTTTGGTATCTCATCATAGAGACAAACTGGTATCCGAACCACGTCAGACGACCTGAGGCAGGTTTTTACAGTCACCAATGTCAAAATTCACACACAAAAAAACCCCTCTCAATTTTCAATCACTAATTATAATTAAAGCCAGTTTTTTCCTTTTTTCCAAACAGATGGGAAAAATCAAAATGTTAAGTAGTTTCATTTTCACCACAGGGCTCTTTCAAAGACTTTAAACTTCTGGATGATAGCCAGATTTTTCAGTTGGGTTTTTCTCTAAAGGCACGAGAAAGGAGTTACATGCAACTCCTTTTAGCATGCTCTGCTTGCTTTCTCTGCTGCTCAGTTAGCAAACTTTACTCAAAGTAGGTTAATGTTTCCGATGCACAGCAGGCTCCAAAACCAAAGCTCGATTTTTCCTTTTTTTTTTTTTTTAAAAAAAAAGTTGTCAGCACTCATTCGTTCAAGGACCTAGTCTATCTCTCTGTTTACCTACAACGGGACACTTTAAAATTGAAGTCTCAAAGACCTAGGCACTATTTTTAGAATTCAGAGGAGTTACTTTAGAGATAATCAGCCTTTTTGTTTTTCTGCAGTGACAATTGTGATTTATCTTATTGCTAAATAAGGCTTTACTTGTGAGAATTTGCATGGGGAGTCATCCAAGAAAAACAGGAGGCAGTGGGACTTGTATCAGAAGGCAGGTGTATTTTTGGGTAGTTCTTAATTAGCATCTCCTCCTCACCATTACACTTGCCTAAACTTTTCAGGCTCTGAAGACATTTGGGCCTGGACTCTGGATCAAGACTGCTGTGATGAGGATGAAGGCAGGCATGGGGCCGTTTGTGGCAAAGAGAAAGGGAACACAGTGTGAAGGAGGCAGTCAGTGTGTGTATATATATGCGCTATTCTTCTTTCCTTTGAAGTCAGAGATATTTAATGTCTCCTTTCCTTTCCGTATGCAAAAGAGACTCAGCGCAGGCAGGGTCCCTGGCACCACAGTGCCAAGCAGTGTGTTGTCTGTGTATTTGTCTACGTTTTGTTGCATGTGCTTTCTGTTACTTGCCAAACCAATGTGTGTCCTGGGCAAGTGTTTGTGGTGTTTAGGATTCTTTAGGAAGTATGTGTGGAAACTAATAACTGGATTTTGGGAGGACAGGACTGTGTCTCAAACTTTTCTTTAACAGGGTTGTCAAAAAAAGGAGGAAATAACCAGTGCAAAGTGCTCATTGCTGTATATCAGGAGCTGGAAATGAAAAACTATTAATGCAAGTATGTGGCCTGAGGGAGTAAATATATTAGATGATCTGCTAATGGATGATTTTGGGTGGGGAGCAGGGAGAAGGGAGCTTATGTTACTCCAAGTTACTTGCCTGACCTTTAAGATAAGTTTTTCTTTTTCTGTGTCACTGTAGTGGAGAAGCACAGGAAGTTTCTTCCTGTGATAGGAAAAGACTTGATGCTTCACATTTAATATCTCTGCGCTTATGAAATACGTTACAACTTGGGTGCTTCTCCTGAGAAGCCCTAGAAAGCAGCAGGAGTGGTTCAAAGGCAGAAGGAGAGTTAAAAGTACCAGTGTTAAAAAAGCAATCTTTGTAAAGTGTTTTACAACTTAAGAGTTATGCAAAGCTGTATCTTACCTTGGCCTCATGCCCCAACTTGTATGTCCGTAAAGCACAGCAACCCTTCCTTGACACATTTTATAGTATACTTCAGCTTTGAGGAACATAAAGTAGTTGTTAAAATGCTTCTGCAAATCCCATCAGCCTACCACAGCCCCCACTACCTGTGACATAGTTACCCAGGCAATTGCATGTAACTGATGTTACACAGCCTTATGAAATTGCTGCACTGTCTGGTGTGTAGTCTAATCATAAGTAGCAACAGTTGTATCATAACAACTGCATCTTCAGCTTAGAAGTGGTGCTTGTAAAAGATGAGATCATCAGCTTCTAGAAAGGTAAAAAAGGGATCTAAATCATAATTCATGTAAATAACAATGGATGATCTTCCACATTCTGTGTTGTTTGTGGCGTCTTAATTTTGAATGCCTAAAGCAGAACTCCTTCAGTGGTTGTATACCTTTGTAGTTTTATGCATACAAAAACCTTACAGGAGAATCCAGCTGGTGTAGAACCCTGAAGCTCTGGCAGGAGACAGGCAACAAACCATGCTAAGTGCAATCATCTGCAGCCATTCCCCCAAAACACCCTTGAGAAACATTGTCCTGCCCAATGTCCTCAGGGGTCTGTGAGTGGGAACCTCCCACAGCACTTCTGTGCTTTTACACCTGATCCCAGATGGATTCCACATTGCATGAGGAGGAGGGAAAATGGAAAACTAATGAGCAGAGGATCTCAAAAGCAAACTGCTTTTTATGTAGAAAGGGTTTGATCCTCATTGCACTGACATGTTTCATGCAGTGCAAAGGAGGAACTGACGTGTGAATTAGAGCAATTTATGCACATTTGAAGAACTTCATGATTCTGTAATTAGATGGGTATCTCTACAGAAAGTACCTGTCAGCAGCCTAAATAGAACAGATGAGAAAACTGGTATATTTTATGTTGTTCTTTGTCTGTATCTTTTGGATCCAGTGCACAGTCCAGCTAAATATTTCTTTAGATTTTGTTCCCGTGAGAGGCTTTTACTCCAACAGCATCCTATTAAGAGGGCATTTTTATTATTAAATTGAGGTGTTTGTGTGCACTGGGATAATGCAACTCTATAAACAGAATGCTTTTTTTGCTTTGTTTTTAAAATAGTTTTCTACTTTTAATGAAATAGTTTTTAAATAGTTTCTTGCTTTCAAAAGAGCAAAATACAGCTGTTCTTGGCATCTGATTAATGCTTGCTATTTCATGATAACTGTAATTAAATTCAGCTAATTCTCCACTGAAATGTTTATGGAAAACAAGGACCAGAAGCTGTAGTTCAACATTTATGCTAGAGAGTATAAAAGCACAGGAAATAACTATGAAAAGCTGTAGGGCAGAGGCTTGGGGTGGCCTACAGGGAGCCCAGAGATTTCCCTTTGCATTGTACTGGGTGATGTGGAACCAGTACATGCACACTCTCCCTCATAATGTCTTCATCTTGCCTCCATTTAATTTCTTCTGCTATGAAGGATGCATTAGGAGAGAAAAGCAGTCTTGGGACTGCATTACAGGAAGGATTGCTTCGAACCGTGCCTCAGTCTTCACTGCTGTGGAGATGCCCCTCTGACTGGGCAACCATCAGGGGGATTTAAAGCCACATTTGTCTGCCTTCAGTTTAAGATTGAAGGGAAGAATAGAGAAACATTGTTACCCTGGAGACTCCTTTTTGGTAACAGCTTCTGAAACACCCAAGCTCTGACAAATGGATGCAGTGGCAGTTCATGGATATGTTAGTGGTTATAGCAGTGCCACTGCTCTCAGCTCATCACATCGACATGAAGCAATGACAAGAATATCTCCAAAACTGGCTTTTTTTCCTATGTGGCTGTGCCTGTCCGAGCTGATCATAGGAATCCCTGCAGTGAGCTTTCCAAATCATTCCCTAAGCCCCCTGTTTTTCTTCTCAGTAGGCAACTGTTCTGTTGAAACAAAATTTTCACTTTATGTGCCCCCAAAATGGTGACGTGGTCTGCACAATGACGGGCAGGTAATCAGGTAATCCTCCACAGCTAATGTGGCCGGAGGAATGTAGTCTGGGAGGGGCTGACTGCAGGCAGATGGTGACAAGTGCTTGTAAACCACAACCAACTCGCCTTGGTTTTATTAACATGTTTTTTGGAATGAACACCAAGTACATGTAACAATAACTGTGTATCTTGAGCACGAAGACAAAGTCTGTTGCTCAGAGAACAAATACTGCAATACGCTATTGGTACAGAAAAATGGAGCATTAAACTTGCAAACGCCCATGGGGTAAATTTAGACAATGCCCTCACACACCCATCAGCTATTGTGCTTAAACACTAATGATCAATTTCCCAAGCTCAGAGATCCAGGGTGTGATTTATGAGCAAGCCTTTGACCTGGTCTCACCCAAAATAGAAGTTTTGTCTGTTTTACGAACAATGGATGCATGCCTGGGTTTGAAATGGGAGACCGCATGCATTTTGAGGCACGTGCCAGAGAGCTGCCTATCCTAAAATGTCATCCAGGGTGTGCCCATAAGTATACAGAGGAGAACACATCATTCTGGTTACAGGCTAGGTGAATATCTTGTCATGCAGCAGGAGACATGCCAGGGCATGCAGTGCTTGAGTGTTTCCGTAAGAGATGATAGAGGCCACATGATCTGAACAGGCTGCTGAAGTAGCCTGTACAGTTGCTGCTTCCAGCTACCAATTCTTTCTCGGTGTTGCATTGAAAATAGTTCAGTGGTTCAAATGTAACTTCATTCTTGGGTCGTCTTGGCTAAATTTCAGCCTTGCAGTAGATTTGTGTGTACCAGTTACTCCAGTGTAATGTGAGGATTAAGGTAAAATTGTTAAAAATATTTCACTAGGCTATTTCCTCATCCAGACAAAACCATCCTTTCTAGAGGAGAAAAAAAACTTCCCTACCATTGAATATTTTTGATAAGCCTGACAGGTTTAGAATAGAATATTTCAATCTTTAGTTTCAGTACTAGATGCTTTTTTTTTTCGGTGCCCTACTTTCTCAGGCTTTTTTATAATGTTATTTTGTGCGGCTAAGAGAGAAGAGCTTGCTTGTCTTCCACAGGTTTATTTAGAGCATTTCATTGACTAATGCCTTTTGTCATAAGTGACAGTGAAGGACCTATTTGGTGATAGAGATCAATGGAGATGAAGGTGACACTTCAGAGCAGTGTTTTAAAACTAATGCATTGCTATTTATCCGACCACAGCACCTAGGAGCACTGGCTTGCAGTCTAAGAGCGTCATGACCCTGTAACTTCTGTCCCTGCCCTCCTCCTAAAATGCACATATCCTTTTTCTGTCACTCTTCTCCAACCTAGTACTTCTCAAATTTCTTCTTGCCTATTCTAGAAAACTCTTTGTCAGTCTCTTACCCTATGAATTTGTTATCAACAGACTTCTTACACTATCTGTGTGATTAAGTGCCTATTGGCCCCAAAGTGGGACTTTATCAGCAGCTGACTAGTGACTTACTTCCCTTGGGTAACTGCACCCTTTGATTTTGCAGGGACAGAGCTGCTAGTGGTGGGGAGGTCTAAGGGTGTGAAAGGTGTCGCTTCCTTTTATTCCATACTGAGAAAAGCTTGGTGTTGGCACTGGGCAAATTAAGGAAGTGTGATTTCATGCTCCAGCTCTCTCTACAAATTCAAATGCTCTAAGGATACTTGTGAAAAGTGCTAAAGTGATAGGCAGTGAAGAACTTAAGGCCTTTTTTCTCTTGGAGAAGAGGTACAGGAGAAGCTAATTGTCATCCTTCATTATATACTGCAGCAATTATCTTTCAGTATAAAATATAATTCAATTCCAAAACACATTTAGGATTTAATCCATGTCTTCTTTGCTAAGAAATCCAGGAAGGGTGGCAGCTTTCACCTCTGCAGTGATCTGAGACCACCATATACTCAAAGAAGTTTCAAGGCAGCTGCTAAATTAAAGCACTACCAATGTTGACCGAATTTGAGTAAATACTTACTACCATGCATCCAATTACTCCTCTCTCTCTACATATAAGGTTTACCATCTGTCCAGAAGTACCAGCTTTCGAGATCTGTTTGCTTGACATCCTCCATACTTAATTCTAGAATAGGAAGGTCAATTCAGATAATGCGTAGTGCAATTACATATAAAACACAAGCTCAGTAACTTCTGTACACAAATGAAATGAAAACGTATTAATAACCCTCCACACATTCTGCCTGGTTGTCTCAGACGATGCCATGGCAATGCGCTTAGTACAGATGAAGCAAAAGACAGACTTTCCCAGAATTTGCTCAGTTAATGGAGAATAATCCACCCTGATCTGAGACAGCTCCAGCAGTTTCTTAAAACATTATTATCTCAAGCTCTGATGTTTTTAATAAAGTAAAATATAGTGTATTTCAATGGAAAACAAATTCTCCGTTTCTCCTCCTGTGGCATTTCATGCAGCTGATAGCTACAGTACTAGTTTCAAGCAGAGCATACTGAGCTAATTATATTTCTTCTAAACACTGTTGATTTCTTGATTGCTAATGTGGTATTTGAGAGTCAGTGATTCTTAAATGTCAGCTTAAGAATCCATCTTTACCAGTCTGAATCCCCTAAATGCAGGTCTTGTTTTACCAATATTCCCGGTAAAGAATTGCTTTCTCTACTACTTGTCTGGCAAGTGAGACAAATAACAATTTCCAAAGGCTGTATTTTTTCTGCACCACATTTAATTGGTGGGAGCATGGAGACATAGAAACATTTTCATTAATGCTTCATTATTAATAAGTGAAAGATGGATGCAGCACTTGAGGGAACCAGGAACAACTGAGTGGTGAATTCCCTAAACAATTTACTGTAGCTTCCTTCAAAGCAGCAGCTCTTTGAAAAGATGGACAGCCCTATTAGTGCAAATGTTGCAATCGTGCAATGACAATGAGCTCCCCCTTTAATGTGCTCTTTATGACAAGGGAAAAATTCCCAATAACTGGATAACTCTAAACTGTTTGGTAAACAAAAGCAAATGTGGGTTGTTTTTTTGCTAAGGTTCTGTGGACACAGTATTCATACAATTTCTGAATGATGTCACATAAATGTTACCTTCATATTTTTAGTACGTTTCCACTTCCTCTTCTTTTTGCTCGTTGTAGTACTTTATCTGTTATTTCATTTATGTGTTACAATATTGCAACACAGTAGTAATTAAGCCTGTTTTGATTTAGATAGAGACATCCTGCAGTGAGGGTCTACTATCATCCCCCCTCAGAGGACAGCCTCTGCTGTTCAGAAAAACAGTGTCTATAATTCCTAAAATTCTTCTAGGTGTGCAGCTGAGCAGCGTCCAAGGTCTTGAGCAACAATAGCAGGGACTGTGAGGTGCAGAGCAGTATTTGTATGGGAAAAGGGGAGGGACTGAAAAATGAGGCCTTTATTGCTGGCATGATAGTACATTTAGAAAGTTTTGAAGATAAATTGTTTCCCAGTCCTTTCTATAAATCTGTCTATTTGGAAGGCTGTAAGGGTTGGTCATGGTCATCACTGTGCCACTACCAGCAGTAATGCAGAGACCTATGTAACATGGCATCCTTTTTTACTGCCTTAGTTATATTGGCACCTCTAGGCAATAACAGATTGATGGCATGTGACGGTGGAGCTGTCATAAAACAGTGAATCATGGGGGTGTTACTCTTTGCAATCTCAACCCAAATCCCCCTGCTCCGCCCATCAGTTAACCATGTAGTGGTGTAGCTCCGCAGTTGGATGTAGTCATGATCTACTGGGGCCAGACAGATCCCATTACAGGGCAACAGTTTTGGAGAGAGACGTTATTTTGCTTTGGCATCAAAGCAGATGTTTGATAAAACACTTTTCATGATATAAAGCATATGTACAGTTTCAAGCTATAATGTCTGTGTGAGTTCTCTTCAGTTTTAGCCTTTCCCTCCAGTTCCCTCTTCACCTTTCTGACAGGTCACCAGCACTTTCCTGTCACTCTAATTCCTCTACTATATTTTATTATTTTCCACTGGCTGGAGAAGGATCAAGCCTCTGTGTTGTTATTTTGATGTTTCACCAGGCATTACCCTTCCAGGTTTCTTAGTCAGCAAAGTCCCAGCCTGCAGACCTTGGGTCTTCTCCCAGTCCTGTATCCCAAGAAGTCCTGGTCTCTTGGACTGTGATGACATTAGCAAATGAGTACAGCCCAAATGAGCAGATCTGCAGAGGTCAGTGGTCGGTGTGCAGCTGGTGTTTGACATCCATCCTGTACACATATTAGGAGATTTTGCTTCGGACAAGTTCTAGTCTGGTCCTGTGGTGACCAGCTGGAGCACACCTTTCAGTTTAAAGTCATCTGAAAGGAGCCCAGTTTGGATGTCCTCAGACTGCTCACTGATGGAAAACAGAACATGGGGATTTGCAGAGGTAGACAAGCAGTCTGAACTAAAACACTAACATAGGTGCCTCCTTGCTCTTTCCTGGCTTTGCATTTCAATCTCTGTCCTTTCCATTATCCCTTTGGTCAAGGGGGGCTTCTTCTATCTCCCAGGTCCTGTTTATTTGTGCTTAATGAGTGTCTCCCTTCCTGACGTGATCTTTCCTGGCTTAACCTTCCTTCTCCCCACTGCCTGAATCCCCACAGGAAGAAGAGGAGATGCTCTTCCAACTTAGCACTTCTCAGGAAAACCCCGTAGACCAAAAGCTGGAGCACTTGACAGCATATAGATGATCTCTTCCCATGAAGAAGTCTAGACAGAGGACTGCATTTCTATTCTTTCTCAAAATCATGAAGGATATAAAATTTCTCAATAAAGTAGTTGTTAAAAAAAATAGTTGTGAAAAATAGTACTCTTTCCTTAATGTTAAATTGAGCCTGGTTTTTTGTTTTTTTTTTTTTTTTTTTTTTTTTAATTCACCCTAAATAAGGAAAATTTTGTCTTGAACTCCAGGAGTTCAGCCATAGTATGAACCCTGAATGTACAATCCTATGAGAGGAAATAGCAGACATCCCTAGATTTAGATATCACTACTCTCTTTCCTGTGCTACTGCACTCTAGGAATTCTCCACATGGCATAGATCTAGAACTGCAGTCAATTATATTTTTATTAATATTTAAGCAGCAATATAAATACGGTTGATTTTGTTTGTTTTTTCTAGCAAGCCAACACAAACACCCTTCCCTCTGTTGTAAATCTGTCAAAAGTCCTCAGAAGACGCAGACTCACAAGGCTCCAAGTATAAGGTACTTATAGTAAAATCTTCTTCCTTAAAATTAATTGAGTGACTAACTCTACTGATGTCTGTGAAACTACTTGTACAAAGGAGAATATCAGAATGATTTCATACATTGGTAATTGATGTAGGTGTCTCTGTGAAGTACCTGTATTTATTAACTTCACTTTCTTGTTTTCTTTTTTCTTCTTTCTGTTTTTTCCCCCTAAAGGAATACATGAAATTTTCCAAGGCTATAAATCTAGGATTTTTTCCCCTCTCTCACTTTGAAACAAATGCATGATGCAATGTTGCCTCTGCTAGTGTTTGCCCACTAGAGTAAACCTTCCCATAAGGGCATTCTTCTAGCCAGGATCCAAATAGATCTTTTACATATATAAAATCTCAAATGTCCCATAATATCTATTTATTTTTTTGCTTATTAAGTGTAAACAGCAACAGATGGACCGTGTAATAACTACATGAAAATAAAGAAAAAGGTGGCAAGAAAAGTCAAATTGGAAATTGCATCTTGTGTGAAAGTTACACCATCATCATTCTTTCTGGGTTACAGTCATACTCAGTTATTTTGCTTTTCAGAACAAACGTTGAAATCTTTTGATGCATGCCATATAACAATTTTCTTCGTATTTCTTTGACTAGTTTCCTGGCCACATACCATATATTTGTGAAACAAAGCTCTCAAACCTTGAAAAGAAATTTCTTCCTTTTCTTTTGATTCTGCTTGTGGGAATGGAAGATTTATATACATTGAAGAAACATAGTCTGAAACAGCCATTAAATAAAATTCCCAAAATGGCAACACTGTTAAAAACCTGTAGGTATTATGTTTAGTGGACTAGAGCCAATATCGAAAGAAAATGAAGGGACAATAATAAGGTATCACTTTTAGATGGAATCTACTTCTAAATAATACCTTTGACATGAAGAAGAATTTTCTGAATCATCACATTCGTACATTCAATCGTGAGGCAGTGGTACAAACCTGCAAGTTAGAGGAACCTCTAGCTCTCTGTGTAAAACAGAAACCAATTAGAAATATTAAAACTTATCAGGCCTTTGTTAGCCTTGAGACAATGACAATCAGGATAGTCATAGCCAAGAGAAATCAAACATTGTCATCTTTTCTTTAAAATTGTATTAATTTTCTGTAGTTACATTATATTCTCAATGGCCAAACAGGCAATGAGAAATAGAAAGACAGACTTGATCCTTGTCTCAAGGAGTCTGCAGCTGTGAGTGCTAGGTCTTACAGTGGCTTACACACAGAAGTAAAATATCAGGTTGAATTGCTTGCTATGTAAATGTGTTATTCCTCCCTGGGTGAAATCTCTGGGACAGGAAGAATGCACTGGATGCACCTAGAAGTGGACATGTGCAGCCCAGCAGCGCAGCTTCTCCCCTGCCAACAGCCACCACCCCAGTGCAGGAAAGGAAGGTGTGCCTCATGCCATCTCTACTATTGCAGGTGAACTGCCAACTTTACCCCATTTTAATGCTATCTAGGCTGAGTTACCTTTTCCAGGTCCCATCCCGTCCTCTCATGTTGCCAGTTTCAGCATCTCGGACACCAGCCTTTGGAAATAAAGCACCAAATCTTGTCCACTGTTGCTTGTGCACTGGCTTGTGGAAACATTTCATTTTATCTTGTCTGGTGGTAGGGGCCATTCTTGCCATAGCCAGGTCCGTCTGAAACCTAAATCTTTTGGAGTTCAACAAAGCCTTAAAAGAAAATATGGCTCTATACGCTTATCCATTATAAATATTGTGCCTTAGTAATTCTCCAGGACAAAAGTTAGTTGTGCCTAGGTAATTTACTCTAGTGAAGTTTTCATAGAAAACTATCAGGAATATGTGAAATGAGTATGGAAAGATGCAGTGGTCAAAACTGCTCATTCCCTTGGCATCCCTGTTGGTCTAGGCTGTCTGCCTTTCAGCAGGTGTTTTCCACACTATACAGTGTAAAATCAAGCAGGACTTGGGTCTAAAGTACCTTTATTAATGTTAAATTGGATCATTAGCCTAACATACTTAATTTGGCATTTCTGTTTTCCTAAGAGCATGGGTTTGGTTTAATTTGTTTCATTTCATCCTGTACCCAGCTGTCTGTAATTTCACTATCAATTTCTATACTTTTATGGTGACTTAGATAAATATTCCTAAATTATAGAGATTTTATAAAAACCAAACAGGTAATGCCATTAACCTCAGCCAGTCAAAAATAACACTATTAATTTCCAGTCAAATTGCCGCATGATGAATATGCAAACTCACAAAAATTAACCATTTCAGTGTAGATCAGTAAATCATATACTCAATATTTGTTGTCATCCATTGTTATAACATCATGTCACCACAGCTGTCAACATCCAGTGGGTAGTGATAGAAGTATGCTCTGGTCTGAGGTCCACCTTGAGGATACTGGTGTATTTTGACACCTGCAACTACCTGCATAAATACACAATCACATTTGCATTGCTTGGCTCTGGCCATAGGAACGGCTTCTCCAATAACCTCAAAGGCCAACAAAATATGAATTGAGTTTTTTTTTCCGCTGTTTTATTTTCCTTAATGGACAAATGTTTATCTATGCTTTGTATCATTTCTGTTTTGCAAAATAGAAGACTTAGATTGATGAAGCTATACCTGCTCTTCTCAAGAATCTAATAAAGCTATTGGATTAGGAAACAAGCAATACAAAGAATTTCAATATTGAGATTTGTATTAATAGCTTTGCTTTTTTATTAAAGTGGGATAGCTCTTAAAGCCTCAGAAATATTGATGAGCTGAAGTGCTGAAAGGGAAGTTGGTTGGTTGCAATTTCTGCTTTGTGGGGGTTTTCTAGGGGATTGTGGCTGAGTTCTGGTTGATTAATCCTGGGAGCTGCACTGTATGATGGCTGGATCCATCTGGTGCCTATCTGAATGCTAGTCCCCTTCAAATTGAGTGGGTTTTGTTTCTTTAACGCTCTCTTAGGGCTTAACACTTCTTAGCATAATTAGGAAGAATCACAGCTGATATTCATAATGGAGCGATTGTCATTCCAAGCCCCAAAATCCCTGGATGAAAGCTCAATGCATCAAGTGACCTTCATCTCTGGATGAAGAATGTGAAAATATTAGCCTGAAGAAAGATATGTCTGAAAAATGTTCCAAATGCTCCAAATTCCCAACCTGGGCAACTAATGCCTCTTTTTAACAGGGACCCACTCCTGGGTTGTTCACAATTTATGTCTGTGAAAAGTTCTCAGATCTAGGTCTGGACCTCAATGTGGGCTTCTCAGATCCTTCCCCACCCTCTCACATTGAACTCTCCTCTCTTCCTTGTCCCGTGGCACTCTCCTGCACAAGCAGCTGATATGGAGGGGGTGAGAGGCTGAGATTTCAGGCAGCTATTCCTGCTCTCTTCAGCCTTTTTTTCATTCTGTTCCTAGCAATAAACTCTTCAGCTCTGAGTTTTATCAGGACCATATATGTCTCCAGCATCTCTGAAGAAACACAGGAGAGTGAGAAAATACCTGGCAAAATAAATGTGTTGGGGAAGGAAACGAGAGAATTGCCAGCAAGAAAATAAATGTACAAGGGAGGAGATGGAGAAACAGGAATGAAAGCATGAGGGAGGATAAAAACAGACATAAAGAAGAACAAGAACAAGGGAAAAAATAGACAAAAGGAGAAATAGAAGCACATACTGGGAAAGGAGTACAAGCTACCCAGGAATTCTTTATTACACTACTAAGAGACTTCAGCAGAGAAAAAAACCATGGAAATATTGACTCAGGACTCTTCCCTAAGCTGTTTATGACACTGATTGTTAATGCTCAGATTGTTACTTACAATCTTTTCTATCAAGAATATAGTTTTCTGTTGTCTGTATTATACCTCTGTCTTATATGTCTTCCATTATTATTCTTGTGATAAGTACTGTTAGTTGAAGGCACTGCTATATTTTCCTTATGAATGTGATTTTTGTCTCTCTCTGGTTCATATTAAATATGCCAAAATGTGGCAGTAAAGCAGCAAAATCTGCCTGAGAGTTGTGCATGCAGAATGAACACACAAGGCCTCTAAAATATCTCTCTAGGATGAGAGTTGCAAGGACTAAAGCATAGAATTGTAAAATCAAAGAATAGTTTGGGTTGGAAGGGACCTTTTGAATTCATCTAATCCAACACCCCCCACACCCACCCCCACCTTGCAGTGTGCAGGGACATCTTTAGCTAGATCAGATTGCTCAGAGCCCCATCCAACCTGGCTTTGAAATTTTCCACCCTCATTTTAAAAAATTTCTTCCTTATATCTAGTCTAAATCTGCCCTCTTTCAGTTTAAAACCATTACCCCTTGTCCTATTGCAACAGGCCTTGCTAAAAAACTTGCCCCCATCTTTCTTACAGCCCCCTTTAAGTACTGGAAGGCCGGCATAAGGTCTTCCTGGAGCCTTCTCTGCGCCAGGCTGAACAACCCCAGCCCTCTCAGCCTGTCCTCACAGGGGAGGTGCTCCAGTACCTTGATCATCTTCGTGGCCCTCCTCTGGACTTGCTCCAACAGGTCTGTGTCTTTCTTGTACTGAGGGCTCCAGAGCTGAACGCTGCACTGCAGATGAAGTCTCACCAGAGCAAAGGGGAGAATCGCCTCCCTCAACCTGCTGGCCACGCTGCTCTGGATGCAGCCCAGGATGAGACTGGCTTTCTGGGCTGCAAGTGCACATTGCTGACTTATGTCCTGCTTTTCATCCACCCAGACCCTGCAGTCGTTTTCTGCAGTGCTGCTCTCAATCCCTTCATCCCCCAGCCTGTATCAATACCAGGGATTGCCCTGACCCAGGTGCAGAACCTTGCACTTGGTTTTGTTGAACTTTATGAGGTTCACACAGGTCCGCTTCTCAAGCTTGTCCAAGTCCATCTGGACGGCATCCTGTGCCTCAGGTATATCAACTGCAGCACTCAGTTTGGTGTTATCTGCAAACTTGCTGAGGATGCACGTAGTCCTACTGTCTATGTCATTGATGAAGATGCTTAATAGCACTGGTCCCAGTACGGATCACTGAGGGACACCACTTGTTACTGATCTCTGGACATTGAGCCATTGACCACTACCCTCTGCATGTGACCGTCCAACCAATTCCTCGTCTAATGAATAGTCTACCCGCCAATCCATATCTCTCCAATTTAGATAGAAGGGTGTTGTGGGGGGGACATGTCAAAGGTCATGGAAATCCTTCACTTCACTTATGGAATTCCAGATAGATGACATCCATAGCTCTTCTTTTGTCCACTGATATAGTCAGTTCATCATAGAAGGCCACTAGGTTGGTCAGGCAGGACTTGCCCTTGGTGAAGCCGTGCTGGCTGTCTGGAACCACATCCCTGTCCTCCATGTACCTTAGCACAGCTTCTGAGAGGATCTGTTCCATGATCTTCCCAGGCACAGAGGGGAGGCTGACAGATCGGTAGTTCCCAGGGTCCTCCTTTCTACCCTTTTTAAGAATGGGTGCAATGTTGCCCTTTCTCCAGTCACCAGGGACTTCACCTGACTGCCATGACTTTTCAAATATCATGGAGAGTGGCTTGGCAACTACATTGGCTAATTCCCTCAGGACTCTGGTCCTGTAGAGTTAGGTATGTTCAGGTTCCTCAGATGATCATGAACCTGATCTTCTTTTACAGTGGGAGGGACTTTACTACCCCAGTCCCTGTCTTGCAGCCCATCCACTTGAGAGGTGTGGGAAGAAAGGTTGCCAGTGAAGACTGGGGCAAAAAAGTTGTTGGGTACCTCAGCCTTCTCCTCATCTGTTGTTACCAGCTTGCCAGTCTTGCTCATCAGGGTGGGTGCACTTTCTTTAACCTTCCTTTTCTGGTTAACATGCCTGTAGGAGCACTTCTTGTTATTCTTTGCATCCCTTCCTATAGTTTCAATATGTTTAAGTAGACAATGATAGCACAGTTCTTTCAAGGTACAATACTATCCATTTAAAGTATACCAACCAGCCTGTTAAATTAATCCTTTCTTTTAGTACACAGAGCTAAATACACAGAACTCTGCAAAATCCCTTCTCTTTTCACAACCTGTAAATCATGTGCAATATCTGTACATTATAGAGCTTCCATCATGCCCACAATCATGTTATTAGAGCCTAGCCTTAGTGAAATCCTTAATCAGCATCCATCTTATCTTTCATTGTGCTGGAAAAAACCCCACAAACTTACATTCAGAAATTATTTTATCTGCAGAATAAAGAGTATCTCCAAGAAATGTCACTGTTCCCAGCCATTCTTATTGCATTTAACCTACACAGTTCTTCCATTTCTGGGGGGAGTATAAAATACCTGTTTTCCTTACAGCAGACAGAAGTTGAAAATAAATCTAAATGTGTTTTGTCGGTTCAGCTGGGAAAACCCTGGCACTTGGGGTAGCCTACGTAAACCCACTGAGGTCACCTTTTGTCTGTATCCACTGCTGATTCATTCTGGAGATGTCATAGCACAATGGCTGAGCCCACACCTTTGCCTGCTGGGCTGGTGTGCCTGACTGCAGAGGCAGAGATCTCAACCAGGCTGCCCAGCGGCAGCAAGACCTGCTGAGACCATCCCCTTAGTGCTCTTTCCTAAAGTTTTCCCTCAGCCTGTGTGACTTCAGGCAGCTGGCTGTATGGGAATCCACATTCCCACCTGATAATGTGGTCCCATGTTGTCTGTCTTTCACTGAATTTATCTCCCAGTTGCCCCTATTTCCAAAGAGCTGCTTTCACTCTGTAACTCTGCATGGTGGCCTAAACTGAGTTTACAGTTTTCTTTCCTCTTTTCTTCTAGGGGCCGTGCCATCTTTCCAAAAATCTCTATCTGTTTTAGGGGTTATATTTCTACTTGGGGTTACATATATTATGCTATTTCTGTTCATATATTTATGGCATATGGCAAATGAAAGGGGGAATATGTAAAATCTGTTATTATCTTATCTGGACTCAAGAGATTTATATTCTGCCAAAAATTACAAGGTATATAAACATGGCCAGAGAAGGAAACAATAGACCTCTAAAAGTGAGAAACAGATTTGTTCATAACATGCAAAGATGTTGGGGAGGAGACACAAACAGGTTCTTAAGGTGCACAGCTGCCAACTGGCAAAAATACCCATCATTTCACTGCCTTCTGATGTTCATAGTTCAGACTGTTACCTTTGGGTTTATTTCAAGAATGATGTAAGCATTTTAGTTTACTTATTTTTCTGCTTCAGTTAATTTAACCTTAATAAACTTTTTGGGTCTTGAAAATTCCTAGTTTATACGTAGACTATGTGTACTTTAGTCCTCATAGATTTATTAATATTTTGAAACTCGCATATCTAAACAAGATAATAAAATCTGTCTGTCATCTGTCAAATGCCACAGGAACTGTCAGTGATTTAATCAAATCTTAGGGCTCCTGATACAACTATGGAAAACTGTAAAAGGCCTGACTTCTTATAGGAGCTCTCAGCAGATGAGAGCTAACTCAGGGGAAGTGCGCAGCATTAGAAAGGGATAGCATAACTGTCTCTCACTGGAGCTAGGGCTGAGCTTATTTATTGCCTACTTTATGTACTGTTGCTTTTGCTATAGCTTTCAGGGTCCCTGCCTGACTTCAGGCTTCCCATTGCTCAAAGCCCCAAGCAAACCTCCAGACATATATGCCCAATGTAAAGAGACAAGGTTGTGAAGAATTGCCATTACACTCAAGCTGGATATACAAGGCAAGGGAAAGCAAATCTGTTGTTTAAAGTATTATTTGACTCTTAGTTTTACCTGAGGCAATATATGAAGTCTAGGGCAGAGAAGGGAGATGAACCTTAACCTTCCATTCAAGTGCATTTAACCATAAAACTGTCATTTGTCATAGCATGCATGATGAATGCACAAATAGAACTGCTTTCCACATTGCTCTTTGTGGAGGATTTTACAGTCATGACACTGTACAGGGATCAACTGGCTTGATTTAGTTCCTTACATCTGCTGTATAGCCTCCTCAACACCATGAGGAACCAGCCCTCAAGGCTGACATGCCTCTTCCGAGACATCGTAAAAATGCACATATTTGTGTTTGGAAAGCTTTGTGATGGGAGGATGTCAGGGCCAGTGAGACAAAGATTTTTAAACTGCTTTCTAAAAGCTGCTTCTGGAATGTCTTTCTTTGCAGTATTTAGAAACTTTGTTAAGAATATATACAATCAACACTGGTTGAAAGTAAGAAATTAAAATAAAGCATATGCAATATTAAAAAAGCAACAACCCAAAACAAAATAGTTGCCCAAAGAGGGATTTGTGCCTCTAAGTTTTGTGTGTTTCAGATATAGACTGGATGCAACTCATATCAAATGTCCCAAAATAGTTGGAGCCTCAAGGGATCAGTAGACTTTAGTGAGTTACTGTGTCATATTATTCCTGTAACCTGCATCCTTCTTGCCTTTATTCCCATACTAGTGTGACATTCTGCGATTCCTGGAGTCAATTAAAAATATTCCACTAACTTCAGTGGGCCAATAGCTGAGTTCCTCATGCATATGCTCACTTATCTTACATACTCACTATTTACATGGAGGGTGCTCCACAATGGGACCATGTCCTGTGCAATTGAGCCCATGCAGCATCCCCCCTCATTGCTGACTGCTCTTGCTCTGAGATGAGGAGGAAGCCACATCACCTGTCCTGTGCCTTGGCCAGCTGGCCTCAGGGGCTGTGACATGGGAAAGGTGGAGGGACCTAATGGATGAGGAGCACTGCCAGAAGAAAGCAGCTGTAGATGGGTCAGATCTTGAGTTAGCAGCTCTATAAGGGTTTATTTTACTCCATAAATATAGACACAGTTATCCAAAGTGTGACTGGCGATCGCTGTCCTTACAACTGTAAGTGATGTGATATATGCAATGATAATACTTTTGCAGCATTAAAAATAAAGGCAGAAATGAACTACTTTTTCTTTTTTTTTTTTCTTTTTTTTTTTTTTTTTTCCCCCCAAGAACATAGATAGGAACCAGGAGCACTGGGTTAAATTGTTAAAACTTTCCAAGAAACTGTAATTAAAGGAACAAACATCCAGTCAACTCTTCTCTTGAGATTGGTACCACATGGGCATTTTGGTTTTGTATTAGTCCATTTAGTTCTAGTGGCCTATTTCTTATATGCTCAATGGCATTTTGTTTCAGATGCTGTTGTTTAGCACCTTACCACTTCACATTATGTGGTATTCACAACTTTAAGCAGCATCTTATTGTAACTTCAAAAAACTTCAAATTATTCAGTACGTCAAAAGAAATAGCTTCCATTCACTGCAATCTTGGGCTGAAAGTAAAAATTTGTAATCTGTCCTCAACTTTATTTAAAAACATAAGGCATCAGCCTTCACGTAGCTCAAATACATTTTCTTACATGGTGCCACACCGTGTCAGATAGTGTAGAATGAACTTGATATGAATTTTTATTCAGTGCACTCAGCATACTGAATATTATTTAATTCTCCAATGCTGTGTGATTGAACACACAGATCATGGAAACTGAATACTTGCTCAGCCTTGCCCTGCTTTCCTTTGCATTCTCTTGGCTTTTGTTTATTTTTCCCCTTCCGACATCTGAGGATTGATCAGTCCTTCCCATGACCTAGAATTTAATTCTCAGGCCCTGTCCTTGGTACCAGGGATGCACAGCCCTGCCTTGGCAATAGCTCAGCAAATGGCTCATCCTATTCAGCAGCCACCCCACTCTCTCTGTACATGCATGCTTACACACATGTGTACATAGATAGATAGAAAAGTAGAAAAAAATGATAGTTTTAATCCATCTGAGATTTCTGGTTTGGGCTGTCCCCAGTGGACTTCTGTGGTGGTAGCATGAGGGCTCTTGTGTTGCTGCTTAATCTGAGGTCTCTGGGGCACCCGTGACTTGGTGACATCCAAGTCTTGTCTGCTAGCTCTCACCAGTATATGACTTGATGTCATGTATGTAGGGCTAGAAATTTTGGGACATCTGTGAGATTTAAAACATATTTAAGAATTAGGAAAAACAAATGATTTTATATAATTAGGATAGAAGCTTGTATCAAGGTTAACAAGGGAAATAGTGTTTTCTGTTCAAGCACAAAGCTCTTATTTCTCAAATGAATCCAGCCTAGTGGCTTTTCTACTGAAAATCTCCCAGAAATATACATCTGTTTCTAAGAAAATATCTGTGCCTGGTAGCATTGGTTTTAGCAGTTACAGTTGGCCTAGAGGAACATGGGAAACTGACAGTTTAAGAGGTATCTGCTCTTTCAGGTGCTCTGTTGAGAAAGTTTTCATATCACAGAAGATAAAATTTCTTCATTCTCTGTCATATCTTCTACAGATCAAAGGAAAGATTACCTGTCTAATCATCAGTATACGCTCAAAAGCATAGATGGAAAAATCCATCCGTTTCACTGAATGAAATGACCCACAGAGAAAATAGATAATGCTTTACCAAATTAGTACCTGGGAGTCACGTAGCTAAACTATCGGTAAAAATGACCCATTCTTTTCAACACGGAATTAGTTCTCTGCTGATGTATGTTAAAGAGATTCTTAGGCTGTTTTACCTCCTGCTCCTCATCCCTGGGACCTGTATGTTCACTTTTGATTTATGAGGGAAAACAGTGTGAATCAGATGAATCTTAAATGGCATATCTCAAGACCATAGTGGTTTGGTCTTTTCTTCCAGACTATGTTTTTTTTTAATACCTATTTTATACAATAGCAAAATTTTAACAGCTTGCAAAACCAGAGAATTTTGGTTACTTCTAGTGTTTTTTCACTGCTTTTCTGTCAAGCAACTCTTTTGCTAAAGAGTAAAAGTGAGCTATTTGATACTCAATGAGGGTAGCCAACAGATAATTTGACCACAGGCCACATCAACTGCTACAATACCTTTTTTATTATTTGTGTTAATAACTTGTATGTATGTGTACCTATGTGCATAAAGGTGTATTTAGTACTGTAAGAAAATGTCGGTCTAACTCTCTTGTCATCTGACACGCTTTGCAGTAGTGTAATTTTGCTATAGCTCTTCAAAATTGCTGTTGCTATGTGAAACAGAGTATGCTGGACATATTATAAGGCCATTCTAAAAATAGTAATAAATATTTTTGCAAGTTTAGAAAAGATAAATTTTCTCGCCCTCATGGAAAGCCAGGAACCTAGTTGTGCAATTTGTCCACAAAACTTCTACCAGATGTGTAAATAGCTCACAGAATCAGGCTTCTGTTAGCCTGAAGAGAGACAATATAATTAAAAAGGACAAATAACTTGCCTGCTAGTAGTCGTTACCTGTATTGCTAGCTCATCTTTAATTTAACCCTAGTAAAACCTTGCTTCTGTTTCACTGTATGGAAAAAAGCCATCTTGGTCATAAAAAAGTAATACTGTGTTGACAACTAATTATACAAGTCACTCCAGTTAGGTCAGTGAGTTGCACGCTTCAGTCACTGTGGACCAAAGGGATTAAACTCTATTTGACAGTGTCCACCAGGAGACAAAACAAGGAGAGGTCTGCTGTCAAAACATCGCACGCGGGGTTCAATCTTTCCGTACAGAGGAAGAAAAAAGCAGTGTTCTGTGTACTGTGCATATACTTTCTTCTTTATCGCTGAGAAATTACTTGTACAGTTTTTAAAAAGAGTCCTTACTCTTTTCTGAGCCAAAGCATCTACTACTGCTGGTTAAGAACGATAAAAATGGAGATGAAAAAGGCAATAGAAATCAACAGAAAACCCTGTTTCAATGGACATAATGAAATTAGCTGACATCAAATTATCAAAGTTCTTGTGTAACTCCAAACTAAAAGTTATTTGAAACTCTAAAAAAAAATTCTGTTTTTAAGAGACATTGTTTTGACTTTTCATCTTTCCATCTTAAGAGAATGTCAATTGCATGACAGAAATGCAAGTCCGGATGGAAAAATACATAAAAATTATAGAAATGTCTTTTCTGGAGAATATTGCTTTTCCTGTTACCCTTTTATTGTTTTCTGAGAATTGTGATATAGGCAAAGTGTTTAGGAGATTCTCTTTGTTAGTGAGTAATTATATCACAGACTTTTATCTTTAAAAAGAGACAATCCTTAACATCAAATCTAAAATTCTGTCTCTGAATGAGTTTAAAATTCTACCTCTCTTTGAATCTTTAAATAAATAGTGTCAGTCTTCTACCTTTTAACTTTTTTGATATATGTGAGACCTAAATATATATGCTATTATTTTCAGTCTCTCTGAAATAAATATATGATATTTTTGACACATATCTTAAAGGAAAGTTACTATGGAGAGTGACCTTTGCACTGTTCCTTGTATAAATCTGAGTCTGAAATTTTTGTTATTGAATAACTCTAGAGAGAGATGTTTTTCTTTAAAAATAGCTAAATACCACAATGTTAAACTATGTTCAAAAAGAATAAATTCTATTTAGTCTGTTTAGACAGATATGCTTCTGTATGGATTCTTGGTATGAGTAGGGGGGTTTACCAAAGTGTGAGTTGTTGCCCAAGAAGTGTGGGTTTTGAGCTTGTAGTTCTGGATGTGCTCCAAATGTTAACGTGTTTGATCAGAGGAATGAGCTATTATTGTAGGGGAGAGCTAAGTGTATAGAAGTTTCGGGGTTAATAAATATAGTCAACAATATCATGGTTGTATAATTCCTGGATAACATCTGAGAGCAAAAAAATGAATTTGTACAATAAAACTGAGCGATTTTCACAACTATAGCAAAGGACTCTTATAGCCTTTTGACAAGCAGTCGGGTTTAGTCCTGGCACAGCCCTAGTTGTTGGCTTGCAAAGACCTTATCCTTGTGGAGTTCATTCCACACTTCAACATTTATTTTGTGGATGGTCTTGATCCCACACACCCTGTGGTTCTTCTGGATTTCTGCTTTTCTGGAGGATCCAGTGTGTACTTTTTTCCATGTACTAGTATGGGCTACAGAAAGAGAGCAATACATGCAGTTGTTGCCCTCAGTTTGACTCAGAGCTTCTCATTCATGCAAACAGCCCGTTCCAGCTTCCTCAGAGTGACACGGGATTTAGCTAAATAAGACCAAAGTCCCATATATCCCTTTCAGTACCTGAATCAAATCTAATTTACTCTTTTATTGATTTATATTGGGTATAGTTATCTTTAAAAGTCAGGTCCCTATTTTGGAAATAAAAATCTCATCTTTCATAGTTTTCCATCTTTGCTTCTGCTTCTTTATCACCATTTGTCTTTATCAGTTTCTGTGGCATTATGTCCAGAACAGTGCAAAACAGAGGAATGCATCCAGTCTATGATGAGGGAGTGAATACGATCACACAGGGATACATAAATATAGGAACTTACAAAATTATTTGTTCACTCTCAGCATTTCCCACTTTCATGGTAAGATTTTTGAAGGTGTTCTTTTAAATTCTAGCCTTCAGAATCATAGTGTTTTCTCTAACAAATGGTAAAGGTAACTTTAGTTTTTTACATGATACAATGTACAAGATAGATACAATATATAAATACTTGTCAGTGCAGAGGTTTTTTTGTTCATTTGGTTTTGGATTTTTGGTTTGGGTGGTTTTTTAATGCTAACTTTATTGGATATCGAAATATTCGCCAGAATGACAAGAATGATACTGCACACAGAGTGATACAATTCTGCACGTAGGACGTTTGTTTGCTCTGCTCTGTTGCCATTAATATTATGGTGTTCTTTAAGTGTTAATGAATGAGAACTGAAATTTCTAATTGTGATGAGACTTTCATGAAACAATAGGTAAACAGCGAATATTAAAGGAAAGAAAAAACAACTGAGCAATGATGTGTCGTTGCACCTGAAGTCTTCTAAAGAGACAGGTTACTACTATTATTTGGCACACGATTTTCTTCTCGTCATCTATCCAGCCACTTATTTTCTGTTTCTCAAATGAAAGAAAATTATCATCACCTGCAAAATATGAAGAAAAATCATTTAGGGGACTATGAATGTATAAATGCAAAAGAGACAAAAGACTCAAGCATTTTGCATGGCATGGGTAACTATTCCCAGATATGTTTTCTTGAATAAAAGAAATGGTATGATCAGATGAATTCATTTGAAGATGGTCTTCACTGATCTCTCTAAGTGTTTTCATTAGGGCCTAGATTCAGATTCACACTACGTAACTACACAAGAAAATTATAGCCCCTTAAATCTTTGTGCAGACTGCCTGTGTTAGGGTTCATTGCAGTTAGCGTAGGCAGGGTTGCATGGATGTAATTTCAATGTATAGGGGTAGAGAAAGGGAAGGGAATTTTGAGGAATATGGTAAAGTCATGGTGCTACTTAACAACCAGCTCAACATAACTGGGAAACTTTAAATTTCCCATAAAACATATGGGAAACTACCAAGCTGCTCTAGGAAATCAGGACCATGAGGGAGAAAGCAAGGGTTTTGCATACTTTTGCTTTTGCGCATCTTTGTACTACTCCCGACCTAATGCCATTTAAGTGATTTATAAGCAGCTAAATGTAACTTCTCTGCTGCCCTGTACTGAAAGCTTGGCCTCGACAGATCCGGCTGATGATCAGGGTAGAGTAAAGCCTTTAAAAGAGCTGATAAACTAGGAGGTTAATTGCATTTTGTGTCATCTAAGTGTCCAGCACTGGAGTCTTGCAAAATACCTGTTAGGACTTCTGACTTTTGAATCTCTCTTCTGTCTTTTTTTTTTGTCAGGAGGTTGATGGTGTTGTGTTTTTTTTTTTTTTTAAATGGAGTGACGTTTTCCTCAGTGTTTTTGGATGCATGGTCTGCAGCAGAACTGTGAGTATGATTGCAACCACTATTTTATCCAGACCGTCCATTGAACAAGTCTGCCCCAAACTTGATACACCACAATAAAGAAACACAGTTTAATAGAGACATATGCATGATAATTTTAAATAGAAATACAGGGTGGTCAGCTAGAATTGAAATTGAATTTTAGATTATTCCGAAATTGGATGCCTAATTTTTTAATTTTAATACATCTGTCAGATTTTGAAACATTCCGATTAAGCACCAGTGCTAATTGATAGTTACATGCTGAAATTTATTCCAGCTCCTCAACTAGAGACATTAGCAGTCTTTGAAAGAAACAGGAAAAGTTTTATTTTTAAGGGCAGGATTGTGAAGAAAGGTGGTATACATCTAGGGCAGAGGAACCAGTCTTGTGAAGGGCTGACAGTAAACTGGGATAAAGGTTCAAGCAGAAAACTCAGGGACAGATAGGGCTGGATTCATGGGTTTTAAGACTAAGGCAGAAGCAGGATATGGGGTTATGGTTTAGACAGCACATAACTAAGTTAACTACCAGGGTAAGCAAATAAGCTTGATGAAGAGTTACATATGCCACTCGGGCTAAAGCAGCATCACTACTTTAATACGGTTCATGGTGCCAGATCTTGAGCTGGCATATGGGAGGGCAATAACAAACCCACTGGCACAGCACAGCTGTGCAGTTTACGCTGTGCTTGCTCGTTACACCTGGAACTTCTAATCAACAACCAAAGGTTACAAAAGACAAATAACATCAGTATGATGTACACTACCTGTCTAATTCCTTGAGTAGCTCTCTTTGCTGCAGCTGAGACGACAGAAGAATGGATTTCAAGAGTTTTTATTGGACATGTTCACACTTTCTTCTCCTGGGGTAGTGATATGTTTAGAGAAATTCAGCATATTGTATTAACACATTGAAAGGGCTTTTTGTTACAAAGCAGTCACAGTAATGTGAACTAAACATTCATTTTTTTTTTTTTTCAGGCAGTTTAAGCCAAAATTCAAATACTGAAGACCAAGAATGTTTTGTTTTTAATTGTGCAACCCAATTAGATATTTCCACTGTCATAATATATTGGCTGACAAAATCGCATATGAAGAAATGAACAGCAATCAGAATGAATTACTGCCTGCGTTCACTGGGGAGATACCTGCCATAAATACTGCAGTGCTGTAAAGGTATTATTTGCCATTTTGGGGAAATGAAGCCTAGAAATCAGAAGCTCAAAGCTCATCTTGTGTTGGTATCTGCCTGCTGGAGGGTACTGCGAAAAAAATAATCCTTTTACTCATGAAGGGTCCAAGAAGTTGATAAAGAGTTCATGTCTGGGTCTACTATCCTTGGAGTCACTTTGACATTTTCTGTTGATCTGAGCGAGTCAGGCCGTGCATGACTTACCCAAGATCCCAAATGGGCCCACTACTCACCGGAGTTGATTCTTGGGCTACTTCTTCCCCTTTGCTGTCAGGTTGAGGGACAGTTCATTTCTAACTGAATTGCCCTATTCCAAGCCAGCTCTCAACCATCTCTGGAAGCCCTGCTTATTTTACTGCTGTGTGCTGCAAATCTAATGATTTACAACATTAAAAATTACAACCTGCATGTACCACATTGCTGAACCCATTATATTAGTCTAATCACCTATGTACATTTTACTGAAAACTGATAAAAATATTGGATTATTGAGGTTCCATTTTAACTTTGGTTGTGGATGACTTAATGTAGAAAGAAATCAGGTTAGGGAAAGCTCTGAATATATATTTTCTTGGGGGAACAAAAAAAGGTTTTTTTCTCGCCTCCTCTCACTGCCTCTCAGTCTTTGAGAGAGAAAGAAATGATGAAAATGACACATGAGCTACTGCAAAGCCTAAAAATAAAACAGCTTTTATTTTCTATTTGGAAAAGGAGATTAGTTTGTTCTGTGGCTATTTTTCTTTTCTTTTTTTATCTTTTAACAAGGTGGCATTTAAAGTAGACATTCACCACACCAAAAAAAGCAAACAAATTTATTGCATATTTTTGCTGGGGAGCTGGATAATGGGAAAAGAAGAGAAAAAGGGGGAGAGGGTGGAAAGTGGGGGCACTTGCAGGAAAATGCTTTTGTGTGAAGTTTAGCAGTTTAAGACAGGGAATTAATTAGTGAAATCTCTTCACGTTTACACCCAGAACCGAAGAAGAGCCTTCCTTTTAAAAAGCATTACTTATGACCATTTCTTGGAGCTAGTATTAGCTAGGAAGGACTGAAGATGCTGCTGTCAGGAGGCTAAATGTGGAAGTGTTACTTGTGGCCAGACCAAATATGTAACCTTAAAGTTCAGCAGAAGTAAAGGTCCTGAGATTAAAAAAAAAAAAAAAAAAAGAGGACAACTGAATATTAAGGGATTTTTTTTTTTTCCTAAACTCTCTTCATAAAATTATTCCTGCTCCTTACAAAGATTTTTGACATTGGTCTCAGACACAAACTGCATAAATAAAAAAAATAAAAGCCACCAAGCCCATGCTTTGAAGTTCACTAGGAGTAACCACACAAGAGCAAATTCAAAGAAGAGAAAGTAATCAAAATGCAGGCAAGCAATTAGATCTGCATATTAAGTACAAAAATATACAGCACTGGGTTGCATATTAAGCTAGTGCATAACCTTGTGCTTCCGGAGCCACTCGGTGAGGTTACTGTGCAAAGGAGTTCAGAGACTCACCTCCCAATGGGCAAATTGCTTTCCTTCAGCTATAATTACCGGTACGGTGCTATAAAAGTACTTTGTGCTTGGTCATAATTAGCATGTGGTCTGGGGACAGCAGTGAGCCCTGCTTGGGCTGGGAACAGCCCAGCCGGGAGTAGTGGGCATCAGACAGGGCTGTGGTAGCCAGGCAGGGTGAGCAGCTGCCCTGGGAATGCTTTGGGACAGCCAGGGCAGGTGCGAGACCCCTGAGCTGCTGGGGCGTGGGGAGGTTTGCAGGGTGGCTGCCCACACTGCTTGATTTGCATCTCTGCTCTGAGTCTCTCACTTTTTGAATCATTGAATTCGCTTTGGAAAAAGAAAAAGCAGCAGCCTGGGGAATTTTTTTATTGTTATTATTGTAGTGGGATTTTACTGCAGTAGAAGGAGCCTATTTTAATTTTGGAAACCAATGCTACTGGAACAAACTACATTTTATCTCTAACTATTATTATTATCATCTTTTTTTCCTTCTATCTTTAAAATTGAAGACTGGGATTTTCAAACATACATGCAGCTGCATTGGGCTCTCCTGGCTCTCTGCTGTTCCTCACTGACAGCAATGTCACAACTGGGAAAAGGTCTGGCCATCCAGGTATCCACCCAGGCATCTTGCTGTTCATCACTGCCAGGAAAGTTCATGCATTTCTAATGTTAGAGTTACCTTGCTTGTAGTTTTAGCAGAGAGCTGCTACCCTGTGCCCATCTCCTGTCCCTGAGAGTCTGGTTGTGCACACGCAGTAAAAGTCAAATGTTGATAAACCCTATATTCGAGGCCTAGACACTTTTGCTCACCCAGGATCCTAAATGCTTCTTCTGGCTAGGACCTAAAAAAAAGCGGGGGGGGGGGGGGGGGGGGGGGGGGGGGGGGGGGGGGCGGGGAAGCTAGTTGCCCATCCTTTTTTAAAAGAGCCTTGAGTGTCCAGCAGATCCAAAGGCAAGCCATGAACACCTGGTTTATTGGATGAGTAATTGTTTTCTAAAATCCATGGCCAGCTTCATGTGGAGGATAATCGGATGCTTCCAAGGGAAATTTATCCTCACCCCGTCAAGAAAGATCATTGGCTTTTAGTGAGAAACATGACCATAACACAAGTCTAAGATCATTTCACACTTTACATGACATGTCACATATGGAATTAAATAAATACAACTGTCTTCTCCTTCCTGTTCAAGTCCTTAATTTCTCCGTGTACCTCTAATCCTGCCACTTATAAAAAAATCTCTCAAAGATGAGGTACTCACTCATTAAAAGATGTTTTTTTTTTTTTCTTTTTTTTTTGAGATTGATATTGTGGGAGGGACAGAACCTAATAAGAACAGGGTGGGGAAGAATGATCCCCTCTAAGGCGAGCAGCTTACTATTTCAGGAGCCAGGAAAATCATTTTGGATGAGCATCAAACACACAATACAGCCAAAATGTTTTATTTTTATCATATTTTTTCCTGTCTAAAATAGCACATTTGACAAAGCTGTCCCTTTAAATCTACTCAACTTTCTCACTTCACGAAGTTTGAATTTGCTGCATTTCTCAGTCCTGTGTGGTGGTGTGGGTGTCAAAAATATGCAGGTGATGTCATCTTTCATTCCATAACCCAGGGTTTAATTGACACCATCATTCCACACCCCTCCTCCCACCCTTCTTCCACCTCTTCAGTTTAAACCTTCTCCCAGGCCCTTTGGGTCAACACACTTCAGAAACACGTAACATTCATCGTTTAAAATCTTCTCTAAGAAAGGGAAGCTTCATGACTCCTTTTAGTTTTTACATACCAGTTGATATGGAGATGGAAAAGAATATCTCCAGTATAGTTTTACTTTAGTAATCCTATACAGAGATAATCTCTTTGGCATACAAAATGAAGAGATGGCACAGTATCGGTGGTAGAGAGCAGACTGGTCATCAATATACTTTGAATTATGAAGATACATTGCCTTCATTTTATTAATTTTTTAAATAAGCAAAACATATGCCTTATAAATTATCTCTTCTGCGTAACATTTGGTGCTGGAATATCAATTTTTTATATAGCTATATTAAACATATCATGGCAGTAAGTCTTTGGGTAAGGTATTTTTTCATACTTTAATCCACTCAGCAAAGATTCCAGGGTAAACAGTAAAAGTTTTGCCTGCGTTTCCCCCAGTGGGATATAGCATTACTAGAGAAAATGCAGGTTTAGAGAGGAGGTGGTTGGGAGATATATAAAAGAAAAATTTACGAACTTATGTGCATTGACAGAGGAAAGGTCTCAGTTGCCTGACTCCTCTCTTCTCCAAAGGATCTTCCTGGTCCTAGGGGCTCTTCTAAAAAAAAAAAAAAAATGCCCTAAGACCAGCAGTGTGGACTGCTCTATAGATGAGTGTCCTTGGGTCTGTAATGGGAACCAAAAGTCAACCTATAAGGCAAAGCTCTTCCTCTGCCTTGTCGTCACTCAAGTGAACAGGGACATGTGATGTCTTCAACTCTTTTTTTTTTTTTTTTTTTTTCTTCCCAGCTTTGTCTGACTCATAAATGTAGAAAGAAACAAAACCACCTACTCTTTTTAATGAAGCTGTGACTGTTGTGCTGACTGGGAGGTAAAAAGGTAACATCTAAACCACTGGAGCTTGGAAAATAAGCCAGACCTTTCAAAAGCTGGGCTTTCAGGCTTCTGAAATTGTCAGCCAAAGCCACAGCCTAGGTCTGCAAATGGCGTTGTTATGTATATGTAGAGAGAGCTCAAAGTTAACCCCAAAGTCTAAGTCACCGTACACCATGTAGCTGCATGCCTCAAAGCATGAAATTCAGCACTGGGCGATGTGGCAAGCACTGGGCAGGTGACAACAATCACTAGATCGATATCTGGTACTATGTGTATTGCCCGGAGGAGTGTTAGACGGGATAGAGGCCTCATGGTCCAAGACCCCCATTCTTTCTTTGTCCTAACCAAAAGGAGCCACTATCTCAACCCATGAACGGACTTTGTGGTGTTAACATAAGCAACTAAAATTGTCTATAGTCATCCCCACCCCCATGTATACCCTGGTGATGTAATGTAAAAATTTGAGTATAAATATTACCCCAATTTCGGCCCAAAAATCGGGACAGGATCAACTCAGAACCATATCGACAACTGGATGGGTTGACGAATTCACTGCTTCTCCACCCCCCACTTGGGGTACCTTGTGGGTAATATTACTTACCTCAGCTAATGGAGGAGAGACATACTTTTCCTCCCTGGGGGTATTTCACATTTTCTCCTCAGGTGCATTTCTGTGCTTCCCTGAGTGTATCCTTGATTCTTGTTTGTCGCGACTTTACTGTCTCTTGTTCCACTGTATCCCTGTTCGACGGGCTTATCTATTTGCCAAGCAGCCGGGCCTACCACGGGCAAGTTGTTATTGTTATTAGTGTGTACATGTGTGTATGGGGTGTGGTGGTGGTGTTATATTAGTGATAAACCTTTAGTTATACCTGTAGGTTTTAGTTTGTCACCGGCAATCCAAAAGAACCTGTAAAAGTTGCTGTAAATAAAACAATTACTGTTTATCTCCCGATTTGCGTCCGTTGCATATTCGGTGCCAGCCGAACAAGACTGGATTGACTTCCCGTTTTCGCAGCAGTATATGTAAGTCTATAGTCTGTGAATGAAAAAGAAATTCAAGTAATAGTTAAAAAAGATGAATCAAGAAAGCACCATTATAGAGTCATTTACATACCATAGTGATGCATGGCAGGAATGTTGCATGTGGTTTGAACCTAAAAGCTCTTGCAAAATGTAACAAACACAATGTAGGGCCTTGATTCTGACACTGCTTTTAGTTTCCATGATTTTTGGTTAGAGCAAATGTTTTGACATTGAGTGTTCAACAGAAGCTAAGCTACTCTTTCAAATCAGTGTAAGTATCCTAAATGACCCACCAGCTCTTTACATAGAGCAAGCCAAGGTTTAGATTATCTGCTAGGGAATACTGATGGGTAAAAACAAGCTCCCATTTTCTGCACTTCAAGCTTATAGACTTTTTCTTGTTGCATTGTAGAGAAGGTTTTTTTGTGGGTTGTTTTTTTTTTTTCACTTTTTGCAGATCACACATCGCTGTCAGTTGGAATGCTAATGGACATCAACATAAACTTCATCACCAGGGCTGTTCAATGAAACTGTCTAAGGCTGATTGTCTTGAAATTATCTTGACTCATATCTGAAAATTTCCAGTGATTAGCTGGTTATGGGTTGAATTGAACTCAGATTGCTACAGAAAGCTACGAAATGTCACCCTCACATATATTCTAGTAAATGATGCCCTGGATGCCTCAGTTGCTGCCAGCACTTGCATTAGGGATGAAGGTCTATTACCACATCACATTGATGGCAATCATTTTAAAATATATATTCTGCCGCGGAGAATCTGTCTCCTGGGGAGAATTCTTTTTACTTTTTAACCTACCCACTAGGTGAAGAAAAAAATTGAAACATCACAACCGGCAGAACAGATTAAAATATCTTTCCTATAAGAGTTACTTGTTTCCCCTCTGTAAATACAATTATTTTAAACACAGAGTGGCTAAATCCTAGTGTCTTACTAGGAATTATCCTTTCTGTATTGATAGTGTTTTATAAAATCATCAGATTTAAAATGTTATAACTTTGTGTGTGTTTTGAAATCAGTAAGCATAGAAACGTCACCAGGTGATTGCAATTTAGAAACTAGAGAAAGTTGAAACCTGTTATGCACCAGTGATGCTGTTTGAAAACCCCTTATTCCTCTTATTCTGATTTGAATATCAAGAATTCTAATTAGCAGATATTAGTAAGGGTGACTAGTGGTAATTTTAGGTAGGTCAGTCTGAATAGGAGGATTAAGCAAACAACCAAACAAAACCTCCAAAAATACTACAAATCATATGCTAAGCCAGGACAAGCCAATTAAGAGCTTTTGAAAGAAATTTCAGTTTACACCAATGGAACTGGAAGATTTCACATAATCAGAGACAGCAAGGGAAGCTTTAGAGGAAGTCACCATTATCATTTTTCATGACAGGGAGATAAAAAGGGAAGGAGTATTTTGCCAAGGTGTAGTATGAAACAGATGAAAGTACAAACATAGACAAAATTTATTTCCATAGGCTTTCTACTCATCAGTCTTTCAAATGATGCACTGAAGTGCCTCCAGAGCTTTACAGAAATCCTTAATCAATTCTAAAGTAATATCAAACAAAAAAGGGGGAGAGCCTTGAAAAGATCCAACTCTGAAACAGTAGTCACCTTTTCACCTGTTCGTCATTTTTTTGCTTCCTTCAAAAGAAGTTTTTTTTACAAAGAAGAAACTTCTTGGTGAAATTCAGCTATTTATTGAAACTTTAGGGCAACAAAGAGCCAGTACAAATAAACTCTAGAGAGAATTTCCTGCTCAACATGTAAGAAGCAGAAATAAATATAGCTGGGTTAGATAGAAGAGCTTCAGAATAACTCTTTCATTAAGTGGGTAAGAAAAGCCTTTCTGACTGTGCTTCTGTGTTTAGGCCATCGTGTTACTGGATTTTTTGGCTCCATTAATAAAAAATTATAAATAACACTATATACGGTGTAGGAGATGGGAAAAAAGGAACTGACAGATAAAATGGATAAAGAACTGGCATTAAAGGCTATTTCCTTTTATGGTTTATAAATGTTGATATTTTTGTTGCCATACTTTCTGATGTTGATGCTCTACTCTCATGCGCTAAGTTTTCTCCTGGTTTCACTAACAACTGAAGACCTATGTCCAGGCAAACACACCCTGGTTATATTTTGCTGGCACCTAAAACAGCCTCAGATGAATTAATTTAAAATTTTAACTATAGCCACACCAACCAGTGTTTGCTTGTGCTTTCAACTTTTGCATAAATACAAAAAAAAATGATACACAAGTTATAATCTTGGGTTTTGAAGGTCGAAAAAGTAGGCCTTTATTTATGTCTTCACACCTGTAGGCTATTGCTACAACACACCTGCCAATGGGTCCATGTATATTATGCTCAAGCTCGAGATGCAATTTAATTTCTCAGTTAAAATAATATCCATACCCAGGAACATAATAATCATGTCTTAGCCTGTGCTTGTGTATGATGGAAATATAGAAATAGATATGGCTAAATTCAGCCGTTGATGCAACAGAAGCTTGCAAAAGTGCAGATGACACATACTGACTATCATGGGCATAATCTCAAATGCACTATATGTGTAATAAAATAGTTTGAAAATTGATAGAAACCTGAATGATAGGAGAAACACCTCCCAGACAGACCCGACTTTTTTCCTATTAAGAAAACCAGACCAGAATAAAGATCCAGCCTGTCCCCTGCCTCAGGTATGGCATCATGACATACACGGTCCTTTTATTGTTAAAAACATTTTCAGCTTAAAGCTACTTTGCAATAAGTAATATGTTAAAGGTACTGATCATATTTGTGTAAAAATAAATGTAGAATTAGGTATTTTGTAACTATTAGCTAGAATATCTCCCTAGTTCACGACTTGCAGCCATACTCGAAAAACCCTCTTGTCTTAAACACCACATATTTTTATACGAAATCACTTTGTCAATGTTGAGGCTTAAATCAATATGAATAATAGAAAGGCATTATTAACGTCCACTAAAGGAGTGATGTGGAAGTTTTATGCAAGAATTTTCGAGTAGCTACTAATTACCAGTTTTTGTCAATATAGACACGAAATTCTCTTATAGTTGATGTTTTAGAGAAGTGGCATGTGAAATACTACAAAAAATATACAAAGTATTTGATGCCAGTTACCTATACTGTAACGGTATGATACAGAATACTTTTTTAAAAGGAGATTGTATAGAAAGCCAAAATTGAAAAAAAAAAAAAGGACAGTAAGTTCTCCTTATTTTATCTGCTGCCTCCAGAACAGCTTAAGCTTTGCAAAGAGGAGAAGAGAAAATAATGGTCTCCAGAGCCACAGAACAAGGGTCAGGGACCCTCCTGCAATCCCACCTGAAAACAGCTAAAAGGAAAAGAGGACTTTGTCACCATGGGTTTTACACTTACAGCCACCTGCAGAGATATGGTGGATATGCAGAAACTTTTCTAAAGGCTTTGGACTAGGCATACGCTGGCAAGTCCCGCAAATGTGCCAGAGTTTAATAAACAGTAAAAGAATAGCTGTTGACTCTGCACTTAGAAGTCTTACATGGTAGTCAGAAGAGGACTGGTTTTCAGACTTTCTATTTAGTTCATCTCAGCCACCAACACAATTTAGAGACTGACACTATTCTGACTTGTTCTATAATCTTACAAAAACCATAGCTCTAAAGATCAGAAAGCACTGGGAGAAGGACCAATCACAGTCCTTCAGCTGAGATTGAATTTCTTTAGTGTGGACCAGTGACAAATATAAATTATTTTATAGGAACTGATAATTAAAAGAGAACACTTAAAACCCAATTCATTTTAGAGGTTAAAGTGTGACGTTGTTTTAATTTGATTGGTAGTCTTCAAACAGGCAACATTTTAGTTTAAGGGTCAGCTTGTTCTGAAAGGCTAACCAATCGTGTAATCTAGATAAGTCTCAGTCTAAATAGGATAAAGATGGCCATGCATAATTAAAGTATTCGAAGGCACCTTTGTCAGTTCACCGCAAGTTTTTGGGATGCCTTGAACCATGCTAAAGGAATACTCATTGAAGCAAAGCGTTTAAGAGATCTAACATATCAGTATGGGTAGTGAATCCTACTTTATACTAAGAAATAATTTTAGTATCATCGTTCCTATGTGATGATAATATGTAAAATAGATTAGTAAAGTTTGATTATCACTACTTGAGAAAATTTGAAATGTTCCACGTTAAATTCGCAAGTTTATTAGTTTCTTACAACTCTCCTACTTTTACTTCCCATAGTTCCTTCTCTACTAATTTCACTTAATAAAGAGTAACCGTTCACATAGTTCCACCTTTAACTGAAAACCAAGAAATCTAGTATGCTAGTGAAGAATGTTTTGTAAGTTATTTTTTTATTTGCTTTTCATTATAAAGTCTCTTTTGGTGCTTTGCACATAAGAACCTACTGTAATGTAAATTTCTTTTTTTTTTCTTGTTATTTCTTACTCAGAAAGTAAGAACTGTCGTTAAACAAAAATGAGCATACAAGTTATAATCTTGGGTTTTGAAGGTCGAAAAAGTAGGCCTTTATTTATGTCTTCACACCTGTAGGCTATTGCTACAACACACCTACCAACTGATACCTAAAGGATCATATACTTTGTCTGCCCCCTGCCTTTAAGTAACTTTGAGTCTATTGAGTTTCATATGCAATCTACCTCATTAGTGTAGAAAGTGAAGCAACAGCACTTTCTTCCTATATTCAGAAAATAAGAAACTTCATCCCAACTCCCTGGCTGGAAGTGGAACAACAAACACATGCAGTGGACACTTGCTGGCTGCACAATAACAGCAATTTGAGTCAGACCTCTTTACCAATTAATCTAAGTTCCGGAACTTAAAAACTAACCCCAAATCCTCCTTTCTCTCATCAACACAGTGGCAAAGGAGAAGGACTTTGGCAGTCTTGGAACAAATGACTGGTGTGATGCCCAGAGCAGTCCCTGTCTGATGCTATGAAAGGAAATTGATGATGTAAGAGGTAAGAAAGGTTTCTCTTCCAGCAGTAAAACACAAGATAATGCCAGAATGAAGTCGCAGCTCGTAAGGCAGTAACCTAGAGATTCCCTGAAGTCTTCCCTGTAATTCCTTGCTTTTTCTTTCCAGGCAAAAAAGAAGAGGGTAATCTTTACAGGAGACATAAGCTATGTTTGTGATTAGTTCTACTGAGCTCATTTTGGAGGCCTACTAGGGTAAATTACTAACACTTAATCCCCAATCCCCCAAGATGGCCTTCTTCCATGCAAGCAGTACTTTAACAAGACAACACAGAAATAGCGCACGATTTCCATAAATCAGAATAATGCTGTTCTATATTTGCACATAATGCTGACCAACAGTCCAGGACCAGACACTTACACTGAAATCCAAACTCAACACTGACCACCTAAGTTCTTTGCTACGCTCTTTTTGATAGGCTGGCTCTACAGCTTCAGAAGAGTGAGAGGTCGTGTTAGGCCTGAAAACTGAGGTAGTGTAGGCAGATTGAACATGGCCCATATAAGTATTGACCTGAGTGCTGATCAAGCCTAATCTTATGTTTAACTAATGGATTTAACTTGTATGAACATGACCTTATGTAGAAGCCAGATTAATGTGGGGAGGGGCTAGCTCTCATTAGGCCAACTCACATCATTTGAAAGCACAGCAAAAGTTACACAAGTTCTTCAGGGCTGAAAGCTCTTTTCAAGGTAAGTCGAGGCTGAAACCAGGCTCTGACTCCAAACTGATTGTGCTTTATATGGCTCCCTGCCAATGTTGTGGTTTGATGGTAAGCCTAATTATGATAGAGCTGGTCCATCGTAGAGTTAAGGTATCTGATGCAAATTAAATACTGTAATACTGCTGACTCCTTTCCCTAGTGGTCATTTTGGGGGCTTCCATACTCTGGGCAGAGTTGGCAGAGCAAAATCTGTTACAGTGAAGGGTTCATATTAATAATTAAGGTCATTGTTTTAAAAATAACTACAGTTGTATAACCAAGCTCTTTGTATTAGTAAGATTTATAGTGAAAATTATTAACTTTAACAGCTATTTTATCTAAAGCAATGTCCATGATATAGGCTGACCATTATCTATTACCTGTTCGGTTTACAGCATCTATGAATTCCAGACTGACGAGTTGCAGGCTCAGGCCGGTTTCATTATATGTTCGATTTATACCATACTTCTTTTTGTCCTGGATAATTTTTTTCTCAGGAAGAGCAAAAAAACCCAGGAAATAAACGAATGCCAAATCCTGACATATTTAAGGCATGCAAACTTGATCAGCTAACTAACGTGGTTATCAAAAGCACAGTGACTCTGAGTCCTTGGATGGAAGAGATGAAGCACTGATCCTAGCAATCTAACAGGTTAACAGAGGTAAATATTGCATTATTTGTCATAACACATTCATCTAACACACGATGAGAGAAGGCTCCTGTGACTGAAACTAAAGATGCCATAGTGGTGTTTCAAGGCTTTGAAAAAACTGAAGTTCAAAGAACAACTTTAGTTTATTAACATTACAGTCAGGGAAAATGACCTAAGCATGCACAAAAAACTTTCAAAACATTCCTGGCTGTCAAGGAATCTTCCTCTCTGTGTGGATATCACAGTGTAGGCTGCCACATGGCATTCTTCACCAAAACAAAGACCAGCTCTTATTTTGGCCTTTAAAGAAACAGCTGGAGTTTCAAAATGGTCAGCACCAGGCAGATCCAATAGGTACTACAGTCACATGGCAATCCAACTGAAGGGTGCTTAGCTAGATGAATGGCAAATAATAAGAAAGAGATACTTTAAAATACATAATGAGTGGCTGCTAGAGCATACAGAGAAATTGACCACTTTGCCATGTGCTCCCTTCAGAATATTGCTCAAATGGTTTCAAACCTGCTTTCACAACACTTCTGAAAGTCCAAACGGATTATAGAGTACAGTCATGCTGTGGTAAAATAGTTTTAAATAAAATTGTCTGTTAAAATCACCCAGTCCCTCTATTTCTACTAGAATATCCCTATTTCCCTTTGAGATCCACAAATCACGCCTCCCCCTGCTTTATTCTCTCGGGCTCACTACTGAAGTACAAAATCTTTAATTGAAGCATTATTTGATCCTTTACAGCCCCAAAGTTAATTTTTGCTTACCAGCATTTTAAAAAGCTTCTAATGACAGAAATGTTTACTAGACATTGCTATGAAATAATAGTGCTGAAATTTGCACCATCATCATTAAACCTTGGGACTAATAGCCAGCTGAGATAACGGAGGCCTTTTGTATTTTTGGTAGAATAGGGACTTTGTGCTTTATGTGGGAGACGATATATCAGCCTGAATCCCTCTGCAGGTGAAGAAGTAGCCTCATGATAAGCATAGCTAGAATTTCTTTGCTTTCTTCATAGCCCTCTGTTAAGTAGAGGAAAAACACCCAAAAAACTCCACAAAAAAATAAAATATTTCTAGAGAATTTGAGCAGAATACATACAGTGGCGTCTGTTGCCCTACAAATCAAGGTTGAAATGGACATTGTACTAGATCTGACAGAGGCAGAATCCAGATCAACCTATGTCAGTGGTGATCAAAAGCAACCCTATTTCATAGCTGTATGGTATCTTTGACATGATAAATTAGTTACCCTGTCCTATCTGTAGCAAAGAAATGTTCAAGCTAACAGGGAAGACGGAAGACGGAGCTGAATTGTGTAAGATGCTACCCATGTTAATAACAAATGACTGTGTGGGAAGACATGTGGTTATTAAAAGTAAATAGACTTTAAAAAACGAAAACCAAGAACCAAATCTTAAAATTGCAGGGATGTAAAGCACTGCACGGAATTTAATCAAACACTTAAGCACGCTTCAGCAACAAATCTTCAGCAGGTGAAGAACGACTCCTATACAGTGTTTCACGTGGTGGGAGAGGTTGTGAACTCCCCGTTAGCTGGTCTTCATGGCAAATGCTGCTGAAAATAGTGGGTGATACCTACAACATTAGGGCCACCGCTTTCTGCCCTTGGAAGACGGTGAAAGATTTGAAGACAAGACCATTGATTTATGTCAGTGAGAGAAACATTGATTTTTCATTAGTTACTTGTATGGGTTATGATTCAATACAGGCAACTAACAAAGTTGTTAGTCAAAAAGTTTGAGAATTTTTAGATCATCGCTATTTGGTCACCTGCTCTGAATAAAACACCTCCTTACACAGTTTCTCTTCATTTTTCTTTCTTTTTTCTTTTTATTTTAATAATACTCCTGTCAAGAAAACTATTTCTCATATATACTACAAGAAAAACATCTCAAAATTCAAATCTGGAAGATTAGCATTAATATTATTTTCAGGTACAACACCAGTGTGGATATATCCTAGTGTTTCATACACACCTGTACTTAGTCTATTGTGACTTTATTTAAGTGCTTAAACAAATGGCTTCACATTCAAAAGTTCTGATTACCTAGCGGGAGCTCATGCTGGCTTTTGTCAGACTTTTACCTTTGTGAGGGTCTCAATTTGCACAATACTTCTTTTATTTCTAAGCAGCAAATACTAATTTTTACCATCTACACTAGTGGTTATGATTTTATGCACTGATGACAGCCTGCTTCGTTTTAAATCATACCACTGCTCTGTTAAGTATAAAACCGCAGAGCTTTTTGGGTTAGTGATTACTTTTACTAAAGGGCATCACACCCTCAAAGATTTCTCTCTTCCTAGGAGACAAGTAAAATCTGCATAATATGTATTTCATGACAACACAACAGCTCACACTCTGAATTACCAATATTATAATATGATGCATGTCAGCAATGGCAGTGCAATGCTGGCTGGTTATTTAACAAAGCCAAATTATTAATTTGTAGCTGTGAGTCACATTTGCCAGATTTGCTTAGAATCTGAAATTTATTGAAAACTTATAATAACTGACGTTTAAATTGTAAGTTCTTGTGGAAGCAAACATGAAGCATGGAGTTAAAATATGACATTTAGTTCTAATCGGTGTCGCAATAAGAAGAGAAGAGAAGAGAAGAGAAGAGAAGAGAAGAGAAGAGAAGAGAAGAGAAGAGAAGAGAAGAGAAGAGAAGAGAAGAGAAGAGAAGAGAAGAGAAGAGAAGAGAGAGAAGAGAAGAGAAGAGAAGAGAAGAGAAGAGAAGAGAAGAGAAGAGAAGAGAAGAGAAGAGAAGAGAGAAGAGGAGAAGAGGAGGAGGTATTATTTGCTACTTCTGTTTAAAAGATATTCTCAAATCATCCAGCATCCATTTAAAGTAGCATTTGAAGATCTTAAATTTACCTCTGAAATATTTATATCTATTTCTCAAATTCCTTTAATGCAATCGATTTTACTCTATCAGAAAAGTGCAAAATAATGTATTCATCCCTATCTGTACATATAGTCCTGTCTCATTCAAATCATAATTAGTAAGCAGTCTGATGGCAAGGGGATTCAGGGGAGTTGGCTGCATCATGTTTGCTGCTGGTACATGGGAATGGGACATTCAGTTTCTTGTGGGCCACTTTCCCTCTCTGCATGACTGCCCTGATGCTTACACTGTCAGTGATGGGGAGGAAAGGGACAAAACCTCCATCTTCCCCCACTCCTCTGGCAAGGTATTCGAGGGCAGAGAGCACATGCATTGAGACAGTTTGTGCCATGGTACAGAGTCGATCATAATATGGCCCTGATGATACATCAAGGGCAACTGTATTATTAAATGGTGACAGTAATGCTGTAAGCATATTATACAGCAAAATTTTAACAGAAAAACCCAACAAACTTCCAACATTTTTAATACATCTTAATGCCAAATGCTCCCCAAGAGGAACAGCTTGATGAGTGGCCACTGTGTTGTGTGTAAACCTCAGGTCCTTGCCTGACTTCAGAAATGTCAAGACCAGAAAGAACAGTATGGTCCTTTGCTATTTTAAAATAAATGCTTCACTGCAAAATTGACCAATAATCCATGTTTGAAGTCTGTCCTTCCATACTGACTCTACTATAAATCACTGAACTTGACCATATATGATATCCGATCTTACCAGTCTGAAGGGCTTGGCATTGAGGTTTGGCTCAGACACAGACTCAGAAGGTCATTTGCTCAGCTGAACTTGAACACCTGAGCATCATAATCTCTCATGGCTGTGAAGGCAAATAAAAAAATTCACAGGAAATTAATCTTATTCCTGGATTTTGGACATTTGTCTTTTACCAGAACCTCAGACTCTGCGCGCAAAATAAAGGGAAAAAGTCCGACTTAACTGTCCAGAAAAAAATATTAATCTGACAAAATGGGGGGGAGGCTGATGTCTGACCTGCACAATACCAGCCCTCCACCTGTTTGGACAGCTTCTTTGATGGCTCGCCCTTTCAAACGCTGTGATTGTAACCATCAGCATGTAAAATCAGCCCTTTGTGTAGATCATTTTTAGTTGATTATTGTAAAGAGTCTCCACTTCAAATAAGAGGTTAAATTCTCCTGCTGTTACATGAGAATATTTTTCTTCGAGAGGTTTGATTGGCCTGCTACGCACACATTCACTCCATGGAGAAGGACTGGGGCAGTTATTGCAAAAAATCACACCCGGCACACCACCGTTAAATTTACTGTTGTGTCAGAACACAAAGAACAAAACTAGCTCCTGGTTGCCTTAAAACACAAAAGTAATATTTTCTTTCTTTTAATAGTGGACACATTTTTGAAAAGCAACAACATCTGATGTTTTAAGTCCTTCACCAGTCCCCTAATGATGACTGACCGGAGTATTAGAGAGTCCTTGGCTTCCCTTCAGGCCTTTTAACTGCTCCAGCTTGTCACTAACTGCTCTGTAAAAAGATATCTGTATGACACATTTGTACACAGTATGGATACTGCAGGTTCTCTATCCCCACGCACTAGTTAGGCAAGTGTTCCCTTCATGTAGTGGCTATGCCCTGCCTTTCAGGCATGTGTGTGTGTGTATATATATATATATATTTTTTTCCTTTTTGCCAGCTTCTCTGACTTCTATTTTTAATATTCATCTAGCTTTGTAGAAAGTAATTATAGTCTGCTCATTCTACGGCAGCTGGTATTTACTTCATCCTCCATCAGGCATCAACAGAGCATGGGGCTGCAAGACAGAAATATTACTCTGGCAAGCATAAATATTTCATTTTTCACACCACAAATGCGTTGATGATTTATTAATTAGCCTAAAGGCCTGCTGCTTCTGCATAGCTGAGTAGCAAAATAACTCAGCTATGACGACTGAGAAAGTGGCTCACTTCCCATTGGAAAGCTTTGACCAGCAGTATGTTTGAAGGCTAAAAAAAACATTTCCAGTGGGCCAAACCCAAAATTTCAAAGATAAATCTTGGCCATTGCAACCTTTGGACTGGCTTTGGAGAAACACCTTGTCAAATTTCAAGCCGCAGCAGCTCAGATGCTTGCCTTGTGCCGGTTCTGCAGAAGTAAACTGTCTGGCTGCTGTCAAACGTATTCTCAGCAAAACTGATACTGTGTAGCAGCCATAACACTCAAGCAAGCCAATAAAATCAGGAAACTGAGCAACAGTGTATTATTATTCCTTGGTGCTCGTAATTTCAGATCCAGGCTGGCACGCATATCTGGCTTTTTGCTTTAACAAAAAAAAATGATCCTGAAATTCTTTTTTTAAAAGTTCAAAGGATCATTCTTAGGTGTTATTATTACTTTCAGGACCGACCAAGACATTGCCTACTTAATTTTATTTTAAAATGCAATAATTTATAAGTCAATTCTAGCAATTTCTTGATTTTAAATAAAAAGCAGAGAAAGGAAAGATGAATATATCAATACAACTTATACCAGATTTAGAGTATGATGAAACAATATTTCATATTTGGAAAACATGCCAGCGTTCCCATTTCGATTCTGCTTGCTTCATTTTTAATTATGTTAAAATTGAAAACATAATTATTATATTGTACTATATAATCTTGTGATCTCTATAATGATTAATTCTGTTTATACATGGGTAAAAAACTGAACTGGACTTGTGGGTTCAACTGGGAATTTCTTTAAACCAGTAGCCAGTTATGTGTGGCATCCTTAGGAGCCAATGCTGGCGCTGGTGTAACTCCACCAGGGATGAAAATAACTGGAAAAAACGCCCCCTCAGAAAATTTTCGTTGACACCACATTGCCGTGCACAGAGGATCTATTCAAGGGCAAGGCTACTGTTCAGAGAACATGGCAAGCTGTAAGGATGAATTAAGGGCAGCCTCAAGGAGCTTAACAAAGGCAAATGCAAGAACTGCACCCGCATCCTGGCAGCTTTAGCAAGAGGGTAGCCAGCAGGTTGAGAATGAATTATTTCCCTCCACTGGGCCCCTGCAAAGCCACACCTCACGTGCAGCCTCTCAAACATTGTCCCTCACTAGGGGAAACGTATTGATACATCCATGGAGGAGGCTGGAGCACACAACTTACAGAAAGGGCTGAGGGTCCTAGGCTTGTACAGCCTTGAGATGAGAAGGAAAAAGATAGAGCCAGACCCATCTCAGGAGCGGGCAGTGAAAGAATGAAGAAATGTTCAGAATTTACAGCAAGAGAAATTAGAGCTGGGTGTAAGGTAAGGGAAAAACACCCCAAAAAAGCACCATGAAATGTTGAGCACTGCAATAGTTGTCCAGAGATGCTGTGAAGTCTTCATCATTGGAGGTGATAAGTGCTCGGCTAGACAAACCCCTCAGTGAGCTGATTGCTCTTTGAAGCTAGCCCTGCTTTTATAGCTAGGCTGGGCTATTTAACCCTCCCAGTGGTCCCTTCTAACCTAAATTATCCAATGATTTAATGATCCAAATAATTTAACAGTAATTGCTATTTATACAGCCTACTTAATAATGGATGCAGTTTTATATTTATAGCATAATGTTTTAACCCTATTCCAAAAAAAGGTATCTCTTTTCTTTCCCTGCAAGGAAATTGCTATTACACTCTAGAATATGACCTGACCAAAACAGCAGCAGTTCCAAATAGATTAGGGGAGTATTTTGGTGTAAGGTTCTCAAAACAAGCCCAGCCCTAACCCATGACAGTAGCCTTATGGCCAATTTGGATTGAAAACACATTTTAGAACATCAGAAGTTTCCATGGAGTTAAATTCTGCCTGGCGGTAACAGTGCGCTCGCACACATCACTTTAACTCTTGCTAAACTTCGCTTTTGGGTATCTCTCTCCTCTTTTGCTTCTTATTAAGACTTTCTAGCAGGATGTTTTGAAAAAGAAATATTGAGATTGGTCTGATTAGAAATTTCACTTTAGTTTTGTTATTTAGCTTTTACACCTAACCAGAGAACCAATACGAGACATGGTAGGTGGTGTAAAAGAATGCAGCAAAGAGCAATCGCTGCCCAAGAGAAGTGGTGTATGACATGCCAGGTACATGGTGGAAATGTTGGAAAGGGATAAGGAGACGTACCGAAAACATGCCAGCTGGGAATACAGTCTATGTCTCTGGGTCTCAGTACAGTGCTACCTGGTAGAAAAAAGATGGTATGGAAAAAAAAAAAAAAAATCATTAAAAAAAATCTCTTTCTGACAACAGTCTGCCTGAGGTTAAAGATAGAAAAAAGTTACATGTTTCCCCAAGAGTTATTTTTAAGGTTACTCCTTCTCGCTAGATAAACATTAAGAGATGACACAAGGGGGAAAATGTAAGGGAGACACCAATGTCTGCTTCATTCATATACTGGCAGCAGCAGACAAGGGGAAGCAGCAGTATTTTAACATCTGGCAGACGGTGGTGACCACCACCTGCACGGCCTCCCTACCGGGGAGAGGTACCACTCACTGTGGCATCCTACCTGGCAGTGGGGCTGGTGGCACTGGGAAACAGCTCAGCACAAGCACCCGGTAGCCAGAAAAGGGCTGGGCATTTAAACCATGAATAACAGTGATGCCAATATTAAGCAAATGTAAAAAAAAACTTACATAAACCCTCCTTTTGGAGGATTTTGTAAATGGGTCATGCCTTGCAGGGGACTTACCACTGCCAGGAAATTCAAGGTGCACCAAGACTTTCCTAGACACTCAGCATTTTCTCTAAAATATTCATAACCGACTCAGCCAGATCTGACCATTTCGTTACTGGTTGTTCTGTGGATGCTGAAAACAAGGTGGGTGTTCACTACAGAGCATGCCTAACTGACCGTCAGGGGATCTGGAGGCCTGTGCTTCAGTTTCATTAGTTTGTGTGAACAGTATCTTTGCATTAACATCATGCTTATTTCTCACTTTCATACTCCTTGTTTTGAGTTAAAAAAAAAGTACTGGCCAAATTAAACACATTTTGCTTCAGCATGGCATTAGTAGTAAGGCTGTTCTAAAACTGACAACTGTGTTGTTGTAACACAGCAAGAACTGAGTTACACCTGGACCCATTCCTCTCGACAATTTCTAGCAGTTCCTGCCAAATGCTACTTTATATATTTGTATTATTTCACCTTATTGCACATTAATAACCTAAGCGTTGTTAAGGCTGAGAGCTCTTGCTCTGTTTAGCCTGGAGAGAGAAGACTGACAGGGGACCTTATCAATGCTTATGAATATCTAAAGGGTAGGTGTCAAGAGGATGGGGCCAGGCTCTTTTCAGTGTGCCCAGTGACAGGATAAGGGGCAATGGGCACAAACTGGAGCACAGGCAGTTCCACTGAACATGAGGAAAAAATTCTTTACTGTGAGGCAGACATAGCACTGGAACAGACTGCCTAGGGGGGTTGTAGAGTCTCCTTCCCTGGAAATAATCAAAACCTTCCTGGATGCAGTCCTGTGCTACCTGCTGTAGGCAAACTTTCTTTAGCAGTGGGAGTTTGACTAGATGATCTCCAACAGTCCCTTCCATCCCCTACCATTCTGTGCGATGCTGTGATTATCAACATTAATATTCAGTGAGTAAATGTAGCTTTACTAAAATTTTTATTTCTATTACAATGAATGTACATATTAATACACCTGGGACTGTAAATGCTTTTTAGATGGACAGTTGTTCATTAGCTTCTTAAAGAAGTAGTAGCACCACCTCTGTAACTTATACAGGAATATACTGAATGTTCACAAGGCAGAATTATTTTTTTAATTTTTTTTTAATAGTCCCTGCAGTTCTGTGCACAATACAGATACAGAATAGAAGTTGTTGTTGTACAGAGACAGGTAATGCAAAGTTCCTGGGTTTTTTTGTCACTGAAAAATTCCATACTTTTCATTTCAAGTTGCTGACAAACATGTCTGAGATCTCATACATTTAAGACATCATCAAGTTTTCTGCCAATTTTATACTTATGAGCCAGAAGGAAACCGGCATAAACATAGGTTTGTTTTTTATTTTTAACTAAAAACATCAATAAAATATGATAACCTATATCTGAGAAATATGTCTCTCTGCTGCACGCTTTCCATGTTTTACTCACTTCTTCTAGGCAAATCCCTTGTCCCATGACACATTTTCAAATGGTAGACATCATGGGAATTACCTCATGAACACGTTTCCCATTTCTGTCAACGCTTTGGTTGCCTTATGTCCTCAAAAAACTTTGCTGAAGAATTCAAAATTATTAATTGCCAGTGTGCCAACTTTTCAGGCTGTCTTAAACATATGTCACTTATTTCAATGTATAATGCATTGCAGCTGTGAAATGGAGCACCATAGCTACAAGGGCATGTAGGAGAGGGCTATTAAACCAGAGAGGTAGGTGTGACAGAAGGCCTGGGATTTCTCAATACTTCATGCTTTATGGCATGAGGAAATTGATAAAAGGTATTTAAAAAGAGGTAAATCTATTGCTGTGATCACGTAATACATCCTTCATGAAGATGTGAACTAACACCTCTAATAAAAGGTAAAGGACAAACAATTCAGCAGCCGATCACTTCAATCTCTAATTCCTTGCTGTTCCACACAAATCAAAATGAAATACTGTCCTTGAAGGCAAGACACGATAAGTAGCTTTCCAGAAAAAGAATGGACAACAGCCAACGTGACAGGGACAAAAACATTCAGCATTCATGGTCTGAGTCTGCCTTGCTGTTGCAATGCTGCTCTCATAATTTGTGCAAGTCCTTCACCTGTCAGGAGCCATGCTGAGTGCCCTCAGAGTACAGCAGGGATGGAAAGTATTATGGGATCAGGGACTGAACAATATAGCACACTTGAATTTGCTTAACTTCCATTCCACCATCAGAAATCTTTCCCAAAGTTCTGGCTGTGCAGGACAAAGCCAAAAACAAACACCAGGTACAGGTAACATGTACATCCAGGTCTTAAACAACAAAGCAGCCAAAAAGCATTGCTTCCCGGCTAAGTATGGTTTATAAGCAACATAACTTTGCTTGAGTTTTTATTGCAGCAGCTGTCTGTTCATAATATTTCATTAAAACACCACGAGAAATACTGTGACTGAGCTCTTCTCACCTATTCCAACCAGAGCTTGAAAAGCACCTTTTGAAAATTATGTTTTTGCCTGTTTTGTTTCTCTATTGTTAACAAAGATATTTCTCAATGGGTGTAACTCAAGGTATACCATCCAAAGAGTATGTAATGGACAGACAGGAAAGTGAAGAGATATGGAAATGTATCTTTATCATGTTATTTCATGTAAGGAAACAATAGTCACAGGGCCAGGAAACAATGCTCCCAGTGTGGTACTCCCAGGACTGATGAAGGGAGCAGATAGTTACAACACGAAGGAATTGATACCTGTGTCCTGCCAGATGCAGTCAACAATGACCGCAAGCTTTGCCTCTGACATGGCATGACCTCAGCCACATCGCTGTGCAGTGGGATGAAGGAAGGAAAAAATAGTTTTATGGAAGGATGAAGAGCCTTGGTGCACATTCCCTGTCTTGTGTATACCTGTTGAAGTTATAAGAAGTGTGGCTGATGCTTTTCTACCAGCAAGAGAACGATTTCCAAGTCCTCCTCTGTCTTAAAATGAGAAAAACCAGTCTCCATGTTACTGACATCATCAGCAATTGGATAAACATTCTTGTTCTGCTCATCAGCTTTTGTGGGAACAAAGGCACGTAATGCTTTGCCAACTTACAGAACTTGAGCTTATTGTGGCTGAAAGATTTGCTGTCTTGCAGAAATTAATTAATAATGAGTAATGCTGCTGGAAATATTTAGGTGGACAAATACTATCATGGGAAGAAGATGGCTTAGTTTAATAGCAAATAATGAAAAATAATGAAAAAAAAAAGCAGCGGAAATACTGAAAGAAATGAAAAGTTCACGGTTAAAGTGCCAGGAGAATTTTGTAGTCATGGTACAGTGGTACAAGTGCCTCTTATGGACATCAGATTCATAGTTCTTCATTCGAATGTTAAAAGGAAAGTTGAGGCAAGATAAAAGTAATAATAAGAAAATTAAGCAAGGACAGATTTAGTTAAGAACTTGGGAAAACTCGCCTTGATTAAAATGCATTTACAATTCTGTTTAGGGCAATGTAGTTATCCAGCAAAAACTAAAGTATTTCTGAGGTGATGTTGCCAGTGATGGCTCTTAGAAGATTTTGAAAAATACTTTCAAACAGACAGGGAAAGGGAAAAAATCAACTTAAATGTAGATTATTTGCTCGAGTGTATCCAAATGAGATTATGGTGTGAAAACCTATATATGTTCATCTTTCAATGCACCAATAACTAAAACATGCAAGGCTTGTAACATAAAACTGAGAAGGTCAACAATTGGTGCAAAACAAAAGAATCTTCCTCAAATGTATCTCTCCATAAATGTTATCCAGAAATACCCTTTTTTTAATATTTATTCTGCTTTAAAATCTTTGGTGCATCCTCTGATCAATTTTACCAGAGGTAAAAATTGAGTCTTTTATAATAAACTACTATTTAAAAAAAAATTAATTATTCTAATCTACTCTATTAATCTAGAATACAAATCTTTGAGGTCTTTATTAGAATCTGCATGATCAAACAGTCCTGATCTCTTCAATTTCAGCACTGTCTCCTAGCTGGTATTGGATCAGCACAACTATGACCGTGTGTTAAGAAAAGGACCAAAACCCACCCTGAAATGCAATAGGATGGGATAAATACTTCTTTATCTGCAATCTAGGTGCAATATCTGTAGGAAGAACTTTCGGCCTCCAAAATTAATACTTCTGCATAGAAAAACCTTTGAATCACATGGATGTTAAATACATAGAGATGTATTTCCAAGTGTCAGGAAAGCTTCTGAAAGTAGCTCTTGAAGCATTCTACTATTTCAAGTTATTAATGATTTCAAGCTATATTTCAAAGTTTAGAAATAGTCTGTTTAAGCTCTGTAAGAGACAAAGACGCATGCCTTTTGCAAAGGACTCACCTGGCTGTAGGCCACAGAGATACAAACAGGGGCTTTGCCCAGGTTCTGTGCACAGGCTGAGATATCTGGTACATGAGAGACTCAACACCAGCTGCACATCCTCACATGCCTATGGAACCCCCCTTTCTTGCTATATACGCACTAGTAGGGAAAAAGAAAGGGGTTTTGATGATATAGGAACTACACAATGATGCTATATTAGTACTTCTGTCTTAGATTGACTTTAGTGACTGAATATGTCCATATCTTCTGGCTCTCAAAATCAGGAATTTCCTGGGAGCGTTCTAGAAATAGGGAGTTACAGAAAGAAAGGAGGCAGTTTACAAAACTCTCGTGATGTTCGATGCAGCTATCCATTTTCTGCAGCTGAATGCTGCCAAATGCTGCTAGTGTGGGGAAAAGGAAAGGCTTTAGAGAAAAAAGGGAAAGAAATAGTTTCAAAAGTATATGAAGAGTCCACAAAAAACTCCATCTATAACTGAGTTTAAAAATGAAGTCTAGAGAAGGTAGTTTTGTTAGATGTGCTTGTTCAGTACTTTCCTTTGGGACCAAGGAAGACCTCTGCAATTACACATGGCCTCAACTAGCATGAAGGTGAATGGGTAGTGCAGTAGCCTGAGGCACCATTAAGCGTGCATAAGCACATCGAGGGACACAACTTTAACAAAGTTTTGGTAGGCTTGGTTTTAAAATTTTGCATGAAGTTACATTTAGGTGACTGTTTCTTTTGCATTTTGAGCAATGAGCATCTCTCCTTCTTTGACCCCATGCCCTATTCCATAAAGACTGTCTGGAAGTCTATCCATAAATGATTTCTTCAAAATTGGTCAAAAGCATTTTCACAAAAGACTCCCACCAGCTTTTTTGCATAATCCTACCATGTCATCCTTATGCGATCTGAAGGATATGGTAGCAAAATCCCTAAGTGAAAGAGATTGATACTGATAATATGAAGATTGCTGCAAATAGTGCTGCACCATGAAAGTAAAGTTCACAACTAGTGCTCTGGGAAAGATGAACAGAAGCCAGCATTACTGCCCTGCATATGAAAGTCATGCAGACTTTCAGAAGTAGCGTGATATAATGCTATATGTTGCTGAAAACATAGCTATTGTCTCAAGTATCTTATAATTGCCTTGCTTTGTTCTTCTGAAGATCTTCTTAAAGGCAAATATGTTTTTCTTTTTCCTAACAGAATGGCCAAGACGTTCTACTGTCAAGGATTTTGAGAAAGCATAAAGCAGCAGACAGTCCTTAGAGGAGTAATCCATGTTTCATTCATAGAGTTTATTTATTGTTTTAAAAGCTGCAGAAAATTACATTGAAAGACTTTCGTTAAGAATAAAGAGAGCTTATTATATTACATTCTGACCGAGTGGAAGCCAAGAGTACAATTGTCTCCTCCTTCGTAGTTTTTGTTACAAAAGAAATGTCTTTTCTCCCATTTCTCCTTCTGTATGCATTTATCGTATTTTTTTTCCATAGTATTTCATCCTCAGTAAGGCTGCTACCACTTTGTGGTCCCATTTTATTCATTACTCAGGGAGAAGTTTATATTTATATTATACATTTTTACATTTTTGTTAGAATAAATGGCAGTAAAGAGCACATTTGATGTAATGTTTACATCCAAATATAAATAAGCATCAATAACTGGTCATGAATTTCCCAGTCCCTTCAACAAGGAAATAAAACTAGGTGCCGTGTTGTGTCACCTAGCTAGGTCTATCCTGTGAAGTGGATTGAAAAAACCCTATAGTGTTATGAGCTTCATGTCATCCAACAGTACAGCCCTGCCTTCGGAGATGCCAACCATTCCTTAGCAACCTTACCGTTTCCTAGAACGCCAAATGACAGCAATTTTACCATGAACATAACACTTCCTTGTCATGGATAGTCAATAGAGTTCTTGGAAGAGCTAAAATACTCCATCCATTAAGGAGAGCTGCAGACACATTTGACTCAGACCTTCAGCTACTAAGTGACTCCGCAAACAATAAGATGTCTCAACCAGCAAGGCAAGAGAAATTACTGTCTGCGCTAGCTAAAATGCCAGCTCTGGACAATGAGAATTCCAATCTTCTGGTTGTTTCAGATTCTTAGTTACCCTTGATCTCAGACTACATTTGTGCCATCTGTTGAATATGAATAGCATTTAATAATTTCTAGAAGCAGATATAGCAATAAACCAAATTCTGCCTGATTATCTTTCTGGTATCCACAAAATTATGAAACCTGTTTTTTTGCTAACCGTTCAAATATGCTGGTGCTAGGGAAGACTGAATTTCCAGAGTTATTTTTCCAATATTTTTTAATACGTATCTTCCCTCCAGCCCCACCGAAAATTCCATAGCAGTTTAAAAACCCAAACCTTAAAGTTTTTGCTGAATGTAATAGAATCATTGATATGTTTTTCAGTCTTTTTTTTACTTTTGGCAATCTCACTTTCAAAAAGGACAACTGAAACATGTTAACTTTCCAAAAGCTGAAAAACTATATTCATCTGTGTTTCATTTTTGCTACAGAAATGGAGAAGGGTTAGAAAAGCTGCAGACTAGCAAGAGAAGGAAAAAGGGTAATCAGATAAAAATAACCAATGAGGAAGAATAGCTGTCATTTACTGCACACTGTCAAAATAGAAAATGCCTGTCTTTGTGGCTATGCCTTCCCAGGGTTTACCGAAAGAAAAGCATTAAATATTGAAGCACATCAAGATATAATTTATTTCAAATATGCTGGGAAACCCACCAAAAAAAAAAAAAAATTGGGAGAAAACATGCAAAGAATAAACACAAGAATTGTTTAATTCAAATACCTTAAAATGGTAACACCCTCAAGAATATGAAAGGAAAAGTGAGTCGGGAAGAGAAGCGTTATCACTTTTTGAATGAGCTCAGGGTGGGTCTGTTATTTCCAGCTGCCAAGGTGAAGGTGGATGGCTTGTCTTCTCTTCCAAAGGAAGGGTAGGTTACGAGCAGGGCTCTGCATGTCTGTAAATTCATATGCAGCACTGCTGTCCACACTGCTTCAAGTGCCACCTCGCAAATAATGTAAATATTAGTCCCACAGTGACTTTGGTTTGCCTACAGGTGCTCTGAAAAAACAGGTTTGGCAGACAGGGCCTGGCAGCTCCAAAGTACGTAAAAGGCGAGGAGTCAAGCCATGGGGCCTTGTCACGTACAGCAGTCAAAGCTCGTGCAAGGCAGAACCAAACCATGCTGGCCTTGCCACAAAAATGGTGAAGCATCTGCACCACAAGCAACGCTGAATACACCACAGGTATCTGTTTAATAAGGAGCAGAGGAAAAAGAGAATCCCTGAGGATGTCCAGAGGGAAAAAGCACAGAACAACAAACTACCCAAGTTCATGAAAGAAGCTTATTTTGAGGTTTAGCTTTTGCTGTTGTGCACAGAGCTACCAGAACAGTGGGTATGAGAGAGCAGATGATACTGAATTATCTGAGCTCTTGTCTATGTCATGCACAGGCTCCAAAAGCTCTGCCGACAGCTGGCTAGAGACCCAGCTCCCTGCCATTGCAGCACTGAGAGATGAGCAAGTCACATTTCTGACACCCTTTAGGGTCCCATATTCTCCATTTCCCCAGTGCTCACTGCTCTGGAAAGATTTAAACCCATTAATTCAAAACAGAGAAAACCCAACATTTTCTAGCAGTAGCAGAAGGGTGATGAAATTGTCATTTCGCTGCAGTCAATCCTGCATAGGTCTATTAACTTTATCGAAGAGAAGACCCAGCTGTTTAAAATAACAGTAGAACAGCTTTTCTATCTGTTCTGCTCCAACAGCAATGCAAATACTCCTCGATGCCTTCCCTTGCAGAGCACTGGCTGCAAGATGCTCCTAGGATAATGAATTGTAGCTTGGGAATTTGGAAATAGTATTCTACTTTTTGGAGGAGGAAAAAAACATGGGATAACATAAGAACAGAGAAAAGTAATTGTAGGTTGACATAAGTGAATAGACCATTTTCACAAAGATCATCTGTAGCAGATTATACTTTTCAAATTTAAAAGCCATTCAGTGAGAGAAAAAATCAAACAGAAATATACTGAAGAACATATTCCCTGATCTTTTCTCAAGAGAAAGAAAGAAAGTATATTAGATCTGGTTGAATAATTTGTAATGAATAACGTAGCTGACAAATTCTACCTTTGCTCTGTTTTGTGTATTGTCAGTGAACGCTGGGTTTCTCGACTATTTGTTCATTATTCAGAAAACATTTGCCAAACAATTTGTGTGCATAATCAGTTCTCAAATACGAAATATGCTCTTAATATGACTACACACTTACAATTTAGGAAAAATTCTTGGGCAAGCCAGGCATGTTTCATGGTGTGCACATGTTGCTCAAAGCAAAACTTGCATAGTAAACTATTATTATTTGTCCCAAGCTGTCATTCAGTGAATAAAGTGGCTGAGACCTGCCTGCTGAGGAGGGCAAACTAAGAAGTACAGCTTGGAGGGAGCCTGGCACCAACCAGCCAGGCCCTGATCGCTCAGGCACCAAGCCACTGCTCATGAATGCAGAAAGACTTCTCATGGCTTTGCAGTTAAGCTCACAGTTAAAAAAAGATATTTACTGGCTTGAACTCAACACATCCACAACTCTGCAGGCCTTTTCTCTAAGAATATAAGGTAAAGTACCCCCTATAGCCACCACTGTGCTATTTTTCATTATTTGCTCTCCCATTCTGACCTTCAGTTAGTAAATTAGAGTTATTTCTTTCCCCACTATTGCATTTCAAGTCCAAGCATGTTACAGAGCTAACACGTTTACAGCCATTCCTTGAGCTGGAACCTCTTCATTCTTATATTGACTCCAGTTAGTCTGAGTAATTCACAGCCCACAACACATTAGTGCTCAGACCCTGATGCACTAGGCAATCACCCCCTTTGCTACAGCCAAGGAAGATGTGACACAGAAGTCAGTTTCAAGAGTATGTATTTTGAGTCCACAGGGATGTGACTGCAGTGTAGAGAGAAGAGATATTGACCAAGCAGGCTGGATTTCATACACAGGTAACCCTATCACCTTCTCCAAGAAACTGATATGGTATTTGACCACCAAATTTCTATCAGTTTGTTCAGCCATTTGGACTAAATCTACAGTTTACATCACCTCTGAAACATGACCTATGGTTCTATTTGTGCCATGGTTTAAGATAGATGGACAAGAAAGTACAGTAAAAAATTATGGCAGTAAACCGCAATTTGTAGATTTTTTTTCAGTGTCTACTGTTCAGTCTGAAGAGAGGATAGATCAAGCCTGTAAGAGCAGTACATCAGTTTTCTTTTGCTTTCATTATGGAGAATGGTTAGAGGGAAAACAGACCTGGCATCATCCTCCATCAGCACATTTAGCACTTGTGGAATAGAGAAGAGCACCATAAACCCTTATCCTGCTACAATAAAAGAATGCTTCTCTGCTTAGAGGAAAAAAGACAAATCTTCCTGGATGTGGCTCTTTTAAGAGACACAGCAAGCTTCAGAGATAAATCTACCATGATGAATAGCAGCATCATGTTGTCAGAGCACCAGTGACGGGGAAGGTCAGGAACAGCTAATAAGGGTATATTATTCCCCCTGTTTATTACTAACATTTAGGAATACAAACCGTTGATCCGGCTGCTGAACCCATCAAGGGAGAAGTCAAAGGTAGCACAAAGGTACTAAAACAGTAGAGGATGGGTTAATTCTGTTTCCATTGCGTCTGCACAAAGGTTTGAGGATTTATAGTAAACTGAATTTGTGGTAGATCAACACGATTTACCAGAGAAAAATCATCAAGTGATTTATTTCAGTTTGGAAAAAAAAAAAAAAAGCTTTGTTGGATGAAAGTAGAGGTAGATGTGTGGGAAAACTGGCTCAAATGCATGTTTCATTCAGTCCTTGATTTATTGCTGTTAGTCTTCATTTCTTCAGCAACTCAAAATACAGCTAAGTAGAAATAATGTTTAAGAAGAGTTGTTCCAACTCTTTACTACTATCAGGCTTCCGCAAGACATGTGCATTACCCTAATTCAATTTTTTTTCTGCTTCATTCTCCTGTCTTTGGCTGTGCTGGCCTTCTCTGCTCAGTCAATGAAAGCTGTTACGCAGCTGACAGAAAATTTCCCAGTTGAAAAATATGCTGAGTGCCAACCAAAACTTGCTGAGTGTTATTTAATCAAGCAACCACTGTGCTTCTTAAAAGTATGATAGACTGAGGAATGAGGCCTCCAAGAGGCCCATAGTTGCATTGGCCTTGAACTTTGCCTGCTCTTAAACCATGTTGTCCTAAGTACCAGTTATTATTAAAGAAGCTTTTTGAGATTAACTCTGTCTTTTCTGGGTTGTGGAAGTGTGCTTTCATTAAGAAAACACAAGTATTCATCAGCAATCCATGCTCCTGTAAACTCTAGTGGTGACCCAATCAAGGTACACACAGAGGAATAGTAAAGTTGGAAAGGTGTTTTATGCAACTTAGGCTCTCAAAGCCCACTCCAGGGAAATTAAATACCACAGAACTCTTGGCTTTTGAAAATTTTACTTGATGATATAACCTGTCAAGCAATTTGAAGAGTAGAGCCATCCCTATCATTCAGAAACTATTTTAATAAAGTATACGCAACTTTCCACTGAAAGTTCAGGGTGGCCAAACAGCTCAAAGTTGGATATGAAACATGAGCGTTACCAGTTGTTAGAATCTGCTTTTCTATGTATTCACTCCTGCCCCCACTGTCTTAGTCACAGAATGATAGGAGTTGGAAGGGACCTCTAGAGATCATCTAGTCAAAGTCCCCTGCCAAAGCAGGTTAGCCTAGAGCAGGTCACACAGGAAAGCGTCCAGATCAGTTTTGAATATCTCCAGAGAAGGAGACTCCACAACCTCCCTGAGAAGCCTGTTCCAGTGCTCTGTCACCCTCAAACTGAAGAAGTTTTTCATCATGTTCAAGCGGAACTTCCTGTGTTCCGGATTGCGCTCATTGCCTCTTGTTGTGTCGCTGGGCACCACTGAGAAGATCCTGGCCCCATCCTCTTGACACCCATCCTTTAGATATTGATAAGTGTTGATGAGGTCCCCTCTCAGTAGCCTGGAGAAGAGAAGAAAGAGCCCCAGGTCTCAACCTTTCTTCATATGAGATGCTCCAGTCCCATCATCATCTTAATAGCCGTCCGCTGGACTGTCTTCAGTAGCTCCCTGTCTCTCTCGAATTGGGGGGGCCCAGAACTGGACACAGTACTCCAGGTGTAGCCTTACTAGGGCAGAGTAGAGTGGGAGGAGAACCTCCGTCAACCTGCTGGCCACACTCTTCTTAATGCAACACAGGATGCCGTTGGCTTGGCTTTCTTGGCAACAATGGCACAATTCTGGCTCATGGTCATCCTATTATCCACCAAAACTTCCAGGTCACCTCTGCAGAGCTACTCTCAAGCAGGTCCGACCGCAACATGTACTAGTGCATGGGGTTATTCCTCCCCAGGTGCAGGACCCTACACTTGCCCCTGTTAAACTTCATTTGGTTCCTCTCCGCCCAGCTCTCCAGCCTGTCCAGATCTCGCTGAATGGCAGCACAGCCTTCTGCTATTTCTGCCACTTCTCCCAGCTCTATACTGTCAGCAAACTTGCTGAGGGTGCACTCTATCCCTTCATCTAGGTCATTGATGAATATATTGAATAAGACAGGCCCTAATACTGACGCCTGGGTAACTCCGCTAGTTACAGGCCTCCAGCTGGAGTTAGCACTCCTGATCACAACCCTCTGAGCTCTTGCCTTCAGCCAGTTCTCAACCCACCTCACTGTCCGCTCATCTAACCCACACTTCTTAAGCTTAGCTACGAGAATGTGGTGGGAGACAGTGCCAAAGGCCTACTAAGGTCAAGGCAGACCACATCCATTGCCCTCCCCTCATCCACACAGCCAGTCATTTTATCATAGAAGGCTATCAAATTGGTCAAGCATGATTTCCACTTAATGAATCCGTGCTGACTACTCCTGATAATCTTTTCCTCCATGTGCTTAGAGATAATGGCCAGAATGAGCTGTTCCATCACCTTCCCAGGAACGGAGGTGAGGCTGACTGGCCAGCAGTTTCCCAGGTCCTCCTTCTTGCAGTTGAAGTTTGGAGTTACACTGGCTATCCTCCAGTCCTCGGGCACCTTTCATGTCCTCCACAACCTCTCAAAGATGATGGAGATCAGCTTTGCAATGGCATCCGCCAGCTCCCTGAACACTTGTGTGTTTGTCCCATCAGCGCCCATGGATTTGTGGCTGTCTAGTTTACCTAAAAGATCCCTAACCCAATCCTCCTTGACCAAGGGGTAGTCTTCCATTCTTCTGGCTTCTTCCCCTACTGCCAGAGGCAGGGATTCCCAAGGGCCATCTTTAGTAGTAAAGACTCATGCAAAGGCAGCATTCAACAACCGCGCCTTCTCTGTGTCCTCTGTCACCGGGGTACCCACCTCATTCGGCAACAGGCTCACAGTTTCCCTTGTCTTTCTTTTACTACCAGTGTATTTGAAGAAGGCCTTCTTGTTGTTTTTGACATTCTTGGCTAGATTTAATTCCAAGTGGGCTTTAGCTTTCCTCGTTGCATCCCTGCATTCTCTGACAGTGTTTCTATATTCCTCCCAAGTGACTCGGCCCTTTTTCCACCTGTTGTAAATTTCTTTCTTCCTTTTGAGTTTTTCCAGCAGCTCCTCACTTATCCAAGCAGGCCTCATTTGCTCAACTTCTTATAGGAATGCACCAATCTTGAGCTGGGAGGAAGTGCTGTTTGAATAGCAACCAGCTCTCTTGGGCCACTCTGCCTTCCAGAAATCTAGCCCATGTTCTTCACACGGAAATGCAACCTATGTCCTCCTGATTGAAATTAATACTTTATGCCTGAGCTGTAAATTTTATTGAACTAAGCCACTCGCACATCTGATGTTTTTCGCCTATACTTACACGAATTGCAGCCGCATTTCCCAGCCTCTTATTTGTCCAGATTTGGCTCAAATGGAACCATATCTCTGCACAACCTTAAAAAAGTGGAGTTCCTGTGCCCTAAGGTTACCGTTTTGTCAAAGTTCACATTTGTGACATAACATATTAATGGTATAAAACATTCAAGAGACTGACAATTCAAGACTATATTCATTTTAGGAGAACCACTCACAGAAAAGTTACAAAGGTTGCTTTTTTTAGTTTATATACGAAACTTGATTTACCCTGAACAGTCATTTGTAATCCATTTATGTTTCTCATTTAAAATAGAGCAGCTCCAAATTCTTCAGTCATCTAGGCATGTCAGGAATGAAAATTAGATTGTTTTTTGCATTTCTTTTATCATACTAGCTCGACTCCATGCCACATATGAAAGCTTGGTCTTTGCTTTCTTCTAGCCAGAAGTCCTCTTAATGGGTGACTCAGATAGGAAATCATCTGTGCAGGCAAAGAATTACAAGCATGGAAAAACACTGCCTGAAATTACCTCAAGGATTTCCATATGGATCTTGCTGTCTACAAGGCTATCCTACCTAATAAGCCCAGGGGATTCAGATAACATATTTACAAACCCTATTTTCTTTGATTTTTTTTATTCTTTTCCTCTCCTCATTAAACAAGACAGATACCCAATTTAAAGTTACTAGTTAACAGCTAAAAGCACCTTTCATACGTTTTGTAGCAAGTAGGAGTGACAAAAACACCTCTTCTATCGCTTACTGTAGGTCAATAAAATATAACATGATGAACCATGTGCTGCTTGAATAATGGGTAAAGGCAGGAATAACACATCGGAACTAATCTAATCTTTTCAGGGCTATATTCACGAGCTTTAAATGTAACCTACCCACTGGCTACATAAAAGAGCTTCTGACTTAGCTCTGGGATAGCTTTGCTGTCTGCTTCCATTCTCACCACAAACAGCTCACCAGGCAGTGAAAATATAAAATAAATTACCAAAACACCTTTACATATTTCTCACAAGTACCCAGGGCAGAGTACTAGTTTAACAACACAGCCAAAGAGGTAAAAGCAGTGAAGATACAATATTAGGGGTCAAATCTTGCATTTGGGATGGTCACATCTGGGAGAAAAATCTCTGAAAATAAGAAGTCAGGGTGGTTATGTCCTACACAGAGCCAGATGGGGGGTGCATGGCATGCTGTTGTGAGCACTAGGCAAGGGCTGGAGGCCCCTTGTGCTGAGCTGTAGGAAACTGAATGGCCTTGGCAGGGGCACATGAGGCGAGGTACATGTTGTGGAGCAGGTAAGGGGTATTACACCCTCCTATTTGACTCCAGAAGTGCCGAGAAGTTGCACGAGGGTCAGCTGGACACAGGACATAATACACAGGCTAACACCCGTCTCAGATATATTCTTGAGCTAGTAAATCTGGAAACAACCCAGCACCTTGCTGTGAAAACAACCACCTTTCCAGAACTTGTCCTGGGCCAACTCAGGGAAAGCTTCCACATGCTGCTATATGTGATTATTCCTTGCTTTTCCCCATGTCATGAGGCATTGCAGAGAATACAAGGTCTACAGAGAAGACTGAGGAGATTTTCAAGGGTGCTTTGTAACACCAATCTGTGCCTTTCAGCTGGTGCAAAGGCAGAAACATAGGAGATTAAACTCCTACTGTTTTTATCTTCTGAAGAATAAGGGAGGGATTTTATTTTATTTAAAAATAAAGAGGTGTGAGGTAAAGGGATATATTTAGTTGTCCTAGCTTACTCAGCTTTTAAAATTACATTTAATTAAGAAAACAATAATCTCCTTAAACAGCATTAACTTTAAATCAACCAAATCCATGAAATATCTTCAGCTTAATTTCTAAATACTATTAAATAATTAGCTTATCTCTTCTGATATCAATTTAAGCAGAAAATTCAGTCTCTTCAGGCATGTTGGACAAAAGCTCAAACATTAGCAACAGTATGTTCTTGTTGTTTCCATGATTATCTATCTTATGTACTTTCTCTAAGTCTTAGCTTGCTTTGCATGTCTCACTTCAGCTGAAATTCAAAGAAAACAAGGAGTATTAATCAAAGAAGACAAAAATAACACAACTTCTCCAATCAGCAACTGGCAAACTAACAAACCAACTACTCTGAAAAGAAAGTGAAATCCCTGCTTATGTAAATGCTGTAAATCACAGGAGGTTTGTTTTTTTTCCTTTATTTCATCCCATGTACAGTAATAGCACACTTTAGTTGGAGGCAGCCTGTTAAACATTTAGTTAAACTGTGGCTTGCAAAGAAGGAGAGATACACACGACTGCTTTCTTTCAGACACTTTTGTCATGGTAATTCTTTATTTACTTCCTTCTATTGATCTATAGACCTAAAGTAAAAATATTTAAAATATTCTATGTGTTTGTACTTTTTAGTGGAAAACAGAGGGACTACTAATTTTCTCAGTGTTTCCATTAAAACTTACTGGGCTTTTAGATTACTGGAAATTTTAGATGTTTCAGAACTATGAACTGTCAAAAATATTAAGTGATGAATGTACCTATTTTTAAACTCTTCATCTCTCTGAACTCCCAGAAAACAGATTAATGCATGGATTTAAGAAAAGGAAGGTTTGTACAATGAATTATGGCCCAGATTGATAAGTAACAAATCATTCAAAACCCATCTGACTGATTATCAAAAGAATAATACCAACACAACACAGCTCTTTCTGAATCAAATTTGCCTAAATTCAGATGAGGTGATCTCATGCTCACATAAGTTAATGAAACGGTGGCAGTGACATGCCTTTCTAAGGTAGAGTCCTAAAGGAGATGTGAAGTCCTTTACACCTTTAAATGTAAAGCACTGCGCCCATCTGGCAACAGTCCCATTTCAGGGAAGAAAGGAGTTTACACATTAACATAAGATTGTGGCCCACATAAAAAACAGACCTGCTCTACCAAGAAGAATAAAAGCAATGATACAAATCAAAAGCACTGGCAACTTTTTGTCCCTGTTATCACTTCTCTATAGCAAGGTGGCTGCAGGCACCAGAGCTAACACGATCCTTGGGCTTAGACCATACTGTGAACATGACTGCGAATAAAAGCTATTATCTGTATGCCAAGGAAAGGATGTCTTCTTCCTCACCTTTTTTGCCCTATATATCACTTTAATGTTAAACCTTGTCTTTAAGCTATTTAATCCAGCCAGCTAATGGACATTGATCTTATGTCTCCACATTTTGGAAGAAAGTGCTCTCTATATCATCTGTGCTTACCTGCAATTATGTATTTCTCTCCCCATTGCATTTCAGGCCATCCTTCTATCTTGTGTGGGACTGCCATGCATTTCTCCCCAGTCTACTGTGCCCTATGGCATTACCCCACCTTTCCATCCCAGGAGGCTGCTCGGTGTCAGGAGGGCTCTGCCCTCAAAGCACTGATGTGATTTTCAGAGAACACAGCAACAAAAGCTACTGCTGCTTCTGTGCCTAGATTCCTGTGGATGGAGAGCCCCCTGCCAGGGATAAAATGGTCCCTGTCAGCCACTGAGATTCAGGTTCTGTGCAGCATTATTTCTTTGCAAAAAGTCGTTCTTTCCTAGGCAGCTGACAGGTTTGTCTCTCTCAGGAGCCTTCTTTCAGCTTAATCCAGGCCCTCCCATCATTTTGACTAGTCTTAGGAGTGAACTAGTGTTTAAGCCGACAAAACATTGGCTGTAAGACACCTAGAGGGAGCCATATCATTGTTGACAGTGTCTCATGTCATACTCTAGTAATAACAAAAAAATGACACAATAAATAGATTGTAAACAAATGTCTTACTAGGAAAGACCTCTTCCTTTTCAGGACTTTCATCCTATTGAATGAAACATGGGGGGGCTCCTCCCTTTTCCCCAGAAGACCAACCTTCTTGACTGGAAATGACCTGCCAGTCTAGTCAGTTATACTGCTGCACTCCAAATAGATGGGTTAGGTGGCAGGATCCTGGGACGTCCACCAATGGGTGCTCTGCACTGAAGCTGAGCTGCTATGCATTATTCCCATGGCTAAAAATGTTTGATTATTCTTGAAGGGTGTGATATATTGTCCACAAATAATTGTATGTTTTTCCTAGAAGTATGTAGAAAGAGTGGTTAAAAGAAAAGGAAATGGCAGTTGTGTATTACTTTTAAAATACTCGTATTTCAATAGCATGTTAGCTGATTACTCACACCAACATTAGGAGCAGCTTCCCAGCTCACAGTTTGGTTTTTAGATAGCTTTTCTGAATATTTAGTAGTAACAAATATGATATATACTAGTAATGGAGATATGCGACTATCAATCAGGAGCAATGTGTAATCCAGAGATTTCTGTTACTAAAGTCAAGGTGATTAACATCTCAGGGCATCCCAGACCTGGCACATATATCAGCCTAAGAAGAGCTACAGCTCAGGCAATCATCCATATAACTGAAAACATGTGCACCTACCTCATCTGCATAAATTGGGGTGAGATCATATGCAGAACATATCACCTTCACTTGAACAGTGCAGGAACTAAATGTATTTCATTCAAAGTTGCAAGAAACAGGGAAGATCATCATCACGTGATATTTCTTTCTGAATACTGCTGTTAAGTATAAACCCTTTGTTTCACCAGTTATTTTTGGAGAATCCTGTTCTGCTTTCATCTTTGTCACCAATGTTGTTCAATGCACAGTTGGCTGAAATTATTCCTTCACTGTATATCCTACTGCTTCTAATTTGCGTTTGAGACTAGGTTGGCTTTTTTCCCCCCACTCAGTTGAAACATTGACCAGGTGTATCCATTCCTAAACCACATAATTCAGAATTAATTATTCCACAATGTTAAATCTCATTGACTTCCTCTCATTTCTTCCTCAACATTCTTTTTACTTAAGAATTCAGTAAAAGGTAATAGCCAAGGATAGATTTTCCCTATGCACAAAAGGCACCTTCCTTTTTCAACCCTGAGGACAATCTTATACTATGCATTCCAATGTGATAGAAGCATCCGCATCAATTAACATATAGTTTATTTCTGACTTCAATAGTTACTTTTCATCCTCCATCATCTGTTTCTTATTTTAACAGCTTTGCAAAGAAAAATAATCCAACTTTCTTTTCTAAAAAAAACCCAAATCCTCACAAAACAGCAAGAGATAATCTGAAACTCTCCCTTGGCAAAGTTTGCACTTCACAGAATTGGCAGGTGCACAGAAGGAATGTGACATAGTGCAGTTGTGTAATGTACCAGAGACCGAGGCTTGACAGCCCAGTGCTGCCTCTGTCATCGGCATCGCTGCCTTTTGTTCTTATACTCACAGGCAGCTTTGACAGTCATCTGCAGTGCCCTGACCTTCTCTGCAGTTTGCGTTTTGCACGTCTATATCGTTTGTGTAGTAAAGGCATAGTAACAAGCAGTAGAGGCTGGGTATCTGGTTGGGGTGCGCCAACCACTGCTTTAAAGTGAGTTGCTTCAGCCTTAAAACTGGTTTTTGGCTCATAGGTCCTTTTCTAAAAAACTTGAGCAGCAAAGTAAACCTGACTCTGCTGGCTGTAGTGTCAAGCCAGGGAATATGAATAACAGCAATAGTTTGTGTTGAGGGAAAAGGGCTGATCTGAAAACACGATGGCTGAGTAGCATGGCAATGACAGTGCTGATGCTCAGGCCTGTGGGGAGTGGCTTGATGCTCTTCACAGTAGTCTAACACAGTCAAAACAAAATTAAATAGGAGTTTTCTCTTTGTAGCAAGAACTTCAGGGCCATGCCACAAATTTTCCCAGGAAGGACTTGGATGGGGACAGCAAGTAGCAACTCTCACAAGGTCAGGTTTCTTACTGCACATTCCTAGATGCCGCCTCCAAAAAGCCATTTTGGGGCCACTGCTTTTCTCTGCCTAGGCTACTGATGTTTGCCAAATTTTTTTGCTGAAGAGTACTAATAATATGCACTATGAAAGTCTGAAGTTTTCTTTTTGGAAATGTGATTTTTGTGTATGTACAAAGCAGGATTGTATTTGCCTGTATACAAAGGTAAATTTCTAGGCAAGCTTTGTTTAAAAAATTCTGCTTGCTTGGAGTTATGACTTCTGTCTCAGTGTCTTAAAGAAATAAATGTTTTCACCATTTTCCTTGAGCTGCTCAACCCTCATCCAAGCTACAAAGTTACAAAAAAGCACTGGCTACAGATACTGTACTATAGAGAAGTCAGTGAGTCAGTGAGCATGTGAGAAGAACACTCTTGAATAGGACAGACATTTCAGAGCTGTGCTGCTGCCCCATTTCTGGGAGCAGGCTAGAAGTGTTTACAAGGGTTTTAGCATGAGTTGACAGCCTAACCCTGAAAAATGCTACATGCTATCAGAATGTTATCTCATGGCTTCAATAGAAACAGTGGACACTGAGACCTCCTTGGAGACAGTTATCCAGTTGAAGATCAAATTTAGTATTTTATATCTTTGCTTTGAAGAAGAAATATGAAAAAATATCTCACACAGTTGTCTGAATCAATATGTGTGTCTACAACAACTGGTCATTGAATTTGACCAGAACAAAGCAACAAGGAAACATGACAAAAATCAAGGGAACAGCTAGGAAACAGAGTCTTTCCTTTCCCCATGCAAAAATAAGAATTTTGTTTTTAAATTCATACAAATTTACTTCTGAACACAACCTCCTGCTCCCCACAGAAAGTAAAACACTTACTTTGGGATTAAAATTAATTTGCTAATTAGCTGTAGTGGCTTTCTTTATTTTTTCTCACTCCTCCTCTTCCAAAAAAAATCCAACAAAAAAACCCCACAGATATTTTATTCCCATTTTACCTCAATTATTTTCCTTGTCTGAGTAACTTGTATGAAAAGCTAACAAAACCAATCTGACCCTACCACCCTCAAATGCTTATTTACATCCACGTATTTAATAGGCCAAAAGGGAAAATACCTTTTCTGCTTCAATCTAGGAAAAATAATCTTCCATGCAACAGAGCACAGGTATGAATCCCAAACCAGCAGAACTAAGAGGCTCATGGCTGAGGTGGTTATATACCTCCTGTCTGCCAGCATTTTTCCTTATTAGGGTTGATTGGTGCTTTTGCAGCTGCACCTAATTAAGGGGTGGCGCAGACCTGCACTGCCCAGGTCTGAGGGTAGTTTTTGTGCTCCCTGTCTCTCATTTCCTTACCGCTGTTGTCATGCTGGTGAATAGCGCAGTAAGAGAATTAATGTGCTCCCACATTTGATATCAGGTTATGAACATTGCTATTTCAGAACAAGGCAAGCAGTGCTTTGCTTTATGCTCCTTTTGAGTCTAACCTGACATCCTTTTCTTTCACAAAGATATGGAAGATCTCCTGAAAATAAGACAGAAGGTCATAAAAATAGATCACTTGTAGATCTGCTGTAGCACTCTTACTGCAATATGAAATTATACTTATGCCTTGGTTGTTGATTTCAAAAGCAATGTAATTACTTTTCCTTAGGAAGTACAAAACCCTGAGACAACTGGGTCTCTTAAAAAATTCATAGCTTTTTTGTGTACTTCTTTTCTTTCTTTTCCCATAATTAGTAATTATTTAAACACGTGGTTCTGTTCAGTCTGACACTCCTGTAAAGTTGATAAAGTGCTGAAAACTCCAAAATAAAAGCAACAAGAAAGCGAAATGTAGAAACCTCATATTACTTGACTCCCCACTGACACTGCTGTGTGCCTATGAATCCACTGGTATTTTGCTTTTTTCTATTTAGTATGCAACTTCTACATTTTAGATAACACAAAAATTTTGTAATTTATTTTGTTTGGCCTTTTTTTAAATTATGCTCCTGACTTTTTTTGTCATGGGGAAATGTGACTTACATTTTTGAACATACAAAGAGTGGAAAATGCCTGAGCATTAAAAACGCAACAGGAGCAATTTTAAAGCTGGTAATGTCCATAAAACATTTAGATACATTTCAAATATAAATGAAGTGCTGATGAGAGTGCTATTTTTTTGTGTTATGTGATAACAGAATCCTGAAATCCTTGTTCTACCATGACTCTTACTGAAATTTAGGAAATATTTGTCTGAGTCAAGACAGCAAGATTCAGTCCCAGAGATTTTTCTGCAAGGCCCTAGGGCCAAATTCATACTTGATTTAAATCAGGCCAGCAGAACTGAAGTCAATAAAATGTCACTGATTTATATCAGCTCTTATTTATTGCTATGGCATCCATGCTTACTTCTATGCCTCCACTGTAGTTATTCTTTATCATTCATTAGGTGCAGATATAAAAGCTATCTCAAAGCACTAGCTAACTGACTGGAAAACTCCAAATGTCAGATTTTACTCATTTGCAAAAATAAAAAAATCTTAATCTTACTACTGCTGGTAGAAATAAGGGTTCCGATAATGCATCCCCACGGTGCACCATTGGGATGAGATTAAAAACAAAGACTGGAATGCAGAGATTTCAGCTACTGTAAGCACTGCTCTTTGTATTGCTTTGAGGCGAGACATGCAGGGAATTTTAGGGTTGGCTTTTTCTGCGTTATCTTACTCTGGTAACTTCAGTTGTATTCAACAATATGAAACCTTCTAGTGTCTGTTCTAGACAGATTCCCTGTCACTTCCTACTGGGTTGCTTTAACTTTTTTCCTTTTGTTGTTGTTCCACAGAGATGCTCAAAACTCATTTGCATCAAAATGCTATTATTTATGCAAAATGACAAACCACTACACTGTCCAAAGACAGAATGGGGAAATGCCCAGGTTGTGTCCAAATGAGTGGTTTGCTGCAGAGCAATGGGGCACCTGTGAAGTGGGTCCTCTGACTGCCCTTTGGTTCAGTTCTCAGAGTAATTTGGTTCTGCAAGAGCAGATTGCTTTTGGAAGAAACCCAAGTGATGGCTCCATGCCACAAGCAGTGGTCCAAGAGGCCCCACTGCCTGCCTACGGCTCTCTCAGTACATGCCTAACACTTCTTCCTTCCATAAAGTTTCAAATTTTATGCCTCAAAGAGATATTTTTACCTAAGGACTAGATTATATCTCATCTGCACTAAATCCCCCAAGGCATATACAACATAGGTGTATAACAATCCTGCATGAATTGTTTTGGTAACCAACCTACTTCTCTTAAACTGAATTACTGCTAATATAGATGAAACCACTCTCCTGAGAATTTTTAGGTTCCTTCTGCAGAACTTCCAATGAGTCTCAGGCTTAATTATAATGCCCCTGATAATGTCATAAAACAACGATTAAAAAAAAAATCACTCTTGATCTATAAACCCTGTGTGGGTATTTGCACCCCACTAGGCTACTGTCTTCTTTCATTATCTTAGCGGTTTGTAACAGCACAAAGATATAATTTCAATGCACTGATCATTTACCCTTTATTTTGGCTTCTAATTTTGGAGGAACAAGAAATTGTAAAAGTATAGTGTAACAATTCTAGTCTTCCTTCCCTTTTTTGTTTCGATTTTCCTTTAGGACATACTACTGAAGCTTCGTTCAAAACACGTATATCTTATCTTGTACCTCACTGCTGCACAAAAAGTTGCACTCAACTGTTCATCGTATGGTGTGCCATTTAATTTCTTAGGCATTTACTACTTTAAATAAACAGATCACAATCTAAAAAGTAAATCTAGGACACTTTCAACCTGAAAATGGACTTACTTACCTGATAGAGTATTCTTTTACACAGGCTGAAGTACAAAACCTCTGGTGTAAGTTCATGAAGTACTGATCATCTTCTGAAAATTGCTTTTTGTTCCATGCTAGCCTGCTTTTACATGAGTAGATCACATTGAAAGATGTACAGATTGTTTGTAAATAAATGAGTCGCTATGTCTGTGAGATAGATGACTATTCTGGTAAGTGCTGTAAATCATGGGAGGACAATAGAAACCTGAGCTTAAATAGGTTTTTTTCCACTTTTTTCTCCAAGTAGTTGTAGTTAAATCAAGATTACAGTCTTTTAGGTGCATTTCAGTATGTGGAGCTTGATTCTGATGAATTAAGTCAGCATAAGGATGACATAATCATCTAGTAGTTTGTCCAGCAGCAACTACCCATCAGAGTTTTAGACCTGATTGAAATTCCATTGAAGGTAACTTGATTTCATTGACTTTTTCATTGATTTCAGCTCAACTTGAATCAAGGCGTTCACTGCTGCCTTGAGATATTATTGAGCCAAGTTGCTGTGTATAGATAATTTAAAAGTTAGGAAACTTTAAAGAATGCCATCCGAACACAATAGAGCTGGGCTGCTTTTTGTTCCCGTTCAGAAACATATCTAACCCTTTTTTAAAAATTTCACGGATCTGCTTGCCTTATTAATATCTTGAGGCAAGGAATAGAATGTTTTAAGATGAGTTGATTTAAATTTGTTTATTTCTTTGAATGTTGAAATGTGTAATGCACTAGGGTAAACACGCACATGCAGCTGTGCTCTCCACCATATATATTAAATTTTCTATTTTTTTTTAAATTCTGTATCACTTGTAAATATCAAAACTTTACAGCTGTTATAGTCAACTTAGAAGCAGAAACTTCTGGCTGGAATTCTGTAGTTCAGTAATGTTTGCCTGAAATTGAAAGAAAGACATGTAATCTAGATTTTGAAGATCAAATCCCTGAACTCCCTGTTGTGAGACTGCTTCTGTTAATGTTTTTCCCCAAGAAATGGTCTAGGTAAAGAAAGTAAGATTAAAACTTGGAAGTTTAAACGAGGCTACTCACCCAGATGTCTAAATAGGCTTTATATTTTCAGTGATAGTAAATCCATATTTACCAACCTGTACACCTGTTTTCTAAGATACTTTACGTGTACAGTTTTCACTAAAGCAAAGAGAACATGTTGTTGCACATCACTTAAGAGACAGTGTCAAATTAATTTCTCTGTACAACTTCCTATACTAATCTAGTAATCATTCCTCAAGGCTTTCTAGCTCTGCTGCCTTATGGTTATCTGTAGGGAAGAACACTAGAGTGAACTTGGTAGTCAGTATTTGAATCATTCACAGAAGAATCCTTCACTGAAATAGATAAGCGTATACAGTCAGTAGTCATGACGGTACTGTTAAGTTTCTCTTAGTGCATGAAGTTGACATATTTGCTGATTCACTTACCGTGGTACTTAAAGGGCGAGTGTCAGGAGGATGGAGCCGGGCTCTTCTTGATGATGGCCAACTATAGGACAAGGGGCAATGGGTGCAAGCTGGAGCGTAGGAGGTTCCACATTAACATAAGGAAAAACTTTTTCACTGTGAGGGTGACAGAGCACTGGAATAGGCTGCCCCGGGAGGTTGTGGAGTCTCCTTCTCTGGAGTAACTCAAAACCCGCCTGGACGGGTTCCTGTGTGATCTACTCTAGGTGGTTCTGCTCTGGCAGGGAGGTTGGACTAGGTGATCTTTCGAGGTCCCTTCCAACCCCTAACATTCTGTGATTCTGTGACAGCACTTCTTTCATTAAAAAAAGCCTGTTTAGCTATGACTCATTTCTTTACAGTTTGTGTTGCATTTTTTATTCTTCTCAAATGACTTCTGTATCATCACCTCCTCTAACCACCTTTGCTCTGTTAGATCCCTCTTGAATTCCCTAAAATTATTTTTGGAATTCATAAAGCAAATCAATGAGTATGGCTGGGAAATTACTACTCTCATCCTTGCCATACAGGGCAGAAATGATGATTATCATTCTAAACATCCTGTGTAATCTTGAATACTTAATGTAGAAAGTTCTGAAAAGGCATGTGGACAATGGCTTGCACTTGAACAGAGGGAAGTAAAGGGAACAATGCTTTTGCAGAAGGGAGTCACTACACAAAAGAGGAGACAGGTGTATCAAAGGAAGGGACCAATACATCAATATATTTATGAGCTTTTGTCTGGGATGAGGAAAATCAGATGTGAAAAAAGGGACTGCTTCTGAAAAGCCACAACAGGTGGGCTGCCGACATAAATCAAATTCACTGAAAACAGTGGGGGGGAAAGTCACTAGATGTCACTTCTCTGCAGAAATCCATCTCAAGGAGTATGGTGCTCCATCTGGCAGGAAAGTAGTCAGACCTATAGAGGAGGAATTTTGACTGTGTTCACTTCAGAGATACTGACACATACCTCTAAATATGAAAAGTCTTTCATGAGAAGATTAAATTTAATATCTTGCTTCTCTTTCCCATTTATTTTTTCCTTCTTTTTCTCATGGGGTGATTTTCTTCATCATTACTGGCTGGCCTGAAAGCAGTGAAATATCTAGAGCCTTTCAATTTTATCCCTAAGGGTCATGCCATCTCAAAAGACATTTTGTTATCATGATATGTAACTTTATTTTGTCATTTGTTTAGCTCTAATTGTGATATGCACTTATCTAATTTTTTAATTCTTTCTTGTTACATTTTCCTGCACATGCTTGAGGTGACCTAAATGCTTCCCATTTGTCATTTCTTTATTTCTACTCTGCAGCACAGTAAGAATTGGAGAACATCACAGTCTCTGTAAGATGTCCTGTTCATTTTTTTTACTTTGATGTATTCTGAGTATGCCCTTTCCTTTGTCAAATGCAGTGCTTTCTTGCAGCAACTTTTAACAATTATGATTGATTTCTTGGCTTTCCTCTTAATCACAGTCTAAAACTTCCTTAGTTTTCCAGCTGTTACAATCCTTCAGTTTCCATATCTTGACATTTTCTCTAGGAGTTTGCTAAATGATTCTCAAGACCCCACTTTTTGAAAATTCTTCTCAATGTATCTTTATATCCTGTGCTTTATTGATATGTAATAATAAAGCATTGAGATATTAAATAAAAACTTAGTTCAGAAATCTCCACAAATATTAAATAAATTTAAATACTTCTGAGACAAATGCAATTACCATAAACACAGGAAGCGTATGCTTGGCTTCACCTGAAGTAATACTGCTAAGTATCTCATGTTCTTTGAGTTGATCAGCCTTTTTTCTTAAGGAAAACCTAGGGAAAACAGAGGCATTGATCACCAAACTATGTGGTGTCACTGAGAGCATGTTACAACTACATAATACCTTCTTGTACTCACAATACTATTATCAGAATGATGTTGAGAATTTAAGGCAGTTACCTAGGCATTCACATTTACTGTATTTTTAAATACCTTTTACTGTAAGCAGGTGAGACTGGTAGATGTGCCATTCATGTAGAGGGAGACATGAAAAACACTATATCAGGAAGGCTCATTGTCTCTGATTTTATTCAGAAATTAAAATCCTGCAAGATGTAACAGCATCCCTTTGCATTATAGTCTTCTGGGTGAGTGTGCCAATTTACTGTAGAAGTCCAATATCAGAGGAAGCCAGAAATAAAAAGCGTTACCCAGTCAGTATTGCATTTCAGTGGTGAACACAGAGGAAAAGCACCTGTGAGTTGTTCCTTATTCTTCTATTTCAGGCAGGGCAAAAGCAGACAGTGTATCCATTTTTCCCAGAATCAAGTCTTAGAAACAACTGTGATATCATATGAAAATTAGGAAGCAGGTTGAGAAGCTGGTGTCAAAGGAAAGAAGCCACACAACTTTCTCATTATCAATTTATGTGCCCTATAAGAACAATCTCAGGGCCGTTCCCACAGGCAGGTGAAGTGGGAGTTGCCCCACAGCCATGGGAATGTCCCTGTTTTTTCTTTTTTTCACAAAAAGGAAAGGAGACTGTCATAAAAATAAAATGTTAAAACAGGAAGGTTTATCTCATGATGAAATCTTAATCCTCTTCCTGAATAATTTTGCTGCAGTTTATTTGCACTTTGTGATATTTCATGCAAAACAGGATAATGATGTATTTTAATGTATAACTGAAAAAGGGCAAGCAGAGGAGATGGGGACAAAGAGAAGAAATTAATTATGTGAGATAACCTAACCATTCTTTGCAGATTTGTAATGCCAAGTACAATGCCCAGGTGCTGGTGATACGTTGGATTATAAACGCCAGAGTTCAATGAATGTTTTGGATAAGAATAACAGCGGAAGTGTCAGCTCCTGCCAGCAGTGAGAATGGACTAAGGGAGCAGACTCTCTTCAGTGAAAAGCATCCAGAAGAGATAATGAAATGCGGTATTAGTTGACTGAATACTGAATACAACTGTTCTTTTGCCTGGTGCTCAGTTTGATTGAAACCTATAAAGGTGGGTGCATTTAACCAGGTGAGAACAGTTACGTATGAGGTTAAGACTTTAAAAGATAGTCAAGGAGTTAACTGCTGTTGGGAGACGTATCTGATGCATGTATGCATGGATGACTTTGGTTTCTTTTCTCTCTACAATACCATATGAATCTCAATAGCAGTTGAATGAATCAGCAGAAGACCTGAGAAATCAATTTCTCATTGACCTAGTATCTCCAGGACTTTAGTTCTTTTTGCCTTTAGCATTATTCAATATAGCCTATTTGAAAATTAATTGTCAGTAAAATTCAGTCCTTCTAGAAGTTTGATTTTCATTTCAAAGCAAAAATGCTCATTTAAAACAAACATTTGCACATTCACTTTTCAGCAACCGGTTGAATCTAAAAGTGTGTAAACCCAACACCCACAAACTGTGCTGAAACTTGCACTGTGAGTACACATAGGAAGAAGTTCCTCACTGAAGACACCATGATTTAATTAAGATGAAGAGTAGAGTAAAAGAGTATGATGTCTGGCAGAATGATAAGGACAAGTAAACCTGGAAAACTAGGCACATTTTTTATCACTGCATAGGGAATGCCTGAAAAACCTAGGAATTCACCAGCACTAGCTTAGTTCTTTCACCTGAGGCATAAATTTCCTCATCAGCCCTGAATTTTTTTCAGTCCCTGACTCTGGAATGCCCCTGAAGTCAGGTAAGATTGAATGAACAAAAACCAAAGGAAAATGTTACAGATAGCATTGGTCTATTTTTATTATCATCATCATCGTCATCATAATCTCTTAATCAGGTTAAGTATCAGAGCTAGCCAAACCTCAGAAGACATTCAGTTCAAATTTTGCTTAAGTTCTAAGTACAGAGTGGCGCTCTTCCCTGTTTTACTTAAATGATTTCATAGACTACAATACGTTTGACAGGTAATCATCTAGCAAACCAGGTGAGGTGAAAGATGAGTGACATCAGTACTGTCCTGACCTTGGTCAGAAATGCTACATGCAGTTTCCGTGTGTCTCATGAATCTGCAGGTGCCAACCCCCACCTTCTTCCGCCAACCTATTATATTGCTCTGCTGCAGCATAGGTGAAAAGGAACATTTGTAGAAAAATCCTTCTGGAGGAGGAAGGGAGAAAAAGAGCAACTATCTGTGCTCCATGTAACCTCACATATCTTGTGGACACCACTGAGGTCAGTGTTGCAACTGCTTGAAGTCATGGTAGCAATTACAATAACGTGGAGAAACAAGTCATTGAAGAGAGAAAATTTCCATCATCATTATTGCAATTCTTAAGTTCAGCTCCAAACTGAACAGAAATTTTATTTCATTTCTAGGAATGTCCATTTGAAGGCATCTATATTTGAATAACAATGTAAACTCCTCAATACGTCAAGTCATTTAAGCCAGTTCCTCTCAGCCTTAAACTGGTGGGATCTTGGACAAAACCACTTATACTTGTGCCTACTTTAAAACCGAGAAAATCAGAATTCGGAGAGATAAATAATTTGGTCAGCGAAACAAAACTAGTCATCTAGTGAGGTATGAAGAGACCCATTTTGCCTAATCGCCACAAAACAAGATGACTGTGTTAGTTTTATTTGTATAAACTAAATTAGAACACAGAGCTTTGGCCATACAGGAATGCAGCTAGCAGGAATACATCAGGAACAGTAGACATAAAGTCTGCCAACAGCTAGCTGTGTTTCCATTTTTCTCCCTCTGTCAGGAAAAAGGCCAGATCTCTAGAAAAATGTGGCTTTGTGTGTCAATATATACAATTTTCCGAGAGAATATGGAAAGGTAATATTGCCTTCTTATACCTCTTTTTCTCGAACATTTTCCTATCTGGAAATAAACTTTATAAAAGTTATGACATCAAATAAGAAAGTAAAAAGCAGACTGTGTAATGAAGTATGAGTCACCCAAGTGTTAATCGCAACATAACCTAGGTATGAAAACAGCACTTAATCTGGACAGTTTGCCAAGACTTAAAAAAACGTGTAGTCATAAAACCTTATTGCCATCTTTTCTTGAATGATAAAAAAATGCCTAAAAAAGCTGATTAGATTGTTGATGGTTCTTTTATGAAAAAAGGCAAAGGAAAAAGTTGACAAATCTATTTTAAACTGCTCTGTCCTTGATATTTACATGGGGCAAACTCACCGGCAGACTAGAGAAAAAGCCTACGAAATATTTCTCTTCCATGAAAGTTTGAGAAATTAAAACATATGTGTCTAGAATCCTATAGTTAGGTTATCTAGTTATGTGAAAGCTATTTTCATCAGCTTGCTTTATCATAGAATCATAGTACGGTTTGGGTTGGAAAGGACCTCAAAGATCATCTAGTTCTAACCCCTCTGCCATGGCAGGGACATCTGCCACTAGACCAGGTTGCTCAAGGCTCCATTCAACCTTGTCTTGAACACTTCCAGGGATGGAGCATCAATTAAAAGGTTATTTAAACTGATTTTTTTTTTTTTTTTTTTTTTTTTTTTTAGAATATTTGGCTTTGTCACACAGTATCTGATGGGAAAAAAACCCAAACTTCTTAAAAGTTCTTGAGAATCCCTTCCACAATTTCTCTCTTTCTGATTTTCCAAAAGAAGCGGTTACATGGGTCCTTCTCTCTCCTTTCTGCCACCCAGCATCTCTGATCTCTGTGAGCAGAGGCAGGAAAGAAGGAAAGGATGACTACTGCACCTTTCCAACCCTTGTTACTCAAGTCCTGAGAAAAGCAGGATGCTCTCTGCTGATACAACAGCCTGTTATTCCTCTCCTCAGAGGCGAAAAAGATATGAGACCTTTCTGGAGAGGAAAAAGAAAGCATTCTTCTGGGGGAAAGCTGCAAAAATATAAGCCCTAAACATGAATTCTTAGGAAAAGCGTATAATCCAAATTAGGATCTTTAAGTGTGGGGACCATTGGACAAATCTGGATTTAAAGCCATCAGGGGAAATGAAGGGGCTCCAGGTGACTGTCAACAGAGCTATTAATAAATGATGGGTTTCTCAGATATGGTACACAGAAACAAGAAGCTGCCTGCTGCTCATCCACATGCTGCTGAAAGCAAAGCATATTTGCACAGACCATTTTTGGCACTTAGGAAGGGGAAAATCTAGGGCTTGTTTTGAAAAATGAAATGCTTTGTTTCCAGATCCACTGCTGGTAACACTCTGTTCCTAGTAATAAGAAAAAGAAGTTTTAAATACTGACAATATTTCTTACATTCTGCATGAGGAGCAAGTGTACAGATGCCTTTCTGTCCCTTTATCCTTTTCTACCTTGGCTTTTGCTTTTCTTCACGATATTTCTTTCTATTTAAAAAGTAGGGAAAATTGATATTTCTTCTGTTGAAGCAATGTTTAGATCAAATATATTCCCTGATTTGGTTCACATTTGCAAATTGTCTATTCAGTTTTATATACTTGTTTTCATAGTTATCCATTTTGTTTGATTTGCACTACACAGGAGACTGGTAGGATTATAGGAGGAAAATGTGCTGGGTAATGCAACCTGAGGAGGGTGTGGCAAAACAGGATTTACTGGCAAATTGATCCAAAGGGATTATTTTTAAGTCATCTTTCCTAAAACTCTAATTTAAAGGCATTAGACAGATGTCTGATACATATTTGATTTCACTAACCTTTCAGAGAGCCTTGCTTGCCTATGATATCTCTGTATTGTAAAGGACACTACAGCTATGATATTTGTTTTATTTCAGGGTAAATTCCATAGGAAAGCAGGATATTTTAAAGCTGTGCAGAAGATGTCAAGAAATCAGAAAATATTGACATTATGACTTTATAAATATCCTCTTCCTTTTTTCTTTTTTTTTTTTTTTTTTGTTTTATTCATCATTGCAGACTACAGTTAAAATATCTAGGGAAGTGCAACACTTTTCTTATATATGAGATTGACATATTTTACCAGATTTTATGTGTGTATTTTAAATCTGCAGTAATCTTATTGACATAATTGTTCAGTATATTTTAATCGACTTAGATTTCTTGGATGAGATCTTGACTCTGGTGAAGACACTGGAGAAACTACAATCTCGTAACTTTCCATCTTTTTAAGTACTACTTTAATAATCTCACCACTGATCTCACACATTTTCTTCTCAGCTTTTCTCTCTGTCACGGTTTGAGGCTGGGCTGGCCACTAACGAATGACAGATGCTCTCTGTCAACACCTCTCCCCTCCCAAAAAGGAAAAGGAGAGACAACAAGGGAGAGAGATTTTACGGTTTAGAAAAGAAAACTAAAACCGCTCTAATTAAATAATAGCAATAAAAGAAAAGATAATAATAAGAATAAGGAAATAAGGAAATATATACAATAAGTACAAATATACACAAAACCAATACCGAACCCAACTCCCCCCCACTCTGATGACGATACGTCACCACCACACTGCAGGGCTGGCACTGGGGCAGTCCCAGGTTGGACTCGGCAGCAGACAGGAACGGGATGCAGGAGCTGGACTCAGGCTCTTGATTCAGGGATGCATGGATCGGGATCGATGACAGAAAAACAGACAGAGTCCTCCTCAGATGTCAGCCATCGAAGAAGAGAGAGAGGAGACCCTCGTGATCGCTCAGCTTTATACTGAATATGATGTATATGGGATGGAAGACTCTGTTGGTCAGGTTTGGGTCAGCCATCCAGTTCGCTCCTCCCTGTATGTGCGACCCTTTTCATACCCGGCACCCCAACATGGAGTACAAGATTTAGCATTGACCTTGGTCGCTATAAGAACAAGTGTAAGCAAGGGCCTCTCTGCATCCCATTTCTTGGTATGAACTATAAACATCAGGCCTTATCACTGCTAGAAGCAGTCACTGTTAGCAAAAAACATGCTGCTGTTTCAGAAAGTGCCGTTAGTTAGAGGAGACTTAATTGAAAAGTTAAAGAACTAAAACAGAATTAGTTCTGATTTAGCCCAAACCAGGACACTCATGCTTCTCATACAGCTACGAGATGAAGTGCTCTGTTCCACTGGATAATACTCCAGGAGCGCAGTTTGCAGAGGTACACAATGAAATGCTTGATTGATGAGGCCTTCAAGTTGATGTTGCCTTCATTAATTTTTGGCATTTCTTTAAATCCAATGTTTGTTTCTGAAACACGAACATTTTCCTAAAGTCGCCATTGATTTACATTTAAAAACAAGGAAAACTGTTTTAACCTTTGAAGAAGTCTGCCTAAGTCCACCCATTACTAACCGCAGGTAACACATCCATGCCAATCACGCGGAGGTCAGCCCTGGGGCCGTTTTACACAGCAGCCAGTGCAGGTAAGTATTTCACAAAGTGCTTAGCGTTAAGCATACCTAGTCTCACTGGGCTGGGGCTACCCAACAGAAACACAAATTGACTGGAATTATTTCTGTGTTAAGGTTTAACTGTTCACTCGAAGTTTTGGTGGATTTGGCCCTAGGTTTTACAAACAGGTAGGGGTCTTGCAATTCATTTCACACAAAGAAAAGGATCCAGGTATCTCAGGGGAATATTTTTTTCTCTCTCTCTTTTACTCTTCTCTGAATATATTTCATACTGTTTGTCTAAACAATATGAGACTTGTGGGGACAGGAGGACAAGTGTTTCACAGAGAACGGTAAGATTATTATGCAAAAGTGGAGACAAAATAAGTCTATTTATTTAAATTGTAGTGTTCCACTTTTTTACACAAGACTGAGCTCAACAGGATAAACAAGTGGCTCATCCTAGAACAATGGCCTTAATTTAGTTCACAAATGAGACACAGGAGCCCCAGAGGCAAAGAGAAAACATGAGATAGGCTGAGGGGAGGTCTCAGAGTAATTAGTTCTGCTTAATGTACTTTCAAATTTAGTGTGGAGTTCAGCTCTTCCAGTTCACCTTAAAAAGGTAATGGGGCCCATTTTAAACTGCCAGAAGAGACTTGGCTCAGGTACTGAGGGGCCTCCAGTGAAAATTTACTTGTATCATTAGAAAAGCCATTTCCTCTTACGTATGAGCCTAATGAAAGTACACTTAATTTGTAATTTTGTATAATTATAGATCTTGATGAGACAGATGAATGTGAATTCAGTATCAGCTAGTGAGTTCATCATTCCTTGCATCATCTGTTTCTCAATTATCTCTAATGGGTGTCTTCAAGAGATTTATATCTTATCATTTTCCTGCTAACCCATGTAGCATATCCTAGCAGATTTGTACCAGTGATTTGTCCTAAGGAGATGAATTTCAGTGTCCCACACCAAGTTTCTGAAGGTTAGGCTGCTAAAGAACTTCCAGACTATCTTCAGATATTTCCAATGTAGATAAGATTTCCTTGCAGGTCATGGTATTCCCACCGTTTGCTTTCCACTTCCAGAACAGTCCAGCACTGATATCTTCTCATCTCAAATTTCCATCCCCTTCTTTCCTTTAAAACCTTGCTCAGGTACATGTTAGACCTTAATTACACAGTCATTTCTACGTACACTTCTTTTTTTATATATTAGTACAATTTCCTAAATTTCCTGTGGCGTTTTCCAGTTCTCTGCTTTCCTTTTTTCCTTTCCTCTCATGTGTTCACAGATAGTTTGATGGCAAAGTGACATCCACACTGGGCTCTGGACTGTATATCACAGGGGCCTTTGGGTCTCTCATTGCTCCTCTTATTTATAGTAATTTTTTACTCACAGTCATGGTTGGGTTTGTTTGGTTTTTTTAAACTGCCTAACTTACTCCCAGGAGCAATGCTTACAAGAGAACAATAAAGCATCAAAGTAAAAGCAAACATGAAGCACCTGGGGGGGGGGGGGCCTGCACACTTTTCAGAATTTGTTGATGGTTCTTCAGGAAACTAAATGTATCTGAAAAAAATGTGTTATAGACAAAGACCAGTGGTTCGGCTTCCACGAATCTCCCATTAGGAAATGTGTCATTCGAATCATTCAGCTACAAACAGACAACCAAACAAGTAAATCCCACATTTCTAATCTCCCTTTTACTGTTTTTGTGGTCATCTCTGGATATTCAGGGCAAGGATTCATTCCATTTTGAAGTATGGAAAAAATAAACTCACATATTATGGTGGTTTTGGTGTGCTCTTGCTGACTTTCATCTTGAAAGCTTTCAGGATTAACTGAGAACATTTTTTTACATTTTTTCATACTAGGGTGATGGAAGAAGCAGCCTTAGAAGAAATAAATCCTTTTCCATCAGAAGGAGAAGTGGTCATAACGCAGCTCTGTTTATCATCCTACAAAATAAGAAATACTGCAACTGCTCTGTCTGCCACTTTGAAATGTTCAGAACCGTTTATGCTTTATGTCATTACAACACCTACCATTATTTGCTTGACTAGGACAGTATTTCAGCACTCTCATGTTAATATTTTGTTTATGAGTATTGTTAATTTTGCAGTATATGACATAAATGAGTTCCCTTAAACATTCATAAATTATCAGGCACTCCAGGTACCTATCAGTATCCTATCTGATTATGGAAATGCTTGTAGGTAATTTTTTTCCCCAAAAATTTAATAAATATAGTTTTATGAAATACATTAATAAGCAATGTTTAGAGATATGCAGATTTGAACAGGTTGGAAAGACACTAAATAAATGTAAGGCAGATTCCATCTCACATTGCAAGAAAAGATATAGGTGACTTTCCATCACTTGCTGATTGATCCTTATTGTATTGCAAACGCTAAAGTAATTTTATTCAGTTTTATAAGCAATAAGCTGGTTGCTTAAAACTACAAAAGACCGGACTAAGATAAGGAGGGGACAGTGCCTTTTCCAGAACAGAACTACTTGATATGACTGTCCTTGCCCTGTCTTTCTCAGAGAAACTATGATTGCTGTAAGAATCACCCTTAGACCAAAAGCCATAGTATCACTCTGTGCTTCCAGCAGCTCCTAGGAAATAAGGTTTCCTATTCTACTTAAGAATGAGGCAGAAATGATAGTTTTCAGGCTCATAGGATAATAAGATTCCCCAAGGACTCTCATAACTTAGCTTTATTGCTAAATGTGGTTCGTGTTTGGATGGTATTTAGAGGAAGGTCTTATGTGACAAAATTGTGAGCCCTTCAGTGCCTGACTACTACATACTGACCCGGGCAAGATCTTGCCCTGGCCAACGAATATGAACTGGCAAGTGGGTAAAGACCTCTCATCATGTTCTCACCTGTCACAGTAGCTTGGTTTAGATGATTTCTAGCCTCAGATGTCTTAATTCAAAAAATGTTGTAGTACCCCAAACAGATAAATGAGGCATAATTTGGAGAAACAAGTGAAAGGGAGAGAAATATGTATGGTTACATAAATGAAGAATCACCAGAAAAAAATTACAGGGAAAGAGTATGAATTTTGATGAAGTTTTCTTTACAAGGTAAAATATGGATTTCAACATAGTTTTTGTAAAAATGTATTTACTGCAGTGTTTTTTATTTTAGTAGTAATTCTTGAATACACCTAGTTGAAAATTGACCCTGGAAACAGTTTTCAAAGAGAAAAACTTGAGGTCGGGTCTTTGGCTACTACAGTTCCACACTTCTACTTTGGACAACCAAGTCTAGCTTGCTCTAACACAGCATCTGCTCCTCTGTTACAATCCTGTTGACTAAACAGAAGCAGATATGGAAGAAATTCTCAAAGAATTGTGGAAAGAGGTGGTATAATTCTTGGGGATTGCTCAGGCAATAACAGTACACAAAACTAGATTTGGTGGCTTTATAAACACCCAGCTTCTAAGTTTTGTCTCACTCTTGCAGTAAAAGTGCTACGTATTTGAAGAAACATGGAATTAGAAGTGATTTTTCTTAAACGGAGAGAAATACTACGCAAGGTACAGGAAGATCAGCAGAACAAAGAGATTCCATGAATCACAATTTCCTCTGTTTCCATCTTTTCCTTTTTCCATTTATAGAATGAAAATATCAAACATGCAGATGGCTTACTCATGTAATGTTTCATTTCATAGTCTTTTTGAGAGAAGGCAATAGAGGAAAAAATATAATAATCGCATCCTGCCTGTCGTATCATAACCATATTGTAACTTGGAATATTTAGAAAGGGGAGCAAAAAACAGAAATGTTTAGAAGATTGCAATGGATGTGTATGTACAAAAGAAATCCTTGGCTAAGAAGTGATGATTCTCAATTTTCTTTGCTAACATGCGGTGCAGACAATTTATATGTAAAGCAGCAGCAACAATCCCCATCCGCCCAACTGCCACAAGGTTTTACAGCCATTTGCATAGTAGGAATCTCCTCTGGATTTGCTGACCTCCTCACAGATCTCATCATATGGATTTCGGAAATTTTACATAGCTTTGTTTTAGCCTTATATGCTGTGTTCTTGACAGTATTGGCACACAGTAGTGGCTTAGAATATATTAGGGTGTTAGTTTTTGCTTGTTTCCATCCCTGCTGCAGTCATTGGTGTGGATAATTACTGTATTCCTATTTCTTTCCCGCTTTTGTTTTTAAGCCAATTATTCCTCTGGCAATGGAAGAAACGCTGAGGATGCCAGCATTGCCTCCGTTTTGCTGTTGCACTGCTCTGACTCTTTTTCCACAAGCTGCTTATTCCATCTCTCTGCTGCCCAGGGAAGACATCCAGGAGCAGAGGGATGGATGAAGGAACCACAGAAAATAGTACTTGAGAGGAGGAACTTTGTTAGCTCATTTGGCCCCATTTCGTGGACAAGTCTCACTGCATCCAGTGGCTCGAGCTTCACACCCTCCTGTAACTTTATACCTCAAACTTTACACTTTGCTCAGATAAAGGCCGGAAAGTTCATCTGAGCTGCCTTTAACTTTATTTCTTTAGTCAAGGATTTAGGGAGGAACCAAAAACCACCAATTGTTTTTTGCATCAGCAGACTCGGAAAATAAACAAATCCCATTGTGACATTATACCCCTCTTTGTCTGGAAACACACTCTTATTCCTCATTCTTTTTTCTTCCTTATTTATTTAATGCTTGGGTTTTTCTCTTTCAGTATGTTAACAGAAAATGGAAAAAAATATTTGAAAACACAGTATAAAAAAGATTAGATACGAAAGTCAGGTCTGGCATGAGATATGACATCATCACTATCCTGAAATCAGCTTAAGTCTGTCTTTCTCTTGAAACATTGGGCTCTGGAGAAATCCTTCAAGTCCCATATTACTTTACTTTTTTAATCCCCACTTGGCTTTAGCACTGATCTGACAAACTGTTCTGCTAGTGCTGAACTCACTATTATTGAATGATTGATTGGCAGACTTCTCCCTTCTGAGACAGTGTGACTGCTGCTGAGCCTGTGCTCCTTCAACTGAAAAAGGACCAATGAATTTAGAGATGCTTTGCTTTCTGAAGAGCCTCTTTATTATCCTCCAGCTCTTCTGTCACTTCAGAAATACAAAGTCAAGTTTGCACGCTGCGTTTTGCCTATTTGAAATGATTGTTTTGTCGCATTTTGGCTGCACAAAGGATTGTAGTCCAAAAGTAGTACCAACTCTGTTAAATGAAATATAGTTTTTAATCTACATTCTTTGGCACTTGTTTACCAGAGCACAAAAGTTCACAAAGTGGTGAAGACTGGCATGGGAATGGAAGAGAAGTTGGGCTGAAGATAGATCTTTTATACCTCAAATCCTCAATGAAGCCTTGGCAGTGGAACAAAAGGAAGGTCTATCCCAACCTGAAAGAAAGACTTCATTTACAACAACTGAATCTGGATTGATGTCTGTTGTGGGCTTGGGCTAAAACTTTGTTCTGCTTTCATCTCTTCTCTTCCACATTGCTATTGCCATAAACTGTAATGACCCCAAAGACATGAGACAGGAAGATCACCTATGGCACTGGGAAGATCTACTTCCTTTCTTCTGGAAAAACTATTGAAATGGATGCTTAAGGTCATGAATAGATACTTGTTTCAAGTCGATTTCCATGAAGAGCCCCCCCCCCAAATGACAGCTGCTGTATTTGTGCCAGAATGCTTAATAGGTTTAGCAGAGAAACACATATGAAGAGATAGCACCTGAGATTTTCTGAATTAAATCTAATACTGTTCTTTATAAACTAGAACATTTAGCCTCTGTGTACTCCCTCAAGAAGCAAAGTATGGTAAAAGAAGTCCTTTAGTGATGAGAATAATAACTTATGACTAGCATCTTTCATTTCAGAAGCCAGCAGCTACTATTTAAAAACACTTCAAGTGAATATATACTACACTCCTATTTACTAACACAGAGCTACTGTCACAGTGGTTGGTTCATTCGTTATTTACATTAATATCAGTAACAAATATTACTATTCAACTTCAGCATAGCCTATATGTAAATATTTTGAAAAGCTTGGCAAATATTAAGCCTTATACAACTCTGTAAGTCTGGAATGTGTTATCATCCTCCCTGTGAAGAACATGGATGCCAAACATATTCAGTAATTTCTTTCAAAGTTTCTCATTGCAATATTTGATACTTTCTAGATTACCGTCCTTTCTCTTAACCATTACATTTTATTGATTTTTCAAGAAACACCTAAAAACTGAAGGTAGAAAACAAAAACCAAGACTACTTATGTGTGGTGGAATAAAAGGAAAATTTAAGTGAGATGGACTATAACCAAACTGGAGCGTGGCAAGTAAAAGAAGATTGGTGCTTTTCAGCCCCATGGCAATATTTTATTTTCAAATATCTTTATCTGGTATAGAACTGAGAAACAACACAGTGTGTGTAGGCAGGCTAATTAGTTCGTTAGCAAGGTTAATCATTGCATCAGTATGGTACCCTAGCCTCCTGCTGTTATCTACCCAAGCAAACTGGCTAATTCTGTTAGATGTGATTTTTTTTTTTTTAATATTAGCATATAACCTTTGCCTTTTACATTATATTTGAGAAGTTGTGTTTTAGAGACCATTGGTAAAGAAAGGGATACATCATGTTGATTTATGTATTTAGCACCGTTAATGATCTTTTCTGGAATCAGAATGAGATAACAGAACTGAAAGAAAATTTCAAAAAATGGTTTATACTGCCATGATTTTGATAACGGTGTGTGCCCCCCCCCCCCAATTTTCCTTTCAATTTTTTCCTTGAAACAATGTGGGTGGACATCTCCTTTTGCACTAATTCCAGATGCAGTTTATTGTTCTCGGTTCACTTTCTGATTATATTTTTGGTTGCAAGTTAGGTCTTTTCTGCTTCTTTCCTCACATTTAATGAAAATTCACAATTCTTTTCTGTTTTACTCTCCCCTGGCTTCAGCTTTCTGACATCTTTGCACAGGTACTTTGCCACCTGACAGCCCAAGTAGACCTACGATAGGCTGAATGAATTACAGTCCCCTGCAATGGAGCCCAACAGTGTTATCAGACTGTATATCTGGGTTTTTTTCTTTTTTTTTTTTTTTTTTTTTCTGTTGTTTTAAAATTCTTTTCAAGAGAATGACTGGATTCCCACCCAGCCCATTTCATTGTTGAGCTCTGAGGTCTAAGACTCCTTTGCAGTCTTCTGAAAAAAAAGCACACAGGCCCAAGGAATGTGATTAAAATGTTCAACCACACCAGAGATTTTGACATAAATATTTTCAAAAGACCAGAGCTAGAAGACTGGAAGAGAACAGAATATAACAGAAGTGGCATAACTTTGAAACTATTTTCCAATTAAAAAAAATTATGGTTGAACTTTGGGTTAGAATGCCAAGGTGCTGTGATAAATGGAGGACTCAATTCTGTTTCAGTTGCAGGAAAGGGAAACAAATTCTTCTCAATGCACTTTATTAAAATGGTGATTTTTGACTTTTTTTGCCTATGACAGGGCAATCTGTAAGAGAAAGTAATAAGGCACTGAAGCTTTGAATTCTAATACCTCTCTTCCTCCTCTTCCTTCCCTTCATGTTTGTCTCCACTCCTTTGGCTAGCATACGATTGGATGACTATGACTCAAGCACATACAAAACTAAAAGCCTTGTACAAAATTAAAAGGCTTACCCTTGTCTGCTTCCTTATTTACCCAGTAACTATCTACATAAAAATCTCAATAGTCCCAAGAATAGGTTATCTGAGACACCAATGGTGTGGCTATATGACTCCCTTCCAGAAAATTGATTTAAGTTGATGCTTTTAGGTCATTGTATAGGAAATTCAATTTTAAATTGGTTTCAAATTAAACTCATGCTACTTTATATAATTTCCCAATGCATATTTCTTCTTAGTGGCTCATGCTTTGTATTACAGGAGTAAAATTCTGCAGAAATGTTGTCTAGTGGATTTAGAACAAAATGAATTAAAAAATATTTCCCATATTGTGTATTCACCAGGTTATTTAAAGTGAAGATATTGATTTTTTCCAGTCAAGTGTCATGCTAAAGGCATATCTAGCAAGACAGCTGGTATAAAAAGAACAAACAAACAAACCAACACAAAAACAACAATGAAGGCTCTGGGCAGAAAAGACTTCATTGACATTAATAATGTTCAATTTCAAGATCGCCGTACTGGGACTTCAGCACAGGAATAGAGTCTTGTGGGAGAAGCAAACAAAGAAAAATCTTGTGAAAGAGGAGCATCCAGGGATCTTGCAGTCTTGGCTTAGCCAGTAACTTGGTGTGCGACCTTGGATAAATCACTTGTCTGATTACATTTCAGGAAATCATCTGGAAAACAAGTATAAAGGCTGGCCTCTCTGACAAGCTGCTTTGAACAAACAGAGATGTGCTCCTGTGACATCCCTTATTGACATGAATTTCTTTAGAAAGAGGGTTACGCAATGGGTATGTCAAGGGGGAAGGGGAAGAATAACCAAACACGACAGTTGCAAAATGTACCTATATTCATTTACTGCTTTATGCAGAGTTCCTACTCATTTAAGGTTAACAGGAGTACACAGGATGAGACAGCAAAGATTTGTAGCAAACTAGATGAGTTTCCAACTTACTCTCTTCAGATCTTACCAAAAAAAAAAAAAAAAAAAAAATGGATTTGAGTGGTTGATAAAAGGTTCAGAATTAATTTGAATTTTATCCCAATCTGTTCCTCTGTGCCAAATGCTATAGTTTGTATGTAAATCAAAACAGATGGACACAACTAGTGAATATGAATCCTCTGGCACATGAAGCCTTACCCATTTCAACACAATCATAACCCAACGCACACACATCACTGACCTCTCAGTGATTCATCACCTTTATTATGAACAAAATATTAGTTTTTGAAAAGAGTTAGGAAGCTGGAAGAAGAGGAACCAACAAAATTGATGCTATGGTTGACTAGCTGCTAAAAGGTGTTTTGGAAAACTTGGAAGAAAAAATGTACCATTTATGTAGGTGAGTATAAATAAGAGTTAAAAAAACCCCACCACAGTGCACACTATGCTCCTGGTGACTGCTTAAAGACTGGTGCTTTACTTTGTTAAGCTCTGCTTCTTGGAGCAAGTGTATGTATGTAACTTGGCAGTTGCTAAGGTAACAATCATTTGGGGGAAACAGCAGAGTAAAATAAGGCTTACAAAACCTACACAAAATTGATACTAAATGGCAATGGGTTCCCTAGGCTTACAGTTCCCTATATGTTCATGAATATACAGAGCTAACACAAATGTTTCCATTTCCCAGGACTTGCCTAATCATGTTTCTGTTTTGAAGGCGAGTGGCAGCGCCACTTGTATTTGTTCACAAAAGAAAAATACAGGTTAAAAAACTCATCTAAACCCATCACCAGTTAGTGTTTTAACACACAAAATACTTACATCCACCCTTGCCACTGTTTCTTCCTCAAAGGGACATCCCCCAGCACAGCTTTAGGGGCTGCTGAGGGACCTGCGACCTGCTGTTCCCACCCTTGAGCCTGTCCATGCTCTCGGGCACAGAATGTACTAAGAGGCATGACAGTTGTCTCTTCCTCCCCCAGTTCTTTTCATCATACCCAACACATAGCACTGTCATAACTACCTTGGATTTTCTTATGCTGTTTTATTTTTTTAACCCCGTCAATTTCCATAGCAGTCTGAGCCCCAGACAATTTGAGTGTAAGTGGATACTAGCAGGCATGATATTTGCGATAAGGCACCTGGGTTCATACTGCACCCCACATTGCCTTCCAAGCTTTAGCTTTACGAAAAAAATATAGGCTGGTTTAACTGATGAAGATATTTTGATGCTGTTTTAGTTAGCAATAGGCTATATAAAGATACTTCTTTTATTTTAAGTAAAAATTTAAGTATTTTAACAAAACAGAATTGAAAACTGAAGAAAGTCACGCATGTGACTTTCTTGTTTAGGGGCTTGTCATCTTCCCTCTGTGAGCCTTCTGACTCTTCCTGTATAGCAAGTCCTACCAGCCTTGGAGGATGCTTCACCTGATGTCAGGAAATCATTCATTCATCTAGGAAATTTTTTATATAAAGTATCTGCATCATTTTTTTAGTACATGTGAGACATGCAGTGTTCTTAGATGACAATGACTGAGAACTGAACATCTTTATTAAATCTATGAGTAAAACTGGAAATGTTTTTTTTTTTTTTTTTTTTTAAAAAGGGAGGAAAAGGAAGTCTCCTCTGAGGGACTTGCTAACACTTTCTAACAGGCAACAACTCATCACAGTCAAAGCATTTCGGGTGACGTTTTAGCAATGACTTCTTAAAGGCTCACTCATCATTTTCTGATAGGAAGGCAGAAAACAAGGGTGGTCACGGCCACATAACAAACCCAAATTAGATAGAAGCACAGACGTTGGCACTATACAAAACAAGAAAAAGACAAAGCACTCCAAAACTGAACAAAACTCTATTCACCCTATAAAAGTAAACATGTACAAAGCCCCAAATTCCTCTAACAAGAGTTACTTAATCACTCAGTTTTGCACCAATAATCAAGGAAGAGACAGGAATAAAAAGCAGGGTGACTCCTCTAGCAAAGACTTACCACCCAGAAAAGGAATCCAAGGTTTCCAAAGTGCTGAGACAACTCAACAATATGCCTCAAGGTAGGCATGATAAATTCAAGTCACAATGCACTGAATACTCTCAGCAGCCCTCAGACTTAAAGCTGAAATCTGGTCATCATTTTCACACTGGTGAAAGATCACTTACATGTATATGTTTCTTTTTTAAGAAAAACAGAAGGAAAACACAAGTCTTCAGGCTAAACACTCCCCAGATGTAAGATTGTACTTGTCCATAATAACAAGGATTACATTAGTTCAGATATATTTTGTAAATGCCTTTGAATCTGTTTGTCTACCTGGAGGGTAGACAAAAAAAAAAAAAAGAACATGGCAACTTTCAGCACAGAAAGATGTCCACAGCTAAATAAAGCCTCTCTGAATCCAGCTTGTACCCTGAATATCCCAGGGGAATCAAGTTGTGTCTAGTGTTGTCTATCTTGATTCCCTGACTGTGACTCTCAAATAGTGATTTCTAAAATGTTAGTCCTGCTGACAGGCTCTGGCTAAGGCTCCCAGGGAGCTGAGCGAGCAGCTCCACTCTGTTTTCAGCAAAGAGTTGTGCCCTGTGGCATGTGCCCAGTGCATGTGGGGAGATCACAGGGAGGGGGGGGGGGGGGGAAGGGGGCACCCTCTCTGTCCAAGGAAGGAGACAGCAAAACTCCACTTTCTTTAGTGTTTCCTCTCTCTGGCAATCAGAGCAGCAGTGATGTGGTTTCTGGAGAGAGAGGCATTAACAGTCCCAGCTAGCAGACACCCAGCAAGTTGCCAGAGGGAAGACGTAGTTTGGAGATGCAGCTGGGAAAGATCCCTCCTGCTCTTTTTGTCCAAGTTCATGTTCTTTATCCTCACAGACTAGAAAGGTTTGGCTTCTGCTTGTGTTGACATGAATGTGAATGTGTTGTGGTCTAAGCCCACCCAGCTAGCAACAAAGCACCAACGGCCACTCGCTCACTCCTACCCCCACCTCGGTGCGATGGGCAGGAGAACATACAATCAAAAGGCTCAAGACAAAGGACAGGGAGGGATCACTCACCAATTATGGTCACACCACCACCACCAAGAAAAATAAGAAATACAACCAGGTCTTAAAAACACCTTCACCTCACCTCTCCCTTCTTCCCAGGCTCAGCTCTGCTCCCGATTTCTCTACCTCCTACCCTGCCAGCAGCACAGAGGGGCAGGGAATAGGGGTTGCAGTCAGTTTGTCACCAGTTGTCTCTGCCACTTCTTTCTCTTCAGGGAGAGGTGTCCTCACAGTCCTCCCCTGCCCCAGCATGGGTACCTCCCAGGGCTGCCACCCTCCCAGGGGACCGGGTCCCCTGCTCCGGCCTGGGGTCCTCCGCGGGCTGCAGGCCAACCTCTGGGCCACCGCTGATCTCCATCGGCTGCAGGGGCTCAGCCTGTCATCCCACCATGGGCCCCAGGGGAATCTCTGCTCTAGCACATCTCCCCCTCTCCTTCCTCACTGACCCGGGTGTCTGCATGGTTGTCTCTCCCACATCCCCCTCCTCTCCTCACCTCCCAAACAAAGACTTCTAAGCAAAAACTCACAAACAAAGAACTTGCCCAACAAGTTTTTCCCCCTCTTAAATAAAGTTATTCATAGAGGCGCTGATCGGCCTGGCCTTGGCCAGAGCTCGGACTAAAACTGGAGCCAGGGAGTCTTCTAGAAGCTTCTTATAGGAGCCACTTCTGTAGCCCCCTCCCCCACTACCAAAACCCTACCAGACACAAACCCAACACCATGGGGTATCTGCATCATGAAAATATGAGGACCATCCACACAAAAAAAGCTTTCTTCTTAAATTGGCTTTTCCTCTGCTGAGAGCATTTTTTGTCTTTACTAGGTAGTGTGCTCTGTGGCCTCTGCCAAGCTTTTCCTGTTAAGGAGAGAAAGTCTAGGGTACTGCATGAAATGATTTCACACTTCACAGTGGCTCTCTCTCCCTGGGAATTTACAGCTGCTCCTCATGACAGGCACCAGACAAAATAGTGCATGTGTGTGTGTGTGTGCACGGGGCAAAATATTCCACTCTGTGGTACATTGATGAGTTTATAACTGGATGGTGAATCTCAGAGCAGACAAAAGCTGCCATTCATTTCTCCTATTTTGTCTACAATTTTTTTCATTACTTTCTAACACCATTCCTGTCTATGAAAAGAAAAATTATGGGGACTATTCAAGTACTTTCTTATCATCAGCAGAAGGGGAAACCTAGGACACAAGGCAGTGCTCCAGAAGGATTTTCCTGTATGAATTAATTTGTGCAAAAGAAGAAAAAACGCCTAGTTAAAAGTGATACTTAACAAAGTGAGCTGACACCAAAATATGCAACATAGATCGACCAACTTAATAGCTTGAGAAAACTGACAGACAGACATTGCGACAAGCCTGGGAAACAATCCTCACGATACTTTCTTGTCTTGGTCCAGGGTATGCCCAGGCCTCTTAATGATCTCTGAGTCACCATACTCAAATCCAAGTACCTCATTATAACATCACCTGAAGAAGGCCAGTGTATCCAAAATCATCTTCAGATGTGAATTTCTTTAAGCTAAATCAATGTGTTTCCATGAAGCATGTCCTAGGAGTCTCAGATAGGTCTTCCAAAACTTGCCGACCTCAGACAGTTTTTTCAAACCTAGAGCTACTATTTTGAAATAGCTTTGACATGACAATAGAGAGTGGAAAAATATTCTTATTGCATGAGAGTGATTTTCATTGTAATCTAAATATGTTCTAAATTTTATTTTTAGGACAAATGGAGGAGTAGCAAGAAGAAAGAGCCACACAGTACAACAGTAATTTAGTATAATTTACATAACTATGAAAACTTTTCCTGATGTTTTACAGTGGCATCTTCCAAAAGACATCTACTAGCTGTATTCTGATTTACTTGAAATCCCTCTGTTGACTTAAATGGAATTTTTCTTCCAGACAAGCAGAAATATGTGTCCTTCTGAAGGAGAAGATACATTTGTCTCTTAGCCAGGAATAAGCAACATGAATGCTTGCACATCCAGAGAGTCAGAGGAAGCAAATGGTTAGCTGTAGTGAAGGTCAGGGTTGCTGGGGATCCTTTTAGCAGAACTGTTTTTTACACCAACATTTGTGAGCTCATCCTCTATTTGATACCTCTAGTAGGGATGTAAGGTGTGGAAGGAAATGAACCCTGTGCTAAATTGGACCTGAACCTGTGGCAAGCACGCCTGGCCCTCCTGAAATGATTGAATTCACTAATAGGATCCTTCTCTGTGAGGAAGGAGCTAAATATCCAGACCATTTATCACAATCAGATTATTAAACATTTAAAAGTGACTTTAAAGGGGATGATACTCAGACTAATGCACATACCAGAACTGGCAGCCCAAAAGCATATTAGCAGTCCAAATTGCTAGGCCCTGAATCTGGAGGTGCTAATCACGGTATGCTGGGCTGTGTGTCTGGTGGAAATGAACATCATTTGCCTAAGGCCTTGGTGCTGTAGTTTGACTGTTCAACACTACAGTGAAAGCAGTCAAACAGAAAAAAGAAAACCAATATTCAGGAGGGCTCTGCAAAAATCTCAGATCATTGACACAATCACTTTGTTGTGGTATCATCCTTATTTTTAGCATATTTTGATAGAAGAAGCTTTTTCTTTTTGTCTCAGCCTGATGACAGTTAGTTAAATAAACATTTCTCTGGATCCTAATGCATATTTTATGTGATGAAGTGGTTCAAAGAAAAAACCTGTTCGAACTGCGGTGGGTAGATGGGTGTGGGGGGTGGAAGCCCTTACATAAATAATCACATCATTTTGTAAATCATCACTTAGCATTTTTCACCATCTCCTCACCTCTCTTTGTTATTCCTTCTCTAGAAGTCCATTCTGTTTGCTTTGTTAAATTGACATGCAAACAAATTGATCTGTCTGATACTCCGAGCTGCTAAGCCCTGTGCATCTGTGTTCCTAAAAGCCAAGTTAAAAAAAAAAAGAGAGAAGAAATTCCTTCTGGAGTGAATGGAGAAGATATGTTCCTTTTTTTTTCTGGCAATTCAGTTAACCCCTGAAAGGCCATTCATTAGGTTCTGATTTTGGATTTTGGAAAAGAATGGCTACTGACTGGAAGCACCAAAGCCATACGATCACTTATGCGCCTTGACTTCAAAAGGGAAATCAAACATATCCTTATAAATAAATACAAGAAGACAAATTCATTGCATTTCTAAGGATAACCACCTGCATATTCCGTGGGACTCTGCTGGGTAACTTAAAGGACAACGGGAGGATGAAGGAGAACTGCACCCTTTCTCACCCCTTCATGACTTGAACCCTAAAGAAGGGAGTGAATGTGACAGCCCGAGCAGCAGGAACAAGAAGGAAGAGGTTTTTTAAAATTGTCTTCCCATTTGCTTATCTTCATGGAGGACCTAACTGACTACCTCTAACCCTATGGCTACTACATAGAAAAAGCAGGAAAGAAAATGTTGTTCCAAGTAATGACACAATTGCAGTTATGTCACTTTTATACTACATCCCAGAGAAACAAAGAACATGTGGCTGTCCACAAAGAACACAGCAGGGATTTTCTGACTAGGATAGCAGCTAGTGAGGGTGGATTACTCTTCCCTGGACACCAGTGGCTTTTCTCCTGTGCAGAAAATTTTGATTCCTGTTCTATCACCACAAATAATTTTTATTGTCTGTTAATTATCAATACAATGGCAGGTAGTAGAGGAAGATTTGTGTGAAAGAAATGGCAAAAATGCAATGGATTTCAACGATGAGGTAAATGATTCTGTAAAAGACTCAGTTTTTAAGCATAGGATAAGCCTCAGTCAGTTTGTTCTGCAAAATTTAGGCCACCAAACTTCACACAGTGACTTCTGTAATGAGCCTAATAACTTAAACTAAAGAATCTGTTTTAGAGAAAGTCCAATCTTATAGCTGAGAGAAAATTTACTGCACCACTTGGAAAGTTCTGCAATAACAATTATCCTCATTATAAAAATGTGTTCCTCCTCATTATTTTAAGTGCTGTTGTTGAAAGCTTAATAGTTCACACTCATTTATATGGGAAAAAATAAACAGTTTATGATGAAATATGGAACTGTTGTATAATGTTCTCAAAACTTAGTTCAGTTTTAATGAGGCTTCAGAAAAAAGTAAGATATATTTTCATTTTTGTTCTGGCTAGGTGCTGAAATGCAGCTGTAAGGGCCGTTCTAACCCAAGCAGATAGGCACAGCTGAACTCTCACAAAAAACCCTGCCCTCTCAGGAGGCGATGATCAAATTTTCATTAAGACCTTTGAATCTTTCTGTTGAAATCCTCAGGCTATAGGCAGTTCCAAAACAACCTACTTTTAAACCAAGGTATTTAACCTTGGGGGGCTTACTTGATATGAAACACAGCTGCTTTTCATTTTTTAAGTTGATCAAGAGCTATGCATTTGAAACCCACCTTGGGCTTTTGAGTCCACATACAGAAGCACTTGGAAGTGCAAGTATAGCTCCATATTCTTTTCCTACAGGATCGTGGCAGGAAAGGTTTATAACATTCAGGACAATGCCTAAATTTTCACACAATTTCCATTCAGTTTTCACATGAGCCTTTGTAAACTGCCAATATTTACATGGAGAAAACAATTTCCCACAATGCCAAAAATGAAAATGGAACTGTAACTTACAGTTGAAACACAAGAAAATGGTTCTCATGACATAGGATTAAAAAAAAAAAAAAAAAAAAAAAAGAAGAAGAAATTGAGGTTAAGCCAGTATTTTGTTTCAGTGCTTCACTTCACATAAATAAATCTGTGCCAGAGGAATAAGATAGCTTAGTATCACTGGAAGCTGAACAGATGCTCATTTCTTTATGATTCTTAGCCCATTTCTATGGCACCTAGATTCCAAATTAATACTAAAAGCTGGAACTGATAGTTCCTCCTTGCCACTTTCAATTGCACCATAAACAAAATCTGCTTTGACCATCATGATCCCCATATACTACCAGTAAAAATAAACAAACCAAAGCATACCTGTTCTTCTTACACTGAAGGAGAACAAGAGGGACTCTCAAGAGATGGATCTTCCTTTTGTCTGTACCTACATATATATATGTACACACACACGCACACACACACTACTATGCCAGCCCTCGTAGATTTTCTGCTATCCTGAGTCTTCACTGAAGGCCACACCAGCTCAAAGAAACAGACATACTTCCATTGCACATGCGACATGCAGATTTGTTAATCACATAATCCATCTAAGCAGCAAGATGGAAAGATGTAACAAGTTCTAGCCATACCTATGTTATTCCCCTAGGGAGAATCCTTTCTTCAATTATATTATCCACTTCCCAAAGCTGCTTTGTAGTTGAAGTAAAGTTTCTTTGATTAATACGTGAAAACATATTCTTCCAGTTTCCTTAGATCATTAGTAATTGCTACTTTGTAGCATATACTTCCAACTGAGATTTTCACAGGGACATTTAAACTTCAGCATCATCCCCTCTGTTCTAAGCTGCTGAAATAACCATCTATTCAATATCTGCAGTATAAAGAAAATGCCACAAATACTTTGGAACTCTTAGCAGAGCAGGGCACTAGCTTATAGATCCATTTTTATGCTCCCGGATTTTTTCAAACAGTCCCTTGTAGTCCTGGGAAGAAAAGTGGGACAGATGTTTAAGAGTAGCAGAGAATCTGCAAATCCTAGAATTTATATTTTTAAAACAAGCGCGTCATACGTGTAAGATTTATTCTGAATGATTGCAGCTGATCTTGGGTACCTTTTCAGTACAACCTCCCCATAATGTGAAATACTGATCAGGGTAAATCAAGAGCCAACATTTACTCAGGTTTCAAACTGAAAAGGACAAAGCGTCAAATTGCCTTTGAGCAGGTAGCGACTTGTGGCACATAGCAGTGCTGCCCTGACCATTACAAGGACTAAAAAACCAACCAAACCTAAACCCAGAAATGTTGGTATCAAATTTACCTTTGATACCATTTGCACCAATATTTTTCCTCATTTCATTTGCCATGTAAAGTGCAATCAAGCAGTGAGCTTGCAAAAGACTGAGTTGTCATCAAAAAACATGGATATCATTCATGATTTTCCTTTTTTCCCTGTTCTGGGACATGAAGATTCCTCCTGGGATTCCTTTTCCTCCAAAAATGCTGAATCAAGAAATCAAATCATACTCAGGATTAATTCCTCATAGACAGAGGTGAAAACTATATGATTCAAATTGAATTCTAGTGCATAATGTGTCAGTCATATAAGATGGACAAACAGAGACAGTTTTTATTAGTGGAAACTGAGGCTCTGTTTTAAAAATTCTGCTTCAGCATTTGAGGACCCATAGTGTTTCTTATTTGAAGACAGCAACTTACTTGCAGAACAATCTTTAAGTTCTGAAGATTTCCTTAAAGCATTTGATGTAAGTTATACCTCAACAAAGGTCAGCTCTTGCTTTAAGACTATTGAGAAGGTTAATTTGACCAGATGAATTCAGACTTCACTCTGAAACTCAGTTGACATTTTTAGATGAAAAGTGAGTGATGGTAGTAGGGGACAAAATCCGTCTAAGCTGCTTCTGTTCAGTGACGGGAATCAGAAAATTATCATACAGAAGAGTCAACATTAAACCCCCAAACTTCTCAATTATTATTTCCATATGGAAGTTGGCTTCTAGAGCTTAACAGCTTCAAAGAATTTTTTCACACTGTAGCAATAGTAATTTACATATTTCTGCCAAGTCCATCATCTTGGCACCTCACAAAAGTTAATTTTTGATGTTATGCTCCCTACCCTGCTGTAGCTTCGGCAGTCGGTCAGGAGCAAGAGGGAAGGATGGGATAGGAGAGTGTGTCTTTCAGACTAAAGCAGGAACCCAGCTAACTGCGGAACAGAGCTGCTGGGCTCCAGTGCAACGAACGGGACTCGAAGAGTGGGTAATGGTCCTTGCTCACCACACCGACAGTTTCAAATAAATGGCAGAGAAACAAGGATCTACAGTTTTAAGGACTGCAGTTAGAGCAGAAAACAAATGTTGTAAAGAATCTGTATTTGGAGGAAACAAGAGGCATATATATCTGTGTGTACACATGCACACATATATATGTATAACACACCCATGCATATATACATGTAGAGGATGTAGAGGAACTCAACACAAAATTCCTGATAAATGCTTGCTTTGTTACAAGACAAATATGAATGTTTAAGTTGCCATTTTCAGCTACAGCGCACAATCCACTTTTGTAGTGCTGAGTAATTTTTAAGTAGGCACACTGCCACTTTAGCAGATGAGTAAGAGTGTAGCCATGCGAGTGAACCATTCTGTCCCTGAAGTTTGAGACTCCCTTGCAAGCTCCCCATCCCAAAATGCTTGAGCAGCATTTGTTGTTTCGCTTCTGTGGCTAGCGGGGCTATGTCACTGCCTGAATTTGGAGAGTGGGTTAACTTTTTAAAATCCCCAATCAGCAGAATAAAATATCTATTCTGGGAAGCAAATCCACAAGGGTTTGGAGTTTCTGTGAGGGTAAAACAGGAGAATAAGCTACACGCAGTGTTATAAGTGCCCCTCGATCTGCCAGCAGGGCTCACACCTTTGTTAGGAAGCATCAGGAATTTTGGAGTTAGGGAAAGGGGCACAGCACCAGACTGACACAACGGCTGCTTCTCCAGCCACACTCGGGACTCAGCTGAGGTGTCCCAAAGCTTCTGGGGTATCACCCAGGACTTGGCAACCTCTTGAATGGCGGGGTGAGAACAGGAGTTTGCTATCCTTGCCTTGAGCTGGACAGGACTCTGCTCCGCCAGCATGACCTCTATCAGTGTGTCTCTGGTCACATTTATCCACAGGAAGCTCCTGAAGATTTCTTTGGCTTTTTCTTCAGAGAAGCGGTATGACTTTTCACTATATACAATTTTCTCAACACTGCCTTACTATGAGACAGAGTTTTCGTAGGTTCTGCTTCATGTAGAAACAAGACACAAAACATGTCTTTGAATTTATTATTACTTAATTTTTCCAAATAGCCAAAAGCAGTACCAATAACTGCAGGTGCAAAGACTGAAATTCTACAGATCACATAACTGCAACAGGGTGGTTTTTTTTTCCTTCCTGATAATGCTATATCAAAGCACAATAGTTAAAGAATGTTATACATTACTCCCACTGCTTTCACTTCTATTTAGGGCATAGTTTTCTATTGGGGAATTCCTTGCCTGCAATAGGGTAACAAAGCCACAGGTAAGCTGTTTGAGCTGGAAACCAGTTGTATTTCCTAAGGTGCTGATGCATATAGCTTTGGAAGTGTTTACCTTAACAAGAGTCAAAATAGTCAGAACAGTGCATGCACTCCACAAATAAAGCAATTTCATTAATACTGATTTAACATTGAATGTCCCTTGCAAAATATGGTCATGTAACACTTTTACTGTCAAAGATGCATATGCTGTAAAATTTTTATAAACATGTGTTTGCATGCCTGTACATTCAGATATACATAAAAATACATGTACATACATTTGTAGTCTTATATTAATATGTCAATAAATTTAGAAGCATGATTTGGATCTGGATATGTCCTAATTTACCTATAAGTGGGCTAGTTGGACAACAGCAGCTAACAATTTTCCTTCAATCATGACTATAATTAAGTAGGAAGAAGACTGAAGTGTATGAAAGTTCATGCTAGAAGACAGACTTGATGTCAGACTTCATAAGTAATAAGATGTGGAAGATGTCAAATTATTGCTGAGGGAGAAAATGTCAAGGATGCACTTAAAATTAGACTTCTCATGTTTCCAGTGAACAAAAGGATGCAGAAGAAAGATTATGACCAATATCCAGACGCTGGCCTTCAGGACAGAGTGATGTTTCAAGTGCACAGTTTGTTTCACTACTTCACTGACACTTAGAAAATATTTCAGTTCTGTGTCTTTTCCTAGCTATTTCCACAAAGAATTCAGCTTCTTTATTAGGGTTAAACCTGGAAAGGATATACCTTCCTCAAAATGAAAGGAGCCAGTGGAACCATACCCTTTTATTCCAGCTGAGGATTTGTCCCTCTTTTGGGTTTTTTTGGTAGTTGTTTGTTTTAGTTTTTGTTTTTTAAAAACATTTTGGAAAAACTTTTGAATATGAAAGTGCATCATTTACTAAACTAATATATTCTGAAGTTACATACCATGCTAAGAAACATTTAACGGCTCAAAGGACAGGCATGCCCCAGTTTAAGGACGTCTTCAGTAAGATAGGGCATCCTGCAGTCAACCCCCTCAATCCTCAGTGATCAAAGTACTTTAAAGTGAGGAGGCAGCTTTTATCAGTAAATGCTTGGTTTTAAATCATAACAGCTATTCAGGTTTCCTTGTCCTTGTTTGTAAATTGCCTACTTTTTTTCCCCAAATATTCCAGACATCTACCAAGGGAAAAACTCTAAAACTTTATGGTGCATCTGAGTGGGTGATTAATCAATCTTTGAACTTACAACTTGAGAGCTGCTCAGCCATGGAAGCTATCTGTTAGGAAACATTAAAAGCATGCAGCTACCCATCATTCAATACACATTTCTTCTCTCCCCTCTCTCCAGTCCCTGCTAGAACTGTTGCCACATTGCTAGTAAATTTTTTACATAAAATAATGCTATTTTATGCTTTAGAGCTATATTATCTATTGAACAGTCTTTAAAAACCTCCATGGGCACTTGATTTCAAAATGGGGATTCTTCACCTTTCTTACAATTCTGTATCTAGCTGAATTTCTGAAGTGGAAGTCAGAGTTTTCTGACAAAGGCTAATATCAGTAAACAGAGAACCAGGATTTCCCTGAGCTGCAGAGGGACAGTCACTATATATTTTACTCTGCCTCGTCAAGTATATAATACGTTTGCGTAGCTGTTACTGCACACTTTTTCTGTAGAGTAAAAGAGGAAGAAGGACCTCAGTGAGGTCCCAAGAATCCCACAACAGCTGAGATTCAGATGTTTTACATGTTGAAAGCTCTGCACATGTACTGTTTATACCCTGAATTTCAAGAACCACAACCCACCTGTTTTAAAATTACACTCAACTTTTTAATTTTGTGATGGTTACTCTTCTTACAACTAGATCTATCAGCACTGTATCTGAACATAAGCGGTGACACTGGATATATGTAACACTAACTCCTGTCTGAACATTGAGTAATTTGGAATTCTATTTTGGGAGGATTTATAACAGAAAGAACAGAAAGAATAACTGGTTTAGAGAAAGGGCTATATAATAAGGAGTAAGGCACTCCTAACTATGTTTTGGAAGTCAGATGTGCCTTTGTTGCCACTGAGTCTTCAATATCCTGAGAGAGAAAAACCTCAGAATGCTTGTGTAATCTCAGAATATTCCATTTTAGACAAGAGTAACATCAGTTGGGCATTAAATATTAATAAATCTGCATTGAAATGGCTGGCATTTACACTTAAAATCCGTGTTTTATTATGATTTCAGTATTCTATAATAATTTTCTTAATGTAGATTTCAGTGTTTCAAACTTCAGTGCAGCCTCATCTGTTTTTCATTTAGGATAAAACAGTTTATAACTACATATTCTTCTTCCCTAAGTAATAAAATTTGAAAAACATATTTATCATTAGCTTAAAATATTATTTCATTTTTTACATCAACTCAAGATTGAATTATGTCTATTAATATAAATTTTCCTAGAGAAAGCAGGTGTACTTGTGTGATACTCAGCAGGAAGTAATTTGTTTTTTACTAGAAGAATGCCTGGCTAATGGGGGGTCACTTTTAATTTTAAATGTATTTTATCACTAATTGCCTTTCCAAAGATATAGAAAAGTAAAAAAAACCCACCTGGTAACATGCTAAAAATTACATATATCATGCAATTTTTTCCCTAGCATAAAACCAGAAAATTCAAAACAAGAATCCACAAAGAAAATTAACTTTGTGCCAGATCCCTTGGTGAAGCCTCTTTTTTCAGAATAGCAATTCAGCTGTTGCTTACCTTTAGCACTGGGTAAAACCTCACTGCAGTCAGTGCTAAATACCTGTTTGTTAGACACTTTGCTGTATTAGAATGGGTTTAATGTGCTGATGAACTGGTGCTTAAAGCTCTGACCAGCCATGACTTGCTACTTAGGAGCCTTCATTGAAGCAAGTTTTGCGCTGCTATATAAAATCATCAAGAAGCCTATGTGTGGAGCTGCTGCATGGTGGAAAGCATGAAGGAGGGCAGCAGGGAGCAGAGGAACTACTGCAGCATTAGAAGGGTGGAAACATTCGTACCATAAAACTGCGGGTATAAAACAGAGACAATTTACTGAGAGATAAGAGGGCAGTCTCCCCACTCCTGCAGCCGCTATGTATCAGATGTAACTAGCAGGAGCAAGAAAAGTCTTGCTGCTGCTGCCTGGGAGATATGCCTTCTCTAGATGTAGCTGAACTGTCTCTGACCTTTCTTTAGGCTTTTAGGTGGCAAGTTGAGCAAGTAATGTTTTCCAGCCTATGCTTTGATTTTTACCTATGGTCAGATGATTTTGGTTAGATCAGACTAAGTCATCTTACTTCAGTCTTCAACTTACACCGTGTGAAAAATACATCATCATCTGAAGTACACATCACATACATACAAAAGCTGAAGGAAATTCAGGTTCAGAAGAAGAAGCAATGATATAAGTGCTGTTTAGCTGGACATCTATGTGTCATCAGTAAAACTGCACATCATAAGCTATAGGCTTACTTTGTCTTGCTTTAACATCAGTGCTTGTAAGTCTATGAACCAGATGCCCTGAGAGACTCAGTCTGATAAGTTTAGTAAAACAAAGTAGGAAGGCTCTTTTTTATTTTCTAGCCTTCTGAATTAGATTTATTTTTCAATAGTTTGGACCAAAAAGCCTTAAAATGTACATATTCCCACCAACACACATAATTTGACTCTTTTTATCTTTATTGGAACTGGATGCTTGCATCCTATTTATAACTTCTGAGTTATTACTCTTTTATTATCGCTTTATCTTACTGTAGTCAAGTCTTTGCTGCTTTGGAATATATGACTGACCTGTGTAAGGTTTTTTCCTTTCCCTGGAATTATTGGCTTCATTTATCCCTGTCATGTCCACTACCTCTCCTATTATGAGGTCTGACATTAAGAGATTGGGGTAAGTGAAAAATATAGCAGGAAAACAAAAAGAAAGAAAGAAAGAAAAAACCCCTGCTTTCACTGTAGTTTTACTTAGAGTTTTCACCGTAAGGTGAAAACTAGATACTTCTAAGAATAACTGGCAACCCTTGTGCTGTGAGTGTTACATTTTCTTGCTTATCTTTGGATTGTCAGGAACTGTGGCTGTTTTCCTCTTAGATTCCTGTGGCTTTAAGGCACCTAATCCACACTAAGATGATGAGACACTAAGCCATGGAGATACACCAAAAGCCAATGAGCAGCTTTGACTATTTGACCTTCTTACGATCTTGCAGACCACTGAGTACTTTTTCCTTAATCATTACAGATACTTTCTTACTAACAGTCTCCTTAACTTTCCATGTTTCATATGCTCGTAGTGCTATAGATTTTAAAGAAATCAGAAGATCCCATGATTTACTGATGAAATTATTTATGTGTCAAAGATGCCAGCCAAACTGCTGGAGGGGAACCACTCAATCCTATGAGCTTTACTGGAGTGCCTTGTAGGGATTAATTTCACGAGAAAAAGATTACAGCAGCTGTTAGCATTGCTTTCTGACAACAAACCCTTTTGCTTTTAACATTTGAGAATGTTATTTCTCCCCTCACTTGGATGAGAACAGTCAGGAACAATTTTCTTGGGCTGCATACCAGCCGTTGCATGCCTAAAAAAGGGCTAATCTCACCTGTTGAAAAGTTAAATGTCTGGTCTAAATTAATCGCCCGCTGTCACAATTCCTGAGGTCATGAAAATCACTTGTTTAGGTACTAAGCTGTCACTGTAGGCACCTCCTTTGTGTCACTGACCACATGAACAGCTGTAGCAAAGGATGGCACTTGCACTTGTTTTGGGTGAGGTCACTTAAGTGCTGGACTTTCATACAGCTAAAGGTGAACATGCATTTCCTCACTGCTGATCACCACTGGTACACGTATAACCTGGTATTGGTACCCAGCATTGTTATTTTTGGTGCTTATCTGCAAAATAAATAACTAATAGTTGAAATTAACAAATATGGTCAATCATAGTAGTGGTAAAGATCCCGCTTACAGTACAGGTGACCAGTGTACAGTGCCACCATGGAAAATAGAGCACAAAGCTTCAAGAAGTCCTCAGAAAACTCCAACCTTGATGCTACAACCAGAGATTTGGATTATACTCTGATCCTTCTATTGTCCTTTCACCTGCCAGCACACTTTTCTGGGCTCTCTTTGAAAATTTATTATCAAAGATTTTTTCCTTTTTTTTTCTCTCCCAAATGTTCCAGTCACATAGAGCAGCATATAGAACATGAGCTGTTGTGTCACTGATCAAAGCAAGCCAAAACACCCTAGATCAGAATTTGATCCATAGGTGTAGGTAGGTAAAATATGGAGTAGTGTCAGCAGCTTAAAAGGAATGTTAATTAGAGAGTGTTCGAAACTATAGGTGGCAATGATATGTGTTTACTTATTTATTTTCAGTGTGGCACTTTTGTGTAACAAGAAAAAAAATTTACAAGGCCAAACATCTGGAGAGAGAAGTGGGGTTGTGAAGGTAAGAAAAAAGAGAAGCAGAGACCTTTTGATAATAGTGTATATAAAGAAACAATTTTAATTTCAACTTTTCACTGTATTTTATTAATATTACAGAAATACCACTCATAGAGATATAAAGCCCTAAAATTATAAATCCATCTTTATAGCATGATGTTGTCTGAGATTCACTCAGGCTTTCCCCAAGACATTGTATTAATCTACAGTGTTCCCTGATTGATGTGCGTCTTTGAAGTCCATCTATTCTCAAACATCTTCCCAGTAATTTTATCCTTCTGATTTGCTACACATTCTTCCACACCAGCTGCTCCTGCTCAAATCCTTCATGGATCTGTTACAGGGATATGGAATTGTTGTGCATGCTAATCTTGCATTATTGTCAAAAACAAATCCATCATAAGCTGAGCTGGTAGAATATTATTCAGAAAATATGTTTCTTGATTAATTTCTCTATTTTGCATTTCACTAATGTAAATTGTCTTCTCCTGTGCTTAACAAAAGAGCTCTTTAATAGATTCAAGACTGGACCAAACCTTAGCATGTTCATCTCATTCAGATTTCAATGCAGTTAAACCATTTTGAACTCACTCTGAATATAGTTCACTGTTCAGTACGTATTTATTAAATAGACTACTTGGACACAGAAGTGAAATTCAGCAAGTAATATTTGTATATTTTTAGTATATAATTTTTATATTATATGTATATAATTTGTATATTTTGTATATAATTTTTACGTATTTGTAAAAACTTTTTGCTGCTAACCAATTAGCTCATATATCACAAAAGTCCCATGCAGAACAAGAACCATGTGAGAGACACCAGAGATTTCTTCAGTTCTCTGTGAGCCATAAATGTTCTTCCACATCCTAGAACATGGAAAGAACATGAAAGTGACTCTGCATGCCAATGTTTATGGATATCAATTGTCTACTAGGACTGAAACAAACAGACCCAACTCAAAATTTCCAAAGATTTTCTTCCACTATGTGAAATCTACTTGCTATTGTGGTATTTAATTTTATTACAGGCAAAATCTCATGCAGAGAGAACTGTTTATTTCTACATTATGTGTACTGGTGCAGTGTTTCTTAGCTTGTACTATCTTAAACGTCAGCGAAGCCCCAGTTTACAACAGTATCATCTTAACCTGAATGAGAAGCATTTCCAGAGAGAGAGTGCTAAAAGGAATATTTTCATTTATTCACAGAAACTAGTTTTTGTCGAGAAATAATTTAGTTTGGCTAGACACTTTTCTGCTCAGCTTCCCTCCCTGTATGCCACAGATCCAGCAGTACGAAAAAAATATATTCAGATATATTGATTTTCCTTCTGATGGCTGTCTGTCATCAGACAGGTGTGGGGATCTCCTACAGAGGCAAATGATTGAATTTGCTGACAACTTCATGCTATAGTTTTATTTTCTGCCTTTTATTTTTTTTCCTTACAATCCAAGCCAGCTTAACCTGAATGTGAGAAGAAAAGCTAGTGAAATGTAAAATATGAAGATAATTAATTTGGCCTCTGACCAGGCACATAACATTTGCTGTCTCTATGGTAGTTTGTGAATTTGTGTTACGCTACCTACTTGTGCCTTTCAGTCCCAGAAATCCTCCTGAAACTGAAAGGACCAAGCTACTCTTCAGCATGAGGAAGAGGAGAGTCACCTGTCCTTACAGAAGGAAGGGCTTATTAACAGCGTTGGGTTTTTAGTCTATCTTCATCATTTTGAAACAGGTAGAAAGGAAATTACACATTCAACACACATCTAACCCAGGGACATATTGCCAGTAACTTTTCCAAAAAGTGTTACTGCTCAAATAAAGCTGAGCTGTGAGCCTCGCAGATCAGAGTTTTACAACGCAGTCAGCATTTTCTCCTTTGTTCCCTTGATTGAGCAGACGTAGATTTAAATCTGAGAGATTTAACCAGACAGCGTAAGAAGGAACACAAACCATACGATTTAGGTATCCAGAGCAGAGCCATCTATCCCACTGCAAATTGTGGAAGTCAAAAGGCAAAGACTTTCAGGGTCACACCCCATGCAAACTATCGGAGTGTGGGAGAAGAGAGCGATGACTGCAATGAATGCTCTCAGGTAAAGGGTGTGGGTACCACAATAAAACCCTCACACCCACGCCAACAGCATCCTAACAACCACCAAGATACCAGGCAGCTATGCCGTTTCCCTTGCCACAGTCAGTACATTGTAATGCTGGTGAAACACTGACATGAATTAACCACAGCACCAAACAGATCGATTTAATCCTCCAGTTAATCAGACGTGACTTGAGGTGGAGCAAATTTCTGGCATCAATGCTAAAGGTTGGCCCAGAGATTTAAAGTGATAATACCACATCCCAGCAGTGCTGAGAAAGTAAAGTTCTGAAATACATGCTAACAATAAAAGAGCAATTTCTTTTTGCCTTAGCAGAAGTTAATCTAATTTCAAGTCCTATAGTTGCAGTCTCTGCTGAAGACTGACAGATTAGAATGGATTGGAACCAGCCAGGAAAGTTCTTTGTAATTCATAACAGGGTAGACACAGTAATCTGGATTTAAAAATAAAAATCAATCTGAATCCTTGCTTGGAAATGAAAGGGAACACATTCTGAGTACTGAATCAATTAGAATGGCAGCTTTTAACTGCCAGTTTTTGAGATTTTAAATTGAATATTCTCACTCAAGTCACAAGAGAAAATGAGTTCAGATGCTTTAATCACTAAGTGTTCTCCTCACTAGAAGTGTGACCCACAGAAGCGAGGCCCAGGACTGCAGTCTTTGGTGCTTCATATTAGCACTGAAGTGTCCTGGTGGACACCTGGGGAGCCAGAAATGAGAAGGTCAAGCCAGGGTGATCAAATACAGACAGCATATCTCAGAGGCATACACACGGTACTGTTTCCACTACTAGGCTGATATAAATTTTTCCTCTTTTTTTTTTTAATCTATGTCTAGTTTATGTTTGTGTTGTCTGGTTGTTTTGGTTTGTTTGTTTGTTTTTCTTTTTTACTGTCTTTCATTTTGAAGACCACTCAATCCCTCAAACTAAGAGGAAGAAAGTGCCCTGTGAAGATATTAGAGACTCTCCTTCTCTCACTCAGATCAATAGAGAAAGCTAACTTTTTCTTTTTTATCAGTATTTATCTACTTGCAAGCTGTCATATGTTACAGTCTCTCTGTGTGACTTACTGGATATGCCCTTTCCCTGTCACATCTCTCATAAACCCATCCCAGCCTCTTTTTGCTTCAGGAAGTCATTAGATGCTAAACATATGAAATGCAGATCACTGGCAGTTTCAGAGAGAAACACAAATCTGAGAGCACCCCTGTGCTTTAACAGTTGAATGCTTTTCTGCGTCCAGCATTTGGAAATGTGACAGCTGAGAACAAACTCCTGCCCATTGGAGCAATGCTGCTTCAGGGGATGCCCAGCCCAGCAGCTCTGGGCAGGAGAGGACTGTTCTGCATCTTCATGTGAAGACACAACTTCGGTGTCATGTTTGCTTTGTCACAATGCCTTCTCAAGGTGGAATTTGAATGAAGATTTATAACAGTTTTGCTGTGTAGTGGCTGTCCTAGAAAGCTAGTACAATCCTGCTTCTCCTGGTAGATGGATCCTCATATAGGCCTGTGAGTCTGGGTTCGAAAGCTGCAATTATTTTCCTGTGTTTATGGTGGACTATAACTGTGAGAAATGCTGTTGTGTTAGTATCACTCCTTCCTTTGGACACAGTAAAAAAACTCTGAAAAAGCAAAGCTTGCATTTTAGAAGGTATGTCTGGATCTCATATAAAGACACTAGGGCTTAAAATGGACCAGATTAGCTTCTGGACACCTACGCAGAGGATGAACTTGAAGTAATAAGCTCCACTGAGAAGACTAAGCACAGCCAAAGAATCTACTGCCCTGGGAGTGTGGTGGTAAGGATGGGTCCTTGTTGTCAGAGATGAAAGCTGTGAGATGGGAGCCAGATGCAGAAGAACTGGTATGTTGAACAGAAACGGGCAAGGGCCATAGGTTGGCTACAAATGCCATAAACCACGAATCAGATTTTGCTGCTCATGAGGCAGTTCCCTCTACTGTTATGAAGAAACAGTGGATTTAGTAGTGCAAAATTGATATTCTTGTCATTAAGATAACTAGCGACAATGCTTCTTCCACATCTTCTGTTTTCTGTGGAATTCCCCTGCCCAAGGACTGTTATCTCTGATGAGATCTATGGATTAATATAGAGAGCAAAGACACTAAGCTGTGCCTTCAATCAATTCTGGATCCTGCGGCTGAAAAATATTTATGCAACTGTTGGAGACTGGGAGCACTACTTCTTCCCCTCGCTGTGCAGAACATTTAAGAGACATCGACTACTAAAAATCTTTGAAGACAAATATTTACCACATAGAGATGTCACCTATTTTCTAACGTTACAGCCAACATAAAATCTGTCAATGGTTTAGACATACTGCAATCTCTATTTACATAGCTAGCTAAGATAGTAATCTTAGCAGGGTAAGGAACAGTTCTCCTATATGAGGAAGGGCTAAGCAGATTAAGACTTTTCAGTTTGGAGTAGAGATGAGCAAGGATGACACGATAGAGGTCTATAAAATCAGTGAGGCAATGGAAAAGTGCACAGAGGACAATTATTCATTTTTCTTCTAATGCAAGGATTAAGGGGAATTAAATTAAATCAACAGATGACAGGTTTCAGAAAGCATAAGAAAAAAAACTTTACACAAAATGCAATTAAATCTGCGGAGCTCATTACCACACGATGCTGGAGATGTTAAAATTTTATGTACGTTCAAAAAGTAGTGGCAAAAACATGCTGGAAGAAAAACCCACAGAGATTTCTCTCCTTGAAGGCACTATACATGCCTTAAGATTTAAGCTGCAATTCACAGGATGTTTGGTGAACATACCTTGAAAATATCCTTCTGTCTTAGATGGCCACTGCTTTCTACAGTAGGAGATAAGATATCTTTCCTTGATATACTTTCAAGCTGGCTTGGTGCAAAGATCTTATGTCATTATTAACAGTTTTGCAGCCACGGAAAGCTGCAAAGCTGAGACAAAACCATGGATATTTAGTTGTAACCAAAGCCACTGTGACTAATGTTGCCTGTACGATTAAAGCTTGCACAGGAACACCTACCTCTACTAAATACATGCTTCTAGTGAAGAGCCACAGCAATGCTCTCGTTATCAGCTTGGACATCTTCCATTTTTCCATCTGTAAAAACCTGAAAGAACTGATTTAATTTTAGATTTTATGATTCTTCAACAAAGCAATCTGAAGATGGAAAATGAACTTCAGTGACTTGAATTGTAGAAAAGGAGGTAAAAAAATGGCACATGACTTTGACTTGAGTGAGAGAGAGAGCGCTGAAGAACTAAAACCCTTACTAAAGAATTGACCCTACCAGGGTTAAATCTGCTACACTTCTCAGTGCAAGTCCATAGGAGAGTCTGCTAGTGCTGAGTGACAGGAATGCTCACATGGATGCCATGCAGAAACCTGAGAGATAGTTATACTATAATGCAGTCAACTTGAGGAGATCCAGTATTTAGGAAGGCAAATACAGGCTTAATATGATTTGATTGTTCAACAAATTACACCGGGATGGAAAAGGTTATGCCCTTTTCAGCCTGCTTTACCTCAGCTTCCAATGTTCTCAGGTTTTCTCCCTTTGACATACATTTTGACAAAGAACGTAGAAAATTAGGAAATTAGAACCAGAATCAGGTTAAATCTAATGCACAGAAATTCTCACCTTCAAGTAATACTCTCTTCGCAAAAAAAGTTGGGATAACTCAGAAATATGACAGCTATGGTATATCAAAACCAAGTCTTTCTTCCTTCTACTTCTTTTTCCCTTGGGCTATTTTCGCTCCTGATTTACATCAGTCCACCTGCAAGATAATTCACAAGGCAGGGTCTGCTGAGAGAGTGCTTATACGTGCGTTTGATGTGATTTCCAGAGTAGCACTGGCAGCATGTACAATAGTACAGTAATCTTTGTCACATCTGCTAGATAGAAACTTGTTGCTATACTTAACAGCATGTGCCCAGTGTCTTTTAATAAGAAGCAAAAGACATTTAGGTGCTTATTTTATTTTGATTCATGCCAAAACATTCATGGCAGCAATTTTAGCCCCCAGTTTGGTTTCCCAGCAAATATCCAGTAATCAATTTAAAACAGAAAAGAAAGAAGGTGGCGTGAAGGTGGGAATGGATCAGGACCTGGATTATTAATAAGTAATTAAATAAAGATTAAAGATGTATAAACCTAGAGTCTGGTTATGGAATTTTAGCTGTCAGAGGATGTGGGAGCTGGCTGTTTTGAGGGAATCCGATAAATGCAGACTCATGGGAAGCTGTCACAATGATGAAACAAGCCCAGTCTGGGCTGATTTATCTGTTTCTACCTGGCAGACTGTAACAGGATCTGGAGTCATTCTGCTGATCAGTGGGTATCTGTAGAAAGCTCATCACACAAAGAGTATCATTAGGATCAAAGGGGAATATATTTTGGAGCTAGATACCCAGAGACATCATCCTTAAAGAAAATCAGAGAGGGAAGATTGCATGTTGGGGTATAACTTGCAACGGATTGTCAAACCATCTGCAAAGAAGTAGCTAAAATAGCTGATGTGCTGCTGTTGCCTGTTCATGAAGAATTCCCACAGGATATTCCTTCCCTTCCCATTTCCCTGGAGACCTAACAGTGCTGTAGATCTAGTGCTGCACATTTTTGTCTGTGTAGGTATTTTGATAGAGGAAAGGCTGAAATAATCAGTACTCCCAAAACCTCCAGCTGAAATGCTGGAGGAGTCAGTCACTTTTCCAATTTGCTAAAGACAGGTGCTAATAGAACTCACTCGGAAAACTGGAGACAGGATCATTAAGCAGTTGACTGCAATGAAAGACAAGATGACAATACATGTGATATCTCTATTAGACATGTGTGAAACTAAGCCCTCTTCTGGCAATTGTAACTGGAACTTAGGGTCGATCCTGAATGCAAACACAAATCAACTTTGCTTTTATTGATCAAGTGCAGAGTGGGCAGTGCTGAAGGCACATCCACGCCAGCTATGTTGCGTCTCCCACATCTACCAAGAGAAAGAAAATATGGAAACTCTCAGCTGACTCCATAAATGTACATAAGCCCATGCAGTGGAGAAAACATCTGCCAGTGAGCAGGTTATTTCTATGCCACATCCACACCCAGCCCTCACAGTGAGGATTATCAATAATGTCTTGACATGGACTTGGCTTGCACCAGTCTCAAACACCTCAGTTTACACAGGTTAGAGGACCCACCATATTTGTATGAGATATCCAAAGTCACACTGTTCAAATCCTAGTAAAAGTTGCCAAAGCCATTAAATTTTGCTTTTATTTCTTTTTCACCATTCTATGAATTAAGGAGAACAAAAATAATTTGTTGTTCCTCTCTCTATCAGTTCTTAATTGCTCCTTACATGACAGTAGCAGCCATCAGCATCAAAGCCATAGCCAGCATAGCTCAAATATAGTAAGTGTCGTCTTTGATCATTAATATTAAAAAATTAAAAATCTGGAAGCTACTTGAATAAAACACCAAAAAAACTAAGCCCACTCAAAAGTCAATATTTTCAAACACAGATTTTGACGTATGAAAGGGAAAAGTCTGACAAAAAGATCAGTTTTGCTAAAAAAGAAAAATGTTTTTAAATGAACGCTTTAGTGTAGAAAATGAATGACCATGACACTATTAGGAAAAAAGCACCAGAAAAAAGCAATTACCCTTTCCAAAATACTTCAACATAAGCAAAATTTATAGGGTACAATGAAATAATATTATTCCTATTTTTCAAACCAGAAAGTTCAAAATGAAACACAGCTAAAGGGAGATTGTTATGTACACATAATACTAAAGAAGTCTATAACAAAGCAAATTTTAGGCAAAATCCCTAAATGTAACTCAGTTTTTCTTTCTGTACTATATTTATGGTCATGCTGCCCAGTCAAGAAATAAAATGTGCAAACAATAAATGTAAGGCATTTGATTGAGATATCACTAGCAACAGAGGTCAAGGGCAGAGTTTTCAGAAGCTGGTATGTAAACAGAACTTTTATTTTTTATGGGAAAAAACGTGCAAGCAATTTGGAAACTGCAATTTGTCTGCAGTGGCCACTGGATTTGTATTAATATTAGAACACAGTATTGTGTTTCATTCAGTGACAAGAGATTCTTTAAAGCTGGACCCCTAGAATTGTATATACCAATGGCACCTGACATATAGACATGCATCTGCTGCCCTCAGTGGGAAAAGATGGTTAGAAAACAAAGAGAAAATAAAAAATAAAAAAAATTGTGATGTCAAGGAACAACTCATTCAACTCGATGTCTGTCAGTGACGGTCAGCAAAGACAGTGAGACTACAGATGCTTCTGCAAGTACTTCAGACAAGTACTTGGACTGAAGATCAACTTCTTGTCCAGAGATTTGCTTCCCACTTAAGAGTGTGAAACGCCAGTGATTTATTGAGTGGGCAAATAAACAGTTTTACAAACAATACTTTCTCCTCTGAGCACATAATGACACATGTTCTTCCATATGCTTTTCTGTACCTGCAATACACCTTCCTTTATGAAAGTGGCTTCAGTGGATGGGACATTTAATGAAATCTCATTTGTCCCTTTGCTAGTGTCCAGAGAAAAAATTTAGGATCGTACTGCTCACTTGGGATCTGAGCCAAAACTTATTAAATACCGTTAGTGTTGAATCAAGAGGTTCTAAAAGGTAATAGGAATAGATGGAATCTCCTGACTAATGTTTTGTATTTCTTTTTAAATAATATTTCATATGTTTTGCCATTTTACATACCTCTGGCTTTGGACCAAATCCTAGCTCACGTACATCAGCCTCACACCTTCCAGTACATGCAGTGGAGCTACACAAGCTAACAGCAAGCCTCGAACTGGCCCACTGCAAATAAGTTACAGATTTACCTGCTTGTGTATCACACTACTAGTTCCTGTTATTGCTTTGTAAAGTGCTTTGGGAAATTAAAGGAATAGTAGCAGCTATATTAAATTAGATTCCAGTCTTACACAATCTGACCTGTATTTCACAGTAAAAGGATTTCTACTTTTGAAATGCTGAACAATAATTTTGAATTAAGTATACAAAGTAAGGTACTGCTGATGGCTCTGTGCTACCCTGTTCATAATCATATGGGAACATCTAGTGCTGGCATATTGTTTTTCTCTCCTCCTAATCTTCATTAATGTTAATTAATAAGTGTATGTTAGTTTATTCTCATCGTTACTCCATAATGTGTAGTTAAAAATTACAATAATGAATTCAACTTCTCCAGCCAAATGTAATAAAATGGTGATTAATTTTCCCCAGGGCTGGGATGGAGTATGATTCAGGGTAATCTAAAATAGTTGTAAGTAAAAAGTTTTGTGTCCATCGGTTACTGAAGCTGACACAGTAAATGTAAGGTGTGATTAGCAATGCGGTGAAGCAAGTAGGTCACAACACTTTGCGCAAATTGCAAGTACTGTGGCGACCATGATTTGATCGAAACTGCTTGGCTGAGTATGAACTGGTTGTGTCCTCATTTTCCCCTTGTTCAATTTTTGTGTCTCTATTACTCTTGAAATCTGCCCGCATATAATGCATACTTCTGTATGGAGTGAAAAAAGCAAACGTCCCACTCTGTTAAATAAAAACTATTTTTCCATGGGCCTAGGTAGGATATGCACAGTTATCAAAATAGAATAGAATATTAGCATAGTTCAGAGACATCCAATATCATGTCAATGCACTTACAATTAAAAATTTCAGGCCCTATCCCAGATGTAAGTGACTGTCATAGATGTCACCCACCCTCTCATGGCAGTATCCCAGAAAAGGTTCACAGGCAATGACATACGGATGGATGCATGAAATGACGCAGTCAGGAATCCATGTAAGGCTATGACAGCCAATGGTTCTGAGGAACTGTGATAGATGGTCCAAAACCACATTGCTGAGCCCTCTTCTAGTGTCAGATTTTCCAGAACAAACCTAGAGCTTATTTGGCAGAGATCATGAAATAGGCTGAACACTCAAGAATGTACAATGCTTTCATAAAAAGGCATATTTTCTGTTACCTTAGATCTCTAGTACTGCCAAAATGATATTTTCTGCAGGAACAGAAGGAGGTACAAAATTGGGAACTCTTGATCTCACTCTGAAAATGATCCATACAAATTCATGCCTGAAAATTGTTACTTTACGTAATCGAATTTATACAAACATGCTGCTCTGACTGCTGCAATCAAAGGAGTTATACAGATGGAGAGCAGATATAAAAATCAGACCCTGAATAGCTACCCACTCACACTGCATTGTGCACCTCCATCGCCCTTCAGGTTTCATAAACTAAGAAATTTTAGATAAGTGTAACAGAAGAGGTTAAGAGAAACCCACCTTTTATTGCAATATTAGTTTTATAGCTGCAGATAGACCTTTACAATGAATACATAGTGTTTAACGTCTCCATTTCAAACACTGAAAACGGAACTCCTCTGTATGATTTTTAAAAAACCCACCAAAACCAGCATACAGCCCCTCAAACCCAAGAAATGACTGGTAAAACCAAAGTACTTGAAGACATGGTATCAGGAGTGCCTTAATATTATAGGAGTTCCGATTGTGACCCTCAGTCTTTCCATCCCTCATTTCACCAAGTATAAAATGAGAAAACCTCTTCAACAACTTTACTGTAACACAAAATATTTTATAGGTGCTCAGGTGACATGGGGTTGTGTCACGAAAAAGTGCAAGGTATGAATTATCTACTGTGTGTGTATATGTCTGTGTGTATACATGAAAGTATCACAAAGCTGTTAAACACCGCCCTATGGATTTTTGTTTCTTTGAAAATAAAAATTTCCTTCTCCTCTCTCTCTCTCTCTCCACACCTGCATACACAAAATGAAAAAAGTTACAGCTCTCTTCTGTTCCCCAGCAGTGTTGCACATCCAAATAATAAAGAGGTGAATTTGGTGAGGGGGTAAGTATTCCTCTCACCTGACAGCTCCTAAAACAAACCTTCTCTTTATTTTGCAGCAGTCCCTGAATAAACTGAACAAAAGCAGTGCAGATTTCATCCACTCTGTCTCATTACAACCTGGAGGGAAATCAGGGAAGCAGATAAAAAGCTCCATTCAAAGATGGTATTCCAGTTATCCTTTTTTTTTTTCGTTAATCCTAATGACTGAATATTTATAAAACTGCCTTGCTTACAAGTCGCTCAGAGGCGATATGCAAAAAGTGTTTATGTGCTACAGCGCAGAAACACTGAACTTGCTGAGGGAATCACATTGCTCTAACCAGTGGGATACCTGAGGCCTGTTTACTTACGGATTTTACTTCTGTGTCGCCATAGTCTTACTTGTATCACCTATGACATTTCACCCAGGAAAGAACAAGTGACACATGCAAACTACCCGCCCAGAGCCCATGCATTCTCTGGTCAATCAACGAGTGGCAGAGTCTTTCTTGCCTCTGATGGGGCATGGAAAGGGGTCTCCCTTCTTACCTGGGGAAGAAGGCTACTATTTTAGCGTTATCTGCTTTCTAGAACAAGCAAACAAATGACAATTGAAAAATAGGCTATTGCTTTTTCTAACTGGTAGGATACATACATAGAACACTTTGCTTTGTTTAAAAGCAAACAAACCAACCCTCCTCTGCTCTCATTTTTGCAGTGGTGGGTATTTGCAATGAACTGGAAAGCTGTTGGAGTGGGAAAGGTGTTACTTGAATTCTAGAGCACTGTATTTGCTAACTAAGTAAAAAAGTAGGAATTTCACATGTTCTTTTGGAACACGGGCAAGTGAATTGATATAAATAGGGGGAAAGAGGACCATAGCATTTTGCAATCGTAAGGCAAACTCAACAGTGACAGCTGAAGGGACAAGTTTATGAAAAAATCATAATTTTCTACAACAGAATTTATGACTTATTTATACTGAAAAACTGCAGAGCATAGAGGTTTGGGTTTGTTTTTTTTTCCTAAAAAATTAGAAATTTTTTTCCACTGTTTTGGAATAAATTGCCTTCTGTTGGTTTTAAAAAGTGAAAAGAATATATTTTTTCCCTTCACTCACAGAAAGAATCCCTTCTTATCCATTGACATGAGACACAAAGGAATGGAAGGCTTATAAGGATAAGAAGTGTTTATCTAAAGCACTTGTTTAAAAAAGCAAACCGGTGGCCTCTAAATGATGTTAACACACGCATAATGCTCTATGAGAAAGCATAAGGACACAGAACAAATTGCTTTCCTGCCTTAGGTCTGCCCAGGCTTCCAGAAATCAAAATGCTCTGAAGTCTTCTATCTGAGCAGCCTCATGACTGCCTGTGCATGTTCTAGCCAAAGCTGCCACCCCACTACATCAAAACAAGAAGGGAGATGAAACCATGAGTGCACTACGTGGTGCCAGCAGCAACTTTGAAAGAGTCCTTGGGATCATGCAACAGGCACATGCGAAGAACAGCAGCTTGTTCGGTACTCTGACTCACAAACCACCCTCAAAATAGACACAGGGTTGGTCCCTGAGCATCAGGAAGATACAACAACTTTTCCAAAACTCTCTTCCACTGAAATATCTTCTTGGGAGAGAACAGAGACTGAAGTAATTCAGGGTAATGGATTGTTTGCGTTTAAGCTTTTACTATCTAAACCTGAAGAGACTACAAGGGAAAGCAAAACTTAGCCTCAGTGCTCTCATCAAGGATTCCCTCTAGAATGTCAAAGGAAAAGAATTTATTTTCTTGTCTTTGCTGTCATAGGATGAATACCAATGCTTACATTGCATGGATGAACAATGTGGTTAAAGATAGTTAGGGATATTATATCAAGACTGTTTGGAGGAGTCAAAGAGAAAAAGCTTCATTGATAGAGGAGAAATGAAGATTTACATGCTTTTAAGTAAGAGCACATCAAAGGTCACTATATTTGATCATCAATTTATGTAGCTACCTATTTCAGCACACTTTCCCCATCAAACACAGGTACACACACAAAGCAGGATCTGTCATTGTTCCCCTGGGTAAGGTCAGTCACTAACCCCGAATGATTTGCCACAAAATTATGTTATTTTTTTACCTCCAAGTAAAACAGTTTGCAACAATGTAATATTTACCCTCATATTTGAATATAAAAAAAAAAGTGGGTTTTTTTTTACAGAATAATATCTCACCCCAGTTGATTTTAATGCAATGAAAGCCAATGGCCAGTGTCAAAGAAAATTGAAATGTGATGAGGAAATAAAAATCCAGAAATAATATTCGTAGTATATCCTCCAGCAAGGGGAATCTGCCTCATCATTCAAATGGCACATAGAAAATAAAGATTTGATCTATGTAAGAATGACTGTAAAGAGTGCTCAAGAGAAGATCAGAAGAAATTTCAACACTAAATATTTGCAATCACTCACTACATATCTGAGGCATCCAGTAACACTCTGTACAAGTTTATCTGGTGATCTTGCTTGAGTTTGATTTCTTGAGCATAAAAAATACCTGGAAGATGAAGTCCAGGAGCACTTCTGGATGCCCTCTACCTTCAGACAGTCCACAGGATCAGACTACACCTAATCTGAACTGCAATTCCCTGAGATGCCCATCGTGTGGACATCAGGTCTTCAGCACCAATTGATTTATATTATGAAGCCTCTCATATCCATAGCCTGGAGAAACACAAAACCAACTGTGAACATCTGACCTGCAAAGATCACTGGATTTACGGAAACAATACTTCCCAGTTAGAGACAAGTTAAAAGTTGCTCTTGACACAGTAACTGGGAAGAGATTTTGCAAGAGGAAGCTGCAATCTTTCTGCTCCAATTTTGCTGACACTGGATGTTCTGGAGCTAAAAATGTAATTTGACTGTATAAGCTCACTATAATGTGTTAATTATATTTGGGAGGCAATGATTCAGTAACCTACTCAAATAGATTTACCTCCTGCCTACAAGGCTCAATTCTTAATAACATAAATAGAAAAAAGCTGAGCCGCACTTCACTTGAATATTTTGACTTGCACTTTGGTGTGTGGGAAGATTTTAACCAACCAGCTGTTAATGTAGTAAATAATGAAAACAAAAATGAAATGTTAATTATGGCTTAGCAATTAAATAAATACATTATAAAAAAGAAAACAGAAAATCAGGCAAAAGCTTTCAAGAGCAAAGAATTATCTTAAAAACACATAAAACATACTAGCAGCTAAAAGTCTACATCAGAATACAGGTCCAAACTCTCAAAGCTTACCCTGGTCCTAAAGGAAGGACTTTTTAAATATGAATTCAGTGCTGCTCAATGGAAACGCCCTGTGGAAGATATTGCCTGTTTATTAGTTTTAGATCAGATTAATTTCTACGCTTTTGTTAGAAGTATTAATTTAATTAGTACATGTTACTGGTTACAAATGAGAAATTAATGTACTATAAAATGTAATACAATAGGATATCTAGTTAAAGACTTTAAAAACCAATAGAATTTGTGATGCTGAGGACAAACAGAAAGCCACCATGAACTGGAATGATCTAAAGTAATAAAAAAGCTATTTTGTTAACCTTGTGAATCACTTCACATCTTGTGGAAACTATAAAAAATAATAAACACTTTTTTTTTCCCAAAAAAGCTTTCAGCCAAGTGTCAGTTCAATGTGTGATAGGTAACCTAGCAAAAAAAAGAAAGAAGAAAATGCAGAACTTCAACAGAATATTAGTTAAAATGGATCTCATCGCTTCGTCAGCAGAAGATAAGAAAAGGACCAGCTTCAGTAGGACCTCTTGCTATTACTTCAGATAGCTTTTCCCTATTTGCATATCATTGAGCTTTGCTTGTAGTGTAAGAAAAAGAAACAGCTCTTAAACAAAAGTTTTGTGATGGGGAAGGAAAAGAAGTTGGTCACACTGCTAAAATATCTACACTTTTCATGTACAGTGAAGCCGAGTGCACATAAGGTTAAGGCTGTCAAGGGAGAGCTCATTCTGACTTACTGATGTGCCCTGAGTTACAGCCAACAATTTTTATCTGATTTGCCAACAGAAAATGAGCAGACAGGCAGCATTTGCATGGGTATACATCTTCCTTCAGTGGCTTTGTCTATATAGAAGTGAGAAGCACTGCTTGCTGCTCAGGTACCCAAGCCACGTTGCAACATTCACCTCCTATTCCCCATCAGCATTTTGAGCAGATTGCCAGCTGACAGTCAGCTTTGCCCCTGCTACGAATATGACTGACAAACATGGAAAGAAGGATCACGTACATCAGTATTTCAGAGGACTACCTTCTCAGAGCAGATACCACACAGACAGGCAACCACAGAGTATTGTTACCTTTCAGCCAATGCACAGATAAGTGAAAGGTTCACCTAAGCTATACAATAATTCTGTAAAAAAGGCAATAAGGCAGCATTTCTGGTTTATGTTTGTAAAGACTGTAGTCCAGAGGGATAGTGGTTTGTGGCCCTCTAGAATCAACGAAAAAACATCAGTACTTTCACTTTACAGCTCAGAAAGACCACTGAACACTTGGGCAAGATTAAAACACTTTTCTTTGGTTTTTTTTTTTTTGTTTTTTTTTTTAAATCAGTTTTTTAAAATACAGAAAATTATTTTACTATTACCTGTGTTTCATTTAGCCTTGTTTTTCAGTCATAATGATCATCAAGATATGAACACAGTCCATTTTTAAACCCTCAAATCTTGCCATTTTCTGAAAGGAGAAACCCAAACAAACATGTGCAAATTAATTTTATTTTTCAAGCCTTTAAAGGTTTCTTAGTGAAGGTGAACCTCAGAGTCCAAATCACTTGTTACAGGGATGCCCTCTCTAAATTGGTTTCCTCTCTGCTCTATCAAAACATAACATTGTAGTATTTCACCTAATGTAACTAGGTGTAGGTGTCAGGGTGAGAGAAAGCAAAGCTTATTATTGTTGTGCATGTATTACTTTTCACTGACTAATAATTGAAGGAATTATTTGAACATTTGATCAAGCTGTGGTTCTGACAGAGCTGATGGTGGAGGGTGGTAGGTTTGGCATTTTCCCAGAAGAGTTGCTGGGAGGGTTCTGGGGGCTGCATGATGTCTCTCATCACCATGTAGTCCCTCGTAGTGCAAGAAGCCTCCCTCTAATTTTGCAAATTAGCAAACTGTGCAAAATACAGTTGTGATTTCCAGTGATAGGCACAGATCAAAAGGGAAGCTGCTGTGAAAACTCTGATTCAGAAAAAGAGAAACATGCAGGACAACATGGTTATTCACTACATAATGAGTTTGGATTAATCTGAAACACTTCAGGCACTGGTTCAATGCTTTGAATGAAGAAGTTTTGATGACAGCTTTGAATAACAGCATTTTCAGTATGCTGAAGAGCATAGCACAAACTGAGAAAAAGGAGTTAATGTTCAGCTGTGAATAGTGACCTCTTTTGCAGGCCACACATGTAAACCAAAAGATTTGCATGAGTCCTTGTAGCACAGGCAGCATCTTTGGCAGGATGTTTCACACACAGTTCTGTCTTCTGTGCCCTCCACTCCTTCCTCAGTATGCACAAGCAATACATTTTGAAGCTTCTAATCTTTGCTTTTATCCCTATCTGTTCCTAAATATTTCATATTTATTTTTGTCTTTCAATGTAAATATACTGCAGGAAACAAGGACAACAGCCAATAACCAGCTACAGGCACAGACCATGGGGGTGCAGTGTAATGAATAGGTCCAGGAGCCACTGTGGAAGTCTTAAGAGAGAAGGTTATCTGATGTTTGGGGCAGCAAAACAAAAGTTATTGTGTCTTGCTTCAGCACATATTTTTGTGACTGCCTCACATTACAGGGTACATACACCAAGAAGAGGAGGTACAACAGTGTCAGACAAATGAGCAAAGCTGAAACAAAGAACAACCCTTATATCATGGGTTAGCAGCAACCCAAGATGCAGAGGTTCATCAGCCATGGCTCCAAGAAAGGGGAGATGCTTTCTGTATGGCCACAAAATTGTGAAGAACTGAAGACTGCAGATCTTCATGCTGATGCTGCATTTTAAATGCACAGGCAGCTCTAGGAAATGCAAGATAGATAGAAGTGGAAGAATTTCTTTTGCTACATTTGAATTACTTTTGTTCAAAAATATAAATCTGAGAAAAGTCAGAGGCTGTTCCTGTGCTGCTGGCCTGAAGGAAGGTAGTGAAGAGTTCATTGAAACATCTACCGGGAAGCAGGTGGGATGTAAGCCACCATCACTGGGTAGGCAGCAATAGGAAACCATGCTCTGTGCCAGGCCAACAGAGCTCTGAGTGAGGGTTTTGGCTGTGCCACAAGCTTGATGCAGCAGTTTCATAGTTCCAGCTGCAGTAAGAGATTCAAGGGAAGGTGCTTTGACAAGCGAGTACCTTTAATTAATCCAGTTATTAGAGAAATATCTACAATAAATGTCTCCCTGTCTTCTTGGCCATACTCCTAACACACCACATCACAGCACACAGCTCCTGGGGAACACATTACAGTATTTGGAGCCGTGTTTTCAAGCATTGTTGGCAAAATTCCTGGGGGTGTTTGGGCGCCAGTCAGCCAGCGAAGGCTCACGGTCTTCTCTCCTTATTGGCAGGAGCATTCCCTGGTTGTACAAACTTAAGCATTGGTTGGGCAAAACTTTGTGCATTCCTTTCTTCCCTCTCCAAGTGAAGCTTCAGCAGCAATTGCCCTTTCACAGATAAAGGGGTTATAGACTTGAGACTAGACTAGATCACACTGTCTTGAAACCAACCATCAGTCTAATAGGTAGCAGAATTTCCTCCTGCAGTAAGCCCAGTAGTTTCTAATCAGCTAAAGCATATCTACCTGTCTTCTTCAGAAACCTTTAAGTGATAAGTATGCTACCTCCTCCTTTGTGTTTATTCAAGGCAAATCCCTCTTCACTTGAAATTACTTCTAACTTGACTTTTGTTTCAGCTTACAGCTCCTGAAGTTTGAAATACTGGGTTTACCACCTAATGTGCATTAGGCAATTTAAAATGCAATTACTGTTCTTGGTCAGACCCCTATTGAGGGTTCAAAATGTCAGTAAAGAATGTTGATCGTACTGATTTGTCGTTGATCTTCTGGGATTTCCATTGTTGCAAACTAAGCTCTGAAGAAGTTTCTGCAATATGTATAAATGAGTCTTTAATCCACCTTCATTTCTCACTTTCTTGTGTTGGCAGAGTGCTTGGTGCCCTATAGGAAATGCAAGGAAACAACTATCTAACTCTCCTTACAAGATCTTGTAATCAGAGAGAGAACGTAGCTCAGATGCAAAACATACTGATATAGACATAAACTGTTCTGAAAGGATCCGCAATTTCTATCTTTCAGTTTTTTCTGCAGGATTGTTCCTCTTATGATGGTGCTCCTTTTACCCAAACACCTAGCCTTTCACCCCTTTGGACTTACTGCATTTAAAACTTTTTTTCCTTAAGACTGTTTTCTGTGCCAACAGTTTTTTGTTATTTTCTCTGCAGAGATCACTGTCTGAAAACGAAGCTCCCTATGTCTGTCACAAGGAAGTCCTCAAAAAAATCAAGTAACTGCATAGTACCCGAGACTCTCTATGGCAGATTTTCCTGTGGTATTCCTCCTTCCAAATGCCACAATCAGACTGAAGCTTTCATATCCCTTTCCATACTAAAAGGCAGCATCTGCTTCAAGGCTGGATACAGTACACCTTCACTGCCAAGGTTTTCCCAAAGTCTGCTAAATAGCAATGTATTTTTACTGTAGCTAGCCCAATGTAGTGTCTTGCAAAAGGCACTAGAAGATTGGGAATAAGGAGGAGGGCCTAGGTTAACAAGCATCAAGGCCAAAAAGTTATTCCCAGTGAATAGCAACATGTCTGTCTCAAGATCTCTGGCAACAGGAATAGAGGGCTATTGAGCTGCAGACCATAAAAGAAGATTTGAAGATTGCCTTAAATGCAGCATCTCAAACTGTCCAGTGCTGTGGGGACTTGACAAACTTCTCATGGAGCCTGATAATCTCTAGGCAAATCCCTGAGGAAACTTGCTCATTTTACCACTTCTGTGGAACTTCAGTGAAACTGCAATTTGCTTGCCTTAGCCTGATGCTTGGACAGGCACACTGTCTCCAACTTGTTCATTACCCACCTGTTTTATTACCTAGATGAAAAATTCAGGTGATGAACCCTGTTAAAATCAGCTCTTTTCTTCCCAAAACAAATGTTCAATACTGATTTCCATGTAGGCCCAGCTGTCCCCTTTCTGAAAATGACACCAAGTAGAAGCATAACACAGAATCCACAGGAGTCATAATTATTGCCATTTCCTTTTTCTGCAGGTTCAATGCGATCACAGTGAGCAAACATTACATGTTGGCCAACAGCAAGTGAAGTGACCATGGGCCTGAAGTGCAATCACAACCAGCAATTCCCAGGGAAGGCAAATGATTAATTTGTAACTAGTCATTCTTTTCAATTACAGGGTACTTTTCCCAGGAAGCTGTTTTCTCACTGATCTTTCAGCTGCAATGTGCCATCCATTGCCCTGAGACATTCAGATACTCTAATAAGGTGAACTTTGTGAAAATAGCAATTACTGCATGTTAGGGCTGAAGGAAGACTCAGATGCAAGAGACACAGGCCTGCAGACCAGTAAATACTTACTTAATATGCTATGTCATCTTCCACCAAGCTCTGTCATGTGACATTTAAAGATCGTAAGTGATTTATATAAAAGATACTATAAAAGATAACTTCTAATTTGTGTTATCATTATACTGTTGCTGAGTTATCAGTTTCTATTGTGTATGTTGTTGCCTGAGCCATCTTGTTAGATAAGACCTTTTTTAGAGTTTTCTGAAACTCAAGAAATAAAAAAGGTGTTCTACTTCTGAAGAGAGTTCTGTGACTATTGCACCTGTATACATACATTTGGTTCTTGAATAATCCATCTGTCTTCCCAGTACTAAGACCTGAAAGGGAAATATTGCAATAGAGAGCAGGATATGGGCAAAGTGTAAAGCCATTACACAAAGGGAAACTGATCCTGGGGTAAACACACTGTCATTTTGTGACATGTCTGAGGTATACACAGGCTGGATTGATAACCAGAGACAGGTCAGGGGCCTGAGCTCTCCCAGGCCAGGGCTCAAATGAAGCTATACGGCACATCAGGTCAGGATTTTTTATGGATGTATTTTAGCCTGTGGCATTAATCACAATGATCACATCATAACTGTGTCCTGAGGGAAAGCAGATACTCAGCTCTGAGCTGTGTTACTTTAAAAGGAGTAATCATCAGGCCCTATTCTCTGCATGGCTTGTAGGAAACAGACTTGAAAATCAGGATGAATTGTGAAAAAGTTCTAGCCATTTTCCAAAGCCCTGTAGATCCAAAGTGTAGAGTAGGAGGTGGGAAGCAGAGCAGGAAGGTCTAAGCGATGATGATCTGAACCACTTGTGCAAACTGCAGGAAAAGAACCCTGGATTTTGAGATGGAGACCATAACCATGCTAGAAAGTACAACTGAGATAGTATAGAGAGAAATGTGCAAACCAGATTGCTCCTCCTTGAAGTTACAATGAAAAGGCCTAGGTAAGATCCTAAAATGCTTCTTTGATGCTGTTGTGCAGCACACTGAATTGGATTATAAAATGGCCATTTAACTCCCAGAGATTTGACAAAACTATCACTCCACATTGACTCATGAGTAGCTCACTTAGTTTGTTGAACTTGGACTGTGTTCACAAATCTAGGAGGCAAAAAGTTTCAACAGCACTTGCATAAATTATGACTGACTCATGACAATATTTTTACTCACTCTACTGTGTGGTAAATTCATTATTTTTCTCTGCTCTCCCACAAAAGGGTGTATAGATAGCAATATCTACCACAGTAGCTTTACAGAAAACTGAAAACCTTTCCTAGTCATTCTATTGTTTGCTTTTTTGCTTTTTTTGCCAAGTACCTAATTCTATAAACAAAACAAACACTCACTTCACAGCATTTGTTACAGCTGTGAGCTCGTTATCAGGGTGCTAGGATACTTTAGGCAACTTTAGTTTTTAAGAGATGCCCAAGACAATATTTATCATGTCATCAGGAAATGAATGCTAAATCCTCTTAAGCTGTTGAGAAAATAGACACTTCTTTTAAAGTATGATCTCCTTCATCCTCTTGCTCTTATGTAAGTATCACAAACTGACTTTTGGCAGGGCTGGTGCATATGGACGTACAGAAGGAGGTTATGTTTCTGGATTTCTCCTGTGCAGCACAGATGCTGTCTCTTCATCATAGAGATCCCTTTCATAATGGCTAGAAAACACATTGTCATTACATTTTTCTTCTCAGATTTCTTTGACAGATTTGCCACTATTCCAGATCTGGTCATTTTTGGATTGAGAACAGGTTTCTTCCAGAGTGTTGTTTAATCCACAAAACCGTAGACAATTTTAATGAGTGTCAGTTAGAAATCTCGTAGGTTTTGAAACCTGTTAAAGATTATGGAGTCATAGAAGGCTGGGTTGGAATAGGATCTTCAATAACTTACCTATTTTATTGCTTCCAAGGGGCTTGTCAGCTTCCTACCGAAACACAGTTCAGTAATTGCATAGTGAATATAAATGAGAAGGTACCTTTTTATTAGCACTAAATGATCAGGTTGATTGACATTAGGAATCTATATATAATTTCATTGACAAAAGCATATGCTGGAAGGTGTCTCTATTTTCCAATAACGCATTTCTGTATGTAATAAAACAACTCACTACACAGTATTAAGCTATCATGCTACTGATCACTTGGAATATGCCTCTATTCTAATTCCTTCTACCAGCCACATCAAAAATGTATTAACCTTTTTTCATTTTTTCTTAAAAACCACTTAAACTTCCTAATACCAAAAATTACCTTCAATTATTATGTCTATGGTTCTAAGGTTCTCCGAATTATACATTCCACAGGAGCTTTCATGGTCTTTTAGGCAGAGCTAGTTCTGTGACATGTTTATGTGAGAAGCCTAAACCTCAGAGAAATAGTTGAAATTAATAATGAAAAAGCTCAGAAATAGATGTCCAGTAGCTCAAAAAAAAAGACAGAATTAAAGGAATTGATGTGAAATAGGCAGAGTGAGATGGAACCGGTAGAAATGTTGTAGTAGTTGCTTATAACAGCCGGTAGGATGATTGCTTCCCTGTTCGACTTGTAAAAATCAAGAGAAAAAAGAAGAGTAAAAGAGAAAAGGAGAGGTGAAAATAGAAGAAAGAAAATAGGTAAGAGAGAAGGAAGCAAGCATTGATAATCAAGGAGGATTAAAAATAATGCCTAAGATTATTAGTTGGTACTCTTCTAGGGAAAGAAATGGACACGGACTGACTTAAAGTTTATGGAAGCTTTATGCTTTGGTATTTAATCACTGGCGTACTAGTACAATGGTAGTCACAACAGTGATAGTTAGATACAAGATGGATTTATTGGAAGTCCTTCTAATCTCTATCCACTTTTTTTCATTTCCAAGTAAACCGTGAGTTGTTAACAGAGGCATTTCTGGAGAAAAGATAAATTTTTGCCTTTTTCCCCTCCCAATGATCACTGTAAAAATTACCACATGTTTATGCAAAAGAAGCCTCAATCTGCATCACTCGCAGAAGTAAAACCCAGCTGTGTAAAAAGACCAGAAAGGACAAATAACTGATGACTGGACTCAAGTCACCAATCTGAGTTTTCTATCACATTGTTACTTCTCCTGCCCTGGTAAAGCCCGAGCTGATCCACTATTTCTATCCCTTACATTGCAAATGCTTCATTCTCACTCATGTGCTAATGAATATGTTGTAAGTTGTGACTAAATGTAATTATGTAAATTATAGCCATTTGTTTGCTATACAGATTAATGTTCTGCTTCATTGGGGTCCCAATATGGAGCAGCAGAAGTTTCAGCTTTGCAGCTGTTCCTCTGTGTGGTACTGCCTCTCATCTAAAAATTAAAATGGAGATGAAATTTGTCTTTTACTTACTGTGAACAAACAAAACCATCCCTGCGTTCGTACGTTATCTGTTACTTTCCACAGGTAGCAGAATCAATCACCTTTCCCAGTGGTGGTAAACTCCTGGGGAACAATTTTATACACCTCCAGCTCTATAATACAACGTTAAGGTGTTAATTAGAATCCCAATAATGGTTTTGCTTTTTGCAGTGATGCTTTTTAAAGCTAAGCTTCCTTTGCCAAACTGGGACCTGTCAAGAGGCATGAAAAGTGAAGTTCTGCTACACTGAGAAAATTTGGCTAATAAAATTTATGGAAAATGGGTTTCCCATCCTGTGAAATTTTTTTGGTAACAGGTTTTCCCATTTTGTACCAGGATTAATCTGAGAGCTTTTAAGGGTAGGAGGAGCATCTAACAAAGAAAACATCTTCCAAAAAGCGAGTATTTGGATGCTCCATAGACTTGCATGTACACATGTTTCCTTGTAAGACAATTCACACTTACCTGGAAAGGTTTTTCAGAACGGACTTACAATACTGCTGTCAGGCTGACTGGTTCCATAGGAAGTCCCAGATATGACTAGTAGTGGCCTGTTACTCTTGTTTAAACCAGTAACATCTGCAGACAAAACACAGCTTCATATTGTTCCAGTGCTCATAATACAGTTATCCCAAAGTGTTTATATTCAATTTTCTAATTATGTCTTTTAAATTATGCACGTCTACCTAATACTGAAGGTGCAATGTAAATAGCTCTAGGGAAGAAGGCAAAAAAACCTGCTAGGCTTGAAAAGGCTTATAAAGGTAGCAGCTAGTTTGTTAAGTGAGCCCAAAAGATATGCAATTCTATTGCAACAGTTCCTTTTACTAACAACGTCAATCCTTAAACTTCCTGTATAATCAGTACGGCATGACAACGGAAGCAGGAACAGACTGCCTACACACTAATACTGTATTAGTAAAAATCCAATATTCAGCAAATGGAAAATTGTCTCTTGGGGCTCTTGCATCCAGTAAAAACAACAACAAAAAAAAACCCTCTGCTGTTCCGCACTTCAGGTTCATGATGTCACCCAAACCCCTTTCCACAGAATTTTAGCCCTTCATTACTTAAACAGTTTTCTATTAATTACACATGTAAGAAAACTACTGTCTTTTTTCTGTTACCCTCTAAACTGTATATCACCATTTTCCAACCATGGTTACAGAAGGACTACTTAATAGAGGTTATTGGGATTTCAGATCTCTGGCAGTGCCTGGGGAGCATTTGATGATGCAGAACTGAACACAAGATGAGCTTGGACCCCTCTTGAATCCTCTTGGGCGATGAACCTGTGCTTCTACCTACTCAAGAGTAGCTTTGGAGCAACTCTTACTGTATTTGTGTTATGAAATTGTGTAGGAGCTCCAAGACAGCAACCCATGTGTATCACTGAGAACTGGAAACTGATTTGTTATACTCACTTTCCCAGGTCATCTGTCTCATTCTAAAACCAAAAATTTCTGTCTACACAATGGAAAACAGAAAAGTAATTTTGTAGATGGTGATCAGTGTGCCTTGCTGGCTTCTTGTGTAGCTCTAGGTGATGTAGTAATACTTTCACATCTTAGAAATAGCCCTGCTTGTAAAATACTCAGAACTTCTTAGGTGAAAGAAGGAACTTAACCTGGAAAACAGTAGTTTTGATAGTGTGTTGAGTTCACAGCTATTATCCTTTCAAGTCTTACCCCTTTGAAGGAATATGTCCAGGGTATTTGGAACCTTTAAAAATGCCACCCACAGGAGGAAGAAATGAGTTAAACATTTTTAACATATTCCTGATTGATTCATGAGGATTAACGTGCATTATTTCATTACACACATACACAGTGAAAATTACAAGAGGGTAATTCATACAGCATGCTCCTCTTTTATAATTTAACAGAAAACATTCTTTATCCCCATTTTAATCTTACCCTGCTTCCATGCACAGAATTATAATCAGTGTACAGAAAATCTGCCTCCAGCCTACTCAGATCCATTTCTCAGACTTACACGTCACAGAGAAGCATAATTGTATAGCCACAGCAACAGTAGACCTGACCCACTAGAAAGCTCCATGAGTGCAACTAACTTAAGTATTCATACAGCTGCTAATTTATGGCAAGTACTTGTCTCCCATCAGGGTCTTCCCTTTGACTGCATGCATATTCCAAGCATAATATGTTTTCTTACAATGCAGAACTGTAAGAAATTAGTATTTTAGAAAGTGGAAACAGGAAGAGGGAACAATGCCATGGCTTTCCATACTTTTCCTAAAGGCAGTATTTTTCTAAGTTATTAGTAATCATATGTGTAACTAGCTATGGTTGAATAGCTTTGTTAAACAGCAATATATTGCTGTTTATTGATTTGTCATCAAATTTCAATTTTGTGGAATTAATTATGCTATTCAAAAATATTTAGTTGTTAATATTATTCTTTGTGAACATTGTTAAATGTCAAAGAATTTTAAGCTGTTACATAATAATGTAATTTTTAATACGTTTGTCACTTCTCATTTTGTTGCAAAGAAAATGTGCATTTTCTTTTTTCCATCAGTGAAACAAAACAGTGACAAGTGACAGAATAAAACCTAAAGCACTAACTAAAGAGTTCTTGTGGCAATAAAAGCATTTTTTTGTCAGAATTTCAAACAGTTGATTTCTAAGAGTTGGCCTGAAGTCACTGGTACCAGTCCTTTCCAGGTTACGAATTAGGGAAGGTGCAATAGATATTGTAGAGAAGAGGTAATCTGCAGTTTGATCAAATAATGTTCAGACTACAAATTCAAATATACAAATTAATATTATCTTTTTAAAAAAAAGAAAAAGGAAAGAAAAAAACACAAGTAGCACCATTTGACAGCATGAGAAATTGCTAAAGAGGTCACCCACTACAAGCATTGCACAAGCCAAGCTGTAAGACTGCAAGCCAGGTCTCCACATGCCATCTTATCAATACATCTCAGCCCTTCTCTGGAAAGAAAATCATATTGATGTTCATTCAGTCCTTGGCTGTTTAGCTGAAACTACTGGTTTTCCCCCCACCCCCCACCATAAAGTAAATTCTTGTCAGTACTTTGGATCTACAAGGTCTAAGACTTGTTCTCAAAATCAAAAGTCAATGATGCATCTAGAGGAAACATCTAAGAAGTTCTGGTGACCTGAGATACAATATGCTGTTTTGGCTTCGTGTCAGGCTTGGGATCCTGTTTCTCAGAAGCTCAGGAATCAGTCTGGAGAATAAGGCCTTCCTCACAGGGAAGGAAAAGCAGCTTTTTAAATTCTGCTAGGCTGACTTTAAGCTGTAAGTATGAGGATATCTGTGGCAATGATACCAGCTCATTTTAGTTGCTGAGGTAAATCAGTGTCGGCTTGAAGAGGCTGCAAAGAAACGCTAAGCTGATAAATGACTTTAGGTCACCAATAAAGTGATGAGTCTGAGTGGTCACTCACTGCTATAAGGCCCATAATCTTCCCATGGAGTCTATTAGCTCTTCAGTTGTCCAAGCAAAACTGCTGCTTTCCTCTGAAAAGGCTCCCAGATCCCCTAAGTCCCTTAAGGCTTGGCTTTGTCTCTTTAGCAAACTCACCATGCCAGCTGTAGAGAACTGTTTTAAATGACTCTGGCAAAAGGCAGCTGGAAATGGTTATTTTACTGTAGAGAGGTTCACATTATGCATTGGTGATGAGACACTGAATGAAGCTGACCTCTGTTAGGCACTTTGGTTCTATTACTGGGAGTATAACAGAGGAAAGCACTCCAAATGGAAAACAAATGAAAAAACCCCTCAGAACAGTTAACAGCTCTGCCAAAGTTGGGGGAGGGAAGACAAAACCTTCAACAATGAGAACAGTGACTAGAGAAGATTAAAGATCTCTAACAAGGTCTGAAGAGCAGGCTTCATGGCAGTGAAAAGCAACAAGTACATTAAAGGATTTGACTTCTTGTAGTGTTTAGGACCCTAATGTAACATTGCACTGGCATACTTTGAGGACTACTGACTCTGTGAAGATAAAGGAAACAAGGTGGTTTTGTTTGATTTTTTTTTTTTTTTAAACTCATGTGGTTGATTTAGCATAGGTTAAAAAACAGTGAAGGATTTTTGAAGTTCAAAAACCCATCTTACAAGTTTGGGAGCCTACACAATTCCCTAGTAAGAAACTTGTCTGCACTTTTAGACTGAGACAGAACAATATTTTCAGCCATGACCACAAAACTCAGAATTAAATCTTTATGAAGAGACTGCAGTTTGCCCAGAAGTCACCTACAAAGCTCAGTCAGGATCTGCAGAAATGGGAACAGCCTATGTTGTGAACAATAATGAGAACAGAATAATGTTGCGAACAACATTATGTGAGATATAATGAAAATGATGCATGGGGGAAAACAATGTTTGAAAGTACTTGTGACATCAGATGAGAGAGTTCCGCCATGGCTACCTCACACAATGTGTTTCAGAAGGAAGGCACATGCAGGTGATGAGCTGAAAGTCAGAGAAAATCCTAGCTAGGAAGAAAATAAATTAAAACTCTTCTTAATAGGGTGCTTACTGATATTTGAAACTACAGGTATTATCTTCAGGTTGGTTGCCACTAATATTATGCTTAGCTTGGAGAGAAAGTATTACAGCTTAAAAAAATAAAGATGACACAAAGCAGTTTACTCAGTCGCTGTGTCATACAATGGCTCAGACACACAACATGGACTGGTTAGAAGCAGGTGCTGAAGGAAGCAAACTTCTGTGGCTTTGGGCAATTACAAAGCTACAACTGAGACAAATGATTTTCTAACAGGACAGTGGAGAAGTTGAAATAAATATGAATATGGGATACATATGTTAGGTACAGAAAAAAGACTAAACCAACCTGTAACACACTTGTTCCAAGTCAGAATTACAGTCCACTCCTGTGCACGCTAAAGGTTCCTCCATTTCCATGCCCAAACCACCTAGCTGTTTACATAGGACACAGTCTGGAAAATTTTCTAGGCGCTAACTTGAAAATAGGGACTTGTCTGTTCAGAGGTTGTTTAGTAGGTGATGATCACTCTCTTCAAAGGCCAGGCATGGAAAAAGACAGTAAGAGTCTGACATGTCACAGCAGGTTAGCTCATTACGAACAAAAATGGAAGCAAGTGATCACAGCATAGAGAGATTTTAAGTCTGCAAGTTAAACATGCTTCAACAGCTGGGGTCTCATCTCTCTCTGCTTGGTCTAGCTGCCACCTCTCAGCCCTTCCTTTTTGACAATAGCATTTGCAGCACAGCCAGCCACCATTAGCCACTTCCCCACTAACTTCTTGGCAGTTCTCTTCGCCTTTAAACCTCTCAGCATGAGCTGGCCAAGCACAAGGGAAGAAGCACTCAGAAGTCCCTCTCTCCCTGCAACCAGCCTCAGAGAAGAGGACTCTTGTCTCTAAGAGGATGCCTCTGTTTCCCTTTACACTCAGCTACTTCTGCCCACACCTCCCCCTCACTGATACTGCTTTTGTGGAAAGCCCTTTTATTTACAGGGTGGGGGAGTTCCATTTCAGTATGTGTAAATGAAAGCCTGCAGAAGAGGAGGCGGTGGCAGACCTTTCAGATTAAATCTGCCCATGGCGCAGTTACTAAATTTTCATTTTATCTATCAGGCTATCAATAAATATTCACAAGCCTATTAACTGAAGCCCTAAGTTCTTAGAAATATCTAAATTCTCATAATTCAAGATTCTTATTTACTTTTCACCCCCTACCTCTTAAAAATATCACTAATGACAGTATTTGCTTTCTTAGACATCATTACTTAAAAACTATATTACATGCCCCCCAAAATACCAGACAAACATTAATATATGTAACCACCATTTGAACAGAATTTCTTTTTAAAAAAATTATATTTTCTTACTATTTCCAATAGTAGCATTCTCACTATTCCAATTGTTACAATCTCTTCATTATTATTATTTTCATATACTTCCTATTTAACCAAATTTGCCCTACAAACTTACTCTGCGATGATTTCAAATCAGTAATGTTTTCTAGGAGTTTACAAGTGACTGGGCAGGATGCTCAAAGCAGAAAGCCTACTAGCAATGAAGTGCAGATGTTTTAGTCATTCCCTGAGTCATGAGTTGTCTCCCTCCCATGGAAGCCACCATTGCTGCCTGCGGGTGAGGATTAGTTTTTCAAAAATTAGCTAGGTGGGAACTCACAGGATTAAGTACAGCTAGCGAGCTGATGCCAGACTACTGAACATAATGAGGCTGATCTAAAGCCAAGACAGAGAAAACAAGAACCTGATTACACTAATTTGAAATTATCCCAGTGGGCATAAGTACAGTATAGCCACTCCTGTCACAGAGGCAGGTAGAGGATGTCATTGCTAATGAAGCTGCATATTAATCCAACATAGAAGTATCACAAGCCTTTCACTCTTTGGGCAAGACTGTGCAGGGAGCATTTCTGCTTGTGCCTGGGCACATGGCCATTAGTAGCATCCGAGGATCACGCAGTGGCAGCTGTAATTGTATAGTTTCTTCTCTCTCTGCAGTGGGTGGTTGTTAATGGTTTCTTTGTATCACAGGAAGTCCTCTCTTCACTGGCTGTTTCAGCACCTCAGATGAGTATTTTTCATCATCAGGTGTGGCTGCACTGATAGGAGCAATCCTCAGGTGTCTGGCAGGTCAACTTAGATGCTTATTCCTTAACTACACATGAACTCAGCTGCTTGGTTACTGAACTCCAGCTATGTCAGCTTCCCAGCCCTGTTACAAAGTTTCTTTTCAAAGATTTCAGCGTTATGGCATTTTATTATAACAGGATCTTTACTGCCTTCTTCCACTGAATCAAGTTGCATTTTGCCACAATTAGCAATGCTGGGAATCAGGAGAGATGCTTGCAGCATCATGCTCAAGACATCAAGATGCAGGGGTGAAATTCTGACCACACAGGTGAGGTTTGAATGCTCTGCAAAAGCAGGGGAAGGTTTTGAACATCTCTAGCCTTGTTCAGGATCTGCTTTACTGGGCCATGAGATTCTTTTTCTGCTAGCCCATGAAAGGATGAACTGAAAACCACTGAAAAAGCTGCACTGCATTCGGTGAATATTACCTTGGCCTGAATTCATTACAGGCAACTGACTGCACTGCTGCTTTCAGGGCAATTATATAAATACTTACCCATTTCTTTTGCTATTTCTGATAACTTCTTTCTAAAGAAAAGTTACTGTATCTCATTCACTTGTTACTTTGAGTCTTCCATGTTTTATCTTTTTTTTCTTGTTTGTTGTTTTATTTCAGTCTCTGTGAAATAGTGCAGGAACTGATCTGCTACTGGACATTCTTTTCAGGACAACATTGCACCTTAGACTTCACCTTTGTCACATCAAAATCAAACACAGGAATTGCCACAACGTAAAAGCTGTTGCTATACTGAGAACATTTTTGTGAGTTTTGTGATATTTTTAACTACGCAGTCATACACTACATACTCCCCCTGCAACACCCTGACACATTTCTGACATCCAGTGACAAGAGCAAAGGACAGCAGAGCTGACATATGCACTTCTGAGCCAAACGCCACCAGAGAGTTTTCTTGCAAGACTACTTCTTCAGCTACTGCTTCTGAAGCATTGATTTTTAGCAGTTTGTTTTCTAACCTTAATTTTCTTCAGAAAGTCTTCTCTATGTCCCAGTTACTCCTCAAAGATACCCGCACCTCCTTCTCCCCAATGTGTTATAAAAGTGCTATGATTTACACTTATCTGGAGTAATATCAACGGTATCTAATCATTCCTAACCTGATTTCCAAAGGTCAGAAAGAAGAGGTAGAAAGAACTGTTGCTTCAAATCGACTTATTCCCTGTTTGTTCCAATCCAGTTCAATTACTCCTCTTTTCAGGATGCGATACAAGTAATTTGTTTCCTCAACACTGATTTCATTTTTCTGTAATTAATTTTAACATTTAAGTTCCCTTCATTCACAGCCATGCAATTAGTTTTGTTTTACTCTTCTTTCAGATCCTGCTATATGCAAAAATGACACGGTATGATTTCTGGAATATCTCTTGTGCTGAAGAGATGTACCTTTGTAAAGAGCTTCCATTAGTTTGGATAAATTCGGTCATTTCAGTATCTTCACTTTTGATGATTTCCAGAGGTCTGGGTCACATCTATCTTTTCTTTCTTAAACTAGCCACACACCACCTCAAAAATTTCTTCATCTGATTATCCTCCTTCACTTTGGGCCTTATTCTTAACAAAAGTCCGTGTTGTGCTTGGAGCTTTTGCAATGGCCAAGCAGACTACCCTAAACATACACATATCAAGAAAAAACACATCTCTTTCCCCACTGCCCTTTTTGTGATGCATGTGCCACATAGCACTTAGCTGGTAACATTTTCTCTTGTGTTAGAGAGTTCCCTGCTATGTAGAGGAAATAGCTTCTCTACCACATCTCAGACAGATATTTTTGCTACAAGCTGAACTTTCCCTGTCTTTTGTCTCTGGGATGCAGTTTACTTTTGTCTTGACATCAGCAAAGAACTCCATAGATCAGTTAGAAAAACATCATTCCTTTTTTTCCTTATTCTGCTCTATAGCCAAAACCAAATCTTCCTCCATAGACACATGAGCTTGCCTGAACAACATGCCCTGCTTTTCCAGCTCCCCTTGAAGCAGTGCTTTGCATGGAAGTTTAACTGGTTTTCCATTTGCTGGTCACTCCTCCTGCTGCCTGTGTCACAGGTCAAACCTGCTGTGAAAGGGTGATGAGCAGGTCCTTCCTAGGAGCTTTGTGCAGGCCATGGTCAGCTGTTGATGCAAACATGTGATTCTTGGTTGTACTTTGTTTATCAGATATGTCCAAACTGGTTCTAATGAAAATATATTTCTATCTGTTCTGTCCGTCCAGTGTGTCGTCATCCTGTGTCCCCTCCATTATTCAGCTATTCTGATGACTTTTTCCTAATGTTAAATTGCCCAGTAAGATCCCATCCCTCAGTGCACCAATTCTACCTGCAAAAGACATTTTTCATGGCTATACACTTACTGGTTGTCTCAGATATTCCCTGACTGCTTCCTCAGGAAAGTTCACTTTCCACGAAGCTGTTATTCTTTGGAAAAAATAAGCTCAAGTAATCAACAACCTACCTGTATTTCTCCTGTCTGTTCACATGAGGCTGCCACAAAGCACCCAGGTTTGGTATCTACCCTTTTGCTCCCTTCCAATAAGTTTTAGAAATTAAACAGATTTCTTCAAGAGTCTACCCACCCCCCTCGGGATGGGCCAGATAGTGCCCTTCCGCATACCTCTGTTCTTTGCAGCACTTTTGGTTAAAAATCCACAGGCTACACTTCTTTGCATTATTTACATGAATGCTGAAGTCTGTTTTTCTTTCTCATACCACACTATTTTGATTTAGATACCTGCTAGCAACAGAGATTAATAGAAGATAGGATGATCTAAGCTGACTTTTATTACAACTTTCCTAAACACTTCTGTTTCATCCGCACTGCTCACTACATACCTAGAGAGTGACCAAGGTGTTAAACCTTTATGTCTCTTAAAGAAGCAATATACCTGTATAGGGACACACCTGAGTAATGTGCTATTGACTTTATGTTGTTGTGATGGTTTATTAGCTCATCTGCAGTCAATACCCTTGGGCACCTTCTAACATGAGCTTCTGAAGAGAAACTAGCTTGGGAGTGCAGAGGGATGATTCTTATGTTTCACAGGTGGTTTTTGCTAAATTACAGGTTAAGCACTTCTGCTGTATTTAAAAAATACAAATTAGAAAGTATGCTTACACATGCAAATGAAACAGAGACATGAATAATGATTCTGCTGTTGGTACAGAACAACTGTTTTACGCTGCTTCAAGGATCACCGTAGGTGAATATTCTGATATATATACTGATCACTCTTAGTGTTTAATGGAGGCACGAGGTCAAAGAACACAATGCTTTGATAAAATATTAAAGGATTAAAAAAAAAGGTTGGGACATGTCATTTAGAAAGAAAATTGAATTTATGGGAAATCACCATGAAAAATTTATTAATAAAGTGCACAGTATCTCTTAAGATTAATGAACACCTGCTGGAATATTGCTATGACATAACAAATCTCTATCTAAAAAATATCCCACATAAAATAATCCAAATATTTTATTGTTGAAAACATCAAGGAGTATTTGCTGAGCTATTGTTATTTAACTTAGGTACCTAAACTACTAGTCTAGACTCGCTGTATTATCAGCAATGTTTGCCAAGTGATGATTCAGAACACCTCAGATAAAAGCTGAGGTTTTTTTTCACTGACTAACCAGAAAGTCTTTAAGTTATGCTATGCAAATATCTGTCTTTAACAACTGTCATGACGACCAATACTTTTAAACTACTGTTGGTTTCATCACTGACATGTGTAACAAACTTAATTTCTCACCTTTTTTTTTCCATCCCCAAGAGAATACACTCACCTATAAAAGCCCAGTAACAGCTAATTACATGAAGATATTTTGTTTTAAATATCTTAATCATAAAAGCTCCAAAAGAGAAATACAATCCCACATTAAGGCTATGAACTGTAATGTGAACACAGGTTGATTTGGGAAAGCTTCACTCTTTCAGTAGTAATTTTGGTTACATTTGAGCTGGTGTGGCTTATGTGTGCAGAAAGCAGGGAGCTGGCTGAAGGCACAATCTTCCATCACATCAGGTAACATATTTACATCTTTTCAGCATTTTTTAGGCTTTCACTGTAAATCTGAGGGACTAGTAGCTAACAGAGGAAAACTGCAACTCACAAGGAGGGTAAAAGAAGCATCGGAGCTTCTTGACTGAAGGCAGCTGTCAGTTAGACCTTTCCTGGTTTTCAGAGTGGCTAACACAGCCCTCAACCTTATAGGTAGCAAAGTAGGAAGTGTTCTGCAGTGAAACTTTGGAGAAAAAGATGCAAATGGAGAAGCAGCGTGTGCTTATACTGGAAAGAACTAAAAATGGGTCAAAACCTAATCCTGAACAGACAATCGAGATATGGCATATTTTATAGGCCGTCTCATTTTGCAGAAGGCAAAGCTAAGGCAACAGAAGTCTACCCTTCTATCACCATTAAGATCTTTTCTCCCAAGAGGGGTTTATTCACCTCCTAACCAACCCATGACCCAAGAGTGCTGGGAGGTGGCTGGTATAGATGCTCCTAGAAGCCATTTCAGAAAGGCAACATGGAGTGCTGGGCATTACTCCTTGGAAAAATAGAAGGGAGACAGATCCAAAAATTTTTATTTCCAGGTCAACAGCTACCTAATAGTGTTTTATGATTTGGCAATTCTAACTTCATAGCAACAAAAAGACAGCTGACAAGCAAAATACCTCATTACAGTTGACTTCAAAGATTTTTTTCAGTGAAATTACAGTTTTTGAAAAGTGTAAGTTAGTATGACATGCTAAATTAAGGCATTTATAATGCATCAGTATTGTTGACTGTGGCCTGGACCTGTTTGTTTGCAGAAACAAAGAAGTCTGGTTGCATTGTGCCTTGAGGGCCCCTGGTGCACAGTTGTCTTTTTCCAGTGTCATCCTGCACCAGTCAAGCATATACTTCTACAGCCCTCTTTGCAGGTGATGTGAAAGCATTTTGTGCTGTACAAGTGTTTTACATCAAGCTACTCTCTGGGTTGGCTGAATTTCCATTAGCCCCATCCTCCTGAGAGTGCAGCATGGCCTCTCAATTACATTACAGCTGAGCCTGCCATGAAAGCCTTCCACCCAGCCAAAGGGAGCTTGGGAAAAGCTGATACAGCTCTTTAAATACTAAGGAGATGTTGTCTAACAGGCAACAAAGAAGGGGGGGGGAGGTGCGAGCTGCTAAACCTATCTCCCTGCCCGCACTTGAAGCGAGCCAGATGTATGAGAAACCATACCATTCAAGCTATGTTAGGCACAAAAAAATGCCTAGAAGGAAGAAAGAGCAGGTGTACATGAAGCACTTTTAGCTTTTACATCAAAATATGGCTCAGGGTCCTTAAAAAGTTGATTGTTTAAAAAAAAGGAGATTTTGCTACAAAATTTCACTTTGACATCAGTGTGTGTTTGCGTGCTTACATATGTGTTGGCATGTTGACATCTCCTAGCCCCATTATAGCACATAATTCTCTTAAAGCTTGTTCATTAAGACTTTTAGAAACCAACCCTTACACCAAAACACACAAAACCATGCTATGCTTATCCCTGTTTGCATAGGAATATTCCTTCTTTTAAACTTCAAATATTGAACAGGGCATATTTAGCCTCTATATAGGGGACCGTACTGGACAAAAAAAAAATTAGCAGCAGTGTAGCCTAGGTAGTTAACCAACTGTGTATTTCTCAGATTGTGCTTAAGGAAGGCCAAGTGCAAGAACAGCAGAACATTATAATTGAGAAATTCAAAGAACTTTTGCTCGTAGACAATTATTTCATAACTGGTACTATGTAGCATGTGATTATTTCAGTATGTAAAATGCTGTGTTAAACATCAATTTATGTCTTTGTAGGCTGCATGAAGAACCATTCTACATGTCTTGAAAGAGCACACAGGAAAACACAGTTAATTAACTAATTTTTCAGAAATAAGTAAAAATTGGAAAGATGTAGTCCACATGAATTACTACATCACTATCAGCCAGAAAAGCCAGGGGCAAAACCAGATTGAATTTGCTTAATTAGGTCTAGATCCAGTGAAGTATATACATATCTCTAAGCCAGTGAGTGAGCCTATGGGTAGCAAACAAAATAACTACACTGAAAGAGTATAAAGCTAAGTATGGCACGGGTTTCAGCTTCAACATGTGATTTCTCATATGGTCAGGATTATCTGCATGCTCAAGCATTTTGCACAATCACTGTCTTGTCTCTTGTCAGAGAATTGCTTAGTAGGAAGTTCTAGAAAGCTGTCTTGAAGCTGATTAACATCCCATTTTTTTCCTCCTCATTTTTCAATCAGCTTTATAGAAACAGTCTTCCCTGTAAAGGAAGAAAACAGCTATCAGGACTGCAGACTGCATGTATGAAATTATGGGACATTTAAAATCTGACAAAAATATGATTCAAAGTGTCCACATTATAGTTCAAAAACACTGAGCAAGGAAAAAAAAAACCACCAACTTACCACCAGGCAAAGCAAAACCAGCATATGTTACCAACTTGTGGGTGACACATGGGGTTTTAAGATATTTCCTATCTGCACAGCAAGACATTCCTTTTTTTTTTTGTATTTTCTTGAGATAAGACACCCATCTGTCAGATCATTACAGGAATGAGAGAAAGTATTTGCCAGTACCTATTATTTGACATATCATGGATATAAAGCAATTCTTGACCAGAGGAAATTCCCCAAATGTAGTAAAACAGGATACAGCTCAGCAAGGGGGCAAAGTCCATGACAGATATTATGCTAAGCTGAAACTCACTCAAGACACCCCCATACATGCAGAGGAACAAAACAACAAGAGGAATATGATAGAAGCAAGAGCTCACAGGCCAGACACCTGTATTGATTTAAATACATGACAGATAAATTATGCTTGACCTTCAACAAAATAATCATTAACTTCCAACATACTCTAAACCCCACACTTCTACCTAGGCAAAAAGTTTCATCTAAATTGACTTCTTAAGAAAGTCCAATAACATTATATAAGAATTAATTGTAGACACATTTCAGAGTAAAAGAATGAGATTATAGGATAAGCAGTGTAAATAAAGTTCAAAGTAATCCCAGATATTTGTCAAAACTTTAAGCCAAATTTAACAGGTTAATATTTTCAGAAATGTCTAAACTGAGTCACTCCCAAGTCCAGAAATAAAAATGTTATGTTGCTCCTGGAAGCCAAAAGTTTGAGGCCATCATGTGTTTAGATAACTCATGTTAACAACTGAGACTGAGGGGAAATATCCATGCTGAATTTTGACCCTTTTGAAGTTTGCAACTGTTTATGCATCTAATTATTTAATGATTCTCTGGCCTTGCAGAATAAATAGATCCTAAATATCCCTGATCCAAATAATGCCTGATGGTAAAATTACAAATACTCAAAGGACAACTTTGATTCCCCTGGCCAGATGTCTGCTCAGTTACTTCAATTTTCTTAAAGTGGTGAATGTGTCTTTAAAGAGAAAGTGAACATACCGAGCCAGCTTATGCCACAGTAGCTATGACAGACTTTGAAACAAGTGTGGAAAAGGCTAGACCTGAATCTTAACTTTGTTTAATTTTTTTCTTCATGTTGGCTACTTTGCATTTTACTCTGAAATTCTATAGAAATTGTGATTTCTTTTTAACACCAAATGCATAGTATCTTATGTAGCAGATTCTATAGACGTTATTTAAGTTGGAAAAGAAAATACTTAGAGAATTAGTAGCCATCACCTGATGTCTTCAGAGGAATGCCAGACACTCTTCTAGGGAATATGCTTTACCCAAAGATGCCAGGCTCAATGCAAATGTGCATTTAAGGTCTGATTTCATGAAGGAATGAACACATTGGATCAACTATCAGCAAATTGTATCTATCATATTGTCTATTAGAGGTAACTTTTTCAAAATCAAAAGACAGGAGAGGAGCTAGAATTAACAGTCAGATTTTCAGTTGATTCAGTAACTGGGCTGGAGTGAGAAACAAGAGACTTCAGTTCTAGCACCTCTTCCTTTTTTCTTTCAGTCCTTCCAATTTCCCTTGGGCAAATCTTTTATAGATGATAACCACAATCATGGATACTATCAGCTTCACTAGACAGACAATCTGGCTCCCTGTTCATGTCTCCTTTCCTATTCATCTATATTCTTTCTAGCAGGAGCAGATAGCAATTCCCCCCCCCCCCAAATACAACAGTTTAGCGATGAAAAATGTTTTCTTTAAAAAAGAAAACTAGAAACTCAGACCATTACCACTAACATCTCTTCTTACTTCATGAACGTTCCATCTGCCCTCTCTGTCTGTTTTCTTTGAACAGGTCCAAGGCTCCACAGGAAAACCAAACCACTTTACATCCATGACTATACAGGAGAGAAGTCATTTAAACCTCTTTGGAAATGACCCATGTCACCTGTGCTCCCAAAGCAACTTACTGAACTACAGCCACTATAAGCTCAAATCGCTGATCAGGCCAGTGATATTAGGCAGCACCTTCCCCCATTAGCCCAGCCCAGCTTCTCTGGGGGTCAGGATTCCCTGAGCTCAGTGCAGTGAATTGTAGGGCACCATTGCACAGGTTGGCACTATGATGCATGTAGGCATAAAATGCAGAAATAGGTGATCATCATGTTACTACTTGTTTATTAATTTTCTTAAGAACTGATTGTTGAGTAATCAATCCTCATAATTCTCCCAGAAAGCCAAGAATGCATAAGGCATGCATAAAACCCAAGTCACTTCATTTTCTTAAAGTCTGATATCCTCGATTTTTTTTTCCACTTGGCTCCCTCTGCTTTCTCAATAAAGTGCCTCCTGCTGCAATGAAGGAAGAAAGACTGGTTGAAGAAGGACTATAAGTAAGCAGCCTTAATCTGCATTATCCTTTTTACTGGTGCGTTACTTTTTAGACTTATCTGCCTGATGGCTAGAAATTTATACTGGGACTATCTCATGTGCAGGTAAGCAACTACAGATATATTCACAAGAGGGTCTCAGAACTTGCTCATTAGGCCAATGAGGAATATGGGCTGCCCCATATTCAAATACGTTATTATTTGTCCTCTTTTCAAACTGCAGCCCTCTCTCACACTCTTGGAGATTCTGCCTGCATTTCTAGTATCTTAAGTCTAACTGAACTGTTGCAATGTCCTATGTACTATTCACAAAGCTTTGGACAATTTTGAGGTACTTACAGATATTTATCCACAGCTGAAGACCACCATCACAACAAATCCTCATCCAGAAGAGGAGATTCAGGTTTTACTGACTGCAGCAAACAAAACAGATATTTTTATAACTGCTAAGAGGCACAAAGGAGTGCAAGAAACAAAGCCTCAAACCAAGCATGGCCCCATCTTACCAGGGCACTGTTACCATTTCATATAGAAGCACCTTGCCTGCAGGACTGTATTTCAAAAGGACCTACTCCCTGGCACAGCTGCCACCTTTTATCCTAATTTCCTACCTTGGGAGTGGAGAAGCAGCATTAATTCTTCAGTGGCTGGTTCAGCGAGGGTAGGGTGCAATGCTCAGAGTACTCCTTGTTTCTGAGAACTTCTTGACATTTCATTTGGAAATGTTCCCATCATATTATTCAACCTCCGCTCTCCTTGCAGCAAAGCTCTTTGTCTTCTGTCCTCACCAGAATCAGGGTGAAACTATCTCTCCATACATGTTATTCTTTCCATATGTGTTCCAAATAACACCTATTAATAGCATCTTTGTTTCTGCATCCACTACACTCAGTACATAAAGCATTTTCATTTTCTTTCTGATGATGAGTCTTGTGAAGTGCATGCACAGCTAATTTCAAATTTTTCCTATTTAAAGAAATATGATTTTTAAAAATAAATTTTCCATTGACTTCTGTAGGCACTGAATGCTAGGGAACCAAAACAGAGCTACATTTTCTACTAGAGTTGGTACAGCTTTTCCATTCTTCCTCTCTCCTGCCATACAACAGCATTGAGAACCCTGTTTCAGTCTTTCATGTGGCAAATTTGAAAGGTATTCCTTTTTATTTATAATCATGTGTCCTAGTTACAGTGTAAAATGTGCCAAAAAAAGTATTTTATTACCATCTTCAGGAGCTGTTGAGACCAGGTGGGGCAGTGCTCCCTGCCTCCCCCCTCTGGACTATCTCCTGTTAATGGCCCATCAAGGAACTGCTTCACGACTCCCCATCCCATTGTGAGATGCTCCGCCCGGGGGGAAGGAGCCAAGCATTCCATGCTAAATAAAAACTGAGATCTCGAACACCCTAGTAGCCTTCTTCCACTGGATTCCCAGAGGAGGTTTTTCCCCCACTGGAGTTCCAGAGGACAAGAGCTACCTACCTACCACTGGACCTTCCAAGGAAGACCAGACCCTTTTACAAGATCGCTGCTTCAACAGAACTACATCCATCGCTTCAGGAGGACTGCAGCCAGCATCTTATTGGACTGCTACTGCCACCCTAACAGGGTGTCAGGTTGTATTTCTGACTCTGTCAGTGTCAACCAGGGGGTTGGTTTTTTTCCCTGCCTTGTGTTATATATATATATTAGTAAAGAACTGCTATTCCTATTCCACATATCTTTGCCTGAAGGCCCCTTAATTTCAACATTAGAATAATTTGGAGGGAAGGGGGTTGCATTTTCCATTTCAAGGGAGGCTCCTGCCTTCCTCAGCAGACACCTGTCTTTCAAACCAAGACATCAAGGAATGAGTCATGGGCACTTGAAGTTCAATAAAGTCCCAGAGGCAGCCAGCTTGGTTTATTTTCAGCTCTGATGTCCCACAGATTTTTTTTTTTTTTTTTTTTTTTTTGAGACATGGAAAGGGGATTTTTTTCCTTAGTATAAGTAAACAATCCCTCTAACACAGGGGAGTGAAAAAATTCATATCAAAAGGGAATGTTTAATAAGATATCCATTTTGCCCTGCTGCAGGAGGATTATAACATCACTGAATTCCTTCTCTGTTCAAACAATCTATTGCCAGATTTCTCAGAGAAGCACTTTTGTGGTTGCTGCTTATTGACAGCAGGTGTCTGGGCAGTTTATCCTTTGTGTGAGGAAAGTGTTGCAAAGAGGAAAAAATAAGGTGCTGAGTTCCCTGGAGAGGGGGGGTGACAGAACCCCCCTTTCCAGATATGGCCACTGAGTTTGAGGTCTTCAGCAGAAGCATGAGACTAATTGTTTCCTTTCTAGGAATCACATTGATATAGCCTGGAGAAATATCTTCTCAGAAAGAGGCATTTTTACATTTACTGGTGCACTTCATACATTGCTCTATTACACAAAAACATACATAGAGTGGACTGGCAGTATTAAAGGAGGAAAGCGAGGATGAGGTGCTGGTCATGTACAGTGACATCTAGCAGTGAGGAGAGACAGAAATGACACTCAAATTGTGCAGAATGAGTATAAACTGGTTCATATTATGTCTTAAGTATTGCAGAAGGCTCCATGTAATGTATCACTAGGAAAATATTTTAGTTCCTTTCAGTCTTATTGCACTACATGTTTTTCTACTTATTTCTTGAATTCATAAAGCCCAAAACAAATTCTGACTTTTAGTGTAGAGATTTAGCATTCAGGCTACAGAAGCAAATTTGGCACTCAAGATGCAAAAATACTGCTGTCTTAAAAAGCGATAATTTTAAATTTTATGCTTTGAGGAGAACCTGGGAAAGAATACCTAATTAAAATGTTGTTTTAAAAAATGAGAAAAATGTGTGAGAGACAGCACCTATTTAAATCTTTAAAAACCTAATCTCTTTCATGGGTTTCATTTTATTTCTGTACATTGAAAACATATCCTTTTCTTGTTTCTCCCAGTTTTTTGTAGGGCAGACACTTAAGTAAAAATACCTTTTTATAAAGGTATCTGTATATTTGCTCAACCTATTTTGCTGAGAGAAAATTGTTAATTTCAAGTTCCATATTTAATTGCTGAATATTAGAAGCACTTCTGTGCACTCTAGACATAAGGATGGTTTTGTTATTTTCGACTACTCTCCTGTTTCTGCCTATTGTCACGCTGGTTTCTAGCTAAATGGGATTTTAAACCTCTTGGTGTGACAAAAAGAAAGAAAATAAAAGGTCTGGTGACTTTCTAAGAGTCGTTTCTTTTAAAGATATACAGGAACTTTGGACAATCCCAGACTTCCTTTCTAGGAACATCTGCCTTCCTTGGATACTCCCTTGCATGACCAGTTTGTGATAATATGGAAGGTCACCCCCACAGATCCACATTCCCTCCACCAGTCATCAGATGACTGACACTTTCTGGGGGGTTTTGGCGTTGTTTTTTTTTTTTTTTTCATTGAGTCCTTGGGCCACTGTCAACATGTCATTTTGTTTCTCTGTGCCTTAGTCACTTAGAAGAGGTGTTGAAAACCCTTCTGTACAGAATGCAGTTTACACGGTTTTCCTTTTATTTTCCTGTATATTTATATAGCACATAGTACAAACGTGGGTGGTTGGTTTTTTTTTTGGTTTGATACTTTAGACTGTATACTCAGTAAGTTGTTAATTGTGCAATAATTGTGAGGCTGTGAAAGAAGTTGTGATTTATACTACTGCACTTCAATCTTCAGACCCACCTGTTCTCTCCTGTAAAAAGTCAGAAAAGACCTAACGTAGGGTAATCGAAGTTTTCTCATCTCAAAACTGTTTTATTTTCTGAAAACCAACACACTAACTGTTCAAAATGGCCATAGAGAGCACCATGAGCCCTGGCTTGCACCTTTCAGAGTGCTGTAGACTCAAGCTTCAGGTAACTTACAGTGAATGAACAGGTTACATACACAAGGTGGGGGGAAAGAAAGATGGCTTTGAGAGCACCCAGCTGCTTTGTGCTGGCTTTACACTGCATCATAGACCCGATGAGCAATAAACATAACACAAACATTTTACGTCTTGGCAGAAAAATGTGCTATGTCTTCCTAAGAACAGTTGAGTCATTAGTGGTCATTCAGTCAGGCAGACCGAGGCTGTCTCAAAGCTATTAGGTACATGGTGAGAGATTGGTTGTGAGAAAATGGTATACTTGAGGATCACACTGAGCAATTACTTGTCTCAGCTGTGTGCAGAAAGACAGCCCTCTCTGCAGGGCTGATAGACTGGTAGAAGCCAAAAGGGAAATCAGCACTTCGTAAAAGTTAATGACCAAGGATATACTTATTATGAGTCCTGATGATATCAGGATTCAAATGCAAAGCACAATACTCTTTCCTCTTCTATTGCTCCCTCTGGTTTGGACCAGTCTCCCTCTCTTTTTTTATTGTTACTGTTGTTTTTTAATATATGTATCTGTGAGAAAGCCCAGAATAAGACACCCTCCATCATTTTCTTCCACTTCACTATCAGATCTGACTCAGTTAGGCCATCCTTTTTCTTTTTTACTTTCCCAGCAGTACTATCTCAAGCAATACTAAACATCCTCTTCCAGATCGCACATTTTTGGTAAGAAAGTTCATGTATGAAGCCAAGCATTGGCAAACCTTAAATCAGCATCCTGCACAAAGGGGAGCACTGGCATTCTGAGTACTAGGCATTTTGTCTACTACTATCATATTGCTTGTACTGAGATTTATTCCAAACAAAGATATTTCTCATTAATGCTAAACACTGTGTGATTGCCCATCTCCCAAAGCTTAGTGTTGTGTTTCATAAATGTATTGAGTATTTATTACTATTCTTATAGTTCAAAATTATTAATAAATAATAATATTTAAGAACAACAATTAAATAAACAATAGAAAAGAGATTGTCTTCTTTTTCTGCTGCCTGGAAAGAATACAGTAATATCCAATGCAGCTTTCAGCCCTGCAGCACTTTATGTATGTGTCTATGTTGAGGACTCAAGACCAACTGTGACACACTAAATAACATTAACAATAACAAATATAAATAAACCATCTGAATTTCTTAAAAAAAAAAAGTAAAGTAACCTTCACATAATTATTATTTCTTTTCTTTCCTTTTCACCTGCCTATAACCTTCTATTCTACCTGGCATATTTTAATGCTTTTCTATTCTGTAACCAGCTCTGAAAATAATACTCATAGTTAAGCATTTTTAAAATTCCTATAAGTGGGCAATTCATGTGAGATAAGTTACAGTGTTTGCTATCAAAAACAGGGTTGGAAACACAGACTACATTAGAGAGGGGGACTTAAGACTGATGGCAGTGCAACCTGCAAGAAGTGCCCATCTGCACAACTAGAAGTATGATTGTTGTGTCTGCACAACACAGCCCTGAACTCATTAAGTCTTCTTGCTGATTTAAAAAATTAGGCTTTTATTCCAAACACTGTGATTCACTCTGTGACCACGTGCAAAGCATTTCCTCTCTGTTTTCCATTTTCCCAGTTGTTAAGCATGCATAAAGATGCGTCTCATTTTTAAAGCATTTTGAGCCTTATGGGGGAAAAAATTTCATGGAAATGTTAATATTCAATTTTGATGATTAGCATGAGTGGCATAGGGTAGGAGGAAACTCAAAGAAAAATTCAGTTGTAAGTACAGTGCCATAAAGCAGGCTCTGGGATACAGAAGCAAAAGGCAAATCTAAAACCAGGATAATTCCAATAGACCTTGTAAGATATAAAATAAATATGAATACACTTTAATTATTCTGCCTTATCAAAATTGCATTTGTGTTGGAATAAACAATTATTATATTGCTAAAGGAACAGTCATAACTGTAAAGAAAAAATATTGAATTATTGTGGCAGACCACACAGCAACAGAGCATTTATGGCTCTGCTCAGGGCAGACCGCTCAGTCAGAATTTTTCTCATATATATTATCATGTAAACCTCCTGTGCCACATGCAGTTTTGCAGAGCTCAGGTAGTGAAAGAGCAAGAGGGGGATAACTTTACTTATTGCTGTGGAAACGTATTTGTCATTTACATCTAGAATTATTGTCTTTTTACTCGAGCTAGAAAAGTTTTCATTAAGTCCCCAACATCTTCTCTTCACCCCAGTGTTCCTTTCTTCACACATGCACGCACACCATTTTCATTGGAAGATATGCTTTCATGAATTGTACTGCCAAGGTTGTTATTTGCCACCATTGTGCAGCACTAGATTATCAGATCAAAATAAATTATAATAGCACGGCACTGTCCCAAAAGTCACACACATGAATAGTAACCCTTTTGTCTATCTACTTCTGGCATAATACATAAGCTCAGTGGATTGCAAATTAAATATTTCATGACAGTTTTATGATTAACTCCTGAGATTTTTGAGGTTTTATGGGCAGCATGAACAGGTCTATCCTTGTCCTAGTCAAGTAGATGTATCTAAGGTTTCCTTTGCCATATGTTCTGCAGTAGGACAACAGATCCCAGTCTTGATCAGGAAAGGGAAAGGGAAAGGACTATTGAAAGTTTGCTGAGATCATGAGCTGTTACTCTGCCTCCAAACATACTTTTCCATGGTAATATCAAGGGAAAGTACAGCATCAGTGCTGCAAACCTAGCCTGGAGACAGCTTTTGAAACATCAGAAATTTTTTGCAGGTGAACATATGGTGTTTGAAAGAGTGGCCAACATTGCAAAAGCCTTTGGAATCACCTGGTCTTTTCTTTTGTGTTTCCCCAGTCCCAGTTTTTAAGTCTGTCATATTTCCCTATAGTAGCGATATAGTGGCCCATTTATGGCAACAACTACACATTCAACTTGTTATTAGGATGTTATTTATCATAGTTAAAAGGAAAGATTTGAGAATGTTAAGATGAGACTACATTTGAGAAACAAAGCAGCGTTTATACTTCATTGTATGGCCTGAATTATCTTTCCATACATGCAAAAATTACTTGGTAGGCACAAGTTGACTGTACATGTTCATTGTACATATGCAGCTTAAGCAGAAGTCCTTTCTTGTCTCTAAGTAGGTGTTCTGGATATTTCAGGCAGAGTGCACATTTTCTATCATTGCTATGAAACGTCAGTCTGAACTGGGAAGTGCCATGAAGTATGAAGTGATGAATTACCATCATTTTTGCCAGGCTTAATAATGCATGGTGGTTTCACATTACACTATTTTAACGTGTGCCTGTGTTATTAATTTGGTTAGGAAATATCTAAAAATAAAACCTCAAAAAAATACCATTGGCTTGTTTCCCTCTCTCTTAAATTTTGTGCAAGTTTTCTCAACCTTACATTTAAGTGAAAACTACTCTTTCTCAACTCATGCATTATGCAGTTCCTAACTATCTCCATGTGTCATCTGCCTCACACTGAGGGACTGTAGTTGAGACAACTGCATCATACTACAAATTTGATTTTCTGCTATTTATTCTATGGAAATACTACTCTGGAATAGTTTAATTCCCTGGCATTATCTGGGTATCTCACTATTTGTGAATTCAGGCCTCCAAAACCTGTCTCTATAAAACGAACATCCTGATCCCAAGGTGCCAAAACTCAGGTTTGAAAAGTCTTTATAAGTTTATAAACTTCTACTTTGGGCTATACTGAAAACTGAACATCAGTACTTTGGGGCATCAGACTCTCAGTGTTGACCTTACATGTCATGAGACACTAATCCAAAACTGCATTAAACCGATCATTTATATGAGTAACTAATAATTTATACAGAAGGTGGCAAAAAGTCATCATTCATATTTACTATGCATGTGTCCATGCTCTGTAGCTAGGCAAAGCTGAATGAGAATTGAAGCAGTATGCTAAGCCTGTATTTCTTTTTCTAATTGATTGCATCTGCATCTCAGCCAGACTAGTTCAGAATAAGTATGGGATGCTAACTGAGGAACACTCAGTTTCCGCTCAACATCTATGCAGTTTCAAGTCACTCAAACCAGTTTACAGTTGGGATTGTCTATAATAGCTGGTAGGGGAGTGAGAAACTTTTGTATGCTGAGAGACCTCCACAGGATGTATGCATATTGTATCAGACAGAATTAAAGTAAACCTCAGGAACGGATTAAAAGAAGAGCTTTCAGACTCCCATCTCTGAAATGGGTGTAAAAGTAAGTGAAGAGTGATGACATTATTCACTGAAAGTTCTCTTGCAGTCAGTTCATGGGAAGTCCATACATCACTGAGAGGAGTTTATAGTCAGTTATGGCCTTCAAGTGCTTTCTGGTTATCCTGTATGAAAATGGATGCTTTAAAAAAACCCTACTTTTGAATACTTGTGGAGGTAGTGTGGGATACAGGGCTTTTCATGTTTGGTCAAGCTTTATAAGTTATTTAACTAATCATTGGGTTAATTGATTTGTCAGTGATATTTCAAACTGTTTTGTGTTTCTTGATTTATAATACTATGAACCTAAGTCTTGAGCATGGGCTGCACAGGGCATGGTGGTGAATGTTCCCTAACTGCAGCTGAAGAAACTTGTTGCAGAGCCAGCCTAGGCTGAAAATTTAGTTCAGAGATAGTAGTGGAACTAGTGAGTGTCACAGCTCCATTTGTATGTTTCTGCTTTCTATATTCATTCCTTGGTTTTTGGATTCAGACTCCCAACAAGGGTGCCAAGTGCAAAATATTTTCTCTTCTGTATCACGAACATCTGCTTATTAGGAACTGATTTGCCATGAAATACTCTTTAACAAGCCATAAAAAACTATTGTTTAATTACAAATCTCTCCTTAGTAATATGATATTATCCATTTCATTAATGGTAGCCCATTGTTCAAACAGTGATTTAATTTTTTTTTTTTTCAACAAAGGAATCCACCACTAACAAGATTTAGGTATGTAATTGCATGAGATTCCAGGACTGAACACTCAGGATGTGACTTGAAACTTGAAAAGGGTTTCCATAATATTAATCTCTTAAATATGGCCACAAAGATGGGTAGAGGTGACAGCCTTTTGATTTGTATTACAATTCTAGTCACAGAGACGGCCTTGCTTTTGACTTAGAGTCAGCTGGTTGAAAGCCTGTTAGCAGTCTCCTTGTTCAGCGTGGTTCTGCTCAGGGTTTGCTACAGCATCAGCCATGAGAAAGTGAAAGGACAACCTCTGCTTTCTGCAGATGATGCATGAGTGAGCTGAGAAGATATACTGAAGTGTGCTGGCTCAGCTGGGTGGGGGGGGTAAGTCACCCTGAGCCTGCACCAGGGCCTCACCAACACCCTGTAGATGATTGTCCAAGTCAACTAGGTTGGGAAAGTTTGGACAAAATCAGTGTGGGCTGTTGTCTGCCCTTATAAAACATGGGACAGAGAAAGGTGACCTGAGGTCATTCTACATGCAGACGAGTGTGTTAGCTTCACCTTGCTGTTCTCCTAAAACTCTACAGCCACTTGCAGCATGGCTACAAATGGCTCCTGGACAGCATAAGAGAGAGCAGTCCAGCGGGTTGCTGAGATCTTGGCTCTTCATAAATACACCGACCTTTTTGTGGGCATGCACAAAATACGGAGTATAAGAAACATACATAAAGGTACAAACGTACTGATGTATGTGCATATATGTCAATGTATGTGCCCACAGAAAGGGCTGTACTGAGTATGCCTCTGTGAAACAGAACAATCAGATATGCAGGATGAACTTTACAACAGTTTACATTCTTGCTTTTTAATGTTGTTTTTTTTTTCCTAGGGAACTTACATTTTAAAGTGAAAAAAAACCCCAAGAAATAATAGTATTATTGCAGCTTCTGAAAAGCACTTTCCCCTGCAACCCTTTTGCAGACAAAATGATACTAAAGAGACTGAAGTAACCTTAATGTTGCTCTATAACAACACCAAGCTTCCCTCTTCCTTTCTTCCAGCCAGGCAGTGAGATTGTCTCAGGTATTTTCTCAGCTATTCAATGACACAGCTATTGCATGAAAAGGGTGAGAAAAACCCTCAGAAAGTAGAGTAGAAATGATAAAAATTTTGCCAATGGAAACAGAAGCAATATAGACGGGGTGAGCAAAGAGAGAAACCGACATTATAGCATGCACACTTTTACTCATGACAGCCTCACAAGGGTGAGCAACACTGCCCTTTTCTTTCTGTGCTAGCCAGCTGGGGAAGTTATACCTTAACGTATGTCTGATGTCCAAGCCATCCTTTACGTATACTGCGAGCTTTTCTCCAACTCGTTCCATTTCCCATACAATTTTATTCAAGTTATAGTTTAATACTGTAGTTAGTTGCAGTGCAACGGCTTTTGAGATGAGAAAATTGATGGGTAAAAGATGATACAAAGCAAGTCAAATTGAACAGAGGGGATAAGGCTGGAAACAAGGGGCGGATCATCAAATCCTCCTCCCTGAACTCCTATGAAACCAAAGGCAGGAACAAGGCAGCAGCGATCTTCGTTGACACAAAATGGAGGCAGTTTTTTGTTGTGTTACTGTGAAACAACAGCAAAAGAAAACAAAAGAACATTTCATTTATTCATTTTAAGCATCTAAAACTATGTCTTTGTGAAAACTGCAGCTTGGCTTCATTGTGCTACTGAAATGAACGCAAGATCTTGTGTGACATATCAAATAACAAGAACAATGTATTTCTCCATTACTTTGCTTACTTAAGCACATGTGTTTTGTAGTTAATGTAGTTCCTGGTGTTATGAGAGAGCAAAGAAAACAAAATCTATGCTTAATGCACTGAACTTTGACAACAGCAGCTGCAACTCAAACCTAAAATCCACTTCTTTGCTTTGCTTTAAGGGTCTCAACCATCTTTGGGAAAGTGCTGCAGTGCACTGTGAATGAGGATATCTGAAAATAAAAACGCCTGCACGACTGCCCAAAGGACAGATCAAATGACCAAAAGCAAACAGTGATGTGCTAGGCTGTTTGCTGAATACTCAGGTGAAATCAGACAAAACCCATAAGCCTTGGAAATTTCAAGACAAAAGAGAGATACTGAATTTTTATCATCTGCTGCAAGGCACTAATCATGGAGATAAAAGACTCATTTATACTGGATGACTTGACCCGAAAGCCAGAGAAGGCAATGAAGTCAGTGAGGTTTCTGCCATTGGTCTCAGAGCACTTTAGATCTAGCCAGAAGACACATCCACTGCAATTTTGGACTAAGCTGGTTTTTTGTGGGGGTTCAGTTTTTGTTTTGTTTCTTTTCTTTTCAGACAGCAGCAGTGAACTGTGCATCAGTGATTTTTGCTGTGATCTTGTGATGTCTTTTAGTTGTTTAACTGCATTTTACAATGACTCAATATGTTCAGGTTTTCTTTATTTGTTCTTCCTTTATGTCATCAATGACCTGCTTTGGATTTCTGGTTGCAGTAAGAATTATGCAAAATCTAGTCTGCCTCTAAAGGAGTGTTCATTAGAATAGCCTCTGCTGAGTGCCTAGCAGGCTTCAACCTCAGCTGCCACTCTGGCTGGGCAAGGTGAAATTCTCTCCAAGGATTTTCTTTAAGTATGTAATATAGAGAGAGTGGGAGAAAAATCCAAGGGAGGAAGGCTGTGCAGACACTATGACCTATAAAAGAGTATAAAATAACACTAGCGGAGAGAAAGAGTTGATGGTGCCCTGCTTGCCTGCTCCCAGGGGAAGGCACCTATGCAAGCCAGAACCCACCGCCTGACCTCCACAGAAGAGGCAGGTTTTTATCATACAGGGGCCCATTCATGGTACAAAGTCCCTCCTATAGAGATAAACAGCAGCTAGGGAAATAATACGGCTCCACTGAGTCTGAAAATTGACATGTAAAGTTAGTCATTTAAAATGAAAGAAAGTGCCAAGGATAACAGCTGAATTGCGTTCCTGTGATGTAAAGGAATATTGATTCAGTTAAATAATAAAGTCACATCACTGAATGTGCTTCTTATTATATGTTAATCGCAGCAATGTAAATATCTTGCAGATCTTTATAAGCCATCCACCATTCACTTTCAATGAGGAATAGAAGTAGCAGGAGTCAATAGGTCTGACTCTGCAAGCTTTCCTTCTTTTTGCATTTAACTTTCCATGTATTGAAATGTTCTGAATACAGATTGAGTTGCTTTGTTCGATATTTATTATTGTTCTGCCTACGTCGAAATGGGAACAGCAATGGCTTTGATAAATAGATTCAAAGGCAGTCAAAATTCATTGTGCCTTTTCTAAATGCTTTTGTGTCCCCTGCTGGAGTTCTTTTTGATAACCTCTTCCAGCAAGACACCTCTTGAAATCAAAATAGATATATTTCTTGCTTCCACAGAACATCAGTGCAAAACCTTTCATGAATCCAGATTGGTCTACGTCACATATATGTCCAATTTTTTTGCTTTTTTTCTAAGAGCCAAAGTTTATTCCTCTTTCCCATGTTCAGAGATAGAGTAGTCGTTCTTAAGTCAGTTGGGCCATCTACATAATAACTGATAGATAATTAAAAATACAGGTGTCAGAATCTGGCAGCAGAACTTCAGTAGCCTTCCAAAGCATACTGAAAAATATTCATTATCAGAGTATGAAGTATCATAAATAATTAGCACTAAATCCACACATGCCAAGTGAATGATCACTCTGACTTCATATTGTGATTAGTTTGCCTGTTTATTTTGTTACTGTGTTCATTTGCATGCTCAATATTTTGCCAGATTCTGCCATTTACACTATTCCTCCCAGCATTTGTGTGAAGAAAGAAAAAGCCACTAAGATGGTCTTGCTATTTTCCTAAATCAGGACACCAACTAACTGTAAATATTTCACTGTACAATAATAGCACAATCTTGCTTTAACTCATCATCAAGCCACTGCACCAAGACTACTTCCCTTCTTTTTTTAACTTTCTTTGTGAAGGTAGAATGATACCACAAATTACAGTTGTAAAATAAGGCGATACTAATCATAAGGTTGATACAAACCTTCCTAAAATGAAAGAAGCAGAGTTTAAAGATGTATACTGTGTGTATAAAGTACTTCTTCAAGAATTCATGTTTGTGCCTGTTCCCTCTTCCTTTTATCCATGTATTCATGTACTGAATGAGGACTCTCTTCTCCCAAGAGGAGAATAAAGTGCACAGAAAAAAGAACACCAAAATGACTAATATACACACATGCACAGTTTTTATGTAAATATGTGTTTAAATTTAGTCCCCAGATCATCTTTGTCAGCAGTCCATGATGTAATTCACTGAATAATAAAAGAGGGGCAGCATTAGTTTAAAGTGATTGTTGTGTTTGTTCCATTATTAAGTTTTGATGTGTGGTGCTACAGTGTAACGCAACATGACATGGCTAAGCGGTGAAACAAGTACTATGAAAATTTAAACAGAGGCACACACCAAGAAGCTGGAAACAGCAGAACATGAAACATCTAAGGCATTTGAAAAGCAAACAAAGGAACAACATAATCCACTCATCCTATTATGCCTACTTTCCTTTCTTCCTCTGCAAATCTCATACACCTGTGCCTGAAATACACCTCCTGCTTTCTTCTTCGCGTCAGATTTAATCCAGACAACTCTCTTGGACTATTCTATTTATTAAAAGCTTGTTGGTGAATTTACCATTACTAACAGTTCAGCTAACCGAAGTCCCTTGATATTCCACAGCACAGGAAGACAGAGCTGCAGCCCAGGTGAAGTGAGACAGGTGTTCAAGGTACTGAAATGGCTTCCTAAACCTCTGCACAGTACAGTGCTGTGCGGCATGGCATAAAGGGCTCATCTGCATGCTTCAGGTGCTGCCAAGCTATTTGAATAGTAGCTAAGTGCAGTCCATCTTGCTGTGCTATTTCCTAAATAATCCACAAGCATAATAGTAACAGGTTCATCCCAGCCATGATCATCAGCAAGCTAGTCAGAAATTTTCTCATTCCTTTTTTTGTAAAGAAGATGTAAATTCGCCCAAGAGAAATGGGAAATATCAATTTTAATAAAATTCCTGATACGGGAGGGAGAAAAAGAGTGAAAGCATTAAAAAAAGTGGAAAGATTCCAATTAATTTTCCATTACAGAATTGTTCATTGTTTTGAAATTGTACAGAATGAGAATAGAGGATTACAAAATTATCACAGCAGCATAATTCAATTTACAAGGACTTTATTTTTTTGATCTTACTAATGTTTGGGGATAGGGAAGAAATGCACCCAGTTTAAAATATTTTCAGAGGCTCCATTTGGCTCCATAGCTGAGCAGCTGGCAAGAGGCTGCCTGGTTTCTATTTCCTGAAAAAACACTGAAGTGGAAACTCCCATGGCAGACCCCAGTTGACCCCAAGTTTTCACTAGGCCAAGTAAAACACAATGCTGCTAACAGCACGTGCCAAATCAAAGGGAAGTGGTACAGAGCCGTGCTTTTTCCACTGGGCAGCATCACCCAGCTGAGGGAAAGACGGGGCTGCCCTTCATGAAACAAAGTTCTGCCGGAGCTTGGCACAGTTGCATATGAAAGGTTGCTTCATCTGGTGGTGCAGCCTTCCCCAGAAGCAGGTAGATGTTGACAACAGGAAATCTGAGGAAGCATCTGGCTCTCACATTGCACCCAGGCCTCCCCTGAGTCCTGCTGTCTGGACCATCCAGTCCTAGTCTGCCTGTCCATCATGAGCCTTGCAACTGATTTGGGACTGTGGCACCTCATGCTAAGAGTGGGAAATGATGGTTACACCCCTGAAGCCAGGTGCTTTGGAGTAGACAGAAATACTCCTCATGGAGTTCATGAGTCAGCTAATATAATTCATTGGATTCCACAGAAAACTAAATTACAGTTTTGTGTGTCAGACAAAGATGACAGGGAACTTGATTGTCAGCTACAGAAATTCATGGGAGATATTGCGTTCCTATTCGGTAGTTCATTTTCAGAAGGTGATTTAGCCACTTGTTTTACTCAATTTAGAACCATCAGCTTGTTTTTCTTAAGAGAAAATAAATAAAGAGCCTGAGAAGCTGTCTTTTTTTTCTTCACAATGGCCTCAAGCAGGCACCCCTATACTTCAGCTGGCCTGGGCAGCTTCCCTCATCTCCCTGTCTACCATCTGTTTGGGGAGGTATATCATAGAAAGAAATCAAATAAAAATTTACTGGAAGATTAAAGGCACTGGAGCAGGTTGAAAGGAACCACTGTGCATTAGATTAATGCTCAAACCAATGCTGCTTTGAATTTCACACCACCTTCACAGATTATCAAGGAACAATAGTCAAGTTGAAACAAAGCCGTTTCCTCTTACAAGTGATCAAGCTTGGCTGGAGCTTGCTCCGTCACTGTCTGCACTAATCCGTCACTTCACAGTTTGCCTGGCACCTTCTGGGACTGTTTGCCTGGCACCTTCTGGGACTGCCCCTGACACATAGCCCCTCCTTCCCCTCTCATTTCGACTTCTTCCCAACTTCTTAGGCTGGCAGGAGAGAGCTTAGAGGAACATCTCACTAGACGCAGAGCAGAAACTTAGGAAATATAAGGCTAAATCCAAGCACAATTCAAGATTTATTTTGCAAACTTGGTAGCTTGCTGATCTACTTTGTTTCTCAAGGTAGATTTCTCTGCCTTTGAATCAACAAAGGCAATAACCTTCAGCTCTGCTCCTATCCTTTTTTCTCTTTCTATTGTACAATGAAAAACTGACTCAAGGCTAGTGGTAAGAGAGAGCATAGTCTTTTAACTATTGCACTTCTCATACAGCGTTTTGCTGACTCCTTTGCTAATAGAGCTGGTAGAAAGGAGAATGAGAGAGGGGAGGCCATTCTCTCCTTGCTCCTTTTTTTTTTTTTTACTACTTTGAAAGTTTTGAATATTTCCACGTAACCACAGAGTGAACAAAAATGAGAAGTAAAATCCCTTTTGAAATGTGAAAATTCAATATTAGAAGTGTGATGACAAGACACAAATGTAGCTGAAAAGGTTTGCTGAATAGGGAACATAGGGCTGCTGTATAGTTCCTACATGGGAAGAATGAAGCAAGCAAAAGGAGCAGGCTGTAGGGAGAAAGAGCAGCAGATAGTCTGAGGTTCTTTTAATTGAAAATTGAATCTAGCTTCATTCATTATATATTTTTTATGAAACCGTGGAATGAAAAAGAAACTGTTTCAATGAAACATGGGGCTTCCATCTTGCTCAAGAATATCACAAAAGCCCTTATTCAGTTTCTCTTGGAGCCAAGAGAAACATGTCTTTTTCTGGTTCAATTTTCAGTTCTTTGAAGCAGAAACTCAGTCTTTTATGTGTCCCTACAGTGCCCAGTGCAATACGTCTCCTGTCTCAGCAAGGGCTTCTAAATGCTATTGTAATAAAATTAATTAATCATAATTTTTAATGAACTCCTTAATATTTTCAGTATCAACTGTGACAAAAAAAAATGTATGCAGGCTGAAAAGGCATGGAAGTTTAATTTAGAATATGGTAAGGAGAACTTCTTCCTATAACAAAATCTAATTTAAAAGCTGGTAAAAATGCTGTTCATATTAAGCAGATGCAGAAAGGGTATTAACAGTGCAACAAAACAGAAATCTAGGCTTTAGATCTACTTATTCCACAAAAATAAAGTATAAGATGGGTGAGATATGCACTAGCATGTAGGGATGTTATTTATGACTTTAAGAAGACAGAGATGTACTACTATCTAGCTCCATCTGCATGGAAATGAAGGGCCACTCAGAGACAGATGTGTAAATCTTCCTGATATGATTCCTCCCCGCTCTTTTGCAAAGTAGCACTTAATATTGACTTCTGCACTACTATCATATAACCTCTGAGTTAGCCATTGAAATGAAAGGGCCAGTTCACATCTCTTACTGGCACTGGTTCAGGTTGCAAATGTGAGTAGACACCGCCACATCAGTCTGCACCTCAATAAATATTTTTAAGGCTTATGTTTCACAGCAGGAGGAGAAATGAAAAATGAGATTCAATCGTACATGTTGGCAGCCTGGGAGAAGTGCCAGTATGTCATAACCCCATGTACCAGCCCAGCCCCTTTACTCTGTAAAGTACATTTATTGTAAATTGGTTCAAAGCCTGGCAAACATATCAGAAGCATACATACGCCTCTCTATTAATATGCATATACAGCATGCATAAATAATCCTGTTTTTCTTATTCTTTCTGGTAAAAAGAAGTTAAAAGTCTTAATCTGAAATACCCTTTTCCCTCAGCTAGGGCAGATTTCTACCTGAAGTAGTTCCTCTAGGCTGTCCCTAAAGTCAGTGAAGAACACAAGTACTGCAGAAGCAGCTCATCTCTCCCTGCAGGAGACATGTGAGTCTTGAGCACCTCTCATCTCTTTCCATTAGCTACAGTCCATCCTAGACCATTAACGAGACTTAAACATCTTAAACTTGGTTGGATTAAATACTTTGTGTTTGAATGTCTAACATCATCTGAGTTGATTTGTATAACTCTATATCAAAGAGCCACATATCTAAACTATGTTGGTAGAAGCCCCATATCTGGAAACATTCAAGGTCAGGTTGGTAGGGGCTCTGAACAACATGATCTAGAAATGTCCCCGCTCACTGCAGGGAGGTTGGAGTAGATGACCTTTAAAGTTCCCTTCCAAACCAAACTATTCTATCATTCCATGATTCTAAGTTAGCTTTATATAGAGAGAGCTGTCAATTTTAAAGTCTACTATCTGTGGTAATTTGCAACCAGAAGAAAGTATTAGGTCCATTGAACAATACAAATATTTGCCTTTTGTAATTTACAGTTATAAAACACAATAGCACTTATAGGATAGAAATAGAAAAGCTTTTTCTATTTAATCTTCTGTATCTGTGACATTAAGCAAAATATATCATAGAATCGTGGAATACCAGGTTGGAAGGGACCTCAAGTATCATCTGGTCCAACATTTCTTGGCAAAAGTACGGTCTAGGTAAGATGGCCCAGCACCCTGTCCAGCCGAATCTTAGAAGTGTCCAATATTGTGGAATCCACAGCTTCGCTGGGGAGATTATTCCAATGGATGATTGTTCTCATTATGAAAAATTTTCTTCTTTTTTTTTTTATTCAGAATGTCCCCAGGAGTAACATTTATCCATTATCCCTCATCTCTTCCATGCAACTCTTCGTAAAAAGGGAGTCTTCATCTTCTTTGTTTTTCATCTTCATCCTTTAAGTACTGGAATATGGTGATAAGGTTTCCCCTAATTCTTCTTTTCTCAAGGCTGACCAAACCAGGTTCTCTCAGCCTTTCCTCATATCGCAGGCTTCCCAGTCCTTTAATCAGCTTTGTAGCCCTTCTCTGGACCCTCACCAGCCTGTCCACATCTTTTTCGTATAGCGGTGAACAAAACTGAACACAGTATTCTAGGTGCGGCCTGACAAGCGCTGAGCAGTGGAATAATCACAGAATCACAGAATGGTAGGGGTTGGAAGGGATCTCTGGAGATCATCTAGTCTAATGCTTCTGCTAAAGTAGGTTCTCCTAGAGCAGGTTGCACAGGATAGTGTCCAGGTAGGTTTTGAATATCTCCAGGCAAGGAGACTCCACAACCTCCCTGGGCAGCCTGTTCCAGTGCTCTGACACTCTCAACGTAAAGAAGTGATGACTTCTTTATCTCTGCCGGTGATGCCCTTGTTGATGGAGCCCAGCATCCTGTTGGCTTTCTTTATCACAGCAGCACACTATTCACTGATATTGAGCTTGTGGTCCACCAGGACGCCTAGATCCCTTACCACACAATTGTTCTCCAGTCAGGTAGATCCCAGACTGTGCTGCACTACTGGATTATGTTTTCCCACGTACAAGATCTTACACTTGCCCTTGTTGAACTTCATAAGGTCATTGTTAGCCCACTCTTCCAGCCTATCCAACTCTTCCTGCAGGGTGGCTTTCCCTTCCAAAATGTCCGCTTCCCTACTCACTTTGGTATCTGGCAATCTTCATCAGGGCACACTTGATCCCATCATCCAGATCACTTATGAAGATCACTTAAACAGCATTAGGCCAAATATTGATCCCTGGGGGACTCCACTTGTGACAGGTTGTCTGTTTGCAAAGGAGCTATTTACCACCACTCTCTGGGTGCAGCCCATCAGCCAGTTCCCCACTGTGTCACAGATCACTTGTCTAGACCGTAACATACCAGCTTCTCTAGGAGAAGGCTGTGGGAAACCATATCAAAAGCCTTGGAGAAATCCAGGTAGATAATGTCTACCACTCACCCCACATAAACAGAGCAGGTTACTTTGTCGTAAAAGGCAATCAGATTTGTCAAGCATGATTTGCCCTTGGTGAATTCCTGCTGGCTTTTCCCAATCACGTGCTTCATTTGACTTGTGATAGCCCCCAGGAGGTTTCATTCCATAACTTTCCCAGGGATTGAAGTAAGATTGATGGACCTATAATTTCCTGGATCCTCCTTTAAGCCCTTCTTGTAGATGGGGGTGACATTAGCGTTCTTCCAGTCTTCTGGGACAACCCCTGACCTCCACGACTTCTCAAAGATTATGGAGAGTGGCCTTGCAGTGACATCAGCCAGCTATCTTAACATCTTCAGGTGGATACTGTCAGGCCCATTGATTTGTAGGGGTCAAGTTCCTGTAATTGTTCATGTACCAACTCTTCTGTCACTGGTGGTGAGTCTGTGTTTGCATCAACCTGGATTTTTGTCCCCAAGTCCTGGGGCCGAACAGTACTGGTGAAGACAGACGTGAAGGAAGTGTTGAGAACCTCTGCCTTTTCAGGGAAGTTGGTGACTTTTACAACTCTCCTGTTTAAGAGCAGGCCAGTATTTTCCTTCTGTTTCTGCTTGTTGCTTGTGTACCTGAATAAATCTTTCTTGTAGTTTTTGAGATCTCTGGCCAATTTCAATTCAAGCTGAGCTTTTGCCTTTCTAACTACATCTCTGCATGCCCTGGCATAGCCCTTGTAGTTCTCCACAGGTATTCATCTGCTTTTCCATCTCTGGTACACTTCTCTTTTGGTTTTGAACAGACTCAGGAGCTCACAGTTCAGCCGTATCACTGAACAGAAAATCCCATATGTGGATGACTAAGAGGAAACTTTTTTTCCTGTAAATTATTTCTCAAAAATATCAGCTGTGTGATAAAGCTGTGGGATTAATTAATTTAGCAAGCATCTATAATTGCCTTATCGCAATCCCTCTCTCCCAGGACTAATGCTAATGCTCCAAACATCTAAGCATCTTCAAATGGGAGCTTTTTTCTAATCATAGCGTGATACAAATTTATTTTCTTAGTTCCAACACATAGGGAATTTTTGTACCTACTACATACAAGTACTGTATTTATAGACAGACTGAAGGAATGCATAGACATCACCTTATAGTAGGTACTACCTTATAGTAGAAACAACTTTAAAATGTAGTTGCTCTTTTCCCATTAATGCTAAGTACCATTGGGAAGTTAAGTGCAAGACGTAACTCAGATATACAGGTGCACACCGTTCCTATGCCATAGCTAAATCAAAAGATTTTAAACAAGGAGACACCACTGCATCAGCTGCTCTGACCTCGTTTAATCAAGTTATTCTTTTAGAGAACCAATACCTCATATTTAGCTCATTAATAGCTCCCCTAAACTATCCAGTGCTTGATTTGACTATTTTAACAGGAATTTACATTCTTATAGTTGACTATGCTACTCACATTTTTTATAAACACAAAGCACAAGATGCAACAAAGCACAGGCGTTTTTTTTAACCATGAATATTTCTTTTCATGAACACATTAGTTTACTTCTACTGCGTTCACACTTCTTATGTACCTTTTCTAAGTAGACGAATGAAATGCATCATGAACAAGGATTAGGGACCACTCAAAGAGAGAGATTTTTGAACTTTTACTTGGATTTAGCAGAACGATCATTCTGAAGAGTTTAGCTGGACAAAGAACAGACAGTTACCTGGCCTGTCTGAATTTCACAAACGAAAGAAACCTTAAGCCAAGAATTATTCATGGAAATTACTCAACTGACAGTTAGAATAACTATATTACATTCAGGATAATTTCAAACTTATTACAGATGACTGGCAACAAAAAGAAGATAAATTATAAACTGGATTTCAAAAAGTTATTTCTAACAAGAATAATTTTTTCCTTCAAGATAAAATGTGTGCCATGATTTTATTTAAAATCCAGGTCTTGGGTAATGTCTGATCCCACGAATAAGCATAGCAGGTGATAAGCAAGCTCTCATCGAAAAGGAACCCATCAGCCTGCTCAAAATCATAACTCAGATGAAAGCCCAGCAGTCCTAGCCATGTAGGCCAGGAAACAATGGTAATTACATTTATTATTTAAGGAAAGAGATAGCAAAGTGATGAGCATATCCTGCAGCATGTATCTGCAGCCTTATGGGAGGAAGCAATGTGTCCTACAGCCTTCTGGCACCGAGTCTTTTTACTTCAGCAAATGCAGCACTTTGTTTCACCAACATATGTGAGCAGTCTGGAAAAAAGTCTATTGGGGGAACAGTCACTGCAAGTCATCTTGTTTTTCTGGTAACCTAAATATTTTCTTTTAATCCTTAACTAAAATATATATATGATGAGCAAGATAGAGCAAACTCTTTAACAACCTGTCTCTACTTTTTGGACAAGCAAGCCCTGACTTACAATGCATGGGAGAAGATAATCGGCACTTCCCAAGACGGCCCTTCTTTAAAATGGCTTTTTTTTTTAAACATAATTCTTATTCTGGTTTCCAGCAAAACCAAGACTTGCACTATCTACCTACGTGTGTCTGTTCCAGTCTTTCGCTAATAATTTTTGGCACTATTTGGAAAATTTCAAATTCAAATTCGACAGATTTAACTTTCAAATATATCCAGTCCTTAAAAACATTAGTCAACAACTGTGTCAAATAGAAACAATTGCTTACTTTCTGGAGGAAAGTCAGTTACAAGCCAATGTAGATTTATCTTGCAAAAGTCAGGAACCATCCAGGAAGTCTCATAGTATTCACCCAGCAGCCAATGGACATGATAGCTACAAGAAGCAAGGGGAGAAGACAAATGATTAGAAGAGCATTGGGTATTTACACAGTAAATCATATTCCATTAGATTATAGAATATCTGTTTTTAAGGACTGCTTGTTTTAACTTTCTTGTACGAGTCTTTCTATCAGTTCTTTTAAATCCATTTCTAAGTGTTACAGCATTTTCTTTTCCCCTGTTTCTGGACTCCCATTTGCAAAAGTTTCCACTAAATAAACTTCTGCAGCACTGTAAATACATTTCCTTATGTCTGTTCCAGCCACAAAGTGGCCTTCAGTCTTCAGTAATGAAAACATTGAAACTTGATCAGGCGAAGTTTGGTGGAAGGAGGAAGAAAGAGAAGTACTGGCAGAAAAAATGGGTCAAAAGCTGGCATTGTTGTAGCAGTGAAGAGCAGGAGGAGTGCTTCTGTGTTCCAGCTCCTATGGCATTCTGCTAGCCTTGTCACCCATTGTCCAGTCTTGCTACAATTATGAGGTGGTCTTCAACCCTTTCCTATAACTTCATGGTTAGTTTTCCTGTTATTTGTTTAAGCACTAATATATTTTACCTCCAAAGAGGGATGTATTTCATTTGAAAATGAAACAAAAAGACTGAATGTCCCCTTCTTACTTTATCAACACCTTGACTTCTCTGGAGCTCTTCCCCAGTCACAGCAAGAGGGAAGCAAGGGCCTACAATCTGAATGAAAACTTGTCTTCTTTCTTTTTCTAATCTACTTTTTATTTTTGTAATTCTCACTTTTCCTTGGATTATTTAAAATGGCAGCAGTCTCTTGCCTCATGTGCTGCAGAACTGAAGTTATTTTCAGAAGCAGTAGACTCAAGGAATGAGAAATAACATCTATAAAACTTGTCCAGTTGGTTTACTTGATCTGTGTAATACTTCAAGACACCTATTACTACAGACTTACTGGACTTCCTCAGTCCCCCTGAACATTGCACACTTGCTAATTTTTTTCTTGATAAGAAAACCAACAATATAACCCTAGCAGCATTTCTTCCTTCCCCCTTGAGATGTGTATCCTTACAGATTGTACTCTGTGATCCTCTCAATTCAAAAGTGTTCCCTGAGTAAATGCCACCGAATCTTGTAGCTTCAATGCTACTCCCCCACCATACTTATTTTCTATACACATCATGGCCCTTTTCTCACTTTGCACAAAAGCTTGCTGAGAATGAATGTGTGGAAGGGCCATGACATCTCTCTTAGTATGTACTGTGTTCTCTTTCCTTTAGCCCATGGAAGGCTGCGACAACCACAGTTGATAAAGGACAGAGAGAAAGTGTGTTACAGAATAAAGCGACAATGCAACAAATATAACTCGTATGAGAGAAAGGATGTGTTATTGCAGGAAGGCAATAGCTTTGTGTGATGCCTAAGGTCAGACTGCATGGTCATAAAGGCAATTCCTGACTTTGTGAGCCCCTACCAGAGACTCTGCAGAGGAAAGGAGGGAGCAGAGGAACCTTATTGTGTCTGGTCTCAGTGCATTAGCACATTGGTGTGGAGAAGCTGAGATACAGGGCTACAGGGGGCTACTTGGTCTAAATACACACTTTTGCGAGCACCATCAGAAGAAAGAACATTTAGAGCCAGAATACGTATATGTCTTGAATTACTGAACAGAAAATAAATCAGAAATCTAAATGGTTCCATCTCAGTTCAGCATGTCCAAATATAATAATGTATTATTATTATCATTCAAATGAGCCTTCCCTCAAAAAATAAACCACAGTGCTAGGAGAAATCATTGGTCCTGCAGCTGTGATCAGGGAATGAATGAGACTTGACAGTGCTCTTGTAGAAGTTCAGACAGCCTGAGCTTGCCTTAGTCATCTTTTCCTGTGGTAGTAACATCCTGCAGGATGCAGTTTTGTGTCATTTCTGACACTTTCATTTCAGATGCTGTAAAATCCTGGAAGCAAGAGAAAGGACCAGGGAAAGAGGGGAGGAAACAGAAAAGAAAATAGCATCTGACAACAAATATCCAGCCCCTTGCATCATCGCAAGCTCTGCATGACTTGTCAAGATAGCCACCAATCTGATCAAAACGTGCCTACAGCTGGCATAGTAAAAGTGCCAAGCCTTGGAAACCACCTCCTGGGTTGTTATTACAGCCTACATAGTGGAGGGGTTTTGCAGCATTTGATCAGTTGATTTGGGTTTTCTTTTCACATAGCAGCCTTACTTCCTTCTGAGCAAAACTTAGAAGTCTGAGATTAAAATGTTTCTGATAATCAACCATAGTAAACTAGACAAGAAAAAGGCAAGTGCATGATTAGCAGCATTTACACAGGCTGCTTTTCTGTGAGTTTCTCAAGAGTTGGTTCTCTTGCGTCTCCCAGTAGGGTTGAGCTGACATTGTAGCCTTCCTTCTAAGAGGGCATGAATATATCTGGGCACATGTTTTTGTGTACACTGATAGTAACAGAGTTGTCTGAGGTCTGTACTACTGTCAGGCTAATCAGGTTCAAAGAGAAGTTGACAGACAGATGAATGGACATCTAGCATAACTAGAGATAGCAGATTTCTTTAGTAAATTATCATAAAACTAGTTAATAAAGGATATAAGAACATTCATCTCTAAATTATTTCTGTCACTTGAATACTTAGAGCTAACCTGCTAAATTGTCATGACTGTTATATACAGTTCTCTCTGCCACTATGAGACTGATGAGCCTTTTAATGCAAATTCTTCTCATTATCGGATTGATTCCTCAACATTTGATGGCCTCTCCTTCTGGCTAATTAGATGGTCAAAAATATTCTGATTAATCTGTGCTTAATCAACCAAAAGCATTTCATTAGAAAACTCTACCCTTCCAAGAAGTTTCACCAAACTTAAAATGGCTTTTTTGATGGGAATTTGTCTGGTTATTGACAAAATTTCATCTCTTCTACCCTCCAACCCCCATCTGAGTACTCTGGGTGCTTCAGGTCCTGGATCCCAGAGCAGTCTAATGGAGAGATATGGAGATTAGTTTTTCCAAGGCACAAATTCAAGGCGATACTGCAGGACCAATAAAGAGGCTCTAGACAGTCCCTGGTGGCCAAACTGCTCAGGGGAAGCCAGTCTGGGGCCTCCTGTAGCTCATAGTGAAACCAGAATTTTCAATTATGGTGACTCTGCAAAAGACTTTCACATATGCACTCTGTATCCTTTAGATATGATAAATTTGTGGACAATTTTAAGATGGACCTGCCTGGGTAAAATGTTTAAAGTAGCTGTATGGATCCTAAGCTTTTGAAAAGTGATTCTTGATTTAGGTGGCCTTCAGTTTTGAGTTCCCATTTCTCAGAATGTACCTCTTTTCAGGTATCAGGCTTTCAGGTTTGTTTTAGATAGTTTTCAGGTCATCAAAATACTGAGCAGCTGTTCTGTGAAAGTCAAAACCCTCAAGAGTCTCTAGCACCAAAAGCCCGAAGTAGAAGTAAGCAGAAATCTCCTGCTGTTCTGTAGTGGCAGTTCGTTCAGCTTCATGGTTCCAGTAATTAGATAACTGAAAGTGGTTCACTATTTCCTGAGTGACTAAGAAGAACAAGTATGAATTCTCATCACCCTCAGATAAAAATATTAGGTCATTCGTTTCTGTTTTTTTTTTTTTTGTGATGCTCTCCTAGAAGAGGGGAGACTTAGCTTATGGGGAAAAATCAAGGCAATTATAGTAAATAGATATTCTGGTATTTGATGTATTAATTAAGAGGTGCTATAGAAATAAGAAATTACATACTTTGCACACCACAAACAGAATTAAAAAAAAGGACCATGTTAGACTCTCTCAACAGTTTATATAATTTTTATTCTCTTGCTTTCAGACTAATTATACCTGATTTACTTTAATACAAGACCATAATCTGGTCCATATTTTAAAGCACTTCCTATTTCTTTCCAAGATGTTTTTGGGTGCAAAACTGAACAAGAATTCCAGGCAGAGGACTATTCTGACATTTACCAAAGAAAAAAATGGTTCTAGTCTTGCATTGACTGTGTTACACTGGTAAAAGTAAATAGCGAAAATTCATGAACAAGATTATTTCCAAGTAATTATTATTTCCACAATATTAAAAACTAATTATATTCTGAGTTCTCTTAGTTGTTTAGTCTATTAGCTGTTGAGAAGATATAGTTGGTTTTCAGATTTTTCCCTGTAGCAAGCCAAAGACTTGCTCAAAAAGAAAACCAAACTGCGATTCTGGGTGAATACTGGACTTACAGAGAAATACTAGGTATGGAAAACTCACAAGAAAATTACAGGATATGCCAACATTACACTTTTACACTGTCTGGTGATATAAAGAAAACTGGAATTAAGCGTTGAGTTTTATCTCAATAGAAATAAACTAAGAAATAATTGTTATTTATTAATGATTTCTGTCTGTCAGTTCTATGGTTGTCCAAAATTACATCACTTTCTTAAATATTTGTATGTTGTTACAGTTATTGTTTACAGCAATAACTGTAGTACAGTTATTGCTACAGTACTGTGAAAGGAATAAAGGGAAAATTTGTTGATATATTTTACATCAGCCATTGAACCCCACTGAATTGTCTGTATTCCTCTACAAAGCTAGGAGAAATACAAATAGAGTAATACATATAGAGTATAGTCTAGTGGTGCTCAGGATGCTTAGGTGGTCGTTAGAGACCTCATAGAGACTGACATCATAAATACATTCGAGTTTCTCTAAACCAGAAACTTTTCCTTTGACTTTAGATTGTCCTCTACACCACTACATTTTGTATATGGCAAAGTAGAACCAATTTTAACTAGGTTTCAGCTAGTTCTGTTTGTTAGTACTTAACTACTACAGAATGGAAAAGAATGAAATATGGTTTAATTAGCACTGTCAAAGAGGTACTAAAATTAACTTGGCAGGAGGGATAAAGTTAACAAATCTTAGCCTTTTGTCTCTCCATATGAGCAACACTCATACACCAAAGTTACTTGACCTGTTAAGAGATGCATAAAAATACACCGCCAGGCCTCCTTTATTGTAGCTTATTGTCTTGGACACCACAGGAAGAAAAACAAAACAGCAGTAACATGGTTTAATTAGGCTAGAACTTGTTTAACTTTGCCCATTGGGGATCTTCTAATATTCACTCATCTAGTGCAGAGTTTGCTCATTTGTACCATCTGGTGGAAGGCTGCCCACTGTCCTGCTGTCCTCCTAGCACTTAACCTAGCCTGGACTCACTGCAGGACACGGGCTGCCTTCAACTCATACAGGAGCTAAGGGGATGGAGGAGAGACTTCGGACCTGTGCTCTAGCAGCCGGGGAAACTCTGACACCCTTTGACCTGCTGCATTGCAAGATACCTCTCTAATATTGTTTTAAAGTCCTTCTTGTCAGGAGATCCAGCTCTTGACTGACACCTACCTTGAATGGATAAATATCCAGCTGCAACAACACAAATATGACCTGATCTTATTACTTACCATCACCCTAGGGGAATGAGATTGGAAGAAGACACAGTGTTTAATTCCATTTAAGACCACTGTAAACTGTCTTCATTAGACTAATGACGTCACTTTCAAAAACACTGAAATAAATATCAGCTTGTTGTTAAAGGTAATTAAAAATACACGGGGTTTTTTGCTAGTACAAGATATAACATCTGTTTCTTTTCTAAAATCAGGTCAGATATGAGGGTGTTTCCCAAAGAAGGGAGCAGGGACATGGGTGAGGGAATGTTGGTGTCTCATCCAAACATTCCATTTTAATTTTCCTTCTGATGTTGCCTCTTCCTTTCCCTATTATAAATATTTCATTTTTATCCCATTTAAAATGATAGTTGAAGTGCCATGTTTTGCAATTGTGAACTGTAATGTTTACTCTTGCAGGAGCATTGCCTTTTGCCAATGAAATTCTGAGGAAGTCAACCTGCAGCCATGAAATATTTCATGTAATTGGAAAGATATTTTCCATCAAAATACCTGAGAACAACAAAGCTCAGTATGTTCAAACCATCCTTTTATTTAACTGTTCCAATACAACTATAAAAGACTTACATTCGGCACTTCCATCTCATATAGTATCACATTAGCACAGTAATAACTGTAAACATAGTAATGATCATTCTCCTGTGATCACAGTGCTCTGCCAAAGCTATGGTTTTGAAACGACCATATGCATTCCAATTTTTGAAAGACATAATAACAATCTGTATGGGATTTCAAAACGTGCTTAGCTGCCTCAGTGTGGTTACAAAAAGAAGATGAGCCCTGCAAAATCAACTGCAAACATGCTCTGATGTGTTTCATTCAGAAAGTTCACTTTGCTCTTCGCCCTCCCATTCACACACAGAAATTCATCTCTTAAATTGCTCACCCTCCTCCCCTCATGACATTTGCCCTCTCTTCCCTATGAAGACATTTATACACACTCTATGGTGTTTACTAAATTAGAAATGCCCCATGCATTTACTATTAGATTGAATGCTCTCTGCAGGCAACATCAATGCACAATGCACATGCAATGCAGCATGCATGACTGCCTCCTGACATTCCTAATACAGAAAAATTACACTCTGTGTACTGAGCGCTGAATGCCATCTGAATGTATTCACACCCATATTCAACCATGACCATGACCACTGATGAGTTAGCTTTTGTGTTAGAAAATGCTTTCTTTTTCTTTCATACTCTTTCATGCTCTCCTTCATTCTATGTGTGGTTTCCTTACAGTAATTTCTGTAGAATTTTAGAAGAAGCTGCAGAATCTTCTATAGAAAATTCTCTATGTAACTTCTCAACCACAAAAGGGTTGTCTTCTCCATTTATTTTTCTTCAAGCAAGAAAGATGTATTTAGAATACTACATATGTCTTAGCCTGAGCAAAATATAGCATGTACTGTGATGTGAGCATTGATTTGGTTTTCTTTGCCCATTTGATACCTCAATCAACATATCTGGAGAAGGAACAAGAGTAAATCAAGTTGTGGAAGTCATTCTGAATTAAGTTCAGAGAGAAGAGAATTCACAGCATTGTCATCTGGGCACATATAAGAAACTGACTTATTATGCTAACATTCTCTGTTAAACCAGTGTATTAGAAAGCTCTTGATTTCTCATAAGTAATTTCATAAATACATTATTATCTATCAACAGGCAAAAAACCCCCATGACTATCCACATTAACTACACTTCAGCTGGATCCTGGAGGGCAATGTGAGTGGAGAATGGATAAGCTGACAGACATAATATATCAAAGGAAGTAAAAGCAGCACCTGGTAGTGAATGTGTATTTTACAGCTACTTTCTGATCTGCTCCAGACAGTACTACTGTTTGAATTCACAGTTTAAGGAAAAATCTATGTTTTGCAACTTACTTTGTGATGGGAATGTGTGGGAGCGTAGCTCGCTGAAAACAGGCATGGAATGCTAGAGGGCCTGCACAAGGAAAACTCTGTTGAACAGTTTGTCTAAACTAATATATTAGGCCTCAAGGACGCTTCGGCCTTGAGGGTCAGAATAGAAGGATTAGAAGCTAACATCCGTATGAGGCGGAACGCATTAGTATTAATAGTAAAGTGATAGGTAGAAGCAGATGACTGATGTATGTATAGCACAATTAGAGTTTATGAAAAACTGCAAGTCATGATGACTTTGGAAAATTATGCTATATAAGAAAGTGCATCTGCACAATAAAACGAGTTTCCTGATATAACTCATATTGAGTCTTTTGTGGATTCTCCAACTCCCGTCTCCGCAGGAATGTGATTGTTTTTATAGTCCATATCTGTCTCCTATTACCTGTGACCTACATCATTGCACAGTTTTGTGCACTCACTTCAGTTACACTTACCAAAATACAAGTAACTTCATTTTTTGAAAAGAAATAAAAAAGTTTCCATTTAGCTGTAGTATGGCTTGTCACTAAAGCCATAGAGACATTGGGGTTTTATATCGTGTCTCTGCTAGTTACAAGTCAAAACACCGAGTTTTTCCAGCTCTGTACCTTATTTAATATATGTGTTCACAGGCACACAATTAAACTCAGGCTTAACATAACTTGACTAGAAAATACATATAAATTGTTCACAGAATAAAAGATTATTTCAGAACAAGTGCCTAGACAGCACTTTTATTTAACTTCTGGTGAGATTATCCTAAATCTGCTTCCAGTGCTTGTCCAGGGGATTTTCACACAAGCTTTTGCTGCATTAAAGGCTGTGTCTACAATGGGGCTTTATTCTGATTCTTGATGACAGAGACCAGCACTGCTACACTAATCTGAGCTCTGCCATGTACTGCTGTTTGCACTGCTAGAGATTATTCCAGACTAAAAGGGTCAGTAGCACAGGAGCAAGGCACAGCTCTGCGTGTCTCTGCGGTGCAATTGCAGCAATCCCACCACTGGCCAGTGTTAGGGTGACCAGCAAAGAGCAAACATATGCATCTCAAGCATTTCTTAATATTGATGACTGTCCTGCTTTGGCTGGGGTAGTATCACAGTCCAGCCATGCTGGGCAAGGTGTTAGCAGTTTAGAGTCAGCCAGGACAGTTGACCTGAGTTAGCTACAGGGGTAGCCCATCCCACAGTGTCATGGTCATTGTAAAGGGGGAGGGTTTACTGAGGAGGGGGAATCTCCTGTGAGATTCCTGCTGGGGTTCCTCCTGTTCCCCTTCTGGCTTCTCCCTGCTCCTGAGGACCACTCTCCTGTTGATTGTGACCGTTGCGTGTTCATTTGGCCGAGTATAACTTTGTACACCTTTGTTGGTATTGGTGCTGTTTCATTAAATCTGTTTTCACTTCAACCCCCGGGTCTGCTCTCCTTTTCCTGCTTCCCCTTCCTGGCTGGTAAGGGATCATGGGGTGACAGAGCAACTGTTATAGTTTAGCCCTGACTACAGGCTAAAAGTAGACAATGACAGGCACCATGATAATTTCTAATGTGCGAGGAGGCTCCACATGTGTAGCTCTTTCAAGGAAATAGTTCAGAAGCAAAGCAGCTCGATGCCAGTGCTGTGCACTGGTCACTGCCACAGCTGCTGGTAAATGCCTGCCAGTTGTAAAATCATTAGAAAGCTACAAGGCCCTTTCTTTACATTCATAATCAATGAACAAACTGAAAACCAGAGGACTGTTCTACCCAATTTCGCTCTGCCAAGATCTCCGTTACCCCAAGCACGATGCACTTGTCTCCTTGGAAACCAGTGCACCAATGCCACACTGCATTTGCAGAACCAGATTCCAGGTGCCTGCTGAGAGGAAAAATATAAGGTTTTACTCTCGCAGGGTGCTTCCAGTAACTGAATTTAAGCAGGAAGTCATTAACGTATATGCACAAGTGCGTACTCCAAGTGAAACGTAAGAATACAGCAGCAGTAAGGGACCCAAGAAAGTTTTCTTTCCTCCAATTTATGAATCTGTCAAGACATGTCACAGAGGAATTATGAATATTGTTTTAGTGATCATTTGGGGGCACTATAATTACAATATAAACCCATCTGCTTCTTGGGGAGTGCCTAATTACTGTATGTCAAAATCAGATTAAACTTTAATTTACTTCCATCTTATTCTAACCTTATTATGAATTGATATCTGAAATACAGATCATTAAAGAGAAGCAGTAGATAGTCTTATAAGGAATAAGTTTCTTCATTTGTACTAGACTGTACCATAATCCTCTTTTAAATGAGTTGCCGTTTCCCAGAAATTATCATGGAGTCATCTCTACTAAACCATAGGGTTCCTCTGTGGTTAGGAAATAGTTTCTCACCAAATCATCTCCTGCTGGGAGCAAGGCCCACACTAGACTGGCCCCCAGGAGCTAGCAGCACTGCTGACATTTCTCTGACAAGATGGGAAAGTTTCATTTCACTGCAGGGGTGGCAGAGGATTTTTGACCATTTCTTACAAAAAATTTCATGAAAGGGTAAATTTTAAAAGCAAGCCTGTTCATTAAGCCCAAAGTTGCCTAAATTTGTTCATGGTTAGGCTTCAAATAAACTCTGCCTTTTGAAACACTTCCCTGACAACCTTCCTGCAGATTCAGAAAGTGCTTTTTCTACCTGTTAATGAGAAATTAGATTTAGTGAATCTTCCCACATCCATAGTTGACCACTTTCAATATACTGCAAAACTTCATACTGAAATGGGCTACTACAACACACAAATGACTGTAAGAGGAAAATAAGAAATTAAGTTCCCTTCCATACCTCTTGTCGTCTCCCTTTCCCTTTTGTCGCCACTGTCTCCTTTCTTTAGCTGCTTTACGTTTCTTCTTCCACTAGTACAAATAACTTAATTATTTGGCTATTTCTTTGCTACTTCTATGCACAGATAATTGGTTTCATCAAAAGAATAATGAATGGTTAAAAAAGGTTTGCTTATTTTTAATAGCATCTGATGGAGAATATTTCTGTTTGCCTTAATGGGGATGAGTATCTGAGCACCATAAAAAGCAACTATTTATTGTCTCTCAGACAAACTGGAATCATAACCTGACACAGCCCTCATACTGCTTTCAGTGTTCAGGGTGCTCAGGGTGACAAATGCAGCATAGCCCAAACTTCAGCAGTCTTAATCTTTAGAGAAAGTATGTGATAGCTACACATCTTAAATATGCAGTTTGACCTTGTATAAGAACAAAGGTTAGAGAGGTAAAATGTAATAATTTAAGACATTTTTTTTCTCAAGGACTGCATGCTCTCTCATAAATTTGCATGTACTACATAAGAGTCACATATCACTCCCGGTGCAATGTAGAGGACAGAATTAACTGTAATTCTTCCTTTTTTCTTTTAAAAGAGAATTATGCTTTCAAAAGATGCCAGATTCACATCAGTAGCAAGTGATAACCTCTGTTTATCCACACCTAAGAATTTACATAGCTTTGACCTGTAAGAAATGGTTCTGAAGGTGAAAGATTAGTTTTATCTCCACATCTGTTCTTTGTAAAAGTGAAGTAACAAGAAGGTGCAGCAAGGATGCTAACTGTGGGAGGAAGACAACTCCAAGGAAAGGGATTGTTTTTGATATGCCACTAGTCCACCCGTGAGCTGGATAAGGCTATCAATGCTTTTCAAAATCTTTCTAAAAAAGGTTACCCTCAAAATTACCTTGAAATGTCATGGCCTTCACTACATGCACATAAGCTTAAAACTTCCTTAGTCCTAACTAATTGCTCTGGCAACTATAAATATGTAACTTTTCTCTGTTGCTTGCTTTAGCTGCTGCTGAGATAAATTTCCAGGCATAATAAAATAGGAAAAGATATTTCCAATGTAACATCATCACGTATTTTTATTTTACCAAAATTATTTTTTCTAAAGTAAACCTTTCTAACTGATTAAAAATATATTAATACATACTATTCACATTGTGGTATATAAGGTATTTTGCTTTTATGATAACAAGTAAAATTTATTTGATATAAGCACATAGATTTTTCACAGATTATTCTGTGGATTATTCTGTGGGTATTAAATCTGTAATGTGCTGCTCCCCAGAGTCTTAGCAAAATGTATCTTACTTTTGTTACTTTCCTTACACACAGAATTCTGTATAAATGAGTGCATTCACACAATTATACTTCTCTCCTAAAGAAAACATCAAAATCATCATATTTTTTCTATCACTGTAGCAATTTCCATTGCAGACCCCACTGTTAAATGGAAGACAAGGTTATGACTTCCTACAAGAAATGAGATGAGCTATTAGTCTGAAGTGGTAGGACCTGACTTTGCATCTGCTAAAGAAAGCATGCACATATACACACGGAAAACTCACATTCATGCCTGCGTTCCACCACAACCACAAACAGCTACCTGTTTTACTCAATTACCCTTTGTTTTATTTGGCTTTGCGTTGATAGTATGCAGCTTACATGTTTCCAGAGTATTAATAGGGATAATGGCATTCCCCCCCAAAAAAGAGATGGGCTTGCATAGTGTAAACAGAGGTGTGTAGCAGTACAGGATGTCAAAAATACAACCCACAAATCAATTCAAGGACAGCCATGTTGTTTTTAAGATGAGGAGCTCTGCCTTGGATGGCCATGCTGCACTCTGCCATATGGTGGATGCATATGTCAGCAGGAGCCACTGTGCGTTCCCAGGAAAGGAGCACACTGGCTGCAGCTAGCAAACCCTCTGTTAACATTTGCACAAGGATGACTATGCTGTCCTCACTGATCTCTTGATTCTGCTCCCTGGGACACTCTCTGGCTGAGCTAACGCACAGTAACCACAGAGCTCTGTACTTCGGTGACCACACAGGCTTAAAAAGAAGATGGCAACACTTACATATTCACATCACTGTTGTCATAAATACAGGCTGTGGTAAGAGTCTCTGAGTGTCTCCTCTGAATCAGAATGTAAGTGTTGTGGGAATGCACAAAGTCAAAAGTGTGCGGAAATGTTAAGTGAATTTATGAGCTGTAAATGGAATTGAATCAATGCAAAATTGCATAGCTGATCATTTCCATGCTTCTTAATATCTTGGATTTTTAAAATTTTTATATGAAGTTTAGTTATTCTCTGTGCTGAACTATTTTGTCATTTTATAATGTATCTGTATTATATATGTAGGCTGTACATGAAGTACATCAGAAATGCATACTAACCCGTAGATGTTTTGCAAAGTGACTTCTGACATCATAGTGCTAATAAATTAAAATCATGTGGGTGTACTGAACTTCAAAACCCAGCAATATCTATTTTTCTCTTCTCTTTCTATTGGGGCTCTGAGCTAATGTTGTGGAATCACTGCAGCAGCCTGGGAATAATGGTGCACAAGGTAGAGAAACCACTGCCCCATGCTGAGAGCAAGTGAGAGCATACGGACAGAGCTGGGCTGCACCATCAACAGACCCTGCCAGTCTGTTTGCTGTATGAGACATTCACAGATGCACAGAAGATTTGTCTCAGAGGACTGACAAGCCTAAGGGGAGTGAGAAAAATAGATGGAAGTTAATGTACTGGGCTTATGATTTTAATTCTGAGTGATTATTTTTTGCACTGATACACAGGTGATCATCAGAATAAATTGGTAAGTTTTTTTTTATTTCAGGAGATGACAGCAGCACAGTGCTATTTATTCAACCAATTGGTCACATTTGATTAGCTTAACTACTTTAAATCTGAAAAAAAAGAATTCAAAACAAGCATTTATAATACCATGAGCTAAAAGGAGAAATTTGTTCAGGATTGCCTCCCTTCCTGCCCCAGCATATCCGCATAACATCCCTGCTGGGGACAGTATCTCTCTCTTTCTCCCACTCTTTTTATGCTGGAGATGTTCTCTGCCTCTCAAGCTTTGCTTCTCTCACCTCTGCAGGTGGCAATTTCAGTCCTCTGAATTTCTCCCTGGACCTTCACAGTACAAATCTTTCGCTTTTGTCTAGATGAAGCCCCTGGAGCTTTCCTCAGAGGCAAGAAGAAGCTGTAGCATGAACCAGCTCTACTGTTAAACACAATTCAAAAAACATACAAGGGAAAAAGAAGTTAAGAACATGAAGGAAACAACAGTGTATTTCTGCTGCTTTGCAGTCTTGTCAAAGTAGGTCCTGAATTCTGGTCAGAGCCTGACTGACTTGCTTTTTGCACAGCAATTTATTTTAAATTGGATGTAGTGAGGCAATTCTGTGCATTTATGAATGCACACAGCTATTGCAGTCTGTTTAAGCAGCAGAGGAGGGTGGGAAGGCTTGCTGAGGAGACATCCACCACACAGGAGGCATCCCAAGCAGGTCAGAAAAACACTGCTAATGACTATACTGTGATGTGAACATTCATCTCATTTTCAGTGAATTCATTGTGAGCATCAAACTCTCAGCCCCAAGGGTATCTTTACCTGGAACCCCCAATGAATTCAGACTGAGTGCAAACTCCTGTTTGAGAACAGACACATTTCAAAACATTGACGTTATGAGTATAGTCTCAAGGCTGCAAACTGGGGCAGTGCTATGTCAAGTGATAATTTGAAATGGACAAAATGTTCCTGAGAGTGCTATTGGCTTTTGTTGAGTTCTGAGAACCCTTTATATCCTCTGAAAGAAATGTGAATTTGGAATATTCAAACCACACAGGACCTGACCTTTCCTCACATAAAAGTGTCTCCATATATATCTCAAATCAGGGCTGGCTGTAGGACTTCTTTAAGAGGTTTATTTTCAAATGACTTAAAGACACAGCTGAACACCAAACATTTAAAGTTGTTATGATTACATAATGGGCTGGATGGAAACCAGGACAAACAGTAGGTATGTCATTGGAAGAAATTATCAAAAAGTTTTGAAAGATACGTTTTTCTCATAGGTTTTTCAAGATTCATTTTCCCTGAAAAATTAATCCTAATTTATTTTTGGGTCTATTCATAAATATGAATTATTAGAAAGTCATTCTACATTATTTCCGGTGATTCATCATCTATCTCCCCAACAATATAGTGAAGCCATTTTAAAAAGCAGAGAAAAGCCAGAATTCTGCAGTGGGAGTGGGACAGGACTTGGCTAGATGCCCCTTTACTTCTTTTCTTATTCATATGTTTGCCTTGCTAAGCATTAAGAATACTTCTCTGATATCTTTCTTTTCTTTTTGATAGAAGGAAATGTTGAGAAAGAGGTAGAAGCCAAGAACCTTCATTACAAAAAGATGTGGACTTTCAGAACAAAACACAGCAGAGACCTCAGGGTTCCCTTTTCTTCTAGCCACTGCACAGACACCTCACAGCTCCACACCCTCATGGGAAAGTCTGCTATCACAAACATTAGGCAGATGGTAGTGAGTCTCTTTCCAGCTGACCCTGTTTCTCAAACTCTGGTGTCCAACATGCTCTCCTGGGGTGCTTTCCAGGTGTCTGGCCTTTAGATAGGCAGGGTGATGTTTAGCTAATGAACTTTTGAAAAGATTTCATGGGTCATCAGAGAGAAAGAGAAATGAGAGAATGAGAATTGTTAGCTCTGCTCTGTGTTATCAGGTTACACTGTCACAGCTTTTTGACCTAAGAAGGAAGCTCTGCAGTCTTCTTTTATTTTCTCCAGTCATTGTATCAATCATGTCTTGGAAGATTAAAATTTAATACAGACTAGTGTCTAAAAAAAGAAAAGCCTGAATAATAGAGCAAAAGACTGATTTGCCTTTGTCCAGGGATAAGATACAGGTTGTCGACCACAAGGAACACTGAAAGAGCAGAGGCCAGCTCTGGCACGCTACCCAGCAGGGGAGGCAAACAGGCATGGGGACGGCAGAGGAAGTCATTAGAGCTGAGCTTTGTTGCCCAGTTCTGAGGATTCAAACAGCAACACCCTGTTTTTTTCAGCTGGTCGTGCACATCTATGACTCATGTATGCATTTGAGCTGGACTGTTTCTATAGAGAAGAAACATCCTCCTCCACTCCCAGCAAGCCAGATGTTCTTGAGCATGTGAGGTTTATGCTGTGTATCCAGACGCTAAGGACAATGCTGTCCTGCAAGGTAAGTGTCAACACATGGAAGCTAGAAGGGGTCACCTGAAATCTGGAGATAAAAAGCCTCATGCCATGGAAGTCAGTGAAAGATTTCCATGGGAACAGTAATAAAATTCATTTCTGTTAATAGACATATACTTGCTTTCCCCCTTTTCAATTTTTTCCTTTCGTTGTATCTTCAAAGGCCACTACTACGTTCTTTCTGGCAGATGATCAGTTAAATCAATAGCTCTTCAATAATTCATTAGGAATTCCTAAAGCAAAGGAAATTTTTCTGTGGATCTGATGGACATTTATCCTATTAATCTTCTCCCTTACTTTCAGAAGAACCTGGCACTTGATGCTTTAATAAAATCCTAAATCCATGTAACACAGGTGACCAGTTGTGTGCTGTCTACTGGGTGGGTTGGGAAGAGGAGGGGAGTCATTTCAGCATGGACTCTGAAGGCATCAGGCTGCATGCTGAAGTGTGGGATTTGATTGCCCTCATTATGGCAGTTGGTGTAGCTGACTCAGATTATAGCCGTAACATCACAAAGATCTTTGTAAAACCCAGAGTTTGTTCCTCTGATCTCCTGTGGTGGTAAATTATAGTATGAATATACAATGTGGCAGAAAGTAATAATCTTGAGTAATGTAGCTGATTTTACTGCTCTTTAATTTCATTAAGTGTATTCTTGTCAGGCAAGGGACAGGCTTTCAGCTCCTAGGAACAGATGCTCACGTCCTAAAGCTAGACCTGAAATACTCATCACAAAGACAGAGGCCATTTGCACAGTCTGGACCCAAACAAGGAGTGATGTTGGCATTTTTGGTTCAGAATAATTTCTGTTCCAGAATAAATGCATGAAAGAAGACAAGTACTGGTTTATGGCCTGTGCCTTTCCATTCTTTACAGACTGACATCTCCTCCTGCTCTGCTCACACATGTTTGTGGAGAGTGGTGCCCAGCAAGGCTCACCTGACAGAGGCCAGCAGGTGGTATGGATGGGAGCGATCTGGCAGTCAGCTGCCCACAGAGAGGGCACCTGGGGACAAGCCTTTCTGTGTATGTCTGTACTTCAGCTCCTGTCAACAGCAGGCTGATCCCACAACATCCTGAAAGAGGGAAGTTAAATCTCTGCAGAGAAATGTGCATTTACACTAAAATGGCAGACATGGCACTGAAGACTGAGGCAGAAGCATATACTCCCTTCTGCTGACTCTATTGTAAAACATCTGAGAAAATATGAAAGAAGTATTGTTTCTTAAACCAATGAACTAAGGTTTCTCAGAGCTCATCTGCAGGCATATAACTCCATCATACTATTGATAACCACCTAGATTCTCTCTCACACACAGATAGAGGAAGTCTGTAAGAATTTACAAGAAAAAAATATATTGGAATGAAGAGGAACAAAGAATTTTCCTTTCAAACTTCCCCATTTTTATTGGGTATTAGTATTAGGAATGCATTTTTCATTCCCAGGGCATGTAGAAAAGGTCATTGCATGTTATGCAGAGAAGTGTACCCCAATGCTGAATAGACTTCACTTTCCAATTCTTGCACTAAGGAGGCTGGTAAAGTCTGTAAGTCCTTCCCCCTCCAACCCTCTCCTTAATTCTGTCTTCCAAATTTACTAAAAACCTCTAAAAGCCTTTGAGAAATTGAATCAAAGGTTCGTGATGAAGTGATGGAGAAGAGAAGCAGCTTTACTGATTATTTGTAAAGACATTTTTCTCTCTTTCACAGCAAAGTCTGCATTGCACCGTGAGGCACAAAGATGACGTGTTCACAGGATGAGCATCATTAGCTCGGGAAGAGACTGCAGCTCAACCCTGCCTGAAGGCACATTTCAGACCTTGTCCCATGGGACTCTGAGATCCTAGCAGTTAGAGTTTTAGCAGTTTTTAACTGCTGATCCTGTATATGGTACACAGAGGGACCCCATGTCCAGGTCTCAGTGAAGGACTGAGGTTTTATTTATTCTTTCAATAGAGTACAAGGGTCTTACCTTGTGTTCGGAGCACCTTTACTATCTGTCTTGCCTTGCCCTGGAGGGCAAACACAGGACTTTCCTTTGCCTTGGTTAATCTGACATTTGGTAGAGACTTATTTATGTGGCTGTGTGGGATAAAATGGGGCCACAGTTACTGAGGAACACTCAAACAAGTATAAAAACTATACAGATATATTTAGTGTGTATCTAGTGTTCTTTTCTATCACCATGTTCTTCAGTGACTTCAGGACGTATTGGATAAATTGTTAAAGTTTGATCGTCCGTTCTTTATTTGGAAGACTCTAGATTAAGAATTGTGATTATGGACAGGTATTAAGGTAATAAGCTATTTTACTTTAGAAGTGGAGTCTTGTACTTTTTATATATCACATAAATATTATATCAGGAAAAATTTGGAATAAATTTGCAGAAGAAGATGGGAAGAAACTAGCTGAAGGAGATCCTGAAGTGCTAATACATGTATGCGCACAGATTTCCATTTTGTGACCCCTGTGTGGTAATCTAATCCAAACTGAATTGTGAAAATAATGTTTTTCATACAAAATCGCAAGCCTATGTAAATTCACCATAGCACCAGAAAGCTTTATTCAACTAGCTGAATAAAAGATTTTTCCACAGCTCTTTAATCTAATTTTTATGTGTTACATCCCACTAGTGTGTTCTTAGAGAATAAAACATTTAAATATATAATACCAAATAAATTAGCTTCAGGTTTGAAAAGCAATTGACTATACACAGGATAAAAAGTAAGTATTGAGAAGAATGAAAAAATTAGCAAAGCCTAAATTCCTTTATGTATAGCTTAGTTATTACAGCAGTACTGGTGAAGGAAAACAGTAATTATAGTGGCTAATTCCCCTTAGAATAATACAGTCTAGTCAACTAATTTCTCATGTGTGTGCAGTATTGCTCTCTACTGGCTGCTGACTGGATAAGAAGAGGCAAAGTTTAACCAAATCCTGAATCTATCTGTAACTGTTGACAAACTAATTCCTAAGAGGACTGATCACCCAGCAGCATCCAGGTGACTTTCAAAAGAGCCGCTGGATAGCTAGCTCCTTTGTTACAAAGACTAAATAGAGAATCAGGGGCGAAAAATTTAGGTGATGCAGACTAAAAATCTTTCCAGTGGCTAGCAATCTAAAGGGAGATGGTATGACATTATAGCAATAAAGATAATATTCACTGTGAAATAGAAATGAACTGTATCATTGATATTAGTGAAAGGAAACCTCTTCTTGCTCACATGGAAAAGGTTTGCAGTTCTGTAACAAATATAGTACAGTTCTAACCTCTGTTCCCCAGGTACAAATGAACGATTTATCTGAGAACTATCTCTGCCATCTAAAGCCTTTGGCATCATTATTTTAACATTCCAAAAATTATTACTGAGTGGAAAAAAACCTATGAAGGAAACAGAAAAAGCCGTGTAGATCCCACTTCTGTTAAATATTGCTGTCTGTAAGTTTGTTCCCTTCAGTCCCTATAGACTTTCCTAGTGATTTCTTAACCTCAAAGTTACCTAAATATTATGCTGCTGGAAATCAATGAAGGACATGCCCCTCTGATGTATGTATGTGGCTTTCACACAAACTTGTTAAGAGATGTGAAGGTGATGAAAGGTGCACACTGTAAAACAAGAGTACTTTCCCTCTTTTTCTTCCACAATCCCAGCTACATTCTGACCTCTGAGCCAAAATGCTAAATGAATAGCAATGTGCACTCTCAAAAATCCAGATGAAGTCTGACAATAGTGATTGCCCTCAGAGAGGCCTAGAAGCTTACAAACCTGCTCCTGAGTATAAAAGGAAGAAAATAAAATCATATTCTGGGACACGAAGAATAGTTAAAGATGGTTCTCAGTTTGAACACTTGTTAACTAATCTGAGTAACTTTCCTCACTATCTGATAGACATAGGGAAATTGTATGGAAAAATCTTTTCCACTATCCTTTTTGAAATGGAGACCAGAACTGCATAAATGTAGACTGTATTCAAGATACAAGCTGATCTCGGTAGTATTCAGGGGCATAATGATGTTATCTATTTTGCTTCCTAATTAAATCCTTGTAATTACCAACTTTTTTTTTTTTTTTTCCTGGACTGCTATGGAGCATTGAATTGACTTTTTCATAGAACTACCATTACTTCAAGGTCCTGTTTCCAAGCAATAGTGGTCAGCTCAGACCTTACTTTATATGCAAAGATAATACTTTTTTTTTTTTTTAATCCCAGATGCATCATTCACAATCATTTACCCTGAATTTTACTTAATTTAATAACTGCTCTTCTAAGGCCAGGCCTTGTCTTTTCACCCTCTGCAACTTACCAGCATCAGCACACTTAGCCGTCTTACAAGCCACTCCTTTTATAAATCATTTATAAATGTGTTGAGCAACACAGATCCCAGCACACATCTCTAAGACTCCCCTCACCAACCATTTACTCACATTTTTTCCCAACTTTTAGACATTTTTTTAATCCACAAAGTACTCTCCCTTTTATTCTATGCCACCTTTGTTTCCATAAGAGTTTTTAAGAGCTCTTGCCAATAAAGCTAGTTGAAAGCTTCTTAGAATGTGGTCTACCCCAGCTGGGCTTTGCTGTATCTCAGGATTCAATGGAAACGGGATAAAACCATTACAGAGGAAGGTAGGGTAACAATGTATAACCTGGGCAGTTACCCTACATCATGGTGACCTCCTTTATGCAGCTAACCTCCCATAGGGAGGACAATGAAGACCCTTGACTGATAGCTTGGAGTGGCAGTAAAAAAAAACAAACAAACAAAACCTTTGCCAGAGATTTAAAAGACCATCAATTACAGTATTTCCTACTGGTGAAAATCTGACCCTTATGGTTTACCTAACCTGTCCCAGAAGACTGCCAAAGCTCATCCATTCACAAAATTACTTCAAACTTCTGAAGAGATGTGAGGGAATGGAGTAAAAAGAGCTCTCAATGTCACAGAAATTTTCAGAACATTTTCTTGGTGTCTACCAGAACATTGTCTTTGTGTCTACCAGAACATTGTCTTGGGCATTTAGATTATTTTAATGTCAAAACCAAAATGAACACCGACAGCAATGAAGCACAGCCAAAACTCACACTCTTTTTTCATTGTTATTTCATCAGCCAAAAAAATCAGTTAATAAAAGCCACTCATTTCCTACTGACTGCATGCTTCAGCAGCATACATCATTCTTTTATGAGCTGAACTTGGTACAGAACTAGACCTCCTCGACTTGAAATAGTCAAAAAGCAGAAATTAAAGATTTTAAAGGGTAGTGTGAGAAAAAAACTCTCACTGAGCATCTTGGAGGGTCTTGGTCTTGACTGAGGTGACTATTCTTGCTGTTTGATTTATTACTGTGTAACTCTAAAGCTAAGTCAAGAAAGAAATCAAGTGGTCTCCTCCAAATGACAGATGACTGAGATGGCCTTTCTGAAAACCGAAAGTTGTGTGTGAAGAAAGAAGACAAGGACAAGATCAAAAGTGAATGTCTTCTCTCAGGAGACAGAAAAAAATAGTCTCTGGAAATGGTGGAGCCAGTTCAAGAGAGGACACATAGTATTTCAGACAAACAGATACTGTCGGCTGTCTAAGGAGCTTGCATCTTACTGTCTTGAAATGCTGGACTGATTTGAAGTATGATGTGGCTATGACTTATGAGAATTGAGTAAATGGAAGGGCTGGTAGGGATGAAGGTAACTTTACAAGAGAAAAATGAATCATTACAGGGAAAGAAAGATAGAAGCTTCTGGTCTCAAAGTCTACAAGCTGTCCTGGAAGAACACAAACTTTGTTCACATCTAGTAAGAAGGTCAGGAGACAGCCAAGGGAAACTTGAAAACGGAAAAATATCATACATTTTTAAATTTTTTAAATTAATTTCATCCTGTTCGCTTTGTAGAAAGCCAATTCACTACCCAGCTGTTCATGACGTACTTGTGGGAAAAGTTGGGTTAGAAACCAATATTTAATATTATTTAACTCTTTTCAGATTTCTCCAAGTAAATCTAAACAAACTCAGAAAATTCTAAGCTTTCCTAGAACACATTTACTTCTGGAGAATATTACAATGTACTCTGTATTCAGTTTGAAATTGGACTGATTCTATTACGGTATCTTTCAGCATACTTGAAATGAATTATTAAAAGGTACAAGATGGACAGCACTGACAGCCAGCAATCCTGGCATGGCCCCCTCCTTTTTCCTTCCTATTTCGGAACTACATCCTCCCAACACATTTGTCTAAAGATGCTGTTCTAGGAATCTGAGATTTTGGTATCCTTAAAGATAATAAAATTATTAAAGTTTTGTCCCTTAAAGCTTTGCCCATTAAAAATTCAGTTGAACAGGAAGGTGTTTAATTAACACCAAACAGAAAAGGGAGGATGACTTTTTTATTACATTTTTCTCATTTTTGAATTTTGAAATTTTGGCCAGCTCTAAAAGTTGGATGGAAAAAAGTCAGCCTGGTGCCATACCCGTGCGTACCACTGCGGTGGCTCCTTCTCCCTTAGCCAGGAAGGCAGAAGTGAGTGTCACTGCTCCAAGGAGAGAATACTGGATGGAGGCCAAGCAATCCTGCTGGGGGGAAGGCAGAGCAAAGTGAGCCAGAGAGATGAAAGGGAAGCAACAGGGAGCCTCAAGAGTCTGAACTGCCCCTCCACAAGTGGCGCAGTCATTCCTTCCTCCCCATCCCTGTCCCCTGGATCTGCTGCTGCCAGTACCGCTTCCCCAGCAGGCTGAGACCTGGCTGCACCATTTCACCCCCACATCCACTTCAGTCCATGGCTTAATAAACCCTGGCAGGAGTATAATGGTGCCAAAAATCCTGCAACTAGACATAGAGGAAGCAATTAAGGTTAGTATGACGGCATTTGTCTCTGCAGTACTAGACTCTGGTGAGCATAAGCTAAGACTTTTAACATCAATTTTTCCCACACAGGTTTTGGATTTAATTATAGAGTAAGGGCACTGTGTGTTCCAAGAACAATCATCTTAGTGACATGTTATTCTGAAGCCAGCCTTCATTCAGTGTGACACATGCTGGTTATGCACTACCAAACAGAGATATAATGAAGTGAGGCTGGGGAAAAATACGTCGAAATCTGAAGCAATGCTAGCTAAGAAAGCTTATCTCTACTTCACTATTATCATTATATTTAATAAACATTCTTTCATGCCCACAGAAGAAACAAATGAGAGCTTTCTAAGGTAGATATAAAAGCCTTGCATAAAAAATGTGTTTACTGAGTTACTACTCAACTTTCCATTTTGCTCTAAAGAAAAAAAAAAAAGGAAAAAAGGAAAAAGCAGGCTAAAACAAATGAAAAAGTTTACAATTATGATGCAAAGAGGAACAAAACCATCTTAAGGTAGAAGACAAGAGTATGTTCCAGGTCGTGCCTTATGAGCATCTTTGGTCAGGATACAGGTGCATCACAAACTCCTATGTTTGATTGCAGGCCCAATTCGAAGATCCGCTGAAGGACCTGGCAAAACTTTCTAAAATATCTAAATATTGCTGCTGAGCAGTTTTGGGGGGTGGATTCTTTTTGACATCTTCATCTAATCAGCCTTCTTAAGATTTCTCAGTCATCACCTATGAGCACAAGGCTGCAAGGCAGTAAGGATCCTCATTCTTTGCTGTGTCAGGCCTGTGAGTTGCAACAATGTGGCTGGTATTTGTCAAGCAAGTTGTGTGCTGTGACTGTGAGTTTTTCACTGAACTCTCTTCATTTCAATTCTGCTGTACGCTGACAGCCTCTACCATGTTTATCTCTGTTGCCTAACAATCGCATCCTGACTCGACATGGGGCTTTGTTGCATAGTACAGAGTGGATATCACCATAAGGTCCTGAATCATAATTGAGGCTCAAGCCTTGTTACAATACAGGGTTGATTGTTATTCTGTATATATTTTCAGGGTTCTTCTTTCTCTTTATTTCAAGAAAAAATCTGTCACTGAAGAATGTATTGCTCTTTCAGTATGCACAAATCAGTAAAATTTCATTTTTCAGTTCCCAAATTATATAAAATCAATCTTGAAATAGAGAAGATCTCATTCACTTTTCCTAGACAGAGTTTTCACACCTCTCTGACTCACTGTGGGCAAATACCAAGCCACTGATACATGAAGAGCTCTTGAGTGTACAAGTCTCTCTTTCCTTATTTCTCCTCATGCCCACTTAGTATGAGTGCATGCATTCTATAGGTAAATCCATCCCTGAATAATTTACATTGTTGTACACAGAACTTATTACAGGAACAGTATCACAAAACATCCCTGTTCACAATTAGGGCAGGGTCAAAGCTTTCTGAGAGCTCTATGGTGTACATTTTTTGTCACAATTTTTATTTCTATTTTATGTTTCTGATTACAAGATGACATTACACAGATTATTTTGTATGTTCTAGCTGCACTCAGAGATGCGTTCTTTATTAATTTCCACAATATACTTCATATCTGAAGGGTATTATTTGAATAGTAACAGTTTTTTCCAAGACTAGCATCTTAAACTAAATCCCAAGAATATTAACTCACAGCAGAATTTTATAGAAAGCTCAATGTGAGTACTACTCAAATAGAAAATGATTTCCTAAGAAAATATGCTGATTTCTGTGCTGTACCTGGAAACACAGCTTCTGAGGGCAGAAAAAATCTGTTTGGCAGCTGACTGTGTGCCTATGTTGGACACATAACTCAGTGCCAAACTGGTTATATGCTTAATTAATTTGCAGTCTGTATAGGCCAGCCCAATGAAACGGTAGTATAGAAACATAAAATCATAGAATGGTTTACAGACTTACAGACTGTGAGCTTGGACTGAGAGATGAGAATTGATTCAGATATTTGATCCTTTTACTAACTTTGATTCTGACCTGACCCTCTAATTATTACGAGAGGTTATAGACCTACTTCAGCAAAAGAACAAGACAAAGCTAATATTCTTTTATTATTAGAATCAAAGTGGTTTTCCATCATGCTTTTGTCATAAATTCCTTTGTACTTTTAGCATGACCTGGCACAACAAGAAAGTCTTCTGACAAAAAAAATTGCCCTGAGGAAAGATTTAAAATGTTTGCCCCATTTGTATCTTCTTTTTTATAACTTCAGTTTTACATGATTATTTCTGTTGTCAAGCACCTCCAAACTTGTATGTGATTCACATATTAGGGATTCCAGTTCTGGCTATGCACATCATATCTTTACATCTATGGCAAACCAATATCAGCACTTACTACTACCGTAAAGAAATTACTGCAAATTAATATTGCAATTCATTACAAAACCAAAAGAAATTAAAAAACCAAACCAAAACAAAAACCCCTTATGACAGCAGTCTGAACAATTCAAACATTAGGAAACTTTTTTCATTTTTAAACTAACAGTGTCATTATAATCTTATGAGTTATAGAGCAGCTTCTGTATATTAACATATAAACTCTTATAAAATAACTTTCTACTTGCATTTCTAGAAGAAATTTTCTTGAAGATGTCAAAGCCCTCAATAAAGTTGACAATACAATGTTTTCTAGGGAACACAACAGTAAAAAGAAAGATGTCTAAAATATTTTCACTAAAATTCCAGAGAGTAATCTCATTTTATTTAAGTTTGCACACTAAAACAAATCCAGTATTGCATAACATTGTTTTGGTAAGTATAGGTAGATTATCACTTTCTCATAGCCATGTTGTAAAAAAAAAAATCTTTTCAGACAAGACCAATATTTTAGTAAGAAATTATATCTGCAGGAAATAAGCAGAAAAATTCTCACTGTCATGATGAGATTTTTCCTTAATCAACCACTTCAAAGCTCTAGAAAAATCCTGGAAAATGCTTGCTAATATTCTGTTGCTAGAAAGTTGCCATGGTATTGGGTTTTACTGCTGGCTTTCTTTTCTTGCATGAAAGTGCAGCATATTAGATTCTCCATATGTGCTATGTTCATTAAACTAGCCAAAGATGTTGATAATTTCCCAACAAATTCTTGCAGAATTTTAAATAAGAAGCTACATCAAGAAACATCCTAAACCCATGAACCTGAACAATTAAACCTCATTAGTAACTGTATCATATATGCATCTGCATACTATATTTATGTGTATATATGCATTTTGAAAGGTGTTCAGTATTATTCTGTAATAACCAAAATAATTATTGCTTACAAGCAGCAGTATTCCCACGTTTATAACCATTGCAGTCTTTAATAGTACAACATTTCAGCATTTTTATGACAGAGATGATTAAAGGCAGGGAGATAAGAAGAGATTAAAGCTTGAGGCTGTTAGCAGTGGTATGACTTCAGAAACCTACTATCCAACTCCAGATTGTAGTTGCCTTTCCTGTCCTAACTTTCCCTCCATATAAAGGGTCTTCACCCTCATCAATCTAACTCAACCCACTAGTCACATATATTTTAAGACTTGATTTTATGCCACCTGCAAGTAGTATTTTTGGATTAATTCATACTATCCTCTGGCAATCCTATTATCTTGTTTTATGATGCTAATCAAGGCTTTAATCTCCCCAGGTACAGACTCCAGGAGCTATTGGCTGATAGTGCATCCCTCAACCTAGCTCCATTTAGCCATATCGCCTGTACTAGAGCACTTTAAACTGTGTTTCAGAGAGAAGATGCTTTTCCCAGACTACCTGAGTTCAGAGTATCTAACCTATTCCAATTCTTGGATATCATTACTGAAAGCCCTGGTAAGAGAGAATGTGGTAAACCTGGCTATACAGCATGTAGTTATCATGTGCTTATTGTCATAACAAATGACAGTGTGAGCTCAAATTTTTCCTAATTTTCATCCAGAGCCACAGAGCTGTTCAAGACACTGTGTCACCAGTTGCAAGGTGCTGTAGAATACAAGCTGCTGTTACTTGCAGTCTGACTAAGCTTTTTCTTCTGATGGAAAAAGCATCTAGGTATCAGTGTCAACGCCTATGGAAGTGGTAAGAATAGCAGTTGCAACAAGAACACAAACAGGAACTAGTCATGTAGCATGGTCTGGTTGATCTCTTTTCTGATCAATAGCTGTTTCTTCTAGCTGTATATCTTAACCAGTCAGCTCATGCAACCAGAATCTTGTTTTCTTGGCTTTCTTACTTGCTTGGTTAAACATGACTGGCAGTTGCAAATTGACTCGTTGCTAACTGGTACATCTGAAGAAATAAACTAAAGCATTCTTAATAATTTCCATAACTTAAATGCTTCTACATGAAAGAAGAGAAAGATAATGGAAGAAAATTCTTCTATCAGCAGCCAAATTGCATAGCCTTGATAGTTTACAGAATAGTGTCATGACACCATGAACAAAACAAACAAACAGAAGTCTTTGTTGGAAATGGCATGTTCATGCGGTTTGAATTCATTAAGTTCTCCACGGTAAATTGAGATAATTTTCAATTTTGTTGTTGCAGATATAGAAGAGGCAGAACCCCTTCCCAGACAAAACAATATACATCAACCCCTCTCTGCCACTTTACAATAAAGGAAATCATAATCAAGCATCGCAAAAGAAACATGTTTTTCTTTCCTAAAACCTCTTTACTTTTATGAATTAAAAGTTTCAGCTCTAAGAGATTCATGTTCTGTTCTTTTTTCCTTCCACCAAATGTCGGTCACTTCAGATATTCTCTGTTCTTGCATAGAAAAGATTACTCTGGCTTCCACATTATAGTGAGATGATCAGCTTCTATGAGAATAACAAGAAAATGCTCAAAATAACCGTTGCAATAGTCACCTATATTGCTTTCCACCTACCCAATGCCTCAGTCCTTGGTATATGCAAAGATTCCTAATAAGATATTTCTCTGTGTGAAGCAGAAATGGCTAACACAGAATTAGTGGCGGAAGTTTGTGTGTGAGTGAAGAGAGAGGGAGGCCTTTCATAAAAGTTTCTTGCATTTCTAGCAGGGCAAGAATTTTAAATGATATTTTTTTTTTATTAATCTTGAGGCATTTGTAGATATTTCCTTTTTTCTCCACAGTCCTTTTGAGAACTTCCACAGATTAGATCACAATACATTCCAGAAAAAACTCAGCCAGAAATCCCTTCATTATCATTTGCTGGTGGAAAATAACGGTTACACCTAAAACATAGCCTATGAAGTGGGAAAGCTTTGATTAACCATGAAATATAGGAAAGTCAGGCTGGTAACGTCCTTCATAAGTTATGTAGTTTAGTCTCCCTTTTCCAAAAGATCTGCAGTGATGGAATTTTACCTTCCACCATGCTTTTACAAGATAAGGTTTAAAAGCCTGCTTGACATATTTATGTATTTACTTTTCCCCATTATTTGTAATCTCAGGGTTGAAACCTCAGCAAACAAGAGAAGTATCCTGTGAGAGACAGGAGGCCTGGTACCATGCTAGCTGAAAGCAGGGGTCTTTAAAGCCTTCTGGACCTGATCCATTTCATAATTCAACTTGGATTATGGACTTTGCTATTATTATTTTTCTTGGGAATTTTTTTACTTGAGGACAGGTAATTTTTTGTACCTTCCTCCTGCAGGAATCCTTAATACTGACCCCTACCTGTGACCAGCTGGCCATCTTTTGATTTTTCTTCTGGAGACTGCCTTTATTTGAGGAAAAGCAGCATTTGCAGATGGAATTTTGCAAATAATGATAAAAGCAAGCAGTAGCACAATTCTTACATCTTTCTTCCACACCACAGGAAAATCTGCCCTTCTAACATTTCTAGCTCAGTTAGAAACAAGAAAAATTAGTGATCTCATAAGAGAAGTTGAGATCGAGATGTTCAAATAGTTAGATATTTGAAACAAGCATCTTATCTGTTGAGCCAGCCTGGCAGGGGACATTTTCAAGATTTTCCCATTCATAAGTTCAGAAAACTTTTCGTAGCAGCAAAAGTCCACCACCATGTATGCTGCTAACACAATGGTTCAAATAACGTGAAGAGATTTGATCTACTCTTTCTTGACATCTGAAGCCCAATTAAGCAGATCACTTTCTACAGAACCACATCAGCTTCCTTGCTTTCTCTCTTGGCTAATCCAAGTCTATGCAGACTGAGGTTTCCTTTAGATGGAGTTTGTAATGTTTCAGGGAAGGAAATACCTGTATCTATCCCACTCACATTCTTAGCAATTTTGGGGGTCATATTCAGATTCTCTATGTGTCTCAGAGCATGGACTGAATCCAGCTGGTATATCTTCTGCCTTCTGATAAATCCAGTACTGCTCCGGCATCACCTCTGACTGCTTAGTAACAAATGCCCTAACTTGCCTGGTCTCCAGTCTACCAGATCTGACACAAAGGTGCTTTCCGTAGGTAAATTATGATAAATGGTGCCGCACGCACCCGTGACCCACTTACAATAAGTATGTTTCATAACCAATTATTTATTTCCCTCTAACTTCTAGAGCTAGATTTAGCTGAGGAACAAAATGCTGTAGGGGCTGAACAGTCTTGAAAGTCTCACAATATAAATTACTGTGTTATAATTACAGCCCAATTAAAATTCAGTGCTGCTCTCTTCATTAATTATCATCTCTAGCTTTACAAGTAAGTTGGGAGAGACTGCTGTTCCATAGACCATGTAGCTATCCTCCCCTGCTTTTGCTCTGAAAATACAATGGCTAAGTTATGTGCTCCAATAATAGAGACCACAGCAGGTAAAACCACTGGTTTACACTTTCAGCCTCATAATAACCCCACTCTGCAACTCACAAGTGCTCAAAACTCTTCACTGAATTCAAGCAGAGCTCTTGCTTCAGAAGGTATCAAGAATTCAAAGCCTTGTGAACAGCAATATAAATGAAGGTCATGGTATGAAGATTCTCAAAAGCTGTTGATAGGACATCTAAGCCTACAGCAAAAACCTCAAGGCTGTGCAGTCGCATTCTGATACTGCATGAACCCATTCTGCTGCTTCTAAAACAATAAAAGATTTTGCTTGGTTTACTGTGTACCAGTGTGCTTTACATCATCTCTAGTACCATATATCTCACAACTTTAACCATAATTTGGGAAGAGGTTTGTCCTGTCCTGCTGGGACCTGCATAAATGCACAATAAACCCTGTGGGAGGCTCAACCTGGCTCAGGCCTCTGCTGGTAGATGATGAGCAGTTCACAAGTCCAGACTGAAGGGTCAAGAAAACATGACTTCAGGCTGTGTTTACAAAAATAGCGACACAGGAACTCACCGCAATTTAACAGTTTAGAAATTGCTAAATTCCCAAGGCAGATAATACTATAATTTACCTTATATTATTAGACACACCTTGTATTTCACAGAGAATGGCTTGCTTCAATTTTCTTAGTATTAGTGCTATTAATACCAAGGTCTATCTGAGTGCCATGCACTAAATTAGCAGGAATCAGACCAACACGACTATATTATTCAACTATGGCCACTGTAATGTTTCACAGTACAAAGCAAGTGCTTCCACACATTGTTGCCCAATGCCACGCATATTTTTGTCCTGACCAGCACTTAACTACTCTTCCATGCACCAAACAACACTGTCACAAACTGAGAAAACTACTATTTCCCTTATATCCTCCTCATTCCACAACTAACTCAAATATCTTTTTTGTTTGTCAGACTCATCATTCAGATCAATCACCTGTTGTGTTACATTGCTGCTTGGATCACCCGAAGTAGCTGACTTACTGATTCAGTGTTAACTGATTTTAGTTGGTCCAATGCATTATTCCACTTCTAATTAGCTGAGTAAAGTCATAGTACATTAAAGTCATAGTACGTTAGCTCTATAATATCTTTCTTTTTTTTTTTAAAGTAAAAAACATAAACATACAAAGGGCTCTTTTTTCTCTTAAAGCACAACATGGATCTAACCTCGAGACGTTTGCCAGCAGCTTGACTCTTACTCCAAATTAGTAAGCACATCCGTCGCATAGATGTTGAAAACCCAAAAGTATTCAATTATCATTAGAATAAATGTATAAAGTATAAGTGAACAATGTTTTTCAAAAGGGACTATAGTAAAAGAACGAATAAGCAGACATGTAATTTAAAAGATGTTTCTGCCTTAAAAATATCTGTCAATTCTTCTGTTGTGTTTCGAAACTAAAGATCAAAGTATCTCTCTCTTGGACTGGTTGGTAATGGGGATCACAACAACCAGCAAGGAATGAGCTTCTTCAGGCACAGGCTGAAGTGTGGGAGGACTACAGTACCTGTTCTACACCCCAGACTGAATGGAGGATGGCTATGAGGATAGTTTTAGACAAGATCTTACGATTTCTCACACTTTCCTGAGGGATTCCTATAACCTTCCTCTTTTCCTTCCTGCTGCCCTATATCCCAGTGCAGTATGTCATCTCTCAGACTGTTATTGAACATGAGAACACAGATCTGTACCTGACATGCTGAGCACATTGACTGTATTCCTTTTTTTTTTTTTTGCCTCCTGATTTTATTTGCTGCTCTGTACCTATGTTTTAAATATGCTTTCTATTCATCAAAGGGCTAACAGTTATTATGAATTAAACATGATTCCCAGGGACTGGCAGAACTTTCTTCTCCAATATACATATACAAAACAAAAACAAAGCTCAAAAGAAACGTCAGGACTAATTAGACAAAACAGTGTCATATACACTGACAAAAAGAGACCTATCAGGTAGTATATGTAAAGTGATATTCCCAGTCATCAAAGCACTCCTTTCTAGCCACAAACTGATTTTCATTTCCTCCTCCCTGGCATTCAAGCAGCACGCTTTGGAATCTTGCTGCTTTTTCTTTTAACTTTACATTGGTTATATATTTGGGCAACATAAAGGTTGATTTTTACATTTCTTTCAGCATAGAGCCAATCAACAAAATCAGCATGTCTTCCAAAACCAGGGTTAGCTTTCTGTCTTTCCTCAGAGGGGCTGTAACGTGTAATTAATGTTTGCAAAGCACTAGAATATTCTTGCACAGAAAGTGCTAACTTACTGCCAAGTATTTAATACAGGCAGTGATGTTTTTGCCAAATTTCCCAAACGTGACTCAAGGGCAGATTCAAAAAGGAATATTGACACGCAAATAAAAAACAGCTGTGGACTTTTCAATGCACAACATAAGAGCCTCCAAAATAGCTACCCCAGGACTACTCAACTCTGTAAGTACAAAACTCACCAAGCACTTTCCTTCTGATCTCAGAGCTCCCAAGGCAGTAGGAGGTGGGTTTCTGAGCTTCCTCTGAGCTGCTTAGTCTGGCCTGAAGAGCTACACATCTAGTCCCCTGAAAGTGGACATGCACCCGAAGAAATTTAGTTTTCACTTACTACGTGGCTGAATATACTTTGACCAAACATAATTGGTAAAATGCAGTGTCTCAGAGAGAAGACAGTGGTGGTTTGAACAGCTAGGGGGTTTGTCCTCTGCTTCCATTTCTTTTCCAGCAGTCATTTCGCATAAAACAAAGAAATGGTCTTCTGCAGAGATTCAGCTCCTTTTAAAAGATCATCCCCAGCTAAGAGGATTAAGACTGGCATATTCTTCCATTTACAGACTTGCTTGTAGAATAGGTCAGAAGGAGGCTTCCCATCCCATCTGGCCTGTTCCAGCACATCACAAACTCTGCAGGCCAAGAAGAAACTCAAAACAGAAGTACCATAGCTCATGGTGAATGCTGCAAGTGCGACATATGACTGCCTGTTATACCCTGAAACCACAAGATTTAAATGTCATTCTGTGCATTGCAGCAGTTCTGTTTCCAGTCCCAGTTTGAACTAAAGACCACACATGACATGAAAATTACTAACTGTTTTCAAAAAATAATATACCCATTAACCAGACACACTCTCAGACCCTGGATAAACTAAGTTTCATTGGGATCTGTAGCAGAAACAGTTTCACAGAGAAGTCTCAGGACTATAGTGAATCATAGGTTAATAGGTGACATGTCTTGGAAAGATAACCTTTTCTTTAGGTGCAGCATGTGATCTTTGCAGTAACTGAGTGAAGTGGGGAAAAAAATAGCACAGGCTATTTACTAGAGGTCACATTTTTTTGAAGACACCTGCCCTAAAGCTATTAATCCTTTCAATTTAAACAAAACACGGAAAATTAAAAATGAAAAGAAGCATTCCCACTAAAGATTTGAGGTCTCTGAATGTCTTAAAAACAACATCATAGAATAATTAAAATGCAGAGAACTGAATTTGCTGGCAGACTCAGCATTTTTAGTAGCCTGGGGGCAGAAAATTTGTTGGAAAGAAAAAGGTCTTTGTAAACCCTTTGTTAGCAGTGAACTATGGGACTATAACAACTGCCATGCTGATCTAAATCAGAGGCCATCTAATTAAATGGTTGCCATCAGCTGTGTCAGAAGAAAGCCAGCAGCATATCCTATGCTCATCAAATTATTGCATTTGACCTTGGCCAAAAGGAAAGCAGAGAAGCAAATCGTAGGCAAGAGAAGCTTGTTTTGTTTATAGAGGGAGGTGCTCCGTGGGTCAGCAGTAATTCCATGAAGCTAATCGCTGTAGGCTTTGTCTGCTGCCAAGGAAAAGACAGAGCTGCTTGGAAATGCACCCTGGAGGTGCCTAAGTCCAGAGCATAGGCTCTGAATTGCTCTTTGGAGGGGCTGTTTCTTTTGTCTGGTTTCGTCATCATGATCCTGCAGTGGTAGTGCCCAAAGCATGGGCTGAGCTGCTTTCTGGTTGCTCTGCTTGATCCCTACAGTCAGGCAGAGCCCCCCACAATAGACAGCAACAGTGACCTCAACGTGTGCAGTCACTGTTTCTGAAGCTATAAAATACGACTTCACTGTAACAACTAATACATGACAGAGTAGATCTCCGATTCCTGGGAGCTAAGCTGTGGAAACTGTTTATTTCCACCTAGGATTTGCAATGAGACTTGAATAGAGTTGTTGCCATTGTTCTCAAGATTCAACAAATTTAACTGACATACACTACAGAGTGTAATCATACCCCAGAGACTGAGAAATCCTTCCTGAAAAAAGATCAAGGACAATGTTTATACACACTTATGTTTGAAGTATAGATGTGTAAATGTTATGCTGTCACATTTAAATTTAAATTAGACAAAACCCAAGGCAAAGTGAGGGAGAAGAATTATGAGGGGCACCAGTAAATTTATTGTGTCATAAATACAAATCAGCATATTAATATTTTAATTGTGCTTTAGAATTTCATAAAATTACTTAAAATTTTTCTCTGTTCAACTAATGCCAGATTTTCTATGAATTCATGTTGCAGATCCTATAAAGCATGGAGAATATCAAGACCTAGTTATTGAGTTCTACATGCAGTAGCTCAGCAGTTTGATTGTGTAGTGCTTTCAGATATTTCCTGAGAAGACAGGTTGATGACTTGCAGGTGAGGAAAGGTACAAGAGAAAAGGGGAATTTATTTTTTAATGTAATATTGCCTCGGTTTCCTTTTGTGTCATTAAATACATACTTTTGCCCCCCGGAAAAGTTTTAAGAAAGCTTTTTGAGGACTGGTTATATAAACTGTATTTCTTAAGAAGTGGATCCATTCTATAATACTTGAATATTTTTCAAAAATTAATGATGTTCATACTTTTTAATGTATTTACCTATATATCATTAAGTGTAAGGCATTAATATTGTACGTCATTGTGAAAGAAATTATAATCTGACAAGTTCTAGCATTTAAAGAGAGTCTGATTTTGATCATCAGACTGCTCTCATTTGCCTTGTAATGAGATCCTGAGTCAAGCTGAAACAGACCATTAAAAACAATGACCCATCAAAGAAACCAGTTGCATTTTATCCCAAGTCATTTATGCCCCCAACCTTGCACAGATGGAGAACTTTAATGATGTGGTCTCACTTATAGGAACAAGTTTATATTCTTCAGTAATGTAAACCAGAAGCAAAATAGTATTTTGAGATTTGGAAGCTGAAGACAGATTGCGGTTCTAATTCAGTGCTTTGAAATATCTGTAATAAATTGAGTATCTGAGCAGTGAGGAGATCATCCTAATGACGAGTCTGTTTGCCTAGAAAACATATGCTTGGGGCAGATGCACTGTGTTGCTGACACACAGGTCAGGGAATTCTGAAAAGGTCACTTGATTTGGTAGATAGAAAAATTTGACAAATATTTCAACACTTCAGAGATGTCCATTAAATCAGTCATCATTTTTTGGTCACATTTAAACACAGTGATTCAAGATTTGCTATATTGTGCTAAGGCAGTATCTGTTTTGGAAACAGCAATGTGACTAGCTAAGCCAGTTGATTTTACGGAGCAGGCAAGATGAAATAAAACCACGTGGTGTTCATTATGGAAAACCCTGGATTCCTTCAGCATTGTATTCATGTGCTTTAGTTTGATCATGTACATTTAAGGCCAAGTTGTATGAGGTTTGTGTCTTTCTTGACACAAGATTAATCTGAGTGCGTTGGTATTTTGATGGTTATACAAAATCCTGGTGGAGTGAAGACGCAGCAGAAGCAGCATCTCAGAGATCTGGAAAGAGTACCTGACTGTTCTGGTAAACCCTAGGGATGAAATGACTGTTGTCACATAGTTAACCAAAAATTAAGAAATCCAGGTCACAAGAAATACAGTAGGTCTGTATGCTTTGCTGGTTTGTTGGGTTATTTAGAATTTGGCTTCTTGAGTTTGTTGAAGACCTATTCTTTCCTCTGCCAGATTTCCAGCCACTTCTGCTCATGAAGTACAGTGGGAAACTGAGGAGGTACAAGACAGGACTGATACATTACCAGCTAGACCAGAAGCATCAGAGAAAAATGGTGCATCGTAGCCATATTTCTTGCCAAGGAAGAATCTAGAAGCTCTGAACTGGAGATGAAATGGGACCTAGTTTTACAGTTATCATGGACTGCACTACAATTAATGTCTGAAGTCTGCTTAAGGTTCTGGCACATGAAATGGATAACCTTCTAATATGGCAAAGATGGGAAAAGTTTAAGTGACATTACAAGATATTGCGTGTAAACACTTTGCCAAAGCCATTTTGCCCAAGTGCATGTTCAACTCAGAAAGTCAACTGAACATGAGATTTGTGCTTTCCGAAACAAAGAAATTATCAAAGATAAAGAAGGAAAATGCAATGTTTTAAAATACGTTTTGATATTTCATAGCAGCAAAATACTATTGCACCTCAATCTCTTTCTTTCTGAGAGTCCTGTAGTACCTTACTGGATGTAGTTACAGATGAAACGTGTATTCTTGAATGACAAGTACTGATGCATAACACAGTACAAGAAGCACTTATTAATGTCACCTTCCAGATTAAAAAGAAAGCAAACAAATATCACCCTGCGCCTTCCAGTCAACACTGGTGGACACATAGAGACACAAAATATTTTAAATACTAATACAGAAATAACGAACTTTCAGCTTCATGCCTAATGATAGGCAACATGGATAAATGGGATACCTTACACAATATGTTGCATCCACTTCATACAACAGTTAGGGAAATCACATTGCTCAGAGCTTAAAAGAGAGCAATAACTTATGTAAGGTCATAAGCAGGAGGCGGCACCTCCAGAAAACATTACAAATGGAAAAGAAACTGTAAAGATACAGAAGATTATAATGCATGTTTGTTAAACAAACCACAACAAATGAAGGCTTGTTCTAGTGGACACCACTGAAAAGTCACTGTCAGGCTCACTGTGCTAGGTAACCAGTTTTTGAGGAATACTTCTTCACATGTAAGCATAACTTTGATACTGCTATGTTTATACTCCACCTACAGTCGCTCTCCAGGAAATATAGGAGAAAATTAATGCTACCTGCATGATTATCAGTAGAGACTAGATTCCAAAATTGTTGAAGGAAGCATTTTCAGAAAGTTAGTTGTAGATGAAACTTCAAGCATGACAAAAAAAAAAAGACAGAGCTTTGCCTTTGAGAGCAGCATGGTGTGTGGGTGAGCAGTTATATAACACCTGATATCACCATTTCGATGATTTCTTTATTCCTTTCTAAATATCCATCAGATTGGACAAACATAGCAACACTGATGAAATGTTGGAGTACTGGTAGAATTATAATATTGTTAGAGCGTTTAATGATTACAGCTATTTCAGAGCAACGAAAGCAATGGTATATTTGATTCTGTTTGATGCCAGTTTAATCTAAAAAGGATGTTTTACTAAACTTCATGCTAAATTCTTGACCAAGAGGTCATTAAAGGCATCAAAATCTAATGAATCGAGGACAACTGGATACATATATAAGATACATAACATATAGCTGCAACATTGCTAGAGGTCAGTATTTTGGAAGGCCCACATTGATATGATTAAAAAGAAAACATTTTACAAGATTCTATTATTTCTATTGTTCTATCAATTTTCTCTGAAAAAGCTTCAGTAGCTTCTAATAGACATCCTGGTTATACAAGCTATGTGTAGTCAATGACTTCTTTATAATAAGGCCAAAGGAAATGAAAAAAATATGTTAATAAAAATTGCCAAGTAAATTTTAATAATGAGAAAATTATGTGTATCTGTGCTGTATGACAGGCACTAATGTAAGAACCTAACTCAATCAGATAGTGATCTGCAGATGGACACCACATTCAATTCAAAGATGAAGAGGCAACATTAATCAAATCCATTATCTATTGAAAAAAAAAGTACTCATTTCAAATAATTCTTATATCTTCACACTGGTTATGCAGCCACTGCCTCAGTAACAATCTAGCAGAGTATGATAATGTGAATGAAATGGCTGATTTTAGGGGAAATCTTTAAGACCGTAGGGCCATACATAATAAGAAATCAGCTTGAATACATCCTAAGTACCCTCTACTCGCAGCAAACGCAGCTGCAGCATGGGTTGGTGAGTGGGAGGAGTCTGTGGTGTGGGGAGGGTGTTCTCATTACCTTTGTACTGTCATTCAACAGGGTTTTTCAAGCTCAGTCTGCTCAAGGGTACCAGAAATTTCAACTGGAGGAAAGAAGTAATCCTCCACCAGCACTGCAGGTCCATCTTTTTGCATTAATGGACAGATTTAGCCCATTTACCTCTGAAACAGGGATGTTTATATAACTTCTACCCTTCTAAGATGAGCAGCGTAATTCACAACTCCAGGAAGGTTGACCTGGTTACCTCCAGCCACCAATGGAGAGAAATAGGTACCCCGACAGTCCAGTATGCTAAAGCACAGCTGGGCTCAGTTGCCAACCCCAAATGGTCTTCCAGTCTTGCCCTTTCTGTGGCAAGGGGTAGCAGTAACCCATTTATGAACAAAGAGTAGAACAGTGGGCTCTCAGCTCCAAATGAGTCTTGGGCCCTCATTTTCAAGTTTCATTTCCACATTCATGGCATTACTGACCTGTTCCATTCTTTCCACCTGTTTGTCTTACAATTTCATGTCACAGATGGACCCCCTTTTTTTAAGTTGCTCTAACAACAGAGCATTGGAAAAGCCTACCGTATTAGTTGTCTTGCCTAGGAAACCTGTTGCACATCTCAAAGCTGCATTTCAGTTGTCGTCATGCTCAGGCAGCTGCTTTTCATGGTGTCCAGTTTACAGTTTCAAGCCTTTCTTTACAATTGCAAAAGCTAAAAGAGCGTATATGTGGAGGTTTTTAAATAAAAACAAATAGAGCCAGACAGTTACTGATAATTACCTCATTTCAAAAGCTTAGGTTGTAAGTGAGGAAAATTGTGCCAGCTGATGTGTACTTTATCTATAGACTGAAGGGGTAGAATCATTCATTCCTGACCTTCTGGTCTCCATATCTGTAAAAATCTAAGAGACTCATAATTTGAGGGACAACTATATTTCCTATTACATCAGATTTGTTTCAAGATTATTCTCTGGCCAGAAGAGAGTTCCCCTTACCAAACTGAAGAAAAATGCTGATGATCTTTCCATATAAAATTATATTGACATATATAGAAGAAGAATTCATAATGCCATAAGCACTGTAGTATGCTATTTCAGCTTCCCCAAAGTTAATTTTTGCCTAAAACAAACTGAAAAAGACCAATCTGTTCAATTCCATGATTCTATAACCACATGAACCAAGCAGTTCTTCACAAAGCCCCTGATGTGCATTGACATGCATAAAGTTCAACATGACATCATGTTAGCAATCATCGTATGACTCAAGAAGTGAAACAGAAACAATATTTTTAAAATAATTCATAGCCTGCTTTTTCTTACCCTAAGGCTGAATGAAATTAACAGCCTTAAGTTACACAGGGTAGGATTCAAAGAAGGTACGTGTCCGTAAAGGTGGATGCGTGCTTCTGAGATAAGATGCCTACTCCTGAGCAAAGACTGTTCCATGAAAGCAGATGTCAAATCTATGTCTTTGGGATGGGCTACACTGCACCTTGGAAATATTTATTTTCAATAGCTATAAATAAAAGTCTAGATGGGTAGTGAGATACATGGTAGGTGTCTGGAGTTATGGTAATAATCAACAACACAGTGGCCCTAGCTTCCTGAAGACAATACCCTGGGAACTATTGACTATTTAACGGAGAAACAAAAACAAACAAAAATACAAGCAAAAATTAATGTTCAGGCAGAGAAACTGAGAACAGTTTTCTTGCAGCCTGATGAGTTGTAAACAGAGGCTTATTCCGCTGGCCTTGTAAATTCATTAACACGAGATTTCCTTGCTCTGCAAGTTTCCTGAGATCCACTCACACTACTAATGCAAACTCTTGCTCTGCTCTCTCTGACTGAGACAGCGGTCTCAGAGAGTATTGTCCAAACTGTTTTCTTGATGGGTCTAGTTTTAGGAAGACAGGAACATCACTGCTCAGGAGGAATACAAATTTCTTTAACAGACTACCTCACTTCATTGGTGGAAGAATACGAGAACTTATTTCTGTTCAAATAAGGGCCAGGTAGGAGAAACATTCTCAGAGAAGAACTAAAAATCTGTGATAGACAAAATGAGTTATAGCATCATGTTTATGATATGGGAAGTGCACAGCCTTCTTACCCTAAATAAAATTTCCTGTTGCAATTCTTTATTTGATGACATGAATTGCCCTCAGCAAAACAAATTTTTATGGATAATTGCTATAGGAAAAATTGTGGGAGAATTAAACTTTTCACTGTAACATGGTAGCCTTAGATCAGGCATTGCTAGTGGCTGTAACACTACACCTTCAGGGACAAAAAAAAAAAGGGAAAGAAGACAAGAAGAGAAGCAAAAGAAGAAAAACAGTGCAGAAAAGACAAAATATAACAACCAAAAAGAGTGCAGCTAGGGACACATAAAAAGGTCTTAAAGCATTATAGTGGGAACATATTAAAATGTAGGTTATTGGTGCAGAGACACTAGACAAACTATAAATTCACTGGATTGTGTAAGACTGGCTGGTTTCTAGAAACTCAGATTAGAAAGATCCTGCATGGCAACTTGAACTGTGGGTTTATATACTCTTCTTATGGGATCAGGGATAGTCCTTGACATATTTAACTGGGGTCAAAATTCTCCCATCTCAGAAAAAAAGACATGCCTGAACACAAGGGATGTTGAAGTAACTTCTTATCTATCTATGACATCTAGCAATGTGGGTTTAGGATAACATCCGCTTTATGCAGAAGATAGAGGTGAGTGTTAACAGTTTTCAGAAATGCTTTCTCTTTCTATTTAAGGTCAAGTAATTAAGAGTTTAGGAAGAAGTTTTTACTAAGATCAGATTTCTCAGTCTCTTTTAGAAAGACCTGTTGCTCAGTTGTTTACAAAAGTACTTGTACTCGATAGTCTGGAGTCTTCATACTTAAGCATTTGTAAACAAACTGGTATGGTCTGATTTTAGTGTTGGCCCTGGCTCAAGCACAAGATCATAGAATCATAGAATGGTTTGAGTCAGAAGGGACCTCAAAGATCATCTAGTTCCAACCCCCGCCATGGCAGGGACACCTCCCACTAGACCAGGTTGTTCAAGGCTCCATCCAACCTGGTCTTGAACAATGACCTTCTGAAATCCTTTTCAACCTGAATTATTCTATGATTCTGTCATCCATTGAATTGTTCCATTTGCTGACAGTTAACAGTCATCCTCTTAAATTTGGGAATTTAAACCTTCACAGCAGAAAATTACATACAGAGGGCAGTATCACCTTTGCACTGGTTAGCTGGATGGTTAGATTTCAAGTAGATCTCAGAGTTCCTGTTTTAGGGATAGTTCCTGGAGTAGTAAGTCTCAGCTACCAAGACTTTGAAGGTTTAGGAGAAAACTAGCTTACTTGGCAAACATCAGGAGTCAAGCACAGTTGGCTGTGAACTTGGGCAGAGATATCTTAGTTACCTTACTGCTTCATGACATAACACTCTCAGAATGTGTTTGACAAAAGCATCACTGCAGCTTATTGCTTTTCCAGGCAAAGGCAAACAGAGGAATGGACGTCATAACTTTACCTCTTCTTTGCCTGTGTTTCCAGTAGCTTGTCCCAGCTCTACATTTCTTTATATTAAAGGTTTTGGGGGTTTTTTCAAATGTGTTGGAGTCTTCTAATAATTCCACTGGGGGAACGCTGACTTCTTACTTTCGGAAGATCTTGCCTGATGTTCAGTTTGATTAATCACTTTAATCTACTCATGTTTCCTACACATCCATATACCTCCCTCTTTGGTGTGTTCACATCTTTCTGACATAAATTTAAGTTTTCATCCCTTAGCCTTTGCTGTCCACATTTAATTCTACCGCAAACACATGGATTTCTGTTAGCTTTTTATTTGCAGATTGTCTTAGCAATACACATCTTCTTGTCTGATCTCTTTAGGATTGTTAGTTTTTTCCTTTGGGGATGTATGTGTATTCCATTGTCAGAACACAGTGAATTATTCTAGGTACTGTCACCTCTAGAGGTAAAGAAAGAGGAATAAGTATGTCACAGCTGTGTGTTGAGAAGCCTACATTTGAAGCATAAAATCCTGTTGGGCTTTTTTCCCCAATATATCATCCTACAAAATCAGATTTAATTTATGGCTGGCTATTTCTAGCTCTTGTTTTCAGTATTGTTGATATCCATGTTCCTCCTTCCCATTGAATATCAATGCTTCAAATTATATCCCTTCAAGATAGTAATGTCTCCCGTGGGAATAACAGTTGCCGGTTACCATCTGCTGGCCAGCCAGGAACATACCACTAAACACTGCTTGCTGTCTTCATGCAGAACTCTGAGAACACAAGTCAGAACTAAATTTAACAGGTATATCCAGACCTTCTGTCAAGTTCTAGAGATGAAAACCAAAAATTGATACAATCAAGTTCTCAGATGTAGATACAACAAAATTTTAAGGACGTTCAGACAGTTGCTGTGTGAACTTCATCAGATACCACGGCACATAGCACAGTAAGATCTACACACAGGAAAACAAAATCTCTAAATGTCTGAAAAACTGCTGTTCCTCACATATCTGGAGAAGTTCTAATATGAAATCAGGCTCACAGGACGCTGGAGTCACTTCTATGCATGTATGCCTTTCTTGTTTATGTAGACAAAATGGCCTGTTAAAGGGTTACATTTTTCCTTATGAGGGAACTAGATTTCTCTGGGAGACAGAGAATAAGTTTCGCCCACCACATACATCAAAGTCTCTGCCCAGTACAAAAGCAAAGGCAGAGGGAGGGGACAAGAGCAGTGGCTACTGCAGAGGAGTGAATGAGAAAGAGATGCTAACAGAAGCAGTAGCTGAGAGCTGCGATGCAGCTCATGTGAACACTAGAAACTTGATCTGGGGAAAAAATAGAAGATGGGACATTCAATGCTAAGCATTGAAAAGGAATGAAGATCTAAGGAAAGGTACTTGCAGTTTCAAGACTTTGTGTGCTGTTCAGTGCTGAACAGTTCTGTGCAGAAACCATTCCCCACTTAGCATTTACCTGGCCTTTGTGGCATGATCAAGGTGGTCATAGACGCCCTAGGCTGTGGTTTCTGCTGTGATTTTCATGCCTGACAGCCATGCAGAGAGCCTACATAAACTGAGAAAAGCCCAGTATCTAGTGTTCAAGAGCAGTGTTTTACTGCCTGCACTAAAAACATTTTCTGATACAACAAAACTAGAGCCAGACAACCAGGAGACAGTGCTGCTGAATTTCCAGGAGGATGTTACATCCATTTCTGTGTAATCTCATTCAAGGTCTTTAGCAAAAAAAACATTTCATGTTTATTAATGTTCCCTGTTTCACTCATACCTACTCGGATAACATGCAATTTTCACATTACTTAGAGTGGTCTTATTGACATAGACCAAACTGTATTCCTAGTGACTGATCTATATATCAGCAGTGGTATGAACTTTGCTTCTCTTTCATTCATTTAATCTATGACTCGTGAACAACTTCACTGAAGTGTAGAATAACCTCCAGGGAAAAATATTTTCCGATCAATAGCATAATAGTAGAGAAGCAGTACATGCACGAATAAACTAATTGAAGGATGTGTTTCCTCAGTCTCAGCTCTGTTATCATATTCTAATTTCCCACATTTTTTGCAAATTAACATATCTGGTGATAAAAAGTTTATCGTGATACAAAGGGTTTATCTAACATATATAAGAATTAACTACTAATTTTGGAGGCAATTTGAACTGTGTGAGATTAAATTAGAGCTATTTATATTTTTTCAGTTGCTCAGACTGAGCGTAAACCTTGACAGCCACAAATCAGTTGCCACAGAAAGCCTTGAAGTCTCTGTCCTAACCACACTTTCTTTATTTGCCTCAGAAAAAGCCATCTGGTATTCCAGAACAGGTTACAAGATCTCATACCCTCGTGATGCTCTTCAGAGGTGCCTCCACCCATATTTGATTGTCAAAACCCAAATCTTAACCTCTTATCATCATTGCTGAATTATGTGCATTTTGTACAAAAATGGCACACACATTCCAGAAGCACAGAAAATGTTGTGCAAGTAACAGTAAAACCAGTGCATTATTCAAAAGCAGTAAGGTGACTCAGATCTAAAGTGAACATGATATAAAACTCGTTCAAAGAGAGGCTCAGATGAGCTTACGTTCTATTTAAGACTGAAACACCAATCAAGGAGTTGCTCCCAAGAGGCATTGAACCATAAGTAAAAATCCTCTGTAATTCAGAGCAGCAATATCTCCTGGTTTTCTATTCTATCAATGCAGTCCATACGAGGCAGGGTCTCGGTGACAGTGGAGTCCCCGAGGTGCACAGTAGGCTGGCGTGAGAGACTACAAATGTGCTGACAGACTCATTTCAATGTTAAAAATGAAGCATTTTACTGAAATCTGTGTGTGCACAGAGTTCAGCCCAGGCAGGGACTCCTCAGCATATAAAGGTGTGGTGGATACACTTGACCCCCGTTTAACAAAACTCACAGTGGTTCGGTACAGGCTTCAAAGGAGCTAAAGGCCTGAGCTGTAGCCTGGTCAAGAACTCTAGGAAACCCACAAAGGAGCAGATCACAGCAGAGCACTGATGCAGCTGAACTTGGAACACCGATCATGCAATTAACACATGAATAGTGGGTGGTTTTTCTAAGACTAACTTATCAAGGAACAAAGGAAGTCACAGGTACTATGAGTCTCATGCATACCTCTCCCATTTTATGTAATTTGACTATAAGCCAACCACTTTATCCCATAAATATGACAGCCAAAGTGAGCCTTCTGTGAGCTCTCCCTGCTAGGCAGAATGACTGTGTGGCAGTGATCTCCCCTCGAGCTGTGATGCCTCTCAAGTTTACTCCTCAAAGCAACGAGATCTTTTAAAAACGACAGCTCTCTGGATGAGTCCAATCTGAATTCTCCCTGAATGGCAACTGGACTGCACGCCAGCCAACTCTCCCCTTGAGCAGGGACGCCTCTCAGTGTTAAGACATATTAGTCATTTAGCTTAAATAAGTTTTAAATAGAATGAATCAGTTATGATGTTGTGTGATTTAGTATGCTGTTTGCTTAGCTTTACTTACTTAGCATGAGTAGCTAGATTTGCTGAAGCCTTAGGCCGCATGCTGTAAACTTTCACCTAGATACACTGGACATGTACCTACTTAAGCAAAACAGGGCCTCCAGATCCAGCACAAAACAAAATAAGGAGGCTACAACCATCAACAACAGCTGCAACTAGACAAGATGTCTGGAGACAGTGAAGGAATTCTGTAAGGAGTCGGAAGATCTCAGACCAGAATCGCTATTGGACCAAAGGGTGCGTGGAAGGCATGTGAAGAGAATATGAAGAGTGCATGAGGGGCGGGTGAAGAGTCTGTAAGGGTATAATTGCCCAGGGATTTCTTTGTTCCTTGTCCCTCTCCGGAGGCACCCAGCTCAAGCTGATCCTGCTGCTGTACCACTCTATTAAATTATTTATTTTTATAAGATTCAACACCCGTGACTCTGCTTTGGGAAACCCAGGGTTCGAACTTCAGAGTGAACTAACACCAGACGTCCACTTCTTTAACATCAACGTTTGAGATTCCTTACCTGAGACTGAGATCCTTCCTTACCCAAGGCAGACACCCCTTATTCGCAACAGATCCTCAGTAAGGGACTGATAGCATGCTGAACGAATGTCTAATGAGATCCATTAGCCATGTCTGGGACTAAGTCTGGATCTAGGTGCACCTAGAGTCCTCTTTAAGAAGGAGTCTAGAAAGCAAAGGGGTCCATTCTGAACCTCATGACTCAATGGGAGTTCTTCCTTATCCTTTGTATCTCTTCCATTAGATATAAACCGTTGACCAAGTCTGAGACTAAGATTGGACGTAGCTGCTTCTAAGCTCCATCAGGAGTTTGGAAAGCAAGGGGGTCCACTCTGAACCTCATGACTCAAAAGGAGGGTGTCCCTTACCTTTTTGCATTTCCGGTCTCTGTGCAAATCATACTAAATTGATTCTAACTCAATTTTCCTTTGTATATGTCTTCCATGTAGTAAGTAATAGAATGAACCTTGCCATTGAACTCTGTTAAGTCACACTTTTACAAATTCATATTAAAATCACTTTTGCTAGCATCTTTGATGACGTTTATTTAAGTGATCTAAAACACTCGTCCGTGTCAAACTGGGGTAGTTGGCAGGATACTAAATGAGGATCTGCGACACAAGAAGTTGTTCAGATATTCTGTTCATTTCCTCCCAGTCTCCTTTTATTGTAGTCCTGTACTTGTAAATCAAATTTGCATTGCAGAAATTGTCAGGGAAAGCTGCAGGTGTGAACAGTTTGGGTACAGATGAAAAACTGGTATCCAGAGTTTACCTCAGCTTTTACTGTTTTCAATGGAAAAAAAATATTTCCATGTGTGCTAGGGTTTGAGCACATCATAGAGCAAGGGACGTAGCGCTCTTGGGATAAGCCTATTAATCAAAGGTTTCATCCTAAGTACTCATTCCCACACCAATGAAATTACATTGAAGTTCTCAACTCTGCTTCATTCATAACACCACATCAAGCTTTTCAGACGTCCATGCTTTGTTCCCAGCTATAGATACCTATCCACATGAAACCCTTTATATGTTACAGTTTCAAATGTCACTGTCATGTTTTACGGTGAAGCCATTGGAAACCCTCTTGGCTTCCCCTAAGTATAACAGGAGTCTTGCACACACAGAAGTTTTTCCATGACACTTTGTGATCTTCTCCCCTTAAGTTTGGGTAGAAACTCCACCTGTCAGAATAGGAAGATACCTTTGCTGTATCTCTGTAACTCCAGAACCAGTAAAGAAGGTTTAAAATCCTTACCAAACTGACCTGAGCCTTTTCGTAATCCAGCAAAAAGTTTCCATTCAAGGGAAGTTTTAAGAGGGTCCCAACTGTATTTAAGTTTCTTTCCTTATTCTAATTCTTAGCCTACATGTCTACTTCTCTTCCTACATGTCTCTTTGTCCAGGTCTTCTTCTGGGACTAGATGAGCTTTCTACAAAGGATTCTAAAATTTTGATTTTATTCAAGTTTTCTAAGTTGCAGAAGAAACAAAAAGCCAGGATGGGGACATAAAGCAAAGAAGAAAATAACACCGTTCAGATTTTTTTCCAGAAACTGTGAATAATAATATCACACCATTTTCAGGAAAAGAATGAGTGACTGTGTGAGAGAGTCAGATTTATGTTATTCTTTGGGGGAAAATACTGTGTGACAGGGAAGAGGAGACTTAATAAAGGTGGGGGAAAAAAAGGGAAGACTGAATAGTATGTACCAAGGGAATTCTCCTTTTGTCTCCTCTGTTTTGCCAATATGACTTAGACAGGAGGATCACTCCTCATCAAGACATCCCTCCGTCTTGATATTCTTTGTATACAATGTCTAGCATAAGTCACCAATCCCAATAGGTTCCTTCATGAATTACTGTAATAAATTTATAAAGCCATGTTATCTTATACTTCCTCATGTGGATACCAACTTCTTTTTCCCCTTAGCACTCATATAGGCTACAGTCCTGTTTATCCCAGTATATCAAAATATTGCAGCTACAAGAACTGTCAAACCAATTCCTGTTACCTTGCATTGGAGAGGTTCAGCATGTGTTACAGCTTCGTGGCTAACTTTCATTAAAACCTAAATAATGATACATACAATGCCACTGGGAGATAATGAACTAAATGCTATCCTAACTTTACAGACTCAGAAAATGAGATGTCAAGTGTGGGGAAGTACACCTGTAATTGCCTTTAGTGAGAGAGACAGCTGGAGCTGATGCCTGCTGTTTCTTCACAAACAACCTGAATGAAAAGATACTCTCTGGCTCTCCTGAACTCTCCCAAAGGGTCAAATTTCACCTCAGCTGGTGTAAAAATTCCCACTGATTTACTGTACTCATTAATTTCTTTACAGTTCAACCTTTCTTCACCACTTTGCAGCTAAAATAAAACCCACAAGCACCCTTAAAGTGCTACCTTTGGAAAATCAATTCCAAAAATACTCCAGGCTTCTGGCTAGCTATATGCATTGTGTATACACACACACACACACACACTATATGCATATCAAATCAATCTGAGGTTACATTAATAACAAAGTTCCAAAAGCAGTGGGATGGAAGGGGATTAGGTTACTCAGGTCCTACTGATAAATGCACACCTTAATCTCCACAGTCTTCTGTCGACACACACCTTTCCCTTTTATACAATTTTACTGAAAAAATTATATTTTTTTCTTTTCTTCAAAGGACAAGTTACTCTATTTCTGAATGAAAACAAATGTGCTGTCAATCATTCAGGTGAAGTTAAAATAAACGGCTAAAGTCAACTGCAACACTGACCTTCCACAAAAATATTTTAAAGAGATATAAGATTGCAGCCAGAGAGGGGCAAATGTCAGTTTTCATTAAAATCTTTAAGTATATTCATCTAATTGACAACCTTTACGTGATGTTGAGAAGTTCTGCTGCTTTTCTACTTTCTTTTTTGTCTGTGTGATTGTCACAGTAAATGGACCCCATTGCCTGAGCAATAAGGTCCTCACACCAGCAACGATGCAGCTTAGCTTCTACCCACCACCTCATATCCCACCAAGATTAGAAACATTTTACAGATTAATGAATTCATTTAGACTCATCAACTTTGGGAATCACCTTTTTTCTTGCTTGTCTGAAGTTTGGACATGTACATTTTCCGTGTTTTCTTTTGCTTAACTACAATCTCAGGCTTATTATAGATTTGTCAGGATTATTTTTCTTTCTCCTGTCTGAAGAGAAAAATTTGTTAGTAACTCTGAAGTATACTAGACTACAGCAACAGCCTACAGACTCCACACCATGTAGGATGAAGGCGAGTGTCTTTTCAGCCCTGCGTTGGTGAGGTCCATCAATTCGCTGTCCCTATAAGGGTCAGTTTTCACATACAAAAAATTCTTCAAAGGAAGCTATACAGACGGGAGTTTACCTTAGATCTTTTGATGCAGGCTGAGAAATTGTGCAGAAGTCAGACTTCTGGCTTTTGAAATTTTGGCACTTCAGATATTTAAGAATAAATCGCTTTCCTCCTTCATGTTGCCACCCCTTGCTACTGCCTTACATCAGCCCTAGAGAGAATCCAGGGGCACCTGCCAGAGACAGAAACAACAGCTATCCATCTGTCTCTTTCTCAGGTGTTATTTACCTCGAGTTCATTTTTGGCATGGTGGTAATAGATTTTTATCATTTAATTGAATCCATCACCATCTATTTCTGTTTGCATTGCCAGTAGGATCAGCAAACACTTCCCAAAATCCTTCTAAAAACTAAATGAAACCCAGGAGCACAGTATTCCTTCACTTACACTGCACAGGTGACTGCAAAGCAGGGCTACTCGCATGCATTCTGCTCATTTTCCATACTGAATAGTAATCTCCAAATGCTGAACATATTTGGAAAAGTTTCATATCCTTGAATCACATTTGTTTAGGCAGGTACTTTTTGGATCATTCTCCAAGCTGAAAGAGGGCTTAATATGTGGCTAAAAACTAAACTCAAGGCTCCAAAATGAAAACCAGAGGACGTTAATTTTTATGACTAGTTGGGTCACCAGTTCTGGCACCCATTGTAGCACAAGTATTTAGTCATAATTGGTAATTGATCGCGTATCTTTTGTTCTTTTAAACCAGAGTGCCAAGTTTTTGCAACCACAGAATCGAGCAGGCTAGCGAAGTCAGTGAGACAGTTATCCTTGCTATCCTATCCAACAGTAATCCTGGGGCAGCAATGTTAAAGCTACTTTAGCAGGACTAAGCACAGTTTTCTTTCAGAACTAGTACGTGCTCATAGTTTACACTCTGCTATCAGAAAGATCAAAGCCCACACCTGAGGTTAGTGCTCTTCAACCACGGGCTGTTTTTAATGACAAATACTTAATTGAAAAGAAGCAAGGGCGGGGGGAAGAGTAGAAACAAAACCCCAAAAAAGTCACTGTCTTCCACACTCCTGAGTCAGAAACACACCTCCTGGCAAGGGCTGGTACTTCTGCTGCCTCTCTGACGCTACAGATTCAACCTACTCTTTCTCAGAAAAACCAAGTATCTGATCATATTCCACAAATTGCTGATAAATTACATTCCTGTTTCTTTCCCCTCTGTATAAATAACAATGGTTTCTCCAAATATTTTACTGAAGTGGCCTCAGTCTATCACATCTAAGGCTTCAGTTGTCACCCTTTCCCTTCGACTGAGAATAAGCGATCACATCTCTTTATTTGTAGGTAGGTATACTATCTATAAAGTTGTCTGGTCTTTTTGGTTTTCCTCTCACATCTTTTCCTCTCTTCTTAAGTCTTTCCTTTCAGCCCTGACAAAAAATAGAAACACTACAACCTTTCCCTTACTTTAACAGAGAGCATTAAGTAATCTTATTAAATTGCATTTTCCTCTGCAGTATCAGAGGTTTCTATCTACCTTTGAGAAAGTAAGAAAAGAAAATTTGGTTTACAATTCAAAAAATAGCCTAAAGAAGAAAGCTCTGAATCTTTTCCCCATTTTGCTATCATCCACAAAACTACCCCGTTAAAATCAGCTTCCAGGCAAACTGATGTTTTCTTAACATATGTTCCTCAAAGCTGTGCCAGCTGTAGTGCTTTCTACAACCAATCGCTGTGTTAATTGAGGTAAGCAGTGAAAACATAAACACCTACGTTAGAGCAGCTTCTAAGATATTTAAAGCTGACTTGGATAGGCTATGTTAAACTACTGAAATTGTGTCTCCTGTCCTTTCATATTTCAAGTATTGAAAGTGTTACTGGTGGTTTTGTTTGCTTGTCACAGCTTGTGACTCACAGGAATAACAGAGACACCAAATGTAGCTTTGGTTTCTGTTTCTAAGCTCAGTACGTCTTGAGTGTTTACTACAAGACCCATCTTGATATACAAAGTGTTTGAATCTTTATCAGCATCTTCTTTGGTCCAAACTGGTTTTGCCATGAGTCATTTTAAGTTAAATAGGCATTAACAAAAGTAATACAATCTTTCCCAGCATTAAGAAACTCAGCAGGCTTACTAAGGACCACTTTCCTCTCCAGCATTCAATTTTGTTTATGGGTCTTAACATGCTGTTGAAAGATATTCCAGATTTGTCTCATAATTCCATCTAGTGGATCAGATACTAACAAATTTTTACGCATCAAGGCTCAAGGGTGGAAATAATACTATATATAAAAAAAAAAATCCTTAGATTCCTGTGTCTTGCATCTCAGAAAAGAGCCAAAAACCTGGAGGAGAGCTACCTAATTCTGCTGAGTAACAAAATAAAAAGAATCCTCTACTAGGCTACCTTGAAATGCATAAAAGCTGAGCAGCACACCTCCAACCAGTGAGCACATTTCAACCACGAAGTGGTCGAAAAACACCATGTCATAGCCAAGAATAGATGAGAGGAAGGATACAGTGACAGATTAGCTTCCCATGGAGAGACCTGTACCACTATTTTAGCTTATAGAGAGATGCCGACCTCATAGGCAACAGCACCAAGGAAGCTGGAAGGAAATGAAACAGCTCAGTCCTGTCAGGATATATGTGCGACTGGGGTTTTAGGCAGTATTGAGGTAAAACCTTCAATTCTGCTTAAACCCTCATCTTTTTCTGGTGAAGAACTGACCCTCAGGTGTGTTAGCAGTATGGAAATGTACATAAACTGGAGTTTTTGCCTTCCTAACTCTTTTTGAGTTAGCATTTCATCACGTCTCCAGTTCCTGGACGACTAGCCCAAAGGCACGCTGTATTTTTACATAAATCATAAGCTGATTAAAAGAATGAGATCACCTAATGATAATTTTGTACATGTAAAATACTTTTCTCAAAAAACCCCACAACCCCCCTCTTTTTTCACATTAGTTTTAAATAGGGGCATTGTCCATGCCTTTTCAAAAATGCAGGAAAGTCCTACAAACCCAGAGAACTTTTCTTCTGCACCCTATTAAAGGTGAATGATTGCACTACAAAGTGTAGCCCTCCATCTTGTAGCTAGTCATTTAAATCCTTATTTGCTGTGATCTCTGAGATGTCATGTCATTTTAAACTACAAGAATGAGTTATTAACTTGCTGAGAGAAGCAAATGGACACAAACTATTTTCTCCCAGTCTGTTTTTTTGTTGTTGTTGTTTTTTGTTTTTGTTTTTGTTTTGTTTGTTTGTTTTTGGTTTTGTTTTTTTTTAACAGCCTGTACAGTTCCTAAAGAATATGGTTTTAAATTAGGGTCTTTGACAGCAAAAGCAGAGCACATTTTATAATTCCCAGAGCTACAAGAAACAGCTGTATATAAGCATAAACCCAGACAGTTTCTGTCTTAATGTGCCCCAGGACACTGTTGGCCCAGTTCTCAGTTGTATCACAGCCCCTGTTGTGCCATTTCTCTTGTGCAAAGAGGCTATAAAGTCATCATCTGCAGAAATCCCTTTAGCAACGGGTTGAATGTTGAACAGTGCAAAACTAACATAGCTGTTCACTGCCCCGTCTTCAATGGTCCAGAGCCTTAGGACATGTATGGCTTTGCTGTAATGTCACTTGTCTGCTTTCTCCAGAATAGCCCATCTGCATGCCAAGAAACTGGGTTACTGCAGTTTTCGAGGTATGCTAACTTCTATGATGAGAAAAAGCCTGGTCTAGGAAATACAAATTTTTCTCTTTTTCTAAATTCACATAGTCTTCTCTCAGGCAACTGTCTGTGCCAGAAACTCTCCTGGCACAAAATCTTGGCACAGTGTTATTTTCCCCAGGCTCATTTGTTGCTAATTATAAGGTAAAGGTGTGTTTTTTTTTTTCTTCTCCCTAGTGGATTACATATTTCACAATCACATGTTCAACCTAGATTAAAAAATAAATAGAAATATAACCTACCAGGCATGTTACATCTCCTAGACTACATAGAAGTAATTCTACAAATATTCACTGTCATTTCATAGATTACATGGGGCAGGAAATGAGTTTGAGACGTTCTTGCTTTTGGATGGATGCTGTTGATGAAGTAATTGTGGTAACTTCTCAGAGAATATAAACAGATGGCGTGGTGATTACTGAAATGGTAGGGCCTCAACACCAGAGCTCACTCAAGAATACGAATTTTTAGTAAAGCAAGTTGATGACATAAAATAATCTTGAATAATTTTTTCTGTAAATTTTCCAAGAATGGTGTCTGAAAACTGCGATTTTTTATCTGAAAAATCCATGATGTCAGCTTTTTCCATTTTAAATTCATAGAAAAAAATGGGGAAAGGAGATCCTTGTTATGAGGAAAAAAATGCATACATAGAAAATCCAATTTTCCAGTACGAGGGAGTTCCAGTAGAAAATGTCTGAGAAGACTTCTTCAGCTCAGTTGCAAGTTCTTCCTCAGATTTTCTTAATGTCTCTGGTCAAGTCACATCACTTTGCTGTCTCAGTAGCATGTTTGAAAGTGGAGAACATAAAGCTTTTTCATTCATCTTTCTTTGAATCTTGGCTATGTAGACAAAGAGTTATTTTGTTATTTTCTGTAGGACGTTGTATTGCACAGTAAGTTATCATCTGTCATTCAGAGTTTCTAGGGATTGTCCTAATACCAATGATAAATTCGAGTAATTCGTATTAACTGAACATTTTTCTCCAGGCTTACCTGTGATTTTCCAAAACTGTAAGTACCTAATAATAGAAGCACAGCTCTCTGAGAATTATTTGCTTGCTCTTTAAATTGAGTCAGTCTGTTTCCATAGTATCCTTGAACATCTTCCAATACTTGTATTTGAAAATTCACAAAGTGAGTAAGTGAATAAATTGTATTGCAAAGTGTATAAAAGTCAATAAATTGAAATTTTAAATAATAGTCAACCTTCAGGGACAAAAGTAATAATTCAGGGTTTTAGTTACATCACAGAGTTTTTGTGCCTTATGTAAAAACATATTGGTTCAGCTTGCTTGCTGCCAGATGAACTCCAAGATGTACTTTATCACCTGCGCATATGCTTAAAAGGTAACCCTTCTGATGTCATCTTTACTTCTTATGAAAGCTAATCATATTTTAATGCAACTTATCATGATGAAACAGGACATGTTCTACATCTGTGAAATCAGCATGGTCACCAGTGTGGCCTATGAAATAAGCTTCTCCTGTGAGTATCAGATCTCTTGCAAAGCTACTATCCCTTGTATCATATTGCAGTTAAGAACTGGAGCTCTCAGTCTAAACTGTGTTTTCGCTTCTCTGGGTGAAAAGGAAAGGATCACTATGTGAATGGCACAGCAGCAGCAGTACTTTGTAAGTGCCCTAAAGCACTTTAGGATTACTTAAAGGGACTTCAGGTACTAGGCTGGACTTAAAGCAAAACGAATGCAATCCATAATGCAAACCAAAATCTTTTCTCTTCAGGTATCATATCAACAGAGTTATTCAAAATCCTTCCTTTCACACCAGCATACTCTAGGATAGGCCCAGTAATGTGAGGTTTGGCACAGGGAACTCCTTGTTAGCTTGGTGGGTGACCCTTGCAGCTGAAGCTCTTAACTCTCATCCAGAGCAGACATATGCCTGACCATACAGCCGCAACAGCCATTTGGTGAGGGAACGTATTTCACTCCGAACACTAAAGGGGCTGCAGGAAGGACATTTGACTGTCATGTCAGAGACCCACAGAATACAGGACAAAGGAGTAATCTCACTCAGGCATTATCAATTCTCAGTGAAGGAGGGGCTGCCAGACCTCTCACTCTTTCATCTCAGCTGCAATATCCAGAGTGTGAGAAATAAAGTAGATGACTTTGAATCATGCATACCTGGAGCTGCACATCAACACTTTGTGTAGGAAATGGGTAACACAATGTAACAGGTGCTTGATTCAGATGAAAAGCTGAAAAGTGTTTCTTAAGCATAAAAGAAAAGGTATACTTTTCTTCTCTGAGAGCTGGGCCTAGTAGAGGATAAACAAAGAATTCTGGGTCCGGGGGACTTCAGTGGAGGGATAATGTTATGAGAACATTGTCCAGCTGTACACATGCAGAATCAGCGGCAGAACCCGTGGCCTTGTGCTCCACAAACACAGACAGCTAATAAAGCAGTGACACCAGCTTATCTGGCAGAAGGAACCAACACAAGGAAGTGGCCTTACGCACTTTCCCCTACAGAGGACAATATATCAGGCACCACTATATGAGAGAGGCTCAACCCCCAGACTTCTTCTCTTCACTTCTGGAGGTTACTGTAAGTTCAGTGCAGCAGTGGGATGGGATCACTATATGGAGTGCCTGGAAGGCCCACAATAAAGACAGACAGAGGGACATTTTTGTGCCTGGTTTTTAAAAGGCCGTTATTCTGAACCTCCTAGTTTAGACTGCCAGCAGCACAAGCAACTCTTGGCACAACGCACTGCAAACACACATGATATAGTGGGGATAATGTTGCTGTAGTCATGATGGTCTAAGAACATTAGTGATGGAAGGTTTTATAAGTAGAGGCAATGTCTGGCATTATGGAGATTTATAAATGCCTATAGTGTCAGCAAACAGATAGGTCTACAGAGCATCCAGAAAGCTTTTCCCCAGCCAGAATTCCTCTAGGGGTGGGAGCCCATTACATGCTGCAGTGGGGAAGCAGCAGACATTGCAAACAGGGTGGTTTAGTCACTAATGCGAGCTGAGTGGGCTGGGCAGTTGATGCTCTGCTCCGCTCTCTCCTCCTGCCTCAGTAGCTGCAGCCATGGTCTCTACACACCTCAACTTTCTCTGCATGCAACCCAAGCAGGTTTGTCAAACAGCTTCTCTGTGTCATCCTTGTGAGTTCTTTCAACCCTGTTTTAAAAATAGTTTCTGAGCAATTGTATGTCACATAAGAATAAACCTGCATGCTGGTGCATCTTTCCTGTCACCACAAAATAGCAGCACTACAGTTTCTACATGTCAGTTTTGGGTTTTTTTTTTCTGCAAAGATCAACAGCTTCTGCAGAAAAGGGACACAGTATAATCAGGAGATCATCAGCCTGAAATAAGTATAAAACTTGCAAAAATTATGCACTCTGGGGAGAAACCTGATGCTTTTTTTAGCATCCAAGCACACATACTGCAAGGCCAAACCCATCTGTAAAATAAGTCAACACAAGCCTCTTCATATCACGGGGGCTGCACTTACTACATGTATATTTTTGCTTTCTTTACCCTTGAAACCAGATGTTTTGCATATTTCTGATGATCTGACAAAGCTGGGGCTGCTTTTGCAGCTGCTTTGTTTCACAGTGTTCACACTCAGAGCTTTGCTGAGCCTGGTTCCAGGCATTTGCACCCCTAAGGTGAGCCCCAGATGACAGTTCTGCCTTTTTTATGTTTTGGCCAACTACTTAATACTTCAAAGCTGAGGAATTACCGTTTGTATAGAAGTGAGCATCTCATGCACACTGCATGGTCACACTGCATAGAGAAAAGCTCAGTCATGTTCCTCTCCTTCAATTTAAATGCTAAGAAAAAAAAGCTGTTGGTTTTCCTGTCGATGTCTTGAAGTAATTGTTTTGCAAACTAGGAGCCAGTCTGTTCCTCATGCCTTGAAATAATATTGTGCTTTTCCTCTCACAGAAAAGTATTTTCCATTGTCTTCTGCTACCTTGAACAGTTCCAGAGCTCACTTAAAATGTTTTTTCTTTTGAAACTTAAAGGCCTCCATTTGCAATTAGGTTTGATATCCCAGCTTCATGGTTCAAAAAATATTTGAGCTGTCTGCTGATGGAAGTTCATGGTCACCCAAGAAATCATAGCATCATTACCACCCTGTGGGAACCAATTAATTTGTTCCAATAAAGAAAAACTTTAGTAAAGAAAGCTGTCAAGGAACTCCAACCCTAGATCTCAAGAGCTTTGCTGTGGCAGCAAGTGATTTCCCAGAGTATTTCACAGTATCCCACAAAGCTGTGTTTTAAGTTGATGGGATTTCTGCGCTTTACTGATACATCTACTTTCACAGGCATTGAATGTGAACATATACTGTTGTCCAGTCTGCCCAGGTGACTACAGATATAACTGAGAAGAAAGCTGACAGAATTTCTCACAGAAACTTTTGTATGGATCACCACGCATGGTGAAAGCCTCAGCTCAGCTCTGGGTGAAGAAGTCGAAAGGGAGGGATTTGAAATGACCCTTGAATGACAGAGGGATAACAGCCAAACAAGGGCAACAAAACAAAACTTCAGTGGCAGAGAAAGAAGTATCATTAATATGAAGTGGATTTGACAGGAGTTATGGCATACTGATTCAACGTTAGCAGGATTTTTTCCTGGCTTCCTTTAGAGTGATAACTCCAACAACATTGCAGGATGAGCAGTGATAATAAAGAAAAACAACATCAAAGAAAAACCCTTCGAGGGTTTAAGCCTAACAGCTTTTTTTTGGTGACTTAATTATTATATGTCTAGTTTTTCAAAGCCTTGGAACACTGAAAATAATAAAATATCTTGCATTTATAAATTAAATAAATAAATAGGCAAAGTTACTGCAGCCTGTGCGATCCCAGTCTGTGAGCTTACTATTGCTGAGTGTTGCTTGAACAGAGTGAGTGGTGGTGTTTTTAAAGGCCACAAGACCAATAATATATGCAGAGTGGTTCAAGACGACATGCAATTATAAACATTTCCTGCAGAGCACATTAGGTCTGCAGGTTCCTAAGTGCCTTTTAGATTTCATATTTTAATCATTGGTCTTGAAACAGCCTGAAAACCCCCCACATGTCCAAGGTCAAAAGTAGAATGTTTTTTTTTTCTTGAACGGGAGGGATGATTGTTTGACGTTACGCTTCTCTAAGACAAAAGTATTGTCTGTACTTGTGCACTGATGTTTGCCATTGGCCTGACACCAGAAGACAGATGCATCAGTAGATTTATAAGGCCAGATACTCAGCTAGTATAGATCAGTGACTTTACACTGACTTCATGTGTCACCGTGTGGCATGAGAAGAGCTGCTCTCACCAATGGGCTGGCCTCAAGCTACGATTTGGTAAACTTAGGCTGCTACCAAGGAATCATTTACAGAACAACAGGAGATTGCTCACTGATTTCTCAAACAGTGATGAAGCAAAAGAAAATCGGAAGAAAACAAAATTCTAACTGTCCCAAGCAGTCAGAATAGAAACAATTCTCCCAAATCTGCAACACTTGGAAGAGCTCGTTATAGATGTAGATCCAAATTAAAGTGACAATAACACAACAACATGGATAGTTCTTTAAAAATAAACAGAGATGAAGTAGTGCTATTGACCACTACTATTAGCATAGTGGGTCAGCATAATTTAAACTTTTCATTAAGGCACAAAGATGGTTTTTCAAGATAGGGCATCCGTGCAATTATTGAGCAGAGTAGGAGGTAGAAATTTAATTATGTAAACTAACTAAATTAAGAGGATTGCACAGTTCATTAGAGTCCGTTTTTTTGGTCAGCATTTTGGATCACCAGCTGCTATAGAATTTCATTTCCATTAAAAAGCATTCATTGCAGATCTTCTGTGAAAGCTGAGGAGTTGTGCTAGTGTGAGCAGCTCCATCCTTGCTATTTTAATGCAGGTGTGGAAATAGCCTTCTTCTCCCCACCAGGGATGAGGACAGCCAGCTGCTATTCCCTGACCAAGCCTTCAAGGGGACAAGATACTCCTGCCAAGTATGCCTATGCTCACACTGGTTGGTAGGAACTTGCAGAGTTGATATCGTTAAGGATTTAAGGTGATTTATTCAGGAAATATGACTGAAGAGAGCATCCCACTTTGCTACGTAGTTTCTAAACACAGAGCTAGTAGGCCCTTCCCAAAGGAGTATTTCTGCGGCCAGAAAGAAGAGAGGTGGGAGGCTTTGTCACCATATGTTATACACATTGAGCTGAGACAGAGAGCTCATTTCAGGCTAGGACTTTCAAATAAGAGAGAGCTGAGCATGCTATTCCAAGTTAATTGCAGTCAGATATCAGTTACCTGTTTTCCAGAGACCGAAAAATCCAGCCAAAACCACTTCCCTGGAGTCAAGATGAGAAATGCCGTCTCTATCACATACCCATGCAATTGCCACTGTCTCTTGGTCCACTCACTCATGCACTCCATGGAAGGAATAAACAAGCCCCAGCTGCCAGATAAAGACTCCAGGAGGGTCTTGTAAATCTATGGGCCAATCTATGTACAGCCAGATACTTCATTTCACACATTTCTTGTCTCTGGCTTTATTATCCTTCATGTTACTGTGGGGTAATATTAAGGTAAATATTCCTCTATGTCCTGCCAAATAAATGTGAACCACATCTTTGGCCCTCAGCAACAGAAAACTTTCCCATCTGTAAGAGGTCAACCTGAGGAGAAAATAACCATTCAAAACCGGAGAATTTGTTCCTTGTTAGTTATACATGACTCCCCCTTCCTCACAGGGAGATCTCTTCATCATCAACCGTTTTTCTACAGACACTGCTGGCTGACTGGAGCCAATGCAAATCAGTCACCAGCTGTTATTCTGCCTCCAGACAGGGTGTTCAGTCTACAGCAGGCAAATCCCACCCTGCTCCGTCCCTGCCAGCCTGCTTCTTGGGGTTTTGTTGAGTTCAGGTTTTTTTTATTGTTTGGAGGTTTTCCTTAAGATAGGGGATGCTTTTATTGCAACACTCTAGTATGTTTTGCCTCACAGACTGGTCACTCAGGCTCTTTACATATAAGGGTTAATACTGAAGAACTTCATAAAGACAAACCTCCTGTAAGTGTAGAGAGTGTAAATGGATATAGTATAGTCAAGAGGGGGATGATACTGGTTTTATTTGCTGAACAGTAGAAAAAAAAACCCACCCTACTCCCCTCCTCCAAGGAAACCTCTAGATATAGACACAGATGTTTGCAGAGCAAGAAATGATTCCTCACTCAGGAGCCTGTTTACATAATATTTTCTATATCCAGGGGAAAAAAAGAGGATTTGGATACTCACATAAAAATCTTGTGCTGTGTAAGGCTGCTATGGAAGTGTAATCGATTTTTGTAGCTAATAGCTTCTGAACAGGCTTTACTTGCACTAAGTATCAGGCTCTGTACTTGTTCTTTATAAATGAGCATCCTGCAGGTGACTAAGCAAAAGAAACCTATGGAAACCTCATTGTACAGCATGTAAGTCATTGCTGCAACATTTGCTTTTTCCCTGCTGACTGTATTAATGTGTTGCTTGCATAGATAAATTAGGGACTCAAGAGCAACACATTCAGCGGCCCTCAGTGCCCCCCCCCCCCCCCCCCGCCCCCCCCTTGCCTCACTTCGGCACAGGGAGGACTCTGCTTTGTGCACAGCGGAGTTTACTGTGATGGCTCATTTGCAATATATGGATGTGGTTGCACAGAAACCATCATGGTGCAGTCTACAGCACTAGGATCGATGCCATTCCTATGGGCTGCCAAGCAAATTCATAAGGTCCCGATAGATAGAGCACTGCTGTCTCAGGCTCAGAGGGTGGTACAGGTCTGCCACTTTACTCAGACCAAAAACCTCAACTCTATAACCCTACCTATTTATTTTCACAAGATTTCTTAAGCTTTCACAGAAAGTGAGCTGGACTGCATTTTTCTTTTCCAAAGCAGAAGCTAAGTATGGCTAGAGAATGGCAGCAGAAGGGGCAAGCTGCTGTCTCTCAAAAAGACAAAAACCTGCCAATCACCCTCTTGTCTCTGTGCCGGGCAGAGGCCCCAGGCCCACAGCAGCAAAGAAGGAGCATGCATGAAGTTGCTGCTCAAAGATCCACACCACCACAGAGCAGCAAAGCCAGATTTAGGAGCCAGAAGCCACGTGCCATCTTCTGCACGTGAAGCATAAGAAAACTCACCCTGGAGCAGCAGCAACATGACGGAATCTGGCTATAAGTACAACAACTTCTGCTACACAGAAAGGACCAGATTAAAAGAGATGTGAAAGAACAGACCGAAGGAGCTGTTTTAAAAAGCTTAACGTAGATCTGTCTCTAGATGAAAACCTTCTATTAGTCACCAGGATGGCTCATTCATCATAGTCTAAGTTCATATCAAGATGCATCAATAGAGTATCGCTATGAGATTCCCAGATTTTAAAAAAAGTTAAATTATACAAGAAGAGACACAGAAAAATTCAAATCATGCAAACAAGAGAAAATCATAAAATAACAAGGCAAAACTAAAGAAACAAATACATTTTCAATACAAACCAGAGAATGAAAATAAATGCTATCACCCCATATTTTACAGATCTAAAAATATATTTAAAATTTCAATGGAATAGGGTCAAGCATTTTTTAGCATTCCTTCAGACAGGCCCCTGACAGCGTCTGTAATACGTAGTTCCACTTATGTCACATATGTCTGGATCAAATAGGAAAGCCAAGCAGAGTAACACATGGGGTTTTAGTATCAATACCATATCCTGTGTAGAGCAATGCAGCGTTTCGGCACGTTCTCTAAGACTGTGTTTGAGAAAGTACATTTTTTTTTTTTAACACTGAGTTTCACAACAACTGCCAGGCCACCTTTAACAAAAGTCAAACCTGGACTCTCATATTTATTATTACATCTATAAAATGATGCTCATAATAGCTACTTATTATCTTCTTTCTGATTCTTTTAAGACAAAAGAACGCAAGTTATCATGCCTCGTAATTTTGACCTCAGAATAGCCACAAGAGCCCCTTGCATGTAAAGAACAACTTTACTTCTGCCATAAGAAGAATACAGCCTCTCTTCTTGTGTTTCTGCAATGATAAAAATTCCCTGGGAAAGTGTATGTCACTAAGTTTTAAAGGAACATTTTAAAAATACTTCTGTAATTACTTATCCCTTTATTACTAATTCAATCCTTCAAAAAGTATTCAATACTTATACTTCTTTCTATACAAGTAATTATTTCTTCATTTTGTCTGCCTAGAATGTATTAGTTTTCAGTGTTACTGTTCCTCTTCATTTAGCTCTTCATGTAAAACTTCCCAAATGACCAGTGCTAATGCAGCTGTCAAAAGGTTTGAACATATTTAACTTTCCTTTTCACTAGCCCAGATCCATAGTTTTACACATTCTGGATCTATATCATCATCTCAAATGGTACAATGAATAACGTTTTACTAGGTTAATCGATACATGCCTCACCTTTAACAGTAGAAATCTACAGTACAGTTAATTAATCCATTTCTAGTACCAGAATTAAACAAAATATTTATGCAGATTGTGGCCATTTCTACACAGCTTTCCCTGGTTTAGCATCAAGAAGAGAAAGCAGGTTGGCCTAGCAGGAGTGTTATTGATATTTTACTTAAACCTTGATATTGCAAATATGTTTGGCATATCTAATTTTAATAAAGGGGAGCAGGTGCTTCCAGAATTTTAAGTTCACAAAAAATTAGTCTTGACTAGTCCCATACATGTATAGACTTCTAATAACTAGATATTTCTTTCTTTCACACCAAAAAAATCATAGCTAGATTTTCAGACCCAGCTAACCCCACTTCACTGTTCTTACTTGCTCCCTGACTTTGACTAATAGAAATTTTATGGCACGTTTTTGACTTAATTCCCCACATTGCTTGTTTTAAAAAACAACTCAACAATATTTTTCTTCATAACCTGAAGATTTTCAAAGCAACTGGATCACAAGGAAATGCCAACGCAGATCTTAATTGGACCAGCATAACTCCATGCCCATCTTTATTCTAGTTTAGAAATAAAGAAAATTAATGTGAAGGTAAGAAAGCAGAAAAGCATTATGTTCTCCCTGTTTGAAATAAACAGAGATTATTTTTTTAGTTCAAGTCACAAGTTCATATAACTTTCCCATAAGATTAATACTAAGTGTTTCAAGGCGCTTTGCTCCTGTGCCTACACAAGTTGGAAACAGAATCAAAGGCCTTTGTACTGATCATCCTTTCTTGCCTTCTTATTTACCAAGAGTAGAAAATTTAGTTTTCCTGATCATTCTGGTGCTTTGATAACACCTCTACATCTCATATCAAGAAGACAGACTTTTGCAAATCTGGCTATAAAAATAATTGAAAAAAATGTCATAAACTTTAACTTCATATTAGTGGATGTTTAGTTTCCAATGCCATGTAGTTTTTCTACAGGTAATTCAAATATTTATTTTATTTTTTACAGAAGTTGCTCTTTTATTAGCCATTAAATATATTAATCAACAAGTCATCATCCAGATCAGGCACAGAATGTCTATGAGATAAAACACGTTGAGCTCTGGGAAATATGTTTTTGTTATTTTTTTCATAAACTTCACCACTTTTCAGATATCCTGTCAAAAAAAGAAACAATCTGTACTTGCTGTTCCTTCGAAGGTAAAAAGCTTTTCAAATTTGTTTTTGTCTTCTGCTTTCTGTTGGTTAAATCAATATAATTCATCACTTTGAATTTCCTTCACATCAGCCAAGCCCTGTCTTTCCTGTTTTTATGTTTCTAATTGCAACTTTTTGATCAGGCCTCTGGTAACAGGTTCTCAGAAATACAGAGAAGATACCAATGGATGGAGAGGCAATCCTTGGTCACATACTCATATGCACCATGTCCCACATTTTTATGTTCTTTACCTGTTAATGTTAATACTTTTTGCTTCAAATACTTCTTCAGGGTTCAGCCTCTCAAACTCCCCAATTCATCACTATTATGCAGAAGACCAATTTGGATGTCATTTCCAAAGTTTTCTTTGACTAGCTTTATTTGTTGTCTTTTATCACTGAAAAGGAAGACTAGAGAAAATGCGGACCCTCTCCATAAGGCAACAGGACACCTGATTACCTGGGGTATAGAGAAGGCTGAGGTACTCAACTTTTGCCTCTGAGGTACCGACTTTTTTGCCTCTGTCTTCATAGGCAAGTGCTCCAGCCACACTGCCCAAGTCATGAAAGGCAAAGGCAAGGGCTGGAAGAACGAAGAACCACCCCCTGTAAGAGAAAATCAGGTGCGAGACCATCTAAGGAACCTGAAGGTGCCCAAGTCCATGGGACCTGATGAGATGCATCCACGGGTCCTGAGGGAACTGGTGGATGACGTGTCTAAGCCATTGTTCATCATATTTGAGAAGTCATGGCAGTCTAGTGAAGTTCCCACTGGCTGGAAAAGAGAAAACATAACCCTCATATTTAAAAAGGGAAAAAAGGAAGAATCAGGGAACTACAGGCCAGTCAGTCTCACCTCTGTGCCCACCAAGATCATGGAGCAGATCCTCCTGGAAACTGTGCTAGGGCACATGGAAAATACAGAGGCTACTGGTGACAGTCAACATGGCTTCACTAAGGGCAAATCATGCCTGACAAATTTGGTGGCCTTCTATGACAGGGTTACAGAGTCGGTGGATAAAGGAAGAGAAAATTACGTCATCTACCTGGACTTGTGCAAAGCATTTGACACTGTCTTGCACAATGTCCTTGTCTCTAAATTGAAGAGACGTGGATTTAATGAATGGACCACTCTGTGGATAAGAAATTGACTGGATGGTTGCACTCTAAGAGTCACAGTAAACAGCTTGATGTCCAAGTGGGGACAAGTGATGAGTGGCGTTCCTCAAGGGTTTGTATTGGGACTGGCGCTGTTTAACATCAATGTTGGCAACATGGACAGTGGGATTGAGTGAACCCTCAGTAAGTTTACTGATGGCACCAAGCTGTGTGGTGCCGTCATCATGCTGGAAGGAAGTGATGTCATCCAGAGGGACCTTGACAGGCCTGAGAGGTGGGCCTGTGCAAACCTCATGAAGTTCAACAAGACCAAGTGCAAGGTCCTGAACCTGTGTCAGGGCCATCCCAAGCACAGACCCAGGCTGGGCAATGAGTGGATACAGAGCAGCCCTGAGGAGAGGAATTTGGGAGTGTTGGAGGATGAAAAACTGAATATGAGCCAGGAATGTGCGTTTGCACACCAGAAAGCAAATCGCATCCTGGGCTGCATCAAAAGGAACATGACCAGCAGGTCGAGGGAGCTGATTCTACCCCACTTCTCCACTCTTGTGAGACCCTACCTGCAGTGCTGCATTCAGCTCTGGGACCCCCAACATAAGAAAGACATGGACCTGCTCAAGCAAGTCAAAAGGAGGGCCTCAAAGATGGTGAGGGGGCTGGAGCATCTCCCCTATGAGGAAAGGCTGAGAGGGTTGGGGTTGTTCAGCCTTGGAGAAGAGAAGGCTCCAAGGAGACCTTCTAGTGGCCTTCCAGTACCCAAAGGGGGCCTACAGGAAAGGTGGGGAGGGACTTTTGACAAGGTCGTGTAGTTATAGGACAAGGGGTAACGTTTTCAAACTGAAAGAGGGTGGATTTAGATTAGATATTGGGAAGAAGCTCTTTACTGTGAGGGTGGTGAGGCACTGGAACAAATTGCCCAGAGAAGCTGTGGCTGCCCCCTCCCTGGCACATTCAAGGCCAGGCTGGACGGGGCTTTGATCAACCTCGTCTAGTTGGAGATGTCTCTGCCTACGGCAGGGGGGTTGGAACTTGATAATCTTTAAGGTTCCTTCCAAACCAAACCATTCTATGATTTGTTTGGCAGTCTCATGTAAAAGTTGAGAATTGATCATGATATTCCCTAGCCAGTTAGAGCAGGGCTTCTAACTTTGATCACCAGCAACTTATGCGTGTTCCTCTACTTGAATTTATTGTACCCAGCAAACTCAGACACTTTCAGTTTTTATGGACCACTTCTTTGTTGCAGAAGTTTCATTTTGTATTAAAATCAGTCTTACATATTTCCCATATTCACTCATTCATTCTTGTTATCTTCCTTTGCATTCTGGGAAATAAAATAGAAGTCTATGTCTACTTTTGTTGGTTGACCATACGTAAAGAGCAACAAAGAAAACATTTTTGTGTAAAACATCATCATAATCTATCTAGAGACCAGAACTCAGATGTTCACTGTGTTGAGCCCACCAGACAGGATGCATTTGCATTTGGAAGCATCATCATAAAAAAAGGCAAGATTGGACAGATATTAATAATTATAAATCTCCAATGGAACATCATCAAGCCAAAGGAAAGTATTACCAAACAACCCTGGCATTGCTGTTGAAAACATGTCTTCTCTGTTCCGTTATCCTGTACCATCAGGACTTGATTGGAAATGTTGAATCATACAGTTCTGCAAGAACTGTGTAAAAATACAATAGGACAATCCATAGTTCTACTACATTTATGTTGGAGGGATGCCAACCAGTCTTTGCACTGGGCAATAAACTAATAATATGTTCCACTGGTAAATTTCACTCTGAAATGTTGTTGAGTGGCTGGCAGCACTTGAGTGGGAAGTCAACATTTCAGAGTTAACTGCCAGGTCTGCACCCACCATTCAGAACAGATGTATTTCTAGTCAGAACCACAAGATAGTGTACATGCATGAGCCAGGTACTTTATCATTATGATCATTATGGCTAGTCTTACAGCTTTATCTCCAGTTTCATCTATAGGGATGGAGAGTAAAGAGTTGTGAATGAGGAACCCAAATGAAATGAGTTGGACCAGTCTTTAGTCTTCACTGGTACATATGACTGTAGCAGCTGGGCTGCTTGCTTTCATCCTGTGGGTGGGTGTGGGACAGGCAGTGCACCATTATTCCTAGTGCTGCATTACTGGCTTTCTTCAAAGCAATGTAGATGAGCTGTATGTAGCACATGGAAGCTACACAGTGAACATACTTGCTGCATTTGTTGCACCATGAATTCGTATCAGATGGAAGTGAAATGGTGCACCAGAACAGCTACAGAACCTGCTGCCTGCCACAGGGTGACATAAAACTCTTCCAGTGTGCTTCACATAGTTTCTGTTCTGAATCTCTGACAGCATCAACAAGCTGCAATTCCTCTTCCCAGCTCCCCACAGTACACATACTAAAATGAAACTTGTGATTTGCTTCCAGATAAGTGTATCTTTTTGATTGTTATAGATTGTTATGTTTGAAGGGCAAGTTGCAGACTCATATAGCCAAGGCTGTTGCACTCAAAAACACTCTGGACAAGCCAGTCTTTGTATGCTTGACTAACAGATGCTCTCAGCCCTCAGAACCACTGCTGAAAAGAAGCCTCAAAACTGCTTCTGAAAGTCAAGGCCATAGAATGCACAGCACATAAACCCCAATATTAGACCTTACATTAGCTTAAATTCCCAGGGAAAATGAAACTATGAAATGTAACTTATGCTGGTAAGTTGTACTATGGTTGGTTGTACTATGTTCTACTTGCTAAAAACATCTAAATATATTTAAAATGTTTTAAAAGGTAAAATGAAATTGTGATGCATGTGAGAATGAGACTAAATATCAACTTACTTAATGCAAAATAAAGCCAAAGCCTTCCACTAGAATCTTGAGCTAAATTAAACTGGATTTGAAGCTCAAAATTCAGCTACCGTTGCTTTTCTACTTTCTTTCTTTCTCCAGCTTTTACTGTGTGTATTTTGAATGTACTGTCTACTACAAACTCTGTAGCGGAATGACTGCCTTATTGTCCTGCTACTTCAACTGTTTAGGATGAGGAAGAAACAGTCATACAACATAAAAACAAGTGGCTACAGAAGGGCAGGGGAAAGATTCCTCCAGTCTGTTGGACTGACTTCAGTAGTGGGTTGTAAGAGGTATTAAGGGAAGAAGCTAAGAAACTAAGATTTACAATGAGTTATACGCATCCAAAGGAAAAAATAACCAAACTGTAGAATATTTTGGCCAGAAGTTTCGGTTATGTTTCAGAATTGATTATGTGTACATCAGAGAAAAGTGCCTAGGAACTGTGAATCTCACAGCAGTGGGATGTGGTGTCCATCCACATCAGGGACTCTGCAAGAGCCAGTTGCTAACTTTGTGAAAAGTCACCTGTTGCACATGCACAGTGTGAGGTTCTCAAACACTAACTTTGCAACATCTGAGAAAATTTTTTTTCAAGTGAGTTAAAGCCGCTTTCCCTCTACTGAGGAGCAAGCTCATGGTAAGACAGATGTTCTAAGAGAATCTATTTCTGAGTTATCTGAGTGCATACATAGCCCCTGAAGATTTTTTTTAAAGAATGGAAAAAACTTCTTAAAAGAAACAAAAAGAGGAATTTTATGCTTTGGATCAATGAAAACTGGACAAACAGAATTTCACAAAGTGTAGCAAAAAGGAAAAACTAAATCAAGACCTTCTGTTTGAAGAAAAAAGCAGCAGATAAAGTACTTTAGAAACTGTTAGTGGGCTACTAAACTAATGCATTTAAAAGGAAAGTTCTTACTCAAACTCCAGTAGTAGAAATTACTGTAGGATATCAACTTTTTACTAAAAAGGCTGGGTTTTGGCATAAGAAGCTTAGCCTGTACTTTCAATAAACTTACCATCAATGAAAATCCTCCATTGATCAAGGCTCTGGACTTGCTTAACGGGTAAATGAGCACAGATTCAAGGGCTCCTTTATATCACAACGCTTTCTGCCTGTTTTTTCTCAGACTGGTAACAGAAGCTGCACCATAAAATAGCAATAAATATCCAGTCACTTGCTATCCATGCTTAGACATAGCATAATTTTAGTGACAAAAACAGCTGAAGCAGTACAGTGATTAAGAAAACATTATTCTGTTGCAGTGAAAGCCTTTACTTCTTTTTCATGTAATACTCAGAGTACCTTGAAAATAAAACAAAATGATAGAAAGAAATCCTTATTCCAGATACGCAACAAAACTGTCAACCAGAATCCATCTAAATCCCTCTCTGGTACATGTGTTCCACAGTGACTCTTGTCAAGCACATCCTCAAATGTTATTTGGAATTATTTTGAAGAGGGCATATCAGCAGCAAGTCTGTCATGAAAAGGACACCACCTGTGCTTCCCCAGCTATCTGGAATCCCAAATCCAGTGTATATCTTTCTGTGGTTTAGGAGTGAGAACCATGGATTTCAGTTGTGATCCAACAATGAAACACAACAGCATATATCTGAATATTGAATCAGATTTACGGGGAAGCTGCCTGTCTGAAATATGGCATTTTTATTAAATTTGACACTACATGTAGAGATACAAATAGTGAGTGACTACATTTCATATTATGGTAAAAAAAGACTGCTTTAATATGAAGCTTACAGACCGTCTAAAGGTCCACGTTGTGTAAACAAAACATACAATCTATACTGCTTTTCCCCTCAAATAAGCTTGCTGGAATGATGCATGCAGGCAAAGAGATACCACTTAGCATAGCTTTTAGTATCACAGTCTGCCAAAGAACTATTCAGCAAACTAAGTTGTTATCTGGAGTGAAGAGAAGCAGCAGAGTTTAGTCTTAGAATAGCATAGAAATGGTAGAGTAACCAAGCCCATGAGCCAGGCTATGGATGAGGCATGATGGTGGTGTTTGTGTCGCATATTCTATGGTATTTTTTCATGAGGGCAGATAGTTACGCACCAAATCTCAGTATTACATTCACTGGAATTATAGTTCACTGCCCCTGACAGATAGATATAAGACACACAGACATCTTGTATATATCACAAAATGCAAGACACTTCCACTTTTATAGTCTCAATAACAAAGTTCTAGTAATCCATGCCAGACAGCTCTCGGCTGGAGAGGCAGTTCAGGTAGTTGTTTATTTCCAGCATTATTGCTAGCAGATAGTTTCCAGGCATTATTAAATTCCTACTCCCTAACAATCAATTCCCTATTATTAACAGGCATTGAGAGCCCACTCACTACCTGTAAATGTACAATGTATTTGGCACCAATCAAGCTTCATTTGCTGCCTGAGAGTATGGATTTCGTTTGATGGATACTATCAAAAACAAACCACAGAACTGCTTGGGGCCAGAGAACACAGACAAGCCAGTGCAAACCGGAATTTCGTCTAACAGCTGGAGAAGTCAATTGGACATCATCACGCAGTACTGCACAGTATAAAAGAATAGAAACAATTGACTGTATTTCTAGAAAATTACAGTGTATTTTCCAGGCTCACAAAAATTTTCACTCCATTATCCAGCACAAAACATGATTGTGAAAATCGAGGAACATGTCTGTATTATTTGTATGAATATTTCAAATACACCTGTTAAGTTATTATTGATTCATCGATAGTTAATGCAATGGAGTATTAAACCTAGAGGTCTTCCCAGGTACCCAGAAAAACATAGGTCAGTTTGCTTATCTAACCACCATATCTCAAAGTAGACTCTTTTAATAGTCCTCCTCACACCCCACTGGGACATCCTCCTCCTGTAGGCAGGGCTGTCCTAGTTTGCAATGCAAGGAACCTTCCTATGCCACTCCCGGGAACTGAGGCTTTGAGCACTTAAAAGGTGCAGCCGTGAGAATGAGGCAGAAAGAATGTTTGCAAAGAAGTTTATCATAAGTTAGTCATCAAGGAGCTAGGTCTAATCCAGTGATGAGTTGAGCCTACCTAAATTCTGAGGAAAACACAAAACTTATAAACTCTGTATTGCATTAACCATTTTCCCTCTCCTTGCTGGAGTCTATACAGTACTCTGTTTCAGAGAATAAGCTGTCTCTTATTCAGACCCGATATTATTTGCCACTCATGAAGGAAGTCTATATCAAGGAGTAAAACTGGCTAATAATGGTGAGGTAACAAAACTAATTAACAGGAGACAGTCTGATCAGGAAGTATCATCTAAAAACTTGGGGAACTGTCAAGTTCCTTGGCCAAGAGAAGTGCAGGTAATAAACCTTGCACTTAAAAAAGGTTGGGTTTGTGGGGGCTCTTTTGGAAAGAAGGTACTGAGAGAGAAAAGTTAATGTTGATACTGGGATTACTATGATAATAATAAAGGGAGCGATTGCAAATGGAGCTCTTAAAGCCTCTTGAGAAAAACACATTTTTTTTTTTATTTTTAAATTTTTTTGTAGAATACAGAAGTGTCCTAACTCTTCAGCCATGGAAAAAGCCCACAACATTTTACTTAAATTTCCAGTAATGTGAACAATCAGTAAGTGACTGATTTTAATGAGACCTCCAAGAGTCATTAGAAAGCTAATGGCTTCTCACATGGTATCATTTTGTCAGTTGATTACCTTGCTTCATGTTAGGAGTGCATGTGATTACTGCCTTGCAGGGATCAGCAGCAGCACCTTTCATATCAAAAACAACAGCAAGTAGTGAAAAGTCTGACTTATCTTTCCTGCTTTCCTTGGGCTTTGCCCTCAGCTCCTTCCTAGGCAGCCAGCAGAGCTGATGCCCACCTTGGGCCTGCAGCCTCCATCTCAGGGCCAGCAGTAGCCAGAGAGCTGCCTCACACTTTTCCTATCTTACTGCTTAACTGAAGTAGCAGGTGCCTTGAGTGGCTCCTGTGGCTGGCTCACAGAGACCTCATTTCACAGAGCACTTCAGCCCCAAGAGAAGAATAAACACTTACAATAGTAAAGTTGAATTTATTTCTAGTAATATATTTCCATGTGCTGATCACCGTCTCCTGTGCTACTTAACCCATACAACACAGTTGTGGTTGAACCCAGTATGAGAATTACTTATTCAGAGTATGTATGACCAATTTTTCTCACTACAATTCCATCCCTCATAAAAATAAAACTAAAAAAGAGAAAGAGAAAAAATGTTAGAAGTCACACTGACACAATTTCCAAGGGAGGATCCCCGGACCTGTGCAATCCTTAGGCAATATCATGTGTTGTTCACAAGGTGAAGATAGACCTTTGTCAAAGGAAAAACAAGATGGTTTTGAACGTGATTATAGTCCAGTTACTGGTAATCCCTCTGGAAATAACTGCATTGTCTTGAAGGCTTTCCAGGTTAAATGTTCTCACATTTATCACAGCAAATGCAGAGTATCATCAAGATAGCTGTTTGCAGATCTTGGCTAATGGCTGAAAACTGAATGAGCTCTATTATTGCCTTTATTGCTGACATCTGTTTCTCCCTAAAGATGTGTAAATAACTGCAGCCAACACAGCTGAGAGAGGGGAGAGATACAAAGCAAAAATGAAAAGTGCCTCTGGGATATTTTCAGCCCCACTGATAATAAATTTCAAAGACTGCTTCTTTCTTATGGCCTGTACTTAGACCTTAGGCTAAGAATACAGTACTGTAGTATAGATGCCTCTTTTTCTAAGATACAACCTTTGTATTTATACTACAGTGAGGTTGTATTGCTAGTGTTCCCCACACTAAGGAAGGGAAAGAATACATGTTTATCCATAAAAGCTGTAATGATGTCATATTAACGGTAAGACTTTGAAGACATTTAAAAACAGGAGACGTGACGAACAGAATTATCCTTCCAATGACTTGTGCTGAGAAGTTAAGGAGAGCTAATTTGCAGCCCTGAATTAAGGGCTGTACTGCTACTGATTTGAAACAGTCCTAACGAAGCCTCCTATGAAAATCATTTATTGTATACATTTGGAATATCCATCTGGCTTTTTTTACAAAGAATTTAAATGTAGTAAAGAACACATTCTTCACTCACACCCATCTTTGCACATTATGAGTGGAGAAGTGACAGTGAAAAGGAAAGCTCAGTCAAGTGGAAGAAAGTGGATAAGTTATTTTGTTTATTATATTCATTACAGTCATGCCCAGGGACACGACAAGTCTAGAGCCCTGTTACGCAAAAATCGCCGTGAAACACAGAGTAAGAGCTGGTGTGAGTTCTGAAAAGCTGGCAGCCAAATACACAAGACAAAAGACACTGCAGAAAGCAAGCACAGAAAAGGACTGAGAGCACAGAAGTCCTGGTAAACATCTTCTCAGTGTCATAGGAATAGTTTTATTATTTTCTTAACATCATGTTTGATTTGGGGTGGGTGAAGTCACAAACTTGTGGCAGGAAAGGACTAGCAAAGTGGAAAACCAAAGAGACTGAATCAAAGAAAACTCAATAACAACTAAGTGTTATTAAGCAGGCATTTTTTGTTACGGTGCCGGGCAGCACAGGGGATAGCTCCTTCCATATGTGCTCCAATGGGTTAGCAAAGCACATCAGTTCATATACACAAAAATCATACATATTCATCAGATTTCCTGAGAAGGGCAGTCTTATGGTGATGAGTTCCCAGCTTCATAGCCTTCCTCACCTGTCCACTAGTTGAATTCTTCTTGAGCACAAGCCTGAGCCCCTTTTCTGATGCAACCTTTTGTAACAATCAGTTGTGTACTAGAGGCGTCTCCTTGATGTCTGGAGCTTTGTCTGATGTTATCTATTTATCAGGTTTGCTCAGCAAATAGCTAAAACCATCCTTGTTGGGGAAGAAAAACTCAGGAAAAATGCAAGTAAAGTTTTTATGTATCTTAGTCAGGGACTGTCAGGGGTTTAACTCTTTCAATGAGGAGAGGAAGGAGGAGAAAGACAGCAGGAGCAGAAGGAGCAGCAGAAGAGAAGATGCTGAGCTGCACAGGATCCTGCAAGGCAGCACTTGACCTACAGAGTGGGGATAGAAACAGGCATGAAGACACTTGCTAAAATATTTACAAAAATTGTAGAAGAACAAATGTCATATTCAGGATATCGCTGTTTGTCCCAATATTGTTCATTCATTGATTAAAATTATGAACACGAATTCTACCCCAAAACTAGATACTGACAAATCACATGGCTGAATTGCCCTCTCTGCCATGTGTGTAAGTTTACTGTTCACTAATACATTGCAAAGGTGTGAATTGAAAATAAAAAAACCCCAAAACTCTAGTTTAGCAATTTCATTCCCAAAGCTGAAATGTTTGGATTTTTTCTGCAGTTTCATCCTATGCTGTGGTATAGAGCTGTAATGGGTCTGCATGGCAAGGTTTTGGTAGCGGGGGGGTTACAGGGGTGGCTTCTGTATGAAGTCGCTAGAAGTTTCCCCTATGTCAGATATAGCCAATGCCAGCCGGCTTTAAGACGGACTCGCCGCTGGCCAAGGCCGAGCCAATCAGCGACAGCATTTTTCGCCTCTGTGGTAACGTATTTAAGAGAGTGAAAAGTTGCTGCGCAGCAGTAATTGCTGCGAGTGAGAGGAGTGAGAATATGTGAGAGAAACATCCTGCAGACACCAAGGTCAGTGAAGAAGGAGGAGGAGGAGGAGATGCTCCAGGCACCAGAGCAGCGATTCCCCTGCGGCCTGTGTTGAAGACCATGACGAGGCAGGCTGTCCCCCTGCAGCCCATGGGCGGTGGAGCAGATGACTGCCTACACCCGGGGGAGGGCCCCCATGCTGGAGTAGGTGGATACCTGAAGGAAGCTGTGACCCCGTGGGACACCTGCACCAGAGCAGGCTCCTGGCAGGACCTGTGGCCCGTGGAGAGAGAGAAGCCCACACTGGAGCAGGTTTGCTGCCAGAGACCCCGTGATGGGGGCTCACACTGCAGCAGTCGGTTCCTGAAAGACTGCACACCATGGAGGAGACCCACGCTGGAGCAGTTCATGAAGGACTGAACCCGTGGGAAGACTCACATTGGAAAAGTCATGGAGGACTTTCTCCCGTGAGGGGGACCCCACACTGGAGCAGGGGAAACGTGTGAGGAGTCCTCCCCCTGAGGAGGAAGAAGCGGCAGAAAACATCAGTGTGATGAACTGACCCCAACCCCCGTTCCCTGTTTTCCCCCTGTGCCGCTGGGGGGGAGGAGGGAGGAAAATCGGGATCAAAGTTAAGCCCGGGAAAGGAGGGAGGGGTGGGGGGAAGGTGTTTTAAGATTTGGTTTTATTTCTCATTACTCCTCTCTGAGTTAATTGGTAATAAATCACATTTCCTTTCGGTTGAGTCTGTTTTGCCCATGACGGTAAATGCTGAGTGATCTCCCTGTCCTTATCTCAACCCCACAAGCCTGTTGTTATTTTTTCTCCTCTCCTCTCTCCTGTCCAGTTAAGGAGGGGGAGTGATAGAGCTGCTTTGGTGGGCACCTGGCATTTTGGCCAGGGTCAACCCACCACAAGAGCACAAACAGGTACTTCTAAAAGGCAACCATCAGGGCTTACAGGTGAGCCACAAAAACACTCTTGCCAACAAAATGCTTTCTAAGAGTCTATTGTTATCATTGATCTAGACTTTTTGGGAGAAAATATTACTGAAAAGCCATTAGACAACATTAAATATCCTCATTAAACACTGTCAAGCTGATATCATTAAGTTACAAAGACTGATCAAATAAGTTTGACAGAACTGTAGGAGCAGCAGAAGGCCTCCTAGTCATTGCGTGCTAAAGACGGAGCTGCCATAGCACTGTGATTTTTTTCAGGCTCCAAACGTAGTGGGAATATTTGACTCTAAATTGTTTCTGAGCTGTCTTTGAACTGTGCACAGGAATAATTGTGGGACAATTGGCAATAAAATGGTGAGCCTATAATTGCTCAGGTCTTGCGGGAAACAAGAATCGGTTTTGCACACAAATTTCTGGCAACTTTCCAATTCTTAGAGACAAATTAAAATAGCTTAGTAACAAATAAAACAAGTAGTGCTTTCTTGTTTATGCCCAAAAGAAAAAGAGTAGAAAGAAAGATATATGTACAGAAAACAGTCTTCACTGCCATCCCCAAAACCAAAACATAAGCATCTTCTATTGAAGATACAGCCCTGCAGTTTTAACAAGGAGCGTATTTAAATACTTTCCTCCCTGGCTCACACCAGGTCAATTCCAAGGCCTGATATCTTTGGCTGCTCACATCTGCTCTGGGCTCCTCTGTGAGCAGAACAGCTGCCTATGCTCTCACAGAAGCACTGCTAGGACAGGTGCTAGCATCACCCTCATCTTAACGCAGGACTACCTTGAGAGCTAACTGAGAACTGGAGTCTGCTTTTAAAAAATATCTTAGTGAAAATGAAGTTGCATTCATTTTTGCGCTTAGGTTTTTTACATATTTTGAATTTTTCAAGTTTGAAGTTTCGCTTATTCTTTCTCTCTCATTTATGTGTTTTTGTCCTTGATTAAAGTCAAAACTTCCGAGGGAGAGGCTAGAAGCCAAAAAGGGGACAAAATGTGATTTCAGGTTTGGTAATTTCCTAATATACCACCTTTTGAAAAATTGTAGAAATTGATCATACTGTTAAATATACCTTTGTTTTCTCAAAAAGCCTTTTTATTTGTGGAAAAAGAAAATAAGTGAGAGAAATTTTGGTTACTTCCACTCCTCTCGGCACAGTAATTAAGACAATCAAAGCGAAAGTCAGTGTCCTGCATCATCTGGTGCAAGGCAGCTTCTTTTTTTCAGCCATTAATCTTAGTGTCAGTGTCCCTGGATGTTTCATCATTCTTCTCTTTATCCAGAAATATTTACCTTAGCTTTCAGACTGTTTGAGTTCAAGAAGAAAAGAGCTCATCATTTTGTGTGTAATTTCACTGAAAATAATTCCAAAAAGCTTTGGCGATACATACTTAAAATTCAATCTGTACAGTGCAGCAAAACCTCTTAAATTGCTGCTCAAGGGACTGACAGAAATTGGTTCCTCAGTGGAGGTGGTCTGTCAGTAGGAATGAAGCAGACCTGTACTCAGTGAAACACTTAGGGGAATACCAAGAGAGGAGCCTGGTAGTGTGGAGCAGTTCATTATGGTGGCCTCATACAAATTTCAGTATTTGTTCGATATAAAAAATTCCTTTATCCCTAAGTAGGCAGCGAGAATGAACTAGTTTTGCTAGATGTTAGCAGATAAGACTTTAGGGTATTAATTATACTGTTATTTCCAAACAACATGTAAGTTCTGCATAAGATTATCTTTTACCTCAACTAAACAAAATGGTCACCACTTTCCCCAACAGGCCAAAATATGGTTACTGTATCCCAAAACCCATAGAAGATGGGCAATCCTGACTAAATTTTAATTTTGCTTAAATTTTTTTTCCTGCCATTCGAACATGAAGTTCAAATTAAAAAGAAATTCAGCTTGACCATGTTTGCTTTCTCTTGCCTACCCTACAGCCTGAAGCAGGCTGTGGCCACTCAGATGCCTCTCTAGCTTGTTACAAGACTAGTAAAACAGTAGTGACAGAGTAAGAGGAGTGGAAGTTAAAGGATTTTTCCAAAAAAAAACCCAAAGGTAACAATGTTTGATCAAAATGTCATTAGGGAAGAGAAAGAGCTGCAGATATACTTCAGCTTCAGCACTGACATGAGAAAGGACACTTGCCCACAGATCTATTGAAAGATCCCAAGGATGAAGCAGTGTGCCTGGATGAGGCCCAGGTGACCATCGACCAGCTGCACAGAGGCCAAGTCATTCCCCTCGTGGTACACCTGGCTGCTGACAGGTCGCAGGGCCCTCTGACCAGACAGCTACTTGCTGTTCTGCCAAACAACCCAGGCGATGACTAGCCCTGCATACAACAGCCAGAGCTTAGACCAGAAAGCACAGAGAAGCAAGGAGGGTTTATTAAAGCAGTAGGCAGTGGAAAGGGCCTTGATGACACTGTGCTTGACTTGCACATAAAAGCTCTGTGCTTGCTCACTATCTGAGACTGGACACCAGCCTTGATGAGAGCACACATGCCCAGAGGAAGAAGTAAAGACAATTTGAGAACAGCCCAAATATCAGGGGTTGTGAGTGTTTCCATTTTTGCCAAGAGTGCCAGCAGCACCCATGTCAGCATGGAGACCAGAAGATGATCTGTATTTGACAGCATCTCTGGATAGCCCACAGCACCACACTCTTTTCTCACCCAAGCCTGCCCTCACTGTTCTGCTTGCCTGTCCTCCTGTGGCACATAAACCACTCCCTGAAGCAGTGTATGGGGTTAATCTGGATGATAAAATGTCATTTAAGATGGGATAGTCAAGGGGTTACATTGTACACTCCATCCCTGGGCTCGGGAGTCTGACTCCTCGTTGAGCTCATCTTGTTCCAGCAAGTACATGCATTCACTTCTGCCTTTTGTTACTCAGGATGAATGTTAATCATTAATGCCTTGTTTTCAAGTAATGGTCTGCTGCATGAATCACCCAGAAGATGGTTGTAATTCAAAACACACCAGCACACACAGCCTCAATTGTCTCCCTGTAATATATTTCTTTCAGGTTATAATATGTCTAATTTCACTTCCCCAAAGTCGAAGAGATAAGAGCAGCATCCCACTCCGCAGCGGCAACTGGTAACTATGGTGACCAACGCCAGAGTGATGAACACACCTTCTGTTCCACAGAGCCCAGAAGCACTGGAGTTAAGGAACTACATCAATAAAAATAGGGTTGAAAAGAAAACAAAAACATTGACAAAACTCTGTCTGGGTTTTAAATACAAGACTATGGAATATATTATTCATTAATACCTACATACATATATCTCTCACAGTCTTGCAACCCTTCATCATTTAAAAATGCAAGTGTATTTCTTTATATTTAGATGGAAAGAACAGAACATACTTATTGCTGCCCCTGCCACACAAACACACATGCAGGCACATGCGAATACACTTCGGTATAGGGTGTCGCTGCGGGTGGCAGAGCACTGGAACAGGCTACCCAGAAAAGCTGTGGAGTCTCCTCCTCTGGAGATACTCAAAACCCGCCTGGATGTGATCCTGTACAACCTGCTGTAAGTGAACCTGCTTTAGCAGAGGGGTTGGACTAGATGATCTCCAGAGGTCCCTTGCAACCTCTACAATTCTGTGATTCTGTGATAGCTAGTGGCTGATTCCTCCCTTACAGAGCATTATTATAAGAAGTTCTAGATCCAGTCATGTCTGGTATGTGGCACAAATACGATAATAAACAGATGCAGGCCTGGAGGACTTAATAAAATCTGCTCCAAAGTCATGCACATAGTGTCTATCTGCAGTAGTCATGTTCTGCTGGGGAAGGAAACACAAGATTTGATTGTGGACAAAATGCTGCCCAGCCTTATCCCCTAAGCAGGCTTTCAGCTGCTCTTCTCTGCTAAGTACTTGTGAGCTTCCCTTACAAGTGAAAGCAATGACTGAGCAGAAGCATGATGGTTCAGGACTCAGAGTCTCACTGAGATTGCTTTACATCACACAGAAGAGGTGTTGCCCATGCATATACACATCCATGCTGTGTCTGTGTGCATAGCATGCAGAGGCCTACACTCACTCTTAACACTAAAACCAAGTGTGACTTGGAGGTGACATATCTATCTGGGAGGGAGACGTGTTGGAATATCGTCTCGATCTGGATTCTGTCTCGGGTGTTCCCCATTGACGCTAAAGGGTAAACTGAAAGGGAGTGAAACCGAAAGCCTACATTATAAAGGACTTTGCCAGAATTAGAAGACAAGTTTTTTGATCTCCAGTTAAGCAATGAGCTATCATACATAATTCAAAAGCTTTTTCAGAATATTTCACACATTAATTAGTAGTAGTACTACAAATATTCTACTCATTATATCACTGATAGTTTTTTGATGCTTCCTAACTGTAAGAGAAGAATTTTTTTAATCTCTGAAATTTACACAATACATTACATTGTGTCTGCCTTTTCCTCCTTTCACTTCTTTAAAAATGTGTTTCTCTTTATCTGAAGTATGTCTGAAAGAAATTTGCTATGTTTCTGGCAGCTGGTTTGCTGTACCATGATATTTCACTGGTCATATTCTAGCCAGAAACAGGGGCAGGGGACAGAGGGGGAAATAATCAGGCTGATTAGAGTGACATTTTGAAGAACAATGTGCCGGTTTATTCCGCATGAAAGAGGGGAAAGGAAAAGCTGTGGGTTTGAAGAGTTTAATGGACAAGAGGAGAGTTAAACAGAGAAGAGATCTTAATTTACTTTAATGTCTCTGCCCACAGTCAGCAGGTTTCAGGGTGCTTGTGTATTCAAACTAATCAAACGCTACTTTCTGTTTGACAGCCTCTCCTCCCTACTTGACACCCCTGAAGGCTGCTTTCATCTTGCTGAAAGTATTTGGACACAATGTCTGGAGAACCTGAGCCAGGCATTTATTTTTGCTGGTGAGGAGGTAGAACACACCTCAGAGCACATTTCATGTTCCTTTCCACGTGCTAACTCAAGGCTTCCTCTCACCATGCCCCCAACAATATAGTCTCTTCCGAGTAGACACACAAACAAAACAAAAAGCCCACCTTTCCCCTCTGAAAACGAAGGAAAACCACAGCAACTTTGCCTGAGCAGCCCCAGTAGTTCTGAATACTCAATTCTGCCAACATCCATTTCCCTCATCTGTAGTTAAAATGCAAATGCCATCTTCTTTTCTCTCCCTTCTCCTTTCCCTAGAATACTGTGAGACCTGCTACCTGGTTTTAGGCAAAGTAAAAGAGCTTTTCCTTGTTGACTCTCTCCAAAAACCGCAAGGAACAAAGCACTAGTTATTTTTAGATTGCACAGTTCCACTCCTGCTTGACACAGCACAGGAGACTCTCTGTCCTGGAAAGATGAGGATTCTCACATGTAGATGGAAAAATATTCATTGCACTGCTGGTTTAACTACTTGTTTTCAGAGTGCTGCATTCAAAACTTGCTAAAGCTACTAGAAATTTCTGCTTGTCCAAGGACTAAAGCTGAAATGTATATCCAAGCCTTCTCTGCAGCACCAAACTCATCTTTTCTTATCCTTGTAACCCCATTATTTCCAGCCCGACTGTTTTCCCCCTTTGGAGGCTTTTCCTATCACCCAAGCCACACTACTTCTGTTCCTTCAGGTTAAAACCTTTGTCCCTCTCTGTCGTCTCTAAAGGATCTCACTTCAGGACTAAGCAGCCTTCTGTCTTTCTTACTGTCCCATATACTCTGTAAGGGTGTTTTCCCCTTCCAGATAACCAAGTAATAGGCATCACATCTAGTGTCACTTCCTAGCAAAGGTGGACTATAGGATGCAATTCGGCAATAAATGAAAGGTAACTTGAAAAACACAAGGTGCCTGGCAAACTTAGCTCCCTAAAAGAGGGCTGAGGAACACAGAAAACAAGTGAGATACAGACTGAAAGTCTGCAGGACATAGAGGAATGGCAGACTTTAACATCTTTGAGGAGAAAGGGAGATTGAGAAACACTTCAGTGAACCTGAATGTGTGCCACAGTGGATTTGAGCAGCAAGGAACTCTTAGGACTGCTTAGGGGAAAGTGATGCTTACAAGACCACACAGTCTGCCAGTGTGTATCCCTTGTCTCCCCGCCAGTATCTTGGAAAGCAAGGGAGACATCTCAAAGGTAAAACAAGCAACCGAAACTAATTGAAGAAACTTATTAATTAGGGACTGCATTTCAGAGAGAGACCCTAATTAGCAGTTGCTGGAAGAAATTTTTTGAATAGACCCTAAATCAAGAAATCAGAGAAGTATTTGATACGCATTATGCTTGTGACTAGGGGTGCTGACGTCAAGAGGATCACTTGTGGGCTGGAAGGTATGAGCACATACAATTGCATCGTTGGATCAGGACCATCATCTCTGCCATGTAGTGCCTCTTCCAAAAGAGTACCAAGCACATTAATTCCCTGTGTGAGTATTCTATTGTTGGAACCAATATATATTACATATGGTATCATATATATGGCATCAGTTTTTTTGAGGAGTTTGCACTTCAGATCACAAGACATATGAAAATACATTATTCAAGTAATTAAGATCTATATTTTCACAAATCTTCACCTTTTCCCAGACCTTGTACAATATGCTTACATACGTCTCCACCACAGAAAGTGCTGTATTTTTTAAAAGAATCTGACTTCTTTACAGCCCAATATTTTTAATCACTATTACACATAACTATTAGCTATAAAACAATTTATAAACTCCAGAAAATGATACATAAAAGATCAAAAATATATCTTTCTCTAACGCTACTTCTCCTTCCTAAGAGTAGAAATCATCATTAGTAGTAAGTTGATTATTAAGCAAGAAACACTCAGCACTCTCCCACAATAGCTACTAAACCACTCGGTGATCTCTGGTTAATATATGGATATTTGAACAAGCTACTTAATTTTGCAGAGAGCTCCTTTATTATCTATATTCTGTTGGACTACAAGCACAATGAAAGTACTCTCTTATGTTATATTTCAGCATTAGCATTTTCAAAGGCCAATAAAATGGAGACATATAGAAAAGGAACTTTTCCTTAATTACTCTTTTAGATATCAAAACATGTTTAGTTTGAGTTGTGAGCATATGCTAGAGGCAAAGTATGGCCTATTCAGATTGGTTTCCATGTTACAAAAGTAGTAAGCCTTACTCTTTCGATACCAACACAGATGTAAGGAGGAACCACGTCAAAGTAATAAAGTTACACTAGTATGGCATGAGAATAGAACACAGCTATATGTTTAAAGAGGTTTTCTTTGCAGTCATAATTTGAAGAGGAAATAGGAAAAACAACAGCAGCAAAAAAATATTAGTAATCTCAATTTGTGCATGAAATTTCTGTCACATTTGAAACTCAGATTGATTTAACCAAGAAATGAACACCAGCATTTGAGGATGCTACATAACAGTTCTGTCAGGATGGCTAAGGAAGAGGTTTGGAACATCCTCACTGACTCGATGTGTTGTCATAGCAATTTGAACTGATGGAAGTTTTGAAATCTGAACAAAACTTTACCTTGACGCTATCTGGAAAGTAAAGATGCAGTCAGAACAACTTCATCCAACACTCACAACTGCTCAGATTAAATTAATTCCCACCCATTACCTTCTATCCTGTAGGTCTAACATTATGTTCAAAAAATAAGGTCAGTGGTGAGGTGGGGTATTTCTTAAAGAAAGCTGATGTCCTGGAACAATTCTCAAGTAGCACCATTGAGATAGTGTTAGTGATCTAGCACAGATATGCAGAATGCTGGTGCATCTATTAACCTCATGGTCTGAATGCTTATAGAGCTCAAGATCCTTCTCATCCTTTTCCTTTCTCCCCCCCCCCCCCCTCCCCCTTTCTCTTTTTTGTTTCTGTGCATCTCCAGGTACTGGGAATAAACATATGCTCAGGAAAAAAAAAAAAAAAAAAAAGAAACAAAAAGCCCCAAGCGAGACCCTGAAGTCTTTATCTTTGAGAAAGGAGTGAAGAAGCTCCTCAAGGATCACTGTTTCCTAAAGATTCAATTCTGTTCCTAAATTTTATATAGCACATTATTCCAAAGCACAAGGTTGTGGGCAAAAACTTAGCCCAAAGAATGAGCTAACCTGACAAGAGTTCACAAGTTGACAATTCATTCTCCATGACACGCCTGAGAACCATCTCTCCTTTTTAAGGAGAAGCAGAGAAGGAAACAGTGCTGTAGGTAAATACACCAGGCTAGCCACTCTATCCAAGAGAAAATACATTATGATTAAATCCATTTTTTGAATCCCCATTGCACAAGGAAGTCTACACAGAAAGAGAAGAAAATGCCACTTCCTAAGAGCTGAAACAGCCATTACAATTAAGAACTCCCCTGAAGGTAAGAAACTGTATCACCCAGTAATGACAGGGTAATTTCTAATGGCAGAGGGAGGATGCACCTGACGGGAGCTGGGCATGGCTCTCTTGGCATGACAAGTAGCCATTTCCAGAGGAGTTTAGACACACAACTGCACAGTGACACCTTTCAGATTGGGACTGCATTGGCATCCAGTGCTAGAGATGAGCATGACTCCTTTTTTTCTCTATTAATTTCAGTTATTCTGGTTCTGCTCTGTCCCACACCCTGTTTATTGCAGTCCCTTGGAGTTTTTTTTCTTCTATGCACTCAATCGTTGCCCCTTATTTCCTGCCCGCTGGGACTGGAAAGATTCATTAAGTTCTCCACAGTACACACCTGAGTGATGTGACACACTCAGAGTAATACAAGTCTACATGTTTTGATACCTGTGCTGTTTGCAGCCATGACTTCCCACCACAGATGTGCACTGATCCATTTGCATGAAGTGGCTGCAGCTTCTGGGACCCTAAATCATACTAAGTATTTTTGGTTTGTCTTATCTGTTGCTCTGCATGTCTACAAGTCCCTACTGACTCTGACATCCACTTCTAGCAGCCCAGACAATCCTATTTTCAGTTTTCTGTTGAACAAGATGTCAGCAGATGACAACCCATACTCCTCTGATGTCATTCTGTAATTTAACAATGTTAAATATGGGTCAGAGTCTGACTCCCATCACCCTTTTGGTAGACACTTTATTATTTTGTTTTCCATCAACCAGTTAGACTGAGGATAATGGGAATACGCTGTGCCATAATTCATTGCAACAGCTTAAGCATATGCTCATGAAGTGGCAGCTTGTTGTCAGACATAATTATGTCAGGCTTATCACAGCTAGCAAAAGCAGATTTAGTACAAACAGTCAGCTGCTGAACTTTGCAGTCTTCTAATACAACTATTCTAAGAGACATAGTCAAATACTAGTTAATGATAAATAAGCTGCTGGAGTTTGCTCCCCTCCATGTCTGCATGAATAAATCTGTATTATTTTGTCCAGTAGACCAGGGTTCTTCTACTGTAAAACCAGTAATGGTAGGTCTCTGACTTGGCAATTTCATCTTTTTTGCTAGGATATATGACAAATCTTAATCTCTTCCTGAAGGTCACTCTTCAGGGGAGGCCAGTACAAAATTTGTATGGTTCCTCTGAGAATTCCCAGCTCTTAACTGACCTTCCTGACCACTTTATAAAGCCACTTGCTTGTAACACCTTCAGAACAACCAACCTTGTGCCAGCATAGAGATTACTCTGGAACAGGTAAAAGGGGCTATAAACATTCCTTCTAAGGCCCAGCTTCCCCTAGCTACTATAGATTTAACATGCCAATTGACCATTGCTACTAAAAATGGGGTTGCTTTCCTCTTCTTTTATGGATGAACCTTTATGGTAACTCAATAATGCAACAACCAAAATGATCAAAAGTATGCAGTACAGAATACTAACTACGGTGCCCAGCTATCTGTAGGATTTGTGGCAGAGGGCAAATCTCATTATTCTCAGCTCAATCCGAGGTTTGGATTGACTGTAATGACAAAAAGCTCTGTTATGTCCACAGTATCCTTTCTCTGGGTTTTGATGGAAGATTCTGATCAAGGCAAAAAACCATCCAGGTGACCCAGTGAAAATCCTGGAAGTCCCCTGGAAGAACCTTGGAAGCCCATTCATCTTACAGAGTCAAGCTGGGAAGCCCCAATATCTGCCTCTTACTGAGTTTGAAATGAAAAGCAAGCAATTGCTGGTGTGAATTCTTAGCTGGGACAATGACAAGGGGCAGCCTCAGGCTCTACGTTACAGCAGCTGAAGTTATCAGAGAAAAGATTGCTCCCCCAGAAAGACAGAAACTCAGGACTAGTGAGGGAGGTCATGCTGTGTCTGTCTACTGTTTCACTCCCACCTGGCTTCAGAAGACTGTGGAGGATTCGAGACAGGTGGGAATGCCAGATAGGAGGAAGAGCAGCAAAAGGAGAACTACTAGACCTTCAGAAAACCCCACATAGACTGCAACTGACTTTCTCTTGCTAGTAAACAAACTTGTATCGTGCTCTAGGAAGTTTGGCAGACATACGATCACACACACCCATGACTGCTCAGGTGCTCCCCAGAAACCCAGTAAAGCACAGATCAGGTGTCAGTTCATCACGAACTATAGCTTTACTTCATTCCATATTTCTTGTATGTATCTCCTCTGCTTTTCCTCTGATTTCTTCTTTTGTAGGGGGTATCCTAGTAAGTTAGCTTTTTTTTCCTACCCCTTCACCTCCATAATGTGGAAATAACCTGACATTTGCTGTCACCAGTTTTCTCCCTCCCCTTGTCAACCCTGTGATTTACTGTTTCCTCTACTGGAGCTGTCATCCTTCCAGCTGTCAACTGCTCTGTGCAGCAGCCCTCTGACTGACCTGTGTTCAGATGGCAGCACTGCTACAATAAGAGCAATTTACTGTCCATTTTGGTTCATACTTAAACACAACCAAAGCAATATGAATAATTATTTACCCATGGTATACAAATAACAAATACTTAACTGCCCGTCTTAGATTCTTCATACTGCATTTTGTAACTAGATATACCTACATTTGCAGAAGGCTGTGAAAAAACTTTAGTCCTAAAACATAAAGAACAGTGAAGTATGACAGTTTGGGACACTTGCAGCAGGAAGTGGGAACTGGTGCATTAACCCACTGTGCCACAGCTGTTTGAACATGCTGGGTCTCACATACCAATGCCAGAAGCAGGTACCATTGCAGAAGCTGCCACGTGGATGTTGGGCCTGTAATCTGCTCTCATTTCATGACTTACTTTTCCTTTGAATTGACAGTTGAGTGCTGTGTGAGGCACCATCCTTCAGGAGCCTTTCTGCAGTCTCCAAGGATGACTCCTTAGCCAATCACTTCAGAGGCTGTAAATACAACCACTAATTTCTCTGATAAATAAAATAAGGGCATAGGAAGAGAGAAGGAATTGGCACCACTGTGTCAGTTCCATCACTTAGGAAAATTATCCTTTTGCTCTTGAGAGCACAGATCTGCACCCTAAGCCCTGCAGGCTTAATTTGTAGCCTCCTTTCCTGCACTGCAACTCAGACCTGGAACTACCAAACCACTAACACACAACAAATTTGGAAATAGCAGTGCTGTTTTTTTTATTTCTCTCTTTCTGACTGCTACTTTTAAGGAGATGTTATGAATTTTTGCTTTATTATCACTATCACTAATCTTGTTTGAGATCCTGTATCAAATGGTTCACACAAAAAAGTAAAGAGCTGTAGGTATATTTTTGTCCTTACCTCAGCCCTGTGGCTACAAGAACACTGTCTGATACCTTATTTTTCTTCCACTTACTTTTCCTTTCTCTCCATTAGTACTTTTTGCTTTTAAAGCAACAGAAGCATTTTTCTTCTGATTATATCCATTTAAAAAACATAAATTTGTATTTTCACATGGAGTTGATGTGAATGACTCTCACTTGATCTGACAACACCTTCTCATTACATGTACTCTTTTGATGAAAACCTGTTTCTTTGTATGCCAAAAAAAATGATACTGGCACCAGGGCTGCAAGAATTTTTTTACTGTAGCAATTGTGGAGTTCTTCAAGACAACAGTTCTATGGTCTTTAAAAATAGTATTGTAAGTCTGTCTGCATGTTTATTAATCCACACTGACAAAATCAGTGAGAAATGGTTTCTCCTTCCTGACGAGACATTGAGGGAGAAAAGGAAAATTAGTAAATCTCTTTTTTGACAGTATTTTAAAAATACTTGGTTTACTCTTTCATTTATTATAAAATTTTACCTCTTTGAGCCTAACATAACCTAGGAGACATCATAAATCCAGAGCACCAAATTAAAGTCTACCAGTGTTTCTTTAATATACTATCACACAAATCAAGTAACCGGCAGCACAGTCATTTTCCTACCATCCTTAGAAGGGTTTTGTAGAATGGAATATATTTTAGTTCTTAAACATAATTTGCACTAATAACTGGATCTCCCAGTGTGAATTACTGATTGCTGCAAATTAACAAAGAAGAGAAAATAGCCAATTATTTTTAAAGGGCTAATGGATTCGAAAATGTACTGTTTATGTACTTTAAAGATGATGTGTTGTTTTAATTATTCATAATCACAATGTACTAGCAAAGTATAGCAGGGCATATGTGTACAGATAATAAGGTTAAAATCATTCTTCTATGACCATGCCTGTGCTGGTGATCTTAGCATAGTGAAGTATAGGACAGGGCAGGGTCATCTGGAGTGTCACCAGCCATGGTAGCAATAGAGCAAAAGTCAGAAAAAGGAGGTGGTTTCCATTTCACGACAAGAATAGTGAAAAGGTTCTCAAAGCTGCTGCCTAGGAAATGCCCGCTCTGGAGATGAAGAAATTGTAGCAGTTTCCAGAGCTGTCATTCAAGCTCCTTTTGCTGTCGCTAAGACTAGTTTAGGACCAGACACCCTCTATGTAGTAAAAGTGTGTAAATGCTTTACAATGCACTCCCAAAGGACTCGGCAATATCTCCAAGATGCCAGCTCATCTTCTCAGCTCCTAGAGCCACTGGTACCATAGCATGCTGGAGGGATTTCATCAGAGGGAGGCAGTGTCCTCTTTCAGTAGGTGTAACTCCTGCTGTAAGTAACCTGTATCTTCATGTAGCCACAGGGAGAAGTGATACACACCCTTTTCCTCCCAACATATTATAACTGAGAGATAATGGCTCTGGGACCTTGATAAAGAAGGGAACAACTCTGCAACCATTAAAGTGTGGTTTCCTGACAGATATGACTGCAATACTTCATAGAATAACATCAACCCATTCTCAGTGCTTTGCTGTCATTAACTACCAGAGCCGTCACAGGAGCACCACTACAATCACTATTTACTTAAACATGGAATGACAGAGCTGCATGGAAATGGCCAAGATACACATATGAGTTGACACAAGTGAATCTTTGAAGTAATATTTATTAAAAACTAATGTTTAGGAAAGACAAATGCAACACTATCCTAAAGTCTCCTTGCTCAAACTGCACACCCTACTGCTGAGCTTTCCACCTCTGCAGCTACTCTTCAGACTCCTTTGAACATTTGCTGGTGCTGGTGTGCTTGAGCTCCTTTAATGCAATGCTGGCTTTCAACTTGGCTGTCCCTAGCTCTCCTCATTTTCAGTAAAGTCAAAACCCAACACCTATAATGCATTTCCAGCTGTGCTGGAGTGTGTTCCTAAATTGACCCCAGTTGCCCAAATTACTCCTGTTAAGGAAAAAATTGTCATTTTTTTCTCTTTTGACAAGCACTGCATCTTATTGTGAAAATAACCATTTTACTAGCAAGGAAAAATGCCTGATATTATTTGTCCCAGTTACCAATTAGCAGCTCTGGGTCTACTTCAGATCAGACATGGCTATATGGAGCAGCTGGGAAGCAGCTATCGTCTCCTTACAGAACGTGAGCGCTGAGCTGAAACCACTCCAAGAAGACATACGCCAGCTTCACGTTCTCAGCCATGCAGGACAATACTACTTAAGGTTTCCTAACAACTTATCTGACACTGTATAAAAGCCCTGTCTTCAGCACAAACAGGGGATTGCAGTTTGCCTGCATGTTTTAGAAATCATGTTTGTCTCACTGGAAGTGTTGCAACCTATTCAGTCTGAGAGTTGGTTTGCATATTCGCACTTTTTCTTAACCCTTCTTTTGCTGGGCAAGTCTCTTGGCTGTCAGTGTAAATCACAAATAGGTGTTATTGAAGACTTTTGCACAGTTCAATACCTGGAACATGGATCCTAGCTGATCTAAACACTGTTTTGACGAAAAAAAAAAAGCCTAGTGCAGGCTTCTCAACGTGTCATCCCTCCGGTGTGCAGACATTTAATAAATTATTTGTTCTTGTATTTTTTTCAACTAAGATCTATAATTTTCCCAATTCTTTTTTATCCTGGTTTCCTAAAGAGACAATGCTTGTTCAAATCAGCTGGCAGATGCACAGCCCCTAAGCCTGGAAAACAATTTAAATCGTGTTTGAAAGAAAAGCAGAACACTCAAACTTACCACTGATTTTGTGAAAAATTGTATTTGGCTGGAGAAGAGGGACCAAGGCAGGGAGAACTTGGTTGCTACACATGTCCTGCTCAGTAGTAACCAGTCAGCCACACTAAATCTCCAGGCTAGCTGGAACATATGCTTGCTCTCTTTTCAGTGGGGATGTTTGAGTGCATAAAGGGGCAAGAAGGAGGCAGAAGTAGTACCATAGTAAGGGAAAGGAGTCAAGGAGAAGACATACATCTGCTACGAATTTCCAGAGAGGTCTCCCAGATCATTACACCCACATTTCCTTTGACAAGGTCTTTCCTCACAGCTTGATGAAAATCCTCATGCCCTGCCACATCAAACCTATAGATTCTTCATCTCAGTCCTTCCCTGCTCGGGGCTGGCTGATGTTCCTGAATTGAGATCTGCTCTGTGAGGATGCCAGCCCTTTCCTCAGCTTTTGAGTTCTGGTAAGTAATTTTGGGCCTCAGCTTTTCCAGTTTCATTCCAGCACATCCATGCCAATCATCCTTAACCCTGTGTCTTATTTATACTTGATTCATTTTTACCTTGTTTATGCTTTTGCTTGGTTGTTTCAGTCCTTTCAAAACTCCTGATGTAGCCATACTATCTCCTCCTACTATTCTGTTTCTCCTTCCCTTGCATCAGAGTAGTTACTGTCTTTCTTCCAGTTTAATCCCTCACAGTAACTGCTGGGATTTTTTGGGTTGGTTTGGCTTTTTGTACATTTCAATCCCCAAAATGACCAATTTAGTAACTTTTTTTTTTTTTTTTTTTTTTTTGTGAGGACCCTCACACTTACTCTGCTGCTCTCATTCCTTCCTTTCTCACTACGTCATTTTGTAATCACTGTCACCAAATGATTTCTCACCATTGAAACTAATCAGACAATTACTTCCTACTGATGACAGTGAAGCCTAAATGAGTTACTGGTCTGTAATCCCTTCTCTTGGTGTGGAGAACTGTCTCTGACAATACAAGAACATGGTAAGCCATCAGTTTCCTCTCATATTCTATTTCTAACTGCCACCCAGTTAATCAACCTCATTATCTGGGATTAATTAAGCCCAGAATCCCATTAGCATCATATTCTGCCTCTGGGAGGCTTCTATCAGCTGCTCAGAACCCCCCAGCCTCATCCACTCCAAGCATCACTTAGCAAAAGTGTTGACTTAAACTCTGGCATATGTCACAAACTTAGCATCACAGCCACCTCTACAAGTTTGTTGTGACCCTAATTGGGAAGGTCTTATAAGAAAATTTTTATTTAGGAGTAGGATGTCACTGCCTGGGAACTGAAGGGGGTAGGGGGATGGAGGGAGGGTTACAGAAGAGGGAGAGGAAACTAATAAGAGAGAGCAAACTAACCTACTCTTTCCAATTATCTTTTTATGCCGAGGGGAGTTAAAGAGTATCTCTTCTTTATATCCACTTTCTTCCCACACACTTCTCACCATTTCCATTTTGGTGATCATAACTCCTGCATTTCTGAAGATAAGGCCAGCTTGAAGAATTTCAAGGTTTGGAAAGTACACAAAGCAGTGATAACCAAAACGTGCAGTAGATTCTTTTTTGTAGAAATTTAAAATAGTGATGTGTCATATCAAGATCCCATTTTTACAATCCTGTTCTTTAATGAGTACAAAATTGTGGGGTTCTTTATATAACATCAATTTTGTTCTCTTCCATTCTATAATATGGGCGATAATTTAATAACCTAATTATATATGACAAATACTTTTTGGAAATAATTGTAGGCAGCCTAAAATTTCATTGAAAATGTTATTTTAAATTGAGCTCGGTACTATTTTTTAAAAGTCCTGTGGAGAATGCCAAGTGGAATTTGTATGTGCAATTTGTCTGAAGAATCTTACCCAGAAAGGCAAATAGGGTATTAAAACACTGCAACGGTGATGTTTGACACTGAGAAGAAGCTCATGGGAAATTTTGAACAAAGTGAATTGGAAATATTTCCACAAACCGTATCCCCACCCCTCCTAATTTATGATACTGATCATTATTCTCTCTCTGCGTAAGGCAGTACACAAACCTTCTAAAGCCCCTATGTTAACAGCATCTGTTTGACACAGATTTTGTGCAGATGATGTTAATGGAAGCTTTGAGTTGACTTCACCTGACACTGGGGCCGCTTCCACATGAGGCCAGACCTCTGTAACAGTAGTTTAATGCTAGACATATAATCCCTGTGCCCTTTCACTATAATTAATGAGTACCAGCTCAGAGATAATGTAACAACAGAAGATCAACTAAATCTATTATGGATCTAGTATGCTATGAGAGAACTATTAGAGAACTATGTCCATTAGCACATTCATACGGAAATTTCTTCATCCATAACAAAATTACAGACTATTGATGGGAGAAAAAATTATTATATGGAACACATTAAGACAGAAAGTGAAGAATATTATCCATCATGAGGGTTCTAAGTTTACATCTTATAACTTTTCAAAAGACTATAAAAGACTACAAGAACTTCTGCCTTGCAAATATTATGACACATTTAACACTATTAATACTAGAACTGTTTCTCAGTATGTGTAAAAGATGTTACTGTCACAGCAGTTTTCCTTCATTCAGAAGTCTCAGCTCAGTTACACAGGGGTAAATCTAAGCTTTTGCACTGGACACTGTGTTACTTCATTGCTTCATGGAGAACAACAAAATTATGATGTACCTGAAGCATTGCAATTCTAGTGCAATCAGAATTTGACAGTGACCAGCTGATAACCCTTTTTGACAGAATTTATCCCTGAGTATGCCTCATGTTCATGATTAGTCTGTGCTGTCAGTCCTAGAGCATAGTCTAAGATGACACAAGGAAAAATCAAAAGATTTTTGTCAGATTAGATCTGTTTTCCGAAAAAAACCAATCAAATAATTGGTTAAATGGTGAAATATTATTCTTTGTTATACTGAGGAATGAATTGTTGATTCTAGCCTATAACTTCACCTAATTCTCCAAAAACGTCTTGTGATGTAACCTTGTGCCTTCTGTATGCTGTCAGGAAAATTATTTGGTGAGAGTTCAGTTAAAAAAAAAAAAAAAAAAGTACTCTTGTAAATATTCTATCAGACTTTCTGCTGCTTTTGCAGATGGTGATAGTTTCTTCCCAGAAGACAGACAAGCCCAAAACTGAACCACTCTTGATAGTTGCCCCCATAATTGAAGACTAAGGTACATTTAGAAATGCAACATATGCAGTTTTTTGCTCAACAATAGTTTCTTCCCACTTCTGATTCTAGTTCTTCAGTCATAGAAGAGTACATGTGTATGTCTTCACACAGACAGAAGACTTTCACATACAGAGACCAAAGAGAACAAAGTAGCATTTTTTCCCTAATCTTACGGGTAGATTAAGTTTAATGTTGTGATTTTATCCTAGTGTTATAAGACCATTTAATTGCATTTTGTGGAGCTACCAGAGTATGAAATAATATGTGATAGCAATGAACTACCTGTACATATTTATTAAAGGACTGTTTTAACTGATAATTCAACACCAACATTTGCACACACACACAAAAAGGCTTGTTCTCAAATATTTACAGTTGTTTCTTATCAATAAAACCCATTTTCAACACTCAATCCATACAGCATTATTTACTGAGGAAAAATTGTATGTATTTAAGTATAACTAAATCTAAATACAGATTAGGCACACATTATATGAACACAGGGATGGCCCTCCCACATTACATTTCCAGATTGTGCACTTAACCTTGAAATGACAACACTTTCTGGACCAATGGGCTCAGTGTCTGATAAGAGGTTAGATCTGGGCTGCTGAAATGCCTTTCCCAGGTGCCGCTGAGCAGCTCCCTTCCACTTGTGCCAACTGCTGGGTTGGTGTCAGCGCCACACAAACCTGTTTCAAATGCAGCAGGACAGCACAGAGCCTACAGGTAGTTGAGATGTGAGTAAATAGTGCTTGTAGCTGCAATGAAGTCTTCTAAGGGCTGATTTGCTATGTCCTTCAAAGAGAATTTTTCTGCCTTGAAGAAAATGTTTCTAATAACAAGTACAGTCTCTGTCTCATTGTTAGCCAATCACCAGCCAACACTACCTAGCATTTTAAAGCCTTGCATTCAGGTGATTTCCTGCAGCTTTTCCTGTGCTAGATCCAAAGACCACTGAAGGTAATGGCAATTGCCTCTGTACCTCACATCAGACTCATAGTTACAGGAACAACTGCAAGGAGGTTATAATCTGTAGTCCAAGTAGAACAGTGCCATATCAGAGATCCACAGGAGGTGATCTATGGGGGAAATATTCTTAACAGAAAAAATAGATCAATAAATACTGAGGTAATTTACCTTCAGCTACACATGTCAAACCTAAGTTTAACCATGAAGACCTCAGTGGAATATCTCACGTTATACAATTACTGCCCAGGCTTTTTTAGTCTGGGTGATATCTCACTGGATCCTTGCCCTAACTTATGCACTATCTTCTTTTCCAATAGATAACTTGGGATTGAAATTCATGGTGCAAAGGGCAGCTCCTTACAATTTTCCAATGGGCTCCAGATACCAAACACTGTTCTTGAACAACTACTCTTCAAGGACACAAAAACCATTCCCTTTAGGATATTTCAAAAAAAGAAAGAGTATGTTACACTGATTTTTCTTTGCACTTTCAACAGATTGAGGGAGTGTGCTTATTTTTGTACCACATGCCTTGGGGTAGGAGGACATCTTCATACTATCACGAAAAAACAAGAAGGACACTGCAACTCTCTCTCTCAAGTTCTCAGTCATCTCTCAACTAAACCACATGTTGTGAGATATACAACCAATGGCCTAACTGTGATTTCGTTCATTGTGTGGGCCTAAAAATGCTCAGCTTTGGCTCATTATTCTTTCACCCATGCTGCTCACAAAGCCACATGGTTACGTGCTGTAAAAAATTAGCCCAGAATAATTTACACAACTTTAAGACATGGCAGACAACACTAGAATGGCAAATTTTCCGAATTACAGCCAAAAACCCAAATCCCAAACTGTTCACAACTTCTAAGGGATCTAGCAAATTTTTCACCACTGCAGCTTGGAGCAGATTAGATTTTAATAAAGGAAACAATGCTTAAAAGTTTATCCTCGGTAGCTTAGTCAACCACAAGAAAACTGATCAGACCTCAAGAGCCTGAGTTCATGTTCATTCATTAAGTGTAAATATCAAGTCAGAAATCTAAAGGGAAATATGCAGATAGTAGCAAAGGCAAGGAATACCACATTCTTTGAAATGTCAAAGCTCTTACAGATTAATTATGCAACTATGAAAAACAGTAAAACTTTGTTTTCTTGAACTAAAGAATAGCTGCTGAAATGACAGAAATAATAAAAAAGTAGGCAAAAGTGGTTATGGATTATTTTTCTGCACCCAAAAAGCTTTAGTAAGAAAGGAATTTAAAATAATCTGATCTCCTATGGAAAGATTACTGGTTCTCTATGAAATAAAGTGGGGGAACCTAAACCCTGATCTGAACACAGATCAGTGAAATTTTCCTGCTCTAAACATCTGTGAAATTCGGGTTAGTTAGGCAAACACAGAAATCCACGCAGTTTCATTAATAGACCATGCTGCATCATTACATGGATTCCTTCAGGGTTTTTATTTTTGTTTGCTTTCTTTGTTTGGAGACCTGTCTGCATACTTGTTTACTTGGTAATAAAGGGAAAGTAATTTCCATTCATTGCTAGGACAGGCACTAGTAAATGAGAGTACCTCAAACAGTGCTGGATGGCTCTTGTGCACACAATAAGAGTAAATTCTGTTCCCCATTTTGCTATGCTGCCCTCTTGATTCCTACAGCAAGAACAACCTGACACTCTGCCATACATTCACAAGGCTTATTATGGTTTACATTCAACATAAGTACTATCTTTAACTCAGAGATTATGTCTTCTTACACATAGTTAATTCATGCTTCAAGAAAGTAAGAGCTACCATTTCAGGAACAGGGATTAACTCAGGCTGATCTCATCTCTCCTTGCAGTTAACCTACTTTTGGCAGAAATTCAGACGTGCAACTGCTGACTGTTTACAGTGTCACACAGCCCCAGGTGTGGACATTCTGACACAGAATACACCCAGAGCATGTTTTACTTGGGACCTGAGTCAGATCTCACTTTTAGAAGCTCTGTATTCATTGCTTTCCATTTGGATTAGTACAAAGGAATACAATGCATGTGTCCAGATCACAAGGCATCATACTTTCCCAGTTCTAGCCTGTTAGATCAGTTTCTACCAGCTGACTCAAAGGGAAGTTTACATTTGATAGTTTGATTCTGAGGTTTATGTGAGATAGGCATGGTGGACAAAAAGCTTTGAACTATTGGCCAGCAGGGGAAATACGGTCAAAGATACTGAATCTGAGGGTGTTAGAGGGGAAAGTCATGGCAGATCGTTCTGGTACAAGGGAAAATTCCAAGCTCCAGAGAAGGCCTTGGAAATGAGAGAGACGGATGAGTAATGTGCAAAGGTTGGAGAGAAAAGTGCATTGATAAGAAAGCAAAAATGAAAGGTGGACAAACAGGAGCAGAGCTCTGTGCAATCTTCAAGGAGAGCATCTATCCTTACAAGTATTTTTTAAACATCAGTCATACAAGTATTTCACTTCCAGAAGGAGTGCATAAAGGGTAAAATATTGAAATATAAAGCAGACTGGAAATCAGTGCAACTATTTAAGGACGTGGGATTAGATCACTAAGGCAGCAGGTAAGGTGGATGATTTCACCTCTGTCATAGATTTCATCTCTGTCATAGATTTCATGGGATTTTGGTAAGCACCAAACAAGCCAGGAAAAGGGAATATTATAGTTTTCCAGTTTTGGTTGAAAAGGAAAGGGACAAATTCTGCCTTCTATCATGCTGATTTGTACCCGGAGTAACTCAGCTGAAGTCTGTTTTGTCAGTGGAAATTAAACTAGCGATAGAAGACCAAAATTTAGCTCAAAAACTGTGCAACTAGCGTTTAATGGACAGCTGGCTTTCGGGAAATTGGATTCTAGCAATGAAAACACCTAAGGGCAAGTACTTAACAAGAATTTGTTTCAGAGAACAGTAGCTCCATGAAGATGATAGATCCCCAAACATACTCAAAACCTGTCTGAAACCTAATACTCTAACAGCTCAGTGTCTCCGGGAAGTGTGCTCTATGTAATGGTGAATGAGGCTGCTGTTATACACAGGCCTGTAAGCACAATAATTTCTTTTCAGAGAAAAGAAAAAAGTATTATGCAAGCCAGCACTATATCAGAAAGAACAGCATTGCATACTCAGCAATGGAGTTGGAAGTAACCAATGTATTCAACACTTTTCTGTTTTTCTTGCTACTTTTGCAGTTACTTACATGTCAGGAATTTCTGAAAACGCAACATTTCAGCACTCAGATTCAGGCAGAAATAGGAGCTCCACCAGACAGACATAAAGCAATGGCAATGATCCAGGAAGAAATACATTTCTCATGTGCAGACTTCACAGGCAGTGTTGCAAAGAATTGTAACATATGCATGGTGTGCCACCACACAGCATCTAAAATGAGTTTAGGAAGGGGCTCAGAGCGGTTTCCATTTGCACCCAAGCCCTTATGATGGTAATCGCAACAGTCACTAGTGCCTTACTAACAAGAACTCTCACCTGAACCTGCAGCAGCGAAGGCCACTGCTAAATCCTGATCCAAGATACAACTAATCTGCAGTGACACACTTGCGTGACACAACTGCCCCAGCTGTAAATGAAGCTGACCAGCATGGAAGTCCTGGAGCTCTCCACTGCTTGTCCGTCCATCCTGAGGCAAGTGACACCTGCTGCCTCTGTCCCAGTAACCCTCAGATCCTCAGTGATCTCCCTACAGCAACCTTGGCTTCTCCAGAAATCTCAAGCAGATGGGGAATCGGGACTTTTTAAAACAAAAAAAATAAACAAATTTTTAAAAAATCACCCAAAGACTTAATTTGCAGAGCACAAACTCATGATTAATCAAAGCCAGCAATTCAAACAAATCACAGAATCACAGAATGTTAGGGGTTGGAAGGGACCTAGAAAGATCATCTAGTCCAACCCCTTTGCCAAAGCAGGACTACCTAGAGTAGATCACACAGGAACGTGTCCAGGTTTTCTCCAGCAAGAATTTAAATATTTCAGCAAAAGCAAAACATATTTGCCATAGTAATGACATGCGAACATAAATGCAAATTTTGTGTGCATTTGCCCAGTGTGACCAGCCACTATCTTAACCATGTACCAGATCAAAAGCCTCAGGCATCCAAATGCTCCCTGTGGTGAAAAGCACTATGCATTATATGAGAAAAGGTCACGTCACTATATAGTTGAAGATTGTGGCATCAGTAATGAGGCAGCTATGCCATAAATCATAACACTCTTATATGTCCCAGTCCCAGTTTATTCCCTGAGCATTTGCTTGGATTTTCTTTTCCTCTTAAAAGTATTTGTGGAGATGCTTAGCACCCAGCGAGTCAGCACTGAAATAGCATAATTTAGTCAAATTATTTCTTCCACATCAGCTGCTGCAAGAAAGGCTGCATGCAATAAAATTAGATCTTAGCCATGCCTACACTAGCAGTAACAAAACATCCAGTTCTTTGTTCACAGCTTACAACCTGTCAATTGTGGGTGTGGGTGGGAAACAGAGGTTGTAAAAACCATCTCTCTGGAGAAGACAACATCTTGATACCAACACAGCCATGCAAGGAGGATATCTACAGTACCCTTGGTGGAGTGGAGCAATTCTACTTCCTCCCTGCCCCGCTCTGTCTGCTGTGAGATGCTACAGCAGACTTTCCTTGTACTCTGTGGTCTGACAACTTGTCGGTGCTGTTAATATATGACAGTATGACAGAAAAGCATATCTAATGTTCATGTGGCTACACAAGTCTACAAAAGATTGCCACAAATTTTAGGTCAGTTTCTAACATGTTAATCATACTTCTTATGCTGAAACACTTCATTATATTTCTAGGCCTTCAATATGGCTTTATCAGTTGCCTTCACTTTGTGCCTTCACGGACTACTATTATTTAAATATTACACATCTGTCAGGAAATAATCCACACGTTTTGACAGTAATGACAAAGACCATCACTGAGAAAGACGAATTATGCCAGCTCTTTATTTTCCTTTTTGAGGACTTGATGTTTGGCAAACACGGCCCCCAAAATTCCCTAATTCTATTGAACATTCCGAACGTACCATATTCAGTAGTACCTTTGCAATGAATTTACTGCTAAATGCAGAGAAGAGGCTCCCCAGTGACCATCGGGCAGTAAGAACATACCTGCTTCTGTATTTGGGATCTCCTCATCACCTATGCTAAAGGAATTACACAGACAAACAGCAAAGAGTTTCTCTTATTTCATGCCCTACTTAAATCTTCTAACAGCCACGTTTTCTGAAATCCAACCAAAATGCTGAGGTCTTCCAAATATCTGAGTGTTTCCTTTAAATGGCAGCTATGGTGTTATGCAAATGTAGCTCTGCATGTAATTAATGTATACTGTGATAAAGCTGCCAGTTATTAATAAAATTCTAAACAGAATAAGAAATCCACTTTGTTAGTGTACTGTGATTTTCTATATATGATCAGGTACTGCATGTATATTCTTAGCTGAAACAATAAATAGCATTAAATAAATGGTACAGGAAGTTTTGCCTTAGTCTACATTCTTTTCTTCGGCTATTACATCCTTGCTTTTAACCTGTTTCCCAAACTTTGGGGTTTTCTCATTAGTTCTAGAATAATCAGCTTTGGCACAGTGAAACCATTATCTCCCTCCCTAACTAATTCATACTTAGAAAAAAAATGAAGGTTGTATTTGCTGCAGGACTGAACCTCAGTGACCCTTTTTATCACTCTTATTGCACATTTCTGATTACAAGTGCTTCCTGTTTTCCCAAAGAATGTTACAGCAACAGAGGCATTTCCCCTGCATGCGTTGCTTTCAATGCATCCAGATTAATATTGAAGGCAAACATTTTTCCTGCTGCACTGAAGGGACAGACCAAGTCAGGCACAGGATGCCTCTACTGTTCGTTGTACTGCACGCAAAGCCAGTCTCCTCCTGAAAATGGCAGAGTGGATGGAAGTCCTCAGACTGGCCCATTCCACTTCTGAGGATTTTTCTCTTTCTTTTTTGGGGGGCTTTCCTGTTTTACCTTTCCTTTCCTTCACTTTATATTCTCCCTCTATTTTTTTACCCCAGAACAACCTGTCTTTCCTTCCACAAACTTCCTTCTAACTAACAAAGTTTCCTTCTAACTACCTGTCATATAAATCCTTAATCTACTCATGTTACCCCTGGTCCTGCAATAAGGAGAATCTAAAGTCCAGAGAAATGCATTCATGTAGCCTAGTGCAAAATGTAACCCTTCTCTGTATTTGTTTTGCGTCAAAAAACGTCCTGGTTGTAATAGTAAGAAAACTCATATTTCAAACCAACCATCCACCATTACTGTACCAAATTTAATGGTTTAATGGTTTAAATGACACTTATAAACACCACTGATTCATCAATAAGAGGCATCCTTGCCTTATTTTGATTTCAGGCAGAAATGTGGCAAACTTTATGCTGAGTGAAGGAAAGGGGAAGAACTGAGAAAACCAGAGACAATAGTGAAAATCATATAAACAGACAATGTTTTCTTTTTGTATCAAAACACATATATTTGTTGTGACATAGTGCATCAGAGATCATTTTACAACTAGAGATTTCCATTTAAATCAAGGAGCCCTTGTTAAATAAAAAGATAGAACTACAGACACCTAAATGAACTCCCACATATATTACGCTCTACCACTGTGTCTCATCTTAATCATGGTGAAATGTGTAAGCCCACTTAATTAGCATAGCTAGCTTGAAACACCTTTTATTTCACATTGACTTTCTTTGGGCCTTGTTTACACCGTAGTTCCTTTTATCAAAGCCGCGCAGCACACTAGCAGTCAAGTCTGTTGCACAGAGAACATAACAATTTGATTATTCATTTACAAGCTTGTTCCAAAATAGATTATTCTAATGGACAAAATCTAAATATGCATCAGACCTGTTAATACATACATTCATCAGTTTAGCTCTATGGACAACAGCAGACTTCATTCATCCGTGGCTAAACAGCGCACCTAAACATTGCCAAACCATTTATTTCTCTAGCTGTTCAGCATACCCACGCTTACCAAACTCAGTCCTGAAAAACCAGTGCTGTTACTGTTACTGTACCAAGGCAGACCTGAAATCCCACGCTCCTTCTCACAGGCCATCACACACCCAGTGCACTTTCCCAGCCTTTACCACAGCTCCCAGAGCAGAAAATTACAGAAAACTGAAAGAATACTTATTGAAAAGCAAAACAGAACAGCTAAAGTTTCAGCAATCTGTCTACCTTTCCATATCAACCTCTACTTTAAGTAAAATGTACTTAAGGTAGCAGGCCTCAGCTTCATGTAGCGTATCCCTGATTGCATCCCCCATCCCCAAATCACCCACAGCCTCCAGATAGACACAAATTCCAACAGACTGGGTGAAGACAACTGCTTTCTAGCTCTTGGAAGAGGGAACCATATTTTTGCCATTCTAGCAGAATAAGAAATCTATTTTCCAGAGACAACAAAACGGAAACTTTTGGAGGTCAGGCTATTCCCAACTCATGGAGCTGCCTAAGGAATGGGGAGGTAATAAGAGGACACGAGCACACTGAGTCCGACATACACTGTCTGTGTGTTTGCTCCCCAAAGCCTTGTAGGTTTGTTTCACACAGTGACATTCTTGGAAGGCAGAGAATTTGCTACTGAAATATTTGAGTCCCAGTGAGAAGAGTTTTCAATGAATTGCACATAGCATGGCATATACATGTCAAAATGGTGTGGTTACTGCCTTCTCATTGAAAATATAGGTGTCATGCTGTCTTTGAAAATAAACACATCAGTGTTTGAATCTGTTGTTGTTACATTATAGGCACTATAGTCACTATATTATGGCACTATACAATGCATATTAAAGTTTGCAGCAGGCTTCCTCTGAATAAATAACAACATTTACTAAAGAAAACCATTATGCATCTTTCGGATCAGATAGCCCTGAATTTGATTTTTTTCTACAGCACCTCACATATTGGACTCCTAATATGCTTGGCCTCTGTGCCTGTCTTAAACTATGTATATTCACCTCAAGGTTTCTTTATTTGGCTTGGGAACTGTGTATTTTCCTACAAAGCTCCCCTGGAAAATTACAAAGTGAGCGCATTTAGTCAAATGCCAACAAATCCTTGCACACTTTTTAGATTTGAGAGACTGGCTGTTGGAGGAACTATCATTCAGGACTGCCCAGCAGTCCCCTTGTAGTGCCTGGCATGTATGGTAATCTCCACACCCTATGATGTGCCCTTGCACTTAAGGAGCCTTCAAAATCATTCAGATTTAGTCCCTCTCTACTATTTTCTTAATCCTCTTTCTTGAGGGTTGAGCAGGGGAGAGGAGAGGACCTGATAACCCTGTGAACTTTACTTAAAACTCCCTGAAATACGTATTGTATTTAAAATTGCTGATGATCTGTCATCAGCAAGAGCTTCCTTCTCCACCCACCTCCGCCTCTTTCCTTCTCCCTAGGCAGCCTGTGTGGAAGATCTTGACCCAGGTAGGAATCACACCTGCTGCTGCAAGATCAAGCAAGTGATACACAACTGTGCAGAAAGGACTGCACAATTTTTTATTTTACATCACATCAGGAGAACAAGAAAGAAAAAAAAAAAAAAAGGAAAAGGAGAGGACTGCAGTTAAGGCCACTAATGTTTCATGAAATCTCTCAAATCCTCCCTACAACTGACAAGATAAAAAAGACACAGTCATTAAAATTCAGATAAGAGGATACTGCCTTGGTGTTCTCTGTATTAAATTTCTGAGCTAAACTATTGCTTTGCAGAAATTTGCATCTCTCCACATTCTCTTACTTCAGTGTCTCAGGAAAGACCTGATACTCCAGTTACTCCAGGACCAGTAACAACTGCCTATATTGCTCATATAGTGCAGTTTGTTGCCTTATGGGGAAAGGTTTTGTTACATTACAGTGCCACAAGTAAAAGGTTACTGTAGAGTAAGGTATACATGGAAATGTCAAGGCATTTTTTCCCTTATGTTAACAATAAACATAGTAAACAACAAAGTTGGAGAAAAAGCACTCATAGGTAAAGTTTTCCCCTAACCCTTGCAAGTTCTTGGAGCCATTCTGCAAAGAGGGAGTTTAAGAACTGGAATCAGGGTACACATTTCTTCTGTGTTATTTTGCATAATTAGTGTTACCAAGGTGGTAAAGAGGCAATGTAAATAAAAATCAGAATTTATTAGCAGAACTTGAAACTTTTGAAGCTTTAATTCAATCTAGCTTTTATGAAATGATAAAGGTTTGGTTTGGGTTTGTTTTTACGCTATTCCCTTAGGAAGCCTAAGAGAATAAGTAGATGCTTTTTCACCATATTAAGAAAGCTTTACATAGCATTCATATTTAGAAGTCAAAAAGATCATGAACCAAGAAAGGGTTCTACAAAACCATATCTGGTGAAAATATTCTTCGGATTTTGTTGAAAGCAAAATAACATGAAGTTTTCCCATCCTTACTTTTTGGAGATTTTAGTTTTGTAACCTTTTGCTGCCTTAAACATAGGGTTTTGGCAGAATACTATCAAATAAAAGAATGACACACTATTAGCCTAGGCTGATTCATTACCACCGCACTGATCATCACACAACCCAGGATCAGCACACCTGGCAGAGATGGCTTTTCTAGTCAAGCATGAGCACTAATGAAGAAAGGAAAATTTGTTCCATGAAGAATCAAGTGTATTTTACAAAAAGATATAGAAGGAAATAAAAGGATAAAAAGCAGATTTTTCAGAAGTTTGTCTTCCTTGATAGAAAATAGAATTACTTGATAGACTTTGCAGTTTGCTCTATTTTAGATATGGGATAGGCATAACCATTCTTGGCACCAGTGGAAATCCTGAACAGATACAAAAAGAAAAAGATCTTAAGTCAGGTTCTTTGCGCAAGTCTTTGACTGTATTTTGTGAGCACTGAAGAAGTGCATTTGCAAACTTTTATGGTCACTGGCTCTAAGAAAAAGTATTGGGAACTAAATGTACACCTTTAAGTTTTCTACATTTCTTATTATATTACCCTCTAATATACTGGTAGCTCAAACAATATAGCATGTTTGTACAGCATGCAACAAATCCTATAAATAATGCCTAAAATAACAACAAAAGCAAACAATTTGTGTGGCTTATGGTTGTTTTCTGATGTTGAACATGGCACACATCACTGATTCACAAAGCTTATGAAAAAAAATGACAAGCCCCAGCTGCATTAAGTTCAAGTAAGAGTGATTAGAAAGATCTCTCTGTTCAAGCTATCTACCATTGTCAGAAAACACTACAGTCTTCCTTCCAGCCCCCATTTAAGTGAATACAAAACTGTTTTGCTCTCACTGCCTGTCCAGAGACTGCCTGTTAGAAATTTATTTCCTATTTCTAAGTATGGTGCGATCTATCACTAGGACCATCCTAAAAAAAGCTGAAATTATAAACAGGGCCACAGGTTCGTGAAAACCAATATACTACTGTGCAAACACTTTATATCAGATTTAAGGTTCAGTGCAAACTGCAGCATTTTCTCTATACACCTTCCCCTCCCTCTAACTGTTTAGCTGAGTTCCGAGTAGCAATCAAGCAAATTTATATTCTGTGAAATACATTTTTCCCTGAAAAGTGTACTTGAAAACATTTTCAAGTGTGTCTCTGAATGTATGACAGTCATTCCTCACAGGAAAAAAAATGGTTTTGCCTATATTATGAATGTTATGTAGTTTACGCTATTAAAAAGGGAGCTATAGTTAAAGTTTGATAGGACATTAAGTGTTTGAATTATCAAGAAAGAAAAGCCTATTATTATTAAAATACAAAGATAGCGCTTTTTTAAGAAGTATGGCATAGGTACATATGGAAGATAAACTTCAATTTTTTTCTACAGTAACCTGACATTTCTAGATAACTGTCCTTTCTTCATAGCCAGGCTCATACACCAATGTGTGCTTGTGGGAGGTCAGCATCAGCTTTAAAACAAACCCTTGTAAGATTACCAGAGTTTTCTTTGGAAGATACCTGTATTAAGCAGGTGATGATAGCAGTACTTATGAGTTTCTGTAAGATACGTGAATAGACACACACACACATTCTTCCACATTCTCCCTCTCTCTCAAGATCGCACTGATCTTCCGGATCTTCAAATCTCAGCTCACTCTCTACTTTTGCCAACTCAATTTTTTGAGAATAAACAACGGAGCTTACTGCTGTGAACCTACAAAGAGCAGAAAGTAAAAATGTCAGGTTTGAAGATTCCAGCAACTTGAAAACTGACCTATATTAATATAACAAATTTAAGTCCACACATAGGGAAAAAAAGAGAGTTTGAATTCTTATTATTTCCCTAGAAGGGCTATAGAAATATTAGAAATTTTTTGGCCAAAACCAAATTAAATTTGGAATTAAAAAAAAATTTCCAGTTTTGTTGCTTTTTCCCGTTTAAAAAATTAGAGTATTAGAGAGAAAACCAGACCCTTGTAATACTCTTCCTCCCCACTTTTTATCTTTTTGGTCCTCCTCCACAAACATGAGAGGAGGCCTGAGCCATGAAGGAAATGCTTGCTCCTACAGTGGAGCTGGCAGAGGTCTGCAGGTGTCACAGTGCTCCAAACCTGCCCCTTGGGCACAATGACAACATTGATATTTTCAACAGGACTTGCAGTGTAACTCGTGACATACTAATAACCAGCAAGAGGCTGAGACAACTGTTATTCACAAAAGCAGTTTTTCTCAGTGGCCAGAAGTTAATAAATTGATACGTACCATCCTCTCTTTATTTATGTTTGACAGAAATGAGAGTCTTTGCTAACATTTGTCCTGAAAAAATGAAACAATGTTTAGGACATCAAATATTTTGAACTGTTTGTACACATCCAGCTGATACTGAAGTAACGTTTGACTAATAATAATAAAGAAATTTCTCCCTGGTTGTAGGCTATGGATCCCTGGCAGGACTCATTGTGTTCTGTATTTATGAACTGCTACTTAGTAATTACATTTATTTGGATCTCAGCTTGCTCAGAAGGCCCACCCACCAAGAGACAAGGAAGATGACTGCATGGCCTCTGTCCCAGGTGTCTATGCTTTATAGCCATCTTCCCACATTCAAACTCCCTGGGAATTTCTTCTGTGCAGACCAAGGTCTGAGCCAAAGTCTGACCAAACTCCAAAGAAGCAACAAGACGAAGAACATATTTTAACCTTATGTATCTCTCCATCTCATTCTTTCAGTTCCATTTCTATTTCCTTTTTATTAATTTAAGGGTTTTATTACATCAGAGGGGAAAATCTCAAAAAAGCCCAAACACCCCTGCCTTTTATTGTGAAACGCAAACAAAGCAACAATACACACCGTGCAGACTCAGAAATAGGACTGGCCACTTTACTGAGTTATACTTTTCTCTGGTTTTCTATGACCTTCTTAGTGCCTCAGGATTTGACACCACTTAGGAAATCCTTTTTTACTGCCACCTGCCTGTCAGCACTGATGCAGGCAGGAAAAAGAAAGAAAGGTTCGGTCCTTGTGAATGGCCAGGATGCCTGTCTCCTAGGTCCTTAAGTTCCTAACTCTTTTCCCTGCTGTTTTCAGATACTGTCTATGGTTTGCTTTTCCAGTGATGTGACCTTAGCAGCTTTGCTCCCTTGGGCCAACCGACTCACTGTGCCATCACACACAGCCTGCTGGTCCACAGGAGCAAGTCAGGCAGCTGAGTACAACTCTCTATTTAGCTAAAAGTATAATTTGATCTCTCAGTACCTCAGATATGTAGCAGCGTGTGTTTACTTCAGACCCCCTAATCAACTCTCCCCAGTAACCCAGCAGTCTGAAAGAGATTTATCTTCCTGTCTTAGGTCCCTGTCTGTCAACTCTAAAGTGCAGCCTGTCCATCTGTGACTCTCAATATTAGCTCATTCAGACAGAAACTTGTTTGGAAAAATACATCAAGACACTAGACAGGGAAAAAAGAAATCTATCTTAACGCAAACAAAATAACCAACCAACATGTAAATATGACTGTGGTCAACAGCAAAGTGAAAATGCAAGCATGAGATGCTTTTCCCCAAAGAAATCAGAAGAAGAAAAAAAAAGTGTAATTATTACAGGAAAGTAAGAGAGGCCATTTATCATCTGCATGTGTCTAATATTTGCATGTGTCTAATATCCTCACCTCCTTTAGTGGAAGGAATGATGCAGCATTATCTTTCACAAGGAAAAAAAGAAGTAAGGACCAGTTATTTATTCTTTCTCTAGAGTTTGAAATATCAATGCTTTCTCACCAGCTACACATCCACCACAGATGGTTTTGTACCAGTGAAGCTGCACTTAAAATGAAACATTAAGGGTAACAGAGTCATCAAAACAATTACTAAAATATTCAGCTGTGCAATCTGCTTGCCTAGAAAGCTATCAGAAGCTTTGAACCAAAGAGTGTTGCAGCAGGTCTGTTTAGGGTGTGGTCAAGCTCCTTCAATCTAGTTTGACCAGCCTCTAACTAACAATCCTTTTAGAGTTGTAATCATTGGTGAGATAATGGTGTATGTTCATGGAGCATAACTGCTAGTCTCAGGGCTACATGATAAAATGTAATCGCCCAGTCTCAGTGCACTCCCTCTCCAGTCTTTCAATTCTGGATTTATCCCCCCTAAAATCGCTTTTCCTGAGCATTTTACGGCTAGCTAATTGACTTTCTCTTCTTTCTCTTGAACTGTGCATGAATAAGGTCTCTTCAGAGTTCTACTAGCAACTCTTTCCTTTAATAAAAATACCGTATTGTGTTCATAAACCTGGATGGAAGGAAGGTTTGCAAAAAACACAACAGTATTTAGAAGAGGAATAATCACTGAAGAGATACTGAGCATTATATAATCTTTACTAGACCTCTACTTCATGCTAAAATGCCTGAGACATGCAGCTAAGGAGGACTGGATTCTATCTTATGCTGAAAGGACAATGTAAGCTTCAAGAAAAATTGACAGAAGAAATGTATTTTCTTTTCTCTTTCTTCTTTTTCCTTTTTTTCCTCTTTTTTCTTCTCTTCTGTCTCAGTATTTGATTAATTCCAGTACCTGATTCCATAAAAACTTTAATTGTTTTTCCTCAATTTATTTTATACAAAATTCCATTTTTCAAATGTTATAGAAATTTGCATTGATTATTAGAAGAATTTTGATCACAGGTGGATTTGGTATTTTACAGTGATTGATAAAGAGGCATGTCCAGGATTCCAGGAATCATGCTGAGGCTTTCCCACTGTGGGTAACAGTCTTGTTATGAAGTGGACTTTTGGGGTAATGAAGGGAATGAAACAGTAAAAGCAACTCACGTTGTAGGCCATCTTGTATCTGCATATGAATCCAGCAATGAAAAACTATAAAAATGCAAATTATTCATTTACAATTACACAGTCATCATTACATTTCAGAGACAGAGCTGAAATACAGCCATTCTTTTTGCCTTTCCAAAATTTATTTCATTGAATGTTCATTTCACATTTTGGAGACCATCTCTGCATCCATAAAAGCTGAGCACCACTACCATAATTTCATAGGTGCCTATAAGTGCATCAGACACTCTGTGTCTGTGTTTTTATATAAAAGAAACATCTTTATCAATAAAGACTTTTAATGAGCTTCCAGTTTCTGCAATATTGTTCTAGGTCAGTGCTTGAATTCTGTGACTAAAAATGCACTTTCCTTGTGGATTTTCCCTGAGTGTTTTTTTTTTCCTTTCACTGATCTCAAAATTATATAAAAGCAGTGTTTTGGCATTTGGGCCTTTTTTATGTCTTGGCTTCATTCAAAACAAGAAATTGAAACTGCATGTGATAGAAAGGTGAACAACTGAGGAAATGTTCTGCTGCTTCCCCAAAGAGGTTTCTACCATCAAGCTCAGACTATCTTGCTGGACAAGCTAGGAATGGACAAGCTAGATCTTACTGACCTTTTCTTCTAATATGGCCACTCAAGATGAGGTCTGACACTGATCTTAATTTGGGAAAAATGGTACCTCTGGCACCAAGTCCTCAGTTCAGAATATCTGTGCAAAGGCTTATGAGCTCTGCAGGGGAGTCCGAGTTATTTCTAATGACCATTTCAGTGTCTAATAGTTTTCTGTTACAGCTCTAAATACCTGGCCTGACCACAAGGTTCCAGGGAAGTAGATGCTAGCAGATTACTTTTTTCCAATAGTTTCTTTAAAAAGCAGCATATTAAACAATGAGTAAGAGTTGACAGAGTTCCTGGAGTCAGGTAACTTGCCTGCTTATACGGATTGTTGGTAGATTTCTTTTTCAAAGAACACTGTTACCATGACATTCAAAAATGTTCTCTTCAACATCCAGATACAGCAGAGGTCAGCAACAAAGAACAGCCTCACTTGCTGTCAAATGTGAAAATGGGCACTTTCTTGGAAAAACAATGTTCTGCTCATTGCTATATGTGAGAAACCCTACTGATCAGGAGGTGGGTAAACAAAGGGAACAGACAGATTGGGGTATGGCATGTATGCAGATCTGTCTCTGCTTTCCTGCTTCCTACTCTCTGTTGCATCAGGCAGATAAAGAGGAAAAAGCTGTCAACAGCCCAGAGAATCTGGAAATGCATTTGTGCCAGCAAAAAGCATTCATGTACATATTTACTTTAAAAAGACAGAACCTCCACCGGCCCACCACTTTACCCCACAAAATCAGAATAATTTTAAAGTCTTTTTTTCACTCGTGTGCTGCTATTTAGTAATTAATGGATCTACCATAGCAACAAATTTCAAGCTTGAACACATATAGCACATTTATTGTTCTTAGAAACACTCCCAGGCAGACAGTAAAACTACTTATCTTTTCAATATCATATTCACAACAGACGTTTTCCCCCTTGTACAATTACTTGTACTCTATTAGCATTAGGTACACACTTAGAGAAAAATGATACAATTACTTTTTAGCCATTTTTAGCACGAGTAGCCTGGAGGATTATATTTTCCGATACATTTCTAATCACTGTATCATGGTAAAATGATATCAGCAAGTCCAGAGTGGGGCTAATCATCCACCTATGGACAAAGTTTGGCAGGGATGTCCCTAATACTGAATTACTTTTGGAAGTCAGCATTGATTTCCTTGTCTCTTGCTGGCTACAGAGACAAGTAAAAACATCACTGAGCTATTTTAGGCTAGTAAAAGAGCAAGAGGCTCAAGAGGAGGAAAAATGCCAGAATAGTCTGTCAAAAATAAATGTGCTACTTGTCAAATTGGTGCTGGTCAACTTTTTTTGAGCTCTTGTGGTTCCCTCTCGTTAGCAGTCTGAAATGGCCACACAGAGTTGCCCAGCTACTGCAGTCCTCCCAAACCTTGAATTTCTCCCTTTCCAGCTGTATCCAGATCTGCCATTTGGGCATATTTACATCACATCTTTGCTACCTCTCTCGCTGTGAGACCCTATGTATCAGATGCAGCTGTTTAGGGTGGGATCTTCTATCATATGTATGTGGTGTGGATCCCGCAGCGGCACTGTACTGCACAAGAGCTTCACTAGAAGAAATAGTCCTTAGTTGAAGCCCCATCCCTGACCCACACACTTCCTCTGTCCTTGTACAGCCCTCACTGTGGCAAACCTTTGTCCTCACTCTCTGATTGTAGAAGCAGTCCCCATAAGGGCAATAAAGATTGGGAACCACTGGCTAGAGTTTAACATGGCACACTAGAGAATAACCACTGTTTTAGTGCTTGGCATAGAGCAGCAGTGAAAAACACAGCCATGTTGGTAATGTTGAAAGCAAACATAAGTTGCATTTTAGATCTCCATGGTGGACCCAGCCTTTGCTAGTCAGAAGAAGAAGCTTTAAACCAAAGAGTCTGACCGAGACTGCTTCATTCACTGTCAGAATTATCACAGCAGCGTGGAGCAACCAGAGCTGATGCTATAACAATGGGCTCCAACTAACTCTCACTCTGGACAACAAACTTTCCCCCAATCTTTGTCCTCCTGGTACATGGTTTCCACTGTTATCATCCGGTGCTAAATCAACTACTTTGGTTGTGCCATATTCTGGCACTACACCACCATAATCCACTGCATTTGCTGTGTGGGAAGGCCTCAAATTGAGTCATCAAATATTAAGTCTGGGCCTTTCAGTGCCATCTGAGAGGACTGTTTTACTTCAGGCCTCTGTTCTGATGTAGTCAATTAACAGGGACTCAGGCTAGCCTCATAAAATTGCTCTTCAGCCTCGATTTTCTCCTCAGTCTTCACACGTCATTACTGCTCCTGTTCTTTTTCCTTCCTTTTGTAAACTTTATTTTAAAGCCATACTACATAAATGTTTCATTTTTACATAATGAGCAATGCTCCACAAATTACTGTAATACAGCCTCCTCCAGCTGGAAACACAAAATGTGCTTTAGCAGTTCCATCAGAAAGAAGTTTATCTCCTGACTGCTGCTCTCCTTCCTACCACCTGTTGTGTGCAGGTACACTGCAGCTTAAAGCCTTCTGTAGTAAATCTGAATAAATAGTAAAACTAGCCTGTCTCTGAGGACAGCTAGCTCTGCTATATCATATGGGTACATTCATTCCACTGAGTGAGTATTAAAAGATGTCTTCAGCGTTTCTAGAAGCTTTTAGCTTTGGTAGGACAATTCAACACTTTCCTTTAAAGTTTCTTCTTCATTTGTGTTATACCTGACGCTGCACTCCATTATGAAAAGACTCAAACCCAAAAATTATGTTTAAACTGACTCCCAGGCACTGGAACTTGATTGTCCTTACTGTCAAAGCATTGCACTGATTTCTGATCAGGGCTAAATTGTGTCAGTCTCCCCAAACAATTCCCAGGTACAAATTACAAACTAATACGAGCTGGAAACTATTCCCAGTGGCTGTATATATGCACCCGACATGGTTTTGAGGCTGAGCATAATAGGGAGGACTGGTCATCCTGTGCAGTTGGGCTTGGAGCCCGAGGGTGCTTCTGTCCACGTATAATTTACTAATACAGATGTGGCCAAGGAGCCTGACAAAAGAGTCTTTCATTCAGTGCATTCATCTCACCTATTTATCTCAGTGCAACACTTCTGTCATATGCAACAACCTGTTCCAAATTAGTCTTCTACACATACAGCCAGCACAAATCTATCCACATGAAAATCATACTAAGTTTCTATCAATTTCATTGACTGCAAGACTAGGTACAGCCTCTCTGTTGACACTACTATCTGTCATTCAGTAAGACAAACGTTCAGCGCTAAGGGTTTGTGTGGTTATCTGTGTGTAATACCAGGTTCTGACTTGCACCAACATTAAGAACTGCATGCAAAAATTTTTCACCATCTTATTTTGCACTCCCTTCACACTGGGGAAACACAATCAGAATGTTAAAGAGGAGCAAGCAGGGTTTCTCTTTGCACCCCGTTTCAATGCAAGTACCACATAGCCACCAGGACAGGCTTAAGCCCCTAATCCCTTCAGCCTCTCTCGTAGCCTTTAGCATCCTGCTTGCTTAGTTGATGTTGGTGGCACTCCTGGTGCACAGCTGTAACAAGAAGAGGAGAATTAAGCTCCATTAATCAAATCCAGCCCTATACGCCAAATATTTTTATTTAGATATTACTTCCCAAAGGAAGTCTGGGTCTCTTTTGTAATGCCACTTCATCGAGGCATGTTTAATAAGTAATGACAATTCATTTATCTAGTCCTATACCTTTCTTTTTATATATGATACAGAAAAAGTTCTAAGAAACTGCAGTAGTAAGAGAAATAGAGAAGGAATACTATTGTCAGTCTCTTAACATTTACCTTTAGAAGGCAACTTTAGTTTTGTTTAAATATGTCTGCTAAAATGTCTGATGGACACTACAGAGAGAAGTCTGTCAAAAAATCTCCAATTCTCTGCCTCCTTCCTTCCTCTGGCCAGTTTTTCAATCAGGCTACACACTGGATCATACAAATACAGAAAAAGCTTCCAGTGAGTGCTTTTACCTCAGCCTATTTGTGTAGAGGAAAGGTTTCTGCAGTAACATGCGTATGAGTCATATCCTGCTTTTATCATGAGGGACCTATATCAGCATAAAAAGTGAAGACTTTGCTTGACATTGCTGATATTTCTATAAGAGAAAAGAAGGAAAGCTAAAAAGCTTCTTCCCTTGAAAGAAATAAACACAAGCCCAAGCCATTTCACGCTTTTGACATATATCAAAAAACAAGCAAATAAAATGAAAACATGTTCTATTTCCCTAGGATACCTTTAAAAGAAGAGTGATTAAAGTGTTAGAACTTATGCCACAGAGGAAAGAGTTTGAAGAAAAATATCAGTGACATTTTATTCAAATGTGTTGCAAGTTCTTTAGGAAAGTTACGTAGCCTTTTGCCTATGGATGAAAAACACCTACAACTCAAAACTTGACTACATACTGAGTGGGGCATACAACCCGTGCACGTGTGGAGTCCCAAATACCCTATCCTCATTTCAGCAGCAGAAACGTAAAATGAATGAGATGGATGTTCCAGATCATGAAATATTGCAACCTCCAAAGGAACACCTGCGGATGTCAGAAAGTTCCAAGAAAGGAGGCAAACTGAACTCTGAAATCTGAAACTAATTTCTCATTTGAGACCTTTTAGCTTCTATGAACTGTTACTCAATGTCTGTTCTCCTGATGCAAAATAGGGTTGGTCATATAATGGAAATCACCCAATACTTTTTCAAGCACTTTGGAAATGAGCATAGAAATATCTTTGGATATCACTCAAGTGAATTATAAGGTATTCAGCAATTACTTGAAAACCAGAGGACCAAGTTGTTAAAAAGCACGGCCAAAGGAACAGAAAAGATCTTGAAAAGTTAAGTGTTGGTTCAGAAAATACAGACTAATAGGGCCAAATAACAATGATGGAAAAAATCCATACACCTGCACATTTCACTCAGTGGAAGTGGAAAGAATGGTCTATCGATTCTCCTCTGAATAAGCATCTATTCTAGGGCTACTATCAATGGCTACATCAGAAGAGATCACTATAAATTTCCAGCAATATTATATGCCTGGCTTCTGTGACTCAGTGTCCTGCATATTATAAAGGATGATGTTTGTGCCCTGAAGCTAAGAACTGTACTTATAAAGGATGTTGTATGGCCACTGTACTAGATACGTTGGGTTCAGTCTGCAAACCTGACAGTCTCCAGGCCAGCAATGTATAATTCAGAGCTCCTCTCTCTCCTCTTTCCTCATTTGTTAAGTGAAAGAGAGTAGAAAGTGACAAAGGAGACAGGGAAAGAGCTACTTGCATTTCTATATGGAGAAACAAGTGTGTTTAGCCGTCCTGTGCCATCTTCCACAGCTCAGCTGCAACGTACTTTTAAAAGACCACAGATGAGTATTTCCAAGGCCACTGTCAGAGTGCCCACCATCAGGTGACAGGCTAGTCTCTATGCTACCATTGATTGAAGAGCTCACACTGTGGTCGTGATGTCAGCTTCTGTAGTTGGAAGCTGAGTATATTCCTTGATTTTAAAAGGTCACTTAGTCTGAACGCTTTTAGTAATAATAAATCCAAAAGGCAAACATGTCAATGGATATCCAAAATACTGCGAAGCCCTTCAAGTATATATACTTGGAATAGTGGCCAAGAGAGGTGCAAAATTCTGATTTCAGACACGTTGTTTTTCATCTTGAGCTTCCAGTTCTAGATGTCTTACCCTTTCTGACCTGTATTTTCTCCAAAATTTCAAAATCATATATTCAAGCAAACCCAGCTCTTAAAAGTCCGGGGCCATTTATGCAAGGGCTTCCCTGATGAAACTACTTCTACCTCTACAAAATGCATAAGATACAGACAGGCACTCACTGGGAGAGATTGGCCTCCCAGTCTTCCCTGTCACTTCACATCTTAAAAAGCTATCTCGATGTGGCATATAGGACTTAAAATGACAATTAATTCCATTTAGAAATAACTCTATTATTCATCACACATTTTCTGTGGTTTTGTCCTTTTGTTTTCAATATTAAGGACAGTTGCATAAATATTGGGCTCTTTGTTTCTTAATTAACTTTTCCTTAGCACTTTATCCCTAATCTATCGTTATAATTAAAGTCATCAATTAATTTATTGGATTAAATTAGCTTTTTCTTGAAAAAATGGTTTTGGGAAACATCCTTGTTAGTCAGGAGAATTTGCTAATACTTTCTTTTTACAATTTTCTGCACATAGCTTATTATAAGTTTTCAGGTTTAAAATGGTAGTGATATAAACATATTTTATCACCAGATACTTTTTTCTTCCTATCCAATGGGATGGAAGCAATTAAGTTCTCACTCTTGACTGTTAAGAGGAGAACTAAGGAATAAGAGCTAAAGAACTTATGAAAAAACCAAAGTCCTAACATTAAAAGAACAAAGGAGGGAGAAAAATAAAAGGAATAGCATGATGTTTGAAAGAATCCATATTAACATAAGGAAAAACTTTTTCACTGTGAGGGTGACAGAGCACTGGAACAGGCTGCCCAGAGAGGTTGTGGAGTCTCCTTCTCTGGAGACACTCAAAACTCACCTGGACGCGTTCCTGTGTGACCTACTCTAGGTGGTCCTGCTCTGTCAGGGGGGTTGGACTAGATGATCTTTCAAGGTCTCTTCCAACCCCTAACACATTCTGTGATTTCTTTGATGTCCCAGTTTTGGCTTCTACTGGTTTTAGTCAGTAGGCTTTGGGTCACTCTAAAAGTTTCTAAAATATCTGCACTTGTCATCCTTCCTATTCAGCATGTAAAGTTTACTTTGACCTTTGTGTTACAGATCATCTTAGTGTTAGTTTAGCACATTCAACATCCTCGTCACAAGTCTGCGGTCAGGGTCTGTTGCAGGGGAGTCAGCTTTCTCGGAGTGGAATAGATGACATTTTCAGCCAAATAAACTAAAAAAAAAAAAAAGTAAATAGAACATCCTCTCCAAGTTCTGATCCATCACATTTAGTTTTGTTTTCATTTCCAAAGAGAAAAACTCTCACCATGCTTAAGCTGCAGGAGGGCAGGAAGAACAGCAGTACCAATGAAAACATCTTATTACATCACTGTCAAAACAGCTTTTTGTCACCAAAATCTCCCCCAGTCCCCTTTATCTCCCATTGAGTGCTACTTCTGTTAAAACTGATTTATTGAAAAAAAACTCAAACAACCAATAATCTTTATCATCAAGCCATAATAACTAAAAAATAATAATGGAAAATTCTATTGCAGGCAGATTTATGTTTTGCTTTTCTAGCTTCCAATGTTTTTTATTTTTCCATTTAATTTGTATTAAGGTGAAAAAAATGTATTTTTTTCCTACAGTCCCAGTTACATGTCTCAAGTAATCTTTTCTGTACACTTATACAAACATTTTATTATTATGAATATCCTTCCATTTCAAATACATTTATTAAGAACACTTTGTCAGTAATTCATTGTCATGACCTGTATCTTTTCTCAAATACAATGCTTTCGTATCAGGAACTCCATTAGCCATAGAAAAGTTGATACATTTTTTACACTGCCATAATAGTGGATTGTGCTCTAAACTTGTGGTCTAGGTAGTGGGATAGTGTCTGTAAAGACAATAAATTTTTATAGAGTTAATGCTTGTGAAGAATTCCACATTCTCTCAAAGAATAACTCCAGAAAGTAAGTATAGATCCTTTTGTTTTCAGTGTTAGCAATGAAGCATAAAATATAGTGAAATAGCAAGAGTTGTTTATGTCTGTGACAATAAATTTAACCAAAAAAACAAACAAAACAAAACAAAAAAACAGAAAAGGGCATTGTCATAGATAGCTCTTAGAAAACTTGTCTCTGATGAAGTCAATGTAACCATTTGCGTTGGCTTCAATAAGGTCAAGATCCTACTCTAAGCACCTAGCCACCTCCTGTGCTTAACTACTGCGCTTAATACATCTAGCTGCGAGTTACCTGTTGCGTATACAAAAGCTGCAACTTCATATGTTTTTTGAAAAGCATATGCAGTACAAAATAAATCTGATTTAATTTACCACTATAAAGAACATCCATTTACATAGAGAGTTCCATAAATTTGATTGTGGATTTTTTCATTAATCCATATGGTGACTTAAAAAGCACGAAATAGAAATTCTATCCAATTTGCAGGAGAGTAACTGATGACTTTCCCTTAAAGCTCCTCCCATCCTCTCTCTCATAGACACAAAAATGCACGGATGTGCATTTGTATGGAATTTCCACCAATGCAAATGAAATTTCAGAGATCTGAAGGCAGGATTTAGCCCAGAGTACTCAGTGTGTGACAGCTCATTTATTCTCATGGCAATGAATTGATGAAGGAGAAAGGCTCTTAATGCGACAAAAAGAGCTTTAAAAGCAGAAATGGGAATCACGGAAGTTTCTCACAAAGTCAATTGCTTTTTTAAAGATGTTTCTGAATTTCATGTTTATGCTCATCATGGTGGCCCCTGCTCCCTCCAATCTCCAGTAAGAGGTGATTTGTCCTTCAGCTACAATTGCGGATGTCAGAGAACCTGTTCTTAGATCGTTAAACAGTTCAATTCACAAACAGTCTACATAGACCAGTTCAAAAAGAAAAATCATCACCCAGAAAAGAACTAGAGAAGCTGTGGATAGGAGGAAAGCTAAAAGACCAGGAAAGCCCCAACTGCCCAGCCCCATATCAAATGATAAATTGAAAGTAGTACCTTCACTATCATATCTATGTGTTTTCAAAATTGTATGTTACATTAATTAGTTCAGTTCATAAATTAGAATTTATGGAGACTTTCTTCTTTAAAATAGAGTATAATGCTTGTGCAAAATTCCAGGCAACCTCAATTTTGGAGATGGTAGGTTTCTGGTCTTCCAAGAATATTAAGAGGAACCTTCCAAACATAATCCCAACAGAGGACAAGCACAAAAATCCCTTGCACCTTGTTTAAATTTCTTCTCTTTCCTTGTCCATGCATGCACAAGGCCATTTGCTTTTTCTTCTCCAAAGCCAGTTACTTAAAGTGAGCATGAGACATCATATTGGAGCACAATGGCTCAGCAGAGTTTAATGGCATCTCCTTTAGGACCAGCCCAGATGGGAAAAGAATGCAAATTGTTTTCAGCACGCTGGGTTTTTGATTACCAGTGAAAAATGACTGAGCAGCTACTGTCCACTTCTTAGAAGGCCTATTGTTTACATTTTTCTGCTCCTGTGTAATGGAGCAACCCTGAGATGTACCTAGGGTTTCTCTTGGCATTGGAGATTAACATTTCATTGTGGGAAAAACAGTTTAATATCTAGGAGCAAAAACTATGAACAATAGTTCAACTTTTTGCATAAACTACTTTAAATGCAAGTTTGAATCATGAGTCAGACACAGTCCATGCTTCTCAGTTGGACAGAGTACCAGCATCACTTCCCAAGTGGTACCATGTTAATTCCCTCAAACCAGTGCCCTAATAATTACACTGTCTATACAGACAGGATCTGCTCAGGCATGTCTGCATAGCACAGAACAGGTGTGACACCCTGGGTTAGCTAAGTCAAATGAAACAGCAGATAAAACAGATATTTGTGATACTTGCTTAATTTAACAACTTGGACTCAACAATGGCTGAACTCTTACACTGCTACTCCAAGTTGCAAGCTATGCTGTCTTTCCTGTGATTTTAAAAACACTTAACTACCGCAAACTAGTTAACATGATCAAAGAATACAGTCATCGCTGTTACTACAACAGACATCTCTTCAGAACATTGGTGTGAGAAAACTGCCCAGCTTGCCAAGTAACAAAGATGCAGGCCAAGTAGCGCACTTATCTTGTACCAGCCTGGGACAGAATGCAGGCTAACTAGCGAGCTTATCATTTTGGGCAGGGGAGGAAGGATGAGCATCTTGCTTGTATGGCCAAGACACCGTACAGATGCTGGAAGTTTTACAGTCTGTCAGTTTGGATGTTTTACGACCCAGACCAATTACTGCGACTGCTGGGATGAGGCAAAGATCTTATGGCCAGAGGTTGTACCGACAGACAAGACCTAGTTGTCAGAGGTTGTACCAATGATACCAGAGAAGTCCAGATCCGTAGCGAGTACTGGCTTTCCTTGCCCCTGCCCTGCTCAATTGATAGCGCTATCAGCCTGCTAGGAGCCAATCAGCACACAAGATATGACTCAGTCCCACCTTATCAATAGGTATAAAATTAGTCTTTAGAACCCTCTAGTTTGAGGGTGATAACTCCAACTGCTGGACAGGTCAACGGGCCTGGACCTCTCTCCTCCCCAGGCAGGGATGCCCTCTTGATGAGAATTGCAATACTTACTTGCTTATTGTCTTGGTTACTGTAGTGCTCGCTTAATCTATGTTTGCTTATTGAGTGCTTGCTTGTTATAGCGTATACACGGTTAACGGTAGTGACAGAGATATACAATAATATTTCAGGATGACATTTATATTTGTGTGAGACAGTGTATTCATCAATGGCAATTCCAAACTTATCACTCTGTCACCTTAATAAATTACCTATATTTGCAACTTTGTGAAACTGTTTCAGTGAAAGTGCCTGTGAGGGCTCTGATAGGCAAACATCAACTCTAATACAGGGCTTGTAAAGCTGTCCCAGTGAAATTCCTTTGAGGGTTCTGGGCTAAGGTTAATAAGAACAAAAAGAAGTCTGGAAGTTATACACCAACACCACATATGCCTTTAGATATAAACCATCAGCCAGGTCTAGGACTAAGGGTAGATCTAGCTGCACCTAGGCTCCTCTCTGAGAAAGAGTTTAGAGAGCAAGGTGGTCCATTCTGAACCTCATGACCAGACTGGGGGGGTCTCCCTGATTACATAACCAGCTCCTATCCTTAACACAACACCCCTTTGCTTATTCTTTGTATTCTTAGACAGAAAACATGGACCGGTTCAACAGGAGGGTTTTCCCTACCCCCTTCCTTATCCATAAACCATTGTCCGGTTCAGCAGGAGGGTCTCCCTCAACCATATACCAACCTTGTTACCCTTTTACGCAACAATTGGTCATAGACTGAGACTTACTCTGATTTTCTGGGGCTTATTAGCAAAACTAAGCCCTGGAATAAAATAAAGATAAAAAAGAAATTTCAAAGCAGATGCAGTAGAAAATAAAGAGTGAGAGAAGGGGAGGAAGAGGAGAGGAAAAAAGAGTGCCCAGAAATCTCTCTGTTTCTTTTTCTTGGTAGCAATAAGCACACACAATGCTCTGGAGGAGTACCATGTACTTTGACAGTAAATCGACAGGGGATACTGAAGGGTGTGTGCGGGTTGTATTACAAAAAAAAAAACCCACAGTCCATTTTTGATACCGCAAAAAATGAACAATTTTCACTACTAAAATGTGGATACCTTCCTCTTACTTTCTCTGGTGACAATTCAGACTTTTTAGCAGAACAGTTCAGAGAGCGAATATTTATATTTCATGATTTTTTTCTTTATGAAGTCTTCCCATTACTGATAAGTTTCATATTTTTTTGGTCAGAAAAAAGCTTTAATTAAACAGAATGTACCATTAATTACTTTTCACACAAGCCAGTAAGAGTGAGTGGAGAAAGAGAACTACTACTGAAAGCAAGCTGTAGTGAAAATATGGAATTTCCTAAAGAAAGAATGCGTGTAGTTTCAAAACCACAATCACAGTTGACAGAAATTCTCACCTCTATTGACAATCTCACCAGAGGCTAAGGACTGAGAAAGCACAGGAGATGGTTTAATGTCTTGTCTTTCAAAGTGATCCTTTCAGATTTAGGATGAGATGAAATGCTGAACAGATGCAAGGATACTTTCACTGTCGCTGCCTCTATATTTTATGTGGTGTTCTGTGAGGAGCTAGAAGAATCTTGCTCCCAGCCTGGCATGTTTCGCAAAAAAAAATTAGGAGGAGAAAAGAAGTCATGGATAATAAAATCAATCCACTCTGAAAAAACAACTAAAGCATTTCACAACAATGCTCAAATACCTGCATCAGCTCAGTGTGTTCCTCTCAAATACATGCACAGTAAAGACAGAATTTTTATTTGATAGCTGACCAGTAGGGAAGAACCAAATGGCCAAATTAATGATAAATATAACTCAAAAGTACAGTTTTTGGGGCATGAATGCAGAGGTATCATAAAGCCTACAATGTGCAGACTTACATTTTTAAAGCCTCCAGAAAAAGCAAAGTGGCAAAGTTTATCAGGAAGAAAAGAAAATCAAAAATGTGCCAAAGTGTTGTGTGAAGGCAGCAAGCTAGACAGCATCAGAAATGTGGCACCAACAAGACCTGTCAGGATGATACTGGAAGCCAAAGAGATGATGTCACTCTCTAAGGAGTTTTTAATGTGATATTACAAAACCAAATGATATCTCCTACATGTTGAGCACTGTAGACATATTTCATGTTAACCCTAGCTCTCACAGTAGTACTGAAAATATCCCCATCTAGAGGAATTTTAGTCTAATAATCAAGAATGGACATTCAAGGACATCCTTAGTTCTTCGACGATGACTTTAGAAAACAAACAACCTAAAGGCAGAGAAAGCAAACAAGGAAACAAAAAGTTATCTGCTTTGGTTTTATTTCTGTAAGAACTTAAGAATCCATAGTCATACTGCCAGTTACACCTACAAAATTGATGAAAGTGCTACACAGGACCTGGTACCCTTGTCTTTCTCTCTCCCTCTCCTTCCCATTCTAAATATTAGAAATTTTTAAAATTGAGAGATGTTCTAGACTTGACACCAAATGTTTCATGCATCAGGAAAACACAAGTTAGGGTTCTGGAGTTCTAGCCAGTTTGAATAATGCAGTAGAGGACTATGGTAGCATGAACTGTTAGAGGAATCACAGCTGCTGGTCTTCACTGCTTGTCTAGACAAAAATTAGGTCTTAGTATGCTCTTGATGCTATCTAGAGGCTTCAGGACAGGTACTGAAATATGGATTTCACATGCCATATTAGTTCTGTGGGCATATGTTAAATAACCCTGTGTCCCCATTCCTGTATCTCCAATCTGTTAATCTATCCTTTTACGTTGAAATTTCTCCTATCTTGGCATTTTCTCCCTAGAACTTCTGCTCCAGAAAACCGTAACCACAACGTGGAACAACAGTAAGAACCAAGCTACTTTGACAAAAAAAACAGAATCCCATGTACCAGAAATACTTGTCCATCAGCATTCATTGCATTTTTTTGTTTGCTTAGCCTTCCAATATCATTGTCCAGGGATAGAGTCCTTAGAGCTGAGTCAGCTTTTCTGATTCTCAAACAAATATTAAAGCCTAAGTATGCGTAAGACTAAATTTTACTTTTCCTTCCCCCTCACTTAATGTCTTTGCATTTTTAAGCAATAATGCTCAGCTGATATTCCAGCAAAAGCATCCTCCAGCTCTCCAAGCACAGCACCACAGGAAGCTCACCAGCATTCTCTCTGTTCAGGCCACAGGCCACTCTTGCATCTTACTTTTTGCTATCTGAAACAGTCAAGCCCATCAGGCTGACAAAGAAGGGAAATTAAAGAATATGGGGCTTCTGTCTCAAAAAGATCCTACAAGTAAAGGGTTGAAGTGTATGCCAGGTGAACTCCCATACTGCAGTTTCCCACCTGCACTCTGGTCTACTTCAGTGGTTCAGTTCTCACCCTAAGAGAGGAGAAATTCCTCCTGCAGTTCTTAGTTACACTCAAATCTGAACTTAGGGATAAGGAAAAAAGAAAAATGTATTGAAGAAGAGTGTTTGAAATTTAGAGAGCAGCAAGGAGGGTAAGAAGATGCTCTCATTTCTATCCTATCACTTTTGTATCAATTACAGAAGGAACATCCCAAATAAAACCAAGTACAGTCAGCTAAGCCTTTGCTCAGGAAATAAGTGTCAGCTGTGCGTCGTCACCAGATGAGATTGGCAATTCTCTGTTGACTCAACCCTGAATGATTCTTCATTTGGTTTCAACTGACATTTTTACATCATATTCATCTGAATGAGGAGTGTCTGCCCTTTCAACTAATCCTCATATTTACAGAGAAGGAAAGTCACAGGAAGAAAGAGGGAGGTGAAAATGCTATGGATAAAATTTGTCTTGTAATAGAATAAAGTTAAGTTTCTGATAGGGTACATTTCCTTACTTTATGAAGGAGTTTAATGATGTCTCTTAAGAATAATAAATAAATGGTCGGCTTGGAAGCATTCTGAAGTTAGTATTGCTTTTTCTCCTCCTAAGTCTGCTGATTATGGCATTTTTCCATTAATGGATAACTTAAAGTCCTTAAAACCAGCTTTCAATCAGTTTTCTTAACTGCAGTAGTTCCCCAGAATTGCACCAATACCAGACTAGCTTCACTTTGCAGTGAATACATTCACAAAGGGCAGGATTTCTGTGTGACTGTAAATTCCTTCCCCGACAGTATGCTTTCAGGAGTGACCAAGCCTCCATCTCCAATTTTCTGCTAAAAAAGCCTGACCTGGGCATTTTGATTTCCACAAGGAGCATTGCTCACAGCATATAAAAATACAAGAATGTATCACTAGTTACGCATCTGCTACCAGACAGTGCAGCTTATTTCTAGGTTTCATTTTATAAGTACTTGAAGCAATAAGATTCAGAAGTAACTTGTCTAAAGAAGCTATACAGGCAAAGTAAATTAGTTTATCTGTGTTAATTCCTAATGAGAAAAACTGCCCCACATCATCACATTCAATATTTAAAACCACCTCCCCATGATAAATTTGCAGCAGGTGTAGTGTTACATGTCATTACTGAGAGTTTGTGAGCAAAATCCAACAAACTGGTTTGCACTTTCTCATCTTTTCTTAGCTTTCTTGTTTATTTATTCTTACACATACAAAGTTGTCTACAAATCTGAACCCACTCTGTCAACCAGGTTTGTATCTACAGGATAAATGCAAAGCTAACTTCAGAGTGAATCTTTAATATTTTCTTTTTAAGGCTGAGAACAGAATGGATCAAACATTGAATATGTTGTAATTTTCCAATTTCTTCTTGTAGATGTTTTTGACTCTGAAGTGAAGAAATAAGATATTTTTCAGTCCTTAGTTTTTCATCTTCAGAAACATGAAATTCTCCTTGAGACAAGAGCTGTTTTGCTACTGGGCCAAAAAAAAACCAACCCCAACAACAACAAAAAAACCAACCACAAACAAAAAAACCGACAACCCAGGAGCAGTTATCTTCTCTTTTCACAAATATAAGACTTTATAATCGTTATTTTTAGCTGTTCTTTAAAGCAGCATATGGGCTGCCATTTTTATTTCAGAAATGGGGTAAAGACACAGCCCAAATTCTTCTGGTTTATATACTTTAGAACACATGGAGATCACTAGAAAACATAGTCTAGACTCTGGTGACTTTTGAAACTTTTAAATTCCAGGTATGAGAAAGTTGTCACCCTGCCTTTCATCAGGTTATAGACAATAATGTAGAACAAGTAAATATCTCCTGGCAAATCTTCTCTTCCTGAGAGCCTGGACCATGGTGTAGTGTGCAAGCAAGACTGCATGAGCAACATGTTGCCAAAACTAGCCACCCTTGAGTAATACTTAGATTATAAGAATATGCACTAATAATAAATTATTTTTCATCTCCTTAGAAATACAGCACACCTCTGAAAGTACACACATGCCATGTCAACCAGTTATGAATGTTTAAATAGGACATTACCTTGCTCATTTATTTTCTATTTAATGTTAAATGATGTGCATAGAAATTCATGGCATAGTATAACTTTAAAATATATATCTTCTAAAGTAAACCAAATCAAAGTCTAAATTATGTCTATGATAAGATTATTTCAGCTTACTTCCCTCTTCAGGTTACTCAAGCTGCCTTTTTTACATAAATCTATACAAGAATGGCCCTCAAATCAAGCAGCAACCTTTTTCTAAACATGGCTGAAGTATTTGCTTAAATACCTGGAACTGCTGTCTTCACAACTATCCTACTTTGGGATTGATGACCTTTACAGGATCACTAGTCCTAAAAGGATTTGTGAGACCTTTCCTGAGCTCGCACGTTCAGTGATGCCTATGGCAATGTTCTACTGCTGAGGAAGCTTTGAGATTGCGTTCGCAATGCTGAACTGAGCTCTCACCATTCCTGCAGAAATCACTTCATTCCCATTACTGACACTGACAGCGCAGCTCTGGGAAATTATTCATTTTGGGATTTCAGCTATGGAAGAGAGGAACTACAAATTTCCAACTATAAAGGAAGCAGTGGATTGATGTGCTCCTTATACTCCCTATCAGCAGCCAGCCACTCCATCAGTGCCCCATTTCTAGCAGGGAAACCAGTGATCCAAGCTGTGGATTGAACCCTTGCCATTCAGTGGTGCTTTCAGAGGACAACACGTTTCCTGCTGGCCTGTCTCTCTTCACTCAGGAGACATACAAGAATCAAAAGAAAACTACAGAAATTCCTAGGACTGGAATTAGGGAAAAATAATGAATCGTACAGAATCACAGTTTTGTAACTATTTGGTGGTAGATCCTTACCTTCTGATCAAGACTTCCACAGCATTTGGCTGTAAACAAGTCTATAATGTGAAGATGGTAGACCATGGCGAAGATGCTGAATCACGTATTCACCACATACGCCTTTTCCCATTGAGCTAAGCTCCAAACAAAGCATCTGTGAGAGAAATTTTTTTTGAGAGTGTGAAAGAACTTAAGAAAGCAGTGATTTTTATTGTCAATGTGTGAAGGATACAGGTCTCAAGCTCCTCTTCCGTTCTGATAATATACTACTGTTCAGTGGTCTGAAATAATATGTGTATATCACCCAAGCAAGAACTTAAGTTTTGAGAGATTTGACAACACTGTTGATAAGTCAAGATTTATGTTCTGCCAGATCTGTTCACTCTAAGAACTCTCTCCCCCTCCATCGTCTGTTACTACCCGAGGAAATAAAAGGGCTTGAAACAAAAATGATGGTCCTGTTGTCTGAAATCTTTATAATAAGGAGGCAGAGGATGTGAGAAAATATGACTTTTGCTATTCTAGTCCTTTATTTAAGATCAGTGGTGGCAGGCCCAGCATAGTGTGGCAAAAGGAATCTATTAAATATTACTCATTTGTACTTATTTGAGTTTTAAATGCTAAAGTTTCATAAAGTTTGCACATCCACTCACAGAAATATGTAATAAAATCCTAGAGATCCTGGTCTGCTTTGCAAGTTCCACCAAAATAACTATTTTGCCTTATTTGTCCTTTTTATATTTTTTGCAAAACAGTATCTTTAGGGGTGGGACACTAAAAGCCTGATATCCTCGGTCTATAATGAATCTTGTAAGCTGTAATGATTTCTGTGGAATCAAGATTGATTTTTTTGTTGTTATTTATCCAAAACTGAAAAGATTTTAACATTTGGATTGTCAGATACGATTACTTCCTGAGAAGGAGCAGCAATTAGGATGTCTTCTGTGTAGGTTAACCCTCCGACCTCTCCTGGAAACAGAAGAAAAAAGAGTGGCCCTGGTGTGCTGCTGACAACCTCCAAACCACCTGCTTGTATTCACAAAAATTCCTTCGTCAGATCCACATGAACAATTCCTTTATTCCATTTGAGTTGAAAGGCTTAGGAGTATGGCTAGAATACATTTTCAACAGATGCTTGTGTTTGCCTTGACAATTCAGAAAGTTTGTACACTATCTGGTATGAGGGATTCTGTGCATCTGTCTTTCCAAGTGAGACATGAAGATGCATTTGTTCACCTTCCATTGACTGGTGTCTCCATCTTGGCGTAAAATGTAGTGAAAACATCCGGGTGCCTATCTCAGGACTAAATAACCACAGATCACCCAGAAAGTAATAACTGCCCATTCAAATACAGTGGCTGGGTATATAAAGATGGATCTCCTCACAGTTGTTTCTTCTAGTCTGAACTCCAAGAAGGACAAAACTTAGAAAGAAATGATATGCAGAATACTGACCACTTGTCAAGGCTGATCAGAAATGCAGCTGACAGAGTTACTTGGAAGGTGTAAAAAGTAATGGTCAACTTCCAGCTGTTTTGGAGGTGCAGGCAAGACATAAATAGCATAACTACAGGATCAGAGACAGACTTTGTGATTCACAGCTTATTGAATAAACTAGATAGGAAAAAAGTTCAGTTGGTCCTGTTCGCTACAGTGCTTTTTAGAGCTATCACAAAACTATTATCTGTATTTACTTCCACTATTGTTTCTCTCTGACTGGACTTCTGACAAACACTGTGTTATTGTATTGTCGACTTATCAGTGGGGAAAATCAGATCTGCCCAGGCTTCAGTTGGGAACCCCACAGGCTGGTCTGTCATAAAGAATTAGAGACTAAGAGCCCATACAGAGCCCCCTGAGGCCAAGCAGTTCAACAGCACACAGTTCTAGCAGATATCTTGTTTAGGTCCCACTGAAGGCTTTGCCGTGCCTAAAGTTACATGCTTCACACAGAAAAACTGTTTATAAAGGACTACATCTAAGTTTTTAAATGAAACGTTTATCTCAAGAAGACAGTCACTACTCAACTTCCATAAAGTTGAAACTATGAGGATAAATATGCTTTCTTCTACCTAACCACAAATAACATCTAAATGGGATACTGGCCTAAGAACTCTTATCTTGTTTGAAGAACATATAAGCTAACAACAGGCACAGGGGAAGTAGTGGATCCTGGTGTCTCAGGCTTCTCAGGAGTCCAGAGAAGACTGGATTGAATGGTTTCCTATGTGGATTTCTGGTGAGCACCTGGCAAAACAGATCTTGGTCTTCTCAAAGCTCTCCCTGAGGCCAGGAAGTAGAAGGTATGTTCTCTAAGCTACTAGGCACTGGTATTACCATCTGCTCTAGTCCTCAAGATGCTGCATTCACTGAGTATGTTACTGAGAAACTCTAAGACAAAGAACTCAATTAACTGCAAGAAGCCTATAAAAACCATACATGAAGTGCTCTTGGGTGTCTGAGAGAGAGAGAGACAAGAGAGACAGAAGACAGTGAAAAAGGCAGACAAGAAAAGCCCTGCCAAAATTGAGCAATTTCAGTATTAAAATGAGAATTAAAAAACAAAAAAGGCAAGAACACTTGATTAATACAAATAATAATAATAATACCAATGTTTATACTTAAGCAATAACTACCAGAAATGAAGCGAGCTTTTCTGGTTTTCTGGTACACCTCCATCAGTGGTGGATTATTCATAAGGTCAAGCATTTGCAAAGGAGGTTATTTGGAAACATCAGATTACTGCAGAAACTTAGCCTTATCTAAATTAGTTCTACCCAAACTCTCAGACAATAAATTTCTCCACCTGTTTGCATATTGATTTTTTTCCCATCTTTTATTTATTTCAGCTTCCTCAGGGGTGAAAAGAAAAAGTCTATTAAACAGCTAACAGGAAGTATGAGTTCTGAAAGGGTTTTTCTGCTGTCAAATGTCTCTCTGGCTGGATCACCTTACAAATGTAAATTAAAAGGCTTAAAATGTAGTAACCCAGTGTAGAATTTTAATTTGACTGAGACAACACATTTTCTCATCCAAAACATATTGTTTTTCTGTTCTAATACCCTCCTGATCTGGATAAGGACCCATTAGCTCTCAGCTCTCTTCTGGTATGTAGAAAAAGGGTTGTCTAAAGGATCTTTATTCTATTTTTCTAGTCCACCAATTTTGCTTCCCTTTTTCTGAAACAAATGAAGTAATGAAATATATACTTATCAGCCCCGTGAACCTCAGCAACTAAGTGTGAGAGTTAAAGCAATAATCAACAGAAGTAGCTTGTGAGATTTTACAGATAGATAATTAAACAGTCTATGAATACTTCATTTCCCTCCACTTGTCTCTGGTTTAGAATGTCCTTAGGATAGATCTACATTCCTATGACACTCACTGGCCAGGGTACTTAACCTTTAATAGCACTATGAAACAGTATTACTTCTTGATGTGTGACTTTTCCGAGATCAACAGCCTTATATAATCAAATGAATACCTAGATAATACTCAGTTGGTCATTTATTAGCTCACAGTACTTTGTGATTAAGTTTAATCAGTTTTTATTTCTGAGGAAGCTGTTGTCTTAAACAAGTTTTCAGTACAAAAGGATTACAGTATTTACTTGTTCCTTGGAGATGTAATTCTCCTGACCCAGCTTTGGAGAACCAGCTGGTAGATCTGAATCTGCCTAAAAAGGGAAGGCAGGTAGTTCTTAGCTAAGGATTGATCTGTGCTGGGCAAACTTCTATTTAGAAGCAAGAGATGTGCTAAGAGAGCTATTCATTAACACAACTGTAGTTAATCCCTCTGGTTCCTAAGAAAATACAAAAGCCTTTAGCATAGCCATCTACACTACCCTATTGTGGTCCTACTTCTGAGTACACGAATTTAGGCAGAAGTTTCTAATGCTAGTACAGTATGGTCCATAGCTGAAACGGAGTAACTTTAGCAGGTAAGTATACAAAAATCATCAATTCCTAAAATAAATGCATGAATAAGTAAATAAATGCCAAAGCTTACCTGGGGATAGACACCTTTCTGAGACAATGGAGATATGCTGGAGATACTATTCAAAAAGATTATTCCATCCACATATTGGCTGGCCTACAGTACAAGTACCATTTTTGCCTGACCTACTCCATACCAGTGGTTTGTCCAAAATACTCTATCTTTGAGGATTCCCTCCCACCACAAGTGGCAAAGGTGGGATGGATTCAGAGAAACAGGTTAGTAGAGACACCTGTATTCAGTTTAGCCCATTGCTATCCTGCTTATGTTCTAAGACAAATGATATGGCTTTGTTTTCTCATACTAAATGAACATTTTCAACAACACACGTAGTTTTACAACTTTTCAGATGGCTGCTACTGCATTAACCATAAGTGTTCTAAGATAGATGTATGAGAAATTCTTCCAGTTCTCTTCCACTACCCTGTGTGCAAAAATTTGGAGAAACTGGAATAACTTTAAAGCCTGCAGCTGTCTTGTGGAAGCATAGAAAGCTTCATGAAAGTGACTTTACATTGTATCACTGATGGCAGGGCTCTAGCTAACAAGTTCTGCTACAGCTTTAATTCATTGACCTGATAAGGCTGATTGGCTATCACAGAGCTCTGAAGTGCTGCTTCAAGGTGTTTTCTAGGTAGAGACTTCATTTTAGACAGGACAAGATCAAGGATCAAGAAACTTCGGTCAAAGCACTTAAAACACTGAAAAATAAAATCAGAGCAGTAACATTTTACACCTGCACTGAATATCTTAACAGCTACAATAGAAAAATAGTTCTGCAAAGAACTCACTGAGCTGAGTTCCCTGTTGTATTAGGCAATTGTATCATACATGTCTTTTAGGCTGACTGAACTATCTAGCAGCAAGCTTATTGTTTTTGGTTTTGTTCCCACTGCTCCAGCAGGAAACAGCATCCTTCTGCTCTGAGGGTTGAAATTTCACTGTGCTTTGAGACAAAAGCTTTACTTCAAACTAGAGCAGGCTATAGATACACATCCAGCCTCCTGAGATACTCAGCTGACATCCTGTAACTCACTTGCACAGCTGAGCTCAATGCTCTCCTTTAGAGCTTGTTCTAACACAAGACCAAGTTATTGCAATAATTCCCTGCCTTCTGTCTTGTGAATTGTTCCAGGTTTGCTTCTACCTTGACCGTGTCTCCACCTCATCAGCTATCCCATTTTGTTCTCAGGTTCAATAACTTCTCCCTTGCTGAAAATAGGCATTTTATTTTGGGTCCATAAGTAACACCCGCAGCCCCTTCCTTTTTTTTATTTTCCAAATATATCACTGACAAACTTTTTGCTGTTCTTTCACCGTATTGGTGTCCAGTTCAATATGATGAAGTAATTATCACCTTATCCTGATTTTCTGTGATGCAGCTTGATTTCCTGATCAGGTTCTTCTGCATTACTTTAACTCATAACTCCTGATTTCTATTTCAGTGATTTCATAACCCTTTTGAACACACAGCCCTTTGCCTTGAAGGCTTTTTCTGTTGTTTCTAAAATAAATTCTAGATGGCTTTTCTACCTGCAACTTGAGGACACGCTAGTATTTAAATGCTTTAAAGTAGCTGACATTTTTTCAAAGCCTTTTTGAACTCAAGAGCCTTAATACAACAGGCTCTCTCCTAGGTCTTTTTATCATCCCTCTGTTCCCTGACAGTGATGCCCCAGATCCCCAGCTACTTAGCACTGTAATAACAGAGAAATCCCAAAGAGTCCTCAAACATCCTTCTTAATCCTCTTAATTTCTTGTTCTTAACCCATGACTAAAGGAGGCACTTGGCTATGTCCAGGCACACCCATCACCACACAGACCAAGATGTCTGTGCAACATGCAATTCTCCACTCAGCTTCTCGAAAGCTTACCTGCCATTTCCATTTTTCTGCCATTTCTGCTAGCCTGTTTTCTCCTCAGTCCTCTCTCTTCCCAGCCAGCTCTTGCAATGGCCTCTACAATATTTTCTTTGTCACAAAACATTTTTCCCCTGAGCTGCCAGCTCACTGCTTCCCCCTCTCCCATAGAGGCTCTCCCTGCTCCCAGCCACCTGTTTACATGCTCCCTTGGGTGGGGAAGAGCAGGACACCTCCAGTTTGGCAGCTCCCCTTCAAGGGCTTTTTCTCAGTTCTCTAGTGCAAGATTTCCAATTCAATCATACTTAGTTACAGACCTATTTTTATCTTTCCATTTAATTCTGCTTAATTAACTTGGATATTTCATACCAATTTTAGTGTAGCTTGTATATCAGAACTACTTTACCATTCTCTCCCTAAGCAGTTTGATTCCAGAAGTATCTATTTCAGCTGTGCTTTGCCATCTTGCTTCATTCCATAAGCATTAAGTGTTTTTTCCAAACACCATTTTCCGCTTCTCCTGATTTGCACAGGTCCTTCAACATTGACATCCCAATTAAAACCTTTATTCCACCATGTTTTTGTTATCCTGGATTTCCACATTCAGATTCTGCCTCAGAAGCTTCCTCTTCTCTACTTTTGCCCACATTCCTTTCATTAACAAGAATGGCATCACAGGGCTTGCTGATTAATCACATCTATTTTCTTTTCAATATTTGGTACCACACTCACTAGCTGAATCATCTATGTTGCTACCATTCTTACTAGTTTTGTTACCTCACTTTTCCTTGTTGCCTGCCATCCCATCCTTTATTTCTGCTTTTTTTTTTTTAATTTACCATATTTTCCTATTCTTGAGTATTGAAAAAAAGCTGGAAGGCATTGGGGCTGAGGCCCAAATGACATAGAAAACACCTCTTACATCACCTCTCCCAATTGCTGTGCTCACTAGGTTAAATACAGTGTTCAGGTGATAATAAAAGTAATATATGAGTCAAATATTCAGGAGTGCTTTGTCACTACTTTACATGCTCCTCTCTAAAACAGGTGGCTTAATTAGAATACGTCTACTTGGTTTTTATAATAAAGTGTACTTTTGGCAGTAATAGTAAAACTGCATGTTGCATTATTTCTGTGGTTAATTTTAAACATACATTTTACAGCCACTGCCAGCGCTGATGTTAATTGTGCCTGCACTTGAACACTCCTTGGAGAGGTAAAAGTGTTTAAGGAGGCTAGATTTTTCTTTTTAACTTGTCTTCTTATTTCAAGAAAATTTAATAAGATCACCTGAAGGAGACAAACTGCTGCGTGGAAGTTTTTTCTCGTGATTTTTGAAAGAGATTATTTAATTTCCTTTCCTTCCCTTTCCACTATCTTTTCCACCACAACATACATGTAAGTATTATATCTTATTTTTACCCTGTGTCAGAAATAGGAGCTGTTACATTAAAGCATAAGTAATGTGAGACACACACAGAGGCCAAAATCTTAGAGGCCTGCAGCCTGTGTAGCTGAAGGGGAGAGCCTGATGATTTGCAGTTCAAATCATGGTCAAATCAATTCTGCACAAAAAATGAGGACCATTTTCTAGGAAACTGGTGTCTCTGTGGATTAAGGAGAGCCATGAAACACAATTTCAAAAATTATCTAGTGTTAAGTGTTTAAACAGAAACTACTAAGGAAATTCCCCATGATTTTTCAAGCTCTTGAAAGTTGAAAGAAAAGCTGGAACAATAAATATTTGTTCTGAAAGTCTGCAGAGGCTACAGCTGACAAGGTTTGTCTGTGCCTATTACTATTGTATTTAGAAATAAGCAGTGGCCACAAAAGAATAAATCATAAACTTCACCTTTTGATGACTTTGAGATTCCTGGATACATGTGTTGTGCTGGCAGTTCCTTCCTTTGAGGGTCACAGACAGAACTAATAAAAGAAAAGTAGAAAAGAAGTGAGACTTCCCAAATCAATATTTCTTTATAAACTCTTCTGCTTTTCCAGGACTGTTTCCTTTTAGCTCATGCAGGTGACCTGCTGACACCCCTCTATCTTCATGTGACTGGAAATTGCTAGTTGATGCAATCACAAAGTAAAGATGATGGAGTAAGGACCCCTTTTGCATGAGTTCAACGTGTTTTACCTAGCAGAGCAAACCGAGCCATTATTTTCTCACAATTCCAGATTTTGTTGCTAATTGAAGCTATTTCTATAAATTTACAGATCAGTGGAAAAGATAGAAACAGCCTTTTGGAATAAGGGCTTCAAAGAAATATTCTAAAGGTGACAGAACCATTACATTGACAGCACCTAGGCCAGATCAGAAATTTTTCATCTAAATTATTTTTCAAAGATAAACTGAGTTTTAACTGAACTTGATGAGCAAACAGACGTACAGAAATATTTGCTATCAGTTCAAAATTCATCAGTGTTTTAATTATTTTGTAAAAATATGGGAGGTCTTCCTGGTTTATTCCAGAAAATAATACTGTCTGCAGGGATGAAAAAAAATTGTCTTTTTCTAGTCCAGCAACTGGAAAAGCTTGTTAAAGGTTAGAGATGTTTCATCTTATTTTCTATCTATCCAAGCAAGCTGACCGAAATTCATTTACATAGTAGAGAATCTGCTTTGGTCCTAGGATGGCATCCCAAAAGACATTCTAATATAAAAAGGAATACCTTTGGTATATCAACAGATTTATTTTTTATTTTTTTTTTTTAGAGATGCAGGTATTACCAAGAGTCTATAGCTTTTGAAAAAATAGCAGTAAAGCTTCAGCAATTATTACTGTATAAACATATCAGCACTTTCCAGAGTTTCAAACAAGTATACACATAATTGTCTTTTTGCCCTTGTGTCAGAAATAGCCAAGATTTCCCTCAGCCTTTCCCAGCTCTTACTCTAATGCATTATGCAGCTTCTCAACCAACAGAATCGTAGTTCAGCTCTGACAGTAAGTATGAGTTCACACTGCAGGAAGGCTTCTGTGCCAGAGCTGCTTCAGCCACAATGCAATATGTTCTTCCCTGAAGACCTTATATATGTGAGTGCAAATTGGATAGATAAACTCCTTACCATGGCTGTGGCAAAACTCATAACTACCTGACAAGGATGGATTCTCTATCACAACATAAATTAATTCCAGACTGTCATAGCTGTTTTGTTACTTGTCAGGTATTTGGTATAGGAAGCAGTTTGTGTCTTATGCTTCCCCAGGAAAGTTAGACCTGTTTTAATTCCCTCTAAGTTCTACATATGAAGCAGGAATATTTGATTTATACCACAAAATGTCCTGTATGTGTCACAAAAAAAAAAAGAGTGAAGCAGCTTACATTTGACATAGTGTTAGGACAGTGTGGAAGCCAGCCAGAGACTACTTTCTACCATCAAGGAGTCATCTGGAAGGAAATACAAGTGAACTGGGATTCTTCAACAGGGAAGACAATTCCATTCAGGATCTATGGGTTAACTATTTACATGAGAGCGTGTATGCCATAAACCAGCCTGTTGCTTTGTGGTCAGTTACCCTGGACTTTATGTTAGTGCTGTTTTGTAAGTATTGCAGAAAGAAAAGATTTTAGATTTGAACTACACGCATCTGTTTCAGGAAACATTTTTATTTATAAAGATATCTTAGCCTTTTCTACAGGGATTAGTTATAAAAATGAAACATTTTATTTATCTACTTAGGTGGGGATCGATAAAACATTTTTGTAGCCATTGTGTTGATGCAATAGGGATTGCTGAAGTTGTGCCTCTCTCTCTCTGTAATTCTGAAAATCTAATTCAGAAATCTCCAGATTGCCATAAACTGTAACGTTACAAGATAGGGATTTAAGTGAACATAGACAATACAGTGAACATAACCTGACATACAGAAAACTGTACTTTAAATGCTGGATTTGTTTGATTTAAAATCAAATTATCAAATTAAAAAAAAATGAAAGCACAATACTACAGTACCTTGTTTCATTTAAATGCTCTATTTAGGTAAGGTATACCATTTCTCAAATTGCTTTGCATTATGTTGGCCTCATCATCAGTAACTACTCCAAATCATTGTGCAAACCAAAAAAAAAAAACCCATTGTCTAAGCCAAATTTAATTTAATTAATTCAATTCTGCTGTTCAAAATTCAGTTTAGTGCCACAGCTTTCAAACTAGAAGCAGAATGGGTAGCAATATAACAATATCTGCTATACGGCAGACTTCAGAAGCAGCTGAGCAAAATGTGGTCTCTGTAACTTGCGAGAGTATTTCTCAAGCCTCTGGAAATGTTTATCTGCTTCCCATAGTGTGAGAATCAAAATCTGTGAAGTTTAAACCTTCCATAAATAAATGTCCAGTTAACTGCCAAATGAAGTTCACAGAACTGAGAAACATCAGAGCTGAGTTTGCACAAAGTTAACACAGCCCTTTTGGGAGGTCCATTACAATTTGCTCATTAATGAATATGATTGCTTATTATTCATTCTTCCACAGGATTCCAAGACTGATTTAGCAGCCCATAAAGAAGGAAGGAGCTGTTCAGTAGACTTTTACCATCATTTTTCAGTACATTCAACCCCATCTGACCCTCTGCAGCTGCACTTTCACTCCTGCAGGCTCCTGCATATCATTCCCATGGCTGACAATTGACACAGACACAGGCCAGGCCAAGGGAGCATTCCTGCCTGCTGTACCTGTGACCCTGAAATCACAGTCATCATCCCCAGTCTTAATGGGACAGTCAGGCATATGTCTTCAGAAAAAACACTGGTGTCTCCTGATGATAATATTGTAGTGTTGTCCCCTTTAACCAGGAGATACAAAAAATAGGTGGAAAACCTGACTAAATTCTGACTTTTTGATTGCCATGGTTTTGCTTTGTGACTGTTCATGTTTTGCGAGAGTTTCCTTTTCCTCATTTCTCCTAAAAGCAGGTAACTAACACATAATACAAATAAACTGTGACAAAATCAAAAACCCTGATCACGTGGAACTATTTGCTTAACACCACACAGAAATCTATGTCCCTTCATCTCTACTCCTTCCTACTCAAAGAGCTACACCTGTGTCCTACCCCCACAGAAGCCAAAAGGAAACACGGCAATGTCATTAGAAACCAGCACCCCACTGTAACTAAAGAAAATTATAAAATCCCACCTTTATAATGGAAACTATCAGGTTACCTTACCTATAATTCTCACCACATACATAAATATAGCTTTGTTTAAAGAGAAGAAAAGTAAACTTTTGGAAAAATTCATACATTTCTGCAGTCGTGAAGTAGATGTGGCAGCCAGGATACTGTAAACTTTAGTTAAGTAGTAAAGGTGAGTGATACTTTAAAAAAAAAAAAAGCACCAATAATAGCACCAGCAAAAGCAAAACCAATGGGAAAACTCAAAACCCTTGCAGCATCTTAACTTTCCTATAAATGACCATGCTAATAAAGGATGCTGAGAGAAGAAAATGAGAGGAAATAGAATATTCAAGGCAGAAACATTTCTAAATATTCACAAATACATTTGAAAATTTTCCAGAGGATGCCAGTAGCTGCTGAAGCAGATCAAATCTGTTTCCATGTTTCTAATGCAGAGACAGTTGTGTTCATGGCAGATGTTTGTCAGTCACACCTTACGTGCCCCAAAGCAGATACATTGCCCAATTAAATAAAAATGTGCTTAAGGCATCTCTTGAGTCACATCTGGCTAAGTAACAGCAGCTGTGTTGGAATAAAGGTAGGCAAGTTCCCTTGTTACATAAACAGTATCAATCTCCCCTGAAACATTAAGATGGAAAATTGGTTAAATTAATTGTGGTTTGGTTTCCTCTCTTCTCCTGGAAAAGATATTAATTCATTTATCAAGCAAGAATTGTTTTCAGGTTGGGTTGGTTTGGGTTTTTTCCTTCCTGATTTAACCTAATGTGAAAGATTGGATTTTTAAAGTAAAAAGTCTACTTCAGCTGCCTACAAAGGTGACAAAGGAAAGAAAAAAAGCGACAAAGATATGAAGCTAAAACTGGTACAGAGAGAGTAGCTAGGTTAAAAATTAGTTTGACCGTTACATTGCCTAAAAAGTACAGAAAATAAACTATTACTTAGCTGTTACTGTAAAACTAAGAATGACAAGCAAGTGGTAGAGTTAAAATTGCAAATCATAGTCCAATATTTACAAGCAGGGCCTTCTGAGTACTACACACACCAAACCTCGATTTCTGCAGCATGTGAACACAGGGCTCTGCAGTAGGGAGTGCCAGGGCAACCAAGGGTTGCTTGATGTATTGTGGATGTCTCTGTTTACTGAAGAATTCATTACAGATGGGCTACAACAGTCAGAAGTTTTATTACAAAATGTGAAGTCATTGTAGTGCTGGTTGCCTAGACCAAAGCAACCTCTTCACCTTTGACAGCAACAGGATGAGAAATAATTCAGAGCATCTACCCCTCCTCCTCTCTTGGACTTGTATATGAGAAAATCGGAGACTGGAGAAGGGTAGGGGCTTATACTTTTTCTGTATCCCAACTGCCTATTAGAACTTATTGAACTCACTATTCTTTCTATCCCATTTAGGAAAGGAATGGGATAGTCATCTTCATGTAATTTGTCTAATTTCTAGTGGTCCCTCTGTCCGGTGTAAAGTGGCTGTAAGATGGTTAATACCTTCAGATATTCTGAAGATTTAGATGGGAGAAAAGTGCAAAAAAAAAAAATTTCTCTAAGTAGAAGTTTGACAGCAGACGAGGGGATCAGAAGGCTGGTCAGAAAGGGTTCAGGGAGCACCTCAAGGATTGCTTTAACTGACAGATGTATTCAGTTATGAAAACTCACAGTCGGCTTTTACCAACATATAGTTGTCTTTTTCCCATAAACCAGCTACTTAAATAAAAGTACAAAACACTAGATGAACTTGTCTGTATTAGTTAGTTAAATGCCTGCAGTCACTTCATTTACCATGTTTAAAACTTTAGGAATTCAAAGGCAAAACATAAATCTAATGGACAAAGCTAGGTCAGAGAACTGAAATCATAAAGTACAACTGAAACCAAACCTACAGCCTTTACTGCTCAAGAGCTGCTTCAGGTGGTGGCCAGAAACAAGAAATCAGAGTGTCCTCTAACACAAGGATGTGAGTGAGGGCTTTCAAACCAATTCCACAAAATGCCTCCTTTCCTCCTTAAGATTGCCATCAGCTGCTTCCTTCCTCCTATGCTTATCCACAAATCTCATCCCCTTAGTACAAAGGAGAGAACATAAATTTGAGGTTGTATTTTGCCTTTGGCTGGAATGAGAAAAACACTTTATAGCAGAAAACCCTAATTTTTAATAATTATAATTTGTAATTATTATGGCCACATACTAATGTATCCCTAAACATCCAAATGGAATAGAAATGATTCGAAAAAGACTGGAAGGCAGATACTACCAGCCTAGTAGGTCAATGAAATCAGCTAGTAATTAAAGTTTCCAAAAGAACTCATTCTTTCTGATTTCCTTTCAGTAACTTGAAGAGACAACACAGAGGGGGTCCTGCCTTTAAACGTAATGATATTTGTCAAATCCATTTGTAAATATTAGTTCAGTTAAAACAACACATAAGATATAAAAAGTAATTAAGTTCTGTATGGATTTCACTTTCACGGGAGACTAAGAACAGCAAGGCAGAAATAATGTTATTCTGTTTCTAGAGCTTATTGGAACCACTAATGATTTCAAAAGCGCATGACTCATCAGCTGCAATTAAAACAATAGCAATGGCAGTGACCCCATCAGAAGAGAAAAAAATTACATAGGCAGCAAGCAATACACAGAGATGAAGTTGGAATAGAGATGTTACTGATTCGTGGGATGCCACAGAGTAATTCTTCTGCTATTGTATTTCTGTGTACCTCCTAACAGGCAAGCAACAATGGCTGGCCAGAAAACAGCCATTCCAATTCACTGCACACCTCCAACTTTGAGGATTTTACTTCCACTTTGGAAAAGACATCTCTGTAGACTACTCCTGGAGTAAGTAAACATAGCCCAGAAGCACGGACCCTGGCCAGCAGGTGAACCATATGCTGCACACAGCCAGCCTTTGGCTTTTACACAGCTTAGGTTTATTACTTTCATTTATTTACTTAATATTTTTAGTAAAAAAGAGCAAGGACATCCCAGCTTCAACAAAATAGCTTCCACAGGAAAAAAACAGTTTTGAACAATTGTCTTTATTGCACCCCTGACGTGCTGCTACTTCGATTAGCTGAGGAGATCAGCAAAATTTTCAATACTAGAGAACAAGCATTAGCCTCTGAATTAAAAAAAAAAAAAGCACGAACAAAACAAGTCTGTATTTCAGCATCTGCCCATTATTCTCAACAAAATCTCCTTTCCCACTTTCTCCCTCAAAATCTTTGCTTTCAATATCATCACCCTGTGCAGATTTGTTGTCCTCTCTTCACTTGCTGGCTAATCACAGCACAGGCTTTGGTACTATCAAGCACTGTCTTTTGCACAGATTGGACAGGTTGTCTGCACTTACATCATTCTCCCTTCCACTTCCAGTCTCATGTTCATTGCTTCTTTTCTCAGAGATCTGATAGCATCATTGCTGCCGTCCCCACTGGGATGCTTAGATCACATGGGCATTTTCTCTTTTCCAGCTGGGCAACCAATTTAGAATGATTGCTCTTTTTAATACAGCAGTCACATAAACAGCCAGAAGAGCCATACAAAATGGCTATATCCAATTTGGGGCATTACTTATATCAAGAAAAAAAAAAAAATCACCAAGTTACCCAGCTTTGTGCACCTTCTAAAAGCCACTGCCCCTTGCACCTTGTTTGCTACGCTGTCAGTGTCATCACCTCAGTAGTGTCAATGAAAGTGAGCCATGTTTACAAAACCCTACTGTTTCAGCATACTTGACTTATCCAACCAAAGCAAGTCAGCTGGCAGAGCTAGTCCTCCTCCAGGATGCAGTATTGGGCAGCTCATAGCTCAAAGAGGACCTGTGATACAAAAATCGCTTTCTCTGATCCTTTCCTTTGTCCTTCAGCAGTTTGAGTCGAGCCCAGCTGAGTCTACCAGTTTGGAGGTAAACCTGACTTGATTAAAAAGTTCTTGTCATTCCATATCTCCCCTTCTACCTGCCTGACATGTTTTGGAAGTCCCAGAGTGCACTGACTTCTGCTGGAAGGGAATCCAGTACGCATGTTTAAAGAAAAAAATATGAGAGAATTTCTAAAGGTTTTTTTTTTGGTTTCCTTCTATGTTGAATTTGATACTGGTCTTTCCAATTTGGCCTGCATAATCTTTATTGCTGGTGGTAACCAATGAAAGGAAAGAACCTAAGCTTGTTTCTAGGCTGGAAATTATGAAATAAATAAAATCCAGTGGTCATACAATATAGATATCTGATGTGAATGAAAAATTGTGAGACACAAATCATTTTCTGAGCACAGAACTAGACAGTAAATCATTAATAGCACAAAGATGTCACAGAAAGAAATTTTGGGAAAGAAACAATGTCTTTCTCCCTGATTTTGTTTCGTATGGTTTGGACCATTGTTTATATGTTGATCTTGACGTCTCAGACACTCTGTTAACACTACAGGGAAGCTGCTCAGGAAATAAATCTGATTGCTAACTCATGAAAGGTTTCTTCCCTGACACCTTTCTAAATAAACTAATAGCTGGATGTCCAAATGTGTATTTAAAGGTGCTTCTTAATTCCTTACTCTCTAATAGTTTTAAAATCTCAAACCAGACCAGAAGGATTGAAAGCTTTTCTTGGTACTTAGAGATAATATTTTTCATCCAGGCCAAACTTTCCGTAAACAGAAAAGAAGCCCATGAGTCAAACACTCATGAGGTCTGCTATGGTCTTTGTTCTGCTCATCTGTTTTACATAGTACATGTATAAATACTGCAGAGATGGGTGGCAAAACAAAACCCTAACGTAGATAGTCCCACTGTTCCTCGATACCTCAAGGCAGTTATGAAAAGTAACAACTAACACCCACCTCCATAAATTCTTTTTTGTTTCCGGGTGAGACCTGCAGTCTATCAGCAGGAAGAGAATCACATTTTCAAACCCGTGCTGTATTCATCAGCATGCAGCAAAAGAAAAAAATAAATAAATCTTGCAGTTAGTTTTGTCTTTACAAACCCAGGTCTCCATCCGGAGGATGTATTCCAGTTCCTAACCAGATAACTGGTGCTCTGGTGAGAGGGGAACAGAGGGAAGGAAAAAGGGGATTAAACGAGAAAAGAAGGGATATAATTATGTCCATCCTCTGCCAGATGCTATGCCAAGTAATATAAATTAAGCCAAAATCTGGCACTCTGATATTTAAGCTTAAAACTCTCCCAGGATGTGTCATTAAGCACCAAGCAGGATATTCAGCATACAAAAGCATGAAAATTTCTGTTCGGTTAAAATGGTTACAAGGGAAAAGCAAGAAAGCCTATGACACATGATTTTTTACTAGGTTTTGATCAAAAAGAAAAAAAACAAATAACAAAGCAGAAGACCTCAACTTCCTTGAAGCTGGCCATTTTATTAGCTTTTGGCCTGACTGTAGCTGTATTTCCTAATCGGGAATGACAACAGAATTTTTAGATAGTATTTATTCACGTACTTGCAGGAATAGCCTCCATAGTTATTTGTATAATAAAAGAGAGGTTGTTTTTAGATCAAATTAGATAAATTTATCTTATGAATGAATGGACATTCTAAATGCACAATAAAACCAAAAAGGCTGATTTTGGTGAGTGTGTCTTAATTCATGAAGCTACTAAAGAAGGGAAAAATTGAACAAGATTCCTAACTAGAAAGTAATTACATGTTTGTTGACTTTGGATTAGGTAAATCCCCATTTTTTCCTATGGGATTTTAAGAAATCAGAATCCAGCTTTAAGAATTTATTACGGAGGGAATTTTGGAGCAACTTGAGAAGCAAATGCAGTAACAATTTCATTCAAATTATACTGCTATCTAAAATGTTCATATTTGGGTTGGCTTCAGATCAGGGTCTTAAACTGGAAAAAATAGTGCTATGCACTGTGAAGAAAAGAACTATGCTCAGAGTATGTAAGGAAAGGACGGGTGAATTTCCCTGGCTTCTCCCTCTTCAGCAGGTTGGCTACACAGCTTCTTTCAGTGGCAGGACGGGAAGGCTCTGTGCGGCCCCTTCCCATCACACAGCAGCATGCGTGCCAGCACCTGACAGGTTGCTCAAAGGTAGCAGGTTTACTACACAGATGTACAGCAATTCTTTTTTAGCTTGTACTGTACATGATCCACATATATTTCCCACGTGGCTGTTACCCCCCTGACCTGGGGGGTTCTGAGGAAGTCGATGTCCCCTGGCCCAGAGGACTATTGCTCCATGTAACAGCTAATGTGTTTCTAAAATGGCATAAAAATCCCCTGCTTCATTGTGATCCCAGTGCAGGACCCAGGTGGAAATCACCTGATATGTCCAGGGCACAGCCAGGCTCTCCTTAGTCAAGTCCTGCTTGTCTATATTGACCAAAGATTCTTCCTAGGTCCTAATTAATCTCATTTTATGTCTGACACTGAAGCAGGTGAAATGAATTGTCTCTGAAGGGAAATTTGGCTATCTGCACAGAAGCAGACGACCAGTTTTCTAACACTAGGTAAGGTGATTCCCAGCCCAGTCCCTAGCTTAACATCAGATCCCTTGTTCTGGTTATGGCTATTATGCTGGGCAACACAAGCACTGTCATCTAATGCTGCAGATGCCTCCTTCCTTCCTCCCTCCTCCTCCTCTTTTTCTAAGAAGCTGCAGCAGTCTCCAAGTGTTCAAATGACCTGCAGTGCATTGGACACATCTTTACAAAAACAGTATTTAAAATTCATCACAGTTTGCCCTGCTTTAGCAGTACTTCCAATTTGAACCGAAGCTGCTGTGTTCAAAACATATCAGCTTGGCACTGTATTAAAGCGGAAGGAAAAAAAAAAAATATTCCTCTTCATGCACCAGGCAGAAAGTAGGCAAAGAACAGTAGCGGCGAGTACAGCACCGGCATATTAAAACTCACACGAAATCTCAGAGCTGGATGTTCCTGCTGTAAAGGCACTGTTAGTATGGGATCCTTTTGGTTTTCCCAAGGCAGATACATGAAAAGTGATAAGGAATATTGGCTTTTCTATTTGACTGCGAAACAGTAAGAAACATACCCTGAATACAAGCCAGCTGCCTGGCACGATAAAACAGCTGGGTAAATTCTTTTGCATTAAAAATTCTATTTAAATTGAGGAAAATTTCATATCAGTAAAGCAAAGTTTGTATACCACTAACATTTTCATGGCTCATTTCACTTCTGTGCTCTGGTTAATGTTACTGTGATGCTGGTATTAGCCATAAAGGAAACACATAAGGCAGAGCCAGGGCCCTGCTGGTGCTCCTTCATTCATTTTGGCAGTGAAAGGATGCTGCCAGCCAAGATCCAGCATCACCGGCTGTGGATCAGCAGCGAGGCATAGCGTTGAACAGGGATATTTTGAAAGCTCAGACCCAAAAAATACTTGAACGCAGCTCTAGTTTAAAGAATGGGAATAACTTTTCCAAGCTGCACCTCCTCATTTGCCCTTCGCAGAGCTCAGCACCACAGGAGCAGCCTGCCCCAGCAAGGGTAACAACAGAGTGCACACTTAATTCCTAACGATGTCCAGGGAAGGGTGTGTCTGCAGAGACACCACCCCTGGTTTAGAAGATATAAGACCCCAATATAAAATTAATGATGATGTGAGACTTTGGCTATTGATAGTACCTTGTCTTCTGCAGCACTGACAGATTGTCACCCAGTGTTATAAAGGCTACGCATTGTGTACTTTGTGTCACTAACTTGGCACCTCAAATCTTCTTTTCAATGACTATTCTGAGTTTTATAGTATCTTCTATAGTTGAAAACCTCACAAATATTGCCTCATTAAGCCGCACAGCTTCCATTTCAGGTAAATAATGATTATTATCCTCATTCTAGTGCTCAACAACATAAGATCCAAAGAGATTAATTAGGTCACATAGCAAGTCAGTGTCAAAGGCAAGACCACACCAACAGTGTTCCTCACTCAGTCCCCCTGCTGACACTGACAGATAATGACACACGCTAGCCTGAGCACACATGCTGTTTTGCACAAGGGCCCCTGGTTCCAACTCACAACAGCCCTGCTCTGGAGTCACTGGGGGGACATGAAATGTACATTTACATACATTAGTTCTCCCACTGAACTCAGCAGTGTTTCAAGTTCAGGCACAAAAGTACCCTTTGAGAAATGAGTACATGTGGCATTTTCACTGACTCAGAGAGCCAAAATTACCCAGTCAATTTATTTCCTATTTGGCAAACAAGATAAACGTTCACATTCTCCTAAAGAGTCCCCCCAACAAGACCACCACCCCCTCCAACATCATTGTAATTAATTTATCTTGTGTGTTCGGATAGAGCTAAAAGATTTTCTTTGGAAACCTACAACGTGCTTAGCACAGTTTAAATTCCACTCACTTGACTATAGTCTTGGCTGTGCACGTAACACTATGTCAGCATTTCTGATCAGTGCAAAAAAGGACCCATAATGCAACAAGAAATAAAAATGTCCACTGAATAATTTTTAAAATTTACTATTTGCTTATATAATCACCATATTTCAATAGCTTTTTCAAAAATGTTTCATGCAATTTAAAAGAACTAGGAGAAAAAATTTATTTATTGTTATGAATTCATAATGAACTTATGACTACTTGGAAGTTTCTACTAAAGGAATTGTCTGACCAAAAAAAAATTAAAAAAAGAAATAAATCTGTTACCATTACAGCATTCCAAAATGTTGGCTTTTTTACCATTTTCTTTTAAAAGTCATCTAAAGTAATTTAATATCTTTTTGAACAAAGCATTTCCTTCAGAGTGATTTTTCTACAGAAATATATTTACTATACCAAGAAAAGCTGAAAATATTTAAATTTGAGAGAAAATATGTGTTTTAGCTGATGCAAGACATTTTCATTCCATTGTTTCATATTTGGATGATTCAAGAAAATAATCAAAGGTGATGCACCTGAAGAACTTGGCGCCTGAAATTTAAACCACAAGTGTGCTAAGAACAGGTGGGCAGGTTATGTGGGTGGGAAATATTCCCCAGGATGGATGAAGCGACCTAATGAAAGCCAGAAAGAAGCCAAGGCTGAACTAGAAGTTAAGTCCCTTGTCTTTCTTATTATATCTTTTTAGTTTTGAGAAAATGTGCATAACTTCCCTGATGGGTAGTAAAATGTTCCCAGGATCTTTATTGCTGTGGTTGATGACTCATGAAATCTGGCTGAAATTCCCTGCTCAGTATATCCTCTGCTTTTTTTCCCCATTCTGAGACAACTAACTTCTCGTGCTCCATATTTCAAATGGAGATGACTTGCACAGGCTTGAGGTTGCTAAATCAGACGCCTAATTACTATGTGCCACAATAAATAACTGAGTGGACCTGGCCTCAAGGCGCCAGTTCCACCATTAGTATGAAGCTAAGGGATAAGGAAGGCAAAACAAAATATAATCTGAGTTCAGGTTCAATCCCCAGGCTGAAATTTGATGGAACACAATGTTTACTCAAGCAGCTGGAATAACACACACACACATAAAAGGCAGTATTGCCATTTATTATAGCTGCCGTTTCATATTAGCACAGTCTTGAACATGGACTAAAGTATAAACCTTTCAAATCTCAGTTTCCATATATGATATAGGAGGTGTGCACTGCCTCAAACATCTGACACACTTGCTTAAAAGGATTGACCTAGACCAAGGAATATATTCAGTGGAAATCATTTCTTCTCTTGCCCTAGGCTCAATCCCTCATCTGTTTGTCTGCAAAACTCAGCTCTTCTTTTCCAATCAGCTTTCTTTTTCAATCAGCTTTCTTTTTCATGCATTTGAGAAAAAAACAGTGAGAAAAGATCTTGCTTTTCCTTTCTGTGAAGGCTTGAAGAGAGTCTGCTACTCAAGTGTTAAACAATCTGTCCTTTGGTGCATCTATGATAGCAGGTCTGACTTCTGAAACGAACATTAAGCAAGAGCTGCAGAATTACTCTCATCGCCCATTCATGAGTTCAGATAACTGATTGAACAATACCAGTTTCCCTTTCTATAAAGTAGATAAAAAACACAAGGGCCATTGCTACAGACATTCTCAGACACTCCTCCTACTCAGGTTTCTGCCTGGCACAGCTGCCAGCTGAGCATTACTTGGGCAGCAAGTTAAGTGTAGCAGCAGCTGAGCTGGAGGGGAAGGGAACTAAGTGCAGAAGATTTAGAGGGAAGCAAAGAAAGAAAAAATAAAGGGAAGAAGGCATCTCCTCTCTGCGCTTTGTGGCAGACCTGCCTCCCCAGACGAAGCAGAGCTGAGATCTGTCCCCGCTGCTACTGCTGGGACTGGAAGAGGCTCTGGTGTTGATCGCTGGTTTTGAAGATAACCAGCCAGGTACTCTGGACTGTGACTGTGTCTAATCCTTTTAAAACAGGGTAAATATCACCTGCCAAATGAGTGTTAAATACTGCGCTCCCATGAGATTATCCCCACTGACTCCTTTCCTTTTTTTGTTGGATCAGAGGAATGGCATCAGAAAGGAAAAAGAAAACTCTCTTATCACTTCAGGATGAATGTAGAAGGGAAGGGTTATATCCACACTTCCAAAAGCTGTAGTTTCATTATACCAAGATAGAAACCTCTGTGAAATTGCACAGACATTTGTGCCTGCAACTCTGCTAGCTCAGATCCTGGTTTTCCTGCTTTTTGCCAGGACAGGAGAGGAGCTATTCTTGCTATCTACAGTTCATCCTAGGGGTAAGAGTTTCACCACTGCGCTGCTTTGTGTAACTACTGGCAGCACAGAAAGTTGCAGCCATTTTTCTGTAAATCTTCAGAAAATTAAAAGCTATTCCTACAACCCACAACCAGATTTCCACACCATCCTTGCATCTCCTTCACACTCAGCCCAATCTCTCAAAAGAAAAAAATCACATGTGCTCTAGAACAAGCAACATCAATCGAGGTTATCAGGGGATGCTCTAACAGGATGTCCCCTCTCCACAGCCAGGTAACTACTAAAAAGGAAGAAATTAGCTCCTTTTTTTTTTTTCCTTCCATCATAATTCTGTCTGGCATGATGCATCTTTGAAATATGGTGTCAACGACAAACACAGGAACTCTACTTAAGAATTCTCAGGGACAGAAAACTAGAGAGAAAGTGATAGCCCCCTTCTCTGGTTACTTTTTCCCTCTGAAGGAGAGAACCAAGTCTAAAAGGTTGGACACAGACGTCCATCCTTTGCTGTAGTCCAAACTGTAAATCCCTGGTCATGTTGCAGAAATCACCAGATTTAAGATTTTAGGATACTGCTTAGAAATCCCCTTACTTTTCCCATCTTGATTTAAATATCAAGAATTCTAATTAGTGAATATTAATAGAACAAATTAGTGATTATATTGGGAAAATAAGTCTCAAATAGAATAAATGATCAAATATAAAATAAAATCTGTATTGTTAATGCTGCTAGCATACTCCTGTAAAATTCCAGACCTAAGGTATTCATTAACCAATAATCTGTTAGTGGTCAGAAACAAGGACAGTATGTTGTAGTCCAAGATGTCTGCAAGACAGGATTTATGATGGTACCCATTGTGTATAATCTCTGAATCATGACCAAAGCAGGTACGAGCCAAGAGCCTGTGAGCCAAGGACATGTTTCTTGACCAAATATGGTCAATTTGAGGAGTGGTCAAATCCTCCAACTCACAGACCACCTACACAAATTATACCACCTACCCAAAAGAGAACAATAGAAGACTACGACAGAGGTTGCACGCTAATTTACATCAGAAGTGAGAAGAGAAGAACCAATCATCAAAAGGATGATAATAAATATGCACTGTATAGACTGAATATATATGAATTTAATATATAAATATTTGTTGATTGCAATGTGCAGGAGGACATCTTTGGGAAGGATCCCATGTACCCAGTGCGCATCGTTAATAAAGGACGTCTCTGCTTATATAACTTTGTGTAGATAAGCTTTTCTTACCACTGCAGATTTGCAACAGTCACAGATTCCCATTGTCCTAACATTATCAGATCAGCCAACAGAGCAGACACGAGGAAATACAACATTCCCTGAGATGATGTTGCATACAAAGAAGTTTTACATGGAGCTGAAAATATTGCACTGTTGTTTTTGACTAATGTTCTCTTTTAAACAAAGAAAAATGAGTGAAGACCTACTCTGCCAAAGGAAGGGGAAAAAAAAAAAATCAGTGAAAAGTATTGTTTTCTATAAAACAAAAAAAAGACATTTTTTTACCAATTGTATTTGCTGTTTGCTCTATACGAGTTTCAGAAGAGAGGAGTTTAAACTGATCAGCAGATTTCCTGTGATGAGACTGTATTCTTTAATTCTGATTTTTTAATGTTCCCACTTTTCTTTACAAAGTAGTACTTCAGGAAAAAATATCTTCATCTTCAAGAAAGACCTTGAAACCATAGGCAATTTGATCAAGCCCAAAAGGACAAAGCCTAGGGCTTGACTCTTGAGCTCTGGTGAAACTAGCTGAAGTGTTTAAAGCTGTTCCCATATGCTGCTGACCTCCCTGCTCTTTTGCTGACCTCCTGCACGCCTGAAGAAAAGCGACAGAAGCAAATGTGTGCAAACATCTCAGCCATTCCCACCAAGCTCTTTTACCAGTGTGGTCTCACCTCTCTGGCCTAATTAGTCTGACAGTCAGTGACATGTTTGCAACTATACAGGAACTGCTGTAGTCATAGCTGAGATGCTGCATATGCCCCTTTCTACTAACTGGGCTACAGACGTGGCAACTTGTTGCCCAAAGGCAGGGAGAACACAAGGGTTGGTAGTATATTAATTTGTTTCAGCCAGATTTAGCAGAGCACTCGAGTCCTTGGTCCTAGTCTTAGTCACATGTGTATGACAGATTATAATAGCAAGAGGGAGAGGAAGGACAGGGTTTTCGTTTGGGGGATGAGGGGGTCTATTTTGCAGAACACGTTTGCTGTTTGCCTTTTCACAGATTTGCTGAGCTTGGCAATCATTTAACTTTCAGAATTGCACTCATCTCTGTTGTTTGCCATGAACAGCTAGAATGCTAGCATATGACTGGAGCCTTTGAGCTCTTTCGCATTAAATAATACTCTTGCAGTGGTATATCACCACTGATAAGAGGAAAAAGTGCATGTGAATGCAGAGTAGCTCCCTTCAGTATAAGCACCACTACATAAAGGCAAATTTTGCATGTAGACAATTCCTCATTCTCCATTAAGAACAGCAAATTACATCCTGACCCAGTACATAGTTCCCTACCCTCCCTGCTGGCGCCATTTCGCTCATGCCTTCAGTGAGGCAGAAAGAAAATGAGTGCATCTCTGCAGTCAGTAGTTAGTGCTCAGCTGGGAGACTGCAGCTAAAGAGAAAACTGTGATGTTCTGTAAAGCATAAAGCCAATGTAACTCTATGACATCAGGCAGGAAAAACTCTTAGGTACTGCCCTGGGTAGTTTTACTAGCTCTTCTAGAAAAAAAATTATGTAACCTGTACAGCTGACTGTCTCAAGTATCACTTTAGTGACATGCTGATTGCTTGGCTAAGGTCTAAAGCTCCAAGCTTTTCTCAGTAGCACGGAAGCCTGTCTGGATGCAGCATTGAAGCATACACCTTGATGATAGGAGACTGCTGGCCAGATGCAGTATATAGAACTCCTTTTTTTACAGTTTATCAGCACAGAAAATGTTTCCTCTATTTCATATCGTGTGTCTTTCGTTTCCTTGAGGTTTAATACCTGTGTTGGTATTAGATCAATCTTTTTCTTTACAATAGACTTTTCGACAGTACCTATATCTTCCTTAAGTTAAGGCTCAGAAAAATGACAGATCTGGAGATACTGTGCGGGTGAAGGCTGAAACCAAAATCTGTACCTGTATCCAGAACTAATTGGATCTGGCGGAATAATGGAACTTTTTTTTTCCTTTGGTGGATGAACCTGAATAAAAAAAGGTTAGATCAAATCCAAGCCACAGGATTTATTTTAGTTTGTTGGGCGTTTTAATTAAAAAAAAGACAGAAACTTCTCACTATACTACGATTTTTGTGCTATCAATTTTCCGACTTTTTTTTTTAGTTACACTAGCTTTTAAGCAAAATTAAAATGCCTTATTGTAATTGAGAGACAACAAGATCTGTGTAAAAATGTAGAAATAAGAAGTTCCAGTATATCTGGAATACAAGGATATGCTTTGAAAATTGCAAACTAAATTTTAAAGATACTTTTGCTTTTCCCTGCTCAGTTTGGCCTAAACTCCTGAAGAGTTGTCACATGGAAGTTTTTCTTGGGCGAGCTGTAGCAGTGGGTTACTTTCTCACACTTTGCAGAGCTTTGAGCATGGCTTAAAGTAGTTCAGGGCCCACCATATTCTAACCCTGTCACAACGCTGACAAATCCTACTCTGTCCAAAATCAGTGGTTTTGATCCACTTCAAAATGAACTGCTCACTCCATTCTTTTTCTGCCCCACTACCCATAATCCCCATCCTGTGATGTGGATTCCCATCCCCATCATGAAATCCCCATCCCCATCATGAAAATATAACCTCATCTTTTCCAAACTTTTTATTATCTTGCTGATTTATCTTTTTTTATATTCCTTTTGCTTCTGACAGGCCACCTCCAGGAATTTTCTGGGTCCCTGCTGATGACCAGGATTTGTATGTCACCCATCTTCTGGCCCTTTTTTTGATCTGTTCTACTGTAGCTCACATTTCCATGATCTGATTCAGGCTATGGCCTCACTCCCACTCTCACACCTCACGTTTCCAGTCTTGATGCTATTTCATGTATGTTCTGCTGCACCCTTACTCTTCATCATCTCAAATTAAAAACAATACTTAAAAAGTTATGGAGAAAACAATAGCATGCACTATTCTGTAGACAAACAAGGCACTGTCTCAGCATGGCATAAATGAAGGCACAGGATTTGTAAAACCTGTTCCCAGATTCCCGTCAACCAGTTTTTCTGGCTGGGCAGTGTTAGCCAAATATACGTTAAGGAGGAGCTGACAAAAAATTTCCCCAGAATTAAAATCCTCAGGGAAGCTTTGTTTCTCCAATGGGGTTCTGTCATCTTTACAGGCTGATAAAAGGGTTTCCCTAAGTAGTCCCACATCACTAGATTCATGCGGAAGGCATTCATCTCGGTAAGCCTTTTGTATAGGCTGATTAGGGAACTATCAATTGCTTTTGTTTTTTTCACAGAGAACTATTCCTGTCCTTCATCACAGTAACTATTTTATATGTAATCTGTCTTATTAATCAAGTCCCGGGCAAGTCAGAGACTGAAGTCAGCCTAACAATCTGACTTCACTAAAACAAGTGTACATCATCACCCTTTATAGAAGATAAGTCCTCCATGCCTTGTCTCGCCATTTCAAAATTTTAGCTTTCAGCCACACAGACATTTATCAAGCACATAAGTATTCTGTGCTCCCTGCTCTGCTTCATTCAGGGCTCCAAGTGAGCAGCAGCTTATTCCTTTTCTTTTTTTTTTTTTTTATTTCTTCCTTCTCCTTGAGAAGGGTTAAGGGGCCTGAAATCCCAAAAAAGGGAAAAGGGGAAGAAAAAATGACTTAATTTTGTTTCAAAGCATTTAGCAATCATAAAACTGTCTGGTTTTATCAAAACTAACATGGCCTGAGAACACTGGGGTTAAGGCCAAGGAGTCCCTTTGGAGGTCTGTATATCAAAAGGTACAAATATTAGCCTAACACCAAAAGATGAGAGAGAAAAGGGAAAGAATGTCAGGACTTTGGAAACCCAAATTGTGACACTCTGTCAGGAGACCGCAGGTGTTCAGACCTCTTCCTTCAGGTTGCTATAAAAAAAAAAGCCCCAAACTCAAAAAGCTAGCTCCTAATTCAGAGACCTAATTCACTTTATACAAGAAGACGTAAAGAAAAGAAAGTAAAAAAGCAGGGAACAGGTTGGGTTTTTTTTTTTGGTACTGCTGATCGGTTGAAAAGAACACGAATCTCCCCAAAAGAAAGGACCAGAAAGACAGAAAACTCTCCATGGTAAAAACACAGTCTAAAGCTCATTAGCTTATTTCTGTTCATATTTGGGTGAAGTTCATTGAAAGGGATTCTGAGGCTGTTGAGCCCGAAATTAAACATACACCTGGTTACAGTTCATGAGTACCTATATGCACATCACAGCACCATTTTCTCCCACACAGCCTGCCTTCTGCGGTAAATGACAAGGCAGACTGCCTTCCTCCTGGTTCCAGAGAAAGACAGTGACTGAGGTAGCAATGTACCCAGCCAGGTTACCACTGGTAAAAAAGCCTAAATGATCTCCTGGAAGTTTCCAAACAAGAAGATAATAGCCCAAAGATGTAACTGGAATATTTTTTGTTGTAGATATTAGGAAGTTTTACCCTTATAGGAAAAACTCAGATCAAATAAATCTTGACTATGTCTTGCATGAATCACTCAAACATGCTGAGGTGGCCCTTCATGCTGCAAGTGCTATTTTTCAGGACAATTTTATTCACTTCATAGCACTTGGTGTGAAACTTCATGCCACAGAGATTTTTTCTAAACAGCATTATTGTCATTTTAGGTCTGACAACTTCGAAGCTTTCCTTTAAAAACAGGAGGAGAAATGCATTTCATATAATGCTAAAGTAAATATAGTACTTCTATTTGAAGCTAAGTGCAAATCAGTGACTAGATGGGTTATTAAAAAAATGTACTGTTGGTTTCCCGCAAACTTCTAGGTGGAACAAGCCTTATATCAGTTTACTTTAAATTTACTTCTCAGCCTTTCTCTCTGTGTTGATTAAACCACAGATATCCTCCAATACATGTCTGCTCAGAACACCAGTAGTAGGTAGTAGATCAGGCTACAGATGTTCATACAGGCCATTGCAATTCTCCCTAAGAATTCATAGTTCTTTCTCCCAGTTTCAATATGTTTCAGATCCATCCAGGTCTGGACCCTCACTGGAATTTAGCTCAATTGCTGTAGTTGCTGCTTTGTGCTATTGACCTAAACTGATTTACCCAATATTGTCTTTATCCCTGGGCAAATTTGAGTGATTTGAAATCTGTCATGGAACCTGAAAAACCTGTATGGTTTTGGTCTAGCCTTAGTAAATAAGAAATAAAAATTACAGGTGCATGGTCATCAGCAATTTGCATTGCAGAAATACTTTTATTAATGTAATTTTACTTATAAACTGTACCTGAAATCAGGTTTATAATGGCTGTAGTTAGACAAATCTCCTATAGGCATTGCTGGTATGGTGACTCTGAGATTAACAGACCTTAAATAACATTTAAAAGTTTCTTAAGATCTTATAGGGAGGCAATTCTGACAGCCTTAGGCTGACCACTCCCAGCCGTGCTGTTGGTTTCAGTGGGACTATACAATGAGGTAGGTATTCACTGGCATGAGCAATGTTGATATTGTTGATATAATCTGGCCCCAGGTTATCTGGGCAATTACAGTGGAGAGCTCTTGAACACAGTACTTTCATTTTTTCATAATCCCTCTTCGGGCGTTGTTAACCTTTATATTTTTAGAGGAATTAGTGTTCAGAGTTCCATTTTAAACAGCACATTTATAAGTACACTAATATTGCAAAATTCTGTTGCCAAAAAAAGAGAAGTGGCCTTACTCTTTGGCTGCATGGAATTACACTTGCATTAGTCATTTTGTTAAAATTCTGCAAACCTGAAATATATCTTTACTGGAGACAAACTCATGCATGCATGCATGCAAGTAAATCAGTGAGGATACACGATGTGGATAATTTTTCATCCATTGTCAAGGGAAGGATAACCTGCTGATAGCATCAGGTAGCTGTGGCCCTGTTCCCACACTCATTAATACTGGTCTCAGAACTACTGTATCACCTGGCAGGACAAACATGGTGCCAACCAGGCAGAAGCCCACAGCTATGAACCAGACTTAGATATGGAAGGACAAGCAGTTGGTGGCATCATATATAGTCCAGAATGGCAAAGCTAGCCCTGAAAGGAGCATGTGTGTATTTTCATAATCAGGTTCCGCTGAGCAAAGGGAGATCGCTCCCATTCAGGACTGAGACATCTTTTTAAACTCCATTACCCCAGGAGTTGCAGCTTGGTGGAAAAAATTAAATAAATAAATAAATAAAAAATTTTAAAAAAATTACTTGATCAAAGCAGATTTTCGATTTTTTTTTTGCTTTTTCTGAAGAGCGTGGGAAAATGGGGGTGAAGAGTATCAGGAAACTGAAGGGATAAAGTCATGATGCAAGCATACATGACAAAAGATTTACTCTGAAATCCAGCCTTCCTCCAAACTTTCTAAAATCACAAAAGATAACAGCAAATTTTGTGCATTTCCTACTAAGTATAATGTATATGAGACAGATACATGAAGCAGAATGGGGTTTTTAAGTCTATCGTCAAATATACAGGCTTTTGTGATCATCTGTCCTTGAACAACAATACAATCTGATGGACATTAGAACATCAACAAAGTAATTACATCCATTCACACCAAAAGGTGGCTGGATAGCGTAGTGAACCAAAGTAATACAGAAGGAAGAGAAACAGAGATCCGTTCATCTGTCTGTTGGATAAATGCATTGCATAAAGCTATCTTTATATAATTTGAATGTGTTCTCGCGGGCGCATTAGCACTTCCCAGTTTTTCATGCCTGTATTTATAGATAGATACTAATGACTAAGCGCAGGGCATACATTTCAGTTTAATGTTCTCAAATGAGGCCTTCTAAGATAATCCATTTTTTCTTATCTTCCATATGATTAGAAGATTCCTTGCATTTTTATGTGGGGTAATAGCAATATGTAATTACTGCATTTCAGTGAAGGCAAAGAGCAGCTTTTAAACAGAGTACAGAGTACATGTCTGGCAAGACTGAAAGGAACAACATTACCTCAAGTCAAACCGTTTGATTTTTCTTTTTCTTTTTCCTTTCTCCTAGCTCACGTTGCCACATGACGCTTCTCCAACACTGGGTTGTCCTTAACCAGTATGTAAATAGAAACAGCCTTAAAATATTATCAAGAATATTTGCCAGCTCAGGCACAAAATCTTTCATCCATCTCCACTATCACAATGAAGATAATTAAGCAAACTAATGATACTAAATTCCTCTACCTAAGCATGATACTTCAGCCAAGTAGGCTGGTAATATTTTACCAAGATGTAATAAAAATCACAGTATCTATCCATATGCATCTGTTATAGAAGCTCATACATTATAAAGCCTTAGCACTCACCACAAAAAAATATCCAAACATATCCAAGCACTCTAAAAGCCTACAATGTAAAGAGGAACATTTTCTATTCATAAAATGAAAGAAAGAGAAGAGAAGAAATGATGAGTACCCTAGTTAATTTAATGTATTAACTTTGTGAGTTTCCATGTATTGATTTTGGCAGAAATAGGATCAAATGTTGCCGTCACTTACAACGGTAAGAAAGTGTTTAGTTAATGCCCGATTAGGTTTTAGCGTTCAAAACAAAATTACCTGGTTATGCTGATGGCTATATCCTATCATAGCACAGATCTAATAGAAAAAGGAGAGAGTAATATAGCAATAAAACAAATTTTATCATGCCGTTGGTTTGTCACCGAACCAGTGGGTTTTTTACAAAAATATCAATGCAGAGAGCTATGCATTTATCCTGCAACATTCAGTAACTGTGGGCTTGCATACATAAAAATGGTTGAAGAAGCCTGGTCTTAGGCCAATAAATGTGTCACTATTGTCCGTTTTGATATTTTTTTCCAATTTTCATCAACGAAATGAAACTCCACTTATGTGAAATACCATCAAAATGAAATTTTAGTGATGTTCAGAAATTATGCCCTTTCAGTTTCTTGGGTTTACTTTGCCTTGGATGAGACTGGTAGCTTTCTGTGAAGTACTGCTTCAAACTGCTTAAAGGCACAGAAACACAGTGGGTTCTGTTACCCTCAGTTCAGATTTTCCAGGGGGTTTCAAAAACGACAAAATTGAGACACTTGTTTAAACAGAATTCAACTTTTGGGAGAAAATGCAAATGAAAGAAATGCATGTCATTATGTCCAGTCATTACAGATGAGTTCTGCCTCTGCCCTGGTACTATGGGCTACCAGTTCCCACTGAGGTCTTCATTTTCCAACCATGGTTCCCAATTCCCAGCGACATGCCATATCCTGTCTTCATGAACAACAGCATGAAAAATGGTAATTCAAAAAAACCCCCTGATTTAAAGATTCGCATTCCTCAGTTCTTCGAATCTGTGGCACCAGATTTAACCTCAGTCCATAAGAGAGATGGGGAGCGTTTTGGAAGCATGTGTGCCAAGTATATCCCAAAGGCAGATGTCTGAGTCTCAGAGTGGTGCTCAGTCCCAGCTTTAGCTCCAGGATACGATTGTGCTAACAGCTTTGTTTTGATGAAGGGAGATTTTTCCCAAGGAGAAAAGCACCGCACTTCACCTTCCTTAATAATATACATTCTAAAATTATAAATCTGGCAGATAATAAAATATCTGATTTTTGCCTAATTATTTTTAAAAATCTGATACCCAGCAAAGAGTTCATGATTTGCAATTTCTCTCTTTTCTGTAGTCATCCATACCGTGTCTGAAGAAATCTGAACTGGAAGGGGAAAGCATGGATTGACCCCTCACTATGCAACTGCCAAAGTTGCCAAGTTACAGTGCATAAGGAAAACTAAGCCAAATCCAAAAGAGATAGTCACTTCTGAGGTAAGTGCAAATAGAAGAGGACAAATACATGAGTGAGCGATGGGACTAATTTGTACGGGTTGGCCTAATTTATAATCAGGCCCAGACATATCTGGACTATTCCACTGCCATTTCATCTGTGTTCCTTTGTTATCCCACTTGGGGGTATAGATACACACAAGCAAACAGCAAGTGTTTCTTTTGCATGCAGAAACAGTCACTCCTGGAAAAGCATAGCTCTAGTGAGCTAAGACCCATTTTCCAAATACAGTTTGGTTGTTCAGTATCAGACTCTTCATAGTATAGTTTCTCAAAGAGATAGAAAACTGAAAAAAAAAAACCCAAAACCAACAACAAACCCAAGCTCTTGGACATGTTCCTAGTGATTATCAGCCTCAGGTGTCATGAATCAGCTTTTCTTTAGCAGTCACCCAGAAGACAATGCAAGGAACTGTATTTCTATCAATTTCTTTTTCTCACCACTATTCAACATTTTACACTCCCAGTATCAAGAATTATTTCTGTTTAGTGTTAGGATACATAATAATGGAGTAGGACCTGCAAAATAAAATGCACTTCTCTTCTTAACTGCCAGTTAGTAACAATCAACAGGTTGAGTGGAAACTAATCGGGCTAGGCAAGCCCAGACATGTGTGCTTTACTGGAAAATGGGAGTTGCACTGCCCATTTATCTGCAGGCACACTCAGCCTCTTACCTCTATACGCAGTCCATACAAGTGCGTGCTCCTGCCTGCCTTCCCCTGCTGCTTCCTCACGCTCCAGACTCAGAAGTGACTACTCATGTCATGGACCATTTCATGACCACTATATTTTGCTTTGTAGTTGCTTTTACTAGCGTGACAATTTAAGTGGTTGCAGAAAATCTGCTTGCCATTTCTTCATGTTTGGTGCTACACTGACACCTTGTGGCCCTTAACCCTGGTGAGACGGCAGAGGAGGCCAACGTATTTCCGAATGTTTAAGCAAGGATGCAATAAAATTAAGTTTGGGAAAGAAGCACCGATTTTTCTCTCACTTCCTATCTGTTTGAATTCATGTTCCAATGCTTCATGTGCCCCATTCTGGTAACAAACTTTCATGTTAAATATCTACAGTTAAACAAAAATCAAGTCAAAAGTAGTAACAAATAGATTGTGAAGATAAACAAAAATAGCAACAGCTGACCACCTTGTGCAGATAAAACCTACTTCTCAGTCTGAGGAGAAAGCAGAGACTACAGACACCCATTGCTCTCATATTTCATTAGCAGGCTCTGCCCTTGATTTCATAAAGTTGAGTTTTTAAATTGCTGTAACAGTAGCTACACATTACTTCAGCTGTTACCTGAGAAAATTCCCAAGAAGAACAAAAAAAATATGGATAACATGGTACTATTTAACTGCCTAATTAATTATTACTAATAAGAATAGAAACAAGAAAACCTATTTGGAAATCATGCCACTAATTGTAGCCATAGGTTAAAGCTATATGAGATGAAACGACATGCCCGTTAAGACGCAGGTCTGTCACACTGGCATAATACATGCAAATGCCTTCATCTTAATGAAAAGTAAAGAAGAAAAAGAAGACAACATAGTGACAGGTATAACTCCTTAATCCTAAATAAGTTTTAATAGAGCTAAAAAGTATGAAAAGGCCTGGAGATGAAAAGCAGTATGGATGCTATAGGAAATAAAAGGGATTTTAGTACTAGAAAACATGAGAGACCACACTTCAATCCAGATTCACCCCTCTAAGAACTTAGCCACCTCAGCTAAAACAGGATCTCTGAGGCTTGCTGTGTAGGTCAATGCAGAAACAGATTCCTCTGCAGGATGACTGAAATTTTTCCTTGGATACACTAAACTTTGGAGGCATAGAGCTTTCCCTTCAGTGATTACTGCATTGACTAATGTCTTCGTTTAGCCCGCACCTGTGGTTGAACTAGAGCAGTTATTCTATCACATGATGACCCCTCCCCAGTTGAGAAGGGGAATTGGGAAAAGGAGAGGAGATCCAAATGTTGAAGCAAGGACATGTTTAATGAACCATTAAAACAAATAAATTATACAAATTTAATCTCAGCCTAGATGTCTGGTCTTCACAGCCCTCAGGGATGGAAGAAAAGAACAGGAGGAACCCAGGGACGAATGCAGCAGGAGCTCTCTCTCTCTCCTCAGCAAACCTTCCCTCTTTATAATGACCATGACACTGTGGGATGGGCTACCCCTGTAGCTAACTCAGGTCAGCTGCCCTGGCTGACTTGAAACTGCTAACAGCCTGCCCAGAATGGCTGGGCTGTGATTCTGTCCCAGCCAAAGCAGGACATCTAACTAGTTAGACTAAAAGCTACAAACTGAAATGTTTCAGAGAAATATCTAGAATTAAGGTACCATGCCTTAATTACAAGCAAAGCATCACAGCTAAAATAAATGGGATACTGAATTGAGGGGAAGGGAGAGAAGAGAGATTTACATGCATAGTCAAATACCTAAATCCAATTCAATCAATTTCACTTCACATTCCTATTACTATGCCAGTTAAAGGTCCTTTTTATTATTACATTTTACATTATCAGCATGTACCACTAGACACTTAGATTATCACAGAAGCAATGTGGGAGACACTAAGAACCATAGGTGCTAAAAGACTTCTCTATACAGAAAGTAAAGGAAGATCTCACTGGAAAACCCAGACTAAGGGATCCAACTTCTTGTCTTACAAAAATACTCATAGAAACCAAAATATTTTGAACATTCAGCAATGGGTCTGATGCTATCACCAGCAAAAGGGACATTGCAAGCAGATGTTTTCACCTCCCACAGACGTCACTGGCTGTAGGAGGACACGCATCCCTGCATAGGTACAGAAGAGACCCTTGAGAGTGGGAAAGGAGGAGGAGAAGCTAAAGAGAGAGAGGGCTGGCTTGACTGGTGGCCTCAAATTCAGACTGAGTCCAGGATAATGACAGAAGATTAATTTGTCTAGCCTGGGCCCCTTGCTATTGTAGACAACCTATCAAATAAACTCTCCCATCGACCTGTAACATTCCTCCTCAAAAGTTGTTATGTTTTGTCTCTATCATGTCAGACTTCCATTCTTCAGGGATAAGAACTTGCTTCTCTGATACAGCCTATGTATATTCATAGCCACTATACCTGCTTTTGGCTTTTGTGCCAACACCTTCCTTTGACCCACACAGCTCTTGTCCTTCCTGATGTATTTATAGACACTTTCCATATTGTCTCTCACCCTTCATTAGGCTCAAGTGAACAGACAAAGTCCTTTAATCTTTTCTCCTCAGGGTTGTCAATGCAGTGGCAGTGATTGCATCTGTGGTAGTTCAAACTCCTCTTTTTTTTGCACGTGAGTGATCAGACTTGCAGACAGGATCCCAGACGATCTCACGTGACTCTGCTTTATACCGTGACAGTAACACCTCGCTATCTCCACTGGCAACGCTTGTCCTAACACAGGCTAAGGTGTCACTTGGCCTTTTTAAGGGCTGTACTGTACAGGCAGCCCAGAGAGCCTCCTTTTCTTTAAACTGACTGTTGCTTGTTTTGACTCTCTGTTTCATCCTGATCCTATTATTCCAGACCTCAAGATAACTCAGCATGTAGAAATGCCTTCTAAATCAGTTTTTTCAGCATGTTCTCTAGTTGTCCTGGCCAGACCTTTTGTTTTACCAGTACAGCAGCCTGTCACAGCAGACTCCCTCTTTGTCACAGTAAGTGATGCAAACATCTCTCGCCACAGTAGTCAGGAAGGAAATCCTGTTGCTGGAGATGTTGCACACGCTAGGGCACAACTACTTCCTTACAAGCAGTGCTATCACCATCAAAACCAACTTAGGCAAAGAGAGCACATTGTCCTGAGTGTCTGGGATATTGCAATGACAAAATTAGTGAGAACATGCTGGATGAAAGTGTTTGGATTTGGGTCAAATATCCCAGAAAGTATAAAACAGAAAAAGATGATGTACTAATACTACCTACTGGATTGAAAAGTCTTTAAGAGAACAGAAATACAGGTAGTGATAAATTGCCACACATCATATTAGAAGGAGGAGTGTCAAAGTTATGCAGAAAGTTAATCGTAGTTGGGTATTAGTTTTGCAGCAGAAATGGCAGAAGCTTCGTTTGAAATTTTTTTAAAACAAGTCACCTAAAGATTAATTATAATTAAAAGGTGACTTGTGGGAGAAATCTTTCATTGGCAGGCATATGAAGTCAGTGTTTGATCCAGCATAGCTTTTCCACCTTTGATGTCTATGATAAGCAGCCAGAAATAACGGAAAGAAAATAAATGTCAGTAGATTAGAGCATTTTCACAGGTGGCATTGGAACCAGTTCAACATTGGCAGCCCTGGGAAGATGACTTTGTCTTGCTGCTTTTACCTCACTTGTTCCATGAGGTCAGCAGTCTTTTGCGGAGCTAAAATACAAATGAATTTACTAAGCAACTGGGCATGTGATGAAGCTGGCAACCAGAATAAGATTTCAGATACACTGACAAATTTGCTGTCACTCTCTGCACCTTTTATACCACTCAGCAAAATTTGGCAAACTGTTCTGCTGGATGTAACCTTAACAGAGAGAAGGTTCAAGCAGGCTCACAACAGTCTGAAGCTGCCCTCTCCGATGACACTCAAGCATAGGGGATACACTAGGAGGGTATAAGCCCACTACTTAGCCTAGGCTGGAAGCCCTTGAAAAGCTGCAATCAGCAGACACGAGTTAGAACAAACCCTGTTCTCGTTAGATGGGAGATGTAAAGAAAACAAAGAATCTGAGAAGCAGATCTCACTCTGTCAGAGCCATCCACTTCTCTTTTGCGCTCCAGAAAAAAGCAGGTCAGCAAATCTGGTACAGTGCATAAAAACAGCCTCAGTACTAGACAAATTAAAGAGGTTGTAACAGGTGACAAAAGGACTAATGGTGAATGTTACAGAAAGAAAATAATTGGGCTTGCACTTCAAATCTTCTATTATCTGTATACGGATTTAACAGTAATTCTGTTCTTTTAAAAACTGCCAGACTGACATAGGTAGAGATGCTGTTATCTGACACCCACCAAGTCAACACAGCACAATCAGAAGCAAAGCCTGCTCCATTTACTCCACCCTGCCCTCCCGTCACAGCCTGACCCAGTGGAGGCAAATGATGCAAAAATCAGACAGCTGTGCTTCCCACTCAGACAGCCCTTGGCCTCCCTGCCGAGATGCCTCGTAGGCAGCCTGTGGCAATGGGAGGCCTTTGGAAAATGTGAATACTTGTCCCTGAGCCCAGATAATGGCAAACAGAAAAAGTCAACTAAGCTGTCCTCATTGTACGAAAGGAAGATGTAAAAAGAGACACAAAAAAAAGGCTAAATAGTGAATCCCAGGCTCCCAAGAAAAAACACGGTGGAGCTGCAGCCATTAGAATTGCACAGGCAAAGACAAGCACTTCATTAGGAGGGACTGATTCCCAGCATGGGCCACAGTCAGAAGTAGATGAGTTGAAATCAGATTCTGGGGCTTGGATACTCTGCAGCTTTGTGACTGCCAAAAAAAGTCAGACTAGAAGAAGAGCCACAGCATGTGAATATTTCAAGTCGCAGGGACGCTAGTGCTACCAGAAGTGCTACTGCTTGTGAACTTACCCTCAGTGGCCTGTTATGAATAATGAACAAAACCGTCATGGAATGATCTCATTTGTTATATATGTTTAAATGAATCTCTCTATTATTTAGAGGGAATGAAAAATATTTTGGTAAGCACTGTGCCAGTTCAGAATCAATTTAACACAGGGAAAAACAAATTATTCCAAACTGCTATTGTGATTGGAGTAGGATGCTTTGGAGAAGCCATCTGCATGGCTTCCCCACTCAAAAAAAAAAAGCCTTAGTATTTCCCAAGGAAAAAAGATATAGCTGTGAATGCTTTTAGGCTGCTCAGCACAATATTCTGTAGCACAGGCCTTAGATCAGGCCATATGAACTCTTATGCTATGTCTTACAATACAACTAGAGCCTAAAATATAATCTCTTCAGTGGTCTACTTTAATTTTTTCTTTTTAAATTTTCCCTATACACTTTTCTCTTACAGATATTTTTTTTCATTTTGTGTTGCTTTTTTAATTTAATGGACACAAACTTCCATGAAAACTTTTGGTAATGCGTCTGTATTGTTCTTACTGCATATTGTTTTGCAATGTATAACTATATCCTAGCAAGACACAAGCCATCTTCTAGTCTAGTCTTATTTATAACTATCACAGCAACATAGTAATTTTAAATACCAGAAATCTAAATTCTGAGATAAAATGGAGGCTAGGACTGAAAGGGAATATCAATCTTCTCTTTCTACTTTGAAGTATCAGGGTATCAGAAAGCTGATTCTAGACTGGTAACTAGCAGCATTTCCAACTTTCAGAAATTTTAAGTGATATTTAGGCTGGTACAGTCACCTCCCAACAGCAGCAAGATATTTATAAGGTGACATAATGAAGATGAATGCTGTGTGCCAGCACTGTATCCCGGGTAACTTCCACCCAGTGCCACAACATGCACTGTGCTCTGGGAAACACACCACAAAGCAGCAGGCTGAATCGTATTCAAAATACCACAGCTATATTCATTCAGAGAAAAACTTGTACACATTTTATTTTACATGGAGAAAGCTCTGAGAGGTTTCTTCTGAAATGCTCTGCTCCAACCACAAGAGCTGTTTGGAACAACTCACTCATGTCCTACAGGCACTGCTGCACATTGGCATGCTCCCCTTTCCTACTAAACAGCACAAAGACACCTTTGAATACACCTGATCAAGATGATCGCACCTTTTCTTCTTCTTCCATTTGTTTCTAATACATGCTGGAATAAGACTAACTCCATGCTTTCTGGCTGCTGCTCTTTCATCCTCTTGAATTCAAAACGCTCACATGCTGGGCATACCCAGACAAGCCACTGTTCCTTACTGTCACAAAGCTATAAAGTCTAAAAATCCCATTTATCTTCATTTAATACAGATTAATTATTATTTTTCCTATTAATATTCCTACCATTTTTCCCAATGGTCCTAATTGCTCACCAGCTCCCATAAAGATTTAAGACTGGCTAAGCTGGAAAAAAAAAAGTACTTCACCCCTTATCGCTACAGCTGAATCATCCTCTGGGCAGGCTGCAGGCTTGTGGGCTGGGTAGCATAAATGAGACAGGCCCTACCACCATGTATGCTGTCTCTGCCATGTATATGCAACTAATACCCCTGTAGCTATCAGTCCAGCAGCTTCTGGCACTCCTAAAGAAGCTAGGGCTAGCTAAAATAAGACTATACTTTTATAAATTTTCACTCCATCCATCACTCAGCTGATTCAACTTTCTGCAGATGTATTTAATTCTCATGTTTGCATCTCACCTTTAGTGCATTGAGAATACTACATTGGCTTCTCTTCTTTTTTTTTTTTTTTTTAATTTTTTCTAATTTCATCTCACTCAGACACAGTGACAAGGAGGGAGTCGGTTCACGAGGTTCAGACGACTGTTGTATGGATAGATAAATCTCTGCTAATGACCAGAAACTTCCAGGGAGTTAGTAGAAGGGAAGAGATCTTTTAGAACAGAATTAATCCAACTTTTACACAAATACTTCAGGAGAGAGAGCTCATGCCCTGGAAGTGCTTATTGCTTTCCGATGACTCTTAAGTCAGACATCGACTTCTGTGTTTGGCCACCTAAATCCTGCCCCTATGGTGCTAATCAAAAGCATGGACTGTGGCAAAGGAAGAGGACTCGGGGAATGCCAGAGGGGATCTTAAGACTAAAAGGCAACTCCTAGTTTCAAAGTAACTAGGATGTAGTGGATGAGAAAATAATATTTATCTTCAACAGAAGCTTCAGTACTGCCTGAATCTCACGTAGTACTTCCAATCCAAAATAAGCATAGTGTTTCAAAGCTAAAATTAATTTTCCTGGCACTAACTATTCAGTGACTTACTCTAGAGTATTTCAGGATTAATCACCACCATTTTCACATGATGCCAATACACTGCAATGGAATTTGTATGAAGTGGGCAGCTTGCTTTTTCTAGAAGTAGTTTCTTTGGCTCAGAAAGTCTTAACCAGAGAACTAAATTGTGTCCAAAAAACGCAGGGGGGGAGGAAGAAACCTTATTTTTAAAGTTACATAAGGTCATTCAAGAACTTTATAGATATTACCTTAGACCTGTTCCTAGAAGACCTATAAAGAAAATCAACCTATAACTATCCATTTAATTTTTTCTTTTGATCTCATTAGTTTAAAGACGGTTGACACAAAAATAAATGGTTCAAGTAAGAATTGCAACTTACTTGACTATATCCCTACAAATTAAAAATGCAATAAACTTACACTCTTGACATACATCTCTTCTTCTTACAACTTTTGAGCCAATGAACTGATGCAGAGCATGTGACCGGTCCTTTGTTTTCCAGAATCTACACAGCCTGTAGCATATTACCTTATGCTGCTTTAGAGGAGGGGGGGAAAAAACAAACAAACAAACAAACAAAAAACCAAACCAAAACCAAACCCCCCAAAACCCCACAAACCAAAAAACAACAAACAAACAACTTTCTTTTGAGCGGCCGGCTTGAGAGCCAGGGAAAAATTTCAGTATGTGCACAGGTGTTTGAATGAATCAATGCACTTATTTCTGTTCTTCTCAGAGCTGGATTGCAGCCATCACAAACCAAGGCTAAAAATAGTGTCTGTATGCAGCTCAGGTAGATACAAAGCACCTTCTTCAGCTTTATTTAATATCTCCTAAGTGAGGAACAATTCATTCTTCTGTGATGTTGTAGAAAATTAGTGGAATGATACCAGCAGTGATTCGGTAAGAATCAAAAAGAATTGCAATGCATTAAGTTTAGTTAGTTTGAAAGAAAGTCTCTTAATCGACTTGGTCTCCAGCATTCCTTGCTCCTACAATTTTGAAGGCATGAAAAAAATTTTCCTGGTCACTGATCACAAAACCTTTAGTGCCATATTTCAGGATAACTTATATTTTTATTTCATATATTTTATGCAAAAATTCTGTGTGTTTGATTACACTTAAGGTCAGAAGCAAAGTCTAAAAACTGTCAGCATACTATCTAATAAAACCCCCTAACTTTGCTTTCTCCTTTGCGATCACCAAGAGCTCATCTCCACATCCAGTCAGCAAGATAATTGAATAACATGGGCGACAGAACACAGCCCTACTGAGCTCTTGGGCTGACCTTGAACTCTTTGGTCAGCTCACCATGTACAAAGCCTCTTTGTGTAAGTCTCTAAAGAACAAATTCTGAGTAAGCAGATCAATTTCCAGCCATCTTTCTCAAGTACTACATACAAAGATTCAACAATCTGAGTTAAATATTGCAGTAAAATTGGCCCAAAACAATAAGAGTCTGAAGTCAATATTGCTGTCGAGCTTGTTGAATCTAAAGTACATCATCACGTGATGCCTGGACCTGTGTTGTACTAAGAATATATGAACTATTTTACTATACTACAACAGAAGCACACCTAAGGCAATATATTTTTCTGTGACCCAGTTCTCAGATTTGCTTTATATTGCTATAACATTGTTATGGGTCTACAGAGTAAACATCATTATACTTTCATCCACTTCACTCTGCCAAAATGGTGACTAATAGATATATATCTATTATATACTCATTTATTAGCAAGATTACATACAAGGTAGTTCATCATCCAGAAAGAAATTTGTAGGCAGTTGCTTTCACATTACTGTACACAATTATGAGTCTTTAGCTGTGGGTCATGCAAGTTTAGAACTAAGGTAGGCTGAGGCACTTTGTAGTATCTGTCTTGCAACTGGAGCAGGAGTGCTTCTGAGAGACCCTCTGTAACAGTTAACTTCTAGAACTAAAGGGTGCATTTTCTTTGGAGAAAGCAAAGCAAGCAAAGTAGCCCCAGTGCTTTATTTCTTTTTTAATGAGAAATTGCATTATTTCCTACTGTCAGCCAGGTAAAGGCATGCAAGGCTGTCTACTGTCATTCGTTTCTGTTTGGGTTCGTTCCAGGACAGGGTGAAAGCAAGGACCGGCAATCATGAAAGCAGAAGCCTTACTGTTTTTCAAAGCATAACAGTCAGAGTTCAAAAGGCAAGAGGCACTTTTAAGATACCGAGGCATAATCTGTGTACTCTTCTCAAAAGTAAAATTTGTAATTAAGGTTGGCATTTCTGAGCAGTTTGCTAGTGCTGGCCATCTTGATAACAAACAAAGAGGACATGCTTTGTGACAGTTATACACAATACGTGGGGAAGAGCTGGTGCCTCTCTTGTAGGAAGCAGGCAGAATAGACATGTATATCTAAAATGGCCTAGAGGGAACACAACAGAAAGATGTTCAGAAAAAAAAGATCACGTAGCCAGAGCAAAGAGAAATATGAGATGAAGCAAGGGGTGTAAGACCACTGCTTTGCTTTCCCACAAGCTTTTCTGGTCGTTTTGCCTTCCTTCCATTTCCTTCTATGCATTGCAGAGGAGCAAATAATTTTGGTGGTTTTTTTTAATATTCTGAAAGTGTGAACTTGAAAAGCAACATAACAGAAGAGTGACAGGCTGTAATACTCGAAGCAAACCTCTCGATGAGAAATAGGAAATAATTTAGCTTTTCAAAACTGCATAATAAATAAGAAGTAGAATGCCTCTGATTTTTATGCAGGTCACTTTCTCAGAAGGATGGACCAAAATCATATCACTTTTTAAAAATTTAAATAAGTTTTAAGTTACATGGATATCATAATTTTGGCGGTCATGTAGATGTATTTCAGGTTTCACATTTTCATTACTCACACTGGGCTATGTGAAAAAGAATCTTGGGTAGTCCAGTCACGTAAATAATTTCATGTTTTATAAAGAAACTCAGCATTACCAGGAAAAGGTCTTAAAACAATCTAAAGGTATATATGCCCCACAGAACCAAGTTTATATACAGTTAATTCCTTTGAAGGAGGAAGAACAAGTTGAACCTGTTGAGATTCCAAACAGTTGTTACCAGGAGGTATGTTAACTTATTCTGCTTGGCTTCTCAACACATAAAGGCAAATCAGCATCTGCAATTCCAGTCCTCGTGGAGAGGTTTTTTTAGAACAGATTATAGCACTTCACCCTTTTTCAAGCATTTTTGTGCAAATAAGCAGAGGAGGACAACATTGCAGTTAACAGGAGTCAGGAGGTTCAAACACAGAAAGGCTGAAAAGTGGGAATAGCCCTACTGCATCAAATGATTTCTAGAGCATTCTAATAGAGGTTTGTAACATGCTGTGACAGAATCGCATCCACCGATCAGCTCTCACCTTCAAGTAGGAATAGAATAAAGGTAGGATAGGATGATGAAAAAATCCTTCTGTATTTGAAGAGAGAATTTTTCTCAGCACTTCTGGCCAAGGCCACATAATTAATTTATGTTAAAGTACGGATAGCAGGGTAAAATAGAGAGAAGACACTCCAGAGTATGGAACATTTGCTTGGAAAGAGATGATACGGTAAATATAAGCACCAGGTTCTTATGTCTCCAACAAGGTTTCTGAATTTTTACTCTGATGCAGAAACGGTGGACAAGAAGTCAAACCAAAGCAGTGATGAAAAGTGTGGATTATACAAAAGACACCTCATTAAAGATTATCATATCCTTCCTTAACAACTCTTCCTGGAAAAATCTTTTTTGCACCACCAGGTTTCTGGAGGCAAATCAGACCCTAAAGAGAGAGGGTTTCTTTCAGTAGAAGAAAAAGGAAGATATATCGTGTTGAAAGGTGTGACATACAGCACATCCAGGGAAGATAAACAGCAGAAAAAATCACAAGCATGGATGAAAAAAAAAAAAAATCAATCAGTGTTCATATCTTAATACAAATAATATTCCTATGTCAAGTCATGTACTTCCGAAAAAGAAGCAGTTTAAGTCCACCCAGCAGACATGTCAGATATGTGTTCACATGCTGCTCCACCTGGCAAGCAGAAACAAAGAACCAGTTCCCCCGTTAGCCAGGAGCACCTCTGGGCAGAGAAGGCAGAAATCACAGAGCTCCAGAGAGCAAACTTCTGACTCTGCATTGCTCGTCACCCATAAATCTGACAGAGACCCTGGTTTAAAGCCGATTCTGCTGAGAACAATCCCTCACAGGTCCACTGAGGTAAGAAGGGGTAAAGACAACTATAGTTGTAATGTAGTATAGTGTAGTACAGTATAGGATAGTATAAATGGTTAGAAGTTGTAATAAATAACAAAATCAGGAGATACAAATAAATGTAGCAAAGGGGAATCAATACAGCTTTTTTAAAGATAAGTGTCACACAGATGTGTTGTAGTTTGGTTTTGGAGAGTCAGTGAGCATGAAGAAATTCTAATGATTTTATACATCTGCAAATTCTAAAGTCTTCAATAGGGTTGCTTACCAAAGATTTTTAAAGCAACTAAGCTGCCACAAAATAAAACATTGGGAGTGGGAGCAGCTTGATATGGGCTGCAGTGTCCATTCAAGCCCAAAGATGAGTCTGAACTCCTGCACCATGGGAGCATCCTGACTGAAACCCACCTTGGAGGGGGCTGAGCCTCAGGCACATAGTGGCCTTTCTCTCCCATCCCCACACCTTTGATTCCCTGGGAAGGAAAGCAAGAGACACTGGGTGAAGGGAACGACAGCACCCTCCAGCCAAGGTCCTAGGGAGAACAGAAGTGCGCCCAATACTATGGGCCAAACCTCAGCATGAGACACAGTGCTCCACTGGCTGCTAATAAAGGACAAAGCCCCTGCAGAGACAACTGCAAGTTGTTATTTTGGGCTTCTGAGCAAGGCTGAGCATGATTGTACACTCAATTCTCATGCCATCAAAGGGTTTCTGCTTTATGTCCAACTTACTTTTCATATTTATTTTCATTTCCCTAGAACACCACATCCCTGAAGTACAAACCCATGTGTGAAGTAATGGTGTACAAGAGAGTCAAAACCCAGAAGATGCCTACAGTAGTACGTCACACATTTATTCTTTCACCTAAAGCAGGATTGCTCTCTGTTGTGAATTCCACTTTGATTTTAAAAATCTCATCCTATGTAACACCTCCTCTTGTCACTGGAAGGCTTATTTTACCATCTATTCTGTCTTTTAAAAAGTTTTTCTGGCAGATCATCTTCCTGCTTTCTATGATAAATCTTGTTGTGCTAATTTCTCTTCCCCAGTGCTGTTTATTCCCTCAAATATTTGCAGAACATTGTCGAGTCACCTTGCAATCACTGCTTGGAGCATCCCTATCTCATTTGCAGCCTTTCCACATGCAGCAAGTCAGTTCTTCCAGCCCTCTTTATCATTTGTCTTGTTCATCTTGTCAATTAGTTTCTCTGACCTCTCCTTTCACTTTGTTTTATAAATTTTCCATCACAGCCTTGTAATGTAAGTACAGATTAGCAGCCTCCCTCCCTCCATATTGTGCACTCAACATGGGACTAGTGAAGAGTTGATTCACTTGCTTACACACAAACCACAGGAACGTGGCCTGTGCAATGCAGCTGCTTCAAAGAGAATCTAAATGGTGCACTATGGCATTCAGCAGCCCTTTACATAGGACACCTATGGTCACATCATCTGTGGTCACCTGAGTGACCATCATGAGCATGGGGGCTTAGATATCCTCCCAAAACACTGCTCTCCAATGTGGTAGATTCAGGACAAGCACACTCCCAGCTGCTCCCCCGATATGTGGACACTGGCCCAGGCTAGGACACTAAACTCATTCTCTTCATTGCTTTGCTTTCTTTCCTATGTTCCTTTTGCTAGGTTGGGAGAGGGTATTGCACTTTTTTTTTTCCTCACTTTTTCTGAACAAAGGTACTATTTTTGGTTGAATGGAATAGAGTTTTCTGTCTGTGTGGGTATGGCATACCCACTGCTGCAGTGATTTTCCATTTCACTCATATGCTCAGTACATCCGCTCCTAGTCCTGCAAGAAAATAAAACACATGAGTATTGATAGATACAGATATATCTAGATTTTTGACAGACTGGGATGTCACTGGCATATAAAAGATTACATTCATCCGAATTTATCAGAGCAGCAGTTACACATGTGTAGTAAGGAACTCTATTATCCTGTCTTTAATTTACTCTCGAGGTGTTCATATCTTTCACAAAATCCATATCAGAGACCCCTTTCCCATTTATTTTAGCAAGAGAGGGGAGAGGTCTCTATCTGATCTGTTAATGGAGCTATCTGACTTAGCCCAGCCACTAATCCATCTGACAGCTTTCCTATGAAAAGGCAAAATTTCCGTCTTCCTCTCCAATTTATTTCATCATCTGCACTTTCCTTCTCCCATCCCTGGTCAGTAATAATAAGAACTGAAAAAATATATAGAAAAATATATAAATATGACACATGTGTACAAATATAGGTAAAGCAAGTGGCACAGGTATGACAAGAAAGGAATCCTGCCTTACAAGAATTTTTACCTCAAACATTTACTTGCCTTATGAGAATTTAGATCAGTTACCAACCTTTTGAAAATATCCCAAAGCAAAATTCCATTTTTCTCAAAAAAGAAACTCTTTCTTTTGTTGCGTGGGCATTTTGTTTCCTTGTTTTTTTGGTTTTGTTTTGGGTTTGTATCAGTCCCTATAACAGCGGCTCTCTGATCTTAATGAAAAATACTATATTGTAATTCCAAAGCAATAGAACATAGAGCAGATCTGGAAAAGAGACAAGTATGCAATATGGATATTGAGCTCTCCTGTCTGACCTGCTGCTCTGCAGTTATCCTTAGCTGACAGTGTTTGACAAGGCTTAGGGTTAGACAAGCAGAAATCTCTGTGGAAAAGAGGTTTTCTTATTTATTTTTCTCTTTTAGTGAGAAAACCTGCTATTTAAGGCAGCTGACAAAATCATTTAGATTCTACCCAGTAAGTATTTTTATTTAAAAATGCCAAAGTTGTTAAACTTTCAGCCAAAAAGGCATTTCTAAATAGAAATAATGTTTTGAAAATAATTCCAAATTCTCTGGTTTTTTCAAAACTTTTGAAGTGGCAGATAATGTCTTTTCGGTTCAAAATGGCATCTCATTACCAAAGTTAGTATAACTCTGCCAAAAAAAGTATCTCAATTTTTAAAAATATATTCACAATATTTAGTGGGCATTACTATGGATCAATCATAAGGTATACCAAGCCAAGTGTAGGTAACGCTCAGTTAAATGCTCAGGCACTCTCCATGACTCTGCAACTTGGTTCCTCATCTGCTATTTGATGTTTTTTACATGTGGCAGTTCATACAGTTTTCAAATAGGGAGAGGGGAGGGAGAGGAAAAAAAGGATTTTTCCTGTAATGACATCCTGAGCAAAATACAAGACAGAGTTCATACTTTTCCTACTTATATATCTACAGGTTATTTCCAAACCCACTTAAAAATAATTTCCATGCATGCAATCAAACATTTGCATTTTCATCAAGCTACTTCAGTTTCTTAACTGAAAATGGAAATGTGAAAATTGAAAATGTGTTAACCATACTGGGCATCTCCTCTAGGTTTTTGAGAATCCTCTATTTTCTTGCTAGTTTTTTCATCATCCTGTAGCTCCAGATGCTAAGACCACACTGTACATTAGACAGGTAAATGGCATTACTCAGAGGAAATTCTACCATTCCTCATGCGCATTGCAGTCACCTGAATAGTCTTTCTGCATCACTGTGAGTCAGGGTAGCAGAAAAGGCCTTGAAACTAATCTTATATCTGGAAAATGCACGAAATGGTACAAAGATATTGGACCAAGTTCTCTCTTCGGAAGGGCATGGCAGTTCCAGCTGCACCAGAACAAGGTCTGCCAACATGCCTGGGGCAGAATCCTGCTGGGATATGCACACCACATCAACAAATGTTCCTTGCTGCTACTGAGCTTTTTGTCTTGGCAAGATGCGGTTTAGTAAGTTCAGGTTGAAACCTGTGCTTTAAACCCTAGCTAAAAAGGTTAACACACTTATTTGGACTATGGGATTCATACAAATTGGAATAGTCGAGGTGGAAAGTGTCTGAAACTCCCTGCACTCCTCCAGGGACCTGCTAAAAGGGTCCTGGCTTCCTCATTAGTAAGTCCCATTTCTGGTTTCACCGAGACAAGATTCAAAGCAGAAGCATTCAAAGAAGGGCATAAACCAATGATACTTTGAGACACCTCAGTGGCCATGTCTGAATGTTAAATCAAACCACGACCTGTCCACCTCATTGCAACCACTGATAGGTTCCCATCTCTGATGTCAACGTAGTTCTCTAGGGGAGAAGTGAATCATGTTATAAGCTAGGAAATAGGAATGCAATTGTAAACTGCAAAACTTCCCAAATAGCCTGAATATTCTGCCACTGCTGACTTTGGTCTACTCATTTTACATTTTCCAAGCCTTTTTCTGGGCTAAGATTTGAGGCATCCTTTTCTGCTTTGTGCTGGTTCCATAACAAAAGAAAAAAAAAGCTACCATGGAGTATTTTCCTTTGTTTTCAAATGATCCTCAACAACAACAAAGTCTGTCTGCTCACCACCACTCTCTCAGCTGTCTGAACCGACAGTCTCCTAAGTCATGCTGTGACTGAGCTGCCCTGAAAGTCTACCACAAAATTTATACTTCTTCCTAAACAGAACTTGAAATCGTTACAGAGCTTGAAATGAGGATGGACTTGCGCTTTGTAGGAGAGGTTATATACCAATTTATCAGAAGTTTCAGAAAGGAAAACATTTAAGAAGATGAAAAATAAATATATTTTCAATTATGTTTCCTAGACCCAGCAAACACTCAGCAAATTCTGGTCTGTCTCAGGTTCATTTGTCCATGTCTATCTTCTATATAATATTTCCCCTTAATTGGGGAAAACAAGAATAATTGATGATGTGCAAAAATAGGGAATTTGTTTGTTTATTTCTACAAACACACAGCTTAAATGCATTCCAGTCTGAAGACAGCTCACAGAAGTCTTTGGTGGTATAAAAATGAAACTAAAAGGATTTACATGCCCTGGATAAATCTTAAACTACTTTAAACATTTCCCTGAAGTAAATTATCTTCCTTCCATAGAGCAGTACTGAAAGAGGGAGGTAAGAAAAAACCCCAACAATTCAATTAAGCATTCCAAGGAGCTTTCAGGACGAATTTTTAACTAGCTCAGAGATTTCCTACTTGTAACCCAGTCCTCTGACTGATTAAGCTTCTTTGGGTAAACATGTTTACTTTAATGTAAAATATGTTTATATCAAATGATGAAAATTTGCCTTAACAATTATTTTACAGCATGAAATGTTTCTTGCAGTACCTGAATGTTTCCCCTTGGCTTTGTCAGTATATGCTCTGTAAGATCTGAGCCTTGTACATCCTGCTCAGCGAAATGAGTGACTAGTAGCACCACTGGACCAGGTAAAGCAATGAAACAGAGATTTCTGAAAAAGCTTCAGTCTGGCAATGCCTGATGCAGTCAGAAAGGTGTTAATTGTGTTCTTTATTTTGATATGAAGCTTAAATTATTGAATACTGCTCCTGTATGGAAAGCTGAAATTAAATACAGTATCTGACTGACCACTTAAATCTTCTACTTAACCTGCCATCTGCAAAAAATATTTTTTTTTAAAAAAATTCTTTTTAGAGCTTTGGTTTATGAAAATTCAAGGTAACACTTTCAGTTTGATTTGGGAAGAGGAAAAAGGTCAATGCTTTTCAACATTCAAGCTATTTCCTGATCAGGTCTGTTACATCAGACTAATCTTTAACATATGTACAGAGACTTACTTGTAGTTCTGAAAAGCCAGGGTTCCTCAAAGTTCTTGGCATGATAATGCAAGGTAGCTTGTATTGCTTGCGATTATGTGCATACATGACAGGCAACATACTGGCTTTCCTAGGCACTCTACTAAAATTGCTTTCTTCCCAACCTTTTAAAAGCTAAATGAGTGAAAGAAACTATGGTAAATGTGACCTGTGGCATAAACTTATATAAAATATGTTGAATGCAGTAAAAGCTTTATCCCATTTTTGGTTTTAGGCCTCAGAACGACGCAGCTACTCTATCTCAAGTCCTAAGATACTGGGTCATAACATTAAGAAAGAAACTGATGCGTTTAAGTTTTAAAATGTTAACTTTATGATTGAACTGTTGAGAGAGAAGATCATTGCCATTTCCATACGTTCAAAGCAGCCACTCTGGTAGTGGTGTCATCCACTGGGATCCCCAGCTCAGCCTGCCCCCTCCAACGCCAAAACCCAGCACTCCTTGAGAAAAACAGTACCTGTAATCAAACCTGAGTATCCTCAAACATGTTACTCAAAACTAAACCAAATAAAAACACCAGCTTTGTCCACCTAGAGATTCCAACTGTTTCTGGAAGCACATGGTGCAATAAGAGTAAAAGTCAGCAGCTAGATAAATAGCAAGCAATTCCTCCCTTACCTGACTGTGACCCAAACCAAGTCCTGAATTAACAGCATTTGGTAGTCCCACCAGGGCCCATGCCCTTTCAGATATTTGTGATTGATCCAGTTCAGATCATCAGAAAGAACAGATGGTACCCTTTGCTTCCAAGTCTGATAGGAAGGATATTAGCAGGGCAGCATAGGATTTACTTCTGCAACCATTAATCAGGCGTGAATCCATGTTCTGCACAACACAGACAGGCCAGACCAGAGTTGCAGGAACCAACAAATTCCTGCTCACAGAGCAAAAGAAACAAGAAAACTGAAAACAAAGCAAGGAGGAAGGCTTAAATGAGCTATCCACTGGGTAGAGATGAGATCTAAGCAACTACTTTTGCAGGTTTGAAGTGAAAGCCATCATCCATCCATAGTAGGCATTTTACCTATCAGCAGCATTAACTGATCTTTTCATACACCCCCAACTACTCCACAGTCTTGAGGGAATAAAAACAAACAAACAACAAAACCGTAACTACATAAATTCCAAAGTCTTTGCAAGGCAAATATTTTAAAAGTGTCTCAGGTCTTCAGAAACAGAAGTCTGAATGTAAATGGAAGAGTTACACATTTAAAGTCCATTAATGTTTATTAGTTACTTATAAATCACTGCTCCCAATTGACATTGTCATTGCTTGCTTTCAGGACTTTGTTCATCAGGCATCTATCTATACCCTGCAACAAATGTGCTTGCTTACTCCTATACACTTTGCTCAAATTAAAGATAGTCTCTCTTATATAAAGAGATTGTATGATGAGCAGGTATGGTAACTTATAGTCTGTAACAGGTTTTATCTTTAATCACTGAAGTATATCCCTAGTTTACAGAACAGAAACTAACAGAATGGATTGGTTAAGTGATTCGGTGAAGATCACATACAAGATTGTGCTAGCACAAAAACTAGACTATCATGCGGACATACTCCCTGTGTTGTATCCTCACCAAGGCTAGAAGAACTGTAAGCTTTTGAAGTGCATGGCACCTCCAATTTTCTTGCAACTCAGTGGCCTGGACCGTGCAGCATTGAACTCATATCCAACATAGATGCTGCAGCATCTAATAACAAAACTGCCTGCAGGTCCTGTAAAAAAAATAACCTAAAAGCAGGAATTTATTTCAGTTTGAAAATCCTTTTTGCTCTTTGTAAACAATTTTCTTCAAAAATCACCCACCTCAAGGGGGCTTTCTAGTAGTTATCACATTTTTGAGTTGCTGTATTACTCATCCTTCCTTTTTGCCTCCCCTCTCGCATCATCTCCTCCTTCCATATCACGCATCATCAAATTTACAGAATAGAAATCATTTAAGGCATCAAATTATTGCTGAAGGTGAGCGGGAGATGAAAGTCAAGTATCATGCTCTGCCTGCCTTTTGGGATTCCTCATGCACAGCGTTCTGTATTTCACTCTTCAAGATGTCACGCTTAAAAAGTTACACAGCCTGAAGAATAGAGGAAACAACAGAAAGGAGAGGGGAAGAAAAGGCTGAACCATCTTGCAATTGCTCATGTTTGCCTATAAAAACATTTGAAAAAGATTCCTGAGTCTGACAGCCATCTAAACAGTGTCTAAAACGCATGAACAATGCGCTGATGTCATCTCAAAAAAGACCAAACTTGCTGGCATCCAAAGGCCGTTTTACAGCTTGTGTGTATATCTGACACTAGGGAAAGAGAGATTGCATCATCTCAGACATATGACAGTCTCTGTATTGCAGCTGATTTCTGGAGTGACTTCCATGATAAACGTGTCACTACTGGAAAAAACTGATGGGAGACAGAACTGTCATTTCTCTAATTCACTATTCCCAGTCACTTTGTCCTCCTAGTTCCAATCCGCTTTGTAGACTGAGATTCGACACATCTATCAATTTCCTTAATGCATAAAGGTAAAAATATTTTTAAAGTCCCTGACTGAACTGGGTTCACAGTACCTTAGTATTTTGGATTTTTCCATTTCAATAAAATGAATTAAAGTTGAGGAAAGGAAGACTGAGACATGTATACTTTAGAGACAAAAGCCTACTTTCAAAATCTCTGAATTAATCAAATAAAGAACATTTAAGAAGAGTAAGTCCTCCTATTAACGTGCAATTTGATGTTACGTGGTTATACCAACATTGTGTTTGTTCTTACCTTAAATACAAACATAATCCAGTCTGTGCATACAGATCTGCTTTCAGACAGCTGGGAGTAGTTAAAACCGAATCTAACAGTGCCCTAATGTAACCCTAGTAACTCATAATCGTACTTCTATCTTTACCGAATGAAGGCATATTTTCACAGGGTTATATGTAATTTGGGTAAGTACAGCCTATTCTGGGCTACGAACATATCAGAATACCTTCTTGACTGCTTTCATATTGAGTGAGAGCATGTGTCTATCAGGGAAATGCATCTGCTCGCTTATTTCCATCATTTCACTGGCCACCCCGGTAATTATCCAATATAATTTATTGATTCGGTGTTGTTACTAAAAAAAGCCAATATATATACATATATTTATCTCTCTCTTTTTTGCACTTCTATTGTCTGCTAGTTCTGTGGAGCTCTGCTGCTCTGTTTCCAACATTGCTGTCACTTCTGTGGCACAAAACAGATTCTGCAAAACCTCTCTTTTCCGTTTATGGCTTCCCTGCAGGAGAAGGCAGAGGCACAGACAGGCTGAAAAGAGGAGACTTGAGCCCTCCTGCCCTCCTCCCAAACATAGACCTGTCTTTGTGGCACCCTGTACTAGCTGCAGCAGCATGGTGGGGAGGGAGCAGGACAAGCTGCAGAGCTGCCACATATTTAGCTCTGCAACTCTCCACAGGCTGAGGAAAAGTGCAGAGAAGCAATTCTGCCCATGGGGGTGCCTTATCAAGTCAAATCAGTTCAGGGCTCTGGGCAGTACCTCCACTAGTTATATAAAAAACATGGGCCCTAAGACCAGCAACCTCCTAGCCAATGCTACAGAACCGATGCAGTATTCAGAGAGCCGACCACTGGTCCCTTTCCTCAAATACTGGGGGGGGAAGAGATGTAGTGCATCCTTCTGACTGTTCCCTAGCTTTCCCCAACTCATTGTCTGAATGAAACCCTACTCTTTGCCACATCCTAAGAACAAGGAAAGCAAAAAGAACTGGATATAAATTGTCAGCATGATACAAATGATGTCCCTTTCTCTCACTCTTTTCTTCCTGTTTTTTCCTCCCTGTGCTTGCCCCAGAGTGCAAGTCCTCCTTTCACTCAAGACAGTTACATCTGTCAAACCTGTCACATTTTTCGTCCATTCATGCTGGGTACAAAAACTAAAGCAGGTGCTACAGATGCTTGTTTGATTAGTGCAATCTGTTGATATTGTTTCTTGATATTTCACAAAGGAGTGAGAGAGAATGAAAGAGAAAAAGAGAAAGGGGGAACAGTGGCAGTATTTGATGAGATAAATGGGTTGAAAGTGCCTCACTCTGCTGTGATGGCTTCTATCAGACATGCCCAGCAAGGTAAAACAGGCACTTTTCAAACAGATGGTCTCAAAATCTTTACAGCATTATGGCTGTAATAGCAGTACCTCACTGTCACATGCTGGGGAGGTAGCTGTGCCGTGAAGGAGATGCACTCAATTTACCTGCCTGCCTTAATAGCATCTGAACGTCTGGTACATCTAGGTAAAAGGCAGCTGCAAAAGGGAGGTTATGGAGACAAAATAAAAGCCTTTTGTTAAGGCAATGAATTTACAGTTTGAGGACAGAGGATCTTAAATCAGTTTTGAACAAACCACAATCTGTGACAAGGTTTCTGCCACAAACAGCACATCTTGGGGTCAGTGTGCCACCAGACCCAGCCACCATCCCTTCCTGGAGATACTATGGAGGCAACCAGCACATCATAAACTCTTTCATGCAGGTTGCATAAGTCTGGTTACATCCAAAGTTCTGCAAATATCATATTAGTTGTGTGCTGCTGGATACTGAGCCAGGCTCCCAGGCGCTTTTGGGTACATGTACGGCATTCACTGGAGAGAAGCCTTTAGTCAACATAGGAGGCTCATTTCCAGTTGTCTAGACAGACAGTAAATATGGATTTGCAGGTCGCAGTAGGTCTGCCTCTCAAAAGAAGGCATAAATACAGCTCAGGTTTCTGTTCCCTATCTGTAGAATATGGATAATAAATTATACTATCTTTGTCTTTCTCTCTCACCTACTAAACTTGTAAGTGCTTCAGGAAGAAAAAGAACGGTCTCATCAAAACAGGTGTTTCTTGTAAACAGCCAGCTGGACTCCAGACCCTTCAGATTTCTTCAACTAGAAGTAGAAATCAATGCATCAGTTCGATGTAGCTTGGGTTGGCGCAGAGCATCTTGAGACAGTAGAGCAGGTAGGAGAGAGTGAGCATCTTCTATCAAATTAAAATTTGATAAATTTTTTTAAAGTCTACAGAGAGCCTTTAGAAATGCAATTTCTCATTCAGAATATTTCAGCCTCTCCATGAACAGACCAGTGTCTATAACCAGGTAACTATGAAAAGCTTTCTGTCAGCATGAGGATCACTCTCTGGACTGAAGATTTCTGGAGCCCTTTCCCAAGTATTTTACAAAATTGTTATGAAAACTCATGGCTTTTCCTTCTGTCACGGAGCCGTATTTTCCTGCAGGCTAGAAAGGCAAGGACAAGCTTTCCACCATGGTTTGACAAGCAGAAATGTTCAGACTGATAAGTGCAATAGCTGCCAAGTCAGATATGCCCCTCCAGCCCCCTCTGTGCAGGTGAAGAGAAGTAGAATGGGCCAGGAGCCACGACAGAGGCCCTAGAGCTGGCAGCCAGCTGGCCAGAATGGGGCTAGCCAGAGGGGCTTATGAGTCACATGGCGCAGGAGAAAGCCCAAACCCAGTCATAACCTAAGCAGTTTCCAGAGAGGGTGTTGCCAGCCAGGTCTTGAGCCTCCTTACCAAGGATGGCAGGTTTTGTACAATACCAATATTCCTTTAAGCCAAACTGGAATCTGCAGGATGGTCCCACTCTGCCTGTTACCCCATGAGTCTGCCCATGAGCAGAGTCCCAGCCAACAACCCTCAAGGTGATTTAGCCTTAAAATACAGCTAAGCCTTAATAACAAATATATTCACAATCTGAACTGCTGGGTGAAGGCTTGTCCCTTGGGAGGTGGGGCTTGCTGCCACGCACTGCACAGGCCATAGGTCTATGAGTGTGATCTGACAGCAGACCTGAGGAGACTGTGGCTCTATAAAAGCCTCATCAGGAACTTCAGCCCAGCATTCCTCTTTTCTCCAGGTGATGTCCCACAGTCCTGATTTTCAGCATCTTGACTCTTCTAGTTTTGAAGCCTGAGGCCTTGCAGAGCTAGGACACTAATTAAACTGTTCATTGCTCTAAAACAGACAAATACCTTCTTGAGGTAAGAGAGATTAATCACTAGGTATTAGAAACCCACAGCATCCTTTGACTTTAGACAAACTGAGGATGCTGAGCACATCTGAAAATGAGGTGGCTAACTCATTTCCCACTGTTATCTTGGAGCAAATGGCTAGACTGCAACCCAGGCCTCCACAGGTAGTACATCAACTCTCCTGCACCAATGACTTGTGGGAGGATATTTATGAAATAAGGGACATGTGAACAATCCAGCCTTTCCAGAGAACCTGAGCTGGGACCTACCGGAACTGCTGAAAGCATAAACAACTTCCGGTGCAGGGGGCATGAACATCTTACAGGTGCAGGAGAAGAGACAGCCGCCATTAATGACCCGGGTTTAATTTCTTGAAGAAGATGGGTGTGAACATTTGTGAACGTGACTTGAACATGACTCGCAATGTGGCCAGTCAGGTTGGACTATGGGCTGTTATTTGCGATGAAGCCAATCAGTATTTATTGGGTGTGGTCGAGGGTTATAAATTGCACTGGAAACACGGAAATAAAGGTTCACTTGTTAGATCACATTGATCGTGTCAGTGTCCTCACGCAGCTCCCGCAATGACTCTTTGATACCTCAGCAGGCTTTAATATATAAAGGTTTATTTTGTTTAAAGAAGCTCTGCCACTGTATCACTGCATCAGAAATGAGCCTTCAAATCATGTTCACTCTGGGCCATGAGGATTGAAAAAACATTTTCTCTGAAATTTGCCTAAATTGGCATGCTATTTTCCAAATGCTGTCCCCTATTTGAGTGGGCTTGGCAGATTTATGCATTCAGTATGTATTCACTTAAACTACTTCTACCTAATGATAAAAGCAAATGTTAATTCATAAATAACGTTGGGCAGTAGCAGGCCTGAAATGTATACATTACTTGTATCTGCATTCAGCAAACTGAAAAATGACAGAATGCCCCAGCAGCGTAACCAGGCAAAGCATAAACCATTCAGCTGAGCAAGATGAACAGTCCATGCTGCACTCCCCTTACAGGCTAAACTGGCAGGTCCTAGTTATATTCCTGTGCAGCTCAAGCTGGCTGCATGAGCTGCCAACACCTGAGTCAGCAAACCAAAAGGTGAAACAAAGAACCTTCAACCACACCTGAGTGCACGCAGTTGCCTCAGTGAACCTGGCAGGTTGTGGTCCCCAGTCGAGCCACTGGTGGGTGTTGCTCCCCCGCACCCCCCCCCCCCCCCCCCCCCCCCCCCCGGTAGATCAGATGCTTCCCCTGCTCTTTTGCCGCTGGAGACAAAGGATCTCATTTTCAATGGGGCAAGAGATCCAGACACTTTAATAGCTTGATTTTTGCCAAGCTTATCCTCCCTTGTGAAGGTAAATCCCGGAGCTGCCAGGCTGCGCTGCCTCAAAGTTTTGCAGTCAGGGATTTTCATGAAAAGAGCTGACAATGCAAATGGCTCCAGCAATGTTTCTTTCGTGACCCTAGTGACCTTTTTATTTTGAGTAGATAGCAGCTTTTATCTCTTTGCACCATTTGGTTATCATATTTTTTTTATTGCCCAGTGAACTTCTAGTAATGCCATTACCAGTGGATAACAGGCATAAGAAATTATCTCACTTGGATCTGCTAACACACTTCCTTGCTGAGGCACAGCACCCCAGCCAGCCTAGGCTTGGACTTCCACATTAAGCACTTCACTCTCACACTGCAGTGTCTCCATTTAGTCCACTACTGAACAAGTAGAGCACCGCTCCCAATAAAAATGTTATACTTCAGTTATGCTTCAGTCGACACAGATTGATAGATCTGCTAACCAAAACACAGTCATACTATTCTGTTTTCTTCTTTGTGAGTCCATCCCCATTTCAACCCCAGCCCAGCATAGCTGAGAATCTGACAGAGAAAGGTTAGGAAGAATCCTTTCTCTTACCTCACTCCAATTCAAACTAACTCCTTAGAAGAGACCAGCCTGGCAATTATTCAGTTCATAACCGCTTTCTTAATTATCTACATAAGCTCTGCAAAATGTAGGAAGGCTATGAATAAACTGCTTCATATTCTCCAGTAAAGTTTGTCTAATTTTTTAAGTGTGAACACACTGGAATAACAAAGAGAAAAATCCTTTGCATTTTTTATTTCCTCGATACAGTACATGTGCAAACCTCCATTAATCACAGATTCCCTTCAGCAACAATGCAACCCGTTTTTTCTAAACTTTTGGTGCTTTCATCCTGTAAACTCTGGAGCAGTGTGACCAAGGAGACAATCAGCTTAAAGGCATTTGGATGCTAATGAACTACAGATGTGACGTTCAATAGGCTGAGAATGATAGCGCATTTAACTATATTCACTTACTCCGCAGTGAATACCAGAGCTGGGAAACCACAGAGAAGAAAATAGGAACATAGGACACAGCGTATATTGATCTCTGGCATCAATGGTTTGCATCTCTCTCTTCCAAGCAAAAGAAAAGAACACCTAGATCCAGGGTTTGCATCCTAAATGAAAGACTAATGGTCTTGCTTTGGCATTTTTCTGAGGTAACAGCAACCTATCAGTACATCCAGTTTCCATACAGTAGAGCTAAACATATGTTCTTATGTACCTTAATCTCAGAATTACCCTGGTAGAGAGACGAATAAACAAATGAAAGCAAATAGCATGCCCTCGGGGTGTGTGGTGGCCAGAAACCTGCTCAGGCTGACACAGGATTGCTAAAAGGGACTGTGCAACTGGTGAAATGCAAGGTGTTTGCAAGGGGAGCCAGCAGCCCTGCAGGCTCCTATATAGGCATGCTACTGCAGCAGCCACAGAATGAGCCTGTGGACAGGCATACAGTGAAGTAAACATGTAAAGCAAGATGAATATTCTGATTCTAATGAATAGTTCTTTATATCAGCCTTACTGTAAAAGTCAGACTCCCCAACTGCAGGAACAACATTCAGCTGTGAATATTTTGCTGGAAATCTTCCAAGACACTTATCTTGTAAGGTCACAGAAGGGCAGCGGGTACCTCAAATTCAAGAGGAAAGAAAATATTTAACAAAATAACTACAAGGTCCCACTCATGATTTCACCTTGGATTTGGAGACATGCTGTCTTTCACCATTATTCATATATATATCCTGACAGATCCTGTCAGCGCTGAAATGATCTGTGCTGGTGCCAGCATTCAGCTTCTTGGATGGCCCAACACCCTAAGAAGATTGACAGTGCAGAAAACCATTATGCTTTGTGACTGAGACTTCACAAAACAGGAAAAAGGACAAAAGGCAGAGCCACAACACTTGAAAAAGCTGCAAGCTTTGCAAATTTATCTTCTTGTTCACCTTGCCTGTCTAAGCATGCCGACTTGAAACTGCTGTAAGCAACACTGCAAGCAAGCACAATGTTGTTTGCAGTTCATCTCTGACAAACACATACGTTATATTATACCAGTAGAATCACGCTCTAATTTCACATTCAAATACCTCTTAAACCAGCCACCTTGTAATGCAGTTTGATGAGTTATTAGCACTTTTGAGAAGACCAATCTTCTTTCAACAGCATTGATTTAACAGTAATGGCTTTTTAAAATATTACCTCTTGCCAAGCTAACATGCAGAGAATTTAAGTTGCAGAAAGACAGGCAAGCAACGTGAGCTGCACTGCTGCTAGTACGGGATTCATATTGTTTGGTGTCTCCGACATCTGCATTTACTAATTAATAAAGACTCACCAAAGTACTTGTCTCTCTCCAGCTCACCTATCAGCTAATAAATGTTTCCAGGATTCCATCCTTTCATTACAGAGTCAATTGAGAGGAAAATAGGTTTGCTCCTTGGGTCAAAATATCCCCAGAGAATTTGAGGTGCCATTTGTATCTCCTTAAAGATTGCATCCTTGCTGCATTTTAAAAACAGAACTGTAAATGCCTCTGTCAGAGAAACTTCCCAAGCTCTTCATTTGCCTAAACTGTATGAGCTACGCAAAACAATTCTAATAGAAAACAACAAGAAACCAGAGCTAGTAACATGTGAGCTTCCAATATGGTTGCAAGTCAGGGCCTTTCTCACAGCAAAGCATAGTTTAAGGTTTTCCATCCTTCCCTGAGCAGCCCCAGATGCTACCATAATCTTCCTCCAGCTCTGCAGCTCTGTCAATGGGTTTGTATGGCCACAGTCTAACCCTGATCTCCGGGGAACGCAACCAACCTGCATCAATCAGTTCACTGAAGTGGCTTACAGCATTGTCCTACAAACAACATTATCCACTCTGTGGAACAAGCCATGGACTGAATGAGCCTTTTATCCTGCCCTCACAGCTGAGGAGTATCATCATTTGCAACAGTACCCTGAAATGGGCAAAGCAAAAGGATGGAAAAGTTACTTCGGAGCTATTCAAGAGTTGTCCAAGAGACTAAAATCTCCACAGAATTAAATATTCAGAAAGCACATTGAATAAGGTCATGTTGGATACAACAGCCATATATATCTGCAAGTACAACAGAGTAACAGAGAAATGTGGGAGTCGAGTACATTTCTTGTCCTCACTAGCAGGTACTGCAGAATAGATTTGTTTTCAGCTAGTTTTGTGGAGGGAAATACCCTTCTAAAATTCAATAGAGAAGCATTACTTTAATGTAAGCGTGTATTTCTGGTAAAGAATTCTAGAAGATGGTTTAAAAGCAAATAGAAAGGATTATCATTCTCTGTGACTAATGCTGTTTGTTGTTTCTTCTTCCAGAATCCACCATTATTTTTCTTTTTAAACAAGCAGGTTTTTCCACAACCATTCAGACAGAGCAACGTTTCAACAAACTGTTGCAGATACCTGATTACAGTAACCGTGATGATTTGGGTTTTAGCTCTTTTGTCTTTGTTTATACTCTCACTTATTACTGACCTGGAGACAGTCAGGTGCTTTCGTTCAGTGATCCTACCTGGTGAATTTATTAAAAACTAAGTAGCTATTTGCTCTGATCAGTTAAAAGAGACCCAGAATTTGGAGTTTCAGGTCAGGTACTACAAAGTTATTACTCTTTAGAAATGAGACTGAATGCTGTGTTACATCAATTGTCTTGATTAGCTTTCCTCCTAAGGCTTGGTGAGGAATTGTCGTAGCTGGATATGTATCCATAAAGAAAGCTTACAAAAAAAAAAAAAACCACCAACAAAAAACAAAATAAAACCAAACCAAAAAAACCCAAACCATAAAGCATTATGTGATTTATGACAGGCACCAGGAAGTAAATCAATGGAAAATTGCAAAAATGAAAGTGCTGCTGTTGAAACAGATTTTTGGAGATTGACTGAGAGGAGACTCCCTCTTGCATGGAGCAAGAGAATTTCTAGGATCTTAATAAATCATTTTGGATATACAGAGAACAAATTTCCCAACTAAAATAATCTCCCTGGGGCCTTTTGAAACTTCTGCTTTGAGAACAATCAAAGTTTGAGAACTCTGATCCTTTTTTAAAGTCCTCCTCCCTCTTTCTCCTATCTGTAGGGAGAGATGGAAAAAGTTCCTTAAAAAAGGAGCAGGCGGGCAAAACAAAGAGAGGTTTTCTCATGGGATAGTATAGCATCCATGCATTTCCATGAATAACTTTCTTGTTAGTTTCTCCTCCTAAAGGTGGCAGTGGACTAAGATTTAACTAGAGATTACATACTATAATAGGTGTAGAGTTTGAGAAAGTCTTCAACCGTTCATGTAAGCTGGGATTTCTAAAAGTTATATCAGTTGAGAATAGCACATGCAAAAGCTGGACTGTTTTCCTCCAGCTCTCTGAATCTTTTCTGCCTGTCCTTGCCTGAGGCTGCTCTTCTAGGGTCAGATCCAAAGCCTGATCCAAATGGAAAGGTCTTCTAAACCTAATTAGGCTTTGGATGAAACTCCACACACCTCAGGCCTGCTTTCTGACCTCTCCCCCCATCACTGCAGTCAGAGATACTTTGCTGCACAACGGTTGCTGTGCAATTAATGCTAGACTAGTTTTGTGATATACACTGATGGGAAATAAAATTAAGTACTCAGCTCCTTTTCACTAGGGAATTCAGCCAGGACAACTTGCTTTCTAATGGATCTATGCCAAGGTCTGAGAAAAGCTGTAGATCAGAGTCAAGCATAAATTATTTCCATTGTTTATTTTGCTACCTCAGAGGAATGAGAAATCACCAAGAAATAGCACTCTATCAGGCAGCCTATCTGTAAAAGCCAGGACTGCACTTCAACAAGCCCTGCTCCCAGGGGCTCTCGCTCTGAACAGCAGCTAGCACAAAAATATTGACATCAGCTCATAAAAAGGTCCCTAAAACTTCTGCAAGAGAGATGAAATACTAAGTAGGCATGCAGAGAGAATTAGTCTTTAATTTTCAGCACACAGTGAGCAGGAAGGAGCATATTAGCAAGCCAATTTGAGGAAGTTCACATTTACTTTACCCTTGGAAATCAAGAGCCTTTTTTATAGGTAAGTTCTAACCAGCAAACACCTGACCCAAAGGTGGGTGTAGAGAGGTACAGCTGGGAAGTTAGCAGCATCCACAGAATTTAATTCACCTTCCCCCAGAAAGTCCTACACACACCAACTAGTTTGTTACATGCTTGTACAGACAGGCAGAGGTAGCCTAAATGCCACAGACATCAACTTATTCTGCTACTCTGGTGATGGTGCTTTGCAAAGCTTCCATAGATGAAGGGCAGTTTGTGTGTTCCCAGCTTGATTTTCCAGGTCTCCCACCAAACTTTCTGCCCCAAACATTGTAATTCCATTAACTGTTGGTTTCCAAGATCCTATACTAGACCACTCTCTTCTTCCCAGTCTTTTCATTTAAAACTTACAACACAGTAAGGAAGTACAGGAGAGGCAGAAACATAAGTCTTACCTTTGAATTTAAAATAAAACAGATGAATAGCTCAAATGTGCTACTTTCCTACATGGAAGTGACTCTAAAGCTATTGAAGTCCCAAATTCTAGGAAGAGAAGGAGAATTGCCTGTTTTCCAGAAAGCTGTTCAACCGAACAATTGGCCCTGCAACCTTCAGAGACCAAGGAGCCAGGAGGCATGGCTGCAATACTTTAGTCTGGAAAGCTTTCTGGCGGAGAAGAAGTTTTTCCCTAGTTAACCTTCACAGAAAGAGTCAAACTACAAAACAAAAAACCAAAAACAAAACAAAAAAAAACCCACAGAAAAAAACACCCAAACCAAACAAAACCCAGGCCAGAGGCCTCCGGTTGTTATTAGTCATATCTCTCTCATGCTGCTTTTCTATTCCCCTTCTCTAATAAAGCAGCACAATGCCTTCTGGTTTGCCAGAGACCTCATGACTTTAGGAAAATCTATATTCCTCCTTCTTGCTGACAGAAAACCCCTTTGTCCCAAGCAATGATCCCCTCTCAAGCAGCAAAGCTACAAGACCTTGCTTTCTCCAGCCACCCTAGCTGCTGCCCAGTGACCATAAAGCTGTAATTAGTGCCCAGTTGCACTAGAAGGAAGTAATCACACCCTCAAGCAAGAAGGGTGGAGGCCCTTGGCAGTGCCCCCAGACATGCCATTTGCTGTAGTCCATGTCTCTCACAAAACATCTTTTGCATGTATATGGTTTTGTTTCAGTTTTTGCATCACTCAGCACTATATCTGGCAAATGGAAGTCTTGTTTGCACAAGCAAGTAATTAGCAGTGGCTGGGTCATTAGGTAAGTATTCTTGGCAGGTTGTTTTTCACTGAGTATACGTATATGTTAACTAGGCATCTGGCAGCAATTACGCTCAAAGCCAGGCAACCCACCTAGTGTATACAGACTAATGAAAAAAAGGAACTAAAATGCTTTCAAGGGTGTATAAGAGGCAAATCTCCATGAGGAGAGAGTACTAAACTGACACGATGAAAGCTGTTAATTGTGGGAACAGCCACAATAAGCTTTTGATAACAGCCATGGTAACTTATTTTTACATACTTTCTCTCTAATATTACATCTTTTTTTTGTATCCAAGCCTCACATCACCATTTGCTCTTCCCATCCAGCAGTTGGACTTTCCAACTGCAGGCATCCCTCTGTCCTGCACTCATAGACAAGTGGGCACTGGTGCACATCGGCAAGGAAAGCAGCTCCATGTAGGTGGGTGCATTTGTAGAGCTCCTGTCATTCCCCTGTGGAGGTTTTGGGTTGGGTCACAAGCAAGAGGGAGGACTATTACTCTGAGCTAAGGTGCACACTCCTCAGTGCCACAGGCAGCAAGGTGAGTGAAGTAGCAGTGATAGCTGCAGGTCCCCAAAACAAGGCTGTCTATGCAGTCGTAGAGGGAGATGGCCCAGCTCTGCTAATGCAATGCTTCCCCTCTCTAAGGGGCTCCCAGTTACCTTTTCTAAGTTACTCAATTTCCCCCTCCCCCTTTTCTCTCAATAGGAAGGGAGAGGATATGAAAGCCACAGAGATAGGATTTTCCCTGCCTTTCCAAGTAGTATAAAATGGAATTTTACAGTACAGTGACAGGAGAAGCCAAGACCTCCCACTGAAGTCAGCAAGAGCAAGGTAAGCCTGGGAATTCCCAAGGCCAAACACAGAGGCAGAGTGGAGCAGATTCACCGATACCTGTAATCTATGTGTGCACATTCACTGGCAGCAAATGGAGAGTCAGCTCTCAAGGACATTTTCCCAAATAGAAGGGCTTGTTGGTACCTCTAGACTATAACTAAGCTCACACTTGGCTTCAAACTTTCTGGTTTATATCGTCTGGACAGTGTCCATACAGTAAGGACAAGAATGTTTAAAAGTATCAAGGTGCCACTGATTCAACAGCCTTAATGTTTTGTATCAAGGGACTTTCCAAAGCCATCTAGATTTTTGTTCCTGGTGGGTGAAGGAGCTGGCATTCCAGCAGATGTTGATGTCAGGTATAGAGTAATGTCTCCAATAATTCAGAAGTATTTTTTGCCAATAAAAACAACTGCTAATTTTCTTTAACAGAGAAATATAAAACCAAAGTGACAGTCAATGTGCATAAAGGTCCCTTATTCAACAAGGCAGTTTATGTCCTTCTGCTTTCTATGCTGGCTTCAACACTGTAGTTAACTAAAGCAAACCCTATACTGATAGCAAGTACCTGGAGAATATTTTCACACACACAATGAAACCTAGCCTTATGTGTATATGTTTGAGCACACAAGAATACTTTTTAAATATGAAACAAGTTTTGAAAGGGTATCAGGATCCCATTGTGCAGGAAATGAAAACATATGCTGTTGCCGAGGTTCCATTACTTGTGTATCCTACCTAGTCCTGCAGTGTCTGTTCCCACGTGAGTGATGGCTACTAAATGAGAGAAGGAACAAAAGTATCAGGCAGAGCCACGCAGGCAGATTTTGTGCAGCTCCAGTTGCCAGGGAGATGCTGTCTACCCTGTGCCCAAATCAGAACAGCTGTCTTGTTTGGAACTTGATCTGCAGGCAACAATGAGCATGCTGTGGCCACTGGTGAAAAAATGAACAAAGAGGAAAAAATAATTATACACCCCAAAAATGCAAAAATAGTTCAACCCCCCGCTTTGTTGCTGAAATAAAACATTTGAGCTAGCAAGATACTTCTAACGTAAGCTGATGAAGGACACAGTTCTTTTTCATGAGTGTTGAAAAAGTGTGGTTACTGTAATTCCCATTTCTGTTTTCACATAAAAAAAAAAATGCTTGTCCAAAGCCTGCTACAGCTGGTAGGAGATTTCATATTCAGTGGGCTTTAGAGAAGACTTACTAAAATTAAGGCAGTGTTTGAGAGTGATGTGCCACAAGCTGCTGAGAGCTGTGCAGATGACAAGCCTGAATTCCTGCCCGGGGTTCTCCTTTGACAAAATCAGGCAAGCCAGAGCTCCCATGACCCCTACTCATACAGGAGATCGTTCTCACTGCCTCTGTTCTCTTAACATCAAAATTGTAAATTCTAACATGAACCAGTGTCAACCATTTTTGCTGATGTTTAGGCTAAATATTGATACCCACTGTGAAGAGTCCACCACACCCAATTTGTGTTTAATATTTTAAATAGTGAAGTGACAAAATGATTTGAGAAACTGAATAAATCACTGTACACGTGAAAGGCAGTTGCTGTCGCTTATGTATTAAAGTTTAGTTATCCTTATTCATTCCAGGAGTCACTGTGAGATGGAAACACTGCCTTGTAATGCTTACAAATGCTCCTAACAAGTGATTTTAAAGCTAATACTGCATTTGTTTTCTATCTTTGAATCAAATATGTCAATACAATGACCCTTAAAGCACCTGCATCCTTTGCCTCACAGGCACATAAGCTTGCCACGATCTCAGCCTGAACTTCCTTTCTTCTTTGTCAGCAACCAAATCAAAGCTCTTCCAACATTTCAGCTACCAATAGCTGTATGAACTGGGTAAGATTTCAAATTAACATCTTTGTTCTGAAATTATGATAACTAAGCATGCACAAAAACACAGACCAAAAGTTATTCTGAAAATAATATTGCACACTTCTAAGCAATGTTGATAATGTCCAAGTTAAATAAGCTTTTTTCATAGAGCATCCTTAAAACTACATTCAAAATTAGTCAGCTTGATTTTTTTTTCACCCAACAGGTAATGTGGCCTGACTGCAGCGAAGGAGTTTGGGAGGGCACCTGCCAATTCCAAAGAAGCCAACAGAGAAATTTCAAAGACTGAAGAGGACATTTTGTTCCAGCTTTCTCAGGTTTTATTATTCAGACTACTTCATGTGAGCACAAGCACACAAACCAGCATGTACAGTGCATACTGGCAGTGTATGTATGGTTAATTTCAGCATTACCAGGAAAAAATACTTTGATGAATGTGTTTGCATACTCAAACAAATCAGAATTTATGTTATATATGTCATTTTTCCTATTTTCCAGCAAACATTCTGAAAGGGATTTCATGTTCTTTATTCCTCCAGTTTCTCCTTTCAAATATGTTCTTCAGATTTCCCTCATCACACCTCACACTGAAACAACAGTGATGTTTTCTGTGCTAGCCTACAATAAACAAATTGTCTGCATTTAACAGAGACAAGTAACTGTTTAAAAAAAATAAAAAAGACAAGCAAAGCCAAAACAGACTTTAATTTCAAGCTCCTTAGGGTCTTGTTATATAAAGAACAACCTGAGGGGAGATATCTTAAAGATGATGGGGAAGTATCTTGACAGGTTCCTTTAAACTGAGATCCTATTTTAAATCTATCTCTATCCTTATATTTAACAATCTGAATTTTAATGGCCAAAGGCCAGGCAATTTACTAGCAAGTATAACATCTCGCTATGCTTGTTTACACTCCTGAACTGTATTCTTAATGGATTTAAATGCTATAAAATATCACAAATGTACTAAAGGGGCTAACAGGGTTTTTTGTGGAAATATTTCTTTTCTCCACAAGGTCACTGTTTTAACGGACTGAAACAAAGTGGATTATTAATACTATGTAATCCCAAAATGGCTAAAGATCTCTTGACCCATGAAACTCACTGGTTTGTGGGTCTGCAATTAGGATGCATCTGACAAGAGCAGAAATAGAGGTGTAAGAGAAGAAAGCAGGCTGTCAAAATTATGAAACAAAGTATGCCTTGTCTGAGCACTACAGATGCTGTTGGTTTTAGTAGGACAATATAAGTTTCAAACTCTTTTGCTAAAAGAAATCAGTCCTGCTTCCTTTATGGTGAAATATTCCTCACTACTTAGAAACACAGAAAAGACCTGTTCCTATTGCTTTTGCACCCCTGCCCTCTTAGGCAGTTGTCTCAGGTAATCAGTCCTACCCTACAGGTGCAGGAATTAATTCTCACCTAGCAGTACCTGCTGTTGCAGGCTACAGACAGTTTCTTTGAAGACTCACTGCTGAAGCAGGCATAATATTATTGCTAGGACATTACTGGTCCTCTAATGACCAATTAGGGTCACATTGCCAATTAGTAAAACTACCAGATGCTTTCTAGTACCAGATCCCATTTTTGGTTCTCTGCATTTGGGTTTAGCTAGAAATTTACTATCTGGAATGATTTCTGTATCTAGCATGTGTCTTGGCCTGATTTGCTGTTTTAATTTGTTATTGTTGTTGCTTTTAATATTAGCCGAAGTGTTTCAGCTGTTTCTGAAAAGAAGGCGAAGCTTTATCTGAGAGGATATACCTTGCTGTCAAAAATACCTGCTGTCTCTTCAAGAGACTTTCTGTCTCCCACAAACACGAGAAATGTTAGTAATCTCCACAAAACTTGGTTATTTTTATTATTAATCAAGCAAAGTGCTGTTCATAACAGCATAAGCAATCAGTAGAATCAAAGAATGGTTTGGGTTGGAAGGAACCTTAAAGATCATCTAATTCCAACCCCCCTGCCATGTGACACCTTCCACTAGACCAGGTTGCTCAAAGCCCCATCCAACCTGGTCATGAACACTGCCAGGGAGGGGGCAGCCATAGCTTCTCCAGGCAACCTGTTCCAGTGCCTCACCACCCTCACAGTGAAGAATTTCTTCCTAATAGCTAATCTAAATCTAGTAATAGTAATATTTTTTAATAACTTTGAGGTAGGCTTCAGGACTCCCCACTCCTCTGTTTTATTTTTTCTGGTCTAAGCATCTCTTCACTTTGAAGTATAGATCAGCACAGCTCAGGTACTTTCCTTTCTTAACCTCTCTCTCCAACTAGCTGTGTTTAAAGGTATTTGCAAATTTTCAGAGACTTGGCTGATACGGGTTCTTCAGCTGATGATGCGTAGGAGTGAAAACCCCTAGCACAACAATTTCTCTGATGTTTGATGAGAGATTCTCCAGTCCACTGAAGCTTTTTCACCCATGCATTGCTCTCCTAATCCGTCCAAACATATAATCTATTAGCATAGGTTCCATCAGCAATATTTTAACCTCGTTATGCATTTATGCTCAACTCCGTAGAATAATTGGGTACTGTGACTTCAGAGCAAATCTGCTTTGTATACAAAGGAACGTAACTTGAATTTATCAGAGCTAAACCTTGTTTTCAGAAAATTTCTGTTCTGTTCCTTGACATTTCAAAAATAGCAGCCATTTATTTGCACAAAAAGGAAATACTATATACAATCAGTTACTGTAGCTAGCTGTTGGCTTTCAGGATAACGTTCAACCTAAATGCTATGATCCTCAGCGCCAAGTGGATATAGCTCTAGGTCATCAAGGTGAGAAGCACTTCTACATCTGGTATACCCTGAGACATTTTGGGGCTTCTCCTTGGGTCACAGGTCAATTCTGATAAGAGCACCGCCAGGAAACTAGGTAATATGAGACAGGCTACTACTTCCACATGAGACAGAGTACTACAATTTTAATTCAACTGTCAACAGTGCCTTCCAAAATCCCAATACTACAAATAATGCTGAAGCCTGAAATTTGCCAGTTTTGTCTCCCAGTTCAGGTACAGCATAGATTATGTCTAGAATACCTGTTAAAAATAAGGAGGAACCTGAACTATTCTAGAGATCAAACTGACTGGATATCAGCCCAGCATCAGGCATGGTTTGTGGCACATCATTGGGAGGTGAAGGCAAAACCTCACATACACAAATACTTCAGTATTCACGTGCCTGTAGTGTTGATGGGCCATGTCTAGGAGTTTTGTAAGGCTGCCTAGGTAATCAGTGGAGAGAAATGACTCCAACAGAGGATCCATTTAAAAGCAAGGAGCTAAACTGCTCACCTTCTGGAAGAGCCTTACCTTTTTTTTTAATTGACTAAGGAGCATACCAAGACCAGATTCACAATTTCAGTTCCCAGGTTAGGTGCTGGAAGTGAGTGTGCATGTGTGGAAAGTGTGTATATGCTCTCATAACCCCAAACTGTATAAAACACAACTTCCTGAGCATATCATCAACACTTCTTCTATCTTGTGATTAATCTTTTAAATATTTGCATTCTGTGAAATGCAAACATTTTTCAGCCTTTGTCAGTGGAGCCCAGGCCAGTCTTCATGGGTGGTGAGTGACTAATTTCAGAACAAATATCTTTGCACCTCACACTCACAAAGAAAAAACAAGCTGGGTATTACACCACATGAAATGTATCTGTCTCTATTACTACCTTTAGACTCCATTTCTTTCTGGCCTAATACAATCTTATAAATGCACACGCATACCTGAAAAGATTATGTTTCTGCTTCTAATTTATATTTACCCTGAAGAGACAGGTTGGTAAGTCATTGCCACTCTAAAAGAATTACTGCAAAACAAAATAAGGAAAAAAAAAAAAAAGTATCTTGAAAGGTAGCAGTACATGATAACATGCTTACATCTATCTCTCAAAGTCTCCACAAAAGTCAGGTGCTAATTATTTCTCACAAATACAGTTCTACACCCCTGTGAACAAGAATAAAGAAGAGTATAAACCTGTGGACCTGGGTGAGTGGCAATCAGCTATGTTGTAACTTTGAATTATGGCTGGATTTCACAAACAGTGCGAGGCCCCTGTGTCTCTTATCTCCTTAGAACTTTCCTGCAGCATCTAACACAAAGCAACCTGACTGTGAGATGTAGATTCCTTGTGTACTGATCACTACAGTACATGATGTGCCACTATAGGAAGCCATGTAGCATATTTTGTCATCTGCTAACTGGACACTGGTGAATTGAGCTGCTGAGCAAGACAGAATCCTTGTTGTTTAATGCCTGCCAGCGCATACAAATACATGTCCCATTCAACTGTGCTTTCTACAGTGGCACTAACATCCAGCAGAGCAGATGGCTCAGAGTAGAAACTGTTTCAGTTGCCTTACTGTCAAATACGTGTTGGCATCTGTAGTCTTCAAGAAAGAAGTGTCTTTTCAGCTAAGCTTAGAAGAGAATCCAGAAAAGCCTGGGTAGCAGAAGGTTTCTTCTAAAAGAAGAAAACCTGAAATAAACTAATACTGTTTATTCATAATCTTCTGTGAAAAAAAGTTCTAATAAATAGAAAACACCATTTTTCTTAAGTTTATAAGCTTTGTAACTTCAGGTGAGAGACACAGCAATAGCGCAGGGTACACCAACCAATGACAACTCAAGACTGGATCTAACAGACTCCTAGCCTGAGTCACTTTAAAGCTATTTCACACTTGCAAGTCTTTTGAGCACCATTTGATAGTCAGCTGTTTCTAGCACATCACACTTCTCTAGACAGAGTCGACAACACCAAACAGGGAGAGTGCTTTTAAGACAGTGAATTAGAGGCCTTGGAAATTTTGCATTTACAACTGGCAAGATGTCACTATGTAGAAAGCAAGTAAAGCTTTTTTTTTTTTTTTTTGCCAAGGTAAAGGAGGCAAAGGACAACATCTCCTCTAGTGATATTTCGAATTGCCATTTGATGAAGTTGTCAGATTGCACCAAGTAACCATTCTCTGCAAAGACATGTTCTGAGGATTTCATTGTCCACCTGTCACTCAGCAGGACAGCGTGTTCCCATGTGTTTAGGCTTCTGTACAAATCACTGGCTTATCTCAAAATGAACGCTCAGCTTGGTAGATTTAGGAGACAGAGAAAGCAAGAGTGTATCATTGATGGTATTCCATCCATCTCTACTGCACATGATGGGGAATGAGCTGAGGTTTTTATTTGCTGTGGATCAGAATTATTTCTTGCTAAAACAATTGTATTCTTAGCAGGTGCTGTGCTTTAAAAACTAAGGTGGAGGGGTGTAGCATGAGGGGAAGCAATTTCTCTCTCATTTACTGCTGAATGCACACAGTGCATGCATTTGTTGGATGAACTGCTCCTCAGTGGACTGCTCTCCTACTAGGCTTAATGGCCTATAGGATTTTGAGTGTGTTTTTATTTCTACTTTTTTTTAGACCTTGATTTAAGGAACTCTTCTTGCACAGATACACATCTAGACTCTGAATCACCAAGCTCTTTGCTACTCCAGCACTCCTACTGCCTGCAGTGAAAAACAGATGAACACTGATAGCAGCCTTAGACCTGCCCCACCAATAGCTTACATTATGAAAAGGTTATCTGTCTTTCCAGGAGATTCATACCTGCATGTGACCAACATACTGACCACTGTTCCTTTGACTTTCTTGTATTACATATGATTCATTTTAGGCAGCAGTCCAAGCAAGTCTGCATCTTTAAGACAGCCAGATATAGTGAAACATCAGATGAAAGAGTGCTTATAGATTCCTGGTTACAAAACTAAACTGTCCTGTTTAAAGAAGTCAAGGAGTGCTACAAATAAGAAAAAAATAGGCACAACTGCATTGAAAATTGCTTATTCTGGAAACACCTTTTTTTTAGATCCTTTAGTACTTTTCCCTTGCCTTTGACCTTGTGACCAGAACAGGTCAAAGTCTGTTACAATGAGGTAGTGAGGAGATGCTAGCACACGTAGTGAGTTCGGTTGACAAAAGCTCTGAAATATATATGTGGGGTTTTTTGCCTCCAAGGACATTTTCACACTTCTGTCACAACCTTAATCCCATCTAAATCTCCTTGGAGCTTTCATCACCCTGTCTAATCTCTTGTCAGATGTCAAGAAGGGTCATTTACAGTAGCCTCCAGACACATTTGGTGTTTCAGTAATGTCTAACTAGAATAAACTTCACCCATACCATCTCACTGAAAACCTCAACATCCTTCCAACAACAGCTTCTACAGATACACCTTCATCTCCAGGGGGGAAGGCAAGGTGACATTCTGGCTCTCCTGCTACATGCCTAAGTAACTTTTTAAGCCTGCAAAGCCACTTATATACTTAATATATTGAATAATAGCACTTGCCCTTCACAAGCAATGAAGCGTCCCTGTAGTCCTAGAATGAATCAGCACCAACAATGGATTCAGGGCTCAGGAGTTCTGCCCTCCACCTCTGCTCCCTTTGTGTCCCATCTGTCTTTGTGAGCATTTCCAGTATTGCTTGCAAAGGGCATTTTCTCACCAAGATAAAGCAAAATGATGCTGTCACAGTAGCTGCAACAATACACTAAGCTGTGCTGGCTGGAGACACAAATTATTGTTTATTAAATAGAAAAAAGGACACAACTTAGAGGAGAGAAAAGCTGTCTGTAAGCACCTGTGTGAAACTCATAGCAGAGTGTTACTAAAAGCACTGTAAACATGACTTGATTGTGCTTTCCAAATAGCTCATTATGGTGTCTTAGCCATGACAAATTTCGTATGAATGTGAGTGTAAGTATTACAATCTATTCAGCATCTGAAGAACCCTTCTTGTAAACTTTATCTTTTAGGAAAGGGTATATACAGTGTGGAAAAAAAATTAGCAAGGATAGTTAAGTTACTTGTGATGATGCTTGCACTTCAACAATGCTATGTCTAGTCTTACCCTAACTCTGTAAGCATGGTATCCTTCCTCCCTTAAATAAATTTGAGTTTTTGCATAGACTGCAAACAGCAACCACCCTACATGTGGAGGACAAATACTCTGCTGTTGCATTACAATTCCTGCATAGTGGACTGCAAATTAGCGGGCTGGGAGATTGAACTGCCATTTCTACCCTTTCACATACTCAGCTGACTTACTAGGATAAGAAATTCGTAATAGAATGGCTTGATCTGGCTTTCTTTATCTGTATTGTGTAGCAAAGGGATTTAAATCAGACTGACACCAACACTTTGGAGTGATTCCCACAGACAAGACGTAGCAAAACTGTCTATGTTGAGCCTGAGTGGAAAAGGATATATTTGTATACCATTAATGTTTTATATATCTAGGCTTTTCCTCCTTCTCCCTTCAAGATCAATGATCACGACCATTGTTCAGAGTCTCCATAAATCCTATCAAAAATACAACTTATTACAATCATTTTAAAAGAAATTGTGGAGTACAGATAAGTGCTTCTGCACTTGTTTGATTTATCCCATACTAGTTCAGCCTGAATTTCTATTCTAGAAACAAATCTTGGTGTCTTTCAAATTGTTTGACATACAGTGGTATGCATTCTCCTCACTTACTTCGTATTGATTAGTATTTGCCTGAAATACTTGTTCTTGAGCTCACCTTGCATCTCTAGAACTCCCCTGCACAGCAGGGGTGTGCCAGTTACAGATATGAACAACTCATAGTTACAACAATACCCGTTCAGAAGCTCTAAATACACATATTCTTGAAGCCAGGTCATCTTAAAGCAGGTTATAATAAGAACAGGCTCTGAAGAGATATGTACGTTCAAAGAAGGTAGCTAATGTGTAAAATTTTGTCATCTTCCCCCGCCCTGTGAGGAGCTGGTTTTAAGGGGATTTTGAAGCTTTGAATAATTGGAAAAAATTGTGAGCAAATTATTTTTGTAACACTGTACCGGAGATGTGTGCCAGGAAAAATGGCTTTTTGTCTTATTGCCTCCTCCTCACTCCCCACTTTAATTACTATGGTTTGGCACCTGATCCTGAAGAGAACCACACAAGTGCCACACAGGCCAGCTTTTTCCAGACAGAGATAAAGGAGAAGAAGGGAGGAATTAATTAAATTAATTTAAAATCTTTTCAGTGAGTTTCCTTCTAAAGTCACTCTTCTGGTTTTTGCATAGCTAGTACAATGACATACGGTCACAAATAACAAACAGCTTCCTGCTTCCTCCTGTTATCTCTCCTTTTCCATTCTTTGCAGCATCAAACAAAACAGGGTTATGATTCTGGTATTATAAGCAAGCCAGTCAGGATCCAGATAAAACAGGCAGCTAAGCATGTTTTCAATTCACAACATAGTGTAGAGCTTTTTAATGGGCTGGTTTATCCAGTCTTGTGGATCACTGCTACCAAGGTCTGTTCACTGCTTAAATTTTAGGCACAGAATGGTAATGCATCGTTATTTTTCTTTGTCTTTTTTTTTGATTATTTTTATACTCTGGACCTCCTCCCCTTCCAAAACGAGCATGTCACTTATTTCTGGGATCCTTAGGAATAATAATACAAGGACTGGCTGCAACAGCTCAATAGCAGTGGCCTTTGCATCCTTTACAATTAATTTATGTTGCTGCCTTTTTGTGATTGAACTATAGGCAAAAGTGTGGCCCATTTTCTGCCACTCATTTCCTCCATGCTGGAGGGCAGAAAAGCAGCACACTATCAGAAAGCAAGGGGCAGAAAGAGGGCAACATTAGAAGCCACTAGTGGCTGGGCAAATGGGCTGTCCTTTAGAGTGAAGCAAAGCTTCTTCAAGAAAGTCAGGTCTAGCAGGGTTTGCATTCTGTCCTCAAGAGGGTCTAAGGTTGACAGAGGACTGGCATCTTAGGAAAACCCAAAGCAAATTATGACTGAATCACCTTTTCCCCTGATGCTTGCCCAAGAAAAAATCAATGATTTCTGCACAAAGGCCAGCTTTTTACCCAGCATAATGGTTTTGTTCCTCATTTTGGACTGGGGTGCACTATTAGTAAGTTTATAGAAGTTCATAAAACTATTAAGAAAACTTAGGTTTTATATACAGGGAATAAGACAGCATGAGTTTCAGAACCTGGCTGTTTTTCAAAACCTCCAAGAACAGGGTCAGACTGACATAAAAATAGAAGGTTGTTTTCCTTATGGCCTGTAACATCTGATAGTGGTTATATCTTCTTGTTTTCTTAAACTCATTGGGTTGTTAGTAGCCTGGGTTTGATTAACTTATTTGTACAAGAATTAAGTTACTACAGAATCTCATTTCTTAATATTTCTTCAGCCCAGGCTTTTCCAAATTGTTTTCTGCTGCCTATTGTTAACTCTTCAGTATATCGTATCAAAACCCTGGGCAAAACACCAGAAATAAACCGTCACTGCAGGGAGCACCTGCAGACATGTGGGTCGCAGATACAACCACCTTACTCTTACAATTAAAAATTCAGCAGAAGGTTTCCTGTCCTGCTCATAATCCTTCCACCACCGGCCTTTTCGCTATGCATTGAACAGGTCCGACTCAACTGACCTTTCCTTCTCTCAGTACAAAGAAACAAAATGTAAGGTAAATGCCTGATGCCTTTGGATGTGATAACATTTAGCACTGTAAATACAAGCAGGGCCCTTGAGAGGCCATGGTGGGGGAAGCCTATCTTTTGTACTAAACAATTAATTCTTTAACTAATGTCTTCTAACACAGCAAAGAAGAAAGGTTCAACTGTAACAGGCCAGCAACCTCCACAGTGACCAATTAAACAGTTTTCTAGCCCTAAAGAGAAATGATTCTGAAAAAAGCAATGGATTACATCAGCAATCCAACACTGGACCATACAAGAACAACAGTACGCAATCCACCATGCCAGGACAGGGATAAACGACACATCAGCTTCCAAGATGTTTCTTATCCATTTGTAGACACTACTACCGCACCTCTCCATCTCTATGTCCCACACTACCTGTGTCAGTGAGCCACTCTCACCGCACAGCCTGCCCACCCTAGAGGCAAAAGGCACACTACAGTATGAGGGCCAAGAAATCAACTAGATCTCACTGGATTTTTGGATTGCTTACTGCCAGACTAGTGATTTTTCACACACAGAGTACAGAGCCCCAAATATTACAAAACGATCTTTCTCTGGAAATAATAAAAAAGGAGAATTTCTGATTTAACTTCCTTGTGTGTTCCTTTTTGCAAGTTTAACCCCAGATGCTCAGGAGAAGCTGTAATACCATCAAAAATAATTAAAGTCTTTTCCTGTCTATCTCCTTTGCTAATGATACCGGGAAGCTTCCTGAGGGAAACCGTAAATGAATAATTTTTAAGCTTCCATTCCCGTTATTAAAAATGATGATGAACTGCTGAATGTGATTACTTCAGCTGGAAACTGGATGCATTTGCCTGGGAGCTCAAGACAGAAGGTGCCTGAGCACCCATCAGAGCTATAAGTGTTACTACTGTTGTACAGAGTTGTGTGTAGGAATAATCATGCGGTATTGGCAGAATACACCAAGCCACAGGATGCTCTCTGGTCTCTGAATCAGAACTCATCAAAATTTAGACCTTCAGTTCCCCAGAAAATTAACATTTCAAAATATGTTTGGGTTTCAAAATAAAATGAAAGAAAGACAAACAAACTGTTATACAGAATTTCCAAATTATTTGGTTTGGATGTGTTAAGCTGTCCAGCATCAATAACATGAAAACACTGTGCCAGAAATTCAGCTTTTATGTTATATTACAACATACAAGAAATCCCCTCATTTTTCAATTAGGATCATGGAAATGTTTTGCTTCAAAACAATTCCTTCTGAAGGGCCAGGAGTGGGGAGCATGACAGGGGGAAGCCTGAGTCCTGGGTCAGCTACAAAGCTCTCAGCATTTGCCTCAGCCACCTGACCTAGAAGGCAGCTCTTAGTATGGTGCTACAGCCAACAGGAGAGAGAGACTGATTCCCTCCAGGAGTAATGCAGAACACTTAGCAAGACTCCTGCTGCGAATCATGGTATTGATGCATTGGAAAACTTAGAACATCTAACTAATCACTTCTTAAAGAGCCTTTTAATCATTTATTAGGTCCTTCATAAAAAATGTGCTGGTGAAACCATCAATGTAAATAAGTGTTTCATAAGAATTAGTCAGTTTTCGGCTATCCATCACTTAATGTAAGAAGCCTCAAGGAAGTATGAAAGACTTGAAAGGCTGCAAGAGATGCAGAGCTAAGCCTTAGGTTCATCATTAACAACAGGACAAGGCATTACTTCCCAAATAAGAACAGCATAAAAGGAGTGCATGCCTTTCTCTAGGGTATCAGGTTCTCACTCAGTGCAGAGGAACTCCAAGAAAGCACTTGAAAATTACTTAGAAAACACGAAGAATGTCCTAGAAAGCATTAGGATGGGAGGTCTACCATATAGCCACCCTAGAGGTATTTGCAAGAGAACATCACTTGTCCCACCTACCTTTTTATCTAGCTACACAGCTTTTCAATAGTTGCAGTTCTCAGAGATGAATGAGAGGAACAAAATACATGTTAAGTCCCACTTTGTATTTGGTCAAGTCAGTCCAGATCAACAAGAGAGCTGAAGTGTTCCAAGACACCGAAGAAATGGTTTGGATTCCACAGAAATAACCCACAGTGCTTACTAAGAAGAAAATAAAAATTTATTCTAAATTGAATAAAGAAACAAGCGTTTCTTTAAGCCTTCAAAGCTTTCAGTTTGTTGTGTTCACATTTCACCCTGCTCCAGGCTTTCTGGGTTCTCTAACATAGCCCAGCTAAGGACAGCAGCTCTTCAGTGAGTCAGAGATCTCCATTGGTCAAATATCCACAACAAAACTAACTGCATGGCTGATGCATAAATCTTGATTGTGCTGTAGAGGGTTTTTTTTTGTTGTTGTTTTATGCTGTGTGTAATAATAGGCACCTCTAACTTCCTAGAAATCATGTTTATAAATTGAACTGCACTATCCAAGTTAATGACATTATGTGGAAGGAGACCATATGTGTGGCATTGGGAGGTAGAAAGAAATAAGCACAAAATTAGAACCGGGTTCATCTTTTGATTAGAGGATTTTCAAAGTGAAAAAAATTCAATACACATAGCAAGCCCTGGATCCTGGGAGAACATGTTTTATTACTGACAAAATTGTGTTTACATCAAGACTCTGAGCAGACTTTGAAAGAGTACATTAACTCTGTGTCAGTCTGGCTAGAGCCCGCAGCCAAATTTGAAGCCTCTGATGCAGAATAAGCAGGCTCTGATAAGCCAATACTACTGTTCAAGCTCGCTGCACATGACTGAAAAACTTCACTCTTACTGCTGCACTTGGCAGAAGCAGCCTTTAAAGGAGGAAGATGGAAGAGAAAGAAACTGAGTAATATGAAATAGCGACTTTGAAATAACCACATGTAGCCATGGTTTTCCAGAATGTGTGATTTCTTCGCAGCATGAACATCTTAAACATGCATGGATGTTATCGCTTTCTGCATGATATGCAAGTATGCAACAGGGCAAAGTTCCTGGCCTCTACTGTGATGGGGACACATGAAACAATACTTAAATTTCACTCAAGGTGGTGAATCCAGGCAAAAGGAAATTAGAAAGCTCCAGAAAGCCACTGCCTCCTCAGATGAATGAGAGGCAGACAGTAGGCTGAATTAGTTTTATTCCTTACCCCTAACACTCCCAACCAGTTTAACTACAAGCAGGGAAAAGTCACCAAAGCAGAATGTCACCCCAAATAATCCTTTTAAAGTTATTCCTACAAGACTCAGCTAAATATTGCTCCAAAAACTGCTAGGTAAAAATGACGGGGTCCATTCGTCACTGGATTCTGCAGCATTGGCAACATTAGAGCTGTATCACCACATACATACCAAGATTTTCTAACAAGCTTAGGAGAGCCAGGAAACCAAAACCAACTTGGAATCCTCGTTGCTTTATGGACCAGAGAAAATATTTCTTTTTAACAAACTGCCACTCATTCCCTACTCTGTTGAATCCACTCTGTCACTCATCTTCTTTAGGGTTCTTTGAACATTCTGGCTACAAAGGTACCGAGGGGAGAAATTTTCTATTGTTGGGCAAAGGAATGAAAGAGTCTTGCAAGTGGGCACACTTTGTTGACTTCAATGGAGCTTCACCAGTTTTTATCAGCAAAACATTTAGTCCTCTCTTTTGACTGGAGAGCACATATTGAGCACACAACCAACATAATGGAACATATTAATAAGTTTTAAATTAGCAATTACATTAATATTCTTTTTTAATTAACAGGTTTTAATTAGATTCCCAGTTCTAGGAAAGCTGCAGATTTCAGGCTGTAATTATTCTGTCTAGTAAAATGTGGATGCACGCAATATAGTAAAGTGCCTTCTGGATTGATCCAGTTATGTGGCCAGGGAAATGCTGTCTCTTTTGAAATTAAAATTGTTTCACATGTGAAAGAAAGATTTATTATTAGAATGCACAGGATAAAAGTCAAAAACAACATAAATCTGTTGAGGGGGGAATGTTGATTGTTTGCCTCTGGTTAGGTGCTTCTCTGTGTCAGAAACTTCCTGGAGTCGATTGTTATATTAACTGCATTTAGTGATTTGCCCAATACACATATCTATGCCCACAAATATATGCCCATTTACAATTCCTACTAAGCTTTGATAAGTTTTGTAACAGGTATTGGTAGTGAAAATTAAGTGCATCTTATCCAAAAATTGTTCCCACCAATATCACAAGATTTGATCTTAGCATCAATGAGAAAAATTTAATCTCATGTACAAATTTGTGTTTTGCTAATTGCTGGTTCCTATGGTTGGAATAAAAAAACCCCAACAATTTATTATCTTGGGAAGAGACAGCATATTGCTCAAGCTTTACCCCAGCATAAACATAAGGCTACCTAAAGTACTGAAACTGTTTGCAAGAGTAAATCCAATTTTTCGTGCTTATATAATAGCTCAGGCAATTCACGGGTCTAGTGATAACTTAAAAAAACAACTGTCTAATGCACACAGCTAAATGGAGATGCAACCTGCGGCTAAAATAATTTTGTCTCTCTATTTGAACATTGACAGAATGGAAAAGTGCTAAAGAACTGAGGAAGCTGTTAAATATCACACTTGTGAATTCGTTTGGACAAACTTCCATTTATTCCAGATGAAAGATTCCATCCTGTCTCCTTGAGCTATCTTTAACATAAAAGAGTTGCAAGCCTAAAGCTTTATGATGGCAAAAACCTAAGACCCATTATTACCTGTTAGTTACCATTAGCATCTGATTTTAATATGAGACAGTAGTTAGGTTAACACAGCTAAGCACAAGCACAAAATTGTTTTGAAGTGGCCCTTTGGCACCAACATTTCAGGGTTATTTTAGATCCAATTATGATTTTCCTGTGGTTCAAACTAACTGATGACTATGTTAGAGACGTGAAAAACCCTTCAGTGCCTGTACCACACAGTCGACATTTCTTTAGTGCATTTTTTTTCATCAGTTTCACTACTGAACTTTGTGTGGATGCTGAAGTGACACTGATTTGAAAGTAAAACGAGAAGGAAGTTAAGTAATAAAGATGTGATAGAAAAGCAAAAGAACAGCAAACTGTTTCATTGTTAAGTCAGGTACCAGAATGCTGAATTCAACCCTAAACTCCAGGTCCTCAACCATTTACCACTGCTAGTAAGCGGTAGGTATTCTCATTCTAAGCAGAAGCCTGCTGTGATGCTACATTCTGTGCCATGCAATTTCTTTGGCTTGAAAGGAAGAAGGGTCTGTCCAGATATAATGCCTTGAAACCTGAAGAGTACAAGGACTCACATAGCTCAGTTACCCTCTTAAAGCAAGAAAAGACGTATGTTCAAAAATAGGTGCCTAATACGAGATGTCTGTTCCTAATCTGAATGTTTTGCTTTACACTAAAATTAGGTTTGCAAATGCTTGGTTTGAGATTTAGGTACAGGTTAAATACTTTAGAACTAACATATTTGGAAACGTAAACAATTATTAAACATTAAAAGTAAAACAGATGTCTGGTCAGTCCTTCTCTTCTTCATTTGCATTGCAAACACATTGCCTACTCCTACAAACACAGACCTTGCATATTAAAAATTTAAAAGCTACATAGGGGATGGCTGTGTTCTGAGAAGACAGTACAAAAAAAAACCATGTTCTGGGTATAAAAGCATGCCCCAGCACTTCTGGCTTTGGGATCCCTATAAATCAGCCACAGGAGAAAGCCAGGAAGGACTGAGAGGTCTCAAAGCTCTTTGCCTGCTTGTTGTTCAGAGAACTCACCTTAAGGTTCTTCAGTGATCCACAGTCTTTACTGAGAGGTACATAACAAGTTTGGAAGTTGAACCTAAACAAAGGAGGCATTTTTTTTTTTGCTAAAACTTTCCGCACACTGCCAGCATAACTGAAGAGGGTTGACTTCCGTCATTTGGGGCCAGGTGAGCATTCGGTCTTGAATTTAAATACTACCAGTATTTTAGGACAGCCTAAGTACTAAACTATTATTATCCCAAAATCACAGTAACATTTCAGTGTAATACTACTTTGCAATGATTATAACTAGATTTCATATACAATAGCTACAATATTTTTTTAAAAAAAGCTTTTATGACTGGTTTCATCGTATCACAGCAAACACCTGAATTCCTCCTCTATTTTCTTTTAAAGTATCATAGATTATGGAGTCCTTTATTGAAAGCACTCGAAAGAATGATGGATGCATGTAAATTACAGACATTTCCATGCTTTCCATATTAAAACTCCTTATATTTCCTAAGAAATGTAGCTCTAGTGCCATTTTCTTTTGACAGGGTAAATCATCATATTTGGAAGATATGAGCATATATTCCTTGAGACAAATCCATAACAGTTCAGCTTAGCCTCATGGACTGACAGATTCCTCTGAGTGATGAGGGTATGAAGACCCATTTATAATATGCATTAGTTCTCTCACTGCATCTGTTTATTCTCTGTGTCACTTTCCGTTTATGAAATTGCTGCAAGGATATTTCTGCTCTTAAAAAATCATTACCAGCACCCACAGACTTATGGGAGACCCTACTATAAATAGCAACAAAATAAACAAACCACAGTGCATATAGAACAGAAGACAATATATAAGAAAACAGATATGTGTTGTCAGCTGCCACATGGTTATTAAAAACAAGCACGGGGATAACATCAATTGAAAAATCATGATGCAAGAGAAATCCCTGACAGAATATTTTAACATAAGAGTGCCTGAAATAATTTTTAAAAATTCCAGAAAGTTAGATCCACTGGTGCTAGCTGGGCATTGACAGCTGTAACCTGACTTCTGACAGTATTTTAAAACAAATCCACATTCAGGTGTGAGAATATGAACTGATGAACTGCAAGCCAGAGGGATGTGAGTTGGTTTTTTCCCCTTTTGAGGGTCCACTGACTATTAAATAATATTCCATGCAGTACACATGTGTTTGTGCACCTGGTGCGACAAAAACAGCTTTACCAAGAACTGCCACACTAGTATTTCGTAGACAAGTACCAGATCCATGCATTTAAAGGAAACTCGCTGCCTAATGCTGCTGTGAAAAAAATCCTGTCTTATGAAAGCATTTCTCACATGCCAGCTGTTCTAAACCGACTGGTTTTCATCAGGCACTTCCAACGGGTTTACCACTTATACCCAGATCACAGAGACTGTCAAAGCAATCACCTTCCAACTGATGAGCCCAATTCAGACTGTTTCCAAGGGCCTGCCCTTAGCCAAGATGACTATTTCATTGAGCTGTATTTTGAAGAACTGGCCCAGCCTTTCAGCTTTTACGCAGGAATGCAAAAAAAATTAAAATCCCTACTTACATCTGAGATAAGGCACGAAGCAGATGAGGTGCCACAAAGCACTAAGAATGAATGATACAAAATTGTAAATGAACTCTAGGGAAATCAAAATTTTTTTGATAAGCCACAAGTAACAGCAGATATATTTTACATTGTGGCTCCTGTTGCTACAAAGCAGTCTGCCTCTGGCTTCCCACAGCCAGAAATACTACCAAGTCTTCAAACTGCTTGTAAGCATGCAGTAGAAAATCACCTTAGCCAGGCCCAGTGGCTGTTTACAACAGCTGTAAATTCCCTTTTAACATACACAGCTACAATGACTTTTACATCCCTTTCCTAAAAAATGAAGGAAACTGTCCACTTCTGAGAAGATGCTTAGTTTGTTCTTTGTCTTCATCTCTAGTTGCTTCCAGTCCTCACTGTTCCTACAGTAGCAGTTTGACTACTCAGACGTTTCAGTTTCTAGGTCAGAAACTTGGTAACTGTGAAATTTTAACAGAAACTTTCAGAGCTCTAGGTATATTCCCATTCACACTTTTCAACCCATTCTATGCTTTTTCCTATTCCCTTAGAAAACTCCACTGGATTTCTGGATATGATCTTCCTTTTAATAGGTTTTCATAGAATCATTGAATGGTCTGGGTCAGAAGGGACCTAAAAGATCATTCAGTTCCAACATCCCTGCCATGTCAGGGTCACTTCCCACTAGACCAGGTTGCTCAAGGCTCCATCCAACCTGGCCTTGAACACTTCCAGGGATGGGGCACCTGCAACTTCCTTAGGCAACTTATTCCAGTGTCTCATCACCCTCAGGTTTTAATCCAGTGCATTTTCTACTATTATTTATATCTGGTTTTCAGTCATTCTCAAAACTTTTTTGATCAGTATTTACTCTGTTACTAAACCTTGCTTTCAGATTTTCAGTTTCTAAAATCCAAGTTCGTGTTTATGTCTCATTAGTCTTCTGTCCTTATAATTTATAACAGCAAATCAGCAGATCTTAAATTACAAAAGAAGAAACTGGAGCTTACTCTTTCTTCTGCATACATCCACTTTTTCTGGTTTTAACCTTTTTTTCGTGGTCTGGAGTTGTTTGCTCCTGAAACATCTTTAACAATTTCTTTACCCCCTCCTCACCAATGAGGGGGAATCCGCACTCCTTCCAGGTACATCCTTCTCTTGAGAAAAGACTTATTTTACCTCTCTCCTAGTGCTCCATTCTCTGTCACGGAGAAGAGAAGCAAGGACATTTTGACACGTGGCACTGTCTTGGTAATTTTGACTGGACCTAATCTACTGATGGTGCTGGACTACACGTTACTGCCCTCAGTGAGGTTTGTCCCGCGTCACCGGGATGTATAGACTTCATTATGATCTACTGTATACCAGGTAAAGTGTCATAAACTGATGCAGCCACAGTGCAGTCCTGTTCTTACAATAAGAGGTTAAGTTGCACATTCTGTAAATCAGAACGTCAGCATCCTACTCTACAAGCAAGTATGATCTGGCACATTGCCTCACTCTGGACTCCAGACTGAAAGCACCTTTCACAGTTATGCCATTTTTAAAACAGAAAGCCAAACACACAAACAAGCTCCTTATATTTGTTCATGATAATTTAAGACTGTCTTTCTGTGAGAGTTCCTCTTCTAGTAGGCTTCTTATAGGAATGCTTCATTATTTCCCATGTGGGAGACTAATGGGCATAATGTATTGGCCAAAATGTTGGCCCTAAAAATCACAGCATCACAGATGAATACCTCTCATCAAAGAACAGCAAAAGATTTTCAGAACATCTGGAGCTATATGCTATCAAGAGAGCCAATTGCAGAGTTCCAAGACAACAACAAACTAAAACACAATTGTCTCAGCCCTGCTCACTGATTGATTTTCTTCCTTTTGGAGACGGAGGTCATGGGCTTTAAAGGGGATCACAATATGTTTTTATAACCAGCTGCTGACACTGCAGCACGTAACACTTAGGAAAGTCCAGCTGCTGTTCTCTGTTGACAGCTATCTTAAAGCTAGACCCTTTGCGGGCCTCTATGTAGAAGTTTAAAGGTCCCACAAAGCTTCTTCTAAAAGAGGAGCAAATGACCCTGATGTCTACGCTGACATTAGATTCTTCTATAAAATTCAGGTGGTAATGTACAGAGCTGTGTGTGAACTATTGCTGAGCATGTAACGACTGAGTTAATTGACTGTATAATCACTCCACCATCCAAGTACCCTGAGATAGTCTGAATGGGAAAAGTACTATTGAAAAAAAACACCTTAGGCTAGACTAAACTTTAATTACATGGCACCTGCAAATGATACCCTGCAAAACAGCTCAGTAAAACACACACAAATGCTTGAAAAAAAATTTGCTCTGCCTCTGCTATTAATGGATAAAAGATCAGTTCCTAAGCAGCTCATCCTGAAAGCTGCAAATAGCTGGAACTTGTCAGATTACATGTGGAAAAATCCTTGGGACATTCAACTGTGGTCCAAAACCCCAGGCCAAGCTTCTACTTCCTGTAATGCTAGTGATAATTTCATACAAGTCCAACTCACAGAACTGTTCTGTTAGTGATGATGGATTGAGTCAGGCTTTGGATGTGATGGTTGCACGTCCTTGCCCTGGAGAAGGGCTAGATGGCAAAAGGATTTTGGATTTTTTTGAAGAAGTAATATCAAACTTAAGAAGTTCATTTTGCTAAAACACTGAAGGGTTGGCAAACCAGCTGAACCTGCACTTCTGTTTTATTCATGCTTTTACATCAGATATAGCAGACTGATATAGGAGACAGCTGTGCAGGTTATGACACTGATTTTTTTTTCCTTTAGAACAGCTACAGTGGGGCTAAACCAAGTAGTAGATGCAGCACTAAGTGCATTTCCTATTAAATCCTAAACATTAAGAATTCATAGGCAGAACCAGAAATAAACTGTGTGTGGGTATGAAGGTATGTGTAATGGTAAAAAGCTAAGCCTGCATGAAATTATATTAACTTCAGCTGAATGGAAAGATCCATAGTTAATTTAGAAAAATGGTTTCTTATTTGTTGGCTTACAAGAAAGTTACTGTTAGCTTGTTTGGCTTTGTCATTACTGTTCTAGATTTTAATCCAACATGGTTTTATCACACGCAATATTATGCCACTTCACATCATGTACCTAATAGGATAATGTCAGACAGGATAACAGCACGCCGTCTGAAAGACATCAGAATCACACTGTATTCGTCATACATTCTTCCTGGCAGATTGTAGAGTTCCCCTATGATTTAATCCAGAAGGCTCTCCCTTTGACTTGGACTTGACATGCTTTCTTGAACATTTAGTAGATTCAACCACCAGCTCATAAAACAAAGCTAATTCATTGCTTCAGAGTCCTGTTCTAATACTCGTCTACTGGAAAACAGCTAGCAAAGTTGGCAAGGATAGAGGCAATTACCATAGGTTATACTAGTATACTGTGAAGGGAATATATAGATATAAAATAATCCTCAAAAGAAAGCCTGTTTGCATATAACTAGCCCAAACACATCAAGAAGTCCTCATGGGCCATACAAAACACATGCCTGTGGGTTGATTACAAAATAAAAACCTGCCGTAGATACCAATCTACAAACTGAGCTATTTCACTAGGATGCAGACAGCAGCAGGAGCATTAATCCTACTTTTTGAGAGAGGGAAAAAAACCAAATTAACAGACTTGCCATGTTGCCTGTCATATCACAGAAGCAAAATCAAGTTAAAGCTCATGATTCCCTGAACCACATCTGGTCTATTCAGTCACAGTGTGCATTGGACAGAAGACTTAGAACTTTATCCTCCTGTGTATGGGATTGATCTGTAAAGGAAGAGACAGTATATGCAGCCTAGTTAATAAGGTTGTAGGAATCCCTCCATCTGGAGGTAAATGGCATGACTTTCTCTCATACGAGACTAAAGATCCAGATCACCTACAAACACAGAAGACAAATGTTTTAGGCACATCCAAAAAAATTAAGGCATAGCCTCTGCCCAGAGAATGTGATGAGAAATTCTGCTACTGAATGGTTCATATATTAACCCGTCAGGCATTTACAGTTTTACTCCACTGAAGTTACTCCAGATGTTTATTCTTGGCCTTAAAAATCTCAGTCCTGTCTTTCTGAATGGTTATTAAAGTGAGATAACCTACAGATGTTTTCTCTCTCTGCCTTATGGTAAACAGACTGTGCCTTTGATGAAAATTGTTCTCCTCTTTCTTACCTTCCAGAAAAAAATACCAGCCCTCACACTGATGATTTACAAAACAACAACAAAAATCAAGGATAGCTTGAAAGTGTTTGTAAATTGTGCAGCAATTAAAAATGTGGTCAAAATGTTTTGAAGTCTAAAAAATATTTGCATTCATAGAATTTTTACACACTAAATAGAAAAACTTCTAAAAAAAGTTTAGAGAAAAAAAATGATTCTTTCATTGTTCATTATGCCCAGTTTCTACTTATAACTTCTCCATACAAATTTAGCATTCTATTTCCATTTTCTTTCCTAGAGGAAAAGAATGCAGAAAGGGATTTTTCATTCTTGACTGTTTCATCCGTCATTAAAGACACAGTAAACATGTTAACTTTCCAAGCGTACTTACTTTCCTTTGACTCTAGTTCAACCTTAACAGTCTCTCAGCACTCCACATTGTTTCAGTCACTATAAAGAAAGAGATAAGGAATTATTGCTCAAGTATCCTTACAACCCATCTTTCTCCTCTGAATATACTCTGAATATTTCCCTTTTACAGTCAATGAAAAATGGGGCTTTAATAGCTACAAAAGAGAACTAGATCAACACAATCACATTCATTTTTATTGACTACCAAACAGATCTGAATTCGGGCTTGGAAACAACTGTTTAATTCTCTTGACTTAAGGACATCTCAGTCTTGATTGAGGAAAGTAATTAAAATAATTTTAAAGTACTTAAAACACTTTACTGGAATTATTCTAATCAGCATGATGCCCCTTCTCCTGCCTATTTTATGATATAAAGGATGTCAAAACAGCCAAGGATTATAAATACTAACAGTTTATAACATCAGAAGCACAGACACCACCTCACTGATGTGTAGCTCTCCAGTTAAATAAAAATTTTTACGTCAGTTGACAAAACTGACAGTGATGTGAAGCAAACAAACAATAAAAATATCACTGAAAATTCAGTCCCTAACTAGCCAAGTGCACTGTATCTCCTCTCTTCCATGCAGGGAAATCCACTTGGTCCTTCCAGCAGTACATTGCAAAGTTCACAGACCTTGACTGTCTCTGTGAACTTCTCATCTGGCAAACCAGACAATTCACCCTGACTTTTATGCACTGCATCATGGAAGACAGGGTCTCTCCCACTCCTGCTGCTTCTACTGAACTAAAGGACATAAGTGTTTTTATTATATCATAAACCACTATCTGAATCTAATGATCTAATCTTACACTTCACACAGTTTTCTTTCAGATTTGGCATCCTAGTGAGGACTGTTGAACTCCCATGGATTTTATCTTACTTTGGCTGAGTGGAGTCCCACATTTCTTCAGGAGTACTTGACTTGTTTTGATTGCAGTTCTGCTTTAATGATCAACATGTAACAAATCCTACAAATCTCAGCACCCACTGGTTCAGAGTCATGCCAACAGTACTATGAAAACCTCCCAGTATCATCTCGTAAAATTCTCGTGTGACATTCCCGGTCACACTCAGCAGCTGTTGGCAGGGAGCCAACTGTAACCTTAATTCCTCAGTTTCTACTCAAAATGAATAATTACCATTGAATTTCCTTTCAGTACTCAGGGCAGATGCCACTGAATGGAGGTTCACAACAAGTTCCTGCTTATCCTGCACTACCCGTACTCACAGAAAGGTACAAATTGGTACACCCTGCTGCCTTGCACAGCCTCTTCACTAGCTATACCACTTGCTTGATGTGGGGAAGATTTGGTGTGATTTGGAGCAGGCACAACTGGACTCCACATGTGCTTTTGTCTTTTCTCATTACTATTCTGAAGCATCATTTTTATTACAAAAGGAGCATACCAGAAATCATATTCTGTATCTGTATAATCAAAACATTTAGAAACAATTAATCCAGGTGATAAAAATAATAATGCACAGGAAATGTGGGTATACAACTCTCACTTTCTCAAGGAGCATAATGACTCCCAGCCTTCAGTCACACACATGACATCAAGACTCAGATATTACAATATGTGCTATAACAGACATGTTATTAAATGACTTAAATGTCATTTCTTACTTTAGTAGCAAAACACAGCAGAAAAAAATGCAACCTATCAATACTGAAAATTAAATGCTTAATGTTTGCATGTGTGTACTTATAGCTGCTTGTTGTCCTGAACTTTGAAGCTGGTGTGGTCAAAAATCTACTCAGTATGCTTTCTTCCTCTCTTTCCACCCACCTTGTGTTTAATCCCATTCTGACAGCACAGCAGAGAGATGAGGCTTGAATCATTAGAGAAATCTCAGTGGAAAGGGCAATTGCAAAGCTGCGATGTCTCCATTCCTTCCTTTCCTGCTTCCTCCTTCAACCAAATGGGCAAACATCCCCCCATTGATAGCTTTCCTTTGAGTCTTCTCCTGGCTAAAAACTGCCTCTTGTGGAAAGGTCTCACAGCACCACTGCATCCCTGCATCCTACACTGTTCCTGAGGGCCTCTGTCCTGTGTTTCCAGAGCTGGGCCTAGGGGTCTCTGCATAATCTCACTGGCCAGATTCTCCAGGTGGCAAGCAGGAGTGTCCTGTGGCTCAAGGAAAGAGCAGAGTTGAAAAATCTCACACGAACAGTGACAAAGCTCAACATACAGGTTCTTGGCTCTCTACCATGCCTGTGCAGTTATTTACTTCAGTGCAAAGGGATTATAACACATAGTGAAATCTAAATGCATTTGTGACTTCATGTCACTATTGGTACATATAAATCTTCCTCAAAGTTGAGAGGCAATAGTAGCCAGCCCATATTTCCCTTTCTCACAGCTTTTTTTTTAAATTTATTTTTCACAAGTAGAGCTTGAAGGCAGCCTTCAGAGACCTGCAGCTAAGAGAAGCTGCCTTTAATATTCCACACAAGCTGAAGAGCTACCCCTCAGATACCTAAAATTCAGGTGCTGGTTAAGTTCCAGTCATCGTCAGCAGATTCAGGTTTTCTTCTACTTACTGATACAATCATAGAAAACATAGTTTAAACCTGTAACTTGTTCACTCCTTAAAGATTTCCTAATGAAATGAAACCAAAGTTTTGCAACTTTTTACATTCAAGACTGCTATTCACTGGTAATGATACTGTCTGTAATATCACTATGATCCTTCTTTGGAATTACAGCTGATGGAGTTCTGTGCTCTCACAATGTGACTTCAAGGCTCAGGAGTGACTGCTGTGCTGTAAACTAGTTTGCGTTTAACTGTGGAGCCACAGATCACGAGGCAAAGCTGGAAACCAGTTGCAATACAGGCATATTGAGAAAGCCCCATTATAACTGATTAAATAGAAACAGTTGGTTTAAGTCTTAATACCAACATAAAGATTAATTTACGCACCTGCATGCTTAACCAGCTCTGAAGTGCACATAAGGATGGGCAAATTATCTTTTCCAAGGCTTCTGGGTTTCGTATTGCAAGCTGGTGTTTCTATCAACTCTATTCTGACAGTGTTGCCTCTCTGAGATGGCCAGCACACCACTCATGCTGCCTAATAGGTTGCATCTTGAGCGCAGTAATTGTAACAGCTCTTTGTCTTTCATCTTCACTCAGTGACAATTCCATTATCTTCTAGTCTCCTTTCTAACTTTCAAATACATTGTCCCCTACTTACTTCACAAGGCAGAGCAAAGACTTTTAACATGTATTGCTGGTATCTACCTCAGTTTACTCCAAACAGCAACAGTACAAGACTTTTACTTGCCCATTTCTATACTAGGCCTCTTTCTTTTGACATCCATGGAACAAGTAATAGATGGACCAATTCTAAGAGCAGCCTATGTACTGAACTAAATGCTGGGGGAAGCAGAAACACCTCTATATGCGGTATGATGACAAGAATTAGTCATAACTGAAACAGCCATTTCAAAACAAGTCAGCACTAGGAATCACTGTTATAGCAAGAAACAACCACATTGTGTTTCAGAGAGATAGGTGGTAGAAGAACACAACACTGTCTATTCCCATACAATGTCTCATCTAAGCCATGCCCAAATCCCCATGCTCCCTATGAACTGCAGCACTTCCTTTCACCAGATGACCATCAGCCCTGAATTCACCTTGCTGTACTTGCTTCAGAGGAGCAGGATGCCCATGAACCAGACAAAAGGCAGCATTCAAGGGATGGAAAGCACAGTTCAACAGAGGGCTGCAAATAGTAGTTAAATTAGAAAGGGATTAGCTAACTGAAAAGTGATGGGAAGAGAAAGCACTCAAGAGAAAGTAATAGGGAGGACAAGTTGAGGGAGGAGATGACAGAAGGCCACATTTGGAGTCAAGCTGAGATAAATAAGGGGCAGGGGAGACTTGAAGCAAACAGCACACCAGCACTGGGAAGGAACAGTACTGAAGAAATATTCCTACCTCTGCAAGACCATGGTTTTGACTTCACCTGCTGTGTCTCCCAGTGTGGAAAGGGAACAATGGTGTCCTGCTGCTATGTGCTTCCAGTGCTGCTTTTTAGGGGTGGCGCCTGGGGGGAAGAAGCAGTAGAGGAAGGAGAGGGAAACATATATAAAAAATATGCTGCAATACACAATGTGGCAATCGCATCAACCAAAGGTAACAGAAAATACGTAGCACTATTTATTCTTTAAAATAAGTAATAAGGAACATAACTGCAAGAGAAGCATAACAAGCTCCCCATTTACTCGGCTATTATTTTTTTGCACATGTGTACTTTTTAAATGTAACCTCAGCCACAAAAAGTCATATCCTGTTGTTGATTTACAGAAACTAAGCAGAGGTTCTGTAACAGAGGTTAATTTGGTTTTAAAATAAACAAAGTGCCACATAATCACACACTGCTGATTAAGCTGATCAAAAGCAGTGCCTGGGACAAAGCCTAATTTTTTTGACAAATTTTTCATGACTGGAGGAAGCCGTTTGTGAACTGGGATTATGCCTGTTCTAAGATCTGTCATCCAGATCCCCAATGTAGTAGGCTCCTGTGACATGTGAAGCACAAGGACAACATCTCATGATTAATTCCAACAACTGTATATTGCAGCTGCCTGCCTTAGAGATGGCTCAAATCCCAAGGGACTCACTGCCTAACTTTATCATTGGAGGCTGTAAACTCAAATTATCACAGCATGGTTTGGGTTGGAAGGGACCTTAAAGATGATCTAGTTCCAACTCCCCTGCCATGGGCAGGGATACTTTCCACTAGACCAGGTTGCTCAAAGCCCCATCCAACCTGGCCTTGAACACTGCCAGGAAGGGGGCAGCCACAGCTGTTCTGGGCAACCTCTTCCAGTGCCTCACTGTAAAGAATTTTTTCCTAATACCTAATCTAACTCTCCCCTCTTTCAGTTTAAAGCCATTACCCCTTGTCCTATCACTACATGCCTTTGTCGAAAGTCCCTCCCCACCTTTCCTGTAGGCCCCCTGTAGGTACTGGAAGGCCACTAGAAGGTCTCCCTGGAGCCTTCTCTTCTCCAAGGCTGAACAACCCCAACTCTCTCAGCCTGTCCTCACAGAGGAGGTGCTCCAGCCCCCTCATCACCTTCATGGCCCTCCTCTGGACTCCCTTGAGCAGCTCCATGTCTTTCTCATGCTCGGGGCTCCACAGCTGGATGCAGCACTGCAGGTGGGGTCTCACCAGAGCAGATTAGAGGGGCAGAATCACCTCCCTCGACCTGCTGGCCATGCTGCTCTTGATGCAGCCCAGGACGCAACTGGCTTTCTGGGCTGCAAGCGCACATTGCTGGCTCATGTTCAAGTCTTTCATCCACCAGCACCCCCAGGTCCTTCTCCCCAGGGCTGCTCTCGATCCACTCATGGCCCAGCCTGTGTCTGTGCTTGGGATTGCCCTGATCCAGGTGCAGGACCTTGTCCTTGGCCTTGTTGAACTTCCTGAGGTTTGCACAGGTCCACCTCTCCAGCCTGGATGGCCTCCCTCCCCTTCAGGATGTCAACTGCACCATACCTATTTCCTTTTCTCTTTCACCTGGCTTTGCATAGGACTTTGGTTGTTACTCTGCTAAACAGAAAAATGTGTGAATTTAAGCATTTTGCACACATACTGGCTGATTAAGAGTAGTTAACCTGAATGTCACAGAAACAAAACTAAACAGGAGAGAATAAAAAAATACAATCATAGTTTATATATCTGTTGTTGCAAAAGGTGAAAGGCAATGAATCAGCTGTAAGGGAGGTTTGTTGCACCAGTTTCACCTGTTCCTTGGTTTCCTGTCATTTAATGTAAATCAGTATTATGCTAAAATGAAACAAATTAAGCCTAACAAAATCCTCTGAAATAGTGAGATAGAGCTGAGCTCTTGAAGCAGAAAGTTCTAGTTCACCATTTCAGCCCAAATTGAAACTTTACTCATGTGGTCAAATCTGTGTTGATTTTTTTCTGTGATATCCCATCCCTCTTCAGATTATTAAATAGGCAATTATTCAGCTTCCAGTGTGTGCAGGCAGACTTTACTTACTGTTAAAAAAGGTATGTCTCTGACACAACGACTCTGCCAAACCTCTAGCCCAAGCACTGAAATGCAAAAACTACTGTTGTATTTTGCTGTCCTTATTCAAGGAATGGAGCATAAAGCTGTTCTGTCCAAAATTAAGTTCACAGAAGTTTAGCACAAACTTTGTTTCAGGGAAAAAGAGACTGAATAACTACAGTGAGGCAGAGAAGCATGAAGTATTCAGTGCCTTTTTTGCACTATTGGTGGAGGCTGACAGCTTTTCAATGTGGTATAATAGACACTGAAACAGACTCATGCACAGATCTGTGCGATCCACAGCTCTCGGATGACTGCTATATTCAGTGAGCAAAATCAGTGGGAAAAGCAGAAGGTTTTGCAAGGCAAGGCTGTGCCGCTCACACCATGAGTAAAAATATTTTAGCGGCATTGTTATAGCAGACTAAACTGTAAACCACAGAACTGCAGTCAGTCACTAACATCCCAGAAGATGAAGCAAGAACGATCATCCTCACACCTTGTAAAATGTATTTAGTTTATTAAATCCCCTTTGCTAATTCAGCTAAATATTTAACCCATGAGAAACCTTTTCTTCCACTCCTGTAGTACACCAGTCTTTCCATTTCTAATCACTATGGTCCCTGACATCACAAATAACACAATTTCAGTTTTATTGCCAAAAAACCCATCACTTTAGGCAAAAAAAAAAAAAAAAAAAAAAAACACACCCAAAACAGAGCTTACTGGTAAAGACAAAGAGCTATTTGACAGAGTGGAACTCACAAATTAGCTAATCTCTCTTCTTGGATTCAGTCCTCTTTTGAGGGATGATGTGGTCATACTGCAAAACCATAACATTGACCACAGTACTGAGATCCATGCAGAGAGTTGCGAGTCATGGCCGAGGAGCACTAAGAGCACTATTAACACATCTAACTTTATTAAAAGTGAGCTCTGCACTACATGAAGACATTTGATAACTACTATAACAGATACTTCTTTAAAATGACAATCCTACCCAAATATAAACATGCTTAAATGAGTGAAATGTCTGTGGACCAAGGCATGTACATTCATAGAGAAGATAGCTGTACTCAATTCCAGCTGAAGGAAAGAGGAAGGTACAACTAAATACAGCCGTGCTCAGCACCACTGACTACCATAAGAATCAGTAAAGAGAAATTCCCTGTGTTCCTGCTGCATTCTCTGTATCCCAGTTGTATTCCCTCTACAAGTCATAAGGGTGGGCTTAATTAGATCTGCACATGGAAGCCATTCCCTACTTATCATCTCTGCTGCCCTTCTCTGTATTCAGTTTCCTTATGTCCTTTTTCAAGGAGTGACCAGAACTACACATTGTATTCAATGTGCAAGCAAAGCCTAGATTTATAGATGACAAAGATGGTTTCCTCTTTTTTTTTTTCCCTAATAATTTTTATGAGTCTATTTGCCTTTTCAATGTGGCTGAGCACACAGACAATATTCGCAGTGAACTACTCTGTGACCTTACAGAGCTCCCTTCTGTATGGGAATAGCTAACATAAAACTTATCATGGTACATGCATAGAAGTTATTTTTCCTAGGATCATTATTTTGCATTTATCAACACTGGATTTCATCTGTCATTGTATCACCTTGTCATTCAGTATTGAATAATAGTTCTGAAACTCCTCCTAAGCAGCTTTGCACTGGACTATTGGGGTTTTTTTCAATTGCAAATATTTTTGCTTTACTCTTCAACACCATTTTTAGCTCAGTTATAAGCGCATTGAACAACATAATTCCCAGAACATATTCTCATGGGACCTTTCTGGTAACTTTACCCCTTTGACCATTTATCACTGTCTATTTTTTTTCTTATCTTTTAATAATTTTTTTTTAATTTTTTTTTTAGAGACAAGACTACAGGACCAGTAACCAAAGCGGAGAATAGGGCGGGGGGCGCAGAGGGAGGAGGAATAAACTGACTTCATGTGATCTGATGTTCATAGATTCATCTTGTCTGGATTTAATTTCACTGCCTTACTATCCTGAAGCTACATAACAACTGACCGGGTAATAATTTGGTACAGAACATTTCTAGGAATCAGAGTTCAGATGACCAGATGCAAATTTACCTCAGCCCCTTTGAACAAATAGGTACCATGTTTCCTCTGGGAATTCATTAGAGATTGGCCCATTCTCAAGTGCTTAGGTTGAGATTCTTGGTCCTGTCCCTGCTGACTTAAACTTCACCATTCTTTACTATTTCGTATATTGACCTGTGCTTCTATATCCTCATTAACCCCATTTCCATTAAATATATAACCAATACACATTATGATGACTTACATGAAAACAGTATTGACTGTTTCAGTCTTTTTGTCACTAGTTCTTTTCGGAGTACATACTTGGGCTTGTATTCACCTGTGGTTTTCATTCTTACTTTAAGTAAAAATATCTCTTTAGGGTTGTTTTTGGTTAGTGGTTTGGTTTTTTAAAATTCTCTTTAGTCTTGGCCTTTCTGACTTTCTCCCTGACAGCTTTTGCTACTCCTGAGTACTCTTAGTTTTGCATTTGCTGCATGACTCCAATCCAGCTTTCCTATTTAGGGCACATCTCCACGGTCATGTGCACGCACTGACTACCTGGTCTAGTTCTCCCTGCTGCATCCCAGGCAGATTGAACACAAGCCAGCATTAGTATTAGTTTGACACAAACGTTTCACACCAGATAGCAGAACAGCTTGATTTCTAGGTTGGAGCTGCCTTATTCTTTCCTAGTTCAGAGCATGAGCAGAAAGCTGACATACCAAGAGCATCTGACCACATCCACATTTCCTCTGAAAATCATCTGGTACAGTCTGTGCTAGTTTTGGCTAGAATAGAGTTAATTTTCTTCATAGACGCCAGTATGAGACTATGTTTTAGATTTGTGCTGAGGGCAGTGCTGATAACACAGGGATGTTTCAGCCAGTGCTGAGCAGGGCTTGCATAGGGTTAAGACCATTTCTGCCTCCCACGCCACCCCACCAGCGAGTGGGCCGGGGGTGCACAAGAAGTTGGGAGGAGACACAGCCAGGACAGCTGACCCCCACTGACCAAAGGGATATTCCATACGCTGTCATGCTCAGCATATAAAGCTGGGGGAAGGAGGAGGAAAGCAGCAGGGGACGTTCAAAGGGATGGCATTTGTCTTCCCAAGTAACCATTACACATGACAGAGTCCTGCTCTCCTGGAGATGGCTGAGCACCTGCCTGCCCGTGGGGAGTGGTGAATGAATTCCTTGTTTTGCTTTGCTTGTGTGCGCGGCTTTTGCTTTGTCTATTAAACTGTCTTTATCTCAACCCACAAGTTTTGTCACTTTTATTCTTCTGATTCTCTCCCCCATCCCGACCAGGGGGAGCGAGCAAGCAGCTGCATGGGGCTGAGATGCTGGCTAGGGTTAAACCACAACAGCCCTTTTTACCCAATGTGCAGCTCAAAGGGTTCAAGATAACAGATTTGATTGGAATGTGCTAATTCATAGCTGTTTAGCTATTAATCAGCAGGCTTCTGTTCTTGGCATGGGACTTGCTTGCCTTACTGTATATTAGAGTCTAGTGCTCATTAGTGGCTGTCTTCTGCTTTTGCTGCTTGCTGTACTGCTGTGCCGCTTACCGTCTCACTCTGCTTTGCCTGGGAAGATTTGGATAACAGCAATGCCGATACTCCTGAGCTGGCTAATTGCTGCTGTTTCTGTGCTGCTGTACTGGACAGGCTGGAACTCCAGTATGAACTGGAGACAAAGAGACTGTGAACCATGGATGAGTCCATGGGGGAACAAGACACCCTGAATTCAGCCTCTGTGGCCGTGGATAAGGTACACCTTAAAGCATCTGGGGCTGTGGATAAGTCCATGCTCAGCCGCTGATGCTTCAAGGTCATGCTGGAGAACCTCAAAGCCTGTGGCCATGGATAAGACATGACAGTCATACTGGTCTCTTACAGTAGCCTCCTCTTTGCACTGGGATAATTTTTTCGCTATGTTCTTTTAAATGAACACTCAGATAATTCTTATTTCTTTTTTTTTTTTTTTTTAATTTTTTTGGCAGTAAAAACAGTATACTTTAAACATGAGAAAAAATGTAGTATCAGCATGAAAGATGGAAAAGGTATTGCTTTGGGTTTAAAATAGAAATGTGGAAATCAAACTGGTACGGGGAAAGAAGCTGAAGACCCTCCTCTGCACTATTTTTCTGACAATTCATTACTTTTTCACTTTGTATCATGCTCATCCTTACAAAGTGTTGACTACAAATCTTATTGTGAGGACCTAGAACTTTCATTTTAAATAGAACAAAGTGGTAAACCTGCTTTTGAAATTGCATGGACACTAAGAAAGCATCTCCTCAATTTCTGAGGCTGACAAGAGATGCACGACCTGCTTTGGTATGAACAATGATCCCAGTAATAGAAAAGTTTTACAGTATACCATATGCGAGTTCATTAGTTACGTATTTTAAAAAATAATCATACTTTACTACTTAGTGGTAAAAATTCTTTTTTTTTTTTTTCCTAAGTAAAACAGATTGCAAACTCAGTCTCAATTAATTCCATTCTGTTGGACTTTTGTCCATTTTTGGTGTTTTATTCCAGGTCATGCTGATGCAAAATTCAGACATGCCAACTGTCCTGCATGAGAGCTGTCAGACAGATTAGCACTCGTGCACTGACAGAGCTACTACTTTGTCAGGACTGGGAACCAGTGTGTTGAAAATGAAGCCTCAGCTGACGTGCCTATAGGAAGAAAGCAACTGGCAGTATATGGGGTTGGTCCTATTGAGTCTTTGTATCTATAAGTGTGCCGACCAGGTTACATTCCCACTCTTTAAAAGGAGAAGGACCAAGCTCTGTTAGCAGTATAAGTCTCCTGAACTCTCTTCTGAGGTCATCATTTGTCCCCCTCCTCTATTAAATAACAGACCTAAACATCTGTTCACTTTCTTCTTTCTTCTAATACTTACAAAGTCTCTTTTTGCTTTTTTGATTGAAACCAATTTTGACCCTTTCTTTTTCCAAATTCTCCCTTGCCTCTGAATTTAGACTATTCATTATAGCAGCATTAGTTACACATTGCTGTTTCACCTACTGTTTTTGAAATGTCTCTATGCTCATATGCTGACACGCTCTCAGTGCTTTCTTTTATTTGAGCAGACATTGTCCCACCTTTTATATACATCACAGGATGCTCTCCAAGAATTCCTGTATTATGTAGTGTTGGATCCAGAGCAGTTCATACTTTGTAGCTCTACCATAAAAGGTAAGATCTTCTTAAAGTTCCTTAAATCTTTCTAGAGAATACTATTTCTTTCAGGGCTGTTACTTTATAAGCAAGATGAGGAAGAAGTCACAGTTCAATGGGGCATACTTTTTAGCTCTCTCAGCTTCTTTCCTCATGCTGGGTTACATTTCAATAGACTTACAAATTCAGACTGCTGAGGAATGGAGACCCTTGTTTAATCCACTCTGAATCTGCCAAAAAAAAAAAAAAAAAAACCACACCAGAAGATACACTTACAATGGGCCGGTTATTTTTGATTTTTTATCAGAATGTTCAGATACTACGACACAACACAAAATCAATGCTCATTGCTTTGAGAGACTCACTATCTGGAGAACTTGTCACAGCACACCACTAATCTCTCCTGTAGAATTCAGAGAGCAAAATAAACCCTTTTTCCTAATAGTACATGTATTCCAGTCCAAAATCTATTTTTAAACCTTTAGCATTAGTGTCTTGGAGCATAGAAACAGAAGATCAAAGCAGAAGTAGAAACTATAACTAATAAACAATCAAATTATGTTACCAACTGTATCTGCTTGCAAGTGTTACTTGCCGTAAACATTGCTTTGAGAAAACATTCCCCAGAAAGTATCAAGAATGTCATTCTACCGCAGCAGGTATGCAACATTCCTGGATTAATAACGCTTCACAGCACAGCTACCTGGATCTCATAGTTTTTTTCTGTTCAGATCATTGTTTCCATTTTGCTTAATGTAGGTATGCTGTTACTAAAGGTTGTAAAACGCCTTTTAAGATGCTAATACTGCTGCTGTTATGAACCCTAAAGGGTTCCAGCATCAGATGAAATTTCTCAGGATAATCTCCTAGGCTATGTCAATTGCTTTACATGGATTGTATTTTAAATCTCATTTGATAGTAAATGTTTTAGAGAGTGGAAATGATAGAGTGCTTTCTGGCTTAATCACAAACCACAACAAGTTAAGTGTGCATAATAAGATTTGTCCACTTATTCAATGTGAATAGCTGGAAAGAATTGTTCAGTTATGCGCTGGCAGCTTTAGAAGTGGTAGAGAAACGGAAAGGAAAAAAATACAGAAAATCCTCCACACTCTTAATGCTCACCAGTCACTGTGAAAGTAACACCTGTTAAGAGTTTTTGCCCAGCATCGGGGCATTTTGGTAGACTACTGCTATGTTGTTTTAAGGAGTTCTAATTTTCACTTATGCACATGTGTAACACTTGCTCATGCTTAAAGAGCTTCTTGCTTTAAACACAAGAAAAACACACCACTAAGTGTTCAGCATATACAGACTGAGATTTTCAGAAATTCTGCTCTATTTTACCTGGAGATGTGTCTCTGACAGTCTGTGAATCAGGTTCAAGAAGGTATTATGCTAAAAGTTCAATCAGTCATGTAACTCTCCCCACTAGACTCTCCAGTCTGCTCTTAGCCGTCACATGTGAGGGTAGGAAGCAACAAAATTACAATACAGTTTGTGTGGCAAATAAGAACTGGATATTTACAGTATTAAACACAGCAGCAAAGGAAATGCAAAGCACATAGATGAAGGTACAACACACATGCAAAAGAGGATAGGTCCTTGTAGTTTTTGCCAGGGTGATGTTTCTAGACACCATACTACCCTGGTCCTACCACGTCACATTTGGATAAACAAGAAAAACAACTGTTCTGGTTTTAGCAGTAAAGGATGCTCACCGTTCCTGCAGTAGGCATGCTATGGCTTCCTGTAATAGTTTTAGTATGATTCAGCAGAAAAATTTAGTACAGATTTTATGTGCTGACCCCTCTTTAACCTCAGAGTATCATTTCAAAATGAAACTGAACATAATCTTGGAAGATTACGATAAAGATTAACAAGGCAACCATAAAAATGTTAGATGTGACTAAGGATGCTGAATCCTTATCTGGATATAGCTGTCTTTTCAGACATCCTACAGAATGAGAAGGCATCAGTTCCCTTACTGCCATAAGGAATTATGCAGATACTCTGATCAGATACTGCTTTGACTAATACCTGAAAAATGGTGAGGCAGTTTGACAAAATGCCTCTGCCAGAGGTATTAACCATTTACATAATGAAGCTCATTTTTCTGTTCACAAATTAATCGTGAGCAAACCATGTTGTTAACAAATTTGATACCCAAAGTTATTCTACTAATGCTCAATGCAGGCATAAAAATCCACTGTAACTAATATGGCAAACAACTGCTATTCATGCTATTTGTAACCCATTTTTCAGACTGATCACCTGGGCTGTGTTATTGCTTCTAATTCTTAACTGGCTGGCTGTAGTTCTCTAAACAGAAAGACAGCATGAACAACACACTGAAGCCATTTCGTTCCTTCCCCAAACAATCTCACAAGCACCTATTCTCATAGATTTTAAAGACCTTCAGTTGCTGTGAGCATTCTTCCATACTTAGAAATTATGTATTTCTGTTCCTGGGTATTGAGTGGAAAAAAACGTGAACAAAGCTGAACTGAATTTGCTGGTATTATGCTGATGAATGCCTGACAATATTTGATTGAAGAAGTCACCCAGTGCTATATGCTGTGTAGATTGCCTTGTCCCAAGTCACTCCCAAAACGAAAAAAAAAAAAAAAAATAAAAGCTTTAACTATCTCAGATGAAACTATGAGTAGTCTTGAAGGAAAAAAAGACATCTAGGCCAAATTCACATTGAGCAGAAAGTACACCATATGGAAGGGTTAAAATTTCTCTGAAACTACATGAAGACCCATACATGCCCATATAACAAGGACTTGCATCACTCCAAAGCCCTGAACACAGGAAAGCAACGCTCCCTGCCCTCCAGTCACCTTTTCGGTTCCATCACTAACCCAGACAGGTACCCAGCAGTTCAGCAGACTCTGAGAAAGGGTTTACTCCTGTCGCACCATCATGTGTTCTCCCAGACAAGTCCCTGTTCACCACAACAGCCTCAGTAATAAAGGCTTTCCCGTGTGTATATTTGTGTCAAATACCGTTAGCTAATCCCATTCTTCTCTTTGTTCCAGTATCAAGAGTCAAAACCAGCCCAAATGTAATGCACCACAGTTTGCTGAGCAGTCCTGAAAGGCCATCTCACTAAAGTGAATAGCACACTATGGAGACATGGATTCAACATCAGGTTTTAGTTCAGTGTAGTACAGCACTAGATGATTTCCAAACATATTCACAACTTTCCATCCTGTTTTTCATAAGCACAGCCCAGCATGATCACATATCCCTTCTCTCACACTAGAACTCTCTCCCACTAGGACTGTTCTTTCATGAAGAACTGTCTTTATGGGTCAGGCTATTCTAAAAAACCCCAGACTAAATACAGCACCGTAGCTGGCACTTTTCATACTGATGCCAACAGAAAAAGGGAGAAACGAACATATATGAGGAGGAATGAACACGTTCGTGGTGTAATAATTTCAGTGCCTGCAAGTCAGGAATGGGAGAGAGAATGCACACACTCTATTCAAGAGACTGACATAAAATTAACAGAGTAGACTTTACTCCTGTGAAATTTATAAGGGTACTTGAGAATTAAATTTCTTAATGTGGACAAATACAGTTGTTTAATTTGAATGATTCAGACTCAATCAAAATTTTGAGCCACCAGAACTGTATTAGTTTACACCAACCAAAATCTATTCTGAATGTATAGATGAAGGGTGTTTGAGCATAGCTGATATCATCAGCTGGTATGAACGAGCTCTGGAAGAGCACTCAAGTGCAGGACAGTTATTTCCAGACAAAAGAAAACACAGAATTGTAAGCAACATTACTCGTAAAGCATTTGATCAGAAGTCTACTAAAAGCATTACAATGTGCACTGTCAACACCAGTAGAATAATAGAGAGACAAAAAAAAAACCAAAGGCAAATAGAATTAAGAAAATCTGTCCTTATTTTTTATTGCAGGCAATAGCAGAGATGGCTTAAGCCTACAACATGCTTTTTTCCTAAGCACAACTTTCAGTAATTTCATTGCAGCATACTTCTCTGTCCTTCCTTCTATCACTCACTAAGAAGGATGTGGACTTGCAGAATTAAAACCGCAGTTTCAAGTAGCAAACCCAAACATTTACCTGCCTCCTATTTTATACAGTATTCTTCTTTGCAGGAGAGAAAAATGGTAGATTGAAAGAAGAAAGCAGTTCTTATTCAGTCTGATAGTTTTACAGTGACACAACTATATCTGCACATTTTACAGAACATCTAAAAGGTCCCCCTCTCACACCTTGAAACAATTACATAAATGAATATGTGACAGCTAATGACCCATGGACCACACAGCTGAATAAACTGAGTTCAAAATGACATGAATGCATTATGGATTTCAGGGTCTCCAGCAGCCCTGCTCATTATTGAAAAGCACAAGTGGACTTTTTGCAGGTGGGAGGGTGCAGGAGGAGGGAGTGAGCAGCCAGGAGGCTCTGGGAGATGGCATAAGCTAGGAGAGTGTTGCCTCCAAAATGAAAATGCGTCCAATAACAGTAAGCCATCCATTTTTTAAGATGTCAGCCAAGATCAAGAGTTCAAGACCTGTGTAATTTCTTGATGACATTCCAGAGGCCAGTCTCAACTGCTGCAGACCATGCATAGAAGAGATCATCTGGTTTGCAGAGTAAACTGACATATTATTAAATAGGATGGTGAATCTGCCTCTAATATTCCATCTTTTTTCCCTGAAACAAAAGTACAATAGAAAGAAAGCATTTATTCTCATAACAATTTTGGAGAATAATATCGCCCTTTTCTGCAGAAACTAAAAAAAAAAAAAAAAAAAAAAAAAGGATTTCTTTTTATTCCAGAGATCTTTTCTTGCAACTAACTAAGATCTCTGGAGAAACATTAGATGAATAAATCATTATCCAATAGAAAACATTTTTATGGAACTGAGATAATTTTATATGCACTTTTACGACAGCAGATTTGCACTTCAACAGAAGCATCCTGACTTTGATTTATTTGGGTAATCCGTATTTATTACAGTTTCTTGTGTTTGCCTTTTAAATGAAACAGTTCTAGTCACTTACACTTTCTTTATGATGGACGGTTTTCAGAAGCCCTTGCCATAAGACTACTTTGCTTCTGCTGTATCCAGTATAAGCTTTACTCTAGCCTGTAAGAGTAGCTAAATACAGACAGAAACCAGGATTATATCAAAGAGTATGTGAGTGGCAATAAATTAAAATCCATCCAATTATAATAGTCTCAAAATAAAATTTTAACTGGTGAATTTTAATTGTCAAGAGATAGTTTTAAGTGCAAATGCCAAAGAGATTGCTTTATAAACACCTATTTAAAAATTTTGTCAAAAGCTTGTTAAAATGTCATCCATAAAGTTGTTAACATGAAGAGGTAAATGATGAAATGTCAGAGAGGAATCACAACTGAAGTTAGGACAGTATGTGGTGAAACATAGCTAAGGTAAGAAATAAAATGCTGTGGGACAGACTGAGTAGAAAACTATCTGTGAAAGGGCAGCTCTTACACTCAAGATGGGAGTCAGAAGAATAACTATTAGAGTAACCTCACGGCCTGCCATGCAGAGTCCCTGTTCCATATGACTCAACGTACTAAAAGACAACTGTTGTCTATTATATAGCATGTTTTTTAAAGGCAGCAAGCCCTTAGACTGAGAGTTTAAGCTAGCCCTGTCCCCTAACAGTTGACTTCAGTTCAGGACTCCAATCAATCACACTCTGAACACTGAATGATAGGAAAGAGGGATACAAGTCAATACAGAAACACTAGGAGGGCAGAGATAAAGTTTAACATGTGAACAAAATACGGAGAAAGAGGTCTTTTTCATACCTTATCCCTGCTTTGCAATCCTTAATCTGACAAAAGATGAAAAGAACAGGATTGAAAGGAGCAATATTTTCCAAAGCCACTAACCCAGCACTCAGTGCTGTCCCAAAGTCCACTGGTATATCAAGCTTTCACTGATCCTAAGAGGTTGTAATCAAATGGAGACAGAGTGAGCAGATGATATCACCATCTCCATATTGCTTTGACAAACTTTAATCACTGTATGAAACTCACATCCCTACTACCAACTTTTTTCACATCTCCTTCCCTTTACTTTAGACCCCTTTCTGCCTTCTTTCAGAAGAGTCTGGCAAGTCGTATCTTTTATAATGCTGTTGTAAGACCTGTAACCAAAACCAAAGATATAGCAAATCTTGAAGCACCTCAGATGTCGGTACAGGTTTCCAATGTCTTGAAGTTTCTGACAAAGGCAACGAATGATGTTTATCTTGCTTTAGCAGTGAAGCTGCAGCTAAGAGCAGAATTTTCATACCCTTTCATACCCATTTGTATGTATCAGACAAAAATGTGAGACTGAGAGCAGACAGCTTGAAAGAGCTACACGCTCTAAAGCGGAGAAATACTAAGATGTAAAAAGGTACTTAAATTTTGTACTTGTCTACAGAGAAAGTCTTGATGGAATGCTACAGACAGTTGTGATGCCCAGCTTTTAATAAGAATGTGGGAAAATTGAAAAATTTAGAAAGGAATAAAAAAATTTACTTAAAATTTTGAATTAAATTTCAAAAAAGTTACTTATCCTAGAGGTGTGGCTAAGGGACAATTTCATCGTGGTGTATAAGGATCTGCAGGAAGAGTAGAATTTGATGGCAGAGAAAGCTCTCCAATGTGGTAAGTAAAGACAGAATAAGGCTCAAGTAACAGAACCTGAAGCTAGGCATATTCAGATAAGAAATAAGAGATATATGTGTTATGGTAAGAGGTAATACTAATAGCTTACCCAGGATTCTCCATCACTGCACACTTTAAAATCATGATTGGATAGGTTTAAGCACAATACCTAGTCTGATTCAGACAAGTCAAATTTAAAGCCAGCATGTAGGGGACTTCAATGGCTCACATTACCACAAGAGGTCAGACCAGATAATCACAGTAGTCATTTATAGCCCTAATTTATGCAAATCTGTGACTTATTTCCCACCTTAATTTTAAGACAAGGTCAGAAAAGTTACAGACTAAATTAGCTCTTTTACATTCAGTCACATGGCCATAAGTTCCTATGCTTTCCCTGCCAAAAAATGCAGTCATTTGCTTAAAAGTCTGCTTTCAACATGTACATACAAGTTAAATTACCCTGCTTGCTGTATGTGCTCATTCTAATTAATACCATAGAATATCCCTCCCCCCAAACCTATGCACGACCTTAATGATCTGAAAATAGGTGTAAGATATGAAGAAAATAACAAGTCTAGGAAAACTGTAGCATAATTCTGACCTGGAGAATTAAATGGTTTCACGATTCATCATCTGCTGACTTATTCCTAAAGTATAAACACAGGGATTAACTATTTATAAAAAGAAATTTTGGAAAGACCGTGGTAAATATGTATACACCGAAGTGAATTACTCCTATCATTTTCAAGTGTGCAATACACTTGCATAAATCTGATAAGCCTTTGTTCATTTTAAATTACACATTTTAGACAGCCAGGTAGAAACTCATGGAAGAAAAATCCACTGAGAACTTTTGAATCCCAAGCCACTATTTTGGAAATTGTTGGAGTTTGAGTGACCACCCTTGGACACCACTATTATGGATTTGCTCTGTTCTTATTTGATATTGTTTTCCCTTTGAGAAAAAGGATACTAAGCTAGCTGGACCTTTGGTTGACTCTATGCATTCTTCTGTTCTTATGCTCAAATATCTTAATGAGCTAATCTATATGGGCGTAGCTATATCTTACAGTGTTTTTGCTCTATCCTGCCCAGCTTTTGCAAAAATTTTCTGCAGCTATTTATGTAGACTTTTTTCATGTTTCTTATAAATTATTTTTCCATTTACTTGGATAACATTACAGAGGCCATATCAAGACTTGCTAAAATATGTACATATATATTATGCTGATGAAGCAGCATATATCAAGCCAAAAGTAAACAAGGCTAAAATTAAAAAAGAGACATAGTAATGGTTTGTAAAAGCCATTTGTCATTACTCAGAAAAAAAAAAGGCCCAAAATAACTGAGAGATGCAGCTTTCCAAAATATTATGAGATATGTAAATAGGTTCATTTTAACATTCTATTTCGTAGTGAAGACTTAGGGGGCTTTGGCATTAAAAAAATATTTTCTGAAACAGATGAATAATGGAATACAGCAATATATTCACTGATTGCTACCCTACACTGCATCTACAGATTTGCATTACAATTTTGGAAAAAAGCTGTAACAGGAATATCAACCATGATTTTTATACTTTCTTTTTCAAACAACTGCCACCATGGTACTTATTCCAAACAGAACAGATAGAATGAAATTAAGCTTGGCTCGATACCCACTCATGCTGAATTGCAGTCTTTTCCTTGTCTTCATGCAGAGCCATAACCTCTAGGTCCACAAAGACTACATCCACTCCAAGTCAGTACGGTCCAAAAACAGGTGAAAAAACCCAAACTGACAAAAGGTGCAGACCTATTTAATCAGTCATTTTAAAGTTTGGAAGTATTGAATAGTAAGTTAATTTTAAAGGCTGGGAAGGCTGAATTAAGTTAGTAAGAACACTTGGAGCACAAAACCTAAACCATGCTTAAAATCTATACAACCACCTAAAGCTCTGAGGATTAATATAGATAGAGCCAGGAAGCGGGAATCTGCAAACATAGCTAGCACATTTCAAAGGCTATCTTGTGTTTTTATCAAGCCATCAGCACTGTGGTTTATGCTGCTACTGCCATGTTGTTTTGCCTCCTATTTAGCAAGATAAAGTAGGACTCAAAAAACACACATTATACCAAATTATCCTTGTCATATTAGCATTATATAGTTAAGGTTTCTAAGTACAAATAAAGTTGAATTAATTAAATGTAACACTAATATAATTCTCCCGGTGAAAGACACTGTTTGTGACAAGTTCCTTTGGACTATGGTGATTCTGGGGCATTTTGATGACTATTGCAACATGAAAAAATAGTATTTTATCCATTATCCCACACATGGTAGAATGTTGATACCTGTAAGAACAGTGTCGATCCTGTGCATTTTGGAAATTGTGCAATCTGTATTTTTCTGTTCGTTAGGAGAATGCTTACCTTTAAGTCAGATATCTTTGCTATATAAATATTTAAAAATAAACAAAAAACCTCACCAAATTCACTTGGAACAGTGAAAGCAAACACAAGGAAAAAATATAATTTCTTTTCAAACGCATAATATTCACTAACACATCAGAAACTGTAACAAAGTGTTTTATCTTCAAAAATTGACTTCTCCTATGGCTTTAACTCATGTAAGTCACAAAGTAGTACCTTGTTTGAGCTCCAGTCAGTCAGTTTCCGGTTGACTCTTCCATACACTGTTTTCTTCCCACAGAACCTGGAGGAAAAAGAAAAAGATGACAATTCCTTAAGAGTATTTCCCTTGAGGACTGTAAGAAGAATGCTTAGCTAATGTTAGGCACCATACTATTATTAATTTTCCATAATTTTTACATTGTTAAGCACACCAATATCTATGCTTTAAAAGCTGCAAATAAACTAAGCATAAAAGAAACCTAGAAAAAGTTACCTGGTGAGTAATTTCATGAAAGGGAAAGTTTAAAAAGCCTTGCACAGTGCTTCTAAAACAATGCAGGCATGTATTGCCATTCCTTTCCTGTCCAGCAGAGTTTAAGAGTAGGGGTATGCTACAATATCAGCTAGAGAACCAGAATTCCTTATTTGAGTATAGCATTTTAATTGTGTTAATAAGAGCGGGAGCACATTCAGGGAGATGTGGAGTCAAACAAAACTGTGTACTGTAGGGTATGAGCAGCTCTTAAAAAATTAATCTATTCTGTCCTGAAATTACTGCTATACCAAAAGGTCAATAGCTAACTACATATTATTACAACTACTAGTGTTAATTAAACCAGATTCTGTCTCTCTAATTAGCACCAATAAGCTCTAGCTAAACCAGTTTACAAAGACATGAATAAAAAGCACCTCTTTATCATCTTAATTTTGCAGTAGGGTAACACACTGATTATTCAAAAAGCTCACCTCTCCTCCAAATTTACAAATGAAAAATAACTGAACCTAGAGTCTCTAAACAAGATGAAATGTCTAAACAAACAGTCAGTGAAAAGCAAATGAAGGAAAAATTTTTAAGATGAATTGCGACACTCAAATTCCAGAAGAAAAGAGATGAGCTTGTAACAGGCAGATTCTTTAAGACCGAGTTGATTGCATTACTATTTTTATTGACAAGATTAGTAGATAGAGCAGATTTAAAATATATGGCTTTTAGAGATTGAAAACTGTGTTGCATAAATTTACTCTCAATTAGTTCTTATCAGGTTGAAGATGAGGTCTACCTTACAAAGTAAAAGATGACTTAAGAAGTGCAAACAAAAGATAATATTAAATGACAAACATATGAGGTTTGGAGGCATCATTGCTAGTCCTATTTAATACTTCTAATAATGATCAGGAAGACAGTAAACAGCACGGTAATGAAATCTCCAGATTAGAGGGATTAGAAACACGAGCAGAAATTACCAGCAACATGCAATTTGGAAAGTCACAGGCTAAGACATCTGGAACAAAATAATCCAAAAAGCTGGCCTTTAAGTAGTAGGGAAAACTGGAATTTGATAATGTAAAAAAGCAGTATAGGTACATATACATATGTATTCCTATAGAGAAGCACATACATGTGCATGCTATTTATATATATATAGGAATCAGATACAGGCAGGACTTCTCTGACCACAACTGACATGAAAACATGGACATTTTCAAGAAAGCATTTGGAAATTTTTCAAACATGTTTTTGTACTTTGAAGAAAATGTTACATAAAGTTTAGTTTGCCTTTAAGATTGAAGGAAAGTTATGTAGGGCAATCAGCTTCGTAATATGGGCTAAACTTCACCCATATGTTTATGCCAAAGGTCCCAGTTTGTGTTTGAATTCAATTAAATTTCCAGGCTCCAGCAGTGAAGCTACATGACTATTAAAGAAATGATTTTTAGAAGTTTAACTAGAAAGGTAGCTATGAATCAGAGGGAGTTCAAGGGAGTTCAGAGGAAAACAATGAAAAGGATAAAAAACAGAGTGAGCAGTTTGCAAAAGAGGATTAAAAGGAGCTGGGTACATTTATGATAGCTACATGATAACTCAAAGAAAAGGGTGGACCAGCCTTTGGCTGTATGAATGGACTCAGTACCAGACAACCATAAAACAACTATTTCCCAGAACAACTAAGGCAGTGGGAACTTGGAAAAAAAAATAAATATATTTCTCCATAAAATATACTTGACTACAAAATACTGTCACAAGTGAAACTACAACATTTTCAAGCATGAGTCAGTCAATGCAGAGTGAATGCATAAGATGCGACACCCATCACTAGCAGGTGAACTGATTGATTTCACAGGTCTGTCCATTAACAAGTTAATTCTTGCAAAGACATTCATTTACTTGTATCTCTAATAAAAAGAATAATATTTGCCTGCCTAGTGAAATGCCTTGGCTCTTCAGTCCTTTAAAATATGCATTCCTAAACGTTAAGACAGAAATAGGGATATAAAAGAGTTTTCCTCATGTTAGAAAAAAACATAAGAAGGATCCAAGATAAACACAGCATTTCAAATATTGCATGTACGCAGATACACTAAATAAAACTTGCACTGCCTCAAGCATCTGAATACAAGCAGCTTTTTCTCCTTTCTCTCCCCCTACACTGTAGTTAAAATCAAGCTTCTTCAAGAACTATTTCATACTTCATGCTTTTTTATTCAATTATTATTAAACACGACAGCTGCAAAGGTGAATGGAGAGGACTTAGCTATCCAAAACAATAATCCCACAAATTAGTGCAGACTCCAAATCAGTGACACACTGGCACGGCGATCAATACAGAGGTAAAGTAATTTAACTCCATAGCCTAAGCAATGGCATAGTAAAATCTCCAAGTCTGCCAGGTTTTGCATTTAAAGCAACATAGATGTCACCTGGCTTTTCAGAGAAGAGTCCATCAAAAAAAAAAAGGAAAAGCTAAACCACATTGACTCATCTTTACATGTCAAAATTAAGCTCTATTTATACCCAGTTAATTGGCACAAATGCCGCTCCTGAGATGCTCCCATCATCACCCAATTTGCTTACATCCAGCAGACACTTGGAAGCAGTCTGCCTCTGCCCTTTAGGATCAAAGCTAAACCATGCAGCAGCTGAGTTTGTAAACTATGTCCCAGTGTTGTAATAATGCAACCACAGGACATAGCTATTTGTTATAGTTTTACTACTTTGACTTTTAAATTTTTCTGATGTATAAAAGCCACATAAGCAACATTATTAGAAGAGCACTTCAAGTTTAATAACTTTCCCTTAAGAAAAAAAATACAATTACGGTAGCTTCGCAGCAAGTTTTCAGCAAGCTGTAATTATTCCTTTCCTCTTCTGACTAATATTGAAAAGCAAATAAAAGAAAAAGACCAAAGATCAATTAAAGGAAAAGATATCAAATAGAATCAGTAGGTACAAAACCAGATTTTTAGAGGATCACAGGGGTTAGATTCACATAAACATTTAGGGCCAGTTCCAAACATGGGATTTGAACCCACATTCCAGACTGGTGTGACTGCTATATATAGTGCGCCCTACCACTCAGGTAGACTTAACACAGGGTTTTGCTAACAAAATGGCGATAAAGTTTTGGAGCCCAAGTCGATGCTACACCAAGTACGAGCAAGAGCACAGCTTGTCCTACCTTCTGAAACATGCCTCTGCACCTGACTACATGGACACGCTCTAAGGTCTGATTCACCTTCAGGGAACTTGCATACCGAAATCAAGATCGTTGGTTTAGCTGCGAAGTCAAGCACTCAGCATTAGTCACTTCAGTGCTGAGTATCTTTAATTCTCACCCGAAATTCCCTTTCACTGTTGTAGTTATTTGTATTGGTTGCCATGAGTTCATGGTTAATCTAGGCAGAGTAATCAAAAATTTCATAGGACAAGACCTCCAGCTGCTCTAAAGCCACTGAAAGCAGACTCATCATGTTCCAAAAGGCACATGTGGGCAAAACCCCAATTAATATAATTTTAAGAGTTGTAAAACAGTTAACAGGCAACAGACCACAGTTCTGTTTCAAACAGCATTTTAAGCTAAAACAAGGAATATCAAGTGATTTTTGTAGTTGTAAGTGACATGATTTAAACTGACAAAAGAAAAAAAATCAAGGAGAAGCTACACTAACTCAAGAAAAAAAACCTGGAGAGATCCAGGCCAGGAACTAAGTGGTGAAATCACAGTGGGAGACAAACTTGTAGAAAAAGGGTTACACTCACATAAATATTTCCAAAGAAACCAAAATGAAGGTTCATTTGCTGTGACTTACTGGATTCTGTCTCCTGGGTAAAAAGTCTTAGGTAAGAAAAATGTACTTTTCACGCATGTTCTCTGGCAAGTGAATTGTGAAGGGACCAGTCAAATGCTCACAATCACAGCTTGCCCTGCATACATGCCAGTTTCAAAACATACTAGCTTAAGCATTGTAGTTTGCACATTTCATAAATGCATCTTTTATCCCACTTTAAATCACTTCCACATTCAACAGCAAATGAAGGGCACATCATTGTCCCATCTCTTCATAAGCAGAGTCTTCTTCCCTTTAGGAAGAAAAGAGAAGTGACAATGTGTCAAAGTCACATAGCTTCTCACCTACAACCAAGTGATTTATTTCCTCAGGGAAAACAGAGCAGATAAGAAAGGATGATCTATTGCGACGTGCTCCAGCAAGTTGTTACAGCAGTGCCCCAAGTAGCAGGGACCTGTGCTTGGTCACACCAGGTTTGTTATTGCTGCCCTCAGAGTTGAACTACACCTCCTCAAAATGCATGCCTGGAATATGGGAGGCACTCTGACACATGTGTAGGAAGCACACATGCTTTTTCTGCCCATCTGTCATGCACAGAACAGGACCAACCAAGACCCCCTGCTGAAATAAATCTGGCATTGCAAGCCAATGAGAAAAGCTTCTGACCAGAGATACAGCAAGAATGGGAGGAATGTTATCTACTTGATTTCCAGCAGCCGAGAATAATTTGGGGAAGATCCAAGGCAAATAATTTGAAAGTAGTCTCTGAATTAAAATAGCTCTGTACAGCTCTACAGAAATAGCTCTACAAGAGTTAAAAGGACCAGAGCAGATGTGAAGGGGCACCTAACATTCGAACACAAGACATTTGCTTGCTTGTAAGAGTGAACCTAATCCACGTGTCAGTTGTCCCTATAAAACTGCTCCCTCTGTAATAAAAGATGAGGTTCTGTAAAGGGTTAGGGCTGGGCCAGTCACTAAGAAAAAAAAAAAACAACACCACATTAATGCATTAGATCTTTATCCATTGAAAAGAGATATACATTGCTATCTGAATTCTTCAAGGAGACCAGGCAAAAGAAACTATTCTCTCGCTTTTCTCAACAATTCCTTCCACTGCAATGATAATCAGGGTGTGTGTATGTGTGTGTGTGTCCTTTTTTTTTTACTGTATGAGAACTAATATAAAGACTAAATTGAATGGAGCTGGAGGGAGAAGTCAAGGCAATGTGATAGGCTGATGCACATGTCTTATCTCCAGAAAGCCCAGCTCAAACAGCTTGATAAAGGCTGCTCACCACAGCATTGATATTCTGTCAAAATAAATAGTATCTCTACCACAATGAGAAGTCAAAATCTTTTATGAATGAGACCTATCTATAAGACCCTGCACAGAGGCCCCTATGTAGCTCTTCTCCACACGGAGATTTATGAATGCAGGTTTGTGACTATTGATTTACTGTAGCCTTTTGATCCCAGGCTGTGATCCCATTAGTTCTCAGAAAGGAAGGACAGAGAGGTCCTGCTGCTGACTGTATGTGGGGCTTCTAAGCAATCTCTCTACTGCAGGCAAGTGTATTGGGATGACACAACAGATGGATATGTCTAGGGCACTATGCTGAGTAAATAAGTAGAAGACGTTGGCATGGAGTAGATACTGTATTTGCAAAGCAATAGGAAAGTCATTAATACCTATAATCTCTATGCATTTTTGGGAAAGAACTATCCATCCTACTCAAAATTTAGAACAGGAGTTCTGCCTCAAAAAATGTCCCTTTCAATACAAGAAATGTTTCTGGTTTATTGCTTTATCATGATGTGTTGCAGGATAAAGCTGAACAGCTATTACGAACCAGGTTCTTAATCTCAGGCCATATTTAGACAGAATTACTAGGCAGGGGCAGTACAGCAGGTCGGGGTGAGGAAAGGGGAAAAGCAGCTTAACTTAAGCTACAAATGCTTATTTTGTGACACTTGAAAAGTAAGTAGAGATCAAGCTGTGTTGAGAACTAATGCATGGTTACCTGATCAGAAACAGGGTTGTGACTCTTCCCATGCAACCAAAATAAGTGCTGTATCATGACAGAGGTGACTACAAGTCATTCAGAGATACCCTGCCTGAATCAATCAGCAGCAGCAGTCAAATTCTAGCCAGAAACTCATTGAGGTCCCCTCCTTACTCCTTCAAAAAGTTTAGACCTCTGTCTGCAGAGTGACTTGGCATTTTTCAGGATGAAAGCGGTTGTAGGAAGTTATTTGAAATCAATCCTACAATCGCATCCACTTACAAGACACTTATCAGCCTTCTGTGATGAGAACTTGACCTTGAGCAGCACATGTTTTATTTGTGACATTAGAACTGTAGAAGTATTTCTGTTTTGCCACAGGAAGGACAATCTGGTAGACATTCATCGTTATATGCATCAGGTTTTGAGCTACTCAACAAAACAGCCAAAAGTTTACCAAGTTCAGCTTATTGAATTTTACCTACAGCTTTACAGATACTCAGGTAATACTGGCTATCAGTTTGTTCCACTTCCATACATCATGTATTAGACAAAAGTCAGTTGCAAGGCCATATATAGCTGGTACTTTATACACAGGAACACATTCTCACCACATGTGAATAGGCATAGCACTCATTTGAGACCTACATGAACATATGCAAACTGGAAATCTGGCCTATAGTCTCCAAAGCAATTGAGATACATGAGGGTGCTTTGAGATAAAAGGTGGTTTCTAGAGAAAATATAGCATTTTGTTACATACTACAGCAGAGCAAGTTCTAAACTAATGAAGTGCATTACTTCCTGGGATTTAATAACTCCTTGAGTCAGCTTCTTTCTAATGCTTATAGGTATCTTCTTGGTCAGAACAGACACTTCTGAGCACTAGCAATGAAGCAGTGGTAATAAACTACAGAGCAGCAAAAAGCCAGTGATGTTGTATTTTAATCTCTTGCAGTTCCATCTACTGCAACACTTCATCAAAAGAAATGGATTCTCTCTCTGTTCAGTGGGATTTTCCCATCATTTATCCTTTGCCTGCAAGGCATTAGTAAAATACCAATTGATGCATACTCATTTTTCCTCTCTTTTTGAGTTTATTTTTTAAGAACAGTTTCTGTGTTTTTTCTCCATCTCCGTCTAGCATCTCTTGCCTTCCACAAATTCTTGAAAAGGAGTCTCTATCCACAAGAAAATAAAACAAAAGGAAAAATAAATAGATGAAATGAGATTGATCAGGCCAGTGAGTTCTACAGACATCTTACTGCCTGGGCAGAGCAAGATGGTAGAATTTCAAAGTCTTAACTTTGGGTCACCAAGATAAGTATAGAGGCCTGGAGCAGCTGAAGGTAAAAAAACATAGGTAAAATGCATGAGGAGTGTTTACTGGAGAGAAGACTGCATGGTGACCTACGGATTTCTCTAAGCATCACTCTCAAAAAGATACCACAGGAATCAGCTACAAATCTCCAGTCCAGGCATTTAATCATTAGCAAAAATAAGTTTCCCCCTGAGCTAGGAAAGTGCACCCCGTCCTGTGCAAGTTGCTCCTCACGTCTTCCTGCCCACCCAGTTAACTACCAGCTAAGAGCAGAGGCACGACAGCTCCAGTGTGGTATGTATTTCAATTATTAGAGGTTAGGCTCCTCCAAGTTTCTTATTACCAAGGACTCTCTGCCTTTCGTGCTTTATTTCTTCCTACCTAACCACCCTGTTCTAATTTATAGCTTTGCAGTAGCAACACTGTAGTTAAAACCAAAATGGCACTTCCACTCTAAAACTATACTTTATTCCTTTCATTTGAGTTCATTACTTCAGTTACCATAAAAATGTGCTTTCTGGCAATCCCTGTCCTCCTCCTCATCCCCCTCAGCAAAAAATATTTGTCATTTCCCAAGGACACTGGATGGCTGATCCTATGCTCTCTCTTTCATAGCCTGTAGATTTGTCTTTGATGACAGCTTCTGCAGGTAAAAGCCCACAAAGATACTGCTGTAGTATTTGCCTGGGCAAGAATTTGAGTTTTCAGAGAATGTAAAGGAACAGATATTTGCCCCATATACAAGGTAGGAGGAAAGAAGAGGACCTTTGATCTCTGCCCTGATAGCACTTTACTTCTCTGCTTTTATTTTGAGGTTTCTTAGATTCCCCCAAAGGACCTGTCTGCAAATTTTATTAGATACACATCAAAAGTCAGCATGTATGACAGTTACATTAGAAGCCACACAGCCAACACTCTCGGGCTGTGCTTACTGTGCAGGCTCTGCAGAGAGCAACAGGGTAGCTTTAGCCACAGCACTATTACCTTAAAGAGAAAGCAAAACAAGTCCACAAGTCTAAGACTTGTGAGTTCCTCAAGTCTGTTCATCTATTTCATTGAAGATCATTGAACAAGAAAGACAAGGCAAGGAAGCTTTGTTTCTATAAAACCACATGGTCCGTCAAGAAACTTGTAGGAGCAATGAGCAATGGCTACTGAAATTTCACAAAGGGTAATTGCCTCACCTCAAGTTATCATGACAGCAATTTGTCAACTTAATTAACAGGTTTTATTTTGCATAAACATTCATTCCTTTTTCATGGTTTCCCCAATATCATTTTAGATACCAAATCCGCATTTTATTACCCTAAGATTTCTGAAAGTGAACTTTGATTCAACAATCCACAAAATTCTTCTGCATATTTGTGTGCATACATATGTGTAATACACAAAATCTCCTGCCCAGAAGAGAAAAATCGTTGCACTAACCTCCCCCCGCAAATAAAACAATAATGAAAAACCCACACTTCAAAATTGCCCTATTGTCATTATTTACTTTTATAAGTGCCAGCTCTTCAAATACCTCTCCAAGGGTTTTTTTTGTTTTGTTTTTTTGATGGCATGGTAGTTGTCATGGCAAAAATGGAATCTGAAGCAAGAATGGGTGAAAATCTTGGGGTCAAGCTCAAGTGGTGAATAAAAAGTACTTGGCCGCTGGCAACCTATGTACCCCACAAACTAGTAGGAAAATCAGCTCGTCTCCCTTTTCCAGGCTGTATTTCACATTCAGCCCGAATCGCTGCTTCTCAGTGTTAACTGCCTTTGAACAATAAAAGCTGCCTGAAACTGGTTATCTCCATTACACAGATTTTGAATTGTTCTCAGATGCATCTGTGCAATGACCACTCTGTGCTATAGGATGTAAGATTAGATGGGCTATTGGGAAACTGGAGCAATTGTAAAGAAATAGAAATATTATGGAGGCTTTTTGTTGGGTTTGGCTCACACGTGCTTTTTCAGAGTGCGGGGGAAAAACGACAACATATTCTACCAATTATTTCTGCCCACTCTTCCTCTTTTTATTTTAATTTATAACAATTTAGAATGTCATTGTTGTTATACAATTGGCTTCTGCAGACAAAAATAGGTCAGATAAGAGGATTTTTAAATTTGCTGACTACCACATCAGTTCAGTGAGCACTGTGCATAATGGTCATACTATATAAAAATCAATAAATAATTACAGCATAATGGAGATGCCTATTAATGACTTAAATTATAGATGATGTTTTGTGACTCTTAACTGGTGTCTTCAGGGCACCTTTCTTGTTCTTAGGATTTTGAAGGGCAAAAGCAAACATGAATGCAATGACGCAAGCTGCAAATCTTACAATCAGAGCTTCTGAGAGTATCCTTTGTCCATACAGATAATGTAGCCTCTGGCATCTCCAAATTACAAGGAGATACTGTTTTATTTCAGCTTTAGCAGGGAGGACAAGGCTATTTTAATCAACTCTGTGTCCTTTGCTGTAAGAATGGAAATGGGACATCAATCTTCCTATCCACTTCCGTAGAGGAAATACTCATTCCACAGGGACTTGATTAAAACACATTTCCATCACAGAAAGGTCTGAAGTACAAGAAATGTTTCAGAACATATTTTTAGTGTGTTCCGTGAAAATAGCGTCCTCTTTCAAATAAATTAAAGGAAAATATTTTCTTTCCACTACACTCCAAGGAAAGTTTCTGAGATGTCTAGCTTGGGTAACACAAGAGAAGCAGCAGTCTCACTGCTGCCTGTCCTGATGTCAGCTGTGACATTGCAGTGACAGTTAGGAACATTTCTGCAGCCCAGAATCTTCTGCAGTTCAAAGGTATCTGTCTTTTGTTCTGAAATAGGTTGTAACTACTGGAAGCAAGAAGTAGTCTCAGAAACTCTTAAAAATCTGCAAACATTCTTCAAGGAAAAAGTCAAGTTTACATCCCTTAGTAAAACTCCACAAAATGTTCCTAATTCTGTGAGATAGTGAGAACAGTGAGAATGTATTACTTCTGCTACTTGAATAGCTCAGTCACAGATTTCATTTATTCCCGATAGAAGCAGAACACAACATGACAGCAAAAGCAGAATAGAGAAAACAAACCACCTCTGATTGCGTTCTTGGCTAATAGTATTTTTACCAGGTACGAATCAGAGGAAAACAGTCTAACTTACTGAATACAATTGACCTTGCAATTTCTTGAGCCATGAATGATTTTTCCATGGAAGACTTGAGTTCCAGGATAATCTCAAGACTCCCACTCCCTTAAGCATCTGAACTAACTATATCTTCACTAGAGAGCAAAATACTAATTTACCATTGCTGCAAGATAGTGAGGGGGGATGAGAAGTAAAGAAATAATACAGAAAATGAAGAAAGGTAAAAAAGAGAAAGAATTCTATCTGTATTCTGTAATGGAAAAGGACTAATAAATATCTAAAAAAAGAACCCAAGAACAAACCTGACACCTGTGACACCTGGAGATTTAAAGGTCCTTGTACTCAGTTTGACACAAAGTGAAACCCACTGTGGGTAAACATTAGGCATCACATACCCACCCAGCAGCACCAGGCACTTCACATGTTTAACAAGTTCTTCTGCAGCAGAGATGGCATTTTAGCTACAGGAGGGAAACTTCTCACATATCATGCCAGTCCTGGAGTTGTGCCGCCTACAATCTTTATTAACCATATTCTTAAGAAAGATTCTAAGGCTCCCCTCGGGTATGCTGCATTTATGGACAGGTTTCCCTTACTCCAGATTTGACTTAACCTGTTCATATTTACAAGCTACTTTCATTCCCATTTCTGCACTGCTGTTCACTGTTGCTAAATTACCAAGGTAACAAGATTCTTTAATATTCTGTCCTGGGTTACAGTGTAAAATGTGCCAAAAGGAAAAAAAAAAATATTCTATTACCATCTTCAGGAGCTGTTGAGACCAGGTGGGGCGGTGCTCCCTGCCTCCCCCCTCTGGACTGTCTCCTGTTACTGGGCACAACAATGCCTTATCGCCTGACCCATCGATAACTCGCTCCTGGGCTATCTCCTGTTAATGGCCCATCAAGGAACTGCCTCACGACTCCCCATCCCATTGTGAGATGCTCCGCCCGGGGAGGGGGGGGAAGGAGCCAAGCAGTCCACGCCAAATAAAAACGGAGATTTTGAACACCCTAGCAGCCTTTCTTCCACTGGATTCCCAGAGGAGCTTTCCCCCCCCCCCCCCCACTGGAGGACAAGAGCTACCTACCTACCACTGGACCTTCGGAGGAAGACCAGACTCTTTTACCTGATTGCTGCTTCCGCAGAACTACATCCATCACTTCAGGAGGACTGCAGCCAGCATCTTATCGGACTGCTACTGCCACCCTAACAGGGTGTCAGGTTGTATTCCTGACTCTGTCCGTGTAAACCAGTGGGTTGTTTGTTTTTCCCTGCCTTGTGTTATATATATATATATTAGTAAAGAACTGTTATTCCTATTCCCCATATCTTTGCCTGAAGGCCCGTTAATTTCAAAATTATAATAATTTGGAGGGAAGGGGGTTGCACTTTCCATTTCAAGGGAGGCTCCTGCCTTCCTCCACAGACACCTGTCTTTTCAAACCAAGACAATTCACAATTTGTTTCCACCAGTTGTTACAGTCCGTTTTTCATTCCTGCCATCAGTCTCTTGGCCTTCTCACTAGAACTCCTACTTCCATTTTCTCTCTTGTACCAAATAATTTTTTTAATAGGTAAACAGAAAAAAAAAAAACAAACTGTGAGGAAAAAATACATCATCCACCTAGCAGAAGCCTCCAATGTTTTACAGTGTTAATACAAGAACCTCAAACCTCTACTCCAGTGTTTGTTCAGAAGACAGTCTCCATCCAGCTCCAAAGGCAGAGGTGGCAATGTCCAGATTGCTCGATCACTGAAGTAACCAGACCCCAGTAAACGTGTTGCAATAACATATTATTGTCCTTCAGTCTCATGAAGAACAGGTCTCACAGGTGACTGCAGCCAAACAAAATCCCTCCGTGCCCCACAATAAAAAAAAAAGCCTGCTGGAGCAGCACCAGGCAAGGAGTATTAGCTTAAGACCAAACTATAGCCAAAACCTCCATGCAACTGAAATTTGCCTGCCACCCTCTGGCTCAGGGTATCCCTGCCTTGCCTTGGAGTCAGAATGAAGGGAAGGGAGGTTTTGTTCAGAGAAGTAACCACAGATGCTTGTAAGGCATCAACCCTGCAGGTTTGGAAGAAACTTTCAGCTTAGTACTGGTTTTGACAATATAATTGCAACAGAAATTCTGGGTGACCCCCTGAGAAGTCCTGCTATCAGAGCTCACAAAGGAGCTTTCCACAAAGAAAAAACAAACCAACCCATTTCCTCCTCTGAACCCAGACAGCCTTTTCGGATCCATTGATCAAGGACTTTGCACTCCTCATTTGAGGAGTCCTGGTAAAACAACATTAAATATCAAGAAAAGTAAAAAAAAAAAAAGTATCCACAGCTTTTCATTAAATGAAAAGTTAAAAAGAAATCATTCTTGTCCTTTTTCTTCCTTGACAATATCATTTCTAATGCTAATGTGTCCCTATTTCATGACTGACTTCTTTAAAAAGGAAAAAACCAAAGAATGTACGAGTCCAAGTAATAGCATGCTTTTGTCAGTTCATTCAAAATGTGCATTTCTACTAAACAGCCAGGTCTTTTCCTTCACACCACTGGAATGACTGATTTTATTCGAACTGCTGCTGTCTATGCATACACACAAACAAACAAGTGAAAATTCTCCTTCATTTTAAGAACTGTGCCTACTCATTGGCTCATGACAGACTTAGTTCCATGGCAAAAGCACCAGTGCGACAACATTGTAATGTATGCCCGGTCATTATTCAAAATGTTGTAGATAATTTCCCTATAATTTCTATGTTCCTATGGAAGCATGCTACAGTCTTTCTCCTCCTACATAAGGGTGTAAAACAATAAAATATCACTGTAATCCTTTTCTTCTTATGTCACACAAACACTGTAATCTCCTTTCTACGTCAGAAGAAAATTTCTACCTATAAATACAAAGTCTAACTTATTAAGTTGCAGCAGCCTCCATCGTATTGGTATAAGCTACTTTAAATATATTTAAGCACAAACACATTGATGGAAGATTGAAGTTCCAGGCTGTAATTCAATCTTTGGCTTCTTGCATTTATAAACCAGTCAGAAGGCACACACCCTTTTTATAAAATTTAAGAATTAATTATAGTCTCGTGTACCACCATCTGACATGCTTGAGTCTGTATGCTAGTCTTGACTTCAGAGGCATCTGAGCATTTGAATGCTTCCAGAATCCCTTGTGAAAATATTTAAATGACCTGAACACGTAAAAGCAAACAGTTAAGCAAGCAAGTGGAGGAACAGAAGGCTGTCCAACACCCCAGCAGCACCACTGATACTAACTGGGTAGAAAACATCCTGGATGGAATCAGAGACAAGACACAGGTCTGGGGCAGAGCTCAAGTCTGCACAGAGCACAGGCCCTTACCTGAATTACAGCCTTGACTGTGACCTCGAAAAGGCTGAACCTTTGGCGGTGCTTTATTGGGTTGTAGGTCTTTTTTGTTGTTGCTCTGGTGGTTTTCTTGGGGTTTTTTGGTTGTTGCTTGGGGTTTTTTTTGTTGTTGTATTTAATTAACTGGAGCTAACACACCTCATAAACATTTTTTCATGAGTCAAATTCAAGCCTGCAGGGAAGCCTCTAATGTCAGGCTGCAACAAGAGGAGGTGATTACATGACACAGTGAGCAACAAGCCTTTCTCTCATGATCTCAGAACCGAAAGGGGAGTAAATCGGCTTCTCACACAAAGAAAACCCTATTTTCTACTTTGACATTGTTCCATTATTTGTCTTCTGTTAGTAAAAATACCTGCTTGAACAAATAGCTATCACAGTCACAAGCAAGTTGCTAATCAGGACAGGGAGGCTTTCAGAACACTTTGATAAGAGCTAGCAGGATTCTTTTACCTGACAACAGGATTCTCATTCCCCCCCCCCCAAAAAAAAAAAACCACCACAAACCCCCAAAAAAACCGCAACCCACCAAAAAACCCACCTGTTGCCCAAAGAGCAAAGTTTGGAGAAACTGCTCAGCAGGTTGGGACAGCTCTGTCACCTTACAACAGAGCAAATGAGACTACACTTCCAAAATTGCCACATGCCTTGTTGTCTTAATTTTACTGAAGTTGAGAGGAATTAGCTAGTTGTCTTGGTTTGAAAGACAGGTGTCTGCTGAGGAAGGCAGGAGCCTCCCTTGAAATGGAAAATGCAACCCCCTTCCCTCCAAATTATTCTAATTTTGAAATTAACGGGCCTTCAGGCAAAGATATGGGGAATAGGAATAATAGTTCTTTACTAATATATATATATATATATATATATATATATATAAAACACAAGGCAGGAAAAACACCAACCCACTGGCTTACACTGACAGAGTCAGAAAATACAACCTGACACCCTGTTAGGGTGGCAGTAGCAGTCCGATAAGATGCTGGCTGCAGTCCTCCTGAAGTGATGGATGTAGTTCTGTTGAAGCAGCGATCTTGTAAAAGGGTCTGGTCTTCCTCCGAAGGTCCAGTGGTAGGTAGGTAGCTCTTGTCCTCTGGAACTCCAGTGGGGGGAAAAGCTCCTCCGGGAATCCAGTGGAAGAAGGCTGCTAGGGTGTTTGAGATCTCAGTTTTTATTTAGCATGGACTGCTTGGCTCCTTCCCCCCCCTCCCCGGGCGGAGCATCTCACAATGGGATGGGGAGTCCTGAGGCAGTTCCTTGATGGGCCGTTAACAGGAGATAGCCCAGGAGCGAGTTATCGATGGGTCAGGCGATAAGGCATTGTTGTGCCCATTAACAGGAGATAGTCCAGAGGGGGGAGGCAGGGAGCACCGCCCCACCTGGTCTCAACAGCTCCTGAAGATGGTAATAGAATACTTTTTGGGGCACATTTTACACTGTAACCTAGGACACTAGTTAAGATCTGTTTAACACAGAATAACATTCTGATGAGTATGTAAGAAGCATCTCTTCTTTAACGCAATTTAATTCTGTTCTCTTCCAAGAGCAAATAGTCTAGGTCTAATATTTCCTTGTCCTGCATCCTCTACAGCATGTATTCCAGTACAGGAACAAATGGCTGTACAAAACCAGAGGAACAGATTGAAAGCCTTGCCATTTGAAAAGTGTATTTGAATAATGAGAGGTCTGGGCTTTTTCAACCAGTTGTCTCAGACCCAGTAAGCAGCAGTCTTTCTAAATAAGTTTCCCATGATCTGAGAGTAAGGATGGTGAATTGCATAAATGATATATTTTCACTTTTAAGTATTTGAAGATAAACTTTTGAAAAAATTAATAAAGAGTAAGTTCCTGAAAACAAACCAGCAAAAGATATAGTCTTCCATACCAACAAAGGAAGCTGTAGGACAGAAGATGAGCTTGCTGTTCTTGTCCATGCTCTGTTTTAGTTCACTGATTATAGATTTGTATAGTGAAGCTGTCACCTCAAAGACTCTGAACCATAAGCACCCTGATCTGTGTCTGCTTCCTCACCTTTTCCCTGAGATGTAAAGTACATGCGCTGCAGCTTTTTTATAAATATAAGCAAGGATTGCTTAAAGAAACTAAAACCTCAGCTTACAAAGAAACACCCACAGAAATCACCCACTAGAAACATCCACAAAAAACTGGATCTCTAGGACCTTTCTTCTCTTGAGTAGTACCACTGAACCAGATTTATGAAGTCTTACTTTTTCTGCTGAACAAGCAGTCATCTAGTTTTGTTGCATTTAATTGATGCGACAGTGCATGTTGCACCATGAGGGGCACAGCTGAAATGCCTCATGACTTCCATCTGGCCCTACTGCTGGATCTGTCTTTGGGATCTAAGGTGTGGGTTTTGGCAGGGAAGGAGAAAGCTGGTGCACATTCAGACCTTGTCTTGATATAGAATATGGTCATACCCAAGGAAGAAGTAGTACGAAAAAGTTTAATTCTAACTTTTTATTTTTAGCTTGAGGTAAAGCTGCCTTAAAGGTTGAATCTGAACTTTAACGTGCAGTGCCTGGGGTGTACTTTTGCTAGCTGCATAGTAACATGTTCAGTTATGTTATGAAAATGTATCTGTCTTTCAGTGTAGTCCTGTTAGACATCATCATTCCATGGATAAAATTTTTACCTTGTTGAAGCTAATAGTGGAACTCACCTACTAATTTTATCAGGTCATGATCCATCACCAGCTTATTCTGCATTTTACTGACACTAGATGGCATTAAGACTCTTATACTAGCTGGAAATTTACCCAATGTCTAGTAATTCTTCTCTGTAGTGGCCCCATTTCAGCGAAGGTGTGGTCCCTCTCTTCCACACCTATTTTGCTAATAGAAATGGAATTCCATGTGCCAGATGGTTATTCACTGGACATAACATATCTTTCTGGAATCCAGATGTGTTTTCTCTGCTTCATTCCTCTTCATCATCCTATATGTTACAAAAATGGTTAACCTGCCGTGTCCTTTGCTGTGTACAGACTGTCATCTGTTCTTTCAGCAGTTCTTAAAAGTTGTTATTCCTTGTTACAGTTATAAGTTGGTTTTGGGGTTTTGTTTTGTTTTTCCTCCTTGAGTCCAATATAGTATCCATTGTGGAAACGGGGTGTTATATGGACAATTCTCACATCTGTTAAAGAATAAAGTGGTAGTATTGAGGCCGCAGGAATTGGCAGGAAACTTGAGCTCATGTTTAAATTTGTGAAACCTATGTTATTTCTAGGCACTGGCTTTTCTACTTCTTCCGCTGCTGTGCTCTGGAATCTGTCCTCCATTCACCTGGTAGAATGTGTTGTCATTTTCCCCCCCGCACCCTGAGAAAGCTTGTGTGAGCCAAGCCCAACCAAAAAGCCTCCATAATATTTCTGTTTCTCCACAGTTGCTCCAATTTCCCAATAGACCATCTAATCAAATATCCTATTGCACATAGTGGTCATTACACAGATGCATCAGAGGACAATTCAAAATCTATGTAAAGGAGAACCAGTTTCAGGCAGCTGTTCAAAAGCAGCTAGCACTGAGAAGCAGCAACTTTTTTAGTGCCATGTGAAAAACAGCCTGGAAAAGGGAGAACTGATTTACCTACTAGTTTGTGGGTACACAGGTTACCCCTGGCCGAGCACTTCTTATTCACCATTTGAGCTTGACCCCAAGATTTTCACCTGTTCACCCTACCCAGCCACAAGCAGAACTTGAGATTCTCTGATGACACTGAAGTTACCCCAACAATGCAAGCATGAAATTGATTGCTCAAAGCTACAGTAATATCAAGGAACATAAGATAATTAACTGAAGAAACTATGTGTTTGCTGCAAGCTCCTCCAAATTTTTCTGAGGTGAAGATTTTTCCCTAGGATAGTGAAGAGTCAGTGAGTGGCTGTGACATCTTTACTCCATTTCGGATAATTCCTTGCTCAAAAGAACTCACAGAGACATCTTTCAAGTACTTGGGCAAACACTATGAGAGACAGGAGTGTGAAAGTCTGGTCTGCAAGAGGTCTAGGGGGAGAAATGAAAGACTACGCAACTTCTCACTCATTGCAATGCAGTAAGCTGACAGAAGTGACACTTCTGTGATTCTCTTACAGTATACGTTGCATTAGTTATAAGATTAACAGCAATTATGTATTTGTTTTAAATATGTTGGTGTGACAAAGTACTCTATGCAAAAGGCACACATGAGAAGAGCACAGCTAAAGCAATGCAGAAAGCAACAACAGGCAATAGAAGTTCTCTATCTCAAATCTCTTGCTTCATGTCATACAGAAGAAAAACAAAAGCTAAAACATTTTGAAGACAAATGGCAGGTGGAAGGCAAGCAGGGATTATTTTTATTTATTTTTGACTAATTAAAACATTTTTGCAGGAGACCTGGAAAGCCTTACTTTGATTTCCACTTCTCCAGTCTGTATCAATATATCTAAAGACAAAATGTTCAAATCACAGCCAAAAGAAAATAAAACACTATTTTTGAAACATTGAAGTAGAATGTTGCAACATCAGATTGTTTATATTTCTTTTCTTCGAAGGGATATTCCAGTGAATCAACACAATTTCACAGAGTATTTTACTGTAGACAGAGCTACACAGGCTGAGCCTGGACTCCATGTAAGTTTTTGTGATGAAAAACCAAGTCAAAGGATTCCTGCCTGACTGGACTTTTTTTTTCCCTCCAAAATACACACAACTAAACACTTTTTGATGCTCCGTCTGGCAAATTTCTCACCAGGAAGCAACATTCTTCACAGAAGAGCTGGAAGATTAGTACTGAGCATCCAAAGCACAGGAAAAGAACCACCTTTCTGTTCAGTATTATAACTAAGAGTGAGATTGCTATTGACTTCAGTAGGCTTAGAGTAGTTTATACAAAGCAATCAGCAACTCTTTTAGCGATAATTTTTTAAAAACGTCTAAACTTCTTCAAAGCTACAGTTCTAACCATCCTTCCAGCCATGGGACTACTCCTCTAGCAAGATTGTTTTAAACAAATGTCAATAATGCAGCTACACAAACAATAGCTGAGAACTACCTGCTATGTTGTACAGGTCACAGCACATAATAATCTATCTTCCCTCTGCTGAAGACACAGCAATGATTATATAGCACTCAAGATATCTGAATTAGAGAGATCTAACACATTAAAGTAATCAAAGGCAGTTTAGGTAATGGAGTTGACACAGAATGGAACATTTCCTAAAGAAACATTTAATTTGCATGTAATAGAGCTATTTTAAGTTAATTTTGGCATTATGTCATGATAACAACACTTGTTGAAATCCACAGCATTTCAGCTACCAGCCTTCTTGCATTGTGATGAATTCATCATTTTTTTCTATAAGCAATAAATGTAATTTCATCAAGGAAAAAACCCCAAATGCTAAACACACAGCTCTTCTTGCTGCTCTATGCAAGACGAATTGGGTCTCTGAGCAAATACGCCATAGGACACAACCTTCAGGAGCCTGAAAAGTTAACAAGAGGAGGCATTTTGAAAGATAGCTCTGCATAGCTGCACATACAGAAAAACTGTGAGTTTGGACAAATACCACCATCGTCTGCCATTTGACAGAATTGCTTCCCTTGTTCCTTGTGAGCTGTCTCAGAAATACTATTATAAGCCCTATATATTCTTTACTCTAGATGCAAAAAAGTCAGAGCTATTGTGAACCAGCAAACATGAAGGGGAAAGGCTCCCCAAATCAGCAATCAGCTGTTTTAAGAAACCCAAGGCAGTAAGAACAAGCTCTGGACAGAGAGGAGGAAAGGAGAAACCAGTTCCTATGGGTCACTGACACTTCCTCTCATCCTGGACCATGTCTCCTGGCTCAACACAGAAGAAAGTCTGCCAAGTGTCACAAGTCACAAGACTAAGAGCTCCTTCCTTTGTATTCAGGGAACCTCACGGTATAAGGGATCCAGAAGAAATCCATACTGGAACTTGGGTAGAAAAGCAGTATTCCCCATCTTTTCCCCTTGGAGTTTCATTAAAAATAGGAAAAGTCTAAGGTATGCATACGTAAACATAACACAAAGACAATGAGATAGCAAGACATTGTCTTTTCTGTTCAGTTTTCCAGGAACACACATCCATTACCTTTCTGTGCTAGAGCATGAAAGAGTAACTGGTCCAATTAAGCCTTCAGCTGAATCGTTAACAATTCCCAAAACCTTTTCATTTATATCAGTTGATGCAAAGCCTTAAAGTACATGCACATAGTTCTCCTTCCCTCAAAACTTTCCTTTGCTAATGCTCATTAATTTACTTTTTATATTAAACTCTCATCACTGTTACAACATCCACCGAGCAGTTTCAAGACAGAAACAGAATCGTTGTTCTCCAGAGCATGTTGGAAAACAATGTACTGCTTGCACTGCAAAAGAGAATGACATTCTTCCTCTCATTCGAGTCTTTCAGCTGTACTCTGTCTCAGGACACTAGTCAATTTAACAAAGGTAGAAATCTTAATTTACACGGAGAAATGTAAAATCAGTGCGCTGGCAGATACGTATATGGATGTACGCAGATTAAACTATGACCAGGAACAGCTCTCGGATAGGATGTCTGCTGGCAAAATTGAGTAAGAAGATCTTGTGAATGATCTGGCTTTACTGTGTTTAACTCAAACCAGTAAATATTTATACCATTTCATCAAATTAATTTGGTAGTGAGAAAAAGCATAACTCTCAAAGTTGAGTATTTGTTTATCCAAAGTTTCTGTGCTGAAGACAGACCCAATTTGTGAGAAAATACCCAAGTTCCCAAAACACAGCCAGAAGCCCCAATGTTTACAGACCACTTGACAAGCTGCCAAACACGTTAGTGATTTTCTAAGGATTTATAATACCTTCCACGAGATATTTAGCCATTTAATTAGCATAACAAAAGCAAGCTATCAGTTACCATGCTTATCAAATATCAGTTTGCACTTTGTTGTAATTGATAGCTAATCAACATGCAATCACTTGTTGTTTGATACCAATTAGATGTCTTTCAACATTATTACTCTAATAAGATGGTAATTGTGCTCAACATTTCAGTAATATTTGAGATAACACCCTGCAGACCATATCTAGTTCTTTTGTACTTACAGAAGCTCAGTATGCTGTTAGACATCAATATTTAATTGCTAATAACTACCTTAATACATCTAAGCAAACCATTTATGAAATTATTGTTATAATTAACAAACAAGATGAGTTTGTTTTAAAAGCTTGTCATTTGCACTTAAGGGAACTTGCATGAAATATACCCGGTGATTTGCTTTGACTGACAATTTCCTTCCCAAGTAAGAAAAGTGTCAGTAGCTCGTATGACTGGAAGTAGTTGCAAAATCACTGTTGTATATATAAAAAAAAAAGACAAGTTGTACAAGTCTACAGTAACTGCTTTCAGAGTAAAAAAATGAAGGAATAAAGGGAAGAAATTTTGTCATTAAGAGAGGAAAAAAGGTAAGATACAGGGAAGAAAGGTACCTTGTGATTTCCAGCAGTCCTGGTTCCCAACAATACTGTCATATCAAGAAGGAACGATCTGCACAAGCACTGAGTGCTGTCTCTCCCCTGCCCTGAGCAAAGTGCCTTACCTGTAGAGCTATTTACCACTCTTTCAAAGTATCTCCCTCCTCCCTGCTCATTTTTCAGCATGTACCATTTCGTATCTACCTCAAAACGAAGTTTAAATGGAACTATCAAATGTGATTTTTATTTTTAACCAAGCCAAGTAACTCCTTCCCCACCACACAGCTCTACAACCTTCAGAATGAGATATGAAGAAAAGTCATAAGAACTTGGGGAAAGCTCTTCAGGCCCAGATCCTAACTCAGCCTACCCAGCTCTCTACTTTATCTGTTACCTGGCTTGTAGGCTTACCTACTACTAATTCAACAGTGATTAGTATCGGAATTGCAGCAAGGCTAATTATGAATCACATTTCAGTAGAGTGTGATAGTACACCAGGAAAGAAGACAAGTATTGATCTAATTTAATGGCAAGTCCAATCACACAGTGTAAAAACAGGTTTGCGAACAGCTGCATTGAAAATGCCTTATGTGCATCTGTTGATCCTTGCCCTACATTGAAGTCTAAAAAGCAGCCTTTCCCTAAGCCCCTCTCCTCTGGACAGGAAAGCCTGCTTTCTAGTACATGCTGCATCTTCTGAAAGGGCTCGTTCAGATGAGTGGAACAAGTTTTCGAGGAGGGGAAAGGTCTAGTAACTCTCAACTTTGAAGGTGGCTTCCTGACACACTGGCCAAGTAGCAACCCAGAGTAACCTTTCCTACTTCATAACTGAAATGGTTTGAAAAACACACAATCAAAAAAGCCCTTAGATTGAAAGGAAAAAGGGAACAAAATCAGAACAGCTTTGGATTAAAACCAAACTGGCTATTTTGCCTAGGAAAAAAGTGGAACAGATGCGTGTTTACAGGATGCATTTCTACACCTTCTTGCAGGGCTGAGTAATCCTGTACCAGCGGTTTTCTATGAAGAAGAAAGCTTCTAAAACTGTTTTCTAGATGACACATTCCCCCTCCACTCTGTAAAAAAAAAAAAATTCAAATCTGTTTGTTCATTCCTTTCCCATTTTGGTCATTAACAGCACCTGAGTAGCTGCCATTTTAGTAGAGTGCTACAGTTCAGATCCTTGCCTTAGTCCAACAAGACTATTAGTAAGTGATCAATGGACCTTCACTTGAAAGACAGGAGAACAAATGGTTGACTTATTCTTTCCCCAGATGACCACCAACTTCCTGGAGCAATCATGAAATTACTACAGCCATAACATCAGTAGCCACTATTTCTTCTCCAGGCTGAAGTTTTAATTGAGAAGGTAACTCTGAGTCTTTGGGAGACTCAAAGGAAAGCAGTGAGCACCACAGGCCTCAGTCAGCTTGATAAATGACTCCACAAGTCACCTGAAGCTGTTGAATAGCAAGGAGTTCCCTCACCAGTCAAAACTGACCTGAAGCCACCTAAAGCCCCAAATAGTTCGGAATAACAAAGGAAAGAGCATTCAGGAAGCACACAGATGGACAAAGTGCAACCACCTTTTTTGGCTTCTGGCCATGACATAAAACTCAATATCACCCCTGTAAAGGGAATGAAACATCTGATAGTGGAGTTTTTGCCTGGAAAGTCATGCAAAAACATTTTTAACTAAACCCATTTTGGCATATGGTTGCTACAAAAGCGATTAGTGAACATGTGCTCACTTGCAACAAATGAGCATGCTGAAGTTTAGTTAGTACAAAATCTGGTGGAAAGTAAGTACTAATCTAAGATTCCAGGAATATTCCCATTTCAAAGCTGCTTTCCAGAAATTGGAAATTCAAGCCATAGTGTTTGCCCCTTAATGGTCTAACGCTGGACTAATTCTAAAAACCTAGATGAAGCATTAACATTTTATTGCAACAGCCCAGGTGGAGGCCAAGAGGGCAAGCATGAACTATATCCCCTCTATCTATCATCTAGTCTTCACAGCTGCTAGAGCACTCCATTTGGAAAAACGAGACCCTGGTTCCGTTCTGGCCCTAGCTGAGGGACTGCAAACCCACATCTCACAGCAGGCTTGTGTTAATCCCAGGATACATGTTTGGCAGAAGAGCAAAGCTGGAGCGACTGGGCAGATTCACTTCCTGTTGAAGTCATTCCAGGAAAGAATTTGGTATGTGACAGAAGACTCCGGATATGCAAAGAACTACTTGAAGCACTCAGCTAGAAAAGGAGGTGGTGGCCCATTTTCATTATCAGCAAATAGTTAAGCTGACACTGCAGACAGGCACTGGACTCCTGGAATGGGACAAAATTTCAGTAACACACTCCCCACTAATACAAGCTACGGGTTAGTGTCTGGTTCTTACTTCTCAGCCAGTTTGTTCACGCTTGTCTATGCTGGCCCACAGAACCATGTGTTGAGCACCCAGTTCTCCCTAGGCCCTGTTCTGGGAGCCACAGATACAGCACGGGAACTCACCTCTCCTCTGAAGGGTAAGCCCTGCAAGTCCCTAGTTTCTAGACACCTCAGTCATTTGCTGGCTCTGGTCCTGCGAATCATATTTCAGATCACTGAGCATACATTAGAAAATATGACTTTCACTTGTCACTGACCTGAATCATACTTGAACCAGTGACTTAAGGTGAAAGGTTCATGCATTTTACTGTCAGTTTGAGTCATCCGGAACCTAAGGCAGAACATTTCTCAAATGAAAAGACTGAAAGATTGCGCTGAAGGCCAAAACCCAAGTACTTTAACACCGTCTATGCATAGTTCCCTGTTAATCAAGTTAATTTATGACTTTCCTACTTAAACCTGCTGTGTGATTTGTCTGAAACAGTAAAAGCCATTAAAAATTAATTTTTCATATGCTAGACTGAAATAAAAGATAAGTATTTTATAACAAGTGCTTTTTGTTTCAGCAAGTTTTGCAGGGTTAATGGGAAACATCTATGTTATGAAAACTGTTTTGTTTTTAAATGCCAGCAGACACCATAGATTCAAGTCTTACCATCTACTGAGTCTATAATCAGGATAACTGAGCTCTCATCGTTCCTTTTGTTTACTAACTGTATTGGTGAGCTGCTTCACATGGCCCTGGAGGTGGCTTAAACATGATTATGAAATGCATGGATCTCATTAAATGTTTCATAAACAAAAAAATCCTTACCCTACTGTTAAAAATATATAGGGCTTGTTTTCTTCCCTTTCTTCCAAGCTGTACTGACAACCATTGAGCCCCATCAGAGGGTAGGAAGAACCTCAACACCAAGTTAGGCATTAAGTACACTACTTCTTACCCAGTTCCCGTGGCCATCAAAACACCTCAGCATATTTTTAACCAGCAAAAAGTACCAAGAGAGAATCAACATTAAGCAAATATTTGTCTACTAAATCAGGACCTAGGTCTCAAGTTGTACTGCTATCTCAACCCCGCCCTGCCTTCCCTTTCAGTCCCTCACCCTTCCACAGCATATATGTGTTTTTTCATTACGATAGTTTTGAAGGTGCTTGTGTAGAATCAAATTTTCCCCTCACCACACTCATTCACAACAGAAAGTCACCATCTGGTGGCATAAAGTAGACCATCCCATGAGGTGCCGCACACATAAATGGCAGGAGTCTCTGCAGTTCTCTGCACTCTCAGACTCAGGACTGGACAAATTGCTGTGGCTCAACACAACAGTCCTCTGCAGTACAAAAGCAGATTTTGCCACATTCAGCTAAGCAGCATGCATGGATTTTGTCCAGCTCATTAATTTTATCCAATGTGTCTAATCACTTCTCACAATACTATGTGTTGTGTGGAACTGCCAGAACGAAGTGGTCCTGGAAATGGCTGAAGGTTATGAGTTTGTTGTTGGTTTTTGGGAGGTTTGGTGTTTGTGATTTTATTTTTTTTAAAACAAACCAAAAAAACCACACAAAAAACCCAACCCCCCAATTTTTTCTTTCTTACCCACCCCCCATGATACATCAACAGCAGTGGTCTTTGTAGGACAGAATATGTGCACCCCACCACAAGAGAACCAAGCTGCACTTTGAAAGAGCTTGTCTGCTTCTACAATACTAGTTTCCACTTTTATGGAAGGAGAAGTAGGTTGCAGACTGGAATGGTCTTTCCGAACAGGAACAGACACAGTGCAGCTGGCTCCTCTATCCTTGTCACTGCAGCACTCCAGCCAATGTTTCATTATGCTTAAGTATGACAAGTGACATTGTACAGCTGCCACTCCCTGGGATCTTCACAAAAACTAAGTGTCACAACAAGCTCTTCCAGCAGACAAAATTGTAAATTGTCAAATTGCACAAGAATCGTACAGCTTGTAGGGATTGTCTTAGGAACAATAACTTACATTCTACTGTGCATTCCCCTCTATATCCAGTTTGGTAGAGGTCACGTGTACTAATAATTCTGTTTACAATTGAGCCTGTTATTTTTGGCTCCTTAAGTTACCTGCTGCAGGATATTGCTATGAATACTACAGCTATTTGTCTAGCCATTTAAAAGCAAGAAGAGAAATCAAGTGCTTCCAGCCACTCCAGAGCAAGATGGAGGGGTAAGATGCCGCATGGGGACAGTGGGCAGCACTGCTGTGCAAGGCTGCCAGGGTGCAAGTTGTGGGGCAAGCCTGCTCACTGCCCCTCTGTGCAGCCCCTGCCCAAGGGAGCCCCAGTGCTCTGCAGTTTGGGAGCGTTTGGAGCCTGGTTTCCTGGGGGAACAAGGCAAATGAACTCACACCGTGCGTGAGTACATCCGTCAGTCAACGCTTTTCAGTAATTTTTAATCCGATGACCAATTTCAGTTAAATCTGACAACATGAGAGAAGTCATAAAGGTTAAATACTTATACATTGCATAAAACTATGGCCAAAGGAGGTAATTCCTACCAATTACCTCCTGAAAGGCTGTAATGTGAACCCAGTTCATGATAGGCAGATCCTGGAGTCCATACAAAGTAAAGCCATTACTGACACTCCAAATGACAAAAGCTTTAGCTGTTACTAGAAAATTCAAACCACAATACATACTCCTTATAGAAATCCAGCTTAATTAGTTCTCCTGCTTTATCAGCTGTGTCTACAGCACACTGATTAACTCTTTCATATTTATGTTCTATATTTCAGATATCATTCTAGACAAAAATACTTCCTCAAAAATCAATCTTTTTCTGTATTTTTTTTTCCTGCTCCCTGCTTCAACAAAAGCATCATGTTGGTGAGGAGAGCTTCCCAGTTTTGACAAGGTTTGGTTTGTAGTCAACCTTTCCTTTGTGTGGTCATTAGCAGTTGTGGGATCTAATAGGGAACAGAAGGAAGCCTCCTTACCCCATTTCACAACAGTCCTGCTCATGTTTGGTGGAACAGACATGCTTGTAGCTGTCCAACTTACAAACTACTGTTGGGCGAAAAACTTTTCTGATTTTTATCAGTCTTGAGGGAGTTTGGCTGTAGCAGATTCAACTTTTTCTGTGGTTGCCTAGAAAGCTTGCTGAATGGTGGCATAAAGGATCCATAGATCCTGTCAGCCACAAGAGTAAACATCTGAATCGGACTGGGGTCAGTTTTGTTTGGCCTTATTTTTAGCAACAGCTAAAAAAAGCTGTTGTCCAAACCATCAGTCATCTGCATTATTGTATTGTGCTTGTAAACATGCAATTTACAGCAGGAAAATAGCTTCCTTTATTGCGACATACATAAGAAATACAACAAAGTGAGTGTACATACTATGTCAGCATACTGGTATGTAAAGCCATTTCCAGGTTTCCAACAGAAACCATTATCACTTATTATTTCCTTCTCAGAAATGCATCACAATACACTGACTCTTCATTGTTAAATCTATTTTTAAAATATTGCAACTAAAGGTTGTAACATTTTAGGGCAAAAGATTAAAGACTAAAGTGAATTCCATCATTCCCTGACAAAGGTATTGTCCAGTCTTTGGACCACTGCTATTTCAAAAGGAAGACTTCCACATTAGAAAGCAAATAGAAGGAATAACAAGACAGAAGACAACACATCTACAGGTATGAGAAACAACCTACCAAAACTACATCAGGAAGCTCTGATTATACCCAATGTTCATAACCTGGTATTCCAGCTGCAATGCATCCTCCTTTTCCTTCTCAATGAATTCCCTCTGGCAGGCTGGCTGCACAGCTTTTTCATACTTTTGATCTTTTACTTTTAGCTGAAAAAACCCAGTTGGCTCCCTGTCTCAACACTCCCCTAAAAAGCCATCCTCAGTGTTGAATTCTTTCAGCACCTGGTTCATTATTCTTTCTCTCATCTCTACACAGTACTAAACCCAGGAGAACAAAAAATTCCAGATCAACACTCCCCATTCCAGCTTGCTCACAAATAAAAGTAGTTTGCCAAATTTGCACCTTTAAATGATCCACCACATCACAGTTTGAAAACACAAGATTGTTAATGAAACTTTCTTGCATGTGTAGAATTGTTAAGGATTAGTGGTTGCTGCAAATATCTGGTAATTTCGCTTCTGAAGTCTCACTACTAGGATCTCAGCCTTTTTTCATGCAACATTGTATGAAATATTTCTCAGCATAAATGTATTTCTTCTTGCATTGATCTTTCCATGTTGAGGTTTCACTTGCACAATGTTTTCCCATCTTGCATATTAATCAGACTGCAGTACTCATTCTGTAAGTGCTTATACACGCACTGGACTACACTTGCTAGCTATTCTAAGGAGCTGAAAACGTTTGCAAGACAGTGGCCTTACTTTACAACACTGATGAAACATCATCTCACAGAATAACACAGCATCAACCATAGCAACACCACTATATCCCTGATGATCTATTAAGATCATCAAGATCATCATAATGCTAAGATGTAGGACTTTGTTTTGAGGGGGGTGGAGAAGAGAGGCAGGGGAAAATCTGCAAGTCTGTAAAGGACTGCTGTATACTTTTGGATGACTTTCAGCACATTCAGGTTCTCAAAAGGCTTATGCCCCTTTGAAACAACTCTGGCTTGATAATTATCCAGCAAAACAGACTTATCACTGTCCTAGCCTCTTCTGCCCCCAATGAATTGTAAAACATTAGACTGAGTACAATGTGGTACACCTGTCGCATACATGCTCTTACTGTTCAAGCTGAGCAAATGAAGATGAAAGGGTAGTTTTGGTCCTACCTTGTATCAGTATATGTAGGTTAGCTTGTATGGAAGAACTTTTGACACTGTAGGAGCCATTTTCCTTCAAGCCACAAAACAAAACTGCTGAAGAAAAAAAACATCTCTTGTAACAGGCTTTATCACTGGGACAAAATCCAGACCAGTGTGTTTTGATGAATGGTAACAAAGAAACATGACCTAAACAGTGTAAGACTAATTTTAAAAAAATAAACATTTCTTTCAAAAGGAATTTTACCTTTTCACCTTAGATTCCCAGAGCCCACAGTACTACTGATCATCTTCCTCCAGTCTGACAAGAGGTCACCGACTGTGTCATCTGTTAGACATGTGAGTTGAAATGTCTGTCCTGTTTCTCCAACAACCATCTCTTAATCCTTAACTAGAACATCTTCACTTAATGTAAAAGTCTACAGTCACGAGGGAGAAGAGAAACATCAAAAGCATCCTGCAACTAACCTTGATTTCTTAAACAGCTCTGAGGTATTCTTGATATGCATGTAATTGTGTTTGCCTTCTGATGCATGACAGACATCAAACATAAAATTGCGATATGAGAGTGACACTGGTCTCAGCAGTACTGAGAATAACTGTTTATGATCCTAAATAGCTTGAATTACAGAAGAGGCGTTTCTGAGACTGTAAAGCTCAGAGGAGTATTAATGCTGACACTTGATGCCATTTTAAGAATTCAGATGCCTTCTTTGCACCCAAACTGAAGCCACCCTTTTATGTTTTCAGTGCCTTAAGTCCCCCTTCTGTTAGAGAAACTGGTATTTCCTGGTATTTTCTATGTCTTCCAGCAGTTCATCATAACTGACGTCCCCAGCAGCATCTGAGGAAGCCTGTAAGTAAATGTTACCTCAGGTAAAGAATAAGAGGAACTGCTTGAATCAGCTCAGGCTCAAAAGCTGCTGCACTCAGCAGCTGGGCCCTGGAACCAGCCAGCTGTGGCCATAACCAGTTGGAACTGGCCAGAACCAGCAGGACAGCTGCCCCCACACTGAGGCAGGAGATGGCGGCACTTTTGCCCAGCACAGACCCAGCAGCCGCCTCGCAAGGAGCCTGTGGCCATGCGGGGACAGACATGGGGTAAGGAGATGACCCTGGCCACAGACATGAACTGGCCAAAGCAGCAGATTTGGCTCGCCTTACCCAAGTGGGAGACTGTAATAGGCAACGCAAACAACTTGGTTTTCTTTTAGCTCTTTCTAGGCCCACAAGGTGCTGACCTCCCTGAGGGTACCTGCCTTGCATTCTCTCCCCTGACAGGAAATACAAACAGAAAGTTTAAAAAAAATTCCCCACAGTTTGTTTTTATCAGGGATCCAAAACACTAAGTGCAGTCTGGAGAGCCTACTGTCAGAAGGTGTGGCCACTTGAAATCCTGATTATAGAAACAAAAAATATACAGGCAGTGCTAAAAAAAAAATCTCTAAATGCCACATAATTCAGCTAGGGAGATCTATATATGTGTGGCCTGACAAAAACAACCTTCAATCCCCTTCGCTTAGGATCTTCTTGACTAAAAGAGGACTAGAGAGCTGTATTTAGCACAGTTTAGCTCTCTTGGTCCTCTAACTCTCCTTCAGCAATGTAAATAGCCTGTACACAACCAGGTAAATCATCCAAATCAGCAATCCTGGAGGTATCCACTAATACCCATCACAAAACTGCACAATTTAAGCTATGATAAACCCAAACTAACATCAAACCTTTCACAGAGGAAAATAGATGTAATGCTGCATCGTAAGTCTATTTAAATGCAGATTTCAGGTATCTGCTATTCTTAAGCATCCTTATACTTTTAAAGTGGACTCTGGGAAGCAAATGCTTTGTCTTGGCTGCACCCAATCTCATTTTTCATTCTTGTTAAGAAGAATCACACTTAAGCCTGATCTTAAATCACAAACCATATTTTTTTTTTTTAAGAATAGTACAGGAAAAAAAGTAAAATAAGTGCTACTGCCTGAATTCCACAGAAAACAGTGTGCAAAAAGCACCTGAGAAAAGCAAGTACAGAGAACAGGCAATAAATGCTATACATTTTTCTAAGAAAAAGTGCTTGACCTATTTTAAAATGATATCTTCATGAAAACTGCACCCTGAGTACTACAACTAGGCTCCAACATCTTGGGCTTTCATCTAGAAATATTCTAGTTTAAGTCCAACCAAGTACCTTCCCCTTCCACACACACAGATGTCCAAGGTCACTGAAACTAGAAGTGTCCTCAATTATGCGAGAATCTGTCAAGATAGTAACAGAGATCCTGACAGCACCATGACCCAGAAGGCATCATAAGCCACTAGGAATCACTTTAGCCCAAATATCCTGACACCAAAGCACTGAAAAGAGTTCAAAGACATTTGCACATTTCCAGAGTACTTTATACGAGAATTTCACCCTTAGCTGCACGTCACTGCATTTTCTTCTAAACATTTCTTAGCATTACTACTAACAAGGCCACTTCAATGATTGCCCCAGTGTAGGCTGCTGGGACATACTAAATCTCAGCATTTTTCTTATTAGGGAATTTATTATCAGTGAAATATTATCAACAAGACGTAAGAATTGAATGCTGACAAAATGAACGTTTACTACTAACATACATAGAATGGGTTGGAAGGGACCTCAAAGATCACCTAGTTCCAACCCTCCTGCCATGGGCAGGGACACCTTCCACTAGACCAGGTTGCCCAAAGCCCCATCCAGCCTTGCCTTGAACACTGCCAGGGAGGGGGCAGCCACAGCTTCCTTAGGCAACCTTCTCCAGTGTCTCACCACCCTCAGGATGAAGAACTTCTTCCTTATATCTAGTTTAAATCTGCCCTCTCCCAGCTTCCAACCATTACCCCTCATCCTATCACTGCAGGCCCTTCACCAGCCTTCTTGTAGGCCTCCTTTAGGTACTGGAAGGCCACTAGAAGGTCTCCCCAGAGCCTTCTCTTCTCAAAGATGAAGAACTCCAACTCTCTCAGCCTGTCCTCACAGGGGAGGTGCTCCAACCCTCTGACCATCTCAGTTGCCCTCCTCTGGACTTGCTCCAACAGCTCCATGTCTGTGTTGTGTTGGGGGCTCCAGAGCTGGATGCAGTATTCCAGGCAGGGTCTTACAAGGGCAGAGTAGAGGGGCAGAATCACCTTGACCTGATGGCCACACTTCTTTTGATGTGGACCAAGATACGGTTGGCTTTCTGGGCTGCAGGCACATGTTGCCGGCTCATGTTCAGTTTTTCATCCACCAGCACCCCAAGTTGTTCTCCCCAGGGCTGCTCTCAACCCACTCATCACCCACCCTGTATTTGTGCTTGGGATGACCTCAACCCAGATGCAGGACCTTGTACTTGACCTTGTTAAACTTTATAAGGTTGGCCTGGGCCCACCTCTCCAGCCTGTCCAGGTCCCTCTGGATGGCCTCCCTTCCCTCCAGCATGTCTGTTTATGTCCATTACTTGGACCACATTTTCCAGTATCAAGGACGTGTCCATTTCTAGAAATATATGGGCACACAGCAACACTAAAGCTCTGAAGAAGTCATCTTGAGACCTTATAGCTGCTTCAAAAGCTCGAATGGGCCAGACTAACCTACAAAGAACCACCTGACTTTCAGTCATTCCTGTTTATAATACAGAACCCAAGATAAAATTATCCTGGAAACCATTTTCCTGGCTTTTGTCAAACAGATGCTTAACATGATCTCAGCAGTAATACAGAATTCAATAGAAAAGATGTGCCTGATCAACAAAGCATTTGCATAGGTTTTTGGAGGTGCTTTACAAAGGAGGGAAGTATATGCAAGGACAGAAGCCATGTCCCATTTCACCAAGAATCTCACCATCACCTACCCTCTCTGCACCACAGATTCTAGATGAAGTTCTTAAAGCCTCCTGTTGTTCAGCTAACAGCCAGCTGCAAATAAATCACCTCTAAACAAAAAGCCTAAACTACAGTTTTTACTATTAAAATACTTACTCTTGTGAAGTAACAGTTCCCATTTGAACCATAAACAACAAAAACATTTCTTTGTTTTATAATTTTATAAACTTGCAATTACATATCTTTTCCTGTTCCTGAACCGATAGATTCAAGGTCCTTGATAAATTACAGCAAAACCTTTTTCCAGCGAGGTCTTATCTGACCAACAGTATCCAACCCATTTCATTCACCATCAGAATAAAAGTTACAAAGCTGGTAACTAAGAAGCCATATTTAACCTTTTAAACAAGACAGACAGTTTTAGTTGTGTCATTCTATTTCCAATATCAGAGAGAAGATAAAAAGTGAACATTCAAATACAAATTAAATACCTCAGAATTGCTTCCATATCCTCTACAGCAAAAGAAATGCTTCACAGAAATAAAATGGTCTTCCTTAGGTTGTTGTGAAGCATCAGCATCCTCTACTAATACAGAGGAATAAAAATGTATCACAGCTTTAATAGCACTAGACACCTCTCAAAAAAGAAAACAAAACTTTGTCACTTTACCACATGCTGAAGACTAAATCCTTTCCTGTAATACTTGTTAAAGAAGCATTCTGAACATCCTCTCACAAAATGGCATTGGATCACACAGCAAAACCATGTGCAAGTCCCATTTTTGTAATTCCTCATTCTTTCCTTGCAGACTGGTAACAACTCATCTTTGTCTCGAGACATGCTGCTTCCCATTACATACTTTCAGCTAGCTCAAATCTGTGGAAATTTAAAATCAGAGGGCCTCAATCACCTACATACACCTCTTGAGCTAAGTGCCTTCACTGACAGCAGCAGCAGACTCATTGACATTTTATGTGAACTAGGTACAGGAGGACAGTTACATTTCTAAAGCCTTTCACACACATCACATACCTCAGGAGCTGTGACACCAGAAAACGCTGAAAGCTGCTAAAATTTAACATTGGTAGTAATGTTTGGTTTTACAGGCAAGTAAGATAGACAATTTGTAGACAATTGTGCATAGAAGCATTGATTTAGGTAGCTGCAGAAACCTGTACGCAGACAAAAGAAGTGACAAGCCTGTGGTTTAAGCTCTGCCTAAGGCCACCTTGAGCCTGTCTCTGGTACTGCTTAGTGCTGTTTGCACAGAACTGAGAAACCAGTGATGGAAGACTATTTTCACTTTTCATTCCCCAAGATCTTTGCAGAAGCAAAACAGTAAGAAATTTTCACATGTATTAGTAGTTCGGTGCAGTAAGACTCCTTCATTGTCCGTGGGAGAAGAGACATTGACTTGAGAGCATCTCAAATGTTCGATGTATATATTACCAGCTTTGTTTAGTAATTCCCTCTATTCATTTTAGCTGCATAGAATATGCCTTGATATTTCTAGTAAAAGCCTAAGGAAATTTCTCTTGACTCTGCCATAGAATCATGACTAATATTGTATTGTTAACCATTACTCACACAAAACTCATTCACTTAATTATTATCCAAGCTTAAATTGATACCTCTGATAGTCATAATTTTTAGTTCTTTTAAACTTTGTAGCTATTGGTGCCATTATTTAACTACCAGCATTTAAAATGTTTCCTTGTATTGCTTCAAGTGCATTACCCACACCATTCCAGAAAGGCAGATGTGACTTCAACTTCTGCTGGGTTGGTAGCAGCCTTAAAGCACATGCTTTGGTGAGTCACCAGAAAGGAGGTGGGCTGTTTTTTTTAATGAGGAAAAAAACCCAGCAGTTAGAAAAGGTATTCCAACCGCCAAGAACACAGGTTGCATCCCCTGCTCTTTTTCAGAATGCTCACCTTCCCAGATGTTTGCCCCTAAACATCTGTCCATAGGCTTTTGAAAGCTTAACTTAGTAGAAAGAAACCACACACAGTAACACAGATGACGTTTTCCCTGCAGACTCTCCTGTGGGATAAAACGCAAGAGGTCACACATGCTTTTCAGTGACCCTTCCCTGTCCTCTTGCCTTCCTTAATTTGCATCCACATCACCTAAAAGAAATGGCTAAAACAGGACCAGGATGGTGCATCAAGCTAATAAGTTATCATCCCTTTTCTCTCAACAAAGCCACAATTGTTGTTGATCTGGCAATTATTCTCCTCAGTGTTCAGAGAGCAGAAAAGCAGCTGTGCTTTCCCCCATACCTCTGTCCTTGAAGGCCCCATGATCACCCACACAGCTCTGGGAGCCCTCAGGCTGCTAACACAGGCTCTTGGACCTTGAGATATGGATAGGCTGTCTGGTTCACAGGGCTCTGCCCTTACACACAGTGCAGTCTCTTGTTTCAAACCAGGCACCCCTCCAGATTTTCTCTGCAGCCAAGTTGTAATGATGGGAGAATTAACTGTGCAAGTACCCTGCCTTCTGCATGACGGACAGAGCACCTTCCTGGGGCTGAGCCAGAAACTCATAATGATTTTTCCATCCATTTGCAGGCTCCAAGTTCGCTAATCTAACACCATTAGATTCAGCTATTACCTGCCTGGGTTAGACTACTTCACACAGTAGTTGCCCAAGGGCTGTTCGGCATTATACCAATATCAGTATCGCCACTCTGACAGTCACAAAAAGGGTCCACATCCAAAGGTCCACCTCCAATTGAGCTTCACATTATTAGGTTCTTGTTTCTCCTGCTCCCACTGCTAGAAGTCTCTGCTTCTGTTAGTTTTCATACAATTGCATACAAAAAGCCCCATGTCTCTGAAGCTGTTCATTGTATTTTCTCTACCTGTCCCCAGTACAAAACAACTGCTTCACTACCAAGAGAGCAACTAAAAAAAAAGAAAAAAAATCAAACTTCATGACACAGAAATAGTCCTACAAGTAGTGAGGTGATACAGTGACTTCAGAGACCTGGTATTTCTTTCAATTTTTGCTACACTGCCTGCTCAAATGTTTCTATTGTGATGTGTACCAAGGGAACATTTAACAGACCTGCACCTGGATGGATGCAGGTTTCCATTTACCTTCAAGGTTATTTTCACAAAAGCATTACATTTTCCCTTTTTATCACAAAGCTGCCAGACTACTTCAAGTACTTCATCTGAAAAATTATGAGTTACAATTCAATTGGCAATGCAGGAAATGATAGACAATCTTTAGTTAGGAACATCATGCTTCCCTCCCTTTCTTACACTGGGAGAATATTACAAATAAGTCATTACAGAAAATGCTTAGCAAGCCAAGTACTGTACTATACACAATTTGGAAGCTTGTTTTCCTCTCTGAGGATAATAAATTACTGACAACCTGTAGTTCTCCAGTTTAATCTGAAGAATTGTATTTCTATTAGAGGAAATGCCCATTTCCTTGTATCTTGCTTCTTAACCTCTTCCATTATCTCCCACATCTCCACACAGAAAAGCTACACTAATATGATATAAGCAATTACAGTGCTAGCATCTAAGACTACAGCTGTCCTTGTCTACATAGAAGCAGCTATTAGGGGAGGCACTTGAACATCAGTCCCAGTCTGCACAGGGAGACTGTGATGCAGAGCTCAAAACATATCATATTCTCCACCTACTGAAGCAGCCCCTGCTCCCCACAGCAGTCTCCCCAAACAGGTTTTCAAACATAAGCAAAAGTTTAAAGCATTTTAAGAAACTGAACAAATGATGACTCACAAGACTATAACCACTGCCATATCTATTCTCCCTCATCCCAGTAGCACTGGGAACAGCAGTGATTTGTGACTGGGAGGCCTATCATAGTCTCTGCTCTGTAGTTGCACTGCTGTTAGGGATAACTCCAGTGCGAAAAGAACAGCTACCACATAAGAGGAGTGAGGACCACAACTTCTTTGCACAAAGAAGCTATTGAGAGAAAACTAATTTGCATCTTCACAGTAAGAAAGCAAAACAGAGGCTCCCAGATCTCCTTGAAAGCATGCAAACTCCCTTCTTAGAGACTCCAGCAAGCCACCACAGCAGCATTTAGCATTTAACCCCTCTTACCATTTAAGCAGACAGTGTTCTCTTCAGAGGAAAGAAAGATAGGCTCTAGACATTCAGCCTCCTCCTAATGATGCTTTATACTTGGTAAATATCTCTAGCTTTTTGTTCAGACAGTATATAAAATAAAATAAATTAAAAAACCAAAACCATCCCAAACCTTCTAAGTCCTCCCAAACCCATACTCAGCCCTTCACACCCATCTCCCAGCAGCAGTTCTCTAGTTCTCAGAATGGAGCTCTACTGGCCTTTTATCTCCTCCCTTAATCACCACCTAACAATTACTTCACCTAAACAGCAGCTGTTTCCCCTCCACCACCCCCCTTTCACCTAAAAGAGCCAGGCCCAATTGTATCAGCAGGTTCTTAAACAACTTAAATAAAATGGGAGAAGATTGATGGCACCTGTTGCATAAATGCTACACTCTCCTCAATGCTACTTTAATATTTGTGCTTGTTGCCAGTCATGCAGTGTGGCAGAAGACATCTTTCTTAAAAATACACTAATAAACCAAATATATTGCCCTAGGACCTAATTGCAGACCTCGTCAGGAACAGAGTAAGAAAATAACTTGTATAAACTCAGTCTTGTTTAGAGCCAGCTATAATGAATCTCCATTGATTAGGAAGAATCCTGAAGTATAGCCAGTTTTTCCCCTCTCCACTTTCTGTTTTACAGATCACTTCATCTGTTTACTCAGTCAGTCTGGGAAGTGATGCCACTCTTAATCCTGTATTCCAACTAATTTCTTAAAGCGTTGTTAATTCAAGTCTGTTATTTTATGTGTATGTACTCTGTGGGCTGTTAAAGGCCTTAAGCATGTTGCCCCAAATTTCTCTTTCCCCATATGTGACAGGTCCAGACTTTTAGAACTGTCGAGGAATTGTTTTGGGGTCACTTCTTTAGGCAATGCTTTTCTGGGCGTGCTTGGTAGAATGCAAAGCCTTTCTCAGAGCTCAGCAGTGAGAAGCCAGTAGATATCGTGCTGACCACAGGGCCCCGCAGCACTCAGATGCAACCAGTTCTCAGTCCCGTGCATGAGCAGCTCCCTCTAAGGACTCTTGGTGGATATGGCTTAAAAGGGAAATGATCAGCCTATGGTTGAGAGCTGCATCTCTGAGTTCAATTGAGATTTTATTCTGTTCAGCACTGGGCTTGATCCAGGAGCCTGTGGTTTGTTGCATTCTTGTTTTAAGCAACCTTTCTGTTAAACAGAAGGTGAGCTCAGAAAACCAGCATTTCATTCAGCATTTTGCTGTCCTGCATACCCACTGGGATAAACAGTAATTACACTGTATTATTTTGCATGGAACCTCACCAATCCAACAACATTCCAAATGACAGTCATGGTATGGCTCTTCTGGCAATTGGTAGCTCAACTAAAAGTCACTGCTGTCACTCATAGTGATTATCCATAAGAACCTGAAAAGGAAACAATTAAACCAAACGACTCAGTGGTTCCTAGATTTTAAATTCCACTGCAGTTAAATTATTTTGACATATGTCAAGTGACACATAAGAACACAAAAAGCACACTTAAAGCTGAAAAGTACCTTTTCATTCTTCCTGATTGCTGTACCCCTGAAAAAAAAATTAAAGCTTTACTCTTTATCTCTAGCTTTATAGTTTAGCAGTCACATTAAAACCATCAGCGAAATCCAGTTTCCTTTCACTTTCTCAACTGCAGCTACCCACAGCCTTGAGTCAGAAGATAAATTAGGTCAAAAGGACAAAACTATTCATTATAAGATATTAGGCCACTAATCAGCATCTATAATAATATGATGCTTATTCTTGTAAAGATTTTTGCAAAGAAATTAGCACACAAATGGATAACTTTAAATTAATATATGGGTGTATGATAAAGTGTCCAATCAAAAATTGGGAAGAAGGAATGGTAAATCAATGAATAAGTAATAACAAATATCTGTTTATTATAAGGCTTTGGTTTGGTTGGTTGTTTTGTTGTGTTTTTTTTCTCGAACTGCCTTCTGGAGGAGGACAGCAGTATTATCTCAGATTTTGCCTGCATGAACAGGGTCCTAGAGAGATACCTGTGACTTATCCCTGCTCATCCATCAGGCACAGCTGAAAATATGTAGAAGTCTGCTTCTAGAGAAAAATCTCTTCCTCACCATGTGCAGTGTTGGAACAGCTGCTTTCATTTACAACCAGCCAAACCTCAGGTTCAGTTGAATGGGCAGGTGTAATCCTGAATTTACTATGTTTTGTCTGCTTGCTACCATTTATGCATCCTTAATGCACCCATCTAACTGGGATAAATCATAACTGAGGTTTTGACTAAGACTGGAAATAACTGAATTGTAATGGCAGGCCCCCAAATCACCTTCCAGAAGGACACCGGTGTATATGATTCAGAGGAGAGTGCTTTTGAGCATTTTTTGCAGTCATTCACAAATCAAAATGTGTGAAGATTTCAAAATACCATATATTTAGGCTCACTGTAAAGGTGATATTTACCATCTACATTGTTTAGCAAGCAAGTACCTAAGAAAAGGAATGGGTCTTAACAATAGTGAAAGGTAAACAAGCGGAAAACTGCTCTGACATTCAAAATTATCTTGTTGGGAATAAGGTATCAAAGCTGATAAAAGTTTTCCCCACACCAATGAAAATCAGTAACTAAGAAAGCAATCAATTTAAGCCACATAAATGCCCAAGTGACTCCAAAGAAATAAAAAGTACATTTACTGATGTCTGCGCAAATAAATTCCTTTAATGGTACATCAACCAATCTCAAACCTAGAAATTATTTAAAATAAAAAGATACAAGTAGGCAATTTTCAAAGAAGTCACTAAAATAGCACAAAACATCACAACTTCTCTCCAGTACATAAGGAATTTATCCTAACAGCATTTCTGTATAATTTTTCAAACCCTTCCAAAATAGGCTTATGCATATCTTAGGTTTTGATTCGCTTAAAATTAAGAATAGCTGTTACTTTGTAAGAAGCCTACATTCATTCTGCCTGGAGTAAGATGCAAAGACGAAGGGTAATCCTTTAGGACTGAGATTGTTAAGGAACTTAGGTCCCTGTAGCCAACTAAAATTTGCTAAGAGTTAGATGCATAAATCTCCTTGCAAAAATCTCAGCCTGGTTTCTGATGCTTTGTAGTACCACCTAATCTGTGTTGACTTCACACAGTCAAGGAAAATGCACAGAACTTGACTGACAACATTATCTGTATATTAAGATACAAAGGTTCAGCACAGTCCATTAAAGCTAAACATGCCACAGACAACACTCATGTTCTGCTCTATTAGCTAACTTGGCGGGTTATATATGGTTCTTTTACCTGCATCAAGACAGTCATTTGAAGGTGAATGCACCAGAGGAAGCTAAAAGTGTGCATAGGGGATTCAGATAGGGAAGCCAAATCCAAAATGAACTCAGGCACAGTATACAGATCTGAATGATGTCTTTAAGGACCTCTGGAGTTTCTCGCTTTCCCCTGCTCGTCAGGGATCTCTCTGGTGCTTGATGAAACCTTGAAAGTAGCAGCATCAATAAGGTGAAAAGAGAGAAGCCACCACAATTGTTCAGTTGGACTCCAGAATCCCACTGCGCCCTGCAGGCACCTGGGGAACAGGAGTGTGGAATCTAGCTGAGAGCTAGTTAGGAGTCCTTTCATCGCAGCCACACGGATACCTCCTTAGCAGAATAAAACTATTGTGTACATACTCCAGCCTGTGTACCCATACACCCCACTTCATGCTGCTCATGCAGCTGATTTTTGTAGATTACTAACAGCTGAAAAATTCAGCATCACATTCAGACGCTGACAACAAAACAGATCGTAAGAACACCAAATCTACTGACCTTAGCTGACTCTGGTGCAAGGTGTTTGCTAAGCAATCTCTTGATTTTCATCTCAGCATTTTCAGTTGTGGAAAGTCAGCCTAAAATGAAGCATACAAAACACAGGTGGAAATAGCCAGGAAAGAGACTGTAAGGGAAAAGTATGTTTCAACTTATTTTTGTTGTTGTTGTTGTTCTTAACTTCAAAGGGCTTTCTGGATCTGCACATAATCAACGAATTCCTGGCTCTCTTGAGATACTCGCTACTCACTCAATCAACCAACATGCATCTGGAGCTTCATTTTAAAATTCATTCATTTTCCTTGTGCTGAGATTCTCTGTGGTTTTTCTCTCATCTCTCTTTTGTACCAGTCTACTTACTTTTCTTTGCTACCTACAGAAACCAGAAAAACAGAAACCAGATGTATTGATACTCACCTGGAAGAAGGTGGGCTATTAAAGCCTCTGGCACTCTGAAGGAGAGAGTATTTGTGTGAAAATTCTGTCCCCCAGAATGCTGCCTCTATAAAGGCATCAACAAGTAATCAAATTCTGGCAATTCTTGAAGCTTACTCTTCTTTGACTTTCAGTCTGAATAATTTATTTTCTTTTTGAGCTGCTGCCTGGAATGAAGCATTCATAACACTGATGGGACTACGATGCTACACTGAGCCCATGGAAGTTACAGTTTGGTGATTCAATCTTCAAAGTATTACATCTCAGGATAAATTTTCCCTTGCAAGACTTACAGAACAGCAAGGTAATCCTATGGAAATGAGATCCAGATAAATAGTACATCAGCACAGAGTAAACCTGAGTCACACAGGAGAGAAAAAAAGTTGCTTGAATGAAGAAATTGAAGGGAGGGAATTTACTTTGTTCTGATTAAAAAATTCTTGGATAATTCCTTACCTATCTTGTAAGCTCCATACTTTGATGGGGATTGATGTAATTGACCCATCTCTGCTGTTGCTTAAAATGGGGATAGAGACAAAACAACAAATATTATGTCTTTTAAGATTCTCTTCAAATGAAAAAATGAACAAACAAACAAACAAGCAAGAACACTTTCAAAGTAGTGTTGTGGAGTAGTAGGACCTGCCCAAAAATTCTGGAGGATGATCGCTGAGTGCAGCAGAAAGGACCGTGCTCTCAGATGTCTCTGCTTGCCTTGAACACCACTTGGGTTCCCAGTCCTTCACTCGAGACATTTCCTTACCTGGCAAGAATGGTAAAAACAGGGTGACACACAGCAGTGTTTGCTGAGTTCTGTCAGTCCCCAGTGCTGTGTTGCTAAAGGTCTCTCAGCCCCCACCAGGATGTTGAACAATTTTACAGCTTGTCAAAGCCCCTATCTGCCTTAAGCCTGTATTTTAGCAATTCATCTCCCTTGCCCTATGTTTTGGTAGTCCAACGACAACTCTTTGCCAGACATGGCTTCCAACGGGTATTTTTCCTGCAAGGGAGGGGAAGAGAAAGAAATAGAGACAGTGGAGCTCTGACAGCTGATTGCCCACAGGGCTCTACCAGAGTTGGGACATGACCTCTCTCAAGCGCATCTGCCGCTAGGCTCTGCCTCTGGTGCAAGGTCATGAGGACCCACGCAGAAGAGAATGCACAGAAACACAAGACTGCAGAAAGGGAAAAGGGTTAAGCCATTCATGTCTTCGACCTGATTCTCAGAACGAGCCTTCCATTTCAGGGCATGAATAACATCTGACAAAACACCTCCAGCACAGAGTAGATTCTCCCTGTAAGATATGTGTTTCTAATCATGCTAAGAAGATGCCAAATAACAGGGAGGCCTCCAAGCAGGCCTAAACTCTTTACTAGGAGGTAAGTATGTTGAGATGCAGGGAAAGCAATCCACTAGGAAAACATTAGATTCAGAAGACTGATTTTTATGGGCTATGTTTACTGTATGAATTAAAGGCAATCCATCAAGCCTCTCCTATGATGCAAAAAGCTGGCAGCAGAGGTACTAGACTTACTGGTTGTGGGTAATCCTGCCATCTGAAGCATGCTTATTGTTCTGAACAGGGATGCTGAGGCACTGAAAATCTGTCAGCCAACCAGAAACATGCATACACAGGCCTGGGGACTTAGCCAGTAATAGATGCAGAGGATTTGACACTGCTAATTTTTTCTCATTGGGAACATGCAGGCTCTGAGATTAGACAAGCATTTGCTGAGGCACAGTGCTCTCACAGGTGAAAAACAGTACTTCCCCTTGCCATTTGGCAGGGTGCTGGAATAAATGAGGAATGGCCATAGACTCTCCATGGAAGGAGGTGGCAGCAGAGCTTTTCTCTTACTTATAGAAAACTTGCTCTTACATTAGCCAGGATTAATGTACAAGGAGCGGAGCACATGAGAGGTCTAAAGCTCACCAAAGCACCCCACTTTGCTTCATCAAAACTGGCCTACATGTGCTTTAGTCTCTTGGGTGATAACATAGTTGTGACCCTTCTCCCTGCCAATTTGTGAATTTATACTTCTGAACTCATCTACTAAAACGCTTCTAAAGCACATGAAGCATGCATTAGATAAAGCAGTCTTGATACCTCCATGGTCTAAAACACTGAACAAACAGATGATGAAAATTTCCAAGTGGAAAAACTTATCATGGAAGCCACTGACCTTTTTAAGAATGACATTGTGAAAAAAAAAAAAAAAATCATCCAAAAAAAGGATACAAGGGAAAGGGGAAACTGCATTGAGATTCCCATGATTAATTGCTATCAATATTTGCATTATTTCTGTAACCACATCTCCTAGTCACGGACAAGGACCTCTTGTGCTAAACATTAATATATTAATTCTGAGGCATATCTGTGCAATATTTGACAGCCATTGTCATTAAAACATAAGACACTTTGTAGCACTACCAACAGACCAAGCTTCTCCTTGTGAACCGTAATTGGCACGCCAGTGATAACTCCTTGCTTTCCAGGATGTCAGAGGAAGCGCAGTATATCTCATTACTAAACTAAGAACTGCAGTGTGGCATTTAAAAGGCAACAAGAACAACGAGGCAGTGTAAGAAATCTCTGTGATATTTCTAATGAAAAAACATTTCTAGTTCCTGAGGAGAAGCCCACTTCATACTTTTTTGGCTTTTCCAGGTATCACTGCAAATGACCTTGCTGCCTTTCTTACACTTGCTGTAAATAAGAAAGAATTCCCCTGAAGTCAGTGGAATTACATGACTATAAAACTTGCAAGAAAAGAGACTGTATAGTGTAAAACAAGAAGGCAGATAGTGCCTTGCACTTTTGACTAAATCTAAGATTAAATCTATTTTCAGACTCTGTCAAAAGCAAAGAAGAGGGAAGTTTGCTTTATCTTGCTACTGAATGACAACATATTTCTTACGTCTGCAGTCAGACATGCCTGGTAACCGGATAATACCACGTCTGTATGTGTGGTGGTATATGAACTGCAGATTCATACAAATGAGCAAGACGTCACCTCTATGTGGCTGTACAGAGGAGTTTTGCTGAGAAAAATACTCAGGAGGTGATACCAGAAACCAAGGTACCATACTGGGTTAGGAGACCCCTCCTGAGCCTGTATATTTGCACGCATCTATCTTTAACTGCTCTTGTACACGTTTGCATGTGAATGTGTGTGAGAAGGAGTGATGGACAAGTCACGATATTCTACAACACACTGATACAATCTGTCCCCTTTAACTCTCAGAGGCAGTAATTTAGATATTACAATGTGGTGTGCTATTGTTTAGAAATGTAAGGAATAACCCAGTGTGATGTTTAGTTTCATCTACTCTTCTTTGTGCATGTGCTTATTTCTACCCTGAATTATGACATTCTGACACTTAAAAAAGTTGCTGGGGAGATACCTCCAAAAAGTGTTCGGGGGGGAATAAAGTAAGATGTAGGCTGCTATTTAAAACCCAGGACTCACACATCCCCATAATGGCATCAAATAACATCAGAAAACCAGGTAACAAAAATGATATACAAAATGAATGCTCTGTGCCAGTTTACAGCATCATCCAAAGATCATGATTCAAACGTGGCCCAGGCTGTGCCCTCTCTAAGAAGCTTTCACCAGAAAAAAAAAAAAAAAAAAAAAAGTAGCACGTGTTTTTTGAGTGGAAATTCTTTCCACATGTTCCACTAAGCATCAGTAGTAATGGAAGAAGTTCTAGAAAGATATTCCTGTTACCAACCTTAATCTTTCCTGATGCCTTATCAGGAACCTTATCAATAACCTGAATAAGAAAGCAGCTTAGTTACATATTAACTGCTCATTATGCTGTGTGTATAATTTTAGCTGCAGGTAAGGAGCAGAGCTAAAGTGCTTAGAGCTTCTTAGAGCTTCAGATCAACAGTACTAGGAGAATGCAAAACCCTCAAGTTTTTAGGAGAGTTCTCTAAAAAGAAAACAACCCTAGTTTGTTTCCACTCGAGCATTTTCTCCATTTCCTGAATATAGACTATGTCAGAGACATTAGTGCTGCCAAGACTCTGGAAAGTAATAGTAACTGGCTTTGACTTACTATATGGCATTTACACACACTACTGAGACACCAGCATAGCAGACTTCAGAAAACATAGCAAATGTGCATAGCAGTATTGAACTAATTATCAAGATCATTGTTGACTTTCTCTTCTCATACAGTTTGTCTTTCTAATTACAACTACAAATATACAACCTAGATGACCCACTTCCCATATATATTCACCAAATACTGAAAGATCCCCCATGCAATTCCAGATGCAATCAGCTAGTGGTTAACCCAAGTCCTCCTTGGAGAATTGCCATCGCCTCTAAAGACATCTTAATTAAATCCAAAGATACTTCTGGGAGGCATTTAATTTTATTGAGTCAACATAACCTCATCTAATGTCTGGGAGCACTACTCCCCTGACTGTGGCTTGCTGTGCTTAACACAACCCTGCACAGCTACTTAAGGGCACAGGACACAGCTCTCTGGTGCTCTGCAGGTTCCGCATTCATTTGCACTCACGATAAAAGTGCTACTCTTACTTATTTTTGCAACATATTGGACCTGCCATGGCCTGCTCAAAGCACAGGACACACAGGAGTCTGGCATCCACTTTTGTACCCTTTCAAACCAAAACGACGAGGTTACGTTCGCTAACCTCTAGCACCCTTCTGCCACTTCCACAACAGGGGGTGATATTTTCTAGACACCACATGACACCCCCTGGAAAAAATATGCTTATTTAAAACAGACTGCTCAGTCTGAATAGTGATTTGGGAGAGGGAAGGGTGCTTGCCTCTATATTTTGCTTGTTTGTTTGTTTGCCATTCTTAACTGCACATATTTGCATAAAAGAAGGAATGTTGTATCATCTTCTCCCAGAGCTTATTCCCCATTTGAATCCTGTTTATGACAGCTTAATCATTTCCACAGCAACCAAGACCATGACATCAAATAGGGTATAAGCAGCAGGAACAGATGATCTCTCTGGAAACAGAGATCCTCTTCCATGTACGTAAATACTCTGAAAAACAAGAGAGAAACAGAAATACAGAAAACATCTGCCACAAAAATGTGATTGTGCAGATAGAGCAGAGTCTAACTTAAGAACTGGGAATGGCAGTCATTTTTTCCTTTGTCTGTCTGTTGCTTCTCAACAGCACAATATTATATTATGTTACATGGTTTAAAACAGTATTAGATGAACAGACCTAGCACTATGGACTGACAGCATCCTTGGTCAGAGCTGGTAAGGCAGTTTTACATGCAGTTCCTCAGCCAGGCACAGACCATGTTTTAGGCAGCTGAAAAAGAACTGTTCTTGGTCTGTTTGGCTTTAGCAACTTTTGCTGAGTTTGGTCTAAATCGGGGAAATAGCTAAACTCATGACTCTAAGGCCTTACTTTCATTAATTTTGGGTGCTTTTACTTTGGCAATATTCCTTTTTGTGATAAAATAAAAACTAAACCTGTGTTTGTACTAGGGAGACAGTTTTTATGTAACCTTTCTGAACAAGCATCCCAAAATCTGACCTTGCAGCTCCTCCAGCAAATGAGTAACGTGCCACAATGCAGCATGTAGCAAGCAGACCTGAGCTTGTATCCAGAGCACGTACTGATGATCAAAGCACCAGTTCTTGGTTCCCCTGTTAAGTACAAATTACTCAATGACTGGGTTTTAGGAAAAGCAGGTCCTTCTCCAGCACCTCTTTGCCTAGAATGCAGTGCCTTACAGTGTGCAGGCTGCTTCCCCACTGCTTGTTTTACATTCTGCAGCTGTACAGGCAGATGGAAATAGTTGTAGTTTTTGAATCCTTTGGATGAATCACAGATGATTGCTTAGTTCAAGGATGGCCAATTGCAATATTCAACCTTACTTCCCATGCCAAGCTACGCTGTGGCTCAGGGCCACATAGAAACTCTGGTGTGCCACAGTAGAGTCAGGTACAGGCATAATTATGGTCACGCAAGACTGAACAGATAACATCAAACCTACACGTGATAGAATTGCTGAGGAAACTAATGCCTGAAGCAGGAATAAACTAAGTAAAACTGCCAGCAGAACAGGTTATTGATCACCCTGACTTGTTTTTGAAAATTAATACTACAGAGGGACAGAGAGCAATCCCACTCCCTCTCCACGTGAATAAACCCGGTAAAGGCAGGAGCTGCTAAACTTAAGATCTGTGGCCCTCAGGTGTGTGTTTGTGGTAATGCGTGTGGGAAACACCGAGGCAGGCAGGCGTGCGCTGGGGGAGGCAGATGCTAGAAGAGAGATCAGCAAGTGAGAACAGGGAGCTGTCGCGCAGGGACCGGTGTGGAGTCCGGAATGCAACATCAAACTATCTTTGAAATGTGCAGGCTCCTGGAACAGCCCCAAAGCCGTATCACACCAGTGAAAGTAAAGCCTTTCACTAACCTGCCACCCAAGGCAGGGTGACAGCCCACAAGATTTCCAGCAGGGCTTTTGCCTTTGATCCAGTCTCCTTTATTATTGACGAAAGTCAGCTCATGTAGTGGAAACCGGGGCACAACTGAAATCCATCTCATTTTTTTCAGTCAGGGTGGTTATGGACTTAGGTCTTCTGGGAAATTTCAACTGAGAAGCTGGTGATAAGATTAGTGTGGAAAGATTTGCACCTGTCTGGGACAAATGCTACAGTGATGTCTCCTGCCACCGGCTGGTAGTCAGAAGGGAGCTGAAGATTATACAGCAAGCTTTAGGCAAAGGTGAAAAGCATGAATGTCTCACTGACTAGAATAAGCCACACTGCTGAAACTGGGGGTTGACGCTAGAGCTCATGTCTTCAAAAGAGCAGATAATCTCTTCCCCAAATTTTTGGAGAGGACCAAATAGCGATACTTTTTCCTGAGTTTCACCATGAATACTCATGTTTTTAAATCATCTGCTGCTGGAATTGGTTGTTAATGTGAGAGACATGAGCCTTGTGACAAACTGCAGGTGGTCAGCTCCTGTGGGGGAAAAAAAAAAAAAAAAAAAAAAAAAAAAAAAAAAAAAGCAGAAAATGTGGCTATATACAGTTTAAGGTATCAGAAAGCAAAGGATCACAATTTTTTTTTTTTTAATCATTACTTTACACAAGCTCCGCAATGACTTTGGGTCTGGCTTATGACTTTTGAAATGCTTTAAGATGGGTGTAATCGCTGGTGACTTCTCGAGTGCTCGAAGGAATATAAATCTGCCAGTTTTTATTGCTGGCTACCCACAAATTCAGGTCATTTATCAAAGACTGTTGTACGCACTCACCCAGGAGTCTGCCCTATCATCTTTCTCACAGCATGGACTAGGGCAGCCATACATAACTGTTTATTCATATAGTTATTCTCTTGCAAGTAGCTAAATCTCCATGATATCCATAGATATACATTTTTAAAAAAGAAAATTTGAGATACCTGAAACATGAACAGAACTATACACAAAGACAGGTACAAATCTTTGATTTGAATGGACAAAACAAGACTTTCTGTGAAACTCCTTCTACAATTCAAACTTTATCACTTTTTTTCACTGTTTTTTTCCCTTGTGCTCCAAGTGGCAAATGTTTCTTCCTGGCAGAAGGTATCTTTCTGAATGGCTGGTACATATTAGCATAAACTCAGTCAGGAGGGTTTTAGGAACAACAAAATATCCAAACTGCCCTTACAGTGACCCTCCAAAGGACTGGGCCTTTGTTTGCACACACAGTTCAAGCAAACACTGTGAACATTTTATGCAAAACCAATTAACTTGGTAACCAAAAGAAAGGTATGATGTGCAGCACAATTTCCCAATTATTGTTACTCTTCATCACATTTCCTCCCAGTATTTTTCATGTTGTCTCTAAATTTCCAAGAATCAACTTAATTAGCCATATTGAACAAAGACCCTATGACCTGTGTAAACAGACATGGCTATAAAGCATCCTCATTTCTTAATCAGTGTTGCTTTTGTGCCATGCAAATGATCCAGTTTACCAAGATACACTCCTCTCCTGAGAAACACACTATCCAGGTTTCAGCGGTGGAGTAAGAGGTTTGCTGTAGCTCTTTGCCGAGTGGCATGGCATTCCTTTAGCTGAAAACAGTGGATTGCCAAAAGGCCTTTATTCGCTATATCCACACACTTAAACAGAAGAAAAATTTGTGTTATTCTGCACTGATATATTGGAAGAACTCTAATAAAACAAGCATTGGCTGTGACAAAGCTGTGGGCCGTTGTATAAAATGTATCTCATCATTAGTAAATTGTCCAATGTTTACACATTTAAGATAAACTTTTTACCACTTTCCCAGTCACAGAAGTCTCTTCCTGGAAGAACTGACATTATATCTGTACCTGTGGGCAAAACCTTATGTGCAAAATGCACAACCTACAAATCCTATGGCCTTTACACATACGCTGTGTTGAATGCAGGAGGCACTCACTGCATGCTGACCAGCAGTCTCAGCAGTCTTATCCTCATGTTGACATGCAGTATCTTCGTGGCAGAGCAGGAGGGATGCCTACACAGTGACAGTTGATGCCAACAGATGTGTACTGCTGCCAGTGGCACAAATTTCCCTAGGTCTGTCGATAAGGAAGAACTGACCTCTGTGAAAGGAACAAAGAGAGTCCAAGATCAGGAGGGATCCAGATTTTTAATAAGGCACATTTCATCAGCTAAATCAGCTGCACACTGTCTCGTGATCAAACTAAACACTGCAAGTAAGAAGATGGTCTTACTCTTATCCCTGCCAGAGATGGAGGGGAAAAAAGAGGGGAAGTCAGTGAAACTTCTCACTATTTCTGTTCCCAAAACATACCACAGAAATATTTATTGACCTCAGGGAAGGTTGTGAGGTGTGTAACTAGAGTGTGTCAGCGCTGAGTATCTTTATGTGGAAAGAGGTAGAGCCAAAGAGGATCTGTAAATGCTGCTGAAGACAAGAGCACTCCAGAGAAATTTTCTTCATCCTTAGTTTATCAGAGCCACCTCCCACCTAGTGCCTATGTGAGCATCAAGGACAGCCCTCTCCTTCCACATTTCCATTGCTCTGAAGAAATAATTCAGATGTCAAAGCATTGCTTGGATGAACTCCTAGACAACAGAAAAAGAGCCAGGCTTCCCAGAGAAACAATGTATTTACATAAGGTAACTTAAATTCATGTTACAAATCTACTTCATCAGCTTTTATTGAGAGTCCTGGTCTGGAGCTACAGATCTGTAAATAGCTCTATACTGCTGTCAGTTTGTAACAGCTGATGTGGCAAAACTGTTCTTTCAAAAACAACAGTTAATTCTCCTTCTCTGGAAGATATTATTCTCAAGTGAAAAGAGCAGCCAATCCATGTGGCTGCAAACGAGAAGCTGAAATGTGTTTTCATCATTAAATGGCACAGCTGAAAGATTTTCTGCATTTTACTGTCTTCAAAGTCTCCCGGAGGTCACTCATCTTCGAAAGCACCTGCACAGAGAGCCTCAGAAAGATATTTCACATCTGCCAACTGCCTTCTGCATGGAAGAGGAGGACGTACTGAAGCACCTGTGCACCGGCTCCTGGCTCTGCCAGGGTAAGGGATGAGTGAGGCCATGCAGGTTTGTGCATGAAGAAAAGAGCATGAACAGGAGAGCCACTGACTGGGTCAGTCCCACCAGGTGATCTCTCAGAGCCCTTTGACTGTGCAGCTCCTGAAAATGAGCCAGGGCATGGCAGCTGCAAAAGAAGGCTGTTTGTCATGTGAACCAAAATGCCCTTCATATTATGAAAGCCCTACAGTGCCTCAGATGGTATGTGACAGACAGAGCTATTTCCCAGTGAGGCTATTTCTTAAAGCCTCTCTCATGGAGAGCTGGTGCTCTCGAAGTATTTGCACCACATCTTCCAGTGGCTCAGTCTGTTGCACTACGTGGTTCCAAACCCAGAAACGCTGTATCAAAGTGCCAGAGAAAAAATAAAAAAAAAAAAATAAAAAAAAAGAAAAACTTCTTATTCCTCCTCTATCACAGAGATGAGGAACTGTCAAACAGTTTCAACATCTCAGGAAGATGTCAACTGAGTTTCAAACCATGTCCTGCAATATGAAGTATATGAAATACTGACAGTAAGAAATGGATGCCTTTGTCTCTTACCAGGTTGTCTTTAGTACCAATTTCAAAATCAAGTAAGCTGAAACTTCAGTGAAACTTAAATACAAAAAACATTACCTAAGACTTGTCCTTCCTTATGTCTTTCATAGGCACTATCACAAAAGACTTGCATGACAATCTAAAGCAGGAAAGAAAAGAGTGGAACAGGATTGGCAGCAGCAGAACTTGAGATGGGTGGATGTAATCAGACTCTGTCTTTTTCGAATTTTGTTAACAGGCATGGTTTCTGCAAAACAAGGAAAGACAGAATGCAATAACAGGTGCAAAAGTTAAGTAACAGCCTTTCCTGTCACATACAGGTCCTTCTTTCTGTGAACTTCCTGGGACTCTAGCTTGAAAAGATCAGTGGTAGTATTTCTGTTGCTGTTCAGATATAGACGCATGGAGACACATTAAAGCAGAGGGCATGCAGCATGTGACATTCATCTTGTAGAGGATGACCAGAGCTATACTCAGTTACAGCAGAATGGACTCTCCCTGCAAGTGAAGTGAATCTTCAGAATGAGCCAAGGCCATTTCAATCACAGCCTAAGGCATTTAAATGCTGTAATGTATTTCTACAACTAGATCAGATGTCGCAAACCTCCACAGATCTGGGGACAAAGAAAGAGACCAGCAAAGTGAACCGCCAGAAATTTCTTAAGGATATTTTTAAGGAATCTGACTTTGCTTGTTGGACTGAGCAATTCAAGTACTATCATTGCCAGGGAAGTTTACAGCCCAGCTGAACTATGCATTTGAATCTCACCAGTTTGCTTGCTCTTGTTTAAATGTTAAGGAGGAAATCCTGCTTTGGGAAAAGCAGCTGCAATCCCCATCGCTCCTGGTGAGTGGTGCCTACACATCCTCAGGGCTTCTTTATCCCTGAGATCAGGCAAACAGTGTATCAGAATTTTGGGACTGCTGAGTCTGGAGCTTGGAGTGGTGAGACCAGGACTGTTACAAGATTATTTGACACGATGACAGAGGAATATGAAGTAAAAAGTGAAAAATAGCTCATGCAATAGCTAAAGCAGAAGCATTTTAAATGCATGCGGTTCCTGTCTGCCCATGCCCCGAAACATCTGCTGCACTCTGCTATACATGTGCTTACATTCACTTCACCTAACACCAAGTACAGCACCTGGATCACTGACATTTGTGCAGGGATACCTCAGCCCATTTGCTACAGGATCTGTCCCCTGGAATCAGCTCTCAGGTACTACAAAAAGTAGATACACAACAGAGGCGGCAATAAGAAAGTTTGCGAAAGTAGCTTAATTTTGCTTCATTTTATAGGATGTTTTTAGAACTCTTTTAGAGGCAGTTGAATTATGGGTAACATTTCTATAACTTTTTGCATAAATAATCTGCCAAGATTTAATCGTCAGTACTGAAGTCTCCACTGCTCCAGTGTTGGTATTTATTGCTTGATCCTTGGAATCTTTAACCACATACCAAACATCGAGCTTAGTGGAGGCTTGATGCAGAGAACAGATCTTCAAGGATTTGTTGAACTCTCCTTGTCCTAATTCACATATGTTAAATGTTAGAGTTGACTACCATCTCTGAATATTCCTCAGCTCCTTAGATGATAAGCATCTTCATCTGAGATTGCTGCCCCCTCAACATGTCCCACATACACACACAACTACGACCAGGGCCATGGTCATGGACATGTTTAAGTGTACTTTTTCAGCCTTATTTCTGGAAGGATCAGCTGGCAAAGACAAACAGTGTTAGTGTCAGGAGATCAGTTTTGCCATAGGTACCAACATCATTCAAGGAAGAAACAGTCTTCTGAAATGTCAGTGCTCAAGCAAACAGCAGCCACTTTAACAGGAGCTAAACAGAATGACAAATTCTCGAACCTTCTTCAGCAAGTATACAGGAAAAAAAAATATCCCTGTTTCTATCTCAATTCTCCTTTCCCTCTCCATACTTTTGATTTCCCCAAAGGCTGTCAAAACAATCTTGTCTCAGTTTTCAAGCCCAAGCGTTATCTAGCTGCTCAGAATTAGAAAAATCATCTGGCCCTAGCAGTTTACTCCAGCATTTTCCTGACAAAAATATACAGTCACAAAAAGGTATTAGCTTGCTTCTTTCTTTCCTCCCAATATGTGGCATCTGTAGAAGATGGTGTGCTGACCTCACTACCTTGCAAGGTATGGATTGATATACAAAATACAGCAAGCACATGTAATGGCACATTTGCAAAATAAAGACAGCTCCATCACTTTTCATTGACAGTGTTCCTTTGTTACCACAAAAGCCTGCACTGCTGGCATTTACATGTGATCTAACCACTGATCAAGTCTATCTCAGATTCCCTGGCTGTTTTGATTACCAGTGACTAGAGGAAAGGAAAGGACAGGACGGGTGAGTTGTCTGCCAGTAGCAGTCACGTAACAGAAATACAGATTCTTTCTTTCTCTCCCTTAAAAGAAAAAGGATTTGCTGGGCTGGATTTTCATTTCCTTTCCCTTTTCATTTGGAGTGGCAGTTACTTGATTCTTTGTGGCATGTCAACAGTTTGGATAAACAAATGTATACTGCTAGGGCTATATTTATAGCAGGAACATCTCGTGAAAAGCATATGTTAAGAGACTCACTGACTAAACTATTACAAACTATTCCATTTCTTTTACATCCTTAGCAGCAATGTTTATTTTAGCTATTTTAGCTTGGGGGGGTTGCTTTTTTTGGTTTTTGTAGGCATCTGATTGCAAGTCCCCAGGAAAAGTTCTTGATTAAGAATCTATATACTAGATCATTCTGTCTCTGCCCAAATCTGGAAAGACCCTGTTATACTCATCAGAGGCTACTTCTTGCTTCCATATCTGCTCAGATTATTAACAACACGCAAAACTCTCTTCTGATTCACAGACAGCTCAAACACTGCAGCTGTAGTGTATGGATAGACAAAAAAGAATTACAAAAAAAAAATACAACACTTTCCCCTTAGCTGCTGAATTTTATCCAACTGCAAATACCTCCAGGAAGTGGCACTTGGCTCATACATACCTCAAAGCATTAGCTAGTATCAGCTCCAGTTATATGTATTACACCAGAGCTGTCCGCAGTACCTCCAGTAATTACCATCCGTTTTATTGTACTTTTGCACAACCACATGATGCCCAGCCCTCTCCTTACTCAAATATTGACTTACTGTCACACCAGCTTGGAGTTCCCCTCTGTATGTTCTACGTGCTCCTTGGAGAGATATCAGATGGGGAAGCAGGACTATGTGTCTTTCACCCAAGTGAAGATGACATGTTCCCTCCTCCTGCCAGAAGTATGGTTTAAATGGAAAATCTTGGAGTTGTCCATCTCTGTGTATCCTTCTTGGGTTTAAACTTAAGAAACTTGTTGCTTCAAATAAAATATCCTTCAGTTTTTGAAGTGAACTTCACACTAGACTGACAGACCAGCAGACTGACTCCTTTTCTCTACTTCCAGAAAACAGACAGAAATGGCAGTGGCATCACGTCACCTACTGCCTTTCAGCCCTTGCTGGCCAAGACCAGCTTCATTACAATTCCAAGACCATCGTCACTACATTTCCAGGCTTATATCACTTTAGTTATTTGCTTCCTTGGTGAGACTAACACTAAATGAATGCCATGAATCCTGTTCTTGAGACACTTATCTGCCAGGAACATGAAGACAACTCCCCCAGAATGACACAAGACAATAATCACTGTTGGAATCAAATTTAGGAGGGAAAGATGTTACGGACCATTGGCAGTCTCCTGAGCCATTCCTGCAAAGGTTTCTTTGTAGGTGTCTTGGTTTGAAAGACAGGTGTCTGTGGAGGAAGGCAGGAGCCTCCCTTGAAATGGAAAGTGCAACCCCCTTCCCTCCAAATTATTATAATTTTGAAATTAACGGGCCTTCAGGCAAAGATATGGGGAATAAGAATAACAGTTCTTTACTAATATATATATATATATAAAACACAAGGCAGGGAAAAAACAAACAACCCACTGGTTTACACTGACAGAGTCAGAAATACAACCTGACACCCTGTTAGGGTGGCAGTAGCAGTCCGATAAGATGCTGGCTGCAGTCCTCCTGAAGCGATGGATGTAGTTCTGTGGAAGCAGCAATCAGGTAAAAGAATCTGGTCTTCCTCCGAAGGTCCAGCGGTAGGTAGGTAGCTCTTGTCCTCTGGAACTCCAGTGGGGGGAAAAGCTCCTGTGGGAATCCAGTGGAAGAAGGCTGCTAGGGTGTTCAAAATCTCCGTTTTTATTTGGCATGGACTGCTTGGCTCCTTCCCCCCCCTCCCCGGGCGGAGCATCTCACAATGGGATGGGGAGTCGTGAGGCAGTTCCTTGATGGGCCATTAACAGGAGATAGCCCAGGAGCGAGTTATCGATGGGTCAGGCGATAAGGCATTGTTGTGCCCAGTAACAGGAGATAGTCCAGAGGGAGGAGGCAGGGAGCACCGCCCCACCTGGTCCTGAAGATGGTAATAGAATTTTTTTTTTTCTTTTGGCACATTTTGCACTGTAACCCAGGACAGTAGGAGGAACAATGGATGAAACACAGATAGATACAGGCAAGGACTGTAGTTGTAGGATTGAGAGGATGCAGACAAGGACCAGGGCTTTCTCCTTTTACAGGGTGAGAGTATGCAGACTGGTGGAGTTTTGAATATATCCGTTGGAAAAGACAGAACTATTGATCTGTATTGAAGGGGAAGGGAATGGTGGTGGGAAAGGAAAGGGTGGCTAAAAGTAAAACAGTAATTCTGGTTTTCAGTCAGGAAGAAAAAGAGAGAAAATGTCTGTTCCTATTCTATTCAGCAAATCAAAGACTTAGTGATTTATAATCAGAATAGTAGACCTAGCTTCTAATCTGCCCGATTCCACACTTGCTGTAAGTCTACACCAGATCTGTCAGCAGCAGAGATGAAAATGATTGATCTGTGACTTTGTTGGCATAATAAATGCTAGTGTGTACAGAAGAGGATTTTTCTTATTGGCTACCTCAAATCATACCAACTATATATATGACTATAAAGACTGACATTTTTGTTACTCTCTGTCCCCTGCTTGGAACCCCTGGCTGCCTGCAAGGGATTGTGAGGAAAATGCGAGGGGCAGTGTGTCTTGGTGAGAGGGAGGGAGGCAGACCAGCACAGACACAACCTTAACCGTTTGATATTGCTGGTGCTTTTAATTCCTTTTTTTGTAATGGCTTTCAAGAGCTCAGCATTTCCCTTCTGTGTCTCTGCCACAAGCTAGTACATGACCAGCCTTAAAATAGAGGAATTTGTTTTTCTTTAAGCAATAGAATATTTTCTGTCCAAAAGAACAGTCCATATTCTTCTCTGAACCTTCAACATCCTCCCTTCCTTTTCACTGCTCTCTTCCTCTCCCCTTCAGGCCTTCCCCTTCTCTGACCCTCCACCTGTTCTGTCTTGGTTCGGAGCCTTTGAAAAAAGAGACTGGACTCCCTTTAAAAGCCATTCTTAGTCAGAAGAGCATGCATTTCATCAATATTCACCGCAGTTCATACTTCCACTAAAACTTCTAAATGAACAGGACACAAAATGCAATAAAAGCAGAGTCAAAATACGCATATCTCCTGTTGCCATTTAAAAGATGAAAGCAGAAAACAGCTCTAAATTAATCCCCCCATTCCCCTCCAAGGTGAGTGTTTCATTAAAAACCCAAAGTATAACAGCAATAACAACAGAGAGATACCATTGTTTCAAACCTTTTATTTCCCTCATTCTTTTTTTATTCTTTTCCTTTGTGTTTTGGCAGCTGTGAATAATTCTGTACCCTGGAATTGTTCTGCAGGCTATCAATGTCTCTGACCTTTTACATCAACAACAGCTCTACTTTCCAGTCATTTCTTGAAGTGCTACCTAATATGAATTTAACATGACTGAGGCAGCCTCCTACACACGCACTCGCCCCTTTCTAAGACATGCAGAAGCATGCTTCATCCCATCCATATACAAAGAGATTTTACTTCATCAGAGGTATACGCCTTGTAAATAACTGTGTTTCATGGCAACAGGGAACAACCGTTTATATTACAACCTTCCCAGGTTCTCTTGAGGAAAATAAAAGAACTGATATTACAGTGAGATGATTTCATTATATAAGAAAATAACATCTCATTAAGTCTGATGGGGTTGTCCTTTGAGGTAGCTCTGCTGCTGCTTTTAAGAGTGTGTAAAGAACCCATATGTGATCAGGTATCAAGAGCATTCTCCAACTCTATGATCAAATGCACGCATATATCAAGAGTGTCTCTAGTTCCTTTTAGATTCATTTAATCAAAGAGGTTAATAGACTGCAGTCTAGTTACCAGCAGCACAGTGCTGCTGCAACAGTCTCACATGATGGGAACAAAAGGGAGGTACCCTCTTGCAATACAGATGGATGAAGTGGGCAGCAGATATGCAGGATGAAAGGGCTTAAAAATCAAATGCTTTTAAGAGCCTTTTAAGCCCATGCATAATTTCAAAGTCTACCTTTCTTCACTTAGGAGCCAAAGATTGGTCAAAAGAGTTTGTAGAAGGTTGGGGTTTTTTTAGGCAGATTAAATGAATTGCCTTGGCAGGTCAAGAATTACGCAGCTTAACTCCTGACTATGATTTATGCTTTTTAGGAGTCAAAGTTCCTAAACGTTGCTTTTCCAGTTAAAATTTGAAGTGAGATGTTAAAACAAGCTGTAGAGACATACTGGACTCCAGCAATGCCTCAAACCAGACACAACTGTCGTAGAGCAGTACGTGCCTGTGTAAGCTTCCTTTGGAAAAAAAAACCAACATAGATTTAGGGACTCCAAAGTTTTCTTCCTGTATCTGACTTAGCCATGTCCCTTGCAAGCTGCCATCAGATATTAACTTCTTTGACAAAATTTTTTGGGTCTCTATTTCTCTTGGTTCAGGCTTTTCATCTTTTTCCACTCACACAGATGAATGAGCAGGTGCTTCTGGACAATTTCCTCTGAAATCCATTTGTCAGGAAAAAAAGAGTTTCTCACAAAACACAACACTTCAAGAAATTTCTCTTTCTCATGGTATATATCGATTGTTCATAAACATCAGTTCAATTAAAATCTTTTTAGACAAAGCTTTTCACGTTCTCTGATAAGAAGCTGACAATTTCTAAGGAAAAGGAAGATAAAAATTGTTCTGGCCTGGTCTGTGTTCACATTTTTCTTGGAAAAATCCCTCATCACAGACACCTGTAACAAACTGGCTGTCTAATCAGGGACCCACAGTAACAGCAAAAGCAGACCTGATGTCCTCCTGGGAAAAAAAGGAAATTGCTTCTTCCTATAATAAAGTCTTTTTAAGCTGAGAATAAGGGATGGAACATTGTGAATGCAGGGGAACATTTTAGATTCCTGAGAACTCCTGAGTTCCTGGGAATGAGTGATCCACTCAGAACCTCATCTTCCAAAGTGGAAGATGACTGTCATATCTCATGCTGTGTATATGGTACCTTGCCCAATGATGATCCTTCATATGGAAATTATTATAATACAAATTGTGAATAATATAACCCAGGACAGTTGTTTTTAAATAACTCAGCTCCTTCCAATCTCCTACTGCAGAGTACACTTCACTTCGAAGTTAGTGATTTGAGACTAGCCCAGGTAACTACTGCTAACTAAAAGCTGCTTGACAGTCATATTTCAACTCCTAGGGAACAAATACAGGAATTATTCAAATCACACACCAATCATAAACAGCTGCTCTTCTGTCATGTTATACCTGACAGGAAAAGGCCTGAATACCTCTGGAAGCTAGTGCCTTGGAAATATCAATCCATCCATATGGCTTGGGGTGCACTGGTTTGGCAGAGCAATGTGGGGATATTTGCACATCTGCTGTTTTAGAGAGAGAAGCATAACTCTGTTGATGTATTCATGAGAACTAACACACTGAAAAAAAAAAGAACCTTAAAAAATATAATTTGTTTTGCTGTATCCAATATGTTCTTGTCTCATCTAAAAAGCCCATCTGGTCTAAAAATGTACAGCACTTGTGTAAATTTTTATGTCTTGGAGCTTGAAGTGCTAAATATTCCTTGTTGTAAAAATAAGTCACGGATATTAAGGGGAAATTTCTTTTTCTATGTTTGCAAATTGACTGACTTTACTGTACACATGTTTTCTGGATTCTTCACTGAAAGTGTGTTCACACAAAGATGGGCATGCTGGACAGAGGAGAGAAATGAAAAGGATCGAAAAATGGACGAAGGAATTATCAGCACACTTCACATATTCCAGTGACAGCTTTCTTTACAACTGTCTAAGCTGAGCTGCTCCAGCTCTTTGATGGAGGAAAATATTCTCCATCTTTCCAACAGATAGCTGAGCAGCAGAGCAAAGAAAGAAATGAAATACTGCAGAAGTAGTCTACAAGTCAGATATATACCAACAAATACCAGTTAGCAATGAGGGTAAATATGCATTTTTTCCTACCCCAACCAAGTACTATGTCTCTTGCTCTTTTCCCTACTGTACTTTCAAATGTCAAAGAACTGTAGCAGAACATTGGTATCTACAATCTTACTTCCAATCTCCAGATTAAAAGAATGGGTGAGAATGAATGGATGCTCTTGAGGTCACTGGCGTAACATCCTGGGCTGTAGAAACAAACTCAATCCACACCCATTTACTACCCCCTAAAGTATGCTATTACAGCAGGACACTAGTGAAAACGTGCCCATTTCTTAGCTGGCTAAGATGCAGTTTATGATTCAACTATCTGTTTTCAAAACACAGCATGAAATACTACTGTGATGTATATGATTTCTGTTTTAGTGTCTCAAAGCAAAGAATAAAATCCACTTTGAGTTTCAATGATTATTATGCAATTGTAACAATTGCATTAAAAAAGAGACATGAAGACTGTGAAGTCTGAAGTCTGACAGGGTACATGAAGACACCGCCCGTGGCTGGGAACCAGCTCAGGCTCCTACTTTAAACTCTGCCCATGGAGAGCCTGGGATTCTCTACCGAACTTTGCCATACATTAAGATGACCATCCAGACTTCTGCAGTCAGAAAACACATCTGACTTCTCTGAAGAAGGGATGAGAAGTCCCTTCTCACATGGACTTACAGGCCTTCTGCTGATGTTCAGAAGAGGAATCAACTAATTATTGTTGAGCTTTATTTGTAGCAGAAAGATTTTTCAATTAATTCACCAGGTAATCCTACGCAAGGTCAAGTAAGCCAACAGTAGATGAAAGACCAAGAAAAAGTGTGGAAAGGCAAGGGTAAAAGCCATCCTTAAGTATCCTACTCAACTCAGCTATTTCAGTGCTGCCACAGGATTTAAATAAATCAAATTAATCACTCTGTTTATTATCATTGCAATTAATCACTGGATTTCTAAGGCAGCATCATTTTGTTACTTAGTATTTTGTGACTCTTTACCTTCCTCGTTTACTGGTCTGTTATAAATTAAACACAGCTTAGGGGGCTGCCTGTTCCTAAAGGTTCTCTGTTATGCAATCCTTCATCATTTCAAGTTTTGAAACACAAAGTACATGTTAAAATCCAATTAGAATGACAAACGAATCATGAGAAAAATCTAACAGCATAAAACAAATTTGAAAGCTTAAACAATTTCCAATTTACAGTTATATTGTATAATCCAATGTAGCTCACCTTGCCAAATGGCACCATTAGCATTTAAACTTCAGAACACCATATGCAGTGAAAGGATATTGATTACTACCTGCTACTGGAAGTGAAATTAACACTAAGAAAGGTGGGAGAGTTCTGGATGAGGTGTGCTTGCAATGACCCAGACTCATGGACTAAGAAGCTGATCTCTGTGTGGTTGGAGCTGTTCCCTCACTGGTCATGTATGTGCAAAACAAAATGATCCCAGATTCCTCTGTAAAGACCCCTGTAAATCCATTACAGAGAAGCAAATAAATTGCATCATTTTATCTCTTCACCCATCTCTGAACAGACTTTCCGGACTCAACAGGACAAGCTAGGAAAGTCTTTTTGGGTGCAGGCCTCAGATCAGAAAAGCGAGACATGTTGATTTGCTATGCCAAGAAGTCAAAGGCTTTTCACTTCAGCAGATATTTGAGAAGAACTAAGGGAGGTGATACAGGAGAGAATTTAAGTGGAAAGACAAGAACAAAGAAACTAGGAAAAATTGTAATGATTGCATTAAAAGAGAGACATAAACCTGTAAAATGAGTGTTGAGCATGAGTTTAGTGCATAAAAAAATGTACTATTCAATTATCTGGGAAAAAGTAGGAAAGAGGGAGGAGAACCAAGAACTGGATAAACACAGAGAGGAGGACTGAAACATAAATAGGACAGGGAGAGAATGAATGAAAAAATAGTTCAAGAGAAGCAACCAAGGACTGTACTGCTGAGGTCAAACTGGCAAACATGGATTTAGCATAGCCTGAGGTTTTATTCTGCTGCTGTGCTGCTGTAATTAGAATTGGCTCTTTTTAACAATTACGCTATTACAGCTACAGCTGAACATAAATCCCTACAATTTAAGCAGATGCAACATAACGTGTGCATTAAGGCAAGGCCAGTTATTGGAGTTTTTAATCTTTCAGGACACCTGTCAAAGCAACTTTGCTCAGGGGTCAGTACCAGTGATGAATAAACCTGACCAACTTGTAAATTCTTAACTTTGATGGAGAGCAGAAAAACAAGGTTATGTATTTTAATGTTGTAAGTCCTGTGAATGTCCTTACAGCTTCTGTTCACCCACTTTCAAAAGGTTATCTTGCTGACAGAAACGTGTAAACATGCACAGACCGAGTTCAGAATTCATTTCTAATCTTTAACACATATTTGAGCATAAGTTGTCAAATTTTTAAAAAAACTTCATTTTTTTGCTATGAAAATGTTACATTTCAGAATTAAAGCTGACACTGAGGTAGGTTATACAGTGCTGCTCTTCCATAAGGGAAAGAATAGAAATGTGTCGTGGTTTAACCCCAGCTGGCAACTCAGCCCCATGCAGCTGCTCTCTTGCTCGCCCTTGGTGGGATGGGGGAGAGAATCAGAAGAGTAAAAGTGACAAAACTTGTGGGTTGAGATAAAGACAGTTTAATAGACAAAGCAAAAGCAGCGCACACAAGTAAAGCAAAACAAGGAATTCATTCACCACTCCCCATGGGCAGGCAGGTGCTCAGCCATCTCCAGGAAATCAGGGCTCCATCATGCGTAACAGTTACTTGGGAAGACAAATGCCATCACTTTGAATGTCCCCCCCTTTCCTCCTCCTTCCCCCAGCTTTATATGCTGAGCATGACAGCGTATGGAATATCCCTTTGGTCAGTGGGGGTCAGCTGTCCTGGCTGTGTCTCCTCCCAACTTCTTGTGCACCCCCAGCCCGCTCACTGGTGGGGTGGCGTGAGAGGCAGAAATGGCCTTAACCCTGTGCAAGCCCTGCTCAGCACTGGCTGAAACATCCCTGTGTTATCAGCACTGCCCTCAGCACAAATCTAAAACGCAGTCTCATACTGGCTTCTGTGGACACAATTAACTCTATCCCAGCCAAAACCAGCACAAAAGGTATCAAGGTATCAGAAGATCCAACAGGAAGAAACTATCTTCAAATCTTAAAAAAAAAAAAAAAAAAAAAAAAAAAAAGGCAAAAGAGGCAGAGCTACTTATTTACTTGTTCCCATTGCATAGCAATATTGCACAAATATCCTGCAAGCCAGTATGCAAACTTCTGGGAACACTTTAAACCTTGATTATCCAAATTTCTCAACTAATTGCTTAAAGGCAATGTCCCTAGCAGCCAATTGAGACTGAATATCTGGAAGGTGAGTGCTTGATTCATAGGTGGATCCTGAAGCCATGGCTGCAGGATGTTATAGAAATGGCAGATGACATTTTCATGCTCAGCTTCTGTAACAGTCATTCCTGCCCTTTGAGGAGCTGCATAGTTAGCAGACCATAAAGGTTGTGCCTGAACATCTTTGGTTTGTGAATACGGACTTGTAGATCAATACTGGACCATTAGAACAGACTGCAGAATTGGTCATGGGCATTTTCTAGAGCAAACCAGAGGCAATAGAAATCGCATGGACACTTTTTACACAGAATTTAAATCTAACCTGATATTTAGGAAACATCCAATGAAATTGCACAATGCTTTCCCTTTCTGAGACTCTTATTCAAACTGTAAAGTAATTTTTATAAAGACCTCAGGGCCACAATGCAATCTGGCATAACTGACAGTCTTAGCACATAGAAATGATTTTTCCCCATCATGCAACTGAGCTGTCTTTGAAGAGTTGTGTGCAGGCTCCGAGTTTAAGCTGCTAGAGGCATCAAGAAATCTGATGCATTGGGTAAGCGTGTGTACATGAGTGTTTGTGCCGACATGAGCGTGCGCATTGTTAGAAAAGTTGAGGACGCTGCACAGTGGGATTATTGTGCTTTAGAAATAGGAAAGTACAAGGGAAGTTCCCACCCAAATCATGATTGCTACACAAACAATCAAACCCAACTGCCATAGAGTTCCTAACAGTAACTATAAGAAAAACTTCGAAATAACTGAAGAATTTTTCCAGCTTTTGCTACTACACTCATCTCTGTGCTAAGGCCCTCTAAGTTTAAGATGACCTTCTTGCCATAACAGCAATGCAAAATACCTGACTCATCCCTCATATACAACGTATATTTGAGTCCATATCCCATCTGTCCTGGTCACCCTGCTTCATTTCTTCCTTGGCATGACAAATGAGGAAGCTGAAATATACGATGAAACGTGTAACAAAACAAATGTGATTTTGGAGATGGGTTATTTTTGTATGTCTCTTGTGCTTTCTTTTATTTTTTTTTTTTTCAGAAATTATGCATAACCAGTGTGGGGATGAGCATGAAGATTCTTATGGGTTTTTTTAATCGCCACTTCCAGTATCATTTTCTACTACCTTTTTTTCTTTTTCCCCTGCTCATATATTTTGGCTCTGTCATAAAACCCTTGCAGAGAACTGAGAACAACTGCAACCAGCCAGTCAGTAAAATGGTAGCTGTCATACCCTGGAAAGCCTGAACCTTGCCTAGCAATTATATGTACAATCACTAGAAGATTCTCAAAGCCACGTGAAAACCAGTGTATGTTCCACATATGACTTGCCTAGTCACGTATTAGAGGCATTTCTGCATGTTTGCACCACTGAAGCCTGTCATTTATATAACAAACACAAGTCAAAAACTCTTAAATGTCACCAGCCAAGTTCCAGATCCAAGAATTCAAAATATAATCTGAGATGTTCAAAAGGATTTTGTAATTAACCTTTATAAAAGATGAGTTTGGAACAACTCATTTATTCAAGGCAGGCAGCATACCATTACTGTATTTCACTGTGTGTGAATTCCTGGAAACATGACCACATAGGCCTGCATGAAAGAGAATTTTTGTGTAAATGTGCATGTTTAGGATTGTTATGACTATTTTTGCATCTCTTTGTAGATAATGTCTGAACATGGCTGTAATGGGTTTGCGTGGCAAGGTTTTGGTAGTGGGGAGGTTACAGGCGTGGCTTCTGTGAGAAGCTGCTAGAAGCTTTCCTATGTCCAACACAGCCAATGCCAGCCAGCATTAAGATAGACCCGCCGCTGGCCAAGGCTGAGCCCATCAGCGACGGTGGTTGCACATCTGTGATAACACGTTTCAGAAACAAAAAAAGTTGTTGCGCAGTGGTAAATGCAGTGAGAATACATGAGAGAAACATTCTGCAGACACCAAGGTCAGTGAAGAAGGAGCGGGAGGAGGTGCTCCAAGAGCCAGAGCAGCAATTCCCCTGCAGCCTATGCTGAAGACCATGGTGAGGCAGGCTGTCCCCCTGCAGCCCATGGGCAGTGGAGCAGATGACTGCCTACACCCCATGGAGCACCCCACGTTGGAGTAGGTGGATACCTGAAGGAAGCTATGAACCTGTGGGAAGCCTGCACCGGAGCAGGCTCCTGGCAGGACCTGTGGCCCGTGGAGAGAGAAGCCCACGCTGGAGCAAGTTTGCTGCTAGAGACCCCATGGGGGGATCCACACTGCAGCAGTTGGTTCCTGAAGGACTGCACACCATGAAGGAGACCCACGCTGGAGCAGTGCAGGAGGACTCACGCTGGAGAAGTCATGGAGGATTCTGTCCTGTGAGAAGGGACCCCACATTGGAGTAGGGGAAGAGTGTGAGGAGTCCTCCCCCTGAGGCGGAAGGAGCGGCAGGAACAACAGCATGATGAACTGACGCAACCTTCATTCCCTGTCCCCCTGCATCACTTGGGAGGAGGAGGGAGAGAAATCAGGAACAAAGTTAAGCCTGGGAAAGGAGGGAGAGGTGGGGGAAAGGTGTTTTAAGATTTGGTTTTATTTCTTATTACTCCTTTCCAAGTTAATTGGCAATAAATTACATTTTTCTTCCCAAGTTGAGTCTGGTTTGTCTGTGAGGTAAATGCTACATGATTTCCCTGTCCTTACCTTGACCCACAAGCCTGTTGATATACTCTTCTCTCCCCGTCCAGTTGAGGAGGGGGAGAGTGATAGAGCGGCTTTGGTGGGCACCTGGCATCCAGCCAGGGTCAAACCACCACAATGGCTTGGTGGAACCTGGGAATAGCTAAATGACATCCAGTAAATATAGAGTCATATCTATGTACGAGTATGTGAGAGAAATACAGACACATGTGCCTATCAAGATCATTCTTTATACACCTCTGTTATCAGAGGTCACTATAGCTTATTTTGCACACTGCTATTTGACAGTGCTTCCAGAGCACTGGAAGAGAGAGCTTCTACAGCTCTGATCCTCTCCTGCGGGTCTTCGCACAGGTCACACGTATTCTGCAGCTTTTAGTATAAGCTGTCCAAACAGATGTTCTTCCTGTTTACTGGGTTTTCTGTTCCTATTCTGCCCTTTGTAACCTTCAAAATCGCACCCTTAGGTTCTAGTTGCAGAAATATGGGGATTTATGAGAAGAAATTTTCCTTCTGCCTGTTCATGTCCCTTGTAGTATGTAACAGTGAAGGCACTTGATGGACTACTAGGAGGTTGGCATCAGCAAGGGAAGAGAAGGGAGGGCTGCCAGTCATTTGGTCTCAAATGAGCACTTGAATTCCTTCACTGCACAAGGAGAAAACTAGAATTTTGTACAAAAGGTCTCAAAAATATGATCTGGAGTTTCAACAGGATCGATCTCTTACATTCTCTAAAGAATCACAGGTTTTGCTTTTACCTGCTAGGTTTTGTGTACCTAGGGACAGCTAAGTGTACCATAAATATTAGGAAGCTTTCAATCTGTGCTTGTTTTCTAGTAAACATCTGATTAAATTACTGGGAAATCCAGGGTGAAACGATCAAGAAAGCTACTTAGTACCGCCAGTTTTCATAGTAAGGTGAATGAAATTCCAAGGAACAATGAAGTAAACATGAAGAACGGTAACTTACAAATAGCAAAAAATATCTGACAGTACATATTCAATCAAGATTTAAGGTATTTTTGAGGTGAATTTTGCACTATTGAGTGGCAAAGTTAAGTGTTTGATTGACTAACTGATGTTTGCTTGAATCTTTTGACAGCTGAAAAATCCCAGGACATTTGTTTAAGTTACTAGGAAGGTAAAACCTTTCCCATACACATCACAGCTACTTCACAACCTCATTCTACAGAGGGGCCCATTAAAGACTACAAGAGCATATCAACATTTCACACACTTTAATTCAAAGTTTCTAGTCATCAGGTCAGTTACAAAGGCCAAGTATCAGCACAAGGTAACAGCTCTAAATAATCTCATGTGTGACCATTATGACAACGCAGTAGTGTCTTTCGAAAGGAAGTTGCACACTGGTGTCTCCTAGCACGTCTCTCCTTTTAATGAATTTCACCATTGCTGCTTATGGCCTTGTTTTGAATGTGGCAAGTCATTATCCAAAGGAATGTTATACACAGTGAGTTTTAGATATCTGCAACAACAACGTTCATGTTTTGAAAAGTTCTCCCCTCTGACCCCAGTATGAAAAGCTTAACGAATTTACATCTTTCAAATGAGTCTGCCAGACTTCATATTGCATTTTAGATCTAATTTTCCCAGCAGAAAGTTTGGCCTTTAATCTTCAGCATTGAATTACTCCAAGTTCAATCAAAATATAAGCTCCCGTGTGCAGCTTTGAGTTTACCGTTGTTCTGCAGGAGACTTCTTTCTACATTATCTTCATGTGAGTCATTATAATTAGTGGCACTTTCTGGGTTTAAGAAGAAAATCCCTAGAAAGTTTAACTGGGCTTGTAACTTCTGAATGAGATAAAGAACAGCCTGTATATTATCTTTGTATCACCTATTCTCTGGCATGACATTATCTCATGCTGCTACAAGAAAACAGGTATTTGCATTATTTCCAAGTCTGCTCCTTTCTCAGACCCAAACAGAAGATCTATTACCTCTCAAGCCTCCAGTAAAGGTGTGTAGGTAATAAGAAGTACCCTATATCGTGAGATAAGCTGCTTAGTGAAAGCTTTCAGTAAACTAGGGTTTCACATGTAGGTTTTCGATGTGACAGAAGAAGTTTGGCCTTTTGATCTGCACAGCTGGCATCTCAGTATGAGTGGATGGGCTCTTCTGAGTACTTCTGAAGAAGACCAGAGCTACTTGGCTTGCTGCTGCCTCACTACTGGCGATACGACCACACATCAGCTTTTTCCCTAACCCAATGTCAGTCAGTATAATCCTGCCCAAATATCAAATCCACCTGCCTACCTATCTACTGTTAAATGTTTTTTTACCCTAAACTTCTTTATATTAACAGCATGGGTTTGGGCAGCAACAACAGGCTGTTGGCTCTGAGAGGGAGGTCTCTGTTGCCATCTCGGGCTAGGGAGACCTAGGTCACCTGCCACTTGTGCAACACATCTCACTGCAACCTGATTTACCCTTTTTCCCTTTCTGACAGACAGGATTTCACTACTTAGAGAAGACAAAACGATGCTTGTTTCAAAGGAACAGATCCTATTATACATACTAGTCAGAAGCCTTTGCACTCAGTCTGATCAATGAGTTTGGGCTGATGTAGACCAGCTGATTCTCTAATGCAGTCTGCCTAACACTTCCAAATTTCCTTTCAGAAAACAGAGGGTATTGGGACCTAAGATACATGACCCATAATGTGATGGGAATGTGGCATCCCCCAAGAGTAAATTTAAAGAAAGATGCAGCTGGGTTTCTAAAGTTTTGTTGTTGTTTTTTTTTTAATATTCTTCATACTGTGGCACAAATTGTGAATGTTCTACACCCAAAGCACCACAGATCTTTTACTGGGATTGCATGCAGCACTACTGGGCCCCAAAAGCCTCAGAAATCTACTCAAGGGTTACCAAGCCTGTCAACATCAGTGGGGTGATGTGCCATTTAACTTCCTCAGTGTGGGGAAAAGGCCTTCTCCCTGGCGTCACTCTCCTGTGCAGAGCACAGCATGCAAATTACAGCGTTCAGTAGCGGGAGGGTAGCAATGGGGGAAGGAAGTACAGTTTGGCAGGGTGCTGACCCAGCCACGCAGGACACCTTCTGTTAAGGTATCTGAATCAAAGCAATTTGTGAGACCAGTAGAGTCCATATGAATGGCAGGTGAGGCATTCATAGAAACTCCTTGTAATTCTGCAGCAACAAGCCCTTTGGAGAACACTGTTGTGAAGAGGAAAAAAGAGGAGGGCAATGAGGGAAAGAATAAAAGGTGTATGAAGAACAGTCGTGTCCCTCATCGTAGTAACAGTAGGGAAGTGAAGGAAAGAAAGGAGAGGATTCTTTCTTTCATGTGGATTTATTCTTCACTTAAATTTTATTACACTCCTCCCTGGAAGCCTTTCTCCCCACTTTCTTTAAACTTCAGCTAGGGAAGCGGTCTTTCCACTGGCAGATTTTCAGGCAAATCAAGTCAAGCTGCAGCCTAGAAGAGACCCTGGCTGTGTCTCCAGCACCAATATTCTACTGTCAAAGTAACCAAACAATTCTGGATTGCAATTTTCTTTTTGCAGCAAACCCCTTCCTTCCTCTCCTCCCAAGAATTCCCCAAGAGAGAGGGAAGAACATCTTTTCACTGCTTCGTATGACCAACTGCACAAAGGAAAAAGAGGCACAAGAACAGTGAGTTTCATTTGTGCCTGTTGGTAGCCTCACAAGGCTGGCAACCCCTACTTGTAGCAAAAATAGCTCAGAGCTTTCAGGGTAGAATAGCCTGTTTTCTCAACTCCTTGTTAAGAACTTTGTTTGGAAACGTTCACAAAAGAATCTAGGCAACACAAGACTAAATGTGCCGTGTTCACAAGTTCACTATTTGACCTATAGCAGTCTGACCTGTAAGAAAGGACCCCAATACCATTGCAGAGCGCCACTAAACAAAAAGAATCCTCATGCAGACAGAAAGGTGACATACATATTTCTGATTTCAGGGCTGGGGTCATATTTTATATAAAATCTTTACAAATGTGCTGCAAGACAATTAGCAATTGCAAGTAAAGAAACGTGAAAAAAGAAGTTACTTACAGTGAAGAATGAATCCCTTTGTGTCTTGATACTCTTCCCGTGGACCTGTTAGCTGGTGCTCAAGACTACTCTGTCTTTATCACTTGCAAAATAACCTCAGTAAGATTTCAGAAGAACTAACACAGGCAGGATACTGCTAAAACATCACCCATCAGTCCTAAGTTAAAGAAAAAGGAAAAATGTGAGTTGGAGTTTATAGGTCAAATATAAAATCAGTTAAAACAGCAAATAGCAGACAAAAGAACTTGTGAAAGAAGGAGAGGAAACCACATAGGTTTCTGTGGCCAACAGCTAGAGCACCTTTTTGCATTCACCCAGAATGTCCAGGGCAGTGGACGACATTTCCTTGCAAGCTGCAGATACAATTCATTACTCCTGAAAGAGAACAGGCATAGTTTTGTTGCTTCTCTGCTAAGACGGGTTTAATCACATAAGTGATGCTGATACAGAACTCTCCTGGAGAGCAGTGAGACTCCCCATTGCCAGGTCAAGCTGTTGCTCCTTGCTAAAGAGACAGACAATGGGTCAATTTGGATTATGAACATGGTTTTGCTCTTACTTTCCAGGGCCTCTGTTTATCGATGAAATCTGGACTCTCTTCTCTCCTCTATGCAACCTAAAAAGTTTCCAATGCTTCAATATCACACTTCGTAGTTTGTGCATATAAGAAAAGAGGGTGGAGATGAAAGAATGAAATAGCCTTTCCCTTCAACATCTTGCAAGGTTATCCAAATAAGACCTGAAACAGCAAGAAACATCTTGAAAATATGTATGCCATTAAAAGAACCCCCAGGTTTCATTATGCGATCTACATCTGACTCAGTGCCATTTCCTTTTGATAACTTCCCCGCTATCTGAAAAAAACCCAACTATATTATCCTGCAAAAAATAATATGAAATATAATACATTTTGCCCAGCAAATATGCAGAACAAAAGCCTTTTTGCAACAGCACCATTTTCGAAGCCTGAAACACAGCTGAAGGATCTTTATCATTCTATCTCATAGTGTTTGCAGCTGTGAGAAGTGTAACCTAGATAATAAGGATGTGATAATGTTACAGAAACCTACTGATAGAAGAGCAGCTCCTCTGACAGCTAATTTATTCCACATGGCTCAATCATTATTCCTTATTTCTCTGCTGCAAGATTTATTAACCATTGTATCACAGAATGCCAATTAAAATAAACTGATTAATAAAAGCTGAGCGTTTCAATTGGCACATCAGAAAAAAAATCCAAACAGATTCTGGGGTGCTGTTCATTGCAACACATAGTTCACAATTTCACTTTTATCTTACGAAATTCAGTTCTCATAAGCAGTACTTCTGAATGTCTGTTGTATCATATTCTCCTCCATCCACGCAGAGATGAGTAACAATACCTGATGTTTATACAATCCTCTGAGTAACATTTCTCTATAAGTGAATGCTCTGAACAGCATCAGGAAAGGTTCTTCCCTCCTCAGGTACTAGGTAAAAGGGCACATAACAAAGTTTAGAGATATGCTTCACCAGCAAGAAACACATCTCTGCCACAGAGCTAGGCTACCTCCCTGTCAAACTACAGGAAATCAATTCACAGACTATTTTAAAATACTAGGGCAATTAAATCTGCACGGAAAACACCTTTTCATTCTTGCATGAAGGTTAAAGTTTTGAAAAGTTGTCCTGTCCTGAAACATACTGAAACACGAGTATCTCAAAAATTATTTGAACTCAATATACAAAGATAAGAAAATATGTTTCTGGGTCAAAGTATTTTGGACTCTTCAGGTTAGTGTGCTTCTTTCCTACATTTGACAAGCTTTGTCTTTGTTTTTTAACTGTAATTGGCTGGCATCTCAAAATGAAGGGAAACTGCAGATCTTGAATCATATCCTAGAATCACAGAATGGTTTGGGTTGGAAGGGATCTTAAAGATCATCTAGTTCCAACCCCCCTGCCATAGGCAGGGACACCTTCCACTAGACCAGATTGTTCAAAGACCCATACAGCCAGGGCGGAGCATCCACAGCTTCTATGGGCAACAAGCCCAGAAACGTTTGGTTTAGAAAATAACTAAACTATGATTTCTATAAGATTTTATCAAAATTATAAGTGGAAAAACCCCAAATCAGCCAAAATAAAAAGTCTCTTCAAAAAGTTACATGTTTAAAAAAAAAAACCCAATCCTACCATTTCCCAGATATGGAAAAAGGTTGCCCTAAAAAGCTCCATGCCAATGCTACACCTAAGAAAAGTTTTCGTTCTTCCATCAGTTTCTCAGTGATAAGGGCTGTCACAGTTACTGTCCCATCTCAGCAATACAGCATGAGCTAAGCCGAGGTATGGGATGCATTACGCTCAGACCTAATCTTGAGTGTATTTCCTCACAAAGAAGTTATCCAGAAGACAGATGCCTCCCAGGACCCTTCTTCAGGCAACAATGTGTTTTCCTCTGCTCTTGGAGAGGTTTCCAGGGGCTTAACTCACTCCTGCTCTTAGCCCTTGCCTCCCAACCCCTTGAGAACTGTTGCTCACCGTAACAGATATGTCCTGATCCTGCTGCTGACTCCAGAAAACTCAGGTTTCTACACTGAGAAATCATGTGCGTGCAGAGAAGCTCAAATCCTCATCCATCCACCAGAGACATAACAACCTCTGACCTAGTGGAGAGACTATCTGGGCTCCTTTCCATGACCCAGACAAAACTAAGCCTGGATCAATGAGGAACAGTTGATGTCTCTCTGTTTATGGACAGAAAGCTCTGAGAACATTTATTTCTACTTCTTTTGAATTAATAAAAGCCCTGATATAATTGTCCTTGGGAGGGAGGTAAATGAGGGGGAATAATAGATGTAAAGCATGATATTGGCACTGCAGTGTAATATATATACACGAATCAAGGTGTTGGTTTGCCTTTATAGCATCCTTATACCTGTGCTTCGTGATACTTTAGTGCTAAATACCACTCCTTTTTCATTATGACAGTGCATGCCAGCTGATGATGGATTTGGTGCTGAAAGCTACTTATACAAGAAATACCCTTCCTCATGAAAGAGCTTTTACGGCATGTTTACTAAATAATACCTGGTAAGAAACTCTTTCCAGATGCAGAATGCAGTTCCTGTAGGGTTTAAAAAAACTCAGAAAGTTGCCATTTCTCTTTCTAGCACCTACATAAAAATAAGAAACTTGATATATTCTACCGAGAACTACTACTGTGCAGACGATCTATTGTCACTTCAGCAGCAATCACAGAGAAAATGAATGGTGCCATTTAACAAGTAACATTATGGCTTCCTGCAGCTCCAGAGTACCTCTTGGAGGCATGTCAAGAAGACAGGGACTGAGACTGATCTTTCAATTGAAAGAACCTGACTAATCAAAGTGAAGGTGGACATGGACACAAGCAAGATAGAAGTGTTAAAGTACTCCTAACCTGCTGGAGAATATCTGTGAAATGGGTATAGACAATTCACTGCTCAAAGCAGAAATGTGTACATGTGATAGACCTTCAGATAAGTGAGTCGCAGCAGTCCAGACTGAAGTCCACAAGTCTTTCTTCCCTATAGCTAAACTGGTTTGTTGCTAAGAGATTTGCAAGTCACTGCTGGCTTTATGTACACTTCAGAAGAATCACAGATCTGACAGGTTTTGAGATCGAACACTGAACAGATTAGACCATTCTCCACACAAGTCAACAGAGCTCTGCCAGACAGCCAGTACAAGGTTGTGCCAAAGGCTTTCCCACCTTCCGAGGACATCTAAATTCACTTGTAGGAAGACTAATCTTGTTGACAGGCAAAGGCTGTGACTGGAAAATGACTGGCAATTTAACTTCCCAAGTTGCAATCCTTCTAAGGTCCACTACACCCAGGAGAGAAAATCATGTTTAGAAATTGGTTCACTAGCAGCCTGAATCAGAAAACTTCTGCAAATCAAGAGCTGACGGCTCCAAACCCTGAAGAAGTCTTAAAGGTGAGTTCCTAGTCATAGTACTTCTTGCCGACACTGATGCAACAGAAAATTACTTATGTAAATTGTGTATGAGATTAATATATTTAAGTGCCTTTGTTGCATCTATGGAAATCCCGATGTCATCACAAGAGTTGGAAAGTTCAAAGACATGATTTCTGTGATTTTGCAGGCAATAAGTATTTTTCTAACCCCTGACACCATTTGCAACAGGCCTCACGACTCACCTTCTGGCTAATTTCCTAAGGTGGTGTCTTGACACTACACTCATTCAATGTCTGTTCTAAAATAGCCTTCTGCTGGGGGTCATTAGAAGCCATATAGCCTGGATTACAGGATCTTGGTGGGGTCCTGCAAGAGGTATAAGAGCACCTGCTCTTTTAATCAGGGCCACAGTCAGTAGCAACTAAACAAGTAAAACAAAAAAAAAAAAAAAGAAAACAAGAGTGAAGCTAGAGGGCAAGCTACAGAAATCAAACTGAAGCTTCAAAGACACAGCTGGGAAAAAGAAGGAATAAATTTATTTTGGGAACCTGTTCTGGCGTCATGCTGTATAAAGCACTCTAAGTTTCTTCTCTTAGGGTGCCACAATGCTAGGACTTTGGTGCTTTTAATTTTAACTTAGTAGTATTAGTAGGTCCTGAGAACATATTTTTCCTTAGTTTCTCTGGTACAGTCTCAGGGGTAAAGACCCAGCCACTCTTTCACTGAAATTCATTATATGTGCCTCTCTTCATGGTACTTCACTTCTGCAGAAGGGGAACTGTAGATCTACTCTGACTTATCCCCAGTGACACACAATAGTGGATGGAAATAACACCCAGGCTTTATGGAAGTTCTTAGTACAATTACTTTTTGCTTGAGGTAATGCAAGAATCAATAAAACTTGGGTATCTGGTGTGAAAACCTCTCATTTGATGGTCTGTACCCATCCTTTTGGATTTTTAGTCCACTATGGAGGTAGAAATAATTGAGGGAAGCCATGTGAAGCCTACACTGAAAAATAAATTGCAATTTGGCACAGAAGTACCAAGCCCCTGAGAGAAACAAAATTTCTAAACCAGACTAGTTGGCAGCCACATATTCTAAACACTTATAACCAAATAAAGGGGTCCAACCATTCATAATCAACTTCTACCATTAACCAGACATTTTAAGTCTTGCTTCATACTTTCTTCAAGACTAAAATGCAGTTTCCACGGGTACGAAAAAACCACTAGTTTTGCTATGAAAGTAACAAAGCTTTCCTTCTTTCCCTAAGATGAAAATATTCCATTTTGAAAAAAAAACAATTTTTTTTTAAAAATCCGACAAGCACAAAGTTTCCCCATGCATCAGCTCCACAAAGCTTTTCAATTTTGCAGGTTTAGAACTTAGGACTTGCAAAGAGGAAATGGGTTCAGTGCTCAATATAGACTGCTTTAGATATTCTTGCTTTTGTATCTTCTGCTGCTACAGGGACTCAAACAAACCTGTGACAAATTTGACTTTACAATTTAAAAACTGGAAGAATTTTTAAGAATGGATTCTTAAACTTTTCTTTGCAAGAAACATGACAAAAGAGCAAAGCTCCCTTTCTGCAGCAGAACTATGGAAGATGAATAATTTGTACACTTTGTAAAGTTGGAGTGTGTTTGATGACATGTTCCGCCAAAAGTCAGATTATGGTTTAAACCCAAACCTGTGTTTAAGAAGAAGTTCTGTCCCATCTCCCAGATCCTGCTGCTTGCAGCAGTTGTCACATACTAGCTGACAACTAATCTTACAACATGACAACAAAAGATTAATCTTCAGCTGGATCATCCCCCTGGATCCTCTACAGCAGGGCCCAGCTACTATCACTGTCTCAAAGCGGGCAAAGATGAGCGAGATCAACAAAACCCTCCAGACCCAAAGAAAGCCTCTCCTCATCCCCACAAAGTGCTGTGTATGATGTTATGAGATGAATATGGACATTCCGAGTATAAAATCCGTCAAACTTACATCCCTCTAATTCTGTTTACCAATGCTAGCTTGGTCCTCCCTTCCGAGGAATTTAGCATCCCACAACTGGGCAGTATCCAAACTGCAATGGCAATCCCTTTCACATCACTGCTGAGGAAAAAAATGAGCCACAGCCTTAGGCAGTTCTCTCTCTCAACTTCTTTGCCACACTCTGAGAAAAGAAAACCTTAAATAACTCTTTCTTCTTGGTGCTGCCCTGCTATATGTTTTCATTCTTTGTTCTCTCACAAGGGTGAATAACATAAACCGTGAACTCAAAGAGCAAGCAGGGAAGGTGGTTACTCTACTGAGAGTTTCCTCTGTTTCTAGACAAAGACAGGCATATATTTTCCTGGGTTTGGCTAAGACACAATGTCAGCTGCCACTCTCTTTCATTGGGCCAGCACCTCCAGCAGTTATTTTGCCAGCAGTATCAGCTCCCTTGCTATTACATGTACTGAGGGGTTGTAATTTCCCCTGAACCTGATGATTACAGAGCTTCAGCATTTCTGAAAACATACATATTTTGCCAAATCCTGCCTAACAAAATTTAACTGAGATTTCACACCAAATCAAACTGGTTTACTTTGGTTATTATTTTTGTAAGACAGTTTTGGGTTAGGTCTTTGACATTCAGCCAAAATAACTCTTTAAATTATGGTCTTATATTTGTAGTACTCTTGAAAACAGATTATTTGCAAAATGTAATGCACAAACCAGAATGGCATGTTTACAGTTATTGTTGAAAACTTGGAATAAAAGACAAATATTCTGAACTGGAAAAGCAAAATCAGAATTCTAAGGTGCATCTCAGTATCTCCATAACCACATTTAGGCAGGCTAATAAAGGTTGATACATTCTTTGATACTTGATGCTTCTCCCCAATGATAAAAAGCAGAAAATTAATGACATTTTGCTAATTAACTTGAACGCTTCATTTAATAATATGAGTAAACAAAAATAAGCATGTCATTAATACTTTCTAAGCATTCAGTATATGAAAACAACTGAAAGGCGGGAGTCTGAGCATCAGGACTAGTAGCACCATTGTGACCCCCTTCAAGAAATGACACTGTGTTTGGACAAATCAAAAGGGCCTATATGACTGAAAGAAGAGATTTTAATCAGTAGATATGATTTCATATGAACTTTAATTTGACCATTTTCAATTAGCTTGTTTATTTTACCATGCATACCAATTTAAAATTGTGGTTTAGACACACATAAATAGCATTTGCTAATTAGTAAATTAGAACCTGGCAAATTACATGCAAATCATCCATTTATACACGCAATGTGAACACTCTTGGCTCCATTTTTCCAGCAGCATTATTTAACTCTGGAGATCTGGCAAAACACGGGATGTAAACCTCCCTTCACAGCATAGTTGGGGTAGGGAGTTGCTCGATTGGTCAGTTGTTTCAACAATTAAACAAGCCATTTTTTGCTCAAGTCAAAATGATTATACGTTAGGAGAAATATGTTTTCCTATCACAACAATCCAGTAAAAAATTACGACAGATAACATGATAAATCCATCAGCATTCACACTTCTGTAAAGACAGACAGCGAGGCAGACTTATCAGCCATGGCCTAGCTGGTGCTGCCTTGGCTGTAAGTCACTGCACCTCACTGGAGCACAATGATGAATCTAGGCCAGGAGATTTCAGCAGTTGCTTTGTCCTTAACTACGAACACTACTTGTCCTTACAAACATGGTCAGTAATGTTTCCATCTTAAAAATGCATTGTGTTTAATAAATGCTAGGCACAAACAGGCACTAAATTCAGAATTACCTTTTCACCTTGTTATGAGATACATACCTAAAAAACGTAAGCAGTGTGGGAAGAACATTCTTTTTAGCTTTTTACTCATGGCCATGGCAAGTGGGAATGAAGTACAACCAAATCATATTTGTCGCCTATTTATTATGGACCTGTCCACAAAGAACAGAAAGTTTCCCAAGTTTACTTTAGACTTCTAAGGTGAACACGGGTGGGATTTGAACTTGTGGTTGCAGGAAGGACGTGTTGGATGTGTCAGACAGTCAATTGCTATCCTAATATTTCAGGGTGTGTTATGACCTGGATGTTGCACCTGACAATAACGGGGGATTACCTCAGAGAAACACCCCTGACCTCCTACACAGGAGACAACTGTACTTTTACTAAGCAGCGCTCAGGGCAGCAAAAGCACTGGTACTTCCCACATAAAGGGTGAGTCTCAGCAACAGGCCAGCTTTGCACAACCTTACACTGACCTGTGTGATACCCAAGTCTGGAGAATAGCTCACCATGTACTGCATGTACCCAGATGAATCTCTCTAGACTCCATCAGTTACAACAAACAGATCCCCATTGACTATAATGCCCTCTTTGCCATCTAACTCAGATGCAGACTTTTACACTGTGGACATCAAAGGTCAGAGGTGATGATCCCCTCCAAGTCTGTGTGCACCCTCCAGCCACAGTTCCCCTCGCTGCCTGCCTGTGACTACGTGGCTCCACTTAGTGTTCACTAGTAACTTCCCCTGCTGACCAAACTCACCTCGCTCAGCTCTTGCCCCTGTACAACAGCTGGACACAGCTCCAGAAGAGCCCTTAGGGCCCCACTATTATCAATATGGCCAGGGCAAGGCACCTGGCCTTGAGTGTGTGGTGTGCAGTCAGGCACTGCTGCCATGACTGTTGACAGACATTGTGTGGCTTGAGCCAATCCCTAAAGATTCAGCTATTGATCAGAAAAAACACTGGGAATGGGAACAGTGATTTCATGGAAGACCACCCCTATGCCTTATTCTGGAATAATAATAAAAAAAGCATTATATATTTCTCCAGTTTGGAAACGCAGTATTTATTTCCAAAAGATCAAAGTTTTGTTTCCAGTTATATCTGTACTGACAACTAGGAGAAGTAGTACTCCAAATTTCAGTATTATTTATTTATTTTTTCCAATGACTTCTGCAACAACCATCCTGTACCTTTTTTAAGGACAGAGAACCACTGGCAAATATAGGGAAATATTTCTAAGAGCTGTGTGGCAATTTGAGACATCCCATGTGTTTGCAAGAAGGCTACTCCCTTATTACAGTCTCAGGCAAACCAAATGTAAGCCAATCATTTCATTTTTTAATTGCTCACACGTTACTCACACACAATTAAGTTCCCTCAAGAGAATCCACTGAGCTTTTAGTTCTAAAATACACAAGATACAGGACTCAGATTTAGCCTCAAGACCTTTCCCCCAGTGGTTGCCAAAATAAAATATAAAGGAATTCCTCCTGAAATTGACTGTGTTTCAGAGGAAGTTAAGACTTTTCACACTACAGAGAGAAGCTAACCCTGGAAAATTCCCTTGTTTCAGGATAAGAGAGGCCAGTTTCCCTTCCTTTTAGAAACTTTGACTGTCTAAAAGGAGACTAGGTCATGTTCGGTTGTGCATATTACTTTAACAGATTGTCTTCGCAGCAGGAGAGATCTTGTTTTTAAAATAAATTCTTAACAGCTTCAATTGTGGCCACCTACAGACCAGATTTCATGCAAAATCAAGAGTCCCTATTCTAAGGGGGAAAAATGGGAAATGAGGAAAAAGGGAGCTGTGAAGAGAAATAACTAAGTCAGTAACTAACTGTAAGATGTAGGGATCAAAACATGCTATAACTTTACAAGGGAAACAAAACCAAAAAAGAGCTGAAAAGAGGCAAGTGAATTACTTGTATGCTCATTTCAAATACAAAAAGAATACATTTTCTAAAAGGCCCATCTGCAGCTGAGACTCCCTGCAGTACAGGGAGTCTTCCTAAATGTACCTGATTTTAAAAGAATTGGGGATGTTCCCACGTACAAGGTGGGGGTGCAGTTCTTTTTTTCCTCTTACCAAAGCAGAAAGGAACACTAGTATTTTTGAAAATTTGGGGAATATGAGGCAGCTGAGCTAAACACTGACAAACCCTGAGTGAAACTTTAGGCACTGATACTACGTGTTATGCCCTGCTGCCTAAATCTTGTGAGTTCTACCAAAGTCAGGGGTGGTTGTTCACATACCTCAACTTTTCTAGGACTGAGACCTTACTGAGACACAAGTCTGCCTCTCCTGCACGTGTCACTTCAGTGTTTTAGCTTAGTCCTTAAAAGGTAACATCAAAATCAACAAGAAAATTTAGGTCAGATAATGTAATCTAAAACCTGGATTAAACTACTTCAAAGAAACAGATTATCTTTCAGCCAGATGTGTGAGGACAGGCACTGACAGCTGGGAGAATTTGAAACATGGGCTAGAAGCCAACAGAATAAGGTGAGGCTTCTCCTTTTGGTAGTTGAGTGGATTTAGATTGGGCCAAAAACCCCTCACTGTACCTGTATCCTGTCCACTGTTGCCTTCTGTCTTCAAGGAATGCATATAACACAAGCTCTGGGAGTTTACAGGCAAACATGGTGCAGGAGGCATCCCAAAACTCTTCTGTTCACCAGCTCCTTAACTAGATGAGCCTCAAAGAAAGCACACAAGGGTATGACAAGAGTACTCTGTACATGAGCTGTCACTGCCATCCAGTTTGAATGTGGTGATCAAGGACCTTCAAGCAAGTGAAGATGTCTTTCGGTGAAAGGAATAAAGAGATAAAAGATATTTCGATAAGCAGAAAAAATAAAGCTATCACATACAAAGTTACTTCAGTGTGGAAGACGAGTTTGGGGATTTTTTCCTAGTTTGATCTGGTTTTCATCTAAACAAGCTAATGGCACTACCTATCTCTGTATATTGTTAGGAAAAAACCCTCTTTAAAGTCTTCTATGACATGTTGACTTAAGAAGTGCATAGCTACATGAAAAGACCTGCAAGTAAATTTGCATTTTAGGTGACCAATTGAACCCTCACTCTTTGAAACAGTAAGCAGGAAAAAACTAGCATTGACTTTATTGTCAAACATTTATTTTAAAACACAGGAGTTGAAAGGCACAGAGAAACAGCTCACAGGAAACACGTGAATAGCATAATGACAAATAAATCAGCATATGAGCCAGTAGAGCACTGAACGGCAGTATAAAAGCTAGGTAAGCCTGTATAGCACATTTGACCAAAGGGAGAAAGTAGTATGATGAAGGAAGAAAGGAGAAAAGAGAAGAAACAATAATCATAGAATATCAATCACCTGGAACCATAGAGTGCCTAGGTGAAAAAAGGTAAAATTGGCCATATTTTCAGGCACAGGTTTGCTTAGCAAGGTGGAAGGCATTTTGGATGCTCTCACTAAAAAAAAAAAAAAAAATCTGATTTTTTTTCTAACATTGGAGTTCAAAGAGCCAGATTTCTTCATCTTTCCTTTTCCTATCACCTCTGTAGAGTTCCCTGTGCTTCGCCAGTATCATCTCTGCTTTGTGCCTTTCATGCAGCAATGGCGTATGTGGCTTTAAAAAAGGAAAAAACCCACTGCTTTCCCAAAGTAGCTTCCTGCTGGGGCATGTACTTCTGGGTACAGACAGAGTTCAGCTGTGGGTACCCAGCACACTGAATCCTGCAACCAGCTCCACAATGCAGCAGAACAGGGAGTGACCGCTGTTCCATCCACATGAAAGAAACACTGAGTTTTGACCAAGACCATATTCCATTTCACTCACATTTGAAGAAATCAATACAGGAACTACCAGCTGATCAATATATATGAAAGAGACTGGTTTTGATTTGTTATTTGGTGGTACTACACAAAACAGGGCAAAGCAGTACCCTGCACCTCCTACTCTCAACAACCACTGACAAGTGCCAGAAATCCATTATGCATTTTAAGACACCCAGTGGCCCTGCTCTCTGTCTCTTCACTTTGCCACCGGTCCCCATGCCCCAAGCAGAACGCAGGAGCAGATGCTCAGCATCAGAGCTCTTCTAAGGTGCTGCACTGTTCCCTGAGCAACGCAGGTAAATTTGGGATACTGTGACAACATAAATCACTGTGAATGTTTCTTCAGTGATCAGGAGCCAGATGGCCAAAAGGCACAGTGTTGTTTGGCCTACAACTTCTATGGATTTCAGGGTGTCCAATGTTCTTGCAGTAGAAAGGTTGAATTTACCTGCTATTGAGATCCGATAGAACCCATTATCTCTGCAGTTCAGGCAGGTGCAGGGCACTGCAGCACTGGCTATCTCTATGCTGAACACTTGCAGTCCATGGAGCTAAGAGAGACAGAGCAGAAGAGTGGAAAATAATTGTATTCACCATCAAGAATAGGTCCCTGAGGACCTGATTCATACATTAAATCATGTCCTGAATCTGGACCTTGAAATCAAAGGTCCGGATTTGCAAACACTTTCAGATGTCATTGTATTGAGCACACAGAGTAGCTACCTTCTCACCAAGCAAGTAGTATAGGGGAGCCCCGAGTCAGCCTTCTAGGATGTGTGTGCTACATACAAGGAGAACTAAATGTACAATACCCCAGAAAAACTCTATACAGCCTAGGAAAAAATCATGACTATCTGACAAGTCCCCTTCAAGACGGAATCTGCTCTGACCTGAGCAATGTCAGCCTAGGTCTAAGGTGAGGTTGTTTCTTACCAGGACAGGTGTCTGCATGCAATTGTTCCCCGATAGTTGCCTCCAGGCTCTTCCCCTGACCTCCATAGTCTCAGAATTGAAGCACAGAAGCCAGCTAATAATCTGGGAGCTGCCCGAAGGTAGCCAGCTAAGCAGGGAGGCACCTCTCTGAGCTAAACAGGGAATCCTGAGGACAAACCTGAAATCTCACCCTTTCCAGAAATTAAAGCTAGAGGAACATACCTGCCTTTGAGGAGTCTTGCCCCTGTTCCCTCTCAGAACCACTTCCCTTAACCACCTTCTTCAAAGCCAAGTAAAAACCTCTCCTTCTTTTCTTTCAAAGAGCATCACTATCCTCACCTTCAGTATCTGAAGCACTCAGAGAAAATATTGTGAAAGTGTAACTTACTGTCTCTGTTTTACAGACACACATCTGTTTGCCCAACCTTTTAAGTGACTATTTCAATGGAGGCTACCCTTATCCTTAGATGCAGGGCTGAGGGATTCTCTCTGGCCAGCGTCACCCACCAGCAGGACTGGGATGTGTAGACTGGGATCTTTGGCCTTTGACACAAACCCTTTCAATATAGGTAGTTCAATCTGCTGAGCCCGTCACCTCAAATAAGACACTCAGCCTGAAGGGACAGACCCAGATGACCAAACAGATGTGTACACTAAAAAAAAGCAGCTCATCTAACACCTGCAGTTTTTAAAATGGTAAATGAATGGGGAGAGGGAAACAGTAATGTCTTCTGCAACCATGTGAGGATCTGCTTGACCAGATTTGAAAATTACAGTCCGGAAATAACTGCTCTACTTGGAGATTTCCCCCCCACCCAGGAAAAAAGAATCAGTGTGTTTTAAGATAGTGCTTTGTAAACCTTGCATAGAGCCAGCTGCAGTATTTCATATCAAGTTCTTTTTTGGATTGATTCTCCCAGAAAGGTTTCCTCAGCTTACAAGCAGCTAGGTTGTAGTTTCATTTCCCTTTAGGATTCTGCTTGTGTCAAAGTAAGGAATTGAGTCTAAACAAGAAAACATGGAGTAAAGTTTAAGTACCTCTACTATGTCAAATGAGAAACAGGCACTGCAGACTGCAAGCGTCAATTAGGTACTGGTTCCACTGGGAAATGACATTTTCACATTGTTTCTGCCTTCTGGTTTGCTGTTGACAAATCTGGGCTTAGAAAAGTTATCCTCTAGTTACGTGTATTCCTGACATCTTTTCTTTGCAGGCCTGTCAGCAAAGACATTTCACAGCGAAATTTATTTTCCCCTATAATTTTAAATTAATAAAAAAATACCAATAGTATAATAAAAATATCTGATTGCCTCCTCACTTACTGAAAATCTGGGGTACTCAGTTGTCAAAATGGAGTAGTGATTTCAGAAATCTCTGGCTTTTGGCACCCAAATAAAAGTATTTCAGTGAGATCTGATCTATGATCAACAGATAGGTGCAATGTAGTCCTGAAAATCTCCCTTACAGATAGTAAGTTGCATTGACTTTGGGGGAAAAAAAGAGTTGGAATGACTGGAGGCAAAACATCCAGTGAACACGTCATGAAATGTGGTGAATCCCAAAAACTGAACATAATTTCAGTCTTCCAAAAGTGCTTTCTAGGAGCTTGCCTTTTTCTTAAGAACATAGCCTCTGCTATGTGGGGCATGTAACTGCAGCAGAGAGTGCAACGGTCCTGCCTTCTAGCAATGAAAAGACTAGTAGAGAGTTATCATCCCTGACAATTCTCTGCTGCAAGAGTAGCTTTTGGGACCAGGAGATGCTCTGTTCCAAACCTCACAGACAACAGACTGTTAAAAGGTTTTAAGCCCAGCATGAAAGGCTTTGCAACAATAACAAATCAATCCATACAGAGACAGTTTATAAAAAATGGCTGATTGACTCCTGAGTGGCTGAAAAGGTCTAACTGAAATTCAGTCTTCTGATTCTATCTCCATAAGCTATTGTAATTCCATCAGTCTCCTTTCACCACTCACTCCTGGACTCCTTCAGCCTCAGGTTTCTTTTTAAGCCCACACTTACAGGAAAGAAACCTGTTCTTGCAACATGTGGTGTCATGCTGCTGTGCTTCCTGAGGACCAAAAATACCCTCCCCTCCATCAGTGCCAGGATAATTGGAATGAGTTGCCATCAACATGACAGTGGATGTTTCTGCTGCATCTGCATTCCACATGCACTGTGAATTTAACAAAGTTCTCATAATAATGGAAAACATTTCTGACAACTTTCAGAGCTAATATATTCTGATCCCTACAGAGCAAATTTTAAAAAAGCAGAGTGTAGCAATTTACAGCTCAGGATTAGTTAAGAAAGGCAGAACTTTCCACAGAGAGGAATGTAACAGTGAAGACACAAAGGCAGAGAAAACTTGTTTTCGAAACTTTCAAGCATACATTGTGCCTAAAGCAAATCTAGCATTTTTGCCTTTGCAAGTGCCATGAGATTGCAGGGAAACTTGGGAACACATAGTTGAATTAGAGCCATCAAAGTCTTTAGCAGAGGGCCTGTTCAGTTACCGACACAAATAAAAAGTTGAGAGTTTCCCTGCAACATCTCCCTCCAGCTACTAACCCATGGAGGACAGGCAGGCCTGACTGAAGTTCCATCTATAGCAGTCACTGTTGGAAAGTAACAAAACACATGTCAGCTCAGAGCAGGCAAGTGGTCATGGACAGAACCAGAGAAAAGCCATAGAAACTCCCCATGCAGAAGGACTGAAACACGCAGATTCAGGGCTGTGCAGGAATGACACACAGTGTCCTCCAGTTAGACAGGCTAACATAGGAGTTCCCCTTCCTCTGCAGGAGCCATTTCATAGGGAATTTTGATTTAAGTATCACTGTGGTAGAAATGCAAACACAGTTCTATAACAGGATTTTTCCTCCTAAGTGCTGCCATTGTGAAGAACACAATCAAAATAAATTTTGCAAGAAAATGGAAGCTCAATGTACTGTGCAGCACAAGATGACAAGCAGCCTCCTCTCTTTCATGCGGTCAGCAGCCTATGCAGTTTTGTTTGTTTAAATCCTTCAGATAACTGCAATTTCTATGACACAAAACAAAGTTTCTGCACTTGCGGACAGCAAACTGATGCCTTTTTACACATGGACGGACATGGACTGGCTAGTGAAAAATTTCCATGACTGAGGGTTTGATTTGGAGTTTGTTCCTTATGTTAATTCAAAATAACCCAAATACATTGATCTCCAGATGTAGCACTCTGTGCATGTTTTTGGGGAACAGGAGCTACTGACGTTCCTGGGTCTGGTTTGCCTAACACCACTCAAAACTAATTCTCAGTCTGACAATGAAAGCAGTTTCTGCTTTTTGTCTTATTTCATTATATTTGAATTTATGTCAAAGGTGTCTGCAGTCAGAAGCAGCCTTCATAATATGGGATTCAAAACCAAATGAATACTTTCAGATAACACTGTTTATAGAGCTAAACGGTCAAGCACAGCTTATCCAGATGTTCATACACTGGAACCAGATGCTCACATTGCTAGGTTTAAACTTGATAGCTGGGCATGATAAAGGCGATACACAGCTATTCTACATGTTTCTCAGATTTCAAGCTGCCCATTGCAACAACATCTACAAGGGTCTATTCAGCTAGAAAAGAAGAGATATTATGCTATCTAGAAAGTGGTATAAAAACACAACATTGAAGTTTAAATTTTAAGCTATAAATGCATATGTATCCGAAAGAGAGACCTTCCCAAGGTCATCTTTCCCCAGGAGAACGTCTCCTTCCCTTGAACTGACCGTTCACTAGGCATGAAGAATTCTCAAAAGAAGTATTTAAGCCCACATTTAGCTTTAAGTGTGTGCAGAAGTCACTACCACCATTATAGCCACTCACATTCTTCAGTTGTGCACGGTTTAGTGCTTTGATGGACTTAAACGTCATTAGGCTCAAAGTGGTTTTGTGAAATTGCCTCAGAACCCACCAGCTGTGTTTTTGTTTTGATCCTACACTCATCATCTGAATGAGCAGATGGAAATAAAGAAAAAAAAAGAAAAAGAGTACTTCTAGTAACAAATTGCGTCCTATTAGTGTGCTTAGACAAGACACAAAACATTAGAAACAATTGAAAGATATTCACCATATGCTGCATACAATCTACAAATTTTGACTTTGAATCAGCACAAGCAGTTCATATACATTACTCGAAAACAAATCAAGCTGGTAGTCTTAGAAATTTTAGCCCTAATATGAGCTATTGATTCTGATTTTGCATAACAATTGTTGGCAGTTCATAAATTTTTACTTAAAAGAAGAAAATCGGTAAGGCAGGAAGCATTTACTTAATCTTAGCCACCTTCTCTCCTCTGGATAAAACCAGCCATGTTTTTTAGAATATTATGCCTCCTCCTTTTTCTCGCTACCAAGGCTGTCATTTTTTACTTAGGCAGGCAGACAAGGAGGGAGCATATAGCCTATTTTGCTATGATGAAAACCTTGCAATTACAGCAAAGAATTCCCATCAGAAATCTGTGAAAGCAGCACCACAATGCTTGCATTTGAGTGCTACTCCTTGTTGCTCACCCTTCTTCTCTCCTTGCAGGCCTCTGCTCACAAGCCAGAGGGGTTGCTGCTTTCCTATTTTATTCAACAAAGAGTTGGCTTTTTAGGTCAGTTCTTACCAATGATATACCTCGCATAGCATGAAAATAACATATGAACACACTGACTAATATGATTAGGCTTATCAGTTTCTGCCTGCACCTTTGCAAGGCACAGACATTAAGGCAAGCAATACTCTGTTGTTCTAATTATTCCTGTGCAAACAGTGCACATTATCTTTCCTTTAAAAATTCTCCAGGGGCTTGTAAAGAGTTTGTTGAAACCCATGACAGTCTGAATTCAATACACTGCCTCTACCTCACAGCCTTGCCAGACTCAGTAGCGAGCTTTTAACTCACCTTATTGTGACTGTTCTGTGGTATATAAGCAACTTCATATTGCAGCCCGTTACTAGCTCTGCTTTCCCTAGCGATTTTGCTCACTTGGCAACATTGATTATTTTTTTTTTTTTACATTTTTCACAATTTTGTTCTGATGGGGAAGCCGCTGCATTTGCATTAGCTCTTTTTTTCTGCCCCTGAACCGTCTGTGGAGAAGCAGGCACTGTATTGCAGTTGAGTTACTGCGGTAAATAAAGAGGGTCCAGAGACATTAACTGATATAGCTGGCCCTTGTATCGTATAGAAAGGGCAACTCAAATACATGTAAACATGCATGTACGTACATACAATACTTATCAGTAAAAACCAGATAGTATTATTCCTTTCCATGTAGAAAATTTTCTTGCTTTAAGAAAAGAGGTTGTACATAGAGCACATCCAGACATGATGACAGCATGTCTTAGCTGGCCTCTGGTGGCCAATACCTAACAGAAAGCATTCAAGCTGTTCTAGCCTATGCCAAGGCCAGAACAAAGTCAAGTCAGTCTCAAATCAGGGAGCCAGAAGTCCCTCTTCAGTCTTTTATTTGTACTCAGTGAATACTGAGGGCATCTGTGAATCTTGTCCGGAAAACCTTGAGTTTCCTCTAGTTTTGGAAGTAGCCAAATAGGATTGTCATGGACAAAATGCTTCTGAAACAAGTCCAGCCTATTCTGTTGTGTCCCTTTTTTACCATTTTCAAGCCTTTTCCAGTGGTGTACACTGTCAGTGTAGAGACATGGCAGTGTGAAAGCACCACTGCCTCTCTATCTAGCTTTTAAAAAGGGAAGAATATTATCCCATTGCCTTTTACAGAGACTAGGTGGACAAGAACGAACGAGTCATGAAAATTCCTAGGATATACTAAATACTAAAGCACAGCCTGGGCTCTAGGGAATGCAGTCACTGGGCCCTGTGCTCTCTCATAGCACAGGTCTTCTGTGAATCTATGTGTTACCTTTCAAAAGCTTACAAGTCTGGTACTGCAGCCGTTGAACCTTCTGAACACCCTGAAGCAACTACAAAATCTTACCAACTGTTTTCTAAGCTCCAGTAAAAATTCAATACTCCTGATTTGTTCCAAGAAAGCTTCAGCTCTAGCAAAACTCCCACTGACCACAGAGAACAGCAATACCCAGCCCTTGCTTCCCTCAGAGCACGATCCTCGTACACCACCAGGACCTATGTAATTATACTTTAAAATATCTCACAACAAACACGTGAAAAGACAATTAAACAAGTGTTAAACATGACGAAAAATTTCCTTCTGTTTAAAAGACCTTGTTTAATTTTGTCTCTCAAATGGCTAATACGAAGCTTGAAAACATGATTAGCAGGCCATAAGGAAAAAAAATTGGAAACTTCAAAATTCTAAGCTGTTATTTTACAACAGCAATGGTCATACTCTGCTAATTCATAAATACATAATTCTTTCTGGAAATCGGGATGATTTGGTCTGGGGTCCTTTTTGCCCTTGTGCCTCTAGACAGTCAATTTTCCACCTTGAACTATTGCAAGATGCAAATTGATGCTGTGTTTCCAGGTTCCACCCAATCAGTCCACACACTAGTATACTCCATGAGCAGATCTGCAAATGCCTTTCTGTATGTGCTATCCTTCTTAATTCCAGAAACACAGTCCCAGAAATATATTACCATTTCATCAACACCAGTCATGTCTCTAGGTGCTCCTACCACTTCTGCCACTGAAGTTTCAGCTTCATGAAAGAATGCCTATTGCAAATCAAAGAACTGCAGAATTTACATCACTATTGCCAGATGTTGGGAATGAAGCTCAATAGGGAAATGCATGCAAGTGAGCGCATGAGAGTCAGGCACGCGCTCTGAAGGCTGTCATAATTTCTCAAAGCTGCACCATACACTTAGATTGTAAATAGGCTGCTTTATTTTTTTACTGCAAAGGCAAAATATCCATGTTAAAAATATTCTACAAAACATTTTCAAGACTGTTTTTGCAAACAGAATAAAACCTTATATACTGATATCAAGCTACTTTTCCATATTATATAAAAACATACAATAGTTATAAAATATGCAGTAGCTAATCTCAAACCTATTCTTTACAGCAATTCTTTACATACTCTGTTTCTGCAAGTCTGACCAGTGTGTGAAGCACAGGGGTTACTTGACATGAACACTGTTAATTTACCACGACATTAATAAGCTATTAAAGCAGAAAGGGAAGTAAACTGTGGCTTAAACACATCAGCCAACAAAGACAAGCATCAACGTGGAGACGTTTGCTGAAACAGGGACTCTGCTGGTGGAAACCATTTTGTTCTGAGTGACAAGATTTATACAGCTGTCCTTCTCTAATGGAACTCCTTGCAGTTCAGGAGCATACTGTGCCTTTTAGAGCCCTGCATGGTTGCCAGCATATACAGATATACAGAGCCAGCACCCTCTGTCAGTTACATTAACCCTAAAAGCCAAAACTCCAAGCAGGGCTGTCTGCATCAATGCCAGTTCCTACAAAAAGGAGCTGTCTGGGCAAGGCTGAATGCCAGATGGGGCCAACACCTCTCCTTTTCCATTAGAACTTCAATGCTTCTGCCTGTTGCAATGGTTCGCTTCTCTATTTCCTCTCCCTCTTACCTTTATCTTATTAACCCACTTAGGCAAATGAGACCAGATTTTAACAGCTCTTCAAAGATAAAATGTCAAGAATATTTCGGAAGATCTTGCTTCCACTGGAACATGCTTTAGGAAATCAAGAAGTTTTGCAGGAGAAAATTCATTTAGCGAAAAATTTCAATGGCAATTATCAGAATATTTTCCTTCAGTAAAGTCAGGTAAATAAAACAGGAGAAATATTCCAACTCTCAAATAAGCTGGATACCCAGGTGCTTTGAAACACCCCATAGCACTTTTCTGCACCTTCGAAAATGTTCCAATTATCTCTTTGTCAATAATCTTTTGCTTTTCTTTGCTCTTGCTGATTCTCTGGGAGGACTGAGTGGGAAGATTACTATCTGAAACAAGATAATTCTTGCCCTTTTTTTTTTTTTTAAAACACATACCTGCACATTTGAGTAAGTAGCACACTTAAATATTTGAAAGCTATCGTGTTGATTTTCTTTGGAGATGGCAGAGCCCTACCTCCCATGTTGAGCTTGGTTTCTATTTTAAATAAACTAAGAGTGTCCTTTTCTTCTACCTCTCCATTACTTCTTTTTAATATTTAAAGGAAAAAGCAAATACCCCCTGAGCACCTAAATGTTAAGTATAGTAAAAAGAATCTTTATATTGTTATATAATTAATCTAAAATGAGGGGTATATATATTAAAGTTTACAGCACAGCAGAAATAAACATTATTTAGACAGAGAAATTCCTATAGTACAAGTGTCTGGAGACTACTTTCTTTAAAATTTTGTGAAGCAAATTATGTTGTGAGACTTGGACAAATTTCAAGCTCCAAAGAAAATAAAGACAGAAGGAATATGTATTTTTGAAATGTCTCTGGAAATTTGCAGATTATTTATTATGAACTTTGTATTGAAAAAATAGGGGCAGATTTATTACAGAAGACATGGTACTTTATGTGTGCACTCTTTGAAAAAGCAAAGGCAGCTTTTTGTTATACACCAATTAATTTTTAAATACAGACCTCATACAATGCCAGCGCTTAGGATATCTCTCATTTTTAAAAATTAATATAGGAAGCAGGGAGATAGACTTAGAAGTGAACACAACACATATTTGTAAAATAATTGCTGTTTATTGACCAAAACCATTAAAGGCACTGCAGACAACAGCATTACTTGACAGTCCTCATCGGGTTATTGATTCACTTTTCTCTCACAAAAGCACAGTTGCTCAGGCTTTGTTCACTGTACTGAACACAAGGCAGAAGGCACCTTTTCATTGCCACTGTTCAGTTGTTATTAGGCATCACTCTCCTGTGTTACTTTTGGCAGGAAAATATTGGTGTAAGGTGCCTGGAACGACAGAGACTAACACTTTCAACTCAGAGCTGTGTTTCCTATTAGCACACCTGGCCTGAACAAACAGTGGAGTCTCCTCTAGATGCCTGCTTTGCCCTTGTACAGGCATGTTCGTTGGTATGAAGGGCTTGAAACAACCTGTAAATGCAACGGTGACATCTTTGTATCACTCGCAAATGAGAAATTCCTGAAGTCTGAGCTTCAAACATAATAAATCCAGAGACCCCTTCTCACAAAGGAATGGATCCTAATGCTGTGAAAATTCTGAGGGGTACCCAAAGTCAGACAGGTAGTTGCTTATAAAGCAACTAGTGTTCACAAAGGAATTCAGCATGGCAGGAAGGCCAGGCATGCAGAGATCTAAACGCAGATCTGCTTAGGGGCATCCAACTCAAACTTGTCTGATTAAATTAACATTGGAATCAAAACATAGGGCTATGAGAGGTTTTAAGAACCAGGTACCTATTATCATGACAGAAAAGGAGCCCTTTAGACCCCCTGAGCTACAATCATGACTACCCATGCTTCCAGGTTGCAAAACGTGTGACCATATGGTGATCACTGCAGGTCCTCTGCCCTGTACCCTCTTCCACTAGGCAGTGGCTGTTCCTGCTGAGTCTCTTCACAATGCTTATCGCTTTGGAACAACATCAGAGCCACCTGAGATTCAGAGAAATCTCTTGGGAAGGGATTTTGTGGAAATGAATCTTCTGCAACTTGCTGAAGCTGTCTCAGAAACAGCCCACCACTTAGTCCAGTGATTCCTCTGCAGATGGCCACAGATGCTGCAGCCCTTGGAGGAGAATTCAGTGTGTTGTTCATCCTGACATTGTTTGACAGAGGAATTCCCAGAGAAGCACCACGCTTTGTAACTCTGTGCCATAACACAGAATGCATATCCACAATTAAAAGCATGATTACAGGCACTTGTTCATCAAATCCTTTTCAGCTATCCAATTGCAGATCAAGTGGCAAAAGCACGCACTGGTTTGTTTCAGATTAACTAACAGGAACATAGCCAGACCTTGATCTCATCTTCTGGACCTACCCATGGCATGTCTGTGCTTCTAGAACAGAATTAAGCACTTCATCACATCTTGGCATGTAAGCTGAGAAAGAAGAATTTAGCGATCTCTGTCTCATCTATATGCTGTGAATGAGGACACGTGCACAGTGAAAGCAGCAATATAACTAGCACAGGCCCCACACCCACTTACAGTTGTCTTTTGACAGTGTGGTTGAGTTTCCTTCAATTCATTCTAAACAGTTGCAGATAATGAAAACACATTTATCGCTGTGCTGTACAGTAACTTCAGACTGTAAAGCACTTGTTCCACATAGGAAAGGGTATTCATAAAGTAAATAATTTGCCAGTCTATCTGATAGGTTTTGTTGATTGCGTTGGCATTCACCAGCAGCAACATGTTCTCATTGGAACTCGGACTTCAGTGCTATTCCCTGATCCAATCCCACCCCCACACCAATTGTCACAGGAGATGATCAGCATCTAACTCCTCTGTTGCTAACTGATCTTTTGATCTGGGAGAACTTCTTCAGTGGATGTGACCAGATCAAAAATAAAAAAGCTCTCCATCTCTGTACTGGTTAAAGAACTTCCACTGACCACAGGGAAATCATGTCTATGGAAATATGGTATTACAGCAGAACTGGCATATAGTACTTCAGTTATCAAAGGTGAAAGAAAGAGAGGTCAGGCAACGGCAGAACTGTCCACTCTTTGAATTAGAGAGAAAAGCGTCAGCTAATAAACAGGCTAAAATAGCAGCTAAACCAGATGGCCTTGCTCTCCCAAAGTCTAACAATACCAAAGAGAAGCGACCAATTTCACTAAAGTGGAACCACTGTAATTCATTAGAGCAGGAGGGAACCTGCCAAATAACTCAAACATAAAATAAAAGTCCAGACTTTTTTTTTTTTTTTTTTTTTTTTACTTACAAAGCTGGGCAGGGGAGGGAGAGCAACAGGTTTCTTGTAAGAAAAATAAGAAAAGCAAACAGGCTTTTCAGTTCAAAACTAAGTGCATAGGAAATATAAGTAACAATGTAATGGTACTAATGACATAGAAGGGGCACTTAGGTCCTCATTTTACAAGCTCACAGTCTCTGCTTACATCCTGCCAGGCACAACTGGAAGTGAAATGTCTGTCTGGCACACATTTTAAGATCCCCACTTTGCAACCTCCCTTACTGGCTTACTTTGAGGGAGGAAAAACGCAAACTGAAGGATAGCATCATACTTCTTAGCAGACAATGGATAAACAGGTGGTGAAAGAAGTAGACAGCAGACCTTCATGGTATATATGCAGAATAAAAGAGGGTCTTCCAGCTCAGATAAAATGAGGAGCTGGGGAAGCCAGGACTTAAACACTCTTTTTCAGTCACCAGATGAGTAATGAATGCTTTCCTTTTGACCTGTGATATGAGCTTATTCCTATTCTTCCTTTTGCATTAATTACAATGTTTTAAGCCTTGGCATATTCCTCAAAGGAACAATGGCTGAGAAATGACCGCATGGCAACAAACAGGGAATGAGGGAATGCCACAAAACTAGCAGAAACAGTCACTTGAATATCTTAGTGAATTCACACCAACAGTATTTACACCCATTTCATGTTTTCTCCAGCTGAACACACTGGAGAATGTGATTGTTGGCACAGTCAGGCAAATGAACAGTGAATCATAAGCTCAAATAGAGACTACCTGCAGGAACTGAATTTTGAATTTGCATTCAGGTCAGAAATGCTGGGGATAGCAGGCTCTGCTCTCCTAAGCAGAGACAGGCACAGACCGTGGCTTCTCTGTCCACTTTGACTTTCAAAACACTCCCTCAGATGGGTACAGACCACACCTTTCTTCTCTGAAATTAAATGATGCAAAACCCTTCATCATTACCTTAAATCAACTCAAAGTGACATCTGTCAGAAAGATGACTGTTTTCAAATGGCCTACCTACATCTGGTACAGAGCCATCTGTAACAGCATTATCAGCCATTAGAAGTGGAAGAGAGCACTTAAAAAGCAGTTGCTAAGAAGCCCTACAATACAGACAAGAAAGAAGCACTTTGTATCCAGCCTCTTCCGCTTGCTGGTGTTTTGAAAGGAAGCCTGACTCTTTGTACACGGCATATCTTCATTTTTGTAATGGTAAACTTCATCAATTGAGTCTGCTTCATGCAATTTTAAAACCCAGCTAGAAAAGAAACCAAGAGACTTCATAACTCTTGACTCCTCTTCAACCCCACAAAATGTAGGAAAACAAATGTGCTTTGCAAAGCTCTGTCAGTCCCCCTTAGGCTTCTTAAGTCTCTGCACTTTCCACCATGGTAATTGTCTGTGCTGCTCTTTTCAGTGACTGAAGAGAATTCCCTCACTTAACTGCATCGTCACAAGAGATTAATGCAATGTGCGAGCTGGAAGAGAGGGAACTTGGCTTGCCTGGCTTTGTTCAAGGCAGTTCGACCAGTTTCTTTGAAACAGCCCTCTGGCACCTAAGCTTTCCCACCACAGAAATTATTCCTTTACTATACTCAGCGGTGATACAAAGTCTTTCCTACAAGCATCTAAAATCTTAAGCTGTCTAGAAACTCACAGCAAGATCTGACTACTACTTCTCTCCCTGCCTTTTACACAGCAGATAGCATGACTCCTTCCCACATATACCTAATGCACATGAAAAGCAGAACACAGGTACATGTCTCTTACATCCCTTTGCTGGGAGCTGCAATGATTTACTTCAGCCAGGGGAAAGCTTCACTTCCCCCATGGAGAGGAACCTGGGGCAAGTAGCTGTGGTCTTTTCTTTCCACAGAAGCAGAGTTAATTCTCAGCCTGCCAAAAAGGGCACTGAGTTTCCACCACGGCTCAGACTTTTTAGTACTCACCACTATATCCCTGGGAATTTCAGGTGATCAGCATATTTTTAGATTGGACTCTGCCGGGTCCTACCACCACAAAAGCTTCAGGGCTGCATTTACAGTGAAAAAACCCAACCCAACCCAACCCAAACCAACCCAAACCAAACCAAACCTCTTGCCATTATTTTTGAAGCAAATTCCCTTTCATTTTAAAGTCTCATTTGGAGCAAAAGTAAAGTAGCTGTTTCACAGCACTATTTTTAAAGAACAAAACCAGCTGCAGCCCAGAAAAGGACTTTTGGACTTCATTTGGAGGGCTGTTAATACTCATGGCTTAAGTACAGAAGTTAACAGTTATGCTTTGCAGCAAATTACCTCATCACAGGGCAATGGATTAGAGCCTTGGATTAATGATCTGTGTATATGACACTTTCACGGCTAATAATCAAATAAATCTGTGTGTCTTCTAAACAAACATCAAGCTTGGGGGCATTTTTTCAGTGCAGAGGACACAACACACCTATGCAATTATGAAGTTGCCCTGTCATCTTCAGGAACTCCATCAGTTCCCAAATCTCTCAAGACTATCTGAGGATGCTGGTTCTTTTCTTCATAGATACACTGCTTGTCATGGTTACAAACACCTCCTCTGACTCCTGAACTATTTACTTCATATTGTACTTTACATACACCACCACTTCTAGCAGGAGGATGAATGGTATGTCTCAACATTGTAATCCAAAACAGGGGAAGAAGTCATACTGTGAAAACATGACAACACCAACAAAAGAAAACCGACTTCTGCTTCTCTGTAAATATCTCATACATTGTTCTGGCAAGTATGCTCACAAGAAACGAATAAAATGTCACAGACATCCTCTAGCAGATTATCTCTGTTTGACCATTTCATAGCCCCATGAGGCAGTACTATATCTGAGGGGGTTCCTTTATTCACTGAAACTAATCAGAGTCCAAACTGTTCTATGATGCTATTTTTCTTCTTCTTCCTTTATTCACTGTATTTCCCCCTTGCGTACACATACACTTATCTGGTCATACCCTCACACAGTGTAAATTGGCACAACTTCACTGCAAAAGGAGAAAGAATAAAGGTATCCACATACACAAGATACATCTGCTGAAAAGTTTGAGCAAATGACCTTCATTAAAATGCGGCGTTAATTAATCAGTGGACCAACAAATGGTGCAGACATCCTAAACTCCTTTAGGATATACAAAGCATTTAGAAGTTCAGAACTGCCAGCAACAGATTATACCAAAGCAGTACAGAGAGAGACAGGAATGAGCAAAATTAACATATACAGAGAGTCGGAGTTAACCCATTTTACCTAGGAACTGAATACTTAAGTTCTTCAAGTGTCCTAGATGTCCGCCTCTCTGTGTAACCACAACATCCTGAGAAGTAAGCCGCCCAGGTCATGTGTACAGCAGAGCTCATAAACTCATAATTTACTGCTTTTTACACCCCAGCAAGGCTTTCTTCCAATCTCCTGCTCTTACCTCATAGCACAGTGACTGAAAAATTTATCTAAAACATGGCAGATTCAGATTCAATGTCCTTCCCTTTCTGCAGGGACTATAAACAAGATCCCAGTTAAACTCCCTAGTGTTAAACAAAAATCTATTATCGAACCTCCCTGTTAAAGTTGTAAAGTACTCCCTGAGTCACAGAAAACAAAAGAAAAAAATTACAGCATAGCATGCTGGCTGTCACTTCCATCTGGGAGAGAAGAAAAAGAAGCTAAATCCAAGGACATTCATTGCAAGATAAATAAGTCTGAAATCCAAGACTTTGCACTTAAAGGAGTTAGCTACCCCATTACTTGGCCTCAATCAATATTTTGCTGTTTGCTGAAAATCAAAGAACTTGGCAGACTCTGATGGCTAGGGCACTGTTAGCCCATACAACATGCAGACTGCGGTCCTGTCAAGTTAAGGGCAGTAAAATCATGTCTCACACATCCTGTATATGAGCCCCTAACACTGATGTATTCAGTAAAATCTGAAGAGTTAGAAGAAAATAGTGTTGTTCTTCTTTCACCTGTCTAGTGAGAAAGAGCTTCTTTAAGTTTTTAAAAAGATGTTCATCACTATAAATCCCAAGTTAACTTTAGATTTAAGGACAAATACCTGAAATGGAGTTGGTCTGCTCAAAGTAAACACTGCAATATTCTGCTTTGAATTACTCAGTTTTCTGTAGGTAGCTTGAAGACAATTATATTCTCTCAGTCAATTAGTCAGCACTTTCTCTAAGCAATGCATTCATAGCACACACCTTAACAGACCTGCTTTCACATCTGACTCAGCTCCCATAATGTCTTGTGTTTTCTTCCTGTTCTATATCTCAGAAGCCATTTTTTTTTAAGCCCAGAGATATTCAGACAACAAGAAAACTTCTGGGGATGCCGTTCCATGCATAATTTAGCTTCTTGTGTCATTTGGATGTCCTGGGGGTACAGCACCAACTCTCCAGAAATAGAGGGAAAGAAAGAGAGAGAGAACGGAGGAGTTATGTTTGTGTTAGTTATAATCTTAACTGAAACAGATTAAACATACTTGAATTTCGAGGAACAACCTTCCCTCCAGCCTAGTTGGTGGAATATAACTCCTTTCTGTGGAGACAGTATGTCACACAGAGGCACAGACTGGCTAATTTCTCCAGGAGTCTGAAGAGGTTAGAGGAGCAGAAAACACATTTCCTAATTATCTAACACAAAGCAACATATACAGACAGTGTCAATACTTTGGGTTAGTCTACCATTACCTTGTCATAAAATACTATTAGCCTAATGCATCATTTGTTGGTAGCCTCCCAGCAGCATACTCTGTTTTGGGGGACAAGCAAATGGCTCCAAAATACATTCTGCAGTGGAGGAGTGTAAATTGAGGGTTTAAATTATTTGCATATCTTTAATCTTAATCCATGGAGCAATGGAGGATCCGCTAGTTATTTATAGCTGGGCTGGGGTGAGCTGCTGTAAGCAGGGTAATTGAAATAGTATTTCAGCCTGTCTGCCACTGATTTGTGTAACGGCTGCTGTTAGCTATGGCATAATCACAACACTAAATGGAAAATAAAAAATAAAAATGCATTAACATATGTTTTTATGTTGTGTTTTATGATCACATCTTATCTTTTATTGCACTTACAAATTCTGTTGTTCCTTCCTTTCTGAGATGAATTTACTAGCCTGGCAGCAGGTTACTATATTAAAACTCAATAAAACTGATCTGCTTTCTTTTATTCTCTGGATTAACAGAGCTTTCAGCTTGAGAGCTGCTAAATTCTTAAGACTGAGGGCTGTGACCTCTTTTTAAAGGAGTGCTGTTACACTAAAGGATCGGTTCATGCAAATCTTTGTCCCTTAAATAATAGTTCTCTCTGTTTCTCAGGAAGGTGTTATTTTGTTCTTTCCTCTAGCTGCAAAGGTAGCATAAAGAAATCTTGGAAGAATCAGTATCTATGAATTTTTTAGCAAATATTGTTAATTCTGCAATCTATTACTTGTCATATACTATTTTTGATACTTGACAATTATTTCAGTTAAGTGATCTCGTGCTTCCTCAAACCAGGAGAGACATGGCATGATTTACCATCATGCCCATTATTTCCTCTCCTTTTAAAGAAGAAAGTATTCCCAGGCAATGTGTATTGCCCTTAGATGTTATGTCAAGGTGCCTTGCAATTCCTCCACCAAGTGACAAACGCTGGCTTACATCCCTACCTTTCCAGCCTTGGTGACATCTGGGTGGGTCACACCCATCTTGTACTTTGTCAGGAACCTGCTAACCTGTGACAGCTGTCCTGTCACCTCTCCTGTACTTTGGTATCATAGGCCCCTCTAGTTTATACTCTGCTCCTAGCACCCAAATCCATAAACTTTTAGTCACTGAATGCAAAATGACAGCCCCTTGACAAACAGCTTGCTCAACAGATTTACAAAGCCTACCTGAATTTGTGCAGCCTCATCTGCCTTTAGCAGAGTAGACATCTGGGACCTCTGAGAGGTCTTGCAACTGTTACGCATGGACCACCTTGTTCTGGAACAAGGACACGGAAGTCCTGGAGCAGATTCCACAGGGTGACACCTCTAGATCATGAAAGCTCTAGAGCAATCAAAATAGTGAGAGCCACCTTGCCACCACTGGTGCTCAAAGAGCAGTCAGCACCACCACTCCAGAAGCCTCTACTCTAGAGCAATGCACAAATTTTCTGGACAGCAAGCCAGGTGTGTTCCCAGTAATTCCTGTATATGTTTTGTCAAACTGGCAAATTTCTGTGAAACACGTCAGACTTGACAAACATGCTTTTTCCTAAGAAAAGTCCACTTCATCTGAGAATTTCCAGCTTGCAGAACCTGGGACAATCCCAGGCTATGCCAGACTCACTTCCAGGCAGGCCTTAACTGTCAAATATCAGCACAGACTGCTGGAGTAAATCTGCACATCCCAGAAACACAGTCACAGAAACACCTGTACCCCCAGCCACCTCCATGATAAGCTCTCAGGTTGCAGTCCTCTTTTCCTCAGCCTCTGAATTTTAAATGTTACATCTCCCATTACCTTCGGAGACATTCAGCCTAGAGCCTTAAAGACTTTTCTCAAGCTCAAACTTAATTCCAATCCAGTTCTGCTTTCTGTTCTAACTTCTAGGCATATCTGGCAAGGAAGCAATATTCTCTTTCAGAATCTCTTTCCAGTGTGATAGACATCACTGTTACCAGATTAATAATGCTCTGAGAAGAAGGGATGGGCTGAACATAAAATCACTTGTAAACCAGTTGGACTAAGTCTAGCGCATTAAGTGTTAATACTACCCACTGAGAGATACTGAGACATGTCCTGTAAGAAGCATAACTATGAACTACTAAGTATTAAATCTGCTAATATTTACACAGAAGTGTAATAAATGAAGTGCAGCCAGGCCACCTAGCATGCAACAGTCACACCAACTGCTGGCTAAAGGCAGACATTTTATTCTGTGCCCTTTTATCAGGTTCTTTCCCATACACACATAAACTCCCAACTCTTTTTTATTATGCAAAAAGAAACTCTGGTGTTTCCAGAACGAAATTTGGGAAGTAAATGAAGAAATAATGCTGGGATGAGGTCTTCAGCCAAATGCATCAAAGGGACATGTGGACCAGAACATGGAGAATAACAAAAATCTTGTCATAAATCTACTAGCAGTGAGTTATCACCTTTCTCTCTCATGAGATGGCATCTGGATTTCCCCCCGCCCCCAACAATAACCTTCTACCAACAGAACAAAAAAGTTTTGTGGCTTGCTACAGGGAAAAATATCATCTGCACTATCCCAGTGAGAAGGGGTCACTTGGTTCCTTGAAAAGATTACAGAAAAAGGAAGAAATCATAGCAAGGGAACTCTCTGATTTATGAGTACCTAGAGACCCACTGAGAAAACCTAATCCCATGTAACTGCTGTGCAGAAGCTGAAAGGCAGCCATTTAACCTTTGGACTGCCACTGCTACACAACTTACAAAAGCATCCATGTGAAGCCTTTAAATGATAGAAGTTAGAGTTAGGAGAGACCTATTCTACTACCACAAAGTCTGGCCCACTCACAGTGCAGGAGTCCCCAGACAGGATTCATCGATTACAGCCAACAAATACTTTACAGATATAAAAAACAAACCTATTTCTAGATATGGAAGTGACACTCTTTCTAAGGCAGACAATTCCTCGTCTTGTATATACAAATATATTTTCCTGTTGTAGAGACATGGGTTCATATTACTGAGGTAATTTCTTTTTCGTAGTAGAGACATGTTCTGAGGAGGCTGGCATATAACTTTAAAGGCATCCAGGCTTGGGCGAATCCTGCCTTAAGGATGTTGTTATCTAATAGTAAATATACTGTACACAGCTGCAGGGAGGGTGAAACGTTACTTTTCTAAATCTAAAAAAAAAAAAAAGTGTCTATGACAGAATAGAGCTTATACCATTAAAATCAGAGAGAGAGAAGTTGTTCAGGAATGAGAGCCACAGAGGCTCTGACAAGGCTACCAGCACAAAGACGAAGCACCCATAAGCACAGTGCCCTAATGATAACCTAGACTATCCCCCCATAAAATGGATTTCTGGAGGAAAAAATCTCTGCAGGTCACTTGGCAGAGCCTGTCTCAGACAAGTCTTGCTGAAGTTACTGTCCCTCTTCACACAGTAAACTAGGTGTTAGATATGAACTTTTTCAAACACTTTATCAGCATGTGCATTCCCCAGACTGGGCCTCAGTATTTTGTCAGTGCTCCTTGATCTTGTGCTCCTCTGTTCTCAGTGTAAAGCAGCTGAGACCGGCTAGCTGCCACCCACTCCCTCTACTATGCAGCCTGTCTGGGAAGCCAGACAACCTTCTGAGCCATTAGGTACAGGTTCTCTCTCAGGAAAAAAAAAAAAAAAAAAAAAAAAGGAATTTCTTTTGTCTGCCTTCCAGAAAGCCCCACTGCCTCTGGCCCATTCTTTACTGCCACGTCCATGCTTGTTCCTCGCTCCACTGGATACTTCCAAGTTCATGTCGTGCAAGGCTCAGACTCACCCAAACCTTGGTTTACTTTCATGCACAGCACTGCATGGAAGTGCAGAGAGGAGAAAACACGACAACTCAGTGACTGTTGATTAGTCTCTGATGGATCAGGGCCTGAGGGAAGCTGATGAAACAGCAACATGGTTTGCACACCGTACTGTTCAGGCAGCTCTTAAGAGACATCTGTGCCCAGAGAAAGATTTATCCAGGTTCTAGCATACTGCGATAATTTGGGAAAATGTAAACATAGAGAAGGGGTTTAGGAGGAAAGTCACAGTGAAATACAAAAGCATTTTTTCTTCTAAAGTGAAGGTGAAAAACTTTCAAAAATTTACTGTGAAATTGCTGAACAAATGTGGCATCTGATAAATAAGAGATGGACGTCTGGATGTGTATGGCACACAGATGCCCATATATCCTCAATATTATGAAGAGATTTGCACACTCTTGGGCACTGCAAGTCCCCAATACAAGTAGCTTGAGAGCTCTGCCAAATACAGGTGGGCTTGAAATATGCTTTAAATCAAAAATTTACTTACATTCCTTGCTGAATCAGAATCAAAATCCTGTGTGTTGGCACAGCCTCAGTTTTACAGGTTCAAGAATTATACCAAGAAGAATGAAGTGAGTTTGTAACTTCCAGCAAAAATAACCAAGCTTACAAAGCTGTCAAGGCCCACAAACAAGAAGGAGAGAAAAAAAAGGCCAAGATTTTTATCTGTCCTTGAATCATGGCAAGAGTGCAAAGCAAAAAGCAGAGAAAAAACTTTCTTTCCCCCCCTTTATGTCTTGTTTTGCAGAATGAGTTGGTGTTTGTGGCTCCATTCAAATTGGATTATCTCACTTTCAGAAATGAATTTGCCAAGGAAGCAGCTGCTTATCATGAGACTGCAAATAGGATATGCCCAAGCCCACCAGCCCCCAGAACCTGAGATGAGCAGTTAAAAATGTGTAGCTCCATGAATATTTGTTCTTCATCACAGAACACAAGTATTGATAAGTTTTCACTATGCAAGTTCCCTACAGCTTCCTTTGTCACACTGCTTGCCCCAAGCTAAACTATATAATTTGAAAATTATGTCAGTCACATTCCTCTTACTCTGCTAAAGACACATGAGGTTCACTATAAATACCTCTGGTCAAACCTTTTAATCTTTAACAGAAGAAAATCATTACTCTAATTTGAAACATAAATTGACAGAATCACAGAATGGTTTGGGTTGGAAGGGACCTTAAAGATGATCTAGTTCTAACCCCCCTGCCATGGGCAGGGACACCTCCCACTAGACCAGGTTGCTCAAAGCCCCATCCAACCTGGCCTTGAACACTGCCAGGGAGGGGGCAGCCACAGCTGCTCTGGGCAACCTCTTCCAGTGCCTCACCCCCTTACAGTAAAGAATTTCTTCCCAATATCTAACCTAAGTCTCTCCTCTTTCAGTTTAAAGCCATTACCCTTCATCCTATCACTACCCTCCCTGATCAAGAGTCCCTCCCCACCTTTCCTGTAGGCCCCCTTTAGGTACTGGAAGGCCACTAAAAGGTCTCCCTGGAGCCTTCTCTTCTCCAAGGCTGAACAACCCCAACTCTCTCAGCCTGTCCTTGTAAGGGAGGTGCTCCAGCCCCCTCATCACCTTCATGGCCCTCCTCTGGACTCGCTCAAGCAGGTCCATGTCTTTCTTGTGCTGGAGGCTCCAGAGCTGGACACAGCACTGCAGGTGGGGTCTCACCAGAGCAGAGCAGAGGGGCAGAATCCCCTCCCTCGACCTGCTGGCCACGCTGCTCTTGATGCAGCCCAGGATGCAATTGGCTTTCTGGGCTATGAGCACACTTTGCTGGCTCATGTTCAGTCTTTCATCCACCAGCACCCCCAAGTCCTTCTCCCCAGGGCTGCTCTCAACCCACTCATGGCCCAGCCTGTATCTGTGCTTGGGATTGCCCCGACTCAGGTGCAGGACCTTGCCCTTGGCCTTGTTGAACTTCCTGAGGTTTGCACAGGCCCACCTCTCCAGCCTGTTCAGGTCCCCTTGGATGGCCTCCCTTCCCTCCAGCATGTTAACCGCACCACACAGCTTGCTGTCATCGGCAAGCTTGCTGAGGGTGCACTCCATCCCACTGTCCATGTCACTGACAAAGATGATTCTGTCATTTTTATTTTCACTGTAAAGTGACTGCAATTACCTTGTTCAAAGTATCAATGACACAGTACATAGCACTGTCCTTGCTTTCTTCATGCTCCTAAAACTAAGTTGATATTTTTTCTTTTAAACAGATAAAGGTCATCGTGAGGGCAGATTTAATTCATGTGGCTTTTTATATACCTCCACAGCAATGTCTAAGCATATCAATCTAAGTGTTCTTGAGGTGTTCTGGCAACAGGATGGAAATGCATTTCCTACTGTGGGCACCTCCAAGTGAACTGAAGAGCAGTGGGTCCCACACCAGAGCTAGAGGGACAGCACAGCAGACTGAAGAATAGCACTTTCTGGTGAATACTTGGGGCACAACTTGGAAAATTGGAGGATGTGCATACTCAGACCAGTGCAGACATGTGCAATCTCCCTCTCTCCGTGCTCCTAATTGATGCAAGGCAGCTCCAGTCCAGGGGCCACATGGCTGCATTACTATGGCACTGTACCAGCGGTCATAAGCCTTGCTGAGATGCAGACATATTACCTGCGGCACAACACTGAGCTACCACAGCTACTAACACCAGCATGCAGCCCACTTTAAACACAGGCAGAAGACATATATGTATGCACCCAACAACACAGCCATATCCATTATTCAGTGTTTAGTCCTGTTACATATCTGATCACTGGCATATCCCTTACATAGGTAGCATAGCTAGTAAGTTTTACCTTTTAGGTTAAGAAGTGGCATGGATATCGCTTGTCTGCAGCTCGTTTCGGATGGGTTTCTTATCCCCAGGCAGTACTCTGCTTTGCCACGCTAACATACCACCATGTGCACCTTCATGCTAAAACCTGTCACACCCTATGGACAAACCCTAATTCTCTGCACAGCCCAGCAAGCACCAAAGACAGTCCTCGCTACAGCCACCCTTTGCTGAATATGCAATGCTCTAGAAAGTGCTGCCTAGAGTGACCTACCTTCTAGCCCTTGGAAGTAAGCATGTAGAAGCTTCTTTACATATTTCAAGTAAACTAGATTATGTAATTTTCCCGAGAAACAAAACAAACTACACAAAAAATTTTGATGAGAATATAAACTAAAGAAACACGTAGCCTGAATATAGAAGAGCAAACTACAAGGAGCACTTGTTCCAAGAAGGAATACACAAAGTCCCTGAAACTTTTTTCAGCACTTACCTGATGGAACTCTACATCCCACAGAATAAAAACAGACTTCAAAAGACACTGAGGACTGATTTCGAAGTGTAAAGCAGTCACAGAACATGAATAGTAACTTTTAGTAAGTGTAGCTTGAAGTTGCTCATGAAAGTGGCCTCAAAGAATAACTTCATCCTGCAACAAACAAGTCACAAGGACAATGAAGAAGTGTAGCGAGTTAGGCAGAAATGAACCTTAGAGTTCTAGAAATGTATTGGAGTGAGACCTGTTAATTCAGTGTCAGGGACAGGCTTCGTTCCTAGATGTGCTGATACAGTGAGGACCATGACCTAGGAATCGCTGAGGTGTAAGAAATATTGCCATTGAATTTAGTAAGTTCTGGACCAATAATCAACTCTTTTCAGCAGCCTAATGTCTGGTATTCAGATGATGGATTACCTGACTTTCATGTTCCTAAAAGAGCTGTGTGGTCCCTTCTGTCTCCAGCTGATAGGACTAAGGATTGATGAAGTCTGGAGCAGAGCTCCCATAGGTGAAATCAAGCAGCCATCACCCCTCTTCCTCCCAGAAAAAGTCAGGATTTTTTTGTTTATTTCACACCACTCAACACCACCAAGAAAAAGACAAATAGGGAAAAAAGCCCAACAAATCATACTTTGGATTTGCAATTTAAATACTGAAATGAAACATGGAAAAAGCTAAAGGGAACAGCAAGCCACTCCATTTGCTTCAACTTTTGAGTGCTGCTGTCAATCTCCCTGCATAAGCAATAGGGATGTAAAAGAAACGATCAAAAATGAACACACTGGTTTGCCACAGTCACTGGATGCCACAGGGTGTCCTTGCTGAGCTCACGGCTGGGTGCTGTCAAGTTTTGATCCCCCCACCAAGCACAGAGTGGCCCTGCCTCACCATCCACTGCTTTTGCTGGAGCAGGCATTCTGGCAAGTCTGAAGGGAAGGCAAAGGAAGGCAAAGAAATGCAAGACTAATTCCTGTTGCTACTGCACAGCTCAGGAAGCACGAAGTATTTATCAGTTTGAGCAAGCCAATTACTTTGCCACTCTCAATAGCAACCTGTTAGGTGAGTGCTGCTACTCCTAGCAGTGCAGGGAAGCTGCAGAGTTGGAGAAGGGTCCCTTACTTATGGCTCGCTCAGCTCCTGTTTTGTGTGACTAAGATAACTATGCAAATAGATCCCAGAAGAAATTAGAGTGATACCCTGTTTGTGCTATGGGTGGGTGTCTCCAGACACATATGGCTGCCTTATTCCTGAATCACAGGATTGATGAAGATAAGCCTAAGATTCTGAAGGTGAATTGGGAACAGAGACATTGATTTTGTAAACTGCTGAACTGAATTCTGGATTAAATATGAGCCCTGGAGATAAGTAAAGTAGCCCTTAATGCTGTAACACCCTGCTGCCCCTCCCAGTCTTCAATTTCTCCTTCTCGCCTCCTCTGCAACAGACTGATATGAATTACTCAAGAATAATCACTATGTCCCCTGGGGTTCAGCTTTCAACTGACAGAAAAGAGCTTATTTCTGTCCTGTTAGTAAATTGTCCTTTTTTTTTTTTCTCTCTAGTTTTTCAACTATTTGCACTGAATTTTAAGGACAGGATATCAGATTCCTAATCATAGCATAAATCCTCTCATTTTATAATATTCAGGAAAAATATAGTAATCAATAATCATATTCAATAAAATTTGTGTGTAAGATTCTGCATGTGACTACATAAGTCATTGAATTTTTTACGCTTCTGTTCCCAGTCTGTTCTGAGAAATTATAGTTTTCTTACCATTTCCTTTCTTTAGTTAGACCGCAGCCACTTCAGGAGAAGGTCTCTAAAGCAGGCCCCTGAACCACAGCAGTGCCCAAATACACATTGAATCGTAGAATGGTTTGGGTTGGAAGGGACCTTAAAGGTGATCTAGTTCCAAGCCCCCTGCCATGGGCAAGGACACCTCCCACTAGACCAGGTTGCTCAAAGCCCCATCCAACCTGGCCTTGAGCACTGCCAAGGAGGGGGCAGCCACAGCTTCTCTGGGCAACCTCTTCCAGTGCCTCACCACCCTCACAGTAAAGAATTTCTTCCTAATAACTAATCTAACTCTCCACTCTTTCAGTTTAAAGCCATTACCCTTCATTCTATCACTACCATCCCTGATCCAAGAGTCCCTGCCTGTTGGGCAGCACCTTTCCTGCAGGCCCCCTTTAGGTACTGGAAGGCCACTAGAAGGTCTCCCCGGAGCCTTCTCTTCTCCAGGCTGGACAACCCCAACTCTCTCAGCCTGTCTTCATAGGGGAGGTGCTCCAGCCCCCTGAGCAAAATTCGTGGCCCTCCTCTGGACTCGCTCAAGTAGATCTATGTTTTTCTTGAGCTGGAGGCTCCAGAGCTGGATGCAGCACTGCAGGTCTCACCAGAGTAGAGCAGAGGGGGAGAATCCCCTCCTTCAGCCTGCTGGCCACACTTCTTTTCATGCAGCCCAGGATGTGATTTGCTTTCATATAATGATAAACACATACACACATGCATATCATATAGAGAGGTAGTTCAGACTAGATTTATGGTTAAACCTCCCGTATTGCATTATTTTGGGGCAAAAGGAGGAATGCTATCAAACTCAAAGGCACTAAACATTTAATAAATCATACATAGAGGTCCTAAATAAACCAGGCCTTATTAGCTGGACTCCACCATTGCCTTTGAGAGAACTCTCAGAACAAGAAAGTGCTATTTCAGGCTCTAACTCTTACTTCATTTTAAAACAAGTCCTTAGCAGCAGCAAATGAAAGAAATTATTTTAAGCAGATAATGAGTTTCAAGGTGAGCACCTTACCCCTGGCACTTTTCAATTAAGAGAGTGTGGGACTCGTGTGTCTTGAGAATAGTATTACTGACAGTACTATTCTAATATATTTTTAGAGGATTGCCCTCAGGGCTCCAGTTTCTTCAATCCACATCCTCCTCTCTTCCTTCCAGAGGCTCCTGCTGAGTTTATGCCAATCCATAATACTTCTAACTCTCTCATCCTTTCCACCTTTTTTCTAACTAAAAATGAACAAACATCTTTTAATGTACTTTATTATTGTTCTTCTCCCAGCTAAAGGCCCCACATGTGAATAAGCTGTTTGGACATCATCAAGAAAAGTGGTGATGGTTCATGAGAACTGTATTAGCAGACTGGCCTAAAGAATTTTGTCGGTGCTATGGTGTGGGACTGCATATAGATTTGCTCAGTTTAAGCCTCAAGTATGCTCAGTGGTGGAAAACCAGCAAAAACCTCTGTATGAATAAACACCAACCCTCCTCCCCCTCCTGTTTTATACTAAATGCAAAGTATGAAATCACTAAAAGGCAGTTTTGGGGAACTTGGTATTGCAGTTTGTCTTGGTTTGAAAAGACAGGTGTCTGTGGAGGAAGGCAGGAGCCTCCCTTGAAATGCAAAGTGCAACCCCCTTCCCTCCAAACTATTATAATTTTGAAATTAACGGGCCTTCAGGCAAAGATATGGGGAATAGGAATAACAGTTCTTTACTAATATATATATATATAACACAAGGCAGGGAAAAACAAACAACCCACTGGTTTACACTGACAGAGTCAGGAATACAACCTGACACCCTGTTAGGGTGGCAGTAGCAGTCCGATAAGATGCTGGCTGCAGTCCTCCTGAAGTGATGGATGTAGTTTTGTGGAAGCAGCAATCAGGTAAAAGAGTCTGGTCTTCCTCTGAAGGTCCAGTGGTAGGTAGGTAGCTCTTGTCCTCTGGAACTCCAGTGGGGGGAAAAAGCTCCTCTGGGAATCCAGTGGAAGAAAGGCTGCTAGGGTGTTCAAAATCTCCGTTTTTATTTGGCATGGACTGCTTGGCTCCTTCCCCCCCCTCCCCGGGCGGAGAATCTCACAATGGGATGGGGAGTCGTGAGGCAGTTCCTTGATGGGCCATTAACAGGAGATAATCCAGGAGCGAGTTATCGATGGGTCAGGCGATAAGGCATTGTTGTGCCCAGTAACAGGAGATAGTCCAGAGGGGGGGAGGCAGGGAGCACCGCCCCACCTGGTCTCAACAGCTCCTGAAGATGGTAATAGAATATTTTTTCCTTTTGGCACATTTTACACTGTAACCCAGGACACAGCTGTTTACAAAAACCAGCTTGAAGACAAAACTGGACTTTGACTAACATAGGATACAACCTTGCCAGTCCCTACCTGTTTCACAGCGCTGCTCTCCCAAAGCCAGTGGAACATCCAGAGGAGAAGAGTTCGTGTTTGCCTTTCCAGGATCACATGGATTCATGCTGCTTTTCATTCCTCTACCTCCTCTCACAATAGATAAATATAAACAAAACAAAAGCTCCTCTAATTAGATTCAACATCTTGTCACAAGAATGAAAAGTTCAGGTTGTGGATACTGCTGTAATCACTGACAGCTGTGGTATAATGATTATTATTAATAACAGCTACAAGTATGCCTGAAGTAGCACATGATCCTTGAGCAAGCAGCCCAAAGAGATTATTTATTTCTTGGCTCATGTTAGATTTACTGTTTTAAGGGTTGTTTTGTAATTAATCCACAACTCCTGAGAACTCTCCCGTCTTTCTAATGCAGTGAAAATGAGGATCCCATGAACTTAGGTGCAAAGGTTATGAAGTATGTAATGAGAGTCAGTATTCACAATGCACAGCATCAAGTCCACTCTTCACCACATGCCTAGCAAAATGGGGTGTTTACAAATCCCTATGCCTTTCTAAAAGTACATGAGACCCAGTTTCTATTGCATACATCATTTGCAGTTGCTAGAAGGAGTCAGTAAGGTACCTGGACAGATACACCACTCAGATGAAATTAAGGAAAAATAGCACCTTCTCCAGTTTACAGTAACACAGAATAGTGCTGCCTTCACCTAAACCACCATTCTCCAAACTTAAGTGAAATGGCTTGAATATCATAGGGGAGAACAACAATTTCTTCAGATCTGATTAAAAAAAAAAAAAAAAAAAAAAAAAAAAGACCAAGACAAAAGCTTAAAAAACTTGCTAAGACAGGGTGAGAAACCTGTAAACAGGGGAGTGTCAGGACTGCCCTCTGGTCCCCCTTTTTCAATATAGGTGGACATCTATGCAACAGAGAGATTTATAACAAAGGGTTACAGAATGTCAAAGTGCATCAAACACCTCAGTTCTTGCTTTGGATCAGTCTGGGCGGGTTGCTGCAGAGGTATGGTTTAGTTTCACACCTTTCCCTCTGCATTTCAATAGTTTGAGTTTAATGAAAGATCAGCTATGTGACTGTCTGAAGTTTTAGGTAAAGTTCCCTCTTCATCCAGGCCACTTCAGAGAAAGGCAGTGGGAATGGAGACACCTTTCTTCACAGTGAGGGGGGGATGAAGGGAAATATCCAGTCTCACTGACTTTTAGGATGAGAGAGCGTCATATTCCATTATTCTAGTTCCTCCCTCTCATATTCTAGAGGCAGCCTACGTAGGTATACCTCAGTCTCAGTGTGCAACAGATGCAGAAATGCCCTTTAGAGTAATCAAGATCACTAATGCTCTCTTCCACATTATCTTTTCGTCTAGCCAGCCAGTACATATCTACAGTGTTAAAGTCGAAAGAGATGACAATATTCTGCAGTAATAAACATAGGAAACATTTCACCTGTTTAATGTCTAGCTCGCCTAAAAAAAAAAATTGATACCTCCTTTTTCTGTAGAAACTTCTCTAATCTTTCATTGTGATGACAAAACTAATTACTTTGTACCTTTAAAAACAGCACTAAGAATACTTTTATTTGCTTGCAGAGTTAACACAGCAATGAAAAGAGATTGTGTCCTGCTGTAAGACTGAGCAGTAGCAATATTAAGTGACTCTCACTGCAAGGCCAAACTCTGATCTCAGTTACGATTTTAGCAAATGTGTTTTCTGCAAGCATCTTGCTCACAAATAGATGAAGGCAGAATTTGGCCTTCACAGCCTTTACAACTCTTGACATGTCCAAATTAAAACATCTTGCTTCTCAGATACCATACGTTTACAGGTCAACAACTAGTAAGATCATCACTGCATTTACAAGTTGTTAGTTATTAATACGCAAGTCACCAGAATACCAAGGTGTAAAAATACATTTCCTTAAGTTCATGTTTACTTTTGTACATGCTAGTCTTTCACACAGGCAGTGCAAACTCAAGCAAAGTGTATTTTAATACATTCATTTTAGGAAGCACAAGCCATAAATACAGACCTTCACCTTGCAGTGATTACATAGAGGTGCATCTATGCCTCTGGTATCAACACTGGGATGATGTAACACAGAAAGTAGCCCATCTATTTCAAGACAGATGCCAGAAAGAGTACACTGGCAAGAAGCAGCACTTCTGCTTCATGGAATCGATATGCAGTCTAAGTCCCGTATACATGTTCACTGATATAATCCGAACTCCCTCTCGACTTTACATTTTTACCCTATTAATTTCTCCCTAAGGATACCAGCTGCTTTCTAAGTGTTGGCATTTCCTCCAGCCCCTGCCCCTCCCAAGCCAGTGACCTCTCTAGACCACTGTAATAAATACAGCGCAATAACAGAACAGGTCAGCAGCAAAGCACTATGACACTGACATTTCAGTGGCCAAACAATAAATCACAGATGCTTTTTTTCCAGCAGAGTCCAAAGCATACCAACAGCCTACACTACACGTCCTCTAGTTGAATACAAACCTTATGCAATATTTGACATACACACCACCTGTAACACACTCAATAACTTTAAAGCACATTTGACATTTATTATACAAACAAGTGTCAGGTATATAAACAGTTACAGCTATAGCTATAAAACATATATATAGTATGTAAATCTATGTAAAACTTACATGTTGCTGTATCTGAAGCTATCTTGGCTCATTAACAGATTCATAAAGTGGGTAGGATACACAACCTGATTTGCAAAGTCAGATCGAGGTGGTTACCTACAAGCACCCATCCACACTATCAGCACAGGACTTCCTGCTTAGTTGTCAACTCTTGTTTTTATGAAAATAAATGCAAGCCTACACCAGGAACTACTAGATTATAAATATGGTCTTGCTTGTGAGTGAAATTATAACTGCAAAGTGTTTTCTACTATACCGAATTATTCCAAATGACTCAGGGAGAAGGCAGACTTTTTTTAGATGACAACTTCTAATTCTAGTCTCTTCTAAATGGTGACTGTTATAAGAAAATCCATTGAGATATTTTTTGATACATAAAAAAACCCTAAAAACCATTTCCTCACATGGTTGAGGTCTCAGTACCCTGAAGCCTATTTGTCTGGTTATGACTAACAAAATAGTTAATAAGCAGTAATGGAGGTAAGAGACTGAGCAATATGAGACATGTAGCAGAGTGAATTTTCAAGCTTTCAAGTGAAATTTGTCCATATACTAAGTATAATGCCAACCCATTCAGCCTCACCTTCATTTTGAAAATACATAGCAAAACAGTTGTGCTTCACAGGTAAATTAAAAGACCTGTGCTTACCGTTCTGTCTCAGAAACTCTCTCCAAAACATACCTCAAACCTCTGCTTCAAGCAACTGTGCAAGCGACCACGCAGAAAGGACCCAGAGGATTGGGGTATAGTGCCTACCTGGGGAGATGCATAGGGACAGAGAGCAAAACGACAGCTGAACAAGGATGGCAACAGCAGATAGACAGTTGCTAAACCACAGCCACTGCTGATACCAGTGCAACCCCCAATGTGATGTGTAATTGTTCCATAATACAGCTGCACATGATGCACACAGCAGCTCTGTTCTACCTCCTTATGCCAAATACACTCACTATTCAGAACTTCAGCAGTGCAAAACTGCAATGAACATGACGCTTCCCAATATTTTGGGCTCTAATCATGCAATGGAGATGTAGCAGCATCCATTGGTCATACAAGGGAACAGCTATTAAATTACATTTCCATTATCATCTGCTTTCACTTTGTTAGATGTGTTCACTACTTCAGGTCACAGTCCACTGTACATTAACCTTCACCTACTGTAAGTGTCTGGGCAGTCAAACATTTTCACTGGCCGACTGCTTGTGCCAGGCACGCAGGCAGCCAAACAGCTTGAACATGCTCTCTAATCAGGTACAGCAAGAACCTGGAGATACTGACAGAGACAGGTGAGAAGAGGCTAAAAATGAAAGTCTCTAACAGCAAACCAAATGCACGTGAGCTGTGTATCCCTGAGTTTGTGTATCAGCTGCCTTGGAATTTAAAAAGAGCTAGAAAGATTCAAATGACAAGCCTGCTCCCATCTGGTGAAAAAATTACCTTTAAAAGTAGAAGAAAATCATGCTGGTACTGACCAAAATCCCTTGCCAGTAACACTTTGCAATAATGTTGCACAGTTATTTCCAGCTGTGAAGAAAACTGTTTCGAAAAGCTTCCAGTCATAGATTTGAAAACCTCTGCAGGCTCACTCAACCCAAAAATTCAAAAAAGAATTCATGAAAAGGCAATCCATGTGACCTAAAAAAAAAAAAAAAAACAAAAAAAACCAAACCCACCTATCAGCAAAAACCATATGCAATAGTACCACCAGCTTCCAGCTTGCATAGAGTAACTAATATACAGCAGGCTTCTCTTTTCTGAAATCCATACAGATCCTTTTCACAAAATAATAAAAAATTAATTTTAATTTCGATTTCTCATAAGAATAAATTGAAATTCTCATAAGAATAAATCTTCTCTTGGCTTAGCAAAAAAATACTTCACTTCAAACAAGTTCAATTCTGTTTAGAACATATGGAGACAAACTTATATATGATTTTATGCAAATTTGGGCAGGTAAGAGTGACAGGACATGATAAAAATATTTTTAATTATTTATTACAAGCTGACAAACAGATATATATGCGATATATAGTATCTATATTTTAAACAGATAATATCTAACATAGATACTTTCCATGAATAAGTTTTTTTTAATGTCAGAAACATTCATTACATACTGGCTCCTATAATCTGTTGGGAAATTACTGCTTCTAAGATAATCAATAAGAAACCTTAGAGTGATAACACAATTGAAACAGTGCATATGAAATAAGTGGTCTGAGCAACAGCAATCCTTGTCCAATAACCTATTAATACATCACCTATACTAATCACAACCTACAACTGGCATCATTCTTCAGGAGACAGAAATTGAAAAAAAACCCACTAGCGAAATCATCTCAATTTTTTTCACAACATGAACATCACAGATTGCTCTGGTCAGTATAGATGACATCATCAGCCAGTTATTAGTATGTTTTTTTCTAGACATCCATTTCCACCACTCTAGTTGCTTTAGAAAGAGATTTTGGAAATACAGGTTCAGTGTTGAGGAATCAAAGAGGTCATAGATGTAAAAACTGGTCCTAACAGTTTTCATTCATGATGCAGAAAGATGAAAAAGTTCCGGTTTTAACTGAGAAGTTCAACTCATTCCTTAAACTCGGAGATGTCTTACCTGCCACTCCAACAGAAAGTGAACAAAAGCCTTAAAAGGGAATACAATACCTAATTACATATGCCATACTTTATCTTTTAATTTTAGCCAGAAATACATCAGAAGGCGGTGTTCACAATTCTTAACCCAAGCAAGAGCAGTAAACTCAAAGGCATACAGGATACACAGGGATATCCAAAGATTTTTAAGGGCAAGAAGAACTCTAGCAATCATACAACCAGATTGACTTGAGAGTACATGAAACACTCCTCAGCAATTTCTACAGCAAAAGCAATAAAATGCAGCTGAATTAAAAGCACCTCTCTTAGAAAACAAATTCTTATTTAAAGACTGAAAGCAGTGATCAACAAATCACTTTCCTCAATAAATTACTGTTGCAGTTAATTACAACGTGTCCCTTATGTTCCGTTTTCCTTGGCATCTAACTTCCAGATAGCAGATTTTGTTTTACCTTACAATATATCCAGGCAAAGCTTGTAAGGTCTGGCAGTAATTTTTTTCTACACAAATTGATAGAAACTGAAGGCAACCTTTCTGATACTATGTCTAGCCCATATCCAGGACTAAACAGTAACAATTGCTCTATCACCTGATGACACCTCACCAGCCAGGGAGGGGAATTGGAGAGGACAACCATGAGTTGAAGTGAAAATAGCATTGGTGAAACAACACCAATACCAACAAAGGTGTACAAAGTTATACTCAGCCAAATGACTATGCAGTGGTCACAGTCAACAGAGAGCAGTCCTCAGGAGAGGAAGAAGCCAGAGGGGGAAGTAGGAAGAGGAGAAACCCCAGCCAAAACTCCAGCAGGAACCCCACGGGAGCTCCCCTTCCTCAGCAAACCTTCCCCCTTTATAATGACCATGACATTATGGTGTGGGCTACCCCTGTAGCTAACTCAAGTCAGCTGCCCTGGCTGACTTGAAACTGCTGACAGCCTGCCCAGCACGGCTGGGCTGTGATTCTACCCCAGCCAAACCCGGACAGGTACACTGCCTGATAACATCTATACCATAAAAAAAAGAAGGCACAAGCATTACTTGTACTCCAACTTATGCTAGCAGCTGGTATCTGGAAGGTTTGTGTTGTAGTTGCCAGCATATGTCACAATTCGTGCCAACACGTCTTTAACCATAACTATTACCTGCCCTAGCTAGGTTAACTCAGGTCTAGGAGTCCCAACACATGCAGCCATCATACCTTCATTCTGCAGTGCAGAGAGAACTTTCCCTAAGAAACATAAAGCTCTTTAATTTTCAGTAGTTCTCCCTCCACACTGCATAGGTACTTGAAGAAAGATACCTTGTTATTGACTCTTTGATACTCTGAACAGACTGAATTTTCACAGAAGGATAAAGATTTCAAAAGATATATGGCTGCAAGCAGGACAAAAGAATCTTTTTGGCTTCCCACAGCCCAGCTTCTCCTGTGGACCCCTTTTTCCTCTCCTGGCCCCTTCCAGACATTGAACCCTCCCTGCCACCCTCAAGTTGACATAGACTCCCTCTCCCACAGCATGAGGAGAAAAGTTGACTTTGCTGTTGCCAGCTGTGTACGAGGGGAGGAGGAATTATTACTGCAGGCATGACCTAGCCCTTCCTGAGCAGTGGCAGGCAGGGATTAGCAGCTCACCCCTGCATGCTGCTCTCACAGCTATTCTCTATGCCCCAGCGAAGATAGGGAAGGCAGTCCCCTGCCCTGGGCAACTCTAGACTTTGCTTATGTCTATAGCTTGCCCTGCAGCTACATTCATGCAGATCCCCTGACATCAATGAACTAGAGCTGTGTGTCTTGGGGTGAATTCACTTCTGCAGTATTTCACATTAGAGCTATTTAGTACTGGAAATTTCTATATTTATAACACACCAACAGAAACTTAAGTAATCCAATGTCCCTGGACTCACATATCTATCTTTCGTAATTACTTGTCATCAAGGTGTCAAACCCAGGAACACGGGTATGACAGTTTGTTAAAATGGGCAAGTTAAAAGATTCTCTAGGTCAACACTTGAATGACTATTTACCACTCATTTTAATATTTTAATTAAGTTTGAGTGAGTTGATTGTGCATGGAAGTGTAGGGCCTGACAATAAACAAAGAAGTCACTCACAGTGCAAAAGCACAGCATTTTGTTTCAAACCAAACTTGCAAAATCCTGGCAGGCTGTCTCTCGTTCTGAACATGTTTCACCTACAACTGATTCATATTCAAATTAGTTCTGGTCTTCTTCTACATAAAACAGTCACAATATGTGACAACTCTGTAATCCAGATATGCTTTTGTTTCGCATCATTATTTTATTTGCAGATGTTTTGTAAATACTCAGGTGGTTTCTACCCTGATGTATATGCTTTATGGTGCTTTAGGCTTTCTAGCAACAATCCTCTTCCAGCTTCAGCTATCACGAGAAAGGATATTTCATCTAGGGCTCTCAGCACTCAGTTGCTTGCCATCACCTCTCTGACAGCTGTTACCAGATTGGGAAGGCCTCACTTTTTTGGCAGAGCTGTTTGGAAAAGCACTTCTTGTTTCAGTCAGAAAAAAAGCTGGGTTAGCCAAAAGGAACAGGTTTGACAAGTGTGTGGGATTTGGAGAGAGTGGGAGATGGGATATCCTCTCAGTGCTGATATTGTCTCATACCATGCAAGTCCCTCAGCACACACTAGTGGGTGGATGTGTTCAACAATGCTTGGGCCCTTCTTTCACATCAGACACTACTGCAATCCAGACCCCAAAACACAGCACAATGGCAGAAGTAGGTAAGAGCTCTTAAGTGGATCTACCCACACATCTCTCCTTGACAACAAGCACTCCCTGAGACTCCAAAAGAGTTTATAAAACTCCAGAGGAATTAGGAATAACTGAAGGCATTTTAAGAGGCAGAACCCAGAATGAGTCAAGTGAGATATTTCTTAATTATTCTCTAAAGGGGTGTGGAAACAAATCTCTTCCTTGTCTTTGCAGCCAGGCCTGATTCAGACCAGCCTTTACTCGTGTGATGATTAACACTTCATCATGACCAAGGAGAAGTCATCCTTTTTCAATTTCTTCCAAGACTGGCTTTGTTCTTTGCTTTTCACACCGTGACCTCAGTCTCTGGCAGGCTACTGGCTGAGTGTCCCTGACCTGCCCTGTGCTCCACAAGTTCCTCCCACCAGCCACCAAAAGCTGTTCTTGAGGGAAGAGCAATCTCCTCCTTTCAGAGGCCCCATTGAGCTGAATGTGCAGCAGGCTGAACAAGGAAAACAGACAAATATTTTCTCTGCCGCCTGGTCACCTCTTTTTCAAAGGAATGTAACTCACAGTGCAATTATAGAGCAAACAAGTCCAAAAGTCACTCTCCATCACACGTACAACCAATGCAAACTACACCAAAGTCCTTAATATTATCAGTGAACAATTCTAGGTATTTGTTCATTGGCTTATGGCAGCACGGACAGGAACTAAATCTTATTTAGGAAACTCCTATTAGAAACACAGTATTTTCATCTAAGCCTCAGGCTAAGTTCTGAATTTTTAAATATATAAACAAGTAAGATGATCTTTGCTATTTAGGGAGAAGAAGAAGGAACCAGGGACCAGAACACATAGGTAACAACATAACTAAAGAGAGATCAACTGAAATCATGGTATAAAAAAGCAACAGACGGACATACACATCTGACATGACTAAGAAGGATACAGAAAAAAATTCATTGTGCATGCAAAGGATCTATTGTGTACAGACCTCATCTTTGATTAGGGCACGAATATGCTACTGTAAAAATTAACTTTATTTTTAAAATATATACCATAAGCCCCACAACAGTTCTCAAAAGTCCACTGAAATGGAAAGGAAATGTTTGAAATTTTTGCTTCACTGAATCATGACTGGATTTGCCATTCATATTGCCACTTTTCTTTATGTTGGTTCAGCAGATCTTAAAGTCCTAGACAAAAGTAGCAACCACTGTAAAAAAACCCATGTGCTTCATCCAGGAGGCATTATTATATTCAAATTGGAAGAAGCTGCAGTGGTGATGACATCAGGGAAGATGGTCTCTGGTTTGGTATAACTTCCTCCATTACATTCCATGTGGCCTACCAGAAAATACAAACAGATGGGGCTACAACCCCCAGTGGTCTTGGCTGATGCTGGTAAATCTGCTCTCAGTTACTACATGCAGAGCTGAAAACAGAATGTACAGGAAATTATTCGACTAAAACAGATACTACTGCTAAAGTAGGAGGTCTTTCCAGTGTTTCCATGCTGTAGCATAAGCTTGTGATTAAACCAGTGTGAAAAACAGGTTTTATTTGGGAGGAATTCTAAGATTTTAAAATTTGTCTTCCGTGTCTCAAGACTGCCTGAGAATAAAAATTCCATGAGTCAGAAATATCAGCATAAACTTCTTGAGGTACTTACTTCTGCTTATTCCTGCTCTTCATAATTTAAAACACACTGTATACAAAAATCTACCATCCCAAATTTCATTTTATGGTACAATATAATGAATCAAAATGAAATATTTCAGAACAAAAAAGGAAGAAATCACAGAAATGAGAAAGCCATAGTTAGTTCGGTTAGTATTCCAAATAATTTGTTTGAAAAACTCTATCATTTTGCTGTGGCTAAAATTCCTCCTCTTGAACAGCACATCTCTATGCCTGAGATCAGATAGCGACGCCACATGCAATCAAAAATTTGTAGGCAAATTGGCAAACAGCATAGACCCAACTTCTGTTTGCTGTACATTTCCAGTTGGGATCTTTCGCTTCCTCAAGCTGATAAAGCATGGGACAGCCTGTAAACTTTTTTTTTCTCCTAAAATATATTTCATCCAAAACGTGCCAGTTATAGCATAAAATTGTCATCCTTCAAGAAACTGTTTTGCACAGAAGAATTTGTGAATCATCCAGAAGAAAGGCGAGTTCTGCTGAATACATAATACTGGCTTTGACAGGAAATCTATGTCTCCTCTAAGAGGCAGAGTATCAAATTGACAAAGACAGCACAGTTCTAGAAAACTGCAGTTCAGCAGTTAACTTAAGCAAGTGATGAACTTGGTGTAAGCAGCCTGAAGATTTCACCTCCTAAGAAACCTCCATGTCTTTACTAAAACAAGAGTGATTAACATGCACAACTTTGCTACATAGCTGATGTGGGGCAATGGTAGGGCAGATTCACCTAGTTGTGTTTGGCCTGCTCTTGATGTCAAGTCAAACGGGGTAGCATTTCAAGAGAAGGTGCTGGAAATGCCCATGCATCTCTTGACTACTTTTAAACTTCTGCAATCAGCAAGGATGGCAGTGTTGTGGCTCTGACTCCACATTCATAATACAGTTTAAAAAACTATAAATGATGGTGAATTTCAATGGATCTTTCTGTCAATGTAACTATTACAAATGAAGGACATTGGCAGGTTAGACAATATCTGTTATTCAGCCAGTGTGTACATTACTACATAACAGCAGATGCTTTCATGATTTCTGCAGCTACAGAAATGACAGCCTTTCTGTTCCAACCTACAGTCTATGAACAGACTCACTTTCCTCTTAAGTATTAATGAAATGCGATGCCCACCTAATGAAAGTAAGCTTTCTCTACTGAGTTAGCTAGGGCCTTGGCAAGCCAATTAGTACAAGACTTTGCAATACCTATCAATACTATTCAGCGCTGTTCTAGGAAGTGTTCGCTGATGCCCTGGTTTCTGTCTCTCAAGGTCTTTTCTTTTAAAATAGATTGTATTTGTTTGAGAGCTTTCTGGTGAGCTGGCAAAAAACAAATTGCCAAAAATAATTTTCCCCCGAGGGCATAATCTGCTTTGATACATTTTCTATTTTGAGGAAAATAACAAGTGTTTCAGAACTGCCACTGACTCCTAATGTTTTGTGTTTTTTTTAAAGCACCAGTCTCAGATTTCAGCTTGACATTCCTTGTTTTGAAATTATTTGCTTTGAAATGTACAAGAAAATATTATTTAAGTGAACAACAGCATAACACAACCCAAGTATACACATACATCATACATCAACAGCAGGATAGTTGAAGCCTGAAGAAGCAAGGTACCAGGGATGATTATTTGTGATCCACAGTATAGTGTAACTATGACTGGAGGGTAATTAAGACACCAGCTAGCCCCAGCACTCCTAAAATTGATTAGATAGATAGTACGCTCTTACTTTTATGCAATTCATGTATTTTACGCAGCTCAGCTGCCTCTAAGGACAAAACCTTAACAGATTTTCTCTTATAAGCAGTTTTTCCAGCTAATCAACGCCTGCCTGAACTTAAATGTTAGCAGCCCACAAAAAGCAGTCATTAAATTGTATTTCTTTGTGGAAGATTTTCCTAGATGCTAAAGAATGCCTTCTCCTTCCTCAGAGTTTTTCACTGAATAACTTTTGAATATTCTTTTATGCACTGGTGTATTGAAATATTGAGCTCTGACAAAAAGACTTCATGGAAAAAAATGAAATTAGAATCGTCTCTCTTTAATGGACCAAGTCTATGGCTGTTTCTTGTACTTTTCCATAGAGAAAGAACTGAACTCTTGGGTAAGGTGAGAAGCAATCAGAAGCATCAGCAAAAAGAACACACTTTCTCTTAGCTTCTGTGTCAGTCTAATTCTATGCTAGAAAATCATACATTTCTCAGCGCTATCAGTTAGCAAAAGAAACCAAGTGGACTAATATTTAATATTACTGGATTGCTGACATTACCTCTCTAAGTCAACATGGAAAACATCTCCCAATTCCAAAATGCTTATACACCCAAGCACATGAGTATATTTAAGAACAATGAAGCCCTAGAGAATTCTTGGCTTTATAACATCATCTGCAAGTACGACATCATAACATCTTCAATAAAAAAAAAAAAGAAAGAATCCCAATAATAGCCTGTTCACAAATCAGATAACAGACTCACCCCTTTCACTCACCTTCTCCTCTCCTGCTGACTTGCCTTGCATCATCTTCTGTTTTCCATGTATTTAAATAAAAGCCTCCCCCATTTGAATGTTGTTGGTGGACTTTTTTGCCTAAAGAGTATGTCTGACTTAAAACCATACTACTTTGCAACAGGTCTAACTTTTTTTCACAGAATCAGAGCAATATATATATATGTACCAAAACCTGCACTTGGACACAAAGTATGGATTCATGGGGAAGGAGTTTTACCTGTCTGCAGTCCTCCCTTTTCCCTGTTTCACTGTCTAGTGTGCAATTAAAGTGTTTTGTGTAATGTAATGCAGCTTCACAGGGCCCTCATTGACTCCATACCCTCCTTAACAGGACAGGGCACTCAAGGAATAGTCTTATAGTCTTTCCCCCTGCCATATTTCAGGGTCTGTAAGCTGACATGCATATTAGCATAGAATGATTAATCATTCAAATGTCAGAAAACAGTAAAATGTATAACCATGCATATGCAACATCCCTCTGAATCTACTGCATGTCTATCTATAAAATACAGAGGTAGTACCACAAATTGAAATACGGTAACATGATTATAAACTATGCATCAGCTAATGCTAAGCAGTCTACCCTTTGCTCTGCTTTTCATTAGCAATTTCTATTCTACGTTTTTAGATGAAATGGAACCGGAGAAGAAAAAAAGGCACCCTGGAAAACCTCACTTTAAGTCTTTGAAGCTCTGTAATGTAATGCAATGTAATGTAAACTCCACAATCTGGGACTACATGGCTAGATAGTTCTGCCAGTACATCCTGCCCTATGTGGAAGCCTGGAAGAGGGACTTACTGTTGATCCACACATCAGAAAATACACAGCATAGTGAAGGCTGCAATAAGATGCATTGAGAAAGTTTTCTAAAGATCAGAACACAGTTGTGATGGAAGCACTGCATAGGAGACTGCAGTCTACACAAACTGCTCACAAGGTAGTCAGAGCCTGCCAATAAACCCAATACCCTGCACGACTCATCCCTATTCTCCACTCCTATGGTCTGGTTTGGAGATAGTTTGTATTCCCTGAATTGTCTCACTGCTTGAGCTACTCAGAGGCACAGAGTTAACGAAACTCAAATATGGGATCATGCAGCTCTGTGTTTTTATGAAGGGAGGGAAGCAGGGGGGGAAGGGAGAAGCAGAATGAAGAAAGTGCAGATAATGCTGTTACCGTACTGTGGGCCTTTCTCACAGCTATTGATTTTCTGTCATAGCTTTTTACTGAAATCACAGCATGGCCTTCTGGCTGACTGAGATGCATTTTTGTGTACACATACTCCCTGGTGTCTCTATATTATCACATTACCCTCACATGCCAATTCTCAGCATCTCTGTCACTAGTAGAAGCTGACACAGAGGTTTCCCTTATAAAAACATAAAGCTGCAACAACTTTCAGTCCAGCTTAAACTAAATCCATTGTTGCTAATTCTTATTCATAGTACCTTATTCCCAGCATCAAAATTCTCCTTCCCCTTGTTTCTCTCTCTTTGAGGGAAAATGGTGTTTGCTGAGAAGCTGTGCTAAAGCTCTAATTAATATGTATTGCACTAAGCGAAAAGAACGCCAGCAAACAGACCTATTTTAAGAGTATTTTTAAATCGTATTACATCCAAGACATGCCCCTCTGTTGTGTAGGCCCACACAGTCACTTAGGGCTTACTGCCTGCTTCAACTGTTGGCTGTTTCCTAAGTTTTCACTCCCTTCTGTTTTATTCTATACCCATGGAGACAACAAATGAGCTACTTCCACCATCAAGAAAAGCTCCTTGCTGAGTCAAAAGAATAAGCCCTAGTTAGAGAGGAAAATACTCTCAGACACGGGTGTGCAAGTGACATCATAATTACAGTCAGAATAGATGGCCTCCAAATTGCATAGCATTTTAATTAACAGTGGTCTATAATGAAGACCACTCTGTGTGTGATTACAAACTAAGAATGCTTCATAGCATGAATACAGCTTTATTTCACTGAGAAAATGTACATGAAATATTCACAGAAGTAATATAACCTGTAGCCTAAGATCCCTTAGTCACAGATGAAATTGTGGGTTACTTAAATACCAATCAAATAAAACTTGTGCTTAAATACTTCTTTTCCACAGAAAGTTAAACCAGGCTAATGGCAGCTGCAACTACCTGGGACCTGATGAGATACATCCATGGGACCTGAGGGAACTGGTGGATGAAGTGCCTAAGCCACTGTCAATTGTATTTGAGAAATCATGCCAGTCTGGTGAAGTTCTCACTGACTGGAAAAGGGGAAACATAACCCTCATTTTTAAAGCGGGAAAAAAAGACTAGGAGAACTACAGGCCAGTCAGTCTGACTTCTATGCCTGGAAAGATCTTGGACTGGATTCTCCTGGAAACTATGCTAAGCCACCTGGAAAATACAGAGGTGATTGGTGGCAGCCAACATGGCTTCACTAAGGGCAAATTATGCCTGATGTATCTGGTGGCTTTCTACAATGGAGTTGTAGCATTGAGGGATAAGGAAAGAGCAAATGACATCATCTACCTGGACTTGTGCAAAGCATTTGACACTGTCCCGCGCAACATCCTTGTCTCTAAATTGGAGAGACATGGATTTGATGGATGGACCACCCAGTATATAAGGAATTGGCTGGATGGTCACACTCAAAGGGTCATGACTGTTGCCTGATGTCCAAGTGGAGACCGGGACTGGTGCTATTTAACATCTTTGTCAGTGACATGGACAGTGGGATCAAGTGCACCCTCAGCAAGCTTGCCGATGACAGCAAGCTGTTTGGTGCGGTCAACACGCTGGAGGGAAGGGAGGCCATCCAGGGGGACCTGGACAGGCTGGAGAGGTGGGCCTGTGCAAACCTCAGGAAGTTCAACAAGGCCAAGGGCAAGGTCCTGCACCTGAGTCGGGGCAATCCCAAGCACAGACACAGGCTGGGCCATAAGCGGATCGAGAGCAGCCCTGGGGAGGACTTGGGGGTGCTGATGGATGAAAGACTGAACATGAGCCAGCAAAGTGTGCTCGTAGCCCAGAAAGCCAATTGCATCCTGGGCTGCATCAAGAGCAGCGTGGCCAGCAGGTCGAGGGAGGGGATACTGCCCCTCTGCTCTGCTCTGGTGAGACCCCACCTGCAGTGCTGCATCCAGCTCTGGGGCCCCAGCACAAGAAAGACATGGATCTACTTGAGCAAGTCCAGAGGAGGGCCATGAAGGTGATCAGGGGGCTGGAGCATCTCCCCTGTAAGGACAGGCTGAGAGAGTTGGGGTTGTTCAGCCTGGAGAAGAGAAGGCTCTGGGGAGACCTTATAGTGGCCTTCCAGTAGCTAAAGGGGGCCTGCAGGAAAGGTGGGGAGGGACTCTTGATCAGGGAGTGTGGTGATAGGATGAGGGGTAATGGCTTCAAACTGAGAGAGGGTACATTTAGATTAGATATTGGGAAGAAATTCTTTACTGTGAGGGTGGTGAGGCGCTGGCGCAGGTTGCCCAGAGAAGCTGTGGCTGCCTCTCCCTGACAGTGGATTGGGTTGGATGGGGCTTTGAGCAACCTGGTCTAGTGGGAGGTGTCCCTGCCCATGGCAGGTGGGTTGGAACTAGATCATCTTTAAGGTCCATTCCAACCCAAACCCTTCTAAAATTCTATGATTCTATTTCAAATAAGTACAGGGAGCATTTCATTTATATAATAATAATACAATAAGAGTAATAAAAGAACATCTACTCACTGAAGGTGAATTTCAAATCCTGTCCATGTTTTTACCGTTCAGTTGGTTTTCAAGTGAAAGAAATCAAGGTATACTAATTTTTCAAAGCCCAGTGAATCTGCTTTTTAACTGATTCACTCAGAGTGCTGTCAAAGTTACCATTGTTTAGTGCTTTAATCTTTATCAAACAACCTCACGTCCGATGCATCCAAAACCATGATGGGCGGTAGGGGTGTGTACCTGCCTCTCTCTAAATACATATGTACCAACTTTCTTTCTGGCCACCTGCCAAGCCGGGAGACATATTTCATCTACAAGGAATGAGTTACTTCATCCTTATCCTTCACTTACCCCCTTGGACTTCCTTTTTTTTTCCTTCTTGTTGCTCCATTTGAGGGTTCCTTGGAAGCCATGTCTCCAATTGCTTTATAGTCTGCATCAGCTGCTCTCATTCTGCCTCTGGAACAGGTGAAAACCAGCTACAGTAAAGTCATCAGTACTAAGCTGGTCATTTTTACTAGCACGACACTATTAAACACACCATATACCTTTCAGAAATTTCTAGATTCCATCATATTTAGTACATCTCATCCACACACTACCAATTCTCAAAACTCAGTGCATCAGTTTGGCTCCCAGTTTTGTCCAGCTGAGTCCTGCTAGCATGTGCTGGACAAGCGGTCCCTTCAGCTGAGCCCTGGTGACACTGGGTATGGCTGCATCATATGATGGTGCTTTTCTGTAATTACTTTACAGCAGACTGATGGTTTAATTCTGCTCCATGCCCAGCTCCAGGTCTTTGTTTTGTACCCTGGTTTCTGTTCTCACATACTGCGTTTGAGACTTGCCCTGGTTTCGGCTGGGACAGAGTTAATTGTCTTCCTCATAGCTGGTATAGTGTTGTGGTTTGCATTTAGTGTGAGAAGAATGTTGATAACACCCTGATGTTTTAGTTGTTGCTAAGGAGAGCTGATCCTAAGTTAGGGATTTTTCAGTTTCCCATACTCGGTCAGTGAGCAGGTGCCTAAGAAGCTGGGAGGAAGCACAGCCAGGACAGCTGACCTGAAGTAGCCAAAGGGATATTCCATACCATAGAATGTCATGCCCAGTATATAAACTGGGGGGAGTTTGCCGGGAGATGCCAATCACAGCTCAGGGATTTGGCTGGGCATCAGTCAGCGAGTGGTGAGCAGTTGGATTGTACGTTACTTGTTTTGTATATTCTATCATTATTATTATCTCAAGCAAGTCCAACCTTTGCTTTTTTTTCCACTAATATTGCAGGTAGCTCTGTCACCTTAATTACTCTTTTTCACTATGCTTAATAGGAATAAGACAAAAAAAACTTTCCATGTACCATTTACAATAGTCTCTATTTTCCAACAGAAAAATTAGATGTCAGGCAATTGAGCCTTGAAAATACTAACAACATAATCTTGCAATTAAAGAGACTAATTTACAAGAATCTTGCAGAAGTAATGCCACATGTGGGCAAAAGACAAAAATAAGGGGTTTTTTGCCTCAAATTATGATTGTTGTTTGTTTTCACTTCAAACAAATGTGATTTTATCTTATTCAATGAAATAATTCACAGAAATAAAAGCAGCAAATCTAGCAGGTGAGAAGGAAATTTGAGGAGTTTCTTTTAAATTATAAAACACCTTTACCACCACCACTACCAACTCTGAAATTTTTATTTTCTAATCATCGTTATCTTCCTTCATAGGAAATGAAGGAAATAATGCCATACAATGGCTAGTATACTGTTTCACATAACCAAAAAACAAAAATATTTTTAAAAACAACCCTCTCCTCTTGCTTTACAAAGTCAATTTTTGGACTTCAGAGTTTCTTTAGATCTGTAGTGTCTTGAAGGCATTGACTAACCTCTATACCTTAGAAATAATTGGATTTACTGAATATTTTCCATCAGAAATCTTCTCTATCTGCAGTGTTTTGTAGGCTGTTCCGTGTTAAAATTGGTAAAGAAAAATCTCAGTGAGTATAAGGAAAAATAAGATTTGAAAAGATGACAAATTTCTCATTGCATCTTAGATATCAAAACAATGTTTCTTTGGTAAAAAGTACCTTGCAGATCAGTTAATGTTCTGTTTAAGGACCTAATCATTTACCCTTGTCTTCTCTTTTTTTAAAAAGGAAATCAGCTTCCCTTCCACCACGTGAAAGCATACTATTGGAACTTACCACTTTCTCTCAGAGCATTTAGCTTTCCTGTGTGCCGCCTCTAGGTTAAACCTGGCTCTTATTTCTGGAGTGAACAAACGACTGAAGATCCACAACAGTCATGACAATCTGAGTCAAACATATTCCACACAGAATTCAACTCACTTTGGAAGACTTAAGCCTGAAATTACATTTATCAGGTGTTAATTTTCTCTGTGAAATAGTAAAGTTTGAAGAATTTGAACTCTGTGGTAACTTAAAAATTGACTGATTTTACAGCATTAAGTTTAACAGAACAACTTTTTTGCTACATGCTTTCTACTAAAATTGTGCCTTTTGCTATGCATTTGTACTCTACTTCCTTCAACAAGAATTCTTTCCACAATACTAGCAAATGTCAGAGATTCTAAGCAATATTCCATTAATTGTGCAGGGAATAAAGTTCCTACTGAACAGAACTATGTGACATGTCCAAAGTAGAAAGACACTTAAATCTCTGAGAAGGTCCTCCTAGGTGGCAAAAGTAAAAGAGAGGAAAAAAAAAAAGGGGGGCTGCTAGTGCCTCAGAATCATATGTCCAGAAGAGAATCCAAGAGAAAATCCAAACATTAAGGAAAATAACGAAGATGTATCTGAGGATTCAAGCCTCCTCCCCTTGGCTACTACAGAGGGTTGAAGGCATCTACTTTCAAATCACAAGATGTGCCGAGGTCTTAGCAATTTGCATCCTTTAATATTTTTGCAGCTTCTTGGACACCTTCAATTCTGTCTACAACATCCTCTTTAGTTTCAGGTGAATACTAAAACACTGCAAGTATTTCGTTAGTACACCGACAGGAGTAAGCATCTCCACCTCGCCACCACTGCAGCAACCACAAAGCAGAGTTCTCCTGTTAATAGTGAGCAGAAACAGATGGGGCTAACAGTGCTATACACTTAAAAGACCTCAGTCTGTGTTGCTGAGTACAGGTTTTGAGCTTGTTTACAAGGGCCCTAAGTAAGCACCAGAGAGGATTCCTTATTCCTGAAGACAGGAACGTTCTTCAGCAAGTTCCTCCTCTCCCTAACTCATCTGGGACTTGATCTTAAGGTTCTTTTCCAACCTAAATGATTCTATGATTCTATGATCTATGGCAGAAAGGACAAGAGGCAGAGTTGCAGCAGCCAGTGCAGGTTTTATCCCAGAGTTTACAAGTAACTTTGAAGAAAGTATAAAGCACTTTAAGAGTCTGCTGATGCCATAGTCACCATTGACGTCAGTTTTTAATACATCCAGGGTTAATAGAATTGAGAACATTTCAGTGTAAAGATGTTAGATATCTGCTCATTTCCAATTCAAATGTTATTTTGACGATGTCAGGGCCTAATTGTACGAGGACGCTGAGACCTGCAGAATAAAGATAAAAACATGCCCTGATTTCTCAATTAAGAATAATAACAACAATTAGCATTTGTACCACACTTAGTGTCAAAGTATCCCTTAGTACTTTACAAAGCATATCTCCGGACTCTGCCCCATGATGGTATTTCAACAATCCTTGACGTTTGCAGAACTACTGCATTATGCACCAGCCGTTCATCCTCATTCAAAGGCAGCTACTGACAGAGCTGGGCAGTACTGGCAGAGCCAAGCAAATCAGTCCACAAGAGCAGCAAGCAATATTGTTGCATTTATGAAGCAAGCAAATCCAACAGCCTCTGAAAGCTCCAGGGGCTATCTGGCATTCTTCATGCCTCCCGCAGCATCAACTTCCTATCTCCTGTCCCTTCGGCAGTACAAAAATATCCTTGCTGGAGCAACAGAAGTCAGCTAGGTCTACAGAATGCCCCAGCCATAAACAGCTTTGCACAGCTCATTGCGAGAGAAAAACAAAACATGACAGGGATGAAGGAAAGAAAGCTCGGCTTATCTATACTGATTTTGGTGGTGTACTGACAACTCATGCCAACCTAAATCTTGGTCAAAATATTTTTAAATGCTAGCCCAAAGTTAAAAGGAAAATGTGTTGTCTGGCCACACTGAGGGATTAGTTTTGTCAGAACAAAGCCTCCTATTGCTGATTTAATGACTTGGCAAAAGCACTGTAAATAAAGGCAACACTGAATCTGCCGATTCCCAGCTTGTCAAGATCCTCAACAACCAACAAACCACAAAAGTAACTACAGACAAAATACAAAGAGCAGGAAACCATTTTCTAAAAGGCATAATTACTGTGTCCCTAGAGGCTGCGTTTAAGTCTATACCCTGAACTAATTTCCATTCATTTCCATCTGAAATTTGTTCGGCTTTCCCAAGCTGTAAGTTTGAGGTGTTTCAAATTTATCTGAGACTTCATCAGAAAGAAACCTGTGATACGTATTTCAGTGACATGTTTATATCCCTCATTCCCATGACATTTGGCAATAGCCAGCTTTCTGTGAGACAGGCTTCTAATCAGCCCCAAAATAAAGACCTTGTTTTCAGCATCTTAATTTATGGTTTTCGGTATCAATGAGTTTTGCTTTGTCTCAAAAAACTAACTGTTCATTTGCAGGGACATGTTGAGAATCCTATGAATCTGTGGGCTGCATTTCACGAAATGTCCACAAGTGCTTGTGTTCCTCAGAACATTTATTGAATTCTGAACAGAAATACAAACACATACTCAGCATGGAAGCAAGTTTCAATCCAGCTCCATATATGTTGTAACAACAAAGGAGGGAAATGAATGAGATGTTATAGCCCTTTCACATTGCTCGTGCAGTGGAAAAAAGAGTTTATGGGAGTGCTCTTGTTCTCATAAGAGAACAAGAAGAGATGATCATCATCAAAAAATTATTAAAAATTACAGAATGTAAATAACTATCCTTTTAACTGCTGGCTAGAAAGCCTATAGCGGGAATCACTACCTCATGTCTGGATTTGCATTGAGCAACATCTGTGTGTCCAGTTCCTCCCTGCCCCAGTGCAACTCCTGCTCAGTCACAACTGCCCCGCTGTGCCTGTGCTGCTCAACATGCTGAAAGCTGCTGACTGGTGGGCATTCACACCATTTAACTTCAGGCTTTCCCAGTTTGATACCTCAGCTCCATACACAGTTACCGAAGGGAGGCAGGTTCCTAAAATGGATTCTCTCTATCACCTTCCAGATGCCTCATTTTCCTCCAGGCAGCTCAGGTTCTTAGAAACTATTCTAAGAACATCCTTCATTGTTTCACTTTTCTCTTAGGTAGGTATGTATCATTCTTTCACAGTGGATAATTTATTCAGAGGCATTTTCCAAGTCAGCTCAGCCTCGGCTGAGTTTCTTAGTAAATTTGCCCCATGCAGAACCGCAAATACAAAGAGGACAAAGCTGAGAAGTGTTCAGCTGCAACAGTAAAGTACACTCTGGGGCTACACAAACCCCTCAGCCTCCCTTGAACAAAAACAGTATAAATTTAGAGGTGGAGGGAGTCTTTTCTAGATCTGGGAACAGATGGTTCCTATGTGTACAGTACTTTCATCTATGATTTTGCCAAGGCCACAAAGGAGCCCAGACAGATGCTGATTTGGACAAGTCCAGATCATTTCTGCCATTCATTAACATGAACAGTGCTGAACAGGGTAGCAACCACAGCCATGCTTTTTTCACCTCTGTACACAGGGAATGCACACATAACACCAAATGCAGATGATTATATATCACCTATAGAAATAACAAGGTTATTCTCAGGAATCACTAGGAATTACATTGCCAGCATTACACACCTTCACAGTGAAAACTGCTTTGGGCCCAGTCAACACCATGGATCATAACCAAGGTCAACAATGGTATGATACTTTCCTGTTTCCTACTCCAGGACACAGAAGTAACCAAAGTTTCTATAAGACCTGCCCTTTCCAGACATTCTCATGAGTTTTAATATATGTGCCTTCCTTGCCAAATTTGTTTCATAGCTGAACAGAAGGACCATCTGTGTGAAGAAAATAAACGGCTAGAGCTAAACCTTGGGATCACGCTTCTGAACAAGTTTTGACTGATTTTGAAAATCGATCAAGTGGTTTTGTCTTTGCAGCCATTTTCTATGGTGGACATCTTCAGTGAGTGTATTCCTTCTGCAGTTAGCAAGCATCCTAGTTGTCATAGAACCATAGAATCATAGAATGGGTTAGGTTGGAAGGGACGCTAGAGAACATATAATCCAACCTTCCTGCCATGGACAGGGGCACCTCTCAACTAGACTAACTTGCTCTTTCTCAAAATACCTAGTAAGTACTTCTGAAAACGTGTCATTTTTTTAACAGCGTCCTAGACCTTGAATGCTTTTCCTTATGTAAAGTAACCTGAAGCACTGATCCTGAAGGAATAATCTATACAGATTAATGGATTTTCTGAGTACCTACATAGTGTTCAATTATAGATTAGCATTAGGTGATGGACACATTGAAGTGTTATGTTGTGATTTTGGCAGTTTTGCGTGGTTTTTTTTTTTTTTTTCTCCATCAGTAGAAATGCCAATAACAGTAATCTAAAAAAAGAAAGTGTATTTTTTTGCTAGAGAGCACATAAACATTTCTGTAGGTAATGAGCTCTCCCACTGTAAAATAAGTATTAATTTAGCAACCTGCCACCTATATGACTGCAATCTTTGATGATGTTATAATTTATTAATTTCTTGGCTCACAGTTCGAGTCACTTAAAGTAACATTGATGTGCTTTGTTGTGAAGACCTACAAGTCCCATCCACTTTTGAAACAAAACTCCCAGCGTCCCCTGATGATAAGCAAAATGTCAGAATGGGTTCAGTGGTATGACCAAATGACAAGCACAGAGGAATGGGGCACCATTGGTACAATTCAGAACAGAAGGAAAAGCTCTGCAACACAGTAGCAGTCCTTAAATTTATTGAAAACCATGTTACTTTGCAATACTACACTGTAAGCCAATTGTTATCTTTCCCAAAGACTCCTAATTTCCCAAGTACTAGTTTCCTCCACTGGCCCCAGCTGTTCATATGGATTTTCACACATACAGTACTCTGATTTGCAGTTCTTTATGTTGTAAGAAGTTGGAGATGAAAAGCCTTTTGAAATCTTTTCACTGCCAGAAGAGACTGATCGATGAGAGCATGAGCTTGGCATCATACCAGAGGAGCAAAACCTTGTTTGAGGACACAGAGAATCATGTGCTTGTGTGACAGCAATCCAACAGAGATTTTATTAATAGCAACATAGAGATATACTGCTGTGAAGCTGAGAACAGAAAGTGCTCCAGCCTGTGTGCACACACGGTAGTAGAGAAGAGTCTTTTCTAGTACGTTAGCCAGTGCGCTCTGAGAATTGTGGGTTGCTTGTAATGATGGATGGTTCAGGCTCACTAGGATAAACCCATTGTGGGGCCAGCCCTACCTGAAGATTATCTAACAGCTATGCCAAGTGATATCTCCACTGTCATTGAAAGGAACTACAGCAACTGAACTTCTGCTGCTTCTCTTAGATTAAGATGTCAAGAAAACTTTATGAAAACAGTTTTCCAGTGTAAGCAAAAAGATGATACCAAATCAACACCTGTCTCACAGACCTCCTGAGAACTTGAGGTGAGGACTGATAAACAGACATTATTTTCCTTATTATCAGAAATGGGAAATAAGCTAAGTTGGAAAGGCTATATGCCTTAAAAGGGAACCATGTTTAGAATGCCTTGAGTACATTGAGTACTCGGAATGGGCACTCTGAGCTAAAGGAAACCCAAATTATTAGTCTGTTCTGAAAACTAAAACTGATGTGCTTTAGCCTAAAAAATTAGAATACCACACAGTCTGTAGGACTAAGCTGAAATGTATCAGCAAATCTCTTACCTTCTTTACAACTTTTAACTCAAAAGCATTTTAACATTTTTTAAATTAACTGCTTATCCCATGGTTTACCTGAAGGAGACAGGCCATTTCATGAGACCTATGCATATTCCTATGTATGTCTAACTAGTTGGAGATCTCTAGAAAATACTATCTGTGGTAGTTAAGAATGCTCGTGGGCAACTGTTCTTTGTTCCTCTTCTGCTTTGCAGTGTTTTCAATAACAGACTATGTCTGAATTTGATTTCCTACTTCCACTGGTCTCCTCGGTACTCAGAGAGCCAAAGGCACCACTGAAATCTTGGCAGAGGCCAAGCTTTAAGGTGGAGTAATTCATCAGTAATGCAACCCATTAGAATTGCAGATAAACTGCTTAAGTACTGGATACATTTATGCAATTTCTATGAGAACTTCTTGTCATTAATTTATCCTTTGCCAACCAGTTAAGCCCTCTGGAACAAAACATGGACTTTCAAAGCTACTATCATTCCATTCAGCAACACAACACCTGCGAGTGAGACTAAATGCTACTTTTACAGGCATTCTTCCTTACCCTGAAAGGGAAAGGAATATCGCTTATTTGCATGAAGAATTTTTACTATTTACTTTTATTTCATTTCTTGACTTCACAAAAACATTAACTCATTGAGTTTTTACAGTCAAAACCACTGATGAAAGGGTATCACCCTTTACTGTACTATAAAGTGCTGCCTGCCACCCTCCAAAGGCACTGCTCCAAATTAAAAGATTAGACGCTCTAAGGTGACCTTGTGAAATAACAGTAACGTGTTTACTTTCTCTGTCTTCCAGATCAACTTTGCTCAGTTTAGAAGTAAAGAAAAGATGGTTTTCCTAATTGCAAGCCCTGAAACTCAAACAGTTTTCTGAGACCCCAACAGAGTCTTTCAGGTTTGTGCATCGGCAACAATAAAGATAGGGAAATAGTTAATGATTCTCAATGAAGACAGTAAATAGTTAATGATTCTGGGAGCTACCTGCAAGCAGCTACCAGCTCACTCATCCACAGCTGTGCTGAATCTGCAAGGCTGACAAATAAAAAGCAGTAAAAGTTTATTTTTGTCACCAAAACAATCAGGCATAATTCACAACACACAGATACTTCAGAGCTTCTCTGCAAGAAAGTGACTTACCTGCAACTTAATTTCATACAGCAATAAACCAAAGGTTTTCTCTGCCTTTTTCCTGAAATGGCACCCATTATAGGAGACATATGTTAGCATGGGCAGCAATTCAATACATCTTCCCTGGGACGTGAGGTCGATTGGTTTTATTTTAACAGAGTTCAACATTATCCCTAACAGTTGTCTTCAGTCATGGCCAATGCAATTGGCTCCCTATACTTAGGAAAATCCTAAATTCGCCTCCAGAGCAAAAGACTAACCTGCATTCCCAGCAGGTTCACAAAAGATTACCAAGAATCAGCATTCTTCCACCTGAGAAAACAGCTAGAGGAACACAGCACTGAGTCACTAGTTAATCTCCTGCTGAGGCAGTAGCAGAAGTAGTAGTTGTCAAAACTGCTTTTCCACCATTGAGGCTCAATGCTTTGGCCGCCACAAATCTGGCCCTAAGAGAACTCGGGTGAAACTGCAAAGTTGAAAGAGCAGCATTGACTGGATTGCACTCCCAAATGCTGCTGGCAATCCCTGCGGATTCAGTACTCCATGGACAACGGTAGCTGCCGTTGCGCAGAATAAAACATGTCTAAATCACAGCCATCTTCATTCTCCACATCAAAAGTTACAGGAGTATCTTTTCCATGACATCACTTACCTACCTTTTTCCTGTGCTGCTCCTGGCAGCAGTAGACAAGCTTCCCTTCACAGTTTAGAGATAGTCATTGGAAAAGTGTGCTACTGAGTGGAAATTAAAACTGTAGTAGACACTAAGCTGGGAAAAATACAATAATTTTAAGAGATAAATATGACAACGCTTATTTGACCTTTTTCTACAGAACACTCATTTAGGTACTCCTAAAAAGATGCATGCTTCTTGCTCATGCACATACTCTTCCACATTCAAATAAGATCCCAGCCTAATTCCAAACTGGTGCTTGCATCAGCAGGCTGTGGTGTATTTTGAGAGTGGCCTTGTTCATCCTAGTCTATTCAATAGGGAATACACTCTACATCTCAATGCACCACATAGGTGGAAAAAAGCATTTCATAGAATTTTAGAATGCTTTGGGTTGGAATGGACCTTAAAGATGATCTAGTTCCAACCCACCTGCCATGGGCAGGGACACCTCCCACTAGACCAGGTTGCTCAAAGCCCCATCCAACCCAATCCACTGTCAGGGAGAGGCAGCCACAGCTTCTCTGGGCAACCTGCGCCAGCGCCTCACCACCCTCACAGTAAAGAATTTCTTCCTAATATCTAATCTAAATGTACCCTCTCTCAGTTTAAAATCCTTACCCCTCATCCTATCACCACACTTCCTGATCAAGAGTCCCTCCCCACCTTTCCTGTAGGCCTCCTGTAGGTACTGGAAGGCCACTATAAGGTCTCCCCAGAGCCTTCTCTTCTCCAAGGCTCAACAACCCCAACTCTCTCAGCCTGTCCTCACAGGGGAGGTGCTACAGCCCCCTCATCATCTTCACGGCCTCCTCTGGACTCGCTTGAGCAGGTCCATGTCTTTCTTGTGCTGGGAGTCCCAGAGCTGGATGCAGTACCGCAGGTGGGGTCTCACCAGAGCAGAGAGAGTAGAGGGGCAGAATCCCCTCCCTCGACCTGCTGGCCACGCTGCTCTTGATGCAGCCCAGGATGCAATTGGCTTTCTGGGCTACGAGCGCACTTTGCTGGCTCATACTCAGTTTTTCATCCACCAGCACCCCCAAGTCGTCCTCCCCAGGGCTGCTCTCGATCCACTCATGGCCCAGCCTGCGTCTGTGCTTGGGATTGCCCTGACCCAGGTGCAGGACCTTGCCCTTGGCCTTGTTGAACTTCCTGAGCTTTGCACAGGCCCACCTCTCCAGCCTGTCCAGGTCCCCCTGGATGGCCTCCCTTCCCTCCAGCGTGTTGACCGCACCACACAGCTTGCTGTCATCGGCAAACTTGCTGAGAGTGCACTCAATCCCACTGTCCATGTCACCGACAAAGATGTTAAATAGCACCAGTCCCAATATCAACCCTTGAGGAACGTTTCCAACAAAAGAAATCTATACTTTCGCTTTTGTTGACAATGTCTGAAATGAAAGGTCACATGGAATGCACCATGTGGAGCAAAATAAGGTAAGTCAGCTTTATTTTTTCATTTTGGTAACTAGAACAATATTCACACACACCCACACCCCCCATGTTTTGTTTTGTTTTGTTTTGTTTTTTCTTAACTAACAATCTGTTCAATTTTAAAGAAGGCTACCAAAATGAACAAACTATAACATTGATTACTTTAACATGGCATTTTCTTAAGCCCAGGTGCAAGCCAGAAGCACACGTGGACATTCATCTTCTATTTATTTTCAGGGAAGCAGGCCTGTCTGCCTGCTTGGGATGTATTCCTGCTGCCTCAGTTTTAAGATACCAAAAGGTAGCCCCTGCGAAGAGATTAATTTCCATGCAGATAAAGGAAAGAAAGAAGTTCTCCTGGAGGGCAGTTCAGAGCAGGAACTGTAAGTAGGCCCTTAGAGTACCACTTCTGATAAAGCTCTTTCCCCTCCCTGAGTAATCAGGGAGAGCAGAAAGGCTAACTTCTTAAATGACTTCCCTTAAATCAGGCAGTTTCATTATCTTAGAGCTGAAATAGAAAATTTTGAGTTTTGAAGTTTTCCTGATTTTATTATCCTTGAATTCAATAAAAATCAATCTATTTGCATAAAAAGCCCATTCAAAAATAACTAGCTAGAAGTGCCAAATTGTCAGCCCTGGAGGTGAAGGATTTTTTATGAGCAGTACAGAGTTCTCATGAGCAGAGGCAATGGAAAACCGTCAGCATAGTCACACTTTCGGTACACTCCATATATGCTTGGCATGTAAAGATCACTTAAAAGTGCTGGGAGGGAAGGATTAATTTCAATACTTTTTGAAATTGTACCATCTCTGCTAAAATGGTAAGATAGGTGTAAATACATATCAGCATGGACTGTCCTCTATTAGGAATTAGAAGAAAAAATATTTTGATTCATCTCCTATAGAATTTTAACTGGTAATTGGCTTCACAGAGACCACAGGGTATGTAATGTAACTTCTGACTATTACCACCCTGAAATGTATCAGAAATACAGGAAACTTGTGGTAGAAACTCTTTGTAACTCATGGATTGTTTTGAGATTGCAGAGTGAAGAATAAATGCAGTAACTTAATGGGAAAATAGAATAGCCATTATGTACTTAACAATAGCTCATGTGCAGTTTCAGACCTGAGAATATCCTCATCCAGCAAAACCAATTAAGTACATGCTTAATTTTAAGTAATCCCACTGGAATCTACTACCTCTAAAAAGTAAGCAGTAATCATGAAGCAAAATGTTATTCCTCATTCCGAAAAAATATTTCTATAACTGCATGTCCTAAATGAAGTAAAGGAAGAATTTCACAGTGAATTTCTCACTGTTGAAACTATTTGCCTAATCTTTGAACTATTAGTTTAAGTTAGTTTCTATCTATGCAAAAGATGATGAAAAATGCCTTGCTCTTATACTGGAACAAAAGCAAAACATTTGCTTACATGGTGAAAACCCCAGTTTCTGGAAAGTGAAGCATGGATTACAAGAGACTTCAGAATGGCAACAAAATTAGCGGTAAGAAAAGTATTTTGCAATTACCTTTCTCAAGTACATTCCTAATTCTGATTATAGATCATCTTAAAATCCACCCACTGACACCCTTGGCTTTTCCTTATGTATCAACCCTTCTGAAAAACAGTTGTTTTGTTGCACATTATCCTGTTCAGCTGTAGTTTGGTACAACCACTGCCTTTTCTCATAGCAGAGCCAAGATAAACATCAAGCACCTCCTCCACTTTTCTGTGATAGAATTACTGGATGAAGAAGTGGGAACACAGTGTGTGGACATGTTAGTTAAATAATGGATGAGGGAAGATCCCTACGATGGATGAGGCGCTCAGTGGACTAGCGTCCCTAATAACTCACTAAACCCAAACAGCTCATGATTTTTTTCCTCACAGAGCTCAGAAAACTATGCATAATTCTGTCTTTCAGTTGCTTTGAGAATGAACCACTGTGAGGCTGATAGAGGGTGGCAAGTTGATGTTTCTCTCACAGGAGTTTTCTGATAACAGTAAGTGTAGAGAATATCCAGGATTACAGGAAGGTTTCTAGTCTGGGTTATATGAAATAATTTCAGTCAGCACTTTTTATGCACTGAACAGATGATTCACCCAGGCAGTAAGGTTTGGTGAGAGCTGAGAGAATCAAAGACCATCCTTTTGGCTGCTGCTTGGACACAGCTGAAGTCAGACCTATAGCACAATGTCCGCATGCACAGTAACAACATCTATTGTCCTTGCAAAACACATACGTTCCACTCTGCATCACAGGACTGTCCTGGTGCATCTGGGCAGTCAACACTGCTGTCTGTAACCCAGTGACAGTAGTGAACAGGGTCAGCACCATCAGCAGTCTGAAAAAAAAGGACACTTTGTCGTTATTCAGAAATTATATTTATAATAGCAAACTGAGAATCAGACTTGTGTAGATTCTAATGAGTCATAAAACAACTCCAGAGTGTCACAGTCAGATGCTACTATGGCGGCTTGATCTTGCAGGTGGGCATACATGACCCTTGCTGCCTTCCCTACCTGTCCAGGCAACTGAAAACTCCTTTTTGAAAAAAAAGTGGCAATTGTCTGATAACTAGCTTAGGATTTTGCGTTACTAGGAATCACACATACTGCTAACAAAAAAGACACACAGCAACCCCCTTAAAGACAAGGGTGCTTAGAGTTAAAGCTCCTCACATGTGCCAGACCTGTTGTTCCACTCCTCCTACAGCAACATGCCTCTTGGGGCTTTCCCTCCGCTCCCACTTTTATCATATTTTAAAAGGTATTGAGCCTGTTAATTACTGTCAAAGAAACCATGCAAACTAGCTGAAAGCAGCTTTTCTGCCACTGATCACTGACAAGGTATTAGGCCTGACATTCCTTCAGCACAGTATTCCTTTGACTAATGTAGCTGCACAATTATTTTCTTCAAAATTTGTATAATATTCGCCCATGACAGAAATTTATTTATAAATACAAGACAAAGATTAAGAAGAGGTGGACTTTCAGTATTGGGAAAAAGGTATAATGAGGTTCACAGTCACAGTCAGGGAGGTTGTTACACTAGCTGTGAATCTTGGACAGTTTATTACTGACTAAGGTAATAGCAAGGATCTCTTAAAAGGCAGAAAAGGGTCAACAGCACTTTCCTGTGGTGGAAGCCTGTTGTTAAAAATGCTTAGAGGACAGGAGAAACATTTCACTTGTGGCAGACCACATTCAGCAATTCTTCTTATCAACTGGACTATGAGAAAATGGTGACTGGTATGGCAGATCCCTTGTGGGAACTAAGTCAGAAAGAAGGAGGCAGTGCTGCACAGAATGCCTCGGGCTCACAACCTGATACTCACCTAATGCATCCTTACTCCCTCTCCTGTCTTGTGTACTGCCATGTTTCTTTTCTCCCACCACTAACAAATGCTAGGGTCCTGTAAGATCAGAGATCCCTCTTTCCCTGAGAGTTAAACCAGGTCTTCAAAAATAACCACAGCTCTCTCTAAACCAAACTTCACATCAACCCTTAGGACACTGCCAAATCTTTATGAGCCATATATTCACATTCTGTTTTGTCCTACTGCTGCCTTTCCAATGGCAAAGTGGGAGGAAAACAACTACCCTACCCACTGCAGTCATGCTACAACTCAGAATGTGATCAGGATTCTGGCTCCTTTCCCTCTTTGCTGAAGTTCTTTTCCCTCTTTTTCTTTTGCCTGTCTGACTTGGGCTCAGCATAAAACGGTGTACAAAGCCCGCCTCCTTGACCAATCCCTTCAACAATCTCCCAGCTCCCTCTCATGTGAGACTGCCAACTCTTCTTCAAAGGACTTGCAAAAAAACAAAGCCCTTCTTCAGAGTTTTAATCTGAATTATTGAAAATAAGTTGCTATCTTTTATTTATCTTGTTGTTCTCTGTTGAGTCAAGCTGCCTCCAGCTGTCTATCCCAAAGCTCAACATATGCTCCATCCTCCTTTGAGCAAAACAGATTTTCTCGTCTTCATGCTTATATACATGAAATGTAACAGAAACTTCACAGTTGTTCCGCACTTTGTGTTTTCAAGTCTGAATGAATTTGACATATGAAACACTCAGAGGGGTTTGGTCTGGATTTTTACTTTCAGCTTTTCTTTTGCAAAAAGCCACCACCCTCTCTCCATGTAAACAGGATCCCTTGTCCAAAATTATCAACTGGAGATGTTGGACTGAAAAGTGGAACACTTGGTTGGCGGTTGTTTCCAAAGATTCCTATATGGGTCATGGTAAAGCCAAAACCCTCTGACACCTCTCCGTAGGGTTTTTGAGGAAATATATCATACATGACCTTATAGTATGTTTTTGTCCATCAGTCCTTCTGCTCTCATTCCTTCCTTTCCTCAAAGTATAATTTACATGACCAAGTTTGAAACAAGCAGTTCCAAAAAGTTGCATGAAAAAGGCAGCCACATAGAAGAGAGCCTTCTTAGCCATAAAGTCTTAGACCCCAATGAATGTTTTTCTTCCCTACACACTAAAGATATGCAAGCTATAAAAACCACTCACTCCTTAACAGACAGAAAATCCAGTCCACACCAAGGATTGACCACGGGACCCGATTTTAGAAGACTAAAACGCTTCACTAGACCCATTGTTCATTGAGCTATCTGTTTTGAGAAAGGCCATACTACATCTCACATACTAGGCGGGTGTGTCTAGCAACGTACAAAGTCTATGGGCAGGGATATTCCCTTGAGAAAGATAGCTTCAAAGCCCTTTCACTTCAGTCGTAAATGTGAAACCTAGGTTTTCCTTGTCAACACCTGGTACCCTTGCCACCAGGCTTCTAGCTACTCTTTTGCTACAGCACCTGTCATTTTCATTTGCTTCTGGATCTGCATAATTCCCTGGACACTAATGAATTTCCATGAAAGGTTTCAGTTTCAGTGAATCAGCGTTTTCTAATGAAAAACGACACTGACAGAAATTTCTCTGCCAGCTTTCACACTGGATAACCTTCAGCAACTCAATTCACCTCTATGTTTCTCCATCTTAAAGCAGGGTAATAATACTGACCTCTTTCTTATAACCCTCTTCGAGATCTATGGACAAAAGCATCATGTAAGAGCAAAGTATCATTATTATTTATTATTCTAAGCATCACAGAGATGATAAAGGTAAAGCAAAACACTAACTATGATATTCACTGAGGTAACAAAGCCATTCCTCTGGGAACATTTTTTAACTGTTGCAGCTCAGATGTCTGTTTTTTTTTCCTTTGAGTAGCTATCTAAAGGGTTGGTGTAATTCCCCAATATAAAAACTGAAAAAAAATACTTAATCCCTTAAAGTTATGTTGGCAAAACAAGCAGAAAAAACCCACAATTTTGTAAGCATACAGTCACTGAACCTTTTCTCTCACAGCAAGAGTTTTTGTTTCCAGCATTTTCTTGAGCACACAAAGAATCAGTCATGAAAAATATCTCCATATTGCACATGCCATACCCAGAATTCTACACTTTATAGGTAAAATTCCTTGGTATGTCAGAATAAAAATTAAATTCTAGTAACAAAAGCAAATTAAGCACTCACTATACTGCCACTCATATCACTGGCAAAAAATCCACAGAGAACAATATTGTATGGAATAAATTTTCATATCAATAAAGTATCTATGTATTTAGACATCATTCCCACATTCCAGTGAGATCATAAACTTTTACATGGCACAAAAACATTCAAGACACAAAAAAAATTCCGCTCCCTTCTGCAGATAGCTCTGGAGGTACAAAAATGCAACCTAGGCTAGTAGTGATGACACTTTCTAAACACCAGTCCCATCAGGCTGAAGCGCCTGTAGTCACAGAGAGACTGAAAGCTTCTCTGTAGCACCACTCTGTTAGAAAGCGTTAGATTTCTCCATTATTAAAAAGCAACTATTTTTTCTACTATTTTCTACTATTCATCTACTGCGTTAAATTCTCTGGAAGATGAGCTCTGGCAAATGTTGTGGTGGTTTAAGCCAGTCCCTCTTCTCGTGCACTGTACCTGTCCTCACACCCTGTGCCGGGATTGTAGTGAGACCTTGGAGACGATCCTGTGCGGGAAATATCAGCACCAGCCCTGGCTGCTCACTTGAAATCCAAGCTGTTACCTGAAATCACCAAGAAGGGGCAGCTTTCCAGTCAATGCCCAGACTGTGAAGTGGACTGGAGAAGGTGCAAGTCCCATCCTAGCCTACCTGGCTATAGGAACTGGGACCTCTGGAAGAAAGGCAGTAGCAAAGTCACAAGAGCACAGTGACATCTGAAGCCCCTGCTGTTTGGTGATATCAAGATATACCAACTAGAGGCTGAGTGCCAATGAGCCCATTAGCGTGGAATACCAAAGAAAGCACACACCATCAAATCCCAAGAGAGAAGGCCTGCTTTACTTGATACAATCCTGGCTTCCTCTGGAACAAGACAGAGACTCCACCTTACATTAGTACTTTATGTCATATAAAGTGTTTCATAATGATCAGGAAATAAATGTTTCTTGTTGTAAAACCTCTGCACAGAGATGGTGCCAAAAAAGCCCCCAAGTCCCTGCAAAAAGAATAGGAAGCTACATGTATCAAAATACACTGTGTAAGCACAAAGTTCCAGCTTACATGTCAATATAAATATAGAAAGCAAGAACACCTAGCAAGTAAGGAAAGAACAGTATTATCCTCACTGACATTCAGGCTGCTGCAGTAGGTTTTCTCCTGATCTTCCTCTTCCCCACAGTTCCACCATCGTTCAATTAGCCAAGTACCAAAGCATAAAAACCCTTTTAGAATCAAATGAAATAGGACAAATTATGTCTTCTTTGTTACCTACAGCTTCCTTTGCTACATCTTCCATTTCCACAGTATTTTTCAATTAAGAGGCAATATAATATGACCATAAAAATTATCACAGGCTCCTAAAAGATCCACTTGGCTTTGGAAAGAGCCTTTAAAATGTTCAATAATTTCTGTCAGTGTTCAAAAATCACTTAAAACCTTTGGAGAAAGTTCAAGCTCTGTTCCTGAGAGAGAGAATTATTTCTGTACTTGAAAGAAGAATGGCAAAACACAAGTTCTGTAATAGCACGTGGACTCTCGGGACATTAAACAATCAGCTACCTTGTCAAGTCAAAACATAAATTCGGGCTGCTTTTTTCTGCATCTGCAGGTTTCAAGGTGGTAACTTAATATTTAATATAATACAATTAGAGCACTTTGCTTAGGAAGTTCCAGATCCCTAAAAAACTGTATGTAGAAGCTGGTGAATCTTCACACAGAGATTAATTCATAGAGAGGGGAAATGCAAGTTAGGCTGCCTGCCAGTCTGTCTGCAGTTTCATACTATCTACAAACTGAATGCACCTACTTGTACTATGCTGTGAGTTATGTGCATACCTCTGGCACAGAGCAGTTCATTGGAAGTGACTTATTTCTAGTTACCTACCCTTTCTCCTTGATGGTTAAGTGGCTGCTTCCTAGAGTAAAAAGCCACGCATAGAAAGAAAGGTATCTAACTGCAACGACTCTCCTAGCAAAAGACGTTGATCACAGAAACAAAATAGGTCTCTGATAAGCAGCAGCATTAAGATGACATTATTGAGGCATGTATCTGGTCTTTCAATGCCTTCAGATACTTTACTGAATTTCATTTGTCAGAAATGCCCTTTGCTTTTCAGCTCTCAAACACAAGTACAACTAACAGTTAGTTGGGTCAGTCTGTTTCATCACTTCCATTCCATTCTGGGCAGACAGCTAAATATTCAACGAATGAGAAACTGAACTACTGCAAGATTCAGAAGTAATTCAGGGTCAATTTCTATCCATTTTAGGTACGGGGTATGTGTTTGTTTCCTTGTTTTGTTGGGGTTTTGTGTGTGGTGTTTGTTGCTGGGCTTTTGTTTGGGGTTTTTTTGTTGTTGTTGCTGTTGTTTTGTTTGGGTGGTTGTTGGGGTTTTGTTTGTTTAAAAATCTTATATAAGTTTGTTTATCTGGCCCTAAATAAATCACAAAGTTTAGTCTGTCTTTTCTGTGTGTCTTTCCAGTGAATGTTCTCACTTTCTTTGGTAACTTACTGCAGCCTTCAGTCTCCAGTTAGGCATGCAATCTGTTTTTTGCACACATAAACAGTTTCCATTGACATTAACTGGAACCATATTTGCAGAATAAAAGATGAAATGCAACCATTAGTGCCTTGTCTGTTTTCGCTGATTATGCTCATTCACTGTTCATTGTCTGCAAGGCCAATCTTGCATGATAGTGCTGATCCAGGGGATCAAAGCACTGCATTTTTTTTTTTTTTTTTTTTTTTTTAATTCAGAGCTTGTCTAGTCCTATTGCTCTATACAGCTTTTTATCCTGCAATGTATCCCTGCAAGACAGAGACACAAATATTAGGAAAGTCTACAGGGCTGCATATGATTGTTTTTGTATAACCAAATTCATTGGGCTGTGAAGTTTGGTGCCTTTTCTTCATCAACCAGCAAAACTGGGGAGAGATTAGCTTGTACAAAGAGAAAAGCACAGCAGAAGTAATTAAAACAAAGGGCCTCATGCTGAATCAAAGCTTATAGAAGGGAAGAGGGTAAAATTCCAGCACCGTAAGGACAAACTACCACAAAGCTGTGATAAACAGATACAGGAAAAAAATCATGATCCAGAAGACTTGCTTCCACCACAGGGATATGTATTTGAGGTAGCTCCTTAAAAGAATGCTGCTGAAAACTACAAAGACTGTGACTTGGCTACATGTCTTTTATCATCACTTTTTCCATAGTGTTCTGATTTTTCTCTCTTTCAAACTGGATGAAAAACTGTTCAAAGCTAACCACTATTTTTTGTGGGGGTGGAGGGGATTTCCTCCGTAGTTATGCTTTTGAGCATGTACAAAGAGCATCTTCTCAACAGTTCTGAAGAGTGCAGTGACAGCGTATTCTCAGCCCTCATCTCACTTAAAATCACAGAGTCAGAGTATTAAAAGGACTACACCATGGCCACAATGTCACTATGAAAATTCAACTGTATTTCTGTTATAACCAGAAGGCTCTGAAAGTAATTTTCTCTTCTGGACTCTGCACTAATGCTTTATTTTTATAGCCACCAAAGTACTCTCTGGCTGGTTTACTGTCCTCCCACAGGCTTCCCAACCTAACTCCACTTGCATAAAAGCTCTGTACCATCAGTATCCACCATTGCTCCATAACAGTAAGACCTAGCACCTCTCTTCATACTGTGTAAACAAACGGTACTTGTCAGGCTGTTTGGACAGATGGGTTTCATCCACCCAAATGCCTTGTGGGGTGGGGAAGAAGACTCGCTCTACCTCCCTCATCTCTACAGTGCAATGAAAGATTGGCTTTGCCAACAAATGCAAAGATGAGTAAGAAGGAGAGATAAAAACATGCCAGTAGTACACAGTCTCGAAAAGCAATCATGGAGATAACTACAGATTTCAAACTACTAGTTTTTCAACATTTCTGTAAGTCATCTAATTTTTCCAAGTATCAGAAGACATTCCAGGAAAGACTCACACACCCACTGCCATACAGTCTTAAAACATATACACACATATGTAGACAGATATATGTACATATAACTTTCTCTACAAATTTGCCATCATTTCATCCTTTGCCCACCATAGCAACTTTTACAGAAATTGTCATCTAAATTTGTTGTTTAGAGAATATGTAACATAAAAATAAGAAAAAAAAGGCCAAACTGAAAAGCAACATTTACTCCATATGCATGAAACACCATAGTCCCCAGGATACTTAGCATCTCTATCCCTTTGACTACCTCACAAAACTTCAAGGACAATACACAGTGTTTTAAGAAAATTTCAGAAAAGCTGAGAATCCCTGTCCTTAATCTACTTACAGAACTCCAGTAAAGGACCATCATAAGGCCTAAAGCCATATCCAAACACTATGCAACATACTTTAAACTCCTACTGAAATAACTAAACAAACGCCTTAGGCACAGCTAACACAACCACTCTGCCAATTTGGTTAATAAAGGACACACTCTCTACGCTGCTTCTCCCTTATATCTTTAGATTATCAAGGCTACAACAACCAGCAACTAGATTCTTTAAAGCCTAAAGACAGAGCTTATTCAGATTCTCACACTGGCAAGTGTCAGTCCCAGACAGAATGAATCAGTAGCTTAATCTTGTCCTAGGGCTTTACAACATACACGACTCATAACATAGTGCTCGCAGAGCTGGTTCAGAATATTCAGGTCTTATGAGCTTGTTTTAGTTGTTATGTTACTGCTGTATAACAGATAACAGTAATAGGATATTAACTTTTATGGAAATGGCAATGTTCAGCTGCACTGCTAGAGTTGTCTTTCTCCCATCTAAGATTGATGGCCAGCAAGATCCAAACCTCTATTAAGAGTTGTGAGGAGGAAAAAACCACCACCATTTATAAGTGCTGCTTAGAGTAGCCTTCTGCCTTTGAGAAGAGCAACCACCCCTTTGACAGCACTGAGTGAATAGTGCTGTATTTTGAGATGTTCCTTATTACATAGAATTGGTTTTAAGGTTGCTTTCAAAAGAAAGGAAGGGGTCTAAAGTGAAAAGGTGATATGAGAAGAGTGAAAGTCATAACAGAGGAAAACTAGAGAGCATCTAATAGGAAAAATAGAAATAGAAAATAGAAGATAAATTAGAAAGCTAATAGCTAAACTAGAAAAGAATCTAAAGAGGAAGGAAAAGAGGAACATAGCAAAGGAAAATCGGCAAAGAGATGGGCAATCTAGGGTTAGCAAAATATTCAGAAAGTGTTCATTTTTAACATCAGTAAATTATGAGAAAATGCAAATGAACCAAAATGTAGAATTGAAGGTAAATACATATGCAAAGTACTGACTATCTGGTAAATCACTTACTGTGTTACACAGCAAAAGCGAAGAGTGATACAGCTCTTGCTCACCAAGCATACGGAATGCATACCTGTATGCTACACCAATACACTATATTTTTATCTGCTACACTCCAGATAGAAACCTGCTACAAAGAAATGATCCTGTTTGAACATTTTATCAGTGAAATATGAGACTTCGGGGGGCTTTCCATAGAATTCACATTCAAACCTTAATTTCAAATTTATTCTAGCTTTGATTCAACTGCAGTGCCAGAGCACTTGCAAAACTATCACACATTAGCAACAACAAGGCTTCTGCCTACCGAAATATCTGAGGAGGGAAGAATATTTATTTAATGTAATAAGCCGCAGCCACCCCACAACCCTCTCTCATTCTTCCCTCTTTATGTGCAAGTGAAAAAGGCTGAGGCAGAGGATTACTAGGTCTGATTTATCAGGAACATTTCTTCTGATCCCCTTTCTCAAAATTCTTACTGTAATAAATTATCTCAGGGAGATTCTGGGGGTTTTTCTTCTTTGCAGAGATACATGTGGTACATAGCTACAGAACCTGTCAAGGGAGGGAATTCTGCCCCTCTCTGCTCTGGTGAGACTCCATCTGCAGTGCTGCATCCAGCTCTGGGGCCCTCAGCACAAGAAAGACATGGACCTGCTCGAGCGAGTCCAGAGGAGGGACACAAAGATAATCAGGGGGCTGGAGCATCTCCCCTGTGAGGACAGGCTGAGAGAGTTGGGGTTGTTCAGCCTGGAGAAGAGAAGGCTCCGGGGAGACCTTATAGTGGCCTTCCAGTACCTACAGGGGGCCTACAGGAAAGGTGGGGAGGGACTCTTGATCAGGGAGGGTAGTGATAGGACAAGGGGCAATGTTTTTAAACTGTAAAAGGGGAGATTTAGGTTAGACATAAGGAAGAAATTCTTTACTGTGAGGGTGGTGAGGCACTGGAAGAGGTTGCCCAGAGAAGCTGTGGCTGCCCCCTCCCTGGCAGTGTTCAAGGCCAGGTTGGATGGGGCTTTGAGCAACCTGGTCTAGTGGGAGGTGTCCCTGCCCATAACAGGTGGGTTGGAGCTAGATCATCTTTAAGGTCACTTCCAACCCAAACCTTTCCGTGATTCTATATGTACTTCAGCATTTGCTGCTCTCATTCTCTCTCCATGACTTACGTGGCTCTACTGCCAAGGACACTGATTATCCCCACAATGATTGCCAAGTGCTAATCTCCAGAGCCGGAACAGTTACAGTGATAAGCAGGACCTGAAGCTTCTTGATCATTTTTCTCTTTTACATGGCTCTGATCTTCATCTTTCCAGGCACAAACAGCCTGGCTCCATCTTCTTTACAGCCTGCCTTCATGTATTTGCACACATTTATGAGATACTCCAAACCTTCTCTTCTCCAGACTGAACAGTCCCACCTCTCCCATCCCTTCTTCATAGGAGAGGTGCTCCAGTCCCTTCACCATCTTCATCACCCTTTGCTGGCATTCTCTCCAGTTGCTCCATATCTCTCTCGCACTGCAGAGCCCAGAACTGGACGCAGCACTCCAGGTGTGGCCTCATCAGGGGGGGAGGATCACCTCCCTCCACCTGCTGACAACAGTCCTAATGCAGCCGTCAGTCTTCTTTGCCACAGTGGCACATTCCTGGTTCATGTTCAACCTGGTCTACCAGGACCTCCAAGCTGCTTTCCAGCTGCTCAGCCCCCAACACATATTGAAACACAACGTAACTCTTCTCAGGATTTGCCTGGAAGTCATTATTACTGTTTAAAATTCAAGTAAATTTTCAGAGTGCTGAGTATTAGATCTGATGGGAAAAGTTTAATATTTTCAAAGCTTTTCCATGCAAACTGAATTTTTCCATATAAAACCAAGACCTTTTGTAGAGTTTCATAATTACAGAAGCATATGCACTCTAGAAGGGTTAGTAAGAATAGGCAGTATTATTCAGGATCCAGATTCAAGTCTCTACGGTCCTTACCACAGATTTTCAACCTTTTGGATTTCTTACTGTCCAGGTGAAAGCCCTGACCACAGGAGTCCTGATTGTTCTGCCTGATCTTTCCCCCACGACACAAGCACACACCTTCTCACAAACTACACCAAACACAAGGAACTCACTCACAGGTCCCTAAAACCCAATGCATTCTTACAGAAGCTCTCCTAACCCACTCCGATCAGCATCATGTAAGACCCTGTTTGACAGATAATCAACATTTTACTATTTACAATAACTACACAGTATAAAGGACCCAATGAAGGGAAAATAATCCCCAAATACAAATTATATTAAAACACAATAAAATCCCCTGTCAAAGTCATTATCTGAACCATTGATGCAGTCAAGTGCATGATGCATTTGATCTGTAAAAGGAGTTTGTTTATCCAGCAAGATTTAAAGTCTTTAAGAAAACAGCATCGTCAGGAAGAGTCTCATGATTTAAATCCCAATGCAGAAGAATCTCAGAACCCAAATAAACATTTTGCCAACAACTAGTTACATTTGAAGAGGCAGGAATACTTAATGCATAAAACTCTAACCATTTTTCTGTCTCTTAATAGCACAGAAGACTTTTCAAAGAATTTTTTCATTGCACTAAATTCAATCAAGTAATTTAATAGTTTAATTTTGACAGGCCCCATAAATGTAACCCTCATGAATGTACAGTTCCCATTCTCTCCTTTGCCATTCAAAGCAGTACAAGATTTCACTGGAGAGCTTTATGAAGCACTGAGTCACACAGAGGAAAATATAGAATCATAAAATCATTTAGGTTGGAAAAGACCATTAAGATCATCAAGTCTGACCATTAACCCAGCACTGCCAAGTCCACCACTAAACCATGTCACTAAGCACCACATCTACACAGCTTTTAAATACCTCCAGGGATGGTGACTCCACCACTCCCCTGGGCAGCCCGTTCCAATGTTTGACAACCCTTTCAGTGAAGAAATTTTCCCTAATATCCAATCTAAACCTCCCCTGGCACAACATGAGGCCATTTCCTCTTGTCCTATCACTAGTTACTTGGGAGAAGAGACTGACACCCACCTCACTACAACTTCCTTTCAGGTAGTTGTGGAGAGCAATAAGGTCTCCCCTCAGCCTCCTCTTCTCCAGACTAAACAACCCCAGTTCCCTCAGCTGCTCCTCATAAGACCTGTTCTTCAGAACCTTCACCAATTCCGTTGCCCTTCTCTGGACACACTCCAGCACCTCAATGTCTTTCTTGCAGTGAGGGGACCAAAACTGCACACAGTATTCAAGGTGCGGCCTCACCAGTGCCGAGTAGAGAGAGACAATGCTTCCCTGGCCCTGCTGGCCACACTATTTCTGATACAAGCTAGGATGCTGTTGGCCTTCCTGGACACACTGCTAGCTCATACTCAGCTAGCTGTTGCCCAACACCCCCATGTATAAAGAGAAATGGTTATCTAGAGCAACTGCATTTCCTTTCCATTGTTTCCCCATATTTATTACGCTTATTGCTGTCTTCTGATCAAAAAAGAAATTCTGTCACTGTAAACATAGTCCTAAAGTCTACAGTTGCCAGATGTGAAAATGTGTTTTGTCAACATATTAAACACACGTGTACATAATGCATTAAGAAACTTCAGCCAAGCCACCAGACCTTGTATTTCTTTATTCATTCTTTCTCTGTAAAAAAGGCATTCTAGAAAATTGAGTAAACAAGAATGTGCAACTACAACACCAGCAGTGATTTACAATAAATTACAAAAATGAGAGGTTCTCTCCACAGTTGCATCCATCAGACTTAACCACATAAGAATAAATACATTGTGCTCCTAATAGATCAGGTGCAATCACAGGGAGGTCTGCTTACAGATTCTTGCATCATAAAATGATAAAAAAAAAACAACAAAACAAACAACAGAAAAGTACCTGGATTTGGGAGTTTGCTTAAAATGTAATGGAAAGCATCTTTCTGAATACCTTTTATATTTTAAATTAGGATCCCATACTTCTACACTGAAGACGGGTGAATTTTCCAGAAGTCTGTGTTGCCTTTCAGGTACTTGCTTATTTACCAGTACGAGAAGCAGAGAAAATACTGCTTACATATCCATGAAACCAATCATGGCAGTCTCTCCATTGACTTCAGTTAACTTGGGCTTAAAACTTAAACAATGTTGAATGCATTTCTGTGTAGAGCACAGGATTCTCTGTCTTGAAGCCCTGAAGATGAGCATTTCAGCATCAGTTTCACATGCTTTCCAATTCAGGACTGCTGAGACAAGTTAATACACTCACTTGGAAATTTTCAAAACCATTTTTAGTTTCAGATTGAAACACCTTGGTCTTATTTTTTTCAGGTAAAAAAATAATTGAAATGTATTTGCACAAGTGGCTCCCTTTGCTCAGAGGAACAGAAATGGGAAATCATCTGTGTGGCAAGTTAAGAGGGCTCAAAGTTAGCAAAGTTACATGGAGGCCTGTGATTTGGCCAGGTTTCAGACAAGGCTGTAAGTCAAGAAAGTCTATGCAGCACCTGTCCCTTATAACAGAGTTATCTTCAGCAGCAGATGTGGTATCTAACTCTTCCAAGTTATAACTTCATCCACGCACTTTTTCAAAGTGAGTAAAACCAAGTATTCTATTGACGTAACACATGAGATAATGGTCTGAGAAATCCAATACGTTGTTGAAAGACGACTATTATTGAAGATCCCAGCAGTCCAACTAGACACTTTTCAGAAATGAATCTTGAAACTGCTCATCCCCTGCCCCTTTATTCTTTAAGTGCCCATTGATTGCGACTATGATGTGCATCCTCAGGCACAAAAGGTTAATTACTGTATACCACTATTACTTAAAATAATTCCAGTAGAAAAAGCAGCTGTAATAGCTTATTGTGTACTTACTTTCAAGATGTCTGAGCATGTTTTCTTTAGAGACCATAGCAATTTTAATGTTCCTGGCAAAAAAAAAAGAAATAATTACCATTGCAGTCAGTGGAATCAACAATGTGCACACGATGAAAAAACCAGCTAGAAAGAAAAGTACACACTTCAGCCTACTTAGACTGCAACAAATTCCCCAAATTTAAGGTATAGTCAACTTTAGCAAAACTTGACACTCAAAGGACACTCTTGCTCCCTCTTCTCTTTCATTTTATTCATTCTTTGGTAAAATCTAGTTAAAATTTCTGTGAAAAAGCAAGGCCTTATAAGCACATAGAGGCATTTTAAAAACTACCTCTCCATATATTCTATGAGTCAGAGACAGGTAAAGGAAAGCATAAAAGGAAGGTAGAAAAACAGAGAAAACATAGGAAAACTTAGAGTGAAATCTTCCAAAATCAGGCTCTCCACTGCACTTTCTATAAAACTGTCCATTGCTGGGTAGTCTGGAATGCATTTCTGCTTGTTTCCACAAAGAAGAAGCCCCCTTAAGCGTGGGATTAATTCTGAGGAAATTAATAAATCCCACTGAGCAGTTCAGAGAAGACAGGGACAGGCTGTCCCTGTGGTAGGACAAATGTTTGCACAGCCTGGAAAGCAATAGCAATAATAACAGTTATAAATAATTATCATTCCCAGTTTTTCCTGGTTTTATTCTCTTGCTCTGCAAACTTAGAAATGCTGGAGAAAACAAATGTTTAGCTTTTCATTAACTAACTTGCAGTGACTCCTCCAGTCAAACCACAAAATATAAACTGAGGAGATAGAGAATACAGTTGTCTCCCACAGAAATGCCTACAGCACAGAGCTACGAGCTCAGCAGAGAGAACTTGATATGTACTACTGAAATTTAATGGAAAAACGGGCTTCTCCTACCACTGCAAATCTCCTGTTCAGCCAATGTCTCTCTCTGATGAGTATTTTCCCCAGTTTCACCTCAGATGACCTTCTCTGCTGAGGATGAAGAGCAACCATTCTGCCATGTTAGCAAAAAGTGCACTGCTTAATAATGATAAGCAATAAGAAACTGCTCCTTGGTCCCAACAGGATCAGATGGCAGTGAGGGTCAAATATGCTTTGCTCATATACAAGGTCAATGGTCAAGCAGAAGACCAGATCTCTGAAGTCACTGGTAAGTTCAAATCTAACACATACACAAGGCTTTTTATACAAAGGAGAAATGGGCTTGAAGAAGGGAACATCAGTAAGCATAGAAATAATTTCTTTTCTTGGGGGAAGCAATTGTGTGTAAATGAACTCCCATGTACAATTAAACTTTTTTTTCTTAGCATGCTAATGCAAAAGGATGGACAACCTAATAAAATGGTTAGCAGAGGGAATGCGAAAATATATAGCTGATGGTATTTCAGATTAGCTATGCTTTCACAAAAAGACTGCTCCAGCATGCTGGACAAAACACCATTCCTTTGTGGGTTAGAAAGGAGAAACTACCTTTTCAAGTTTTAATTTTAAACTTAAATTTGTGAAACACTAATCCATGCTCCATTAAAGATAGCATTTACCAGTATAGTCAGCAAAGCTGGAATGCTTATGAGCTTTCAGAAGTATATTTTTTAAAGGAGAAAAATAATTGGAGTCAGCCTTTTCCATTGTTCACTTAGTTCTTTTGGCAACACTCCAAAAAGGAATTGGAGTAAGAAATTGTACAATCTGTTCTCCTTAAACCAGCCAGAGATTTTGCTTTTTCCTTATTCTTCAGTATATAAGAACTTTTTGCAAGGGGAAAGAATAAAGCAGAAGTCAGAGCACTTTGATGCGCCTTTTTTTTTTTTTTTTAATACATATCCAGATATAACCATAGACCAGATCAAATACCTACCACGTCCAGTAGCAAAACCCAGCCTGTCCAACAGTGGAAAACCTCACAGAACAACTACACAGATAGGACAAATGTACTGTTATTTACCCCAAATACCCTTTCAGTCTCCAGCAAACTGCAGTTCAGAGATTTCTGGAGCCAGAAATATTCCCTTGATATTTACAAGTCATCAGTGGATTTGTCCCATTGCTTTTCTGAACTCAGGCAAACTTTCAGCATTCAGAACATTCTGCATGTTGTGTGATCAACTACTGCTTTTTATCAGTGCTGAACTGAACACCTGCTGGTTTAAACTGATATCCTTTAATCCTTCTATTGGAGGAGAAAAAAATGAACAAAAAGTTTCCTGTTTCTGCTTCTCCATTTTATTCTCTCTCAGCCACCTCTTTTCTAACCTCAAGAATTTTTGTCTGTATCATTGATTATGCAGCAGTTTCAGGACCCCCTTAACAACCTCCTCTGTATCTTTTCCAGTCATACTCAGAAGCCTATTTCAATGTGGAGGAGAGAGAACGACGAATAGGCACAGTATTCTCGATGGTTTTGATTTGCTCTGTTTCTTCTATAATATACCTAGCACATTGTTTGCTTTTTAGGATAGTACTGAAAATTGAGCCAATATTTTTACCATACCATCCATCAGGATGCTAAAATCTAACTCCTAATTGGAAACAGACAGCTCAGAAGCCATCATTTTACACGTACAGATAGGATTATTTTTTTCTCTTATGTGCATCGCTTTACACTTATCTACACAGTTTCATCTGCCATTTCTTTCGCTTAAAGACTTCAGCTCATAAGATTTCTCTGCAGTTCTTTGAAGCTGGCCTTTGTCATTAATATCTTGATATTAGGACTGTCAATAAACCGTCATCTGCCTATTCACTCCATTTTCAAAATTATTTTGACCATGATCATTTTCAAGATCGTATGTTGGCCAGCACTGACTCAAATACAAACGTCTCTCTAATGACACCAATATTTCTTCACTTTGAAAACTGACCATCCATTTCTATGTTCTTTCCACTTTTTAACCAATTATTTATCCATGCAAGGATAAGGATATGCAACTTATGGCAACTCAGTGGGCATCTTCATTCCTTGAAGACCCTTTAGTGAAGGTTAACTGTCAAGCACCTCTTCAATATTAAGGTAATCTGCATCACTGGGATTGCCCTGATCCACCTTGCTTTTTAGCTACTCAAAAAAAAAAAAATGACACATTTGTGAGGCATAATTCCCTTCACAAAAATCATACTAATTCTTCCTCCTTTTGAACACATTTCTGCAAAGTGGTCTCCTTTAGAGCCTTGTCAGTGCTTTTTCTGGTCACAAGGTCAATGGTTCATGTGCACTGATAGAGGTTCAGTTTGCTCATGAGACCCTAACTAAAGAGCTACAAAACTAGGAAAGAGAAAATACTGCAAGCACTTAAAGGGGAAAACCAAACAGCAATTACTGAGTCTTCCAAATAAGATACAAAGAAGGGAAAAAAAAAAAAAAAAGGTAAATCAATAATGTTTTCTCCCTCTACTATAAAGCCAGCTCCACTCTTGTGTGCCTACACATTCCTTAGCCAGGACAGGTCTTTGATCTTAACTAATAGACAAAGGCATAGAATAGCAGAGTATTTAAAGGATCCAGCTGGCTTCCCTGTAGTAGCGGTGATGACATTTGTCCCTCTTACTATAGAAACTGAGCCAACAAATAATATCTCACCCAAATACACTGTCTGCTATCAATAACCAGTATTTGCAAAATATCTGACAACCACCATCATGCTAGACAATTTCACGTGAACAAGAGGTCAGAGAAATTTACTCTTCTAAGACTGATACTTCAATGAGTAGTCAAAACTACATATTTATCTGCGAATGCATGTTTTTCAAACACATAAAAATTACCTCTATACTTTTGTGACATGTTTAAGTAGCCTCAGTCTGCTAGCACTTGCTCACAAGTCTCTGATGAACAGCTGTTCAAAGAATGTTTAGAGAGGTTGTTCTTCTCTTAACTATTGTAGTGGCATGGACGTGGAACTGCGTAAATAGTTAATTTTATTTATTTTGCATTTAGTTTGAAATCTTTAACTGGTTAAGGAGGATGCACCTTATTATCTCCCCCATGCAATACAATCCTAGTTAAAGATTATATAAAAGGTGAAGTATCTGCTTCAAGATGCAACAGTGAATGAGCAGAACAGATTGTTTGTGTCTCCACTTAATTACTGCTTAGATTTTTAACTCAAAACATAGCTCAAAATATTCATGCCTGCATATCAAAATTCAGAGAGTCCTGGAGAAGATACATGGGTTTCCTTTTTTTTCTGGGGTACAATGGCAGCCAGATAAGGAACTCTTTGAAAAATCGATTGTTCTTCTTTCCCCTAAATACCAGGGAGAACATCTGAAGTCCCAGTAAAGTTTTCCAAATTCCTTCAAAAGTTGTCTCTCTCACTTTTTTTCCACTTCTGAAAAATTCCCTCAATGTTTAAAATGTATTGCTCATCTTTTTAATATCACCAACTGAAAGATTCACATAAACTATTGCAGAAGAGCCTTTGTAAAATCGATGCTGGACAGCAAGTGAGCCATTGATAATGGTCTTATCTCAATGGGCTGGATTCTAGGCTGACTTTTCAGCATATTTTACCAGATTAGTCAAATCACCCCACCTTAGTTTGGGCTGCTGGACTGATATGGCTGCAAGGCACTTACCTTCTCTGTACCAGAACAGGAATGGTAGCCTTTGGCAACAGCACAACACAGGCATTTGTTAAACAAGCATATGTCTGAGCTACAGTCATTAGTAAAAGTATGTCTCTAGCTTAGCTTAACCAGCTTTGGAAGTGAATCGAGACAAACTGAATTAAAGCTCAGTTAATTATGTGTGAAAGCCTCCACAAAAAGATTAATAAGAAGTAGCTATTCCACTCCAGGTGGCAATTCTGATTATTCCCTTTTGCTTGTGTCATCTTCACATGAAGAAGCCATTTACAAATCAACCACCCTATCCACCACTCAGCTGGACTTTTAAGAATGTGTGGTTTAGAAACACAATTCTGTCAACTCCAATAACTCCATCTTTGCGCTTAAAGGTGTTCACCTCTAAATAACTAAATTAGGCCCGTCCTGGTTTGAGCTGGTTATGCTTATTTTGCATACCTTTCTCCTCCCCTTGGCAACAGGAACTTCTACATTAGTATTCAAACAAACTAGAACAAGGTAGTGGTGTATTTAAGTGTTCCACTCTAGGGAACACTATTCACATCTTGTATTATTGCCAGCATACTCAAAAACCTGTCCTTTTAAAAGAAATATTCCAGTCAAAACAGAAATTATGGTTTCATAGATTACTAGGAGATATCCTTTGTTTCATGTTGTGAAGCAGCCTGATCAGACCCTTGCAACCTTCTCTTCCAGCCTCAAATCTCCAGGAAATCCCTGGAAAGCAGTTATCGTTTTAATCACAAATTTCAGTTCAAATAACTAGCCAAATTTAGGGTAGCTGTTGTCCAGTAAGGAATAACGTTCCTTAAACTCTCCCATTAATAAAACTTGTTAGAAATGAGAGGAAGCAAGCATGTGCGTTTTGTGCAACATTAAATTAGAAGGACCAAGATGTCTTCAGCTCCTTTTGATTTTCCTTTTGCAAAGCTGAAGAGTAAAGTTTGTCAAATATTCATACCTTTAAAATGTATCTACTCAATGAGGAGCGTGAACCCAGAAAAAATTCTAAATGCCGAATATAATTTTTTTAGTGAAAGAGAAATCAATCTGTCAAACCCTACCAGAAGACACTGTTTTTAACAGTCCTGTGGCACATGGTAGTACTCTAATGGATCTTCCAGTTGCCCATGTGCCCCATCAGCCTAAGCTTTTAATCATCAGCCCCTTTGACTGGATTGGTGCTCATCCTACATTGACATCTCTCAGACTCTTCTGGAGCCTGAGTGTTTGAAGGCACAGGCTGAAGTTGCAGCTGTAACACTAGTATGCTGTGAAACCATCTGTGCAGTCTCACAGCAACTGTTCATCTAAATGTCTTCAAAATGCAATCCTGATGAGTCTTCCCACTTCTGCTCAGCAGGTGATAAGAGAGCATCTTACCCCAAGCCGTGGCCCAGATATACTGGACACTAAATGCATTATTTTATTTTGATTTCATCTTAGAGTGAGAATTAATAAAAAATACCTTTGCAATAGATAAGCTCCCTCATCTGTTAGCTGCCACGGCATTTGTTGTGTGGCTCCTTCTAGTCACTCTCTGACACTAAGCTACCATAGGGTCATGCATAAACATCCAAGGAATCCTCAGGCCACAGGTCACTTCATTCATTTTAAGAGTGAACTTTCTGCATTGGAAAATGCCAGTACCATTCCCCGCCACCTCCTCTTCCCTCTTTCTCTCTCTGTCCGTCCCAGCTTCCAAAGCTGACCTTGTTAATGTGCTATCTGGAAAAAAGAAAGCTTTCACAGGAAGTCACTGTTTCACTAACTGACATCTCTGTTATCTCCTGATACTACCTGAACAATTTTATTCTTATGTACATACTTACCTTCTTATTGTGTATAATTTTGTGTCTATCTAAGCGGTTAATGCAAGTTTAATGATGCCAATTTCCAGCCTGTCAAAGTTATTCCAGTGATACAGGTCAGTGGCTCTCCCATTCCTCCTCTTCACTGAGCTAGTTGTTATAAACTCACCCTAGAGACTGCTAAGTTGGAGGAGAGCAAAGGTAAACCAGGCAGCAACTAAACCAGAAACTATGAAGAGCAAAAAGAGCTGTGAAGGCTGGCAAAGCAGTTCACATCATCATGAGCAGATGATTGGTTTCACAGTATCATCAAATGGATATTTTAATCATCAGCCCCTTTGACTGGATTGGTGCTCATCCTACATTGACATCTCTCAGACTCTTCTGGAGCCTGAGTGTTTGAAGGCACAGGCTGAAGTTGCAGCTGTAACACTAGTATGCTGTGAAACCATCTGTGCAGTCTCACAGCAACTGTTCATCTAAATGTCTTCAAAATGCAATCCTGATGAGTCTTCCCACTTCTGCTCAGCATTTTATGAAATATTTTACTAATTCATTTTTACTGCACTTACTGTTCCTACATACTTTAAACCTCAGAGTTTGCTCTGCTTCTTTGGTTTTCCTTTTAATTGTGGAGTAGGCAAGAAAGCAGTACATTGTGCAACTAGAGAGAAATGGGTTATCAACCCGAACATCAGAAATTTGCAGTTTAAACACCAGCAAAAGGATGCTATGTCTAGTTTCAGACTTCCTCCTTTATCTAGAAAGGTAGTAGAGGCTCCAGAGGAGTGTTTTGCAGGAGCTGGACAGTAAAAGCAAGAACACTGGACTACAGAGCAAGTTTGTAGAGTTCAGTGGCATGTTGAAAACCTCCAAGAAATATTTACCTCATTTACATGACGTTTACCAACACCTGGTGGAGTTCAGAAACAGCCAGTGTCATGGCTCCAACAACAGAGGTGAATTTTCAGTGTAGACAGGAACAATCACACGCCGCTGCACAGGCTGAAAGGTAGATACATAAGAGCTCAGACTCAGCACTGGCAGCCATGAAGAATACCAACTACAGTGTAGCACTCATCTGTCAACAGCTTAATAGCAACTACCTGTTCCAGACAGCTGAAGAAACATCTCTTTTTGCAACCAACCTGTTTACACAGGCCTTCTTGCACTCTCCTTGCCAGAGTGCCATGAAGAGAGCTGAGGCAGAGCATTAGAGTTGTGGTTTGTTTCGGTTTTTTTCCCTTGATCATCTCAGGAGTCTCTCTTTCAAAGGATACCAAGGAATTCCCTCTGAAGATGAAACCCACTGCTTTCTAACAAAACTCAAGCAATCCCTTGACTTGTACTGAAGATAGACACAGGACTGTCCTGCACTCAAAAGCTCAACGAAGAGGACAGGAGGTAAAATACAACAGCATTACAAAACCAAATTAAAATCTCCAAACACTAGTCTTAAACCTCTCTGCTCTCCTGTAGAGACAAGAAGTCACACCACCAGGAGAAATAAATAGCATTCTTCCTCAGCAAGGCAGTTCTGAACACTTTCCCAGACTCTCACTATTCACTTTTCTTTCTGGAGAGTAATAACCTGTAACAGTGCAAGGCTAAAAATCCGTACATACATGGATCCATTTCTGCTAACCACATCATCAGAGTTGCAAAAGGAGCACCAGAACTTACAGAATGCTCCACTGATCCTCACTTTCTATTCAGACGACCTGTTTAATTAACAGTCAGAGCTTGTGTCTTATCAGGTCTAAAGGTCCCAGCTAAAAGCAGAACCTATTTGTGCTCAATAATGTGCAACTACCTAGAAAGATGTGCCACTCAAGCATGACACCCCTCAGCAGGAATGGTTCACTTGATCAGAGGGGTTAAAGTATGCCAGCTACTCAAGCCAAGTGGTATGCAGGGAAGCAAAGTGGCTGTCATATCCGGTCACCTGTAACAGGCTATACAGAATCAGAGAATCACAGAATAGTTGGCGTTGGAAGGGACCTTTAAAGGTCATCTAGTCCAGCCCCCTTTCAGTGAGCAGGGACACCTTCCACTAGATCAGGTTGCTCAGAGCCCTGTCCAACCTAGCCCTTGAATACTCCCGGGATGGGGCTTCTACCAGCTCTCTGAGGAGCCTGTGCCAGCATTTCACCGCCCTCGTCATAAAAGTCTTTCTTATATCTAGCCTAAACCTACCCTCTTTTAGTTTAAACCCATTACCCCTTGTCCTATGCAACAGGCCCTGTTAAAAAGTCTATCCCCATCTTTCTTATAAGACCCCTTTAAGTACTGGAAGGCCACTATAAGGTCTTCCCAAAGCCTTCTCTTCTCCAGGCTGAACAACCCCATCTCTCTCAGCCTGCCCTCACAGGGGAGGTGCTCCAGCCCCTTGATCATCTTTGTGGCCCTCCTCTGGACCCGCTCAAGCAGGTCCATGCCTTTCCCATACTGGGGGCTCCAGAGGTAGACACAGCACTGCAGCTGGAGTCTCACCAAAGCAGAGCAGAGGGGGAGAATCCCCTCCCTCGACCTGCTGGCCATGCTGCTCTTGGTGCAGCCCAGGAGATGGTTGGATTTCTGGGCTGCGAGTGCACATTGTCACTCTGTACAACTAGTAGCAATTCACAGGCATGAAATTGCTTAATATTAGGGCAACTTACTGCAATGCTTCTTTCATGCTCCAAACTGCTTGATAAATTAAGTAGTCAAGACAAAAAAAAAAAAAGTTATCCTCACTGTAGCAATGAGGGCCAGGTGAAGTGATGTAATGTATCACCACCACATCACACAGGGCTCACCAGAGACATGGAAACTGATTCCAGATTTCTAGGGGCCCCAGTTCAGTGCCCCACAGCATGGGACCACTTTTCCCTCACAACAAGCTCTGACCTGTGAATTACAGTAAGTCACTGCAATTCCACAGAAGGGGCAGAGTATATGTAACTGATGTATCGGGAAGAGTCACTAGGTTTTCGGAAGTAACTTGGAACAAAATTCAAGTCTATATAAACAATGCAGACTCAGATAATTTCCCTTAACCTAGTAAATCTCTTCCACGAGAGCACAACTGTGTACAGCGAATCGGAATGTGCCACGAAAATTGCATTTGTTTTCCTCAGTCTAAGACAGCAGAGGAATATTTAGAGCTGATTTGGGTTAATTCGACACCTGGGTGCAGGTTTATTGGCCAAGCCACTTTGGTTCTCCTGGATACCAGGAGACCTTTGAGTCTACCCCCTTTCCAGTCAAGGATACATAGAAAGACATCATGAAGCCATTTCACAATTGATCAAAAGAAATGTATTTTCCTCCTCTTGTAATCTTTACAGTCCAAACAACCAATTATACCTGATGTCAGAATTCAGCCACAGGTGTGACAAAACCCACTAGTCCTAAAGGCAAGAACACCTGAAGATGACAATCCATTTCCAATTCCTGTTGAGGTTTAACATACACTGGTTTTTATCTCCCATGTGGAGTACAATGCCACAGGGGTTGAAAAAAAAAAAGTCTCTCTCACACCCTATTTGAATTTAGGAATTGGAAGCTTGCCACATTTTCATTTGCACTAAGAGAACAGCAAGCATGTTTGAGCAATTTTGCAAGATGCAATAGGTAAGGTGATCTTTGAACTTTGGTCAGACATGGGAGTCTGGAAGCATAGGCAACAATCATGTTTTTGAAGCTGAATTTTTTGACTTTCATCCCCCACTGTTGGTAAGACACTGCTTTATGACAGACAATGTGTTCGAAAAGGCAATGCTTAGATACTTGTAGGGACCACAGGGACACTGGGAATAGCATAATTGGGTCATCTATGACAAGTTCTCTCCCTTTCTGGAGTGATGAATGGGATTGTAGCCCTTGTTTTGGGATAGGCTCAAGGTTCTAAAGTCCATGTCCCAAACGTTACCACAATTCAGCCTGAGAAAAAGTTCAGAGACATCACTCAGGTGCTCCTACCCTGACCCAAAAGACAAAGCAGTCTAATGCAGTTCCTTCGTCTGCTGCTACCATTTCTAGCACTTTGCAAGAAAAGAACATGCCCCATCTGTGTTCTCTTACAGAAACAACAGAATCACTACAGACAATGACAAGATGCCCCAAACTATCAAGGAACACAGATACATAGATAAGTAAAACTTAATGCCCTCTACCTAACACCCACCTTTTGTCAAAACACACATTGCCCTATGTTTTCTGAGCTTGCAGCCTTATCCAAGACACTGAACTAGGAGAATACAGAACATCAACACTAAAAACAAAATCCTATTAACACTCAATGCAAAATGGCTAACAGACAAGCAAAATCAGAGCACAGTAGCTGTATCATGTGCTTTCTTGGATAAGCCCGTAAGAATGAGGGCAACATTACAAAGACCGTGAAAAGCACAGTGCTAGGCACTCTGGCCCCTGGCCAACAGCACAACTCAGTGGTAGGCAGCTACGGTCTACTGCAAAACAACTAGGTTAAGTTTTATGGAGGGCTGCCCCAGAGCAAAGCCTTTCCCACCCCAAAGAGAGAGACAGAGAATATATAACGGCTACACTAACTCTGGGGAAAGTCACACCGTGCCAATGGGTTTTGCTGAATTCAAATGAAATGGCAGGATAAATCTGCTGAAAGAAAAGTTATTCTACTCTGTGCTGATAAAAGCTTTGCAATTTAAACATCCATCAGGACAACCACTGAGGTCTTGAATTGCCTATTTGGAAATAAGTTGAAGAAGCTGTGATATACAGAGATCTCAAAACCTGTCTGGACTTTGCTTTTCTGTTTTGGTGATTTCCTATTTTGGGTTGGGATTTATTTTGTTTGGTTTTTCTTTTCTGGTTGTTGGGTTTTTTTGGTTTTGTATTTTTTGGGTTTTTTTTTAAAGCTAGTAGGAAGTTAGTTTTATAAAATAATGTTTTGGGCTTCTTTTTTTAATCTGACTCTCTGTGACTGGTTTTTCTTCTTTGATTGTGTTTATCTCTTGCTGCCAAAATAACAGCAGCCATACCTTATACTTTACACAGCCTTGTCTTGCAACTTAATATTTATAGCATTTATATCCTAACCTTTTACACCAGCAACTGTTGAGCTACCTCTCTATCCTTTACTTGACTGTATTACATGCAGTGAGAACAGGGGGGATCCCAGAGGTATTATATGCTCAGTAAAATAAATTAATATCACAGACTTTTTATTTGTCATGGGTCTTATTTCACACCTCATGTCACATGCAATGATTTGTGCATTTCTTATTTTTTGATTCAAAACTGCCTGAAGTCAATCCACTGACGTTCCTCCCCACCTCCAGATAATTGTAGTCTAATGGGTCTGATACACAGAGCATATCTGCTGAGCACATTGATGTTCTTCACAGGGAAAAATGGCTTCTACAAGGTTAGCCTTCTGCCAGTTCAGCTCTTTGAACTGAGCACCACAACACATGTAGGACAGGATATCACCTGGGCAAAGAAGGAGGTAGCTATTCATTAGAGCAGGTATGTCATCAATCTGCATCTTTCACAACAGCTTTACTAGAGATATGAGGTTTCAGAAAGACTCCACTGCACCTCCTGAAGGGACCTGGTCACTGAAACTTCAGCTTTACATTGCTACAGCTCAGAACATCACCTTCTTCTGTTTGACGTGTCACAGTCATCACGTGGAAGACAGCAAAGTGGCCAAAAAGGCGCTCTGAAAAGCACAATTACTTTGGTGGTATGACCTTGCTTATCAGTAGAACTTAATAGACAGACTGTAACCACCTGATTCCAAATACCACTTGTCCTAGCAGGAATGGGAAACACACGGGATCTAACAGTCTCGTAAGATTACATTTTCACATAAGGCTTGGCATGACAGATAACTCAGTGGGGTTTTCGTTCCAAAGTACACATGAACATCAACTAAGAAAACGAAAATCTAAAATTTAAGCTTCTCTAAGAAAAAACTGGGAAATGGTTGACACAAGGAGCCACCAATAGAGTCACTGTTGCTAATGCATTAGCAGATAAAGCACCAGTGACTGAAGGTGTCATCATAAACACTTCTTAAAGCCATTTGCACAATGAAAGCACTCAGTAGTGGTCTATAGAGTTTGGTTTTCTCCCTGCTCTCATGGAATGGCTGCCACTTCAGGAAACCATTCCAAAGTGGTTTACCCTTCTGAGTAAAGCCAGGGTACCACCAGGACGATTTTCTTCCTTCTGTATTTCTCTTTTCTCCTCTTCTTCCTTCTGACTCATTGCTTTATCCCTTGTTATATGAAAGTCACATTTTATGTTTTATTATTACAGACGTTTCCTTGGAAAACTGCTAGATGGTGCTATAACATATACATATGCAATTCTATGCTAATACAGTGGTTTAGGCTCCAGTCCTCATTCCTAGATTTAGTCTTCTCATGCAATCACCTTGTGAGCGCTTGTCACATGTAAGCCAGAGAGCTGTGTCCAGGATAGCAGAGTCTTATTTCCTCATTCGCTGTGGGTGAGGGGGAAACTGGACACAAAGACTCATCCGTAGTCACATTAGGGCCCAGGTGAAGGAGACGAACTGACCCATAAGCTACTCAGTGAGAGTGTGCAGGTCACAATTCTATACACACATAAAGCAAGCATGCAACTGTATGAATTCTATATTCCCAAGTGCAAGCCATCCTGCATAAAAAGAGCATCTTCCAGACACTGTTGTGTTTGTTCTCAATGCAAATACTTGTCAACAGATGCTAAAGTTGTCTGTGACTCATGTTACCACTCTAACTGATGTTAGTGACTTTGGAGTGGTTGTGTGGGGAAGTTTAAACATGATATATCATAAATATATGTGATTAAAAATGAGAGATGCTTTTAAAAAGAAGTACTATAACATTCAGAGGAACACACAGAGTCACTCTAGAGCAATTGGGATAACACAGTAGAGACTTTGTCCATAATCTACTAGGGCTTTTATGTGAAAAAAAACCCAGACATTTAAAAAGGGTATTAATATACTTGATTCTTAACACTAATGGGTAAGCATGCGGACACTGAGGGAAAAAGAAAGCCTCAAGCAGACTAAGCCCACCCTTAATTACTGTTAATCTGCAGAGATGTTCACATCAGAAATATCACCCTGCCATTTTCCTGTTTACCAGCTGCAGCTCAAGTACTGTAACATTTAATCTTTTCTAAGTACTTGCCCTTTGAAAACCTTGCTTTCCCTCATCTTTCTTTCAACAAATCACTTCCTCTGCTCATACTGCACAGCAGTAACTGGCAGCCTCTCCCTGACTAGTCCCTCAGAAAGCAAGCTGGGGAGCTCTCCTTCCTAACCTCTCTCTCCCCTTTGCAGTTTTTCCTTCCTGGGGTCCCACACGAGTGTTGGGGATATCGGCTTTACCCTGACAAATGAGACCCTGTGAGGCCAGGGCAGTCACGGACACAGCCCTAGTTGTGGGCGCTGTGTCTGGAAAAACAGGAATTTGCCCAGCAGAACTGTATAACTGTCATTAAAGACAAAGTAAAGTGCCCAAAGAGCTGTTGAGATCAAAACAACACACAGACCAGCCTAGAAGCACACAAGCCACTTCAGGAGATCTAGAGCTACTTTATTCCTAGATGAAGGCAAAGTTAGCATCACCTCACTTTAATAAATATATGCTTAATCAGATGGCAAGCACCAATGACCACACTGGAACAATGTTTATCCTTTAGGCTAGCAACATCTGAGAAGGCCAATACCTCTTCGCATTAAATTTTGCCAAGCTACTGTATCCAATAAGTTTTAGGACACATTGATTTGTTTTCAGCTCCTTACGTATGAGAGAATCACAAAAAAAACGAGAGCTGTTCAACAGAAAATTTGAGAGCATCAGGTGTCCTTGATGTCTTTCAGAATAAAAAGTAAAATAAGAACAGAAATGATAAAGCTAATTAATTTCTCAATTAGTTAATTGTGCAAGATTAATCCCTTTTCTCCAGGAAGGTAAGCCTGTCATCACATACATCCTATCTACTATGCTCTTTCAGACCCATAGGTTACTGGACCTACCTCCAAAAGAGTGGTAGAAGTTTCAGTTCTGCTTCATGCTTTCCAAGACCAAAATTACATGGAGTCATTTTCCCTTGACCTCTCCTCTTCCAACATGCTATTTCTGCATTTTTGAAGAAACCATGTATAATCATGATAAAAACATCTATTAATACCTATTTCAACTCAAGATTTTTAGTAAGGCTGGGTGACATTTCCAAGGAAGAAAATCACTGGCATTGGACTTATCAACTTGGTTTTGTACTTTCATCATGAAATGTAAGAGAAGATTTTAATTTCCTGGGAAAAATAAATAAAAATCATTGTTGCCCTGTTACTATTTAGACTGAGCATTCGTTCTTTGCACTAAACACAAAAAAAAATTGAATGGGGAAAAAAAAGCCTGTAAGATTAGCACATTTTATCAAAAACTGCAGTTGCCAACAGAACTTTTGCTCAAAAACCATCTCAGGAGTATAACACTTTTATTAGCTTTATTGACACTGTGACATTCTTATTATCTGCAGAACACCAATCAAGAAAAATTTTAATTACTTTTTCTCTGAAAAAAAAAAAAAAAATCCATTTGTTCAAACAAGTCAAATTGAGGATTCAGGTCTTTATTTAGCAAAGCATTCAAGCACATTTCCAGCTACTGCTCTTTACCTATAATTGGTTTTGCAGTAATGCTGTATCAGCCCATATCAGGCAATGTCTATCTCTCATAGCTACTTTTCAGATAAATGGCTGTACCCTGAGAGAGAAGCTCCTTTTAAAGACAGCAGAGAGCACTTAAGTACCAATAAAATGTCCAAACTCAGAGAACTACAGCCTATGGATGGTCAACAGAACATTCCAGAGACTATGAATGCCCAGGTCACACAGCTAATGAAATCAGTACTTCATTATCTGCTTTTCCAAATCAACAACCAGGAGTTGCAGAGGACGTTCAGGTGGCAACTAATAGAAAAAAATCAAGCTTACCTGGCACTCATCAAATGAAGACTCTATCGTTCCCCAAACAGTCTTCATATAAGGTTAATTCAGCATTAAGATATTAACATTCATATTTCACTCATTTTGGTCAATTCTGTCTGATATATATCATCGCCTCAACATCAGCTTGCCCTCACACATCTGCCCACCTCAACTCCTCTTGCCCCCACACATCTGTATACCCTGTGGCTACGCTTTTTTCCAAGTGATTAAAAATAAAGTCAGAAAATGATTTTGCCACAGCTCAGTCTCTGTCCTGCTGCAATCTATTCCTCTTTGCAGCATCTCTTAGTAAAAGTGCAACACGGATTAAACAGCAGTACTAGGCTCTACACATTATGCTCTGCTTGGTCCTACCTTAATGTCAGATGCTGGAAGCTCCTGGCCTTATGGAAGACAGGGTACTTACTTCATTGCATAAAGCTTTCTAGAAGGCCATCTTCTGCTGGGAGATGTTGACTTGCATGGAGCAGAGAACTGGCTATATCATATGGTGCCAGGAGTTAGTGCTCAAATGGAGCTGCCTTATCAAGAATGCTTCTCCCAGGAGCTCATCAGAGGGCAGCATGGCCCCATGCAAAGCAGTAGTTTCCTTGTTTGAACAAATACATCAGAAGGCCTGCTGAGTTTGGAACCTTCCTCTTCCCCCATCCCATTTTTAAACACCAACACATTTTCAAACTTCCCACTCTCTTTTCCAGACCATGCAAAGAAACTTGTTTTCTCAGGTCATCACCCTCTAAATCCTACCTGTCTACCCTGCCAGCAGACCCACTGGTAAGAACTACCAATAACTGGGCAATATACCATCACAGGTCCTTCAAGTATCTGACAAAAGCTGATATATCCAAACATTAAGTTTGGCACTCTTTTGTTTTCCTGAGTGGAAACAGCATGTATTTTTCCCAACTGACCGCAGTAAAAAGACCAGGCAAGAAAGAATGTCACATATTTTAACTCAAATTATCTTACTCCACTGCTCTAGCCACAAACATGCTTACTGCCTTATGGCTAAACCTTACCTTGCTGACAAAAGTTTCCATAACTGCCATAGGATACACAACAGGAAGTATATGGTTTGAATGGCAGCAGTTCCTAAAGGATTACTGAAAGGCCAAACCATCTCCTTCAAGTACTGACTTGGAAATAAAAGCCTGAACTGTCGAATGAATGCTGAAAAGGCAGAGAAGCTCTGGGAGGACATGCAGAGAGGTGTCAGGGATATAGATACTGAGAGGAAGGGAAGGCTGAAAGCCACTCACAATGACAAGGAATAGTCTCCCTCGCACAGGTGAGAGCTCCCACAGGTGCTCTGAGCTACTCTAAGAGGACAAGTCTGAATTAGTCTTACCCTCAAAAGGAGGAAAAGTGCCTGGAGGCACACAGTCAGTAACCAGGATAGCTGCAGACTGGAGAGGGGCCCCAATCCAGACACGCGCAGCCCTCCAGGCCCGTGTAGCTTGAGCCCTTTAGTTCTCTGGCAGGGGGGTATCACACAGTACTGGCATTAGCTTAATTCAGGTGTGTCACATCAGGGTTACCAAAGAAAACCCCTAACTTACCATAGTGACCCCGTGCCACACATATACCTATTCCCTTTCACTTGGGAAAGGTTAAGAGAACTCATCAATACAAAAATTAATTTGACAGTAACCTTGAGAGACTTAGGGAAATTCTTTTGCTTGCCTAATGACTACAGACGGACTTTCTGCACTGGGATTTCATGTAATCTGTTTGCTATTTAAACAAAAAATAATCTTACAGAGCCTGAAACTACCTCAGACTGAGACCCCTTGCAATCACAAAAGTGATTGTGTTTGAATAGCTGGCATTCTCCTTCACTGCTCTGCTGCTCTCCACTCTGGTGACTTCTACAGGGAAATCACCTTTTGGACATCATGGTTAGCTGCTCCAGGAGCTATTGGATTGTCAAAACCTCAGTATCTCAGCCTCACTGCTAGTACTAGTAAGGGCAGAAGAGAAACGGACTATTGCAAAGAAGGACAATTGTTCAGATATCTTTGAGAGCCCTTACACACACGGGAAAAGTCTCCTTCTATCAGCACTCATAACTAGGAGTCACTTAAACTTTGACTGCTTCACACAATCAAATTCCATGATTTATTGGGTTGCCAGTACAAATAATTAAGGAAGACAGTGTAGGAAATAACCATTTACAGTCGCATGTCTGCAATCCCAAGTTCTCAACATGTGCTACAACTGTTAATGAAAAATACACAAAAGACAATGGGTTACGTGTTCAAATATGATTAATGTTACAGTCCTCCCCAGCACAGAAATGTCATGGAGGGAGGATGACACCAGCAAAACTGAACAGTGAATGGAGAATGCCTGGGGTAACAGAATGCACTTCTCTTGTTTTACAGATGTTACTTACTTAGTTTCACTTTAAACAGGAGCAAAAGGTATGAGGCTGTTACAATTTCATGCAAGCTTGCAAAGTTGAGTGTCCTTATAAAAAGAGCAATTATACACACACTTTAAGCATGAAGCAGCACAATGATTAAATGAGTAATTACCTTCCCACTTTTAAGCTGTCATGCAATTAAACTTAATTAAACTTTCTCTATACCTCACTAATCTTATACAAACAGAAGAAGGTAAGAAGAATGTGGTAGAGAAAGAGCATTTGGCAGAAGGTTGAGACTATTGTTCTGCCTATAATAAAAAAATAACACTGTACAGTCAGCACTAGATTCTCATGTAATTGCCTTGTTCCTAGTCAGAATATAACCTGACCTGAGCTGCAAGACAAACAACAGACTGAGACAATACAATGCCATTTAATTTTATGTAGCAATCTTATATGTAACATTGCAAAATACACTTCAGAAGATATAATTTCAAGGAAAGGAAAATGCTGGCATTTTAGAGCAGAGGGAGTAAAGAATTCCATACATAAAGGCCAGTGCAAATGTAGAACAAAGCCTTTAATTTAAACACAAGCCCAACATTTCTATTTTCTGCAGCAGAGGAACATTTGCAGAGACACAACAGAGGAAGGGCCAAAATAAAACGCAGGAATTTTGTTGACAGGGAGACAACACAGCTATGGTGCAAGAACAATTGTGAACTTTCTCCTACCCTGGTCTGAAAGTCAAATGATCTTTGTAAGGGCACAGCCCATATAATTCTGCTAATTATTTATTCATTCACAGACAGGCTGTATCACATATACTGTCTCTAGCTGCATGTTATTCTTATGTTTAACATCTGCTCTTTAACATCTTTGTCAATGACATGGACAGTGGGATCAAGTGCACCCTCAGCAAGTTTGCTGATGACACCAAGCTGTGTGGTGCAGTCAACACGCTGGAGGGAAGGAAGGCCATCCAGGGGGACCTGGACAGGCTGGAGAGGTGGGCCTGTGCAAAGCTCAGGAAGTTCAACAAGGCCAAGGGCAAGGTCCTGCACCTGGATCAGGGCAATCCCAAGCACAGACACAGGCTGGGCCATGAGTGGATCGAGAGCAGCCCTGGGGAGAAGGACTTGGGGGTGCTGGTGGATGAAAAACTGAATATGAGCCAGCAAAGCGCGCTCATAGCCCAGAATGCCAATTGCATCCTGGGCTGCATCAAGAGCAGCGTGGCCAGCAGGTCGAGGGAGGGGATTCTGTCCTCAGATTCTGGCTCACCATCATACCTACATGTGTGCACACGCCTTTTTCCTCTTTTCTCTTCTACCGAGTCCTGGTTCTGAGGGCTACAGAAGCAATTTGAGCTCATCTCAGCAAAACATTGCTGGGAACATCAATGTTGCCATTTTCCACCCTCATTTCTTCTAGCACCCAGAGCAGTTCCACAGAACTGAAACCTGTCATTAATATTAGCACAGGGGATTTAAACATGGGTTGAGGCTACCAGCACAATGACGGTACAAAAGCAGGACGCCTGAAGATAAATGCTGTTGTCAAATTATGTTAGGTGTCATTACGAAAACGATGGGGAAAAAACAACAAAACCAATACTGAGCAGCATTCCAAAACACTGAGTGTGACTTAGTGCTGAGAAGCCTGTAAAACAGATGAAAAATACTGTGCTACACACCGACCCCTGCTGTCCCATACAAAAGTAACTTTTTATTTATTTGCCAGTGACTGATAATAAACCACCAGTATGGTTAAAATGTATCAAGTAAAGTTTAAAATAATGTTTGGTTCTCATTCCACCTCCCCCAGAAAATAAAAAATTACAGTTTGATAAAGTCTAAAATACGAATTATCACCCACATGTTTGGTCAAGAAAAGCTCAGGGAGAACACGAAGCATATGCTATTACAATGTGTTTCCCCACCATGAAAATCTAAATAAATTTGCAAAAGTGAAAGATTTTAATTTGTTCCTCTTAGTATCAACTTAGTTCATATTACAAATAAGGGTATTTTCAGGATATCTAACAGCCAGAGCCTGTTTGCAGCATCCCAGCACAACACCAATGCACAGTACCACTAGTATTGCCTATGCGTTTCACAGAAAAAGAGCACTACTAAACGAGGGAAGTTACATTAGAGCAGCAGAGCCCAGAAAGTCTTTAAAACAACTCCTAACCACACAGGATTTATCTCACCCCATTTTCAAAACACCAAATTATTTCCAAATAGCACTTCCTAACACTGCCAGTAAAAAAATCACAACATTAAAGCAAAGGTAGAGAAAGTAAATAAACATCCTGAAAAACACTGGAGGAGCAGCATTTAGGAAAAGACTGTTAGAGCTAGTCCACATTTGCTTGCAAACAAGAATGACAGCCCAGAGAACACTGCTTTTGGCTGCTTTGACCTTGCTGTCAGTCCTCTGTGCAATCACAGGTAGACAGTGCCACACAGTCCCTACCAGGCACACAGTGGCCAGGGCCATTCCTCCAGCGCCCTTGCTGCATGGCCGATTTAGAAGCTGAGGACACTGGATCCAGTCCCAGCTGCTGCACAACTGCAGGTAGCCTTCAGGAGCCTGAAAACAGTCTCCCTGACGCATTAACATGTAAAAAACCAGAGTAATAAAGGCCCCTTCCACCTTCATGCTAATGGAGTGACACGTGTATAAGCTCCTTTCACACTCTTTGTTACTGCAATAATAAATATGAACCTGAAAATGAGAAAGTAGAAAAAATCCACTCAGCTCAGAGACTACTTGGCAATCAATACACTCTGAATGTATTGAAGGTTGTACACAAATTGTAGTATATAAACACAGAATAGTTTGGGTTGGAAGGGACCTTTAAAGATCATCTAATCCAACCACCCTGCACTGAGCAGGGACATCTCTAGCTAGATCAGGTTGCTGAAAGCCCCATCCAACCTGCCCTGGAATGTTTCCAGGGATGGAGCTTCCACCAACTCTCTGGGCAACCTGTGCCAGTGTCTCACCACCCTCACAATGAAGAACTTCTTCCTTATATCTAATCTAACTCTATCCTCTTTCAGTTTAAAACCATCAGCCCTTGTCGTATCACAACAGGCCCTGCTAAAAAGATTGCCTCACCTTTCCTGTAGGCTCTCTTCAGGTACTGGAAGGCCACTATAAGGTCTCCCCGGAGCCTTCTCTTCTCCAGGCTGAACAATCCCAATCCTCTCAGCCTGTCCTCACAGGGGAGGTGCTCCAGCCCCCTCATCATCTTCGTGGCCTCCTCTGGATCCGCTTGTCTGTCTTGTGCTGAGGACTCCAGAGGTGGACACAGCACTGCAGGTGGGATCTCACCAGAGCAGAGAGTAGAGGGGCAGAATCCCCTCCCTCAACCTGCTGGCCACGCTTCTTTTGATGCAGCCCAGGATACTGTTGGCTTTCTGGGCTGCGAGTGCACATTGTCCAGTTTTTTGTCCACCAGTACCCCCAACTCAGCAGAGCTGCTCTCAATCCCTTCATCCCCCAGCCTGTACTGATGCTGGGGATTGCCCAGTAAAAGGTAGTCAGTCAAGTCCCATCTTGTCCATCTTCCTTTAAACACTGATCTTTAAAACCGCTCTTCAATTAGAACTGTTCGCTTCCATCACTGCTGCTGCTCAACTCCATTCTGTTTCCCCAAAAGGGAAGGAAGAGTGAACAGACTGAGGCAGCCTTTGACTACATACTTCCACTTACAAGACAGCTCTTAACATTGGCTCTCTGAAGTCTCCTCTAAGCTGATTTGCAAAGATCCAGAGGCACAGAAAATGGGGCAAAACCTGCAGAATTATTCAGATAATTGCTAATAGAGCTCAGTAAGGAAAGCGAAAGCTTCACAGCCCTGTTTTTCTTAAACACAGTAAATTTGTCCAGTGAAGAGTTTTTCTTTGCAAGTCAGTGGGACTGGATCAGGAACATTCATTCTTAAAGCCCAGCCCAGGATGTTAGGACAGAAAAGCACACAAACTGAAATCTCTCAAAACCCAGAGAGATTTACCTTTTCTTAACACGCATCCAGAACTCTGAAGTATTGTTTAGTGCTGTTGGGAAAAGTGTTGTTCCTGTAGAGGTAAATGACCCCTTACTCCAGGAAGTGGTCACTGCTAAAACAAGGAGAGGCAAGTGTTTAAACACTGTTAGCACTATTAGTCCTAGCACTACAGACTAAGACACATGTTCTAAGCCTTCATGCAAAGCATGAGACAAGGATTGTCAATGACGTTTCATACTACTCAGAAACAGAGTGCTCTCTGTTGTTATACACTGTACTTTTAACTTCTCCAAAGTGCTTTCCTATATAACCTACTAGTCTGTAAAAGGTTGTTTCAAACATGCTAATGATCTCTGCTTGCCACACTGTCTCATATTGCACCTAAACCTTCAGTCCCACAGGCCATGTCTTGCTGGGGCACTCCCCCCAATCTTTTAGATGTACCTCTAGGTGCAGACTTCTCATCTGTCTTGGCAGTATCTCCCACACAGTCCCATTTCCAAAGGTATGAAAGTAGGGTTGAGCTCTCACACACACTCCAGCAAACCCAGAATTCCCTTGCAGCAGATCCCCGTCATGATCATCAGACTATGGCAAGAGACAGAACGCCAAAGAAACACAGCCAAAAGAAACTCACAAAGCAAACAGGGGCCATTGCTGTATATGTTTTAGAAGTCCACGTGCTTTAACAGCACATGTGAGCTGAAAGCTGTTTCAAGAAAGACACATTAAAAAAATGCTGAAGAGTCAACTCAAGGCAAAGAAAGAGAATATTTTTGGAAGCTTCCAACAAAAAGCTGTAGACAAGCAAAACTCCCTTATGCCTCCTGTGGCCACTGGGATATTAAGTGACTGTCCTTTCCACCTGCCGTAGGAGTGTGGGCATCTGTGGACAATGAGTACTCATTAACATCGATTCATTAACCTGGAATTAAGGACATTGTTCATTACAGCAGCACAAATGCTAAAGAGTGAGAGATATCGTGCATTAGGCAGCATTTGCCCTGATCAGAAAGACAGGTCTAAGCTGCAAACAACTGTCCATGAAAGGATTGGCACAGGTCATAGGTCAAAGCAGCAGATGGACCCAGGCCTCATACAGCAAAGCAGATTCATTACTGACCCAGGCTCAGTTGTTAATCACTTAAGACAGTAATCTAAAGGTGGCAAGTTTGGTGTATCACAGTCCTAATCCCCTAAAGCAGCCACTCCACAGTTAAGATTTAAATTCAAGGGAATGGTTCAAAATGCTGTTAAGGCTTTTATTCAGTTGGCAGCTTTTCACAATCTAAAACTAATCAGCAAGCCGGGATGCCTGAGCATAATTTGGTCAGTTTAGTTTACAGAAACAAAACTCAGGAAAAACAGAGAGCACTGGTTGAGGACTAGAAAAATAACCCCTGGAAAAGAAAAATACACCCATGCGTCTGAAGCCATTTCAGAGTGTCTGACAATGCCCATATGTGCTGTCGGCCCCAACACACAGTACAGCCATGGCAATGGTGGCAGCAGCTAAAAGCACAGTAACAGGATGGTTCTTCCTGGATTGGAGAACAGACAGTTTATGCCTTAGTCAGCATCTTGCACCACACCCAGGACTAAAGAGCAGAGGCAAATGTAAAGAGGAAAGTAAGTTATGCAGTTAAAAGTAAGTTATACCCTAGTTCTACAGGGTGATTGGCCGTGTTGCAAAGCCCTGTCCTCTCGTTTGGTTAGATGCTCAGCTGTAAATCCCTCAACTCCATCCCGTGGAGACTAAATAAGAATTTCTTCTTGTGAATGGAAGAGCCTATCATCAGTAGCTTGCTGTTAAGGGGTGACTAGTTGCAGACGAAAAATGAGCATTTCCTGTTTTGACACTTCAACCTTGTTCAGGCATATTACTTTGATACATCATTAAATCTCTATCTTGTTCATACCCACAATCAAGCTATGTGCAACCTAAAAGCAGCAACAACACATTTTTTAAGAAATGCACATGATTGATAGACTAAAAAAAGCTACTATTACCTGTCTTGTCATTCTTTATAAAAAGTCATCCTCATGATTTCAGAATGGTAACAAATATACAACATACTCCACTGCTAATATATCTGAAAAGGTGTGAGTTGTGGTCCAGATACAACTTTGTATCTGGTAGTAACTAAAGTGCTTCAGCATCCTCCTTCTCTAATTGTCCCCATCTTTGAGAAGATGTAACATCTCATTTCCATCAGGTTCTGTGAATTCCACAAACAGAACAAACTGTATACACATAAAAATATACCATCAAGTGAGATGGAATAAGCTTCTAGCACTTGTTTTCACTCCAGGATGGAGAACAATAATGAAATCAAACACAGACATCACTGGGAGTACCTGAGGATTCAAAATTCAAAAGGAAATCAATGAGTAGCTTTCAGAAATAAGAAGATCATATGGTGTCAATCAGAAGATTTGAACTGTCAAAACAGAATTGATCACTGATGAATCATGAACAAACATGAAAAGATCCATAATACCAAGCACAGGGAAAATCCTATAAATATAGCACTTTCCTTTGGTTACCTTACGTTGCTAAGTATGCCTCACATGGGTTTAACTTAGTTATACTGCAATTAAGATGTCGATAGCAGCCTCAGAAATGGACATCTATTAACTCTTTCAATAGTCTAATTAGGATTGCAAAACAAGGCATACATCACAATATAATGTAGGTCTCAGTCAGCTAAAAGCAGTAGCTGGCCGAAACTGAGATGGCTTTTTTTTTTTTTAACAACTTGGAGAGAAATCCCATAGGAAGCATTTCAACCTGAAATTTTAAGGCAATTATTTTAAAAGCACTTAGCAAATTAAAATATGTAGAGTACAAATTCTTCAGTGAAGTCATCTGTCTTACTCGATCCTTTCACATAAAATCCTTGCGGATCTGTTCAAGTGCTGCTGCAATCAAGCTACTCCATTCTAACAAGGTATGGATTCAGCCTGTAAACATTCTTCTAGAAAACTTCTCTTCCAGCTGATACGAAGAAACAGTCTCTCTGCCATTCATCCAGCAGCTGAGGTCTCTCCAGTTCACTTCATATTTGGCTTTTCAGTTAGACACTTCTCAGTTAGAAAATCAAGCTGAAAGCAAATCCATATTCAGTTGTTTTCAAAAGTGGAGATCAAAGATTGCCCAACAAGTAGTTGCTAGAACTATATCTACCTGGAAAAACTTGTCTCAGGTAATCTCCTCCCACAGTGACTGCACCAACGCTGGCCCTGCAAATTTGCTATTTTCATCAGCATGATGAATGACGGCCGTGCTAATACATTAGTACCACAGAGGTGCTTAAGGAAAAGCTCAGTAGACAGGCAGTTTGTGTACTAAACACACTGTCACGGTTGCTCCTACTGTGCACAGGGACAACCCTGGAACACCACATACCCTGAATCTAACTTTTCAGGTTTTCAAGTTCAGGATTTAGCTGCTTGGTTCCATTGGGAACAGCAGGAAGTGAGCAGTTAAAATCCCTAAAAAGGCTTTGAAAGCTATTTGTTAAATGTTCCAGTGTGCCTCTGCAACTCAGCAACCAGCGGAAAGGAGGGGAGGCTGAGGAATGGGGGAGCAGTTAGAGCAGGAAAGGGGACAGGAGGAATACAAGAGCAAAGTTTGGCTGTTACAAAACCACCAGCTCAAAAAAGACCTTGAGGAAGAGTCTGGCAGCTCCCCTTCATGCCCCCCACCCCAGGGCCCTATTTTTCCGCCAAGCTTCCCAGATGTGGGAAAAGGTACCAAAACTTCCAAAGCAGTAGTTTATTATGTTCTTCAAAGACAGATTGATTTAGGGTTTTTTCCAGCTTTTTGCTCACTGCATCATGCATTTTTTACACTTGGCCTGTGAAATTGCCTAAGCAGCTGCCAAAGCAAGGTGGATCCTCCAAATATCTCTGGCAGCAAATCAGCAGCTGGAAGTCCTGCAACGCATGCCTTGGCTAAGACCATTCTGGGATGTTGCTTCACAGGGTCAGTTAAGAGCAGGGAGGAATGTCTTCCAATACAACACTTTTTAAATTCCAGAGAGGTAACATGCCATTTTAACAATGTCATTATCTCAGATACAGATGTGTCTATACACTCTTCAGCAATGCCCACATTCTTCCTCTCACTGCCTTGGAGCCTCATCTGTCTATGTTCAGTACCTCTCAATCATTTTCTTAACCTATTTGTAGATCAATTCTCCCAATTGATGTAGACTTACAGATGTCGAGAACAAACTTTCAAAATTTGCACCGAAGGACGAATTCAGGTTCATTGTTATAGATGCACATTGCCGGAAAGATCGTTAACAGAGACCACACCATGGCCGCTCTGGCAAACACAGTCAGTTACTCTCTCAGTTGTTCAAGGACCTGCTGAGAAAGACAATAATGACTCCCAACAACACAGCAGCAATTTGAACCAGCAAGCTACGGGTCCTACAGACATGGTGAATTTCTTTGCCTTACTTGCAAGAAGGGAAGAAAACCATCAAAATATAAAAAATTAGACACAAGTTCTATGGCCATTTTATAGCAAAAAAAATCTTGAAGAGTTTTTTACGGTGATTTCTAAACCATGAGTGGAAGGAGACAGACATCTCCCTGATGAAAGGGAAATTCTGGGATAAGGATCGCACGCAGTTTTTCTGCCAACTGTATCAGCAGAATTGTAACAGGTGTCTGAAGGCAAATAATCACTCTGAGGTTATAACAGACACTACGAACCTGTAAAAGCAATTTAATCAGGGCAGCAACAGTTTAAAATACATATGCATTTCTGAATCAAACGGCGAGTTTTCTGTCTAAATGAAGGTCAGTGGGACAGTAATCAACACATACTGTTAATGGTGACAAGCCTGGAGTCCTCTGAAAAACTAGTTCAAACTACTCCACTCTGATTGAAGACAACCGGACAGGAAAAGACAATCCAAACCACAAACAGAAAGAGGCCTGATGGACACATCCTCCCAGCCATGCAACAGAGAACACGTAAAAGACATACCTAGATCATGATCAGTAACCTCAAAAAGCATTTTAACTTCAATACTTTTATCACAAAAAAGAAAGTGTTTGTGTGCTTTATAGAAGAAGGATGATCTCTGGTTAATGCAATTACTGTCCCTGTGAAAGAACAGATTTACCTGAAGTACCGTAAACAAACTCATACCTACTGACAGCTATGCAAGCCACGGCAAGTACAGTACTAGAGCTTTGCTTAGAGTACAGATAAAGGAAATCCTGTCAAAAAAGGGGAGAACTGGAGATCTTAGACCTAAGCAGCATTGTCTCAATAAATACACAAAACGCTATTTTGCCCTAATGTGTCACATATGTATATATGCCTTTGAGAATGTGCTCACGCATACACTTGCACACACTTCAGACTCCTGTCCCCTTAAATCTGTTTAATCTGTATGTTCTCACCACAGATATAAAGTAGCTTGCCAGAAGTGCTTGCAGGATCCTGGCCCAAGGTCTCTGCCCTGGCTCTGTCCTTCAAGGCCTGCTCAATGTTTGTTTCCATTCTCTGAACTCGTTCCAATTTACTCACTCACTATAATCTAACAGTGGGGAAAAAAAAGAGGACTTTGGCTCTGCTTCAGATGTAGTTCTCTCAGAGCAGGTACACTTAACACAATCAGTAGAAGAGGAAGGAGAACATAACACCACTATTGGCACTGGCCAGACTGTACAGAAAAATAACCGTAGCACTGATTTTGCAACCCTCCTTATACTTGATTCTGAAGCTCCCCAAATATGTTCCAAGATCAGACCTTGGCAATGAGCTCCACATAAAGCCCAGGAGGCAGCGAGTAACTTCATATTCTGCACAGGGGCTGAAAAGCGTAAGGTACGCGAGACCTGAACTCTCAGTATTAAAGAAGTGCTGAATTTTGTTCAGTGACACTGGCCTTGCAGTATGTCCACACCAGAGAGAAAAATGTGTGAGATCACTTAACAGACTACACAGGCAACCAACTGCAGCAGCTTCCTAATTCTGAGTGCTCTGCATTGCAGTCTTCAACAAAGAGGGGAGGAATTTACTGCGTTTAGTTTAACTGTTGTTTTCATAGGCTTTTCTCACTGTCAAGGAAATATATACACATATTTAAATCAAGGACTCCCTTCCCTCCACAAATGCATAGGTTCTTTCATCACTGGAGGGGCAATCTTAGATACTTACAGGTAAAATGAAACATCTAGGATCCATATTTAATGAGTTCAGGCTTTTGCCCGCTGATTAGACAAGGAGAGTATGTCTAACACAGCTGCAGAGCCTCACTGGCTACTCATAGTCATGTAAAGCTCTGACCTACAGAAGCTGTAAAAGGAAACAAGCTGCTTCACTGTGTAAATCTACACCATCAAAACAGAGCTCAAATTGACAGGTTCCAGTTGATTTCCCTCCCCAGCCTCCATTAACTACAAGGTCTTTAATTACTACATGCATAGGAGGGGTGGAAACAACTTAGCAGCTCCTCCAAGATTTAATTACCAAGCTCGTGACAGCAGTGACCCAGCTTGGCCCAGTGAAGCAGGAGCTGCTCGCTCTCACAAAATTCTGTTCGCTAACACAGATGGTCTCCACCACAGCGGCACCTTCCTGCTGCATTCAGCCCAGAAAAGCAATTACTGGTCAAAGAGGGGCAAAGATCTCCTATCTGCCTTTTCCTCCTGTCATTCAAGCAAGAGGTATGTACAACTAGCTGGTCACCCACACAACTAGAGCACTGTTAACAGCAAGGAGAATCCTTGCAGCCTTCTGGATGGGCAACGTGCGTATTGATTCTCTCTCCCCTCTTCTCAGATTATCTCCTTATAACTCCCCCAAAAGGTAGGGTACAATGTTCAAAAGTCTCAAATGACTCATGTATGAGCCTGACTTCCAAGAGCATGTTTTTTCCCTTCTGAAATACACCCATGGCTGCTGTCTAAAGTGCACTTGGGCAAGAAGACACTGATAGCAGCTCAGCACTCTGAAAATGGTTATACTTGGGAGGGTAGCACACAGGAACCCATGCCATCTCCAGGACAGCAGTCGTTTTGCTATAAGTGATCATGCCCAGAGCCCTGAGGTAGAATTAGTAGCCCTGGTGGGTCCAGCTGCCCTGACTCAACAACAATTTAGCCTATAAAACTCCTAAATAGTGGAGGAGGTGGACCAAGTCAGTCCAGCGTAGCAATGCATCTGGAAACCAGAAACAATGCAAGCAATTTCATTTTCATGTTTACAGCATGCTCTTGTGCATTCTGCAAAACCAGCCAGCAATAACAACCCCCAAACAAAAAGTAGGGAATAATACGGATTGAAAAAGCAGGCCAACACTGCTCATCCCCTCTGAACAGTGCATCCAGCCCAACTGCAGTTCTGTTGAGAAAATACTGTTCTGCAAACATTTGAAGTGAGATTCAGGTAGCAGCTTTATGGGTCTCAAATTGCAACACGATAAACAGCATGTAGAGAAGCCACTATAGCCTATCAGGAAGGATATTAAGACCTTCTGGTAGAGAAACTTCGGCAAATGCTTAGTCAGCCTGAATTTACAATCTGATCGTTCAGTTCTCTCCTCCAGAAGTGACTAGCCCTTGGCTGCTTCATACAAGCTGTGCTCATTCCCGAGTACAACTTTTGGAAAAGACAGAAGGGAACTCAGCTGAGCGCCAGCTCGAAACTCTCGGTTGCTGGTTTACATACTGTTTTCTATTAATTCTTTTTTAAAAAATATTGTTAGCCTCCTGCATAAGAGAGGAGAAGAACCAGTAATAAAGGCTTCTAAAAGAATCATTTGGAGCTGTAAACAGAGATCAATAAATAAACTTGAGATCTGTTCAGTCACTACCTCCCAGAGCTGAGGAGAATTAAAAAACAATTAAAAACCATGCATCTGTCTCCCAGTTATTCAAATGGGAGTTGAAGGACAATCATAGGGCAAAAATTGTGAAGAGAAAGTGGATCTTCCTGGACCACCTTTTATGGTTGATCATATAGCAATTAACTCACAAATAAAATAACCCAAAAGTCACTATATTATAAACCACTGGTTCTGGTTTTACAAAGCAACAGATTCCTCTCCTCATTGATCATCTCAGCACAGTTAGCACTTGACACATGAAGCAGCACCTCAGGTTGCCAAAAACAGAGCTGCTCCTTAATTAATAATAATGAGCACTAGCTCAGGAGCCTCACACTTAGCAGACCCCAAAGGAGCACCAGCTGAAGCAGGAATCTCAGCAGGCAACTTTTATTCAGCCAGAAGCAGAAGCACAAAGAAATTAGTAAGAAATAGTATTTATAAAAGATGCATTAACCATCTTTGATGTTCATCCATAATATCACCAGCACTGTCAAAAATAACACCTTTTGGGGCTTTAGCAAAGCATTTGGTACCACAGCTCAGGAAACTACCTGAAAATGATTGCATCCATCAGTTTAAGATCCACAAATTCGTAATAACCTATCAGAGAGTAGCGGGCAAGTTCATTGTAGCTGAGAAATAAAAGGCATTCATTTTTCTGTGGCAGAATCTTGTGGCAAGAAGGAAAAAATGAGGCCATTGCATGAGCATGTAACATGACGCAAAAACATTTACACACAATATGGAGTGAAAGTCCATTGAATGTTCACGTTAGGCAGGAATCATTCCACCTTCTGGTTTAGGACACCCAACACCAGCTGTATTACACACACCAGATCACTTGGTTACAGAATTAAATCCACTAAAGCACAGGCGGCTGATGCTGGGTCAGAATTTTGTCTCAAGCTCCATTCCCAGAGCAAAAACCAGCAAAAACTCCCAATTTTGCCACTGAGTCTGCCATTCAGCAGTCTGCTTGGCTCAAACAATGTGCTGGCACCCAAATAGGGGAAAGTAGCACCTTTGGACCAGGGCACTCATGTCAGTAAGGGATTCAAAGGTCCGTAAGGGCCTATTTAGCTGGTGGTGAAATAAATACAAAAGTCTTCTGAACAATCAGTGCTGTTAAAAATAAACAGAAATGGAACTGGCTTCCATGGAACATATGAAGCACCAGAAGAAGAAAAAAATGAAAACTGGTTTTCTGAGCAACCTTTTTTTTCCATTCTCATTATTCAGAGGAGGAAAATAACAGCCATTTAGAAGCACCCAGAAACCTTTTGTACCTTTCAAACCCCGCATGAATCACACCCACATACAGTAACCCACACTGCTAATCCCTTCCAGGAATCTGGCTGCCCTAGCATGCTGCAACACCAGGTTCTTCACCTGCACAGTTTAGCTTGAAAACCGCTGCACGAAGCGCCCCGCACCTCGAGACCACGGGCCCGCAGCAGCTCTTCCAGGAGCCCCAGCACCACCAGCAGCCGCTTAGCCACAGCCCTTTCCACGGCACGAGTGGGTTTCTCTCCCCCCCCTTCTCTTGAGACCCCACGACTTCTGATGCCAGCCCTCAGGAGCGCCGCGCCCCACTGCCCTGGGGCGCTTGCCAGACGCTTACCCAAAATGGCGACGGCGGCACCAGCCCCCGCCCGCCCGTCCGTTACGCCGCCGCGTGGTCAGGGCGCGCGAGGGGCCCGGCCGGCTGACCCGGTGCTGGCCCGGCCTGCGGCAGCGCCCGGCTCTTCCTGGCCCAGCCTGGCCCGGCGGGGGAAGCCCCAGTTCCGCTGACCCGCCATCCCCCCCCCGCAGGCAGCCCAGAAGGCGAAACCCCCAGCCGGAGGGCGGCTGGCTCCGCACCAAGCCGTAGGGAGGTGGTTGGGGACCATTGGCCACCAGCGTAATGCCTGCCAGTGGCTATTCCCCTTCCAGAAGTCTCCAGAAATCTCCAGAGGCGTGGAGATTTGCACAACCGTGGTGCTGCCTTAACCCCACTCTGATGCGCGGTTCCCTCCTGGGCTAACAAGGCCCGACAGGCTCCCAGGGATCACAGAAGTCTCAAGATCGCCTTAGGCAAAGCCACAGCCTCTGCAAAGTGTCAGCCCACAGAAAAATGTCATAGAAGCATAAACTTAAGGGAGAGTGCTGGGTTGTGGGAGTGGGTTTCCTGTCATCCCTGGCACTGGTACTGCTGGTCATGTTCAGCATTGTCAGGTCAATCGTGACCGGTGGTCACTAGAACCAACAGAAAGCCAGAGCACTAGCGTGCATCCAACCTGTCTAACAACTGCTGAACAGCAAAGAAGAAAGTCTGCAGGACATTCAACACCTGAGCAAACGGCCAGAGATTTCCATGTATATTCCATCATGGTAGGAATGGTGCAGAAACCCCACCCCAAAACAACAAAAGAACCCAAGGAACCAAACAAACCAATCAAACACCGGGTATCTGAATAAATGGTCCTTTCTGGGAAATGCTCTGTTTGACCCATGGCCACGACGTTCCAAAAAAAGAAAATTTAAAAAAAAAGGCACAGCACCACACATCACTATCAGCAGCTGGGCCAGCTGCTATTGGATTCAGGGCTGTGTGTTTCCAGCAGAGCTCACTCTGGTTCCCTGCCACGGCAGCAGCCTCAGCTGCACCTAGTCAGAACACAGGCAAGTGCCAAAGGTGCCATGAGATATCAGGCGTGTTTTACTGGAGCAAATTAAAGGCAGAAAACAGAGGTGGAATCTTTACCAAAGCTGCAGCTTTAAAGAGATGATTCCCACACCTCGACAGCACAGAGGCTGACAATGTGGCTTTAGACAGCAAAAAAACATCTCTGAGGAGCAGACTCAGGACTGAAAAGTTACTTCCTTGGTTCCACTAGTAAGAGTGGAATTCATTGTCAGCCTGCACTATGCTGTTGAAAGGCTTGCGTCCTCTGTAGTTACGTGATGAAAAGACAAACTTAGTAATGCCCATGGGTCACTGTGGAATAGAGGAACAAGGAAGTAGTTACCAATAATCAAATAAATAAGTGACAAGACCAAATGTAATTTAGGACTGATAGGAAAAGCAGGTAAAATGATGTGGAGATTGAAAGCTGAGCTAAGTAAATTGTCTGCAGATAGCTTTAAAAAAGAGGAAGGGAAAAGATTTAGTGTCCTAAGTTACTGGACTGGTACACTTACGTATAATTACAAGGCCATTTCACTCCTCTGTTCTCCCAAGTTGGACAGGGCAGATCAGGTCTGTAATGGAACTGGAGATGTCAAAGGAGAAGTAACAGCCTTCTGGAAATGGGGTCAAAATACTTTGGCTGATAGAACTGAGTCTTTTTTTCCAGACCCTGCACCAGTATCACTTTAAGGACGATACAGCTGGCAAGACAGAAAACATTAAAAAATATTAATAGAAGTTCAGAAAGAATTGCCTGTGCAAGCTCTGCCCTGCTGTCTGTGTCTCATTTTGCAGGGGCAGAAAAGGGAAACAAAATCATATATGCCAGAACATGATGTGATTAACAGGTGCCTAAACTAGCAGCAACCTGAGCTGATTTATTTTTTCAGCTACCATGCATTGTCATTTAGATAGGATAGGCATAGCCATTAATATAGTTGTTCTGCTTCTGGTCTTGAAGTAACTGGAGTCTCAGGCACATCTGCACTGAATTCTGCTGCACAGCAGACATACTGACTGCATGGTCAGTCCTTTCTCCAAGAGATTTTACAAGATTTGATGTTACAGCTTTCTCATACAGCTGCAGTAATGCAGCTTCTTTCCAGCCTGCAACAGCTATTGGCAAACATTTTATAATGGCATAAGTCAGCACTACCTTCCTGTTCTTCATGCCCAAGTGGTACATACCAGCGATAACTCATATTTATAGCATCTGTGGAACATAAGAGAAAAAGCCATCATTCCTTTAAAAAAAAAAAAAAAAAAAAAAAATCCCTCTGCTGGATTCAATCTAAAAAAATGAATTATTCTTCGGTAATGGTGCAAAGCACTAATATCCTGAGAAGATCACACAGATCTAGCAATAGAAACAGTCTTTATTGAGTACCATGTTGTAGTTCTACAGGGCTTACTCCAAAAGTGTAAAGCCCTGATTGCATACTGTTAAAATTAACACAAATTGTCATTTAAGAGTGATTTGTTTGCTATTGGTCAAAGTAAGAATACCAGTTTTTCAGAGAAGAGAGGCCAGGAAATAATTTCTGAATAAGCACTAAAAAGCAAAAGTGGTATGAGAATGTGGTGGCAGGTTAACATGGACTCAATTTGCTTGAAGGTTCAAAGGGAAATTTTCAAACAGTTCCATTTTAGGGGTCATTAAGAATCTTTCCTTTGTGTACTGGCACAGAACTGGAAAAAACAGTTGAGTCCAAGGTTTCCCTGAGCTACAAATCACACAAACAAGCAAGTCACAATGTAAAGCCCCAGGTCTAATACATCACTAATTTAATTCCCTGAAAAATTGCTTGTCTGTATCTATCCTAATTCAGGGCAGTTACACATAATTCATAAATTCTTCTAACCTTAATTCATACTCGCTCCACTTGTAGAAATGTTGTCTTTAAATTAATATGATCACAGCAGGCCTCACGTTTCATAAAAATGAAATCCAAATAATTAAGTTTTGTCCCCGAGTTTGTTCCACATTAAATGTTCTCACAGGATTTCAGTGCATTCTCAGTGGTAAGCAAATTAAACCAAGTTCTCAAAGTGCTTGTATGTAAAAGCCTCCTCGTCTGCAGAATGGAAGGCTTACTGCAGTGGGGCTGTTCATTCCTAAAACCTCTGCATCTGAAAGTGCAAATCCTAACAAATCAACAGGCCACCCAGACTGCTGGGAAATGAAATATGGTAGTATAAGCAGGCAACACAAGGGATAGCTTCCATTGCTGAAGGTTGGAGGAGGAAGAATTACCTACTGGGTACCAAATTTAAGGAGCTTCAGAAGTGAGTGATTTTTTTTTATTTTTTAAACATGGAACCAAATTATGGTCAAGAAATTAGGCTCATTTAAAGCACACTGAAAACTGAGGATCCAATAGCGATAGTGATTTCTGTTTATTTCACCTAGGCCATATACAGTGAAGCTTATTAGACAGGAAAGAAAACATACGTACGTTCTCCTTGAGTAATATTTTCCAGAAGTGACCACCAGCACAGCAAATTGTTGCAGTTTATGAAGAGAACATCCCTTCCCAAGCAGGAAGGACTTTCTCTGCAGGGTATGCTTGTGCACTGAAAGAGCAATTAAAGATTTCTACAAGGGCCTGCAGTTGAAAACACATTTCCCCGCCTGTGCCCAGGAAGGGGTTTCGGCAGGAGCAGCAGTCCCGCACACAGCCATGAGGCGGTTAGGAAGGTGCCGGCTGTCGGCTGCTTGCGTTGCACTGCCCTCTGCTGCTCGCAGAGGCGAAATTCCGGCTTCTGTCTGATAAAGTGGGGTGGAGGAAGGGCGAGAAGTTTCTGCAACCGAAACAGATGAAAACGCGAGTCCTCTTTTAAGCTGCTCTGAGAGGGAAAGGAAGTAGGTGGAAGTATTTTTCCATGAGATTTTTCCTGGACAAAGCATGTCATCTTTCTTGCTCTTACCCACGTGCTTTCTATGCGTTTACAATTAAAATAACACTTAATTCATGTCCTTTTCTGTCAGTAGAGCTCCAAGTGCTCTACCAAGAAAGTCCATACTGTTAGACCTTGTTACTTACTCTGCAGACACTGACCGAAACAGGCAACTGGTGCTCAGTTTAGAGCAGTTAGCACCACGTAGAGATCTATGCTCTTACAGTAACAGCTGAAAAGCCCTTCTATAACATTTATCCTGTGGCCATTTGTATATTTCTGACCCCCCTCTTCATAATTCTTGGTTTGTTTAGTTTGTACCTACACTAGTCACATTCCAGGATAAGACTCCGGAAAACATACAAAACACAGGTGATGCAGTGTTCCATGTGAGCAGTGCAAGAGATGTAACACTGCAGTGTGAAAATAACCTCCATGACTCTTTCTCCTTTAAAAGAAATAATTGTATGAAATCACACAATATTACATAACAGAGTAATAACTGTCAAAGATAATCCCTCGAGAAAATTAACACCCTCAAAGCAGCTCAGAAATAAGTGTCATTAGGAGCATGTTTTAAAGGAAATACTTATTTTGCACGTTGTCCTGGGTTACAGTGTAAAATGTGCCAAAAGGAAAAAAAAATATTCTATTACCATCTTCAGGAGCTGTTGAGACCAGGTGGGGCGGTGCTCCCTGCCTCCCCCCCTCTGGACTATCTCCTGTTACTGGGCACAACAATGCCTTATCGCCTGACCCATCGATAACTCGCTCCTGGGCTATCTCCTGTTAATGGCCCATCAAGGAACTGCCTCACGACTCCCCATCCCATTGTGAGATGCTCCGCCCGGGGAGGGGGGGGAAGGAGCCAAGCAGTCCATGCCAAATAAAAACGGAGATTTTGAACACCCTAGCAGCCTTTCTTCCACTGGATTCCCAGAGGAGCTTTTCCCCCCACTGGAGTTCCAGAGGACAAGAACTACCTACCGACCACTGGACCTTCGGAGGAAGACCAGACTCTTTTACAAGATCGCTGCTTCCACAGAACTACATCCATCGCTTCAGGAGGACTGCAGCCAGCATCTTATCGGACTGCTACTGCCACCCTAACAGGGTGTCAGGTTGTATTCCTGACTCTGTCAGTGTAAACCAGCGGGTTGTTTGTTTTTCCCTGCCTTGTGTTATATATATATATATGTTAGTAAAGAACTGTTATTCCTATTCCCCATATCTTTGCCTGAAGGCCCGTTAATTTCAAAATTATAATAATTTGGAGGGAAGAGGGTTGCACTTTCCATTTCAAGGGAGGCTCCTGCCTTCCTCCACAGACACCTGTCTTTTCAAACCAAGACACACGTATAAATATAACTACAGGTACATAGTCTTTTTTTCAGTACCCTGCATGTCCCAGAAATGCCACACACAGAGCTTTCAACAGCCGTTAATATAATGCACATACATAGACCTTAACTAACTCTTTTGAAGTAAGAAACTGAATGCCAGCATAAAATGCACAGGAGTATTATTAGCAGAGGGCTTATGTATCATCAAGCTTCCCTGCATGGTAATACCAAATCTGCAATTTTTTCTCATTTTAGTTATTTTCTTTTAAAATTGAGCTTTGTACATAGCTCAGGCTTTTAGACATTCCTAGCAGACAAATACAGACAGATTAATGTAATATTCAAGAAAACAGGGAGGAGTCATTTCCTCAGGGAATTTTTATCATGCTGTTAGCACAGAAGCTTGCAAGTCTTGACTTTCCTAACACTGGTAATATTCTCATTTTATGTATGTGGAAATAAGGCACAGAGATTAAAGATAGCATGGGATAATTGGTACAGTTTGTAACACAGAGTAGTAATTGAAATGGAGTGAAGAATTGTGGAAGGCACTGGACTTTCACATTAGTAAGCATTTAAATCTGTCAGACTAAGTGATCCAAGTCCTTAAGGCTCATAGGTTTTATACGCATACACTTCTGATACAGCTGAATTAGTGGTATTTACCATCCCTAGACTCACCACTATGAGCACACAAAAGCTGTTCTATACTGATGGGCATAAGGAAATTAGGGAGATCTACGCAGGATTATTTTCAAGGGTGCCTCTCTTTGTAACTGTAGCGCATCATTATCTTGGGTATCAGACCTCTTCAGAATAAAATCTAAATTGATTTGATTGGAGAAGTATTAAGACCTTAAAGATCATCCAGTTCCAACCCTCCTGCCATGGGCCAGGTTGCTCAAAGCCCCATCCAACCTGGCCTTGAACACTGCCAGGGAGGGGGCAGCCACAGCTGCTCTGGGCAACCTCTTCCAGTGCCTCACCACCCTCACAGTAAAGAATTTCTTCCCAATATCTAACCTAAGTCTCTCCTCTTTCAGTTTAAAGCCATTACCCTTCATCCTATCACCACCCTCCCTGATCAACAGTCCCTCCCCACCTTTCCCGCAGGCCCCCTTTAGGTACTGGAAGGCCACTAAAAGGTCTCCCTGGAGCCTTCTCTTCTCCAAGGCTGAACAACCCCAACTCTCTCAGCCTGTCCTCGTAAGGGAGGTGCTCCAGCCCCCTGATCACCTTTATGGCCCTCCTCTGGACCCGTTCAAGCATGTCCGTGTCTTTCTCATGCTGGGGGCCCCAGAGCTGGATGCAGCACCACAGGTGGGGTCCCACCAGAGCAGAGCAGAGGGGCAGAATCCCCTCCCTCGACCTGCTGGCCACGCTGCTCTTGATGCAGCCCAGGATGCAATTGGCTTTCCGGGCTATGAGTGCACTTTGCTGGCTCATACTCAGTCTTTCATCCACCAGCACCCCCAAGTCCTTCTCCCCAGGGCTGCTCTCGATCCACTCATGGCCCAGCCTGTGTCTGTGCTTGGGATTGCCCTGATCCAGGTGCAGGACCTTGCCCTTGGCCTTGTTGAACTTCCTGAGCTTTGCACAGGCCCACCTCTCCAGCCTGTCCAGGTCCCCCTGGATGGCCTCCCTTCCCTCCAGCGTGTTGACCGCACCACACAGCTTGGTGTCATCAGCAAACTTGCTGAGGGTGCACTTGATCCCACTGTCCATGTTGCCAATAAAGATGTTAAACAGCACTGGTCCCAATACTGACTTTTGAGCAATGCCACTTGTCACTGGGCTCTACTTGAACATAGAGCTGTTGACTGCGACTGTTTAAGTGCGACCATCCAGCCAATTCCTTATCTACTGAGTGGTCCCATCCTTCAAAGCCACATCTCTCCAATCTAGAAATGAGGATGTCATGCAGGACAGTGTTAAATGCTTTGCACAAATCCCATTAGATTACATCAGTTGCTCTTCCCTTATCCACCGATGCTGTGATCCCATCTTAGAAGGCCACCAAATTTGTCAGGCACAATTTGCCCTTAGTGAAGCCCTGTTGGCTGTCATAATTTCTCATCATCTGACACTTTCTCCTCACATATCATTTTGCCCAATGACAGTAAAGCAGATGTGCTGCAGTGTCAGGAGACCATTGCTTTCTGTCCAGCCAGCACGACATTGCTCATCACTGCCACAAGGCCTTTGTCTCTGGACGGGAGAGGGTAGGGAAGACAAGGGAAGCTGTGAATTACAGCTTTTAGGAACACTCTTTAGTCATTGCGTCAGCTGTTTAACATCTGATGATCACACTGATAGAATTAGACATCCCTGTAACACAATCTTGTCCACCAAGGAACAAAGAGCACAGTTACCCAGCAGAACTGTAAGGCCGGAGGATCCAAAATACTTAACTACCTTTTTGGGTCTCAGTTATGGAAGGTACCTAAAACGTGTCTGAACTTGGAAACCCTATGCAGGAGTTCCCACACACCCCACACACGCCCCCCCCACCCCCCCACCTCCCCCCCCGTCACCCCGCCCCAAGCCTGAGAAAGTCTTCAAAGATCATCTTGAAGCTCTTTAAGGATTACAAGTGTCTGTCTGCAGTACTTTTTAAAAAGTTCTTTCTTCAAACTACAGGATTCTCGCTTTACCAATCCCCAAATTTTGACTGAAATGTCAAACTTAAACTTCCACCTACTGAAAGAGGCCAGACAGAATTAGTGTAGGAGATTTCCTTTTCTCTCAAGAATTATAAACCATTCAAACCATAGGCAAAATACTGATATACAAGTAGGAGCTTTTAATGAATGCTTACATGTATGCATACATTGTATTTATTTGGACTCCTGTGGGGAAATAACTTTCTCAAAGAAATCTCTTATTAAAATAATTTTAACTAGGTAATCATAAAAGAAAACGAATAAATACTTTTAACTGTGCTCTATAGGTGAAATAACATACCTTTAAAACCTAGCCACATCAGTCCTCATTCATCTGGAAACAATACATTAAAATGTTTAGCTTTTCTGTGGTTTTTTTTTTTTTTCCCTCTCCTTTTTTCTTTAATAAAAGTCTCATGGTAAAGCCTGCAAGTCTGTTGGGGAAAGATAATTCCATGAGACAACACTGTTAGCATAAGCATAATCTTCCCCTCCCCCAAAATTTCCTGTCTACAGACCTGTAATTCTGCACAGCTAATGGCTTAAAAAAAAAACGATACAAGTGAACACTCAGCAGAAACAGATACTTATTAGAATTATGACTTTTATTCACTAGAGCAACATTGAGGAAAGAATTTTTACATACAGGTTTTTTAAAATCAACTTTACAAGCAAATTCCAATATACAATATTTACTCTGGCCTGGATTAAAAAACAAAAACAACAAAGCAGATAGTAAGGGTACCTCTTTGTTTTAGCTAGTATTGAATTTAAGATTTCACTGATACTGGAATTATATTGTTTTTATTGTGGTGCTTTTACAATTAAGTAGGCAGTGAGCAGCTTTACCACAACAGTGACCGAATTTCCTTGATAGCACAGTTGTAAGATGACTGAACAGAGAACTACCACCAGGATCACGTATGAAATCCACTCTGCTCACGAAAAGCCACTATAATGAGATAAGGAATAGCTATGGAAGCCAAATTTAAGAACGGATTTCCATTTGTATGGCAAGAAAATGTCCCTATTAAGAGGATTATGTGCTGTGCAAAACCAGAAATACTTCCCCTCAACATGCAACCTATCCAAATATGACTTTAGAACGTGCATATGGTTGTGACATGCAAGCAAAGTAAATCACGCAAATGGCATTTAGTTTTCTAGCATCGTTACAACAAATCAGCATTTAGATCAAGGATGAAATGAATTTTAGTGACCTATGATGCAGTCTAGTTGCTTTGTCTAGTCTCGCTGCCAAAAGATGTAAAGTTGAGGAACCCACTATTTTTTGAACTATATGAAAGATTCAGTGCCGTTTTGGATTTTTCAGGGCCTCTGTGATTATTTTGAGAAAGTCTAAAAGATAATATTGCACTTCTTTTCTCAAACAAAAACATATGCTGGGAACATTATTCTTCAGGGGCCATGCTAGTCCTAGGGAAGTTCTGCCATCGGCCTTGATTGACAGTAGAAAGTACTAGCTCTAGCTGAAGGGGAAGGTAATAATCTGGCTACATCATAACTGTTAAAATTCCATGGTTAAATTAAAAGTCATTGCACAAGAAAAACTCAGTACACTACATGAATATTTTTATACATGCTAGAGTGCATATCGATTCTGTGAAAGTGATGTGAAGATACCTTGGAAACAGCAACACTAGCAGGGAAATTAGTTTCAAACAAAAGCCACACACAGCAGGAGGCATCTAGATTATTTTAGGCACAAATCCAAGCAATAAAGCTCATTTAAAGTGCAATTCCGTTTTTTTCTTTTGTGTTTATTCACTTGTTAAAATGCGTAATTGCCTCTGTACACACATACTGAACAGTAGTTGAATACTTTTGTGAATATTGCACAAAAGAATGAGAAATCAAAACCAAAAAAAAAAAAATACGGCAATAAACCAGTTTTAGAAACCTAAAAAAAACCCTGAAGATATCAAATCCTTTAATTTACACATTTAGGATAATCTGCACCAGAACTGATGATATATCTGCACCTTCCATAAGGTAGATACGTTACCTGAAAATACATACTTAATCCCATTTGACAAGCTCTACACAACACCCTCTTACCTGTCTCTCCCCCAACCCCCGTCCTTCACTCAAGTGAAGCTTCAAACTTCACTACTTCTCTTCCAGTTGCCCATCTACTGACAGGCTTTGCTCGTACTCTGGACTTACTATACATGCAACAGAGCCTTCCCTGGTAAAGCCTGAATAGCCAAAATATGTAGTTGTCTTTAGAGGGACGCGAAGTTAGCAGCTGAATGCAAATACAATTCAGGCTAGCGTCTGTCTCATCCATGATCAAATCCTTCTGTCTCCAGCTCAATGTCTCACTAATCTGTCAGAGCAAAATGGGGAAATGCTATAACAACGAATATAATCTATTTATGTTCCTTTTACACAGAAAAAAAGAAACAAACCACAGAATAAATCTATTTTTTGTTCTTCTAGAAAAAAAAAAATTAAGAACTGTCTTTTTTCTGAAAACCCTGATCATCTTTTTGCTTTAATTCCTCAATTTTCAGTAAAGGTGCAGACAGACAGATAACTATACATTTAAATATAAACATAAAAATTTTAACATCACTAAGTCAGGCTGGTGATACCTCCAGAATAAGAAGCAAAAGAACTCATGGTGAAATCTCTCTGTCAATACCATTAAGTGAAAATCATCTTTTTACACAAAATCACATATAACTAAAAATAAAATCCGCTTCTCTTCAAGGAAACTAAACTTAAAAAACCACCTTCTATAGAAATCTACATGGACCAGAAAATGAACCAGGAATCTGATCATTCCCTCAGCAGTTTTTAAACTCCTGAGGAAACACAGTTAGCTGCCAGGAGCTAGTTTTGGGGAATATGAAAAGTCAATTTTATTTTTGTATTAAAAGTAAATGCTTGCACTGAAGGCCATCTCATTCAATGCTTTCAAGAAAAGAAAGACTTTTTTCCTGCAGAATAATTGTTACACCAATCTTGTAGTTATTTTGATCCTGTATCAACTGTAGCAATGTTACCCTTTTACATTGTCTCCATCCCAGATGACATAAGTCCTGCAGGTTTCCTTTCAGACTGATATAAGCAGAACCTCCTCCCTACCCATTTTCCCCCCAAGCTTTAGTTTTCCCACTTCATTGTCAGTTAAAAGAATTTGGTGTGACAAATCCAAAAAACTTCCTTGTATGTTAATTATGTACTGAGAAAATCAGGTGAGATGATCATGTTTTTTTCCTCCTCCCATCCAAGTAAGTTATCCATCAAGATACCCTAATTAAAGGGCTTATATTACAGCACCTGATTACTGAACTTATTTATGTAATGTCTATACCTATTCACTTTACTTCTCTCAAAGAAAATACTGTAATATGTCAATGTCCTATAGCCGAAGCTGAGAACAAACTATTACTATGTTTCATTTTACTGACATTATATGCTGTTCAGGAACAGATTTTGAGCAAAGACATTGTAACAGCCTTCTGCTGCTGACTTTAAAAACAATTCAAGAACAGACGCAGCCCACCGCCCCACCCTCAATTAGTGACATTCAAGAGACAGTGATGGGAAAGAAGGGGAGAATTGGAGATGGGACATAACATGAAGTTTCTGGAAAGCTTCACTGGATATGCATATATTTATCTCACAGCACATTATGTCATGGTCCCATAATTGCACCATGATGGGCATCTATTTCCAGACCACTTCAGAAAAAATACTTTTCCTAGAGAGCATAAAAAAAGGGTTGTTTTTTTTTTTTTGCTTTATTTCCCCAAAAAGCTCTTTCCCAGTTATCATGCACTTTAGAAATTACAAAAAAAAAAAATTTTACAAAAAAACCCAAAACCAAAATACACATCTCTGAAAAACTCTTAAGAGTACCAGCTCTGGATCAGGACATATTAGGATTGCTCAAAGCAAATAGGTGGGGTTAAATCTTTTTTTTTTTCTTTTTTTTTTTTTTTAAATAGTTGCTTTTTTAATACAAGTTTTATTCTGTAAAATAGTTTCGAATCCTTACACATATGGCAAAGTTTGTGCAAAATTTCAAGTCAGGTACTTCAGAGTCTTTCAATATTAAACAGAATATCAATAAATACAAGTAGTATAATAAAAGTTAAAAATATTAATTAAAATGCATGTTGTGCAACCTTGACATAGGTGTTACGGACCCTTATTCCCAGAGGCTCCCTACTTACCAATTTATAAGAGCCTGTATTGGAAGGTTTTGCACAAGCATCCTTAGCACTGCATTTTAAGAATCTACCTGGTAATGTGTCTATTCAACACAATAAAAACATACCACAATCTTTTAACAAATGATGACATTTAAGAGAAGATTTGTTTCACCCTGTGAAATCTGCTTATTGTCTGTGAACAGTGAAAATGGGATAAATAAAGAACAGAGTAATTTCAGATTACAGCAAAACAAAACAACACAACCCACCCAACCCATCAGATTAAATAACATTAAATATGTCAGTCTTGAGATAATGATAAATACAAGGATTTTTGCATAGGCCTCTGGAATACAGAGTCAGAACTATGGCCAATAAAACATCTGCTAGTAAGCCTAATTTTCCACCACTCAAACCTAACGAGTACTCAGAACCAAGAAGTTAAACTGAACAGTAATTTCATTGTCTAGTAACTCAAACAGAGGTAAGAAATTTCTGCCATCCTGAAATAATACACGGTGCAGCATTCTGGTATTCGTGGTCACCACAGACTTCAGTATTTGCTCGATTACTAAGATCATTGGGCAATACAAACTTTAATACAGACCTATGATATAATAAAACACTCTCAAGAGAAGCTGCATGGCTTGTAACATGAGCCTCAGAACATAACAGGATGGAGTATGGAAACACTAAGGAAAGATGCTTTTTTTAATATTCACTCAGGATTTGCAGGCTGTGGATAAAGCAGCCTCAAAGGCAGTTAAAACATAGGAAGTAGTTTAATGTATGGCATCACTCAATGAGATGTAGGTACGTTCTCAATGTGTCTTTGGTTTAGGGAGGCGGGACTGCCGATTAGAGGGCAAACTATCCCCACCATGCAAACTGGTGTTCTGTGTTTGCACGTTTTCCTTTCTTTGTACTGGTGGCTTTGGGATGTTAGTCTTCAAACAGGTGTTCTGAGGCTCTGGAGACACCGGTGTGGATTTCTGACTGCTCATTTGCTTAGATTTAACAAAGGACATAGTTGGTGGGCGAAGTTTAGACACTTTCTGACTCTGTTTACCCTTTAGGTTATCCTGACCAGATGTTGGCTGTAGCTGAGTCAAACTACTCAATGGCGGAAGCTCACGTTCCTTGGAAGCAGTGGAATGATTCGCAGATCGTGCGAGAACAGCCATCGTAGGAGGCACTAAAGCATTTGGGGGCTTCGCGATGCTTAAAGTCTTTGGCCGAGAACCCTGGTTTGTGAATGAGGATTGACCTTTCACAGCTAATTCAGTCCGCACCTCTCTAGAATCAGCTTGTGTAGAGGTCTGAAAACAGGAACGAGATGGTAATGTCCCTTCTTTATTACTAGCCACCTCTCCAGGGTCTTCAAGATTTTTATTTTTCACATTTTCCAAATATGATGTATTCTCATCTTTTATGTTTAACTGTATGCTCATTAAAGAGTTTACATCATTCAGGCTATTTGTGAGAGAGACAGTTGCAGCATTTTGATTCTGATGATTGCTATTTTCATGCAGACCATGTTTAGGATATTCACTGTGGGCCTCGATATGTGGTGTTTTTATTAGTTTTCCCTGGGCGAGGAGGTCTGTGGAACTGGGAAGGCTGCTGGAAGGCTGTAGTACTTGAGGCTGTTGAAGAGAAAAAAAAAAAATACAGTAATGTATTAGGCAAAGAAAACACCAGATAACATTCTGAATCCAACGTGCGCTGACTGGATGCTTGATAAAGGCCATATAGCTGTCTTTTCAAAATCAAAACTTTGACAAAACAGGATGGTTCATGGGACATGTAAAACATGACTTGAAACTTAAGGAGAAAAAACTATACCAGCACTGAAATACATAACAACATAAAGACAAAAAAATAAACCAATTTGCTTAAAAAAAAAAAAAAAGAAACATGAAAAAGGCATGGTTGATGGTTTCACCTAAATCTGCAGGACAGCATAAGAATTGCAGATGAGTACCGATCAGTTCTGACTGAAGTGCTTAATAAACAAATGCACCGCCTATCAGACTGTATCCATCTTTCACTGTCTACTCACTGCATACTCAAGTTAACTATCCCAAACCTTTTATCGATGTTCTATACTGCACAGGCAGGAAAGGAGTTAAATGGACCACCTGACTTTACAGTGCATTTTTTTTGCCTTACTGAGGTCAGAAAATTTGATACAGCTATGTTGTGATTAGGCTACTGACTAGACTTAGGTAACTGTTTTATCTTGAATGGATTTCAAATGGGCTGATAAAGAAATCATCTTCAACAATGCAGTACAACAGAGTACATGTGAAGCCAGAAATCATGTACTATTACACTGATGACCAAGGGATAAAGACAACTTAATAAAGATTTTATATTTTATCAAAAGATACAATCTAAGCAGACATGTATCAGACCAGAGAATTGCCAGTACCTCTTCTGTGTGATTTCTATTCTCTTTGCTCTTCCCTGTAAGAAGACTTTAAAGATTAATGTGTGTGCTAGCTTCACAAACACATCTTAGACCTGCAACTTGTATACAGATCTTGGAAGGACTATCAAAAATTCTGCAATTCATGGCAAAACCCAAAATCTATTAAAACTTAAACTATAGTTTTAGCAAGTTTCAGGTTCAGATGATTTTATCACATTCTTTATAAAGGAGAGAAACTGAACTACTACAAGCTAGTCTTATGCCTAAACTATTTGTATTCTTACCAACTGATAGATTGCATGAACATAGTAAACAGGCTTATAATATTTGTTTACTAGTGAAACCCAGTAAAAAAGAAGCAATGCTTCTCTTTAAACATTTTGACTAAAAATGTCACTTTAGTCATTCTCTTAAATTATTCACACCTTCTAAATGAGAAAGCCAATTATTTGTCTGATCTTTTTAGCTCTTAATATCAGCAGGAAGAATGTAATGATAGCTGTGCATGCCAAAGTCCTGTTACACTTCTAGGACGACAGCACATCTTGGAACTCTTTAAGCTTTTTATCTTTTCCCTGTCAGGATTACTACTGAAAACTGAATCCTCAAAATTCCTCATCAGGAAGAAAAAAAAATAATGGTAATGAGAGAAATATCAAGGTTCCTCAATCTAATTTTGATTTAGTAGCAGTTTTTCCCTTTAGAATATACTGATTCTACCTGTAAGCAAAGGCAACATCTAAGCTTGACCAGCGACATCAGCAAGTGATAGACAGGTAAGTGCAGGTGTGTTGAGCAGTCTGAACATGATTGTTTTGCAAAGAGGGAGGAATAGAAGGAAAAAAAAAAAAAGAAAAAAGCCTTCAAAATTATGTCAAATTAGTATCAAAACGTTACTCCTTACATGACCAAAACTAGCTTAACTTTGTTAATCTTTTTAACCAAGCAATCCCACAGGAAGGAAGTACTGAACACAGTTAATAATTAAATATATTAAGAGAACTGTAGCTTAAAAAAAAATGAATCCTCTAGATATTTTTGTCATTTTTCAGTTTTTATGTATGGGTTACAGAAGTCATTATCCTTCCAGCTTAGGAGCTAACAGACAGATGTTGGTCAAAATGATGTATTGATTTGAGACCTCACCTGCAAAAACAAAACTGCTGAAAATGAGTGCGGAAACCAAAGGAATATATACTTGATTCCCATACAAACACTTCAACAAATAATTCAAGTTTTCTAATCCTACTTGAAGTCAAAAACTAGTACATTTATAGCAAACAATATTGTGTCAAATTCTGATATGTAAAAGTGTCAGAAAACTTTTTCCCCTCCCCTACAAAGGATTTCTAAATGCCAGTATTCAAAAATGCAGATAAATATCTAATCTAAGCATTACAAATCCTAACTTTCTATCAAATAATCCTCGTTACGCTAAACAGCAAAATGAAAAAAATTTGTAAGTTACAGAAGAAACTAAATTTGTATGGGAAGTTGAGCTAAGTACAGCAAAGCAGCACGCTTTCAATAACGCTAGTTTGAGTTCTTTGGACAAAAGTGAGGTAATATTTGAGCTTTTTCATTTGGACAATTTTGCATTTTTACATACAAAAATAGACAAATACATATTTTCCTCATTATCCTTCATAACCTAAAAAGGTCTAAGCAGCTTAATATCCAGAAAGTTAGTAATTCAAAGATAGAAAACAGCTACATGCTCAGAATTATGAGGACACTAAAGCTATGGTATCATATTTGCTAAGTTGTTTTAAGTACTGTACTGTTTTCTAAGTCTATGTTTCTACTTAGTCAAAGTCTGTCCAATTATCACGATTACAGATTTTAATCTCTTCAAATTGCTACATGCATTAACATTCCAATGACATTGAAAGCAGAAAAACACCACTTCCACAATAAGCAAGTAACAGTTTGCAAGGTGTCTAACACTGAAAATTACATTATCTTCATCCATAGCTCACATCTTTGCCTTATACATAAGTTTTCCTCTTACTAGGGAAGTCTTAATAAAATACGACCATGTTATTAGTCAAAAAAACCCAAACTATCCAGCAGAAGGGCTAGTACTTGATGAATTCCATCACAAGGAGGAAGGGGAATAGGAAGATAAAGAAGCATTCCACGTCCTAGGCACAGTATTTTATTTCATGGAAGTCTTAAATAGTTTGTCATCTGCATTGCTTTGAGTGCACTTTTGATAATATTTCAGGGTGCAACAGACCATGTCTTGGTATAGGCTGTCGTGCTAACCAGACTTTTATTTTTGTCCCATAAAGAAAATATTCAGGTGGACAAACACACCTGCATTCTTTTGGGAACGTTACTGAATGAAATTAGTTCTCCCCAAATTGAAAGTACATTAGACAAAATGGTTTAGGCACATGCTTCTTTTTGACAACAAAGAAACAAACTTTTCTGTACCAGCAAGAGCTTCAAAGACTTGCATGTATTGATGCACCAATCAAAATTACTAGATTACGGTCCCTACCACATTAGCTTAAAAGATTTTTCTCTTACTTCTTTCAAGCAAAACTAGCTGTTTCATCATCCAGAGAAAAGTGACAACACATGCACGAAGAGGACTGCCATTACTACACAGTTATTGAACCACTAGGATTGCATGAGCTTTGTGTTGGAAAACTGAGACAAGTATGTTATACTGAAAGAAGTTAAATCAATGTGGTCATGACAGCAGTATTCATCGCAATATCACTGCTTCAAAATTCCCTTCAGTTTTGCTTTGGTTATTCTGTATCTCTTATCTCAGAACCCATCTTGATTCCCTATGTAATACCTCTGTAGCATGAAATAAAGGCATTTTCTCCCTGCAGTATTTTGAGGAACAAGGGCAGTGAAGTGATGAGAAATCTGAGAACAGCATGCACATCTCCAATAAACATGCATCATGCATAGGGCAAAAAAAAAAAAAAAAACCAACAGTGAAAATGCATGAGGAGGAGATGGGAAGAAATCTGAAGTTGTACTGTACCACGCTTTATCACAGAAGTAATGGACTAACTTCTCAACTCCTTGCCAATGGCATAATGGGAAAGCAGAGACAAGAAAAAGACAAGGACAATGATGTCAGAGGACCAAGACAAAACAATGAGCAATTGCCATGACAGAACCGCAATTTTTCACCATTTAAATTGCAATTACCATATCCCCCATCGGTTTTCAATCCACCTTCCAGAAACAAAGGTAGCAACAGTGTTTAAGTAATGCAGTACAAATAATATTTATACCAAGACCTGCAAGGAATACCTTTGCTTTCATAACTTGAAGTCTTTTAACATGGTTAATCTCTTACACTTCAAATACTGTTTAGAGCTGTAACTAGAAATTGTGTGTATGATTACAAATGTATACATCAAAAATATTTGCACCCATGCACATTCATGTTAGACACCTAACAGTGAATAACAATGCCATAAGATACAGTGCATTACATATTTTGATCATGTTTGCCATACTGTTTAATAACCCATTTTCCTAGCAACTTGCTCAGGAGCTTGAAGAGATTCCGAACTACTGTGGTTTCTTTCTGGAGGGGGGGGGCGAGGGGGAAGGGACATAAACCCTGCTACCTAGGTTTTTCATTTTCTGATCAGTTCTGACACCCCTTATCATCTCACTGCCTTGGCACAGGATAAGCTGTCCTTTCAGACGCCTTCATTTGAAGACAGCCTTGCTGAAAGGCTATGCTGGAAAGCTCTCATTTTCTACCTCTGGAAAACATCAACATTTCATACCTTAAATCTGTAGCATTTGCCAATACCTTCGTTTTGGACTTCCCCCCCCTCCCGCCTCCCTTTTAGCTAGCTATATTATACCCATATTTCAACATTGTACAATAGGATTCCATAGTATGGAGTATGACTTCGAATAATGATACAAAGCAACCCTGATTTTTTTTTTTTTTTTGAACTACAATTCACCACAGCATGAGGGTAGTAAAATAATTGGTAATATGGCTTAGTATGATTTTTCATCTGTATAGAAATCCCTAGCTTAAAGAAAAATACTGTCTGTCTTGAAGAAAAATTACTGAAAGTAATATATAATCACATCAAGGCAGGCATTTCATCCATAAATGCAGATATATGTGCAACAAACAGACAAATACGACCACATGCAACATTAAGTTTTGTTTGCAAATATATACTTAAGTTAGGTATAAGAGACATTTCTCTTGCGTTCAATCTGCAACTACCCAACTTGGGAGAAGGGAGTTTTTCTTAAAAGACGCTTCTTCATATAGCTGAACACTTATTTATCAGAGAAAAAATAATTACTTATGAAGGACAGTAATGTAATGACTCCAGGACATTATTAATAATTTGTCACCCTCTTAACATGAGTCACAGAACTTCCAAGAAAATATTCTGAAGCAACTTGTTCTGCTAACACCAACATTTTGTACATCCTACAAAGAATCTGAATCAGTCAATAAAGGTTTGAAAACTTTTCATAGTGTTAACCAACATACCTTTGTTTAAAAAAAAAAAAAAAAAAAAACACCAAACAAAAACCCACACATGAAAATGCAAAGCCTGGACCTGATTTATAGTCAATGTGCATACAGCAGCTTTCCTGCTGGTGATAAAAAGCTATGTGTCAGCTGCTAGAATTGCTTACGTTATCTTTATTTGTAATGGCTACATAATAAAAAGTCTAAATACTTTTTCCATGAAGTGCACAGTAAGCGGAGATGTGAACAACTACAATTCTTGAGTAACAAAACAGTTTTCACCAGTGTTTGTGTGTGGAGAACACTTGGGGCTAGGGGCCTGGAGAAAGCAGTATAATATTCTTTTATTACAACAAGACTTCATAATTGGTTCATTGACAATGTGTATTCTAAATGCTGTGTTTCTACAGCTGCATCATTAAAGCTTCATAATACAAATGTAAAAGATTTAAATTGTACTGAAGAAAGTTTGCTATGTCATCAAATTGCATCCTATAACCAACAGAAAAATAAAGGACCATTACGTAAGAGTGGAGTTCACATATGTGAGTTATAGGAATAAAAAAATCATTATTTTGTTCATAAAATGACAAAAATCAATGTAGTATTATGAAAGTCTTTATGAAATACAAAATGCTGGCTTATTTCTAACGCTGTTGAAACAACATGAAGTTAATAAATGTTAAAGTATTAAAACATAATTCTCATTAAAAGTGCAAAACACACATCCAATTCTAAAGTGTGTTAACAAAGTGCAGTGATCCAGTAAGTTCCCAGAGCAAGTTAAGCAGCAGGTATGCTAACACTGTAATTGGTGCTAACAGAGAAGAACTGTGAGAGTATGACAGTATTGTAATACTATGTAGCAGGGACATATTGCCTGTCCTGTACGGCAGCAGTAAAATTATATTACAGTATATAAACAACTAAATATAAACATTTACAGATTTATACCCTCATAATCTACAGTGCTTGTAAGTGATCTATGTATCCATCAGCTATCAACAACATAGTGAAGAAACCTGCAGTATTCACGAGCGTAGATGATATTTTAGTTTGGGGATCCACAAGTTAGAGAAGAAATGCTTCAATTCCAACATCTCCAGACAGAAAACACAGCCAGACAAGAACTGAGAGTACTTCATGTTCGCATCACCTTCTCCATATTATTGCAAAAGAACACTAATATTAACATTAAGGCTGTTTTCCTGTTCTCAGTGGTGATACCCAGCTCACCACTTGCCTTGAAACTCCACATCTGGCATTCAACACTACCTCAAAAACCAGCAGACCAAAACCAACTGAACCAAGGGAAGATGTAATGTGGGGAAAGAAGAATGCTAGTGATAATTCCAGTATGTTCTACTTCATGGGACTCTTCACACAGTGACAAATCATTAATTTTTCAAGAGGGTCAGTAAAAATGTCCAAGAAACCTAATTTATGCTCAGTGTTTATCTTTTGATCAAACTTAAGACTTAAAGAAAAAGGCTAAGAACACTCAGAGGAAACATTTCTTTTCCTAAGCAATAGGTTAATTGTAGCTTAGGTTGATTAGTCAAGAGACAGTTCTTATCTACTTCATTTCCTTTACTAGTAATTCATAGAATTTAATGTATAAGACTTAGTCTAAAAAATCCAAACTGCTTTAGTAATGGAAGTTTGCTTTGGAATCCCTGAATAAGAAGCTGCTGCCATTAGTGGAGGAATGAGGTGGGGGCTCAGAGAACTGATAAGAGATTAGCAAAGTTGTCTTCTTCAGTTAAGCAATGTGAATGACGTGATACCAGAGGCATACATCTGGCAGCTTAGACCTCATCCTCCCATTCTGACTCTGATCGGTAAGCCCCAAAAACGTGACATTTATATGCTCCTCAGGTCTAAACCCGATCTTTTTAAACTCAGACTCTGCTGACAGGACAGCAAAATAGCCAGGCTGTGCTACTGCTGGCCCTCTACCCAGAAGCAGAAGACATGATGATCAGTGTGTAGGGGTTTTACATTCATTACACACACACACAGACCCCCACATCAAACATCACAGAAAATGAAGCACGTCCCTCCACTGCATAAAGAAAAGCCTATGAAACAGGCTGTGCATTCCCGATGAGTTAAATGAACATTGTCACAGAAACATCAAGAGAGTATTTGAAACACAATTTACAAAATATTTTATAAGACTCTTTCTTGTAATTCAAGTAAGTTCGGATTATTGCAATCTGAAATATATGTAAGCTTAGTTTTCCAATGTGCAGTTTACTCTTTGGATCTCCTTGGCCCTGGAAATTTTACTTTATTTCCATAATTTTACTTCTTCCTTTATTTCTTGTCCAAATACACTCTTGGGCTTTGCTAGGCAGTCAAACACACTGTAATTCTCAAATTACAGTACATTTAAAAAAAATATAACTTTAGCTTTATGAATTAGTTCTATTTCTTTGAACAATTATCTGTTTATAACGCAATACCAAAGCAGAAAATAAGACTTACCATTTCTCTGTCTATGTAAGCATACAGTTTTAAAATCAGCAATTGTCTTTTGTTTTGCAGATCCAAGCCAAGAGAACAAATGCATCTTACATCAGCCCACATTGTAGCTAGCACATAAGGAATGTTAATAAACCATGCAAGTTTTGCAACAGCCACTTCAGTGTATTAGAATGTAAAAATACAACAAATACCAAGAAGGAAAAAAAATTAGTTTCGGGGAAGCCATTCTGAAAAGTTAAGAAAACTTCTCGTGAGAGGCAACAAAAACTTTCTCACCAACATTTTTATGTACACCCACAATGTGTTTATGTAAATACAACCACATATGCACACGTGCAGACTTACAAGCAAACTGAACACGTATACAAACAAGATAGTATTACAGCCATGAAAAAGAAAGGGAAAATGCAGCAAGCAAGATTTATGTTAAGACAAGACTGGAAACAAGGGCCTACATGGGTTTGCTTGAAGAACTGCTGAAGTAAATCAGCGTTTAATAACTGTTACAAAGCTGTAAGTTGTAGCTGCTTATATACTGGCCAAAGGAAGCATTTTGGTTAGCCACAGGCTATTGTGTATGCCTGCAGATCTGCCTGAGAAAGGAGGGTACTACGAGATGAACAGTGCGTGCAAAGGGGAAGCTTCTACTGGAACACGGTGAGGGAGATGAGTGAGAGGTACAGACTCACTCTGTCTGCGGTGCGGTGGAACAGTCCGAGGGATGCCCTGGAATGAGCCCTGCCAGGGAGAGAAGGAGGGAGCAGAATACCCACCCTGTGCAGAAAGAGAGAGGGGGAGAAGTATAATAAAAAAAAGAGAACAGGGAAAAACAAGACACCAAAAAGGCACACCATTCTTTTTTCCTTTTTTTCCCCAGAAAGATATTATTATATATCCCAGTTGTTCTACTTCGTACAAGCAAACACTACATCCTGCTAAAGCCCTGAAGAAAAATGACATAATTATGTGCTGAACTAGTCAGAAATCTTACATTCTTATTAAATATATTTGCACACATTTCTGTTAAAGATGTTTTTAAGGGAAAAGTATAGGAGCTCAGCTTTTCACGTTAAAAAAAAAAACCATGCTAAAAATCGTATTTTTATATGTTTCAAAAATGTTTTTAAACTGCCTCACCAAGCAGTAAGTTGCTGAATACTAATCTATCAGAAAAGCAATCAGCTTTTGTTTACAACAAAAGATTTCTAATGCATAGGAACAGATTTCCTAGCAAATCCTGGTGCTTTAGAGTCCACTTCACTCATATTTTGATAGCATTATTGAATGTGAAAAAGGAGAGATGACATAACTGTTTTCCTTGCACTTGGCTCTTGGAGCTTGAGTCTTCCATTACAGGATCAGAGTACTGCGCAGATCAATGCCATGCAAGGTTTGCCTGTCACATGTTTCAGATCACCACAAAAGTGACACGTGGTTGCTGCATTCTCAAAACAAGTAAAAGTAATTCTATGCAGTCTATCGTTTGCTCCATACCCTTACCTTTAAAAGAAATCTATCCAAGCTGGAACTGCCCTCTTAAATCACATAACCTTGATTTCCTATTTCAGCACCACAGAATTAAGTCTTTACGACCCCTTCACTGTTTAGCAGCTGAAAACTACTCCTTTTATGAGTTTTGGAATATTGGTGCTAACAGTAACAACGGCCATTGCCTCCTGTCTACCAGTAACCAGCAGATATCAACAGCAACCAGTTGTAGCTACTCTTTCAGAAAGCAGGCGTAAGGTATCTGACCAAACATTTGTATCGAAGAAAACAGGAACACAGTTTGCTCCTCCTCTCCAGTTTCTCTGCTGGCACATCTGCTGCCAATCATACTGCCAGGGCTGGACAAACAATAAAGTACTTTATTTCCATGCTGCTTTTAAAAGAACATTAAGCATCACATTATTTCTATAAAGAAATACTCTGCTTTTATTTACCCTAGGAGAATTTTTAACACTTCCCTGACCTTCCAGTTATCTTAATCTAGACTTGACCCATCACTATTCCAAATTTCAGAACTGCTAAGATGTAACCTAACATGTGCATTTCATCAAGTCTTAGAATTTGCTAGCCAGAACGCTATTAAACTAGAACAGGGAATAAAGAAAAAATTCTGACAAGACTTCTTTGTTCTTCCTCAGAAGCTGAGATAAAACAACTAATGGAGCAAAACCCAAGGAAAAAATGAAACAAGTTCTTTACTCTGATTATCTCTAGATGGAGATATTGACTCCCTAACACGTTCTTAAAGTCCTCTATCAGTAGCCACTAATGTCAACACAATTTTTAGACTGCTGCATGGAAGAACAACAGTACTAGCTTCAGTCAAGCGGTATGAGAAAATAATATGTTGCATCAGCTGAGTAGATACTAAATACAGAAATATTCCTGGAAACAACATGAATCAATTAATGATTGATTGATGAGACATCAACAAAAGCTTTGGATTTTCACAGCACCATACAAAAGAACACTTCATTTTTCAGACTTGTTCGCATTTCATCCTACATTGCAACAGGGTGGTGGAACAACAACAACAAAGAATTCTTTCCATTCTCTAAAGGTAACTGAATCTCCAGACAGTAAAAGCACGCAGTATTATCAGGCATAGGTCTCATCTTGTAGAGACTTATTTGAGTTGGCAATGGGCTTTTTCCAGACATCAAAATTTTAAGCGCATTAAGAAGGGAGGTGAAAATTTTATATTCTCCCCCTTCCTCACTCCAAAAAGAGAGATTAAGACAAGCACAAGCCAACTGAGCTACATAACATGATATTATTGCAAAAGCAAAGAAATATTGAGATGCTTGATACATTTTTTTAAGCATCCATATTAGCACTTCAAAACACAGCACTAAGTTCAGTCTTCTCAATACCTCTTCATGGTATTTAATCACTACTCTGAGTGGAGAAGTAAACAAAGAAAGTGCAAGCAACTTCCTTCAGTGTTTTGCCTGATAAACTGAACTGCTCTCCAGGCATATGGTTCCATCCCCTTCTCCCAAATGCTGGAGAACATTCTATAATCTCAGAAGCAGAAGAACTAGCTCTTCCTCTGGCAGCAGTCTTGAGAATTTACACTGCTGCATATAGGCAAACGTAAAATAAATGCCAGATTTCTTATTTATAAAAAAATCCTAACAAGCATTGTTTAATTGTACATCAAATAAGGTAATCAAAATCAACATCAATTGAACCAAGTAAGGACCAGGAAATACAGCACTGAGAATTTATTAAGATGGGTGTTATGGCTTATACTGATTTTACAAATGATAAAGGCTGTACTGATTCCATAGGTATAGCACATTAAGAGATAAGTATCTGCAAATACACCTGGCTTATGAAAAGATTACTTATATTTTAATAGTATTTTACAGAACTCCAATGAATTTACAAAGCTTTCTGCTTTAAACAACAACTCACATCCATCCCCTCCTACTAGTGAAATGTGTGCTGAGGTTCCCATGAAATCCAAAGAACAGGAAAAAAAGAAACACAGACTAATAAGCACAACTCCTCAGATTATGGTACATATTAAAAATACACAGAAAATGTGGTCATTTCCTACTAAATATAGGGAAGAAGAAAAACCTGAATCACAATTTATTTATGCTTGATTATTAAAGTCTATAAAACTCATAAGCAAACAATGCTAGAATTGAAAGATGAGAACATGACTTACCTCAGGTTCTATAAAAAAAATCCAAAACATTTGATGGCATTCTTCTGGGTTCTGAAGCCTAGTCTGATGCAAGTCTGTCCACTTGCACTTTAATGTTAGACAGCAGTCAGAACACTTCCTCCCCTCAGCTGTTATATGCAAGCAGCCACTAAAACTTAAATCCCATTCCTCTCATTTCCCAGATACTGGAATTGTGAAATAGCAAAAGCATCCCAAAAGAGAAACGATTCAGAATTTTAAACACCAGGCAAAACAGGAGACTCAGGAGTGGAAAAATAAGAGCAGCTGAAATACAGCAGCCTACAAACCAGAGAAAATAATGAATGTTCTTCAGAGATCCTGATGAATAGTACAACTGCTGCTAAAAGCTTTATGAAGTTCTGACCCTAACTGCACTGGAAAACCTGTTTGTTTGTTTTTTAAGAAAGGCTACTATGAAAAAATTAAGGACAGAGTTTTCCATTGCTGTGAACAGAGCTCAACCTCAGCATAAGCGATCACATGAACGAAAGCAATTGCTTCTGCCAGAAAAGGACAAAAGAAATATTTCTAAGCTATTGCTAAACAGTATTTTTAGGCCAACAGCCAAATATTCTGGCTCTTTTCCCAAGGATACACCAATATTCAAAACTACTACTGCTTTAAAAAGTTTTCTGTTGCAGAAACACAGATACAAGAAACACCCATTTTTATCCATACAGCTGGAGCTTTTGAGCACTTCCAAGAAGAGATGATTTTTGCTGCGTCTCACTTCGCACTGTCAGTTGTCTCATATAAACTCAGAGCTCCACATCATGAACAAACCTAGAATGACATACTTCAGGTATCAATGCAAACAAAATGGTTTTGCAGCAGTCTCCTCTTGCTAGCCTAGCACTCAGAAAGAGATTATGAATGAGTAGTTCTGACATGCAATAGACTTTTTGAAACTAGGTCAAAAAAGTCAACAAAAAACCTCCGATCTTATATGCCTATTTATTAAACCAACAAGATCTGCCTGTGAAAAGTTTAAAGGACCTCTCTTCTGTATATGCACCTCCATGTTATGCACTGTCACTGTAACAGTGTAAGACACAGATGGACAACACTATCTAGTCCAGCTATGGTTCTGTCTCACCAAGAATGTACATTATAACGGATCAGCAAGCAAACAGCAGAGTACTGGAGAATGAGACCTAGGCTGAATGTGAAGATAAACACCAATACAGTGCCTAGGCTTCAAAACCTGGAATTTAAATTCATTGTTGCAGAGTCAAAGCATATAGGAAGTTTAAGGCTAAGGCGGAAGGAGATACTAAAAAAACAAAAGACAACAGTACACAAACACAGCTGAAGTATTACAAAGGTTCATCAAGACAATTGGTGTGAAAGGCTTTGGAATGACAAACTGGAACAATACTCAAATGGAATATCTCGGTGCAAAAAGAGAGATGTAGCAAAGAACATGAACATGCATGCTCCCATGCAAACAGAAAGTTTTTGTTGTTATTTTACCAGAGACAAGAATTAACTTGTATATGCATTTAGAAAGCAAAGCTTATTCTCATCACTGTGTACTGCTCTGATACCAAGGAGAAAAATCAGCTTTTACTGTACACTGTCTATTGTTGCAGGGTACAGGAGATCACCCATGATATAGGAAGAGCTGTGTTATGCTAGGGAACTGGGTCTCAGGGGTCAGAATCTTCTACGGACATCTTCAACCAAATTTAGGGCTTTGTAGTTTGCTTGCTTGTCTTTTAGTTCTCAGCATCTGCAAACAACCTTTCCACTTTGAGAAGCCAAGTAATTCGTCAACATAAACTTGACACCTAACACCTTTACCCTCAAAATCTTAAAAAATAATATCAATATTTAGTATTACACAAAGCATGCTGCAATGCCTGTAAGACAATTGTGGCAATGGAGGCTCACATTTTTCTTCTTTGTCACCTTCGTCCATCAACATTAATTTTTTCAGGTAATTTTATGTTCAATACCTTCTTCCAGGTTTTGGGTTTTTCCTTCAATGATAGTTAAATTATATACTTAAAGTAACTGGAAGTGAATTCTGTATAAGAGATCTATCTATAAATCATCCTTCCAGAAACGTCATCGTCTACCCTGTCAGGGGATCCTTGTACAAGCCTTTATCCTGAGGATGGCTAACCAAAAATAATGTTTCCCTCATGGACAGTCAGAAATCACGTAAGCTTTGAGCATGCTGTCAGGACACTACTTATAAGAAATACCATGTAACAGATGCAGTAGCTAGGCAATAGAGAGCTGCCTATTAATTCTCAATATGCCCAATTTCCAAAACATTTATTTTCAGCCACTAGCTTTTTATTACACAAGTACTACATTCCAAGGATTAACCTAAAGCTATGTATCTTCCAGTTATGTACATATTTACCTTTAAATATGAAGAAAACCTAAACGTACTTTCAAAAACTGTGGTGCCTCAAGAGAATAACCCCAAACAAGTTTATAATCACCTCAGGATGGGCCATTTTCTAGAAATATCTGGTAATAATGAAACTAACAATTAAGAACAAGACTTTTTAAAAAGCATACTTAATGATAATTCACTTGTCTATTTACTGGGAGAACAACGAAGTGATTAGAAATATTAGCTATTTCAAATGGAAAGCAGAACTGCAATATATTGCTGCAATTCACATGGTCTTAAATTCCCAAGTGAAAACTTTTAACAGCTGATTTCCACTCTTACTGTTTCCTACTTTATTCTAGCATCTGTTCTTTATGAAACACTACATTAATAGTGTTAAGCAGGTTTATGAAAGCTTTAAAAATATTTCTTGACATTTCTTGAAATGGAAGTAAATTACTGTGTGTTCCTAGACTGGTGTTTAAGCTTCAGGAATGAAAACACAGTCAGTTCTGCTAGAATTTGTAAACTGTCACAATAATCTTGAAAGTTATAAACAAACTAAAGTAACTTCCTGATATTCACCATCATTTACAGTGACTGCCAGGTCAACACTTACAGGAAAAAATGAAATAGTTGAATATTCATCAGCTTTGATTAACTATTATAGAGCTTAAAGGAGCAAAAAGCTTATATGCCTCAAAAGGAGCCATTTGCTCATTGCCAAGACTTCAATTATAACTTGATTTTAAAAAATGTAGTCTATACAAAAACTTCATCATTTCATAAACATTGACTACATTTCACAATTCATGCCATATTTAGGACCAATAAACTTTATTTCTTTCAGCCTGCATTCTCAGTTCCATTATATTAAACCGAACAAGAACGTTAGTGAAGTGAAGCAATTATTTTCTAAGACTTTTTTTTTTTAGTGAGAATACATTTTACTTGGTTTTCTCCTACTGTTTTCATTTATCATACTCCTCCCTCAAGAAAATAGAGCCAATTATCTCTCCTTTGTATTGCAAGCAGCGTTTTACATCACTGTGTTCCAGATCAACAGCGATTCCATGCCAAGGTTTCTTCTATATTTATACTTCTATTAAGCCATGCAAGGAAGCATGTTAGCAGAGGAACTATTAAACCAGAAAATTGAGGTCTCAACATTAGAACTGAAACTTGGCTACAACAGCAGGCCTCTAGGAAATCCCACATTATGGAGTCCTTATCAATTTTTGATTGCTTACAAGAAGCCAATAACTTACAAATATGCAAACAAGACGACATAAAAAAACCAATCCAAAACCCCAGAAATTCTGCCCAAAACTTTTCAGCTGTCAATTACAAATAAAAGCTTCTGAAGAGCAGTATATTTTGAAAATTTGTCAATACTTCATGAATTTTCTCAATTCCTTTATTAATTTTCGTAAGAAGCTTGACATGGAGATAAAAATACTGAGACATTTATAATGTGCATCTAATGACCATATGCCTACACACATATGCTTAAACACATGTATACATATATCCGTACACATACACACATCCAACCATGAATACAGCAGCGGGTTTGTTTTTAAAAAATAGTCTCCCTTAACCCAAAATTCCTCACAATAAAAAGTGCCTTTTTGACCAAAACTACTGCAGAACTTAAAACAAACACACTGAACAACTTGACCAAAACAGACAATTGAGCTAAATGACTCCTTTTACCCGAGATGTCAACTCATATTCCCCATCTTCTCCAAGATCTTTCTCTTATCAATTAATACCACAGGTTGGTCAAATAAAAGCTTCTGTAGTTAGCAGCTAACTTTCAATGGTTACTAATCTGTTTCTGAAATTATATGGAAAGTCAGACAGGAAAAAAACGAGATGGAAACAACAATAGCTGCTAACGTAGTAAAAGTATCAGTGCAGATAAATGTCAAATGAACATCACATACGAAATTAAAACTTGGAACAAAAAAACAAGACAAGAGCCCAAAAGCTCCAAAGTAACAGAAAAAGAGAAACAAATGGGATAAACAAAGACATCACACATACATTCTGGAACAGAGGTGTCAGAGCAAACTAAAAGCTATTTAAAGTTATGTTCTTTATATATTGGGTTCTTATCAGACAGAAGACGGTTGGCAAAGTACAGTCTCAATAGGACAAAGCTGTTTGCTAGCAACTGGTGAACAAACAGCATGGTGGTATTTCTATCGTAGCACTACGTATTTAAAAGAGTAATTTTAGAAGGATAGCAGGGGTGATTTATCTTTAGTACAACCTTACACGAAGTAACTCGATGCAGGGTAAAAACAAAAAAAAACCCCAAAAGTCTAACCCATTTTTAACGTTTTAAAGGAATCTCTTAGAATTCTCTAGCTAAAGCAATAGCTTCAAGATGCAAAGCCTATTTGCTAGTGACTGACAAAAGCCTGTTTATCACTCAAAGGTAATTCCTTACTACTATATAATATCAAGTGTGTTGTCCCTCCCCATCTTATGTATTGTGTTAGTGTTCCATGAACAATGAAAATTTTATATAAAATGGAAGCAAATGTGATCCATGCAACAACATATGGGAACGAAGATGTCCTTTGTCAAAGTGATTTTCACCAAATACTTTTGAATGAGTCAAGTTCTTCAATAAATTATAACAATAAAATAAAAATAAATTATTTTGTGGGTTGTTTCTTTTTTTTTTATAAAAATGATTAATTTTTGGTTTTACACTGAAACTGAGAATACACTGTTGCTCTTCCTCAACAAATGTGAGAGCATCAACAATGAAAATTTAACCAGGAAAAAAATCAAATACACATATCTATGACTTTAAAGTCAGGCTGTAAGAAAATATCTTATATAGGATTAGATATACAGCTTGGACTGCCTGTAACTTAAATAGTGCAAAGGGGGATTATTTTAAGAGGAGACTTCTAAAGTTTAATTACTTAGTTTAAAATAAATGTTTGTAATAAATGTTTAAATAAAAGGGTTGCAAAAGAATGCAAGGGACGCACAGCAGGAAGGATACCACTCTCACATACAGCAAAGAATCTCTTAAACAAGGCCAACTTGTGTGATGGCAAAAGTAACAGAACTGGCGAATGAAATGCAGAAAGTCATAACCAAGAAAGAATGGCATGTTTCACTCACAGAACTCCTCCTCCAGGAGGTTTGCGTAAATTTATCAGCATACGTGCATGTTGCCCCTGTAGGTTTTTGACTGTCTTTCTGGCAGTTACATCTAGTGGCCTTAATCACCCCCAAAAAGAGAAAAAGAAAGGAGAATGTTAGAAAGTAACTAATGAAGCCTCTTGAAAAGCACAGATCAAATATCATGCATTACTTGACAGTTCAGCACAATATGACTAAACTGTAGAAACTAGTATTTACAGTGCTGCACAACTCCTTTTCCCAAACTATATTTAGAAATAATCTAGAATAAATGTTGACATTTGGAAAGTGTGTTTGATTCACTTAAATTTCTGAAGCACCAAATTCTCTAATTCACCTTTCAATAATTACAAATAGAAATTTCACCCATCTTTACTGCAGAGTTCCTTAGCTGCAATGCAGTTTTCAGTTACTACAGCAATTAGGTATACGACCTATCAGGGAAGGAAATATTTCTTTGAAGAAACCTTTGGAGGCTGATGGTAAGAGTGAGACTAAGTGTACTGAAAAATTAACAGTTATTGCGAAATACTAACAGACAAGACAATTTGTTCTGCTATGCTGCGACCTGGAATTCTGTTGTTTAAGCAGCAGAGCAAAAAGCCAAATCTAAAACAAAAATGAAAGAGTAAGAGGGAATGATCACATGTTAGACACTGAGGAGGTGAAGACCACATGTCAGTTTCAGTACACCCTTGTACAAAAGCACATGCTAAACCTTTCATTAGAGATTAGAGTCACACAAGACTGTCTCCGGCCATGATAAATAAATACAGTGTGCACCTCTTGGCATCTCATCTACCCTACTTTTAAGATCTTGCTGTGGCTTGAAATGGTGCGGCTATTTTACAAGAATTATCACAGCAGATGAGTTTACCAGAACCAAATGTAGAGATATGCATGCCAAAATCCAAAGAACAGAACGAGAGGAAAAGGCAAAAAGGCATACATTAGTTTTGCTTGAGGACTTGTATGTCCACCTGAACCTGATTTATGATGAAAGTGTCCCCATAACTTTTATTTATTTGGCCAATCTTACTATTCAACATTTTGGTTGGGTGGTTTTGTGTTGGGTTTTTTTTTTATTTGTCTCTTGTTTTGTGTCTTTTTTGGGGTTTTGGGGGTTTTGTTTTGTTTTGAAGAATCAACTTTGAATACAACCTTACTCAGCTTTAAATTCCGTGGTGGAATTCTTTATTAAGCTAATGGACAGCAGGGGAAAGGACAGGGTGAAAAAAAAAAAACAACAAAAAATCTTCAAGCAGAAGAACTGGGCCAATACTTGCTAATTTTTAAAATACTTTCAAAGTTCTTATCTTTGCTAATTGTTATTGCTAAACAGCTTCTAGAATTTTATGTTCAAAGAGTTTGTTTTGAAAATGAAATATACTTAACCAATGTGTAAACATCCTTGCTTAGTGCCACTCACAAATCATGACTGGCCTACAGAATTAAAGACCCCAGGTGTACAGCTGCTAACGCACTAGAGCATATAGAATCAGACAACTAACTCAACCTTTACCGACAGGTGGGTCGAAACAGAACCCAAATCGACCTTTCCTATAATGGAAGTGTAGGAAAAAAATTAAGACCTCTAGCCCTCTTATAAAGCCTTCATAAGAACTTTCTATTGAACGCACTCTGCAGCGCACACTTGGGATTTTGTTAAACATTTAGCATTAAACTTACAAGTTGATGCTCTAATTGATTGATTGTTTCATCCTTTTTCTTCAGTTCATCTTTAAGCTGCCTTATCTCATTCAGCAGATCATCCATCTGCAATAGAACAGTTGGCAATATGAGGTTTTCTATAAGGGCTACACAATCTAAATCAACATCTCTACAGGACATACTACACAGATGTTGATGGAGGCCTGGCAGCAGGGCCTACGTCCATATAGTAGCACACATCTACTATTCCCATTTCACTGAAGATGTTATTAGTTACTGCTTTAGTACAATACCCAGACTGATTTGTTGTGCAATTTTTCAAATCATAAGCCAGCATCAATTAAAGAAGTGACAACCCCATATGTCAAGCATTTTTTTGTTAAGTTAAAAAGCAACATTTTTTCCTCTAGGAATTAGGACTAAGATTTTTAGATTTTGAGGCAGGTGACTGTAAACGAACGGGCACAACAATAATTAAGAGAAAAGGAGGCCTAAATCTTAACAATGTAGATGCCAGAGTTGCTACAGAATGTTCCTAATGGATCTACAGCTTTGGAAAACATCTTAAACCCTGAAACCAGGATTTGGACAGGCAACCTTCAAACAGGAATAAGATTGTAAGTGTTCTTCCCATTCAAGAAGTATTTCTAATTTTGTGTATCTTCAGTAAGTATTGTTCCCCTCCTGTAACTGCAGGATTAGCGATCTTGCTATGCTGATTTTACAGTAAGAGCCAAGCAACGCTACTGAACCTTATCACTGTAGAAAGCACAATAGTACAAGTCTGTAACCAGAGAAGATGATTTTTTTGGAATATTCATTGTGATTGCTTTTTCCTTTAATACCCATTCTAAAACAATAAATTCACCTTTGACTTTGTGGGGTTCGTGTTGGTTTTGAGTTACATCTGCAATACCTGCATTACCTCAGGGAAAACTTACTTTAGATTAAATATATTTTAAACTGAAGTTATCAATAAACATAATGAAACAGAGCAAGTAATTGAATAAGTAATGTATGATTTACACTTCAAGGCAAAAATTGTCTTCTCAAATTCTAGCACTTATCAAGCAGGCAGAAAATTTTTGAAAGAAGTTACTCTACAGCTGTTAATTCCCTTATGACTGCTACAAATACCAAAAGACAAAGTTATTTTAATAATTTAAACTATGCTAGCATTTTTAAGTATGGATTTTAAAAGGTCAAATAAACCCTTCTATTTTAACAAAACTGAAAACACAAAGTACAAAAACATATGCTAGGTTTGCATTTATGTAGAAGAAATAAGTACTACTTCATAGTGACACAGAAGTTTTTGGTTTGTGTTCATAAACACGAACAGGTCTGTATCTCTTATTCTGTAGATTAAATCAGTGTCATTTACCTTAACGGTTGACTCAGGTTCTTGCAGTTCTGGACTTGATGGAACTGAGACTGGGATGTCCTGGAGTGACCCATTGTCATCATTCTATTAGAGAACAAAACCAAGAGCAACAGCTTGAATGACTTGCTGAAACAACTCCCTTGCAAATTTGCTTTCAAGGATGGAGACACATGACCTCTCTGCTGAACCTGTTAAAATGTCTGACCTCTCTCACTGTGAGTTTTTCTATTCTTCCTCTGATAGGAAAGACTCCCTTGCTGCAGCATATATACAGTGCCATGAATAGCCTCCCTCACTTCACAAAGCTGTAGGAACAGCTGCAGCTATGTCAAAGTGTGCTGATTTTGCACAAAAATCTGATTAAAACTGGCCATTGTGTTCAAACATGTTCTATCAGGAAGGAATGGTGATGCCATGCGATTTTAAAAGCTACATTTCTTTCAGTGTCCATTCAAATACTACAGCTGAGCAATATCAAAATATACAGTCAAAATATTTCAGCTAGGAATTTTTAACTAAAAAAGCAACATTTGCTACTGGGCAGACTAATACAAAATTCACAGCCATCAGAACTAAGTATCAACTATAAAAATCAGAACCACACAAAAGTATTCTTCCACCTGCCATAACATCCGTGAACTCTGAAATAAAGCACAGCAAGCAGAAACAGAAATAACCATGTAAGATGCCAAAAGATGATTGCCTAGATATGCCCTGAAGCACTAAAGCTCTTGTGACAAAAACGCACATAGACATTATGTGCAGCAATGTAAAGTTGCAGCACTCAACCCTGAAAAGTTTCAGTTCAGTGACAGAGTCATGCCACAGGCTGAACAACTGACAGTGTAGTCTCGTGATACTTTCTCAGCTTTGTACCATGATGTTGTGTCCAATCTTAATGTGACACAAAATCTACAGTTACACATTAAAATAACAGTACAGTTATTTTATGGTCGTGGAAAATCATAACCCCCATTTCCTTAGCATAAACCCACTTATTTCCCTCCTGCTTCCTGTCCATCTCCTCCATCTGCTACCTTCTTAAAAAGTGAATCTTCTACTTTCATTCTTTAGGGTTCTTAGAGGAGTTTCTTTACCCAGTGACCTCAGTGCCTAAGATTGCATTTGTACAATATAAGAGCAGCATGTCACAAAACCTGTCTAAAACCACTCTGAGGCTGAGCCAGCAACTCCCCAAAACCACAAGAGTAAAACTACAGCTCAAATGCTAAACATCAATACAGGGAAAAAGCCACAATAGACCTGTTTATGTTCTTTATGTCCATATGTTAGCTTTTTTGCTTTTTAATCCATAAGCAAACTAAACTGCAGAGAAACATCAAGGAGATTGTCCAGATGCAAAAAGGCAAAAAATTAAAATTTATGAATTTTCAACAATTAAATTTTTACTTTTTCCTATATAGTCACCAACTACTTGCAGCCAAAATATGCACAACATCACCAGATTTAAAAGAAAAAAATACTAAGAACTATCATACAATTCCAAATTGCTTTTACCATACTACAAACAGTTACATTTAATTTCCATCATTTAGATGTAATTTTCATCTTACAGGTTTTTGGTGTCATTTTGGTGTTTGTTTTGGTTTTGTTAAATTCTTGGCTTTTTTTTTTTTAAAAAAGGACTATTAATTGTGAGGGCAGTCAAATTTCAAGGCTTCTGACTCCTTAACATAGCAAGTATTTCAGCTTACACTGTCCAACACACAGTTGTATTCAATTCACAAGTAGTTGCTTGTCCCTTCTGGGCAGATCGCCAGCAAGTGACAAGCTGATGAAGCAGCAGTTTACAGTCTATGTTATGAACAAGTTCTAATATAGTGTTTTGAAATAATTTGCACAATAATGTCATTATTTAATCCAAAACATTTCTACAATGGTAGAGTAAGTGAGCAGCAATTAGAATAATTTACAGATTAACAGGTTATATTTTATATATTTTATCTTATATTTTTTATTTATCTTATAGTCTATAATTAAGATTTCACGAACATTTGTTTTTTTAAACAATTATTCAAACAAATACACTCAGAAGGAAAGCTATGTCAGACAGTCACAATTATAATTGTGAAGGAGTCATCATGGGAATGGAAAACACAAAACGGGACAGGCAAAAGGATCTCGCATGGTTTTTAAACGCTCTATCACTGATAGCTCTGGTATACCTTTTATTCCCATTAAAATGGATGTAAGTGGAACAATAAAACATTCTACAACAGCAGATTAAGACCTAATTGCAAAGACAGTATGTCACATTCTCTGGTGATTTAAATCCAGCCCTATGCTATGCCTGACCAATATTCACTAGCAAAGCAAGAACTAAGTTCCTTTGCATCAATTCCCTTACCATTGTCTTAATTATCTTAATACATATAATGAACATAGGGCAACTGAAAAAAATCCAGTTCTAACACTCTCAGTGGGAACTTCAGCATTCCATTGTGAACATATGCTAGGATTAATCCATGAAACATTTATTGTTCTGCTTTTTCGATCTTGCTCATCATATTGCTTAAATGAGACTGAGGAAGGGGAAAAAAAAAAAAAAATCAGCAGAATAAGGCTATCCATGTACAAAAAAAGATATTAGAATTAGCAAAAAGAAATGGCAAAAAAACAAATGCTACTGGTTATATGCACATGCTATTTTTGGTAGCCTAGAAATTATATGCTAAAATATAAAAAAATTTTGGAAAATTGGAGAACAAACTTTTAACCTTTAGGTAAAATTACAATAAACTTTATAAAGGTATCATTACATTGCAAGAGGCAATATAAAAAACTTCTACCTCTTGGGTTTTACCTAACATTTTAACAATAGTAGAATACATTATTTACTCCAGTATAATCATGTCTTCAGAGCAGTTGCACTATCCTAATTCGTGCCAAATGTAAAAGCTGCTTGCAAAAAGAAGAACTCAGGGTAGTTTGTAACCCATATCAAAACCAAAGGCTTATCAAATGCATTGAAAAATAAGTTCTACCTATAAACATAAATAGCAACAAAATATTTTAATTTTAATTCTTTAGCAGAAGATTGCTTTGGAAAAACAGCAGCATTAGAAGGAAAAAGTAGTAGTTAATATTTGTAACTCTCTCCTAAATTGAAAACATTGCAACAAACAACCCAAACCTCATACATTCTGGCAATCCTGGTACAGTTATTTTTAAACATTACTGGCAGTTTAGGGATGAAAATAACCTGCAGTGTGTAAACTGACAGAGGACTAACATTGTAGGGATAGTCTTCAGTTATAGATTGATTACTTTAACCCAATATAAATTTTTTTTTTTTCGAATGCAATGTTTATTCGAGAATATGCTCATTTAAGAAATAGTCAGGTAATATGGCAGCGACTGATCATTTCACAGCCCTTTTCTTGTTGCTATGAGTATCAGCAACCCATTTGAATCGCTACCTGTCTACACTGATTTTCAACTCAATCACATTTGTTGGAAAGTTCTTGCTGGACTTAAGTCAATAGCATATATTTCAGCTTTGGGCCAGTTTCTGGTGGTCCCTATGTAATAAACTGAGGTAACCACATGCCTCAAGATGTGTTTTAAAGTGGCTTATAAAATTATAGCAAACCAAAGAGTCAGAAACCATTACAAAATACCCCAGCAAGACAGAAAATCATTCTAAACTTACTAATAGCTACATAAAGGGAACAGGTGGCTGTGGTAGAAAAAAAATCCACACATAAATCCTTTTCAAACACTTTTAGAATACTAAAAGACTAAAAGGTTGCTCTGAAACTTTGAAATAAGTTTCTGAAGACAAGTGTGAAGAGATATAATTCACCACCTCTCTAACAGTATTTTAGTCTTTATCAGCATAGTGCCTATAACAAATGCAGAGGAATATCTAAAGCTTTACAACCATGACTATCAAAGTAGCCTGATTTCATGCTGAGTATTATTTCAGCTTCATATTCCTTTGCAAAGGGTATCTGCTGAGAAAATTAATACCATCTTTGATTTCTACAAACCAGTTGGTTTTATTGTTTTAGAAGAAAGTCAGCAAGATTTACAGATACAATTAAGTGTATGTCTAGGCAAAATATGTAACAATCCTTTCTTCCCCAAGTATTAACACTGTCATGCACCTTATTTCTCTGGACAATTAATTTTTCACATGTCAATCATTTTTACATACCCATTCACAAATGTTACGGTCTAATTGAGGCACTTGTTTATATTCGCAAGTCTGCATCTGTCATTTTTAACCCATCTCAAGAACATGAGCTAAAGGTTACGGGAATAACCCTCCATCATGGCTGTCACAGGTACTCTACAACTCACCCAAATACAAAGAGGCACAAGTTGAAACATGTATTTGAGTGGCTGTACTTCACATGCTCTCATGCCAATATTTTACGTGTGAAATCTTTAGCACAAATCCCCGTGCTTGCCTCACCTTACAAATTCCCAAAGAACTGACTTTGTGCTTTTGATAAACAGAATATTAAACATTAATTTTTGCTTAGTGACAGATTATTATTTATGAAGAAATGTATCAGAAAAGCATTCAGTCAAGAACAGCCCAATAAAAAAACCTTACTACCTTTTAACCTAGTGTGCTGATTATACATAGCAGCAGTTTACCTACTATAGATTGCTGGGCTTTGATCACTGCAGTATTTCTGCTGATAAACAGTTCAGCAACTCAAAAATGCCATATTTGTTTGTATTTTCTCCTATCCTCTCAGCAGTTACATATTCTCATTTTACCTGCCTCTATTTTAAAAAGAAAAAAATACAACCAAAAGAAAAGTCAAGCTCCATGACTAAATACACCATAATAGTCCCCAGAACACATTTCAACATTATAAACATATGCCTTCTATACAGCATACAGACGATGCAGCTGTTCTCACTGCCCATCCTCCCTTTTCCCCTTGCTTCTCTGGGTGATCTTACTTGCAGGCTTCAGTTCAAAGCACATGTAAAATTAAAGAAAAATTGTAAAACTTCTAGAATAGGAGAGAAGAGATAAAGGGTATTCTCTCAGAAGAAATCTGCCATACTGCCTCAGAGGAAGACACAAAGCTCAAAGCTTAAAGACAATAATGGCTTTCATTATACTAATGTATTTTAAATTCTTCTATCAGAAAAATCAACCCATTAGAAGCAAATGCATTTTCAGCAATTATCTTGTGGTTCTCTAACAGCATAAGCTGCATTTTAACATGTAAGATTTTAGAAGAACATACTACTAATAATAGTAAGTGTTCAAGACCAGGTTGGATGGAGCCTTGAACAACATGGTCTAGTTGGAGGTGTCCCTGCCATGGCAGGGGGGTTGGAACTAGATGATCTTTGAGGTCCCTTCCAACCCAAACCATTCTATGATTCTATGAATAGTATACTAATAATTTCACTTTCAGAATTCTTTCAACATTCCAACATCAACAGTTCATGAAGAAGTTGAAAAATGCTACACAAACGTTTCTAAAGTTTATCAAGGTCTAGCCTTTGACTCCCAATTCAAAGTTTTCTTTGGTACAAGTTACTCATTTGAATAGTCCCCTTTGCTAACAGCATTTTTATAAAGATGCAAACAGAAAATCCATTAAGTGTCCATGAAGTAGAGGGTGCTAATCACCTGCTGACTGCTTGGCATTTGAGTGTAGTTTCATTCAAATAACGCTACAAATGAATGTCACAATTCCACTGCCCACTGCCAAATGCTGTTATAATGACAGCCTCAACAACTAATCAACTGTTTAAACTTAAAATTTGCTAATTTTATTTGCTATTGTTTGTTGATTTTTTTGGTTCTGTTTCTTTCAAGCACAGTTAAGTCACTGAGGTGAACTGTTTTGTGGATAAGCAAAAAAGTAACAATTGCAGGTGCAACTTATACAACTTAATACATGACACAAAGAAATCTTTGTATTTCATTAAATCAGTTTCTTCCTTGTCCTTCCTTATAACAAAGATAAATATCGCTTACAGATCTGACCAGATGCAAAAAGAATGAATATGTACTTCAAAGGTAGGCAAGTGACTTAGCAATCTAAAGCCTCAGCAAAAATATATTGGTGTCTTTAAGAATTCTGCAATACAGACTTCATTTTTTCATTCATACCTCTTCATACAAATGGGCTAGTCATATCTGGTAAATTACAATGAAGATTTGTGCTTGAAAAATAGAATTTCTTTTCCATTCATGAAAGGTAAGTTGAAACTAAGCGGTTTTTTTATAAAACTTGCCTCCCCCATGAAAAAGGTCTTCACAGATCTGAGAGTTCTGTGATCTGCTTCATGTTCCAGTCCTCCTTGAAAAAAATCACTAAATGCTTATTTGAGATAAGACAGAGTGGTTGTGAATCATTGATGCCAGTCTTGAGAGGAAGTTACTACAGAGGACTGTCAATCCTTGCCTAGATCAAAGACTTCAGGGCATCAGAAATAGTAAAATTCTTATTTAAATAAGGCTCTGTAACCTCAACCTAGAGCACCAAGTTTAAGAAATTAATTGAGCAGGAGGAAGAGGATGAAGAAAGAAATTAAGATCAGGAGAAAACTTACTTGCTATTAAGCATGCAAATGAAGTACCTTAGTCGATGTTTACAAGACATTAACATTAAATGTCAATCACTACTAGAGTTAGACTTCCAAATCATTTTCTTCTACAATACAAAGGTAGTGCTCCAGTTAAGCATTAAGTGAGAACATTCACCAGTAGTTTAACATCTCCCTGTAAATAATTACAACTGCATTTAGCACAAGAGGAATGTATGTTTTTCATTCCATATAAGCTAGTATAACACTGCGGCAAAATCAGAGAAGGTTATACTTTTACAGTGAGAATTTTGAAAAACTTTGCATGAGAGAGACTTCTATTCCTGATTTCACTGAAGATACAGAAAGATGTCAGCAAGTGAGGAGTAAGCAGACAGCATGTGTACTGCTGGCAGTTACCCTGGTCACACGGAGTTCAGAAAAGGTTAGACTACTCAAATAACTACTTATTTTTTCAGGCAGAACTGGGAACACATCACCAAACCCATGCTGTTGCAGCTATGTTGCTAGCAAAATTCAAGATAATTTATATACAGTTATGTGAACTACGGTCACAGTAATGAATCCAGTACAACACATTAAGTCTCCCTAGGAATCTGCTAGGTATACATTCATTACATGCTACGCTCAACAGTAAGCCACATTACAATTGATTAGATAATTGCATAAAACTGAATTTAATCACTATATCTTACTATCTTACTATAACTGTACCTGTGAGTCCTCAATGCCGAGACCTCACTACAGCTCTATTTCTACCTAATCCAAATTAAATAGTATTGCTGAAAGTCATAACTGGAAAAAGGTAAAAGTTACACATTTAAATGTATAAGACAGGTGAAGCAAATAAAAGAACTTCTGCTTCCTTTACTAAAGCTAGTGTTTTAGAGGAGCTGACTTTGTACCTTGCTTTTTTACATTCTGTAAGAAAAGGCCTGTCACATGACCTGGACTGAGACCAAGTCCTAGCTCAGTTTCAGATTGCTGAAGTTTATGTAATTGTTTTCAAAATTATATTTCTGTTCCTTACAATAAGTAAAAAAAGAACTGCAATATTTTTTACTCATGTCTGTTAGTAGTGCTCAGTATTTCCAGAAAAGGTTTAACACTTAAAAGCAATGAAAAAATATTTCATACAAATTTTACTCTAATTGTTTAGTAAACAACGGTAGTAAAAGTCTAAAGTTTTGCCCTCTGTAGCAGGTTAATTTACTTTTACATTACTTCTCACATTGTTTGATTAGAAGGCTGCGCAGTAGAATAAACATTCAGAAGTGCAGTGATGAGTTTTGGAAGCAGGAGACAAAACAGGGGATGGTTAGGTCAGGAAAATACAAAGAAGTATGCCTGACAAAGTTTGAAGGAAGAATAACACTTGTTATTACAAAACTCGCTATTGCAGGAAGGGAGGGGGACAAGATCAAGCTTTTGGCAAGTGAAGTAGCAAATTCTGAAGAACGTACACATTAGGAGTAACTTTCTTCTGCGAATTTAAAGTTTTTTTTAAAAAAAATCTGATTTCTTAAAAAAGGGTTTTTGTTTGTTGTTGTTTTTTTTTTTTTAATTTGAGCTACTTGAGGCATGGTTTGTGTTCTGCAAGCGTTTATAAAAGCCTGGCTATTATAAACTAGATCAAGATTTAAAATACAATATTCCGCAGGGCCACAGACTAACTGGTTATAACATGCACATCTTTACACAATGAACTACACATACAGATCATCTATCTAGTTGTCCAATTATCCTTGTGCTAAAGGCATTAAAAGCTCTGGATAAAAAGTTTGCTGTCTCACATACCAATTGCCTGCTTGAGGCTGCTGGGAGGCACAGTTTATGCAGTCCACTACTCAGACATTAGGTTCTAAGATGACACCTTCCCTCTCTGACACTACATTATTTTTGTTACGATTGTATTCCTGATTTTGTCAGTGGAGAAACGTCTCCAGTATCCCCAGTTATCACAGGAAGCATATGCTCACATTTCTAAAAGTCACAGTCATACCGCTGAATTAGCCTCAAGGTTCATTTGCTTTTTGTTTTGTTGTGTTTTTAGTGTCTTACTTTCAGGGCACAAATTTATTTCCACTACATTATCCTGTTAGAAAAGAACAGCAGTAAATCTTGTACTAAAGAGAACACCATACAGATGCTTTTCAATGCTAATCTGTATATGTCTCCCAAGAAATTCACGTGGACCTTTTTTTTTTTTAAGGTAGCAAAGTAATTTTTGTAGATGAAATGCCATACTTCTGCTAAGTCATCCAGCAGTTTACCAGCTCCCACAATTTGCCAAGTTTTGAGGTGAAATGAAAAAGCTCCTTAAAAGCTTATGAGAATTCAGTGATTTCATCACTAGAAGGTTACATTTGAGCACTTCCAATAGAGATGACCCAGTAGGATTTGCTAAGCTTCTCATCAAAAGCTGAAAAGAATGAGGAAAACAATGCCTTGAGAAAAAGCTATTAGCATTGACTTGCTGAATGCAGGTGTGATCAATGGGATCGATTTTTTTTTTTTTTGCACCCAGCTTTTTAGGATCTTGTTAAATAAAAGCTTGCCTTCACATCCACTGATTTGTTTTTCTAATTTAGCATTATTTCCTCAGAAAAGCAGAATAACAGTATTTCTGCAGTCAGTAAAATGCTGAAAAAGCAGAAAAAGCACTATTTTAAATAGCAATAAAAAGTGCACACTTCCTTGAACACTGTAATTCAATGTACAAAGGAAATTACAATAGCCTAATAAGGCTAAGCAGAACACTAGCCCACCTAGGCTCACACTCCAATATACTTTACTGCTTTTGTTCCCTTTGAGCAGCTCACCTGGTGCAGTAATCTCTTCAGTTTCAATAACTGAGTTTTTACAGCTGTACAGTCTTGGACCATGTGCCGAAGGGTCATTTCATCAAGCATCACAGTACTGTCAGGTAAGCCCACCAGCTGTCTAGGAGGAGCCTGGTAAAAATTTGGTGCTCCATAGCCTTCAAAGTGACTAACAGGAGATTCTAGGTAGTTTAATCCCCTACAAAAAAAAAAAAATAGAAAATAAAACCCAATGACGACAAACTGGAGCTAGACAGCATTTAGTAAAAAAGGAAGTGTTATGTAACATGGGCTATATTCATATACTGTGGCACAGCAGAAAATAAATAAATCTCAAAGTGTCAATGCTATTTCACTTACATGCTGGGCTTTCCTTCCCACTTGCATAAATCTCTCACAGACTAAAAACTACAGTACCCTAAAACCAGTTTGCTCATCAGGATTTCAATAAGATCTGTCATTCAAGCTAGCCTGTAAGAACTACAAGATTATGTCTAAATTTAAATGTAGTTAATAAGTAAAAAGCTGTCCAAACTTACAAAATGCAAGTAGTAAGAATGTACTGTTTCTCCATGCAACACATACGGTAATTTAGTCAAGCATTTCTAATATCATATTAACACAAATAATAAATATTTGGACTAAAAACAGCGACACAAACAAAAGTTTTGAAAAGAAATTGTTATAAATCTCAGTGATGCTGCCACCCAGACATGCTATTTATAGACATACAACTATTTGGAAAATGTCTTGTACTCAGTATCACTTGAGACCCTTCAGTGCCACAAGAGGTTTCTCACAGTATTTTAATTGTTTGGGAGAAAAGAGACAAGTCCTTTACCTGTTCAAATCATTTTTACCATGGATATAGTGATCAGTATGGCCAAGATGATAGTGGTCCTGTGTATTCCATCGCTGTTGTGGTGCTCTTTTCCAGAATCCTTCCTGATGTTGCCTAGCATTTCTGTCTTGTCTATCATAACGGCTCATATTTTCACATTCCTCTACAGAGAGCAGAAAGTCAAAAAAATTTTAAAGTTTGTTCCTAAGACCTTGTAAATAAAATATTTGCTACGTGCTGGTAACAGATGCAGTGTAAAACCTGTGGGGTTTTATTTTTTTAAACTGATCCAAAAAAGTATGGATTTTAGAACTGTAATGTCGTCACATTTTTACTAACATATAAACTTGTTACAAGAATAAGAGTAACCTGTAGCAGAAACTACAGAATTCAGCCTTAACAGTATTTCTGGTTTAAGCAGAAAATCATTTGGAAGAGGTAGAGCTATGGGGAAGAAAAAAAAAAAAAATATATCCAAAAGTAATACTTTCCTGCCTGTCTTACTAACAGTATCTTCAGGCCTCTAGAAAGTTCAAAACACAAACACAGAAAGACGACATTTTAGAAAAAAGCCAGTACTTCATTCCAAAACAGAACAGTTCCATTACTTAAAATACAAATATGCCTCATCCTATCCTTCTTGGTTTTCAACTTGAGAGACACTTACTCTTTATTTATCTTTTGTTTGCATGATATAAAACAAGCAAACAAAATAATCTTTTTAAAACAGTAACTTCTGCAAAGCAAAGCAGATTCCACAAACTTCTTAAGGGAACAAAAGCTATATTTGGCAACAGCTTGTAAACCACTAGAAACGAAGCCAAAACAACTGCTATATGTGCAGTCAGACACAGCAAAAAAGTCATAAACTGGTATTCTGCCATCGCACTGTCTCCTTCACTTACCCAAGGAGTTTTTCCTCACATTGTCAGTCCTTTGCTAGGAGAATAACTCTACACAAGAGAACACCGTTTTATTCAGCTGCCTACTCAGACATAGCTGCGCATAAGACACTCATAAACAGGCCTTCCTTCCTGCTTGGTTCCCAGCCTGTGTGTTGCTGGGACGTGAGCCCAGTTTTACCCTGTGATTAAAAACTGCCATCCTCACTCGCTGCATACTTGTTGAGCTAGAACTGTTTCTATAAATAGTGTCCAAGCGGCATCCCAGACTCCAAAGTGAAACAAGGAGACTTTCTGAGGACCAGGAAAGTCTTAAGAGGCTGACGTCAGTGAAGTCACACATAATTATGAAAAGTGTTGCCAAAAAGTGTTGTTAAAAAATATTATAACAAATACTCATATCTACAATTCCAGTTTTATCACCTAGTTCAATAACCAAAAAAGTAAGTAAGAAAATAAACTTGTCCACCTAAAGTAAAAGATTCATTTTTCCTTTAGAAGCATCCTCCTGCAACTTATAACACATGAAAATTCAAGTGGGTTTATTCAAAATAAGCCCTCATGTTTTAAGTAATTTTATTATTATGATTTTCAGCTTTGGAAAATGAAATTGAGACACTGAGTAAAGACACATGAATACTAACAAAGAACAAGCCTTGCTTTTTCAGGTGGTCCTGTTTACTTAAGAGGAAGCTTGGAGGTGGCTTTTGAATTCTTCTTTTCAGATCCTATTTGCTAAAAATTCAGTGATTCCAACATAAGAAGCGATTATAGCAGATACACTCAGTTTATGCCACATTAATTTTACATGGAAACCCAACTTCTAAAAAATGCCAAAAATAATAATAACTAGCTAATATTGATCTCAAACAGTAAGTTTTTCTTCCTGAATCAGCAGCTTACACAGCAGATTTTCATAGTTACAAAACACACACCAACTACACAAACATTATTGATACTTCGCTGTAGAAGCGGGAGTAGACTTAAGTTTATTATATTGATGCAGTTAAAGCAGTGAAATAAAAATCATATTTCAAACGTTAACTTTTCATGTTTGTGGCAAACATTCACCTTTAAAATGCATGTATTTTTAACAGTTTTTACATTAATCATTTGAAATGGAATTAGTAACGCAGATGCAGTGTGTGTTTTATAAACAAGAAAACATTAGAAATTGATCCAACCCTTAAAATTTTTCTTAGTTTTCCCCAGCAGAATTAGAATTACCCTTATTGAAACAATATCCCCTAGGCTTGGATTGTCATCCATTCTGGAAAATTAAAAAAGTAAAAAATAAAAATTGTACACCTATCTGGGCTGCAAAGTTGAATAGTAGCACTATGGTCAACAAGCACCTTTCACACAAGTACTCTGGAAAACTTATTCTGAGATTAAAAAAATTAAGTACTGCACTTTATGTGTGCACACTGTTAAAACACTATGTGCCCTGACCGCGGTAGACAGAAAATTATGTATTTACTTACTGTTAATTTGGCTTTATATCTAACATACACAGAGGAGTCTTCACTCAAAAGACTCAAAGGTACTCTCAGAAAACCTGAACTTACCCAAACTTCAGCAAGCAGCTGAACAGCACACAAATTAAGGAAAGTCTTTTTTCTTTCAGTGACTGTTTGTGCAGGGTAGGGCATTACAGTGCTCCGCATTGAATGTTTCTGTTCATTTGAAGACATATTAGCCTCCACTGAACTTAGAGGTAAAGCTAATACCCATATTCACATGACAATTATTAGGCGTAGGTCAAGAACAACCAAAAGCAAATGCCTCAAACACCTCAAAGTTTTCCAGGCCAGGATTTGAGAAAGTGAGGCAATAATTTCCCCTACCTAGTTCATCTAGTCTGGTTTGTATTGTTTTAGTGGCATCTAGGTACCACTATCCTCCCTGTGAAAAGTTTGCCAGCATCCTCACTGATAATAAGAGTGCATAAAAGACATCTTTAAAAAAACATCTTAAATCTTAAGTCTGTTAGCCTGAATTGTATAAAATATTTTAGGAGACATTGTCACTTTGTAGAAGAAAATGAATAATTATCTCAAAGAATTACACTGCCATTCACCAAGGCTGAAAAAAAGCTGTTCCAACATTTTCAAATACAACTGAAGCATGAGACTGAAGGACTAACTTAACAGTTTGAAATTTATGCTACTAAGATAGTTTAAAGAAACAAACTTGGTTGCATTTTTATAAATGACAGTAAATGTCTAATTTCAGAATTACTGCATCTCATTAGAAATTCAAGAGTTGTATTTGGGGGAACTGAAATAACACACTTCCTATGTTTCAGAAAAGACAAGAGCTGTTACTTAAAGAAAAAACAATTTGAAGAGTGCATCGGCTTATTAAAACAGAAGCCAGAACCATGCAACTCAAGAGTTTCTGAAGCCCATAATGCAGTTTCACAATAAGACTGCTCAGCTAATTTACTCACCTTTGTCATGAGGTGGGTCCTCAGGCAGATCCACATCAAGCATGAGATCATCATCTTCAAGATCACATGAATCAAGATTATTCAAAATATCCTGCAAGAAAGAAAATGTGAGATACAGCTGCTTTCATATTTCATTTACCCTATTGTCATAAAAGTTTGTTTCAAAGCTTTGTTACACTTCTATTGTACACATTGTACCCAATGTCATCAGCAGCCTCCTCTCTTCAGAGGCCAAGATCAACCTTACTTGAGACCATCTATACAAACAACAATCATCACACCTCTAGTAATGTGATACAATAACAGTGCTAGATGAAACAAAGATTGATTCAAACATTTTTCTGCCTCATGCCTACAGAATACTCCAAAGATTTTTCTGTTCATTAATATCCTGTCTTCTCCCCAATTGGTAGCATTTTAAAACTAAATTACTTTGCTCAGTTAGAATTCAAAAACAGCTTTGTGGAAAGAAGATGTTAAATCACCTTTTTTTAGCTCTCATATCATACTATCACAATATCATTGAAGGGAATATGGGGAACCTATGTTACCTTGACTTTTTGGGCCAACAAAACTTAAAATATTATATTATCAGCACAAAGCTCTGCTGCCTTTTGTCTTTAAGATTGTGGTTCATATCAAGCTGTTTCTAAAGGGTCTAACAAACTGTCATGTTGCATGGGTGTGCTAACAGTACAAGAAAAACGCAATAAAGTGTTAGTACTAAATGGAATTATATGTATTATATATAGTCAGGTATACTGAAGAAAAAGGTCTGTAGCATGGGTAAGTCAAGTCAGTGTTAAAAAGACAAACTGTTCCTTTAAGAACATCAACAGTAGGAAAAACTCAAGAGCTCAAGGCTGTGGAATATTCAGCTTTTTCAGCAGTCAGATGCTGCTAGCACCATGCTACTGAAAAGCTGCATCAGGCAACAAAGTGCAGTATTCTCAGAGAGCCCAGACTCCGTTTTATTCAAAGAAAGTTAAACTTACTAACACCAAGTGACTATAACACAAAGTAGGTCTAAAGAAACTGTTAACGGTTATACAGCTCTAACTCTTGAACTTTATTTTCCTATATCCCACAAATAAAAGCCATAGCTTTTAGCCCAACATCAGACTCAGGCACTTCACATCTGCCTCTTTTCTAAGAGCAGAAAATGCAGATCTTTCTTAGGTTTAACAGCTACAACTGTCAGCTGTTAAAGATGATTCATGTGACCAATATTTAAAAATTTACCAAATGTTAAGTAAAGTAAGTGTTTTACTAATTATTTCTCACTGGATAATAAAGCAATCAGTACATACTTAATTGAATACTTGCATACAGACTATCAATACACTGCAAAACAATACCCACTTGGGAAGCTATCCCTTTGCTGGCTACCATTTATTTGATTCACTTTGTCAGACATGTATAGGTAAAAAGGAAGAACATTAATAGGCATTTGTCTAAACCATTGCTCCAACTGTTCTTTGACAGTCTTCCTACAGTGTTCAAAAAGGACTACTATATTTTATTACAAATGGTGGAAAGAGTTAAGTATAGTTTAAAATTTTGGTTTTTGTGACACAGAACACATTCTATATTTCTGCAGGGGACATTTATTGACTTAGAGAGGGTATGAGATGAAAATAGTCAACATGCACTTTGTAAGACACAAGCAATATAAATGAAAGATGGAATACTTCAGATGGAAGCACCTGTTTTTGTTATGTTTCAAAGTCCTACTTGAATTATTTTGTTTACATATAGTGTTCTAAGTATTTACAGGAAAAAATAGAAAAACCCACATATCAGGGCACTGTCAATAATAATAAACCCAACTACAGAAAAGATTCACAGGACATGGAAGCCATTTAAAGGAAATAATTTAAAGGAAACATATTTAACATTTGGGAGAACAAATCGCCTGGATTTATTTACTACTTTTTGTTTCCACTAATTTACATTTTTCCAGGAACTAGAAGATTTTTAACTACCATGTATTTTTCAAACAATTCTGAAAAATGTAGGTGTGTTTGAGAGGCAGCTTGGGTTATTAGTTGATACATTGTTTCTATGCCATGCTTTGTGATCTTCCAAATTAGTATGAACAAGTAGTATTTTCTTCTACTGTGGGAACACTAATGAGCGTGACAAAGAAATTACAAACAGTGGCCACAAACATGTAAAAAAGTTGAACACATGTGCCACTGCTATGCAAAAGCATTAAAAAAAAGCATAACAAAAACATACTATGTCAGAGTGTTAAGCAATAAGCTTAGATAATCCACTTTACCGTCTCAGTATCAGAACTCCAGAAGTCTAATGATGTCGGAGAAGGTCAGCATTTGAGATGCCAAACATACTTTTCTGTCAACAGCACATTTCATTATGCTTCCCTAATTATACATTCCTGCACCACACTGAGGCAATTCCATGCTAGAAAACGCAACTGTGAATATGAAGCCTTTGTACTAGCTGGGCCACATGTGAATTCACTTTGAGTATTTCCCAAGGTTATCTACTTGGGAAACATAATATAAAAGTAAATGTAGGCAATGTCATCTTGAAATAGCTTTAAGATAAAGTGCAGGTTTCATCAACAGATTGGTACATATAAAACCTGTATTTACATACTTCCATTGTAATTCTTACTACTGTATAATGAACTCAAGTTAACTACACGGCAGTAACATTGTTAATAATGTGTGCTTAAGAGCAATTATAATGTGATTCTGGGCAATGAGCTCAAACAGAACAGGAAATAAATTCTTCAAAAGTGCATCAGCTCCAACCCTACAGAATATTACATGTTTGAGCAATTATTAAAAGTTACAGTAAGAGAAGAATCCTATTTTATTTGTATAGTTGAAAAGAATAATACATATTAAAAGGAGCATGTAACTTCACAAGGCTAACGTAGCACTAAATTTTTGAGATAGTACACCTAGAAAGAGACTAAGTTTGTGGCTGAGAAATGCCCAAACTACTATGCTGTCCTCAAGCTCTCCCTCCAGAAGAGTCTGCAACTGAACACAGGCAGTAGTGCTTTGTCCTCTTACTGCAACAGAACAGGAAAAGTAGTATTAGGTGAGAAACAGATGATGTATGACTACCAGTATAAGAACTTAGTAAGCAGAGAATCCCAACAGCAGGGAACACTCATATTGCATTAGGAGACCGGAAAAGACTAAATAGAAAGGCAAGGGCAAGGCTAGCAAACAATTACAACACATTTAGCAAGTTCACTTCAATGTTGTGCAAATTCTTTCCATAGTGATTGCCCTCAAGTGCTATGTTAATCAAGCACACACCAATAGCTCACCTACAACAGCTTGGGGTTTTTTGCCTAATTTATTGGATGCATAGAGTTCAGCATCTCTTTCTCAAGAAGCGTAACAATATTAGGCAAGATCTTAAGACCAATGCTTTGAAGACTGGGATGCTGTAGAGTTGCTATTTTTGCTGAAGCCAAACAACTTTAAAGTTCAGTATAAATTCATGTCCATCATAATGGACTGGACTAGCAAAACATTCTTTTTAAAAAGTTCCATTTCTAAAAAGTCCTCATGCTACATACATCATACGCTCTCTTCCACTGAAGAGCAGTGTTTTTCAGTCCACCAACTTGAGTTCAGTTTAGCTTAACAGTTAGACCTAGGCAAGAGGCCTGATTCTCAGCTTTCCCATTTCTTCAGCTAAGTATATAATGCAACTCAAGATAAATTAAAATGTGGCCAAATTAGAAGGCTAGATGTCTACATTTTCTCCCTATTAAACATAAAAGGTGTGCACTAGTGAAAGCTTTAGACACAATGTATATTACAGAAAAAAAAAAAGAAGTCATTTGGGTTAGTGCAGAAATACAAAGCAATTCCAGATGAGCAACCCTCAAGTAAATTTCAGGGAATGTTCACAGAATTGAGAAAAGCCTAAGCTCAAAACACCAATTCAGTATCCTTCTTTTCATGCCAAGGTATGTTATCTTGCTTGAAAAAGAATTGCAGCGAGGTAGTCATGAAATGTTGGTGAATATTACGAACAATGTTCTCCCTTTTTCCACAATTCAAGATCTCAGACCTCATTCATTTGTTCTTCCTTTAGAAAGCAGGCTGTTAAAGGAAAATAACTGATTATTTTTGTTACCGATTTCGTGAATTAAGCCTTGCTTTCAATAACACACTTGCACTTCTGAATTCATTGGAAAATGGAAGTAAAAGTTCACATGCAATTAAGTATTCCATAGTGATTACTTAAATTGAACACAGATACCAATTTCTTCAGTTTGATTTGCTCTACACCCTTTTTTTTTTAAGCCTATATGCAGAGTTTCTTTGATACGTATGGTCTTTTTTGAGCAAGAGAGTAAAATATCAAAGAAATAAATAATCAAAGCACATCTACAAGCTCAAAATGTGGCAGCAAAAGCTCAGGCAATATCTACAGCATCAGCATAAACATACCATCTGGCACGCCTAACTTTCATGTTAGTATTCATATAATCCTTTCCCAGGTTACTGACAATTAATTTAGAGAAGCTTTATCTGACATTAAGGTAATCTAATTTAGTAAAAACTTTACTGTTAAATCTGTCTGGATATTGTGAAAGGTAAACATGCTAGGCTACTTCTAGTATATATTTTCAAAGTTGTTGCTTGAAGAACACAGCAGTAATTACAGGTCACTTTGTTGACGGGCAGCATGTTAGGGCACATTCCATTTATTTAGCTACACTTTACTCTCTGTACAAACAAATCATCAGTAGGTTATAATCACACTTCAGATGTGTAGTTAGTTATTTTTACAGTGTCATGCTGTATTACTTTTGATGAAAAGGTATTATAGCAAACACAGTAACGACCACTATAAAATCAAGCTTATTTTATGACTTCCATTAGTTAAAGTTGCTTTACTTATTTCGAATGTTGTTAGTCTTTATGGTCAAATTTTAGGCTCAATTTTTCTATGTCTACCTCAAGTTGATTTCCAGTTTTAAGTAAGAGAGTAAACAGTTTCTCAGAAACTGTTGAAAGATGAAGCGAAGTCATTTGTCCACATAAGATTTTTTCCTTCAGTTTTTATGTTACAAAGATCTCATGGACACGTACAGGAAGAAAGCTCAACATTCCAATTTCTCTGACAGTTCTCTGAAATTGAGATCTCGGTTTGGGTGAAATTTGGGCATGCATAGCAAACTTAGAAGCTACTGAAAAACTAACTAACATATCAGACCAATTTAGGCAATGGCTTAAAGAATGACATTTAAATAATGCTAAAACCAAAAAAAAAAAAGCATATAAAAAGCCCTCTGAATAGAATTCTACCAGAATTTTAAATGCTGTATGTTACTAGTCACATTAAAAATAATTAAGCCCAATATCCAAACAAGTATTTCATCATTTTGTTCATTCTCTGTAACAGAAGGTTGCTGTGACAATAAATACAACAAGAACTTGTTCTGAAAATCCAAGACATTTTATATTTAACTATCGGCTATAGAACCATAGAACAGTTTGGGTTGGAAGGGACCTTTGAACCTAGTCCAACCCCCTTGCAATGAGCAGGTACATCTTTAGCTAGATCAGGTTGCTCAGAGCCCTGTTCAACCTGCCGTTGAACGTTTCCAGGGATGGGGCATCTACCACCTCTCTGGGCAACCTGCGCCAGTGTTTCACCACCCTCATTGTAAAATAGGTCTTCTTGTATCTCATCTAAACCTATCCTCCTCCAGTTTAAAACCATTACCTCTTGTCCTATTTCAACAGGCCCTGCTAAAAAGATTGCCCCCCACCTTTCTTACAAGCTTGTTGGTTTGTTGTTGGGGTTTTTTTGGGGGGGGGTTTTTTTGGTTTGTTTTTTTTTTTTAAAGTACTGGAAGGCCACTATAAGGTCTCCCCAGAGCCTTCTCTTCTCCAAGGCTGAACAACCACAACCCTCTCAGCCTGTCCTCATAGGGAAGGTGCTCCAGCCCCCTGATCATCTTCATGGCCCTCCTCTGGACTTGCTCGAGCAGGTCCAAGCCTGTCTTGTGCTAGGGATCCCAGAGCTGGACACAGCATTGCAGGTGGGGTCTCACCAGAGCGGAGAGCAGAGGGGCAGAATCGCCTCCCTCAACCTGCTGGCCACACTTCTTTTGAGGCAGCCCAGGATACAATTGGCTTTCTGGGCTGTGAGTGCACATTGCCGGCTCACATTCAGCTTTTCATCCACCAGCACCTCCAAGTCCTCCCCTGCAGGGCTGCTCTTGATCCACTCATCCTCCAGACTGTTTTGGTACTGGGGATTGCCCCAACCCAGGTGCAGAACCTTGCACTTGGTCTTGTTGAACCTCATGACGTTCAACACACAGGCCCACTTCTCAAGCTTGTCCAGGTCCCTCAGGTGTGTCAACCACACCACTCAGCTTGATGTCATCTGCAAACTTGCTGAAGGTGCACTCAATCCCACTGTCTGTCATTGATGAATATGTTAAACAGCACTCATCCCAGTACAGACCCCTGAGGGATGCCACTGATCTCCATCTGGATGTGACCATCCAAACAATTCCTCATCCGGTGAGCAGTCCACCTATCCAATCCCCATCTCTCCAATTTAGAGAGAAAGATGTTGTGGGAGACTGTGTCAAAGGCCTTACAGAAGTCCAGACAGATGACATCTGTGGCTCCTCCCTTGTCCACCAATGTAGTCCCTCTATCATAGAAGGCCACTAGGTTGGTCAGGCAGGACTTGCTCTTGGTGAAGCCATGCTGACTGTCTGGAACCATCTCCCTGTCCTGCATCTACCTCAGCATAGCTTCTGGGAGGATCTGTTCCATGATCTTCCCAGGCACAGAGGGGAGGCTTGACAGCTCGGTAGTTCCCAGGGTCTTCCTTTCTACCCTTTTTAAAAACAGGTGTAAAATTCCCCTTTTTCCAGTCACCGGGGACTTCACCTGACTGCCATGACTTTTCATATATCATGGAGAGTGGCTTGGCAACTACATCAGCCAATTCCCTCTGCGCTCTGGGATGCATCTTGTCAGGTTCCAGAGAGTTAGGTATGTTCAGGTTCCTCTGGTGGTCACGAACATGATCTTCTCTTACTTTGCTCTCCCAGTCTCTGTCTTGCAGCCCATCCACTCAAGAGGTGCGAGAAGAGCAGTTGCCAATGAAGACTGAGGCAAAAAAGTTGAGTACCTCAGTCATCTCCTCGTTCATTGTTACCAGCTTGCCAGTCTTGCTCATCAAGGGCATTATGCTTTCTTTAACCTTCCTTTTCTGGTTGACATACCTGTAGGAGCCCCTCTTGTTATTCTTTGCATCCCTTGCCAAGTTCAACTCCACAGCCAGACAGCATCCCTATGCTCTTCCCGGGGATACCTGTCCCTGCTTCCACTGCCTGGGCATTTTCTTCTTGCCCTTTAGTTTGACCAGCAGGTCTCAAATCAGCCATGCTAGTCTCTTGCCTTGCTTTCCCGATTTCTTACACCTGGGGTGGGGATTGAAAGCTCTAGTGCTCTATGGAAAGTAACCTTAAAGATCTGCCAGTTCTGTTCTGCACCCTTGTCCCTGAGGGCAGTTTCCCAGGGGGTCCTACTGACTAACTTCTTGAAATTCAGGGTCCTGACTTTATTCTTTGCCTGACCCATATCCCTCAGGACTGTGAACTCCACCAGTGCATGATCACTGCAGCCCAGACTGCCTCCCATCTTGACATAACTGATTAGCTCACTTGCTCTGGTGACCATTAGGTCCAATGCGACATCTCCCCTGGTAGAGATTACCAGAGATTACTGTCTATTACCTGGCTTAAGAAGTTATCCTCCACGTACTCCAGGAGTCTCCTGGATTGCCTACAGCTCACTGTGCTGCTTTTCCAGCAGATCCCTCCAGCAGGATGAGGGCCTGTGAGCACAAGGCCTCCTGTAACTGGGGCAAAAAGACTTTGTCATTATCCTCCCCTTGACTGAGCGGCCTATATAATGGTCTTAAATAAAGATTTACTGCTCTTGAAAACATTTTTATAGAGGCATTGTATGTTCCACCTAGGTTTACTAAAAGTAGACAGGAAATAATTATTAGGTTAAGCTACTACCCACTATATCTCAAGAAGCAGCTATACTTGCTACATTTTGGGGTTTTTTTAAATATAAAATCAGATGTCAGACTGTTTTTAGAAATCTGAAATTCAATAGCACGACGAAGGGAGAGGGGAAAAAAAAAAACACAACAGAAATATTAACCATGCTGTTGAGACTTCACCAATCCAGAAACAACAGCACTTTCCAAACACCTTGTGCAAGTTAAATCCCACAGCCAGAAAAAGCATTCCTTGACTGCCATCTAGCCTCCGGCAATGAACCTACAAAAAAGAAACTGAACGGAGAAAGAAGCATTTTGACCATCTTTCTGCAGAACTCCAGCAAAATTTAAGAACATTTTCTAATTTTTTTTTTTTTTTTTTTTTTTTTTTTTAATAGGCAGATGCTTTTAAATAGAACGTTTCTGGTTTACTATCACAGACAACAATAGAAAGTCAGCATCAGTAAACATAAATAGTAACACAGAAGTAGCAGAGGCCGAGGAAAAGCAGTCCTTTCTACTCATTGCTTCCAGTCTGCTTTCAGAAAAAGTCTACCAATACCAGAAGTTTATCATTGCTTTCACAGTTTACCTACAAATAACAGAGCATTTTACACTATAAAGTAATATGTAATGGCTACAGATACCCTTAACTGGCAAAAATAATTGTGAATTATTCCCATTCTGTACTGACTTGCAATTGCATTAATAGCGTGAGGTTAAGCTTAAAGGAAAATAGAGAGGCTTCAAATAACTCCCAGCTGAGAAAGGAACCCAACCATAACCTCAAAATTCAGAGGAACACCATTGGCACGGCTGTGATCAGGAGATCAATTAAGATTCCTGTGTAGTAAGTTTTAATTATACCCTAGCTAGATTTTGGGGTAATCTAAATACTACTTGTTACACAGCATTAACGTGTTCTATTCTTATACAGTCAGATTAATATACTTGTTTCTAATTAAAAACAAAACAATCCTCAAATACCTCCTAATTATGGTCAAAATATAATTATTCAGAAAAATCTCTAAATGAACTGCTAACAACACAGGAAGCAAAGCATCCTGACATGTACTTGCACTGTTGCGAAAGTATTCTCATTACATTATCCTGATACGTTTCAACAGTGTGAACCAAACACACTGAAATGCTGTTTACTCAGAACCACCTCATATGTGGAAAAATGGCACTTCATTAAACTTCTAGTCTCGGGGAGTATGACAATCACTCATAAGGTGATATCAGACTGCAGTTGGTATCAACATGGCCTGAATGCAATGTTAAGTGTTCTTGAAGTTAAAGTGCATCCCACTTTTCGAACTGTGGGAACAGTAAGACTGAAACTGCGTGTACACATTTCATCCAGAGGGACCAAATCTGTGTGTACTACAAAAACAATTGACCCCGACATGTATAAGATTCTGCCCCTCCCCCAAATTTCTGATGATTTGCAATAGAAAATAATTTGGAAAAAGATTCAACACCAATGTTCCTGTAACATATTAGGACATAATTTTAGATAAAAAGGAAAAGGAAATTGTGTGAGACTTAAAAGTTCAGCAATACAGTCAGATGAAGTACACTGGAGTAATTCTGAAGTCCTTTCGTTATTGAAAAGTGATGCTACTCGGTAGAATGAAGAAAAAAAATAGTGAAAAGGAATAGCTATAAACTCACAATAGAATATAACACTGGATATGCTGTTACCAACTCACAGAGGAAACGCCACTTGCAATACTTTGAAATAAAAGCAGTGCTAATTTCTACCAGTATTTGTTCTCGTATTTCACACAACACCACATAGCTGCTGCTCTCTCTCCACCATACAATTTCAAAGCTGTCATTAACAGCTACCACAAATGAAACACAGGAGTACAAGTTGCCTTGATTTTACCAGCCAAAACAGCAAGAGAAGATTTACTGTGCCACTTTTAAATCAAGCAGCTCTCAAAGCTATATATGCTTTCCCATCCCAAAGGAAAAAAGGTAATTTGCCATAAAAGCTTGTTCACAAAATGCCATGCCTCTCAAACCAACATCACAAGAGGTTTGTGCACTGTAATATAGTCGTATAACCTCTTAATAGTATTTGACAGCAGGGACACTATATCACACAAGACAGACAGAAATGCCACCTCATTAAATAATTCAGTTTCTCACTACCTCCCATCGCTGTAATAGTTAAGCTGTGATGTTGAAGACTAGAGCAGTGGTGGGAGAGTAGACAGTGGCTATTTTCACTCTAAAGGCAGTACCTCTGAAATCACAGTTTCTACTTTCATGACATTTCCTTTGTCTGCCATGAGCAGAAAAAAAAAAATCTGCCAGCAAACTCTGCCAAAAGAACACTTGAGGAACCCTCCTAACAGAACATACTGAAACAAGTTTGTATTCCTTACTTGTCTTAATAAAGAACTAAAATACAGACTGAGTTTTACATAGCAGTTGCACAGTTTTCTACTAAAAGCTTAACTATGGACATGTTAATCAAGGATGCTTCCCACTAATTTACTGTGTCCACAAATATTATCTGTTCATAATGGAGACTAAATGCAAAAAGGTGACACTGACTTCTGAGGCTCTGAAATCAGAAACAAGCAGTCTAATGGTTTTCCAAATATAAATTTTTAAGCAGTTTTTTTAGAAACTGAGGATATGAAAAACAAATGCCAGAGATGTCTATACTTGTAATACTGGAAAAGTGAAAGCAATTATATCAACCTAATGAAAACTATAAAGATAGAACAGCACAATTCAAGTGAGTTGGTGTCATTTTTGTCAGATTCTGGAACATGGCATGAAGACATCGGGACAAAAGAGCATGGAACTTGGACATGACCTTATAAGCTTAAACAAAGGTTACCAGCAACACCAGCTTCAGGTAAGTGGCACACAGATGCATGTGTGAAAACGAAAATGAAAAACACCTTTCAGGGCTGACATCCGTATTAGATTCCAATCCCAGAATCACTGTATTTCTGAGCAGGAAGTTTGACCCACTTGATAAATTTTAGAAAACAGAGTAAGACAAAGCTCTTTCACATGGACATCCTAAGCAGAAATGGCAGCTTACCAAAATAATGTACTTCCAAGAAATCCTCTTATATCACAAGCAAAATCCAGACATGGTATTTGCCATTTTCTAGAATGCATCAGTAAAAGCTAAAATCTCAAAGACGACTTCCTGGGCTACTCCAATTTCTCTTGCCAAGAAAAGTATTGGCCTACAAGCCCCAAAGTTGGGCTTTCAGGTGAAGGAGTATGAAAGACCAAAGAATTATTCAACTTGTCCTGCAGGTCAGGATTTCTTTGGTGATGAATGCAACAAATGAAAGTTCTCTGAGCAGAAGCAGAACTCCATGCTGCCATTCCACATTAGTGATGCTATGTGCTACACAGCTCTGTCCATAAAAATGGTCTCCAGTATTACCTCCCCCTACACTGGTACTACATTCTCACAGAGCGTTTCATTGCTCTAACATACTAATGAATTCTAATATTAATTCACATACCTATAGTAAGAGATTGCCCAGTTTCCTCCTCTGTGGTCCAGTTATTATCACAAGAGTGGCCAGATAAACTTGGCAGCAGCAAGAAAGACTAAAGTTTCTGGGGACTCACAGGCTTGTTAGACAGCATCTTCAGGTGCTAAAAAAGGACCAGCTACTTCAAAATCCAAATTACTCTACTATAGGTATGATAAGATTCCCCAAGAACAGAGCTGTTATACTTAACTAAATATTGTTATGCCACAAGAATAATGCCTTCTTCCTTTCAATCTTCCTTCCTCACTGGGCATCTAATCATGTAGTCAGTTGTCACAGTATCAAGTTCTCTACCAAACATATTTTAAAAAAAAAAACCTAACCACAAACAAAATTAGAAGTGTGTATTTATTAATGTCATAATGAATTCAAGTCAGAATGGCACTGACCAAGGTGAAACCACCCTTTGGTTTCAGGTACAGAACAAATTCAGACCCTTCTTAAGGAAGCGCCCAATTGAAGTACATGAGCTACTTCAAGGAAGCATCATAGAAGCACATAATGCAATTAATTCTCTGTACTAGCTTAGCCTTTTGTTAGCCAAAAGACACGTGTTCATGGAAGGAGGAAATACTATTAGCCAACACTGTTCATCTGAGTACAGTCTGACAAAGAAATACGTGCCTTTTTTAATGCTGTCCTCTGCTTTGAGAAATATCTTTATTGTTCTTTGCTGAACCTCAAATATATCAATAATGTAATACATACTGATGATAAGTATTACTATTAATTTTAAATTCATCCATCTTTCAAAAAATAGACAAATAAGACAGACTCCATAAAACTCACCCAAGATCACAAAGTGCGGCTGATCAGCAGTTGGGAAATCTCTACTCACAGATCATTAAACTATTTTGTATACTAATAGCAAGTACACTCAATCTATCAGTGAACAAAAATATTCAGTTGATTCTGTCTCTTATTAAGAAACAAAACAGAGCCAAATGGTGTGCAAGTCTTTCCTGACTGAAACATCTTTGCTAATGGAAGATTTTAATATCAACTTGCAGACAGAAAAGCAAATACAACGAGGAGAAAAAAAAAAAAGCCTTAGATATTAGAAATCTAGGGGTTTCAGTAACGGCTTAAAGACAGCATGCAAATCTAAATAAATTTAAGTCTTTGTTTCAACAATAAAATTATGTGTATATATATTATTTCATATGAATATGCAGATTATACATCAAAGCAGTTATTTTTTTAAAGTTTTACTTTCAGCATCTTAAAGTCTTAAGACACTTCACTAGCAACATGAAAAGCAGAAAAAAGAATCAAATTTCAACTAGCTCATTAGATGGAAACTGCTTTTTATGTGGGTTTCTTTCAACTAGTTTGCACCTGAAGGACTCATTTCAAGGTTGCTCTTTTCAGAAAGTGATAGCAAAAAAGAAATGTCTGTGTTGAGAAAAAATACATACTTCGTTTTACTATACTCTGTTAAATGGACAAAAATGAAACGCATGACCTTCTGAATACTCTGTACTGAATGCCTCAATAAATCAACCACTGCTTCTTATGAAAAACTCCATAACAATGCAACTTATTTTCAGTATACTACTAAAATTGTGTTCAAGTCTGTAAACTCCTTAATACAGCCATTATATAGTGCTGCTAGCAGAGTAGGGAAACTCAATATTTACCTGTTTGGAATTAACATTGTACTGTTTCCAAAATAATTTCAGCACTTCTATCATAGAATTACATAGTTTCATCAAAAAAACACAGTAAGCAAGAGATACCTTATCTCATATGGTAGCCCCTAAGGGATTCACACTTCATAAAAGTCTCCCAAATACTACTTTAAAAACAGTCCTTATATATCTGAATAGCTGTTTCTTTCCATTCATTTACATTATCTTAATACTTGCATTTGTGTTTTTATTACAGCTGTAACAAAACAGTCCAAAATTTAAAATGGAAGAAAGGAAGATGGGTAGAAGACAATACCTAGAACACTTCACTCTACACATGTAAATGTAGTAGAAATACACGTGTTATAAGTCTGAATTCACATAATAAATTACTCATTTGAGAAATCAAACTGGCAGTTTAAAGCTTACTATAAAGTCATTTTGAGAAGTGAATTATTAAAAAATTGAGGTAATTAACACTAAATTACTTGTAAATAACTAAAGCACTGTAAGAAATTAGTGATTGAACTAAACAATGCTATTTTAGCAAGCTTTTTTCTCTTTCTCTAATAAGTAGAGCATATTTCAGCGTATTTCACAGTGAGAACCTACGCCTCTTGAACCAGAAAGCATTCTACTCAGTCTCAAAAACTAATTCAGAATTGTCCTTTCCCAAGTTTAAATCACAAAGGGAAAGAAAATATAACTAAAGAAAAAAGAAATCTTACTAGATTTCAAAAATTACTTAGGAAGAAGAGAAAAATACAACTATTTCACACTCTGGCTAAAATTCTGGCCACATGTCAATAAATGACAAAATATATTCATTCCAATGAGATCCAGATTTCATCTCAAGAGCAATTAAATTGTCAGCAAAGCAGCTAAAACCCATCTGTCTCTTCAAGCCAGATTTCAATTATTCTTCCATAATCCTATATCCTTATAACTACATTGATGCTTATTCTGTATATACCCAAAATACTGGCTTTATTTATTTCTGTAAAAAATAACATAGCACAAACATTCATATTGTTACTAGAGCCTACAGTAAAAAGGGGTCAGAGGACTCAATCTTTTTTGTCTTTTTCTAAGATAGGGTATTGATATGGTCTGATAACACAGAGAATACTCATAAAAGTTTCCTGTCTAAACCTATTTGCCCAAATGAAATTGCTTGAAAAGAAAAAACAAAAAAACCAAACAAACAAAAAAAATCAAATCCACACAAAAAAACCCACACCACAACAACTCCTTCTCTAGAGAGAATTAAAGAAAGAAGCCAAAGCTAGTGGTGGAATGTTTTCAGTTTGAATTTTTACTTCTTGCAGGCTATTACGCACTAGAATATCAGTGTCTTAAAAAAAAAAACCCACACACACGTACCTCGGAACAATACACACAATAATAACTTTATTATCTATCCTATTCTTAACGTAAATAAGAACTGTGTCATTCCAAAAATATTCAAAGCTTCACAGTATCAAAGCTTATGTTTCTCATGTGTCTATTTAATACAATGGACAGGAGAAAACAAAACAGCTCAAACCTTGCTACAGTAAAAGTGCTTCACTACTGGCTAAGCAAAGGAGCAACAAGAGTCCTGTTAGGATGCATGTTTTAGGCTAATATATATGTTGAACAGTATTTCCAGATCAAAACTAATGAAAGCAAAAGTGTAGCAAGGTTGGTATACTCGACTATAGTCCTAGTTCTCATTCCAACAAATAGGAAAAAAACACATTTATTTCCTGCACTCTGAAGTGAAATGACTTAATTCCTAAGCACCTATTTCAAAGATCATTGCAGAAATCAGACATCCAGTCCTTCAGATGTGTTACTACCAGACTTCTACTTAAGGCATGCTAACCCTCTCAGCTGCTAACGGAATAGGTACAAGCAAACAAAATATTAATACAGTCTCCCCCTCCAATGAAACAGAATCCATCTATAGGAACTAAGAACTCTCAAAAATCTTGATTTCAGATTGGCTCTGTAAATTGTAACTTTTTTTGTTTAATGAAGACAGTTGCATTAGAATCATGAGCACAATTCAAACTTAGAGACACAGTAAATATGTAGATTCACATTAAGGTTCATTGTTTGGGAGTTTTTCCCCCCCCCTTTCTTTCTGTAATATTAATTTTGTTTGCAAGACTTTTTTGTCTTTAAATAACTGTAATCATAAGCTTCACTTATAACCACTCACTCAGTGGCAGTGGAATTAAGAGACATTTTAATTATAACGCTTAACTTGGTCCCTGACCTAAAGTTAGACTGCAACAGAATTGATGAAAGCATGTATAAAAAAAAAAAAACCAAGCAAAACCCAAACCAACCAACACCCCCCCCTCCGAACAAAACACAGCAGTTGTACCTCACATTGTTGAGCAACTTTCTGCCATGAAACAGTAAAGCAGCTAGATGTTAAAGTATGTAGCTGAAACATAGGACATGACCAAACAGTACAGTTAAACGTTAAGTGAGAGTACATATAGACTAGTATTGTCTATGTTTCTAATTTACAGAGCCATCACAACTGCTCTGCGAAGCATCAGGGATCTCACACAGAATTGAGCGGAAATAGCATCAGTGATTTGATGCTCAGTAGCAAAGACCAGTCGTTGAAAGGAGTACAAGAAATACCAATGAAACACTTTAAAAACTTGAAGGGAGTACAATTCTTAGAGTGTTAACCAACTGAATTGTTGCCTTCAAAATGGGAAATGAAACAAAAGTAGAGATAGTGGAATAAGTTATTTTCTGTTACACAATTAGAGAATAAAAACATTTTCATCCTGACAAGGCCTCAAAAAAAAACCCACACATCCTGCTTAGCTGTAAATCCCCATGGCATTGTCTTACAAGAAGTTATTTAGCTTTGTATAACTTTTAAGCATCCAACACTGGATTGCACATTTTCTCCATAGCTGTTGGCTCATCCAGTGAAAAACAGGATTGTCCTATAAGAGGCCAAATTTATTTTATTTTTCCCCTCTCTGTCTGCTCTACTGAGAATAGCAGAGATAGCTGCTCTTCTTCTCCCAAAAAAGGAACAAAAAGATTGAATAGTCAGCAAGCTCCTTCTATTGTCTTCCTATTCTGGTGGCCATTCCAGAAGCCCGGTTAAAATCCCCTCTGCAGAAGTTGCCTTTTCAAAGACCGTCAGAACACCTCTAATCCTAGAATTACCCAGTAAAAGCTGCACTGCCATCTACAGAAAAGTTTAGGAAAAGCATTTAATATTTGCTGATACTAAAGATGATACACCTTAAAAGACTAAAAATACAACAGCAGGATGGAAATTTTAAAAAACATGAATGTTGCACTAGACACTACCAGTTACTCACTACCCAATTACCTGAATTACTATTCAGCTACATTGGCTCTGCTCACACCAGGCTGATGCCACAGAAACTCCAGAAACAACTACCTGCTTTGGAGATTTCCCTGGAAACATTAATTCCAAGGGGCAGTCAGGCTGGCATTAGCTTAAGCATTCAAAATTCTTAAATCTGACTCTTACCAATCGAATTTTGACACACAGATACTAACTGCTTTTACCCTTACCACACTAGAGGATAGAAGCCACATAATTTGATCACGTATCTCACAACAATCAAAACATCTGACATGCTGAGTTATCACAACAATTATTCTCAACGCCTTCAGTACTATTTTTTTTTACCTCATTAATGCATGGAGGTCACATGTATTACAAACCCAGATACATAGTCCAACAGCATGGGAAAGTAACATCTTTCATCTGTTTGATAAATCACATTGTATGTATCAAAACTACAGGTATTTAAAATGTATTAAGGACAAAGTTTAAAAATTTCCCTTTTTCCCTGGCATGTGCATGCATGCATCTGGGCTAGAGGGTGTTTGTTTTTGCAGTGGCCTACATTAAATATTTTGTCCCCTACAAACGTCAATAAACCTACAAAGCTCATACAGGAAGTCTCAAACTGCTTTTCCAAGCTGGCCACAATTACCATGAAAAATTAACATCCATTTCAAAACTCTTTTAAGCACTACATCCCAACTTCATAATTTAAGACAGAAAGCAAACAATAATACCACAAGCAGCTAAAAATATATCAGGAATTTGTATGTAGTTACACATAAAAATATAATTACATAGCTATGCCAAACTTCCATGGGAAATCTCTGCTGTTCTGCTCTTGGGCTACAACAGACAACCCTACTAAAATTATGTGGTGGGTTGACCCTGGCCAAAATGCCAGGTGCCCACCAAAGCCGCTCTATCACTCCCCCTCCTTAACTGGACAGGGAAGAGGAAATAAAATAACATCGGGCTTGTGGGGTTGAGATAAGGACAGGGAGATCATTCAACATTTACCATCACAGGCAAAACAGACTCGACTAAAGGAAAATGTAATTTATTGCCAATTAACTCAGAGAGAAGTAATGAGAAATAAAACCAAATCTTAAAACACCTTCCCCCCACCCCTCCCTCCTTTCCCGGGCTTAACTTTGATCCCGATTTTTTCCTCCCTCCTCCCTGCCAGCGGCACAGGGGGAAAACAGGGAATGGGGGTTGGGGTCAGTTCATCACACTGTTATTTTCTGCCGCTCCTTCCTCCTCAGGGGGAGAACTCCTCACATGTTTCCCCCGCTCCAATGTGGGGTCCCCCTCACAGGAGAAAGTCCTCCATGACTTCTCTAGCGTGAGTCTTCCCACAGGTTCAGTCCTTCATGAACTGCTCCAGCGTGGGTCTCCTTCATGGTGTGCAATCCTTCAGGAACTGACTGCTCCAGCGTGAGCCCCCCTCACAGGGTCACTAGCAGCAAACCTGCTCCAGCGTGGGCTTCTCTCTCTCCATGGGCCACAGGTCCTGCCAGGAGCCTGCTCCGGTGCAGGCTTCCCACAGGGTCACAGCTTCCTTCAGGTATCCACCTACTCCGGCATGGGGGCCCTCCCCCGGGTGTAGGCAGTCATCTGCTCCACCGCCCATGGGCTGCAGGGGGACAGCCTGCCTCACCATGGTCTTCAGCACAGGCCGCAGGGGAATTGCTGCTCCAGCGCCTGGAGCATCTCCTCCCCCTCCTTCTTCACTGACCTTGGTGTCTGCAGGATGTTTCTCTCACATATTCTCACTCCTCTCACTCGCAGCAATTACTGCTGCGCAACAACTTTTTCACTCTCTTAAATACATTATCACAGAGGCGAAAAACGCTGTTGCTGATTGGCTCGGCCTTGGCCAGCGGCGGGTCCGTCTTAAAGCCGGCTGGCATTGGCTATATCTGACATAGGGGAAACTTCTAGCGACTTCATACAGAAGCCACCCCTGTAACCCCCCCCACTACCAAAACCTTGCTACACAGACCTGTTACAAGTTACCAATCAAAGTCTGAGTAGGTGCCACAAACCCTGTCCAGGTCCAAACTGGTATCTACATTACTAAATCGGCAGTGGTGACACAGTACCTAACATGCCTGAAACATGAAGCATGACACATCGATTATACCAAATTCTTTCATAAAGATAAAACCTGAGTTGCTTAATTCAAGTCTGTTCATATAAAAGAATATGAACAGGCAAAAGCAAAGGACAGACAGACAGTATTTTCCTCACACCCAGTGAAATCCCAAGGTTGGCTCCCTGACCTCAGCTGGAGGGTCACAGCACTGCGACAACTCTCCATTCATTCTTCAGGCTAAGTGACGTTTCTTGCAGATCAGTTACAAGTTTAGCAATAAGAAAAAGGTTGTTACACATCTTGTGTATCGCATTAAAGACATACAGAGAGTCCTGCTACAGTGAGCTACTGTCAGGTATCTGTCTACCTTAAAGATTCTATGCTTGAGCAAACTGAGAAATCAAAATAAACTTCAGTTCAAAAGAGTCCTATACATACACAGTATAGAAACAAGACAATAGAAGTAGTCAGACAGGCGATAGCTATTTTCTTGCTTTTTCACTCCTACATTTAGAGACTGGTAGGAGATACTTAACCCATCATTTGAAGAAATCAATTCCTTTATTCTTTGTGAACAATACCATGAGATCACGTAAGGACAGACCTGTTCTGTCCTAACTTAAGAATAAGGAAAAAAAATGTATGTAATCAAGGTCACCTGTCCAGAAACAGGGGTTCCTAAACAGGAAGTTTCAAAAAGCTATCAACTACAGAGGAATGAAAAAAACAATTATCAAGTAAAAAAATAAATTAATTCTATTTTTAAAATATACTTAATAAGCAATAAACTCAAAACACTATAATTGTGCATATAAATACATACTATGCTGTTCATTTCTGAAGATTCATAACTTCCACATGGATGAACACTTCCAATAGGTTCCAACCCTTCTTCATCCCACATATACGTGCCATCAGAGCTGTCAGATGGAGAAAGTTCAAAAGAGGACCCAGCTCTGTAATTCATCTCTGGAGAAATCACATTCTCACCAGTACGCTTTGCGCTTTCACTGTTGTCATCTACTGCTTAAAGAAAACAGGAATAGTTAAGATTCCAAAACCAATCCAATATTCCAAAGATAAATATTAAGATGTATATTATTGGTGTGTTAACTTTCTGAAACTGTACCGTATCAGAAATATCTGAAAGCATTCTCAGTATTGTTCACTCATCCCAGAGGGGAAAAAAGCTCAAGCTTTTTAAATTTTCTTAAAAGATCACCAGCCCAGAGGAATGAATGGCAAAGCTAGGATATGAGGAATCCCACAACCATACAACAGGCGTGATTAAAAGAGGTATCATTCATTCTTATCCAAAAGAAAAACACCTCTTCAAGGTCATGCTTGGGAAAGGTAACAATCATGCAGACAAAGCACCACAAGAAAACAAATGGGCCAGCATAGAACCAAGTTCCATTTTGAAAAAATTCACAAGCAATGGGCAATTATATAAAACGACTAAATTGCAGTTACAGATCTTGATTTAGTACCTAAAATTTCAAACAGAACAAAGTATTTACCAGGCACATTTATATCAAGCCAGTCATCAGCATTACTGCAAGATCCTCCGCTTTCCTTGAGAGAAGTGAATGGCTCAATCGACGACATACGCCCATGCTCTAATTCTTGAAGGGAGCTCTCCTTTTGCTGTATTTGCATAGTTCTGTTTGGGTCTTCTATATCTATGAAATCGTCACTGAAGTCTTCGCTCAAATCATTTTTTTCAGAGGATGACAAAGAAGATATAGATATTTCATCTCCATCATCACTCATACACATGACTTTCGACCCATGCTTTCCCATACTTTCATGCAGGCCCTCATCAGATCCTGTTCTTTGAGCATTGCTCTCTATAATACTGTTTCTCTCAATTGCTCTATTAATATTTGTTGACATTTCAGAGTTCTCCACAATGCATGTATCAGGAGTTGTACTTTTGCTGTCATCCACAACGATATTTCCAGCAAATTGATGCCTGGTAGGCTTCATCAGAGAAGGCCGACTTAATCTGTATCCAAAAGAATGTGCTGACCCAGATCCATTTGACAGTGGGGGCTTCTTTGAACAAGGAGCCAACAGACCAGAGTAGGGCCTGGTAAATCCATACTTCATAGGTTCATTTCCATTGGGTATATCCAACTGATGTGCATTTCTTGACAACAAAGTCGACCTCTGAGATGTCCTGGCAGCTAGATTTTGACTGTGATAAGGCCTTGTAAGATCCACAGCTTTATTAAAGGAATGTGACCTGGTTAAAGATGCAGCAGGAAGGAACGAATTCTGAACTGAATGTGAAAAACTTTGTGATCTTACCATTTTTTCACAGGAAAAAGCCTTGCTATTGTCTGTAGATTGTGCCAGGCTTTCTCCTGAACTTGTCCTTGTGGCATTGGAATTAGCTCTAGGTCTCTGCAAACCTACCACCGGCCTGTTTCCATAAAATCCATTTAAATGTGATTTTGGAGCATTGAGTCCGGAATACGAGGTCCTTCCTGACAGGGTACCTTTGGCAAATTTTGCTGAACTAGAGAGTCCAGGCAAAGACTTTGGGTTTAACTCCTCAGTAGAAGATACAAACATATTGGTTTGCTTTGCTGCTTTTGATGAAACCGAAGTAGTACTGTTCAAACCCACCCTGAGCACATCATTACCCAACGCTCCTTGAGATTGAGGATATTTCTCAGAATCAATTAATTTTTCATTACAGTTATGTTTAGAGCTGGTCTCTCTCCCATTTTGATCATGAAGTTGATATTTATTTGATTTTTTCCAGTTGAAAGAAAAGGAAGACATGCGAACAGTGCCATTGTGCTTGCCAAAATTTTTGCCACCGTTATTTCCTGCTAAACTAACAGCCGTTCCATTTGGCATAGGTTGCAAAACACTTCCTAAAGTTTTCGTTCCATATTTCGGTAGCCTGGAAACCAAGGATGTCCTGATTTGATTTTTTTCTTCCATGAGCTATTGGGTACATTGGTCCCTAAAGGGTGCTTGAATCTGAAGAAAGAAAAAAATTAGACTTGAATCAACCATACATTAAACAACATAACTTTACATACACTTGCATCTGTATGTTTACTGAATTCCTGTGCCTAACTATACCATGGTGATACAAAGTAACTCACACAAATTTTGTGAACTCCAGAGAAATACCTGTCACCAGCAGTTATCTGGCAGTAATATGTTATTCGGGTCACCCTCCCCTCCCCCAACATTCAGTCTCTAGATAACTGCCTTTTTTGTTCTTCTTCCTTTTGAAATCTGTAAGATAAGCTTAAGAGGGGATTGGGGTTTTTCTCCATTTACCTATTTTAAGCAAACTGCATTTTACAACTGTGCTACAACTATTAAATTACATACTTCAGACTTTATATTCAAAAAAATCCCACAAATAGAATATAGCACAAACCTGTGGTGAGCAATGTAAAACTGCAAACACTATAATGTAAAATCTGACTAAAAGCTAATTTTTCAAATTTTTTTTTTTCAGTTTCCCCAATGTCTATGTTATGAGATAAAAAACACTCACTCATCTACCTTCACCACGGCTTTTTTTTTTTCCAGATCTTATTGATATCCCCAATTCAAGATGAACATTTCTAGTCACGTTTCCCACTTTGTACAGAAAGTGTAGTCTGGTTTGGGCATCTTCTTACACACGTACAAGACCTGAAGTACAGGGCAACAGTTGCATAACGTCAGTGTTGGCAAGTGGATTCATAACTAGCTACAAAAGTATGACACAAAAAGATTATAGCATTCATGCATTCCCTTGTATTTTGAATTTTGCTCCCATCTACCTGATTTGGAATATAGGGACTCCACTACAGTTTTTAATGAAGATTTGTTGTAGCTTAACTTATAATCATGGTCTATTTTACAATCACATTTATTTTATAAAGCCATACCTGCTTTACAGACGTATCTCTGCCTCAAAAATTTTTGCCTTGAGAATTCCAATCTCCTTGCTTTGATTTACTGCTTTTTGTTTCTCCCACACTCATCTACATATCCGTCCCACTATTTGGACAACTAACTATGTCTATATCACTCTTTGGTACAGCACTTAGTCTGTTGTTTCGCCTGACTATACAATACAAACAACTTGTCTAAACACTACTATTAAAGACCTGCAATTCAGGCAATAATCCTTGAGAAGTCTTCAGGTTTCAATGACGCACCTTAAGCTTTACTCTTGTGTTAAATTCTGTATTTGCAAGACCAGGTTTCTGTTTTTTCAAGAAAGTCGTAAAAGGGTATCTTGCTTCTGCTAGCCTGGATTTTATGTTTTCACCAGTTCTACTCACTGGTCTTACAATGATGTAAACACACCAAATTTCAGTCGTTCATATGTTATTCCCTGAAACTATTAGCCGCGTCTGTCTGTTCACAGACCTCGGCACAGCCAGCAGGATTGCAAAAAAAACATGAAAATTTTTAAACCATGGTAATCATGATGAGAATCAACACAAAGCAAGCAGAATTATACTTATTCAAGGTACAGAAATATCTTGTGTAACCACAGCAAGCATTACCTTAAAATGAGTCACTCCCCAAGCTGCAAGACTGCACTAAGAAACACTTAAGATAAAATCAAAGTGGCATTAAATTCATGCAAACTGAAGTACCCTAAGGATTTTGTAAATGAATAGGATGCCCCAGAGCTGTACTTCTGGAAGTAGATCTACATTAAAAAGATACAGAGCGAAACACACTCGGAGACTTCGCTTTTTAGGGGCTCCTAATAGAGTAATATCTCAGAATCCACATCCTATGACTGATAGAGTGCATTTCAGTTTACAAACGCACAAATCCAGAGTTTTCAAATACTAAGTGAATTCTTGCACACCAACCCTCACCTAAGTGAACAAAGAAGCACACAAGAATTTCCCCCGGCAACAGCAAAACATCATTATGTATAATATGTGCCTGTGTGTGAATTTAGGTGTCTAATGTTAGACTTATCTCAAAACCACGATGACTAGCATCATCTAAGAAAAGCATTTACAGTACCTCATCAACATATCCACACCCATAAGTCACCTCCCTACAGTGTACCTGTATACCTTGCAAATGAAAAAATAATTTGCTTTAGTATCAAATGACAACATCATATATATTTACTTTATGTCAAATATATACTAAAGGCACTTTTTTTTAAATAACCCCATGCATAAAAGATTGCCCTTAACATCATGATGAATTAATTCATAGCAAGCATCATACTGCAGATCCACCAAAAGATACCCCAACTCTAACAAAAATTCTCAAGTCTCTTAAAGAAATCTTCCAAATTAAAAAAGTTAAATTAGAAAGCTGCTAATTTAGCTTTCCTGCTTTATGGATAATGCCCTTTTCACATCTGTCTACCATCTCTTAGGTGACTGCAAAATTTAAATGAGGCCATTTAATTAGATTACTTTAATCCTCTACCAAGTGCTGCAAATTAAACTTGAAAAGACAACCTTTCAGTTCTCTGGGAAGGGTGCTTGCTCACTTACCCTTAATTATGGAAAGACAAAACATTATCTTCAAGAAAACGGAACCGATTGCTTAAAACACTTCAGATAATTAAATTAAAAGACAAGCAATATTTGTCTGTGTTTTATTAGCTACACAACTGTAACGATCATGTCACCTTTTCAATTCTAGGTTGCATTTGTTTCGTTGAAATACAATGCCATCAAAAAAATTCCCAAACTTAACAGTGTCATGTGTGGCAGATGTTACTTTTCCCAGAAAAATGGGCAATTTTCTTATTAAGTTCTCTTAAACATCTTCAATCTTGACATACCTTTACTACCAGAAATTACACTATCCTAACAATGCAGTCGCCTTATCAAGAAGCTCAGTACCTGCAAGTTACAATACCATTTCTGCATCCCCCAAAACTACAGTTCAATACAATTTAAGTCATATTCTGCTGTCTTATAAAGAAATTCCAAGTATTTTTACACCTCTATAGCTATAGATTTTTCCAAACAGACATTTGGGCAAACAAGTCTTACGTGCTTTGCCTGGGGAAATACATTATCTAGTGCACACAAGCCTTATCGGGAATTAAGCTAATTATAAAGAGCCTAGTCTTACATAATGATCCAGGAAAAAGGAATTAAAACCTACAGACCCTCTCTGAAGTAGAATCTGAATTAACTGAAAAGCTGCTACATCCTTACCTCCAAGGATATTCAAGATCCTGGTGATAAGCAAAAGGATATTCATTCTCACTCTCCTTTGTGCTTTCTGTATAGGATTATTTACACCTCGGCAAGATCCTCCAATGTTAGTTTCAACCACCAAACAGTCACTTTTACTTCATTCAAAGTCTGTTTCAACACCAGGAAGGCAGTTTCCTACATACTAGCTTCTCAAAGCTTAGGTTTGCATCTGAGACTCTGCCCTACAGGTGTGGAATGATTATTACAGCAGAAGACAGCTTAAGCTTCATACATTTCAATGTCTGGGCACCTTAAAATATTGTGATCCCCATGGTCCGTGCCATCAGAGAGCTAACAGCATTTTCAAGTTCCAAACATATTACCATGAGTGGGGCCAAATTCCCCCCTTGTCATAGCAGCGTGGAATAGACAGCTGCCAGATGAAGCACATCTGACAGACTGGTGACAAACAAGAGCAATTCTGCAGAACTATTGCTATGCCAACAGTTTCAGATGTATGCTTCATTCTTCTTCTCAGTTTAAAGACCACCTAAAGAGAAATACTGAGTAGCTAACTTAAGATGCTTTTCTTAGAGCAACTTCCTTCCCAGTGTGAAGAACTTTTTTGTTGAGGGAGAGACAAACATAAGTTTGTGTAACCGGATTGTGCTGTAAAACCAAGACAATCAACACCACCTCGCAACTTCTGGTAGTTACTTGGCAGCTACAGCGGTACACAAGCTTCCTTACCTACCCAGAAACATTATGTCAGTCAGTGTTCACATAGCAGCAAACACTAATTAATAATCAGTCCGTTTTGCTGGTATTCTGTGTGGGCAGACTGACAGAACAACTGCTATGAAGCTCTGTGAATAAATGAAGTGTTTCTGCCATCATGTGCTGGACATTACTGAAGCAAACGAAGTTTAATGACCACGTTTGCCAAGCCAGCCCTTACACTCGTATTATTTGCCTTCCACAGAAGGCCTAAGCATTAAGATACCATCTAATTCTACTTGTTTGGCTCAGTGACAGGTCATCTGAAGCACTGCTTTACCAATAACCATGTACATTTATCTTGCCAACTCTATGGTGCTAGAATTTCCAGGGACCTTCATTCTTTTTCCTAGAAAACATAAGCACATTTCTAAGCTACAAACAGCATGGACAGGAAGGTGAGAACAGTCCTCCAACAGTAGCCTAAATTATCTCCTCTAGTGAAAAAAAGCTTACTTGGCCACAGCACTACATTAAGGCAGTGAAAAAAAACTTAACTACTGCCCAAGCAGTGCAGAAAATGAGTGAAGCCTACCCTTGGAACTGAAGAGCAAATGGCAGACGACAAGTGGATGGCTTGAGGTAGGCCAACCTACTACCTTAAGTAACAATTATATTCTGCACCACACTTCTATCGGGAGAGCCCTGCTGAAATTTGAGACACAAAACAGGCTCTTCAAGCTGCTATGGACATACCCCAAGAAACCTGCTCCTAACTTCCCACTGGTTTTCATGATAACTAAGATGCCCTCCACACAAAAAAGATAAAAACTTGCCAACTTGGAAAAAGATTGTAGTTTACTTCTAATGATCATCTGCTGAATCTTGATATACCACATGGCCCTTGTGAATTTAAGTGCACATGTGTTTCAACTCTTGTGGCTTATAAAAACAACCTCTCTACACCACCGGGTTTTAACACCGCAACTTCTATGTATTTTTTTTTTTTTCTATTCAAGCCACATAGAATGCAGATCTTTTCACCACTGATTTGTGGTGAAACTTAAGCATAACTTAAGAACTATTTTTCTTTATAATGTAATTAGAAATGCATTAGGGCAGTTAGGTGAAAAATATTTTATTTCCACCAGTGTAGGGAGGTATTGAGTGATGTAAGCGAGAAATCAGTGAGGCTGCTGCAACAGATGCAGCAAAAGGCTTCTTTAGCAAGTACTTAAGAACATTGCAAGATGGGTAGCATGGCTGCAAGGCAATATTCAGCTTTAAGAGGACCATGGGAGCTTAACAGAATGAAAGAAACTGGCAGGAGATCTAGCTAGAAAACACCTGCTCTGAGCAAGACAAGCCCAGAGGAATTAAAGATGACAAATCCTGAGGAAATTGTGCATGTTGTATGAATTAAATTCAAGTCAGGACACAACTAGAAATTCTGATGGCTCCAAGATTGAAATACTGAGTATTTACAACTGTTGCATTCTTTTGTGTTATTTACCCTGAACAGACTGGCTCCAGTTCAGTCAAAAAAAGCTGCCTTTTCTCAACTCCAAGATCCAGTAAGATTTACCAGCTCTGAAGTAAAATCCTCCAAGCCTGCCTTCCTTCCCTCTCCTGTCTTCAACGTCTCCAAAACACCTCTCTTCTTGAATCAATTCCCAATGCTTTTTGAAGGCACCCACTAATTTTAGTGTATCTCCCTTTCCTATATCCAAACTGCAGTGATTAATACTAGCATCCTTGACAGTCTGCCTTTTGAAGGCAGCATAGTCATAAAGTATGGAAAGAAATTCGAAGACACTTAATGCTTATTGTCCTGTTTCCCTGAAATAATTTTGTTCTTCTGTATTCAAAGTTGTGTGATTCTGCTCCCAGATCTCAGAGAGCTTAGAGGTAAACCTTTTTCTGTCCTTCTTCCCTCACACTGCTGATGAGCTACCCTTGTAAATTTGATCTATCAAACACCAAGCAAACCAGTTATCCAAGCTATTGTCGTGCTGAATTTTATTTACTGTCTGTCAGAATGCACTAGGTCAAGGAATGTATGCAGAGCATGATAATGAACAGACATAAAGGGAGAAAAACATCATGAAGAGATTGGGGCTTCTGTATTTCTAACATTGAACAGTATCTTTAGTCAATACAGCAAAAACATGTGACATTCCTCACAATCTTTAAAAGCATTGTTATTCATTGGCATAAGGTTTCTTAATGCTTTGTAAGACTAGAGGACACAAGCACTTAAAGAAAAAAGAAATAGGGAAATGCAGCTCTATTTTGTAGAAGAAAGGTACCAGAATACTTCCAGAATCATTCATATCCCTTAGGGCCACACTCAATTCACTCTGCCATTAATTCTATTTACATTGAGTATCAGGCACCTCAAGAAAGAAAAAAAGGGCTAAGTACTATCTGCCCAGAAATGTATGCTTTATAACAGTTTCCCCACTCATGCATTGCATATTAGTAAAAGAGAAACTATACATTTTAGACTCTGGATTTTTATATCAAACCTTACCAAAAGGTTGAAACAAAACAGGATTGGAGTTATTGTAAAATCCTTAAGATTTTATTGAAAAAAATGTCACGAAAATTTTAACTACAGGCAATCTTTGCTAAGGTTTCTCAAAAAGGTAGGTTTGCCCTGATTTTTGGCATTCTTACATGACTAGAAAAGCAGAAGGCAGTCAAGGTCCAGATGCTTAGCCAGATGCAGCAAGGGAGCAGCTTCAGGACAAAGAAAAGAAGATGGAAGATGATACTTGGGGGTAGGGATATATTACTCCAAATAAAAGTGAATATCAGGGCCTGCAAAAAAGAAGAAATAGACTTGAAACAGCGCACTTTCACCTTCCTCTTAAATGTTAATACAGGTTACTATAGTTCACTCAGAAATGAGACATGAAATGTAATGACACTTACTCTTTGCTGTGCTAGTGCCGACTGCCTAACTGTTCTCAGGGACAGAGGTCAGCCTGCAACGGGAATAAAGCATTGCAGAGGCACAACTCCTCTCTGAAGCTGCCAATCCTCTGGTGCATCCTCTTGGAGGAAGCCATCAATTCCCTTCTTCAAAAGATCTACTCTTCTTGCCACAGCAGAGATAAAAATAGGTCTATTCTGACTTTGTCAGAATTCTGGAAAATGCTTTTAGTAAGAACTAAAGTTGGCTCAGACACGGACAGACACTGGGTTTTCCTTATGTTTGCTTTTTGTGCACTCTTCCAACCACTGATCCAAATGTAGCAGTCATATCCTGCTAAATCTGAACTAGCAACATCAGCTCTGTACCTGCTGATATCAATATGACGCACTTCCTGCATAACCAACTCTTCAAAACACAAGATCCAGATTACAGTAAGGCTTTTGCTGGAAATCCAGAGAACACAAGATGCAGCTGACAAAACCACTACCTTGTGCGCTGACCCAAGAACAGCTTTCAAACATTGTAACAGGCAGATGAGATGCACTGCAATAAATCAGAAGCAGAAACAATTGACATAATCATGACTGATATACCTAGCTCCAATGCAGAAACACTTCTGCTAGAAGGAATTAAATTATGTGGATTTCTTAATTTGTTACGCTACACAGGGAACAGCCTTCTGTGAACAGAACCAATTCAACACATTCAACCTTAGCGAGCAAGACATGTAGACCAAGCTTCTTCAGCAAGGTAGCTTAATGGCTTTTAAACAGCAAAAGGGTCTTGTTACCAAAATATTTGTTGGTGAAGAGATACAAAGAGCCTTTATTTGCTTCAATTCTTTGATGACATTATTCAGTTTAAATTGTTACCAAATTTTCAAGGATAATAGAAAGGGGAAAACCAAACTAAGAAGAGGGATACATCATCTGTTTGCTTTACAGATCTAATGCTCTTCAACCTAAAGACAAAGTCATACTGCTACATAGAAAAAAAGAACCAAACTATCATACTACTCAAGCAGTAACCCCACACACACAAACCCCAAAGTACTGTGACTATATAACACATCTATATCTAGGTTTCTCTCCTGTGCTGTCTTAATGCCTGTGTTTGGCAAGATTTCTGTACTAGAAGATAACCTATAATTGTGTATACGTGTGTGTACATACATATTTGAAAGACTCTGATCTTTCCCACTTGAGGTAGCATCAAAGCAACTGATAGCAGAAACAGGCCACTGATTGGTTACTGATGATATTATTCCTTCAGCAACAGCATTTCATGTTGGTAATTTCAATCTTTCTGAATTTATTCTTACAAGACAGATTAATCTGCCGCCAAGTTCAGACATAAAAGCAATGTTATTCTGCAAACAAGTAGGAATTACCTGCTGTTGTCTGGCAAATATTTCCCTTAAAAACAGAGGAGCCTCCCCTTTTCCTCAGAACTATCCATTATCACCAAATGATTCAAACACATCAGTCTCATCTCTAACTCTACTAGGAAAGACTTACTTCACCATTCGTTCAGTAACAAACTGAAGAGCCAGCTTCCAGTTCCCATTTTCTGCTACTTATTTAGTAATGCATGCTATCTGGAGCAGGATTTTCTAGCTGATAAGAACAGGCAGGCTGGAAGCCAAGTGAAACTTCGAATACAACTGATTATAAGTGGAAATATCCCAGTTTAGACTGCCACCTCATCCATCCTACTCCTCTAGTTTGTTTATTCAGCTGATGCATCTTGCCCCTGCAAGGACACTGAGCTGTCTTGAGGTAAAACCCTCTTATAGCAGTACAAACATTTTTCAATGTATTTATGTATTGATTATATAATGACTAATGATAGAAATAATACTATCCATCTGAAGCACTGCTGAACAATGTATCTATGTAGGTATCAAGAATTCACACTAGTTTAAGTCTGCAACAAGGCTGAACTTAGCACCAATAAGATCAGTGGCTTTTTTTACCTCCAGCCACACATACTCTTTCTTTCTACTTCTGCCCGAGTAAGAATTCTAATTATAGGTTAAGCCGAATAATGAACAGAGATAAGTGAAGGAGACTGCATGTAATTCAGAGACTCACTGGTATCGAGATATCTTCAGTAAGCCTGAAGAGGTTCACAGGTGGTAACTGAGCAAGACTAGACAAGGTGAAGCAGACAGAAGAAAACAGTTCTGGAGTTTCTTTTCTACATATTGCCAATACTATTTCACCACAGTTTATTTTTTTTCAGAAGATCACTACCTTGAAACAAGAACATGTCAAACCATTGCTATAGATTTCTTAAAAATCATATTGTTAAGTCAGCCACTGCTGGATTAAAAAAAAAAAAAAAAACACACTAGAAAAAGGACGGACAAAATCTTTAAAACTTCTTTCATGAGAGACAGCAAGTGAACCCCGGAGAACCTTGAAATACTGTATAAGTCATCATACGTCTCTGGGCTTGGATCATAGCAATTCAGTGTCCAGATTCAATCCTCCAGCTTAGCCATACAGTTCCAGCAGTTAATCTTACCTCAAAGGCAGTGAATAAAAAGTTACATTGTCTCCGGTGGTAGCCTTGAAAAAGCGCACGGGAAGAGGATGAACAGGGCAAGCATATAAAGTGAATTCCTCAACCTTCAACTAATTTCAGTTAATAGGTTTTCTTGAATTTGGTATAGTTTGTTTAGGAGCCCTCCACAGATGTCTCCTCTGCTGTCTTGTCCAACTTGTCCTTGAGCTCCCAAGCTTCTTCCATCCATGACTGTCTTATGCAAGGAGTCCCAGAGCCCTACTAAGAATTCTTTTAGAAGTTATTTCATTACCTTGCACAGACTCCTGAGGAAAACTACTTGTAAACTCCCTACATTGCAAGAACTGGCCACGAATTTCTGCTCTCCTTGCTACCAAACATACCAGTTATATCTACCAGTTTGATTCACATCTATGTGCTTTCAAGAGGATACTGGATTACTTGCATTCTTGGAAGTGAAGTTTGACTTCTCTTCAAGATCCACCCTTAACTAGAAATACTGCAGCCACATATAACATGGCATGTTACTGCTTTCAGTTGAAACTTGATTATTTTTCAACCACATCTTCAAAGTATCATTCCTTGCTATTGGATTTCATTTCATCAGTGCTGGACACCTACAGCTTCTGTCTACAATTCCATTGCTGTAAAGCAGTTGGGAATCAGTTCCCAATCTCAAAACCAAACTCTCTAAAAATATTCCAGTACCAAACAACTTCGCGAGTTTGCCACAGTACACCAAATATCAACATGTTTTTAACTACAGACTGGCAGCCTTCTGCAAGTATTTTAAAGTGTTTTCTATTTTCTTACTGATTTTCTGATACATGAACACAGTTATATCTGAATGGACCTATCAAGGTCAGTTTTCTACAATGTAGAAGACAGATACCTGTTGTATCCTCATACATTTGCCACTGTCAAAAAAAAAAAAAAGATTCTCAAAGAAACTGACATGTGTCACTTTAGTTACTAGTGACAGTTTGTCCACAGGATCAGTTTCTCCCACAGTAGCTTGCAGAGTTACACAGAGACACACAGAAACAGTCATCTATGCTTTTATTTTACTTGAATTTAAAGGAAGCTGATACATCATTTGTTTTGTTTAATCAAGATCTCAAATCTAGTCACGGTAAAATGTAATTTTTATGAACTACCAATTCAGAGAGCTTTCCTGACTAAAAGATTTACACAGAGAGCGACTAAGATTTTATTTTTTTTTATTCTGTTTACTGATGGACAAGGCCATGCAGGATGAAAGATCCTGCTCCTTTCCTCAAGTCTTCTACTACTAACAGCAATAGTTTTCACCTTGCCAAGTTTCCACCTATGCAAGTTTGCTTTACTGAGATTAAGGTTACTTAAAAACCATAGCTTCCCTCAAAACATCAAAAATACTGATCAACACATCTATGTAATAATTTAATCATAAGAGATCAGGAAAAATGCATTGAAATAAAATCTATTTTTAATACGAATCACAAAAAGAACATTAGTTGAAGGACCAAATTCACACTGCAGTGAGAATCTCTATATCTATCTAGAAGAGATTTCTGAATCTCCAGCTCAAAGTACACATGGTATCATTGAGTCAAGAGAAGACAGGATATTGGGTTCTCCCTTGATGCTTCACTTGTTCTCTGTGTGTCACCAGCCATCTGGGCTAATTAGGCTAAAAGCATAGACGTTCTTTTGCTTCAGGGAATAAATTCAGAAATTGTTTGCAACTTAAGGGTTATTCCAGATCTACAGCTTGTTCAATGACCTCCTAAAAGTAAAACCTTATCAGCCATTTTCCTCTGGCTAAGAAGCCAATCCTCCTCGCAGCAAGAACCTTGCCAACATTAACCCTACTTCTGCTTCAATCAAAGCCATTAAAATGCACTCTGCAGAAGACTACCTCAACTCATCATGGACTAAGTGCTCATGAAAATCCCAAAAATGAGTAGCAAAAAAGGCATTTTACTGAGAACTTGTGACACCAGTGACCAGGGATAAGCATCCCCCAACATGAGAAGACTTTCTTGCTTCACTAACTATAGGATATTATCAGAACTGCTCCAGATGAATCCTCCATTTAGAATAGAGAATAGCTAGTGAGCAAAGTTAAGATCTCTGCAAATCAAGCTACTTTTGATCAAGGATGAAACAATATTCTAAGAATGTCTTCCAAAATGCATCTATCTGATAGAAGTTTAAAAGTGAGCTGGACTATGTGTCCCAGAGGTACAAAGAAATGCAGAGACCTACACTGACTAGCTAAACTTCATTCTAATGCTGTTGGGATTTTATTGTAATGTACACGTGTTCAGGTATCCAGAGATTTACATAAGCTTTTTTTATTGTTCCAACTGGAGCACAATACAGGATTTTAAACCTAATTATCAAAAGCACCATTAGTATTTTGATCTTCTTAGTATCCCTGTTGGCACAGAATTTAACCCTGCCTGAAAGCTTCTAATTAAGAAGATGGTGCTGCTGTTTACACTTCCCAATAGTGGCTAAAAGTCAATACCACAACTACTGCTGCAACTGGCTACCTTTTATTCCTTCATCTCTTTTCCATTTTCAGAGATCCACACTTCCTAATAATTTTAGGCAAGCGACGTTCACCTGAAAACTGATGGCATAATGGCTTCTTATCTAGAGAGCCAGTGTCAACACTTCTTTGTAACTGGTTTATCCCAAATAACCAATCCCTCTTAAAGGATGATCAGGTCCAAAAGTAATAGGTTTTACTCCAGTAAGCTTTTACATGAACAGTTCCATTAAACAGGATTACTCATTAGTATAACAATACACTAAATGAGATCATTATGTTAATTGAGATGATTACATTAATTGACACCATTACTATTAATTTTTTGTATATTCATAGATATCTTTACTTCAGTTCAAAAAACCAAGGTGTTATAGTGGTCAAAAATATCAAATATAGAAATCTGCTAAACCTAAAACATTTCTACTGTTTACACAGCTTTACAGTTCCAAGACAATACTCAGCAGTTTTTGGAGCCTAAACACTGAGATATCTATAATGAAAAGTACTAACTGTGAGCAAAGATTAAACTCCGACTTTAAAAACCACTTTTTCTACTCCAAATTGCATATTCATGTAGATCCCTGGTTAACATTCAGATCGCTGGTTATTACTAATGTACCATTCGTCAGGCATTCACCTCTTCAGCTTGGAGACACTAAATTCAAAATGGTCTCACAGAATTTAGAGTTGTGACCATCATATACATGAGAAAATACCTGCCAAATTTCATTCAGTATCACCAAAAAAATGTTACTTATTTGCTGCCTCACACTAACATGATACAGAGTTTTGATTTTTTGACTACTCCAGAAGAGATGTTTTTTTAAGTTTCAAAGAATACTTAAAGTGGTTCTCAGTTACAAGAGCATAACTAAACAATACCTTATACCCATCTTCATTTCACTTTTAATACCTTCGTAACAAAAATTCTATTCTGCATCAAACCAAGGCTCAAAGCCCACAAACAACAGGAACAAATATACAAATATGAAGTTCAAAGCTGCAAGTCGAACCAATTCCCCTGAAAAGTGCTAAACATCTTTATAAAACATACCAGATGGACTACCAGATCTGCAATCCTTACCTTAATTTGTTGCCTGGCCTGGCCACTAACGCTCTGCTACAGCATAAAGTTCCCATTCAGTTTTACTTTCCTTAACTGAAGATAAACAGCTCAACTTTCTCCAACTCAAAGTTAAAGGCTGAAGTTGCCTACGTTTCATTGTGTGTCAAAGTACATTTGACAGACCACGATGTCAACAGCGGGCTCTGAATGACAAAAGCAAAGTCTTAGTGTCATTAAAGCAAAATCATCATAACGTACATAACATTCTCTTGTTGTTGTAAGCAAAATCTGAACAGATTACAGCTAGAGCAGATATCCATCGTTATTTTTTTTTAAACTGTTGTCTCTGAGCAACCACATACTGGGTACTTTTGTTGCTTCCTCCTCTTAGGGCTACAAACAGATCTTTGCAACTAGGGCCTTCAGCAGCCGGTTGCCAATACACCCGCTGGTACGTCTCAACAGAGAATTTAAAGACGCATAAACCGCTGCAAAGCGGGGGCCGACGGAGGAACCCCGCGCCAGGCCTGCCACGCCAGATTGCCTCTAGCCTCCGGGAGCGGCGCCGCCGACGAAGCCGAACGCAAGCCCGGGACACCGCCAACCGAGCTGGCACCGCCGTGAGGCCCTGCCCGCCGAGGGAGGCCGCTCCTGAGGCACGGCCGGCAGCCAACGGCCCGGCGGGAGCCTCGCTGACATTCAGGCCGCCCCAAAGGTGAAGGCTGCACCCGGCAGAGACACGCAGGCGGCTGCCGCACCCGCCCGGCCCCCCGCCGCCCTTCCCCGGCCTCCCGCGGCCCACGCGGCCAGTGACTCCGCAGCATCCCCCGTCCGAGGCGGCGCCCCCAGCCCCGGCGGGAGGGCGGCGGCGCAAGGAAGAGGGCAGTGGACGCTCCCCCCCTCGCCGCCGGCAAAGAGATCCCCAGCGGCCCACCGTAAGAGGACGCGGGAAGAGCGAGGGGATGGCGGCACGCCCCACCGCCGCCGCCGCAGCACTCACCGCCGGGCCGGGCGCAGGCCGGCGCTGTCCCCTCCTTGGGCAGGGCCGCGGTGCTCTGCGCCCTCAGGTACCGGCCGCCAGCCACTACGCCACGCCCCGCCCCACCCGGCCCGGCCCGCGGTGGGAGGGCCGGCGCGCACAGCCCCGCCGCGCATGCCCCGGGAACGGCGCCGGCCACCTCCCCACGCCCCTCGGCTCAGCCAGACGTCAGCGCGGCCGGCGCGCGCCCGGCCGTTGGGCGCCGCCCCGCCCCGTCCCGCCCGCTGCCTCTGAGGCGCCGTGCACGCGCGTTATTCGTCGGGTGGCTACCGTGGGGCGGTGGCGGAGCGGGGACGGCCGCGGCGATGGCGCCCGGGCCTTCCCCCGCCGCCAGCGCGCAGCGGACCGCCGCACCCCCGCCTCCCCTTCGCCCGCGCTCGCTGGTGACGCGGCACGGGCCGGCGTCGCGCTCCGCGAACGACATGCCGCCCCGGCGGTGCCCGGCCGGGCTGGCCCGCTGCAGAGCTGCCGCGGCGCCGCCTCGCGCCGGGCTCGCAAGGCTGTGAGGCCTGGGGGCCCGCTGGGCACGGCTTCCCGACTGCCTGAACAAGTAGGGAGCCCCTTGGCCGAATCAAATACAAATGGAGTCGTTGAAAGCGTTAGGGAAGTAGGCCCGCGAGTGTCCCGGCCCTGGGGCGTGGGAAGCACTCACAGGGCAAAGAGGCCTCGCTAGTGTCCCAGCCGTGTGGAAAGCCTGGAAGGGCGCTTGAGATGCAGATCCCCAGGAGACCATGCCGGTGCTCATGGAAGGCCTTGCGAGTTTGATTTCCTCGAATTTTCTGCCTGTGTCAGGAGTCAGAATGGACTGACACAATGCCGAAAACTTGTGCAGGAACTTACCTGGCTGTGGTTGCGTGAGGTGGCTGCGGATTGTTGCACTGGCTTGGTGTTTGTACCTCAATGCTTTTCCGAGCTGCCCACATGCTTGTGTGGGGCTTCTGCTTCTGTGTCTCCCACGGTTTGCAACCTTGATGTACGTGTTGTCTTCACAGTTCAGCATCTGTATTGCTGTACTTCAGATTTTTCAAAGTTTAATTTTTCTCAAAAGTTTTGACCGCCAATATTTCTAAATTTTTGCCTGTCTGCTTCACCAGGCCTCCCAGAGGAAGAAAGCCGTGCGGCAGCTTCATGTAGAACCACCGCCCCCACCCCCCCCACCCCCCCCACCCCCCCGTGATTGGTAAGCACCGTTTGCCGTAGCCTCTTGACTGGAAGTTGGGCGTGCTGCCAGGGTGTAAGACCCGCTTACAGATGTCAGAGCAGGCACTGCAAGTGCCTCCTCACCTTTCTAAACAGAGGGCGTAAAGACTGCAGTACATTTGCCCCATAGATAACAGAAAGGCCTTTTTTAAAAAGTAAGGAAGAAAACGTGAAGCTTTTGTATGTCTTTTTTGCCTGAACTTAAGTGTATGAGCCTCGTTAATGCATTTATTCTTAGAACAATCTGAAGCATAATAACTCCCCTGTGGAACAGGAAGAAAAAAAAAAAAAGGCAAACAGAGAGATTAAGTCTCTTGCGCAAAGCTGAAGAGATAGCAAAGCCAGGAAATTAACTCAGATTTCCCGAGTCAGGCATCATGGCTTTAGCCACACAGTCATCCTTTCTTTCAGTCATTCTCCGCTTCTGAGCAGTAATGTAAACGTTAACTGCATTGGCATAGATTTGATTTTTCCCTACTTTGTTCATTGGAAAAACTTCACTGTTCCCAATGAAATTTTGTCCAACTAACTTTCTTCTCCATTTCCTTCCCAAAAGCAAAAGAAATGATATTACAGACTCACTGGGTGGGTGAAATGATATTACAGACTCACTAGGAGAGTCTTAAATTTCCTACCGCCTTTCTGCAGGTGCTGGCAGCTATTTCTTCAATCCAAATACTTTAAGCATCAGCTCGCAAAGCAATCGTGGAGCTTCCATGGTGCATCTCTTGGGCAGGTACCCAGATGCACAGTGAATGAGATCAGAGGACAAAATCGTTCCCTGTCATCATACTTTTCAGCTAGATCGGAGGGCCCAGACAAAGGAGGCACATAGGCTGTGTGTACTGACCTGGGAGTGGTGGTATAACCACCTTCTTAGCTCCAGCTCATACTTTTATTATCTGAAAATTATGGTGAAACAAAACTCTAAAAGAAAACAACATGTATAAAAGAAGGTATTTTAGGAAAGAGTTGAGAGCCTCCACTATCTGTTCAGACATTTAACAGACTTCGACAATGCTTGTATAGCCTCAAGAGATCTAGTCTTTAAGCAGAATTAGTAGGTTTTTAAAAATAGCTTCAAAAAAGGGGTGCATTACATACACAACTCCAGCTTCTGGCTGTTAAACTCAAAACATAGTCTTAGCAATCCTAGTGACAAACTACAGACTAAGATCGAGCTTTGACCAAGCACAGTATCTTTTCTCACTTTAATATTTGATATGTCTTCAGCTGGAGGACTTCACATTGACGGATTAAATTGATGTAAATGGACTTTATATTACACTAGGAGATGGACTAGATGCTTGTTTTATCCACTCCACTCACTGACCTGGAATTGTGCTGCCTCCAAAAACCAGAGGCACAGCAGAGAAGGGTTTAAGATCTGGGTGAGCAGATAGTGATATTTATGCAGGTATTCTCCCAACCCCCAGCAGTTTGCAGGCCAGGGCCTTCATGAGCCAAGGACACACTTTCCCACAAACTTGGTGACGTATGAGAAGCTTCAGTGCAGGGAGTGTTAGGGAGGCCTAATCTTCCTCGCTGTAGTTGAACAGGTATTTTGAGATTATCCAGCCGTAACCTTGCTGGCTTCCTTAGTTTCAACTGACTTGCTGATAGTTAATGAGATCGGTGTAAACAGCCGGCCATGCAGTATGAACCTTGTTGATTATTGCAAATAAGAATATTTTCCAGTCAGTATCTGTATCGTATGAAGGGAAACCCTGTTCATTCTTTTAACTTTGGATTGGTTTCCATTTCATGTATTTCTACAAAGCGGAATCACGTGTGTTTCCCTCACTAGTGGAATATGAAAGAAGGATTGTTCAAATTTATCCATCTATCAGAGTTCTACACTTTTTACGAGTCTGAATTTGCTACTTCCCATCCCCTGCATTACAATGGAGCTGAGTTAGTGTCCTGGAGTTAAAGCCGTCCTCAAAGCAAGAACAATCTCCCTCACATCACTCCATAAAAGTCATTTTTGCCATGGTGTCCACAGAAGAATTCCTTGCTAGGTAGCTCATATGCTGTGACTGCTGCTAACTAATCTGTTCACAATAATTTCGTTTTTACTTGTGCATCCACTTTCTGTTACTGTATTCAAATATTTTTTACCTATGCTCTGATCGTATATTACCTGATACATGAACTGTATTTTACCTGTTTGCATTGTTCCTAGTTCAACAGGGCTAAGCAGCCGTGTGAGACCATTTGTTTCCACATGTAAGTAACAGTTTATTCATTGCGGGCATTTTACTTTTACAAAAAACTAGCATGAACTCTCGCTGTCTCGCAAACATTCAAAAAAAGGAAAGCAGAGGTTAGAATTAGAGAGTGTATGCTTCTTGGGATATAGCTGGACTTTTGATGAAGTATATGATAGAGTGCGTGCAGTTGAAATTCTTCATTTCAAAATGTCTCGATTGTGTAAAATGTATTTTTGGCAGGTATCAAAAATGAACTGTCATCTGTTTTCTTAATCTGTGTCTCCACAAAGAGTTCTTTCATTAAGGAATACATCCTCTGTATTTCCCAAGTTTTAATTTGACACTAAAGAGTCGCTATCTCCAGAATTACGTATTTAGTTTTCAAATTCTTGTACTTTTAAAACTATACAAGTAACTTCATTAATGTACTACCTTAAAATAGTTACTAAATGGTATTACAAGTTGATGAACTTGTTTGCTGAGATAACAAAGAAGGAAAACAAGGGGCTAATATCACATACGAAAAATACTTACATGACTCTGTTTATACCTGTGTATATTTTCCATGCGTGGTGTCCACAGGTAACTAAACTTTGTACCATTATGCAATAAATAATCATATTTTAATAAAGTAATTAATAGGAAATTCTGTTTGGTGCAAGCTGAGCTCAAGTTCATTCTGCTGACATACTTGATCACCTGGCCACATTTAAGACTAAGTCCTGTACTTTTCTTGATCACTTGAAAATGAATCCGAATTAAGTACTTGAGCATTTGCTATCTTTTCAGGCATTAGTGATATCTACCACCTTCTCAATATTAGTTAGATAATATTTAAAGAGGATACTATTTAAATGAAGAACTGTTCATTACCAGTTGGCAGCTACTCTGTTATTTAATTGGCTTGGACGTTCTACCTGGGATGTGCAAAGACAATGTTGCTCTATTTATGGTTTTGGTGAGTCAATGATGAACTGACCCTTGTTACCCTTCTCCTTTCAGAAAAGGGTTTTCTGGTCTTGCTTAAGTCAAACTCTTATTCTGAGCGTTGCTTAAAGAATACTTAAATATCAGTCCAGGATGTCTGTTTTTAAAACCTCATAATGTGTTGCTCTGTGGATGGCGCTGCCGCCATTTGGAGATGCTCGGAATGCATCACACTGTCTATTGCGAGAAGCAGTGAAGTTACCCGGGCCTAAACTACTCTCTTATTTTTAGTATTTCTCATGTAAATGGACAAGTGGGCAGAAAGCTTTCCTCTTTGTCTCTCCCTCTCAAGGCAGGTGTACCAAATGTAAGTTAAGCTCACGTAGATGAAGATCACGTGCTTGACGTTACCCTTTCTATGCACTGGCGGTGCAGTGGTAGAAGCAGCCTGGACCAGTTCAGTCAAATCTGCCAATAAAACCTGCCTCAGGCAACCTTTACACCTTGCTGGTGCTGCTGCCCCTTCTTCTAAGGGCTGACCACTTAGATGTTTCAAAACACTACATTAGTCTGAATAATTTAGACCTATTTAGGTCTGAATTATTTAAACAGGCTAGTTAAACTAATTAAGCAGTCTAGTTAAAGCTACTTCTTAAAATACTGCCACTTTTTTTCTGCACGTCTTCAGTGGCCATACTCCTGCAGTATGTATCATCTTTACAAACACAGAGAAGCATTTCTAGACAGTGAGTGAAATCACATTGCACATTTCTACAATCCAAATGCACTGTCTTTCATTTCTTTTTAAACATGTGCTTCTCCATATCTAACTGTTAAATTAGTGAATATTTCATTTAAGTCTGGTACAGTTTCTTCTTTATTTTTCATTGCAACTTAATTTGTATTCACATAGGCTGAATGGCCACAGGAATACCAATGCCTAACATTGCCATTAAGTCAGTGGGAGTTTTGAGGATTCTGAAACATACAGAAAACCTCTTATTTCAGCTTGATGTACAGGTATGGAAATTATTTCCTTTTGTACAATTAAAAATAGTTCTAAATTGGGCCAGATAAACATTTTTATTGCAGTTTATAACTTAAAGGTTGACTGATCGTCTCAGAACTCAAAAAATAGCTGCCTACTAGTGACACTGTTACGGAAATTTATCTAGCATGTTTGGGATTTTTTTTTTAATCTACTCTGTGAAACCATCATTCAGTTACACAACAGAAAAAGTAACAGGCTTATGTTTCTAATAATGGCTTCCAAATTTAACAGAATGAGAAAAGTCGACTGGAATTCAATGAAATCTCAGTAGAATTAAGTAAAAACCTTAAAATATATTTGACATCTTATGGCTTACCTTTAAACATTGTCACAAAGGATCCTGTTTTAAATGAATGCTGATCCTAAACTGATTGATGTGGATAATTTGTATTTTTGCTACTTTTGTCATTTAATAACAATTCAAATACTACACTCCTTAAAATGTTTAACAAATTGAAATCAAACCATTTTTGTTTGTATAGCTAGTGTCCTCCATTTTACAGTATCATTGCAGTTTTTAATCCTGAGATTTGCAGAAGTAGTAATCTACTTACGATCTCACAGAGTGGATAACGTAGCAATAGAGCTGTACATTTGAAGAAAATAAATGTAAAAGGAAGGAAAGCATATAGGGAAAGAATACATACAGTACAAGCGTCACATCTGTGTGCTTGTTTTCATTTGGCTGCTCAAAACACACCATTCATATTAACAGTCATCCACAGGGAAGACTGTCAGCATCACTCAGCAGCTGGAAGCAAAGAACTAAACATGACCCCTTGGAGTCTTGTTCAAAAAATATGTAGAAATGACGAAACACACCAGAATGGTGTAGTGACCAAAGATTTCTACATGCTGTTAGCACACAAGTAGATGCAATATACAGAGTGCAGTTGTTCCTTTATAGCCCTGCTGTTGAGTCTGTACCTTGAACTGACAAGATCGCTGAGGCACACCAGTTTGATTTGAGGCAAATTCAGTGTTATCCTCGCTGCTCAGATTGCCAATAGTCTTACCAGTCCTAACGATAGTTTCATTACATATTGTTCCATCAAACCTCTTAAAATAAAATTCCTGCATTACCTCCCCATCTGTTTCATTGTAACACTTGTTATTTTGCTTTAGAAGGTTTAAGGAGTGAACAAAATTACCTTTATGAGCTAATAATTTTGTTTCTTTAGATACCATTTTTACCAATGACAGATATTCTGTAATATGGTGAGAGACTGTGTAGGAAACCTAAGACAGACAGAATTATAGATTAATCCCACTTTCCTTTCTTAGGGAAAATTCCCATTGACTAGGGAATTATATGAAAAACTGTGTAGTAACTGAAAGTATTAAACAAGATGCTTATGCATAATATAAGGTGGCATTTATCATTAAAATATGTCCTCCGATCAATTTAATTTTCTACTTAGCAGTGCAGATAGATAACAGAGATCACAGAAAAGAAAAGAAAGAGAGCCTGGGCTGTAACTACTTCACAGAGATTTTGGCTGCAGCAAACTGACATGGCGAGGCTACGAATGCTCCTGGAGAGATGAAATAGCAGCTCAGACTCTCGCCTGATAGTTGTGGACAATATTCTACCTCCCTGAGCTTGGTTCATCTCTCAGCCCACTCAGATGTCCCTGCTGGCTGTGCACCACAGAACAGTCCGTGGCTGAGCAGTTAAGTTCATGGAGCAGCTGCGCGTTGTGCAGAATTCCTGCTGATCAGGAGCCGGCACAGGGGATATTTCCTGCTTGCTCAGATGAAACATTACTTCATTCTCATTTCTGTCAACCCAGAGAGGATCCTTTTAAGAGGAATTGGACATTTTGTGAGGCTTGATTCACAGCTGAAGCAGACTGCAGAAAGGATTTAACTCAAATAAAGTGATATTGTGTCCATGAATACTATTTCAATAATCTTTTTAATATGCAAATAGTTGGTTTCGGTTAACTTAGAGACTTAAAGAAAAATACAAGCAGACAGCTCCAATACCAAACTGCACTTTCAAAATACCATTCAGGACTTTAAAAATAGTTTCATTGCATGTATGCAGTTGACCCTAATCTTTCTTGTCTGAACATGTGAAAGCATCAGAAGATAAAACATGAAAGCTGAAATTCCATTTTTCAGTGATTACATTTTCAGTATTAAATGGCAATGAATAACAAAAGAGCTCAAAGGTGCAGATTAAAACATGCAATTGCGTTTCCTCTTGTGCACATGGCAGTAATGTGCACTAAGAGTTCACCTTAACCAAAATTAAGTATGTGAACAATCAGTAATTAACTGAATGTTTCAGAGCTCCACAGGAACATCCAGGACAGTAACACTATATGCTCAATCTCATAGTTACTTACAAAAGTCCTGAAATATTACCTGGGAAAATGTTTTATAAGGATTTTTTTGTCTTTTCTACTTACTCACTCCCTCCTTTTTTATTTGCTCTAGTTACTCAGGAAAGCAATGTTTATATGCACACGTGTGTATAAATAAAAATGTATTTATATAAAATTAACTGTACCTACACCCTGATACACATGTATGTGTACACATATATGTATGTGTCTGTATGGGGGGGGGGGGGGGGGCGGCGGTGTGTATGTATAGACAAAGTTGTTCTAGGCATTGGGAATCATCTGTAGAATGTAAGTGGATAATTAGATGATTCCTCAATAGCAACCCTGGGCTGCTGGAGGTACAATTTATACAGGTCACTAGTGATTGTTCCTCCAAGCGGGCTTGGTTAGCCCATCTCTACACAGGCTGGAGGATAAGCTATCAGTCTGCCTCCAAGGTCCTTCCTTAACACTGAAACTTTCTGGAAACTGTTTTCAAAGTCAGACATAGTTCAGTTGCAATGAGTGTTAAGTACTTGCTTTCCTCTCAAGTAAGAAAGCTGATCCTCACAAAGACAAAATAGAAATTTTATTGTTATAAGCTGGCGCCTGCCTCTGATTCATGGACTTCTGAAGACATTACCCCAAGAGATTCTGACAGTTCCCTGAGATACCGGCACCAGAGATTCAATCACTGCTCTACCTACTAAGGCACTTAGGTAGGTTCTGCTGTACCTTTAAACCAGGAGATGTTGAAGGTGTTTTTCTCTGAGTTAAAAATTATTAACTGTAGATACCAGCAAGTTTGAAAGAGACTGAACTATTTTAGAAATGCGTGCAATAAATAGTAGTGGGTGTGCTTTAGATGGTTGTCACAAGGCTCAGGGACAAATTCTATGCAGCATGACTGTGGCATTTTAATGACTAAAAATACTTCTTCAATCTTGTCTTGGTTTGAAAAGACAGGTGTCTGTGGAGGAAGGCAGGAGCCTCCCTTGAAATGGAAAGTGCAACCCCCTTCCCTCCAAATTATTATAATTTTGAAATTAACAGGCCTTCAGGCAAAGATATGGAGAATAGGAATAACAGTTCTTTACTAATATATATATATATATATATATATATATATATAACACAAGGCAGGGAAAAAAAAACAACCCACTGGTTTACACTGACAGAGTCAGGAATACAACCTGACACCCTGTTAGGGTGGCAGTAGCAGTCCGATAAGATGCTGGCTGCAGTCCTCCTGAAGTGATGGGTGTAGTTCTGTGGAAGCAGCAATCAGGTAAAAGAGTCTGGTCTTCCTCCGAAGGTCCAGTGGTAGATAGGTAGTTCTTGTCCTCTGGAACTCCAGTGGGGGGGAAAAGCTCCTGTGGGAATCCAGTGGAAGAAAGGCTGCTAGGGTGTTCAAAATCTCCGTTTTTATTTGGCATGGACTGCTTGGCTCCTTCCCCCCCCTCCCCGGGCGGAGCATCTCACAATGGGATGGGGAGTCGTGAGGCAGTTCCTTGATGGGCCATTAACAGGAGATAGTCCAGGAGCGAGTTATCGATGGGTCAGGCGATAAGGCATTGTTGTGCCCAGTAACAGAAGATAGTCCGGAGGGGGGAGGCAGGGAGCACCGCCCCACCTGGTCTCAACAGCTCCTGAAGATGGTAATAGAATTTTTTTTTTTTTTTTTCCTTTTGGCACATTTTACACTGTAACCCAGGACAAATCTACATTGTGAAATAGAAAACACTGACAGACAAAAAGTTACATGCAAAATTGTGAGTAAAATTGCTCTTTCAGTCTCACTAGAGAGGTAGCTATGAAAAATACTTTGCGCTCTAGGTCCTTTGAAATCAAGGAGCTCCTGGTGCTCTGCAAACATGAGTGTATCCTCAGAATATGTTTTAATAGAGTTAAGGCTACTTCTAATTAATTTTAAATAAACTGAGGTACAGAAAGTGCCAGGATCAAACTGGCAAACTATTGGCAGAGACCAAGCTGGAATCCACTATTCCTTGCTGTCAGATCAGTATGTTTAGGACTGAACTGTGTGATACCCTGTAGGAAACTCTATTCCATACCAAACTTGTGTAGAGAAACAACATAAAATGCAATATACTGAGTGTAAGAAAGCTTTAACAGTAACAACTGTGAGTAAAGTAAGAAATATTTGTGGATATTTGCTTCTACATGTTGATGGTTAAAAACAGAGGTTCTGAAGAGAGGTTCAGGGAGTCTCAGAGGTGCAGAAAAAAGAGGACAGCACAAACAAGCTGAAGGATATCTTTACTGAGAGTGCAGTTAAAGTGCAGAACAAACTGAAACTGCAATGATAGACATCATGAAAGTATTATTAGATAAGCACTTACAAAATGATAAACCTACAAAGAATGCACATTTAGGTGGATACGCTTTTAGGTAACGTCTGGCTTTCTTCCATCCTTTAATATAATTTTAGACTGTATTTGATTGCAAGCATTTTTAGATGTCTGTTGGGGATTTTTCTGCTACATTTTTATAATGCGTTGCAATCCTTTTTCAAGAACAGTATGATACTCTGGCAACATGACTCTCTAAGTTGCAAGAAAAAGTGAGTTCGATCAATAATATAATGACAGCTGCTGGGTTTGAATACAGTTATCTATGGATAAAGGAGGATCTTGGTGAAAGGGGAATGTTCTTCTGAAAAATTCACTTACTAAGGTGAGAATGGCACTACCTGAACTATGGCTTTTCCAATGCATGCAGTGATGTGCATTGTTGTATGTTTATAGTATTAAATTCCTACTAAGACTCCAGATTCTGCTGCTGTGTAAGTGACGTACAGTGTTACACACCTTTGCATGGAAGATAATTTTCTTCATGTTCATCAGAAAGCACTTAAGGGAAAAAAGCTCTCCTTTGGAGTCACAATTTCTGATCATAATTAGCTCAAGACACACGCTGGTATCCAGAGGGAAAAGGAGTTTGGAGGCATTTTCATTGTAAAAGAGATACCTTATTAGTCCTGTGAAAATCTTCAAAGATGACAACTCTCATTAATGTGAACATTCAGCAACTGAAATTCCCTTACTGATTCCAAAATACTTCACAGGAGAGAAATTAGATTAAAAAAAAGTTTTATGTTAATTTTCTTTAGGACAGAATTCTTTACAGGTATAATCACCTAAATAAATAACTCTGCCTTTCATCCTGGCAGAGGTAGTGTGATAGTGTGCATTTAAAGTGACATACTTGAATACTAAGAAAATAGTATCATGTGCTACTGATGCATCTAAATTATGAGCAGTATTGCAGACTCTAGCCGAGAGAAATGAGCCTTCGTTTTCCCTGGAGTTGTGCTTCTCTTATAGTCCCAGTGTCTTGGAAGTCTTTTGCTTGTGGAAAGCATAGAAGCAGCTGCAGATAAGAATATTAAGCGTTATTTCTCTAGACCTAGAGTGGTCCAAAGATGGGCGAAAATGGAGGGGAACAAAAGATTAGAAAGAAGGAGAAAAGGAAAAATACAAAATGAGACAGAAAAGGGTTTTCCAAATCAGAAGGAGAAGACGACTCTGTTAGTAAGAGATTATCAGGTCTCATGAAACATTGAAGAAAGAAGTGAAAAAATAGGCCTGCCATTTGCCCTGGAGTGGTGGAAGCTCCTACTTTGCACTCGCTTCGTGCTGCTTTAGTTCCTGATGCTAATACAGGGGCATCCCCTAGCTAGATAGGTGCACAAGAGTACCACTGGGGAGACACAATTAGGATCTGTACAATTCTGCACCTGAGGGCAACTTTAAGTACTTAGCTAAATATATAGTTTGCATATTCAGTGAAAGAATTAAAATGTATGTATCAGATAGAAACCTAATGTCCTTAGATCTATTTTCTAAATCAGCGTTTATAGGTATGTGTGAATCTCTCTCTCTCACTGAATGAATAGGTGCCATTTCATGAGTCATGGACGTCCCTTGTCATTTTAAATGCAGAAATGCTTACCTGGCAATTTTAGTACATTAGTACCCAAGATTACTGGCTTTTTTTTAAAAAAGCTTAAGCAAGGATGTCCTGCAACACTTGTAGTTCTGTCCTGCTCCTCCAGGTACACATTGTAAATTCAATATCAGCTTGGCTAATATTTTATTTCAAATGTAATTTAAATTAATTCATTCTATACACATATTTTCTGTAGGTTCATGATGGATATGCAAATGTTTACCATCCTCATAAGATTTTGGCTTAAGCACAATGAACCTACAGAATTATTGCTTAAATTAATGTGGTCCCATAAATAAATTTTTAACATTAAGATTTCAGTTAAGGGCATGTTGGAAGACATTATTATCATTTTTCCTGCATCCTCAACAGGTCTGTTTTTTAAAAAAATGTACCTCATCTCTTACTACTGTTAAAGATATAAAAATCACTCAACTGCCTGCTTTCTTCACCAAGTTGATGCCCAAAAGTATGTCGATACCAGCTTACATGCACCAAGACTTGCTAAAGGGGTCCACAGCTGGTGGCAAACATCAACTCTAACAATAAAAGTTAATTTGGAAGAAGAATGGCCCACAGATGTATCGATGCATCTTTTCAGATCATTCCATAATTAATAATTCAGCAGAGAATGATTTGGGCCTCTTACAAATTTGGAAAGCTATGATGATAAAGGTACCAGATTAAGAAGCCTGAAAACTGAAACCCTATGTTTATACATGACTTAGCTTTAAAGAATACATTGCCCTGCCAACATATCTCTCCTCTAAGCTAAGAAATCCTCTTCATAGGAAAAGATGCTTCAAGATCCGTGTCTATGGCCTTTTCACCAAAACTACTAACATCACATTTGACTTTAAAGAGCACATGGTCACAAGACAGAAATACCGATAACCACTGAGAATACCAGTTTCCACTGGAAGTTTGATCACTGAGGACTAGACTAGGACTAAAACTTACCCTGTTACTCTTTTAATAGCCATCAGACCATATTGTCTGTCAGAAGTAATATGGCATTTTCACCAAGATGTGACCCACTTGGTGACTGCGAATTGAATCCCACTATATTCCCTTTACTACTCCTATAAGATAAAGATCCTATTATCCATTACCTCTCTCTTTGTAGAGCATGTAAGTTCTTATGAAATTTACTCATTCAAAAGCTAATAATATGTTTAAAGCTCTGTGTAGATGGTCTTTGGTCACTGCCAAGAGGGAATGAAGCTAACGCTAAAAGTTCATCAGTGCATATAGTAAACAGAAAGAATAAAAACGGATAGTGAGCACAGTTTTTACATTTGCTCTGCAACACTGAGTTCTGTAAAGTAATATATACAAGTCAGAATACATTTCCATATCAAAACTCAGTCAACAGCAGGGGACTATATTTTGATTAGCATAGTACATTCTATATTAGTCAGTTTACAAATAAACTGGGGGGAAGAATGAGAAGGAAGGAATATACTGGAGATCTTCTGTCTACAAAGATGTTTCTTTTCTTACTGAGGGGGAAAAAATCATTGTTACAGGTCTGGTGCTTTCTTCTTTTCACTTAACCTTAAGAATATAAACTAGATCCATATTTGTGTTTTATGCTTATTTTTATCATTCATTCTCCTGCTTTAATTTTTTACATTTATTTATACCTTGCCAGCTTGTTCTTAGAGGAATGGAATTCAAGCACTCAGTCACATTGGCTACTTGGAGACTTGGCAAATATACACCATCACTGAGCCATTTCAATCATTGCCTTTAACTGCTTTACAGGCCATCAGCTTATAGAAATATTGAGACAGAGTAAGTCTTGTCTTGCTAATGCTGGGGTTTTTTAAGTAAAAGATGAGAGATGAAAAACAAGGCAGAGAAGGGAAAAGAGGTCTTCTCAGGTTTTGTTTGCTAGTGGAGATGAGACTGCAATCTCAGTATTCCCTATCTCTGGCCTATTTAATCAATGTATATCCCTGGATTAGGCCTAGTAATGATGCAGTTTTAAGGAGGGTGTGGAGGGAAGCAGGTAGGCTTCTCCAAATCCTAGGGATACTGAAGATGGCAAAGATGACAGTAAAATTCCTTCCATCCTCCCAGCCTTTCTCCACAGCCACTTCCCACGCTTTTTAATGACTTCAAAAAAATATAAGGAGCAGAGTCATCCCCCCATTACCCTTCCTGCTAGTTAGTTCTAATTGCCAACACATCAATTATGATCCATTAATTTCTGGTTCCATTCCTCCCTTGTTTACCAGACATGATGTCAACCCAGTTCTTGGGTTGTATCAGTACATGTTTTTGTTTTCCTTAGTTCAGTAAGCCACCCTCTCCACCTCTCTCAACAGCCATTGTTATAGGCAAATAGGACATTTTATGAAATGTCTCTCACTTTAAAATCCAGGTTATGGTTTGGTTCGGCCCAAAAAGACCTCAGTGATTTCAAGAGAAAATCTAGTATGCAAGTGTCTCCTAAGAATTGACCGTCTTTGCTTTAGCTAATGCCATTACAAATTCAAATTATCCTGCCTTCTAGACCTGTAATAACATTTAAGTAGGAAAATTATTATGCTCTGTGTTCACTTTGACAACTGTGTCACTCCTGAGTGCTCCTGATACCAAGAGTATTTCCACCAGGGCAGTATTGGCTTTATTCACCCACTATGTGCAGCATGTCAAGTCATTCTTTTCACATTTCACACTATGCACTAATTAAAAAAAAACAACCATGTAGTATGACAAGTTAGGTTCAAAAATCTCTGAAGGACAGACTTGCATAGAGCAAATCAGCTGATACTTTGTGCCCTCAACTATGACTTATTCCTGTTCTCTTAAATTACATTTTACCGGCTGATCAGTTCATAAAGTAAATGGACAGCTGCAGCAGAGAGCAGACATTTTAATAGTAGAGTGCTGTAGACATGGCTGACTGCCAAAGAACACATTGTTAAAGCAAGCAGCATAAAATGAAAAATTAAGATATTGGCACCAAGAGCTACTGGTAAGAGCTGAGGGTCAGTAAAGGACACAGCAATAATCTAAAAGATTTTTTCCACTAGATTAAATTTAGGACAGGCAAAGTATCCTTGCTTTGGAGAAGTCTTCTGCAGTGCTGGGAACTGAGGCAAGTCTCAAAACAAACATAAACAACCCTGTTGGCTGTCCTGGCTGCCGCAGCTTCTCTTCTTGGGCACTTAGCAATTTGGCACAATCCTTCTTGATAGCGCAACTCTCGCAGCTGGACATAGCACTGCTCAGATCAGTTCTGAAATCAATACTTTGTCAGTAATCAATACGTATTTTAATGTACGCATTTTGTTTGATACTGTGTTTTGTTTTGTTTATTTGGAAAACATCAACAATTTCTTGAAATTGCCTTTTGCCTGAAACAGATGCAGAATGACAGCAGCAAGGCAAAAGAATATCTAAAAATGCTCCTTCCTCAGTAGCTGCCCCCGTTATCATCAGCTAAATAAATTGCATGTGAAAATGGTTTTGAGAAATTCTCTAAACGGCTGAGCATTCATTATTTAGGAAACTCCAGACATATGATTGCATGTCCCTTCCTCTGGATACATACACTGTACTCCAGTCTTTACTTACTTGTCATCATGTATGGTTACTCCAATAGTGTCACTATTTTTTTATTCCTGTCCTATACAATGACTACAGTATAGCCTGTGATATGTCTTTATTCCCCTCAGTAATTCTATTGTCACTATGACCAGCTGCCTCTTCATTGACTCTGACTTCCTTATATATTTTACTCCACAGATAACATTTAAATAGTTTGTCGGTATCTGTATACCATCCCATTTATTTCTGTGCCTGAGAGTAGTCCTTCCTTTGGAGCAATTTAGAGCTGAAGCAATTGAGCAAACAGCTACAAACTGAGATAGTGAGACTCTTCAACACTGTCTTACGAGGTCTGTGACTTAGTATTACAGTATAATCCTAAATATTTTTTTCCTTGTTTGTTTATATGGCATCTGTCTAAGAATATTCCCAGTGGTCCCTGGAGAGCACAGCTGAGAATTAGAAGTCTTCTCGACCTGTGGCTGTTCACAAGCGATAGGCAATCACAGCTACAGATTTCATTATTTGGAATTATTTAGCCAAAACCGAAGGTATGAAATACAGCCTCTGTGTGTGCGCCAGGAAATCTTGTCAGCTCAATCCAGCGAGATCTTCTCTCTCAAAGCAGAGCAGCTCTGAAATTTCTCAGATGAATCATGAAGAGTGGATTTTTTTTTGTGATTTTTTTTTATAAAGCAGGACCATTACTAACTCTTTCTGTGATTTACAAAGTGTATAGGGATTGAGCCTGAACATCTTCAGCACAGTATTCGTTATTCATCTGTTCATCCGTGTTAGTCGAGCATAGCTCAGCCTTCCTTATGTTTCATTGGGCAAGAAAGCAACGTGTCTGTGATTATCAGCAAAGACAGAGCCAGCCCTGCCATGTGAGGTGATAAGAAGAGGCGGAGAGAGATCTGCTCAACTACATGATGGCAAACACGTCACAGGACGTGGGAGTTCTTGTCTGAAGGTGTATGCCTCCCTGGTTTTTTTTCCTTTCCTCTTCACCCCACCTAAATCCGGCATATTTGCCTGTTGGTTCAGACTGTTGTTGCTGTCTCGTTGGACAGATTGCAATTCTTAAACTTTAAGGTTAGGACTTTAACATAAGGTATTTGTCTGACCTTGTTCCAGATTATTTTTAGATGTCAGACATTTTGGATTAGGAAACTATACAGAAGAGCTTGGGAAACATTACTGATTTCTTTTTAGCAACTTAATACAAGCAGATGAAACCAGTGGAAAAAATTTAGCCTTTTACACATTACACGTTTTAACAAAAGACATGTGACGTTTGTACCATCATCTAATTTCTCTTATGCAAATCATCTCAACAGAGTATGAAATGAAAAGTCATAGATTCATTCTCCTAAGCTTCTTCCATAAAGTTTCAGCTTGGATAACCCAATGTCTGACATGCTAATCAAAAGGTGTTTAAAACCGCAAGCCTCTAAGACACATAACCAGATACCGATGTTTTATAACTGCATCCATATGGATTTTTTGGGCTTATCCATACTGGTCCTAATCGATTGTGACTGTCCCCTCACTTTATTTTAGAGCTGTCAGAGAGCCTGGGTCACTTTCTTGTTAGAAAATTGAATTGCATTTGCATTATGTTAATACAGGATGAAGAAACAGGTTGAATATAAGGAAAGGTTAAAAACTGGCACAGAAAAATCAATCTGACTCTGCTTATGCCTGCCTTTCTTGTCTTGGGCTGTACATGTCAGGGCTGATACAAATACAGATATTAAGCTTCCTTCCATTTTAAGCAGCATTATTAAAAAGACCTGAAAAGTGGGACAACTTAGCAGCTTAATGTCACGCTAACACGATGTGGAGACTAATCTCTAATATCTTTATTCAGGACGCTCTTTCTCTGGGTTCTCTGCCAACACCCTTTCCCTCAGCCCTGTCGCAGCAAGGGAAGATCTAGGTCCTGGAGTGATTGAGGTCACTAGGGCAGCTAGCCCCAGTGATATAATCACCAGACTGCAAACCACAGGTGTTTGAGCCTACCGTGTCTGACAAAACCACAGCCACTGGCTGACCCACATGGGGGGCGAGAGGAGACCCAGACTTGCAGCTGAGCCAGCCATCAATACAGATGCCCCAAGGCCTGCAAACAAACAGAATTTCTCAGTGATCCTCAGCCTCTTTGAGAGCATTTTAAGCATCTTTGTCAGTAGGATCTCTAAACAGAAAAACACCGCTACTGGAAGTTAGGTGAATATATTAAAAAGGCTACAACAACAGATTCTTTTCTGAGGGTTGTATGTAATAGGCTAAGTCTTACCAAGGGCTGAAGATTGAAGGCTAATATGAATAATCTTTATCCTAATACCTCCTACACATATTATTGCTGATAAAGTTGAGCTGTCAATATGAAAGGCAATTTTAAGGAAAAAAAAATAAACACAGGCATAAATTAGTGAAGCTGGAATCAAATATAACAGTAACAGCAAGAATGTGTGCAATAAAGAATATAAATTTGTTGCATCTTCTAGAGATGAGACTCTCAGAGTAAGAAGAGTAATATACGTACTAAGTACATTCAAGGTTAAAGTAACACCAAGGCTCACTCATTTCAATTCCTCCGCCTTCTGAAATCCTCTCTTAAATTTTAAGGCTTCAGTGACATCTGCTGTTGAAGACCTATTTAATTAATTAGCTGTAATTTAACAGATACTCCCTCTAAGTGAATTCTTCTTCCATAGAGTTTCTGATATTCAGTTCTATTTGTAAAATTCCCTACCACCATGGAAACCCTTTAATTGATCAGAAAACATCTGAGACTGAGCTCTTTTTTTGTTCTGTTCATCTGAAAAGATGTTAAATCACTCTTATTTTTTTTAAAGCAACAGAAATTTTCTCCCTGCCTTGCTCCTGCCCTCCCTTCCAATTTTAATACGTGGGAGTTGCATGAGCACTTGTCTAACTGCCAATAAAGCTATTCCCAATGTGTTCTGATCCATCGGTGGAATACCAAGATGGACTTTATGATCAAAAAAGCAACCAGGACAAAAGGCTCTATGTAAAATGATCCTGAAACTTCGTAAATTAATGCTTCTGTGCTCTCACGATAGCCTTTAAAGAGGGCTAGCAGAAAAGACTACCCTAAAGATTATCCTCATTAGTTAACCTGTGGTTCCCTTTCACATGTGATTTCAATGCTTCCAAGAGCAGAACAGAAAGGCCAACAGGCTCCTGCCAAGTCCCTAATCTAAGCAGTTCAAGAAAGGCTAAAAGTCTGATTCTTCAGTTCAGAGCAGAGACAGAAGAATTCAGAATTAAACTCACTGCATTACTTAGTTGACACCACCAGTTTTGTGATATGGTGATTACTATCCTGGATGAAAAGTATTGTGTCAACATAATACTTCATTAACAAGATATGGTCAAGCAGTATGCAGAATACTGCTGTGCCATATCTTGCACTTCTTTCTTCTCACTCTGAAAAAATACTCTTTTCTCATTAAAATCAGTGGTCCACACTTCCATGGTGCATTGGATTTAAGGCCACAGAGTTGGGGTCCAGAATTTTGCATTCTGGTTCTGCTAAAAAATTTCTGTATGAACTTGAGTAAGCCAAAAAGTCAAATCTTCAAAAACATGCTACATTTCTGAATGATAAACTTTAGACACCAGATTTTTCCTGCAGAAGTACCCGGTACACCTATAGCATTAATGGAAGTGACTGGAACATGTAAGTGTTTTGCACTCAAGAAGCCCTAGACCAAGATCTGCCAAGCTGCTTGCCCAGAAATGGAAGCATTTAGCATTCAATTGTCTCTTGGAAGTACAGATCTCATGTCCCACTTCACAGAGGTTTTGTGGCTGATAAATTAATTCCCCAATGTTTAGGCTCTATTTATTAGTATTACCGAGGTGTCAATGAATTAAAAATAAAATGTGATGTAAAACCTCAACTACCAAATTCCTGACTCCTATCTTCTACTGCTAGCGAGTATTAGACACGTAGTAATAGCGCATTGTCCGAGTTGCTTGCAGACAAGGCAAAAAGATACAGAACTGTGACATTTTTATTTTAACATCTGGAGCCTATAGCAGGCAGTGACTTTTAAATTTTATTTCATTACAACACTCAACACATTAGAAATCAGAGGTGAAGGAGTGAGGTAAAGAAGCCAAGGGGAAACTTGCTAGTGCCCCATCAAACTTTCAGTCATCCACATCATTGTAAGCCAATGGAATCTGAACAGTTACCAAATATAGGATAGTATCATTTATTTCTAATCCTTTTTAGACTGCAGCTGTGACTGAAACATCCCTTCTCTTGAGCATTTTGACCTTGGGTATGGCTGTACTAAACAGAACCAGTTCAATTTAATGTTTTTTCCTCACTGGAAGGGATGCAGATCCAACTTTAGCATCCATTTGTAGATTCTTAAGAGTTTCCATACAGCTGCCTAAGCAGGGCAGGGTCCAAGGGTGTGAAAAATAATTGGCTGAGGAAGAGAGACCTCTCTACCAAATAGAGGTAAGCATCAGCAATCCATAGATTTGAAGAACTAAGCTAAGTGGTAGGGAATCTAAACTCCGTTTTAGCTAATCCTTTTAGGAATAAATTATTGCACAGTGTAGAATTACGTAAGAAAAAAAAACCCAAACAAAAACAAGAAAAGAGAATTCTCTGTCTTTCCAAAATGTCTTTTCAATGTACTTTGAAGTTGGATACATTATGCATTGTTACATATTATTAAATTTTAACACTGTGGTTGTCATGAGACCTTTTGCCAATATTAATAAACTAAATAAAGCTGCTTTAATATGGAAAGCTTATTCCAAGGTTTTTCCCCTATTTTGGGAATCACAGCCACACAAGTGTTGTACCAGTGAGAGGTTTCTCTTGCGCAGAATAAGCAAATATTTTTCAGTTTGCATTTTGGACTTTGTCGCTTCTTTAATGGAGTATTGATTGTATTGTAACTTATTTGTATTTCTGTTAGGTTTCTTGAAGTATAAAAAAGCAAAAATTACAATGTTGTCGTATTTAACAAATTTAAATATGATATTCTTTTACTAACATAAAGTCTAGTTCTATTAGTAATATTAGGAAATCTATTAGTAATATTTAATATTCTGGTAAGTTATATGACACATTACCTCAGATATTCTCTTCCACACTTTATAACAAAGCCTTCCTTATATGATTTATTTTTCCATTCCAGCAAAAGTGAGATATGCATACTAATACATACCTCTTTTTAAATTAGTTTTCAGGAGAGATGTAACCAGATATTTTAATTTTATTTGGAATGTAGTACATATCTTTTGCATTAGCCCTCACTGCACAATTGCAATGCAAACACGATACCCAGAAATCCAAAGCTATACTGAAAGCAAGAAGATCTGAATTTATAAATGAAAAGTTATGCAGTTCAACCACTACAAGCAGCAAAGAATCACACACTGCTAGAGCTCTCTTTCGATGCGACACTCATGTTCTGGCAAATCTGCTCCACCAACACAGCTTCCCTTAGTTGTGTCTTGCTTCCTCTGTGGGTCAGGTCACATGGGGGACATTATGTTTGCAAAAGGATTGCTGAAGTTCCTGCAGCCTGTCACAGGGGGTTTGTCTTCTGCTGCTTGGTATGACAAGACTGGAAGAATGCTAAAATAATTAGTGAGGGTTTTTCTCAGGATAGATGGTAATTAGGCCGCTATATTTACTCAGGTAAAATTATGTTTTTACTAATTGAATTAACATCGGTTTTTGAGCTAAGTAAGTGCAGGATTGATCTTTTCTTGAGCTTCCTGACAGTCCAAACTAGGATATAAATCCCTAAACCCCCCAATATTTCAGCATATATGAAAGTTTCTTTATCAAATAATTTACAGTAAGTTAAAGTCAGGCTTTTGTATACATATTCTTCCTGAAATAACTTCCATTAGAATGAAGGACTTCATCCCTAAGTGAAATATTTTAAACACAAAGGCTATGATTATCTCTAAGACCTCGACTGCTAATTGCACATTTTAATAAAAGAAAGTTAAATACGCTAAGCTCGACTTACAAAAGCTACTGCAAGACTGTAATGCACTTTAACAGTCACTTTCATTTTTTCAGGAACCTATAGGACTCCAGCTGTGAATACCTAGTGACAGTTGATCATCACGTACCTGATCTTACATCCTCTCACAGCTAGACACGAAAATCCCCAGGCTGCTTTATTCTTTGCTAAAAGATTCCTAGAACCAGAGTGCCAATAGTACACTATCCCCTGAAAGCTGTGAAGGGGCTAAATACAAAGATAAGTAAAACTTTATATACTCCATTTTCTCTGGTCTGTTGTGAACCCTTTCTCTTATTTATCCAGCTGTTTTAGACATGCCGTCCCCCTTTCTGCATCTGCTGTAGATGATGTGAAAAGCATCCATCTGCTTTTCCATTGCTTTGAAATTATGCTCCAAAGCCTACGTGTCTCCTTTTAAATGGCTTAAACACACTTTCCTGGTCCTTAGACTTGCAAAAATGACCAGAAATATGAGATCAAAGGCAAGGCTAATATTTTGATACCTGTTCAAAGTCGAGACCACCCAAAACAATCAATCAGTTTGAGAAAAGGAAACAGGTGCATTTGACATGAATAAACTGTTAGTTCTGTTACTTGCAAGTGAATACGAAATAATGCCTAGCTAAAGTTTCCAGATAACACATTTATGACGGTTCTGAGCTTCAAGCCCAACGTTTGCAGCCATCCAAAATGCTGTGTCTTACTCCAATAATTCCACTATATTTGAGTGCTTTTAGTATAAAAAATATGGGGCTCAGAGGTAGCAATTGCTAGATAGCAAGCCGAATTCCATCATATTGCTGGGAAATATGCTTGGATATCTTGTGTTACTAATGTTTCATTCAATGAGATAAATTCCATTTTAGTTTAATTTGAGATGTGTAAGAATCTTAGAAACAGTAAAAGCACCAACAGCCAGTAACCGGATTGCTTGTCAGCTCTTCGTACTCTGATTTGCAAACCCATGGATGTCCCTAAAGTACAACTGACCAGGAGATAGAGTTATTATTTTAATGTATAACCTACAGCTCTCAGGCCAGATGCAGGCAGTAGGTTGGCATCATCTTGGCATCAATCCTGCCAGCATGCTAAAATTTTCCCAAATATTACAATGACTTAGAATTAAAGTGATTGCCCTTAAGAAACCAAACTCACTTCCATTTGAGTGAAAAGACCAAAGTTTGAAACACGACAGTCCTAGAAACACCCTTGAGCACATTTCTTTTAAAGGCTGGAAGGAACAGATGGCTTTTGAACCCTGATGCTATTGGCGCTGTCTGCATGATGAAGCACTGTATCCTCATTTGTACTGATTGGGGTCAAATCAGCTCTAGCCTTTAATTCACTCTAACCACTGAGTATTTTTTCTAATTAGAATATATGTCATTACCTATTCCTACAGTAATGATAACCTACTGAACTCTAATGAATCAATACCATCTGCCTTGCTGTGCATATGCTCAGCCATTTCACCACTCAGTATCAAAAGAATTCACCATGGCGCACAACCTAGGAATCAGAAGTGCTGCTTCATGTATTGCAATGTAAATTGAGCAGTTATTCTGGGTTGCACTGTGATTTTCTGCAGAATTTTATTACCAAAGAGTTTGTAAGGTCATTCCTGTGAGAACCTTTGACAGCCTGCAGAGCTAAACACAAGATACAAAAGCACGGGCACTGTTCTTCAGCTGAGAATTGATGGTATTTTGTGAAGGACAGAGATAAAGGGCACCGAACAGACGCATTCCATCTAAACACTGAATTTTAAGCTCTGGTAGGAGTTCATACATTATAGATTGAATTCTGCTGACTTTGACACCTGGTTTAGATCAGAGGCATTTGAGCATCATCCCAACAGGTAACGGATGTGATCCTGGCAGCTACTACAAAGCGATATTCGGAGCCCTCACAGATCTGTTGATGTCCTGGAACGCCAGTGCAATAGTTCATTTTATCCTACCAAAGGTGCCTTCCAGGCAGGAGAGCTGTGGAAGGCCCACGTGCCATGTGTTAAGCTCAAAAACAATTTAGAAACTGCTGCTTATTTAAAGAGGATTTGACTACTGATTCCAGCTCATTCTGCCATAGACAGGAATGTTGTGCAGGAAAAAGAGGACAGCAGCAGTTAGATTACTAACATTGCATCAGGTTTAAAAACAGTTTTCAGAGATCTACAGTTTGGGGGAGAACAGTTTTGCTATTTCCCCCCCCATAATTGTGCACATTCAATATACTTTATTGCCTTACATTTTTTCTCTTTGTGCTTTTCTTCTTGCTTTCATGCCCAAATGACTGTTACTTTAGTAAGACAAGGTGTGGAAAAAAGCACAGGAACTAAGAAAATTGATTCAAAATTGCTAGAAACAGTTGTATTCAATACATGAACTGACTACAGTGCAAGAGGCTGAATTCACATGGGAGGTCAGCCTCCCTGTGCAGAGGACTGCATTTTAAACTAGAACATTAGCAGCAGCCAGCAGTGACAGAGTTTTAGGGAATGTGGAGACCATGGCCATGTTTCTTCAAGCCAAGCCACTGGCCCTACAGTTGCCTGCCTAAAGATTGGCAAAGGAAGCATATGCATCCTTCAAACAGACACTATTAAGGTTTTTCCCATAAGTAGTATTTTACTGATAAACTGTATAGCGGCCATAGTTCAGCAGAGAGGCAACCTGAACTGGGAAAAGGATTCATAGATAGGGAAAATTTAGGCTGCTAAATACTAATCCTTACCCATTAACTCACAACAGATCCCAGGTGTCTGGATGAGTTATAACGGAGCAGCAAAGCTGCACAGAAGTTGCTTGGTTATGCATACCAACAGTGGCAGAAAAAATCTGGTTTGGTCAGCCCCACAAGACCTTTGTGAGAATACTGTCTTTCCTCACGAGGGTGTTCTTTGACACACAGCCTAGTTCTGCTGGCAGAAATATTTGATCTCTCAAGACTGGCTGCTCTGAATTGGCCTGAAATTACACCAGTGGTTGAGAGGGACAATTGATTAAATTGTAACATTCTTTTGGCTAAAACACATTTGTGCTTACTTTATGTGCAGCCTAAAAGTGAAAAGAGATGCTTCTAGCTTTTTGTGTCCAGCATAATACACCCTAGATGTCTCTGTCATTTCCCAAAGGAAAGGCTTAGGAAAATTTGACTTGACATGCCAATCAAATTTGTATTGCTAGATTTTGTCAAGAAACGCAAATTTAATTTCCAGATTCAGATATTTGCTTCTGGAGCTTGAAGAACAAAAGGCTTGTTTCTGGATTTCTCTGCTAGCAGTCAGTGATCTGCCAATAAAATACAGATGCAGCAACAAACCCCAGAGATTTTGTCATCATGAAACTGATGCAAAACAACTGGAAATCTGTAATGACAGATTCCATATCAAGTTCTCACAGAAGGGATACACCACAGATGGATTTCTATAGGGAGGGATATTAAATCAGTATTGTCCAGCTACCCATGGTCATCTGGCCTGGAGGAACTCCTGGGTCCCCCAAGCCGAATGGAACACCAGTGACCCATTAGTATTAATTATCAAAATATCAAGTTGCTTTCTAACATCTTGGCATACAATTTTCTTTCTAGTCTGGAATTAGCCCCAGGAATAGATGACAACTGCCAGCTTGGACAGAAAAGCAAGATTACGTCCTGTGTATCTGTGGAGCTGTATCTGTTCAGGACAAGGATTATACAGCATGGTTGCCTGTAGTACCAGGGAAGCAGACAGAATGGCTGAAAAGATCAGTTCTTGCCTCATGGTCTTGTATCACAGGCTGGCCTGAAATACCGCACTCTGTTAGCAAGTTTTTGATTGATCAAAGAAAGGATTAAATGGATGTAGGAGTCCATTAATGCAAGTTTTTCATTATTCCATTTGCATCTAGGAGGCATTAAGAGTGGAAACCTTACGAGAGAGCATAAGCAGTCTTCAGCTGGCAACATAAGCACAGATCTACAGCTTCACAGAAAACTGGTCTAGAAAGGATTTTAAAGGTCATTTAGCAGGTGTGGGTTGTTTTGGTTTTTTTGGAAGGGGAGGCGTGGTTTAGCAGGAAAGGCTATCTAAAGTATCCCTGACAGGAGCTGGGTCTGTGAAGTTTGGATCAGGACCACAGCTGCTGTATTAGGATACAGAAGATGGCATCTGGGACAACCTTACTCCATCTGAACTGATTGATCCCTGGAGCCAGTGCTCACCTACAAGATGAGTTTGCTAAATGGAAACGTGCGATGTGACATCCAATTATGACATCATATCCCATGATATAACTTCAGACCGGGATTTGATGATGTCCGTTTGCTTCTTACACGACTGAAAAGCAAGCTTAGCCGGGGATCTGAATATTATGTTAGTTTTATTCTTTCTTTGGCTTCTCTGAAACTTTAAAAATGAGAATCTGTGCTTCACTATTTACTACATTAAAAAACAGTTCTATTAAGTGCACCTTAAGGAAGTAAATTCATGGTTACAATAATTGTCATATGATTTAAAATAAAATTTGACCTATATTCAGTTTATCATGGAAATGTTATTGTACTGGTACATCCATATATTTATACATCTCATACTTCTACATAAAATCAACCTTTTGTGTAGGGCCAAAATCTTTTTCATATTAACTATTTGATATCATAATTAAGACAAATTCAAGCAGAGAATTACCACATGGTACCAATACCATAAAAAAAAAATCAAGATCTGAGCTTCTGTGGCGGGTTGACCCAACAAAGCCGCTCTACCACACCCCCTCCTCAGCTGGACAGGGGAAAGAGAATATAACGAAAGCCTTGTGGGTCAAGATAAGGGCAGGGAGATCACTCAGCAATTACCATCACGGGCAAAACAGACTTGACTCGGGGAAATTAGTTTTACTTATTACCAATCAAATCAGAGAAGGGTAATGAGAAATAAAACCAAATCTTAAAACACCTTTCTCGCCACCCCTCCCTTCTTCCCAGGCTCAACTTTACTCCCAATTTCTCTACCTCCTCCCCCTGCAGCAGCACAGGGGGATGGGGAATGGAGGTTGTGGTCAGTTCATCGCACGTTTTTTCTGCCACTCCTTCCTCCTCAGGGGGAGGACTCCTGACACTCTTCCCCTGCTCCAGTGTGAGGTCCCTCCCACAGGAGACAGTCCTCCACAAAATTCTCCAACCTGGGTCCTTCCCAAGGGCTGCAGTTCTTCACAAACTGCTCCAGCATGGGTCCCTTCCATGGGGTGCAGTCCTTGAGGAACAGACTGCTGCAGCGTGGGTCCTCCATGGGGTCACAGGTCCTGCCAGCAAACCTGCTCCAGCGCGGGCTCCTCTCTCCATGGGCCACAGGTCCTGCCAGGAGCCTGCTCCAGCACAGGGTTCCCAGAGGGTCACGGCATCCTTCGGGCATCCATCTGCTTTGATATGGGGTCCTCCACGGGCTGCAAGTTGATATCTGGTCCACTGTTAACCTCCATGGGCTGCAGGGGAATCTCTGCTCTGGCACCTGCAGAACCTCCTCCTCCTCCTCCTCCTCCTTCACTGACCTGGGTGTCTGCAGAGTTGTTTCTCTCACATATTCTCACTCCTCTCTATGGCTGCCGTTGGTGCTATGCAGTGTCCCATCCCCTCCCTTCTTAAATACATTATCTCAGAGGCACTACCACCATCGCTGATGGGCTCAGCCTTGGCCAGCAGCAGGTCCATCTTGGCACCGGCTGGCATTGGCTCTGTTGGACATAGGGGAAGCTTCTAGCAGCTTCTCACAGAAGCCACCCCTGTAGCTCCCCTGCTACCAAAAGCTTGCTGTGCAAACCCAATACAGCTTCATATCAATAGGTACAGTAACAGAAATAGAAAAGAGTTTTTTTCCTAGAATGTCTAGATTTTCTTCCAGTTTTTTTTCCTTTTCCCTAGGACTGAGCAAAATATATAAAGTCTTAAAATAATTTTTCATTAACAAGAATTAAAATTAATTCTTTGTAGCAATGTGTGGTTTCTCCTCTAGATTTTAGTTTGGAAAAATATTAATGAGTTATTTCACTTTAATTTTATGGTAATTATTACTCATATTATTTACCCCGTTTATAAATAGTAACACAGCTATGCTTATGGTGTATTTCTGCTTCATCTCAGCAGGCATGTAGATGTCCTAACTTAACTGAATTCTTTGCATTCTTTTACTGACTTTGAGCTTATAATCATTAAACACTTTTCAGTCGATAGGATGCTTGACAGCAAATTCAGTTCGTCATTCTTGAGAAAAATCTTCAGATTGCTTTTGACAAATATTCTGGCACCAGTAACTGAACAGGCTGATTACAATTCAGTCTTGAGGTACGGATTTGCACGATATCTTGTTTTAAGCCACCAAAGCAGAACAGAAGTAACTTTCAAGGTATGTCCTCATGGTGTTAGAACGACAATAACAGGAGTTGCTCTAATATTTTACCTAAAATGTAGCCACTGAGCAACAATTTTCAAAGGACCCTGTGAAACTAAAACATGGTAGAATAGGCCTATGAACACTTGCTGAAATTCCTTGCAAAACCAAAGCTGTAGATAACAAATGAGATCAGGAAAAGCTTCCTGAGAAAGTAAGAAATCCTATTGCAGCTCCTCCCCCACTAATTTCCAGAAAGTTTGATAGATAACCTTAAAAAGGAAGCACTATTAGCATACCATGTAGCTGCAAGTGTTGGCAATTACTTCTAGTATATACATGGACAAACATTTTGCAACAAACCCAGGAGCACACTTACATTGCAAAAGCTTTTTCCTCCCATCAGCTTCAGGAATGTTCCTGACATTTCCCACAATGTCAGTTTCAGTAAGACTCTCTATTTTCACACTTTTCAGTTAACGTAGCTGCATATTAAAGTGCAAACAAAGTACAAACTTTTCTTTACAGGAGACAGCAATGAATGTTTACTGAAGTTCTAAACTATTATTTACAGCAGTATTTGCTTATGCACGTGAAAACACAGTTTAAGTATACAAGGCCAAATTCTCAGCTGGTGGGAAACCTAGCTCTCTGCCATGTAAACACACCTCTGACGAGCAGACCCTTTCTTTGCTGAAAGCCTGAGTTCAAAAGCATTCTCCCACTCTTAGAGGCAGAGAAGTATAGGTGAAAAGATGACAAGCCATGGAAAATTTACATGAAGTATTCACCAAGACATATTGGGCCAGTATCTGATCTCTCTTATCCTAATGTAAACACCTGTTTTTCTCTCTCGCAGTGGTATTTAAAACAACAGTGCTACTTGTTAGAGTAGTTCTAGTACATGTTAGTCAACCAGCAGCAGGATTACATGTTTTCAACGTGGGTGAGGCAGCAGCCAACCTCACGTTGGTCCCATTTCTGAAGTGATGTACTTTTTACTTTCATGGGACAACATTTCACATATATGCTAGTGGAAAGATTGATCCCATTTGCCATCTCCCACCACCCAGCTCTGCAGTGCTGCCATCGTCACGTCTTTTCATTAACAGAAAGCTCCTTTTGTTCTGTCATGAGAGCAGAAAAAAATTCTCCGCGTGCTAAGGAAGAGTGAGGTATCAGAGCCACATGAGTTAACCGAACAGGCCAGGGAATTGATTTGTATGCGGCAATATAGCAGAATGATGCATCGCAGGATGACACTGCAAAATAAGGGAGCCAAACCCCAAGGGATCCAAGAGGCCTGGTATCTGAGCACCATAGATAGATGTCTAAAATACATTTTAATGTGCTCGTGACACTGAAATGGACCTGTGTAAGGCCATCCAGCAAATTCTGCTTCAATAAACAAAATTTTTACCACACGAGTGATATACAAGTTTAACTTGCAAACTCTACAGAATTTTCCTTATGTTTAATACAAAGGACAACAGTTACAGGACCTTGATGGAAAATTAATCAAACCTGGTTTATTTTTTCCCCCCTTCAGTCTGTGACAGTTTTCCCAGCTGCAGGCTGGAATGCATTCAGCTCAACTCCTGCTTGATACGATTCATAAATCAGCTTTTCTTTTACAGTCTGATTTTTGCCTGTTGTATGTAAATAGCTTAAATATTTGAGAAGCTACCTAAATTTGTATCAATGAGTTAATCTCTCAGACTTTCAGCTCTTACTATCATCCTAATTATGACAGTAATAAAACAATCAGAACAGTAATAACAGTCATTTCTTCAAAGCCTTTATCCTGCGGCATCTAAAAATCTCCTTGGCCTCATATGAGAGTACTCTCAAGGCAGGCTGCAGAAAGGCAAGGGCACGGCCATCCTCCAGGGACCTGGCCAGCTGCGCGGAATGTGCATGTCACAGCCAAACAGCAAGGGTCATTTATTTTTTTGTCTTAATCATTTGTTATCAGTCTGGCAGCTTCCAAGCCAGCACAGAAGCAGGCTTCTTGTGCTAGAAGCCTAATCCTTGCCACTTCAGAATATTATATGTATTACTTTCTTCATCTTGCTATGTGGGGGGTTCCTTTCTGAGGTACCATGTTCGGGGAGAGCACAGAATGAATGCGGAAGTTTCCTCCTGGCCATCTACAGAAGGAGCGAGGAGGGCAGTTGCTGCCCAGTAGCCTCAAGAGCTGGGTGTATACTGAATATACTGTTACCCTGTAGAGGTACTGAGCCTCTCAAACATCACTTCACAAGGGCACTGTGCAACTCTGGAGGGCTAGAGGAGCAAGGATCATTAGTGTTGCTTCAGCCTAGGCTACAAAGCAGAGTAATGCTGCAGCTAACCTGTTTCTTCTTAGCATCATTTCTTAGTTTAAGCTTGGCTACACGCAGTATGGAAAATACATTGCAGGTTAATTCTGACCAGATGTATGACAGTTTTGAGAGTTGCTTGTAAATACCTAATAACCAAATCCAGCCTAAATAAAAGGGGAGAGAAAATTCCAAGAGAAAAGGTAAAACAAGTTTCATCAGTTAGCATGTTGAACAGAGTATGCTGTGCATCTGCTTTTGAGTTACTGCAATGACATTTGTAGCTAAATTGCCATATCTAAATGGTGATGCTGTAATTAGACTTTAGGTACTTTTTCTATTCAGAATAGCTGTTTTCTTCCTTTTATAACTGTCTCAAGCTGTATAATAGTCTGAAGTAGATTATGTAAGTTCTAGCCCAGAAATACTAAATGAACAGTATAACCATTTTTAATTAGATGAATAAAATAAATTTTATTTTAAAGTACTCCATGCCACAGAGTCCTGTTGGTATGTGCATCTAACTAATCCAGCTCTGCTTCTTCCCAGCTCATAAACCTATTCATGGAAGTACCTAAAGACACAAGATTAACACCTCCTATTGCATCCAAGCCCTTTCCCCTTGTACGCAGGCAGTCTTTAGTGCAGTCTTAAATGACCATCTGGCTCTCAAAACAGCAGGAGCTGATGTAGGGCATTTTTATGGACTGCCTTACAAACACGGGAATACTGTAGAGTTGTTCAAGTGCTCTACTCCTGTTGATTTTCTAGTGTATTTGCTGGGGTACTGATGGGATGTGTCAGGTTTTGGAGCTTTCTGGATGAGTCCTTTCTATTTCAGTTGCGAGCGCCTCAGTGACAGGGGTTTTTGCCTTGAGTAACAACAGATAAGGTGCATCAATAACCTGGCGCTGTCATGGGCTTCACCTGCAGAGGGATTCTAGGATGTGTAAATCCTTGGCACACAGATGACATTAGAGTGCCAAAGCAGTCTTATGATCTGTGTATCCTCACACAGAGACTGCACCTGCAACAGCGGGGGCAGAACTTGGGCTACATTCTGTAGACGCTTTCCACTATGGGCACATGGGACTCACTGCTGGTGTGTGGACAGTTTTGCCCTGCAAGGAGCTGGGGAAGCCCTGGGTTCAGGCCAAGACGGCCCCATAGCAGCTTAGTGCTTCCAGGTCCCTGGTTAATCTGACACTATCCTGACATTATTAAGGCCTGTAATTTATAAGAGCTCTACCTGCTGGTGTACAGACTTCCAGTCAATCTTCTTCCCACCCTGGATGACTAACAGCACTTCCTTGTGCTAGAAGCTGCTGTGGGGCCCAGTGGAGAGCCAAACACATCAACCTCACATAGCACTTCTGCTGGGAAACTTGTAGAGGTGGCCGTGCAGCCACTGCACAAAGAGAACAACATCTGGAGCCCCTTCCCACACTACTTTCAGGAAACCTACTCACTGAGTTGTACTCCTTTATTGCTTTTCTTTTTTCAGTCATTTCTTACAGCTCTGCTATAATTACAAGCCCTACCCATGCCTCCTGAAGTCAGTGGAAGATTCCTATTGGAGTAGTTCCTTTGAAGTTTTTTTTCCATAATCAATTTAGATTTGAATTAACATTACAAATTTTCTACTGTATTAATTTCATTGTATGTCCTTTTATGCAGTTGAGTAATTAATTTCAATTCTCAATAAGGGCTTTCATTAAAGTATTGCTATTGTTGAAACCCTGTTTTCACAAAAGAATGGGGTGTTCTTCTCTGGAAAAATATTTAAATGGTTCCTCAATTTTAGATAAAGTTACAGTGTGATTGAAATTACTCATTATAGACTATTCACTTTAAGTTTTATGACGTTTCCAGGCCCATATCTAAAATTAAAATGAAGGCTAGCTTTTTTCACAAGCTCATACAGGAACTGCATTGTTTCTGGCTCCTTAGTAGCCTGTTGTTTTGATTTGAATTCACGTTGTGCATAGATATCTATATTAAAATAATTTAACAAACTATTATGTTCTACTTCATAATTTCACATTTTAAAATTAATGTAAAATACAGGTGACAGCCTACATCTTTTATTTATGCATTGCCTCAGCAGCATGAGATTTAATTATTCTATTGAGTTTTATATAGAATTGAAATCACTTTTGTTCACTTTTTCTTACATACCTGTGAGGCACTAACCAGTGCTACACCATTTTATATGCATGTATCAAAAGACTGGAGGAGAACAGCCTGCAAGATCCCAGTCCTCCAGGCTCCACATGGGGAAAGAAGCATGGAAAAGAAGTTGCCATGTAAAACCTTTGTGCTTTGAAGCTGTTTTTACAAACCGGGTCTAATCCAGATTCTGCACAGCCAGTACAAACTGGAGTCAGCTTGGGGCATCTCAGCATCTACTCTGCTCCTTATATCCACTGAGGGGGTGAAGAATAGCAGTAGTTCAATGTACCGACCTCACCCTCCCGGCTCAGAGATGCCCAGTGCCTTCCTTGCAGCTGCAGGATACCTCCCCCATAGGATGGTTTCTGTGCTATTTCCAAATCCTGTATCCACTGCCAGATCAATGAGAGGAAGCCATAAAGAAAGAAAGCAACAACCCTACCCTGATGTATGGAGTGGTTGACAGGAAGGAATTTTACTGTCCCTGAGCAGAAAAAAGGGACCCATTCCTAATGGGCACTGCTGGGTGCTGTGAAGGCTGACCTCAGCTGCAGCACCATCTCAGTCGGCCTGCTCTCGGTACTGACTCTTCTTTATGAGGGCCCTCAGAGCCCAGGGCTCTTCTGTGAGGGGTTCTGGCTGATGTTAGGGAAGAAATGTAGTGGGGTATGGGATGCTGTATAAAATGATATGATGTCTGAGTATTGACCCCCTGCCCTGAAGGCTGAGGATAGGGCTTGACCTCTTCCTGCACACATGGTGGTTACTTTGTCCAGGTTCTGGAAAACTAGGATAAATCTACGTGCTTATTATTTGACTTCCTGCATTGCTTTTCAGAAGAAAGTAATTTTTTTCCTAGGGAAAGAGTGGAACAGGTATTTATTCTGTGAGAACAAACATGATTTTTCTGTCTGTGTTTTGAGAAGGAATAAAAGAGCAGCAGTAAACAGCAAAGCTTCAAATTCAATAAGCTACTTAAAGCAGCTGTGCTGATGCCTCCAGCCAGCGATGTGCTCATTTCAACAGCTGCATGGCATAAATAGAAGCTACTCACTCTTATCTCTCAGCTAAACACAGGCCTATGGGCTTTAACCCCTGTAAAAATCTTGTACTGTTCCTTCAGGGGAATGCAATTGTTTCCTAATTGAGATGCCTCTAACCATAAACAGCAAGTCAAATCACCAGGACGCCTGCTATAGCTTCCTCTTGTGTACATACTGAGTCCATGAGGTCTCTGCTGGGGTCCAAACTAAGGGAATTTGGCACGCTTACTTATCCCAGTATGGACGCTGTCTAGAGAATTAAAAAAAAAATTTAAATTACTGATATTTAACTGAACATTTAGCACATTTTCTAAGCATCCACAAGAACATTTCAAAAAGATACTGTTACAGCCAAGACTTCCCCATATTTACACTTTCTTGTTGTTTTAAGAGCATATCCAAGTCTCATGTACACACTCTGAGGTGGAGTTGTACACCACAGTGGTCTGGCATGTTTCTGCAGTTTGTGAAACTTTGAGTTTGGTGAAATAAGCAATTCCAATGTCCCTCAGTGCAAGGAGGCCAACCTAACAGCTTCACAGCAATGTGGCTCACTGTAAGGGAAGCATGGCCAGCTGCTTTCCACCCCCAAGTTTGTTCCGTAATAGCACAGAGGGCACAGCCTTCCCTAGCACAGAGCCCTGTTACACCAAGCAGCAAATAAAAACTAGTTTATGTTGCTAACCATCAGCAAAGGCAGTACATTGAAAGGACTACACAACAAAAGTCACAACACAAGTCAGCAACCCGCTGTCTGACTCTTGCTAAACAGTTATTTAATATACGTTTAAGCAGTGTGTGATCCTTAGGCCGGGAACCATGGACCACAAGTTGAAGAATCACTGCAGGAGAGAGTGGTGCTTTCTCTACAGAAGCCAAGTTTCCCCCCAGCTGCTGCCTCATATAAACAGTTAATGCCAGATTTAGGGTTTGCTGGAAAGGGACCTTGACATGATATTTCAGAAGCAGCTAAAAGGCCAGCATAAATCATTTTACAGACTCTTTAGCATTACATCAACAAAGTAAAAAGCAAAACTACTTCTAACACTTGCTTATTAGAAGTAAAAAGCAAAATACTCCAGCTGCAAAACAAATAGATATTGTCCAGAATTGTTTGCCTTCCTGTAATTTGTGTTAAATAAAATCCTTTAGACAGAAGAAAACCGTTTTCTAAATATATTTTACACTGCCATCTCCTATGTCTCTCACAAATGGCTCTTCAGTCTTTGTTAAATAAGACTCAAATAATTTATTGGATACCCAGATTTGTAGGAATTGTTTTCAAGAGTTTCCTAGTGAGGTGTACAGAAAGAATAAATGCAAAATGTAGACGTGATTATGGTGGAGTAGTTGCTATTTCTTCCTAATGAAGGGAGCTGTTTAACAGCATGCACTGTAATAGAATTTTATTGCATGTATGAACAGGGGTATAATGTAGTACTTCAAGAGGACCTGACACCACACTTCAATATAGGACTAAGTTACCCTAATTATACAAAAGATAGATTCCAAGATGAGGAATTTTACCTGAGAAAAAGGAAAATACACTTGGGGGGGACTTTCTTTCCACTATCTGCTGAATTAATGATATTTCAGGGTATTTAATAATGCCTTGCAATCAAAAGTTGGGGCATGAACTATGAAAGTTGCTTTTAATAGAAAAATCCCAAGAACGTTCATACGTTCTCTTCTCAGAGCTGAAAAATGATGATTTATCTATTGCTCTAAGAACTGTGTTTCTCAAATTGAAAAATCTTAGAAAAAATAGAAGTTACAAGTATTTTCAGATGCAGCCTTGTAATTAGCATCAACTGTGCTACTTAATGCATTATGCTAATTATGTTACCCAAATACAAGCAAATAATATGAAAAATGGGAGGGTCTATTCTTAGCTGCATTTACAATATCAGGCAATTATCCAACTAGACTAAAAGATGCCTCTAGGCTAGTCCCTGCCTGGATGTTCAAGACAGCCAGGCATTTTCAGAAATGTTACTGGTTGTCTGGAAATGTAACTTACTTGTAAAACTGCATTAATTTTAAGACCAGAGCTGTAAGACCTCCCCACCCAGACAGGATGCGAGAGGTAGCTGTTAAAGAGAAAGATTTACTGTAGGGAAAGCTGGTAAAACAGAAGTTTCAGGGGATTTGTAACAGGATAGCAAGCTTTTTACCCTTGTATCACTGGTTCAAATCCTTAAAATGAAAGTAACTAGAGGTCTTGGCAGCTGGCTAAATGTGTTTCTGTTCTCAAACCAGTTCTAACGGGTGAAGTCTCTCCTTCAGACTGCAGGCACTACTGCAGGCGTGAGCACCCGCTTAGAGCAGGCATTCTTCCTTGACGTGCTGCAGTTTCAATCTCTAATTACCAGTGCAAAGCCCTTTAAGATATTGAAATGTGTTTTGCAGTGCATGGAATAGATGCCTGATGGACTTCACCAAGCTAAGCAGCTCCATTTGCTTTTTTTCACATTAGCTCAGGATTTGAAATCACAACTGAGGCAAAACTCACTAATTGCTGTCTTTGGCACCGTTTTGATTGATTCTAATGGGAGTAGGACAGGACTGCTTTATGTTTCAGCTCCACCTCCTCAGACATCAGACTAGCTATAAAGTCTATCCAAACTGAATAAACGAGACTGGAATAGCAGTATCAATTATGGGGCTGCCTGTGAATACGTGGCACTGGATGAGATACCATTACTCTCTTCTTGTCCTGTGCTCCTGGTACATGAAAGCTTCTGGTGTTGTGAGCTGAACTTTGCTGACATACCAGTCATACACCATGGCCTGCAGAGTGCTTTACAATGAATATTTATTTTGTATGTAGCTGTATTATACTGCACATGAGAATAAATGGCACAGCTGTTAAGATTTACGGCAGACTGTATGCGTGGCTTTATGTTGCTGTTTCCTGACGCAATTACTGTCACAGTACAGAAAGGGGCTATTTTCACTCACCTTATTAATCCTGAATAAATAAAAATGATAATTACCTACTGCAAGCTCAGATTATCGTTTAGTTAACCTGCATCTACTCCCAAGAATCAAAGGCAGAAAAAAATATTGCTGAAGTATTAATAGCTACCGTTACTTTCAGGGCATTACACGGAATTGCAGTCATACAGCTTTTACTGATTTTAGAGAGAATCATGTGGCTTAAATGCTATGTAAGTCTTTGAAGAATCTAGGAATTAGAATAATCCATCTGACCTGCTCAGCATGCTGAGCATTCAAGAGCAGTAGTGAACGCTTAACACAAATAACTGATGGAAAACAGGTTTAAAAACAGGTTTCAAAATTATTGACACTCCTAATACACATTTAAAGATTTGAGTTGTATCAAGATCTCCAAAGGAACTTCTGAAGGAGGCTAATAAAACTAGGAAATTCAAGAATTATTCTAGAAAACAGTACAAGTCCTTAAGAAGGTATGTCACAACTTAATACATAACACAGCAGTACTATTAAGTAATATCTAAACATCACTCAGTGACTCAAGGCTCCAACTCTGCAAGTGGGTTTATACAGAAGCTAAGCATTTCTCTTTTCAGAGTCAGAAAATGGCGTAATGGTGCTGTTTTCTAAAGCAAGCACTGCATTTTTACTTTTCACTTTGTTAACCCACCTTTCAAACACAGGGCTGTTCTATCTCAGGCAGTGATGCAATGCAGTGTAGATAATCTTCCCGATTCATACCTCGATGTGGTATCTCCAGGGAGGTTATGCTGCAAACAAGCAAAGGCAGTTATGGCAATAGAGCTTTATATAGTAAACTCCTCTATTCTTGTTTAGATGCTCATTTTCTAAATAGTAGTGGGGTTCATTTTGTCCATTACTCTTGTGTTTTCTTAGCTATCAGTTAGAAGGAGGTATAAGGCAGCCAAAAAACATTAAGTCTTTCTGTTTGCCAGTGACAGAGGTAAGCATAGGAGTACAAAACCAATAAAACAGCATTGCTCATTGTGACAGGCAGTGATCTCAGCACACCAGCAGCAACCTCTTCATTTGTTGTTTAGACAAAGAACAGTTTGAAAGAGATTCAGCTGGACGTTTTTAGTAGAATTTTTACTAATATTTGTTATGGAAAGCCCAGATGAATTTAAGAAATCTGTTGTACTGAAATAAAACTGAAAATAGGATCAAACTCCTGTGATTTTGCCAATAATGACAGCATCACAGAAAGCAAAGGACAGGCTTTGGGAGGAAGAGCATAGGGAGGGATATGGAAGGCACCTGACTGGCCCAGAATGATGAAGAGTGTGTGCTTGATATGAGCTCTGTGGGGTCTGAGAGGCTTTAGCAGCATGGGGAGAATTAATAGAGAAAAAGCAGAGCCCCAGGGCCAGGCTGGGAGGAAAGGGACTCCAGACAGCAAGGACAGACAGCAGTGACATCACAGCAGTAAAGGGGAAAGCGGGCAGAAATTGGAGAAGCAGGTAGAGATCATGGGTACATTTCTAAAGAACGTTCTTTCACATTTGTGTTACCAGCTAGCAGGCGTACGTTTCACATATTGTCAAGGCTGAGTTCCAGCTTCCATTATAACACCTCTTTCACTCCCTCATCACTTTATGAAACAAATTCCTTAAGGATTGTACTTTTCCACATTTGGTTGCTGCTTAGAGGGAAAAAGGTGCAGAGTACCGAGGCTCAGCAAATGCATGCAACGCTTGTTGTTCCCCACCCTGTACTACATGTCTACAGATGCATACACAAGTTCATAATTTAACACACGCCACACACTGTTACTAGTATATTGTTTGACAAATAACATGCAATAGAGAGGTGGTATCACAAGTCATATGCGAAGTGATAGGGTCCATCTAGGCTTTGAACCTCAATTCTGCACATTTTATTTCAATCTTAAATTGCATTTCCTGATAAATGCATGATTATCAGTTTTACTATTCATATTAGCATTATATGTAAAAACCATGAAGGCAAGTGGATAAATACATTTATATATGAAATATACCTACAAAATATCATTCTAACGCTAGATAGAAGAAAGTATTTCCCAGATGTAATGTAAAATTGTTTTAGAATTCAAGCTGAAAAATGCCATCGTTATTTCTTCCTAACCTGTTTTTTAAAACAATGTATTCTGAAAGTCCTTTTTTTCCCTGGTAACAGCTGTATTTCACTTTTCCACATGCAGTCTATCCCAGATGGGAACACAAGCTTGGACTGGAGAAGTTAACAAAATAGCAATAACATATTTTCTGGAAAGTTTGCAATGAAATATTAAAGTATTAACCTTGTTTTGCAGAGGGAAAAAAAAAACCTAAAATGCATGGGGGTGTCACAGAATAAGCCAAAATGGGCAGATTTGTTGCCTGCAGCCTTGCATTCAGCTCCCACTGTCACAGAGCTCCAAACGCTGTCCAAGCTGCTTGCTGCAGCAGCCCTGCACAGCAACGGTGCTCAGAGGGGACACAGTAACGGTGGCACAGAAGCACAGCAGCCCTTCTCAGGGGCAGCCCATGGACTCTGATTACACCTCAGGAGCCGCACAAGTTCACTAGTAGTGACACTGTGCATAACCAGTGTAACAAACTTTATAAATATGTCAACATGTCAATACTTCTATCCTCAGATCTGGGACAGCAGAGTAGGTGGAGATGCCCCTGCTGCAAGAAGCTGGCAAGGACTGCCGCCTGCTCCAGCAAGTGACCCAAACGTGCGATACGCTAACAGGAGCGGGCAGAGCCTCTCTGCAGCTCCAAGAGTTCAGCAGCAGTACACTACATATCCTCCCAGACAGGGACCTCTGAAGCATTTATGTGTTGAAACAGTGACTAACACAGTGAGGCCATGCCTAGGGCTTACAGAAATCAGCAGCAATAAGCTAGGAAATGCAGAGCATGATCTTTATCCAAGCCTGTGCAGAAAGCCTGTCTGAAAAGTGGTAGAGTAAGGGGGTCTAACACCCCTCCCAATGCAGAACACACAACATCTGGCAATGAGAGATGGATTACACTAGTTGTGACATAAGAGAAAGTGAAGTGGCAAGAGGGTAAAAACAGTGGGTGAAAATTCCATGTTCATCTTAGAGGATAAACACTTTATATTGATGCTTTCATGCACTAGCTTTAGATATGCATTCTTTTTTTTTTCAAAGTAATGAAATCACCTCATGACTGCTTTTATAGCTTTGTTTTTAGTAAAAGCCTAATTATTATCATTTATTCGTTTCTACAAAAGATGCCATCAAGGATGTGAAACAACATACATTGCTAACTGAACACTGAATAAAATCAGCAGTCATTTAGATGACTGGAAAGTTTTAAATTCAAATGTTTTAATCATAAAACAAAGCAAATTTGCATAGAAAGGCAATTTGAGGATATAAGCATTTCTGTGTTGGTTGTTTTTTTTTTCTGTTATAGGCCTCTGTTATCAGAAGTGCAGCTTTTATCCTCAACTTTGAGCTCAGCCTGACAGCAAAAGAAAACTTTTTTAATATTAACCTTTCATTCAGTACCCTCTGCTGGCCAAAAAGAAGCACAGACTGGGAAGCCAAAACCCCAACCTCCAGTAATGAAAAAGATGCTGAAAAATCATCAGTGACCTTCAGCAGAGATGACCTAATCTGTCACAGTGGAGAAAAGTAACAAGCACACTCAACCCAAAGTAGAAAAATCAATACAATGCAATGCAACTCATCTCTCAAAGCCTAAGCAGGTTTTTACAATGCAGGAAGTGACACAAGCGCTCTCAGATGTATCATCAGCTCTATTCACTTTCCTAGCATTAGCTTTGGTTAAAAATAAGATTGCTGCTTAGTCACCTGGAAGGAATGGTGAAAGCCTTAGGTATTTGTCTGCTCCTTCCTCCTCCTACTCAAAGAGGACTGTATGTGAATCACATCATAGCCTGATCTTCCCTTCTTCTCCCTTTCTACAGTGAAACCTTTAAGCAAGAAATTTTTCAGTAGCTGTTACATATGAAGATTTCTTGCCATGAACTGGACTGTCTTCAGCTGAAGACACAGAGAGTCACTGAGCAGGCAGGCAGGCAGGGAGCACCTCACCACTCCTGCAGGCTCTCCTTGCAACCTGTGAAGCACTTTGCTTTTAGCCAGCTCTCAGACATGGGCCACCTTTGAGCAGTGCCCTGCTTTGCACAGTGATTCGCAGCACAGGTCAGTCTCTTGGAGGCACATTGCTTTGCCTTCTCTGGTAAGACGCTCTACTTTGGCTATACTCGGGTTCAGGACACACCTGGCTGGCACACAGGGTGACTCAACAGGGTATGCCTGCTCCAGGTTTTGCCATCAGGTGACACGAACTGTCACCTCCATGCATAGCTGACTATGAGTAGACCAAAAAGCTATCCCTGATCCAGCAGGCTTTAGTGTGTCACAAAAATACGATCAAGGTATACTGAACAATTGTCCTCAGCCTCTGCTCTGCTCAAATTTCACTGCTGCTTTTCAAGCCTGGGAAGAAGACTTCCTGCAGCTAGCGTTAATCTGTCTATCCTAGGCTTTACCTCTCCCTACAAACTGCTAGGATGACCAGCTTGACTTGTGAGAGAGTCACCGACCAAGCAGAGCAATACATTTGTCAGGCTCAGCTCCTGATCCAGTGCTCCAGTGCAACCTTACTGCTGGCCCTAGCAGCCAATAGTGTGAAAAAGTCTGCTTTTCTCTTAGAATTACCATCCCCGGCACAAGCAGGTGAAGGTAAAGGCAGACCTCTCCTCTTGCATTTTCTTTACTGTTTCAGGAGAAACCTCTGCAGGCTCACAAAAAGCAGCAAAGCTGTTGGACACTCGTGTCAGATAATGAAAGCCAAGCAGAAGTCTGAAGTGTATGTGTGCATTCACAGGCCTGCCCCACGTCAGGATGCAGTGTGCAATCCCGGGGAAACCTGCCACTGTGCAACGATACCAAAAAGCTCTGCCTACTCAGTGATATGACATGCAATTCTTTTGCTTATAAAAGCAAAGCCAAAACACTTCATCAAGAGTTAACCGTCAGCACATAGATAGAGAAAGGAAAAGAGGAAAGCATCATAGGGAGATTTAACACAAAAAAAAGAGCAGCCTTGCTTACTACTTCTTCATAATCAATCAGAAAAGCACGTTACTGCCAAGTATGTTACACCACGGTCTAGCCCTGTCAGACAGGAGTTTTTAACTATGTCCCCATGATTAGGGTAAATCCCCAAAGACCTGGTTTTGGTTCCATATATAAACTTGTGAACCATGCTGTAAACAGTCAGGGGATTTGGCATTTTGTAAAAAGTCACGACCTTAGCAATTGCTGGAGTCCAAAGCAACCACTGGCTGAACTGGGCTCTTGGTGGCACACTGAAAAGGTGCTGCCTTTGCCAGCATCCACAGGGACTCCTGAGCTATGCTGCCAGAGCCAGCAACTTGCCTGAAACAAGTCTCCATCTGCAGGGGAGAAGCTCCAGCAAGCAGCAAGGTGGAGGTCTTGTCACAGACTTTGCCAGCTACAAGGATTTATTCTTTTTTTAAATCTTTTATCCCCAGACAATGGAAAGCTTCCTGACTACCACAATTGTTATCTCTCCAGATCTCATGTGATCCTCCACCAGAAGGATTTTGGTTTTCCCTCCCAGCACTTCTATGCCAGAATTTAGAAGGATAAGGCCCCCTAAGTAAAAGCACCTCATCTTTCCTATTTGAGGGTGGCAGGGAAAGAAGAAAAAACAGAAGGTAGGTACTGGGCATCACCTGCTTAGAAGTGTCAGGAAGACTGCCAGCAGGAATAAGGTTAAAGCAGCTTGAGAAGTGTCAGCTCAGACAAGCAGTTCCTTATCTTTCTGCTGCTGCTGTGTACTCAAGGAGGTGAGCACCTCCTGACCAAGCCTGTCTTATCAGGGACAATGCACCAGATCACCTCATGCCTTCTGGGGTCTGTCCCAGGCAGGTAATGGGACCAGGGGAGCCAACAAGCACTGCAGGCCAGGCCTCCATGAGCCTGGCCGAAGTATGGTCAGGGCTCAGACAGGGAAGCTGTGCTTATCCTTTGGGCTACTTGGTCTCTATTTAATAGCAACACAGCCACTTAAATGTCCCCAGACGATTGCCAGCCCCAAGTCACATCTGTGCTGTACTCCAGGGTATTCAGGCAAGAAGCCACATTATAATAAAGTAAAAGCAGGAGAGAAATAGAAAAATATTCTTCCTAACTTCAGTTAATCTTCTTGAAAAAAGCTGTTTCAATGCCAGGTTCATTGTGAGAGCTCCTGGAGTTCCTTCACAGCTTAAGTCCCTTGTTTCTAATGCACCTCCCAGGTTGTTGAGGACCAAATGTGGCATCAGGTAGGAGCACTCACATGCTCCGGCATGCATTCTGTCCCGTATATGCTAGTCACTTGTCTTTTTTTTGACCTGTCACACAAAGTTTGCTGAGCAAAACACAGCAACTTCCAAGCCTCCCCCCTCTCCCCTGCTGAATCATTCGTTAATCAATTAACAACACTTCAGTACTCTTGCATGGTTTAAATGAATTAGTTCTTCCTATTGGCATTATATAGCATTTATTGATTCTGTATTTAATTTGCTATTGGAAAGCACTAGGATCTGAAAGCTCCTTGGAGTTCCTATCATCTCCATCTTGCTTAACCTGAAATAGGACTGTTCCTTGCATATTGTGTAATTTATCCTAAGTCTTAACAAAATCTTGAGGTACGTCATAATTAACACAGCTTTGTGCTGAAATTTAACTAAAAAGCTTTTCAGCACTTTGTCTTTTAAACTGTATGTAAACCTGGAACAAGGACATTGCTTTAAACCGTAACAGCTTAGTACTTAATAAACTCTTAAGAGTGGTGTTGGCAACAGAGGTTTTTTTGAGATCACAAGCAAAGTATGCCTTTGTCCACTGTTTTGTTGGTGTATTTGAAGTTCAGCAAATTAGAGGAACATGATTTCCTTTGAAGAATTCATTATCCAACTAAGTTTATAGAAGGAATTTTAAAAAAACCTGTTTAACTACTACTGCAGCAAAAACACATGATGGTTGAAGTAAGACTTACAGCCCTGAACCTTTGTATCATTTTTGCTTCCTCACATTTAAAAAAAAAACAAAACATAGAACATACCTAAATTACAAAAATGCTTTGATTGTCTAAGTTTATTCCTTCCTTCCCTTTTGGGAATATTGCAGTGGAGAGTCCACACCTCAGAACATAACAGATACCACAGATGTCGCCAGCAAGAGCTTAAAAAGTTTCACTATCTACAACTTCCCCTGGCATATCACGCTGAAGCATTTTTCCACTAAATCTTAAAGTGAAAATCCCCTCCTGTTAAATAACAAACACATCATTTCTATAAATCGGGCAGACAGCAAGTTCTGCTTCCTTTTCCAGATGTGCTTCTCTGTTTTCGTGCCTCTTAAATGCAATGCATTTCATTTCCAGGTGCATTACCTGAGGCCCAGGTGATGGGAAGATGCCTCCTGAAGGTTGCACCTCTGGAGAACTCGTCCATCCTTCTCTTAGTACAGTTGAAGCCTGAAATAAAGAGCTGATCTGCTGAGTGCTCATCAGGCAGCAGTACCTCCTGGAGCTCCAAGTTTATCTGAAAGTACAACAGCAAACACCTTTCAGCTACACATTTCGTACCTTTTAGAGGCTTTTACACAACCACCCAGTTACGTGCACAACGCTGGTGAACTAGATTTTGGTTACCCATCCTGCCAGCACAGTATAGCAACTTAAAGCTTATGGATTGGGTTCCCATCTCACTGAGCTGATTTTTACAGTAGCTTTGGGGCAATATAAACTATAATACAAGATATGAAGAGCAAGCTGGTGAGTTGCTTGTTAGGATGGTGACATGCAGGTGCTCCAAAGAAGAACCTGCTAAAAAAGCCTGGCTAGTACTATCATGGATAACATCACTGACAAACATTTGACACAGTCTAATTTAGGCTCACAGCTCGTATTACTATTGCTTTATATGAAAACTAAGCAGACTTTAGCCACACACATTTAAAGCAATTCACAAATTATTAGCTATCATACACTAAATAAGCATGGTATTTCCAGTTTAAAGGTCTAGAAGTTTGCCGCTCTCTGTAGGTATTTGTATGCTCCTCATTCCTTTGAAACTCTCAGATGCTGTAAACATTAATGACTTACCTCTCCAACTCCTGGGAGAGGCACACTGTTTCTGTTGAACAGATGCACCAAGATCAGGTTTGCCAAAGGTCATCCAGAGGGACAGTGGAGAAACAAAATATTTTTCAAGTCTTAGTTCAGCCCCAACTAGGAAGCTTTTTAGCCTGCACAAGAGAGGACAAACTGAAAGATTAAACCTTGAGAACTATTCCAATCAATCAATAAGGCAAAGTCTCCTGTTTAGCACAGATGACCTCCCTTTTGGCCCTGTTGAGCCAGATTCATGAACTCTAAGACCAACTTTTCTCTAACACCAGAAGAGCCAATATTATATTCTTGGCCAAATCTCTGTACTGTTAGTCTATTTTAGTCACACAAATTCCAGCCTAGAACTGAGGTCCCTTAAACTCTAATCTCTTCTACACACTTCTGCAGATAAAAAGCATGACCAATGTTTTCTAGAACTGTGTATTTGAACCTAAGCAGGTAAGAAGCAGAAAAGGAGAGCAGAGGGAGGAGTGGGAAAGGAATCAAAGAAACATATGAAAAAAGTACCAGTTGGAAAGAAAAGTATGAACGGCATAAGAATACTGTGCTTTTGCATCCTCCCATCTATTTCTCCTCCATTGTTACCTTCCAGACACCATTTCTGTTACTTTCTGCTGCATTCCTGGCACGGGCAAGCCTAAGCATTCCTGAATTGAGTGTCAGGCCATCGGAATTACTTGATTGACTTACAGATCACACAGATCTTGAAAACAGCTCCCCTGTGATGTGCCTGCAGAGGTCATTTATTCACGCAGAGCATATGCTCACAAGGAGCTTAGTGTAACAGCTGATACATTAAATACTATTAAAGAAGAGGAAGAACTTCTTACTAGCTCTCCTTGGCCCTGAGGGACCAGACCAAGGCCAGCTATCTACACCGCAATGTTCTAGAAACTTTTGCATTTAAACTTAGACCTTAAAAGGACAGGCATGCTTACCTACACTAAGCCCTTTACTCTGCATTCTGATTTTCAAGTTACTAGGATTTGCTCAGATCATGTTTCTTGCAACCGTGTGGACTTTTTTCTTTTTTACACAGAAGCTGTAAATAAAACTCATGAGTTAAAAAGAAAGCCAGAGTTAGCAGTACTCTGGCTTTCTTTCAAAAGTAAGCTTACTTTAATTGATATTTAACTCAGAGGCATGTTGCAAACACTTGGGGCACTGCAGTGTTCCCACAATTCTTCAAAGAGGGCGAGTCTGTTATTTGCAATCCAATTTCCATCCTCTGAGTCCTGTGACACAGATGGAAAACAAGAAGTTTAACCTGGATGACTGGATCAGCTGTTTGGTAGATGGCTCAGAAACCTGGTACGAGGATTTCACATAAGTAGCAAATCCCTAAAACATTCTGTTAGCATGGGAATCAAATAAATAAATAACCCCTGATGGAACCCCTAGGTCAACCAAGCACACGCTTGGAGTTTCAGTCTACAAGGTAGATTTGTTATACATATATTTCATTATCTCATAGCCAGAAGGCTATAAAATTACCTGGTTAATAAGCTACAGTTCAAACACATAGCAGTTCATGGGCTCACAGAAACTGGCCATTTTAAGTGCCAGCAACACAAAGCAAAGAAAAACCACATGGAACAAAAGAGTTATTTAGTAGCGAGGAAACAAGCAGGTTATTAAAATTGTGAAGGAGACCTTTAATTACTTGCAGCAGTTTTGGGAAACATTACCAGTTACATCTCTATAATAGATTTGAATTTACAAGTCATCACTGGAAGGCTGTAATCAATCCTGGATTTGTTTTGCAAGCTGGTTCAAAGAAGAGTTTAAATATGGAAACAAATACTGTGTCTTTTCTATGGAAAGAAAAGAATATCTTTTATTTCGACCAGCTTCACATTTCCAGAAGATTATCTTAAAAAAAGCTTTTAAAATACAACTGCAATCATCAGGCTTGAGAAGTATTACAGAACATGGAACCACGCAAAGGGATTAACTCCTAATATCATCCAGCTGAACAGCATGAGCTCATCTGGGCTTAACCTTCTGAATCCATTCCACTTGCAGGACCCAAACAAAAACAATAAATCACAGCTAACAAGCAGGCAATTTTTATTTTAAACATTAAGAAGGATGGATGACTTCCCTTGCATCTCCATTAAGGAACCAAATTTTTCCAGGAGAGGGCATATATATCTGTTCAAGGCTGCTATATTCCCATTAGTGCCAGGCAAATAACTCATAAGGGATCATCTGAGACAGCACATGCCTTTGAGCTCACAGATTGGCCACAAACATACAGTATTTCTCTCAAACTCGTTTGTACACAGAGAACAAAGAGCACAGGGCTGGCAGGTGGAGTGCAATTGCCAGTTAGCACGTGAACTTGGGGACACAGCATTGCACAGGGCACAGACTCTTGCCTGGCCCAAACGAGAGAGAAGTTCATCAAATTAGTCGTGGCGTATGGTGGAGAATGAAACCCGTCTCCCACCTCTCACTTGTACTTTATCTTTTCTATTCATAAATGTGTTGCTGGAGCTGACACCACCCTGGAGACCTGCTCCAGGTAGGCCTGCTCAAAGCAGGTAGATGGGAACAGCCCTTGGGCTGCAACGAACCCCAAACAGGGAGGAAGAAGGCCCCACAGGAATCAGCCTGTGTGGATAAGTTGCCAGTGAAGGGAGGGTGGAATAGCAGGTGAAAGGCAGTTACAGTGGCTCAGAGTATCAATTTTCTCAGTGAATATCTGACTAGAAAGTGTGAGGAATTCAAAAAGGTCCAAACTTCCCTCTTTACCCTGCTTGTGACCAAACCGATGAAAGTGAAAGAAAAAAATTGGGACAGAAGAGTTTAGGAAAGCTTTGCGTTTGACAGAGAAGCAGGTTGTTACCAGTGAAACATCTAAGAAAGCTCTTTGCTGTTTTCCTGTGACTGTTAACCATAACCTCTGCCCATTATCTGTGCCTGCAACATCTCAGTCCTTGTCATCCAACTAGAGTTAAGAGGGAGCTTCACAGAAGTGAGACTCAAGACTCCAGTGAAGCAGGACATGTTAATATTCATTTCTGTGCACTGTTGCGCAGTCTTTGGGTATTCTGTCCCCTGAGGTAGCTGCACTGTCACCCTGGGAGGGTACAGAGGGAGACACTTTGAAATGCTTTGCTGTCCATCTTACAGGAAGGGGTAACACAGGACTGACTCAGCAAAATAGATCTCTCCTTGCCCCCTCCCAAAATCCCCCATTGCCACATGTGAGAGCAGCTTTCCCACTACCAAGTGCCCTCCAATAATCCCTGCCCATACAACTTCAGCAATAAAAGCAAGCCCAGAGTCCAGTTCCCTGTATCAGCACCATGCTGCTGTTTAACCACCTGGCATTAGCTCTGGCTGCATAACTGCCTGTGTAAGGCCTGGGAGGGCTGGCAGAGAGCAGGCACCCTTCTGGGCCCTCTGGTACCTCTTGGCCCTAAGAAGATTTTAGTAAATGAGCATAATGATGTCAGTGGGGAAAGGGAATTAGGGCTCAGAGCTAAGCACAGACTTAGCGCACAATTTCATTGCTTTCAGTAGTGGTGAACCATTTGGCTGCCAGGCTCTGAAGAAAGAAAACTACAAGTCTTTCCTGTTAATCCCCTTTGACCTTTCAAAAGGCTGGTTCTAGAAAAATTAGTGGCCAGTGCAGTCAAAAGCTGAGTGAAGGGAAGGCTGTCAGAAGAACAAGATGTACAAAAAGCAACAGAGAAGCACCAAAACAGATACTAAACCAAGCCTTGTGGACAGGATTGTACAAACTGAACTGCTCTGCCAGCCTCTCTGCTCACCTTTAGCTGAGAAGAGGACTCATTGCTTTAAGAAAGAAAGCAGAGACAGTCTTTCAACTTCAGTTTCTAAGCTTCCCCAGCATGTTCCCCTTCTGCATAGCCAGGAGGGCTGAAGGGAAAGAGCCAGGCAGAGCAGCCTGACTGCATGTTCACATTCCAAGCTCATCTGAGAAGGAAGGCTGCAGCATGACTGCTTTTTTGGCATAATTACCGACACACACCCCCCACACCCCCCCAAAGTATTTTCCTTACTCCATCCTGAGTTATACTTCTTTTGGCACATTTATACATCCTGCCTGTACTTTGTTTTGAAATGAAAGCTCCTTCAGGAAGCACCATGGCATAGCAGTACGTATAGATCCAGCCTGAGCCATACAGGACAAACCCAGCTAATTAATCATTTACAGCATGGGAGACTTACTGCATAAGGCAATGAAAAAGAAGCAGAATTCCAAGTCTGATGCACACCGTAGCACAGTAAATAAAACATTTCTGATTCTGGGGACATGCTCCCACCTCTGCACAGTGGCTCAGGCTGTATTGGAGAGGCTGTGATCTCCACCCAGCAGAGGAGACCTGACACATTCACCCTGTATTGCCCTTCCTCTGCAACACTCCTCACCAAAGGCTTCACGTGAGCTTCTTTCAAGCAGTTATCCTTTGATTATAAACCACACTGAATAATTAGGCAATTTTTACTGATTAAGCCAATTTGATTTTTTGGGATGATTCAAGTAGGCCGCATGATGTTAATTCTCATGAGGGATGAATGTACAAACACTTTTCTATGAATATCCATCCCGTGGCATTTGAACTGCAAATACTCATGTGTGACTACGACATCCACTTGTTCAAAAGGCTTTCTACAAAGAACAGCTATAAGTTTACAGGAGAAATCCTGGAACAGTCTGAACAATCCTGGAAGGAAAAAGGGGGGAGAAATTAACTTTAGTCTAGTCCCTATTCAGAGGTGTTATTGTACTCACAGCTGGTATGTGGCAGTGTTTTCCTCCCTTCCAAACAACACTGAATAACTCCACTGAGAAACACTATCCCACTTCAAGGAAATTTCAAAGGCAACAACCAAAAGGAGCATCTGCCTTCAGTTAAGAGCCAGGACTCCGGCCCTTCACTCCCAATTACAAAGTACACACCCAAAATAAGAAGCATACAGTCAACACAGTAAGGCAATTTAGGAATATGTTTTCCAAAAAATAAAAAACAGATAGAGACTTGTTGAGTACCTATCAAGTAACTCAAATTCACTTGCAGGGCCACTGCTTGCTGAGTTTGTGCACAGTTGCTGCAAAATTACTTTCAGCTGAGGTAATTTGACAAGTTGAATATCAAATCTAACTGCTGTTTTGCTCTGATGAAGGCAGTGCATCTGCAATGGAGAACTCTTCCTTACCGTTAGTTTTCACTGTTGATCCCACTGGAAATCATGAGTGTCTGAGAGCAGAGACTGGCTCCACACATTTTGGGAAAACAGCCTGCCAAGGTCATTGCCCCTGTCACAGCCCTTCTGCCAGTTACTTATGTCCCCTGACGCTCCGACAAGAAATGCTAACACACAAAGACCACACAGCAGACTCCAGATTAGTTCTCACTGCGTGTGTGTGCCAAGTTTTAGGTGACAGAGGAAACAGGCATCATTTACACACCTCCTAGGCTGGCTCACAAAGCACATGGCAGGGATGCTGCTGAACAGAAAAACTTTCAGGAATTATCTGTAAAGGCAGATTCAAAATGGGTGCCTCTAGCTACTTCCACACACTTGGAGGTAGACATCTTTTCCATGCCTGAGCCGGAAGAGAGCCCACCACAGCTGTAGTCGTGATGGTTGAATTACACATTTGATTTTTGTTTTCTTGCTTTACCTAAAGAATTGTTAAATTCCTCTATTTTTCCTCAGCTGTCAAAATGGGATCCCACAGTCTGCCAGATAACAGGTAGCCAGCAATGAGAAACCGTGAATCCACTGAAGCACAATCCATTTCCTCTTTACCATTACTAGGAATCAGACCAAAAGTTGACCAAAACTGCTGAGGAGACACATGGTCACAGCTTCTAGGCACTGAATACATTATATAGCCTCATCTTCCCCTGCTCCGCATCAACAGCTCTCCAAAGTCACGCTCCTGGACAGTGCCTGGTTGATTGCAAGTGCAAAGGATGGTGCAATTGTAAACCTGGTTCTGCTCTACAAGTCTTCCTGGAGGCACTGCAGTAAGTCAGTGCAAAATCCACCTTGCAGAATGCAAAAATCCAAACAGCATGTGCCCAGCTTTGTGGTCATGAGGAAGGTCCTTGATTAAGCCAGCCCATAGGTCTAGAGCAGCAGGGTAAACAGCCAGGTACAAGCCTGGCTGAGCTGGAGACCAGAATCTCTACCACACAGCTCTACCCGGAGCTAAAGGCCCAGGGCTGAGCTTAAATAGAGCTAGTAAGTGCTAGTTTCTCTACAAAAGGTGGCAGTTTGGTATCCAGCAGAAAGACAAGTGAACTATCCAGAGACTTCCTGTGTGATCAGCACTGATAGAGAGATAATACCAAAACATGTGAAGCTGCCTAACACACTGACTTGTCCTTATCTCCCAGTGCAGCGTGATGGTACTCTAAAAATGAGGTGAATATTGATGAAAGTTATTGATTGACAGGTCTGCAGATAGATATCCTGTGTCCATCCACATAGCAGCCACTGCAAATAAAGACACGGCAAATATAATGGCACAGATGCAGCAAGACAGTGACAATTCTTCTCCCATGCTGTCAGGAAGAAACTGCTCTGCAGAGTAGTTTCATCTCCACACGGAGTGTAAGCAGTACACTTGCTTAGGTTTTAGTCACTCAATGCAATGAGACTGCATAGCCTCACTATTTAAAAATCACTTTCAGAACTACTTAAAGTGTTTATACAAGGTGATCCTTTCAGATCTCTCAGGATAAGAAAGATTTCCATCCAGCTTGCATAACCCCTTTGTGCCCTTTCCCATTCCTTGTGTGGCAGCAGGTTCTGCACAACCTCTGACTGTGCTGGTGAGGCACCTGTATACTGTCCTCATCAAAAGCAGCAAAACCTGAGTATACTGAAGGAGGAAGGGAGAGAAAGAGAGAGATAGCTCTCACCTGGAGAATAGGACTTACACCATTTCACAGAGGCCAGTCATAACTCTCAATCTCATTAGTACATCCCAAAGCTACCTAGAGTTGAAAAGCCCTATATTCCATTACTAGAGATCAGGAAAGTGAGATGCCCTGTAATTTAACCCCTCACGCAGTGGCATTTTGTCTCCTACCTGAATAACCTGGATGCTTTAAAAGTGCTGTTAATTCTTCAGAGTGATGCTAAACTACTGGCATTTTGCAGTTTCTACTACATACTGATTTTTTAATGATACCATAATTCACTTTGCAAATCAATGTTGCACTTCTGGATTTATACTTTTATCAATGTTCATTCTCTTACAGAGATTATTCACAAAATCACAGAATGGTAGGGGTCAGAAGGGACCACTGGAGATCATCTAGTCCTATCCCTTGTTAAAGCAGGTTCACCTAAAGCAAGTCACATAGGATCCCATCCAGACAGGTTTTGAGTATCTCCAGGGAAACAGACTCCACAGCCTCTCTGGGCAGCCTGTTCCAGTGCTCTGTCACCCTCAGAGTAGAGAAGTTTTTCCTCATGTTGAGGAGGAACTTCCTGTGCTCCAGTTTGTGCCCGTTGCCCCTTGTCCTGTCACTGGGCACCACTGAGAAGAGCCTGGCCCCGTCCTCTTGACACCTGCCCTTTAGGTGTTTATAAGCATTGATAAGGTCCCCACTCAGTCTTCTCCAGGTTAAACAGACCCAGATCCCTCAGCCTTTCCTCATAAGACAGATGCTCCAGTCCCCTCATCATCTTTGTAGCCCTCTGCTGGATTCTCCCCAGTTGTTCCCTGTCCCTCTTGAACTGGGGAGCCCAGAACTGGACACAGTGCTCCAGATGAGGCCTCACCAGGGCAGAGTAGAGGGGCAGGAGAACCTCCCTCGACCTGCTGGCCACACTTTTCTTAATGCACCCCAGGAGACCATTTGCCTTCTTGGCCACAAGGGCACGTTGCTGGCTCATGGCTAACTTGCTGTGCACCAGGACTCCCAGGTCCTTCTCCACAGAGCTGCTCTCCAGCAGGTCAGCCCCAGCCTGTGTGCACGGGGTTATTCCTCCCCAGGTGCAGGACCCTACACTTGCCCTTGTTGAACCTCACTAAGTTCCTCTCCATCCAGCTCTCCAGCCTGTCCAGGTCTCACTGAATGGCAGCACAGCCTGCTGGTGTGTCAGCCACTCCTCCTAGTTTTGTGCCATCAGCAAACTTGCTGAGGGTGCACCCTGTCCCTTCATCCAGGTCATTGATGAACATGTTGAACATGACCAGACCCAGTACTGACCGCTGGGGAACACCGCTAGCCACAGGACTCCAGCTGGACTCTGCACTGCTGATGACAACTCTCTGGGCTCTGCTATTCAGCCAGTTCTCAATCCTCCTCACTGTCTGCTCATCTAATCTACACTTCCTAAGCTTACCTGTGAGGTTGTGATGAGAGACAGCGTCAAAAGCCTTGCTGAAGTCAAGGTAGGCAACATCCACTGCTCTCCCCTCATCTATCCAGCCAGTGATGCCATCACGGAACACTATTAGATTGGCCAAGCATGATTTCCCCTTGGTGAACCCATGCTGACTACTCCTGATAACCTTCTTTTCCTCCACATGCTTAGAGATGACATCCAGAATGATGGTGATGAATATGAGGCTAATTAGCCTGTAGTGTCCCAGGTCCTCCTTCTTGCCATTTTTAAAGACTGAAGTGGCATTAGCTTTCCTTCAGTCCCCAGGCACCTCTCCTGTCCTCCACGATCTTTCAAAGATGATGGAGAGCGGCTTAGCAATGACATCTGCCAGTTCCCTCGCAGGTGCATCCCATCAGGGCCCATGGATTTGTGGGTGTCTAGTTTGCCTAAAAGATCCCTAACCCAATCCTCCTTAACCAAGGGAAAGTCTTTCTTTCTTCAGTCTTTCTCCCCTGCCTTCAGGGTCTGGGATCCCAAGGGTCGACCTTAGCAGTAAAGACTGAGGCAAAGAAGGCATTCAGTAACCCCGCCTTCTCTGTATCCTCTGTCACCAGGGTACCACTATTTTGTCATAGTTCTTTATAGTGTTATTAAAAAATAAATGGAATGGTGTTAAAAACTCCAGCCATTATTGTCAGCTATTACTACTGAGGACAAGTACCCACCTGACTGTCTACATCTCCATCCATTACCAAAACTGCCCAGAGGCCCATCAACTTCTCCTGAGCTAAATGAATGCCTTTCAGCTCCTCATTGGGAGATCTATGAACCCCAGAAAACACTCAACCATTCCTCTCCTGCTCACTGAGAGGGAAGAATGAAGTATTTGGAACCTAAGGCCTGATTTAAGACTTACAGTGTGATGTGCACTCAAGCATGCCCAAAATAAGGATATTCCTTGTGATCAGGTTGCTTACCTGAGGTCAGAAAAAAGATCTAAGAGCTGAGGACCTTTTGGAAACACACAGCAAAGAGATTTAGGACTTCAGTGGAGGTCAGGAAATTGAGGAACTCTATTTTTTTGTCACCGTCTGACTTTTGAATGGCAGCAGTGTGGTGTAACAGTGAATCAATAAAGAGAATAAATGATGAAAACCTAAATGGACTCTCAACATCAAGCTGTACTGTACAAATCCATCCACCAGTCCATCTCAGATAACACTGCATCTCAGGTAACACTGATAAATGCCCTGAGACGAACCATAGGTAGGAATAGATTAACTGATTACCATTCATTTCAGAATGCATCCATCTACTTGTAAATGTCAGTCTTAAGGAAACAGTCTTGCCTCCTACTTAATCTGCTTTCTTCTGATCCATGACTGAACTTTTCCCAGTTGTGACTCCTCACAAAAGTGCACGGTTCACAGTACTCTGGGCCCAAGCTAGATCTTCACCCCACCCTGCTCCATTTAGCAATGCAGAAAGGACAAGAGGGTCATGATCTGCCAACAGAAAGCAGTTAACTTAAATGTAGGAGGACCTGCATACTCGCATATTTGAAGTCTCAAGACTAATTCATGAGGGAGACAGGCAACCTACGTTCTCATTTATGTTCACTCTGTGAAACTAGTGGCATCACTAAGTGTGCAAGTTCTCAGTCCTGTTTAAAGAGAGGATTTTTTTTTTTCCCTCAGCAGAGAAAAGGACATGTTTCCTAAAGGCTCTGCCACTAGAGACACAAGCATGAGGAATTCCTCCCTGAACTCCTTAGTGCAGACTGATATGTTGCATACTATGTATTTTCTCAGGGATGCCTGGATGGGGCTGAGATCCCTGCTTAAACTGGAAGCATTATTATTTCATTCTACTAAATTCATTTTCTTTCTAATTATGATAATGTGTCTGTCATCCCTATCATGGCTCCTTTCCAGCATTATAAATACACCTGTTCTTCAATCTGTAAGAGCACTGGATGGGTAGATCACATATTACAAATTAAATTTCTATTAATAAAGGTTCCCTCTTTCCTCATACCTGTGACAGACAGGCACCAGAGTCACGCTGTCTGGCATTTTGTCTTTTGGTTAGCAGCAACTCTGCAAGGAGAGGATCTCTTCTTCCTAAAATACTGAGACACAGCAGGTGAGGCAAGAATCTAGGCTGAAATCTTTCGAATAACAGGCTACAGGAGCAAGTACCAAATTTGTCACCAAGTAGTACTGCCAGTGTCCAAAAAGCCTTCATGCTCTTCTCTTCTATTTTAGTTTAAAAAGCTGCTTTAGTTTAAAGAGATTTCCTACATAGAAAGAATTTTCCTCTGGCCACCCCTGTCTTTCTCACAGGGACTTCTCCTCATGACAAGTACCGCCACGTCTGGTGCAATACTGGCTTGAGATAAGTCTTACATCTGGCATTGACCTCGCCCCCCCTGCCCCCCCCCCCCCCCCCCATGTTCCCATCACTACACTGTATGTCCCACTCCTACACACAGAAAATACTTCTAGAGCTGTGCTAGGAGTTAAGGGAAGGACCTAGCTGCAAATAATCCCAGTGGAAGGGTTCACACTGCAGGGCTGGGAATGGCTCTGTCCATTAGCATGGGACAGGGGACAAGGTTGTCACTGAAGAAACATGCGTGTCACAGTGATTTTGCTTCTAAAGTAAAAAAAAAGTTATTCAGGCTGACATAGTGAATAAATTTGATTGTATCTTTATTTACTGTTACAGTTCTTTAAGTGCATGTTAAATATAAAGGCAGTCTCAGCAGTAAAATAGAAGATCATATATGTGGGCTCACCCTACAGAGCACCCAGAGGCCCTGGAGCTTGGGCCTTCTCCCCAGAAAAACTCCTTCTCACTTCAGGCCAGAGTGTTACATCTGAGGCTTGTACATCAGTCAGTCAAGCCCTTATCATTGCCTGTCTGTGTTAAAGTCCCACCAGGGGCTGATGTAAAGTGTTAAAGCCAAGTCTGATTGTATCTCCTCCTGACAAATGTAGCAAGGAAACATGCTGTCTCAGGACTCTCAAGGTCAAAGACAGAGGCCCAGTCTGTGCTGCAGAAACTCTGTACATTACAATACAATTCAGAAGTTGACATACCGTCTCTCACAGGTGCCTGCTGTCCATTACTGACAGACAGAAATAGGGGCAATGTCACCACACAGGAGTCATCAGTCAGTGTTTTAAAATGCATTTAATGGCAAAATTTGCAAGGGCAGCCCAATCTGTCAAATTGCAGCCTAACTTCTCTACGTATGGTTCAGAAATTGATATTTTAGCAGCTTCAGCCATGCTATTATAATTTATGATTTGATGTTGCTGTGAAACTAGTACTATTACTTCCAAATGGTTATTTAGTTCTTTTAATTTCTGGCACCTAGAACAGTTTGTGGTTTTTCCAGGGTTTGCAAACATTTCTCAAACTTTATTTAATCTTCCTGATGCTGGGTTTAGTAAGAAGACAAAAATATTGTATGTCCTGCTGAATGGAAAGGGCAGATCAAAGATACACTTGCCTGGAATGATAGACTGAGTTAATAGTGGAGATGAAATAGAAATAGGGAGAAAACTGGAAACCCCAGTACTATACTAAATGCTCTTCATGGGGAAGCATCATCTTCTCAAACGGCGTTGCAGGGAATCACCGCAATGAGGACTGATGGAGGCTGTGTGTTCCTGGGTGCCAGGCACAGGGCCTGCTCAAAGCACACTCAGCTCGGTGCAAATTCTCCCAGAGGTGGGTATGAAATGAAATTAATTGGAGTGGGAACACAGAAAGAAAATAGGAAGAGTGGAAGGGTAAGAGACAGCACTCAAAGGAAATGTAACCAACAAAGTACCAGATGTGACTTGTTTTCCTGTTTTGACCAGCTAATATTATGCCATCCCAGTTTTCACATCCAATTGCCCATGGAAGGAAAAGCCTGGGGAAGACATCTAGGAGAAAGCAGGCTTTTTTCTCTTTTTACCAAATAAAACACCATCAGCAATAAAAGTCAAAACAGATTTTCATTAGACAGAGGATCTCTATAAGAGGACCTGAAAAGCATGCACGGTTTGAAGCCTTTGCATCTGCATATTTAAATGTTGATATATATCATTGCTTGTGTAATAAAATGAGGGCGCATCCCTCACAAGTGCTTGGACTACATCAGCTAAAAGACCCTGACAGAAACTGAACTCTGCATCCACAGCAGCTCAGCTGCTTGTGGAGACTTTACAGAGTACCTCCAGGAGGAAAAGGAGTTTTATCTTCTACTGTCAGAGAAGCTTCTTAGTGTATCTTACAAACCACATTAGACATTCAACCTATTCTACAAGGAAAATGCAGCTTCTGACACTGTTTCCTACCAGCTTCCACTCTTTTTCCCCCCTGTTTAGCTGGAAGGACTGTGGACATGTCATCAGAGTGCAGGCCATTAGCTAGCAAGGGTGGTCAGGAGGTAAGTTAAGACTACTAAGCTGTTCTTTGCCACCAAAAACCTCTTTGCAGTATGGTTTATGGTGAGGGAGCTCAGAAGGAGCAGGTTTTTCACCAAGGTATCATAGCAATCTCTTTCTCTGAGCATTAATATAATCTGCACCTGTGCTCTCTTTGCATAGCTTTTGGGCACCTCTGGCCAAGAACAAAGCCCCTCCCCAGGGTCAAGTTCAATCTCTGTGAAAACGCTCAGCCTGTTCCTCTGGTGTGGGGCCACCTGGAGCAGCACAATGCTGCAAGCAGTTTACTGGTGATCACCTGGCATACAGGCCTGGCACCTCTCCACCGCACCACAGTACACAGTGTGGATTTACATCCCTCAGGCTTTCTAAATAATGAAGGAGCTGCCAACATGGAAAAGGGTTTTTGAGAAGTGGAAAATCTCAGGGAAATCTCTTATGTGGAAAGTTAATAGGTAGATACTCTCAAAGCAGCTTGGAGAATTGGTCACACACATTTCATTTTAATAGTGGAAAATATGTGGTCAGACTGCCAGATTTGTCAACCCCTCTTGTGCATTAAGCAGCTACATAGAGATGATGAAATTGTGTGGGTTTTCTGTCTCAAAGATAAGGGGCCCACCTCTGGTTAAGCTGTGCTGTTTGTGGCCTTAATAATTTTTTAATTGGCTGTTTTAACTATGCAGTAACAAGCACATTCTTAGCACCTTTCTAGGCCAGAGTGGGTTCTCTGGCCAAAGGCTCAGCTTTGTAACCACTCACCCCATGCACAACTTCACTGGCAGGAGAATCCTTGTTAATAATTCATGAGTAGCGCTTGCAGATTGAGGCCCTCAAGCACTTTTACTTTTGTGAAGAAAGGAAAAAAGGACTCTGTAAAGGTGTGACATTTATATTTAAAAAAAAAAAAAAAAAAAACCACACAAAACTTTGAAAATAATTTCTTGTCTTGTTCATAAAAGCACAATGGAGCTAACTTGATCACCTGCTCTAAAATTCAGAGAGCTCATGTGTGGACTTCTGAAAACCAGGAGTAAAGCCAACTTGGCCCAAACCACCTCTCATTTGTCTTGACCATTTAGACTGCTGACTTTCCTTCGCTGCCTGTTAGTTTTCACATCTTCATATGAGTTCAATGTGCATTCCCTAGTCTGGCTTCCTTCTATGGCTAGACCAGATTGGCATGTTGGATTGTGAAGGTGAATTTCATTTCCTTGCAGTCTTGTAGTTGAAATATGATGGCAGAAAGACATTATTCATTAAAATGTATATCTCTGGCAACCTGCTTTGTATTTCTGAGTAGATCCTTTGAGGAAAATCTACTTTCTTTCCCCACCTTTCTCCCCCAACTCTCTTTTAGCATCTATCCATGGCCAAGATGCTTTATCAGATTTTCTTTTTCCTCCATCTGAGTCAGGTGCACACTGCAGTGAAAAAAAACATTTTTAATCAATTAACAGAAGTCCCCTGCTGACAGCAGTGCAATCACTCAGCTAGTATGATAAAGATGCCCATGAGAGGTGATTGTGAAGAGATTAATTCCTTTAGGAATTGACTTTAGCTTCCCTGACAATAGTGCTGGGAGTAGTTTTGCTTAGAAAGGTATTCTCCCAGGGTAGTCATTTATCAATGTTTGGTTCCCAGCGGTTGCTTGTTCTTCATTAAAAGTTCCACTTCCCTGATTCTTCTTCTATTCTCCTGTGAAAAGGGGACTTATTAGCATAAATCAGAGATATAAATCTGGGATACCATATGTCAGACAAACGCACCCCAGGAGCCAGGTGAGGAGGAACATGTTTTTATTCTTTGAACCTATGTAGTGCCAGCTTGTGGAAACTGATAAAACAGATCACACGTTCACATATGTTGATCCAGCCAAGAAAATCTGATAAACCTCCATTGTAAAAATGGAAATAGAAGAGCACCTCCTCCCACCTGCCAGCACCCAGCCTTTAGAGGCAATGACCTGGAGCTAATATGGTTTGGCTGTTCCTGCTCCCTCCTCTGCTTGACCTCCTGGCTGTCTATTCACCAACTCGTTCCCTTTGCTCCTCTCTTTCCTACTACTCCTTTCCATGTCACAGGGAGTAGATACTGCTCCCATGCTGCCCCTGCCATCTGGAGGAGCATCCCTATTGCTCTGCGCCTAATCAAATTTGAAAAGAAGCAGAGTCTGTCTCAGGAAGAGACATTTCCTGACCCTGCCTTATGACTCCCCCAAATGCAGTGTCTGCTGGGAGAATTAAACACCTCCTGAAGCTCTGTTCCTTCTTGACTCCACAAGTTCAACACTTGCCTGCAGTCTAACCTGTGGCCCACCATGTCTTGAAATGATGCCTTTCTCCTACAGCTGACTTGCACTGTAGCTTCCTTCTAGGGTAGCTCCTTCTGTGACAGGAATGTCCCACCCCTGGCCCAGTTCTAATCCTGTGTCTTCAGAGCAATGAATCTGTTTTTTCCTGTATGGAAGGGTCAGACATGGCCCCCAGCTCCCCTCTCACTCCAAGTTGTAACACAATAGCCATCAAAATGAGTAGCCAATACAGAGAAACAGCATCCAAACATGAACAGCTCTCCATGTGAAGTGTTCAGGGCAGGGAATGTCAAAACCTAATGTCTTTGCTTCCTATTGCACAGGGTAGGCCATGCTGATGGATAACCTATTTTACAGCTAGTGAAATCCAGCAACAAGCAATTTCTAATCATCGCTAAAGGGAAGTATGAAAAACCATAAATTAATATGCAATCCAAATGCGCTTACAGATGCCAAGGCTCTGGCAACATCACAATGTTAGGTAACTTATTCTTAGTATCACTCCTAATATTAGACAGAAACAAGTTAGAATCAAGTCTGACCTAAGCCAAGAACAATTCCATGTAGGTAAAAAACAGCAAGGCATTAAATTAAGTTCACAGAAGCTCAATGATTTCTGATGATCATTCCTCTTGGACAATGTGTTCTTCAGACCTTTCAGGAAACTTCAGCCTGAAATGGGGGTTACCAGAACCCCCAAAAGTCTTGGACATGGGAGCACTGCATGGCATAAAATGTGACTTGAAATCCATAGAATGAGCCACCTGCAGCTGGCCAGGCCACCGTAGTGCTTGCATACTTGACGACCGGAGCAATTTGTGGGACAACTGGAAGCTGAGAGTAATAAGTTACTGTAAATTTTGGGGCCTCCCCCAAGCATCTCGGGAGTAAACAAGGGTCTTGAGATACATGGACGTAAAGGGCCATGCTTCTGTCCATGTGTCCTAGCAAGAGCCAAGGGGCTGCCAGCGAGCAGGACCAGCAGTGTGGGCCATCACTTGTGGGACAAGCTCCTCAGACCACTCTGTGCTGAAGCAGTCCTACTCTGGGCAGCTTCCTGGAAAGCTTTGCACTATTAGGAAGTGCTGATAAGGTGGCAAAATTTCATTTTACGCTGAAACATCCAGACAAGACTCAGTAAAAAATGGCCACTGACCAAGTGGTAAAATAAATGAGGCCAGTGTCAGAAATAAATCTGAAAAGCTGGACAACACCAGAGCTAATCTAATGTCAGAAACAGTATTTTAACACGGACAGAGTCTGACATGTAAGTAGCTGTGTCAGCAAAGGGAGAATACTGAATTAGTCCCATGTGACCTTGTGGTTGTGCTTTCTTCGCACACATCTTCCTCTGATTCAGCACAAATCCAGTTCCAGTAAGCATCATGTAAAGGGTGGAATTTCCTCAGGTCCTTTGCAGTCCTGCCTATGCAGTGCCATCACTGCTTTACCTTTCACAGGGCTCTCCAGAAGTGCCATCCATGAGGCCAGGAACTTGCCTATGGAGACTAGGGGTCACGAATACAGCAGAGGCACAGAAAGGGCAGTATCTTACCCCTGCTCCACATATCTCACGTAATCTTCCAGAATGAATGTGCCATTGGAGCTGTCTTAGTTTTCCCTAGTTCCCCCTTGTGCTGCAGAAGCTTCATAGGGTGATTCAGTGGAGTCTTTCCTTGGGGACAGAGATGAAGCCACACGGTTCTGCAGTCAATACAGAGTCACATTTTCTACCCAGACCATTCCAGGACTCTAATGGATAACCTGCAATCTGCAGAAGGTGGGGGCAAAACATCTGCCCCAGGAGAGAAGGAGCACAAGGAAAATAAGCTGAGAGTATTGCAAAGAAAATGCCTCTTCCACCCAAGGGCTGAGCAGTGCTCGGTCACTGCTGTTAGAAACTGCCTGAAAGCATAGATGTTAATGTTATGCCAGATCCAGTGTAGAAACAAAGAGATTCATTCCATTTCATTATGAAATGATACTAAGCACCATAAAGTATCAGCTTTCAAGTTCATAATTTATAAATCAAGTGTAAACAGCCCATATTCTGAGCTCCTCTCCAGCCACTTATTTATCCTTCCCCCATGAAAAATTAATGAGTCTATAAAATAGCTCGTAAATTTAGAGCAGCCATGTTTTTTAAAAAAAATCAACAGTGCAATTTTCCTAGAGACTCTGAAGCATTAGCTGGCTGCAGCCATTGCTGTTAATCACTGGTTTTAGTTGTGCTGCTACACTACAGGAAAGGTTTTCCACCTCCTGCTAAGATTCCTGCTGCAGACCAATGCCAGAGACAAGATAAAGCACCCTGGTTATTAGGCTTTCCTAGTACAGCAATCCCTGCTTTCAGCAGCCTGGAAGACTGCTTCCTTCATGGGGTGTTTAAGGCCTTAACATCTCATCCAAGACATCAGGAGAAGGATTAGCAAGATAATTTTTATAATCAAATTTTCTAAGTGGAAAATTCACCGCAGGAAACTGTTGGAAGGAAAAAAAAAAAGCAGAACGAGATCAGCTAGCTCTGTATTTCCACTAAAAGGATTCCCTAAGGGACTCTTTTGCTATTTTGTGACCTTTTGGACTTGCCTCCAGACAAAAAACTGCATTGGTCATTTTACAAGGCCCTCTGGAAATTAGCAAGGACCTGTATTCCTGCACATTGAGGTGCATGCATTTACCAATCCCATGTAAGGATCAGAGAGGAGTAGAAGGCAGTCAGAGGGGAGCAGGAGACAGGTAGGCTGAGGAACAGACACAGCGCTCCAGGTGTTGGAGTCATGAAGGACCACAACAGAAAAGTGCAGACAACAGTGCTGCTTGATGATTTGTGCTCAACCAGTGATGCTGGAAGAGGAGTCAGTATTTTACAGCTGCTACAGCATCATAGCAGGGGATGTTTTGTATCACAAGGGAGGGTGATATCAAGAGATGCAGGATGAGATGGCTGTAGGATGAGCTCCGTGATCTTCTGTTCACTTTTATATTTACGCTTAACATTTGGAGGGATTTGCTTATCACAGAATTTTGGCTAAAAAGTTGTTTCACAGAAATAAACTAACTATTAAGCTCTTTCATGAAATATCCAGCTCTTTTAACTGAACAGAAAAAACACATTAGAATAAACAAGGCAGAGTAAACAAAGCACCAAGATTACTTTTCCCCTTCTGTATACATATGCATGAGTATGTTCTGTATTCCTTCTTCTATACAGTCTAACTCTATCACAAACAGCAGGTAGCTGTGATGATTTACGATGAAAGTGGCAGATTTTATTAGATGTAATGTTAACTTATTCATTAAATTCCTACGATCAAACATTAAAATGGATACTATTCCTCTGGGGACAAGATGAAGATGAACATAATAACTTTATCTCTGTTGCGTATAAAGTATTTGTAATTGAGCAGAAAGCCTGATCCCAAATGCTTAAAAATATAAGGCCAGGGCAGTAAATGTGATTGGATTTCTTATAATCTAATAATTTTGCTCCATATGTGGCCCCCAATCTGTTTAGGATTGTTAAAATTCCTGGGTATTGTAGTGCCTTCCCCAGAGAACACTGGGAAGAGCTACAGACAGCCCAGACCAGATGGGATGCCAGTGAATCCAGCCAGCAAAGGCAGAAAAGAGGACAGTGGTTAACTCCTCCTCTGCCGGCCACCATGGAGGACATCCAGACAGGAAAATTAATGCAGACTGCTTTCCAGTACTGTAAAAGGCAGTTTATAGTTTAAAGCTCCTGGGAGCAAAGTGCTGCAACCCATGCAGACAAACAAAGCAAGCACCAATAATGACATCCTTCTGAAAAATTGTTTAGTGCTGTAGGTGGAAATTTTGGTTGCTTGCAAATTCCCCTGGGTATGTGAAGGAACGAGGGCTCCTGCGAGCCCAAGAAGAAAGTGAAGTGCTATAAGTGAAACCAGTGCCTACAAGATGAAGGGCCTCTTGGTCAGATTGAAGGTGTTTTTAAAAATCTTATGGAGTAGCGCAGGATCAGAGAGCCTCCCTCCAGAGAAGTGAAATTCAGCAGGCCTGTGCTTGATCGAAGAGCAAGTCCTACTGCTCAGCATTCCCTGTCCCTCTGTAACTTCTTACTGAAAAGAGTTAAACCAGCGCTTGAGAACCTCCGCCACAAGAAACACTTTGATGCTCCTTGTCTACCAGAGTGGATTAGTTCTGTTTATGCAAGTTTAATCCTTGGTCATACAAAACAAGCAACACTGTAGCTAAAAACAAAATATAGGATTAACATATTAAAATGGCACACTGATTATGGACAATGCCATTTCTTTTCTGTGACTTTAACTGAGATACCAGCAGCTTTTAGCTAAGCTGAAAACCTCACCTTATTATTCCATACCTGCCCAAACTGTTATGGTGCTTTGATGGCTTGAAGGGAATGTTGTAGGTGTTTTCTAAGGCATTATTTAACAGACTTAACCTAAAACTCTGAAAGCCTAGGGGTATGGTAAAAGGAAAAGCAAATTAAAATAGCTCGGGACCTTCAATATGCTTTCCTCTTTAATTCATAAAGAAGCTGTTAGTGTAATACTGACTCCTAGCTGGAGACGAAGATTTTTCTGTTGCACTGAATTTGCACTTGGAGAGGAACAAATTCTGTGATAAAAATTAAGAATTTTCTCATTAAGTTGGATATAGTAACCTCAGAAGCAATCTCGCACATCCTGCAAGATCAGAGCTTTGCATAGGAGATCTCCCCTACATCACATCTATTATTTCTCAACAGATTCCTGTTCAATAATTTTAAGATTATTGAAATAATTCTTAAAAATATGGAATATGAAAATAGGGAGGGGTAATCATGTGTCCATAATCTTACTAAAAGACCCTCCAAGGCTATCTTTAGTTTCAACAGCATCAGAAAGAGATCATTTTCAAATGTAAAGGTGCCAGCACCTTATCATGGAGAGGGACAGCTACACCAAAACCACATGTAATCTTAGTAGATACAGCAATTATCACCATGTAATTCCCTGGAGGACTTCTCAACATGGACATGCCATAATGGGGGCTATTAATCCAAAATGTAGAAGGCCACTGGCTTTTTATGATACAAAAACAGTATGTACGGCCAGGACAACCCACCAGCTTCCAAAACAACCAGTTCCTATATTGTTATCTGGGTACGCCCCGCAGGAAAATTCTGAGTCTGCTTTTGACTTATAAGTAATTCCCTGTCTCTCCTGCTTATTAATGCCTCTGAATAGCAACTGACTAAGACTTTTCTTATCAGACAGTCCTTTGACATTGCCAGGATTTGACAAAACCTGGAAGAAATAGAAGCAGCTGCCCCACTACAGTACCATTGATAGGTTTTAAGTGCCAGACTTTTGCTTAGGCTCATCTTTCACAGCTTCAAAGGAAAGTGGGATTCTTTCTGGAGCTCAGCTGTGTGTCTGAGAAGATAGTTTTTGAGCAGTAATACTAACCAAAAGTATGTTAACTTCTCAAGGACATACTAGCTCCAGCAGCTGCCAAGCAATGATTCTGACAATCCCTCTACCTGGGATGGGAATTTTACAGAAATTTGCACCTCCCTTTCCATACCTTCTTCCCATAGCCATAAGGACAAGTCAGAAGTTAGATTCTTTTGCCAAGAGGAATAGATTGTAACTTGCAGCCATGGAAAATGCAAAATGTGTTTGGATGGTATAATTCCCCCTGCAGATCTGATATGGAAGACATTAGAAAAAGTCAGACATCCACAGCTACTTCCACTCAGGGCTATGAACATAAAGTTTATAAATGCTAATTAGTTAAGAAGGTATTTTGCTGGCAGATAGGCAGCTGAGAGCGAAAGACTAGCAATTTCGACTCAGTTGTTCATAGGATACATGCATGCATGTGAAAAAGACAGAAAAAGAGAATATTACTTGTCTCATAACTGAAAGATTAGATTTCTGTTTCCCTATGCATTTTTAATGTGCTTACAGAGTTTCATGAAACAGAACTCCCTGGGTAGGGCTGGGGGCACAGGGAAGGTGTCTGTTTGGGTAATGGCCTGGATTTCAGCCAGGGCCTAATCCAGCTGGGCGGCGGATGGGAAGACTGAGCAGTCCTGTTACTACTTTCCCACACATCATACCAATGTGGGGGGACTAGAGCTCTCTTGGCCCTTCGTACAGGTAACATTTCTTGATGAAGCTGACCTGACCATCCCAAAGGGAGTTTTCCAGGGCAGGGGAATTGCCTTATCAGAATGTGGTCAATTTTTTGCACCCCTCCTGCCAAGTACAAAGCAGTGTGGTACAGTTATCGGTGGTGTGCTGTGTGGGGCGAACTGAGGCCGGCTGCATAGCTCTGAGAGGCACTCCAAGCATCCTTTTCCAAGGCACATTATGAAAGAGCAACCGAATACTGCAGGCAGGGACTGCATGCTGTCAGGACCGTGGGACACTCCTCTGGCTTACAGAATCCTTCACCTGAATAGGGAAACTGGGACTGCAGTTCCAGAAAATACACATCTGAAGTGTCTTTGAGAGCTGCAAGCTAGATCCCTGATGGTCTGAATCCTTGCTCCCATTTCAACAAATCTCCTTTGTTTTTAGGATTACTGATCTTTTAGCAGAGCTACTACACAAGAGAGTATAAATCAAGTCTGGTGTCAAAGGTGGTCATCTCTAGAATTTGTGAAAGGTGTTGATGGCCAGCACAGCTGGGACAAAAATAGAGTCTCCAAACATACTTCTAGTGAGAAGTCTGTTGTATCAATTTTGTGCCAAATCAAGGGTTTGATTTATCCTTGTTGTAACTCCACTGAGTTCAGTCAAGCTATAAGGGTCATGAATTTAGCTCTTAATTTTCTCCGTAGAGAATAATGTTTTTTCCTTGGATACTGCTTCAGTGATCCTCTAAATTTACAAGCATGCATCCTGCTCCAGCAAAGCATGTAAGCACACATGTGGGAAGTATGTGAGAAATTGTTGTGAGAGGAACTGGACTACTTCCATACTTAAACCATCTTGTGAGCCTCTCTCACCTGACATCCTTGCTCATAGATAGTATTCGGCAGCAGACAGAGTGCTCCAAGCTTTTGGCTTAACAGAGAAAGTCTCCCATTGCCTTCCCTGGAAGTTAAATTGTGCCCCGAGTAATGGCTCGTCTTGATGGCAGTGGGGAGGTTTGGAGAGGATGAGACAGTGGCTCCATCTCTTCTATAACAGACAAGTCTACTGTGTCCAGCTAGCAATTTTACCAGACATGAGATGTCTGCTCCTGAGCCCTGCCTGAAGATCTTCCTACTTAACAACAATTACAGTTTTCCCTGCTTATTTCCATCCATGAGCCCCTCCAGCTCTCAGCAAAAACGCACTGTAGTCTCTACACTTATATTATGGCCAGTATCTTTTCTCTTGTGGCCTGTTTTCAGTGCACATTTTTTGATGCATCTCATCTGACTTACATTTCTCTTCCAGGCCTGCTCTGGGAACTTACTAGACTTTGCAGAACCTTTTTCTCATGCTTTTCTTTCATTAGGGGAGTAGTTCGCTTTTGCTAGGTGCTTATATTTTCATTAGTTCCCATGTCTGTTACCCAGACATTACCTGTTCTGGATTTCACACCAGAATGACACTTTGTCTGAAAAACCATATTTGCTATTTACCTCACTTTTGCTACTTGTCTAGCAAACACCTTGCAGTGTTCCTTCCTAGCTACGCAGTGCCAATACTCTGATCATACAGTGCCTGTATCAAGGCTTCCACACACTGTCCGTTTTTTAAAAGCCCAATTGCTCAGCAAAACTTTTCTGCAAATAGATTTTTAGCAAACCTTTGGTGAACAACATCATAATTATTACTGCCATCTTCTGCAGTGAGTGTAAATATTTTTTTCCATTACATTACATCAGTTGATAAACAAATTTACACTTCTATAAGTATCTGCTATGTAGAATTTGTTGAAGCATCTTTCTACTTCTCCCTCACCTGCCCCTCCTCTTAGCAAACATTTAGTCTCAGGAAGGCTTAGTTAATACCTCTTCAAATCCAAGGGGACAATAGTAAAGGGTTACTGCAAGTCACTCTCTTCAAACACTGAAAAGAGACTTTATTTTGAAGTAAAAGGCCTAGCCTCCCTACTATACTGTGTCTCTGCCCCCTGCAAAGTGCCTGCCTAGAAGCTCATGCAGGTTTCTGGGGCTTGCCTTTCTGAGCAGACTTGAAGAAGCTGAGTACACATCGCCACAGGGACAACCCCAGGGCTCCTTTCCTGACATTTCAGGCCAAGAAGCCAAGAAATACAAGCAGCACTCAAATCCTAGCCGTATCCAGCTCTTGTGCAGCAGGAGCAAGCCTTTTCAGGACCATGGCTTCGCAACAACTGCTTTGTAGCCCCAACTGCAGAAGCAACTGTTTGCGCTCCCTGTGAGCCGTTTCCCGTGTACCCTTTTCCTGCCTGCTCCCTCAGCCACAATACTTTCACACCAGAAATACTCCCCCAGTCCATACACTTTCAGAGTTTCTTTCTTACACAGCCTCCGCAAGCCAAGAAATCTGCTCAGCTCTATTCAGTAGATTCCTGACAGTCTTCAAAGAATTGCTAATTCTAGTCTGCTTAAAAAATGCAGAGCATTCCCTCCCTTACAGCTTTTCTGCCTTCCCTTCTGTGAGCCAGTCAGCACCTGTTAGACCATAAAAAATACACCAGAAGCACAGTACACCTGAAATTACCTGAAACTTCTGCAGTGCTGTAGGCAAGAAGATCACATGCTCCATGGAAGGGCCATCAAGCTGCTAATGCAAAACTAGTTTTCTGGAGGAGATTATCATACCCCTGGATGGCTTGTATTAAGGGCTAACAAGGGTTAACAGTGTTTGTTCTCTCCATCTCACCCCCTCCTCCTCTCTGTGCATTTCTGTCAAAGACCTGCTCTCTGGCCAGCCACCGCTGGGATTAGGCTACTCTAACAGTCTGGCTGACACTCTGTGCAGGAATAAAGTCCTGCTGTCCAGAGGCAGCACACTCAAACGTGCTTCATGCTTCGCAGCCCTCCAGAAGGAACTCTAGAACTGAAGGAGCAACAATCGGGACTTCAAAGATTTCAAAATCATGCGACTTTAAAATATCCTTTGAAAAAAACCCAATTTAAGAAAATACCAAAATTTTCCAGATTTTTCTCTTTTCTTGAAAGGCTGCAAGCATTTTAGTTACTATGTCTGTTCAGGAGCCATATGGAAAAATCAGTTCTGTCCTGTTAAACTGGTTGCACAGTTTTCATTTTCGTCTGTCTACAGAGATCTGAGAAGTCTATATTGTTTTATTTTATGCTTTTTCATCAAAGAAAGCGAGTGATCTGGGAATCATTTGGCCAGGAATACAATAGGTAAGCAGAGTATTTTTTGTGTAACATTTCCAAGCATCTGAGAGTATACTGTTCGTGTAATTGAGTGAAATTAGCCTTTAGGACGATGTTCTCTTTGGGATAAGCTGATTATAGGTTGGTTGGTCACTCTGTTTGTTTGTTTTCCTGGACGAGAAAAGCTGAGCTGCTGTGGTATCAGTGTGGTTTGCAAGATCCTGTCATTTAAGCAGCAGAAAGATTTTTTTTTTTTTTTTTTTAAATCCTCTCTGAAGCACAGAGCAACTCAGACTCCACTGTCAAAGGTAAAACAAAATATTTGGGATTATGTTTTGAATCTGTAAGCTATAGTTAGACTACAAGAATAATAAAGCTGCAAAGTAGTGACTCAGAATCATAAGGAAAGCTCTGTAATAAGAACATTAAAAATGGAATTGATATACTAATCTTAACCATTCTTTCAAGTTGTTCAGCTGGTGGTTTAATCTTGCATTCAGCCAGGTACTAAAAATATTAAAAAGCAAGAGAATATCCTAACTTTATTAGGATGTGAAGTAGGACATTCAGATGAGCTGGTAGTGATAATTTCAGTAATCTCACTGATACCAAAGACGTACATTACTTTGGGAATCACAGATGAAAATGAATTTTGTATATAAAAATCTACAGATGTATTCAATACTATGTTTAAGTGTACATGTTTGAAATGTACTTATAAAGGAACTGGTTGTTTTATAAAGTCACTTTAATTCTAATGGACAGCAGGTCTGCTGAATTGTAGATATTTTGACTGTCTAAGATCTTCTGCACATTTGCAGGCACCATGAGGAAAGGGCTGATCTCAAACTAGTAAAAATTACAAAGGATGAAGCTTTTGTCTTTTAGGTTTTCTTCTATCATTAGCCAATAATCAGATTTAACCTGGATCTTTACTCCTTGCTGCTTGTAAGATGCAATAAGCTACTTTCTCCTGAAAAAAGGGGATCTTGCTCACAGAGCTCCCTCTGCTTTCCAAATCCCTGAGCTACAGCTGGCACCTGTATTAAAGGTCTATGCCCTTCTCCCCTTTTTGCTCTTCCCACTTTTCTGCTTTCCTCTTTCTGAAACTGGATGTAGCAGACAAAAAGTTGAAAGTATAATCAGTAACCTCACATAGTAGGATACTGTCAAAATTTCTTCTCCTAATTGGACCCTCCTATCTGTGCAGCTCTGCGCAATGAACACAGCACAGTTTAAATAACATCAGCATTTTCAGATTTTTGAGACAGTTTGTGTACATTTCATTCAATAGATTCAAAGCTGATAATAAAGCCTCCTGGCAAAAGGAGGGGGAACATATATGATTTTTGAAATCTCATATCAGTGTGAATACAATAGAGAATTACAAGTTCCAGTGATCAGCAAATGCTGAGATAGGCTGGAAGTGATGGGCAACACAATATTATCAGAATTATTTATGTAGCTGCCCTACAGCTATAAATAAAGCTTTCCGCCAAATGAGATACACAAAGGGCTTAAAATCTCCTAAATATCAATTTAGGGATTTTTATTCAGGATCCTCCACTTTTCACCAGTATCTTACACTGCTCTGAACAACTTATTCTGATTCTCTTCTGTACATAGTCACAACGGACAAAATAAAAAATTATCTCTGACAGAAAAGCAGAAGCAGCGTTTGGGGTATAGTGACCTCCTAAGAGTTTGAAAGTGACAGTTCCATTACATATAACCCAGCCTTGAAATTTAGCAAATTAACACTATAAACTAGGAAAAATTTTAAATGTAATTCTCCACTCATTTGGTCAGCAGGGAAAGTTTTTTTTTTTTTGTAACTGCCTTGTGATATTGCACCTGTACTACATCGACTGTATTTTTCTACAATAAAAGACTTCATAGCAGCTTCTGTCATTAAATATTTTCGGAGAGATCTTCTGAGAAATATTTCTTTAAGCAATTTAGCAAAATGGAGGCTGGCACTGTTTAAATGCCTGGCTTGCTGTGGTTATGATAAATACCAGGAAAGGCACAGAAACAGAGGGTCACTGATTATTTTCTCCCTCAAGACAGCAGTTTGCATTCACTTTTGTCATCTCATTTTTCAGCGCTGAAGATGTCCTGGTTCTGGTTTTATCTGCCTCTCCATCTTCTCACGGCTGCTTGCTTGTGTCATTCCATAAAAGCACCCACCACTAGTTCCCAACAGATCTTCAAGACAGATCTCTTCAATTTCTACCACTCCTTGATACTTGCTGATGGTAAGGAAACTACAGTTCACCTGCTGAAAGATATCCCTAAAAGGTAAGAGCAAATCAGTCATTCCTATTCTCAGATACTTCCCTATAATACTAGTAGCTGCGTGCTACCAGTAGAAGCCAAGACTTGCTATGCATCTGCAGAGCTTTATCAGCATCCACTGAATTTCCAGAGAAATACCCGATTGCTATCAAGTTTAAGTATCTTTACATTGCCCAGAATCTGGAATGATCTTCTGAGAAGAAGTTTAGATTCATGTACTCATTTTTGCCAGTTTTCATCAGAGGAGCCTGGCTTCAAAACTGCAGAGACACATCAGCCAACCTACATTAACTGTAAAATACAAGAATTTTACCTAGCAAATTAACTATCCCAAAAATCAAGAGAATATCTGCACAGATTTCTTATCAGAAAGACTTCTGGCAGTCCTGCATGCTGAAAGTGTTTTTGTTGAATGGTACTAAAGCTTGCTGAAATCAAGAGCGCTTTGCTTGCGGAAATTCCACAGATTAGTCACTTCCCTAAAATATCTGCAAAGTTTTCTGCCACACCTAGATACATAGGTGATCTAGATATTACAACTGGCACTGCATCTTGGGTAGCAAAGACTGATACGCTTGTTTGGGAAAAGACACACTTCAAGTTGTTTAGTCAGACTCCACTTTGGACAGTGACCGACACATACAGGTTGTGACATGCACCCAAGCAGAGTGCTCAAGGAGCAGAGGGTGAGCCAGATGGTTCAGTCTTGATACATATTCCACAGAAACTGGAACACAGCACATATTATATAATGTGACATTGCTCACAAGAGCACAACTAGGAACTCTCCTTGTTAAAGGCAAATGGGCATTGAAATCTCAGCGAAAAGTGAATTTTGCTATGCTCTTGTGGCATAACATTAAGATTGCCATCAGGAAGCAAAACCTCATCAGTTTTGCATGGTAAGGTAAGGATCTTATGAACCCCAGAGTCATCCAAACAGGAAACCAAGACATTACAAATTTTAGCTTAAAAGACTCAAGAATGTGGAACTATTTCCAGTGAAGCTTGACTCCAGCCCAGTAGCCATATCCTGAAAGTAAGCTAGGCTGAGATGATCTATACATAATGACTAGGGTTATCTCACTAATGAGCAAAAAAACCTTGAATCGCCTTCATTTAACTGCAGAGTGACCCAAGTCCAAACATTTCTGTGCCTGTATACAGTCCATATACACCAAAACAGAAATAAACAGAAGACCGAAGGAGTGAGACAGAAGGCTGTCTTTTAAGCAGGAATCAAAACCTGACTGAGTAGAATAGTGTCACGTTGTACTGCTCATGCACAGCAGCCTCTGTCATGAAGGCAAATAAGTTGTTAGAATTGTCCTGGATGAAACTGCCATTGACGTCTGATAATGTTCAGGACTGGCTAAAACCATTGCATTACATCCACTTGATCTGACACCCAGGAAGACCTAGATATGCAAGCGCATAATGAGGGAGGATAGGCTCTAAGAGCTTTCACTGAACTCCAGTCAGGAAATCCTGGGAAAAAGCATACCAAATTCTCCGGTTAGCCAACAGCTGGTTATTTAGAAGGCAGTCACTTTAATCACATCCATCATCTAAAATAAGCAGGTAAGTACTGAGATATAATATTCACCTGAAGTGTGTTAAAATTGAGTGGGAAAATATTGCTTATGGTAAGTGGATAAAACTTCCAGCAAATATTTGTGAATTAGAAAAAAAAATGCAGCACATATTCTTCCCATAGCTGAAGATTTCAGACATTCATCATCCCCTTGTACTGATGCACCTCGAAGGGCAACAGTCATTTCTACCCAATGTGGAATGACCTACATCAGAACGGCAGATTGCAAGGAGTCTCAGGCAGACTTGAATTTCCTGACAATTTCCCTCTGTTTTAATCCACATTTACAGGTACTACTTTGTTTTGGAGGAAGGCAGAGCCCTTTCACCTTTCACAATAACAGTGACCCCCTGTGATGTTCCTATCGAATGGAACATACTCGTGCACAAGGCTTCAGCAAGTTTCCTTGGAAAAGCAGCACAAGGTAAGACCTTCAGTCTGCCTCAGCAGAGACAAAGAAAGTATGAGGTATGAATAAGGAGTTGTGTTACTCGAAATTCCCACAAGCTTAAACATCTCATGCTTCCCCCTCCTGTAAAATGTCATGGACTGAAGAGGACATCCATGTCTCCATGGGATTTTGCCATCAGATCAAGTAAATTAAGGATTACATGCAAAAAGCCTAAATCTAAGGTTAACATTTGGGAATAACAGTGGGTCTTCAGAGCTCCACAAACACAGATCAGCTTCATAAGCTGTTTGTACTGGCCCAAACTTCCCTCTGCTTCCTCAGCTCTTTTTCTGTGGCTTAGGCCACTTGAACCAGTCATTTCACTCCCTACAGCAATGTGGAGAAGATTTAACCATTTGTTTTTCCAGGAATACCATCTACCAAGGCAGTGGGCATGAAGCTGCCTTTAGCCTAAGAGGAAATTCCATTCTCTTTCATGACTTTTTTTTTTTTAATTAATTTTTCAAACTAAAATCTCAAAGGTGCCATTAACAAGTTCTTACCTGTCAGGCAGGTACAGCTGACTGAGGAGTTCAAATACCATTCCTTTGAAGTGATAAGCTTTCCCTCTTCATAGGAGGCAATGGCACAAAACTAAATCAAAGAAAATTCACAGGAAATATGCATCTCCTTGAAGTAAAGTACCCAAAGAGACAGCCTTTGGAAGAAGAAAATTGTAGGGACATCAGGCATGACACAAGTCAAGCTTTTGCAAGTTGTGGTTTTATAATTACAGTCTTTTTGAAAACAATATTTCTACAACTGCACTGCTAAAATAAAAGCTACTTAAATTTTATTTTAATAAATTGCCAGTAGTAAAAAGTATTTTTAGTTATAATTATTGTTTTCAGGAAGAAAATAGGATGTTCCCTGACACATGAACAATAAAACCTACGCAATGTGCTTTATTTCACATCTGTTAAAATGAAAGTTACAAGTCTGCTTTTTGCCTGCAGGTGATCATGATACACAAGAGGTCTCAAAGTCTCAGAAGACTCCAAGCATGGTGTCTACCATTTTTAACTATAAGGGAAATTCTGTAGAGACTTATATGGGTATGTCTTCTCATTCTGCCCTTTACATGCTAGAGTTCTTATCCACTGAGCGAGACACACACATCACTGTGTACTTAACAACTGACACAACATCTGGGCACCTCTATCCGGAACTTCCAATGGATTCACGCATAGATGTTATTGGCATTGGTCACACAACAGTGACTCTGACCTGGAAACACAGTCCCTCTGTCTTGCAACATAGAGAAAACATCCAGTACTGTCTTCTAGTTAATGAAAAGCACAACTATAAGAGCTTATGTGCTGCTGAGACAGCAATCAGATCCTCTGGAATGAAACTGCCACCTACATTAGCTTTGTCTCTCTCTCCATACCTTCTTGAACCACAGCAGGTGATGATATTGTCCAACAGTGAACTGAGCATCATCAACAAAGTGAGTAGTGGGGAAGTCAGGCAGATATGCATGGGTACCAAGAACACTTACACCGTGCCCAGTCTCAGTCCCAGCACTCAGTATTACTTTGATGTTTTTGTTGTCAACCTCCTCACAAACGCCAGCGCTGCTTACACGGGGACATTTGCAAGAACCCTGGAAGAACCTGAACCTAAGGTGACAGAGCTGAAAGATGGGAAAGTGGTTCAGGTTGTCCTGGATGGGAAAAACCAGAAATTCTACAGTCTGCAGTACCAGGCGAGCCACAAGGAAATACAATTCACCTTTCAGTTGTGTCGTAGCCAAGTACAGGTTCACATAACAAAGAACGGCAAAACAGTGGCATTGGAAAACATCTCAGGGCTGAGGTATTTCTCATTGAAGGGAAAGCTGCTGGACACATATTTGGTGCAGCTGAGGTCTATAGAGGAATCTAACTCCTCTGTGAAAGTACAGGTGTCCTCCCATCTCCACAAGCCCTTATTCCCACTTCTTCCAGAGAGCTTAAAAATCAAGTCCTTCAGTAAACTGAGGACCTGCAACTCTGTCACCATTGCCTGGCTAGGGACACAAGAGGAGAGCAAGTACTGTGTGTACAAGAAAAGGATTGAAGATGATCAAGTCTGGATGGAACTGCAGAGTGCAGACAGGTGCTTTGGACCTGAATCTCGGCACAAGTCAGAGAAAGTGATGTGCAAGTATTTCTATGATATAAATCTCCAGCGAGCCGTAACTACAGAGACCATCAAAGGTCTGGATGCAGGGACACTTTACTTGTTTGATGTTTATCTCTTTGGGCCATCCGGCATCCCTGTCAGATATCACAGCAAAGTTGTGAAGACCAGAAAAAAATGTTGAAGGTGTTTAAAGAAATGTTTTGAAGTGAGTGAATGAAGGCTATTATCAAAATCTATGCCAATCCATGCCATAGCCTGTGCAGTTTAAAATATGCTGACACAAAAATGTTAAAGCTGTAAGATTCTATGGAGGAGGCATCTTAGTTGTCTAGATCATTAAGCTTACTTTTGCATCTTCCCTCCTATAGGAATTTTTTTTTTCCCCTCAGCTCACTCAGACATCAAAAACAGACCTGTGAAACAAATCCATACACATGGAAGTAAAACACCCACAATGACACCCACGAGAAACAGATTGGTTACCTAAAATGCTTCCGAAATCCAATACAGAAGTGATGGGAAATGCCTCTCAAGAAGCACACATTGTTACTTTAAAGTCCCAGAGAGTTTTCCAATTTGTGTAACTCCATCAGCTAATGAGGAACTGAGAGACCCCACAAGTCAAGCTGCTCTTGAGAAACTGAACTTCCTCCACTGCTTGAACAAAGATGGAGACAAAAAGAAATTGAAAAAGCAGTGAAACTGATGTAAAGCTCCATGCCTTTAGTAAACCAGGCTGAAATACATCTTCCCCTATTACCTGCATGTTTCCTTGGCTTTCACTTCTATAGAGAAACTGCGCTTGGTTAGAAACAGACAAATTTCAGGCCAGGAACTGGCTCTGGATGCAGCTCTTATACAAATATACTGCTGGGAGTATACATATACACTGCTGTGCTGCTGTCCATTGAGGAAAACAGCAAGTAAGGAATCTTGTCATGGAGAGGAGGTTTTTATCTATAGTCTGTGATACAAAGCCCATGTCTATCACCATGTAACTCCTGAGTGTAATATACTCACTCTTTACATCCTTAACCCAGCCTATATCAATCAATGCATTGCTTTAGGAAAACTTAAATGTGGTTTTCCTATTAAATATCATGGAGGGAAAATATTTGTAGTAAAAATCCTGACAAACACTTTTTTGTTGTCTTGTTTCCTTGATTACCTTTCTTAGATGACAGGAGACACAGTATAAAAACCCCTAAACTTTAAAGTCTTTGTAGAAAACCCCTTATGTTCAATTTCCAGTATCAGCAGAAAGTATTTTGTACACAGGCTCTTGCCAGGTCTAGAGTTTATTTGTAAAGAGATATGGGAAATTCACTGACCCAGAGGTTGCCAGAGAAATCTTGCCTGCTGTAACTCTTTTTCCTCTACAATTATACTAAGCAAAGATATAAATGATTAATTCCATTATTGCATATTTCAGAAGTTCACTTGCAATTCAGGATCCTCAAGGTTCTAGTTTACTCTGCATAATTATTACCTCCAGGCACGCTTGGAGGCCCTTGGTGAGGACTGAATCAGCCCTCTGTGCACACACACAGGATTTATGCATTTCCTGCTCCAAAGACTAATAGCATTGTGCATGCTATACATTAGCAGACTCATTAGTCCCAGAAGAAGGGTTCTGGCCTTTGCATGGGATCAGCTGCGATATCTGGGCTTTGGCTAGGCTTTACATTCCTGCAGGCACTGTTCTGGATTGAGCAGTGCCATGGCAGGAGCCATGTGCTCTGTGACCTTCTCCCCATACTCAGTGGGCCTTTTGGCTAATTACAGGGGCTGGCAGCTACACTGCCTTCTTTCCAAGGCAAGCCTTCTCTTCATTTTCCTGCCAAAAATAGTCTGAGCTCAAAGAGCAACAGAGGTCATCTCCACTTGGAAGTCTTAATGTTTTCTTCTGCCTTCCTTTTCAATTTCAGGCATTTATAATCTGGATGAACTTCATTTAGATGCCCTACAAATGACTGTAATAACAACAATAGTAATAATAGAGGAAGAACAGGGAGATCTGTTTAACTGCAGATACAATAACTCTTAACCCACTGCCCTCAGCCTGTCAAAGCATTAACCCTTGCTTTTGCCCTCTGTACATAAATACCGCAAAAATGTCACTTAGAAGATACATTGGCACCTTGCCTGATATCAATGCCTCTACTAAAGAATATCTTTCACAACAGAACTCGCTTTAGACTTCCCAGCAAAACCTTGGTTTAGGGCAGTAGCCAAGAGGTCTTAGGAAGAGATAGAAGGAGAGTCTGGGAGAGGGCAGAAAGAGAGCTGAGCAGTCAGAGGTGACACATAAGCAAAGGCTTGGTGTAGAACTGATTTGACTGACAGTTAATCAAACCCTGGAGGGAAGGAAGTGCAGGTTTGCAGGTGAGCAGATATTCAGGGGGACTTTGAGAAGAGCCAAGAGATTTTCCTCTTCCCAGCTTCACCAGCTCCTCTTCACCTCTCCCTGGCCATTGCCACATGCAGAGACCAGTAGGGAGCTCTGAAGACTACAACTTACTGCTCCTGCAGCCCAGGTTGTGACGCAAGCAGAGCAGAGACGTACTGTACTGCTGCTCCTGGGAAGGCTGATGCTCATCCCTTACTCACAGGAGGAGTTGCCACCCACACATACCAGTCCCTCCATCAGAAAAGGCCCCTGTGCACAATAGAGAGAGCTTGGCTATAGACAGGAGCATGCTCTTCTGTCAAAACCCATTGCCTCTAATGTAAGCAAAGCAGGCAACCTGCCCCCTAGGTAGAAGCCCACTTCTCTTATGTGTGCAGCTAGCTATGATCTGTAATAACAGACCCCAGGAGCTGCTAGCAGGGAATATTCCTCTCCACTGATTTTTTCCACTGTGATTCTGCCTGCGTTCACCAGACTGCAAACCTCTTTTCAATTCACTCATGCCCATACCCTGGTTTTTGGTCAGCCTTTGGGTGCACTGGTTTAAGTTGGGTGTCACTGCTGACTGCTGTCCTGGGAGTGAAGTTTCAGAGGTTTATCCACAACAAAACCAAAGGTGCTCCATTACACCGTTGGTGCTTTTCCTACCCCTAACCAACTCCTCAAGTGCACAGCTCCCCGTCTTCAACACTCAGAAGCCCTTCTCTTCCAAAGCTGTTTGACATCTTTCCATCTCCTCTCCCTCTCAACTGACTAGGGCTTGCCTACTGCATCTGACCATAAACAATTCCTAAGCCACATTTACCTCCTTTTTTTCTTTATGCCTTCTGCAGTCTTTCTTGCTGAGTTTCTAGGGAAGCACAGTTCCTTCAGTCCTAAGCTGTCATCAGCTCTTCTCATCTGCTCCCCATCCCCACTGAATCTAAGTCACATAGTGTCCTGGGTTACAGTGTAAAATGTGCCAAAAGGAAAAAAAAAATATTCTATTACCATCTTCAGGAGCTGTTGAGACCAGGTGGGGCGGTGCTCCCTGCCTCCCCCCTCTGGACTATCTCCTGTTAATGGGCACAACAATGCCTTATCGCCTGACCCATCGATAACTCGCTCCTGGACTATCTCCTGTTAATGGCCCATCAAGGAACTGCCTCACGACTCCCCATCCCATTGTGAGATGCTCCGCCCGAGGAGGGGGGGGAAGGAGCCAAGCAGTCCATGCCAAATAAAAACGGAGATTTTGAACACCCTAGCAGCCTTTCTTCCACTGGATTCCCAGAGGAGCTTTTTTCCCCCCACTGGAGTTCCAGAGGACAAGAGCTACCTACCAACCACTGGACCTTCGGAGGAAGACCAGACTCTTTTACCTGATTGCTGCTTCCACAGAACTACATCCATCACTTCAGGAGGACTGCAGCCAGCATCTTATCGGACTGCTACTGCCACCCTAACAGGGTGTCAGGTTGTATTCCTGACTCTGTCAGTGTAAACCAGTGGGTTGTTTGTTTTTCCCTGCCTTGTGTTATATATATATATATATATTAGTAAAGAACTGTTATTCCTATTCTCCATATCTTTGCCTGAAGGCCCGTTAATTTCAAAATTATAATAATTTGGAGGGAAGGGGGTTGCACTTTCCATTTCAAGGGAGGCTCCTGCCTTCCTCCACAGACACCTGTCTTTCAAACCAAGACACATAGGAATTGCAGACAGGTCTTCATAGAGAATATTTCAAGAGTGATGTTCTGCTTTTGTAGATCATTTAAAATAAGTCCTCAACATTGTTATCAGGCCAAAGTATTTTTCCTGGTGTTCAGTGTTGGGTCTCAGCATTTCTGTGCTTCCAGTTATTGTATCTCAAGCCCTGTCACAGCTGAGATTAAAGCCTGAGGCCATTTATCTTCCCAGCATTTTTACAGAACTGCTCCCATTGCTAAGCCACCCCTCCACATGGGAAGTGGGGATCAGGGATACCAAAAAACAGAGGGCTAGTAATAAAGAGAAAACAGGTTTCATATCCATGTCACCTTTCCCTGTGGGCTCAGTCTCACAAATCACCACTTACATTCTGGAAATGAGGCGCTGGTATCTGAAACAAAGAAATAATAAAGCACAGGCTTCTAAGTTTGCCATTGTGTATGCCCATAAGCTGCAAACCAGTACAGCAAGGGTCTCTTTCCAGTATTTCATACAACTGCTGTTGCTGGAAACTTTGAAACATAACTGAAGGCAGTAATTGCTCATTGTTGAAAGATATTGCTAAAACCAGTGTAGAGGTTTCTGACACTGGGTTCAAGGACTGATGACACTTATGAGTTAATATTTAACTGAAATGGAGAATCATCTATTTTGTCATTCCTTTTTCCTCCTCTATTTAATAGCCCATTTATTCTTTCCCTATTACTTTGAGTTTCCTAACAAATGTAAATACCCTTCAAAGTGAATTGGGTAGTCTCTTAGAAATTGTTCCCTATCTGCCCAAAAAATACATTCAAGGATGCATTCACAGCTTTGAGCAAGGTTTTTTTTATTTCATCTTTGTATTTTTTTTCCTGGCTAATGCCTTCCCATTCAAAACACTTGCTTCTATCTTAAGGAACATGTTAAAAATAATCTTGCTATTTTGGGCTCAGGTGCTGGACTGAAATCCCACTCACTAATTGCTTTCACAGTGTGTTTGTTTACATGTATACACATCACCTCCATTTTGGGCTTCATTACTATTAATTGTTTGGTTTTAGTGGGCAGAATTTATGAGCCATGGCACTGCAGTTAAACATCCTGGCCACATGCAGCTTTGCACAAGGCTTAAAATCTAATTTTGGAAGCCAAATAATATTAGCACTGACAGCAAGTCCAAACCAGTGACCCTAAAATGCCAAAGGCTTTCAGGTGCTGTTACAGCAACTGAAGCTCTGGCATTTAGACAAAAATGGATGACTTAGCAGCTGAACACTCATTCAGCAACATAACAAACCCAGTCAAAACAAAATAGATTGTTCTATCTTTGGGGATGAAGATGAACAAAAGATGCACGGCTGCTCATCAGTGTTATCTGTTCTGCACATGCTGGATTGAGAAGTCAGTGTAACAAAGCACAGGTGAATGTGCTTCACTTGCAAAACAACAGTTTTTTCCTGGGTAAGTGTCTCAGAACATTAAGAAATAGCATTTTTAAAAGCAGCTAAATTTACTAGAAGAGGCAAGCAATAACTATGTCACACTCCTGCATTGCATTCTTCTGCAAAGAAACATGACATAACTGAAGGATGAGCCCAGAGGACACTGGGCTAACAAACACTGCTGGCGTGAGCTGCTGTCCCTCCAGCAGCCTATGCTGCCAGGAGATGGGTGAGCATCCCAGGCAGCAGAAGAAATGCCGTGCTGCTGCCAGGCCTGCGGGGGCACTGTCAGGCTGTGGGAGAGGCAGAAAGAGCTTACTTGGTAAGGCTTATCAGGAGCAAATATTTCAGCAAATTTAGCAAGTCAAGCATCTCGCTGATAAGATTATTAAGGCAGAACAGATAGAAGAAAAATCCAAGGAGCTTACAACTTTATTTTCTTTTAGTCTTTCAAGAGTTTCGAGTTTGGGTTTTTTTTTTGTTTAAAATTAAAGCACATAAAATATACAGCTGAGGAACAAAAAGGCACTTGTAGAAAGGACTGTAACACCAGTGTTGCCACTGCCTCTGAGACATTCAAGACTGCCGCCACCGACGGGGCCAAAGCCCCTTAAAACAGAGAGATACAGAGGTGCCAAGGACCATCAAAGATTCCATGAGATTAAAGTGTGGAGTGTTAGTTCAGACACAATCAGCCCAGCAAGTTGTGATCCCAGGCACCCCCCAACAACCCTGTATCTTCTATAATGCCGTTTCCCAGAGGGAGGTTCTCTGGAATGTTACCTACCTATCTCATAGAACACTTCACAGTGACTTACCTCCCACCAGAACTTATGTCCCAGCAATACTCTGGGATATGGGCAACAGGCCCCATATCCCTGTTTATCAGCAATTTGTTCGTCAAGGAATTTGGTCACTGATTTTGTAGCCTCTGTGTGAGACCTAGGATTTGCTTACAGGCACTAAGAGCCATCCCTGGAAAACTGTATACCCTGTCCTATACTACTTTTGATCTGAGGAAGGTTCTCTGCAATGTTGCTCCTCGACCTCAAACTTACAAAATCATTTGAACAACGATAGCCTTCCCCTAGCTGACAGCAGCGTAGACCGAGGAGCTAGGCACTAGAGAGCACTGTTTCTTTTTGCAGGTATTTGTATCAGGGACACAGGAGGGGATCCAAGAAGGTGACCTGGGAGCTCAGTTCGAAAAGGGTTGTTTCAGACTCCTACGGTAATTTACGCTGAAAGCAGATCCCAGCAGGAAAGGAGACTTTAAGAGGCGAGGGTGGGAGCAGAAAAAAAGCATAAAGAATCTGAAGATAATGAGGTAAAAATGTGAGTTTGTTAGAAGCTTCTAAGGAAAGAAAGGGCCCAGCCTAGATCCACATTTTGCGTCCGGCTCCCGTTTTTGTAAGTTGCCTACTACTCAGGAAGTCTTTTTGCCTGGACAGAGATTTCTCCAGAATGATATTCATTTTTCAGCAGGGCTCTGCAGGAGCCCTGATAAAGGCTGCCAGTGGGATACATCAGTCCTGGCCCTTCCTGTAGCATTTTCCAGGCACCAGCACCACAGTGGTAACTGATACCAATCACTTTTTCATTCTCTTTCCAGCAGAAGGAAGATTGTGCTTGGTTGAGCTTCACTAGCTGATTAATTTCTGTCATCCAAGATCCAGCGCCAATGTATAAACCCACTAAGTCCCTAGTATTCCTGTAGCTCATGACTCACACAAGTAGGAGAACTCAGCACGCAGCATGTTGTCTGTACCATGACCATGACTCTAAGGAAATAACTCAATCTGAGTCTCCTTTAGGGGCCTCTGAAAATAACTACACACAGCACACTTTAGGTAATGTGCTGTTAGACCCGATTTCACAGGTAAAAGATCAGCTACATAAACCCCCACAAAACCAAAACAGGGACTTGAAGCAAATAGTCAAAGTGTAGCGCTTCTGCTTTTCACTTACTGCTGGGACACATAGGTCAAAACCAGCCTGGCAACACTCAACGTGATACCACACAGCACAGGTGAGGTGGTACCATTGTTGAGAAAAACACCCAATTTAAAGATAGGAAGTACCAGTGTGGCCTCCGACTTGTTAATTCCAAGGATTCCTTGGCTTTTTTTTTCATATAGAACCCCAACCAAAGAGGGAACCAATATTAAGCACTACTGTCAGTGACTAGTGCCTTTGAGGACAACAGCCATCCACCCACAGAGAAGGATTACTTCCTTTATCTACAAATCAAAGAAGGAAACACAATTTTATTATTGGGTTGACCTAAAAAAATTCAAAGATTTGTATTCAGGCAGTTAGTTTCATAAGTGGGCCAAAACCTCTGGTTTTGTAATGTTGCACAGTCCTCAAAGCCAGATTTCCAAAAGCATAGAGTGCCAGTTTCTCAGCTCAGACTGAGAACCCACAAATTGGTTAGTCCACGAGAAATGCTTTGCACATACCTCCTATTGGGAGAAAATCTTTTAAAATCTGTCCGTAACTCAATGAAACCACAACAGTTACATCTGCAAACAATTTGGCCCATAATATTTTCCTCCCTAGTCATGCTTACGCAAAGCAAAACGCTACTTTTATAGCAACTACTTTATCCACGTTATTCACATGTACTGATGCTCAACTTTCTAGAATACCTGGGAGAAAGAAGCAAGGTAGCGGATTTTTTTTGTCCCAGAGTAGAATTTAATTAGCTACAAAGAAGTTGCTTCTAACCCCCAAATACAACTACTCTATAGCTAAAAAGCAGACAGTTCCACTTTGAAATGAAACTTCTTTAGAAGCAATATCAGAACCTCTATGCATGCAAATAGTTTTTGTTTGCAAGGGTAGTTATTCTTGAAGAAAGGACTCAAAGATGGAATTGAAAGGTGGCTCAGAACATGCAAAAAATCCTGTAAGTCTGTAGTTCAAAACAGGAGATTAGAGTGGAAATCCACAGCTCATGTTGTATTGGGTAGTCAGATCTGACTACAGCAAATGACAATTACATTATTTAACAGCCTTTTGATTCTCAGAAGCTGGCAGCAAACCCAAAATTTCAGCTATTTGGATAAAACTCTTCCTTGTCTCTAGGGTATTGCTGTTTATTTGCCTCAACTCTGTTAATTACATCTTAACCAGATATTCAGAAAATGTGTGATAGCAGAATTGATCAGTCAAAACACACTGAACATTCTTTTCCAGAGGATTGAGAAACAATTAAGTAGTTCTTTTGCAACATCCTTTGGGTACACTGTCTCCTCCCACTAGCTTCTTACAAGGATAATTACATATTTTATTGTCCCATACAGTTTCTTTCTCTACAGACTTTAGCAAAATATTCACATACACTTTTACTTCATTTAGAACAGGAAGATACTTTTTTTGCCCCATAATAGAACAATTTCCCACTCAGTCCCCAAGAAAAGTATATAAATTGTCACAGCAAGGCACAATGACATCCAATGGTAAAGCTGTAACATGCTCATGTTCCACTGCTAAAGCATAATTAAAAGTAAGTAAATGGAATAAAAAAATAATGGAAAGACCAAATAAGTGTATGAGAAGGAAACTAGAAAGAATCACCTACAGCCTTCACATAGGAAGGAGCAGATCCATGTCTCTTAAGGATTACATTGGACAGGTGAAGAGACTGGCTTCTAGGCTATAATTCATCTACAAGAATCTGACCTCCTCCAAAAGCCTCAGACTTTGTAGAGTTTTGGATCTCTTTTGGCTTGCTTTGTAACAACCCTCACCTGCTGCAGCAGGGTCCCTTCGCACATCCTCCAGCACACTGTCTGCCCTGTGGAGTGTTCACTGTGGAGCTGCCAACTGTGCAGATAGCACAACTGCTTTGAAATGCTCAGAGGCTATGAAGATGGTGCAAAATAAGTGGCATTATTGCCATGTCTCCGTACTATATATCCCCACAGAGGGGCTTCTTTCTGCTTCCTGGAAATTTTGCAGGACCAGCAAATTGCAACGTTGTGGCTAGAATACAGAGAAGAAAAAGAAAAAAAAAAAAAAAAAATCGAGACACAAACCTAGGATCCCTATCTGAATTTTCTGTTCCAAATAGAATAAGGGTGAACAGCATATTGAGTTTTTCATTTGGCCTTTTACAAAGTTATGGATTTTTTTCAGAATGCAGCCTTGATTTAAGTTCTTCTTGGTTTGGTTCAGGCTTGCATCCAAACCTTTTAAAAACCAGTTCAGTTAAAACAGTTAAAGGTAGTAGCACATGGTTTATGGTACTTTTCCCCTTAACTGTGAAATGTTTTGACTGGATGCAATTTCAGGAGTCATTTTCTTCTTACATGTAGATTCTATTCAGGCCACAGAACTGATCCTGATGGACCCCCAGTGCAGTAATAAATGTGGTGGGTACCCATTGTATATTCTCACTTTAAAGTAACTGAAAAATTTTACCATTAGGTGGCACCAGAGAATATTTCAACATTAATATGAAGGACTACTGGGACTGTTATCTGGAATAATCTTAAAGCAGATGTAGCCACTAAATTAAAAAGGTCAATTTTGCTATGCATATGAGCACTTAAACTACTAGACTATAAGTGATAGCTTTACACAGCTCATCAGAATGCAAGTTACCACTAAATCCATGATTTCTTTATTAGCAAATTTTTTTCTATTCTTAATCACACATGATTTGTATTCAATGTGAAATTGCCATACAGTTTGATTTAACTGAGATGAATGGCTTTGTAGTGTTTTATTTATCTTACTGAAAAGAGAAATATGTCTCTGGCCAGACAATTCCAAACGTCGGCTATATAAACAGACCCTTTCAAATGTCCCTGTGCATATCTAGTACAATTCCAGCTAGGTCTACGAATAATTTACCAGCTAATGAGCTCTTTTCTGTTTATGAAATAATACTCCTAAGAACAGTAAGGCAGGACATAAGCAGTAGCCATATGTTTCTTCTCGAATTCCAGCTAGACAAATGACCTGAAAATTGCTGTTGCAAGAACTTCTAAAACATATGGCTAAGTACAGGGAATTTGTTAACTTCTTGTGTCAGACCCAAGAGTTTTCAATTATCAACAAAAGATGGCATAACAACCCAATTACTCCTGATATATTCCAGTCAAGACAGATTCCAAGTAACCATAGCTGTGTGGGTGTTTGTGGTTTGAAATAACAGGAATCACTGAAAATCTAGTGTAAATAAAAGAAGTAGACCTTCTACATATCGCATCCAGACAAATGTGTCCCAGTGTGCTGAATGTGCTTTCAACAGGAAGCAGGAATTTTTAGGCATTCTATCAATGCTGATTTCAAGCCACCATAAACTATTAGAGGTACATTTACTTTCCAGCATTACAGAAAAATCCTGCAGTAGCTTATTTATTTCATTTGTCAGAGTGGAAAAATATGTGTCTTACATAAGATAAGAAAAATGTAGCAAATTATTTAAAATTTTTTTTTAATTAATTGCAGATTGCTTTTTAAGACAACATCCTTGTAATGCTGGATAAACATGAGGCTGCAATTAACAGCCAAAATACTGGTACATTACGCACGTTACTGATATACCTGACTATGCAACTGAGCCTGGTCCCGTGTTCTTACTCACAGGAGTATTAAGACCCAGACTCTGTAGACACAATGTGTATTCATACCATGCCTTAACCAAAGAATCTCTAGGCATTCTGCTTGACAACAAAATGGAAAAATAATTATATTCACAACAATGAACCAGAACTAACGAAAAAACATGAGGAACACATTTGTAAACTAAACAATATTTCATATTCATACTGTAAAATTGATTACATCATCTTAAGAGCTATATAAACAGTCAAGGATTATTCCCACTGTACTATGTCAACGTGTCAAACCAGGTCAATGTCATTATACTCTTCACAAGGTATTTTTCTGGGTTAATTTTTGGTTTAATCACATATTCATCTCGCAAGGAAGATAAAGGTCCACAGGTCACTTCAGGCTGCATTTATATTTGAATTCAGCATGTTGAAAGCCACTGCTTAGGTCCTTTATATTTAGCTTCCAGTTACTGCAACTGTTCTAAGGTTTAAGCTATGGGTGATAGCAAAACACACTACATGACAGTTACTCATAGGCAAGCCAATTGCAGAGATGCTTGCTTTTTGATCAGTCACAGCCCTGCAGTCACTCCTCAGACGTAGGTCCCCTTGGGTCAAGTTGTGCAATCCCTACCAGAGTAGAATTCACTTATTACACTACAGACCTCTGTTTTGTTCTAGTGGGAGCACAGCCTAATTAAAGGCTGCGGGAACATCGCGAACAGGCCACTTACTGAGGAAAAAGCCTGAAAGAAATCACACCACTAGTGAAGTGAGATGAAAAATCCCTACAAAGCCTGAGAACCAATTCATCTTCCTCAAGATTTCCAGCCAGAGATGTTGATCACAATGGAGACTAGCATGTTCCAACCAAAGTAAACAAAATTTATGGAAAATGATCCCCAAATACTTAGAACAGACTAAACATTAAAATACCTGCATATACAAAAGATGTTTGTTTAGAAATGCAATCTTTTCCCAATGACTCAGTTTTCACTGTCATGAAACTGAAAATCACTAATTTAACTAATCCCTCATTTATAGTATTGTCTTTAAGAGTAGTACCTGAGCTATTAAGTGTAAAAAACAGGCAGATGTTTTAAAACACAATTCTGATCTAATTAATGTGTCACAAGGAAGAAAAAACAAAGATGTGAAAAAATCACATTTTGTACCTGCCTAAAGTTATCTTTAACTACAGTAGGAAGATTCAAAAAAACTAAAGATCATTCTGAAATGTACTACCTCCATGCTATCTGAGTGTAAACGACTGATGTAATTCTCTCAAACACAAGATAAAAACTAAACTGATGTTCCTTATCAGAGCAAATAATATCTGGCACTGTTAATAGGAATTTCCAATATTAACCCACCTGTAAACCAAAGAAAACATTTTCTCATAGCTCAGGAATCGCAGTGCCATGGCAGCTCATTTGTAAGACACAGGAATGTTGCTTGTGAAACTTAATCTAGTATGAGCACATGGAGATTTTTCAATGATTAGCTATTGTTTTATCAGCTCCATGATGCAAAAAGATGAGTTTTCACCAGAATGTTAATGGTACCTAACTGGCAATGTTTCCACACCACCAGAATATTAGTAGTAGATAGGTTTTCCTAACTGCCGTTATACACCTTTTTTCCCTAGTAAAATGCAGAAAAGAGTATTCAGAAGACTGTGCCATGAATTAAAATGCCTACTTCTAAGTCAGCAACAATCCACCTACCAAAACACTAGTCCCCACTGCACAATATGCTCCACTTGTCAAACTTGGGCTGACTTGCATATAGCAACAGTCGAATACACATTTTTATCTCCTCCTTTTTGTGCTATTAATTTTGTTGGGGATTTATCCCTGAAAAATTCTGTAGCTTAAAGTATGTGACTCCATTCCAGCAACACACTTAAACAGACACATAAGTAAGCCTATTGATTTTAGTGACTATTTGTATGCATAAAGCCAGGCTTAAGCAGCATAGCAAATGATGGCTTTTCTTTATAGTCTTATATATTTTCTAGAATCATCTAGCTATCTTAATATCAAGAAATGTATGAGGAATCAGCTTTCACTATTTCAGGATAGTTGTGTGTTTATGGTATTAGCTAAACATTAATACTGTGGTACCACAAGAGTGCCTACCCCAGGGATCTGAATCCTGCTCACCCTCCCTCCTGAGGGACAGGATATTACAACTGAGTCTCTTGGCTACTATACTCAAAGGGGATTTAAGAAGTCTGTTCCTCTACATCAATGTTCAGAGCCACTGCAGTAACTGTACATCCACTGGTGGACTATTTGTCTGCTGTACTCAGTTTCTGGAGTGTTTCTATATATGAATGATTACACACCTTTCATCTGCTCTCACCTCAAGACCTAGGTGCCCTTTGCCACTCCAGCACTATTCACTTTGTTCAGCGAGTTCAGAAGATTAGTTAAGTGAGCTTAATTTAGCATGCGGCATCTATGCAGAAGCCCTTGCATTGCAATATTACATCTGATAAGTGAGCCCCCATCTCCCTGCTTTACATCACTCTGAAATTGTACTTCTCTTCGCTAACTCCACCAGCTCTTTCTTGCACATGATGGCCCTATGGAAGGGCATTGCTCTTATTAGTTGGAATCACTGCTGCACCTCATAAAATTAATTTGGTTCAGTGGTCTCAGCCAGTGGTTTTGTACTGGATATTAAAAGACTTGTTAATTTTAAATATCCCAGAGTCAGATAAGACACACTCAGCCCATTTTAGTATAAAATGCATAACATTCTTAGAGCAAAATGTGCAAAACTCCCATAACTATTTAAGTTAATCATTAAAAGGCCTTCCCCTAGGGTTAACCAAGTCAAGTTAGCAATTCAACTTTTTTAAAAGTGCACATATTAAGACAAAAAAAAAAAAAAGAATGGAAGACTGTTTTATTATTTTGCATTTTATCCACGCGTAGCTCTATATTATAACTGTATACAGAAGTGCAATATGCATCCAGAGAAGTAAAATATTGCTACATACTTTGGTAGCTGGGACAGAGTGCAGCAAGCCACATACCTCAAAGCCATCCAAGCCTCTCAGTGCCCCTCAGATGGCTATAGAAGACATACCTGCATATCTGAAACTACTCCAGTGAATGAACCAGTTAAAACCCTATGGCATTCACTCAGAATAGAGGCAGAGTTATACATGTAAAAATACATTTGCAAAACTACTTGTAATTTATACCTCCTGTATGGTCCATGGCGACTCGTGACTGGTAGTCCTAGATAGTCACTACTCCAAACACTTCCTGAAAAGCAAATCTGCTTTAATCCAAATATTCTTTGCAGCTTTGCGGAAAGACTAAAACCTAGGAGAAAGCAACAAGTAAAAAAGCATTTCCAGGGGGCACAAAAAGAAATGAGGTGCTTGTAAATTAATCTAAACTGACTGCCTAATTACACTGGTTTTCTCAGAATCCTTTTTTTTATGCACTCACCTATGATTAAATCCAGAAAGACAATAACCCCAGCAGCCTCCAGTTTAGCATTTTGGAAAGTAGATCTGTCTCTTCTGCTGCCACAAAAATTGCTCAGCAGAAAAACAATGTTAGTGTGGTCAACCTTACAAAAGATGACTGTCTACTTGATACCAGCAAATTGTAACATGTAGCTCCAGGGGAGAGACAAGTTGCTGCTTCCATTAGACACTAAAAAGTCCTTCATGCCAAACCTAACTCTGTCCCCATGTCCCTCATCTATAGGAATCAAAGCATCACGTAGAACAAGAGAAAAGAAGCTGCTCCAGGTACCACAGTAGAGGTGCTGTATTTCCTAAAGGCTATTATCACTCCATGCAAGTGATATATGAGGGACCATCTTTTAAAACAAAAAAAGAAAAAACCATGCACTGCAGTCCTCAGGAAAAAAATTACATACAAAAGAAATACACAACAAAAGCACAACACCAAATCCAAAGCCAGAAAAAAGTGTGAGGCTGGAAAGATAATCAAAGATGATATTAGAACAAATTATTAGTAAGTGATTTTTTAACAATTAGGACATAAAGAATATCTCATGGCTTCAACTAGCAGATGTAATATATAGTAAGATAAGCGTTTAATGAAGTTCCACACAACACCCTTATAAGTAAACTAGAAAATTGTCATCTGGATGAAGTTTCTAGAATAAGAACATACAATGGTTCGAAATGTAAATTCAGAAAAAACCCTCAGTATGTTTCACATAAGAAGAAAATAGGATCATATACTGAATTAAAGTGGAAGATCAAACCCAGACCCATGGTCAGAGCAGGGCCAATTAGATCAGGTTGCTCACAGCCTTGTCCAGTCAAGTTCTGGTATCTCCAACAACAGAAGTCCCACACTCCTCCTGTGCAACGTGTTCAGTATCTCACCACCCTTAAGGTGAACATGTTCTAAATAAAAATCTGTTCAGGACTGTGTGCTAACCTGTGTCCACTACCTCCATCTTGTCACCAGCTTTAAAAATGAAAAGAATGGTTATCAATCAGGCAACCCTGCTATCTGCAACCACAGGAACACTGGAAATTGTGCTGAAAGAAACACCAATATTTCCAGAAAAATACTGTTAAATTAATTGTCCAAGTTCAGAAATAAATACTAAGTTATGGCTTAAACTATTTCTCAGATGAATTCTATGTCAACATACAATCTTAGTAATTACAGTGGAAGCCCAGGTTCAGCTTTACTCTTTGCAGCCCATTCATGCAGTAAGATAGCAAGCAATCATACATAATTAGTCTTGCTAATAATTGTGTTTAGAGGTTTGGTTGGTTTGGTTTGGTTTTTTATGAGCAATACAAACATTTGCCTGGAAATCATCAAAACATGGGATTTTTTTTTTTTTTTTTTTGAAAGGAACATTTTAAAAAGTAGCATATTAGCAAATTGAGAGTCAGGCATTTATTATGCAAACTAAAGAACACGCTTCATGGTACTGCCAAAGAGTATGTGTTACACTAAGATCTCTGGATCAAATCTTTATCTGTACATGTGCGAGTTCATTTACTCTAACACATCTGTGTAAAAATGTCCAAGAGCAAAATGTAGTCCTGTAGTCCTCCATGTCCACTGAAGTTCTTGGCCATTTACAGTCAGTAACCTCATGAAACACTATTACAGACCTGTTTCAGGAATGTAATTCAGTCATTTCAGTGCTTCCTGTCTCTGCCTCTGTGGGCTAGTAAACTTGATTTCAACAGTTTGGTTACATTAACCTAGCTTTTCTTGCCATTACTATGATGTTTTTCTTTCTTCTGAGTACTATGAGTCATTTCCTTAAATCTTTCCTGGTTTGGCTGCAGTCTTTAGGATAGTAGGAACAGCCAATGCTCCTCTTCCACTCCTGGTTTTAATTCTACTCTATGCTAGAACCTATGCTACTTTATCTATTACCTTGGCTTAATCTAAGGTATTTTTATTGCAATAATTAGATTTTCACCTGATTTAAATCATCCAAGCTCAGCTGTCAGCACAGCTTCTTTGAAGCCATACAAGTTTAAAGTTGTTGAGGGTCCAAGCCCCATGTTCTATTATCATTCTGATAAAGCCCTTGCAGATGAATAGCTGTTTCCCATGTGTTTAGAAACATGGCTGTACCACTCCATTCTTTCATTCCTCAGTTTAGACCAAAGGAATAAATGGAAAGAAATCTTTACGTCTAAGTACATAACGTTTTCTGATGCATTTTGAAGATTTAGGTAGTCCTCTGTGTATTCCTAAGCCTTAGGCAGAGGAAAACACACAAAAAAGGAACAAGAATATCAATACATGAAATCTTTGACCTCCTGAATGTGAACAGTTGTTTTTATTCAGCTGTTTCCCTACTGGATCACACACAGAACTCAAGCCAAGTCTTAATAAATATATTCAGGTGGAGATATAGCTGAAAGATATAGCTCAAGATGATAGGTTCAGAAGAGATCAGGTAAAGGTGGTTTGCATCACCTTTGAACCACTTGGGCTCAAGACTGTTACAACTATTGAAATGATTCTTATTTACAGCAGACTTTTGAAGACTCTGTAAAAGTATACGATACCAAACGGCATTCCACAGTAAGTGTCTGCTTCAAAGTGTTACACAGATAAGGAAGAGAAAAAAGGTTTGCTGAACCCACCTCTGTATAAGGCCAATATACCAGCAAATAGAGTACTCTGGCCTCTAGTAACCTCCCCACTAGCACCAACATGAATGGTGCACATTTCTAGTATCACATGAGCCAGCTGTAGTTGCAAAGCCAGGCTGCTACTGCTCCTCTTCCTCCTCCTCCACCACCACTTTAGATGATGGCTGCATTTGCCTCAGACAGAAATACCGTGGAAAAACTAAGGCTACTCTCTTCCCAGTCATGGCCCATGTTTAACATGGGCATTAAAATTAACTAGTCTTACCAAAAATTTAATCACAAAATAGCTCCTTGCCCTTGGTAGACCCAACACCTCAAAAGGGAAGAAGTCTTCCTCTCTTGCACCTCAATTAGATATTAAAATGATCAAATTATACAGCATATAATAAAGTATGAGATCTGAAATAAAAGAAACAGGACTGTTCTCACACATCCTTACAATACAACTTGTACAGCTTGGCTACTGCTTTACATATAGCTATATTTAACATTTAGAGAGGTATTACACTGAATTTAAGGTAATAGCTATACAAATGGGAAATAGAAAGTATTGAGAAACATTGTGTCCTAAAAATTCTGCCTGTTCTGAATTACTACAGCAAAACTAAGCTTCTGTGGCGCACTGCAGAAAAAAAAAAATAATGCAAGAGAAAGATTATTTCAACTACCAGGTTCCTTGTGCTTATGATGAGGCAGTCTCTCTGCCTCTTACTGAGTACTCGCATATCTTCTCATAAGGACAAGACGTTTTTTGCTCTCACAGCCAGTTCTGTGTTAAAGTTCATGAAACTTGTGTCTCCCTTACTTTACCAGAGGTCATATGTTTATTTTGTCTTTGAAAACAGAACAAAAAGTTCTTCAAGAATCATGCAAAACCAAAGGCATTAAACCTACTAAGAGTATTAGGAAGGGAATGGAATTGAATAAAACTTAAGAGAAGATCTTTTCAAGAATAGGTTTTTTTTCCCCAGGCAGTTCTATGATCCAATGAAATATCAGGTCTGCCCAAGTCAACAAATTATTTTAGACAGAATAACTTAAACAAGTTTTTCAATTTCCTAAAGTAAAGTAAAAATTCCTTTTTTTTGTTTTGATGTGACTTTCCACTCCCTATATTTTGTTCAGCTACTTATCCCTGCATAAATTAGACATCAGTGTTACTTTGGCAATAAGCCACTGGAAATTCTGAAAGAGTAGAATTTGATACTGGAGGAATAGGTGACTACACAGAGTGAAGGGTATTGCAGAAACAGTTGCCTGGAGCTCAGACCACATCTCATGAGGTTCTCTTTCTTTTCTCTGATATCATGTCTATATCACTCAGTGTTACAAAAAAAAAAAAAAAAAATGATATAAAGCTCAGTACAGCTCCACTAGCATCACTGTCTCGGTTTGAAAGACAGGTGTCTGCTGAGAAAGGCAGGAGCCTCCCTTGAAACGGAAAATGCAACCCCCTTCCCTCCAAATTATTATTATAGTTTTGAAATTAAGGGGCCTTCAGGCGAAGATATGCAGAACAGGAATAACAGTTCTTTACTAATATACATATATATATATAACACAAGGCAGGGAAAAAAAAACAACCCACTGGTTTACACTGACAGAGTCAGAAATACAACCTGACACCCTGTTAGGGTGGCAGTAGCAGTCCGATAAGATGCTGGCTGCAATCCTCCTGAAGCGATGGATGTAGTTCTGTTGAAGCAGCGATCTTGTAAAAGGGTCTGGTCTTCCTCCGAAGGTCCAGTGGTAGGTAGGTAGCTCTTGTCCTCTGCAACTCCAGTGGGGGGGAAAAACTCCTCTGGGAATCCAGTGGAAGAAGGCTACTAGGGTGTTCGAGCTCTCCGTTTATATTTAGCATGGAATGCTTGCCTCCTTCCCCCCGGGCGGAGCATCTCACAATGGGATGGGGAGTCGTGAGACAATTCCTTGATGGGCCATTAACAGGAGATAGAACAGGAGCGAGTTATCGATGGGTCAGGCGATAAGGCATTGTTGTGCCCAGTAACAGAAGATAGTCCAGAGGGGGGAGGCAGGGAGCACCGCCCCACCGCCCCGTCTCAACAGCTCCTGAAGATGGTAATAGAATACTTTTTTGGGCACATCTTACACTGTAACCTAGGACAATCATCTTTAACATTTCAGTCACAATCAGACAATTAAGGTTTGCAGTATTGACACTTGAGACTTGGGCTTCTTTTCAGAAATCAAGTACAGCCAGCTGATAAGGGGCATTCCTATGACAAGATGGACGTTCCTACCAGGGAGGAGCAAGGGCAGGAACAAGAAGAGATAGGACAGGCAACCACCTGCCTGCAGCACAGGCCCAATGTTCAACCACGCAAGAGACAGGACAAGAGGCTGAGCTCCAGTGTAGCTCAGACCAGGACTGAATGCTCAGGGCCAAGCTTAAACGGACCAACTGGACCCATGGATGGAGAGTGTAGGTAGGGCCACAGATGAGACTGGTCAGGGAAAATAAATCCTTTTACTGCACTCAGAGCCCTGACAGTGCAAGAGTGTGGCTGCTGAGAACTGACAGATGAGTAGCTGTGTGGAATAAAAGCAAGCATGTTTTAATCACTAAATCTATCCACATGGGTTTTTTTACAGAGTAGTGACTCATAGAGTGCAAGCAACTTTATAGTAATGAAATCAAGCATTAGGCTTGTATGAGAAAACAAAAAAATCCTCAAATCCCATTTTTCTGTTTGGTTTCTGGTAGATAACCGAAGGCAGATCTCAGCAGCTACTACTGAAGTGTAAACGAATTAATTACATCAGCCATTTTACACAATACAAAAGCCTTGAGTGACTGAGAGTACCTGTGCAGTGTAAAGGGGAATTTTTCTTAGTTGAGGGACTATTATAATTTATGAAATCTTATCTGCTGATACAAATGGAAGAATAGATTTTAAAAATCCATCACTTACATGCAGCATTTTAGCTATGCAGGATGCTAAGCATGTACACTACGTGTGCAAATACTAGTAGAACAAAAATGACCAGAAAATTATTAATAAAGAAGTTCAATCCATTTGGAACCTGACTCCAGAAAACACTTTAACCTATCAGTAATTTAATTTCTATTAGTTTAGGAATATAGATGAAAACTGCTTAAGTATGTATTTGATTTCAAGTGAAGGATTAACTCCCCTCAGTGGCAAAGTTATATCAGAAATTATTTTAGATACCCTCTCCTTCTTTAATAAAGACACTTTTTCCTGCCTGCCACTTTAAACTGATCTGATTGAAATAGAAAGAATGTGAAATGCCTAAAAATCACCTATGAAAATTACAGTGGCAAGAAGGGAGTTTCAGAACAGGAACAACTTTTCTTAATCCAGAAGGACTTTTCTCCAGTGGCTTCTAAAGAAGAGAGAGAGAGTGTCTCTCGCTCTTAAGCAAGGAAGAACATAGTTATCAAATTCAGGATTTAGTATTTAGATTCTAATTTATTGAAAACATTATAAATCAACTTTTTCTAATATACAGATAGGTAATGCAGTTCCTTTGACAGCAATGCAGGGTATTACCTGCGTGACAAAGAGATTGCCAGTGCAGTATTCACATTCTCAGTCTTTTTGGTTCTTTACAGTTCCATCTCCAACTACACTCTAATTCATGCTACTATTTATTAATTACTGTTCTTACAAATTAGGCAGTATCAATGTGTTTTTTTCTAATTGGTAATATTTAAATATTTCTTTGTAGTTGTTTTCTAATTAGATTTAGGATGTGAATTTATTACTTTGCCTCTGAAAGCCAAAAGAGACAGATTGTGCTCTGGCCAGAAATTGCCAGTGCAATTTCCAAGAGTGAAAATTCCTGGATTTCTGAGTCTCGTACATTTGTTTCTAATTCTTCTAACCTTTCCGCAAGATTCACAAAGTCTGCCTGTTGAAAAGTCTTCCAGAGATTAGGATGTTTAAAATTGCACGGCTGTAATAAATAACAGAGTATATATAAGGTTATACAGCACATTAAATGTTACCAAATGTAAACAGCTTGTGTGTGATGAGTCGGACTTTTAAGCCTAGATCCTATGGTTTTCTGTCAGGTTCACCAAGGCTGTATTTCTTCCCCTGCTCAATCTCACAACCATTAATGGCTTTCTTTAAAATTCTTGGTGATGGGTGAGGCACCACCTGATCTGACAAGACTAAATGCTACCAGACTAGTGTGCTACTATAATAGACCAGGAATGTCTGCAGATAGGGGAGTAGAAGCAGAGACCATACTTCAGGACTTGAGCAGAGTTATTTCCTGTAACATTCCGATAAAGTATAGCAAAAATTGTCAGTCAATGACATAAAAATGGGTGAATAAAGCATCTCCACATAAGATTGTTATGATTGTTTCACTGCCAAAATGGAAGGATGTATCAAACAGGACTGTGTTATTCTATTCTGGACCCATATCTGCTCCATGTTTCATTGATGATCCGGATGAGGAAACTGAAAGTATGCTTCTTAAAGATAAAAAATAAAAATGCAAAAGTATAGCATTAGTGCAAATAGATGTTAAAAAATCAGGAAAAGAGTCTTCAAGAAAAACAGGATGAAATGCAACAGGGACAAGACCAGGAGACCATGCTGAGCAAGAGTAATCAACACCAAAAATATACAACAAGCAACAACTAGTTAGACAGTAGTGTTTCAGAAAAGGACCTAGGGATTATAGTACATCAACACAAGCCAGTAACATCATGCCATGGAGACAGGATAAGCATGACACAGAAATGAATAAGCAGGAGTACAGACTGTGAGACACCTGATAAGATCACGCAGTTCTGTACAGCACTAGTTAGGCCTCAGCTGGGAAACTCTCTCCAGTTTTGTGCTTTGTATTTAGCGAAGGATGTAGACTACTGTGGAAAGAGTTTGTTGGAGAACAGCAATAAACACTATCTCTGAGACTAAGCTGAAAGATTTAAGAGTAACTAGCTTAATGAAGAGAACACTTAAGAATTGATCAATGCTAGATAAAAGTATTCACAACCGACAAAGCTTGGTACAAAGAAGAAATAATCCATTCACCGTGTCCATGGCAGACAGGACAAGAACTAATGGCTTTAAGTTACAGCAAGAATAATTCAAGTTATTTATTAAGGAGAAAAAGTACCTCTTGATGGTAAGTGAAGCACAGGAATTTCTTGGAGAGGTCATGGAGACCTCATCATTACAAATTGTAAAGGAGTGGACAAACAAATATCTGTCAGGAGTGAACTCAGCACAGTTAAGAGATGAACTGGATGACCTTTTTGTGATCTCTTTCAATCTTTTTTTATGGTTCCACGATTAGTATAACTAAAAATAGATTTCAGAACATCTCTGCTCTTATGGTTAGAAAAAGAACTTATCTTGGGAATTTCTAGGGGTGGAAAAGTTTTTATAACAGCTGTGGAGGACCTTTTATTTATTTGCTGGGCCTTAAGTGCACAGTACTTTAGTGGACAGTAGGCCACGTTATATTATTCTGGGAAACTGGAGTTAATGGGGCCTACTTGGGGACTATGGCACAACATCATGAAAGATAAAATATTACAGGCTCTTAGTTCTGTAAAACAGATGGACGCAATAAAGCCTTTAAAAACACCACTAGCATTAATTTTCACCAGTAATAAACCTCTCCCAAACACCTAAAACCAAATTTAGCACTCTACCTAGAAAAGCATTTCTAGATATCACAGATCATTAAAGATTTTGTAGGCCTCCTTCTCTTTCCCCACCCTCACTTTGCAGCTTTCTGAGCTGGTCTTTTTGCACATGGCTCCCACCTCAGAAAAATGCAGATAACAGCACTTTGCTTCATAATGGGGTTGTGAAGTAGATGAATTTGAGATCAAGAATAATAAATAAATGAGAGCTCTAGAATACAGACTGTGCTGTATTAATGATCAGTTACATTGCATCACTTTTCCATTTATAGATAACTTCTACATCTTCTTGCAGTTGTGGAGTGCAGAGAGCGCCAGCCACCAGCTTCATGCTTTGGCAGCAGCCCTAAGGCAAACCCGAAGCCATGTAATGGTGCTCTCTGTGTGGTGACTGCCACTTCTCGTCCACAGGCCCAAGGCAGACCTACATTCTTCACAGAAGAGAACCTGTACCATTCTCAATTTGGGGGGTTTATGCAGTCCCAAAGAGATGTGACTTCTTATAGTAGATCAACCAATTCATGAATCTCCTTTAAATTCATAGGATCTATTTCACTCCAATGAATATTATACAAGAGACTTTGCATATAGGCTAAGTTTGAGAATGAAACACTTTTCTATTCAGTTATGCTTTTTCTGAGATTTGTAGATATTATGTGTGTGTGAGGTGAGGAAAAGAGACCAGGACGAAAAAAAGAGGGAGAGAATGTAGCAAAATAGACATGGTATGCCAAAATGAGAAAGATCCTGTTATTCTTTTATTTGATCAAGCTACTGGCCACAGAAAAATGGCCGACATAAATTATATATGCCAAAGTCAACTTCAGCTGATGTTCTTTCTAGCCATTTGATCTTTTATCTGCCAACTTCCATCCGTTTTCCCCCTCTGTATCCACATTTAATATTATTTTAGCCATTAAAAATGTGGTTTTCTACTTAGTTCAAGTTTTCTGTGCAACAGATATTTTATTCTTCCACTGCAATACACTGAAGAAATAAAATGCCATTTATGCAACAGAAATAATACTCTACTGAATATATACTACCATTAATAACTCCTAATCACTAAAACTCTTCCTTTTTTTGACCATTTATATGGAAATAGGAAATCAAAGAGTTTACTTCTTAGTTTTCAGTCTAAAACCGCACCGTGAAAGGGTTATTTTCAATAAATAAAAACTAAACCTTGTATGTCATTATTTTTTATGAGATCTTTGATTTATTACATTGTTTACATGGCTGCTGAAAAAAAATACTGCTGAGTTCAACCATAGCTAATTGATGAAAAATAAGGTTTCTGTGGCTATATTGCAGGAACTGATAAACACAAGGAAAGGGACCTCCTACACTGAGAAACTGTGACTGTAAATTTCAATAGTATATGAGTGGAAAATACCCAAATAATTGTTTTTCTCAGAAGTGCTAAGCACCTGTAGCTACTGTCGACTGTAATTGGCACTGTCAACACTCATAACTTCTGGTTATTTGAATTGTGTGACTCACTAGTCTTGGCATCTAGGAGACAGACAACTGCAGCTGGTGCTGATCTGGGGGGAGGCAGCAGACTTTGCTAAATTTCAGGGGGGTTTTGATATGGACAATGTTCACTTTCCCATTGACAAAAAAAAAAAAAAAAAAGGTAGTTGATAACTGTGAACTTCTGAACTGAGAAGAAAAGGACTTTTGGTCTTTCCTCATACTGCCCTGCACACCTGAAGTATTATCATGTACAACCAAACTACTAAGAGAAATGGAGACTGAGCCGTTTTCATGACTGATATTCATATTTTGTTTTATTGTTTTTTAGCCATTTATTTCCCATGGTCATGAGGATCTTGTGAGCAGTATGTTGCCTGTAAGCGACTGGCTGGCATCCACAGAGGCTGTGAGACCACCAAAAGAATTAAATACAATTGAATGCTAGACTTTTCCACTAAGAGTGCCTCCCTCCATGCACGTCATGTTCAATAGAAATGACACCACAGGTGTTGTAGAATTCACACTGTCATGGCACTAAGTGGGAAACACGTAAACACTCAGTACGCCAAAATCTGAACCTCTGTAAAAACGACTGCATATTGCAACTCAACACAGCGCAGTTCCCATCTACCTGGAGCCACAGCGCAGCTCCTGATGGGTTTAACATGGTCCTTCAAGCTGATGTTAACTATGAGGTGAGTTCACCTAAGTCAGCTGTAATTTTTGTGTTGCTTTCCAGTGTGCGTAGAGCAACCTGGCCATCATAAATATGCGGATGCTCCAGTACTGGAGAAGACAGGCAACAGGCGTCTGCAGTACTGCCGGTGAGGTGTGACGCTCTCAAAGTGGGACATCTCGTGGGATTCCAGACACGGTGCTGCTGGAGTGTCTTGTAGCAGACTGCTTTTTCACCGGAGAACAGCAATTAATCAAAACAGAAAGCGTTTGTTGGAATGTGCGATGTGCAGCCTAACTTATTGGTCAGAAAAGACTTCTCAAATTCGGGAGAAACAAGCTGGCTTGTGCACACTTTTGGGCTTAAACCGTTTGTAAAGCAATATGGACTGCGCCGTTGTAAAATCAAGCAGCAGGATGCTGGGTGTGGGTTAACGCAGTTATGCCCGGAAAGTGAGGGATGTGTGAGCCGGTTTCTTGCGGTGCCGCGCGGCACAAAGCACTTCGCCTTTCTGAGGCTTCATACAGAACAACGGCGGAGCTGGAAGCCAGGGCCCTCACCGCCACGAGGATCAGATTTGCCAGCCACGCCAAGCGAACGGCGTTCCCCGGACACGCCGGAAACACTGCGGCTTGCTCGTTCTTGCTGCGCACACAGGCACGTTTCGGGGGGATCGATTTGGGGTAGGGGGTGTTATTTAGAGCCCGTTTTCCAGGGCCGCCACCCCGCCCGCCACGTACTCCACCCGGCATTGCACGATCGCTGCCGACCCTCCCGCAGGCGGCGGAGGCGTGACGGCTGAGGGGGTCGCGGGCAGCCGGGCCCGCCCCGGGCAGTGCTCACCTTACGGCACGGCCTGCCCCGAGTGAGGGGCGCCTTCCAGGGTGGGCTGGGTGGCGGCGGCGCCCCCGGAGCCCCGCTGACAGGGAACCCAGCCGCAGCCCGCCCTGAGGCGGGGGCGGGACCGTTGGGGGCGGCGCCGTTGGGGACGGCATCTCCCTCCCCTCCCTCCCCCCGCCGCACCGCGCCGCGCCGCTGCCCCCTCCTCCCGGGCCGCGGCCGGGGATATCCCCGGCCCCTCCCCGGCGGGCCGACGGCGGCCCAATGGAGGTGGAGATGCTGTGCGGGCTGCGGGCGGGCTGGGGGCGCCGCCGAGCCGCGGACGCCGCTGCCGGCCCGGGGACGCGCACACTCGGCGGGGAGCCGGAGGCAGAGGCGGGCGCAGGCGGCGGCACCGGGGCCGGGACTCTGGCAGGCGGTGGCTGGGATGAGCCGGGAGGGCGGCTGTGGGGGCAGATAGCGTCCCGCGGGGAGGCGGCCGAGTGGGGCTCGGAGCGGCGGCGGGGTCCGCCCGGCAGCGCCATGGCGGCTCAGTGCGACCCGCTGAGCGGGTACCTGCAGCAGCCGCTCTCCGACCCGGGCTCTAACAGCGAGCGCAGCACCGACTCGCCCGTGCCCGGCTCCGAGGAGGACTCGGCCGGCCCGTCACGGCCCCTGCACAGCCCCGAGTGGGGCGAGGAGCGATTCCGGGTGGACAGGAAGAAACTAGAGGCCATGCTCCAAGGTGAGGGCGGGGAGAGGCGACGGCGGTCCCCGGGTGGCGCGGGGCGGTGGCGGCCCGGGAGGGGAGGGGGCCGCGTCCCAGGCCCGGCTCTCCGTGCCCTGCGTTCCTCGCCCCCCCCCCCCTTCTCCTTCGGACCGGGGGCTCTTTTGTCAGCCCCCCCCCCCCCCCCCCCCCGGGGCCGCGGAGGGGCAGCCGCTGGCCGGCCGGGCGCCATGTACGGCCCTGGGTCAGCGGGAGCCCCGCGGGCCGGTCCCGGGCTGCCGGGCGCTGTCGTGGCCTCCCGGGCCGGGGCTGCGCGGAGCGGGGCAAGGAGGCTCCTCGTTTCACCTCCCCGGAGCGGAGCCGAGCGTCGCGGCCCGGGGGCGGGTGGAGGGGGCACCCCCGGGTCGCCAGAAGTCGCTTGGGGCCCCGCCGGCCCCGCCGTCGCGGGTGGTGCCGGTGCCCAGCCCCGCGGGGCTCGTCCCGCACAGGCAGCCGGCGCGCTGTGGGGCTGCAGCTTTGAAGGCTGAGATCTCTCAGAAATCCCTCTTCAAGAATGTAATATCGCTGCTCTGGCAGGGTGGTTCAGGCTTTCGAGGAACAGCGGAGGACGCCGTTTAGCGGGAAGGGAACTGCTGAAGCCGGGCGTCCCGGCCGCAGGAGCGGGGACGGCTCCGGGAGAGCTGACGGCGGCACCGCTGCCTTAGGACTCGCTCAGCCTTCCTTTGGCTCCGCTTGCTGCTGATTTTTTTTTTTTTTTTTCTTGACTACATATTTTGTCCCAGTATGTTTTGAATTATCTAACTCTTAGTGGAAGTTACGTAGGCAGCTTTTGACAAAATGGTTTAGAAGTAGCAATCGCTGGGTTTGTTGTTAAAGAGCAGATAAATAGATCTAAACGAGTTGAGGATGTTGCTGAGTGGGGTAATTCCTCTGGGGTGTTCCCTGCTATCTGAGCTGAAGAGCCCATGAGAATGGAGGTGAGTTTCAGGTCTTGTGTTGCCAAATCTCAGGGCATGTTTGGATCAACAAGGGAAGATGATGGTGATTTCGAGAAGCTATTATTTCCTGTAGGACTAGTGTTTTGTAAGTATTTAATGTTGTACTTAACATGGTAACTCAAGTATTTATGTACATTTTCAAAACAAATAAACCCCTGACAGATCTGTCACTACTGTTCATGTGGTGTGTCACATGGAAGGCACTTCATTCACTTACTGGAAACCGTGGGTGCTTGCTGCATGACCATCTCCTGTCTGAGCACCTGCCTCCTCCAGCGATGGAAGGCTGTGGGAGATAGCAGAGGAACAGGGGCCGGTGAGTTGAGTTGGTCACTGAAGAGCTGCAGTTTGACTTGGTGACTACAATGATTGGAATTTTTTTAATTGAGATTCTCTCTCCTGGGGGTGAGTTAATCTTTAATCAGTTAATACTTTAGTTCTAGTAGAAAAATCTCATTATGTAATGCAGTAAAGAGAAAGGAATTCAGAGAAAGAGAAGTCTTCTAAGCAGCAACACTATTTATAAAGATGTGCTCATCAAAAGTGTCTTAAAATCAAAACTGTGGATGTTGAGGAGGAAAAGTATTTCTCTGTACAAAGTGGTAGGAAAATAGTTACAGTGCCGTAAGAAGATTGAAGGTTGCCTTAACATTTTCATTTAGTAGCACAATAAATTTCCATTATCACATCCCACATGTAGTCCGTCCTTCTACTGCCTGAGTAGTAAACGTGTGAGGGTAAACAAAGCTCCTAAGCAGAATCCAAATACTGTATGGGTTGTGTCATCCAGTAGTAGCCAGTGTCAAAATGTGAGGGGTTTTTGTTTGTTTCATTTAAATTTTTTCTGATCTTCAGAGGAGTTTAGTAAAATATGTACAATAGAGTACAGTGAGTAAATGCAAACAGAATGCTGCCTGCTTTTTCATGAGAGGTTGCGGTATGTCCAGTCTAGAATACGCATGCTTCAGGTGATGGTTTGAGGAATATTTGCATCAGATAGTTATCCTTTTTTTGTGAAGAAAAGTACCTGTTGGGTTCTGTAATAAGTGATTTTGTGTGAAAATCTAAACTTTCTGGCTTATTGGTAATGAAAAATTTCTTATTAGGAAACATGAGACAAACATAGTAGTTCTTTCTGTCAGAAAACTGAACTGCTTGAACATTATTGCTTTCATTCAGTTTCCTCTACGTACTTTACAAGTTTTTATCTTGTCTCTTGACTTCCTCCAAGATAGGTTTTACTTACCCTTTTCTTGTGGGAGAATACTTCAATCACGGAGTAGCTCTGCCAGGGTGTCACAAAGAGCATCATGAAGCCAGATCTGTAACTGGTACCCAAAAATTCAGTCTCATTTGTACTGCTGATTACAGGCCGAAGTTGACTTTATTTTTTAACGTTTTTCCCCCTCTTTTTTTTGTGGCCATCTTTTGGGAGTGGAAACTTTGACTCCCCCTAGTAGGAAAGGAACAATGGAAAGGAAGCAGTCTGCCATCTCCAGAAACTAACTTTCGTTAGACAATTCATAGGGTTGTTTCCTATGGCTTTTAATACCAGATCCTTCACTGGAAGTTCTTAAAATATGATGAAATTGCATTGTGGAAGGGAAACATCTCTGTAGTCTAAGTGGTGATGACCAGATTTCTGACTTCTAAAAGTTACCCGATTTTTAAAATACAACTGCTTGTTCATTTTAGGTGCTTAGAGGCAGCTCTTTTGCTTTTACCAGCTGCTAGAGCACGTGTTTCCACTTGTGAAAGTTACTTTTCAAATGATTTAAAACCGTATGACTTCTTCAAGGGTTTACCATAGCTTTCTTATATTATGGGAAACTGAGAATGTCATCTTTACTTCAGTTATCTTTAAAGCCAAGTTTGAAACAGCATCTGGTGAAGAAACTTGTCAGGAAATGTTCTCATTCTTGCTCAGGAATCCCTTACTGCTTTGCTAGTCAACATCTGTTGTTTACTGTACTAATGATGAAATGTAAAAAACAATCAGGAGTAGAAAGAACATGAAGAAGCTCTGTGTTCAGCTTGGTGCTTCTGTTACATTCTGTGTTTGCATGGCTGAATTTTATATGCATTTCTGCCATGGTTATTTTCATCTTTCCTGTGCTTGATATTTTGTGGATAGTTTCTTGGGGGACAATGCTGACTCTGGTGAGACTCACCTGGGTGTAGCAGGCTGTATAGCTCATGGCGGGGATTGGGGTACCTTACCATCAGACTCAGGAGAGTCCACAGCAAGACACCGGGTAGCTCTTTTTCAAAAAAGAGTTGATGTGGCTAGTTTGCTACCAGTTTTATCTGAATTAAGGTGTCAGAAAATCTTGATAGATTTGAGGATGCTTCTGGTGTTGGGTTTTTTTCCGCTTTGAAATAATTGCTTTAGTATTTTTGGTGTTTCAAAGTTTGAGTCTGAATAGCCTTAAGATAAAAATGTTAAATGAAAGGTAGAGGGAGCTTCTTGAAGAGCTTTGCTTTTTCTGTTTGGAATAAAAGAAAAAGCAAAAGCTATGGTAAAAACCTTGAACATAAGAATAATTTTTTCTTGTTGTCTCCAGCTACTTCATATGACTGTTTTATTACTTACTCATAGATGACTGGAATAATGTTCCATAAACAAATCTCAGTCTCGAGTGGGGTGTAAGCTACCTTATGCTTCATGTCTTACCAGAGCTTGTTGGTGAACAGATCTCTTTAGAGTAAACTTTTTTTTTTCAGGAAGCAAATTTGACTAAAACGGATCAACTGTTCTTTTCAGCACTGGCAGAAGATGATATTTCTTAGTAACTGTATTAATTATAGCTGCTTTGCACTAAATTCTGGTGAATGCTCAGGTGACTTAATACTGTGGAATGATTTACTTAGTGCATGTTTGAGTGCCTGTTGCCATAGCAGCTGACTGTTATTACAAAAATGCAAAACACTGAACTTAGAAAAGCTGTCCAAAAAGTATAATCTAACAGCTAATGTCAGAGCAATCGATAGACGTACACAAGTTGGCCATGAACCTTAAAAAACCCAAACCAACCAAACAAAAAAAGCAACACCTTTTTTCTCTTGCATGGTGTATCTTATTCTTGGCTCCAAGGTGTCATGCCAGTCTATGTCATGTTCTTTAACAGACGTTTTGGGGAGACATATATTCAGCATGTGCTTAATTACTCTGTGACTTTATAATGCACTGTCACACAGCAGTAACACAACCTGGGTAAAAGAACAAATTCACACTGTGTTTTTAATGTCTAATAGTCTAGCAGTGATGTGTATGCCATATTATATGTTTCTCTTTAAAAAAAAACCAATGGTGTACCTGTTAGAGTTCTGTTTTGGTTTTTTTTATGCATCGTCTTTCAGTTTGAGGACTCTTTGGGGTAATTTACTTATGGGATCTGAAACTTTAAGGGTGGTGTGTGTTGTTTTTTTTTCTTTTTCCTCATGAAACAATTGAGCATTTACATATGAAGAGAAGCAGACTTACCTGCTTAGGAAACTCTGCAGAGTACTGAGCACCACAACCACCCTCTTTGCTGCTGAGTTCATCTTACAGAGCGGGTTGTGTTGATAACCGAGTGGGAACATTGGAAAACAGCAGTGCCCTATGCTGATTTAGTACTGACTGTCATTAGTGCCTTTGTACATTAACTGGAGTAGGTCAGAATTACAGGAATCATGTCAGTCGTAATTTATGTAATTTAGACTTGGTTTCCAAAAATAATAAAGGATCATTTATTATTTTGTCAGGCAGTAAGGATAAAAGTACTGTAACCCAAATTTAGTACAAACAGTCAGTACAAGCAGCTCATTTTGAGTGCTTCTGCATAGCTCTTCTTCCTGCAATCGCAGCATTGGGTGAACGCTCCCCTGCCCTGCTCCCTCAGTTTTGGTGGTCCTTGCCTGTCATGGGGAATTAGAAGAATGCTCAACTAGTGATTTTTCACCAAAATAAATCCTACATTTTTTAGAGGGAAGTGACATAAATATTTAGGTAATTTTTTTGCACAATTTAATCTAGGTGAAATTTTTTCACTGTAAATCTCCTGAATGTCAATTGTTAATTCCTTTGCCTAAAGGTGACCCTTGAGGCTGTCTGTTGCCCAGTCCTAGGACTGTACTTAGGCAATGCCTAGTTCTGATGCTTGGATGATAACCAATTAATTTTGTTTGCTGATCCATCAGGTGAAACTTGCTGTATTTAAACAAGTATATTTTCCCTACTTAATGCTTAACTATGTGGGAAAGTGTACTTTTAATACTTTTCCTAGACTTCTTTACTAGTTTGTTTATACTACAGAGAATGATAAATTGATAAGTGTGACAAGCAAAGTTTGAGGGAGGCTGGGGGGGGGGGGGAACCACTTCTATTTGAATGTACTAAAGAAGATGGAGATGTTCTAGGTAACCTGGGCCTCTGCTGAGACTTTGCTGCAAACAATAGTTTTGCTAGAGGCTAAACCCTGAAGACATGAATTAATAGGTTTTCAGTGAGTCAGCTGCTTAATAGACAGTCACAACTTAAATATAATGGTCCTGACTGATGGTTTCTGTGTGGCAATGGCAAGTTCCATGTTGAATTTGTGTTGGATTTTTATGTTTAAATGGCTAAGCAGGAATTACTGCTTCTCTTCTGCATTTTTGTGTGTGTGATGGTGGCAGAAATCTGTATAATAAAACTAAATGTATTGTGATCTGTGATCCTTCAAAGGATTAGTATACCTTGCTTGCAATCAAAGTTAAAAATACTCAGGGCTATTGATTTATACTCCTGTTTAAAGTTCCCTGTGTCCCTATTGGAGCTTTAAGAGATGTGAAGTATGTCTTTTCTTTGACCAGTTTCTTGCTGAAGTTATCTTTTCAAACTCTTTTATTTTAGTAGGTCCTAAACACAATTTCTTGTCCTAGACAACTTCTTTTTCTACTAAATTGTGAGATTTCTATTGGTGGTTTTACCTTTTTTTTTTTTTTCCTCTCCTTGCAATGTATTGGCAGAACCTGGACAAGGACATAGTTGTGGGGAAACTGGAACCTTTCTAATAGCATTTACGTTTGGTGTTTAACTTGATTTTTTTTTTCTGCTACGTGCAAGTTCTTTGTCAGTTTTTCAAATCCCTAAAGTGCTGAATAGTCTATTTTTACAAAAATGTATGAAATGAATTTGTGTGACTCGTAGTTTACAAATGTTCTTGCATTCCATTGTTAACAATTGTAATAATGCCACTTTCTCAAGTTTCAGTGTTTTTTAAGTAGTACAACGGACTATCATGGTTTGGCATGAACTGCTAAGTAAAGTATTGCTGGCTTGCACATTCCTGTTGGTTATATTATAATCTTTACCTCCATTGGAAAATATGTCCTATTTTGAGTAGTTCTTTCAGGCTCTTGGCTTTGTGCCTGTCAAACAATGAAACATGCTAGTTTTCTTCGATTTCAGCCCTCTGTTGAAGAACTAATAGTTTTTTTAATTTAACTTTTTTATGGTAATATCCCTTACTGTGAAGACTCAGTAGTGACTTTCATAAACTTTGAGCATAAAACCTAATAGACTATATGTGAGTTGGAGTTCAGGTTATTAATTTTCTGTACTTTTCGTAGCTGAAGGACTGAGTACTTGAATTAAGGATTTCTTCTTTGAGATGCTGCCTGTTAATCAGTGGTAGTTATTAAAATAATTTTGACCTAAGCAACTAAAAACATTTGTTGAACATATCTGCAACTTTTGTTCAGTATCTATTTTTGTTTGACTAGGCTTTCTTGTCTCTGGTTCAGATCAGTATGATTGTATTGCATGGGGCAATGTAACCCTTCATGTTTCGGTGACTTTTATAGCCAATTTATGTAAAGATGTCTGCAGTGATATCCTCTTTACTGGAATAGGAATACATAATTTTTGAAGAAATTGTTTCCTGTTAAAGGTTCGTTGGCGTTGTGAGGGAACTCTGAGTGACAGCAACGCCTGGCCAGGTCACTGTATATGTGGAGCTATTGAAGTTACTGTAATCCTCATGGAAAACAGAGCTGTATCCTTTCTGCTGTTATCTCTCTAGCTAATAGAGCCTGAGGAATCTGGGTATTCAACAAGTTCTCTCATGCTTATATGTGAAAGTGTAGTTTTTGGATACTTGATGTCTATGCAAGAAAAGAGTGTGATGGTTAGGGGGTTCAAACAAATACAGAACAGAGGTAATGCTAGGTGTCTGGGTGGGTAAGTCACTTGCCTAGTAGCATAACTATGTTTAATTTTTCTGCTGCAAACCAGATTTCATGGAGAGGTTGATGGCCATGTAGCAACGTTGGTCTGCCCTAGTCATTATCCTGGCTGTAATAGAAATTAGAGCACAGAAATCAGGAAGGCTCGCAATAGGCCTGTGCCTGCAGGACAGTTGCAAGAGAAGCTCTCGTACTTTTTCTGGGAAATCCACACAAGTGGGTACCTCCCTAAAGTGCCTCATGCTAATGCAGGCAGCAGGGATATCAGACAGGTGGAGCTGGAGGTCTGCATGTAGTCACAGGGCTATGATCTCTCTGAGGCTGCAGAGGTGTGGTGGAATAGCTCTTGGGACTGGAATCCTTCAGTGACTGGATACAGGCTCTTCAGGATGGACAGGCTGGGATGCTGAGGAGGAGGAGTTGCCCTTTTTTATGAGAGTGTAGTAGAGTTGCATGGAGCTCTGCCTTTGGGCAGAGGATAAGCCAGTTGAGAAAGCATGGGTCAGGATTATTGGGTAGACCAATGTCAGTGGTGGTATGGGTGTCTGCTACAGACCATCTGATTAGGAAGAAGCAACAAATGAGGCCTTCTTGAAACAACTGGAAGAAGCCTCATGTTTGCAAGCCTCAGTCCCCATGGAGGACTTTGATCTCTGGTGGAGAAACAGCACAGCAGGGCACAAGCAATCTGTGAGGCTTCTGGAGTGCATTCATGACAACTTCCAAACATAGATGATCAAGGATGTGACAACAGGAGGTTCTCTACTGGGCTTTGTACTTGCAAGTAAGGAAAAAGTAGTCAGGGATGTGAAGATGGAGGGCAGACATTTGGAGGGACCTCGACAGGCTGGAGGAATGAGCCAACAGTTCAACAAAAGGAACATGAAGTTCTGCACCGGGAAGGAATTACCCAATATACCATCAGAGGTTCAGGCCAGCAGGCTGGAGAGCAGCACCCCAGAAAAGGACCTGGGGGTCCTGATGGACAAGCTGATCATGAGCAAGCTTGCAGTGTGGCCTTGTAACAAAGTAGCCCAAAAGCATTGTGGGCAGCATGAGGAAGGGTGCTGCCAGCAGGCTGAGGTGACCTTTGCTTGCTACTCAGCCCTGGTGAGACACGTTAGGAGTGCTGCGTCTAGATCTGGGTTCCTTAGTACAAGAGAGATATGGGCATACTGGAACAAGTCTGGCAAAGGGCCACAAACCTATTGAGGAACTGCAGCATCTGACACAGGAGGAGAAGCTGAGACATCTGGGACTATTTAGCTTTAATCTTGAGGAGAGAAGGCACAGGGAAGACATTATTAATTTTCTGTGTATGTGTTAGGGGTATAAGCAGATGGAGCCAGACTCTTCTCAGTTGGGCCTAATGACAGGACATGAGGCAAAATTTTTCTTTATGACTCTTCTGTTTTTTCTGAAAAGGAAACAATTCATAAAATCTGGGGACTTGTCAGTTTGGCAATGTGCAGTGCTGAAGTGAGATCACTAATGTGTCTCTTTTGGAGAGCAAAGGAATCAAAGGATTCTTAACTACAAATGTTAACATTAGTTTTACATTTTTAATTGTTGAGTTAAAATAATAAATCTAATATTGGACTGTAATATTACAGCATAATATTTATTAATGTTATGTATTGGGTAAGACTATAAACGCACATTTTTAAGTAAATGCTTGATCAAATACCGGTATTAAAAATGGCACTTTGCAGCCTGAGCTGTACTCCAGGGTTGATAAAATTGTGACTGAATATAGGGGTCAATTTGCCTTCCCTAGGGCAGTGAGAAACATCTGCTGGGAAAAATTGGTCTGTACATACCGCCTTTAAAAGATCTGGTAGGATTTAGATTTATTTTTTTTAACTTTGGATTTCTTATGCTTGATTATTGATGCTTTTTAGTGTCATGTCAGTGAAACTCAAAATACTGAGGGAGCAGTCAAAAGTTGACTGCTAAAATGTTAGGTTGCCTTTGAATTTTTAAGCTGCGGTTCTCTTGAACAGATAGGAAATCACTAAAACTTTTAAAATGTTTATTCTTGTTCTATTTGTTTAGTGTGGTTACTGCTGTTCTTTAGACACTTGCCACTTTATAGTTTATGGTGACTCTTAAACATAAGCTGATCATCATCTTGGAAGTCATTGTTTGCCATTTTATAGTGTTTCCAGGTTTTCTTGTGTGTGTGATGCAGTTTCACAGGCCAGTTGCTAACCACTGGGCTCTGCCTGGGAACTGTTTCACGATGAACAGTGATGATCAAAATGTTGGGGCAGCTGACCTCTTCCTCCTTATACCCACTTTTTATTTTAACCCATGTATCATCTCTTGTGCCAAGGCTATATCCTGTCTTATTTCCTTAAATATTTGTGTGTTGAGCAAAAAAAGGAAGTATTTTGGATAGTCTGCCTTAAGTGTTGAGATAGCCAGGACTTTAAATAAGCAACACTGAGAACAAGTGACAGTGCCTGGCACATTTTGTATTACGTTTGCTTGCACCAACCTGAGTGATGCAGTCCCAGGTTTGGTATGCGAGATGACGTGTGGTGACCCTGTGTGTGTGCATGTGGTAGTTGAATACATACCCTAGGTCTGTTGTGTGCGAGGGCTGGGTCTGGCTAATGTGGGCTCAGCTGCAGCCTGTGCCTGGGGAAAGTGCTGGCCACCAAGTCCTCACAGCCCCCAGAAAGATGGTGACCAGGACAGGTCGCTGCTGCCAGGGCAGGTCTCGGTAGGCACCTTCTCTTAGCCTGTTCTCATCCATGCAAGGGGTGCATGGGTGCTGTGTTTGACTGCAGGTTGCAACTGTGCAGGAGTGCTCTGGCCTATGGGAGTGTGACTGGAGGGTCCACGCTGGGAAGGAGACCTGCAGCATGAGTAGACAAATTGGGACACAGGTCTCCTGTGGCAATGCATTGAGAACTACTGCTCTGCTGCCTTCAAACAACTTTTAAAATCATCATCCCACTACGATGTAGTTAGCTTGTGTGTGCTTCTTAACTGCTTGAGCTTGAACTGAGGCATCAGGGTTCCCTTGCAGAAAATAGATAAACTAACTGGAGGTTCAGTGGCCGAGCAGTGGGAGCTGACAGTGGGTTGAAGTCTTGCTGGTTCAGGTGGTGTAGTTCATGGACTCCATGCTGTGCTTTACACTGTGTCCTACTGAGCTTTATGTTCTTACTGATGGCATGTTAGCAAGTTGTGAAAACAGGTCTTCCTAATGCAGCTTAGTTTGGAGTCATGTTATCTCTATTGCTTGGATTCTGTTGTATAAACAACAGAAGAACCTGTTGCTCAATGTACCCTTCCTGGAAGTCTCTTCTTTGCCCATGTGAGTGAGAACAAACAGGAGTTAACTTGTTTTTAAGTTTCTTTTCTTTCAAAGGTGGAGGGTTTTTAAAAAGTGTTTATAAATGTATCATATGTGATGAGAAAGACAGACAAAAGATGATTTAAAAGGCACAAGATTTCTAGTCATTCTGACTACCTCCCAGATGGCCAGCTGCCAGCAGCTGTGTCTTTTGCATTTGGCATCTTGAGATCAACAGTTTTATAAATGCTGTGGAATAAAGCTACTATTTTTAGTGCTTAGTTGTTGGGGTTTTTGGCGGGGGGTCTGTGTGTTGTTGGGTTTTTTCCTTTTTTTTTTTTTTAAAAAAGTTGCCCAGGTGGATATCCCCCAGAACTTTAAAGATGAGATTTTAACCCATTTTATTAGAGCCTAAGGACTATTGAAGCACACTGTGGTCACTTGACAGGATACACACAATCTGCAATCAGCTGAAGATTTTTTGAAGACTTATTTAGCACCTGGTAAGTGCCGTGTGTGTGTAGTTAAATGTTTTGGCTGTTACGCCATCTCTAGAGAAGTACAAATGCAGCCCAATAGAAATGTTACTGGGCTAGCAGCAATATCCTTCACTGATCTGTCTTGAGATCTCGATTAAGTTGCTTTTCTTTCCCCAGTCTCATTTGACAGTTGAGCCTTTTCCTAGAGGTAGGAAGCTGGTCAGTGCAGTGCTAGCCACAACACTGCCTCAAGTTCAGTGTTCTTATGCAATTCCAGTACTCTCCTGGTGTGAAAGGGTTGCTATAAACCTCATGAAAAATACTCCTTACGTAGAAAACTTGATGAATTTGTATGGAGACTTTTTCTCTCAAATATTAAGAAAATAACAACTCCCTATTCCTTTTCTGGCTTTTTGCCTGTTGGGGACATGCGTAGATGCAAGTGAATCATGATTCATCCATTTTCCAATTGCTGAACTTCTGTGCAGGCCAGACCTGGGAGGCTTTGTGGAATCTTGGTTCCACTTTCTGCTGAAAATATGTGGTATGAATTAGGTCTGTAAGAATTGTTTTTGAGGAAAAATAAGGAGTAATCTTTGTGCTTATATGGTTATTGTGAGGCTTGCAGTATGTAGAAGAATTTCTCTGTAATACTGTGGCTCTTATAGGTATGTTTTTTTTCCCCCTGACCAACCAAAAGGCTTTTCTGATTTTTTTTTTTTAACGTGGGCCTGCCCAACATTTTGTTTAAGCAGCTATGGAATTGGTATTTTTTTAGGTCTTCCAGTCCTCCTTTAAAGGTTTTTAACTGGCAAAGATAACTTCTATTTGTAAGTGTTATAATGCCACAGGATGTTTGTCTCAGTACTGAGGCCAGTTCTGTTTAACGTCTTTATCCATGATCTGATGAGGGTATCGAGTGCACCCTCAATAAGTTTGCAGACAACACCAAGTTGGTGGGAGTGTTGATCTGCTTGAGGGTAGGAAGGTTATTCAGAGGGATCTGGACAGTCTGGATTGATGGGCTGAGGCTGATTGTATGAGGTTCAACAAGGCCAAGTGCCAGGTCCTGCACTTGGGTCATTAAAACTCTGTGCAATGCTACAGGCCTGGGGATGAGTGGCTGGAAAGCTGCCTGGCAGAAAAGGACTGGGGGGTGCTGGTTGACAACGGCTGAGCATGAGCCAGCAGTGTGCCCAGGTAGGTGGCCAAGAAGGCCAACAGCATCCTGGCCTGTGTCAGAAATAGTGTGATGAGCAGGACTAGGGAAGTGATTGTGCCCCTGTACTCAGCACTGGTGAGGCCGCACCTTGAATACTGTGTGCAGTTTTGGGCCATTGAGGTGCTGGAGTGTGTCCGGAGAAGGGCAACACAGCTGCTGAAGAGCCCAGAGCACAAGTCTAATGAGGAGTGGCTGAGGGAACTGGGGTTGTTTGGAGAAGAGGAGGCTGAGAGGAGACCTTATTGGTTTCCACAACTACCTGAAAGGAAGTTTTAGTGAGGTGGGTGTCAGTCTCTTCTCCCAAGTAACTAGTGATAGGACAAGAGGAAATGGCCTCAAGTTGTACCAGGGGAGGTTTAGATTGGATATTAGGAAAAACTTCACTGAAAGGGTTGTCAAACATTGGAACGGGCTGCCCCGGGGAGTGATTGAGTCACCATCCCTGGAGGTATTTAAGAGCAGTGTAGATGTGGTGCTTGGTGACATGGTTTAGTGGTGGACTTGGCAGTGCTGGGTTAATGGTTGGACTTGATGATATTAAACGTCTTTTCCAACAATTCTATATTTTTGATCTAGATGCTGGAATATTACAGAGCTTTTGAAAGCAGAATTATAAATAAAACTGAGTGCCAGGGAAAGAAAAAAATGAAACCTCATACCAGTGAAATAATTACATAATTTAAATAGGGATATAGAAAAAAGGTTGGGCTGTGTTATTTTTCACTTACTTGGTACAAAGTATTTGTGAAAGCTAGATTCATTGCCCATACTGGCAATGAGATAACTAGCAGAACAAAACCAAAATGCCATTCTGCTGCTTGTGGAACAGGTCAGATCATGGGCTTCGTCTGATTAAACTTTATTCTTGGAAAGGCATTATGCTATATTTCCTTGTGAGGGAAAACTTGCAATGTTAACACATCTGAAAATCACCATTAAGCCAAGTAAATCTGGCCTGAAAGAAACAATGTTAATAGATAATTGGAGGTAGAAATTGGTAATACTAATGATTTACTCTATTTTTTTTTTATAAGTGCCATTTCATTCCTTTTGAACATATGGCAAACGTATGGGACTTTCTTAATGTAATATACGCATACACAAACCATCTGTTTTATGATCTGTCTGTGCTATTAGTATCTTGCTATATAAAGTTTTAAAACTTTTAATTACTGATATTCTAAAGTTTCATGGTGAGGTTACTAGATGTTCCAAAGTTTTAAATATATTTTCACCACTTTCTTTTTTTGTTGATAAAGTATTTTTTAATTCTACTTACAGGTGATTATACTTTTTTCCATTTTAAGCAAAGTCTGGTTTTAGAAATATGTATTGCTACTCTGCATTAGTGGTTTAAACTAGCCTTTAAATTTGCTTTTTTCCCTATTGCCAGTAACTTTGTGTGAATGGAGGGCTTTGATTATGTCTATTTTTATTGGCTCTGTTCTGTTCAGACTATGCCTGCAATAGATTTATGGCGGTTGTATATACAAGAATGGTAACTTAAGACCAAGCATCTTGAGAAATATAAAAAATGAAGTCCATAATTTCAAAATAAATATTAGGTCAATTAAGTGATGCAGTGAAGCATTTTTATATTAAAGAAAGCTTTAGCAGATTGTTGTCTTCTGAAGATATTCCCCATGACCTTTATGATAAGATAATTAAATTGTTTGAGGGAATACACACTGGGACTTGGTGAACTATTGGCAATATAATTAAACCAGAAGCAATGTTGTAGGGTAGTTCCTGTGCAGAACATTACACTGTGCTGCAAAAGCTGTGATGAGTGAAAGGTTAATCACATGATGAAAAAAAGCGTCTAAAATCGTATCTTTTTATGTAATAGGTATATTTAAATGACGTGTATCCATTTGTGTGTAATTCAAATGAAGGATACATATGCATGTCTTCCTTATTGTGATATGGAAATATTTCACTTCATCGTGATCTGCTTCAGAAAAAGTGAGACTAACTCTTAGATTCTTTGAATGGGTAAGTGCATTTGCGAGGTTGTGGAGTCTCCTACTCTGGAGATATTCAAAACCTACCTGGACGCTATCCTGCCTTAGCAAGGGAGCTGAACTAGATGATCTTGAGAGGTCCCTTCCAATCCCTCTCATTCTGTGATCTCTGGGTGAGAAGTGCTATAGAATGTTACAACATTAAATGACCTTTGTTTATATGCAGTTAGAGTGGTTAAAACAGCATTGATGTATAGAGTGTATATGGAATACTACTTTGTTAATATTGTTTTATGTAGTGGAAAAGAATCTTGGTACTTCTAAATATTTTTTTTTGGTAAAACAAACGTAAGTGCTGTTTTTCCGTAGTAAATTTACTTCTGAAGGGTGTATGTGAAATAGCAGATAAGAGGGAATCTGTTTCTAATCTATTCCGCATGCAGAAACAGTGAATAAATTTGATCAAAACTTTAGCACTTTATAAGCAATTCCTGTTTGAAATATGAACATATCCCGCAGAATTTTATTTTCTCCCTCTGTGTGGAAGACATTACTGTCATTAGAGTCCAGAATACGTGGATTCTCAGTATGAGTGAAATTTTTTAATGCACTAAACAATTGAACATGTAAGGATGTTTTCTGGGTTGCTTAGCAGCAGTGAGGTTTTTTTACTTTAAGTGGCCTTCAGTGACACCTTTAGAGTGTTCAGAGATTTGGCAGAAATAGGAGTTATTCCAGTGTTTGTTTGAAACATGAGGAATTGTTTAAGCTGTGAAAAAAGTAGGGTTGTTGTAAAGTGTTGTTTATATTTAAACATTTACAAAACTTTGTTCTTTGTTTCTGTAAATGTTTGGGAGAAGTGAGTGCTAGAAGAGCATTCTGTTGGATGTTAAGTGTAATGTTAGGTGACTTAGCACCTGAAAGATGCAAACTTTGATTACAGATGAATTGTATCTGAATTAAGTGTTAAAATTGGTATATGTCTAGTTGAAAGTATATTTTCTGAATTTATATATAAAGCTGAGTATTGTTAGTGGTGTTTCGAGTTGAGGATATAGTTCAAACCAACTAAAATGTAAAATATTAAATATACTTTTTTTTCCCTTTGTGGGATATCAAATGCATATTTACAAGAATCTTCTGATTGGTTCGATCTCCTGTATCACTGCAGAGCTTGTATTGGCACTGCCTTCCACTCTGCCTTGAATAGCCAACAGAGTTTGAGACTAGCTTTAATATGTGCTAAAGGGTTACATGCTGTCAGCTTTGGGCTGCAGCTCCCTGCTGAGTTAGGATCCTTTTGGTGTCTCTCTTCCCTGCTGCCTTCTTTCTACACTGCACAAGTTAAAGGAGTGTTCTTCCTCAGAGTGGAGCAGTGGCTTGGGTCTAGCGGGAGTGTGCTCTGGACAGAGTGAAGCGTGGGAGAAGCGAGTGGCTGAGTTAAAGGAAAGACTTACATAGCTGCCCATGCAGGTTAGCCAGACTAGGTTTTAGTAGGAGGGTATGAAGGCCAAGTTTTTCAGACGGATAGGAAATATTTTTAAAGTGGGAAATCTTGGGACCCAGGAGGCAAACGGAGACGTGACTAAGAGGATTATAAAAGTCCGGTAGCTTTGGACATGCACAGGAAAGATCTTCCTGTACATTGTGTGGCAGCCAGACATGCTGTTCCAAGAGAGGCTGCTCTCGGTGCTTCTGTTCAGCTTCTCTTCTGCTCTCTTTCTGTCTGTACTGTTTTATGAGAGGAGGAGAAACCACTCATCAGCTCTGTTCTACCTCCTTCCAGCGGTGTGATGAATTGAGATCAACTGGAGCACATTCGGCATTTTTGCAGCTGGTACACAGACTCGGGGCTGTTGCTGCTCCACATGAGCAAGTGCAGGCTCAAGGCAGGCATGAGGAGCTGGAAACCTGCGGGGCTGGATAAACATTCAGCTTTCTTCCCTCCTCTCCTAACCTGCCCTTTCAGAGGGAGTAGAGCTTTGGTGAACACTTATATTTTTATGTAGGCTTTGGTATAAATACTTTCCTACTTGCCTGCCCAGGTTTGCCAGCTTTCCATGTGGTGTGTTGGGTAGGGAGATTTAGGGTGTAAGTCAGAAAAGAGCTACTTCAGTTGATCAGGTCTGTTTTACTGGAATGGAGGCAGTGGTAAGACAGTCGGGACTAATGCATTTTCTGTTCGCAGTGGTAAAGCAAATTCAGATGCCCTAGTGCATATTTACTTCCATATTAAAGCTGGAGGACCATGATGTAGAGCTGCTGGTTGTCTGTCCGTCATCATTCTACTCTAAAGAGAAGCAACGATGGACAAATTTTGTAATCTTCTAGACAATGCTAGAGATTTTAAGATCATAGCCCTGAGTACAGCTGAGTATTTACTTTGTAAGGTATTGGTATTGTGCTGTTTTACGATCATCTTAACATCTTGCAGATTATTTAAAAATAACGTAGGGAATATATGTATTTTTAAAGTAGATAAATTTTACCTGATAGTGTGATGGTAATGGTAAACTTACAGAGCATCTTATTCTGAAACACTTTGAAGTCCTTAGTATTTAGCATTATATTGCTATTTATCCTTTCCTACATCATTTTAGTAATTGAAGGAATAAGGATGTATTCTTAACCATGTCTAAGTAATTTTATATCCTGCAAAGGAGTTCAGCATCAGGAAAAGTTAAAATGTTATAGCCTTTAAATTATAGAATAGAAAAATCTTTTATTGTGGTCTCTTGTAATTCCCAAGTCATGTAGTCTTCTCAAACGCTCTGCTCTTGGGCTGTATCTTTTTAATTAAGGTTCAGAAATGCAGAGGCAGCTTAGCTTTTAGTAGTTCATGAGTTAAACTTTATTTGATTTAAAGACATAGTATTCCAATGTTGTTGAGGACAGAAGAGGAGATCAAAAGGCTTGTTTAGGAGGAAGACACCTTTTTAGGCAAGTTATTATGTAACTTTTAATTATTTTTTTTAATATGCTCTACTGACTCTAGTGCTTTCTGCTGTAAATGGCAGTTAGTGCACCAGATGGACCATAGGTCCAAACTAGTATGTTACCAGCTGCTTTTGCTCAAATACAGACTGTTGTGTGACTTTCTGGCAGGAACTAGTTAATTACTGCGAAGTACCTGTTGGCAATTGACTGAGCATCCACACTGAATACGTTAGGAGTTGGTGCTTGAGCTAGCTCCCTGATGCTGCTTGTCTATCGATAGAAGAATAGTCGTCTCTTCTGGAGAAACCTCTCTAATCTGTGATCATGTGGGCTCATGTAGACACTGTTAGAGCTGCTAAGTATTTCACTGTGACAGCTTAGGCAACAGAAACCAGCTTGTTTTTTCTCTAAAACAATGTTTCTTCTGACACCTTAAATTTGGTGATTATTTTTCAGCAAGTTACAGAAAAGTTTTACATCAATTTCTGCAAATTGGTTTTGCCAAGGTTGTGGGTGCATAGTAGCCAAGCTGTCTCATGATTTCAGGATAGCAACTTAGAGCTGAGAAGTGTTTTATGGTTAAAGCCAGTTGAGCTGTAACAGGAAACTCAAGTTCAACCAAAATCAAAATAAGAGAAAAATGTAAACAGGAAATGTTGCTTTTTTTGGCAGTCTTAATAGTGGCTTATGAACTCTAGAAATGGAGGAGACCTTCCGGACTTTCACCTCTGTTAATTCTAGATTTATTTTTTTTAACTCATAATTGAGATTTGCAGAGACTTTCAGAATCTCATGAGCTTTTTTGACTTTTATTCTCACCACTGCAATGTTATTTCCTCTATGTCAAGACAGCCTTGGGAGCTTTGCTATGTCTATGGAAAAAGAATAATTTATGAACTCACATGCTTGTCTTTGCAGAACAATTTAGTAGTCTCCATGGAACTTAATTAGTACTAATTATATGCACTGCCTCATTGTTTACAGTTTTAGTGCAAAAAAAAAACTAGGTAAACAATAGCCAAAGTCTGGTTTAAAGGGCAGCTGAAATAGTTGAAGTAGTGCTGGTAAAAACAGCATGAAGGAAGAAGCTTAAAAACATAAATCAAGTGATAAAGTCATTGTTTGCACGGTAGAAAACACAGTACTGTCATGTTTATCTCAAGAATAGGCAGTAGAAGAAATTATTTTTCTCAGATAATGGAACTGTATGAAGTATGAAGATTGGAGCCACATCTCATGTGTCATACTTGTGCTATGGCATGCAGTTGATGGTTATGCTTTTGTAATATCTTGAGGTCAAGAATAAGTAGTACTGATGGTAAGAGTTGTCTTTGGAATGTGGCCAAATAAGCTATGTGTATTATTTGTAATTTTTTTTTTGTTAGGATAGCTGGATTTCACTATTAGGAGATGGTATTCTGAATCTCAGGTTTGCACTTCTGTGAGTATATGGGCTTAAGTTTGTTGTTTTTTTTTTAACTGTAAAAACAGACTTGACTTAAAAATCTCTCAATCTCTAGTTACTGGGAAAATTCCTACGGATTAATTGCGACTCTAGGAAGACCCAGTTAAATAAAGTCAATAGTGAGAGGCTTTGTTTGATATTTATCATGTGTGGGTAGGGCTGTGTTTGCCATTTTTGTGGAGTAGGCATAGTGTATTTGTATGCTTCTTATTTTAAGTGGACACTTCCACTTTAGAGAGGATTTTTCTGAACTTAAAATGGTCATTTTCTGTGGTATCCATTGCATCTGCAGAGTGACAGTAGAGCTGAGCATCTGCTCCGCTGCTAGAGTTCTCTCTGCAGTGACTTGTCCTTATCCTTTCTCAGTGCCTCTGTGATTTAAGATTACTGAAAGAGGGCTCCTTTAAGATTTCAAGAACTAGTTCTTATGCAAATACTTCATGTCTGGAAGTTTCCAGCATGATACATTTGCAAGAAAGCTCTACTAATATAACATACAGTATTATTACCCTTCTTCCTCTTCAAGTGCAGTCTTCTGCAGCCTTGAAATAGTTACTCTGCTTAAAGACTCATGAAACGTGAACTTTCCAACCATTCAACAGGGGAACTAGAGTAGCAAGTCCTCAGTTTTCCCTTTCTGCTTAGTTTTAAAGCTAATCCATTTTAACTGCACAAAGAATGTACTTTTTCTGTTAGCTGGTTTGCACTGCATGAAGCTATAGTTCACGTTGTGGAACATCTTGAAGTCTGCATTATTCTAATGGAAGAAGAATGTTAGGAATCTTTTGTGGACAGTTTATATTTTGCTGCAGAGCTTTCTGTATTCTTACCTTGTCTGGCAAAGAGCAAAGACTATAATTGTTTTTTTAACATTTTTTCTGTTACTTAGTAGTAGGCCTTTTCTGATACTCTCCTTGGTGTCTTAGGGAAAAAAAAGTAATAAAAGATTCTAGGGGTTGGCAATCTTAGGTAAGATATATATTCTTAGATTTCCTGTTTTCAGCTGCTGGCACAGCCCTGCTTTTTTTTTTTTTTGGTGTTTTTTGTTTGGTTGGTTTGTTTTTGGTTTTGTGTGGTTTGTTTTTTTTTTTTTTCCTCCTGCATGACTTAGTTGCATTATTTAGTATTACTCTAGCCTTTGCAGAGTTCTTGCAAAGTTGTGGGAATACTGACCTGGCTTTCTCCATCCTGAGTTGCTGTGTGTGAATAAAGTGGCTGAAATAGAGGTGAAATATTGAGAAGAAGACATAATTTAAGAGGGTGGTCAGTGGAGAGGGTTTTTTTTTTTTTTCTTAAATTACTTTCTAATGCTTCTTCCTCTTATAAAATTGACTTGCAGAACTTCCTAGAAGTGTAAATCTTGCCTAACATGTGAAAGACTACTTTTGTGAGGGCTTGATAAAGCCTTGAGGAAGTAATGGAGGACTTAAAAAAAATCAGTTTTTTTCTGTGATTGTGATACTTGCCTGTATGCATTGCAATTTGGTGTTGAAAAATCATGTCTTAAAATAGTCATCAGAAAGAAAGACTAAGTTATAGTGTGTCTACCTTTTAAGTAAACTGTATGCGTTTTAATGGGGTTTTTATATTCCTGCTATTCATCGTTTATAATTTTATTGTATTACTGACTTAATACAGACTGATGGAGAACAAAAAAAAATCTAAAGAAATTTATTTCAGTATTTATTAATTGGATCTGATTAGGAACTAGAGCAAGGCACTATTGGTTTATTAATTATTATTTTCTTTTAAATTAACTACTAGCTGGTGTTTAGGGGAGCACATAAGGAGTGTTGTCCAATCTGTACTCCAGGGTGGTGGTGGTTGTTTTTCACTGAAATACAAAACTGAGATCCCTTTGGCTGTCAAGTGGAAAAGGTGCCATTGTATTTTTGCTCTCCAGCAAAACTGAGTATTCTATGTTTGGCTTGTTGTTAGTTCTGTTGAACATAAAATGCTGATATTGTTCCTTTTTGGCTGAAGATACTGCTGGTGGCTGTTGCAGACAAGTACGTAAGAATTTTTTTATTGATGGGTAACTTGTCTCCTTCACAGAAGCTTGACCCCAGTACATGTTTATGTCTGGGAATGCTGACTTTGAGCTACATCATTCTGCTCTCAAGTGGATTGTATTTCTTTAGGAAGGTTTCCAGTTCAAAGACCCTTTCCTGTTTGGAACAAAACTGTTGTTGAATTAGAAATTATGCAGTCATACAGCATTCTTGTTTTCCCACATATCAACTACAGATATGACTATTGTAAATTAAACCAAATTTATTTGTATAATTTAGTTGAAAATAATTCATATGTACATGCTTACTTGTGTTTTACATGGTATAAATCAAACTCAGTTAGGTACCTCTCAGGAGCCAGTGTGGCCCATAAATAAAGGAGTTCTTTTTCTCATATTACATATCGTTATCATTCCTAGCTAAAATGGTTCTTAAGAACAATCTCTTTTAGTGTTCCCTGATTATGGCTATTTAGTGTGATTCTTTTAAAAAGACTTTTGGATAATACATTTCCTTTTGCCAGGCTTACTTGATATTTAAATTATGGTTTTTGGCTAGTTATTTTTTGGCCTATTTTAAAGTAACTTTATCAATACTTATGTAACTGTTAAGTAAAAGCATGCTTTCCTGTAGTTAACAGTAATGTTATCCATTGCCGTAGCAATCCAGTCTTTACATATTCTTGATAACACTTTGTTATTTTTTTTTTGTCCAACAACTGTTGGTAGGTTTGGGTTTATTCACTATCAAGTCCTCAGAGTGACGTTATGCTCCTTGATTATAAAATAAATCTTGAAAAGTAAGGCTTTTGTACTATGTCAGCTCAGCTTCAACAGTTAGATCTGGATGTGTGTGTTAATTATTTCAGTTAATTATGACTACTCCAAAGCTCACAAATTGGCAGGTAACAGGGCAAATAGGAAGGTTTTGAAGTAGACTTGATTTTTCTCATTGATTCACTGATATTCCTTCCAAATCAGATTTCCATGTCACTTAGAAAGCAATTGTTTCGGTAAGAGCTTTATGCAGACGTGAAACACATGGACAATATTTATCAAAACTGGGATATTTTGCAAGTAAAACATGTTGAGAGATGCTACGCAGTGTTTAGTCTGTAGTGCTTTATACTGATAGGTGGTAACGTCATTCTGCGTTTAGTGATGAAGAATTAAGATTTCTGTACTTGTCACCCTATTACTTAAAAACTGCTCTAATTTGAAAGAGCTGCAAGTATTACAAATTATTATGCAGTGTATTGTAGGCTGTCCATGAGCCTATTTTTTTGAGCAGTAGGGTGGTATGCTGCCTGAATGAAGAGGCACTTAGCACTTCTTGATCCTCTGTAAGCTTTTTGCCTTGGTACTGAATGTGCATAGAAAAGAAAATGTAAATATAGCCTTTAAGGGCGCTGTTTGTGCTGGTGAATGTCATGTGGGATAGCTAAATGCTTGCTATGATGCTTACCATCATTTCGTCATTGAGACATGCTTTGCGCTGATCAGCAGGCACTTAAAAATGGCAATTCAAAATCCTAATTTATGTTGGATGTCACTTATAAATGTGCATTATGATGTATTATTTTCTGCTACAGGTTAGGTTTTGATTAACTTATTTCTCCTTTGTACAAATGACTTTATTACTATGTAAACACTGAAAAAGGAGTTGATACTTGACATAACGGAAGAAAAAACATATTCACATGAACTTTTACTGAAAGGATCTGAGTTGAATAATACTGAGCAGAAATGGTAAAAAATTATTCCTGAAAACGACATTACATTAAATCAGCTGCACTAACATCTTGCTGCATAATACTGGTTTTGTTTGCGAAGATAGGTATTTCTTGAGCTAAAGCTCCCACACAGGAACTGGAGGCAGAAGTAGGCCAAATATTAGTTCCTTACTCTTTATCGTTTATTTTTCTAGATTTTGGCAGAAATCACACATTCTTTGTTTTATTTTTTCACTTCCCCCACTTGACATTTTATATCCTTTAAGCTTACAAGTTTCTTTCCAGTGTATTCTGCATGAACTTAAAGGGTTTTGGTATTGTATCATCTTTTCCGAGCAGGACTTTCTTGAGTCTTAAAAGTGGAAAAGAGGAACCTCAATTTCAGAAGTACTCAAGGTTACTAGATAAATGAGTTGCATAACTTAGAATTACAGTTGTCTAACCACAAAACAATGTTTTCTTGGTTACTTGTGGTCATTAATTTAGCTTAAGCATTTCCTGTGCTGTATCACAAGGTTGAGTAAATGGAGCTTTGTAGAATTTTCTCTGGCTTATATGTTCCTTGTAAACAACAGTTTTAGAAATAGCTTTGTGTCCATAAAAATACAAATTAGCTAGCAGGGGGCTGGATACTAGTCTTTGAGATCAGACACTGTAGACAATGATTTGCTTGCATGTAAAAAGAGGAGTCTTATGATTTGAGTAAGGTATTCTGGGCCTGTTTGTGTAGGCAACATAACTTCAAAACAATTCTCGACTTCCTGACTGTTTCTTAAAGATCTCACTCAATTTAATAAAGTTTGAATAAAAGGTTCACCAGTCCACAAAGGCTGGCTTTCAAATCTTATTATGTATACTCCTAAGTGGTGATTATTTAGAATTAGTCTGATACCCATAGCAGTATTGTGATACTTGCTTTAACTGCTCAAACCTATTAGAGGCTTCAGTCCTCTGCAGGATTGCTTGCTGAATACTGAAAAGTGAAAATGAAGATTTTACACATCTTGCAGATGTAGCAGCAGTTCAGAGGTGTTGCCAGGACTTTGGAGTGTTTCGGCTACCCCATGGCAAGACCTTCTCTCTAGGGGGTAGAAGTCACAGGGAATCTTATGGTTAATAAATCCGGCTTTCTAAAGACCCATCTGTTAAGAGTGTTGGAGTGGGAGGAGCTTTGTATTTCTATACATCTCCCATGTAGCCAGAATACATAATTTGGCAACCAAGAAAAATTGACTTTAACATGTTTGTGTATGTGAAAATATGGCCCCAAAAATACATGTGTGATGTGATGGTTCAGCTATGAAGTTGATGGCAGTCTTTATTGCTAGAGCATGTTCAGAGACTTTTATTTGTTGAAGTACTGCAAAATTTGCATCCTTGACTAATTTTTGTGTTCTGAGATCAGCCTAAATTTGGGAGGACACCCCATGTGAAGATGGCTGACATCCTAGATGAGTGCTTTAAGGTGAATGGGACAGTTAAAACTTCTCATCAGTTTTCCACCATCCGTATGTAGTCTTAGTGATGTATGCTTCCAGCATGTCTGTATTTAACTTCAAAAAGAGCTTTGGGGCCTTTCTGACAGACAAGTGTCAATACAACTGAGCCATTTGAATATATATCATTGTACATTTTGCCAAATAAGATTTTAGTTTGGGATTTTTTTTAACCTTTGGGTGACTAACTTGTGGTCTCTTTACTTTGACTCTGCATGAGCTTAACTTCATAATACTTGATCATCCCATTCTTGGGAGGTACTTGGTTCCAAGGGAATCCAGAGAAGCTTGTGGATTTATAGCACCTAGGACTGTAAAGCATTAGACTGAGCAGTTCTCAATGAAACTGTAATGAATATGTCACTTTCACTGTAGGGAGAATAATATGTTGTAGCTTTTCAGTAGTTATTGATGAAAAATAGTTGGTGAAGGAATGTAATTACTGTTCACCTGAAGTTAGCAAGCATTTGCTACCACTCTGCAAACGTTTTATGGAAGAAGTTTTACTTTAAAAAACATTTTGGTAATGAAAAGATACTCTGCCAGTGTAACTGCAGAATTTCTTGTTGAGCTGAATCTTTTTGTCCAGAAGGCTTTCTTCTGGTGCCCATTTAGAGCAATTTTTTTCTGGATGTGTGGGTCTGTTACGTCTCAATCGAGTACTGTTTATATCTGTACTCTTGCCTATGTGAAGCAGCAGGTAGGATTTCCCAAATGGAGTAATTTAACTTAGGAGATAAAACTAATGTAATTGTTTTAACTTATTTTTGTATAACTCTCTGAAATCGGAATGCTTTTGCATGTCTTAAGCTAGCTGTGCTATTTTCTGCTAATCAGTCCACAATACTATAGTGAAAGCTAATAAATTATACTTAACAGCTAATGCAGTCCACACCTTCTAACATAGCATGATTTGAACTAGTATGGATGCTAGGCTTCTGCTAAACTCTACCACTGCCATGTAAGCCAGTGCAGGCTTTTATCTTGCTGTAAATTGTATCTAGAAATTCTAATTATACAACATGACATTCTTCACTCTGTAAGTTTGTGTGTTTTTATTTATATGACTATGCATAAACTGAATCGTTTAACGCTTTGGCAGCTGGATATAGCAATTGTGGTTTTTAATACAGGAACTGTTCATAAGAAAAAAAAATCACGTAGATGTTGAAAATGTGGACATAAAACCAGCTGTGAAAATAAAACTTTTTCACCCTTACCAGAAGGGTCTAGACTTCTGTTGTGCTTTGATCTTCTTACCTAAACAATTACTTCATTTCCTTAGTTTCTTAAAAGCAGAAAGGTGTTGTGAGTAAACTCTAGTTTGGCAGGGTAACCTATATGACTGTGTTTTTCTGCTGATACATAATTTGAATTCCTTGCCTAGGTAATGTATGGGGAAATGGGTGATAGATTAGTGCACACTTTGTTGTGGTGATATACAGCTCTAAACTTGATGTATGGGTAAGTTTCTCATTTCTTCTACCCATTGGGGAGATCTGTCCCACTCTTTACACAACTACTTTGCAACTTCCACATTGATGTTATTTGCTCTATTTTTGCGATGCACAGAACTAATCATATTTATCCTTGAGTGAAACAGATGAAGTTGTTTTATTCAAATGTTGTATAGATTATGGTGATATCTAAGAATAAGCCAAACTGGGACAATTTTTTTGGAGTCTTTAAAACAGTAGGAAAGGAGACATACAATGCATTGCTGTGAGTTGGCTTGCATGTTAAAATATGATTCTTGCCTTCTGTGTAAGTATTCTGTCCATTTTTTAACTGAGTACTTCAGTGCCTTACTCCAGTGCTTATGCATGTACTTATTTAAATCTGTTAATGTCTTATGCTTTTCTAGGCTTTTTAAACTTTTTGTCCTTCGCTACTTTATACTAATTTATAGCCCAGTTATGCTTTTCACAAAGTATGTAAGTGGATTTACATTTTTCTGTGTGTAAATATGGACTTCTGTGTTCTCATTCAGGAGCAGTAAAACATACAAAAAAGAATCTGATTTACTTTTACCAAATACTCAGAGCAAGAGTTGATAACAAGTGGTCAGAGCTTCAGTAGTAGTGTCAGTAGTGTAACGCGTTATAAATTTAATCTAGAAGAGTTACTCCCAATCTTACCCTGAACTGGAAATCAGTATCAGCCCTCTTCTAGACTTTCTCTACAGTCACATGCCTTACATCCTAGAATTAGGATATACTAAAAAAAAATACTAATTTGGTCTGATTAATACTTGAAATATTGATGAAGGTACTTTGTGCTTCTGTATGAAATGGAATTTTATGGGCTAGTAATATATATTTGATAATTAATACATCTTATTTTTGTGATGCTAGTTGCCTGTAGTACAATAGGTACTGGATGCTTGACCTGAGTATTACGTACTTTGTAAGGAGACTGGAGATGTGAAGCAAAAAGAATAAAAGGATCTGTGAATGGTACCTGGGAAAGAATTTGCATCTGACGTGATCCATCAGTTTTCAAACTAATTAACACAAAACAGAAAAAGGCATACATTCAGAATGCTCAGGTTAAGGGAAAAAATTATGCCAAGCAGCCTGGATGTGTGGATTTGAGTGCGGTCTTTTTCATATGAGGTGTTAGCAGCTGTGTAGATGTGCAGAAACAAGAGTTGAGATGCCTTGAAAAGGATTCATAACATGTATCCTTTAAACACTCTGAGGCTGTTGGTTTTTTATTCTGATAAAGAAACAGAACTGAAAAGAAGGTAGGTTTTGGACAGAAAAAGGGAACTGTTTGTGTTTTGTTCTCCAAATACTCCAATTGCATCCAGGAAGCTGGACAGTGTGGGGTTGGTTGGCTTTTAGAAAAGGAAAAGGCTTCTTAATTTCAAATAATGTTTTTTGTCCCTGTCCGTATGTATTTGCAGAATCTTGTTTGTCATAATGGTTCCAGATACACACAGTATCTCATTACTGTTTGAAAAGGCTTTTTTCCTTGTAGCTCAGTATGTAACCTGCATTGCAACAGACTTAAACTGGTTTCCTGTATAAAGCTTTGTCTTTGACTTAATCTTGGCTTCCCTCCTGTAATTCCACATCTGTGAATGACTCATAACAAGCAGGGCCATCAGAAAAATATTGTGTACATTTTTATCCAAATCTGTAGGGATCTTGTTTCTAATTTTTTTACAGCCTTCTTACATTCTTCCCTCCCATGTAATGAATCATACGGTATGTACACGTACCTGACAAGAAAAGTGGTTGTGCATTGAGAGAAAGTTGAATGCTAAAGAAATAGAAAGAATATCCTCAGCCATCAATCTGCAGAGAGCAGAGCTTTTGTATTTTGCAGTTATCTTCTGTCAGCCCCTGGGGCACTTCTGATATTAGGATTTTCTCTCCCCTTGTAAACAGCAAGTTCTGTTAAATGGATATTCTGGCTTGGGGGCAGAGTTGGATCTGTTGGGCATGGTAGCAAGAGGTTCTGCCTCTAGAGGCACTCAAGGACTTTTTTCAAGCCTTTGCAGTATCCAGTGGCTCAAGATGGTAGCCTCGCATTTTAGAAATATACCAAGCTTTAAGTCTTGTACTTCTTACTCTTACATGAATGTTTTGACTCATTTCCAGATGTGTGACAGCACAGGGGTAGCTCAATCAGCTGTCCTGTCCCTTCTGGAGTGTTTATGGGGGCTAGGCTGCAAAGAAGGGGGAAAATGCTAGAGCCTAAAAGATGGGTCCTTGTCTTCCATCTTTTCCTCTCACTAAGTTATCTTCGTAGGTGAACAATGGTCCCCAATTTCAATGTGAGTTAAGTGCATGTCAGCTCATACACTAATAACAATAAGGGAATCCACTGAGGTAGGCAAGATGACAGTGTGGCTGGAATGGCTTAACCCTACCACATTGTTTTGTTCTTTTCCATTGTGTCAGGGAGTAAGCATAGAGTAATGGAAAAGTCAGTTGCTGCAGAAATAACATTTCATTGCTGTGATGAGAAGTATTTTATAACAGCAGTGGTTGTATGGGACATTGGTGAGGTTTTCCTACATGTACCAGAGCAGCCCTTCTCCAGCTGTCTCCTCTGAAACTAACTCTTTGGATCATGGGTCAAGGGAATTGATAGGATCTAGACTGTTTAATGTGAGGAGTGCTCTTGCTGACTTCATGGCTGGCGCTGACTGCTGCTATCAGTTTTGTGCCTACAAAGGATTAATACAATGTGAAAATTGTTTCTATCAAAGCCTATCACTTTGATAACAGGTTCCCAAATTTCCTGGAAAATTGAAATGCAGAAAAAAGGGAGACAATTAACTACTCGAATAAAATAACAAAAGGTAAACCACCTCGTGTTTCCTCTTCATACCTCAGTAAAGGTGACACTTCTTGAGACGAGATTCCACTTTGCATCTTTCTGGAGGGTAGCTGGGCCAAAGAGTGTAGGAAGGCTGAGGTCATGGGTGCTTTTATTCTTATATATTTAGGTAGCAAAAATGTTTTATGATCATGAGAATGAATCATTCTCTTCCCTTTTTAGTACTGAATCTGATGTATTCTCAAAAAATGTTTTTCTCAAAACTGGGGGGAAATACTGGGGCTACAGTGAGTGAATGTACTTAATACAGCACTTTAATCTCATTTCACTCATGCCAGTAGCCATAAATCTTAATAAAGCTGACTTATTCTAATTAATAATGTTTGATAGTTTAATTTTTAAAAATGTTTATCAATAGTACAGATATAAATTCTTTCTGTCTTAAGAGAAACTAGAAATAGGTTATTAAACTCAGCTACTACAATATTTAGATGCTGAAAAGCTGCTGAAAAGCTGTCTTCATCCATTGATTAAAATGGAAGAAAAATGTTGCTTATAATTAAAAATCTGATAACGGTAGTCTGGGAATCTTGATGAGAAAATATCAAAAGTTTGTTCTCTGTTCTTGAAAAGAAACCTCTTCACAAAGCAAAGACCACCTCAATTTGTCCACAGCAAGTATATTCTCTAACTTTATATAGTGTATCTGGAACTTTAACAGTGGTGTTTAAGTCCTGGTGATAAAACAAGAAATAATTAAAACTGTAGGTTTTAAAATTTAATGTATGAATGCTTACAATAATACGCCAACTGTTATTGTTTCAGAAAAACATCCAGTATGTTTTATGACCAGCAGCCCCATAGTTGGGATGCCCTGACTTGGAATTCTTTCTTCCTTGGAATTCTCATCTCCTTTTCTATAGCCCAGCAGGTAGCTACACTTTCTGCATGGGTATTTTCCTATAATTTTAAACTTTTACAATACAATTGAAGTGCTTACAATCTTGAAAAGGAATATTTGCATTAGCTTGAGACTCTGTATGCTTTAAGGAAAATCTTATGTGAAGTTGTAGTGGGTTGTTTTTTGGTCTCTTTTAGTCTTCAGTTGGATTTTTTATTTTTTTAGCTAAGGAATTTCCAACAAGCCCTCTGCTGCTCCCAGAAGCAGGGTCATTGATTTGATCTCTGTCAGTCATTGAAATGAAGAATTCAGAAGGGTTTTTTTGAAGAGAAGTATAGTACTTACAGTGGTTTCCATAGAGACTTTTTGTTTTGTCAGGTTATGGTTGAGCAACTGAGTATTCTAAGGCAAAAGATGTTTGGTTTCATAGAGAAATAAAGGTGAGAACAGGTTCTAGAAATGCTAGCATCAAACTGAAGAAGTTGGTAAAAGTTTGGATGAAGGAAGGGGAAATTGAAAACTTCATCTAGAAACATCAGCTGACATATCTACTATAGGAAACAGCAGAAGTCCTTGAATGCATCTGGAGGATGACATAGGAAATTTCCAGGAATATTTTACCCAGTATGCCAAAGCTCGCAGTAGAAGAATCGACTTGATCAATGTCAGGATAGACTGACTGCCAGTAATCATGTTTGCTTTTTGACCTCTTCCTGATCTATGATTGTGGTTCTACCATAGCAATCCTAATCAAGCTGAGAAGGGACAAGCTTTGTTACTGGTTTTTCCATATGCAAGGGAGGAGAAGCAAAGTGATAGAGATGACAGGGTGCTTGACACTTGTTCACTATTAAAGCCCCAATCTGAGGCAGCTAATAGGATCGTTTTAATCAGGTAATATGATGCTCACAGCTAGTCAGTTTTCCTGGCTTCGTTCTTAAGAGTAGCTGGTACAAAGCGAAGCACTCAATTATCTTCATTGAAATCCTAAATCTTCTGCCATGCACTTGACTGTGCTCCATGTTGCATAAGGAAGCATTCTGTAGTTGGGTGGATGAGCTAGACCCATGTGAGTCTTTCAAAGGAAGGATTTCGAACAAGGAAAATGGGGCTCCCAGAGCAACCCGAACTTCACAGTGTGCTTTCAAGCTGTGACTTGACAATAAAGATAAATAAATAAACAGACTTTTTCTATGCAGAGGCTTGGCAGACAGCTTTTTCCCTAGAGGTAAATTTGTTTTGCAAAATTAGAAACATGTGTTACGTATCTAAAATTTACAGTTGTAATATATTAGATTATTGGTTCTAGATAAGCTTTTGTATTTATACAACTCTAAAAATATTGATGGAGTGGGAAATTGACAAGGCAAGAGGCCTCAATTATTTTCTTTTTCTTTTTTTTTTTTTTTCCCCTGATGCCATTAGTCACCAAATCCATGGAGTCCTTACAGAAACTAGAAGTAAATCTCTAGTAGGAATATTTGTTTAAAATCAATGTCTTTTTGGTCTTTAGAATGTATACGTGTGGGTGTTTTTCTTGCATTCTTTCTTGGCAATGTATGCAGAGGTAACGGAAGTAAGCATAGTTTATTTTATGCTTTGCCTTTTTCTGTGTTGTTCTCTTTTTCTTATTTTTTCGTTGCAAATGATGGATGAATTTATGAATGTTTGCTGTAAGATGGTTCTAATTATTTGCCAGCAGTCCCAATTTCAATATAGTATGCAGGGGAGAAAAATGTTCTTGGAAAGCAGATATTCTAATAAGTGAATAAGCTTATATAGTCTTCGTGATTCTGTATCTGAGAGTAAATGTGAGCTTAAGGGGAGAATGAAGAATATGGATGTCTTAACTGTGTTTACATGTGCATTCAGATGACATAGGCCTTGATCCAAGAAACCTCACCCAGCTAGAAAGTAGTCCGAAAACAGGTCATAGATGCTGGACTTTGAGTGGGCTCATAGGCACTGTGTTTCAACAGCAGGGTAAAAGTACCCTATACTCTAAGTCTGCTTTTTTCCCAGATGTTGTGTCTGTTAGAATTTATAGCACATCTGGCCTCTTCATGGATAGTTTAGTAGCTTATGTATCAAGTTCCTTCTAACATAAGCAGATAGTGGATTCCACCCAAAAATGTCCAGATATTGAACAGTCTATTTATTGTCATTTACTGAGCATGCTTAAACTCTTCCAATTCTTCTTTGGCTGCTCTACTGCAGGAATAATGCTCCCATATAAATATTTGAAGTTTGTATTGTGGTTATCTTTTTGTCTGCATTGTTTGTTTTTGTCTTGTTTTTTCCTCCTAACTTCTTAATAAAAGGTGACATTCTTATTTTCACCTTTAGTCCAAGAGTCCAATTTATAATATGCAAGATATGCAGGTCCTGACTTGACAAATTTGTCAGCATGGGATATGGGCAGGTGTATTTTTGGTAGTTTTCTTGGCTGAGTGTGTCAGTAACTTCATGAGTGTTTTGAGTTTTGTCCCTTCGCCCTTTCTGATTCCTCCAGTTGACTTTGTGGCTTTACTCTAACCTGTCTACAGTGAGCATCCTTAAAACCAAAAGGTTGCTTTATATATGAATTTAAGAAAGTTTAGGTGCCTGCTTTTCATCCATTGACTCTGGAAATCTTGGTCATATTTATGAAGCCACTTGAAACCCTGAAATACTGAGATTGATGATGTGTGTTACAGGTTACTTAGTGAAATTTATTACACTAAATAATAAAGTGAGAATAACATGTAATGTTATTGAAAAGCCAGTTGAAAAATAGTATTCAAGATTGTTTGCTGCGCAGCTTTCTTGTTGTTTAGGCCTCGTTACTTTTCTTGCCAGACCGTTTCATTTTAGCTGAGTTGTCTCTTTATCTAACTTCTTAATTTCTAAGACAAAAACTGGAAGTGAGACTAGCTTTGTAATTACAAGGAAAATGGAAAATAGTTTTGTTTGGATTTCAACAAATTCAATTTAAGGTCAGATTTTTTTTTTAATTTAACAATGTGCGCTCTATCTTTTTGTTCCTAAAGGTGTATTTTCAGCAATTTGGCTTAACTCTGTGGGGTGGGATTATTTATCTTGGCTTGATATAAGCAAGCTTTCAGAGTATGTGTGGATTAGTGTCTGACTTTGTGCACAGGAGTCAGGTGGTTTCTGGTTCAATGAAAAAAGCTTTTAGTTGGGTTTTCTTTGTGTATGATAACCAGCATGGTAACTTCTGAGAAATAAATAGCTCAGGCTTTAATATGAATGACTGTCTATTTCATTTAAAAATAATAATAATAAACTGCCTTGCTACATAGCTAGTGTGTTTCGATGGCAGTTTCAGAAAAAAAAAATCAAATCTAATTAACATGAGGACAATCTCAACGTAAGTGTTATGAGTTGTTTCTCATTCAGTGGCTAGGAAAGATGTAAAGGATAATTGATTACTTACCTTTGGGTACATTATTCTACAGTTTCTTGAAATCCTGTTAAGTTTGTCTTGCTAAAATCAAAATAATACTTAGTTCTCTCCTGTTAGATCGTTTTGATACAAGGAATCATTTTGTTTCATCATAGCTGAAACCTGAAGAGCAGAACATGCTTTTATGTTCTCTTGCAAATGTAGTCTTTCAGGGCAGGTAGAGGAAGTTTTGCTACTAGTCAATGTAAAGTTATTCACAAACATACATTACGTTGTTTTCAATAACAATTTCAAGAGTTTAGAAAATGAGACACAAAGCTGATGTGTGAGATCAACACAAAGTTACCATAATTCATTTAAACAAGACTTGATTTAATCAGTGTATCTTGGGTTCAGTTTCTGTAAAATATGGCCTTTATTGTAACATTTTTTTTCATAATTAAAATAACATTTCAAGTAAAAGTTCAAATTCATTTTTCCATGTGAACTTAGAAGAAATTACAATTGGGCTTTTTTATGATTTGGTGATTAAGTAGACAAGCAGTGTACTTCATGGGTACCATAATAGTTAGCACCTGTTTCAGCTGTTTTATATTTGTATTGGATCGAACCGCAGTAATCCAATATATCTTGAAAAGCAAAAACCTAATATGAAATATTTCACAGTATGGAAGAAATTATAATAAGCAGAGTACAGGTTAAAATATAAAATGCTTATTGTGCACATTTACATAGTCTTTCGTCTGCATTTCTGAAAGCACTGTTACAATTTTGTTTAAAAATAATCCTAGTTTTTGTGAAAGTCAGTTAAGTGAATATTCAGTTCCATAAAATAAATACAGTTTCTAAGAAAACAGTATTTCCTGAGTAGCAGAGGTTGGCAGAAATGAATCAATTTGTCAGTCAGAAGCCAGTACACTGTATTAATTACAATTTGGTTTGTGGCTTTTCTCAAATATGCTCTGAGGACAGGGACCACTGGCAGAAGGATGGAGTGGTCTCCTAAGGCAGGTAACCAGCAATGGCTTTCTAGAGCTCATCTGGAAATCTTGTAAAAGCATTGATGCTTTCCTGTTTCTTTTTAGAGACACCGTTAAGCAGTTGTCATTGTAGACATTTAGTTGAGTTGAAGCGTGCTTTCATTGACTTAGTAGCACTTCTGATGTAAAATGGGCCATTAGAAAGTTCACTGCTCTTCTACTTGGGTCATATTTGTGGTGCCTGGCCCTACTGGTGGAGGAGCCTGTGGTTCTGGAGAACACTTACAGAAAGATAATTTTGCCTGCGGCTGCTTTGTGAAGCTGTGGTTGCCTGAACACCTTCAGCTGGTGTACTCCAGAGCTGCCAGCTAAGTGAGCCCTGAGATCTTCCCTCTGCCTTTCCCAGCTAAGTAAGACCAGGGGACTATTCCAGTAAAAGCTACTTTTTCTAATGAGTATAAAGCTAGACCTGGTCCTTGCCATAACCGCGTAGAAAGCTGTGCCATCAAACAAGGCAGAGCAGCACAAGGTGGAAGTGAACAGCAAAGGCTTTTTTTAGTGGCTGAAAGAGTTCCTATAAAAGAAAAGTCTGTCTTCCACCAGTGACTACTTGGACTTGTCTTTTAAAAACATTGTCATGCAAATGAGGGTAGTGGGGCTTTAGCGACCTGTATCTGTAGGAAGAAAGCTCTAAAAGTGTTTTTAATCACTATTTGAGGTGGAATTTAGGAAACCGTTAAATAACTGAACTGCAGTTGTTGACATAATACTTCCTAGATCAGGATTAGTGATGGTAACTTAAGTGCTAAGCATTAGTGTCACTTCTTAATGTTGTTTGTTACTGGTACTTTGAAATCATTAATTTCATTTACGAAGTCAGAAAATTTAAAACTTTGTCTATTAAAATCTGAAAGTTTATTTCCAAATTAATGACGAGATGGGCTCTGTGGTACCTTCCATGCAGCGCAGGTACAGCACTGCTGGCCCCTTCAGCCTCCCACAAAAGGCTTATTCTCTTGGGTGTTTGAGAACTGGGAAATTTACTGGTTTTTGAAGAAAGCTTAGTTTCATATTAAAATTTTAATTAATATTAGTAAGATTACTAAAATCTGCCAGGGTACATCTGTCAGATGTAATATTTGGTTGCTTCTCAATACAGTGTTTCAAAGATGAGGTTTATTTTGACAGTCAGGGTTCATACTCTCAAGATTTATTTAGGAAGAAGTTGAGCCTAGGATGCAATGACCTAGCAGACTTTTTTCCTAAACACAAATTAATGCTTGCTTTTATCTCTGTTTATCTGATTTGAGTTAAAAATGACTTATTGCATTGCAGCTTATCATAGTGAACACTGTAAATGGTTTCCACTTCTAATGACTTGTCCATGAGTTTCATTGCTCTGGAATGCTTCTCTTGCCCATTTCCCTGCAAAAGATGGCTGGTTTTGTCTCGTTTGAATAAAATCTGTTTAGCCTTTCAGTTGTGAAAGGAATAGATAAATTTCCTCTTTTGTTTGGCTATTCTTAACTGTTTTCAGAAGTGCTGGAACTGTCTTTGCCTGCTTTGGGTAGGAAGAAAGGCTTCAAGATAATTTTGTGTGAATAGTAGATGTGCTGCACTCATGTTGGAAACTTTCTTAAATACAGGTGTATAGTTTGGAGGTGAAAACAGGTTAAAGTGTATGTAACTGTGGGTAGCGTCCCAAAATTCATAAACTACTGATGAAATGTAATTTTTCTTAACTGTAATTTCTCCTCATAGAAATAAGAAAGCAAATTTTAGGAAGCAAGTAAAATAACATTAAACCAATGTGATTGGTACAAACATTTGTATCAAGATGAGGGAGGGCAAAAGGAGGAAATAGCTGGAGACTAGCTAACCTAAAAGGAAACATAATATATTGCGTTATGTATTTTATCTTCAAATTTTTAGGCAATCTTGTCTCTTATAGTGAAAGATACCATTAAGCAGCAATTTTGAGCATTTTTTTTTATTCAGTGCATAATGGAGAGGGTAATGACCAGATCACCTTAATATACAAAAACTATTTTATATGAAAAATTATCAGAGGCATACCTCTTAATGGATTAAATAGCCTTGCATCATGGACTCAAAGTGACAATATGTTGTGTTTTTAATCATGTGAAGAACTGCTTTAAGGTACAGAGCCCTTAAACCACATTTTCTTTTCCAGAAAACACCATACAGTCTTCCCTGTATTTTTGTAGATATCATGAGACCTGACAGATGGGTTATCATAAAATGTATCTTATGTGCTGAAAAGCTATAATGAAAGACCATATCTTTAGACTGTGGTGTAACAACTGAAACCACTGATTATTAACTGAAGATGTTTCTAAAGTGCCAATTGCTCCAACTTCACTATTCGCTCTACTGGTTTTTTTGGGGTTTTGTTTTTGGTTTTTTTTTTCTTCTGAACCTGGTTTAGGATGTTCTCATTCCCTCCTCTTACTTCCTTTGTCCATGCTTGTTGGAGTCCATCTGTTGTACCATACAGTTGTTGGTGGGGCCAAGCTGTAAATCAGGTCACCGGAATGATTTAGATTAAAAATAAACCTACAATAAAAAGCTTGGAATTTGCTTTGTCAGCATTGTCTTTGAATGCCCTGCAGAGCATCACTGCTATTATCTAAGCCATCTCTTTGTTTGTATTCAGTTTAGAAATCATGTATTTGCAGCTGGAACAAAATCTGTCTGTTATCAAAACTGCAACTTCAGCCTCACATCTGTCGTGTTCTCATCTCCAATTTATCTCCTGTACCCTCTGATTAAAAGCATGTTGGTCCTATGTTTCACTTGAAATAATGTGGTGGTACTCTTCATTTCACAGAAGTGGTGCATAGCTTTTCCTGAGTTAATGGAAAACTTGTAAAACAACATGCATCTATGAAGTGGCTGCTGCCAGAAGAAAGTCCTGTTTTTCTGCTAGTATCTGTAGCTTGTAAATCTGAAAAACTGCAGTCTTCCCCAATTGTTTTCTGTGCTTCCAGAAAACCTTGTTCTGGTGTAACATGTACCAGTTTATTCTTCTCTTACAGGCACTTGTGGGTTTTGAGGGCAAGGAGGGCTTTGTTTTCTTCTCAGACTTGTGGAATTGCAGAGTCTGGAATTTCTCTGCAGCAAGATGACTGCTTGACAGGCTTCATTCACTGCCTCTGCTCTGACTACACTTCAGTTAAATGACATGAACTTCTGAACTGTGTTAGATAAAACTTCCTAGTGTATGCTTTCTTCATGGCATTTCAGTATTGTTATTGATATTTTGAGAAGTCTATTTCAAATGTAGTGGTATTGCTTCTTCTGGGGTAGAAGTAGTCATCTTGTGCCTCTACCCTGTATCTGCTCAGTTGCATTTGTTCTTAGGTTGTGTTAGCTGAGATAACATTAACTTGAGCATTTGAAAGTGCTTGTGTATGTAATTGGAAGAGTGGGGAGAACTAAGTACCTGAAAGAAGAGTTTTGAAGCCAGGGTGATGGAGTGAGCTAGAGGTTTGTTTTGTACATGTGAAATATGGAAAAATCATAACAATGGGTTTCTTCAGTAATCCAGTACCACTCAGAAAACTTTTTTTTCGCACTTGGATTTGTATTTGGAGGCATCCCTTTCTCTAGGGAAAAGGAAATTATCCTCTTTGTAATTAGCTTGAGGTACTGTGTTTTGAATTGGTTGCTGTGTCTTAGGTTGCAACACAGATAACATACAACATAAGCTATAGGCAAACGCTTATATCACTTTAAGAGCAATCATTTACATTAATTAAATTTACAGTTTCTTTAAATACATGTGGGAGATTATCCAGGCCCTAATCCAGGTCTTGCTCTTGAAATCACTGAATTATATCATTGCTTCTTGTAAGCTTCCAAGCTGTCTTCTACAATGATGTTTTGTTCTGCCATTGTGGTAGTGTTGGTGCTGTTTTTGAAAATACTCTGAACTCTGCTTGTAGTCCACATGTATTTAGTTGTTATTCACTCTTCCTTGTGTTAGCATTTCCTTTTACGTCAATATGAGTGTCCCAGTGTCACCAGTATGGCCCTGGGGTACAGGGACCATTTCGGTGTGCTGGCACATGTACGTCTGGCAATGCCTGCTTTTCCTGCGAATCCTCTTGGAAGCTGAGGTCCTGGGACTGCCCCCATGCTTAGCCGCTTGCACTGAGTCAGTTGACACTGCAAGAGGTGTGTGGGTATGAGGAGAAGGGTGGCGCTCTCTGTTGTCTCTTCTCCTCCAAATAGGATTGATGTGAAGAGTGTTCTCTGATGGTGCTTCCCTTCGCAAAGTCAAGATTTTCACCTTTTGGCCTTTGATTTCCTAGGCTGAGGGTGAAGATATTTTAGTTTTTTCCCTGCTTACAAGTGTTTCTTTGCCCACAGTTGCCAAGCCCTACCAGTAGCCATGTTCAGTGCCCCTTTTACCTTTGAGTCATCTTTCTTGAACACTGCTTTCAAATAGTCAAATGTGCTCATGGCTCTGTTTTGTACAATGGCACCATTTCTAGTGGAAGCATCTAGGGTTGCCTTTTATTTTTCAGCTGATTTGAATGTAGTAGCTCATAAATGTTTTCTGGTGGAAAGTACATGTTACAATATTTCACTGGGTAACAAGCAATTGAGAAAGGAATATTTAACAACGCTAATAAGTGTTTAGATTTTTGTGGTGCTTTTTCAGTCTCAATAAACCAAATAGCAGTAGCTCTATATTTCACTTCAATATAAAAAAGTAGCAGAATAGAAGTATTTTTAACATGATTCTGGCTTACTATAATGCTTATTCTTGTTTTGGTTCTCCTTTTTAATCTTGATGTAGCAAATCTTGTGCCCTCCTAGCTTTCTGTTGATCCTCCTGTTAGTAGGATAACACAGCAAAGTGTGCAGTGTGAATAGATCATTAGACTTACATGACCGTATTTACTTTGTGACTAAAATACGGTCAGTGCTCTAGTGGGCAAATATGAACATCTGCTTGGACTGCATCCTTAGCAATGACTTGCAAAAGGTTGTTTCCGGTAGTAGCCAGTTGTTGACAAATGTTTATTACATGAGAAAAAACTACCCAGAGTTATGATTTCACAGTAGCATTGTACTCATTGATAATTTCTGTATGTAAACCTGTACATTCTCTCCGATGTATTTGATAACCAGATCCTGCTTTTGTTTTACAGCTGCTGCAGAGGGCAAAGGGAAAAGTGGGGAAGACTTTTTTCAGAAGGTAAGAAAGAAATTTCAATTCTATAACATCAATTGATTAGAGGAAAATTTATGCCTGTTGCTCATTCATGAGAGCAAATAAATAATGTGCAGTTTTCACTGTATTGATCAAATTTTTAAAAATATTTTTGTCACTTAATGTGTCTACTAACTATCAGCTGTGTATGGAATGTGATGAGAAATATGTTCTTTGGTGTATGCTACTGTCATTCATGCACACAACTTAATATTTCTTTAACTGAAAATGTCAAAATAGGCATTATGAAAGTTTATTTTTGCTTAATAGCTTGGGGTTCATCCAGAAGATGTTGTGAGGTGGTCTTAAGGTTTTTCTGTTCATGGATAAACACTACATCCTGTTGTTGCAAAACTGACATAAAACTTATTGTGATGCTGTTGAAAGCCTAAATGTTTGGTTGAGAAATGCAAAGGCCTTTTAAGAGAGAAATGCATAAGCCACAGAGTGATTCAGTAAAGTTTGTGGTTAGAGAGAGGCACGGATGGACTGGAGAGAACAGTCCTGCAGCAACTAAGCTACAAAGAGAAACATGGTCAAGAGTAACGACTTTGAAATTAGTTTTGCAAAGCAACATTTATTTTTTTCAAGAATGGTGTGTAAAATATTATTTACAGGTTATGTTAATGAAGATCTGCATACAGTATGCTAATAAAAATGAGCTGGTTGGTGTTTCTGTACTATAGGGAAGACAGTGTAAATTTTCATGCTGTATACTGAAATGCCTTGAAACTCCTTTATGACTGATTGTATGTTAAACAAGTAGTTTGTGTATTTTCCACATTTTCTTCATATTTATAGATGGTACGTCAAAAAAAAAAAATCTCTTTTTAGATGTGAAAGAATACTTTATCCTGCACGTGATTGTCAAATGCTTTGATGAAGGCTAATGGGGAGGAGTACATATTCTGCCAAAAAGTTTGGTTTAGAAAGTATTTTGTAGGAGTCTTCAGATTATGTTGCTTTTGACTGACAAGGAGAGTTACTTTTCTGAATGTGGTGCTTGTGCTTTACTGTCTACTATTAGTGTGCACAGAGGACAGTGTCATTAATTCTTTCTTAGTATTTTATCAAAATGCATGGGTTTTGTTGTTGGGTTTTTTTTTTACTTGCTGGAACAAAGCTAAGCCATAGTAGCGTATCCTTCATTCTGCATATCATTCATTTTACAGCACAGTGTTTTCTCAATTGTGTAAATCTGCTAATAATTCTTGGAGCTGTGGACAAAATATTTCCTCTGTGTGGGACTGAGTGGCTTATATATTTGACAAGTATTTGGATACTTGATTATTTACAGTAGATATAATGTGCCTTACAATGATGTAGTTGTTAGTATAATAGCAAAAAATGATGTTTTGACTTTAATAGGAAAGCAAAATGTGCTAGAACTTAAAGTATGTGAATAAGAGCATGCTACTTATCCATATTGATAATAGATGTAGTGGATATTTTGGCATTAATATATTGTCATATACATGCATAATTGTTATATAGGCACAGTGGGATAGGTTAAAGCTGCTTCATTTTGACATTGTCATTCTTTTTAGTCTCTTCAGCTCTATAATTTGAATTACTGAAGTTTAAGTACATACACACGATACTACAGCTAATAAAAACAGATGGAAGCTATCTTCTTTGAGTTTTCTTTTGTTCAAAAAATCTTGGGACAGTTGCTCATAGCTTACTCACTGTCTCTGTCTGTGCAATTTCCTTTAATCGGGGTTAAGCTTTTTCCTTTTTCATGTGAAATAAGGCAGAGTTTCTGGAGGTAAAATGAATATTCCTTTCATGTGTTTCAGGTTGTGTAGTGAGGAAGAAAGTGATTTGTAGCATTAGAAACACATTGCAGACTAAGGCAGCAAGATACTTTTAGAAACTTTATATGAATTCAAAGCTATAGTAAAGGCATTTTTTTAAATCGTTTTGAAAATGATACTTTCTTCAGGGTGTTATTGGCAGGTTTTTGTGTGGAACAGGGAGGGGAAGGGCATTGTTTAAGAGACGTCTAGAACTGGGGGTGTAATTTGCACAAATAATGCCTTGTGTTGTATTTTCTGACAAACTCTACCCTGGATGTGCTGAAGTTGTTATTGAGTGGAAAGGAGTGTGTGAGGTGAAAGAAGTTTTTGTATGAATGCTGAAATGACAGAAGTAACAAGACAAAGATGGAAGAAGGTGATTCCACATGTCAAGCCATGCAGTTCAGGAGGGAGGAGAGAAGAGAGAGACTGGTATTGGAGCGAGTGAGACAATGCTGACTTCTTGCAGATGACTGTAAGTGGCTGCTGGGTCTTGCTTGGTGGCTGTGGGAGGCAGTGCTCAGTTCTGTGTTAGATTGTCCTCAGGAGGAACAGAAGTTGCTCGTATGCTCTGAGCTGGACTTCAAGTCAGGGACTCAGCCTGGATTGTTAAGCTACATATAGTATACTCTAAGGAATCTGTCATGCTTTTAAAGAAAGCTAATACAAGATTTTAGTGCTAAGTAGTCTTCTACTGGTCTTCAAACATATGAGTAAGCAGTATTACTTTCTTAGATTTTCATAATCAAGCAGACTCTCACTGCATGTGAACTGTTCCTATCAACTTTTAACTCTTGAAGTTTAATGATTCAATTTAAATGTCAAAATGCATCCTTTCACCGAGTATTTTAACAGAAAAAGCACATGTTCTGCAGCTGCTGGTGGGGTTACAGAATAAGCCTCGGTTCTTGGCTGCAAGGGGCAAATTAAGCTAATATTTCTTCTTCTGGTAAGATCGAAGGGCCCTTTCCTCTACTCTTGAATTAAAGTGAAATGTAGATAAATGGGGTTTTTTGGTAGTGTCACTTTAAAAAAAAATCAGAAGACTTTGGCATACTTTATTCTGATATTTCAAGTTTTAGTAGTGCTTCAAAGGAGGGAAACCTAACATAGTCTAACATGGATTTTTCAAAACCACTGGGAGCTGCTAATGATTTAGCAAGAAATAAATAAATAATGTGACAGTCTTCTCTCTAGAGCTCTCAAATCTGCAGTTTGGTGACAGGTAACCTTAAATAAACATGGAATGGTTTGCTGCTGTGTTCCATATTATTTATGTAAAAGATCCTTGTGGACCTTGCTCTATATATTATTGTCCTAATTTATTCTGTTAGAATAATACATAATGTGAAGTTATTACTTGTTCTTGATCCAAAGCACATTTTCAGTTGATGGTAAAATTTTTCCATTGAGTTCCATAACATCTGGTTCATACCTCATAGGCAAGCAAGGCCTTTCCCAGACAAAGCGAGGACATTGTTCCAAGGAACATGTAATTTATATAGCACTATAGATATGCATGGCACTCATATAAAATGTAGGGAGGTGGTGGGTCTCTGCCCTGAAGAGTTCATAATCCAAAACAGATGAGGGTCCGTCATGTGGGCAGCGGGGAATTTAATGCATAATTTCTGTTTGCTTTTAGTTCTTGCCTCATCGAGTCTTTTTTTCCTTAAACACTTGGAAATATTAGTGCTGATGATAACTTTTTGTTCTGAAATTTCTCAGGGCAAGAGTATACCACTAGCCTTATCATGGGACTGTCAACAGTATGGTGGGAGACAGGTGTGATGGTTGTGGGTTTAGAAGAAGTTGGGTAGAGTTCTTGGGCTGACATGGGACTACATGTGCAGAATGTGGTGACGAGAAATGATGCACACATGGTGCTCTGCCCAAGTGCTTGACTCTAAATCAGATATAAACTGCTCATTTCAGCATAATTTAGTATGTGTGTTAGTTGTGAGCTTCTAGAGTATTTCTGAATGGGCTCCTCAGCTCTTCCTTTCCTGACTTTCAAGAGTTTCTTTGCAGAATTTGGTTTTGTGGAAAGCACAATATACTACCAGGCAACTGTAACTTGTGGGTTTTATTGTTTCTGAATGTTTGAATTATTTGGGTTGGTTTGTTTTTCTTTTAATCAAAGAGAAATGGTCTTTGTATGAATATATTCCTTTTGCACAGTTGTAGATACATCCGTTGTTTTAAGGTTTCACTGGATTTAGGCAAAATGTGTGTTTAAATGCTCATGCTTCTCTTGACTGCAGACTGTTATTCCCTGAAGGGGTTGTAATCGTGCTTGTAAGTGTGAAGGTGCAAATGGGCAAATGTTACATGTGTGTACCAAAATATCTTTTGTTAATTATTAGGAGCTTAGGAGTGTAAAGGACTAGGGTTTTCTTTTTTCATTTTCCTTCCTGTCCTTACATGTAACACTTCATAAAATAGAAGCTACAGATGAAACGAGTAGCACCTTAAAAGATATTGAGGCCTCTTTGGAAGCAATATTTGGTGAAATCATCCTTTAAAAGGAGTTGCTCTTTCAGTATAGATGTTGGAAATAGTAGTAGTAAGAGATTAATAAAAAACCCACAAACAACAACAAAACCCCCCCACAAAACCAGCAATTATTTGAAGAAGTGAAAAATAGCTATCTCTAATTGCATCTTTAATCACCTTTCTGTTAAATTCCTCTTCTATATGCAGCAGTTATTGAATGTACATTACCTTTTATTTGTTTAGGGGGCTCTAGCAGCAAAGACAGTAAGGAAGCTGACTCAAGCTATGTTAGTTTATCTAAGACAGTAAAAGAGCTTGTTTTGCAGCATCCTGTGATTTCACTTGTATCTTTGAAAAATATTTGTTATGTTGATCTGGGGCAAATCTTGCAACTTTTTCAAAATTCTTATGTGTAAATATATTGATAAAGTGTTTATGTACTCATTAATGTTTTTGTAAGTATAGATAGTATATACTGATACAAATAAGTTTAACTAAAAGTTGTATTTTTCTGTCTGCAGTAGTTCAGGTTGAAAGTTGGTTGATCTTCCTTTTTAATCTCTGAACATGAAACATTTGGGTAGAGCTTCAAATGCGAATAGCTTAGGGCATTCTCAGGCATAAAAAATATTAATCATTGACCTGAGACTAAGATGTCTCAGGCTGATTATTACTCATGTTCAGTAGTAACTTCTGAAGGGCTTTCCATGTGTCTTCATCCATGTAACTTCTCTGAACTGCCTATTTAATAATTATGATTTCCCTAAGGCTGTGTTTCCATTTCTGATGGCAACTGCTCAGCTATTGGTTTCTTCCACTGCTGTTTATCTTGCTAGTGAGACCCAGCGAGTTTATAACTATTATGGGTTTTGTCTCTGTTTCAACCACAGGAGCAGTTTTGAACTGCGGAAACTGGTTCCACACCTTCCACTCGTTCTCAGTAGAAATCAGTATCTGCATTAGCATTGAAGTAACATCTTGATGTAGAGTTTGGCTCATAGCATGTGACAAGGATATATTAAGGCCATACGTTTCCAGAAATTGCTTGAAATGCCTGGCTGTGATAGGAATCCTGGCATGCAGTTCTAATTTACATTGAGCTTCCTCTCATTTAGCTTCCTGGAAAGAGGAAGCAACTGCTCAGAGAGAGTGGTATGGATTAGAGTTGAAAGAATATCAGTGACAGTCAACATTTGCAGGAAATCTTGAGATTGAGATGTTTGTCTCCCTTTTGGCAAAACCACACCCAGTGGAAAGAAGGAGACTGTTTAGATTGGACTGATTTCTCTAAAAAGGTAAATCAAGAATGCTTACTTAACTTTTTGCTTAGTTCAGGCAGAGTTAAGTGGTGGGAAGGCTTCCTTCTTGTGGAAAACTGCATTTGTCTTGTGTCTAGTATAGCAATCATTCTGTTAAGGGAGAGGAGTTATTACAAAGTTTGGTTTTTTTTTAATTTATCTTATGATTAGTTTCATCTGTGTTGCTCCTGATATAATGGGACAATCTTGAGAGTTTACCTGTAATACGAAAATGCTGTCTGATGGGCCTAATCCTTGAAGTGCCCACTGCAGGTAGAAGTCTTAAAACAGCAGCTGTCCTTGCTGAGTTGCTTGTGAATAATTCCCTTGGCCAGCAGGTGTGGATTTTGATCCCATAGTATTACACTAAGTGACTCTCTACATGGCTGCTTGGAGCTTGGTCGGAGTCCCAGGTGAATTGGAGTTTTAGTAGAGGAAGTTCTACTTTATGACACCTTATTGCTATACTTAACATTTTGGGCAAGATGTCTTGCATTGTAAAGCAACAGAGAAGGAGCAGTTTGTCACCACAATCTTGACTGAGACGCTTAATCCTTTTCACTCTGAAAGTTAAATCCTGTGTTAAAATAGAGGAGGGATTTCAGTCCTCAAATGCTTGTACTTTCCCTCTGAAGAAAAATGAAAAAAGAGGAGGTGTGTGTGAGAGTGTTATACACAGGGTTCCTGATTTGTAGGGAGACTTGCTGCTTCTGCTTTTGGAGGGAAGAATTGGCTGCATGTTGATGTTTCTAACAATCTCCTGTGGGGGCTTTGTTGTTAAGTAATTTTTTTTTTTTAGATTTCCCCTTTTTTCTGTTACTTGTGTAGAATTCATTAATGCTGTACAAAGATAATTTATAGCTTCGGTGCATGCTTAGATAATCCCTTTACATTTTTGTCTATACTTTCAGTCATTTATTTAAAATAAAGTATTACCTGTGACCTTTCGTTGTTTCCATTGAGGGTACACAAAATATTCAAGTCAAAGGAAGGACTTTAATGTTTCTCCATAGGTAAGGACATTTGATGATAGAGTTTTCTTCTGACTTAATTTACAAATAGAGCAAATAAAGTTAAGTACAAAGTTCTGTAACTGTTATTGTTGAGAAGGTTCACTTAGTGCAGTTTTTGGATGCAGCAACAATACTGCAGTATCTGTTCACTTAAACAAGACCCTTGTTTTAAGAATTTTTTTTCCCAGTTCATTTCGGGTAAAGTGAAGGTTAAAAAAGATAGTGTTGTGTGCATGTTCTCTTCCCTTCTAAGCTAAAAATGCCTTAATGGAAAAAGAAAATGTAAATTCCAAAGCCATATCCACATAGGTAGCTTTCTGAAATTTTCTCTCTACTGATTTAGAGCTTTTATTTATAGCCTGAAAGTTTGAGTTATAAAGCTGATGTTGTTTACTCTGCTGTCTTTATTGACTTTACATATAATCTGTTAATTATTTTTGAAGTATTATCATTATGAATAAATGAATACTTTGCCTATGATGTTAACCTTGTCCTCTAGTTTTAGCTTCTTTACCTCTTCATCCTACACATGCTTGCCTTAATTCTTCATAAAGTCATTAGCAGCACCTGTGAATACCTAGTAAAGATGGTAAGCTTGCTTTTAACCTGGGCTAGGATACAGTTCTTGACGACAAAACAGACTGCTTGCTTCTTTGTGGAATTCTCAAAGTCTGTACATGCAGACCACAAAATTACTGGTCATGTGAAGTTGAAAGAAAGCATGTTAGTATTTTGCCTAGTTTGACATGAAGCTGTGTAGAAGTATGGAAATGGGAAACAGGCATATTTTCTTTCTGCTGCAAAGCTTTATACCTGAATCTAGATTATACAGAAAACTTAGAAATTTTTGGATAAAGTTATCTTGCTGTTTAATAAGTTAAGTAAAAATCAGTTTAGCACAGATGGACAAAGTAGTAGGTGAAGATCAAATTCCTGCAGCTTTGAAACTTAGTGGATGTGTGGAAAAATCATGTATGACAGTATTGAACCTTACCTATACAGGTTATCCTATATGATAGTCTCTCAAATAATTTAAATATTACCCTTTTCAAGGACAGGTACAGTTAGGGGAGGAGGACTAGCCAAGTTGACACATGGAGATACTTTTCTAAAAATGTGTTTGGGGTTTCTGACAGTTGGAATATAAAAATGGAAAAACAGGTACCCCTACCCTACAAGAGACATATGTGCTCATGTCCTTGCACTTGGGAAGGCACTTCTTTCATAATGCTCCTTCCTGTACAGAAACTCAGAAACTTACACAACTGGGGGAATCTAAATTAAGAACAAACTTACTAAAAGGTTTTCTATGTTGTGTGGTTTTAATTCTCATTGTGTCACTGCTCTACACAGGAGAGAGTTTTTCCGCTGTGCGGGAGCGCAAACTGCAAACTCTAAATGGTGTTTTAGTCTGCTTCTGCTTGGAAATGGCCATTCCCCCTGACTTGCAGAAAGGTGGCATTAATACTGTGGAGTCAGATGCACTGTACTGCCTTCTTTTTAGAGTAGTAGTTGTAACAGAAGCAGTGGCTTCTAGTTTTGAATTTCATATGTAGACTACCTTCAGGGGAAAAAAAAACCCAGAACACAGCAGGCTTACGATGGATACCTATCCATTGCTATACCCAAAAGGTAGTCCAGACTTGCAAAGGAGCTCTATATTTGCACTGAGCTTTGGGCTAAGTTTTGTCATCTTTGTTTTTTTTTAACTGCTTACATGCCCCACACTTCCTCACCAAACCCAGTAGTCCTTGATGCTGTACCATTGATGTGTTCTGGCTCTGGCATCTTCAGTGCTTACTCTGGCCTCACCAGTTTTAGAGGCAGAATTCGTTCTGTCAGTTCCTAGTCATATTTACACAATTCCTTTTTGTCTCTTGTTCTTCCTTCCCATCCTTGTTCTTTCTCTGCTTTCTCCCCCCTGCCCTGCCCCCCAACCCAAAAAAACCCATCAATTCGTTAAATATTTAATACTACTCCTAGTTCCAGCTACACCCATTGCGCTGTTCTTGCTGCCAAAACTCGTGTCCAGGGATTAGTCATCCTCTCAGATACTGCTGTGTCACCACTTCTGCATTAGAAGAAGAAATAAGTATCAGCCCATGTAGAATTTTACCTGTCTACTGTGACTTTTCAGCACAGGTCTTCTCCTGCATATATAGAAATATATATATTTAATTTTCATGCAAATGATATTCCATGTTTCAAATAAACTCTAAGAGTAAAGTTGTTCATACTGCTCTAATGCATACATACTGAGGGAGCCACACTAATGCAATTTCTGTGAAAGCAGAAGATGCAAGATGAACATTTTATGTCAGAAACAAAATATTCGGAGAATGGCAAAATTTGTGTGTTTATTTTTACTAGGCATCCTGAGGTCTGATTTTGAAAATGTTACGTGTCACCATTTGGTGAAGACTGAGTTGGATTGTACATGTGATGGTTTCATTTTCTAAGATGAAATGCTCAGTTGGATGTTAAAAGGGTTTTTTGGCGCTTTTTTTGAGAGAGTTAATAAATTGGATAACTAATCCCTTTACCCCAGTACTCTTGCTTTGTTTATATATTTAAGATTGTTCTAGATGTAAGGGAAAATTAACAGGTACAAAATGAGGATGATGTTTGTCTTGTAAGATAAATGTGATCAGACCACTCTATCTCTCACAGTATTTTTGGTTAACTACTGAATTAATTTTGTATCCTGACAAATATTTTAGGTAATATTTGGAAAAATGCTTTAAAGTCTCTATTAGATGGTGGATGACAACATGTAAAGTTCCATCGCGTTTTGGTCTCCTTTTTATAAGAAAAAAAGGCTTTGGAGTGGTTTTGATGCTTAAAAAAAAAACCAACTGATTTGTTACAGCCTTTGTTTTCAAAGGTCATGTTATCATTCAAAACCATACTTTAAAAGCTTTTACAGTTCTCTCACTTTAAGGTTATTCAACCAGCATTGTGATTTAACCTCACTGCTTAAGTATCTTCTGTTTTATCCTTTAAACAGTGTGGTCTCTCTGAATAATTAGGCAATTAAAATGTGGCTGTGGAAGAGCAAAAATATATGTTAGGTTTCAGGAATTATTTGTGCTGGGAGAAGTTGGGGTGGCTGTTGATGTCAGAAATCTTTCTTTCTGCCTTCAGAGCTTAGTAAAATATGAACATAATGCTTAGCTTGCTTTCTGCACCCACAACAGCAACGGCTTGACTGTTTTGGATCTGTAAGAAGCGTGTTATTTTTTGATGGCAGTAAAATTACCTTCCCACTAATACCATTTATGGAAAACCATACTTGTCAAGTTTTGAAAGGCCACTACCATGGTACTCTGTTTTACTATTGATATTCCTGTGTTTCATTGTTTTTTCTCTGCTGTCTTGCACAGTAACTTTTGTCTTTTGTCTTCTGTAAAACTTATGGAACAAATTTTCTTGATCAGGGAAAAATCATTCTGGGAAAACAGTCCCATTGAAAATGGGGATGGGTACAGTGATGTAACAAAACAATAGTCACGTTCCCTTCAGTAGCTGTGTATGAAATATTTCTTGGGGGCAAATTATCCTCCTTACACTTAGCAAGGTATGGTAATCCATAAAGAATTACTATGTTTTCTTTAAGCTTATAGAAATTCACCTTCAAAACAAGATTACGAAACATTTACTTACAGAATTTGTATTATTGTGACCTTTCTGTAAATAATCTTTTTTTCTAATCCTCTCTGTCGTTCCTTGTCCTCATCCTACCCTGGGAAAACATGGGATTTTCTCCTCTGCAGCAATTTTTACCTGTACACAGTTATACTGGGAAGCACTTGTTTCTTAGTAATACATGTTGGGGGTTGTTTCTGGCTCAGAACACTTCATAGTTCATATCTTATATCAGTGAAAAAAGGAATATTTTTTGATGCTGTGTTAAAATGGAGAGTAGGAGCCATCTTGAGTTTGCAGGTGCAGTTGACTGTGAAGTTCCAGATGGTCATGGTGCTGATAATAGTTCTCTAGAGGTGCCTTTATACTTGCTGCTCCAAGGTGTGCTCATGAAATATAAACTAACAGTGTCTGTCCTGCATTTCCAGTCCCTCCCCAATATCTTGATGGAGTACCTCATCTTTGCAATTAGTGGGGTTTTCCTGGGGGGAGGCCTAGTGATGCAGCTCAGCCTTCTGTTTTGCCTTGGATTTCAATGTATTTTTGTTATTTTTCTAATTCACAGTAGTTTCCCCTCTTTCTCCATTTGCTTTTCCCCCAGATTTGCTAGCTTTGCATCAAACTTTTTCCAATTGTAAACTTCATATGGCTTGGAAAAATCACATCTTATTTGATCATACCTTTTTGTGTTGCTAGAAAATTATTTTTATACTAAGAAATGCTCTCTGAGATGTGTAAACGTAGGGTGGAGGATGACATGAAGGGTGGTTGTAAAGATAATTAGAATATAATTTGGGCCCTGTCTTGATTGTACTCCTTGGTAATTTTTTTTGTCTGCATACAGAGTCAGTTTCTGAGTAAAAAACAAGATCTGGAAGGATATCGTTAGTTTTCCATATAGTCTCCTTTTTTTTTTTGTCACTTAACCTGCTGAAGGGGAAGGACCTGCCCCTAGTATCCCACAGGGAACTGGATTGCTTCTAGAAGGGTTAATTAAGTTAGAAGAATCACTGCTTGGTTCCCTTCCCTGCTTCTCATCTGCCTGTTTTATACTGCCTCAGAGGCAGTAATGATTTTTATTTTCATGGATGTGATCACCTGTAGCTACTCAGTTTAATTTTTCTTTTGTATAATTTACCCAACTAGTCTGCTAAAATACTTCATGCAGGATGTTCAGCTTTCAGCGTTTGTCACCAGGCTCAGGGATGGAATTTGCAGTCTGCTTACAAGAAATAGAGCATAGCCTCTGTAATACTCCAAATAGCAAAGAAGTTAGGTGCTCTCTGAGGGTTTGCATTGTTTGATAGTTGAAAATAAGGTGCTGTTGCAGTACTGCAAAGGTTTAAGTGTAAGTGTCTAGTGCCATTGATGTTGTTAACCAGACACACCTAGGTTTAGATTTCTTGCACAGAGGAAAACCTAGGAAAACTCAGCTGTTCAAAACATGACACGGACAGATAAATAAAAACCACCAGTGGGCATACAATTTCATTGCTTCCTAGGGCTTTTAATAGCATGAAAAATAGAAGGTATCTATGTAGTATTGCATATTAAAAAAAAAGATGGTTTTACATATGAAGATAAACATGTACCTGTTCTAAAATTATAATTTAAATGTGTTTACAAGATTTTTAACATTTATGCTTATTAATTGTCTAAGTACTCTACATGTTAAAATGGTGTATGTATCTTCTATTGCATTAAGCAAGGTTAAACTGAGGAAGCTAACTCCTCACACTGAAAGAGAAGGTTCTTCCATTCGTGGAATAATCAACTGGCTTTTTTTTTTTTTTGACAGTTACACTTGCAGTTTTGAGAGTTACCTTTGTCACTTCAGTTGGAACGAGCTCATTGTTGAGCTAAAGCTGAGAAAACCATTTGCAGAAACCCTCTGGTACATGCAGGTTCCTCTGTTACCTATTTTTCCTTTCACTGTGAATAAGAACTGAGGCAGGAATGGCCAAGAAGCACAAATCCCAAAGGTGGGAAAATCAGAAATAGATAGCTTAACACTAACTATAAAGAACACTACTTCCATTTAATCTGTGCGTTTTAAATGAAGAAAGGTCTGTTTGATATGTTGTTCTTTGATCTATTGTGTGTAAAATACTTCCTCTGAATTCTGAAATTCTCGTGGGCTTTTGGGGAGTTTTGGTTGGTTGGGTTTTTGCATTTGGGGCATTCCAGTTTCCATCCAAAATCAGCTAAACAAAAAATTACAACGTAAGAAAAAGTAATTTCTTACTGTCTTAATGTAAAAACTCCCCAAAGTGCTTAAACCATAAATTTTTCAAGCTGGAATACAAGGGAGCCAAAAGCTTTTCTTCCAGCTGCCTTACAGCTAGATGGCTGGTTTTTTTTCTTGAAGGTCCAATGATTTGCAACTAGAGCCATTTTTTTCAGGGTCAGGGTACAGTTTTATTTATTTTCTTGGTGTCTTCCAGATCTTGTGTCATCTTCTGTATGTTCTCCACTGAGAATAGCTTACATATTTTGGCTACATTAAACACTACAATTTCTTTTGGGGAAACGGGGGGAAGGGAAGATATAGATAGATAATCACTTAGTGTTTCCCTCATTTTGAGAAGCGTGAGATTATTTACTATGGGACTAAACCTTGCTGCCAAATATGCCTGCTCCCTTTGGTCAGTTGATCCCTCAAGGCGAGGAAAGTATTGATGAGTGTAAACCCTATCACTTTCTTTATATGAAAAGAAGGGAAGCCTAAGCAGAGGGCTATTCTGCAGAGATCGTGAACTCCAATTCGGTCACCCTAGGCTGGATTTCCTCTAAATATTTTGTAACTGAAGTATTTATCAAATAAAATACATGTATTATAGATATATTACTTGTAAAGTGAGTTCTGGGTTTGGTTTTGTTCATTTGAGAGCAGTACTGCTGTTTTCAGTATGTGGCATAACACTGAGTTTTCACTAACGAAACTATTCCATTGCAACATACAGTTGAGGTTTTTATGGACTGATTCCAAATTTGTTTCAGGAAAATAATAAAATCCTGGCACTTAAAGCTATCTTGATTAGAATGGTAAGACAGAACTAAAAGTTGATGCAGCAGTGATCTACGCTATGCAGAGTTTCTGTCACACAGTTTTCAACATCATCTTTATCTCCAAGTTTAACAGCTATGGTAAACACTCAATTTCTTGTTTTCTAGAGCTTTGCGATTACAATAAATTCAATATGTAAGTAATAAAATAAATACAATAAATAGTTAAAGCAAAAAATAGTGTTTAAACTCTTCTTAAGGGTTCCTATTGAAAGCCCCGATTTCTCAAAACTAAAACCAGAAGTTACTTTCCATTGCAAACCTTTTTTAGGTAGTTAAAATTCTCAAATTGTTTTACAGACAAGATAAACTATTATCACTGGTGAAAAAAATAAGTGCTGCAGCAAAAACTATTTCATTTTTTCCCCCTATATAATACATGACTTTCAAAATTGTGGAAAAGATTATTATTGCAATGGGCTTGGAATTTGTCATTAAGTTTACTTCTTGGAGTTGAAAGCCAGCACATAATCTGAGTGTTTTTATACTTCAGTAAATGCACTTCATTTAAATGCATCCAGACTTTTTTTTTTGCCTTACTGCCTAAGAGAGGAGATAAACTTGTTTTTGTAGTGACCAAATTGAGTCTTCTTTTTGGTCTAATGTAGTAATTTTTAGCATTGAGGTCTCCAAAGACCTTAAGGAGCCAAATCTCAGTGCCTGGCAGTGAGACTTTTTTTCCTTTGAAGATCTCTTACGTCTTTCTTGTATGTCCTCAGAATGTGTGTATCTCTGAAGTTGTGGGCTTTCGTTTTGTTTTGGTTTAACAGGAGAAATAGGAAGGATTTAATTTCTTTAAGGCAGGAGTCTCCAAACTTTATTGAGAGGGTAAAGGACTGATGGGGTGTAAGGCTTGTCTTGAATGACATTCATTCACTTCTGTCTCTTCTCATGTGGTTCCTTTTATGTTGGATCTTCAACTCAGTCCTGCACCGTTCTTGGTTGTAGCATCCCTTCTCACATTAGCTAATGCCTTCCAATTTTTTGGTATTTCATCGCCTGTTGCACAATTAAGAATAATCCTGGCCCAAAGCTCTTTAGCAGACACAAGTGAATTCTTTGAAATAGCTCTTTTCACATCTGGCTTGGAAGATTGTGAAAAGTATGTGTATGTTGCTGACAATTTCACCTTCCTGGAAATGTCTTATTTCAGCTGTAACTTATTATCCAATAGTTGCTGAAACCAAAAATACAGTATAATAAAGCCTGGATGGCACTTGCAATTTTTCCACATGGTGTACCAATCTGGAAGTTGTTGTGATGTCCTAGGGATTTGGATGTAGAAGATACGAATTAAGAACTGTTAGAGAAGTCTGCCTTACTTCTGAATGATACTATTATGGAAAATTTATTTTTTTTGTTATTGCTTATGCTTGTTGCAGATGACTAAAAGTACTGAAATGTACTGCTTTGCTTAATTCTGCCTCCGAGAGTTGCCATCTGAAGAGTGCTCTCCTTTTCCTTTCCTATCTCTTTCCTACTTATAGCAATCAAATATTCTTTCAGTTCTTCTGATTTAGGTTTGGTTTTTTGGTTTACAGCCTAAGCTACAGTGAGCACTCATTTACTCGTTACCATTATATGCATCAAATGATCTCCTCAGTACTTCCTGCCCCTGATGTATTTTTATGTAGACTCACTATCTAAAATAGTATGACCCTGCAGATCAAGGGAAGTGGTTATTTGTCTGCTCAGTTACTGTAAGGCTGCATACAGAGTAATTTGTCCAGTTGTGTCCCCTTCAGACAAGCGGAAGCGACTCCAGTGGACAATCACCAGGTTGATCAAGGGCCTAGAGTAGTCAATGTACAAAGAGAAGCTGACAGCAGGGTTTGTTCAGCATGGAGGAGGTGAGGTGAAAGAGGGAACTAGTAGCAGTCTTCAGCTATGCTGTGAGTGGTTAGAGGGCTGAGTGAGTCAGGCTCCTCCTAAAAGTGCACAAGTAACAATGGCCAAAGGTTGACCAAAGGAAAAAACAACCGGATATGAGAAAATAAGTTCTCATTAAAGATGGCCCCACGCTGGCGTAAATGTGCTTAAAGGCTATGGAATCTCCTTCCTTTGAGGTAATGAGAGCTTGATGGGCAAGGCCCTGAGCAACCTGAGCTAGCTTTGCACTTGGCCCTGCTGTGAGCATGAGATTGGACTTAAATGACTTCCAGAAGTCCCTTTTGTCCAGACTCAGTCTGTGAGTCTAGGACGCCTTCTAATTGACACTAGTCAAGCTGAGCAAACTGGTTGCTCTTAATATTTTTATAATAAGCTACTGAAATTTTCAAAGGAGTGAGGACCCTTTTGCTTATTGCTGTACAAAATTGTCCATGTCTGAACAGAACTGGACAGTTTGTTCCAGGTGAAAATTCATTAGGGCCTTCTATAATCAATATCTCTAATAAAAAAATGCCTTGTCTGATGCAGCCTAGTATGATATTTAATAGATGCATCTTCTTGGCATCCTATGACCATCTTGTCATGGACTAATATGGGCAGATCTTTCTAATTTCTTCATGATTATGAGATATTCTCTTCTTATTCATGATGATCAGATACTCCAATCTCTTAAGCATGATGAGAGGTATGATCTCATCATATTTGTTGATGAGATCTCAATATAAGAGAAGTTCTTTAGTCTCAATAGACATGCCCAGCATTTCTTGGAAATTAATTTCAATTCATATATATGAAGTCTTTGGTGTTGTTCAGTTCCTTCTCCTGTATTACTGATTGTGTTAGTGATGCAGTGTAACTCTGTGCCAGTATTAAATTTCAGTGTAATATGCCTATGGCTAATGGACTTTTTCAGTAAAAGAAAGGTTGCAGCAGAATGAGAGTCTACATTAAGCTGAATGACTACATGGATTTCAAAATACATGTGTGCATAGGGTTTTTCCCTGTTGGCTAGTTAGAGATTTACAGATAGGTTGCGCACTGTGGTGTAATAAATGCTTATAAATCTACTCTGAACTGCTAAACCAAGATGTAAAATTTTGAAGTCTGGATAGACTTACAGTGAAAAGTTGCTTTCAGGTGAAGGTGAGGCAGAAAAAAAAAACCCAACCAAGCTGTGAAGGCAAACCAATGTATCTTGACTTATGGAGAATGAAATGGACTTGATTTAAATTTTGTAGGCTTTACTTAAAAACTTCAGATTTAACTAAAGAAATATTTTACTTTTATTGAACTGTAAAGTTTTGAAATTCCCCTCTGTGATGAATCTAGAGCATGCTATAACTAGTAGTGGCCATTGGAACTTCATGGGAACTGTGAAGCATCTTGGTTTGCTCTCTGGATTTCTTTGGAATGTTTGGAACTTGGCTCCAGACAAAAATTCTTCTCAAGAAAACCAGAAAAGTAGTTAATGACTTGTGCTACTTAAGTGATAATAGTAAACAGATCTAAAAATGGTAAACTTCATCTTTTCCAAAAATGAACTTTTGACCTTGTGGGAGAACAATAAAAACTTATTTTTTCATAAACGCTTTCTTTTAACAGATTATGGAAGAAACAAATACACAGATTGCTTGGCCATCAAAGTTGAAGATTGGAGCAAAATCAAAAAAAGGTATTTTGTTCTTTTTATAGGGTGGGATTAGTTGTTAGAGCAGTAAAACCACAAAATAAACAATTCTGTCCTTAGAGTCACCATATCAATACTGGGCACCTGAAATATTTTCATTTCAGTCTACTGTTTTTATAAGAATTTTGTGTTGAAATTCTCAGCTTTATGTAGGTATTTGATGTACAAACCCATTCTAAGTAGCTTGCACTTCTGCAAGTACTTTATTATCAATACTATTGTACTTACTGTCTTTAGCATGTGTGCTTTCTTCTGTACAATTGTGCATCTAATCTGAACAGTTGCTTTATAGCAGCCAAAGTCAGTTCATCTTTCTGGTAACGTTGTAGGTTAGTGGCTGTTTTGTGGGGTTTTTTATTTGTTTCTGAAGAGTACAAATATGTGTGTTGGTCAAGCCCAGTTAGAACAATATATACTCATTGTGTCCCTGACAGAGACACTGCATGCTTTTTTATTTTCTTTAAGAAATCTAAGTAGAGCGGTTTCCTGTGAATGGCCATTATTACGTCTTTTAAATTATGCTTCTTATGGAAGTACAGCCTATTAATGTGAATCAGTTATACAGTCTGGAACATCCTTTTTTGAAATAAGCCTTCTAGTTCTGTTCTTAATAATAGCTGTGACAATGGAAGTAACGCTTATTTTGTCTTCCACAGCAAAAATGAAATTGGGAGTGATTTTTAACATTGCGTGTATTTTTGTTCAGGCTGATACATATTAAAATGCAAAAAACTGGTGTTCAAATAATTTCTCTGTATGTTTTATTTAGCATTTAGGTGGAGATGTGGGCTAACAACAATTGTAAATGAAGAAAGTCTCATGGGAAGAAAAATAATGTCTTTAGAAAGGTGCAGGATTAATAAAAACATTTTTATGGTGTAAAGTTAGATTCAGTCTCTGAGGTACTTTCCCACATGGTATTGAAGTACAAATGTATTTAATTTCTTCTCCCCCCCTTGCATGGAAAAAGAATCTCCCTTGAGAAGGGGAAAGTGGGGAAGGAGTTCGGACCGGAAAAAATGCAGGTGTCGTATATGTGTATATTCATGTGTGGAATTGATGCTTATAGTAATGAGTGTGACGAGGTCTCTGTGCAAACCTGTGCCCTATCTGTGGTGTTCTGCATGCTTTCTGCCTGACACGCTATGAATTGATACACAGCTAAAGCTGCTCAGGAAACTGAGGCAGGGTGTTGTTTTTTTTCTTTTGAGGGGAGAAAAGAAATAAAGCAGTACCTAGGCATGTTTTCTTTCAAATTTAAATGAGCCTAGTTCTGAAGATAAAAAGCATGGATAAAAGGCCGTGGAAAGAGGGGTTAGAGAGGTGGGTGGCTGGTATTCTGGATTGGCACTTAGAGATGTAGCTTTATATGTAGATTAATTTAACCTCTTTATTAGTGGTCTCAAAGAGAAGATAATGTTAGATTGGTGGTGAAGCTCTATCAGTAAATGGAATGAATTTGAATACCAGGGGAAAAAAACAGCTAAAAGTTATGAGCTGATAATAAAACTAAAAATCAAGGGGAGGGAACACAACACAGGCATACTGTGTGCATCTGCAGTGGGAATGAAAATCCTGGGAAGCCTTTATGACAAAGGAAACTTGAGATAGTAATGGGCTGCAGACTAGGTATTTTAGCAATATGCTGTACTATTAAAAAAGTTTCAAATGCCTGTGGACTGCAGGGTGGCTCTAGAGTTAAGACTTTTATTCTCTGGGTAACTTTGTTCTGGGAAGTTGTGTATGTATCAACTATCTCAGGTGTATGTACACCTGACATAGTAAATTACAGCATGTGTACAAGGAACCTCTCAACCCAGAGGTTCCTATTTCTGGTGAAATAGTGTAGTTTATATATTCTGGTTACACTTAGTATCAATTGTTTGCAATTCTGTAACTTTCCATTTGCAGCTATAGCAGCTGTTTATATAGGCTAAGTATTCTAAGTGTTTAACATACTCTAGCTTCACTTAATGACATTTTGTGATTGAGAGGAGAGTCTGCAACAAAGAACTGTCTGGCTCTCCAGGGACTTCACTCAAACATGCTATCTTTCCCCATCCCCTTGGCTGGGAACAGAGTGCCTGATAAGCAGTCATTCATCGAGGATGAAGCAGTTACAGATTGACAGTCTTGTACCCCAGATATATGCTGCACCCTGTTGTCATCAAGTAATACCTGATTTTTCATATAATTTTCCAGTGTAACTTGCCTGCAGTTTCTGTAGCTTCACATTCTCTTGGTATGTCGTGGCCTTTGGTCATTCACAGCTCTCCTCCGAAAGTATGAGGGGAAAACTAGTCATTAGGAAGATCTCTAGCTGTGCTGTTGTTTCTATGGTGTTGTTCAGCCTACTGTGAAACATTTAGGGCTTAATGTAGTGTTCTTCTCACAGCTGCTGTCAGTTTCTAATTTGAGATCGGCAATACTAAATCGATAAGGACAGAATACGTATTTTCTTTCAAATTGCAACACATAGGTATTCAAATTTGCAGATAAGGTGTGCGTGATAAGGGTCAGCAAGGATCTGAAGATCAAATTCTGCACAAGACCCAGAATCTTTTTGTGATCCCGTGGAAAAAAATTTACTGTGGTGAATCTGAAGCACTAAAGAGTACATAACCTGCAAGTTGCTAAATTGTTTTTCTTTGTTATATGGATTACAATTTTTAAATTGATGGTTGAAAAATACTGATATTGAGTATCATAATGGTACTTCCATTAACTCAAACTTGATAAGTATCTTCTTAAATTTTTTTGAATTGCAAGACTGTGTGGATTTAGCATAAGCAGAATTTTAAAAAAATTGCCAATTAAAATTTATTGTTTAATAGGAAATTGCTAAAATAGCTCTTTGCAAAGACTAGAATTTAAAAAATCAATTATCAACTCTCAACAGCTTCATAAAGAGCAGAGCAGGAATTTCCTGGCTTTAATGAACACTGGGTGCTGCAGTCTTGCTCTACTGTTAAGGGGTGATGAGGGTTAAAGTATTTTGAAATACATGTTTAGAAAACACATAAACAGATACAAATCTTGGAGTAGCATCTTTAAGCAAGCCATTTGTTCAGGTTGACAGAGATCCCATAATATTAAGGCTTCAGAAAGGGAAGTGAAACAATTTAAAGCGCTTCTGTTATGACTGATTGCTGTCCAGCAGTACTTAAACAATCAGCCCTGGCATGGTGTGCTTTGTTTTATATGGGTGCTGAAGAGTTTAGGGCATACCAAAACCTCATTTTCTGGAGGCTTCATATCTTCTACAGTCCAATGTATTAAAGATCAAACTGAAACAAGTAGCTTTTCTATCCATTTCTCTTTTGTTCTCGACATACTTATTCACTCTGTTATGGTTACTGTTCCTTAGGAGTACTATTAGTTGTCTTTTAAAGATTTATTTAGTGGTATAAAAGTTTAGAATAGATTGCCAAATCCTAAATGGTCAGATGCTATAGTTCCACAAACACTTTCAAAGCAGGCATAAGCTAACATTTTTTTCCCTCTCCATTCCCAAAATACTGACCTGTCTTGCTCTCCTTTTCTTATTGTTGTCCAGCCCTTTCTGCTGTGTGGTCACTGGTGCTTATATTGTCACATAGGGGACCAGGCTGGCTTAAAACTAACCATGGATAATTTTTACTATTGAGGCGGGGGGGTGTCTGCATGTTTGCTTTTTGTTTTAACCGAAACTGTATCCTCAGTGTGCTTCACCATATGGTTGTATGAATCTGCAATGCTAATGCGTTGGGAGCAGGTGAATGTCATGTTATTCAGCAGCAGTGGCTGCTGATGGCAATTTAAGGTGCTCTTTAGAAGTTTTAGAAAGTGTGTGTATGTGAGTTTAGATTTTACCTGAAATCCTTACTATTTTTCTTTCCTTCTTTTGATTTATTTTTTTTTCCTCCACTATACAGGTGTGTGCCTTTGTATTTCAACAGCCGTAGAGAAGTTATGGGGTTGTGTTTGTGCTCAGAATGCAGACAGCCTTGAAATAGCATTTTGGTAACAACCAGCGTAAGAATCATTTCAGCTCCTGGAAACTTAGTGGCTCTAGGCAGGAATTTGTTCAGAGAGTTAGAGCAGGGAAAATTTTGGAAGGTTAAAAAAGGTGGTAAGGGGAAATGAAAAGTAAATTGAAGTTACAGAGCAGGGTAAACTCTGGGATCTCTTTTACTGTTCACTTTAAAAAAAGGACTGCTTTTGCTGCATTCCTGTTGCTCTTTTTTCTTTCGTCCTGTTCTTCCCATATTTTCATTCCTCTTCTACTTTCTCCAGATTACCATCTCCTGCTCTTCTCTGTCATCTGTTGAAGTTACCCACTCATTTATCTTCTTTCTTTCTTGAGCTGATCTTATTTCATTTCACCTGTTCTTTCATTTGCTGTTTCTGGTTTTGGGGTTTTGTTTGCCTTTTTTTCTGTTTTTCACCTCTTATTACTGATGCATTTTAAGTTGATTAAGAAAAAAAAATACATGCCATGTTTTGTTCATGTATTTTTTCCTCACCTGGTTTTCTTTTTACTTATTCTTTCATTTTCTGTTTCAAAAATCAAGCTTCAGTAACTTTTTAAAATTTAAACTAGCTTCTATTATCAAAACATTTACTACATACTATTTTTCATTATTCTAAAGGCAAGTCAAGTACAGAGCATGTCAAATTTGTATCTACAGAGAATGGTAGGAGGAGAGGAAACCTAATGGCACTGAAGACATTAAAAGGAAGGCAATGATAACTACGGCGGGTACTGCTGGTGTTCATTGCCTGGCAATTTGGTTTTACACTTTTCCCTTAAACTTTGCCTTTTGCAAGCTATCTTGCAAACAGAGTCCAGTATTTCCTTCCTTGGATCTTAAGCTGCTGAGACAATGTGCAAAATAGTCAGCAACTGTAATACTATATTTGAGGCAAATAACTGCATTGATAGACTTCAACCAAATTAGTAAAATAGTGCTCTCATTTATCTGAATGTTGTTTAGACACAAGGGGAGAGCTTTGCATATTCCAGGAGGCATTATGATAAAAGCTACAGACTGACTGTTTTGTTAAAAAGAAATGTGACTACATGGTGAACTTAAGGCCAAACTTGTGTGCAAGTTACTGCCTTAGATATCAAGAGTAAGCTAAAATGTAATCTCGGTTTACTGCTTCAGACCTTTAAGTCAACTTTCAATTGTTTCCCAATATTGTAACAGAAGCTGAAGTTTACATTTTGAGGGGAAGAAGGGAGGGAGAGAAGAGAGAAGATGTAGCGTCAGGCTGTGCAACCTTATGAATGTATGCAGATACAATGCTGAGTTATTTACTCTTTTGGCATAGATTTTATGATAAATCTCCAATCTGATTTTACACTTTTCAGACAATTTATTTCTTTTTAGAAATACTTAATTTTCTCAATTTAGTTTGTCAACAAAATCTTTAACAAGAGTGAAAACTGCTTTTGATGCTAAATCTCTCATAGTAAAATACCGTACATGGAGAAGTGGTTAACACAAGAGCAGTTCAGCATTGTACTTGCCAGTTCTTAGTGTCCCATGTGCAGACACTTCATAATTTAGGCACGTGTTCCATGGAGAGATTACATGATTTCTTAAAACATGAATGCATCGTGACTGTTATGCAATAGTGCTTTTGGTATTGGAACTGAGCTGAATCCCACATTTGTACAAAGGAGACACTGCCTTTCCCAAGTAGAAATATCAATGAAATACATAGCAAAAATACTATGGATAATAGCTCAAATTGTTCCAATGTATTAATGGGTATAAGTCAGACATTGTCAATGGTAGTGTTTAAACCCACTGTTTTATGATGAAATGTCAGTGAAAATGGAAGAGGTAATAACCCTGTGCAGCATCGTTCTGTAGGATTTGTGAGCTTTAAGCAGCATCATAACCTCTTCTAGTGTGTCTAGAGGTCTCTGCATTCTGTTTCCCCCTCTGCCCCCACCCCCAAAACCTCCAAGCCAAAACCACAACCCCAAAAAGCCCGCCAACCCAAAACACCCCTAAGCAAAGCAGTGAACTTAATGAGGCAGCAGTTGAGAACTTTGAGTATAGAGAAAACCGTGTGGCATAAAGTGGTCCTGGACCCTCACTTCATGGAGATTCTGCCTCCTTGCATTGAGTATATTTTGTAATAAATGCAAAGTTTAGAGAAATGAATAGATTTTTCTGCTCTCGAGGATCGCTGGAATACTAAAAGGATTTCAGTATATGCTACTAAGCTTTAAGTTAGATACTTAATCTTTTTCTGAATACCAGGTGGCTTGGTGTACTTCAGAGGCTGGCATGTTTGCAGAGTGCAGTTCTATAATCTGAAATGTTTGCCAAGAAACTGGCCAAGTCTAAGTTTAGTCAAACATGCATAAAAGAGACTAAAACTTACCTAGTAGTTTAGGCTATTTACTTCTTTGTCTTACGTAACTCCTTAAGTTGAAAATTGTAGACTGTGTCCAGAAGTTTGGAACTCACTGTTTAAATATATAATGCTATGCTGTATATGTGTGTGTGTGTGTACATATAGAACAACAACTGTTAGGATTTCTTTATTTTTGAAGTCTTAAGTGTTTTCCTTTTCTCAGGCTTTACATGTACAGATTATCCCTATTAATATAGTTGCAGCCATAACACAGTTTTTAAATTCTGTATTTTCCTTAAATGACTTCATCATTCTGCGCTAAAGAGAGGTTAGTTTCTTTTTTCTGTTTTCATAATACATGTGTAATATGCCTGCCTTTAATTTTGTTTTAATTTTGTTAAAAAGTAATTTGGAACTAGTTGTATTGTGGAAAATCTGCAGTTGTTGGCAACACAGCATCTATTAATTACCCCTGTTAAGCTCTGAGATACTTACCTTCTCATTTCGATTGTGGGTGTGGACATGGTGTTGCTTGTTTGTTTGGCTTTTTTGATTTTTTTTTTTTAAATCTGCCCCAAGAAACCAAAAAACCAACTACAGAAAAAGCAAGCACCACAACCTTCCCACAATCCAAAACCCAATACAACACTATGAAAACCCATTGATGTAAACAGCGAGAGCTCTTCTATGATAAATTCTGTCCCTGTGTATTCCTTTCAGTAATGGCTACATTCTGTACAGGATCATAAGACCATTTCTAAAAGTGTTCCTAGAAGTGAATGGTATGGAGGAATTGCTTTATTTTTTTCTTAAATTCATCTATGTATATAAAACTGGTGTTTCAAAAATTGACCAGGTAAAGGTATCTAACCTGTTTTGATACTCTTAGTCGATCATGTCAGGCTAGCCTGGTTGTCTATGAACCTCTTTGCTGTTTGTACAATGTATTAAGGGAGTATATTATCAGCTTTTTTATATTTGAGTTACTGAATTCTGTGGAGAAAATCTATGTAGTCTCAAAAGTTAAAATAAAAGTATATGTGAAGGAGTGCATATATATTTACATATGATGGAAGAAAATAAGCAACTCTGCTGTGAATATGGACACTGAGGTTAAGAATATTCTCAGACTTCTTCATACAGATTTAGACAGTTTAGGGCTGCAAACTGAACATAGAAATGTTTCAGATCAGTTGGTGGTTTTTTATATACACTTTGCTTGGCAAATTGAGACTTAAATCTTGGGGCAGGAGGAAATCGAATTTACCTCTGCATATAAACTTGAGCTACTGTATCAGTTCATGGCTTTTTTGTTTTTGAAAAGACATTAAAGGTTGTATATTTCAGAGATGGCTTAAGCTGCAAGAAAAAGCTCTATTACAAAGGCTAAATTTCTTAATTACAAATCAGTCAAGTGATTTGATCTTAATTCTTTAAATTTAAAAGTGAATCCTGCTACTTTTCTAAAGAATATGCCCATGTAAATTTTATGTTAAGCCTTCACATGCATAAGTTCTGAAAGTCCTCCTATGATCTTGTTCACTCCTACAATTACAATCTCTGAGTTCATAACCATATATAAACTCTGAAACTGCATAAAATTGTGGTGAATAATGGAAAACAGAGCTTAATGTGCTGGAGTTGCTTGTATACTTGCCAGTATGTACCTGTGTAGCTAATTTATCAGTCTTTAAGCTTAAGAAAAATACTGTTTACTGTAAATTACCATAAAAGGAGTTCACCGTTTGAGTTTCTGCAAATTCAATAGTGCATTGAGTTTTATTTTGCGTGTCAGTCATAAATGCTAAGCCAGCCCTACCTGAGAAGGTCACATGGCATCACAGGGCTGCCAAAAACTTCAGGCTTGTTAATGAAACAAGTACTGTAGCAGTCATTTTTCATAGTTTTGGTCAACTTTTGTTCTTGACCTACTTTCATCAATTTGTGTGCTGTTTCTAGTTACAGTATTGTAGCTTCTCCTGTTCTCACAAAAAAAAACCCACCAAAACAAATAGTGGAAGAGAGTGAACACGGGATATGATCAGTTAAAATTCCTGCCTTAAATTCAGTGCTGTGAATAGCCACTTAATTGGCTTAGAGCCTTCAGCTTAAATTAAAAAAAAGGGGCGGGGGGGGGGCAGGGAATTAATCAGGGCCTTGGAGACCTCCAGTGGTATATGGGGCTTTTTGACAAACCTTAGCTTCTAATCGGCTGAGATGCTTTTGAAAATTGTGCCAACTGTCCTGCAAGGCTGTACCCTAAGTCCTGATAGAAACCAAAAACGTATGGAGTGATGTCTGCTTCTCAACAACAGCTTGTTCTATTATCTTTAACTAGGGATGTAAAGTGATGCAGAAAAGAGAGCACCTAAGCCTCTGAAGTGCTTAGATGATTAAGTGATTAAAACCAAAGGTAACTTTTGTATTGGTTGATGATCAAGTCTTAATTTATGTTGTCTCAGCATTGATTTTGGTGCAGATGAATGGAAATATGGGTTCACATTGTCCAGTGCTTCTTACGAAGAAAGTAATTTGCTGATGGCACGAAACTGGGAGGAGTGGCAGTACAGCCTGCTGGTGTGTCAGCCATTCAGTGAGACCTGGACAGGCTGGAGAGCTAGGCAGAGAGGAACCTGATGAGGTTCAACAAGGGCAAGTGTAGGGTCGTTTACCTGGGGAGGAATGACCCCGTGCACCAGCACAGGCTGGGACTGACCTGCTGGAGAGCAGCTCTGGAGAAGGACCTCCTGGTGCACAGCAAGTTAGCCATGAGCCAGCAATGTGCCCTTGTAGCCAAGGTGGCTAACAGCATCCTGGGGTGCATTAAGGAGTGTGTGACCAGCAGGTCGAAGGAGGTTCTCCTCCCCCTCTGCTCTGCCCTGGTGAGGCTTCTTCTGGAGCACTGTGTCCAGTTTTGGGCCCCTCAGTTCAAGAGACAGGGAGCGCCTTGGGAGAGTCAAGCAGAGGGCTACGAAGATGGTGAGGAGACTGGAGTGTGTGTCTCATGAGGAAAGGCTGAGAGATCTGGGGCTCTTTACCCTGGAGAAGAGAAAAATGAGAGGTGACTTTATCAATGATTAGGAATAACTAAAGGGCGGATGTCAAGAGGATGGAGCCAGACCCTTTTCAGTGGTGCCCAGCAACAGGATAAGGGGCAATGGGCACAAACTGGAGCACAGGAAGTTCCGCCTCAGCATGAGGAAAAACTTTGAGGTTAGCAGTGCACTGGAACAGGCTGCCCAGTGAGGCTGTGAAGTCTCATTCTCTGGAGATATTAAAAACCCACCTGGATGTGATCCTGTGCAACCTGCTTTAGGTGAACCTGCTTTAATAGGGGATTGGACAAGATGATCTCCAGAGGTCCCTTCCAACCCCTGCCATTCTGTGATACCAGCTGGAAGTCTACCAGGAGCTCTATCACTGCTGCTGATTCAAGGATTGATTCAGCCTCTTGCAGTGCTTTTGGGTGACTTCCCTTGTTCATGTGGATCACCACCTTGTACAGGGCAGGAGAAATAGTCCCCTGTCCATAACTGATCTGGTAAGGTGGGTAGAGGTGTTGATGAGATGACTGTGCTATAGGCACCTGTTCCCTCAGGAGAGAAGCTCTTCACCTTATTACAGCTAGGTCAACAAAAAGGTGCTATAAGGTGAGTTTTCAGTTACTCCTTGTTTTTTCTATGTGTAAGTGGAAATGTGATCTTAGTGCATCAGTCTGAGATAACTTCATATAATAGCAGTAGGCACAACGGGTTTTGATCACCACATCCCAGGACAGCCTTATTCTGTATGTTGTGTGTAACAAAGATGCACTTGGTTGTACATTTTCCAAGTACTTCTGAAGGGATGACTGGGACTTTTGCTAGAAATTAAATCAGAGGAGACAGAGCTATTTTCACAGCTGCTGAGCAGCGCAGTTGTGGTCTTATCTCTCTTGTCTTACTGCATGCTTAAGGTCTGTCCCACTGCCTCCATAGCTACCTGCTAGGCAGCTCAGCCCTCCAGCCTGGCATGCCCTGATGTCAAACCCACTGATGGAGAGGGCATTCAGAGCTGCTGGTTTATTGAGGCCTGTGCTCTTTTGGCAGCAGAATTTTTCTTAAAAGTATTTCATTTTGGTTCCCAAAATGGTTGTAGGTCTGACTTTATACCAGTTCAGTAAAGGTTTTCTTAAAAACCTTGACATTTAATTGCCTTTTCCTTGGTGCCTGTGACAACAGAACTGTTGGTTTGGGTATTCTGTGTCAGCTCTCTATGTGGAGCAAAATTCCTTCACAGCTTTTGTTTGACCTCACTAAAAACAAGAAAAAAAATTCATCCTGTGATGCATTTGTCCAACTGATAACTGTGTGTATAAGTAGAGGGTTTTTAAATTATGCTCAAACCTTAGAAGCGCATGAATTTCACAACAGTATGTTTCTGCATATTGGAGGTAGTCATATCAGGAGATAAAGGATGCTCTGTAAAGTTTTTTGAAAATGCTGACAAGATTGGAGGGGGCAGGAAGATTACTTATATCTACAGTTGCTTCACAAAATAAAATTTCAGTCAGATTTGGTATATGTTTTTTCTGTTCCTTAGAATGGCATTAAATTTATTGTCGTGCCTGACCTTTCTACAGCAAAACTAATGCTCTTTTGCATTTCCCCATAGGTAAAAAGGGATTAATTTGATCAATAGGGCATTTTATGTAGCTTTTTCTTAAATCATGCAACTTAGGTGAAATAAAACTGAACAGTTATATAATCTGAAATGCAGAATACCCTCATTTTGCAAGTTCTTTATAGGATGGAGAAGTACTTGCTCAAGTATTTTATGCCTTTCTCTAGTTATGGTGGATTGTAACTTGTGTCCTCTGAATAGCTTAAGATTGGTTTGTCTGACTTCATAGTGCTCTGATGTAAATCAAATGGGCATTTTCAAAAGAAATAAGATTACAAAAATGCATTAATAGCTTGCATCATCAGTGGCGATCATCAGAATACAGAAAATGCTGGTTAGCTAATTCCTGTCAATCAGTTAAGTATTTTAGTCCGTCAGGCTTTAGGATGCAGCTCTTAGGAAGGCTGCAGTCATCTGCTTGTGATGCTCTATGTTATCTGTTTGTTAACTATTACTGCTTTAAAACTTTTTTCCTTTTGAGAAGTGATTATTCATACTTTTCAGTATTTTTCATAAGAGAAGATAAACTCTTCATGTCAGATGTCAGTTGAAGCCCATAGTATGTTTTTGTTTTCTGTTTCTCAGCATGTACTTTTTTCTGGGTTTGGTTGGAGAAGTTTTGAGAAAGGGGAAGTGTCATGTTTTATATTTTTTCTTTAAGTGTTAGTCAATCCTGCTTCCATATGTTTAAATTGTAATGATTCAGAAGGTTTCAAGTGATGTTGAGAAGTTCTTGATGCCAATCTAGTCCATTATTATATAGAAACGTTTGACACTAATATGAAAAACTTATTGCAAGCCTAGTTGAGGATACTAATTTAAACACATCAGTTATGCATTGAGCATTCATCAGTGAATGGTACTGACGTGTTAAGTTAGTAAACATGGTTCACATTTTTGTTTTGTTTTTGAACAAAAATTACTTGAGTGGAAGAAGCCAGAACCCCAAAACAGCTTTGAAAAGCATGGAGAAACTAGAATGCATAGCTTATATCCACTTAAGGATCTTGTCACAGTTTGAGGGGGAAAAAAAAGTTTAAAAAAATCATATGCCCACCAGTATTATTGGGGAGAAGACTACATTTTTATACTCTGAAGGAATAATACCTAATGTGTGATATTCTGTAGCTGATAAAAAAAATGAGAGTCTTTCCAGTTTCTTTATCCTGTATTTCTGTAACTGCCATCCAAAGACCAATTTTCCCCAAAGACCAATTTTCCCCAAAGAAAGCCAGTGCCTCAAATGATGCTCCAGGCTTTCCTGCTGATGGTAGGTAGCGCTTGCAGGTAGGACTGGCTACTGCATTCCCCTCTTCAAACCCATGCAACTCCTATAAACTGTCTTGAATTATAATGTAAGCAAGTATCAGCCTGCCTCTGCAAATCTTTTTGTATTATAAATTAAATTCTGATTATTCCTTAAATTGCTTTGTTTCAAACATTCTTTATACTGTGCATTCTAAATACAGACTGAGTCTGTGCTGAAGACCAAGTGCAAACATACAAAACAATTGTTGTTAGAAAGTCTCTTTAATGACTTCCTCTGGAAACTATAATTTGAATCATATGATTTTTCTGGAGTAGCAGTAGGATGGAATATCTGAAAAACAACTATAATATGGTTTTCAGAATTTTAAGCTTTTCATCTGTACGAACTTAACTTTGTATAAACTGTGTTAGTCATTTTATTCCTTGATTATTTGGCAAGACTAACATTTCCTGTAAAGCAAGTCAGATCTAAAGAGAACAAAATCCAGGGCATATAGTGTTCTTGTGATTTCCACTCCCCACCTCCAGGTTTTTAGCAGTTACAAAATAATTGTTCTTTTATGGTAAATGCTTGTCAGGAACTCTGGTAGCCTGGTTGTGTGGCAGCAATTGAAGCTGCTGAATTGATATTGTTTAACTAATAAGACTGATACCATCTGACGATGTTCATCAACTAAGGCTAGTCAATGAGGGCTGTTGGCAACATACACTGCCTGTATTAGCTCCTGTGAAAGGGAAAGGCAAGTGATCTCCCGTTTCATGGGAGGAAAGCTGTGGGAAAGGAAAAAGTTTGGAATCAAACGGCATGGTGGAAGTAAGAGACACAGAGAAGAAAAAAGGGACTGATGAAGGGACTGATGAAGAGACTGAAGACAGTTAGAAAGAAGATGTAATTCAGCAAATGAATGGCAGGAAACGTGGGGTTAGAGTGGGAGTCTTAAAAAAAAAAATTAGGCTTTTGAAAGAGTAGAATAATAAAGAGTGACAAAGTTGGTACAAAGATAATAGGAAAACAGATGAGAGGTGGGAAAAGAAATGTGTTGGGGGAAGTACTGGGTGAAAATGTGTGTACCAAGAAGTGGAGAGGAAGATTACAGCCCAGTGTTCATAGTGTTTGGCATGGACTTCCAGTATGTATACTAGTCGTGGAAATGAGATCAGGCACAATTCTGAGGTTCCTACTTGACAAATATCCTGGGGAAAAGCTGGTAAACACCACTGTATTGATGAAGACTTTCATTACTGTCCTAGACCAGTGATTAAACATCTAACATGTTACTGTTCTCATCTCTAATATCTTTGAGCTACTTCCATAAAGATGCAATTCAGATGACTGCAATTTCAATTTGTTAAATATCTAACAGCTGTCTGATCTTGCATCAAAGCATATGTATGATTTAAAATACTGGGAATGCAAAACGTTAATTTCTAGTCCATGGGGGTTGAGGATATTAGCACTTTCTCCTAAAAATCACAAAACAGAGTGTGTGCAAGTAAAACAAGACAGCAATAAAAAGGATTAAATTTCAGTGCAACTGTCATCCAGCTTATTAGATTTGTGTCCAGTATAATGTCAAATAATGTAAACTGCTTGGTTTTGCAATGCTGGAGGAGAATAATAGCCAAGAAAGTGAGCTGAGAAAATATTTGGCTTCAAGAAAACGCAAGCTAAACAGTTCCCACTAAGATTTTTGGCAATAAATTTGTAGAGTTATACTAAGCTATACATGTGCAAAATAAATACATTCTTGTGTATACTTCTCATCTCCCATTTCTATTGTAATGGAGTGCAGTAAGAAGTTAAGCTCATGTCAGTTTTTCTGCCTGTGGGTACTGTCATATGGAGGATTACAAACATAAATTGACTTTATTGATATAGATTTCTAAACTTTCAGAGTGAGCATACACTTTCTGGGAGGGGGAAAAAAAACATTGAACGTTGACTATTTGGGTGCAGTATTTGTTGTTTTCTTTTCTCATTGCAGGACATTTGCCTGAAACCTAAGGATATCCAGTGATTTCCCATTCTTAAAATGATTGAAACATAGCATGTTTCCTGCTGTTAGATATTCTGCCATACTGGGCAGTGTTTTCTTTGATAGTTAATTAATGGGATAGTATGTATTTATAAAATTTGCAACTGGCATCAAGTTGACAGCACACTAGTTACACTCAAAACAAATCAGAGAAACAATGCAAATTTGGTAACTCCTCAGTAATGGTAACTCAACACAGGCAGCTTAGACAAGAAAGATCAGGTGATCAGTATTGAAGAAGGGGGTTTAAATGTCATGGTATACGACAAGTTAAACAGGTGCTGCAGTGTGATGCTGTGTCCCAGAATAAAGCATACTGGGATGTATATTCAGACTCATGGTTTGTAAATAAAAAGTATTTATTTTGTGCAACTTAGTACTGCTGAGATTTCACCTGTGAAGTCATACCAGTTAACCGGTGCTGATGGTGAGAGTTTGGACAATTTGGAGAAAATCCAGGGGAAAGCAGAGGATATGTTTGAAAACAAGAATTGGAAACAGTTTTTAAAAAGTAATACATAATTAAAAAAGCTATGTGGGAATAGGAAAAAGGTGGTTGTTATCAGTGTCTACTTATGACAGGTTTGAAAGCAAGCATTTCTGTCAGAGATTTCCCTTGGATTTTAGGGAGGACAGGGATAGCTAATTATTGTAGTAAGTTGCATAGCCTTTGGGATCCCTACTAGTGGAGATTTTTCAGGACAGATTAAATAACTATCAACAGTGCTCTAGTACTAGATCGTTCCACAAAGGTGGCTTAAATGACCACCTGTAGTAGTTCAGTCCTTCACTTCTGACACCTCTTTTTAAAATGAACTGATCCCATTTTAGATGCTTACTTGAAGGGCATTGCAAAAAGGGATCCATCTAGAAGAGCTATGACAATGCATGTTAATGCACTAGGGAGGATAGAGGACTTTTGGATTGCGTAAGTAAATACAGGATCCATTCCAGAGTGAGAGGGTTAAAAGAAAAATAAACAAAACAAAATTACTATAGGAAGGCCATTTGTAGCCTGAATTATTGGTAAAATGCAGGACAAAGAAAAAGTCTATGAGCTCATGACAAAATGAATTATGCTTTTAATCAACTGACTCTTTATGCTGCTAAGTAGTATTTTTTTACTATAATAGTGTATCGGCCCAAAGGAAGAAATTGTCAAGATATAAGAGACTCTTGGCAATCAACTTTTTTTTTTCTTCCCCAAATATACAATTACAGTCAGGGATTTTTTGATTCTCCCTCTTTCGTCATTTTTCAAGTAAAACTTGAACCACAGTCTTTGACTTCTGCAGCAGCTGAAAATGTCTGGTAAATTATATTTGAGAGCCTAAATTTAGGTCCCTAAATCTATGTCTGCAAGTGGTGTCCTTTGCTATTCTTTTCTCGCCTGCTGGCAGGGAAAGGATGTGAGCACAGAGCTGGGGTAAGAGTCGGTGCTGGGGGGAAGCATTCCTCATGGGTGAGACTCTGCAGACTATTTTGGCTTTTTTTAAGTTCCTGCCGCAGCCACAACCATGTGTAGTGATATTATTTCAGAACTAGTGTTCTGCCATTAGCAGTGCCTAGGTATTTGAAGCCAAGTGGTGAATATTGTGCTGTCCCAGCCAGTTTTGCTAGTGGATGGCAGGGGACCCAGATTTGTTGTCTTGTGAACCAAGGCCACTATGTGCAGTGGCTCAGCTGTGCTTCCCCTGGCCTTTCATTGACTTATTAGGTGGAGAAAAGCTAGTCAGGTACAGAGCAAATGTTTGGAGTAGATAAGTGGTCATAAAGAGGCATATAACAGCTCTGTGTGTCCATGCTTCGCCACCCGCAAAAGCAGTGGAGAAGGCAGCTGTAGGACAAGCACCTCTAACTTGTGCCAAGTTGAAAGGGCAGGCTCTGAAATTGCTGTGGGAGGCTGCCTCTTCTAGAGAAGGTGGGACTCCAAAGAGGTGGATGAGTAAATAGGGACTTCTGGCAGACAGAAGGTTTGCATTTGTGCCACTAAAGAGTGTGGGGGGTTTTGTTGGGTTGTTGTGTGGGTTTTTTTTTTTTTTTTTTTTGGTGTGGGCAGGCTAGTTTGTCTAGACAGGGAGGTATGCAAGGCCATAGCCACTAGTTAAAATACAGACATAATCCCATGCCCAGCATTGACATTCAGGAGTCGAACTTACATGGTAGTGTATGGGGAGTGCTAGGTCATGTTTTTTAGTTTCTCTCAAGCATCTTCTTTGTTTTGTAAGTCTTGTGTTTGCAGGTGATTTGGGGAGTGACTCTTAAGCCTGATAGCAGTAAACTAAAACAAGTATTTGCAGAAATTCTTTGTTTAATTCTGGTTGAACTTTGTCAAAGTAAAATCAGTTGAAGGCAACTTTTTGAATATGGCATAAATTTATTATTGATTGAATTATCAATTTTTACTTGTTCTACTAGTGAGGTAGAATTTGACTTTGATTTTTCTACACTTAATGGAAGATTTGTCTTCTCCCACAAATATTTAGACAGCTAAACTGTGGGGACAATTTCCAGCTGTTTTACATTGTTTGTCCACCCACAATTGTTGCTCTGTGTTTTCCTGGTTTAAATTGATGGGATATGATTGATAGGATGGATTTGTAGGAAATTCTGGAAAGGGCTGTAATTTTCTTTTTGGTATAGAGAAATAATTAGTGGAAAACTAACACTGGAAATTTTTTTACTTTAAACTATGAATATAGAACTTGAAACAAAGATGACTTTCTTGAAGTTTCTCGGCATCTCAGATAAAACACCACTGCCACTGTTTTTCTAAATGGACATATTCTCTGAAGGCCCAAACTTCCTATACCTCACTACCTTCTATCTTTTGTGTGTGACTGCTTTCCTCAGGCTGAGATATAAAGCTGGAATAATTCTGCTGTTTTCTGTGTTTATGATGTTAGGCTTGTGAATATATTGAGGGAAAGAATCTTTATAGTTTTAATAGTTCTCACCTTAATCTCATTAAGAGATTGTAATACTCACAAGATTATAATAATAATCTCCAGTATTCACCTTAGGTACTCACTCACTGCTAACCTTCTTAATTAACCTAAGACTACCTATTGCAGTATTTTACCTATTGCCCATCTTAACACAGCTTTGTGAATGGTAAATATTTTCTGTAATGTGTTGCTAAGGCAATCAATACGTAATTGACTTACAGATTTAAAACAAGTCTTGCTGACATTGTGTTTATGGTTTGGAATGCCAGATTAATTACAGCGTGTATTGCAGTTGCTGTATTATAAGCTGCATCTGCTTTTTGTTAACTTTCTCTGTAAATGAGAAACTGTCAGTGCATACTGTTTCTCATATTCTGAAGAAAAATTCCCAAACCCTGTAATTGTGTACTTTAAAAATTAAAGAACCGTTGTGTTTAGATCACAAATTCGTTTGTTTCTTTTGTTTCTGGAGGAGCTGACCCAAGTGTAGATGACTCCTCCCTGTTTTGCAATAAATAAATGAACAGAAGAGACTGCCCTAGGCCATTTGAAACTTGGCCACAGGAGTTCATGTTGATTCTCTTCGATCTCAGCAGTTAGGCACGCACAAATCCACAGCATCCCTTGTGCCAGCAGCTGGCAGCAAATACTTCATTTACTGGAGTTATTCATACAAGCCTCCAGATTGCTACCATTTCAGAAACCAGCCAGAGCAGTTAATTCTCCCTCCTTTGCATGCAGTGTAGGTGACAACTGAGAAAGCTCTTAAAGTTACGTTTGCTTGAGCCTTTTATCTTGTGGGCAGTTAGTTTGTCGATTCTTCTGTGCTCGGCGTGTGCATGCCTACAGCAACAAATGCTGGTGCTATGCAAAAATGTAAAGTCATGAATCTGTATTGGCTCAAGGAAAGGTAAAATACCTTTATGGTCACATTTGTGAATGATTTAAGGAAACAAATTCTAGGTAGCAAAGGAGGCAGCGGGTGGGCATGGTACTTGAAGTAAATTTACAGAAGAGTGATTTGAACTGTGTTAATTCCTGTAAGTAGAGTAGGAACAAGGTTTTGGGGTTTTCTGTTTTGATCAAAGCTTGCTGTGCTTTCTGTAAAGAACAACAATTTGCTTGTACTCAGGCAGATAAGGGAGAGCCAAAATACAAACACAGTTGTAATATGAAGGGAATTATCCAGGGGCTTAACATCCAGTGAGACTGCTTGGCAATAACTGTAGTAAAACTGAAAATTCAAGCCCTGGAATGTAGTAACGTGAGCTCTTATAATTGTAATTAAATTAGTTGGGAATACAAATTTGTCACAATCTTTCAGCAAAACCAGGAATTGGCTGACATATTGGTTTTGGATTTTTAGGAGCTTCTAACCATTAGCAGATACCTTGCAATGCGTTCTGTACTGCATTTACATGTAAACTGACATAGCGTTCCACTCTGATTCCCATCCTTCATTTAAACTCAGTTTTAGGGCACACAAAAAGCAATTTGTCAGAATGACTGCTGAAATTAGCATCACGCAGATGCTCAACAGGTGACTAATTTTCCAGAGGTGAGTTTTGCTGTTCGTCTAATACTGGAGAGAGACAAATGAACAGAAGAGTTGCAGGAAAAATTCAACTGAGAACAGCTCAGCGATGATTTCCTGATTTAAAAGGCAACACTTGACATCTTTCAGGGTTTTTTTTTTTTAAGCATATCACAAAGAAATTACCCTTGCAGAGGAACAGTGTGGTCAGTGTGTTTACTTGCTATGAACCCCTTCCTAAAAAGACAAGCAGAAGCTTTTAAGTACATGTTCAGGAGATGAAGGTTCACTTCCCAGATCAGCTGCAAACTGCCTGTCATTCTGGGGAAAGTAATTCGATATCTGTGAATAAGAATAACCTTTTAATGTAAGATATGCTACTGTTAACAGTGCCATATAAATATTGCAATGCTAAAAGCCAAAAAAAAAGATAATTTATTATATGATTAATATGTGTAATTCACTATTCCATAAAAAGTCACTTGTATGAAAGCATTTGAAGTTTTCAATAGTCATAAATAATTTCCACTAGATGGCTATTTTCTTTTATCTTGATTAGGTGGATCACAAATCATTTAGAAGGAAGATGGAAACACTACTTCCCCTATCTGCCTGTTTGCTTTTTTCTTCCTGGAGGCTACAGCCTGCACAGCAATGATGCATGGAAAAAGCTATTACATTGCCATGCTGGCTGTAAAACAAACAAACAAACAAAAAACCAAAAAAACCCAAACAACCACCCAACAAACCAACCACCACCTCACCACCTTGTGAAATAATGTTCTTCAATGAATGGCAGAAACTAGTTGATAACAATCATAGCAATTTTTGAATCAAATTTCATACACTTATTATTATAACTTTAAAATATGTATTGATATCTAACATTCCATATTTCAGACCCAAGATGTAGAAACATAATGATGTGTCAATGATCTAACTTTCTGTATCAAAAAGAAAATGACTTTTGCCTTATAGCATCAAAAAAGAGTTAAGGAGATTTTTCTTCCTTTGTATCTATCTATGTAAGCAATGTTATTTGTATCTGGTACGTGAAAAGGCAAAATAGGCAGTCAATATGATCTGCTTGCACTTGAGTTCTCTTTCAGAAGACACTACTAAGCCATTAAATCAGTATTAGACTGTGGGCTGTTAGACTAGAGATTTACTGAGTTGTCAGTGGTATAAGAAAACCCCTGTGTTGTGCTGCTGTGAGTCCTTGTTATGCTTGTGTCTGCATGCTCTGTGTACCAGCACCACACAGGTAGCTGATGCATATACATCATGCACTTGGATTTATGAACAATAAGCCAATGACTTTTTCTAAATACACAGGTCTTATAAAAATAAGTAAGAAGAAGTAAGTACTGTCAATAACATGTTCAGGATGAGTAGCAAAAGGTCTGTTAAAGCTCTAAACTCAGTCTTTAACAATAGTTCACTATAATGCGAATAGTAAAACTATCCAATGGAGCCTTTGATGCTTGGTGTTTGCAATATTTGCTCAAATCTTGCTGTTGACAGTGCAGTGGCCAGAAACCTCTCTCTACCATCTGCCAGTTGGTTGTATGTAACCGTTCATATTCCTCAATTGCAACTATCCTGCTGTTGGGTTTCTGGCTTCAGCAGGCACCAGTCTGTGTTTTGCCTTGGCTCACAAACCTTCTGTTCTAGCTTTTGAGCTCCTTGTTGCTCTGCCTCCAATATTAGCTCATTGGGACCTGCCTGTAATCTCCTGCTCTTGCAGAGGCCGTTTGCTGAGAGGATCTTCTCCCTGGGCTGCTCAGGGGTGTTGCATCTTTTCACTGTGTTCATTGCACTTTAGATCTTTATTTGGCAGCTGATTAAGTGCTTGATGTTGTACATTTAAACCCTCTGTTTGGGGGAGTGTTGGAGTAGGAAGCTTAGAGGTACTATTTAAAAGGCAAATCCACTCAGAATGCATGATCTGATTATGCCTTGCTGTAACTTGAAATAAGAATGATTTTCATGTACTTCATGTAGCTGTTGCTACTTGGTTAGCTCTCAAGAAGATTGTATACGTTTCTTTATTGGGCTTCCTGTTTTTCTCTTTATTTAAAAAAAATAAATCCAAAAAACCCAAACAAAAAATGCCATTCACAGTCTTCATCAGGAGCAAAGTTGAAATAAGAACATCTACAAATACAGTCATCCAGGAAAGGGAAACTTTTCTGGAGAGACTGTATTTCACTCTGTATAAGTGTGATACTAAAGCAGAGAAAGTAATAGAGTATTTGTAATCTTAACCAGAAATAGTATGTTTAGCTGCCTTTGGCTTTATTTGCCAGGTGTCTGATGTCCTACCAAGAACCGACTGTTTCCATCTTTCTGATAACATTTAATTTTGTACCTATTCTCAAGAGGAAAGTTCTGTTTGTCCTATTTGCTCAGGTGTATCTGGTGCAGTAGTCTTTGAAGGCTAGCTGCATCCTCCTGTTCCAGCCAGAGAATTAATATTTTCCAATGGCTGTATAAAAATCAGCTCAGACAGTGGAATGCAATGGGTTAGAGCAGTAAGACATTAAAAGATGCAGCAGTAATCGGGGAGCATGAAGATGCAAAGTAAGTGTAGTTGAATTTGGATGTGGGAGAATTTGCAGAGAAGTTTGAACCTGAGGCACGCAGTCAGACTCATGAGTCAGATGTTACTGGTGCTTTTTATTTAGCAAAACACAGTCACAGTGACTTTTTTGCAAATGTGTGTGTAAGAACTTAAAATTATCTTGAGGCTTATGCATCAAAATTGTAACCTTGAATACGAGTCTGTGTGCAGTGACTATATAATGGTGTGATATTTTGATAAGAATGTTGTGGGATGTTTTTAGGTCCTCTATTAAGTTGCTCTTATAATATAGCTTTTCTTCCCATTATTTCTTATTTTCTTTCCCAGGCATTGTGGTTCTGTGTTTGCGCTTTGAGATACAATGGCAACAGACATTTAAGTAATGAACTGTGAATTCACTGGTTCCATGCTGAAAAAATAAGATAGAACAGACTTTGTGTCCTGCTGAGAGATTGCCTTGCTTTGGGTGGCTGCTTAGGCTAAGGGCTGATGAACAACTGCCCAAGAAGTAGCTGAATTGCAGCATGGCGTGTGCCTTTTAGTGTCTGAATGCATTTACAAAATGTCCCTAATGACCTTTTTTAAAAAAGTAAAATAAGGAATTTAAGCGAATTATGGTGGTAAGAAACTGAAATTGTGTAACTGAAATGGAGTCTCTGGGTGATTTACAATTAATTCATTCTCATTTCTTCTTTTCAGGTTTTCTTCTTCTCCACCTTGGCCTTCCCCTTCTCCCTTCAAATCCAGTCACTTTTGTGTTTAAATTGCCATACGTTCTGTTACCTCTTCCTTGTCTTACCTCTTTGCTTATGCTTTAAGAGAAGTCTTTTCAACTTCATTTCCTCTGTCACTGGGTCCGAAATCCAGTCATCAATAGTTTATTACTCCAAAAATAATAAGTTGTACAGGTAATCCACTTTTTTTAAGCTTATCTGATGTTTCTGCCTAATTTTCACTTAATTCTGAGCATTCTGAACATTATTTTCCATGTTCTGCTGGGATGTTTCAAGGTGCTAAGAGACTGAAATGTGAGATTCAGCTGTGATTCAGTGTAGAAGAGCAGCTTGTTTTATTTCTTATCATTTGTAAGGCTACATCAAACTGATATTTAAGTAGCCATTTTAAGTAGCCTGTTACAGGTTTTAAAGTTTTCTTTTGAACTACACTATGAAATCTTTGAGAAACAAGATTTTCTCAGCTCTACCAGATGTTGCACAGCATTTCTTCAGTTGGCTGTGTAAGGTTGGTGTTCTACCTAGTCTCTGCTTCATGAGTATCTGTGTGTATGTGTGTATATGTATATACATGTATTTTTATAAACGGTGAGGAGAAGTAAGGAGGGGATACTGGGCTTCACTGTCATACAGTTGTTACAGTGCAGTATTGAAAAGCAAAACTCTGATATTTAATGCTCCTCAGGTGACTACATAACAGCAAGCAAAATGTAAAGAGTGGAGGGTTGCCTGTGAACTGCTTTCCTTGGAGCCGTGGCACAAGCAGTGCAACAAGTATTTACTTTTTCTCAGCTTTCTTCTCATACTGGGTAGAACAGAAATTCTTCTAAAGATGATTTGGAGTTACATGCCAGTAAGGGGTGGGGGGAGTTTTGAGAAGACAAAGATTGTCTTTCAAATGCATGTGCACATATAGGCAGTGGCTCTAGCTTTTCCCAAGGACAGTTTCGTAATTAGCTGTTTGTCCACAACAAACAGATCCCCTAGAATGCCCAGAGCCTCAGGATATATCTACTCTGAAGACAATTAATTGATTGCAGCCCGTGTTGAGTTTTCTCGTGTTTTGTGTAGGCTTTTGATCATGCCCAAGTTAGCTAGTTGAAATCTCGTTCAGAGATGACGTTGCAGTCTAACTTAAACTATAAAAAAAAACCAAACGCAAAACAAAAAAAATCAATGTTGCAGAGTGGTACATCTGAGGATACACAGGGAGTCTGCAGTAGGAAATGGCCCATTGCATTCTGCCTTACATGAGTAGCATATTTTCTTCTGTGGTTTAGATACTGGGAGGTGAAGAAAGTGTGTTGAGGTGCATTGGAGAGAGGCTGTGAGAGTTCTTTTAAACTGATAAGCCAACAGCAAGAAGTGCTCAAGTGACATATTTCCTTTCTTATTCAATCGAGTTACTTTGCATGTGCTCTTAATCATAAGCATTTGTTGTATTCTTTTAGCCTTAATGTTTCTTTTCCATGGGACTAGATTGAGCCTATTTCAAGTCTATCTTGGCTATCATCAATCCATCTAGTTTGGTCAGTGAATATCCACTGTAACAACTGTACACAATATGTCCCAATTTACTTAAAAGCATTAAATAAATTGTTTCAATTCAATTATCCTTTTTTCTGTGTTAATAGGAAGTACTACTTGACCTTTTTGATTAACTCGCTTGTTTTATAGACCTGTATTTCATCTTCTTGTAGGGTGAATAATGTACTCTTTCAGTTAGAACATACCAACTTACATGTGTTCGTTTGGCTTTGTCTTTTTATTTTAACTTCTCATATAGCTTAATGTGGTTTTGCTAATTTTGAGGCAGATGTTTTCATAACTTTTCTCTAAAAATGCCAGGTCTTTGTCTTTGTTTTTCTTTGAATGGCTTAAGTTCAGTAATACTCATAGGCTATTCAAATCCTAATCAGCTACTTATTAAGAATGACTGTCATCTGCCTTGATGTTGCCTAGTTGTCTAGCTATTTTTAGAATAGTGGTATTTCTGTAACTTAAGTAAAGTCTGTTAATCCTATAAACAAGCTAGATGCATAGCTGTGGTCTAAAGACCTTGCCCAGACATCAAATGTAATGTCTGAATTGCAGGAGAGTCCTACACAGTTAAACATCCCAATTATTTGAAATACTTCTTGCCTGGCAAAAGTGAGTGTAAATGCATTTTCACTGGCCTAAATGTATTTTTGCTTGGTGGAATTTTATTTTGTATTGAAATGTTGCACACAATAGTATCAAAAAAGCTGGAAGCTTGCTGGTGTAGCTGTGGACAAAGACTGAGGAGGTAGAAACTATTCCAAAGTGTGCAGTGAGGAATTTGAGGGTAGGAGCAATAAAAGACCACTTGAAGGCAGGAGTCTGGCAAAATTAAGACTCAAAAAAACCTCCAGTGTTTTCTGTAGTGTAACTTTAGCTTTCTAGTTTAGGTATTTAGGCCCCCATTCTTGAGAAGCAGAGAAAAAATTCTCTTAAACCTTTTCTATTCTTAGGGAAACAGATACTGCCCATCAAAATCAGTTAAAAGATAGATTACTATACAATGACATTTTTTGTCTTGCAAGACACTAATCATATTTGTTATGAGTCAAAATTGTTTTCAGTTTCTGGTACTACACTTGTATTTAATACATTAGAGCCTTATATGCTTTTAGCACACAGACTTCTTCTGAAGCCTTTGTTCTGTGTTTACAAATAGTTTATAAAGCTTTGGTGTCTCATTTCTTCGTTCATGGTACGCATCTGTTCTTTGCTCTGACTCTAGTTTTATTTAAAGTATACTTCCAGTGCTATTGAAAAGCTTAAAAAAAAAAAAAAAAAAAAGCGGGGAGGGGGGGCGGGAAGGAGATTCCCTCCCAGTAAAAATAGGTACTGAAGCTAGTGTTCCTTAGGGATGAAGTATGGTGTAACATCTTGGTGATCTGATCCGATAGTCACCTGGACAAAAACGGTGTTGTTATGGCCCCAGTTGCAGCAACAGCTGTTTCTGTGGGAATTGGTTGCTCTTGTTCAATGAGTGGTCTCATTCCAGTTAAGGGTGTGTGCAGGTGCTGTGGTCAATTGGGTCAGTCCTGATACTGACTGGGGGGTGATTTTATGTTTATCTGTACTGACAGTACTATACATACATTACACCTGCTGTATCTTCATACCTGACACTCCTCTTCGCATTTTTAAGAGTGCTGTTTATCTTGTTCTGGACTCTGTTATTGCTACAGTTACAACTTGTAGGTATTTAAAATATTAACTGTAGAGCTTTATCCAGCAAGTAGGTTTTAGTACTAAGGCAAAGTAGTAAATTTTTTTCTAAATTAAAAAAATGTGGCTTTTAATCCATGGAATAAATAGTTGCGCCTGGAAAACAGGTGGCAGGGAAAAGTTATGTTTTCAGCCCTGTCTGATGTGAATACAGTAGCACAGACATCACTTGTCATATGCAGGTACTGAACACCCAAAGCTTGTGGTGCCAAGAAGCAGTAAATTGTCTGGAACCATTTTTAATGTATTTGGCTCCTTATTGGTGGCAACAGCTTCAGAAAACATTTGGAAATCTTAAGTCAGCTGTTTTAATTACTGCTGTGTATTGATGCACAAAGACCTTACATGGTCATTTCATTCCCACTCAGATAGAAATCCTGAAAACAATTTTTCAAATACTATCTAGGTTGGGGCTTTTCCACAAAATAGTTGGGATTAACCAGAAAGCTCAAACTGAAGGTAAATGCTGATTCCATGAGTGACAGGTTTTCTCTATTTAGCAGACAGTCATTTGAGGTCAAATGCAGCCTGATCTGCACTGGGCTTGCAAGAAGTTTGGGAGAAGCTTGCCTTTTGATTATTTTCTGGTAGATCTGTCTGTGGTATACTGTTTAAAAACAGAAACAAGTTCTTTACTGCTAAAATAAATAATGTAGCCATGTAAAAAAAAAAAAAAGGCAGCTTCTCTAGCTCATTTGTATTAATGATTGGTCAAATGAGAATATTTAGGGTTGAGCTCAGAAAAAGAGTTGTTATAATGAGGTGATTTGATTAGCATATATAGTCTTTCACTTGGAACTATTGAACACTAAGCGTTCTTTAATCTCGGGGGGTGGGGCGGGGGGGGGGTGCATGGGGAAAGGTAGAACAAGAACCAGTGAACCTATCTGTCAGAAATAAGGCACAAATCTGGGAGGCTGAAACTGATGAACCTTTAGAGCAGACAATTGTTCACTTTTCTATGTTTTCCAGAGGAACCGCAATGCAAACAAGCTAATTGATTAGAGGTGTATTTAGTAAATTTAAGGGTCTATAATATACAGAAAATCAGATTGTATGATCTAATTTGCCTCTCTGAATTTTTAATCAGTTCCTGAAGTGATTTGTTTGTTGATTCAGTATTATTTGAGTACTTGTTGATTTTCCTGCAGATCATACATAATTTCAATGTACTTTCAACTCCTGCAAAGCCAGTTCAAAGAACTGAGAATCTATTACTTGCAAGTAACTCTTCTCATGCAGAGTTTTGATGTGGATGTCACATCTAAACTGTGTTTCCTTGAAGGAAAGAGTGAGCAAGTCTCAAAGGAAGAGTTCTGTTAATTTAAAACCAAGTTGCTTCATATCCATTACCAACCACTGTGTTATTAAGAAGTCGTCAAGTAAGGAGAGGGTACTTAAGACCAATTTTGAAAGATTTCGCATCATATTTTAGAATCGCTGCTGGCACCAGTGGATTCTTTTTTGCTCTGTGGATTCTTCTTTGCTTTTGTTTTTAAAGTGATTAATTGAGCTTTTTTTCCTCTAAAAAGAACAAAGAAAGGTTAAATGTAGAAATACAGGATTTTTTGCTGAAGCTGTCAGTATGAACAAAAAAGAGGAGTCCAAGATGAGAAAGGGAAAAAGTTGTATTTTCACCCGTGGCTAAACAAGTAGTATTATGGAATGGTGGTAATCTTGTTTGGTACTAATAGGATGCTAGGCTTGATTTCAGGTATTTTTTTATACTTGTAACCAAATCTGTATTAAAATATAATATTTACAAATATATGAAAATCAACCTCAAAGTGGTAGTGATCTGAATTTGTGTGTTTTCCTGTCTGCCTCTAAAGAGCACTTGGAGCATACATAGTGTGCTAGAATCTGCTTCTGAGAATTTCTGCCTGCGACATCCATTTCAAGTATCATTCACAGCTTAAACACATTAGAACCACATGGCTAACTGTCAACATAAAAAAGAAAAGAAAAATTGCCCTTAAGACTATTTTGTTGTTTGTTTGTTTGTTTTTACTTTGCTCCATTGTGAAAAGGCTGAAGCAGCAGATTTTTGGAGCTTCTGTAGATGCTGTGCACATACCATATTTTTGTGAGTATGGTTTTTCAATTTAAAAAAAAATGAAGTATATCTGTTTCTCAGAACTCAAAATGCTGCATTTTTCTTGACTTTCGTGAAACTTGGCAGTGAATTCTGTGTTTCTTCAGTGTTTCTGTATCCCCAGCTGAATGTGCTCAGAACTTCCCAGTGGTAAAGAATATAGGTTTTTTTTAATTGTTGGAACAAAAGGAGTATCCAGGTATAGCTTAAACAGTTTCAATTGAATACAACAAACTGACAAACTGAAGTTGTGTCATCTGGCATTTCTTTAGTAGTGAAGTGATTTCAATTATTGAGATGATGGAAAAGGCAGATACTTTGTGTTGCGGCTGTGTTTTCTCCTGCCATTGGGAATATATTTACGTTTGTATACCCTAGGATGTATGTATCTGTCTAGCACAATGAATTAGATTAATTAATTAACCAGAAGAGGATTTAGAATTTTTTTTTTGAGAACATTTCATCCCGTCACAGAAGAAAAAAACACTATTACACTGCAAAAGGGCAGAGGGCTCAATAACTGGGGAAAGAGAAATAGGCATCACCTGCAAAATCATATTCTTGTTTCTAATACTTGGCAATTTGGGTGGTAGTTGGGGATTTTTTGTTTGTTTTAACTGAACCTGTATTTTATGTTTTGACAGTAATTTTGCATTGTGGCACTTTATGCTTCTGAACACCAGATGGTGCTACTAAACTATACAATGTGTAATTTTCACACTTCGAGTAGTTGATACTTGATTTAGTTCCAAAGTCAGTTCTGTACTTTCCAACCAGGATGTATTCCAGGATGCAGAACTGTACCTGATAGCTCAGCACAACACATTCTGCTGTTTAAGGATAATGGTCTGAAAATTATAATGTAAACTGAAGTATGTTGTAGAATCAATATTTTAGATCTCACTGGGCAAAAACTGCCATCAGCTGGTGTTCCTTCTGAGTGTATAGCCTAGTAACAAAATTTATATACTTGATACTTCAGAGATTAGATTTATTAAAGTGTCATTTAAATTTTATTTGTTAGCTTCAATCGGAAAACTTCTGGTGCAAGCACCTTTATTGTCAGGTTAAAACTGAAAAGCATAGTTGTAGAGACTAATTAAATATAATGAAGTGATGATGAGGATTGGTTTGAGTTTGGGGGTTTTTCTTACACATAGTCTGTGTTAAGCTTGAGTAAGGCTGTCAAAGCTTTTAGTTGTCTTCTGTTAATATTTGTTGGAGAAGACATGATGGTTTAGCTGTGTAATTGCATTGCAGACGTAGTAGTGTGATGTATGTTTGGCGTTTTGATTTCTATTTAAGTTGGTTATGTTTAAGAAACTCATCTGGTAATCCTAATCATGGGGCTCAAGGGAGGGAACAAGACATTTGGATTTTAGCTGAATCCCAAAGGTTAGTGGTACAGTTTGTCGCTGAACTAGAAATAATGGATTCAAATTTATTAAGGAGTGAGGAAATTTTTGATAAATATTTTACTGTCTTTTTCTTACAAGTCTTTTTTTTTTTTTTAATAGATCCTCATATTAAAGTGTCTGGAAAAAAGGAAAATGTTAAAGAAGCGAAAGAGAAAATCATGTCTGTCTTGGACACAAAAGTAAGAAAGAGTTTATTTAGAATGACAACTTTAACCCCTAATTTTGTGGTGACATTGATCTCCTTAAATGAGCTCATTTAAACAGAAGGTTATTTATGGATGCTCTGAAGCAAAGTCACCAATATATTCCTTCTGGATGTTGATACTCAGTGTATACACACATATTTAAACATGCTACAATAAAATACTTGCTTATAGTTCAGATTTCCAGATCTGAACTATATTAGAAATATTATTTCTAGCTATATGGCTAAAAGCATACATACTTTGTTAATTGGCTTGGGTTTTTTGCTTTGACGTACGAATACAGCTTGGACAGTAAATCTGAAATACAGCTTCACTGCAAACGGTAAATGATGCAGCCACTCTAGTGAACTTAAAATTTTGTTTTGGTTTGAAATTCAATTTTAAGAGCACATATGCAGTTCTATTTTTAACTGTTACTGCATTCTTACACTCTGAGACATTAGGACTAGAATTTCTAAAACATCTAGACTTTGGCCAGGGGTCTCAGGTTCATCAGATTTTCTTTTCAACCAATAGCAAGTCTTTTGTGGAAGTGTGTATAGTTTCTCTGTAGTTGTACACCAACTTTTTGACACTCTAAACAGATTGCCAAAAGGAGCACTCAAGTGCTAAGCACCTTTTTTAACATCTATTAACAATGATATTATGGACTGTTAACAATATAGCTTTAAAGAACAGCTGTAGGCAATGTTTGTATAATTGAAAAATTGAGGTACCAGAAAAAATTGCTATGTTTGTTAAAGGACGGAAAAAACCCTGTTATTTTATGTCCAATGGCTTTGATTTGCCAAAGTCTTGATCATGTGATCTTTTCAGATCAGACAGGGGTGTGTGACTGCAATTGAAAGAACACAGAATTAAATTAGAATGGATTGCAAAAGGACATTTAATTTTAAATTGATAAAAGCTAGGAAATGTTTTAAAAGCCTTAAACATTTTTTGAAGACATATCTTTGGGGTTTTTATTTCCATGTTTTTTCCTTATTGGAAAGAAAATCTGAAGGTTTAGCATCTGACTATGACCCATATGAAAAATAGCTTACTTGAGTAGAAGTTAAGCCACAGCAAAAATGCTTTGGAAATACCATTTTGAATGCCATTCTTAAAGTTACATTACTGTCAAATACCCAGGTTCTGTTGTGAACAAATCATGTTTGCTTGATTTTCAGAGCAATCGAGTAACATTGAAGATGGATGTTTCACATACAGAACATTCTCATGTGATAGGTAAAGGTGGCAATAACATTAAAAAGGTGATGGAGGAAACAGGGTGCCATATCCATTTTCCAGACTCGAATAGGAATAATCAAGCAGAGAAAAGCAACCAAGTAAGTATTGTTTAATATTTAACTCGTACTGTAATTCCTGAGACTATAAAACATTTCTAAACTTCTTTGGTCAATTTAGATTATTTGGGGACAGTGAGTTCTTGTTCAGGGAAATGGATCTTTGGTGTTTACACTTTGTGGAAATCACAAGACTTCCCAAGTGAGCAAATCTTTAAAAACAGATGGAAATAATCTGTGATGGCTCATGAATCACTTCAAATTTATTTTTTCTTTAAACTAAAATTATTTTGAGCATAAAGAAGTCACAACTTAGATTGAATGGTAGAGAAGCAGTATGAAAAGCACTGCTTTTGTAAATTTTTTTTCCTGTTCAACACATGACTTATTTAGCATATTGATTAATTTCTTGGAGCTTTAGGCTTATGGTATAATTTAGTTGAAAACTAAACTTGGTGAATAGCTAGCAAAAATGACTGTTCTATTGTAAGAGTTCAACTTTATTAGAATAAGTCATTGAACCAGAGTTGTACATCTTTTGCAATGCTAATACTACTGAAACTTTCAAGTCTGTTATCACTGTATTTAGAATTCCCTTTTGTGCTTTCTAGTTGCTGCTGAGCAAAATACAGTAATTTCAAAATGTTCAAGAAAACCTACTGTTGTTGAACATTAGCATTGAGCACATGCGTACAGTAGTAATTCCATTATTTGATCCAAAAACTGATGTTTGGATCAATTATTTTCCAGTTGCTTAAGCCTGTGTAACCTGAGATGCTATAATATTCATAGACTTTTTTTAAAAACTGGTTTTGGTTTTCAGCTATTATTTAGAGAACACTTAGGATGTCACAAGATGTGAAATAAGTGGTGGTGTTCTAATATTTTTATTTTTTTTTTTTAGAAAGAGAGAACACAAGTATCTGAATAACTTTTCCAATGTCTTATTTGAAAATGTGATGCTGTGTTTTCTATATTCTTGCTCTTCCAGGTGTCTATTGCAGGACAGCCAGCTGGAGTGGAGTCTGCAAGAGTTAGAATTCGGGTAATTGTCTATTTCAGTATAATGTTCCCTTGAAAACACCTGAAAAGAAGAAAAAAATATAGTTTTTGAACCCTAGGGTTGTCTGGTGCTATCTTATGACAGCAGAAATATAGGAACAAATGAGAGTATCCATATGAGTAAAATGCAAAGGGTGTTTTAAAAACAGTGATTCACTTTCTGGGTAAATTCTTAACTAGCCCAAGAAGGACCTTGAACGCAATGTCTACAGAATAAGCAAGATGTAAGGTATCCCATACTGTGTTTAAATCTACATCTTAACTTACCCTCCACAGATGGCCTGTAGAAGCTGAGGGATCCTGTGTGAATCTGTGACTTAAGAAAGTCACATTTCAATTTTAAGCATTTTAATGCATTATTTGTGTAACTAATTTGGTGGAATTTGGTTCCGTTCTCCATTCATAGCACTCATCTATCTTTACCTTCTAGTTTTCACTTGTTATGTGTATACTGGCATGGATAATTATAAGTCTAATAAATCATGAGAACTTTTTTGCAATTATTGTAGTCAGCTACATTACTTACACAACATTGTCTTGAAAATCATGAAAGAAGCTGTGCTGACTTAGCTTTGTGGCTGACTTCAGAACTCAAATTAATCCAGAAAACAGACTTCTCTAGGAAGTTTTACAAATACTGGCCTGTTTGTAGGTCTGCATGGATAAGTACGGAAAATTACCTGGCTTTATTGTTGCTACATAAACAAAAACTCTGGTATCCTTGGAAAAATAGATGCCTTTTTCCAACTCAGGATATATTTTTTTAACCAATGACCCCTGGGCAGAAGATGTGTTATGTATGATTAATCATCACTAACCAGTACTTTATGATTCAGTAATAAAATTGTAGTTTTAGTGAGTACAATATCCATTTTCAATATTTGCTCTTCAATGTCGTTGTAGGAGCTGCTTCCATTAGTACTCATGTTTGAATTGCCTATTGCTGGAATTCTCCAACCAATCCCAGATCCTAATTCTCCTACAATTCAGCATATATGTCAGACGTATAATATTTCAGTTTCCTTTAAACAACGCTCTCGAATGTATGGTGCTACAGTCATTGTCAGAGGGTCACAAAATAACACTGGTGCTGTGAAGGTAATGTGTCATCTTGAGTAGTTTTCTGCATGTCATAAATATATTCATAATTTAGATACTTTAGAACTATAGTAACATTATATCCTGCCTCATCAGTACATATTACTATTGTATAATCACTTCTGAAGCCTGAGGGTTTGGGGTTTTAAACTTAACTGGTATAGATGAGGTGTAAAGATGCGTAGAAAATAGTTGTAAGTGTAAGGTTTAGCATTATTTGTGCTAAGCTTTTAATCTGTTTTTCATATCTTCCACACCTGTGTGGGTTTCCAGCAATTCTGGAATATGTGCTAATCTTACTATCTTTTAATTAAAACAAAGGAAAAACAAACAGCCCAAAAAACCCACCCACAAAAGAGCATCCACCTCACCCCCGAATTCTTCATCTTTGGTTTTCTCAATGTACACTCAAATATATAACCTTGAAAGCTGCCCTAACAGTCAATAAAACTGATCTTGCACAACCAGGACTGGGAGATGTGAATTTGACAGTCAAGTAAAAGAACAGCTATGAGCCTATGTATCTTAATAAAATAAAGGAGTTTCTTCGTTAACAACCGGCAGTGTGACAGACTGATATAATCTTGGATGGATGTCTCTCAAGCCAGTAAGAACATCTTAGTCCAAAGTTGAAAGACAAATTTTGGAATCATAGAATGCATTGGGCTGAAAAGGACCCCCAAAGGTCTTCTAGTCCAACCACCCTGCAGTGAGCAGGGACATCTTAAGCTGGATCAGATTGCCCAGAGCCCCATCAAGCCTGGTCTTGAATGTCTCCAGGGATGTGGCCTCCACCACCTCTCTGGGCAAACTGTTCCAGTGCTTTACTACTCTTTTGGTAAAGAACTCCTTCCTAATATCCAATCTAAATCTACCAGTTTCTAGTTTAAAACCATTGCAAAATTTTGCAAGTATACCTAACCAAACAAATATCTATCAACTTTTATTGCTACATGTGGGCACAGAAGGTCTGTTGGGACCAAACTGTTCAACATCTACCTTTTACAATGGCAATTAAATACTGCATTTGATCATAAAATGGTAATAGTAGGTAGAGTTTAGTCCATCTGTTACCTCTAACAAATCAATCAGCTTTTTAAACAAAACAGAATTTTTTTGTCTCAAATGTGGAATGCATGACAAGTAAGAGAACAGTCCGAGATGTTGTTTTGGATGCCTGGGAGCACTGTTTCACCGTTTTCTTGCATTTCCCCCACAGGAAGGAACAGCCATGCTTTTGGAACATCTAGCTGGGACCCTGGCCTCTGCAATCCCTGTGAGCACACAACTAGACATTGCAGCGCAGCATCATCTCTTTATGATGGGTCGAAATGGCAGTAATATCAAACATATCATGCAGAGGACTGGTGCTCAGATCCACTTCCCTGACCCTAGTAACCCACAAAAGAAATCTACTGTCTACCTCCAGGGCACAATTGAGTCTGTCTGTCTTGCCAGGCAATATCTCATGGTAAATACTTTCAGTGAAACTTGCTTGAAAAAAATGCCAGATCATAGAAAATATGCTCATTCTGATATGCTCATGTATTTATGGGTCAAATGTAAGCTACCGTGAGAGAGGAAGGATTACTACTCGCGTTGTAAAAAGCTGATTCAGCTCAGTGCTCTATTGTTGTCGGTGTTTTGTGAGTGCTTGTAGTTATCTAAAGTATTTGTAATCTCTGGTATCATGAGTTGAAAAATTACCTTGGTAATGTAAATGGAACATAAGCAATTTAAGTTTATGATAACAATATACTTCTAAGTAGAAGGCAGATTTTTGGAGGATTTTGTTGTTGGTGGGTGGTGGGTTGTTTGTTTTGTTTTGCCAGCTTGCCTTTTGCATGTTTGTCAGGTAAGTAGGTTTGTTTTGGGAGGAACTGGCAAGAATTTCTTAGTTCCTGTGCAGGCAAGTTTTCAAGGAAGCTTGGGAACCATAGGAAATAACTACTCATTCTGCAGTCTTGCAGTCTTTCTACTATCATAGCCTCAGTACTGTAAGACCTTTTATGAAAATAGCTCTGGTGATGAATGGTATTATTTGTACAGATTTTTGTTATATTGATCTTTAAGCTTCAGAGGAGTCTTTAGGCATTGTTGTAGTACTAATGTTTGTACACAGATTTTTACATATGTGGAGATCTACAGACAACACATGGGAGGATTTGACTCTAATCCAGTTTACAGCTGGTATTAGGATAAACTATGATACTATTAAATTCCAGAAGTCCACATATCCACATTGCACCGTGCCTTGCTGTATAGTGGAAAACACAAAACGTGGTGCCTTTCTGTTTGTATGGTTATACTAATGATTATTGTATCCTAGGATATTATTGTCTGTAAATAGAGATAGCCTTTTTCCTTGGTGAGGTTTAAGTAGTACTTTTCTGGAGGTTCAGGAAGTAGAAGGAAATGTGAACAAGCTATGATATGAACGTCAAAGTACACCTTTACTCTAGAAACAGAATTATGCAAGGGCCATATTTTTGAACTATTGAAGGCTGATTTAATTCCAAACACATCAGTACAACTTAGTATCCCACATAACATCTGTTGTATTGCCCTTTAAGAACGGTACTGACTGGGAGACTTGGTTTGTTTCTACTCAAAGGCATTAGATGTCCTGAAACAGTTATTTCCAATTTTATGGACAAAACAAGTATTAAAACTGAATTTTGGAAGGAAGGAATGTATCTTTTTAAACAATAAAAAACTTGAAAAGCTGAGAGAAGTAACTAACCAGATAAAAACTTACTTCTGATTCCTACCTTAGTAAACCCAGTATTTTTCAGCTTCAGATAAAAACGCTTAAATACACTAGCCATGCCGATTAACCTGCATAGATAGCTGCAGTCATTCTCAGCTTCTCGTGAAGGAAATTTCACTTGATTTCCGCCCCCCTCCCTTGGGCATTAGTCAGTGGGATGAGACTTCTGTGCTGTGGAGCAATTTCCTGCAAGGTGTTACTGTGTGATGGCCTTCTTGCCATGGTCACTATTGTTACTACCTCCTGCCAGCTCCTCTGATCCAGTCAGAATAATACCTGATGCTGTTTCACAGCTAGGCAGGACTAGTGTCCTGTGGAATTTGGGAGGAGATTTAAAAACAGTTACTTGATCTCTGCAGAGCTCCTAGAAATAACTATCTAGAAGCATCTGAATGTCAATACCAAGAAAAGAAATACCGTAATATTTTTCTGAACAACTAAATTGTTGTGATTTGTAATTCTTGTAAGATAATTGAGGCAGAGTTTACAATATCAACAGCAAATGCAATGCAGTGCATAGATACTTTAAGTAGGACACATGTAATTTCTTGGTGCTCTTTAAAAATTGCTTAGCAGTATGTCTAAATTGAAACTTTAATAAATCAACTAGTAACTGATTTCAGTGAGAAGGCTATGAATTCGATGGTGTGTAACTGAACATCCCTTATCTCTGACAAGTGTTGCAAGTCGCAGCTTCTAATCATCAGCATATTGCTTGCAGGAATATATTCCATGTGGTGGTTAAGACAGTAATCAGTAGTGATGAGGGCAAATTGTAAAAGGAAGAAAGAATACAGTGATTTAAATTACTTACCTAAGCAAGAGGGGTTTGGAGTCTTGTTTAAAATGTTATTGCTCTATACCTTCCCCTCAGCCCCAACCCCTTTTGATTTCAGTGGTATTTTGATAGTCACTAAAAATGCTGAGAGTTACTTTTTGTTAGTTTTGCTTATAGTAATGAGGTCTGTACTGTGTTTAATTAAGAAGACATTGATATCTTAGTCTTGTTCACTCATTTCCTGTCAAGGAACATTATTTGGTCCTGTTCCTGTCATCATGTTCATGTACATGCTCTAAACATACAATAACAGAACAGTATTGTTAAAAAAGGGCCTTTTAATATGCTTATAAAACCTGGCGTTTCAACTTCAAAGTTTCTGGTTTTCCTGTTTCTCTTGTTAACCTGTAGCTGCATTTTCATTCAGCAGGCTTTTGGGAGACCTTCTGATATTACTTCCCTTTTTTTTACAAAAAAAATTTGAAAATCCAAGTATGAAATGCTCTCAGCAGTTCTGTTACCATAAAATCCTTGATTATTGATTTCAGTGGTCTTTTAAATAGACTTTATTCATAATTGTTTTTTTCAGACAAGTTCACTTTGTGGAGTTAAGCTGTTCGTTAGTATTCCTAAATTCAAAATATTTGAGATGCCTTGCTTTAATTTTCCTTAAGCTAAAATAACTTTATTTAGGTAATAATTTAGTTTTGTACTTTAGGTTTGTAAAATAACTTTAATTTAGGTACCGTGTAGTATAGGTGGTTGAGAAGTTCCATTTAAATATAAATACACCAATTTGCTGCTTTTCATTCTGAACCGAAAGCAGGAAACTGGTTAAATAAGACCACTTTCTTGAACGTATCTTACTGTGGCATTGTTCCTGATACATGTGATACTATGTTTACTTAATTGTGAACCTAAATTCACAAAAAGTAGGATTTGTTTTTCACTGACTTTGTACCTTCTATTTTTGTTATTTTGAGAAATATCAATCTAATAATTTCTAGATATCCTGTGACCATGCAATTTTTTGTTGTTTCTTGGGTTTGGGCTTTTTTTAGGGGCACTTTCTTTTTTTACTTTATGTCTTAGTATTTAAAGTGTCTCAGCGAGGTCATCCATATCACTGGAAAATACTTATCTAGCTGATCTGGGACAGGGGAAGAAAAAAGTAAAAGTTAAGACTTAGACAATGGTGACTTACAGAGGATTTTTTCAGCATTGTGTTTCCTTATCTCAAACATAGCTTAGTATGAGCCGCTTGAGTATGTGAGAGTCCTGCTATCAATTCCTGACAATATTTTTGTTCTGATTTAACTGGTAACGGTGGTTTCTGAATTTGAATCCTCCAGACACCTCTAAGTCTGCACAAATAGCTAATGTGGGGTGCATATGTGCTGATTAGAATGTCAAATATTCAACAAATCATTTCACCCTTGTATCACCAAACTGTTTGGAATCCCAGGGTAGAAATCTGTATTCTTGCATACAAGGAAATGGCTTTACTTAAAATTTCATACTTGTTATTTTTTCTGAACTTACTGTATCATGAAGTGCATGTGTTACAATCTCTGTGTTTCAGTTTATTGCTAACATTTTCATGGGAAAAGGGTATGTTAAAAGTTTTATGAATTCATGTGTCTTATCTTTTCAGGGTTGCCTTCCTCTTGTGCTCATGTTTGATATGAAGGAAGAAATTGAAGCAGAGCCACAGTTTATAACACAGCTAATGGAGCAGTTAGATGTCTTCATAAGCATTAAGCCAAAGCCAAAGCAACCAAGCAAGGTTGGTGAAAAGCTAATATATTCCTAGGCTTTCATGACAACTTTTCAGAGCTGATGAGTTGATGTGTCTGCTCCTCCTCCCTAACTTAATGGATCATCGCCTTGTAAAAGGCGTATATATTTTCTGCTTGAAATACCAATTTAAATGTTACAACAGCTCTCCTTTATAGTAATTTGACTTTCGTTGAATATTTGACAATACAGAGATTAGCTTTTGTATGGAATATACTGATAAAAGAAATAAGCTCTGAGGAGAGAAACTGTATGTGACTAGAACTACTCTTGATTTGTTTTTCAAGAAATTTGTCTGAAATTGCAGCTCCCCCACATAACTGCAGTGTTCATTAGCAATCAGAACTAAAAAGAAAACCCAAACAACAACAAAAACCAACAAACACCAACAAACAACTCAATGAGAAAAGTCTGACTGTGTTCTACTCAAGAAGTTGTAAAGAACCACAAGAAACAGAATTACAAAATACTTCTAATGGTAGATGTTCATTGTAAAATATTCAGGCGAGTATGGATAGGCAACTCTCACATTATCTGTGGTGTTGTTTATAATGCCATAACAGACAAAAATTTCAAAATGTTAAATGAGCACTCCATTCTGTCAATCAGTAAGCTTCTCTGTGTAAAGATATATAAAGTCAATACAAAGAAACATGTAGAGAATGTACAAGAAACAAATGATGGTTTTGTAACAATTTTTCAGGCATTTGTTACTTTGTTCTCAGAGAGCTGTGAATTTAATAGCTGAATTTAATATGCACAATGGTTTTGTCCACTTCGAGGTATAGACCTCAGGTGAAAGAGATAAGATTTTTAATTACCGATTCACTTCTCTACATCTTGGAGCACTTAAGACTTGGTATACCAAAAAGCAGCAAGGTACAGTAATAACTATTTTTCTTAGAAAGGTCTTTCATCATTCTTGTTGTCAAGTGCATACAAAAATCCCTAAACTTAATCATCAAGGCCGCTGAATTTAAGTAGTTGCTAATGGATGTTACTTCACACTGCTGTGTTACTGGTAGCCATGAAGGAGTTTTAAGAAGGGTTATGTGTGTTGCAGATCCGTGTCATGTAGTTCAGTTACTCACTGGTTTTCCTTTGTTGTTTTTTGATTTCTTTCCCTACAGTCTGTGATTGTAAAAAGTGTTGAACGAAATGCCTTAAATATGTATGAGGCACGGAAATGTCTCTTGGGACTTGAAAGTAGTGGAGTCACCATAGCATCAAATCCCTCTACTGTCTCGTGCCCTGTTGGTCTGTCTTGTCCTGGTTTTGATATCTTGTCCTCAGCAGGACTAGGACTCACTGGGCTTGGTATGCATTATATTCACTATGTATATTTATATTTTTATAGATATATATTTATTTGAAAATGAATTCAGTTGTACTAGAGAAAAAGACCAGATGTGTGTGTGCGTAAGGAATTGTGGTAAAGCGTTAGAGGATTCCAAAAGCATCTGGCCTTTCAAGGGCTTGTTGTGAAACTTCCTTCAAGGCTTTAGTAATCAGGTGTGTTGACTCATTTCTGTAGAAAATCCTCCGGAAGCTCACCAACCAACCACTCAGCCTAAAGTGAGAGGGAAGAGAATACAGGTGAATTAGGATAATGCTTTTACAACTTCCAGAAGAATCTCCTTTTTTTCAAGTGAAATTTCATTCTTTGGCAATATTGTGATGTCTTGGGCTGTCCTGAATTTGTCAACAGGCTGTCGACAGTACCATGAAAGTTAACATACTAAGCTAACACTACATTTCAGTTCTGGCTGTCTCTCACTGTGGTTGAGATGCATGTGCTACTAGTTTAGACCTTACCAGTATGAAATTTAGGACAGAAATGTGTAAGCTTTCTGTCTTAATGCAATTTTATGGAAGTGCATAGTCCAGACTGGAATTACCGTTTTATTTTCAAGCCCTGCAAATACCCTCTTGTAAGAAATGTACAGAAAACCAAGCAGTCCCAGAAGAATTTAATGACAAATCTTGACACTGATTCTTGAAACTCATGTAACCACCATGCTCCCTTGCGACCTGCCATCGAGGAGTGCTGTGCAGTTCCATGTCACATGCTTTCTTGGGGGTCATATGGGGGCACATGTTTGTGCCATTTGACTGTTCTTTAATGCTGCTTTTTTTAACGTTCTTGTCATGCCTATACTTTGGGCTTGGGGTTTTTTACCTCTTTTAGAGTATAGTGCTGAACTGCCTTGTGAATGCTCTTACATGAAGAGCTGGTTTGAGGGAATGCTTTGGGAGTAAGCAGTTTGGGGGGTGATTTGCAGTCAGTACTGAAGATGCAAAAGGAATTGAGTAGTTCTTAGTGTGGAAATAGTGCTTCATTCATATGAGCTTCTTAGAAAAAGGTTAGTGTCTGAAATTAAAGTAAGGTTGTGTAGTGCAGTTGCTTTCTTGTCTCTAAGTGATGCTTCTTTGAAACTGACAGAAGCAATAGAGGGGACAGAAGGGGATGGTGGGGCTGAAAGCAGCTGGTGGGGACTCTTATGACAATAGTTAGAGTCCAGTAGAAGGACATAAAAGGGACTCCCATTCTTCTTGGATATGTGATTCCCAGTTTAGGAACAAGCATTCTTAGTGTGCTCTGTGCACCAAATTAACAGCAGGTTTAATGTTAAAATGGGTTTCTAAGATACATGCTGGTGCCATTTAGTGAGGTTTTGTTTGTTTTTAATTGGTACTTTCGTGGAAAACGTTTTTCTGTAAGTCTTCGCTAAATATTCACTTGCATAACTTTTTGCAGGCCTTTTAGGTCCAACAGCCCTGTCAGTCAACACCTCAACTGCTCCAAACTCTCTGTTGAATGCCCTTAATAGCTCTGTGAGTCCCTTGCAGAGTCCAAGTTCAGGCACACCTAGTCCCACGTTATGGGCAACATCTCTTGCTAACACAAATGCCACAGGTTGGTAGAAGTTAAATGTGAATTAACTGAACTATGCAACACTAAGTCATTAGAATGACAATTGCAAAATTCTGGAATCATTCATTCTTTAGAACCTTAATTCTTAAATTTATCTTAATACAGATTAATAAATATCCAAATTTAAAGTTAAAACTTAATAGAAACTTAAGACATGCTGTCATATGCAATGTTCTCATCTGTTTTATATAGAAAACTATGTTAACATGCGAAGTATTGGTTAGATAAAGCATTACAGTTTCGGCATGCAATTCTAATGGAAACTTGTTTAGTGATGTATCACCGCTACATAAAGATAGAGATTTATATGAAGTACTATAATGCCTGACAAAGTTGAACAAGAAACTTAATCAGAACATGACCAAATTTTGTTCCAGGTTTTTCAGCTATTCCACACCTAATGATACCATCTACCGCCCAAGCAACCTTAACTAGTATTCTGTTATCTGGAGTGCCTAATTATAGTCAAAACACTCCATCTCCACCACCAGGCTTGACTCCTGTTGAAGTCCATGTCAATGGCATGCAATCAGAGAATAAAAAAGGCTCACCTTCTTTAAATGGTCATGTAAAGGTAAGTGGTATTATCTCTGGAGAACCAGATCTGTTTGCAAGAGCCATGTATTAAGAAAAGCTAAAAGAGAAAGCTAGCTGTATTAGTACATTCTTAAAGCTGCTAAGTTTAGAACAGTGGTGTTTTCAAAATATGACTTAAAGATTGAAAAATTGAACATTCAAACATACTGTTCTCCGATATCTGGAATTAATTTCTTGTTATCCTGCACAGACAGAGAAGGGAAATTCTTTCAATCTTTCCTTAAGTATAACAATGACTTTAGTGATTTTTTGACAATCATTTCAGACCTCAAATATCAAGTATGTGGCACTATCTGCCGCATCGCTAGGAGAAAATGTGTTGAGCACAAACCACAGTGATCCAGTAAGACAAACAAGTACTCATGGTGCCTCAGAACAAGTAGCTGCCAAGTCAAATAGTGTGGAAGGTAAGATTTTGACATTTTATTCTTTTGTTTGGTAGTGGTTGTGCAGTCTGTGTACAGTTCATGAAACAAAAATGTAAATATATTGCCTGCATGTTGGTTTTGCAGCCATGTTGAAGGGAAAATATCGCTGGATCTCACAGATTTGTTGCCAGAGAAAGTAAATAAAAGTTGTAGTATCTGAGCTGTACTGTTGGTAGAAATGCCTTTAGTCAACATAAATGTACTTGTAACATTTTATTCCTTAAGAGCAGAGGGAAATAATCTATGAACATTTTAGTGTGTTTTACAGCAGCTTAATTAACTTCATTGCTTAACACAATTTGTGCTCGTTCAAATGGTGTTGTATTTTTGCTTTTTCATGACAGGAAAGAATTAATGCCTTTGAGAAGGTTATTGCAGAAAATTGTGTAGATCAAACGTAGATGACACCGGCAAACAGAAATTGCCTGTTTTATAACACCATTTCAGTTATGCTGCCTTTAAGCTAAAGGAACTAATGAACTGTTCCCATCATTCTTGGAGGCAGGGAAAGCCAGTTCAACTTCAGACTTGAGCAAATACCTGTAAAGGCCTTGTTTCCCTTGCAAATACTGATCAACAAGGAGATGCTCTTTTATTAAGGGTTGTGGTCATTTGAAATGCTGATTTGAATAAAAGGTACATTACTCAATTAAGGTGATAAGTATTTGTAAAAACACATTCTAAAGATATTTGAACATTAAGTGTGGAGCTTTTATTCCAGTAAAAGTTATCTGAGCACCTGGCAAGGTTTATTAAAACTGGATATAAATTATTTGTTTTAAATACTCAGTCTCTTCTGATTGTCAGTCTTCAAATTTAATATTAACTAATATTACTTAAAATAATTTTTTAAAAGAAAGCATTTGGTGTGCCTACTGTATATGTGAATACTGACACATTTTTGTGCATTCGAACTTAAATTTCTGATTTCTTAAGCTTGACCAAGTTGTTATCCCTGAAGACTGCAACAGTTCTGTAAGTAGGAACAGTAGGATTTGTTCTATAGCTGTCATTCTTTCAGTAAGTTCACTGGAACATAAGAGTTTTTGTTTAACTATTCTGTTATTGGTAGGTTGCAATGATGCTTTTGTAGAAGTGGGCATGCCTAGAAGTCCGTCCCATTCAGCAAACACCAGTGATCTGAAGCAGATGATGAGCTCTTCCAAGCAGGCCTGTGCTAAGAGACAAACGGTTGAATTGCTGCACGGCACCAAAAACTCCCACTTACAGTAAGTTAAATATACAAATATAGATGAATGGAACTTCTGCCATACAAAACCACTTCATTTCTTTTGTAAGTCATAAGATACTCAAAGAACTGATTTAAATTGGGCTTGATTTTTAATTACATTGAGCATTAATATAGCCACCAGTTTGTCTGATAATTGCAAACTTTAAATGTTCTTTCTGTACATCTTAAGAATTTTTCTTCAGTTTGAAAAAAATAAATGCCTTTCCCACAAAAGAGCAGGGATTTTTTTTGGAGGAACTTTCATTACCTATTTCTGAAGGATATATTTTTGCACTTCCCTTTTTTTTTTTTCTTGATTGCTTTAATAATTCCTAACTGACAGCCTTTTTCCTTTTGTGTGTACTTGAGGCTGCTTTCTTCTTAGAAAAATGATATTTAGGGCATAACAGCATGTTCTCAAATAATTATTTTGTTTGTTTGTTTGACTCTGTCTTTTAATGAGCCAGTGGTGGGAAAGGCTATTTTGAGTCATAATATCTTGTGGCAACACAGGTTTTGTGCTTAATGCAATGTTTTGTGCAATCCACTCATGTAGTGTTTTCACTATTCTTTTTGGGAACTGTTTATTATCACTCTTCTGAGGTACATACTTTCTCTTACCACATTTATTCACACTGTTAGAGCTATGATATGTATTTCATTAATTCTGCTCTCATAGTTTAGAAATCCAAGGATTCCTGCTAACCACTCAGTTGTTTGTGTGTCTTGTTCTTCTTGTTGAGGATATAGTGCTTACAGTTTCCTTAGGGCATTTTTCTGGGATAGCCTACAGCATCTAATACAGGACCACTTTACTTTGAAGTAAGAGTTTATATTCTGTCTAGAGTAGGCATAAAATGTGGCTGATTTTTAGAAAGAGAAGGTTACACTAAGAAGTGCTTCGGCATGTAGGACTTCAATTGTTAAAGCTTTAAAAGCAAGTAGGACCCAGGTTAACTTTTTTAGTCCCCGTTATGCATCTCTCTTTATCCTACTACTATGGATCTGTTAGAACTGCTGAATTGCTGGCCTGAGCGAGGCTGAATTGGTATGAAGTCACCCTGTATAGGGATTGCGTGTGGTAATTCCAGATACCAGACGGCTCAAATCTCTGTCAAGAGATAAGCTATGCCTTGTACTTGGTCATACAGGAAGCAGCAATACGTGCTTTGTTTCACTGACAGAAAGACAGATAAAGGAAAGCTGTGACTTCGCAAATATTGCTAAAGATGTTGAGATGTTTGTGTACTGGTATTTCTTGAGTTTTGCTGCCAGACTTTTCAGGGTGAAGCTCAATTATCAAAATTGCATTGAATGTTCGCTGCTTGTGAAAAAGATGACTGGAGTTAATACTGACTTTGCTCCTGCAGTACCACAGAGAGACTGCTCTCAGATGCAGAGTTAAGTGCTAGTGAAAGTCCTGTGGCTGATAAAAAGGCTCCTGGAAGTGAACGGGCAGCAGAGCGAGCAGCAGCTGCCCAGCAGAACTCTGAAAGAGCACGTCTAGCTCCACAGCCTTCATATGTAAATATGCAGGTACGTTTCCCTGAATAAACCCAAATCTAGTGCAAAACATGATTAATTTCAAAGTGAAATTAGCACAGAATGCAAAGGTGGCTGTTGACTAGAAGACTGACTTGCCATACTGTTTCAGTAAAAGCATTTCCGAGCAAAGTCGTTAACTCTTTCAACTGAAGAGGGGATTGTCAACTAAAAAGCCCTTATGCTTCTGTTGAATTTAAGTACAGAATAAATTGGATGGCTATATTAGGCTATGCAAGCATCACTTGTGTGTAAAAGAAATCTTATATTGTTGCTATGAGAAGAGAGAATTATACGTACAAGAGACATTTTACAAATTTTATAAGCAGTGTCAACACAAATTTTTTTCTATAGCTTCGGATTTGTATACAGGGGGATTTACTGGAGTAACTACACTGGTTTTGCTTTACAAATATGGATCTGTACATATAGTCTTTTTTTTCTTGTGCTGTTCCTGCTTGGTTCACTACAGCTTACTACTATACTATAAACTACTTCCAAGTTACTGCAGATCTCCCCACAGAGGGAGAGACACCCCTCTGACTGTTTGTCAAGCAGTAGTAACAGTATTTTCAGTATAGATGTATCAGTGTGTGGGCATAACTAGACTGCATGGAGTAGTGGAACAAGATTAAGGTTAGTGTTTTGCAGCCCTACATTTCTGTTGGTTTGTGTGTGTTTAGACTTGCTAATCTGTAATTGAAAACAGTGTAACTTATTTAACCAGAGGTATTTAAACTTCAGATCTTCCATTGTCATGGGTAATGCAAATACAAGAGGTTTGGTTTTTTTTTTTAATTCTCTCAAAACTTAAGTTCTTTCCCTTTGGGAAGATGAGTGCATGGAGAAGAACTAAAGTTGCAAGATTATTAAAAATAACTGTGGTGCCTCGACTTGTTGTCAAAGATACATCTTACCTTTTTTGTACTGTTGAAGAATGTTTGAACTGCTAAGAACAGATGGTTAATGAACAGAAACTCTGCTTGAAAAATGTTTTAGTACAGAAAAATTCTACCGAAACGGTTTGTAAATACTTCTGCAGCCTCACTCAAATGGGTATCACATAGTTATTTAAAGTCTTTGTAATCTGTCTTTGAGTCAACAACTAAGGCTCTAACTGGATTACAGTCAAATTACTGTGCAGTACTTCAAGTTTCTCCTAGCTGTATTCACTGGCCACTTTCAAAGCCTTTGTTTTTACAAAGAGCTGAGTACTGAAATGACATTTAGTTAGAATGGCAATTGAGCTGTCTTCTGCATGTTTAATTTTTAGGCATTTGACTATGAACAGAAGAAGCTACTAGCAACCAAAGGTATGTGGATAAACAGTGACTTCTGAGAAGTTTGTTAGTACACAGCTGAAAGAATTTTCTGAAGTTTCAGTTTTGTAATTTCATGGAATTATAGAATCATAGAATGGTTTGGGTTGGAAGGGACCTTAAAGATCACCAAGTTCCGCCCCCCTGCCATAGGAAGGGACACTTCCCACTGGATCAGGCTGCTCAAAGCCCCATCCAACCTGGCCTTGAACACTCCCAGGGAGGGGGCAGCCACAGCTTCTCTGGGCAACCTCTTCCAGTGCCTCACCACCTTCACAGTAAAGAACTTCTTCCTAATATCTAACCTCAATCTCCCCTCTTTCAGTTTGAGACCGCTACCCTGTCCTGTCACTACACTCCCGGATAGAGTCCCCCTCTACCTTTCCTGTAGGCCCCCTTTAAGGCTTCTCTTTAGATTTGGTTTTAAATCGAATCTAAAGCTGATAGTAAAACATTTGTATATTGGTTTTCATGCTCCAAAAATTTCTGAATACCAACATAGTATAAAATACAATATAAACAACTTGCAGATGTGTTGCTTTCTGTGTGAGTATGTCCATATGCAAACAATCCCATTGTTTTCAGAGACCTCATAGCTGTAACACTTCGTTTTATTGAATGCAAATTAAACTTGTAAGATATTTGTCATGTTGGCGAAGTTGCTTCTTATTTCAGGGAAAAATTAAGTTACAAAATTGATAAGGGACTTCACCATATCTTTGGCCCTGTTTAAAACTGAACCAAATACCCCCACACCAGAAGAAAACCAGGAACTCCTTTGGCTTTCCTGCAGCCCTATGGGTTTAACTGTCTTCTGACAGAATAAATTGTCTTAAAGGGTAGCATTCAAGCTGTGTAGCAATCAAAGGTGTTTAGAATTTATTGTTTGGTGGGTTGAAGTCAGTTAGCGTGCCTGACTTCAGGATTATCATCTCACAACCTTTACTAAGACTGAGATTTACTAATTTTTCTCTGTATTTTTTCAGCTATGTTAAAGAAGCCAGTTGTAACGGAAGTGAGAACTCCAACAAATACATGGAGTGGTTTGGGGTTCTCTAAGTCTATGCCTGCGGAAACTATTAAGGAACTAAGAAGAGCAAATCATGTGTCGTACAAGCCATCTATGACAACTACATACGAGGTATAAAAAGCTATACTGTAATGGAAGTTTATTTCTAGTGAATGATACAGTTGTTTCTCTTGAGAAATGTCTAACTTGTTTGTAAACAGAAGTCGTACAGATAAGATTTTTTGGTAGGTTTCATCTTCTAAATATTTTTATGGTGAAAAATGTTTCTTAGGTAAACATTAAGGCATATGGAATACATTTCGTTTAACACAAAAAATTATATCCACTTTATAAATCTTACTCTAGCTTTATAGAAATTTGTTCTTGAAAATGTATTTGTTTAAAGAAACTTATAACAACTTAGGGGACCAAATGTCTCCACAGTTGTAGACAAGTGGAAGAAATTTTGTAAACTAATTAAAACAATGTGTACATAACAGATAAACTATACAATGTGAATCACTGCATGGTGGAGCAGAATGTTAGAAGAAGAAATAGCTACAGCTCATCTTACCTTCTGTTGACAAAGCTGTAGAACTGGAGGAGCTTTTTCTATTTGCAGTATTCACCGGACCCAGAAATTTCCCAGGGAGAAGGCTGCCACAACAAGTCCCTTCAGAGTCCCACCATGGGAATCTTGCAGGGAATTTGTTTTTCTTTTGAAAAGTGTTCTGAAGTTGCTTTTAGTGTGATTCTTTACTGTAATCTTTCCCAACTTCCATAGACACCTTTTTCTTTATTTCGGTCTTACTTATATAAAGCATAAATGGTATGTCTCTTCAGAACTGGGACTTCATACAGGTTTTCTCTAGGATATATCGATTTTTTAATGCAAAAGAAATGCTCAACCATGGAAAAAGGTGCCTTGGTGTTCCCCACTTTATGCATCATTCAACTACATGTAATAAGTTTGGATGCACGTAATGAGCTTACAGTAGTAACTAGGGGGTGAGAAAAAGCTACAACCAAAATCTGTGACTTTTCTTTTTACACACTTTTCTATACTAATTGAGCTAGGATGGGGTTCTCCTCCAGACCATGAAGCACCTGCTAAATGTCTCTAAGCAGGCATGTCATTCTAAGCAAGAGCACTTAGTCACTCAGAGTCTGCCCATGTGCAAACCACAGGCTTAGCGCTCTCCAGTGAAATGATAGCATGTTAGGACTGCAGTTTCCATTGTTCAGTATGAGCTATTGTGGAAACATCTGGGGAAGCTAAAAATCTTGGTTTCCTTGTATCCTCCTTCTGTTTAGTAGCCTTCAACATAATTTGTATTAGAGGCAGTACAGCCACACTTCTTCCATTATACATACCCATTTGAGAGTCATGTGCTAAAGTCTTCAAACAGATTTAGTATTGGTGTTATAGTCTAATCTGGGAAGTTAATTTGTAAAATGAGCTTACCAAACATATTTCATCTTCACTATGATATTTTACTGTGCATTCTGTTTTCCAGAAACATTGGGTGACATCTTTTTACTTCACAACTCTTATCCATCGCTATGATCTAACATAATGTAGAGGCCCTGTCTCTTCTTGCTCTTCCATAAGGCTTATAGTCAATTCCTGCTTTTCTTAATTTGTTGAATCATACCAGCCATAGCCCACACCTTCCTGATTTTGCCAATGGAAAGGAGCTTTTGCCTTTTTTCTTCAGTAGTGTCAATTTTCCTGAATAGTAAAAGAGATTGCTGCTGCCTAAGTTACACTTTTCAATTGGAATTTGATGCAAGTGGATAGAATTAAATTGTTCATTTGGTTCTACAATTTTTAGTTCATCTAAGTGTGTGGTGTCAATAATGTCTATCTTTTTGGGGGGTACATCCCCACCCAGTTCCATACTTAACTGCTGCTTTCGGGGAATACTGTTGCCTTGGTTTGGAATGTTCTGACACACAGTGATGAGAGTTGATAATTAGTACTTTACAGGAATATGAAAATCTGTTTTTAAAAACAAAAGAATCTGCAAATCCACGAACCATTGCAGAATGGTTGCTGTTGATGTATTGTGTACAATGTCGTTGTAAAGTATTGTGTACTTGATCCACTTATCTTCAGATAGATGTTCTGTTAATGTTCTTTTCCCTTTGAAGGGATGTAGCGGACAGACTGCTTTGTCTAGAATTTGTGTGGGAATTTGATACCATGGAATGTTTTGGAAGCAAACTTGGAAATACTGAGCAACTTATTTTGAAGCATGGTCTTTAAATAACTTCTGCTTAAAATCTGTAAACTCTGTATGTTTTAAGCACACCTGCTGGCTTTGTTTCTGGTTTGCGATTATTTGACTATTGATCAACTGCCAAAAGAATGTTTGCAAGGATTAAAAGCTTGGGGGTTTTTTAACTGAGCTGCTTCAAAGGAAACATCTGAGTCACAATGAAACTTCTGTTTTCTACCCAAATTTCCTTTTTATGATTTGCAGGGTTCATCGATGTCTCTCTCACGGTCCAACAGTCGGGAGCACCTAGGAAGTGGCAGTGAATCTGATAACTGGAGAGACCATAATGGGCTTGGACCTACAGCTCATAATGAATTTGTCTCCTCAATTGGCAGTCCAAAACGGAAACAAAATAAATCAGGTTAATAATTTCTTAATATCTGATTAAAAAAAATAAATATGTTGATACCAATGAATATTTAATATAAATGTTTCCTGACTTCACTAGGGATTTAAATTACCAAATCCTGTAAACTTTTTTACAGTTTGAAAAGTGAAGGTATGTGCAAGATTGTATAACATGATGTACAAATAATGGTCCAAAAGGAAAGCTAAGGAAGTTCTTTAAATGCAAGACATTCTTGCTGAAAGCTCTTTGCTGTCTTGGAAGGGGTTTTGTGAGGTGTAGTGAAAACAGACCTATATTAAAAGCTTATTTTTAGACTACCATCCTTCTGCTCTGTTGTCAATAAAACAACCAGATCTTTATTGGGCTATTTGACTGATGGAAAAATCGTAATCTGTGCTGGTGTGAGTTTTAAAGCATGATTCTCTGTATGGTGGTAAAAGATGACTGTCCATATATTTGGCATGGCCTAGCACATGACTTTAAAAACTGATTTCTGTGGATACAGGCTATAAATTTTGTAATTACTTTTTAAACAAAATTTGAAACTTACCAATTAAAATTCTACTTTAATTGAGGTATTTGAAAATTAATTTTGCTTTTTTAATAACTTAATATATGCCTTTTCTGAAAGAGTGAAGAATAGAGGTAGACAATACTGGTCCATACTAACTATAACTGCATTATGCGGAAATAGCTGCTGTGGCTGGTTTTACTTTTTTTGTTGCGTTTTTCTTAAAGTTGAGTAAAACCTAAATCCCAGGTTGACTGCAAAGTACACACATAATAAAGGTTGGACATCTAAAAGTTAGAGCAAATAGTCATGGTTGGTATACTTGTAACTATTCATTGTTTTAAAAAACTTGTTAGTTCAGCTGTGAATTGCTGCATACCATACTCTTAAGTACTCACAGAACAAGAGAGAAGAAAAACTTGTCTTTGAAATCAAGCCATTGATGTTTCCAAGTTAATTGGACAAAAATGGAAGCTCTAGATTAATCAAAATAAATGAGCATTTAAAATGTTCTTTTACATATGCATTAGAAGAAAATTAGAAACTCAAATACATTGACTGTGGGGGAAACTGTTCTACAGCACCTGTAGCTTTACCAGAGAATGAAATATGTGGAGAAGGGATGAAAAGTAGCTATGAGTTGGCTGGAGAAATGTATTAGCCCTAATGTATAGGTGCCAGATTAATAAAATATAAGTCTACATTGACCCAATTGCATAGTAGTGTTGAATTTCTTCTTTGTTCTTAAGACTATGCTTTCTGGCTGCACCAGTAAGAAATATTTCTTAGTATTCAGTTTTCAATACATGACCTTGCATCATCTGCCCTGAGTCTAGGATCATGAATTTCTGTTTGGGTATTTTTGGTGTTATCTTCCTCTGATAGTGAAGAATTTGAGACATCACCTTTTAAAGTCTTAAAAAAAAAAAAAAAACCAAACAAACAAAAAACAAACTTAGTTATTGCTTTATTTGTCAAACTTAATGTTCACATTTTCAACATTGACCATTTTAAAACTCTTTCCAAAATGGAGCTGAGGTTGATAGAAGTTCTTCAAATTCTGTAACTGATCTCAAATGCTTCTGACTAGTTCATGCCCAGAAGATAAGAAATGTAGCATAGCAGTTATGAAAAATGGTGGTTTTCACATCCTATTGGCATTCTACGGTGGAGGCCATAGCAGAAGTCTCTGGGACAATCTTCATTTCCCCACTCACCTGGGAAAGTATCCTTTACTTCCTGTGAGCCTCTCGTTCATTCACTGTTATTCTTCCCTGTGCCTGTAATAAGGGAGGGAGCACTCTCAGTGGCCTCGTTTACAAAAAAAAGTGTCTGAAGCACTCCCTGGGAGCTATCCTTTTCTTAGGCACCATAAGGAAAAATAATTATGAACTATGTGATTACATACCATCAGTGTGCACACACAGAGGAAAGGGATTGCACTGCTAAATCAGTTTTCTTGGTTTTTTAAGAACCTCACCCTGGAAACTTTTCTTACAGTTACAATTTCTAGGAATGTAATTTAAAATTGTGTTCTGGTGACAGATTTAGCTGTGTCACAAAAGTACAGTGAGCCCAGCTGCAAGACTTACTGGCTTAGACATAGAGCCTCTGAGCTTGTCCTATATTTCCAGTTTTCATTTTTTATGAAACTGTTGCATTTATTATTTGTCTGTATTGTAGTAAAATAATAGCCAAATCACGTGGCTACTATGTAGTTCCTTTTACCAGGAATTGCTCCAGTATTGCTTTCTCCCCATCCAGACCAAAAAAGGGCTGGTTGCATTTGTGTGCAATGGAGTTTTCCAAAATACACACTGGACAAAAGAGGAAGAAAGGCAACAGGGCCTTGCAGCTCTTTCCCCTGTATGAGTTCCTGACTTATATCTATGTGACAGATCACATAATGTGATAGTATTGCTTAAAAGATTTAACCAAATATCTTTCTATAGAAAACAAATACAGAAACTTAATTAACAAAAAATTTGCTTTATGCTGTTCATTCCTTCAGACCATTGAGGCGCGTTTTTTTGTTTAATAGCCAGATTTAAATATTTTGGTAATTTAATGATCTAATTGAATGCAATGTTGATATGACAAAATTGTGCATTTCTGTGGTGACTAAAACACGCACTTCTTCCCTTTCAGCTGAACACTATCTCAGTAGCAGTAATTACATGGACTGCATTTCCTCGCTGACAGGAAGCAATGGATGTAACCTGAACAGTTTGTTTAAGGGATCTGATCTGCCTGAGCTGTTCAGCAAGCTTGGTTTGGGCAAATACATAGACATATTCCAACAGCAAGAGGTTAGTGTTCCTTTGAAAGACACCTTTGTGTTTGTGGGATGTTTTCCATCAGTAGTTGTTTAGTCTCTTGACCAAAGCTACTGAGTCTCACTTTGTGACAGGATTTCATGAGCTGTTCTTTCAAAGCTATATCATACGTCTTCCAATTTCCAGATAGCCAGCCCGGGCTATCTGGAACTACTGTTCTGTCCTGCACCTTCTGTTCTGTAATGTTTTGTCCCGCACCTTTGATTTATACTGAACAAAGAATTAAACTAGGGTTTGGTTGTTTTTTTATTCAAGGAAGTTTAAACCTTGGCTCCTACTTGTAAACTAGGATGCAAACTAGAATTTAATACCTTTTGGTCAGCTTCATGTGTAGGTTATAGAAATCCAGTGTGCCTTCAGTAGTAACGTCATGTCTCAGGTGATGCTGGGGTCACATATATTCATCCCTCACCTCTTCCCCTGTGTGCCAGTTGACTTGCTTTGATCCATGCCCAGCAGGGAGATAACAGACAGTCATCTCTGAGCTTTCCATCTCCGCACCAACTAATCTCAGTTTTGTCCAAGTGGTAGTGTTTCATATCGGTAGAATATTATATAGGTGGAGTCAACTTGGTTATCTGCAGATAGTTTATTCTGGTGACAGATTTAACCATGTCATAAAAGTACCGTGAGCCCAGCTGCAGGACTTACTGGCTTAGACATAGAGCCCCTGAGCTTGTCCTGAAAGCACTGTTGTTGTATGAGGGAAGCTGTATGGGTCACACAGCTGGAATTGGGTGTGCTAGGGAGCAAACCAGATGTCTGTGTGGGTTGTGTCAGTATCTCATGTGGTACAGGGGAAGGACCACAGTTGGATTTGGCATCTTTTTGTGTTCTGGACCCATCTGTCCGCTCTGCATCTTTATCAGCAGTGACGTCCATGCCAGTTACTGGTCTCAGGTATGCATTTGCGTGTTTTCTCCTAATGGACCACGCAAAGTGGGGTTTTGTACAGGTTGACCTGTCATTAAGAGAACTGTGCATATGTTCATGAAGAACAAACTCCAAGAGTACCTTCCATTCATGTTGCATGAGTTGCTCTGGTGTGCCAATATTTGGCTTCAGATTTGCTCCCAGGAGAGGAGAACTGCACATACCAGGGTCGCGTTCAGGTGTGTGCTACGCTATTCCAAGGGTAGATACAAGGCAAATTTTTTCCTTCTCCTGTGCGTTAAGTCACTCATGTGTGCGCACTCACAGAATCTTCTGGAGTCCCCTGAAGTGTATTGCTGCTGTCTCAGCCCGGTGGCAGCTGGATCTGGTGTGTTTCCTGCCAGCATTTCTTGTCTCTCTCTAATTGTGCTGCTTAAGTGCTGTGGGGGAATTTAATTCCTGTGCTTAGGAACTGCACCTGAGATAATGAACTTTGCAATACAAAGCACTGGCAGGTGTGGGATAGACACCAGCATGAGTTTGCCTGCAGTCAGTCTGAAAGTGGCAAGGTCAGTCCTCAATCTGAATGTATAAATTGAGCTGTGCCTCAATTAATTCTGTGTACAGTTCCTCAGGTTTATCTCCTCTGTACTCCTCTGTGTGTTCCATAATACCTATATCTAATCATTAACCCTTTCCAATTATCTTAGCCACTCTCCTGAAAAGGAGAGATGGCTCTGTTTTCTAACAGTAAAGATGGCTTTTGTTTGACAAGGGAGTAGGGGGTGTATTTTGTTTTTTCTTACCTCAAGAGCTGCTGATTAGGTGTGAGATGAGCCAAGTAGTTTGGCCAGAGTGAAAACTAAACAATTTTCCACTGTGTTTCTGTGAATTGTGTTGGGAGCAAAAAACCCCACAAACAGCATGGTTGCACACACTTTGGAATGTTATGAAGTACTCAGTGCTTTGACTCAAATGGATCCCTAGTAGTTGAGCAATCATCCTCTGCTAACCTGCTATAATCTGAACAACCTGCCATAGCTGCAGACATGTATACCTGGCTGTTCCCAAGTACGTTGTAGCAATTCTTGTAAGTAGTCAAAATCTCAAGAGTCACAAATAAGTAAGATTAATTGATCTTCTGTGCTGTTCAAAAACTACTTGCTTTTTAGTTTCTTTCATAAATACAGAGTAGCAAATTGAGGAACTGTGTGAAGAAGCCATTGGAAAGCAATGACTGCTGTTTACGTGCAAATAGGTTGGCAGAGTAAATGTAAAATGCATTAGGACAAAAAAAAAAGTGAGGCTATTCCAAAACACACTGAGACTTAATACTTTTGGGGAAAGACTTGATTTGCATAATTTTCCTATTTCTTTTTACTCTAGATTGATCTGCAGACATTCCTTACTCTTACTGATCAAGATTTGAAAGAGTTAGGAATTACCACTTTTGGTGCCAGAAGAAAAATGCTCCTTGCCATCTCAGGTAAATAACAGATTATCATTTGTTGATTTCAAGTATTGTTTGTATTCGTCTCACTTGAGTTCTGTGTTTATAGTTGACAAAGCATCTTGGAAAGACTAAAAAATGAGAATCTAGTCCATAGAGGTCATATTGGCTTGCCTCTCCTCAGAAGACACTTAAAGCCAGGCTTTGGAGAGCTTTCACGTTATTGAATAAGGTTTCACTTGCATAGTTCTCTGTCCCCTTGCAAAGTTGGAGCCTGGTAGAAAGTGTATTTCACAGCAGATTGTGAACTTTGTTTTATGCCCCTAAACGGTGGGTCCTACAATCTCTGGGATTACAGGCTCTGCAGACTCTGAACAGCGCTACGTACTGGTCAGAACTGGCATTTTCAACCTTTTGGTTCCCTGTCCTCCACTTTATTGATTAGCAGAACAAGCATCCTGCTGGGAAAAAACTACCTCGTTTGGGGGGCGGAATCTTTGGGTGTGGTGTGTGGGGTTTTTTTTGTTTTGGTTTGTTTTTGTTTGTTTGTTGTTGTTTGTTTTCCCTAAGGCCAGCTGTTTCTGCAAAATGTATCAGTTTAACAAGAAACATGTGAATCTTATTTGGAATTTTTCCGTCCCACTTTTAATTAAAAGGTTGTCTTGTACCCTACATGCAGAAAGATGAAGGCCAAATATAATTTCTTACAATGTGTTGTAGTATGTAATGCCTAACTATATTTTTTTTCTATTGTAATAAATAGCATGAGATTTCATATTGCATAGGAATGCTCTGTCGTCATTGTCTAGGCAATGAATCTGTGTCAGAGGAAGAGCTTTCTTTAGATGCTTCATTGTAACACTAGATCATTTTTCACCCCATTGCATTTCTTCTTCTGATGACATTAGTGAATGGTTTTTATGAAGTTAGAATAGTGATATAAAGAGGGTAAAATGCAATATACTTATTTCAACAGCAGTCAGAAAATCTATGTAATCTTTCAGTGATTTGTATCTATCATGGAGTTTGTTTACAAGAATAGAAAAGTGGGGAAAAGAAAAACATTTTGGATGGGCAATTGGTGATAGAAGCTTAGGGTGCATGTCTGAATAAGAGGTGAGCATCGTTTTTTTTCTGAAAGTCCTTATTAAAGTATTGCTTCAGTGTTGTGTTTAAAGAATTGTGCATTGAGAAATGATCAAGGTGCTGATAAGCTTTTCTGTCATCTGTTTACATTGTGTGGTTGTGCTGCAGCCATACATCTTGTGTACACATACCTTCAGGAAGATTGCAGCTTTCAAGTGTTACAACAGAACCTTTTTAAAGTGTTTCAGCCGTGTCCATTTGATCTAAATCGGTACTGCAAAATATTATCTACTCCACATTGTATCAGTGCCAAGTAAGAATTGCACCAAATAGATGCCTGCATCTCAGGCAGCCTCTATGACTCTTAACTTGGCACTCCTACTATCCTGTTGTCTGTGAGGTACTCGCTCATCTTAGTTCATTTTCGTCCTGTTCTGTCTAAAATATTCTTTTGTTTAAATAGAAGTTTTGCTTTTGGTTTTGATCAAAATATTAGAATTAATTTCTGATGAGAGACTTTTTGTGTGTGTGTGTGACTTCTATAGAATTGAATAAAAACCGAAGAAAGCTCTTTGACCCGTCAAACATACGTTCATCATTCCTGGAAGGTGGAGCTAGTGGAAGACTGCCGCGTCAGTATCATTCGGACATTGCTAGTGTCAGCGGTCGCTGGTAGCAGTAAGTTGTGGCTCAAAGTCAGCTGCAAAGATGGACATGGCAATCCTGTGGACAGCTTTCACTGCACACCACCCTCTGCACTTTGGGAGTTTGGGTGTCAAGGACCAAAGCGTTTTGTCTGCACAATACTGTGCCAAAAAAAAAAAAAAAAGAAAACACATTTTGTCTGTTCTCTTTCAAAACACCAAATGTGGGTTACATTTTACTCATGTAGATTGGACAGAATTTGCAATAATAATAATAATATAGGGTTCTTTGTTTAGTATTTTATTACGTATAACTATAATGTATGCACTGAATTTTTACTTTGTTGAATGAAGGAAGAATGAAGATCTAGGATGCCAGAGAGCATAGATTTTGCTTTTATCAAGATGGATTTTTCTGGTACTGCTTAAAATAATTATTGAGGTCTTTCTGCACTTTACATGTTCTTATTTCTTGTCCTGTGGAAATTTATTTCTCTTTGATTTCCGTAACAATTTTTTTATATTGGCACTACTCAAATTTTTGTTCAGGTGTTCCTGCATTAAGTCACATTTCACTATAATGGTACTAGAAACTGGTTCTTATGCAGTTTTTTCCCTCTCTCTGTCTCCCCCGTAGTTCTCTGAAAAGATGGTTCCAAAATCAAGCCACTTAGTAGTGGACCAGTCCTATCTACGCTCTTATGAAGCAGTCTAATGCTGCTTGCAATAATACTCACTCACTGTAACGGAAGCAATGAAAGACCAAAATGGACCTTGCAATATTAACCCTTTGCAGTCATCATATTTAACTGCTGCCTGTTATGCTAAAACTGTTTTTAATGGTTGTCTCAAAGCAAAGGGCTATTTTTAGTACCCTGCCACTAAAGGACACTTATTTATATCAGACTTTTATTTTTAGATTCTGTACACCTACAATATGTAACAGATTAAATTGATCTACTGCAGCTTTATGGTAGAGAATGAAAGGCATTCATCAAACTAGAGCTCTGGGCTGTCAGTTTGATTAAACAGACAACTAATCTAATTTGACAAGACAGCACTGTTGCCATTTAATAAATGACACATATTACTTACATGACTATGCATGCAGCAATTAAATGACCTACATAAAATAGGTGTAATAGCATCTGTTTTGTTCAATCTAGATTTGTAATTGTCAGCTGCAGAAGCGTTTAAAACTCTGGAGATGAACTATTTCTGAAACAAGTTATGTTCAACAGAAAGAGTCCATATTCTAAGTGGCTAGAGCTAACTAGTGCATTCTTATACTGTGAAACTCCAAATAATTTGGCAATATTATTCCTCTGTCTTTACAGATGTCTTGTTATGGGTTTATGAAGGGTTCTGATACAATGAAGGAATACATAAAGTGCCTCTTCCTGTAATGCAATATGGGGTTTCCAAGCATTAATTTGTTGAAAAGCATTCCCATAAGAAATATTGTGATTTACCTCTACTGTAATGTATTATTTATGTTCAGTGTACCAGCCTTTTGAGATGGACATAAACCACTTTCAAGTGCTCTTAACAGAAGGCATTAGATAACATTTACAGTAGTTGGTTTTTATGCAAAAATGGGTGAGAAATAGTTTTGACACTTTCCAGGGATAATTCTTTCTTTTAAGGTGAAAATACAAAATGATGTATAGAGAAATTTGCACACACAAAGGGAATTTAAATAAACTATTACTTGAGGGCATAAGTGATCAAGCAATAATATAAAGTCTTCTTGCGGTTAGCAAAAAATAACTGCTCAGTACTCGTTTCAGCCATATCTACTTAATGGTGTAGAGCTGGATGACTTCCTCTGTCGATCAAGTAGCAGTTAGCTTAGCTTCCTCTAGTTTTAAAACTACTACAAAATGGAATGGATAAAGCTGCATCGTGTACACACGCAGTGTTCACATCAAAGTTACTGTGCTCAAATGCCAAAGGTCAGTATCCACATGTCTATGAGAGATTTGTGTCTGTGTGTGTTCTGTGGGCAAGAGCAACTTCATGGAAACCCTTGTGGAAGCCACAACTTCTAATTCTAAAACTGTTTACACTTGTGCTTACTTCTAAGCCTGAAGATAGTTCCATTCACATGGACTACTTATGTGCTTACAGAGAAGCTGTCATTTAAATGTTTGTATTTGCAAGACTAATATTTGCAAATCAAATTGTATTCAGTCATGTTAATTTTATAAAATATTTTTAATTAAATAAATATTCAGCAACACTTTGTACGGAACTTTCTGCAACCCCTTCTTGCTCATTTTGTCTAAATTTAAAAGCATCAAAAAACCTTTACACACTTAGATTTTTTAGTCTTTCGTAACTACATACTATGTATCTAGACAGTGCTATACTCAAACTGATTTTATTACAGTATTAAGTTGATGTGGTCTTTTGCTGAGCAGTGCTTATATCATCTACACCAAAGTAAAGAATTTCCCGTTAACAACATTATTTTTTAATAGGGCTTCACACGAAAAAGAACACACTGGAAAAAAAATTTCTCACTTACTTTGATTCCACAAAGGGAATATGACAGTACAGTGTATTGTTAGTGTTATATTATGCACAAATATTTGACTTGCTACATAAAAATGTTAGGTTTAAATCTGTGCCTTAATAGTGACCAGTTATCTGTAAATATAGAGCAGATACAGATTGTATTTTTGTGGGTTGTGTCCTTTTAGTGATTTTTTTTTAAAATAAAAGATTAAATTAAAAAATTAAAAATGGCAATTTTCAAAACTAATCAGTGTTGCATAAAATTTATATAACTCCCTTGTATTCTGATTGGTTAATGAAGTATTTTTTTATATAGACCCAGTTCCAGGGATGCTTACTTGTTAATAAAATATAAAAAGCAGTATTTGACATAATTGCAACGTTTCTTTTGCATACTAATACTCCATATGTTTTACTATTATTTTTATGTCACATACAGTATGTGTGTCTGGCTTTTAAATGACTATGCTTTTTTGAGATACCTCCTTAAAAATTAATACGAAAGGAGTTACATTATCTCAGGTTCAATTCATAGCAGGTTTTAATAGTTTGGCTTATGTAAGTTTTACTCTTTCTTTAGTCTTTCCGTTTTAATGACTGCGTATGTTTTGATCTGCTTGGCACGACAGTTGTATGTGTTCTTTCATGATGGTCGTTATACTATTGCTTCCACTGTAGAAGTGGGGAAAAAAAAACAATAGGGATTCTTTATTTGGGATGCTGGCCACGTGACCAGTCAAAATCTAGTGAGAGGCATAGCTTTCATGCTGAGGCAGTATGTGCATAATGTTATGTCAATCTTGTCTGTTTGCTTGGCATGTGGTGGTACAAGTTTAACATTACTTACTTCAGTGCATTCAGGCACTTAGTTATTCCAGCCTAATGTGTTTTCTTTGTTAACTATTTTATATACGCAGGTCTCCGCTTAGATTACAGTATTCCTGGCTCACTGACCTTTTAAAAATCTGAGTTATTTTTCTGAGTACCTACTGAAAATTGCAGATGTGGGAACGAGTCTGATAAGGGAACAGATCAACAAACTCTTCTGTTGAGGACAACTGAAGGGTATGGTGCTGAGTACCGACTCACAAGGCATTGGCATAAACTACATAGAAATTGCACAGGCAGACGGACTTGCAAATTGCACAGCGTTCCTGATGCCTGAGCAAATAGTGAACTACAGAGGTCTGAAACAAGATAACTTCCATTGTGGACCATTTATTTGGGAATATTGCTTCCAGTGGACCACGATGTGGCTTCAGTCAGCAGAATGGTAAAGATGGTGTGGGGAAGAGGAGGAACAGTGATGGAGCATCAGAGCTAGGTGGCCACTCTCCCTGCGGTGCGAGTAGTGTTCCCAGCAGCTGGCATGGCATGAACAGAGTTTCTCCCTGAACAAAGAGGCTTCACTGTCCAGGTGCTTATCACCTCTCTGTTACCTGTCAGAAGAGCAAATCTGTTGATTTCCCATCTGAAGAGGAAGATGTCCACTAAAAGATGTTGCCAATACACAAGAGGAAATGGATAGATTCTCCAAGCTGTGTGAAGGTTAAAAGTGCAGCATCTGTACTTGCTGTTTGACCCCACTTCAGTCGAATGCTTGGTGGAGGAGACTTATTTTTCCAAAGCCCAGGAAAACATGGTTCTCAGAGGTATATGAGTACTGTTGCCAGCTGATCAGGAAAGGTGTGGTAGGCAAGGATTTGTGCTTGTAACGTGAAGTAAGTGAAGAAATACTTGATTCCAGACAAGTCTGGGCACTGCTAGAGCTACATTTTATCCTTGAAGAACTGGCTTGCTTTTGTACCGCAGACATCTGAGCAAAAGAAAGGCTTGTCTTTTATTTGAAGTTGCTGCGAAGTTTTTAAGGATTTGAGAAAATGGAAAAAAAAAAAGACTTCTAGAAAATTGTGAAGTATGCATGATTGATGTCTACAATATTTTTGACAGTTTCTGTGAAAGTGGAAGACTTTTCTTTTGACTGAAGATACTATCTGGGGCACTTCTATATCTGAAAACTAAATCCAGAAATTACAAGAGGCTTTTTGCAGATGATGATTTGCCATTGTATTTGATGAAAACTGGAATTTTTATCTTTGTTTCCTGTGCTACAGACATACAGCAGCAGTTTTTTATACCGTTCTAATCTTAATATTTTACATGATTTCATGAATCAACAAAGTAAATTTTATAACTCAAAGTGCAGTAGTAGAGCAGTCCTGTTTACCAATTTTGATATTCACACAGCTGTTAGGAGCTAATGGTTAATTAAGATTTTTTCCTCTCACTTTAAAGAAAGTATACTATTAAAGAACATAAATGATAACAAACTACTTTAATAAGGTTTAATAGTAAAACAATAAGGAAAAGCAAAAACCATTAACTTACAACTTTTCATCAAAAAGCAAATTTTCAGCCTTGAAGGAAAAAAATTGTCACAAACTCTGAAGTTGATTTGTTTTGTTTTGGGGTTTTTTTGTTTGTTTTTTTTTTATTAAATAGTCCAGAAAATACTTTCTGAAATTCTTGGAATTACATATAAGTATATTTATAGTGTATTGTTTTGCTGTTCCCAGTACTCCTTAGAATATCTTGAGCTATAATTATGAGAGGTATTCTGTGAAATTCTTCTGACATTGAATTGAATCAGAGGAAATATAAATTAGGTTGGGAAATGAAGGTACTTGGTTATGAAGATGCAGCACCTTATATGCTAGTCAAAGCATCATCTAGTGTCAAGTTTCTCCACTCCTCTAAGGAGTAAGATTTGGGCAATATTTGCTCTACTGAGAAAGGCAGAACGATTCCAGATGTTTGATGAAAATATGAAGAAAGATGAATACATTGTGATGGAAATTACCTAGTTTGTGCCAGAACTGTGTTGCAATTTTATGGAAACTAACAGATGGAAAAAGCGAAACATAATATGAGAAAAAGAACCAATTCTATAACGAAGTAAAAATTGGTCACTTCTAACATTGGGTGGTGAATATTTTAAGAAATAATGTTGCCACTAATGTCATAACCCTGGGACCATGAATTGATACGGATGTTCTTACACTTTTTTGCTAGTAAAAAATTTGGTAAAAAATCAGTTTGTCATCTATGAAGGACAGAAGATTTGAAAAGGCCTGAAATGCACATGGCACTAGGTTATGGTTCCCAAAATTAAAGCTATCCATGGAAAATGCAATCTCATGCTGTATATGAACCATATAGAAGTGAAGTGGAAAAGATGTAAGATTTTGGGGGAGAGGATAATCAGATCTTCAGTAGACAGTAAGTCTTTCTGTATGTTACATGTAAATGTACTAAGGGGAAAGGAAGATGGAACCTGAGAATGAATCCATTTTAAAGCTAAAGATAAGTTTAGCTACAACAAAATATTCACAACCTTTTCCTCTAGCAGGAGTCTTTCCACCATGCAGCAGTAGTTTTTGGTTTCTCAAGAGCGAGCTGCTGTTTCCATGCCAAAGCTTACCCCAGTGCGAAGTTGCTATTGCATGGTACCAGAAAGATCCTTACTGTGAAATAGCTGGCATGCAGCATTGGATGCTTAGCAGTGACAGTTCAGTACTAAAAATGCTGATTCTTTAAGTACTGAAAGATACTTTTTTATGTAGTCCAGTGTCTAGAAATTAGTACAAACAAAGCTATCATGGTAAGTGAGGCTAAATTGCTGACAGATTTGAATCTTGCTTGGAAACTGGGTGGGAAACAACTAGCTAACTAATCCCTGTGGGCCAAGAGATATTTTTGTGCAGTTATATTAAAATTATCTTTGTTCCAACAGTGTTCCTCCTTGCACCAAATGGTGACAATAGCCAGCAAGCTGGAATGCTGAAGGCATCTGTCACGTATGAAGGCTCTTCCTGAACATGCCTCCAGCACTGGTTTATCTTCCATCTTCACTAAAGTGGTTGCAGATGCTCCACTGTCGAGTCACAGCTTTCTTTCCGTTATACTTTTGGACTCCAAATGCTGGAAGGGGTTAATTTTTAAATATTACATGTAGTTTCATGAGCTTTTTGCTTGCACAAGCACAATGTCCACTACTTTTCCTAGGAGTAATTAGTGTGGAGAGTATCCAGAACTACTGGTGTGGATGAGACCTTTGAAGGCCTTTTTTTTTTTTTTTTTTTAAGGCTTTAAAAGTCATGACTGAAGACTGGAAATAACACTTCTGGCATTCCTGCCTTTCTTGGCTGCTGGTGTCTGCTCATCTCTCCTCACCTTGGCTCTAGTTTCTGCTCTTTTCTGGTGTGCAGTCAAGTTTCAAACAAATACTATTGGGAAGTTTTGAGGCATTTTAAATTTTTAGGCAGACTTGTGTTTCCTTTGCTTTTTGTGTGGCGTAAAACCTATGGCAGTGAAGGTACAGGTGCAAATGGTTGTCATTGGCCAGTGAGGAATGAAATTTGTAAGCATAACATAAACAGTACATTGTGATTAGAAGGCCAGTTTAAGTGAGGGCGTAATTCCTTCAGATGGGTGGTTGTTCATGAAGAATAAGTAAAAGAAACGTTAATTTAATTGTTTGGTTCTTTTTTTAATACTTTCATACATAAGAGCATCTGTCCTTTTGCATGGTGTTCTTATTACAGTTTAAAAATGATTATGCAGGGAGACTCGACAGGGTCCTTCTGTAACCAATAATTACTACATAATTATTTGTAGATAGAAGGATTCTTTGTGTGCCCACTTCCTCTTTAGTTACTGGAGTAGAGTGACACATTTCTTCCTTTGCTTCCCATCTGTAATGTTTCTACTGAGGCCAATACATCCATGTTCTTCATTTGCACATTAATATCTGGTTATTCTCTGCTCTGGAGCTGCTGCAGAGACAAGGTAATGAAACCCTGTCTTGGTTTGAAAGACAGATGTCTGCTGAGGAAGGCAGGAGCCTCCCTTGAAATGGAAAATGCAACCCCCTTCCCTCCAAATTATTCTAATTTTGAAATTAAGGGGCCTTCAGGCAAAGATATGGGGAACAGGAATAACAGTTATTTACTTATATATATATATATATATATAACACAAGGCAGGGAAAAAAAACAACCCACTGGTTTACACTGACAGAGTCAGAAATACAACCTGCCACCCTGTTAGGGTGGCAGTAGCAGTCCGATAAGATGGTGGCTGCAGTCCTGAAGTGATAGAAGTAGTTCTGTTGAATCGTAAAAGGGTCTGGTCTTCCTCGAAAGGTCCAGTGGTAGGTAAGTAGCTCTTGTCCTCTGGAACTCCAGTGGGGGAAAAAACTCCTCTGGGAATCCAGTGGAAGAAGGCTACTAGGGTGTTCGAGCTCTCCGTTTATATTTAGCATGGACTGCTTGGCTCCTTCCCCCCGGGCGGAGCATCTCACAATGGGATGGCGAGTCGTGAGGCAGTTCCTTGATGGGCCATTAACAGGAGATAGTCCAGGAGCGAGTTATCTCTGGGTGATGGGATAAGGCATTGTTGTGCCCAGTAACAGAAGATAGTCCAGAGGGGGGAGGCAGGGAGCACCGCCCCACCTGGTCTCAACAGCTCCTGAAGATGGTAATAGAATACTTTTTTGGGCATATCTTACACTATAACCTAGGACAAACCCCAAAACCAGACTCGAAAACACTCTCTTATGATCTAGTGCATCTTCTCACTGCATAAACACATCAGGAGGTACGAGAGAATTTCTGGTCTGAACAGATGTGTTGGTCTGCTCAAAACTCTGAAACCCAGTATTTAAGTCTTCTTTCTGCTTAATCATTATGTGATGAATTTGTAAGCTTCAAGACATTTTAATTTAGTTCTGTGTGTCAAATCCCTTTCAAGAGTTCAGGTTTTTTGTGATGACACCATCTGTGATAAAATGGGCATTAAATCAAATACTATATGGAAATGCATTGTCTCTTCAAAGCTATACTAGAAATTGAATATTGAGGAGGCTTTGTATCCTTGGTCTGTTTTGGCTTTAAGTGAAATTTTATAGACATTTCAGCATTTGTGTATGTACATAAAACCCCAGAATGTTAGGACAAAGAATCCCCGAGACTGTCCCTTTCACACACACACCCTTCCCAAAACCAGATAACAGTCAGTGTTTCATCTTTAAAGTATTTTTTTATCTAATTGAGGTTTTCCAAGCTCACAGAATTTAGCAGGAGACAAACCAAGGTCTTTATGATTCCTGAAGGCAAATAATTTTCTGATAAAGATTTCAGGGTGTTTTCATGTACTATTCAACATGGGAGGTGGGCAGAAATATCAAAAAGATGTTGAAAGCTTTCTTGCATGAACTCTAACTCTTCACCAGCTTTTTCTTTTGCTTGAATCTAGTGAAATTGTTCTGTGTTTAAGCACAAAAAAGAAATCCATGGTAGAACAACACTTCCTTCCTCCATGTGTGCTGTGATCTTGCCTCCATTTTTTTTGAAAACAAGTTCTCCAGACTTCTATGCCTGGTAATATTTTGTAAGAAATGTCTAATTGCTACATGTTCACCTGCTCTGAGATAAATTTGTGCTCCATGATGAACAGGCTCTCAATTTGTGTACCCAAGGGAACCAGTTTATGCCCACATTTCATACTCAAGCATGAGAAGGCAGAACTCCAAAATAGTATAAAAATAGTATAAATTTTTAGGTCTTAACGTATTCCTTTTCTCACAAAAGCTGTCTTTTGCTAAGCTGTAATTAGAGTTCTGTCACTTCCTGTTAAATGAAATGGACTACCCCCTGTTAGGTAGTTATTTGTCAAAACAAATGTCATGGTCTACCTCCTGGTGGCTACTCAAGTATGCATAGAAGTGAGTTTTAATCCATGGGGACCCATACGTGAAACAAGTAGAGGTAAATGCTTGCTTAATGGTTTGGTTTTCTTTTGCAGCATTCACAACTGTAATTATGTAACATCCTAATAAAGAACTCTTCCAGCATGATTTTCTTCTTATTTGCAAGGTATAATATTGGTGTATTGTAAACGAAGTGAAGAGTTGGGTGGTCAAAGATTAACATGAACAGCTGTTAGGAAAACCATCGATGAAAGTCTCTGTATTTGACTTTGGGAGCTGTTTCTGCACCAGGTCTTGAAGGAACAGAAAATATTGCAGACCTTTGCTTTGCTATTGCTTATTAGCTGGAGTGGTAATGATTAATGATTAGAGGAGGAAACCCACGGTGTGGTGCACTGTGCTTTTTCAAGAGTTTTATCTCAAGTGAAAATGGGAAAAGGGAGCATCTGCTTGGAAGTACGATGCACCTTTTAAGAAACATCAACAAATTGTTGCTCTTGAAGGGGGAGAGGTAATGTTTCATGAATGTTTTTAGTATTAAGTACTGAGCCTATTTTTGATAAATGTGAGTTCATACCTCTACTCAAAATTTTTGAAAGTTTGCATTTAATGACAACAACACAAACCACCCTCTCAATTTTTGATGATTTGCCAGTCTTTATCAGAGGTTTGAATGGGCAGTTTCCCTTCTAAGCAAAAAGTCTAATCTTACTTTAAATCTTGATAAAGTCAGAATCTCTTTCCAGCACCTTCTGAACATTTGTCACATAAATTACAGAAAATCATACCTCAGATTTGCATGAGGAGGTGCTTAGGTTGCAACCAAGTCATGCTTTGATTTTTGTCCCTGCAAGTCAGCTAGATAGAATTCCACATATCTTTTATTGAAGGTTTTTGGATCTCTGTAACCTGTTCTCTGCTCCCTTTCTGTGGGCTGCTCTTTACTTACTCAGCATCCCTCCTGAAATGGGAGCACCAAACATGAACACACTATTGCTGCAGCAGCACAGGCACTGCCTAAGACAGTGGCAAACCTCTAGCTTGCTTGTGGAACAGGAATGTTTTATCCTGGTTTGAGTGGGGGAGGAGCCTGGATGATTGAGTGTGTTCCCTTCCAGCACTCAACTATATTCTGAACATTGAGCTTGACTGAAAACTGGAGTATAGTTTCCTGCTTTTCATAGGGTTGGGTGATGTTTTGTTTTGTTTTTCTCCATTTTCTCCATTGTTTAAAATAAGTGCACTGGGGAGCAGACAGTGGGGGCTCAGTGAGGATCAGGCCCTGGAGCACCTGCCTGTGCAGGCAGAAGTGAAAATAGAAGCTCTTTTTTCAGTAGGCTCTCAGCCAGCTCTGAGGGCAGCTTTGCTGTCTGCTTGTGTAGGTGCCGGAGGAGCTCTCCCCACAACATCACCAGGGAGCTCCTGGTCTGCTGATTTACCTCCCTTCTCACTACTTGCCCTTTGCAATGCTTCCGAATGATCTGTCGGGATCACCATCCCAAGCTGGGTATCTCACAGGACACTGCTATGTACAGGTTTCATTACTTTAATTGGTACAAAGTGGCCAAGATGTGCCCTGAGCCCCTGTGGCAGGTCACCTGTGGCCAGATGTCAGGCACCTGCCCAGCTGCTCTCACTCCCTCACCTCAGCTGCACAGGGGGGAAAATGAGGTGGGAAAGCTCATGGGTGGAGATAAGGACAGGGATATCCCTTACTGATTACTGTCACAGGTGAAACAGACTCACTTGGGGAAAATATTCTATTTCTGGACAATTAAAATAGGTTTGGATGGTAAGAAACAAATTAACCCTATCACCACCCCTTTTCCCCGCTTCACCCTCCACCTTTCCCTCCGGACCCTCTGCCTCTCCATGCTCCTGGGTGCGGGCAGCATTTTCCCACCTCTCACCTCCAGCCCTCTGAGGCTCTGCCTGTGGGGCTGAGGGGATCAGAGGGATCACTGGAACCTGCTGGAACCAGCCATGTCCCACCCAAGGCAGCCCCGGCCTCTCCTCGTGGAGACTCCTCAGCCCTCTGCTGCCCCAGGACATGGGTACTTGGTCCTGCCCCAAATCCCTCCTTGGCCCATCTGAACTCCCTCTCCCTAGGGTGGTTTGGGCGCAGCCCTGGCCAGCTCTGACAAGGAAGATGCTGCCACTGATCACAATGTGGCTTTCAAACAAAGAGAGGCAGCCTGTGGCCACCTCTCCCCCTTGCCCCAGTGCCTACAGCCCAGGGAGCCAAGGCCAGTCGTGCTGGTTTAACACGCAAAGGTAAGGATGATCCAGCTGCAAGAAGCTATTTGGGAGCCATGGTTTTGGTGCATACTGAGATGCACCTGGAGAGGTTACTGGTGAGCCACCTGGGGCCAGGTGGGGGCCATTGCTGGTGATGAGCTGCCCTCAGAGCCTGCCCTTCCCCAGGTGCTGTCTGGATTGTGGCAGGATGGGGCTCCTCACCACTGTGCTTTGGTGTTGTAAGCAGTGTGCGAAGCAGGTGTCTTCATTGCCACAAGCTCCTGTCCGAGTTACCCTGAAATGAGGAACGCTAGCTCTGGTAAGGAGAGAGAGGTGAGGCAAGGCAGGAGGAGCAGTGCACTGGGAACACCCACAAAGGTAAATCTTCTCTTAAGATCCTGTAGAAGAAACAAGTTGACTGCAAAGCTGCCTGTGGTGTGCAACCAGTATGTCCCTTCTCTTTGCTTTCTGTTGTATGCGTGAAGAGGTACTTTGTAGCAGGGGCTTGGGTCTGCTGTCCCTGTAGGTGATATGTAGTCTGTGTGCTGGCTTGTCCTAAAAGTTTCTAGTGTCTGGCTGTGTGGCTGAGTATCGATGCCTGTATTTAGACCACAGAAGGACCGTAGAGGATGCTTTAGTCTCCAAGTGCTTGGTTTTCCTCGTTTTAGAAGGCTTCTTTGTAGCTGGGCATATTTTGAATTGCATATCTAGCCTTATCTAGGGATGGGTTTGTCAGGTGTGGGTGTAAATGTTTACATTTAAATCAAATAGTGGTACCCTGAGGAGGGTCTCCTCCAGTGCTGCATGGGCAGGGATGGTCTGTTTCTGTGTATGATATTGTGTGGTTTTAAATTGCATTCTAGTGTGATAAGTCATGCGATAAATTTAGGGCTTGGCTTTGGGAGAGAATCATGCGTTATTCACACTGGTCAGAAGTAATCCGAATTGCAGTTTAAAAAAAAATGGTTTTGTAAGAAACAGGCTTGGGGTAGACGGCTGAATATATTTAGTCATTTAATACCTATACGAATCTGACCTTGCATCTTTATTCCTTAACCTGTGCTGATTTGTTATGTTTGTGTGAATATAACATAACAAAAAGCAATCATGACTCAAACTAACAATATTTTTAAGCATTCGATAAAGGAATTGTTTTCCATTTAGAGTCATCAATATTTTTGTGGGGTATAGGAGTAAAGGCAATAGCAGATGGCAAAAATTTCCAGCAACAGGCAATGTGACATCTAAGCAGAGCTTTCCCAACACCCCTGCTATGGCAGCAGATGGAGAGATTGGCAAGTAGGGAGGATGCTACTTTTATCGTGTGCAGTGCTTTGAAAGACGGACTTTGCCGGGTGAGCTGGCGTTGGCAGAGCTGAGCACACTGCAGCAGCCATGGCTGAGGGAAGAGTAACGAATGCTAAGAAAGGGGATGCCAAAGGCACCACAAAAATGTAGCAAAACTCCTAACTGTATTTGGAGTTTTTCCTTGCTTTTGACCTTTTATGACTTATTCCAAGGCAAAATATCAGAATTGTGGCTTTCCATCACCCTGTGCACACGCACACACAGGGAAAAGCACTTCAGCATTTCGTAAACCTCTGCAAAATGCTTGGAAAGTTCAAAACCTTTCTGTTATTTCTGGGACAAATCCAACTTAGATATCTGAGCGCATCGTTCAGATAGCAAGTGCACATGACAGTAATTATCAGAAATGTTTAAAATAGTATCTAATTGTGCTAGAAAATTAACCTACCTTTCTTCTGCTACAACTTTGATTTTTCAGACCTGGTAGAAAATTAGTGTTATGAAAGCTTCTAGATTAGTTCTTCTTTTACATCATGCATTATGTTTCCTTGCAACCTGCTTTTACTCAACCCACCCGAAATGACAAGCCTTTACCATCAGTTTATAAGCGATCTCTGTAGAATGGGTCTTTGGAACTGCAGTTCCAGTGGTCAGATTATTATGAGAAAATCTTCATTTCTTGGGCTTGTGTTGACTAGGTCGTTATTTTTAGGGGTTTTAAAATCATATCCTGATCTAGTTGCTGATGTCCCTTCTTGTGGCAGCAGGGATTGGCTAGCTGACCTTTAAAGGTCCCTTCCAGCCCAAACCATCCTATGATATCCTTAACAACTAAGAAGCACAAATTAATAGACTCCCAAATAAATTAGTTTTAAAAATTGGGATTTTTCTAATTATTGTTGATTGATTTTATGACTGAATAATGAATGTATTTAAAGCGAAACCATTTACAGCATTTTCTTCTCCGCTTCTCGGGTTTTGCTGTCAGCTTGTGGAAATAAAAAGTGTTTCTTCAGGCAGCTATGGGACTGGCGTGTTGAACAGACATGAATCTCCTAATGCAGCTGTAGAGGAGTGTGCTGGGACTCCACAGTTGCTCTGGTATGGTGTAATGAGAAGTGCCCATTCGCTGTGCTGTTAGACTGGTATATGGGAGGCTAAAGAGTTTCTTGTGTCGAAGACAAGCACAAGGACAGTTGCAGTTCAAATTTAGGTCAGAAGCAATAAAAGAAACCTCCCTGTGAGGGTCATTGATTAATCATTAAAGTGAAAGATTTTTCTTCCTTCGCATGTAAAGCTACGGTAAGCTAAAATTGCACTTGATGGGTTGTTAGCACAATACACTTGTATCTAGCTGAAGCTTTATCTGAGGACAGTGACCTGTGAATTGTATTTTAAAATCTGCCATGGAGCTTTGAGGTGCTTAGAGGCACTGTCTGGACTCGTCAGGAATTGTGAAGCAGCTGTATGTCATAAGAGTCTGTAACCTTGCCAGGTAACAACCTCGCAAAACAACATCGTTCTGGCTGAAATTATAAACTTCATTAGGTCAATATAGCTACACATACTAAAGAATTTAAAACATACTTTTACAAGATTACGTAAAAACATCACATGCCTTATAACTAGTGAAGTCTGAGGAAAATTACCTAGTGCTTTCTTCCATCCTCTGAATTCTGTAGTCAACAACATTAACGTACTTTGGCTATTACTTTTTTACTCTTTAACCAAAGAGAAGAAATAAGTTAAACATTTTCATAGTTTAGACATTTCAATAGTAAAGAACTATTTTATACAGCTTGTGGAATTGCTGTAACTTCTGCTTCATTTTTTTTTAATTTGAGCACAAGATTTATGTAACTTCAGGAAGGAAGGCAGGTAGAAGACTTGAGATGAGGTTAGGGAGCCAATGTCTCATGTTTTATTTCTGTGAATGTTGTATGGTATTCTAAATAACTTTAACTTTAGGGAAGCTGTTTTTTTGAGACGTCACAAGGAGTTGGTGGTGTTGGTGGTGTTCTGAGTATACTTATCCCTATTCTTCAGTGGTTAATATTGAATCAAATGTAGTACTAGAAATGGGAGATTTAGCGCATCTCCTTTGTTTGCACAAAAGCTTAAGGTAGATTAAGAGTTTTGGCAAAAGCTGATTGTGGGACTCAGAATAAGTGTCTGAGGGTTTTTTCTTTAAACCATTAGAAAGGTGTTTTTTGCATGCATCTGAGAATGTGGGATTTTAATGCAGCTTTCTGCAGTGTGCTACTTATTGACTTGTTTTCAATTGGAAGATTAGCTGATCGTTCATCTTTACAGGTCCTGAAGCTGCAGAAAGGATCTTCCTGCTAATGAATGAGAAACGTATTTCAACTCCCCAAGCAATGGAAAGAGGGGAAGTAAAACTTATAACTGCAGTGTGCTGCACAAACTTTGTAAAGCCCTGCTTGGTCGAAGCAGACAATGGCATACCTGGGAATGGCTGTCCTGCAGTAGGTCAAGGTCCATCTGGTCCAGGACTGCTGCCAAGAGCCGTCAATATCCCTTAGGATTTCCTTTTGTGCTCCAGCAGATTACTCAGAGGCTTCCACACAATAGGATCAGGTTTGATTTTGATAGTTATGTTGAGAACATGGAAAAAAGATCCACTATTTAATTTCCTAATTGTCTTGTTTTTTTCTGAGTGTGTATGAGGAGAATACATGGGTATGTCTCCCCTTTCTGGCGTGTCCGTCCCTCTCTGCCTGCATTGCAGCTAGGGGCAAATTCCCATTGCTGCTGCAACCTTAATGAACCCTCTTCAAACTTGTGACTTCGTGGTGTTTTGGGGTTTGTGGTTGGTTTGGTTTGATTTCATTTTTCATATTTACAAATGTTAACCTCCTTTCTTGATCTACCTTAATATTGTCTGAGTAAAATACATGGGTGAATGCGGTATGTGGGGGAGGCAGTTATCCTTGTGCTCTATGTTGTCCACACAGTAAAAAAGAGGTGAAACTCTTCAGTGTCTTAGGCCACACTCATTCCTTGATGATACAGGTTGCAACATTCCCTATGAGGGAATTGCTGTAACTTCTGCTTAATTTTTTTTAATGCCTATGCCTATGCTTTTGTGGTACAATGCTGGGAAAATTATGTGGTTTTTTTTTTAGAAGAAAAATGTTGGTTTTGTTATTAAACTCTACAAGTTTCCTTTCAAGTTCTCCAAGAAATCTCCAGAGCTCCCCCTTCCCAACTAACGCTGCTCTTGATTTGCTGTTGACCCATGTAGGATGAAGTCATCAGGAGAAAGTTCTTGTTTTTCTGTATCTGTTTTCCTACGCAGCCTTGTTGCTTTATTAATTTCACCAGAGTAGACGTGTTTAAGTCTGATGACTTCTATTATGTTAGGAAATCCTCCCACAGCACAGACCTCTCTAAACATTGTTTGTTGACTTAAGGGAACAAGATCGTTCCTGTTGCTCCATGCTGGCCTTTGGAAACAGGCTGACATTTGTGTGTGGCAGCCACATGCTCTGGGAGAGGGGGACGGCTTAGTCCCCTTCTCAGTTGCAGAGTCAAACAAACATACAACAACAACAAAATAACAATGCTGTTGTCTGAGGGCCCTGTCTGTGTTAAAATGCATGGCAAGACAGCTTTGAAGAGGCATCACTTCTTTTAAAAAGAGCGTTTGCAGTCAGGAGGCTCCTGAGAGCCTTGCATGCAAGAGTTTAGGGGGTAGGTGGTATGTCTGTATCTGTCAGCCTGCCTGAAAGAATCAGGGCAGGAGAGTCCGATTGAAAAACAAACAGGCACAGACTTCCTCTCATCCTAATCCCCATCCACCAAACAAGAAGCAAAAAAACTGCAGAGGGGGGAGTATTTGGCATCCCACCAAGGAATGCAATAATCCCAAACGTGGTGTGAGAGCGCTTTGCGATCACTCGCTGGCACTCGCTCCTCACGGTTGCTGCCAGTTTCCCTCCCACGCGTGCTCAGTCTCAAAGGTAATGTGAGTCTGAATGCCGGACAGTTAATCAACTGCAGGAAAATTAACATTTTGGAGACTGTTCTTCCGTTGTGAGGTGTTTGCTGTTTAATAAAATGCAGCACACTGCCACGTATCGCATACTTACACGACCCTGCTGGCAGCCTGCTCTGTTGGCTTTTGGTTTTGGCTGGGGTTTAGCATTTCTTGGTGTTGAATTTCTCTCTTCTGTTGCCATTGCCGAGGGGAGGTTGGGCTGCGCCACACTGGAGAAGGCAGATGAAGTCTAGCCCTGAGTGCCCTTTGTCTTCTCCAGGGCTGTGCGCCCTTGAGAGAGTGGCATCCCATTGTCCCTGGGTACCTGCGTGCAACTGGGGGAAACACTCACAATGCAGAAATTGCATTTTGAACAGTCCTTGTGAGACCATTGTGGGGAGTGGATGATGAAGGGAAGGTAAAGGGCCATCTGCTAAGGTTTGCACTGGTGCTTCTTATGGTGATTTCTGTGCAAATGAGAGGCTGCAAAGCTTTTTGCTAACAATAAGCCTGCAGGTGTGGAGCCAAAATGCCCTCCCATGGCAGACCCTCCCTTGAGGACAAGGATCCTTGCACAGTGTGGCGAGGCTTTTGAAAAATAGCCTGGCAGCAGTGGTGGGGTTGTTCCCATGAGGGCAGAGCTGCGGCACAAACACAGGCCAACTGTGAAGACAGGAGAGGTCTGCATGCAAATCTAGCACCTTAGATTGTCCGTGATGGCGGTCAGGGTGCTGGCATGTGAAAACCAAGCCATCCCTAAAAAAAAAAAAACCTCTCTAGAGTCATTCTTTTGCTATGATGAAATATGTGAAAAGTATTTGCTGTGAAAAATAACTCCATTGAGACATGTGTGAAGTTTGGCCATTAACAGCCCAGAGTTCAGGTAACAGCAGCGCTGTCTGCTATCTCCTTCCAGTGAGGGTGATTTAGGGAGTGGTGTGTAAGTGATGTATGTAAATTTGACATCAGCAGTATGTGCCTTCAGGATGTGTGGTTGCCCAGCGTGGCCTGACACATGGCCCCTGTGCTCTGGCCCAGCTCCGGTGTTTTGCTCTGGTAGAGCTCAGTTTGACCCATCCTGCTGGCCAATAAATGCATATAATTACTGTAATTTTTTTGCTTAATCTTTAGCTTTGGTTAACTTCATTTAGGTAAATGTATGAAATGTGATAAGGAATAAAATAGTGCATGTCCTGTGATATAATACCCACAAAAGACTGCAAACAATACACCCTGAGTCTTAAGGAGCGTTTTTCATGTTGGCTTTGCTCAGATAGAAATGTCCATTACTTTACCTTTTTCTAAGTTATTTAAATACTCTATTTTCCAGCTCCATGACATTTGAAAACCGTAACAGTAATCTTGTTTGCTCATTTGCAGTTTCTTACAGGGCTTGGCAGCTCTGCCAGCCTTCCTTCTCTCGGACACTGATCTCTGTCTTGGTAAAACACCCACAAATTCAGCATTGGAAATGTAAAGAACTGAAGTTGGTCTTGTGAAAGATTTTCTTTTGTTTTGTTTTTCCCCTGGTATATGGAGTGATTTTAGGAACACAAGGAAAAAATATTTAAGTAGCATATCACTTCATTGACCATCACTTCCAGAATGGTCCTTTGTGTGCACGCTGGGGGAACAGCTGGAGAAGGTCTCACCAGCCCAAAAAACTGGTTGATGTTGAGCATTTGGGATGCTGTGGGTAGCGTGTTGTGCTCTGGGGTTATGCTCACAGACCAGAAAAGGAAGCCGCAGCTCACAAAACAGCAGAGGCATGCAGCTAGGAGAGGTATGCAATTTTAAGCTTGTCCAGAAACAACTGAGGTAAGGTTTTAGAGGGATAATTTTGCAAAAGGAAATCGCTCTCCTCCCACCCGTTGCAGGCAGATGCAGGGAGGGGTGGCTAGATATAGGCAGAGGGGGGGGAAATGTTTTGCCCTGACACGGCAACAGTGTTGTCTGAAGAATAGTAGAGACTTTGTCACTGTTTCAAAATAAACAGATGACTTAGGACACAGGAGAAAGCACAGCAGCTCTTCAAGATGATGTTGACTGCTGCCATCAGCAGAGCTGTGCTCTCTCACCCCAGGGGGAGCAAAGTTTTACTCCATCTTTAGATGAGAGCTGTGAAGAGAAACTGTTTTCTGGCATTGATTTGCTGGCCAGGCAAGAGAGGAACCTCTGGGGTTTGAGCTACTGCCCATCTGGGCCTGTTCAGCCCCCGGAGCCACTTGTCTTTCCAGATAAAAGCATCACAATGCCTCTGGGGAAGGACAGCACGTGACCTCTTGCTCCTATGCTCTAGAAGAAAAATCACTATAAAGCCACCACGGTTATTTCCACTGTTAAGGAACAAATGGAAAATATCAGCATGGGAAAATTTTAATTGTTAGGGTGTTAACCTTTCCTCACCAATGAAACTGGTCCCAGCATGCATTGACTCTTGTTAAGGAGCCAAAATACAGTCCCAATTCAATTTAAGCTCTAATGCTTTGTTTCATTAAATACTTTTATATCTTAATATTTGTCTTAGGTGTCTCTCTAAAGTCCTGTCAGTAAAGCAGACATCATTGCAGCTAGCTGAGAGGCACAGGATCTCGACTGTGTTCCCATAAGCTCGGCAGGGCTGCTCCTGCCTTGGGAAAACGCTCTGTCATGTTCCTCCTCAGCAGTGCTGGTCTGTGACGGCTTTCCTGGTGGTGGGTGCTGAGAAGATTTGTTGATATTTGGCCTTTTTCAAACCAAGGCTTCTTGCTGAGCCAGCCTGCTGCTCTGCTTATTGCTCTGCTTATTGCAAAAATGTAAATTTTGCACTGTGGCTCCCCTGTGCTCAAGCTCTCCTCTCTGCCTATATTCTCCAGCAGACCAGGACTGGCCAGGGTCTGTTAGACTATTGATTTTATTTTTTAATTATTATTCCATTTCAAGGCTGAGGGCACAGCATTGTTTAGCACTGATTTCTGACAGCATCACAAAGGATGTGTGAGGTGTTGTGTTTGCAGGGCCAGCCCATCCGTGGGGGACAGCTGAGCCCCTGTGCTGAGCTGCATGTCTGTCCCCCCCCCCAGTCCCAAAGGGGAAAACACAGGGAGTGAGGGCTGATGCAAGGGGGGAAGTGCGGTACCTGTCAAGCGGCTGATAAAAACACCTGGGTTTATCAGTGCTGCTGTCTTGGCCTCTGACTGAAGAAACTTGTAGTTTTCAAAATCTGAGAAAACCTACACTGTTTCTCAGTCTGCTCCAAGAAATACACTCTGCTGCTTCAGTATGCAGTAGGGGCTGGGTTTGTTCAGCACCTAAATAAAGACAAAGCAGAAGTTAATTCTCTGGCACATCATAAAGCATGTTGTTTCCCAAGAATTTGAACCCCAATTGTTAGGGTTATGCAAGGGTCTGTTCCCCATTGACCATTATAGCTCATCTATCAGAAACTGCAATTGCATTTCTAGTATTTTTCTCTCTGCATAATTTCTAATGGGCCTAGGTCTTCTGCAGCTAGGACTAGTGTTCACACTGTAGTGCTGTGTGCTCCAGCTGTCCACATTTGAGTCTGAGATAACTACAGCTTTGCAGAGCATTTGATTTTGTTCTAGATCTGGATGTGAAATTTAGCATTTCTGTGTCTTTTGAAGCTAGCCCAAGGGGATACACAGAGCACAACATTGATGCAGGATTTTAACTGACTCAGAGTTAAGAAAATATGGGAATTCAGTCCTGTGACATCTCTGAAATGTTTTCAGCTCCTGTTGCATCCCAGGGCTGTAAACGGAAGTTGTGACTCATGGATAGCGCATCAGCAAGGGCCATAACCTGCAGGCTTTTTAGCTTACAGAAAGTAACAGAGGTGTAGGCAACAGCTTGCCAGTGGCTATTGTGTCCCCAGCAAATACAAAGTTTTGGCCCTAGGATGATGTTGTGATAAAGCTAAGGTCAAAAAGAAAAGATTTTCGCCGCTGCTCTCCTCTCCTTCTTTTCCTTATATGCCCTTCCTGTGTGCTGTCATAGCTGGTATTTTGCAGAATTGCAAGGCAGAGTTTTTGTTACAGGACGTGGGTGCATTGTAAGGCACAGAGATTGCCAGGGACCACATGTCTGCTGTTCACCTGGAGTGCGACAAATCCTCCAGTGCCCTTCAAGTCCTGTGGCGCAATACTTCCCCTCCCTGCATTTACAGCGTGAAGAAAGATTAAAACCCGGGACGTATTCAAGCGTTTATTCAAGTCCTTCCAGCAAAAGTTAAACGTCTGCTTCCTTCCTTCTTACATCCCTATTAAAACAATTCAGGGTTCCTGTGCAATAAAAGGCAAATTAGTTCACCAAGTCCCAGGGAACACCCATATACATAAAAAAATCATCTCTCATTACTTTTAATGTATCTCATATGCCACTTACACCGTTTTCCCCACGTTCCTGGTGGTCACCTTACAAGGCAAATTTGCCTGAAAATAGATAAGACAAACTATGTGACTAACGGCCGCAAGGATGGGGTTGTTTTCCTGTAAAGAGAAAAAACAAAAAAAATCATTTTTCAGTTCTGCTTAGGTGTGAAACTTGCCAGACAGCTTTGAAACCATGTAGGTGCTTAATTTCCAGGAAAAAAAGTGGGATTTGTCCCCACAGTAATGAACTCACTTTTTTTAGATGTTGGTGCTATAAGAGAGTTTTCTCATCCGAGTGAGAATTTCCATTGCTTTATCATCCTTATCACAAAGGAACCTAAAAGGCAACAGAATTAGATTTAATGTAACAAATTGATGCATTTAATAAGCTACCAAAAGTCTTTATATTTTGAAAATCCAGCCAAACAAAACCAAAAATTTAACCAAAACACCTCCAGTAAATCCAAGAGCGGCTTGAATTTTTTTTCCTCCCTTTAGCTCAGTCTGAGCTTCCCTGTGTCCATTCCCAAAACAGTTTGGTTGGTGTATGTTTCAAGAATGACAGATTGACTAAACCATGGATGTGAAATTTCAGCAACCCTGTATGTTACTGCTGTTTACAGAATGGTTTTGAACTAATAGACATTATAGAGCCATGACTGGTGGTTTGTGTTCGGTTTTCTTTTAATGGAGACTTTTCGAATTAGCATGCATGCAAGCTTATATATTGTTTCAAAACTAAAATGAAACAAAAGCCTCAGTTTCCAAGTTTTCTTTGCTTAAAATCTTTATGAAGTGTCTCTTCACTGGTTTCTATCTACATACAACCTGGATATCGGCTCTTACTAGGCAGATTTTTGCCTGAGGAACAATATCATCAAAATATTTGCATTCACTTTTCAATCTGAGTCACTTAGATAAATAGCAGCCTGGTTAACTGCAGCTTGTTCCTTGCACATTTTAAAGATGCTAGGGCCTGTAAAGACACAGTGAGTTCTGAAAGGATTTTTTGACCTATGGAGTAAGGATGTGAGGAACTTCAATCTGGTTACACAGGCCTCAGTGGTGCATTTTGTTGGAGCTGTGCTTACTGCAGGTGCACCTGTGCTTTCTGCCCTAGCCCCGTGCAGCAGCAGCTCCTGAGCAGACAGGCAGACAGCAACTAAGCTTACTTGCTTATAAAGTAAATGTGCTTTGGAGGACTTGCATCCAACATAGTTCCACTGTAATAGTATCATTGGGCTTGAGTCAGGGTAAGCCATGGTGGAGGACCGAGTGCTGGGGTCAACTCGACCCACTGCTGAGAGCAACGGTGGTGGTGTTTGTGAAGCCTCAGAGCAGCACGGAAGCTCAAGTTCTCTTCCTGCTTGAGATTTTTGTGAATTGTGTACTGTAGCAATGTGTTAATCTCACAGCTCCTAAAAGCATTTACTGTTAACAGTGAAATCATAGAATCATTAGGTTGGAAGAGACCTCTGAGATCATTGAGTCCAACCCTTGACCTAATACCACGATGACCCAATACAACCATGTCCCAAAGTGCCACATCCACATATTTTTTGAACACCTTCAGGGATGGTGACTCCACCACTTCCCTGGCCGGCCCATTCCAATGTTTGACCACTCTTTCAGTAAAGAAATTTTTCCTGGTGTCCAATCCAAACCTCCTCTGGCACAGCTTGAGGGCCTTTCCTCTTGTCCTATCACTTGTTACTTGGGAGAAGAGACCAACCCCACCTTACTACAACCTCCTTTCACGTAGTTGTGGAGAGCGATGACCTCAGCCTCTTCTTCTCCAAACTAAACAACCCCAGTTCCCTCAGTTGCTCCTCATGAGACTTGTGGTCTGGACCCTTCACCAGCTTTGTTGCCCTTCTCTGGACACGCTCCAGCACCTCAATGTCTTTCCTGTAGTGAGGGACCCAAAACTGCACACAGTATTCAAGGTGCAGCCTCACCAGTGCCAAGTACAGGGTCACAACCACCTCCCTGCTCCTGCTGGCCACACTGTATCTGATGCAAGCCAGGTTGCTGTCAGGAGGTGGGAAGACATGTTGGTCTTTGAGGGAAACTTGCTGCACTCCCCCAAATTATATCAAGGATGGAATGAGTTCCCATGTTATCAGGCAGGACAGTTTTATTGTCATTCATAATATAGCTGACAGTGCTGTGTTTCATCAGGACTTTGGTCTAAGTTTCTGTAGCACATTTTCCTTCGTTTGAAGTACTCTGCATAATTGAAATTGCACAAGTCTTTTTTTGTAAAAAGGAGAGAAACAACTCTGCAGATAAAAGCTAAATGAATAATTTACAAACTCTTTTTTCTGGTCCATTGGGGTTTTATCCAGTTTTCCCCATGTTTTGGTAAGCTTTCATGGACTTGATGCCACATTGCTGCATGCAGTAAGAAGAAATTATATCCCTAGGATAAGGAATAAGCTATTTACAGATGTCTTAATAGCAGTTATTTCTCTGTTCTGACGAAAGCACATTAGAGGTATGTTTCAAAAACAAAGTTTTGAACACTTTAAAGTGTTCTGGTTTACATACAGTATTTAAAGCCTTAGAGAAGGAAGTGAGTGAAATTTATCTTTTAATAAAAGCCAAACTTGCCAAGGTACAATTCCCTCAATGGAGGGAGTTGATGGCTCCAGCCTTGGTGACTGCCATGTCCCCAGTGGACGGGCCCAGGGAGGCTGTGGCTGCCCGGAGGAGCTGCTTCGCCTTCCTCCTCTTTGTTGGCTGGAGCTGTTGGGGAAAACCCTCCCAGGAGGGTGAACCTGGCTCTTGTGATCATCCCCTCAGGCAGCTGCAGGGATATGGGCAGTTTCTCAGGCCAGTCAGTTTCTTCAACTGAAAAATCCCTGTTTTTACGCTTAGAGCAGAAATTATGCCCTTTACATATTTCTGAAATATGGAATCTAGCCCAAAGTCACTGACAGCTTTGGACTCTGTGGGTATGGCACAGCGTTGGACTGTTTGGGCAATGGAGGGCTGCAGTGGTCCAGAGTGGTAGTCTTCAGCCAAGGACTCACCAGCACAAGCCTTTCTCATAACCATAGAAAATATATTTTAAAGTTCGGGGGGGGGGGGGGGGGAAATAGTGTTCATTTCCCATTTATCTGTTTCTGTACCTGCATGTTTTCTTTAAGCTGGAAAATAAAGTCCCCAAATGACAAAAATAATTTCCCTGCTCCCCCCCACCCTGCCCCTTGCATTTCTTCTCTGACCACAAAACAGAAGTTCTGTGACTCTGGGAGGAAACCTATTCTCATGGACTTGCCAATCTGTATCCAGCTCAGGCACTGAGTTGGCTTTTATTTCAGCAATAAACCAGTCTCCAGATGTTTGGGGCTGGTGCTAATAGCTGAGTTCACCCATTTATTCTCAAATTACATGCCTTTTGGGCTGTAGAGTGCTCTTTGACAGACAGCTGAACGTTGGCAACCTGACTGCTGACCGCGAGGTCGATGACAGCTACGCAGGCTCAAATTCATAAATCCGTTTTTCAGAGATATGTGTGAATGTACTAGAGAAAGTGTTAGACCTTGGATCACAAATCAGTAAAATTCAGCAACAGTAGCTGCCCCATTTCTGAGTTACTTGGCTATAGTATCACCCTGTGCACTGGGATGTAATTTGCGCTCTGCTGTCACAGCCAGATTGTCTGTGCTGTCTCTGTTTTTGAAAATTGGCACAGTACCAGTTAGATTCCCTGTTTCCCAGACACGTCAGTGTAGGCAATGTCCCACACAAACCTTGCTTCTGCCATCTCAAGGTCTCTCATTTTCCACAGCTGCTTGGGTATTTAGCACCATCTCTACTTGAAAACAGAAGCTTCTCCCAATTTAGCTTTTCAGGTCCCTTATGCTGAGTCAGAAGGACCTAACCTTGTTCTGTCAAAGCTCTGGTAGATGCTAGGAGGACTCTGGCTTAGGATTACATATCTTTCTGAAGCTCTGTGGCCTGCTTTGTATCAATTTCACTGTGTTTCAGAGCAAGCCAACTTAATTAATGGCTTCCCTCAGGATATCAGACAGCGGTATATCAGATTTCTTACTGAAATCCATAAACGTTACATTGTCTCCAGTTAATTTCTGTAGTCTTTAACTTTTCCAGTTTCTTTCTAAAAAAATACAATCAAGCTTGTTTGGCAATATTTCCCTTTAATGAACGTAAGTTGTTTGATCATCAAAATGTGAGTCACCATGGCCTTGTTTTCAATTAGCATTTCTTGCTCATTAAGGAAGAAGTTGCCACATCATCTGTTGAAAAGCCACTTTTCATGTGACACTTTGGAAATTTTAATTCTAAATTGTCAAATAACCAGTTTTTCTCCTTCCTCACAGACAGCTCTGTCAAGAAGCCTACTAAGCAGTGAAGGGTTACCCTTAGACTCCTTAAAAATAATGATTTACTGCTGGAAAATATTCTGCTCCAATTTTCCTCTCCACTGTTGCTATGCCAGCAGTTTGCTAGATTGGAGAGACTTCATCTATTCCTTTCTTTTTTTTTTTTTCTACTTCACAGTTATGAAAACATCTAAAGGTTTGATTGTGTTTCCATTGCTGCCTATGAAAGATGCGCTGCTGAGGTGGAGGGGAGTTTTGCTCAGGAGCACACTGACGGGGAGAGAGAAGGGCTGGGTGTGTGGATCGTGTTGACAGCTGCACCATCATCCCAAGAGTGCTATCACAGAGGGACTCAGGATGTAACCAACAGCAAAGCTAAGGCTAAGAAGTTAAAGAGGAATACCTAGTTGAAAAGATAGCATTAGAATGCAGAGTTTAGGTTTCTCAGGAAGTGGGACAGCTTTTGGCGTAACTGTACACAAGAAAGATGGAGTTCACCTGAACCAAGCTTGGTTGGTTATCGTTGTTCTGGTGGCATTGTACATCACCAAGGCTTATATGCATTTTTTTTTTCAAACTGGAAAAGACATTGTGCATGGAAGACTGCACAAATCTGGGTGCCACATCAAAAGCAGACGAAATAATGAAAATCCTGTAATCCAGGGATTAAAATGATAAAGTATAATAAAATTTGTGAAGAAATATTACAAGTAAATAGACCAAATAATCACAGCACATATATACAGTCAGGAAACAAATGTAGATGCATTTTATACATAAATGCTGCAGATCTAATAAAAAAAAATGCGACTACAATGCATAAAAAGAAAAGCCTGGTTTAAATCAGAATATAGATATAAAGATATGTCAAAAGCTTGGTAGAGAAGTGGAATGCTGTAATAAAAATAAATAAATCATACAGGCATGACAGCTCCCACCACGAGAAGTCATACTTACCAAGCTATCAGTTTTTTAAGGTGCTGTCAAGAACAAAACAACCTGCTTCATGCAGTGTCTTTGGATGTGTAGAAAAGTTATAATAAGTGCGTCAGCATGTGTCCTATAGATACTAAGATTCTGCAGGATAAGGTCTCTCGGGGATCTTTCTTGATTAATAAGCGCAAATAGATGAAGCAGAAAAAAGGGAGGAACAAATGGCCACTCTTCATGTGGGAAGAAGGCCTCCATTGAGAATCTAGGGCAATCCACTGTTCACTGAACTCATATCTCTGTGGGAAAACAGGTGACTACTGGGTGACAAAGTTTGCTGAAGATTGTCAAATCATTTGGGATGGTTCAAGCAGATTTTACTCGGGATTATTTAGGGTGGTGGGAACGTGGTTCTTACAATTCTGAGCAGCAAGATGAGAAAAGGCCGGGGACTTTGTGTTGATGGAAACTGAATTTTAAGTTCAGTATCAGTAGGAAACAGCTCCAGCAGTGCTAACCCAGGGATGGGCTCCAAATGAGCTACTGCCTTCTTAGAAAAGAGTTGGTAACGTTGTTACAGAAACTTGTCTGAAAATGTCTGCTTAGTGCCACTAATGAATATATCCAACGAAGTTTTCCTCCCTGATGACCAACAGGTAGGGTTTTCTTTATACGGTCAGGATTTTATACAGTTGAAGTGATCTACAGTGTGCAAACTTGGTGGTATTTGTAGACTTTCTTGAAAGAATTTTTCTTTTTGTTTTATAGGCACTAGTTATCTATAGCAGATACTCACAGCTGCTTCTGTTGGCTCAGTTTTCTCTTGACATTAGTAGGCTTTAATGCAGCTTGAGAATTATACCAGAAACAGTTATTTAATACGAACAACAAACTGATTTCATAAAAGTATTTGATTTCTAAAGGATTAGGTCGTTATGAGCTTTCATTCAGAGGTTGACTGCATACTATTTAAAATGAATCTATCTTAAATAATTGGAAAAGAGCCTTATGGTATAAAAAATCTTGAAATCTCCCTTGTAACTTTCACCATTTATTTAATTTTTAAAAAAATATATTTTAGCTTTTGCAGTGTTGTAATATGGACATGAATATTTAATTTGTGTTTGGAGTGCTGACCAAAGCGGAAGCTATTGCAGAAGAGTCTCTTGCATTCAATGAGCTGAGAATTGTACAGGATAATAATGAAAACATGGTAAATCTCCATCTTCTTTTTCTGGATTACTACACACAGAGTGAAATTCAGCTCACTTTTGCTAACGCAAACTACTGGGTGGGTGAACTTTGTCTCCTCAAGGAACTGCTTTTGGGATTTGTGCCCAAGAGCAGCTGACCAGGTGCCTGAGAAGTGGGGCCTACCACAGTGCAGAGAGCATGAGGGAGCAGATTGTTTGCTTTATGAAATTTAAGCAGCAGAGTGAACTGTAAAACAGTTTTTCATGGTTGAATGAAGGGTCTATCTCCATGTAGAAGTATTCATATTCAAGTGTATTTCATACCAAAATATTATACAACACACAAGCTTTTCCTTTTTGCTGCTGAGATATTCATTCTGCAGATTTGTTTCCTGCAAATTTGTTCACTCCGTTGACCACACAGATGCATTTGCTACTCTGTACTAAGCTGATCCACATTTAAAAAACCCTCAGAGGGTTTTTTACTGGAGTCACTTTTCATTAATGCTTTGCTGATCGTATATGCAGGAAGATGGAAAGAAATAAGTCATTTATTGTTTCATTTGAAAAAGTCACTAAGGGTTAATAACATTATTCTTTTTTTTCATGGAAAGTGTAATAGCTGACCTTTGAAAGAATGGGTTTATTGTTTTCACAAGATATTGAAGTCCATTTTAAAATGAAAATATTTTTTCTAAGCTTCACATTCTTACATGAGAAAATACAAATTATTTCATTGCTTATGGTTACTTATGCTGCACCACTGAAATCATAAACAAGAATTTAATTGGAAGAAAGATTAGTGGCTTCCTCTCTGTTCCTCTCTTCTTCCTCCCCCATCCCCTCCAAGTCTGTTACAACTATGAATGCAAGTTATAAATAAGATATTTTAGAAATGAGTGTTTCTTGCTTGCATTGGAGCTCAACCAAAGTTTGTAATCTAGAGCACAAATACCGAATTATCACTATATGTTAATTGCTAATTACTTAGACCTAAGCTGCAGAATGGTTGCAATGGTCACAAATATTTTCTTTAATATCTTTTAAAATGAAGTTCCTTCCCAGGGTATATAAATACTTCCGAGAGTCACATTGGTTCGGTTGAGTTACAGACAGCTCCTCAGAAAGATAAGCTCATTACATCAAAGGAATTTATTTTCCTTTCATTAAGAAAGTAATACATATTGTCTTATTTTATCATCCTCTGAAAACATCTTGGGAGTATCCTCCATTTAGTGAGAGTTAATCTAAGCTGATACCCACTTTCTCTTTCCCTGTCACTTAGATGGAAAGATTAATGTAATGCCTTGCTTTCAAGCAGGAATCAAGTCACAGGATCTTAAATAGGATCAAATAGGAGAATTTAGACTTTCATGCCATCCAATGCACCTTCCTCCATCTGAGATACACCTAAATATTGCCCTCATTGCCTGCTAGCTCCAGAAAACATAGCAAAGAAAGAAAATGCCTTTTCCTGCACATTTATTGCACAAACAGCAGAGGCTCTTGTAGGTGGTGGGTCTGTAACCCCATTGTGAAGACCTCTTATTTGCCAAGCCTGGGGAGGGACGCATTTCCCCACCTTGGCCTATGTTTCTCACTTTTTTCCTCTCTGTGCTGCATGCTGCCAGCTCCTGAATTGCAGTTTGTTAAGAGAAAGGAACAGTGGTTTATGCAAGGAGATGATGATTGGCAATAAAATCGTTCCTTGCAGAAAGCAGCTGGACACGAACAAAAATGTCTCCAGTATTGGAGGAAGCATCCCGTCATGTACTCCCAAAGCTTAAAACAAAGGAGAACAAACGCCTTAGAAGAAATTTAAAATTGCGTATAACAAATCCCACCCTCATCACGTTGCTCATGGAGGTGGTGACAGGCCTGTTTCCCTATCAGTTCTCTTTATCTGTTCATGGCTTCAGGTTCTTGCATGGAGGTTTTCAGTCCCACTGCAGCAGAGCTGTGGAGCTCCCTAGAGACTGAGAGCGCTTCCCTCCTGGACTTTGCCCCACCCAAACTTCGGTGACTTAATAGGGGCACTTTCTTATTTCCATTGGTGTAAAGAAAGGGCTCAGCAACAGAAATGCTCATTTTAGCCTCCCAAAGAAAGGATTATAACGAACCACCATGTAGTTTCTACCGCTGGACTCTACTGATCTGCAGGAAGAGTGGAGATGAGCCTGGGGGTGGGGGAAGAACATCACAAAAAGTGTTTTTATTCCCCGATTGCTTCCTTCCCCCAGTACCGATATAACATTGATCCTTTGCTGTCCCTGTGGTCTGTGACTTTTGACTCCATGTTTTATAGCACACAGAAGTCTTGCAAAGAGGGCACGTGTTCTCTCTTTGTGCCTGGAAAGTACCTAATGCATTTGAGGCAGCAGGCTATCAAGCAAGTAAGGGTTTGTCTGTCTGGAGACCGGCACAGCTCGTCTCATTTCAGGCTCCTACTTAACCTATCTTTTGTTTGTTTTACCCTCTCGGAGAGAAGACCAACCCCACCATTTCTCTGGCGCCACCCTTTCAAGTTGGCTGAACTGTATATATTTTTTCCTTATGTGTGTGTATATAAGTATGTAATAGTTTTGGGTAAGCTGATGCAATTGTGAGAACTTTTCAGGTTTGGTTATTTTTTTATTGCCATTGGCGAGTTTGAAACCATTTGAAATGCAGCCATATTGGCTTGTGCTCTATAAGAAACAGGGGGAAACAATCAGCGTCTGCCAAATGGAAAAGGATAAAACTGGTGTAATGATATGTTGCAATCGTGCTGCAAAACCTACCACAGTAAATTACTGCTATAACAACCTCCTTCCTGTTGCGAAAGGCTCCAGCCCAGGCTTTCTCACGTCTGTCTGCTTGAAATTTCTGTTTTTGAGAGAAAGTTATCTCTGCAACCCTTAGCACTGAGTGACTGCTAAGGTTCTTGGAGGACAAACTGAAAAATAAAGATGGAGGCCAGGAGGGGCAGGTGCCTGATTTTGGGCTGGGTGATGCTGCCAGATGTGGGTGCCATCAGTCCATGGTGGCTGACCCACAACGTTGTGGGCAAGGCTTCACTCATCTGGTGTGCTATTCTTTGCTGTGTAGAGTCTTATTCCCCCTGTTTGCTCGCTGCTGGCTGGCATCAGTATTTGTAGGTCACCTGAAGTATTCATGGTATTGCCTGCACAGTCCAGCTGCTGGAATGCTCTGCCCTGTGCCTGCAGCAGCAGTTTGGCAAGGCTCTGTGGCCCAGGGGGAGTGTTGCCCTCTGAGGTGGCCTGTGGGAAATGAGCTGCAGCTCCTGCTTTCGTCCGTCCTAGATGCTTCTCCTCTCCACAGATGTTGCGTTGGTTTTGGCACACAGTCATGTTTTCTTAACACTGAATAGAGTGAAAAGGGAGAGATCCAGAAAACCAAATTACTGTTCTGATTTCAGAGTGATCCTCCTAAAAGGAGGAGAGAAGTTGTCAACCTCAGTGTGGAAAAGTTTTCAGGCTGCTCTCTAAGTTGTTTACATTCTGTGGAGAGAGTGGTTTGGGTCTCTGGAATCCAACTTGTTTGAGAGAGAATTATTCATCTGTTTAGGGGAAGTAGGATAGAAAACCTCCTCTTCAAGAGGAAAGCAAGGAGATCCTTGTGGTTTCAGAGGTGTGAGGTGATGGCCTTTTGATAGCATTTTCCAAAAAAGCATCATACAAAACTTCATCTGATGGTTAGCACTAAGACAGGAAAACATTGGGGAGGAACTCCGAACTGCCTTGTACTTAAAATGTGCAAACCACCCAGTGTGATCCAGGATCCAGGCTGTCAGACCAGTGACGGGAGGGGCATCTCTTCCCAGGCGTTTCACCTCCTGCTGGTAGGATGGACAATGAGTATTGAGGATGCTGGGAATTATACAGAGACAAAGTCTGGCAGTCCCTGAAAGCTGAGTGGAATGGAAACTCCGTTTTCTCTAGGCACTTTCCAAACTGGCAAACGATGGGGCTCCCAGCAGCCTGTGCTTGTGTGCGTGCTTATCTGGGTGCTGCTTCAGCTGGTCTTGAGCCTTCCACAGCTGAGCCTGCTGTGCTGCCTCCCCTGGATATGAATGAACAACTTCTAATTTCTCTTCTGCGGTGTTTACACAATTAAATTTCCTTTTTTTTAAAAAAAAAACAACAAACATCATTAGTTTCCTGTACTTGAATTTCACCACCACATATCCTTGCACTCCCCAAGTCCCCAACCTCTGCTGCTTCCAATAATAATAATAAAACTTGAAAAGGCTTGTCTTGTCCTCTCTACAGCTACAACAAAATGGATGTAGATTTAACTGTCCTTTTCCCCTCAGATATCTGGCAGCCCTCCCTTTCTCTCTCTCCAAATCCTCCCTGTGAGGAATGAGCACAGCTGATCACAGGGATAAGGATCAGCTCAGGGGAGCATGTGCTGGCCAGGGAAATTTCTTCCCTTTGATGCTCGATGCTCGCCACGTCTGATGTCTCAGCACATTTCACATTCTCCAAGCCCGGAGTCATCTGAAGTCACAGGCCAGAAGCAGCTTCTCTCCCCTGGCTGGGCAGGCCAGATCACCCCAAGGGGATTTTCCCTTGTTAAATTTGCCAGCAAAATATTTTGCGTGGCTTAACTTGAGGTATCAAACTAGTTCCCAGCTATGGCCTGTTTGGACCAAAGGCTGTTATGAAGAAATCTGTCTCTTACATTAACGTGAGTGGTAAAGAAAAGCCCCAAATAAAAGCTCTGAACAGACAGGATCCACTTGGCCAACTTCTTTATTTTTCTTTTCTCTTATGAGTTTAACTAGACTTTCTCTCTTAAAGTGAAATCTGATCTTTATGGGAGTATCTTATTCTCTATAAAACCATGATTTTTTTTTTTTTTTTTTTTTTTTGCAAACAAACCAAGCGCTGCATATAAAGAGCATGGAACGGATAAGCTGTAGTATGTTTAGAAGAAGTGGATTTTTTTATATAACAGAAGTGGGTGTATCTCATTCTTTCATGCACTTCATGCTTTTATAGAAAATCCATAAAACAAAATGGGAAATAAGAAACCATTTCTCTGGTGCTGGTGTAAAATGACAGAGAGAAGGAAGTTTCTGAATTACAACAGGTCAAGCAAAAATACTTCCCTGATTACTTTTACCAAAAGAAATCTGAACAAGTTGAAAATCCTGCATACAAATGGGATCAGTTTGGACTACTCGGTCCAGTTTTGTTTGAAGGGAGTCTGGTTGTATTACTTGTGATATTAAACTGGTCATAAGCACCTTTAATCATGAACGTTATAGAGTATCCATTTCAAACCATGTTTGGGTAATTACTCAAAGTGGAAAACAAAGGAAACTGAGTGTGGTTTGGGCTTATACTGGAAAGAGATGGCACATCTCAGGCATGTGGTTTAGTTTCAGTGCTGTGAGGACCAGGCATCTGGAAAAGGAGAGTGATGGGAGCCAAGCAGGAGCCCAGTCTGAGATCTCGCTGCTTGGGGCTGCGCCGTGAGAAGAGTATTTCTGCTTCTTCAGTAGTGACAATAGTCAGCTTCTCACCTTCATTGCTGCAAAGAGAATGTGTTGGGAAACACAGTGAGGGTGGCTGCTACCATCTCATACCTTTGGGGAGCAGGTAGGGAGTAAGGGAGGCGCCTGGGCGCTGTTCCCCCTGTGCCACCTTGGATGGGGATTGCTTTTGCTCTTCCCCCATCCTTCGCTCCTTGAAAATCTCTGAGAAGCCCAGCTGTCAATAAAGGAGAGAAGGGGCAGGCACTGCTGCTCCATCACCCTGCATTGCTTTAATCCTCTCACGGCGAGGAGAATCGTGGCAATGGATGGCCCATGGAAATATGTAATTCACTGCAGCTGAAAGCTGCCTCACCAATGGGAATTTGTTATTTCTATGTGTTGCTCCAATAACACTGGCTGTCAGGCCTGCATTCAGTGAATAAGGATTTGAGCTCTAGGAAGCTATTTTAATGCTGTTGCAGCTAATGGCTTGTCAGGGTTTCCAAGGTAATTCTTCTATTTCAGGAGATTAGTTTCTTGATTGTGTCAAAATGCACTGGGCTTAGTCCTGCAACAGCCTAAGGAATATGTTTCTTTATACACCCTTTTCTTTGGAGCACGCAAAGCAGCTTTTCTTGTTTACTTTGTCTTCCTTTTTTCTAGCTTTTTTGAACAGGTCTGCAGCCTGCCATAGGCTTTATCTCTGCTCTTCACCTGCTTGTTGCCCATGGCTGCGATGGGCAGAGCTGTGGATGGATGAGTACCCAGCTGGGAGATGTCCCTGACAGATGTGACTCTCCCATGAGCTGCAGGAGAAAAAGTGGCATTTTTTACTCTGCTGGACCACTAGATGGGGAAATTGTATTTACGTTTTTGGGTTGCAAAATCGATCCTGGCAGCTGGGCTGGAGCTTTTGATAGTAATGAAGTGTATCAAGCCTGTTATCTGCAAGAGATGTGTGGTGATGACTCAGATTTTGCCACTCTCTTTGGTACTGACACTTCAGCTCCTCTGCAAGAAGCCAGATTCTGCTGAGCCGCACTGGACCCTGATGTGGTTTTTGGGAGGCACTCTGCAAAATTGACCTTTTTTGATGTCCCCTCCTTTTGATGACCTCCTTTGAAGGTTTTTGTGGTGTGAATCGTGGTGTGGGTTGAGCAAAGGCATTGCTCTTTGGGGCCAGTGTATGCCTGCCCTACTGCCAGCCCCTGCACGCACCCCACAGCTTCATACGGTAAAAGGGTAGAAGACATAAATATCTCGACAAATTTCTGAACAGGGATCTCCTCACGCCAGGAAACCGTCTGGGCACGTGAGAGCTCACATCGGGTACAAGGCAGAAACGCAAGGCCACATGTGTTTAGGGCCTTCTCTTCCTTTCTGTATTTTGCCGCACTTAAGACATTGGCTTATTCATGATGAAAGTATTTGTGCAGAGCGGCAGAAGTGACAGCTGGATGGTGACACAGGTCTGACAGGCCTGCAGGTAGGAGACCAGTGGTTATGAGGCAGAGTTATTTGTAGTACGAGCTTGGGAAGATTTAGTAGGCACAAGAATATTTCAAAGTTTAGTGTTAAAGATCTTTGCCCCAAACATGGTGAGTATCAATTCCCAACCATTAGATTATTTTGATTTAAAGCAAATGTTCGAGGACATAGTGAACCCTTTTTCTTGTAACAGAGCAGGAAGGCTGGTTATAGTCCATTTTTTGATTACCCAAAGCTGTAAGTCCACAAGGTGACTAATGACTTGGTAATGCTACCTAAAGATGCAGTTTAAAAAAAAAAAAACACAACACCCCCCCCCCAAACATACCCATAAAAAAAACAACGAACAAAACCAAATAAAACAAAACTGGAGTGCAGGTCATAGGGATGATTTTCCTTGCTGCAGGGTGTGAATGACAGGATCACAGCCTGATGCAGTGCTTTTGACTCAATGTTACAGTAATTGAATAGCAGCTTTATGCAGTGTTACATACAGAAGAGATGTGCTTTCTATGGATAATATAACTTTGGAAAGCAGCTTTATTTCTGTAAAGGTATTGCCATACTATTTTGAAGAGGATATTTAAGGCAGTGCAACCAATGCAATGTGATAGCCATAAAAATGCACACCTTTACCTGTGCAGGCAGGGACATGAGCCAAACCATGGGAAGTTACCTTCACACTACCATGACTCAGTCCATGACATTCTCTGTTCTTACCTCTTCCTGGCAATCTTCATGGGGTGTGGGGCCTGCATGGGACCCAGGCTTCCTCCTCACTGCACTGCTGCTGCACTCACCGTGAGGTGTCTTGTCATAGCTGATGGATGCTTTTGTGAAAGCTCAGTTACCCAAAAGTAATGTCAGTTCAGAAAGAAGGTACAGGAATGTGTTTAAATAAGCACACCTGCATCTTTTTCGCACTTGGAGCCACTGTAAATAGCTTAGCCAAAAATACAGGTGATAGTTTATATCTTTTCAAATATCACCACCAAGCAACTAGAGAGCCAAATGTTTTTGCAGCAATTGTGTGGTTTTCTGCATGTGCTTTATTAGAGAAATAATGTCTTTGTGTTGGAGTCTAGAAGTCAGAGGTGTTAAGGAAAGAAGATGCATGTGGGCAAGTTACAATCTCCCTTTGGGTGATTTCAGTTAGCTGTTAAGGAAGACATCTTATGTTTAACCAGACTTGCCACTAGGACTCTACAGTTGATTAATCGAGGAAATCGTACAAAGTCCTTTACTTGCATGCCTTTGGCTAGGAGAAGTCTCTGACAGTATGCTTGGGGATGGATGGTTTGTGAAAGTTCTCCCCTTTTGATTTATAGAAACACCTCCATAAGGAAAACCTTTGACCAAGGCTCCTCACGAATTAAGAAAGTCCTGGTACAGAAGCAGCAATGCAATGTGTGCTCAGGGGAGCTGAGGTGCTTGGGCAGCAGCAAATCCTTTCTGTGCCATGGAATAGAGGTAATCTTTCTGTTTCCTGAAGTCATCTGCTTTTGCATTTTTTGTCAACAGATCTTAAAATGATTCACACAGGATATAAGTAGGATTATTTCCATCTTAAATATGAGGAAACACAGTGTGCGTGTGCATGCACACAGGAACAGACCTCTCCCTCCCCACCCCAACCTGTGAGGCAATAAATGCATATTCCCAGGACACTTCAGTGATAGAAGGAAGAAGCAAACCTTCTCCAGGGCATCTGCCCTGATTTTATGAGTGGCAAATTTCCAGAGTGTATCGAGTCTTAATCGCCTGACATACAGTAATATGGCATGGCAGGTTGCACCACCAAGTCCCTTAAAACAAGCGGTGCTTTGGCTGAAAGCTAGGTGAACATCAATATCCCCTGCTTTGATCTCAGAGTATTTTTTGGGTTTCCTTCTGTTGTGCTGGAGGGGCAACCGTAGTGTGAGTGGAGGTGTTGGTGGCAGAAGTGCAGGAGAGAGCTGCAGCACAGAGCTGGATTTCAAAGGCTTATGCAGCAGGTTGCAAAACTGAGGGCTGCTCTGGCATCCCAGTAATCCAGACTGAGTTTCCAGTCACACCACAGTGATGGCACTGCAAAACACAAGGCGCTTTCTACACTTATTTTTCCAGACAAGCTAGGGTTATGCTGTATCCTAAACCATAAAGAGCCCTTTTGTGCAGTTAGATGATATCTGTTGGCTCCTCACCATGTCTGATGGAGCTGAGGTTCAAAGATACTGTGTCAAAATTGGGTTTTAAAAATTCATCCATGAGCCAGCATAGGAAAATCTAGGAGGTGAGATGTAATCACAGTCCAGCTTTCACTGGGCATTGAAATGTAATGGAAATGTTGTTATTACAGTCTTATCTTGTATTTTATGCTCTTTGTCAAGAACCTGTTTGTCTATTATGTTCATTTTTTTATGGTCACTCTTTGGCCAGTGCAGGAGCTACCACTCAGCTTTGCTGCTGCTTCTCACCATCCTTTTGCAACCATCGGTTAAAGAAAAAAGCTGCAGACCACATACTCCATGTAAAGGATCAGTACCTTCGCAGGATAGAGATAAGACAGAATTCTTCTCATTTGGGTATATAGCTCACACAGGCTGGCTTTATAGACTGAATTCTGGAAAGAGGAATAAATACATGACTGACAGTTTCTTCAGTCCCTCGAGGGCTTCCCAGAGCTTTCTGCCTGAGATCTCGTTTTTAATGGAGGACCATCTGCTACAAATGCACACAGTTGTTAGCAAATGCCTACCTAGTGCTGTTCCAAGCAACACCCAAGGTAGATGAAACAAATTAAGAAAATATACCACCTGCCTTTCTATTTGTTTAGTTTATTGCATCTCACAACACATACTGTATAGTCAGTTTTACTGTTCCCCTGCACGGTCAGTCAGGTTTTGGTTTTGTGGGGTTTTTACACATGTGTGGTGAGAGATAATGGAAGAAACAATAAGGATTGTAAAGTCACAAAATAAATAGCTGGAATGCAGAAATGTGGCGTGTGAAGCTACCTAAAAACTGAAAATGGCTAGATTTGTAGTAAATAACAATGTACCTTCAAAGCCCGAATTATTTTCAGTACACAAGTGTAAATTTATAGTTTCTTGCCATCTCCCTGTTGGTTAGGCTGCAGTTCCCAATGCAGTTGGGAACAGTTCCCCTGTTGCTTTTTAGAGCCCTCTAATTACAATTAATTAATTAAAGGATAGATGGATCTCATTTGTTTTTTGAAATGACTTGCCAAACTCACATCTTTGCTTTCAAACTTCTTGACATCTAGACAGTTTGCACAATTTGCATATTCAATTAAAAATGATTTGCTTCTTTGACCTTTGATACACAATGTGAGACTCATTTGGCCGCCTACTCTTTCGAAGCCAACGTTATTATCAAAAGCCTTTTAATTATTGAGACATGGTTGAACTCCTGTGAGTTAACATTTACAAAGCTAAGCATCAAAATATTGTGATGCTGTGTATGACCGTTCCTAAGCTCTGTGTCTCCACTGCTCTCAAAATCTTACTTATGCATAGGGCAAACAACCTGCATCTTCATCTCGCCAACCTCTGCCTTGTCAACTACTTTAGGCTGTGGGAAATGCCTGGGGTGCATCACTACATGGCCTTATTGATCTGATACCAAGCAGTCCTAAAGAATGATTGTGCCTGAAAATAAGAGCGAAGGACCCAAGTGCAAATAGTCAGGTTGAGATGAATTAATTTCACTATTAATTTCGGATACAGGGTTTGTAACTGTCCCATCTTAGTGAGAGGGAAGGGAAAGGGGTGCCCCTACCCATCTGGGGCAGCCTTTTTGTCCTTCCTCTTTGCCAGGGCAGCTGCCCTGAGTGGGCAGACATCCCTTTTCCTTCCCTCTCGCTAAGAGCAGAGAGCTGAGCTGCTTGGCCTTGGACCGCTTTGTATTGGCAGAGGTAACACCTGCAGATTCCTTTCAGCAGTAGGTAGTTAGGGCTCTTTCCCTCCCTGCTTTGGGGAAAATTACAGTTCACCTACACAAAACCAGCTCAAAGTCATGCACTTAATGGTAACCACTCTCTGACGAATGAATCCTTTTTGCTCTCTCCCTAATTGAGTGGGCTGTTTCCACATGAAGCTGGTACAGCAGATGTCTAAGTGAGGATCCAGAAACCCCAAGTGGGGGTTTACATAAGACTTTTGCTGTCTGTAGGCCCAGAGCTTGGATAAATAATAAATGCATCTCTGCTGGGGTGTCTTTGCAGACCGACCCCAGACAAATGTCCTCTTGTTCTGATATAAAATGTCCCAAGTGTCATAGCCCAAAACTAAAATGTGTTGTTTTCTCTCTCTCACTCTCTTTTTTCTTCTTCTTTTTTTTTTTTAATCTTCTTTCTGGCTTGGCTTTCAATTACATCAGTAACACATGCAGCTGCAGGCTGAACAGGGACGCTCTATAATCCAGTCAATACTACAGTGGTATTGCATGGCACAGCCTAGAGAAGCAGTCAGATTTTCATGTCTCCCAAACTCTGTCGCCTCCTTATGACTCTACCTGCCAAGAGCCAAAGAGTGTCGGTTGGTGCTTTTAGGAGGGAACGTGGCCTAAAGTCCCACAGGGACTCTGAATTGGAAAACTTCCAGTTTCTTTTCCTACCAGCGTGCTGGGTGTCACAGGTAACCTAACCTCTTGTAGAGTGGCTGCTCCTAGGATTTTCTGGCAGGTTTTTCTGTGTCCTGTGATTTCATTGCTTTTGTGATCAAAATACTCACCCTTTTCACACCTGGTTCCCCCATTGCACACCCCAGGTTGTGGGGTGTCAGTGCAGGGCAGCTTGCCCAAGCAGCTAAGCAGGCTACACTGCGTCCAACCCTGCTATTAAACTCAGAAAGTTGTTCCACTTGATTCTTGCAGTGGGAATACAAAGCTTCATCATTTTCTCTGCACAGAGAAGTATATTAATTATCTCTACCAAGTGTTACAGCATCGTCAAGGTACCTGTGCTTATCAATTAATTTGCACTGCATCCTTCGGGTAACTTTACTGAGCTGTGCTTGGAAAGAGATGAAATTGCTGCAGCTGTGCCAGGCTGGGCCCAGCATTTCCTAGGCTGTGTACAGGTTTCCACAATGCTGCAGCCGCTGGCTGTGTCTCCTGCAACCATGTTTGTCCTGTCCGACTGAGCCTAGGCTCAAGTTGATTGCGCAGCTTCCAACTACATGAGGAATACCTGCCATGCACACTTTGGGAAACAGGAAGGCAGAGAAATTATGTACTTGCACAGGTGATGGGCGGCAGGAGGGAGCAAGGGCTGGGGGTGCTTGCCAAGTATGTGTGTGGGATGCAGCCTCCAAGCAAGGGAGCCCCTGGCAAAGTGTGAAAGTCAAAGAGAAACAGAAGAAAATAGATGGTAGGAACTCAGCTCAAAATTGCGGTCAGTAAATAAACTGCCTATCTATTTTTTAAATAATGTGGTCATAGCCTTGTGCTGTCCTTAAAGCTCATTTTGTAAAACCAATTGTAAAGAGCCTGTATGATTTACTGCCCAGTTTACTACAAAACACACACAATTCATTAAAATAATTAAGGGATAATGTCACACTAAAAAGCGTACAGTCTTCAAGGTAAACTAAACCTAGGGATGGTTAAATGTTAGCACACCATGGAAGCATTTTATAACCACAAAAGCCACTATTCCAGACATAAAAAATAACATGAAGAAAAATATTTTGCTTTGGTTTGCAAGAATTTGAGAGGTCTGAACCACCAGCACTGATCTCTCAGGTTGGCTCTTAGAAAGTGCCAGAGAAACAGGGAGAGGAGGTGGCTGGCTGAGGAGGTCTGGGGAAGTGAGTAATTAATCTTGGCCTTCATTTAGGGGAAAAAAGGCAGGTCAGCATTACCTGATGGGTTAAGGAAGCTGTGGCACTTGGTGTCCTCTCTTGTGCTTACCTGGCTTATTAAGCTCTGAAGAGTGTACAGCAGCTAATAGTGATCACAGTTTTAGATGAGTGTACCCATGGTTTGAGAAACTGAGGCTTTAAACTGTCATTTGAGATTATACGTTGCATGAAAAAGAAATGGGACAGGTAAGGAAGGAAACAGGATTTTGGAGGTTTGGAAGTCTCATGACATTTTAGATAATGCCAGTGCTCCCGAAGAGTCGGTCTTCCAGCTTTTTAAAAAGGCAGAATCAGATGGCACATCTGCCCATGCTGTTAGGTGCCCTTTCCTGAAGGGAGCCACGGGCTCTTCAGCAACAAAAGCTAGGCCTCTGCTGCTGCAGGGTGGAGGCGGGCTGCCGTTCACCTGGGGTCTGGCTCCATGTGGCTCTGATCCAGCCCCTTCATGTGCTGCTTTAGGGAAAAACAAATTCCTACAGAACTAGACAGCCACCCATTTGGTTTTGTATTCTGCTGCTGCTTTATTTCCCAGGCTTTCATGTTGTTTTCTTTCCTTCTGTCTTTGTTTTTTTCCCCTTCTGCACTCAGGCAGGGAGCCTCTTGTCTCCTCCCAGTTCGTGTGCAGCCCCAGCAGCTGCTACCAGGAAGGACTGATTGTTCTTTTGTCACCAAGTAGTGCTATTGTTGCTGCCACAAGTCTTGCCCTGACTCTGGATACGTCGCAATCACTGTTTCAATTGAAAATATTGCCTGTGGCCTCAAAGAAATATGTCTGATGGGGACATGGGTAGCCCTGCAGCAACACAGGAAAATGGAGCTGCACTGTATGCTTTCACCCCATCATGGGCAACGGGCGCTGGGGCCGCCCTGTGATCCTGGATGTGGCACTCGCATGGTCAAAGCACAACAAACCCCAGTGCTGGTAGATGAAATGGTATAAAAGGATTTTTCACCTTCTTCCCACCTGCATTCCTTTCTCCATGGTATATGTAGTGGGCAGAAGCAGCAACCGAGGCATTTCCCTCTGGGATGGGAAGAGGCTGGGACTGAGATGCTGTCACCACTCCAACCCCTGCCTCCCACAGCCAGAAAAATTTCAAGGTACATTTCCTTTTGTGAGGGGGCAGCAAACCACAGGGACTTCCTCAGGAGAAAACTCCATATTCAGCGTGTGAAATTTCTCGCTTTTTCTAGCTGCCAGTGACACTTCTCAACTGCAGCAATGATGTTATTAACCTGGCTTTGGCTCCTCCAAGGTAGAGCAATCTGCTGCAAAGCAGTCCCTCTCCTCAGGGTCTGAGGAAAATGGAGTCCCAGTCTGAAAGTGAAATACAAGCTGTTGGTTTGCATTTCAGTCTTGTTTTCTGGTGAGTATTGCACAGCTGTAGGACAGCGTGATGCAGAGCAGAAGCAAACATGGACGACTCTGGACACAGTGGTGGTAACAGAGGAAGGGGCACAAAGAGGTCCCCATGGGGACAGCAATGGGCAGGGAATATGCATACTGCTTACATATTCTTTAGGCTCCCTTATCTCTTATGCACGGGAAAGTGCAGCCCTGGCTGTGGGCTGGGCTGGACCAGGACCATGCCAAAACCTCAGTGCAGCTTTATCATAGGGGATGCTCAGGCTCAACCTGCCTGTGCCTTCTCCAGGCACTGATTCAAAACCGCTATTGAAATCCCTGCCAACATCTGCTGGCAGCAGCTTGGACAGAAGTACAAAGGAAGAAACAGTCTTGCTATAAAAAGCAGAGTCTCTGCCCTGCTGATTAGGGATAGCGGGGTCAGTTCCCCCTTGGAGAGCCCCACGGTGCTGGATGTGTTGCTTGGCTGCTGCCAAGGAGCAGATTGATAATCTCCTCCTGTCATCTTGCGAGTGAACCTCACAGTTCCTTTACTGCGCAGAGCCATGAGCCCAAAGGATCTCAAGAAATGGAGAATTTGGGAAACTCCTGAAGATTTCACCACTGGGGAAAACAGTGTGTTCCCCTGAGCAACATGATCATTCAGTAATGGATTACACGACTGCGTGCTGGCAAGTCCATGGTTATTCCTTTAATCTATCATTAGCATGTGAGCCATTTCAAAAACAAAACCAAACCCCTTCAGGACAAAGAAGCCTTCACTGCTCCATCAGGCAGTGTACAACAGCTGGTTGCATTACCTGGAGGCTAGAAGTTATTTGTGCCTCAGACTGGGCTGTTCTCTCTGTAGATGGAAACAGACAGTGAGGAGATACTAAAGAGGAGAAAGCACTGGGAAGAGAAGAGATTGAATGGTTCAAGATGAAGATAGCACTAACCACTGTACAATACTGTACGAAACAAAACTATCTTTGTTTTCTGTTAATGAAGTGTGTTCAACTGCTCTCTCCATAACTCGTCTCTTTCCTTAGTAAGACTGGTATTTCAGCTATTTTGATTAGCCTGCAGACAATACAGAAATGAAACTTTAACCTTTCTTGGAAACAGCTCATCTAATCAAAGTGATTTATGCAGAAGTACTGGGATAAACATGCACCTTCTGAATGCAGCACTGAAGAGATGTAGATTTGAGATAAACCTGTGTGTACTCTCGAGTAAATTACTCTAATTTTGGTGTGAATGTAGTGCTTAGCAGAAAACCTGCCTGCTGCTAGGAAGTATAAACTATGCTCCATTTAAAAACAAACACACGCACACTCCCAGCAGCAGTATCGTTCGTCAATAATAACCATATTCGGGAAGTGAGTGTTACTTTGTTAAACACCAGTTCCCCCTTTTCTGTGTTTTGGAGGTCTTGCCAAATCCTACTCAGTAGCACATGAAAACAAATCATGGTAAATCCCAGTCAGGGAGAACCTAAACTCTTGTTGTTTATTTAAAAAAAAAAAATCCTGATGATTTAGAGGTGTTGATGGCAGAAGTATGGCACCCAGCAATGTCCCTAGGCACAGCTGAGTTTACTGGGTTGGCCATGGTCCATGTGCTCTGGGTCCCCACCGGGTGTGGAAGCAGATCCTTGAGCCTCTCCTCAGCCCTGTCAATCACACACAGGGGGTAGTTGTATACAGTAAGATCTGTTTGGTTTTCCTGCACCTTTCTTAGGTCTGTGCTCTCCATACTACAGACATGTGGTACAGTGGATTTTAAAGCAGCTTTCTGCTTTCTTTCATCTGGATAAACCCTGATTTTGTGAGGTTGTCTTTCAGGATTTGTAAAGCTGCATTGATGGTAGTGACTGCACCTCCCAGGATGGGAAAAGGCTACCGGGGGAGTAAAAAGAAAGGTTGGTTGGGATATGGGTGTGAAGGCGTTGGAATAACACGGTGCTAATAACACCTTTCACATCTATCTGAGAGGGTTTGTCACCAAAAACACACAAATAAGAGCCTTTTCATGCAGAACTAATTTTGCTTTTCACAGCCCAGTGGGCACATATTTTTAATGGAGTCAGAGACACACCTACACTGAGTGTGTTTACCCCTCTCTGTGTGTGTGTATATATATATCTTTTTTTTTTTTTTTAAAGCAGTCTGCACTGAAGTGATGTTAACTTCTGTAAGAAAGATCCAAAAATGTCTTAAGTCTCCAGGAGAGTCAAACTATATTTAGAAACCAGGGAGGGGGGGACTACTGCCATTATGTTATGGGTTGTTTCTGTTGCCAGCGCGGCGCTAGGCAACATGCTGTGCTAAGGTGCAGCTAAGATTGTAAAGGTGTCTTGAGTGCATCGACTGAAAGCCTGGTACACTCAAACTATACCCCAGCCAGCTGAACTACATTTACATTTATGAAAAAGAGGAACTTCTGATTTTCAAAACCCAGATCTGAGTTACCTTCAGTTCTATGCTTTGCAAATTTATTTAGCTTTGTTCAGTTGATGGAGGAAATATTCTGTGTAGTTTCTATTGATCTGGCTGTTTTTACTGTAGGTCACTTCCATGAGGTTCAGTCCTTCGGGAGCAGACTGCTCCAGCATGGGTCCTCCATGGGGTCACAAGTCCTGCCAGCAAACCTGTTCCAGTGTGGGCTTCTCTATCCACAGGTCCTGCCAGGAGCCTGGTCCAGCACAGGCTTCCTACAGGGTCATAGTCTCCTTCAGGCATCCACCTGCTCCAGTGTGGGCTCTTCCATGGGGTGCAGGTGGATCTCTGCTCCACCACTAACCTCCATGGGCTGCAGGGGAATCTCTGCTCCGGTGCCCGGAGCACCTCCTCCCCCTCCTTCTTCACTGACCTTGGTGTCTGCAGAGCTGTTTCTCTCACACATTCTCACTCCTCTCCCTGGCTGCAGTTGTGCAGGGGTTTCCCCCCCCTAAATATGTTATCACAGAAGTGCTACCACTGTTGCTGATGGGCTCAGCCTTGGCCAGCGGTGGGTCTGTCTCAAAGTCAGCTGGCATTGGCTCTGTTGGAGGGAAGCTTCTAGCAGCTTCTTATAGGAGCCACCCCTGTAGCGACCCTCCCCACTATCAAAACCTTGCCACAGTAACCCAATACACATGGAGACCATTGTACTGCCGGTAGAGGAAGTTATCATATCACATCATGATATATATATAAGAATAATAATTCTTATCTAAATAGACTTACTATACACATGGAATCATCTGTTTTATATAAACACTTTTCAGGTACTTCAGTTTGTGTGAAAGTCACTGTGTTCAAGATGAAATCAGCTACCTTTACAAGCTTGTACAAGACAAAAATGACGACTAAATAATCTATTTAAAAAGCCAGGGCAATTTCAATTGCTCAGAAATCTGTCCAGAACACTGTATGTTGCTAGACCTGCATCTGCAGAAAATCCTACAAGAATTTTGTTGCTCAATGGTAGCTGTTGCAGCACTGCACAAGTGCACCATAATGAATCGTGGGCTCTGGCTCTGACTCAGCAATGGAGTGGTATGATGGAGGGCCCCTGTCTTCATCCTGTGCAACCGCTGTGCAGCCATCCTAATGCAATAGCCTTAGTGTTCCTGGGATATGCATCTGTGCTTTGAAGCATGATATTACCAAATATTTTGTGGGAAAAAAATGAGATTTCTTCTTCCACTTCTGTCCTGTTTAGGTTCTTATCCCAGGTTAACAAGACTGAAATACAAGTGGCTCACGTTCTAAATGCTGTATCACTTATTTGTCACCCTTGATGGTACTTCCCCTCCTCAGGGAGGGAGAGCTTGTGGCTTTTTTGTGGGAACAGATGTTTTGTGCCCAGGCAGGTGAGGAGGAGCATGCCTGCGGGTGGGGAGGTATGGCTGGGTCTGAGGTGGCTGTGGCTCTGCGAGTCCCCAGCAGCTGTTACGTGCCTGGCCAGGGGGAACATTCACCACAGCCTGCACCCGGGAGTTTGTGGCAGTAATGGGATGTTACTACCTAAAAATTGACTCCATTTAATGTTCTCCCAGTAACTGAAAACCTTATGGTACATCACTGTCTTAGTAAAATACAATGTACTACTCTTTTTTTACCTGATTCAAGTTACAACATATAATTACAAATATTAGCAGTGCATATGTCTGAACTGTGAGTTCCAAGTTCATCCCAACAGCCATAAAGCATTGCAGCATGGTTGTAAGAGCCCATGCACCACTTTGAGGATGAGTGTTAGGTTGACCTGTGTGGTGCAGCTGCAGCCTTGCGAGACATAAATGCAGAACGCCAGGAAAAAACAAAGCAACCTATAACTGTGTTGCTCTGAAGAGTTGGGGTCAGGGAGCATGTCTCCAGTGCCTGCCCTTTATTTTTACTAAAACAGATGAATTTTAGAGTAGGTGCTGACCTACATAATGTGGGAAGCCTTGCCTGAAACTATTCCTGCCAGATTAGCAGAGGGGGCTGGGTATGGGGTGTGAAGGGGTAATATCATTTTTTGCAGGTTTGTTTTTTTTTTTTACTTGTAGCTATTTAGAGTTCAGCCTCATTAAATCCATGCATTACAATTCAGTGGCCTTTGAATGAATGGATTATTTCAGTGTTATTTTATCGCTTTCCTCCTGCACCCTGCAGCTGTGCAGTCTAGAGCTATCTTGTTTTCTCATTTATAAGTGTTGTAAAGGAAGCTCCCTGGAGATGATGCAGTGCGCTGAACACGAAAGCTTCTGCTGAGCTTGATTGCTGTGAACAATCATCATAACAACTCTCAAAGCTGCAGCCTGGGCCATACTTCATGGGGGATTTATTAACTGTACGTTTCCCCTTTTTGCTCTTTCACCTAGGGATCTCTGTGAAACACCTAGAAAGGTGCAGAGCATCAGAGCAGCAGTATTAATTAGTGAAGTTTGGGCTCATTTTTTTTTGCTCTGGGATGACTGTGAATTACACCTTATGGCAACAGTGTCAAAGCAGCTACAGGTCCAGAAGAATGGTATGAAGAATTGGGATTTGCACTCTTAGTTGCTTTTATATGAAACGTTGGATTTGGTGTTCTTTGTAAACAGAAATCTCTAACACTGAGCACAGCAAGTTTTGGAAAATAATATCTAGAATATCTCAGGCCACTTCTCACTGGGTACTAGGAGGGCTGTGGTAATGTCTGTTGGTATAACATTTGAAAAGCCTTGCTGGATTTCATCTTTCCTGGTAGATAATGAAAGTTTGATTTGATTTTGAGGATGTACAGTTATTCAGACCAGTGGCTGGCAAAGGTAACTGTGTTCAGTATGTCTATGAAACATCCTTGACTTCTCCAGAGAAGGGACTGATGGGTGATAAATCTCATCCTTTAACATCTGCCATTGAGCTCCCACTGGCCAGCCCTCCCCTGAGGGCTGGTGGAAAGAAAAGCCAGCAGCATTTCTAGGGTGCAAACTTTTCGAGGTAGAAACTGTTCTGTAGGACCCCTCATCTCCCTAAGCCTTTTCTGTCCTTCAGGCTTCATCCACCACATCTCACATTCCCTGCGTTTGTGTTTCAGATGAAGGGGAGCCATCCCAGGGTATTGTGGTGGGGGCAGGTCCCACCCAGCACCAGCACTATCACAGCTCTTTGCAGAGGAAATACGGGAAACAGGGGTTTTCCTTTGGTAAATGGGTGTTGGGTGTGGTAAAGAAGGTAAAATCTGCTTTGTGGTGTAGGCCATCAGTTGGAGGAAAGTTCCACTGAAACCATTTTAGGATTTCAGAAGCTGAGCAGTAAATGCAACAGAATCAGTGGAGCCTTTTCCACGTGGTCACTGCATACTGTACACTCCGACTTCCTAGGAGCAGCTTACATCTTTTGTTTATCCAGAAATTTCCTTTCATTTTGGTTCAAACCTCTCCTCTGATAGATCTGGGATAGCAATCCTCCCACTCACCTTTTTTCTTCCTGTAGACTTTTAATATGAACAATTTCCTGGATGGAGATCTTAGACCTCTGTGCAAGTTGCCCTGTGAAATGAGCAGCCTGCCCACAGCCCCAGGAAGCAGGGCAGCCAACAAGAGTAGATGAATCTCTGTGGTTGTCTTGGAGGATGCTGGAGACAGGAGGGATTTCAGAGATGATTCAGAGGGTTTGTTTTGGGTCCTGGTCTAAGGGACCTTGGGGATATCTCTGCCGACTTTGTGGCCACCCACACTGCATGGTCACAGGGAGGCTGAGCTCTCTGCAACTTCACAGCTGAGAAATTGGAACACTGTTGGTGCTGCCACGAGGGCAAGGATGAGACACTTTCTCCAAACCAGCCCAGCCTTTGTGCTCTACTGCCCAGCTGCTGGGCATGCTGTCTATTTTGTTTAGGCTGGGTGTTCACAGGTCCTGACTTATGTTGCCTTGGAGGATTCATTCCTCTGTCCTATGGCTGATGCCACTTTGCTCCTAAAATGAAATCTGCTGTCCTTCTGCCAGCATCTCCCTAATTTCTTCTGATTTGCACACAAATCAGCCAGCTTCAGGTCCTTCCAGCAGCAAGATGGACAGCCAAGAGGCTGTGTCACAGGAAAGCACATTTACTTTCCAGAAGTAAACCTCAGTCTCAATCCGTATGTGATTTTCTCCACTCCATGTGTTTAATTTTCTGTTTGAATTTGATGTTGCATCAGGGAAGAGTTGATAGGTAAAGGTAGGTAAAGTTCCCAAAGGCAAGGTACTTAGGCTGTAAAATTTCCTGGATTACTCCCTCCCCCTGTAGGTAATTAGTACACTGCTCACTGAGATTATTTCCTATTAACAGGTTTGAAAACTGCATAGGCCTTATGCTGTTTTGGGTTTGGTACCTGACAACGCAAAACTCACACGTAGGTAAATGTGGAAAATAAATTACTCACAAGTGCTCACGGGCTATAACTCCAGGTCTAACTATATATGGGCTGACTTAATGCCGCTTTAAAGGGGAGCTTGTTTATGAGGAGCTGGATGATAGATCTGCAGGAGGGAATGAGACTCAATGTGTCCTATACCTGTTAACTGAATCAGGCTGAGGCACTTGCAGGGAGGGCGCGTTTAGACAACATCAGGGTTCAGTTTGTATCTGTACTGTCCTCGCTGAAAGCTGGAGCTGCACGTGTAAAAACCTGAAGGCAAGCGATGAATCATCTTCATCACTTGCAGCTGCTCCAGTGTCAGCATCTGATCAGCAGAGGTGTTTTCAGCCTGGTTTCTGCTTGGTGCTGTTGTGTGATCAGAGCAGGGCAAACTGGGGGCAGTTGGGGGCTCTCCTAGGCCCCAGAAAAGCCAGCAGCAGGCCTGCTTGCATGAGGTTGTGCACTCCCTGGGGCACAGAGCTGTCAGCCCCTATTTCTGGTTATGCTGGCAGGCTTGCTCTGTGCTAGTGCATTAACTCCTGTAGAAATTGTATTCTCCCAGGACAGAGAGTGCATCCATTTCTGCCAAAACTCTTTCTTTGCAATTAGCTCCAAAGAGAAGGGCCCTTAGTGAAGAGATAAAACACCAGTGGGATGAGTAAGATGTTTGCTCTTTTCGTCTGAAAGTTCTTTGTTTTCAGGAATGATGTGGCTGTCATCTCACAATGAAGTTCTGGAAAATTATCTGCATCATTAGATGGAGGTTGTAGTGAGGAGACAGGTTTTTTGATCTTAAAATCTAAGAACATTTAAGCATGTTTGGGCCATTTATAAATTGCTATAAAATACAAATCTTTGGGAAAAGGCTTAATGCAGCAGTCATTAATACCAGCATTAGGTCAATGTACAAAAGTCCATTAGTGCAGCAGTACCTTTCTGGTTTAATTTTGGCATTCTCTCTTACAATTATTTTGTTTCATTTTTAACCAGGAGCACTAACCTTGATATTCACAGATGTAAGTAGTGCCATATAGGACTGGGAGGGACCTCTGGAGAGTCATCAGTCCAACTCTAAGACAATATCAAGTTAATCTACTTCACCCCTGAGAAATATTCATGTAACCTCTTCTTGAAGCCTGCCACAAAGATTCCCTCAAATCTCTAAAGAAAAAAATCAGTATCAGGCCCTGGATCATGCTCATTATTCCAACTGAGGCCTTACCAACATTGAAGAGAAAGGAGTAACTGCTTGCCCTATTCATGCAGCCCATGAAATTTACCTCTTGTTCACCAGCATTGCTTTGCAAATTCCTGTTCGGTTAAAGATGACTCCTAACACTTTTCTAGTTATCACTGACGTTGTACTGTGTTATTTGATTCTGCCTTCCTCTTTGTAGGGATTTGCATGTGATAAAACATTTTGAATCATGTCAGACAGGAAAGATATATATCAAAAGCAAATACGGCTTTGAAAGTCAATGTAGTTTCTAAGGTACAGTCAGTTACTCTGTCATAGCTGCTCCAATAACAGTGGGGAGATTTTCTTTTCGTAAGTGTTATGTATTTTGTTTCTAACAAATATTAATAACTGCAGTATCACTCATTTTCAGTTGATCAGGAAGCTACTGATTTCCTGTTGTCCCCTGTACACATCTGAAGGTGAATATATTTATATTCCAGACCATAGGAAACGTTGTGAGTTGGTACAGTAATTTTGGTGTTTGTGGTATACAGAAGTCCATGAGATAGGATATATGCTGATTAGCAGTGTCTTCTCATTGACTACAATTAGCTAAAGTAGTCTTCCGTACCAGTTCTGACATAATCTTCCATTAAACAAAAACTTGAGCCCAATGATATGTTCAACTTTGTGATACCAACCTGGGGAGAGAAATTGAGCCCGACATGTAGTACTACTTTAATTGTGGCTAAAACATATTTTCAATATTTGAAGAAGCTATGTGAGATAACTTAGGGCTTGCTTGAATTTCTTGATATGTGATCTCCATGCATGGAGCTTTTGTTCTGTTTATGAGTGTAAAAACACCCCAAGTATGTTCAAATGGGGGTGTTAACTTCAGCTTCAGACAGCTGCAGTGATTCTTAATAGGAACAGGATGGGTCACAACAATTTATCAAAAGACTTGTTTTCAGTCTCCTGTTCTAGGCTGAAGAACCCCTTTGTGCAGCAGCATAATAACCATCGGGCAGATGACTTTGACTCTCTCACTCTCAGGGGCACATGAATGAGACCTAATGAAAATAGCAGGGAGACAAAGAGCAACAGCTACTTCATGCTGCTAGCAAAGATAGTCCTTTCTAACACTCCATACATCTGTAGCAGTCCGCATCTACAACACACTGGACAGGGCCAACAACTGTAAACAATGTTATTGGAGGACAATGTAGGGCTGTATGCATGTTTATTCCAGATAAATTAACACAGGCCTGTTCTTCACTGCAGCAGAGAAAATAAAGCAATTCTTTGTCAGTCTGCAAAAACCTGATTCAAAAAGAGCAGTCTTAGCCAAGAACGTTTGGAAATTGGATCTTAGTGGTGATGAGAGGCTGATCTTTCACTGTCTTCTTTCTTGTCACATAGAAAGCAGGACAGTATCTAAATATGCCACTCATGAGAAATGCAATGGAATGTAGAGATGCATAGATCCAGTCCAAATTTTTGGTTACGGTGTCTTCATAGCCTCTAACAGAGCTATTCAATTCCCTGAAATGACATTTGCTCTTTTACTCAAAAACAGATGGTCTAATGCTTGCAACCTTCATCCAATAGTAAGATAAATAGACTGAGCAAACCCCTCCCTACCAAAATAAAACATCTTTAAAATGCCATGTTTGGGCCCATAGCAAAACTCCAGCTGAATGCACAAAAAGAAATGGGATATTTGCCTGATAGACCTCACTAGCTGCTAGTAGGACTAGACACAAAACACCCAGTATAAATTATAAAACATATGTGCAAAAAAAGTTCAATTTTAAAAAATATAGCTGGCAGCTGTGAAGTACAATAATAGCCTGTGCAATGTTAGCCTTATCTTTACTGTATTACCTTGAAAGTCATTTCCCTACTTCTACAAGTCTTGTTTTTATTTTTTCTATAGTTTTATCCCTGCACTTTCCAAACAAACAATAACATATAATCAGGAGACATACTGGGAAAAAAAAGTCTGAAGAAGGTAGTGTTGAGTTTTGATGTTTTTAAAACACCTCCTCCCAGCCTCAACTGGGATGGTTGGGTACATTCCTCACAGGTCCCAGCTGACTCACTTTAGGAATAAAGCCTGAGACCTGCAGCTTGTGCTGTGCCTGCTCCACACCCAACCCGCAGATGGAAGCACTGAAAAGCATTATTTAGGGTATTTTGAAAGCTATGTCTTTAATAATTCCCTTATACAAATAACCCCTAAGAGTTATCCTGGAAAAATATATGGTGCCCTCATCGCTCGTGTACATGAAGGATGATGTGGAACTGGACCAGGCATGAGGTAATGACAGAGATGTGGAGTGTATCATCTGGGAGAAGACCAGAAGGGCTTTATTTGTTCAAGGTAGGAAAGGGCAAGAGGATCTGTGATCACTTTCAATTAGATGAATCAGGGAAAGAAACACCATGGAAAACTATTTTAGTTCAAATAAAAAGCTGTCATGAGGAAAACTAGGTATAAAGTAGTCACAAAACTAAAATGGAAATAAAATTACAATTTCTAACCTTCACAAAAAAAAAAAAAAAAAAAGGTTGGGAGTTTTAAATGAAGTGTTTATCAGCTGTGGAACAAAGGGCATAATGGGACAAAACTCAATGGCTATTCTTTGTTTAGGAATTTGAAATTTTAAGCTTTTTTTTTTTCTTCTTTTAAAAAATGGTAGGTGCAGCAGTTCTTGTGTGTTCAAAAAATATTCATTGTTTATTGAAGCATTTTTATGCTCAAGGGACCAATTTACTTAACATTAATAGGTCTGTGGCAGTACAGCCTTTGGTTGTGTCACAGTTCACACTGGATAACAACCCTGCCACTCTTTGAAATACACGGGAAAAACTTCCACTGGCTGTACTTACAGTAGCGCTTCGCTGTGAACTGGGCAACAGAGCATTTGTCCCTGTTGACTTTGCAACCATGGCTCTGTTTCACGAAGCGCTCAGAGCAGGCAAATATGCAAGGACTGCTCTGACTATGCTCATAACCTAGCAAAGAATTCATAGTAGATAATTCATTAGGCTTTTTTCTTCCCTGTTTATTGTGAATTATCTGTGAGCAGAGGGTTATAATGAATTAATTCACCCTTCAGAATTACTTCATAAATGTTTTTATACCAAAAAATTCCAGTCTGAAGCGTTTGTTTTGACTTTGTCTTGACTGTTCATCCCAATGAGATGAGCCCTCTCTCTGCTTCCTGGTTAGGAGGGCCAGAGGATCAGGAAGCGATGCTGCAATTCAGAGCTGAAAGGTAGAAGAGTTGAATGTCAAAAGCAACATGGCCCCCATTTCCAGCTTTTTGGGAAAGAGAGTCCTGTAGCAAGTTGGACTGAAGCATTGCCAAAGTCTGGGCTTTAAAGCCCAGTTACACACAGGTTGAAAAGCAGTAATAGTTATGCTAAAATCAACTGAAAAAAATCAACTATACAAGCAAGCATATGCCATAGTTACCTTTTGATATTGTCTTTTACACTACTGTAAGTTTTAACTTCATTTCATTCAATTAATATGTATTACTGTTGTTTCTAGCAAATATTTCAAAACTGAACTTTCTTTAATTTTAAGTATGATTTTATTATTCGTACTTCAAGTAGTTTTTAAATTGGTGTGCCTTTCCATAAGAAAGGAAGGAAAACTTTTAGGCTTGCTATCTTCTAGTCATCCCCTAGAAATTAAACTAGTGTATTCTAAATAGATACTCTGGAAGTAAGTATTCAAAGTAAACCTCTCAAATTATTATTGTCAGGTTGCCAGGGACCACACTACTAATTACTTTCCTTTTGCTATCAAACGTGTATCTGAAAATTGAGCAGTGTGTTTACAGATGGTTTGGGGTTTTTTTCTCTACCCTATAAATAAAGGAAAATACACCTTAATTTGTGAAAGATTAGCGTGCAGGGAATCACCTTTTCCTGTGTTAGTAGAGTGCTCAGAACAATTATGCACCTGAGTGCTACTATAGCAGACATGAGTAGCAGTGGTATGATAAGTAGCCTATTAAAATGACAGTCGATGCCACATGAATAATTTCCTTCTCATTTGTCACCAGTCATTGTAGGACTGGAGATGCAGGAACTTCTTTGTAAAGGCAGCTGCTCCAGCGAGCTTGCCTGGATGCAAGGCTCAGAGAACAAGTTTGGGCTGCAGTGAGCATCCTTAGCAGCTGGCAAGTGTCAACCTGCCCCTTTACGTGATTTTCTGTGTCAAGATTTTTGGTGGTATGAGTGCCTGTATGGGAAGAAATTCTGAATGTGGTCTTGGGTCAGCCTGCTTCTGTCTCACCTTCTGTGTTTGTGTGTATATAACAAACATCATTTTGGATGGAAGAAAATGATGTGAGATTTCGTGAGAAAGATGCTGGCCTCTGGGAATAGTTTGCTGATGTGTGATTCATAAAAGCAAGAAAAATGATTGGGATAGCTTCGTGTATATCATGTTAAGTAAGCCTAGTTTACATCCACCACACCTAGACAGAGATGAAGACCTTTTTCTGTGCAGCTCTGCACATCTTGACGCCATCCTGTGCTCAGCACAGTGCCCTGAGGGCTGCCATGACTCTCATCACTGCGCTGAGCTCTCAGAAATTGCCGGGGTCTTGCCGGTGCTCGAGCAGCCTCGCAGCTGTGTGCTGTGTCAGCTGCCCTCTGCCTGGTGCAAGTGCAGGTACACCAGGCTAGCGGCTGCTTGTCTTGCTGTGGGCATGCTTCTAAAAGCTAGGCTGGGGAAAACGCAACTATAACTCTACAGTACAGTAAGAACTTCTGCTCATTTCGCTACGTGAGTTGGCTACCACCAACAGTTAGTCTGGCAGAGGTAGGGAAGGGAGCATGAACCATCAAAGTGGTGGGATTAAGAGATAGTCCCCCTGTCTGTGCTTGGTCCTGGTGGAGTCTCAGCACAGCATTTGACTTCTGTCTTGTAACAGTGAGTGCAGCATTTGGGGAGACCTAGGGGGAAAAATGTTTTGTGCATTGTTATGTTCCTGATTTGTATAAATTACTGGGAGATAAGACCCAAGCTGTAAAGAGAGCCTGGCTCTCCCTAGTGGTTAGGCTAGTCTCAGAAGAAGTAGTAGACCTTGCTTCAGCTGCTGCTCGATATCGTAGCTTAGCAGGACATCTTGACATCCAGGACTTAGCAGGGCCCTGTCTGCAGCTGCCCAGCCCTGCACGCTCTCTCTGTTGAATAACTGCCCACTGCAGTGGGGCAACCCCAAAATACCAGATAATCTCATGGTACTCAGAGCATGTACAGCAGATGTGAGAGACAGGCCGTGCAGCCTGGGAAGCCTCTGGATTGCAGCTTATCTGAAAAAGATAAATTTTGGTTCAGGGAATTGTTGCTTATCTGTTGATTACAGCTCACAAGAACGTAGTTTCTTCGCCATAATGAAGCTACAGATGCATGCTGTTTGATTTGAAGTCTGAAAAAAGCAATTGGCTCTGAAGCCTGAACCCGTATTTCCACAGAAATAAAGCACCTTTCTCATCAGAGTTCTTCAAAAGGGCCTAATGGCATAATTTCCCGAAAGTTACACAACATTAACTTTGTGTGGTTTTTTTCCAGAAATGAGAGGAAATTATGTGAATATCTAACGCAATTAATTGATATAAATATGCCTTGTGGCATTAGAGAAATCCAAATAATGTTCTTCCTTAATTTAATGAATCAGTTACATTTATTGCTTTACAATTTATTATCAGACTTTGAATTTATCAGCAAGCACTGGAAAAATGATATTGTTAGAGTTCTAGAAATATTGTATTTCTCTAAGATAGCAACAGAAAAAAGAAAACTCAACGATAAATAAAATAAACTGAATATCAACCTGTGTCATGCCTAACAATTAAGAAATGAATAACAATAATAAATGATATGCCAGGCCCAGCTGCTTTTGACATTTCTAGGACCTGAACCTACAGACTTTTATGTAAACACAGGATTTTATTCATATCAGCATTATCGTTGTTGTCAGGGAGACAGTCACTTGTCTACTGTTGCCACACAGAGCATTTTAATCATCCTCCTCCAGTCAGAATTTCTGCTTTTAAATAGCAGACAAAGGTTCCTTTTCTGACTTGCTTTGCATCTAGATATCACAGTTAGGCAAGTCCTGCATCAAGTCATGTGTGATGAAGGGAAAAAGTCGTTCTCAGATAGAAAAGAGGCACCTATTATTAGTGTTCCCAAAACACAAAATTGTAAGACAAAAAAATTTATTTTATTCATTCTTAATGTGTTCTGTGCTGATGCCTGCTATTTTTGCTGTTAGCTTTTCATATATGAATGGCTGTTTTATTTGTTACAGTTTCTTCTTAAAGCAACAACCATCTCACACACACAAAAAAAAAACCCAAAATAAACCAGACCGATAGGAAGACTTTTTAGTCTCTTGCCATTGAATTAAATAGAAACTGCCAAAGACCAGAACGCCACAGAATTGAGAGAATCCTAGCTGCTGCTCATGTGTTTTTAGGATTACTGAATAATTTATATTTTCACCTTTTATTTCTGTTTTCTCTATAAATTTCTCAATAAGACAGTATGAAGCTGCCATAAACACAATAGGGATTGTGTGCTAATTTCAACTGCTGTAATTTAGAATTTGTCAACGTAGAATAATTGCTTCTCCAAAGACTAGCATGATTTGCCTACAAATCCAGCCACTTAACCCAACCGTTGACTCCCAAAGGCATCTGGGCTGTGATTCAGGCTTTACGTAATTCAGGACTAAAATAAACACGTGAAAAAATACTCCAGAGTGGTTGGATTTGCACGTCCCTCTGCACTGTGTTAACACTACAACCGTGGTATATCATAAAACCACGCTGAGTCATCAAGTGACATCTTGCCCAGGTTTGCGTGCGTGTGCCTGAGCTGGGCTGGCCGGTTTTGGCAGGCTGAGCACAAATGTGACCACCCTGCATGGGCCAGGATGAGGATGTCCTAGTGAGAATTGTTTTACCAAAAGACAGGTGAGAGATGGTCTCTGTGTACTGATTGTCACACCTTAACTTCTGCTAACCCGCAAAAGAGACTAGAGAACAACTAATGGGCTTCTGGTGGATGGAATTGGGAAATTCAGAGTTTCTGTTGTTTTTTACAGCTTTTTTTCCTAGTGGCCCCTGGCAAGTCAGATAGATCCCATCTCCTACCTCTGTCTGTAAAGACCGTTTATTACTTACCTTGTGGGCACGTTAGAAGGGTTGTTTAGCTAATACTTGTGAAATGCTTTGAATGAGAAATGTGTTGAACAAGAGCTTGTTTCTTCCTAAACTCTGCTTTCTGAGGTACTATAAGCAGGGATCGGAGTGTTTTTTCAGAGCTACACGGTTACGACAAGCAGCTAGTTTGTGAAATAGCATTTGACAGTTTGGGTTTCTTTTCTTTTTCTGCCCCAAGTTATTTGTAGAATTTCTTCAGGGACAGGGCAAAGCAGGGAGAATTGAGAGTCTCACAGGAAAGTTGCCCAGAACGTTAAGGAAACTGGGCTAAACCTTGGTATCAATGTCAATATTTCTTTTTAACTTTGCATTGGAAAGCAAGAATTCCAATAATAAGTTATTTAATTTTTTTTCAGAGGTGATTGTATGAGAAAATAGTTTACTGCCAGCAAAAACTATAAACTGTGTGATCTAAATTCATATACCAACTTGCTCTGTAGACATATCAGAGAGATACTTGGCTGAAATGCTAAGGTGGTCTTGGGGAATTTCTGGCTGCACTGTGGATCTTGCCCTCTGCAATATGCAAGTTCACTGAGATCAGCTCCCCACATAAAATAATCCTCTTTGCTTGTGTCCATTGTGTTTATCAGACTGTAAGATTTTTGTGACGGAGACTCCCTTTTTGCCTGCTTGGGTTTTAACAAAATAATCCTACTTCCCAATAATAAGTGCTCATCTCTGTTCACCTACCTATGATGTGGCAAATTGGTGCTACAACTAATACCTGGTCATCATTATAATCTGCACAAGTGTATTAAAGTATTCATAGCAGATGAAACTTTTTTCCCCTAGACAGTGGACTTCCTTTAAAATTAGGGTTAGAAAAAAAAAAAATTATGCATAACCAAAGCTGTCTCTATGTCTAGTTTGGATTTGACGAGAAGAATCTTTGGGAAAACGTACGTGGGTAGGGACTGAGACTATAAAAATTAAAAGAATTTTTATCATTCTTTTACGGAAGTGTTTAAATGAAAGGCAAGGAAAGATCTGATAAAGAATGAAAGCTTAATGCTCCATTTCAGGTGGAAAAAACCATTTCAAATTACCTGACCAGGCAAACATCAAAACTGAAAGAAACATTTTCACTCTGCTCTACTTCTTATTCTTCTTCAATGTTGGCTTTTTTTAGAAGTAAAGTTTTCTTCCTGTGGCATTCCAGCATAACTTTTGCACAGTAGTATCTATTTTGATTAGCACCTCTGGGCAAACTTGTGCCCAGGTTCCAGGAGTAATTTATTGCTCATGCAACAAAAGAAACCCATGCTGTTTGCAAACTGCACAGCTTTACTTACCCTAAGTGTGATTCATCTCATCATAAGGCAAAACTTTTATGATACGGTTCTGAAGCTAATCATATATTCAACAAAATGTCTTCCCAAGTGTGTGCAGAGGCATATGTCTTTGTAGGTTCAATATAAACTAAGCCTACTTTCAATAAAAAGCCACCAGAATTTTCCAAGCCAGTGGGGATCCATATGTTGTGTAAAAGTGTAGAATGTGAATAAAATAAACTTGGCAGGACCATTAATTTCCATTCCAGTACAAAACCGAGTTTTGCTGATTATGGAGGTCAATGAGGAATTCTGAAGTCTCCAAACCACTGTACTTTTTTTCCTTGGCTGTTTGTTCAGAGTTGGTAAGACTGGCAGACTAGGAAAGCAATGCTACCTGTACCTCATGAGGTATTTTACAGTGCAGCCTAAGCACTGTGTCTTAAAGTCATGTTGTATCTTATCAGGCTAGATTCTCTTCCTAATTAGACTGGCATAAACAGTTGTAACTTATTTGAATTTAGGTGAATTGAATAATTGCTGTGAGAATAAAGTAGATCTCATTGAATTCACAGTCCAAACTCATGCTTTAAAAACAAAACCAGTACACTCAGAAGCTACGCAAAGTGCTGAATGTTCTGAGTTCCTGTAGAAGTTCAGAAGACTTGCACTACATTGGTGACAAATTCTCATTTGGTGTACGTTAATAACCTGCTAATTCAGCTGTGCCTTTTTTGTGTGATGCTCCATAAGAAATAGAGATGTATAAAGTTTAGAAATCACATTAATTTGCTCATCTAGCAACAGAACCCAGTCCCCTTAATTCTTCTGAGAAGCACATTAGCCTTTGTGCGGCTGCAATGGCTTCTTTCAGGAGTGCCTAAGGCATAAAGCATGTGGCTGGGGCCTGATCCTTTGGGTTAGCCAGCTTTGCATATGGACCAGTTCATTTATTTCAGGGAGACTTCTTGGAGTAAAACACTTTTCAGTGAATGCCAACACAGCGTGGAAACAGACAGACAGCAAAAACAATGCACAAAAATATATTACCAGTCAAATAGAAAAGGAGTATCAGGCAACTCTGTAAGCTGCAGCTATAACCTTTCATTCAAAGTGCTTTAAAAATACTGATTCAGACTTGGCAGCGTCGTTGAGGATTGAGGAAATACAATCATGTCAGACAGAGTTCCTGCTTGTTCAGGATCATACACTTAGTGGCAAAGTGGGGACTAGGAGCTGGAAACCCCAAGAATCTGAAAGGCTTGAGGATATTCTGGGTAAAACACCATTGAATCCTCACAAGTCTTTGATTCTTGGTGATTATGAAAAATTTTGCCTTGCAGTTCAGTTTCCTCACTCAGAGAGTCCTGTTATGATAGAAATACCACAAAGAATTATTATGCATGAAAATTATTGAGGGGGAAAAGTTTGTGTAACTGATGTTTTACTAATCTCAAAAAAAAAAAAAATCCAATGCCATAGAGACATCTGAATTACTTTTTTGAGGAGACTTAAGGAGTCTTTGAGAGATGAATATGGTGTGACCAAACTTCACTCTTAGAGAGGACCCCTTGGTCCCTCCCTAGTAGGCTCACCTGAAACACGAAGAAGAGCCAGTGGGCTGGTAAGCCGCTGAAGCTAGCTGGTGCTACAGCTATGGATGCTAGCTCCAACTAGCTGACGGATGGTCCCCTGAAGAGAGCTCATCAGCAGACAGTGTGTTTGTTTCTCAGCTGTTCTGCAGCAGCAGTAACCAGGACTCCTGTCAGATGGCTGTTGCAAATCCTTTCTTGGGCTATACATACTATGCATGTAATCAACCGCCATTCAAGTTTGCTCATATGATGTCCCCTGCAGAAATAAACAGAAAAATGTAAAAAAACTTATTTACTGTGCAGGCAAGATGATACTGAATACTATGGCAGAGAAATATTGTAGTTACACTAAGTTCCTGTGAATAACTTATTCATAGTCAAGAAGTGCAAGAACTCTTTCACAAGCTAGATTTTTGTCAGTCATGATGACTTTCCATGTGTTCTGTACTATAGGAAGTCCTCTTTGGAAAGAGGACAGTAAATTATTTACCATACAGGGAGGATGATACTAAATGGTACAGCAGATAAACCATGTAGCTACAGTGAATTCACATGAGCATGATGTGATGTTCATGAACCATTTATTTAGCCTGGCTTCCATGCTAAGCTGGTGATCACTGGCAGCCCACATATGCTTTTCAGCTGTGAAACAGAGCTGTCTTCTGGAGAGAAGGCACAGGTTATCCCTTTGAAATTTGCAGCACCTTCACACCTGTCCAATAAACAAGTTATTCTAGCCCATGTAAATCTACAGGAGGTATCTAAATCATTATGATGTCTCTAGATAGTGCTCTGCCTTTTTAATTTGTCATCATCTGGGGCCAGACCCTGCCACTTGTGGGCTGAGACTTAATCATCTCTCTGCAAGGTGATACATGTGCTGCTGAGTGATGGCTGCAGGACATGGTCCTTTCAAGGGTTGTCTTGACCCTGCAGCTCATGTACAGCACACTGTGTACATGGTATAGTCTGCCATAGATGCTGATATAATGTGACATATCATTAACCAGAACTCCTCTTTAAAAATGGAGAAGAGAAAAATACCAGCAGAGATAGCAGATGGCATCTTGATACTGGATGGAGTAAGTGGACTCAAGTGCTCATCCACTATAATGGCAGAATATTCTTTTTCAACACCAGACTCCCTTTGGAGGGCTGGAAAGGCTTGCTGTCATCAAAAAAGATTCTCCTTTGTTTTATATGGAAGTGTTTTGAAGTGTCTGTAATGATTATTGTGGATTCTGTGCCATGTTCTAGGGCACCTGGAGCCTGGTTCAAGGAGGGAACCCTCCTTGCTTCAGCCCCTAAGCCTGTGCTTTTGTCCCTTAGTAGAGGAAGAACATGAAATATCACTGGTCACAAAATTTTTAAGAAATGAAACAAGGAGGAAAATTCACTTTCCACTTCCTCATGTCTATCCTTAAGAGTTCTTCAGATACTTGTCTCTGTCTTAAGGACTTTTGCACCTCCTGCCTTCAGTCTGTAGTACTCATTTTCTCTGGGGGCTGAGAGCTCCTGTCTCTCATGCACAGATGCAAGTGGTGGCACAGCGAAGCCGAGCGACTTGCCCTGAGCAACACAGCTTGTGACTATCTCTGGTGACTGGACAAACTTCCTTTCCTTCTGCAGTGCTGCTGAGGAAAAGGACTTGTCATCCTCTTTATAATTTAATGTAGATACGGCAGCACAAGAACCTGTGTGAATGCAAATTGGAGAACATTTACCTGCAGAGAGTTAAAATCTGCTCATCCCATTCATTGATGTCAGCCTATGTATAAATGTGTTTATTGAAGATAAATTAGCTATCATAGCTGATTTATTCTGCATACTTCTTATTAGCTATGTTAGTTCCCTTAACTCACCCCACCACATTTCTCCTCTTTCCTCAATTCTGTTTTGATCCTCTCAGCACTGGTTAGAATAAGTTTTACATCATGACTGCTGTGTTAAAATACTTTCTAGAAACTGCCTTATGCTTACTCTTGCTTGTGTAGCACTTGCCTCTTACAGCATGGAGGTTTTTTGTTTTTTGTTTTTACTTCATGGACCCTCTTGCAAACACAGTGGTGTATCTGCTTCCTTGTCACCTACTTTTATAAAATAAAACTGCCCCTTGATTAAAGACTACACTGAAGGCCTGAACCCAGCCCTGTGTCTAGAGGGACTGTGTAGTCCTTTCTTGGATGCAGAAGGAAGACCTGTGTCTTTCTGAGTATTTACAACGGTGGTGCCATTTCAAGTAGAATAGAAGACTATCTAAATCAACATGGAAGTCGTTTAGTAAGAAGTGCTAAGACAACACCCCACACCACACAGTGTACTGAGGGAAATAGTATTCCTTATTCTGCTTTGGAAGTTGCACACTGATTTTGCAAACACATTTGTTGTTCAATTTTTGAATGAATGCCTTGTGCAAGCAGATTTTCCCAGCAGATTTATGAGGAACTGTATGCAATGTTTACATTCTCCTGCATCTCAGCTGTGGGATGCCACCCAAAGTTGTGTCCATGCATGGGTTACAGTGTGACTGCACCTGGGAGCTCTGTCTACCTTCTCATGGGCCTGAAAACTCCATTTTGACTGTGAGGCTGCTCCTTGCTTCTCATTTCTAAGGGAGCTTGCTAAAGACTTGCAGGATGGAGTTGTTGGCTAAGTGCTATACTGTCAAAATCTAATTTTTGTAACCAGTGAGAGCTGAACTGTGGCTCTCCCAGCAGATGATGGCCTGCTGGGGAGGAGGTCACCCTGGCAACGCTGCTTGCAGGAACCTGCTGAGGATGGCTGATGAGAGTTCATCAGGGAGCTCTTGCAGAGCAGCAATGGGTTTTTGCAAAAGCAACTGAGGCTTTTGCTCTCAGGCTATTTCCAGCAGTTCAGTGAGAAACCCAGAGAGGCAAAGGAAATCCTGCTTTACTTAAGACTGTCAGACCCTCAGGGACTAGGAAAGGAAAGGAGAGTTAGTGATAACCATTGCTTTTCCAAAGAATGTTGTTTCTGTGATGACCTGTCACTTTACTCCTTCAGTAAAAGCTGTGGCATATTTAAAATGACATGAAAAGTATTTTAGTTCACAGCTATTACAAATTTTCTGCAGATTTAGCTGGAAACCAAAATCATCCTTCAGTGGGAAGAGGGTGTCAAAGCATAGTAGGAGTCTGAGTCTCAGCTGGGACACTGCTGCTTGGGGATGCAGCAACCCAGCACCTCACAGTAGTTTGGTGCACAGCCAATGTGAAATGCTCAGCCAGTGCCACCAGGGCAGAATGTGCAAGTCTCCTGGCTTTTCTAAAAGTTCAATACCTGGACAGCCTGACCTTTCTGAACTGTAGTTTAGAATTTTATAACCATATTTAAGATCTTTTTGTTTTGTTTTCTGCTTTTTTATAGCCACATAGGTGTTTGTCTCACATTTTTGCAAGCAGGGAATGAGGTTTCTGCATGTGAAAAGAGGACTATTTCATAGCCATGAACCATACAACACACTGTTTTCTAACCTGGTAAATTTTATCCTTTTGGTCAAAGTTTGACCTTTCCGTAGTGCGAAGTTGTTAACCATGTTCATTCCTTCAATGACATTAAGTTTTTCAGACAAGATGAGCTTTGAGCTATTTCGCTAAAAACAGAGTTAAACCAATGCAGACTTTCAGTATTAGAGTGGGGCATCTACATCACTTCTATTTTAAAAGCACCTTCAGTTTCAGAGCAGAGACCACAGATGGCCCAGTGGGACACTTCAAGGAAAATCCACACTCTGGAGCAGAGTTCTTCTCCTCCTTCAGATCTTCTGTGTCAGGAATCTGCCACTCCTTCAAGTCTGCTCTTACAATAAGACTGCAATTAGAAAAAGCTGATTGGGGTGTCAATTCATATTGGCAAAATATTCCCAACCCAAGAAAACAAGCAAAACCAATCAGTCCTGTGCCTGTCAGGTGCATATCCCATCTGCTGCCTAAGTGAGAAAGTCAGGCGAGGAGAAGACAGGGCTGGAGGTAAAAAAAAGAGACTCAGGTGGGCATCTCTTGCCATTTTCCTGTTCTGAAAATATGCCTCTCAGATCTAAAATATCTTGCTGTGTTTAATTTATATAACTCTCTGTTAATATTACCCCAAAATGCTTCTAATGGAATTACTGAAGCTTCAGTTTCATGAGTTATTATCTGTTTGTAGAAATTCAGCTTGAGAGATAATTTCCCAACACTTGAGACAAAACTTACCGGCTTGATTCTAACATGATTTTCTAAGCAAAATGCATGGTACTAACAGCTCTGATCTATCTGGTCCTTCATTTAAATACCCTCAAAACTTTGATATATAGATTAGGAATGACAAGTGCCACATTTTAATGAGTTTGCAAGGTAGAACTAAGGAATGTTTGGGTAAACTGGAAGTTATTGCATGCATAAAAAGCATGAGCAGGTGAATCAAAAACGGTTTTTCAAAATAAGATCAAAACCAATATATGCCAGAGGCTTTCTGACTTCACTGAGGAAATACATTTTCATCAAGTAGTGATTTGCCACATCTCTTCTTAAAAGGCTAGGCTTTTACTTTCATTTTAATCAGACCTGCAGCAGCAAAGTATTTGCCATGTTGATGTTTAGAAAGGGTGTAGTTCAGTAGTTAAACATTAGAGAGGAACATGCTATTGATGATACCTTTATAATTATTCCTCAGAAAGTTTACAATAGCAAAGCTTTCAGTAGTTTAATATTTATCTAGACAAGCGTATGCACAAAGCCCAGCAGAATAAGTCTCTTCTGTCATGATAAAAAATCAAAATAAATCACTTATGTGCTTTGGTTCATGAGCAGAGTGAGAAAGTTCCAAAACAGGCACAAAGCAGAGCAACAATTTAAACTGAGAGCGTCGCTTGGCAGGCTCCAGTTTTCACAAACAACAGCAGCTAGTAAGTTAGAGCAATTAGTAGCTATGCGAGGATGTCCTCATCTTTAATGAATCTCTGATAACTGCTGCTTTTCCACAAAACCTCATTAAAGCCTTGCAGATTGGGAGCTAGGAAAAAATTGGCTTTTTGGATTGGAATCTCTTGGAGTGCTTGCCAGATGACCGACTGGTCACATCCCACTAAAACAAGTTGTCGTTCACAGACAGGTAACAAAACAGAGCAGGGAGGCAGGACAACCATGTTGCAGAGAACTGCTAAAAGGGAACATAAGGGGACAGAAGAGCAGTGACGCTTGAGGGCAAGGCATTTACCATAACATTGTCAAGAGATGTGCAAAACCCATTTTCTTTTCCTTGTGGATGCAATACAAATTTATTTGTGTTACCAGCACAGCTTTTTTTTAACCTAGTGTAATAGGAGGCCTTTTCAGAAAGTCCTCTTCTGCTGTCCATCAGGAATTAGCCTGTGAGGATGAGTTTGTTCCTGCTCCTCACAATCAGTGCTGGCTTGTAAAGCCTGCAGCTTGTTAGAGGAAATCAGCCTTTTCTGGTCATGGTAATTCTTCAGACAGCATGAGGGCTGGAGGAGGTGGGGATTCAAGACACCCTGCCTAAAGTTTGTCATGTCAGTTGAAAGCATCCAGTTCAATTTGAACAACCATGGGTAAAAAATTTCTGCAACAGCCAAAAGTAACAACGTGCCTTGAAAATAACCCATGTAGCTTGTTGTTTCAGAGAGTGGCTGTAGGCCATAGAGATGAGTGATATTTCAACTAGTCACTGACTTCAAAAATGAAACACGCTTTGAGTAGTGCCAATTACAGCACAGAAATTTCATCTCAGTTTTTGATCACAGCATATATTAAAAGAAAACAATAACACATATATTTCACCTTATGGCTTCTCTCTGGCTAATACATAAATAAGATTTGGGAAAACTGTGGTTTTAAAAATTGGATCAGATATCTGTCTGCACCAGTGCATGTATTTTGCCAAACCCTACGTCTCAGGCCTTCTGATTTGTTACTTTGGCACAAGTCCTTCACATTTTTATTCTACCATTCTGTTCTGAATTGTGGTTTCCCAGCTAAAATGCAGACAGCACAGCAGGGTGAAAAATACACAAGAACCTCTTTGCTGCAGCTTTCTGTGACATACACAAGTAGAAAACTTGATTTACTTGACCAGGCATGCAGTTGTTTGTCGATGTCCTTTCTTCATGATTCCTGGTGTAAAGCAAAGTGCTGACACAGCGTTCTCTGACTCAATGTCTAGGATACTTCCTATGGTATTCCCATGGCTTCTTTCTTTGCCAATGTACTTTGTTTACACGTTTTAAGTAATATCATTTTAATTCTCACTTGCTTCCTTTGGCAGTGTTTGCTTCAAACCTTCTCTTGCAGGCAGCATCATAAATCTTGCATAAGGTGCCTATACCTTTCTTGTCATGGCTTTTAATGAGTTCAGCAAGTCTGCAGTCACAGTCACTGGTCTCATTGTGTTCACTCACTGCTTTTTCTGCTTCAGTGCAGATGCTGGTTCCTGTTCATTGTTAACTGCAATAAAATTTCTTTATTATCTGTCTGCCATAATGTTTTTATTATGGGTGCTCCACTCTTTCTTCATCTTTTTTTCTATTTTATGCTGTCAATTTAAGCCCTGGTGATGATCCTATGGCTTGGCTTCAAGACATCCATCTTTGTCTGAAAGCCTGCTGGGAGTTCTCTGATTATGCCAAGTATTCTGAAATAATTTCCCAGTTGATGCGGTCTCAGGAAAAACACAATGCATGGTATGGTTTGCGTGTGTCCCTACTATCTGTCTCACCTGAAAAGGAGGTCATTTTTGGTGCATATCTTTTGCTTGTACACACGAAGCTGCTTTCAAACACAAAAGCACCCTCAATGCTTCACTGTAATCACCAGGCAGCAGTGTATCAAAGCACGCACCAGTTGTCATTAAACATCCTTCTCTCATGTTCAGTGCATTCCTGAGCTATTGGGCTAGAGAGCATTTGCAGGAAAGCTGGACTTTTGACGATAATTAACTAGTCATTTTAGGCTGGCAATTGACAGTGGAAAGAAGCTGCAAGTGCAATGCCTTTTAAATGCAAAACTGCTTTCTCCAGGCTGTGAGATGGATTCCATTCTCCGATGCTGACCTTGGGAGCACAGGCTGTTCTCCTAGCCTCTCGCTGAAGCAGGGGAGAAGCTGGTGCTCAGAGTTACGGAGCTGTGCATTACCACACCATTACGTAGTGATGAAAATACTCCTCCCGCATGTTAGTGGTGAGGCCCCGGCAACTGCCAGCACAGTAGCAGGACAAGTACCGGGATGCTGTTGATATTAGCGATTGACTGGGATTGCCAAGGCTATTGTTTTTAATAGGACTATTTTGTCTGTCAAGGCCTTGGCACTTAGATTTGGTAAATCTTGTATTCCCTTCCCTCTTCAGTCTCATGTTTATCAGGTCTCTCCATACACTTAATGTCACTTGGCACTAAGAATGGAAGAAGGCAATTACAAGAAAAAATTACACAGCTAATGGATACTAAATCATGTTGTCTCCGGATCTTACCTTTACACACAGCTCTGAGCCTCCTCCTCTTTGTGTTAACTCTCCTCTGCTGTCACTGTTTTCTTTGTTGAGCCTCCAGATTAACCTTGAAAACTCTGTTTTCTGGTGTTGTACATAAAGCTGTAGCAGCACATTTATATAATCTGTCAGTCGAAACAAGAAATAAAAATAAAAATAGTCACACAATGTACTAGTCAGTCATAAGACAAACTACGTATCTTTTCACCTAGGCACGGCATAGTAAGATAAAAATTCCCTGGACTGTGAACGGTTCTGGCTTATCAGTTTTCCAGTTGTACTTTCCTTGTGAATAAAGCACTGGGCACAGGCAGGTGGGAGAGCTGCAGAAGAACAGCAGACTGCTGTGCTGCCAGGGAGGGCTGTGCCAGGGGACATGACCACGACCCTCCCAGCTTCAGCTTGTGCAGTGAATTTTCTTCTTACCCCAACTGCATATATAACCAGGACACCCAGTTCTAGCTGCTACAATTGACACACACATGGATTTCCTCCGGAAAAACAGTTAAATTCTACTGTACTCTAATATGACTTCCAAACAATCATAAGCAGCTTATTCTTTTACTTCTATGACAGTGCTTCTAAGTCATATGGATTTTACGGATAGGATTCTAAGCCATAAAGAATGGAGCAATCTGCACAAAGGTAACTAGAACCATCTAATTTGCCAAGTTTATCAAAAGCCTTTGGTCTGCACAGAATTCAGATAATATTTAGGGAAAATTAGGAACCTGGAAAGGGATGGATCTGAATTAGTTTTCTGGAATATTGTAGAGATCTTTGCTTATATTGATTAAATTAGCGAATGAGAACAGATTAGTTCTGATACAAATGTGCTATTGCTGCAAAGCCTGTCAGAAGATACTGGTGAGGGACCTTTTGTGGGTCATAAATAAAATGGGAGAACATGACACACAGTTTCCTAAGTCCCTCCCCAAAATGTGGTGAAAAATAATTGGGGCATATAGGAGAAGGTCAGTTCGAGCCTTAAGCTCATATGTCAAAGTTCTTAGGCACCCAAAGTGGAACATTATAAAAGTTCTTAATTGTAAAGCCAAGTTATCTACTTCAAAATTTCTTGCTCTTTATACACAGTAGCTGCATTTTTAGCCTGATTTCAAAGAAGATAGGGAGTTAGTTGGTGGGCCAGAAATCAGTGTTTACACAGAAGCTGGTGATCGTGGCCTGATTACACCAATAATGGACAGAAAGAGGACGAGTTCAAATCGTTGTTGTTTATGGTGGCTGGTTCTCTAGGTCTGCTCTATCAGAGCTGAAAACAAGTAAGGACAAATAGAATGTGTGTGTATGTGTACACAGACACAGAAAAATGTCAAAGAAATCTCAAAGATCTCTAAGATTTTTCTAGATGGCCAAAAAGACAATCTTGCTTGGCAATGTGAAAACATTGTTTTGGCTAAAAGTACATCCTACTTTAGAAGAAAACAAAGTAAGGAATTAGAAATATAGAACATAAAAAATGGGGGGAAGTCAAAGAGCATACATTAAAATTTCTGAAATTGCAAAAGAGGAGCAGAAAAGATCAAGAGTAAAACCATCATTCTGCAAGAGCATAACCATCATTCTGCAAAAGCAGGGAATTTGCTTAGTGACATTTCCAAAAAATGGACTAGTTCTCATTTTGTAGAGAAAGTCAAGAAAAATCTTAGGAAGAAGTTTTCTGAGAGAGAACTGAAGAATAGGAGTGTAATTAATGTGGTCAGGCAAACCTGACTTCAGCCTCTGAGGTAAATTTACTTTTTGACTGGGACATACATTTCTATTACTTAGCATTGCAACATCAAACCTGTAAAGTGCGCTTCAGTAAACGATGAACAGGCTAAATGGTAGGGAGAGTGTCTCAATAATCTGAGAGTAAGCATTAAAAATGGGATACCACAGTGGGATATCAAAGGTATCCGAGCCACTTACTAAACTGATTAACTGATTTGTTCGAAGAATCCAACTATAGGAACAAGGATGGCCAGCTACATGTATGGAAAGGGGTGCTGTGCCTATTGCTGAATGTGACAGGCAGCTAAGACAAAATTCCATGTGCAACTCCCAGTGTGTGTTCAGCACTGGAAAAAAAAATCCACAGATGGCTAAAGGACGCATAATAAATAGGAAAAATTGGGTGATGCTGGGTTTTATACCTTTGGTAAATTGGTATTGGGGAAGATGATCTGATCGTGGTTTAAAAAAGGGAGAAAAGACAAAAAAAAAAAGCAGCAGCTAGGAAACAGCAGAGTGTGGTAAGTATTCCCAAACTGATTCGAGGGCTAGAAATAATGCCTTCTATGGAGAGGTTTAAGGAGCTCAGTCTATTTAGTTTATAAGGAAGGGGCTTGAGGGGCGACATGATTACCACTTATAAATACTTTAATGGGTTCTAATGGGCCCTTGAATCTAGTGGAAAAAGTCATGGGGAGGATCATCAGCTGGAAGGTGCAGCCAGATGAGTGCAAGTAGTAAGACAGGAATATTTAACAGTAACAGCGATTTACAATTGGAACAAGATATCATAGAAAGTGATATATTCTGCTGAAGTATCCAGTGCCTTACTGACTGCCTTTCAGCATAACGTGTTTTAGTCTGACAAAAAAACACTGGATGCAGTTCTGGAGCCTTTAATAAGCACGTCTGGCTACAAGATCTGCTTGTTTCCCTTCTGCCCCTCTATTTATATCTTTCTAGAATAGAACACTAGAAACTTCACTATTTGGGTATAATGATGAACTCCAGCATATTTTGCTAGTGTAAGTTGAACTGGCTGAAACACGATTTTATTTTCTGGAAAAAAACAAAAAGGTTCTAAAGTTAGAAAAATTTCTGAAGCTTCCTTTAAAGATGCTTTTGATAAATTCCTTCCCCCTCTCCTCAAAGCTGTGGTAAAAAAGGGGTGTCTTCTGACAATGTATACTTAGGCTTTTTAAAAATGTATTTTCAGAGCAGACACCGAAAAATATTTTGAGTGATGCACTGGAGAATCTCAGATAGCTCCTGAAGCATGTGTGTCATACGGCAAAAGATATTTGTGATATAAGTTCTCATGTTTCAATTTTGGCATTTATGTCTAAAGAAAGGCCCTGCGTTTTCAACCCCAAAGGCAGGTTACCAAAGTCATGAGTGCTTTTGCAGAGCAGCTGAACTGAATTAGCAATACTGTAGGTTTTCCAGTGTTTCAGTCCTCACCACAATTAACCATCCATTGCACTGAGACTATTTCATAGTTCCAGAACCATTCACTGACTACTGCAGCAACTGGCAAGGTGGGCAATAATTCATGATAATTGTGATAAATTTCTGTGTCAGTATTTTAAAATAAATGGTCTCAAACAATGTTCTACATCTTACATAAACCACACATGGCGCATGCAGATCAGGAGCGATACCTTGCCGCAGGCTGGGAGCTCTCTGGTGCTTGCTGTCCCTTCCCCTCCCTTGCCTTTTCCTAACTCAGAGACATTACAGCACTGCAGTGTGAGGCTTCACATCACAGTAAATGCTAACTTTTGCTACACATGTTGTGAAAAGGGAACGCCTGCCACTATGAACATACTGAAAAATTACTCATCTGAACCAGCAATACTGAGTTAAAAGGCTCTATATAATTGTTCTGAGTTAGTTCACTACAAAATGCATTTACCAAATCACATGTGTGAATGTGGGGAGAAGCAGTCCACAAGGTGAAGCCAATCCAAAAATTAATTTTGTTTTTGTTCAGAAAAACATTAGCTCCTTTTTTGTAAACCAGACATATGTTAATTTGCCAGCCAAATCTCACCCAAATTTGAAGCCAAAATCTGCCCCCATATGTGAAAATGCAAACACTATTGCTGGAGAAACCAGTGTTAGAAATGCATGTGCTTCAAGGCTGAAATTGGTCTTTCCTGAATAGGCTTGGAGTACGCTCCTAAAATTTGTTAGGGTTTCATTGCAAGGCTCACTTTGATAACAGGATGTTAATCTGTTTGCAAAGGACAGTACTGAATTTGCTAAGACTGACTGGGTTATTTAAATACATGAGAATGAGTGTACAACTTTATGGAGTTTGAACATTATGAAGAATCTTTCTGCTAATAAAATTAATGGATAATAGTTAGCTCATGCGCGAAAATATATGTTAAAGCAATTATAGGACAGTAAAGTAAATGTTTATAGAGGTTGCAGGAAAAAACTGGCAATAATATCTTGCTCTGCAAAACAGAGATTCATGGAAAAACCGTGTAGCAGAGAGACCTATTTGATATATGAGTACTTCTTTAAAAAAGCAATCAAACATATCCTATGAATATGATTAGAATCCAAATAAATGCTGAAAGGGCAAATATTTATATGGGCTTCAAGTCAGAATTTTAGCTGTGATGAGGCCAAAATGAACACAATCTAAGAGCCAGAAATGTCTGATTGTATTTAGAACAATAGTTTTAAAGAAAATCTTATCAATTTACTGTACAAAAAACCCCACAGTTAACATCAGTGCCAACATTTTATGCTTGAAGAGACAGCATGCTTTCAAAGTACTAAATAATAAGAGTTTTTCAAAAACATCGTAATAGTGAAAATGAGGACACAGACCTGTCCCTTCACAGGCAGAGGAAGGAACTCAGCAGTATTTATGATGAATCGACCACAGCTGAACTCTAGAAACTGAGCAGCTATAGCTGTGTTTGTGAGTGCAGAAAATGGCTGCCTGTGCGCATTAGGCACCTCTTGCGTGCAATCAGGTCTTCAGATGTAAGATTTTGAAGGAGAGGTAGAGTTCTTTAGTTCTTCCCATGCACAATCTTTCTTTTTCTTGGAACACAGCCCTGGAGGGAGATGGCACGCTATGCAGACAAGTAACTGAGGTACAACTGAAGTAGTACGAAGGAAAACCAATCTTGTCAGCAAAGTAGCTAAAATTGATTTGAACCTGATTGAACCTACAAAGCTTTTTGAACACCCCATGAGATATGCTGAGTGGTAATTCTTCTCCTTTTAATCTTCCCTAGGTTTTTATTGTTATAATGAGCAAAATACATTTTGGTAGAGCTAAATTTTCAGGTTAGGCTGGTCAGAAGCTGTCAGTTCCGAGCCTTACCCCAGCATACAAGCCAAAGCTCCTGCCTTGGTGAAGGTACAAGAGGAAATATTGGGCTCTTTCACCTTCGAGTGCAGCCCTGATAGCCCTTACAGCTGTCCTCTGTCTGCCCAGCTGCAAAGTAACAGCTCCAGCTGTGCTCCTACAGCTTTAAACACATTTCTGGTATGTGTTTAAGCTTCTCTTTAAACACTGCTGCATTTCTTTCCTGGGTAATTTCTCAAGGGCTTTGCTGTCCTTACTGTTAGAAACATTTTTATTTTTTCATTTGTAAAGTGGTGGGGGAAAAGGTTGAAAGTGAGTAAAGTGGATAAAGGTGGCTTCTGACATTCTTAGTGTATTTGCAGCTTGTTCGATGTGAGAACACAGAGTATCATTCTAGGATTTGAGGGTCATTCCTCAACAATCTCAGACCAGCAAAAAAGGCAGTTTCAGAGCAGAAACAAAGCCTGTCTTTGTCTCATGTTTCCTGTCCTGTGTCTAAACAATTACAAATCAAAATTCACATGCTCCCGATGCACAGATACATAATAAACCACAAATAGCAACATGCAGGGGTTTTGTTACTGTCTGGGGGAAGAAAATGCTACAATACCCTCAGTGGTTTTCGACTTTTCTCTTTGTTCTGCCTCATGATAAAGGCCTTATACATTAAAACTGACACATACTCCAAGATACCTTTTCATCCACAGTTTTCTTCTTGTAGACTATGGCAGCATTTTCAGGCTGAGCAATGATTTCTTGCCAGAAAAGCAGACAAAGCTAGACTTAAGCTTTCATGGCTTGTCTGTTCCTATTTTCCACCAGTTGCTTGAGACTGAAATAAAAATACTGACCACCCAACTTGAACATTTCTAGGACTGTGCGTGCCTTTAAAAATAACACTAGGAGCACTTTATGTAAACTGCAGAGTTTAGTAATGACTTTTTCTTTAACTGCAGAGTTTAGTAATGACTTTTTCTTTTTTTTTTTTTTTTTTCAACCACAACGTATAAAACACTTTGACCTCACTATACTCTCCACCAGCATCTGGCTTCATCATTCAAATTATCTCCTATTATGGGGGGGGGTGGGGGTGGAAGAGGTTATAACCAGACATTTTAAGCACAGGGCTCAAAAGCCTGGGAGTGCCCTACAGGTAACTTCAGCTCTAAATCATTTCTTTGAGTCTGCTCAAGCTCAGCAGGCTGTGCAGCTTCTTTGGTAGCTTAAGCACAACATGGTGCCCCAGGATGTACTGTTCCATGCAGTTCCTCTACAAATGATGTCCAGGGAGAGGTGCTTCAGAAAAGTCTTATGGTTAGCTGGGTTCCAGTATTTCTGAGTGGGCAGTTGGAGTATATAGCACCAAGGACATCGTAGCCTGCCAGGCAACATGGATTTGTGCAGTGCCCTCCCTTTGTCCCTTCCTGAGTGCCTCCAGGAGCTGCAGAGCAGCAGGGCTAACATCAGCCACACACATGCTTTTTCACCCAAGCAGTGAGGTGCATGCAGGAGAATGTGTTGAGGGTTTATATGTGAAATATCCTGGCAAGTAAAATTCAAGATGGTGAGGTTGCTAGGGTGCTTTCTGAGAAGCCAGTGGGAGTGCTGGGGGCAGAGTTGTCAGCGTGCATGCTGGGAGGACTTGCTGCAAGGCTCTTTTGCCTGCTGGAGTGGTGTGCCTGCGTGCTGTGAGCTCTCCTGTCCCACCATAAAGACGCGTTTCCAAGAAGAGGGGATGGCTGTTGATGTGGTATGATAGAGAAGCTTGTATATATTCGTAGCCAAATGGTCCTGTTAACGCTGCAGATCATGTTAAATATCTTTCAAACCCTTAATGATAAGACATGCCGTATAAATGTAGTAGACTGGTGTGGAAAAATTCTTATCTGTGCTTATTGTGTAGGTCTAATTCTTCTCCCTTGGTGAGGTCTCTGACTCCAGTAAGAGCAGGGCAGGACACACTATTTTTTGAGGAAGGTATTTCTTTCTGATGTATAGCACTTGCGGAATAACACTGCTATGACTTGCTGTTTTTGTGAAAAAGAATAGTATGTTTTACCTTTATACATTTGCTCTGAAAATACTTTTGCTTAAAAGACTTTTGCTTGACCTTAGCAAGGCGCAATAATTGAAATCTCCCAAGTACTGCTGCCTTTGTACTAATTTTTGCCCTGGACATGGATTTGGACATGGGTGATTCCCTTCAGACTCACACACTGTGACTGTCCTTATGCGGCAGCTGGGACTCTTTCAGCTACGAGCTTTTCTTTTCGCTTTCTTAGCTATGAAGATTACGTATCCTTTTGTCTCTATCCTGTCACAACAACACAGAGCTGAGATCTGATTTTACATCCGAATGCTTTCCTCAAAACAGGGTGCTGTTTTCCCTCCTGATTCCATGAATTGGTGCAATAGACTTTATCACACACTACATAAAAATTAGCTTTTAAATAGCAAAATATTTTTTCTGGGTTTTGTTTGTGTTACTCCTGGTGCATCAAAGGTCTGTAAAGTCACTTTCCCTGTGAGGCTCGCTGTCAGTGGGATGCTTTAGCACCCTGCAGTTTGATTGCATGCGAACAGACGTGCTGTTTTCCAAGGCAAGCACCCATTTGTTAGTGCAAGCTACTCGCACTCTCCTCTCCACAGGAGCTCTTCCCTATTGAACTTTTGAACCACTGAAGCAAATTGAATTGTGTAGCTCTACAAAATGGAAACCAGCATTTGGGCTGCATGAAGGAAGTATTCCAGCTTCAGCATAGTTGCCCGGGGAAGCAAAGCCAACAGAGAAACACATTGTTCTGGATGACTAAAGAATAAGGGCCTGTTAAACAAGTTTTGTCTCTCAAATTTGTAGTATCTCTCTTGTCTCATACCTTAGGCAAGACTGTGTATGTGAGATGATAATTTTTTGCAAGATTTTTCCTGTTTGACTGATTGCTGAAATCTGTGCAGTACCTGCTCATGCAGTTTCCTGGATTGGGGAGAGAGTGGGAACTAGTGCCAGAAATAATAGCCCTAAGTTTATAAAGGCCATGTGTACTTTCAGGTTTGTGACAAAAGAATGTGCCAGTTTTTACAAACGGGACTCTTCTAGACCTTTCTACTTCACAGGCTTCCTACACAGCACCTTCCCCAAAGCATGTGTGCTGCCCTGTGAGCCAAGAAGCTCCTCTGGATGTATCAGGCCATATGTGGGGGCACAGCCAGTAGCCACAGAGAGGGGGATCTTGGAGCAAAGGGCCTGGCAGACAGGGCATCTGTGGGCTCCCAGGGTAGCTCCTCTCCTTCCCTACTAGTCCAAGCAGTGGATGTAGCTAACCAGAGAACAACAGAAACAGTGGCAGTGCACCCAGCTGCCAACAGCGAGTCCAGCAGCAATGCTGGGCAGAGGTGGTGAGGGAGGATTCATACGAGCACATTTCAGACCTGACAGGCCAAGTTCAGTCAAAACTGAAGGCAGGAAAAAAAAAAGGTTTCCCTTTAAGCCTGCAAATAATAATTGAAGAAATTGATTGATCTGTTATTATTGGAACAACTTTTTAAAAATATTGCCATGAAACTAACTGCCCTTTGGTGTATGTTTCAGACCTACCACTTCCCTAAAATGAGTTTAGAACGACCACACCTGCCCTCAGGAATGCTGCGTAACTGGACCCAAAGTTCAAAAAGAAATCTTAACCAGAGGCATTTCCATGGAGAAGCTGAGTTGTGTGTTGGAGTAAAGGACACTTCTTAGCTGATCTTTGGTGGATTTCTTTTCCAGTAACACATTAGCTCAAATCTTGCTGCATTTCAAGTCTGCTTCTTCAGAACAATGTCCTTAAGCTTGAGAGGACAGCACTGGCTCAAGTGGTCTCATATAAAATGCCTTCATCTTTCATGCAAAGATGCTTACAAGCTTACACAACAGCAATGAGTCATTCACATAGGATCATGTTTTTATTCACATAGTAAAAGTAAAATTCTCTGGTATTCTCTGTCACCAACTCCACCATTGCTAATATGCAGGATGCATATAATGGATGTGCTTTATGCCCTGGAAAAAATGAATTATTAACGGGTGATGACACCTCCATAGTGGACAATCATACTGTTATTAATAAGTATTAACTTATTTTTCATGTTCCTTTTCCTTGTTTCCAAGTGGAAATAAATCTGAATTATATATCTGCGCTTCAACCGGGAATAGGAAAGATCAAAGGTGCTAAAAGCCCCTTGTATACATTAGAGCCACTACAGCTGTAGGTTTGCTCTTTATCCTTAATACTGTGTTAATTAATCCTGTTAAGTATGGTATATGATTTATACAAGCTTTAACAAGTGAACATTGGTCTATCTTTTTGACTGAGGGCATGAATCAGCAAGTACCTTTTGCAGTTGTCTGACTGTAAGAATGCACTGATCTCACGGAAGTTAGCTGCAATGTACCACAGAAGCAAGGTATTGGGGCTAGGTCAAACCCGTGAAATTAAGCAAAGCTGATTTTAAGCAAAATCAACAGCCTTCACTGCAACTGGGATCCATATCTTCTGTATTTGGCTTTATAAATTTCAGGTATGTAACCAAGGTCATCCCTCTAGGTGTAGCTAGTCATCGGAGAGGATCCCAAGATGAGGATGGAGTAGAGTGAGGTGCCTGTCCTACCGCATTGACTGTAGAGGGAGCCTAGACAGTTGTTAGACTAAATCTCTAATGTATACATGTCTATGCATGGCCAGTGAGGTTAATCCTACCTAACTCCTGACTCTAGTGGTCAGCTAATGTCAGTTGTGTAATCAGACCACACTGTTTAAAAAAAAAAATAAGAAGAAAAAAGCATATTAAGCAAAAGATATATGGCAGCACAGTATGTGGCCTTTGCTTTTTAATCAGCTCTTTGTTGTTTTCAACTAATTATCAACACCACAAGATAAATTAGTTTTAAATTTTAAATTATTTTTAAATATCTAGAAATAGCACATTATGTTTACGTCCAGTAAGCAACCATGTTATAAAACCCTTGAAAGCAAGGATGTTCAGATTTAACAATTTTTTCAGGGCACTAACTTATTTCATTGTGTTCAAGTGGAGATCTCTACATACCACAACTTGAAGGTGACATAAAATAAATGTGTCCTACACCAATATAGTTGCTTAACCAGCTTCCTGGTATTACTCTGGTTTTGTACTGAATGACGGTTGGATCTACAGATCCACTATGCATTATAGCAGACTGACTGCAGGCAAAACAGAAAATATGTGTGCTAAAATTTGATATACAGATCAATAAATCATGTGTCCCTTTAAATATATTGAAAGTAAAGGCTCATATTGATCTACATCAACTCTGATTAGACTTGCATGTTATTCTCTTTTAGAAAAAAGCAGACTAGCTGCGATGAGTGAATTGTAGGCATCAGATTTTACATAGCTAGCTCCCATTGTAGTCAGGCAGAGGAGCCAAAAGAAGTAGGGAGCCATAGGACTTTACCAGCTTCTATAAAATCGCGTCTATTTGAAAGATGGGTTTTACAGCGTATTTCCTACAGATCAGGTGTTCATTGCACTTTTCATTGGTAAGAAAAAGGAAAAAAGATAGAAGGGAATCTCATCTCTGAGCTGAAGAAACACTGGCATACTTTGCAGTTTTTTTAAGGTTCTGACTTTAGGGAAACAGCTGAGTACACAATAACGGGGCCTATGCTGCCAACATATTCTTCCCGAGATAACATCTATCTTCACTTTCTTGTGACACTTAGGTTTATAAAATAAGCTATCTAAATGCTTTGCACACTTACATGCTCTAGTCTGCTGAAATGTGCTGCTCTTTTTGCCATGGATGCTAGTTTTACCTGCCCTCTGCAGCCTTCCTTCAACCTTCCCTGTGCAGGACAGCCAGCGTAGGTAAGGCAGTCTCCTCCAGCTCAAAAGCTTGTCAAGTGCCAGGATATCTAGAAAGGTAAAAAGTCTAAAATCCTCTTTGGCTTCCTTCACAGTTTGTTAATCCATACTTCATTTTTATTTGTGGCTTTGGCTTGGACAGGATGTATATCCAGATTGTCTGGGTTGGGAACACTTTATCATCAAAACTTGTTATTGGCATGGTGTTATTTCAACCTTAAATGTAGGTTTCTGTTTGACTATCTTCTCAGAGTTTATTCAAGATGTTTTTTTCCAAAGTGATATTACAAAGAGGACTGTGGAACAGAGAGAAGCCAGTTGCCAGACTTGTAGGGCACATAACATACGATCCTGAGTGAGAACGGTCCGTGGAGCTGCAGATGCAGGACAAAGTGCAAGCCCTCTATGGGCTCACAGTGCATGCTTACTAGGGAAATTCTGCAGTTTGCTCTGTCACAAAGAGTCTGCAAATGCCTGCATGCATTTTCTCATCAAAATGGTTATCTTGTGTTTAAGACAAGGATAGGAACCACTTTCAAAGAATAAACAAAAGGCTGGTGAGAAAAATGGGGAAGACTGTGATTGAGCAGCAATTTTTCTTCCTCTTCATTTCCTCTTTCCTGTAAAGTAACAAACTTTGGGTTTGTTGGGAAGTGAGTGCTGCTCTGCACTTTATGCTGAGGTAGCAAGGTCAGCACTACAGGCAGGACCATAACATAGATTCCAGGGTCTTCCCATCAATATTTTGCCATTGCCTGTTCTCATTACTAGCATTCCTTAAAAATGGAAGACTGTGCCTCTTCCCCCAGACCAAACTTCTCCAATTTTTTTTAAGACATTATGCAAAGAACATGGAACAGATCTGTAAGACGAGACTTGTGGGTAGAAATCAGGTGAATAGCAAAGTAGATCTGGCTACAAGTTCAGAAACCCCCATGCCCTTTCCTTTGGAAGAAAAAAGCTACCAGAACCAAGCTTCTCTCTTGAGCATGTTACCTGACCCTAAGAAGATTAAGTGTTGCTTTCTTCTAGCATTGGATAAAGTAAGTTGCTACAATAAATTTAGCCTCTACCTACTTCACCTGTGTGTTTTTCCTCAGGACTTTATCCCACCCCTTCTCTTTCTGTAGATTTAGAGACAGACAAATTACTATCACATGTGGTACCCTCACCACTAGGGCTGGGCCAAGGGCCTTAGACTTTCTCTTAGCCCTGGTCTGTCAGATAAATTCTGACTTTGTTAATCATTAGGCAGTACCATAGCTCAGTGCAAAGTAAGTGCTGCTTTGGGTTACCTGTGGCGCCAACAGTGCATCTTGCTCTTGTTTTTTCCAGTGGAAGCTCTAATTTCATGTTACATGTTATCAAAGAATATCAGGTCATCCTTTACATACAAGCTTTTCACAAGTTAAATCTGTACACTCTGCAAAACAGGAGCAAAAAGCTCGTTTCTATGCCATGCCCCGGTGAAACTTCTCTCCTGACATGGTGGAGGATGACTGATAAACATTTGTAAGGATGGAAGGATACATCGGGATATTTTATTGGATTATTTGCAGCTTGAAATGGAGGAGCAGGCACGAAAGTGGCTAATGCTCCTGACTGACATTTATACAGATGAACACTTTGGAGTTTACTTTAGGAATGGAGTGTGTGAATAGGTCGCTTTGTCTCTCAGAGTAGCTGAGGAATGCTGTATTGTTCATTCACCACATCTTCAGATTTTTCTCCTAATCCTCTACAAAATGTGGGCAAATCAATTAATAAAAGTTACACTTTGGAAACAGTACATCCTCTTTCCCTTATCAGAGGGAATTTTGTGTGCCATGCTTCCAAATATACTAGAAAATCCATGTTTTTTTAATGTCACCCAATCTTTGTTATTATTGTTGAATTTTTTTTACACTGATTAAGAAGTACTGGCTGCCCACAAAAGATTAAAAATCCATATGGATCACTTATCCAAGCTCAAATCTTGTATACAATTAAAATCCTCCTGCAATTTTAGCCACACTTTGAAATTCAAATGGATTAAGATAAAAGCTCCTTAAGAAGATTGCAACTAGTTAGGTATTTTATTGTATGTAAATTGTACATACATGCTTATGACAGATATGCATAATGTGGTAGTGTAGTTTGCTTTATCAGAGTCAGAGGTGGATTTAGAAAAGTCCCCAGTTCCAAACTAATAGAAAGTAACACATGACCTCTGCTGCAGATAAGATCTGTATTTTGGCCTTGTTCTTGAAAAATCACAGATACTCAGTGTTAGTTTAAACTTATGTACAGAGGCTATGTTTCCTGGTTAATGGCCTTCAGAGAAGCATGGCAGAGTTAAGAGGTGGAATGCTACTGAAATTCAATAGGAACTGGGCAGCTAGCTCTTTCAGACCCCTTGGAAAATCCCTGTCCAAATGTGGAGGAATAAGACAGCTGCAAAACAGATTAAAAACAGACTTGGAACAACTTTAATGAACATCTGAATGTGAAGTATTTTTAAGGCCCTTCACGTCCCAACTCTCCCCTCTCCTTCAGCACTAAACACATCCTCAGCTCTGTGGAGCAATATGCTGTGCTTTAAAAGCCATTCACGTATTAATGTATAGAACAGCTTTTTTTTTGGCCCAGGAACGAAACTAACTTCTCTTGGGCTTTGAGGCAGAATTAGTTTTCAAGAAAAGGTTTATATTTTAATGTAGACAGCAGACTAGAAATGCCAACTGTCTGAACCTGTTCAACAGTATAAAACTTCAGAATAGGTCCCAAGACAGAGTGGTTACTGGCCAGAGAGCAGCAAAGGTAATTAAAGGTGTTTAGTAGGTGCATTTATCAAATATCTCTGTGGTTTATCACATAGTTCTACAGTTTATCACAGGAATATCACTTCCAGGCATTCCCAGCTGTATGTAAAATATGCATGCCAGCCCTGGCTTTTTTCCGCTCAAATATAACTTTTCATGGGAACAGCAAAATCTGTAGAAGTCAGAGATCAAAACTGGATGTTATTTCCAAAATACCAATGATACACAGAATGCTGTCATAGAAACCTTCCTTACAGAGCTCTTAGCATAGTCAGCAATCATCCCACACTATGCTGCAGAAGTATTCATCTGTCACCACATCAGATTATGTAGTTTATAAATTGTAGTCAGAATAAAAACACAGATTTTTGTTGCATGATACTGCTTTTTGTGTATAAACAGTACAGCTTGCTTTTCATTCCTGAATATCTATCTATACACTGCAAAGCTCTGTGGGATCAGATGGAATTTGTTTCCTTAAGAAAACTGGAACTTCCTCTTTCCTCTGAAACCCATGTTAATATCAAAATCCACCACAGTTCCATGAAGACTTTTAAGCTTGTTTCCGACTTGTGGTACAACTCCTATTTGATCATGTCCCATCAAAATCAACATTCATTGCTACTCACTGATGGTTTTGTCTATCCTTTGCAAAATCTTTGTGATTATTAGTTATATTCCCTGAAGTCATTTATCTTTTTCCAGACCATAAATAGAGACAGCATACCAAATTTCCAAACAATAAGTCAAGCGACAATTTCTTGTTTTTATCAAGTGCAAAGTATAGGCAGATTAACCCATTGCAAAGACACAACATGACAGTGATATTTAGACTGAGTGAAAGGCAGAACTAACAGGTAGTTTTTGTATTTATATGAAAGATAGGATGAAGTTTTGCAATTATACAACAAAAGGCTTCATATTGCGTCAGATTCATTTCTAAGCCACATGCCTCAGAGAAAATCTAAATTCTTGAATGAAAGACCACAAAGCTCTTCAGATAGATGAGCTATGAGAATGCAGGTATCAGCTTCCTTTGGACTTGATATATTTAAGTGAAGAGGACAATACGTTCAGGCATGTGTCACAGTGTGGTTCTAGTTGCATCTTCAATTTTCAGGTGCAATAGAAAGGCTGAATCATGAAGGCTGAATCAGGGCATTTGGAATTTATTACAGGGAGGAAAGAGGGAAGTCATTAATCTTTTCTTAGTTTGGGTTTAGATTGTTCCCAGTAGCTGATTCCTACAATACGTAAGAGAAATTTTTTCTATGCCTTTCAGTGCAGGTGGTTCAGTCCCTAAAGGGTACTGATGAATATTTAGCAGATTGCACTAACCAGAATGTATGCTAAAAACAACCACAAAACCCCCTCAAACTTTGCAAGATCGAAAAGTGATTCGTAAGCCTTAGTCGTAATAAACATGATAAAAGAAAAATAGAAAGATATATGCTCCTCTATGCCCATATAGGCACTGGAGTTAATCTTTGTTCCCCTTTATTGGCATTATATCTTCTGAAACAGTCATAGGAAATGCTACAAGTCATTCTAACTTAAACCTTATTAAAATTGTCCGTTATTGTAGTCTACCTTTAAAGAAAAGCCAAGAGAATGTCAAATACCTTCTTTCTCATGCTGTATGTTTGCAATCAAGTGTTAGAAATCAAGTCATATAAATGATGTAGGTGTAGGACTTTCCTAGGTCTTACTGCAGAGTAAATAAATTTCAAGAAAATAATCAGGTGGGTTACACAAAAGCAACGATCATAAAAGATGGTAGCACAAATAAGGAGCTGCCAGAAATTAGTTCTCTTTGAGTTGGGCTCCAAAGAATAAAGAGCTAAGAGTAGGAGATAATGGGCCTGGAAAATCTTGCAGAAGTTAATGGTGCTTGTAGCACTGTGTGGTATCAACTTTGCTCTGTGGCCTCTTGTAAAAGATTGTCACAATGTCCCAGGAGGGGCAGGGAGGGAGACGGCATTTGTGCACTGTGGGGTAGTGGGGAACACAACAAAGTCTACTTTTCACTTTGTTTTCTGGTCTGACATAGCATTTCTGGCTCTTCCTCTTCCCTTGTCTACCAGATTTGTTTTTCAGGTGAGTGAATGCTGCTAAGTTTTATGCCAAAGATATTAGGGGATAAGTTTCCTTTGTGTTTCTATACAAGCTGGACTAAGTTAATCTCGAGAAAAAGAAAACTCTTAATTTACTTTCAGGCTGAATATACATATCTGCTGTGCTCTTACTCCATGCTGTGTTGCTTAGTCCCCAGCAAAACCCATTTTTGATTACTCAGCTTGAAAGATTTCTCTATACTGACCAACCACTGACTTCAATTCTCAATTTCTGTTTTAGTTATGTTGTGATAGTTACAACAAAGTGAGATTTTTTTTAAAAAAATGGAGTAAGTTGTATGAGTTTTCACTGCCAGATTTTGGAAGGCTTTCCTCATCGTACCAGAGAGAATACTCATCCTACCTGACTTAAAGCAGTACATAGGGTGTATTGGGGAAGAAAGTCTCTTTCTCAAATCTTTTTCCCCCTAAAAAAGAGATAGCAAATTAAAGTTTCTGATTTTCTATTCAATATTTAAATTGCTCAGGAGATCAAATAATTTTTGGAAGGGGTCTCCTGCCTTCTGCTTTCATTTCCTCCCACTTAATAGGAAACTCATTGTTCCTGCATCTGAAAGTGAAGAAAAGTACACTTCATTAAGCCTGCAATTGTTTAGAACTCAGAAGTGTAGATTGATTAGCAAATACTCTACATAGCTCTTAAAATGAAGAGCTTTAAATAAATGGGGTTTGAACTATTCTTATAGTTTCTAGTGCTTTTTATACAGTCTAAACACGCTGTGTACACTATTCTTTGACTCTGCTGTGCTCCTGGAGGGGAATGAATTGGAATATTCTGAATGCCTTATGCAATGTATTTAGAGAACTTTTTTGTTTGTATCTTTGTTAGAATTTCTTGGACGGAATTAATTAATGGCAAAGTATAAAGGCCAACTTTGAAATCCTAGCTGACTTATAAACTAGAGCTCAATTTGTATTCTACATCAAGGAAATGTTTGGATTTGAAAGAAGGACACTATTATCAAAAAGATTTCTGTAGATGGCTCAGTTCTTCAGAGTGCCATCTCTTTGCCACAGAAATGCAGTTTTAACATTTGGGTAATTCAAAAGGAAATTGATTTTTTTATCAGAGTACATATTTAACTCCTTATTAAAAATTAAATGCAGAATAGGAAATAGTTAATAATTTGGGATAAGAAAAAATTATAAAGGTTGGATTTGTTTTAAACAATGTTAATTTCAGAAGAAATGTAGCGAGAATAAAGTCTGTGGCCTTTGTTTTTATTGTCCTGTAGAAATCTGATGGGGTAACAGCTCTTAGGAAAGTTTCTTTTTCTTTTCATATCCATATTTGCATTGCAATTTTGTAACTATATTCTTTTGTACAGTAGTAGACTGCTGCAGTAGTATGTAAGGATTAGTTTCTCAGTGGGTATAAATTTCTCTAGCTTCATTGAAGACAAGAATAAGGATAATATACATCAGTTTCCAAAGAGTTTGATCAGCTGTGATCACACTGCAGCAATGGGGAAGTCGGCAGGAGAATCCTGCCTTTTTTCTTTGTGAAAAAGGGGTTATTCACGCAATGTCGTTCTGTTTTACGGACAGCTAAAGCACTATCTTACAGGATGTTAGCATGTGTGCTTCATCCCTCAGCCTGCGCTGTTGTGGGACAGGCAAAGGAAAGCAGATGGAGGTCCTGTTTGCACACCTATGCTTTCCTAGATTTCATGTTCTGCATTCAGGCAGGGCGCTCCTTGTAGGCAAAGTAACTCTGCCTAAGTGATGACAGAGGAAATGAAAAAAACCATAATTTGGGGCTATAACACACACACCATCTTCTGCTAAAGTTACTGGAATTTCCCCAGAGTACACTGTAGGAGCAATATTAGCTCTTGGTCTGTACGTGGTGGGGCCTAAGGGAAGTTTGACATCCAGTATTTGTAAAAGACGAGACCAATACCTGTGTTACAGCTATAGGAGGCAGAATGCTCAACAAGGAAGGCCAGATGGTTTCCAGTCCATGCATTTAGTTCAGGAATTACAGGGGATTTTTTCTGGTCTAGAGATCTCAAAGCCTCAAGAGGGGCAACCTTGCTGATATTTTTTCTGATCTACTTCTTGTGTTCTCAGGCCTTGAAGTTTGTGCAGTCACTCAAATCTATGCAAAGTCAGCATAATGCTCTGGTAGCTTGTATACAGTGCCTATCAGTAGGATATTAAGACTTCTAGGTAGATGCAAGATCTTGTCTTTACATTTTCCAGGATTATCCTCTCTGTCAAGGAGAGATTAGACAGGAGGGAGTAGAGTGTTGATAACATCTTTTATGCTTTTAAATATTTGGAGGGTAGAGAGAGGATTGGTTGAGATGGTCTTTTCTGGTTTTAAGACAATTTTTCTTCTCACACTAGTAATTTTCTTTTTTCTTTTCAAACATGATGTGTTTTCCGCCTCATTTATTTATCCCTGTGGCACCTTGTCATTGCCCTGGGAAATATTAAACATTGTCCAGTCTGTGTCTTTAGAAACAGTGGAGCATTAAAGACAATTTTGTAGCATCAAACTCTGAGTGAGAATATTTATCGCAGTCCCATCATATTCCCTTGTCCTATCTCTGATAGTGGCAAGCTTCCATATTCCTACAAGAGACAGGGAATTAGGATAAGGACAATAGCTCATCTACAGAAAGCAGCCCAGTTTCTCAGGTCTATTTGAGACTGGACAATCATGGATTTCCTCCAGAGCTGTCGAGAGCGCTGTGGACAAGCCCGTGTTTATACTCCTGCAGTACAATGTGAGCAGTGGCACAGAAAGGTTGCTGGGCTCCTGCCAGAGTGCCCCACAAAGGCAGTCAGATCATCTCCCTGCAATGCAAATACGATGACAGTGGCAGCAGGGGAAGCCTGGTTGCACAGCCACCTCCTCTCCCTGCTCACCCTCCTCAGTTCTGGTACAGGGAGAGTATACATACTGAGAGGGAGGTCATCAGGAGCGCTGACTGCAAAGGGGTTTTGTGAGGCAGGCTGCCTTCAGAGCTCAAGGCTTACAGCCGCCTAACTTTGGGAGGGGACTAGTGGCATCCTGGGTCCCTTACTGACCCTCCCCCTCAGGTGTCTTTGGTGTTTGGCTAGTGGCCAGAGTGGGCAGGACCATTCCCTGCTAGAGGCCCCAATACAACTTTCAACAAAACCCCTCTTCTCTGTGTCCGATTGAGGGGACTGGCGGGAGCTGGGGGAGGAGCGCCAGGAGGGCAGTGCGGAGCCCTCTGTGAGGGGAAGGACCCACGGAGAAGTTGCCATCTCCAGCGTGAGCAAGGGCGGCTCCTCAAGCAAGGGTCCCAGCCGGTGACCGTGTGCACCAGGTATGGCAGTCCCGGGGCAAGGGGGACTGGAAGGAGGGAGGAAAGGAACTAGAAAATTGCTGAGCAACTAGGAGAGGAAGGTGCTGAAGAGAGCAGAGAAACCAGGACAGAGGAGCTTGGAAGAACATGCCCCACTGCCTGCAGGAAAAATGAGATTCAAAAAGAAGCTCAGATATACAGAAAGTAGGGAATAGTGATGCCGTGGGGAGAAGGAGAATTATTTGTAGAATTAACAGTTTGATACAATCTTGAGTATGCAATGACTGAAGGATTTGAGCAGGAATACCCATGTTATACAGGCAAATCTGATGTGCATTTTTCTTTAAATTTTCACTCTGCTTTCATTATTTTTGTCTTGTTCCCACAAGTCTCCAGAGTTTAACAACTTAAAATTTTGTCCTTCTACATTGCTGATCTTCTTCTAAGTCATGAATTTGGAAAACTATCTAAAAATAACTTTCAAAACCAAAAGGTTTCCTTCCTGAGATCAGCAAGTAAGGGATTCACTGCATCTCAGTCCATCAGGTTTCCCATCTGTTCAAAGGGTTATGGCTGCTTCCATGAAATGAATACTTTTTTTTTTCTAATTTATTTTTGGAGGAGGCGAGTACATATATGTGATTCAGGAATAAGATGTAAGTGGTGGTGTCCTCTTCTGAAGGGATTGTTAGACCTGCTCTTTAGCATGTGACAAAGCTTGTACATGATTTGTTCTCTTGGACTTGAATGGCTTTGGATCCCAGATGCTCAAGGACAAAGATTTTCTTGTTTGTTTGTTGCTTGTTTTCTGAGTGGAGTTTTATTTATTTATATATGTACAGAATGATTTATTCTACTGGGTGGGATGTCAGCCTATTTATTTTGGCACCTAGTTTGAGAAATAGGTGCTTTTGCCATGCAGCTGAAGTGGTTTTTGCTTCATGTCTCCTTAGGATTGTAAAGCCCACTGCGGTAGTGGTTCACTGCAAAACAAAGAGTGAACAGTACTTTATAAATTTCTCAATGCTTTCCACACTCTATGTCAAATTCATGCATACAACCTGCCATTTTCATGAATCTCACATGGGTCAGCATGCTTGGATTTGCTGATTTTTTTTTTTTAATTTAAATTTTAATTGGAAAGCTAGTTATGTAGGGTATTAAGTTCCAGCTGTCCTTATACAAGGTTATTTACCACTTGATTAAGAAAACTTGTCCAAAATAATACTGTATATGTCATGGCAGAGCACTTTCTATACAAAATGTTATTTTACAGTATTTCCTTATTGACATTTCTCCTAAGACTTGTTTGGTACTTGGAAGGCATGCTGGAGACAGCTAGCCAGTACAGCCATGGCTTAAGCCTTATCCTGTCATTATCAGATGCACAAAACATACACCACCATACAGGGTAGGATCTCTATCCATGGACTGGCTACAAGCCAGACTTAACTCACTAGGTAGTATCTGCTCAAAAATGGAAAACAGAGCTGGGAACAGCAGGTATAGTGATGCACCTTGGCCACCTCTGAGCAACGTGTGAGTGCATGCACTCAGGCTGGTGGGGCTCCCTCATGTCCTTGAGACATTGGAAACAGCCTGCAAGAGAACAAGTAGTAGATTCATCCCTCAACTTCTTGCTGTCCAGCCAGACTGGTTGTCTTGGTTTGAAAAGACAGGTGTCTGTGGAGGAAGGCAGGAGCCTCCCTTGAAATGGAGAGTGCAACCCTCTTCCCTCCAAACTATTATAATTTTGAAATTAACGGGCCTTCAGGCAAAGATATGGGGAATAGGAATAACAGTTCTTTACTAATATATATATATATATAACACAAGGCAGGGAAAAACAAACAACCCACTGGTTTACACTGACAGAGTCAGGAATACAACCTGACACCCTGTTAGGGTGGCAGTAGCAGTCCGATAAGATGCTGGCTGCAGTCCTCCTGAAGTGATGGGTGTAGTTCTGTGGAAGCAGCAATCAGGTAAAAGAGCCTGGTCTTCCTCCGAAGGTCCAGTGGTCGGCAGGTAGCTCTCGTCCTCTGGAACTCCAGTGGGGGGAAAAGCTCCTCTGGGAATCCAGTGGAAGAAAGGCGGCTAGGGTGTTCAAAATCTCCGTTTTTATTTGGCATGGACTGCTTGGCTCCTTCCCCCCCCCCCTCCCCGGGCGGAGCATCTCACAATGGGATGGGGAGTCGTGAGGCAGTTCCTTGATGGGCCATTAACAGGAGATAGCCCAGGAGCGAGTTACCGATGGGTCAGGCGATAAGGCATTGTTGTGCCCAGTAACAGGAGATAGTCCAGAGGGGGGGAGGCAGGGAGCACCGCCCCACCTGGTCTCAACAGCTCCTGAAGATGGTAATAGAATATATTTTTTTTTCTTTTGGCACATTTTACACTGTAACCCAGGACACTGGTGATGGCTGCATGAGGCTCTACTTTCACCTCTTAGGTAAATATAAATGAGACAGTTTACAATACAGCCTTGGTCTTCATCTGGAAGAGAAGTGGTGACTTTTTGGGGTGGTCAGGCTCCCCATTCCTCTGTCCTTCCTGGGGCTGGCCCATCCCTATGAGCTCTTCACTCCTCTCAGGCAGCAGGCTGACCCCACTCTGGCAGTAAAATATACCCACCTCTGCTGTAGTCTCTCTTGGCTGCCTGCTGCTAAAATCAGTCTGATGGTATCTCACTTTCCAGAGCAACATTTCAGGATCTTAATTTTCATTCAGAAGGCGCAATTTCGTGTTTTGGTTTTTGGTGTGAGAAAATGTTGCAGTTTCGTGTTTCTCTACAGACACATTTCAAGCTTTTAGGCTTAAGGAATGGGGTGGAGAAAGTATCTTCCTTTTTTATCCTTATGACAATAACTGTTAATGTAAATAGCCACATTAATGAGATTATTGAAAGTATTTTATTAGGGAATGTGCAAGTCATTAACTTTTCAGTAAGAAAGTGTAAATGGGCCTTCTTATATTTGCATGTGAAACTATAAAACTTAATTTCCTATGCATATAAGAGCATTTTTGTCCACCATAGTAGCCGAAGCACTTTAATAAGTGATTTTAGTTTGAAACAGCACTACCATTTAGTACTGTCATTTTTTCCTCCACCACCTTACATTCCTAAATACTTTCATAAAAGACAGCATATGATTTTGCAAATGTAAAAATAAAAACATGAGTGTTGTTTTGTGGGTAGAATCCTCATCCTGGAAGCTTGTTTGGAGAGTTTGGAGAGTGGATGAGCACCATTACTACCAAATGGGAAAAAAAAAATACGTTGGAGATAACTTAAGTGCTTCCCTTTTATGGATGCACATATATATGGCACATAGAAACCTCACAGTAACAAAAATTGTCATGTGCACTCGACAACAGCAGGCCTGTGTGTTTTTCCTTATGGCTTGAGTCAGCTGAGAAAAAGTGTCATGTTGAGCATTGCACTGTGTTTCTCTGAATAATTCAATGTGTGAATTATTTCACTATTATTTCACTGTTTCCCTATACACTAGATTTCAAAAAAGCAATTTTATGTGTAAAGTATTTAAGCACCCACGAAGGCCTGCTGGCATTTGTTGGGATTACACACAAAATCCTGCCACAGATGCAGAGAGTACTCAGCTTCTTCCTCCAAAAGGCTAGTCATATCTTCACATATGATGAGATATTTATTAAGTACAATGTTAACAGCTACCATATTGCTGTACTCCCACATTGACGTGAATGTTGGCAAAAGCTACCGTGCCAGCTGCCCACTTACACACTCTAGTGGCACCTTTGCTATTCCTCAAATCCACAAATTGCCATTCTCATCCAATTAATGCTCAAACACTGGAGGTTTTTTTCTCCCTACTCATTTAGCAGATTTCTGTCAGAAACTAAAAGATGATGATGGATACACAGGAGCCTGTCATACCAGAGCAAACCCAGCAAAGTTAAGACTTTTTTGATGCCAGAAAATACCCTAAAGTAGTCTGTGGGAATATTATGAAAGAGAACCAAGGATTGGTGCAGAGATCAAGGAGATTAAACCTTAATTAAAATGAGCACTTGTATACAGTACATATGGCAGACAATTATTCTTATAGCTGGAGCAGAAGTAATGGAGCAGAAGTCTTCCTGCAGTTACACAGGTCATACCTCTCATCCTACCCAAGGAGTGGGTTTCTGCAGTGGCTGCTGGAGGACACATTGTTTAGGTCAGTATAGAAACATGCAACTACAGAAGACTCTCCATGTCATGGTGCTTCTCTGTAACAAGATAATATCTTCCATAATCAGCATTTGTACCTAAACCACACATGCAGTTTTTGCCTTCCTGCTCACAGACTGTGCTGCTCCAGCTCAGGATGATCTGTTTACTATCAAGGCAAAGAACGGGAGCTGCATTCCCCCCCTGAGTGCACAGAAGTGGAGATGAAGATAATTTCTGGTAACTTTTTGTCTTTAGAAGTATTTATCTCAGATCTAAGATAGTCTCTGCCTGCTGACCTTCAAAATAAGCTGCAAGGGTGTACTCAAGACTTGAAATTGTGTCTCTTTTTATTTCTTAGTATGTTTATGTCCTTTCAGAACTCAACGGCCACTTCAATATTTTGAAATAGAAATACAGAATATCAAAATATATCTAAATGACATGCCAACATCTTTCCAAAATACCAGCAGTACTGTTCTTATCTGGAGTTTGTGTACTAATTCAAGAGGGGCTCTTCTGGAGTGTCATTGTTTGAATGCTTTCAAAACTCCTGATGTTATCATCCATTGCTATCTAACATTTTATTATTCTCAGTAGGACTTTTATTGGAGAGATGAAACATGAGTAGGCCTTAATTAATCCTTTTAGCAGTTCTAGTTGCATACACGTAGCTGCGTGGAACTATTTACTCTTAAGTAGAAACCTGAAGGGTCTCTACATAGCGATGGTGTTCACCAGTATTCCCTTCTGACTTGGTCTGTGTTTTGGTCTAATGTTATTTTAGGGACATGTTTGATAGTTTAGAAGTTAAGTCTAGAAATAGACATCCACATGTACGTATCTTAAAGCAGCAGGGCTTCTGCTGCTCAGACTATCTGATAACTTGATTCCTTTACTTTATTCAGGGGTTGCTGTACATAAAGCACTCCTCCAGATCATTGCCAAATTATTTGTTCATAGTTTCAGGGCATACTATATTCAAATTACTTGAGATAGTGTCATAACAGGTATAAACTAATTATTCTAATCAACATTGAAATACAGTGTTGTCGAGTTCCAGGTGTCATTTTAGAATGTCTTCCTGTGAAAATCCTTCTGGGCTGTTCCTCTGAGGTTAATTGGGATGGATCCTTCTGTTTCAACCCTTGTGTCGAAGTCAGTGAACTTCCTTCTTGTTATCACTCTGGGAAGAAAGAACATAATCTCTGTCTTAGAGGGGACTTTGTAAGACATGTTATCCTTACAATTTTCCTTACCTTCTATTCCTCACTTGGTAAATGTACAGGTGTTATATATAAAAAAATGTTTATATTACATATGCTATGTTATTAGGTGAATTAATTAAAAAGGCAACTCGGCAAAAGAGGGTTGAGAGGGGGAGAAGGAAAACCATGACTTCAGTGCAGAAGGAAAAGGAAAAAATTTGCAGAAGCAGACAAAAACGGTTACTTCAGCATTCTAATCAGCAGTATTTGTGACTTTTAAAATAATAATGTCTGCTGGGGTACATACAGAGGAGCACAAAGAAAGCTCAGCTATCTGGTGACTGCCAAATGATACTGCTCTGCGGCCACTGCCTCCGACACAAATAGCTCAGCTACATTTAAGTATCCTTACTGGAGACAATCAATCACACATGGAACAGAGCATTTATAAATAAGGTCTGCTGTTCATATACATTCAGTTATTTTTGCAACTAAGCTATATTTGTGTCCAAAAGAAATATTTGGATAACTGAATATCTCCCTCCTAGAAGAAGTGGAGAAAAAAAAGAGTGCAAATTGTCAGCATAGGTCAAGAAATAATTGAGATTCAGAATTCAGTGCCTGGAAGCACTTCAACTTCAGAACGAAAGCGTTGCCACCGTGTGCAACCTTTCAAAAGACATTGGCGCCTTAGGCTTAAGTACCTAATGCCACAGTGAATGAAGAGATCCAGACAGCCAATTTACTGCTTATGATGGAAAACAACATAGCAAGTGGAAAGAGGAGGAGCACTATAAGAATGTTACAAAAATTGCAGAGATAGTTTAAATAAAATTGTTAATAGAAACGATATCTTTGAGCAGAAATTCCCCGTATTTCTGTGTTTCTCAGTGCGATGACAGCAAAATGCTTTAAAAACAGGGGTGTTTGGGTTTTTTGGGTTTTTTGGGTTTTTTGCTATCAATGTCTGCCCCACAAAGAAAACTTGCTTTAGAAATTTCAGTTAAATTTGTATCTGCACACTGTGGGCTACTGTCTCTTCAGAACTGTCTCAAGGAGTCTGTTGGAAGTACAATGAATTCAGTTGCATATATAGCACCAGCGAGACACACACACAGATTCACTCGCTGGGCACAGGACAACAAAGCAGGAGGCTCGCAGTGCTGCTGTGTGCAGCAACAGCACTAAGCAACACATCCAGAGAGCTCAGTAGGGCTAAAGTCATCAGCCACTGCAGTAACACCTCTACTCGCATTTAGCAATGCAGTAATGAACATGGGAAAGTCTCATTTTTCTTAATTGACTGAATCTAGTCAGATGATCAATATGTCATTACTGGTCTCCCCTCACGAACATGCAGTATATCTTCCCCTAGTTTGGTTTTCTTTTCTCCATACTTTCCCTCTTTTTGGACATTCTCTCTACCTTGCATTTCAGAGCTATTCTGCAGGGCTTAAGAGAAGATGGGTGCAAGTACTGTGTTTGGATTTGCTCTGCCTGTGATATTTCACTGTAAATGGGGCCAATGTTAGGAGCTTTAACCTTTTTTCCCTTGAGTTTGGCCTCCTTCCTGCCAAGGAAATGCACATCAACCAATATTTTCCATTTTAAGGAAAAAATGCAAATAGAAAAAAAAAAATGGCAAGTTTTTGATAAACATGCATGTTTAGGCTATGTTTTCCATTTGAGAGGCTGATAAAGTTCAGCGTGAAAAACATTTTAATGTTAACTACTTTCAGAATTACAGCTTTTTGAACAGAAAAAACCCACAGATATGAGCCCATTTGTTTGTAACTAGTGTAGCGACAGGGCAGAGGTGAAATTTCTTTAGTTGCTTCTATCTTTAAGAATCCAGTCTTTACCAATGCATTATTCCAAATCCTTCCCTGAATAATCTGCATAATGATTTCAGTTTATGTGAGTCTCGTCACCAGCAAATTCATTCATTACAATGTATATGAGGGACAAACATAGAAAGAACTGAACACAGCTGAACTGAATTAATAAAAAAGTTTGAGCAAATTCTGGTGGATTTTTCCCTGGTGTTCTCCCAGCTCTCTTAAGAACCGATTAAGATCTCATTTAAAAGCAGTGAAAAACCTCCATCACTTACTGAGTTTTGTAAATCTGTGAGCCCCCTATACCTCACACTCAGAAGTAAAGACAGGACAGACCATCTCCTGATTTTGACCTTTTTTCTGTAGGTATGAATCTTGTTGAGGTATTCTCACATTAGTACAAACAGCCTCCGCCCATGAACACTGTTAATCTCTCTGGTATGTTCAGCTCTTGCATGTGTTGGCTTTTTGCCATTTTATCTGAGCACAATGTTCTTAAAGCTTTCAGTATGACACATGATGCAGCAAAGGAAGATAAGGCAAGGAACAGAGCAGACAGCAATAAATATGAATGAAAAGGACAAAAGAGCCTCTCCATATTTTCTATCCATCCATTGCTTCTTTTCCCTCTCTTTATCTTCTACACTGTCCTCTCTCTGCCATCAAGGTTTTAAACATTATAAGTCATTCCCTCTGTCTTTCTCTACTACGAGCACGAGTTATGAGGAATGAGCAACAATGAATGAATGCACTCTTCCTGAGGAGCCACAAGCAATACACTTACAGCAGGAGCTGCTGATGCAGCACATGAGGAGACTGAATGGAGTAGTATGGCATGGTTTCATAAATCAGCATGCAAAAAATGTCAGAAAGTATGTGTCACCATGTGGTAGCTGGTTAGAAAGAAGAACAAGTTCTTCTCCAACCTGAGCCTACTCCATTTGCAATCTCTAGGCTCCATTTTTCAGAGCTTTTTGTTCAGCTTTGTTTTGATTTTACTTAGGATTAGAACTTACTTGCTTGGTTACCTCACATTTCTTTCACTGAACATCTGGTTAGCTAAATACTAGGTAGTGGGTTATCACACAGGATTCTGTGGTGAGGTGCAACTCTTATTTAAGTTTCTTGTGTACATTTGAAAGACAGTGAATTTAATTACTGTTGTCTTTTTATTAGCTTTGGATATTTAGAAAAGACTTTCAAGATGGCAATACCTGTGTTGAGCTTCAGATCCCCTGCTGTTTTGCCATCAAATTCTGCTCTTTACATGTTTTCTTTCTCAGTCCTTACATAAGGAGATTACATAAGAGAAGTCTGTAATCTCCAAAATCATTTACCATATTAAACAGCAACTACCACCAATGGATCTTTATCAGCTGCCTGGAGCAGAAAGGAGACACGTGGCTGTACATTTGGAAACCGATTGTTTACAGTACTCATCAATACCTGCTGCTAATCGTGGGCAGATGTCATCAACAGTCACTATGCAGCTCTGAAAATAGAATCAAACTTGACCCAGACAGGTCCTCAAACAATTGATAAACTGCATCTGAATGATGGAAATGTGTGGAGTCCATTCTCTCCACCGGCCTCCTGCCACTCGGGGATCCAACAGACCCAGAGCTAGGGCAGCACATGGAGAGGGTACTCAGTTGGGGTGCATGTCAGGTACTCAGTTGGGATGTACATGTCAAGCTGGTCTCCTCACCCCTAAGAGTTATGGTTTCTCTGTGTGTCCCTTATCTGTCCTCATGGAGAGAAGTATGACCAGCATGTGTCTGTGGATCCCTGAAGCAGTGCTGTGTCATCTATGGAAATGGCAAGTTTTATTTGCCCCTTCTTCTTCTTCTTCCTTTTTCTCTTTTCCCCCAGAAACCACTGGTAAGCAAAGAGAGCAAACAGGAGAAAGCACTTGAGGGAGGAAAAGCGCAAAGAGGTTTTGAGAGCACTTCTGCCACATGTGTGCTTATTCAGCTGTCCCAGCCACTGCACTGTGCTGTGGGAAGAAACTGCACCCGAGCACAGAGGGGCTCCTGTGCCTCTGTCTTGCCCACTGTCCCAAACCGTGTGAACTCAGCATTGAGAGCTGGCATTGTGGCTCTGACAGCACTCTTACAGTTGCTGTGTTGTGTGGAAGGGGACAACCTGCCATGGTCTAATATTCATACGTTTTCCCAAATCTGGCTTACTCTGCTTAGCTCCCACAAGAGGATAAAGAGTACAGAGAGTGGCTTCCTTTCCCCTTCCTTCCCCCACCCCCTGCCAAGGCCTGAGAGGAACACTGCCTTCTCCTTTTCTTTGAGAATTTCTGGCGAGCACAGGCTGTTACAGTCCACCACATACAGTGCCTTGGCATCAGAAGTGGTCAGCTGCTCCCATGCTCCTGTTTGCTTTCTGGCATGTGTCAGAGGGCATGAGAGAAAGGAAAGCAATGCTATACTTCTGAAACGAGGCACAGCAAGTGTTGTGTGCCTGCAGCTCCAGCCCAGCCTGCCAGTGTTTGTCTGCTCTTTGTTTAGGTAGAACATTAAGAGTGACTTGCACTCAGTTGCTTCCCAGTGCAAACCCCTCTGATCTCCAACAGGCCTGGAAGACATGATTTAAGGCTGTAAGAAATGTGTTGCTTAGCCATTTTGGAAGTGCACAGCTAGCATTCGTGTAGTAATGTTATCTTTGAAATACCAGAGTGCTTTGTAGAGGCTACCAATACTGCTAAACATAATGACAGGAAAAAATAATTTTTAAGATATGTCTCTGCCAGAATGATAGTCTGTTTTCTCTTTGTCAGAAATAGCCAACAGTCCTCCCACAATGGAATAGGGCTGGATATCTCTTTGCTGTTTGCTACTCCTCCTTTATAGTCTCTAGAAGGGTGCATGCAGAGGGGCTTTCTGTCTGTCTGTCTACTTTCCCAAAACAAGGAGGACGCCTCAGCAATAATCCTTTGGTGACAAAAATGTTGCACTGAATCAAAATTTGTTACAAGCTGTATCGCAGGGCATACTGTTATGCTTTATCTGTGCAGCGAGTGATCTCTCTATTTAACAGCAGTTGCAGCAACAGAAATGTTTCTCTCTACAGTTTTTGTTTTTATGCTTTTCCGTGCATCCTTCTTCTCCCTTTTGGTTGTTCTTGAAGTTGTGACATGAGATCAGGGAAGCTTAAGAGCTTAAGTGACTTCTCAGTGTACCATCATTTCAAGATGAATAAGCGTTCATGAAGACAGCCTGTGGGAAGGGAATTGATGTACTATTTGAATGCCCTGACTTTATAATTCATACAAAACTCTCTCGGCAGGAGCGTGCCCAGTGATGAAAACTTTGCCTTAGGGTTCAGATGGATCAAGCAGTAATAAGACTCCATGGCTAGTTGAGGCAGAGGAAGAGGAGAAAACAATTTAAAAGCAATGAAAGAAGATACCCACGATCATTGTTGTAGCAAAGCTTTTGCTCCCACAGCCTATGGAACCACCACATAACAGGGGAACTGACCCCGCTCTCAGTTGCCTGCCTTGCAGCTGCACATGGGATTGCAACCTCAGTTTGGGAACTGGCTGAAGGAGAGGCAGCTGGCTGCTCTGCTCAGCTGTGTTTTGAGAGGAGCAATTTTCTGTTGAGTTCAGTGAGAGTTTGACAGTACAAGGAGTTCACACCATCATCCCTAGAGAGGGTGGAGAAATCCAAAATGAGAAAATAGGGAAAAAAACACACTTCCTCTCTAAAACTGGTTACATGATCTATTTCAATCTGAATATATTTGTTGATAAAGAGGTTTTCCCAGCAAGATACAGGAAGGAGGTTTTACTCCAAGATGAATTCACAGTTTGCATAAAGCTTGCATAATATTTCCATTTAGACAGTGCTGTCAGGCAGTCATTTTAATGAGTGCTGAAAACCCCAAACCAACTGTGGTCTAATCCCACTGCTTGCTCCTGTTTCTGTATTGACACTCCTAGCACCTCCCAGGCATTTGCCTTCTGCAACCAAACAGCCACACATTGGGAGTGAGCATCTTTGCCCAAACTGCTATTTAATAGTGATTGCTGATAAGAACTGTTCCTGTAAGTTCTAGATGGCACCATTTCAAATGCTGGAGCACTGTGCACCAAAATAAAACCAAGACCCAGATAGCTTGGTTTACCCCAATTTAGCCATCATGTTCACTGCATATTTTTTTAGAACATTTTTTGCAAGTTTTAATTAAGAAGGTAGTTTTGAACTACCTGGTGAAAGGAGTGGGTGGGACCAACTTCTGCTTTCACAGCTGGGCTTCCCAGTGTGTGTCTCATCTGTCAGCAAGCACTCCTTATCCCATGTAAGCATGGAAGAAACACTGAAAACATCTTGGAGTACCTTCCTGTGTTTTCTTCCTGAATTATTTGCTGTCACATTTTTATCGGACATCACTGCTCCTGTGCTGGAAGCAGGAAGGTTGGCTTGCAATTCAGGTAGAGGCCAGTCGTGCATTTTTGGTGTTTGTGATAGCCCTGTTATTAAATCCCGAGGGCATAAGACTTAGTGGTCAGGCTATAGATAGCTTACGGGTCTGATAGCTGCTAATCTCATTATCCCTCGGCTTAGCTCAATTTATACTTCATTTGCTCTCCCTAGTTTATAGCGATATGTTCCTCAACTTCAAGGAAGAACAAAACCAAGGGGTAGATGATAAAAAAGTGGTCATGGAGCATTTTTGCTCAGGCCTTTAGCTCTCTGCAAAGAATGGAGGATTTGGATATAATTTAGTGCCAGTGGCACTCATTTCTATTGCACTTTTAGGCAAATGTGAATAGACCTTGGTTGTTGCTAAGGAATTTCAGTTTTCCATCTCTCCTTAGGCTCACTCTGTGCCATATCTGCCTTTTCTGAATACTTTGAATAAATTTTATGAATGTAAACACACATGTAGTAGTAAGTTTCTAGTTTATACTATAAATTATCATTTGGCTCTGCTCCAAAAATATGCACAGGTTTCGGTACTGCCTTAATACCAGGGCTGATTAATTCCTGGCAGGAGCTGTTTAGTGGTACACAGAAATTAAGGGAGTTTTGTGCTCAGTTTTTGTATGACATTAGCTATATGACTGTAGATGTGCACATAATTAAGCTGGTGCAAGCTCTAAATTAATTTGATGAAGCTATAAAATATGTTAAAAGGGTAGTGACTGTTCTAAAAATTTAAGGAAATAAACTGTAGCAGTGTAGCTATTGCCCACAAAATTGTAGGACTAATCTAGAAGACTGGCATTAAAAGTACAAAACTGTACAGCTCCACCTTACTCCACTGCTTTTGTTGCTCTACTGGATCTGCTATTGCAAAACTTTTCTGTCACTTACATGAACAAATTCATATTTCCACCCCATGACAAGGAATATATTATAAGTGACAAAATCCATAAAGACAGTTTCCTTGTCTAGTGGCAGCTAGTGTAAATAGTTTTGCTAAGGACAAGACACCAGAAAATTTAATTTGACTAAATAAAACCAACCACCTCAACACAGAAAGCTGCTTTTTTGCTATTCTCTACCTCATTTCCTCTTCCCACCCCAGCAATAACCAGGTGGATGTCATGTGGTCAAACCTAAAAAAGTACTGTCAGCAGCTAAATTGAATTCATGCAGACATATATTAATCAGAAGCTGCCATTGAGACAGACGGGAGTAGATAAGGTTAGGCTAAAAATGGAGAAAAACAAGAACAGAGAGAATTAAGAAGAAGAAAAACATTGGTATTAAATGGAAAAAATAGAAAAATAACTCTAGTAAATTTGGTTAAAAAAAGCTCATGTAAGTACCTGATTAGCAAGTAGCATGCAAGAAAAAGAGGAAATTAGAGAAAAAGAATTTACAGATGATGGGCTTTTAACATGAGCTCATCAGGTCATAGATGAGCAGTGATCAGACAAGTCTGAAAACAGACCCGCGTTCCAACACACAGGAGCCACAGGCAGACCTCTGCCATTAGGCAGCAGCTGTGCCTGGATAAATAAATATTTGTTCTGCTTTGCAGCCAGCACTGTCCCTGTGAGCATGTGTCGACTAAGCCCCCTGAACTTTGGGCAAGGAGGTGAGGGGCTGATGTTAGCCTAGTAGAGAGAGGTTTGCCATGTTTGTTTGCTGTTCTTGTTTCTCATTCCAGAATAACTTGCAGATTAGCAGAGATGGCTGTTGCAAACACACAGAAGAATAATTTAGGGAGCATTCACCAAGGCTAGATTTAGTCTTGGGATGCTTTTCTCCCCCAGCTTCCTGTAGAATCAAAAGAAAGCGTTTCCTCTGGGGCAACTTAGAGCACCTACAATGAGCTCCCGTTGAGACACTCTGCGGGAGGATTTTACCACTCCCCACTGGCTGTGGAAAGATCCTGAGGCAAATAAGCTCCTTAGGCTAAAGATGGCCTTTGCAACCACATTCCTGTGCAGCCTGGTTTAAGAACCAGGAGCAGTGAATCAGTCACTAACAGATTTTGGAGTCAGTTCTATGATCTTCAAGGCTCACAGAATGCCACAGTTCCTCCACTGACTTTAAGCACTCCAGGGCACTGCATGTACTGTCCGTACAGTCACTGGAAATTTGTAAGGATTGCTGTAATACCAATAAATAACATACTGCAGGGCTGCCATATATTCAGAACACAAGTAACGGTGATAGGACATCATTCAGAGCAGAACATGTTTTAATTAAAATGCTTGTGGATGTTATTAACAAAACAGTGCTATAAACGAATGGTCACTTTATCGTCTGTTCGTGTACTCTCTGTACCTAATCTGCCTGGATATGGGTGCTAAGTGGGCATACATTCCTACCAGAGCAAAAAAAAAAAAGGGGAAACACGGCTCTTAATTGCTGTTTCTAATGTATTTCCTTGTGAAATTCTAATTGTGGAACATACTTAAATAATCGTAGATCTGAAAGACAGTATAAGAGCTTGTAGAAAGTGACTATGAGTCAAGTGAGCAAAATTTAAGACTAGTCTCACTATCCAGGCTCTGAGCCAAGGAGAGAGAATGTCTGGGTGTTCCTCCTCTCATTCATTTAACATAATTTTCCTTCTGTTTCCTTAGCAGTTAATTATCTGTTCATGGTGGCAGTGGGGGGTAAGACAATGGTGTCTTTCCTGTCTTGCCACATCACCTCGGTCACAGCAGATCTTGATGGTACAAAAGCTGGCAGGCAGCAACATTAGTCTAGAACAACCATCTTCTATGCTTGTACAAAAATCTTTAAGCTCTTATAAGAAAACTAGATCAGTAGATGACACTGAGGAACCAGTCGCTTTATTAACTTTATGTATTACTGAACTGTACCTCCTTCTTGGCTGTCTGTGAAGAGTTTTGATGTCATCCAATGAAAGGATGTAGTATTATGAGGAAAATCTAATTCACAGAATCAGTCAAGGGAGTTTAAGAAAATCCTTTGTGGAAAGGGGAAGGGCAGTAGGAAAGACCTAAGAGGATACTGTAATGGAAAGCCAGCAGAAGTGTGTCTTGTTCCAATGAAAATGGGAAACACTGAAGAGAGAATGGGTCACTGTGGGCTACTTAAGCAAGTAAAAGTAAAATATGAACTGCACTGCAAACAGAAAAATGGAGGGCCACCAAAACAGGCTTTTATATTCCAAGTTTACTGCACATGAGAAAAACAGTGACAGCACAAGGATACACTGAAACTGTCACCAAGAGGTTAAAGATAATATGAAGAGACTGTGTTGTAAGTCCCGAAGGCACAATAACACAAAATGACTCAACCAAGAAAATACTAATTGTAATTAATTTGCAATAAGGAGATAAACTTTGAGACCAGTTCTTATTCCCACTAAAACTAATTGGACTTTTGCCATGAAGTTTATTGGGAAGGGAATTAAACTTTGAATAATAGCTTGGTTAAGAAATCATTGATGTAATTGTGAGCTGCTGGGAAAAAGTAACTAAGAAATACATAATGAAATATCATCACTTGAACAAATGCATCAGGTGTCCCTTTGGATATCTATAGAACTGATGAAACAACTAGTTGCTAAAAAACCCCACAGAGAATTCAGGAAGTATCAGGAGACTAACAAAGTGTCAGCATGTCACAAGTCTTCAAAAATTGAATTTAAGAGTAACTATGGAAACTACTGTCTTATGGGCATGGCTCCAAATCGAAATAAACAGTACAAATATTAAATCAGAAGGGGAAAACATATTCCTATGGAGGTGAATAGTACAATGAGACCCAGATATGACACAGGTGTACTACACTAAACTACACCAGACAAATCAGAACATTTATCCCTCCACTTCTTGCCAGAAGATTATTTAGTAGAGTACAGAATAGCATCAAGACTTTACAAAGGCATTGATGCTCTTCCACGTAATATCTTAAGGGAATTGCCAAAACAAATCAGCTTGGGTTAAAATTCACTTAAAGGTATCACAGGCTGGCCACTGAACTGTAGACAGAATGTAAATCTGAATAGCAGTCAGCATTGTCAAGGATAAGTGGCCTGTAGTATCCTTTAAAGGTCAAGATATGGTCCAATATCTGGAGGATAAAGCACCTCTTAAATGTGAAAATGGTTACTAAAGTAGGAAGAACGATTAACAGCACAGAGTAGAGAGGAAATATGGAAGGTTTTAGTTGTTCTCTAGGGATATAATGGATCTAATAAAGTGAGGCTAAACTTAAAAGAAAAGCAGATTAATAAATGACAATGCTAAGCATTAACAGTACTTTGTGCCCATTAGGCAACAAATTTTATGAAGCTACAAATACATTATTTTTGTCTATGAAAGAATTTGTCTGTCTTAAATGCTTATTCAGGCTTTATAAAGCTGATCAGAAAACTGAAATTCAGAATGCAGCAGCATAAATAACATTAATAAAATGATAATTTACTTGATATCTTTCTGTTTGTCTATCTGTCACCAGTGTGTGGATTTTACTTCAGTCCTATGGTATTTCAAGAATATCTTGCACACAGTACTTTGCAAGTACATGCCTTCGCACGCTTGAAGCTCTTGACATGTCCACTAAAGACAAAGAATGACTGTGAAATTGCAAAGAATGTTTTTCATAAAACTTCAGGAGTTAGCTGCTAAGCTTAGTCAATGCTCCTTTTAGGACTGACGCAAAATGCTGGGCACTGTTTTTGACACTTCTGTTTATCTGTCCTTTAATATTTTGCTTTTCTCCTCAAAAGTGACATATTAACAGGAAAAAAAAAAAAAAAAAGCTGTCTTTATTTCCTCCCTTGTTTTTCTTTCCTGAAAACTATGTCTGTAGCCTTTCTGCCTTCTGCTTGCACAGTCCAGTGCGCAATAACACAAGTCTTTTTTATTCCCAAGCGGGAAGGAAGAGCAGGAACTCTGAGTCTTGCTGAAGTCTGAGAAAGGAGGTTTCTTTTATAACTTGCAAATAAAAACCTGCTACTGTGAAATACAAAAGTGTTTTCAAATAGGAAGAACGGGGTTGCCTTACAGCTCTGTGCTGTACTCTGCTGCTGCTGCAGAGCAGTTTTCCCGAAACAGAGTGCAACACAGGCGGGACAGAACTTTGTAGTGGTGTGTGGGTTTGTTTGTGGGGAGGACAGGAGCACACAGCACCTTTTCCTCTTGTTTTTATGGCTGGAATGAGGTTGTGGCTCACGTCTCCAGCTGGCTGGCGGCCTCTCTGCCTGTCTGCTGTAGAGGGGTAGCCCTGCAGCCAGATCTTGGAGACCTACCTGGGGGGCTGTGAATGCCAGGCTAAGGCATGAGAGCCGAGATTGCTGAACCTAGCCAGGCAAGAGGTGTGTGGCACAGCTCATGTTTCCTGGTATGTGTATCACGGTAGAAAATGCTGCTTCTCTCTCTTTGTGTGAGGTTGCAGTAATAACAGACACGCTCTTGTTGAACTACAGAAATTGGTAATATCTTGTTTATTCAAATGTTGAAAGTGCGAAAGGTTGCTGTTGTGGCAAATTCTTTGCAAGCTTTTGCAGTTCTAAACACGTGACACTTATCTCTACTCTTGTGCTGCCATTGGCAGACTTCCCATTACATAATGTTGACCCATATTTGTGATATGTGACATTTTTTGCTAAACACTGTCAGGGATAATCCGTCATGGAATAAACTTTGTGATTATATGCTGAGACTCTCTCATCCTTTAGCACAAATGTAACTTGTGCCTCACACAATGCTATGTTTGTTAGGACAAGCACAGTACAAGTCTTTCAGGTAAGAAAAGCACCAAGAGAGTATCAGGTGCTTTGAAACTCAAATACCTAGGGCCAGATTCACCACGGAGTGATTGCACGGAATCACATCTGGGAGTAATTTGAGCTTTAAAAAATGTTGAGCCTGAGCCCAGGTGATGGGAGTAGTGATTGGCTGGAGGAAGAGTGAAGTCTGAAGTGTGACTCAGCAAAATGCTGTCTCAGGCAGGTCCAGACTGTTTCATGCTTTAGAAAAGCCGAGCTGTGGAAAAGGTTTATGTATTTGTAGCTTTAATCAGTCTTTTCTTCTGAAAAAAAAGCGTAATGATGTGGGGAGATAAATAGATATAGCTCAGCCAGGGGTTATTGCTACAAGGCAGCTGAGAAATGAGAGGCCTTGGAGGAATGGGAACACCCCCAAAGGTGTCTGCTTTCAAAGAGCTATGCAAAATCGATCCCTTCTTAAAAACCTGATGTCAGTTGCATAGAAAGAAAAGTAGAGGAGAGAAAGGTGTATGAAATAGAGGCAGAGAGAATAAAATGGGAATTCTCAGTATTCAAGAACAGGGTCTGTTTCAAATGGACTTTATATAATGCTGTAGCAAAGAAGTAACAAGATTGTGTGAGCTGCTGAAGAGTCTGTCACATCGTGGAAAGGAGTGAATGTGGAACATAAGGCCGAGAGACTAAATACAGCATCTTCAGAGAAAGAAATTTTCCAGTGTTACGTAGGAGATGACTCTGTGCTAAGAACAGTTGCAATATCGAGGAGAAAGGTTTTGCTTCTGTGCAAGGAATGACTGCTTGTCAGAGCCAAAATTAAAACCTGATGAATGCAGTCTCACCCACTTCCATTTCTTCCCTCTCAGATTCTACATTCATTCTGTCTGTGCGTTCATTCATACCTGCCTCTCCCTTCCCACCTCCCCATTGACTCACACTCTCCCTCCCTGTTTGTTATCGCTTCCTTTTCATTTTCTTCTCCTTTAGGTTTCTGTCCCACTCATTCCATTCCTCCTCTGCCTGACCCCTCTGCACATGTTTTCCTTCGTGGTGAAAAAACAGCAGAGAGACAAAGGGGAGGAAAAAATAGAGGACGAGCGAGGAAGGGAAGGGACAAAGACTAGACGGTGCAGGAAGGGCGCTCAGCACTTCACCTTTTCCCCATGTTTCACTGCAGATTTTGAAGGCGTGATAGGAGTCAGGGCTCCTAAAACCTGTTCCTCTCTCCCAGGCAGCAGCACTTGGCAGTTGCTTTGTGAAAGGTAACACCTGAGCTCATTTCCTCAGATCAGTGTCCCTAGAAACCAGCATAAAGAATAGAATAAACTCAAAGTCCAGTGGGAAGCCACCTCTGATGACAAACATCTGGCTGTGCATGGAGCTTGCTACCGTGTCAGGTCAGTGAGGACTAGGAGGAGACTCAGTGGTCTTGGGACTCCAGGATGGGAAATGGGAGCTTCAGGGACTCTTTGGACTTGCTGGCATGCAATGCTGACCAGGAAATACCGTGGCCTCAAGCTTGTCAGCTGCCTGTGTGCAAGGAAGCAGTGTTTTTCAAAGCAGCCGGTGCTGGTGTCTCAAAATTGATGGTCAAATGGCACCAGTTTCGGTTGAGTGAAACAACAAAGAGGTGCCAGGAACTATTATTGTAACATGCGGTAGGAATGGCCTGAAACCACTTTCTCTGGAGACTGGTGATCCCATCCTGGCACAACGCAGTTGATCCCAAAGTCAGTCTGCAATCTGGAGGAAGTGCTGCTCTCCCACAGCCCCTGAGGCCCAGAGGCTGCTCCTTCGTCCAACCTGGGGGCCTGTGGTGAGGGGGGAGCTGAGCTGTCACACCCACTGGTGATGTGGGGCTGCTGGTTTTTTCTCCTGTTACTCTTTATTTAAATTATCTCATTTTCTGGCCCCGTTCTCGTTCCTGAAACTGCTGAGATGGAGTTGTTTCTCCCCAATTAAAAAAAAAAAAATTAAATCTTACTTTTCACAAAAGCTTGGTAGAAATGGCACCGGTACACTGCAGGTTATTTCTGCTTCCCACAAAAAGAGCAGGAGGGAAGTGTGCAGGGCAGCCAGCCAGAAACGACTCGTTCCTGTACCTTGTCCTGCCATCTGTAACCCTCCGCCGGCTTTTCTTGTCTCATCAGCTTAATAACGGCTAGTATTACTTTCTACAAATTCTTGGGTAATTGGAGGATCCAAGTGAACGCACGCGGCCCTTGCAGTTCAGTGGGATCCAAGTACAGCGGCTGAGGGGTACTGGGCGCTTGGGGAAGGGAGAATCAACAACCGTGGCTCGTCGGGCCTTTGCGTTGGTGCGTCTCTCCCCGGGTTACGGGGTAACCCCGACCCGAAATAAGCGCGCAGCGGCGCCGGGCGGGACAGGTGCGGGCAGCCGTGCCCGGCGCCGGCCGGCGGGCGCAGATCGGCGGGCCGCAGGGGTGGCACCGGGCGGCGCGGTCGTTCCCCGCGGGCCCCGGGCCGCCGGCAGCGCTGGGCCTCGGCAGGCGCCTGGCCCGGCCGGGCCCGCGCTGCGCGTGCCCGCTGAGGCGCCTCCCGCCGGCCGTTACCGGGGGGCTGCGGGCCGTGAGGGGCCGCGGGGAAGGTAAGGACCGGGCGGCTGGCGGGGCCGGGGAAGGGAAGGGCCGGGCGAGGCTGCCGGCGGCGGGCAGGGGGAGCTTGGCGGGCCGCGGCGCCGCTGCTTGCCGCCGCCGTTACATAAGGAGCAGTGGGGGAGGGGGGCGTTTTGACGCGGCGGCAGCCCCTTTAAACGCGGCGCCTGGGGTGCGTTTGTTGCGCGCCTCTCCTCTGCCCCCTCCCCGCCTCACTGCGGTGACAAATCCGCTCCCCGCCCGCCCCCGCCGAGCCCAGCCGAGCCGGGCGGCGCCTGGAAGCGCCGGGAAGCGCTGCCGCGCGGCTCTGCACCGCCCGCCCTCCCGCCGCGGAGCCGGCCAGCCCCAGCCCCCGGCGGCGCGACAGCAGGGAGCGGCGAGGGGCGCGATGGAGGCTCCGCGCCTGGCGCACACTATGAGCAGCCCCACTAGCCCCTGCGAGGAGGTGATCAAGAACCTGAGCCTGGAGGCGATTCAGCTCTGCGATAGGGACGGTAAGTCTGGGCTCCATACGGCTAATCCCTGCAGACGCAAGATGCTGCTGCCCTCATGGATGCTAATGCAAATTAATCCCCACGGCGTATGGTCCTTTGTTATCCCCCGTGTATTTGTAGGTGCCAGTGTTGCCCACCCCTCCCGCCGCCACCCTCCTGCCACTGAGAACAAAAGAAAAAAAGCGAAGGTCGCATCCCGCTGGAGGGAAGGGAGGGAAGCCCGCCGCTCCCTAAGCCGTCCCTGGCGTTGCAGTGCGTTTGCCCCTGGGCGAGCCTGCTGCGCAGCCCTGCCCCTACCGGGGACGGGCGCGAGGTTGTTCTGGGAGAGGCAGGACGGCGAGCTAGAGCGGGCGCTGCAGGGGCCGGAGCTGGAGACGGGCTAGTGGCCCCGGTGGGTTCAGCTCCTTTTTAGTGCGGGGCAGTCCCCCTGCTTCAGATGCACGGCGACCGTGCCGGGTGGCGTGGGCTGACGGCGAAACTTGTTGCCGGTTGCTTGTGCGAGGGATCGGGCGGGGAGCGGACCGACATCGGGGCTCGGGGGCAGGGGGAGCGGGAGGCGGCGGGCCTTGCGGTTCAGCACCGCGGACAGCGCCGCGCCGGCGGCCGGGCCGGGCCGAGCCTAGCCGGGCCGGGCGGCCGCGCAGCCGGGGGAGACCACAGGGCGCTGGGGGCAGCGGCCGTCCTTCCCCCGGGAGGCACAGCCAGACCGTCGAAGAGATGAAGTTCGGGTCTGGAGTTGCAGGTGCAGATGTTAAAGGTTATCTGGGTCGATCATAAACGTAAGGTGGTGATGAGGGACAGCCAAAACAAATGTACGTGCTTAAAGCAACAGTGCAAGCTGGCTGGGGTAGAAGAGCAGGATACTGTTATGCACAACTGTGAATGACAAAACTGAACGGAAAAACTGATAGCCGAACAATGCAAAAATATTTTCTTGTAGAGTGACATATAATTTGTGTTTGTATACGAGATTATTCTCATCTTCTCATTTGACATTGAATTATCAAAAATAACTTATCATTTTTTAATGCAAAATGTGCTTTGGGTGTGGAATATATGTTACCTGGTAAATATAACACAGAATGGAGATATTGTGTCAGTGAATGGTACAGCTGAATTAATGAAACTCTTTCCTTGTTGTGAATGTATTCTTGGAGCATAACTGTATAGGTGATGGATATAGAAAGAGTCAGTCCAGCTTTCCTAGTTATTTTTTTACAGATTTGATGTGATGAAATACTTCACTTTTTTGACGTAGGCAGACTTAATTTTTTAAATGCTGGATTTTTGTAAGCTCTTCATTTTTCTTGAAATGTTCAAGAAATTGACAAGGCATTAAAAAGTCTTTTCAGTAATTATTTTTATAGCTGCACTGGAAAAAATTCTTTGAATTTTTTGGTGTTTGAATTAAGATATAATACGCACTTCCATCCACTCATGCCTAACTCACTGCTTAGAGAAGCTGAGCTATGCTTGTAGTAGTGGAGGCAAGACCATTCTTTTGTTAAAACACTTTTTATGTATATTTCTTTTTATTAATAGTAGAGAGAAATGCAAATAGCTACATTTTACAGTCTGTCATATGTGTCTACCCCAAGTAATTGTAGTGAAGTACTCCATGTTAATCATTGCAGACTGTATTTGGTTCAACACACTGTAGTTAAGGACTGCTCATTATCTACAGAATAGTATCATACAGACAAGCAAATGGAAAAAAAATATATTCTCTTTAATTTTAATTCCCTTTTGAATAGGCTTCACTGGAAAACCACTTTCCTGTAGGTCTGGTTTTACAAACTGATCTTCATCAAGTAAGCCACTATCATACAGGGGCATTGCTCCCTACAATACATGGTTGAATTTCTGAAGGGGGCACCTATATTGGGTGTGTAAGATGTGCAACTCAGTGCCTAATTTGGCACCAGGCTATGCTTGAGTAACTTCAGTATTTCCTACAGGTGGCACTTATGTAGCAAAAAGCTTGTTTTAATGGGAACATAAAAACAAGCAAGCAAAAGGTTAAGGCATTAATCCTTCTAGGTTAAGTGTGCAAATGTACATGCAACACATTTAGATCCCTAATTGTGTACATGGGTTTAGTTAGTGCATTTATGTTGTAAATACTTAGGATTTATTTTAGGGTATCTTTGTTGTAAAACATGTCATTCTTAAGGTGATATGTTGTCATCACTGAGGGTAATCAAAGTTTTGTGCTAAATATCAATATATTACTCATAGTGAATTAAAAATATGCTAGATATTCGTATTCTGAAAATGTCCTTGATCTCTAAGCTGTAGTAATTGTAAAGGCAAACAATTAAATGATAACATTACATATCCAACTATGATAAATTCTGCAGCACACTTAGTTTGGAATTGCAGGCAATGCTGCAGCATAAACATAAGCAATAATGGAATTTTTATGCAGATAAAATATTTCTCTTGTCTTCTAAGATGAGGGAATTAATATTGAAACATTTTATATTCAGAAAACTGGATTATACTTCATATGGGGGTATATGCAGAATCTAGAAATCTGTCATTTGCAAATGCATCTTGTGTTATTTTCTGTTATTATTTTAGGTATTTGGGTAGGGTGTACTGGCACAGCTTAGTATTGCACAGTCGAACATGTAGTTCCTTAGAACTCTGCTGAAGTCACTTTCTGTATAGGAAAAAGTGTATAATTTGTTATTTTCCTTTGCTGTGTTTGAACATTGCAGCCATATTTCTGTAAACTTAGGCTGGGAAAGAATGTTTAATCTGTGCTAAAAATTCTGGTGACCTTTATATAAAATTTGTATTAGCCCTACCTAGGGATTAAACCTTTAGTAGATGGATGCCCTTTCTGTCATGAGCAGGCCAATTCTATGAAAATATATCTAACTTAAGAAAATGAGAAGCCTTTGGAAAAAACTGTGCTTTTTATAGACTTGGTAGAACAGTGTTAGATTTTAGCAGCCGAATTTCCTGAAGCTCCCCGTTGTGGTTGTGCAGCGCTCCCCCTACAGATACCGCCTTTTGCCTGCTGGGGTCCTGCCGGAGCGATGGCAGTGGCGCTGTCACCGCTTCCCGTGCTCCTCCAGCGGGCACAGGCAGCTGGAAGGCACAGGCAGGAGGAAAGCAGAGCAACAAACCTTCAACGAGGGTGTTGGAACTTGCGAGGCATGGACTGGGGAGAGGGGCAAGAACACCGGCCCAGAAGGTGCTTGACAGAGACCGAGGAAGCGGCTGGTCAAGGGTGGAAGAACAGAAAAGACTCAGAAGCAGGGGGCGTTTGTGAGGATTACATCGAATAGGAAGGCAGAAGCGGGCAAAATTACCCTGAATGAGAACAGGCAAAGAAGGTGAAGGAGGAAGGGACGTAATCCAAGTTCAGGCAGGGTGCCCAGGGAAGTATGACTGGGAAATAAAGATGCTGGGGCATTCACCCAGATTAGATGAATTGGATGATTCTGTGATTCTGTGAATGAGGATGGAATGAGAATTGGGAACCTGTGAAGAGTAAACCTGGAAACCTCTCTGCAAAGAAGAGACAGAAAGTGCAAGAATGTGGAGGGGAAAATGGCAGTTTGGACCACAGAGGTTAGGAGTAAAGGAATGGAACTAGGACTTAACTGGGCAAAGAGACTAGGACTGAAAGGACAGCCTTAGGAATGAAGAACAGGACTTTTGAAATGTGACTGGGGAGTAGAAGAAGAGGTGGGACAGGAACCAGTTCAAGGAACAGGGCAGAAGTGGCTGTATTTTGGTGTGGCAGCCAGAGAGAGGTAAGTGTATATCAGCACACGCCATCTTCCAAAACCACAAGCCAAGACCCCAGGACCCCAAATTCTCCTTGTTCATTTGCCAGCAAAGAATGGAACTATGATATCAGGGCTGCAGGGGTGTGGAGACTCAACAGCTGCAGCTGACTTCGGTGAGAGTAGGACTTTGAAAACACAAAGCACAGTGCTAAGTGCTTTGAGAATAGACGTGTTAACCACCTTAAATAGGCACTGAAAGTCAGTAACTTTCTTTCAACTTCTCTGTGCTTCAGCTTTCCATGTGTAAAATGGAAGCAGTATTATTGCCTCCCCTCACAGAGATGTTTTCAAAATGAAGTAATGAATGTTTGTTAAGCAGCCAGGCACTATAGTAGCCTGGAAAACCCATGAGGTGCATGGAAAAACCCATGATGAAATTCATAATTTTGTATTCAGAGCAGAATATGAATAATGTGTAGCAAATAAGTCCTGGGACTACACACTGAACAATGGCAAATAGCTGTTACAAGAAAAGTAGTTTGTTATGTACACACTATTCATTATGTATGCTGAATGAGCCAGAATTTGTGGAAAAAAATAGTATGTAATCATGCAGTTAAAGACTATATCATAATATGAACAAACAAAGGGGCCAATTTAAGGTTATTCAAGTATGCATCATTCTGATATTTTCTAACTATTGGCGACCTGAACTATACAATCTCACTAAAGTGCTTTTAAAGTTGGGGTTTTTTCTGTGTTGTTTCATATATTTGACACTAGTATTTGGGTAGCAGGATCAGAACTGAAATTGGTGTCTTGGCCAGTTTCAGTTGCATAAATCAATTTCATCACCTTCCAAACACTTGATCCCATCAAAATTGTTCAATCTAAGAAGCTTGTATAAAAGCATTACATCATACAAGCTAAGATGTCATTTCTGTCTTATGTAAAACACTTGCATCTTTGGCTTTCCATGTTATTTGAGCATGTCTCATATTTTCTTACTCATTTCAGAAGTTTATCATGATGCTGGATTTATTGGTGCATTCTGAAAGATATTTCTGGAGTATGTAAATGGGAGTTTTCATGGCCATATCATGCACACATTTGCCTTTCAAACAGAAGGGATAAGTCTCTGGATGCATTCTTCAAATCCCATTTTTGGCATTATGGAGCAGAATCGCTGCTGTTTCTGAAATGTTATCCTGTAAGTCTCAGAGACAGGGAAACCTAAATTTCTAGGTAGACTCTCGCACAAAGGACAACTGAGAGATACAAATTTCACAGTAATTCTTAGTGTCCTGAATGGTTGGACTTGTGTAGTTGTTTGTTTGTTTTTTTAAACTGTGAGAGTTCTGAGCACAGGAATAAACAATACATATTTTCTTATCTAGCATAACAGAGAGGTGCTTGTAACTATGGTATTTCAATAGCACACAAAATTCAGAGGCATGTTTACTGTTTGGATATTTAAATTTGCTGTCTTCAAAACACAAACTCTATCACTTTTCTAGGGTTTGAATGATGCAATGGCCAACTAAGAAATTTATTTCTTCCATAAAATTTCATCTAACCTAGCTGAACATAAAAATAGCAAAATATATTTTTTTGTAGCAAGTAATAATGCTGTTTCAGGTAGGAGCTAAAGTCGAGTACGTAGTTTCAAAAGCTTTCTTGTTACAAAGAAAAATACTTATTACGGTTTTAGCTTTACATTCTTGGCAGAGACTAAGATTTTCACATGTAATATTCCTTGCTGTTAGGACACAGAAAAACACTATATGCAGCCAAGCACCTGTTTTAAAGTCTTCATAAATGATATTTAGGATTGTGGAAGAGAAGAAAACTAATGATTTGCTTATGTCTTTTGACTCCAGCTTGATATTACAAATATTTTATCCTGTCTTGTTTTATGTCATAAGCAATGATGCCACTAATAACTAGGGAGGCTTTCCTAGAAACTGACTATTCAACATCCCTGTGTCAAGAGATGTAGTCATCCCCATTCTTCCTTTGTATTATTTAAATTTTAGAGTTATTTTCCTTCCTTCTTCCTCCCTCCTCATTCCTTTTAGACCTTTATGCCACTCAAATCTGCGTAATTGAATATTAAATATTTTGACTGGCAATGACCAAGTCATGTATTATTAGCTATTTAAATCTCACCTGGTATTCTATTTGTGCCCCTATTTATTCAATTATTCTTCACTGAAACTTTTCTAGATCTTTTATAAAGCAGCTGAAACGCTTGATGTGTGATCATGCCAGATTCACATACAGAAGCACTGTTCTCTCCCAGTGCTATACGCTCATATTGCTAGGTTGAAACTCAGATATATAATGTCGGTTTTGTAGTTAATTTCTACGCATTGTTATAACTAAGGCTTTTTAAACATTACTGTCTCCTGTGTATGTCCTTTCTTCTTTGTGTTTGTTTCAGATTATAGTTCCCAGGTGCATTCTTTTATTTATTCTGTAACAGAATCCATTTTATCATTATCTGCCTATGTTTCTAAGCCATCTTGTGCTTGCAGCTCCTATGTAACATTGTCTGCAATACAGAAATGTAATCTCTCTTTCGAGATCATTCATAAAGATGCTTATTTAGCCTAGAACTAGCCATGGGCTCTATGGTAGCCTGGTAGATACCTGAACTCCTTAGCTGTTTTGCCATGTATCAGTCTCTGCCAGCCAATGTTCAGCCCTGCGGATCAGTAGTTCTCAATAAGTACAAGGGCAGGAGGAATCATTTAGGGAAGAGAAATTCTACTCCCTCCAGCATCTGAGAAGCAGGAATGCCAAGACAACCCCTCACTTAAAATTTTATATATGTTCTGCAAATCTCAAAGACTAAATCTGTTTTCTTTGAGTGAGAGTTAAGCCATTAGTATCCTGTTCATCTGTTTCATCTTCCATCCTAAACTAGATGTAGCAATTTTCTTCTCAGCCTGCTGGTCTGATGGCCCTGCCACCTCTGGTAAACTGTGTCCTGAGCTTGGTTCTCTGAATACGCTGTTTACCCTGCAGTTATGCCTGTATGGTCAAGACCAGAGTCTGCCCTACAAGCCACTTCAACTTTTACAGCAGCTTTCCAGTGCAGTCCCTGGTCCCAGAGCCATAGCTTCTAGAACAAGCAGAATATTGCTTTTGTCATGGAAGGCAGGGGGAGGAGAGACTATATCACATTCTTATTTAGAGTTCTGTAGGGTTTCGTCACTCATTTTTGAATGGGTTTCAGTCAGGCATTGTTGTGTTCAATTGTCTCCAAAGGCTTGCTGAAGCTTATCTTCCTGACCTTGCTGAGACTTCTCTGCCTCATTAATTTCCGTTTTTTTCCCTCCAAAATCTAGAAGGATCTCCTCCGTTATCCATTCCTTGTAATTTTCTCCAGCTTTTGTTATTCATGGCCTCTATATAGCAGGTTTGGAGGTCCCAGCTTTTCTGAATAAGGTAATTTTCAGTTCCCTTTGTGCTGCTGAAGTAGTGCCAGCATGTTTAACTTCAACTGAGGAGGTAATCTTTAGAAGTCCTTGAAGTCTGAGTTCATTTTTCTTCACTTGGTACCCTAGGTATGTCTGCCATCCTGCCAGCATGCATGGCCTTTCATGCTTTATGTGACCTGGAAGGCTATATTTGATTCTAGCTGAACACAGCATGCAATCATGTTTTCTTTTCTTTTTTGATATAAGTTTTAAGCATTTTATTTGCGGACTACTTTCTTTAAAAATGTACAAACTTGTCTGGGAAAAAAAATGCCAATACACAATACATGTATAAAATATGTCACTGCTATAGAAAAGTATGGACAAATACAATGTTTATGATGTTGGAGCTAAAGAAGGCTCTGCTCCAGGATCCCTTTCTGTGATTTCCACACTGGGTGTTGTTGTACAGTGGAGCATCCTTTATTTGACTTCAAAAAATGTTTCCTTCAGCACAGAAGGTTTGGTTAGAATTTGTTGTAGTGTTCGTAGCTGGATCAATTTTCACAGGGGTGTTTGTAGTTGATTCATTAATCAGTTTTATTTCATTGTTTTCACAGAGTGTTCTTGTTTTATTTGTGCTTGAATGAACAAGCTGTTTTGTATGGATGTTTTCAAAAACAATGATTAGCTATACTGTTTTTATAACCCACCAGCAGTTTCTTTGAGCCTTGACAGTTCTAGCTGCTGCCAAAAAGGGGAAACCTTAAAAATAGTTTGGTGTCACTCTTTCATTCCTGCAGAATGACAGAAAGTATTATCAGAGTTGCACTCTCTTAGTTCAAAGAGTGGTATCTGGAGTTTTTTTCTTCAATACTGTTAAGTCGGACACAGCTGGCAACTCTAGGAGAAGCATAGTTTGAGGAATTCCCGTGTTAAGCTTTGTATATCAATGCACTCTTGTTAGAAGAATTCTGCAGTTTGCAGTTGTCAGAAGCATCCCATAAATTCGTTCTCTGAGCTGTTCCATTAGCTTCAATTAGACTTTGTGTAAAACCAAATCTGTGTTCATAATGCGGCATGATTAAGATCTTACAACTACTGTATTTTGCTAACTTTTGTAGTGTGTATTCTATCTTATTTCATATAGATAGGCATCTAATTTGGGATTCTCTAAGTTGCAGTTTGTCTGGATTTTGTCTATCTTTAGTTTTGGGCTAGAAATAACATTTTTAGAAGATTACTCTGGGTTTTTTTGCAGTTCACTTCTATGTGTACTAGTAGTTGAAGACATATGGACTTCAAAATCAGCAGGATAAAAAGATATTAAAAGGCTCTTTCAATCTTGGCCAGCCATAAGTACCTAGTATACAAGTGTCAGTGGAGTGATTCATGCTGTAGCGTTAGTCCTTTTAATCCAAGTTATGTAAAGGGAAATTATACATGAGTTTATATGAACCAAGGGATAAATTAAGAACAGAGTGTGCAGCAGATTGTATTTTAATGCTACTAAGGTGCATCTGATGACATAAAGTAAATATTATTCACTCACACTTTTATGATGGAATTTATGCTGGTAATTTAACATAAAAGCTCAGTAGTAAACATGTGGCTTTCAGAGTGCTAATGTTTCCGATGAATTTCTAGCCTTTACACTTTCAGTGTAATTTTAAGGCATATCTCTAATGACAGGAATTGAAAATCCCCAAGCCTATCTGCTCACTGAATCCATTGCCTCACAAGGAAGTTCTCTCCCTCTTGTGTGGAACATACTGGAATTTTAGCCAGTGTTACCTGTGCTCTGATGACACAACTAGCGCCTTACCCTTCATGAAAGGACAGATTTGAGCAGTAAGACTTCACATACAATTTGTTGAGATTGTTTCACCTCTGCTCACAGTAGAGGGTAATTTCTCTTCACCCCTAGATGGAGGTGCCTGAAACTCCAGGTACGTATCTTTGTTTCCTCCGTCTGTGAACTGCTTTGTACCATGCTTTGGAACCTTGATCCATTGAATATGTTACTTTTGTACCTCACGTTGTCATTCTGTTTAAGTAGCATGGAGTTCTTAAATCATATTTGATTTACAGGGATCTGCATATAGCAGCCTTCCTAGAGTATGAGAGTTTTAATTTCAAGTTTCTTGACAAATCAGGTAGCCAGGTGCCCCAGCATGACCTGTGTAGTAGGAACATGTCCGGTACTCTGTGCTTGCTCATAACTGTAGTGCAGGGAATGCAGAATCAGGTCTCGTATGTGAAAAATAATATACTTATTCTCTTCCTTCTATTTTTGTATATTCGGTAATGCTCAGCTGGTTTCTGGGTTGCTTGCTTGAGCAAACCATCAGCAAACCACCTAGGCTGCCCTGGTGAGGCTGTCAGCCCTAATGCAAGAGTGCAGTGCTTGAGACGGAAGCCATACAGTGAAACTAAATTCTTCAGTGTATCTTAGTATGCTTGTTATATTTAGCTCATATAGTAGGGAGTGTGAGTTGGAAAGCATTACCTGAGATGCTTTTAAATGCTGTAAATCCAAAAGATGAAAAACATCTCTAAATATGAATTCTTTTTAAGTAACATCCCCAAGGATACTTGGCTGGCTTAGTGAATTTGTAGTAGGTTGTGCAGCTATTCCTCCATAGGTAGTAATTCAATTTTTTCTTATCATGATTGATCACTTGTTATGATCCAATGACTGACAGCCTGAATGATAAAACTACAGAAGACTTTGAAATGGAAACTATTTAAAGTATCCAACTGAGCTGTGCTTTTTTAAAAAATGGTTCTGGAACTATTGAGGACCATGGCGCTCAATGGATTTGAATCTGATGGTCCAAAATTGTTATAGGTTTCTTTTAACTTAATTGCTTCAAAACATCTTTTGGTTTTGTCTTCATTAGACAATCTTCATTAGAGAATCTACATGAGATTTCTGTTACAAATGCCATCAGGACAGGAAAATGATGAACTGGAGTCAAGACTTTTAATAAATGCACACAGTCTATATGTTATATGATGTCTGAGTGAGGGGTGAATTCTAACGTGATGAAAACTCTGCTTAAAGATTTCTTTTGACAAGAGTATTCATAGCTGTGTCATTTGTGTATTCTGGTATCTGTGAAAAGCTTGAGCTCATTATAGCTTTCCCCTTGATAGGGAGTATTTAACAGGGTCCTCCTTCATTTCTGCATGCTTGCCTACCTTAACAAAACTGGCAGCAATAAGTTACCTATGAGCTCTCTACTCTTGTCAGACATTCAAAAGTTAGTAACAGTCAACCAGTGGCAGACCCACATCCAAAGACCTTGGCTGTGTTTGGTTGCCGTAGGAAACCAGCTAAAAATGAAACAAAGCAGAACAACTCCAGCTCCTGCCACAAAAAGCTCTCAAAACCCCTGTATACTGTATTTGTTAGGGCCTGAGAGAAAGTCTGAAATCTGCATAAAAAATAAATTAAAAAAAAAAAAAGTACAAGTTACAGAGCAGAATTTCCTGAAGTTAAAAAGCACAAACCTGTAAAACAGAGCCAAATCGTGTTCCTTACAAAAGATCTGTGTGAAAAGCACACAGCAATTACCCATACGCTGAAGTAAAGAAATGCTCATTCATGCTGTAGCCTGCCAGGGTATCCAGTGAGTTACAAAAGAGCACCCTACTTTCTCAAGAAAAATGTGTAGTGAAATTGTGTTCCCCAGCCTTGAGTTCTCTCTGCTGCCCTTCAAGTGACAAGTTTTGCCTTTCTGGGCTTCTCTTTGCTTGAAAGAAAAGTGGGTCTGAAATGAAAATCCTTGTGCGATCAAGGCAGTTGCGGTTTTCAGACAAGCTGGCAGGTCAAATTAAAGCTCATGTGAATACAAGGCTGCCTCTACTTGCTAGATTTGAACTCACGTGATTTAACTTGAAGTAGAGAACACATTTTTGGTATGATTAAGACACAGCTGCAATAAATGGCACAAGTAGTTGCCAGCCAAAGAAGAATGAGGTAAACAAGTAGGAGCTTGAGGTTCATAGTAATAAACTAAAATGAAAGTGTTTGTCTCTCTCTTTTGTTTAGTGACATGTAAAAGCACAAATCATGAAAGACCACTCACTTCTCCAATATTCAGTTATTATTAAAAGCAGTAGAAGATAAGGCCAATGCTTTGCCCTCAGTTATACTTTGTTAAAGGAAGAGTATTGGAGCCATTAGGCCAGTGACCCAGAGCAGCATAACTTGAATCAGAATCTGGCCCCAGACAACTTGTCCAGAGTCATATAGTCAGTGACTTCATCTGTGAGATCTGTTTTCTTTTGTCATTAGTCTTGGAGACATAGACATTTCCACAGTCTCAGAGGCAGCTGTACTGTTTATTCATCAGAAGAGAAAAATCCCATGCCATGAGAAGCTCCATGTCCCTTCCCACTCCAAAATCTGCCACTTTAATACTGAACAGGGTGGGATTCTGATGAAAAATGTCACTTCCTGTTTTCCAGGAAAATAGTACTGAGGTAGCATCCTTCGAAAATACACCACAAAATGGGTCTGAGTACAGTCTGAAGTACAGTCAGAGTTTCATAAAGGTGCATAGATATCTGATTATAGAGGTTTCTCCTGCTAAATGAGTAAAGTACATGTGAGAAATTGATCTGCTTTTATAGTAGTGTTTCTGATGTAGTGTATAACTGAAGGTGTGCATTATACACAAATTCCAATATATGTAAATGTTCATTTTTATATGTAAAATTAGTTTTAATTTTTAAATGACATTTAAATTAAGCTAGAAGATGGTTTAGAGCCTTTTACATCCCTTTTACCTTCTTTCCCTTTCAGCAGCTGAGAAATATTCATTTTAATTAAAATTTGGTTTTAAAATGCATTTGTAGTCAACACATGCTGAGAAGAGCCACTTGCCACCCATGTACTGTAAGCTTGCTGTGCTGAACAAAATGGGAGCATTACTTTAATTAGTAGTAAATACTGTGGTAGCTTAGTGCTTGTTGCCTACTATAATGTGCTGTTTGATTTTCAAGAAGATAGAATTGCACTAGCCTAGCCCTGACGGTCAGAGGCATGAAAACCACTGGTGTGCCAGTAGGAGTTGTAGTGCAGCTGTAGCTATTTTTGCCACACTGCAGTTCTCATTCCATAGAAGGTTGCAGAGAAGCTTGCTTAGCTTCAACAAGGTACAGTAAAAAATAAAACCATGGCTTTAGTATAAACAGTCTAAAACAACTTTAGTGGGAACAGTATATTGGTTTAAGTCTTCTTGTCTATATGAGTCTCTCAGTAGACAGGGTGAGGAGCAAGATGCTGATGTTTGGTGGTGTTATTTGCACTCAGTGTCAGCTTATCTGGCCCATTCAGTTTACTTGTTTTCAATATTCATGGATCATAAAAGGAGATCCCACCACTGCCCCTTAGCTCTCTACCACAAAGATTTGGTCAATCCTTAGAACATAGTAGGATCAGTAGAACTGCTTAGATAACGGGAAAAGTAGGCATGATGGCATGTCAATTTGATCTTCTGGGCTAGGAGTTTTTTCAGCATCTTACCATTTTCCTGGTCCTTAGTGAAGAAACGTGTACCTATGTGATTATTAACTACCTTCAAGTTGCATTTTTTTTATCTGATAATGAAATTCCTCCTTTTTCATAATTTCCCCATATATTTTTTAGCACAGAGAAAATAAAATCTGTGTGTGTGTGTGTTTAGCTTAGCTTTATACTGAGTTAACACTCCTCAACCTATAGGTAGTAAAAATGTGAAAAGAGGAATTTTCTTTACGGTAATAACAAAAGAGGAAACAATTATTTTGAGAAATTAGTTTAATGATTTAAGTGGATGAATTATTTATTTTAATTAAAATTAATTAAATTATTACAGTTATGAAATAGTTTAGCTATAATTGCAATTAGCAAGATATAAATTCATCCACATTCAAGCTTAAATGGTCCCAAGATGTTTGATCCTATTAGTGCTTTCAGAGAAAAATATCGTGGGGATAAGTGAAAAACTCCAAAGTATTTGACACAGAAGTTCATAGAAATTTTTCCTGAAAAATGTATCCGTTTTAAAGTATCAGTCCAGAGAATATTTCTGAGTTGGTGAGACGTAGATTTCTTTGCTATGGGAGTTCAGAAATTGGCTGCAGTGTAATACTTAGTTTTTTCCCTCATGTTCTTTTTCTTTTTTCTCTTTGGTGGGCATCTTGCAAATGATCAGAGGTTGCTGTTGCATCATGAGAACTGACAAATGTAGTTTAGGAAATAATTACAAAGGGTCTCTTCAGCTAGCTCTTAACTTCTGTGACCTCCCTCTCTAGTCTCTGAAAAGAATGAGATTCCTCCAGGGCAAAGTTAAATGTGAGAGCTGACTGTAGGTACTCAGATTATCCAGTTTCTTCACTGAATGGAAAGTGAGCCTGAGGAGACTCTCTGCTCCAGGCTGATGTTGGTCTTTGTTAGTAATTCCTTCTTTGTTAGCATAGTAAGAATATTAGTGGTTTCTGCAGTAGTACATCTGTCTTGGTTTGAAAAGACAGGTGTCTGTGGAGGAAGGCAGGAGCCTCCCTTGAAATGGAAAGTGCAACCCCCTTCCCTCCAAATTATTATAATTTTGAAATTAACGGGCCTTCAGGCAAAGATATGGGGAATAGGAATAACAGTTCTTTACTAATATATATATATATATATATATATATATATATATATATATATATATATATAACACAAGGCAGGGAAAAACAAACAACCCACTGGTTTACACTGACAGAGTCAGGAATACAACCTGACACCCTGTTAGGGTGGCAGTAGCAGTCCGATAAGATGCTGGCTGCAGTCCTCCTGAAGCGATGGGTGTAGTTCTGTGGAAGCAGCAATCAGGTAAAAGAGTCTGGTCTTCCTCCGAAGGTCCAGTGGTAGGTAGGTAGCTCTTGTCCTCTGGAACTCCAGTGGGGGGAAAAGCTCCTCTGGGAATCCAGTGGAAGAAGGCTGCTAGGGTGTTTGAGATCTCAGTTTTTATTTGGCATGGACTGCTTGGCTCCTTCCCCCCCCTCCCCGGGCGGAGCATCTCACAATGGGATGGGGAGTCGTGAGGCAGTTCCTTGATGGGCCATTAACAGGAGATAGTCCAGGAGGGAGTTATCGATGGGTCAGGCGATAAGGCATTGTTGTGCCCAGTAACAGGAGATAGTCCAGAGGGGGGGAGGCAGGGAGCACCGCCCCACCTGGTCTCAACAGCTCCTGAAGATGGTAATAGAATTTTTTTTTTTTTTCCTTTTGGCACATTTTACACTGTAACCCAGGACAACATCATATCAGTATTGCATATGGTCATTGTTGAAAGTCATAGGTGTAAAATCTTTTGGACAGTAGCCTTTGCTTTTGAATTTGAGGATGCATCTTTTGTGTAATTTATTCTAGGTATAATTCCACAGACATCTGAGATCTTATTGCAGGAGTGAATGTTGTTCCTACTTTTTCCTTGTTGCTTTATCTACAGTCATTTGTAAAAAGCCAAGAAATGTTTGGGTTTTATTATCTTTAACTTTGAAGGAGTACATATGACCCAACAAATCCAGTCTTGAGAATTTCATATCTAAGCCAAAATTTATGTTCCACAGAAATGTTATAATGGGACTATTTGATTTCTGCTTACTAATTGTAGTAGCCTTCTCTGTACAGATACACTTAATTTCCTGTTGAACCTAATGTTGCATTCAGTGTCCACTGGGAGAATGCTTGAGCTGTAATCCAAAGCCCTGCAGTTCTGATGGCATAATCATGTTCCAAAATACTCTATTGTAACTCTTTATTTGCTACTGCTAGCTGTCAGGTTTGCCACACTTGCATTGTATATTTCCATTGGTGTTAGTGGAAAACATACACGTGTCTAAGGAAACTAAGCCCCTGAAGTCCCATCTGCACAAGATCTTAAAATGCATGATAGCCAAGTACATTTGTTAAGGGCAAATGAGCATCTCAGTTGAGTTAGTATTTAAGCAAATGGCAAAACTTCAAGACTGTGCTGAATACTTTTCTTTCATTATGCACTGTCCTTCAGCTGCTGTGTACTACACCTCCTGTGTCAGGTAGCGACTGAGTCTCTGAGCCATCTTTGTGAAAGAAGAGGCTGCTTGCAGAACAAGCTTTCTGTCCTGTAGTTGACAACAGACAGTGAGAAACGAGGCTTGGGAGAGAGCGGGGCACTGCTCGGTGGGAACTAAGAGCCTGCACGTTTGTTGTTGTCAGTGACAGGATTGAGATATTGGGCTGCTCCTGATCTGAATCACGGGACCACTTGAAAGTACATTTGTTTTTCATGTGAGATGGAGAAAGAATTGAGTCCTTTGTAAGAGGCTGAGGGAAATTCTTTAATACAGAAACTAGACAATCTGGAGATTGCTTGGTGCTTTATGTAGGCGCAGTTTTGGTGAACCCTCTCTGCTGCAGAAGACAGCGGTGCTGAAGGCGCAATTGTGCTCGCAACGTCTAGTTGTGTTCTCTTTGTTTTGCTGAAGTCAATGGTGTAGATTACTAGGAAATAACACCTAAATTAAGTCTTGAGTTAGAACCAAGTATCAAGAGAATCTGAATGTATATCAACATTTCAAAAACTCAGTAAATATAGATATACTTATTATCGTTATAAATAAGTAATTCTTTATTTTAAAAATTATTAAAATTTTGGACAGAGTGCACATTATCTTACTAGAAAATGAGCAACAGTAGTATCAGACATGGGGAGGAAATGAGGAGAAGATTTAGAGGGGTTTATCCGTCTAACAGGATTTCTAGAGCCAGGTATTCTCTCTTTATCTACTACAGGAATTGGTTTTACAAGGATACTTATTTAGAAAATATTCTTAAATATGCTTATCTAAATATAAAAATCTGTACTGGGAGTTAGTTTGCCAGGATTCCGGAGGAGAGGAGAGAGATACATTTAAGAGCCTGAGACCATTTCATTTTTTGTACATGAAAAGAAGCACAAATAAAGCATAAATGTTACTTATGTGGTTAGGATAGCAAGTTGAACTTTGAAATAGAATAGCTGTCTTGGAGAATTGCCAACTTACATGGCCTAACAAATAATGACCTTGATTTGATAATTTTATAAATGTTGTTGTAATTGTATTTCCTCTGTGTGATTCATTGTCTCTCTTGAACAAGGTGTTGCAGTGAACATTGAAATTCTCCATATTCAGGTTAATTATTTGCTTGGTAGGGACATATTGTCCTGCTCCTGTAAAACAATTTTGTATAGCTAGCAGTTGGACAGGGACCCATTCATTCCAGAGCTCAGGAGAAAAATATGATATTGTATTTTTGCTTAGTTAAATTTAAAGTATGCAGCTAATATGTAATTTCCTGGGACTTTCCTGTCATTTTTAATGGTTATACAGAAAGTAGAATTCCCCCTCCTACTGAATTTTTGAGGAAATAAAATGCCTCCACAGTAACTGGGAGAATTCAGTCTGAATTATAACAGTCAAATATTGTCAGTCTATATCAGTTTTCCAGAATTACAGACTTCATATTTTACCTTTATAGAGCTGATATATAATCAATCAGCTGAATTATCAAGACAAGGAAAGGCAGAAATTTTTCCATTTCAGAAGGTGTAAAGGTGTCTATGTTCATTTTATGGGATTTACTGCTTCTAAATGAGTTGTTTTCAGTTGTTAGTATCAGTAAAAGGATTTCTTATGTCATGGTTCCTAGGTGCTCTTTATGAAATTGATCCCCTCTCATCAAACTTTTCTTCTTCTACAAACATAGCTAATGTCTCTCATATTGAAAAAGTTAACTTGAGAAAAACACTTTCTGTTTTCTCCAATGGATATATTTTAAGATCTGAAAAAGGGGACATTTTTTAAAAAAAAAGATGTGATTTGTATTACAAGACTTTGCTTGGCTTTTGGATAGAGAGCAGGCCTGCAGAAAAGGAATTGGGGGTTTACTGGTGGATGAAAGCCTGAACATGAGCCAGCAATGTGCGCTCGCAGCCCAGAAAGCCAATCGCATCCTGGGCTGCATCAAGAGAAGTGGCCAGCAGGTTGAGGGAGGGGATTCTGCCCCTCTCCTCTGCTTTGGTGAGACCCCACCTGCAGTGCTGTGTCCAGCTCTGGAGCCTCCAGCACAAGAAAGACATGGACCTGCTTGAGCAGGTGCACAAAGATCATCAAGGGGCTGATGCACCTCCCCTATGAGGACAGGCTGAGAGAGTTGGGGTTGTTCACCCTGGAGAAGAGAAGGCAACGGGGAGACGTTCTAGTGGCCTTACAGTACCTAAAGGAGACCTGCAGGAAAGGTGAGGAGGGACTCTTGATCAGGGAGTGTAGTGATAGGATGAGGAATAATGGTTGCAAACTGAGAGAGGGTAGATTTAGATTAGGTATTGGGAAAAAATTCTTCCCTGTGAGGGTGGTGAGGCACTGGAAGAGGTTGCCCAGAGAAGCTGTGGCTGCCCCCTCCTTGGCAGTGTTCAAGGCCAGGCTGGATGGGGCTTTGAGCAACCTGGTTTAGTGGAAGGTGTCCCTGCCCATGGCGGGAGGGGTTAGTTTAGATGATCTTCAAGATCCCTTCCTACTCAAACCATTCTGTGATTCTATGATTCTATTACATGTGCTATTGGTATCTGTGTATAATGTAAAGCTGATCTTTCGGGGTCTCAAAAATTGCTTTACCTTATAGTTTATTCCTCTATGCCACTCATCCTCATCTACATATCTTTTGATTTTCTGGTATCTTCCCAGAATGTGTTAAGGGTCCAGCATTAGCTTTTAACTTTGTGCTATGTGGGTATAGTCTCACCTTGCTTATTTTCTGGCTCACAAACCTTAGTCACATTTCCCTTATCAAATTCCTAGATTTTCGTGGAGCTGACACTTCACAGAAGTAACTGCAGGGTCAATATCTTATGTGTCTTTCTAAAGACAGTACAGCGCAGCACTTAGTGCACTATCGTCTGCATGACAGCAGCTCAGATAAACACCAAACTATGTGAACAAGACAAGTGAAATTACATCAGCGTAGGAGAATATTGTGGTGAAATAGAAGTGGCATGATGACTGTTCCACTGGCTTACCTTCCAGTTGCTGATTGTGTGGTATCACCGGGCTTCCTTGTGCTTTTGGTATTCCCAGTCAGTTCAGTATCTTCCAGGTGTCTTTGTCTTACCTGCCATAAAAAATTGCAGCAACCTATTGCTTTGAGTTGCGTTAGCACAGACAACAACAGCAGTTTGGATGAACAGAACAATTACCACTGAATCTAGGCTTTCTTTTTTGTAGCAAACTTTCAGTCCTGGACCACAGGTCAGTGTTAGAGGTGGAGGTTCTTCAGGACCTTGGCATCTTACCCAGGATTAGTTTTCTTTATTGTCTGCATAGTCCCCCTAAAATATGTGTTTTGTATCATCTAGGTTTTCATCATCTTTTTTTTTTTTTTTTTTTTCCTGTCACAAAGCTGTTTTTCATCATACAAGTGTCGAAAGATCTGATTTTTTGAAAGTGTCTTGAACTGTTTTCTTCTTTGTTGCTGCTAGAGGTAAATTCAGAGAACAGCCAGTCTTCATATAGAATTTCAGTAGGACCTGTTAGTTACTTTGCTGTTTGCCTACCAAATTTTAACTTAGCTTTAAATGAGTACCTTGACTTAAATAAGTAGTGACATTTCTGTGTTTTCAATTAAATTCTTTGGGAATTTTTAGATTTTGTGACTTTTAACACTGTTTATTTGAAATCTCAAAATATATGCATGTCTTCTGGAAAATTAAACCGAGGTTTTGAACAAATGTTTTTTGGAAATCATTGTGAAATCAAAGTTTAAGAAACTGCTGTCCTCAAGTACTTAGCTGTCACCTCCTCAGCTGAGAATGTGGTAGCTAGACTAGTAAGCTCTTAGGATGTATCAGTGTAACTTACAGCTGGGAAAGGCAGGGTTGTAACTGGAAATAGCCATCACTAACAAGCATTCCACTGTTCACATTGTGTTATGTTTTGTCTTAACTCTAGACCATATTAAATGCAAAGAGATTCATCCTCAGATAAAGAAACTTCTTAATAGCAACCATTTCAGATGCAAGGAGAAGCATGAGATTTACAAAGCACAAATTGACAGCCTAAAATGCCCTACTCTTTTTTACAAATCCTTTGGGAACATATTTTCAAAGATCCATGGCAATGATGTTGGCAGCCTAGGAGAGGTATAATAGTGATTTTTTAATGTCTTCTCCAAAAGCATCAGAAGTCCATGTTTCCCACAACATGACTCTAAAGACACTGAAGATTTATCACTGAGCTACAAAGAAACTCAGAACCAGATGATTTGTCTTTGTCTGTACACCTGGAGATTTTCCAATGTAATGCCAAAAGAGGCAAATCTATTCATACTTGTTGAGGGGGGTTCATAATGGGTTTAAATGAAAATACAAGTTACACTTCATTAAGCTGATGTAATTTGCATCTTGAGGGACAGAAGGACAAAGCCTTAGCAGGAAACACAGTCAACAAGAGATTTTAAAGTAATGCAAGGAAAAGCCATTTTGTTACTTTCTTCTCTTTTCTGTGGATTGCTCTCCTGGCATGTTTGGGCTCTGTGATAATGAAGTGCATTTAAATCACCTCAGGGATGTGTAACTTTTCACCACGACTTAGGACAGCTCTGGATTTGTTTTAGTGATGGTTCAAATAGTCCCCCCCCTTTATTACAAATTTCAGTTAGATATTTACCTTTTTTCCATATATAAAATGAATAAATAATTTTTGTCCAGATATTGGACAAATACCTGAATTGGTTGAATCTAAACCCCATGAAAGGGAAATAGCAATCTGAGAAGCCTTCTTGTATTACTTTGATGTTATTTCCCCTAGTATCCAAGTCTAAATTGCAGATAAATAGTAATATTTGATGGCTATATTTTGTCATCCATGATTACTGAAGGGATACTTTCACTGTTCCAGCAGAGAAGAGGATTTCACCCAGCCCTGCCTTCTTTTAATTTCTCCAGATTTAATGGACATCCTTGCAGTTGAATGAATATTTCACAAATTTACTTCACACTGAGTACAAGCAATCACACTCATTATGGCTGTAATATTTGTAGTTTTTTCCCTGTTGATGGATGGCTATTATGTCATTGTATTCAGTCATTTGCAAGTTCTGTTTTCTGTGAATTTGTTTCTTGACTGCTGTATAATTTTTCATGCTTGTGTAGTGCAGCAAGCTACATAGTTAATGCTGTGAAAGGTAGCATTTTAGTATTACAGATGGAGTTACAGGAAAGAGGATGAGGTTTGATTGCTGAATACAAATTGCATGAGTTCTGAATACTTAGGAGTTCTACTGCAGCATGTCTGGGTATACAACCTTTGAGCATGAACCCATCTTTTTGATGTTTCCAAATGATGAATTACATTCAAACTATGGGAAATAACAGATGTATGTATAGGGATTCTATAACTTCATTAAATAGTTATTTCAGTTATTTTTCTTCCATTGTTAATGCTTAATAGCAGGAATGTATTTGCCAAGATAATATCATAGTCAGAACTTCTGTAAGCAAAGTCACAGGAACCCAGAAATGTTACTATTTTATTGGTCTAGTTTCATAAAACTCACTTTGGTGAGCTCTAAGTATGCTCAGAGGGTGGATTACAAATTAGCCCTTTTTGTGGTTAACATAAACTGTTTGTCTGTGAGATGAAAAATCAGTAGGCACATTGCCTTGCCCTACTGTGAAGTTCTGCATTTTTAGAACTAAGGGAAAAAAAGATCAAGTATTGTAAAATTATAAAAATCAGTGATTGTGAATGCTCGGTAACTACCAATCAGAGGTTGCGTTAAGGTTCTTTCCCACCATCCTTCCACTGCTGCAGATGTAATGGTTCAGTTTGGTTTGAATGATGAGGCAAATTAAAAAAAAAAAAAAGAAAACCACAACCTTTTCCAAGTCTTTTCAGTGTGGACTTACAAATTTCCAAGTCTTATCATCTGTCTCCAATAGTGACAGAGGAAAGCCATGAATGTTCAATGGGAATTTCTGCCTTTTTTTCCCCATTCGAAGATAATTTAGGTAAGTAGAAGATAAAATAAGGTTACTAAATTAAGCGTGTCTATGTGTATATAAACAAAATCGGTTTGTTACCCATTTGCCAGCATTTTGGCTCAGCTGCAGTAGTGAGTATCGTAACTGCTTTAAAATTGATTAGACATTTTAACTTGAAATTTAACTCTGGATATGGCAGAGAGAGATAAGCCTGTGAATAGGAGCATAAAACATTAATCTTGCAGTACTCCAGCTGATCTCAGTAAAGCTGGTGTGTTGTATTTGTTCTTTGGCTTTGAAGAAATTTAAAGTCTTATGCTTCCAGTGTGACCTATGCACACACGAGTGGTCTTTGACTGCTTATTATATGGGTCAAGAATCACTGGGCCCTTTTGCTTATCATAAAAGTGAACAGGTTTTTTGTTAAAACAGAGGTGTTTCTGCAGCACGCAGGGATGGTATGCCTGTTTTTTTTTTGGCAGGGGAGACCCGGTTTGTTTGACCACTAGCTGTTCTATAAGTTTCTGCCCAAAAGAGACCTGAAAGCAGTGTTTCTATCCAGTCCCACAGTGGCTTCCAATGTTGAAGCAACATGAATGTGCAAAATGAAGTAGCCATTTTAATTGGAAGCTGATTTATTTTAATTTGATATGAAGCTGTTCAGAGCAACATTTCCTATTCTACTTTCATTTTCAATTTTTGTCTGTGTTGCGATGCTTCATCTAAGAAAGTTCAGTTTAACTTCAGTGATGTGGCAAAGTAACTAACATGAAAGCAGCCAGTTCTAAGGCCTTCTCCACTTATTTTCACATCCGTAACAGTAATAACTTTCTTTAGCTGGAGTTTTTGAGTGCTTTAGGGCAACTATATGCTGGTTTTGAGTAAGTTCAGCTACTATTTCTGCTTTTAGTAAACATACTGTTTCCTGATGATGAACTATTCTTTAAATTGATCCTGGTATAAAGAAGTGGCTTGAAGAGGACATGCTTTCCAGCATGAAAACCAATTAAAAATATACACCAAAGCACAAGAGGAAAAAGGGCAAGGTGCAAATCTGTTACCTTTTTAGTCAGTTATATCTGTCAGTTTGTGATCTCCATGACACCTATATTTCACTTACCACACACCTGAAGACCAGTTCTAACTACCAGGTAGGATGCTAAGCAGTCTTTTGTAGCAGCTAGCATTTTTAAGTGCTTTGGTTGACAATATTATCAGACCCTAGTCGAACCCTGAGTTTAACAGCAGATAGTAGTATTTTCTTAAACACGACTTCCAAGTTTATCTCAACCCTACTGCTGTTGAAAATTCCGCCCATTCTTGCCATTTTGTCTTACAATTACATGACTGTATATTACAGTAGTTGTAATGCTTTTACAATATTGGTAAATTGTAGTGGAAATATTCCACATTATGTAGTTGTCCTAAGTGATGCATGTACATTACCAGACTGGATATTCTTACTCTCCTTCCCTGGAAAGATGGTGGAGCAGCTCATTTTGGGGGTCATCTCAAAACATGTGGAGGAAAAGAAGGTTATCAGAAGTAGGCAACATGGATTCACCAAGGGGAAGGGAACTAATCTGGTAGCCTTCTACAAGGGCATAACTGGCTGGGTAGATGAAGGGAGAGTAGTGGCGTTGTCTACCTTGACTTCAGCAAGGCTTTCTACACTGTCTCCTATAGCATCCTCATAGGTAAGCTTAGGAAGTGTGGTTAGATGAGTGGGCAGTGGGGTGGACTGGAAATTGGCTGAAAGGTAGAGTTCAGAGGGTTCTGGTCAGTGGCACAGAGTCTAGTTGGAGGTCCGTAACAAGTGATATTCCCCAGGTGTTATAATCAAGTTTGCATTTTGAATAGGTAATTACTTTCATTGATAACTAATTGCTTTTAATGAACGACTTAATTGCTTTAAGGAATAACTAACGCTATGTATTGATATTAGTTTACATTGTAGTAAGAAATATACAAAACCTCACTTATGCTAAGAAACAACAGATGCAGGCCTTGCAAAGAAGGTCAAAGCTAAAGCTGCAGCTAATTGTGAAATTGTCCAGAAAAGGACAGGGAGGCAGGGAGACAGGTACAGGGAGTGAAAGTACACATTCTTGGCTTGTCTTCTTATCTTATGTGGTGAAACCAGAGAAACTAAGGAATGTTAAAGTGAAGACCCTCACATCCTCCCCATCCTAATTTGCATATCAGAGATCTTGATCAGTAAGGTAACCAATGATTATATTAGTATAGGAATACTAATGAAGTTAGTTAATAGGGTGGACCAATCATTGTAAATGTCAAAATTAATAGCGGGCATAACATGCATGCTTATGTTAAAATATGTTAAAGACCGTGACTTTGCAAAAAAAGGATATAAAAAATGATGTATTTTTGATATAACTTCGAAGCACACCAGGTGGAGCTATCCCCCGTGCTTCCCAGCGCTGCAATAAAGAAGTGTCTGCTTATCTGCAATTGTGTAGATAAGTTTGTCGTGATTGCGACCTTTCGTCAACACAGGGGGTCAGTACTGCGTCTGGTCTTGTTCACCATATTCATCAATGACCTGGATGAAGGGACAGGGTGCACCCTCAGCAAGTTTGCTGATGGCACAAAACTGGGAGGAGTGGCTGACACACCAGCAGGCTGTGCTGCCATTCAGTGAGACCTCGACAGGCTGGAGAGCTGGACGGAGAGGAACTTAATGAGGTTCGACAAGGGCAAGTGTAGGGTCCTGCACCTGGGAGGAATAACCCTGTGCACCGGCACAGGCTGGGGCTGACCTGCTGGAGAGCAGCTCTGTGGAGAGGGACCTGGGAGTCCTGGTGCACAGAAAGTTAGCTGTGAGCCAGCAATGTGCCCTTGTGTCCAAGAAGAGCAATGGTCTCCTGGGGTGTATCAAGATGAGTGTGGCCAGCAGGTCAAGGGAGGTTCTCCTCCCCCTCTACTCTGCCCTGGTAAGGCCTCATCTGGAGCACTGTGTCCAGTTCTGGGCCCCCCAGTTCAAGAGGGACAGGGAGCTAATGGAGAGTGTACAGCAAAGGGCTACATAGATGATTAGGGGGCTGGAGCATCTCTCTTAAGAAGAGAGGCTGAGGGACTTGGGGCTTTTTAGCCTAGAGAAGACTGAGGGGGGATCTTATCAATGCTTATAAATATCTAAAGGGCAGGTGTCAGGAGGATGGGGACAGTCTTTTTTCAGTGGTGCCCAGCAACAGGACAAGGGGCAATGGGCACCAACTGGAGCACAGGAAGTTCCACCTGAACATAAGGAAAAACTCAAAGGAAAGTGACAAAGCACTGGAACAGGCTGCCGGGAGAGGTTGTGGAGTCTCCTTCTCTGGAGACATTCAAAACCTACCTGAACCTGTTCCTGTGTGACCTGCTGTAAGTGAACCTGCTCTGGCAGGGGCTTTGGACTAGGTGATCTCCAGAGTTCCCTTCTAACCCCCACCATTCTGTGTGATTCTGTGATTTCTTTCTACTTGTGGTGCAGTGATGTCAACCACTTCCGTCTCCCATTTATACATCATACTCCCATTGGTCTCAGGACAGAATGCTGTTCCTAACATTGAAAAACACTCGTTTTTGCAGGACCCAGGTTCTGAGTTAGAGCTTATGCTTTACAAAAGAATGCTTCTTGAAAATTCCTTGGTGGTCTGAATGCTAGAGTGTCCGCTGTGTGGGCAAAGCTGGTCACCTGCATGTTTGGTTCCTAGGATCAGTCAAATCTAAGAGCAAAAGAATGCTTTTTGTGCTCTGTCCTTTTTTTTCCTTGTTCCCATGCAATGGTACACCGATTGCTATTCAAAAGTCACCATTTATCAATACTCACTGAATCATCATCCTCCTTATTGATACTGTGTACCATTATCAGGTTTCTGTTACTGCCTGTCAACTCAATGGATTTTGACATTCAGGACTACTCAAATATGTATCAAAATATAAGTATGAATTACAAATATCACAGATACTTCATACTCTAAATAGAAGGGAAACTGGAGTATTGCTTGCTAGTGATGATTGTGAGGTATTTTACTTTCTTATTGCATATTCTGTTTGTATTTCAACATCTGTAAAATGATTTTTTTTTTCCATTTTCAAGAGCTTTAAAGCTCTTGAAGTGTTTATTTTAGATTTTGTTCCACCACAAAAAAATGATAGCATAGTGCTTAGTAATGCAAGTGGCTTCTTTTTTTCTTATATTAAAATGTTGCTAAAAATGACATGGAGATTTTTTGCTAGACATTTACTTAAACTATTTATTCACTTCTTCAGCAAAGAAATTAAAAGAATCAGGAGCACAGATATCTAAAGATGTACACCAGACATTAATTCCAACAATTGTACACAAAACAGTACCGTTTACAGAAGCACTTTTGCTCTTTGGCTGTCGTTGGTGTGCTCCAAAATCTTTTTTCATCTCTCTTACTTTTTGTCAATGGTCATTAGTGCTTTGCACATCTCTCCTGAAGTTTAAACTACCTTGGCTAAGGTCCATGGTATGGAGTACAGAAGCTTGCTTCTGCTGCAGAGAAGTTGCACGTTGACGTATTGTGGATATATATGGCTTGGATTTCCTGACTGCGTGTCTGTTCAGGTCTTTATTCACTTACTCAGTGTGCTGGGATCTGAGTCTGTCCAGCTCCCCAGGAGGTCTGAGAACCTCATCAGCATCACTTCTGCTTAAATACAGAGGCTCACTCCTGGAAGAGCGAGCATATGTAGCCTTTTCATTGTACCTGGTAGAGCTTTCAGTCATTTTTCAAATACAAAATGCTTACAAAAGAAAGCAATGCCATTTTCTCCCTGCTGGCTTTCTGAAATCTCGTGTTGGGAAAAGCACTTACCATGTATTTCATATGAATGGAAAGCTCTCGGTAATGACTGGTATTTCTGAGTCTATTGCAGCCTGTGCAGCTGTTGAAAATGTCATTGGGGATGGCAAAAATAGGGAAGGATTTTAAGCAAGGCCATGCACCATCTGACTTTGATATTAGTTGAGAAGGAAAAAAAAAAAAAAAAGAAAAAGCAATAGGATGCTTGAAGAATAGAGAACCTGTTGGATGTAAATGCATAAAATGGACAAAAATAGAAAAGTGTTATTACTGGTTCTTGAAATCATCAGTAAAATGACTTTATTCAGAATACTAGCTGGAAATCTATGAATTTTGCAGACTCTGTGATTGCATTTCACATATCTATGGGGAGAAGTTTGAACAATAAGGCCAACATTAATATTCCTGCATTGAGATGTTGGTGTAATTCTTTGACAGTGTATGCTGAGAGGTTGAAATGTCCCTAATGTTTTCCAAGTCAAATTTTTATTAGTATTACTGACTAGACTCACCTTCTGTGTCCAGTTTTTTGTCAGTTATGATGGAAGTATGATACTATCTTTTTCTGTATTTAGATGTGACTAAAAATAATTCTGGCAACGTGTTGCCTCACATCTCTGCATGGGCTTCTGATCTTTCTCATCTGGACAGAATTTGGAAGCTTTCTTCTCTTTCTTACGCAGGCATTAACCTTGTTTCTCTCCTTTGTTTCTTTCTATTCTTATCTATGTTTGATTTTTATTTTTTTTATGCACTGTTTCTTCACTACTTCTCATACATAAAATTCTCTATTTTTTCCTTTTTATCCAGTCATTTTTCTCATCTTTCTGGGTTTTTTTAAATTGTTTGTTTGCTTTTGACTTGTGTCTTATGTAGTGCAAGATCACCTGATGTTTCTGAGTTTTAATGTTCATGGAATGCTCTACTACAAGGTTGCCTTGGGAACTAAGGGAAGACCTCATTTTAGAGCCTGTGATGCTTTTTGGGATCAATGGTCATTTGTTCATCTACCATATGCACTTAGAGAAATTAGAAGAAACTTCCCAAGAAACTTCAGGGTCTCAATTGGGCAAATAGAATAGAGAGAATAAGGACCAGAAAATAAATTGGTGTGCATGTCCCTTTTACTGTGGTTCAACAAAGTGATCGCTGTTCATTGTTTCATTGCGAAGGAGACGGTATATACATACACCATGTATAAACCTTGAAGAGATTGGTTTTACTTTGTACTTGAAAAATACATTTAGGATGAATATGATTTCTATTTGTGTTTATTTCACTGACAGGTATGGATAGGGCCATTATGTTACCTGTGGATGTTGCTGGCATCTTAACTAAACGTTGTAGCACCAGATAGCTTCAGATGTTTCTTATTCTCAAACTGCAACTGCACACGGCTGTGGTAATAGCCGGTTTATTCAACCTGCTTTACAGACTTATTAGTGCATATTCATGTGAGGAATTTCATCCCTTTCCAATATTTCCCAGCACTGACACTGAGACGTGCATAATTGTACCTCATAGTTGCTTCTGAGTACCATCTGTGAGACTTTGTGAAAGGCTGTTCAGAGATGTGATTGTATTGGAGCACAGAAAACAGATACCTAATAGGTCTTTAACTGAACAAATCATGCTTATTTTTTATGCAGGGAATAAATCACAAGATAGTGGGATTGCAGAGATGGAGGAACTTCCAGTCCCACACAACATCAAAATAAGTAACATCACATGTGATTCCTTCAAGATTTCTTGGGACATGGATTCTAAATCCAAGGATCGCATTACTCATTACTTCATCGATCTCAACAAGAAAGAAAACAAGAATTCCAACAAATTTAAACACAAGGTAATTTTAGTTTAAAAATCAAGATGGAAATCCTTGATTTTAAATAGATGAATCTCAGTGTTTTATTAACCTTTCAAAGACAGACTGTGGGGAACAGGTATTGGACATGCAGCACAGGTGAGTTTTGATTAATCTGATTGACTTTTTTTTTTTTTTTCTCGAAATACCTTCTCTGTCTCTTGCCTATGTGCCTGTACACATGAATAAATTTGTTTCATAGAGGACTGAACATTACCTTTTCTATTTCATTTGAAAACAGTTTTGGAACCTGTACAGTGTTTTGCAAGACAGACATTTTTATTCCTGACTAGGTCTTAGTCATTATTTAAACAATTTATGTATTCTGTGCCTGTCCTTGTTCAGTGACAGACTCATGAGAGCAAAACACGTTGTTTCAACAGAAGAGTCACAAATTCTAGTGCACTTCTAGGAAGGCTTCCAGCAATTTTAGTTTGCAGTATTCAGCACTGTGACCTGAATATTCATCCAGCTTCTTTCCTCAAGCCACTGATGCAGGGACATATTGAGTGCATTGCAGAATCTGTACTTACCAAATCCAGCAAAATTTGCTTTGACCTCACTATAGTTGAAATATTGAGATGTCAAGAGAAACATGGAAAGAGATAGAAGATGAAACAATACAATCATCTACAAATTTAAAAACAATGTTGGCAATCTCTCTAAAAGATAAGGTTTTGCGAAGGCGCAAATAACCATCCAGACAAATATGAGTGCTCTAATTCTATCGAAACCTAAATTACTATTGGTTTATAAGCCAGTGGGATAACCAGGAAATATTTCCACCAATTTCTGAGTCTCTTTACTGTGAGAGTATTTTTCCTGTGACTTCTATTAATAGCAGGTGTATAATTTTCACATTTCCTTATTTGACTTTTTCTTTTAATGTGGTTGGAAGTAACATACGCATTAAGTGTAATGAAAAATCACTAACTACTCGTTGAAATTGAGAATTTTACATGTTTGGCCGAGATGTTGCAGCTGCTAGGAACCACTGTGCGAAGCACTACCAAATTTAATGTTGTAATAGGCATTTATTACGACCCATTTTTAATTGCAATAGCAAATAAAGTAAGGTATGTTTGTTTTTTTCTTACTGTTATTACTTGTGGACTGACAGCCTTTGAATTTGAATTCCCATTTTATACTGCAGGAATAGATATATCTTCCAATATAAATACCTACTGGGATGGATTCTTTAATTTCTTTCATATTTTTGATCTACATGTGTCCTAGTTTTGGCTGGGACAGAGTTAATTGTCTTCCTCATAGCTGGTATAGTGTTGTGTTTTGCATTTAGTGTGAGAAGAATGTTGATAACACCCTGATGTTTTAGTTGTTGCTAAGGAGAGCTGATCCTAAGTTAGGGATTTTTCAGTTTCCCATATTTGGTCAGTGAGCAGGTGCCTAAGAAGCTGGGAGGGAGCACGGCCAGGACAGCTGACCTGAAGTAGCCAAAGGGATATTCCATACCATAGAATGTCATGCACAGTATGTAAACTGGGGGGAGTTGGCTGGGAGGGGTGGATTGCTGCTTGGGTGTCAATCAGTGCTGGTAAGCAATTGCATTGGGCATCACTTGTCTTTTCTTGGGTTTTGTTTCTCTTTTTTTTTGGTTGTTATATTCTTTTTCATTACTATTATTATTATTGTTGTTGTTGTTATAATATTTTAGTTTAGTTTAGTTATTAACCCGTTCTTACCTCAACCCACAAGTTTTACTTCTTTTTTCAATTCTCCCCCATCCCACTGGGAGCGGGGAGGAATGAGCAAGTGGCTGCGTGGTGCTTAGTTGCCCGCTGGGGTTAAACCATGACTTGTTTTTTCATACATGTGCAAACTAGTGTAAAGTTGTAAAAATTGTTTTTGTAAAAGGTAGAGCCACCCTAGAGAATCAAATGCTATATACACTTCAAAATCTGTATCACAGTGATGAAACTAGTGCTAAAATGGAGAGGGACAAAAAAGGATATTGGTAGTGTAATAAAGATAAGCCATTAGATTTATTTTGTTTGTCTCAGCAATTCCCTAGCTTTTTACTGTGATGAAGCATTTAGTCAAGGGAGAGAGGTAACTGGTTTTGTAAGAACAGGAGACTAAACTCTATCAATTAAAATGATTAATAAGTTGGATGTCTTGTCAGGATTAACTTAAAATTACTCAGTACTAATTGTGTTAGTGACCTGGTAAAGCTTTTTTTTTTGGCTTTTTTTGTTTTTTATTTTCCCCCAGCCAGAATGATGGAAATCCAGACAGCAGACAGGAGAACTGCACAGACTGAATACTCTAACTGTTATCTGTGCCAGAGCACATATGCGTTTGCCTTCAGGCATCTTTAGTGCTAAGTAATTTTTAACACACTTTCTAGAATGAGCTTTTGTTGAGAACTTAAGAATTGCTCAAATTCAAAATTTGCTCTAACCTTGGTATGGTTAGAGACAAGCCTCCTTCCTCCCAATAACGTTAGTTATATGAGTTTGACAGCTGAAGCTCAGCAGCAGACCTGCTGAGTAGGGAGCTGATTGCCTGGCAGCTGCAGCACCAGGGACTGAATCTTCCCTGCATCCAGAGGGAACTGAATTAGCCCACACTCATCCATTGCTTTCACAACAAAGCTGTTGTATAAAGGTGAAGGATATCACTGCCCCTTCTCATGGTAGAGTTTTTTGGAAAGAAACGAGTGAGCCCTACCACTTAGCTATAGAAAAGAGCCTTGGGACTTACTCTCAGGAGTCATCCAGCAGTCAGGCTGTGGAAGGAGATGGGCATCTTCAGGGGAAAAAAAATCATCCTTGCTTAGCTTACAGGTAGGGTAAATCACTGACTGCAAGTGCCTGTCTCACTCACAGGTGATAAACCCAGGTGACCAGCTTAAACTATTTTCTAACTTGTAGAGAGGGTTAAGTCTGAGTTTGCTCTCATGGCTGTGAGCAAGTGACTTGGCACATAGGCTTAACCTGATAGACAGGTGCTATACCTCAGGAAAGAGGCCTGTTTGTTTTCCTTGTGTGCCCAGGTGAGCACACGTGAATGATTCATCCTTTCAATACTTTTTCTGTTGGCAAATATATAAAGTTTGTTCAGCATATTTAGGGTGCATAGAGTTTTATTACTTATGACTAGTGTCATCGTATCTGTGAAGGAGGAGGTTTGTGTTGTATGTAAAGACTAGAATTCTAATAAGGCTTTGTTTTCTCAATGCAATTTTCATACCTCCCCTCTTTTTCAAGACACGGAAGTATGATAAATCCCATGATATTTAGCAAAACTAGGATTAGAACCTCAGTGTGCTGAGTTCCCACAATGTGTCCTATGAGCAGACCTGGCAAAGGGAAGCATAAGTTCAAATGGGAGAAAGCTGAAAATTGAAAGTTGCTTCTTTGGCAACGAAAAGGGACTGCAAAGCACGCATCTTTTCCCAAAAAGGAGAGAGGTAGTGTGACTCGTATACCTGGCTGCTTAGTTATTCCGTGCTTCCAGGTTGTTCTTGGAAGTTATTACTGTCTGGGTACCTTTAGAGTTGTCTGGAGGGTGCTGGTGGTGGAGCAGTCATCTGCCACTCCAGAATCCCGTCTCTCCTTGAGCTGGTATATATCTCCTTTGCACTTCTTTGGGGCTCAGCCAGGAATGAGAGCTGAGCAAAAGAGAGATGAAAGCAAGAAACTGAGAATCCCCAGAGAAATTTCAACATGAACATTTGAATATTTTTTCCTGAGTTCAGTATACCAACTGACTTAAAAAAGAAGAAAATAAAAAAAAAAAAGGAAAAAAAAGTGTTTGCTTAGAGAAAGAACAACAGATTAGCAGATTAGGATTATGAAAAGCATCATATCTGCCTCTCCTCCCCAGCTGTGCAAGAGATAAACCCCTCTGTTTAGTGTGGTTTTAGGTAATTGCCCCTTTTTTGGTACAGTTAGAAGAGTTTCCTGCTAGACAGCTGGAAGGTAAGACTTTGACTCATGGGGGCAATGAGGCTTTTGATGTTACATGAGAATTGACAAGATTAATGGGGGCAAAACTCACCACCAGGTTGTGGGCACAGAGACCTGACCGAGGTGGAGGCAGATGTTACCGTTGCCAAAGAAAAGATGACAGGAGGACTAATGATTGTGACTGTAGCAGCCGCTGACTGCATTAGCAGTAGCAGACTCAGTCCCATGGGATGCCTTTGCAATATAGTTTCAGGGTGGTAGCTTTAAATGTCGTTTGGGGTTTCTTTTATTTTTTCTTGTAATTTTTCTCTATCTTCTATACATTGTTTATTTCAGAGTGTACAACTGAATGCTTTACAGAGAAAGTTTCTCCCAACTGTTACTTGGTTTAAATGAGAATTAGCAAAAAAGAAATCATGACAACAAAATCTTACCCTTGATTATCCATCAGTCGTATTTCAGTTCTTGGAATATCACAAGCTGCTGATTTTACAGTTCCTTAATACTGAAACCAATGAATATTTTTTGCTGACAGAAAAACAATAGAAGAAAGATATTTTTCCATGATAGAAGACAAGCAAAAAAAAAAAATCTTTCAGGTCTTGCTTGCAAATCATGAACAGAGAACGTCTCTCTTCTATTTCTTTTTTTTCATTAAGGGACTACTGTGCTAATATTTATAGGTGGATGACTATGGACTAGTATTTATAGGTGGACAGTTATGGATGTTATCTAAAATGCCTACTCTTCACATAGCAGCCATCTTACTTTTCTGTGATTGCTGATAAATATTCAAAAGTAAATACCTCTGTCACTCTGTCACAGCTCTTTGGGTACACTATGCAGAGAGACCTGGATCTGTTTAGCCTGGAGAAGAGAAGGCTGAGAGGGGATCTTATCAATGTTTATCAATATCCAAAGGGCGGGTGTCAAAAGGATGGGGCCAGGCTCTTTTCAGTGGTGCCCAGTGAGAGAACAAGAGGCAACGGGCACAAACTGGAGCACAGGAAGTTCCGCCTCAACATGAGAAAAAACTTATTTCCTTTGAAGGTGGCAGAGCACTGGAACAAGCTGCCCAGAGAGGCTGTGGGGTCTCCTTCTCTGGAGATGTTCAAAACCTGCCTGGATGTGATCCTGTGTGACCTGCTCTAGGAGAACTTGCTTTAGCAGGAGGTTGGACTAGGTCATCTGCAGAGGTCCATTCCAACCCCTGCCATTCTGTGTGTGATTCTTTGATTCAACTCCACCGTGAGTCCTTTCACCCACAGTTCTAGCACAAGCTATCCCATTCTTCAATTTTTCTTCACCTTAGTGATCTGAAATGCAGTCTTCGGTACTGTAGAAATTATTTCAATAACAACAAGCAGTTATTCTTTGTTGCAGTATGGTGTCGTGCAGTGGAAGAGCAAAACAGAGTATCTGAAACGGTGGCAGGATGGAAAGATGTGCAATGACAGGCACAAATTATCTAGCTCTATATTTGACTTGTTCTGGCCCTTCCTGTACATAGGGGTATTTTGATACATGTAAAATAAGCGATTACGCTGCAACGCCTTAAATTTTCTCTATTGAAGTTTGGTTTGGAAGATATCAACAGCAGTATAGGTAGACTGATTGATGACAGGAGGAATTTTGTTTGGGTACACTGAGTGAAAGAAAACAATGGTAATGAGAGGACAAGAAGCTCTTAAATTAAGATATCCTTGTGCTCAGTAGTGTGTCTTTCTCTGTTTGCATACTTAAGCACAAATGGCCCTAGTCTGAATTGTATATTTGGGCTATATATAACAGTATCAGTTTATAGTCACTTGGAACCAACAATAAACTCGTACATGCAAGTTATCACCGTAGCTCTTAGAGCAGACCTTAGACCATTGTCCCCAGCCACGCTGTTAACTTTGCTGCACCAATGGACTGTGAGAAGTAACCAAGGTTTACACAGAAGAGCCAGGGGCTGGGGATTACATTGCAAAAACAGCAAAGGAAGGGGTGGTGGATTGGTTTGGTTGCACTGCTGACTTGTGTGTTATTTTGTCTTTTAATTTCCGTCAGGATGTACCCACTAAACTGGTGGCCAAAGCTGTTCCTTTGCCTATGACAGTCCGTGGGCACTGGTTCTTGAGCCCAAGAACAGAATACACAGTAGCAGTGCAGACAGCATCAAAGCAAGTTGATGGCGATTATGTTGTTTCTGAGTGGAGCGAAATCATCGAGTTTTGCACAGCAGGTAATATTACTGAGGAAACATGCACCACAGAACGCCTGCAATTGATGCTAACTTTGCTGCCTGAGTGGGTTAGCCATCTACCAGTGCCAGCTAGGCTGGCGGAGTTATAATAGTCACACCTGGAAACTGGAATTCTAACTTTAGGCTTTGTACCTGCTCAGGTTTGGCATGTTAATGAGCAGCAGCTGGACTGCCCCTTCGTTCTGCCATAGCTTAGCTGCCCCGAAGTGCTGTGCCTGGCACTACCGCTTGTCCCAGGCTAGGAAAGGAGCAGGGCCGCTTTTGTGGTGCCTTTTGCTGGCTACTGGCACCTGTGGAGAATAGACAGAGTAGCAGGTCCCTAAGACAGCATGCTTAAAACATTTTGCTGCTCTCCCTTCTCTGCATGCAGGAAAGCCTGAGCATCACTAACACCCTGTCTCGAGGACAGTTTAGCCCGTCATTGATTTATATGTCTCTTTGGATGTTCATCACCTAGTGCCAATGTGCTTGCCTGTGAGAAAGCTGACTGCTGAAGCAAGCTCTCTATGACTCCTGTGTTAGCTGAGATGCCATTTAGGCTGGGCCCTAAGCAAGCTTTTTTAGTTATGTGAATTGTTATTGGCTCATGACTGGGTACGTTGTAGCACACAGTTTATCAAATGGTATAAGCCAGAGAGGGCAGCTTTCAGTTCCTCTGCAGTCCCAAATACAAGGAAACCAGCTCTAGCACAGGAAATCCTGAGCTGAAATTTGAAGTAGGCTTGCAGGGCATTCATGGGGAAAATCAAACATGCATGTTCTTGCCATTTGTCTGTTGCCACTGTTGGAAACAGGTGCTGTGCTATATAGTTTCTGTATAGCTGCTGCATGATACAAGGTATGTTACCAAGGCTCTGTTCTCAGTTTTAAGTCTGCATGTTTGTGTAGCTTTTGGAGACTATTGTGGTTTTTCCTGCCCCCATACTAGCAGATTGTCTTTTCTTTCCAGATTATTCAAAAGTTCACCTGACACAGCTATTGGAAAAAGCTGAAGTAATTGCAGGCCGTATGCTTAAACTGTCTGTTTTTTATCGGAATCAGCACAAAGAATACTTTGATTATATCAGGTAAGAAAGTAAATATGTGCAAAATTCTTTGGCAAATTAAGGGCATAATGAAAATAAGTAAATGGAGGCAGCTGTGCCAAAGCTAGAGCAGAATGTCTGTGTGCTTTATTGCCAGTTCAGAAGGGAAAAAATAAAATATAACTCATTTCTTCCACCTTGCTTAACTCAACACTTCCATTAGGCAATAAAAGTTTATGTTTTGAAGCAGAAACTGAAGTACTCACAGGGTCTCCAGCCTGATTAAAGTGTCTGTTATCATAACAGAGTGTTTAGTAGCCAGATAACTTATATTGTACTAACTTATATTGTACTAAGAAATTTAAAGTGAGATGTCTAATAGTAGGGGTGTAAAACTGTGTGCATGGGCATTTGCCTGCATATGAGTTCCATCTCAAATACTTGGTCTTCACATACAACCACGCCATTTCTATGCCCAAAAGTAGTAATTTGGCCTCTGCAATCCAAATGTTAATTTACAGGTTGTGGGGAGGGAGAAGGGATGGTGCGTAGACCATTTTACAACACTGTGCTTCAGTTGTAATGAGTAAATAGAATAGCTGGAGGTAGACTCCTTATTCCTATTGGAGACCCAGTGTGCCTTCGCACACGCAACCAGCAGCGTCATTACAATAGAAGACATTTCAGTAGAAGGAGTCAAAGCTCGTGTGCTGACTGAGCAGGAGCAGCCACCATGCAGAGGTAACCTTCCACTGTTAGAAGGTAAGCAGTGTGTCGATATCTGTTTCAGCGCTGTCAGAAGGGTGGCAGCACTGACTATGCTGCTTTAATATGCATTGAGAGATGGGGCTGCTGCTGTGCCCCATAATTGCAGTTTTATGTGGGTGTCACACTAATACCTGTCTAGAATGGAAAGTTTTTTAAAATTAGTGAAGAAAAAAAATTAACTCAAGGGAATCCAACTCCAAAGAGCAGACACCACCACCCTTGGAAACATTCCCACTTTGTAGTCATGAGTATCTGCTCAATTCCAGGAGTGTCATGTATATTCCAGAGTGCGGGGTTTGCTCTTGCCCTCTGTGTTTTGGAAGAATTATTATATTGCACATAGTGACAAAGCCGCAAAATTCAATGGAGGTAGAGAATGAATTGCAGTTGTTGAGGCTCTTTGACGGCCTCCTAAATCTCTGCTGCCATCCTGGACTAGATACCACAGAAGAGAAGTGCCTGTGGTGGTTGTGGTTCTCCTACAGCTTTGTGTTCAACTATGTAATGATAGTGCACCAGCCTTTGTGTTCATAAGCTTTGAAAATTGCCACTGAGGTGCATTTATAGCTGTGAGTTTGGCCTTGTTCTGCCAATGTGACTCTAATTGATTGCACTGTATCTTTTCACCTCCCTCCTGTTATGTTCTTTCTTGGTTCAATACAAATAGAGGCAAGTTTGTTTTCCCTTCTGTTAGTGAGCTAAAGAGACCAAAAGCTGTGTTTTACCAGGTCAGTATGAAGCTAGAATACCTGTAACTGTCTGATGGTCACCTTTTCTGATCAGAAAGGTACTAATATGGTCACAAGGGCTGGTCCTTCCACAACGCACCCTTCTGAATGTTTTGTTAAAAGTCCTGACCACATGCTTCCTTTTAGGAAGAATTCCTTGTCATACCACACCTGCCAATGGCTTCTGTGGTGTCATAACTAGTAAACAAGCTTGGAAAAGCCTATAGAGTAGCTCTAGCAGCATTGACGAACCAGCAACTGTCACAGCGCTAAAGCAGTAACCCGCAAATGTAGGGTTTGAAGTGTGAGCTTGTAAGTGGTGTTCATGTCACTCTGCTGCTTACCTCGGCTGGGAGCGCCATGGCGCAGCTCAGGTCCCCGGAAAGAGTGACCTATAATTAGCCTAATTGGCCACTGGATGTCAGTATCTTGCCACAGAAATGGAACTGCAGGACACCTGGCTTTTCGGGTTGCAGAGATGGTGGTTATTCAAGCGGATTCTTTTTTTAACCCTAGTAATCACTCCAGTCGTAAAATACTAATTGTACCTCCCCACCCCAATCAATAACTTGTGAAACAGGGCTTGAGACAATAGCGATGTAGTATTTGAACGGCCCAGAAAACTTTTGAAATTTCTCTCTGACTCAAATTAAGATATGCTGCTGAGATTAGAAATAATGAAAAAAATCACAGTTGGCGACATTACTGAGTTGACTTAGGGCTGGTTTGCATGTATGCACTGAATTTGTTTGCTTTGACTGCTGCCTCTCGCTTTAACCTGGTAAAAACTTTCTCTGGCACAGCACCGTTTTACCTGGAGCTGTTGAAAGTTAAACACAGACAGAACAGTCTTGGCTAGTTTCCTCTCTCCTCAGAGGGGGAAAAAAGAAGGAAAAAAAAAAAAAAAAAAAGAGAGGAAAGACGAGGGAGGGGTGTCAAAGTAAAGCAAGAGGGAGCATGTAAGACAGCCCCACAGCCTCATGCGTTTTTAATCCATTATAAAGGCATTTTCAAAGGGTCCCTAGTAAATCTGGTGTTTTGCAAGACTTACAAAAGGGAATGTTTCCCTTTCTGGTATCACATGGTTCCAGGTGCAGAGGGAGCCAAAGCTGTCACCATGACACTTCCACAAGTGTGTGGGGCACAAATTCTGGGGAATGTCCTGTTATACATAGAATCTCAGGGGCTAAGAAGGATTAGATGGGGTGCTTTGGACTGCTTTCCTAAATTTAGCAGCCTAATGCTGCTGGGTGCAATTTGGGATTCAGGGTTTTAAAAATTCACTTGTTACATTGAATGTTTCTGTTCACTGGAACCAAATTGAGCTCAGCTTGCAAAAAAGTTAGGCTTATACATTTTTTCCCCATAGGACTAGTGACTGCAGAAGCTGGATACCAACCAAAGTAGATACTAACCAAATTGCCTAATAGTCTGTGCCCAGCTCTGCTCTGATTGAAGTCAGCAGTAGACAAATTAGACCTGAAATTATCACTTGGGGGAAAAAACCTGTGGCAGACAGTACATTCCTTCCTATAAGCTCTTTGAAAAACATCATTCAGAAATAACTTTCCCTGGCAGTTTTCTACATGGAATATGTACTGCCTGTGCTAAAAACGTGCATTAACAAACTATATATTCATTGTGTTGAGACTGACTTGTGATTTTAAACGTGTGATTGAACTGAAATGTGTTTATTGTTAGCATTGTAGTGGAAGGCTGAACAAATCAGCTTATTAAAGACATTGGTGGTTTGGGGGCTTTTTTGTTTGTGCTATTCTTTGCCTGCATATAATACCCTCACAGCTGACAGAAGCCAGACTGGAAAAGATTTTCTCCTTGAACAGGAGTTATTCCAGCTCTTTCTGAGTCTGTCATCACTTGATTTTCTTGGTCCTAAGATCATGACACTAACCACAGTTTTCAGTTTAACAGTTTTCCTTTGTGTCCCTTCAGTACCATTACCAAACAGCGTGACATCCTAACTTCCCACTTTTTCTTTAACATGTGATACAAAATAAACAATACGAGTCGTTCATTTGTAGAGAGCATCATGGGAATGCTATGCAGCCCTCTGTTAAGGATAACAGTGGCAGCCATGGCTCGCCGATTAGTGGGAAGCTGGAAGGCATCTTCTTTAGCTGCAACACTGAGTTTAACACTGGGAAGCCTCCACAAGATTCACCTTATGGAAGATACAGGTTTGAGATTGCAGCTGAAAAACTCTTCAACCCAAACACTAACTTGTACTTTGGAGACTTCTACTGCATGTACACAGCCTACCACTACGTCATTCTCGTTATCGCCCCTGTTGGATCACCAGGAGATGAATTCTGTAAGCAGCGCCTTCCTCAACTAAATATAAAAGATAATAAATTTCTGACCTGTGATGAAGAAGACGGTGTCATGGTTTACCATCATGCCCAGGATGTTATTTTGGAAGTAATTTACACCGATCCTGTGGATCTCTCCCTTGGCACAGTTGCAGAAATTACTGGTCACCAACTAATGAGCTTGTCTACTGCAAACGCAAAGAAAGATCCAAGCTGCAAGACCTGCAATATCAGTGTTGGACGTTGAGACTTCCCTCGTTAACGTAGGAGCCTTCAAACCTCTGTTGCCCATTTCCATAGTCAGACATTTTTGTCAGAAGCATGCACATGCCGCTGTCACCAAAAGCAAAAACGAGTCTTCAAAATCTCCAATAGCGTTTTTAGTATTTCTTCTCTCCCTCTTTCCCTTCTGTTCCCCGATGCTTTAAAAGATTAGAAGTCCTGGATTTCTTTCTGGCAACCATTTATACCTAGATGCTGCAAAAATTGTTTTCTGTTTCTTGCCAAACATAACAAAATCCTATATAAACTGCTTTAGCAAAATAAAAATAACAGCTTATAAATGGTGTTTAAATATGCATTCATTTTAACTACTGAACAAATACTGGGATAACTCCAAACAGCATGAAAGGTTGTAATTGCAGCATGATTTGAATTTCAGAGCCTAGAAATGTCAGCACTTCCAACGTGTTGTTTGACAGTGTTATTTATGTTATTTATATTAGCTAACTAAAACCAGAAACTGTGTCTCGACATAATAAATATAATAGAAAAATATTTTATTTGTACCATTGTATAAAATATTATGCAATCATATAGAATATATAGATTACATTTTAATATCAATTGTATACATGTCATGAAATCATTTTCCCTTATCAAAGATGTAGTTTGTAAACTTCAAATAGCTCTGTATCTGTTCCTGTTGCTCTAGATGACTTTAATTAAAACAGATTTACGAAGGAGACCATTTCTGATTCATAAAAGTTACATTATAAATTAAGTCAGTACACTGAAACAACAAACCTCTGAGAAATAAAAAATTCCTTTTCTAGTATTCATACTTTTTCCTCCAAAGTACTTGAAAATGTGTATGTCTTCAAAATCATGTCAAGCCATTACACACAATATAAATACAAACAAGGTTGGTATACATTAGGCTTTATAAAAAGAAAATTTTCTCACCAAGATAGAAAACAGATTGCTTATACTATGTGGTCAATACAAAATGACAGTTAAAGCAAAACACTAAACATAATTCAACGTATTCAAGTCGCATTTTTGTTTTGTTTCGTTTGTTTTGATTTATTCTTCCTTCCTTTGTGTCTGGGCTAGGTATCTCCCAGAATCCCTGCTTCTCGTTTCTAGTACAAAACCTAGATAAGCCTTCTTTTCATAGTCCACTTTTCACACAAATGGTCTATCACAAATAGTGAAAAACTCTCCTTAATATTACAAAGTGTAGTGCTCTGAAAGTTAAGAAAGATGCATAATTCCAATGGAAAAATATCTTTTCTATAATGTTATTTTTAGTAAACATGTAGTGTAGCATCCTTATCAGATAACTGTGACAATCAATTATATACCATGTACTTAATCTATCCAAAAATATCTGAAGCATAATGCAATAATCTAGTCTCGGTTTAATATATATATATATATGTGGCAATTTATAACACAAGAAATACTTTGACATTTTACAAAGTGCATGCGTCTAAATGAGCTTTGGTAGTTAGAAAAGCAAATGTTATAGCGTCAGGCAAAATAAAGTGCAACCTTTAATATGGAAATAAAAGTTAGCATGTAGTCGATCTATTTACTAAATTTTAAGTACTGTGAGTCAGGTCCTGTGAATACTAGTGAAAAGGACAGCAGCCAGTACATTTGTTTTATCCCTTCCCAGTAAACTCTTGTCTATTTCATTTTGCCAAACACTTTCTTTTATTTCTAAAAAAAACAATAGTTCTATTTGGCAGCCATGTTCCGTCCTTCTTTTTTTGCGTAGGCAGCATCACTTTGCTCTGCTCCCAGAATTTTAGACCAAATCCTGGTGCTGGTTCTTTGTATGCATCTTTCTTTGAAGCTGCTGGAAGTGAATGGCAACTCTCTCTTGAAAGATAGTGTATGTTCATGAGTTTTTTCCTTCGTTTCTTTTAAGCTCATGTTTCTTTTAATCTAGTGAATCAGCACACTGAGAACCCATATTAATAGTTAATTATAGTGCATGTTAATTCTAGAAAGAAATATGTGGTAGTTTATCATGTACTAAAAACCTGGAGAGCATTTCCTCACACTTTTTAAAACTAAGAGCAGGTCAAAACGAGGATTTGCTATACTTCAGTGTCCTTTTAATTTCTAACATTCTCACAGTGCACTTCAAGGCTTTTTCAAAAGGAAAAAATATATACTATAGTCCACTCACCCGTGCTTAATATTCTTGCATATTGCTGTCCTCTCTCAGCCCAGCTAGTATAATTGGTAAAGTGCATCCAAAATCTCAGTGTGTCAAATAATTGTGCAGCAGACCAAGACCTGTAAAATTACTTCCTCTTTTTCATTACTTGTTTGTTTGCTAGGGTTTTTTTGCTAGTGAACAATACCACGGCACTGCATTCACTTCAAATTGTTTTGGAAATGTCATGCTTACTGATGAGAACCTCCAAGAGCCTAATTTTGGCTTTTGTGTGCTTGTATTCAGAGTATTCCTCAGCCATTGGCACCCGGTCTTCTTTTTGAGGACTCCTGTGAAAAGCAAATAAAAGTGCCATCACTTTTATGAGTAAGAGGAGAAACAGTCTTTAAAATTAATTCTGCAACAACTAGTGAGGATTGGGTTGGATGTTTTAATATTTTTTTCCTATCTGTAGCTGACTAAAGATAATTCAACAGGATCAAAAAGCTCTAATAGACAGAAATGAAAGTAGAGTATTTAAAATACTGAACTTTCATATGCCAGGTAGTTTTCTTTCTTGTCAACTATGCAGGCATAACTAACTACATTCTCAAATACACAGAGAAGTTTTTACATAGTGCTTTGAAAACTGTAATCAAAATACTACTTGCCCGTATCCTCCAGAGTTTTCAGCAAACAAGTTTGCTAAATGGAGGCAAGAGGATAAACAGAGTGAAAAGTAGCTGGTATTTGTCTATAGTGAAAGAAACAGTGGCTTCTGTTTTTAAATCTGGCCTTTTAAAAACAGCCCAACTGCCAAGTGTAATCCTTGCAGACTGACATACTCAGAAAGACTTTATCAGCCTCTGTTCAGCTCAGAGTTTATACCCGTTGCAGGCATGTCCTGGAAGATCCCCAGTTCCAGCCTGCCCTCAGAGATGCCCACATCCTGGAGGAACTACGCAGGGAGATGGCCAACTCCACAGAGACCAGGCACCTCCATGGTATCTTCCAGTCCCTAGCTGCAGCTCCTTTGGCCTGCTCACCTAAGAGTACCCATCCTCGCAGAAACAAACATGTCCGCATAGGAGCCCAAAGGGGAGAAGGAGAGGGCTTTTGTCAAGCTGGTTATTTACCTTCCTGTCTGTTTATAGAACTGTTCCTCAAACTCTCTCAGAGCCTTGCGAAGCCTTTTCTTGTCTTCTTTTGTTTCTTTGAGATGTTCAAGCAGAACAGGCCTGTAAAACAGAGACGAGAGCATGAAACCCCCATGTGCTTGGAAGTATTGTAAAAGCTGCGGCTTCAGTAATAAGCAGCCTGCTGCTGTGGGCCACAGCACGCGCTGATCTCTGACCCGAGACATTCCACCACATCCCTCCAACTATGGCTATAACTGGCTGTACCATCACATGCAATAACCAGTTGTGCACCCTCCCTTTTACCAGTATTCGCTCCCTTCTAGTAAAGTGAATGCAGAGACTCTATGGACAACATCGGAGGAAAAGCTTTCAGCATTGAATCTTGCTAGTGGTCTTAATTCTGTGTGGAATTAATGGAGTTGATGGGCTTTGCAGCTCGCTAACTGAATTAATGTCAGCATCCAAGCCTAAAAGCAGCTGTTACCAAGCGTTATTGTGATGCAGTGGAAATGCCGGTGGTACCCAGAATCAACATTTTTGGAGTCTATGCTTTAGCTGGTATGTGGAGAATAAGATTTTTAAGCAGAAAAAGACTTCCATTGTGACATATGCAGCTGGGTTTTTTTTTTTTTTTTGTAATAACAAAATGCACAGAAATACCTTCACTGTGTTTGTGAGCAAACTATTGCATACGTAGTTGGGTTACAGAGAAAAAACAAGACATTTTTATTTACTTTCAGTTTTGGTAGAGCCTAGTCAACTTCATTTGTGTGTCTAAGTGCATCCTCCCAATCAAAACACAAGAAGAAGATACCATCCCCTAAGCTATGAGAACACATCTGTTCCTGGAAGGCTGGGTGGTAACAGCCCAAGCCCGTCTTGAGATTTTTTGTATCATGCAACCTGAAATTCTTAAACTACAGCTCAGGAGGAGGGCTTTACTTTTTGATTTTATAATGGAGAGTAGGAGGGTGCTGTTAAGTTTTCTGGGCATCCAAACACTAATAACTATTCTTATGCAAGGAAGAACTGGAGTTTACACACATTTGGTGGCCTCCCACATGACCATGTATTGGGTGATCCTTCACTCAGCTCACCTGGTGCTGTTTGTATGCCTCTTGGCTCTGGCATTTTTACATCACTCACACAGTCAGTCCCAGTACATACACACAGGAGCAGGCTGTGCTGCTTGGCTGAACTGGGCTTTGTTTTATGACTGCTGAGTCATATCTTAAAATTTTGCAGCCATTGTAGGTAGGTCTGCATAGCTTCACTATGCCATAGTGTCATATCTACCGCTGTGTATATTTCTCCTCTCTATCTGCTTGCATTCCTTTACCATTTTTGTCATGGACTTGGCACAAAGTTGTTCGAATAAGTAGTGCAAACCACAGGTATGCTGCCCGAACAACAACTATCCTCTGCCTCTTTTCTCCCATAAGAAAACATTGAATCACTTCTTTGGTACAGAATATTCCCATGGAGTATGTATGGCTCATGGTTTATTTACAACGTCTACATGAAATACTTTAAAACATTCAGGAAAAAAAAAAAGAACTTGCATTGTTGCCTCATGTAAATTTGACATAGACAAGGCTGTTTGCCTGAAAGCTTTCTTTTCATCCAGAGGTGAAACATATGCAGGCTCACTCTCCTCCTGAGAGTAACACAGGTGCTCATCGACAGGGAGGCAAGATATTGGACCGAATGATAACGCATGGCTGCTTTGAGAATGGTCTTCATCTGAGTCTTCCTCCTCCTGCTTGTAAAATGTAAAGCATTATTAAAATTAGTTGTTTACATTACAGTACTAACAATTAATAGGATGACAGCATAAAGAATTAGGAGCTAACTTCCTGGATGTATTCATCAAAGTAGATTACATATATTGAAAGCTTTACGCAGGTCTACACGGGAGTGTTCATGAGAGCTCTTGTGGGGCTCACTGAGTTACTGTGTATTGTCTGCCATGACTAAACAGCACAGAAGTTGGCCCTGCTTCTGAGTATCTCCAGACAGAAATTTCCTTCTGTTTACTCAAAAGCCTTTATAAGTAGCAGCAAAGATTTAAAGAATTTTCTGTACTTAGTAAGCAGTGCAACCTTGCTGGAACTTGTACTCCTCTTATATACCATCTACTCTTTGTATTACGTCCAGAAATTCTGACTGTATCAAGAGTTGGAGGTGGAGATTTCACAGTTTTATAGCTACAAACGTTAACTACCAAACTACTGTCGCTGTCTTCTTCACATTCCTTCATCCTTAGAAGAAAAAGTCTGAGCTTTTGAAACTAAGGCTTAAACATAAAAAAAAAAAAAAAAAAATCCATGGAGTAAAGCTCCTGAGAAGTAACGCAAGGTAATATCAGTTAAAATTTTAAATAAAATATCTGTGTGCATGTGTACAGATTTACACTAGGATTTTTCAAATAAATCTAAAGCTCCAGTGTCACCTAACAAGGCAATAGTTCATAATTTTTAAAATCAACCCAATCCAAATTAGTATTAGATTAGTATTCTTAATGAAGACATGCTAATTAACTTCCAAGTAGCCAGACTGCACTTCCTTTACTCACGGTGAGACCAGTACTGTTACATTACACTGATATATTATTAAAGTATTACAAATGATATGTATGTGCTACATACTGATAAAAGCATTGCCAATAAACTATAAAGCTAGATATCGTGACAGTATATCTAATATATATCTAGTGACAGTATATCTCTTCATGGAAAGAGATAGGCTTCATTCTGTGCTGCATACGTTAGCCATATTAGAAAACTAATGCCAGCCTTTTATCTCTTACGCAGTCATTTGAAGCGATTGCCTCAGAAGCTGCTGCCATACATTGCAACCTTTGGCACGCTTAAAAGTTGAATTTTGCAGAGCATTTGCTCTATTTGAAATATCAACACCATGTATTAACCAATGAGCAGATTCTTCAAGTATTGGTAGTTCTATTGCTTCCAAACTGACATACAGGTACAAACCAAGCACAGCATTTAGTATGTTTTCTTGACAATGGCCATGAATCCTTTCCAACTTACAATTGTTGTGATCAAAGATGGAGTTGCAAGAAGTTTCTTTATAATTCTGTATCTGTCATAAAGAGGTTTCATGAGACTCTTTTCTTGCTTAGTTACCTAAAGAGAAATCATAACAAAATATACTATTCCAAAATTAAAAATAAAGAATAAATAAATAAATTTCTCATGTGCTCCTATAAAGCTGAGAAAGGCATTAGAAGAGTATGACCTGATGTGTGTTTTGCTTCCATGGGTATTTCATGGTGACTAGTTTAATCCATACAGTTTCTAAAAAGGAAAATGACAATTTTCCAATGGAAAACGCCCAATGTGGATTCCTCACTTGGGCCACACCACCCAGGCAGAGGGTAAACTATTCTCTGTCTCCTTCTGAAGATGTTAATAGAGATGTAAGAGCTAAGCTGTGCTTCTGCTGTGCATTGCATTGATAGCTCACGTAGCTGTAACGGTGGCAACAGGTTAGCTGCAGTGACGTGACAGTCTGCCTGGGACAATATACTCAGCAGCCCAGTGGGATGGAGAGCACTGAGAGTACAGCTGTACAGCCTCGGTGGGTGAGCTGGCTCCGTGCAGAATTACTCTGGGCATTCCTCGCTGGAACTGCCTTCCACAATTGGGTTTAACCATCTGCTCATTTAGCTTGCTCTTGCTCTTTTATGAACACTAGGAGCATTCATTTGGAGGAGATTATTATTTTAGATCAGGTATTAAGAGCCTGATCCAGCCACAAATATTTGTAAATACAAAACTAAACCTTATGGAAACTAGTTGTGCAGAAGACAAACTTACTGTATTAAGCAAAAAAAAAAAAAAAAAAAAAAAAGAACAAATCCCACAAGGTAAAAAAACCCGACCCCCAAACCAAACCAAAACGAGAAAAACAACATGTTCCTCAGTGATTAAATGTCAGAACAGAGTCATTTGCAAACTAGTCCACCATCAGCCTCTGCTCCTCAACTCACATGCCTGCCAGCACCCCCGGGTACAATTCCGCTGTCTTTTGGCACTGCAACTGCGCTGCTGCATTGAAGCCCAGCTACACACGCTCAGATGAATGAACACACAGCAGCTTTGAAGAGACACAGACTGGCTGACGGCATGGACAATGGAGTTGCTCAGAAACATACAAATACCTGGTCAGCAGGAGTAAGGGTGACAGCAGACAAACCCAGGCTGATGACACCGCATATGCCTGGCTGATTGAGTAGTTAGGCATGATTTCTAGAGGCATGCTTTGCTGCAGAGCATCAGGGCTTGCCTATCCCACCTAGTCCACATCTCTTCCCCAGTCTTCATGGGTTGCCTATCCTACCAGTCCCCATCTCTTCCATTTGGTTGCAACACATAAGAGCTCCAGGAAATGCCAAAACAAGCCAGACTAGATCAGTTTTTGTTTTAAACCTAGTCAGGGCCCTCTCCGGCTGTCTTTGCTCAGGTAAGTCTGGCTAAAGATGGCGCTCACCCATACTGTACATCAGCAGGGCAAACCTCGTCACCAGTGCTCTCCGCTGTGGTTCAAGGCTGCTGTAGTCGTAATACTCTGAACACGCAGCAACTTGATAATTTTTTCTGATGGGTTCGCTCTTTGTACTCCCAAGGAGGTTTCTACAACAACTGTGATATCATCTGGAACTGATTTTTGCTAATTGCTTTAAAACAAACAAACAAACAAAACAACAGAAAAAAATCCCAAAACTCCCCCAAAAAAACCCACACGAAAGTTTTTGCATTATAGGCTAAATTTCTGATTATTTTCTTGGAATCCCCAGCACACTCCATTCAAATTAGTGTTCTGATAAGACTGTGGTGTGATATTTGTTACATGACAAGGCATGCCATGGGTTGCTAGTTCAAACATCTAAAGTACGGAATCTTGAGGCAGTCAACGTTCGAGTATTGTGAAAATCCATTTTCTGCACTGGGACACCCCTTTGATAGCAGCGAGGCACCTGTTTTGTTAGCCTGGGCAGTCACCGATTTGCTTTCTCCAAGTCATCGCCCCCCAGCTTTTGTAAACTGCATGAGCGTCCCCAGCAGATCTCTCTTTCCTGGACCCCTCCGGCTCTGAACTGGGCACTGGGCCTATGCTTGCCACTGAGCTTGGGCCTTGCTGGCCTCACTCTTCATTTGTTCTTGGCGCCTGGGATGCATGCAGACTCTTCACCCCTTTCCCTCAGGAAAATACATTGTTATACATACAAACATTAAAATTTGCTTCTCTAAGGCATGATTATTTAAGCATGCAACTCTGTGTGGAGCATCTCCAGATTGCTTATTTATTTTCAACAACAAAAAAAAGATGTAAAAGTCTTGCCTAACTTCCATTTCCCTGCTTTAAATTCTTTACTGTCCATGAGCTTTCTGGGGCCTTGAGTCAGAGCTGTTTGGCAGACCTAGGATTCCCTCATGGTGGCTTGGTATCACTGATCACCTCTTTCCTTACGCAGTTAGCATCCCCTTTCTTAGCTGGTTATAGAGCTGCTTCAATCTTGAGAAGGAACACCCTCTGTGAACCCCATGCTCTTTTCTATCTTTGATTCTTCAAGTGTCTTTTACCTCTATATAGCACTAACTCAATTTCTATTTTGTTCGCCTCCTTAGGAAATATAATTTCTTCATACACTTCCTATATATCCTCTCCACCCTTCAGCTCTTGTTCCAAGCCCAAAGGAGACAGACAAAATTGATTTTGTCCAAGATGCAGCGAGATCAGATTCAGATCACAATAATTTTAACAGCTGGCATATTTCTGGACACACGCTGGTGCCACTCCCCATTTCCTCAGGGATTCCTCAGTTGTGTACAGACAAATTTTCAAATCATCATCTCACCAATGGTGGCAATTTTTTTTTTCTTTGTCGCTACATTCAGCAATGAAGCCCCTTGAAAGGATTTTAATTACTAGTTTTAAGTGCCGCTGTGAAATAAAGGAAAACACAGATGACAGGCCATGTCATTTTTGTAGTTCATGTCTCAGATGGTGCCCTATAAAACCCTTCTCAGCTGCTAAGCATTCTAACCTTTCATACGTCGTAGCAGAGCTACAGTATGCATGAGTCAGGTCTGCTGTGGATATATAATCCTCCTTTATCATCAAAACTTGCAATTTCCAATCATGAAGAGAGATACAGCACCACTAGAAACTTGCCTTTTTATTTTATTTTTTAAAATATAAATGAAATTCATCAGTACCAGGCAACAGCATTTATACTTGAAGATTAGTTTGAAATAACTAAAATTATGTTAATCATGTAAAATTCATCTAAATGTATTTAATATATGAGTCCAAAAATATTTGTTAGGGAAGTTAGATAATTTTTAATGTACCTGTCTTTCCATGGTATACTTACAGGTTGTCCATGAATACTCTCAAAATATAGTAGACATTTCTGAAGATTGATTTTTTCCAAAGCCATTTGCTTTTTTGTCATATCCTATTTAAAAAAGTTATTTATAAAATTGAGTCAGGATTTCATGGCAAGGGTACAGGTATGTATCTGTTTAATAATCTGTCCTCTCCAGATAAACGTTAATAATGAATTCTGTTTCTGTCCACACTGAGGTCAATGGGGACTTGGCATTAACTTAGCAAGAACAGAGTCCAAATCTACATGACTGAAGTTTTAAATGAATCCACGTTATGTGTTACCCTCTCAAGGCCTAGTGCAAAGCTGATGAGAGCTGTGGAGATACTTCTGCTGATTAGGTAGGGCCTTTACCAGGGGAAATACCCTGTATTTCTTTGTCTGGCCAAAGTGGATTCCCTGAGGCCTGAACTTGTGCTTTTTCTTCTGGAGAAAGATGAATGAATGAAAATGTACTGAAAGGCTGAAATCTTATTTTTCTTAACTGTCATTATATAAAGATATAATACTTGATTCTCTTGATTTCTTTCAAAATTACTATTCTACATAAGCAATTTAACAAGCTTAAAGTCAGGAAGCAGCATTAGGCTATTGACAGAACACTGCATCCTTATCTCGAAAGTTTCTGAGGTTACAAACTACGGTCTTTGTCAATAAGGCAAGAAGCTTTGTGTGTTGCTTGATCAGAGCCTGCATCTGAAAGGTTTTTCTGGGAATACCAGTTGGCAGAAAGGCTAAACAAGCAGTGGTTCTTGCTTGAATATGACAGCCAAATTGTATCCCATGAGGTATATCATCTCATCAGTTGGGTTTTGGAAAGGTGTGCTCACAAAAGTTGACTGCAGCATATGAGTAGAAGGTGTGGGCATGGAGGTCCCACAGGTATCAGTGCGGTAAGTTTTTAGAACATTTTCCAATGTTTAGGTAACATTTATGAAAAATTGTTATAGCTGAAAAACTAAAGAAATGTTTTTCTCATCCATCCTAGAGAGAAATCAGTTAATGAGATCTCTATGTTACTAACTTCTATTTGTCAGGCCAGTTCATAAAACACAGACAGCATTCCCCATGATATATTATGTATGATTTAGTTGTAATAATTGACAACAACAAATATTCTAGCCAAAATACTCAGAAACTTGCAAAAATGCAGAGAGGACATTCCTCAACTTTTTAATTATTCAGCAAGAAAGAGAAAGAGATTTGCCTTGGCTTGTGAGAAATGAGGAACACAAAGTTTCAGTTACGCAAACAGAACCCTTTTTTGGACTGGAATGATACAGTGACAATGAAATCTCTAAATATCCAATCATTGTGCTACTATGGTGAACACCCCATAAATGCTGAGCACACTAGAAAAAAGTGCTCTCTCTGAAATTAAATGGAAGAAAAATCTGATCATCCAGCAGGAAATTGCAGCTGGACAGTATGCAGGTATGGGGAAGCTGCAGGAAGTGCAGTGCTTTAGTGACAATGGGAACGGAGGTGGGCCTTCTTCCTCAGTCATGGTTCTTGCTCTGCTGGGCTGAACACTAGCAGTTTATTTCTGTTCAAATATCACAATATGAATCACAGAAAGAAGAATGTTGATTTTACAACAGTGCAATTTGTCAGTGTTGGTGATATACCAGTACATGCTTAGGCGTCTGCTGCAGGGAACGCACAATTTAGCTGGTATTTCTCTCCTCCTCTCACTTTCCTGCTCTTCCCAGGAAGGTCTGCCCCTGACACTTGCGTGTTTTTATCTGGGCTGGAACACCAAGGAGCATGTGAAGCTAATGTAATTTTCCACAGTCTCTGCCAGATCACGACAGATCTGTATGAATTAGGGCCAAGTGTTTGGAGGCTTGGAGGAGAGCTCATCCACTGCAATGAAGTAATGTGAAGAACAGTGGAGTTGGGGTGGGGAACAGAGTGGCTTTCTGCAGAAATTAGATGGCTAGGGGTTTTTATTGACAACTTGGAGAAGTATTTTTAATAATTAGTGTCTACTTTTTAAAATTACATCAAGCCCTGAAGAAGTAATGCTCTTCTATATCAAAGGAGTGCATTGCTATTAACTTCAGCAGGAGCAAAAGCTGTTTTGTTTGCTGCCCAAATGCAAAACCAGTGCAGAACCACTAATCACATTTTACCTTAAAGGTCTGCATGAGTTAATCACTCCAAAATTATCTGCCATTCACATTAAGAGAAGAGCTGCTAACTAGAATGCAGGAGTATTATAAAGTAGCTAATTTGTTTATTTATTGCTAGTCCTGCAATTAATACGAGGTTAATTCTTTCAAGAACTATTAAGCCTGAAGCCACTGAATGGTTAGGAGGAAACAGGGGGTGATCATTAATATTGATTTTACACATGAGAAACGATCTCAAGAGGGTTTAGCATTTGGGCGTATTTCATTAGCTCATTTTATTAGCAATCTCAAGACAGGTTTGTATTCAGCTAAGTTTGAAATGGCTAATAATTTCAAAATCAGAGAAGGCAGGTGGAATCACAAACTACAGAATTGTCTGAGACAGCTTAGGACTGTAGGCTGTGTACAGCAGCATGAAGTGCAATGCTAATTAAATAGAAACGCTGTCTCATAGCCAAGGAGAAGATGAACGGAAGTGGGTCAATAAGGAGAGGACAGATACATAAAGGGAAAAAGCCTTGGGGGACAGACTGCAGGTGTTCAAACTACACATACGGCAAAAGTTGTTTGTGGCATATAAAGAAAGGAAAAGGAGACGACACATAGAGCCGAGGTAGTAGTTTGGTTTTCATAACTTGGGACAAAGGTACACAAAGCACCGTATACTCTTGACTTCTTCCCTAGTCAGTGCACTGAACGCTCGTGCCGTTTGAGCTTGCGGTTTGTCCAGGCAGAAGGTGCCAACTCTGAGGACAGGCAGTGTGACAGTGGGCGCTGGGCCTGGCGGAAGCCTCTCACTCCCAGAGGCAGCACCTTGTCTCCATGCAGGCCCTGTGTCCAGGTTCCTAGGGCCTACCAAGCCTGCCTTGGCGGGTGTGATGGTCACTGCAAAGCAGCACTTCACACAGAAATAGTACAAAAAATTTTACAGGAAGGCAAGAAGTGACATGACACATCCATAGAATGATGCCCATTTACTTCAGCTGAGGGTCAGGCCAAGTCTGACTAGCCCCGCTGTGAAAGGCCGCATTTGCTGGTGAACCACAGCTGAGCACTGTGGGGCTGCTGCTGCTCCTCCTCGGTGCGACTAAGGCAGCCACTAGATCCCTAGCCATTAAACATTCGGATTGGCTTAAAAGTCAGGAGTTGGGTTTTGGATTGCGGTTTTAGGGATTTGGTGATTTTTTGAGTAATATGATTCAAATTATGTCTGTTTGCCTTTTGGCTCCTGAACTCCTACATTCATGGTCTTAATCTTTCTTTTTTTTTTTTTTTTTTTTTTTTTCCTTCCTGAAGCCTGTACCTAAAAATGAGGTGAACTATTAACTAAATCACCAGCTCCCAGCACAAAGAGCTAGTGACACAAATAGTAACAGGTGGCCATCCCTTTTTGGGTTACTGAATCATTCACAGGCCAATCCCAATTTTCTCAACATCTTCTCAGTCAGTAACTTTACTCACAGACTTTTTTGTGGAAGGGGTGTTTTGTTCTGAAAACCACATTCTGCTATTTCATATTCAGATCTTGTGGTTTGTCCTCTTTAGACATCTAGGTGGTTCAGGGTTTTTCTCTGCACCTCTCAAGGAAATGCATTCTCTCAATTTTATTTCAGCAGGACCTTAGAGGCTTTCCACAGTTGAACTTCAGGGAAGAACTCAACAGGCTTTTATGGAAACCCTATCCTTGCCCAAAATAACTAAATCTTAAAAAAAAAAAAAAAGAAACATTTAGCTCCTATTAGTTTACTATTAATCTAGCTCAGATTCTGGTACAGGATCTAAATGTTAGACACAAAAGAAATTGTTGCACATCAGAAAAATCTGCAGTAACACCAAAGTTGCATGTAGCTGAAATGAAGACTTTGATCTTTGCTGTAACCAGCAGACATCCTTGATTCATTTCACATCATCAGTGCTATAAACCTCATTCTCCCCTAAAAGTCCAGGATGACTCATAATCAAAACCCAATAATTTTTAATGTTATACTTAAGGACCTACTAAAAGATGTCATTCTGAAATAGATCAATTTGATTTAATTGATCAATTTGGATAATAATTCCTTTTGAAGCCTCTGTTCCATAGCAGTTTCGTGTAACTATTATGAAACACATTTGCTAACAGATAGTTCTCTCAACACAAGTTCTCTCTACAAGAATACAAGAAGAAAATAAATAAGATCTTAAAAAAAAAATCTGAAAATATTAATTTGTGCAAACATTTAATTTACAGTACAGCATTTTCTGTGACAATATTTCAAGGTAGCACTGCCATTGCACAGATCTAGGAGGTTCTCTCTTGGAAAATCAGGAGAAGTCCAATTAATTGAAAAATGAGTGGGACAGAGACCCACACCCAAATTACTCTTATAAGAGAGTTTTTCTGGGCAAGATTTCCTCACTGACATCTGTTTTGGTGTCATCTGATCTCACTCCTTGCATCATAAAAAAATATTTAACAACTGAAAATATTATCATACAGTCTGCACTGTTTGGGTTTTAGGACTAAGTACAGAACAGCGTGGTTTTGTTGTCATTTTTTTGTTTTCTTACAAAGGAGTTCTGGTTATGAAACACTTTTTCCATTTCAGGTTTTAAAATAATAGTTTATAAAAAGAAACAATTAAAAAATCAGTCATGTATGTGAAGCTCAAGATCTCAGAAGCACAGCATTGTTATTCACGGTTCTAGTTTTTATACAGTAACTAGTTGTTTGAGAACCAAGAATAGAAGAAAAATAAACCAAAATATTATCTCTGCTAAGTACTTTCTGCTACTGAAATCCACCCAGAATAATTTCTTAGTTCTCACATAGTTTGGCATTTAATTCTTCTTCACTCCTCCTTGTCCCCTTCACCCCCCTCTCGTTTTTTGTTCATTAGCCAGAGTCTAAATGTTACTGTCAAGATTTAGATTTTAGGTACCTTTGAGGACAGAATTTATTGTCTTGCTTGGCTGCATAGCATCAGGAATAACAACATCATCTGACAGCAAAAATAGCCAAAAAAGAAGTATTTTTATGGCCAATATGTATTGCAGAACAACAGCTTTAGGCAGACCCTATAATCTGCCAGCAGTGTGAAGGTACAGCAGAATTTTAAAATATGTACTAGTTTAAAAGCAAAAATAAATTGCCCAGCCAAGCAAGCATGTTTCATGGAATATTGCTCCTACATTTAACAGAGCAATTGAGAACGTGAAGGAGCAGAGGCAGTGTCAGCACAAGTAAACGTACAAGATCAGAAGGGCAAAGCAGTCTGGATGGTTGTGCTATCCGTGTGATCTTTGTGCAGTGCTATCAACTAGGCAGAGGCTTTCAGCATTTCTCAGGCGAGAGGGGACCTTTATTGTCAAAATAACTTCAGGAACATTTTTAGTTACACAGTTTCTGTGGACTCAAGATAAGATTGCTTTTGCTGTCACCATCTTCAACACACTGGAACATGCACTTCCTGCTCACACAGCCTCAAGTAGGCAGGTTTCAGCATTGCTTGGCAAACAGCTTTATACATGCATCTCTGAACAAAATGCACTTAGCACTATTTGGAAAAAAAATCTGCACCTCTTTTTCTGTGCAACTCCTCATAGAAAAGTCACTTCAGAAAACTGCACTATTGCTCCCATCTTGTGAGAGAGAAAATGCAGTGCAGTGCCAGAACATACAGGATGCACATGCGCCAGCATACCCTGAAACAGCTACACACTAATATCTGCCTCAGATGATGAAGTTCTGAAAGAAACAGCCATACTTGTTAAATACCTTAATAGTCTCAGGAAGGTTGAAGTGTTGCCTTTTCTCCTTTAATCTTCTCAATACACTGTCCATGGTTTCTTCTACTGAGGGAGCTGGTTCCATGCTTGTGGCCTCCTGTGTCCCAGCCTCTTTAGAGGTGCCCGTGCTTTCACAATGATCATTTCTTTGGGGTGCTCTGGAGGTACAGTTTTGCTCTTCTGACATTCTGAGTTTCAGCTCTGAAAGGCAAATCACTTGGCAAGTAAATAGATTAGAAAGATTTGCAAAGAAGTTTCCTCTGAAGAAAGAAAATATCCCTACTTTTTGCATACAATTATCATACCACAGTTGTGTAGGAAAGTAACTCTGCTTCACTTCAACACATAGTATCTTTTAGCTGGTTAAAGGCAAATCTGATGGTCAAGGGATTAGATGTGTCCGGGCCAATGAAACTTACAGCACATATGTACTTCTCTTTTTCCTCCAAGCCCATCTTTGACATAAGAGATGAGGACTGAAGAGGCACTGGGCTAAAGAGTTGGTGTCTGGGTAGGAAGCAGTGGAGAATTTCAGTGGGAGTGAGGTTAGGAAAGGGGCTTAAACAACACTTGAGAATATTTGTGAGAGGTTTGGTGTGGGGGGGAATATGGAAGCAGAGCTCTCCCACCCCCTTCTCCTCACTAAACCCATGCACTCTCAATTGATTCGATGTCTGGATAAGTAAGAACATGTCCAAGACTGCTATGGGGATTGTCATCTAAAGATGAAGACCTTCACAGACACCTTCCTGGACAAGAGGCAGCGCCTCCACAGCCACCTACCCCACTCTCACGCCGGCTCTGCTTGCTTGCCCTTCTGTGCTGTTATGCAAGTGAGGAGGAGAGCAAAGGCCCTCCCCTGAGAAGGTCTGGGGAGGCTCAGCTGTGCTACAGAGCCTGCCATGCCAGCAGCCAGGCTGCTGGAGCCATGTACTCCAGGTCTGCGTAACCAGCCCCACACTTCTCCAGAGCAATCTGGAGCACAACCTTCCCTTCCAGAGGCCACATTGCCATCCCAGCCAGGCTGCTGAGCTGGTCCTCACAAGAATCAGCCACTTTGCTTAAATGACTTCGCTTGGCAGAAGGGCACTTGAGCAACCCAGCAGAAGACATATAGGTTACAGTGTGTCCTAGCTTCCCAGTCAGTAACCTGCCCGGATGCAATAAAGTATGTAAGTATATTGGCTTGACACCAAGCCAGGGACCCTGTAGCTCTAGGGACCTGCACAGAGCAACAAGGAAATTGAATTAAGGTCTGAGTTAGCTCCTGTAAAACCAGGCTTTGTTCCTAGCATATGCCTAGCTGGTGAAGGACCTTGGGCAAGGCAGGAGACCAATTACTCCAAAGGTGTTAAATTTATTGAAATCTGTGCAGAAACAGTAACAATGTTTTAGCTGTGACAGTCTGAGGATACAGGACAGATTTGTAGGGGAAACTCAATAATTTTTAGTAAACTCTCAGAGCTAGGAAGGCTGGACAAGCCTTACAAACTTGAAGAACGACCTACAAGCACTTGAATGTTTTTCTGTTTCACTTGCGCCTGTCTCACGAACCTCACGAGTCTTGCTTCACTTAAAAGCAGTGTCATTAATTCAGGATAATAAAATCAAGAGTGTTCACAGGATCGAGACATGTTGGGTGTGAAGGTGAGGTTGATCTATGAAAGCTTGACCCCATGGCTAGCTGAAGCAATGGTTGATTCAGGGAGATCATTTTCAGAAAGTCAAGGATGTGGTTTGGCCATTTCTGCTCATTTGCCCTTCCTGGATTTGTAACACAAAGTTCAAGGGAAAAAAATAATAGTGATCTAGTAATCAGGCAGCACAGTATTTAAGGGAAAACTTTCCAGAAGAAATTTACTGAAAGATGAGTTTCTGCTTCTTTATTTACCACAATCACACCCTCAGTATCTACATTCTTAACGATGTCCAAAACAGAGATGAAAGACTGCAAATTAATTAGTAGCAAGAATCCATTTATAATTGGGAAAAAAAAAGATTATAGCCTTAAAAAAAATAATCAATCACTACATTCTTCCTGAGGGCAAGCACGTGACACATCCACAGATGTTAACAGAGTGGTATGCAGACAGTTAAGGGCAAAACTTGTCCCTCAAGATACAAGACCAAATCTAGTATCAGGGAAAGATCTGCTTTTATGATCAAAAACGTAAAAGCTTTGGCTGAGTGAGCTCAGTCCTAAAGAAACATTTTGCATCTACATTTGTACTATTACAAGGACACTTTTAACTTTGTAGTTCTGTATTTCAGACACTCATAAAAGCATTCAGAATTACATTGCCTTTTTCATGAACGTTAATAGTGATGAGGGAGAGATGACATCTTTTTTTCCTTCCCCTTTTTAGCCTTGTTAGGAGGGTTGAACTGGCTTACTTTAATCCCTGCTTTCAGGAACCAAGGCAAATCATATCACCTAGTATCTTTGTTGTCATTGGGAGACTTATTGCCTCAGAGCACTGAGGTCAGAAAACTAACACTAAAATATTTCAGGTACACTCACACTTCCAAAAGCTTCAGCAATAAAATGAACCAACATGCTATTATGTACCTTTGAGCTGCCTACGACCTTTGGCCAAATCATTCATCCATTTCAGAACTTCAGGATTGGAAGTCTTGTCACCATGTGAAGGCTGAATGAAAGAAAAAAGGAAGAATAAAACAAAAGGAATTGATGATTACACAAATGGATAAAAGCCTATCCACACACAGTGTCCTAAAAAATGTCCATAGTTCTAACTGCATTGTATCGTAGTATTTGGCTCAATCATGGTACTGATTTATCATGATTTACCTCTCCCCATTGTGGCACAGTGCTACATGGATCTGAGTATTTTGGCTCTGATCCTAAAAAAAAACCCATTTAAGTCCCTGACTAATTGGGTAAGTAATCTCAGTGACTTCAAAAGGACTGATCAAATACCTGATGTTAGTCAACTTCCTAACTGATTTCCAGGATGGTAACTGAAGCACTCTGTCCCTTGTAGGGATAAGCCCTTACTGCTTAAGACAGGGATTCTCTTGGGAAACAGCATTTTACATTTTCGACTGAACTGCTTAATCAATCAAATGAAAAAATCATGTGCAACAGAGTGATTTCAAAAGCAACAAACAACAAAAGCTTTGTATATCAGTTCTTTCTTTCCATTTAGAAATGCCTCCAAATTAAGAGCAATTTGCACTGGATCTTCAAAACTCAGATATTTAAAATAGCAGAACGATTTTGCAAAATTAAACCTCTGAAACAATTTATTTTCTGGTCACACTGCCATGACTGTCTAGGTATGAAGTTTTACTCCAGAGAGTATATGATGGCCATAGGACAGTACAATTCACAAATGCACATTTCAGTTTGCAGTCATTGATGAGATTACAAGGTAATACACAATTTGCTTTATTTTCACTGTAATATAGACATAAAATAACACAAACTTCCCTGTTTCATTTTGTATACATCCTTAGCATCATGGATGTTTTGATATATTTATACTGCACAATTCACATTACACAAACTAGCTCGATAGGAGCAATGATCTTGCACACTGCATAGAGCATGCCACTGACCTCAAACATCCCCCTCACAATTTTTGTTTCTCTAATTTCTGCCATCAGCTTCTATTGAGCCCTGTGCTTTGGAAGTTCACAGGAGTCTGCCTGAGTGGCGGAATCTGCACAGCAGAACATGTTTCCAAGCAAATGACTTCTACAAAGTAAATAAGTAGTTTTCACCTTTTGAATCATTTTGGTTCACAAGCCTGTCATGTTTCACTGATCATGTTTCACTGATCCATGCTTCTCACACATCTAGAAGATGGATATTTTGCAACAAAGGTATTCCAAAGAAAATGTAAATTAGAGTCTCAGAACTACTGCATACACTGAAAGATGATAAAAAGATATTCCTCCATTGATGATTTTCCTATTTCATCTTTTACCAAAAACACCCTTTCTCCCATTGTTTTGCATAAGTTTAAACACATTAGGATTCTTGCCTGCCTCTTGCAGTATTTCACCTTATCTTTTCAATTTATCTTACCAGGTATTTTTTTTCTTGCTCAAACTTTTCTTCATACTTCCTAATTTTTCTCTTGAGACTCTGAAGATGCTTGGTAAGTTGTGCTACTGTTTGTGGTTCTTTGCACTCTTCACAGTTACATCTAGAAGAACTTCTTGGCCTGCAAAAGCCAAAAGCATAGTAGCTGGATCAAAGAACCGGCTATAACGGACCATGCCTTATTTCAGGCACACTTAATGCTTTCCTAGCACTTCAGCATTTGCAGCTAGGTTCTTTCACAGGACAGAGACAGTTTAGTTTTACAAAGTAAGCGTAAAATAATTGCTTTTGCTTGAAGTGCCCCTAGGGTATACTAATGAATTCACCTTCTGTCTTTCACTCTTTCTTTTCAATTAATTGTGGGATTTCTGAATATTTTTCAAAAGTTTAATCTAGTAGGTCACAACCTGATCCAATGTTTACATTTAGCACCCACATCTTACTTCACAAATCTTTCAGCTGTAATGGGAGACTGCAGCAACATGACTTGTAAGAGTAAGCTCAGGGAGTTACTTACTACCTTGAATAATCATCATTTTGAAGGCAGTTTAGTTCCTGATTTTTTTACATTTGCAGATCAATAGATGCGATTATTATTCATATGCAGCTGACAGCTATATACATAAGAAAGTTTGATTTCTGTCTGAAACTCACAGCTTGGTTTCTGGAGGTCACATATATGGACTTCATATGTTCTGTGACACTCTCATATCTAGTGAATGATTCAAGCTATAGTTCTATTACAGCTGAAATTTTTAGTATTATACCCTGACAGCCCTCTCTATCTTATGTTCACTCATCAGACTAATTACTAACTAACATTTAAAACTGTCCTTGCTAACTATAATTAACAAAGACTTCAAAGAATGGTGTACTCCACTATGACTGAAAAAACACTAGATCATATTTCTGGTATTGCAAATTAACCATGTCAAAATATGCTACAACACGAAAATTTCTTGTTTATGACATAACCGTAACTGAAAAAACATGAGGAGTCAAATGGCGTGGATTGCACAAAAATTATTTGAAATATATAAGAATTAAAATATATTTTCTTACATCATGAAAGGTTGAGCACTTGGTGGAGAAGGGGCAGACTCTGTGTCTAGATTAAATCTCTGGCTTTGGCTAAAGATAGAACAGCGTGGTGACACAAGAGGATTGTCTCCATCTGTAATGTGATACAGCAGTCGACTGGTCCCTAGGGAGTGATGTTCTTGTGGGCTGCTGTCCATGTCATTCTGCCAGTCTCTGTGGGCTGGCACAGGCTCTAGAAGGAAAGCATAAACCAATATAGACTGAGGGTCACTCACCAGGAATTCAGCTGCCTAGGTAAGTGCAGATCTATACTTACAGAAATATTCAAAGCACAAGGATTCAAAGTAAACAGCAAATAGTTCAGCAAAGTATCACATGCAGGATGAACATAATACTGAGGATGAGAAAATAGAAAGGAATGTTACTGGCTTAAAATAAAGCATTTTTGAGTTCTGCAGGAGGAGGTGGATGCGTGTTTTTGCAAACTGTGAAGTAAAATATAAAGATGGAGAGTTTCCCAGAATAGTAGCATCAATTATATTTTCATAGATCTATTTGCTGTTGAAAGCCACACCCCTGAAGAAGACAATGAATGTACAGAACAAGTTTAATTTTGTGATTTAGCATTTAGCCCTGTGGTCAAGAGAAAGGCATATCAAAAATATAATATGTCCTGATGCTAAGAACCTCCAGTGCTGCTTACAGTGTCCTGCAGAATTTCATTAAGGTTTGAAGTAATGTACCCATGGGTCTAAAGAACACAAGATATGAAAATAACAACAACAACTGATAACATTCAAGGTAGTTATTCAAGGTAGTGTGCAGTGACTGCTACTTGGAGGAGTCGTGCTTATGATACTATGTCAATATTGTCTGGGACTGTAAACAGAAACCTTGCCTCAGGTGACTCAAAAGGTAAAATTTGTTTTATAGAGATGGTCAAGCTAGAAATTGGAGTGATTTATTCTGGACTGAAAAAGCAGGAATTGGTGAACCTCATCACACTAATTCTGCTTATGGGTAACATGGAAAATAATGCGCACCTTACAAAGCCTGTCTCCAGGGAATACCATCTTCCCCTCGCTGTACCTGGGTACATTAACAGAAAGAACCATTGAATCTTCTTCCTCACCCACAGTGGGTGAAATGAGTGAGGGTGATTCAGCCTAGTCAATATTTTTGCTATCAGATGGTTGTGCTTTAAAGCACATTATACTTTTAGGGAGAAACACTATGCTCTCGTTAAAGCTCTCCTGAAAAAACAGTTAATATACATTAAAGCAAAGAAAGTGCTCTGTCTCAGGTTTCTCTACATCAGTTTCCATAGTACAAAATACTTTACACCAGCTACCTCTAAAACCATGTATATATACAGCCTTTGAATTAATTTATTTTGTATTTCCAGGCAGCATGTGTGTTATTTCTGATCAGTATTTTATTTGCAATATAGCATGCATTCTAACACATTTCACAGACTCTTTTTGCTCAATGAAAGCCTAAAACTGCACAGAAAAAAAACTGTACATGGATTTACTCACGGAAGAGCAGGCAAGTTTAGGGAAGTTTTTTCACCTTCAGTTTCTTTCCTTTTTCACCTTTGTACTTGGACATGACATTCCCATGGTGAGTGGGTATTTCTTTCAGGATTTTAATGGAATCTTTACGGGACATTTTATTTGACCTCTGCCCAACAAATACTGAAACTACAAATCCCTGTCACTGCATTGGGACAGTGGGGACAAACGAGCGCTGAATGGCGCCCTTCATAAGCAATCATTGATTTAAAAAATAATAGTTACAACGGCCTAAAATGACATTTTATCAGGCACTATCCAACTGGTTTTGCTTTATGGCAACAATCCAATAGTACATTGCATAATCACAGTTTTTTCTGTCATGACATATGACTTTTGTATCTATAAGTTCATCTACTCCAACAGCACCATCAATTACAATTATGTTAAGCACTTTCACAATGAGATGATGTAGTTGATTATTAATTCTAACCTAGCGTCTTTCCTCTAAGTACCTCATACTCTGTAGGTCAAATTCAACTCTCCAAGATACCAGAGCAACACTCAAAACTTCTAAATCGTGTATGAGATTCAAATCTTCCCACAGAGAGATCCAGAAAGGCATCCAGGAGAAGCAAAGGTAAAGCATTGTACTAGTCATGGGAAATTATGTGCGTAGACGAAAATGGCTGGAATAAAAGTGTTCTGCAAACACAAGTGTTGTGCCTTTCAGACAAGTAATCTTTCCTTATCCTGTAAGACTTAAAAAAATTAATAGTTTTGGTTGGGTTTCGGTTTGGTCTTACTTCTGAAAAAAAATACTGTCAATGAGAAAAAACTGGCTTCCTGCCTTTTATTTCAGCATCTTTGAACTTCAAGAAACGTACAATCAGCATGAAGTAGGTTGACTAAGGGTAGTTTCACTATTTCTCATGCTCTGTTATTAAAAGGAATAAATGCTTTTATAGTCACATTAAGTAGCAGTCTCCTCACTGTGCAAGGAAAATGATGTTATAAAAAAAATCAGCCAGACTGTGAATGACAGGTGGAGGAAAAATGTTTCCAACACTTGAACTCTGATTTTCTGTGGACCTAGAAGTACTCCTCTTGCAGGAGGCAGCCTGTACTGCTGATAACCTATATGGTCAGAGGCATTTGCTCCTTTTCACATTTACAACCAGCCAATTTTACTAGGCCCAACCCAGTCTCAGAAATGGAAGAAAGGCTTGTGTTCAAGACTAAACACTCCTGTAAGATAAATGCAGAGGACAAGCAGTGGCTGGAGCAACTCCATTGTAAAGCCAAACACACAGAGCTGCAGAGAGTTCAAGGAGGTTTTTTATTCAGCTAGCAAATGAAAGGGAGACAACCTACATGCCAGGTGAATTTGGGAATATTTCCCACAGGCCGGGGCTCTTCCATTCCCTTGGCACTAGGACTTCCTGACAGCATTGCTCTGCGAAATCTTGCAAACTAGTGCAATGTTGGTATGGCCCCAAGAAAGGTTTTGGTCCCAACCCTACCACAGATGCATTACATTACAAGGTACTGTCCAGGAGTGGCCAGCAAGTCATTCAAACTGATTCATTTATGTGGCCCAATTATCATAACAGCAGAACATCTCAGGATGATGACAAGTTATAACCAACCCCATTTTTAATTAAAACTTGGGGCCATTATCCTGATTTCAGTTCTAGATCCTAAACAAGACACAAAGCATTATCCTGAGAGTAGCCCACGAACTGACCAAACATCTACGTGTGTTCATGAGTCTGATCTAATTTTAGCCTCTATCTTTGCCAAAACTGGGAACTAAAGCCACCTCTAGCCAAGCCAGTAAGTTGCCCCTTAGCCTCAACTATTCCATCTCGTCTACTCAGTCCAGCTCCATAGTGACAAGAGCTCACCACAGCACTTCAAGCCAAGATCTAGTATCTTATAATATGGAGCATGCTTCATGATGTGGACTTCAACTTTGATCATACGACAAGTCATATAGTACAAGTCTGTATTTCTGCATGTGATGTTCTTTAAGTAAGACAATAATACACTGAAATCTGCTGTATATAAAAAAGAATACACCAATGTAATGTGTTCATCCCTCAACACATTATGCCTGTGAATGCCAGTATTAGGATTTTTAATGTAAAAGCCATTTAGAACATTATGTTCAGCTGCTCAAGTCACTCACACTCTGCTTTTTTTTTTCCCTTAAAAAAAACTAGCTTAATATCCCCTTGCAATTATTTATGGTCGCACTTTGCCAGCTCTAATTCAAGTTTTTACATATTCAAAAGTAAACTGGAATTGCTGACTTTGATGAGAGATAAGAGTTACTGTTCACCCCTTAAAATTTGCATACTGAAATACCCCGTCATTTTACTAGTCTGTTCTAGCTTCATTCCCCATGCATATAATGTATTTTTTTCTAATTTTTGTTGACTGGGATGTGAAACAAAAGAAATTAAATAGACTACACAATCATGTTTGTTTAAAAATCATACATTATTAATATTAAACATTTTATTGCCTGATTCACTGAGCAAAGGCTAGTAACTAAACAAGTGGTATATATGGCACATCCTCTAAAAACTGTGCCCAGCCTGATACAAATCTCTGGACTTCCATCCAAGTTCCAGTTGAAATAGCCAAAAGTCCCGTGTGACAACTGTACCTAAACTCAATGTATCAGAAGATTTCAGTAGTAATTTCAGAGACAGAATTAGGACTAGCTTTGTCTGTGCAAAATGACAAGTTATTAAAAAACACACAAACCACAAAGCAGATGTTAGCAGGAATGAGGGTACATTAAAATCAATTAGATATGTAAGCTTTAACTAAGGTACCAGTTCGAGCTGCTGGAGTGACAAGCATGCTCTGAACTCTATGAGAGAAATGCTACATCATCCAGTATTTGCCTGTGTAGCTGGAGAGAGGCAAATAGGAGACAGAGAGGGTATCAGAAGTAGGGGTCACTAACTATGAATTAAAAGACAGTCCAATCACAGCAAAAATAAGCAAATGAAAAAATTATTAACCATCCTAACAATGGATTGTGAAACTACCAAAACAAAGTAATTTAGTAAACTACTGGAAAAGGAGGAAGAACCCACCCTGCCATAAAGGAAAAGAGTCAGTGCAGATTTTGGATGGGCTGCAAAATTTCTCTGCCAGTGCAGCGCAAATATGAGCTCTGTCTCTATGTCAGATCCATGCCAAGGTCTAGCACCAGTGAAAGTTCCATTCCTGTATCCAAGAGCTGTTACGGTATTTGCCTGGCTGGGCTAAAGCATCCATTTTATTTATTTTATTTTTTTAGCTAAAACCCAGGATATTTAGTACTTTTAACATTCCTTTGTCTTTATAATAATTTGGATTCTACAAACCATTTTCCTTAAGTGTGCAATGCAAACCTCAAACTTCGTAATTTCTTTTCTATTTGTGATTTTTTTAGGTAAATAACATACTGTTATTCCCTGCTGAAAATTCTAGCAAACAGCTTCTGAACTAAGTTTTTCTGAATCCAGCCTTTATTTTGACATAAAACATCAATTGCAAACGGATTGTTGACCTATCTGCCTTAATTTGGACCATACATGGTAAACGATTTAAGTATTTGTATTTATGTCACTTGTCTGTGAGATGTATTAGTCACATTGTCTTTGACCTATTTTTCTGATTCCTCTTCTGCTGAGCATCACGACTCCACCAGCCCTGTGACTACAAGCTATGAATTGACAAAAATAGTGCTGAGCCTTAGGGCTATTTATTTGCAAGGACTGGTTTCCGTATTGAGGAAAGATGGAGAGATAAAACGCCACAGTTTGCCCAGACGGGTAATAATACAGGTTCATGAATGATTAAAATCCACATGCTGTAAAACTCACCTTCACTATCTCTCTGCTGATGCATTAAATTAAAATCAATAATAGGAGAAATGAAGTAATATTGCTCTGACAAAAAGAATGACAAAAATAGAATTACATGATGTGGCAGGTGATCTCACACAATACAGACATAGGAAGTAAAGAGTGTAAATTTAGTTGAACACCAAAAAAAAAAAAAAAAAAAACCAACCAAAACCAAGATTAAAATTGAAAAGAAAACAGTCAGGATTCTTAAAACCTCTCTGAAAAGCAAGACTCTCTGTCAGAAAATCAGAAAACCAGAAGGTTATAGCCATTAATTTCTGTTCTTTTAACAAGTATCACCCCTTTCTACATTACACAGCATTTGCATCAGGAAACGGTGTTTTGCCTTAGCTCTGCACTGTTTCCCAGAGAACTGCAAATCTGATATTAAACTGCAAGTCACAAGGATTTTTTTATCATTGCAAATGAGGATACATCATGACATGAACACTCACCTCCACAACTGGCCCCATCAGCTTGCACACTGGTTTGGACTGATGAAGGCGCTGGATCCTTGGGTGCCGGCAGCTGAGGAGTTTCTTCTTGGGTTGGCAGAAATGCAGCACACAAATCAGTTTCCAGGGCTTGTAGCTTCAACAAAGAATTCTGCAGACAAAAACAGAACATTGGGCTAGACAGAGAACAACAGAGTACAGCGGTAGCTCTTCAACTCACTGAGCCCATTAGCAGCGCCTGCAAAGGGGTGTTCCACTAGCAGCTCTGAGAGGACGCGCAAGAGAACAAACACGAGTTTCTTGACTTCTGGTTATTTAAGTCCCAATTTACACGGATTATTCATGACACGAGGGAAAGAGGACTTCGTCAGCAAAAGGCTATTTATTCTAGGAAGCCAAACTGAGGTGGTGTCCCTATTCTTTGTCTTGAAGCAATACATTAAGCAAGTATTTCATTCATTGGGCTGACATCACGATCTGATGACATTATGTCCCTCCCCATTTACCATTCATAAAAAAACCAAATCTCAGTCTCCAGCCAGTGAGTTCAGTACATGGCAGTGAACAAAGAGTTACTGAGAACATGCTTTCTCATGGGATTCTTGGAAAAGATATTTTTTAATTGGCTTTTCACGAGATATTTCTTTATGTAGACATAGCTTTTATGTAGGCTGCTGCTGCTTCTACAGGGCAACTGTATCATTTTCTATCTGCTGCTAAGGTGAAATTAACAGATATTTGTCACTTGCTGCAGACAAACCAGTGAGTACAAGGCACATTATCTACAGCATCATCACTTCCAGCTACTGTGTCATGCTTGGTCCATTTCTCATTGTAATCCTTAACGCTGCATGCAATACTCAGCTGTACAATCTGACACAAGCATCTTGCTGTGATGTAAATGCTGTGAAAGCCCTAATCACCATCTGACTGGGCAAAATGAGTCACTACCGATGCCCCGCTCATTCAGTTCCCCTCTCTCAAGGGAAATACAGCTTGTAACATAAAACAAAATCACACAAGGCTGTCTTAATAATCACACACACTTAATAAACACACAGAATATATGTAAAATGTTAAGTCATACAAATGGTACATATTTGTGAAGAGCATTTTCTGAAAAAAAAATCTGAATTGCAACAGAAAAAAAAATTCCTCAAGTTTACATCCTGAAAAGCTCCTTTCCCCTCTCTGTCAAAGGCCTGAAACTATTCATTTAACAAAATAATTAATTTATTTATTGTAACAATTTCCTTCGTGTGTAGTGAGTAGCTTAGTATGTCTTTGCATGATTTTTATTGTAATACAGCCCTTTTAGAAACTCAAGGATGTCAGTGGTTTAGGTAAAAAAATAAAAAAAAGAAACTAATTCGGCTGAGAACAGCAGGGAAGACCTTCAGCCTCAATTCTTTCACTCCTTTTATAAAATTCAGGTGATGAAAAGGGAGCAGAAAGTAGCTCTTTTAGGAGACACCTCAAAACAGGGAAGTTTCAAAAAAGCACAAGATCACCATAACTAGATACTGTGACCGTCTATGTGCTGTCAGGAGTGCTTCAAAATCTATATCCCATTCCACAAAACAAACACTTGGACTTTGGCCTCAAATTAGGTCTAAAAGGAAATCCAGGAACACCTTTCTTGTGGTCCCAGAGCAAACAGGAGCTCTAGCCATTCCTACTAGAAACAGCTTGATCTTAGAGATATGTGAGAAAAAAAGTGGCTTGTGTTGTACATTTATTTTAGAATTAAGTTCTTCTCATCTGTTGTTAAGACACATTCTGACATCTTATCCTATAATATCAGGAAAGAAGTGATCACAAGATCAAGCACAGATTCCTTTGACTTGTCTGCTAGAAAAGCGTGCAAATGTCCCCAACATGGGCTTTATCAGAGAACACACCAGTATAACGAATTCACTCAGCTTCTCTGTTCACAGCCATATCGCCTCAGTGCCCATTTTACATGTCAGTCCCAGCAGTAACCTGGCTTCCTGCTTTTCATGTATTTAGTAGGCTCTTTAACACCAATTTGAGCATCTTTTAAGAGGTACTTTCAAATTCCCCTTTAATCCTCTACAGGGCTTTCTTCAGTTAGAGACAGAATGATGGAAACTGTCTCACCTTCAACAGCTTTCAAGTGGCAGTGAATTTTCCCTGTCAAGAGAAGGGTGCTGACTTGAGTTGTACCCTTGGCACTGTTTTGGGAAGGGTTTTCATGACATGACAGGCCTCATTTTCCACTGCCTCTCATCCCAGCTAGACCCAAACAAAGTGGCTGTGGAATTATTACAACAGATGGGCAGGATTTTAGTCATTAAAGTCATCTATCAAAAGATGACTATACCAGTCACAAACCAGTGAGGACTCTGATCCCAGCCCAGACCTTATCATGAGAACTGCTGATCGCAAGTAAGGAGAACACAGGCAACCGTACTAGAAGAACATATCAAGAAGGCAAATATAGCCGAATGACTGACAAAAATACCTAAACTTCAAGGACTGTTACTTTAAGCATTTGACAAAAAAAAATCCCGTATCAAGAAAATACATTTACTTTGCATCACTATTTCTTATAATACATAAATATTCATGACAAGTTCAGTATAAAAGCATTCACACAGACTACACTGTTAAACACTGAATTTCAGCAATGCTTATTCTGTTTATATTCATTTGCTTTAAACAATATTTTTCACCCATCGGTGGAAGGTGGGTGGATGGCATATTTCCACTCACTGGCAAATACTAAAAAAAAATCATATAATAATAATATAAATACCTTATATAATTTTGTGAATGTGCCCTTGACAGGGCTTTGATATAGGGAGAAAAAGCGTAAGTAAAATTGATCATTTTGGTGTTACCAGGGAGATCATGGATCTAGAGTATGCCACCAACCTCATCTTACTGCTAAAGCACAGCTGAGTAATATGGTACTGCCACAGCGCACTATAGGTGAAAAGCCACCATGAGTTTATGGGAACATAGGTAAGAAGACACAGCTTTAAGCAAAGGCCAAACATGAAGCTGCCCAGGGTCACCAGCTCCTGAGGAACAGGAGCATCCCAGTAAATGGTAGGGATGACCCTGCTGCTTGCCCTGCCGCGTATCCTGTTCTGCCCCTCTCAGAGGGCTGCTTGAAGTAAAAGCAGTGCCAGAGCAGTTGAGCTGGATCCTGCCAGCCTTGGACCTCCCACTCTGTGGCAGAAGCAGTGCAGCCCCCTGTTTCTGCAACTGCAGCCCAAGCAGAGCAGGAACATGCTCTGGGAGAGGACACGGCCATATAGCAGCAGCTGGCAGCAGGTTTCTCTATCCTTGGGGCTCACTGGGGGCAGGTCAATATGCTACCAACTGCTGGCAAAAGGAAGGCAGGAGGAGAGAAAAATAAAGTCTGATCTCTGTCTTCATCTTCTCAAACATCCCAAGTTCATGTGAAATCTTACTCACCACTTCCAGCTTCCACCTAATTCTCCAATTCTTTCCAGTACCTGTACAGCCCTGATGTGTCTGCAGGCCTCCTGACACAGTGGTGGGGATGTGTACTTTTCTATACTGCACACACTCAGCAATACATCTAACCTGGAGGTGAACCAGCCTGTGCATATGCTACTCAAAACTCTCCCATGGTGCAGACCTGCCACTGGGGCCCAGCTGGGCCATCTCTGCTCTTGGCCATATAAAAGCTGTAAAACATGTTAGAAGCAAGTACAAACAGCTAAAATACATGGAGAGGGAAATGTTAGGTCATGGTGGATACCACCATAAATTTTAGTAAGCTTTTATGTGGAAAGCCAGTATCACTGAAGTAATTTAAGCTATGACATATTATATCAGCTAATGATCTCAATTCAAATACTCCAGACTTTATGCTCATTCCAGCTTTACTCTGATGCCTAACACTAGTGAATCTGATGCAGTAATTCCTCATCCACGCTAATGTAAATGAAAGGACATACTAATATTTAAAATGGATCCTTAAGTTTCTTCAGAAAAATAACCATATTGTTGCCTCTTACAAATAGTATTTTGCAAGTTTGAGAAAGAAGCCATTACAATTGTCTTGGACAAAGGTTTCTTTTCTTATGTCCTCTTAAAGTAACTGGCAATACAAAGAACATGAGCTATGCCAATTCTGCTAGAACAAGAAAAATCATCCTGCATTATTCCAGATCAAAGATAACAGAGAAATAAAGACATTTACAGGAAGTGTGAGGAAAACAGAGAGACAGACAGTGTGGCACTTCTCTCTTATTTGTTACTTCTGCTAACGCTTTAAGAAAACATAGTCATCAAAGTATCATACTCTTGCCTGCTGGGAAAAACGCAGTACAAAAGGATTGCCATTAGCAGGGGAAGCTCAGCCTGTAGTAAGGAAACCATATTTACAAACAAGTAAGGCTGTAGACTGTACCCCACTGATCATCTCTCCATCCAATGATTATTGAAAATCAAGAGTTGAGTCCTTAGGGCAAGGAATTATTGAGATGATAGATAACCTCTTACATCTAGAGATAAATCCCACACACCTACACTCACACTGCTAAATCCCTCTGAAGAATGGGACACTGAATGAAAATTTCTCCCAGTTTATCACCAAAATGCTGTGGCAATGAGTGAGAGTCCCCTGAAATAGCTTATAAACTTTTTCTCGGTAGGTTCCTTCAGTACCTCCCTTTCCAGCTGGAGGACCCTGCACGGGGCCCTGCAGGTTCAGTGCCATGTGACGTGTGGGTCAGCACATCCAGGGGCCCATAGCCTGATGGCAGACAGCGTGCCAAATGGAGCCCTGCAGCCCCACACTCTCCCTTATTGCACCAAGAGCTACGGCACTGCCAAGCCTGCTAATCAGTCAGTGCTCACTGCATAGCTGCAGAGAAAGCAGATAGCCAAAAGAGAGCCACTGCTGTTAGAAATAATTTCTTTCCCTGATAAAGCATTACTATTATTAGCATCCTTTGCTTCATCCTTGTACACATGCTAAGGTCTGTTAAACTTAAGAAGAACTGAGGGAAGAGGGAAAGGGAATAGGTGTGCCCCACCCATGGACCCTGCCTTGGCTCAGTCTGGAGGCTGACAGAGAGAAGGGAGGAGAAGCAAAGCTCAGACTTGGTGCTTTCTGCATAAACCAAAACCACCCTGCCCCGCACACGGTGTCTCCGAATATTAAGGGTGTCTGCACCTTGCCCCTGGACCTGCTCCTGCCCCTCCAGGACAGGAAGGCAGCTATTCTATGGATTTACTGGATTTAAGAAATTAGCTGGGGCAGAGAAGGAGAATAATCCAAGCTTTCAGCATTTAATGGCCTTTGAAGTGATTCATATAGAAAAGAAACTGAGCAAATATCAACCTGTTCAATTTCTTCACTCTGAGGAAATTAATGCTTTTATATGTCACATTAGAACAGCTGTACAAATAGCATCAGCCTTGCTTTTTAATCTGGAAGTTCAGGTTAAAATAAGATAGGCATATTTTATGTGAATGTAAATAAATTTCTGTGGTATCTGTTATGGCAATATTTGTGTCCTGAGGCATATGACATTTTCAATTCAGAACTTCCTTTATGGGGATCAAACAAGCAACAATACGATAGAACAAGATATGCCCTGGGTCTCTGTATAATGCCATGGGTGAGCAGTGAAGAGAGACACCACTTTCTCTAATCCAAGAAGGGAATTTATTTTCTTGTGACACATGTCCATTTGGGTTTGCGGTAGACCTGAAACACAATACAATCTAAGATTTTGCAGAAGAAAGCACCAGAATGTAACCCTTGCTCATTCCCCGTAAATGATTATCAATTTATTTTAATTTCTGATCTAATTATCTGTTTTAATATCTTACACTGATTTTATTTATTATAATATTTTATCTTAACCTTCAAGGAGTCCTTTGCAAGAAATTTAAATGGAAGTTTTGGTGATTATTTACAATGGGGCTTCTCAAAGGAAACAATTTCTCCCAGGGCCTTACTTGGCTAGACAGAGGCTAAGTATACTGCCTTATATCGGTCACGGAATGTGCCTTACTAGTTAGCATTGAGAATTTCAATAGTGAGCTGCACAACAATGACACAAACACGCAGGAAATAACTCATTGTAAGGAGAAGATTAAGTCTGAATTCCTTTAAAAGGCCACATTGCGGTTTTCCCCTAATGAAAGTCAGGCATCTATTAATAGACATAGATGTCCTCTGGCTCATTATAGGAACAAAGCTGTCTTTTCCATGGTTTGACAGGAATGGGCTTCCCTTCCCCCCAACTCTTTTTTTTCCTGCTGCTTCTGTTGTTCTGTTGTCTTGGTCTGCACTTAAAAACATTGTCTGCTCCTTGTTTAAGTCCAGTATTGTCCATTGCCCTTGCAGTGTGTAAGCAGACTCTAGGCTAGTATGCAGGTACTTTGGTTGTGCGAGATGCTTTATAAGGTTTCCCATTTTGAATAATGGCGAAGCTTGGTTTTGGCCTCTGGTATATTGCTGACCGTGAGAATCCAGCCCAGGCTCATCCATTGTTTGACATGATCGCACAAACAGCTTCTTTGTGCTCTACTCTCACACTATCCTCCTGGCATACTCCCTGTGAAAACAGCTCTTGTTTCAAGTGTCACAGGTGTTATTCGGCTTTCCCTGCTTCCCCTCTTCACTCCAACTCTCCCCTCCTCCCATCTTACAACAAGAGTACCTTTCAGATTACATTGGACTGTTCATAGTTTTTTTATGCAAGACGTAGCTCCTTGTTTTTAAACAAAACGTAATTGATAGCTGAACACTTTTGAGCTGTAATAGGAGGAAAAAATTAAATGATCTTGAAAGATGCCACTTCACTCAGTCAATAGTAAATGTTTAATTCTTTTCTGAGCACAAACAGAAAGTGGCATAAAGTTGGCTTAAAATATTTTTTAAATCTCTTGCTTCTGGCTTTTAAAATATTATAGCAGTCTTGTACCACATTTTTAAGCTTTTCTCCAAAAACATAATACAATGATTCATTAAAAAGCTAACGTAAGATTCCGAAGTGATTGCATTATTCCAAGACCTTAGAATTAACAAAACTCAAACATCTAATGCAGAATTTTTAACTTCATATTTCAGCTTTTGGTTAAGCTTACCTCATTTAAGCCGTTAAATTGCTCAGTTGCTTCTTTTGGTGAAATGGCTGTGTTCTGATCTATTCTACAAAACAAAACAAGAGTTTTCGCTCAATAGATCACTTATCTGTGCTGCAAATAATTCAAAGTTTTCGTCATATCTGTACATAAATTACAAGTTATGGGATAAAGTTGTTTTATTAAAAAAAATAACATTTCTATGAAAGTTACATCTGTATTTTATGTCTCATTCAAAGCAAGCACGATTTTACTGGAATCCTATATAATATATTTAAACTGTGAATGAGGTCCTGGAAACTATGACATTAAAATCCAGGCTCACTCTGTCACACAGAAAAAGTTCTACAGAAGCATGATCAGCTCTCAGTATCTTGGTGAGCTAATAGGGTTAAAGCCAAGAAAAAGCTCAAACATATGTTTAAATCTAAGCACGATTTGTCCCACATGCTTTAAGTCAGGAACAAGAGTTTTCCTGTATCAGAGCCATAAAGAATAAATCTTTCCCTATTTAAATTTGATGGTATTCCAGGCTTCCGATCTTCGACTTTCTGCTTAAGTTCTGTTTTGCAAATTTCACAAAGACCCAAGGGACTCTCACGAGGAGCTAGAAATCCTTTGAGTAAAAAAGATGACCACATTTTCTAATTAGTGTCACTTTGCAGCCATCAGAGATGTCCATACATTTGGTTTTTCCCCAGCATATCACTGCTTCTCCACATGGAAATAGGAAAGAAAGGTCCTGGATCAGCAAGGGGAAAAATCTCTTCCATCTGACCATGGTTGGTGAGAGAACTGTCCCCCATCCAGGCCTCATGGTCATGGCCTAAGGCTCCACACACGTACCAGCTTCAGGATTAGTTACAAATTCACTCTATCAAGGAACGAAACTAAAGCCTAAAAAACCCCCAAAACTTCCCACGGATTAGGTGAGCAACCTGAATAGCCTCACACCACAGCTCTGTCCTTCCCCAAAGCAAACAGAGGCTTTCTACTCTCAACTTGAAAGCCTGACATGGGTGTATAACAAGCTGACTCGCAACTCAGCTGAAGCAAGAAAACAATTGCTGTCTCAGAGAATGAGACTTCTCATTGCTGAAAATGTGGCAATGTTTGCTGGCCCCTGTGAGACTCACTCACAGACATGATGAAAACTAACACAAAACCCAGATTCCGTTGGACAAAATAATTCATATTTTTCAACCTATTGTGCTCAGACTCATCCCAGCAAAACCAAATAGTTTTAAAAGTCGCTAGAGACATCAAAAAGAGCACAGACAGACACACAGGACTTTGTTGTAGTTCTTCACAGATTAATGACGCATTCAAAGACTGAAATGATGGATATGCCACTTTTTTACCAAAATAGACACATTAGATAGCTATGCCAGGGTAAGCAACCACTTGCTTCCAAACAGGATCCAAGGTGTTCAATTCCCATAGGAACAAAAATGAGTCATTTTGGTGGTGGTACATCTAGTGCCAGAATGGGAGGTCTCACAGGCCAGCCTGCACCTCCCTCGAGATACACAGGTACATGACCAGAAATGAGTGATTTCTGGAGATGCTTAAGCAGCAAGGTGCCTTGGCTGACTGTTGTACGAGCACCTACCTACATCTCTATGTACCTGTCCACTTGAAAACGAATAGCAAATGTCTCCATAACGTGAAGAGAGCAGAAGGAAAATGGAATTAGAGAAGCAAAAAGGTTCATGCCTAACAACTAATCTCTAGCTTTTAGGCATCAGAGAGAACGGTATGAAGCAGCAAAAGAGAGTTAAAGAAAACTGAGACAAAGCATCAGGAGACCTAAAGGACTAATTTAATAGAAAAGAGTGAAATATTTATATTTTGGCTTAATAACGTGTAAGGAAGGCTCTGCAAGGCTACAAACAGTTGAAGAATTAATTCACTAATGATGAAAAAAATATTTAGTGTGATTTACTGCATTGCACTAAAGCTAGATATAAAGGAAAGGAAGAAAAGGACACGTGTCAGCTTTGTACACTTCTGGTATTCATTTGGATGACTCAGGGTGCATAATACACAGCAAATGTGAACTCTCCTTAAAAAATGAAAACAAAAACTTAAATGCTAGGAGCAGTTCTTACAGGTGCTATATGAAGCTCTACGTAATTCATAGCTGTATCACTCATGAGTCTTACACTCTGGAGAGTAAAAACTTTACAGCATCCCTGAAGTACCACTTCTGTCTCATTTAGGTTGATGTTCTTGTCTGCTGTTTTAGGGATGCAGAAGTCTTACATTTTACTGTTTCTTTTTCAATAAAAATACTGGAGTAAGATGCTCTCAGTTTTGCATTCTTTGGATTCTGGAGATGCTGAAATCATTGAGGTGAGAAACCATTTTTGTGTGAAGATCGTTTGCATTAACAGTCATATATATATGCTGAGCTGATACTACTCTACATAGACAGTTTTGAGGTGTGCTTTTTTGTTTTCACCAAGATTAACTGCTCTGCTAGACAAATGCAGGTTATCTGATTGTCACGAGGCAACAAAGGTCTTACAATTAAATAACTATGGGTTGGATCCTTTTCTCATTAGAAGTCAATCATAAAATATCCATTAACTTCAAAAGCAGCAGGAACAAGCCCTAATTTTCCATCTGTGCTGAGTACATTAAAATTATTTTAAGCCTTAGCTGCAATTTTGAATAATTGCAAGCAACCCTTATTTTTTATAATTTGCATCATGTAAAATAATAAAAATTGAATCCTGTCCATGGCTACTACTCAAATATATGTTATATCATTCTCTACACAATATGAAAAGCCTGATCTCTAACCCTCCCTATAGAATCTGGCTTTGGCAGAATTACCCTGTTCTGCATGGCACAGATGATAAAGATGCAACCCAGTAACATGTACATTTGAAGCTCATCGACATAACAAAAAAAAATAAATCTAAATACTAATTATCATTAACAGAGTTCCTACCAGACGTTAATAGGAAGATCGATTTGCATGAGCAGTGTGCTGTTTAAAAAACAGACCAGAACATGTGAATTATTGAATTATGCATATCACCTCTAAATCGCATAAAATTCAAATAAAACCACATAATTTTAAAAACTAGGAAAAATGTTTAAAGATATCCTAAGCAAATTCTCTTCTTATTTCCCAGACTAAACCCAGAAAGCAGCATTATGTTCTGTAGTTTGCAAGTTTCAATCCAGTCCAACCCTGGAGTACACTAACCCCATCCTCAGGAGACTTACATGTTTATGTGCCACAATGGCTCAGTGTCTTGGGCCAATTAATGCACTAGTGATGCCAGGATGAATCCTGGCAGCAAACCACACACTGTGCTGTGGGATGAAAACCCTTTTCCAGATTCACTTTCAGTCTATCCTGGCCCAATATTCCTTCCCTGTCTCCAGTCTAGCAATCAGTTGTACCCTTCCCACCGTGAGGGTGGCCTACCAGGTTAACAGCTCAGAAAGGGCAGTCTCAGTACTGCATCAGAGGACTGATTCAGCCTACCCAGAGGTTACATCACACAAGTTCAGGGACAGGCAGACCCCACAACCAACACACCTCAGTGCCAGGAAAACAAAAAGGTCCTTTCTGAGACCTCCACGAATGGCAAAAAGCATTATGAAATTCAAACATAGTCGCCACCTTGATACAGGGCTGCCAGGGAATGCTTCAAAAGCATGCTGATGACTCCTTACAAAGCCATGCAGAACTGCCACAGACTTTTTGATGAACATGAAGTGCACACTTGTAATCAAAGGAACATCACCATTAAGGGCCCAAGGGTGTTCGGATACATCCTAGGCTACTCCTTGGGTAGTCCCTGAATGCTGGAGTAAGCAGACAGACAGAGAGCCAGTGTAGCAGTGCCTGTCACATCAATCACAGCAGTTATGTAAAGGTTGGCTGTGGACGGCCACGCTTGTTCTTATTACGAGTGCCTCTCATACTCACCAGACACACTCCTTACTTGGGCTACAGTAAGATGGTATTTTTTGCCCCTCTGTCCTCTCCCCATCCCAACACCAGTATTTTAATATCAAGATTCCTGAAGAAATTGTTCTTAGGAACTGGTCAGTCATTTCCCAGCAAAGCAATGTTTCATCAGCAAATCCTGATTTGCTGACAGGGAGCTATTCTCAGACACATACTGGTTGTGATGAATTTTTGCCAGGTCTGAGGCAGGACTCGGAGGGAATCTTGCCAAGTTTTGTCCCTACTCACCTGTCCGCCTGTGCAGGAAGCCAGTCGCGCATCACGCGGGAAGCCAGTCTCCCTCACCTACGCGGGTCCGCCATATAGCATGGGAACATCAGCACTTCTGCAGCTTCCCTGCTCCCTCCCACACATCCCTGAGTTGTAGCTGTTCAGCAGAAAGCATGGAAACCATGAGAGTCCCCACCTGAACTGCATTCTCAAAAGCTACTTGCCTTGAAATCTTAAACACTGAAAGCCTCACTAGAGCTTAGTATCCCTCGGGGAGCATAGAAATCCTGTGAGACTTTGACTGAGCCCAAGATCCAGAGCAGCCAGGGCTCCAGGCATTTCCAGTTTTCCTGGAAAACAGTAATAGGTCTGACAGCAACTGCCAACCTACAGCCTCTGCGGAAACTAGGGACCAACCCATGGACCACCTGAGTCCTATTAAATGAAACCTCTCCACTCCCATTTTATATGGGGAATGGGGAAGAGGGGGAAGTTTCAGGAATTTTTCTTTAGCAGAAAACTTAACCCCAAAGTGTAGTTCCCACACTGACTTGGAATGCAACCTTCTCTGAAACACTGACGTTCCCCCTGTCCAGGAGTTCCACATTTCAAACCCCTCTCTGTGTAACAGGCATCTGAAGAAAACAGCATCTTCTATTCAGGTAACAGCATACACAGCTCTGCAGTCCACATCAGTTTTGCTGATTGCCTTTGCGAAGGCAACTGGTAAAAGCAGCTTTTTGTAATGATATGTATTGTTCCATACTGGCTTTTCTATTCTCTGTTAAAAAAAAAAGGCAATTCTCTTTAATATAACACTTGTTCCTAAGGTCTGTATATAACTTTAATCACACAAAGGTGCAGGTTATATCACACTCAGGTAACAGTGTGACATTTGGATTATCCAAATCCAACTACACACGACTAGAGCAGTATTCAATGGAATCACTAGCAATAGTATTAGAAATTCATGTTCTTGTAATAAAATGTGAAGTTTTCCTTCCATGCAGATGGCATTTCATATTCTAAATTGACGCTGATGTTTATAAATCATGCATGGTAAACACCTGTTGAAATTAAAATCCTTGATTCATAGGTCAGGTATAGCTTAGCCAAGGACAAGACAGTATTCCCTCATTCTGCTGACTGTAAACTTCTTCACCAAGTCTATTCTTCCCTATCCCTCAAATCCCACTAACACTTTTCCTTCACTGTTTCAGTGGTTATCATAAAATGACAGTACACCCCCCCTCCCCAAAAAACAATCCACACATATACTTATTCGTCATATTTCTGTAGATGATTTCTCTTATATTGCCTGTTCTGTTCTCTGTCATATACCTGTTTATGAACACCCCTTGTTAAGTTACCCTGAATTTAGTTAGCTCTGCTTAACAGGGACTGTACTGAATACTTTTTCATATCTCAGTATTTTTTAATCCATATTTACACAAATTAAAACTATCCTGTTTTTAGCTGCCCCATAATCGCTACAACTGATTTTTAAAAAAACTCTGTACAGTTCAGAGGCATTTAGACCTTTAAGCTCCAACGAGACTAATGGCAGAGCTATAGCATTATGCAGAAACTAAATTAAAGCAGAAGTAACAACAAGTCACATCAGAAATAATCAACTCTGTTTCTTAGTATGAGACAGAAATAAATCCTTCTCCTGTCCTCCCCACACACATCTGGTAGACAGAGGAGCCTGCCCAGTGGCTACCCTGCAGCACTGTGGCCATCTCCTCTTCTCCAAAAGACCACAAAGCTTTTGGTCTGTAAGGTAGGGATCCTAGGCAAATGTAGTGTTCCAAAGCATTGCTAATTTTACCAGTAACCTAGCAAAAACAGGGTGGAAGACAGTGAAACTCAAGTTTTGGGGGACTAACAGATGCATTCTGTCAAAAACTAGCTATGATTGTCGCCTGTTGCCAAGATTGAGTCGTTAACCTTTGCCATGTCCCAGAGCAGAGAAGGCAGAAAGCAAGGCACTATGTCATACCCTGGCAGCTGTTTCACAGGCTGTTGCACGAGCCAGTTCTGTGGTCCTGGTGCAGCAGCCAGTGATGTGCATGAGCTGAGACATGGGCATGCAATTGCTCTGGCCCTGTAAAGCTGACTGAGAGCAGAGGGATGGGGCAAGCTCCTGGTGACCCTTAAGAGGAGTGACCAACTACAGTGACCCTCAAACTGATAGTGCTGTCTTCAGCATATGTAACTCAAAGTCCCCTGCCCCAGCTTGGTGGTGGGAATGTTTTTCTCCAAGGAGAGTTAAGATAGTTAAAGTAAATAAAGTGTGTGTGTGAGGCCATGCAGGGACCATGGATTAACACATGTTTACTCCATGTTTAAAGTTCCTCATTTGAGAGTAAAGTCGCCTCCATTTTGTTGTAATATAATCAAATTAAGACATGGCCAGGGCTGAGATTTGATCACTATGCTTTCACAGCTCTTAGCATGGTAAATGCAGGTACTATTATTTAACAGATTTAGTACTTGTAGACAGCAGGCTTCCTAAGGAGCTACCCTGGTGTTAAACAGGAATAAATAGCATAGTGAATGATGGTTTAATACCAGACAAACTAAAAAGGCCAAACTGTTGAAGTGGACAAGGAGACTTTGCTGTGGTTGCTGTTTTACTCATGCACACTCTGCTCTGGTTCTTATGTTTAAAGTCCCCATTTCTTTCATCATGTTCCTTTCATCAATCAAAATTAACCAATACACAGACCCATATACATTATTACCCATACACAGACCTCCTACCAGCAGCGCCACTAGGTAGGTCTAACTCTCTGATACCAGACACACTACGCTTCTCCTCACAAGAAATCCATCTGATTTTTTCCTAGCATAAAGAATGCCAGAAAAAGAGAAGGCAGGCTTCCTAGGGCTAATTAGAAACACTTTCCGGGATGTAGTGTCTCGATTGCATATATAAGCATTAGAAGGTGAAAGCAGTTCTTTGTGAAAGCTGATTAAATGTTTGGTCATTCTGCTAAAGCTTCCTGTGAGAGCCCAAATTAATATAATTTACAATGCTGCCAACTAAAAGCTGTGCTGAAGGCAACCTGTTCATTTCACGTAAAGCACCAAACTGCCATTGGATGGCAAGTGTCACTACTAACCTAGTGCTGACTTGAAACAGACCTTGGAGACAATAAGCTCTGTATGGCAACCAGCCATGTCCTGACCCACTGAGCATCCCTGGAATGTACAGCTGCTGCTCCTGTCCCTCCAAAGACAGCCAGAGCCTCTGCCACATAGCACCAAGGCTGTCATGCACCTCGAGACAAGAGAGCAAAGAGCAGAGACCTGGCTCACCTGCCTGAAATTCTATGTGCAGAGCAAAGCAGGGCCAAATCAGCACCTGAGCATGGGAAATTTGTAAAGTAGTGCCCCAATAACTGATGGCTGTGAAGGGCGTGATCTTATTTCCACAATTCAAGCCTGCCAGTGAGAGCTAAATCTTATCCTTAGGACACACCTTCACTGGTAGATCGGGACAGTTGAGCGAGTTGAAATCCCATTTTTAGCCTTTTGCACAGCCATGAAGGACCGAAGGAGGAACTGTGACTTCCAATAGTTACCAGGGCTGAGTTACTCCAACACCAGCTGAGTTACCTGCCATCAGGACTCAGCTAATACCTGACCTGAACACCCTGTACCCTTCACAGCATTGGAACAAGCACAGTTGCCACAACACACAGGGTCTAAACAATACATAAATGCATACCCATGCTAAAGTCAGGTGTGTGGGTTCCCATTCCCATTTCTCAGGAAGAACAGAGCTCTGAAAAAGACTGAGGCAAGTCAGCACTGAGGGAGAAAGAAAAGAAGTGCCAAGATAGTTTTGAAACTTGGCACAGAGGAATTGAAGTTTCCAAACTGACAATGTTCTTCCTGCTTCAAATGTAAGGGATTTAAAGAATGACAAAATTTACATTCTTATCTTCATCCCTTTCACTTTCTCCAAACAGCTCTAGCCATGTAAATACAGAACACAACTGCCAATGAGAGTCAGGAGTCTGAATATTTTACACAAAAGGCAGCAAATTAATTAGTCTTTCATACAGCTAACCAGAAGTGAAATGCATTGTCTTATCCCAAGGCTTACCTTGATTGAAACCTCACAACTGCTTCCTGGCATCTTAAAGCCACAGTCTGTGCATAGTCATTAGCTGAGGATACAGCCTTCCCCTGACACTCTGAGAGGCCTGGCAATGCACTTTCCAGCTCCTGCACCAAAAAAAAAAAAAAAAAAAAAAAAAAAAAAAGTTGAATTCCCTGTCAGCACCAAGCAGGCTTAGCTGAATATTTTGCTTTAAGAAAAAAAGAGGTCCATGAGACTGGGTGCTGATTGTGGTTCTTTGTTATTTTTTTATAATAATTTGGAAACAACAGGAAAACACAGACAAGAAAAGGTGTATCTTCTTTCACTATAATACATTTTTTTAAACCAAAGCAGACTATAACCCATTTTCCTTTTATTAGTTACATAACAGATGTCAGCTTCTGAGCTAAGAGGTGCTATACACAGAGATCAACATTTTTTTTTGCTTATGTATACATTCACATTTAATTTTAAATTATTTACTCACATGTTAGTAATATTTTATTACTTGGGCATCATCAGAAAGATTTTGGCTGACAAAAGCAAATGCCGTTCACTTAAATAAGATTTGTAAGGTTTAACCAGTTTCCTTTTTCCTGTTGAACTTTCTCTTCCCTAGCATATGCATAGCTTTATGAAGAGACTATTACTGCAGGAGTGAAAGGCAGTGAGGAAAAAAAGTCACATCATCCAACCTGCCACCCAGAAAATAAAAAAGCCAATTTAGTCCAACAAATTGAGGAAGGAAGTAGGAATTAGAAAGGCATGCATTTTACTCCAAGCTTTTGAAAATGAGGCATAGGGCTGTGACAAGATGTGTTCAGCACATCTCAGTTTCCTTACCTATAAAATCGGTTATAACATTTCCCTCGCGTTGCAAGGGGTAAGTTAATGAACTTGTTTGAAAATGCAATAATCAAAGTGGGAATTTTCCTACTTTTTTATTTGCTTTTATCATTCAATATTTTATTCTAATAGTTTACACAATTAAAATATACAATGTGCTTTGAAAAACAATAGTGTTCTCTTTCTGTGGTAAAGCAACATCTCTGGTTTTGCTCCAGTTTCAAAGCTTAGTTGGAAGTCAGAAGTTTGGATAGGCCTGTTTGGGTGGAAACTTGAAAGGCTGAGGTCATTCTACATTTACAAAAACTGTGGCTGCTTTTACTTCCTTCTTAATCTGTTCTATCTTTACAGTTTATGAATGAAGCTAGTTTTTAGACGTACACAGTCTAAATACATCGTATTTAAACAAAACTACATTACACTTTTATAAAATTGTTAACTTTATAGAAACTTAAATATAAGAAAGTTGCTCAAGCGGTCTCTTCTCAGGAGAAATATTCAGTGCCCACCTCTCAAAACTAATGATGAAGGACTAAGGGATCTTGTAAAAATAAAAAACAAAACCAACTGGTGAAATAAATAAGCACTGACATTTTACTTCCTCTCCATGACGACGTTTTAACTATAGGATATTTGTGGCATAAGTGAACATTATTTCCTCCTACTTAGTCTATGAGATGAGTATAAAAAGTATTGAAATCTATCTCTAGGAAGAGGTAGCTGTCACAATCATGATGGAAGCTACTTAGGAGGAATCAGCCACGTGCTACCTCTAACACACATGTCCATCTGTGGGCTATGTCCACACAGCATTTATGCAGCGTAGACCTACCCTGGGCTGAAAGTACCTCCCCTGCCAGTTGAAGAGCCTGTGCTAACATTAAAGTAGTTTGTTTTGGTATCAATCACCGCAGTAGAACTGACCCAGCAGAGGTTAATCAAGCTTTCCAACCATACTGGCTACCCACAAGGGGGAAATTTCCAAAAGAGACCTCCAAACCAGAGGCTGTCTTTTTTTCAGATGAGATGTTATGAAGCTCTGGTGATGCTCTGGCAAAAGGAGTGAAAGCTTCACTCGAGTGACTAGCATTACTTTTGCTTTTGTCACCCTCTGTCTCCTTCAGAGCCTTCTAGGACTGATGTCTGCCCCTCTCCCTGTGTCTATTCAATATGGTTTAGCATTGAATGAATGACATTTTATCAAAAAATGCTAACACTTTGGGTTACAAATGGACAGCAGTTTTTTGCAGCTGTTCTAGTTTTTCCATTACTATCTTAATATTATTTTCCCTTACTTATATAAAAATGATGGTACGCTCTGGGGGACAAAACAGGTCAACACAAAGTTCAAAGCAGAGATGGATTGAACCAGTTCAGGTTATTTTATCTGCCCAAAAGTATTCAGTGACTTGATGGTCTCCAGGTAGAACAGGCATTTTCATCATTCATGCTTAGAATCTCTCATAAGGACTTGTAAGGGTCACATTTTACTAGGTATTGGATGTGACCAAAAATAGAAAGAAAGCACTATATTGTCTAAAAAGTGTAACTTCTACATTGGCAATGGCAAAGCTGGAAGAAAGAATTCTGCATCACCACTGTGATGCATACTGAAAATATTCTTTTTCAAAGAGATTTAATAACAGAGACACATAGGAAGACTACACATCAGATCTCAGAAAAACCTCTGGAACCAAAGCTGGGAATTTGTATTATTTGTACATTTGAAGAATGTAGGCTGGGGTGATAAAGAGGTTAGGACACTGAAGTTCAGCAGATGACTTTCTTATGACCATAGTGGCATCATTAGGGGAGATTTCTAGCCAGGACTCAAATTCTAGTTTTTTATGCTATCATATGATCATATGGAGTTTCAGGATTATAATGGGTCTGCCTGAGATGCAGCCTTCACCGTGCTGTGCAGTGGTAGCTAGATAACACACCAGTGTTTTGACTACTGCTGAGCAGGGCTCACACAGCACCAAGGCTATTTCCCCAACATTTCCCCAGTAGGCTGTGGGTGGGTAAAAATTTGGGAGGGGATATAGCCAGGACAGCTGACCCAGACTGACCAAAGGGATATTCCATACCACATGACGTCTGCTCAGCAATATAAGCTGGGGAAAACAGGAAGAAGAGGGCACATTCATTTCACATTTCTCATCCGGAGCAACCGCTGTGCGTACCGGAGCCCTACTTCCCAGAAAGTGGCTGGACATCGCCTGCTGATGGGAAGTAGAGAATAAGATCTTTTCTTTTGCTTTTGCTTCCACACATGGCTTTTGCTTCATTAAACTGTCTTTATCTGACCCACGTGCCTGTTATATTTTCTCTCCTCTGTGCAGCTGAGGGGGTGGGGGTGATAGAGTGGCTTTGGTGGGCACCTGGCATCTGGCCAGGGCCAAACCACAACAAGGATACAAGAAAATATTGAAAGAAGCAACAGCCATTGACTCATACCAGTAGAGGACCTAAAGTTCTTGCAACAGCCTCAACATTTATGCTTAGACATATTTAGCTTCAGAAGATGACTGCAAAAACTCAATACAGGTAAAAAGAAAACTTTGGGTGCTATGTAATGAGTGAAACAAGTGCATTTCAAGTTAAGCAAGCATATCCTATGGCTGAAGCCTTCTTGGTGTTGTACTATTCAAGTTAATCAGTCAAAGAAAGTCCGGTTAAGATGCAAAACCAAACCTGCGTTAAAGTGGTAAACTTGCTTCAGCAGAAGCCTCTTCCACAACAAATACCCCTCCCCAATGTCGGCAGAGAGAACACAGCAATTCAAGATGGTTTCTGCTAGATGAAAGCAAAAGCTGCAGACAAGAAGATATGTAGTAATAAGCACACATTTGCAGGCTTGATGTTTGAGGACTTGCAGGGAGGGTTGGTTGGTTTTTCTTTTTCTTTTTTTCTTTGATGTTGTTTGTAAGTTATGTCATTAGGGTGTTCCATCCTTGATGGAATCTCTATTTAAGAGCAATGAAATCCATTCCTGATGTATCAAAGGCATCCAACAGTATAGTGCTGTCTTCTATTGTGCTTTTGTTTCTTCTTCACTACAGAGTGAAGCTTCTACAATGAGGCTACATCTGGTAAGCAGTCTGTGAAGAAGGAAATCTCTAGGCACTGCTGAGAAGTCTCAACACTGCATAATTACTGCCGTGACATTTGCTTTGTACACAAAATAATACATGGATTTGGAAGCAGCCAAAAATTACCATCACAGATACACATGTTGAGATAAATAAGCTTCTGTTTCACAAGCTAAAATTTTTTAAAAATCGGTTTCCCTCAAAAAAATCACAGCACGTCATAACCCATCTCTGTCAGAGCATCTGAATTACAGTGCAGGCATACAAACCTTTGCTGTGTTTATGCAGCAGCTTAATCTGCTCTTGGACTGCAGAAAGTGCCTTGTATCCTTCATATGCTTTACCCAAGACACAAACACTTCTGTTTCTCTTTGAATGCAAGCACCACGCAAATATTGTACCAGCATTTGGGACCACAGCCCTGGCATACCTCATGGTGCTGTGCCAATACAGAAAATAACCAGGACTGAAGTCCTGAGCAGAAGTGCCTCCTACCCCTTCTGAAAATGCCAGTCTGTACAAGAAAATAGGCAGGTACATTTAATGGACAGCTAATTGAACAGATTTTATCCACAATGGGAGGTATGGTTTAAACATGAACAGAGTATAGCTAAAAACTGAAGTGGAACTTGCAGACTGCCTGACACATTCCTGTGTTTGTGTAGCTAATGTGTTAACTTCAGCTCTGTTTTTGTTATTCCTGTGCATTTAAAACCACAATTTTAATGTCAAATTACTGGAAGTTCTTTGCAATCCATGCAATTTGCCCATTTAATTTATATTCAAAATACAAAATTTCACACAGCAGTTTTCAGCATTCCCATCTCTAGGCATTGATTGTCAAGCCAGCATTTCATTTTTGTAGTAATCTACCTTGATAACATGACTTTAAAACTGAACTTTTACTGTCTCTACCTATTAGTTAGCATGCTTAGTGTTGTTTTATAAGCATGTCTCACTATCAGTAAGAAATTTGAGCGTGATTCATTTAATAATCTATATTCATGACTGTGCATCAAAGGTGAGTGACAGGAGAAAGGATTAGGCAAGGAAAGCAGACTTTCCCTTCCTCACCATCTGTTCTCACACTGACTCCCCAGAGTATGTTCTGATGATATGCTTCCTCACCTCTTGAAGTCAAATAAATCATAATTAATCTGATTTTCTATAGGGTAACATTGCAGAATTGCTAAAGAACCTCATGATACCATAGGAAAAATGAAACCAAGTAACTAGAGCACAGCGGTGTAATCACATTCCAGCAGCCTGCCTCCCTTCCCATACTTTGGAAAGGTTACAGCTGCTCCCATACCCAGCTCCTGTCCCCAAAGAAATAAGTGCATGCAATATCCAAGGTACAGCTTTACTCCAGTGACATTTTGTCAGCTGATAAGTGAAGTCGCTTCGTACTGCACTTTTATTAGACTTGGTCCTGTTATTCATCACTAAATTTAGTAACCTTTTCTTCATGAAGACCTAGGCTACAAGACCGCAGCACCAGACTTGTGTCAAAAAAATCAGGGGCACAGGAATCACACTTCAGCGGACTGAGAGGCTTGTGAAGCTCAAAATCCCCAAGCTGGCCATCTTTCCTCTACTTGAACACAGTGGTCAGTTCCCTCTCAGTGGCCTTTCTACAATGGAAATCCCATGGGTTCTCACTAGTAGAAAGGCACACAAAATTGATTCCCAGGCAAACAGACTTTAATCCTTCCAACACATGCAGCAAAGTCATTTATCCCCCAATAGCCTATTCTGAGTTTAAAGGGACAATTTTCTGAAAAAGCTTACAACACATAGGAGGAGGTAGCAAACATTTCCTTGGCTTATGAGAGCAACACCTTTAAAAGAGATACTGTCACTGCAATATTGTCACTGTTTCTTTCTGATGACACAGGGAAGCCAGGATAGGGAAAGGAGGAGACTGATGAAAAAGCACTCTATCAATAAACTCAGGAAAATGAAGATGAAAAGTTTAATCATCATATGTAGTGCATCATGCTTTTCTTTCATAAAAGCATGTACTCAGATATTGCTGATTGTCAGCTCAACATCAGCTGCTTGGAAGTACATAATTTATCTCATCAAGTGGCTTGGTTTCACAAAAGGAAGGTATATGCAGTTGCACAGTGTTTCAAAGCATCGGTCTGGCCTACTTTTCCATACAATAACAACCTGCCATACAGATATAAACCACAGCTACTAGAAACAACACAGCAGCACTTTGCTTTCAGCTTCAAAATGGAGAGGAGCAATTGCTACCAGTTCACAACTAGGGCTGCTAACAGACAGCTGCAATAGGGTTTGGGAGGTCAAAACACACCAAGGATCCCAATGAGAACCCACACACAAACAAACCTTTCACACAGCTCTTCTGCAAGCAGAGCCTTGTTTTTCATAGTCGCTGTTAACAAAGCCAGGAGCCAGATGCTTGCTTCATTACGAACAAAAGCCCTTGAGGTGGCTGAAGATGCAGCAAGGCAAGCACAGATTGAAGGCTATGGGAAATGAAAGGCTTGGTGGGTGCTCTCTCCAAAACAGCTTCCTTCTGCAAACCATTCCGAGAGGTAAACTCTTTCCTCTACAGCAAGCACCACTGAACTCAGTCTAGATACACGATGTCCATCCAAAAGTCTTTAACAGTACTAGGATACAATTGCCTCTATGAATTAATGGAGTTGCTGTTATGGAGGAATGTTTGCTTTGTGTTTATGTTGCATAGTACACTCAGAGCTTTACACTAGCTCTCATCCCTCAAGTACTCCCATCAAATCAAAGGTGAGATAAAATGCTGCCTACACATCTTACCTTTTCCAGTATGCCAGAGATGGGAGCAATGGGCAGTGTGGGGGCCCAGGACCAGTTTTGTCTTTCCTAATTCAAGGCCTTGAGTCATGTGAAAATTATCTGCCTGATACTGTTTTTCCTTCCAGAGGCTGCAGATCTAAGCTGCACTGGTATTTCATGGCAGTCTGATTATATACTCAAAAAGTTTCCCATGAAATATCAACATTTTCAGTTAACCACTTGTAACGGATCTGCGTGGCAAGGTTTTGGTAGCGGGGGGGGTTACAGGGGTGGCTTCTGTACAAAGCTGCTAGAAGTTTCCCCTATGTCAGATATAGGCGATGCCAGCCGGCTTTAAGATGGACCTGCTGCTGGCCAAGGCCGAGCCAATCAGCGACAGCGTTTTTCACCTCCTTGATAACGTATTTAAGAGAGTGAAAAAAAGTTGTTGCACAGCAGTAATTGCAGTGAGTGAGAGGAGTGAGAATATGTGAGAGAAACATCCTGCAGACACCAAGGTCAGTGAAGAAGGAGGGGGAGGAGATGCTCCAGGAGTCGGAGCAGCAATTGCCCTGCAGCCTGTGCTGAAGACCATGGTGAGGCAGGCTGTCCCCCTGCAGCCCATGGGCGGTGGAGCAGATGACTGCCTACACTCTGTGGAGGGCCCCCACGCCGGAGTAGGTGGATACCTGAAGGAAGCTGTGACCCCGTGGGAAGCCTGCACTGGAGCAGGCTCCTGGCAGGACCTGTGGCCCGTGGAGAGAGAAGCCCACGCTGGAGCAGGTTTGCTGCTAGTGACCCCGTGAGGGGGGCTCACGCTGGAGCAGTCGGTTCCTGAAGGACTGCACACCATGAAGGAGACCCACGCTGGAGCAGTTCATGAAGGACTGAACCCGTGGGAAGACTCACACTGGAGAAGTCATGGAGGACTTTCTCCCGTGAGGGGGACCCCACATTGGAGCAGGGGAAACGTGTGAGGAATCCTCCCCCTGAGGAGGAAGGAGCAGCAGAAAATAACAGTGTGATGAACTGACCCCAACCCCCATTCCCTGTTTTCCCCCCTGTGCCGCTGGGGGGGGAGAAGGGAGGAAAATCGGGATCAAAGTTAAGCCTGGGAAAGGAGGGAGGGGTGGGGGGAAGGTGTCTTAAGATTTGGGTTTATTTCTCATTACTCCTCTCTGAGTTAATTGGTAATAAATTACATTTCCTTTCAGTTGAGTCTGTTTTGCCTGTGACGGTAAACGCTGACTGATCTCCCTGTCCTTATCTCAACCCCACAAGCCTGTTGTTATTTTTTTTCTCTCCTCTCTCCTGTCCAGAGAAGGAGGGGGAGTGATAAAGTGGCTTTGGTGGGCACCTGGCATTTTGGCCAGGGTCAACCCACCACACCACTTCAGGCCATGCAAAATACAATAAAGCAGCAGATCTGTGCTGTGTTAGTTTTCATTTGGTGAGAGATACAGGCAAAACATACACAGGGAGCAAGCAGACAGGAGACCTGAATCTATCTGAAAGAGCAATGGATTATCTATGAGACAGATCTTGCCCTCTTTATGACTTCCTCATGACTCCTTTTCCTGATACGCCTCCACTTGCTCTTCATAGGGCAAAATTTCCTATCATTTTTCTTACCTGCTGATAAATACGCACACCTCATCTCCCTGCAGCCTAAATAAAATTTCCTAGTAATGCAATACAGTTGCAAAAAATCAACAGTTATTACTTCATCTCAGAGATGAACTGCAGAAAACCATGCAAGATTAGGGCAAGAGTTGACACTGATATTCTTAAAGAGACTGTGATAATACCATTGGGATGCCATTTGCTTTTACTTTATCTTCTGGGATTCAAAAGGATATTCCTTACTTAGGAGTCAAGACATGCCGTCCAAAATGATGAATGACCATCCTGAATTTGAAAAATTGGATCAAAATAGTTCCTGGTCTATGACGGGTTCAAAGCACTTCAGAAAACACTCTGCAAATTTCTATCCACAAACAAGAGGGAGGAGAGACAGAAAATAGCCAAATACATTACACACCAAAGAAGAGATGTAAATACAGATATCTGTATTTAGAGATGTCAGGCCTTGTGCCTACCGCAAGCCAACAAGCTATCAAGGGTAACATCAACCATCTTGGTTATAAGAGTATTTCTAGCTGAGGGGTTAAATCTGGACCAGAGGTCTAGCCCTTACACTCCACACATGACTTGGGAAGCACCGGGGGAGAACAGAGGCACTTCCAGCAGCTGCTGGGAGGTGGTAACTCTGGAGTTTACATAGCAATGTACCTCCACAGACAGCAGCAGAAGCTTTTTCATTTCTAGTCTTCCTTTATAACCTTTAAAAAAGCTACAGTTCTGCACCCCTCAGCTCAACCCAGGAAGCCTGTTGGCAAGAACACTGGTACCAGAATCTGCATTGGAATAGATTTATTATTTAAAGACGAGAAAAACCAGAAAGACAAAGGGAAAGTACAAAGTCTCTCCATTGGTAGCCAAAATACCAGTGCAAGAGCTCCTCAGTTAAATAAACAAAACAGAAAAAGCTATATTTATATTTGGTGCAAGTAGTCACAGGAAATCTAAAGAGAGAGATTTGCACACCTTCAGCTGTACTCTCCGCTCACTTCTGATAGCAGTTGCAACGCACCACTCTCTGCAATTCTCTAGCTAAAAGAAATTGTCTGTTGTTACAGGAGGGTTCCAGGACTCCAGCTCCCTGAAAATTGGGGTAGATTATTGCGTGGTCTCATTCACATCATGGGTTACCAGGGACCCCCACTTTGCATTTCAGGTGTGTTTGCTCAGACACTGTGCTGTAAATCTACCCTTGGTAAGTTTAGTTCTTTACCTGACTTTCCTCATGGCTTTTTCCATTTTCCAGCTTTGCAATGGGCTTAGGTTTTCTTAGCTTTAAGTTGCCCATTTCAGGCTTTAGAGCATAGTCAATTACAGCCTGCTGCTTGTGCTGCTGAGTATCTTGCAAAGGCAGCTGCCATTCCTCTAAGACAGCAAAGTTGTCCGGATAATTTTCTTTGTTATCATCATCTCTGTAGGAAAATAAAATTGAAATGCATCAGGCAGGACTTCAGACACCTGTCAACACATTATGAAGAAAGAACAGCAACAAGTTCTTGTCACATTTTAACTTTACCAAGTTGAGTAGTCTACACATCAAACTGCATGTGTTAGTAACATGAATCTGAGAGGCTACTGTTCATTGTCAAATCACAAGCTAAACTACTGTTAGTATTATTACATGTTCAACTGTGGAGCCATTTAAATAAACCTAGTTTTAGAGGCACTCTTTGGCTTCAGCAGAAGACCTTTCCCAATCCAATGATTCACACCAGGTTATAACCTGACAAAAATGTTGTCACATAGAATAATTCCTCCCTATAGTCACAATTCCCTTCTGACAGTCTCTGGTTTTGAGGGCTTTTGGGCAAAGTGAGGGTGGTAGGTACACAAACCAGGGTCTGAACAGCCAGAGATGTGTTTGGGTGGAAGAGACAATTATCATGTGCTCCCAGTTTGAGAGAAGGTCCTCTTGTATAACAGCATATCTGGTGGTTTAAACAGACACTGTTGCTCATGGATGCTCAGGTAATCACTGAATCTGGGACAGATATTTTCAATCTAACCTGCAGAGTGTAACCTGTCCCAAGAAGACCTTGCTAGTCCTGTTCACACCTAGTCAATCCAGCCTTAGGCTGGTCTAATGCCTTCCACTGGGAACGTGTCCCTGGCACCATTAAGAAAGCTACTGCAATGCAGAATGCGAGACTGCCTGCTTAGTTGGCAGGATGAGCAGATCAGCATTACTGCTCTGAAGTCCCTGGCTGTTGCTTAGTTTGCAGGTGGAATTTCAGACGTTAGCTTCAGCTAGTAAAATTCTAATGGTTAGCTGAGAGATGACCTCTCTCCTGGTGTGAAATCTCCACAACTGAGGGAGTCAAGGACTGTTGAATTAGACGCCACTTAGATTATTTTTTTTTTTTAGAAAGCCTAACTTGCTAATTCAATGTTTTCTCCTAAGGATTCCGAGCTGCCAAACTCCCTTTCCATCTGTGGCCCATCAGCATCCAGATGGATGTTCACAGGGTGCCTATGGAGTGAAACACCATTGCTGCCCATGCCTTCTGCAAGTGTGCTCCAAGGCAGTTACAGTTACAGGGTAGGGTGCTTTATATCCTACAGGCATTTCAACAATGTGCAGAAGTGTTGCTAATTCTAAGGTATCATCTGATTTAAAAACTTCCTGAAAGGTTAAGTTGCATCCTCTAGCAATCAACATATACTAACATAGCCATGAGAGACACACACCTTGAGAATACTTCAGTCAAACTACAATTTAAAGGATTATTTTTTTTCAGAGACACTCATCAATGAGCCCATCCTTGCACAGTTGCAAAACTCCACTTACTACTACTCTGTACTGGCTGCTTTAGTAAAATTCAATGCATTAGCATTAGAGCTGCATCTGAATGAAAGCAATATGATGTGAAGTTAAGAACACAGACCATAATATATTTACTCAGATAATAACAATGCTAATTAATCTTAAAATTGTTTACACAAAAGTATACAAGACAAATATGCATTTCCCCAAAATACTAAGTCTCAGCAGGTAATATACCAGAAATTCTGCATTCCCTTAGAATAGAGGTTTCTTTCTAATGGTTTCGCAGAAGCACTCTGACAGTTTTGTTTGTTGCCAATGGATTTCAGACAAAATTTGCAGTAGAATACCTGGGGCTGGAACTGCCTGCTTGATCTTCATGTACAGAGTCTGAATCCCTGTCACACCTTGAAAATACATACAAAATAATTGCTGATTTCCTGCCAGCTGCAGAAATTTAGCTTTTAATTACATGACAGTGCAACTCAAAGTATAAACACATTTCTCCTTCTCGCACCTTAGTTGGGGTCTTTTGATGCCCATGCATGCTCCATGATAGTCTAAATCTCAGAGGAAGAAGAGGATGTGAGATGTTAAGTGTACACAATTTGGTATATCATTTTCAGCCAGATGGAAATAATGATGATAAAGAATTCTGGTGTCACTCTAATAATTACAGGAAAAGTACAAGAAATTCTGCATTTTAAATGTTTATATTATACTTCATATTAAAAAAAAAAAAAAAAAAAAAAGAAACAATTAGGTAAGGGTGTTTTTCTCCTAGACTCACAAAAATATTAACTATAGTAGAGCAGTCACTCTTTGTGCAGCAGGAAAAAGAATCCCCAAATAAATTATAAAATGATCATTAGTCTAGTCTGTTAGCGAGTTAGCAAAATTTTTTAAGATGCCTGAAGAATCATAATCAATTGCACCCCCTTATGTTACAAACAATAGAATTGTCATAAGGCTGCCTAATCAAGAGAGAAGTCTGGATAAATATGCTGACCACTCATTGTGCAGCATGGCTGAACTTTGCAGAGCAATATAACTGCAAAGTCTATAAGCAGTCTTTCTTCAAATAAACATTCATATATATGCATACACTGCTAACAAGTATGCATATACCCTTTCTAGGTATGATTTCTGGGGAAAAGTCAGGGTCCTCTCCTCCCCCTCTGTTCGTACTCACAGGGCACAGACACTAAGCAGGCCTGGATCATTTGAAGTTTGCTGGTAGAGGAATCTCTTCATTATGGGGGAAGAAGCCTGGACTTCCACTGCCTTGTTAAATTTTCAGAAGAGCTGCCCACTTAGGACAGAGCCCACCAGTCTTCTGCTAGTATCTTTGTCAAAAGCCAAACTGCAGTAGAAAATATTTAAAGGGACACTGAAGTATTTATACTTCCAGGATACATCAGCATACGGATGAAAGCATTTGCTGCTCACAACTGGGACATACAGCTACAGTTGCAGGTCCCCCCTAATCACGCAGCATTGCTGCAATAGGTGCAGTTCTCCACACAGTGTGGGATGACAGATGGAAGACAGGGGCTGATGTACAAAATGGATACATTCACTGTAGAAATCTAGTTGCCTTTGCCTTCAGGTGCCAGTCACACCCTCCCCTCCGGTCTATCACTAATTACCTTATGGGTGTCTGACACCAGCAAGGTGTGAGGACAGGTCATACTGGGGTACGAAGGAAGAAGCCCAGTACAAAATGAACCAGGAACCTGAACAGAAAAAATGATGGAAAATTTCAGAGGGAGAAAAACGTAGCAAGGGAATACACTGTGGGGAGACAGTGCCAAGGTCAGAGCTGGATGGACAGAGCTCCCAGCACAGACACGAGAGTAGGGTAAGATGCCACCAGGCATACTGAGCACCATGGGCCAAGCCACAGTCACCAAAGGCCAGGGACTCCTAAAGTGACAAACTGCGTCCTGCGTGTGCCACAGGAAGAGGAGGTGGGAGGAAGCAGCCCTGCTACCAGTTTCACGCAGCCCCTCCTCTCACAAGTCACCACGCTTGGCAACCCTCAGTTCTGAAAGACCATTTTGGCAGCTGGGAATGCTCTCTGGAGGGACGATGGATGACTGAGCACAGGCCCATCAGCCAAGTCTATGTGTGAATACTTGTGTGCATACTCCTTAACTTGGGGAAGGGCCTTGGGGGTTGCTAACCCTGAGCTGGCTGAAATAAGGTGATCTGGAGAAGCAGAGATACTAACTTAGCATCCAGCAACTGACAAAAGTCCTAAAACAAGACAGAACTTATAAACAACATAAGTGAGCATGAAAAAATGTATTTGAATAACCAGATAGCAGTAGATAGGAAAGATGAGCAATAATGAATCAGAGAAGACCGTGTCCATCATGTAACAAAAAGATTGCACAGAAGTTCAGAAGCAACACACTCTGAAATTGTTAATAGATTTTTTTCTCTTCATAAGAATAAATATTAACCAAGAAAGCTTACTCACACAAGACCGTGCTTGAGGTTAAGACCGTAGCAAGAGCTTTAAAATTATGAATTTATGAAATAATGCAAATATCCATCATTAAAGCACAGAGTGTTTTTACCCTGACTTCTTTAAGAAATGCAGCTTATATGTTCATGCCACCTGTCTGCACATATCACTACAGACAAGCACCCACTCCTCTCCCTTCAGCAGTACCTTGTAAATCTCGTTGTCCAACTTCAGCTATATTTAACAGACAGAGGAACAGTCAAGAGTTTGATAAGTTTTGTGATAGCTTGTGGCCACGCAGTAGAGAGAGTTCCCACCAACCCAAAAACTGCAGCTGCACCTCACTCATTCCTAAAAATCAGAGAATATGCCAGAGCAGCTTCAAGTCATAAATCCATATGAGTTGAAGATTACCTTGGACAGGAAGTATGTCTTTTGACAAAACCAGTGATGTGAATCCTTTTCCTTCAGTGCCCAATCTAACTACTGACTGATGGATACGTCTTTTAAAAGTACATCCATTACTGATCTCATGGCACGGGTCAGAGAGAGGCCAGAGATGGGATCTCAGTCTAGATGGACTGCTGCTCTGACTCTGTAGATTGTCTCTTTATGTTTCTTCCAAAGATCTCTGGTTTAGTGGGATTAGCTTTTTCAACTTACTTCCGTTTTCACCTTTCCAGGGGATCCATTTCAGTACAACTTGAAAACTGCTCCCTTTTGCTGACTTGACCTTTGAGATGTTCACATGAACAACTTCCAAACCAGGCTGCACGCATGGCTTGCTGGGAGCTTAGCAGCCCCAGGAACTTGCCTTGTTGGAGAAATGTTCCTGAAAGTATTGTATCATTGATTTTACATTATTCAGGAAGCCCTGATTTTGCCTTTGCCACAAATAAAGACAGAAATTGTCAAATGAGGATGTCTAAAGTTGCATGGCAAGCTCTCTCTTTATTCTGCTAAATAAAAGTAACCTGTTCTCAGATATGGCCAGCACGAACAGCTAGTGCTGAAATCAGTAAGAATTGTGTATCCTCAACAGTTCTCAAAAACAGGCTTTGGAGGGAAGCTCTAAATGGGGTTTAGGGAAGTCAACTCTGGAAACCAAGTTTGCTCATTTGGACAATGCTTGTACAATGTCATTGTTCATTTGCTTTGTTTTCTAAACACGTTTCAACTTCTATATTTGGAAAGATAAGATTAAAAACTAAATCCCCTGAAACAAAACCAACAACAGCTTAAATAAGGGAGATTCACCCTTCAGGCAACTCCTGGCCCAGCCCCAGCTCTGCCATGCTGCTGCCTCTCAGCTTGGCACAGCACAGCACTGTCTGCATCCCTCTCCCCAGGGGCAGTGCTGGCACTACAGTCAGCATTTATGCCATCCTGGCTCTTGACTTAATGGTCATATGAAGCACCACAGAGAAAGGCCACCACCTTCAGGTCCCAGAAACCTTAAGGGTGAGGCAGCCACAGAGGCCACTCCAGGGGACTCTCTACAGGAAACAATGGATGTACTCAGGGACAGAGAAAAGGGAAGGGGAAAAAAATATGAAAAATATACTATCTGCAATCTGGTTGTTCTTCTGTGAAGGGGGAGCATCCCAGAATTTTACTGACCACATTCATCCCTTAACAGGGACAGAGGAAAATAATAAAAAATTACTTAATGATTTATTAACTTCCGTTACATCTTTCTATACCTGCCACAATTACACAAAAAATGTGACTAAGTTAAAATACTAAATAAAGCAAGACGATGTAAGCAAATAAAGCAAAGCAAGAGAGGGAAATTATTTGGATCCCTATGAAATCCTGTGGTGATTCTGACAACTTGCGGATGGCTCAGACGATTACAACTTGGCCTGGTTTCAGAATGCATCCAGTCCCCACAAAACTTAGGCAAACAGCTCACTGTCCAGCTAGGGGTTTTTTTTTAAATATAAGCATTTTAGCAGTGTAAAACTCACCTAATACACAAACAAATCTATAAATAATTTCCTTTCTGAGAAACTGTTTGGCACATTACTGCTGAAGAAATTTCCCTAAAAGCTTTTGAAACAATCAAAGGCATGCAAAATAATAACACTGAGAACACCAAAACTGTAGTGGTTTAAATTGAAAAAAATCAAAGACCATTTCATTTACAATAGCTCCTAAAATCTTTGCCTTTCTTTCTAATGTTCCCCCTTGCCCTGTTCTGTCGTCTCTGTAAAACAACAACAAAAAAATCAACATATATAACCTTATGATCACGATATATATGAAAGGCGTTCTAATGAGTTTATGGAACTGATTACAAAGAAATGACATATTTGGTACTTGGCCTGTCTAAATAATGTATAGTTATTTTTTCCAAAGAATTTTCTTTTCTGATAATGCTTGCAGGAAGTACAGATCATGTGTTCTTAGAAAACTGACATACTTCTGTTTGTCAAGATTGTCAGTACCAGAAACGAGCAATATTTTCACAGGAGATTTTTCCTACATTGAAAACCACACATTCAAACATGTGTGGTGTGCATAAAACATATTCTCCAAGAAAGGTATTTCACTGCTAAATGGTCACAGAACATGTAGAGGCAGCTGTTTCATGCAATACTTCCCATACAGTCAATAATATACTTAGATTACCGAAAACTGAATCAAAATACATGACAGATAGCTTGTACTGCTTGCAGTTATTCTCTACAGTAACTAAATCCATCATTCTTATTTAAAAATAAGGACATCTTTAAAGTGTTCACTTACTCTGCTAAAGCTGTCGTGTTGAAGGAATTATCCTGAATGCTGAAACAGAAACAAGAAAACATCAGATAAGTCAGCAAGGCAGGCAGGCTTCCTGTATCCTTCTCGGTTGTAGGAACACATGCACAAACATGGCATTGCAAGGCAAGTCTCTGTGTGTTAGCTCTACATGCACGACTGTACCTTCGACTGCTCTGCACATGCTCATAATCAAGGAACCGTAGGGATTAGTCCTACAACACTCACAAAGCCCATCCAGCAGCGCTTTGAATTAATAGAGGGACGTAGGTAGTCTGCGAGGCTCAGAAAGGGATCATATGCTTTTATAACTTAACAGTGCTGCTAGCAAAGTCTTAGGTTTACAAACAAGTACTTGGCATTCTGTCCTTTCTATGTTTGCTCTATGTGACTGGCTCATTAAACACAGGGGGTTTTATTACTTAAATAGGCTTGCTTAGCCAAGATCTCTGGGGTTTTTTTTCTTCTTGTTTAGTAGTCTCTTACATGCTCAGCTCATGGCCAAAACCCAAGGGAATCTATGAAAAAATAATCCGTTGAAAGGACAGTTCAAGTAGCAAAAGGTTACTAAGCTAACAGCAAGCAACAGATGAAACCATTTCTGTGAAAGAAATGGGTTGCTGTGCTCCTGCAACAAAATATTTCAGACCTGATGTAACATATTCAGTAGGGGTCAACTCAGGATACTGTAAAGCACTGGTTTTGAGGCAGCAATGGAATTCCCCCTTGAAAAACACCTCTCAAATCTAGTAAATACACTGTTGGGTCATCCAGAAATCTTACAGCAGGAGAAAAAATTAACAAAATCTCACTGCTGCATACCAGAGATGGGACTGGGTTTTTTTTGTTTGGGTAGGGGAGGAGAAGGCAATGCAGACAAAAGCATCCTATGAGCACTGCTGTTAGTGACAATGGCACCCCACAGACACAGCACCACACAGAGCAGGGATACAGAGAAGTGTGGCGGCTTCCTTCTCCCTGCAGTAGCTTGTGCCACTTCATGGTGTTGATACACATTTCCCAGGCAGCAGCTGCCAGGAGCCACAGCCGTGGCCATTTCTCCTTTTCGCACCAGCAGCGCTAACAGTTTATCTTCACCTCTTCCCAGCCTTCCTACCTGCTTGCACACTGTTTTGCTCTTTTCTTTTCCATATTTGTATATACATGTCAATTTATATAATAGTGCAAATTATCTGCTTCTAGCTGTTCTGCAATCAAAAACTCAATTAACATGCTCAAAAAGTAAAGGGCGATTAAAAAAAGTCTGATATTATTTTTATAAGTATATTTCAGAATGCTTAGGTGCTTGGCTCTTGGTTTTTAATGGTTAGGCTAGGTTTACAGCTAGCACTTGAAGTGTGTAATGGGGGAATCACAACTTTTTATCATAAAATCACATTGATAAGCATCACAGCTTGGTTAGAGTAGAGGGGTATTTATCCCCACTCCGCTACATATACCGACACAAGAGGGGGAACGAATACAGAACGCTCTTGTAAACGTGCCTTCTCTGTTTCTACATGCAAAAGTTAAGGTCAAATTCTCTGCTAATTCATGCCCTGTGCAAACACACTGCAGGGCTTTGCTATTATTACTAGTAACAGAATATGATTGAAGACCAGTTTGTAAAACAGGGATGCTTTGGACTAGGACCAAGTTTAAAATGTCATCGCTTTTCCATTGTTTGTCTGAACTTCAGTGCTATGCAGCTGTTGCTAAATCTCTTCTAGGCCAGCACTTTGCACTTTACATTTATTTCAGGTCACTCACAAACTTCCACTTTTTTTAAAGTTGGTGCTTGACTGGTGTTACTGGATAGTCTTTTCTTGTAAGGTTGTGAAATCACTCAATAAAAAACAGATTTCATGTAAACCAGAATAGTACTAAGAAATACAGGAAAGTAAAGGCCAGCTAAACCCAGGATCCTGTTTCAGAGCTAATCTCCCAATCAGACAGATGAAGCTATCCTGCTCCTGGGGGAACCAGAGAGAGGAACTACAGTAGAGTCACAATAACTTTACTTCTTTTCCTCCCAGAAGGAAGTAATTTATCTTTAGCGGCAAAAGTTTATTTTACCAACAATGGTGGCTTGGGCCTATCGGCTGACCTCGCTTCCTTTCACCTGCATCCTATCCATGTGCTTTGGGGACACTAGAGCAGGCAAAGAGCCCCTGGCCTTACCCCACCTTACAAGGGAGAGCCAAAGATGCTTGAATCTGCATCTCTGTTTCCCTCTAAGTCCCAGGTGCAGGGAAAACATAATACTGCTATTACCTCCTTATTTTCAATAATGACATTCAAGTCGGTTAGGCCTGTAATGCTATAAAACACCACTCCTGAACATACTAAAATTCTCAGCACCTGATGTATTTCATCACCACATTCAGATGATGTGTCAGTCTCTCATCATCCTGAAGTCCTAATGAAAATGATGCTACACCTAAGCTTTGGACTTCAACACAGAGTAGCAGATATACTTTTGAGAACTTTATATTTTGAAGTATTTAAAATACATCTCTCTGAAATTCTGAAAATAAAGTTTTTTAAATCAGTTTTTCCTGATTTATGCTGAACCGTTAAAGTGATTCATATTTTTGCAATATCATATCTATAGCTAGACAATTCCTTTGTAGCTTCCCATTTTATACCAAATTTTGTTCTTACCCTCTTTTGCCAAGTGTCAATCAACAAACACATCACATGCCAGCTTTCCACTGACAACAAAAATGTTGGAGAACTCCAAAGGAAACACCTACATATATTTTGGAGATACCAGGATTCAGAAATATGTTGCTGTTCACTTCTGAAAATTTGACTAATACGTTGTCTATTTACGGCTGACAAACACACTGGCACAGAAATTCCATTCTTTATTAGCTTTGTATCATCAAGAGAATTACTGCTAAGTCAGAAGAAAGTTTGAAACCGGAATCACTTAGCCTCCAGCTCAGTTTCACAGGTAATAGAGACACATGCTCAGTATAAATGATATGTTCATGAGTTCAGAACAGCATTAGTTGGCACTATGGACATGTATCAGGCAGTGGATGCTTTACAAAGACAGTATGGTCTAGTTGCAGAAGACTGCAAAAGAAGAAAGAAGTAGTGAGACAGAAGTGGGCAGAAGTAGTTCTAGCTTCAGGAGAACAGAAGAGAGTGTAACAATCAAGATCAAAATGCCAGGAAAAAAAGGAGCAATAGTGAAGCTTGCCAAGCTACAGTCATCTAAATGGTCACAAACACACACACAAACACGCATCCCTGCACAGTTTGTGGCAGCTTGGTCTCACCCGCAGAACAGAACCTTTGCTTCAATTTCCAAAGTTTGTCCATCTCTGTAAATGACTGTGTTCTCTTAAGGTCATTTCTGACTCAGTTAAATGAGGAGGCCTTTCAGCCTTAACTACAGAATAATGAAGAATTTCCATTGGGAAATAAACTGTGTGTTTAGAGGGAGGGTTACATACTTAGAAAGAACTCTAAAGTCTCTAAAGTTCTGGGAAAGTTAGTATTTCTGCATTTAACATCTACTATCTAATGACAAATTCAGTGCAAAGGGTGTGATTAGCATTTATTGCGAGACTATTTTCTTTATTATTTGTTATTCCACAGAGTCCTGAGTGCTTGTGCTGAAATTGCTGCATCAGAGGCAATTACATTTTGCACTATGGTTAGGCCATACAAGGGAGTTGCACTAGATGCTGTGGAGGGACGTGAGAGACGCAGTATGAGACGTTGTGCATGACAAGGAGCCCAAGGCGACTTGCTCCAGCCCTGGAAGAAGTTACTCATGTTCCACCGCCCAAATAAAGGGAAAGTGGGAATGATCACCCCTCTACTGCCTCTCTGGATGAAGTCAAGTCGTCCCTGCCATAATCAGCTGAGCTCAGAGACTCATAAAAATATTGAGCCAATTTGTTTGCTTCAGAGTATGTCTGTTCCTGCCAAGCAGCAATACCCTGAAGTGCTCCAACAGTCCTTCATCTCCCTCTCAAACTGAACCAACAAGGAGACACACTCACTCCTACCTGTATGCATACACAGCATCTGCTTTCATGGACGAAACACCTTCAGCTCCTCCAAGGAGCAGATTATATATGCTCACTTGACAGGTCACACCGCTACTTCTGAGGTCATAAAACAAAACACTTTAATTTAAGCAGAAAACAACTGAGGGACTCTGCAGTAACACACCTCTGCTTTCTGCAAGTCTGTTCTCTTCCAACACATAGGGCTTTCTTATGGAATAAGAGCAGGGATCATTCTGCAGTAAAATGTTAGCACTGTGGCTTGCTCCAGTGCCTTGCGCTTTCTTCAAAAGTGACCCTGCAGATTTTGCTATTTTCCAATCAGCAAGGCATAAACCAAGGAGCTGCCATGTGAGAAGTCACATCCCTCTTTCCTGTAGTAATAAATACTGAATGCTACACTCCGCAGCTCAAAATATTCATGTGTTCATTGACTTGCTTTCTTGATGTGCAGTCTTTTTATGGTAACATTCTCAGAGACATCAGAAAACAGCTTAAGACAAATTAAACTAAAATACAGCAATTACATGTAGGAGCTGGTTGGTGAGCACTCAATTCAGTTTCTATATCTTTTATTTTCCCAGTGACCTAATTAGCACATCAACTGAGTAAATGGACTCGGGGGAAAAAGCATTCAGCTGATCTTGCTCTATGTCTTAAAATGCACAGACAAGCTCCTGCAGGAAGAGAGTCGAGCTGAGCATAGGTACAGACACAGTTGTCATGATCCAATCCATCAGATGCATATATGTTGGGTTGGATAAAGCTCTATGCAACTGCACAGACCTTCAGGGTTGTACTTTCTGAAGATATTTCAGTGAACAAACAAACTGCATGTACTTCCTTACTCAAGCCTTCTAAGCACTGGGCCCATGAATCCCATAGCACACCCAGGTTTGCAGCAGGGGAGGGACATCTACCCTGTAGCTCAAAAGACACAGCCATACATCAGTCAGATCCCTGCTCTTTTAAAAGGGAAAAAAGTCATGGAACTGCACAATTTTGTGCAGACTGGAAATTGTGATTTGGAAACCACCTCAGTCCCATCACTTGGTTTACATTTCCATAGCTCAGGTGCACACACTTGAGCAAGCACTAACACTGCCAATGGGGAAACCTCCCAAGAACACGAGTAATCACTGGGGCAGGGTCCCCACACTAAGATCTCCGCTGGAAGGCTACATTGCTACTGGTGCCCTGGTTAATTAGCATAAGCCTACTTCATATAGGTCTGCTGACTTGAGGAAGTGTGCTGAGCTGGAAATACAGAACTTTGCCTCTAATTTTGTTATTAAAGACCAAGTTGCTTTATGAAGTCCTAACCGCTTTGCTGAAAATCTCTGTAGAGATGCCCAAGCATCATTATTCAGCATGGACTAGCTACATGATAAACTCAACTGTGTCAGCAACAGCAAAAATTATATTCTGAAAACTGCACGCTGTGGGAACATATATAGAAACACAGATGGCTGGATGATAGCTTGAGTTGTGGGAACTATGCAATTCTTAAGATTCTTTGGTTGTTTCATGGCTTAGCTGCTTTGCACCAAGAAATGGATTGTACTGTCTATATCAATGCTATAATGACACTTTAAAATGAAGGCAATAGTCCCAAGTTGGAAGCAGACTTGCTGCTTGCCTCCTTATGACTTACAGAAGAACCAGGTGGTCTGCTTATATTTCCTTAAAAACTTTAATTTCTGAAGAGACACCTTAAGTAACAACTTCTAAGATTTGTTCTCCTGAGAGCCTGAGGAAGCCAGCAGCTTTGCAAGTGGGAGATGAAGCAGGTGAAAAGAATACAAGAAAAATGTAGGAGATAGCAAGGTAATTTCAGGGGATCTGTACAGCAAAGCAGAACTTTCTGATGCATGTGGCTAATCCAGCTGCAAATCTCCTAGGAGCTCCACAGTGAGGAATCTCCCATCTAACACATTAACAACTTGGCAGCTTTCCAGGAAAACACATATATGAGGTCGGAGGTGAGGGTTGCTGCATGCTTCAGCTATTATGTACTGTATCTCAGGCCCATGCTTCTGGAACAGGCAAACTGCACGGTTATTGATGAAGTTCTGTGTAACTCACTGTATGACAGAATTAAGCTCAAGTGTACCTGCAGTGACTTTTCATCATTTTGCAGACTAATACAGGTAAAAAAAGCCTGCCAGAGAGCTGACTCAGATCTGCAGGAATTCCTCAATATGTCTCTGAAATTCTTATGAATTCTTTTGTATGTATGTAATGTTCTGTATGTAGTTTCACTACCATGGGAGGGAGTATGTCCTGATGTTATTTTAGCTGTGTATTTTGTACTGGTGTGTAAACAGATTGCTACTGATAATAAATATCTCATTTTGTTAAGACTACCTTTAACCAATATGGGAAAATGTCACTATTTTTTGAGACTAAATCTGAGACACATGTTTCCGGTTTTACTGTTTCTCAAAGTTTTCCTGTAAAAGCAGCAAGTCATTTTTTGCACAGATCAGAGGACATTATGAAAAAAGTTGATGATTATTCATTTCGAGTGGCAGCAGTATTGTGACTCGTGCTTCTCATGGACATCATTACCTACGTTCATAATGGATTTTGAAAATTGGGACAGGCTTCTGCCAACAAACAAAATATTAATGAAAGGTAGGGTTGCGTAATACAGTTTTGCATAACATAATTTTCCCCAGAAAACTAAATGACCACCTCATAAAAATAAGCTGAAGAAGTGCTTTATAGTCTTATTTTGCTGTGAGCCAAAAGGTATTTGGGTGAGAACTTGATAAGTGTGCATCAGCATATTTATTATTTACAGAGCCTCTGCAGCTTTGATGCATAAGATGAAACTCCTGAAGGTGTATTATATGGTTTATCACAATGACTGCTGCATTAATTGTAATCAGTTAATCATACTTTTGACTATGAAACAGTTTCAGATTTGTTGAAAAGTGTACAGTGCACTAGCAAGGAAGTGAGGATGCTGAGGACAGTGGAAACTCAGCAGGTCATCGGCACACGGAAGTAAAAATTTTCTGACAAATTACCTGGACATTTTCTCCCAGATAGCAGGGAGAGATGCTTGACTGGTCTACAGCAGTTGTCAATCAATCAATCAAGTGCTCTCTACAGTATGGATTAAATTTAGTATGTCCTTGGTTACTGCCTGATACCTCAAGTGACAGCACCAACCTTTTGTTCCCTTTCTCATGCTTCTCCCACCTAAGGCTATAAGTAGGGATTCAGATCAAGGCCTTTAGCAACAACTTGGGGAAAGCAACTGGGTTTTCTACAGTCAAGGGGAGGGTAATAAATAATAATAATACCCATTAATCCTCTTTCCCATTAGTGGCAATAACAGATAAACCTGCTTAGAGACTCTTGAGAAATGTTACATGGATGATTTATTGTCTGTGTAGTTTTAGATGTAAGTGTAATTTTGAAACGTGGTACTTCTATAGATCCACCAAATGATAGAGTAGAATAGCAGATGAATTACAGCACCATACTATGGGCAATTTCAGTATGTCTCTTCAGCTGATTTCACAGCCTTTTCAGTTAGTGCTGACTGCATTGGGTGGACATGAACATCATTTGTTGCAAAGGCTAACAGGACACTTTGTGGTAAGAGTTGAAAATAAAAAGCTTTCTTTGGTAATGCACTTGGAGAACAGGTTTCATTTGGTTCCTTTTCTCCTGCCTACTTGCTGTTTGACTTTGGCATATGACTGTTGGTAAAAATGAACTAGTAACAAATTAATTTGCCTACTCTACATCATAGGTGCAAACAGACTGTTCCTCAAGCTCTGCTTAAAAACATTGCTATTCCTGACCTCAGCTGCATTGCTTCTGAGAGAGGACACAGCTACTTTTTTATTCTGCTTGAAATTCACTGTGCAAAACTATAATGCGAATGAGCAATGAGTTGTAGAGCACCTGCAGGCAGTGTGCAGGCACCTGAAAGCAGGATGGCTCAACCCTCCATCCATCCAGTCTGGTATTCAGTTGTATTTGCCATATGTTTGACTAAGAAATAATCTCCTAGATTCTAGAGAAATACACTTTCATAAGTTACTTACTATATGCTTTATTTAAAGATACATTTATATATCATTGTGATTTGCTTAGATCTACACTGTGATTGTGCTTTGGTAATCATTTTTAAATTATGGAATGCAAGGCAATTGAGAAAGAACACACAGAAATTATTTAAAGGCTGGCTTTTTTGAAAGAGAGCTATTAAACAGGTTAGTCACAACTACGAGTCACTCGAATTGAGTCATGCTTACTTTTTGGTGGCTATAGATTATCTAGTTTTCCTGTTTCTCCATGCAGCTATGAGTAATGCTGTATTAAGAACTATTACTGCTCTGGAGAATGGCTTTTCCCTACTCTGCATGATGCCCTATCTCAATACATTTTTACATTGGGAAGTTTAAAATGCCATTGTTTGGCTCTCTCGGAATAATTGTGTGTTGTATAAATCAAGCAATTAAATATGTGCCAAGTGTTGAGTCGTGGAGAAAAACAAGCATGTAAGGGACCTCACTATCAAGCCATGATTTGCACCATTTCTGTGGCGGTTAGTAGGAGATATTAATAGTCATGCTGGTTTACATTAGCTCTTTTGCCATCTACAGTGGCTTAACCAGGAGCTTTAGGGTATAGAGAATGCAGATGATCTGTGAGGAACAGAAAAAACAAGGTGAGTGGTGGCAGGGGCACAAATATGTCCTGAGATGGTAACTGGGTTGATGGCTTAATAACTGTTGAAGCTGGGTTTGGATGTATTGGATTTTTTTCCTTCTATATTTGTAGTGAGCATGCATCAACACAGCTGTAGTGTTAGGCATAATCCCAGGGCCTTTACAACCATCATTCTAGACAAAATTAGCATAATATGTATTGGCCAAATGTTTTTAGCTTGGTGGCTACCTAAAATTAGTCTGAAACTGTCTAGGTGCTTAAATGTGGGTTTGGGAGCCTGGATTTGGGTTAGAAAATGTAGGCTGTACTTCTTCAAGAATCAGAAAAGAGAGGGAAGTTACTGTAGCTCTGAATATTCCTGAATATGCCTACATTTAGACAGCAATATTCATTGCCTTTTTTTTTATAAGTACTGTCAGCATTTTTGTTAATATAAAGGCAAGACATTATTTCCTCGTAATCTCTACCAAAAGAAAGATATTACAGTCATGGGCTCAAAGATTATTTATTATTTTTCACTGGCTCTGCTTCTGAGCATTTTTCTAAAGACACTGGTTCTCTCCAAAAATGGATAGCTCACACAGACATTCTCCCATGACTAGTATCTTGCTGATTGGTACTGCATAACTGCTACATGAGAATTATTATTAAAATTAGAATGGAATCATCTTTCTTTTTTTACTTCTCTCCTGAACAATGTAAAACAAAAACCAATTTCTTCTAGTTTATCAAAGAGGTCAGGGGACAGACATTTGAGCTAGAAAATGTGATGGTGTCATGAAGAGCACTCAGAGTGCTTTACAACAAAGGATTTAAATGCCTCAAAAGGGAAAAGTAATTTTCACTGCCCTTTTATAATGAAGCTATTGCAATAGATAGCAAAGTGGTAAAGCTGCTTCCTGCATAAATGTCTTTCCCATACGCCTCTGCTTCCTTTCAGCAGATCTATACAGGAAATACTTGAGTCACAAATAGTTTTGATTGGGACCAATTTTATGTGAGAAGAGGTCAGTTGTAAAGCTGAGCAAGGTCATCCCAGAGAAAATTCTTACTTTCAAGACTGACTGCTGTCCTCTGTGTGTGCTACAGCAGTTTACTGAACCGATTCTGGAGACTCCCGTGAGACATTCTAAATTAGACTGAAAAGACAGCTTTTTTGCAAAGTCTCATTAAGTGAGATCTAGTCTGATCCTTGGAAGTGGACCTCCCCTTAGGAGCTGGAAAGAGCTACAAAGCTTGGCACCATGAATATCATGGGCTGTTGTAAGGACCCTTCCATGTTGCTGTGGATGGTAGGTCACCTGTGTTCTGGCTATGTCAGAACTCAGATCTTGGTATTTGGGGCAAGAAACTCCGTCACCTAAGAAATGGAGATGACCCAGTGGCCCTGCTACAGGGTATGTCTGCAGACATACTTGAGCTCAGTGCTATCTCAGGATATTTCTTGCACAGCAAGGGAACCAAGCCAGCTCATAAGATAAAAGTGCACACACTTAAGCAGTGCACAGTGCGGCAGGAGAATAAAAAGCCAAGAGTATAGATGGTGCGTGGTTATATGGCTATTTCCTTGGCTTTGTAAAGAAATTAGGTCCTGTGCTCCCTGTGTTTCAGTGCCTGCCACAGATTTATCTCTTTCCCAAACAAGCATTATACAAAAGAATACGCTTTTAAGTAATGAGAAGGTAAATTTGAACATGTGTGTAAGACATCTCTGTGCCATTTACTTATATTTTCTGTAGGGTTCTCATTTTATACCACGAAGTTGAATATTACGTAACGGGATTGTATTATTTAATTTCTGTGTGCTGTGTCCTGTCCTGGCTGTTTTAGTGTGTTGAAAGACATAATCTGCTGAGAATGTATGTTTGGGGGAAATAGAATTTCTCTGCCTTTCCCTCAATCTAAAAGAAAACAGAAAAATATTTTGCTTGCTGGGAAAAACAAAACGAAACAAAAATGTGCTGAGAGATAAACATTTTTTTAAACTTCAGAAAAACAAACTTTCATCTGTGCTGAGAAGGCACATTGTCCTTCTGGTAAGTTAAAACAGTAGGTGGTAGGACACTAGCACAGACCATGAGCCTGGACAGAAATAGAAGCCAAATAGAGGAGGACTACTTGCTATGAGAAGAAATTAAAACAGCAAAGTAGAAGCTGGGCAGGAGTTAACCACTGACTGTGGCTGCTAATATTCAGTGGTTTATTTATGGCATTTCAGTGAGATACAAGTGCAGAGGAATATGACATAACTGATGAGACTTTTCTGCTGTCAATGAATCATGATATCGGAAAAGTTAATGGTCTGAATGAGTGGTTTTCAAATGTCATTGACTATACATTACAGTGAATAGAAATTCAGAAAAACAACTTGGAAAGAAAATGGTGGGATTCATTACCACACATTTTTCGTGGTGGAAATGAGAATGAGCAACTGGAGCTTCATAACCCACCCCCCCCCCCCCCCAAATAGACGAGCTATTGCCCAGGAGTAAATGGACTTCCCCCAGCTGCCCATCACAAGTGTGGTTTACATTGTGAATGTTTGCTTATGTCGTTTGTTGTATTTATTCTGGATTTTGTTCATGCCCTCCTATTATGTCCTCTGATATCAGTTTCATTCCTTTTGCCAACCACACACTTTTCTGTCTTTTCTCTTCTCCCTGTCCAAAATTGCTTGCCATGTGGACAGCTTTTCCTCTCTATGAGAGGTAAGACGGCTGGAAAGAAATATTATGTGGAATTGACAGCCAGAAATAAATTAACTAAATGCAGTTCTTGGTTGGCTTTTACCATGGCTCAGAGGGGGCTCCAGGGGGGCCTGTGAAAAGTTGAATCTGTCTTGATTTTATATTTATGTGATGTACACAGCAAGTTCAGGAAAGGACATGTAGATAACCATATTACATCAATTTTGACTTCACGACATCAACTTCTCTCCTGACCCTGACAGACCCTGATAGTAAACACTCAGCAAAGGAGTACCAAGATGCAGACGTATAATGATACTGACTGCAGTGACTGGGGTTAAAAACTCATTGTGTGATCCTGTGTCTTGTACAGTTGTGCCTGGTGTGTGCAAATGAAGATTCCTTGTTTTTTCAGATGTAAGAAGCAATGTTATCTTTATTTTTTCAGAGATTTCAAATGTGCAGAGTAATGCAGTGTAAAACTAAATTCACTCCTAAACATCCATGTGCTACTGTCCATATTTTCTTTTGTTTCCAAAAGAGAAGTAGTTCTGGTTATTTATCATGCTACAAGAGTCTTAAGTTACAGTTTACACTTTTGTAACTACATTCATTACAGTTCTTTTTCTGAATTTTAGTTATCATTCTTGGTGTCACATGAACAGTAGTGGTTATTCAGAATTCTCTGAATATGATCTAAATTCATAAATATAAAGTAGTTTGTGGTGAAACTGGCATATAATGGTGTAGTTTTACATTTCATATCTCTGATTAGTTTGTACATTAATACTTCATAATCTGTCTGTACCAGTTAGATTTTCCTGCAATGCAACAAAAATAGAAAGTAGGAAACAAGCTATGAAAAAGAAACATTCAAGGACTTGAAGGGTCTGTCTGGCTTTATACTCAATTCAGGCACATCAGATCAAAGGGATCAGCTGTGCTGGGCTAAAAATATTGCAGACAACTTCCTTGGGTGGTGTAAACTGGACCTTTTCATGGACCCCTGGTACAGCTGCCCAGCCCTCTGAGAGCAGCCTGTTGGTGTTTTCTGCCTGTAGTCAGAGCACAGAAATACACATACACAGGTTTTGTAAACTAGAAAGAGGCTTGGAGGGAATTCAGTACAGATCTGTTTCTAATGTTACCTGAACTGTCCCCTGAGGGACTAATCAGTGGCTATCATGTGGTGGACAGTACATGCTTGGGGAGAAGGCCAGGTGCCCTTTGAAAACACATAATTGCTGATAATTGAGCTCTTTGATAACGTTAATTAAAGAGGTGTTGCCTATATGTCACTAAGAATAAGCTCTGACATTAGGCAGTAATTGCTGTAAATTGGTTTTGTTATGTGATTTCTACATTGGTATAGATTTTGGTTTATATCATTCTGGCTTCTGTGCTGCTGAGAAGATAAAGCTACAGGAGAAGCAAAGTACTATGTACTACTCTGCTAGTTATATGGAGGATAGTGAGCAAGATTTGCAAAGGACCTCATAAGTAGGTATACCACTACAGACAGATGTGGAAAAAGGCAACTACTGAAGTCTTTCAAGTTTATGGTTCTGTGAATACATATTTAGAAGAAACATACACATAGAATCATAGAATCATTTTGGTTGGAAAACACTCATCAAGTCCAACCATTATCCTAACATAGCCAAGCCCACCATTAAACCATGTCCCTAAGCACCACATATATACAGACGGCTTTTGAACACCTCCAGGGATGGTGACTCCACCACCTCCCTGGGCAGCCTGTTCCAATGCCTGACTGCTCTTTCAGTAAAGAAATCTTTCCTAATATTCAATCTATATCTCCCCTGGCACAGCTTGAGGCCATTTCCTCTTGTCCTGTCATTAGTTACTTGGGAGAAGAGACCAACACCGGCCTCACTACAACTTCCTTTTAGTAGTTGTACAGAGCAATAAGGTCTCCTCTCAGCCTCCTCTTCTCCAGGCTAAACAACCCCAGTTCCCTCAGCTGCTCCTCATAAGACCTGTTTTCCAGACCCCTCACCGGCTTTGTTGCCTTTCTCTGGAGCTGCTCCAGCACCTCGGTGTCTTTCCTGTACTGTGGTGCCCAAAACCACACACAGTACTCAAGGTGTGGTCTCACCAGAGACATGTTTATACATGCATGCATGTGTGTGTGTGTATGTGCACACAGGTTACACAATTAGGTTCCCAGGTGGTGAGGAAGAACTCTGAAAAGGGAAATCCGAGAAAAAAAACATATGCTTTCTTATTTATTTTTTGCTTTCAGAAAACAAGTAGATTATCCAGCATAATTAGTGTTGCTCTAGATGGCAACAGTCCTTTCACCAAGAAAACACAAAAGAACCAAGCCAAGAACCACAAAAACAAACCCAACAAAACAAAAACCCTTATTGCTGCATTTATCTCAACACATTCTCCACACATACTTTGCTCCAGGGAAGAAGTATTATTTTTTTAGATTGTATTTTTATTTGCCTCTCTTTTCTTTCTATTATCAGAAGCACAAGGAACACGGTGATCTTGCAGACACATCAGGCAGATAAATTAATTCACAGAGGTCATTCTTGCAATTCTGATGTTTTCTTAAGTAAGTAGTGGTAAAGATCAAGGCTTCTTAAATAAGAGTGTTTACCCTTAGATGTAGTGATCTGTTGAAGCATTCTGGGCACCTCAGTAGAATCAGAGATGTATATGTGAGTGTGTGTGTACTTTTCCCCATCCTGCTATACTCAAAGAAAAAGCTGGTTTTGAGTTAGTGCTGTGTTAAGTCTAGCCTGACTTTGGTGCAAAGCTGCTGGAAATAGTTTTGTCATCTGTGGCACTACTAAATTATCTGCAGTGGATGACTGCAGTCAAGCAAGTTTTAGTGCCTGTAATGGCTCAGTCACAACATAGCAGCCAACAAGGCATATTCCTTAGCAGGAAGAAGTCACCCAATGGTAAGAATAAAAACAACCACACAATTTTGATAATCTGAAAACGTGTCATTAATCTAGTAAAACATTCTTGTAAACCCATTCCAGATACAGACACAGGCAACATCTACATAACAAAGTACCTTCCTACTCACGCAAACACAAATTGGAAATGTCAGCACTATTTGAATGGAGCTTCATATTATTTACTTTGAACTGGTTTTAATACGACTTTGCGAAATCCGTTGAATATGAGCTTGAATATTCCTTTCCAAGTCCTGTTCAAAGGAAGATCAAAACTGAAAAGGTCTGGAGCCATAAACAAAGTGATGAAAAAAAGTGTTGTTTCTTCCTTAAAAATCATTCTAAGAGAACTGAAGGGGACAAAAAAAGTTAGTGCCCAGCAGAAATGTGCTGATGCTGTTGGGTTTACTGACACCAAGTGAGTAACACACTAGAGCCCTTTGTTCCACCCACCATGTATGCAAAAAAGCCTTTTGATTTGTGGGATCAAAACCAGATTCAGAGCAAGGTAAAAAAGGGAGAAATGGCACTAAACTTACAACTGAACAAATTAAAAGTTAATGAATTGTTGGGGGCGAGGAGAAACATAACCTGTTAGAAGATCGAAAAGGGTAGAAGTATCTCAGTTCATGGTTGTCCTGAAGATTGACAAAACCTAAATTGTTCAAGTGGGGTGGGAAGATGCACTGAAAGATGGGGGAATCAGTCTCATGTTGAACTTGAAAAAGAGAAGACTGAAAATTGAAAAGACTGAATCTTGATAAGCTTCCCATAAGCACAGAAAGAATTAATTACCATAACAGAAATATTAGACTAGAAGAAAAAAGCACTGAAAAGAGCTGAGGTAGTTTATCTTTCCCGCATTTATAAATACACAAATCCCTTTTTTTTTTTTTCCTTTTTGCAAAACCTGTAATAGACCCTGCAAACTAAGCTGTTTAGATAAGCCATCTTGTGAGTGACCTATTCTTACTGTGCATTGTAAAGACACTGTCATGCTTCTTGACATTGTTTCCAGCTGTATCCAAAAATAGGCTGTAGGATCTCTGAAAACCTGCAAATCTAATTAATCAATGGCAGAGGTTTGGGTTGGTAACTATGCTTGCTTTATTTTGCATTTCATTCAAAAAAAATGTAGAAGTTATACTACATTTTTCATTGAATTAATGGTTTGAAATATGCATGCCCATAAAAAGCCATCTGGTAATTCTAGCCATGGAATCAAGCCCAGTGACTGCTCTTTAACCTTAGTGCCCCAGATAGTTAGGATTCAATGTTTATGAAATAGATACACAGACAGTAACATACGCAAACAAGAAAACACAATCTGCATTTCTCCTTTGTTTGTGTATTCATTAATCTGGATTTCTGCATGTGCAAATGATCAGTTGGTTGCATAAGTATGTGTGCAATACTTATTTGCATTAACTTATGCTAAAACTAATGCAAATTATATGGGAAATAGACCTATTTTGATCTTCTGACTGTTTGCCAATACTCTCAGTTTTAGAATATTCCATGGAGTAAAGTTAATAACTTAACCTCTGTGAGTTTGGAACAATTAGAAATAATTACAGAACTGTTTGATAAGAACTTGGATTAAAATTAAAATTAGAATTACCATAAAATTTTAAAAAATATTTTTGCACCCATTTTCCTTTCTGGATGTGATAAAAGCTAGTTAGACTTAAAAAAAAAAGTTTTCATTTATTAATAGGATTGTATGAACATTTTTCCACATACAACTACCTCAGATGAGTATAAGTTAATACTCTTACTACTAGCAATAACTTTCAGGACCAACATCATTTTGCAAGTAATGGTATTCATTAGAATACTAATAGCATTCAGTTGTATCAAATAGAACAGTGTGCATAAAGCTGTTTTAAGGTCAAATCCAGCACACACTGACAAATTAAACAGAAGGGCCATAAACTGAGAACCAACTCAAGGTAGAAGTTCAGTTTTGACTGACACAAATCAGAAGTCTTGGTTAATGAACCATTCCCAGTGAATTAGAGATGTTCTTCCTGCTTGGTGTACTGTAGGCATTTTCACTTAATATTTCACATTATATGGATGAATTCCATGTGTCTTTACCTTCCCTTATGGAAAATCTTGACTTATCTTCCCAGCCACTACTAAAATCCTTAGCATAACACTCGTAAGCAACAAGCACAGAGAAACATATAAAATTGATTTGCTGATGAACAGATATAAATGTTTTTAACTAAATATTTGTTTAAAAAGGTGAAACCAGAGGAAATGTGCTTTGAAGTCATTTAATGTTACAGCAAGCTGTGCTCAACACACCACCTGGGTGGGATGTAACAAGGGTGATATGATCTGTCTCTGAGTCCTCTATGGCCTCGAATCATCTTCAGGGCAACTGACACTTCATTCAGGTACCCAGAGCTATACAGGTCTTTGCATAAACCAGTTGCATCCCATATAACTAGAGCAGAACTGCTGCCATACCCCTGGGCTCTAACGTGCCCAGCATACTCCAGGCTAGCAGATGCTGCAATGCAGACTTGTTTTGTCTGTCTGGATGTTCTGTGGGAAATTGATCCAGCTAATTTATGGCCACTACACTGTCAGAGCACCATAAACCACTTTCTCAAGTCGTAGCGTAGGGTCGATTAATTTTATTCAAACACAAACTCCACGTTAGATTTTTGATCTGTTATTTTGAGAAAGCCACCAATTTTCATCGTGCATACATTATTTTCTGCTAAAATACATTCTACTCCAAATTACAGAAAACCTCTATGCAAACCAGTGATATATCGTCCCCTGCAACACCCTTATGTACAATAAACAGTCCCAGAGTCCCTAAATTATTCAACATGATGTGCTTCAGAAGCAGAATTTGTTCATATTTCTTTAGGTGAAATGTAGCTGGAAGCCAAACGGTTCTATTTAACCCATTCCCCAGTCAAGCAGAGCTCATTTAGTTAACTTTAAGCAAAAGAAACATATCTTTTCTTTTGGTCTTCACTTTCATGTTTTAAACTAATCTAGTAGGTCTGAATCACCCTATTTTACCTTCAGTTAAAGCCTCACAAATAAGCACATCACAAAAGCTAAGGAACTATGGCAGATGACAAAAAGCACTGTGTAGCTGAAGATAAAGAAGAGACAAATTAGTTAAGTGCTAGAGTAAATTGTTCAGGGATGTTGCTCAATCCCAATCTCTGGTGGAGAGATCAAGTTAGACAAATGTCTGTAAGGAATGTTTTAAGTGGAGTTTACCTTGCCTTCGGGCAAAAGTATGGATTAGATGACCTCCTGAGGTTTCTTTCAGATCAGTGAGTCTACGAATATAGCAGCATTAATCACTGTCTGTCTTTGGAGTAGCCTTCGTGGCCCTTGTAACTCTCAGGATGACACTCAAGAAGAACTGCAGCTGCTATAGCAACATCACAGAGCTACTTAACCTTCTTCTATAGGGCAAAACAATGACAATCAGTAACAGTTCTGAGACTTGCTGTAACATGTGCATTTTTTCCTTCAGCCGAGTGTATCTTACCAGATAAGACAAAGCATTTTAAAGGATTTCAAGCAACAGGCTTTCTAGTTGGCCGGCAAAACCTTCACAAATCATCTGGCGAGAAGCAAAAAGCAATGTACTTCCAGGGTTCAGGGGGCTGTGAGTTTGAGACCTGCTTAAAGGGAATGAGGACTAAGGGAAGGCCTTCTGCATCTGTAGGTTCCTGGTACTGCTCCAAGACTATCTGTCCAAAAACCTGTAGTTTTGTCCATTCAATATATTAAACATTTTTTTCTGTTCTGTTCTGCTTTGGTGCACTTATACTTCCGTTCTTCTCAAAAGCCTGTCACGATTCAAAACAACTACTACAAACTAAAACAATGCTTTCCATTTTAAAGTTTCCTCAGTAGGAGCTAAAGGATAGTAGTAACTGCATGAAAGCCAGGCATCCATTTTTATCACCTCCTCACTGCCCAACATCTCCAGGTTGAAAGAGGTTTTCAATGTTTTTTCTGGCATCCACAGCAGACTTGTTTCAGGAACACACAGTTCTGTGTGAGCAAGCAATCCAGAGATACTGACAGTGTCTTTGTGGAGCAGGCAGATCGAAACGACACTGTAATCCTTGTCCATTTTGGAGAAAAAAAGGGAGAGTTTTTAACTAAAATTAATTATTTCTTGCCCTGAAACTATTCATTCAATTATACTGAAAGTATGGCTTGAAACATAATAGGCAAACTGCAGGAGAAAGCATTTCCAGAGTTCAGTTTTTCTTTTTTCACCATACACCTCAAAGTAAATGACAGCAGATATAACAGAAAAACAGCCTGACATATTGAGAGAAGTAAACAGGGAGCAATTCAGAGAGAAGAAAACAAGATTGTACTTGCATTTTATTCTCTTGGCTTTAAAGTGAGCACTTGGCTGAAACATTATGAACTGTCATAAGAGTAGTGTATATTTCCTTTGCATTATTAGATTTTTGTTTGTTTGTAAGAGCTAATTAGTCCCAAGTATTGAAGGAAGAAGAGAACAGCATATGCTGCATTAAGGAAAGTTTTGCCATGCTTCAGAGTGGGCAATGGAGGTTGAAGCAGCAGCTGCTTTGTCAAAGCAACAGATGCAAAATCTATTGTGAAATTTTTTTTTCATTAACATGAATATTTTAAATGTTTTGTTTGTTTACACACATTCAATACTCAGGCCAACTGATTCCCAAGAATTTCAAAGCTTTCTAAAACTTCTTGAAAAAAAAATTTTTTTGGCAGTAGATTTGGTTGCAAGATTGAAGTCCCTGTGATCTGTGATCAATATCACATTTGGGTAGTTACTGTTACTATAAATGTTATAAAAGACAAAAATGGGTTTGGGTTTTTTTTTTTTGCTTTTTTTACACTCAAAACTTAATTACTATGAAGTACTCCGATTAAATTCCTCTAATTGTTTTTTAAAGGCATTAATGAAAATTTAAATATTTGATTACATAGCAAATAATTTATCAACAAGCTGAATCAAACTACTATTGTTCCAAAATCTGATAAACTCTAAGAAATATTTTGTTGTTGACAAGGCACAGCTTTGTTTTCAGCAATAGTTAAGACACCTCCAATCTGAGGAAATAAATACAAAGTAGAATATACACTTTTGAAAAGGAACAAAGATGACATTCAAACAGACACTAATATAAGGAAAGTCTTTCAATCATGTGAAATAAAATAGCTAAAAGCAAAATGCCAAATGAAGAACGAAATGGAAGTTCCTAGGAAGCTGCAAGAAATTACTAAAATTACTTTACTATTCTGGAACTTCATCACAGTATCTTTGGCACCATATTGAAATGAGAAAAAAAAAGAGGGGGGGGGGGGGGGAAGATGCCTTTATACATATGGACACACACATACACTGGGTTTCTTACACATATTCTTCCTGCTTTATGATGTCACTGATGAAGCAGAACTTCAGAGTTCTGCTCTGCCAAGTTATTCCCTAACTTTTCATTAAAACCTATCATGATCACCAGTAGGGCCTGCGCTACATCATCGCAGGTGGAATAAAACACATTTCTTAGTGGGTTTTGGATCGATGGAGCATATAAACGACTTCAGGATAGAAAATTATGCAAGTGATGAGCACATGGAAGATCAAAGAGTTTCACAGCAGCTTGGTATAAAATTTTAGTAGCTCTTAAGTGAGCTAGATGTTCAGATCTATTGATCTACCATTGGGATTTTGTCTCCTAAATAGCGATCTATGTCACATTTTACCATAATGCTTTGGGAAACGTTGAAAGAAATCACCTACTAGAATCTGTCACCAGAGCCCTAACTCATCCTGGGAGCAAGCAAACACCCACATCACCAGCACCACCAAACCCCCTATGTTGCAGACTAAATGGCAGCACCACCAGTATTCCCACTAGAATCATAGAATGGTTTGGGTGGGAAGGGACCTTAAAGATCATCTCATTGCACTCCAACCCCCTTCCACTAGACCAGGTTTCCCAAAGCCTTATCCAGCATGGCCTTGAACACTGCCAGGGAGGGGGTAGCCACACTTCTCTTGATGCAGCCCAGGATGCAATTGGCTTTCTGGGCTGTGAGTACACATTGCCAGCTCATGTTCAGTTTTTCATCCATCAGCACCCCCAAGTCCTTTTCCCCAGGGCTGCTCTCGATCCACTCATGGCCCAGCCTGTGTCTATGCTTGGGATTGCCCCGACCCAGGTGCTGGACCTTGCATTTGGCCTTGTTGAACTTCCTGATGTTTGCATGGGCCCATCTCTCAAACCTGTCAAAGGTCCCTCTGGATGGTCAAAGAGGTCAAGGGCTCAGTGTACCAGCGGTCTCCCTGCCCAGCTTGCCTCTGGAAGTGTTCAAAACACTTCACTGCCCGCTCTGAAGCATGGCAAAACTTTCCTTAACACAGCATGTGCTGTTCTCTTCTTGTTTCAGCATTTGGGACTAACCAGCTCTTACAAATAGAAGCAAAAATGTAATAACATAAAGGAAACACCTCACAATTGACAACATCTGGCAGGCCATAATGTTCTCAATAAAAAAGGACCATTTTAATGGACTTAGTACACACTGAGGAAAAGAAAATCTCAAGAGATCACCAATGCCTTTTTGGTACATCAGAGCTTAGAAACCTCTTCAGGCACAAAACAACGTTTTTCTAACTGTATTTGATAATATCTGCAAAAAGGTTGTGCTGCTGATCAGCAGAGATAAACTGTATGGGGGAATAACAGTCATCTCTATGATACATCAACACTCATGATGAGTGGCAAACAAATCTCAGATTTTCTAAGCAATAGGGACACATACCAAGTGATGAAGGACATCCTCTTGTCACACAGCTCAGACGCTAAAGTTTATGCCAACCTTAATAACAAAGCACAACTAATACTGGAACTCCCAGAGTACCACAAATGTCTAAATCTATATGCAGAATTATGCAGATGATTGTTTTCCACATTATCAAGTATTATCACAATGCCTTTCCTTATAAACAGACAAACAAAAGCATATGAACTGTAGCAGTATTATCTTTTATCATTTGGTCTTGTGTTTGCTGGGGTTTATTTCTATTCTCATTGTTTAAAAAAAGAACAAGTATGGACATCTTGAACCTTTGCAGTTGTCCTGAAGTCATTAACCTCTCTGGCTGACCTAATATAGTCAGCCTTTACTTATTTTTCACTGATACCTGGTGATAATCTTGCATGTACCCCTGATGCAACAGCTTGCTAACGGTCATATTTGTGCCAGAGACCATGACATGTAATACGAGCAATAAATCACTTTTTTCTTAGGGAAATAAAATCAGTACTGTCTTTAAGTTGTGAAAACATTTCTAAAAGTGTATCATTCTCCATTACCAGTACCTTGAAGAAAGTAAATTTTTCATGCTCTAAGTGGAAGCCAGAGTGGTGACTGTCACATAATTACAGACTCACTGAAATTCTATCAGGAGGCAAAACATTGAACACACTTTCAAACAAATCTCTCTGCTAAGCAAACCTAACCTTGCCTAATTACTGGAGCAATTTCCTCTTCCTTGCAGTTTCTAGAAGTCAACATTTTCTGAATTTGACCTTTACACTTTATGGGCCTTAATCAATTTCATTTTTATGTAAACACGGACATGTTGGTGAACACATGCAATATATGTTTATACCAATTATAGAAGGATTTTTTGATAAACAGTTTGTTTTCCATGTGTTCTTTGTGCAAAAGTACCACCTACAGATATAACTTCCTACAGCAGTTAGGTGCTACAGTCTCTATGGAAAAGACTCTCCCATCCCATCACTGACACACTTTTGATTTGTCCATTAGTCACCTGCACAGACTGCTGTGTTTACACACCTAGTGGGACACTGAAGTGTTCAAAAAGCAGTAGAAAAGGAACACAAAATGACAAAGGAAACTATCCCAAGGTCAGTTGTTTACTGTTAAGTTCCAGCACTTGTGTTTCTCAGTATCATCCAATCATGCCTTGATGTTATTTTAGCAACTATTTTTACTAAAACTAGAAATCATGGAGAAGCCAGGACAACACACGTGCAAGTACATGCTTTGCCTTATCTTATATTTATTACATATATACTTTAAAGTTCTCAAGTAAATTCGTTTTTTAGTGTGTCCAAATATTAAAGAAGCAATTTATAGCTTGTTAATTTTATGGCTTGTTAATTGTGATTCAGCCAACTTCCATTTGTCTCGGCTCAAGAAATAGTGAGATTTACAGTGAACTTAGCATATTAAAAAAAATGCACAAATAACCCAAGGCAGTACTGAGAAACAGGTCAAGCAAAGAACAGCAAAGAGCTGTGTCATGAACTTGTAATTCTGTTTGTCTCATTTTCAGATCAAGAAAATAATCAAAGAGGAGGAACCACTAAAAAAATTAATGCATACACACAATATTCTGTACTTTACAGTTACTAGACAATACTATCTCAAGGATTGTTTTTCCCCATCTCAATGATTTGGCAAACACTTTTATCTGGACTTTCTATGAAAAAGTTGAATTTGACCTTGCTCATTATAAGAATCTCTTTGCAAAGGGCTTGTCAACAGTAAGTATTGGCCTGCTTCCTGAAAGGCCAGCTGTTTCAAAAACAAAGGTTTTCCCCAGAAAACGTGAGAAAAAAAAAAATTCTTTATGGTCTGAGCTGGTGTCCAACTTGTTACCCAAAGCTGGAAGCTGAACTAATGAATTATGGAACTCTTTCTGGGATCAGTGATGAGGCACATTGCCGTCACCAATAGCAGGCGGCTAGTGTCCATGCTTAGCACCAGTTTCTCAGTTGATGTATGCCTGAAGCTGGCTGAGGCAAAAATATAGTAACAGATTTTTTGGCAATCCTAGGTATGACAGAATTCAAGTCCGTAAGTTTCAAGGGGTTTTATTTATTTATTTTACCTTGTTGTTAATTTATTTTAGTGTAATGCTTTGTTATTAATCTGCTTATTACATTCCACACAAAACACTGAAATATACTACATGTATGCATTTACTACTACATTAATGCATTCTGATTTTTGCTTTTTGAAAAGCATACAAAGTTACCCTCTCATGCTTGTTTCTTTTGAGAATCTTTTCAGTTATTACTATATTTAATATTATTGGAAAAATAAATCATCAAATACCTTCATATGGTAATGTTTAACCCAGTAATCTTTAAAGAAAGGAATCCTACAAATTTTTTCATGTTGTTTTTGTGGAATATCTAATAAGTATGCTGCATTGTATATTTCTATGAAAAGCTTAAAATTTTCAATACTTTGTTATCAAATTATTTCTCATAGTTTGTTCAAAGGAGCTGAGGGCTGCAAGTTTTTAAGAACACTATACCTGTCACATAAATAAGGGTATAATCTCCAACAAAATTCAGTTTTCAAGTGACAGGGCAAGTAATCCAGAATATTGCAATGAAGAAAAAATGGAAAAACCATATTAAAAAAATAGTGCAAACTGTCATTTCATTTTGTTCAGAGATCAGATTTCTGAGGCAAGAATCCTTTTTTTCTAGTCCTCTCCTTTAATTCATTAATCTTAGGAACATAATGGTTTTGAGCTAAACAAATAATTTTCTGCCAACTGTTTAACACTACCTTTTGATAAAGTTCTTCTGTCATGTCTTAACGTGCCACTGGAGAACTGAAAGAGTTAGCCTATGTTATCCTCCCTCCAACAGTTTTTGAGTCCAAAACTCACTAAAGCACTTGGCATTCTTTATAAAAGAGCATTAGATGAACATTCTCTCTAAATCAGTATGTTCCGCACTCTGTTTCAGGGGTCCTGACTCAGGAAAGATGTACGTGCAGGCACTTAACCCAGCTGGGCAAGTGATTGGAGTGATGGTGCACTGGCAGCTCTTATCCCAACCAGTGCAGCCGTGACACCTCAACACTTCTGCAAAGCAGCCCATAAGTAACTGTGGTCTTGTGGGTCCCTTTATGCAGGCTCGTGTGAAAGTGTTGACACCTTCAGTGGCATCAGCCTCCTGTTATTTCTTTATTTATTTGCAAGCTAGGATATAATTTTCTTTGCTTGTCTTGGGCAATCCATAGGCCAAACTAAGATTGCACCTTCCTTTCTAAGCAAGACAGAAATACAATAATTGGTAGCAGCTACTAAACATTTCATGAAATTGCATTGGCAGAAATTCAGAGAATACTGTGTGTGGTTAATTCATCACCATTCATCAGCCTGTCTCAGCGAGGGGTGCCTTTTCTGTGTGTGTGTCAGATACTGAGATTATTTTCATTAATTTAGTGGCTTTGGGGAGATGTATGTGGCATCTTTTGGTATCAAGTAAGATTTAGCAGCCTACAGTTGACAGCAGCATGTCTAGATAAACCTATATCAGACATTCTTGCCCCACTGTGATATTACAGGTCCGGGTTTTTTTAACACGAATTTGTTTTACTGCCTAAGTTTTAGATATCACATTAGGAACTTTCAGCAGGTTATAAACTCCATGCGCTTGCAACAGTTCAGAAAGAAAGACTCTTTTCTGTGGGAGAACCATGTCATGGTGAGATTATTTTTAGTTCTTGAGAAAACTAGACAAAATATTACGTCAATCTGGATAGGAAATTGCCTAAATATAGGCATATTCAGAATTTTTTCCTTTCGTCCTTTATGTTTTTCATGCTAGTGACCATCTCCCAGCAGAAGCACACACCAAATGGAGCTCAGTCTCTGGGAACAAGGAAACATAATCCCTCAAATCTTTGTCTCTAAAATTTTTATTTCCTGCATTTTCCAACAGGTTGAAAATACAATCAATAGAAGTAGTAAACTATCCTTCCTCCCCCACCACTACCTTGACCCTCCCTGATGGGCAATGGTCAGGCAGAATAAGACATTGATCACAGTCATAAAACATACACACTGTTTGCTCCTTAATACCTACTTATGTGGGCCATTAATACTAACGCCACTTACGCATGTGTTTCAAAAGGACAATTATCCACCTAAGGGTCTCATTCTGCTCCATTTTCTGTACTCTCTGAAGCTAATGGGGAAGCAAAAAAAAATTTAAAAAAAGAGAAGGTTGCACAGCTTTTGGCCATGAAGATCATGCTTACAGTGTGAATTGATATACTGATCTCGAGGAGTCAAAACAGCACCCGAGGTGTGAACTGGCAGTTGTTCTTAATGGAATCTGAACTTCAGGAACCACAATAATGTTAACAGTATTAGAAAAGATGTTACAGTAAAATATAACTTGAGCAATTAAACAAGTATTTAAGGCTTCACTAGAAGCTGAATTGTATCGACCTTTACATACAGAAGATAAAGCTGGAAATACCTTGCAGGTATTGCCATATGTCTAAATACCGAAATTTACCATAAGGAATGACAGTAAAACGAATGCCAGAACTGATCAAAGTTCACAAATGCCATTTCTCAAATTATGCAAAAAAGACAACGGAACCACCTCCTTAATGAAACCATTCCTTTCTTGTCAGCAGGAACATGTGAAAGATCCTCTCTGCCAAAAAGTTTTTGTCCTGATTAGCAAGATTTAACAACATAAAGAACACACAAGACGAGAAGCCCAAAAGAGATGTAGATGGATAAATCTGTGCTTATGCTCTATGTCACGATATGAAAGGGAGCCTGTAGAAGGAGCCTAAAGCTCTCCTACAGTCAAAATGAAAGCTTTAGTTGAATTTTGAAACATCTGGTTATTGAGTAACAAAAATAGCCATCTCCTCATGAGAAATTAAAATTTTCTTGAACATCATTTTTTGAAGCAGAAGGGCACTGAGCAATAACCAGTGACCAGCTCAGATGCCTGTGCTAATGAGGTAGGTAAAACAGATGTAAGGGGTATTCCAGCAGCATTCTAGATGTAGAAAACAGCATAGGAACCAAATGTAATCTCAAGTATCTGTCCTAAAGTTAAGTGAAAATGGCAGCCTTTTTATAACATTTTATTTATATAGCTGTGGATATTGTATAGCTAGAAGTACTCACTGTAGGATAAGCATGAATGTCTCAAGTCTCATGGCCAGGCAATAAAGGAGCTAATACCATTTTGCCAATTTAAAATTGAATGGGGAGAGATTTCTGCTAATAAAACAAACCCCATAAAAGTAAATAGCTTTCTCCAAAAGAAACTTTGCCACCCTCTCAAGCATTGTCAGGGTGCTGCTTTCAGAGTCAGTATTAGCTTTGTGAAGCAGAGCAAATTATGTTACTGGTACATATTTGGCTTTTCACTCAATTGATATGAAAATATTTGTAGTCTGACACAAAAAGTAAATTTATACAAAAAAGTACAAAAAACTAAACATAAAGTTTTATACTTTGGTTATTTTCTAGTATTTCTAGCATAACTTTCCAGGGAACATGCAATCACATCTGCTGTGGTCATGCTGCAACTGTAACACAGCGTGTAGATAAAGCCAAGTTAATTTTAAACTACTTAACTCAACTACAGGCACCTCTTGCTTTGCCATAGTGAGGCTAGAGCTTAGCATGTGTTCCTTTCCTCAGAATTTCATCAACTCCTAACTTGATTTTTATAGCTTACATGGGTCTCTACAGCTACACTGATGTTAGTTCAGCTAACCCAAAACTCTTCTTTAACCTACTTTATACAGCAATTTCAGCTACCAGACTGCAGTATATGAGTAGACATATAGAACAGAAAACTTTAGAACAAAAATCTCATGTAAATCAAGCCATAGATGCATTATATATATATATATATAGAATAGAATAAATGCTTTTTAAGGTGTATTTGAAAATTAAACGCTTTTTTGCCATCAATCTGAGCATATGCGTTCAAAAAAAGACTGAAATGGACAGACAAAGTTATTTCAAAGAGAGAGAATGAAGTGGGATGTTGATGTAACATTTGTAAGAAACCCTTATTTTCTTGGTGATCACTTCATAATATTTTCATTAACCTGCTCCACACCATTCAGCTCCGCTGAAGGGAGACTAAACAAGCTCTCTGACACATATTAAATTGCAGAACAAGGCTGCCTTTTCCCATCCTGGAGCTCATACGCTCAGAGAGTCTGTACACTTGTCACACCTCTGGCTCATGCAACCCTTCCTTGACTACATCACAGCCTTGGCAGGAGCAAGATGTAAATTTAGCCCACATCTGGCAGCCCAAAGATATGTATCAGCATCATTGCAAAACTACACCGTATTTTCTCGAGTTTCATGACACCTGAGAGTGTATGCTTTAGATGGGTATTATCCAGAACTCCATCCACACTGTACTTGCACCACCTGCTTTCCCAGCATTGCCATATTACACTTTTACAAGTCTAGTAAAATTGTCTATGGTCTTTCTAGGTGCTCAGATGTGACCAGACTGAGGGCTTAAAATATTCTCAAAAAACAACATTCCAGAAAATTTTCTAATTTACCATTTTAATTATGTAAAACCTTGTTGCCACCTTTCAGGCCAGTCCTTGCCCTTCTGAACAAACCTCTTATAATAAAACACAGGAGAAAAACAAGAAACCATGATGCAAATCATTCCCACAGGATGTTATGGACTACAAAGGGATACAGTTGTTTGAACAGATGAGAAAAATTGAAGTAATTTTTATACAAAATTGTGATTTTGAAAAAGATAGTAAACTTCCTGCATCAAAGAATTAAAAAGAAATATAATGTACAGAATTCAAAACACAATGGGGAGTGGGGGAGCAGGGCCTTCTGGCTACTGCCCTGAAAACCTCTATCAATCTGCTTCTCTTCAGGGCAGATGGTAGAGGAGTCATTGATTTGATTTTCTTAAGGGAGAAGCACGGAAAAAAATGCAGTATTTTGGCACACTGAGGATTTTACTGCAAAGATATTCATCTGTGAGAAAACATCTGCACCGTGCAGTTTTAATGAGATTCTTTATCTGTGTCCTTAAATTACACTTTTAATCTGCAAATGGTAAAGGATGAAAGCCGACAATCATAAGGGCTTAGCTGAAAATTTTTCTTAGATTTTTTGGTGAAGGAAGACTATATAGTCATAAGACAGCAAAAATAAACCTATTGTCTGAATTTCAGTCAGGATATTGTCTTTCCTATTACCAGTTTTGTATAGTCACTAGAGCAACCAAGCTTGAAATGTAAGCAGCAAGACTTCTCACAGCTTTCTCTGAAAGACAGCTAGCTTTTTTCATGCTGAATCTAAAACCCAACAAGACTGTATCATGTATTTTTTGCTTCATAGAATTGTCAAGATAAAAAAAAACTAACACATTTGTTCATTTGTGCTCACATTAAAAGAGTACATGATTCACATACCAGTCTTCTTGAAGTTATAAAAATATTTCTTAAAATCATCAAACAAGTAAAACAAACTAGGTAACACAATTGATTTAAAAACACTTCATCAGTGTGATTGGAGGCTTGCTTGCTTTCAGTGTAATCAGCCATCTTTTCCTTTTAATGTTTGAAGTCTTCCACCTGCAGGCTATTAGCTTTCAGTGCTTTGCAGAGAAAGAGTCAAAAGAACTGATAAATAGAAAATACCAGCCATTTTTGCCAGCCAACAGAAACATCAGAGGTGACATGCAAAGCTAGCCAATATGAAGTATCTCAGCATGAATTTTCCATTAACTCAGGAATCTGCTATTTCTATGGAAAAGTACCACACTTCAAATCTAGGAAGAAAAATGTAGCTGCTGACATACACATTTCAACATATTACAATGAAACCAAAAGAGAAATTCAGAGTTTGCTTTCATGAAGGTTATAGTGTGAAGTAGTGGGAAGAATATTGGGTGGGTTTTTTTCATGCACAAACCTGTCTGAGCCAGGTGTAACAGCTGGATGGGTTATACGGCCCACTGCATGGGATCACAATAGTAACACAAAGTTAGCAATCCTCTACCAAATCACTGTATCACCCGGAAGAAAAGATGAAAGTGGCATTCACTACTGACACGTCACACAGTCATATCAGTTTCCTTAGGGCACCTGGAAATGTTAGAGGTGCAGCACTGATCCAAAGTGCAGAGAGCCAGCACCCCAGGGTGCCAAGGAGAAGTACTGGAAACCCAGGTGAACTACAGACAACCTAAAGAGACCAAAACTGGAAGCTCCCGCACACCCAAGGACCTGGCATGTGCCAAGGAGACCCACAGGTCAAGCATGGGTGCTACATGTAGTGGTGCCAGGGGCACTAATCCTCTACTCAACAGGAAAAGAAGATTTAAATGCATATCACAGCCCATGCTCTCCCTTGCCTGCAGCTGTGCCATCTGCACAGAAGACTTAGAGCATGGATCATGCACTGCACACAACACATATTGAAAGAAGTCCTTTTTCCTCACAGGGGGGTGTTAATGATTTCCCTTACTTCTTCAAGGCAAAAGCCTGTGGCATGTGACAAGAGGGTATTGGGACATTTATTTAGTAACAAAATTTCTCTGAGCCTTCTCTGCAGAAGAAAACCTTTGCCTTCAAATCATCTAAGTGATAAAACAAAAAGGTTGCCCCATTAATTAGAAAGAGCTTCCACAGTATTCCCCATAGGTTATTTCAAAACATTATAGACTTCATCCTTTTAATTACCCCCAGAAATAGTTCATCACAAATGTTCAGGACTGTATGGTGAAAAACAACACTAAATATCATTTTTGTTAGCCACCAAAATTATTTCACTTCATGAAGAGCTGAAAAATTAATTTATTTACTTTTTTGAAGTTAACCATAGTTGAATCTTCAGATCACAAAAAAGTCAAAGCGAAACAGACAGCATTTCAACCGAATATGCTAGAGATGCAGGGAAGTTGAAACATTAGAGCAAATTAATAATTGGTTAATGAAATATAAGGCAAAATCAGAGGCTTTGTATATTGTTAGTGGTTTAGAAGTGCCTTCAAACTCTAGGTTCAGAATATTTCATTAAATTTGATAATTAGCGGGCCTAATGATCCTTTCTTTGGCGATCTGAGAGAAATTAAAAGGAACATCTTTTCTGGCCATGTCTTTCCTCTCTGGAAATGTTTTGCAATATGTTGAAATAAATTACTAACATTCCTGTTCTCCTGTGCAAAGAGGGTTTTTTCAGGCTTTTGTGCTATTACTCTCAATTACTTGAAAATAATTTAATAGAATTAAACAGCTAGATGGCTTGTGGTATCAAAGAAAGCATCAAGGAGTACCAGGGAACTTCTTTCCCAACCCACTGAATTTCCGTTCTCAGTAATAAAGCAAGATCTGATCCACAGTTACATCACAGACCAGTAGTCATGGAAAACAACATTACTACTGGTTTTTATGATGATTCATATCCTCTAATTTTCAAATTCTCTTGATAGTCCTGCAGTGCCACAAACAGCATTAATGTCACACTAGAAGGTAATCACAGATCTTAAGTGCCATTTCTGAGAAAGGAGTTAATAAAATACATAATCTTTTATTTTCCAGGCTCAGCCATTTCAAAGATATATCTTCAGGGAAGTAAGAAAGACAATGGACAATACAGGTCTTCAATATTTCTCAAAATTACAGACCACATACAGCACAAAACATATTTGACCATAAAAATAAAAGCAAAACGTAAAATATTCTATATTGGCAGTGCTCATTTTATGTAAAAGTCCTTGCATACAACCTTTCCTGTGCAGCCTGAATCATGAAAAATGTAAGGTGTTGAAGCTACAGTGGGAAGCTAAGATAAATTCAATTAGTTGCAGTTCTGCTCTTTAACTTTGTTTCAGCAGCAAACAAAATCAGCTCTAGACACTGGTGACGCCACACCTTGAATAATGTGTTCAGTTTGGGGCCACTCACTACAAGATAGACATTGAGGTGCTGGAGCACATCCAGAGAAGGGCAACAAAGCTAGTGAAGGGTCTGAAGAACAGGTCTTATGAGGAACAGCTGAGGGAACTGGAATTGTTTAGCCTGGATAAGAGGAGGCTGAGGGGAGACCTTATCATGCTCTATAACTACCTGAAAGAAGGTTGCAGAGAGGTGGGTGTTAGACTCTTCTCCCAAGTAACAAGCAATAGGACATGAGGAAATGGCTGCAAGTTGCACCAGGGGAGGTTTAGATTTCGTCACCAAAAGGGTTGTCAAGCCCTGGAATGGGCTGCCCAGGTAAGTGGTTGAGTTACTGTCCCTGGAGTTACTTAAAAGACATGTAGATGTGGTGTTTCGGGTTTAGTGGTGGACTTGGCAGTGCTGGATTAATGGTTAGACTCACTGATCTTAAAGGTCTTTTCCAACCTAAACAAGACTATGATTCTATTACTTTCTTTCATACCCTTCCTGTGTGAAGAAAGATTTGCTCATTAACTGCCTCTAAAGTTAAGAAACTGCTCCAAAAGTAGAGCCCCAGTACCAGGCTGCATTAACATAGCGGCTTACACTGGCAGGAATGGTGCATAAAGAACTAGGCATTCAGCTCTCCCTCCCCGCTGCTCCTCATGACTTTGCACTGTCCATTAACACCAGAATGACTCTATCCCTGAAGCCAAGAGCTGGTCCGCAGATAGCCTCTAGGAATAGTGCATGCAAAAACAGTTGACTATTTATATATTTTGCACATGCTTTAATCACACTATCACTACAGCACACAACAGCAACATTCTTTATAAAGCATTGACAAATCTTACGGTAATTAGAAAGCCCAATTAGCAATTCTCACACCATGGGTAGATTTTGTTTGATTCAGCAACAGTTGAAAAGAGAAAAATTTAGAAGAAAAAAAAGGCTTAAAGGTATTTGAAGTTACGGACAGAGGAATCTAAGTCTGTAATTTAAAGTATATTTAACATACGTTTGAAATCTGTTCTTCTCAATAAGGGCTTTGACTTGGGAAGATGTTTCTTGACTCAGTTCTCCAGCATTTTTTCTCTCATTGACATAAGTGGCTTACAGCTGCTCTGGGAAAGAATTTTATCCTGTAAGAAAAACTATCAAGAGCTAAGACCAAATGCAACTTTAGCTTAGCAATTTACACACCGTCATAAAACATTTCTGAATAGAAATACAAGCAGCAGTTATACTAGGAAACGTAACACTCAAACGAGAGATAGTTACACATTACCTCAAGTTAGGAAAAAAGCCCTGCTTTTGTATTACAAAATGGTTCCCTGTGGTGGTTTATACACCTTTCACTCTTAAAGTATCTACTGCCCAAGATGATCCTGTTCAGATCCCTGTCAAGATACATCACCAGCTGGATCAGAAATGCAGCCCTGTTTTTCCAGAGCAGTTTAGAAAGGTGCCCAGGTATGCCAGCAGTGAAACGTTTCTGTTTTATATGAGAGATGGACTGTGTAAGTCAGAAGTAAAGCAAGCCAAATCTCAGGCTTGGGAGGAATTCTGAATTTTGTAGGTCAATACTGTCCCTAGTGTAAACTGGACTGGCTTTTTTTTTTTTTTTTTTACATAGACTACCCAAAGCTCTTGAGTTAAATAAATTCTATTTTCCTAAGAAATAGGGAAGCAGTTCATGTAACTCTTTCTTCAGCTTCACCCACGCAGTGATATGACTCATGATCCTCAAAGTTGCTTCAGCTTTCAGGGATATTAGTACTTGCCTCATTCAATTTACTGTAGCAATAGTTACACTGAGATACAGACACCTGCTTGACAGCAATTAAGGTAAAATTTTGCTTTGCCATAAATTCTGGAAAACTGCCATTCCCTCAGTCTGTCATGCTCCCTGAAGAAAGGGTAAAATGTTAGCAAATTTTAATGACTGCTTTTAAGGGGAAATGAGGGAAATTCAGAGATTTATACTTGCAGATTAAAATATGGTAACCTAAAACTTCTGTAGAGTTCTACTGTCAAACCCCCAAAGATGAAAATGAACCCACTGAACTACAATTTATGATGATTGCCAGCAACACATCCCAAGGATTTTGCATGCATCTCACTTGTTATTGCATTTAATTTTACTAGAGACTGGATGAAAACTATTCTCTTTCATTTGGAAAACACTCAAAAACTCTTTCCTTTTTTTTTTTTTTCCAAGAGAATAATTTAGAAACGAAAGCTTGACATTTGCCACAATACCTACTTAGAAAGTGTAGTTCCATAATTTATGTCTGCATTCTCATCAAAACCACTTGAAATATGCCCTGCTGCATGCTCTATACCATTATACAGGACTCAAAAGTGCACATGCACATGGATGGATACAGCAGAACTGAGCTGACTCTGGAAAGCATGTCACATTAGCTATAATAATTCATGATGATCTATTAGAGAAAATGTGACTGCATCTGCTTAGTCTGGATCTATCACTAGGTGCCTACAGGCAATGCCCAAAATGACTGGACTTGCCTTCTCTTGACCAGCCTGATTGTGTACACAGAAAGAATTAGTGTTAAAAATATTACTGTAAAAAAAAGAAAAAAAAAAGATTAATGTCAACAATGGAGTAGCAGTAACAGCAATGAAAACAGGTCTTTCTAAACAGCTGTGAGGAAGCTGAAACAGTGGTAACATACCACACTACACATTACTCTGGAGCAAAGGTGCACATGCACACGACGGGGAAGTAATACTAAGCTGATCTAGTTATGCTAGTACAAAAGGCTGTGTGGATGCATTGTCCCTTAACCAGGTTTGTTTTGGTTTAATTCATATGAAGCAGAAAAAAGCCAAAGAAAAACAAGACCTATGCTCAAAACCAAAGGAAAAAAGTCTCATGCTTTTTACAACACATAAATACAATAGCTAAAGTATTTTACAATACTTTAGCTAACACCAAAGTATGCTTGTGTACATCAATATGCATGTGAACACACATACAAAACAGTGGATTTCTTTAAAACTCTCACCTAGAGGATGTAAAAAGTGTATTTGGGAGACAAAAGCAAAGCCAAGAGCATTTGCTGACTAATGTGTCTTCATCATTGACCTCACTACCAAGAAAATATCAAAACAAAATTTTCAATTTCCTGTATTTTTTACATGGAAAAAAAAACCACCAAAAAAATATTTCCAGTGTACTGCAAGAGGCATTGGTATCTCGAGCCTACTGCACAGCCACAGATTTCCAAACCCTGGTGAACTTTTCTGAAACAAAGATAAAAATTTCAGTTTAAAATATAAAGTGTGATGAGAATAAAATCTTATCAGAGAAAAAATACTCTGGAAAGTTTTATTACACATTTGCCTTTGCTCATCAATTTTGCCATCTTTGGTTTTCACTATAAATTGCCAGTGCATTTGCATATTTTATGAAAAGTGTATTAGGTGAGTGAAGGAGGGAGTGAAACATCAGCCTTGTGATCACTTCCTTCAAAACACACTTCATCCATGTCAAACTCCCTAAGGAAAAACATCCTGCAACATTTCTAGATTCCTATATCTGTTAGTAGTCTAACCCCCAAGACAGACACTTTTCTTTGCCACTAATAACGAACTTAATTTAAAGGGATTAAAATTGCCTGTCTACACATATTGATAGACATATATCAAACACATTTCTGTATATCAGACCCAAACTGACAGATTCGTATATGCAATCAAATTAAGCCTCTATGAAAGAAAAAAGAAAATCAGTTAATACATATCTTGTGGTAGCATACTGATTTACTTTAAAAGAGCATAACGCTAAACCACCTAAACAAAGGACAACTGCCGTTACACAAAATTAAAGTAACAGAAGTCTGTAGCTTGCTAACCTGAAGCGTGAGTCATCCTCACTTTTCCATGATAAAAGGAAATTGATAAAAGTTAAATTACCAGGACAAGTTCCAGAATATAAGAGCACAGGATAGAAAAAAGGCAGTAAGTAACTGAAAAAGGGAAGCATCATCCTGTTTTGTCTGAGACTGCTTATATTATAAAAGAAACTGGCAACATCATATAGATGTACTAAACAACAAATGACATACTTAACGTCAGTGATGTGAGGGCAGGTGCATCATAATTAGTCTTGCCCTCAATTCAGAGCTAGCCATGAACTTTGGAAAGCTGAAGTAGATTTACTGTCCTTTCCCAGCCATGTACTGTTACCTGTCTTTACTGATGTGCTTACTGAGAAACTGCGCACCACTTAATTGCGCTTAGACTTAACAAAAAGGTGATTTTTTGGTAACCGAATACCAAGACTTTGGTTCAGAATCAGTAAGCTTCACAGTACATCCAGGAGTTTTCTTAGAATACTTATTCCCATCACGGCAGACTGACGCTGTGGCTATCTCTTCTACGTACGTATTCATGAGTATTTGTCTTGGCAGACTGTCATACCTAAGAGCTGGTTTCAGAAGCGACCTTTTTGTGGCATTGGATAATTTCTTTAAACCAACAATGTCACCCATTGCAAGTGGTGCCTCTGCTTGCTGGAGTTCAGGTCACTTCATTGAGGTGCTCCATTCTCTGCTCAGACAAGAATGTGCCACCTTAATTCAAACTAAATGATCGAATGGTTAGCTCATCCTGTTTTGCCAGAAACAAATTACTATGCATTTTTCACTCCAAAACAGTGACAGTAACAAACAGCTGGGGTTACAGCTTTGTACCTGGTACCTTTGACTGGCCTGAGGATTTGCAAAGAGAATATTTACCAACAGCATTTGCTTAGTTTTCTTTAAACGAAAAAAAACAAGTGAGGGCCTTCACACCAGCAACTGGCCCACTTGCTAACACTTCTTAAACAAATAATAAAGCACTGCTTCCAAGACAGGCATATTCAAATTCATTTCCTGAAAAAATTGCGTTTTGCTGATCTTTACCAGACCTTGGCTGTAAAAGAATGAACACCAGTGAATGTTAAGCTGTCTGAGAAATGCAAATCTGGCTGTCCCAGGGTACATAAACTTGATTTGAATTTTCTGCTGAAATTTCAGTTAGCAAGACAAAGTCACGGCAGATGGATTCCCAAAAAAATATTTGAGGATTATTTTTTTGACAAAATCCAAAATGTATGGCACAAACTCAAGATAGAAAACTTGGCTTTAATTCCACTCTGAGCCCAAAGGGATTTGAACTTAAATCCCTGAGCAGAATGCCCTAATTCCAGTAGGGTTGAATCTGAGCATATCCAGTCTCCCTGTTAATATGCTCCAGCTTTTATAAAATACATTCCCACACACACTTTTTTTTTCATTGCAGATACTGAAATTCAGCTGTTTTATAACCTGGATGAACATCCAAACCATTACTTACCAACTCTGTAAGACAGGAAGGAACTAAGTTCAGTATAATCAGAAAAAAACAATTGCCAGTTGTTCCATTATACTCCATATGTAGAAAAAATGCCCAAATTTCCTATTATCTACTGAACACAGTACTGTATCTCAGATCCAGAAATGAGTTAGGACTACATGCAAGTCCTCCACCAGAACTAAACAATCAGTATGATTTAGAAGACAACCTTTCATAGAACAGATTATTACTTCAACAGTGCTTGGTAATTTCAATGGTGATATAGGCTCAACATTGGGAGGTCCTATCTGCTGGCAAATGTCTTTTGAAATCTTTTCCCTTGACTTTTGTCTCCCAAATGATGCATTATACTCCCTTATTGCTCTACTAGTATTTTATTAGCTTTTGGGAAATGCCAGCTTGTCTGCTTCAACAGCTTTGTTTAAAAACTTGACTTACCTTTCCTAATTCTCTCAGAAAGCAATTTCCTAACTAATGTGGTTTATTAATCTGCTGCATTTCTGGATACTTAAGCAGCGTCTGGCATTACAAAATATCTGGGAAATACTTGAAGATGCTCTGAACCATAACATCTTTTCCTCAGTTTTTTCACTGCAGAGCACAATAAACTTGGCTTCCATTATGGTGTTTCAGTGGAATCTCAGAACAAAACTCACAAAATCAAAAAGACTGGAATGCGTACCATAGTTTTCCAGTGGCTATTAGCTTAGTCCATCTATTTCTACTCCAAAATGCAAATAAGGGTGGGAATGCATTACTGTGTTTTGAAGTCTTACAGGTGAAAATATTCCTTTAAGAAATTTTGTGGCAAAGCTATGGTCCTGTGCTCAGACAAGTCAAATGCTGGAGAATGATGTACGGAAACCTAGTCTTGGGGCATAACATAATATTGTTTGCTTACATAAAAGCAAGTCTCATAAAAGCCAAGACAGAAACACAGTGAAGGATTTCAGCTTTGTTTAGACATCAGTTTTTCTCTCTCCAGAAAATTTAGCCATCTGCATAAAGCACAATCATTCCACAGCCCAACCCTCTCTAGAAAGAAGTTTTCAAGATATTGACTTCTCTGCCAGTCCTATCCCCTTCCCAGGAGCAAGTGCACACAGTTATTGATACATTTACTCTCGCTGTATCTCAGCCTACTTGTGCAGTAGCATACCAGTGCAAACCCATGAAACACTTCCAGAAGCTAGGCAGTTCATCCTTGCAGCTTAGGAAATACCAACATGTGACCTATGATACAGGTATGTATAAGCAGAATGAAAAATTAGAGGAATACTGAAAAAAACAAATCAAAACAAAAAAAAAAAAAAAACACCAAAACCCAAAAAACAACCCACCCAAGAATCAAGACGACATTTGTTTAGGGGTCAGCTGGTGACATTGGCCTGCTAGCCCTTCTTTTATCTGTCTACAGCTGATATGCTTTAGTGTTAAGACTTTGAGAAGTTTCACTTTTTATGTTATTCCTCCAACAAACCAACTATCATTACATTATAGAACTATATTATATGGATTAGTAATGAGATATCAAAAGTTCCTATGAAGCAGTTAAATAACAGATGCTTTCATCCTACATTAATAAAGTGAGTCTGTCTCTTTTTTTATCTTCTGTGTTGTTTTCCTGTGTAGAGAAATAAACAAAATGTACAAGGCTGGATTTCAATTCAAGACCACCTTGGTCCACTGCTCAGTTCTTGTCTGTTTTCAGGAGGATAAACACTTTTTGATCATTTAAGCATTTTTAATACTCTTGTCATAGTCAAGATTGCACCCTATCATTTTCTAGCTAGCAGCCCATGTGAGAGAATAGGAAACTTAACACAATCCTAATAGAAACAGCTGGAAAAATCATCACTGTTAAAATACTAAAATATGATTTCTAATAACCACTAAATCAGTGGCACTTTTCTACATATGATAAAGCAGCAGCTCAGAAGGAACACAAATAAAGAAGCAGCATACTAAGACAATACCCAGACCATAAAGCGTACCAGTACACAGCACTTCTCTCAAAAGGAGGAAAACAAAAAAACAAAAAGAAAAAAGGAGAAGACAAAAAAAGCCTGTTTGGGCAATAAAAGCTTTTGTTGTTCATTGTCTGTTTACTATTATGCAATGGTAATAAATCCAAGCCAACAGAGATACCTCAGCTTGGATTCAGAAGAATACTTTCCCAAGCCCAAACTTTCTGTAGGCTGAGTGCAGTCATCTTTACACCCTGAGAAAACTTTTCTCTGTAGCTTTTCGCATTGATGTCATGTACTTCATATACTAAATTCCCTTCTCTTCAGGGTACCTGCAATTTTACACAGTTTAAGAGCTATGATAACCCTAAAGCTGGTAAACATTGTGGCGAAGAGAAGATACAAATTTAAAACAATAAGAGGTCTTAGCTGAATTTGGGGTGCATCTGTAAGAAACACTATAGTAGCCAAATGGGAAGGATTTTGAAAGACTCCCCCCAAACCAGCTGGAGCTTTTGCCACTTAACAGTGAAGTAAGTTTCAGCTTTGAAAGACTTCAGTGGTACTATTTTAATTTCTTTTTAAGAGATAATAGAGTTTTGAATCAGACCTTGTGTTCCTGTCTCAGTGCTATATCCTAATCCAGAAAATTAGGACGTGACAAATACTCATGAGTTTGTAGTATAGACAGAGAAGTGTTGCTGTAATTACATTTGTCATGTAGTTACCATGTAGTAAGGAAACAGCCACTACAAACCTTATCAGAGCTACCCAGGAAGAACTTGTCAAGCACAAAAGGTAACCAAGTAACCCTCCATTAACTCAAACCTCAAATAACCTTACAAATATTATCATAAAAATAGAAAACTTCTGATCTAGGCCCCTGGTCAGGCAAACACTTATGCTGTGCTTAACTTTAAGAACCTAAATATGCTAAGCACTCGCTAAGTAAGTTGGCAGGCACTGAACTGCCTTGTTAAATAAAGCAAGACCTAAATGTTACACACATGCACAGAGTAGTTAGTGCCTGCCAAGGGGAATTTCACATGTAGCAAACTGCACAACTTCCATTAATTTACATTACTAACACTAATAATGCTCAGGTGAAAAGGAAGATGATCTCAACAGCTTCTAGGTCAATGGTTTAGCATGTGAGAATGCCCACCTGGAACCCCAAGCCTTTTTTCACTTTCTTTCTTTTCTCTCCTCCTCTAATACGTGCATAGAGTTTCCCATTTCACTATAAATTTCCCTAGCTGTAAATAAGGAATTGCAAGTTTTTTAATCTTGATCCCCAAGTATACTGGTTCTCACTTTTCAGCGCCACTGTGTGCTGGATTTACCAAACCAGTATACCTGTCTGAACATTGCAGACACTCTGGGACAAGGGAAACTACTGCTGGGCAGATGGTTAGGATCTCCTGAGGTGTCTTCTATCCTGAATTATTCTACAATCCTAAACCAGTCAGCTCCCATAGCTCTGATGGGAAAGCCAGGTTCAATTACCGCATCTCCCCAGGAGTCTACCCTAATGACTGCAAACTCCAGTGTGTGAGTGCATGTCATCCCACCAGATGCAGCTGCCTTATTTTATTCTGGCCTTGCTCCAATATTTTGTTAAACACCTGGGGACTGAACTTAGGAGTCCTTCTTCCTCTGCAGTGACTACAGCTCCCCTAGGTTAAAGAGCCAGTATTATTTTTGTTCAAACTCCCCCTAGGATGATCAGTTTTTAAAAGTTGCATGGTCTTAACTGGAACCTTTTCAATGAGGGGTACTAAGTGTTTTCTTCCTGAACTTTGCAGTGTGAGAAAAGCAAATAAACTCTCTAGAAGTGGCACAACTATGAGCAACACATAGCAAACAAAACTTCATTGTTTACTTCACTATACCTTAAATATACATAACTGGTTTTTAATTGCACATGGATTTCTGCATAAGAACAAAGATTTCTCCAGGGATCTTTGCAGTTAGTTAGTGTAAGAAATTGCTCTAGTTAACAACTCTTGCAACAATTTAAAAATGCATTCCTTGCAGCCAAGCAGTCTGGAGCCACAGAAAAGGAGAACAGGTCTGCAAAATAAATAATACTGTGTATCTGACAAACACACTGATTTTTTTTTTTTCTTTCCATTTTAAAGTTAGACTTTGTCTCTAGATTTTTGGCCTTCTTCCACTAATAGCTAAACCACTATGGGATGGTTCTCAAAACCATTGCATATTGTATTTGACCATATTGATGTTTGAGTGGAGGGCAAAATATGCCAAAGAGAAGCCATTTGTTTGACAGTATCTCTGGGTATTTTAAGTAAAAAACTGCAATGCAAAAGCTTAATTTCAATTAGTATACAATAAAACTTTCACACTTTCTATAACCACAAATTTTTGTAATACAAGTGAAATTTCCAAGCTCCTTTGAAAATACAAGTCACTAAATAAGTACTAAGGGGTAATTTTCAATCTGAAGACTGTATACTAATGACTTTACCTACCCCTGATGGACCACAAAGAAATATTAAAAGGTGTCAGGGGTTTTAATTTTAGAGAGTTTCAGGGGAATCTACTGTAAATTAAAGGGTCTCTTCAGCAGTTCTGCATTTTTCCCACAATTGGCCCTATGTAAATTGTTCTTCATCCATGCATCTTTCCCCAAGAACCATCTCCCTTTTCTGACAGTGTGGCAGAAGGCCAGCTACTCCTTTGAATGTTGCCATTGAGAACACATTTCTCCAGAATCTACCAATATAAAAAACCAAAAAGGTAGCCCCAAACTCATCCTCTCCAGTGGCAGGAATATTTGAAGATAAGGCAGTACTTTACAAAAATGCACACCCTTATAATCCATTATCTTCCCCATAGTGTTTTGGACATAACTCCTTGAATTTGTTCTGCTAAACTTTGCTATGACAAATATTTTCCTGGCTTCCTATTAAAAGAAAGTAATTGTAAAAGCACTGTTGGGAGAGAAGGTACGACACAAAGTCTCAAAGAAAGGTTGCACCGCCACTGGAAACAGTGATAGGATTATGAGAGTGTCTTTACAAAAATATAGTACCATTTACCCAGGCTGGTACAAGATACCACAGACCTAAACAATGAATAGATAAGGAGGAGAGTGGTTTTGCAAGTACATGGCACTGTTTATCTGGAGGAGTCATGTGTTTATTAAGTAATCAGCAGGCCTCGTAAAACAAAAGGTGCCATATATCTCAGTAATTAGTGAATCTCAATGGAAACCAAGGACCAGACTACAAAGCTCTGCTAGATAAGACAACTTGCAAGAGAAAAATCATTAAAAAAATTTTTTCCTCAAAAATTTCAAGGGAAGTTTGAACTTTGCAACTTTAGGAAACAGTGCGCACGCTTAATAGACTTATTAATATTAACTTCTCCGCCCAGGAGATGCATAATAACATGATAATGAAGCATATGATGCATGATGGGGGGGTACACATTAAGGGGTAAAAACGTAGTATATGTAGTAGGCGGATCAGGAAGTCTGTGCCTTCCTAGTACCTTAGCCAATGGGGAATGGGAGAGGGTCCTATGCGGCTGGGAAATTAGGATAAAAAGGGGGCTACGACCCCAGCAATTCTGAGAGACCCCACAGGATATGCCCAGTGGACTCTCCCTTTATTCGAATAAAGTTTATTTTACAGGACTCCTCTGTCTCCTTTGTGAACACTGACCACTGGTGCCAAGATTTTCCACACAACAGTATCTCAAAATTCACAGCAGAATGAGCTGCTGTGAGCAAACCCATGTGGTAATTTATTAAAACATAACTTCTGAGAGATCACCTGCTACAGGGAGAAAACAAAATGGGCTTCTTATAGGCGTAGTAAACCTGAGCCAATATTTTGACCAGTGCTTGGTTCAGCTACTCTCCAGATATCGTGACACTTCCAAGAACAGGGAGCTACGACTTGCATTCAAAATACAAACAGAGCTTACCAATATATGTATTCACTCACATATTTTTTTAATATATGAATCTTCTCTGAGTATGTAAAATACAAGAATCACTATAAACGCCAGTTTCCTTTTTCTTTTATTGCAATTATACTGTAATGCCTAGTAACACTGTTAACAATGTTTAGTTTTAATACTCTCTTTCAAAGCTATTTCATTATTATGTTTGATAGCCATTTAATAATCTGAGGTCATATAACCTCAAGGAAGTACTAAATAAATCAGCCATGGTAATAACACCTTCTTCACCAACAAGATTTTTTGAACTGAATTATTTTAGCATGAAAGAAACTGAGGTATATCTAACTCTGTAACCTATATATTTTACTACTCAATTGCAATATTCTAATTACGTTTTAATCAGGATGCAACATTAGTGTTCGCTATTGCAATTCTCACTTCCTATTGAGAACTCACGTTTTTAACAGAACCTGTGACATTTTGAGCAGAGATATCCATGATTTTGTCCCTAAGGAATATAATTGATGTTGAAAAACAGAATTTTAAAAAAATAAAACTATGAAAGAAACAGATTAGTGTAAATACAGCTTGAAATGGAAGATATTTAAGCATTCTTGATCACAATCAGTTAAGTCTTCAACTCTAATCTCAGAATTTACTAATGGATCTTCTGTACAGAATACTAGAAATTAACAGGGGCAGAGATTGTAGGTTTTGACTGTATTTTCTCTCTCATTCTAAGACCAGAACAGATAAGTCTAGTTTTTCTGGAATTATAATAGTATACCAACTTGCTGCAGCCTAAATTTACCTCAGTTGATAAAAATGTAATGGCATATTGTTATGTTTAATTAGGTGGGTGGTTTGTGAAAACACACACAGACCAAAATTTTAAAATGTTTATTCATTTAACAGAAACAGCCATTTTCAACTTTAAAAACCTCACTCACAGCCAAAACCCAGGCATCATCCGCTGCATTATAAAGTAACTCCTGAAACTGATCTAGCCATGAATTCAGCATTTCTTTATACTGGCACATGCAAGAAGGATGTTACACACTGAACTCCTAAAAAAGGCTTTATAATTACACTGATTAAATGTGTCTATAATCATTTTTCCAACTTTTTGTTGTTCTGTTTGATGCATAGTAAAACCTCACTTCAGATGTATGTTACATTACTGCTCTGGCCTGGATCCTTCCTCCCTGCCCAAACTCAGATCTGCAATATGAAACACTGCAATGCCACTTCATTGCAGTGCTCAGAAAGCATCTTTTGAGTGTTTATTTTCCCCAATAAGATTCATTGATTGTATCATCCTAGCACTTCTAGCTCTTCATAGACTTGTCATGAGAAGCTTTCAAATGCCTGCTGCACAACAGCTTTATAACAAAGGACAGGGAGGAAGTGTTTTTCCTGTTCCTTTACTGTTCAAGCTGGCCTGAAAGTCAGCTCGCTACCTACCTCAAATTTCAACTGACACATCACCTCACAGGGCACAATTGTTTTGGCACACTGCATGCAAGATAGACAAATATTTTGAAGATGCAGGAGTTCTAACACTTCCCTTCTAGTCTCTTTTCAAAAGTTCTTGCTAATATCTCTTCTATAAACTTCAGAATTGATTTGTCTTTCTGTGCTCATCAGCACAACACAACTGACTTTTTCAGGGCAAGGAACAGAAAGAGGATGCATCTCATTACTAGTCTGGTTTTCATTACTAGTCCAGATTTTGTGAACCAGAAACACAGGCAACTCCAAAAGTATCAGGGCTGACTTGGTTTTGAACACCATGAACAAAACTCTAATTTGGGAAGCCTGTAACTAAATGAAATAGCAATAATCTAGTGCAGCCTAGTTTGGAAAAGAGACATAGAAATGCTTTGGAAACAAACTTCATTGCTTAAAAAACAAAACAAAACAAAAAAAAAAACACGCAAAAAAATCCAAACCCACCACTGTATTTGGGAGTGCACATCACATACAGAAAAGAATCTGGAATAGGAGCATGCACCAATCCCACTGATTTTGTGAAAGGTTGCAATGAGTGTCATTTTTTCCACCTTTGAGAAACTCTTAAACTACTTCTGAAGAAACTCCAAGAGAAGTCCTTTCTGCCATCCTTCATATGCCACAGTTAACTACCAAAATACCATGGTAGCATGTCAGTGCTCTCCGCGCAGATAGGCAATACTACCAAAGTTCCTTCTTTAAAGAAAAGCAGTTTTAACCTGCTGAGCATTTTAAACACCATCTTCATCACTAGATTTCAACTGCATGGCTGTATTTACATCTCCCTCCCCACCTCTTATTTCCTTACGTTATTTCCACAGCCAAACATCACACCCCACAGAGCTCAGGCAACATAGCAGCTGCTGTGAGTGCAGTGCCAGACCAGCAGCTTATAGAGCAAGTTGCCTTACCAGATTGGCAATCAGCAGGGATATTGATACTTCCCAGCATGCTTGACCTGTTCGGTGGTGGAAAACAGGAGCAAAAAGGGAGCACAGCTAAAGTCAGCTCCCAAGAAGCATATAAATTCAAATTTTGCAGGTACTCTTGTAACTTCATTCCGCACCAATAAAGAGTGAGAGAAACTATTTCTTTTCCTGCAAAAATGAAAGACTACACCCTTCCACACAACATCCTCTTGGAAAACATACAGATCAGCAGATAAGGGAAAATTAAAACTACATTCACAGCTGTTTGTTACTATTTAAGTTAAACAACAGAGAGTGCAGAAGAGAGTCAGTCCCAGATGGTGGCATGTAGGGAAAACCATACTGTTACATTAAAGATGTGCTTTTAATTAACTTCTGTCTGAATGATTATAATTAAAGATTTTACCACAGGTATTCTTAGAATAATTACTTTCTATTTCCTTGCACAGTGCACATTCTCAGGAAATGGGAATCAAGATTATTTCTTAATTTAAATATTTTCTCAATTATTTTAAAATTTATCCCTTTTTAATTGTTTTATTATTGAGATTTTCTTTGTGCTTTTTTTTTGCCCTTTTCAGATTCCTACAGGCTTTTCCAAGACCTCAGAAATGTCTTTCAGGTGGGCAGGTGCAATTCTCAGCAGTGAACAAAATACGTGTGGCATTTTATTATGTCCGGATCCAAGAATACCAGTTCATACAGAGTCAGAAATTTACTTTTGGACTTGGGAATAAATGACTCATTTTTGTCACTGGTTCTGCACATACGGTACTAATTTCCTTCAGTTTCATTCTGGAGATTGATACTTCCTTTACTTGCATTTGTGTATCCGTCTTAGCAAATGACCTTGTTGCACATAAACTGTTGCAATGTGTACTGAATACAAAAGATTGAGTAGCTGCCCTGATTTATTTGAAGACTAACTGTGCAGGTCAATGCATTAAGCAGTGATTCCCTGGTTTCCTATTAACACTTCCTCTGATAATATAAAAACATATTGTGAACTGGCAATTAGAAAACATAGGCCAATAGAAACACGCTCCTGCTTCATCTGCGCTGCAAAGATACATTGGGTCACATTTTTCCTGGGAATTTGAAATTTGTAGTTCATAGTTTTAGTAAAACAGAAAGATAGAGAGGACTGAAGATAGGATTTCATGAAGGAAGGAGAAGAATAACGCATAAAGGAGAATGATTTAAGGCAGAGTCTCCTGCCCTCTCTTGTATGACAAATCTGCAGCAGTTTTTAGTATGCAAGATTACATTCCAAAATTCTTCTTAACTATATCTTCCAGTCTAGGGAAAATAACAATAACCCAAGAATAAACAGGATCATTCATCTTTTCCTTATGTTTATCTCTGATGATGTTATCTTTACACTGAAATAAAATTCAGCCAGAGGCAGTCTTAAGAAACTGAAGAGACCTTTGATGTAGCACCTCCTGAGACAGAGCAACAGCATCAAACGTTGTACACACTGATTTGTTTGAGAGGCAGAAACTAAGGTGCTAATATCTCATTGACAGAGCTATCAGTGTTCAGTCCAGCTAAGAAGCCATTGGGGAAGAGAGGTCCCCACTTTCCTCCATCAGTGTACATCAGGAAAACACCAGACAGGTGGATGCATGAGGGTGTGAGCTCAGATGCACGTGACACAGCACTGGAGATACTGAACACCGAGTCACAGTTCTCATTTAATACACTCATTTAATTTTTAAAAGGCATTATAAAAGCTATGCTATTGTAAATTTAATGCCATCTAATGCCTCCATTACAGCCTTCAACCGCCAAAAAAGGTAGTCTATATATGGCCATTTATGACAATTCAGCTGCTTCTATAGCTATTTTAATAAAAATTTGACAGCAACTGATGCTAGAAATCAAATTATTGCTAAGCAAGTCATCTCAGTCACCTTATGCCTTTTGGTTTTGTCTTTTTATTTTAAGGAAATTGACAGACAAAGAATTGAGAAAAAATATTTCCATACTGTCATCTGGAAGTAGTTAATAGAGAATTTTCCTTAAGTCCCCATTTGGGACTCCAACTCCTCTTTTCCTTCACTAGACACCCTCCCCAATATTGAGTATCTGGCTGTAACTAGATAAAAATTAAGCCTTCTTTGAAACAACTTTGGGATTTCTGTGCATGAGCCTTCAAAGACAGAAACATTCAGTGTCTATTTATTTAAACTCCTGTCCAGAATAAGACCTTGTTACTTTTGGCCCTTACCAAGGAAGCCTACAGCATAAAGCAGCTTTTGCCAAAAAATACAGATATTCTTCCTTGTAGAGTAATTCCCAAGCTTCTGACTGCCTTGTTCCCACAGTGCTTCATTAGCTGAAGAAGTGAATAAAAGTCATTCTGTTTACATAAGAACAGATATTTATAGAGTGCATGCTCATTTCCATTGCATGCCATGCAAGGACATACAAAATTACCAATTTAATTAACACGTAGGTGAAACCCTTCTGCTAAGTGGCATCTGAGGTGAGTAGGGTTAAGACAGAAAATAGAAATTTCACTGGGGATTGATTTCTGGAGGTGCAAGTGGTGGGTAAGCAGACAGAAATCACAATGAAAGTAGTTACCAGGTCTGTATTTCAAGAATTTTAAAAGTTTAGCCCTACAGAGCCTACATTCCACCCACATTTTGTCAGTGTTATCTTCCATCGTGCTCAGTGTGTGCTAGAGGAAAGTTGTATTTAGTGCACTAAACAAAAAAGTGATACAGAACTCAAAAGCAGATCTGCTGAACGGTCTGTCCCTACCGTTGTGTCTGTCCGAACGGTGCATCCCATTCTCAGTGCTTTGACTTATTTCTATGGGGATGTTTGCCTGAGATATGTATGAACCATTTCAGCAGTATCTCTGCCTATCCAAAACACTGAGCTTAAAGTTAATTACACGTTCCACTGTCCACTAAGCAACCTGGCTTATATCTTTCCCCCTGACTTCTGCCAGCATCTTGTGTGGCTTATCTTCCCTGCTCCCAGAAACAGCAAGGCTTCCAACTCAAACATCCCAGAGTAGCATTACATCTGGTCTGACAAACAAGAGGGAGAGCACAAATGCTGTAAAGGAGAAGCATCCCTACTTTTTGCCGACTTCTGGGTAGTGTACAAGAGCTGATTGTGAGCCAGTTTTCTCCCACAGGATAGGGAAGGGAATGCACAATAGGTACCTGAAGAGAAGTTTTGTCAAGGCATGAGAAGCAAAGTATGATGGTAAGTGCCTCTTTTCAATAAAGTGCTGCATTCCCTAACTGGAACTGCATGAGCACATTAGTGGCCCCAGAGATACTCTAAACATCCAGCCATCTACACTCTAAAGATGCCATATGCCTATAGAACAGCCTACCATTAACATACCATCAACAACAGGAATGGCCTAAAAATACTGTAAACTACAGAAATCATAAGAAATTATGGCTTTTGAAAAAAAGCTTTAGCAATACATTCTACAGTAGAGTAAAATAACCTGCTATTGGCACATCTCAGACTTTTAATGAGTCTTTTCTCTTTACTAAGATTGTGAGCAACTATGTGTAACTGATGTCAAGCCCTCCACATGCTCATACACCAGGCTTTCCAGTTGATAGGCAAGGTCTTTGTTCTGAACGCCTACGGAGTCATTGCAAGCTGTGCTTTTTGTAAATGAAATGCTGTCCTTGCCTGGAAAACAGCTCATGCAGACAGACAGTTTGGAGACAATGCAACTATCTGGCTTCTCAAGAATGACAAGGAGCCAACAAACATTACTTATTTTACATTCAAATCCAAATGAATCCCATCCCAAAGTAAGTGGTTTTAGAATGCTTGAATAAGGCCTCCAGCACACACATTTTTAGAGTATATGTTGACATTCTGTAGGGCAATCCAGGAAATGTAACTTGAGCCAGAGCTGGCAGGGAGATCTAGCTCTCTTTAACATGCAAACTCACAGAGCAGCTAAAAAGGAAAGTTGAGATGTTATGGAAGAGATTTAAGTTCTGAGACAGGAAGTGCACTGCATCATTGCAAGAGGTGTAAAATAGGTAGTTAATGAAAAAGGATCTGAGGAAAAGAAAGAGTGTAAAAAAAAAAAAGTGCTGCAAAACTGCTTACACTCTTTCAGATTACTTCTCACAATATTGTCATAATTTATACCTTTCCTAATTGATGATATTTGTTGAAAGATCTAAAAAAGAACACAAATTTCTGCACAAATTCACAGGGAGATACTAGCAGTAAGGCTGAGGCCAGAAAAGCTACCTTGGCTTGCTTGACTTAATTACAAAGATTTTTATAAGGGACCATCAATACATAATTCAAGCAACATAGCACATATGGAGAATGACAAAAAGGGGAAAAAATTGTGAACTACTGAAAAACATTAGCACAAAGATTCAGATGTTAAAGGATATTTGAAAAGATTAAAAGTTGTAATGGGTATATTTAAGCTGCCTTCAGATGTTCAGTATCTAACAGCATGACTTAATGTGCATGAACATTTTAAAGTGACATGTTGGTGAAATTCTCACTTTGCTGTTTCCCAGCATCAGTTTGACTTTGTCCATTCACCAGTCGTGGGTGTCTCTAATGCTTCTAATGAGGACAGAAATACATCTCTGGGCAGCATTTACACAAGTACGGAAACATCTGAGGTCCGAGAGCAACAGTGCACAGTGTGTCTGTCCTATTCCCCATCTCTTACCCACAAAGCACAAGCAAAGCAGAGCTGAGACAGAGGACTTAACAGGAAATGGAAATATATATACTGCTTTCTCTCTTCATTTTGTTGTGATACATTTTCTTTCCTCTTATTGTGTACGAAGAGAACAGTGGGGATTGCTTTTTTTATTATGAAGTTCTGAACTTATATCCATTGAACACAGAAGAAAGTGATGTTAACCATTGTTTCCCAATGTTCATCTTCACTGAAAGCAGAACAGTATCAGTAAGAACCGTGTATTTGCACTGACAGCATAATCGTGCTGAGAACTGAGTGGGAAAGCAAATTTCTGAGATTTGGTTGTTCGAGTTGAATGAGACACATTCTCAGTCCAGTTTTGATGAGAAATTCCATCAAAGATACAATCAATACTTTCCAGTAAAGCCTTATCGAACCTTGCGTACAGCCATACTCAGTTTCTACTTTGATGAATTGAAATTTCCCACCAGGCCTGCCTGAAAAAACTAACTATCTTTGACCCACACCGATCAAGCAAAAATCATGTGGTAGAGAGCACTGAGTCAGGACAAGCTTACCAGAGCTATTCAGATAGCAGGTATACACTTCTATGTCTGCCTTTACAGAGGTGACTCTTGCAGCTACTCTGATGGCATCGGAGACTGGAAAACATCAAATGTAGCGGCAGCAAACAGAGAATCCATCCCTGTGGTATCACTACAGGTTACAGAAGAGTTTAACCATCTGACAAAGGAAAATTTGAAAAGGGATTTGGAAACATAACATTAAAAAATGCATACATCATATTGAACCACTAATTCAACTCATTCTGCAATGTGCTCATGTCTGCCAGGGCTGCGGTTAGTAGAGAGTGTATGAAACTCAGAATGCAATTAAGTCTTGAAGGAAGCACAGTTGGAGGCTGTGGCAGTTTCTATAGCAACCTGAAAGGCTCAACACTAGTAACGGGAGATTAACTAAAAGGCAAGATAAGTACATAAATATAGCTCTCATTTACCATTTTCTCTGCTTCCAAATGGGCAATGTTTTTTCAATTTAAACAACACAGAAATGCAGTCAAATGTCCTATTTGTTACTAACTAGGGCAAAAATAACCTTTGAAAACATCCTGTTAAAAAAATTCTGACAATTTCAAAATCAGGGAATCATCCAAACTTCACTAATTCATTCATTCAAAGTGGAAAGCAGTGAACTTTAATGCTGCCAGAAGATTAGCATGAGGCTTCAAGATGGGGAACCTGATAGTCATAATAAAAATTTGCTGATGTCAATGCAGTGTATGCTCATGAATAAATCCTCTTGACATATTTTTCTGGATTACACTTTGGATCAGGTTTTAAGTCTTCAAAACAGCAAGGGCAAGATAAAGAAGAATTTTTGTAAGCACTACAGACGCTGGGGGTTTTTAATACTTTCTTCAGTAAGAAAGACAATATAGAAGAAACCTCAACCAATATTTTTCCTGGCACTTAAGAGCTTTTATTCAAAGATTCAGTTGAGACTGCAGTCACCCTTTTGAACTCCTCTCCACTTTATATACAAATAAAAAAAAAGTACATGAAAGAGATTCCCTGGCCACATCCCTAGTGCAACCAATTGCTCTGAACTTGTTTTACCTTATCATTTAAAAACAATTGATACATGCATAAGACACTCAGGAACACGTATGTATCCAGGAAACAAACACATAGTGACAACAGCAGCACAGGTGCTGAAAGCAGTTACATCAGCCAAACAGCTAATTTACTATTTTTATATATATATATACACACAGACACACACACACACACACACATCCAGCCTGCCAAGTAAGGTAGAGCTAGCACTAGCACCTCTGCACAGCACTGGGTTGTCCTGCACAATATCTGTTAGCATCAGACTAATAAAAACAAAATAGCATTAACCTTACTTCACCACTAGTTAGTGAATTAACCAAGTGCATGGCTAATTCACAATGTGTTCCAAGGATTACTGTGGAACACCTGCCTCAGACAACACAAGCTTCTTGGGCTGACCCAACCATGCCTCCAAACCTTCATGTGGTTTTACTCGCATGGCGAGCATTTTTGGATGGAATTTGTCAACTCGGGCGTATTTGACAAAAAAATGCAGATACCCTGTGAAAATGTCAAGAAGTCACTGTTATGCAATTCAAAACGTTTGTTCCACTTCACTGAAGAGATTCCAACCTGCCCATGATATCTAAGCACCACCTAGAGTAATGAGACTGGCATAGCATTATTCACAATGGAATATATTCTCTGCTTCTGTTATGGTGGGAGGTTGCCTGTTGCATGCGCAGAGCACAAAAAAAACAATAAGCTGATATTTTTTGTCAAGAGCATACCACATTCTCTGCCATAAGTAAAATGTTTCATCTTGTAAAATGCCTTGAAAGAACTCTGGTTCAGGAATAGTATTCTCTTCTCCACAAGATCATTCCAGCATCCCTTTACCCAGGGAGCTCCACCACATCAGCTACAAAAATCAGAGTACAGGTGATACAGGAATAACACTTTCAGTGGCATAGCTTGGCACTGACCCATTGAGGGCTTCTAACATTTGGACTAAGGCCTTCAATCTCTATCCAAAGCAACTGACAGCCCATGAAAGGACAGCATGAAATACACTAGGATGTTCTCCAACAACTTCCCTTGCTAGGAAAAAAAAATATCTCTGCAACAAGAGCTACAGAACCAGGCTGAAATGCATGGAGTTAAGGAAGAAACCTTGCCATCCCTCTCTATGAGAAGCAATTTACATCACCTCCATCAATACAATAAAGTTTGTAGACAGATGACCTCTTCTTGCTTAAGGGTCATATTAGACAAAAAGCCAATAGTTTACCAGGTGTGAAGTGGATCAGAGTAGTGAAATTTTTTTCCTGTTGGTTTTAACAAGCAACAAGAAATAAAAACAAAGAATCTCTCTAATGCCAAGTGTTTGTTCTACTTTGTAACAGCAACAGTTTCAAAGAAGTACATAACACCATTTCACTTTTAAGAAAAAAAACTTAGCAGAGAGGGGGAAAAGGGAATACCTAAAGACCTCATAGCAGTTTCCAGAACTAATATTTTGTCCTGAGTGGAAGAGCTGCAACAGGGTGAGGTGAGGACACCACTCTTGACTTCTTCATTTGTAAGTTGATGCCAAAGAATTAATTTATTCTTCTATTTTCCTCTACTAATTTTTTTCTCTCCCTTTCAACTAATTGAGAAGCCACAATTGAAGACCAAGCAGGGACAGCAGCAGTCCTTCAACTCTACAGTTAATTTTGATTAAAAAAAGAAATCCCATGCTATATAAAAATTTCAAAGAAGGGAACATTACGTGTTGTAGAATCTATTAAGCAAGAAGAAGTTGAAGAAATCCATCATTCCCCTTAGTATTCTTAGGAGCTGACCTGTCTTGTAATTGAAGTTACCACATCCTACTTTGAAGAGTTTCTTTTCCTTTTCTAGAGTGGCTGTGGCAGTGCCAAGCTTCTCAAGAGGGATAGCTTAATAAGAATATAAAAAACGCTGCCCTTCTCTTCTGCACATAAGGGTTTTAATTTTTTTTTTCTTTGATTTTGACTCAATACGAACTTCTCTCCTTTAAAGAAATAAAGTAGGCTTCACTGGAGGAAAATGCAGCACTCACATTTAGAAATATGCATCTCAGTATTAGCAAAGGGTTTAAAAACAGAAATCAGAGCCAAGCTTTGCAAAGTTGTTTGGGGTTTTTTTTAATCATGGTTTAGGAGATCCCTGAGCATACTTTTCAGAAAGAGTGTATTTCTGTATTTTAAGAATAAAACCGAATTAATCTTCTTCCTGTTGTGCTATAGACTTTAGAAACAGACTTCATAAAGAATAACCGTTACAAGGATCTGGATTTACTATAGATATTAGAAACAAATAGACTTTATAAGGAATGACATTTACACGGATCTGGATTCAGATTTCATATACAGAGGCCCTCTCTGGTCACAGAGCACAATGACGTTACCATGTGAATACAGGGCATAAGGAATACTGGGAAAAAAATCAACACTGCTTGCTGCTGCTAATAAATAACTCATGCTCCAGGTAGATTCGGGAGATTTTGTTTTAGTTGACAAGTTTACTTGCAACTACAAAGTTGCTAGAAGCGTCTTTATTCTACAGCTTGCAAAAAGAAGGTACTATTTTCTTTGTAACAAACAAATTACTAAGGACAGGTGAAAAGAAAGGTATGCAGAGCTCACTGATTATCTAGAATACAGCAGTTTGCTGGTCTGTCAACATCAATTTTCACAAGTTGCTTAGGCTTCTAACACGAACCGTGCTTAGTGGTTGCAAAGGGTAATTAAATAGATACATCTCCCTACTGTTCCACAGCCCATTTAATATAAATTTTGAACACAGCTTATCTTCCTCTTCTCCCACCTCCCACCCCAATCAGCATTTTGGTTAAGCATGGAAAGCATTATGGAATATAAATGACTAGCAAAATAGCTAGGAATTTGCTTAGACTAAACATTAAGGACATGAAAGCAAGAGTTGGAAGAAAAGTAAAGCAGCAGATCAGATATTTAATCAAGGAAATAGTCTGTTCATCTATCATTCCTTGCAATTAAGGAGTAGATTTCTTGCTATACTTTCCTAGTGAAAATGTGCAAGACAAACATATTTTCAGAAGTATTGTATGGTTTTGAGTTACAGTGTGCTGCATATATCCAAATTCAGCCCACTGTTTATTATTGCTGCATGGTCCCTCTCCTGCCTATGTCAGGCAGAGATCCCAGCTGCCCTTATTTTGGCAAATTTTTGCATCTTTCAGCCACCCCATCGGCAAGATGGGGGGGAGGTCGGTTTTAACCTGTGGATTTGGCTCCCCACTCTGCCCAGCTCCCCATGCATGGATGTTGGCAGAAGGAGTCTCCCAAAGTAATCAAAAGCTGAGCTCCTACAGCTGCTCTCGCATGAAGACCAGTGACACCAGTAACTCCCAGGCAAAGCTGCAGTTGCATACTGGAAGCAATGCTGGATCAAACAGCAGCAGACCTTCAAGTATTTCCTTGTCCTAACATCTTGTAGAAAAATTCAGTCCTGAGCAGCACCCTTTAATGTGACCATCTCCAGGCACAGCTGACTACCCCACCACTTGGCAGAACAGCCTAAGGCCCACACTATTATTTCTTTACTAGCCAGGATCCTTGTACGCATATCTGCAGTCCTCGGGGAATAGGGCAGCATCTCATTACAGCAGATGGTCAGTGAAAATTCAAAGGTCGGAATTACGGTTGTTGACAGAATCTCAGCTTCAATCGTCCATCTAAATTATCAGCTGCACAGGCCAACACCTGTGTGCAACGCCAAACTGCTTTAATGTTTGTTTAAATTAAAAACGGTCTTTGAACTGAGTAGAAACGCATTTGGAAAAAAAAGCACATATGGAGGTGTTGTGTTTATTTGCTCTTATTAAAACTTTCTGAAGCATCACATTGGCTTTTGCATAATATTCTTACAGGCTTTTTCCACTTATTCCTCCCACTTTTTCCAAAATATCTCTACACACACCCACCCCCCCACGTGTATCAGTAAATCAGGATTACTTGGACTAAGTTTTCTAGCCATGCACCCTGGGGAACAGGTGTGGCATGCAACTTCGCCATACATTTCCTTTTGTTTCTCATATTTTTGGCTCAATTGCATTTGTATTTTTATTACAGGCATATTTCATCCCTTTTTCATAGCAAAATAAAAAGTATTCAGTGTTCAGTTTGATAGTTTTGGAAACTATTTAGCAGAAATGCTGACTCATGAACATGCATTCCCTTTTTCACTTGAAGCAAAGAAATTAAATACTGCAGTCTCTGCTTTACAGCAAAATCCCAAATAAACTGAGAGTGAATCTGTATTAGGCTACAACATGCTAATATGCCTTCAAGATTCAGCCAAACCTTTCTGCATGCAACTACAATAAGTGCTAGCTAGCCCTGTTCTTCTCTCAATTTGTGTTGTTTAAGCACTTAAGCATGTTTGCATATTTGCTAGAATATAGGTGAAATAAACTAATTAAAGAGGAACTAAGCAGTCTGGGAATGCTGGGGGCGGGGGCGGCGGCATAGCTTGAGGGGAATCTGTGCATTCAGAATATGCCTATTAAATTCACTGTTGCACAGCTCTGCAGCTAACTACAATTAAATGAACTACAATTAACTACAGTTAAAGAAAAAATGGGATTTTCTTATTTCGATTTTTTTTTCTGACCGAAATTTTTTTTCAGGTTTGTATTTTACTCTATATTTCTTGTCTGCTTTTCTGAAAACATTTCCCACTCCCATCCCTAACCTTGCATGAAATGAAAAGCCACTAAGGTCTGAAATAATGTCCTTTTTTCCCCTTATTATTACAGTCAATGACAAGTAAAAAGGATGAAATATTTTGGTGGTTACATATCACAAGCCTTTCAGTAAAAACACTGTTAATTTCCCAAGGGATGATTTTCTTATCAAAGGCTTCACTTCTGACATTGTTTTTTTCAAAAAGCCCTGATCATCAGCAAATAAATCAAATTGCTCCTGTACACCAAAGAAAAGGAGTACCAAAGTGGTAAGAGATTTTATTGGTAGTCCTGCTGAGGTAAGGAAGGTGATATGAGCATAAAATAAAAAAGGCTTGCACTTCATAATGGTTTGGAGGTGAATTCATACCCTTCCTTCATGCCTCTCTGATATCAGTTAATTATCTGAGGAAGGAACAGGCTGATGTTCTGATACATGACAAAAATAGAAATGTAATACCTAGTTTTAAGAAAGGTACTGAGGACATATCAAAGGGTTATGCTCAAAGCAAACAGCTCTGGAGTGAGAGAGAACAAGGCTGACACCAAGTGGAAGAATACACTGCCAGCTCCATCTTCTATTGCAACCTTGAGATGCCTGAAACTCTCAGAACCGCAAGTCTTAGGTTTAGGTGTTGCGGTAAATTTTTTAAACATCAGAGGAAGACCATCCAGATCCTCTGAAAGCAGAAATCTGTGTTATCCTAATGTATACACTAGCTGATTAATTACAATTCTTTTCCTTGTAGTGTAGCTGATCTTAGTGAGCAAAGCAACCAGTTGCTGCTCTGAACACATCAGGTATTACTCTCCTCCACAAATTGCAGATCAAACTCCTTAACCTGTAATCTACATAAATTCTGTAAGCCTGACTATGGTAGGAGCTTTTGATACGCTCTGTTCACAGCAAAACTGAAAATGGGCATTCACAGAGTGATGAATAACAAAGACAAGTCTACACTGAGCTGGTTTCTGTATACATACTGCCTTCAAAATGTATCTTCCAAGCCAGGAAAGGCCTCTATCAGTGATCAGTTTTAGAAAGACTTTCCCCTCTCATACACTTTACATCATTATTGAATGACAGACAGTGATCAGTGTAATAAGCTCGTGCGATTGCCTGAGCTCTGTTCTTGTATTATTGATTGCAGTGAAGAATCTCAGGATTTCAGTTTCACCAGCTTCCCTCTTCTGTGCTAAAGCTACTTACTATGGTAAAGCACAGCCTACAGTGCGCTTCATGTCACACGGAGCACACCTTTTCCTGCCAATATTGTGTCCTAGTGCAGCCTTCCCCAGACAAAAAAAGAAAAAAAAAAATAAATGTCTACATATGAGGGGGAAGGGCAAGAGAGAAAAGTAGAATGCAGCAAAATCTGCTAAGTCATAGAAAGGGGTTGAAGTATGACAGCGGTGCCCCAGAGCACTTGTACAGCAAGTCAAGAGAAACCCCCAGCAATGCTGGAGCAAACGTTAAATCAGTGACATTCCCTCCACACCCTGCAGTTTCCTAAAAATGGAGACCAGGCAAGCTTGTCATTTCCGAGTTACAGATCTCCAGTATAGAGGATAGTCTGCTGCAGATTGCAGGCACAGACCTCACTCTTTCCATGCCATGCTCCCCCCACTGACAAGCAGAAAGTCTCTGGCACTGAAGACCTAGAAAGAGTAATGGGTACTGCAGCCACATCTTCTTCGCTTGTTTTAAGTCACACTTGCCCATGCTACAGCAGTTTTTATCAAATCGTTATGCCTACAGCCAGTAAAATATTCTGCACTGTTTATCTAGAAGAAAAAAAAAAAAAAGACATCCTTACAAACCATGGGCCACAATTTTTGTGAAGATCTAGGTCCTACTTTGATCTTCAATGTATGGTATTTTTTTATCCAGACTTCTGGTTTGGTCAGTACTCAAATACAAAATTAAAAACTTAATGTTTAATGAATCCATGTTTTGCTAAATTTAAAAAGGTAAGGGAAAACAGTTTTTCAGTGGAATGGGAAATAATATGAAGAAATCTTTCCACAACGTAACAGCAATTCCTACAGAAACTTGCAGTTCACATTGTACACCCAGGATTTGCTACGTTCACATCTAAACCTAACTAAAAGTTATTATTGCTAAGCAAAGAACTTAAATGAAAGAAAGTAATCAAGACCTGTACCAGTTTAAATTTAGGAAAAATGGTTAAGAACCACAAATAAGAATTGGAACTATGTTCCCCTACCCAAGAAAAATTATTTTGACAATTTAGTCTAACCTAGAAATTTCAGTTTACTCGATCATGAGATAATGTCTGGTTGGTTGGTTGGTTGGTTGTTCGTTCTGAAAGGTTTCAGCCAATTCCACAAGCATTGTCATGGGACTAGCAAAGGAAAACATCAGTTAAATTATTGCTGTCCTCCAAACTGAAGACAGTCCATTTGGAAGGCCACAATTCTTTTTTATGGTAACTTCAGATGAGAGTAAGGCACCACATTTTCTGACAGAACAGGTTTAATGCTGAAATATCCGTTTTCCTCTTTGAAAAAGACTAAAAATCTGAGATTATCAAAGCTCTCCAGACCACAAAGGCCTTCCCAACAAAACCATAATTTCGGTAGATAAAGTCCCCATGAAGTATTTAGTTGTACTGCTCCGACCAACCCCAAACCACACTGCAGTTTCAGACATTCACTCTGACGTGTCTGTGGTCAACCTGCAGGTCCAGGATACTGTTCAGACCCACTTCCCCAGCCCCCTGGATCTCTGCAATCCCTTTATAATGGGGCTCCATGACTGTAGGGAACAGCTACATGGGATCCAATCCATAGGCAGTCCCTGCAGCCTTGCTAATATATAGTGAAGCATGCATGAAAGGACAAAGGAGGAAAAGAAAACAAGAAATGAGACTAATTTCCTCAGGGTGTAGGCTTTTCTTCTAATGAATCCCATGCTTTAAAGGAGATACATGCAGTGGCTTGTACACACCCAAAATGTCATGCTTCTGTTTGTTTGCAAGACAAAGGTAGTGTGCATAATTCAGGAACGATTTATCTATGAATTCTGTACAAAAAGGAGACATGAAAAAACACTCTTGGACTAGATGCAAAAAAAATTCCAAAGTCAACTATTATCTAGAACATAAGATTCAGAAATGATGAGGGCAAACAGCATGACAAATTGCTATCAGCAAAGTTTGATTCATAATTTAATTATACTATAGAAGTTAAGCTAATCTTGTACACCTCCAACACAGCCAGTGATACGGTTCAGGTTAAACACAGTTGTCTAGAGGCGCCTCAGGTCAAAACAAACACCACAATGTCTAACCTCTTTTTAAAGAATGATTTATGCCAAACAGGAAAAACAGTTGAGTACTGGTGCAGTTTGTGAGCTAGGACAGAAGTTTATAATACAACCTTAAATGCTAGTGGGAAAAATAAAAAATAAACAAGCAAACAAAAAACCAAACATAAATAACCTCACAAAAACCTGGCAGGATTTTACAACATTCTAACTCTATTTTAAAGGAAAAAAAAAAAAAAAAAGTACAACATCCAATCACCAGGAAAAAGGACAAGCTAAAATACATAGTAGCTTGGATACATCTTTTAAACCACTATCTTTAGATGGAATAGGTGGCTGCGAATAGTCTACTGTCCAGACCAGGGTAATAGTTCTGAACTATTAGACTTGTGCCTTTCAAAAACTTGCAAATTCTTCTCCCAGTCTGTCAGTCTGAATCAGCCTGCAGATGTAGAGCAAGTGGGATGACTCCTGGCACTTCAAGACACTAAGAGCTCTGCTCAGGAACAATCAGTCTTGCCCATCTCAGCCTACAAACAACACAACTGAAGGTTAAGCCTATGGCAGCTGTATGGCATGCCTTCCAGATTGGTATGGTTTTAATTCATTAAAGCTCAATTAATTAGGGTAACACACAATGTTGAAGTGGGAAAAAAAAAAAGGCATCCCAACAACAACAACAAAAATCACAGAAATTAAGTACTCCAAATGCAAGTATCTGTGTAAATGCTTTAAGTTATTTCATAATGGAGAAACAGCCAATAAAAGCAAGTTTCATTTCCAGGAAGGAACAAGGGATCCAAGTCAGGTTTGCCATTTCACTTTTTACTTGCTTTGCTGGAATCAGAACATGCACTTTTCATGTGCTTAGTTTGTAAACCTAACTTAGATGTTTCCAGTTTCATGTACTTTGAGAAATTGTTATATTATGAAAGATGAAGGGTACCTATCCAGTGTATTTGGTTTCCTGCCAGAAATTACAGAAACAAGATCAACCACAGAATACTGAATTCCCTTCTCACCCACAGATGGGATTTCTTTCATAAGCTTACCTCAGAGCAGGAGAGTGCCTCATGGCTATGCCTTGTCTGAGGTTTTATTGAAGAACTTGAAAGGATCTTTTCAGCAGAATTCTTTCCCACATCACCACAATCCCAGACAGACTATGACATTTTGCAGAATTACAGAGAGTGAAGTCACTTTTAAAACAAAACCACTGCCATAGAAAGCCAGGTTTCTTGGCTTCTCTAATACCTTTCCAATTTCCTTTAGCTGCTGACACTTCTAGTTTTGCAAGCAGAAACAAATATAATAGGATAGTTAATGTTTTGATCTTGCATGCTTGTATGAGTATAAGTTGCAGGAATTCTCAAAGGTGGTAGTGACACAGGACATCTTCAGAGGGCAAGAGGACCTGGAGGCGTAGGCTCCGACACTGCCTTTATGTGAAACAATCCTGGCTTTAGATTTGGGGGCATGTCCTGTGACATAGCAGGAATATTTGACAAACATTCTTGTATCAGTGTATTCTGTTTTCTGTACCTACAGCTGTACAGGATTTATTTTAAAAGAGAGGTTCGGTGCCGAGGAACATTACAGTCTCAACATTAATTTTGGGATATATAATATGCTCTAAATACTGAATTTGACTTTGTATTAGAAGTCTGCTGGTTTTCTTTAACAGGGATACTTGCAGAAAGAAGCCAGGAAATCAAGGAGTCACAAACATGAACAGCATGATCTACAATTACATGCAATGCAAATCTCTTTCATGATCCTTCACCTGATCTGGCACACTGCTATCAATCTAGCCATGAACCACAAGGATGTGTCATAACTGCATGATGCAGTATAAAACTGTAGGTTTTGCTACAACATTCCCCTCATGTCTTTTTCTAAAAGTCAATTTCAAGTTAAGTAGCAATGATACATCACATCACAAACTGAAAACAAGACTTATATTGACCCTGTCCCTAAACCAGCATTTGTCTATCATATTTCTTCCACCAGGATATTTTTGACAAAAAAAGGAATTAAAGTACTAACAGTGTTTTAGAAAATAATATGCCCAAGGAGAGGCTGAAACATACACAGTGAGTTCTGGAAAGGTGAGAGGGGGTTCATCCTTCTGGTCTTGCTTTCCTGCATTGCCAATGTATAGCCAAACACACACACAGAAAATAAAAAGTGCTTCACTCGAAGAAAAATCCAGTGGCTTTGATCTAACAAAGCCTGGCATTAAGATATTTAAAGTAGAACAACTTGGGATTTTATTCTTGACCTTTTACTTTTGCACTTGCAATTTTTTCAAAATCAGAATTTTAAACACTTGTGTTTCCCTTCTAGCTTAGGCATATAATGAATATTTATATTGATAGCAACAAACTACAGTCATTAATTACACTATGTATAAGCAAATATATTTCCATTTGTAGTTTCCAACCTAATGAAGCACTTTTGATTACTTGCTGAATCAATTAATGTAACTTTCTTACCTGAAGGCCATCTGCTTGTCTCTGTGAGAAACAAGAGTTCAGGTCAACAAAAAGCATCTCATGGTGTTGGGGCAAATACAGCAGAAGGCCATTGTAAAGCCTTTGTACTTCACAAGCCAAGGGACTGACAGGGATCCTAAGGGAAGAGGAGATGGATTAAGTTTAAGAGCTCTCAGATCAGGGGTTAATGATGAGTCACATAGGGAGCCCCTCCCCCCAATAATTCAGCAAAGCAGCCAGCTGGGCAAGTAGACAAAATAGAGTTCCAGCCTCACTTCCAACCAGCAATTTTTGGCACAGGGACCAACTTAATTTGGTGGGTTCACAGCATTAGGAGCCTCACAGTGACAGAGCTCCAGTTTGACGCAATGGTTCACAGCACAATGAATCCTTGAGGCAGCACAGCAAAACAGGTAGAACCTGACAATAACTCAGACATGAAGTTCATAAAATTAAGGATGAAGAGGACAAAAAAAGCCCCAGAAATCTGCCATCGCTCATGGCACTGGGGCTGGAAAAGAGTAGTTTAATTCTAGCTCAGTTTATGAAGGTGAACTTTGATGGCTAGAATGTCTTATTACCAGAACTGTCTGGAAAAAAAACATAGGTAAGAAACTGTTTCAGCGTGATAGTTTATAAATTCAGAGACATGTGACACATCATACAGTGGAACTTTCAGATGCTCCCATTAAGAGGTTGGGTTTTGGTTGTTTTATTTCTCTTTCTTTCTTGCTTTGTCTGTTTGTTTTATTGGGTTGGGTTTTTTTTTAGTAAATAGTATTTGAACTTGTAATATCCATGCAAGTCAACTAAGTTGGAATAATTTAATTCAAGTTGAAGGATTCTTTATATAGGATTCTAATCTCATTTCCAGAAGGAACTGTGTATTCCCCACCCACCCACTCCCAGCTGTGAACCATTTGGAAGCTTGGAGAACATTTGTATAAATACTGTTGCCTTAATCCAGCTTCTCTAGCCATGCTGCATCAACTCAGTTCTACCCAGCACAATATTAATACTTAAACAAAAAAGTCATAAACTCTGGAGACTAATGAGGAGACATATACACACCAGTCCAATTGATTTAAATCACATTCTTTTTTGTAACCTTACTGTACCAACTTAAGCTTGGGCTCTTTTTGAAAGAAGGTGGTTTGAGCAGAGTTATAGCCAGGTGCAATGTAGACAGATTTACAGCATAAGCTACTGTGTCATCCTTCTTTCTTTAGGACTGGCTAGCAGTTCTCCTTCTTGCATTCCTACTCTTCTCAGAACAGACTCAGTTTCTCCACAGAAAGCAAGCCTGCATGTAAAACCTAGTCAACCAAGCAACAGCCTTTCCTGCACACTACAATCCTAAGAGATTCTTCATCGCTCACCCAAACATTAACACCCTCAACTCACAGGCCATATAAGCAATATTTTTAGTCCCTTGCCTTCTTTTTCAGCTTCTTTCTTTAACTTAGACATATGTTCCCAAATCCATCTCTACCAGCTGTTAACTCCTTACAAGCGAGGAGCACTCCACAAGTTGTTCATGAAGACAAACAGCTCTTGTCCTACTCATTGCGTCACACTTTCCCTTACTAGCAGCCTACGGTGCCCAGTTCTCATTTCATCTCAAAAAAAAATCTAAACTATTGTGAAGGGTTGAGGTTGGCCGGCCACTAACAAATGACAGACACTCTCTATTAACCCCTCTCCCTCCCAGAAGGGGAAGGGAGAGAGAACAAGGGAAACAGACTTATGGGTTGGAAAATAAAACTAAAACTGATTTGATGAAACAGTAACAATAAAAGAAAGTATAATACTAAAAGTAAGAAAATAAATATATACAAAACCAATATCGAACCCAACTCCCCCCTGCCTGATGACAATACGTCACCACCACACTGCAGGGCTGGCACTGGGGCAGTCCCAGGCTGGACTCAGTGGCAGACAGGAACCAGACACAGGGGCTGGATTCAGGACTGCACAGATCGGGATCACAGACAGAAGAACAGAGAGAGTCCTCCTCAGACGACGGCCATCGAAGAAGAGCACTTGACCCTCGTGATCTCTCAGCTTTATACTGAATATGACGTGTATGGGATAGAATACTCTCTTGGTCAGGTTTGGGTCACCCGTCCGGTTCAGCCCTCCCTGCAGGTACAACCTTTTACGTGCTTGTGACCCTTTTCACTCCAGGCATCCCAACACGGACTTGGGGCCTGGGCCAACTCTGCAAGGGCCTCTCTGCATGCCATTCCTTGGTACGAACTATAAACATGAAGCGCTATCGCTACCAGAAGCGGGCACTGTCTGGAAAAATATGCTGTTGATTGCAGAAAGTGCACTTACTTAGAAGAGACTTAATTGAAAAGTAAAATCCCTGAATAGAATTAGTTCTGGTTTAGCTCAAACCAGGACAACTATACTCTGGGATGTGTCCCTACAGCCAACTCCAAGTATCAATGCCTGGTTATCCACTGATATTCACAGGTGGCAACAGACTTGTATTCCAAATACAGAAAATACATTTTTATTTTTCTCTGCAGCCACCTTCTTTCAATTAATTTTGTAAAATAACCACTTCCTGCCTTTTCAGATACTTCTGCTGCTACCAGAAGCTATATTACCAGGCTGACAATAGGTGAACCATGTTCATACAACACTAAATCCAGGAACATCTTTCTAGGAAGAGCACAACTACTGAAGTATATTCTGCACTTCACCATAACAGCCCTGTAATCAGTTGCTGCACAAATCTAACACAGGAGAACACTCACTACAAATAAGAAACAATTAAAACTTGATCATCAGGAATCAGCTACTGGTCTCCTAGAGTCTAAACCTTTCAAAGTTGCCCAGGTTCCCTCCTGGCAGAGGCTTGCTGCAAATTTACAGAAAGAATGAGTCAAAGTGAGTAGAAGTAAGCAGCTGGTTTGCCAGTATCCTTGTGGACTCATGCAAGAACTACTTACTGAGGTTAGTAGCAAAAATCTCCTTACCAAAATGAGGCATAACAAAGCACCCATAGAAATTTAAGTAACATCAGCTGATCTCTGACGAAAGCAAAGCAACACATTCTCCTCAGCATTTACAGAGACTAGCAGGACATGGAACAGGTCACAGGATGAATGGCACAGAAATAAAAGATGAATGGCAACAGAAATAAATAGGTCAGAGGATGAACAGAAAGAAATCAACAGTAGAAGCCAACAGAAGAGTGGACCTTAGAAAATCTAGGGAGTAGCCAGCCTGATAACTGACCTAACAGGTATGTTCCCTTACGTACAAGGAGGACATGAAAGCTGCATCATGCAGATGTTAAGACTGAATTCTCATAAGAAGCAGATGCCAGGGTCAAAAATCTACAAGAAAAGCAATGTGAAAGGTACTGGTGGAGATAAGATAGCTTAGATCAGTCTCATGGGCAAAAAAATAGCATGAGGGAGGAAGGCCAGTAGACAAAATCAGAAGGAACTCATTTGCAAAGGAGACTAAGGTAAAATTAAACATTTTATTCAATTATGCTTTTTGTGAAACATACCTTATTTTCATATGGATATATCAGATATAACATATCTATATCCCACTTTGGTCCCACCACCTTGAACAGGGACAGGAAGCATATATACTCAATAATATAACAGAATTTTTCCAATATGAAGATGATTTTAGTCAAATATTCAATATAAGCAGCATTAAAGTAAGGGGCTGCAACATTAAAAATAGAGAAGTGACACCTTATTTAACATCCAGTTTTCACAGGAACAGTGATATTAGTTTCCTAGCATTTAAAATTCACAATAATAGGAGTATTCTTGACCCTGTAACTAGACTTCCAATATAATACCTGTGCTAAGGCTTGTATTTTTTGTGTTGCAATTACTATAGTTACTAATTGTGAAGTATATGCAGTTTAGGCTTGCAAGTTATAATGAGCAGTGAGTTTTATATTTTAATTTTGTGTCCCCAAGGCCCATATGTGTTCCATACTCCAACTACTGAATATTCCAACTCAATCACTTCAGTGAAACTACAAGCATGATAGGTCTCCACAAACAAAAGCGTCAACAGATTGAGACAGATGATAATCATAGACAGAACTTACACTTGAATAGAAATAGATCAAAAAATTAAAGTTAAAAGGCTTACAAACAACCTAGTTTACTTGTTTAATGTCAAAGAATGAAGAAATAATTGCACAGAAATGCAGATTGCCAGAATGTGTGCAGAACAGTTTTAACGCCTGCAATGAATTAGTGCCATAAGTGGAGCTGACATTACATCCAGAAGGTTATTTACAACAATTGCACGAGGTATACATTTCTTCAGATTAGATCTAGAGTTGTTTTTTCCATAACCTTCATGTTCTGACTGAACAACTACAGCAAGTACTACCCAATGTGTTTCACTTTCCAATGAACCTACACTCGGGCTGCCACATACCTCATAACGTGGCAGCTAATTGCACTAATTCTTGCTCTGAAAGACCTAAAGGATATTTATGACTTTATTCCCAGTGTCAGCAGATATGGTTTGCCACATTAGACTGCCCTGAATTTTGCTGCTGTACAGGTCAATACAAATGGTTTATTCTGAATTATTTGAGACCTCAGGTCAATCAGCAGGAAGTGGTACGGCAATCTCACCGAGAGAAAATGCCAGTTGCAAGGTTTTCCCCTCTCTGCCCAACTACCAAAAAGGTGATTTTTCATAATCCTAGGAGGTAACTCTCCAAGGACAGTACTAGTCATACACTTTATAAAAAAAGAACTCCAGACTTACTGGTTTTAATCCCAGAGCTGGTGAGATCAGAATGACTGTAAAAAGCTGGAGTTAAAGTTCATAGGGCACATATACTCCTATTTATGGTAGCCGTGTCGTCGTGACAAGTCACTGGCAGGGAAATGTGGTGTTGATCATTTTCAAGGCTTCTCAGACAGGTCATTGCCACAAGCATTTAGTTTAGCACTAAGTGTACTTTAAAAACCAGACAGAGTGGCATGTTCAGAAGTAGCTGGACCATCTCCCAAAACAGTGTGGGATGCTTAAAAGCTGAAACAGCTCATCAATCAATAAGGGAGCCTACTGGATTCTTCAGATACAGAAATCAGTGGGCACACATTCAGACAATTTGGGAACGGAGATAAAGGAATAAAATAAAGTATTCTTGCATGTTTGTGCATGCACAGAAGCCCAATGAGATAGTGAAGGGGGCCTGACGGCAGAAGAGTAACAGTCCGTGCAGTCCTTGTTGAGTTAGTGTGGGGGTCAAGGGAGAGATTTTTGGTGAAGGCCTTTTGGCATCAGCCTTTTACTTGTTTATGCTATAAGTATCACCACAAAACTAATCTAAACACTGGGAAGTAAACCTCATTGGCTACAATTATTTACTAATTTTAGCATGCAGATATTAAGGAACTTGGAGTCTGGTTGCACAACTGCTTTCTATCCTCCATGGTGAAGCCTATTCTAACACAAGTGAGTGGCATAACTCCTGCCACACTACATGTTGTTAGATTCTTCTCCCTAGCTGTGCTTTTGCTAAAGAGTCCTTTTATTTGTATCACCTGCAAAGTTATATGCTGGTATATCTGGTGTATCATCATCAAGCTCACAGAGCAGGTAAACAGACACAAACATACAGACCTATGGAAACAAGCAGCAAGGTTCAAGAACGCAGTTCCCCAAAACAAAGCCTATCATTAATTTCTAATATGCTTGGTACCAATTTTGCTGAATATATATTTTTAATAACTTACTTGGCTTGCCGTACTAAAAAAGTGAAAAATAACAAGGCCTTTTTTCACTGCATAGAAAATACTGATTGTTAACATATTGTCCTGATTTGAGCTAAACCAGAACTAATTCTGTTCAGTGATTTTACTTTTCAGTTAAGTCTCTTCTAAGTAACTGCACTTTCTGAAACAGCAGCATGTTTTTCCACACAGTGACTGCTCCTAGCAGTGATAAGGCCTGATGTTTATAGTTCGTACCAAGGAACGGGATGCAGAGAGGCCCTTGCTTACACTTGTTCTTGTACCAACCAAAGTCAATGCTAAATCTTGTACTCCGTGTTGGGGTGCTGGGAGTGAAAAGGGTCGCAAGCACAAAAAAGGTCACACCTGCAGGGAGGGCTGAACCGGATGAGTGACCCAAACCTGACTAACAGAGTATTCCATCCCATACACGTCATACTCAGTATAAAGCTGAGAGATCACGAGGGTTAAGCGCTCTTCTTCAATGGCCAACATCCAAGGAGGACTTCATCTTTTTTTCTGTCTGTGATCCCAAACCATGTGTTCCCGAATCCAGTTCCTGAATCCAGCCCCTGTGTCCGATTCCTGTCTGCGGCTGAGTCCAGCCTGGGACTGTCCCAGTGCCAGCCCTGCAGCGTCAGTGTTGACCTATTATCATCAGTGGGGTTGGGTTCAGTTTTGGGTTTATATTTATTTGTATATATTTTATTATTTTCTTATTTTGATTATTATACTTTATTGTTACTGTCTTCATTAAACTGTTTTAGTTTTCTTTTCCAAACCATAAAGTCTCTCTCCCTTGTTCTCTCTCCTTTTCCCTTCTGGAAGGGGAGAGGGGTTAATGGAGAGCGTCCGTCATTTGTTAGGGGCCGGTCCAGCCTCAGCCCTTGACACATACACATTTTGCAAAGCAGCATTGACTTACAGTTCACATTAAGCTGGAATGGCTATGATCCACTAAAACAGAGGTTTACAAATCATAAGACAAGTATAAACTTTTTAACATCCTCTAGTGTCAACATGAAGGATAAGATAAAGAGCTAAATTGTTCCAGCTTCACTGGAAAATCCTCCATTATCAGATCACTCTAGGCTGTTCCTTCTCACCACCTTGACTTGCATAACATATGCCCTTCCACTTTTCTTGTTTAGCATCCAGTTACACATTCTCTTACCATCATCCCAAACATACCTTCTCTAGCTTCAGCCAAGCATTAACTGCTTGCAAGATCAGCTGGCCTCTGCTCAGATGTCAACTTGCATTTTAGTAGCAAGGGCAGAATGAGTTACTTCTTTCTTGATAGAAGAGATTCCTTTCTCTGACATCAAATGCTATTAGAAGGGCAAAGTCAGCCTTAGCTTTTCAGAATCAAGGCAAACAACTAAGTAGCCTCCACAGCCAGCACTTAGCTTGGCTAAGAAGAGTAGTTCTCATTGAACAGCTCTCCATCACTCATGCCTCTTCTCTTCAGATGGTTTCTTACTTGAGGCTGGACCTGTACAGTCAGTGCCTAACAGGATAGAAGTGGTGGTCTGCCAGCTCAGAATCTGTCACATCTGCCCATAATATACTATATAAACATTTAACTTTCAAAATGCTCCACTATTAGACATATAGCTATGACAGAAAGCATCATTGTAAAGTATGATCTAGAAGTATTGTTTAAAGTAGCTAAATGGAGAGTACTCACCTGAACAGAGCAGGTCCAAACACAACAGCTAAGTTTTCCAAAGTCATGAAATTCACTGTACTCTATGTTGCAACCTTTAATAGGAAAGCAGACAGGAACTGAAGAAGTCTTTGATGGGCTTCGGGCAGGCAGCTGAGCAACTGTCTCAGGTTCTCCATGCATTCTGTTGTGTGGATTTTTGTGCTCTGGGGAAAGAAAAAAAAAAAAAAAGAGTTATTACATAGATATTCCTAATAATAACACAATTTCATCATAGATATTACTATAGATCTGAGAAAGAGGGAAGTTTTAAAATATATTAGAGCAATGTAAAGAATAAATATGTCCTAAACAAAGAATTTGTACACTGCATTTTGACAACAATTTTCACATATTAGTATTTAAGGATCCTGGATTTTCCAGATACTGAGTTTTATATATAATGTTTCTGTTGGTCTTCCTGTTATGACAGTCATCTAGCACATGCTGCTTTTTAAACGGAATTACAGTTATATACCTGAATCCTTAAAGCTGCCTTTAAGGACAATACAAGATTGTCAGCCCTGGCTGTCCCCAGAGATTTCACATATGCTGTATGATTCTCATTTAGAGGAATAAGAAATTGTACCCTTTCAGCCCCACATCATCTTAATTTCCTAATTGGTTGCTCTCAGTGTCAAAACATTTTTGCTCTATAAATATGCAACTGTAGTTACACAAGAGATGCTTAAAAATCTAAATTGGGGATACTCAGCATTATCTTGGTTCTCATTCTGCAAAGAAGAGTTACAAGGCAGAAAATGCATTCACAAACAACTCTATTTGATCAAAATTAGTATGAGAAAGTCTCCTGGTTATTAGAACTGAAATTACAGTACTGTTCAATAACTGGCAGCTGATGCTCAAATTTGCCATAGATCACCAGGACATACCTGCATAGCTTTGACATTGTGAATAGCAAATCATGCCCTGAAGGGCCATTTTAGCCCTAAAAAATAAATGTCATAAAGGCCAAGACCCATGGCGCTCAACCTATTAATGACAGATATGGAAAAGGGAACGGAGAGGGAAAAAAAAAATTAAAAAAAAAACAAATCAAAAAACAGCAAGACTGTTCAGGATTGTCAAAACAAGGTGCTCGCAAAAAAACGCAGATCTTTCAGCACAGACTTTCATAGTTCATGCAAGTGACCCCTTTCTCTTTTTTCCTTTTTTTTTTTATTTTTTTGTAATTTTATTTTTTTGTAAACCACGTGCATAACTTGGCACTTAGCAGATGAAGTTTGAACAAAAGCAACCTGCAATCTAACCCACAAAACCCACTTATTTGTATGCAAATGCCTGAATTAGTTATCACTCAAAATCACTGGGCAGAATTGTCTGAACGCATTAGCTCCACCATTATAGACATGCATAGGGAACTAGACAGTGTACTGCTGTACGTACTCATCCTGGGCTTTGCATTTTGAATGCTTCATGCTGCTCCACACACTGCTGTCCAAGAAGACTATAAGAAAACCGGTAAAAAGTACTAAATAGGAACAGGGATGTACAAAAAGGCTCTTGTACAAGGGAAGGCTAAATAGAGAAAGAGGCTTCAGCTTGGAAAAGAGAGAAGTGAGACAGTGGCTATATAAAGGCACAAGCCGCATTATGATGGTGATCAGATTAAAAATAAAAATGTTATTTCAGTAATGAGTAAGGTATCCAATTTAAAAAGAAAGCATGCAGAAGAGGTACTTCCTCAAAGAATATGGGAATGGCTTGCAGAATGCCTTGCTACAGGATGTTGGGGAGTCCAAAAACCTTAATGAATTTTAAAAAAAAAAAAAAAAAAAAGACTGTAGACAAGTTAATGGAAGACTAGTCTGTCAAAAGCAATTAAACATCAGTCTTGGGTTAAGGAAACAAATCCTTACTTATAAGAAGGTGCAATGAATACACTATCTGTCACTGTCAGAGAAAGGACAGAAGCTTGGAAGGTGTCTGTTTTGTACCTTGAAAAGTTTTTAGCAAGTCAGAACAGAAGTTGTCTGGAAAAACAGCTACCGGGAGTTCTTTCAGAAAGAGTTTCAGGAGACTGGCCACAGAATCAACATCTCCATCATTAATAAGGTCTATTTTTTCTCCTTGATTGTATTTCTGCTTCAATTCCTTGATTTTATTTACTGAGCCACTGATTTGAAATATACCGACACGCTCCAGACTTGTTCAAGAAGAAACACAGAACAGTAAGCAATGGTTACATTACCATGCCTGTGTGATGAGAACCGGATCTCAATAAAAAAAGCACGAGCTCCTCTAAGATAATAACTGTAAAAATAGTCTTTTCAGCAGTTACAGATGGAAAGTACAGCTGAAACAAAGAATAACAGTTTTCAGAGACCAAACAGAAAAACCCATGAACTTACCAAATACTTCTAGGTACTCCACCATCTGTGTCACAAGAAAAGGAACTCCACATTGTGTTGCACCCTGTATGAGGGTTTCCAGAGGAACACCAAATGTCCTTCTTTCTCTGCTGAGCTGTAGATCTGGTGAGACTTTATTTGTTGTATGCCTGACTTGAATAGAAGATAATGATTTCTGGGGAATAAAAACAGGCAAGTGATAAGCAGAAACTGGTTTTGATTATTTTAAGGTCCAAGGGTCTACGCCTTAGGTAAAATTATTGTCCTCATTACAGCATCTTAGTACAGATTTTACTTCTGCATGTTCTTAAAATACAAATACGATTCCTCTGTAGACCTGAGACAGGATCCGTGATGGGATAAATCCTAGTAAACCCTTTCACATCTATGTTCAGAGAAAACAGTGCTCCAGGTCAGGGCAGATGCCCTGTTTAGGACAGGGAGGTGTTGCTAAACCCATTCCTCAAGAAGAGCCCAAACAGTCAGGAAAAAGGCTGGTCCAGGGCTGGTGCACAGCCTTCCAACCCTGTGAAATTTGTGAATTTCTACCCAACTCGTGCAGATAGAAAATGCAAGATTCATGGAGGAACCAGAAGATGAATTTAAGCAGCAGCCATGGCACAAGCCTGGTAAAGGGTTCCTGTCTGCCTACCCCATTATTCCAAATTTCTTACCCCAATAACTGATGCAAAAACATGCGTGAGAATTCACAAACAACCTGAACTCGTGAGCTGCTTTTACATCTCATTAGGACAGAGAAGGTGCCTTGTATGCAGGCCGAAAATATGTGGGATATCGCATGGGGCGCCTGGGCCCAGAGGCTGCAGCAGGGCTGAGGGGTCTCTGTGAACAGAGGCCAGGGCTGCCCCACGCTGGACACAACTGGTTCCGGTTGGTTCTGGAAGGTTCCGCAGCCAGGCCCGCTGAGACCCTCAGTCCCATGCGTGGCGCCTCAGGGGGACGTATTTAAGAAAGGGAGAAACACTGCCTGGCCAAGGAGCCCTTGTTCCCTCATCCTCTTTCCCTCCTCTTCTGCCTCCTGCTGTGCCTTATCGACAGGGGGCATTACCCATGGTGCTACATTTTGGTTTGTCCTCCTTTCCCTATCAGGCAGGCTGCACTGGCAGTCGCGAAAGGGGGGGCCCCCATTTCCACCACCCAATGAGAGCAGAAGTCCAGACTGGGAACACTCAGATTTACCAGCTCTGCGTCAATAATATTTAAACAGTATCTGCATTTCGTTTTAAAGTGGGGCTTTAATTTTTTGCAGCATTATCCCAACACATTCTAAAACCAGCCTCCTCTTAAACATTTTTATTACTAAATTTTCAGAAGGAAAAAGGAAAAAAATTCCTACAAAGTTGTAGCTGAGTCACTATAAAAAAATCTCTTTTTTCAGCTCATAAAGCACATGCCTTCAGTAAAGCCGCAAGTTCAAGCTCGAGGAGGCCACATCCAGCTGCGCCACCGTGGCAAACACATATAAACATGCCTTGAAATACCTAGACCCCGTTTCACTCTTTCAGTACCTACGCAAGCTTAGAATGTGATGTTAATGTTTAAGTGTTAATAATTAGCTAAAAGGAATAGATATTAGCATGTACCAAACATATTTTACAGCATTTTTATATATAAGCCACAAGGTGTTAAAAAAGCCTCTACAGTATCTATGATATGTTACTCTAAATGCTTCCTCTTTCCCTCTTTAGATGTAGCAGCTGGGTTGGGGGAAGCAGCACATCCTTGTTAGAAAGAAGAAAGAATGTAAGAAAGGACTCAAGAAGCGAGATTTAAGTTCACTTACGCAAATTGAAAGGGAGGCACTTGCTCCCATATTAGACTGCAAAAGAGGGTCAGTATTTCAGCTGTGCTGCTCGGAAGACATCACCTTTCTTCCCCTCACAAATCCATGCAGTCTGGCCAAAGCTAACTGCAGCCATCGAACTGTTCCTCTGTAATTAACTTGTCATAGCATAATTGCTAGGCATCATCTTAATCAGTAGTTTAACTCCAGATTTTCTCGAAGTTAGAAATTAACTGCTAGTAGAAGGGGATTGCCTGTAGCCAACGCTTGCCTCCAGAGGCACATTGCACAAGCTGACGGATCTGTTACCATCATGAGATGTTTCCATAGCACCTAACACACACAATAGCACAGCTTCCTGAAGCACGCTGATTGCATGCTTGATATTTACTTTTGAGTAGGGTTTTTTCAATGCTGGTTTGCAGATATTCATACTACCTGCTGTCCATTCTGCCTGCTAGCAGCAGTAAGTAAAATATTTTGAGATGGCTGGCAGTGTATACATATTATAGATACATATTTATATAACACCTGCACAAGCATATGAGCAAGGATCCATCCAGCTTTTGAAATATAGAAGACGCAGATGCTGTTAAGCCAAACATCTTCTATTACAATTCTTTCAGATACAAAGTCTCTCCTAGGAAACAAGCCACAAAAAAGCAAGTAATGTTGTAGTTAAATCTAACTGGGCAAAATTCTTCATACAAATTTTGTAGGTACATACAAAACAAAACCAAAACACACAAGGCAAAAAAAGAAATACAGGCATCGAGTCAGACTCCCTCGGTGGAGTACTAGAAAAGCAGGAGTTAATCTGTCAACACGCTGGACTTCTGGTTCAGCACAGATTCCCTCAGAGATAATTCCCTCTTCCTTAGTAGCAGGCTTTAAGTGGAACACCGCCTAAAAATTAGTGCAGATTTTTAGTCCACTCACCTTTCCACAGCATCCCACAATGAGGTCTGGAGATGCTAAGGTATAAGGCTTTCTTGTCCTGCAATTTGAGGCTTTCCTGCCCCCCTGTCACAAAATAGACCTCACAGAGGGGACATCGTTGCTTTTACATTAGGGCATGCCAACCCCCACCATCCAGGTGCAGCCAGGACATGGCTAAATCCCTAGTGAGTAGGGTTCATGTCTGGACAAAAATTCCTCACTGCTGCCTTTGCTAGCTCCAGATCTGTGCTTTCCAGCCCTCAGAAAATTGCACATTTATCCTGCTGTACACCAGAAGTGGCTGGCTGACTTAGCCAGCCAGCCCAACAGGCATTTAAGCCCTTTACTCCATGGCGCACGGACCATTCCCACAGTACGACTAGCTCCCCCCAAGCCCATTTTGGCCAGTGGCACGCAGAGCTCAGCCCTCTATTCAGCACCACCGTTCCCCATGGCCCTCTCGCCTGCTCTCCCCATGGGCTGAACTGGGGGCAGACGCCACCTTGCCCAGCAGTCCAGCCTCCCCCAAGAACAAGAGAGAGGACTCTGCCCACCCCACGGACTACCTGCTGGTGCCTGCCCAGTAGCCCTCCCCACCACCCCGGGCAGGGGCAGCCTGGCCTCACCACTGCAGACGTGCTCCACCTGGGCCCATCACCACAGCTGCGGCTGCAGCTGCCTGAGGGGCCCTGTTCCTGCCCTGATCCCTCCCACCCAAGCCACTTCCCAGCTACGGCTGTTCAAAGCTGTCGGGCCCACAGGCAGTGCTGAGGCTGATAGTGCTGTCCCCTCAACACTGCTCCATACAAAAGTGACTGCTAAAAAAGAGAAGAAAATGTGTTGGTCCTCCCATATCCCACGGTGTGACTGCCCCCTGTCACAGAAGTATGGTGTCCAGTGCTCATACCTGAGAGGATACAGGGGACACTTTGGTGTGTGACATCCCTTCCCTTCTGCATTCAAATCCCCTGCCCTGCCACTGACCTCCAACAACCATAAACGGTGCTTTCCCACCCTCCATTGCCCTCACATACTTTATTGCTGTGTTTCCAAGGCAGCTGGAGCAGCTCCCCCACCTTCTCTTAGTCCCTTTGGGACAGACAAGGCACTCAGAGCTTGTAGGCTGGCAGCAACTTGCTCTCTGCAGAGAAACATCTCACAAAAAGGCCTGTGCAAAAAAACCCCACAACTCTCTAACCCTCTGCTCCCCACCCTATAACACATTTCCACCCTCCAACTTACTGGATGTCATAGGAATCATCCTGCTCACATGTCACTCTTCCCTGCTTCAGCAGAACATGTAAACTCTAGGCAAATATACTTTTAAAGCAACAAATCCTCTACCTGAGCGGCAAGCGTAATTTTTTTTTCCTGTTAGATCATCACAGGGTAAACAAGGGAGCAGCAACTGCAATCAGCCTCTTGGTCTCTACTGCTCCTCTAACTGCAATTATTGAAGAATTTGTTTTCAAGACCTGCCTTCATCAAGGCTTACAGAAAATGAAGACATTTCAGTTCCCCAGAAAGCCTACAACAGCTAGAGGGCACAAGAGGCTTGCCAGAGAGGTGGTCCTGCAAACATCAGACACAGCAAGGAGTCCTAAGCCCTGGGCAGGATTTTGCTTTTGTACAAAGTAACACACTTCAGAGAGATGATCTCTCCTCGCATTACTGTTGTTCAAAGAGCAAAAGGCTGCAGGCAGCACAAATTAAACATATAGCTGCTCATACTGTGGAGCTGCAATTCAAACCCTTCGTTCACAACCTCTGGATCAAAGTCAGTCCCTGCAGGACTTCAGCTATTTGAATAGAATGTGTGGTACTTAGAGCAGCCACCCTGACTTCAAGGCTGTGCCTAAATTAGAATCAAAATTTTTGGTCTCCCAACGCCCTGCTACCCAGGGAAAGGCTTGGGAGGAAAGGCAGTGCCCTGGGCTGGGTGGTGTGAGGGGCTGGGGGAGCATGGGGCATTGCTTTTGTACTTTCTTCACTGGGGGCATGGCCTCCAGCTACTGAAAGAGTTGCTGATGTCTCAAAAAGATAGAGAAAGGACAAACATGAAAGGAAAACATACAAGTTTAGTTTTCTTCCTTAGAAAACAAGGTTTTTTACAGAAGCATTATGAACAACAGGAACACAGGATCCCTGTGAGAGAGGGCAGAGGTAAATCCACTGTCAGCAGCAGTTAAAAAAGAATTGCAGCAAGAAAAATAATTAACTGAGGCTTCACGGTTCATTTCCATTTTCCTTCAAAGCTGCAAGCAGCATGTTCTGCTAACCTAGTGATCTGTGTCTCAGCTTCGTGACTTTCCAAGCATCCAGCCAAATAGGAAAACAAGCACTTCTCCGCGGGTAAGAGCCAAGCAGCTGGGGCGCATGCCCCGCGGCGAGGCCGCAGTGGGGATGCAGTGTGGGCAGTCCTGCCATGGCCCAGATCCAGCTGGAGAGGCTGCAGTGGCTCTGGATTAGAAGTAAACAATGGGGAAAGCAGCCCCACTGATCCCAGCTGCAGCCTTTGAGCTCTGGATGCTCAGGACCAGAGTAGAACTGTGAGGTTCATAAATAAACACATAAAGCTTGATCTGAAGCAAAGAAATGGAATACAATTGCAACTGCTAGCCAGCTGCTCCATGACATGATCCTCATTATCCAGTGACAACTTCAAAAGCAGGTTTTCAAGGGCACGCGGGCATACAATGCTGATTAAAAAAATCAATATGTTTTTCATTTAAAGCATTGTCCACCATAAATGCTGCGTTTCAATCACACTGTTTGTCTTCTGGTATTTAATGTCACCCTAAAACAGAAATTGTGATGCCTTGATTTTAATTGTGTTGATGCTTTGATGTATTTAGAGTGTTTAGGTCTTTTTTTTTCTTGTTTTGTCAAGTGTATAACTGCAGAGAAGAAAAACCCTTCCTGTGCAGCAGAAGGTCAGAGAACACCATAGATACAAATTAATCAGCTTGTGAAAACATCACTAAATTTGTCTCATCTGTAGTAAACACTCCAGACCCTCTGCATTGCTCTGCTGGAGTTGCTAAATTATGCTGGTGACACAGGAAGATTACGAACTAACTGTTGTATCCAGAACATTGGACATAACAAGTTTATGTAATCAACGTCTAGGTAATTTCAGCTGCTTTAAAAGACTTTTCTTCCCATATATCAAAATAAATGCCATCATGGTGGAGGAGGCAGCCATGGGGTAGCATCCCACAGGACCTCACAGCTAATGGTGTTGCTTTTTGCAGCTCACCGCCAGGCAAATCAGCAGCCCCCAGCTGCAAGACCCATGGCGTAGTATGCCATCTCTTGCCCACCCCACCCCTGGGCCTGGGGACAGCATGGGGTAAAACATGCCAGACAGACTCTGTGGGAGCCGAGGGAGGAGGAGAAGGCACTGAGATGAGCATAAGCAGCTAATGTTGGAGCAGGGGATATAGGACTCCAATGCACTATTCAGAACTGTTTTGAAAAGCAGTTTGTTTTGGGTGGGGAGCACAGAGAAAAGTCACTGGCATAAGTAGGAACACTATTGCTCTGACTTTGCAATTTATATGACTTTTTTTAAAAAAGGATAAACCACAACAAGCCCATGAACCCATGCCAAGTGAGTATGTGCTGACCTCTTACACTTCAGAGCTGACAGCTTCAGCAAGTAGGACTGGAAATGCTAAAAAGCCCTAGTGATTTGTCTGAACAGAAGGGAAACAAGAATTATGTTGTCTACTCCTTGGCTCAAACTGCTCAAAACTATCCCATTTTTTTTCTTTCTCTATGTAATCATTTTGGGAACAGCATGATCATTTGCTAAATGCACTATGATGCATCGGTTGCACCATCTCAGCCTTTACAACCCTTGTGCGGCTTTCCCCATAAAAGCATCCCTGAATTATCATAGAAAACAGTCAAGGCCAGATACAAGCAGATGAGTTTCCATCAGACAAACCTGTCTTACTGGCTTTTGAAGCAGGTTTTCATTGCCACCCTAGACACATGGCATTTTTATATTTTATTCCAATTCATCATGAGCCACTTTAAACTGAAAAATGAGTAAGTTCTGAAAAATTGCACATTTTAAAGTATGTGGAGCTGGTAGAGAAACTATAGTGAGTCTCAAACAAAAGGAAAAAATGGAAATATGAGCTACAACCAAGACAGAAGTACAGACAGGGAGAAATGCATCTAGTATTAAGTAATCATTGGCAAGAAATCAGGCACAAAAAATAGTATTTCTATTTTAATTGCTACTGTATCAATATATATTTTCCTACAGCTTAGCTGCTAAAAGCCAATAGTACAGACTTACAGAACGGTTGCCACATATCCCTCATCACAATATTTTGACTGCCAACCATGTCTACTCACCAAGCTAAATAATCAGAAAGGAAGAGTTGCTGTCCTGACAAGAAAGCAGCTCTGCCCTGCTACTACATGCATGGCTCTTCACTGTGCTTATGGAGGGAGTACACAGGCCACAATCCCTCCTGCCAGGCAAGCTCTTGTCAGCTGCCCGCAGCATCCCCTCTAATTTTGTTTTATTTCTGCTCACAGCTGACTGAGTGGTCTCCTCAGGATGTGGATGCCCAGGGGCAAAGACAGGTATGTCTGCACAGCCAGCACCAGGCAGGCACAAGGGAACTGCCCCCTTCTCCATCAGCCAGGCACACATTAGTCCAGTGCTGTGCCTGAGCAAATATCTCCTGAGTCACAGCAAGGCTCTTTGTTACTGTAGACGCAGCACTACATTAATCCACCCGGCAAGCTTGGATTTGCTTCCCTCTATCTGCACCCATCTCTGGCAAAGGATGCGTTGGTGTCCTGCAGTGGCTCAGCAGAGCCTATTTCCAGGCAGCTGAATTACAGGCATGTGGAGAACTGCCCAACGAAACAGTGGGAGGCACATGTTCAGACTGCTTGCTTGCTTGCCATTTTTTATTTTTTTTCCCCCAGCCTATTAAACTCTTTAGCATAATTTTTCTTTTAAAAGCTTTAGAAAAGTGTGCAGAAAGCTGCAGTCTTCCTTGGCAGTTTTGCAGAACTGAAAGTAACCAGCAAGTGACAGGTCAGTAATTGTCAATACTCTTCTCCTCTTGGAGTAAAACGTCACAGAGGTTGAATTGGAGCTTGCCTCTCTCTGCTTCCTGTTTTGAATTTCATTTTCTTCCTCTAATCTCCACCTGGCACCTAAATATCTTCATTTTCTTGATGCTGTTCCAGGGAAAACAAGTCAGCATTCAAAATTGAGTACTGCTTCATTATCTAAAGGTACTATCTTGCTGTGGCTGCTAAAGAGCAGAACCATCAGCAAAAATAGCTGTGGGCTGAAAACTATTGTAATGAAGCAAGTCAAGCTCTTTTTCAGGCCTTACAAATTATTCAAAATCCATGTCACTCTATATCATGAAGTCAAAACCACACATGAATAAGGCTGATTTACTGAACTGTCTTGTTCAAGGAATTGACTGAAAGCAAATCCCAAACTTTGACACGTATGGTAAATTTGAGAGGAAAAAAAATATATCCAAAGTAGCTGAAGGTATAGTTGAACTCAGTAAAGGTTCTGTCTGGGAAAAACTAAGCACAAGCATAAGGGCTGTTCTGCAACTAGGCAGTCTGACCACTGTTTCTTATTTGAGTTCATATGCCAGTGTACACAGCATTGCTTACTGGAAAAAACAGATGAAGCAATACATTATGGGAAGAAAAACTATCCTTCCTCCCCAGACTCTTATCATCCCTGCCAGAAAGTCAAATATTCAATCTGCTTTTTGGTGCAGTTTGCACAAAAAAAGGAAGTAATGGGAATAGCAGTTTGGGCCAAAAACTTGTATTTGCAAGAGAAGAGAATTTATTCTTCTTTCCATGCAGATTTCCTTGCCATTTGCTGCTGGTCACTTCATCTCACTTTCTTCAGTCTGAAGGAGAAAGATCAGAAAAATCCTCTATTTACATCTCTTACGCAGCAACTTCTCCCCTTCAAAGTGGGTTACAGCACTAGAACTCAGTATTCTTAACATTGCAATTGCACTGGAGTGCAGACTCAGAGAATCTTCGGCCTCTGCCGCAGGTGTTTTCATACGTGGTTAAAGGCACTTGGATCTTCTGCTGAGGCATTACAGCAATAGTTAAGCAACACGACTCAGTTGATTGACTGGCAATTACTGAACACGTATTTAAGTGTCATCGGGAAATAATAACTAAGGAGAATTTTCTTTCAGTTTGGCTGATCCCAGGTTTATTTCTCCAAGAAACGGGAAGCTGAAAAGCAAAACACAAAGCAACACAAAATTTTGTTAATCATGCTTTGTTCCCTATCTGCTCATTTTCATAAGGAATTTGAATTGTTGGCCTAGTTTTAGCAAAAGCTGTGAGTACGAGGCTAGTTTCTGCAGCCCAAATCATCCTCCCAGGAAAACAGATGTCCCATGAGGCTCCATCCACAAGCTGGTCACCTGTTTCCCACAGCTGATGGAAACTTATCTTCCAGCTTCAGCTGTAGACATGGCCTATGAATCTCTAGCTGAATTGATTATCTTTGGCACCATACACTGCCATTTTGCACAAACAATACAGTTCCAACACAATATTACCTCTTTGAAGAAATCTTTCTGCAAAGAAATAAAACATGATTAGTCCTTGCCTCCTTTCCGCCTCTAGCTTGCACAGCACCTGAGGTAGGGATGAAAAAAGGAAAAAGAAGGAATATGGTAAGTGGAGGCTTCATCATCCTCTTGCACCATGGACACTGCCCTAACCCATGTAAGTTAGGCAGAGGCAGGTTTTTATTTGTACTTCTCCAATGGCATAGAACTTCAATAGCTTTGGTCCTTACTGATTCAAACATTGTTTCAAATTAGTTGCTCCTGTCTATTATGTTAAATTAACTCTGCCTTCTGCAGTCTTGTGATACTACTTCTTGAGAAAAATTATAGAAAACTCAGAAAAGGTGGAAGATGCTCAAAAGGGAGATCTTCCCTCCAGAGAAACTGAGATGGCAGGAGGAGTTCCATCAACCTTTCCAGTTCCAGGTGAGATGACAAAACCCTGTTTTCAGTAATTCAGTCTGTCATATACAATTCAAGTCTCCTACTTCTTAAGCAACAAGGTAAGTGGTGTGGTCAGTGCGACTTCCCTCTTCCCTATCTCTCTCTCACAAGAATCTTTCTGGTAGCCAAAATGGTCATCCACACACACAAAACAGTGACTATTCAATTGTTACCTGTAACTGATACCTGGGAAGATAACAGATTGTCAAGCCCAGTCTCATAAATGTATTTTTTTTTTGTTCCTTACTCCCTGACAGCACCTCCTCATAACCCTGTTTTATTTCAAGCAAATATTAATTAATTGAAGGATTTTTATGAACCCTTGCATAACGTCATACACAGTATTTGTACGGTAAGACACATCAGATGATTTCAGGTATCCTGATTTGCAAAGATGGTCCCCTAAGTAATGCAAAGCAGGGAGACAGCCACTCTAACCCACGGACATTTTAATTAAACAGTCAAGTAATTTGATTCCAACAGAAGACAATGTGACCTAACACAACTTGATATGCAAGTCATATATAAAATTTTAAAGTTATAACCACAAAAAACCCACACAATTCAGATACGATCTGTAAATATAGAGTTGGTCAGAGCACTGCCCATTTACAAAACAGGGGTATTCATCTTGTTACTTAGCAATATCTCCTATTAATTTCTGTTAATCACTGAAAACATGTTTACTTTTCAACATGAGCTGTGACACCAGGAAAGGAGGATAGAGAGTTTAGTCGGATGATTTTCATCCTGCAATGAGAGAAACAAGGGGGGGAAAAAACCAACATTAATTTGAGCTAAAAGAAAATGTTTTTGCAAGTTTAACCATGACCAAGTAAGATTAAGCTTGGAGCCAAAGGCAGCTGGGAACAATGTTTGCTGCAGTCTCACCACACAGGGGCATGACCACAAGGACAGCTTACAAAGGAATTGCTCCAAGCTCCTTCCCACCCGTGTGCTGTGGTGCACTACAGTGTGTTGTGCTAGCAGTTACATGTGAGCCTGCAATGTAAAAACAACTGATCTCAGTTACAAAAAAAAAAAAAAAAAAAAAAAAAAAAAAAGGCATTTCCAGGTGTTCCCTGAGCAGGTTTACAAGGCAGCACCCACAGTGATGCACTGTTGGATGTCTTAAGCAAGTACTTCCACTGGCAGAAAACACAACTTTAAATGATGTCCTGGAAAACTCACTGTACTTAATCCCTCTGCAGCAGCACTGGGGTTCAGCAAGGAACGGGTGCAGGGATGCTTCCTTGAAGACTCCCAATGTATATTTTCGATGATGAACAATACATGATCCTCCTTGTCGCACGCTAAGTGAAGAGACTGGAGGTACCTACATGTTAAATCTCGCGCTCCAGGCACATGATGGTCCCACCTCTCACCTTACTGCAGTACACACAGCACGAAAGCCGCACCTGACACAGGATATCCAAAGAGAAGCAAACACTGCAGGGAGACCCTGTAGCCAAAAGATTTGTCCTGCCTTCACTCTTCCTCATCACACGTGCTCAAGACTCCCATTCCTCATTAAATGAAGTCTCAAGCATCTGCAGGCAGAGAAGTTGAGAGATCTGCATTCGTATTGGTCATATTTTATTCTCTTTCTATAGCTCTGGCCAACAATTACATCAAGTTGCTCATTTTAGACATCTCGGCCTTTAGGCTCTGGCAACATGAAACTATTTTAGGGCTAATAAAGTCAATTTGGACTGACATGATTATTTAATACTAATGAGAAAAACCCAAGCAAGCAAATTCTCCACACATCAAACAAAGATAGCTAAAGCTGACCAACAATGTTGTTGCAAAAAACTATGGACACCCTAAAGAAAAAATAACATAAGAAGCTATTGCAGAAAATGTAAGGCCTGTATATGAGGACATAAAGGAAAGGAGCCAATCCTTCCCCACAGAGCCATGAAAGAGCTAACAAAGCAGAAACAGACGAGCTATTCAGAGAAACTTGAAATTACTGTGTCATGGCAGTGGGGTTAAACTACGTGATCTTTAAAGGTCCCTTCCAACTCAAATTATTCTATGATTTGAAACCTGACATGTTTCTAAAGACTACTGTAAGAAGACTGACAAGTCTTCAACTTTGCTCTTAAGCATAATTGAGTCTGTGGCAAAACATCACTGAAATAGGTCCTCTGAATCTGAGGAATTCTCTTTCCTAGGAGAAAGCAGCTTTTGACATTTCCTTTGACATATCTAATTTCTGTATCATTTATCATTTTGCCATTTTTAATCTGACCAGTATCATGCTCTGACCAACATATTCTCATATATATGTGAAAGGTCCTTGTGAAAGGCCTTAAGTGAAATTCTTTTCCAATAAAAAAACCACCTCAGTTTCAATGCTATGCAAACATCTTGATCAACTTTTATAGTATATGATCTGTAGCCCTTACTGAGCACACTGTCCAATGTCAGTATGTGATGTAGGAATCCAGTATCAGCACAACATAGACAAATTAACACCTCCCAAAGCAATGTAATCTGCTTTTGCAGCTAACCATAAAGACCACCAATTGAGCAAGGCACAGAATAGACTTTAAATCTAATAAAAGTTAGCAATTTCATTTGTCTTGTGTTTTGGTAACCACAATAGATTTTTTCAAGATCTGCAAACAATAAGATAAATGTTCTATTAATGACTGACTCCACAATAAACAATAAATACTAGAATATTTATAAAAAAGAATAAAATATGACCAATAAAGAGTAATTATTTAAGCATCTCATTCCTTCTGTTCCAGATCTATTTGTTAGGGACTACAAAACTCAAGAGGATGCAGAATTTAATTCTACATGGCAGAACTGTGCATCTACCTACCTCTACCATGCTGTCAATGCTGATGACCTACTTTTCAAGCAAAAGTGGCATAGAAAATCATGTACCTCTCCTGTCATCTTCCAAGAAACATTTGAACCTATGGGCCAATTTGAATGAAGTGTGGCAGACAGAAGGAAAGGCTCTCAGATAATGCTCAAGTTGCAACATCTCTGGAAATCTCTTCTTGGAAAGAAACCCTGCAAAACTAGACAAGTAAAAGCAAAACATTAAATCTTAGGTCTTGTTTATCAATTAAAGTCAAGATTAGAATTGTCACAGTGCTCAGCTAGGGCTAGGAGTTCTAACACGTTACCTGCAGAGGCAATATAAAATTCTTCAACAGCCAGGGCTCTTTCCTCACTGATGGGTAGGGTTACATCAGGAAACTATCACAGATCATTAGTCATATTTCCAAACATATTAAGCTGCCTAATAATAGACTCCATTTCCATTTCAAGAGTGTTCTACATATTGCCCAATCATTAACAGTAATTGCAGCTGATTTTTTTTTTTCAATCTGACTGAGAAGTAACTTAACATCAGTTTCACATTTAAAGTACTCGGAATGTATTGTTGGCAGGAAGTGAGAGACTTTAAAAGATATTAAGAAGGCACACATACCCTGATTATATCAGTGTATCACCAGTTTCTTTGAGATGTGTAAAACATCGTACTACTATTATATGTATGCAGTGAAATCTGACTACAGCTGCCATACAGCAAACAAAATGGATGCAAATCCACATCAGATACTCAGGACTTCAATTTGGAACTGGAGTTGCATTTATGTCTATATCGAATACTCAGTAATTTTTTCCCCATGCACTGAATAAGCAATCTAGGGAAAAAACCCACACAGTAGTTATACTCAGCTGACAAATGGAGGAAAAAAATATAGAGACACAAACTAAACATCTTTATTTTTGTCAAGTTTTGATACAAACAACTATAACTGAATCCCAGGAAGTCAGCAAAAATTGATGAATCCAAGCTGGATCCTCCCACCTTGGCTCAGAAGAGGGAACATTACTTGCACTGTCTGCCCCACTTAGAGATTACATCGCTCTTGCTTAATGAGGTGTGCAAACACAGTAACTCTGTGCATGGCACTTTGACAATAAAGGTTGCTTATTACATGCCTGTTTTTTATCTTCAGGATTATTTATGAGCCAGAATCACAGCAGATATTTGAGGCACATAGTATGGCTGAGAACTACTTGGGTATTTGCAGGCAACCATACAGGATGTAACTCAGGACTAACAACTTCTACCTCACCCAAGGCTTCCCAACATGCTCCACTAAACTTTAAACCTACATCAAGACGCCAAAGCACACAGCACGTGATAGAAAACTTCTGTGACTACTACACAAGAGCAACCAGACACATCTTTGGCACAGAAGCAGGTACGGAAGTAAAAGCTATTGCACAGGGCATGCAGGGCAGTGCAGAGCTAGCTGAGTCACCCTGCCTTTGCGGTAGCCTGGCTCAGAAAAGACTTCAGCCTCACACAGCGCTCCCCTCAGTCCCACCAGCCTTGGGCTTTGGATTAAACAAAAGCAAAAAGCTAACACATATACAGAGATAGCCTGCAGCTACAGAGTATCCAGGCAGTGGGTTTCAGGGGCTCTCTCTTCATTGGCCTGTTTGGTGTTCAAACTCTTTCCACCTCAGCTTCCCCTGTAACGCTTCTGTTACCCCTCCTCCAGGCTTTTTCTTGCTCCCTGTTACTAACTTTTGGCCTTGCTGTGTCCATTCCAAAAATGACAGAGCAACGATGACACTGCTGTCAGATTTTTTCCTTTTTTTTTTCCATCAGGTCCACCTTGTTGAAAGCTCTACTACTAAGGTCTCCACAGCAAGTTCAACCTACTAAACTGTAGTTGTGCAACAAGAGATGCCCCCACTACTGCCAGACTGCGGGTGACTTACTTAGAAACACTCACCTGCGGGCTTCTGTAAGAACATCTCCAACTCTGATCTAAAGATTATGGACTTGCATAACCAAGTCAGCATTTCTTTTCATGGTTTCAACAATCATATTTATTCCTTGGTTTAAAAGGTTTTGGTTCAACAGTTTTATAAAGAGACTTCACAAAATGAGCAATATTTATAAACAATTCTTAGTTGCAGTGATAGTAAGAATCTTTACTTTCGTCATAAAGTTCACTTCAGTTATGCAACATAAGGTTGGTTTTGTTCCCCCTCTTCTCCCTCCCCCAGTTGGCACTTCATTGTAAACTGGAGAAACTTTAAAAAGACAAAAAGTTAATCTAAGTGTGATGTTATAAGCATCTTGCCACTGTATTACATTCTAATAAGGCAAATTTTTGTTTTGTAAAGTCTGTGCAACTTGGAGACATACAAAAGGTGACAGAAATGCCAGCCTTCTCTTACAAGGAACAGGTCTTAATTTTTGCTTCAAAGTTTCCACCCCTCCGCACCACCCCTCTTAAAAAAAAAAAAAAGTATGGCTGATAATACAGCAAAATATATCCCTTACAGGGTGAAAAGAAATTACAGTAGACAAAGGCTGAAAATACAGTGCATAGTAGACAAAATAAGACTGTCCTTAAAAATAAAAAAGAAATAAAAGAAGAAAAAGGAACTGAACAACATGAAACAATAGAATTTTTCTAGTGGAAGAGGATTTTTGGGATTCATAAATAAGTGGAAAATTACTAAAATACTTTGCTATATAATATAAAAAAAGCACAAAGTGTTTTTCAGTTGTCACCTAAGCACAAGATGCAACTTTGTAGGAGTAAGTATTTGGAGGCAACTTTGAGCTCTGATTGGTACACGCATTCCAGCAGGGTAACACTGCCAACAGCAGAAGAAATCCACCCAGTAAGACACAAAAGCCACTGAAATAGAATGCAGTGTCATACTCCTGCGTCCAGTCGTAAAACCAACCTGAGGGTGAAAATAACAGAGAAGCGCATCTGTGAGGAGTTAAATTTAACACAGCACTGTAAGTTAGAGAAACATCATAAACCCCGCCCCACCCTGCAATCCCACCAAAAAAGACCAAATCTAAAATGCAGTTTGACCACTTAGACATGAAATGTGCTTTTCATCAAAACCAAAACCAAAAAACAATCATCTTGGCCAGCTCAAGCGAAACAAGCTTTAATTTTTGTTGAAGATTTTTATTTCATCTTTCCATTGTTATTACGAGCAACTAGAACTATTTGCATGCAAATTAATTCTGTCTGGTCCTGACAAGCTCATGTTCATTTTCACAGAATCACACAGAATGTTAGGGGTTGGAAGGGACCTCGAAAGATCATCTAGTCCAATTCCCCTGCCAGAGCAGGACCACCTAGAGTAGGTCACACAGGAATGCGTCCAGGCGGGTTTTGAGTATCTCCAGAGAAAGAGACTCCACAGCCTCTCTGGGCAGCCAGTTCCAGTGCTCTGTCACCCTCACAGTGGAACACAGATATTTTATAATATCTACCTTGACCTTACCTACAATTGGTGGTCCAAGGCTATTTCCAAGTCCAGCAAAGAACATCAATATCCCATACGCATGAGTCAGTTTCTCAATTCCAACAGTCTTTGTGGTTACATATGGAAAAATCGACCAGTTCCCAGTCAGAAAACCCAAAATCCCAGAAAGCATCGCTAATGTAAGGTAACTTTTGGCAAACGGAATTGCAAACAAGGCCGCCCCTGTCATTAGTAAGGTAGTTACATATAGATATAAAGTGTTAACCCACTTAAAATCTGCCAGTATTCCTAAAGTAAGTTTGCCAACAGCAGTCATAATGCCTATAATGGAAATAAGGGGCACATGATAGTCATCTTCATTAATGTTTGCACTTCTTGCTACATCTTCCATGAGCAGAGAAGGAGGAAATCCACCAATATCAAAGAGCAAGATGGCAACAAAGAGAGCTGAAAATACTTTGTTCTTAAAAAGAATCACAGTTTCTTCCCAGTAGTTCAAATAGAGCTGCCACTTCCTTTTGGCAAGTTGCTTGCAGAAGTTTGTCTGTTCTACAACTTTCTTTTTATAAGTGTCTTTCTCATTTACATTTATTGAGCTTAATACATTCTTATTTAAAATGCTGTCCTGTTTGTAATCAGGCATATTCGCACATTTTTCATCAATGTAGCCCTTTTCAAGGATGCTTATATTTTCTTCAACAGTCTTTTCTTTTTCATGGTAAACAAAATATTGATCTGGGACTTTGTCTACACACGCTTTTTCTGATGGAGGGGAATTGGATGACTCCAATGGTCTCATTAGGCTGCCACACGCTAATATATTCAGAGACAGTGCGCCAACTATTAGCAGACAACCATCCAGTCCATATAGATCAATAAGCTCTCTTTGCAATGCTGCATATATAAAGAGTCCAACACTTGAGCCTATAAAGGAAAATAAGATCAGTTTAAACTGAAGAACTGAGAACATTCTTCAACATTAACAAACTTCTACATTTCCTCAGCTACAAATATACTGTCACAGGAATGGTAAGTCGTTTGTGCCCCTCTCTCCCCAGTCTAATGAACTGGTAAGTTATAATCCCTCTTGAAGTTACGGTCTCTCTGTTGAATATCCACAAAATAAAACCCTTTCAAAATATCTGAACAATTTATGACAATTAACACTAGCAGACACTTTAGAAACAAGTAGTTTCTATCTAGAAACAAGTATATCCGATGAAAAGCATCAAAAAAACTATTCAGACGTCCTTCTGCCATGTGCTCAGACACATATATCCCTTCAGGTACCATTTTGAGTTAGCACAGTTAGAATTTCACGCACCAACAGTTTCCCCTTTCTCCTCCTTGCTGCCACCTTCCTCCTCTAAGTCAGGAAAAGATCAAGAGCCCTCCTAGAAACAGCCCTTAACTGCTGGGTGTTTAAGGAGGGGGGCTCACACGGTGTGAGTTTACTCCAAAGGTATTTCTGAAGCTCTGCAGGGCCAAATATGCATTTGAGAAATTTGGCTATTGATAACAAAACACTGAAGAATAAGCAATTACTGTGAACATAATACAATCCTACCAATTTAAAGATAAAACTCTTGGTGAGCATAGGTCGATTGTTATCAATGGATGCCCACTCACAAATACAGAGCATTGTTTTTTCAAGTCAATTTAAAGGCAATCTTTAAATAAAAACTATTTGCTGAAGACTGTCTCTAGGTTATATTACAGCCATTTATATAATTTAGTGCTAAACTCAGGAAAAAATAATTATAAAATTCAGACTTGTTTTGTCTTCCAGGTACTAAAATTAACCAGGGCTTAATAACATCAGGCTTTAAGGCAAACTACCCAGAAACTCAACAAAAAACACTGAAAATTATTCCAAGGAATATTTCTGCAGAAGTTCCCCTTTACTCCAGTGGCATGGATTTGGCATTAATACCTCACAGCACTGAGTGTATTGACCAGGCCTCTCCTCACTAAGAGCTACTTGAGAAAACAGATCAGAGGAGAGACTCCATACAACACAGAAAACAAAGCATGGGACAACAGCCTTCTTTAACACTTCCTACTTGGTCCATTAATTAGCAATTCCTATTGGTGTAAAGGACAACATCAAACAACCTAAAGACCCAGAGAGAAGATGACAAAGACTGCTTAGCATCCTTCAAAGAATTTTCCTTGTATTATTAGAAGTTTGTTTCTCTAGGATCCCTTTAACATACATGGACAAAAAGCTGGGATAAACTTTTGGAAGATTTCAGAATTTAGTCTCCTTTTACACTGGAAAGGGGAAAACATTAAAAATATAAGCCCAAACTTCAGCTACTCCTTTAAAGATACAGCTAATGTGAGGTTATGGTCATCCAGCATTTATATCCTGCATCTCCAATCTCTTTCTTACCTCTGATCCTGTATAAGGAAGAAGAGAGAAAAGAGAACTCTATGGAAAGTTTCCCCTCTTATTACCCATTGCTTACAGCCCAAGCTACTCATGATTCTGCTTTCATTTTAGTGAATGTCCTTTTCTCATCTATAAGGATAACCCATACCACACACCTGCAAGTGTAGTTGCTGTTTTTAATGAAGCCTGATTTTACCTGTTCATTGCTACTGATGTTTTGACTTAAGGAGTACTTCAGGAAATAACTGAGAAAAACATAATCGGCTCATTTTTATTGCCACAGTAATGGTAGCTGTATCAGAGTTGAAAAGTTAGAGAGAACGACAACTAAAAGTCCTACCTGTTGAAATCAGACCAAGTGCAAGGCCTCTGCGTTTGTCAAAATAGTGGCAAGTGATGGTGACTGTTGCAGTATACAAAAGGCCACATCCAAGCCCTTGGGAAAAAGAGTTAGAAATAAAGCATGCAACATACTTTGAGAAACGAATGCCCCTTTTTATTGCCCAGATAATACAATAGCATATCCTGGGCACAGAGGTGCCTTTTAACTCTGTCTCAGTGCCAGCCACACTGGCCTCACCCTGACAGGGCCATCAGGCCGCCTGCACTGTCCCATCTCACTCTCCCCTGACCATCCCTGGCTGCAGAACCTGCATGGAGCAGGCTGGGGTTGAGGAATTCACCAGCTCAGGCTACACGGAAGGGTTACATAGCTTTCAGTCCAGGGGCTGGCCCCAGAAAACAGCAGAGCTGCATCCACATGGCACTGTGCCTGAGCCAGCACACTGCTAGGTCCCCGCTGGTCAGCCAGGCGCCCGGATTCCTGACACAGTTAATTTGATAAACCACCCACAGCAGCCCTCTGCAGCACAGAGGGGCAGGTCACCACCTGCTAGGAGAACAGCACTTTCATTCCTCTAGCACAGCATTTTAGGTTATGGGAAGAACAGCATTGCTCCCTAAGGATCTCTAATTTATCGAATTACAATGAGTTCATGGCAAAACTCCAGAAGAGCTGTTATTCCTTTAAGACTGGCACTTCACACCTGCAGAAGACCTGCTTGATTCCACCTCTTAGGTAAAACCTCAGCTTCTCCATCTCTAAAAATCGTGTCAACAGGGGACAAACTGTTTTCAAGCCTTGATGAACATATACACTGCTTTTATCATGCACTACATGGTAACAGCCTGCCTGTGCGACACCCCTCCCTGCCCCAAAGTATTCCTTGGGAAGTCAATTCCCAGACTACTATGGCCTCTATGAGTCAGCTTCCCATTTCAGATTCATAAATCAAGATGCAAAATAATAAAGATTAAGTCCCCATATGAAGGCAAGGTGTTTCTTACCAACAATAATCCCATACGAAATATATAGAAAGTATATGTTAGGTGCAAAACTGCTCATCATGAGGCCCCCAGCCACCATAAAGCCACTGAAGATTGCTACTGGTCTTGCTCCAAAAGATGATACACATATACTGCAGACAGGACCTAGAGAAAAAGCAGGAAAAACATTCCTAGTAAATACCAGCACCGGGAAGAACTTCTAAAAAATATCAGTGTATGGAAATGTTTCTTACAATAATTATTTAAATATATAATTACATTAAACAATTTATTTTTACAGGATTCTTTGAAAGAGCTGGTTATAAAAACATACAAGATCAGGCTTGCAAGGTTTTTGCTCAAGGAGAAACTGACATCAAGACCACAAAATAGTACCAGGGCTGGGAGGCAGAGTGTGAGCAAAACATTCTTTAAATGCAAGATGATATCTACATACTAGACTATAACACTGTCACTGCACACCTAAGAACTTGTACAAAGGTTCTGAAAAGAAGCTTCATCTTTAGGTACCAAAACAAGTTAGACCATCAGCCAGGCTTTAACCAAGCAGGTATTTTTTGACAGAGTCCAAAAACTGTGTTTCAGAAAGTCAATATCTGTACTAATCTCGATTTGTAAAGCTGAAATGGAAAATAGTAACTTCTGATCATAATCATGGTAAGAATGCCACCTGACGCTTACATAGAGGAAATAGCTGCTGGCATTGACACAGTCTCCCACAGCATCCTATTGGACAAGCTGGCAGCTCATGGCCTAGACAGGTGCACTCTTCGCTGGATTAGAAACTGTCTGGATGGCAGAGCCCAGAGAGTCGTGGTAAATGGAGTTAAATCCAGTTGGTGACCAGTCACAAGTGGTGTTCCCCAGGCCTCAGTTTTGGAGCCAGTCTTGTTGAATATCTTTATCAACAACCTGGATGAGGGGATCAAGTGCACCCTCAGTAAGTTTGCAGATGACACAAAATTAAGTGGGAGTGTTGATCTGCTGGAGGGTAGAGAGGGTCTGCAGAGGGATCTGGACAGGGTGGATCAATGGGCTGAGGCCAATTGTATGAGGCTTAACAAGGCCAAGTGCCAGGTCCTGCACTTGGGTCACAACAACCCCACGCAGCGCTACAGTGAGTAGCTGGGGTGAGTGGCTGGAAAGCTGTCTGGCGGAAAAGGACCTGGGGGTGCTGGTCGACAGCCGGCTGAGCATGCGCCGGCAGTGTGCCCAGGTGGCCAAGAAGGCCAACAGCATCCTCGGCTGTATCAGAAATAGTGTGGCCAGCAGGAGTAGGGAGGTGATCGTGCCCCTGTACTCAGCACTGGTGAGACCACACCTTGAGTACTGTGTGCAGTTTTGGGCACCACAGTACAGGAAAGACACTGAGGTGCTGGAGCAGCTCCAGAGAAGAGCAACAAAGCTGGTGAGGGGTCTGGAAAACAGGTCTTATGAGGAGCGGCTGAGGGAACTGGCGTTGTTTAGCCTAGTGAAGAGGAAGCTGAGAGGAGACCTTATTGCTCTGTACAACTACTAAAAGGAAGTTGTAGTGAGGCCAGTGTTGGTCTCTTCGCCCAAGTAACTAATGACAGGACAAGAGGAAATGGCCTCAAGCTGCACCAGGGGAGATTTAGATTGGATATTAGGAAAGATTTCTTTACTGAAAGAGCAGTCAGGCATTGGAACAGGCTGCCCAGGGAGGTGGTGGAGTCACCATCCCTGGAGGTGTTCAAAAGACGTATCGATGTGGTGTTTAGGGACACGGTTTAGTGATGGGCTTGGCCTTGTTAGGATAATGGTTGGACTTGATGATCTTCAAGTCATTTTCCAACCAAAATGATTCTATGATTCTATATACCAGATAAAGACAAATACTACTCTTCCCTGATTTTCTAGGGAATTAAATACCTGCTAGTCGGTACTTTACCAAATAACTGTTTACTACCTATCTTGGTTTCTACTGTAGAGCTACGGAAAATAAAAGGTTTTTATTGAGAATGTCCAGAGCAACATTCATGAAGTTCAGGAGAGGTTTCTCCTTCTCTTTACCCCCTTAGTGTTTCTTGGTTGATTTGTTCTTCAAAACAAGATCAAAGTGCAGGCAACGTTCATACTCTGACTCTACTCAGCCAGTTCTCCCCTCAAAGAAGTTGTAGAACAAGCACTTATTTTCAGTTGTGTGACCTGGAATACATCTTTTAGTCTGAAGCAGCATGCACGCTTGGTGCCCTGCATAAATAAGCAACCAGCCAAGGAGTTGGCTTGCAAAGACAATCCCTCAACTGAAACCCTGCAGTCCTAAACTTTCATACATAGATTTATATATTAGCCCCAAGATCCTAAACTCAGCAACCCTGAGATTAGAAGTCAGATACACAGATGAATGACATTATTTAAACAACAACAACAAAAAAAACCCTCACCACCTTTGTATCTCATTAGCAGCAATATAAAGACACTCCATGGTTGATACAATCTGCAAAAGCAGTAACTTTGGAGTCTGCCATTTGTTAAGGTTGGTGCTCCCTGATTCACACATAACTCAGATTCCCAGTAGATGGGAGGTGAGCCCATAGAGGTGATATGAGGTGAACAACAGTTGGAACTGAGGACGGTGCTTGCCTAGGTTTGCAGACAGGAGCTAGCAGCTGGGAATGCAGGCAAGGTTTTCGTGTGGTTACCAGCCATGGGACAAGCAGTTCTGGCAGGCAGGAGCACAGTTTCATTAGCAGGTGAAATGATCCTCAAAGGCAAGGCAGGTCAGAACTTTTGCCCTACGTAAGAGCTATCTGCCTAGGGAACATAAAGGGAAGCAAGTCTGAATTGGGGCTTATCCAGGCAAAGAGTCAGTGTTAAAGAAGAATAATCTCCTGGGGTAGTAGGGTTTATTTGGATTTTGGAAACTATAAAAAGGGAAGATATAAGTGCTTGCTGCTTCTCAAGAGTCAGCATGCTGTGGGAATGAAATCCAGCCAGAATAACTTGGGCAGAGTAACTCGCAGAGAACAAAAGCTGAGAGTGTTAGATTGTTGCTGATTCCTAGAACTAATTACTAGAACTGGCAATTGGTATGTTTCCTAAACCCAAGGGATTTAAAAATAAACAAAGGATTGAATCCGTATTATGTACAAAATTCTTCTACACTAAAAGAACATTAGGTAGTGATAACATAATTCAATTAAGCAGAGGAATTTGCACTCTTTCTATTCTTTATTTCTGACCCACTACCTTGCTAAAACAAACATTATTTCCCTTCCACCTGCTCTCTATATTTCAACACAGCTACTTTCAGAAGGTCTCTGTCCAGCCTGGGGTGGTGGTATTGGTACAGGCCGCACTGATTGCTACTAGAGGATCTGAGGTGAAGTTGGACCCTCTGACCCCAAGCCAGAACAAGGGAGACACAGAGCTGAAAAACATGTCTTTGTAATCTCATGAGGACACTCTCCTCTAGAACACCATCAAAAGCATCTCTGACAGGGTCCAAGGAGATGGTCTTCCAGTTTATCCCACTTACAAAAAATAATCCCAAAGGAGAACAGAAAGTACAGAGATCTTTTTGCTCTGACATGGAAAACAACCTGCACAAAACTGAAGAACCTGCTCTAATAAGCTCAGTATTAACGTGTCATCTCACACAGCAAGAGATCTGGCAGCTCAGCAGCGACCCTGTTTATAAGAAGGAGCACCAGTATAAGTATTAAAATAGTTACTATAGGTCTCTGGGACGAGAAGAAAAACAGCCCCATCTTTCCCTTCACTCCTCTCACCATACTGCTAGAAAATAAAAGTCACAAGTGAAAACCCCCATGACAGCCAGCATCTTTGTTCCTTTCCCTGCCTTTCCCTGCCTCCTTGCTTTCCTCGTCTTTCTCTGTTTCCCAAAGAGCTGGCATTTTTTTTTTCCACCAGGCACAGTACCTTTGGTTATCACCATGGTATTTGCACAGGAGTTCATTGTACACAAACATGTCATTCTCTACAAGTAATTCAAGCACAATGGGTTCAAGGCATTTAATTCTAGTCAAACATCCAACTTTCCCAGAGTGGGATGGACTTGCTCTGTGAACTCTTGCCCTGTGGATTTCGTTCAAAGTGGCCGTTTTGAAGAACGCAGGAGTCTACATACAGCCACATAGGAAACAGCTTTTCAGGCAACATAAGGGTTTTCATCAGCTGACTGTCTTTCAGAAATATTCTTCCACTGATAACGTATTTCTCACCATAATGTGAACATAAAAATAAAATCCCAGTGGCAATCCTCAATAGTAAGCATGGAAAACAGCTTTTAAGCCAGCATTTTGTTCAGTTTGCCAAGCAACTCTAGGTGTTAGCACTGGTGTTAGAATAATATTTGAAGACATTGATAAATATTTACCTCTTTTACAAATAAAAAGCTGGGGCTTTTTTCCTTCCAAGTGATGTACCTTAAAACTAGATAAAATTCTATCAAAAGAAGATACCAGCCCAGTTTATAAGAATGACAGCTAACTCTTAAGAAGAAAGACCTAGAAGCCAGCACAGGGACAGCCGCTGCTTTTCTGCACATGACCTGTGAGAGCTTGGCAGCCAGTAATACAATTTTCAGGCTCTGAGGGGAGCAGTCAAGAAGATCCCTAGACAAAATGGGAAGAAGCAGCAAAAAGAAGATGGGCTCCCACAGTAGATCTTCATGCAGGGAGACCAAAGAAGAAGAATTCCTAGGAGGAATTAATTGTATATCGATAATTTCATTAAGGATTTTTTGCATAAAAGACTTTAGCCCCAGTGAGACCCAGATGTGACAGTGAGTCCTTCCTGAGATGTGAAAACAAGCCATCTGCAGCTCACACAGGAACTTTATAACTACCACGATCTTCTGACCTCCTGACAAGTACAAAGCTGTCTTGTTTAATGGACATCAAGAACTAACACTCTCTTCCTGAATCTTCTCACATGAAGGGAAAAATTCTGCAAACTAACACTCCCTTCCTCCACTCACTCGTCTCAAGTGTCCTCCCTTCTTCACCTCATACACACACAAAACCTTTTGCTAAACAAACAATACTGGACAACTGAGCTCTTTTTCTTATCACCTGCATTAATCTGACCCACTCTACTTGTCAGTATCTGCCCAGGCCTGTTGAAACTGTAGAGTAGAAGCAATGCTCACAGACTGTATGTAAAATCCACTGGACAGAACCCAAGAATATTTTTTGCATATTAAATGCATTGCTAAAACCTGATCAAAATAAATACAATATTCTCCAAATGTTTGCACTTTGGACATGTGTATAGATAAGAAAAAGGCTTTTTACACTGGACAGCAACCTACTGCCAACTGATTGAAAAGACTGCTCCTTTCCAATAAAGTTATTAAATGAACTGGGCTCCTCTTCAGGGGAATCTTTGGGGCACTCTTTCCCCTCCCCACAAACTATCTATAGCTTCCATAGTTTATAGTGGGGATTACCTATGCGGAAGGCTTTTGTCAAAAAAATACGTAGATGCTGCAAAGCTTTTTTTGAGAGTTGTAAAATTACTGCTTGAAAACACAAAATTAAGCTTTTCAAACATCTAATACTGAATGCCTCAGACCAGCAGAAACACCTCATTAATTTAACAAGAGATGCCTTTAAAGGGAGAATCATCCCTTTGTTCTTTCTCCATTAATAAAGGGAAGTGGGAATGGGAGACATATTGCTGGTGTCTCCTGTTATGCCAAATACCATGAAGTCAACTCTCATTATAAACAGCTGTAGCGCCAATTACAGGCCCCAAGGTTGTTGTTTTGCTTTTAACAAGTGTAACACAGACTAAATTTAATTTCAGGCTCCAAATGGATGCAAAATTAAGACCACTTAATAAATAATAAATGTCCTCCTCTAGTGTGTTTTATTAGGCGAAACACGCTAAGTTCTTTCAATTTCTTTCTAAGCAGCAAGCCCTACATCATCCATGGAGTCATGTGCCGCATCTACTATAGCCTGATCAGCATTATGACACCTAATACTGTAAAGGAGGTCTCATCGCTACCCTGTACAATAACCCTGATGCTTTTCTTTCACTCTTTCAAGCACATTTCTTTTAATACACTGTAAGGTTGCATCACAGAAAGTTATAACTCAAGTCATCTTGCAAGGAGGAGATCAACCAGGTGCCTTTTCCAGCTGATGAGCTGAACAGTCCAGCTCAGGGATGAACACTGGCCTTAGCAACACTATCTGTGCTGTGAGTGAGAGGACAGAAGTGCTGTACTGGGTTTCTATGTCTCGAGTCTAAGTTTAGCTCTCACCCAAGTCAGAAGTAAACATTGTAGGAAGGATACCAACACAGCAAATGCGAAAGGACTCATCAGCATCAGCTACCTCAAAAAATGTTTACAACTACATGTACAGAGGGAAGGGGAGAAGACACACAGAACCTTTTTCTGTGCCAGCTGGCATACATATAAGGACATTTTCTTCTTTTCAGTGAAATTGCAGTACTAATATAGCAAAGCTACTGGATCTACCTTCCACTGTTAGAAGCTAGCTAATATGATTTTCAGTGCCATCAGTGAGAAAAATCTTCCTTAAGAAAATAGATGCTAACTTATTTCCTGTATGTAGCTCCAAATCTACTGTAACTGCCGTTCTGCTTCCAGTCTGGCACCTACAGCTTCAGAAACGTGATGTTAAGTTTGAGGGGGCTCACAGAAGTGTCTTAATGGCTCACCAGAAAAGCCTTCATTAAAAGCGTGGAAGTCTCTTGTATAAATGGCAAAAAGACTGTATCAAGGTAGAGGCTTAAAAGAAAAATTCAGAAGTAATTTGATTGCAGTCTCTAGATGTACACCACAGTAATTCAAGGGCACTTCAAAATATACCACTTAAAGATAACACTATTCATCAGCTGAAAACTAAAACTAAGCAACCTGTATCATACGATTACATAATTTTAAGGAGGGAATTAACTACTGAGAAAAGTTATAAGAGATGGAGAATGCTCTAAACAAACATGTTCTAAATCAAATGAGAATGACAATATTTTCTGCATGCAATATGGATTGCTTTAAGAGCACCAATACTTGAAAATATGTCTTTGGATAACTCGATCAGAGACTTGAAACCAAAATAAAGGAGGAGAAAGCAAAGAACAACAAATACAAGAAGAGTCAAGGTAGGAACACTAAAAGGCAAGGGGACTACCAAAGGCTTTGGGGTAAAGCTGTGCTGTTGCTATCATTCACACATGCAATATTGCTGCTGAAATCAGCTTGCTTGAGGAGTTTGTTAAGTTATTAAGCTACAGATAATATCTTTTCACATACATGAAAATATGCTTATTTAGAAAAATTCAATTAGCGATTGTCTACTTAACATAGGCTACAACACACAATGGTCCCACTTGGCCTGTAATACTGGAACCTACAGTAGCAGAAATAGCAACAGAAGCAAGTACTCTTTTCCTATATTCATGAAAAGGGCCTAACTTTGAAATGTGTGACATCAGTGGTTTTGCACTGAAAACACATATGTTCTTTACACTAGGTCTGAAAAAGGCCTGCTATGAAAACTTGTAACTTGTCAACTAGTTTTAGGTAGAGGTTATGATACTTAAGAGTGCCCCTTCAACAAGTTTAAGTAGAGTTACAATTAAGGTCAGATCCCAGCTTGATAAGACAGTGTGATCTTCCAATTCAGGTAAAGCAGGGAACATTTATTTTGTTTTCAGTCAACTCTGATAACATCAATGCAATTAAAAGGCCCTTTCTTTTAAGGTACTTTTCCTTGAAGGCATTAAAAATTTGAATGATTATTAAGCTTCCAGATCCCAAACTGAAAGAATTAAAGTACACTGGCAGACAATGTTCCTCCTAACCTGTCAAACTTTCAAGTAATTTCATGAGTCCATACCAAAATTAATTACAATAGTAGCTTTTATTTGTTGTATTATTTAGTCACAGGGGGTTTTATTTGCTATGAAGCACACTACTGACAATTGCTCACAGTGGCAAGACAGAGGGGACTAAGAAATCTGGAAACTAGAGTGGTGTTGGGCGAGCGAAAGGAGGCAGAGGCTCTTGTCAGAGGAGTGAGCCAGCGACTTCTGGTCTCCAGGGAGAGGGTTTTTCTTCACCTCTTCTCTTACAATCCCCTTCTGCCTAGTTTTTTTCCAGTAACTATCTAATTAATCCTTCCCCCCACACACTTCATTCCCTTACTCAAGTTTATTTAGGTCTTGATCCATTAATAATAGGAGTTAATGCCCTTAAAACAGAAAAATAAAGAAGTATGATGGAAGAGCAGTCTACAGTCCTTCACCCACTTACACCCTGAGATTGAATATAGTCTTCTTGTGGTTGATCCACCTGCCTTTGCCCATTTCTGTTCTGCCTAGAGATATAAAACCCTAACACAAGTGTGACACCAGCATTTGGCCAGTTATAGCACAAAGCAGTGGTCTTTATTCAGGTCTGTACCACTATTTGAATATCAACTTTCTTTTAAGGTGAGATTTCTTCAGAATCCTGAGCTGCATTTTGTCCATTAAGCTATATAATTGCTTTTGCCTGTAGCAATTGCTTTGCTGACACACAATTTCTTCCAGATTCAGCAAAAAGATAATAGTTTCCATGGTGAATCTTTGAAAAGCAGAAGTCAGTGATATCACCCAGAATGTTAAAACAACAAGATGGTCATATGGACTTTCAAAGCGGTGTTTTATTTCCCTAAAACCCTGCTGTTACTCTCCAAATGAAAATGTCTTACTAAAGAAAAGCTTCCGGTAAAGTTGTTTTATTTAATGCCGTTATCCATAACTTTCCAGGCTTCAAAGGGAGTTTTTTTTCTCAAACAAACAGTAGAAAAGAGCCCTCACCCACCCTAACTGGTGGGTTTACTTCTACAGCTGAAAAATGAGTAACTGGTTTATTGACTTTTTTTTCTTAAAGCATTTGAACCATTTCAGACTAACGGTTTGCTCTGATTTTGAAGATACTAATGCAAACGTTAGTCTTAAAGCCTCATTTGAAAAAAAAAAAAAAAAAAAAAAATCCCATCAACAAAATTACCATTCAGTTTCCCAGAGTTTAAAATACAATAATTTTGATTTTTCTAAGGGTAACATTTTTATTGTTCTTTTACCATTATACCATTATATCATTTTGGTTTATGTATAGTGGAACTATAAATGCAATCTTTTTACCTGTCTTGACCTAAAACAAAAATGCAGCATCCTCATTCTATCATTTTCAGCTGTTTTTAATATCATTCCAGTAACACACACAGATGAAAGCATCTATTAGAAAGAACCGTTTCCATTAGAAAGTGCTTCCACACTTACTGGCAAGCAGTCCGATTCCATTTGCTAGTGATCCAACCCAAGCAGTCTTGCCTTTCCCTTCTCCAAAAGTATCCAGCCATTCTAAATACAAGACTCCCACCGCCAGCGGTGATCCGTAACACAAGAACTGAGTAAAGAAGGAAACGACAACAATCACCCAGCCCCAGCCACCATCTGGTGGTTTCCGAAATACCATCTTGTCAGATGAGTGCAGATGTTCAGGCAGAACCTGTTAAAACAAACAGAAAACAAACAGAACAGAGCATGAGAACTTTGACTGACCTAGGTTTGCTAACCCAAGCAACAGAATGTGTACAGAGAAGTACACATTCAAGCAGAGGCTTATTTCAACAATCTTTCAAGAAATATAGGCAACACAGCATACAGGCAATGAAAATTAAGTTACCATTTGGTACTTTCACCTCTTCTGTGTAACACAGGAACAGTACACAAAGTATTAGTAAGTCATACACACATCAGCACTGTATTACAGAAAGGGGGAATGTTTCATTTTCGGAGTGTTAAACAGGCTTCATGAAGACCTCAGGTGTTAATATCTGCCACAGTTTAACAAGAGAACCACATGGTCACCTGCTGTTAAGACCTCAGATATCCTGAATGAAGCATATAGGCTTGAAGAACAAGAAAAGCTACAAGTATAAATAAAATCCCAATATATAATTTAGGGCTTAAAATAATTCACAAGTATAAAAATATTAGTCCAATGTCAAAAAAAACACCCCACCTTAAAAATCTCTACTTAGTTGTAATCTCAGCATAGAACCTTGCAGTTTAGCAAGGTGTTTGACACCATAGCGTACCCTGGGAGAGGCAGGGCAAGAGGAAGACTGATGTTCTGGAAATAGTAACAGTTCAGTACTCTGCTCTGTCAACACGGTGATGCAAAGAGGAAAGATGCATCCAAAAATCGCTTTGTACATATTAGTAACTGAAGTGAGTTCTAAAACTGTGTGCAGGTGTGGCTTATATGCCAAGACATGACAGTATTAAACACACACACAAAAATCTGCTATAACCTGTTACAGTGTCTGCCCTCTGCACAGTTTGCACTCACCACCCTTCCCTGGCAATCACTTTTGGACTGCGAAAGTATCACCTTACTCCTTTGCATGCCAAGATCAATCACCTACGCATCTATGGCTTTAAAGAACTTACTGTCCTCACATCTTCTCAAGACTAGTTTGTAAATGTAGGGACCAACACCTCTAAAATCCAGTAAAGAATTTAGAAGCTTTCCAGCCTAAATTGCTTTAGAGTTTGGATGACCCCAATGATCTTGCGAGTCCCTGTGCACACAACTAACCTGCCCTCCCTCTCTACAGGGAACAATCTGCCGAAGTGATGATTACAAAACCCATGTTCTGTTCCTGCCTCTGTCACTAACCTGACGTGTGATTCTCAACAATTTCTATCTTACAGGGTAAAGGAAATAAAACAGATAAGATCTTACCCTGTTTTCTTCACAAAATATTCTCAAGCACCACCTTCACACTGCATCTTATGCATTAAGGCTGCTGCAGTAACAGTTCTGCTCTGGGAGACCTCCAAGAGGCAAAGCAGAAAATAAAAGTGTCGCACTGCCTTTTTGACTTACAAGCCACAAGAGATGGAAAAAAAAATTACTGCTGTATGAAAGCAACAGTGTAAACAAGCAGACAATAACAGAACTGTTATTCAAGCTCCTTGTACTCTTTGCTCGGGCAATTTTTAAGAATTTGCATGGAAAACATAAAAAAGCTACAGTATAAAATTTTGAGAAATAATTACTATAGAGACATAAAAAAGGCCAGTTCTAGTTTACAGACGCACTTAAATGTTACGTTGAGGGTAGATACTTACAGATGCTGACAAAAAAGCCCTTCAGCTTCCTACAAATGTAACTTCACGTGGCAACTCTACCTGCAGAAAAAGAGCACCAAAAGTATCACTGCAACAGTGAACACAACTCTGAAAAACTAGTGTCTTCACATTAAATTTGTTCTTTTTAATGACTTTTCAGAGGAACTTCAGAAGTAACCAGGTTATCTCAGGGGAGAAACACTGATCCCCCTCAATTAATTATAGCTGACAGCAGCCTTGAGCCCCAAAATAGCAAAAACATTGTCTACTAACGTAAAAGAAATGTTGACATTCTAGGTCCTTGAGGAGTGATTTACAGTTTTAACATACTGACAGTCCTTCAAGATACAGTATTTCCAATTACAAAGTTATATGTTGCAGTTATAAATGTAAGCTCTGATTTATTTCCTCAAATGTCTGGTAAGTGTCCCTTTATTACATGAGATGCAACGGTGACAGCTGGGATAGACAGAAATCATACCATACTGTAAGGTATCAAAGCATTAAAAAGCTGCTTATAGGTACTTTCCTACAACAACCACCTTTATACAAAAGGGTATCCCTGTATTTCTACACAAAATATTTAAACTGCATGCAGTCACCAAAAGAGTTGACATATGCATCTCTCTGTGCATTAAATTAGTATCATTGGCTTGTTTTGTCCCTGACTGGAGTAAAAATAGTGGAAATTGGAACAGGCTATCCAGGGAGATAGCAGAGTCACCATCCCTGGAGGTGTTCAAAAAAAAGTTTTCATAGTCTTAGGTCATGTAGTCTTTTCTAATAGGAAGTCTAAAAAAAAAATCTCTGGATCAGTTCCTCATCTGCTGCAAGTCTGCACAGATTTTTTGACTGCTCCCAGCTTACGGCAGCAAAAGAGCTGACCTTCTACATCCTGACGCCTCCTATTCTGCACCACACATCTCTTTTGCATCTTTTAGCTAAGTAACAGAATTTTCAGTAGCAAAACCACCTCTATATTCTAAACACTTCAAGCCATTTGCAGTCTGCAATTGTCAAGCAAAAAGTGAAAAACACCGTCATTTTTATACCCAGAAATCATCCTCAAAGCGAAAACAGATCTACCAAGTCCCAGAGCTTGATTTTAAGAGACAGTGTGTCCTGGCTTTTCCTTCTCCTTCTTGCAGGTTGCTCCCTCACCTCACACCGCTCTGTGCCTATTAGCTAAAATAAAGTGTATGTTCTAACATCCTTGAACGCATGAAGTCCTCCTGAAGAGAGCTGTGAGCTGAGAGCCCAGTGCGAGAAGCTCATTCCCCAGAGCACTCTGCTACAATACACAGTCAAAGACATCACAGCCAACCAAGCTGCTGGTGGGATGGTGGATATCAATACACCTTTTATTGGTACATTATTTAACGCTTCCCTGAAAACGACAAGTTGTAGTATAAATACAGACAATAGTTGACAGTAGGAACTTTGCTACTCCCAACACTGGCTGCACAGGCATCAAATCTGTGCATCAAGTTGGGAGGGACCCAAAGTGCCTTTTACTATTTTCTGTCTGCGTGGAATGAGGACACAGACTGTACAGATAAATGCAATCATCAAAAATAAAGAAGCAGAAGCCCACACAGAAGAGAGTGCTCAATAGCTTCTGTTTTCTCTTGGGACCAACCAGGAACACTTGTGTGATCCTGGAAATGGATGAACAACCATGGGTTTAAGATCCAGGTGGGAATGATTTCACAAACCTTACTGCTCACAAAACCTAAGAATGTTGTTTCAGACTCCAGGAAACCTAGTTACATCAAAAATACTGAAATGAAGAAATGAAGCATAAAGAATTAAACAGTAACTTGAAGTTTGGTCAGAAAAACCTTTTCAGTGAGCTGTACTCACTGAGAATGAGAATCAGAGGACGAGAGCTGCTTGATGAAAGCCTTTACCAACAACAACAAAGAGAAACCCTAGAGAAGGAACAGAACAACAGCAGTTTTAATGTGAAAAGAGAGAAGGGTCTGGCTGCAACTATTTTCTTTTATCTAAGCAGCTTTATCACAATATTGATCTATTTTTCTATAAATCTTAAAATTTGGCTTAAAGATGACAGAGAAGCACAAAAACCCAGGATTGGTCTAAAGAACACAAGTACGACTGAAACGCTATCCCTCAGCACAGAAAGTTGTATTAATCTGTGGCAAAGGGAATCTTGAGAAAGACAGTAGCAATACGACTGTTTCCAGTTTGTTATTTGTGTAAGTGGAGTCTGGCTAACTGTGCTGCAGCTATAAAGAAAGACGATGTCAGCAGAATCACTGTGTGATTAACACTCAGCTATTCCAGTTTTGCAAGGCACTGGTACGTATTAAGATGGTACCAGCCAGAATGTTAATATCCTTCATTTTACGTCGAATTAGATTTCATGTAAATTTCTATTTATTTTTCAGGCAACGTTCTTGCAATTATCATCTGAAGCTTCTGCTACCCTTAGCTTGCAAGTAACAAACACCTAGTGTGCCAGTGATGAATTAGTTGTTTTTAACATATTCATTGTTATCCAAGCACCTGCATACGTACTGACATGACAGTGTAGCCATTGTATTAAAAGCACTGAAAAAGATGCATCTGTACTTTGATGATATCAGACTTTAACTGATGGTGTAACTACAGTAGCTCCCCACGTTTAAACATTTGTCTTTAAATTCTTTCACGCTGTTTATATTTCCCTCTCAGTTCTCAGCATTCATGGCTACCTATTTCTCATGCTCCTCTACTTTCCCTTTCGTATGTCATGCAAGAGGCTGATCAACATAAATATTTCCGTCCATTTCTGCCTGAGGAGTGAAGTGTGGGGTTTAAAATAAAACAAATACCAGAACAAAATTTACCGACGACATAATAATGTTTTTCCATTGTACAAAGTTCACATAAAGAAGCATCAACCAGGTCAGCACACAAACCAGCCACCTTTGTACAAATCTGTCAGCTCAGCAAAACCAGTCCTACCTGTTTCCAGACCCTCCCCCCCCCCCCCCCCCCCCCGCAAGCCTAACTGTCTATCAGACGCTAGCACGCATCCATGCAGACACAAGCCAGTGCTGCTATGAACTACCAGCCAACTTGATTTACCAGAGAAGAACTCCTCTGCAAAACGAGAGCACGGCATGCATCGCCTTACACATCACAACCTGTGAGGGCTCCTCTGGGTGTCCGCTTTCTCAGCCGGTCCGTGCCCCTTGGCCAGGTCCTCTGTGGGGACGGATGGGCTCTTATAGCCCCCGACTTGCCTCGCCTCTCCCCACGCCTTCGGGGGCCAGCCCACACCCCCGCTCCAGTGGACTGCGTTACACATTGACGCCTTCCACCTCCAGACCCGTTTCGACGGGAAGTGCTCACCCGCGCAGTGACACACGCCAAGAGGTGACTGAAGGTCACCATCACCCCCGCGATGCCACGCACATGGCGAAACAGGGTCACGCCATGCTGCCCCGCTTCCGGGCAGCCACGGCCTCCGATGCCAACAGGTGGCCGCTGCCATGTGCCCACAGCGGGCGCTGATACCACGACACCTCTGGGTGCCCACCAGCTGCCAAGAGGGACCCACAAGAGGCACCAGGAGGTACCGCAGCCAACACCCAAGCGTGCTCATAGCAGGCACCGAGGGGCTGCACGTCGATGGGCACCGCAAAGGACACGGTCGCCCCGGCCGGCACCCAGGGGCGACAGTAGGTCCTGAGCCAGCTCCTCTCCCCGAAGCCTGGGCGTTGTGGAGGCCCCTGCGGAGTCCTCTCAGGGCCACCGGCCTGGCCCGGCCGACCCCCGCACCGACACCCTGGGCCGGGACAGCCCCGCAGGGCCTCCCGCCGGAGACACGGGCCAGGCCGACATGGGTGGCGGCAGCTCCGATGGTGGCCCTGCCTGGCCACACCCCGCGGCTCCCGCCAGCCCGGTCCCCTCGCTCCCCGCACCAGCAGCACGGCGGCACCCGACGCGGGCGTCCCGCGGCCCCCCTCCGCCCCGGCCCCCCCGAGGCGCCTCCGTCCCCGTTACCTGGGCCCCGCGCCGGCAGCAGCGAGCGGCCCGTGGGGCGGGGGCGGCCGGGCGGGGGGCAGGAGCCGCCCCCGGCGAGCCGGGGCAGCCCCGCATCCCCGGCGCGGCGGGGCGGGGCGCGGCCGCGGCCGGTGCCGGCACGAACCGGTTGTAACTCGGGCGGCGGGGAGGAGCCGCCGGGGGCCGCCACCGCCTCCGCCCTCAGCCCCGGGCCGGGGCGGGGGGGGGCTGCCCGGGCAGCTGGGCCGGCACCCGCCCCTCCGGGCAGGCGTGGGGCGTCCGCTCCTCCCTCGGCCTCACCTCCATCGCGGACCCCTGCCCTCCTCCTGCTCCGCGGGCAGAAACCGGCCTCGCCGCCTCCCTCCGCCCCGCTCTCGCCGGGGGGAGGCGGACAGCCTGAGGCCGGGCGGGCCCAGCGGAGCCGGGGCGGGAGCCGCCCTCGTTCCCCGCGCCGCGGCGGGGCCGCGGCGCTCACCGTGGCGTCCCGCCGCTCCGCCCGCCGAATGCCCCCCCCCTCACCGCCCTTGGTGAGGGCCCGGCTCCTGGCCAGGGTAAAGCCCCCTACCACCATCCCCTGGCTCCTTTTATTCGCAAGCCTGGGCGAAGCCCGACCGGCCGGAGCAGGACCGCAGCTCCCGCAGGCATCCGCAGAGGCTTTGGACCTGCTCGGGCACCACAGGCAGCGCAACCGCTGCAGGACGGGGATGGGCGCTGGCTCCTCGCCAGCATCGCTGCCCAAAGGCCGCAAACTCGCCCTGCCGGCAGCGATGCAGGCAGCCTACGTACAGCACTGCCGCCTCAGCCTGCTAGCTCACGTAAGAGGCAACTCACTTTGGGAGCCGCGTAGCCGCTGCCTTTAGAGGCAGCCTCATTACAGCCCTAGCCCAAATCAGTGTGCACGGCACGTACAGCGCCGTTAGACATAGGACTAGGTAGCTGCCAACTCACGCAAGTTCAGCCACCTGTAGCTTTCACCCTCCAGACTGCAAAATCTGTTGCAGAAGCTGACTGAACACGCAGCAAGTTCCAAGCTCTATCGCTGGCTGTGTGTTCCATGACAGCTCTGCTCCTACCTCTGCCCAATTAGGTCAGCTCAGGTACCCACAGAAACTGCAGGTGGAAATAAGAACATTCCCAGAGTTGAGTGAAATTCTGAGAGCTGAAATATTTCTAGAGCTAAAACTCTGAAGCAATCACAGATGTTTACAGCCTGTGCAGTTCCTACAGGTATGGCATAGCTCCCCTTTCAGACATGCAGTCCAGATTTACTCCTCCATGCAATATTTACAAAGGTTCATGATCTTCAAGTATCATTTAAAGTGCCTAGATCCACCTCACAGTGCTCACTTAAAAATCAAAATTAATACCTGCTACTGGAAGGACTGATTAAGAATGAAATAAAACTCAAGACTCACTTCCAAGACATCCCTGAAGTGAGAAGGCCTCAGCTGGCACATGGTTCGATTTGGGGTATCTTATGTCAAAAAGGGCAGCCAACTGAAAAGGGCAGGGAAGGGAGAACAGCAGCTATCAGAGCTCCGGAAAACTGGTCCCAGGAGGAGAACTGAAATAAATGGCCATTTAACCTAGAGAGAACGAAGAGGGGAAACACAGTAACATTCTTCAAGAACTCTAAGAAGCTATTGTAAAGAGAATGGAATTAATTGTTCTGCATACACATTAGACAAGTAACAGAGGTGAGTAGGCTTAAACTCTATCAAGAAATACTGCTTTAGATATTAGGAAAAGCAAGGCTAGCTTGGTACTGGTAGAGATTTCTTTGAGAGAGCATGTATTTTGGGAACACACGTGCACTGGGTTGCCGAAACAAATGACTGAAGACAGCTGCCCAGATAGTAAACAGCCTCTGTTTACTTCGATCATTTCTTGGGCTCCAGGACACATGCTGAAATCGAAAGGATAACTGAAATCTTTCCATAGTCACACAAGAGATGGCTGGAAAACAACAACAGTTTTGAAATGGTTGTGAAAACATTCTGAAACAACCACTCAAGATGTGCTGTCTCCTACACTTCAATACAGAACTAATAAATACAATAAAACCTCTTTGCATACGAGTGCATATAAAGCTCCTGTTCCCATTACAGTGCCTGATGTATTTTGCTTTTTGAATTCTACAGAAGCTTAAAAACCAATGTTGTAAGCTAAAATTAAGCACAGGACATTTCACTCTAGCAAAATTGGTTATGAGCATCTGAAAAAATGGTAAAGAATATTTGTGTGTTAGGAGTGTAGTCATTAGACTACTGCATACAAGAAGCTTGGCATCCATAATGGTTAATCTGCACAGAAACATTCAAAAGAGTTAAGGCATATCAGTTAACAGTGTACACTGAAATACACTAGATCTTTATGCAGAGGAAGCCATCCTAGTAGATGCAAATCGACTTTAGCTCACAGGCAGCTTTGGACTTAAATGAGAAACCCCACTTGAGAGTAAAAATGCACTTTAAATGAATACATATTGATCCTAATTGCTTTGACTTCTATGGATGCCCTCCTGATGACAAGACCTCTGCTTTTAATTAACTCCGCTTTTCATATGAACATGCCAGTCAAGCACATACCATAATCTTGAGAGGGCAACCTTGCTGGCACGAGACAAACCTGTGAAAACAAGCCACAGAAACAAGAGGCTAGAGTCCCTCCTCCATGTCTCCTTTGTCCTTGGTTTTGTAAGAAGCAATGCAGCTCCCTCCAACTCTGGGTTTTTGCTTACTTGGCCTACAATATTTTGGCAACTGCCATTTGGCTTAGATTTCAAATCACTGATTAATCTTCTCATTTCTTCACTTCAGAAACCCTTCCTACAGGGTCTTCAAAGGCAAGTGAACTATAACAGTGCTATAACCATACCTTTCATAACCATGCTTTTGTCCCACACATCACCAGAAGAATTCTTAAATCCTCACTTAAAGTAGAAAATTAAGTAAAACATTGAATAATGCCTATAAACCCCTCCCTCCCCCAGCCTCTGGGGTTTAAGAATCCAAAGGATAAAGGCACTCACATAGCATGGCCAGGGACGAGAGCAGCACCTAGTTAAAGAGTTACCTTATTTTTGGTAAGCAATGGTTGCGGAGTGTGTAGTTCTAGGTCACGAGCAGCTGTATCGGCACGCAGATGATCTGGAAATGTTCTCTACTCTGCAGACATTGCAGCAGCAGCTCCTGAGGGTACAGAGAAGAAATATAATAGAGGTCCTTGCTGGCAAGGAGTGCAGTTGGTGTGCTGAACACCGCAAAACTGACGAAAAAGAAATTATCACCCTGGGCAAAGTGGGAGATGTTTGGGATTTTTTGGTTGGTTTGGTTTTTATTTTGTTGTAGTAGTTTGGTTTTATGGGTTTTTTTTTGTTTTGTTGGTTTTTTCTGGGGTTTGGGTTGTTTTTTTTTTAAAAAAAAGAAGGTACATAATCTGCAATGGAGGAACATCTCAAAACATGAAACAGCTCTAAATATTTGATCAACTACTGTCCTGTAACCTGTGGTCCAGATTGGGAAGCATCCTTTTGTACATATGCAGTCTTTACACAATCTGTGTAGGAGCAGAGACTCTGGAATGAAAGGGCCAAGCTAGTAGGTCCAAAGTTCTTTGTTGTTTTACGTGTTTTGTCAACTTGCCTGTGGAAAATGTCCATTAATGATTGAAGGGGAAAAAAGGTGAGGAAAGCAATCAGTAGTTCGACTAAAGTTTAATTTAAGCAGATGTATTAAATACCTGTGCACTTACAGAGTCTAAAGGACACTCGTTTGTCTTCATCAGCCTTAAAAGGCAATATTTCAGTAGTTATAATTTAACCCTTCATGTGAGAGGCAGAATAGGCCTGTCAAGTGCTGTTTGACCACATTAAGCAGGGTCATCATACCTTCTCTCAGAATTGTGTGAAAGGGAGTAAGATTGCTTAAGCTGCAAGGTATACAGATTTCCCTCAAGATGCCAATACAGCACTACAAACACCCCTGGTGCCATCTTGGCTATGCTGATAGGGAACTTGGCCTACTTCATCTGGGGACATGCAGCTCTAGCGGCAGAACTGCCCCCCACCCCCCAGGTCTGTCTCCCACTGCCAACACGCAATGCAATCTCTTCTGAAGAGGTCCCATAACACGGGCAAGACCTGAAGCAAGTGTCCAGATGAACTGCACCACCAGTCTGACCACCTTCTCAAAAACTGTTGGGCTGCGTACTTCCAAATGCTGACTTGTAAATCAGTTTTCTATGTTAGTCTTCAAATCTATACATACACGCGAAATAAACATTACAAGCAAACCTTCTGCAAAACTTGTAACAAAAGAAATGTACCAGTCATTTACCTTGAAAAATTGTGATCTATAATCTCTTTTTTTACTTTTACATGACTGAAAGGATTTTTTTGTTGTTGTTACACTACCCATATAGGTAAAAAGGACATGGAAAGATTGCAGGAAAAAGTTATTTAAGAAAACTATTTATATCTTGATTCTCACTTAAATACTTTTGCTGTGCAATACAATCAACTAATGTAGTTTCAAGGAATGTTCTTGACGATTTCAGAAGTATACCTGCTTAGTAAAAGTTTGTTGTAACAAACTAGGGAACTATGACAATTTTCACGTAATGTGATCTGCCGCACATATTTGCATTCTCTAAAATGATAAAGGAACTATTTGGGTTTCTTAAATAATAATGTTTTATGTATTGCAACATTAAGGAAAAATAACAATAATTTAAGGCTATTTTAAAAATCACATATACTTCAACTAAAATACAATAGTGCACATAAAATGACAAAGAAGTGCTGGCAGAAAAAGGCACATCTGCTAAGAGTGTGAAATGGAAATAAAATTAGTGCTGCATCTCCAAGCAAAGAAATTTATCAGTTCCATTGTTCTAGACCATCCACTTTCAGGGAATATAAAGCAATACTTTTATTACAGCATAGGTCTCATGACCTCTAGGCTTGCCATAAATTCACCAAGACCAATGCCAGTACAGACCAGAAGTACTATTTTTAGTGAGATATAAATTTTCTGTTGTTCAACCCCATCTTCCCATGTAGCATGGATCTTAAGTGTCCCTCACAGTAAAGCTAAAACCCAGTTAAGATGGTGCATGTTATATTAGGATAGCTCAGAATGCACTCATTGCATTAGGGAAAGGATTCAATTTTCTTTATAGATCAGAAGACTCCTTACAGAAGAAAGGCAAGGGTCAGAGCCATCTCATATAGGAGTGAATCTTGTATACGCAAATACATATGGTTGCATTAGAGAACCATTAGAGAAAATACCAGCATTTAAAAAAAATAATCACACTAGATAAATAATCAAGTAACTTTTGCAGAAAATAACTTAATAATAGCTTTCCCCTTTCTAAATGTTGCACCTCTTGCTGTGCTATTATAGAGCACATAAAGTGCTTGCTTAACTACAGGGAGGCAGAGTGGTTCGTGCTACCTCTGCTTTTTTGTTTTTAAACAGGAATATCAGATCTCTTTTCTAAGTTTTACTTTGTATTAGCTTCATGCCTTAAAAGGCTAGATAACAATCTATTAAAGAATATGATGCAAATTGGTTAGACACATTTGTACTTTCAGCAGTGGATGGACATAAAATAGAGAACTGGATCCTTAGTATTGCTGAAAAGCAGCACGAACTAGAACAAAGCAAGTACCAGAAAGTCCCTTCTCGTCCCATGCTATAAAATCTCGGGTGATGGCTGCAGTAATCGGAGCAATGGCAGAGGGCATGATAAGGTAACAAAAATACATTAAAGAACGTCCTTTAAGAAAATAATGACTCATTTGTTACACAGAACCAGCTTCAGCCTGTTGAGCACACAACACGGAGAGGGCCGTTACCAACCACATCACACACCCACTGGTTTTCCAGTGGGACTCAAATCGTACAATACTGTGTCAGTCGGATGCTCTAGAAGTCCTCAGTTCCCCTCCTGCAGACAGCTTTTAGAATTTGCAAGGACTATGTAAAATAGCCTTTGCAAACAGGGGCCAACTAGATTACTTCAGTACCAGAACAAAATGATGACAATCTCAGCATATCAAAGGCAAGTATTTTTGTTGAAGTAGTCACCGGGTAGAGCATGAATACTGGAGACGGCTCCTCAGAAGTGGTGTTTGCTTATTCCCCGCTGACAATTCATCTACTTCTTGCCAGTAGCGACTACTGAAATTTAATAGCATGCATTTATCAGGGCAGGAAGTGGCATAATGCATTCCTGCGAGACTCTGCAGAGTACAGGCGTACACTTTTCATCTTGCTTCTCGAGTATTAAACTCTATTAAATGAGTTGAGTTAGCTTTTCCCTCACTTATTTAACTACATGGAAGGCATTTATTTTCTGTCAATTAAATGGAGAGGCTAATAGTAGCAGTATGAAACAGCCAGTGACCTAAATTCATCTCAGTGCATTCTCATTTCAACACAAATGCTGTCATTTTTTTCTGTGTAATGTAATTCTGCCAGTTAAGATGTGGCTTTATTTCCAGTACTGCCCTTAGCCTGGTCTTGGGTCTTCACAGGCTGAGACCGCGATTCCGAATTATACTGCATTTTTGTAGTTATGCATTGATCTGTTGGCAATACAGCACATGCTAAAAGTGCTCCAAGAGAGATGCGATTTATATCCAAATGCCTGTAAAATCTCCCAGATAGCCTATATATTTTAATTTTGTACTGCCAAGACAAACTCAGTTAGCAGAGGGACAAAAGGGAAAGGAAGCTGCCCCAATAAAAGAGGTTTATTTTAAGCCTATGTTAAGCTGCCACCAGGGCTCATCTAAATATAGATTTGTCCACTGTAAACACCCTTAGTCTGCATTTAGTGCAGACACTCACGGAGTTACTCAGCAATGGCAAGCAGGCTTTACATTCACACCCAGGCCTTACATTCATACCCAGGCCCACAATAACTCTCAATCATAACCGATTCCTGAAGAAATGGTTTGTAAGTGGGCTTTTGCGTCCAAAGGGAAACATTAACCAAGAAAAGCTTACCTCCTCCAGTTGGCATCACACCTCTGTCATGTAAGATGTCAAGACAAGAAACAAGTCCAACATGGGGCTGCAGCTTTCAGGCCCAGCTCTTCAACTCGCCATAGTTTGCAAAGGACAGGCAAGCAGGGGCTGCGCAGACATGTTCCTCAGGCTTCTGCAGCGGCTCACATGTGACAAGGCAGGAAACAGCCTGCGCTGGGCAGGTGTGGGTCATTGTTGTACCCCTCAGAAATCCTGGCATCCATACCATGGTTTCCTGCTAACTCCTGTCCTCCACTTGTTAATGCTTGCTCTGCCTCCAAATCATCAATCCTTGTATTCTGCAGCACAAATACTGCACTATACTGCAACCGTCTGTCTCATGTACTTGTAATCTCACCGCATCTGCAAAGAGCCTGGACAATTTACCATCAATAAATTAGCTTAAAATATACTTGCTCTGACAACTACAATGTAAACATATCTGGTGTGTTCTGCCACTGCAATGTGATACTCTCTCCAAGTTTATGTGAATCATCCCCCCAGTGACTGTGAGGAGAATTGGAAACCATTGTCTGTTTACTGAACCTTTGAGCCTCCTTACCAAAAAAAGTACAAACACAGAAAAGTATGTCTTTACTGAACCAATTCGGGGACTCCTTGGTAACTTCCTTGCAAACTAGACATAAGCATGTTAGCTGTACCTGTGTTAAACTTTATTTGGATTTTGTGCTTTGCTACTTAAAGAGTATATGGCAAAGATCGCTGGATGAAAGGATCAGGGTGCTGAATTTCAGTAGGCTAGCAGCCCAAGATCTGCTAGTGCTGTGCTTTCGCACTGACCTGGAGTCAGAGTTGTGCAGGTCAGCATTTGGTATGGTTCCAAACCTCAGTGTAATAGCTGAGCCTAGAGGGACTTTCATCGCTGACATACATCATCTACCAACTCAATTATGTAGCTAGATCCATCTTTGAAGCCTTCGCAGTCTCCTTTGAAGTGAAGTATTCCAACTTGTCCAGTAATCAGTACAGCAAGTGGTGGAACAAACAGAAAAATTAGAAAAACAAACGGTCGTGAGAATATGTGCATGTTACATACTCATCCCTGTCCTGAAAACAGGCCAAGGAAGGTTTCTTCTTCTCAGTGCTACAAATGATACTTCCAATGCAACATACCCACATAGCAAGTCCTGTCCAAAGCCCTACAGCACTCCTCTATCATTTTGTGAGCATCAGGATTTTGTTTACTTTCGATTCTCTTGTGGCTTTTTGCCACTGGAGGAAGACACCAGACATCCAGACATCTGTCACAAGTAACGCTTCTTACACAACATGGTCAGGCTGGGGCATCTTAACAGTCTTACAGAACACCTGCTGCCCACTACAAATCAGGCACCAGATGCTTACTGTTAGCAGCAGCTAGAATCCCATGGGCATGCCATAATCATTCAGATGATCAGCTCCCCACAACTGCAGTCAATGTTTAGAAACATTCATTCACTTTTGAACAAGGCAGAGAAAGTTTCTTTATAGCACTTGAGTTTCAGACAGTTGCCGTTATCCTTATTTCACAAGGGATGCTCATAAGACTTACTGGTATGATAGGCCAAAAAGATACATTTGAATGAGGCACAAGAGAACACCCACACCCCAAGGATACAAAGCACAGAGTGTATCTACTGTGCATCAGTTTCCTTTAACCTAAGGAATTTCTGTCTCAGAAACAGTGGATGAAACAGCCTGTGCAACATGCATATGAGCAAAGCATCAAACGGCAAATTGTCTATCGGTGTGTTTCAGACCAGACAATCCCACCTTTACAGTGTGATCAGGAGCAAGAGGCTAAACCACCAGCCCACTGACCTCAATCTTAGAAAACCCAATGCTACTACATACATAAAAAGAGCTCCAAGCGATTGATTTAGATGACAGTCAGACAATGTCACTGGAGAACACTGAAGTACACGCTAGTAGGCATAAATGGGTCTTGCCTTGGAAATCTCATAGCATGTTCATGTCTAGTCTAAACTGATTTGGAGAGTTTCTGGCTAGAGATTGCTTTGATCCTCTTGCCCCTTACAATAGTTATTAAAACCTGAAAAGCTTTTGCCTGAACAGTTAGAAATTAGACTACATCTCACATCTAAGATACAGAGTGAAGCCTCTACCTTGAATTCACAAGGTTTTGGAGAAGGTTAGGGTTTTTTTTCCCCCCAAAGCAAACTCATGTATTAAAGAGAAAGAATGACCACATTCAGCAGGAATCTAGAACGATTCCTGAAAGAAGAAAGCAGTCCTACCTTGAAGTGGGGGATTGCACAAGTCAGACCCACAACTACGACATGAGACTGAGGGTCAAGCCAAGGTTCTGCAGTGGGGTGCAATTTAGGTAGGGGTGGGCCGGGCTTGGAGTGAGCTCTTCAGATTCTTCTGCACTGTTAGGGATGAGTCTTGCCTCAGAGAAAGATTATTTCTCCATTGATTCATGGGGCTTACTTTTAGGTAATGAGAAGTCCCTCAGAAGAGGCATAATATCTGTAAGGATATTAAAAGGATTTGAAGGTCAAAGAAAAAAGTGTTTATTTGACAAAAAATAACTATCCTTATTTGGCTACACTTAATTTTCATTTTGGAAATAGTTGAGACATTGGAGAAAGTTTGTTTTAAAATATCTCTACACAGGCTTGGAATTTATTCGTAACACACAAAGCATTCCTATACAGTTAACAGGTATGTGAACTGACACACGAATTTCCTCTTCCATATTCCTCCTCATTGCTGTTTCCCCGCCCTGTATTGCTGTTAAAAGAAGTCTTTGTAATTTGCTCAAGAGGCCAATTGGCATAGACTTCGTATACAACCAGATGGCATCTTAAATACAGGGCCAGGGTCCTCATAGAAAATGACATTGCTCCAAGTTGCAGACGTATTTTTTTTTTTAGTATTATTTTATACATCTACCACTAAGGAGAATAATGTTAGAGCAGATTTGCCCTAGTTAAAAAGAGCTGAAGTAAAACAGGCAAAGAGAGATTAATTTTAAATTTGAATAGGTCAACAGTGAATTAAAGCTGCATTTACAGAAAATAATTATTTTCCTTAAAGGGAAGTTTTCTGCTTTGGGTTAGGCTGACCAACCACCTTAAGTTTCTCAAGTCCAGAGATGGAAAACATCCTTAATGGCTTCTGTTAACCTATCTTTGAAGTCCTGTAGTAATTATGTAACTGCTCTGGAAACAGAAGAGGCACAGCCAGGAACCCTGCCTCTGAGCACAGCACTTGGGAGGAGAAAACAAACAAAAAGCCTTCGCTGAATCCCTGCTCTTTGCTGAGACTTCCCCCCACCTCAGCTTTAGGCCAACTTGGATGGCAAAGCTGTAGCAAGTGTCAGGCTTTTATTGTCTGCTCTATTTTTTGGGATTTGTTGTGAAGGAAGAAAGTAAAGCCTGAGCATCATGTGGGCAACTTTAATATCGGGGTATAAATGTGGAAAGAATAGTGCCCTGCCTCCTTTCATCGCTGTGGGAATAATGTTGCTGTGCCTTTCATTGAACTCTGGGATCTGAGGCTTGGAGGGACCATACAGTTTAGAAACTATTGTAAAATTTTCAGGAAGGCACGGAAGATGTCAAAGCTAATTTTGAAGCCCGCTCATCCATTTGGAATTTGCAACCAAACTCAGTTCTCACTTCTGCTTGCCTAAGTCTGAAATAACCTCACTTCTTCATTTCATGTCAACAAAAACAACAGCTGACCCACAAGATCTAGGCGGGTGCCAATCTTAGCCCTCAACAAATCCAAGTATGTTGGGGAACTGATCAAAGGTTCATGGATGTTTGCTGAATTACATCTTGAAAGATTCCTTGCATTAATATATTTTAAGTAAGAGGTGGCAATTCATAAATGCAAGTGGCAGTGCTGTAAAAAAGGCAAGTCATTACAAACTCTTCTTTTGAGAACAGTTTTAAAACCAGGAATTTGGAAGATAGAAAATTACTGAAAAGTATGTGAGAATATAGAAGTTGTACTGTCAGCAGCAGATGAAACTACTATAGCATGACAGCCAAGCTTGGATAAGGTTCATTATCACCTGTAAATTACAGGACATTCATATCAAAGAAAAACTCTAAAACATAGTTCTGTAGTGGTAAAGGAAAGCTGCTCCAGCAATTATAGGAGATGGCTAAAAAAGCAGCATGGACAAAAGAACATGATTTGCAAAAGAAGGAAGTAGCAAGCAAATAAACCTGGCAGCATGTTAACAAAAAAAAAAACCACCCCAAAACAAACAAACAAACAAACAACCCAAACCAAAAACACCCAAACCAAACAATGAAGGCAAGAACTTTAATTATATTTTCATTATACTGCACGCACACACACCAAAACCCACCAGGCTACAATTTTGGCTGCTTGTGCCAGTATAAACTATTCAAGATGTGAATTTTGTAGCCTGAAAGACTATCTCAGTCACAGTAAGTTCTAACATTGTATAGTTTATTCAACATTTAATGGCTTGCCCTAGTAAATCTTTAGCAAATCTTGAACAAATTTGATTACTATCATGAGGCATCCTGACTCTGATCAATTAAAGATTAGGACTCTTTGGGAAAAAAAGTAGCTTACTTTTATAGTTTCATTCAAACAGGTAACCCATGAAAACGGAGATACCTTCTTACATTTAACAGGAACCTGAAACTGAGAAAAAGTTTCAGAATCAACATTCCAAGTATTTCAAAACAACAGTTTTGTAAAGACCAAGTAAAGTGAAAGCATTTGGAAAAAACAAGCTATTTAACTCTAGCAAAAGTGCCGAAATCTGGACCATTTTCCGTTAGAAAACAAGCTGGATTTCCCCCTCACTCAGTTATTAGGCAATGCAAAGACAAGTATTCTGTTCACATTGTCCCCTCTTTGCCCTTGTTATTCCCCTAGCGCATCTGAACTGTTTTCAGGTATTGCTCATAATTATTTGTTTCATTATTCAAATCAACATTCTGTAAAATGGAGGGTGGTTAAGTCAAGCTGTTAAACACCAGAACAGAAACAAAGTCTTGCTTTCCTTGCCTGATGGTCCTGCCCTAGAAACAAGTGGTCCATATTGAACATTAAAAGTTCAAACTGTAAAACCCCTTCAGGGGTTCTTGCTCTCAGTAGACATGGGAGACAGTGTTCACAGAAACTGATTATTTCCTTCATGTTTTCCTTTCCATTTTGCTTCTGTATGTCTCCCCCCTCAGACCTTTTGCACACAAAGATAGGAATAAGCACGAAACAATTTAACTCTGAAATGAGAGCCTATCGCAAGCAGTCTCCACACTGGTCTCCAGCTTGCATGCTGGCAGTGCTAAAAATGTGCTATAGTATTCAATCCAAAATGGGTTTGGTTTTGCTTTTCTCTTGCAGATTAGGCAGATGGGTAGAGCTAAGTGGTAAAACTGGCAGGACATTACTGATATCTGTAATGACATTTGCACAAGCATGGAGATTTCCCTAGTAACATCTCTCTCTCTCTCTCAAAAAAAAAAAAAAAAGAAAAGAAAAAGAAAAAAGTATTATGCTCCAGAAAAGCTTAGCAGGGTTATTGCTGTCAAGAACCATGATTTCCAAAAAATCTAGGTAGGATTTGGGCTGAAATTATAGTTAACATAAATTCTAGTGCAAAGGGCTATCATTTCAGTTAGGTGGTTTCCTATAATATACCATAAAAGCCAAAGCTTTACTGTGCAATCTTGACTTATATAAATTGTTCTTGCAATACATCATCCCTTAAATCAAGGAGACTGCTGGAACAAGGGCACAGCATTCCCAGAACATCTCTAGGAAGCTCTGGGGTGTTTCAGCCAAAAAGATGGGTTCCCCTCTTAATTCAGACATTTATTTCACAGAGTCAATTTATTTACACAGAGTCAATACATATACACTCAATAGTAGGAGATGGTTTAGTCTCACAATGTGAAACAGTTAACTTGCAAACTCTTAATTATCTTCAGGACCTAACAGCATTAAAATCGTCCTTAATTAAACACTCAAGAAAACAGACAGACTAACCCTAGAGTTCCTTAATAGCGTGAGGAATGTAGTAAATTATAACAGGTTTAATTCCTTAGTATGTTGTCATGGCTAACACTTGTTTTGGAAAGAAAACCCAGGAAAATAAATTTAAACAAAACTTATGACAGTTACAGTTCACTAAATCTGCTGCACAAATCTCTGTGCAGGAAAAGTGAATGGATGATTTCAAAATTACACAGAAATATGTCCTGACAAGCAAAAGCAACACAAGAGTGTATTGTTTTTAAACACTTTAATCATTTTAATCACCTATTCACAGAAACTAATTTCTACCTATGGTTTCTGTGAAAATTAAGATTTTGTAGATATGTAACTCTGCAGCTGCGGATTTGATCATATTTAGGAACTTCAGTTTCTCTACTGCCAAGGCTGTGCTGTATTTTTTACTTACATTGGGGCCTAGATAATTGATAGATTAGTTCAAGAGTTGCAGATCTAGATCTACAAGATATGAAACAGCAGGAGAGTAACCCCAAAACTCACTGCCAATAATTTCTTCCCTCCATTTGCTCAAGTATACACTGATACATAAATTATAACCTATTTCAGTAAAGAAGAGTGCTTCATTGCCAAAGGTCATATGCAGCCTCAGAAATGATGTCCTGGCTTCCATACCACCAATTCCAGGAGCTTTCAGTCCTTTGGGGTAACCGACCATCCCAGCAATTCCCACAGGACTCCTCCCCTCTTCTTTCCCTACTGGCAAGTACTTCACTTCTCCATCTGGCACTGCCCTCTACTTTCCTGTCTGCTTCTAGCTTTATAGCAAGTCAGTTTTTTCAAAGTTCATCCAGCTCTCAGTTCTCTGATCTAACTGGAATTTGCTTTGATACCTTCTGGTGCCAGCACTGCTGCACGAGAAACAAATTCTATTACTGTTATTCAGCTTAGGGCTGTTCACAACCAGTAGGGACCTGTTTTTGTAGTCCTAGTTAGGCAGAAAGGGCTAGTCAAAAGATATTTGAGTACCTGTCCTATTTTCTCTCTGCCCCTCTATTAGCCTCAAAAACCACTCTTCCCTTTCAACCAGGTCCATCTATTCTCCTTCTGCTCATCATGGCAGCATGACATCCTAACATCCTCCTTCAGTCACTTATCAGTGTCACACATCTGTATTAGACACACTTTTAGATCTAGGGTTTGGTCCAGTGCCTTTTTCAAATCAACGGGCGCTTTCTTCGGCCGTTATGGCACTTTGGTTTGGTTTTAGTTTTTAGGATAATCAGGCAAGACTGTGCTGCGGCAGAGCACTGCAGAGTACAGCCCACAGGAAAGGGCTGCTGAGCCAGCCTTTTCATCTGCAAATTCCTGCTGTTTCAGGCGACCTCACCCTGTGCTTCCTGCACACTCCAGTTTCTACCTTATTCCGCACTTAGCTCCAAGGGTCCAAGGGTGGAGGAAGGCTCTCCCAACAGTGTCCGCAGCTGTGGATGCACCCCATGGGACACGAGACACCTGAAGGCTCAGAAGGTCCTGAGGACATCAAGCTGCCTTAGGGTAACTATGCATGGTGCGGCTGTCCCTGTGCAGGCAGGTATACAGAAAGGGGAATAACAACACCAAGAGAGCAGTTATTAAAAAAATAAAAGTAATGCTCCAACCCTTTTCATACCACGACCGCAAAAATTCACATACAAGTGATTCAAACCAATTTGCCTCCTTTGATGATGCAGATTAACAAATCTGCATATTCCAAAGAAAGTCAGGTACTAATCTCAGCTGAACTGCAAAATTACTTCATATTACTAACATTCCTTCTTTCCCTCACTAGAAAATAAGCAAAAGTAGAGAGCATATGTTGAAAAGGCAGAGAAAAATCAAGACAATTTTTAGGAAGCATGAAAAAAAAGACAGGTCACAACAGATCTTAAATTCCCGTCTCCAGGCAGAGAGATAAAGTACCCATTATTGATCTCATCTCTTACCTACTTTTTGCTGTTGACAACCAAGACAGCGTTAAGATTGACTACAGAGTAACAACCTGTTTCATTCAGCAGTAACTGTCAAAATGCACTCAGATCCAGAATGGTAAGAGCCCAGTTTGCAACAATGCTTATTCACACTGGATTGAAGGGGCTTTCAGCTACAGGAGAAAAGCCAGAGTGTGACTATAGGGACTGAGGAAGAAATGAGGTAGAAGCAGTATACTTCTGAAGGTCAGCCCCAAAAATACATTTCCCGCTGTGACTCGGCAAAATAAAACTCCATGTAATATATTATAACGGGGATCTCAAGCTACGGAAGTGCTCTCTACCATACTGTGACCCCTGAACACAGCTGGCTACACTCAGATGTTCTATGAGGATCCTGTAATTTCTCCAACTCTTTTCCAGTATGACAAAGAAAAGCACTCATGCTGTGAAGTTTAAATCAGTCCCACTAGACATCAGTGTTTCCCTCCTTGTTAGAAAGGATGGAGATGGTCACAGAACAGGTACTTGAGACTCCCACAGATTTCTGTTCTGGTTTCATTAAATCCACATGCCAGATTTTGTTCAAGCCTTAAGGAAAAAAAAAAATAATAAATGAGGCATACTGCACAGCATTTTTACCAATATAAATAATTTGGAATTAATCCTGTTCCACTCTGCAAACACAAGCCATATCTAGCTTCCACTTCTTACTCTTCACTGTAAATACTCCAACTCTGCTCCATATCACCCAAAAATCCCCCAGTTTGTCATGGCAGGCATTACCACCAGGTCACTGGCTAGAATGAAGAGACTTTGCCCCATCTCAGTCCCCCAATACTTGTGTTTAGTGTTTTCTGCATTCAAGTGAACCTGCACGCAGGTCTTTATACGTACCTTCAGTCTCCATCTGGGAAATGTAGAACTGACTTCAACCTCTTCTTGCTTCTGAGCTGAAGGATACACTATATACTTTGAAAGGCATGGAATGGCCTCAAAAGCACGTGAAACAGACTGATATCCAAGCCAGCATCTCTACATACAGGAAGGATTAGGCTTATTAAAATTGCTTGCTTTGCAATGCATTATTCTTTCTCCTGCTCTCAGCAGTTTACCAGAATTTCTAAGTTAACTCCTGCAATGCTGGGAACTTGCTTTCTTTTATAAAGCACCAGAAGAAATACAAAAGAACCATCTAAAGGGGATACCATCTGGACAAGGCAACCTGAAATTAAACCAATCACATGCATCATCTTTCCCTTTTCATCTGGTCTTCCAAAGTATTCAAGTGACTCATTTCTGTCCAGATGAATGCCAGAGAGAAAACAAACAACATGCACAAAGACAGATAGCATCAACACAGCTCATTCATCCAGTTCACAGACCCACCAGCTGTGTCAGTGCCAGGCAGGGTACTCACAAGAAGACAGGCAGAACTACTGATTGCTCAGCATTTGCAGCAGTGGAGAGAAGAGAACAAAGGCATTTTAAGAAATACTGCATGGGCTCTACGAACAGAGTGTAACATGGATCAGCGAGACTAGCATTCACTGAAGTACTTCCACGGCCGAGTGCCCAAGAACTTACAGCCATCATAACACAGGGATTTTACTAGTTAAAAATGGAATGGCATGCTTTATATTGCATGCAGAGGCCTGCGCTGACTAGAGCGGAGTATGCAGTTGCAGAGATATGCCTGAATAGCAGCTGAACAACAAGACAGAGACAAGGGAATTCAACCAATAAGTTTAGCAAGACTCAGCGACACTGAACCCAGTATAAGCATAGATAAGTGCTACTGAGACTTTAAGATATAAGCCCAGAAACTTGGCAATACAGCCAGATACAGCAAATAGTACTTACAAAAGCTATTGAGTGTGCCACACAGGTGAGCTCTGTGCTAAGTTAACGAATGAACGCATGCAATAAAAAGGTGACAAAAACCGATTTCACAACGGATGACAACAAGTACGCACAGAATTTTCACAAACGCATACAATCATCTTCAGATATCTAAAGTTCACAATTCAACTGTAAATATAAAGTTCACAATTCAGCTATAACACTGCAGTTACAGTACACTACGCCTGCTTTTGTACTCTCTGTTTCTGTCCAAAGACAGTTAATGTGATGTCCCAGTATCAAGAAAGTACTCACTACAATTAACAAAGACATCAATAAATTTGAATTGGTTAATGCTTTAATATTGAACATTAAATATAGTAATTAATGTTTTAATAAGAAAACATGACAAAAAAGTAGAAATCATGATGGATTCTTTAAACAAATCTCCATTAGAAAATGACTGAATCCATCAATAGTAGAACTACTTAACTGTAATCAAGTTTGATTACAAGAAAATCAAGAAAAGCTAAAGTAGACCACCAGATACCATAGCCTTTACTACGACAAAGAAACAGCAAAAGCACTCTTTTTTGAACTACAAAATATACAGCACACCCCTCAACGCAGGCAAGGAAACATTTTTTTTTCCCTTTCTCTTCCTTTCATACTTAATATCAGATTAGAAAAGTAGCTGTACTGCTGTACACTGCTTTCAACTCAAAACACTTGAGTTTTCCTGTAACTTTGTACAAATATACATCTCTGTCCCTATGAGCTTAAAAAAACTGGAAAAAAGATTAAACACTGTTGTTCTACCCCCCAATCATCAGAAAGTACCCTTGAGGTAAGCAGGCCTACTAAGATCAAAAGATACTGCAGTTCTTGCTGTAGCAAAAAAAGGCCCGAACTCTCACTAGAAGGCAGCTGTAAAAGGTTAAACATACATGTCCAATTCAGGGGGAAAAAGATATTCTGGAATTTTCCCACAATAATAGCTCAAGAAATATAGCTGCATTCTTCCAAGATGGAAGCAAAACTGATGGAGTCAAGCATGAATGATTACACTTTGAATATTCACCTAATCCAAAGCAAGGAGCACCTCCTATGCAAACTCTATTATGCAAATACGATAATCCCCAGATTCCCCACTCAGCCATTTAAGTGAAAATACCAGGAATGGCCCAACTAGAATCAAAGACAGCAAAAATAGACACACACATATCTTTCTCTGACTCCTAGTTCTCATTTTCTTCACCTTCTCCCCAGTGATGACAGGCTGACAGATAGAAGGAAATACACATTCACCCGATAGTCTTCCATACAAGTAAATACAAAAAAATCAAGTGTTTATTGGAAGTCTGCATGAAGGCACAGATGAGCTTGATTACAGACACATCGTAACAATTACAAATATATGTAAACACCTTGAGATATACAACAAAGCAATAATACAGCTAATACAGGAATAAAATGCAACCTGCTAAAAAAACCCTTTTGTATCTGAGGTTCTTTTAATGGTAAGTTCTGATTCACATCAACACAGTGTAATGCTTTTGAACTCATCACTTGGATTCTTGCTCAACAAATCTGCCCTTTGACCATTACTCAGTGTTTTTATAAATTTGATCCAAATTTGAACAGGCTTCCTTCATTAGGATCAGGAAAACATAGGAATAACCAGCTGGACACCCAACCAACCTAAAATGAGGCTTCGTAGATTCTCTAAACACACAAGAGCAATTACCAAGGTACTGAAATTAAATATAAGCTTCAGAAAAGCTCAAGGATGCTTGTTCCATTTTTACTTGCATTTGAGGAAATTGCTGTATTTCTGCAGGAAAGAACAGTCTACAGCTGTCAGGTGATTTTTTTTCTTCCTCCACAGGAGGGTTAGATTTCATCTGAAACACCTGCCAAAAAAAAAGTCAGCAATCACAAACTAAAGTGCCTTAGCTTACGCTTTACCACTAGAATAAAATATCTTCATTTATAGATACAGTATTAATTTATATTGTAAGAAAACCTGCTTTTGGATGTAGAAGACTACTTCCAATATTTCTGTGGAAAGGGGACTTGCTTGCTTTGTTTTTTAATTAGATACCAATACTAGGAACTTGAAGAACTACAACACAGCACTCTCTGAGGAAAAAAAAAAAAAAAAAAAAAATCGTAGCTTTAGTACAGCCAATTCCCAGGTCTAGCCAAAGAATACTCTAAGCAGCAATTTACTACAGGACAAGAGTTTTCTCAAACTCAACCCTCAACCACCTGTCCTAACTCCCCACTACTCCTCTACAAAAGCTTTACAACCTCCGGAGCTCGGTTCCAGCAAGGAAAGACTCTGATCCAGGTAATACAGCAGAACAAAACCTAGCACAGCTACGACATTTCTCCTGACCCTGCGGCCACATCACTCCAACCTAAAGATGAGGTAGTACTTTTCTTCAGAGCCTAATCAATTGAACAGGTACAAGCACTATTCTTCCCAATGTAGGAGCTGTCCGTTAATGCAGTGTCAAACTCCATAGTTTTACCTCCTTGTCAGGGCACACTACTAATGCAAAACCAGCAACAGCTGCTTAAAAAAAAAAAGAAATCATGATATGAGCACGCGGTTCCGCTTGAACTACAACTGCATTATAAAGGCCACAGTCTGGCATATTCACTGACTTCCTCTGGTCCACAGAGTGGCAATGACTCTTAATCTCTGTTTGTACTGGGACTAGCAGTTATTACCCAAAAGGAACATGAAGGATATCCCAAGTACTTATTACAGTGAGATGTGGAATTTAAAAAAAAAAAAAAAAAAAGATTAAGAACTCTAGTTTGAATCCAAAAAGGGCTGGGAGAGGAATTCAGCTTCCCAGGGAACCGAGGAAACCAGATGGACTGTATGCATACAGTCCATTTGGTAATTAGGGCTTTGTTTTCTCTCTCTTCAAGAGGACAGACCTTTCCCCCAAGGAGGCTGTTGTAACATAGGCATGTATTATAACTTTATAGCTTACTCTCATAAACCTCCTGGTTTCTTACGAGATGGCTTGAACTGGAGAAATATGCTCTGAATAGTCCATGCTCTGTAGACTCCCAAGGACCAAAAAGAAATAGATTGCCATGACTGAAACAAAAAGGAAACATCAAGAGTTGAACAGTATTAGAACTCATACTGCTTGTAAAACTAAGCATTAGGATTAGAAAAAGCACTACAAGACTTAAACAAGGTCCCTGGATGCATCCTCTTAGTAAGCAACAATCAATACTGAGGATGAGAGACTGCGTTCTTTGATTGACAACGTATTCAAGGCCCTTTTAGTTGTCTCCATGATCAGTTTCTATTTATTTAACAAAATATACTGAGTCTATACTGTCTCCTGTCAGCAGTGCAACTCACACATATCCCAGGAAGCTTTCTTGTTTTCATTGCTTCCAAGACTGCATTTTTTTCATTCAGCTGAAGTGCACAGGGATTCCACCCAGGCAGATGGATTCCTGAAAGCGAACACTTTAACAGGAAAGGTATCCTGTTCTGTTCAGCTCCAGTGCAGCAACTGCCAACAGAAAAGCACTGACACTTTCTAAAGAACTCCGACAGTCCATTCTGCCCTTGGGAATATGCTCTCAGAGAAGTACAAGTAATTAAAAAAAATCTTATCTGGCTGTTAGCTGGAAGACTATCTCCAAACACTCCCATCTCTTCTTCCAAAGAACTTCTCTGGAACAAATCATGGATAGAATAAATTCTTAATGCTCTACAGAGTATCAGCTGTATTCCAGCGTCCAAGCCAGATCCCTTGAGAGAAAAAGTAAGAAAGAAAGCTGCTTGATTGTCAGAGAGGAAAGCACTGACGAAACAGCTAAAGGAGATATATATATTTTAAACCTTTAGCTGCAAAGGGGTACACTTACAAAATCCTTATCACAGCTACAAATTGCTTTTGTGGCCCTACACAACTAGTGACGATGCAGTGCGCGCTGACAGGCATTAGTAATGAATAGGATGACTGAAACCCACCCAGGTGCTTCTGAGCTAAAGAAGCCAAGCACTTAACCACCTCATAGTAGGCTGGACCTCACTGTCAAGTGAGTTTCTCCAGTCTATAGGAGATTGGATAAAAATCACAGCTGCAGCATCATAATTCATGACTATAATTCACAAGGAAAACTGAAAATCCATTTATATTTATTAGGAGATGGTTGTGCACAATTTCTCATCTTATTCAAAAAGTCTACAAATAGATTTAACACTTCTGATTGCAAGCAAATATTTGTTCAATGTTCTCAGTTAGGCAAGGCCAATTTAGTGCCTTGTTACATTTACAAGATTTAGTACACATTTGTCAGTTCTTTACTTTCCTCTGGTAACAGTCCTGCTGGAATTGTAAGGACGAGTTCACTGAGACACTTTCTAACAGCTGCTGAACTTGGGTTACACAAACTCAGTTTTGGAATATGCTTCAAACATAAATTGTTCTAGGCAATTTTCCATTTTAAGGTCTTAAAGCAACACTGTCAAAGGCTTTCCCCCCTCCCCCATGCATTTATACCACCATCATTATGAGCTCACGCTCTGTAGAGCTGTATGTCCAAGAATCTCAAAGCACCTCAGAAAGGAGGGCACCGTTTCAAATAGTTGCAATACTTGGGCTGGAATCCTACTTTAAAAAGAACATATTTTTTCCTTCGTCTTATGTTTACAAAAGGACAAGAATCAAACTAAACCAATCCTGTCTTGACCTCAGTCCCGCCTCTGCCTGCCTGTAATTTTTTCACATGCAATCCTACCACTGATTCAGGAGCTCTGTTTAATTACAATGCTCACCACTGAATTTCCTCTATGGAAAGGCGAGCATCTGCTACGGTCAATTATTTTCAGATGGAAGTACTGGTCAAATTTTAAGTCTGCCACAATCTGGAGAATCACTTGATTGAAGAGTCACTACCATAACTTGTAACTTGATAATGCACTTGACCCCACATTGATTTAAGAAGGTAATAGACTATATATGCGTTTCTCTAAATTCTGTCAGAGCTGGAACTACATAGCTACAGTGAAGAAATTCTATTTTTGCCTTAAGTAGAACCTTCTACAACATTATTTTAACTTACTATTTTGATTCAGAGCACTAATTTTATAAAGATTTTGAGTTTGCAAGTCTTACTGAATAGGTGAGCGGCAAACATGAAAATATATGTACAAGTCTTAGTATACTACCAGAATGCTGTACTTCCTTCTAAAAAATGTCCTTAATAAAGCATTAGGCATGTCAAACAAACTTTTGTAAACAAAAGATAAATTACTCATGTTCTGCTCTGATTATAGCCAGATACATATTCTCATAAAATAAACATTCTCTTGTCATTTTCCATGGCCCACATATCCATATATATGAGGTAAACCACTTGAAATCATCAATAATATATAAACCTCAGCATCAACAGGAACCTCAGGAAATATGTAATTGAGTAAGATATCAATATCAAGAAGTGACACTTTGTTCCACTGCAAAGTGAAACCAATTTATTTGTGCTAAATGAATGGAAAGAATGTATTCAGAATACATTTCTTTATACATTGTACCGGCTTAGGCTGCTAAATAAGCATTCATTAGTGCCATATTGTGCTACTTTCTTGTACTCTGTTTCTACCAAGCAATACAACATTTTGGCTGTTAGGCCAATATATTCCTATATGCTCATCTTACATCTTACTTTCTAACAGACTTTTGAACATTTGGAACACCTGTTCAAACTTTGCTTCAGGGGAATCACAATTAATATATTTTAACAAGAAAAAAATTATCATCAGCTGTTCTCTACAATCACATTGCCTTCTGCAGCAAAAAAATCAAAGAGCACACTTTAATCAGCTATCAGTAACCTGTTGGCAGGACCACACTTACTGAAGTTAATTGTGATAGATCACACAGTATGGGCAGCTTACAGGTTAACACGAATGTCAAGTGAAATCATCAAATCTTAAGGTCCACAAATTGTACATTCCACAGACTCCAACAAGCCAGTTCCCTCACTGTAAAATTCAGACTGTACCATATGTTTGAGGTGCTTTTAAACAGAAGTATGGATGTGTCCTGTGTGCTGAATTAAGCTTATTTACTATGTAATACAATAGAGTATGTGTCTTGGGCACTGATTAGGGTGTCTGACTCACTTTTGCACTAGAAGCCATTATTTCAAATGACTGAAACATACTGCTGATTTTCCATAAGCTTGGTAAACACTGTTATATTTCAGCATTTATCATATAGCCCATCATGCCTTTAATTTTCTGCAAATTGTCATGAAAAAATATAAAAAGGTATCCCTTTAATTTTACAAACCTAAAAGCCAGGAAAATGAAGCTTTGGAGCCAAGCAAAACGACATAATGCCGTATTACCAAACAGAGTAGCAAATGTTCCAGCCAGAGAATGGACATACACGTAGTTCAAGTAAACACTGATGGAAAACTTTGTTAAGTTAGTGTTGTAGACCCACAACACTGGCTGCATTTTATACAAACGTTTACAACACAATTAACAGTGAAGCCTATATAACCTCAGTGCAAATAAGTCAAATCCAAATATGCCAAGTAAGCCTTTGGCTTTTAGTAAACTGCTCCATGTTATGAGTCCACTTCTGAAATACAGACTGCTGAGCACATGCACTAAGGCTGAGAGGAGGGATGCACTGAATGTTGAAAAGTGGCTGACTGCGATGCCGTGGACTGGACCGTAGGTTGCACGGGTGGTGGAGGTGGTGGCGGAGGTGCCTGCACTGGGGTCTGCGTGTTTGGAGAAGGAGGAGGAGTGGGACGTTTAAATTTGTCGGGGCTGTTACTTCTTCGTGGTGAAGGCCTCTGCAGAACAAATATTGAAATTATGTTTAACACACTCCTGAAAACGTTAGGTGAAGTCCTCTAATCAATTCATTGAGCTTGGCAACGGAAAAAAAAACAACACAAAAAAAATCCAAACAACTATATGGGAAGAATCCATTTCAAAACATTGCAAGAATCACAATACAACTTTTAGATAAAGTAAATGTTACTCTGAAATGGAGTAGCAAAGGAAAGAGGAAGTACTTTTGAACAAACAGAACATGCATTCCTTCCTGTCAGCTTGCAGGAAACGAACACAAGATGTATGTCCTGAAGATATGTCTACCTATGATGACCAGCAACCTAGAAAGAAATGAGAGATGCTGTAGAGACAGCACTTCCCAGTTGTGCTGGCCCAACCAGTAGGTGCTGATGAACCTTTAACTTTATGCTGCTGGCATATGAAGCTCAACTACATGGTACCTGAGTGTGGGTGGACATGTTTTGAATGCCAGACAGCCTGCCCAGAATCTCTAGCTTTCTGAAAGACTCTCAGCCTGCAAACTGGAGCAAGACCAAAGCATAATACAAGTTGTTCTTTGGAGAACAAAAAAAAGATTACAACTCTTTATGCTGCAGGAGTGAAGCAGTTGTTAGAGAGCTTCCCTCAACAGACACCACAGATTTGTAACAAACTGTGCATCTAAACACGAAGATTTAAAACCTACTTTATCTTTACAAGCCAGCAGGGAGGGAGGGAGAATTTTCTTTAATATTAGCAATGTAAAAATATAAATTACACTGCACAACATTAACTTCTGCACTTCTGAAACCGAAATGCTCACTACTTACCAATCAAGTTAGCATTAATCAGGAACCTCATGGCATGACAAACCACCCACCCACAGTTAATAATCAACCACAGGTGATCAACTCTGGGGAGAAGCATGATTACAATGCTATACCAAATGCACTACAGGTAAAGTTCATTTCTTCTATAATGGAGATCATAAATGAAGAGTCAAGAATCAATCTGCAGTTTAGTGAAATAATGTACATTGCATCTAGTTTTCTGCACAACTATGTGTAATAGATCAATGCTCTATGCAAAAAGCCAAAGGATTCTTGACAACTGACTGATGTTTCTGAAACACTTAAAATCATTTTCTGCATTTGCATACATCTAATAATATGAAGGGACCTCGTTTCAGTATCAAGACAAAGCCAAGAGCTACTTATCAATTCCTTTCTGAAAACAGTTAGTATTTTGTCCTGAAGATGATCTTTTTCATAGCAACTCAATGGGACACCAATTAATTTACAGTTTCAAAAAGAGTAGTATTTCACAGGGACTGAACAGAACAAGTTCCTTGAAAAACTTAATTATAAAATTAGGTTCCAGGTTTTCCAGAAGCAGAGATCTTCCTGTGACTAACTCATGCGACACACAGCAGTTGGCTGAACCCAGACCAGGATTCTACCTTCCTGCTGAGCTCTAGATTCCCTCCTGTTCTACCCACCATCGTAGCATTCCCACCGATCTCTGCTCAATGAAATGAACAATAAACCTTCGCATGCTCACTTAAATGGTTTTAGAAGCAGCCATATTTTAGCATTCTACTAAAACTTCTATTGAAACATGTTTTCACATCTGAGAATGACCACTATACGCAAAAACCTTGCAGGATATTTACATACTACCATACCTGTTGAGAAAAATCAAAATGGTCTTGATAAAACAACTATAAGGCGTTTTTCCAAATGGTTAATATTTAGGCTCTGTACGCTCATTAAACTCCACAAATATTTTGAAGAAATGTGAGTAAATACAAATGCATCAAACATCGCAGGTAAAAAGGAAATAAATCCAGTTGAAAGATATGAGAAATTGCCCTAAAAAATGCTTATATTAACTTTCTTCTTTGCCAATGAGAACAGAAAAGAGTTAACTGCCTGTTACAGTGACATGATGGTAGCATTGTGTGTCATCCTAAAGAAAACCTGAGCTTGGAGCAACCTCAGATGACTCATCCGTCAGACCGTGGAGACTAGGTGTCCTAGGTTACAGTGTAAGCTGTGCCCCAAAAAAGTATTCTACTACCATCTTCAGGAGCCGTTGAGACCAGGTGGGGCGGTGCTCCCTGCCTCCTCCCTCTGGACTATCTTCTGTTAATGGGCACAACAATGCCTTATCCCATAACCCATAGATAACTCGATCCTGGACTATCTCCTGTTAATGGCCCATCAAGGAACTGCCTCACGACTCCCCATCCCATTGTGAGAAAGAGCCAAGCAGTCCATGCTAAATAAAAACTGAGATTTCGAACACCCTAGCAGCCTTCTTCCACTGGATTCCCAGAGGAGTTTTTTCCCCCCACTGGAGTTCCAGAGGACAAGAGCTACCTACCTACCACTGGACCTTCGGAGGAAGACCAGACTCTTTTACAAGATCGCTGCTTCAACAGAACTACATCCATCACTTCAGGAGGACTGCAGCCACCATCTTATCGGACTGCTACTGCCACCCTAACAGGGTGTCAGGTTGTATTTCTGATTCTGTCAGTGTAAACCAGGGGGTTGTTTTTTTTTTCCCTGCTTTGTGTTATATATTAGTAAAGAACTGTTATTCCTATTCCCCATATCTTTGCCTGAAGGCCCCTTAATTTCAAAATTAGAATAATTTGGAGGGAAGGGAGTTGCATCTTCCATTTCAAGGGAGGCTCCTGCCTTCCTCAGCAGACACCTGTCTTTCAAACCAAGACACTAGGAGAAAAATGAAAGCAATGTTTTTACTTCCCAGGATAGGCTTAGTAGCTTAGAACATCATTTCTCAGACCCTGCCTGCTGATCCATTAAGATGATACCTATTACTGTCCTTAAGATGATAACACATCCTATTCTTTTGCAGAAAATAAGGTTCTCCAAAAAGAATCGGGTTCTGAGGGGTCAAGAGAAAAAACAGGGTTGAAGAAAGCAGCAATAGGTATCTTGGAGTAAGGAGACAAAACCAAAAATTTACAAAAATATTTTGTAAAAAAACTTAAGGACAAGCAATCATAACTTTTAAAAACCAAACTGACATTGGTAACAAGTATTTACTCTTTTAAATACTTACTGTAATACCATGGGATGGTCCCATATGTTGCACATGAAGGCCTGGGGAATTGTAGTAAGACATTCCAGCTCTAGTCAGTGAAGTCGGTGGTGTGAAACCAACTGTATGACTTCCATATGACAGACCTAAAAATTGTTAAAACAAGGTAACATCAACACTCTTGTTTATACTACAAACTCAAGTACAAGGTTTTTTTAAACTTTTTTAGTTCTGAATCAATGACAGGTTAAGAAATGGTAACTGCTGCCAGATTAGACATCTAAAAAACATTAATTGTACTGAAAAGCATGATGTAAAATTAATATATTTTCCTGTAGTAAACTACCATATGTTTCAAAACATACATCACACAACACTGAACATAACTTCTCAGTTAACATAAACGGCATAAGGCTCCCCTGGTAGCTTAGTTTTAGTCCACAAGTATTTCCATCCAGCCTTCCATTTCTCCTCAGAGGAAATGGCTCCCTGAACAAAATACAGTCTGAAGAAGCAGAGATCTTGTGCCTGGAGAAGCCACCTAGCATTGGGCCACTACAAGTTTCCACAAAGAAACTGGATGTAGGTGGCTCCCACAAGGCACACCAGATCTGCACCCAGGATTCCTCCTGTTTTGACTTGGTGTTTATAAGCAGAGACCCAAAGATCTTTGGAGCTGTGAAGTTAAAACGTTCTGGGATTGGTTGCTAGCTGGACTAGGCAACTAACATTTAAAATTACAACTTGTTTTATGCACATTAAGAAAACCCTAATATTCAAAAGTGCAAATATCTAATTCTTCCATTTAAATATTTCCTTTCTGTAAGAACTAATTTATAACTATGCAGAGTACCTGTATAGCTAACCAAGATAAACAGAATCAGCAACTGCTAAGTGCTTGAAGTTCAGACCTTGAAGCGTTCTGAACATTTTGAGTATTTCTCCAAGCAGCACACTTTTCAAAACATTTAGCTCATTATTGCTTTCTGACAAAAATATCAGTAAGGCAAGACACAAGACTTTTCTCATCTGTTTAGTATTAGACACTAGCAACTGCTTTGGAGAATTATGACCAACAAATTTTCTAAATATCTATTACACTTTTACAACACCACACTAGATTTAGAAGTTTTAATGCTTCTTCAACACTAAATCAACGCAAAACGGTGCCACTGCAGCTACAGCATGCACCAACCTTAACTGCATATGTTTGTGCCTACACTTGATGTGACACAATCTTGGGGAGACAAAAAAAAAAAAAGCCTCAGACCACTAATAAAGTCATATAAGAAAGCATACTTCCCTTGCTTCCTTCAATTCTAAATTTGATTTTGCTACATCCCCAGTGCATGTCTGGTGCAAATTACGAGTGACACCCAACGGAATCACTGTCACTTTAGAGTCGTTAATGCAGATTAACACAATTAATCTGCTTTTTGACTACACAATCTAATTGTATGTACAGCATATGTTTCATAACTAAGTGCATTTGTAAGCACAAGGACAGAAACAAGTCAATGTTCAGGTAGGTGACAATGTGTTGCAAGTCAGAGGCAAGAGCCCAGAACAATAAAAGGCAAAAACCACAATTTAAGTCACCTTTGCAACATTACGATTTTGGACTGCTTTGGAATAAACGAGCTCCAAAAGTTTGACAAATATAAGTCTACATGGCAATCAAAGAAGCGATAACAGAGTAGTGCATGTACCTCCAAGGTAGCTCATCTCTGCAGCCCCAAATCTCTCTCTAGCCTAGCTATAGAAGCAAAGCATGGAACAATTTACCTAAAGACTAATTGGTAATTAGAGGAACTAATCCCCAGCTGCCTAGGAGAAGCAATACGTCCACAATCTTCAAAGGTCCATGCACAGGCTAGAAATCTCAGCAGTATCTCAGCTTGAAAGAGCAGCATCTCAAGCAACACAATGCAAAAGGCTCTGGGATTCAGGAGCCAGAATCTGACCCATTAAATCTGACCAACTACCCATATGAAATTATACTGTTTCTAACAGGTTTCAAATCATTTTTCTACAAATTCAGGCACGTCATTTCACAAATAAAACATGACAAGTCACACAGTTACTTGATGCAAAATATAACTGTTGGGTTATTCTGTGGTGATACTTTTGACAGTGTCTTACTATAGTCCTTTAGATATAAAGTACTCTCAAAACCTCCTTCTTTTCATTCATTACTGCAATCATATAGCCCAGACAGCTGTAAAAAATTCCCTATTGATCTAATTAGTTCTCTAACAAACTGCTGCTTCTATTTTTCTGAAGTCTGAAACTTCCCAACTGTGAATATTGTGAAGGAGAGTAACATAGCTGCCTGTGCAGAAGTGCTAGCCTGGAACATTTACCGTACCAACATTACCAAAATTGTGAACTATATGTTAGAAATGATCATTTCAGCTGTGCTCTTTTTACCTCTGCTTAAGACTGTGTTTCAGCATCCCCTGTCTGTGGGATATAATTCCCACTAGAAAGCAGCACTCTTGTATCAATGGGAAGCAAAGTTCACAGGCAACAAGGAAGGTGTTTCAGTCCCAGTGTGAGAACAAACTGACAGAGTACTCTTGCACTGACACATCAGCATGTAAATTGGGTGCACTTCTAGGTAATCTACGATGCAAGTCTCTAAATTACAAGATAATTTTTCCTATACATACTTTTAATTATAACCAGTTTGCAGACTGCAGATACAATGTACAGTTGAATACTGTATTATTATGAAGACTAAACACATATAACCACAAACATCCACAGCAGTTACTCCAAAAGCAGTTGTTAGCATGATGTTTCTGTACACCCACTTACAGGAAAATTTTAAGAAAACTTGTATCATTTTATTGGTAACATACCCTGCAAAATATTGAAGATCAAGTGATTTGGCTCATTTCAGAGGCCCAAAAACCTCTTGAAAAACTGTATCATAATGCTCATCTGTAACACAGCTTATGGCCATAGCTAGTTTTCACACATGCTCACCCCTTTTGCAACACCTGGATGAAAACTATTTTGAGTCCTTCTGAAAAACTAAAGTCAATCTTGAAAATTAAAGAGTTTAAAGACATTTTATACATTCTAGCAGACCTATGTAATAAAATGTCTCGCCATCTTGCAGAATGTGTCAATATAGAGCACATCTCATTTGCCCTTGCTGTAGGACTCTGGCCGACAGGTTCTAAAAGGTGAACTCAGGAAAGCAGGGCATGCAGGGATCGCTTCAATATGTACAACTGAGTTTGTGATCGCCGTATAACATCCATGGACAATACTTTTAACAAATGTCCAAGCACAATTTTAAGGGATTTTAAATTTCAATCAATAAACGCGTTAGTAACACAAATACATTTCCTTTGAGTTAAAAAACATATTCAGTAATCAAAAACTGAGAAAAAGTTTGCCTTTGTTATACAAAGTAGCAGAGACAGGAATTCTTAGTTTTATAGTTACATTTTACAACAGAAAACAGCAGAAGTACAAAAGCCATTTCTCTACTAAAGACAAATGGAAATCGACTTTTTTCCAACATGTTCAAGATCAGACTTCTTTTAGAAGTTTTCATTCAGAGCACAACAGCAGTCTCATTACTAGTTCATCACTAAACTCTAGAAATCTGTTAGAACTATGCATCCTGTTGGGTACTTCTATGGAGGGGGGGTGGGGGAAGGAAGAGAAGAGACAGTAAGAGAGAAAGAGCAAGAAAAGAAATAAAATTTCAAGTGATAGCTACTTAACTGACCTTTAATATCTGTTTACAGTGTAAAACAGAACCATACGAAAACATGCTGCACTAGAAGACATCTAAGGCAGAACTATTCTTACATTTATGATGCAGTTTTTTTCTCCAGACTAGCTTTGAAAGGCTACTTTCACCTAAATATATTAATAGGGCACGTTACTATGTGATGCATACAATAATTTTAGAAACCGGCTTAAATATTTACCAGGTGATATAGGTCTGCTAGAACTTGGTGAGGGTGTATAAGGGATAGGACTGGACACAGTGCGAGGTCTTAATCCTTGTGCAGACATCTCATTAAAATATCTAACAAAAAAAGGTAAAGAATAATTAGATCAAACCTTTTAAAAATCTGCCATGTTTTAAATGTTTCACTGTGGTTTTTTCAGTTCCCATAAGTATCAGATTCGATGAATGAAGAATCAGTCACCTTTAGGAAGTCATGACATGAACTCTCATTACTGAAGGCTCAGATACTGTCTTAACTTTCAATGGAAATAGCTAGATTTATCTCACTCATTTGCAGTTAAAACTGTACAAGTTGCATACAATCAGAATAGTACATATTAAGGCCAGAGGTGTAAATCATGTCATCCAATCTGACCTATACAACATTCTTGCACTTCACACATAATTTCTACATTGAACTCAATAGCTTGTCTGGCTGGAGTGTATCTCCCAGAAAGGCATTCAGCACTAATCTTAAATCATTAGGAGGTGGGGCTGGGGGGATGCGGGGAGAGCATTAAAGTGTTGATAATTTGTTCCAACATCTGATCAGCCTCACAGTTAAAAACGTGCTCTGTTTCCTACTTTAATCCCTCTAGTCTCAACGTTTAGATGTTCGCTCTTTGTGTCTTTTGCCACTGAAATAGAGACATATCTTGAACGCAGGACTTTCTCCCACTAAACATACTTCTAGGTTGTGTTGCAAGACACCTCCCACGCTTCACTGTGATAAACTGAACAGATCAGAACCTCAGGCAAAGCATTTTTCCCCACCTTTAATAATTTTAGTGGTATTCATTCGTACTTTGCTCACTGAATACAGTGAAGCTTCTTCACAGCCATCAAGTGCTATATGGAAGGAGATGAAAATCATACCAATTGCTCCTACTTTGCCACTCACTGTTGATATCTCAAAAGTAATTTTACATGTTTTTTCCACAGCTCTAGGCTGGCAGCTTTCAGGCTGACTTGCTTATGCAGTCTCTAGTTATGTTTTTCAGTTATTGTCTAGATTAGAGATTGCCCTGCACACCTTCTCCTGCACATATGGTTGCAAATCAGTGCACCTGGGTTTATATTATTACATTTAGCTGTGTTTCTTTACCGGACACAGCAAAGCAGCAGGCAAAATTAGCTACCTAACAGCCCTTTGATTCTTACTTGTCTCGCCTTCTACACCTGTGTTCTCAGAAATTCTTAGTAGCTACATTTATTTCCAGATCACAGAAAAAGCCACAACGCGGAGCAGCATTAAAAATATTCCTATCTGATGGAACTGAAAATGATGACTACTTCGAGGTCTGTGAGCCAGTTCATAAACTATTTGAAACACATATTGATACTGCATCTTATTGATTTTTAACCAGGATGTTCAGAGTTACTAAATCACAACTCCTAACACAGGCAGTACACTGTAGTGACACAAAAGTTGGTTTAAATTTGAGTAGATCAAGTAATAAAAGTAGCTGCAATGGAGAACAACAGAAAATTAACAAACTGATAAATTAAAGTTTAATTAAACAGAATTTTTCTAAAGAGCTACCAATGGCAAAGTTAGCGAAATGGAACCAATTAGGCTACCTCTGCAACACACAGTAACCTGTAATGCAGACATTATGGCTATTACAGCACGGCAGTGGTCTTTGTGATTTAATTGTGACAATTTTCTGTAAGTCATCCTAATACCTGGATCAAGTGATATGGAATAGCAGCACACCATTAGTATGCTTCCTGGTTTCAGGTATTTCCCTACTACTCCAGAGAACAGGATGGAGAAGACAAAGCTATTGCTAGTCGGGAGGAAGAAGTTTTGGGAGAGCTGTGTATTTTGCATTCAATAAAGCATCTTCATCTACCCCTATCTACAAAAAAATAAGTAACATCAGCTAACAGAATGCAACTGAAAAAACTGGTTATTTGATCCATCATCATTTTTAGGAAGACAACATAAGCTGACAAAAATTTACATTTTTAAAATCATTACTGCATGTAGTTCCACAATTATTTTGTCTCCTAAGTTCTCCTAAGACTAACCACTTGAATACCTGCCTTGTCCTTCCCTTTACTTATTTTTATTACTTACACTGCAAATACCTGTCCTGGAGAGATCGGTCATGGCTTTGTAGTGCCAAGAAAATCAACATGATAATGAAATTTCTTAGAAGTATAGAGCAGTTAATCAAATTTTCCTGTGTGTTATTGATTATCACTACTTAGAACTGGTTGACAAAAGAAATTACTAGGACACTGCACATTTTTGGATTAATATGTAGTAATTCATGTAGATTTATATTTTGACTGTATTTTCATTACAATGTAAATATTGGCAGAGAATATTAGGCTAGTAAAAGTAGATTCAAAACACCAGAATCCTGTGTTTCTAAATTTAATTTATATAGCATTCACAACATCTTAGTTAGTTTTCATTTAAATGAAAACACTGCCTTGAACTTTTAAGGGTGCTCCTTGAAATAAATTATCTGGTACTTTGTTTCTGGTAAATTATGACTTACAATAAATATACTGACGACCCAAGAAGAAATATCTCAGTATCAGAAGAACACACAGCACAGGGTAACTTTTTTTTTTAAAGGACCACTATAAATCCACAATAATGTAAAACAGTACAAAATAATAAGTATTTGATAAGACATAAGAATGTTTTATTCAAAGTGTACTTAAAATACCTCTTTCAAGATATAACACTGTTTTACAACTATGATGTGAGAAAACAGTAAAAGGCATCATATAAAACCATGAAAAACTCAAGACTATCTGTAAGGTCAGTGTAAGCAACACAGTTTGCATTAGATGAAAAAAAATCAAGGACGTTATGGTTTGAACAACCCAACAGTTCTGGAAATGCTTCCTCTCTCTAAGGCTTTACACAGTACCTCGTTGTATTTGGCTGAACACATTTTACTTTCTGCAAAGGAAAAATTAGCCCCAAGTAAGGACATTGTTCCTGTCTCATAGAATCCCTTACAGTTACCAAGTCAGGGGCAAAACAAATGTACTATGATCGAATTATTCTGAATCTCAACTCCACAGCTATATTTATTTCAACATACATTATCAAAACCCTAAGCAATCTTCAGATACAAATATTTTCCTTCTCATTGTTAAAAATGCTGCAACTTCTACACAAGTTTGATATAATTCTACTGAAGATATTTCTGGACCATGATGAAATTTGATACATATACTAAATCCATATATAGGTTTTTTCTATAAATACTTAATTCTATAATATTAAAAAAGAAGTGTGTGTATTGATTAATAAGCTCAATGCCAACATATCTGGATGGCTAGAAAATACAAACCTTTCATCGTCCATTTCTAAGCTGGATTCACTTTCTGACAGCTGCCTACAAAGTGCTTCCCTACGTTCCATTTCCCTCTGTAATTTTCTTTGAAGTCTCAAGTTTTCTTCTCTCATATGTCGCTCCTCTTCTAAATATTGTGCCATCTTCTCTGAATCTGAAACCCAGAATTTTGTTAAAATCTGATTGAAGTTCAATTTCACAGACAGGCAAGTATGTTGTGTCTAATTTTACTCCAGTACTTCAAGAATGAGCGTGTAGAAAATGCTCACGATGGATCACTCAAAATTCTCATCTCTGATTAGTTCAAAGCCTAATTCAGAACAGAAGCTACTAAAATAAATTACTGGTTAACAGCAATTTTGGAAATAAAAGGTAATAAACAAAGAAAGTTTTAAGCATTTACTTCAATGAATTTGAAAAGGAAGGAAAAGAAGCCATGAAGAAAATAATAAAACCAAAACCATAAAGAAGAAATACAATGACTCCTGCTCCATTAAAATAAAGCTATTCCACGTTCACAAAGATTTTACTACAACACACAGAAGAAAGGTTTTAAAGGCATATTTCCATTTCAAAGGAAGTACAAAACAAGTTCTGAAACCCAGAACATTCAAACTTGTATTTAAATTGCTACCTTACACGTATTCTATAGCATTCTTTCAATTACACATTTTATCATAGAGATTGGCCAGATATTAAAAGCCAACATGTGGTTTACTCTTTATATCAAAAGGAAATTTGAGTTTGCAATTCTCAACAAGTTCAGCAAATATCACTTAAATATTCTGGTATCACAGGATATTTAAAGTGATAAAATCAAATTATGGAAAGCTGCAAAGCATTTTGACAGATTATTTAAATAAAACGGAACACATGCTGAAGACTTATGACATACCTAATGTATTTTGTGATATTTTCTAATGTTTGATCGAGTTTACATTTAATTCATTGATATTAAAAATTAATATCAACAAAAATATCTACATTACAATTAATCGTGATTTGTGATCACTTCTTCATGCAGCACCCTTCAATCAAAAGAATATTCTTGTTTTCGAAGACTGTTCCCAAACTATCAACAATACATGATTTATCTCTCTTCTGCAGAAATAACACTTCCAATGCAACAGTATCACTTATTTAAAACTATTATTATACCAAAACAGTCCCTAGACTAGAAGAAAGGGCTTCCGGAATACAAGATGTAATACCAGTATCAGAATTTAGTAAGCAGATTTTATTAAGTATTTCTGAGTAATACTAGAGGTTCTCTAATGGCCACATATTGCAAACACCAAACTGAAAACTGCATTTCAGTTTCATCTTCTGCTTGCAGGCTAGCACATCCACTTTTTCTACCAGCATTGCTACTCAGATTGCAGCTCTGTTTAATCTCTTCACAAAGGGAAAGAGTACTTTCAAACCAAGATCTTATTTTCAAAGATAATTTGACTTTAAATGCTTCAAAATTTCTACCCTAAATCAAAATAATTCAAAAGGAAACCACTTAAAAAGTGCTCATAAAAGAACACTTGAAGTGAAATTAACTAGGCTAGATTTGTACAAAGAGTACTTCAAATCTAAAGCCTTGCTCTTGTTCTGAAGTTCAGTAAGAGAAGGCTGCAGTGCAGAATTGGCAAGCACAAAGGTTAGCAGTCCTTATCTTCTTTTAACCGACAAATTACTAATACCACAAACTTCCGCACAAGGCCTCTGCCAAAGAGCACTCTCCCGTCATCCCTGTCTTTAAGGAAGGCCGCTGCCTCTGACAAGCTATTTCTCTAAACAGGGGCTGAAATACTCCTTAGCCTGTCAAGACCAGCACACTATAGGGGGAGAATATTGCCTGTTTCCCTCTCGCTGAAATTTTTCTGTCTATATAGTTAGGTATCTACTTACCTATAAATTGAAATATAATGCCACTGAATAGGAACTAGGCAGAACTGATGAAACTCAGATAGAATTTTTCGATTTAGCATGAAGGAACAAAGGCTTGGCATTGCAAAGATCACAGGAAGGTGCACGTGACCTTCCTGCCAGCTGAGAAAACAGGCTTAGAGCCGTAGCCTCTTCAAAGGCCAGACAAAAAGCAGGCTTTCCATTTCTGGTCAAGGGTCCACGACGTTTCACAACAGAAACACAAGGACTTCTGCACAACTGTTTATTCTGTTCACCTTCAAAGAAATCTTGCATAGGTAAGACCAAAATAAGATTACTTTTTCTGCTATATTGTGAAGTCAAACAGCTGCCTGAACAATTAGTCTAACACAGCTACAAACAATTATTTAAAGGCAGCTGCAATCATTAACAAGTGAAATTCCTAAATACAACTGAAATTTATTTTGCTAGCTGTAAATTCTTTTGAGTAATTCTTAATTTATAACAAGACTCTTACAAAGTAGAGCATAAGAACGGTCTGAAAAATCTGTAAGTTGAAATACTGCTAAATGTCTGAAAAAAGAGACAAGAAAGATAGAAACATTTTGTCTGGCTCAAAATATTCAAGAAATATCTCTTGATTCTTCCAAACACACTTCTAGCAAAGCAAAAACCCCATAAACTGCAGTATAAATACATCAACAAGCAACAACACTGCTGTTATGAAAATGTTTTAATCCAAACCTGCCCTATTTTTTTCCACTTCTAACTTAAATTCAAACTCATGGAAGTATATACGAAAATCTGACATTACACAAACTTAAAAAGATTTTTTTAAAATGTGTTTACTCACGCTGTAACTGTGCAGCCCTCAGTTGTTTCTTTAACCTCTCCACTTCATTCTTTAAAAATCTGATATGTCTCATCATATTTTCTGGAGAATCTATCTCCATTGATATGTCTCTGGGTGATGGTGGAGCAGACACTGGCTGGTCTAATTTCTCCTGCAAAATTCTGTATGAAAAATAGTTCAAATTTTACCTTCAATTCTAATGAAAAGAAAACCCTTTCAATCCTCCAGAAAGCCACTGCAAGGATTCTGACAGGTATATAAGATTTATTTTAATTACTGGTTTTGGGAAAAGAATTTTAGGAGGATTTATAATGTTTTCCTTTTTAACTCAAAATAAAAAAAGGTAAAATTTGTTTCCAAGCACAGATGGATTTTCTAAAATATTCAAACATTGGCACTCCCAAATATTTCTGCGCACAGTTCAGGAAAAAAATTCTGGACTACATATTGTTACCTCAGTTTTAAACTCAAATGCTACATATTCCACAAAATCATTTCTAAGCAAATTCATTTAATGTCCTGAGAGTTTCTACATCTATATTCTTAGAGAAATAACACATATTCAAGATGAAAAGATGAGTAAAGTACATCTATGATGACAAACAAGCTTCTCTGCGTTTCACCATTATAAAAAGTGAAAACAGACATTTTCTGAAGCATAGTCAAATAGTCTGAATTGTTGTTTGTTTGGGTTTTGTTTTTTTTTTTTTTAATCTCCAAGGTATTCCATATAGTCAAGGTTTCATATACCTCAAATAACTGATTGTAAATTCAGGAATAATGAACTTCTCTTACAATGAAATACACATATGGTAGATATTAAATGTTCTAAATATGAACATATGAAGTATTTTTCAGCCTGAAAGCATGAAACTGTCCTTCACTAAAAACACGTTGATTGGGCAGATCCAACTCTGCCCTGAAGAGCAGGGACAGCACTATGCAAGCACAACTCTTTGCATGGCCTAGTATTCACACATACCATACAAAGTAGTACTAAAATATGGTCTGATTCCACCATAGCTCCTCATAAGAAGGCGCACAGTCTGAGATAAATTAAGCCATAAATGGTTTGGCTTAAAGAAGGCTTAGAATTTAAGATGCACAAAAGTCCTACCAAAGGACCATCCTGCTATAGATTTTACCACTGTTGAGTATCATATGTTCACATCAGGGCTCTGTAAAATAAAACTACGAAACCTGCAGTTCACCTCGGCTCAGGTGTTTTCTGAGACCCCAGTTAAGATTCAGAGTCACACTAATACAGCTGTCCTTAAACACGTAGAATAAAATAAGGTATTAATCATCTCTTCTCCTCTACTCACCCCAAAATCAGAGTTCTTATGATATGGCATTAAAGACAGGGTTGCTTTAATATGTATTTTTAATCTTGGCTTTCTCACGAATACAAAGTCTCACAGTCTTAACTTCTATTGAGGAAGCAGCAGGAAGTCTCAATGACATGGGTGCACACCACTGAGGAAAAAGCTGAAGATTTCTTCGAGCAAACAGGGGAAAAACAGGAGCTTCTCATACAACAAATAAATTAAACCACCACATTATTTGTGGCCCAGAGAAAATATAAAGCTGACCCCAAACCAGAAGCTGTAAAAGGAGTCTATCAGCAGTCAAAAAAACCTCAGCAAGTTCCTTTGAGCTTTCTCAGATCATGTCTTATACTATTTAGCTTCATCTACTTTAAGCAATCAAGGATGTGCATCATGTAAACACGGAGCTTTACAACTGCTTTAACTTCCAGGCTTTCATTGATTAAACAACTCTTATGGGACAGAGATGAACATATTTAATCCAGAACCATAAGGCATTAAATGTTCTCTCCCACAGTAACACACACACTGCAACAAGACAAACCGTTTTTCTGCTTCCAGCTTATCCATCCTCTTCCAGAGACGATTCACTAGTGCTTCTTGTTCTTGTTCCAAAGTATTTTCAAGGTCAATCTTCTCACGTCTTAGCTGGAGAGGAAAAACAATCAACGAAAATGATGGAAATGTATTTTTTGCAAGGAACTATCATTAGCAAAGATCATTGCTGTAACACTACCATTTTACATGATGCTCTATGACAGCATGGAGTAGGTGAAGACGACAGAAAAATCAGGCACAACACACTGGTCACAGAGCCAGTGATAAAAGAGATTCAGGAGTTGCACAGTTGTCATCTTCTTAACAGAAATTTTTCTCCCAGAACTTGCTGTCTCTGGCCAACAAGGAGGAGCTTGAAACCTGGATACACTGTCACCGACGGCATGACAAGCCTATTCAAAGACTTCTCCTATTCCATGCGTCTCAAGTTCAAACTGAATTTACTGTCCACAACACCAACATTTATTCTTCTCAAAAGTTTTAGACTTTTTTAGTGGAAGAATCACAGTTAAGTAAGCCAGAAACGTAAGAGAAGTCATGTTTGCCTTGTGTTAGATAAAGGAGCGACATAACAAAAATCGTGAAGAAAAAATGTTGTGAACTGCCTTAAGTGCTACTGTATCAGCCCTTACTAGCAGAAACAAATGTATTTCTATCTTAGCGAAGAGAGAACACTTAACATTATTCCCATTCACTTACTGTGTGAACAAACATTCTTGATTCTACTACAAGCTAATAAAAACAGATATAATGTAGAACCACATAGGAAGTAATCTATTATTAGTATTTTAGTACAAATACAATGCAAATATTAATAAGAATAAGCTAGAATACTAAAAGGCACAGCTGATCTTATTCAGTAACTCTGGCAGCTAAACTCCAGAAGTTAGCAATAAAGAAACATATGGGACTAGATCGACACCTTTACAGGTGGAAAAAATGGCACGGATCTGTTCTTCCCAGCCAAGCCTTAGTTAACACTCACCACTTTCCTGATGGGCAAATAATTCCACATTACAAAATGGAAAGACTGAAAACAGATTAAGTGAGGTCCTCATACATTTACTGCATCACTGGGTGAAGTGCTATTACAGCATTTAAATCTGTAAGGGCTCTGTGCTAACTACTAAATTAATATTGAGGTACCCAAACAAAATTCAAACTTATGCAGTTCAGGTAACAGTGTAAGTTTAGTGAATGTACAACTTTCTTCTTTAAAGCTTAGAGGAATCAGTTACTCAAAGTAAAAACAGACATATATTGATGAGTAACAGTGAACATAATTAGAAAAAGAAACACTGTTTAGGAAATTTTTCCATGTCTGAGTGTCCAGGTGTACATTACCAGCTGAGGGAACTTACACTTCTCTTTTATAGAAGTCAGGAGCAACATGCTTCAGCCTCACACAAGGGATGAGAATTTGGATCCTGACCAACACTTTGTTCCCCACACCAGCAGGAGATGCAGTCGTACAAAGGCAAAGGGCTCAGCCCTGGGAGATACAGGACGCTTTGCCTTAGGGCACTGCTCATCAGTCAATTTGGCCAGTGTTCGGGGCTGACAGCATTCAGAGGGAAGGAAGTATACAAAACGTTCTGGGAATCTGCACACCATGCTTCTGCATTACCAACATGCAGATCTCCACTGCATGGCATAGCTATCTATACACACATATGATGAAAAAAGGTTTGACTGCAGAACACTACTTCTGCAGCAATGGTTTTTGCATCACTGCAATGCAGCATGGTTCAGACTCATCTGCTCTGACAGAGTCTTCTTTACAACTACGTTATTTATCTAGCACAAACAAACCTACAAAAACATACTGGTGAAAACAAATCTATTTCATTTAATGGTAGGAAGAAGAGCACACTGGCATTTGAAGACAAGAGTATATTATTTACAACCTTGGATTTGAAAAATCTGAGATTACAATTAGTATTATAGCAACCAGAGTCCATCAATCAGATATCTGCATGTAAGTGAGCATGCACAATGTCAAAGTCAAATCCTCAGCAACCATAAACAAATGAGCCTTGTGATGCGTCCTAAAGGCTGACAGACATGCTCTGATCAAACACCAAAGAAATCTGGTTGTGAAACAGACCTAAAACTCCATATTTCCAGCACTATGAAAACAAACTGGAAGCAAGTATCTTCCTTTCCTGATCTTAAGTGCTGTCTCAGTTCCTCCCAGTAACAGGATATTAAAGTTTTGAGGATGAACACCTCGAATTCAACCTACAGGAGAAGCGACTGCAGCATCCTGACCTGAGCTGTGAATTCAGAGAACAGGTATATTTGTTTTTTACTAGGTGGTTTCGGGTGCAATGTAGTCGAACTCTCGTTAATGAATTTTTAGGAACAAGGTAATACATTGAACTAAAATAAGCAGGATGGGATTGTATCTCAAGACCAAACCAGCACAAACGTCAATACTAGTGTCTTCTTATAAGAGTTCAAAGTTACATTCTAATCAGACATCATTTAATATTTACCATCACAACAGAGAAACAACAAAGTATTGCTTGCTTTTTTGGACCTTAATCTTCCCTTCAGAGGAAGGAAAAAATCCGTTTAACCTTCCTCACCATTCAATTGCGTTTCTTCTCATTTCTCTCTCTCACACATACACTCACTTTACTTCAAATGCAGCTAAAATATCCATTGTCTCTGTATTCCTGGATTACTGCTTCATCAGTCTTCTTGCCAATTTACTGATAAGCACAACTGTTCCCTCCTGAAATGGAGATCTTCCAAATCGATGAAAGTTGAATATGATCTCTGCCTAAGCCCACTATCCCAAATTTCACTTCTCTGCTTCTCATCTGCCTCTCCCCCTTTGTAGCTTTAACTCTTTGCTGCTCTCCAAGAATACCTTTCCAGAAGACTTTACTCAACTATAACACAGAACATTATTGCTCATTTTAACTGAGACATTCAGTTAATGAAGTAGTCACATGTTGCAAATTCCTTCACCATCAGCCTTCAGAGAAGAATGTTCTGTCACTTCAAGCTGACTTAAGAAAAATAAGGTCACATTTGGACCCTAAGATCCAACATAATTTTTTATTTAGAAATAACATTCTATGCAACCATCACTGCTACAAACTGGCTACCTAATGATCACCTGTGGCATAAGCAGCTCAGACGAGAGAAAGCAAAGTGGGAAGGACATAAAGCATAGATAATTCATGTCCCATATTTTAAAAATGATAGTTTAGTGAGCATATGTGCTCATTGATTACAGTGATAGATCTAGTAATGGAGCCCTAGATTTTGTTCAAAGCATTGCTGAAGTACTCCTTCCAAGGCTTGTTTTACAGGTCTCCCAAACATTATGTTGAAGCGTTGTGGCAATCTCTCTTCCTTAATTCCCTGTTTGTACAATAAAAGGCAACATTGCTCTGCTCACAACTTTTGGTTGCTTCTTGCTAGGTACAGCATATGCCCCAAAGGCTGTTGTTTCAGCTGGTTAATCAGCACAATAAGCCTATTTTAAATTGTGTGAGAGAAGAAAGCATGCTGAAGTTCAAAGTAACTTGAGATTTACTACACCTCACTGTAAGAGAAAACAAAGGTATATATTGCATTACAGATAAATACACACGGAATTTCTAAGTAAGACTGACAGCCAAATTTAACATCTTCATAAACAGTAAGTTTCCAAGGTCAGCACATTCATGCTTTTTGAACAACCTATCACTGATATTCAAATGTAGCATCAAGTTTCAGATTTTATGATTTCACAAGTCAGTCTGCCCAGAACAACTATACAAAAATAAATATCATTAAGATTTCAGCTGTGGTTCATGCTAACATTTCAAGACTAAACCAGCTTAATATGTAAGCTTACTTTGCACTTTAAGTGGTCGCCACCACCACCTTGTGGCTAAGAGGGTTATTTCAACCTGTGATTCTATGATTCTGTGTAATCTCATGTTAATTTCCATGCTGGTTAAGGATTTGCTGACAACTACATCTACCTTTCAATTTGTTCCATAGATCCCTTCATATAGAATGTCAGCATAAGAATCAAAACCCATTTCACCATTAAGATAGCCATTAATTAATTTATCCACAATGTCAACAGAAATAGGAGAGTTACACAAAACTGGTAGAAATTCAGATTACCACCACAAAAAAGTTTCACATCTGATGAGAACCATTAAAAAAAAAAAAAAAAAAAATCACAGAAATAACGTACTATATTTACACCAGTCAAATTATTGGACTTCTACAAGCCAGAAAACCTGAAGTTCTTTAACAAGCCTAAATGTTTCATCAGCTTGCCTTTTAAGTCAAAAGGACTCCTACTAACGTCACTGAGATGCTTTGATGTATGTTCCTAAAACTAGACGTAAGAGCAGTCCCAATGTCTAAACTTCCAGTGGGAACACGACCAAACAAGTGGTGCTTTATCTCTGCAATCTTTGTAACTGTCTAGGGAGAAAGGGAGTTCGATGTAGTCAAATCCCAAATCTTTTTAAGTATATACACAGCTGACATCTCACAAGTCAAGTCCTATGCTATCCAAGCTGCCACAAAAAGATGACCTAGAGCACAACTAAACCATATACGTATCATTTACTTAACCACTATCATAAGTGACAGCCTTTCTCACTAGCACTATGTGTGGAAGGTGATCGATAGCAACAAGAATTACTTACAAAAAAGTTGCATTTGCAAAACTCACAGCTGTCCAGCAGACATAAAGGCCTGCAGCAAGGCTACTAAAAGCTGTAACGGCCATGAAAAGAAATTAATCAAAGTCTCTCATAATAAATTGTGTTAATTATTTATTGCTTTGAAAGTCAAACTGACTTTTCTTATTCTTGGTATCTCCCAGTTTCTTACATACTTAAAAAATTAAGACAAATCTAATATAAAAAAAGTTGCTTTTTTTTTCAGAACCCCTTGGTTTTACAGTCATATAATTCTGAAAGTAAGGAGTTACCTGCTCCAGGGTGAGCTGCTTCGAAATTGTATCATTTTCCAGTTTTTTAATCTTCTTCATCAGTTTGTTCACTTGAAATTCCTGTTCCTGCTCTAAGTGCTGCTCCAGTTCAGCTTTCTCATGCTGCAGCTAAAAATTTAGGAGACATGGAAGTATTTTAAACACACAAAAGTATGAAATATTATGCACCTTTTATATATTTATTTACATGTTTATTTTTACTGCATGTTAAATTCTCTACTGATAATTCTCCTTAAAAGACTTCAAAATGCACAACACACCCAACAGCCCCTCAAAAAGAAACATTTAAAACCACGTTCCATTTACAAAGCAGATGGAAATAAACTACATTTCCAAATATTTAATAGTCAAATAAAAATAGATACATTATATATAGCATTTAAAATAATTATAGACATGTCAAAAATCTATCATAATATTCACAAAAACGTTAATTTTAATCTAAATGGATCATTTCAAGAGCACCCAAAGCATAAAATGAAGGTTTTAGCACTTCCTTCTCCCAGGCAATTGAAAGGTTAAAATCAAGACTGAAGTCATACTACTGAAATTGCTGTGCAACAAAACAGTAAAAAACCTAAATCTAATTTCTATTCCTATGCTCTCAAGAATCAAAAGATTTTGATGATATAAAAACACTGGTTATTTGAAATCAACGTTGTATTTTCTTAACATTCAAGGGAAATTTTTTTTTAGTTATTATTTCCAATGAAAAAAAATCTTCACTCTCAAAGCTCTCAAGCAGATTGAAACACACACCCCACCCCACCCCCTCTTTTAACATAAAATATGGCTTGGAGTAGAGTCACTTTTAACATTAAAGTCAAAATCACAATGGAATCCCTCTGAGATAGGGATCCAAGCATTCCTGCGGATAAAATACCATGACTGGCACCATGGCACAAACACGTGAATTTGACTTAGGGAAAAGCAAATGTCACCAAAAGACAATGGTGTAATTACACCGTGCTCTGGCCATCCACTGAAAATTGCAGGCACTTTTTTCAACCTGCTTATTTTCTATGCTAGTTCTTCCGGCTATCATGTAACGATATATAAGATCATAGTGTTTAAATGCGTGAGGAAAATCTGAGGGAACAGAGACACAGCTCACAATCATGGACACAAGTCCAGGTTGCTGGATATCCCCAGTGAAGAAATATACTTTGATTTTAAAATAAGCTAAAATGGCTAGTTCATTAATTCAGTTCCTTTTGCTGCTAGAGACGAAATGGTCTGTGAAGAGCAGCCTGGCAAAGAGTTTACAGCAGGGAGGCTTGTGTGGAGAGAGCACTAGGCAGACAGTAACGACTTGGCAATACACACACGGGAAAATTTCGCAGTTTAACTGTGTTTTCAGGGCTTATCAATTTCAAGATTTTATTTTTCACAAATTAAAATAAACACCAGAATAGTAATTAAAAAATAAATGAGATTTATTCCTTTCACTTACTAAATTACAGCATATTTTCCAAAATCTTGATGCTCGTGGAAGTTCACATGCACTTGAAGAAACCATCTAGACTCCAACATGACAATCACTAAGACTGCCATGGCAGCTCTTGATCAAATGGTTAGAAAAATTTTGTTACTGTCTAGTTGGAAATAAAGCTATTTCATTTCTTGTGTGAGAACACACAGGTCTGCTAAGTGAGATTTTCATTAGAAGAAAAATTTATATTCACACTTTTAAATCAAAATACTGTTCTTGTTGTCTGATAATCAGAAATTTGAAGTTTCTTACTTCAGTATTGGAGTTAAGTTTGGTTGGAACAAAACAAGTTTAATACGAAACCAACATTATTCAGTCTTACAACTTTGTAAGACCCTCTCCTTTCCTTTCCCACCCCCATACAGCAGCTACAGTTTAAGACTGAAGACAGCCAAAGAGCCCAAGGAGTAGACAGCACACTGATTACCACACAGGTGAAGGTACTTGCTGCACTTTCATCAATCTTCATTTTGCTTTATTAAAAAAAGCTAGATGCTTGTTTTTCACTTAACTAAAAATTCAGACCAAAGCCAGTTGCTGTAATCAGCTTGTATTTAGTTAGCAAATTAAACCGTGCAAAAAGGCACATAGCCAGAATCTCTTACTCAGCCTAAAGCCAGATGCTGCTAACAGAAAGCATTTGGTTGGGGACTGCTACCATTTGCAGACAGTCCAGCAAATCAGGCAGATCATACAGTTGTATGAAGGCACCTCAAACCTACTTAAAAATGTTGTTTCTTGCTTGTGTGCTTCATGCAAATGCAATTACTGTATTGTTTAAAACAAACTGAGGCTGCAATAGCACAATCTTGCTTGTCAAGTCATTCCTTTTAACACCTGCTGGAATTTCCACCACACGGGAACTGAGGAGGCTTACTCGTTAGATCTGCAGCTGCTGTGTAGGATCTACTAAACCCTGCCTTTGGAGTGTTAACATACTGCAGCCAAAGGACCATTCTAGCTGATCAGAAAACTACTAAGAGAAACCAGGAGAAATCTGTTACAGGAATATCTTCTATTCTGATCTTAACATAAATACACTAGAAAGCAAAGTGACTGGGAATAAAAAGAAACCCACAAACACTTTCCCCTTGTGGGCTAAAAGGGATTATAACATGAAAGCCCTTCCAGACATTCTGATGAACCTACTTTACTGTGCTACTCCCTTTCACCCTTTCAGCTTCATTATTCAAAGTGGGAGGAAAACACTAATTACAAACCCCCAAATACATATTAATGGTGTCTGTCACTCATAATTGGGTAAAATAATTTTCCTCTTTTATTGGTTTTGATCACAAAAACAAACCAAATGAAAAATGAGTTAATGCTGAAACCCTAACGCTGAAAAACAGAATTGCTAACAATGAGGAAACATCCACTGGTAAAACACTGGTGGATGGTGTTTATTTTACTTAGTAAAGTAAGAGAGTATTTCCAAACTGTTTTTAATTATATGCAATTATAGTAACAATTGTTTACAGTTACACCTACAGCTGCCAGCTAAAGAGAAGGAAAAAATGTGTTAGAAAGTGTCACCTTGATGACAATGTCTCACAGACCTTGAATTGCATATGAAAACTGTAGGAGAGATACTGTGTGAATTTTCAGCTACATAAGATCAGAGATGGGTTTGTTAATAAATAGCACTTTCAGGATGCAGCAAGAGAGACAGCTAATACTTTGAAGTGAGAATAGGGCTATCAAACCCAAAGCCTAGCAGCAGAAAGAGTGCATTAGTTCAGGTAACTACAGTAACATCCTTCCCACTCTACAGAAGCAAGTTCCCCTATACAAGGTAGGAACATATTTACCTTCCTTCCTTCCTGTACTGGCTTATTCAAGGCCAGCAGAAAGTGTTTTTGATGAAATAATGGAGCTAATGGATGAAGTTCCCCCTTAAAGAAAACAACCCTCATTTATCTTCCAGACTATGACCTTGTACATTGCACTGAACAGTCTATTTTTAGTACTCCAGCCCTTAAAAGATGTCCAATTCCTCCTCCGCTGCATCCTGAAAGTCCTATTTATTAACCAATTTGTATCAGCAGTTTGCCTCCTCTTTATGTCCAGATGTTCAGCAGATAAATGATAGATGAGCTGACTGTTTATTCCACACAATCGCATTTGCACCCTTCAGCTGATGCATTGTATTTTGGAGAGCAGGAAGGGTAATAGCTTACGTTTACAGACTCACAATTTTTGAAAGAATTGTCAAGAATCAGACTTGCATAAGAAACAGTTCTGTATAGCTTCCCAATTACTTAATCTGCCTGACTACATACTATGCTATTATCTTGGTATGTTGTAACATTTTACTTTCAAGGATAGATATTTGGACCAATTTGCACTTCTAAAAATACAAGGGAATTGAAAAAAATAATCTGTATATGATTTTGAAATGGACTGTTGCACAATTTAAAGAATAATTGACTTTGTAAGTTCAAAAACATATTAAAACTTAATTACTTTTGAGCAGCTTTGTTTCACAAAAAATAAAGATTTTCAAGATTTACTACTTTAAATTTCAAAACAGTAACTCAACAAGTCTATGTCCTCAGCTGCAAGAACAGAGCCTGCATCAAAACACTTCTAGTGATATTCTGCAAAATGTTACTACCATTCTATAATGACAAGGGACAGAGGACTCTATAAAAATATTGTTCCCATCTTTCCAGAGGCTTAGTCAGGTAGTCAGAAATACAATTAGAGAAAGTACACGGGAAAATACAGTGAATGTACACAAGGCTTATAAGAATTTTATCAGGAATGTATGCGACGAAAAGCTTTTTGTTTACTCCAAAACCTCTGCTGAGATGCATGTGCTCCATCTCTGCAGTGTTCAGCCTAGAAAATTAGAAATTCTGCTAAACAAAGGAAATTTCACTAGCAAAAGTGTACACTTATTTACTGGCCTTGTAGAGGCAGTAAAAGCTAATGCCACGTGGTTATAAACAGGTATTACCAAGCAATGGTATGGCACCAGAAAGCCTAGCAACAGGAAGACAGTATTATTCCAGTGAAAACACCTTGTTTTATGTGCTACTGCGTATGTTTAGAATCAGTCTGGCACATAGTAAAATTTTCAAAGTTAATTTCTTAATATTGAAAACCTGATATAACTCTGCGTTTTACAATAGTAATGCACATTATGCTGATCCGGGAAATTCTTGTTAGGCTGTTAGCGATGAGCGCTGCAGCTCATGCTCTGGCAGACAGCTTTCACATTGAAAACATTTTAACATTCTGGGAGCTCATTCCAGATGCCACTTTGAATGCGATGCATAAGCCCCTACAATTGTGAAAAACAAAGGTTTGACAAAGCAAAAAACACCCAGGCACTATGAAAAAAGTCCCTCTGCTAATTGGCTTTCAACTGAATAATACAGCAGTAATTTTGACACAGCCACAGATAGTAAACACTTGAAAAATTAAGAGACTAACAACTGGAACTAACCATTTGGAATACAGGTGCATTTAAGAACTGTCACCTTTTAAAAGCTTCTGGTTGGCATGACCACGTTCATGAAATGAGGCTCACAGGAAGGCCACGTGAAATTAAGTGTAAGGCTGTAGGCTGAGATAGTGTTTAGTAAAAGCAGGCAGTGGTCAGAATTTTACCTCCATATTCTTGTAGTTATGGCTATGTAGTTATTTTCTTTCAGCAGAAACTTGCATCTTGCCTGCTGAAAGCTCGCTAAAATTTATGGGACAATGTTGAATCCACAACTGAGGATTCTCCCCAGATGCCGTACAAAAAGTGAGAATAATTTCACCAGTTTTTATGCCTCATTCTGCTTCAAATATATGTGCTTCTCTGAATCTTTCTCTCACTAGTGAGAATGAAGTTACAACCTTTAAGGGTTTCCAATAGACAAACAGCTTAATGCTCTTGCATTATTTCATACATTACAACGAGGCACCCCCTGGGGCATTCTGAGGACAGCAGATTATCACATTTTTCCTTAATTTGGGCAACAGTCAAAGGATGCTTTCTGAAAGTCCATAGCAGAAGATAACAAAAATTAATTATAGTTTTAGGTTGACAAGAAGCTTATATTTCCCTTTGTAATATGTGAATCTAGCTTGCATAATATTAGTAATTTAAGAACGGTTAAAGATAAGCTTCAAAGCAATCTCAGTTGAATTCTAGTAAAAAGGCTAAGCATACTTTAAGCAATTACTAGATACAGTAATTTACTTGCTGCACAACTTAAGCAGTACAAATTTGTGTGCCAGGTCATTATATGAGTTCAAAATCCTCCAGCCAAATCAAGCGTAATTCATGCTTTTACTTCTAAAGTAAGTTTTAGTTTGCTTTACACAATGTATAGTTCAGTCTCAGGTTGCCTGATTTCTACATATCCCTTTCAATTAAGCAACATAGCTCAACATACCAATTCTCCCTTTACTGGAAGAAACTTTAGTGGAAGGCTTTTTCTATAGTGATATCTACATCTCGCTTCAATTAGAAAAGAACACTCAATATCCCTATTTTACTGCCATCTGCTTCTGTATTTTTCATTATAAAGTATGACTTTGAAAGAAAACGTATGTCTTATTAAAAACCATTCTTGTCAGTCCTCACAAATAGCAAGAGGAAATAGTAATACCAGATCTAAGATACTTTATCTCGATACTTAACTTACTATGTGATAATAGGCATCAAACAGCCAAAGTCACAGAAGTGCCAGTTTTCAGCAACAAAAGCATCAGATGGAATTAGCTCTAATGTTGTTTCCAGTGTATTGCCTAACTGCAGGGCTAAACATGCCTTAAGTCTCCAGCTGCAGAACATCAGAAACACTTACAACATACAATTTAGGTTCTTTAAAACTGACTACTTTTTCATGACAAAGCTTATAAGTAACGGCATGAAAAAAGCCATAGGGGATCACAACAAACATTCACCTAACTTAGTACTCTGTCTCCTCCAGAGGCCAGAAGCATGTACTTAGGCAAGTCTATCAGAACAGGGCAAGCATGTACAACACTTCCAACAAACACGCACTTTCCAAAAATTAGTAACTTTGATCATGAAAATAAGTTTCTCTGCATAAACTGTCCCAGCATCTTCAACTCTCTACTTTTAACACCCAAGCGATGTGTTTTAATTCAAGACAAGCAAGTGTTTTGTTAAACGCATAGATAAACTTGCAGATAAAGTCTCCTTCAAGCACTGCTGCGCATTCTCATATATAAAGTTTAATATTTTAGGATTCCTGTTAAATATCAAATACTCCAGAAAAAAAAGTATCTGTTTCACTAACATTTTAAATTAATCAGTAACTCTCTTCTGTAAGACAGTTAACATTTACTTTAAGCTACATCCATTTCTTTGCATCTCTACATAAACTTTCAGGTTCTCAACACTATGAGTTTGCAGATGCAAACTTTAAAGCAACACATTAAAACATGCTTACTCGCTACACTTCTTGTACTTTGCTTTTAACACGCATCAGCTCTACAACAGCTACAACCTGACTACATCCCTCTGACTGCAGTCACCCTAACAAAAAAAAGTTCAGTCACCAGTTGGTCCTGAGACTCCTGGGAGAGACATCAGTAAAGGCAACAATTACCTGCATCAGTTTCCTTGACAGCTCATTAGTAAGAAATTCCTCTTCCTTTTCATAGTTTACTGCAAGTGTTTCTTTTTCCTTCTGCAGAGCTTGAATCTTCTTAAATAAAGTATTACTGATGAATTCCTCTTCCTGCTCTGCCCTTGCTTGCTGTGAAGTAAAGACACAGTAAAAAAAAAAAAAGCATTAAAAGCTGCAATTATTTCATTCTCCTTTAAATGTTTCCACCTTTTTTTTTTTTTTAAATTTTGCCCATCATCCTGAAGAACAGTAGGCTGGATCTAAGCTGTTACCATCTCCTTTTCTAACATTATAACACCTTTCTTCCTTTTTTTGTGCCCATCTTTCAACTCTGGAAACTACACTGGTTCTTTAAGGTGGCCTCCCTCCAACCAAATGCACAAACCCCAACCTTTTAGACTCTATAAAAGCATCACTGATTCACAGATATCTACTTTTATCTACTCCATTCCTAAAAACAAACTCCTCTCTAAACGTTCTCCATTACCAGCTGAAGCACAGCTCTGAGTCTGCTGTGCCTTCTTTCCTGATCCCTTAGACTGCAGCCTTGCTTTCTAGGAGCCAAGCAACATTTATTCTTTCACCCAGATATGCCTTGCTTCTGAGCCACAGGCAGCACAGCTCATCTCTTGAGGATTTCTACCCACCCACCAGCCCAGGAAAACATATTACTTCTCAGAACTGTTACTTCACTACATACAACAACAACTTTAAAAAATGCCATGTGGTAGCTCTAACCTGAGGACTTCCAAATTTCACAAGAGGATAGCTACTCTGGAAATCTTCCTCATGAAGAATCACTGGAGAAGACAATTTCCATTTCAGCTGTCCTCCAGCACCTAGGCACTGCTCCACAGAAAGCCAGCCTGTGAGCTCGCTCCCTTGCGCTCCCTGAAGTTCAGATGCTCATATCTTTTTTTAATGTGTATATTAGAAACTCAATAAATGGAACACAGAAGATATCTTTTGGAAGTCTGCTCTAAAAGGCCACGAAGAGTATTTCATATGGGCAAATGAAAGACCACAGCTACAAACAGGCAGAGCCAACTCTTAATTCTACAGTCCAAACACAGCCCAGAACAGCAGAATGACATAAATACAGAATTCCCTTCAACAAATGAGACAATGTAGTGTTGAGGAGTGTTTTCGTCCCCTGCAATAAAACCCACGTCACTTGAACTCCAGATTTGAGATTTGCCCTGATTCTAATAAAATGATACCAGCTTATAGCTTACAATATGTAAAGATTCAGTAAGTTTTATTTCAGTAAAATCTGACAGAGGAAAATTTAAGAACTGAAACAGAACCATAACTAGAATTTTACTGAGAGCTTGGCTTCCATAATGTTCTGCCCAAAAAATTTCATTATGTCAGGGATCTTTTAACTGGAATGATATATTCCCTAGTAGTCCTTGAGACAATTACTTAAACAGAGACACCTTCCATGCCCACAAGAAAAGTTACTTAAAGAACACAAATGTCTTTAAATTAGTGGAACAACAGAACAATTGTAAATTTTCCTCATGATATCACCAGTATCATAAAATCTAAGCAGTGGTTTGGAAACTTCTCAGTTGATTCCTGCTTCCATCAAGTCCTTCTCTTCACATCCTTATCACTGTCTTCTTGTGTCTTCTCCCATCTCTATTGTTTCTTTTCTTGGCCCTTTCATACTATCTATCTGCCACGGGCTCCCTTCTCTCTGCCACCAGCAGTGCTGGCACAAACCCAACCTGAAAAAAAAAAAAAAAAAGAAAGGTCTGGCACAGTTTAGCTTAGAATCTTAGGTCCTGCACACCTCCTCTCTAATGTTTGTGCATCTCAATGGCAGAGAACCACTACTCCAGCACGTTCAGCTTTGGTATTATGACTTGTCACATCAAGACAATGTAGAGATGCCCAAGACCTTTGAAGAAATGCTAAACTGTCAGCTCACATCTCAGAGGATTAAAACTCAAGGAATCTTACTGATTTCAATAACATCATCTATCACTTTCTAAATGTGGCTTTACTTAGAGCTACTAATAATCTTACATCTTCAGAGATGTTTTGGAACAGAGTAAACAAGTTCATTGTCTCCAAATCATGAAATTTCATGCATGCGGTTCCAAAATCAACTCCTCCATTCCCTTCACCACGCAGGATTTCTAAAGGTGTCTGCTTTTCAGTGATTATCAGACAATAAAAGACAGTAACACGGACCAAGCTTACCTAAAATTAAAACAGAAAGCACTTTGTTCTGAAAAAAAAAACCCACCCCCAAACAATCAGGGTGTTTCTACTTTGATTTTTGTTCATCTCTAATTTGCACAGATTTGTTCTGCTCATGCTTTGCACCAGTCAAAAGCTCTAAAAATCACATTACTACAGCAACAAGTCTGCACAACAGTTCATAGCCAGATCCTGGTGTTACATTAATGATGGCTGCTTAGGCCAATGGAAACACGCTGCCAAGATCCCAGCCTGCTCCTAGCCAAACAGCAATGCCCCTCCTTTGTGCCTGCTCGGGTGCTCATGAGGCCAGGCTGCAGGCCAGCACAGGCAGGAGACACCCAAAAACTAATCTTTTCCCTTCCTCCTCCCATTTTTCCTTCACAGATCTGCTTCCTAAACCGGCATACCATACAGGCAGAGTGTTGGCATGCAGCAACTAAGAATGAAAAGCCACAATTTAGACAACAACCCCCTCTGCCTGCGCCGTGCAGGACGCTGGCTTGCATTCAACTGTCTCAAAAGAAAAGCTGAGTATAATTACATCTGCCTACATTAAACAAAGAATATATTTCTCAACTGTACAAACAACAGGAACCCTACAAATCTAAGTATGAACTATAAGTTCCAGACATCCACACATCATATTTAATACAATGAACATCCACTTAAATTACCCAAGGGTCAGCAATTTCAACACAGACATTTAAGTCAGAAAACATCAAACAATTATTAAGACTGGGTACAAAAGCGCATGATGCATTACCGTATTTGTTTTAAATTCACATAATTTCATTCTGAAACTCTCCCTTCCCCTAGTTAATTGTTACTTGGCAATAGTTCAACTCTCTTAAGTAATAAAATAATTCCCATTTACCTTAATATTGCCTAAAACTTGAAATCTGCTACTCATTTAGCCAATATTCTAACTGATGTTGTAAAACAGTCATTAAAAATTAGTTTTTAATACTATTTCCTGCACAGACTCTGACACTGCAGTATTTTTCTGGATGAATATACTTTTGTGTTTCCATATGAATAATCTGCCTTTTTATTAAGTATCTGCATTTGAAAAGAGGCTCTGATATCAGCTAAAAAAGAGAAACAGAGCATGGAAATCAGAGATAGTAGGTCTTCTATGAGGGTAGAGATTTCTTAGTTTTTCCCCCTATCATTCATATCACATTCAACATCCCAAAACACTAACAGCAATTCACTCTGTTTTGTGTACCATTATTACAAAACAAATTGCTAAGGCGCTGAGTGATATAAAATAACACCCAATCAGTCAATCTCTGGAAACCTGAAATATGTAATCTACTTCCACCACAGATATTCTGCATAACCACAGTCACATCCACCTGTCTCCTGTGTCTCAAAACTCCATGTATACCTAACTGAGCTTTTTATGGATGCATCCACTATGGAAAATTTGTAATTACTGTAGTCAAGACCATAAATGGCAAAGATTATCATGTTACTTTCAAGAAATCAAGAATGAAGAGGGAAAAAAAAAGCACTTCATGCACATAAAACACACAAAACCTCTCATATTTTCTAGGAAGAAAAATCCTATTCTTTCTATTGCAGTAGCATGTGAAATCCTGATCACTAGTTGAGCTGATGTGTGAAGTGTTGTAATAACCCGTCCTTGAGAGCTTACAACCCAATGAGTTAATTTTAAAAGAATTAAGAAACATATTTCTCCTAAACTTTATATAGTAGCTGAGTATTGTATTAGGAAGCAAATCTCATTAGAAGTTATTTTTCCACATGCTGCATATACTAGCACAAACTGTGAAGTTTAGTGTTAGAATCTTTTTCTGCTCTCAGTTCTTCTTCCTGTAAATATACCTTCAGCAGATCAAGTTCACGCTGCTAGACCTCCCTCTGCCCTCTTGCTTCTAGTACACGCAGCAGCTTCTGCTTACAGTGGGATGCTCTCTTTCTGTATCACTGGACCATACCCCAACCACACTGCTCTAGTAGCACTATTGTAAGAAGCAGCAAAATCCAGTATTGCCGATGAGGCACCAACTTGAACACACTCAAATAAAATAAAATAAAAAATAATTAAAAAACCAACCACTAAAAAAACAAATCACAGCTCTCTATGCTCCCTTCTCCCCTCAGTTAGTTCTTTAAAAGCTTCACAAACCTTCCTGATATTTCACAATTACAATTAATACCTACTCCTTAGTATCAATACAACATTATCAGTGATCTGACGTTACGAAGTTCTTGCATTTTAGTTTCAGCTCTCACTTCAGACATGATTTCAGAAACAAGTGTTTCACAGACTGTTCCAGTCACCTACACTCGATTACCTGAAAGCCAGATGCCAAACACGCCTGGCTAGCACACTGACAAAGCATCATCTGTCTCTAGTAGCATCCAGAGTAGACGTGACACTAGATTTCAGTTGGAAATGGCCTACTAAGCACTGTTTTGATCTAATCCACCCTTGAAGGTCCTTCATCTTTAAGGCAAGAGCCACCATGACCTCTTTACCATTCACTCATCTTTTTATGGTGCAATTTCTTTTGACAGGACCCTATGGACAATATAAACCTGCAGATGGAGCTAAAGAGCAATTTAATTTGGTTGCTGTACACAAGAAACTCAATCTTTGCTACTGAATATAGACTGAAAGGTTGGGACGGCTTCAGGAAGAGATGATCTCAGTTGCTGCACATGTTACACTGAACTAAAGGTGTCACTTCAGAAAGCAGCCTTTCCAAAAGTCGTACTAGAAAGGATAACGAGGTAAAAAGGGTGTGAAGTACAGAAAGTTACAATGGCATGATCTTAGAAATTGTAGTTTTTGCATAAAATAAAATCTAAGTTTCCCAGTTCTCCTAAAGTACACACTCCTCCTCTAGCAGTACTGACTCAAGTTACTGCTCTGGCTTTACTTTCTAGCACTAGTTTAAAATGGTATGGAAAACTATTGGTCTACAAAAGCAAGGAAACTACATGAGGAACTTTTATGCTGCAGCTCTCCCAGGCTGGAGCTATTTTTTCCTAAAAATCTTCCAGCCACACCTGAAACAAGCACACTGTCTGCAACGTGTGTTTCAGACAAGGAGAAACATGAACACCACAAGAACAGAAGTCAACAGCAACTCAGAGACTAACAGCTCACACTACTGCCAACTATCGTGACTGCCCAGCAGCACACTTCTATCTGTAGGGGCTGAAGGACAAGGAAGTTCCACAGAGGTCCCACCGAAGTCCCAGTATGATGTAGGCACAGCCCTTCCCTCCCAGTAAAGGTACTTTTTTCAGCTGGGTGGTCTGTCTGCAGAAAAAAAAAGACAGTGAATGCTCTTGCAGTTAAAGTGGTGAGCTGGAATTCAAGTTCTGGGTTCAATCTGTAGTGTGATTTCCTGTTTAATCTATGGCAACCCCAAGGGTCACTTCCTCAACTCGACACAAAAGTACATTTTTCTTTTTCTTTTTTTTCGTTTTCCCTTCTTTAAGATGCATTTTCAAAGTAACAGAGCTACACAAATAGCAAATTGTGCATTTTTATCTTTGGGTATACCCTATCTCCTAGAAGCACCATGCTTTTGAAAACAAACAAACAGGCAGTAATACCTTGGTTTGTTTCCTTCAGAACCCCAAGCTATTAGGCTTTTTTTTTTTTTTTTTTTTAAACACAAACTGGTAGATGAGGGGGAAAGGGGTTGGTCGTTTATTTGAAGAAAAAAAAAAAGCCCACAGAAAAACTCCCACAATCTTTTCCAGAACACACTGAAGAGGGGGGAAAAAAAAAAAAAAAATCGGTATTGAATCTCACTCTGATTAACTTCAGCTACTCTCAATGTTACCTATCATGTAACATTAAACCCACATGCAGAACTGCCTCAAAACACAATTCCTATCTCATTTCAGCTATTCAGCAGATGAGTTCTGCTGTAAGAGGAAAAAGAAATTTTTTTTTAATTACAATAATAAAGGAGTATCTGTATGACAAGCAATTATTTAGAGTCTTAAAATGAAGTTCCTTTCAGTCTCCATTTATAGTTGCAAATCTTTCTCCCCTTCATCCCCTCCACAACCCCCCCCCCCCCTTTTTAAAAGGTCAATTCGGTTTTGGCTGGACATGTCAAAATGCTTCTGTCACAATGCTGCTTCTGCTAACTCCAGTCACAGCAAGTTTTTCACTCAATGCCTACCAAGTGATCCAGCATATTGCCGTATGAATCCGCTATGGCCACAGATTGACTAGAGAAATGAGCTGAGTCAAATTACATAAGACATACATCTTTTTCCAAGTCAGTTTTAACCACGATCAAATGTTTTCAGCTCAACATCATTCGTGCAGCCTTATGAGAGAGACCTTCTCTCAAAAATTCAGTTATATTCAAGACATGGGTGCATACATCTTGTGGTTTGGAAAGCCACGCAAGGAATTGCACTTTAAAAAAGCCCTCAGAATTGACCAGCTTCCTAAACACAAAAGTTCAGTAGGAGTAGCACATGCTAACTAATCTCTTAGCATCAGCAATGAAGTAAATTGTTTCATGGTATGCAATTCCATTCCACTCCAGATTTGTAAACACTTAAAATAGCTTCTCTCTCTGCATTTTGATGTTGACCTGCAAGAGTCTTGTACAACTGAAACACACAAGCGGTGAAAATGAAATAAGCAAGTTATGAGAACAGGCTCATTTCACAAATATAAATATTTATAAAATTAATGCATTTGGTTCATTACAAACAAGGTATAACAAGCTATATGAAATTAATAATTAATGAAATAAATTCCTGAATTTACTTAAATAATTTTAAAATAATTTAAATGCCTTTCATCAAAACAGATTAAAAAATCAGAGTGTACTCCAAGTGTTTTTATTATATCAAAATACTGGTATTAAATAGTTAATATAAACACAGACACATTTTCTGTGACAAGAAAATGTCAGGACAGGGTTTAGGAAAATGTATCAAACCTCAAATAACTTTTACTTAGCAATTCACCCATGATCACATACTGTTATGCAAATCTTAATGTAATTAAAGACTACACCGTAACAAAGCACCACAAAGGAAAGGTAGCAGGGTTGTACAGGCAGACATTAAACATTTACTGTTTTGAGCGCTCAGCGTTACAACCTTAACAATCTGACTATTAATTAGACATGTGCTTTATAGCACTTATTTTTCAGTCACTTAAACATCATCATGTAGAACAAGCTCCCAGATGGTTATCAGGGCTGGAGTCTCTGTTTTCAGTACACAAGAGCTGTAACCTGAACCAAAAGAAGTTAGAGGCCAAGGCAGGAATGATCTAGCAGAAAAATTAAATCTAGCCCACAGACCTTTCCAAATGGCTCTATTTCATGAGGCCATTTCTCCATCTCATCACTGCCCATGCACACAAAGTATATTTGCTGCACTTCTTGAACTTTCAGTTAAAAAAAAAAAAAAAAATCAGTGGATTTCTGATGCACATGTAAAATGAGTATAGCCCAATACAAGCAATAAGCTCAGTCCTCTACTCCTCAAGTTCACTGCATACAAGCAAAGTATTTCTTCAAAATAACAGTAAATGTTCCTCAGCCGGATCGCAATGGCTGCGCTGCCAGCAAGCCAGGAAGGCAGTAAGCATGGGGCCGTATTGCACAGCTCCCCTCTCAGCCCAGCAGAGGCAAGTGACAGGTTAGGCAGCACCGCTCCAGCAGAAGATACCCGTGCTTTGCTAGGGTCTTCCCCATTTTTGTTAGTTTGTACCTGACTGAAGAAAAACAGTCAATAGGGAAAATTAACTACACTGTCATATCAAACAGGGAACCAGAGTTTGAAATAACACTCTGTATTAATCCTTTACCGATGACTACTGGAAAGAAGTTTTTCCTTTACTCTAATGGCCAGTGACACTGCTGGTTTACTAGTGAATTGGCTGTACTGTAAATAGTTTGCTAGTTAATCAATAAGTGTAAAACAAATAGAATACAGAAGCCTGTGGAAATGGGTTTGCTTTTGTTCAGCCCCAACATAAAAGCCACTGAAAAATATCATAAGGATGCACATATACACATCACTAGGTTTGTAGTTTTATGTTTAGTTTGCCTGATTTTTTGAACACACAGGTTTCTGGACATGACAGAGCAACAAAAAGATCAAATTGCTTATGGCTACTGTTCTAGCATACAGTGTTTTGTTGTTTTTTTTTTTTAAAAAAAATTATTTTCCATATCCTGCATGATCATTAGAACTACCATCCTTCTAAAATGCTGTGGTTTTGTTTGACTTGCATCTAAAACACTCAAGTTTAACGTAATCTACTTGTGTTGTGCTACTTAAAAATCAATAATCAACAACAGCTTAAATGTCAGCAACACCACCACTCAGTACTAGAACCTACAAGAAATGTAGTACCACAGCAAATCAGTCCAAATTATTCTGTAATATCAGATATCTAATGCATAAACGCTTCTTAAGCAAACATATTTTAAATGCTTTTTTGCCTGTTTTCTGCCCACTGATAAATCACCATTTATCTTCAACATACCCACACTAATTAGTCCACTTTGCTGGACTGACCAATTAGCAAACTCAATATTGCAAGTCCTAAAGTTTCAGAGCAGCAAAAGCAAAAGATTCATGAGAAGATTACACTATTAGGTGACTAATTTACTACACAGCTTCTGTTCAGAGGTATGGATGTTGGTGCTAACAGGCACTGAGCTGTGTTTTAAAAAAACAAACCTCTGCTCAAAACGCAACCACAGCAAACTATTGTTAAAAGTATCTTTGCTGCCACAACTGTTTCTCTATTTGAAGACAAAAGAGCACAAACAAAAGCACGGAGCAGAGATTTAATAGTGACACCACCACCTCCACCCCCCACCACCCCCAAAATAACCATGAAAATCTTACTTTACTTTATGTAGTTCAGGTAAATCATCACAAGCACACAGACATGCAACGCTTGTTTTTCCCCATCAGAGTATATAATAAGAGTCAAAGTATAATTCTGTTCCACTCAGCTTTTCGAGGCGAAGATGTCAGACCACTGCTGCATGGCATCCCTCACGCAGTGCCGTCGGCACGCCACAGGTATCAGCAACTCTCCCCGCTCCCAAGCAGAAGACAGCAAGTTCCCTCACTTCTAGACTGGGTCCTGAGCTCAAACAGCCTGTGTACTCATCATCCTTCTCTTCTAGATCCAAACAGCCTTCAGCACTTGTAGATCCTTCTTTCAGGTACGTATGACTTCTGGTATATCTACACTGATCAACCTGCCTTCCTTTACATTTATTAAAACTAGGGAGGACGACTACCATACCAAAACCCAGTTCTGGGGTTTCCAAACTATAGCATGAGATGCTCACCATGTAATGTCTTCATTCACTTTCTTTAAAACTTCTTGGGTTTTTTGGTTGGGTTTTTGGTTGGTTGTTTTAAATGACTAGTTTAAACACAACTTAGATAATCTTTAGGGGTACTAATATTTTTCCCCACACTAGCAAGGTGTCCCTGTAACTAACCTCTTAAGAGCGCTCCCTTCAAAAATCTCCCCTAATTTCCTCTCACACACATTGGCTTTCTAGAGAAACACTTTCTCAGTGATCCACAAGTGCTGGAGACAAAGCTTGCTATTGACTATAATCATACCTTGTTCCAAACCAACACATTCACAAAGTAAACACCACACTGTCCATCCCACTGTTAAGACACATTAGCTCTAACTCCATCACAGCAAACAAGTATTTCCACTTACCCTTCCTAGGAGTCAGTGAGCAGTGTATTATTTTGTCTTTTCCTTCTCTACAGTTTGGACATCTTACAGTACATACCTCAACATTCTGAAGAGCAATCTCTTTTCAGGCTTTCGAGACAAGAAATAATTCTTTCAATTTAGTGTATGAAAATGAGGAATATGAAAAAACACATCCTTTGCTCTATACCTTCTGTCTCTGATCCCTACAGAGGGAGGTTTGCAGGATGTGGGGAGAATACAATCATCCTTGAACATTCACCCCATACAGAACTGGAGAAGTAGGTCTAACAGAGAAATTTTTAGGAAATGCCCACCCACCTTTCCATGCACAGAGCAAGAACTTTCCAGTTACATGTCTCAATTTTCAGAGAAAAGGGAGGTTTTTTCAGATCTACATCCCAGGTTAAAACTACTCTCTGAAAAGTACTCTGGAGGTGTCCCTCTTCTTGATCCAACCAGGATTTCAGGTTCTGTGAAGACAGGGGTTTTGCCTAATGAATCAATTCCTGGCAACACTAGGCAGGACAAAATTTCTACTCTTCACTTTGAACAGATGTGAAAAAAACACATACTGCTTAAAGTTCTCAGGAAAACAGTGATTAAAAAACCCTACACTTCGCAAAATTCACAGTAACTACTTTTACTGTTTATTTGAAAGTGAAGGAAACAAAGTGGAAATCACCCTACAATCAAAAAAACCCAAAAAACCTTCCAATATCCTCTGTTGAAAGTAGAAATTAAACTGTAAGGTGCAGAAAGAAGTGCAACTTCATACTATAGCCCATTAAACATTGTTGGCTTTTATCATGTCTGACTTGTTAAGAAACACATATTTATTCAGGACCGAAGTGTATCATTGTGGGAATTATTTACATATGTGGTAGGAACCATAAAGGAACCAGAAAGACCTTAGCTTTACCGTAATAAGCAGAAACCTCACATTTTTAGGCAGTTTAAAGAATTAAAACATTTGAGGAAACTTTACAGACAGATGAAACACAGCCAGGCCGTTTCGATCTGCAGCAGAGCTGAAGAGACACTTGTCTACCTCACTAAGCCTACCTCAAACTGAAAACCAGATCAGGCATAGTATTAATGCACAAAAGATGAAATTTCAAAGCCAAATTCAGAGTTGAGAGGGGAAGAAAAGGCCTTATCCTACGAGTTTCTCCATCAGTTAGAGTATCAGTCGATGAGTTCAGGGAATACCCTCTTTTCCAGGAACAAAACTGCTTCAGTGGAAGGCATGAAGGGATAGAGGGCTCTCAGGACCTGAAAGGACTGTCCCCACAGGCAACAATTAGTCTACAACATCTGTATATTAAGTGAAAAGTTGAAAAAATTACAAACTCAAGCGTCAGGATTAACAATTGCTTCAATGTTTCTGTACATATTTTGCTTCAGCTTTCTTTCATTAAGGAGTCCTTGCAGCCCACAGATGTGAAACCTGTACATTTATAATTTGTGCTTTGGAGTTTCCTACACAGACACTTGCATTTTTACTGTGGAATAGTTCACCTCAAATGTGTGGCCTTTATTTTTACTTCATTCTCTCACCCCATACATTGAAACGGGACAATAACAGTCCACCTAATTAAAACTAAGACACCTCTTCAGTCTGACAGGAAGACTTGACAGAAGAAGTGGAACTTGAGATCTTACCTTCTGGGCATCCCCAGGTCACCATGCTGGAAGCAAGACGTCAGAGGAATGTTTTCTGTTACAGATGCATGGGAACTTGCTTTATATTGTACTTTTTGCCTCTCTTCTAGAGCATGTCTGTCTCTTTTCCATTCATTCTGTTTAGATCCCAAATCCCGTGCATAATTCAATTTGTACATTTGTCCCTTTTATTCTCCTCCTTCAGTTTTGGGTTTTTTTTTCTTCAAGAGAAAGACAGAAAGGGTTCACCCCTTGATCTGCTGCTAAATTCAGCAACTTTCTCCTACCCCCCAGCCCAAAAGAGAGCAGCAAAGTAACTGTTCCTCTCACTGCTTTTCCCAGGCTATGCTGAAATACATCAGATGTCTACTGCTGACAATTGTCACTTCTTTGTAGGAGAGCACCGTTTTGGTTCTTCATTCCAACCACATTTCAAGATCTGTTTGTGAAAAAACAGCACTCCATCCTCCTGTAGGGTCCCGTGAATCCAGCTGCCTGACTAGCCTTGTCCGCAGCTGCCATGGAGTCACCATTCTAAGCGCTTTCTGCTCTTCCAGTCCCCACCTGAAAACCCACCCAAGCACACCTTACAAGGTGCAGCGTGGAAACAAAACCTTTTGTTGAAGTCTCTACCAGATGCGTAAGCTTGCTCATGACAGCTGTGTGCCACACAGCAGTTATTTCCTCATTTACTACAAGCAGCTTTAACATTGACAGTCTATACACCCCACATATACCAACACTTAAGACTACGGACTTTGAAAACAACAGCTTGAATATTAACTGAAGTCAGTATCAGCAAAAGGAGGAAACAAGTAATGAGGACAAGTCAACAGGAATAACAAGTGCAAGAAAACCACAGACCATGCACCTTCTCCAGGAAAAAAAAAAGTGAAAAAAAAAAATAGAACCACTTTCCTTCATTCTTTAAAATCAGCAATGAAATTCAAACTCCATTACAGTCAAAACCACAAGTAAAATGAAGTACAGAATTGCCAGGACTTGAAAGTTATTCTACCATCTTGTCTATACTAGCTTTCCAATACTGGGATTAGCAATAGTGCTACAACCTCTAAAAAAATCCTAATGTTTTACTCTACCATCTACACCAGCAGATGCGAATGATGCAAGTCTCTCCGTACTGGGAATACTCATTTGGGTGAGTGACCCACACTGTACTAGTGGGGAAAAAAAAAATCATTACAAATTTCTAGAAGATACGTTAATGATTTTTTTCTTACTGAAATTAAACTTGTTAGGTGCACAATGCAGAAAAAACTACAACTCTCTCTTTCAAAACGTTCTTAAGTCACTGGGGATACACTAAGAGAGAATGCCCATTAGTCTCAGTAAGTGTTCAAACCCAACATTAAACAGTGTTCTTAAAATAAAAGCTGACTACAAATCAGTTCTGACATACAATTCAAGACATAACCTCAATGAGAAAGTTCACTTAAGAGAAAAGCAAAATTACTTTCTATGCAGAACAGCAAGCCCACAGAAAAAGCAAGAACTTTGCGTCATTAAAAATTCCCAAATGTACTATAAAATCCCAGTTCTTCTTTCACTTCCATCCCCAAAGTAATTCAGAGCAATATACCAGTATTCCTACTGACTGAAGCCATTCCACTATTATTAAACATGGGGACATCAACAAACTAATAGATAAAAAAAGTAGAGCTGTTGTGTAATATTTAAAGGCAAGCAAGACATAGGTGGTTATTACAGTTTGGTATCAATCCAATGGCAATACTGGAAACATTAATGTACTATATAAAGGACAGAAACATAAAAAGGGTCATTCAGCATGGTTTTATGGAGAACAAGTTGTGGCAAGATAAGTATAGATTCATCTTTCAGCCAAGGACTAATTGTAATAAAGATAACAGCAACGGTGTAGGATGTGTGTATGGCACCCATATGACTTTTTGATTTAGTAATACATGCCAGACATTATTTTAAAATGGTTATAAAATAATCAAAGTACACAGTAGGATTTCCAAAGTGTCTTACTGACCTCAAAAATACTTGTCAGTGGGAAATTTCATCAGAAATTTCACACGAACATGTACTAAGCATGATGTTGTTCCAAATATTCACTGCACATTATTCTGCAGCAAGCCATTTCTGACAAACTTTGGGAGACTGAGATGAGCAAGACTGTAAAAAATAATAATAGAGAATAGACACCTTCACATTTTGTTTCATTTGAAACAAATTCATTCTACCAAAGCTGTGCTTCTGAAAAAAAAAGACCAATCCCACAAACCAAAGGATTCTTGCAGAGAATGGACATGCAGAGAAGGAACAAACACCACCTCCGTATTAGCTTCACGGGTGATGCTGTAACATAGCCTGATACTCCAGATGCAACAGAGACCACTCACCTTCACTTCCATACATAGCATTGGTGAAATGACACGAGGAGGGAAAAGAAATTTAAGGGGTTGGTACCTCTCTGTAAAGAAAAGCAGAGGGGTTACAGAAGAGAGCCTCAAAAAAGCCCAGAAAAAGGGAAAATACCCTTCCCGAGACTACGGCTGCACAATTATTAGCATCAAATCAAGTGCTACCGGACAACCCAGCAGTACATATCAGACCTGGAAGAGGCACAGGCGTGCTACTGCATTTCTGCCAAAATCAGCTAGAGTATACCACAGTAAGCTCACGCAAGACAATTGACAATACTGGATGGAAAAAAAATAATAATTAAATAAAGCCTGTCAGTTCTAAATAAAGCTATCAAACATTTCTGCAAATTTGAAGCAGGAAAGGGTGTTTAGCTACAGCATTTTTGATCCAGCACATTAGATTTCCAGCATCTCAGAACCTGACAGCTTAGTTCAGTTTGTCAAAGTAAACTCAAAGATGCCCGTTACAGCCTGTATCTTCATAGGGAGAAAGTGGAGGACCCAGTAGACTCCTTAACCTAGCCTAAAGGTATGGCAGGAACCAACTGCTCAGCCTTGACTAAGCTGATGGGAAGAACCAGAGGCAGGACACCACAGCCTTTCCAAGTACAATGGTCCTTCACCTTTGAGTCTTCAAATTAAAACTGAATACCCTTCCCAAAGACACATTTCAAGGTAAGTTACGAGGTCCAATGCAGGAACAACTCAGAAAAACACAAAGATGTGACGCGAATCAAAGCAGATGATTTAGTAACCCTCTGAAGCCTCCGAGTCCCTGAAAGTTCAGAAACATTATCACTTTTTCTGTGTTTCTTGTTTGTTTGGTATTTAACCCGCACTGAAGAAGGGCTACACCACAGACAAATGGTAACGTGCTGCTACCCCTACATCAACACTGTTTTCCCATGGGAACTTGATACACTAGTGGCTGTGCATTAAGTATCAAACAGAAGCAGACGATAACATACCTTTCTACTATTAGTTCACCAGTCATGCGGCAAGTAGCATTGCTTTTACCATGTTAACCTAAGGGACAAAACAGTTAACACTGAAGTGCATTACTAAGCTTCCTTTTTCCTTTATAGACGTTTTCTGGAAGCTCAATAGAAACTTCTTGAGAATCTGAGGCAAACGTAAAACTGAAATACAAGACACTCATTTCCTATGTGCTTGTTCTTCCTGAAAAATTTTGGATGGAGTTTCATTGCACATGAATTCACTAATCTTAGCAACAATGTTGTGTTTACTCTAAAAAGCAGGTAAGCAAAGCATGTTTAAAATAAGTTATTTTTGAGTTAAGACTTCTAGTTTGGTCCAGCTACAAAATAGAGTTACAAATGACGCAGCTCGATACAAAGCCCCAAGCAGGTTTCTCACATCTACAGAAGCCCTCACAAAACAGCAAGTCAACCTCTTTCACACAAGCCAGACCTACTTTAAAATAAAGAGTAAATAACAGACATACCGATACCTATTTTAAAATATTAATCTCTCTGCTTTCTTGATTTGCTTTTTACCTCTAGCTGCTACTAATTGATTTCTTTCATTCATCCCTGTGCCCTTAAGTCAGTACCTTTTAAAGGGTTGTATTTCAATTCAGTCAGCCTATCTTGCCCTTTCTTCTACTATTAATAGACATTTTCTGTACTGAAACAGGTGTTTTGCTTTGAAATTCTGGTGCAAGCTCCAGGAAAGAAAAATGCTGTTAAAAAGCATTTTTGCAGGGGATTTTTGACAATATAGCTCACCCATTCATTTCCCCAAACTATCTATCCAGGCTGACATTTTCTGTGAAGACCCATCACAACAGACCTCATGCATACACACACACAGAAATCCCACCTCACACTTCCTTGAAAACAAAATGCTAAAATCATATTTATTTCCAGCATCTAAATCTGGTTGTTTATTGAGACAATTGTAACAAGTCTACGACACCACACAGGATTTTTCCAATCTGCAAGTCGCAGAAAGCCTGTTTGTTTTCAGGAGATGGCTGTTACCAAAAGCAACAAATTTCTTCAGGATTTGTGAGTAGGGGTGAAGAAATAGGAGCCGAGTAAGACTTTTTCTTTCATTGTTTCTCCCAACTGGTGGAAAGCTGTTCATATTGCTCTGCAGAAACACAGAGGAGACAGAGAAGCCAGGAGATACAACTGCCCTTTGCTAGCACGCAGGGAATAAAAAAGTCAAGCTGAAAGCCAAGGTGCAGAGGCATAGGTATAGCTACAGAGACAAGGGCAGCAGAGGTCTCGCAGTAAAATACTGCCACTCGCAACCCATAGCAGGGTACAGCAGTCCCATGTCCCAAGGCCCCTTGCCAGCAAGTGCTGTGGCAGTTGCTAACAGACAGCGATAACTCACGGCAAGCCCACAGCATCTGAGCATTACTTGTGCCACTAGCATTTTGGATCAGGCTGTCTCATCAGAATTGATGATCCTGTTGGGGATCCACACAGCACCACAAATCGGGATTTCAAGGATAATTCCCTTCTCTACAACGCAAACCACAGGAAAAAAAACCCTGAGAAGCTGTTCTTGTAAAATCCATGTTACAAAGCATTGAAACTGCTACATCAAGCATTCTGGAGCAGGAACGTTTTTAAATTAAGGCTTCTCAAATACACTATCTTCATCTCAGTTAAAAAAACAGAAACAACAGAATAAGGATTATTATACTTTAATTTTCTAACACTACAAAAGATGCCTGACTATAGTAGGCCAACTTACAGGAGTTAAATTACTGAATCTAATGCCCAAGGGTAAGCACATATGTATCCACAGCAATCGGGGACTAAAACTCTTTTTGTTTTTAAAAGCACTCTGTTTGTATGAGGCCTGTCAGTTCAAAACAGTAACAAAGAAAACCAAAATGCTTCAGTATCAGTTAAAGGTTACATGGCTTTCACTGAAATGGGATGACTTTGTTACATCAAACACTGAAAAGTAGAAAAAAGACGTTAGAAATCCAAGTTCTACCGACTTCAAAAGAAACTTCCTGACCAAGACATACCTAAACCCAGCTAAAGTATTTCAGCTTTTGCCACATGCAACAATTCAATCTTTTGAAAAGCTGCCACCCCTCCACCACCACCCCCCCGTTTTGAAGGTACCTGTATTTTAAAACTACGGAAGTTGTGCTGTCCCAGACAGTCCATTAAATACGATTTCTCCTTGGTAGACCTTTTTCACCAAAATATTAAGGAAGTTCACTGAGGAAATCCACTTCTGGCAATGGAGCACTATAACTGAAACTCGCTACTTCACACCTCAAATACAGAGCATCTCGGATCTTCAGGTGTTTGATTTTAGGCACCATCCGTTCCATTTCCCAAATAAGACCTTGCAGAAACATACCATGAGATCATACAATTAAAGACTGCTAGATACATATAAATGAACTCTCTGCAAATGAGCCAAGTGATCCATCCTAGTTACTTCTTGTTAATACTTGACCTGAAGCTTTGCATCTTGTAATGTAATGCTCTTGCTCTGCTAGATAACACTTAAAATTTACCTAGCTTTCTCCCTGCTTTGCTCCCTCCCTCACAGTCTGTTACCAACAATAGCAGGTGAGATAAAGTTATCACATATATTTAATTAATTTCACAGTCTTGCACACAAGCAACAGCATAATTTCATTTGCATTTCAGGCTACTGGAAGGAGTAGAGCTCACATATCTTTTTTGACACAAACTTAGTCCAAGCTAGTTTTACCGATTTCAGTATTAAAGCAGAATCTGTTTTTACATGTTTTAGATGAGAGTCCATATGAAGTTGGTGAGCACACAAGCCTGCCTTTCTACCCGGTAAACCATAAAGAGAAAATATTCAAAACCATTAAAGACAATGGTGGGAGCTAGAGAAAGTGAAGAGTCTCTGCAGCACTCACACAACGCAGCTCAGACAACAGGACAGCAAAAGGCTTGTAGATGAGGAGCCCCGTGGTTCGACGAGTCACCTTCACCTACAGCACACAGGTTTAGTCATTTCACCTGCTATTTTGGCTACCTGTCAGTTTCATTTGCGCTTCACAGCTCATCCTCAACACTTGATAAAAATGAAAGCTGATTTGTGACGTTGCGACGTCTGCAACAGGAAACTGGTAGGCAGTGCCTGTCTGCCAGCACAGCAACATGGCAAGGAGCTTGAGCTGGCTGGTGGGGGAGTAAATAGATGAACGTTTAGAATCACAATGGAGGGAAAAAAAAAAAAAAAACAACACTTTCTATTTAATTACATCTACATGTAAATGGCGCACATTTCAACATTCCAGTAAAGTTCATCTCCAGTCACTTGTACACTAGAGCAACACAACAAAGTATTTTGACTGCAAATGTGTTTACATTATGGACTATATAAACCACAGCACAAAGTCTCAGTGGCCTGAAAAAAAAGTTATGTTTTGCATTCATTATTTCACCGCTTGCTGAATTAGAAGTGGTTTACTCAGTCGTGCACCCAGTTTAGCATACCAAAGACAGAGTGTCTGCTAAAGATGCCAGTTTTCCAGACAGCCTACAGGTTGCCATAAAAGTCTAACACCTTTTCTCTTTTTATCCAAGATGTCAAAAACATATAGACTGAGTTTTAGATTTAAGAACAATACTTCCTTTTTGTAAATTAAAATCTGATGAACATATAAGATAATAAGTCACTAGCGAAAGTGCCTAAAGAACTTTAATGCACACAAACATTTTTCCATGTTGTTTACAAACAATACACCTATCAGGGGTTCAGAATGACGCTGTGCCTTTCTAACAGGCAAAGAGAAAATGTCTGACTGACAAGATGTCTTAGCCCCTTTCAACATTAGAAGACACTCTGCTGCTACCTAATTAAGATAGGTTCTCTTCTTGTAAAGTATTAACAAAGCACACGTTTCCCCTACTAGCACTATATTTGTCATCCTTGAATAAATTACTTCTGTATTGTATTTCATGCACTCTTCTGGCCCACATCCTGCTAGACACTGAATGCTTACTACTGGGAACAGACGAGAGGTTTGCCTGGACAAGCTCCACATCTTTGCTAGATATATCGACAATGAAAAAACTGATTATTGATAAAATAGCCACTATGCTTGTAATAAAGTAACCCCCTGTGAAAAATCAGATGAGAACAAGAACACACCAGTGGGACTGGTCTTTCTCAAGGCATCTCTTGTCTGCACTGGCAAGCACATACAGGACAGCCTATACAAGTATCAGGGTTATCTTTAAGTGGTCTTTAACGTGTTACCTACTTTGGTTGAATGCAGGCCATGACCATTACAACATCTAAACCACCACTCTAACCACTGAATTAGCAAAATCCCCCCAATCTAAACTCCCAACTCATAGAGAAGAAAACAATGTGATACTCAGTGCATTTCGTACATACTTTACTGACGATTGATGCCTAACAGGATTGTATAAAATGACGTTAAATTCCAAGTTATCCTCACAGTGCTCATAAACCAGCAGCTGAGCTCTTCCCGGGACACAGCGGTGTGTGTTACTCACATTGTTTTTAAGGGGTTTATTTCAAATGCGTTTTTAAATAACCTCTTGAAATACCACAGCTAACGAAACAGTACAAATAAATCAAACACGTCCTCATGACTAAGACGCTATCCTGCAACTTGTTGTTTCTGCACAGTGGCTGAAAAGCTGACGACTGAAGAGATAATCCGTAAATCTCCGCAGATGACTTATACTCGAAGAAAACCACTACTTTGAGAAACTTCAGGGAACATGCAGCATCGCCCTTTCTCTGCATGGCCCTTCCTGCTCCGTACCTCAAAACCCTGCCGGGCCGCCCCTTTCCGAGCCCTCGCTGCTCGGACGGCCGGGCGCAGGGGCAGGGGCGGCGGGGCCGCCCTCGCCGCCGAGATCAGAGCCGGGCCGGCCACGCGGGCCCGGGGCGGCGGGGGAACCACCGCAGGCCCTAGCCGGTTTCCCTCCCGCTCCCGCGAGGACGCGGTCCCCGCTGAAAGCCGAGGGACGACGCAAGGGCGCTGGGTGACCCCACCTGCCCCAGCCCCCAGGACGGGCCGCGGTGACAGCCGGGCCCGCCCGAGGTAAACTCGCCTCAACCGCCGCCCCCGGAGGCTGGGCGAGGGGGGCGCCCAGCAGCGACGCGGCGGGAAGGCTGCGGCAGGGCTGAGGGGAGGGCGGCGGCGGCGGCCGAGCCCACCCTGCGCGGACACCCCCTCCGGCGGGGCACCCCCCCGCCCCCCCCCTACACCCGCCCGCCCGCCCGCCGCCGGGCCCGGCGCGGCGCCGCCCGCACTCACGATGGTGACGCTGGCCTTGCGCAGGTCGCGGTTCTCCTCCTGCAGCGCCTTGCATTTGAGCTTGTAGGTCTCCAGCTCGATCTTCAGCACCTTGTTCTCCTGCTGCAGCGAGGCCAGGCGGTTCGTCAGCTCCTCCAGCCGGAACGGCGAGATCACGATCCCGCCCGCCTTGCTCCCCGAGCCGCCGCCCGCCACCCCCGAGCCAGGCCCTGCCGCCGGGCCGCCCGCCGTCAGCGGCCCCGCCGGGCCGCCGCCCCCACCGCTGCCGCCGGCGCCGTCCGTGTCGCTCTCGCTGGCGCTGTCCGCCATCGCCGCCGCTCCCGCCCTCCGCCACCGCCGCGCCGCCAGGCGAGCAGGGGGCGGCGCCGGCCGCGCGCCGGCGCCGCGGCCTCCCCGCGCGCCAAGAGCGGCCGCCCTCCTGCGCCGCTCGCCCACAGCGCCGCCTGCCGGCACCGCCTGCCGGCACCGCCACTCCTGCCGTGACTGGCGTCACCGGCGTGAAAAAAAACACTTTATCGTGCTGTAGCGCCGGCCCCGGCGGTTGCGCGGGGGGCTCTGCTGAAGTGTTGCGTTAGCCGCGGGGACAGCTTGAGCGCAACCCTGCGTGGGCGACCTCCGTGTGTGGGGAAACCCGCTGTCGTTCAGGGCCGCGCAGGGGAACGCCGGGCCCGTCCCGCCGCCCCCCAGGGGCGCCTTCACACACCGCTCACACAACCGAAAACCTTTTGGTTCGTGTTTATTTAAAGGCCGTGTCTATAACAATAACGGCGGGCCGCCGGCGGCGCCGCCCGGTGACCGCGGGGCGGGAGACGCCGCGGGGCCTCGCGCCTGGGGTCGCGCCTCCGGCGCCAGAGCGGCCTTCGGTCGGGGGCAGCGGGCGGCTCCGGCGAGGGGCTCCGCGGCAGCCGGGCCCTGGGCCGCCCCACCCCGCTGAGGCAGGGCGAGCCCGGCGGCCCCCCAGGCCTGGCGCCCCGATCCCCTCCACGGCGCGGGGGCAAGGTGGCGTGCCAGTTCAGGCCTCCCTACGCCTGTAAAACCACATTACATTAGGATACGCTCGTGCCCGTCTCTAATTCCAGATAATACATGTTCTTATCAGTCTGTGCATTAGTTTCTTTTTTTTTTTTTTAATTATTTCTTTGTGGAGCAGCTGAATAAAGGCACGAGCTGTAGGTATAAAGGAGCGTAGGCACCCTTCATTGTATGGCATAATGCAGTCTGTACTGCTCCTGGATAAATTAGTCACCAAGACTGTATAATTTCTTTCTCAATTATTTCTGAAGGGGTCTTTTAACAACAATAATTTTTCCGTTAATGGCAAGTAAGGATTTCATTATCTCTAACTGCACTACCTTTTTGTTCCATGCCACAGTAAACTTCAAATTTTACTCTTTTTAGTGGCTCTAATATATGAAGGAATTCCATCACTGTAAAGTAATTATTCTCTTTGCTTGCTTGGGAATATAAGCGCAGGTAATTTTATTTTTGGTCTCTTAATCACAAGAAAAGCAGTAAAAGGTCCGTTCCTAGTTTTTGGCAACGGGTACTATTTTGTGCGATGCCTGTCCACATGTCTGACCCTGGCAGGTTATGCTGCTGTGTCACCGGAGCTCAAAATGGGGGGGTGGTGGGAAATGGGTGTCCCCACCCAGCACTGGAGCAGCCCCACAGCTCTGCCTTGGCCCCATCAGGGTGCATTGGCTAGGGCTTTTAAGGCTAGAAAAGGTCCTGCACCACCTGCCCAGCCCTGCGGAAACCGAGCCGATACTCCTGCATCATGTTACCTCGGTACTTAGCCCAGTGATGCCATTAAAACATAACAAGGCCATCAGCACCAGTGACCCTCAGCACAACCCTGGGCAGCTGCAGCCCCCCCAGGCTGGATTTCCCATCCCTTGGCTTTTTTAGGGTGGGATTTCTCCCAAAGCGTAAGAGCATCAGCATCAAGAGGTGCTGCTATAGATGCACAGGTCTCCACAGACCAGCTAGCTGATGCCCATGCAGTCTTGTGAGAGCTTTTTGGTGCTGTCCTAAAAGGCTGCAGGGTCTGCAGGGGCAGACAAGCCCCACTGCCCAGGGCAGCCACCAGGTCCTCTGCCCCACAGCAGTGCCTGGGCTGAGCCTTTCCACCAGCACGGGCTTTGGGAGAAAAAGCCCAAGGGCTTAAATTAGGATTTGACAAATAATGAACGCTGTTTTGGACAGGTCGTTACAATTCAATAGAATCGCTTTTAACTGGGTCTGCTGGTATTTGGGAAGCCATCTGAACACAGCCGAGTAGAGAGGAAGTATTGTTTCACGTACACACTCTGCAGCGCTGGTGACAGCAGGCGAGCCAGTTGCTGTGTCGCCTCTGTCCACAAACACACACATACTCCTCAAAGCAAACTCATTTTTAAACAAACAGGTTTGTAACTTAGTGTTCTTTCTTAGAGTCCAGCGCAGAGCCACAAAGATGGTTAAGGGGGTGGAACGGCTCCCTTATGATGAAAGGCTGAGGGAGCTGAGTCTCTTTAGCTTGGAGGAGACTGAGGGGTGACCTCATCAATGTTTATAAATACATAAAGGGCAAGTGTCAGGAGGATGGAGCCAGGCTCTTCTTGGTTATGTCCAATGACAGGACAACGGGCAACGGGTGGAGGTTCCACATTAACATAAGGAAAATCTTTTTCACTGCGAGGGTGACAGAGCACTGGAACAGGCTGCCCAGAGAGGTTGTGGAGTCTTCAAAACATTCAAAACCCGCCTGGACACGTTCCTGTGTGACCTACTCTAGATGGTCCTGCTCTGGCAAGGGGGTTGGACTAGGTGATCTTTCAAGGTCCCTTCCAACCCGTAATACTCTGATTCTTCATCCAGTTGCCCAGCTTTGATCAGCCAGTTATTTCCATCACCTTCAGTGGGACTGCTCACATTTGAGTGTCTTGTTGAATCAAGGCCTAAACATTTTTAAAACCTGCATCAGCAAAACGCATATCTGCTCTGGGCTAATCCTACCCAGCAAGCCCCACGGCATGCTTAACCTAAAGCCACTCTTCAGACCTATCAATGTTAATCTTAAGTGCTTTGCTGATTTGGAGCACTATAATTTTCCAGAGGATGTGGCTGCTGCTCCTTCAGACACCAAAACTAGCCTGAAAACAGACTGGGAGGTACAGGCAACATCCTCAGTCCAGCAACCAGGGTGGGTCAGCTGAGCCAGGGCAGTGTCCCCAGGATCACACTACGCAGCTGCTGGTGCTGCCTTCAGCAGACCGTGTCTAGAAGGTGAAGGTTCTGCTGAAGGTGCTGCTGACAGCAGGTATGGAGAGGAGGGATCTTGAGGAGGGAGGGGGGCTCTCCTTCGGCTGCCTTGCCGTCCCTCTCTGCTGGGGTTGCATCAGAGGTCTTGCTCCCAGCTAGCATGCTGGCTTTCATAACAATAAATTATAACCTGGCACTTCTGTAGCACTCTGCAGTTCAAAGCTGTGCTGAAACATTATCTAATTAATTCTCACAATAGCCCTGGAAGGCAAGAAAGGGAGATAGCGAGCTGAGGTACTTGCCCAATGACAAACACTGAGTCAGTGGGGGAGTGGGAGGAAAACTCAAGGGCCCTTGATGTTTAGATCTGAGACAGCACCCTTCTCAGCATAAGAGCATTTCAGTCATTTAAAAAATAGGTCCTGTATATTTAATTACAATTACAGCCAACTACACCAAATTAATAGGTTAAACAGAGAGAGAAAATTTTATCCTAATTAGCACCCCCAAAAAAAAAAAAAATCACATGCTTTGCACATCTATAAGATGTTAACCAAACCAATTTAAAAGTATACTATGTGGTATAAGCACAATTACCAAAACCCCCTTTCAAAGGCCTAGGGCGCATGGCAGAGGCTGCCCTGCACCACGGCTTTGCCTGGCTGCAGGGCTGCTCCAGGCATGGCTGCCAGGGCCCTGCACCCCACTGCAGGTGGCCAGGGGCTTGAAGTGGCAGTAAAAGCCACCACGACCAGCCTGTCACCACTGCAGTGCCTGCAGGACAACGCCCTCATTGTACAAAAAAATAAATGCAAAAATATAAGGGACCAAGTGAGGTGTTGCTTCAAATAAAGAGTCTCTGTAATGTCACCGTCACTGTAATAACAGTAGAGAAGATACTCACATCAAGAAGCAGCAATAAAAAGGCAGGGATTTAATGACAGAAACTGATTACAGGATGTAATGGGCAAAACTCTAATCAGCAGTAGAAATGTTTGTATAAAATACATCGCTAGGCATGAGGGGTTGGAAAAGGTATGTTCAGAGATTTAGTGAAATCCTTAATATAGAGACCCATTAATTAGCTGGAAGACCTTCTATAACAATACCATTTTATTAAAATATTCAGTAGTTATAGACTGAAAAGACCAATTGAAGCTAATTAACCCCAGGAAAAATTCTGTACAGTACTCAGAGTACCCGACTGAAATAGAGGGGGGGAAAAAAAATAACCGAAATACAGTCGAATTACAATGCAATTAATAGGAAATAATGCTAGGAAAATAAACTGAAGCAGCATTAAAAAAGGTTATGACCTGTATACAAAGGAATATTCAAAAGGGAAAATTGAGATTTTACCATTGTTGAAGGGGAGAAACCTCAATTTGAAAGATATTTGTATGAGCAGAAAAAAAAACCAATTCGCTAATACTGTTAAGGTGTCTATTGATGCAGGATAAAACATATTTTCTAACAAGCACTTCAGATGAAAATAACACCATGCCACTTTGCTTTTCTGACCGACACTTATTTAATAGAAACCTGTATTACAGAAGAAGTCTCTGCAGGATGGAGTACTTGACTATGAAAATTGCCGTGCGGTAGCCACCCAGTAGCTAACGCATCTCCAGCTCTGGGGCTTTGCTTTCATATCCTTGTTCTCCTGGGAAGTTTCTTTCAGAGTTCATACTAGGTTGGTTCTGTTGGTCTGGCCGTGCCGTAATGATATCCAGCCTCTGGAAGCCTTCCAAGGAAGTTGGTGAACAGGGGATCACTGTGTGTTGCTGTTTTATAGCCCAAATGGCTCTCAGTAATTGAACATTAGCATGGGAAAAGTACCAATAAAACTTTTATTATAAATCTTTGCTTTCCTCCAGGACTTGAGGTCAAATAAATAAAGCCATGCACAATTAGCATACTGTTTTTAGCATCAGCAGTTATGAAAAACGTGGCATGTACATAGATTTTTCTTGCGCAGCTCATTTTTCTGTCCTTCACTAACCTTTTTCTCTCCCAGTAATGGACTATTGTTTGTCAAGCACTTTGTAGCAGGCTGGGTCTAACTTTCCCTTCTTCCCTCTCCCTACCTTAGGGTCTGTGTCTCTGTTGGAAAACTGCTGAGCTTTCAACGAAGCCAGAATATTTTCCTTCTCACTATCACCATGTTTTCCATCCCTTGCTCACTCCAGGGTTAGATGGGAGCTGAGCCAGGAGCTCTTCCTCCTCCAGCCATGGTTGGGTGGGATCTGCCCTGAAAGTAGATGCCCTGTTTGCATCCACCCCCTGCCTTCCTCCAGGCCAAGCAGCTTGTGCTGTTTGCCATCATCATATAGGTTACGTGATAAAAATTGCTGCTGATTGACTTCAACTAGTTTCAACAAATTATTTTGACTTGATGGAGCCCCAAGGAGCCTCAGTTATAAACTCCTTCCATAGGGGGCATGGAGAGGTTTTTGGGGGCACAGGCCCCGCACACCAGGCTGCAGCAGCCCCGGGTAGAGCATGTCTGGATTTCTTGCACAGTGCACGCTACAGACAAAGACTGTGTTAAACAACCCACCAGGAAATTAGCATTAATTAGCAGGGTGCTGCAATCCTGCAAGCGACTGCCATTTATCCCACTAATGTCAGCTCTGCGCTATGGGAGCTCTTAGAATTTCTGACAGTAAAACTATTACCAGCCACAAATAAAATGTAATTGATACTCTTTCAGAAATGGAAAAAGTACAGTAGGATACTCTGCAGCATTATTATTAGGCAGTGCGAAACCAAATATCAAAGGATGAAAAGAATGCTGTATTTAGCAAGCAAGTTTATTTTAATAGACAATAAAAGTCCCATGAGTTACAATTTTGCCTCAAAGGGGAACGTTCTCACTGGAGAAAATATGAAAAAAAGACAAAAGTGCACATTAGAGGTAGAGCCCTCACGCACTCCAGGGCTGTCTGAGTTGCTTGCTAGTATTGGCAAGATTTCTGTTTTCCTTCTCAAATAACCATATATGCTTCAATCTTGTTTTTCCCAAATATCCTGAGCTACTGGTGGAATCAATACACTTGGTGCAAAACGAACCAACACCCAGAAAATCCTGTTTGTACAACACTTAATGTGAAATTTTAAACTCTGCAAGTTTAGCTACGAGTTCTGGCTCCAACCTTTGCCACCTCTGTTGTATCAAAGCTTCACGGGAGGCATCAAGCAGCAACATGGCTGGCCTGCGCTGCGGGAGCTGGAGGACTAGGACTTGCCAGTGGTGGGAACTGCCCTGCCCAGGCATGTACGGCGCTGGCCTGAGCGGCCCGAGGGGCCCATCTGCTGTGGTCGCAGCCTGCTCAGGTGCTGAGCACTACCCATCACTGGGCCTTGCTGCAAAAACGTCCTCGGGAGCCTCGAGGTGAGCCAGCAGCTACTCACAGCTGCTGCCACAGTCAACACTGCAAGCTTGAAGGTGCCACATAAATCACCACCAGCAGCAGGAGACCTGTCGAGATTCCCCTGCACAACTCTGCTGCCTGCACAGGCAATCCCACTTCTGTCTACACAAAGAGAGCTTCTGCCTGACAGAACTACCATTGCAGGTACAATCACAGCTTTCTTCCTCATCATCGCCAGGCACTAACAGTGGACCAGGCAGAGGAGAGATGGGTGAAATGAAATGCTGCCTTTCGGATGCTGTTAGAGAGGTGAAGTGAGGCTCTTCTACAGTGCTGCTCCTGCCTTCCTGCTGGTGGGTCACCACAGCCTTTGCTTCCAACTGTAAAATCATCACGCAATATTAAAGATATACATCCACGCACCACTTACTGAAAACATTTTTTCATTCAGCTGATCTGGGTACTCACGAATGGGAGGGAGGCATCTGGACAGCGAGGTCTCCAAGAATACGATCGCTGCTGTTGGACTGCGACCTGCAGTAACACGTGTTTGTTCTCCAGTGGTGTAAGTGGCATTTGCCCTCCAGACTCTGGCGTAAGGACCTGAACCACCAGCATTGTACCAGCAGTATCCTGATCTAGGTAAAACGTGCATTGCAACACAGACTGGCTGCTAAAATGACAAAACCCATTTCATTGCTATCGCTGCTTCGAAAGCTGGCAGTGCTGATAACCTGGAAACACTGACAAAGCAGCCTGTTATGCTCTCCCAAAGCCAAGTGCTTTTCACCAGTCAGGAGAGCTTTGCTGACTGACCCCCAGGTGAGGACCAGTTCCTGCACGGGTCAGCAGATAACAACACACAGACTGAGTTGGATTTGTAGCAGCGGTGCTTCCTCAGGGGCCAAGCTGAGGTAAATTACATCATCTTCATGTTGCCTTGAAAGCCAGGTAAAACTGAACCCTGAGTAATAAAATTTATTTATTGCACCTGAGCAGAAGCCTGCAGTCCAGAGCAGTGAGCCTGTACTGGTGCTGCCTAGGAAACTTTGTTTTGGCAACATTATATATATATAGTGGTCCATCACCTGTAAGATACAGGAAATGCAGGCAATGTACAGGAGATGTACACTTTATTTACATCATCTGCAGAGAGCTGGTTATTGATCTCAATGATACATGCTGGGAACAAAACTGCTTTTGGTACTGCTTTTCCTGGTTCTCAATGGGGCAAAAGAAATTAAAGGAGGTGCAGAGTTAACGTGTTGGAGAAGAGGCTGTGCATGCCCCCGTTGCACAGGTCCTTTCCCCACGCCCGAGGAGGTCTCCTAGGTCCCACGGAGGTGGGTTTCCTTAGCTTTGCTGAGAATGTGCTGGCTGCTGTGCTCCCCCCACCTGGGGACAGCCTGCCAAGTGATGGCCTGTCACATTGGGAAGGCAAGGAGGTGGATGAGACAAAAGAAACCAAGAGGAAAAGAACAAAAAAGCCAGGGGTGGTTAATGGCTAGCCTTGCAAAGCCAGTGTCTATAGGGTACAAGAACACTGCCAAATACACGTTATCCAAGAGTTTTAACACAATTTATTTTATGCTTAAATAATCAACTAGATCATCCAGTGTTTGTTGTTTTCATACATATGTAATTAGAGCTATTATCAATGAATGCTGTTTCCATATGAATATAATCAACAAATTAAAGTATTTCACCAAAACCCAAATAAAAATGCCCTTTAAAACACAGCAGCCTTAACAACCTAATATTACACTGCTAGGATGATTACAGATGATTGGCTTACTGAAAGATTCTACATCTTATAGCCAGTACACAATACAGTAATAATTTTACAGCGTGCTGCCAGTCTATTAGCTAATAATTTCTCTTCAGTTCATTTAAAAATATCCCAAACTTGTGCTCCTTAGAGCACCAACCCACTTCTAAAGCTGCAAGCATTACCCCCATTATAAAGCGAGAACAGATAGCACCCCCCTCCCCATAATGCAACTACTGTATATGTTATGGGTTTTAGGTCATTTCATTGAAAAATTGGCAACAGCAACAAATATTAGATGAAGGGCTTTGTGTTTACAGATAAAATCTTGTTTTTCATGTTGCAGTATAGTGTTTGCAAAACTGGAAAAGATTTAATCAAAATAAGGTGAAACACATGCATCAAAATATTAGTACTCTGAAGAAAAATTTTCACAGAACTACAGAATTCCTCATTTTGGGAATCATTTAAATTTGCAGCAGATTTTAAAGATTTTTTTAAAATCAAGCTAGCATTTTTGCATATACAAACATTATAATTGCTAATATACAAGAATCTGTGAAGCTACACCCAGAATATCCCTGTAGGTGCAGCCATTTGAGACACCTAGCCTGCTCAATGCATTTGCAATATTCTGTTTGTGATCAAAAAGGCAGTGCCTTATCAACATTTATTCTATTTTGTTAGAATTTATACAGTGTTATTTATTTACAGCAAAATTATTGATGTTTAAAAAAGAAACAAATAGTGTTTTATACCCTGACAGTTTGGGTCCAAGAAAAATAAGGCGAGCTGTTGTGGATTTTAGTAGTTTTAGTGTCTTTCCATGGTTTAACCATTTTGTCTTCATACATTCCCTCTGGCCACAGGAATTTATTTCTTTTGAGATGACATCAAACTGCTTGAAAGAAGCTGCTAACAGCATGGCATCTTGTATATACACTGCATTGGTAACTGCGCACCCTCCAGTCCTGTGAATGAATGTGAATTTCCATGCTCTGTAAATTGGCTCATGCTAAATTATTTTTTTGGGGTTTTTTTGTTTTGTTTTTTTGTTTGTTTGTTTGTTTTTGCATAAAACCCATGCGGTTAATGTGTGGAAGCAGCAAACACACGCACACTTTTATAGGTGAATGTTTAATTCCTGTTGATTTTTTCTTCCGTGAGTGTCCCTCTAGAATACTGGCAGTAAAAGCACACAGACCTATGGAAAGAGAAGACAGCACAAATCATTTCAGAGTATCTCATTAGAATCAATTGCGTGCCTAAAGAGAAAAGTTCTAATTGGCATTATGGCATTCTGCAGTAGGATAAATCACACACTTTCTAGGTAGGTTATGACATTCGCTGAGCTCCCAGCATGAAGGGAAGACACAGCTGCAGATGCCCACACTGCTCATGAACTGATTTACAGACAAGTTCGCAACACGCTACATTTCATCAGACAAAGTACCAGCTCGCCAGATCCAACAACGACAAGGAACAGGTACTCTCAATAGCAGAAGAAATAGCATCACCTCCAGAAGGAGAGAGCAGCTGCTTTCACAGCACGTTTTTGTTTATTTTGTGCAAGCATCCCCACAGCAGTGGAAAACCTGTGCTCCTTGCACATCTGCCTCTGCCAGTCACTCGGGGAATGTGACCGGGAGAGCCAGGAGTGCAGAGTCCAGCCTTTAGGAGCCTGGTGAAGTACAAAGTGAGGAAGAAAAGCAGCCCCATCCATCTCCCCTTTGGTTTGCATGAGTGGCATCGAGGAGACAGGGTCCAGCTCCTGCTCTCTCACCCATCCAAAAACAGACATGCAGCCATACAACTTAAGGATAGCAAGTTTGTTACATCGACGTTTGTAACCACAGAGATGTCCCGCAGCATGGAGGCAGGAAGCAGAAACACGGGCACACCGGTGAGTGGGAGCTGGAGGGCCTGCGGGCTCCCCAGCACCTCGGCACAGGGAAGCTGTTTAGGAGCGTGGCTTGTGCAGCCAGCGCCTGTGGGACTTGGGCTAGTGTGGACATGCCTGTTTACTGATCAGGTCACAGGTCCACGCGCATTGCTCAGGAGTGCTCACACTCTCCTTTGCTAAAACAATCTGTCCTTGCCCACATCTATGGCTGTCATAAATCCACCCTGCCGCCTACTTGCGTGGCAACAGTCACACCGGCTCGCACAGTGCCGTCCTGCAGAATTGCATGCAAAAGTTCTGGCTTTTCCTTTCAACTTATATTTCACAACGCGTTTATTTGCAATGGTGACAAAGATATTTTTACAGCAAAATCTAGCTAACATTGTGATTTTTTTTTTTCCAAACATTCAAAGGAAAAGCAACACCTCTGCCTCCCAAAGAGGATGGTTTATCTTTTGTGATCAAGAATCAAACTGGTTTTCTATTAGAATCCCCCTGTCTGTGCAAATACATCCACTTCTGCATTTAAATGTTTTCGATAGATTCTTGTCTAGGCTTACAATTACTTAATGCGCATTTGGTCATGCTTATCATATCAAAGTCTGGACCACGGAGATTCACCTTACAGGATAAAGTTCCCCCCTGAGCAAAGGATTATTATCTACAGAAGACTCTCCGAGTTCCTCAGGGGCTCTAGCATGGAAGAGTTGCCTACTGGAAATCACAACAAGAGAAATGTATCAGCAATTCTAGTTCTGAGGAACTCAGACTGTGGCTTTCTGAAGGTCAGAATATGTTTCATACATTAGGCAAGGACTGCCTTATTAATGCCATTTTATTTTAAAATTAAATACTTCTCCCTTATCCCCAGTGTGGGTTGCATCATGCTTGTATGCCGGCAGGCTCTTTGTCGGCAATGCTTAAAGGGTTCAATGCCCCATTTTGCCTTCAGTGCCTTCGATTCACAAATTTCCATTGGTTTCCCCCTGCAGATTGACAGTGGAGAAGCATGGGGGCCTACAAAGGACACAATTTCATACAAGCAGTGACACCCCTTTAACTTGCTTTCCTTCCATATCCTTGAGCTCCATGAGGGAGAAAGGCATGTCAAAAGAATCACCTCCTTTTTCAAAATATTAAATATTTTATGGGTATGTTGAGCAGCAAGCCACGAGAAGTGGTATTATTCTATTAGCACACATGGGAGGGCTCTCAATAAAAGCAGGAAAGCAGTTGTGCTAGGTGGATGCAGTAGGTGCTCACCAAACGCTGAAAGCATGCCAGTCACCTTGCAGAGCTCACTCCTTAGGGCTTGATCCCATAAAGCCCTCAGCTAGATCCCACACACCGAGTGCTGCTGGTCTCAGATGGCACAACAACTCACCTGCACAGAAAACCCATACAGCCAGGTGGCTATAGGGCCTACCTTCCACTGCAGTAGAAGGGACTAGTGGCTCAGGAGAGACTCTGCCTCTGTCCTTTACCTACACATTACTATCCTGTATGTTTTTCAGGTCCTATTTATCCTGTTCTTAAATCCTACAGTCAATCTTATACCAGATGTATAGGAAAAGGATAACACATAGATTTGCCCTTGATAAACTCTTCCTCTGCTCAATTCCTAAAACCCACCAAAACTAAGAAAAGTTCTGAGTGGAAAAAAAAAGACGTGAACATGGCAAATATACGCACTTGAAGCCGTGACTGACTGACCAATATTGTTACAACACAGACTGGCTCCTCCCATATTTACAGGCACATTTGCTGTGTGACTATAGCTATGAGATCGAGACAAAGCAGCCTTTGGCTTCATGGTGCTCTGGCATGCCATTACAGAGCCCTTGCATGGATGTCTTGGTCTGTGCATTTGGTTTTAGTTTGGAAGCCCTTACACTATCAGCTGCTGTTTTGTTACAATCATTAAGGCTGGATCAACACAATTCACAAGAAACAGTTGGTAAGGATTATCTGTTGGCAAACAGAGACACTTCACTGGCTCTTACAAGGACTTTGACTTGATCACATGCCTGACAGCGGAAGAAGCCTTCCACTCCCAACAGATTTACTTGTGTGCAGGCCTTTCACTATTTGTGTTTAAGTTGACTTTTAAGAGTAGAAAGTTCCACGGATTACAAACACTAGACTTCGTAGAACTCATCAAAATCTTACACATGCCTCAGTATTGCTTTGCTCTGCGTTCAAGCAAAGCTCAGTTTCTATACAGGAACCCAAGGTCATTTTCTGCTTACAAGACAAAGGGCCATCTATTCAGCTTTGCAGCTCTAAAGCAATGTCAAGGTAGCAAAGGTAAGCTGCTGTGCAGCCCAGGTGCTAGCCCCCATGCTGCACAGTGCTGTGCTTGCAAAAGGCTTTAGCAATGGAAGAAAATCAATCACACTGACCATTCAGTGGCTGGCTTTCAGCTTTCACGAGTAACTTTTCTTCTCCACGTGTCTGACTTCTTTCTTTGTCTTAACCTTATAAGCTTCTCCCTGCTTTAAAGGAAAAGTATAAACATTAACATAGCCTGCAGAGAGTGCTCGCAATTATAGACCTGCTTCCAAAACAGGCTCCACATTTTGCTGTAACAGGATAAGTACGAAGCAGTTAAATCACACTAACACTTAATCTCAAAGATACACACACTCTACGTATTCACTCTGCTGAGCTGCAAAAGCACAGGCCTGAAATATCATCTTTGAGTAGAAAACAGAGGTCTACAATTTCAGCACGACCCCTGGGCTGGAATGCCCAACGGGCAACCCTCAGCAGAGCCCCTGCCATCAGCTGCAGCGGGATTCAGAGCCACCGTCAAGGAAAACCACCTTTCCCAACTGGCCTCCCGGGTCAGCTGGGATTGGCGGACTTTTCCAACAGCATAGGCCATGGCTGCTGTTACCATGTTTCACAATGTCTGTGCTTTAAAGTGAACAGGTTAGTAATGGAATAAAGGGAGGAGGAAGAAAGCCAGCAAAAAATACCACTGAAGCAGTGCAGAAGTAAAACCAATCACAGTGACAAGCAGTGCAGGTTTCAATGTCTTTAAAACAGCAAACCCCAAAATAAAGTTAATCTTTGCTCATTAAAAGTAGCTCAATAATAATCTAAAAATAAATACTCCAGTAATCACAAGCCTCATTCACATCAGAGCAAGGCATCTGTTTATGGGCGGTTATTGGCAGAATTTACCCTTCGGGTGATCTGCATTGATGTATTTGTAACTATTTGTCGTTCCCGACTAATCTAATCTTGTGCAACAAATTGAAAATGTTTCCCCTTTGCTAGGCAGGATTTACTTTTTTCCCTAATAAAGGACTATGAAAGAGGGGATGGCAGTACGTTTGTTTCAACTCTGCTACTTCTGTGTTGTGGCCCCCCCCTTTTTTCTCTCTCTCTTTTTTTTTTTTTTTACTGCCAGCAGATAAAGAGTATTTGTTATCTTTGTTTCTGAATCTGTTTTCACTCAGACAAAAATTCCATTAACCCCAATGACAACTTAACTGGAGCAAAGACCTCCCAGGGCCATGCACTAGGGAACAAGGCATGAGCTCCTCTGAAGCCATTTGCCTCCAGAGGTGCTGCCCTTGCCCCCAAGGCCTCTTTGGGACAGAGGACAGCTCTAGGCACAGCTTGCCCATGCCTGCTCACACCCCTGGAGCCCCCTGCCCTTCCCACTGCCCTCCTTTCTTTTTAAGGGTGCTGAAGCTGGGCACAGTCCGGCCCTGCAGAAGGGCTTCTGATTTTAATTGCTAGGGACAGAATCCTGTCTTGATGCTTGCTTGTAAAGGATACCATTGCTTGGGTATGCTCACGTTCCCCTGAATCCTGCAAACCCCCAGTCACTAGGCACAGGGGTATTACACAGGTGAGCAAGAGGCTGGTGTGGGCCAGACTACAGCTCATTCCTTTGGTCTGGTGAAAAAGCAACACCCAGCACCTACGAGTGTAAGGCACAAATTCTGCAAGGGCTTAACCAAACCCATAGATAGGGCTTGTCCTGACAGCACAAAACAGGCCCCAAACCAAGCCTGCTGCCTGTTACACAGAAGCAGACCTTAATGCTTCTGTGCCGACAGAATTCAGCCAGGCCCCCCTTGACACAGCCCCTGCCCGCACACAGCATAGAGAGAGTGCCCTGCCCCATTACCCAAATGCACAACTTGTCAATAACCGCAAGCACCGCACTTTGCCAAGGCTTCTTGTTAAATGCAAACCTCTAGCCCTTTAGCAGCACTTTCTAGCAGTCAACACAACCCTCTGTGTCTACTGTTATTTCCTGGTAGTCCCCGTGCCATTACCATTTCACCAACTTTCCTCTCATGGGGGATAACAACGCGTCTTACTACCTTCCGGGTGATCTGTGGGAAGCAACACATGAAAAGTATCGATTTTTTTTTTCTCCTAGATTATAAAGGGAGAAAGTATGTTAAAAGAAGTTACTTGAATGCAAAGACTCAAAGCAGTGATGTAATTCATGATTACTTTTCTCGTGACGACGTTGCCTTCTTCATCGGTAAACTGTTCCTCTGTTATAGATTCACCAGGAATGTTTTTTGCTTCCTCACCCTAAAGAACGTGTTATAAGATTAGCAATATAGCCTATATTCTGCCAAACCCACACATATTTCCACACCAATCCAAGCAATGAGCACATGCTAGCTTCAACTTTATGTAACAGTTTGCTTTATGTCACACAAATAGTATGAAAGCCTTGCTCATTTAGCATGCCAATAACTGAGCATTTATTCTACAGAACGTGTCCTTAAAGCCTGCAGGGAGCTTCTAGTACATTACTCTTATTAACTAATTCATGACATGAAGTTCTCTGGGTAACAAATTATCTTGTGGTCAGTCTGAGTCCTATGAGATGGAGGCACAAATTCATGATGATACAATCTCTAAACAGACATCCATTAGCTTTTCACAGCTTCTCAGAGCCCAACACACACAGAAACATGGTCTAACACCAAATAAGGTGGGAGAAATTTGGGATTTAAAAAGACAGCTCTGCCTATAGCTTCCTAAACACAAGATTTTAAACACACACACAAAAGACAAGACTTCTCAGCATTTACAAAACAGAGAAAGGTATCTTACATGACATTTTTCCTTGCACGGTAATGCCTGCTGACCTGCCGAGGAGCCTCGGCAGCCTGGTGCATGACTTACTGAGATCGGCAGCACTCCAGCCACCTCTTCTTGTAGTACCAACAATTTACAGGACTGGCATAAATAAATGTAAAAGCAGTCTCCTAACTGCTATGCTAATGACTTAATACCACTACAAGAATTATTGCTCAAATTATAAATGACATTATTTTAGAGTCTAAGGCAAGCTGGCAGGTATGAACTTATGTTCCAGAAGAAGCTTTGACAACTTTACCTCAAAGTCGTGATTCCAAACCTGGGTGCTAAAGCAAGCGCTGCGTTTGATGCTTCAAAAACATCCATTGTCTGTGCTTATTTATTTCATATAAATAAAACAAATATAATCATAATGTAGCTTGGCCCACGTATGAAAAATTTCCACACATAAATGAATAACTCTTTAAACAAACAAAATCCTTTAAACTTTTCTGCCCCTCTCACGTTCAACCCACTATGGAAAAAACCCGGCAACTAGAGGGAGGAAGCAGAAAGAAACATTGTATAAAACGTTGTGTCAATATTAACAACAAAATAATATTTGAAATGAGATTATTACAGCTCAACATCAAGCTTGCATAATGCGTATTAAGCAGCACAGGGCAAATATAATTCCTGTTTTCTGTGGTCTATACACTACACAGTTGTCTACATAAGCTCCTGGCACTGCTCCATAATGAAGAAATACAGTGATGCCATGTTTATTCTTTTAATTGTTTTCCCTACAAACACAGCTTTTTCAATAGGTACATTATAACAGTAGCTTTGTATGCTATTTCTAACCTCTAAACCAAATAAACCTTCCCTTTTGTTTACGAGCCATTTATGGTCTTTTCTATAGCCAAGCTGTTCTGTTTTCCTCACTTTACAGGACTGCCGCAGGCAGAAGCCAGAGGGGGTACTGAAGAGCAGCGCGCAGCGCTGCTGCTAACCGAGCCCCCGCTCAGCATTTGTCATTATTAAGAAGCAAAGAATTTTTACTTATTTCATATTGAAAGCCCTATCGAAATCATTGCTTGATAATTAAGTAATTAAACCATTTCGGACATTTTACATGTCTTTTTCCCCACGCTTTCACAGCCTATATATAAACTGTAGAACTCGTTGAACTTTGATGCTTCAGGAAGCATCACCAAGAGAAGGGCAGGCTCCAAGCCAGGCGGATGTCATTGCGTAGGGATGTAAGGACAAGCTCCTGCATCTGACATACACCTGGGACTGAAGGGACCTAGCTGAAGTCCCCAGGCCTGGGAACGGTTGCATCCCTACAAGAAGCATGGCAGAACAAATGGCTGCTGAAGCCTCCACATGGAGCCTTGGCTGGGCCCATACAATTCATTCCCCAGAAGGACTCTGCTGAGGGGTCACAGGAAGGAGAAATCATATACCGGCCTAAGCACTGACAATCAGGCTATGTGCAGGAGGAGGGAAGGAACAGGCTGGCCCCCCGCCAAGCAGGGGCCCAACATCGGCAGCTTGCTCCTTTCTTTCTCATGAGTGAGACAGCAGAAACGAGAACGGCATGGGGACTGCTGCTGCTGCGGCAGGGGGGCGATGGCTGGGTAAAGGTTTTGGGAACCGAAACCTGTGGGGTTTCCTAGCCACAACGAAATGGGGGGAAATACTGATTCTGGAGACTTAATACTTTAATCAGTAGCATAGCAGATGGGCAACTAGCTGCACAGTTTTTTCCCTGGCCTTCCACCTGTGGGCTCAAAGACTCCCCAGGGGACTCCCGCACGGTGCCCTAAGGGACAGAGGGAACCCTGTCTCAGACGTCCCTCCCACCCCATGGAGCAGAGAGAGGTTTCCTCTCATGAATAGGAACTCCAAAGCCACTACAATAAAACCCATGAAAAACAGAAATAAAACAACATGGCAAGTAGCAGGGTCACCAGACTACCTGGCACACCAATACTGCTTCCACGTACTGGTCCTTTGACTCCTTACTGCTGCTATCAGCAAGGTTATTCCTTAAAACAAGTTATTGAGAATCACTGTGTTCAGCTTTAAAATGAAAAAAGCATTGATGCACTGAAAGATGCCTCTTGGTAGAAAATGCAGTTTTAAAGGTATGGCAAATCTTGGTTTTTAATTAGATATATGCCACTTTAAGCACAGTTTAAAGATACATGCTGTAAATACTCAGTAGTGAGCACACATGAAATCCAGCTTTCTCTTGCTGGTGGGTAGTTAAACAAATTGCAGGAGGGCTCGCAATTGGCAGGAGGTAGATCTGATTTCTTGATGTTTCTAATCCTATGCAGTTATAAAGACGAATGTTTGCTAGGAAAAAAACAACGCTTACCCAGTGGCAGTTTTACTTGTCAGTTCTCAAACCAGCTTTGGGTTAGAATGGCACATTAGATGACCTTGTCAACAAAAGCTGTTTTTAAACACAAAGCTGGTGCATCTGTGTCACAGCTAAAGAATAAAATTCTGTCTGCTGCACCATACTTATGTGGGCTTCATTTTACCCTTGACCAGTCGAAATCACAGTCACAATACCAAGAGCTTTAGAAAGGCAGGGAGAAAACTTAATACTGTGATTACTGGAAGCTTCGTTATATCCCTGGGACTAAATCATACAAAGGCTGCAGTCTGCAAGCCTCAGCCCCAGAACACGCCAGGAAGCTTTGCAAAGCAGAGTGCTTTAATGTCACCCTGCTCGCTGCAGTGTAGTCCTGCCAAAACCAGCTGGTATCCTTTCTCTGCTGCTCTCCAGGGCAGGAGAAGCAAAGAGCAGCTTCCTCAAAGTCCTCCGCCAGCTCCACTGATTTTCTTAACAGTTATTTGCAGATTATGGGTGTTCCCAGGGACCTACAGATAAATGGAGTTATACAGTTGGCGCTGCAGTATTGTGCCAAAGTTCACTGCAGATTTGTCAGAGCTTTGGTTTTCTTTCATGTTTGTTTTGTTACTAGAGGGATAATAGTCCCTTTTATTCCTTGTATATAACTAGCATTGTAACAGTGGAGAAAAAAGGTACGGCTGGATGTCTCTTACCCGGACAGATAAAAAGGAATTTAAAAGCAGACGGAAACAAGCAAGATGGAAAGATCCTAAACACTTAATTTTGCCAAAGACAAGAGGCAATGCTGCAGTGGGAACAGGAGCTGTACAGACCACTCAGCCCTCTTCCCTTACTGACCTAAGTCACCATCAAGACATAATCCTTTCAGTCTCAAGATCACATTCTTGTAATGCATAAACAGCAGCTGCGCCTCGGTCTCCTTGGGGTCTCAAGCCTCTGTGGTAGTGGCAGTAGGAACAAACATCTTTCATTAAGGTCATTTTCATTAGTGAGTTCTGCCTACTCAGGGAGACCTTGTTAATCAGATGCCACGACCCTCTGCCTGTGCTGAGTCTGTACTTGCTTGTTTGCAGATGTATTGCTAAAGCCATAGGGGGGAAAAAACCCCAACAAACCAACAGGCAAGCCAAAGAGACCTGAAAGGAAATGGTGTCGCAAATGAGGCAGAGTCAAGTCCAGTACTGGGAGCTGGGTCGTAGGTCTGTTGCTTGTTGCATGGAGGACAACATGATGAACAGACCTTATAACAGCATTTGTAGTCTGTGTTTTAATTTACCTCTGTTATCTTACTGAGGTCAGCAGCTCTGACCCTGCCAGTCCCTCCTGGGGCAAGACAGGGTGAGGGCACTTACAGAGCAGAGCAATTCTGCAGCTCTCGCAGCATGGCAGGGACTGCAGTGATACTTCCCATGTGTCTTATGTGGGGCACAGGCCCTTAATTCTTCTCACCTACAGGATGGCCACATTTTCACTTTCCATAAATAAGTTTCCTCTGAATAGTAAGATCATGAAAGCCGCTGGTTCTAGTTTTGGCCAACTGCTGCTCAGGGTCCCATGCCATTCCTCCAGTGCAGGCTGAACCAAACCCTCCGCAATCAGTAATGGAGTGTTTCATGGGCAAAATGCATTGAAAGAGACAAATAAGTCTTTAATAAAAATTGGCAAGAAATAACAAAAGTACAAGAGACCAAATGACATCAGATTTGAATAACCCCTGCTTAGAAATCTATTTTATTTTCCATTACAAAATTCTACCATAAACCTTTTGGCAAGAATCTTACTGAACAGTTTTTGCCAAAAATTTGTACCCATGAAAGATTTAACAGCCTCTGAAAAAAGCACAAAAAATTAGACACTGATTTCTGTCATGACCGAAAAAAAGGAGCTTTGGATCAGGCTCTGAATGTGCACATTGTAGCAGCACTTATTTTTCCCTTGTGTGCTAACTGCTTGCATTCCTGCACTACCATAAAAACCTGTTTCTTTTGCAATGCCCCATCCGATCAATCCGCCATGTGAACAGAAGAGGGGAAAGGAAGCAAAAACAAAAACATCTGCACTACCTTGAGGTTAGAATACGATCCTATTACATGTGGAAATGGGCATCAGTCCTTGCTTGTCTGGTTTTATGGGCTCAGCCCTCTGAAGTGCTAAATCCCACGGGAATGTGCTCGAGAGTGCTGAACACTTGACAGGACTCAGCTCTCGGACTGATGGGAAAATACCTCCAGGGGAGAGAAAAGCCTTTCTCCATATTTGGGGCAGGACAGAGTACTAAGGTAGCAGTTAAACAGAAATAATAGTGTTAGCAATAATGCAGAATGGCACTGAAACGAAAAACAAGCTGGCAAAGAAGAACAAAGGTAATGAAGTAATTCGGCCCTGACAGTAGCTGTTGAGGCACACACAGCAAAAGCCTTTTTTCCACAGGACTCGACTTATCCTCAAGGGGTTTTGGCATTACCAAACTTTATCCCTGCAGTCTACATGAATACCTCTGTTGCTTTAATGCACCATGCAGGCTGTAATGAACATATGCCATGGCAAAGCAACGCAGCTCCCATGTGCAGCTCTGCCCAGCAGAGGCTCCAAGCACCCCCTCACCCCCTCCCCACTGCTGCTGTTGGCACAAGCCGGCAGAGTGGGCTGACAGCACGGGCACAGCACTGCCGTCAATCTATGAAGCCTGTGCCCAGGTTTTCCTGATGTTCAACACAGTTTTTATTCCAGAGAGTGCAAACTCAACAAAGATTTCTAGGGCTGGGTCCTAAGTAAACATAACATAAGACACTATAGGACAAGTGCTCCCATGGTCCAGGCATGACTGCAGAAAAGCACGGAGGCATTTCGTCGTCAGTGTGTGGCAGGCTTGCTGCCTGGGGGACGGGAGAGACAGAGGCAAAATGTTCCTGCCTCCTACTCTGCATTGCCCCTTAACAACTATTTGGCTAGCCAGGAGTCTCACAAAACACAGGAGTAGGAGGAGAGCCCAATTCCCCTCTGGCTACTGCTCCATGGAAGTGATGCCAGCCATGCTCAGTGGGAGCCTCAGAGAGAGGCATCTGGGCTGCAGGGCTGAGCACAGCATCCACTTGCCAAGTGCTGGCAGGTGAGAGCCCACTGCTCCAAATCAACTGCTCAGGGCCCTATGGCAGAAACACAGGAGTTATTTTTACTCTGCAGGCTGAGAGTGTTGCTCCACGCCTCTGAGCACTATATCCTGAGACCTCTCTCTTCCCTGAATGAGGAGCTGTTCCTCAGCTTGTGCATGCTCTCACAGTGATTTCAGTTCACCCAAACTGAACCACTGCTCCCAGAAATGTGCAGAAATTAAAGTCCATATCCCTACCAATGTTAAAGCTCGATTCTTCCATTTCAGACCACCATTTCATGAACTTTACCTGATCAAAAGACACCTATTGAAATGGTTGTTTCCACTATCGAACTCTTTCTCTAAAAGACTTGATGATTGCTACTTTGAAAAACGTTTCTTGTTCTAAGCTGGTCTTGAGATGCAGAGTGGGGGATAAAAAAGAAGCTATAAATCATCAGTGAATGATGGAAGTATCACATGTATTTTCTAATCAAGAGACGGGTACAGCTCTAATCCGCATGTACAGCTCTAATCAGACACGTTCCCAATGGAGCAGGTTCAGCCACCTCCACTCACCATGCACACCCTCTTGACTGCATATGCACTAGCTGCAGATTACACCACTATATACACTGCTTGCTCAGTTAAAAACTCAACCCCAAATTATACCACCACATTTAAAAACAATTTTCTATGCCTTTCTCTAAACACAGTGGATGTACCTGGAAAGCAAGTGAAGACTGCCTTTTACATACTTTCTCTTTTCTACTCTGACATTTCCTGACTCCAAACCAGTGGACACTAAAATAGTGCAGACATAGATTGGGTGGGGGACCTCTGCCACAGGCCAACTACGCAGCCTTTAAAAATTTCAACATACGGATACTTTATGTCTTACCAGAAACACTCTTACAGTGTTCAAGGGTCTGTTATTCACCCACAGGCCGTCTGCCCCTTTTAAAAACAGAAAACACAGTCCTTTTTCTGACCAGTCATGTCATCTCCAGAGGGAATTACTGATGAAGGGTTATACCCCGACTTGCCCAAGGCCTTTCATGGAAGGCAGAAAGTCCCGCCTGTAAAGATGAGGTATCGGACAAAATATTCACTTCTACTGAGCTCATTTTTGCAATTCCTGCTTTGCCCTGAACTGAAGCATGACTGGTATAGTGAAGAAATGCAGGGTGAAGACAGTCAGGAATGTCATCCTGCCTTTTCCGAAAGTGTCTCTATCTTGGACAGATCAGTAGCTGTGCAGAGCAGACTATCTGCCGTCCACATTATATAAAAGGTGCAGTGCCTGTATGCATACTCTTCTCCACAAAGCATGCAAATAACAGCAATACAGATATGTGCAATCAGAGTGTCAGAAATCACTCCTAAAGTAACAATTATGTCTCAGGCAAACTCAGCTAGTGCTGTAATAGCACTATGATGGCTGTCTGTCTTTTTAATGGCTTGACTACATGATTTTCTAATAAGAATCTAATAAATCCTGTAAGTTACAGACAGATTAACATAATGGTTTCTGATGATGAATTATTTTCTTATGCTATGTGCTGCAGGCAAACAATGCCACACTATATGACCATACAAGAAAAAACATGAGGGCAAATGCAATCAGTTATATGAGTATGCCATTGTTATCAGTATATAAAGTATCTTGTGCTGCAAATAAAGACCATCTGTAAGTAAATATACTAAATAAAGCCTACTGAAGGCAATGCAAAGACTCTTATTAACTTTGGTAGGTTTTAAATTGGGATCACCTGCTGTTTTGAAGAGGTTTTCCAGATCACATTAAGCACTTAGGACCACAAGTTTCAGAGTACTTGGCTCATACTCTCTTATATCCCGCTCATACACATTCCTGCATTTTTTTAACTTTAGAATTATTTAAGAAAATAGAATAAAAAAGAAAAAATTGTCACCCATATCTGTCTGCAATTCATTTTGCTCCACATCAGACCCACACACTGTGTCTAGCTATAGTCTTTAAGATGCCGTGCAAAACAGTGGCGGTGAAGGACACAACATGCCATGCAGCACAGTTGTTTTCCAGCAGAAGACAACCATAAGCCTCTGGGTTAAGCAAGGAAAGGCCACCTAGCACTTGGTTATAAATAGATACTGGCAATGGAAAGCACACTTCCAGAGGGACTCCAGTATGCCAAAATCGACATTCTGACACAGCAGTCCAAACCCATGTCCATGCCAACGTTGCCTCGGGAATGTAAATCACAAAATACCTTCAGAATCAATCGCCGTCGATAAACTCTTGTTGTAATTCTCTGCTCTTCATCCGAGCTCGAATCACTCTCAATCTCACTGTCACTGTCACTACATTCCTAACAAATGCAGTTTTAGTACATTTGAACAGCACGTTTGCAAGACAGAACATGCTGATCAGGACTAGGAGAAGAAAACAGGTTATCATGGACAGTGTTTTTCCTGTCTCTATTATGTACACAATGACTCGCAGCTTTGCTCTTAAAGTATACTGTGGGAGGAGGCCTTTTTACTCCTTGGCATGCTGTAGCTTGATAAGTATACCAGGTATGGAATATCTCAGCAGCTCTTAAGTCTTCGAAAATGGTATTTGGAATGCATCTGACCTGTGGAATTTCTAAATCTTACGTAGTTCTTAAAAATTTTGTGTACAAAAAAACCTTGACATAACTCCTTTCTTTTTTCTCCTCAAAAATTAATGTTTCATGCAAATTGTACGGATTCACAAGGTACGTGAAATGAATTCCCTCACAAAGCAAAAAAACAGTGACACAGAAAGATTCAGTGGAGCACCTCCACAAAGGTTACAAAAAAGCATTTTGAAGAACTTCTCCATGTAAATGGCATTCCTGCTCAGTATTTACCTCCTTATAAGTAGCAAAACTGTAGCATAAAGTACAATTATTCTGCACTTTTTAAGACGGGAACTGGAAGACCTCAGCTCAGGGCAAGGGGGAACAGCCTGATGCTGGTCTCGGGTTGGTGCTGGGTGGTACCACAGCCACACACAGGCATCTGCTCCATCTGGGCACCCTGTGACAGCCCCAGTGTTTTAAACTCCGAAACCATGCTCCATGGCTTTGGGGCTGAGCAGCCCTGTATGCACATGTCCGACAGACAGCTTCAAACCTATGTGTGTGATGGACACATGAGAGGCCCTTCTCACATGATGTTTGGCTGAACCAACCTTTTTCTGAATAGAGAAATTGGAAAATTTTCTCTATTAATTACTCAATGACAGCCCCAAACTGATTTTAAAGTCATGACTAGTGGATACTGCTAACTGTATTTCTGTTCATCTTTTTGAATCTGGCCCAAGACACCCCAAACAAGAAGCATTTCCCAAAAATGATGTCTAAAGTAAGAGTAGGTATAGGTGGGTGGAAGAGAAAAAGGAGTATATAACAAAAAGCATTCAGGACGGAATGACAGTATTCACCTGCATGTAAAGTCTCCTGCTGTCATCTGACACTAGCCAAATATATATATATAAAAAAATTACAATCCAACCCTATCCTGAAGAAGTAACAAAAAGCAGGAGGAGATTCCCAGAGGGCTTAAAGGTTTTGGAGGAAGAGATACTTTTAATAAACAGCTTCAAGTGGATTATTTGTGATGGAATTCTGACACTGGGATGTGTCACCTTGACCATGTGGGTAGACATCAGCCTCTCTGGGATAACAGAGCAACTGTGCTGTGCTCCTCTCATTTAAAAAGATCACTGGAATCTGATGTTTGAGCATTCATAGAGAACTACATGGCCTATACTGCCACTACACTGCTCTTGTAAACTTTTGGGTATTTATGTGGACTTAGGATGAGGGGAACAATTTGCTTCATCCACGTCGCCAGGCAGCAGCCCAACATCAATTATCTCTTGTTGCAAACTGTGTGCCAAAACACTGACGCAGCCCTCACCCTGCAGGTGGATGACTGTTGCCTCTTAGCTCTTTCCCAATGGGCCATAGAAAAAATCTCAAACTTTGGGAAGTAATTTTATTTTGTTCCCCTTTTCTTTCCACAAAAAGAAATCTGTTTCTTCCATACTTTTCTCTTTATGGAGCGTTTCTGAGGGAAGTCTTGCAGAAAGACTGCAATTGAAATTCTCTGGTTTTATGACAGTACATGCAGTGTCTCACTATGAATTGGACTGTGTTAGTAATTAAAATATTAACCTCAAATTAGATTAGAAGATATTCTTGAAGAAATATCAACAAGATATTAGAAGCAATTCTTGCTGTAATTCTAACAAACACTAGTTTGTTACCCATTCAGGCTTTGTGAGAGACTCATGTTTAGAAATGACATTATTTTCTGATACCGGTTTATTCAAAGATCATGTCTATAAAAAGAGTTGTTATTTAGAAGATAAGATTGTCACCCTTTACCAATAAAGCGAAAATAGTGCAAAAAGCATGCATAAGCAAAGCATGCCTTCTTCCCAACCCAGATGGGATAACCAAAAGTAAAGACCACTCAAAAGTGGATGACAACTTATCTTCTCACTGACGGGAATCCAGAGTGGGAAGTGCAGCACTGTTGCACACCCTCAGCATGTTACAGTGTGCATCTATGCTTATCCCTGCATTTAAACCGAGCATTATACTATCAGCCCAAGGTCTGCCCCAGAGCCTACCGAGACTAAAGGAAATCTGCCATCTGCCTTTACAGAAGGCTCTCACATTTTTTAAGTGTTTCAGTAATGAGTGAACATTAGGAAAGATCTTCGCTGCTTCAACTGTGTCACAAACTAATAAAATAACAATCATATGCTGCATAGCTGCTGAGACTGATTATGTTACCATCTAATAAAAGAACTTTTGGTTGTATAATTGAAAGATTACTTTAAAATGAACTAATTTAAACCTGAATGATTTATTGCAGCCCACTACAGCCAACATTTTTATTGTGCTACAATAAAAAAAAAAGCTATATCATGTAGAAGCAATTTTACTGAAATACCTCGCTTCCAGAAGTTATAATCTCCTCCTGAATTACGCCCAGAAAAAGACAATCTCAGCAGCGAGCGTAATGTAGAAGATACTCTGCAATCTCCTTTTTCAGCCTGTTTCCCCGCCTTGCCCTGTGGTCTATTCCATGGCAACCCTCCCACTGCTGGGGTGTGAGATGCATGCAGCTATGGGGCTATAAGCCATTCTTTGAATCAACTTTACTCTCAAGCTTCTGGGAAATAAATATAAGCAACTGAGAAAGCTATTAAAATCTTTATCATCAGAAAACAACTTATAACTGAGGTTCTGCAGTGAAGGATGTGCAAGCCGGGCAAGGCAGAAATGCAGGTGAGCTCCTCGCAGTATTTTAAGAAGCAAGAACCACCACCTGAAAAGTGCTTTACACATTTCGAAATCTTTTGATTCCTTTTGGCTGGATACACTTTGGGGTTGGGATGAACGAGGCCACGAAATAAAAAAACATAAGGAAGAGATTAAATGTTACCCAAAATTTATTTTTCTGCAAATTAACAGAGTAAAAAAAATGCAGGGAGTGTTGGGGACAAGGAGCAGGATAGAGGCTGAAGAGTCCCTATGTCTCTTTGCTCACTTCAATGTCACAAAAAGAGTGGAAACCAGTGGTAAGACCTTACTGGAAACAGATGGAGGACAGCTTAGCTGTTTGGCACTGTTTGCACAGGTGGTATATCAGGGCAGGAAAGGGGCCTGTTCCCCAGAAATGTGGGACATCAGTCCCAGAAGCTGCTCTAACCTCTTCCAGGGCTCAGGGCCAGCCAGGCAGAGGATTATGCAGCCCTGCTTGGCTCCTCTGCCTGCCCCGGCTCCACTTCATTCTACTCACACCACAGAATATATGTTTCCATGAACTTGCAGTTTTCTAAATTTAGCAATAAATAGAAAAGGCATAAAGAAGGATAAAAAAACCCCAAACCTGTCACAAACAACATTACAATTCTTACTAAAAATTATGTCAAGCAATATGTCAAGCAATAGGGACTCCTCACACAGTCAATTATTACAGGACATACTGTACCTTCTGTTCAGACATTACTGCTCCCTCCTCCTCTTGGATGCTTGTTCTTGGCTTGCCATCCTCTGAAGTACTCCAGTTCATCTTCTTCACACTGATAGGCACAGATGTTTTGATGCCTTCTGTTGTTGGCTTGCTAGTCTCTTCCAAAGATTTCTGATATGCTGTTGATGATAATGTTTGCTCATCAGTACCAGCTGAAATCTGGGGCTTTGTTTTCAGCGCTTCTTTTTCACTTTGTTTTCCCACATCGTTTAAAGATTCCTGGATGTAGGATTTAGTTTTCGCCTCTGCTGTGGATTCAGATAGGCTTCCATTTGTTTCTGGCTTCCCTGCTTCTCCTTTGACATATGAGGTAACAATACATTGGTCCGAACTACAAGAAATAAAGAATAGACAGCCATTCAGTGCTTAAATCACAAGCAGAAGGGCAAAGCACTGAGCCTTCATCCTTAGCACATACGTTTCAGAAAGAGAAAAGTAAAATTTTAAATTCAGCTTGCAAACATCAGTCTATTTAATAGTCTTGTCTTCTGCATCATGGTATCTTTTCAGAAGCAACAAGAATATGGTGAACACTGGAAACAAGGCCAAATGTTTTACATTAATCCCCTTCCACTTGGGAGTGGGTGGAAGGGGAAGAGAAAGAAAAATAACAAAACCTACCATTTCCCTTGTATAATCATGAGATAAATCCTCAAGGTACTAATTTTTTAACCTGCTCTCTAAACAAGGAAGTGATGAAAGTATTCAGTACCGTGCAACTACCAGTAATGACCAAATAGTTTACGCTATTTTTCCCCCAAACTACAATATCTGTACTCCAGATAAGGCATGCTTTTTTAAAAAATATTGGTATCTGAAAATAAATCCTTAAGACAGTACAGACTTTCAATAATACACAAAGCCAAAGGCAAGGAAGGTTACTACAAGATAGAAAGCTGACCAAAATTTTGCCTCAGGCTACCTACAGACAGGTTTAACCTGCACTTCTGATGCACAGTTTTCCTGTCTTTTGCATTTTCGCTTGCTTTCAGATAAGCACTACAATTGTACACATGAAAATTCTATAGCTATTTGCTGGCAAAAACTCTTATAAAAGATACCAAATTGAATTCATCTAGTTAGAAATGGATATATTATCTTCTTAAGGAAGCCCTTTTACTTCTAGAAGTGATCTGTTTTACTAATGTAACACATTATAAAATGTGGAATAACAACGCTTGCTTAACAACAGAAATTGCATCAGTAGTAGACCAAGTGCTTTACAGTCCTGAAAGGCAATCTGTTTGCTGAAATCAATGGCCAAATTCCCACTGGATTCAATAAGAGAGTATCTAATGCTACCTGGAACCTTAAAACATCCTGAGTCAAAGCAGCAAAGGATGTAAACTGCTGACAGACAAAAGATCACTCTGCAGATAATCATTCTCTGCTGATCTACAGCTCATGCAGACCTGGCTCCTTCAATTAGTAATCATGGGAGTCACATTCAAAACAAAGGCACGCAGGAGTTCTTCACCCAGTGGGTACCAGTAAGGCTGAACACAGCAACACATACTGTGCATGTTGAAAGCTTAAGTAGATCCGAGGGGAGGCTGGAAAAGCTCATGCAAGAGAAATGCATTAAAGATAAATATGTAGAAAGCATTCATCTCAGCAGGTCATTATGCTGCAAGCAAGTGGAGCTTGGGAGAGTACTGGAAGAAAACAGCATATATGTCTGCTCTCTTCCTTCCCTAAGCATCCTCTGCAGTCACTGCTGGGAGACAACGTATGGGACCAGATGGATTTGATATCACCATTCTCATCTTCTTATGCCTTGCAACTCATCTCTTTAAAAGTCTGGTAAATTAGCATGACATAACAGGCTTGAAGTAAGTCTTAGAAAAACAGTGACAATTTAAAAATTGACTTACGGAAAAAGTAACTACCTGAGGGGAGGCAAAGAGATGCAATGAAAATTATGACTGCTAAAAAGGTACTCAAGAAGTAAGAGTAATGTAGTATCCTGGTTTCAGATCATGTACGTTTTATAGTCCTCGATTCCAGTTACATCTCAGCATCACTTAGATTAATTAAAAAATACAAACCCAGGGTAAAGAGCATGAAAAGTAGTATTACCCACTAAACATAATATAAACCACTTCTGAAATACCTATATTAAGAATGAAACCTGATAAATATGCATTTTTAAAGACAAATATGTCTGAGGCCAAATTGAGTCAACTATTACTTTTTCTTTTAAATACCTACATATATATGCATGTATACATATGTACATATAAAATAGTAGAAAAGCAGCCTCAGCACTGCTCCTGGAGGTAAAAACAGCATGGGAAGGCTTGCTTACACACATAAAGGTGCTCACCTATCATCCAAGCGATCTAGCAGGCTACCACCTATTCTGCGTCCCGACGTCAGTGGTTCGGTGACACTTGACGAGTCAGGCTGCCAACCTGTAATTGAAGACATTTCGTGTTCTGCTTGTTGAACACCTTTAAGAATTGACCATACTCTTTCTTCCATCATCTCCTCAGACTCAGCTCTTTCTTCCAGATGAATGTCCTCAAAGAGAGATTTAAGCTTTTCTTCCGTCATCTCCTCATCAGGACCAGACTTTTCTCTCTCAGTCTGTTCAGTTCTTACTCCTGTTTTACTAGTCTCTTCACTCTGCCTTTGTTTAGCATCTTTTGATATCCCGCCATAACTACCAAGATACCGTGGAAAATCCTTAAGGTCCACTTCCTCCAACTGGCTCTTGCCTAGGGAAATATCTTTAGGTGTTCCTTCCCTAGGCACTGAGAAATTGAGTTTGCTGTCATCCAGTGAAGTGTCTTCTTCAGTCACCACTGGCGGTGCTGCTGCTGTACCATCTACGTGTCCCTGGGAGGTCACTAACACATCACTCAGTCTACTGGGAGTTCTAAGGGGTGACTCTAGGCTAGAGGTGTCGCTAAGGAAATCATCCTGATGGAAAGGGGTGGGCGGCACAAAGCGCAACCCAGTGGGAGTTTCCAGTTCCACTTGAATGGTGGGATAACCTAAGGAAGACAGCACATTTGGACTGACTGGGATGAAGCATGGAGCAAAAAATAAGCAAATGTCAAATGATTCATGAGTTACATCAAGTATGAAATGTATGAGGAAGTTCAGGTGTATAAGAACAAATGCAGTTCTGATAAATTTCTTTACTTTGTCCTAAATAGATGGAACAAAAAATGAGTACTGCCAGTGAATAGTACCATGAAGCCAGTACTTTTGACTATTTTCTAAACAGCCTGTAAAGATTTCAGCAATTGTTTTTGCAGACATTTTAACATTTTCAAGCTGTAGCAGATTGTCTTATGAGCATGCAACAAATCAAATGTGGACAAGGGTAGTTGTCCCTTTATATCCAATACAATCTCTTCCAGCCATATTGTGTAAATCTTTCTTTCCCAGTTTTATTTTTTTTAAATTCGGAAGTTAAATAAATAGATTTTAAAGACAGAAGTAGATCAGAACATAGGACAGCCACCTTTTTGTCAGCAGGTACTATTTCTAAAACAGGTCCACATTTTCAATATACTTTTATATAAAAATACACAATACCAGCAATACAGTGTTACTAATGTATATCTCCAATTTAACCACAGAGCCATAAGAATGGAATAGTTTAAGAATGAGGAACAGAAATGGTTCCTAATGAGGATACTAAAGAATAGTAGATCTAAATACATAGCAGGATAAAAAACTAAAAAAGGAAGTTAACAAAGGGATAAGAGAACACAAACACATCAAGGGAGAGCTATATGAATATTTCAGGTACAGTAAAGTTATACAGGTGAGAGGACTGTCGTGAGTAAGAAGATCGTGGTGATCTTGGAGAGTGAGGTGATCTTGGTGACATGGGTACAATCAGATACACTGATCAAATAAAGAGAGAAAAGAAAAATTGATGAAAACATCGGAAAACTGTATAAAAGAATTAAACTGAATATACATATAAAAATGACAACAAAATCTGAAGTTCACATTCCAGCAAATAATAGGTTGGGTAACCTATGAAAAGAAAAATACACATGCCATGGGATTAACTTGACATTGTGCTGCCTGCAAAGGGAGGTGCATTAACAGGGTTTGGGTTTTTGTTTCCTGAATCAGCTGAGAGAAAGGCAAAGGTGGTCTGGTCTTGGTGAGGAAAGGAAGCTTGCAGAAGGTTCAGAGAAGAGGAGAGACAGAAAGCAACTACAGAGAAGCGTTTTGGTTTTTTTTTCATAAAAACATTGATGCTACTATTAAGAGGCACAAGCAACATTTCAAGAGCAACTTTCTTAAAATGTCAACAGAAAATTATTTCTGAGATGCAATGATTCAATGACCAGCAATGCTGCTCAATAATGAAGGTACACCAAGCTTATGTGCTCTAAAGAAAAAGAATCCTACTAAAATACAGATAAAGCCCAATACATATTGAACAAATTACCAAAACCAAAGGAAATGTTACTCATAAAAGAAAAACCTTATTTAAGGAGCTATTTATAATACATGTGACAAAAATCAAAGTAAGAATGTAGCAACCCAGTCCCCATTAACTAATATTTAAACGAATAAAAAACAACATTTAGCATCTTCAACATACTGATAAATAATAAGTATACCTATGGCAATTCTGGTTTACAAGCAGAACTTCATTTATCATTTTAATCTGGCTCAAAATGAACCTGCACAATTCTGTTCTCGGTTGGTACATGTTCCATGTAAAAATTATTACACAATTTTACCCAAAGAAAAAGATATTCTCTCATGCACTAATAAAATATTTTCATATTTTTCTATTGCCTTTGTCAAAATAGTCCAAGTGAAAATCACAAAATAATTTATGTTCACTTGTCTCAAAGAGGCTTGCTAGTAAATTGCACGTTAATTTACTCTATGCAATTACCAATCTTTTTTTTTTTGCCTTTTTCTTCCTTCTTTTTTTTTTTCTTCAAAGAATTCTTACTGCTACTTATCTAGACAGGAAACCAAAGGAAAAAAAAAATATATATGTATTTCAGTTAACTTGGAAAGTATGCAATACCAAGTACATTGAAAATATACATGGCAAGCCTCAAAGCACAACTGTTGCAGGAGAAAAACATTCAGGTCTTGTCAACTGACACTGAGACTGGTGGGAACAAGCATACCCAGGCATATGTTTGTGGGATCCTGGGTTTAATCTTTGAGATATTAATGTGCAACCTGCATATCATACCGTGAGCGTGCTTTAGGAGAGGAAAATAACCTTCACATTAAAACCAATTATTTCTGTAGAACTTACTGTCTTTTTTGAAAGTCTAGTTAATATAACATTATTGTATTATTGGACATGTCACTGAACTAAATATGACCGTGGAATTAAATTACCATCAATTGGATCATGAAAGACATTATTTTCATCTGCAAAACTTCTGGTGCCTGAAATATTTCCATAATCAAATATTGGTCCTTCCAACAGTGTCACGATATCTATTCGATTAATTTTTGTCAATACAGATGTTAAGGCATCAGCTGAAAAGCAAATAAGACACATCAGAAAAAAAAGTTCAGCATTGTTGAACTCTGTAATCATCTTTCTCAGTTACATTCACATTGCATTAATTATAAATTTGTGGCATATGTTTCTATCCCAATCCCTTTGGTTCTAGCAAACCCCATAATTTGTCTAAGTATTCATTCTGCTGCCTACTTATGCAAGATATACACCTATTAAGAGTCTTCCCTCCCTCCCCAAGTATAGTTATAATACAACACAAAAGGCACAAAGAATAAGGTCAGAAACTTCTTAAAGTACGTATTTACTTACTGCCGAAACAAAATATCCTTTTACTGGAGCATAAAAGGCATGTAAAAATCCTTCTACTGTTCTGTTTTGAGGAACAACAGAATAGGTAGCCACGTAGGTAATAATGCATGTAAGGCTATTCAGGCAGTACATCACAAATTCACATTTACAGTAATCTTGTTGTGAGAACACAGTAATACTGGAAATTACTTTCACAGTGATAGAGATCAAAGTAGACTCAAATACTGCATAGTAGTGTGTGGATTACAGAACGGTAAAGAACACCATTGACTTAACTCAAAAATCAAAGCCTCTCTTTCAATTTGAGCAATTCAAGTGAAATGCACAGATAAAACCAGCAGAATCAGCATAGAACCAGTGGCTCCATCACTCCTCACAGAAGGAGGTTTAGTCTTTTCATATGGCCTGCAATACTATGAGACCACATAACTTTTCCAGGTAGCCTATTTGCATGTTCCATATTCCTTGCTATTGGAAAGTTTTCCCTAATGTTTTCTTTACTGGAATTTAAGTTCTTTACTTGTCCCATCAATTATGGATGTGGAGAACAGATCATTTCCTTCTGCATATATACTGAACAAATACGACATGTTTCTGACTTCTGGTAAAAATATAACTGAAACTTTTTTTCTTGTCAGTGGTTTACAAAAGACATTCATAACATTTTCTTCAATTTAATCTATTTACATAAGGCAACAGATAAAATGGGCTAATACAACAAAAGTAACTACTTGAACTTACTTGTAGCATTTTTCCCATCTCTGGTAACCCATTTTTTTAATAACATGAAGCTTTGAGCAATAAGAGAATTTGGGTTTTCTACTCGGATTTGATTTATTTCATCCACAGAAAAATTCAGTTCTCTTGCCAGTTCTATAAAGGCAAAAAAAAAAAAGGCAAGCAAGAAAAAAAAACAACAACAAAAACACCAAACAAGGCACAAATCCCACAATCATCCTGTCAGGTTTAAAAATATTATCTTTCTTACATCACACAGATGTCAACAAAACTGACATAAACTCTACAGATAACGACTATGGCATTATATACTCATACTTTAATTTCCTAAGACAGACATAATTTTGAATTTCTGCCATCTCTGTGAGCGATTATAGTACCTATACTCAGTAAGCCACTCAAACATGGTGAAAAAAACACCATGGAGACTACGTCATCACCACTAATTTATAAAATCTGGTTGTTTCTAGTGACTGTTAGTCCTTTGCGAGCTCGCTGTGCAGCTCAGTACTGGTGCTGTAGTCACCTACGTCCAGGGTGACCTGGCTGCTGCAGCTGTAAGCCCATGAAGGGCCAGCTCTGGCCATCAACATATGGAGGTATGTCAGGCATATAGTTACGTGACCCCACACATGGCACCGACTTGCTGGGGCACTGCTGGGGTCCCTGCAGCCTTCAGGGCTTTGGGGAAACTGCTGTCCAGACACAGAGGCAGCCCTGAGCCCGAGTAGATAGATCCTCTCAACTCCTCGGCTGAACGTCTTGAGAAGAAAGCCATTTTAGCTATATTGCCTATGAGTGTCTGTGTGATTTACTGCAAGACCATGGGATAATTTCCTATTACGCATCTTTGCCCAGCAACTTGTTGCATGTTTTGGGAGGCTGGTCTCACTGTGAATGCAGGAGAGCCTGATGCGGACTTGCTGCATCTCTTGGTAAAGACTACCTGAAAATGTAATAGCAGAGACTAATTTCAATGTTAAAGCAGAAAAGCTTACCTGTCCAGCTAAGTCCTAGGTGATCAGCTACAATTGCCATCCTTATATCTGTCCGTTCACATGGACTCTGTGGACCTGTGATTTACAATTTCTCGATTAAAAAGGTTTTGCACAGAAAACCACAATACCGGACAGCAGTTTATTATAAATAGCTTTAATTTGATTAAGTTGCTGGTGCTTATATTGTTTACTAGAATGGTTGTGTGTCCTAATAATCTACAAAGGAAATTTTTTTCACAACTTTTAGATTTTCACCTGTGTAAAGCCAAATGTCAAACTACATGATGTCGTATAATGAAACCAAACATGCTGACAATCTAGCTGTTAGACTGTACACAAGTTGTTCAATTACTGGTGGAAACCACCAAGACCAGATTATAATCTTTTTTCTCTACTTTGACAGAATAAATTTGCTGTCACAAATTTCTCAATTTCTGAGTTACATCAATTTTTGAGTTACATGAATGTCTTCGGCATGCTTCACTAGCTTTCTACAGTACAGGAATTGTTTGAAGGAAGAAAGAAGAGTATAAGACAGCACATACAGATGACAATGACAGAATGAAAACTACAGTTAAGTCACTCCACAGGCAATCACAACAGTTCATGCACTAGGATCAACAAGTTGAAAGTTTTACAAACTAGGCTTGATCTCCACGAGGTGAGCCATGAGAGCTCCAGAAACCTGACTGCCTTCATTCTCACCAGTCCTCTTACTCCTCCTCCTCTCACTGTCGGCCTTTTCAATCTTTGATTTTATAGATGCTGCCTCTGTTCTCATGTCTCTAGCAGACTTCGATGTAATGGAAGGCTGGTAAACTTGAGTAGCTTCTGATAAGGATGTATTCCTTGATGTACTGTCTTCTTCATCATCAGAGACCTCTGACTGCATCTTTTTCTCTTCATCAGATAGACGATCCACAAGCTTTAATGTCTCACCACTAATTCCCTTAAAATATTCAATAGAATGTTTACATACCTCCCTAAGCTGATTTTTCCTTACTTTAACTGTTGTCATGGTGACGGAGGTAGATCTTACCTTTACTGGTAATTTAGAAGGAAGCTGTTTTGGTTTTTCTTTCTCTACCTGCTCTTGTTTTGGCAGGGCTGGAGCTCTTCTAGCTAGATTACTCCTATGTGTATTTTTTACAGGAATCCTAGACCTTGCTTCTAGACAGGGAGAAGAATTATTTTGTTTTGCTTTGTCAGGCTTACTAGCCCCTCTCACTTTACTCCCTGTATTGCTTTGGAGATTATTTTGTGAAAAGACTTCTTTCACTGAGCTGGCCTTTACAGGAAGCTTTGATTTTCCTCTAGCCTCTACCAACTCTGTTGACTTTTGCTGCTCTCCATGTGGTTTTTGCTTATCTCTTACTCTGTGTCCTTGTGTTGTCCCTGTGCCTTTTCCTGAAGTGCTTTTCACTTGATTAGCTTTCTGGAGGGAACATTTCGGTTCCAAATGTTCTTTTAGCACTACATTACAGGAAATATCATCTGTAGGGACAGCAGATGAATCCAAATTGTTGTTGTTATTAAAATTATCTTTTGGGAAATCAGTTTTTTCGGTTTGCCTACAGCTTGTCTGGCTAGAAGCTGAACTTGCAATCACTGCTACAGTTTCATTTTCTAATCCCTGGCCACTTAGCATCACAGCTTCTATCTTATCTGTCACTTCGCCAGGGCCATCTTTCTTCAGAGTCATGGTGGAAGCAGAAATTCCCATTTTAATTGGTGTGCGCAATTTGGGATCAACTTTAGAAGTGTTTACCGCTGCCGATGACTTTTCCAGTGAGTTACTACCAAGTGTTTGTTCCATGCAATCTCCACTGTCCTGGATGATGGGCTTATGTTCAACTGCTGTTGTTTCTACTGGTCTCTCTAGGTTTGTCTCTACAGTGTTGTCCCCTGCCTGTGGCTGTGTGATGGCAGCGACTGTACTTTTATCCCCTTCCCCCTTGTCCCCTGACTTCCCTTCAGAAGTATGCTCACCAATCTGAAAAAATTGGAGTCTTTCTTCAACAAAATCCCTCTTGCTCATGTCAATTGCACCACTGCGAGTCATCTCAAACATCTTCCCTTCATGAAATGGGAAGGGGTTGGGCTCGCTAGTTGGCGTACTTTCATCTGTTGGAGTTCTGGCTGGAGTTGTATCAGGTGTTGTTGCTTGAGATCTGTCTTCCACTGCCAAACCAAATGGCTTAGCCTCATCATCCCTTGATTTAGTCTCAAACACTTCATCGTCACCTCGGTTACTGGACCACGGATCAAAATCTAGACTCTTGGTGGCCACCGTTTTGAAAGGTGTTGCAAATTCTTCATCTACTTTGTAACTGAAATACGTATCAGGAAATACAGTCCTGTCAGGGTGTCTGCCTTCCAAAGTGAAAAACTGTGCCCCTGACTTCTGTTCGCTCTTATCTCCGGCTTTTTCTGAAGCTGGACCTTTTGAAGGTGCCTTGTCTTCTTCAGGGCCTACCTTGCCTTCCTCCTCAATGACTTCAAGCTTACTCTGGGTAAAGCAGCGATCTGTCTGCTTTACAATGCCTTCTGTAGGCCATACGTCCTTTTTGGTTTCAACTGCCGGACCTGCAAGTTTAGAATCACTTTCAGTTAAACCATCATCTTCATCTTGCAAATCATAACCGTCAAGAGAGTCAATCTCTGTCGCATCAGTATCATGGGAGAATTCTGCAGTGGTTGCTATGGAACACTCTGTGACAGACTGGTCATTGTTACTGCCATTTTGCACTACATCATTCTGGGGTGAATCAAGCCCAATGTCAAACTCATGAGGTTTCCCAGAAGTGGGATGTCCTAACTCTTTCTGTTTCTCAATCTTTTCAGGGGCTCTGGGTTTTGCAGTCTCTTTCTGGTCATCTTCCAGTTCTTTCAGTTTGAATGTATACTTTTTAAGTGGAACAGGTTGATAGAGAGATTCATCATCACTGGAGTCACTGACATCTGCTCCCGGTGGCACAGGAGATGGCGGCTGTACTCTTATGACAGGTTCAGCCAGTTGGCATTTGTCATGTTCATCTTGCAAGTTCACTTCTGTCATCTCCGTTTCACTCTCAGTGGAATAATGAGGCTTCTTCTCTGGCTCGCCTTGATCTGCATCCAGTGGTGGAGGAGGAGGGAATTCAATGTAGGCAACTCTGTTACCTTTGGGTCTTTTGTTAGAGTCCTTATTTATATGATTACGTAATGCTTTGTCAATCTGTGGTTCCTCAACCTCTGCCTGTTTTACGGATGTTGACTTAGCCTCTGCTTCCTCCTCTGATTCCTCTGATACCTCAGGTATAGGACTGGGCTTGCCTGGGATATAAGCTATTAGTGAGTCGGGGGTTTTAGACGTAAACTCATAACTCACTTCCTCTGAACTCGGTGTTTCTGGTGTTAAAGGGCTTTTACCAGAGCTATCTATAAAGGACACTTGTTCCAGTGTGTCATCTTCTGGACTACCTTGTGGAGAAGGAGGTTGCTTTTGCTGTCTAGCTGTGTAAAATGTCCCCCTTGTCTCTTGTACTGTCTTACTCTCCTGACTGACAATTTTTTTTATATTTCCTTGTTGCACCTCTTTCTCATACTGCTTTCCTACTTGAACAAAACTGACATAAACAGGTAAGGTCTTAATTTCTTTTACTCCCTCAGCACTTAATATTGGTGCAACTTTATCTAAGTAATCACTGGCACTGGGGTCAACTAACTCACTTGAAGGAAATTCCTTTCCTGGACTACATTCTAAAGAATCTGGTGATTTGCTAGGGGATAGCTCCATTTCCTCAACAGGAGGACTTAGGCCTATCGAGCTCTGCTGCTTGGTAACTTGTCTGATTTCTGAATGCTTTATTTTTTCATCTTCTACATAATCAATCTGCCTCTCAACTTCCTCCTTAATCACAGCTGATTGGGATACTTTAGCTGAAAGTTCATAGACACCATCAAGCGTGGTTCTCTTCTCCTTGACAATTCTGACTGGAATATGGGACACAGCAACTTCTTCTTTCCTTTTGGATATTTTATCAGCCACTTCACCATTACGTTCCCCCTCTCTGACAACAAATTCTCTGTATAAAACCCTTTTTGAGGGAGATTTTACAGTCAGTTCCTTCACTTCTTCTGAATGAATTCCATTTGCTGCCAGTTTGTGCTCTGTCACAGTGATAAATTCACTTTTTTTGTCAGTTTTAGCTTCTGTGTGATCAACATGGTTTTCTTTTACTGTATCTGGAACCAGCACATGTGCAAGTTTTTCTTTTTGTGTTTTATGGTTAGAAGTTCCAGGACTTTCCCATGTCCTATAGATTTTTTTGTCCCAGTGTCCCTTTGTTGTTGAGTCTGAGCCATACGCCAGGTCTTTTGCCTGCGGTTCTGAAAAGTATTCCGGCATGCCTTTACTCATCTCAGTTCTTTGTTTTTGTGTGTCTGAAGCATGAAAGTCTTCGATAGCTTTCCCTTTACCTGGAACAAAATCTTCCTGTATTTTCACCTCTTTCTGTAAAGCTGTGCTCCCATCAATGACCTCTACTTGCTTTGCGTATTTCTCTCTGGAATAAAACTGATACACTGGTAACTTACTTTCTTGAAATTTCTTTACTGGAATTTTGGACTGACTATCCAATTTTTTTTCTTCTTGGGTTATGTCCTTACTCCTTGGACTTATACTTTGTTCAAATTTAAGCCTAATGGAACTGAGCTTTGATTGCTTCAGCTGAAATCCAGTCTGTGAAACCTCAGGTACTCCAGTCTGCTGAGCACTTCCTTTGTGTTCCATAGTTTGTTTAGAGTCCTCCACAGGTTGTACAAATATCCTTTTTTCAGGACTGCTGGGCAAACTGGATGCTTTTCTTTCATCCACCTTGGGAAAGCATTTCCCATCATGTGCATACTGCTTCACCTTACTCCATTCATCACCGGACGACGGTAATTCAGAGAGCAGAACTTTCTCGGGGCTGCTGCTGGCAGAGCTCTGGCTAGAATGTATTTCTTTGCCATTTTTTTTATGCTGCTTTTTCTCCGGGGACTGTAGCTCATCATTCAACTTCTCTGTTTTATCCCGAAAAAACTGTGATACTTCAGTCAGTTTTTCTTCTGCCTCTTTAACAGTCCTGTCCACCCTGTCTTCATATATCAACTTTTCTCTACCTCTGTCTAATCTGTCCTCAGTAAAGCGCATCCACATCGCATGTTTTGGACTACTAACATCTCCAGTGTAATGTAACACTGTCACTTTATCATAATGATCATCTTTAGACATTTTACCTATGCCATTTTCAGATACATCTTTATAGATTTTGGAGAGAATCTCTTTTTTGGGGACAGTAGCTACTTTTTCTCTGCATCGTTTATCAGACCCCTGTAACTCTGCACTAAGGGGTAGAGCATGGTCAGTAACTGACTCCTCAGTATCAGAATGAGACACATCTAGCTTTTCTGAAAGAAGCATTTTCTCAGCAAACCTGTAAGACTCCCCTCTTAGTTCTGACAACTCATCATCATGGTATTCTATTGAGTGCTGACTCAAAAGCTTCAGTGTTTTGTAAGAGTCATCAGACATGAGTTGAGCAGAACTAGGGCGACTGTCTTCTTCCTGGGACACAGGAGTGTTAACTCTAGAGGATTCCAGATAAGAAGGAAGTGACTCTTCAGCCGTGAGCTCCTCTTCTTCTTGCTGACCTTGTTCATCTGAACAAGGAAAAGCATCATGTTTTTCCAACTCTTTTAAGTTAGTATCTCCCCGAGGTAAGTCTTTCTGATATACATACATTTCTTTTTCTGGATGCTTTTTGGTTTCTCTAATAATGACTTCAGTAGGTTCAGCCTGATTACCTTTTTCAATATGGACCTCTATTATTCGCTCCAGTTTGGGTTTCATTTTGCTGTCCTTCTCTGTATGTTGTGGTGAAGTTTCAGCAGACTTGCTAACATCGGATGTTACTGATGATTTATGTTCAAACAGACCTGCCAGTTCTTTGGAAGGGTCACGTCCAGACTGAAAAGCTTTCATTATGTCATGAACAGACATTGTTTCCTCAATTCTTTCAGATGTGCTTTCAGTGCATGGAGGTTTATGATAAACCATCCTAGTTGTCGTAGTGATATGAGTTTCTTCTTTTACTCGGACACCTTTACTAAGGACACACTTATGGTCATCTTCTTCACTGCTGCTGGCTTTCATTTGAAAAGCTTTAACTTTCTCTTTAATAGATCCAGCAGGTTTTTGCTCCAGCTCCATAAATGTAGGGGTAGGTTTTGAGGCCGGTAGCTCCTCTGCTTTCTGCTCTGGAATTTCTTCGGATGATGGTTCATAGCTGCGGATAACATGAACTACTTCAGTTCTTGTTTCTGTAATGACAGGAGGGATGGGTACATCATGGAAAAGTGGTTTTGGCCCTGTGCTTTCAGCACTTTGTGGGGCAGAAGGTGTCTTTTCACTCCTTGTTTCAAAGCCACTGTCAGATAAGGGACTTTTATCTTGATCGTGTTGAGAAAAGTCATCTGGAGACTCTAAAATAGTATCCGTTCCAAAAAAGGAATCTGCAATTTTACATAACTCCTTTTCTGATGTTGAAGGCCTCATGGAGGCTGGAGGCATTTTAAGTTTATGTTCCTGCAAAGCAATAGCTGGTTTTAAAATGCGTTTTTGTCTTTCTTCACCTTCTTTTTTCCCCTCTTCAAACTTGTACTTTATGTTTGTTAATGAACTGCTACCGATATCATTTGCTAAGTAATCAATAACTTTTGACAAGCTATAATCCTTTTCCGACATGGTTTTAGTTTTAATTTGGACCTTCTCTGGAACAGATATGGGAGGGCTTGTCAAAGCTTGCTGTCTTGCTTCATCAATCTCCTCTGTACTGAACTCTACCCAGTCATCCTCAGACAGGTGTCCTTGATCACTTTTGGATACTTTAGCTGACCCTTTACTTTCTAAACACACATCTTTTTTCAGAATCTCACTAACTTTTACTAAGTCCTCTTTTACTTTCTCAACAATTTTAAAGGGCTCTTCATCATCAATTCTACCCTCTTTTGGTATCTCAGGTTGGAACGGTTTGTCCTCTGTGACATCTGTCTGCAATATTGCAGTCATTCTTATTAGATCCTCTTTCATTTCAGCAACATCTTTCAGTATCTCCTGACTGGAGGATAAAGATGATGGCGTGGACAATTTGAGAGCAGAGGGTGCTAAAAACAAGGATGATTTTATTGGAGATGAAGTTCGATTAAAGGGAGGCTGTGTGCGTGCCTCTGTAGTCAATGTTTTAACAGGTGACAGTAACGCGGCAGCTGATTTTGTAAGTGAAGAGGACTCTGGGAGCTTCTTTAATGCTGGTTCAGACAAAACATTGACTACAGAATATACTGGCACTGTTATTGTTGATGAAGTTACTGATGAGGTAGTTGCAGATATTGACCCAAGGGCTGTGTACAAAGCACCTGCAGAAGGAGTTCTCATTGACTGGAAAGCTGATGGTGCTGAAGACACAAATGACCTGAGTGGAGAAAATGACATTGTTGTAGCTGTTGAAAACACTCTCTCAGCCGTGTCAGCAACTGCGTTAGCAGCACAACTTGCAGAATGTGCAGCTGCAGCAATCTTGTCTTGAAAAACAGCTGCAGCTTTGGATCCATTTATTAAGTTGCCAGAAGATGGGTATTTCAGAGGTGACACAGATCCATTAAGCAATGGTACATCTGTGTGCCCAGCTACATGTTTTGCTGGCGACGAGAGAGACGAGGCCATCATGACTTTAGAGGATGAAACAGCATCAACTGCTGACTTAGCAGGTGACACTACTGACTTTAGAGGGGACGATAAAAGTGAAGATGCTGATGTGATGACCGATTTAAGTGGCAAACTTGAAGAGTACATGTTAATGCTGGATTTGGGGGATGCTGGAGGCGTCATGGTTATGGATGATCTCTCCAAGAGAGATCCTGCTGTAGTCACTGGAGATGTCCGAGAGGGGAATGTGGTAGTGGATGCCAGCCCTTTTAGACTAGCAGCTTCTGTGACTGCAGGAGCTCTGACGAAAGAGCCTGAAGTAACCTGTATATTGTATGGAGGCTGCGATACAACAGTTTTTATTGGTGAAGAGATTGTCCGAAATGATCTAATTGGAGATGCTACATCACTAACAGATTTAACTGAAGATGTGGTAGAAGCTCCTAATGTGGATTTGATTGGAGAAGCAGAAGAAACAGACCATATTGATTTTAATGGGGAAGCTGTAGGAGTGTTAGAGGAAGAGCTTGATAAGGAAGTGAAGCCTGACTTGGTTTGCCCAGGCACTGTAATTGGAGCTGTTGTCCATGATTGATATGGCCGTGTTGAAAAGAATGGCTTGTATGAGTAAGTAGCAGGTAGGGATCTTGTTGCTCCTGCACTCCGTTCAACTGTTTCTTAAATTGTTAAATTAAAATCAAACATAAAAATCAACAAAAATGATTGAAAAACAGAGAGACCAGAGAAGAAAATTGGTCAGTAAACGTTGTAATAGTACAAAAAGCAAGTACAATTGTTTGCATGAGTTAGGATGAAGGAGGCAAAAGAAGATTTAAAAAAGGAAAAAAAAAAAAAAGGAATGAGCCATATACTGATGACTGGTCCAAACGAAAAAGCAACATGGAATGAAAGACAAAAAGCACATAGCAACCAAAGTCTGCAAACAATGAAGAACGAAAAACACAAAGAAGGAATCCACAAGGTAAAAATAAAGCCACATCAAAATTTCTTCTCTTACTTCCTATTGACTTTCTGATGTGCTACTTCTGAAATATTCATATCAGTTCTATTTTGCCTGTTTAGGTATGTCTCTGCTTTGCATAACTATTAGAATTATCCCTTTAATAATTTCTGTTGTTGTTGTTCTATTCAGATATTGAACCTATACAAAATATAAACTTGTGTAAAGTGACATTATATAGCTAATCTTTTTTTAAACCACTCAGAGCTAATTCATGCAGAACCCAAAATTCCTTTAAGTGACAGGCAACTGATGTGCAAACTGTGAAGCAACTGGAATAAATTCAAATCTATATCTCCCATGCACAATTCGGATATGCTTCACACTCACAAAGCCAATAAGAGCAAGAGCTTTTCTGCATCAATATTTTAAAAAAAAATAATAAAAATAAAGAAAGAAAAGGAACTTTTGCATTTGTTTCTCATGCGATATTCCTTTTGTTTGGTAAAAACTAAAGAAACTTTACATGAAATGATTTTAAGAAGCATATGTCATACACGAAATATGGAAAATATGATCTATGATAAACGTGAGCAAGCAAAGCAACTGAATCAGTTTTTATTCATGCACAATATATCACGTCAAAACAAGCACATGGATTAATACATTTTGTATACTGTATTAAGCACAAATATGTAAACCTTACAAAATCATTTCACAAGAGGCCATTAAAAGAAGAGTACACTTTTTCTACAAGATGTAGTGTCTTGGTACCTTTTGAGGAGATTTCTTGTATCAGCTCAAAGACAGACCTGTTCAACTTTACATTTCTCAAAAGGTAACATTAGAAAAGCAGTCAAAGAACAATATATTATGCAAAAAACTTCCTGGCAAGGACAAACCTGTTAACTTTTATCATCCTCCAGAACACTCAGCTTATTCATAGGCATTTTGGACAAAATCATCATCAATCACATTTTGCATCACAGGCGGTACTCATGCCAGAAGACACTATTTCTGGGAATCCCGTTACAGCACACATATCTTCTGATACAGCAATAACATTCAGACAGTTGGCATTGAAAGTAACTTAGAGGGCTTTTTTCTTTAAAGTTGGGGTTAGAAATGGAGTTAAAATATCCAAACAACTTAGTCAACATACTTTTCTGTGAAGTTACACTAGTAATTTGTCAAACCTGCTTCATCTGTCTTTTAGACAGACAGTAACTTACAGTGAAAGAAGCTTAACAAGGCTAATGCTAGACTATTAAACTTAAAGCACACACACTTACAGAATAGTGAATATTCAGTATACCACAGGTTCATATCCTGCAAGGAGAAATGTGCTGGTCCTAAAGAAGCTGATTGAAGCCCAGATGGCGATGTGGATGGCTGGTGATATTGCAGTATGAGAACATTTAGGTTGAAGAGAGCTTGAATATGCGGCCTGACTGGCATAGCCTATGTCAAGAAATATCCATTTTTCCTTGTATTCTTATTTTTAACTGCAAACATACTTCCTTTTTCCCCCCAAAGAAGAAAACATAGTGTACTTCATTAAATGAGCTAGACTTTATTATGAAGATTAATTAGCAGCAGCTGCTAACATTCACCAAAAGTTCATAGAGTCCTAAGCCTAAAACCAAAGCCCAAAATCATTCTGAAGAGAACTAATAACAAAACAACTTGTTCAGCAGTTTGCGTTTGGAGATGTCTTTACAGGAATCCCACTGTGCTGTGATGAGCCAGTCTATCACAACTGGCTAGTGAGGCAATCAAACCAACAGGCTCCCCTCTTAACTGCTCTTTCTCCTGTTAAATCATGGATTCAAACATGTTTTAAGATGCTTTTCTGTGCTCCTCATTGCAGTTGAGAGGAAGAACTGGTACAAAGAAAATTGAGTAATTTACCAGTGTGTGCAGCTATGACATAACTCAAACAGCAGGGAACTGGGCAATTTTACTACTTCGAAAGAGCAAAGAAATTCCCACAGCCATGCAAGACTTTACAGTGGGGTAATATTCTAAAAAGTGGTTTTATATAACAGCCCTTTTTGGCCGCTGGACACTCTTGGCCTTAACAGTTTCCATCACTCTATACCCAAGATTTTATCAGAAAACAGATGTTAGTTACTACCTTCTGTGTACCAAACCACACTTCCTTGCTTGAAGCTGGTAATTGAAAGCACTGACTGAATCCATACAAGTGGCCTCTGCTCAGCCTTGCTCCTCTTCAGCTGCGAGCAAACAGCCAGGACTGAGCAGGTTTAACTCACTGCAGAACTCCTCTTCTGTGGGGACCTCACTGCTGGGAAGAACTGAGTGGCCCTTTGGTACCTTTTCCTGAGCAGGGCTAAGGATGGGAAGGCAGGGGGGATATCCCATCTGCCTTGCTCTCTTCTGCACCAGCACTGGCAGGGGTGCGGGGAAAAAAATCTGTATGTGTCCACATGCACACATGAGCTTGTGCGAGTAAAAAGAGCAACCCCTGCTGCTACCAAAACTGTGGGAGCTGTGCCATCAAATTCACTGGAAAAAGGCAGAGGTTCATCACACATATCCATCACTAGAGTAAATACCCTGCAGTGTAAGGCAGCTGCAGCAGCAGTCCTGGCTCTGTGTTGGGTAGCGTGCTCTCTGGAAGAGCTGCACCTCCTATATCACATCCTCCCCTCGCACCAGCATGGTGCAGGTGGTAGCGGCAGTTGCTGACTACATGCTACATATGCACAGGAGGTGGTGCTCAGGCTCATGGCCAAACTGCTATCTATAATCTTTCCTGGCAAATACAATCATTTTTGCATACCCTTTCTGGGTAGCTCACAGCCTTAAGTAGTAACCATTGCCGAAAGGGATAGAATAGTTACAGAATGATCAGGAACTTCTACTGTGTTAACCCTTTTTTTTTTTTTTTTTTTTTTAAAGTACAGCTTAAGTGGGTTTAGATTTTCTCCCCTCCAACTTTTTGCAAACGAGACTTAATGGACCTTTGGTGAATAAATAAAACTACTTTTTCTTTTTCTTTCTTTCTTTCTTCCAGTGAGGCCTGAAAAACTGATTATAAACAATATACATAGTCATCAAACTCCTTTCAAGAAACTTCCTTTTCCCTCTCTCAGCTCCCATCAAGCCTTTGACGATACCTTAACAGTCCATCAAGATGTCTCAGCAGATCTGATAGCTTCTTCAGATGTTATATGCTTGAAGTCTTCTTCCAGGCCTGAGAAGTGTAATGTATTCTGGAGCACATCTGATCCAAAGAAGCCACAGATCTTACAGGATAATTAAACAGCAGCCATCCAGTGGGAAATCCCAAGACCCGATGAAGTTTGTCTACGGATTTTATGGAATTATATCAAAGGGTCTGTTGCAGGGTAGCAACCAAGAAGTCACAAGGGGAAAAAAAGGCAAGAAAAAGCCTGGGAACAGGGAACAATAGCAGTCAACGTCGGACAGGAGAGGTGAGGGAAGAAAAGCTAAGCCAAGTACATTTTGTCTTAAACAGGTAAGGAAAGGAATGACAGGTCTGGTCAAGAGGAACATAAGTTTAAGAGGAAGCAATGTGTGGCGCCAGGGAATAAAAAGCATCTGCAGGAAACAGAGGAAAAAAAGGGAAGGAGGAGAGAAAGAAGAGGGGAAATATAAAACATGAGAGAGTCCATTTTGGCTAAGCATCTAAACATTTAAGCGCTTATCTGAATGGCATTCTCCAGCCATGCTGAACTTACACATAACATTCCCTTCTATAGCAGCTCTCTCTAATCTTTCAAAAGGAAGAGGAACATACTCTTTTGAAAACAATTTGCAATCCTCCTACTCTAGAGCTACATGGCATTTTAAAAAATTGTTATATTTTTAGTTAACTAACTTAATGACTTAATGTCATTTGCCAGTCAGGATTCTTCAAGCTCTCACAACACAAGAGTTCACAGACCATCCAAGAGTTTTGTTTTAGATAGGTGGGGTTTTTTTCTTTTTTCTTTTTTTTCCAGTGACACCAAATACAATGTTTATAGAAAAAATGTCTCTTCTTATGAAAAATCATGTCTATATGGTTTAGTACTTTGGTAAGAGCAACTCACTCATTCCAGGCTCAGTCAGATAGCTGTAGCGCTTACGTAAAGCAAGGGAGACAAAGTTCTGGCGCCGGTCAGCTTTCTCCATCTGCAACAAAACATAATACTGTTTAGTGCCTTTAGTATCGCTGTCCCCCATTTGAACAGAACAATCATCAAACCTCAGCATGATGGGCTGCATTTTTCAGTAGACATCCCCACAAGGGAGAACGGATGTTTCCGTTCAGCTTCAGGAAGGCACGCTGAAGCCAAATTTGGGCAAGCAGGCAGGGAATGGACAGAGCTGGTCTCCGTTCCTGTCTGCCATGTAATGTGTCAGGCACTGTGAGGCAGGGAGCATGGCTATTGGAGGTGGCAGAAACTTGCTGTGAATGACCTCGCTCCTGGAGCAAGCAGGGAAGGGACTGCAACCCTGAGAGACGACCCCATGGTTTCATTCCTGCTCACAACATCTCTGCTTATGAGAGCTTAGATAGCAGATGACAGCTCATGATCCTGCCTTAAAGGATCTCAATACTATATTATCCCATTATCATTTAATAAACTGCTTCACACTACTGGAAATGGTATGATATTATTCATTCTCTGTAAAATAAACCACCTTTGGCTAGAAACAGGAGATCAACACAAAAGACTACAGATACAGACATAAAACATTCATAAGAGTACAACTTAGACCAATCAAGTATTTCTCCCCAAATTAATTTGTCCTGAAAGCACATACACCACAATGTACACTGGCTTTAAAGTGAATACATTAAGGACAAAAAAGGCATGGGAGAGGATTTTTTTAATAGGCACAAAATGCAAAGATGAAGATTAGAAAGCAGACTACTACTGTTAACCAATAAATTGCATCCTAAGTTGCTGCGTTCAGTGGCATAGCTGCTAGCATGATGTCTTAGATATTAAAAGTCCTTCAGAGATCAGCTCAGTTGATTATGTGGCTAAAAATATAGTTTGTTTAGAAAGAAAACTATTGTTATAGCTATATAATAGCTCACCGGGAACAAATACTGTGGAGACAAAGTGATGTGGTTGCTATTATTTTTTAACATGTAAGGAGTGTTTTGGTGTTGGTTTTTTTTAATTATTATTTTAATCAGCAGGTGCCTACTGCTATTTATTTGACACCAGGAAGAGAAGAAAACTTTGCTGCTAAGTAAACAGGATACATCCATGTAGTTTCTTTTATAAGGTGATCTCATTTATTACTACTCCTAATGAGTAAAATCCACTCAATTTCCTGACAATCTATTGTTGCAGTTTCCAGCAAACAGTGGATTTTTAAGCTGCAAATATCTGAGATTTACTTGAAAATAAATTTGTACACAATATTTAGAAATTGTTCTTGGCTATTTTGCCTTTTCAGAAGAATCCAGTCTATTTTCAGAACTAAAATATTATAAGCCACTATTGTGGCCACAGCAATACTTCTTTCCTTCTCAGAAATGCAAGTTACTAAAGCACTGGCAGTATTACGCCAAGAAGTAAAATCATATCCACTGAACTCTTCCTGATTTTGCAAAAAATGGATTTGGTCTGAATTTTATAATTATCTCTTTTTCAGAAGAAATTGAGTTAAATTTTAGACTGCTATTATACAATGCTTGGATTAATTTCATAACACATAATTCCGTTTTTTCCATGTTTGCATACTTCTACTGTTTTGCAACAAACTATCAGACGCTGAGGATATGGTTATTTTGTAGGTATCATTTCAGTGCCATAGTTAAAACTAGTTGTTTGGTTTTTCTATAACATATTACTTTTCTTCACTAAATCTGAAGGAAATAAAAACAGAAGACAGTGTTTATATTACCTCATCATCTTGATCTGACTCTGTTTCCTTTTGGTCCCAAGATGCATTGCAGAGACAAGGAATATTATAATGGACAGCAGGGAAAAGAATATCAGGATATGAAAAGGACCAAATTGGGAGCACAAAATGCAAGCTGATTTATAAGGCAAAGCAAATCCAAAATGTCAACAGAAAAGAAAAAAAAAATCTTACATCCAATGCAAATCAACACGTGACATTACTGAAAGCATAAACCTATGACTTGCAGGCTGAAGCATGAGCTGTAAACAGAATCATAAAAATTATAGGAACTTGACACCACACTAACAAGAGACTTTAAAAGCGTTCTACATACAGGAAACCAATAGAACATAAATTTTAAAAGTCTTTATCATATGCCAAAGCATTCTCATTACTGGCATTTCATAGAATTTCTTTATTACTAGCAGGAAAAAAAAACAAACCAAAACAAAAAACAAATCAAACTACTAAAGGAGCAAAAATAAAACCAAACCAACCCTGAGGAAAATGTTTACTTTTCCTAACAAATACCTTTTTGTGTGCCGGCAGAGTGATATTCAAGTTGCAAATGGCTGTTTGTGGTAGTCCTTTTGTAGTCTTTGGTTCTTTCAAAAATGATAATCGACCACAAGGTTCCTGGCTGGTGTCTCTTACCTAGAAAATAAATTTTAGCACAGTGTAGTAATATGTAGTAATTCAGACACTTAGAGGACGTCTCTGGAGATTTCTCAAGAGTTTCTTTCCACAGGAAGCTATCTAAAGAGTAAAGTCCAATGTCACTGAGCTGGAGCTCAGCCCGAGGAGTTGAGGGAGAAAAGGTGTTACTATGAAAGAGTTAGATCAGCCTGAAGCTCTCTGATTGTAAGTTCGTGCAAGACAAGATATTGAGTAAGTCCAACCAGGCAGTTTCATACTGGGATATTACCAAGAGACACTTCCTGCTCACCTTCATTTTTTCTGCCACGTTTTGCACTTGGGCTCACCAGAATAGTTCAAAACTTCTTTTACACAGCAGATATGATAAGGCTAAGGAAAGTGAGCATCCATTCACGGCAATTCAGAGATGAATAGTCTGCACACACTTTTTCAAGGATGTTCTGCTGTACAGTATGTTATTGAATGCATCTCCTTTGCTTAGTCCCTGGGAAACAGTGATCTACTGGTAATATTCTGGAGGTCTAACTTGAGATATGGTTTTAATAAAAGGCTGTGAATCCATATCATGGGTATTCTGGTCCCAGCTCTTTGGTGGCTTCATGCAAAGCACCCTCTCCATGTTATTCACATACTAAACAATGACACTTACATCCTCGGGGCACTTTAGTCCTATCAGGCTGAAAAAGTGTTATCACGGGGGGGGGATATCAGCAGAATTATTTGGCTTGTTTTGCTTTTACCTTGATAGAGAATGGCAGTCTATTTTCTTTGAAAGCATAAAAATTAAAAACAAGCTGCTGTCCTCCTTTAGTCAAAGGGGCCAGATTTCCATAGCAATCAACGTAAATAGGTTTTCCTTCCAGAACCTATTAAAGAAATAAATAAAAGTCAAGAAAACTTCTTTTCATAGTAGATCCATACACATAAGTATATCACGATTTTTCCCATCATAGTTCCTGAGTTTTGCACAAGTCCCCACTCAGACTAAATTCAACAACAAATCAGAAAATCACCGTGCATTATGGAAAGGTATTACGAGTGCAGGCAGTTTGGGAAACAGCAAGCTACAAGTGGCTTTTCTGGAGCAAGAATGTGTATATTTCCTTCAAGAAACAGTGTGTTGCTGACTTGAATTTCACCACAAAACAGCCTACTCATGACTGTGTGTCTGTATGGCCAATGAAAAGGAATTCCAGGTCAGCCGTCTGCAAAGCCCGACCAGGGCTACTTGACAGCAGCACATGCAAAACCCACTGCAGACTGGCCTGGGGCATCCATTCGGAGATGGGTCCTCATGCTCCCCCTGCCTTGTCCTTTTTTGGCCTCCTTTCAAGAATTTTTTTTTGACACAGCCTTACTGAGAACCTTTGTTTAACCAGGCTTACACTGGCTTTTGCAGGACCTGTTGCCACTTGGAAAGCACACTGTCCATTTACAAGGAGGAAGCCAGCTATGAGTAAGAAATATACCTCAATGTCTTTGCTTCTTGCAACTTCTTCAAAGTTCTCTTGTTGCTCCAAAGTTTTGTCCACTTTGTCATCAGTCATGCAGAAGCAACGCAAATTGGATTCCACAGGGTCATTCATTTTGGCAAATATCACGAACTTTGCCATATAAGGAACACATATTAGTTCTCTATAAAGCTGTGTCGCCAGCCCAACAGTCTCTAGTACCTGATGGCAGTCTGCAAGCCAAAATCTGAGTGGGAAAAAGCAAACCATTAAATCAAACTTTCATTATGCTCAAACATTGCTTCAGCCTTTAAAGAGAAACCATCTCCTGTGATCCTTGGCCATTTTGCACGCATACTGTCCTTGCAGACTTCCCAAAGCTGAAATTTTCCTTCTACTTTCAGTGGAGCTTTAACCATCCAAAAATGGGAATACCTGGCAATTAAATGTTGATATACTTATTTGACCCTTCTCAAACTGGTAGCTCATAAACCTGCCTATTTTAAGCTTCATTCGAAGCCAAAGCAGGGAAATTGTATTTCTTGTGATCACACACCACGTATACATAATGTGCTGATGCTTCACCGTACATTTGATTTGCTAAAGCAACCTCCTTTATAACACATACATACAGCAAAATCACATCTCCCATATAGGTTGAAACCGAATATATACACAGTGAAGTTTCCCAGAAAGATAGATGTTATATTATTTTCTCACCTTATGATTAAGAGTTTGATGACAATTTTGATATAAGTATTTTAATTTGTAGTTTGTATGAATTTTATCCACAGTATTTCAGCACTGATCCATTTGGTTCTTTCAGCAATTCTCTTTCTATATAAAGCTTTTTATAGGTGCAAGTGTTATGTACTGAATAACAAACTCTTTACCCGGCATACCATGAATTTTCTCCACTACAATGCATGATTTGTACAGATCCTGTTGAATGCCTCCAGTCAGCAAGTCAGTCCACTAAATCCACCAAAATTCATTTCAAACCATGATTTTTTGGCAAACGGTATTTTTGTAAGAGTAATTTTACATACTTTTCAACTAAAAAGCCCATAGCCAGAAAATTAATGCCTTTAACTTTTTAAACAAGTATGTTTTTATTAGAACACCCATTTTTTTACTGAATAAGCATTTTAAACTTTCCCTTTCTATCACTGTTTCCAGAAAAACAAACCCCTGCGTGGCACCCCAGCCTTTAGAGAACAGCATTTGTGACTGCTAGGAGACATCACCGCAGCAGAAAAGGCCAGGACAAAGCCTCATGTGCAAGCCTGGGTGTGTGGGATGCTGATACATAGTGACAAAGAAGCATTTGGTCCATTACTGTTTCATCAGTCTTGCAAAAGACTTACAGAAAGCCAAAAACCAACCCCACAACTATGCACTTTGTTAATCAAGTGAAAATACTCCCTAGGTGCATTTGGCAAGCTCCGTTATCATACCTGGCTGAAACATTGGTTGTGAATGAGACACAGTCATTTGAAAATGTCAGCGGAGTGGTGCCTGTGATATCCTCCCACTGAGCAGGTGAAGTACCTCCTACATAAATAGAAACCATGGAGATTTTCTTTCAAAGATCAAACATATACAGACTACATAAGAATATGCCTATCTTAAGTTATTTTGCTTCACACATAAAAAGAGTACCTAGATAATAATGTTCTCCAATAGCTGAGCTACACACACCAGAAAACAATGCTGATGTAAGCAAAGTACCTACCTATAGGTCAATAGCAAACCCCTCCTTGATATCAGCTAGGACAGAATTATTTCTGCAGACTACATTTACTAACAATCATATTTAATAGCCAAGGCTGAAATTCTTCATACTGGCTAAATATAAAATAGCATTTAATATCTGTTGGCAGAATTCTTTTACAATGGCATAAGACCAGATTCAAAGCCCAGGGAATCAGCAAGAGCCTTTCAAATGACCTCAGCTGGCTTTGCTCAGGAGAACTGATCTGAACTCTTCTGGATCAAGCACACCAATGTTCCCTTACCGGAAAACATGAGTTGTACAGTTATGAGGCACTGCTATCACAGAAACCTTTGCAAAGAGCATGATTTTCTCTAACCTGTAATGCTACATAAAAGTCGAAGGCTGGGTGTTGTGTCTCCTTTGTACCCATTGGTTACACCTTCTCCTGATGGAGGTGGCACAGGAATTGTCATGGTTATTGGCTTATGAAATTTTCTTCTTCTTGGCTCCACAGTGACAATGGGGCTGAAAGTTGCTTTGTTTCCAAGGATTTTTTTGACAATCTCCTCTGGAACCGGCTGAGCCTGTCAACACAGGGGAAGTTTTTAAACTAGAGCCACAAATTGATTATAGACATGCAGAACTGTTTTCCAAAGGACAATTTAATTTTCCTTTTATTTTCTGAGGAATTTTCTTCCTTTTTTTTTTTTTTTTTTTTTTTTTTTTTTCCCAGGCAGCCTTCTCCTATAGCTCTCCAGGGTGATTATTAGTACAATTCATGCTCAGTATTTTTCTCAACAACCCACTTCTGATTTCTTAATAGCTAACATGTAGAGCAAAACTATAAATCTCAGAAGGTTGCCTGCAGCATTTGCTGAGAGTTTTTCAAAGCACGTTTGGTTTTGGTTTTAATTTACAGTGATGGGTGATACTAAATACAATTTCAAAATGCAAAAAGAAGCCTATTTTGCACTTGAGAAGTGAGGACTAAACCCTCTGTCTTGGAGATGCTGAACAATTCTCACCTCTCTGCCAAACACAAATCCATACCCTTGAGGAACACTGTGTACTCCGAATTACCTCTGTACTCAGTGCTTCCTATGCTATTCCACTATTGATTATTAGGAAAAAAATACTTGTTTGGGTCAAATTCATACAGAATGCATTAAGCTATAGAAGAGCTACAAGCAAATTTCAGACTTTCTACCTCCATTTTGTGCCTTGAAAAGTTTCCTAAGTTTATATGGGAAGAAAGGTAAAATAGCCAATATGGGAAGAAACGCTATAGAATTTTTGTAGTCTTTGTCACATAAAACCTGAACTCAAAAGCAACTGACATCTTATGGGAAACAGGGTTTTGCATCCATTTGCCTTTTTTCCTTTTTTTTTTTTCCTTAAACTTTCAAGTCTGTTTCAATCAGGCTGACCTGTGACTTGCTGCATTATTCAAACTGTGCAATGTACTGATATGCATAGAATATGTAGCTACATCGCAACCTCAGCAGTCACAACACTGTATAAGGAGACATCGTACTTCCTTCACACTAGAGTGCTCTGGAAAGGCAGCTGTATAGTATCAGAGCTTCCATTTTCTCAAGATTAATAATCTTTAGATGTGAAATATCATCAATAGAAATGTTCCAGTGTGAATTCCAAGCAGTGGAATCCAAAACAGCATCCCTATTTCGTGAACCCATCAGACTTGCCAGGTTATTAAGTAATTTTAAGTGATAATTAACAGAACTCAAAGAAAAAGATACCACCTACAGAATACTTCTTCGCTTTCTGTGCAGTTTGTTTAAGGAGAGTTTAAGATATTTGCTCTTCCCAGATTCCACCCACCACCAGAAACACCAATGGTGAACGTCCTAAGCTACAACAGACGTACATGGGAGGTCTTTGACCAGTAACAGCTGGCAAACAGCTGCACGAAATCCTTACCAAATACATTCCTATGGCAAAGGGCAGCTCAGTGATACCAATCACAAGCTGCTACTTTGCCACAGGAGGCTGGGACTGCACAGTGGCTGTGCAGCTCATAGCTGCTCAACAGGAAGATGGCAGACAATATCACTGAGGCTGCTGTGGCTCCAGGTCTTTGCTTTTCTCTCCATTCTTCAGATGCTAAGCAATACTCAAAGTGGTGATAAAAGGGGAGCTAGGCTTTTGCCACAGGGAGAATTGTGCATCACCTGCACCAGGGGGCACTCAGAGGCAGAGAGGGTGCCCAGGCAGACACATGCCAATTCAGATCTCAGGTGTGAATACTACCTGCCTTGCAACCCACTACCAAGGGGCAGCAGACTTCTTAGCTGCAATCCCCGTGCATTAAGACCAACAATGCATTCATAGACACTGTGGATATGAACACAAGGGCACCTTTACCTGGAGCCCCACACGGATTCTTTTGGTTAGAGCACCCTCAGGGAAGGACGCCTGGACACGTGGCACTGTTGTGCTGCTCAGCACCCCACCCTCTGGGCCGATTTGGTTACTCTCCTGCTTGATTCGTGAAACCACCGCAAAGTACTGAGGGAAATCCTTTGTGACGATCCTGCAGACACGCTTCTTCTCTAACTCCTCCACGCTGTCCAGCTCTGGTGGGAGAAGACAGTTAAAACATTCAGGCATTAGCTGCCCAAGTTCATACTAGACACATCTGTGAGTGTGAGGTTTTGAATATGCCTTAAAATCCTTGAGAAGTTTTTTTTTTTATTTACCACAAGAGAAAAAAAATATTCAGTGCTATTAATTATCAAGCTCTGGTTTGCTCTGTGAACTTTTGCATAAATCTTGACAAAGAGCACCAACAGCACTGGACACACAGATCTGCCAGGACACCTAAGCACTATGGTGTGACATTCTCTGCAGCAGCAGCTGCTGTAGGATGGCAGGTTTGTACCACAGCATGGAAGTACAAGGAAGTCTGAGGAAGACAGTCAAGCTTCTTTCCTCTCTCATCCATATCTGGAAGCACACAAGTGCACAGATCTTTCTGTGCTCACCTTCAAAAGCTATTATTTCCAGCCTCTTCCCTCACACAGTTCCAACATGCAGAAAACTACAGGATATCACAGTCAGTTCATGAACTATGTAACTTCACTCCAACTGTGTAATCCAGAGTTTGCCCAGCTAAGGCACTTGAGAAAGTTACCTCCAAGACTGGCATCCATATAATCCTGACCGACACTGAGCTCTCCGGTAAACTGTGGATGTGACAGAGCACTGTCTGCCAGCACTACCAATGAAACCATAGCAAGGATCCCTTCCCACATCAGGCTTTCAGCCATTCAGGTATCTGTCCCAAAATGACTGCATTGTGCACCCCAGTTCGAAAAGAAACTTAATGCATCCTCAGAGACAACTGGAACAGAAATGGGTCACCAGCAATTAGTGCTCTCAGCCACATTCCCAGCTCACAGGGTCACCAGGGCCCAGAAAGGTGCATGGAGTATCAACCCATGTTAACTAAGTAAATGACATAGACATATATGCACTGAGGAAAATTGTGATATGTCATAAGTATAACTAATTATGCAACTATGTGTGTGTGTGTGTGTATATGCACTAGTGAAATACCTGTGATATAAACACTATTCACAAATTGAGATAATTACACAACTGTCATGCATTTCTCCTCTAATTTCTTTTACTCATCCTTTTTAGCTATTGTAATTGGGTTTCATTCCAGCACTCTATAAGTTTCCACTCTCATTCTCGTCCTTAAAAAGGGCACCACATTTCTAAAGAAGAAAGTTTGTTCCTCAAAAGATGACATTTCTATCAGATGCAGCAAGAGAAAGCAGGAGGACCAGAAATGGTAACAAGACAAAAGATACTTGTAAAATTCTTTATGTGACTGAGACATTTTCCTTCTCTGAACATGTAAGCTCAATCACAGCTCCAAAAGAATTAGAATATAAATTTGGTAAAATGTCAGTTTTCTGTTTTAAAATTTTCAGCAGGTAATTTGGATTAATTGCAGAGTGTTGCTGTGGATCATATCTATCTACCAGAAGAGCATAATTTCTTATCATAATGTCAGTTTCCATTTACTTTGACTAATAGATTGATATCTGAAGCCCTCTAATGAATTAGGTATTCTGCCTGCAGCCTCTGGAAGCAATGGCTTGTGCAGGAGAGAAACTGGATTCTTAAACTCCCAGGCAGATATAATCTTGACTGGTAAATCCTATGCATTCTCCTGTTTATTGCTAGAGACTAAATTCACTGTAAAATGCTCACAGAGATGAAGGATAATTAAAAATCTCCTGAAGTAGAAAATTAGTTTTTTATATGAGAACATTTCAAAATCCTTTCAGCCTGGCAGGCACTCTGAGGAGGAAGATGAGAAGATTAGAGTGGCAGAACAACCACCAGGCATGGAGAGGAGTTGGACTATATATAGGGACGCTATGTTTGAATAATACATATGTAAGCTTCTATATGAAGTGGCCCTCTAATGGGAAAAAAAAATTATGATGAGCAATGAAACCGCCTCTCTGACTGCCATGAGAAATGCAGCGTTAGCATGACAGAATTAATGAGACAGGGAAACTAGTCCTGGAAGAGGTCACATTTCCTGAACGCACCTCATGCATCTTACAGAAAGAGCTATCATCATTACTATTTTCCTCAGTTGCTGACAAGTGTTTCAAGTAAGAACCTCGAAGGATTTTTTTGGTTGGTTGGTTGGGTCGGGGTTTAACTGCAGAGAAGTATGCCACACACCTCATCTTACACATAGGGATGGCAAAGCAGGGAGAGGTAAAGCAGAAAGGTTAGTGGCAAAATTGGGAAGAGTCTCCCGATGTCACTGTCCTCCAGATTTGTGCTAACAGCCCAAAGAACACCTATGGCCATTAAGTTTTAGTAAGTCAAGAGAAAGCTATTGTGGATACTCTCTGCATATATGTCTTCCCTGCCACCCAAGTGAATGGTACACTTATCCTAAGGTGGCTAGTGGGAATGATGGAGGAGAGATGAGATGGAGAGAAGGAAAGGAAGATCACTCCTCCCCACCCTGTAAGTCCACACTGCCACATAAGCATTACACTAAGGTTCTTGGACAGCAGAAGAGAAAACCAGCCATGTCCTCCAAGGTCAGAGAAAGAACTCATGTAGGGTGGCTCAGGTCAATGCAAGCAATCACACCAGTTCTGTCACATGAGAGGCAGTTGTGGATCAAATTCATCCCACGTCTAATTCCCTTCTTTTTTACTTTCAGATTAAGTAACATCGGGCAAATGTCTTCTGACTGGAAACAGAATAACAGAAGTTGCAGAACACCTGGCTGTTTCATGAGCTTCAAGGTGTCTTTGTGCGATCTGGTACCTGATTTCCCTTATCAGGGCCTTAAAACCAGTTTTGCTAGCACTGAAAAAAAATCTCACATGTACTTAGCAGACTGAACAGCTCTCTGTGTTTTGCAACCCTCCTGCAGTACCAGCTAGAGCAGAGCTGACCTTGTCACTGTGTAGAGACTGAAAGGTGGGACGAGCATAGGATACCAGGTTCCCCCATACAGAAGTGTGCCCATTAAGAAATTGTTGGACTAAAAGTGTGGCACCCAGGAGGCAGTGCTTATATGGAGAAAAGTACAAGAGATGGATGGAGGCAGGAAGAGCACATGGGGAGGGGCAAGGAGAAGCTGAGGGCAGTGAGACTTGTCTTAAAAACGCTGGTAACTACACCCACCCTCCCAGCTTCACTTACATAACTAGATGCTCCCAGTGTCACAAGGAGGTCTCATACTCAAATAAGGCAATGTCCTTTATGTGCTCTTCTGTCTCTTTTTGTGCAGTCTCTTACTTTGCCATTCACACCGCAAAGTTTAACAGCAGTATGTTTAAAAAACTTTTCTTGGAGATGTGGCAAAAATCACTGCAGAGTGATTTATGGTGGTATTTTAAACTTCAAGTATAAACAAGGTCACACTCTGGTTTGAGCTACAGATTCAAAGAAGCAGTTACATAAAAACTCCTGCTTTCCATCTGAGACCACACTGTGCAGCTGCAAGGATATTGAAGCCACAAATATTTGCAATTCTTGGCTCACTCACCAGTTTGCAAATGCCTGTCAAAAGATTAATTACCCCGGTGTGTGCATTAATGCCCACAATTTGTCTACAGGTACCTGTAAAGGGTGCAGGAATGCAAAAAGCAAACACAAGTTATACCTAAAAGAAGCCTGGCTGAAAACACAACCTATTTACCAATTACAAGACAGAGAGCTTCTTCCTAATAAATAAAAATAAAATAAAAAGTATATATTTTACTTGATTCAAGTTTAAATAAGTGTAATATGGCCAAGAGCTGTGAATTGCTACCCTTGTATTTGGAACCAAACCGCACCTTTTCCTAAAAATGACAAGTTCCCTGTATTCCCTGAGCCCTGGATTTGCCTAAGTACAGCACTATCTTTAGAATAAAAACTATTTAAGCAGAAACCTGACGGCACCAAAGAAAAACTGACTCTTTACATCACAGTTCATTTTCCTTTAATGATAATAAAAGCAAAGTTCTGTTAATATTTAATCCTGCATTTAGTGCCCTGAAGTGTTGCCTCCTGCTCTGGGTTATTTTGAGCCTGAGACCAGGTTTTCCAGCAGATGGTGCTGCTTCCAGTAAAGAACAGGCAAGTCTTCAGCAGTCCCCATGGAGGGCGGGGAGTAAAGATGTCCTCACTCTCATCCCAGCTAGCTACGTGGAAGAGCAAACCAGGAAAAACAAAACAGAGAAGCAAACTGCAAACTCAGCATATTAAGGAGCTTGGAATGAAAGTCTAATTGCCCTCCTTCACTATACAGATAGGAAAGAAGAGAAGGAGACTCCACAACCTCCCCAGGCAACCTGTTTCAGTGCTCTGCCACCCTCAGAGTACAGAATTTTTTCCTCACGCAGAGGCGGAACTTCCTGTGCTCCAGTTCGTGCCTGTTGCCTCTTGTCCTGTCACTGGGCACCACTGAAAAGAGCCTGGCCCCATCCTCTTGACACCTGCCCTTTGGATATTTATAAGCATTGAAAAGGTCCCCTCTCAGAGAGTCTTCTCCAGGCTAAACAGACCCAGGTCTCTCAGCCTTTCCTCGTAAGACAGATGCTCGAGTCCCCTCATCATCTTCGTAGCCTTCCGCTGGACTCTGTCCAGTAGATCCCTGTCTCTCTTGAACTGGGGGGCCCAGAACTGGACACAGTGCTCCAGATGAGGCCTCACCAGGGCAGAGTAGAGGGGAAGGAGAACTTCCCTCAATCTGCTGGCCACACTCTCCTTAATGCACCCCAGGAGATCACTGGCCTTTTTGGCCACAAGGGCACGTTGCTGGCTCATGGCTAACTTGCCGTGCACCAGAACTCCCAGGTCCTTCTCCACAGAGCTGCCCTCCAGCAGGTCAGCCCCAGCCTGTGCCGGTGCACGGGGTTATTCCTCCCCAGGTGCAGGACCCTACACTTGCCCTTGTTGAACCATATTAGGTTCCTCTCTGCCCAGCTCTCCAGCCTGTCCAGGTCTCACTGAATGGCAGCACAGCCTGATGGTGTGTCAGCCACTCCTCCCAGTTTTGTGCCATCAGCAAACTTGCTGAGGGTGCACCCTGTCCTTTCACCCAGGTTATTGATGAATATGTTAAACAAGAGCAGATCCAGTACTGACCCCTGGGGAACACTGCTAGCCACAGGCCTCCAGCTGGACTCTGCACTGCTGATCACAACCCTCTGGGCTCTGTCATTCAACCAGTTCTCAATCCTCCTCATTGTCCACTCATCCAACCTACGCTTCCTAAGCTTACCTGCGAGGATGTGATGGGAGACAGTGTCAAAAAAGTCTTGCTGAAGTCGAGGTAGACAACATCCAAGATACCACTTACAAGATACTCCTTCAGAGCCAAGTCTAATTGTGGTATTTTGTAACAAATCAGTAAAAGTTCAGATGAAAAAAAACAAACCGCTTTTAATTCTACAAATTTGTATTTTATGTCGTTCCTTGGAAGACCTTTCACACAGAAAGGTGTAATTTAACTGGAGAAGAATTTTGCCAAGACCCTTGTACTATTTTAATGCAGGGTTTTGTTTTGTTTTCCCAACTAGAGAAGGATTAAGCTAAAATGAACTGAACAACTAACCAACACAATGCTCTGGGTGTGTCTGCAGTACCTTTTCTCCTTTCCCTCTCATAAGTGATTGCCTGGATTGGTAAAAGGCATTTCTGCAGCTTGGCTTTTAAGATGCCAAATATTTCACTTTCTGCGATCCACTGGCTGTACATATACCTGCTAACCTCGAACAGCAGTTCCCCAGAAGGGATGAGCTACCTGAAACCCTCAATAGATCAGAAAGTTACAATCTGGCTCCAAACTGCAAAGCCTATTATTTTAGGCTCTAAGTACTGAGGGCTTCATGCTCACCTCTCTCAAACCGTTTTTATTTATTGAGCTCTCTTCTCTGTAAAATGTGAATTTATCCATATAGCACCTCTGGAGAGCTCTTTCATAAGTGATGCAAGTTGCAGCACTTTAGAACAGTGTTCTTGTGCCCAGATTTCCTATGCCAAAATTGAACTAAGCTCAGTTTGGAAAGCGCACGAAGCAAATAAGCAAGCTGCTGATCAGTTCTGACTACCTCACCACTGACAAGGCACAGATACTTCACCCAAATGCCAAATCATTACTTCCTATCTCCTGCTAGTGGGCAGAGAAGGAGGGGGTGGTGGTGAGATTTTTCTTTCAGAAAGGCTGCAACTACTGCCTTCGATCCTGAAGCAATTCTTCCCCAAGCATTGCTATCCTGGGCCATGCTCACTCTCTTGCCTGTTCCACTGCTTTTATGTACTCTTCTGTGTACCTCTGTAATGAGGTTTATTGTATTTTTCCAAACCCACTGACCCAACATTTGCAGTGTTTCTGCCCTACTACTTGATCGGTTCTATTATATTTATTTCAAAATAAATGGCTACAATAGATCACCACATAACAAGCAGATCTTTGCTGTTGCTCTGTATTTTTACAAGCTCATGTGCAGTTCTAGTACTTTGAAGTGAAAATACTACACAAGACCATCCTGCTGTTCCCATTCCAGATGACCAGGAAACCAGTAAAAATGATAAATCTCAGACATCTAAGGAGCCCCTCAGAGTAGCACCACTCTCCTTCCCATGTTCTCAAAGCATGACTTTTGCTGAGGCTGCCCTCTTTGAGCAAGGCGAGGCCAAGATAAAAGGCAGAGCCTGCTCACAGATACCTCTCATGGCTGCCATCCACAGCCTGATGATCATTTGCTTCAAATGCTTTTGCTGATAATGAAAGCGCTTCCCTGCAGCTTGCACCCCACCACACTGCGACTTTCTGCAGCAGGTTATCTAGAGAAAATCCTGTGGACAAACCCTTACAGAAAACCAAATTCCAAACCACAAGCTATTTCATTTACACTTGTCCTAGGCTACAGTGTAAAATGTGCCAAAAGGGAAAAAAAAAAAAAAAAAAAGTATTCTATTACCATCTTCAGGAGCTGTTGAGACCAGGTGGGGCGGTGCTCCCTGCCTCCCCCCTCTGGACTATCTCCTGTCAATGGGCACAACAATGCCTTATCGCCTGACCCATCGATAACTCGCTCCTGGACTATCCCCTGTTAACGGCCCAGCAAGGAACTGCCTCACGACTCCCCATCCCATTGTGAGATGCTCCGCCCGGGGGGAAGGAGCCAAGCATTCCATGCTAAATAAAAACTGAGATTTCGAACACCCTAGCAGCCTTCTTCCACTGGATTCCCAGAGGAGCTTTTCCCCCCACTGGAGTTGCAGAGGACAAGAGCTACCTACCTACCACTGGACCTTCGGAGGAAGACCAGACTCTTTTACCTGATCGCTGCTTCAACAGAGCTACACCCATCGCTTCAGGAGGACTGCAGCCACCATCTTATCGGACTGCTACTGCCACCCTAACAGGGTGTCAGGTTGTATTTCTGACTCTGACAGTGTAAACCAGTGGGTTGTTTTTTTTTTTCCTGCCTTGTGTTTTTTATATATATATATATATATTAGTAAAGAATTGTTATTCCTATTCCCCATATCTTTGCCTGAAGGCCTGTTAATTTCAAAATTATAATAATTTGGAGGGAAGGGGGTTGCACTTTCCATTTCAAGGGAGGTTCCTGCCTTCCTCCCCAGACACCTGTCTTTCAAACCAAGACAACACTCAAATGCAAAGAGCTCAAGCAATGGCTTATCAGCACAACTATTGAAAAAATATTTGCTATGAAAAGAAAGCAGTGGTGCCAAGGGATCACCACAGCCTCAGCCTGGCTTTGCCCACCATGTGTCTGGATGTCACGGCATCTTCTGATGAACTGTGTACAGCTGAGTCCTCTCATCTTAAGGGACTCTCACATAAATAGCAACATCCAAGCAAAACAAAGGAGCCAGACTTCCCAGATGGGCATCAGGAAGGCAGGTTGTGTATTTGTGGGAGGCAACCTCTAACAATACTGTTTCAAAGAAGAACGATCTATGGGCTGAGGCCTGCATCTGAGGGAAAGTCTAATATAACTGATATTTATATTTCATTGTTGCTTTGGAATGACCATGTCACTCTGCCTGAGCAGCAGAAACATGCTTACCTCCAGCTGCGATGTTATTCTCACTTCATGCTGTAAAGCAACTGTGCAACTTTGCTTAAACTTGGCAAGACTTCAGACCAAAACTTACCACTCATTTCAGGATGTCTCCAGGCCACTGCTGAACAATTTATCTATACACTCTTTCCATTAGTTTAACACGTAACACACACTGTATTCCCCAAAGTCAGACATCCTCTGCACTGTTTTACTCTAGGTTGCTTTAGCCTGCTCATGTTAGCAAGCCTGCACAAAGGTAAGGCTTGCTAAAGCTTTAAGAAAATGTTTACCTTCATCCATGCCATTGAGTATTTCAGTTAAGTCTTCATGTTTGCTGTCATACTGGTGCTCCTTCCACGTTTCACCATTTTCACTTCGAAGTACGATTAGTTCTCTTTCCTTTCCTCGCATTGATCCAAAATGCGGGATTTCCACTATGACAGGGCTAGAGAAAAAGGAATCGTATTATTTTTAATCCTGTATCACCTCACTGCCCTTCATTTCCTATGGGCTTTAAGTCCTTAAGAAAACTACAGTAATTTTAAAGCACTTTTATGGTAAAAATGTTTTTAAAATTGCCAAAGCTGCACAATCCTTTATCATTTAAACTATAATTAAGAGATAACTTGAAAATATTCATATATAACTCATTTTTAATGTAAATATTCTGAAACAGCTGCTTACATGAAAAAATAGTGACAACTTTTGCTAAGGAGAGTTCTCCCTGCTCATTTATCCCCGGATGTAGGTGATCCAACCTGCCTCCAGCACACATAGCACTGATGACTTTTAATTGGCATTAGCATAAGCAAAATTTGGATTTGGCTCAATGGATTTAAAGGGGCAAAGTCAGTTCAGAAACAGTCCAGCTACCCAAATGCGTGCAACAGCTATTGACTGCAGCAGGAACCGTGCATGCATGTAGGTTTTAAACTTCAAACTATGTCTCAAACTTTTCAAAGCTCTCTGTTGATGCAGCTCCTGTGAAACATTATGAGGTGGTTTCTCATTAGCTCCACTTTCTGGTTCTCATGCCCAAAATCACAGCTGCAACATCTGCACTGCAAACATCCCTGGGGAATGTTTAGATCCTTTCAGAATGGATTTCTCCGAGTTAAGCAACATCACAACCACATTTATATTAGTTACTATCAAACATTTTGAGGGGGAGCAGAGGGAATGAGGAGGTGGTTAATAATACACCTGTGTCACCAGACAATGTACCTTCAACAAACGACTGCAAGTGCATTACTGAACAGTTACTGTGAACAACCGACAGAAACCACCATTCACTTCATGTGCCATTCCTTAACAAAACAGACACTTTTGCCAAACACTTCACAGGCAGGATATGCATTTTAAAGTATGCTAAGACAAACCGACTGAAATCACACCGTGATATGGTGTGGATATGGATTATGCAGCTTTAAGACATTTAAATAGACAGTATCATTATTTTCCTACAGAGGTTGTAAAGGATTTCACTGCTTTGTAATAACTCAGTTAAAAGTAGCATCACATGATGGGAGAAGTATGCAGCACTTCCATAGTACTCTACACCTGGTAGGTGTTGGGTGTATTAACCAATCAATTACTTGAGCATGGAAATCACAACAGCCATCATGAGGAAAAACAAACTAGTTGGAAGTCCAGTTTTCACATTAAATACCAAGGAAGAAAGCTTATATAGTATATTTTTCTCATGAAAATAGAGAAAGACAGTTTAATTAATACATATTTTAGATGCTTTTAAGAACACCCAGACTATCACTCTAAACTCAGGTCCTTTAACAAGAAATAGGAATGTAGCTGCTGTCTCCCATTGCACACAGCAAGTAAATACTTAAAATTCAAATACATTGCTTAAGATATTTACTCTCTAGTTCAAAAAAGAGTACAAACTGAATACTAACACTATAGTACAAACTTTGCAGGCTAATATTTCAGATACTGTCTCTGTAAATATTTAGAAACCACACAATTTTGTGCATGACATTTAACAAGAATACTCAGTGAGAAGGTATTGAACAGGTTTGGAACACCAAACACTCACCAATATTTTGAGAACCTAATGCAATAAATTTCACAATATGGTTTGAAAACAACAATCAAAAATACACAGAAACATTCTTACATTTTTAGACTACACACTGCAGTTCCTCTGGGTAGCATACTTGGTTTATAAATTTATTTCAACAAGATGCCTTTTGCAGGTTGAAAAGATTAGTATTTCTCCAACCTTGTTGAATGAAGTCATTCAGTCAATGACATTTTTTCTAAATAATCTTTCATAAATAATAGACTTTATGCAATCACATTTTACAAATGCTGTTCCCAAAGCAGACTCACTCAAGGCCTGTAAATACCTTCTCTACCACAGGGTTGAACTTAAAGGACTGTCACTGTGTATTAAAATGTATTTGATGCAGTTGAAACACTTCAAATTTAAAAAATTACAAAAGCACAGAAGTTATGAAAGCAGAATGCTGGCAGTGAATTTTACATGCCTATAAGCACAAGGTAGTAGCAGAGCTATATTAAATCAAGCCACTATGATTTTCTTTCAGTGACATAAATCAACTGAAAGCTTTAGAAAACTTAAAAATAAATAAAATGGGAATAACAAAAAATTGGAAACAAAAGAAAAACTGTAGACATTCTGTATCTTTTCCGTACATATCCTACCCAATAAATTTTGTTCCTTGTGGACCAAGCTGCAGGATTCGGCTAACCATGCTCTCACCCTCATTTAGAGGGGGAGGAGTGTTAGGAAGATGCAGTTTACTGAATAACATCCATGCAGCAGGAAGAGAAACGAGAAGGGGAAATTAGGAACAAGCTGTCATTCCCGACAGAACCAGCAGTTTACACCAGGGTGCCACTCATGGTAATGAACAAAATTTATAATTAGGAAAAAAAAAAAAGCCACATCATAGTGGATTGTTTCCCCTATTTTAAGCTTAAAAAAAAAAAAAAAAGTCAGTTCCTAGCATTCATACTACTTGATGGTCTACAGTAAGTGCGCTCCACCATCACTCTCAGTGGCTTTGCTCCACAGGATGGAGACAGGCAGCTCCCAGCAACGCTGGCAGGAGCTTTGCACAAGCCATGGCATAGGGAACAGAACTCAACACTTGGGTCCTTATGGGTAACTTTAGGACACTTTTGTGATAGTGATATTTCTCTGATACTCTACATGCAAGAGGATCAGAACCTGTTCTAGGTTATAGATGTGTGACTCCTCCTGACTTCAAAGACAGGTTGCAAGAGTAGTTGGGGGCAGGACCTGGCCTTTTCATGGCTTTCCTTACCTTTGGCTCTCCACCCTGCAGTCATCACAGAGGCAAAGCTCCCCTTAAAATACAAGGGTACTTTCTGGAAGGAATGGCAGGTTGGCATTTTTTAATATTTCAAGTTAAGTAGCCTATCTTACATGCTCAAATGAGGTTGAGTCAATGTTTAACTACTTAGATCCACAGGATAAAAGAAATGAAAGATGCAACATGAGTGCAAACAATGAAATTCATAGAACAACTCACCCTAAAAATTGTGCCCCTGCTGGCCCCATTTCTACAAGTCTACTCGCTAATCCTTCTCCTTCAACCATTGGTGGTGGGCTGGCCAGTTTATGCCTCTTTACCAAGCGGCAGGTGATGCGGGTTGGTGCTGTACACTTGCGTGGTGGGATAATTATTCTCATTCCATGATGGCGACTACCCCTCATCGAACCCCCACGTGCATCAACCATAAAACTAACCAGGAAACTGTAGGAAAAAGGAAACACGTCAATGAAAATGGTCACAAAACAAGCAGAAGATCAGCAAAAAGTCAACTGCCACAATCTTTAAAACATTTTTAGAAAAGTCCTCCCAATCTCAGCTAAACTAAAAAGAACATGAAAATTCTTTTAAAACTTATACTTACATGTTAACTATTGGTTATCAAAAGCAGGAATTGCTAATCATGGTGAAACAAACAGGTGCTACTGAGTAATGTGGATTAAAAGAGTGCATGAGTAGAGCATTAGTAGTTTATTAGAATTAAAAAACATCCCTCTGTTACTGTTAGCCCTACTGTCCATAAATAAGAGTAATTAGCCTCACATGCAGAAAGGAACCAAACAGTATAGAAAAAAGAGAATCAAAAAAACGTATTATTTTGGGGATCTTGGCTTTCAAAACCTCTTCACAGTCTCATTTGCAAACACTCCTGATGGCTGGCAGACCAAGTGCTGACACCATGGCTGACAAGTCAGTCCAGGCTACTAAGGGCTTCCACTGATGCGGAATGAGTGAGAATATCAAGTACATAACTTTCTTTAGGCTGCTGGCACTCTGGAGGAAATCATGCCACTACTCCTCTGTGAAGATGACATTCATTAGCAAAAAGCGACATTAAAGAAAAATCGCATTTGCCGGTGTCATTCCAACGCATAACTTTCCACTTAATGACAGAAGGATATGCAATTATATTTGCAAGTGGTGAGTGGTAGATTTTAAAATAAAATTATTTTTATTAGCAAAGGAATAATAAATATTAACAAGAATAATCGTTAATAGTCATGGTTTATTTCATCTACGAAACCCTGAGAAGCTGCATATGTGAACAATACTATCTTTAACAGAACAGTGGCAGGAAAGTGGATTCTCATCCCATGACCAAAACTCGACTTCAGCCCCTCTCAAAACTCAGTGGCAAAAATCCTTCCAATTTACAGGGATCAAAACATACAGCTTCCTGTAGGGCTAAACAGCTACAAGAGGTCTCCTTTGCTGCTCCAAAATACCTTCCCTTTTCCTCTGTACCATAAGCTGCTGAGAGAGAATAGCTTCAGGTAGAACATGCAATAACAGGCTGGTATCAGGAGGGACATGAGTTACCAACTCAGTCTTGATGCCCATACATTTTTTGTTAACTCCTTCTGTATGACATCCAGATGCTGACACAGCTGGCACATTTGCTGTATCATTTCACTATTTTCAAGGCTGTTGATAAAACTTCCAGACCTTAAGAACTAAACCTTCACTTGATTAACAGGTGAATCCATCCAATTTCCTGGTTCCCTGCTGTAAACTGAGCTAATGGGTAAGAGCCAATAATCCTGGGGGGTCATGATGATTCTTTAAAAAAGCCCCCAAGTGCTCTGAAGTATGAGTGGGAATTTGTGTAAGACTGTTAACATTTGCTTTTCAGACCAGCAAGGTATCAAAAGTAACAGCTGACATGCACTGGCCAGGCCTGCAAAAAACTCAGAAGTCTGGCTGACACAGGTAGGAAAAATCTGCACAAAAGCAGAACCGTAATCAAAACTTGGTATCTAGTGATCTGCAGAAGACAGGTGGGTAGGGACACAAGCTGTAAATATATGAAGCAGGACAGAAAGGTTGTCCAACTGACTTCCAGACAAAAAAAATGTTACATTGCCTTTCTTCAAACCAAAGTAAAATTTATCAGTAAAGATGGGGAGGTGAAACAGCCCTCTGAGATGACCCTAACCCAAATTTATCATTTTTTGTGTCCCAGACACTTTACAATACTGAAGGATGGAATAAAATTCACGGTACTTCATGGCAGTTTTCATACAAAAAATTGTATCCACATTTCTCTCCTAGATAAAAACAAACTGTACACTACTGAACAAATCCAAATGTTGCCGCTAGGGTATCCCAGTTACTCATAAGAGGAATTGTTTTGGTGGGACAGGATCTTTGCTGCATGGCTAACCAAGCACTTCCTATAAATATTAGATCGATGTCAAAAACAATATGCTCAATCTTTAAGTTATAGAGTATATAAGTGATGTTAATATATATAGATCACAAGATCTTAGATGTCTCTAAACTCTGTTGACTGGAACACTTTTGTATTTGCTAACAGAAGGCTGTACCAAGCAGAGAAGCCAGCTCTAGAGACCCTGGACCTTTGGCTCCCTCTCCTCTCTGCTCACTGAGCACTATTAGCCTGTTTATGTTGTTTTTCCTCCCTGCAACTGCTCTATTCGGTGGGTGGTGAAGGCTGATGGTAGGAAGCAGATGCCATTGAGCATGTGGAAGGGTAGGCCAATGGTTGGTCTTCAGAGCTGGGAAGGAGCCAGCTCATGACTAGCTGTGAAGAGAGTTCAAGACAATCCATTAAAATTTACTATGAAGCAAAATAAAATGTTAAGCAAGGACCCACAGCCCTTGGTCATCGAAGAGAGAATACTGAAAGGAATCTGTTACAATTGGTGCTTTGGTGGCCTTTAAAAAATGTGCATGGTTTTTGTCTACAGAGAAGATGGGGCCACTTCAGACTACATGGAAGTGCGCAGGGGTGGCTGGCTGGAGCATCCCTTCAGGGAGGCACATCTGGTCTATGCACCATGGAGCAATGGAGGGGCCTCCCGGGGAGCTTGGCAAGGCTGGGCTTGGCCCGATGGCTCAGTACAAAGTAATGTTTTGGAGAGCTGCCTATCATGTATGTGATTACTGGCACGTTAAGCCAGCTCAGAATTCATAAAAAAATGAGTTTTCATCTAATGCAAAAATGCCAAAGCTTGCACTCGGATAAGATGTTGTCTCTGCATCCAAACTATTTAAGTGACGCAAGTATGTAACAGTGGATTGTTAAAAATCTCTAGGCACCTAAATCAACTGTCTTAAATTAATAATTTAAAAAAAAAATTCAATGGAAGTTAAAACTAAGTACCTATAAAAATCAGGCCCCACATTCTCAGGTACATTTAGCCTGTAGATTGCAAAGCCAGTCCAGCCTTTGCAACCTGGGGCTTAGCACTGCTAATGCACACTGCTCACAGCAAGGGTAGATTAACCCTTGACATGAGTCTATGCCCCACCACAGGAACTAGCCTATTACAGCCAGCTTTGGTGTCTACACCACACTGCAGCCTTCAGTGAAGACAAAACCTTTAGCAGATCAGCTTTTATGCATATTGCTCCCATATAAAGGTAATCATTGTCAACAGCATATTAATAATTTCCTTGTTTAGTTTTCAAATTAGTAATTTACCATTTCAAACAATAACAATAATTCCAAACAGTATTTCATGCACTCTCTATCAAAAGGATTAGTAGCCGATGTTTACCTAAATTAATGCTGTACTAATAATGGAAACTACAATATGATCTCTAAAACACAATGCTAAATGCTAGTGAGCATTTCTACTTGAATAAATGGAAGGGATGAGGATGTGGGCGGATGCGGGCGGATGCACTACAAACATCTACACACACTCTGTGGGAAAAAAGTTAAAAAAAAAGAAAATAAAACGAGGATTCACAGAAAGCACAGAGTTATCACCTTGAATCATACTGGGGGAGTGGAGAGGAATAGCTGCAAAATAATTTAGAAAGCAAATGGGAAAAATTAATGTAAGATAATTAGAGGCAAGCAACAGAAAATATCAATAACAAGCACAAAGGAAAAGTAACAATCAGAAAAATAACAAAAGCAACACATTTGAAGGCAAATTTTAGAGAAGATTTGGCTTTTCCTTCGCATATCGTGACCTATGTCATATAAAATATGCTACACATGGGAAAAAAAAAAAATCTGAAAGGAAGTGTTCATTTAATTAGCCAGCACAAGTCCATAATTTCACTGAGAAATGCAGGAGTACATGGAGGAGAGAAAAGCATTTGCAATTTACTTAGGTCAACAGAGAATTTATTGTAACACAACTTTATTTAATTCCCAAAACATGCTCCACCATGTCATGGAAAACCAGTTCTTGCACTTCTCTACAGCACCTTCCTTTCCAATGTATAATGTATAAAGATATGTACAGCAGGATATTCAAAAGGAGTATCAGTTCATGCCATTTATTACACTGCTTTCAAAAATGAGTTCTGTGTGTACAGGAGGTTGGAGTAAACTATAAGTAATCTGATGTATTCCACCTTGCAAGGCTGGATCCAGTATTTCTGAGTTTCTCAATATGGAAGGCAGTGTGACACATTAATTTCCTTCTCTCAGCTAAGAAAACCAAGGAGTTAAAAAAGGCAACACCCCCCCACTTTTTAGTTTGGGAAAGTTACATGAGTAAGCTCATATCTGAAAGCTGAAGGTCATTTTGGTGAAGGGTCTCTACCCTTCCAGAGGCCTCAAGATTCATGACACATTTCAATGTACTGCTTATAATGGACCCTGTTCAAAATATATGTTGGCAAAACAACTTATCTGAACTCAAAACAAAAAACATAAAACATTATCATGGCTTAAAAAAAGGGAAAAAACCAGAACAGTCGAAATTACTGCCAACAATTCATTCTTTCTTCCCCTTTCACTGATACCTCACTGGATCTCCACATCCTGCTCTCAAATTTCCCCTTCTGCTTCTGTAAGAAACAGGAACAAACTCTGATGCTCTCTTCCAATGTGGGTAAGCGGGGATAAGAGCAACCCAAGGGAGCGGACTGCAGAGGAGCTCCCCCAGCACAGCACATTGCGGAGCTAGGGGAAGCTGAAGAATGGCTAATGAGGTGGGGTCAGGCCCTGGCCGTAGGGCCACCCGGACCACAAGGGCTGCTGACAGCAGGCGACCCCAGCCAGTGTACCTCTGCCTATGGCCACAGAAAGAACTGGGGATGAAGCACTGCGAACAAGCGGAAAAGGAGTTCCTTTTCAGAAAAAAACTGACAGAGGAGAAGTGAAAAGTCATGATCCTCTGCACATCAGATGTGCTGAGTTACTGGAAGATGTGAAAGGAGCATCTGTTGATTGCCCCTAGATGAAGATAATGGGGAAAACCAAACAGTATCATATCATAATGTGGAGCCACAATTGAAAAGAAAATAAACAATGAGTGACGATGTTTTCCTAAAAAAGGAAACAGAGTCATCAAAGCGTCATTTCTGATGGACTTTATCTGTCAAATGAGAAAAGTGATATGTCAGAAATATACCTGTTTGGAGAGTATTTTGGTGCTCAGGTCCTCTCCCTCCCCTGCAGCCCCACAGTCTCCTCCACTGCTGCAAGTCTGCAGCCTTTCCCCTCTGGGCAGCAGCTAAGGCCGTGTCTGCGTTAACAAGAACTGGCGTACAAAGGGAGCAAATCTGAAGTAGCTGATGTGAAAGATCTCATGTCGTGTCCACAGAACATGTGTTTTGGAGGGGAACCGTTAGTGAGCATGCTGGATAACTAAGGGCAGACAAGTATTATCCCAGAAGACTGGCAGATGCAAACATCAGACCTATTTTGACCAGGATGAAGAGGAGCAAGAAAATTTTAGACCAATCAGTCCAACCCAAATTACCAGAAATATCCAGGAATAAGTTATCCAACAATCAATCTATAAGGGCCTAAAGGATAATCAAGAGATTACAACTCACCTACCACCAGTCCTCATAATAAACACGCCAAAATATAAGCGGCAAGAGTAACTCATGTCAAACGAATTTAACTTTCTTCTTTGACAGGGTAACTTACCCAGTGGATGTGTGGAAGTACTGTCTTGGTATTTCAGTAAACACTGGAGGCACAGTATAGATAAGGTAAGCATGCAATCATCTGAGAAGTTACCTCAAAAGAGATACCATCAGTGTTTTACTGTTAAACTGGAAGGAAACTTCAAGTGGAGGTTTCACTGGGCCAGGTACTAAGCTAACGTGTTCATTCATGATTTGAACACTGGACAGAAAGTCTGAAAAGTCTTTGGAAAATAGGCTCAGATTTAAAAGCTATCTGGCTAAAATGGAAAAAGGGTCTGGAACCAACAAACTGAAATACCATAAATGCAAATGTAAATTGAGGGAAGAAGCCAAACACAGAAACACAAAACAGAAAAAAAAAAATATCCAGACTGCAGAATTTCAGAAAAGAACCAAGAAATTCTAGCAGATCACAAACATCTGTCAACACAAACTGTAGTTACCAAAACGATAATTCTCATTGTGGGATTGCTTAAGTGTGTTATGTGCCAGACCAAAGAGGTAGCGATCCTGGCTTAGAAATAGCTGTCATCAAAGAGGGGAGAGCCATGGGACAGCAGCAAGAATACGTTGAAATGTGGAAAGCACCACCTAGGAGGATCTGGGACATTTTAGTCGAAAAAAGAGAGGATTACATGTCTTCCAACAAGTAAAACATTAAGAGATCAGTAAGATATTGTTCTCCATGACTACTACGGATATGACAAGAAATAGGCTTAATCTGAGCGAAGAAATTTTAAGTTGAATATCAGGGGAAGAAATATGGTAACAAAGGATAGTGAACTACTGAAGCTGGGGGACTACAGAATCTCTTATTTTTAGTGACTATGAAGAAATTAAACATATTTCAGGAATGGCTTGATTACATTTTACCCTGTTGTAATGAAATAGGCTGGACTACCAGTTCTCTGAGGTGCTTTGCTGACATACCTTTCTGTGATAATCAAAAGACTTCAGCTTTTCATACTAGAATTGTTGACATTTCATTCCAGCATTGACCATATACAGTGTTTTATCAGCTCGGACCCAAAAATCCACCATTGTATAGATCTGTTCAGCGGAAGCAGGTGCTTTCATGTATTGTAGGAGTGTAGATTTAGATTTGTGGGACTGGCTGCTGTTTTGGAACTGAAATCTTTTGGTATGTGCTGCACTCATTTTCATTATAAGAATGTAATTAGTCACAAAATGGGGAATTAAAATTTAAAAGGCTGTGAAATTTTATGTCCTGATCTTGAAAATTAAACACAAATATTTATACTAGACAATCTCATATGCAATGATTCCTTGCACCTATTTGTAAATTTTTACAATACACACTCAAAACATTACTCCTATTGCATTTAAATCAACTCTATGTGGTCAAGAAGCACCACAACTACAGTGATGACTCATAAGTAAATGAATAATACCACTAAAATCAAACTACAGATATTGTAGAATAGGCAGGAGTTTGGAGATACAAATAAAATAAGAAGTTAAATTAAAGCCCCCCCAACATTGTATCTCTGGTTTCAAACTCCAAATAATCTAATACAATTCAAACTAAACCACCTTATGACAAGTAAAAGCAAAGCATAAGCAACAGAAAAAGCAAAACAGGACTATTAAAGAGAAGCCTGTGGGATTGCAATGTTTTGGCATTTAGAAAATTAAGTAGAGAAGCAAGTTTTTGGTTTGATATGCAAGAATTTAGACTGACTCCTGTTATTACGCACCCTACTTGAAGTCAGTGTGAATCTTGCCACGGGCTTCAACTGGAGCAGGAATAGGCATGTTATCAGCCATTACAGCAGGCTGTATTCTTCAGCTAACAATATACTTACACATTTAAAGATAAAGGAAATCTGTTAAGTGACCTACCCAGAATGGATGGGACTTGAAACAAGGTTAACATTGTCCAAGGTGTCTGCAGCCCAGCTATAGTGTCTGAGCGAATCAGAATCAAACTCCCTTTGAAACGTCAGGTGCTTAAAAACATAACAAAAAAAGATAAATTGAAATTTAAAATTATCATGAAAACCACTTGTCTTAAATACAAGCTTGTTAATATAATTCTATTAATTTAGATCTGGCCCCTTTCCACACAACAGTGCTGATATCCCAGGTGTTAAATTACTGGAAATCCCATAACAGACACATGGAATTCACAGACTAATTAATCTTAGGTATCTCCAAAAGTTCTTTTTGTCCAATTTTCCAGCTTCCTTCAGTTATAACTATATGTCTTTCCAATTTTTACTTACATGTGCAAGGTTAAAAAGATTAAAAATATATTACCATTTGTACTGCAATCATACACCATAAAGACAGGCAGTATAATATTCCCCCATAGAAAATGCGATTGGATAGATCCTTATCCAAGCAGAACCTGTGAATAACTCCACTGAGAGTCTGAGGCTGTGAATGCATGAACAAGCTCCTGGTGGGAGGAGGGTTTAGTTTGTCTTTATGCATGTACAACCAACATGAACACTGTTTTCTGGAGCGCCACTGTCCCTACTCATCTCTACAAAAATAGCTTTAACCCTGTCAAGCGCTGGCACGCTGGTATTATAATTAACTGCCTCATCTGACAAACACTGAGGCATAATTTGTTTCTCGCTTCTGCCCATGGACCTGCACATGCACACTCATGCGTCCTGTGCCCCACAACAAGGTCTCACACTATAAATCCTCTTATCTGTGTAACAAAGTCATTCTAGTAAAATATTCTTTTTTCTTTGCTTCTTTTTTCCTGGGAAATTAAACAAATGAAATCTGCAAATACTGTATGCCCGTATTTCCAGGGTGATATGAAGCTTGTAAACAATTTAAGAAGCACCGTCAGAAGTTACATCAATAAAACTACATCAAGAAGCTGTCACGCAATACACGGAGACAATCGTTAAAGATATCAATGTTTCCTGTAAGTAGGTTGTTTTCTGCTTATAGGCAAATACACGTGCAGAGTCTGTTAAGACCCTCATGGGCTGTTTTCAAATCAAATTCTGTAGGTTCAAGTCAAACGTGAGCCAAGCACATACTAGACAGGGAAGTTCTATTATTTCCTTTTTTTTTTTTTTTTTTTTTTTAATATACTGGAATATAGAGGTAGTGCAAATTAATTATTTTGAATTGAAATACCAGCATTAGCAGTAAATCCGGGAAAGTCTGTGTTCAAAAATACTTCTGTTGAGAAGCTTCCACAAGATAAGCATGAAGACAGTGCTCTGCTGTTGGCCAGAACCTGCATACCTCCCATCACTCTAGGGTTTCCAAAATACTTCTCTCTTTAGACATTTCTTTTATTTCAAATGAGCATCCCAGGTTTCCTTCCAAAACCCATCAATATTATAATTTACTGCCAATCGATAGAAATATCTGCAGGGTACAACTTTGCTATGTCATCTATCCAACTGTGGCTGCGGCTTGATGCATCCTTCTTCGATTGCTACCTTAACTCTTTTATTAGGTTCTTTCATTAAACTTTTTGCTCTAAGATATATACTTGAGGCCTGATGGTTCAAACACAAACAACAACAATAGGCAAACTTGCATATGTTAAACACCAAAATACACCAACAGACACAAAAGATAAAATGAATGCCATTCAAACATCAGCAATTAACCAACAGCAGTGGAATTAATTAGCACCATTTTGAAAAGTGTATCATAATTTAAACGAAGACAGTTGTCAACTCTTTCCAGTAGAACACTAGGGATTGTCCTACATTTCCTAAAGAGCCTGCAGTTTAGGCAGGAAAGCCATCACTGTGTATTTCTGCTATTCCAAGTGATCTAACTTCACAAGAAGAGCTCATACTGAGTATGTTACTACTTTTGATACCAGTGTAAGACCCAGACAGTTGGTCTCAGAAGTTGTAAAAATTTAGACAAAAATACATGTATTCCTTCGCTCAGTGATTAACATTATCGCCAAAATGAGGACAAAACAAAGAAACATAAGAAACGTGTAAAAAAGGAGCACACACAATTGTAGCGTTTGTCATTCAAATGCCTGCTAAGCCATAACAGTGTCACTGCACTGAGGTCCAGGCATGCACCAGGACACGTACAGTACAAATAAATGTGTTTGCTGTAACAGATTAAAAATGCTAAAGTTCCTTCAGCAGTGTGATACAGAAAACTAAATGTAGGACCACATAATTTCCAAGCAAATTCCACCAGTCTAAAATAATCTACGCTAGATAGAGGTGCTACTACGCTCATCAAGTTGCTGTAGGTTTGCCTACACACACACACACACAAGGTTCCTTGGTCTACTCCTTTGTCCTGAGATACTGTCTGTATATCACATGACTGTATTTTTTGACGCATTCCTTTCTGACAAAGTGCACTGAAACAGACCTTTTGGACATATTTACAGCCAGCAAAAGCACAAAGCCTGCAGCCAATAATTTTGGCAGAGAAACAGGGTAGGAAAAGCTAATAGCTGGACACATGCATCTTACACGCAGCACACATCTGTTGATCTCATTTTGTCAGTCTGTTGAGGTGGTGGATTTTCCAGGCAGGCAAAAAAAATCTTCCTGTGTAAGTTGCAATATAAGCAGCCCAGAAGATGGTATATCATCAGTGACAACAAATCACAGGACTCAGCCTGTGTTTAGTCAGGTCCCAGTGTTGCCTCCCTGGACCAAGGGAGATTAAATATGCATTGCTAAAGGGTGTGGCAACATTAGATGCAAATGCACGAATAAAAATACTGACGGTTCTGCTGGCAAGGATCCTGCTGGTTGCATAACTGAACATCCAGGCTGTGTTGTATCAGAGTTCAGCAAACAGAAGAATTTATGCTTCCTCCCAGATGAATTTCTCTAGACAGAAAAGATTCAGCAAACTGCTATGTAATGGACAGCCTAATTCATCCCGCCTTTGTCTGATTAAATTCAGAGGCTGATGTAAATTATTCCACAGAGAAAGCTGTTCAGATTTGGTCTGAGTTGCTGCATCCATGGTAACGCAGCAGGACACAGAAATTGTAACTTTGCTCCAACCAGGTTATGAGGCACAGCGACTTCCCTGTTGAACTGGGTCAGCAATAAATCACCAAATGCAAACAATGGGGAATACCACTACTTCTCAGGGAATTACTAGAAACTCTTCTCTAATACCTAACGTGTCATGCTGGCTGTCATGTTCAGTAAAGACTGGGTTCAAATCTTCCTTGTTTGACTCTTTTTAGACTCCCAAGTCTCCCATTAATCTTGGGGACAGGTGGCCATGGGATCTATTTTAACCTGATTGAGAGGTTGACAAATGCTCCTTACTCTTTCATATACCTCTATTTGTGATAAAATTAATTCCCTTTACTCCAGACAGGTCTGAGCTTTACAAAAGAAGAAAAACAGAATATGGCTCACTCCTTCAAAGTAGTGTGATACCCCAAAACAGCCTTAACCCCTATCAGTTTCCAGATGGACTTTTAGGATATTGGTTATGACTCACAATGTTCTTTGTTCCTGTGGATTCCATTGTTGGAACACAAGGTGTTTTTTCTCCCTGCTTTCTAGTGCCATAGCAGAGATTATCTAGAAGCCCAGTAACATAGAGGGAGGGACGGGAAGAAGAGAGGCAAGGGTATTCTCCATCTCCCAAATGCACTCCTCCTGCTTCAGCCAAAGAACTGTAAAGCTTAGCACCATAGGTCTCGACTGGGCTGAAGAACATGGGAATTCCAGAGGATGGATATATTTTTTGTCAGGACTTCGAGGTTTGCAGAAGCCATAGCAGAAAAAAAAAGGGCTCCCTTTTTCATTAAGATAGTTTGTTGCTTTACTGCTGTTTGTTTTTCAGGGGTTCATGGTTTTACTAACTTCTCAAGACAGGACTGACATTTTTTTCCACCCTGATCCCCTCCTGGACTTGAGAAACTTGAAGTTTTTCTAGAGGATTAAGATTAGAATAACATTCATAACCAGGCTGTCAGCCAGGCCTCCAGCCTGGCTTCATTTTACGTGACAAATCTGGACTAGCATTGAACTGCAGTAATTGCACAATCACTGCTGGACAAAAACAGTAATCACAAAAATATGAAGACTATATATGCAATGGAAACAGCCTATGCTACTGCTCAACACCAGCACTAGAAGGGTTTCATATCTGTTGCCTTCTCAGCTCAAGAGCTGTACCGCAAGAGATGTTCCAGAAAACAGAGGTCCATGATCAGCCATAGAGAATATGAAGTTTGCCCCAAAATAGAGCTCCTGTACATGATGTGGTGTCACTGCAACACCTCCATGTATAGGTAAGTAATTCTTACTTTTCTGCTGGATTTTTGTAATATGAAACAGGTTAATGGTGCACACTTTGAACAATGCTCTTTAGGAGTTATTCAGCACAGTGCCGGTTTTAAGTCTTATGTGATCAAATGCACCCTAGCTGCTAACTCAATGCCATCTACTTTGATGGTAATCAGAAAAAATGGCCAGAATCATAAACCAATGTAATGCATTCTCTGACTGAAGAACCTTCCTCTCCTCTGAAAATTCCATCATATTGGGAAAACTTAATGATGGCTTAGGAGGCGGAAGCGTCGGAGTAACTTTAGGTTCTCAGCCCTGAAATATCGTTTCTTCTTCTCAGTGCCAGTAGTTGCAGAATTTATTTTTTGGACTTCAAAACAAACAAAAGCAACAAAATTGCTATGCAATGTTCAGAAACTCTCCCTAGCTGGCTGTTGCAAACAAGATTATTGGAGGTTTACATCATTTCACTCGAAAAAAACAATCTAATAATAAACATACAGTTGCTAAAGTCAGAATCCAATTTCTGCCATTGTCATAATGCTTCCAAAGCTGTGTGCAAAAGCTATAGTAAAACTGGGCACTTTATACTCCACTAGAATTTACAGACTAATACAATCAAGGTTTAAAATGCATAAGTTCTGCTCTGTGGACTCCCTCTCCCATGAAAGCATCCTCTGAGTTCAATAACCCCCCATGCAGGAATACTTGTTGCTGCTGAGAGGCATCTCTGAAAACAGCATCAGAAAAACCTCTGTTTCACTGCAATCCACCTTATGCTCTTTCAGAACATAACCAACAGTTCCACTCCACAGTCCTTTAATTCCCAAGTAAAGATTTCTAGGTGAATTTTTATTCAAAATCCTAGCAGATCTCTGGCTTCTGTGTATTAAGAAACTCTTGAGTAATTTAGTTAGACTTGAAAATCTGAAGCAAGTCTACCAAGCAAAATGCTGAGGAACTCACAAACAAAGCATGCAGTACCACATCATCTCCAACATTAGCTTTTGGAAAGGCTTTCCCACACTATAATCAGGTCAAGAGATTCTGCTTTTGTTGTATTAGTCATTGCACAAATGTTTAGGAGATACATAAACTGGCTAGCGCATAATAGCTTAATCTTTAGAATGCCAAATTCTTTCCAAGGGTGGAAAAACAAGGACAGCAGTTGGAGTCCCTTCCACATGGACAGAACGGGCAAACATAATCCCCAGGCTATAGAGAACAGACAAAGGTTGTTTAGTGTAAAACACATTGCTCCCAGCTTATCAAACCACTCTAAGGATACACGTAACGTTAAGCTCACAGATGCTCCCATTGACTTCAATGGACAACCCAATACTCAGAAAGGTAACTGGTCCCTTAAAGGCTCTTTCAGTTTGGGACCCCATCATCCTATCTCCTGAGGATCAAAACTACAATGTGGTAAACCCACGATTTCTTTCTCTCAGCTCCTTCCTTCCGCCTTTTCAATAGTTAAGAGAGTAGGAATAGTCTCTGCAAGCTTGACTGGGGGCTGCAGACTGTCATCCCCTTATAAACACGAAGCATGAATACCTGGTGGCAGAGACACAGCACATACCTGATCCTTTGCTGGTACCAGCAGTTCTTCAATCATCATGCTGTCTCGGGCATAAGAACTTCTGTTCAACGTGTAGGACCTATCCGAACTGAAGGAGCGGAGGCTGTTGTATTTACCATTTATCATAGAAAGTGCAGATGAAAATGAGATGAATAAAAAATAAAAATAAAAAAATTAATACATGCAACTTCCAGGGATAGCATAAAATGCCAAAATATACATAATCTGTGAAATAAATACAAGGGAAAAAATGGAATAATAAGTATTTGACTATAGTTAAATATCCCCTTCCCTACAATATACATAAGCAAAATCACAACAGATGTCTATTGCTTTGGCAGTAATGCCATGGCTTTAGAATTAAATCCAGAAAAGTGTATTCAAGTATTTAGATGAACTTTGATAAATGTCTTCATGCCCTAATCCTGAAAGGAGACCCATGAGGGCACGTCCCAGGGGAGCTGTGGGTAGGTTACAGTGCTTGCCCAGATGGCTCAGATTGCTGAAGCAGGTCTGACTAAGAGCAAGTTTTATGTGTTGTCGTTCTCTTCGTGGATGAACCACTTTTGACTTAGTTACAAACACCCTAGCTATTAATTTAGTTAGAACAAAGGATAATAATTTTTAAATGAAAGAAGAAAATAAATTTGCTTATTGAAGGTTAAGTACAGATTCCAATGCTTTGGGGATTATTTTGTGCATGTTAGAAGTGACTACAATCACTCTGAATGTGTTGCAATTAAATCAATGTAGGAGTGTGTTACACTTAACCCTGGAAGATACATTATGGTATGTGCTAAAAACATGCTGCAGGCCTAGACATGCTCGCTACGTGACAAAAAAAACCAAAGTATTAAAAAATGTAAATTAATAAAAAGCAACATCCAACAACATATTACACTTTTGAACTAGCAACATTTTTCAGACTCAAAACTCTACAACTTGTTTCATGCATTTTGTAGTTGTTAATCAAACTTTTCTAGTCCCTTAGCACATGTTCCTCCTCGTGCTGGAAATAGAACCAGGATCTTAATTTAACGCTGTAGGCATTTGTTAAGCAGACTTTTACACAATAAAGGGCATAAAGAAATCAAGTTGTATTTGTTATAACAGAGGGATATTCTCTAAGGCTGAGCCCACCCCCCGCAGCCCCAAAATAAAAGCATGTCACTTTCCAATGCTGAATTAAAATGAAGATGAGCAATGGCAGCAGCAGAAAGATGTAACACGATGCCATGCCTTCTTACCTGACTTTTGGACTAAAGCAATTTACAGTGGAAAAGAAACAGGAGAAATAGAAAGCAGAGAATCAGACAAGAAAAGCAAGATGTTATGGCTGGATGGCTTATATATTTAATGTGTTTATTTCTTAATGTTACACTCAGAATCAGTAATAAGATCAATCCACAGAATACTTCTTGCTAAATAAAATATTTCACATGAAAAACACTGTATTTGTCTCCTCTGAGCATAACATGTGCAATGTAAAAAATGAGCCACGCAGCAACAAATAGTAATGGCACTGCTAAAATCAGAAGCATGGGAATATTAGCTTTCTCTCAAAGAAAAGATAACATGAGGTTGAACCCTCAGATCTACCTAACAATTCTTGACTGTGAAATTCTGCTCTCCCACCTGCACAGTGAGAATTTGGACATGTGCAGGAAGAGTACGTATCATAGAATCATGGGAAGAATACAGTAATGACTAAAAGGTGTCTGTAAATCAGTGCCCAGCTCTGTACACGGAGCGCACTCTCTCTCCACCATCACTACGGTGCTTCAGGACTGACCACATCTGACAGTGCCGTATGATGACCTTGCTCATGCCAATTTCTGTTTAAAAGCAGCACATCAGCTTTGTCAATTAAGTTTACAAAGACATAAGATTCTCCCTTCAGATCTGTTTTGCTGATTTTCTAGCTAATGGACTATTTAAATGCATTTTGGCATTCCTCATGAATGTATTGTCACATAAATACTTATTAACTTACCCAGAAACGGTAAATGAAGCAAAACATGGCTGGGCACTACTAAAGAGCAAATTTGCACTGCATGCTTGTATTTCTAATGTGACCATAACAAACAAGGCTGAAGGGTAGACATGTAAGCTTTACCTTATGGGAGTTGCCATTTGCTGTTAGACAATGAACTCACTTTTTAAAGCAGATCTTTAAATTACAGCATAGGAAAAAGTCCTCAGGGCTCCAGCTTATGAGGTTTAATTATTAGCTTCAGTACAATTCAACTGTCAGTAAATACATTGCAAATCCACAACTATGGAACTAATCTCAGCTTACGTAGCTTTAATTGTTTTGAGCAACACACACTGCAGGCTTTATCAAGATTCAAAAATGAAATCTAAAACGTTGATCTAGAAACACCTAAGTTGAAATCAACGTCAATCAGATATTGTATTAAGTTTACGATATTCTATCAGGTTCACAGAAACTTTGGCCTGTTTTCTGTAACACGTAATCGGTTCCCTGCCAAATAAAACCTTGCAACAAATTTAGGGTGTACTTGCTTTTTTATTTTGGGGGGCATTTTTCTTTAATGATGGCTACCTCAGTTGGATTACTCTCTAGCACCTTTAAAGAATAAAAGCACCAAAATAGCAAAATGATTGTCATTCAGTTTTTCTGGCATTTACATTCTTCAGCTAAATTAGTCCATCAAGGAACCAGCACCAGTGAAGAGAAACCTGGTTTTGCTGGCTATTCTAGATCAGTTTCTAGACCAGTTGCAAACTGCTATCAGAGATGCCTCGGAGAGGTTCAAAACATGAGTGGATACCAGAAAAAGTGAATTATCCAGTTTTCTGTATCATTGCCATAAGAAGCCAACATGAATAAAGAGTATGAAATAAAACTGCAATGAACATATGCTTTAAAGGCGCAGTATTACCGTAACATGGAAGTACATCCCCTCTACTTCGTTTCGAAAGACTCCAGCTTTGTGTGAAAGAGCGCGCTTGGTTTGCAAAAACTTGTAACTGCGGTGACACGCAAACACGCGAACAGCAAATTCAATACCTGGCAGAGCGAGCTCCCAGGCTAAAGCCCATGTATCCTTCAGCAGGCAAAGAATCATCTCCCAGCTCTTTCAGATCCTGGGGTCCGAGGTATTTGTCCGTATCACCTGTCATTGCATCCTCACCTGCCAGTACAAAAGCCAGGCTGAAATCAGAAGCTACATGTGTTGTAAATGTTTGTGTGCTTAGTAAGTCATAACGCCCTTCTCTGCTCACCAACAAGGAATCGATCCCGTCACCCCCACCTTCCCTAAGGCTCTTTCCATGCAGTACGTCAATTATCCACCCTCTGAATGGGCCTGAGAAAATAATTTTATTGGAGGCAAACGTTAAAAAGCAAAACTCCACCTTGACATAAATCCAATAAAGTTATATGACTTTTGCCCAATCATTTAAGCAAGCTAAAGGGCTCTGCTGTACTTTGCACCATTGCACTCACTTTTGTTTTCCTTACCAAAAAGCCCAAGCTGACAAACTAACGTTAGGTTATTCTGTACGCAAAACACGAAAAAAAAAAAACAAAAAAAACCCAACAACAAAATAACAAACAACGAAACGACAACAAAAACCCAAAAAACTTGGCTGTGAGAGACAGCCTGTTTCCTCACCAGTACTAAAAAGTGCAGGAAGCTTGAATGGACGCTGAGTAAAAGGAGATGCCCACCTTCCACCTTGGGTATTTCTCAGTAAGTCTTGCAAATTTGAATGCAAGAAGGGATTTTTTAAATTTATTTGATTTTTAAACGAAGTGCTTCACGCTCCCCGCTCGATTTTCGGAAGATAGGCACCCCATGAAGCCTCTTGCCGGCCCAGCCAGCCAGGGGGCGAGGGCAGGGCCCGGCCCAGCCCGCCGGAGCCGAACAAAGCCCCGGGGCGGCAGGCGGGGAGCGCCAGGCGTGTGATGCGGAGGCATCGACGGCGTTAGTTCGCTCAGCAGAAATGCACGGAAGGGAAGTTAAATCTTCGGAGGGGAGGCCAGGCGCCGCAAAGGGTTAACGGAGCCGCTCCCTCTGGCTGGGAGCATTTGCATAGCATTACATCATGCAACCCGACATTCCTGCATTGACAAGGCAAGTCCAAAATATGCCTTCTGCGGTTGTAGGAGGTTTCCCCCCCCCCCGTTCCCTCAACGCCACAGAGCAGAGAGAGCTCCCTGTAAGCTCATTACTCGCCGACATTCCCGCTCTTTGTTGCGAACGCATTTTCGGTATGTAAAAGTTGCACAACAGAGAAGTTTAAGAGCGCGTTCGCGAAGGTAAGTGACTCTGCAACCCCAGCTCTACGCTTCCCACTTTCATTCAAGGAGTTTAGACTAGTTTCCATTCACGTAACTCGGGAAACCACAGGCGAGCTCTGGTTTTAAACTAACAATCAATTCTAAAAATACCCCTTCAGCTACTGCTCTGCAAACGGCAAACAAACACACCGACTTTCTCCTCCAGCCCAGCAACACCCAGTATTTTAAGTAACAGTTTAAAAGCTAAAAAGTTCATAATATAGCCGAAAGCATTGAAAAAAAAAAAAAAAAAAAGAAACAGAAACATTACATATTAAGTTAAACTTTAAAAAGTCTTACTGTTTTGGAAAGCCATTTTCACCAGCCTGGTCTATAAGAATTTTTCCCCTGGTGTTTCCAAGAATTCCTATTAGTCCTATTAGTCCTTAAGCAGTGATTTAGAATTAATCTCCAAACCAGCACAAGCAAACTAATCCCTGTGGGTCATATTCGCTTTCCACACAACAACTGAGATCTTCTTAACATCTTGATCTCTTCGTATGTATTTTAGGGTATGTGCATCTTTGTCCTCTCAACTAAGATCAAAGTTCTTTGCAAATATGAAACAAAATGAAAAATAATGACTACTGTTTAAAAAAAAAAAAAAATAAAAATCCCCTTTTAATCACTCTGCAGACATCCCTTTAAAGCTTCTGCTGATTGGATTACAGCCTCCCTTGGCAAGCCTCTTGAATGGTGACATAAATGCAGGCACTCCAGTTATTTGTATGTAAATAGGGGTGCTGCGAGGGTGTAGTTTTTCTGTAACTCGATCCCGGGGCTGAGGCGGGAGCGCGGGGCTTCGGGGAAGGGCGCTGCGCTCCGCCCGCCCCCGCCGGGCCGGGGCCGGGGTTGGGGCCGGGCGCCTCCCCCCGCCCCGCGGCCGGCCCCGGGGGCACAGGCGGCGGTCGAGGCCCGGCTGCCCCGTGGGTGCCAACGACGGGGCCTGGGCGGTGCCCCCGGCTCCCTCTCCGCCCTCCAGCGTGGGGGGCTTGTGTCCAGCGAGAAAACTGAGGAGCTGGAGAGAAACGGGCTGCAGCCTGGAAGGGGACGAAGTGGCCCCGGAAGTATCGAGAGACGCGGGCAACTTTATGCAAAAATTTGGAAACTTCTGCCCTTAAAACACTTGAAGACAAGCGCTGCGCCACTGGAAGGAAGAGACGAGGCATTTTCTTTAGGAGCATCTTTCGTCAAAGGCATGGTGGAGAGCGATAAAAACTACTCCAGTTGAGCTGCAAAATGCATTAGATGTTATCCTGCTCTGCAGCTAATCCAGCCAGAGCAGGATTACTCTGATGAAATGCTCTCATCAAAGGAAAAACTGCATCTAGGAGTGGTAATTTCAAAGAATTCCAAACATTGTTTTGTGATCGTGGGAGGCTGGAGCAAAATGGGTGGTGCACGTTTCAGCAATCAGTTTAATTAGGTGACACAGCCTAATCCTCTGTCTTTCAGGTAAGGAGCACAGTGTTTGCTCGCAGCACACTGTATTCCTGCAGAGAGAGGTCCCATGGAAAAGTGAAGACAAAATTAGTCTCTGGATGCAAACAGTAGAGAAATGCCCCCAAAAGTGAGGCACCGGTGAAAAAACACCGAAGAAATAGAATAGTGCATTGCCTTGCTGCAATTGCCATGCTTCATAATATCTTACATCTTGAAGAAAGATGGCGTCCCTGTTAACAGTGGGCAAACGGCTATCACGAGTAGAGGAAAAGACTCAAAATGCTACCCAGCGGCAGCAGGTCAAAGCAAAGGCCCATCAGTTCTAGTACACCCTCTGACAGCAACCACTCTTCACAGAATAGAAGAACACGAAACAGTGGAAGTCCTCCAGGACATTTTTCTATCTGGCAGTGATTTAAGCACGTATTTTCTAAACCTGCAAGAGGTTTGTGTAGTCATGAACAGGTATTTTTTTTTCCCCTTTTAAAATTCTTCCAGTTACACTTTGAACTCATGTAAACTTTCTGTGTTCCCCACACAGAGTATATGTGGAACTAGTTACACAATTCAGCTACATATTGCGGGAAGATCAGCCCTTGTAAGCTGAATCTCGCTCTTGCTGGTTTCACCGATGCCCCGTATTCTTGGACTTCTGGAGGTGCAGCAAGCACTACTGCTTACTTTGCCACCCACTATTTTATACATTTTAGCCCATCCCACATTCAGTTTTTTGGTTGTTATTGGTTTTTTTCTGGTATAGATAGTCCTACTTTCTTTACTGTTTTCTCCCTGAAAAGTTTTTCCACACCTCTCATCACCTTTGTCACTTTCCCATGTTTCCCCCATTTTTCTGGTCCCTCAGCACGTCTCCTACAGCTAGGAATTCCAAGAGCACAGGGTAAGTGCTCTTCTTAGAGGCCAGTGAGAAATACAGGCTCTCTGGCAGCAGGAGAGAAAACATCATGTGGTTTGGGAAAAGTCCCAAACAAAATTTAATCATAGCCTGGGATCCAAATGGACATTTGTCATTGGCTTTGCTAAAGATCCCTGAAGCTTATGCCACTCCCTCATCACAGCCTGCCCAGAGCTGCCCGACGGCAGAAGAGGTACAGCCACAGGGAAGAGCAAGATGCTTCTAGTTGTAGCCAAGGTTTTGGTTTCACAGAAGTATGGAGAAAAGCCAAGACCAAACCACTGAAACTTTTATGAATCTGTAAAATTTTATGGAGACAAAGAAACTCAGAAAACTCTGAGCATAAAAATACAATAAATGAACCCCTCCTAAAATGATCAGTAACACACTTTCATGCATGAGGATACCCTGACCTGTCTTAAATGCACTTAAACTGCTGTATCTCAGCACCTACTCAGGGATCAGGCAGTGTGCACTCATCTCCTGTTAGGACATCTGTCTAATCTGACAGCGATTGATTAGCATGATACTTACTCCTACTAAGAGAGGAATCTCCATTAAATGAGTTTAAAACAGTGTCCTTATTTACACCCAAAAGTTTGTTATCTACTGAAGACCAAATTAAAAAAAAAATAGAAGCTCAACAATAAGTGTTTCTTGACATTGACTGCCTAAATTCTCAACACCTGAACTGGTTTTTGGTTTTGATTTCTTTTCCCTTCACTGCTCACATAGCCTCACCACTCTGTATCAGCTTCCATTATTTGCTGTCCCTTCACCTCTGGGACAGCAGTGGCAGCTTTTGGGAGGACTGTTGTGACAAAGCTCGTGGTGGGTTGGGGCAGTAGCAGCAGGGTTCCAGCTTCCTCCACCAGATTAAAGGCTCTTGCACCCACTCAGTGGGGTGCTCCAAGGCTGAGCTAGTGACTGCAGAGAGCTGGGGCTGTGCTTTAGCATGGCCAATTCCCCACTCCCCACCAGCCCCGTAGCCACAGGGCGCACCGCTGGGGCTCCCAGCTGCACAGGGCATGGGGTGCAAGCTCACATCTGGAGATGGTAAGAGGAAAGACATGGTTCTTGCAGTCTCAGATTTCACACTTACAAGATTCACCATCTCTTTAAAAATAAAAGCAGAGCACATATTCAGTGTGCATCAGAATTGCTCTATATTCTTCTACAAACATTCTGCTACATATGAAGATGAGCCTTCATTTTTTTTTCCCACATCTTTCAAAAAACACCTTTTTTTTTTTTTTTTTTTTTTTGCGGTGTAGCAGTTTCCCAACACTTAACCTTATTTAGGCAGATTTGCCAGAGAAGTCTAGGAAAAGGAAGAAAAGATCTGCCTGCTCAACCAGTCTGACTCCAAACCAAACTGTCCTCGGCAGAGAAGAGGAATTACACAATTTCCATGTAAATACTTATTTAGTGGGCACAGCAAGATATAAACACAGATTTCTGACATTTGTCTCTGAGCTCTGAGACTATTTTCCAAGCCTTCAATTTCTCTTATGAGAGAAACCTTGAGCATATTGAGAAATCATTAAAAAAGTTTCTCTCACTGAAGAGTTTTGGCCAATGACATGAACATTAGCCAAGTGAGAGAGAGCTTGGATTTGGCTGGTAAATTTGTGCCCTTCTCTCACTTGGAAATCAGCTCCCTGGCTATAAATTTGTCACAGTGCATTACTGTCTTGAACATATTTATTTTGACTGCTGTAAGTGGATGCAGTGTATATAAATACCCTATCAACATTGAGGAGTTGTGGGGATGGACGTTGGCATATTGTCTTTACAGATGTGCAAATCAGGAAGGAGAGACAGGCCAGTGGTTACTACCTAAAAGACTGTAATTCACCGCATGCCTTGCACAATGGAATGCTTCAGCACAGATTGATAAAATACCTATTATTTGATTTGAGAGCTCCCTTTCAGCGTTAGGTTTGAAAATGACCCTGTTATATGTAAATCACTCTTTTAGCTCCCCTAATAACAACGTGGGTGCAGAATACGAGCTCTAGGCAAAGAATCAATCGTGTTACCTGCACTCTTAATTTTTGGTTTGCTTCATTTATTGTTAAACGGAGAGTTAGTGACTATAAAAGTCTTCCACAGATTTGGCCTTAAAAACGATCCCATACATTAAAAGACATGTTTTACATCTTTGGTTCTAATATTCAGATTCCATATAGAAGTGTTTCTCATCTGTACCTCGCTGCATGCTGTGTTAGTTACTGCTCTATTAACTAACACTGTTATTCCAGTTGGTTAAAACAATACAGTATTTTAGGCAGTACAATAGCCTCAGAGAGTTATTTGGAAAACATGGGTGTACGGTAAGAACATTATGGAAGTGCAGCAGTGGGAACACAATGACAAACTGAAAACAAACCAAAAGCCTCAGCGCATGAATTAAACAAGAGCTGCACACAATGAACTTAGCTAAATATCTTTTACACCTTACTGCTTAAATGCTATAAAATTTAGAAGTAAAGATATCATTACAGACGAAGAGAGAGAGATTAACTAAAGAAGCACAAGAATATTGAACCCAGTCACTTCCTACTAGAGAAGAAAAAACTGCAGCTTTAATGTAAGTGAATCGCACTCACAAAAACACCTTCAGGACACTGTCATCCTCTTCATCAACTCAAGACCTTCCTGTTTCTGAATGTCACCTGGGAACCTAATCCCTCCGTGGCCTCTGGAAAACTGCAGTTCCTGGTGCAATTTGCACAGACTCCTGCACATCCAAACCGGGGGAGGTCTGACCTAATGGGGCATGTTGGTAGAGGGGAGGGAAGCAGTTGCCAAAGGAGTTTTAAATACTTGGGGACCACTGAAGCCATGTCAAACTTGCCCAGCACTGAGGAGTGAGCTGGGACAGACAGGTTGCTAGTGCCCATAGCTCAGGAGACTTAGAGGCACTAAAATCAGAGGGCTTTATTGCCACTCACAGATTTCATGTCACTGCAGGATGACACAGATGAAAATCTCAGCTACAAGGTACATCCTTAATACTAACACCAACACATTGAGTTCAATGCAGCACCCTCTTTATTCAGAACAAAAGTAATCTGTTTTTACTCAATGTCATGACTGAAATACTATTTAAACCAAAACAAAACAGAACAAAACAACCCTGAAAATACTTCTTTCCAGGCTCGGGGTCCACTATCAATGTAAATCAACCATTTCAGAGCTGAATTCAGATCAGAATTTAAAAACAAAACAAAACAAACACCACCCCCCCCCGCCCCCAAACAACAACCAAACCCTCATTCCTTCTGCCATTCACTTTCACAATCAGCTGTTTCTTCCAAAGTGTTTTGATATTTGACCCTTTTGTCCAATATTTAATTTTTCAATTACAGGAGTAAAACAATTCTCCACTTTATAGAAGCAGTAGCAAAAGGACTATTCCAGGAAAGTGGAGGTAATTTGGTTAAAAAATTTGGAGCAGGAAATTCAGAAAAAATTAGAAGATTATCAGCAATAGCTCAAAGAATTTTTGAAAGCATTCTTAATTGTAAAGCAGAAATTCTTGTTAGTGGAATAAGAAGAAAATTATCTGATAGGATTAATTTTCAGAAAGATGAAATAAAAGGAAGAGTCAAGTTAAATATCACTGCAATACAAAAAGGCACAAATACCTTCTTCAACATCTGACAAATATTCAGCATCACTGAGTATTTCAGGGGCATTGGCTTTACGAACTGCATAATTCAAATAAACAAAATAATTAAATAAAATCATAGACTATCAATGTGTCAACAAAACAATCAATGTAAAACAATAATGAATGTGCAAAGACCATATACAACTAATACTGTTTACTTGGGTTTTTTTAAACAAACATTTCTTACAACAACAAAAGACTGAAAAATAAGCAAGAGGGGTTTTTATTTTTTAATACCTTCATCATCAGACATATCAAGAACTTCATTCATGGTTTCAGGTACATTCATTTTGTGCTTTTCTGTAACAGTCTGTCAAAGAAGAAAAAATCATTTTAGAGTGCAGACATAATTTTTCTTAAGTTAGAGTTATTTTAAAAATTAAATGCAAAGTAGGACATATTTTTATCTGCAGTTTTAGCTTCTTATTCAAAAGAAGAAATAAATGCACTGAAAAGCATTTCACATTAAGAGATTTAATAAGAACTCTTTAAATAGTTATCTAAACTTTGAGCAGGAATATGTCATCTCTATTTAAACTAAACTTTCTGAAGGAAGTATTTCTCCTTTGTCATTAGAAAAATGCTGTAATTTGGGAGCAGGCTTAACCTATGTGAATTTTTTCAGAGGTGCCTCAGCATGAATTGTGAGTTTTTCCCACAAATGAGAACAATTTTAACTACATGCAGGCTAAATGCTACCCCTTAAGGAATTTGTGCATGAAAGACACTCAGAAGTGGTTGGTTGATTTTCATCCTGATGTTTATATTGATTCAGACTCAAAGACCAATATTTAAAAAAAATAGAAGCAGAAAAAAAAAGTTATGAATGCCTGAAATCTGTTCCTGGAGCACCTGTGTATCCCACGAATGATACACACATGCGTATTTTACTCTCCGGCTGGAGTATAGCACAATAAGCACTTGTAAAGTTTTAGGTCACTCAGGAGACCCTTTAGAATTAGCATTCAAGGAGCGCAGTGGAATTGAAAAAACCAAAAAAAAACCCACCACCCCAAAACCAAATGAACAACAAACCCCGCACCAAAACCCACTCCCATCTTTGTTTTTTTTATATTATGTTTAACCACCATTAGTTCTCACCTTTCATATACAAACAAGAAATCATTAACAAGCTCAGAAGGACAAAATAGTTTTTCCATTTTTATTTATTTTAAAATATTTCATTTTTTTTGCTGGCCTCATAAATACTTACTTGGCAGTTCATGTTTCTTAGGCTACTGCCATTACTTGGTATAGGCAGAAGAGCTCCGGCATGCTCAAACATCCCAAAATTTATAAAAAGCCTTACACTTATTTCATTTTGTGGGAATTACTTGCAAAGCTTTTTAACATGTTGCTGTTAAACAAGTAGAATCACAGGACTTTTTTTTCCAGGCACTACTGGATTTTTTTATTGGTGTTTGAGTATAAATTATAGCAAAGTTAGCTATGTTCATCCCTGGTTTCATTAAATTTACGGTTGGAAGTTGTTTAGCCACAAGCCTCAAAAAATAAGTCTCATCAGTCAAACTGAGTTTTTAAGACCCTCAGTTGTAAAACAGATTTCATGTCTAGACTTCCAAAGTCTGACAGTTACACACTTATGACTGATAAACAGCATATTCCGATTTTAATCGAAATTCTTTCTGAGCTTCTCTTGAGAGTAGGCATTTGGGTTAGTATAGACCTTCCTGCATCTAACATTTCTTCTAGCACAATTCACAGCCCCTGACCCACCATCTCTCTACTCTTCTTTATATAGAGAACAGAAATGATCAGTCATCTTATGCAGCACAAATTCCCCCAGCTTCTTGGTTCTACAAGCTAAGAATGACCTTGTGATATTGGGAGTTCTTAGCAGAAAAATGTGGGTTTACTTTTCCTGCAGCTACCTAGTTGTATACTAGGCAATCATTCAAGTTTATGCTACCCTGTATATCCTTCTCCATCAAATTTTTCAGATTGTGGAAAATTATTTTGGAATCTTTCTAGAGAGAACCTAGAGACAAACTGTAAGAAAAAACTGTGATTTTTTTCTTTCTGGCATATTCCTTTATATTTTATTGTTCTGAAATTTGTCTTTTGTGTGGTGGATTTTCTGTTAGCTACTGAATTATACACCGCAGCCAGGAAAGTCACAGGAAGAAAAGGCTCATGCAGTAGCAGGGCTAAAATCTGCCTGTCATCCCAAATGCTCATTGTATTGCAACCACCTGCTTGCACTGACAGACCACACAAATGGCTGATGGCAAAACATGGAATACAGTAATCGCGTTCCATCTCCGATATGCTTAAAAATACCTCTGTGCACGTACTTCTCTTTTTCTTTTTAATCAGAAAAAAAAAAGTTGCAGAAAGGAAAAAGCAAATTTGGAGCCAATGCTCTGAATTTATGTTCTTAAGACCCAATTTTGGCTTTACTACTATGGTGGTGCATGGAGGCTGCTCACCTCACAAAACTGTTTTCTTCATAGAGCAATTTGGCAAAACGTTAGTGAACAAAAGATCTTTCTCATAAATATTTTGTATTCTGTGAATCACCATTTCTCTGACAGCAGGTAATATTTGACCATTGCTAGTCCTTTTAATCTCTCCTGGCTAATGCTGCAATAAGCCTTCCTGAGAGGCAAGACCGACGAGCTGGACTATATGTCAGGGATTGGATATCTGGGCTTCCAGGAGCTGGCTGTGGCTGCTTGCAGAAGACAACCTTTCACCATCTTTGGGAAGACACCTGAAACTACAGAATGAGGTGCTTTTAAGTAAATTCCAACCACTTTTTAGATTGGGACAGGTTTGCTTAGGCCAAATACAAGCCATTATATAACAGCCCTTTGACAAACCCCCTCAGAAGGCAGAAGCAGCAGCTTCCATTTACATGTGTCTGTAGGAGTGTTTTTTCAATTACGAACCAGCCCTGGTTTATGCCCTAAACAACGAGATGCACGGAAAAACATGGCAGCTATGCCCAGTCATTTACACTGCCCATTTTCTGCTCGGTCAGTACTCCTTCTGCATATATCCTAATAGCATTTACTACCTTAAAAATATACTGCTTGATTTGACTTAATATCCACTTTATACTGCTAAGAGGAAATAGGTAGAAGTTAAACTGGAATCTCAGCAAACATGTAACTAAGCAAAGCTGAATACACTAGCTTAGGAAAAATTGTTCCATTCACTACCGAACTAAGCTGTACTTACAATTGTAGTCATGGTCTCTTCTGTCACCACCTTCAATGTGTCAACAACTGAAATGTAGCCAAGTCGCTTAGCGATGGCGAGGGCAGTGTTTCCATTCTAGCAATTGAAATGTTTATAACAAAAGTTGAATGTTAGCTAGGAAAAGTGTAGAAACTGCTAATTAATTGCAGAAGAATGCACAATAAAGGCCAAATAAATGTTTGCATGCTGGTGATTGAAATAAATACATTTGGGGTAGTAGGATATGTAACTAAGTTTTTAACTATTTACAGAAACTGGATGAAAATGAAAAGATTTTCAGATGTTTGCTGTTCTAGTTTTGGAAGAGATGATGGCATAGAGGATGTGGGGGTGATTTCCTCTCCCACCACACATTTTTTTCATGTTTCCCTTGCTCAAATGCTTTACGTGGAGTGGGACAACTGAGCCCGAGGGGAAAGCGGTGGCCCCTCTGCACTTACCACAGTGAGCTCATTGGGTGCCGCGCCGTGCTGGAGCAGGACATTGATGATGTGGGTGTGCCCCTGCTGCGCAGCCTGGTGCAGCGGTGTGTACCCGTTCTGCAGGCACAGGGAAAGGGAAAGGCTGCAGTAGGCACGGCACAGAAGTCACCTCCACTGAACAAGCGAGGCAGGGGTGGAAAACTCACCTTTGTTTTGGCATTAACTTTTGCAGAATGTTGCAGAAGGAAGTTAACAATTTTTATGTTTCCATAGTGGCTGCCAACATGCAAAGGAGTGTATCCCATCTAGAATGAACACAAGCAATTAGTAGATGTGAATATCCCACACGTCCCCTGACAAAGAAACCCACAAACAACCAGAAATAAACCAACAAAAAATTTGTTAAGCTTTATTTCTTTGGCCTATGTGAAAAATCCTCCAACCTTGGAAAAAACCCACACTTCTCACGAATGTCAATTCAAGTCCCATTCTTTGTAACCGTCTCTGAATGCCTTATATTTCTGTATTCTTCAACACATGCAATATTGATGAAAGATTTGCCTTCCTCTCCAATGGTCAGACTATCAGGTCGCTGGGGCAGAGCTCACCTTTCTAAATAAATGTGTGTATAATGCCTTACACAGTGAGGTTCACATGGTTGGTGCTCCTACAGCGTGATAATAAACAAACAACAACTTTTTAAAAACCAGGCATGTTGAGGACTGCCTCAGCTAGGATGCAGTTTGCAGCCCATCCATTCGGACAGAATCACCCAGAAGGTAAATCTAAAACAATGCAACTGATTTGCCAGCTCTGCCAGAACAATATAGTCCTACAGAAACTGGAACACCAGCTGGTGAATTGAGGCTCTAAGACAGAAAGATCTAATTTTTCATGTGTCTGGCCTTGTGTTATGCAAACAGGAAGAAATTGCTTTTTCTTGGCAACTGCAAAGATGAGAAAGTTGAATGTATCATTTTTGTTCCTATCACTTATTTTTCATTACTAGTGGACAGACCAAAAATGTTTGTCAGCATTAGGACTCCCCCACTGAATGCTCTAAACACAACTAAATGGTTTTTATAATAAAGTATACATATTTTGGAAATTTTTCTAAAACCAGTTAGTACAAGAAGAATATCACTTAAAAAACCTAACAAGATTTTTAAAAAACTGCTACTGGTTTTTAAAACTCCTCCTGGTAGCAATGCAGGAGTCACTAGGCTGACTGAACTTGCTCACATTAAACCCCACATATTTAAAACAAGTCAAACAGCATGTTGAAACCTGTTACCCGTAATAAACACTTTAATCAACAGTTAACATTTAACATACAATGTAGCAAATCAAACAGGACCAACGCTTGCTCTTGCTGCTCTTTTTTTTAATCTCTCAGTCCATGAGAACTGTTAGCAGCTTTGAAAAGGGTGGACTTACTTGAGATTCTTAACGAATTAGAAATGATTAGATTATCTTTCTTGAAGTAACTATTTTTTTCCTGTCTCCTCTTGCCTGCAAGGCAATACTATCTCTTCTCCCTTAACAAACCTAATCAACCTAGACCTGCGCAAAGGACACTTCAGGAGATTGCTACCTCCAAACAGGACACTTGCTATTTTTCTCCATGGCATGGAGAGCGGTCACTTTTCCCCAAACCTCCCCCCCACTTACACTAGTAGTTTGATGGCTTTCCGGCAGAGACTTTGCTTGGCTTACAGAGATGGATTAATGGGCTTCCCCCTCTCTTGAGGTGAGTCATCGGGATTCTTTTCCTCTTTAGAGATCAGGTTTCATGGGCCCACTTGATATGCTCTGAGATGCCAGAAAGGTCATCTTAGCCAGTGTTCACATGGAGCTTCACCATTTTGCAAGCAGGATGAAACTACACTGGCAGTGTAATATGTCCTTTTGCTACTCTGTGGGACTTCTAATGTGGAATTTGCCCCATGATCCATTACCAGTTTTTATGGAAAAAATCAATTGCTAAGCTGTAAAAATCATATCTGACATGAGGAACACAAACTAAAACATGGTAAAATACACTGCAAACATACACTGCTGATAATCTACAAGAATGCTGCTTTCAGAAAAAGGATAAGAGGTGAGGCTGGCCGAGATCATTAACTTCAGTGGCAGAAAGGTCAGTTATAATATATACGGAGAAACATGGCCATGATGCCTGTCTTGGCTGCTGGTAGAACCCAAAGCAGCCACATGGCTAAAAGGAAAATATACTACTTGCGACTGAAAAATCTGGAACTAGATCCAAAAGCCAAGTTTGTGGGCAGGAAGACTGAAAGATGGGCTGGTCTTGTGTTCACCAGGTTCCTGCTGCTCTCATCAGTGTTTAAAGGTGAAAAAGTGCCTTTGCTTTCCTGCTCTGAGAAGGAAAGCCTGGTGCCCGAGAGGTAGTGGCACAGGGGGAATTAAAAGCTGCAGCATGTCATCCTTCATTTGTACATCCACGTCAGTGAGGTGTGGCCAGATTAGCTGGTCAAAGGCACTGAGAATGCAAGTCCAAGGTCAGCTTGGGGTTCAGGAGTCAGCACTATACCACATGTTCAAACCATGAGGTCAAAGCTGCTCAGTCAAAAGAAAGAAAGAAAGCGAAAACCTCAAATGTGAACTATTTCTGCTAGAGGGAAGTTTCAAGTGTCCATGGGTTTAGAGACACCAGTTTCTTCATGTCACTTTGCCTCTGACAGTACTTCACACAAGGTTACCTAATTTTAGTTGTATTAACTCATGCTAGGTTTCTCATGTAGTAATTCTCATGGCTCCTTGAGCTTGCTGCTTTCATTCCCTATAGAAATGTGTCCAGGATGCTAAAAATATTTTGCGTCAAAAACTATTAATAATTAAAAACAAAACCAAAAAAACCCACAAAAAGCGAGCTGTGACAGTTACTTTAAATTAGGGTGTGTATTTTTTCTTCAGTCAATTATATACCCTTTGCCATCTAAAGAAACTACCAGCTTTGACAATCAGGACAAGTTAATCATTGCAAGAAACAGCGCTGGATCCAAATTCCATTGGCATCAGCAGAATGAAACTTTCTGTTGACTTATATGTACATTGGGTCAGATGCCAAATGACTACAAGGAACTTTTCCTGCAGAATAGTTGTGCACTAGCTAAAATATAATCATCATGAACCGGACACTGTGACCTCATCTTACAGCTACTGTTAGTTTAGGGTTGGCCTAACAGCTTCCTAGCAGTGACTGGGGTCTGAATCTGACAGGGGTCCCTAAGCTGGCCAGAGTCTTGAGTCTTCAGCAGAGTGTTGAGCATGCTCACAGCCATGTACCTCAAATGCAGGTTCTGTGGCCCCTGCTCCTACATGTCCAAAGATAAACTCAGATTAAAACATGGGCAAACTGTCAAAACATCAGTTTAAAAAAAAAGCTATGAAACCTCCTCATACACGAACTTAATTCCCAATTCCCTTCTCACCCTTCAAAATACAGGCCTCTTAACATGACCTGTAAGGTCAACAAAAATCAGGCATCATAAAACCAACTGGGGAGATTAAATCCAAAGTCAAGGGCCACCTGTTGGGAACCCCATGCTAATAACCCTAAAACACTAAAATCTGGAAAGTATCAGAGAGCCAAGACCAGCTGATCTCAACTTTCCCTTTGAAGTGATCTGTAAAGGCTCCTCTCTCCAGTCTGTAACAATGAATGTTGAATAAGGAGCTATCAAACCCCCCAATATTTACTGCAGTACAACACTTAATTTCCTTCTACAAATGGTATATACAAAGATTTACATGTGGTATCTTCATAAACGGCTAGAGGAGTAATTATTGATGCTCTTTGCCACTCCTGACCAGCCTGCTGTTTAAATCAGAGACTAAGTGAAAACTTTTCCTCTTTCCCCTCCAAATGCATGGTAGGAATCATGACGTTTCCATGGTGACATGGTCACTATTCTTGGTGTCCCAGAACTGAGCTGAAGGAGGCTCCCTCTGAAGTTCTCAGTGCTGCTTGCCTGGGTCAGGTATGGCAGCTGGAGATGCGTGTGCTGAACAGCAGCTTCTCTGCTACAGGCATCATGCATGTCCTGAGTAGCGATGTGGGCACCTGCTAGCCTGGTGGCAAAACACCAGTTTCCTGTCTGAACTCCCTGGAGGCGCCTGGGAGCTTTCTTTTAAGTTTTCCATACCCTGTGGTCATCTCAGGTCACGTCATGTTTGATGAGGCAGTGCCTAATGCAGCACACAGTCACTGACAGCAGAGTGACAGAGATCTGACTTGGCGGGTCACATCTCACTGGGCATGTTAGACCTCATATGCCACCACAGGACTTCTTCCATGTTTATAGCCAGCAATGTTTGTAGTGAAGGCATTGGTCAAAATAAAACTAATTAGTAAAATGCCTGTTTAATGCCCGAGGCACAGAAAGGATAGCCTTTGCTTCTCAGCCACAGTACAGATTCCTGCATCCAACTGTTTCTAGCTCAGGAAGGTATAACATTTATATTTCTATCCCAACATCCTCATGGAAAACAGATATTCTGTTAACTTTTTCTGAAACACTCTGACTGGCAGATTCTGCAATTACATAACCAAATTAATTATAAAAGTAGTAATTTGCATGGCTACTTCAGCTTGCTACTTCCATTCTAGAAATGTGTCCAGGAGGCTAAAATATTTTGCTTCAAAAGGCGGTAATAATTAAAACACCCCAACAACCAAACAAACCCAGCCCCACGATTATACCCATTTCTGCACAGCAGTTTAGGTTCAGAGTTATATTTACTGGCAAAGTGCTAAGGGACTTAGTAGGCACCCTAATACTAAAAAAGTTACTTCCAGGAAAATCACGACTCTTGTTTAACACAGCTCTAGAATGCATCACCCTCTGGCAGTCTGCTGCCATGCTGCTTCTAGCTGTTTTAAAGAATGAGCAGCAATATGGGAGTTAGCAGCTGGGAAGGGCTTATCAAAAGCCACAAGAATAAGTGCCAAAAATTATATAAAATCAGAAATACTAAGCTTTTCTGTTCTAATGGACACACAAACATAAAGCATCCCTTATTTTCTTGCCCTTCAGGGTTTTTTTGAGGGAAATTATCACAAGCTTTGTATATCATGTCAGTGAATTACTTTAATACCCTCCATTGGCAATAACTATAAATCTTAACAGCTTGAATTACTGCATCTTTCTAGTCATGCTGACTCTCAAGCTGCTCTGTTTTTGTTTTTCTGTTGTAAATGTCAGACAATGAAGCTACAGTATTATCGTTGATAAGGCTAGAAAATTCTCTAGATCCAAAGATCACAAAGGCATCCAGCCTTGATCGAATGAAACAGGCAAATCTATGTGTACATACAGACTTCAGTGCTTTGCTGAATCAGGGCCTAACATGTTGCAGTACCTTGCAAAAGCTTATTATTGCACATTATTAGGCTGGAAATTTCCACATAAATCTCATGATAACAACTGAGCATATACCAAGAGCCAAGGAGAGAGACATAATGTACCATGAAGATATACCAAAGATATCTGTATTTGAGTGTTCATTCTGTAAGAGATTCTTCTCGATAGCCCTTCCAACTCTCCCTGCCTCCTTCCTATCTCTTTCTGCATTTGAAAATTAGATATTCCAATGGAAAAACTGGGTTGCTGTTATGAACCACTGTAGCATTCAGGCTGGTATGAGGCTCCTGTCAGAACAAGGCAAGCAGACCTGAATAAATCTCTCTGAATAAATCTGAAATAAAAGGAAGAGCTTAACCTGCAGAAGAACGTCATGACCTCTCAGTAACCATTATCTCCCACCACTACTACAGTTCTAGGAACAAAAGACAGTTTAATACTGGCTTTATTTTCCAGGCAGTCAACAACCAGGGACTGCAAGACCATCAATTCCCCCAGCAGAGGCCCAATACCAAGTGCAGTCTTGCAACTGTGACTAAAATGACCTGCACTGAGATCAAAGCTCTAAATCCTGCTCTTCATCCTTGACTGAACCAGCACTCTTCTCTCATCAGTCTTCCTTTGCCAGTCCATCATGGTCATGTTGTATCCTACAATAACACTATCCAATGGGATAAAGAACTGAAAAATGACATGTGGAGACCCACTGAGCCATGAAACAATATTTTCTCCTGCCAACTCTTGGCACAAAAGCCCCGCAACAGAAGCAACATCACATGTACCAATATAGCTTTTACACACTCATCATGACCATTAGAGAAGGAATATCTGCTCACAGGCATGGCTTCAGAGTGATTTTTTTAACTCCCAATATTATGTGTAGGATGAGCATTCCTTGTGTTAAGCATGATATCACATAATGCAGAGTTTCATCATCAAAAACTCTTTAACATACCTAAATTCAGAAACACAAATGTAATGTCAGAATAGACAAAACTGCTGCCTTTGCAGCAGGTCATAACAAGCCTTCTGTGGACACTAAATTCTTTGTAAAGCTTTCTAAATGTGAAGAGTTTTGAAGCAGCTCTGAAGCTTCACTACCTGAAGTGCATTTTAGTCTTGCTACTTTTCCATCATTCTACTGTTTGCTTCTTGTACATTAAGAGAAGCTTTCTGTGGCTTATTAATTTGAGCTCAGTCAAACATGGCTAGGTTTAAAATCACATAAGAAAATCTCATCTTCAAGTGGCAGGAGCAGCCTTGTGGCCTCTCAAGCACTAGTTCTGGTACGCTAAACCAGTGTTGTTTACTCCTTCAGTGTTGACCGAGACAGACTCCTGCAGCTCTGGGATTAGAAGCTATTTAGTTAATTGATGCAGCAGAATCAGAAAGATCCCATAATACTATCAACAATGGACTTCAAAACCAGCAGCTATTCTTCCTTTCGTGCCTTTTTCTACAACAAAGTTCAGGAAGAAAACGTCTTGGAAGGGAAACCACCCCAAGACAGAACCATAGTTGTAATGGTTCAGGTCTGAGAGCAATTTTGAAAATGCTCGTAGGTTTTAGAGCCGGAACTGATTTTAATCATATAGACTAATCTCCTACACAAGACATTTTCTGTAGCACTGGATTTTTTTCTCCCCTGCTATAGCTTCAAGATACAAACTATGTTTCTGCCCAATCTTCTCCTCTAATCACCTGAAAACCCCAATTATGTGTGTGGCCCTTGGAATGTGAGCAGGAGTAAAAACTCCCATGTGACAGAATTGGAAACTCTAGATGTTTTCTCAGGGAGTGTAAGTTATATGTAAATATAATCAAAGAACATGTACCAGAGGTGGAGGATGATAGCTCATTGGTCCCTACTCATGAAGTTGAATGACCTGCTAAGATACTAAGTGTTCTCCCTCTATTGACAGATGCTGTGCTGGAGTGACATAACCAATGCTTACTTAATCTGGGAAAATGAGAAATATGCTAAGGAGACGAATCTAAACAAAGAAGAAAAAACCAACCAAACATACAAAAAAAGACTACTGAATAGTCACCTAGGCCACAATAATTGAGGTAACAAAAGTGTACGGATGTGAAATGAAGAGAAGAAAACAGGTTAGTGGTCATGCTGCTGGTAGCAGGGATCCCCAATATAATGCCACTCTAAGCTGTGCTGCTTCACTGACTTTTAAGGCATGGACAGCCACACCTCTGTCACTGTATGTCTGAAGTGATGAATCTGAACTGGACGTGCTGGATGGACTCATGCAAACATGCAAGCCTAGTAACAACGCTTCTGAAGCCAACTCATCTGCTGTATCTTGCTCCCCAGTGCTTCTGGTTTTAGAGGCAGCATGCACAGACCTTTTATTCCCACAGAACAATTAATCCACCTAAACAAGAAAGCTTGTAATTACAGAGTTGCTATTTTACAAGCTAATCATCTAAACTTCACCTGCATAGAACATGAGGTCAAGGTATGGTAGCTCTTACAGCATAACACTTTTCCTTCATCGTAGAAGTTTGGAGCTTGTCAGCTCTTTCCTTAGGAACTCAAGACAATCATCACTTTATCTAGAAACTATTCCACGCTAAAATACATGGTACTGCATTGGTACTTTTCTTATATCACAGGCGGTAGTGACTGGATACCTGGCAGACGACCTCCGTGTGGCTGACTGTGGAGCGTGGAGGGCTCACTGCTGCACAAACCCCGTGGATGGGAGTCTGCAAAAGCCAGTGAATAAGCACCAAGCTCACACCACTCTAATGCAATCCTGCAAGGCATATGGGCACTTTCTTCCTAAGGAGCAGACAGCCCCTGCAGCAGAGTGGGCAAATTAGCATGACAGGCAGGAGGACAAGCCATTGCGGGTGTTCTTCACCACAGAGGCCTACAGGATTAACAATGCACATTTTCCCAGACACACAATTTGCTGCACCACAAAGTAGTTCTGCTTAAATACACCATGACTTTGCCTGACCTCTGAGTCCCTGTCCCACTTTCTGACAACTATGGGGCAGTCCCATGGAAGCAAATGTGTACTAGGAAACTACTCTTTACTTGTGCTAGTTACACATATAACTGAGGAACGAAGAGTGGGCAACAAGGGACTTGCTGTTGGCTTCTTTAAAGTTATATGACTATTACTGACGACAGGATTCATGCTGCAGACAGTCAAATATGACTGCATTTTTTTTCCCCTGTGCATGGTTTAACCTACTATCTAGGTCAATTTTCAGAGATGCAATTAAGAAATTCAGGTCCACTCAGAGGAGATCTCTGAATGATAAACCGAAGCCCCTTTTCTATGTGTATCTACAGAGCCATGCCTGCTCCACCATGTTGCCACCCTGCCAGGCTTAAAGTTCAGTACGGAGCTTGTGCAACTGCGCCAGGCTGGCCCTGAAACCCAAGAAACATGCCCTGACTCTCAGCTGTGACAGTATCTCAGATGTTTCCATCATGCTAATGTGACTAAAAGGCCACTAGTCCAGGACTGGATCCTATTTGGACACTGGATAGCGGGCAAAGGGAACACGTGGCTGCCTGCACCTGTCGATGTAAATGTCTCCTTTAATTACTTACTATTTGCAGGACAGGGAAGAGTGGGAGAAAGGCAAACACTCACACAAAAGTTGTACAGGCTAGAAAGCGATTCAGCTCTGACCAAGTTAAAAGAGCAGGTTCTGCAATGTCTTGCTACAGAAGCCAAAACCAGGTAGGAACTATCTGCAGAAAGGCAACCACATACATCTGAGGAAATCGTGCAAAGATTGAACCAGGGCAGATCTCATCTGCTGCTGGATAACTTAGCAGAATCCAGATTGATTAATCTGTAAAATATAGTCTGAGGAGATGTCACAAAAGTATAAAGCTGGAGAAGCTCCTCGGATTTCAGCAGAACTATTTGTTTCATGTTAGAATAATGACATTGAAATCAGTAGCTGGTACAGCTGGAATTACACAGTAGAAAAATCACATAGCAATGACTTTTCCCTCTGACATGGATTATAAGCAGCTGAGCTGCAGCCAGAGATGATAATGGATTCAGCCCTTTCTGAGATGTCAGTGTGGTGATTGAATGGTAATATTGCTGGACAGTCCGACACACCTGGACATTTCTGTGATGCAAGCACAGCACCTAACTTATGGCACACACCTAGCAGAGAGATGTGAAAGCTGCTACTGTGCACAAAGGGTGCAGGTCAGATTGTGAGACTTGGTTAATTTAGCTGATTTGATCAGCTACAGTCCAAGTATTTGATCACAACTGATTTCTTACCCAGCTAAAGGAATGACTCCAAGATCTAGACAATGCATGAACAATATAAGTGTAATCAACACTGAGATCATCATCATTAAATTCTGAGCACTGTATACACCATTAGTGAGCATAAAACCATTTGTACATAGGCTCTTGGAATTTACTCACATCGTTCTTAAAACCAATACTGTGAAGTGGGAGGCATCATTGCTTGGGGTCTCAAAACCCATCCTGAAGCACCTTGGAAAGCCAGGTCTCTTATTTGGGGTCCAAATACTTACTTTAGTCAAAACTATTTTTAGGCAAGTAGATTTTAAATGGACCATCATTGCATATAGGTATTTCATATTAGATAACAGTGATAAAGAATTTCAAATTTGTCCTCAACAGTTAAATGTTTCACCTCTAATATTATTTTTGACAGTAGAGCAATTTTTTTTTTTTTTTCACTCACAACCTAATAGGTTAATGCTTACCATCGGGAGAACAATAGTCTGAATGTCCCTGAACCTGGGACAACGGAGAAAGTCAGTTCCCTAGAATGTATCCATATGATGAAATATCTGGTCTCACTATGCTTTGCAAAACAAACTGGCTTGGAAATTCAGAGGCATCCAGTCATGAAGGCTGAGTCAAGCTGTAGGAGTAGGGGGTAATCTTTACAGATGAACAATGGCTTTACTTCCAGAATTGTGTCTATGGACGGCTATTTAGTATCAGATCAGGGAAAGGAGACTATTTCATAAAATGTCTTAAGTCATAGGAAAAAGTATTCACCACTTAACAGCCAGGAACGCCTACATTGCATTTACACCGTTTCTCTTGCTGTAAATACAGATGTTTTAAGCAACAGTTCTCCTGCATTTCGTTTCTACAGTCAGCTGAATGTAAAGAATGTGCAACATGTAAAAAATACCAAAAGCAGATGAGAGTATGCATATGGTAAAAGATTATACGACTCTCTGTAGAGAGAGCTCAAGCTTTTCTGAAAGTTTCCTTACATAAAAAACAGATGAATCCCACTTACCTTCAGTGAAACAAAATAGCAGGATACAATCTAAATCTGTATTGACCTAAATAGTTGGCAAGAAATAAGCTTACTGCTCAAAGACTGAGTATAACACTAAACATTCAAGTCTTCAGTTTTCAGCATATATTCCATAATAATTTATTACAAGGAAAGTTTCTCTGCTGTTATTTCAGTTTCACCCTGAAATCAATGACTAGTCCAGGCTACAGGCTCATGCCTCCCTGAAAGGAACTAATATATGTTGACAGTGGTGTTCGTACCTTCGTCTGTGCATCAACAGCAGCTCCTTGGTTAACAAGAACCTCTGCTACATTGACCCTGTCCTCTTGAGCAGCCAGGTGGAGTGGCGTCAGTCCACTCTGTAAATTAGAAGCAACAAGTAACAACCTTCAGAGGAGGCACATGAATACTAAAATGCAAATTCAGGTATCAGAAAGACTCAAAACATCCTACTGAAGTTAAAGAAATTATAAATTTCACTTTCACTATGTAGTGTGCTTCCTAATCACATTTGTTGATTTGCAAGAAAGTCCAGTTTTGAAACCAGGAAGATAATGTTTCTTTTACACAAGGAATATTTCTTCATGCAGTGTTAAATGTGGGATAGCAAATTATAGCACTTTAACAAAAAGTTGCGTAGTGTTTTTTTACCTCCTGACTAATTCACTTCCTTAGAATGAGTAAAATTTTAAAAGAAATACTGAGTTATTGTTTACACTTATACAAGTTTTCCATAAGTAACATTCACTCAGATTTATCCTTACCTTTTACTCCTCTAATTGGTCATTTTCAAACACAAACAGAAAAGACAAAACTACATTTCTCTGAGATCAGGTCCATTTCTCTCTACCCAGGGAGTATACAGACTTGCGGGATGACATGTACTGACACTCAGGTTTCGGATAGGTCATTATTTTTCTTATCTGAAACTCGAGATCTGAAATCCTTAAAACTTCAGAAAGGTATACAACTTTCTGTCATATAAAAGACCTCAGGTAGAAGGGGTAAAAGAGAGAATCTGCTGAAGGGATGTTGTTAGGAATGGGAAAGAATATCCTTTATGTGCAAATTAAAGTTCTTTTTCTCTCCTCGTGTTCCTACTACCTTTAGTGCCAGTGACAGAAGAGTGGGTGGAAGCAGTCAGCACATCAGGCAGAAACACTCGCTGAGTTTCCTACCCTTGAATGCAAACTCAAATCCACAATGCACTTGCTACCAAGGGCAGTTACTCTGAGAGCATCCCACTGTACTGTAGTCGAACGCACAATCCTGATGACAATGCAGCTTAGGTGGGTCACATTACACAAATAGGTAACAGTAACCAACTGTAAATTACCTAATGGAGCCTGGATATTATGGGCCAAACCTTCTAAAAAGAGTTAATAAGCGCTCAGGGCCCACACTGGGGCTCTGAGTAGTCGGCTCCCAACCATTCTGTCGATCCTGAAGAAAACAAATGCTCTTTTTATTCCCACTGCAAAACTCAAAAGTTAGCGTGCTTTAAATATCTGGCTTCAAATGTAGGTGCTGAGCTCAGAGGAAATGTGCATCCCTAGCTGAGTACAGGGGAAACTATTTTCAAAATGTGGTGTTATCAGTATAATGAGAAACTAGAGATTTATGACTGAACAGTAACAGACTGAAGGATGTTGCAGGTAATTAACCTCTGGTGGGACTGAATCAAAATGCCAAGCCGCTGCAATCATGCTCTCTGTATGAGTCTCAGCAGCAAAACCACGATAGCCAATGTGACACGATATGTGTACATGCAAATTGCCCTGTGGGGCTACAGAGTACATCCTGCACTATATAAGCCCACACACTTGATTCAGGCTAGGGAAAAAAATTAACATCTGCAAGAGAAGCTTTCCGAAGGAGGGCTCAAAATTAACTAAACTGTGAAGTTAGAAACAAGAAAACACATGTGCAGCACCACTCAGAGCCTCAGAGGACACCTAGTCTTTCTACCTGCTGAGAATAAGAAATATTTTGCATGAAAAATTTGTCTCTTGCCTTTCTACTTTAGCCACATAAATCTCTGATGTGTAGTGGGGCATTTAAAGAATTAAGGCTGCACATTTGCTAGAAACATTACTATAGAGCAGACTTAATAGCCTATAAATTCATACATATAGGAACTAAAATCTACCAACTTCCCTTTCGTGCCCCTAGGAGAAATTACACCAAAAGTCACTGTACTCTAAGGAACACCCCCTGGGGAGGAAGAGTCACTTACATTAATGATAAAATCTCAGACAACCTTGCTGTCATCTCATTTAAAAAACAAAAAAAAAAATATTTTAAAAAATCAGCTTCCCTTAACAAGTTAGTTGTTATCATTGTTTAATGGGCAAGCATGTATCTAGAGGCTGGTAAATGACACGTGTCAACCCCACTAACGGCTGTGGGGAGGAAGACGTTCCCTCTGGGCATGTTTTGGCAGACTAGCATAACATGGAAGGAAGGGAGATGGATTAATAAATTCCTCTGTAGCATGTGCTATCATCAAAACTTGTGTACTATGAAAAACAGTTCATGCAATGTGTCGTGGCATGTTGAATGCTGCTCTCTTTGCTGGAAGAAATGATGATGTGTGTTCAGACACCTGCAGTGGTTTTAAGAACGTGCAGAATCACAGTGGACACAATTTAATTGCAGGCCCCCATCCTTCTCATCACCGTGTTTGTTTATTGCCTTAGCACCAGGCAGGGGGAACACTTACCTTGTTGCTGAGATTTACATTAGCATTTCTAGTAAGAAGCAATGACACCATGTCCACATGGCCGTCCTGAGAGGCAAGGTGTACAGGGGCGATACCCTGTCTGGTTATAGCATTAGCGTCAGCACCGTATTCCAGCAGTGTAGTTGCTATGTCCATCTGGTTTTTCTTGGCAGCTATATGCAGTGGTGTATAGCCATTCTGTCAACAGAAAGCACTTAATTACAAGCTACTCATTAAACAGCATGATAAATCACTTCCCTGTACCTACCCACCCCTACAAAAGTAAGTAATTAGTTCTAAAAATTCTGTCAAGCAGTCAAATACAATATTAACTAATTGTACAAATAAATGTATCAGAGCTTTAAGCAATCTGGTTTTGAAAGTACGGCTACAAATAGGAGGATTCGGAAAGAAAATTTCAAATGTAGTAAAAAAAAAAAAATCTGTTCAGAAGAGCACAACCTATAGCAATAAAAATTTGAGTTTCATTTCACAGTCATTTGCTACTTTTCCTTAAATGTACATGAAATCTTTAAAAAACAGAAGAGCAGAATGTGTGTTCATAACTCAGAACAGCTGTTATTGTTTGTTGGGGATTTTCTTCCCATTTCTCAGTGTGAATGAAAGCATTATGTACACGAAATATGGCCCTTCTTGCAGCATTTATCCTAACCTTACTGACAGGCGGTTTTTGCTCAGATCAAGGGAAAATTAAAGCATGTAACTTTACAGTCTTGCATTTTTAATTTTTTTATTCCTACCAATATGTGTACCCAGTCGGCCCACTACTAAAAATAAAAATGCAGCATCTACTGCATGATAGAATTTTGAGATACGCTTGGCAGAAAAAAGATACACTTGGCAGAAAAATGATAAACAGATATAAAGAATAACGGATTAGCACGCAAATACCAAAACACTGACTAAGGTATGACTGCTTTTGGTACAGATTGCAAGGCCTCTTTAATCAAGAACTTTCAGAAATGTATCAGTCCTCATTTTAAAGAAAAATTACACATGTGCATGTGCCTGGAAGGCTGTCGGGGATGAGACTTTAGCCGCATAAACCATTTCATATGGTATCATAAGTACTATGTGCATCTCAGATAACACAGCCCAATAAAATCTATCTAAAGGCACAAGGCATTCACCTGGCTTGGCTCCTCCCTGTGCCCCATGGGGCAGCAGGGCTGGACTATACAGGAAGGAAGGTCACAACAGATGCAGGGCGATGCAGGTAGGAGCAAAGAATAAATACACAGGGGCACACAAATGATTACAATAAAGATTTAATAGTAATCTGGAAATGAGAGAGGCACAGCACTAACTCCACATGGAAAAGGTTCTGTAACCTTCAAAATTCAATTCAGATTCAGCTCAGACCTTAGATAATAAGATATTTTAAAAAGACACCCAGGAAACACAGTGCCACAATTAATAAAGTACATACATGGCCACTGAATCTTCACTTTGAAGATAAAATGCTTCAGGAGAAACTAACACTATGTTCTCCCTCAGACTTCCTGCACAAGACTGACTGTAAAACAGCCATTGCTACATAAGCGCCTAGTAAATCCTAGATACTACATGCTAAATCCTGTATATATACTAAACTCTGTATTTTAAATGTAACTTGTGTATATTTTGTAAAATAACAAAAGCAGTTTTCAAGCATTTTCCTCAGAAATGGGCATACATTACTTTCAGTGGAATGGACAGCAGCAGGTTGCCAAGAGAAGGCAAACAAAGAGCTGAAAAATAAAAGCTGAAATTCAGCTCAGGCTCGGTCTGCATCTTCTCCTCATAAGGGCTGTGCTCTGCCACTACGCATAGATGCAGAAGGGAACAGAGAAGTTTGGAAGGAAGGGTATTGGGTTATTCTGGCTGCCAGGGAAAAGAGGTAAAAAGGGAAAACAGTTCAAGATGAAGGGATAGAGAAAAACTGAGGCTTTGAGAATGCAGGGGAGAGGAAGAGAAGCATTATAAAGTGGATGCCAAATTAAAATTTTTGCCTATAAAAAAGAAGAATGGTTCATCAGAATAACTGTATCACAGTGCTGTACTCTGACATGGCCACTTCCCATACCCTTTCTCTGATCACGCTTCAAGGCAAATGCTGCTGGGCCTTGATTAGTGTTAAAGACAGGAGTGTCACAGAAAGCAACTGCTAATGAAACTAACTGTGGAGCCAGTGATGAGATATGACATAACACATTTATTTTTTAGACCAGATTTACAAAGAAACGGGAAATTATGTGCTGTTACCAACATCATCTTTCAGATGACTGCGCAGTGGGTGCCTAAAGCAACAAACATGCAACTGTTAACTTTATTTAGTATTGATGCTCTACTCAGCATTGCTGTGGCTCACTTACTGCAGAATACTTACAAAGGCTTTCTTCTAGGAAGACTTACAGCTGGCATTGAAAGCCTGAAGTGGCAGCTGCAAACCTGTTCTGTTACAGATGGGGAAGCCAAGGTGACCTGACATAAGAGCTTGTGTAATATTATGCTATAGTCTAGAAATATAGTGGCTGCTGCAACCCCTGCCCCTACAGGATGCACAGCTTTCACCAGCAGTTTCTTTCAGTGAAAACTGCATCAGTGTCTTGTCATCCCCTTCAGAAGGCCCTTTCCTCCCCACAGTGGCATTTAAAAGTGCTGTGTTGCAGTAGTAAAAATCAGAGATCACTCTAGTTCACCTCCTGGGGCACTGCTCTGGCAGATTGCCAGTATCGACTTTATTGATTTTAAACTGTGCCGTTGCTGCTGGCTAGCCATGTTTATTTAACTTTCCTCCCTTTTGCACTACAAACTCTGGGACCTACCATGTATGACAGACTCCATCCCCTTCTTTAGCCATGCAGAAGGCCTCTAGTGTTATGGCTGTATTCAGTCCCGTGAGAGGAAGGCAATCAAGGAGAGCTGTCTGTCTATGATACTGGCTTTTCCACTAGCTCTCCCTTTTCCACTCTGTTTTTTTGCAGTGATTTTAGGAATGCATCTGGGTTATCTCAGATGATGTATTTACACTGCACTTGCCTCACTTGAACCCACATATGCTTCAACCCTGTTTTACTTATTGTTGCTGTCCAACTATCGATTATTGAACCATACTTAAAACGGAGATCCACAAAAGATATAGACACTTTAAGCGTCTCTAAACTCCTTCTTTTACTCAGAACTAGAATACATTTAAATATTTATTTTTTAACATCCCCTGAAATCTTACACTATGTATTATCTTGCCTACAGTAAACTGCAATCAGAGCAGGGCTGTGACTAGTTATTTTACTTTCTCACCAGTCCATTTACACTATGGTAGAAGTATTGTGAAGCACCTTAATGATTACATACATTGTACTGAGATACATGTCACACCTCAGAAGTCATCCTTGTGGCACAATACAGAAGAACTACCCCTGCGTAGCCAGGCATCAATTCTAAACTTGCCCCGCACAGACATTAAGATGCAATGATATAAGGTTGGCTGGCTTGGAGAAGGTACTAAGGAGACTGGACAAGGGAAAGCAAGGTTCAGCATTCGCCAAGAGAGAACTTTATTCAAACTAGAGATTTTAAATGTTTCTACGTCTATGTTTGCTTTTTTACTGCTGTTTTATTCATCTGCAGAATTATGCTAACAGCTTTATGCGGTTATGAGACATTAATAAACAAGGTCGCTGAGCCCCCTGTAATTGCAAACATATAAAGCATAGAAAGAACAGAGGTAGACAGGGAATAAAGTGACACAAAAAGCCTAGGTATCATTCCCCCAGAGTGGCCAGTACTTGTACCTTGGCAGATGCGTGAGGTGAAGCTCCCTGGTCCAACAGAAGGAGTGCCACTTTTTGATTATCGTAGTGTGCAGCTACATGCAGTGGTGTTAAACCGCTCTAAAAACACATGCAGAACAAACAAGTGCTGTTACAGACCCCCTCCAGGGAAAACTTAAGAGCTTGGAAAATCAGAGTAGACTAGGTGAAAAAGCACATTTGTTATTCATTCATGTATCCAGAGTCTTTGATAACTTCAGAATCAAAAAAACCCCCCAGATTTGAAAACCTGTACTGAGCTATGGAAGCCCTTTACATTTTTCCCAGGGAAGATGAACAGAGAAGCACATATCTGTGCTGCCCCCAGGACAGAGCAGATAAGGAATTTTGACCCTGAGGTCACACCCTCAGCAATGTTTTTCTTTTACTGCAATGGATAAGTAAACTGTCCCTTGAACCCGTAAAAATCCAAGCTAGGCTGGTTTAAAAAGCTTGAGGTCCTACTAGGCTTTGCCCCCTGTCATGAGACCTGAGGGAGCAGAGCCAGCTGCCTGAATACTCTGATAAGGACTGTAAATAGTCTGGGCAGGAAGGCAGGGGAATGGTTTGTCTCCATTCCTCTGGATGGGTAGAGAGAGAAGATGATTTTATTTTTAATTAATGACAATAAAAGTCACTTTTGTCAAGATTTTGTTGGCTCTTGGCAGCCCTAACAGGGACTGGAATATTACATGCAACCCATTCCAGTTAAACCCAGGCTGTGGATACTAACGTGATGGTAAGTAGGTAGAAGGGTATTATTAGAATATTATGTGCGTTTAGATAGTTGTGTGCAAGTGGCACTGGCTTCTTCTGTCCTACCTTTCCAGAAGCATCAGGAGATGCATTCTTCTGAAGCAGGAGGTTGGCTACCTCAATTTTCCCATATTTTGCAGCCACATGTAGAGGAGTAAATCCTTTCTGTAAGAGAAAGCAGTTATATAGCAGCCTTGTGCACTCTCTTTCAAGATACGGTTTGTCTCCGATCTACAAGGATACTGCTGTTTCCATCCATCCCCTTACATAGCCCTGAGTACAGGCAGCAAGTCTGCAGATTCCTAACTGCCCTGGCAGGTCTGGAGGCCCTCTCTTGCAAGACAAAGCCCTATCTACATGAAAACAACCTTAAAAAGGGAAGAATCAGTTCCTTTTTTCACTGGCCAAAGACTTAGAGACAAGGCTGGGTAACAGCTTATCAACTCCCATCAGGAATTTCTGCCCTGCATTCCTTTCATTCCAGAAAATGCATGTCTGATCACTGGGTTATGTTATATATTAGGCTTTGAGGTAAAAGCATGAAGCTTTGCACCCTTTTAACAAAATGTAGCTCATTCTTAACTTTATTTGTATGTGTATATGACTCTTGCAGCATTCAATTCACAAGTAGCACTTGCTACAGGTACATTTTACTATTGAAGCTTTCACTTTTGCAACTCCCTTACCTTGGTAATGATAGATAAAGATGCACCATGATCCAAAAGAACAGAAGCTACATCTTCATGTCCTTCTCGAGCAGAAAGATGCAGGGGTGTATAGCCAGACGTCGTAGCTGCATTTGGAGATGCTCCTTGCTGTAGTAGCTGCTGTACTATATCTGCTTTTCCCAGTCGAGCAGAAATGTGCAGTGGTGTTTGGTCATCCTAAACATAAAAGAAACAGTCCTACATAAGAAAACTAAGGCTCATATTTTCACAGAAAATATTTGCTAGATTCTATCGCTTTTAAAAATTGCAGATGAGCATAAAATCTACCGACATCTTACGCAGTGAATATTGCACTCTGGCTTTCTCTTTGTCACATAATAAATATATCTTGTGCTTTGTTGCTGCATCACAAAATATTCCAGACAGGTACATAATCCATAACAGTAAACAAACTGATCAATCTTCTTAATCTAGATCTGCCTCACTTTGCTTTGCCACTAAGATGCATAGAGTGTGCTGCTGAATTTGAGACCTTTCTTAAAACACAGTGAATGCATAGCTCTGTTCCTCACATCTTGATCTCTTTTATGATTCCCAGCAACATTTAACAACTCAATCAGTTGTTTGGGATGACCTGAGGTCCTTAGCATATTATTGCCTAGTAACTTGTATGAAGTATCATATTTTGTGCTTTTTTAGTGGTGAATGATTTGCTTGGTATTTTGCAGATAACTTTACAGTGGATGTAACGGAAGATAAAGCATGGTGCAGAAATTCACTGTCATTTTCTCACTGCTCATTCAGAACACAATAATCCTAATAGTTTTAAGTACACAGGTTGCCCTGTCATAAGTCTTGGTTTTTATTTATTTTCCTTCAGTGAAAATATTTTGGTTGGTTGTGACCTTGTTCTGAGTTTCTAACAGATAATTTCTTCCTTATTCATTATTTGGTTTTGTATTTTTGTCCTGCCCATTCTCAGTTGTACAATCTTTGGATGAAGCACACTATTGCAACAGTATGGCAAACAAAGCCCCGTGACTTTCTTTTTTCCTGTTCTTCATAAATCTATTCAAACATCTTTCTCTCCCCTATTTTTACCTCCTGAATTTCTTACCTTTGAGCACTGCTACCCCACATCCTGCAGCAGAGTAGTTCTGGGGTGTTCTCTGCTAGCGAAACTTCTGCCCATGCCCATCCTACAACAGTGATTTTACACCTTTGGGATTTAGGATGAGAGAGTGTCAGGATGTGAATGCTGCTTCTCTGCAGGGAAATTCTCCTCTGACTGGTGGAGAGCCTTTATGGTTCTTAAATGTTTCCAGTTTATGGCTGTTTCCCACAATTTTCTCATGGCTGATGTTAGCACTGGTGTATAATCTATAACTTGTATTTAGTTGTTATTTATGATAACAAATTGATCACAGGCAATTGCAGTTTGCACAAATTAATTCATTGTGTGAGATTACTTAGAAAATATTTGCATGACTGTGCCTCTGAGCACAAGCTGTTCACTTTCAAGGCTGTCTTTGGAGATTTACAAACCACGTGATTCACTTCTATTGTCAGACTGCTTGCAGATATGAAGAGTATCTACTATAAATATTTAGTCAGAGCTCCTTATAAGTAGATATTCTTATGAGTAACTTTACTTGTGAGCCAATTCACAGATGATAATTTCACAGTGAAAAACAGATTTCTTTGAAACTGTATTCATTTAATCACTATTTGAAAAAGTTTTCCTTTTTTTTCCTTTTCCTTTTCTTTCTTTCCTTCTCCTGTCTGTTTCCTGGAACTCTTATTTCCATAATTTTGTATGTTTCTTCAGTGGCTTCTGACCATTTCTTTTTCTCTTATCTTCCTCAATTGCAATTGTTTCTATAAGGTCTGTTCCTTCTTTCTAGCCCTATGTTACATCCCCTTACTGTGCTTCCTTACTTTAGGAGGTGTTCTTTAGAAGTATAGCTATTTTTGAATGCATACAGGCTGATAATTTAGGGACATGGCAGGAGACACCAGCAGCCTAGGTTCTAGAGTTTTGCAGAAATAAAAGCAGATTTGAGGCATTCCTCCCGCTCCTTGTTTCCCACCCCAAAACAAAACTCTTCAAACACATAATAGTTTGTATTAAAAGCTGACAAAAACACGGGCATGGTATCAACTTGACATTTCCTGCCTTCTCTCTTACATACAGATCACTCATGACTATGGTAAGAGAATACATAACAAAATATCAGCGGTCATTACACCAAGGTGGTTCATTTAATCTCCCTTTCTTTTCCAAAAAGACACATGCAAGATGTATATGAGTCCTTGTTTTGTTAAATATAGATAAATCTAGGGTTATTATACCTGGACCATCACCTTACCTTAGCTTTAGCTTCCACCTGGGCTCCATTTTGTACCAGGTATCGAACAACCTCAGTTTGGCCAGCTCTGGCAGCCATGTGCAGCGCTGTTTCTCCTCTCTAGCATGCAGCAGCCAAAACATAATATCATTAAAAACACACTGCAGGAAAAACAAACCCTAACATGTTTCATAAATACAAAAATACTGGTGACCCAGTTCAGAATAATTTCCACTAGAATATTCCGTAGTAGTTCTCTGTGAGCAAGATGGAAGATTAAATCAATATTTGACCTCCTAGCTGTATGTTACAAAGCAGTTTATTTCAGAGTCAGTTTCCCAACACAACGGTGCCTTTGACACTAGTCTTTTGCTGACAAGAGACAGTGCAATTTTTGTATTTACTAACATTTTACTAACAGTGTTAAAAATGAGGTCCATTTAAATAGAGCCTAATGTAGTCAAACAAAAAATTTATTTCAAATTTTGTATATTGAGATATACATATATTTGGCCTTCTTCCTACTATGCCCTATGTCCCCCACTATCATTTGTTGTCTGACAAGCACTGAGATGAGTGAACAAGAATAAAAAAAAAAATCATTACAAGTATATTAATCTAAGGCTTCATGGACTTAATGAAAGACAAACACAAACAAACCAGAATAAATTCAGAAGGGAAACCGCTTTCTACGTTTTTGGACATCCATATGTCTTTAGGTACAAATACCTGCTAATTTACAAATGGTGTTGCATTTTTATATAATCTAAAAGAATCAGCAGATGAAGACTTCAATAAAAGATTGTCTTCTAACTACACTTGTACAAAGGGAGATTTTGAGGCCAAACTGTTAAAAAGAATCAGCAAGCTTCTACTTTCCTCCCATTTCCCAACTTTCAAATATCCATCTGACAATGACTTCAGTTTTTACACATGCCCTGGGAGCCTTGGGGCACACAGTGCACATCCAGTAGAAAAGCACACTTGTACGGCTCTATGGACACAGGCAATATGTCCCAACAATCTGCTGCAATCTGTTGATAACAGCAGAATTTTCCTTAAATGGTAGGCCCCTGGGGTCCCGGGAAAACACTGCTCAACAGTCAAGTACACATCTCAAAAATTACTTACATGCTACAGTATGTTCTCGTTCTTTATTTCAGAAAACAAAGAGAATACAGTCTGCTTAAAGTCAGCCTCTTTTTAGGTTTCCTCAACCTGTCGAGCATCTCCCAAGTAGGAGTCAGCAGGTTGCACTTTCCCATGACTCCGGTAGGAGCCATGACTGCTATGGAGGTGGATGGTCAACACCAGAATTAGATGCTTCACAACAGTGCTGCTCCCAGATACTATAATGTATTCACAGTTCTGCCATGCCGAAAGGAAACCTGTTACTCACCACATTGGTAGTGTTTGGTGATGCTCCATGATGCATTAGCTGCGATACAATATTTACATGTCCCATGAAGGCAGCAACGTGGATTGGAGTTAGGCCCGACTGAAAACCAAACCAAAATCAAACTTAAGTACCTACTTCCACAGTCCTTTACAAGAATGCCATGGGTAAAAAATAAGTTATTCTAAAGGAAGTAAACCTAAGTGCTCGCTCTTCTGAAAGGATCTTATCTTCTTGAAAACAGATACACATGCTTAAACTAAAGGGCACACAGAATTGGAAACACCTATGAGTATGATTCATAAGCAAACATAGAAACATTCTAGAACTCAGTAATTATTCATCAACTAAAATCAACTATAGTTAAGCAAGACTTCTTCCTCAAGTTTTTGCTAAATATCATTTTGGACCAGGAAAAAAAAAAAAAAAAAGAAAAAAGGTAGAAGCATTCCTGATACAGAGACAAGACTTTCTGGAGCATTTAGCTAATGCAAAAAAAATGCAGTGTCCATTGTCCCCACCAAATCACCAAATCCACCTGGATGAACAAAAAGGTCTATCGGACTTAGGTGGTAAGCTCCATCCCCACTGTCTCTCCAGAAGAAATGGAATTCAAAACTGTGACATCCAGCCAGAGAGCCACAGACACAAATAACACAGGCTAAAGAGAATTCCCCTTTCCCTCAGGACCTAGTGGCACCATCACAAATCTGCACCACTGCTGTTACACGAGATATAAAAGACCAACTGGAAAGAAAGAAAGGGAGGGAGAAGGGGAGGAAAAAAAGGGAGCAGTCATTTAGCAGGGCATGACCTCAAGGATTTTGCCTTAGAAATCCAATCAATAGCTAATATTTCTCCATTTCGAACTACCCTAAAGCCTCTTCACAGCTGCTTCTGCACAGCTGTAGCAACAGTCAGCCAGAGGCTGTAGAACAGCATTTTGCTACCAAGAGAAGGAAAAAACTCAGTGAATTTCTGGAAATCCCCTGATTTAGGCAGCTTCCCCATAGATGTACACAAGTCCCAGGACAGCAGAAGTGAGGAAAACACACTTTTGTTCCTTTCTCATGCAGAACAGCAAACGTGAGCAGGAAGGTAGAATAACTGGTGGAGTATGTTATTTCTTTCCCCTGTTTCACATATTTTAGTAAATGCTTTTAAAATAATAGACTGCAGGAAATACAATGCATGTGTGTCTTCTTTGACTGTAAACGCTAACTCATACTGCAGAGATTCAAGCCTGCAGCTGAAAAAAAAAAAAAAAGGCGGAAGTATCTGGAAAAAAACTTACTATAGAAGAAGGTAATAAGTATTACCTTTAATAAACAGTTTATAAGCAGCAATGACTATTTGATGAACAGTTAGAAATGAAACTCCATTTTGGGGAGATGAACTGCTCCCAATTGTACCTTGTTTAATAAATGGAACTATCATTTTCTTACCTGGCTTCTTTCACAGCGGTCACACATTCATATATGTGACCTTTCCTCCTAACTTAGAATATAGATACCAGACAAACCAAATTTTTCCATAGGTACTTAATGAATCTCTAAATTGTGCCAATAACTGGGTGTAGACTATCTCATGCTGATTGAAGTAATAGCATATTGATTTATGTCCAGCTGATTTGTGATGACCTGTGATGGTGGGTGAATATAACTTCTGTGTGGAAAGCCAAAACAAGGTCTGAATTAAACCACTTTTCAAAACAGGACTTGAGGGAAGCACAGACTTCACCCTAGTCTCCGTAACAGGGTGAATTTCATCTTCCATGCACTAAATTACAGGCAAAAATTGGCAGAAATTATAGATCTTTTTTAAAATGTTCAAGTTATGTTTCACTTGTTATTCCTACGGTATTCCCAAAGTATATGAATTTTTTGGGTGTTGTGATCCGTTAGGGCAACAGACTTTATTGTTCAGTTTTATTATTTGGTAACACCTAGTTGAAAATAATTGTTGACTTGATTGGTACATGGTCTTTCAGAAATATTAAAATATTAATCAATATAGTTACAACGAATTTCGTAGAAAAAAACAAAGACGAACGTGAAAAGACCACTTCTTACTTCAGTCACAGCTTGAATTGATGCACCGTGCTTCAGAAGAAGTTCCATTACTTTTATTCTGTTCTTCTTGCAGGCAATGTGAAGAGGTGTGAAACCATTCTGTAAATGAGAAAGAACATACTTTTTTGATACTGCATGTATCATTAAAAAGCAAATTGGGATGGAATTCACATAAAACATTCCTCTAACAAAACACCTCCCAGATCTGTTTTGGCTTCACTAAATTTTTCATGCAAAACAGAGAAAAAATGTCTAAACAGAAAAAGACATATTTCATGTAGCCTGTTTTAATTATGAAATATATTGCTTACTCCAATAAATAATTTCTTTTTAAAAATTCTCAGTTCACTTAAAATTATCAAAAACTTCATTTTTGCTCAGCATATTCACTGTTAACTGGATGGGAGTTTTTTGGAGGTTGGTGAGGTTTTCTTTGGTTGGTTTTCTTTTGACTTTTCAGAACTGCTGGTTAAAAAAGCACTTTACCTTTGCAAGCTCTGGCATTTGGATCTTTTTCTAAGCTAATCTTACTATTTTTTTCATTCTTTACCTGTCTGTTTACTCTAATTACAATTATTTTGCCCCTCCTTTAAAAAAAAAATTAGTGTGTTCAGCCAAATGAACATTTAAAACTGCCATCTTATGTACTGTGAGACCATACAACAGAAAACAAGTACAACAGGAAAATAAGCTGTCCAGAGCATCCATGACTGGTACAATAATACTAGTGCACTGAATGCTGATGCCGCTCTATATATTCATCAAAAAAGCCTTTGCAGAGCAATACTGAAAACAGCTGACAGAACTGGTCCCTCAGATCCGATTAAAATCAGCTGTTTTACCTGCCATATAAAGAATGTCATATGCTTTTGTAACATGAGGTTGGTGCAATTGTCTGTTCCAGTTAAGTGTGAGCCGCTTTCAACTCTCTCCTTAGCAGTGGACAATGTCCAGGGTAAGCTCAGCTGTGTTTCAGGGAACAGTGAGCTTGAGCTCCAGATACTGCACTCAGGCTCCTTCTACTTAATCATCCAAAGTGGGGACCGGGACAGAATAAAAGGAAACACTAGAAGATTTAGGGGAAAAGGAAATTTGTGTCTTGGTTACCAGACCAATGAAAGGCCACTGCCAGCAACTCCGAAAGCTAAACCTGATGACGATTTGATTATTTCAGAAGGCAAAAAAAAATATTACAGGCCTACAAGCCTCCTTGCTTGCTGGTTATAGTGAACAAAGGCCATATATTGAAATACCTTGACCAAACACACCTGAAGACAGGTTGATCTGACACAAAAAACAGAGGGGCTGAGAGAAGGAAAGCTATGGAGCCTGTGCTGTTTTCAAGCGTCAATCCCACCTGGCTTGTGAGGGTTTCAGGAACTCACATAATATTTCAGGAATTGAATGACTTGGTAGCATCAGGCTGTAAAACCAACAATCAACCCAACTGATGTCAGAACGTGAATTTGTTTGGAACTGTTACTGAACGACAAATCAAAAAGGCATTTTAAAAACAACGTATTCCAAGGATAATTTTGAACAAAATGCATTAATGCATTCAGTATGTACGCAGTTTAATTACACAAACAGATTTTGTTGCTGAAGCTATTTTTAAAGTAGAAAGGCATATGACACCATTGACATAATTATAAAATACCACAAATGTTTGTTAACTCATTCCTACTTTTTACTGTTTCACATCTTTGAGAACTACTAAAAATTCTTTGTTTTAAACATTGCTGGTTATTTTCTCTTTACAAACACTTAGAAAATGAGAATTCTCTTCATACCAAAAACAATAGCAGCTATGTCTGCAGCTGCTTCATCTATTCAGGATCATAACAAAATACCGGAAGGCAAAAGTGCTCTAGTTACACTAGAAATTCATAAATTACTGTTGACCGTCCATAAACAAAAGTCTACTCTGATTGCATGACACAATATTAAGGCTTTGAACCTTGAGCATCCTCTCCTGGGCTGTAGCAATACAACATATCCTCACTGTCAACCATCAGCAGGCAGAAAATAACTCTCAAATAAGTCTCACTGAAACTCTGGAAGAATGTTTAGCTGTGAATAGTAACCCGCTGTGTACTCACCAGTGCTTTGGCATTAGGATTAGCTTTCTTGTCCAAGAGAACCTTGGCAACTTTGTAGTGGCCACAGTGGGCGGCAACATGCAGTGCAGTCAGATAGTCATTAGTGACGTCATCTACAGGCACGTTGTGCTGAATCAGAAGCTGAACACAGTTTAGATGATCTCCTTGTGTTGCCATGTGCAACGGAGACAAACCATTCTGTGAACAAAAAGACCCAACAGTGATGGGTTATAGGATGCTCAGAGAAATGAAACTCCTCTGCATTGTGCTTAGAGCATTTGAGTATGGAGAATTTTATAAGCCCAGAGAGCACCCAAAATAAACTTAACATGTTCAGTGTAACAACGACGGTTCTTATTCCTGCAAAAACCATGTGGAATTTGGAGCTTGCTTGGTTAGAGTTTGTAGCCATACATACCAGCAATGCTCCAAACATAGCTTATTCCAGTCAGCATAGCTCAGATAAGTTACTTGAGTTAGATGAGTTGTGTGAAGAATACCACTTTTTGGCTTTTAACACCCTAGGCAGAAAATTTGCTGGTTTTAAACTCAGCACTCTAATGTAGCCTGCATATACCAGGCATGAGAGAGCAGGTCAGAGCATCACTCAGTAATCACTACAACCTTCCTTCATCCCTCCACTAGTGTTTTCCTGATTTGGGGTTGTACACACAGTTTACAACACATTACACACCTGTGGAGACCATTCTTCCCAACCAACATTGGTACAACAGCAAAAGTTTCAAGTGCAACCAGGCTAAAAAAAATCTGAATGAGACCTCCATGATGTGACCGACCAGCTGCTGTTTCATCAGGGAAAGCTATGTTTCATGAGGGAAACACCTGAGAGACACTCATGTTTAGGAGCAAACCCTGTACCAAGAATTATTTCTCGCACTGCTTACAATAGTTAATCAACAAGCTGCCAACATACATTATATTTCCGGAGTAAAAATGTGAGAGAAATAATTCTCAGAACTTAAAAGGACTGACTCTATTTCGTGACAAAAGATTAAAAAATATGCCAGAATGAAAGAGGTCTTGTCAGCAGAGGTACAGGAGCTCCTTAGGTAAACCTCAACATAGTCTTCCATTCCTTTTTTTTTTTTTTTTTTCAGTTGGTCCTTTTAATACAAAATTAGATTCAAGTGCAGGAGCTATTCTGGCAACACACAATAGTATATACTCTATAAATGACTGACAGTATACTGTTTGCCATCATGAAGAAACTGACTGCTCACAGATGGAGTGCCCTCATGTGACCGCAGTCAGCAAAGGCAAAGTAGCAATGTAAAACCAGCTGCGATTTCAGGCTTTATGAAACAGATGATTTCTTTCTTCTCCCTTTCCATGGCCATATCATAACAGTAATGACAAACATTCAAAATAAAGTTGGAAATACACAGTGAAATAATTTTAAAAAGTGACATGGAAGAAGGATGGTGAAAGTGAACAGGCTAATACTGTCAGAATTTGAACACAGTTTATGTTCAGTGCTGAGAAGCAGACATTCTTGGACACAGTTCTGTCTTTCAAGTAAGATTATTTCATGGGCATCTCACTGGTGATTTATGTTGGCTTGAATAAGCCTCTCTGCCATTCCCAAAGGCTACTACAGCAATTATCTGCATGGAAGCCTGATACTAGCAACGCATTTTAAATGTTTTCCCTGTCTTCTAGTGTAGTTAAACAGCAGAATAAAAAAAGATTAATTTCTTTCAGTCACCAAGCCCTCCTGATAACAGTTTATGTAACTGATGATGCTTTTTAGATGACAGTAAAAAATCATGAAACTTTATACACTGTTCTGTTCCATTTTTATAAGAAAGATCCTTCAGGTTAAAAGTGTCATTCTTCACAGTAACAGCCAATAAACCACAGTTATTAATGGAGTAAGAAATTGAGAAGATGACATGGGACTCCCTTATAGGAGAGACTTATACAAAAGAAGATAATATTGATGGAAAAGAAGGGAAGAAGCAGAGCAGCCACACATCAATTTGGGAAAATCAGTAAGATGATTGACAAAGATCTGTCATGGGTGAGAAAAGTGCAGCAACTAGCCAGACTTTACATAAAAGAGCAAGAGACAAGACTGGATGCTAAAGAAGTTGATGAAGGCAAAACATCATTGGAATATTGTCTTTTGTTATGACCTAAACTAGGCTTGCTCTTAATTCTGTTGCAGTAGAAGATACTCTTCAATCTTACACAAGTCAGTCAATATTTCAATCCCTTTGCCTTCCCACTTTTAACATAAAAATACTACATATAACAATGCTTTCCTGTCCCATATCCATGTTGTGAGAAACAATCCACCAAAGATCATAAGCGATTTGGTACTTCAAGATGGAGGCACTATATAAACACTGTTATGTTACTCTTTTTATGAAGAATGCCAAGAAAATATTAAAAAGTGAAGAACAAGATTAATCAAAGACATTGACAGTCATACGATACCTTAAAAAAAAAAAAAAAAACAAAAAAACAAAACAAAACCACCCAAAAAACCAGAAGAGGACCACAGAGATGAAATAGAGTATCAAATGCCTGACTGGGCAAACTTAAAATTACCAGCGATACATAGCTTATTTCGTAGCTGAGTCAAAGGACTTTAATTGGGGAAAGTGCCATTAACTCTGAGAAAAAAATACAGAAAGAAAAAAAAAAAAAGGAAGAGTCAAACAAGCCTGGAAAAATAGTAATTAAAAAAAGATGGATATTGATACACAGAGATGTCATTTCTCACACAGAAGATTGCTGGCACATTCAGGACTAGAACTGGGGTTTCCTTTTACTTGTAGAAAACCCCAGATAATCTATTAGGTCATTGCTTCTCCTGAAAATAAATCTAAGGTTATTCCAGTGTGAAAAAGGGTCAGCACTACACTAAACAATCTCTAGCAGGAAATAGCTATCAAACTGCAGTATGGCTATTCTTCTGAAAGAGTTTTATATAACATGAGAAATCTTTGTGAAGTTCAAATTGTTTCAAAGATGTGTCCTATTTCGAATAATATACGACTTAATTTGAAGAGAAGAGAGGCACTTAATTTTGCAGAGGACAGTACTATATTTTAGTGCCAATGAATGGATTAATTTATGTCATTCAGAGGTACTGCTACTTCTTAGCTTACCTTGTGAAAACAGAAGAATTAACATATAAGAAGGAAACTCAGGAAGCTCTGCACTTCCTTCTGTTCACTTTTAAACACATCACATAGTTTTCCATCTTTCAGAGAGGTGGGTCCTGTTTTGCTGAAGGTGTTTATAGAAGCCTCTGCAGGTCAATGTCCAAAGTGTGTCTTTCAGGCTTGGGTTATTTCAAACCCGCTATCCCATGCCTGATTTTGATTAGTGAACTCTGGGCCAGGCTGTGTGAATCTCTTTAGGAAGAGTAACAAATTCAAAACTCACAGGTCTTGAACAGCAGGTTAAGTCTAGGGGTAACACCTGACAATACAAAATCCGCGCTGTAACAAAGAAACGTAGTTCCTTTGGAGAGGTTCTCATTTACGATGGTGGAAACCAAAGCAATGGGGTTTATGCTTTTTTCCTTTAAGTAATTAATTGAGCTACCAGACAGTGTGGAAAATGCTTACTCCCTGGAGTATGAGCTCTAGGATCTGAGAGCGGCAGCAGTGTGGAGATGTGTCCCAAGGGGCTCCTAGACAGGCCTTTGCTGTCTCCCTCTGCTTGTGAAGTTTGCAGGGCTGTTGGAGTCCACAGAAACTCCACATGCAAAGGATGGGTGGAACCTGCCTGTCAGATTACCCATGACAGCAGTTGCACTGACTCACTGACCAGAGGAAAGCTGGTGCCAACCTCCTCAAACAAATGCTAAATATATTCCAGTAAGGGGGGGCGGGGGAGGGGGGGGGGGGGGGGTGGCGGGGAGGAGAGGGAGAAGAAACACGGAATAAAGAAGGGCACTGAGACAGAATAGGACAGGATGACAGAAGAGAGAAAGGAAACAATAGAAGGAAACAAGAAATGTTGTTGGAAATATATTCCTTAGAGACTGAGAGAAAAAATGTAGTGTAAGGTTTTCTTGGGAAAGAACCTCAACACACTGCACAACCCAAATGTCAACCCTGAATGGGAAAGTCATGGATTGTAGTGGTGCTACAAAGCAGGCTGCTGCAATGAGATTTAAATTCAGCAACAACAGCACAGCAGAGACCACCACCAGAAGAGTTCTGGCAAGCACATGCTTTAATTCCAGCTTTGTGTCTAAAGCAATCTGCACACCCTGGCGCAGGTGATTTGAAATTCCTGTGAAGAATTTTGCATGATAAACTGTAGAGAGATAGAAAGTGGAGAAACTGGTAATCAGGCTAAGTCCTAAGGAAATACAAGCTCTCTCTGCAAAGAGACATTGCTCTATTTTTACCTCTTATCTCTCCTCTAGCCTTAGGGTAATTTGGGGCAAGGTGAAGATATATTGTAATCACCGTATATTTATTCCAGGATACAGAGATTTTCAGCTACTGAAATTCTGAGGGATAGGGTTACCATACATGCCTTTTCGGTTGGCACAGAAACCTTTTCGTGTGTATCTCAATTTAACACATTTTACATATGCAGACATGCACTACATACGGCATTCACTTTGGAGATTTCCCACACAGTTACTTTAAATAGCTATGAAATAGGAAAGTTATTGTCAAACCCTTAAATATATCAGACATGCAGAACTACATTTAAAACAAAAAAAAAAGTACAAGGATTATCCCAGCAGGAAACAGTACCACTTACCTTGGTTTTGGAAAGAATAGGGGCGCCACGATCCAGCAGCATTTCTACAACCTGTTCATGGCCACTTCTTGCTCCACAGTGGAGGGGGGTCAACCCATCCTGTGGACCACAACCATTACAATCAATTAGTTTCAGAGACAGTAAAATCTTGTGCACTTTTATGAAGACTTATGATGTCCTAAGAAACTAATTAATTCCTGCAGGATGCTGCTCTTACACCTCAGAACAGCTGAACCTGTTTATTCAAATGGACGGAGTACATTTTGGCTCTGATTTTCTAAACATGTAAATAGTCATACCAAATTGGTACTCATGCAGTGGGCTACTTCCAGGCCCTCACTGTACATGCAGTAAAGTGGTAAATGCACATACAAGAAAAAGATGAGATTGCACTTCAGGTACTTCCTGTCTGCATGCCTTTGAGAAAACTGGGTCTTTCATTTGTCAGTATGCATCAAAGTCAATGGATAGTCCTTTTGTCTGAGAGAAAAAAGAAATCTTTCCTACTTAGACTTTTTTTTATTACAGTGATTTTGACAGGTGTGTAGTAGGTGAGAAAACCATTTTAATCCCAGGTGATAAAAATATGTGGATTATCTTCTGTCTCTTGTCATGTAGACCATACTTGTGTGACTTCCAGCTGAATGACTGGTCTGGAGTCAAGGCACACTGTCAATACTTCTTTTAGAATAGTTTGCTTAGTAATAGTTATCTTCATATTAGAAATATGTTCCTTAAATAAGAGGAAGACTTTTTAACATTAACAGAGTTATTCCAAACTGATTTGATTATTCTTTGACCTGTACCCTGTTTACAATGCTCAAGTAACCCGCTGTATATGAGTGCTATCATGAAAAATAGCACACACCCCTTGAGTAACTGTGAGTAAAGTCACATGGAGTTTTTCAATGCTGTATGACACAGTGCTTGTTACAAATAGTAATATCATAGATTCAAGAAAAATAAGGAAGAAAAAATAGTGTTTTCTGAATTAGTAAGAGCAAACATTTGATTTTTACAAGCAAAACAAGCACGCAGGAGATATCGTCACACAGAAACAATAATGTATTTTCACTAAATATGTCAAAAGAGGAGCCTTTATATAAGAAAGGTTGAAACTGATAAAGAAGGAAGATAAAAATTTATTAGCTTTGAAATACAAGTCATATAGGAAGGGGCCTTTTTCCAGTGTCTTCTGGCACTCTTGAAAACACCTATGTGTATTGCCTAAAATATGTGTGTCACATCATTTTTATAAAAAGGATTATCTAAAATTGCATCTCTCACATCCAGTGCTCGCTAATTCATGCACATGCACTCCCTCTCTGTCTCTGTGTGGTAGCAAGTACTATTAAGATACCACCTTAGACACATTTTCCATGCATAATTACAATATTCTTTCTTGATACACTCTACTAGAACATCAGCTTAAGGCCTGTAAAGTGTAGAGGGCAGCTGGGGGAAGGGGGGTAGCCATTCAGAGTGCCTTACACTCTCCTGCTTCTACTTTCTTGCCCTCTCCTAATAAGTCTATGAAAGATAGCAGACAGAAGTTGTTGTGGGTAACTTTTTCTACTAGTCTCATTTAAAATTTGTGTGGTTCTTCTTGTGCATGCTCTTCCGCTTAAAGTAAGGCATATGTCTTTGATGTAGATGAAGAAAAGATTTTGGTTCAGACTTAACTTGATCAGGACTCAGGGAGTCATTTGTTCATGCAAGATGAACGCAGTTTGGCCCACTATGTTCTTACTGGCATCTCTGGAGCTGATGGTATTGTCATTTCTGCTTCTTTCTGTTATTTCAGCCCATGAAGTATAGGGAAGGGCATCTTGTTAAAATGATACTACACAAAATAAAGAAGTATTCCTCAAAACATGTAAGTAAAAGCAAAGAGAAAAGATACCAAAACACAGGAATGGTACCTTTATCAGCTGAGTTGCAAATGTTTTGCTGTAGCTTCACAAGAGTTTAAAAAAGATAACTCGTATTTGCCATACCAGTAGTTTCCACAGGCAAGGGCATACCAAGTACTGAGCAGAACACAAACAACTACCATAAAATATCGCCCCAACAAAAAAAAAAAAAAAAAAAAAAAAAAGCATGGGAAAAAAAAATAAAAACCAGCCAGGTTAGGTAACTGGAGACCTGTAGGCAAGAGCTGAAGATCATGTACATTAGATTGTTCATTGTTTTTACTTCCTGTAGTCATCATATTCTCCAGTCACATCAAAGAAAGGTACTTGCGGAGATCAGGCACAAAACTGCAAGTTAAGAAACATTTTCCAGATTTTATGCCCCCGCAACTCATTTCACCAATGTACCATGCGTAGTACATACCAAGCTCATAGAGAATGACACATTTGATCATCTTCATGCACTAGACTAGATCCTTAAAAACTGCTTCAGTGCTCCCTGGAGCACAGTGCCCCAACCCTCTCTCCGTGCCTGCCCCCCCCCCCGCTTGTGCCTACAGCCTTCCTGAGGCACAGGAGGTGGCAGGTAGTCATGCTCGGCCAGCTAGGACTCGTTCTAGTCTACACAGCAGTCACTACAACTAGGTGCATCACATGGCATGACATGATATTACAATGCAATGTAGGTGCTTGGCACAGCTGATCTATTGCTATTGTCAAGATGATGTCAGGTCTCCCACTGTAAAAAGCAAACACACTTGAAGACAGCTCATTTAGCTGCAGAGATTTTTTTGTGTGTGTTCTGAAAAGACACCATCTATTCACCTGGCTTGGTTAATTGCTATATAGCACTAAAAGCATGTAAAGAAATGCACAGAGGCAATCTAAAACACAGATCACAGAAAGGTTTTGTTTAAAAAAAAGAGAATCTGAGATGAAAAGAGACTGCTCTGAACTCAGCAAGACTTCACTGATTTTGTCAGGAGATTTTCTAGTTGCTTATTTATTGTTCATACAGACTATACTATGTGAAGCGTAAAATACATTGCATGTACTAGGAAGCAAACCTGCCTTAATGTGATAGTCTGCAATGGCTCAGAGAAACCATTACAAACGATTATGACAATAATCTGCAGATTAAGGACTCTCTAAGTAAGCGCTGACATGATAAATCATATCATCTGTATTATCCATCCCTCCAGAGAGGCTGAGAGCAGCTCCAGCAAAGCCAGGAGGACAATAGGAGGAGTTCTGCTTAGGCACAACTTCCAATAAGCATTGCACACCCATCTCTGGGGCTGCTGCTCTTTCTTTAGCTTCTATTTCAAACACCCCCCACCCCTACCCCACAATAAATGAGATCTGAGCATTGTTTCTGGTCCCTGTTCGGACTCGGATACCTGTGTAGCTGATTTCCCTTGCATAATGTGATCCTTTGGGCTGTACCCCAAAGCCATGGCTGCCTCAGTACCACAACTGTCACTTCAGAGCATCAGCTTCTAACCCAGTGTATGAGTGATGAATTAAAGCACGACACTCAGTAAAAACTTTACTGTGACACAAATACTCAGCAAAAGCTTGTCAGACTTTGAGCCAAATCCCAGAGCCTGCCCATGGCCTTGGCAGGAGTGGGACAGGCATTCCACTCCCCTGAGAGGTAGAAGGCGTGCTTCCCCAGGGGAGCAATTACTGCTGCCTCCAGGGTTTATCATCCCCATCACTGCTCAGTGAGTGTTTCAGCCTAGCAGGGCTCTGTATCTCATGGTCCCTCCATGCTCTGTCTCCTGAATTCTTCACTTCATTGGCACTATTACAAACTGCTCCTTCTGTACAATAGGGTAACAAATAAGGCTTGCTCTTCCTACATGTGCAAAATGCACTTAAGAGTGCCAAGTCAGTGTTATTCTTGTAGTCATTTTATATCGTAATACATGTGGCTTTTCTGGCGCAGCTTATGTATGATCTGATGCATCTTAAAAGAGCACAACCCACATGTTTTCATGCAGATATGAGTGCTGGCCTGTTATTCAGCTGCAAAATCTGTAGAATGAAGATTATAAACAATTATTGTTAATCCAGGCTAAAACTTGCTTGCTGCCTGCTTCAGAAACAAATTCACTGTGGCATATTCAGTATTAGACAGCCAAAGCAAATCAAGCTAATTTAATCAACTTCTAATTAAACCTTAGTTTTTAAAGTCTTTTCTGGAAGACGGAAAAAATAATTAGGGCAACATTCAGTAAACATGTTACATGAGGCATTAATAGGTCTTTGCTTAGAATGGTAGTTAAAAACCCAAACAGCAAAAGCTGCCCTTGACAGACAAAAGCAGCACATAGCTCTTGAGGAGTACACTTAACAATCCAGTACAAAGCCCCAAGTACCAGCTGCTAGACATCTCTCACAAAAAAAGGACAGAGAGAAGATAAACAGCTGGTTAAAATAAACAATGCAACATAAGCAGGAACTAAAAAAAAAAAAAAAGTTGGCTGAGACTCAAAATAGTTGTAAAATCATTTTTGGAAATAATCTCATATGCTCACACATTCTCTGAACTCCTAACTACAGTTTGCAGGTGTGCAACAGTATTTATGGTGCTCATCCAATCCTAGCCCTAACCAATATAGAAAAATTGGGAGCCCATGGACAAGTTTTACAACAATTTAAACGGGATAAGGATTTAGCCCTTCACATTAACCTTTTGTGCAGTAGTTCAGCACTGCAGTTTCCAGGACCATCTGCCAGCAGCAAATGCAAATGTTCACGGAAATGACTAAGGAAAAGAAATCATTACCCCAACTTATTTAATACTCAGGAAAGGCTTTATGTGTATTTGTCTATAAAATGCATATGTTCGTGAAAAATAAAAACAGACATTACGTGGAACTTATTTCTAGTACCCCACACACAGAATGGATTGCAGGAACAGATCACAAAACCAACATTTCAATAGCTAAATCTGTCCCATCTAAGAGTCAGAGTAGCAAATCCTGGCTCTGGTAGTATATGGTCAACAACACGAACCAATATCTTCTGCATACTCATTTAAAGATGAATTACAGACCTGACATAGGAGAAACAAAGGCCTAGGAATTTCTGCCTCTGAGCAAAAGAAACAAGCAATTTTCACGATTTTTTGTTCTTTCATGTGGGTACAGAACCTTTGCTATTCACATTTAAGCAGGTATTTTGTGTTCCATAACCAACATTTGCATTAAACAATATCATGGTGTCCAAGACAAGCTATTTTAACCAAACAAGAATATTCTGCTTATCATTTTATTCGCAAAAATTCTGCTCGTTTCTTTAAAACCTCTTACCAAAGAAAAAAAAGAAAAGAAAAGAAAAGAGGTGTCTCATTTATAAATCTGGTAACAGAAGCCTCACTTATTTTCACATGCAAATCCCATCTGTTTATCAAGTTGTTTGTGCATTCAGCACCCACACCTGCCCCTCACAGAATACCACAAGGCTGGGCTCTGACTGGGCATCCAGCTGATAGGCATGACTTGATATACGGATCACGAAAGACAGCCTTGGCTGCTCTTTGCCTTTCAATACATTCAGTAGTGGTTATGCTGTTACAAAAGGATATGATGGAAGCTTTTGTCACTCTGTATTTTCATAAGGCCATTCTATGTCTGAGATATTAAAAAAAGGACAGTCCTTAAAAAAAATTAAGTGACTGCAAAGCTGACATATGTCAGTTGTTCTGCCTTGGAAAACAACATTGGGTCAGGTAGGAATAACAAGAGAGATTTAGCAGCTCACAGCAATCAATCTTTTCTATTAAATATGAGAACTAGGCAGACACTCCTGAAACGATGCCTTTTTTTCATCTAGCACCACATTACTTTCATCCTTCTATTGCTTCTTCTATTGATTTGTAAATCCTTCCTGACCTACTCCAGCAATGCTCTTCCCTTTTCTCAATCATGCAGCTGTCTGTTCGGTTCAGCGAGTCTCCCCGGCAGAGGCATATGCTGCCTAGACCACAGGCTGGCAAACCCTTGCCAGGATGAGTCAGTGCCGCTGGGAGCAAAACTTCCACTTAGTCACTAACTGCCAGAAAATGATGCCTCTGGTAATGCCAGAGAAGTGCAACAATGAGTGACAAATGTACAGCACAAGCAAGAGAAGTTATGCAAATCCCTTCTGATTTATAGAGAGGATGGGTGTTTGGGGAAACAGGTGGTCTCTGGGGGAAGCCAGAAAAAGCAAACCACCACTTCGTGAAACACATTCATCCATTGCCTTTGGCCTCACTGGGAAGCTCGGCCAGACTCAGGAGCTGTTAATGCTTCTGCCCTCTTCCTGGATCCTGTTTCTGTCCCAGCCTGTATTTTTAGTTACATAAATTATCCTAGTGTCTGACCTGGAGCCTGTGATACAGAAAATGAAGCAGATCATGAATTTTCATAACTAAGAGAAATGAACGAGCTGGACTCCAGCTATTTAAAGCAATGGTCCCCAACGTTTTGCCTGCAGTGGGTCATATAAATGCTTGCAGAACGGAAGCAAATAGTCAGTTGCCACATCCCTTTCTCCCTGCTCTGATCAAATCCACGTCCATCACGCCACCAAAACGTGGCCCTCCCCACCACACGGCAGCCCCCATGTAGCATGTAGAAGGCTGGTATTTTACTCCAGAAATGATACCCACTGTTCATGTTATCAATGAAAAGTCGTCTCTTCCATATTCCCCAATTAGAAAAAACAGAAACATTTTACAAAGAAATCATGAGTGACTTCTAAAGGTAAAACAGAAGAAGAAGCAAAGAAAAACACGTGGAGAGAGCGAGAAGATGATGAAATAAATTGATCCAGTTTCTGAATTTGCCACAGAAATAAAAAATACGGATGTGCCTCAACAAGCACTGCAGGAAATCTCAAAGAGACTGCTGAAACACTGGAAAACCTGTGGATACAGTAATAACTGTACAAAAATATATTCTTAGGTTATACCTTTATTTTGTTTAGAATGATTCAGATGGAAATTATACAGAATAATTAAAAATAGAAGATTTATAGGTGATAAGCTAATATTTCCAGAAAATTTCATTTGTCAAAAAAGTTACAGCTCCTGAAGGTTACCTCACACATGCAGGAGTGTGTTGCAAAGACTGCCATGACAGCCCATAGCACCACTAGATCTAGTTTTACTTCCAAACATTTGAACTTTTTCCTTCTCTTTTTAACCACTGTGTAAGTAAATAAAATATCCCTAAACTGGTTTGAATGGGTTTTAACTACAGCAATTAGATACAACCATATGCATTGAGCTTCTAAGTCACTCAATGGATAGAGTTAAGTGTCAACCTGATGGAAACTGTCACTACACCTGGCCCATTTGCTGACAAATCCAAGCCAGCAGGTAAGCACCCAGTCAGACAGAGGCTGAGCCGTGTGAGACTCATCAGCAACATCGTGCTCTGTGACAGTGCCCTGCGGATAATGAAAGGCAAACATACATTGCAGTTCAAAGTCACTCTTTTAGCATTCAAATTCTGAAATATCTGAATTGAATTCTTGTCTTTTAGCATTTTCCTGTATGTTCGCCTCTAGCCCCAAGGAGCTGGAAGCAGCTCCTAATTACATGCTCTACAGAGAACACAGAAAATTGTTGGTTTTGAGCTTTGCCATACGTGGTGTTTCACACTCTGCTTTAAGAGATGTAAATTGTTAGCATCCTACTGCAACTATTTTATAAAAAAGAAATGCAGTGCAGCTTTGGTAGCCTGCCAGGAAGATGAATGATTTAAGCTGTACAGCAACTAACAGGTCAGAGGCAAGAATTCTACAGTCACTCACAGCATTTACACTTAAGCTTACCCTTGTTTTGGCATCAATTTTAGCTCCTCGATCAAGTAGGAGTTTGACCATATTTGCATTTCCCCTCTTTGATGCAACATGTAATGGTGTGATATCATTCTGTGGAAGAAAAAAACATGAAAGTAAATATCCATATATATCTTTCATGAATTCCATGATCAGTTTGCTCACAGAGTGTATTATGCCAAATTTGCTAAAGCGTAACACCGTTTTGTTTCCCTGGGAGCATGAAAGCAAAGGGAAGATGTGTTTATCCACACATGTGAATCACTGGACTGATACTTCAACACATATATTATGAAGACAAATAATCAAGTTGTGGTTGGAGTTATAAGACATAACTGTGCCTCAGTTCTCAGCTTTAGTGTAAGAGTTAAATTTATGCAATTTTACTGACTAAATTCTAGCAATTTAACTCAGCTATGGTTGTTTCTGAGCATGTAATGATAAGGATTCATACTTCACAACTTCATTTGCCTTACAGGAGCCATGGAAAATAAATAAAACCATTACATCTGTAGGTCTAATTCAAAAGCAAGAAGGTGCCAATGCTATTTATTTCTGAACATTATCAGTAAACTCTGAAAGCCTCGTAAGCACCTTCGTTTCAGTTACATCACTGATTTTTGTCTATCGAATTTGTTCCTCTAATCGATGTAATACTGTACTCCAAGTGAGACTGTAAATATGTGTACATGCTTCCCTAAGCAGTGCCTGGCAGGCCAGCAGCACACAGCGATGCTGCACATCGAGGACAGTTACATAACCAACGCGTGCGCACGCAAGCGCACTTCTTTAACAAGATGTAGCTAGGACCTTTCTTCATGCTCTGATGAATCCTTTATCTTGTGGTGTATGAAGGCCACATCCTGTATATATTTGATCATATGGAGCCAAGTAAAAATAAAAGGATTTAAACAGAGCATGCAGCAACTGTATGAAGACAAATAGAATTTTAAAGAATGTGTTTCTGTGTATTCAGGGGCAGTGCAAACAGATGGCTGGGTAAAACCAGCTTCTCTGTGACTACACAGAAAGCGGTAAATTTTAGTGAGCATGTGTCCTATGGCTGACTGAATCAGAAAGGCACTCATTGCCTTGAACCGCTGGAAAGCAGTACAAGTGCCTTACCTGGCCAACAGATCATTTAATAAGGCTTCCTCAAAATTGCAGGTGATTGGTGCGATAGAAAACCAGCTGAGAAAAGATCCCCTCTCAGATGTGACAAGCTGACTCACAGCTTAATAATAATGCCGAGTACCTAATTCAGTATGGTGCATTTTCATTTACACAAAATTTCACTATGGAGCTAACTCACAGCTACTAGAAAGTACTAATTAATATTATCAGAGGTAAAATACATTTTAACAAAATGACATGACAGAGCTTATTTCTCCAATATTAATGATCATTAGAGCATCAAAGCGACAACTATTCCAGGGGAGCTTCTAATTTCTTTAAAAAATCAAGTACAACATAAAGACGCTTAGCACATTAAACAAAAAGTATGCTATGCCTAGTGCTTCCAGGGATGTGAAACTGCATGATAGTTTAACTTGTGATTTGTGAGTTGATCTTGAAAAAAAGAATTAATTCTACTTGACTGGGAGTTGACATTGGATATAATATGGGGTCAGTACATTACTGCATCAGCCACAAAGAGGACAGAAAAAGAGAGGAGAAAACCAATTGTGAGGTGATAGTTTCTGCTTTTCCTCTCTTCCTAGGAGGAAAGATCCTACTAAGGTCAGAGGGAGAGAGATGAATTCTACTTTCCTGAGAAAAAACAGTAAAGGAAATAACTTTTGTGTCTTCAAGTAAAGAGTACTGCAGGTAATTTAGACTGAAGGACCACCTTTTTCCACTTGCTGGCGTTGATGGGCAAAGAGGTTAACTCAGTCTAATAGACCTTAGTGCCCTGTTAATATGTCAAAATAATTTAGTACTAATAATTTACTGTATCATACATCAATAAAGAAATGGAGGGAGAAGCGACATCATTACAAAAGGCAGGGCAAACATGTATTAGAAGTCTGATTCTCATTCATCTTGACAATAAGCTAAATCCATCTAGTGCAGCACAGGGGATGGTATAACCACATAAGAACGTGCACTTTAGATCTAATTATTTGCCAGTCCAATTGTTCAAAGTTCATGTTGCCTTAAATGAAGGAAAGTTGATTCTAGAGTAGACAGATGACTGCTGGCAGATACACACCTCAAATCCAAAAGAGATGACTTCCACTTAAAAGTTAAGGTTTAGGTCACACTTTTTGCGTGCAACAGGGGAGAAAAAATTAAAAATATCCACTCTCATGTACAAAAAGGAGTCCTGTTCAAATGACCTTCATATTTCTGGTTAGTACTGAAACTATCAGGACAGTGCAGTTCTCTCTCAGCTTCTGACAGGTGCAAGCACCCTGGCTGGAAATGTGGGGAAATTCTCCAGGACCAAATAAGGACTGCGCTTACTTCCGCAAGCTGGAGAGCTAGCAATCCATCTTTCCTCTATTTGATCATCTGTCTTTAGGAAAAATATATAGATTTAATGTCTTTAGGATCTTGCAACCTTGAGTTGCAATTGGTTGAAAATAGGCAGCAAGTTCACACAAGGAAAAGATGGATGGATAGAGGATGTGATCACTTTAGACACAGTTTGTTAGGAAAACCAACTACACACAGCTACCCTGAAACAGTGAATTGAGCAGAAGAAATCAAGCAAATGAAACCCGATATGTCCACTGAAATATCTGTCCTTATGGATGATCAAACTCAGCTCCTCTTTCCTGGGAAAAGAACACAGCAGCACTGACTTTCTGGGAAGAAGGATGCAGTTTTCATTGTACTCTACTAACTTATTCAGACAGTTCATAAAAAGAATTAAGAGACAAAGAAGAAAAAGCATATTTAGCCTTTCTCAGCCCTAACAGCTCAGAAAACTGTGGAAAAATGAAGGGGAAGGAAGAGAAGGGGCAGGTCTCTATTCAGAATTTGATTTTACCATTTAGCTATTTGAACTTTTACTGGCAGCAAACAATATGGAGTAATAATTCTGCTGGCTGAGAGTCCTGATTCCATGCAGACGAAGAGATGCATTATGTGAATGCTTGAATAATTGCACACTGAAGTTTAGGGCACGCAACTTGTGTTTGGTCAATACTGTGCTGTGCCAAGGCTTAACGAATATAGACATATATCACGCATATGGCCCCTTCCCATGTCTCACCTGACAATAAAGTACGTGAACTGAGAAGCGAATAAACCTCATACAACATCATGACTAATGTTTCTGATGACAAAACATAAAGCAAGCAACTGAAAATTGAGTTGTTTGTACTTATCACAAGAAACTAGAGATAAAAATAATCTTCATAATATGTGCAGCTTGGGTGTAGGTTATTAACACCAAAACTGTGGTATCAGCAAACAATATAGCCACCAAATGTAAGATTCTGAATTCTCCACTAAATCAACAGCATCTGCTGTCTTTTCAGTCTATTTTTATCTGTTTGATCTTCTATAAATTTCTCGCTTTGTTCTTAAGATAGAATAGTAAATCAGGAAACTTTTGAAGACGTTTTCCCGCAGTAATAAAGCTGAAATGCCTTCAAAAAGTTACCATTAAAAGATGTGGTTTAGATCTACAATGTCTGTTGGAGTGTTTCTTTGCCCTTGCTGTTGAAATATCAAATGCTGGATAATGTCTCAGGTAGACCCCTCGACCCTAAGATGCAATTTGCCATTCAACTTGAGAGTTAACAAATTCTACAGGGAATATGCTATTCCCATAACTTGTGAGAACAGCAACCTAAACCTATGCAATAAATGCTCACAGGATTATGAACTAGCACATAGCCTCTCCTCTCCCCCTTGGCAGATTTCCTGGGGTATATGACTTGAAGTCTCTGAAACTGTATATAGCTCAAAGTGACAGATTAGATGCATGCAATGTTTTTCTATACCTCACAACATTGTGGATGGCTGTTTTCCCTTTATCTCAATCCATTGCCTGCTGCAGCCATCATCCTCTCACACAGGGCCTGTGCCTTCCTTCAGAGTCTCGCAAGATCCAGAAATACGATGGGTGAAGAGTGACCTGCTTTTACATTCAGTGGCTTTTGCTTGTGCCTGATCAGAGGAAACACTAAGCCCTTTCAGCTGCAGCTCTCTATCTACAGCTTCACAAGAAAATTCAAAAAACTTGGAGTTATCCTTTGCTGAGCAATAAGCCACCAACATTTCCCATCTGAAATGAGATCAGCTCCTCTCTGACAGATGGCGTTATCCATCATAGTTCACCACAGTAGCCAGAATTACTCCTTACTATTACAAATTAGCAACATGAATAGTTAGGAAGTCAGAAAAAAATAGGGAAAAACGTAAAATTGACAGAGTGCAAACACAGTACATCTTACAAGTTTTATTTTAATGCCCTCAGAAAATTAAGAATTCCCTCTAGTTTCTGGTATGCTGGTATGCCGTCCTATGGGATTGCCTCTTCCTCCCATCAGATAGTCTGAGTTCACAAGCATAAGAATGCTAATAATAAATAAGAAAAATAAATGTTTGCACTTAGAGTACCCTATTGGATGCTGAAGTGTACATTTTAAAAAAGCATGCAAAAAAGGGTAAACCTTTCCTAGTCATATGCTGCACTGTTTTAAATGCTGACTGACTGGCAGATCATGTAGGGACTGTGAAGACTCATTGCCAGCATCATCGGCACTTGATATTTCTCCTCGCTACCGATGAGAGAACTTACCTGCACCTCTGAGCTTTCCTCCCAGCCCCTCAGTGGGCTTCACTTCTTTATCTTTGACTTAAAAAAAAAGAAACCTGTTTCTTATCAAAATGTTCAGATTAACTTGCAATTTAGTAAGACAGTCCTCCTCAGTTCTCGACTGAGAGCAGACTCTGGGAAGAATTTAATATTGACAAAGAATGTGTGAATAAAACAGAAGCAGAAAATAGCCAGACTGCTAAAGCAGAAATTTCCTATACAGTCTGGAAAATCTCTCCATCATGAGGCATTCTTAAGGAAAAAGCATAGAGTTTGTTGCCATACACTGCAGTTGTCATCAACAACACTGCAAGGATATCATCCCTATCACCAGGTCCTGGAGGTATGGGAAGATTGTGCTGTGCATGGGAAGACTGTCATACGCAACTATGCAGCTACATCAACACGCTGTATATGAAAACACTCAGTATTCTCTCCTTCTGTATTTTTCTGCAATTCAGAACTGGAGCAACATAGCAGAACCCGTGCAGAGAAAAGTCTTATATTCTAGTAGCAGTTACTGGGATCACTAAGACTTTCAGAAATTATAGATAAAAACACACAATCAGATGCTTTCCAGAAAACCTTCCAACAGTGTGTAATTTTTCAACTTTCTTCTCCTCTACTTAATGTTAATAAGTCTTATATTGTGCTAATTAGTTCTTGTACACTGACATACTTATCTTTCTTCAGACCTGAGATGTATAAAATTAATCCTGGAAGAAAAGAAGGAAGAGTGTAACAAGGAGATGTTATGGCAAACTACCACTAGGGAAATAAAAATATGCTTTTCTCTTATGTTACTGTCACTTACATGTTGCCTGCTCTTTTTGATGGGCTAATGGTGTTCTGTTCCTCAGCCTCCAGGTCATCATTAATGCATGTTGTCCTCACACCACCCTCTCAAAAATCCTTTCTCAACCTTCCAGTAAGCAAACTTTCTGCAGGCAAAGCCCACTCCCAGTGGAGCTGAGATCTCCTCTAGAATAAGGAGTCCTGTGTATCAGGAGGGCTGTTCACAGAGTTGGATGCAGTTTTGTAGCACAGTGACTACCTCCTGTTTGCTTTGGCAAGAAAGATACGGGCAGAGGTCATCTTCATGTAGATGATTCCCTTGCTACCTGAATATTCTGACCTGCTCAAGTACGGAGTGGGTGTGGGGGTCACAGATGTTGCTCTGGAAGCTGCAGAGAACAATTTCTTTCTTCCTTTCTAACCACTGTGCTCCTCAGAGACAGGTAGAGCTTCAGAGTCATTTCCTCACCTGGGCTATACAGATCTTTCCTTTGGGAGATAATCTCAGATAGAAGAATGTTATCTGAAGACTCTGTGAACCCCAAAAGATAACTTTTTCCTAAGATTCCCAGAGAATATAGTTTATTCAAAGCATCTCCCTCACCTCCTCAGTCTGCATAGCAGCCTTGTGGAAACACTGATTTGTACTTTCTTATTGCTGAATTAGCGCAGGGCAGTCTGAACACACATCTTCATCACAGCTGGCTGCAACTGCAGCAGATAAAACTGCCTTCCCTCCCTTGCTCTTTGGGATGCCCAAGCAAGGCCTGAATGGGAAAGCACAGGTGTTCTGCAGGGGTCTGATTTATAGGGTGGGAGCACAGCAGTTTTCACTACTCATATGGTCACTGTATGCCAGCAACAGACCTTCTGAACGGAAAGCCTGCAACAGAAGAACCCATTTGGTGGGTTTCACATCTCCATGCTAATCACTAGGCTGGTAGTTCCAGAAGATGGGAAGTAGATATCAAAATTACTAAAACTCTAGGTAACACACCAGATACAGTTTGATTCAAAGGCACAAGTGTCCGAGGAACAATATTTTTCTTAAAATAACAGCAATTACTTTTTCCTGTTGAAAAAAATTGCTAAAATAGGTTGACTTAAAGATCTTTGGCCTTCTTTCAGTTTATAACTAGGATTTATCTGTACCTCTCTAATATCAGGTGCCACTGCCAGCTAAGAGAATGGTGCCTGGAATTGTTGCAATTTTTCAAAGCTCAGGTAGCGACTGCACTTACATGTTAATCTGGCTAAGAAAGGAGACCGACGCAGTTAACCCTTTATTCTCTTCCTCCACCGCTTTAGCCCATATGTGATTGCCTCCCAGTTAAGCAAGAGGGAAATACAGTGATGCAATGAAGGGATTTATTTAGCTTTGAAGGGTTTCAGAGAAGCATAGCCACACACATGAAAATGTACTACAGAAGATGATGAATACTTATAAAATGCCTGTTACTTCTACAATGCATACCCTACCAGTAACTGTGACAGGTTTATTGCTGAATTTCAGCCCAAGAAGTCAAGCAATTTGGAATGAGTATTTTTCCTTCACTACAACATGGCAAACATCCAGCCAATAAGGAGATCTTGTTTCACTTAGACTGAGATTATGAAGGTTCTTGGAGCTGCCTCCCTGTAAATAGGTAGAATCAGGGACATCACTAGCTGATTTACTGAAATTATTTCCATCCATCCCACAGGGCACTTTCCATGTTGTACCATCTTCCCTGAACTTGCAGCAAGGCTAGAGAAGAAAGCACAGATACAGAAGTGCTAACACAGTTCAACAGAAGAGCTGACATGAAATCAGTCACTGGGCTGGAAGAGCGCAAACCAAAAGCAGGTGCATTTCCAACCCTCCCAGACTCCACAGTCAGCAGGTACGCAGGCTGGCAGGCACTGTAACACCTGTAAGAGCTCCTGGAGCTATGCCTATTTTTCTTAGATGCAGTGAAAGAAGGGAACAAGGGAGTATATGACAGCTGAGAGGCAGGCAGGTGTATACCGGCAGGGGTGAGGGGAGCAGCTGCTACTGCGTATCACTGGGGACATCATTTACTTACAGTACAGCACCACTGCTCACCTCCTGCCCACACACCGAGAGCCATCATCAAGCTCATGTCTTTCCCTGCCTTCACTGCTGGAACCTCCTTCTTCCCTCAGGCCTCTCACAAATGCATGGAAAACAGCAGCTGAAGAGATCTCCTTTGGTACAGGTCTGCCCTCCTTTTTCTTACATCCTTCCACCAGCTCCTCTTTTTCTGCCCTCCTTTTTCTTACATCCTTCCACCAGCTCCTCTTTTCACCACAACTGCTCTTGTCCTTAAGTCTCAGAGCTCTGCCTTCATCCTACATGTCCATTCACATTTCCTCCACCCTTCCTCACCTTCACTACACTGATGGTGGAAGCTGGCTATTTATCCTGCCCTCACACATTTGTTTTCATGTTGCCCCCTCCACACAAGCATCTTCTGCTCTTGTTCAAATCTCTGCACAGGATTGACACTTGCCTAAATAGTTTAAACATAAATTGAGAGACAGAAAAAGTGTTGATTCATATTTTTTAACAAGAACAAAGGAAAAATGGTTGGTGGTTTGCAGAAGCACAAAGTGCATTTAACACCCTGATCCTACAGTTCACTCTTCGCACTGCTGAAAGCTACAGTACATACACGAAGTATGATTTTAGTTGGGTTACAGCCCTTCGATATCTTTGCTCTGTTGCCTGTCTTAGATTGTCAGACTCAAACAAAGACCCTTCCTCCAGAGGGGAGACAGCACATTGTTGATTTCATTTACAGAAATTAAAACAAGAGGCAATGAGGTGGCTGTGGGCAGGCTGTACCTGTGGGTCATTTTTAGTACCTGTTCTAGTAGTACCTCAACCTGTTTTGCAATTTGGTTAATCAAGGATCAAGCACAGGCTCTGCTACTAGGTGTCGATAATTGTACTTTACACTCAACTTACACTGGTGCTCTGTTTGCCTACAAATTCACTGCTCTACTAGAATCTAACTCATCTTTCTGTGAAGTGCTTTCATTACCCACAGTCTGATAAGCACTAAAGAACAAAATTCAACTCCATATTACTGTTATTTATGCTATGATTCCTTCTGTCACAGCTTTATCTGGATCTACAACCACCATACAGTAGAGATTTGCTTTCTGGATGCCCCACCCAGCTATCACAAGCACAAACAAGCCGTTCAGTGCTCTGAGTCACAGCATCAGCCCACTGCTCTTTCAGTGTCATTTCGGTGATGTCATTACATCTGCACTTCTCCGGCTGAGTAGTCTGCCTCTGTGACGATGACAATTAATGGAGGGAGAACCTGGAATCTCCAGATCTTGAAGAGGGGAGGATGGCCTTATTTTGGATGTGCTCTCCATCAGTGACCCTAATCCAGAGCAGAGCTGCTGAAGCCTAAGATTTATTATTTTATTACAACAAGCACAGGCATATGATATTTAGTTGCACTGGTACTAAATGCTGCTAATTGCTAATGTAGTAGCATTGCTAATCCCTAATCTTGTTTCTGAGTAGGAAAGAGTTGACCGAAGACCCCATTTGTTTTCCTTGCTCCTGTGATTAGCCTATCAAACACTGAATGCCAAAGCTTATGGCCGTTTGAAATTCCTTAATGCTCTAATTAGGTCAATTCAAGTCCTTGGGAATAGGAGGTCAATGTTATCAGAGAAAGCAAAGCACACACAGTCAGCGGTTTCCCAGAAACGCTTAACCCCCAAATCTACTCTTAGATTGTGAACTTCATGTGGATCTAACCTGGGACCCCTTTCTTGCCAATAGCATGAAATACATTTAGTGCTGAATGTGATTTGGAAAACATTGTTTCTGGGGGATATATGAGAACTGATCCTTACCTTTGATACTCGACTATCAGCTTGACCCAATATCTGACAGTATTCTTCTCACCAGCATTAGTAGGTACTGGATCATGCCTTATAGTAGTGTCTTTTAGCTTTGGGGTTTTGTCTTCATTAATAAATCACTGAATGATGCTATGTTGAATTAGTAGTGGCCAGGACCAACACTTTTCACCTGCACTCCTACTTACAGTTTAAGGAAAACTTTCTAGGTCTGTCTTTGTTCAAAATTTCTGTTCCTGCTCTATCGCAGCCTCAATGCACTCTCTTTATTAAACACAGACAATCTCTAAAGAAGAACTGTTCAGGATTTTTTTCTTTTGGGGGGCGTGTGTGGCATGTGTGGGTGTGTGTGTTTAAGTGTGAGAAGTCCTATAAGTAAAATACTAGTTTCTATGCTAAATAAAAATGGAATTATTTTATTGTTTTCAGGGGGTTGCAATGCTTATCATAAACACTTTGCTGCATGTAAATATGTTCCTTAACTATAGAAGCATTCAAGTTTTTAGATACACAAACCATCTAAAGTAAAAGAAAATACTACAACTTGCTTTCTTCTATGTGGCAAATGCTCTAAGCAGTAGTATAGTACTTTTCCTCTTGTAAAGTAATAAACACAACACATGACCAAAACCTCTCAAAAGGAGCTGCTGAATTATCCATGCCACATAATTCCCCTCATAAATATATTCTTGAATACACATTGGGTCTTTTTTGCTTTTTCTACTTTAATTGAAAGGCTGCTCATTACTGATCTTTCATATTAATTCTTATAAAATTATTAAGTAATATTAATTATTAATACTTAAATATCTACAATTATAGACAACATTTACTCATGACTAGTTTATACCTATTTACTCTTACGTCAGCATTCACCTTCAGTTTGAATGCCTCTTGCTCCTTTGAGTTTCTGTCCCTGTTCTCCTAGGAACCACTCCAACATCTCCTCCCTGACTTTATTTTGGTAAGGTTTGGTGAGCCAAATTCTTGTACAGCCTCAGTTTGTTTTGTTTTGATGTTTTTTTTGTTTGGTTTGGTGGTTTTTTTGATTGGTGGGTTTTTGTTTTTTTTTTTTTCGTTGGTTGGTGGGTTTGGTGGGGTTTTTTTGGCTGTATCAGAAATACCTTGGAATAACCTGAAATCACATTTGTTTGGGTTTTTTTGTTTGTTTGTTTGTTTTTGTAACCATATCACACACATCACTCAGTGAGCAACTAATAGAGATAGGTCCTCCTCTTTCTTGGTTGGTAGATGGTTGGAGACAACAACAGGAGAAATACATGTATTCTTTAGCCATGAGTTTGATCTGGTTTCCACTATGATTTTCAATACATCTCCATGTTCTGTTGCACACTTCCTGTACTGACAATCATTCCTGGCTGGGTGTCAGCAGAAATTCCATAGGCATCATCTCATTCATACAGCCCAGGCCATTATTGAAGAAGCTAATGAACAAATTTTTAAGAACTTCAGTAGGAAATTCTAGCTCCAGCATTTTCCAATACTAACCTATTTTGACTGTCAGCCCCTTTTCTATTTATCTGTATGTCCCTAATCATGCTCTCCGCTTTTCCCTTCTTCAAGCCTTGCATACTCTCATGACACCTACTCAGCTTTCTGCCCACGCCCTCTCTACCCTACCATTCTTCTGTAGCCCTCCATGATGACTCACTAAATTTTGTGTTACCCCTGCATTTGCCTTTGTCTCTGTTTTCATGCCTGCCACAATCTCTTTCCTTGCCCTCCCTGTTGCTGTACCCCTCTTCATATACATTTATTTTCCTGCTCTTCCGACTATATATAACTTCCCTCTGTCATTTTCTGTCCTTTACATTTCTTCTGATTACATTTTGGTTTTCTCATGTCCTGCTTACCCTGACGACACTCCACTCTAATATACCTCTTCAGTCTTCCTGACCCTTGACAGCAGATATGGTCAAACTTTGGCCCAGGCTGTGTGATGAGGCCCTGCTGGCACCAGGCTCACAGAGCAGTCCAGCTGCCTGTGGGAGGATGGATCCACTCCCCAAGCAAGAAGGTGCAGCTGAAGCCACCAGTTAGCTGCTCCCCACCCAGCCCAGACTGAACCGAGGGGACACCAGGAAAGCCCGTACCATTTCCCTCCTGGCTTCTGATCCTTTTTCACACACCTGAGGAACTACCCTGTCACTCCCTGGGCTATGTCATGACTGTGTTGCAGAGCTTACAAGGTCTGGAGGGTTAGTGCTCCCACTCTACTGTGACTTCTGCCATTCAGCTCCTGTTATCAACTCCCCTCCACTTCTACACCTCATTTCATTTTCTACCTCTCCAGTTTGTCAGATCTCCTTTACACATCATCTGACTCTCACACATACAGTGAAGGCACAGCTGCTTTATTCACCGGTACACCTGCACTTCGTGTTCACTAGAAACCATTGCATGTTGAGGACAATTCAACAGGGACAGCATTCCTGCCATATGTTAAGATACACGTGGAAGCATTCACCTCACTGAATCCCAGTCTAGCTTTTGCAACACCGGAACTATGAAAATAGCAGCTTTTTTTTTGGTTAAAACAGAAGCTTTCAAAGGTGAGGACTAGAGCTCAGTTTCAGTTCAGCAGCCCAGGGAAACCCCCTTTACACCGTTATGGTAACAGAACAAGAGCAGTCAGGCCAGGCCCCTTGGCTGGCAAAAGCAATGTACCTTTCCACATCTTTGTGGAAAAGGTGTTTCAAAGTGATGATTAAGCAAACTGAGCATAACTAAGATTTCACACTTACCCTTGCAGTGAAGTCCACAGCGGCACCCCGATTTAACAGCAATGTAGCTACATTGATATTTCCATAGTGAGCAGCTATGTGGAGGGGAGTGAACCCACTCTGGAAAAACAAAACCAAACCAATAGATACTTATTTTTTTTTACATCTCACTGGTACTCCAAAATTTCTATCACATCACAGACAAAAGCTAGTAATAAGAGTCTGCTGCAAGTCACCATTCCAATTCTGTACTAGTCTTCACTCATTGACATTTATTTATAGACTCTCAGACAGTCTAAATAAAATCATATTGCTATGCAGGAGTGGAAAAAATTCACATAATTACTCTAGAATACCAGAAGTAGGATAAAACTTTCAGTTATTCCAGAAAAATAACAGCAAAATATTTGAGTATTAAAGCAATGATCTGTCTTTTATACGAAATTAATTTCTAACTCGGAATATGTAGTTGTTATCAGTATTGTCAGTCTTGCAAGTTAAATCGCTTAGAGATTCTTTGCAGAAGTTCAAATACAAGTCATTTAATGATACTTGCTAACTGTTTTTTTATAAATTCAAAGCAGATGCAAATGAAAACAACACCAAAGATCATTTTAAATTATTAATATGCCCTTTTTTTTTTCATCAAGGATTAGTACCATAAAGATCAGTCTCCCACTGTGGGCAATCACACTGGGTTATGTTCAGACACCACAAGTTACCACCCTAATTAGAAGATGCCTTACTGATAAAATTACTTCAGCAACTTATTTTCATATTTAAGTAGTTTTACTTCCTTTTAAAATAATGCTAAAACATGCAGCAATTCCATCAGTCCTGCAAAGTACAAAACCTTATGGGAACTAGATGCATTTCTAAATTGTTAGCAAGCCATGCTAGCTGCCACTGCCTTGCTTTGGGAGTTTGCAGATATAAACCACTCTCAGATCATTCTATTTGCTGACACCATCAAGGTAAGTGTCATGCAGAAGCCTAAAATCAGACCTGGATGCAAAACATGACAGGGTTGTCTGCAGCTCTTAACACATCTGATAAACATATGCTCCATGAGAATCCCTGAAAACTCAATCTTGCATAATATGGCTCTTATGATGGCAGTTAGTTCCCAAGAACGCTTACTCTTACTTTTAAACCCTAGTTCCAGCTGCAGAAAGCCCTGGTATCTAAACTACAGTCTTCTCTAGCACATGCTACTTAATTTCATCTAAAGCAGGTATCTATCCTATAAAAGGCAATGCAAAAAGGAGGAGGAAGAAATGATGCAGCAGCACTAAGTCATGGAGGAGTGATGATGCATATATATATATTTATATATACCTCTGTTGTTCTATTCACCATCATCTAGGTTAACACATTTGGAAGCAAAGAGGGGGAAAAAATGAACGGTTAGTTCACCACTGGTGATATGGATGCAAAAAGCTTCATGATTGCTACGTGGCATGGCAGCTCAGATGACAGCACAATCAGCACACAAAGGAAGCTCGACTGAATGGAAGCTGAATGATTGAGTACTTTGAATGTTGTTACATGTTTACCAAAGTTCTTAAAGTAGCAACTGTACAAAGATCTAATCAAATGACTTAACTGTACAATACCTATAGCACTCTACTGCAAGAGTGGCTTTCATTCCCAAGAGAATAATTCTAATAATATTTTGTTTATTATTTTCCATTTGGAAAGTTTCTACAGAAGAAATTAACCCTTATTTAAGCAAAAAGGGAACGGGGGAGAGAGAGGCAAAGGAAGCAAATGAAAAGTTATTCTTAATCACACACTATAGGAGAAAATCATGTGTAACTCTGCAGCAAAATACTCCACTCTAAGGGAGATCTTCACTGGATGTAATACATGTGGTCAGCACTTAATTGCTTCCAACCTTTTTTTTCTTTTTACGACTGACCTTTGACTCCACATCAGCATTGTGGTCGTTCTGCAGGAGCAGAGCCGCTGCCTTTGTATCATCCTTCCGAGCAGCGATGTGAAGGGCAGGAAGACGGACTTTTCCCTTTGTATCATTTTCGAGCAACAGTGAAACCACCTGGTCATGACCTTGCTGCAAAGCTACTGCCAAAGGCGTGAAACCATCCTGCAACACACAATGGGGATTCTCAACACATGTTCCAAGCTTTCCAGAGGGCAGAAAGGGGAAGGGAAGAGAGCTCAGATTAGGAACAGTAATGGCTCAAATTCAAACTTAAAGTGTAACATGGTGCAAATTAAAAATACCCTGCAATGACACTGAAATTGGAGTAAAGTGTTGGTGAGCTAGGTCCCAAATGCTCAACACACCTTCCTGGCACTCCAGACTGATACTTGAGAAAAAAAGTGTGAAATTACTCACGAATTAGTAATTACATAAATATGTGTATAATAAAGTGCATAATTATATTAAAAGCTATAAAAGTTGAAATATTCAAATTGCAATTGTTAATGATGTCTCCATAGCAAATTATCATCCATTCCCCCCACAGTTAAGAAAAAACCAAACAAACAACAATTCAGCTCTATCCTTCAATATATTTTATATCTAAATTTAAAAATCTAATAATATTTGAATATGAATACCACATGCTTCCAATACAGCAATTATTTTACTACAACTTTTATTTATGAAAATTTATACAGATATGATAGAAAATTCTCTTACAAACATAAATTATTTCCTTTCAGACTAGCAAATAGCCATAGCAGTGTAGAATGAGAAACCTGAAAAATAGAAGATTTTTGTTCAACAGATTTTAGAGACGATTCCTCAAACAAATGAAAAGTACAATCTGAGATGTGTTTATACACTTTTTTCATAATTGTATGTTTTTATAATTTTATTTGTATGGATTCTTAGAAAATTCTAGGAAAATTAAAGAATGAGCTGTCATTTAGATTCTGCTCCTTCCCAAACATTTAAGTGGCATTCCAGTCCAGGAATATATTCAGCTTTGCCCAAGATAATACTCACAAATCACTCAAAAAATCACAAATGCAAATTACTCTACTTGGGATATTTATTACGTTTGACTTTCAATCAGTATCTCCAAAGCTTATATTACCAAACTTCATTACAGTTTTGTAGGTAAATACCTTCTTTAACTTTTCAACTACACTACTTCTGTCATGCTGAAACTGTAAGTGTGAAATAAAAGTGCAACAATGACACAGAAGAATGTAGATCCTCACCCTGTGTCAAAAGTGCAGAGTTCAAGTGTTAGCTTTTGGAACTAAAAGTAATATTTTCAGTAAGGAATTTCTCTCTGGCTTATCAAAGAGTGTCTTAATTTAGGAAGAGAAACAGGAGGAGTTCTGAAAAAGCATTTTTTCAAAATTTTGGAGGAAAATAAATTAAAAAAAAAATCACTGAAATTCCTTGGGGCCTAACAAGTTGTTTGGTTTTTTTCTCCATGAATATTTAAAGCTCATTTAACCATTTAGCCTTCCCCTTTGCCTCTGGCTCACCATCCACCAGCAGCAGGGCAGGGCTCTAGGCTGTGGTCCCAGGCTGTGAGCGGCTCCTGGGGTGAAAACGGTGCAGCCTCAGACTGCAGGCAGAGCATGACACGGGGTGTGAAAACTGCTTTGTAGCTCCGAAAGCCAAAACACCATGAGCATCCCCACAAGAGGGCTCTGGCAATATAGGTACATCATACCTGCAGAAATGGACACTCTTGCCTGGAAAAACCCTGAGTGCGACAGCTCGTGCTGTAGTGACCCAGAGACGTTGGCTTCCTGGTCTATTTACACAGACGACAGCAGCGGCAGAGCCAGCCGCTCCACAAATAAAAGTGGTTTAGCTGTCTACAATGTCTTTTCTCATTGGGCTTTCTCTTCTGTTGAAAATGCTGGTAACAATAACATTAAAAAAAAAATCCTAGGGACACATTTTCTCCTTTCCTTAGGGAAAAGGGAGTGGTCAACTGGCAGGGAGCACCTCATTTAAGTCCCAGAACAGCTGCCATCCCCTATATTCCCAGTTTCCTAACTCTGATGAGAGTTGCCCATCATTTCACCACGTGCAGAGATCCCTGCACCAAGGCCAAGCAAGCTGCGACCAAGAACATTAGCACAGACAAGAACGCATTTCCACCACATGCTCTCTGGAGATGCCAACTTACAAAAAAGCAATTGCAAGCAAGTACCGTGATGTCAGTACTATAATTAGCAACCGCACTTTAAAACATAAGGCAAAGCCCACTCCAGAAAAAAAACAAAACCAAACCCTCAAAACTAAAAACAATTTAAAGAAAATGGTTCTATTTTTTTATTTAAAGACCTTTGTTAGAGAGTTTTATTTTTAATAAATATTTAGCTAAGTGGCAATCACTTAATAACAAAGGCTTTTGCACTTACAAAGATAAAGATAAATCAGATTTATGTGAAATCTTGGATCAAGAGAAAATGTTTTGTAGTCTGGTGTCTTCAAAGGAATTCTCCATGTGTAAAACTAGATTGCACCTTATCATCAAGCTGAGTTGGAGAAAAGCTCAACCTAAACTGACATACAATGCTCATGTGAAAAGCAATACCAAAGTAAAAGGACCAAGTACCCATACACAAATTAAAAAAATTCTAATTTCAGAAAATCATACAGTGGCAAGAATATTTTCAAAAGTCTAAATCTATTGCACATCTCTGGGGGTCCCATGACTTACTTTTTTCCCAGTTTTTACAAAGAAATAGAAATTAGTGTTCTGAAAACTACAATTTTCAATTAACTTTCCAGATTTAAAATATTTAATTTTGTATTTCTTGGCTTTCATGTCTTCGAACATTTCCAGAAAGTAGTTTCTAATGCAGACTCATAATTAATTTTTAGTGATTTTGAAAACATTATTTTGATCCATTAGTGATTAATTTTTTACACTGCTGACTTCAGAAGAGAAGAAAAAGATTCCATACATACATCATTATACAATGACACTATGAGGTATAATGATGCAATAAACTAATTTTGCATTTCATATTTTGCAAAAAGTAGGACTTTTTCAAATAAGCATTATTTCCTTCATGGTATCAGTTCAGATAGAGCAAGCACAATTTAATAAATATTAAAGGAAGCTCATGCTGAAATGCCTTTTTTTTTTGGTAGCATAATCTTGGCATTAAGATAACTGAAAATTCATCAGATTAAAAACCTGTCTCAATGCAGTACATTTACGACTGCTAATACATCTGCTATTTCTTTTCTTTCCAGGTTTCCTTATTTGAGATAGAATTACTTTTCAAAGAAGGAAATAGAAAGTGTTCTTCTAAGAAAGATCACATGATGCTTTCAAGGACGGACCTTGCATGTTTCTGTCAGCTTGAAATTACCACTGCAGGACCATACCGGATAACTAGGTGCTACAGAGAGCAATGGCAATAAACACAGTTCAGAAAATGCTCCAAGCACTAAGTAACCCTGGGTTTTCCCTGATATCCCAGGGCTGGCTCCAAAGTGTAAGTAAACAGTTGTTCTTGCTTTATGATTGCCCTCTGCATTACCCACTATTTTTAATGACAGCACAGAGAACATTTATATCATGCACACAGCTTCCCTGTTTGAGCGCTTAACCTGAAAGATCGCCAGTTATGACTAAGAACACATCTATTTTTAGAACGTTCTAGTTAAAGTATTTTCTTATTTTAGAAATGTCAAGAGATGGTTTAAATTGCTGAAAAGCCAATAACTCAGTGTTATTAGCATACTTCGCAGAGAGAACTTTTTGTTAGTCTTTAATTTTGTATTTAAAAGACTAGTTTCTATAGTGGCAAGAATCACTGCTGAAGCACATTTTAGTTTGTTCATAAAGTGTGAAATTCAGACTTTTACCTCTGTGGCAAGGCTTTGACTGGCACCATTGTCAAGAAGAAACTTAACAACCTCCAGGTGGTTTTCTTGGGCTGCCATATACAGTGGAGTGAAACCATTCTGAAATAGGAAAAGAAGAGCATAAATACTCCACAAACATTTCATACATACCACAGATCTGCCAAACTTGGGTAGATTAGGAAGAAATCAAATACACCACGTGCTCACATGCCAGTTAATGGCGTGATCTCCCTTGATTTAAGTGAAGATATGAGAAGGGTAATATTTAAAAGGACACAGCGGAATCTTTCAGCTAACAAGATATAAGTCCCACAGCTAAGCAAGAATACTTCCTGTTACATCTGTTGTGAAGTCAAACTAAAAACCAATCTGGACAGACCATTTGGTAGAGATGAATTACGATTCCTGATAAATGCAGCCACAGCAATGAAAATGCAAAATGGGTCAGGAAAATATAATACAAGTCTGTAGCAAAAGCAAGAGCAATGGCTCTTTACAATACTTTTCAATTCTTTCTCTTCATTCCATTAGCTTTGACTTTTCTCTCTTGTGCCAGCTACTTATGTCTTCTGCCTCCTTGAAGAGCTGCCTTCTGAGCATAGCCTGCTTGCGGTCATTGAGCTACTTGATAGCTCAGGCATCAGGAGATCTGAGGATGGCTGGTTCTCAGCAGTTTGAGACAGAGGTTTGTCAGTTTCCGACTACATTACAGCACTCCTCAAATTATGCTTAAGTGAGTGATTTCAATCAATGCAATACAAGTATTAGAGGCTGCAGAGCTTAACTCATTCTTTGGCAAGTGCTTTCCTCTTAAAGTCAATGCTTTTGTCTTTGCCTTAACTATATACAGGTCACAGCCTTTCAGGAAGTGAATTTTGGGGGACTAACATTAACAGAATGTATTTTTCCCTATTGTTCTAAGCATTTCTGAAATCCACAGCTTTGTTGTCACTCACAAAATGAAAACAGCACAATGAAGTCATGAAACCTGTCCTGGGATCAAGATACCTCTAAGGGAATTTAGAGAAGTTGCTGATTTGCACCTGAAATTGCTTGGCTTTCATATAGCACTGCATGTCCCTCAGTCCAACAGAATCACAAACTAGTGGTAAACACATTTTATAGTAATGACTTAAAACGTCCATGGACTATTGACTGAGCAGTTTGGTACTGCTGAAGCAACCAAAGCAGCATCAGCAATTTCTCCCCTCATCTATCATGATGCATGCTTTTACCCTCTGTACTCCAGCATTACTCTGTCAGATGTACCACTGCTAGATTTTTCCCGATCCCTTTCCTTATGGTACCACCACGGGTGATGACACCATTAAATGTTTTGGCCAAGAAGTCACTGAGGTTTCAGAACCTCAGGTTAGGACCCTTTCTTCTCACTATCATCCAGAACTCATGCCATTGGGATATCTGTGAGCCTCAGACTTCTCTTGAGCAAACTTCACATAGAGTCAGCTGCAACAGAAGCAGAAGCTTACCTCTTCAACTGCTGCCTCCTAAGAACCCCCAGACTTCTAGCTCTACCACACACCACTTCTGGTGATTACTCTAGAGCATGGGGAGGATGAGGAGGAAAGGAAATACAAAATAAAACAGGAGGTAAGGGCTAGTTAAAAATAACAGGTAAAATAGAAAGGATATTTCATTTAGCTTAAATAACAGTAAAGTTCAGGAAGTGCTTCCATAAGACTGGGTTTGACTGAGAGTACTAGCACTCTCACCTCTGCAATGTGGCCAGGGCAGACATTTCGGCAGGCTGGAAGGCGCAGAGGGAGCACCTCAGCAATTCAGTTAGAACAGTTACAAATGACACTGACGTAGATTTTGCAGGAAACCAATGGAAAGAGAAAAGCTGAGAAGAGTTTGGCTGTGTATTTGCATCAAAGAAAAAACATCAACATTCTGGGCTCTGAAGAGATGAAGGGAAGATGTAGCCTAAGACCTATAGCAGTGAATTTCAGCTGAGTTATAGTAGCTGTGGTGAAAACAGCTGAGAGACATCTGACTGCCACAGCAACGGGGCAGAGTTGCAGGGCACACGTCCAACGCAGAGCATGCAGGTGACCTGAGGCTGAGCATGGCAGCAGAGACAAATAGGAAGTCAGAAGAAAGGACAGCTGGAGAGAAAATGGCGTGAACTGGGTGTTTGATCCAAGAGGAACTTTATCATCAACAAGACACTGAGCAGTTGTGAAGCCACATATTTACAATGCTTGCACAGGCTGCAAGGTCTGTTGTAGTTCCAGTATTTTGATAATTTGGTCTCTAGTCAGGAAAGCATCACTACAAGCATAAAGCAGGTGCTGAAGTCCTACCAGAGCCGAAGCTTAAAGTTAGCAATGTGTTAATGCACTCTCCAGAACCAAGCCCTAATTGTTTAGTTATCTACAGTCAAAATTCTGCTTAATGAAAACCAAAGAAGCCAGAAGTACCTTGCTAAGGTACCTAATATGTCACATTACAGATTATTACAGTGAACAACAGAGTCTGGCATTTTTCCCTATCACTTCATGGCATACTCAATATCTATTTACTAACTCAGCTGGAAACAAAGATTATTTTTTTTAGTTTCAAACATTTGAATTTACAAAGGAAGCAGGAAACACTTCTCTAATTATTAGTTTCAGAAAATAATTAATAGGCAAAAATTCTCAGAACCAAGTGTTATTAGCATTTGGAGGCAGAGCAGAACCTTTTCTCCCATGCTAATGCATCGCAGCGTTTTCAACACCTTTCCCCGCATGCTTTTGCTTTCTCTTCTCTCTTTAAAAAGAAATTGAAATTGCCAGAGAGCCACAAGCCTAAGGAAAGCAATTTTTCTTCAATAGTATTAAATAGCCCTTAAAAGAGATATAAAATTCAGACTCAGTAAAAAATAACTTTTTTTTTTTTTTTTAAGACAGGAAGATTTGGCTGAAGAAGACCTTACACCCCTTAGACTGGCGCTGTCAGCAGGGTAGAGCCACTACCTTCAAGGGAAGAGGAGATAAAGCCAAACTCACAGAAAACAGGGTCAGAATCAAAAAGAAGAGCAAAACGAAACAGATCTTTGGGTAGTCTCTCTGTGGGTATGCCAAACTCAGCAGACTTTATTCTAAGCTTTAGGAAGGCTCAAGTGATGCTCAGTACCACAGACAAAGCTGGTCCAAGGGCAGTTTGGTAACAGGGAGATCCAGTGACCTCCCAAAAAGACTAATCCCAACTGGAGAATCTCACTGCCAGATATTGGTGTGGAATGGCCAATGTACATGCCTCTCAAGCAAAGACATCAAAGGCATCCATAATGGGGGGAAAAGGAAACCTTTAGTTCTCATATGTTAGCAAAATAAGGGTGACGTGGCAAAACCTTAGGGTGTGTGGACAATGCAGTTATATAAATTGTTTACAATCTCAGATTATTTTTAGTTTCAGGGCTGAATACACAAGTTCTCAAACACAAGCAGAAAAGATCCATTCAAAGCCATCTTAATTTCTTTACCAGGAAAACCACTGGAAATACTTCTCCTTTGTTTTACTTCCTAGCAGGCATGGAAGATTTTACTTAAAACTACTTTTTGTTGTTGTTGTTCTCTTTAAATTCAAATTATATAGTGCCTGGAACCAAATAATCTGTATGCCTGGAACCAAATGCTGTATCTAGCTAGTATAAAAGAATAAGAAAGGAGAACTGAGACACTTATTTTCTTTGTCCAGGTGAAAGAAACATGAAATAACTAACATTCTTGAAACAGATTCTATTAAACATTTTGTTCATATTATTTGAGAGACCAATAAACCCCCCATGTTTCTTTAAAATGTAAATTTTTTAATTTCGCTTTTTAACAAAGATTTTCTCTCATGACAACATTTTTATAATACAGAAGAATGGCAATACCGGGCCATATGAGAAGGCCGCATCTTCTCTGACACTGCCTGCCAGCCAGTCTCCAAAGCATGGAGAACAGGAATAGAGGCAGGCATGCACGGACACCTCCTATGGCACAGCCACCTGGCTTTCGAAAATCTGTGGTTTATGCATTTTTTGAGACAGAGTTTTTTTCTGTTTCATTTTACTGCTTTGCTCTTAAAATCAGCATTGTTTCCCTTATTTCAAATTTTCTATAATTGATTTAAATATTCATTCAAAGGACTTGACCAACTTAAAATCTCTGCATATGCTTGCAGTACCTCCTTGTACAGGGAAAGGGGATGCGCTCTTAATCGAGTTTTAAGTTGTTCAGAAGCCACATGGATGCACACTCCTGGAGATGAAGAGACTCTGAAGATCCCTTTCATTTGAAGAAGTTCTTTCCCACTCTCCTGTTCTATCAGTATCTCTTCTGACTCTGTCACAATTAGCAGCTCATAGGACACTGGAGGGCAGATCTAGGGGTAAAGGGTACCTGATTTGCTGTGCTGTCTGTTACACAACCATTTCCAGTATCCTGCAAACAACCCCAACTGTGCCTTTGCTTTCTTCATCTCCAGGGGTGTGTGTCTGTGTGGCTTCTGGAAAACTTAAAACAGAGATGTTAATTCTGTTTTCTCTGTTGATGAATGAGATGCACAACTCAAGAGTTAATCCCAACTGATGGTTGGGATTATGTGTGAAAAGACCCGAACGCAACCTGGGATTTCACTGCGCTGTCATGCCTACCGAGAAGGACCAGACTTGATATGTCCATAATGTCTCTTGGTACACTCTGACCACCTGACAAGGGGCAGAGCAAAAGGGGGAGAGCTGGAAGCATTTAAAGTTTTAATTGTACGTTGAGTTACAAGGTGGGAATGAACTCAGCTCTACACTCACTGAAATGCCTACTGCAGTAATAAAGTGGCAGCAATGTGTTTAAACTTTGTCCTTGCACCTGTTGTCAGTTACCTATGTGTGTGTCACAGCCAAACAAGAATGTGGGGTTTTCTTTATGTTAGAAGGATTACATTTATCTTAGTGATTCTATCAAACCCTACTTTGAAGAGCCAACATTAACACAATGAGATCTACCAAGCAAATTTACTAATCTTATATCTTGTAAGAGAAGAATGATTTTAATGTCAGCAAAGATTTTGATTGTACCAAACAGACAAATATTACTTTACCTGAGACTGTGCATTGACGTTGGCCCGATTTGTAACCAACACTTTAACTACTTCTGCTTGGCCAGCAAGGGACGCTATGTGCAGTGCTGTGTTTCCTTTCTGAAATGAGACAGTGTTATTTGAAAAAAGTACAAAACCTGAGCTTGAATACATGACAATACGATCAAGAACATATTCCACTTTAAAATATAGTGTTTCTTGCAATAAAATACTCTTACTGAATACTTCTAATGGCTAAGTTATTCTAGAAGACAGAGACAGAAGCCAAGACAGGAATCTACAACTCGTTCAGTAAATCTCACCCCTAGTAACATGTGACATTTACTATAATCTAAAAAGTTTCTATTAAACAATTATTGAGACCACTCCACCAGTGCAAAATGGGCAATTACTGCTGCAGTAAAGTCTGTAATCTGTTGAGGACACCTTGTGCCCATGCCATCAGTGTGAACAACAGAACAACTAGATAGGCCTGACTGACCTTTGTCGCTGCATCCACGCTGGCACCTCGCTGTATCAGTTCAGAGACAACTTCTACGTGCCCTTCTTTGGAAGCGAGATGGAGAGCATTCAACCCATTCTGATTAAAAAAAAAAAAAAAAAAGGAAGTGAAAAAAGAAAAGCAATAGGAAAGATTGGCAAAGGTTTTCCAGCATAGCAAACATATCAGGAGACAATAATATCCCAAGTGAGAGGACTGCTTCCAAAAACCACTTTTACATAAACTTTACAAGAACTAGATTATAAGGAAAGTATATGAATTAAGTCAGGATATACTAGCTCTGGGGTCTCAAGTTCTCTGTGCTGTCCCATGACCCGATGTAATCAAATGGAATGAAAGATATCTTTAAACAGCACAACATTCTCCAAGTGGTGTCTCGGTAAGGGGTTAAAAAAAAGTTTTAATTGGATAAAATATGTAAACATGGTTCATCAAAAAACCCACATAAGTTATCGTTGACATGAAGTGCAAATATAAAGAGATACTTGAGAAACAGTGAGAAAGGTATTTATCCAGCAAATTTGATCAAAATATTCTTCAACCTGATTTGAAATGTTGATGTCCACTCCACTTTTCAAATAGTCGAGAGCCTTTTCCAAGTTGCCAGCTCGAGCAGCTCTCAGGTAACTTGCATTTGTGTCAGACTACAAGAAAAAAGGAAAAGTCCCATTAGAAATTACGGCACAATACAAAAATACATTCCTTTGGCAAAGAATTTACTAATGATGCAACATGTTGTACGTACATTTAACTAGATATGAAAGGATCCCAAACTGACTGTTCAAATATGGGTCAAATCCTGCCCCCTTGCTTATGCAAACTCCCTCTTGTGTAAACAGGCTGTCTGCCTGACTAGGCAGCACAAGATTTGACTTCACACATAAATGTGAATTATGCAGCACTGCCTAACATGCAAGGCTAGTAACCAGGCACACATCTGGTACTCGGCATGGAAGACAAACATGGTGAGGCTCAGAACAGGACTCCAGGGAAACCACTCTGCTCTTTCCAAAAGTGCCACGCCACCTTTAGCGTCCAAGTTGAACAGACTGGATCAGTACTGTGAGATCTCACATGACAGATTAAAAAATAATCCAAAATACTCGACGTTGAAGGACTGGATTTACCTGAATGAAAAAACATAGTTCTACAAATTAAGACATTTTAAAATCTAACGTCTGATTACATTTCGTTTTATTTTCTCCATGCTCCCTCATTTTATGGCACATTTTATTTACAATATCTGTCCACATTCAGAGAAGTAGCCATAAATCCCTAGGTACAGTGTCATTATTTAAATTGGACTTAATTTTTTTCAGATCTTGCTTTAAAGATAGCTGTGCAAATTTGTTCTATGATGACTTCAGCTTGAATGTAAGGATGGCAGAAAGGATGGTTAAGTCATGAAAGAATCACTGAAGTAATTTCCATCCCCGGAGGGTTTTAATAACAAGTTATGCAAATACCCACCAAGGAAGGTTTAGATAATGCTGATCCTACCTTGGAGCAAGTGGAATGAACTGGGTTAGCTTTCAAGAGGGACAAATCATATAATCTTTGATTTTATCTGTACCACAGCTTTCCCTGGCACCTTGGAGAGTCAACACATTTTTTGGTGCCCTCTTCCCCATTGGTATAACAGGAATTGTCTTTTTTATTCCTATCAGCACTACCACTTTAAGTGCTTTATGATATTCTAAAAAAGTGCAACAATTACCTATGGAGAAAAAAATAAAGGCAGTAACTGATGAGAGAAATATAAAACACCCAGGCACCAAAGCTTAGTTACTTATCCACTGCTTAAATAATTTCTTTTTTTTTTTCATTCCCCATTTTCTGGATTTGCTATAGACTTTTCTCCTCTCCTGTCAACGCAGCCACCGCAGACTGAATGTTCTGTTCAAGCATTGCTTCGAGTCCATCTGAAGTCACCTTCATGTGCAGGATGAAGTGATCTTTGACATGACAGCAAAATAGTAAGTGGGTACGAAGTCTGTTTTCTCCTTTGTACCTGTACAAGCTACAAGACTGTTTTACTACTGCTTTCAATACAACAAGCTCTGTCTTTCAAGGAGAGAACGATTACTTATGGAGGCTTCCTTTTCTCCCGAGTTTTGCACACATGGCGTTCCACTTTGCGATGGTAAGTTACTAGCTTACGACCCACCCTGCTCTTAATCGTTTTCCAAGCATGCCACGCTAATCATCAAAAATCAATTTATGTGACGCACTTCCAACAAAACAGCCCCCAAATACCAATGTTTGATTAAGGTTTACCGAAAACAAGGTGCTGCTGCAAACTACACAGTCAGAACTGGAAAGACTGTGGGGAAGAACAGCTGCCTTGAGAGGCGCAGTAAAACACTTTCATTTGGAAGATCATCTGAACTGTGCAATGCAGATTATTACAGGAGACAGGTCATATTCTTGGTGCTTAGCAACAGCAGTCACTGGGGTAAAAAACAGGTCAGTGTTTTATCAGCATTACTAAAGGTATGAGGGAGGACTTAATAGACCGGGAGCCTTTTTTTGTCACAGTGTAATGACATGTCTGTTTGGCACAGTCAGCAGGTGGACAATAATTAACATCAGCTGTTTACAGCTGCTTCTGGGTGGGGAAGGGATGCACCAGAGAAGCTTGCTATGGAAATTCAGTTCCCACCAGTCACATCAACACACACCAGACAAGAAACACTGCTCATACTCAGAAACATTTAAACCTTTCTATTTGCTCAAACGAAATGGGACAGGGGAGAAGGCAGAAGGACAGAAGGAGTACTAAATAGCTGATATTCATATTAATAGCTAAGTGCTGTTTCACTGTAGAGGGAGAGCAATGCCTATGTCTTTTAAGGACTTGGAACACTTGCTCACTAACAGAAGGACAACGGTTAGGTCACACTTCCAGCCTGGGGATGTGTAAAAATGTTTCCAATCAAGCCAGCTCAGGTGCTGCTAAGTGATGCACAAATCTATTCTTGAAATCCCTCAAGCAAACAGTATGCCCTTCTTTACCAGTCACCACTCAAAACTCATTCCTTTTGCTGAAACTGTCCAGAAACATCACTGACACCAGCAGACAGGTTGCCACCTGAGCGGCAGGGCTGGTGGGGTGCTGGGCACAGCATCACACTCACCTGTCAGCCTGGGCTCTCGGTGCTCTGACAAGGACAGGCTCCCAGCATAAGGGGCACTGAACAGAAAAAGCAGAACTGACATGCACAGGCACCACAACTAGGAAGCACCCAGGGAAGCTGCTATTTAACAGCATGCTGGTGGTAACACAAACTCTCCCACACTTTAGCTGATCTGAGGTGGTATTTCCAGTTTCCAGTTACTGGTTTCCAGTTACATGAATGTGATGTGAGCTGATAGTGCATGAAACTGCATGACCTGCCTTAGCAGCCAGGTGTTAACACATCCCTATGCACTGAGAAAGGAGAAAACATTTTTTCCTGACATTGGCTAAAGCTCCCAAGCCCTCAGACTGGGTTAACTCACCTCAGGCTGATTAACTCACCCTTTCTGGGCTACCATGCACAGAAATTTTGGGATTTGCACAGAGGGATAACAGACTGAGGTTGTAGAATTGCGAAAAAAGTTCAACGAGGCTTCTTGGGATTCTCTCCATCCATTACGGTCTCTGCCATAAGCAGAAACAAGCAATGACACTAGAGAGGAAGGACAGCCAACATCTTTGGAAACCAAAGGCAATACCAGCCTCTCTAAAAGTAGCATTGCCAGCTTCCACTTTCCCTATAATTAAGGCATTACTTCAGACCTGCTCGGGCAGGGAATAGTCTTACAAGCCTTTTCTACCTTGCAAAACGCCTTGAATACTCTTGTTTTTAAGACATTCCACTTCCAAAACGCAGAACCCTCAATGAACGCTATCCAACTTTTAAAAAAGCTAAGCATAGGGGTCAGTAAAAATTGATCAAAAACATCAAACCAAAACTCTCACATTTCTGAACTTCAAATTTTCCTCATTCCTTTACATTTATATTTTAGGCCTAAATTCTTTTTTTTTTTTTTTAATGCCACAACTGAGTAGAAAAATGTTTCCAATTGGCACTGTTTTGTTTAAAACAAAGCCTCTTGGAGGCCCTGATAGAGCCTGTAATCGTCTCTGTATTGCACAGAAAGGAGTAGCATCACAGCCTAGGCTCAAATCACTGAAGGATTTAAAAGATCAAACAAGTGTAACAGTCATGTTAACAATTATGTATCTGGATTGCCATCACACCTGCAAGCCCATGTCAAAGACCGATCAAGGACCTGTTATATTAAATGCACTAAAAAACACAGTAGGGGGAAAAGGATTTTAGGTTTCCAACCACGGCTCAGGGTACCCATGCAGGCAAGTGTTCCCTCTGTGGGTAACTGTTCTTGATATACCCACTTCCACCTTCCACACTAGTTGGCATCCAAAAGATGAACCCCACACAGACAGCATGTCTACAGGACATTCCCTTAACAGACCTAACAAAAATTTTCTGTACTACTAATTACTTAAACCTCAATATCCCTGAGAGGGGCATTCTGTATGCTAGCAATCTCATCTGATCCCCCTGTTTTGTTTTGTTTGTTTGTTTTTTCTGGTAATCAATCCCAATATGAAATAAAGACAAAACCTGACTTTTCTCCACTGTCTTCATAAATATCAAGAGAACAACAGGCATGGGACATACATCAAAGAACCCTGAATCTTAGATGCTCTTGCAGTCAGCCACAAAGAATGTAGCCCCTTCCTGTGCGTTTGCACAGGATTCCTGTTATCAGGCTGTGTCCCCAAAGCCTCTCCCTGCTCCCTCTTGCGCTCCTGGGGATGCTAGTTTTTCAATCTCCATAATCAGACTCAAATTAAAAATCAAGATTCTTACAAGTGTTTTAATTCTTGGAGAAACAGACCTCAGATCCTGTGCAAAGCATTTAGTTCTGGAAGGGCTATTCAGACAACATTTAACAATTTATGAGAGTACCAGTACTGACTGCAGAATCACACTGGGGCTGCAAGGGACCTCTGCAGATCACTTAGTCCAACACCTCTGCTAAAGCAGGTTCACCTACAGCAGGTCGCACAGCATCATGTCCAGGCACGTTTTGAATATCTCCAGAGAAGGAGACTCCACAACCTCTCTGGACAGCCTGTTCCGGTGCTCTGTCAGCCTCAGAGTAAAGTTGTTTTTCCTCATGTTGAGGTGGAACTTCCTGTGCCCCAGTTTGTGCCCATTGCCTCTTGTCCTGTCACTGGGCACCACTGAAAAGAGCCTGGCCCCATCCTCTTGACACCTGCCCTTTAGATATTGATAAGCATTGATAAGGTCCCCTCTCAATCTTCTCTTCTCCAGGCTAAAGAGCCCCAGGTCTCTTAGCGTTTCCTTGTGAGTAAGATTCTCCAGTTCCCTCATCATCTGATGTGTGCATAATATCAAGCTTTTTCTTCACAGATGGTATGACTTCTCCCCTCCCTCCCCATACTTTCTGGGAACAAAAAGGGACTATTTGTAGTTTTAAGAAATGCGTAAATGCAGGTGATGGGCTTACGAATGCAGTTTTTATGCAATGTGTATTTCTTTTAAATTTATGTATTTCCCTTGAACGTACTATGCTATAAAAGTTCAACTCTCTAATGTACAGCAGTCTGTGAGCTTCCAGATTGCAGGCTGCCTGCAGCCCACAACACATTTTCCAGTCTTGAGCTCATTTCAACAGTCTTCACCCCCGAGACATCTCTGGAAAGTGCTGAGGCTGAATAAGCCATGCTGGTAGCAGCACTCTGTTTCCCAACCCTTCTTACCCTAAGGTCCTCTAGTCCTGCCACATGATGGATGGCAGAGCCTGTGACATACAGGGGTGAGGCCCAAGAACCCTTTCCCCATTTTAAGCAGAAGCTACATGAGTTAAAAACATTCCTATTGCAGGAAAGACTAACTCCTAAGTCACTTGGATATTATTTCAAGCCTCTGTTTTAAAACAGAAAATGCTGATGTTGACTCACGCTAGCAACTACATATTCGCTTTCTTTTTCTCCAAGTGCTCCCAGTGAAGAGACTATTTAGCATGAGTAAAGACAAAATCTATTAGGAAATTTGCACTAACTGTCAACCCAGGGTCTGGTCTGGCTTTTTCCACGGGACTAGAGAGGGTCCTCTCAGAAAATGGAGAAAATGTGTTATTTAGTGAACCCTCAAAAGTGCAAAGCCATTGTTTTCAACATGCACAGGCCCCCTCCCATACCAATGGTATTTTTATTAAGCTCATCTCTCTTTCCTTTGTGTTCTGCTTACAGGGGCTTCTTTTCAGATTAAAAATCCAGTCTTTTTTTCACATTGGGAGCAGGGTTTTGTTTTTCACTCCATCTTTAACAGTAGCTGTTGTGAAGGGAAACCCCCAGCAGGTTCCCATTGTGCCAGAGCAGGATGCATTCTGGCTTGAGTCCCAACAAAAAGATGCTAACCATGCCTAACATTTGTTTTGGGGGGAGGCAATGACCTCATTTTAAGGGATGAACTTATGTTACTTCCATTTGGAAATGTGCTCAACAAAACCAGTCTTGCAGCAGCATGAAATGATCTGAGGAAACAGATGATAACATTTTTGCTTATTTTGATAAGGATGTGCTTACTGCAACTGATGGCTTTTTTATTATTATTAATTTTTTTTTTTTTTTTGCAGTAAGGCTCAACTCTGATGGGCACTAAGCACTACACTGCAAACTGGAGGACCTTGGTATTTCCTAGATTTTGCTCCTATGTTAATTTAGAATTTTCCTCCAAGCAAATATGTCACACTAACTTGGTAAGGGATGAAATTTTATTTCAAATAAACCATACTGGCCAGTTAACATCAATGTCTGAACCACACGAAATAAAACAGCTGTATCATCTTCCTAGGGAGACTCTTCATCCATCCTCCAAGTGACTATATCCTTTGTATTTCCCTACTCCATCATAACTAAATCTGTATCAAAAAAACATCACTTGTATGGTTTTTATTAGAAAGGGGGCTGGTTGCACTGGATGAGAAGGTCATCTTTGTGTGAATGACTATAGCTGTACTCATGCTTTACACACCATAGTACCATACATGTTTTCTTCTGATAAGAATGTGACAAGCTGGGGCAACTGCTATCTGCAGTTCTGCTATTAATTATCCTTTAGAGAGATGCTTTTGGGATCACATCCTTAAACACAACCCCAGGACAACAGGAAAAACTCCATTCCTGCTGCCTGACAATTCAAAGGAAACATCTTTCAGCTAAGGAAGGCCAGCTATTTTGAATATGGTTGCAAAACAAGAAACAATTTAATTATTGGTTGAAAACCAACAAATCCCTCTAATTGTTTGCCCTATCATGCAACTTATTCATCAGCTCTCTTTGATCATATTATTGCATTGTGCATGATAAAGTAGCCAAAAATATTACACTATTTGGAATGTTCCCCTAACCGGCCCTATTCCAACTATTTAACTACGATATGTTTTCCATGAGTTAAAAACTACACTGGCTTCAGACTGCATGAAACCCCTTTTCCTTGGTCACAACAGTGGAGACTAATCCACCTCATACTTCTGCAAAAATTGCATGTAAATCTATAATCAACTGTATTTATAACAACTGTGGCTCTATCCCTGTACAGTAGTCAATCTTAACATGCTTGTAGAGAAAAAATATTTCCTGAAAACACACATTTAAGCAGTTCAAAACAGAGTGGAAAATGCATCTTAGATTCAGCTCTTTCTTTCTAGAGTCCTTGACCAAATCAGGAAAGCATTCAAGCAAACAAATAAGCCTCTTTCCTTGCCAGACCACAAGACAAGGCAAGTCTCTGACATGCAATTTTAGTATATACCGTTTTCAAGGTCCCTTGCACCTCCACCTGTTAGAGTCTGTCTTGGCAAAATGCTGAATCTGCATTCAATGTTACCACTGAAAATGAACCACCTGTATTGGAGTGGAAGATGGCTGAAAAGGACCCAGAGCCTGAGATGTTAAGACTGGTACACACAAGAACATTTCACAGCTTCCAGTACAAGAGGTGTTTATCACTGCTTTTAACAGCATGAAGAGGTCTAGAGCGAGTTGTTCGCTTGCAATGACAAACATCTCCTGTGGAGCTACAATGGAGCTCTCTTGCTGTACATGTTGCTCAGACTTTAAGCATGCAGTCTTCTTCAGCAGACTATAAATCTAGTCAATCCTGTGACTTATGATGCAACTTATGATCCTGCCCTGGGTAGATTGCTTCCTAAGAAAGTTTGAGCACAAGATAGAAATGAAAAGTAGGTGACACTCTTTTGATTTTCTACAAAGAGTAAAGGGGGTTGTGATTTCCGAGGCACAGAAGACACATAAGACGCATATAGAGTTAGACAAGAAACATCTTGCCTAACATCCGCATGTAACACATGTAAGATGTTGAACATAACATGCAAGTTGAAAATGCCCCTAAAGCTGTCATCTTCGTATTATTTACTTGTCACCAAATTCAACATATATTAAATAAATACAGAACGATTTAAATGCATTTCTAACAAAATTAACTTCCGACAACCCAACAGAAAACATCTGAACTGAGATCAAACTTGTCCCACAGGGACAATGCTCAGTCAGGAGGTGAGGGTCTATGCTATTTCCAATACCCTTTGTCAGTTTGCACAAAGGAGATTTTGAGATTTTGAAACACAAGTTTGATGTGTCAGCTTCACCTGAAGAATTTACGAAAACATTACTGCTATGAATGCGTTAAATTAGTAACACTAAAAGCAACATCCTCGTTTTCCAGGACTACAAAATTAATGTACATCTGCACAACCCACACAACCTAAGTATGGATGAATAACAAATCACAAGAATTATTTTCTTTTAACGGAAAAATAAGATTCCTTTAATAATGACTTTTCAGTTCTCGGACTGCCTCGTACGAAAAACCAAACTTGAGTGAAAAGGTAAATTAGGACACACACTGTTCAAGATCCTAAACCCAGTAAAATCGCAGGTTTCACCTGTGAATCACTGTACTCCATTAGAAGTGCACAATCAGGCAAAGAGCCAGGCCTTTTGTGACCAACTCACATGCATAAGCAATGAAAAGGATCCAATACAGTCGAAGGAAAAACATTTGAGCATCTAAAATTCAAGATTCATTCTTGAGGCTGACAGCCTCAGCTTCCAGAAGGTTGTTTCAAACTCTGGGAAGAAACCCCTGAGCCTGTAATGACTCATCTCTCACTCTCTAAAGTTTTCCTATCATATACTTACAAGTGAAAAAATAAATCACTGGCTTTCTTAACTGCTACCACAGTCACAAACAGCTAAAGAAAAGCTGGATGTGCTTCAAGGGTTTCTTCTTATGTTTATATTCACCTGAAGATAATAACTCTCTTGTATGCCAAGCTAGATGAGATGCCATTGATCTTTTCCTTGTTATTTTTCTCTTGGAAACTGACTACCCAATGAGCATGGAGATAATTTCAGCACAGCTCAGGCTCAAATTTAAAGTCATTTCCATGCTAAAGTCACATTCTTCAGATCACTGCATGAATTATGTCAATCAGTCCACCTCCTGTTGTCTGTGTGCATCTGATTTTAGGATTAGGAACCGGAAAGGAGAGGGAAAAAATTCAGCAACCCACTTCAAAACAGTTTTTAAATTGTATTTTTTTGTCTATAATTTCAGATGAGAAAAAAAATATAGTATAAACCTAAATCAGGTAACACGGCTGTTTTTAGGGAGAGACATATTGACTCAAAATGAGTTTGCTACAAAATTTTTATGTAAATATGCTTCAATCAGATGGGGTGAAATGGAAGTTACTGGTAATAAAGTGGAGCAAACTGCATGTCAGTGGAATCATAATGCACATAAATACTCCCTAAAAATACTGTAGTAAACAAGCTATAGGAACTATAGACAAGTAACTTGACCTCTTCTGTAGCTAGACAACTTATTAAGAGCTTTCAGTAGAGTGAATTCAGAAGTTTCCTGATCTCTTCTCTGCCTTTCCACTTTATGCCTGCTTTTGAATTTATCTCATTCAAAATCAAAATAATTCTGCCTTGGAAGTTTGAACATCATTAAACTGAATGACTGATAATAACTAGTCAAGCCATTTCTGATATGGCAAAAATCTAGACAAACACATGGATTTACACTGCAAGTATTACAAATCCCACATGTAATATAAGTTTACACTTCTGTAGGCTTAAGAGGCATTGGAATGGCTAGTTTTAAAGCTATCTACTAGAGTTTTAAATTTTTTGACACTTCGTTCAGGATTCTTACAGGACTTACAAACTTCTATCAGTTTGTAAGTGTCAGTGCATAGGTTTCCATAGCAGGGATTATGACCTCTGTCAGAAGCAAAGAACCTCTTCCAATTTACATACCTGAATACCTTGTTGAAGAGAGCCTCTGGCTGAAAAAGCCCATGTAGCTCACGTGACAGACACAGAAACTGAAGTGTCAGTGGAAATTATCCAAAGAGCTTTCAGGTACTAAGAGGACTCCTGGGGCAAGATTTGCAAAAGAGCCATAAACCTGGTTAACAGTCTGTTCTGCAGGGCTGGTTAGAGGCATCACATGAGCCTTGTCTTAGCAGTTTAGCTTAGGAGAGCTTGCAACATTTACAGAACGCTCTGTCCTGAGACCTCTTTGTAGATCTGCTGTGAAATATATATGCCCTGGTACAATGAGAATGAATAGACATAACCAATAAGTGAAAGGATTCAAACATCTCCCTACAGCCGAAGATTGGCTGAGGTAGTTTTGGTTGTTCAGGAGAAGAAAAACCTAGCTAGGACTTCCAAAATACAGGAGGGCAATTTCACACAGGAGAGTTAACAGTTCTCAAATGCAGGAGCTGAGCAACCTGCCAGGAGACAATTTTACTCTTTGTCTGGAGATTTGAGACCTATTGGAGAATACCATCAGTGTTGTGTTGGCTTGGCCACATTCCTGTGACCCAGTAACTCCAGATACATTCTGTAATCCACCACATCACTATAAACCACAAAGGCAAGGCAGAGCAAAGCAGAGCAGGTGTTACACACACTGCTGTTACTGCTAGAAACATGGAGGAAAATTTGTCTTCTTTCTCCTGGACATGGTGCTGCATGATGTGGGCAACAGCACTGTGTGGCCTGCACAGAGCAGCGGGGCTGGACACAGGAGAACGACCAGCCTGCTCATTTCCCAGCGCTCTCTTGCTCCTCCTCCTCCATGATTAAACACTGACATTCTCTGTTGGGAATTTGTGAAATGGCATGGAAAGTTCTGTGACAGCATTTGTTGGGGCTGTCTGGATGCAATGCATTCAATAGTGTATGCAGCAAATGTTAATTAGTTTACAAGTGTTTTGTTCCTCACTCCACATGTTCCAGGTTTGAGGATTAGTTCAGATTCCAATGGAAAAATTACTTTTCCCAGCCCAAGGACCAAAATCTGTAAGCAAAAACTACAAATCAGAGCCCTGCAATTGTTATCAAGAGTTTTAAACTAGAACAAAGTTCTGACTCTAAATACAAGATTCTGGTCTGACACTAAAGAGGAGTCTAAACTACCACTGTAGCAAGGCTAGACCAGGATTTATATGTACAAACAGGATGAAAAGTGTAACAGTGAGAACACTCTTAGCTGTACGGGGTCTTTGAGATGAACAGAGGGGGAAAGAAAACACAACATAGCTCAGTTTTATTCTTCAAGTGAGAAAAAATTACCAAATACACAGATAAATCACTGCAGATTAGATGGAGCCATTTTCACATGGTCATTTTTCAGTTACAGAACTGAACTAGTATTTTTCTGGCTTCAAAGCCACTATGCACTTGAGAGAAAAACCATGATGACCCTTGAGAGGGACATCTAATTTTTTTGATGAAAATAAAAAGGTTACTTCACCTTAACCAGACTTCACAGTTTAATCTGAAAATTACCACTGTTTCTTAGTATCAGAATGAAGTATATTTGGAAAACACAGCACTGTTTAATCAAAGAAAATAATTCACTAATCAATTAAAACTTCACAAACTGGGCAAAAAACTTTACCTTTACCATTTTAATAAACACAGATTTAGAGTTAGCTTTTAGTTTAGCCACTGAAGTGCAGATCAGTTTATTACACACAGAAATAAGTTATGGTCAACAATACTGCCTACCAGCCCTACACAGCAATCTCCCCTAGCATTTCATGATAGAATAAGTCATTACTGTACAATGTTAGTTAAAGTATCACTTCTCAATAGCAAATCTACAGGATAAATACACAGCGAAGTAGAGCTTGTTTCACTCTTACACCTAAAATGTGTGGCATGGCAACATATAGGAGATCTAAATAGGTATGGAATGAAAACAGGGTATACCATAAATAATATCACTAAGAAAAAAATTACAAATATATACTGTACCCCTTCTCCATCACTCAACTCCATTTCAAATAGCTACTACACCTTCAATAAACAATGTATATACTAACAGAAAGATCAGTTTCTATGTAACTTCTAACAAAACCCTGTAAAGTAAGAGTAAATACCATTCTGTTGCAACACAGAGGGCAGAGCATACTGCAGACCAGCACACTGCCAATGCCATGGCTCCAGAGCAGCGAGATTTTCAGTTCGCTCTGCTCTCCAAACTGTTGCACACAGAAACTAGCAGGACTGCATCGAGCTCTGCACTACTGGGGCTCATATAAAGCAGCAAAGATGTTTATCACCCTGAAGATTGTTATTATTGTGCTAAAAAACCCAAAAGAAAGTAAAAAACATTCTCAGGACTTAAAAAAAAAAAAAAGTTTAATTAAGTACTAAAAAACACCTGAATCTAACAAAACCTTCTCCTACAAGAAATTCCTTCACAGAGAAAATCCCCCAAATAAATGTTTTCATAGTTCTGAAATTACTGGTGGAAATGACTTTATGAACAAGAATCACATCACCAGAAAACAATCAGTTTCAAAGATGTTTTTTAACAGGTACAGCAAGTAAACAACAACAGACATGATTAAAAGAACTCACTACAGTAATTTTTCAGAGCACAAAGCTATTGCTGACAGGGAAATTAACTCATGAACCGCTGGGTGCTACCATCGGTAATATCTCTAATAGAAACAAAAATACTGCCACTAATTGACGCTTCCACAAAGCTTGCCACTCATCAATATTAATAACAAGATACCCCACTTTCCTGGGAACCCGGTATTTTAGTTCTGCAGTAGAGCAGCCTGCAGACCAACTGTTTTAGCTTTGTGGGTTTTAGTTGATGTGAATAACTCAAGCTACTGAAGAACTTCAGAGCCTAGTTGACAGACTACAGGGATGCCATTTCACAGCAGCTTACTCACTTGAGGAATTTTAAAATCACACAGGGAGCACCTTGGAGGTCACTGGGACTATCCCTGGGAGTAAGAGTGATACGGGTGCCTCCTTACAGGTCACTAATAGCATACTACTAGCATCACAGCAGGCTCCTTTTGAAGTTTAATTGACCTATGGATTGTCAGTAGAAGTGTGTTATTTGATAAATACACTTTAAAAGTATAGATTTTAGTTAACTTTTTTTCAAAATATGCAAGATTTGCAAAAACATTTCAGTGAATAAAATTGTTATATATATCTAGGTTATTCAAGGCCCCGATCACAGAACAAAACATTACAAAATGTTCCTGCAATTTTAATCAGCATCTTCTTTGAAGTGTCCTGGACAGAACGTCACCGTTGGTAAGGAGAGAGAGAACAAATAATTCCATATACCATTTGACTGCCGCCTCAGCCTATACCGCAATCCAACTGTCAGAACACAAAATACACCAATGAGACGAAATGTACCTCTTCCTACATCCAGCTTTGTCTTGTACAATCAAAGAGTTAAAACACTAATACAAGAAACTCAATATGCAGATTTCACTCTTATTTCAGAATCCACAAATGCTTACTTGTTCTGGGAAGCATTCTCCCTCTTCCACTGCCATTTTCTGTGGCCAGATACGAAACCTGATGACTCAATTAGTTAACACTTTGGACACCGCACCATTGCTAAAAATAGCAGCCCCAGGAAGTGGTTTTCTTTTTTTTTTTTTCCCCTTTTTTTTTTTTTAAAAAAAAAAAAAAGGAATGAAGCACAGTCACCTGTTAGACTTCCCTTGGCTATTTAAATGGCAAAGCACAAGTGATTGTAAGACTATTAAGTTAGTAACAGAGCGCGTCCCAGGATTCCTGGCTCACTTACCATATTTGCTGCCTCCAATCATTCCCCGTGTATGTAATCATGATCTGTGGAATACCCAAAATAGCTGCAGCATCAGCTGATCAGAAAACCACTGCTGCTCGGAATCACTCATGAAACAAGCTTTTGTCATTCTGCTTATCAGCTCTTTCTAATGCAGACTACTTTGAACTATTTCTAAAGGCAACAATAACATCATTTTACACTCTGTGTGTTTTGAATACCACATATGCCTGCCCCCTACTCCATGGTAATTTTATATTTATTCAGACTTTCTGATGACTAATTATGATAGATTTGTGTCGCTGGTTCCAGAGGCTATTTTCCTGAACTAAAAGTCTACTCTCTATATACTTGAAGCTCCTAAACTAGAGAAATTAAAAGCAGTATCAAGAGCAAAATCATTTTGCTTCAGAAGGAAGCCCAGAGAGACATTCATGATTTCAGTAAAACAGATCTGTTCCTTTTCAATGGAAGCTATTGCCAACAGCAGGCATTTTCTTCATGCTTCCCTACAGTTACTTACATTAGGAGTGGTTTTAAAGAATGTCCACCTTCTAAGAAAGGAAATATTGAAATCTCTTCAATACACCACAAGCACCTGCACAGCATGCACTGTGCTGGCCTGTTACACATCTGACCTCACGCACGAGTTCTGCACAGATCATCACTGGTACAGAAGAACAACGAAGGGTAAGACAAGGGAAAAAAAAATCAAGGCCTAATATTTTTCTCTAACAAGATATGCCAAATGTCTCATTTGTCTATGAAGGGAAATAGTCTATATGTAAAATACCATAAGGATAATCAGAAATTTTCAAGAAACTTTTCTTCATGTTTGCATCAACTACAGTCCAGCTACTGGGTAATAGCTCCGTGCTCTTGGGTTATAATGCAGAACTTGTTGCGAATTATCTATGTAAAATCTTTCAGATGGTGCAAAATTTGAGGCCCCAATGTAACCCTAAATAAATAATGTAGGCCACGCACTCAGGTGATCTAGCTTGAAATGATTTCAGTAATGTCAGTGCCGATGTGCTCTGTTAGTAGCTACACTCTGCACATTTTTTCTTATAGCATGATAGTGGCTATGACTAACACCCATTTCTGCCACTGACTAAATACAGAGAAGCTAACAGCTGTCTGCAGGGGTGGAGGAGCCTTCCACCTCAATTTAAAAACAAGACAATGACCAGGTCAGTTTAAATGAATTTACCTCACTGTGCAGAGCTCCCTGTAGCAGAGATTTCAATCATCTCCACTACAGCTACCTTGGCAATGTTGCTATTGCAAGCTGACACAAGAACACATAGTATCCTGAAATATTAAATTTCTGAAGCTGAATTTTGATTTAGTGTTACTATTTGTTTTGAGGACCAAAAACTACCATTTCAAAACAATAAAAGGAAACATCCCAGTCCCAGAAACCCAAGATTACAAGGTTACTATCCAGTGATTGAATCTTTGTTTCTAACTGAAGAGGGGCTGGCTCTGAACAAGAACCAGGTGCTTAAATACTGTTCTTCTGCTTTTGAAAAGGTGCTTGAGAACAAAGAGAAAGGAAATATGATGAGTTCTGTAATGGGATTCAAGGGAATCACATGAAATTTAAAACTTGCTGAATAGTTCTTTTTGTAAATAAAAAGAGTAAATTGGGCAGTTTTATGCAAACTCACAAGAGTCCATCCAGAAGGCCAAGCCCATTGTGTCCCCATGCCACCGATTGCCATCGAATTGCAGCCTCCTGTTGGGGGATAGTGACTGGTGACACGGAACTGGCAATCTAACAGCTCTCCTAAAGCTGAGTTATTGCTTGTTTGGAAAGGAGGAACAATGCTTTTAGAGAAAAGGATTCAACACAATCTCTGCGTATGTCTCTTTTTCTGGCGGTCTGTGCCCCTTGTTTCCTAGGCAGCCCAGGTCCCATGGACAGTGCCAGCATGGTCTGGATGACAGTGTGCTCCCTTCAGGAGCTCTGAGACTTCTCTTCCCTACCCAGTGCCTGCTCATTTATTCTGCTAGAGCTACTTTGCTTTTCCAGTCACTGGCTCTTGGCTTTTCGAGTTCACATTAGTACGATGAGACTGGTGGTTGATTGACCCAGACTGTTGGCTATTAACCTCCACAAAAGTCCTAGTTTAGGTTGTGACATTCCCACAAGAGAAGTTGTCCAATTCTCTTCTCATTAATTTTAAAAGAGCAATGATCAGATTTACAAAAGAAAAGCACAAAGAAAAATTAAAATCTGCCAGCACCAAAAAGTCATCTCAGCACATTCACATCCATCAATTCAGCTCTGATTACTGAAAGCTCACATCATATATCACAGTGACACTGTATTTTTTTAAACCTGGTGGATCAGTTTTACAGCATTCAGGATTACTTCTCATATGCATGCTATTAACAAAGGGTAATAAAAGAAAGGCTCAATATTAATGGCAAAATCAATTTATTATAGACTTTGGGTAAAATTTTCAAGATCTTTCTATTTAGTTTGCATCCTGAATTACATGAACTCCAAATCCCTACAGTCATTCTTAGCTTGGGAAAGAGAAGGAGCTTTGGATACAATCATGTAATGAGTAGATATGCAAGGAAAAAAAAAAAAAAAAATCTCAACAGTCAACCTCCTCCCCTCTTTGAAAAAGAAAAAAACAACAAAACCCCTTTACAATCTCATTAAAATGGCAGATTTGGTACAGATGGAGAATTCTTTTAAACAGAATAGTGGAAATGTCCTTTTACATTATCACTACTCTGCTCCCCAACCAGATGGAGTGCTTATGATTACTGGCTTGGAAGCAACTCGCAAACAAAGCAACACATGGCAGAATTCAGCAGAAAGAAAAACATGGTTTGATATGAGATACAAACAATATAAATATCTTCCCAATAGTGGAAAAGACAAGCTGAAATAGTTTAAACCATAATCTGGAGTTACTGATCCAGATTTTGCAAGAAGAAATAGATTTTTTTTTTTTTTTTTTTTTTTTTCTGAAACCACAGTGGATGACATTTCAGACAGTTTGGAAAGCCAAAGAATCAGCTGAAGTCCACCAGAGGAGGGTATTCACAGCTCTCTGGTATTTCAGGTACCCTTTTCAGAGAACAAATGGTTGTCAAATAGCATCAGTACAGCTGTGTGCTTATGGAACTTACACCTACCAAGGGTCTTCAGTTTTAGAAACGTCTTATATCAAAAAACCATGGTAGTATCTGAGATATTCAATAGAATTATCTAAAATTCTGTCCTAGTCATTAAAATAATGACTAACCTGTGCCTCAACTGAGACTTTAAAACAGCAGTTCAAGTGTAGACATTGCAGAGGCTATATACAGCAACAAGATGTGTACGATACAGTTCCCTGACCCACAGGCCATAGGTTCATATGCAAAGCCAGGAAAGATGCATATTGCATACAGCAAGAGAGGCATAGTGAAGCTCATTGGACAGAGACTCCCCCTTCTTTCCATCTAAGAGACCCCACCTCAAACACATTACATTTAACCTCTATGGATAGCTACCAGTCTTTTACAAGGCTACTGCCAAGAGAAAATGCACATTTACTAATTTATATTTTAACTGTAAAAATTGTAGACACTGAGAATATACAGCCAAAGGAAAAAAAAAAAATCCATTGCTAGTTACAAAACACCAAAACAATCAGCATAATTTTTGTATGACTTTTTTTTTCATCTGCCTGTTCAGCCACCATCCATCATGAAAATATTATGTTTGCTATACTACCATTCAAATACTGCCAGCGCAGATCATCTGCTAAAACAGCCACAGAATTAGAAACATATAGTCAGAAGCATATATTCTCTTTCAGTAATACAAAAAAAATTAAACATAAAGTAAGGATAGGAAAACAATATTTCAAACATTAATTTAGTTGAGGTCACACAGCCAGATGAAGATATACAGACATTTTTTTTTTTCCCAGAAAATCTGCTTTATGCTCCTGTGTAATCTATTGGTCTTGAATATAAAATATCTACAAAATCTGTAAATCCTTTAGTTATTTTTTTTCTTCTTAACTTTGACAAGGATATTCATCTGCCAGCATGCCGAATAATCTAAAGCTCTGTAGAAGTAAAAAAAGGAAATCCTGTAACTTCTACTACAAAATATGTAAATTTTCTCTTTAAAGGCTTTCCAAATGACTGAACAGGAAGCCCGTGGTATCATCCTATTCTTCCTCAGCAGCAGCTAGGATCAACCTCAAAGACTGAAATGTGATCACTTTTAAAGGATAGCTTGCAGTAATTTTTCAGAAGCCTCCAAACACTTCAAAACAGCATGCCTCAAAGCCAGCCCTGCTGTGACCTGTGAAATTCAGCACGTTACAGATATTCAAAATGTCCATGAAAGACACACAACGAAGCGCTGGCAGTATTTACTCTGTCAAGATCCGTAACAGCTCCTGTTACCTCACCCTCATCACTTCACCTCCCCAGTATATGCTGCTTTCAATAGCAGGGCAAGGGGCTCTCAGGATTACGGACTAAAATAAATGATACATGTATGGTATGAGCGGTATGCCCAAAGCATCTGAACCGCTATCTACAAAACCACTTCAAAGTCTGTTTTTTTAACCCTTTATTTTTCCCTTAAGCTATCAGAGTAGATTACATATTTCCAGTCTGCTCTGCTAATCATCTCAAGCTTTCTGAAAAAGTACTTTTTGTTTCATTTTCATCCATTAGCTGTGGTTTTCATGCCTAAGTTTTAAAGCTCCTTTAACTTCCAGCAACCCTGGGGCTAAAACATCAGCAGATTTTTCCCCAGAATAACCATGTCACCTGAGAACAGGACAACTGCGACCAAGTGGAATACAGATTGTTAGATAAATCCAAACTTCCTGTCCAAAACGGACCATATATCATTCAGGACTTCCACCACTGAGACTTCAGCAATTTCTCTTTCTCCTTCAATACATTGCCTCTACATGGAAAAGGTGCATCTTCCACCTGTATCACAGAGAAAGGTAATTTTGCAAAACCACTGCCACAGTATCACAGAAATCCCATAATCAGCTGCTGTGTGTAAATGGAGGTTAAGACAATAATTATCAAGACAATTGCTTGCTGTCAAGACCACCCTACTCTCTTCAAATCATAAAGAACTAAAGAGAGCAGCAGAGTTTCATTATACCATCCTGTAAGCACCAAGAAAGCAGCTTCAGTTAAGCCAACTAAAAGCCCTTGGCTTTATTAAGATTTCCTTCTCTCCCACTGATCACCTAGGAGACATCCATGTCATTGATTTGCTATGGACAGCACCTTTGGAAAATTCGGAGCTAATAAGGCTGCAAGCTGGAAGAAGTATTTACATAAGCATCATGATGAAAATCACATGATTGACTCCTGAGCAAATTGACTTGACACTATCACGCTTGAAAAAAACTAGTAAAAGCCAATTAGGAAGGGAAAAGCCAAAAGCCAGGGACTCCTGGCAGCCCTGTTTAGTCAAACTACAGACCTCACATGAACTCTCATGGAGATGAAGGGAAACGCAAGGGCAAAGAACTATATTTGGAAAGCACAAGGAAGGAGACACGATACCAGATCTTCCTATATCATCTTGAAGCATTGCTGATGTTTGCAAATTCTCTGCTGATTAATCAGATCACTTGTTGCATGCCATGCATCTTGTTCCAAGTCATGCTGAAAATTAGGATTTTGTACAAATTGAAAACAGCAACTGCCTTACTCCTTCTTTGACACACCTCACTGGAGCATAGGAATCCAGAAAGTAAAGATTCCTTGGATCTGAGCAGTATTGCTCAGCACTTTCACTAAATATGGAACTTCTATTTACTAACAGAAAACAATACTAGCAGGCTAGTGAAATCAGTGGCTGTTGATCGTCTCCATAAGCGTGTAGGTATGTAAACACACAGATAGGGAAGTACAAATCACATGTTAACCTTATTATTGCACCACAGGAAGGAAAAAAAATGAACAGAAATAACTTCTTCAGTTTTTTAAGAATATGTCAAAAACTAGTTGAAAGTATCAGAGGAATGTTACATAAAGCATACTGCCCATTTGTGTATGGTATCCATGTGACAAAGTTGGCTCCCTCAGTCTGGATCCTTTTTCTAGCAATTTTCAATACTCCAGAATTGCCAGGAGCAAAGAATTAATCATTAAGATTCATGGTGACAACAACAAAGTATTTCATCCTAAAGTTGAGTTAAGCACCAGAAATGTGACTGCTGGCAAATAAGCCCTTCTAAACACTCCCTCTCTCTGTTGTCTATCCTTTAGGCTTATTCTGAACATAACTGCAATATGAAGCCACAGAAATGCCAGACGGTTTCAAAATGCTCAGATGTGCTTACTGCACAGAAGAAGAAATTTCTATCATGTAATACGTTCCAAGAGCAATACTGCAAAAGCAGTAGCTGTCCAGGATACTTGACAATTGACTGTCTCTGCAAGACCTTAGCTAACCCCCACTCCATCTCGCACCCCCATTAACAAAATATTTGACTATACATCTTGACTTTGTTCATTCCTCAAGGACCATCTAAAGAAACAATTCAAATGAAAACATAAGTAGACTTAATTAAAAGAGAAATACCAAGAACAGTATGCAAGTGTATCTGCTCACCATGGGCATACGAGGGTGACCAATGCCCTGTGAAACAGGCACAACCTAGCACAGCTATCATTTGGTGTACAGTGACTTACTAATCTTCATTTATACATTGTGCACAGCATTATTCGATAAAAGAGAAGTGGAACCACTGAACTAACTATAACTAATCCTTTGAATCAGTTCCCAAATGCAATGAAGACAATTTGATGGAGCAATATCATGACAAAGGCTTTTAAACAACAGTTAGCCTGTTTTTCTAGTGTACAGACTACAGCCAAATTATTACATTGTAAAAATGCGTGCGGACACAAGGTAAAACTTTCATGAGAAAACTAATGTGAGAATAGCTTGCCTATGAAGTGACGGGATTTCTAACACATGCAGAGTTTAAGAACACAAACGGACAAAAAAATGTAATAAAAGTAAGAAATTGGAAGGAAGAGATTAGCAATGATGATTATGGATGAAGGTAGACAAAGGGAGTTCTTGAAATCGCACTTGACCCTATTTCTAACAATTCTGTGACATACAAGAGCATTGGAGCTCCTCTGCAAGCAAACAGCAAAGCTCCTCAGCATCATAGTCAGTGGGAGGTTAAAACAAGATGCCAGTGAACACAAGCCCTCGGTCACGTAAAATCAATCTGAGCCCTGCCTACAGAGGCTGTATGGGAGAACACGCTGCTCATACAGGGCCTCAGCCTGCTGTTCTCCAAGGCACTGTCAGGACTGTTGGACTTTTCATCCTTTCAGAGTTAGCATTTCAAAGTACTTAAAAATTTATTTAAATTACACTTTGGAAGGACTTCCCAGGAAAACTTCAAGTTTAAAAATCTCTCATAGTTGTTACAGCAAGGTAAAACTAAGATCTTACAATGCAATGAATCCAAAGAAAAATAAGCGACTGCAACTGTGGTTGATTTCAGGCTTATTCAAAAGTTATCCCTAGTCGCAGTATTAACATAGCCTAATTGCTAAGACATACACAAACTAGTCACCAATGGTCAAAAGATTGCTATACAGTAATCTTCCACAGTTACAGGGTGCTGTTCCTAGTTAAAATATTAACCTGTATCTGCCACGGAAAACTACCAAAATCTAGTTTTAACCTCCAGTAAATGTTCTGTTCAGTAGGTTCATCCCTATCAACTTCCTTTCATAAGGCATTCTTTTCAAAGAAAATGCGCATCAAGGAAAAAGCACCATGAGCTACACAATCTTAACTGCTGTCCCTTTTCAATACAGTCACAGCAAAATCTCAAATGTTTTGTCTCACTCTGCTTTCACTCTGAGCTATTCAATGGCATAAAATCAACACGTGGACAAATTATAAAACAACTTATATAAGTCACTGAAACTTCCACGACCTTTTTTTCCTCAAATTTTAGGTAGGACAGTACCTTTATAGTCATTGCCTCAACTTTGTTATTGCAACAGTGCTGAGGCTGTGAATAGCGTTTTCCAAGAACACAGAGAGCATTCAGATGTTAGATGTAATAATCTCAAGATGTATTACACCAGGAAGGAGTAAACATTCTTCTGTATTGGGGTTGTGCAGGATTTTCCCCAAAACAGAGGAAAATGAATAAAATTAATAAAAAATTATCTCATCAAGATCGTGTTCGAGATGCTGGTGGGGGATGACGACACCTGTGCAAACTACATTCCAAACAGTACTAACATTTGTCAGTACAGATGTATAAAAACATGTCTCAGTTCTCACTGTAGTGCTAGCAGCTTGGCTCAGTATTTACGCTGTCCCTGAAGCGCTGATACTGATTTTGCATCCCTTTGGTGTGGTATTACATACACGAGATGCTGGCCACATTTAAGACTGATGCTTTCTCAAGTTGTAGGAGAAGTACAAAGGAAGAGAAAAGGGCAGCTTCAGAGATTGCATCAATGCTCATGTGGCTCCCTAGGAATTATGGATGGGAGAACCGGAGGAAACTGTAGGATGCGTAATTCCTAAAGTTAGAGCTGAGCTTTCAAAATGTATAGCAATTTGATAATCGATTATACTGGGTTGTAGTGCAATACTTTCCACCTATACTACAGGTATTCTAAGCTACAGCAGAATAACTGTTATTATACAGTAAAGCAGCTCTCCTAAAATTTGTTCAAAAATTTAAGGTGTCTTTTCCTACCTTTATAAGCAAAAATACAAGAGTCACAACTATTGAAGGTCTTTATGAAGGAGCTATGTACCTCTCTGCACTGCCTTAATTCATATGCATCACACTTTGTATCTGGTAGTCATGCTATACTCATCAAAATGTATTTCAAACTACACAAGGTTAGAATATTACTGGGTTTTGCCCTGGCTTGCATAGCTGCAATCTGTGCTACACAAGCGAAACAGGTTTATGAAGTTTCTGATAACCGATTTCACACCAAACATTTTGAGCAGATGCACAAATACACCTTGGAATGACTGCATGAATGATGCAGTCATTACAACACCACACGTGGCCATATTCTGTTTTTTTCTAACCTGCTTAGGTTTCTTTTCCCAGGGAGAACCTTTGAGTCTGCAGCTACCTCTCGTATTTCCTTTCTCTCCGTGAACCATTATTTCTTATCTGATGTTAAATAGATTTCACAGGGCTTCTAAAATTATTGGATAGCAGTAGTATTTCTTATATCTGTATTACCTACATGATGCTTCATGAAAAAGCAGGACAAACTAGTTAGTGTTCATTATGTAGGAGGCAGCAGGTGCTATATTTAGGGTACTGAATATCTTCTTCCATTATAAATCCATTTTACAGATCTCACAGCTCACTGATACAGTTATGCCTTCTCTGACTGATGAAAATCCTGTGTAATTGACAACCTAATCATTAAAAAGGTTGTCATTTTCCCTTAGTTAACTATTTGCTTTAGTAAAATAAAAGTCATACACAAAATCACCCAAAGGAGCTGAGACCCCACTGAAGCAGCATGACCAGCTCACTGTGCTGGGGTTTTCAAGAGGAGTCCTCCCAGGGAAGGGTGGCACCCTGCATACCACCTGCTGCACCTGTCGAGATGCAGATGCTCCTGAGTGCTGTCCCAACATCATCAGGGCAGGAACCCCGCGGGGTGTGCAACCTGACCGCATTCATTGGTAGGAGCAGGGGTGTGTGCTCTGGTTTGGGGAGTTCAAGTTTTGCTGACAACACATGGCTAAAATCACATAAGACAGAATAGTTATATCTTCTTCCCTGCAATAAAAAAACCCCAAAAACCTATAAATTAGGATGCTACAAGAAGATTCTGTGCCAGCAATCTCAATTACATTTTCCTTCGTCAAGTACATCATGGTTTCACAGACGAGAGCTTCCTATTTTTCCATAAAACTTTTTCATTTTCTGAGCAAGGCACGGGCAATTAAAACCTCATGAATAACACAGAGATGGCACTTCCTAATCCTCCCACCTCCAGCAGGCGTTAGTATTTATCATAATTTTAGTATGCAGTATTTTATATTGCAACCCAGAGCTTTCTCCAGAATGATTATTGCATCCAAATAGCATGCCGGATTTTACTAACTGAAAATGTAACTATCTCCCATGAACTGCCAGGACAAACCATCAATCCCTGTATCTTACACCTTTCGTGAATAATTCCAGAGTCCCTGTATTTCCCAATTCTTGTCTCCATGGCAGTGGCTAACAAGCTCTAATCATACTGAGGCCATCTCAGATGAGATGTTTTTTAAAAGACATCTGAAATACATTCTAAATGTATCCCTGATTCGATTTTTGTTTTCGGTAAAGTCTTCTCTCCAATAACTTACCTACTTTTTTTTTTTTTGTAATGGTAAGAAATGTAAAAGATCTTTTCAAAGACTTATTTCCATGTTTAGACAAACAATTCCCCGCATGTACACATACACAGAGTTCATGTTCGTTAGATACCTATAAAAATACTCCCCAGTCCAATACATGTGAACATGCAGACAGATAGCGTTGAAAACTCCAGAGAATAGTGGTGGTCCTGAATTTAAGCCCAAAGGAAGCTATGGACGTCATCGACTGGATTTTACTGGCTTTAGCAAAGAGGAATAGAGAAGTAACATGCTCCTGAGACACAAGGCAGTATAACCACTAAATAAAAGACGTCTTTTTTCCCATTAATAAATCAAGACAACTTAGATTTGTACATGTACTACTCCTGCTCAAAGTTAGAACAAGGCACTTATGAATATGAAGACAAAATTTGAACCAACTCTCGCATAATTTATTAAGGAATCTCATTTTTAATTACCAGGCATTATAAATTATTTGACTGTATAAATTACAGCGACAAACATGATCAAAAGGGAAAATGAATTCATCAAAACCTGTACTTTACTAATGTACTTTAGTACCTGGGCTTTAAGTTCAATTGGATTTTTCCATGCTGTCCAATAAATATCATTTAGTTTGCAGCACACAAGTACTCCCTACAGTAACACTGGATCTCATTTGAGATTTAACAGCAAAGAATTTAAGAGGAGGGGAAATACTGCCATTTTGATTTGAGTTGTAAACACCATCTTGTGGAACTACAAAGCCTGCAGATTAGAAAAAATATGGGTTTACAAGTTTCTCTCATAAACTGTCAGGAATGCCACCTAGACATAAACCCTTTGTTTTATGTTAACAAGCAAGAACAAAACTATTCCTCTCTCCTCCTTCGGACCCACAATACAAGTGAAAAGAAGCTTTTCTCCCACCCAAAGCATTAAGGCAATCTTGTCCCTACCTACCTGCATACAAAGCCCTATGGGCAGCAGAGCTGATACATTCACTGGCACAGAATTGTAGATAAGGATTCCTGGGGCTGTAATGAGAAACTACAGTCTCTCCATAATGTAGAGTTCAGCTCCATTTCCCCCTCTTCTCTTCCCTATCTCACAGTAGTATTATAAACTGTCATTTCTGATTTACAGAGCAAATATCTTTCTCCTTAGAAGATGGTATTTACCACAAAAGCTCAGCTGAAGCACTTGGTAAAATATTAGTCTGGTTAAATGAACCTGCATTGTTGATGCACAAAGCTAACCTTCACTAGGGCATATGCAGTGTTTGGGTTATGGAAGAGGCCATTCAACAGACTGGATGGGAAGGCATTCTTCCAGATTAGAATAACAGTATACATACTGTAAATGAAGGAAAAATATACAGCTACAGCATTTTATAGAATAATGCACATGCAAACTTCTGTGATCTATTTATTTCCTTAGCACTGCTAGTGATATTGTTATTAACGTTATTGTATCCATTAGCATTCAGCAGCCGATTCTCTTGCTCCCACCCAATCCCATGGAATTATTTGAAATGTAAATAGAAAAAGCATAAAAGCTCTTCTACAAGGGCTAGTTCATCTACGAATATTAAAATAAAACGAACCCTCCTGGGAGCTCTGACAACTCCATTTCCTCCAGGATGAAAAACCATGTCATTATTGACATGAATAATGTTTCCTAAAATTAGAGGCAAGAGAATGCTCTTTTAAATAAGCATCATCCACATGTCTAATATCAAATCAGTGTGTATGACCCAACTGAAAATTCATCATTCTTCTCCTCATTATTAGGATTTTTAGTAGGGACATAAATGGAATGTAAATAACTTGCATTCTGTATTTTTGTTATCAACTACTTTAGTACTTTTGTCTAATCTTACCAGATAGATATAAAACTAAAAAAAATCACTTCTTAAAAGCTTACAATAGCAGCAAAAGAGGCAGGCAGCAGTTTTGCCCCTTGCGACAACAGTGCTGGTGAACGTGATTCTCCTGCCCACCACGTAAATTCATACTGTGTGAGAGCATTAATTGTAATATTAGGAGAATCAAGGGACTGTACAAGAATGACTAAAACACAGAGGGTGGGACTACTAGAATGATATATACAGTCTTAAAATATCAGCAAGATTTGGGAGTTAAGTTGGGTTTTATTTACAAAAAGATTGTGCACATACAATCACCACTTAAAAACTCACTGGACATTAATATAGTACATGCCCCTCACTCTATCACAGAATCATAGAATCATTTAGGTTGGAAAGGGTCTTTAAGATCATCAAGTCCAACTGTTAAACTAGAACTGCCAAGTCCACCACTAAACCATATTCCTAAGCACCATATCTCCATCCACATCTTTCAAATACCTCCAGGGATGGTGCCTCCACCACTTCCCTGGGCAGCCTGTTCCAGTGCTAACACATCTGTACAACTGTGTAAATTTACATCAAAAAGCTCTCCTATGTTTTTATGCTGTTATATTTCACTTATTTATTATCAGTAAGAGCTTGGATGAAGCACAATACCCCTTAGCACCTTATAGTCTTCAAAGATCCCAGATTGCGTTTTGCAAACATAGGGGTAAAAGGATGCGGTGACCAAATTCCAACTCAGGGAATTAAGTTCTCCCTAACCCAGTTCCTGAAGCAGTGGCAATTACTTATAGTAGTAGTCTTTATCTGCTGACCTCAGGTATTGGCTACGTATGCTGCTAAACATTTGGCACTTTCAGTACCAACATCAGACATTTCTTACTGTATTTTTTTTCTTTTACTTTTCATACAAAGAAAAATACTGGATATACACAACATACTATGAATTATTCAGTTAGCAAAGTCCTTCGGGATTATTCAAATTAAAATGAACAGTTTTTTCATTAGAAATACAGTGAAATAATGGATAGTGATAGAAATCACAAAGGAAAGATGTAAACAATGGCAACAAGTCGATGCCACTGTACATTCACCACCTCAGGTCTGCCTGCAAAATCAAGGCAAATAGCCTCATATGTTTGACTCACATCTTCCATTGCTTTTCAACTTTCAGCCACTCAGCGTACCTTCAATACATCCAGTATGATCGGAAATTATGGCTGTGTAATTTCAGTTACAACAATTCGTCAATAAACTAGATAATAACCCTAAATGGCTTAGATGTCTAGCGATAGGGAAGGATGTAGTTGATATTTTTTGAAAGACACAGTTAAAGCTATGTAATATGGGAGAATATGGAAAATCTATGATGATTAAATGCAAAAATACTATTCCTTCTCCTTTTGGTAAAGTTTTATTAATGGGGTTTCAAGAACTGAGGAATGAAATACAACTTAGTAAGAGAGATTCAGTTTCTTCACACATACTCCGCAGAAAGCACAAACTGGAATTTCCAGCTTTTTTTTTTTTTTTTTTTCTTAAAATACAGTCAGCTGACGGTGGTTTTAATAGCATCCTTGCCAACCAGAACTTAGAGCCCTCCTGCACAGGTATTTACTTCCGTACTTCTGAACGACAAACTCATAGACATAAATCACAATATTCTGATAAGCTCCCTCTCATGCCAGCACAGCCATAAAATACCCATTGGGAGGATAGGATTTGACCGCATGGGTATGAACTGTCATAGCTTGGACATGGGGAAGCCAAATACCAACACACACAAAAGAGCAAGGTCTGGCACAGGCAGACAGACCCAAGTTTATCCTGGATGACTTCAGTCATTCAATTGAGGTTCCTCAGGAAGGTCAGTAACAGCCCACAGGCTCTCTCTGTTGGCTGAACTGCTCTAAGAAGGTGCCCAAGTCAGCTTCTGGAGGTGCCACTCTTTTTCTGTGGATTACTGAGGTACATGAGGGTCCTAATTCAGGTGCAATAAATCTGACCCTAGCGAAAGCTGAAAGCTAGGTTAATGTCCTCACTTTCAACATCAAAGATGTTCAAAACAGTCCCTTTCCTCATTTTTTGTGTACGTGAGATGGACATCTGACCTGAGAAAGCACCCAGCTTTCTCCATTTATGTTTTACCAATATCATAACAGCAGCAAATAATGACTGCTGAACTAAAATCTCTCATAGGGATTTACAGATTTCATTTAACAGTCACTTTTAACTGTTAAATGTCTAATGGGTTAATTCCCTCTTTGGCACAAACCCTTTACTCAGAGAGTATGTGAGACTTTGCAAGCTGTTTTCAACAAAAACATATGGGAAATAGTAAACTTGTCCAGGTTATGCTTAAAATAGGATATTCTGTTGCAGTAATATTTTAGACAGTCCCTTTAGAAAACAAAAATCAATCATGTTGGTTTTAATGTTCTGCTTTGGACAGCAGCTGAATAAATATAATAATGATTCTCTTTCCTCCCCACTTAATCCTGCTGCCTTCCCAACCACTGAAATCATTGCTGTCCTTCGTTACTAAAATGCACAACTGAAATGCTGATTAGTGTCCCAGATGCTTGATAGGGGACAGTAATCAATACCTCTTCTTTAATCTGTCTGTGGAGGGCGTTTCATCCCTTCGCTTTTGGATACAGGCTCTGCTACTGTGATCCATGGCTTTAATATCGCCTTTACATTGGATTAGTGCAGAGCACTCTCCTTTAGTTATTCCTTATCTTCTCTTAATACATAGCATCACTGTGCCACAGCTGTTGCCTATCTGCAGAGTTTGAAAGTGCTGGTTCAAAAAAACTAAAGCTCTAAATAGTTTTCAATCATGCTGTCGAGAGAGACTTCCGTAAGCCATCCCATAGCACCACAGGGAGAGACTGGAGCTGCAGTCCTTGTCTATAGAGTTCGTGTACGTGAACTGCTGCCACTGGACTTGCCCAATTGCTCTGGAGTTTTGATGAGGTTTTATTTTAGTTATTTGTTTATTTGAGAGCCACAGTGGAAAAAATACTTTCTTTCAGCAAGTTAAGAGCTGTTAGTGGACTTTTTTCTGGCAACTGCAATATGGAAGATTCAGATTTTGGCCAGAGTTTTGCAAATAACACGATGCACATGCTTAGCTTTAAAGATAGGAGCCATCTCCCTGAAGCTTAACAACAGACAGGTTCAGACACACTTCAGCCAAGTCCTACTATTTACTTCCTGGATGTTTAATTTATAAATGTATTCTTCTGTATCTGTGCTCTGTAAAAGAAAACAAGTCTCTTTAAAAAACCTGGTTTGTATACCTTTCTTAAAAAATACTGCACCATAGTATCACAACATGACTACAGCTAAATATATCTTCTACATTGCAGCTTTTACTACATTATAAGGCAGCCAGTTTTAAGACAACATCAATAATTTAGAAACTCAGCTAAGTGCAACAGCCTAATTAGATTATCTTTACTTTGCAATTTTTTTCAGTAAGATACTTGCTTCTCTGATTTAATAGGAACGCATCGATGGAGACCTTTCCATAAACTCATGTATCACACAATCAATAGACATAAAGCCATGTGCAATTATAAAACATTTTTTCAGCAAGTACTTCTCACGGCTTTGGTAAAAGGAATGCACTATTCAAAATTAAGCTAACATAGTAAATCGGGTTTTGACACAAAATATCTCTGGAGATTGAGATTTAGAGAGCCTTCTCTAGAGAATAGCACAGCAGCTGCCAGAGCCACCACCCACAGAGACCAGAGAGCTGCTGGGATGCAGCCCCCATTTCTGTGATGGAACTTCCTCATGATGATTGCCTCCAGGAAAGGGCACTTCTAGCTCCACCTGAAGTGGTCCCTTTTCAATGGTGAGCAACTAGGCAAGAGGAGAGGAAAATACCCTTTTCTCCTATGCTATGGTGTAAGCAATAAAAGCAATGCGACTTTGGACTGAGATCACCCCTCGGTGACTACATGAAAGGCAGAGGACACAGTAAGTCCTTAGGCCTCATGCGTCAGCCTGGAGCCAGCCATAGCCATAGCACAGCAAACACTAGGATCAGAGATTTAGGTGGGATACAGCCTGCCCGAGTAAAGCATAAAGCAGCCCAGAGGATCTTTTGCCTACAGAAAAGTGAGAGGTGCTTAATTTTTTTTTTTTTTTTTTTTTTTTTTTTTATGATTTACAGCTGTGACCACAACTGAAGTGCCTCTGAAAAACTCAGTTCAACCAGTCAGAGCATTTTAAAGGCCAGGTTGTCTATACTGGAGTCTAAACCAAAACCAACCAACCAAAAAAAAACCTTCAAAAAACCCAAAACACACATAAAAAATGCTAACTTAAAACCAAGCCTATCTGGCAGAAGGCAGCTGCCCTTTCTTAGTCCCCAGGAGCAGACAGATACAAGGCCAAGATGGTTACTTGTGTGTTCAAGTGCTAATGCAAAGTCCTCTCATTGCTCCTGACACTTTCACCCAATGCAAACATGCATCATGAGAAACCACCACCACCAGCATCACTGGGTGAGTACCCAGTGTCCAGCTAGTTCACTTCTTCCTCAGATGGAGAACTCACTCCAAAGTCCCTGTATGTTCCCTGATTCAAGTCAGGTCCAAGGATTATCCCACCAGGGCCTGACAGGCCTTGCTTTGTCTAAACTGATTCTCTCCAAACTCAAGGCTACTCCTTGTTCATGTGGGCTGCAAGCCAAAATCGTTTGCCAAATCAGGGAGATGAAGCTGTGCCTCCCTGGGGGCTGACATTCTCTTCAGCATAGATAAGGGAAACATAGAAAGTGCCTTCGTTGTCTGAATCCAGAAGGGATTATTTGGGCCAAAGATTTTAATTACAACTGACAGTGTAGGTGTCCTGCTGATGGCAGCCATTTTACTGATGTGGCATTATCCCTAGTGATACTGGCAGTAATGAATAGCTGCCAAATGACCCACATTTGTAGGTAGGACCTACTGAACTGAGGGACACTGCTCAAGCCCAGAATCAAGTGAGTCAAGTGACTTCAAAGGAGCCGTTCTGGAGCAAGAGATTTCAGTAAATGTGCTGACCAATGTGTGCCCCTGTAGCTCCTGCTCTCCCTAGCCCAGGTGCAAGAAATCAATACAGTCTGCTGAACTAACAGTAGGTTGGGAGCCCAGCTTCCCCAGGCTCTGCAAGGGAACCACTCATGCTGCCAGGTCTGCATTTCCAGAACCCATGCATTTCGGTAGGACCCTGACCACAGAGACAGCTGGGGCTGAAGGTCTGTCTTCTCACACCAGGACAATGTGTGTACAGGGATTGCATGGTGGGTGAAGACAGATCACACAATCTGTCCCTTTCAAGCTCATGGTCCTAAGATGGCAATCTATCATTTGAAATAACCTTGTTGACTCCTCTCCTTTTCATTGCACAGATGCTTCTTACCCCTCTATGGGTGACCCAGCACACTCTATAGCAATTACAGAAATCAGGTATTTTCCACTTACTTTCATTTAAAGCAGCAACAAGAGGGCAAGATCACCTCAGCAGCAAATACTCCATGGACCTCTAATGGTTCACAGATGAGTGAGTGAGAGCCATTAATCTACAACTCAGTATGAATTCTGGGTAATGGCAGGAAGACATCCACAGAAGTTTCCACTACAGAGTATTTGCAGACCTGAACTTGAGACTTCAGCTTCTGAGACTGTGATGAAATGAAAGGCTAGAGTTCATACGACAAGAAAAAAAGCCTGGTTGTGACAGATGCACAGCCAGCACACAAGGATATGTCTTAACAGCAAACTGCTACCTTACAAAATGCCCTAAGGTGCATACACTATATACAGTATGCTATTTAAAACGTCTAGTAATGTATTCTGCAGTATCATCTTTCTTCCTCAAGCTTAAGGGCTCATGTGGAAGCCAATACATAAGCAGCGTTACCAGAAATGCATAAAGACCCACTGGCAGAGAAAGTGGGTCTTTTTTCTTACCCTACTTCCACCCATTTTTTGGAAAAAAAACTAACCTATTTTTAGGAAAATGGTTCACTTCGAAAGGTTGCGTCTCAGCACTGTAGCAGAGAACCATGTACCCGAGCTATTTGTTACTGTTGTGTTTGCTATCTTGCATCAAACCCTAACGGCCCTTTAGAAATTTGAAGATATTTCTTGGAAAGATACAGCAGTAGAAAATTATCAAAAATGACACTCACACTGTAGATTAATATGCCCCAAAGCATTTTTGAAGACTGGAAATGAATTCATATTCAAAATGACAAACTCTATTATGACTAGTAGAATAAATATTTGTAATTAAGCTGTTACAGGGCAATTAGAGAATTTTTTTTTAAAATAGTTTTAAAAACAAAAAGACGACAAAAGCATCTTCAAAAATATTCAAGTAGTGATGACACTAAAGCTCTCAACTATCATGAAGATAAGAAGCAACCAGCACACACGGAATATTTTTATCAAATTGTGCTTTTAATTTTTCAGTCCTTTGCTGCACTGTTTCTTTTGGTCTCACCTCAATATGGAAAATGCTAATGACATATCAAGCATGAAAGCCTACCATTCAAATAGGTATGTTCTCATAAGCCTATTAGAAGTGTTTTTCTATAAGCATTTGACTTGGCATGTCTTTTACTATATGTCTTTAAGTGTTTTACTTGATATATAAAATACACATACAGCTAGTGTGTAGAGGAAATAAGAATAAGATCATGTACAGCTAAAGAAATGACCCTTGATATTTGCTTTTCCATTAAAGAATGTATTCCACGAAGAGATGTGGATACTGCAAACCCTGTCACTGACATTGCCTCCTGGAAAATTCAGAGGGTTTCAATCCAAATGCCAAAAAGATTCACACTTGAAATTCTAACACACACTGAATGAAATGCTTGGTATCATAAAGAACATGCTCTTCCCTAGACTAAGTCCATATTAAAATCGAATCTAAATTTCAGTGAGAGGAAATATTCAGCTCAAAGATACACATGCTTTCTTGCATGTTTAATGGCCTGAAATCATTCCTCCTCTCTCCTCAAGGATGGGGAAAAAAAAAACAAACCAAATGCAAATGCCACCCTTCTGGCCTATCATTCCAACAGGAACTCCCGTTGACAAAAGAAAAGCATTGAAGAAAGAAAAATGGAAGAATGGAAGACAGAAGGAATGAGAATGGGAAGGATGGGAAAGAGTATCAAATACTCCCCACACCACTGTGACAAGTTTTGGACAAAACCAAAACTAGACAAACTGTGTAACACACCCTATCTTGTTATTGAGCTAACGGATATGAAATCCTCAAGATTAGCATAAAACAAGTGTTTCTCCCCATTGTATTACCACTTAGTTTTGAAAGCAGGAATACTTGCACACTTGCATTTGTAAAATATCAAAACGCAGCAAAGGTTCCGTTATAGCCCAACCGATTTTTTTTTTCCCTCCCCAAAATTTCACCTGTGTAATTTGTTGGTGCCTGTAATACAAGCTGGAGCCCCTGCACCAGCCTGAGAGAACAGATGTATTAAAGGCACACAGGAAAGCATCGTGCTTGGCAGTCGACTGCAACCGAGGCAACCAAGGCAGAGACAGCAGAGAGACTTGACACCCTGCTTTGCTCCTCTCAGTGGCCTTCGCCCACAGGGAACAAGACACCCCTCATTGTCCTAGCTTTATACGTTTATGTACATCACAGAGAATCTTCGGGCATCTGCGATATCAAATTTCACTTTTCAACTACTCTAAAAATTCATTCTAACCTTTGGTCATGTGTGGCACAATAAGAAAATCCTTTAAAGAACCTTTTGCAGGGATCTCTTGGTTTTCTTTAAAGAAATGAAGAGGGTCCTAAATGGCTTTGGATACAAATCTCCAAGAAGCAGGGCTTGCCATGTATCCTAGAAGACTATTATTTCGGAAAAAAACTAAATATACGAGACATGTCAAAGGATGCTTCTTACGTCACAAATCTCAGGGAAGGAATGCTGTGGAGCACCCCAGAAATGAGATGAAAATTAGAAAGAAGTGAAAGCATCTTTTCTTTTTCCCTTCCAGTCCAGTATTTTCAATAACTAGTAAACAAGTCCCCAGATGCACTAATGGCTGACATCCAGGAAATGCATCTGCTGTGTTTATGAGATCTGCAGTTCATAAATAATTGCCAAATATAGAATTATTCACTTCAGTGCTATCAGAGGCTGTTTTATAAGAAAAGAGAATATATCAGAATTACACTTATGAGAGAGATCAATCAGTTTGATTTAGAATTCACGTGTGTGTGTGCCAAAGGTTAGCTTTTGTGGAAAAGGACCGTTCACAATTTTTGCATGAACTGCCTGGCAATTGAAGCTTTCTAAGCCAAACACACTGCCACTGGCACTCTTTCCATCAGCAGCCCCATGCAGGTGTACTTGTGTGGGTACATTTTAGTCCTTCAGCTTATGAAAACCCTAACTCCATTTTGCCAATGATTTTTTACAACCTTGTGCTATATAACAAAGGAGCAGTTTCCAGGTTGTACATGCCAAATACCACATGCTGCCTTCTGTGGTTCCAGCTAAGGCTCCAGTTGCCCACGAAGACCTGGTATTGAGAACCATTCACTGCGGTTAGTGAAAAAAACCCCACCAATTTCCATAAGGATGGGACCATACCTGAACTAATCCAGGAACGCACAGGTACAGTAAAGGTACAGCTGCTTGCATGTGGCTCACACATTTAAATAAGAAGGACATTTTCCTAGTTATGATCAACTTCTACAAGTCCTGGAAAGATAATGCTGAACAAAGAATTCAGGCCAGAGGGAGGAAAAATATACTGAAGGTACATATGAACAAGAATGACAACTGAGAGAAAAAGATCTAAATACTTCATAATTGAGTACTCTATTTGGAAGTAGAAATCAGGGACAGAGTTCATATCAATAGTTGTTATAAGTTGGCCATTTGCAGGGTGTGTAGTCTTCTGCAAACAAAGCTGTGCTATCTTCACCTTTGATTCCAACTGGCTGGACCTGGATAAACTCTGCTGTGAGGCCATCTCATCTCTTTAGATGCTGCTGTGCTCCTAGCATGGCTTTCCACATTAACTCCACCATTGGTCTTAGGACACATGAGCCTGCCAAAACAAAAAGCCATGTAGATATACTCACAGAATCATAGAATCATTTAGGTTGGAAAAAACCTCATAGTCTACAATGCAGATAGAAACCTTGAGTAAAGGCTCTGCATGGATACATTCAGGTTCTGGGCATATAGACAATCCTAGGAGAGCAGCACAGACACTGTGCAAATGCAGTCCCCACACTTTTTTTTTTTTTTCCCCCAAAGGGATGCCTAGAAAATGAGCTGCAACAAATTCCCACACGTGTGACGCGCTGACTCTTTGCAGAGGGCTGAGTATTTCCAAATGTCTTTGGCAGCCCAGACACCCACAACACGACATACATAAGAGCTTCCGTCTGTATCTGTCCTGTAAGCCACAAATTTGTGATCCCTTGTCAGGTACTAGGAAAAAGCAAATCTCTTAAGCTTCCAGGCACTACGATACAGAAAAATATCTAAACCGAGAGGCCAACACGGGTCAGCCCTGCCTCAGCATGGAGGCAAACAGGAACGAAGCAATGCACCACTTCCATCTCCACGGCCCATGCGTGGCACAGTCAAAAGCCACATTTGGAAAATACGCAAGGCTTGAATAACTCATGTTATAAAGCATCTCCAGCCATGAAAAAGCAAGGAAACATTGGGCAGTAGGAGCCTTCCAAAGGAAGCTTCTCAGGTCTCTGACAGTCCAAATTCATGTCACTTCTGAAAGAAGCATGGAAGAGAACTGATGGGCTCAGTTCTCTTCTCATGTGCCCACATGCATTCAGAAACAGAACGAAGTCTCTTGTTTGCGTATCACATCTAGTGGCTTCAGCACTGCCTGGACATGGCAGCTGTAGTATTTGCTGTGCACCCGGGGATGGTTCTTCCAAGACAGGCTTAGTGTGAATAATCAAAGTTGCACCTTCAACAGCTATGAAACTTACTTGTGAGGTTTAGGTCTACCAAACTGCAGTTTTTACTGAGAAGGGTCATATCATGAAAAAAGGAAAACACGAAAATCACTGTTTGAGGGAGACTCTAGGTAGTTAACAGATATGTCTAATACTACCCTCGGCCATCTTTCACAATGAAGAGCAGGAACACTGCACAAACGCTCCATGCCAAGGACTACATGTGGGCCACAAAAGCATAAAAGAGAAGCACAGCCACTAAACCTAACTAGCTGAATATACAAATAGTCAAGAAGTAGCTGTGCTTGGCTTGGATGTCTCTATTGCTGTGCTGATTTCAATGATGAAATGGAGCAAGTGCTTCAGATACAGAAACCTGCCTCAAATAGGCATGCACAGCTCTGATTGCAGTAGGAGCTGCACGAGTACACTGGAGAGGAGAAAGGAGCCCTTTGTGTTGTAACAAACACTTGAGCATCCACCAGATGATCTACTTTTTAGTCACATTTTATCTCATGATCAGCTGGACTGGGATACTGAACACATTGTCAATTGTTTAATGATGGAAAAATAAAGCTGCAGGCTGCAGTTGATGTTTACTAAGGTGTTGATGAGTTATTCATTTTATTAGGGCAGAAAGCACTGCAGAAGAAATGCTGGAAAATTTAATCAAATGTTGAAAAATATTTAATACTGTTTCTATGTCATTGTGGCTGTGTCTTTTCACTGGTACTTTGTAATAAATACACAGCATACCCAGTAACTTATGTGTGTGTACATATACGTACATGTAAACTCATACAAATTGTAATTGATATTTGTGTACAAAAAACCACCATTTACTGTTTTAAAAAAAACGGCTAATGCTAACCCTCAAAAGGAGCATAAAAGTTACAATATGCCTCGGATTTCCTGTGCTTACTGGAACACTGAGTACTGAATATTGCAGGTATATTCCATACACACTAAACTTTAAAGAAAAAGGTGAAAGTCAGTTTAAAAACATTAGAAAAACCCCAAAACAAAAAAAACCCCACCAAAATAACAAACAGCTACCATACCAGTGATGTGCTGAATTCTACAACAGTTCTGCAGCCAAAATGGTCTCCCAAGATCTGCTGCTTATTCCTACCTTCTGCTCAGTCCCCTGAGAAGCCACAGGCAACAAGTAACATTATCCATACACAGACTTCAGTACTATATAACAATTTCAAACCTTCCACTTTCATTCAAAAATCAATAAATTAACAAACAAACCAAAGCAAACCCAGAAACCCTCTCACACAATTACCAAGACCACCCCCAGCCAGATGAGGAGCAGGGCAGAAAAGCTTCCAGATTAATTTCTGTCACTTTCAGTTCCAGTTTCTTTAGGAGTTTATATTTGTTCACCCACAAAAATGTGTCTGATTTTACTGCTTCACTATATATACAGTCAAAAGTTTCCATTTGAAGGTTGCTTCCTTATGATACTGCAAGAAAACCCAGCCTACACAATTTTCTTCTTTGAGGAACCCAGGAATCACTTGTTCCTTTGGAAAAATATTAATCTTCAGTATGAAAAGAAGATGCAACTCAAACGAAATGTATTGATTCTTTTTCATACAGAGCAGTTTCTGCAAGCTACTAATACACTCTTTATGTAAGCAAAATAAAGTTATATGATTGCAAAGAAATCACACATTCCAATTGATTCTAAATAATGACAAGAAATCTCTGTGTTTGGCTATTCTCATTCATTCTTCCTTGTCATGTATATGCTTGCTGGCAGGCTTAAATGGAAAGCTCTTAACTATTCCTCCTTGAAACATCAAATGGGATAAACCTGCTTACTAGGGTCTGTTTCTTTGAGGTTTTATACATAGTGGAGCCATTTACATCTGAATCAAAGGAGGTGAGAGACTAACCATTAATGGAGCTAAATCTTGTAATAAACAAACAGGTAAATAACCACATAAAGCACAATGTAAAAAGAAAGTAAGTCTAACTCTCCTCTCCTTTAATAAAAACGACTCAAAGAAGGGGGGATTTTTAAACCACTGCTCATAGTTTTTTCTTTTCTTGTATCACAGTTAAGAAACATCATTCCCTCTTTCTGAGTATACTTTCACACACATTCAAATCTCTGTTTACGTTAAACATCATTAAAAGAGAATAGCATTAGTCTACCTGTTAATTTGCCACAGCAGAGCATTTTCTGGCACTTGGCAAGTCATTCCTAGAGGACTTGTTCAACATATGGCCAAATGTTACATAGAAAGTAAACCAACATATGTTCAGTATGATGGAGGAAGAGGAAAGCAGAAAGTATTGGTAAAAGTCAGTCTCCGGTAGCACTCATTCTGTTTTCCACAAAGGATCAAGTCCAAAGTTTCTACATCTTTGTCTTCAGCCCTATTGCATTTGTCTGTAATGCTGGGAGAACAGTTACATCTACAGAGTCTGTAGCTTTCTCTTGAGCTTAAACCTCCTGATTAGTAAGCATTCACCATATAGTCAGTCAACACGCATATCACACCTGCCTTTGCTTCCTCCCTGGCATATCATTTGTACCTTAACAAATGCTTTGATGTTACTGATGCTCTAACTCGTGCCTTGTGTAGCAAAAGCATAGCATTGTGAAAGCTTTACCAACCAGCTTTTTATCAGTTTCTTCTTAAGAGAAAATTAAAATATTTTAATGTTAAAGCTCAGGGATTTAACAGCAACATCCCTTTGAGGGTCAGATTTTCAAAACTCATGCTGTTTTGCTTTTTCTCAGTTGCTTCTGGGATCAAAATTGAAATCAAGTTTGTGGAAACAAAGATAACTGGGCTTTAAAGTTCTGACACCTGCATAATCCACCACAGTACTGAAACAACAGAACACCGGTGAACGCTAAAGCTAAAAAAGCAAATCAGTGCCAAACTATGAAGTTCTGGGAATTTGGCTTAGCAATGTTCTTCTATTTCCTCATAATTGCAGGAAAAGATAAGCCAAGTCACAGGTTGGTGACAAAAGGAGCTTTTGCAGTCGGATGTTTCCTACTAGTGCACATAGCAATTTCAGTTTGTAACAGCAATGGGGAGAAAGCAGAGCCTGAATTGACACTATGGAGGTTTCACTCATGCTCCTAATCAAACTGAAGCCACATTGATCACTCACATAGGAGAAATAGGAGAAAAAGATATTTCTTTCTTCCAAGATTTTATCAGTTACCATCAGTAAAACAACTGAGTACATGCCAGGCACCATTTTTAAACTGGCAAATATTGTCCTATTAGTGGGTGATGTTATTGAGAAACTGAAGATGATGTAGAGATGACAACTTTATAACAAAAACACCCCACACCACCTGTAGGCTAAACAAAGACACTGAGAATGTGTTTTGAAAATGTATTCTTTTTATCTTATACTTTTACAACTGGAACTACAAAGGGCTACAGCACAACCCAGCTAAGCGTTAGAGGCTGTAAGATGGTTCTGCTTCTATTCAAGCGAGAGAACCAAGCCATAAAAATGCTGAGGGTGCATTTTACTCTTAAAGTTAAGCTACAAGAAAGTGCTCATTCACTCTTCTCTGCCTCTCCAACCTGCCTCTGACAGCCACCAGAGCAGCACTGCTGCACCCCCAAATCACTGGTGTCCCTCCAAAGGTGATCTCAACATCTGCAATACTAACATACAAATGCTGCGGGTAGTAAGATGGAGGAAAAAGAGGAGTTAAGCCCTGCAGCTTTCAGTGACAAGTGGCTCAATGAGTCTAAACAGACTGTAGTCCAAGAAACACTGGGCCACACTCCAAGATCACACTGAGACTACAGCTAGGTGTTAATGCCCTATTGCTTCTCCAGGGTCATCAACATGTTGTAGCTCAAAGTATAGTTACAGATATTCTCTGAAAGCCAGAAAAGAGACGAGCTGCTTTGTTGTAAATGAATCTATATTCTCATTTTTTAGCACATAGTATTCAGTTCCTCAATAATCGATACCACCAGTTATTAAGCAATGGGATTACTGGCTGAGGAACTGATGTTGCATGTTTCCTTCAGCTCTATTGATCCATGCTTTCTAATGGTTTGGTCTCCAGACATCCACTGTCTATCTGGAAAGGCTTCTTACAAAAAGCAACACATGAAGCCACGATTTTTATTAACTTTATGCTGAAAAAGAATATTACATGTCCTCGCAAGCATTTTACTTCAACTACTGACTATGCTGTTTATCCCTTAGAATCAAACATTTGCATCTGAAGGAAGATACTCCTGTAGCTGATTCAGGAGATTTAGTTCAGTTGTAAAATCTTGCACGTTACTTTGGCTGGTAGAAGTCAAAGAGCATATTCCCGACTTCATGCAGAACTGGATCATGGAGAGTCACATCAGCTTTGAACAGTCTAGCGTGTCCACGATGAACAATGAAAAGCCCTGAAGAGAGAATTGTTTGAATCCTGGAAGCTGAACAGGTGCATTAGGACAGCAGTGTCCTAATTACAGCAATACAGGGCTATGGGAAAGCTGCTACAACTAGCCTGTAAGAAGCAATGGTCTGACAAAACTATATTGTTTCTGGAGCTGCCTAATGAAAAGCCAGTAGAAGGGTTTCTGCCTAGTGATCAGTGCGTAACAGACATCTCTAAAGGAGAAGGAATCTTCCTCTGTGAAGATTTCCATTTTAATCCCATTGAAACAACAACTACCATTTCCCTGCAAAGTTGGACCCTTGCCTTTGCTTACACAGACTCCAGCCACAAACCAGAACAAGCCTCCCATTCTTGAATGTTGAACTTTCAAACCTTATTACTATCAAACACCCTGATACCGTGAGAGGGAAGAAAGAAAACCTCACTCTCTGCTATACCGAAGATAATGATTCTTTCTAATGGCAAGTTGTCACATCTACAGCCACTGTCAGAAACCACAGCTCTACTCAAGGCAGGGCAGTCAACAGAGACAAGTGGCTTTAAAACTAAACAGGCAGGAAGGGATGTTCCAGATCCAGGATAAATCATGGTTTAAAATGGAACATACTAAGAGCAAAAGACACTTGATAATTGAATAAGTCCTACCAGAAAATATGTGGATTTATCTGCCTAACTCTTATTTCTTTACATTTGTACCTGGGCACTACTCAAAGTAGACAGTAATACAAGACAAGAAAACATGAGAATCAGGTAATGATCCTACAAACAAAATTAGCATACCAACACAACCTCACGAACATGAATAACCTTGGAATTCTGAGGTTTTCACTAAAATCACTCCAAACCAATTACTTATTGTTTAACAGTTACAGTGCATAGCTCCCGGCAGCGTAGAATGCTACTGGCAGAGAACACTTGGTAAGTGTGCTAGGAATATTAAAAGTACCATTTGAACACATCTTTGTGTAATTCAAACAAACCATTTCTCCACTTACAGTGTTGTATCTAATTGAGTTGTTCCTACTTCAGGAACAACTTTTTATAATTTCAAAACAAACTATTCAGGCATAATGGTCTCTGACTAAAGAGCTGTTCTATAAGTTACTGCTGAAGCATCTCTCAAGTATACATACTTTGAGAAACACAAATGCACACACAGACCACGTGTAAAACTCTACCTCTCCTTATGTAATAGAAATTTTGCATGCTTTCTTTCTGCAAATGAAATTTTCTAGCTTCAAATGCATTGCCCTTGAGGCTATCAAGTAACATGATAAAATAATGAGGGATTTCTACTGTTACAATAAAGGTCAGTATACAGTGGACCATTTCTTTTGTCTCATTTTTCAGAATGATCAGAGCATTGAGGCAGTAAGAGGGAAGCTAGTACTCTTATGTGATGCAAAATCATCAAGCTGTGTGTCCAGTCATTGCCTGGTGCTGCACTGCAGCTTCTGAAACAAATCCTTGTCTGTCCCCAATGACATCAGGAGAGCTCAGGACCTGCTTCTATTTTAAAACGTCAGAAGCATTTTCCCTTTAAGGTTGAAAATATTCTTGATCACAGTATCTGACATTATTATTTCAAAAGAATCATCATAATTTATAATGGTATTCCTTTATTAAACATGTGGAAGCTAAATAAAGTGATAGGAAAAAAGTATAAATAGTATACACTGAGCACACCGCGAACGCAGATGGAATTTCTATGGTTCACCTGACGCTTGTCTCATTTAATGAAGACAGTAAATTGCACAGCACAGTAACTGCATTCCATGCTGCATACACCACTGTGCAGCTGCAGCTCCTGGGGACAGATATTCCCTTTCTTCCAGCTTTACAATATTCTCTCTGATTTAATCACCACATGGGATATTGGAGAACAGTCTCTAGGATATGGAAGAAAGTCTCTAACGTAAGCATACTAGCTAAATAGATAAGAGGAAAATCACCAGGAAATTTTCTTATTTTCCTCACCCCTACCCTCCCCACACATAGAAGTTGGAGAATAGATGAATTCTTTGTCTGGTTGCCATGAAAACTAAGAGATGTAGCCTTACCTCAGAGGAAATGATGTTATGCTCACACAATGAATAAGAAATGAGAGCTGCATGGTCCTACCTCAGCCACACAAAGCTGAGTCAAAAGAGAGTCTTTCTAAAACCCAGGCATGTGTGGTTTCTAATCAGCTCTGTTTATAACATATGATCACAGTTAATTGTTCATTAATTCCACCATGTCATTTGTTCAGAGATTATACCCTCCACATAATGAATGTTTTGGGGTACTCTCCAGCAGAGGAAATTAAAATAGATAATAGCTGTGATTTTAAATAGTCGTCTTAGCAATCTTAGGTTTGAATCCATTGACCTGAACCAGTTTTTAAAAGGTTCCAGAACATCAAAAAATTTGAGACTGCATCTGGAATACTGTGTCCAGTTCTGGGCCCTTCAGTTCAAGAAGGATAGGGCACTGCCTGAAAGAGTCCAGTGCAGAGCCACAAAGATGATTCAGGGGGTGGATCATCTCCCTTATGATGAAAGGCTGAGGGAGCTGGGTCTCTTGAGCTTGGAGAAGAGGAGACTGAGGGGTGACCTCATTAATGTTTAAAAATACATAAAGGGCGAGTGTCAGAAGGATGGAGCCAGGCTCTTCTCGGTGATGTCCAATGACAGGACAAGGGGCAGCGGGTGCAAGCTGGAGCATAGGAGGTTCCACATTAACATAAGGAAAAACTTTTTCACTGTAAGGGTGACAGAGCGCTGGAACAGGCTGCCCAGAGAGGTTGTGGAGTCTCCTTCTCTGGAGACATTCAAAACCTGCCTGGGCGCATTCCTGTGCAACCTACTCTAGGTGGTCCTGCTCTGGCAGGGGGGTTGGACTAGGTGATCTTTCCAGGTCCCTTCCAACCCCTGCCAGTCTGTGGCATGCACATGTGTAAATCAACATGCCTACAGAACTGCTGCGTTTCTCTCTAGCACTGGGCCTCACCTGCACAGCGACCTCCTTACAAAGCCTTCCCCTGCAGGGGATGGGAAGGTAGAGGGCCTCCAACCTCCAGGTGCATAATTCACCCCCAGTTCAGCAGGCAGCCCAGATTTTAGTTACTTGCAGTTAGTATTGATACCATGGCAAATGCTGAATGGAATAGTCCCTCAGAGAGCACACAGCACGAAATGCCTGTATTAATAATAATGGAGATGTTCATGTTTCACTCCTGGATTCAGAAAAACGCTTTAGTAAATTAGCTTGCTCTGCTTTACAAGATGACACACACTTATGCAATGTCACAAAGAACATGCTTATCTGAATAACACTAATACTTAACTATTTTACTGTGTATTTGAGTCTCCAGAATCACGGCTGTGTCAAGAATGACAGCACATGCTTAACCACTGCCACCATGGGCTTGTATTTCATTTCACTCACAGTCTTAGGGTAAGTTGATCCTTAACAGTTTTCACAGGACTGAATTTGCTATAGGGTCATGATGTATTTGGAGGGCTGTCACAAAGAGAGCAGTGTTAGTGATTGAAATGGCTCCCTTTGCTCACAGCAATAAAAAAATCTGGAAAGAAAAAAACCAGATTACATGGGAATTATTTTAGGAATCTCTTGCTGAATAGAGATGATACATTGTATTCAGAATTTTCAGCTTTTCAAAACACTTGCAAAGAAATTTCAAAAGAAAAAAAAAAATCCTTTGGTTAAAAATGCCAAAACAAAGCTTTCAAGTGATTGATTTATTTCATTTTCAAAATTTAAATCAGCATTTTATGGGTTGTTTGGTTTGGTTTTTATCTTGTTCAGAATGTGTTCATCTTGTTATTGATTTGAATACTTTGTTGAGCTTAAATTAAATTTCTGACTTTAAGCATATTAAACTCTGAATTTTTCAAATTAAGAAAATCTTATCTGAAAAAGTGGGCCTGAATGAGTTGCTAGGCTTTGGCCAGTATGTTCCAAACTGACATTTGTGTGTGGTATACAAATAACTGCCCAAAGGAGAATTTATATACTTACACTTTACATGTTGGATTAATACCTCTGTAACACCAGCCCTATAATGAGTTAATCAGCTGCCTGATAAGCATGACTAAATCAATAATATGAGCGCAATTATCAGCTGTGACTTAGTGCTAGGTGGCCTTCCTTGCCTTATTTAACGGATTTATCATCGCTCTCATCTTCAAGGTTTTCTCACTGTCACTGTTTGACCATTGTTTATTGATGTACAAATATCGACACTGGGTTAAAAAAGCACCTATGAAGACAATGATGTCTTTGAAATGCCAAATTTTGAAGTTGATCAGAATCCCCAATCTACTATTCAAGGTAAATGATGTCCTCTCCAGCTCGCAGGTGCTTATACCTAAACGTGTTTGCACAGAGCTGGGATAACTGATAGTGTTTCAGGCTGGATGTTTTCTTCTAAAAACTCTCTCTTCTGATGGGATAAGTACCATGGCCTCCATTCAACACATCACGTAAGACTAGATTCAGATTTAAGCACACAGTGCTCCCTCTGTACCCAACTGAATTATAAACAGGCTTAAACTTAAGTGCACGCTTAAGTACTTCACTGGATTAATGCCAGAGTATTTAGCTCTTTTGACTAACCAGACCCACAACAACAGAAGCAAGGATATCATGCAGTTTGCTTAGTCATTTGTGAGCTCTGAGAAACAACAGTGCACCTTTTTATTGACTGTTTTTCTGGCTGAAAGCAGAAGTAAAAATTAAATAAATACTTCAAAACCACAAGGTGCCCAAAGTTTTTCTTTCCTGTTAGCTCAACACATAAAGCTGATCAGCCTATCTAGCTGCAAAATATTCTGCTTTCTGAAAACTGAAATCTGTGGCCAGCACATAGCATCACTTTTACCTATGCATTTCAACTGCAACAGCTAATGCATCTTTTGCAGCTAAAGGTTTTTAAAATCAAAGCAAAGAAAACCTTCCCTTGATCTAACGCAAAGGAACTTAGTTCTCTGGAGGGAAAGATTTATTTAATTCCCTCTTCCTGATGAGACAGTTGAATTCCCCACATTTTGCAGGTTATGCTAAAAGCAGTTTGACTCCCTCCCACATGCACTCCCATTACATTTGGCAGCATCATTCAGGAAGGACAACAATGCCATGGCCCACAGATCAAATGGTTTTAAAAGTCATTCCAAGTGCAACGTAGCTTAAAAGACAAGCAGCATCTTTTTAAGTGAAATCTTAATGTTTGTAATACACTAGAATGAAATAAAAGTGTTCTCTAAAATATAAGCAGTATGTCAACAATGCAAGGCTGAAGGACCAGCCTTCCTCCATTGACTTCATTGGACGGTAAGTATGCAGTGCCAGGACAGCCATCAACAGTCTCCCACAAAATATAACTGCCCTTTTCTCATTACAGAAGGAAGTCTGAAATGCAGCATTATCATCACTGGTCTGCTATTAAACATTGTCGTTCTGCCATTTGCAGAAAGTGCATGTTGTCATTCTGCGGCCAGTTAATACGCTCCCTCCAAGTTACCTCTAACCTCGTCCTCTCTTGCCACCACTCTTCCCCTGAGCAGCCATTAAAGTCTCTTCATCAAACAGCAGGATGTATTCATAGTAAGGTTGCTACATATTAAACCTAAATTGTACTGCTAGAAAATCCTCCCTAAAGCTATGCAGCCCTAATTTGTAACTGCTAAATACAAGAACTATAGACAATATTTATTGAATCACAGTAACCAGCTACCCATGAAATAAAACTGATTCCAGCCAGCTCTCATGTTAATAAGACTTCATATATTCAATTTATGTTTGCATGAACACAGCTATCCAAGAGGCAAAGGACTAAATATTCATCTGAGCAATAAATGAATAAAATAACTGATATTAATAAAATCAACTGCTAGTTAACATGCATGTTTCTAAAAAAAAAAAATAATAAAACCACTATTTTGAATAACTAAACCAGACAAAACTGAACCCACAAGAAGACCCAATGTACTGCAAAGTATCAGTCAGAAGCCTCCAAAAGCACTGGCAGAGATTTTGCTGGCTAGCTTTGCAAGATCTCCTGCTGCTTCCTCCATCACCCACCATTTTTTTTTTTTCTTTTTGTATATTTCCTCCATCTTCCCTTAAGATATTGTATAGTTTGAATATGATCTGTGACTTTATTTTCCTTTTGGGATATTACCTTTGCTCCTTTTTCAGGCAACTCTTTCAGGCAACTATTTTCTAGGAAACAGGCAGGCACAGAGAGCATGTCTTACGAAAACTAGGACAGAGATTCTGGCTTGTCAAGAAAATGTGAGAAAATTTTACTACAAATGAAAAAGGCAGACATGAAGCTGAATTTTGTTTTCACCCCTAAACTTTAAGAATTAAAAATATATATATATTCTGGTTAGCAGACTGCTATTTTAGGGAACAATTGCTATTCTGTAGGCGTAAATTAATTGCTCAACTTCCTACCAGAAATACCTTAAAACTGACAAGCCCTGATTAATTTGTGGTTGCCTCTTTGTATGTGGATCTTGACAAAGCGCTAGGCTACATATCCGTGGTATAAATTCATGCAACCAGGTAATGGATAAGAGATCTTATCTTTTCAAGGACTTAACCAGATGCAATCTCTTGAATGTCTTCCAACCAATTAAATTTCTCACCCTGCTAGATAAAGCTAGAGGGTTTTTATCTTTTTGCCTACTTCAATGCTGAAATTTCTCTCCCTAACAACCCAGCATTTCTGCCTGGTGAGGAGGGGTTCACAAGGACAACTGCAATCCCACAGCAGCAATGCAATCAGAGAGCAGCAGCACTGCAGGCAGCCCTGTATTTGCTCACTTGCAGTACAGCTGATGCTCTCAAGGAAGAGTGCCATCCCCTTAGCCATCTTATCAGCCATACATCACCTTTACTGCTCATAGAGCTTATCTGCACTGTCCTGAAAGGAACTGCAGGCCTCCCTGAACTCAGCAGGGTTTGGAGCCCAGTCCCCAGCAGAGACTGAATTTTTGGTGGCTTTGTCCTATCTTACTCCCTCCCCTCCTGGGTTTTACCTACTGACTCAGCCTGGCCAAAACACTGCAGGTTAGCAAGGAGCTTCTTAGCATGAGGGGTTCATGTCCCAGCAGCTAGTTACAGCCAAACTAAAATCAAGCTTCTGGGTCAGCTGCCCAAATCACTGCTCCTGTATCTCCCCTTTAATTGCTGCTCCTATTTCAACATCAAAGCCCTTTCTAATGCTTTCATTCCTTTTTTTTTTTTTTTTTTTTTTTTGTCTTCCTTCTAACTGACTTGTTTTAAAAGTGCACCAGCTTTATTTGCTCATTTGCATTCAGTAGTAAACAAGGAGAAAGGGGCAGCTTTGCTGTTGGGAACAAAGGGCTATGATTTTGAACAGCTTCCCCGCGGATCTTGTTTGGTCACAGCATCTCTTGGCTTTCAAACCCAAGGCAGATTGTGCATGTGGCCTTTCAAGCTGAATTTATTGCATATGTTCAGTGGTTCTTCTAATTGGACCTATGACTTGACCACAATTCAGTGAGTTTAGCTTCAAGGGTAACAGGCACATAGTCAACAAGAAGATACACACAAAGTTATAAAATACACTGCATTTAGCCATTTTAGATTGAACTCATGCACTTCTAAAACCAGGATTCAGACAATGTTCCTGTATATTGGGTGGGCTAAACAGAAACAACTCTGAAAGAGCTTTACAAAATCTTTTGTAAACATGCACTTCTATCTGCAACTTAACTAGTATGAGCAGTCATTCTAAAACAGCCTTTAGCCAATGTCTTTGTATGCTATATAAAAGAAAATTAATCTTAATAACAGTAAATTGGATATTTACGTAGAATACCAAGGGCCATAATTAAAATTGTTACCATGCATGCTTACTCTCCACTAAAGCCTTTTAAAAGCACATACTTCTTTAAAAAACCCACACTTCTCATCCAGAATTATGGTAAGACAGCAGCAAAAATGTTCCTGAGAGCTTTGAAGACAACCAACAGGTCACACAACAGGGCAGCACCGCACGGCTCCAAGGTCATTAAAAAACTATAAACCCTGCTTGGACCTTAATTTGTAGCAATGGTCTTTATGCAAGGCATGCAAAATACATTCTATATCAAGACTAGAAAAATAGTCAGTGCTTGTCATTTGAAAAGAGATCCTTAAAATGTACAAGAAGAAAAATATGGAGATATTTTACAGAGATGAAAACCAGAGAATAAACAAACTGCTTAAGATCAAATTGAGAGTCAGTGGGAGAACCTCTGATCCTTTGTTGCTTGGATGACTTAGAAGTTTGCATACTTTTCTCTTTTATGTGGGTACTATGTGCTGAGTGTGCAAAACATTTATTAAGCCTTCTTTAAGCACAATCAGCCAGTCTGATATTACAAAAAAGGTAGACAGGAAAGTATCAGATGGGAACATCAAACAACATACACTTTCCCATAACTGTTAAAAAGCGCTGGCTGTTCCTCAGGCTGCCCTACTTAGAAACTTTGATTGTGCACCCACTGTCAAGAGAGATGTTTTCCTCTCAACATCTTTTTAATCTTTTCAGACTGGTAGAAAAACAGCAGTCTTTATTTATCACAATTTTGATGTTTAACAGCTTCAAAGTGCTGGTGGTTTCAAATTAAATGAAGTGGTAGGAAAAAACCAGGACTGCAGGTATCCAGTGCATTCATCGATTCTCCTTGAAGATGTTTGCTGTGCTTAGACGGTAAAAATATAATAAAGGAAGCCTTTCCCACACACTTCTCAGCAATATTTCACTATGGGATGTTTTAACTTTTCAGAGCCTTGTGTAAGAAAAAGGAAACTGTCCACAGCCACCCTCCAGAATATACTGTCTGCTACTGCCTGGCCAAAAAAAGCCTCTTTTGAGAGAGGCCTCCTCAGCACTACAGGAAAATGCTGCATTTACTCACACACAGATTGAGGCTCTTTTTTAACTTGCTGTGCCATTAGATGCTTGGTACACATATCTCTCCTCTTAGGGGATCTTTCCCTTCAGGCGTGAAGAACACTCCAGGCTTATTCGCTTGTGTTTCAAGGTCTAGTCAGCAGCCTACTCCTGAATAATATCTGCATTAATTTTCCTACAGTTTGGGCATGAAAACATTAGCCTCAGCACCAGAGATGAATGCTAGATTCATACAAATCAAAAGGGGGCAGGAGAACAGGTTACAGACTCAGATCACCCAGACACTGGTATTTCCTCCCGGGCCAATGGTAAACTCAGTTGATGAGATGGTTGCAAATCCTAAACATTAAGCTAGTGATTAATGAATGGGAAATGATTGCAATTTCAGAGATACCATGGTCAGGTCCAGAAGGAGCAGTGATGCAGTTATGGGAGAAAGGAAAAAAGCAATGTAAGAGAAAATAAAATTATTCAACCTACGAAGGAATCTCATCTAAAGCTATGAATGCCTCTATTTACAAGATACTCTGAATACAACCAAAATGACTTGAAAGTTATATACTACTATCTACAGTCAGTGGCTCAGTTTCCCCTTTGCCTTCTGTTAGTAAAATACCCCGTAAACTCATGTTGGGAAGCAGAGAGACTATCTATCCAGGTGATATTGCACAGTTCTCCTGTGCTTTTCTACAGGTGCCCAGAGAACAGTTGAGAACACCTCCAGATCGGTAAGCTTAGCCACATCCTACAGGACACATCACTGGGAAGGATGACCACGCAGCTAGCTGTGACAATCTTGCTGAACTGAAGGAAGGCAAAGACAGAGTTACTGCATGGCCTGAAAGGAATCCCCCAGAAAATGGACCGATGTGCTGAACAGAAAACTAATTCTACCAACACCAAATAGGGGAGGTAAAAGTATGGTTTATTAGAGGGTACAGACAGGACAGCATCACTGTGGTTTCCCATTTTAATACTGCCTTTAAGGACAGCTTTTCAGAATATGCAAATCAGCATGATCTAACCGAAAAGTAGATATCAACAACTGCACTGACTTGTGAATTGTTCTGAGCTTTGTGAACTCAGAACATGAGACAGAAATTGCTGGTGCTGCTGTCATTTGAAGAATTTAAAATAAAGTGGCAGAAGTTTGAAAAAGACCATTTAACTTTTTGCTCTGTTCTGTCTAATGACGTGTTCTTTCAAATTGTCTTTTCATTAAAAAAAGGATATATAATTCCTTTAGGAATCAATGACAGCAATGGAACAGAATCACACTGTAAATTACATAAATGAAGAAGCAAATTATTTATATACATCCACACAGCACACATTTCTGAAAACACCTCTAACAACTCTGTGGACAGCTTCTCCCTAAGGACTCAGACTGGGTGATAGCACTGGCGATGCGCTGAGCCTGGCTTTCCAGAAGCTGCTGCACAGAAGTAAAGGGAACATGCTTCCTCTGAAATTAAACCCCTTGCAGCATCACGCAGCCTCTCCCAGTTAAGTGCTCTGTAACACATGGAGAATGACTGTGGGAAGCAGGGACACTTCGGAGATGCCTGACTCGGGGCTATGGGTGGACTCGTGCAAAGCACACAGGTGGGGAGTCACAACCAAATTCTGAGCACCACCTCCCTTCCTGCTTTTGCCCTGCACACATACACACACACACACACTCACTCACATAGTACACGCATTACATATATGTTTTGCTTTGTGCAAATCCTTTAGTAGTAGAGGGTGTGAGTCTTTGTACTCAGGCTGAACCCTTCGACAATCAGAGCACAAAGATGCCACGCAAGCAGCTGTTTACAAGAGCACCATCCCCACCTTGGCAGACCACATCATCATTAGTGCAGAAGAGTATTTGTGTTACACCCCATGGTTACTCCTCAGTACTAGTGAACTTGAATTCACAGTTGCTTGTAGTCTAGTCAGAGTTCAAGGATTTGCATAATCATGGTGCCTACTTTTAAAATACGACTATGTGAAAACAGCCACCTTCAGCAGATCCAGGAAATCCTTTCACAGCACTCAGATTTCAGCAACTACCTGCCTCCTTTTCTGACTTCCCTCCCAACTCTCTTACTCCAGCAGAGCCTGGATACTTATTGACATCTGATTTCAAAAGGCAGAGGCTACAGGGTTAAGAATAGGGGCTGTAGCTCACAACTGAGCTAAGAAGATTTCATAAAAAAGGATACACATTTCTGCTTTCAAAAATACTTTCCATATTCTACAAAGATACAAACAATTGACTTACTATACCCTCATCCCATCTATGCGCATGTACTTAAAGGGGTATTAGAAATTAGTGTGGAATACATGAATGTAATTTAAGCTTGTTTAGTGATCAATGATATTTCCTGCCTGTGCTGATGAGCAATCAGTATGTTAAGAGGCCTTAGATGCTACCACTTTTTTCAAGAAGTAACTTCTTCTATAAAGTCCCGTTAATTCCAGTTGGATAAATATGAAGTGGGATATATTCTACATAAGTGAGGATATCAGAAACATAAGCGAACCCTTTCTACCTTATACTTTTCCTTTTAATTCTGAATGATTTTCAATTAAAAACTACAAAGAAACTGAAAGGAACACTCAAACTGAGATTTAACATTGATACATAAACTGTGATGGCACAACATACAACAAATTAGACCCTTCAGCTGCCCAATAAGCTAAAATCCAAAACTGGGATTAAAACATAGCTGAAGAACCAAAAAGTTAGGTAAAATACATCATTCAGGTAACTGAAATAAACCAGAAAAAAATTTCCAAAATAATGCTCAGGTGAAGGTGACTACACAGTACAATATGTCCTGTATCTTTCAGCAACTACAAAGGCAAAATAAAGTTTTAGTTCTGGTACACAATACAAAGGCATTAAACTGCTTGTGTACATCTCAGAGCACTAACAATCTCATGCGGGACAAGCTCATGTTACTAATCACTCAAAACTTTCTAAATAATGTAGAACTTCATCTTCCTGGCAAAATTGTGAGTTTTTAAAAAATAAGTACATCTTTTCAATTCACAAAACAATCTTCTTATTTCAATTAATCAAAATTCTTCTCAGTTCTCCTGTCCACATTAATTTTACTTGAATGAATACCAAAGAAACGTTCTGTTGGATTTCCCTTACAAATCACCACACAGTGATTTCAATCTCTGTAAAAAATAATAAAAAAAAAAGCTGACCTCTTCTGTGAAGATTGGTAACTAGCCACCTTGTGGAGCACTGGCCAATAAAGCGGAGCTCCACACAGATACCATGCTCAGGCAACAGACATGCAAGAAAGACTTTTTTTAAAGTGTTATACAATCCCAAACATCCACCACAGATGCCAGGGCCTGATCTGCAGAATGCCCAAAGTTTTCAGCTGAAGCTGCAGGGCTGGAAGATACTTAACACCTTTGAAAATTAGGACATTGCTGTAACTTGTCTCGCTTACATGCACTGAATTATCCTCTGAAGGAACCTACCTTTTTCCATTTAATATATAGGGCTATAGCCTAAGTTAGGTAAGGGAAGTCAGGAACAATGTGGGGCAGCTGCATCATCTCAGTTGAGCTCTTTACCTGAAAGGGCCTCCCCATACCCCAGTCTAAGGCGGAGGCATTATTTTGTAGAGCTGCTAAAAGGCCTGAGAAGTTTCCAACTCGACAGGTACACTGGGCCCGATCTAACCCTTAAGGCCATTTCTCTATGTCTTTACAATGTATTCCTGTGCTAGCCCTACCGCCTCTGTCAGAAAATCCCTGTTAACACTATACCAGTAGCCTAAACAGCTGTACAAATTACTGAATAGCAGCAAATCCAGCCCTTTATTATCTGAACTTTCATTCAAATCAACGTGGGAATGCATCAGGCTTCATATGAGTATTAAGTATATTTTTTTTAACCAGAACTTACAACTCAGGCTTTTTTCCTTCTATTTTTCTTTCCTCTACCCACATCACATACACTACAAGCCTAGTTTTTACCCCCTGTTCCAATCAAACTAGGTCTGATTGAGTCTAGCACTCAATTTAAGCACGTGCTCTGTCAGTTCCACCAGCTGACAAATATTTTGGCTCACGGTAACAAATATTTAGTGAATGGCCAAGGGGAATTGTATTAAAGTATGCACAACTTATCCCAAAGTCATCAATGCGGGCAACTTAAGAGCTTGAAATTAGTAGTGCTTTGACTTTTAGCACAGGGCTGAATATTCATAATCGCATAAAGAGATTTTTTTCTTTTTTCTAAATCACTGTTCAACAAACATAATCTTTGAACTTTCTTTTGCTTCAGAAGCACCTATTTTCCCATAAAAGAGACACTTCCCCCAAAAAAGGCAAAGGTCTCCCAAAGAAAATCAAATAAAACCTAACCTGAGTGGAAAAACCAGAAGGATAAAAACTCCATTAACACCAATCAGGTAGTCAAAACAGTATCAATTTATACTTACTGAGAGTTCAACTCTAAATCTAGTCACTGAGCAATCTCCCTGTCACGGCGAGGTCACCTATTGTTAGTCCTTCCTCTTCCCCATCTCCTCCTGCCACGAGCTACTAACACTAAGCACAACGTGGTTTATAACCGAAACTGACATTTGTATAATAACTAATGGCCATCCATTGTGATGGCACAATCCTGAGGCATGAAGAAGATGAAGAGGAAAAGGTAATGTTCTAAACCTGTCTAAACAAAAACGTAAATGTGTAACAGTGCAAATTTTTTTCTGGGTTTATAAACAACAAAAGAACACTGAGCAGTGCCCACTTCAAATGATGCTGTAGTGCTACCACACAATACAATGCAATCTTTTCATTCCTTTGGGGGTCCATCTTTGGGGGAAAAAAGAAGGAATTGTTTTTCCAGCTGAATAGAAACACATTCACTACCAAACCCCAGGCTAGTAAAAATTCAGCACTGCCAATAGATATCCCATCCACCAGTGCCCCTAAACACCTATCTAAAATATCTTTCAATTACTTAATGAGATTTGCCTCTGACAGAGCATCATATCCAAAATCGAGGATATGACCTGAATTTTCCTCACACCTAGGAAAGAATCACTGACTTTATTTTTCCTTCAGGCCCTAAAACTACACGATCTTTTCATTTGCCATAGGTCATGTTCCCAGATGTCAGAGCAACATGTGATTCATGCCTTAACACAACTGAGTTAAGGAATAACCATTTGTGCTCGACCTATCTAAATTCTACTACTGTCAAGTTCAGCTGTTCAGAAACGATGAGGCAGACAGATCTCTCTAATCCTGAGATTTGTTTAAAAATCATGAAACAAAAATTTTAAAAAATGGATGGGGATTTGTATTTGTTATGTGAGTTAAAAGCCTTGAAGCTCACATTTCAAGCTTTACCTGAAAACTGGTAGACTTGTTTGCATGTGAAAACCGCACCAACTCCACTGCCTTGTAAAACCACAGGGCAATTCATTGCAGGAATATGTGCCTGTCAGAGAAAGAATTATCCCTGTTTTCCTGAAATCTGCTTAATTATCACTGTGAACCAAACTGAAGAAGCCACTTGCACTGAAGCTGGTCTACACACGACCCTTTGTTCAAGTTAATTCTGTGGGTGCAGATGGTGAATTTTTTCTCTCTCATGAGACTTGCACTGAAACCTTGACATGGCTGAGATCCATAAAACATTTGACAGCCCCGAGAGAGCTGAGGGGAAAGGAGACAGTGGGAGTCACCCAGCTAGGGATGATCTCTGGGGTCCTGCTGCTCCTGGGAAGTGTTTCCAGCTCTGCTACCTTGGGCAGCCCAAGCAGTCTCCCACAGGCCCTTGCAGCTGGAAGCAGAGCCCAGCGCAGAAGATTCACAAGCTCCTTGAAGCCATGTGAACAGCTGCACACCTACAGGTTGAGCACTCCTGACACAGCATTTCAATTTATACCCGTTAGGAAATTGCAGGGCAATATTTCCAGCATTCCTAAAAGTTAAGTAAAACCTTCAAACACTGCGAACCTTATGATGAAATTGCTGGGATTCGCGACATTGGCATCCATTACTTTCCCTGCTGCCCACAAGTTTGCAGCAGCAGAGGATGTGACAGCAACAGCCTTTAACATCTCAGTGATGGCAGCAGCCAGGCTTTGCATTATGATCAAGCTATTCTGTGTTCCCAAAGAACATGCAAGCTCCTGAGTACTACACACAAATGGAAATCACTTCAGTCCTACTGAATATTGTATAAAACATAAATCATTGAGTATGTGCCAAGACCTGCCCTTCCCTTCTACTACGTATTGAACAGAGAACACAAAAAAAATTTCAGACTTCACGTTTATTTTAGGAATGGCACTAATCAACTGATTTCTTTCCAGACATTATTATAGGATAAACAATTTCTAGTTTTCACAAACAAAACCATGCATGACAGAGCAGCACCATAAGGAATCAAGCAAGCCATCCAATCAATCACTTATTACTAAGGGTAGCTTGGCTTGTTCTGTGATACTGTTTAAGGCTCAGGTCTGCCCTTGGGTGTACTCAAACTATTTGCAGTGTAGGACACCATCCAAAGGCAGAACTACTTGAAGCTGTAATATAAACTTGAACAGAATAAACAGGAAACCTGTATAATGCCGACACTTCACTGTACTCACTTGACTTGCAGGCCCTATCCCTTTCTCTTGCTTGAGGTAAGCTATTTAAGCTCTGAACCTTCAGAAACGTCTTGAATTCATGCAAACAGTGTGGTGGGCCCATAAGGCACAGAGGCAGAGTGTCTCTACAGAGCTAAGTGCAGCAATTTGAAAACATCTCACCTTGAAATTAAATAGGATCAGATACAATACAGAGGTTTGTTTTGCGTGTATTTTTAAAAAGGTCATTTCTCTCACACAAGTATCAAAGCAAGCCTTAACGGAAACATTATTATACTGTAAATTGCTTAACCAGTCAAAAGCAGTGAAATATTACCCTCAGACTGCAATCCTCAAACTAAATAGGGACATAAATCAGCATGACTGTTGCTGGTATCATCAAGCCTAGGGCACTGGGTGTTCCCACCAGCCTTACATTCTAACCATTGGCTGCCTTAGTCTCCTTACTGTTTAAGTTATTCAGAAACATTAGCACTCTGTTGTTCCAATGTGATCGGAAGACTCTAAAGGATATTTGTGTATACTGCTTAAGCAAAAGGTTAGCTTTGTGCAGTATCATGTGATCAGCAAAAAAACCCCTGAGTACTGCTTGCTTGTGGGTGGTGCAGAGGAACAAGAAGTGACTCACAACTCATAGTGGAAAAAATGGGGGGAAAATGTTTTAAATAGTCAGGAAAGTACAAAACGGCAAACCACAATTACTGGACTTCCTACATTATATGTACTGGGTGGCAAAACTATGTCTTTGCTACAAGAAGACTGATGCCAAATGTATAAACGTTAAGTGAAGCAATTGCTGCTTTTTGCTTCATTCTCCTACTAGAGAGAGCCTCTACATGCCCTGAAATTTGCAATGTCCTAAGGAAATCCAGAAAGAAACTGGAATAAGCTACCAAATTCCAGTCTGACACGAAGGGGCTGGGGGTGAGGAACCCAAAAAAATCCTTTGGTGGAGGAAAAGCTCTCTATTTCATCTCATTCTTAAGAGGCAGAAATAAAACGCTTAAAAAATCCACATATTTGAGATTAATAGGCTGATACTTATCCATGTGCCACTCTGGTTGCTAAGAGATTTCCTTTCTACAGCACTGTGTTGTATAAACAATAAAGCATTTTTGTCCACAAAGCAATTGTTTCACCTCACTGAATCAAGAACCTCTCACTGCCACATCCCTTTGATAGTGTTCTAATTACAAACTGTGAGGAAGTACCCTCACACAAAGGCAGTATATGCATATGGTTGGGCACACTATATAAACTTGAGCATGTTAAGTACAACGTGGGCTTCCTGCATCATGTGTAGAGGTAGCCAAGAGACTACATATTTTAGCTCACAAGCCATAGGTAAATACGGGTTGACAGGCCAGCTTCTAAAATTCTTAACTGCTGTGGTCATTTTCAGCTGGGGGGAAAAACCCAACCTAATAGCTACATTACAGACCTGCACATAACCTAAACAGCAGACAAGAAAAATATTACTAATTCAGGCCAGTTTCAAACAGTAGCACCTTAAAATTGGTCCTGAAGACGGAATCTTATTTTCACACTTTCTTTTATATTGGAAGATCATTCAGAAGATCTGTATGCATACATTTGCACAGAAAAAATACCTACAGTTAACATGCTGCAGTACATTTGCTGCAACCATCTAAACAGTCTCCTAATGTGCTTGGTAGAACAGAAAGCAGTGCTTTTCATTATCTATACGAGTGCCACGGCAGAGGGAAAAAAAAAAAAGAAAAGGGCAGGGAAATGCTGACTCTCACCCAGCCAAAAGATGCACATATGTTAGAGGAAATCTACATGTCATTTAGGAAGCACAGGCACCGCTTCCCTGAGCATATGAAGATTATCCAGTTCCCCCTTAGGGGATTTTCACAAAGGCATGCAGAAATACTACATACCCAGGTTTCAGTTAAGACAACTGGCTTCTTGATATGTTCTTGAAAAATTATAATAAAATACAGCCAAAGACAAGAAATCAGGGCAGGGCCTTAGTTCTATGGAGCAGAGTACAAGGTGTCATTTTTAAGGACATATCCACAGAGCTGCAAAGTGCCTGGCCTCTTTACCTGTCATTATGCCACAAACCATAACTATTTTGCTTTATACCTTAGAAAGAAACAGTAAGACTGGAGTCAAACAGAGGCTCCTGAACTGAACAATGAGCAATGCAGTACCTACTGAATTTTTCAGATCCTACTTTGCTAGAGGGTTTTCTGCAGCTAAGATAAATCTACATCAGAGAAAACCCGGTCTCTGCAATCTCAGTCACACATTTCCCTAACAAAAGAAAGTTGCTAATAACCGATTGTTACAGCTCAATTCTGTAAAACAGCTCACCCTTAGGAAAAAGGGAAATTATTTCTGTAACATTCTCCCAAAAATGGATGTTTCAGAAGCCAAACGTGACACAGTCCCAACACAAAGAAACAAAATCTGCCCCCCCACACACATCCCTTTTAAGTACATGTATGTAAGCCTAAACTATTATGCTGTTAAATCTATGAGAAAGCTCAGCATTTAACCTTACATCATGGTTACAAACTATTTTCAACTCACAGACAGTTTGCATATCAAGTGATCTGTCTGGGAAATGAATGCACACCTTCTGCATCATCACTGCAATCAACTAATATTCAATTAAACATTCAATTGCTTTGCAAACCCCACAGCCATGGTTATCAATGCTATTTTACAACGTTAACAAATTACTTCAACAACTACCAAGTCACATGCAAGAACGAGCTTTGATACTTCAATTGTAAAAAATTAAAACAAAAGAATCCCTGTCAGAATTCGGCACAGATCTAGATACCTTTTTCTTCCGATCCCGGGATCTTTTCCTGTGTTTTCTTTTTTTCTCAGTTTCTTCATCAGCATTAATTTCTAAATCCCTGTTTTTCTTTAACTGTGATGCTGCGTGAGCCATAATGCATTAAAAATCCTTTACAACAATGCTCCCTTGTAAAAGGTGATTTCCTCGGGCACCTTTAGCCAGCCCTTACAGCAAATGTTCCAGTGATTGGAAGGAAATCTGTGACCAGAGCCAGGAACACATTCAGGATTCAGAGATCTCACAGCAGCTTGCAGTCACTACAAAAATACACAGTTGCAGATTTCTTCTTATACCTTTCTGTACCTGAACCTTTATAAAACATTGCAGCCATCGTAATGCATTTAACGTAATGAAAAAGACAGCTGAGACAGAGAAAGCTGTATTATGGCTGTATCCCCTGCCACCAGCTGGAAGTGTCTAAGTGACTCCACTGAAGGGGGAATGCTGAAAAGGCGTGCTTTCTATTAAAAAAAAAAAATCCAGAAGAATAACATATGGTGTATTGTATTTTCTTCACTAATCCTAAAGCATGTTTTTAAAATCTATTAAAAAATGCAATGTTAATGATGTACATTTCTCAGCTATTTTGTATGGTAAGCCATTTAACCTATAATGAAATGGAGCAGCTCCTACTTTAGGTTAACTGCTGATGGTGACAAAAAAATAAAATAAAAATTTTTTACCATGGAGACCCTGACTGCATTATGTAGAAAACAATGCCATATCTTAACAGTGCGTCCTTTATACCCATTTTTCAATTCCAATACATTTTGTGAGAGAGGATTAGAGAAAGCCCTGTTGTCTTTTTTTCCCTTTTTTTTTTTTTAAAAAAAACATACTCACTACAACCCATCATACAGAGAGAAAGATGTGATCACACTAGTGTGTGAAACAGGCATTTAATTCATGGGAGATTTCCTGGCACAGTTCTTTTACGTGGTCAGAAAGGGAAATGGGCACTATTTCCACGTAGTTGGAAATGTACTTTTAGGCTTTTATATCAAGGCTTGCTTCAATCATCCTACTATTTTTGCCACCTGAGTCCTCTATGACTGCAGCTTTTGAATATTCATTACGGGAAGTAAAATAGCAGCAGTATTAAGGCCTGCAGGAGGATCCTTTACTAGGATTAACACAAAGCAAGCATCTAGTAAATAAGGAACCATATTTTTTCTACACGAATATGAACAATCAGCAGCTTGTCTCGAGATTGCTGGTTTTAACCTTTCCCAGTATTCCTAGTAGCGTACTTCGCAGTAATGAAGATCAGCATTTTAAGGCAGTCTGATTTCTTTCAGATAAAAAACCTCAAAAGTCTCCACAAGTGTATTTTCATACTACCATTTTTCTCCAGAAGGAAAAAACAGAATTTGCTCTAAAAATAAAGTTAAATTTAAATTTGAAGTGCAATTAGCCAAATCACATTGAATCTTCACAGTGTAGCATAAAATCCAGACACATCTCATGAGGTTGTAAATATTCTTCCTCTGAACCTGAGACGTGTTTTCTGAGTCCAGGTTTTTGAGGTCAAGTAAGTGACGTGCATCCATTGCTTTATTTTTTACATAACATGGCTAAAAGTAAAATAACCTTTTAAGTCTCAAAAACAGAAACTACTTTGAACACACTGTATGTTGTCCAAAAGGCAGCACATAGTTCACTGTTTGTCTACCGTTCACAGGTTAACAAACCAGGTTTAAAAAAGTGTTTATTTTGGGATGACTTTTAAAAAATGCTCAAGGATGAAGATCACAGTTATGTGACCTTAGCGATCTTTCTTCCTGATGCAGTAAAATCACAGGTTCCTGTCTGCATCCAAAACTCCCTGTACCCACACACCACCATGCCTTCTCCCTCGTCCTCCTCCACATCTGAAAGAGCTGAAGACTTATATAAAACTGCCTTTGGAAAGTTGGGGATAGAGGAATGTTGCACTTGGGCAATGCCTGGTTTTGAACCAGAAGAATTCCCGCTTCTCTATGCGCTACAGAAGCTTGAAGAAACATATTTCTATTTTTAAAGATGCAAAAAGTATACCCAAAGGACACCCAGAGCATGCTTTCAAATGTAAGGCATAACGGCAAGCAGTCAGAGACCACATACAGGCAGGTATCTGGATTTTGGCCCAGCTCTTCAGTGAAGCACAGGGCAGCAGTGAGAAGACTCTATTGTACCACAGCAGCCCTACTGGAGAAGGGAACTGGACAAAGTTGCTGATTTGAGGGGGCTGGAGAAAGTATCTCAAGGAGGCTGGTGGAGAAACTATCAAGTTTTGGCGGGAAATGGAAGACTGCCTTGTGCCTATTTAAAAAAAAAGGGGGGGGAAAAAAGGCAAAGAAAAAGTACCCAAGGCTTCTCTTTCTAGCTCACAAGATGCCTGCATGACCTTGGCAGTTTTCTCTGAGGCTCAGATCTTTCTCTGTAAAATAAAGTTGACGTTAGTCCCCCTGTCTGACAGGATGCAGTTATTAGCAGGGAAGTGCTTAGAAAATACAGCAGGACCAGGACTGAAAATGGATTCAAGAAAATTCAATAGGGTTGGATCCCTCTTATTCCCAGCACATTTCCATCTGCTTTTGGAAGATGCATGAGCTTCTGCCTTAGGAAACCAACTTCTTATTCGAGCCACAAATGAAGTAAATGCTGCTGTCATTCATCACTTGTTGGCTAATCCTATGACGTTCCATAAACCTTTTAACCATACTAGCCTGTGATTTATGCCTAAATAACCTCATTAAATGGAAATACAAATAACGTATTATAAAGTGTTATATGTTTAAAATACTTGGAGCATACTTTTTAAATGTTGGCACAACAAATAATACGCAAACATGCAGCTTAAAAGCCCTAATGCCACCTTATGCACAGGCCATACTCTACACAGGTAGAAAGCAGCCCAAGATTTTATTAATGAGAATAATTCTAACAAATGCGGATAATGTGAACTCACCCAATCCCTTGAAATACACATAAGTGCAAGGATTTTCTCTGTCAGCCAAGTCTGCTTCATCCCAAGTATCTCTTCAGCTAATTAACCAACTGGACCAAACATGTACATGTTTTTATTACGTGGATTACAACTCCCCAATTTCAGGAGAAAAAAATGCCTTTTCAAGCTAGGATTTTGAGAAATTACATCTTACTGAGTAAAGGAACAGTCAGGAAAAAAAAAAAAAAAAGATCCTTTATAGTTGGAGAAATACTAGGGAGGATTTTGTGTAACATGCAGGGTGGAACACTCTCAAACAGAAAAGGTGTGAGTAAAAGATTCAGTCCCCTGTGGAAAAGAAGCTTTTGGGGAAACAGTGAACTGGCATCATTCACTGGAAGGTGATAGGGCACTGCCAGATAAAGTTGGACAAAGTATGAAGGTTTTCATGCCAGATATGTCATAACTCACTTCAAGCAAATTAGGTACTGAAAAATTTCATTAAGTGCTTCTTTCCATACTTCAGTAAAATAATTAAGCTATTTGATTTCACCCTTAATTATGAAGTTAATGAAATGCCAATGAGTGTTTCAGCACAATCCATACAGTCCTGATAAAGTTACAGGGAAATTTACACTTTCTGTTAGTGCAAGGATAACATCTACTTAGTTTGAGTACAAAGTCATAATAATGGCTGGGAAATTATTTTATCAACTTGAAAGTGAAGTGTGTCATTTAGTTTATTTAAGCTGCTAGTCCCACTGTTAAAACTAGATTCAAGAGAGATGGCAAAATGGTGTTAGCGCACAACATTGAGACAGATCTTGAAAGACCACAAGAAGTTATAGGGTGGGAAAAGCATTTGTGATCTAATTATTTGAGTTAATTTATCAATTAGCAGCTTATAAAGATGGTACCATCACTTTTATACCTATTTTAAGTAATTAGGAGCACAAGAAAAAAAAACATGAGACAATCATGAAAATATCGGTTTACTAAGAATATGCCAAAAAATAGATGTATGAAAAATCTAAGCTCCTTTAGGGGAGAATAGAACACCATAGAAACATTCAATATTTGCACTACTTAGATCACTATGGATAAAAAAAAAAAGGCTTATAATCACGCACAGTGCTAGGAGGTCACTACGACAACTCTTACTTATAAACAAAGTATATTTACATTTTCCCAAAGATAAAAAAAAGAGTCATAGGTAGAATAGAAAAAGCAGAGAGCAAAGGAAAAGAAAACGCATGAAGAAGAATAAAGTCGATTCTTGTCAGATTACTCTTAAATTCTTAATTTCTGAGTTATCTGATACAGAACAAATTATAAAAGCAGGGAGGGGAGTCTATCTTTCTGCCACTGCTCTGGATTATTTTGTTGAGAAAAGGAGTGGAAGTAAGAAGAAAAAGAGAATAGTGAAGAACAAAACATTCCAGAAATAAGGTCAATATTGATTTACCAATTCATGAAAATAACGCTTTGGGAGAAGACCAAGCAGAAGAAATGAGTTCAGGTTTTAAAACATATGCTGTATGAAACTTAGTTAACTCATAAAAGAACCCTTCAAAGGAGTCTCAGAAGATTTGTCTGCTGACACATTAGACTAGTAGGTCTTGTGTCTCAAAAACAAACAAAAACCCAAACCAACCAAATAAGATAAAAAGCTTATTTATCATCTAGTTTTAACTCCTTTCCATAAACCTGATGTTAGGGCAGGATGGACCCACCTCCAAATATGCAGAAAACCAAGGTCACTAAGTAGCAAATCACCTGCCTTCTGAGCTCAAACAAGCTCAAAGCAGTAATCACATTCAAGCTCCCAAAATTAAGTGCAAATTTACTGTTCCTCTATGCAGGGCTGACACAGTCTGGCTTAACTGATGAGGTTATAACTCCTGCAGTCCAGCATACTCCCAATGGGAGGATGGCTGACACGTCTGTGAACTCACCAGTAACTTCCAGTTCAAGGCAGGACATTTAAAGAAAATAACTATCGATTTTGGTTTGCCTTTAAGACTTACAATTGTAAATCAGAACAGTTCAAAAGCTGACTCAAGGCTCACTCAACCCATGGCCTCAAGGGCAGAGAAAACGGGACAGTAAATCTTTCACTGTCCCAAGCCACCACACAGGCATGGTAAATCTGCCTGCAAATGAACTGGGAGAGGAAAACAAAATGTTCATGCACAGCAGAAGAGAAAGTGGGACTATAGAACCCTGCAAAATACCCAGTTAATTATTGGAGATTATCATCCCTGAATTTCAAAACAGGATAATTTTTTTTTGAGGCCTGTACAGAGAAAGGGAGCTAAAAGTGACAAATCAATATTAACTGTTCTGTGAAGATTGTGTAAAGAGTTTCATCTCTGACTCATAACAAAATAAGAAAAAAAGATACTGGTGTATTTTATTTATAGAGGAACACTAATTGAAAGATAGATTTTGAGTGGGTTTGTGGATGAAATTGCTGAGGAGCCCAGGAAATGTATCCGATGCAAGGCATACGGTAAGAGTAAGATATGTAAACTCTAAATTGTTGCTGAGCAAATACACAAATAACTTTCTTCCTATTCTTCCTCCTCCAACACTGTTGCTAAAAACCCACATTCACTGGGAACCAGTAATTATATAAGCACGCACTTTTAGAAAATGTTTTTCTACATTTTCCCCTGCAATTCAAATACAACCAGAACTGAAATTCACATATAGAGCACCAGTGTCTTAGAGATGCTGGCAAAGATCACTCTATGAAATCATAGTAAATCAGTTTCAAACATGTTAACAGGTCGAAGTTATATTCGGGACTGACACTAGATCACAATCAGTGACATTTTTCAACCCTTGTTTAGAACTACTCAGTAATGTTCTGAAACCATAAGTTCAGTATATTAATATTCTCCAGATTCCTAGTTTCATAGTAACTCTCTGCCTTGTTCACCACTCTCCTAGTTTTGCTCCTGCAAGCCCCAGTACAATAGGGGGACCAGAAGGCCAGTGGGATGATGCTACATGGTACCAAACTGGCAGTTTTGATCTGGGAATTGTTAGATGCCTCAGCCAATTACACCAACATAGCCAGGAAAAGCTATCCCTGCATATAAGATTAAGTGCAAAGGTAGGCTTTGTATCAGTTTTGCACTCCCCCCCACACAACTGTCTGTGATATGATGGGAGGATCTATCCTTTCCCCGGTGAGCTTCAGAAAAGAAATGCAAAAACCCATTCATCAGGATGTTACAGTTCAGCTACAAACGTCACCCTGAGTGGACAATTAATCACTGCTGCATCTGTTAACTTCTGCTCCAACATGTGAAAGCAATAGCCTATTCACTAACATATCCAGTGAACACTCAGCTCGTGGAGGGGTTTCCTTCAATATAACAAAAGCAGATACCAAGGAGGTCCTTGTGTGGCTTTCAGAAACACCTCTGCCAGGTCATCCAGTCCCCAGTAGATACAGGAAGTTATTCCCTGCTCATCTTAGATGGAAAACACCCCATCTTGAGCAGTTTAAAAATTACCCAAAACAGCAGAGGAAATGTCTTCGTGCTATTTTAAGTTTCTAAGCATCAAGTCCCCACCTGCTGTCCCTTTTTTGGAGCAGTAGCAGTCTCGTGATAAAAAAAGCTATGTAAAAAGCCATACCACTGTAGAACTGCGATACCTGCAATGGTGTCAATAAGTGAATCTGCTTAGGCAAATGAAGCCGCCAAACAAGGAATGGGATGGGACCAACAGTCATAAATAGATGCAATACCTTTGGCTGTAATTAATAGATTATTTTCCACTGCCCTTTAATTAGCATCCTTTGATTTTAGTTAGGTTTCAGTCAAAAATATATACTTTAGGCTAAACAAAATTTTGACTAAGTGAGCCTCCATATAAATCATTGCATAATGCATCTCCAGAGCTAGTAAGCCCCTTTGCCTTAGGAAGATACTGTGACCATGAAAATATTTTACCTTCTCTACCATGACACAGCCACTAAAGGAAAAATATGTACAACTTTGGCCAAAGGCAGTGCTTGATCACCTTATGAAGCGGGCTGTTTCCCTCACCCGCCTTTGAACACTAGGGAGCTGCACTAAGTGACCCAGTGCTTGTCTATTTTCCTGTTGCCAAGCTCTGCACATCAAGAGCAGCTTACTTGTTGTTTTATTTTGAAATAAAAAGTTGCTGAATAAGTGTAACAAAGGACCCATTTGCAAAGGTCACAAGAAAGGCTTTCTTTGAAGTTTCCAACATTTCCCAGTTGCCCTGAGACTTTCAATGTATAATTTTTTGTTGAATTTCTGTGGTGCAAAAATACAGAAAGTACAAGAAAGAAAAATGGTTCCTTGACTTGTTTTGTATGGTAGGTGTTTTTAATTTTTAATTTCTCTGAACAACTTTCATATGCAAAAAAAAAATCTACTACTAAACAAGCAATATTCCTAAGAAAAGGAACACAGGTATGTGTGTGTGAACAGAGAGCTGCAGTTTCAATTCCTTCCCTGCTCAGTACCACATTTCCATGCTGAACCTAGGCTCCCTCAACAAGTACAGAGGCCATATTTACTAACTCTGACTTCAATTTCAGACTTCCCGTTGTTGCAAAACTAAGTGCAGAATTTTCAGTGAAGACTCTAGTTCCTACCAATATACACAAAATTTATTAAGTTTTAAGGAAACATTTAAAATGAAAATGCCAAAGCAAAAAAAAAAAAATAATCCCAAATCCACTCCAGCATAAGAAATTCATTTAATTAGACTCCTTAATTATTCATTATTCTTTTTCCTATGTTCAAATGACCATCTTTGTCTCATTCCCAAAGGATCCTCTCCATAATTAAGTCAGGGAATCATTAAAATCTCAACATGCTGCCTGAGTAAGATTTCAGCACTGTAAATGTTCTGCATGCTCTCTGTAGCAGTGACTCGACTTTTATAGGAAAAAATGTGAAAAGCAGAATCATTAACAACCAGTAACAAGAGGCAGAAGGTTATAAACCACATATTTTTCAGGTGACATTTTTCCATAAGTAAATTCATGTACCAGTCATAAAATCTACAAGTTTACACTTAAAACAATGGCATGTAAAAATTCTCAGTTTTCTGAAGATAACAACCAATATCAAAGATCATTCAGGGTTATTTTAGAAGCAGAGATTTGCATTTTACTGGGGGGGGTGGGGGGGTGGGGGGTGTCAGGGGGGAGGAAGTCCATCTATTAGAATTTCAGTGTTAAAATCCTGCTGGAACAAACCATTGGAGTAAGGAAGATGACTACCAGAGACTGATCAAAAGAAAAAAAAAAAAAATTCACTGCTGCTACAAAAAGTCCAGAAATATTGTTTATGTAAAAATTTCACGTAACTCTATTAATGTCTAAAGGAGGCCAAGTCCTTTCCTGGCCTGGCAAGAGCACGCTAGCATATGAAAAAAACCCACTTACCTGTATAATAATTATAATTATCACAGAATAGGTGCATTGATGTGGTGCCTGAAACCCCAGGTAATATTAGTGCCCTATTCAGAACAACATAGTAAGAGGCAATTCCTGCCCTGATCTGTTCATAAGCTAAATACACAGCACACGGGGTGAGGAGGAACGTATTGCTCCTGCTTTAGAGAGGGGTAACCGCAAATTGGAGATGATTATGTTGGGAGTGGGGGTTGTTTTGTTTATATTATATGGCAAACTGAACATAAGTTAACATAAGGCAAATATCATTCTAGGGATGTAAAAACAGAAGTAACAGCCTTGAAGACATTGGAAAGAAATCTCTCCTACACAGCTTTGCTTGGGTCTCAGCTGGAACACTGTGTCCTATTTCAGGCACTAAATTTCTAGGAAAAAGTTGTCAGTTGGAGATGTGAAGAATTTATCGCTTTAAGTCTGAAATCACTCTTCTTCACAAAACAATGGTGAACACTTCCCTGAACCTGTGGTTAGTAATAAATAGTTTTGGACATGCATATTCACACACACACTTAGCAAATACAAATACCAGTCAGCACTGCAACCTTGCTGCCTGCAATTTTTGCCTGCTTCTTCCCCCAAAACAGGCAAACTTATATGACTGGATGCAAACGTGCATAAGAACTAAAGGTGCTTTTTATAATTTTTTATTTTAATCTTTTTTCTTTCTGGTCTTGTATTTTGTTTTATTTTAAAGTAGTTTGTGGAGAGGCTGTGAAGGAGGAAGGTTGCATGGAAGGCCTATTCAGAGAGAAATGCATTGTTCCTCTTCTAAAGATAGCATAAATTCTACCTAAAAAGCTTGATGAACCTAAACTTTAAATAATCAATACTATCCAGAGCAGAAGATAAGAAAACATACAAGAATTGTCGTCCTAGAAGTGGAACAGCTTAAAGGGTACTAAAATAGGTACCTAACAAGGTGAACTCCATGCAGTTCATGCTAAGACACTTGAATTACATAGCCTTAAGATAAAATTCCAGCCACTATAGTTTTTGGGGGAGGTTTTTTTGGAGACCTCCGGGAAAATAGGCAGGATACCAAAAGACTGCTGAAGGGCAAACTTGGTACTAAACTTGAAAGAACAGGGTGGGGAAAGAAAACTTGAAAGAATAGGAGACAACAAAATTGTACACTTGTCCAGTTAACTTCCAGTCCTAGAAAACTCCTGTTCCAAAGAATTTGTCATCACCCAGAAGGTAATGGGATGAACTGCAATCAATGTGGATTTGTCAAGAGTAAACTGTATAAAACTAATTTGGTTTTGTTTCATGAAGGAGTGATAGGTGTTGAAGACAGGAGAAGAGCAATACTTGTACCTGACATTCTCATAAGCAAGGTAAGGGACATCTGTTGATGAAAAGACTGGTAGATTAATCCAAGAGAGACTTGGTAACTGAACTCAGGCATGAGATATTAACATTCACTGTCAAAATGGATGGATGTTCTGCAAGAGTCTGTCCCGGCTTTGCTTCTCTCCAGTGTTATCATTAATGATTTGGGCAATAGGAAAGAAAGTTTATCAATGCAGACAACAGGAAACTACAAGAAGTGTATGCATGTTAAAGAGAGACATTTTTGATGAAAATGATAAAAAGCACTTCCACAGGCTAGGGAATAAGTAAAGACTGTTCTTCAGTAGGGTATGGAGGCTATAAAACGTTGCAAGTTCAACATGAGACAAAAACCAAACAGGACAGAAGTATAGCCTGCACAATAAAACCATCTTTCTCTTCTATTTAGCATTTGCAAAGCTGCAGGTACACTGTGACTGACTTCTGCTATTCTGCTTCCAGAAAGATACGAGTATCTGGAAAACATTGAGAGCAATCAGAAGTCTGTAAAACACAAGTACGTTTAGCCTAAAGAAAAGATGACTAATGGAACATGGCAACAGTTCTCAAGTCCATCAAAGCCTGCCAAAATGCAGAAGGAAATAGTGTGTTCCCCACTATTGACTATGAATAGTAATAAGAGTAAAAAGTTTAAATTGCAGCAACACCAATTTGAGTAAGATACTACAAAAATATTTAGCAATAAAAATAACAAAGCTCCACAACAGAATGCAAGAGAAACTCAGCAACTTCATCACTGACCTTTAGGAAAGTCATATAAGATCCATACTACTACAGAGGCTTACTAAAGCCAGCAGCATACTACAAAAGCCAGCACATGTGTGCATGGCTCCTTTGCAGAAGGCAAGTGCTAAACACTATCAACATTTTTCATGTCATAGGTCCAGTGTTGAGGAATTGATAATAAGACTTAGGAAAAAACCCCACACCACACAAAACAAAGCACAAAAGCAACCCTGAGTTTGGGTCTTGTGGGTCCAATAGCCCCCTAAATAGCGCTCCAAATCAAGACGTCCCTGTATCCTAGATAAACACGTGATCTACCTAATGCAACATAATACACAAGCATTAGAAGACTAATGCATAATTGTCTAAAATATGAAATATCAACTACATTATTAAATGTATAAAGTTTGAAGAAACTGAAAACTCCTGTCTCCCTTCAGAATAGAAATCTGAAGGAACTACGTACTAGATATTTACAAGGCTAGTTATCTGGCCATTTACAGACAAAATCTTTGCAATATAAAATTCTAACTATGACTAGAATGGAAACTTCGCAGCTTTGCCCTTCTTAAATACGTATTTGGCTCCATTTGTCAATATTTATGTCAGTGACATTCATGACCATCCTATGACCACCGTACCAAGAAGACATGCCAGTACATCCCAGCTTCCAGAAGTCTGTTCTTAATTCAACCCTACTGTGACAGCAAAAACTACTTCATTGATTTCAATGTTGTATGCTTTAGTAAGGTTGGACAGTAAGAAATATATTTTCTGTTCCTAATATAAAAATCTATGACCGTTAGCATGCTTCACATTATCAGAAGCATTTGCTGCAGATACCAGAGCTCCAAATGAAGATCCAAATCAAAAGAGAATAGTGATGTGTCTGAATTATTCTAGTGACTTTGAAAGTCTTAAAAATTTGTCAGTGTACCTAACAAAGAATAAAAAATAAATTTACAATTAGTTCATAGGTTTAAAAATGAAGAGGAATTAAACACACTAAACTACGTAGAAATACACAATATGCTGAGAAGTCTACTCTAAATTACAGGCGTGTTACAGAATTCTACTCTAAAGAAAACGGTGGGAGCCCATTACTTGTCCATTTGAAACTGAGCTAGAAAACACAGAAAAGAATTGTAAAGAACAATTCTGCATTGTCAGGATAATGGCTAAGATGATCTAATAGGCTTTTTCCATCTCTTATCATCACATTTTGGTTACTTCTATGAGTAAAATTCCTAGGCACCATTTTTTCTTACACAACAAGATGTTCTATTCTACCACACACACAAAATTGCTATTTTTTATAGAGTCTTTATAGAGACGGCAATGATTTTTGTCTTAAATCGCAAAAGCTAATAATGTGTCTCTTCTAAGTATGTATTACATAACTTATAAAAGCAGTAAAAAATGTTAAATAATTTTTAGCCTTAGTGCTGATTTCTAGAGTTATAGTGTATATTCTGAAGGGTATTCACAGGCTGCATGAAAACAGGCTAATCAACGAGCAACTTAGAGGCCACAATCCAGTACAAATGCACTTTGAGTAGCTGTGTAGTTAGGTAGAGGCTACAGGTACACTGATAATGAAAAAAAAAAGTTTTGGACTGCATAACAAGAACTTTGTGTTTGTGAATGAACAGCAAATGAACAATTTACAGATTATTTGGTGAGGAAAGAAAAAAGAAGCACTAATCAGAATCAGCTAGTTCACATAGGCTTCCAGTGTGTAGGCTGAATAATTGTCTCATCATGATAATAGCCTTTATGATAACCATGATCTCACCATTGCACTCAAAGATCCAAAATGCTGCCAGTACTCTTACACCCACAACAAGGCATACTCAGTCTCTGCATTTGAAGAAAATCCTTCTCTGCAGCTTAAACCCGTGGCTGTTAATGCAGGCAGGGTGTAATCTTGTTATTTTTCATATCTTTGCTTTTAAACCACAAATGCTCTAGATTTTCTTTGTAGACAGAAAAGCATAGACTGGAATTCCTGTTGTTAGGAAGACGTTTCCCATTACACCATTAATTCAAAACAAACAGCAGAGTTATCAGCAGTAATAAAAACTAGCAGTGTGCACCTCAAATAAAATAAAAATTGAGATGCATTTATATTTTCTGTAGCTCATTTTTTCCACCTACTTTCTGTTTCACAAAAGCAGCAAGTTACGGTGTATTCTGAATTGGGACTGGGGCATAAAATGTGCCTTTTGCCACCACTTCTCTCTCCCTCCTCTCTTACTAGGGGCCTGAAGCCATCTATTTTTAGGGGTAGTTACATTGCTTTCTCTAGTTTAACAAAGCAGTGAAAATTAACACCAGCCATAGATCTGGTTAAGCATATAAACTCAGGCAAAAGGAAGCGACCATCCACCAGTGTCCCATCAATGTCCAAGGCAAAATCCAATGTACAAAAAAGTCAGACAGACAACAGTTTTCCATTCCTGATGGATAGACAAGAGCACCCATGCTGCACTGTATTCATACTACATACCGACACGTGGTCTGTCTTTCTCCTCCAAAATGGGGTGGAAACTACTGTCTCCATGATAAATGTATAACAAGCATACCCATGCAACTGAAGCATCTCGCTTTTTGCCTTCATAAGATATTCGTGTATTTAGTGGTGTAGCAACTCAGTTAACACACAAGGATAGGCCAAGGGTGAGAGAGGCACTTTAATTCACAACAACTTAAAAGCACTGGACGAGATTTCATTAGTACAAACTGGTGTCATGGAAGGCTGTAGGCTACTGCCAGCTGGATTTCTACCCCTCAGCCTCCTCCAGCCTCATTCCCACCTGCTTTAAGCACTGGATACTCAGTGTTGCCCTCCAGTACTTTTCAAAAGTGTGTATATTCTTTTTAGGTTTTACAGCACGTGAAGTCTCAGAAGGCACAGTCTTATTGCAGAAGAGAATAGCTGCCACAGCATCAGCATGCACCAGTTCCTGGAATGCTGCTGGAGCCAGCTCTGGGTCAGCCCAGCCTCCCTGACAAAGGCTGGCTACTGCTGCCTGTCTACAGAAAAAAAGAAAAGCTCTCTGGCAGTTTGTTGCAGTGCTTTCTGGAGTATGGGTAGACCTGCCAGTACATGAAAAATATAAATAGAAACCATTCCAAAGGATGCATTTTTATTCTTTAAAAAAAAATTAAATTCATTACTATATGAATTTTATATTCAGTTGGATATCCATGGGTAGTTCATTCCATGTGTATTACAGGTACTGTCCAAAATCCCGTATCATTTTTCAAATTTAAAAAAAGTTGCTCCCTGAAAAGCAGAGCTGATAGGTCTGATTTTCCATATCATGTTTGGATCATGTCTCCACGTTACTCCTTGCACGACAGCTTTAGATCCCCACCATTTCTTTTAGTCTACTGCCACAGGTCTCCTGTCAGTCCCTTCCTGCCCTTCCCTAGTTGCCAGCTTGCCCACCCTCACCATGCCTCCAGTTTCTTTCCCACATCACTAAACCACTGTAGCGTTCAGTCCTCATCCATTTCTCTGTGGCTCTCAAAGTGCCTTTTTAAAATTGTGTAACCTTCATTTCCTTGGGAAACTCAAGTTAAACCAAACACACACACAAACAAACTAAAAAGCAGAAACATCATGGAAAATCACAGACATTTTGTTAAAAAACAGAAAGAACAAGTTTTTCTTTGTACATCAATACTTTGCCAACACCTAAGCACAATGATGGCAAGACCAGGGGCAGTTTGTGGAACAACGGTGCTCTGCATTTCTTTATTTCATTTTTAAATAATTAGCGCAGTAATAGGTAAACAGGAAGATTCAGTTTCTTGCTTGGGTAACCTTCAGGACATCCAGAAACACAGTGAGTCAGGCTGCAGTCCAACAATGTTCTCCTTCAGTTAGCAGATTTTTGGTCAGACCTTTATTCTCTCAGTGGGACAACTTCTATTTTCCATTTTACAAGCCCCAAGCATGAGAAGTAACTTACGTGATGCCAAAAAACTGGAAAGGCCCAAAGGCAATTTTGAAGCCAAAATCTGTGGAGAATCAGAATAAAGCAATCTCTCTTGTACAGGAAAAACCCAAGTTATCAATACAGTCAATATTATCAGCTCATATGAAGAACCTGATAAAAACCCTCTGTCTACAAAAGGCACTTTTTCTATGTTCTGCTGCTCTCCAAATGGAGGTCTGGGAAACACAGATGATCACTGCCTTTAAGTGCACTTTTTGCTAATGTACTTAAGCCAAACGAAGGAAGATTTTAATCAATCAGAACTAGCAAGACATCTCTTGCTGACCCAGAAGAAGAAAATAAGGATAGCCTTCTACATTGCTTCTTGTGATGTTTTTCTATGTGATGTTTTGACATAACAAAAGCATTTTAAGAAGTTCCAATTAAAACTTGTCTTTAAAAAAAAAAAAACATATACAAGTGACCCCATTGTGCAACAGTGTTTTAAAGATTCTTTAAAGCTGCACAGTTGGGTTTTTAATTAGTAGGGTTTTTTAAGCTCCAAGCACAAATCAAAGATGCTCTTCATCTTTGTTACCAAGCATTATCAAGTCCATTAATGAAAACTTCCAACTGACAGATCCAGATGTGGTAAGTAGCCACACAAGTATATTGATAAGATTACTGAACATAGCTGTGTTTAAAATGCTAGATGAGGACACAGTTTATTATCCCAGCAATCTAATCCAAGAACATAAACCTAGAATTCTCTGGAATTTTAATTTCCAAAGTGGTAAAGTATTTTTGCTTCTTTCATTAGCACTTAAAATAATTTACCAGGAAAAAAAAAAAAGGTCTCAAAGCCATGCTTCTCTGGTCAGTTTTTGATAAGCCTATACAAAAATCTGGTGAGTAAGAGAATTACAGTTTTGGAGATCTATTTAGAAATTTGGACAATTACCAGTATCAACATCATAGAGAAAAGAGGCCTGTCTAAATGATATGTTCATTCATAAGAGATGGTTTTATGAGTGGCAAATATTGAAGGCTTCTGCTATTCCTTTGTGCAAAATCTGGACCTTTAAATCAAGTGAGAGAAGGAGACAGTTAGCTAGTGTTTTTGTCTAAATTTCCTTTCCAAGAAAGGAAATAGAAGCAATGTTCAAATGGTTTAAATTCCATCTACATGCCTGCACCTAGTGTGTCCTGGCCTTTAGAAAGGCCTGGCCAAGAGGCAACACTACGCTCAGGGACTTTAAACAAGATTTTGCCCCTCTGAAAATGACCTGTGATCCATTTCTATCTAACTTTAGGAAAAGTATAAGCTACACTAAAGGCAAACAGATTTTGAGGCTAGGTTTGGGGGTTTTGAGGGGGGAGTGGGGGTGGGTTTTGGTTGGTTAATTGGTTGTTTATTTTTTACTGGGGAAGATCCTGCAAAACCAGGGCTGGAGAAGCAGTAAACCAGAAAAGATAACCTGGGTATACTTGCTGCCACCTGGCAGCTCCAAGATTAGGACTAGAGGTAAAGACAAAATTCTCTAGCATCCCATGGGAGTTTTGTAGGAAAAATTGAGGACCACCATCATGTGCATAAGAAACCAGGTACTCCTTTTTTATTGTCCATTTGTCTAGAAGGGATGGCAACCTCCAGTCCTTTTCATGGAAAGGAAGCCTAATGTTGATGCAGTGCTTTGGCTTAGGTGTCTGACAAGCATTTCCAAAGCCTATGGTTATGAGGACTTGCATGAATCGACATCTGTTGGATCAACTGACAGATACAACTATAAAGAAATTAAGCAGGCAAGTCTGGAAGCAGAAATTGCTTTTGGAACCTCAACTGTACAGCAGTAACACACACAATTAAACTGTACCTTCCACATGGAAACAGTATTTCCTTTAAATTGTATAAACACACCAGTGATTCATGCCCTGCTCATCTTCTCCACATTAGGCATGACTTTATTCAACCTTTATCATATTCCCTTTCATTCATTCCTCTCCAAGCTGTACAGACCTTTCCCCTCATACAAGAAGTGATTCTTTTGCCATTTTTTTCATCTACTCTTATTTTACATTCTTTTGGTGAGGAGATATGGGGTGATGGAGCAACAGAAGCTCTTCTCAATTCAAGAACATTGCAAATTAATAAAGGAATATAATTTTGTTTTGTTTTCTATTCTATTCCAAGTTATTCCTAATGTTATTTACCTTTTTGATCATACTACGGGACTGTGAACAGACACATTAAGGACGTACCTGCATGTTCTAAACTGTTGGTTCTAAACAAAGAAGTTTCTGGAAGGTCTCTTCCAACCAAAACTGTTCTATGATTCTGTGATTCTAAGAAAAGAAATCCAAAACATCAAGGCTCTGTTCAAATATTGAAATGCACAAGATGAAGGAAGACATCCATTAATCTTGCTCAGTTCCCCCTCCAGTAAGCGAAAATTCTATGTTTATATTTCACTTGCTTTGATATAAATGACTGAATCTCATTTTTCCCCAAAAACTGCAATGTGATTTCCAGTAATACTCCAGCTCCACAAAGGATATGAAATTTCTGGAAATCCTCAATACTTCTGTGCACAAAGGATATGATTCTGATCTCACTATACAGGTGTACAAATCAGAAGTCATTCTACTGAGGCCAATGAAGTAAAGCAAAGCAAGCCTAAAAGGATGTTCTCAGATACGCCATTAAGTCAAGAAAGAATTGTCTGCAAATAGCATTACAGAAGAAAGGCTAAGCACCAGACAAATGAATGCTCATTTATTTTAGGACAAGAGTGAGTTGGAGTTTCTGGAAATTAAATAACAGAAGCTAGTGACATCTTGGCAGAGGCATGAGCAACAAGATACTCTCTGATCCAGGGGTTTGGCAGCATCCCAATAAGGGTCTGGAACTTGTTTGTATTGTTAAAACCACCAGTTAAATACAACCTAGCTGGAAAGTCACCTTAAAGTTTGAAAGGCTTTTCCCAATGATCTGCTGAAACTGGCAGCAGCGCACGACACGTCTAAAGAGCAGGGGTTAAGCATTTCAAAATGTAAAATGATAAACTTTTGCCTCTATTCTATGAACGATCCCATAGCTTTGTAATCATCTGACTTCTGGATGACTGAGCATAAAATCTTTCTGAGTTGCTTCCAGAGAGTTATGGTAAGTTGCTGCAGTTTTCTGTTAATGATATTCTGCATGTTGACCAGCTTTTTTCTTAAGGTTGAGATCTGTCTTTTCATAACTGCAAAAACCAAAGCTAACTGATGCCAATACCATTAAAAACAAAAGACGAAAACAAGAGAGCGCTGAGATTAGTTACGGGAAAAACATAGCACAGCATAACTGAGTTGGACCTGCCTTGCTTAAATTAGTCTAAATCTTTATCAATATAAGAGACAAACCCAAACTACCTACTGTTTCGGCTGACTTTTAGCTTTCACATCAATAACTATTTTTTCGTTGTTACAGTTCTACCCAGTCACTTCTCCCGATTTGACTGTTCTTAAGTCCCTACCTGATGACTGCTGAGCTTATGCCTTAGGTCTTCTCTCAGGTACAAAAGAAGTCATTCCTTGCAATTACACTCAAATCTCTTTGAACCCAGGTATCTCCATTCTGACCTCTCCACTATGAACACTTTCTACAAGCCTAACTCTAGCCATCATGGATCACAAGACACAGCAAACTTCAGCTCCATATTCAGAATGAATAAATCCAACTCAGAATTTTCATTTCAAAGCAAGAATTAAAGTTACTGTCATCACTGAGATTTCAAACTCCCTTCACAAAAGAGCAATGTAGTAAGAAATACATAAAAATAATTCTCACTCAAATGTCAAGGCAATATTTTGGGTTGGGTTGTTTCTTTATTTTGCTATTATTAAAACAAACTCACCCAATCCAGACTGACAAGAGCAGTGGTGTCATGTTCTACTGATATTTTAAGTCTTTCTCAAGGAAATTCAGAATGATTTAAAGCCTCATTTCCTATCTTCTCTTTGGCAGGGAATAAAGTTATAGCACAAGTCTAAGTCCAGGCAGAGATATTAATAAGTGCAGACAGCCTAGCAACTACCACTATCTTACATGCACATGATAATGAAAAAGGTTGACTTGACCCCATCCTCTGCAGTATTTGACTTTTCAGGTACCTGTTTGTTATGGTGATGAAACTACCACTCCAAGGATCAGAAAGTGAACACTGGGGGTCTTAAAATTTAAAAAAAAAAAAAAAAAAAAAAAAAAAAAAGTGAGATGAAGTTCCCCCAAAGGTCAAGTCCTCAATCTGTCAAGGATATACCAAATGCCCATGCAAAGCCATTGTAAGAACAGAGATTAGGTTTCAACATAGCCACTCAAAACCCAGCCCTAAGCAGAACACTTCTTCCCCTTTTGGACCACGCTGTTTTTAGGACATGCTGTTCACCTTGGCAACTGTAAAGGGGTTGTGTCATACCTGGCACAGATAAAGCCATAGACAAATAGTCAAGGCCAAAAAGGGAGAGGAGGCAGCGAAGGGAGTGGAGCATGTCAGAATGTGCCCTAGGGGCATACTCACTGAATAAGTACATTAACAAAATATTTTCAGTTGGTACTATAGATTAACCAAAAAATAAGGAATTCAGTGTAATTTATGAGTGAATACGTTAAAAAAAAAATAATGCTTTTACCATACAATATTAAAAAAGATGTACTAAGAATACGGAAAATTACATATCATACCAACTACCTTCTGTCAATATACATGTCAAGATACCTTTGATCAAAAAGGACTTTTCACTCTAATGGTTCACATTATTAGGACATCTGGCTGGAATGGGTAAAGTTAAGTGTCTGTTGCTATTTTCATTAAAGACTATTTTATGCCGGAATTGCTTAAAAAAATGATTTTACTTTAAAACTAGATTTGGCAGGCAAATGCTGTAGCCAAATGTCAGTTAATAGATTTGTCAAATTGAAAAACATCTAACAAATAAAAAAAAAGAAAAAAGAAAATGGAAAAAAGCTCACAACAACATCTGATACTAAACCTATCCACAAAGTTACATTTAATCCAGCTATCACCTATTTAGAGAGATACAGACTGGTATTTATTAACCAGTTTTACTGTCTCACTTGTACATTACCCACCATTGTTTTTCTTTAAAACAATAAACATCTAGTCTAGAAATAAGCATTCTTGTTCATGTAATGGTACGACTAATCATCACATCCTTCAAACACCACATCCACAGGCTTTGGGATCACTAGGACACTTCAGCTCCCCAAATCTGCAACTCCAGCCCAAGCACTTTAAAGACCTAAAAACTTGTGTGAATCTGTGGCCATTGAATTACCTGTGGAGCACAGCCTCCTGCTGCTTCCATGTAGTTGTAAGAAAGGGTGTGGAAAAGCCTCCCCCCTACAGTATATATAGCCCTGTCCAACACCTATAAATCCCCTTCATATTGCAGAGGACAACTGCAAGCTCAGCTGCTTGGAGAAATTGAGATAAATGGAAAATTGTTGGGACGGTAGCAATGTCTATGCAGCTTTCTAGAGGGGGACACTTGCAGATCCCTGTCTGAGCAAGACTCAATAGGACACGCTGTTTAGGACAACTTAATTTGACAGTTCAGCAACGGAGTTCAGTCAGGGAGCTGAGAGCAGGGACCATTTACACCAAGAACACCCACTCCAATGCTTCTCCCACAATCAAAGACAGTTAGAGAAGGTAGCTCCATTCATGAATAAGATAAGATGGGATTCCTTTTCTCCATCTCTAGGTTAGACAAAAGTCAATGCCATTTACACCCAGAGGAGGCCCAGAAAGGGACAGAAGTGCTTACAAGTCTGGGAGCACCTGTACTTGCACATCTAATTATTCAGGAATCCTTCTCCATACCACCATTCCTCCAGTGAACAGGCAAAAGTGTCGGGGATAGCCTGACTGAGGAAGATGAAATTGGCCGCAACAGCATCCCAGTATACCCGTGAGAAGATGAAAGAAGTGGATGAAGAATGTTGTAAACAGGTTTGAGGAAGTGATATGAGACTGAGCAAGAAGAGACTAAACAAGTGAATACCACAGAGCAGAAATTTGGCAAGAGAACAGTAGATGAAGTGGGAAATACAGTAGGAGCTCCAGTCAATCAGTATGTGAAGAGAGGTGAATGGACAGAGCTATTGAGCGAATCATTTTAGCAGCCTTAGTGCATGAACCGGTGGACAGATAAGAAAGGTTATAAAAGGGTATGTTTTTCCTGCTGCGCCATCTCAGCCATCTTGGCTTTTTGTAACTTAATAAAGGCTGCCTTCTTACATATATTTTTGTTGGTCTCGGTCCCTACCACGACAAACAAGGATCCATCCTTGTAATCCTTAAGATCAAAGACGTGCAGACTGAGAAGAAAAGGATTTGAGTCTTCCTTCTAATGATGACCTGAAGCGTAATCATCAGCCACTAACACATGCATGGATCTGTCAGGAGAGCTGCACTAAATATCAGCAAACTAGTTTAGCACAATTACACACAGCAGCTAAAAGCATGGATAGGGTGCAACCGTAACACCAATGACAAAATTTTGATTGACTTGACTGGAGTCAGGGGTCATGAGAAAGGCAGAATTAGCTGCAAAAGGCACACAAATGGAAGTTCAGAAGAACAGGAGAAAACAGAGGGGTTTACATCCATACATCCACGTAGAACAATGGTTTCTGGTAAACTAAGCTGTATGTGGGATGATCAATAGCATTTCCCTGACAAGTGGAATCTGTAGTCAACAGAAATTACCAAAGTGATTCCCTGTGAAGTCTTTCCCATGAAATCTTTCATACCCATCTTCATTTCAGGGACTTCCAGGAATATTTGGAAGTCAATATTTTTGATGCACATTAAAAGGAATCAAGTAAAAAATTAGATAATACAACCAGTCAGAAAAAGGAGGGGTGACAAAGGAAAATAATTAGGCTATAGCTTCAGTTGTGCATTCCCGTGCAAGGTGCCCTGACTCACTGCAGCAATAGCAGTTGACTTCACTGGTCTTGCTACAGTTGATGGCTATATGGCTGGCTTCACCACACCTATAACATTCCGGGCACTTGGCGGGACTTTTTGTTGAATTGTCAGAAAATTGAAACAAGGTTTAAAAAAAAAAATTACTACACAGCATAATGTACAGAGACATAATTTTGGTGCACTACCATCTTGTGGACTATCTAGGAAAAACAATAAATGGAGTTTTATATATACAACCAATTCACATTCAGAGTATATATTAAACTGTGAAGAGAGCCCTAAAACTGCATTGGGTAATTATTACATAGAACTAAGAATGGTTGATTTGTTTCTTATGGCTTGGCTGACTGCATCAAACCTCTTTTGGACAATTCAGCACCAATGTGCAATGTCACCAGTCTTTCGTGGGAGAAAGCTTTCACCAAAACTGCAAGCTTATACAGAGCAGCTGCAGAAGATCCATGAAGCACTGTGCTGGCTCCAGCCCCACTGCTGCACAATTCCAGGCCTTCTTTCACCTGCACGTGCACAGGAGTTTCCTCTGTAAGCACAGCTGCACCTTGTGGTCTGAAGGATAAAACTGTAGCCTGGTACTCAATGCCAGCATTGGGGATTTGCTTAGGTTGGTTAAGTTAGCAATGTTTTACAACACATTTTTGTGCACATACATGTGAACACATGTACATATGTAATATTTGTGAAAATGCATTTTAAGACATTGTTCGTGTGTGCGTGTGTATACACAAACATTGTTTGTGTGTGTGTACATACACACACATATAAATTGTATATGTTTCAAATATGATAAACTGTCTATCACTTCTGCAACCCATTACTGTGGGTCTTACCAGTGCCTTTCCGCAGTATAGTTAAACCTCCATGATGAATCATTCTCCCGCATCTCTCTTTCTCCTAAGATATTTCTTGTGACCATCCAGAAATATGCTAACAAATTTCAAACTGTGGTGAATGACATGATATTCAACTTTAACTCAGTGTAATGAAACAAATATACAAAGAACAAAGTCACATCACACTTTTAGTTCACTGCCTGGTTATATTCAAGTTTTCCTGTTAATAGTGAATCAAATTACATGTTTTTAAAAAGTGCTAAGAACATTAAATACCTACTCATTGACATGATCTGCACATGGACAGCATATTTAAAAACATATTAACATGCCAAACTTTGCTTGTGTTTCTATGACATCAGCAGCATAAAGAACGTAATTACTTGTACTACTTTCATTCAACTGCTGCGTACAATTACTTGGTAATAATTGAGAAGTACTTTGAAAGGGTACAAAATTAAACAAGACATTTCGTTCTCTAGCTGTGAAAGATTAATTGCCGATGAAATCCAAAATTTCACAGCAGCAATGCCAACTAAGAAGGTGGCAATTGCCAAACCTCTTTAGGTATGCAGCGATTCAGCACAGCTCCTTTTTGGCCTTTGCTGACCAGCCCTCACAGTAGAGCTGTTGTCCCTCTCTCTGGGAAAAGGCTACAAGGATCTCATTGCTATAGGAAGGCACAGCTCACACCTTCTAGTATTGATTTCGCTGAGGCAGATTAATCAATATAGATAAAATGAAGTCCAAACACATTCACACTATTTTCTTAAAAACTGGCTATGTCCCTTTCTGCTGAAGGTTAATTACACTTCCTCATGGTTCATCTCTAACCATCCAGCATCCCTTGCGAGGCCATCATTCAGGCTTACTTCTGATATTTCACATAAAGATGCAAACAAGTTATTGCAGGACTAGGTGAATTTTGGTGAATGACATAAGTTGTGTCTTTCTGACCAAGACTAAATCTGAGAGCAGAGCCCCTGCCTACAAGGCCAGATCACACACCTGCACAGCTGTCTCACTCCTTTGGCATGGCCCAGCGTTCCACATAAGCTAGCCACAGCAACTACCAATGACCTGCTCCCCACTGAGCAGTCTTAACAACCAGTCTCACATTCACGGATATAAGAGGCAACTCTTTATTTCATTCCCCAGCGTCAAGGTGATACCCTAATCCTTTATCCTTCCATGATGATTCCCAAATCCAAAACTTTCTTACTATTCCAAGGATCACTGTCAAGTCCCTTGTCAGTCTTTGAGAAATACTCTCTGGATTGACTTTCACTTAATTCACACAAAGTCCATTGCTAAACATCCCTCATCCAACTTGCCATGATCACAGTATTCCCCTGAAACCCACTACCACCCCACCCCTCCCTTTCCCTCAAGCCCCATTTCAGGGGTAGGGGAGATACTGAGCTTGAGAATGAGCAAAACCTCCACACTGCCTACCTACATAACTTAAACTAATCAACAAAGTACAAAAGACCTTTTGTTGCAAATTTTTATAAAGCTGGTGATAATACCTTAACCTATAGCTCTAGCAACACCCAGAATAAGTGCACACACAACAGATTCACAAAAAACCCAAAACATTATCCTTCAAAGTCACATCACCTGTTGCACTAGCACCACAGTTTCCTGTAGCTATCAGATGCCTTAGGCCAGAAGGAATTCTGTCAAGCAGAAAAAAATTCCAATTAAGAGCCTCTGAACAGAAAAGGGAGGGGGGAAGTGCAACACCATCCTTTATAGTCAGTATAAATCCACATAATTTTCCTAGAGTTGCATCCTTTCAGACTTCCTAAAAAAAAAAAAAAAAAAAAATCACAAATAGCATAGTTTTAGTAAGAAAGAAACGTGCATGACAGAGTTGAAGATCAGAAAAAAAAAGTCAAATCCTTCATAAAGGAACATGATATTGCATCAACATAATGCAGTTAGCTTCTACATATTACGAAAAATAAAACTAAGTATGAGCCCATGTATATACGAGAAGTCATTTTTCGTTTCAGAAGGCTGTAGACACATATGCAAGCAGTGCAAATTCGATTTGGCTGTACAGATGTTGGGAAATGCCACTGCAATTTAAGTTTATATCTAAGGAGAAAATTGCATATAAATTTTAGTTTGGGATTTGAACCAGGCTCTTGATTTGATTTCAGATTTTCAAACTGTTCTGCTGAGCTCTGTTAATGGAAATAGCCTTGCACAACAGAAACAGAAACTGGAGCAGAATAGATTAATCTCAGTAGTTACTCTAATCCCTTCTACACTGACATATGTACTGTAACATGGCACATAATGCAGGCAGCCTTGGTATTTTCTTAACAATAAGATGCTTCAGAGAAGGAAAAAAAGTAGTAATTTTATTAAAATCTTTGATTAAAAAAAAAAAGAATCTTTTTGTTGATTTGGGGTTTTAAGTGAAAAGTACTTTCTCTGCTGAACTTTGACATCTGCAACTTTCTGCCTTTTGCAAAATATTATAATTGATGAATTAAGTCTGATCTTTTAAATGTTTGTTTTAAAAAGTTTTTAATTCATTATATTTTAAATAAATACAAATGAAGTTGGGAGTAGGGTCTTCCGCCCCAAAGTTTACATTAAGTATTATCTAAGAATGCTTAATGAAAATTAAGCAATTAAAATTTTCAAGCACAAAAATTCACACATGCATCGTTCATCATTCAACATAGAGTATCAGTATTATGAGCTCTAGAGCATAGAATTTTTTCACCACTAACCACAGGCAAATACAGATGGGAAGAATTAACAGTTTTCAAAGAGCTCAGTTCCTACGGTGTTCTGCCATTCCAACAAAATGGTTGAAGTTTATATTTAAGGAATTGATGCATATTTGCAATGGTTTTGTTTTAGAAATATTTTTAAAGTATAACATGCTTAAAACCTACCTTTGAGGGTTTTAATACTTAGACCATATATCACAATGTCAACATTTGATTACAGACATCCTATAACAACACATTTCCATATTTTTTAATGTAATATCTGTCTTTAGAGAGGAAAAAAGAATTGTTGGCTAGCTCAAGCAACAGCAACATAATATCCCAAAAAAGAATGTGCTTGTTAGTAGACAACAAAAACCAATAAAGGAAATAAAATTCACATAAAATTTCAATGGCTTTAAAAACTATTTTATAATATATTATCTCACTGTTGAAAACCAGAAAATGTTCCATTGCTGATTAACATCTACTTCAAAACTCAAGCAATTAATAATTAGGAAAATTTCTGCAGGAAGTACATATGGCAAGCACATCCTGACATCTGACAACTATTTCAGCTAACACAACACACAGCCTCGCCCACTGGTGAAACCCTATCTCCGTTTGCAGGAACACCAGCTCTCAGACGCCAAGGAAGAGGAGTGGTTGCCAGAGGGAAACCAGCAAAGATGAGCAGGGACAGCAGGTGACAAGCAAAGCAATATCGATGCCCTGTCAGCATGCTGCAAGAAAGGTAATCTTTCCAAGAAAAATCAAGATCATTTAAGGAGTCAAGAATAAGAAGAGTGTGACTAAAACCTACGTCCTAGCTAAGCACCTAAAGCCAAAATATTGCCTGAATCAAAGTTGCTTTCAATGGAGTCATCAACATTTTATTCTGCTTTTGGATTAGTTGATATACAAGAATATTTGTAAAAGACACAACAGATGCATTTTCAACCTTCACCTGTAAGCCCTAATAGCAATTACATTTAATTCATTACTGACTTCTTATAAGGACTTAGGTGAAAATATCGTTACAGTAGCATTGTAGCAGTAAGCTCACAGACAGCATAAGTTCAGAAACAAAGCTGTGCCTTTCTAATGCATGCGAATAACTCAAACATGGCTTGGAAAAATCAGTGTTGCTTATGGCTCACTTGACACACCATCACATTACACCATTCAAACATACAGGGTTTTATTAACGATACTCCTAAGAAGTAGTAAGTTCTTTTTAGCAGTAACCAAAAGCATGAAATGACACATTGAAAAGTAACGTGACAGCTCCTTTCTAATACAATGTGCTCAACATAAATAGCGATTCACTATGTCTGCCACTCAGTGACAGGCTAAGAAGTCCTTAACAGCAAAGGCAATGCTCTAAGAATCTCATCAATACATTAAAAAAATAACTAATGCTTCATTTCCATCAAAGCTTGCCTGTTCTTTAACATGAAATCTCTATTTCTCTCATCCCACAGCACTGTTCAAAAGCTACCTTGATCCTCTGGTACATGTACAACTGTCACTAGAGGGTGCAGTTGTTCTGTTTCTTGAACCAAAATTATTTACAAATAATAAAATGCTACTGTATGACTAAGCTCTTTCATTGATTTTGTTGAGCCACATATGTACTGTCTTTTTCATTTACATTCAGAGGAATTATTTTCATTCAAGCTCTCCAAATAACTAAACTGGGAGACAACATACATTCTCTACAGCAAGGGAGACTACAGCATTTACTAAATTAGCCAGGCTCAGCCATTAGGCTTTTGCTGTTTGATTGCTTGTTTTTACAACAGTTGTATGACTTATTTTCTATTCATTATTTCCATTGTTTTCTCTTCAAAAAGACATGATGTTTTAACAATAGTCTGCCTCCACTGAAGCAAACGTCATAGCAGGTAGTAAACATGCACAACTGCGTAGAGTTAAACACATACAAAGAAGCTTAACTGCTAATTTCTCTGCCTGGAAAACTGAACAGGTGAGTTCAGAATGCGTCCTTTATCAGGACAGAACTACAAGTGATTTGAGAACCAAACCACTGACAAGTTTGGGGTGGTGGCAGCAGCTGTGCACTGAAGGCAGGCTTAAAACTCCAGGGCTGCAGGAACACACACGGGGAAGGTTGCTCCCCAGGCAGCAAAAGGTTGTGGACTGCCCAGCAGCTTTGTGCCAGGGTTTGTAAACAGCACTCCCAAATTTGTGTACCGAGAGAAGAATGCAGGAGCCTCCGCTTCCTTCCCCAAAAGGAAAAGGAGGGAAACTTCTGCCAATATTTCCATTGGATGAGCATGGTACAGCAGGTAGCCAGAGATACATCCCATCTGGAGCTAAGGAACAGGTTAAAGTGTTTGTATGCAGAAACATGCATTGTAACATTAATTAGTCTTTCAGTGAAGCTATATTGGCAGAATTAATACAGGAGCAACACCGTTCATTGCAATTACAAAATACCATGCAGGCTGCATCAGAGATCATGCCAAATTTAACACTTCACCCTGCGGCTCAGCAAGAACCAGAGCCTGAAGGCCCTCGCTGCAGCAGGTATCCAGCCCTCCAAGGAAAGGCCACAGACTTCCAGCTTTGGTATACCCTCTATGCCTTCACCTCGCTCTCTGTATTCCAGCCAGCCACAACCGCATGTAGACAGTAGTGCCACATAACAGATGAAAAGTGAACGCTTTAGAGCCCAACTTTACAAATACTTTTCTTTTAGAGTGATGTTGCCAAATTACTTCAGTACAACTGGCGACAATATTTTCTAAAACAAAACTTCCCTTCCATGACTCCCAAAAAAAATGAATTTGAGAGATCTAGATTCTTCTCTGCAACAGAATACACTACCAAACTGTGGTTGATAGATTTCTATTATTTCTCTAGTATTTTCTGGGAAATTTCTCAATTCTTTTGTAAAGCCATCCATGAGAGTCACGTTAAAATTGCCTCTTTCAAAATACATGCATTTTCCTCACCAGGACATTCACAACTCTTCTCTGAAAACTGAGAAAATATTCCCAGCAGCCATCTACTATTAACATGTCCAGGAAGCTCTTAGAACATCTAAACCTACAACTGACTTCACCTATTTGATAGACAAGAGGGTATTTTGCCCCCTCATCTCTGCCATAGATTAGCAGAAATGTGCAGACTAGCAGAAATCAGGCAGACCTTCCCCTAAAGGCAGCTCAGTCCATCTCCATTAGATCAGTTTACTAACATCTAAATTATTTTCCACTTATGTTAAACACAGGGGTGCATATGCCAGCACCATAACACACAGCTGAGGAAGAGCACAGGGCTTGCCTACCAAAGTCCTCAAGGTAAATCATGAGTGCTGCTGTGGGGCTACTACCACGAGAAAGACAAGACCAGATTTAGAGTTAGGATTAGGGTCTGTCTTCTGAAAACAAAACACACACGATGTGCAGCAAGAGGGGCTTGGGAGCAGCCAAACATCAGCATAGGCTGTGACTGACATTCCTCCACAAGCCTGGAGTGACCAGTGTCCCATGGCCAAGGGAGAGGGTGAGGCAAGGCAGCTTTTACTTTGAGGACAGCAAGGTCCATCCCCATCAGAAATTTCTAACTGGTTCTGAGTCTCATTGCCCTCCTGTGTGAAGCGTGGACAGTGGCAGTACTGCTCTTAGGATGGGCATATTAAACAAACATCAAGAAAGCGAACAGAGAAAAATATGGAAAACAGTTCTAGAAATTGGCATAGATGAAAACGACTATTTTTATCATGCTCAACATCATTTAATACTTCTTCCTACAAAGCAGTAGAGATGAAAGCAGCTGATCAATATTGCAGATGAACAACTGATAAGGAATAATCAGCATTTGAGTGAGCACAGCTAAAAGAAATGGTGAGAAAACAAGAAACTCAGTAGACTGAAATACGGAAACATTGTTAATTAAATCCAAATACTGTCAAGAGTTGTTAAAAAGCAAGACAAATTATTCATGTTCATCTACAAAAAATGCAGAAAGTCAGTTTCTGCTACTTTATTTTCTTTTAAAGGCTGGCTATGCTGCAGTGAAATCTTTATCTTTTTTATTAAAGCATCAGAGAGGAAAGCTGAGCACAACCATCAGGTTCACAAGATGTTAGTGACATGGTTTCTGCCTTCAGAGGACAGCCATAAGGGCTGGCCTCTGGCCTCCTGGGCTTTGCTGTAGCATTGGAGCCAAATGTTTGAGGGGGCAGGTGGCAAGAGGAATTAACACTAGCTTCATTCAAGAGCAAAGTCTGTTCATCTGCCTTCCAAGCAGCACCCTTGATGAACAAGGATCCAAGCCACAAGTGTAACTGAAAGACAAAACATTTAAACTCCTTAAGGTTATCTTTATAATTAAAGTGTGTGGGCCCCCCCCTAAAACAAAACATTTGATTAAAAACAAAAAAAAACCTGCAGTATTTGATGTGCTGTTCCCAAAGTAAGCCACTGCAAGCACCATCAAACATTGAAAGCAGAAAACCCCAGGAAAACAAGAGGGAAACATGGACAAATCAGTCCCAACATTAAATACAAGATCGCTTGTAGAACACGAGAAATGACACAGAAAAGGCTGCAAAAATCCAGAGGGAGGGGAATCGTCTCTACAACTACAACAATGTAATAGTTGTACAACATTTTTAGAATCTTTAACTACAAATCACAGAAAGAAGCTGATAACCGATCTTCACGTTCATTTCAGGAAATTGTCACAAATGTTGTCTCTTGATACTTATATCCAAAAATATGTTCAACTTTATATTGAGCAGGATGAAAACAAAACCATCATTTTACACCCCTGACTCTCCAGAAAGGCATTACAAGCTTACAATAGCAGCCAGAAGATATTTCAGAAATTCTTGATAGATTAAGCATCTGAAACCCTACAGTCAGAGTCTACATAGAAATCTATTCTGAACTCATTAACAAGAAAGGAGAGGGGGGAAACTGTGCATGGCACCTAAGGGCAAGTAATAAACAGCAGAGAGATGCAGCTGAATTTGTTCTTTCCTTTCCAAACAGAAAGGTCACAGTCTAAGCTGAGAAGAGGAAAAAAGCTACAAAATGGATGACTGAATGCAATCATGAGCTTTGACTTTCCTTCTAGGACTTAAAATTGAAGATCTAGATTTCTATTCCCCATCTCTGTTTGCAAAGCAGGCTGTGTCACAGTTCACTGCATTAAAATGGTGAGAAACTGTGGAAATAATGCAAGACAAGAATCAACAGTTTGTGTCCATTTCTGAAGAGATTCACTTTCTGTACAAGTAGTTTGAACCAAAATAAGCATGTTTTAAACCTTTCATGAAACTGAAACACTGAAAAAAAATGAACAGAACTTTTAAAGCGTGTTGGTTATCTAAAGTGTTGTATGACTATTTAACAGACTACCAGTTAACAGGTCATCACACAAGTCAAGTCTGAATGCTAATCATGAAAAAGTATTTTGGACAACAAGGGTCAGTATGTTCAAAATATAAAATCCTTGCAAAAATAATAGATTTAATCCCTCTCCTCAGAAAAAAAGAAAAAAAAAGCTCTGATATTCATAACAGGACAATCAATTGCAAAATAAACTATTCAGACTAAAAGATCAGCTGAAAAACTGGTTTGCCATAGTTTAGGAGAAGTTCAGCATTTCTACACCACTATTTTTTCTTTTTTTCTGTGAACTGTTGATTAAGTTCAGCTACAGGTAGCCAGGCATAACAGCTAAAGGCATCTCATTGTTACAGATCACGTATATAGACTGCACAAGGTAACAAAGTTGTTGTGCACAGATTTTTCTTAAAATGATGCTATTCCTCTCTTCACCTCTGGCCAGTGTCAGATATTCCAATTGCTACCAGGTTTCTGCATGCTGATATTCTTTTTTCCTGTAATAACAGTCACATAGAACTTTCCTTTAGTAATATTAGAAAATAATTTTCTTTTTGATAAATAATTCAACTGTTTGCTACATAGAGCACAGACATCAGACTGCTTACTGCAAAAATTGCTGTTGTTGATATCTTCACCAGAGAGGAGTAGCTCCAGGGTCTGAAATGACTGTCAGACTTGCTGATGTCTGGACAGGAGCAAAGCATAAGATAAATAAGTAACTGCCTGAACAATAGGTTGACAAGTGGAATAAGTCTGACAGTCATTCTGTGATAACGTGACATTGGAAGGAGAACAGCATCCATGTTTATTAGCTGGCTGCTTTAACCCAAAGGATGTCAAGACCACATCGGTGTGCACTCTAATAGCCAGCCTTCCAGTAGGCTGGAAAACTGCCATTTGGTTTAAGATACCAACATGCCACCAAGACCAAGTAGTGGTTTTCGAACATCAAAATCTACTTTGATGTAATACATAATACCATTCACACCATTCTGCAGTACGTATATTACCATACCATTCTCCTTCTGAACTCTTATGAACACTGGTTTATGCAGTTTTTTGGTGTGAGACGCTGCATAAGAATACTGTTTGATACTTCCAGTTCTCTGTAACTAAACAATTACAAATATTTCAGGTGCACACCCATTGGTGCATCTGTTTTCTTTTTTTCTGATTGCCTATGAAGAGGGGACTCCTTGATCCAGCTGGAATACTTTTTGCTAGTCACATTTTGAAGCCTGGTTTGTTTTGTTGGGTTTTTCTACCCTGGAATTTTGCTAACCCTTCTCAAGCTGCTTGCAAGCCAGCTCCCCCAGCTGTGACTGACTGCCTAGGGCTTAAGCTCCAGGGTCCCAGAAGACTAAAGAAGACATTCCCCTTTGAGCTCTGCTTTTGTGGTTTGGAATTGCTGTTTTATTTCTTATCTCCACCTCAGCCTCCCAGTTACCAAATTGCTTGTGGGAGAGAAATCCTGTGTTCTTGGCTGATCTAAATAACCTATGCAAAATGGGCATGTGTCTTACAACATTTTTTTGTTCTAGCTAGGACTACAACTGAAGCTGCATTTTGTAACTTTGAATTTATTACTACAGTTCCTGCTGGAACAGATTGATAAAAATGTTATTCTCACACCACCCCTTTTTGTATTGTAAGTATCAAAAAAGTCATGCAAAAGAGTTGAACTGTAGGTATTGTTTGGCACAACGCATTTTTCCACTTAATTTTCATTCAGTTTTTATCTGTAGATTGGCCCAGAGCTACAGTTTTTCTTTCTTTTCCTCTTATCCTTAAGTCATCATCCCAAGACAAATGGCATCAATCACACAGCATGTTTCAGTGCTCTGCCATACTGTTTTCATGGGAATGAATCATCCACCAGAATGACCAGCAGCACTTAACATTTCAGGAGATACCAATACTGTTGCTGTGATACAGTGATAGCAGAGGTCAAAATTTAAACGGTGCATGGAAAGAACTTGAACAATCTTTGGTTTGTTATGAGAATATACATAATAATTACAGTGAAGTACTGAATACCTACCCAAAACTACAAGAACGGGTATAATCATCAACACTCATAAACATTGAATTTAACAAATTGAGACAAGCTGGATATAGCTTTAACCAGAGATAGTCCATTGGTAACTGAGCAATGCTCTTCCCTTCAAGGCTGCTGAGGGAGTCAAGTAGTTTAAATGGATCAATATAGATAAATGGTCTAAAACAAAAACGATCACAGAAAACATTGTTTTCTCATCATTCATATTGGGCTGAAAGAATATGTGCCTCAAATGGCATGCACCCAAACTTGAGTATTCTCAATGTGCTTATAAACAAACAGGAACTATATCAGAATAAGAAACACAACATCTTCCCCAGAAACACTGCTCCACTCTCCCTGACTTTTGTAGTACTTCTTCCACCCTTCAGAAAAACTAACAAAAGCAGGGTGCATCTTCCCTTTGTTATCGGAGGTCCCTTTGCTTTCAGGCAAGATGCAAAACTGTGATCCTGTCTGCTGATGATTAGCAAGGAAAAAACAGACACATCAGTCAGGACAGGATTTGCAATGACTGCTCCATGTCAGTTTGAGAAACAGCTCTATAAAGGGACAGCAATCCAACGACTGGATAGACGGGACAGTGTTATGAGTACCGAAAATTTTTGCTGTGGGTGGGGTCTTGGGAGAAAGCTACAAGCAATGAGGCTACCAGCGCCAATGCAGGTAAGTGTTTACAATATGCAATGCTATCAGATTTCTGAACCTCAAGCCCAATGGCCTGCTTCATATTTTTATCGTGCCCACAAAGCTAGATAGACAAATCTGACTGCCTCAGAGTAAGTCTGTTTTTCATTTGCAAACATCAACTTGTATGCCCTCCAGATAACTGGGAAAGAGGAAAAATACTATTTCTATAAAACAAATGAACTGCAGTATTGGAGCATTGTGGGTGGCTAGGGTGAAGCATGCGCCTGTTCAACAGCAGTAAACCCAGAAAAAAGTATGTGCACAAGGCAGGGACCGTAACCTTCTACAATGCAACACTGTTCACAATTAACTTCTCACTGGGCTACTTCTAAAAAAAATATTTGTTACAACTTTTCCAGACAAGTAGCCTGACTGATTCCTCCACTCAGTGAAACCTCCAGTTAATACACAGCCAGCACAGGAGGATACAGGCTGCTCACATCTGGTCCCCAGTCAGCACAATAAGCCAGACATGGCAAAAACCCCCACTATACTCAACCAATGATTTCTGCTCCATTTTATAGGTTGTGTGGTTTGGGGAGGGAATGAGTTGGTTTGGGTTTCTGTTTTGTTGTTTGTTTGCTTTTTTTTTGTTGGGGAGAGGGGTGTTGTAGCTGTTTGGTTGTGGGATTTTTTTGAAAGGAAGTTAGAAGAAGGAGGAACAAAAAAAGAGAAAAGACAGCATTTATCAGCATTTAACCTGTACCTCCAAGGACAGTTTTAGCACGTGCTTGCAAAGAGCATGTAAGGGAATTGCCCTCTATTGGACTTAGAAGAGAGCTGCTTTGAAGTGGTTACTGAGAAAAGCAAAAAAATTGATCTCAGATTTTTGCCAATGCAATGTAAAATAAAACCAACCAACTACAAATCTAAGTGATGTTTAAAATGCTACAGAGCCTATGGTTCAGAATTCATGTAAATAACGGCCTTGGCTGTAGTGACCATGAGGTGGTGGAGTTCAGGATCCTGTGTGGAAGAAGCAGGGCAATAAGTAGGACTGCAACCCTGGACTTCAGGAGAGCTAACTTTGGCCTCTTCAAAGACCTTGGGGTTTTGGGGACCTGGGATCTCCAGACCTTACTTGGAGGAATCCCACGGGCTAGGGTTCTAGAAGGTAGAAAGCCCAAGAGAGCTGGTTGCATCCCTACGAGAAAGAAATCGAGTAAAGGAGGCAGAAGGCCTGTTTGGATGAGCAAGGAACTTCTGGAAAAACTCATAAGGAAGAAGGAAATTTACAGCATGTGGAAAAAGGGACTGGCCACTCGGGAGGAATACAGGAATGTTGTCAGAGTACACAGGGATGCAACGAGGAAGGCCAAAGCCCACTTAGAATTAAAGCTCGCAAGGGATGTCAAAGACAACAAGAAAGGCTTCTACAAATACATCAGTAAAAAAAGGAAGACTAGGAAAAACGTGGGCCTGCTACTGAATGAGGTGGGTGCCCTGGTGATGGAAAAGGTGGAGATATTGAATGCACTCTTTGCTTCAGTCTTTACTGCTAAGGTCAGCCCTCAGGAATCCCAGACCCTGAAGGTAGGGGAGGAAGTCTGGAGAAAGGAAGACCTTGCCTTGGTCAAGGAGGATTGGTTAGGCAAACTAGACACCCACAAATCCATGGGCCCTGATGGGACGCACCCACGAGTGCCGAAGGAGCTGGCAGATACTATTGCTAAACCACTCTCCATCATCTTTGAAAGGTCATGGAGAACAGGAGAGGTGCCTGAGGACTAGAGGAAAGCCAGTGTGACTTCACTCTTTAAGAACAGCAAGAAGGAGGACCCAGGAAACTACAGGCCAGTCAGCCTTACCTCCATCCCTGGAAAGGTGATGGAGTAGCTCATTCTGGATGGCATCTCTAAGCATGTGGAGAAAAGGAAGGTTATCAGGAGTAGTCAGCATAAATTCAACAAGGGGAAATCATGCTCGACCAATCTGATAGCCTTTCATATTGGCATGAGTGGATGGGTAGAAGAGGGGAGAGCAGTCGACTTTGTCTACCTCGACTTCAGCAGGGCTTTTGACACTGTCTCCTATCACATCCTCACAGGTAAGCTTAGGAAGTGTAGGTCAGATGAGTGGACAGTGAGGAGGACTGAGAACTGGCTGAATGCCAGAGCCCAGAGGGTTGTGATCAGCGGTGTAGAGTCCAGCTGGAGGCCTGTGGCTAGCGGTGTTCCCCAGGGGTCAGTACTGGGTCTGCTCTTGTTCAACATATTCATCAATGACCTGGATAAAGGGACAGGGTGCACCCTCAGCAAGTTTGCTGATGGCACAAAACTGGGAGGAGTGGCTGACACACCAGCAGGCTGTGCTGCCATTCAGCAAGACCTGGACAGGCTGGAGAGCTAGACGGAGAGGAACCTAATGAAGTTCAAGGGCAAGTGTAGGGTCCTGCACCTGGGGAGAAATAACCCCGTGCACCGGCACAGGCTGGGGCTGACCTGCTGGAGAGCAGCTCTGTGGAGAAGGACCTGGGAGTCCTGGTGCACAGCAAGTTGGCCATGAGCCAGCAACGTGCCCTTGTGGCCAAGAAGGCTAGTGGTATCCTGGAGTGCATTAAGGAGACTGTGGCCAGGAGGTCGAGGTGGGTTCTCCTCCCCCTCTGCCTTGGTGAGGCCACATCTAGAGCACCGTGTCCAGTTCTGGGCCCCCCAGTTCAAGAGAGACAAGGAGCTACTGGAGAGAGTCCAGAGGGCTACAAAGATGATGAGGTGACTGCAGCACCTCTCTCATGAGGAAAGGCTGAAAGACCTGGGTCTGTTTAGCCTGGAGAAGAGAAGACTGAGAGGTCCCCTGAGAGGTCTTATCAATACTTATAAATATCTAAAGGACGGGTGTTAGGAGGATGGAGCCAGGCTCTTTCCAGTGGTGCCCACTGACAGGACAAGAGGCAATGGGCACGAACTGGAGCACAGGAAGTTGCATCTGAACACGAGGAAAAATTTTTTTTAGTTTGAGGGTGGCAGAGCACTGGAACAGGCTGCCCAGGGAGGCTGTGGAGTCTCGTTCCCTGGAGACATTCAAAACCCACCTGGACGCAATCCTGTATGACCCGCTGTGGGTGACCCTGCTTTAGCAGGGGGTTGGACTAGATGATCTCCAGAGGTTCCTTCCAACCCCTGCTATTCTGTGATTCTCTGATTTTCTTTGATTTCAGCCTCTCCCACAGGTTTTGAAGAAATAAAAGAATTCATGCCATACATTTTCGGACCACAGGGGGGCAAAAATGAGTTGCTCTATGAAAAAATACCTTACATTTCTAAACAAGTGTAATTGTATGGAGCTTTTCTCTGCCTTATTTTATTTCCTTATTTCTAATCAAGAGAATGTATTATCGAATTTTCCAAATTAGTCTTGGCTCTTTTATATTTCATATAACATTATGACAATATTCTTGTCAAGCTATTTCAACTAATTAAAGAATTCTTTTTCTTTACTCCTTACAATGTTATTCCTTCCTCTTTTGTCTGTTTCTATAAGTTCTGTGAACTAATAGATCACAGATAAAGAGCAAAAAGGGTTTCCTGAAGTTGTCTTTGAAGTGCTTTAGCAACAAGATCTATTTATTGAAGGCTTTAATAACCCAGCAACAGTACAACACAACCTAAACATACACATCATTTTTGGCAGAGCTTGCAAAAATATACTAGACTTACTTATATTGTTATATACCCTAAGATTCTGTTCAATACATTTCACATTACATTCACAGAGTTTAAAGACTGTGAAGAAGGCTTCTCCCTGAGTATCTGCTTCCAGCAGACATTAATCTTTTTACTTTTTTTTTTTTTAAAAAAGATTAGTCTACCCAGGTTTAATCACACATGTATAGCTGCGCAGAAAATAAAAAGGTTCGTATCCTAGCTATCAAAGTTAGAACTGATCTGTCAGTCTTTCTGTCCACTCTCCACTTACAGAAACAAAAAAAGCTTCTCAAGAACATATTTAGTAAGTATTCCTTAAAAATTAGTAAAAAATTTCTGCTGATGCTAAGATAAAGAATCAAAATAAAGGTAGGCTGAATGTCAAGCCATTCGTGTTTTTCATTGCTCAGCAATACCTGAAACTTATGCTGTATTACACAGCACTAGGTACAATATCTCAACATTACACAATGTTGTGGGCTTTAACAAAGGATGCTGTCCAAAGACCTCAAAGTAGAAAACATACTGCCAAGTTAAATGAACAACACAAAAATCCTGATCAGACAAATAGCAGCTTGCCTATTCACAGATGATGTGCTGAAAGCCACTAGCTGAAAAGAAAACAGTCAACCTCTGACAAAGAACAGAGCAGAAGAACTCCAATGTCTTCCTACAGAACTGTACTTTTCATTTCAGGAAAGGAAGATGAGATAGCCAGAGGTGAAATTGTTTGCAAGATAGGACCTTATTATCAGTGGGTATTTAAGGGTATAAGACTAAGGGTGACTTATTCATGACTGGTTTGAGAACTACAGCAAAGTGATCTGATGAAAGGGAGCAGAATATTCCTTCCCCACAAGAAAGTGACCTCAGTATTCAAACCCCTTATTACTTGTAAAAGACTGCACCAACTGCTTCACCACTTCACCAGGTGCTAAACTGGTACCCAGCTCAAAAGTTGAGCAACAGCCCTAAAATTAGGCATGCTGCTTTGCAGTTGGAGCACAAAGATCAGAATTCAAACTCAGGAAAACAGCTGAATTACCGTTCTGCCATGAGTCCTTATCCACATACAGAGCCAACCTGTACCATCAGTGGCTGTCTACAACTCAAAAGCCCTTCCTCTGACTAACCCTGGCCACTCTTTTGGACAAGCAAATCCTTCTGGGTTGGCAACGTCTGCATTCCTTGGGATATTTGTGGAGCTACCAGGAATTCAGCATCAAGGGCTTTAGGACAAAACTAGCCATAGCCAAGCCCACGAATCCCCACTATATAGATCTCCAAACCAGGACATCTGATAGCACAGTCTTCTTTGTAAGACTGAGTTTTAAACCCATCTGCAGTCACCATCAATTCAGCCAGTAATATTTCACTGCATTGTGGCTTACAATGAAACATGAAGATGTATTATCCTAATCATCACCTCAGTAAACTACAGGGTATACTGCTGCATCTTGTCAATTTACATCAATTTCACTGACATTTCTGGTTAGCAAAAAAAAAGTCTTCAGGCAAAAAAGCACACTCAGAAACATGGGTTGTAACAAGCATGTGGTTGTTTTCCCTGAAGACCTAGCACTATCTAACCATTATATTTGTTCATGGCATCTTTTCTCTGAATTTGCTTGAAGAAAAAAAAAGCTTGATGTTCATAGTGACTTCTCCGATCAAATTGCATCTAGATCATTTTTATATGGTGTGTAATCACTAATTTTACTGGATTATTCAATATCTATTTTCAGCAAATTTCTTTACATACAAAAGCAAATGCACTTATCTGAAATGTATCCTACAGCATTGTGACTGACTATTGCAATGCTTAGTAGCAACACAATTTTGCACTAGCAGAATAACAGCACTTCAATTGTAAAGCTCAAAGCAAAAATAATTGAGATATCAAGATGAGAGTAACAGGGATTCAGTTTAGGCATGCAGGTTCTTTCAATTCCCATAAAAATACTAATATTTTAAAGCACGAAAAAAAAGAAAAGCACTTAAACCTACAAGCGTAGATCAAATCTATTCTCTGCCCCCAACCCATAAAACAGTAGCAGCTGTTCCGTGAAACGTGGGCCTGTAAAGCATTACTCTCATACAGCAATTCATGTCGATTCTGCACTTGGAAATCAGTGGGACTTCCACATGCTCCTAAGGCTTCACAGGAGTAAAGTCTACAGGGAATAGAAAGTGTGTTTTCCAAGAAACATGTATGTCAAATCACAGGCTTCAGCCATCAGACTTGCTCACTCAGGCTTCCTCTTCTTCCCACTGCTGTACCCACATTTAACTCACATGTACAGCAGAGCATTGGAGTGCCAGAGCAGCAGAGAGGCTCTGCATGGGTTTCCCTCCAGGACGCACCCTTCCCTGCAACTTCCAGCTCAGTGCATTCTCTCACAGTAGGAAAAGAAAAAGGGTAAGAGGTACAAAATGAAAAGAAAAGAATGAGAAATCAGAGAAAAGTCCAGCCCAGCTAAAAAGCCAGTACAGCAAAATAATACAGTATAGAAGCTCTACACACAACATTCACAGTTTTGTACCACACTTGCGATACACCACCACCCCACCCCACCCCCCCCCCATAAGACCTAGAGTCTGGTGACAACCAAGTCACAGGCAAACAGGAGTCTAAAAATCAAAGCATTTCGCAGCTACATGATGACTATGAGAACTATAGTGAATTATGTCATTTATTCAAGACAGTACATCATTCCATTCTGCTGTTACTGACCAAGCTTAACTGCTGGATGTCTTGTTAACGCAGGTTCTTAAGGTGTAAGTTTTCTGTTGATGGAAGTCTACAGAAAAGGAAAAATACTTTGTGTATGCACATAGCACCATTTTTCAGCTTGCAGTCCCCAAAGTCCGAACTATTTTTAAGGGGGCAGAGAAAAGCAACAATGAAAGCACATTCTCTCTGTAGCGTACTCGCTTTCACTGAAAAACAGGGTATAGATTAAGAACCTAATTCATCCCTCTGGTATGTGACTTAAACATTTCAAACATTGTTCCACTAAAGCGAGCTAAGGCATTACTGTACACCAAACACCACACTGCACTTTGGTGGCTTGCCTTTGCCAAGCTGCCTTTACCAACTTCTGCTCCTTAGCAAACCAAGGTTGAGAAGTTTTGCCCTGTTTCACGAGTGACACAATTTCTTTCGTTCTGTAACTCTATTTTATATCTAGCTAATAAGCTACTAACTATTACTTTGCACCACAGCATTACATAATTAGCTGGATTTTACAGTCAAACTAAACTATGCACCTGTGATACTAACAGAGAAGCTATATAATATTAATTGAAGTGCTTGGACAAATTCTGTTATCCAAATGGTGTTCTCTTGTCTATCTTGGATATCAATAAAACATATCTGAGTTGCAACAATTCTTGAGTACCAACTCAGCTGAAATTTTACCAATACTTTTGGTCTCTCCCATTAATTTAGTACCTGAATAAAATGGATGATATCTCAAAACACAAATAAAAGTCTACTATTCCATTTGGATTCCTTATCTGACACAGGCTGTACAGAGAGAGCAGCTAACAAAGCAATCTAAGTGCTAGAGTTGTTCCCAGTCAGCCTTCTGAGCAGGACAGATTTCCCCCTTGAAAAAAGGTACCAGGAAAGAGGGAAAAGACAGAAACACAGTGCCTGACATCCACAGTTAAAGTTACCCCTTTGCAAATCAAACACCAGTTTCAGAATGAAGTGAGCTGCCAATCTCTCTTCCTGTCTAAACATCCATTATCTTGGAAAGCAAAGTAAAATCAGAAAAGATGACAAGTTTTCTTGGTGCAGAAGTCAAACACAGTCCTGCAGTCACTAAGCTTGTGCTCTGTGCAATTCCAATAAGGGCACTTGGGCAGAAGTGGCAGAGGCTCACCAGGAAGCTGAGCCTTACAAACACAAGTTGCAAGACAATACAACAGCACCCTGTTCCACCTCTTATTGACAGAATATTTTTTTTTCCTTCCATAAAATCCATCAATACTTCTCTAATCAAGACATGACATTGTCTTTCACCCAGCACTCAACATTTCTTTGTTTAATCAGAAGCCATTGGCACAGAGGAAAAATTGAGCTTGAGGCCAATACAGTACATTGCGTTTGTTTGTTCAGTCTCCGTGCAACTGCTGAAATAGATCAAACTCGGAAATATTTTACCGCTTGGACATATTGGATTAAGACAATAAATAGCAGAAATAGTACCTACACACCTGTAAACTCTGCAGATACCCAGCTATACCCTCTCACATAATTTTCCAACGCAACTTAGTGCCCACCGATTCCTTTTTTTAAAGGCACTGTGGGATGTGTCATGGAAAATGCCAGATGTGCAAGACTGAGTAGGGTTAAATTCCAATCAATCTTCTCCCAGCAGCCATTAATTTTGTTAGCATCCTTTTCCATTTGGCACTACAGTGTCCACAGAAGAAATTGATAGGAACAGGGTAAAACTCTTCCATTTGTGCTGGTGAAGGCGGCTGGGTTTGGCTTTGCCACTTGAATAAGCTTTCAGTGCCACATACCAGTACTGGAAGAAGTGGTCCAGAGCATTTACCTCAACAGCATGATGGTGAACAGCACTGCTGCTAGGCTCAAATAGCTGAACAGGGTATAAAGGGGACCATCAGTAACGGTGACATTTCAAGAAGTCTACATTTCTCTAAGCTGCGTACTTAACTATGACTTGGTTAAATCATTTCCACAGCACATCCATCTCAGTGGTGAAACCTTGTTGTGAATACAAGTCAGCAGAAAGTGAACATTATTAAAAATTTCAACAATGAACAATTCAAAATTGTTGAACAGTGATGCTGAAAAACTGTTTGCAAATAAATACCTCAGCTGCTTCAAATTCACGTTTTGCAATCGCAAACTGGCAGAAGTGGGATCATTTAATGTATTTTTGCTTTAGCCTTTTCTAGTCTGAACACAGTTCAGGAACAATTAGAAAGCAATTTCTGCATTACGCATTTTGAAGCAGGATATGCAAATACGGTTAAACAGACTTAGGCTAGGTATCTTAAATACGGCTTCTGTGCAATTTATTAAGTGAAGTTACAGGCAACAAAACTTGAAAAGGCAGAGATTAACTACCCTGGATTAGAACTGAAGAAAATGCATTTTCAGCAGCCTCACTAAAAGACGACATCACCATCCTCTGCAAGAACAACAAAAGATTCCACGTGTGTTGATATTTCACAAGATCAACAGTAATTTGCAGGACCAGCTTCACAGGGTCCTTTCCATAGGGAGAGTGAACTCTACAAAGCCATTTTTATAAAAGCAGAAAAGGCACTATAAGGAGTGGGTATGTAGAAACTAAGGGCAGTAACAGAAAAATGTTTTGAAACTGTCATGTAGAGAGGGATATTTCACTCAAAAGCTGCAAGGAGAAGGGGCATATGAATTTAAGCATGGTTCACTCTGCATTTATGTACATTAAATATTACACATTCTATTTACTTATCTTGCTACATTCATCTGTATCCATACTAAAAATAATGGTATTTTTTTACAGTTATTGTGTATCCCCACCTTTTTCATATACTAGTAGCTCTTGGAGACACGTAGCACTTACTAAATAGACAGATACATAAGGGAAGACACATATTACATATGACAGTAAATTGATTAACCTTAACTCACAGAAAATGCTATATACTGCACCATAGCTGATGTCTCCAATAGTTACAGACCTGCAGCAGGTCTTTAATAATATTGTGGCTTATCTCTATATTCAGAATGTATAAATGCTAAGGATAGGACAAATTTAATCTAAGAGCTTCAGACATTTTCGTTATTAATGTTATTTTATATCTGTTTTGGTGCTACTATATTACTTGAGACATTACAGCTATGCATGACAAGGATATAATTTTCCAGCAGAAAGAATCATTCTGGTGCTCTTCCTCTGACTTTGATTGGGGTAGGCCTAGAAATCCTACTGGCAATCACCTCTAACAAGTTGTCTGAAGCAATCAGAAATTCTGAGTGTAGTATATTGCACATATCGCAGCTGTGTTAAACACAACTGACTCCAGTGGTCTGCCATATTAAGCTGACACTTTAGAAGTTCCAAAGGAAAAACTCCAGAAAAAACCCAAACAATTTCACCATCAGAAAAAAAGAAAGAATGATGGTGAGATACCACAATTATTCTAAATTTGCCTGAAAATTAGTTCCCTTCCACCACTCCCCCCCATCCCCTCCAAAAATTAAAAACCCAACAAGGGCCTTTGCCCTCCTTCCTGCCCCCTGTTCCTGGCCTGAGGTGTACACACAGCTGGAATGATAAATTGATCAACCGAAAATTAAGCAGTAAAACCAAAAATCTTTCAGCCTGATCAGTTCCTTCACCTAAGCCAATGAACACACAAACAGCAGTAACAGCACAAAGAAGGTGGGAATGAGTGGCTGGAAAGTGGAAGAAGAATTCTCTTTTTCAACCCTTTTTCAAGAAGGGTTTCTTTTTCAACCATTTTTCAACAGTAGCCAAACTAGTTACAATGATTGTGAAACTCCAACCTGAGCACATCTGAACGCACAGGAAGACTGAAGGGTCTGCATCTGGGATAACTGCATGGAAGTAATGCACAATCACAGAGCTACAGGAGACAACTATCTTCTGCCGGGATGTGGCAGTCTCAGTTATGGACTTTTCCCCCCTCACTAAGTCTTCAGGATTATCAGCTGCAATTGTTAAGCATGCATCTCACAGTCCCGCCTCCATAAGCAGAATGTCATTCACAAAACCAGGAGAAAAAGCATAATATTCCCTCGGCAGATGTCAAACAGTACCTCCCACAATATCCTACATACATCAGCTCCTCTACATTTTTAAGCCTATTACCAAGTATGCTTCAACAGGCAAAACACCCAGGAATTGTTGAATTATTGACTATGTAACTTTATTCTCTGACCTTCTCTATAGCTAAAATACGAGGTAAAACACAAGGGAGTTGTTCCCTGACAGAGTCAAATATTCTTTAGTATTCAGGATGTCCTAACTGCTTGTTAGCACAGGCTCAGTTCTTCCAAATACATATTTGCTGTAATGCAACTGGTTTCCTTAAAGCTACTAGACTGGGCCAGATAGAGGGAACATGTGACTTCATGAGCAAAATGGGCTAGCTGGTGTTAAGGAACACAAAGAAAATTTACAATATGACAACGTATCTTCATACTATTTAAATCTTTGACTTCTTTCCCTTCCCTAGCAAATTTTAACAAATTCCATACAACAAGGTAAAGGATGGAAATTCTTCTATTTTATTGGCACAGGCTCTTAACAGACTGCAGGTCCACAAAGCTTCCCAACGCTTGAGTAATTTTCAAAGAGGCAAAACAGATTTACCAGCCCCTGAAGATCATCCTTTCCAGCTCAGTCACTACAGAAGAGAAAGTCTGTATATTGTAAGCAGGAGCTCAAGAGCCCTAGATAAAAGGAACTAGAAAAGGGCAAACAAAAGGCATAAAACACGTGACATGCATTTGTGAAAACAACTCCGATGTAGAACACTGGGCACCTGGGAAATAAACCCTGACATAGAAAGGGAATAAGAGGAAAGACAAATACTGCAAAGAGGAAAAAAGAAGAGCTACGGGATTTGCATCTAGAAGAGTACAAGAGAAAAGCCAGAGGCTGTTGCAAAACAAAGAAGGGTGGAGCTTACCTAAACCACAGTGAGGTAATTCAATTTGAAACAGAAAAAAAAAAAAAAAAAGCCACCAGGCCTTCCAAAACAGACCTGGATTTTATAGGACAGACAGGAAAAAGCAGAACCATGAGGTGATAAGTGAGGATTTTCTGAAATTGAAGATAAATTGGGATCAAAGGAAAACAGGCAAGGCAAGCGGTCAGTGTTTAAGCATGAGACAAGAAACAGGCATCCAATTAATAATTCTTCCTTCAGGGATATAAAATTTCTCTTTGAATATTTAACATTTTCCAGGATTCTAGATCTTAATCTCTCCACACATATCCTGCTGTGTCCTCCATTCTGAAGCTATCTATTATATTGCCTCTTCAGTCATATTTAATCGAGTTTACCAAATTAATAATGAAAAGCGTAATCTTCTTACATATTTAATATTCTATTATATGATCTTAAAGTATCAATCATCATTATACATATAAAAAAGTTACAAATTCTAAAATGAGAACTTGGATCTTTTCCTCTGAGTTGGAGAGATCTGCTTTATCTTGCCTTTCCATTGTACAAAATAACATGCATCCATTTTGGTTTACTTCAAAATCAAATATTTTCTTATGAAAAGGATATAGCTACATGATACTGGTTCTGGCTATGCAAAGCTGGGTTTTCGGGAGTTTTTTGGTTGTTTTGGTTTTGTGGTTTTGTTGTTGTTGTTGTTTTGTTTTGTTTTTTAAAATCATTCACTGCTGGTTACAAGTTTCTTATCACCAGATGTTCTGCAGTTTTCTGATGATCACATTCAGCAGAGAAAGCTTTTTGCCAAACTAGAGTATTTCACTACACTTTCTTGCATTTCACCTGTGACTCCTCTTTACGTAGCAGGTAGATTTAGTAAGTGTAACTACCTAAAGTTGTCTAAAATTAATTAAGATTTACCTGTTCAACATACATTACTTCCTTCTATACCACATTTAGAATTGATCCAAACAGCGTCTTTCAGGTGTTGTTTGGAAAGATAATAGTTTTCTGAGGGTAGCCAACTTAAGGTATTCTTCTGCTTGGCCATCACCTTCAGTTGCCAGAGGCACAATTTTATCTCTCTATTCACATGAAGCTTTCCCTACAGCACTACTCACAAGAACTTCCAACGGAGTGCTTGATTAACTGGTTGTAATGCAGTTTCCCTGTTTTTTGAAGCTTTCTTGAGGAGGACCATTAAACAACATGAATAGTTACTTAATCCTTTGACTGGACATGGCAAGCTGTCGTTGCAACATGCCTGAATTCCTATTCACAGACAAGCTCCCTGCAAGAAAATTAGAGTCCATTATCTGAAACAGTCTGCCTGCCAATTTGCTTGTCTGCCCGATTTATGGTGGTCACGATGCCACTGTCTGACAATGTTTCCCAGAAGTCCCTGTGAGTCACAGTCCTTCTATAGGGACAGCCCGGAACAACTCGCAGTGAAGTGTTCAGGCACCTCGGCATTCGGGGGTATGAGCAATGGCTTCCAACATCCTCTATTTGTTGTTCTTATTTGGCAGAAACTCTATCCCTGATTTGCAGGCACAGACACTCTCTTCAGTTCAGAGGTGTCTCTGTTCAACTGCTCTGCTAGGACTGCTAGCACCGCTCCTAGCCACTGCTGCAGCAGAAGGAAGCCATCACATATTTTTAATTCGCCTGGTTTTGCCTGCAGTTTTGCTCTCTTTTCTTGCCCCCTGCTGAGGAAGATTCTGTAGCCTAGCACAGTCACTGATGTCCTACGCATCTTTGGCATTCAATTTCCTGTTTGCTTGCATGTCACCGACTTGTCACTGCATCTGATGCTAATCTGACTTTGACAAGTCATTTGCTTTTGCTGTTTTGAATGGCTTTCATGCCACATAGATGCTATCTCATCCTCATGAGTCACCACTTGCCTCCTGAAAATCAGGCACTCCTCAGCGTAATGATTTCTTCTGCTACAATTACTGCACCCTTCCATTCTGACGCCTACCTTACACTACTATGTTTTTCTCTGCAGGACCCAGGTTCCAGATTTCACACATTCTTTGTTTTGCTCTGTACATGTACTCTCACAAAGGAAAAAGAAAAAAAAAAAAAAAAAAAGTCATGCAGCAGCGTTTTCATCCTTATCCTGCAGTATCTTGTGAAATTCCTGTCTGCCATACATACTTTCTGCTTGTTGCACTCATTGTCTTTGGCTATAGGTTAAGTCCATAGCTTTGCTCTGGTCTTTCTCAGGAGCTTTAGCATGACTTTTGTTTGCTTTCTCAGTCATCTTTCTGACTTTTTCGTCCTCCTTACAGTTTTCCATGAATTAGCTTAACTTTGATGAAGACATAACTGCCTGAAACAGCTATCCTGCCCGAAGCAGGCAATATAGTGACCTGTTTTTCAGTTGTGGATTACAACAGTTCAAGATACCTCTCATATATACATTTATACAGAAATGCATATTTTGTCATGATTTTTCTACTATAGGCCCATTTGAACATAATCTCCTCTTTCTAATATTAAGACATTTGCAGAAAACTTCTTGAATTTTGTAAAGCTTTTCCCAGCCTACTGCTTGTGAATCATGCACTGACTTTAATCTGTCTCAACTAACAAACTATTCTTATTCCTTCTCCTTCTCCCAGTCCACCAGAATTTCATAGTTCTCCTTGTGGTTTGTATTGCTCATTCAGTATCAGAGACTGACCTACCACATGCTGCCTGTGTTAATTTCATTGATGCATTTTGCAAAATTATCCTTTTTAATTTCACAAACCTCTTTTGGGAGCCAAATCAGACCTAAAAAGAGGAATTGCTGTGCTGCAGCAGAAACAGTTTGTTACAGCAAAGGTAAAGCATTCCTTGACATGTGGCTTAAAGCCTTTCTTCTCCTGCTTGTTACAAAATCCCCTAAAGTGGCAACAAATGCAAGAGAGTAAGTATAAACTCAGATGTTTTCAAATCACAGTAAAAGCAACATCACCAGAAGTTTGAGTACTTGTACCCATAAACCAAATGATTATGTTTCTAAGCAAACATAATTCCCAGAAGTAAGCCAATTACTTATAAAGGCTTAAACATCATAAATTGCCATTTTAGCTAGTTTCCCTATAGGACAACTATCTCTGCTGCAGTAGGTACAATATCACCAATGTGCCATTATGCTAGCGAACATTGCTCAGAATAGTCATTGGCAACCAGGGCAGTGTAAAGGATCCAGCAAGCTACCTCACTGCCCGTGCGAGGCAAGCACTTTTGGTTCACAGTCACCATTCTTGGAGTACAACTCAGGCACTCGTTGAGATAAACATAAACGTATTCTTAGCTGCATGCATAAGTTACCAGCTTCCGTACAAACCCTCCTAACGCTGCAGAGATTTCAGTGGTCAGGAATTCACAGCTCATTTCTGCTTTCAAAGTTCACAAGGAAGCTGAAAATCTGAATGAAAACAGAACTAGATCAAGCAAGGAAGCATATTAATCTAAAATGTACATAAGTCCTCAGAGACTAAGTATTTGATAATTAAGAACGTGGCACTGAGCCATCACAAAATTTAAGCTACAATGCTTTATATTTAAGTTTGTGTTGCCTTTTGAACCCCCCCGCCCCTTCCTAAATTATATTTGCTCCTGATTCAAATACAAGCAGATAACATACACATTTTAACACAAAAGGAGATGGCCTAAATCTCATGTAACAGTACTTCGGAAAATCCAGTACCATTCCCCTCCTACAGACTAATGGAGACATGAAGTAAATCTGCACCTATTTTTAAAGAAGCAAATGCACCACACTGATAACCATATTCATTGACTATAATCCTTATCATCCAAATGCATATGGTGCAAACTGAGACAGGACCACTCTCCTGCACTTGTGTATAATTTTGTGTTAAAAAAAAATCATCACTCGGTAGCCATGGTTACCCACAGAAGATAAGAGCAGCATTTTTCATCCAACAATGTCAGAAATGTGCATAAATTCAGGATCTGCACTTGATGGTTTTTTTCAGGCCATGTTTTTTTCAGGCCTCCCCATCTGCGCATTTATTTTCTGCTGCCTGTGTATATCTTTTGACATACTAGGATTCTAGATATTTCAAGGAATAGTTCTTTTTCACTCTACTTAATCTAAAAAGCAGTTTTCAGCTATCCCTAAAGCACAAATTAATTGCAAATCTATCCTGAAAAATCAGAATCTGAAGCTTACAGAAAATCTTTTGAAACAACTGCCATGCTCATAATAAAGGCAGCTCCATTTAACATTCGAGACATGTACTGAAAAAACCTATACTGTTAGTGTACCAGCTGGTACAACACTTTTCTTTTATCTTCACGTTAAAAAAAAAAATGCTAAAAGAAGCGATTAACTTATTTCTTCTACCAAAAAAAAAAAATCGTTGTTTTATTCCATGCTTGACTTATTTAGTGAAACTCCATGTTGTTTCATGGCCTAACTCTTCATACAGGTAAAATGGAAACAAAACATTTGTCAGAGATTAAAAACAGATTAGCCTAATGTTAAATTTAACAAAGAAAATCAAGTGCAGTGCTGGTCTAATTGTGAGTGCCACTTGCAAACTCAGGACACAGGTCACATGCTATTCATGGAAATGCTGCATTTGGTCTGTAGGGTTCTTACCTTCAAAAAAAAAATAATCTAATTCACCAAAAGCAAAGCCATCTTGCAGAAATGGGCAAACTGCAGTTACCACCCTGAAGACAAACAGATTAAAGGTTGTCCACTGAAGAAAGATTTTTAAAAACTCATCTGCCAGGGAGATATGCTACCACCTCACCCCAACCAGCTCCCCAGTTAGATAACTGGGAGGATCGCCTTCAAATTTAGCTCCCAGCGTTTCTAAGAATCTCTCATGGAAACAGGATTCCCAGGATTTAAAAAACAAACAAACAAACAAAAAAAACCCAAACCACAAAATCAGGCAGCCCAGTACTCAGTGGGCCATTTGAAAGATATTGGCCGTCCTATCTCAGTGTTCATCAACATGCAGGGACACATACGCAGCTGCCCACGGTGATGGATACAACACACAGAATAGCCAACTTTGCCAACTGCAAGAAGAATCTCTCCCCTGCTCCTAACTTCTGGATGGCCCTTGTACCTCCACGTGCTATCACAGGTGAGTGTGGGCTCCTCTATAAGTGTTTTAGAATCCCTGGTGGCAGTGAACAGAATATATTTAGCAGTGTAGTACGATGGAGCTAAAGGATTTAAAGCTATTTGAAAGATGTGGTAATTTAAATCCAAACAATTCAGCTTCAAAGGGATCCTTATCACATGCACCATATCCCATGCCTAGATCAGCCTACAGCAGCAGAGGACCAAAGCAATCCTCTGCCTGAACAAAGAATTATTAGGAGTGAAAAAAACAACCGAATTTTATACCTTACCTAAACTTGACTGAAAAATTATTAGTATTGGTGGGATTTCGAGAAAAAACACAAAAAACCCAAAGCTGTCTCAGATACAGATATAAACTAGCACGTGACTTGAACCAGGATGGCAGGGTGCAATGAGGAGATAAAGTCTACAGTCAATATAATTTGCCAGAGAAAAAGGGAGACAGCCCAGCTGGGCCAGGATGGACCCATATGTGCAGCAAAATATATCACTGAGATGCATCACACACCTCTGGGAACCTAGCATGCCAGGGGCTCTAAGATGATCCCACTGACAAGCTTTCAAGAAGAGGAGGAGACGTTCTTGCTTGTGCAGGGCTGAAGATGTAAGCTCTGGATGTTTTGGAAGCCAAAGGCTGAAATGCTGGCTTGGGGATAGATTTGGGTGGGATTTCACCTCAGAATTTTACCTTCAGGAAAGGAATGATGGTTGTATCACAAAGCTAGTCCCCTAGATGTGGTGATATTTTCACAAAACAATTTTCTACATCCTTTTGTGTGGCCCTCTGTTTGTAAATGACTCTGAATTCTTCCTACGCTAACAGTCAAATATATATTGTTTTATTAGACCTTCTGAAGAAAAATACTTCAAGTCAAAATAAAGAATACTACAAAAGAAATAATTTCTGTGTTTTAGATGTGCCGAAAACACACATTTTAGGGATATCTACTTTCGTTTCAAGTTAGACTAATCATTGCTGGAAGAGAAATCCATTCAACCTATAACAATTCCTGCACAACATTCATTCTCCATCTTAACAGCTCTGAAAGAGGCTCACTCAGCCTATGGGATTTGTTCCAATTGAGATTTTAGTGACAGCCAAAGCTTTGGGGTTTGGTTTTGGTTTTTTTTTGGTTTTGTTTTTTTTGTTGTTGTTGTTGGGGTTTTTTTGTTTGTTTTTTAAATCAAGATATTGATAGGTCTAAGTTTAAAACTCAGACCTAGCTGCATTCTTATCTAGCAATAATGAAGATTCAAGATAAACACAGGATGGATAAGTATAAGTGTTAACATAGCTACTTCAATTACATTATTTTCCACACAAAAGTAATCTTCAGGATAGGAAACAATCTAATAGCAATCACCACATAAAATAGCATGGTGTTAAGATGATGTCAGAATGTGGAACATGGCATTCACAATCATTTCTCACACACAGTCCCAACTGCCTTAGTCTCTCTCTTCATTCATACTCCATTTTAAGCAATGCCTATTTTAGATGTCTGCAAAGATCTCCTGTATACCTAAGGATGTCAGATATTTCTAATTCAATTTACCTTGTGAGATTTTTTTTTCAATGATAGATTTTTTTCCCCTAAAATATTAACTGTATAGATTAACACTTAGTTACTTAAGAAGATTATTTTTATTATTATTGTGCTGATCTGTACAATGCTATAATAGGTCTGCACTGGAAATTATGTAGGAGACAGAAAAGAAGCATCTTATCGAGGTGTTGGTAGACCAGAGCTCTTAGCAACCTAAGCACCTCTCTGTAAGATTACAGAGGGATAACAAAAGACATTTGCACTCCTTGAAAGCTGACTAACGGTATTTATTAATGTAATGATGCCATTATGCTATGAAATCAGACAAAGGATGTCTAAAGTGAAACAATGATGGAACCAACACTATTTTTCTTTCAGTTATAGTTCTATAAGGAAGAGTAAAATTATTAGCTAGACTGTCTTTGCAGTGAACTAAAGGTTCTTTACTGACTCCCATTAGAATTTGCTGCCTGTGTCTCAACAGTATTGAGACACGCACACACCCCCCCCCCAAGGGGGGATCTAACCAGCTGCCACGGGCTTTGGCACAATACACTGCAGAGAAAAATTTTTAAATCTGTAACAATATGTGTATATTAGAAAACAATCCTTCCTACAAATACATTGTATGAGCTGAACAAGTGACTTTTGTAAGCACTAGTTTGCAGCAACTGGAGAGTAGCAAAAATACCAGCAAAACTGCCTGCTCCAGAAACAAGTCCTACTGACTGAAGGAGGAAAGAAAACTTCTGAAGTCCCACTATAATAAGCATTTTTCCTTTAGTTTTGCCTGTATAAAGTGTTAGTATAAGAGTTAGTTAGCTCTATGTCTTCTAAAATAGTTTGAAGATGCCAGTTAACACACCCTCTAAAGACTAGACACACTGCACAATAAAATTATTTCTTTTTTTTCTTTTTTTTACTTGATAACTAATGTCAATTTATCTGAACCTCTAAACAACTTAGGCTTTCAACCTCACATTTTTGTGCTGTTTCAATATTTTCAGGTTTTATTTATTTTTTTGTACACTTTCCCACTAATGGGTATATGTTACTACAATGTTCTCATAAACATGGACTTTTACATGTCCAAAGTAAAGGTCAGCACTGACAAGCAGTTACTCCATTCCATTACTGGACAAATTTTGTATACATCCTTTCTCACAAACACTGCATATACTCTCTCAATAGTCAGCTGGTCTCTAATAGCTATAAGTACTGCAGATATACTCATATCAGTACATATTTTACTTAATATGCTTAGCAGATTCTGCCTCTGCTACAAAGCACGTTAGCCAACATTACGTCCCCAAAAACATAACTTCAGGAGATTATCACAACACATTCAGTAATTATGTAACTCTGGCCATCAAAAATATAATCACAGAGTTTCTTTAAATCGCCATTTACAAGACCTCAATGACCTGAAGGTGTTTCAGACATATATTGAAAGTACTGGGTGCTTTAGCTGTGACTCACTGCTATACATCAGTGTTTACTGCTTGTCAAGCTTTATTTGTCAGAATCTGCAAATACAATAGCCACAGTAGAATCAAATGTTAAGCAGGAATGAGTCATGATAATGTCAGAGAGAATGACCTCAGTTTTTCTACTGTACAACAGGTCATATGGTGACTCTGTTTTTTACCATGAAAAGTCATTTCTGGGTGATCTTGTCTGTTCAGGAAAGCAAAATGATCCTCATCCAGAATGACCAAATTGGGAATAAAGTTTCTGAAGATTTACAAAGAGTATTTGAAAACCAAAAATAATGATTAGTCAAATATGCTTAAAACCATACTAGTATGTGTGGTGATTCTGCCTTCCTGGACAGGGTTATGCCGGGTTGGTACTTCAATGTGACTCAGAGGGACACCTGGATGCTCAAGAAAACAGAGCAACTTATTGCTGAACCAATTCTCCAGCACGATGTCAGCATAACTATCCTGCTGCAGTTGTAAATTATATACAAGACAAGGTCCTGACCGTTTGTGATCATTACAGATCCCATGGTACCTGAATGCCAGTTTTGGTAACTTGGATAAATTCCAGTTCGGGAAATTTCAACTTATTTTTATACATATTCACTGCAGTTTCATTACAGTACAACATTCTTCTTCCCTTCTGGTTTGAGATGTCCAGCGCCACAAAGAGTAACAACAGTTACAACATTTCTGTGGTGAATGAAGTCACTACTATATATAGTTTGCAATCAGGATATACAGCATCTAGTCAAAGGATGATACAAGTAAGAGGTGTTACAATGAGTCCATTTTCAAAGTAGTACCATGGAAAACCAGCATGATAATGATTTAGCAATTTTCTCCTTGCCTCTATTCATCACAGAAGAATCATTCTATAATTACATTATTCAGTTTTACAGATCCCTGCTGACATTTTTCTGTAATTTTCTCTTTTCAAACTGGATATCTACAAATACAATGTTAAGAAATCACCCTCTTCATATCATGCACAAGTAGGATAGTTTGCAGAGAAATAATGAGTTTTAGAAATAAAGCATAGCAACTACGTATAGAACTCATCACAAAAAACTTACAGGAAGCAAGCAGAAACATAAAAGTCTCCTTTTTTTTTTTTTTTTATTCTAAGAACCAGGGAGTGTTTTCCTAATGCATCAGAAGATACTGAATACCTCAGGGCTCAGATATACACAGGACTACAAGACAAAAGAGAAAGCAGAAAGGTTACCAAAGGTTTTATAGATCAAAAGGAATACCTCGAAGCCACTCAGACCAAGCCTCACTGGGTAAGAACTGAAGTCATACAGTTCCAGTTGGCACGAAGACATCCAAGTTCAGCATTTATAAATTGCATAAACTGATTGAAAGTAGTGGGAAATGTACACTGAAGGCAAAAAGCTCTAATCCAGATCACAGCAAAACACAAATCAAACATATATACAGAAACACCTGCTTTCATATAAAAGTACAGATAAGGGACAAGTTCTCTATTGAAACACCCTGACCTAAATGAAGAATGTGTTTCATCCCATCTCAACTTCAGGACACTTCGGAGAAAAGGAACAGTAAACTGAACTGGGTTTTACGGTACAGTCCCAAATGTTTGCACCTAATTTGCTACATTAAATCATAGAATCATTTCAGTTGGAAAAGATCTTTAAGATCATTAGGTCCAATCATTGAAGTTATATCCAAGCAATTTCTACTTTCAAAGCAAGTAAGCACTGAAGTATCATTTCACCCCCTCGATTAAATAAGCCAGGCCGGCCACATTCACATGCTCTAACAAATATTGCTTTGTTGATTTTTTTCCAGTTTATTTGTCTGCAATAATTCAGGTGCTTTCCCTAAGCCACTCGGCCAGGCATTACATGGAGTTATGTTCTATAGGCTAAATAAAGGACATTGCCTCTGATCTGCTAGCAAATATTAAGGGTGGATCATCCTGACCCAATTAACTTGTCCTGTTAGACTGATTGTTTTTGCTGAAGAGGTGCAGACGAGAATAGCTTAAAGCCAGGCTGCATGAAGCAACACGTGTTGGCATCCTTAGCAGTAAGGATTAAGAAGAAATGCAGAAAGCTCCATGTATTTTATATGTCCCTTAAGGTCATGAAGGGAATGTCCCACTCAGCCACCTGAACAGTAGCAATCACAACAGCCAGAGCCCAGGCTGTATTTAGTTCTGCAGTTCCACAGCAAATGAGCTTGTCCATCTTCCCTTTTGCCAACAAGCAGCAGGTTAATCGTACGTAGCAGACTTCTGTTATACAATGAGATAGATGCGAGAAAGGGAGGCAGCTAAACAGCTTATTGTGTTCAGCACAACACCCTGGAGTCAACATTTGAAAAATATATACAGGAAAATTAGTACTTACTGGTATGAAAACAGCCTTGGGGTTTTCTTACTCTGTGTGTGCATATGCAAGAGAGATCTGTATTGCCAAAGTCTGGTTTGCAAGAGAAGTTCTCCTGCAGATACATTTCAGTCCAAACTGTGAGAGTATGAGCAAGAGTGAAGAGTCACAACCAGTGCAGTCGAATGGGATTAAAGTGTGTTTTCATGCAATATCAAAAGAAAGAATAAAATCCTGGGGGACAGATACTCAGCTGCTATAAAGTTATCTTTGACCCACTGACTTCACCAAGCTTGCACTGATTTTAAACTCAAATATCTCCTGAGTGTCCTCGTGTTGCTCTCAGGCAAAGTGCAGTGATGATATCTGTGAAAAATGCCACTGAAGGAACTAAGCACAACTCAGGTAACTGCTCACACACAACAGAAAAGCACAGTGGCCAAGAATACACAGATATACGATGCTCGGCTACACCAATCAGACCTGAAACAAAGCTTCATGAGTACCACCATGTTGCTGTTATACAGCAAAAACAAGCGATCAGATTTTGGTCTTGCTTCTACCTACTGCATGCTCTGCTCCTGCAGGCAGCTGCTGCAAAGTGGCCATGTTGTGCTCACGTGGCCCCACTCAAGGTGCTGCTCGTGCCCTCGCTGCACCACTCACAGGGTCAGAATCAAAAACGTAACAAACTTCACCCAAGTCAGAGCTGTGGGGTTTCATGTAAAAGGAGATCTGACTCCTTTTCCAGATGCATGGGGTGCCCCTGCCTGGGGGTGGCAGCAGGGCTGAGGGGTCTCTGTGAGGAGAGGCCGGGGCTGCCTGGCCAGGCACATCTGCTTCCAGAAGGTTCCGGCAGCCCCTCAGCCCCTTGGGTTGTGCCTCAGGGGGGTGGAGGGAAAACACCATCAGGAGCAGGAAGAGGCAGAGGAGCTGGGAGCGAAGCGGGGAGGATGAGGTGGGGATCCATAAGTGATGTCCATCCATCCATCCCTAACATTTCAGGTACTGTCAGGAGAGTCATCACAGACAGGTGACAGGAACTTCTGCCTCCATCCACTTTGAATCCATGCTTTTTCAAAGGCGGATGGCATATGCTGTATCTAGCTTACATTTTCAAATACATTTCTGAACACCAAATGGAGCACACAGGAATCGCTGAGGGTGGAATTTTACTTTCTGAAATAGAGGCCTCCATTTAAGAGATGAGAAAAGCTCCTTGTAAATTCAGACTTACATCAGGGACCTGAAGCCCCTGAGAACTACCCGTTTCCTAAACAAATAAAACTAGCCCCTGACAATAAAAACACCTTCTTCAGCATGTTAAAAAACAGGGAAGCAATTAGCTGAGTATTTAAAGCAAAAGCAGGTACGTCAGTAAGATAATACAATGCTTTTCATGATTATTGATTTCCATGTTTTGTTGCTTTCTAGCAACAATGAAGAAATGGTGCTGTCATGAAAACAATACCTCACAGGAACAATTCTTTGAACTTGCATTTAGTTTAGCTGGAAAAAAAAAAAAGTCTTACTGGGATAACAATAACACAAAGCACTATAATACTAAAAATAAGACATCTGTATGAATATGCCTCCCTCACTTAATTGCAAACAAGATTAGCACAGTGTATAATCAATATAAAATTGTGTTAGCCATACAGGCCATTTTCTACCAACATGTAGCTAAATGCAAATACACATTTCATTTTAAAATCTCCATACTTTTATTTTGCCACAGTAGAAAATGCTATGCCATCACTATAGATCTAAATTCTTCTCAGTCAGAAAAGATGGAAATATACAACTGAGAAGCTGCAGCAAAAAGGCAAACAAAACCAGTTGCGGCCTGTAGCCACGCTAATTAAAATCAGTCCATTGCCAATGTCCTACACCAAGTTAAAAATCGCAAAGAAATTAAGATGGTGTGATAAGACAAGACAAGAATTGTGTTAATTAAAAAGTTAAAGGTGAGGCAAAATTCCACAAAAACTAAGAATTTGAGTCATAGCTGTCTTCAGTAGTGGAACCGAACATTCTGCACGCATTCAGTATGAATTGACAGGATTTTCTAAACCTCTGCAAGGGAAGTGTCTGCTGTGCCACCTTGGTGGTGGTTCTCCTCTGCGAGGGATCCACCAGGGAATCTCCTAAGTGCATACCTTGGGACAGAGCTTTAGCCAAGAACAAGTCAGCATGAAGGAGCAGAAGTCCAGACAATGCACTGCCTACCCTGCTAAAAAGAAAGATCAAATAGTAATTCTTCTGCCATGAAATGCATTTTCAGTCCCATTTGCTATTACACCAAGGAAGCCATTAACACTGTGCCTCAGGAATGAGAGGTAAAACAAATAAGACAGAGCCTCCGTGGCCAAATGTCAGGTTATGCGCTTTCCAAGCCTTGCCCTGAACTTCACTTGGATCCCCAACCTACACAGCACAGAGCGCACCTCATCTGCTCACCAGTCTCATAGGGCTAAAGGGAGACAGTGGCAGAGTTTTTCAACTTTTGTTTGGTCCTAATTGCCACAAAAGAAATGCAACAGATGAAGAGATGAAGATAGTCCTGTCTCTAAAATAATAAATAAAATATATATTTATAAAGATCTACTTTTCTATTTTTATAATTATTACCCAAATAAGCAGAATATATACGCACAAGTTTCTGAGAATATATAAGCCATACCATCGTTAGGATAAGTTTATAGTTAACATTTTCTCACCTCAACTTTAGCAAACACCCACATGACTCACAAACAAGGATTTGCCAGTATTTTTACTGGAGGCTATAAGTTTACTGGAAAACATACTGAATTGGTTACCTCCTGCTTTTATCCTACAGAAAACATCAGGATAGCATTTTTAGTATGGGCATTACTAAATGAAACAGCAAGAGTACATACTAGCTATGATCTGATCATAAATCACAGTAATTTTGTATAAGGAAAAACCATTAATATGGTGGAAAATAGTCACGAAGTAACTAACTACAGACACACTTTAAAACATAAGATTACAGTGAAATACAGCTAAATGGAACATTTGCAAAATACCTAACCAGCCATTTTCACCTGGAGAGGGCTGGGTGTTTTTTTTTATTAAAATGAAATTTAACTACTGATTTATTCACGTAACCTTGAAAGAACAGTCTCTGAGGGGTCTGGTTCTCAATCTGCAAATTTTGTTCTGGAACTCCAAATTAAAAACAGCAAAAGAGGAAAATAATGAATCACACAAAATCTCAGCCTAGCCTTAAGGGACATGCACGACCACATATCCACAGGAATTCACAAGCTCGACACCAAAAATCTCAGGTAGGAAACACGTGACCTCTGCAAAGTTTCTACTCCTGAGGCAGACAGTGTTGACATTCAGCATCAATGCCATCATCGAAAACCCTTTCCACTTTCACTGGTATTTACCCATGCAGTTGACAGAGCACATGATATCAATGACCAAATGGGACTTTCGGGGGGGGGGGGCGGGGGCGGGCGTACGGATGGGACAACGACGATAAAGACAAACAAAAAACCCCACCACAAATCAGGATAATACTAACCCTTTTTCTACACTTTTAGGGATGACAGCTTCTTGGGAGTTTCATTCTACCAACTGCAGAGTTTGCATGTTATCAGATAAGTATACTTAAAAAATAGACTTCTGAATAAACTGGCAAGTTCAGACAGAAAGTAGATAATGGGCATCTAATATACAGTTATCAATCATGCACAAATAGCACTTTGCATCCATAAGAATAGAACACGGACATAATAAAGTAATAAGATCAGGTGAAGTCTGAAAATAAATACTTATTTACAATTCTTAATGCAAATAGTAACTCCTACTAAGAACAAGCTAATTAGTAAAAATGAAAGATAAGCTAATAAAGGAATAATTTTCATAAGCATAAAAGAAGCCAGAGGATGAATAAAGACTCATTTCAAATTAGTCAAATCTAAAAATCTAAGTAGTATGTTTGATTATATATTTAGTACTAAATAGATATATTTCAAGTGCATTTTTATATATATATTTATATATTTTTATATATATATATATATATAAAAATAATCTCATGTCATAAGGGCAAAGCTGTATGCCAAGTCACCATGAACAGAGCAGATTATCAGAAGGCTTGTTTCCAAGAATCATTAGCACTGTTCTAGATGTAACCAATAAATAGGTCAAGAAAATATTCAATATATTTATCAATTTTAACTTGTTACAGTGTACCTCTTGTACTGCAGTTCAAAACACGAGGTTTTAATTTATCCATATTAATAAGTCAGCTACTTTGGGAAATTGGGTTTTTACTGACCTGTATGTAATCCACACCATCTGACAATTACAGATTCCCCAAAGACCTCTGACTACAGAATGGGAGATGGGAAAACTGTGATGCGGAAGTGATATAAAACCATTTTAGGCCTTCCTTGGGAAGATCTTGAACTTTTAGAACAACCTGCATGTTGTGGAGGTTATCCAACAAGAATGCCAGTAAGACTTTAACTTGCTAGTATGTTTTAATAATTCAGACCCAATGTTTGTAGGAACTTTGCAAAATTAATACACAGAAATCAAGCCCTCACAACATCATGTCAGATGGTCATCACCACTGAAAGCTGCAGGACAGCGTAGGACTTCGCCTAAAAGAAAGGCAATCTAGAAGAGCCAGGGCACTCATGCAACTCTCCCATCTTTATTATTCTGGAAGTTCTTGATTTAGTTGTTTCTGATGAACACAACTAATTGTGCTCGCTGCTGGGGAAAGAGAGGGAAGAGTTTCCTGAGGGAGTTAGAAGTTTCTTTCTACAGGACAAAGCCAGTAATTCAACCTTTCCCAAAGATTCACTGAAAGTTAGGACAACCCAGTATAAAGTTTTGTTCAAGTGATTTACCACTTTGTGATGTCCTATTAAGAAAAGCAGGGTGCATTTAAGACATTGTGACAACTTGGATTTCAAATGTGACAGTTTGACAGGTGAACCAGTGATGCTCTCCAATGTAAGTCGCTGAAATAAGCCTGAGGTACAACTCCCTGCAGCTTGTAAAACAGCCATATCAGCTTGAGAGGACAGATACAGATGATGGTACCTGAGTAACAAAGATGCTCTGTCAGTCTGGATCTCACTACAGTATCCACCATCTTTTCCAGTTGCTTCTCTCCCATCAGTACTACCTCAGTCTTGTTTCTGTTGATCAAGCCAGCTAGTTCTCATCCCAAACTCACTCCCAAATTGTTACACTCCATCAGGTGTTTCCAGCTAGATGGTCCCAACATACTGAATATCCCCACAGCCCATGTTTCATTACGAACCCTCTCCTTGACCTGATGTACATGTCACGCGACAACAAAACAGCTTGCATTGACATCTTATAGGAAAGGGCAGGAGAATAATTGTCCCTAGGTATGTTTGGGGCCTCTTACTCCTTTTCTACTCCCTTCCACCCACTCCCATTCAAAATATTAAATAAGTGAGAACAATCCAAGCTTCAGAAAAAGATCAAGGTAACTTTACAAAAGAAATGGATTTTTACAGTCAGCCTCCAAATCTTTACTGTTCTCACAGAAATCAATTCTGCATGTAAGCAATACTAAAAACAAAACCCCAGACAGTTTATAGCATTTTGTGAATTATACTAGTTTTAAGCAACGAGAGATTTGTAATAGCGAATACCATAACCCACCATGTAATGTAACCCACCATGTAATGTAACCCACCTATCCAACAGATGCAGATGATACGATTAAATATTCTGGAATTATAAATTTTATTTCATGTATCTCTCAGAGCATGGTTTAAAACCCACATTTGTACAGAAAAACTGTATTATGTTAACATATTCACACATCTATAAATATGTCTATGACAGCAGAAAAAAAATTCTATAAAACAAAAGGTTTATGAATAAATAATTATCCCATGAGAACTGCAGTAAAGCATTCGGGGACAATGAACCCAGGTATTGAGTGCTTATACTTTTTTCTTTATAACCCATTGTATATTATATTTGATATTCTGGTATTTATATTTATATCTCCCACAATGACTCTGGAAAATGGTTATGTAAGTAGTTTTAACTAATGTTGTAAACATTAGGTTTTCAGCTATTTTACCATGTGTTAAAGATGACAGAAGTTACAAGCAATTAAATTCATTCAAAGAGAAAGAAAGCCCAAGAATTCATGGGGGTTTATGCTCTAAGGGTAGGAAATCATTTTGGCACTCTTCCAGAATGAACTGTTTAAGCAGAAAACATGTTGCGCTGAATTAACTAGTAGTTCCATGCAGCAAATCTCAGCTGACTTCTCAGCATCAAAGTTCTCATTTAAGGGACAAATCTCTTCGCACTTAATTCATAGAAACATGGGTATGTGCAGTTGTGACTGTCAATGCTAAGCAATATTGTGACAGACACCAGTGTATGAACATTACAGGAGTTTCTTTTAACCTTCTGAAGGAAACCTCTTCATTTGCCATTGCCACTAGCCTGTGGAGAAAGCATCACAGTAGAGGGTAGACTGGCTTTTGGGTCCTCTGCAAGCATGAAAGACAATAAGGAGTTAGGAATTTGTATCCCTACAGGAGGAGTAGTAATTTGTCCCTTTGAAAGTATTTTGAAACACCTCAGAATACATGGGAGCAAAGCAGAGATGAAAGGGGGCATTACCTTTCAAAGACACTCAATAATAATGCTTCCAGAGATACTTAATGTAAAATATGGCACTTAAAACATCATCCTGGTAACAGCCCTTGTTTATAAGGATTTAAGTAAACCTGCTCAAAGGCATTTGTATGTTAGACTATGAATAGGTGCTGCTGTAGAAAACAAAATACATTTTTTGCCTTCTCTAAAAATGCAGCATTAATACCAAGCTCACTTGGAACTCCATCTGCCTTAACACCAAAATGAACAAGCTCATTCTCTTATTTTTCTTTTACACACCAGTTCACAGCGGTGTATTTCCATTCCACCAAAAATCTCCCCTGCATTGTGCATCTCCTGGAGCACAATTAAGTACCTGTAAAACCTGACTGACTAATTTCTAATTTATAAAAAATTATTTACAAAGTCTCTGAGTAGTCTAAGAATATTTTCTTGATACATGCTCAGCTGAAAACACCCATCATTTTCAGCAGGGTACACAATATGCGTTTCTAGTTGTGTATCTCTCCTTCTAGTTTGATAATCTATGGTTAATTGCACCACCCTGGAACATCTCTTCCAAGTTTGACAGTAAATGTTTAATTACAGCACCCTGGAACACCTCTTCAAGCAGTATCTGGTTTCCAATCTAAAACATTGAAATCCAAAGGAAAATACTCATAACTTTTCAGAGAGAAGCATGTCCTGCAATCCAGGAAAAAAAATCTGCAGAAAACTAGTATCCCCGAATTCAACAAAGTAGCTCCCATTTTATCCTGCTGTCAGCAATGCCACACAGAGCTGGTTTCCAAGAGCACAACAGGCTGCTGCTAGAGGTCAGTGGCAAATTAGTAAAAATGCTATCATGACGTATGTGAAGATGGAAAACATCCCACTTACCATCTTCCTCAGAATATATACTCCAATAGCATCCATGATACCTGCATGTCAGTATTCTCCTATTGCCTTTATTGTTTTCATTCCATAAATTGGCATCAGAAATAAGAGCCAAAGAAAGTGATAATAATGTAGATAGGGATGCTCAGTTGCCACATTCACTTACCTGCAAAAGGAAAAGCACAGGGTTTGAGCTCACTAATCAGAGAAGTTAGCTAATCTTATTACATGCCAGCTAATTATCTCTGAAAAAAGGGAGGATTACATGAGGCAGGAAAAGAAATGGCTTTTAATAAACATTGATTGGTTATATTGGGGAAAGACACGAATATTATATTTATTCAGAGATTGTAAACATTTTCCTTTCTGTTTGCTGAAGAGCAGACGTGACAATGAAACAGGTGGTGGAAATGTAAACCCTTCTAAAACCTCCAGGGTGTTTTCTCAGGAAGTGTCTAATGATTGTCACTAGATCTGTTGCAGTGCTTATTTTATAGGCTAACGCGGTGTAAGTAGTTGCTGGGGTTTTGCCAGGGATCTCCTAGGCAACTGGTTGCTCAAAGGAGCCACAAATAGAAGCAGTAAACCCCCCTCCCGATCTCAGTCTCAAAGCGGTTTGCACTTGTAACATTCACCATGCAAGAAAATACACACCCTACAAAGATACGGGTGATCAAAAGAGCATGCATGCCCTTTCTTAATATACTACAGCCACAGATGCTGGGAATAAGAGACAGATTTGTGTGTTACAAGAAAATAACTGACTAGCTTATTAAAAAAAAAAATGTTTCCAATTAGATAGATTTTACAAGGAAAATCTCAATTAACAACAGTGAACAGTCTGTTCACACAGACTTCTTAGTAATACAACGTACTCATTTGGGCTCCTCAGGCAACAGAGAAAATGAGAATTTATTCTCGTACATTTTAAAGATTTATTACGACTTATATGGTTACTTACTTCTGTTTAGCCTACAATAGAAGCGTCGATTTATTAAATTTAGGTCACTCATGCGTTTTATTTAGTAAAACAAACAGCAAGTGAAAACCTCGAAAGAGTAATCTGATGTCACCTGTTCTGAATAACCAGCTCATATTATTTAATTACATCTCTCCAAGAATAATAATCATTCACACCTGATCATTAAATATAATTTTTAATTTCTTCAGAAATTTTCTTTGTAAAAACAGCAGGTATTTTCTTTTATAAAGAAGTATTAGAATTATTAAAAAATTATTATAGAGCATCTACACAGCAAGCTTATTTATATCTTTGTGTCCTTTGTGTTTATATAACATGATAATATTTTACAGAGAAAAACAACCATTCTCCAGGAGAGACTGTGGAAAGAATTACAAGTTCTCCCGACAAATCAAAGGAGTTCTAGTGTTAAAATATATCTCAATATAAAATGTGGATGCTTTCAGAAAAAGGTATTCCCCTGAGTTATTCAAACACAGAGTGCAGATGCTAGATAACAGCAGGAATAGATTCACCAACTAAATAAACACAACCAAAACCTAAAACTCACACTGCTAACTAGTGTCAGTGTCATACTGATAAGGTCAAAATTAATTTTAAAGCTTCCTACAATCTCTTAACAGAGAAAACATCAAGGAAATATATAGGTAAACACATTAGACATGATTAGTCATGAGACATCTTTATAAACAGACACATACATGTCACAAGTGTATAAAATTTTACCTCTTATTTTAAAACCTGAAGCGGTTTTGCAGGTGTGTAAAGGTTTCACTATGTAAAATGAGTCCACCAATGTCTTGTTTAGGGTAAGTACAGAGTTTTATTGTAACTTGGAACCTATTATTTGTAGGTTTTTAATTAGACCTACAAAGATGTCTGGTTGAAAAGGGACTCATTATACATAGTTCATACTGCATGATGTAAAGAAATGAAGATGTACATAAGCTAACTCAAGTCTCAGAAACAGCCTAGCTACATCACACAAACTCTGAGTTTCTTACAGTCTACTTTTCAGCTGTGTTGTTTCTGAGGTAACTTTCACAGAGATTTCTGATACATCTGCATGATGTTGTATTGTCACAAAGACACAGCCAAACTGACCTATCAGATTATCTCATTCAACCTCTATGGACACAGGTTACGTAGTCTCCAGATACACAGCACACCTGGAATCAAACTACTTTATAATGCTTAGCTGCTGAGCCAGGAATCTAATTCTGAGTAGACATACTCTGTCTTTAACTGTTCTTTGGTTGGAAGTGTTGAGCGTTAGAGACCCACCCTTACATGAGCAAATCAGTTAACAGACCGTGAACAAGGCATCTCTTCAGCTGATGGAGCAACCAGCATTTTATGAGGTCATTTCCTCCCTTTTCTTGAAAACCACTTTCTGTTTGGAGTCCCAGTGGCAATATATAGAGTTAATATCTGTTTAACAGCTCATCTGAAAGCTTCCACAGCTGCCGATCACATGAAGGATCTGGACAGGCTGAGAGGAATGGGGACACCCATCACCCACTGAGCCTCTGAAGAGATCCCACAAAAGGTCTCAACTGGACAAAAGCAATGGCTAAGAGCTTTGCAAGCTTGGTCTCAGGTGCACAAAGTGCCCAGTAGCAATTTTGCAGGTATTTCTGCAAAACAATAACAGAACTGATCCAAGACCTTACAATCAACAGGAATAGCTAAGAAAGGGCAAGATGCACAACTCTCTATGCCCTTTTGGAGAGGCAATAACAGCAAGGAAGGCTGAAGTGCAAAAAAGAAAAACACAGCAGCAGCTGTGCTGAAGGACATAAGGCTATTAGAAGACAAGGGCAAATGGCCTTCTTCAGTATTGATTTTATCCAGAGATTAACATAAAGAATACATGTGAAGTAAGAACTCCTGATTTAGGATTCTTCCCTGCATGTACAATTTTTGCAATATGTTATTAGACTGGAGAGAAGAACAGCTACCTGGAGAAGTTACAGCACATTTCTTCAGCGTTTAAGACCAAGTACCTGCACCATTCCTACAAAGAGTTATTAACGGAAAGTTGTTCTTTGCTATCGAAGTTCTGCTATCTGAGGAAACTAGAAGTATTATTTAGAGGAAAAAAACCCCACACAGACAAATGGACCATTGTCAAAAGATGTTCTGAAGGACAGAAGAAAATGTACTAATTAATTCAAGAAGAAATTTGTGAAGACACCTTACATTTTACATTAAAGGGATTAGTAATGAAGTTATTTGCACCTGCTGCATTTCCAGGGAACAAACTTCATTGCAAGTCTGGTAGGGAATTATAAAAACCAAGGGGCTCAGGTTTATTTCTTCAGCTGCAAAGAAGTTACCATAGGACAAATGAGCACAATTCCCACAAGAGACAAATCAAGAATTTTCATTTGCTTTCCAATGCCAAATTTTCCAGAGAAAGACGACTGAAAAATTACACTAAGTTTGTCATACCTTCCACCTGCCTGAATATGTTCTGTAAAGGAGAATAGGGGAGAACCAGAAGAGCTGGCCATGTCCTGAACCACAGCCAGGCAACATGAAGAGAACTAAAACCAAAAACTTGATCATCCAGAAGTTATGCAGGACACCCCTGCTAAGAAGGTGTGAAAAGCAGAATAAAAGATAATAGCATCAGCTGAAGAGACAGAGAATGGGATGGAGGGAGTGACTGTGCTGGGCAAAAGTCATAGAAATCAGGATACAGAATATTAACTTCATGCAGAAAGACAAGAGATGAAAAGAGCAGCATGGCAAAAGCACATGCCAAATACCCAGCAAGTCCAGGTGAAAAAAGTAGTCAGAGCTGACAGAAGAGGGATGAGCTTACAACAAATCTAGCCAAGAGAAAACCATGGCATAAGCCAACTTTACATCAGTAGAAGTGAACAGAAAGTGACAGATTTTTACAACTCTGCAGTATGAAAAGCCAAGAAATGAGAGGAGAAGGAAAGGAGAAGGAAGAATTCTCAGAGCACAGTCAAGGTCAGAAGAAGATTGGTGTGAAAAGGAACACATTACTTTTTCCCCCCAGTTAAGACTAACCCACTAGTTTATAATGTGGTTGTATTAAGTAAGAATGCAAGAAAAGCTACACCTGGATATAGAAAGCACAGTTATTTATGGAGGGGAAAAAAAGAGAAGTACTAGTCAGAACAGAAGTAAGGAAAAAAGCATCAGAATAGAAGGAAATCCAGTAGAACATTATGAGCAAGAACAAAATATTTTACAGGGTTTGAAACTAGAGTAAGTAATTTCTGTAGGCTAGGGTAGGGTATGAGGGAAGGATAGAATTGAACAAGGTTTTGAATATAAACGCAGCATGAAAAAGCCTGGTCAGGTGACAAAGTGTCCTACCAAAGTTCAGTGAAGGACCGGCACAACTTTGAGCTCCATTTAGGTGTTGCATCCAAAAGTCAAAACAATGTTAATGGCATGGTGCCTTTTCTGAAAGAGTGTAGGATTCTGAAAATTAGTACTTTTGGCAAGATAAACAGATGCTGGCATAGACAGAGGTGATAATCCCTGGAGCAAGTAAAAAAAAAATGCAAGTAAACAAATTAAAAACAGCTAGTTTAGCGAAACACATCATCAGTCCCCACTCATACATGTCCAATCAAACTTTGCATCGGCTCTACTCAGCTCTTGAGTTATAACCCTGTTGTAGTAAGTGCTGTTCTCCAGATGATACTGTTATCTCCTGCTGCTAAAAAGTTAACAAACCAAAAGATTGATTTTTCTCTTGCAGACAATAAACAAGAAACTAAAAAAATAATCTTTACACTAAATGCAGTAAGATACTCTCATCAGCAAACCAATAATTCTACACATTATATCTAAATCAAAGTGCCTGAAAAAGAATTAGGCTCCCTGGTCTGCAGGGAAGTATGTGTCAATGGAGGCTTGCATCAGCACTTCGGCTGAGGCTCCAGACACCTCAGAAGAGTCATGATGTATTTACTATTCAAGCCTACCTTTAAGGAGCAATAGTTCTTGTTTCACACCTGGTGACAGTGCTGATAGTCACCTACACCTACAGAAGCTGATCACAAATTCCCAAGAACATTTTTCTCATTCCACCAGCAGGCTGGGAAAGGACAGATGAATAGATATCTACTTGAAGTCCCTAAAGCAGAGGCCTGGGGTTTACTCTGGCAGGGCAAACTGTGAGAAGCTGACTGCTAGATCTTGAGGCATTGACTCTCACGTAAGATTTGTCATATGCTTTAATGAAACTGAACAAAACTGTTGATTCATTAAGTGGGTTTTGGATCTGACTCCTACTAAATAAATTAGATTTCCGTGTGTTCACTCTTTCTGATTTTAATTGCGTCAACACACAGTACTGTTCCAGTTTTTCTATCTGCAGTCAGTGAAGGAATGTAAATCTAGGAAGTTTTTTTTCTATACAGAAATGAATGATATTAATATTATGAAATGCCCCTTTGCTCCATTTACATTTCAAAATTAAAAAAAAAAAAAAAAGATCTGCTGCATCTTTCAGGCACCATTATCCACGTCCTGTAATTCACTGTTAAGAAACAGGGCTGTTGAGAAATAAGAGATGTCTAGAAGACTGCAAGACACAAAAAGAAAAACCCTTAACACTAAAATGACACAGGACATTTTTTGAAACAATGATTTTCAACAGTAGAGGAAGACCTCCATTCTTTTGAAAAGAAAAATCTATTCTACTTTTAGGAGCAGGGTTATCTATAGAATATTAATACTGTTCACCTCATGAAAGTAACATGGGGGTCATGTAAGTCACTCCTGACCACAGCTGTTGGAAACAAAATAAAAAGCTCTTAACAGCTGTGTTGCAATCAGATAAAAACAACTAAACTGAAAATGACTGAGGCAGCTGTTTTTAAAAAAATGGCATCCACAGTTAACTGGTCTCATGCCATTGAAAGGTTTAGATAGGAGGCAGCTAAGACACATGTCCACCCTATACATTCATTTTAATAACACATGAACATGGTCACAAAAAGCCAATGAAAAACACAAAGGCTCCATTAACAATAGCTGACATGACATTTTATCCTCCTAGAAGACGGGCTGGTAGCTTGAGTGCTGTAGTCAGTCTAAAGGCAAAAATGCCCACAAAAAAATCCCAACACAACCAAAGAAAACCTAGAGTAATTCCTGAAAACAGAGACTCACTCCATATATAACTACTTTGGCAGGGGAAAAAAAAAGTCACCAAATGCTTTTCTAGAGGAAAAGGCGTTCATTCCAATTTACAGCGAGAAACAAGGACAGAAAAGTGGCTGCCCTTACTGTCTGGCTAAAGCAAAATACTTTTTCTGCCCAATAATCCTTTGAAGGCACATAGCAATAACAGATGAACAAACTAAAACCGAATGTAGTGGTTATCTCCTGGAGTTTAACTTTTTAGTGATTGCAGATGGCTCCAACTTCCGTTTATGCACAGTTTTAACGAGCTGGAACCATGAGAAATTGGGGCACCAGAAAATTTATTTCACAATGAAATCCCTGAAGCGCTGAGCATTAATTTGCATTTTAGCAGAAATTCGTGATCTGACCATGTCACAGCTATCTCCCACCCGCAGTCTAACTCTTCTCTTTGCTCTTGGCTCAGTATCTTTAGCAGGTATCTTTAGGCCAGGACTCTAATAAAAAAAAAGATGGATGCAGTTGCCAAGGTTGGACTGAAATGGAAAGACTGAAGATAAAACTGCCACTGGGGGATCAGTTTTTCTACATGATCATTGCATATATGGTCTGAATCCCAAAAGATTCCTGAGCAAACCTAATGCCTTTTTACTAGGCTTCTCTTAAGGACAGTTTGGAAAGGTAAAGTCTGAAAATGTAGTGTGGGGGTTATAAAGGATTCTCCAAAACTTGTGGGCATGTGTTGCACATACTGACAGCAGCACTTACCTGAGAAGGCTGTTGAAACACAGTTGAAAATTTGATGAAAAGAATAATTTTGCACATTCGTCAAAGTTTTCCCTCCTACACTCTCTCAGTAACTTTTCAGAAAAACAGTGGCTCTATAGTAGTTTTAATGCTTTCTTCATTAAAATAATTTCTATTGCTTTTGGTACAATGCCAGCTAATTCCACAACTGAAAAAAAAAAATAACAAAGAGCTTGCTTTTGATCCTCTACACATTTCATGAAAGGAAATACTTACCCTTTCAGTCACAACACAGGCATTGTTTTCCATGAGGTACCATGCCTCATTTGGCATCAAGGCAACACTTGGCACTTTATCCAAAAGTACCAAAATTTACCTCATGGAGCTGGCATTCACAAGTGTTATATATCCCACAATTATTTCAGTAAATACCAAGTCAACCTCACTAAACAGCATGCACAAGCACATCAAATGAATTACACTAATGCCAGAATACAAAAAAAAAAACCAAACCACACCCAGCTGACACTTAAGGGAATTATTTAGTGGAAAAGAATGATTAAAAAGTACACTACATATCTTAAGAATTTTTAAAGCAAAATCAGACACCTTTCTAAAAATCGTACTTCTGCTGAACTACAACTTATGGAGCTAGTTAAAGAAATCAGAGTGAAATTCTCCACCTCATGCTGTGGAAGAGTTTTATCACCATGATTCTTCCTAGTTCCATGTGCTACGAATTTATGAATTTCAGGTAAGTTAAACATGCTTTGCAGATGCTGGAAGAGTCTGAAATGCTTGCAGACATTAGGCCTAATACCTGAAGCCATCTGGAGCTCCAGTAAGAGCTGTACCCATCTCAGAAGTTGCAATCAAAGGCATCAGACAGCAAGAGTGGGCTAATTTCAGGTGCGCAACAGTGTAATGATCTTGCAAAACTGGATTTTGGCATCTCTATACCTGAGTTTAAAACAATCTTCCTGCTAACCATTCCCCAAAAGGTGAATTCAGCTCAGAATTTTTACCTGTACCAAAAATCCTGCTGAGATATTATTAAGTATACAGCACGTGTGGTTTTGTGCTATTATGAAATACATAAAGGCAATTATGCAGCATACTACACAAAAGCAATTGTGCAGCACACCAAGAGCGGGGCTAATAATTTATTGACCATATTTTGCAATAGTTACCTGGATTCACAGACTATTAGAAAGTAAGTATTTATTTTGACACTATAGGAAACTTAGGAGGGTAATATTCAATATTGATGAACTAGACTGAATAGGAGGAGTATTATATGAGGACACTGGAAGCTGCTTTGGGAAGCCTAGTGCAAAAAAAACCCAAACAACCTGCTAAAGAGTTTTCCAAAGAACTGACCTTTACTATTAATGGAAGCAGAATACATAGCAACCAAAAACACTATTCTAGAAGAGTTGTGCAATTTACTAGGATTTTCATTTCTGTCACTTGGAGGACCTTTACCGTAACTTTGTTGGAAAAGTCCTTTAAAAACAAACCAGAGTTTGCAACCCACTACAAAAAACAACTTAACTAGGTCTTCTATTTTCAGCCATGATGTACATTCCCACATGCATGAAAATCACTGTAGAATTTTTATAATTTCCCGTACTTGAGTGTAGATTAATAAGTAATTACACATTTACCATCTCTCAATTCTCAGCTAGGTTGCTATCTAGTTTATTTCTCTAAGTTATTTAGGCTGTTATTCATGCTCACTTTTGTACAATAGCAGCAAGCAACTCAAGTTCAGCAATACAAGCATTCTGCAAGTGAGATTCAAACAATTGTCACTGAAAGTAAAAAGTGCCACATTATTTACTGTGCAGTGTCACTGGCAAATATTTTTCTGCACAGATCAAGCTATCTCCACCTGGAAAACGAGCATACCTCCTTGGCCTGTCTGGCACCTTTACAAAAAGATTTTGCCAAAGGTATAGTTTGAACGTATCCATAGAAAATATACTTAAATAAAAAGCTAACTTCAAAGTTACACTCGTCTTTCAGACACAGAACTGTACTAACATGGCTGCAGAACTTCCACACTCAACTGGTTTTCATCAGCCAGCTCAGACTGATCATACAGCTGTCTGCCACACTCTGCAGACATACAGATGGAGCTCTAGAAAACTAATTGTTTGAGGGTAGAAGAATAGGAAGATAGAGAAGGTTAAGAAAAATCATTAAGCCACATGGATTCAGTTCCCCATGTCACATTGCTCCGAAAGCTGCAAAGACTTTGGGAAACTCCACAGCATGTTCAAGAAGTATAGTTATATATACACCAAACCCAGTCTGTATTGCTTCTAGAGGGACCAGGCAAAAGGCTTGCATGAAAATATAAACACAAGGATAGCATTACAGTAGTCAATTCCAAGCTTTGCATTACTTATAGTAAAGAAGAAAGTATCATTGCTTTAAGAACTAACTTACTTTCATTCTCCTAATAGCTACCAGTTCACTGATCACAGTTTGTGAAACAGCTTGCTTTTCAGTTTATAGCCAGAATTTACTTCAAGTAGGGGTGATGTAAGGTTCCATACGAAAAGCTACAGGAATGACAAAACAGGGCTAAAGCAATTTCCATCCTCACTGATGAAAAAGGATAGAGCTTCCCCAGGGGCTCTGGAGGATCAGGTCAAGGTCTGCTGGGTAAGCAGGGGCAGGCATTTGCCTAGAAGCTGCATAAGAGATGGGATGAAAAAAAAAAGTATCTAGTGAGTCCCTCCATCCTACAAATTCCCTGCAAAGGCCCTAACAAAAATCTCTCAGCCTTTTGGAGGAAAACAGAGCCACCCTCAGCCTGTCAAAATACCAGGATAGCAACAGTACCATGGTGGTCAGTTTACACTGAACTCTGAGCCCTTCCCAGCTGCTGGTTGACGATTTGCTCCTCCGGACCCCTCGTCATTCCACAAGCAGGTTTTGTCCCTACTAGCTCTCCAACTGTCCATTTTTGTTACTATTACTATTGCCTCCATCCTAACAGGACTTCCAAATTAGTGTCTTCTATACAAAAGAAATAATTAAATGGTAAAATTTAGAGACATATGGAACCATCACCGTCATTCTGCTCTCCTTGATCACATATTTTACTCCCCAATTTCTTTCTGTTCAGATGGTGAAAAGGTTGAAGACAAAGACTAGGTCCTTACCTCATGCAGACTGCAGCATAAAAGGGCTCTGATTATAATTGTGGCTTCTGTGCTACTATTGAGTAACAAGTCATGATTATACTTTACTAAACAGGATTTTCTCATCTTAGACTCGTTGACATCTCAAAACAGGAACCCAAACTGAAGGCTGTTATTTTTCAAACTGTCTTCCCTTTCTTGACTGCTTTCTCACTATAAACACATCACCCTTTCCTCCCAAACACACCCTTGAACTATCCTGCGTTGCCATTTAATATTTTATGATGGCTGCCCAGTGAATGGCATGTATGCACAAGATAACCATGACAACAAATAATTAGCAGGTTTTGGCTGGCTGAATGCCACCTGTGAGGAAAACAGAAATTTGTCTCCTTACAAGAGACAAAGGAAAAGACTGAAGGAGCTCTAAGACATCTTGAATTTGAGTGATAAGCCGGATGCTATGGTTTTGGGGTTTGTTTTGTTTTTTCAAATTAAACAGTTTCAGCTTTAACTGGTGACAAAAACTGAATTGGATTTTTCAGTTTGTTAGATTGTCATCAGTTCCTTTTTCTCTGTTGGGTCCTTTGTGGGCTTCCTTCATTTTGCCTGAACATGACTGAAAATTAACTGGAACATAAAATGGAAATGTTTCTCCACTTCATTAGGAGTATTTGCCTGTGTTAGCTGGAAATCTGCATTCCCTCTCTGCCAGTTATCCCCATGTCCTGAAAGTGTGGACAAAAATGCCTTCTGTTCCCATCTCAGGCAGCAAGACAGCCCTTCTCCTACGAGGTGACATCAGTCCCTCATCTACCCTCACTCCATTGCATAGCAAAGATCTAGAAACCCACTCCCAGTCCCTCTTGTTTGTGGAACTGGCAGGAAGGGATCTGGGCAGCAACCACCTGCTTGTGTATCATTGTGATTCCTACAGTTTATTCTGTCACGGTACAATAACCACAGACATGTCTGCAAAACTGAGTTGAGATTTTTTGTAAGCCACATCAGAAATACCAGCGGAAAAACATGTAACTGACTAAATTCTACAGGTCCTCCTATTTTCTTCCTATTCTGGAGCCCCAAACCCAGTGAGACCATGCAGGGTCGTAGGGGGATTGACTGGGAGGGAAAACATACACAAAATATTCCTGAAATTCTGCCTGTGCTGCCCAGCTCAAATTCATGGAATAAGTGGTGGCAAACCAGCTAGGCCCCTCCAAAGCTAATGCACATAAAAGCAGGAACCACCTTTGTCCACGGTGCCAGGACAGGCAGTCACTCCTCCATGCTGACAGCGCACATGCCAGCCCTCTCCACCTCATACCAAAGCACTGAGAAATCAGTACATCAGAGAAATAAGAGGACAGAAATTTTAGAGGAGATTGTCAGGTAGGTAAAAATTAGGCTTTCCAAGACTTCCATTCCACTGTTAGAAAGTAGTGTCTCAGAGAGACCCAGTGAGGTCTGCAATTCCTAGCTGGTAATTCCAGTTTCTCAGCAGCCATCACGCCTACAGGATCATGTACTTATAAGTTCTGGCACGTCAGCCACTTGGGGACTGTTCACAAGCCACATGTGGCTCTAGAGAAGAGACACTTTCCTGAAACGGGAAGGCTAAGATTAGCTTCCTGCACCTAAAATGCCTGCCTCTCAGAAAAATGGCATGCTTTAAGCCATGTAAATGAAGAAAGAGGCCAAGCTGCTATTTAAGTTCTCAAATCTCTTCAATGAGCTGTACTGAAAAATATTACCTTTACATTGAAGAAAGAAGAGTGTATTACACGACATTAAGACTTCACTGAAACTGTGTGCAATACTGAAAAGCAGCAAACAGAACCAGCAAGGCAGAGAAGTGAGAAGATGGGCAAATTGTTACTGAACACATAAACACTGCATACATAAAAAGTGTTAATCAAGTGTGTTTCTCCCTATATCAAGTTCATGGCATACAGCACAACATAGTGCGAAAGTTTTCACACTAAGTGCTCTTCATTGTGAGGAGAGAGCAGCAGATTTTGTTTCCAATGAGCAGGGTCTTGTTTGAAGCCTTTACATTCTGACAATGTACCAGTTGGAAAGAACAAAATTACTCTTCCCATCCTGTCCCATATTTCCACCTACACATCCCCAAAGAAAGCCAGTCATTTTCAAAACGTTTCCAGCATTAATGTACCTGATTCTTTTAAGTATGAAAATATATACATATTAGTCACATAAAAAGCTTTAAAACTTCACATAAAATCTGCAAAATCTGCAGCAACCCATGCTTATTACCATATCTGTGCCAGTTTAAGCTGATGGTATTGATTAAGCTCATCAGATAAACATGTTTACCATCAGCCATGCTCCGCCTATGTTTCCAATATAAAGCTCAACAAGGGATACAAAACGAAGAGTCTTTAAAAGGACAAAACAAGCTCTGGTGACTTGTCATCCATGATTTCACACAGAAGCTTCCAGTCCTAAGTCTCCATTTGCATAAATTTAAACTTATGAATACAAGAGTTCTAAGAGTAACTCCCTCAGTTTCTCCCACTGCTGCTACTTTTCAGCCGCAAAACAGACATTGTTATCCTCACCTATCTCACTGTGGTCCTAAGGAAGATGTGCTCATTAACTCATGCATTCTAAAAAAGTAAGCGTAAATTATCCTACAGTTGGTTTAAAATATGTTATTTTTTTCCCTTAAAAATTTCACTGAAAGTGAAAGAAAATACAAAGGGAAGTAAAGTAGTACACTGAACAATTCAAGGAGTTCCACATTTTTCATTTAACTTTTCTTCCCCTCTGAAAAGGCCATTCTCTAGCATTTCCAGATTGATTTTTGAGATGTCGATAAGGGGAGACAACTAACATCCAGACTTGATCCCATGAGTACCACCATCTTATAAATGGTGGAACCTACAAAAGAAAACCATAGGGGCAAACCCAGGCAGTTTGAACTAAACTATTAACCTGCCACAACAGGGATACAGCCAGGTAACGAAAACATGCCCTGAGTACATGCAGCAGCTTTTTCGCTGCTAACGCTGAGGTGGTGTCCGGTTTTGATAGCTCGTGCTATGAAACACATCAGTGGTTGAAAGGTCTTCGTGGCTGGCCTCATTCTGCTTTGCTGCAGCTAGGCTAGACAAAAGTCAGAAATCCCCTGTACCAGTTTTATTTCAACTCTGTTACCCTTTCACTTACCCAATTCAGCCTGTTTAATGCAGACTTCAATGGATCAAGTGTACCTGTCTACATGGCGACATTTAAATTATAAGGGGCTTGCTACTGTTAAAATTGTATTCTTGCTACACTACAAAAATACTCAATCAGCTGCTTTCAGAGTATATCCTTACAGCCCTACTAAAGACCAAATACTTTGGAAAGATCTTTTATATTGTATCAGTTTACTCTGAGGCCAGTAAGCTGCATATAACAGCACCTGATGCAGATCTCTGATACAGGAACCAACTTTACTACAATTTCTGAAACACATCCCCTACAATATTCTGCACTACCTTTGAAGATGTCAGTCATGGAGCACCTCTGCTGGTTGTTATATTGTACACAACACAGTGGTTCAGAAGTTACACCATGAGACTACAGATTGATCTTTCTTGGGTTTGCTCCCAGCTTTATTTGTGATTTGCAATGAAACAAGCAGTACCAGACCAACTCTAAACTACTCCACTCAAGATCTAGAGTACAAAGACCAAGCAAGGTACCCAACATTATGGAGCACTGAGAATTGTAGTAAAAAACAGAATTTAGGCATCCTGGCTATTGGTTACTGTGTAAGTCTCAGTCAGGCTGTGTAAGTTGAAGTCAAACACACTAAAATGTGTGTCCTGTTACAGCAGTACAGAGACATTTATCAATGGCAACTTTGCTAGAAAATTACTAAGTCCTATGCATGATGTGTACTACTCAGTTGTAAGCTAGGAAGTAGTATCCTACATTTTACATTAACATAGGTAGGATGCAAATTTGTTTATCATTTTAACCTTTTCTGTTGTTGCCCAAGACTTTGCTCCTCTGTTTTGATTGCAAACTGGATTGTTTTTATTGCTACCACATCAGCTCTAAGCTTCCTGTTGCTGATCAGAGTCCTTACTCCTATATTCACCTGATTCTCAGGCCCTTAATGTCTACTGCCTATTTGTTGTTACTTGAGGCTTTCTATGTTCTGCTGCCATTTTTCCTTCCTCTATTCTCCTAGGAGATCTGCCATATTTCCATTTCTCTGTGCCCTGTCACCTCTATCTGATAGTCCAACACAGGTTAGTGCTAGTAGACTAAAGACAGCAAGCTAACTAGTTAAAAACTGTGACATTTAAGTTCAGATAATTGTTGTGATGATTAATCTCTTGATCCACAAATAAGTCATACTTAATTTTCACTTTGGTTTTAGTTGACTTGTGTATCATTACTGCACTTGGCAACTAAGACAAAACGCTGAGTTTTTTGTAAATTTTCTATGGAATGAAGGAAGTAGTGCCATGGAAGCACTGAGAAGATCAAACTTTAGCAATATTAACTCAGTAGTATTAAATATGCTAATGTCCACAAAGGCAATAATACCATATATGTCATCAGAAATAATTTATGTAACTATTTATCCAAAATACAGAAAATTTACTTGAAAAGACTGTTTCAGCCTGATATATGATATTTTGAATTTGTCAAGTAATTCAGCTGGAAACATAGTCATAATGGTATACTGACATGTACTTCTTGCCTTGTGTCCCTTTGGCCTTATAGCTCCATGTCCTGCTCATGAGGATTTGAGGACAAGTACTCCATTTCCTCTCCATGAAGGGATTTGAACCCACATGTCTCCCAATCACTAGACAAAAGCTTTTCTCACTTCAAATCTGTCCTGAACTAGCAGATAGAGGATTAGGCATAGAATTTCCATGCTGCCCTGAGGTGGGTCCTTGTTAGATCTGTTATGATGATTACTCTGTTTTGCAAAAAGCATTTCTACGGGGGGGGGGGGGGGGGGCGAAGTGTCATTTGACTTAGGAAAGCCAGAATAGAAAGGAGGATCCCTGTCATGTTATGTGGAAGGAATTACGTGCTCATATCAATAAGTAACCAAACACTGATGAATATGTACTCAGGGTTTTTTCCTTCTATACATGTTTCTATGCTCATTTCTACAAGAAAAAAACCACACCTTCCTTAGCAGATTTATGTTATCCCAGTCACACCCTGTAATGGCATCTCTCCAAGGCAGACAAATCAGCTCGGCTTCCTGCCTGGGGTATATTAGGTCATTCTTCCCCTGACAGCCCTGCTCTCTAGTCACATAGGGCACTTCAGACAGACAACAAGGAGGACAAACCTGTTCTCCAATCAATCTATATTAAGGGGCTTACACTGCAAAGCAAAGGAAGTGCTGAAAGAGGATACAAATAGATTAATATCATTACAGCTTGTAAACGATCCTAGGAAATTAAAAACAGTCTGCTTGAAAAATATAAGGAGACTGATGTGCTACAGGCATCCTCCACAGATCTCACCATAGTAACGAGAATAGCCAAAATGTCTGTCTCTGTTAGGTATAGCATTTATATTTGAAAATATTTTCCTCCATTTCTGTAACACATAATTTTGCAATCAGGTGAAGGACTTCTAACAGCAGAAAAATAATAATCAAAGCCTACAGGAAATGTCTTTTTTACACAGAGTGAAGGAGAGGGAGAGAGGAAAAAAAAAAAGGTTCTGTAACCTGGTTTCTTCACACATGAAGGCCTTCTTACTACAGAGGTATCTTAATAAAGAAAATGGCTACTCTGAACAACATATATATTGCATTCCACCACAGTTCATATATATTTCTGTATCTATGTAATGAGATCATTTATTTTAGTAGATATTAATACTAGTAAAAACACTCGTCTATATTTAGATAATATACTGAAACACTATGTCTCCAAAGTTCTTGTACTTGAAATGTACACTGATTTCACGCAGAAGCTTCCAGTCCTAAGTCTCCATTTGCATAAATTTAAACTTATGAATACAAGAGTTCTAAGAGTAACTCCCTCAATCAGTTTCTCCCACTACTGCTACTTTTCAGTAGCTCATAAATAATCAAGAGCCAGTAGCCAAAATAAACAAACAGATAAATTACAATGAATTAAAAAAATGAACACAGTTCTGACTTTTTTCTTCTTCTTTTCAAGCTTTATGGTACGTTTTCATTATAGACCAAGTTGAGCAGATAAGTATGATACCTGCTGTGTTTGTATTCTGTGTTAAACACATATTTTTAAGCTCACTATGGAAGATCAGGCTTCAGTCACACCATCCAGCTTAACATCTTTCTGACAGCTCATGCAGATTATTTTGCTGATACCACCATGTGGAAGGGATCAGGCTTCCCTCTGTATGTTCCCCTAATATACTTTGAATTTCTTAAAAAACCTGCTTTATTTTTCATTTACAGTTCTTTCATTGTACTAAAGCTAGCAAATGTGAGGACATACACTAGTAGCTGTACAACAATCCTGTGCTACAAAGCATAGAAAGGATCACTAAGGATCACCCTCTTGGTGTCAGAGGAGGGGAACGAACCCCACAGACCAACATCCTGGCTGTTACAGCAGACGAGAACACTTACACATTAGAAACACCATGCTGAGGTGTTTGCCAAGCCCCTCTGGCCACAGCCCCTCTGGCCACATCTTGCCTGACTGTAGCTAGCACTGTGGCCCTACAGAGGTATGCAACTCCAAAAGTAGCACATTTGCATAAAGGATTACAACAGTTCAGCGAAGACATTTTGCAGCTAGAAGTGGTTTTATATACCTACAGTTTGGTTCCTAAATCTCAACTGAAATGGACCGTACTTTTCTTGCTTCTCTACAAGCATGCAGACCTCATAATTTTTCACAACATAATTCATCACAAAATAGGCTGCCAGCACTGCCATTTTGTGCTGCCACAGAAGATTTTGCTGAGATAGCCATTAGTGCTAATGCTTATCCTGGCAATGGATCACGCTACTGAATAAATTTGCTTGCTGTAATTATTTGAATTACTTAAAATTAGTGAAGTGCCAATCACTTGTTCAGCAGGGAGATGCATATATTTTCTAGCAAAAATCAAAGCGAAGTTGTCATAGTCAACCAAAATGGATTCTTGTCTTTAAATTCCTCTTAGGGTTACAAAACATTTAAAATTAAAAGCCACTTGGGCCTTAGTTAACTAGTCATTTAAGAGAAGTTCTAAGGGATATAGTCTTAAAAGAATGATTATGAAAAACCCCTTATGAGAAAGAATGAATATACAGCAATTTTAAGCAAAGATGTGCATGTACATAACTTGCATAATTCCCCCAAACTACTATAATCCACTTAACACTATATAGATATTCAACAACCATTGTTATGTACTAAAAATATAACACCTGGAAAGAGTGACTAATTTTTGCACTAGGGTTACCACCTTTTGCTACCACCTGCATTGCCTCAGATGCACACCCTTGCCCTGTGAAGCAACAGAAGTGTTGGAGATAAGTCAAAAATGTAAATCATCACCAGATGAACTCTCAGCTGAGTTTAAACTCACTGTTGTTACACACCCTCATATCATGTTTACAAGTCATAAGGGTCCTGGCTGTAAGCAAGCTACTATTTCCTGGGTGTTTATAGAATCAAAAAACTGCAAGGGAAAACCCACAAATTTCTCAGCATACAGTGAGTGGCTGTTCCCATATTCATAGCAGTTGTTGAATTCTCACTTTTAACTTTAATGGACAGTTCAGATACAAAGGCACATAAATATTGCAGCATAATAGCTGTAAAGAGTTTCACTGACCCTATTAATTTCAAATGAACACAACTACAACCAAGAAATGAAAGTATAATTACAGTGATTGTTAAAGAGATATAAAACCCCCATGTCTTTATTTCCAGATATTTATACTTTAAGAACCACAGCTTTCCTTGAAAGGCTGTACCCTCCACAAGACCGTGTCTCTAGTTTTATGACTACCCCCACAATAGAGGCAGCAAACGCTAATATTAAGGTACCAACCCTTGTGCGCCTTGCAGATTTGGCAGCTGTTTACACCCATTCAGAACAAAGAAATGAATGACAAACTTGAGTTTGGGAGCAGTAAGTATCCACTTTTCACTGCAATAAATATAGACAAAGAAAGGCAATGGCATGCCAGATTTAGATGATAACGCACTTTCAAGGCAGACGCCCCAAATCTCTTCTTTTTCCCCTCCCTCCCCAACACACTGATTACATTCTTCTCAACTTGGATTTTTTTGCAAGTACAAACCTCTTAACAGGTTCTGTTCAAGTCAGGTGAAGTGTGAAGGCCCCACAAAACCTCAAAAACCTACCAACACAAAAGTTTCAAATACTAACACTAAAGCTGGAGAAGAAAACACAAAGCGTTGCATCTTAGGTTATATATCATATAGATTACTAAAAGCACATTTTTTTCACCTCAGTGGCACAAATAAAACTGTTGTAGACAACAATCATTTAAACTCATTTTGTAAACTGTGGATATTACAACCACTTTCCTACTGCAACAGTAGTCACATTTCTCTTTTGGCAATGGAAGTATGACAATTGCCTGAGGTTTGGATTTGGTAATGCTTTACTACAGGAAACACCACAGTCAGATGCAGATAAGGACTCAGTTCTTCCATACTTTCCTCCTGATCTGTTGATTTCTCATCACAGTTTGCTTCTGAGCAAAGACTGAAGCAAAGTTTGAAATCTAAGTGTCTACTCTGTCCCATACATTTGGGGTTTTTTTGGGTGGTTTTTTTTTTGTTTTTTGGGTTTTTTTGTGTGTGTGTGTTGTGGGTTTTTTTTTGTTGTTGTTGTTTTGTTTTGTTGTTGGCTGGGGTTTTTTTCTAGAAAGTGAAACAAGGACAGCTTGCCTATCTCTCCTGCTGAATCACAGTTAGAATAACAACTCTGCATTCCCTTTGTTATTGATAGTGTAATATCCACATATTCTAGACATGGGTTCATGATTAGGGATCAAGACTGATTTTTCCTTTAAATTATGTTTTAAAGGTCTAAAGGACTCATGTGTTTATTTGCATCATACTATCATTATATGAAAACGTGGCCTTAGAAGAAATGTATAATAATAGTATTGAGCGAATAAGATGATATTTGCTTATGTTTTTAGACCACTTTAATTTCTGCATTAGTGACTAAATCCAAGCAGTGTACAATATGAATCAAAATATGATTAATTCTGCCATGAATTAATATGCATTAACCTAATGAAAAATTCTAAAGGTTATTTGAAAATCCCACCGCGGTGTACACGTTCCAAGGATAAAATGAATCAGACTACATAAAACTGCAAGACACACTTAATCCTGCAGCCCGCTTGTTTTCAGCTTTTCATGACTTTGGTTTAGACACAAGACCTGAATGCTTTCTAACAATTCACACAGCTATCCTGCACATCGGTTGTAAGGAAACAGTAATTCTAATCAGGAAAGAAGTCAGGATTTTTCTATCCGATCCCCTCAAAGTTTGATCCAGATCAGTAGTATAGCATGGCTCGTCTGGATCTTTGTATATGGAGTGATATTGGCTGTAATGTTCAGCCAATAGCCAGCACATGACCCGCATTTGTCTTCACAAGGCCTGGGTTCCCCTGCTCAGTCAATCCTCCTGCACTATCAGTAGCTTACCACTACCCCCATCTCATCAAAAGCAATGGAAATACTCCTCAAACATTTTGATATAGCACCATCTATAACTCAGTAACTCACTACAAGGTGCTGTCATTTTTAATACCAATGCTAGGGAAAAGACAACAATGCAATCCAGTTGAACTTGCACACTACCCAACGCTAACAACCCTCATCGAACTCAGTAGAAACTACAGACTCGTTTACTATTGTCATTAAGACAGCATCAGGAAGTTATTTACTTAGGAAATATGAGAATAATGCAGAAGGCTACTGTCTTCTGTACAGTCCTGAATGAAGTGGCCACTTACATCCTTAGTCGCTAATTAACCTGCAGAATCCATTGATTTTTTTGCAGTTTCATTTCATTACACATTCAGCACCATGCTTATAAAGTGGGAACAGTTCAGATATGTGATCCTTAGACTAGCATTTTTTTAAAAATATACTTTATTTAGATACTTAAATATCCAGGCCTTTAAGACATTATCTTTTCTGCTAAAAGGTACCTGCCAGTAACGAGATGAAAAGTAAAACACCTACAAGACCCACATGTAATAGTGGTGGAATACTTCCAAAAAAAACCCAATTGCTGAAATTCCTGAAAAGAAAGATCAAGTCAACATGACTGATTCTTTCATCCTCTTCTATCCTGTACATGGCCACCTCTTAACAACTACTTCTTAACTGCAACAGAGATCTCGATTCAATTTATGAGACAGATGACTGGTACAATTGAGTAAGGGGAGAGTTACTCGAGGGATGGAAGCCACTGTGAGAAGAGGCTTGTCAGAACATTCTGTCATGCTTTCTCCCCAACAGACTGAGCACAGATACTGCTTAGCTCCAGATGGACATATCACATGTTTTCAGAAATAAAGACATAAAGTGAAAGTGTGTTCCAAATAGCTACTTTCTCTCCTTCCTTCCCCATGTTCTAATTATAAATCCATTCCTAGTTTTGTTGGTTTATCTCTCCATGCACTCTGCAGTATGCCTATCATTATGAATGGCAAAGAACTGCATAATGGCAAAGAACTGCATAATGGCAAAGAACTGCATAATGGCAAAGAACTGCATAATGGCAAAGAACTGCATAATGGCAAAGAACTGCATAATGGCAAAGAACTGCATAATGGCAAAGAACTGCATAATGGCAAAGAACTGCATAATGGCAAAGAACTGCATAATGGCAAAGAACTGCATAATGGCAAAGAACTGCATAATGGCAAAGAACTGCATAATGGCAAAGAACTGCATAATGGCAAAGAACTGCATAATGGCAAAGAACTGCATAATGGCAAAGAACTGCATAATGGCAAAGAACTGCATAATGGCAAAGAACTGCATAATGGCAAAGAACTGCATAATGGCAAAGAACTGCATAATGGCATTGTTAATAGTCATTCACAGAAGTGTGCTGTAATGCATTTTAAAAAACCACACAGGCTAAGTTGGGCTAAACAAGTAGCCTGATTTTAAAACTGCTGAACAGACAAGCAACTCCCACTCTTCAGTGAAGCTGTCGAGTGCTCAACACTCAAGAATTAGAGCACTCCATGATCTCTGCTCCTAGCTTGCCTTCTGAAAGTTTTGGCTTTAGACAAAAGTCTATTGAATACTAATCCCTGCCACGGGAGTAAAATAAACAAACACAGTTTTTAGTAGGAGTCCAGACTGCCCTAGCTTTGTGCTAGTTATGGATCTTTGGCTTGAAATGTGATGGCAGGTGTAAGGGGCAAAGATTTGTGTGATCACTTTCAACCTGGATTCTGTCCGTGTTCCCCTACATGATAGTGAGGTAACCTTTGGAAAAATGATTGTATACCATTGTTTCACCAGACCTTCTTTAAGTTCCAAATCTTAAGCAGTAATTAATAGTCTTTTTTGACATTTTGCACCACAGCTCCAGCGCCTCAAAGATTAACATTTTGTTGCCTATTTTAGAATGAGTCCTGTCCCTCCCAGCTGTGAAACAGCTTCAAGCAGAAGTAGCAAACATCAGAAGACAAAATAGTAACTGCATTTGACATAAAGCCCTCAAACTGTATTTTACAATCTCACAGGCAAAGTGTTATTATGTATTTATTGCCTAGATTTTAACTTGCAATTAAAGAGATGATATTCTGGATAACAGGAAAATGCACAAATTCAATTATTGTGGATTTTTCCTCATCTTTTTAGCACTCCCCATTAGACTGGCTGTACAAACACCCCAAAATATTTTATGGGCCTATCCAAATTCCCTTTCTTATTTCCAAACTCAGAGGACTTCTGAAACATGGACAAATAGAAAAGATGACATTGTACCTGCTCAGTTCCTGTTTCAGACAAGAGCATGAACTCCTGTTTTTTGAGCTTTTGCTCAATAAAAATCAGTAGTATTGTCAAGACAAATATGAAGCCAATAAAATAATGCCATTTTCTTCTGGAGTCATTTTGTAAAACTAAGTTCTCTAAAAAAACAAAGCACACCAGCCCTACATAAAGTTTCAGTGACTACAAAGAAGAAATGCTGACATCAGTACTTCATAGTCGTCACGTGTTTACTGAACTTTGCTGTTCTTTCAGGTTGTCCCTACAGAGGCTTGGACAAGATGAAAAAAGCACATTATTTCAGGACCACTAAGATTGGGATTAATTGTGACCTTGTCATTTTAATTTCTCAGCGTAGTCACAGTAAATTCAAAAGGTGAGAAAAAAGAACCAAGATGCAATACACGAATTCATTCCTGAACATGCCGTAAGCCATCTTATTATTACCCTGAATATTTTTTTATATATGCTTTAAACCTCAGAGAATACTATAATGTAGCATAACAAACTGATCTAGAAGACCTATTGGTGTCTAATGTACAATTGAAGTAAAAGGACTGTAAGGGATATGCCGACTATTCTTTACTCACATCTTAGCAAGCAGATTTCCCCTTCTATTTTAGAGTATACTACAAAGCAAATGATAGAATTTAAAGAACATGCAAGAATGAAGAAGGAAAAGCAATAACAAAAGCAGCATGACAAGCACTGTAAGAAGAGGTCTCTTTCCATCTGCCCCATCCTACTACCAAGCCCTATCCCATATTTCACCCCCCTACCTCCCCCTCCATCCCCAAATCATCTGCTGCAGGAAAACACCACCATTTTAAAACAGTTCTTAGTAATTTTAATAAATCATGGAGTCTTTAAAAGGCAGAAGGACTAGCTGGCTACTGTCCATTCCTCCTTTTCCACACTGCCTTTGACTGCAGCTGGAGTCACAGCCAGCAGCCTTACAGGTCAAAAAAACACCACCCTTCCTGCGCTGTAAGGCCTGCCAAAACATAGAGTGGCATATCTCCACTGTTTCCAAGATTCAAGCTAGACTGACTCTCTTTTTAAAGGCCGCTAGCTTGCCTGCCTCATGCGCAAACTTATCGAGATCGCTATCCTCCTTCTTACTGCTACCAACGTTTGTTGGCATGCACTGGAAGTAATCTACCCATATCAAGTAGACAGGTCCCTTTCATTAAATATAATTTCTAAATCATGAGTCATGTTTAGCCCTAGTTTACAATTAGGTGTTGTAAATACCATGCTTTGCAATCTGCTGATAAAAACACCCATTCCAGAGATCAGGCAGAATTTGCACTGCCTTTTTCTCTCAGAGCTTCCACCACAGGGAATAGGTTCATGCTGCAGCCCACAGAAGCTCTGCCTGTCAAGGTCATTGCAAAGGGCTGCTGACTGCCCCTCCAAACTGATCCTGCCTGCTTTGCGTTTAATTTGACATTAGGGTCAGTTCTGCCACAATGGATCTTCCTTAGAAATACATACATATAAGTACAGAACCAAAAAACAGAGCGATAAGCCACATCTTCATTTTGTTTTCAAAATCTTATTGTAGCCAACACATAAAATCAGAACTGTGAGTGAGTATAGAAGTCAGAAAGGCTGGCTGTACAGCTCCAAGTGAAACTTTTAATTGCAAAGACATCTCTTCGCTTAACAGAACCGCAGATTTTCACATGATTGAAAAGCCTGAGACTTGAGAAGGAATAGGAAGGACACCATTCTCTGTTAAATACGTATGTTTGTGTAATACAAAGGAAAGAAGACATGGATGGGGGGAAATCCCTGTATTAGTGTCAAGTCATGGATATAACAAAGATGCCTGGACAGGGTAAGGTAAATAGAATATTTGTAGTCGTGGGCTCCTACTTTATAGCCAACTTAATAGGAAAGACAGGGAGCAGAAGCATACAGTTAAAATCATGAAATGGCATAGACATAGCATTGGCAACAAATACAAAGGTTTGGAGCAGTGGGAGAAAAAAATAAGGTGGAAGCAAATAACTTTTCAGTTTCGTTGCATTTGGGTTCTGTTTTCTCGGGGGTTTTTTTAAACGAAGCGCTAGGGGGCAATGCAGGAAGAACCTGCATCCTGCCTAACACCCAGGCTGGGCTTGTTCTACAGCATTTGTTCTTGCAGCACTTATGGACTCTTAGTTCTAGGGCTTGGGAACTTTTTAAAGAAAATTTCACATCTCTCTCCTGGAAGATAATTTTTAGTGTTTTCAGACAGATCACAAGATTTTTTAATTTTTTTTTTTTTTTCCAAAATAGTAAATTGCCAGTAATACAGTAACGCTAACAGGCTCAGCATTAACTTGGTTAAGCTATCACTTACACGGCTAGTCAAACTGACTGGTACATTTAAGAGCTGGGTAAAAACAAAGGTTGTAGTTCTTGAGTTTAACTATACTCCTAAATTCAATAAAAGAAGTTATGCTCCTGTTTAAGAGTTACCTACCCTGAACAGTCAACCTTGGAATTTTCTCTTCAATTTCAATAGCATCATAAATAAGAATGTTTCAAGCCATTATTCCACTTTCAAAAGTTCAGCTTTCAGAAAAATCATGTACAGGCCTTACTGCAATATGACACTTCATTATTCTGTATAGTTTCATCAATACCTCTGGACAAACAGACATCATGTTTGATTTTAATTGCTAACAGTTGATCTTCAAATACTTTCATTTACTGAGTTAATAAGTTGATAAGTTTATTGCATGACTAAGTATGAGGTTCCATGACAAAGATCTTTAAATTTTTAAAAAGTCCACAGAATTTTCACATTTTAGAGCATTTCTCTCATACTGTATATCTAAAAAAAAGAGCTGGGTGCTGAAATCTGCTTTAAGAACAACACTCAAAAACCTTACTTAACAAAAGTTTGCTATAGCTGCTTTGAAACCTCTTCTCTCAAATACTTTGCTAGTAGGTGACTACAATATTACCACAGTAAGCAGCACTCTTGCACTACCTTTTACCTTCCTGTTAAAATACCAGTAAAATAAGCTGGTTTGGATTAGCCAACTCAAAGTATATTTTGATAAAGATCCATATCTTCCTTGTTACACACATTAGCTGTCTGGGTTTTCTTACTTAAAACTATCACTATACTTATCGTCACAATACTTCTATCCTTTTTTTTTTTTAGGTCAATAATATCTTTATATGTTCCACAGACATATTCTAAAATAATATAAAACTCCATTTTCAGCTGGGACTGTCCCTTTCCATATACGAGGCACATTTCAGATACATGATAGAATTACTCTCCTGGCTATAAAAGCAAAGCTACTTACTGATTTCACCTGCCTAGGAAATACTTCCTATTTTCACCTTCCAAAACTATTTCAGCTGATGTTCCTAATGATAGAAAATTGTTTCTTACCAGGTAGCAAGGAAATGCCAGGAAGTTGTACGTGACTGGTGTGGAAGGGACTCTAACAAGATGGGACACAGCATAGCATAAGTAGCAATGAAGGGAATGAAGTTAATTGCTTTCATTGTCACTTGTACTCATCAGTTCATTCATTCTTGTTAAGGAGCTGAACAAGAATTATGTATATGAAGAGCATGAAATGTTCCAAACTAAACTTGTTTGAAAACTAAATATTAAGACAAAAAATGAAGCCACTCTACCAAACAGGCTTAAGTATGTAGCGTCTGGATGACTGAAATAGCTGGATCCCACCACGGTTTAGGGTGGACTAGCATCCCCATATTTAGATCTTTGTGTAATAAAAGGACACAAAGAAAACCACTCTCTGGGATGTGTCATTCAGACACAATAGAGTATGAGTGGAACCAGCCGCCAGAATTACACAGACAATCTTTGATAATAACTTTTCATCTGGAAAACCATTCAAAGAGACACTGCTTTATTCGCTAAGGCTTTCCTCTGTGATAACTCCACACTGGCATTCTACTGCAAATATTAATTACTAATTAGTAATGATACTGCCTCCCAATCACACACAACAGTAATTAAGTAAATGAAATTACAGGTCTGTTTAGGGGAGCAGGGAAAAGGAGAAGAGTCCTCTGCATCACTTGTGTAGCATTAGCCCTGTCTGACTAGGGTACATGTGAATCCTACAGCACTTGATTGAGGTTTGCATATTCTGCTTTTACATCCTTCACACACAGCTGAGATTTTGCCTGAAGATGGTTATCTCCACCAGGATAAATTTCATCCTCACCACATATAGGGTCTCCTGGTTTAGAGTGTTTTAGCAAAGATTATTTATTCTCAGAGCCTGCAATATCTGTGTATCCATATGTTTTCAATATGCAAACAAGCCCAGACACAACCCCATCCAAAGGTACACAGTAAGAAAAAGCTGGAAACCAACAGAAGTTGGTGAATGCTCTGTCCCTGCTCCTGCCCAAGGTAAATGCAACCCTGGACAGATCTTCTGAAAATCCCTCTTCCTCCTCCATCTCCTCCTTTCCCAGATTCTCCCATTCACTCCCTGACAGAAATCCCAAGATAATTACAAATTCCCAGCACGCTAGAATAATTCAGATTAACAGGGTCTTATCAATACTGTGAATCCTACAAACATTCAGGATCTTTTCAGAGAGATTTTTACTTTCTAGTTCAGAAATCAACTCATGAAAATAAGTAATGCAACTTTGATAAAAAACACCAACCACTCCTTGACTAAGAAAATCTCCTTAAAAATACCATTGGGGAAATTACACAAATACCAGGTAGTACAGCAAAACTGTTGGTGTTTTTTTAACTGTTGTTTTCCATATTGTTTCATTAAGAAAAAAATCAAAACTGATAAAATTGTTCACTACAGATTATTCCATGAATGACACATCATTCAGAGGAAGAGAGCTTGCAGTGCTCTGTTAATTTTGACACTGAAATAAGCCTACGTGAAACTAGAAGAAAAAGGCCACACAGCAGCAACACACAACAGTTATATAACTGTTATTACCCCCCCAAAAATATTATTCCCTCTAAACAGCAGTTTTAAACAAAACTGCAACAGACTTAATGGTGAACATGAAGCGTCACATTGCTTTATATTATCCCCTTTCACAATATAATGACTCCTTAAAAAAATTATTCAGACAAATCAATCCTTGTTTACATTCACAAATTGCTAATGCACTTTAGAGAATTCTCCGCAACCAAAATCTCTTCTAGGCACAAACCTGAAAAGTCTGTGATGCTAAGACATTAAATTAAGCATCTTAAATACACTCAGCTATGCATTTAATTTAGACATAACAGGGCATGGTGTGTATTACATATCAAAGAAATGCTAAAGAAAACATCCCATGTGTAGTTTTTCCCCATCCAGCCAGTTCATTCTTGCTCTTCAGTACTAAAGGAAAAAATGTAGGGTTTGCCCCGTGCTGCTTTGGGAATGAAAGGATAAATTTCATGCCTGTTTCAGTTTATCCAACAAATACTTTCAACTGACTGACCCAGCACCCGGTAGTCAGTGGAATACAACAACCTGCATCTCCATTAGCAAGCTAGAAAATAATTGGGAGACAATGTGAAGATCACTGTTACTTCTGTAAAGTATTCTGCTATTGCTCATATCCCAAAATTGAAATCTGAGGTGTTTAGAAAACAGACCAAGGGGAATTCGTTACGTAATTGGTTTGATCAGATACCAAAAGCTTCATCACTTGAAATAAGGACCTAACACTTACCAGTTTAATAAAATGTTTTTATATAGCAGTAAGATTCAAAGCCTGAAGCTGAACCTGTTTGGCAAGTGAAAGATCCAATGGCTAGGCAAGGTACCCCGGCTCCAGCATTTTGCAACAAATATGGAACCTCAAAAACATAAGAGAAAACCTATTTTTTCAACTTAAACCCCTAAATTGCCTACTTTGGTAGTCATCTCTTCTCCGCTAAGATACCTTGCTACTTTCAACAAAAATGCAGTGGACCTAGTTCCCTCCCAGCAGGGCGCTGGCTTTCTCTAGGCCCTGAAACTGCAGAGCACCATCCACTACCCCTGCCTGGAGTCAGCCAGAGGTGAAGGAAAGCTGCAGGTTCTACCACAACCTCCAAAAAGTGGAAGTGAGGTAAACAGACTGATGAAGAAGCCCATGCCCAGTATGGGTTATGCACATATACAGGCTCTTGTTTGGAAGTCAAAGGGGGATGCCCAGATGCATCAATCTGTAATTGACAGATTGATCAAAATATTTTTAGTTTAAAGATGTAACCATTGCATAAATGTGATAAGCATTTTAACACCTACCAGACCTACCTAGGTGCTATTACTAATACCTACTGAATTCTATAATTGCATTGGTCACAGGGTTTGGAAAAAGGAAATCCCAGATGCTAAACAGAGACCCTTAGGGTTCTAAGGAGCCTGAAAAATGTATCCATATGACTTCAAATATGTTGAAGTTGGAACAAGCTGAAGTTTACACAGTGGTTTAATAAAAAGACTATTACAGAAACTTTTATATAATTTCCTGTCCCACTGATGACTGCAAAACTGCAGTATGTAACTGAAGCTGATCCATTGTGTCTCTTGTAGCTCAGACCCACTTTCTGTAATCCAATCTAACTGTAAGCTAATTGTACATAAAACAATTTACCGGAAAGGAGACAACTTGATCTGGACTTTAAGTGCCCAGCTTATGGAGGAGGCAGCACTGGAAGTCCTCCAGCTGAGACACTAGGCACCAGCAATGACCCACATGCAAGCCATCCTGGAACAATGCCCATTGCACTCATGCTCTACCACACTGTACCCAGGAGACACCACCAAGGAACCACACTCCATCTGGGGCCTTAGTCCTCTGGGTGATAATATGTGTGAAAATGTACAGACTCTTCTAGAGATGGAAACCCACTAGTGTTGAGAGAACAGAAGATTCAACCCAAAAACAGACTTAGGGCCATCAACTTCCTGATGAAGGACACATGGCAACAGCTAATGTCATTCAAGGGAAGTAACAGCTCAGAAACCCAGTGAGGAAATGCCGAAAAAGAAATGGAAGAAGGAAAAGGCAACACAGGTCCCAGAAAGAAGGCAACACTGGGAAACGGCTGGTCCTATAGCAACTTTGAGCGCAGCTTGTTGAAGCAAGGGGAAAACTCCCACAATAAGGGGAGCAAAATTTGGTGAATGAAGAAGAAAGAAAAAATCAGCTGAAGCACTTATCCACAATTGTACACCTACTTCCTAGACCCATCCTTCAGAATGACAAGAACTATTACACCTGAATTTTCTGGGAAAAACTCAAAACTGTAGGATGAACTTATGTCACAGGATTCAAGAATCTCCCTCGGGTTTCATGTTCTCTCACAAACTGCAGGATCCCTCTGTTAAAGTATGTTAAAGTAATTTTTTTTCAGCAAGTGTGGTAATTTAGCAGCAAATGGAAGGATTGTCACTCAGGTTACAAGTTCTGTCACTTACCTACAGAGTGAATTATGTTAAAAATTCAATAACATAACACACCTTGCTCTTTCATTTTGGACAGACTATGACAATAACATCTACTTACAATTCTTTAACCATATAGGCTTAGGGGCTAGGAGCTGTTGACTAATACTACTGAAGCTAAGTAATGTCAATTAGAGTATTTTTTCCAGGGAGAATGAACATTTGAAATGGCTCATTTCAAAACAGTAAGATGCTTAAGTTGCCATTACATATGCTTTATTTTGTTCCAGTCTGATTAAAGGAAAACAAAAATATTACCATGTACTAAAGTGATACCAGTCAAGGTGACAGGAATCAATGCATTTTAATTTTCTGAGGCAATTCACAAAATTGTAGATATCAAGAAAATGTAAATGAGTCTGATTCAAGGGCACAATTTTAAAGCCTGAAGTTTTAGAAAACAGAACAAATACAAATAGTCATAATGACTGAAAATGTCTTTATTCTACTGTTCTTGGGCTTTTACTATTTAGATATGCAAAAGAGGAATATCTTCCAGAAGTTCTGGGGGCTTTTTGTACTTTGTTTTTACTTTATCTGCACTAAAATGTGAGGTTAAGTAATAAAACACATATAATAAAACAGACATTAAAGCTGAACAAGTAGAAATTGGCAAGCAATGCCAGAACAAATCTGTTTATCATGCCACTGAATTAAATTTTCAGCATAGGATGTATTGACATATTAAGGTTTAAGACCATCACCATAAAGTCAAATTCGAATCTTTAAGAATCATTTCTCATCCATAGAAACCTGAAATTAACAACATAGTCTGAACCTTATTCACCAAGACGAGAAGAGAGACAGTTTCCTCATGGAGTCTTTTTGCATTTTATTTCACAAATCTAAGCAGATTTTAATTTCTCAGCTTGTCAGGAACAACCCAAGTTTAGAAATCATTTACACTCTAAGTAATAAGTTAATTTTACAAATAAATTAAAAGCTACAAAAAAAATAGAAAAGCGTACCATGAATATTTTCTTTACCATTAGCAATGAGTATTTCTCCACTGGCAGTAAACAACAGTGAATATTCTCCCCCAACAACCACAACGTGTATGACAACTGAACATAGATAAACATGGTTCATCAAAGCAACCAAATCAGTAAATCTAACTGTAAGAGACAGCTTGGAAAGAAGCATGATACCACCATGAATCTCATAAAAAAGGCACCATTTCTCATCTTGTCATGACAAAGGTTGGTCTTCACAGGTGCCGAGTTACGATTACAGTGGGACTTTTGGTGAGCATACATACACAGATGAATCATTTGGCCATATAAAGATGGAATGCCAAGATCTCTGGCCCCCAACATTGTCCCCACTGAAATCAGTGATGCTATTTCAGTAGAGGCAGGCTTTGCCTATAAAGATCCTGACTCAGCTCCATCAGAGGCAGGGACAGTTCTTCTCCCAGACCGCTATTGATACTGCATTTTTACCACAGTGGGGAATGCCTCATCACACCTGAGAACATCTGACCTCTCAGCATCTACCCCCACACAAATGCCCCCTGAAGTTTCTCACCCCAATAAAAACACACTGCTGACCAGATTTTCAACCATGTGCAACAACAGAAGAGCCCCCTCTGGAGACAGCCACTAACGCTGCTGAGTCAAACCTTGGAGTTATGACAGAGCAAATATTCCCTGGCAGAAACTGGGAAGTGTGCAATGGGCAGCGTAATGAGGCCAGGCTACTGGCTCAAGAAAAGTGGACTGAGCTAAACCTCCTACTAGTCCATAAATCATAATGTTGGCTGCCCTAAACATTCTGACCCCAAGCACTGATTTTCAATCTGCTGCACAAGCAGCTTGCTCCTCCCTGCATAGCATATTCATATTTTACACAATGGAATGGAATACAATGCTGAAATCTTACTACAGTGATCAATTAAATAAGGCAGTGAAGTGGATTAATAAACAGATTACTCTAGAATCATATTAAGAGTTCAACATGAGCTCTCTCCTGTGTACATTTAAGAATAAACACATTTGTTAGGAATTTCCATCACTGATTTATGCTACATATGTACAGAGAGACACATAAGCAACATCAACTGTGGAGATTGCCTAAGTATCTTGGAGGGTGCAGGGGAAGAGGGGAACAAAAAATAAAAAAACCAAACAAACAACCACCACCAAGAAAACCCACAAAAAAAACAAAGCCCACCACTTCAAGCAAAGCTTCTGTTATTAGAGTTTAACATGAAAATTCACGCTACTCAAGTGACTTGTGCCCAGCAAATAACTGCAAAATTAAATTGAAAAAAAAATCTTTTACTACAGAAGTTTTGAGCTGATCTACTTTATTTCTTGTTCATGCACTCCTGATGATCTTTTAAAGTTTCAGACAACCACAAGTATTCTCATGGTTCATTTCATTCTGGTAGTTTTAATGAGAAGAGGAAAGAATACTTCCCTTTTGTTAAAAATCAAAACACATCTTACATCTCTAGTGACAGCTGACTTCAATGCTCTTCTATAACTGAGATTCCAAACTTTACTGAAAAGTGATGACACAAACATACAAAATAAAGCCACTCCATAATGCCTAGGGATTCAACCTGACAGTTTCAAAGCGCTGACTCTGTAAAAAGTGTGGCTGGAAATCGCAGGATGACTGAAGCTCAAGTGCAAGAGGCACAGGCTGCTGGTAGAGAAGAACCCTGAAGGATAGAACAGAGAAACTAATTAGGCTTCCTATTCCATCAGAGCTAATCCTGTTCAGTGTAGCCTCAGCAATAAATATTGATGTAGTACCTTCATCATCCTTTGAAAGCTGTATCCCCACTTAATGTCACAGCACTAAACACAATATTGTTCTGCTTTCATCTAAATTGTCCATTCTTCAAAATAAACCTCAGTGACACCTCATAATTTGTTTCTTATCTTCATCCTCCATCAAAATTTAAATTTTCCACACACTTGCAGAAAATCTTATGCTTTGGTCTGTCTATTCTAAATGCACAGTTATTGCAAGTCTTTGTGCTCAAAAGCGAGACACTGTTTGCGAGGTTAAGGCTTATTTTTGTGGTACATCCTAATCACACAACTCTGGAAAAATCAGAACACACACCTCTGATTGTGCTTTCCCTAAAGCAAACTGTGTGGTCTTTCCATTGCTGTCCTCCTGCTCTTTCTGTATCTTTTTTCCAGAATTTGTGTAAGAATAGGAGAACCAAGAGTTGATGAAGAGGGAATGGGATATGAATGAGTACCTCAGCAGCCAAAGAGCAGAAGGAAGGCTTGCCCCCACTCAGCTTTGAAGATAAGTGAGACAGAAGGTGACAGAAAGGCTAAATATGGAGGAAGCACAGCTGCCAAGAAAAGAACTATCTAAAGAGAACAGGAAGGCAGCCATGGAAATACCCATTTCAGGACACCTACTTTTAGGATGGACAGGTGGTGTAACTCACTGGAATCCCAAACCCAGTTAAGCTTTCACCTGGCTCAGGAGTTTACATCCAAACACCATTTGTTTATCAATTTTTTTCTTGGAAAGCATTCCTGAATTAACTAAGTGCTTCTTCATTGGCCATTCAGAGATTCATTTTCTGAATCAAAACTTATTTAAAATTTAAACTTATTGTTTTAAGTTTAAAACCTTCCCCCAATGAATTGTGAAAAGCAGGGAAGATTTCTACTAGGGCCAGAAGAAATGGTTGCTTCTTGGTTTGTTTTTTTTTTTTTAAAAAAAAAAAAAAAAAAAAAAAGAGTAGTTCCCTTTCCATTGGGCATATTCTGGCCCAAACCTGTGTTTAACACTGACATGTAAGCAGCCTCGATGAGCACTAGTCATGAGGGACACACCTCAGCCTGATGCAGCATATCCCAGCAGCCTCAACAATTCCAACCGCATGAGGAAAAAAAAAAAAAACACACAAAAAAATCAGAGCAGTGAAACAACACTTTCTGCAGGTTTAAAGAGCTCTAGCCACTCCATATTGAATTGTAATGATTTGCAGTCACAGCCTGGCATTAGCTACAGCTCGTGTAGCGAAGGCTGAGGCTCAGAAGGGTAGGTTTTACCATTACCTTGTAAGACATCAACTGAGCGTTGTGCCGTTGGCCTTCAACGCTCACAGGAGTAGCTCATAAATGTAAACATTTATGTTTCCCCCACCCACCACCCCAGGCCAGTGACACACTGTTACCAGTCAACAGAGGGTGGATTTGGACAGGGCAGCTGTAGCCTTCTGCCCACAGAGAATATCACCTTTACAAGGTGAAGACACAGGTGGATTATCACCAGCCTTTACTGGGACAACAGGTGAGATTCCAAACTTTGCTAATCTGAGATCACCTGGGCTGCTCTGTTCTCTCACCTATTGGGTTGGTCCACTAAAAGACATGGATGTATATGAGCTTAAGCCATAAAACTTTGTGTGTGCTATAAAACTACAGCTATTGTTGAACACCATAAAAATAATTCGTATAGCACAGTAAAAATATTAACATAGTAAAAATTTGAAACCCACCCCAGAATTTAGTTGTAGATGCATCTTCTAGTCCTGAGGCAACCTATCATGCCTGACAAGCATTTTGTACGTCAGGAAGGCATCCTAATTTACCACTAAAAGTTATTTCAATTATATTTTTCCCTGCTTCTTTCCAAAGCTGCTCCTTGCAGTTCTGGGAGAACAGAGGGGCCAACTGGTTTAATTTGCTTTTCAAAAATCTTTCCTGACTCCTTCACCAAGGAAATGGATTAACTATGAGGCTGTCATACACTTTCATATGGTAGGGAGGCAAACATGCACTCAAAAAATAAAGGGTGGGAGTCTGAATATATTGTCTGCAACAATGATAAACCTTTCACATGTCTTTTTCTACAATACTCAAGGAAATTCACATTGTAAATTAATATACTGAGTTAATATTTAAAATATGAGTTAGAAAGACCTGAAGAAGTCCACCTGCTAGATTTAACAATCTGGCTTTTGAGTGTAAACACATGAAAATCATGCATTTCAAAACGGAAGGGGGAATTTACATGGATGTCAGGAAAGCAAAAAACTGCAATATAGAAGGTAGTAATAAAATTTGTCTTTCTAAGTACAGTCTCAGGCAAAAGACTTACATCATAAAATAAATTAGTTCCACTGAAACTGGAATTTTATTCCAGAATTTAATTTAACCACAATATTTCCAAGCCCCCCCCCCCCCACATAAAATCAAAGTGGCATATAGTAAAAAATACGGCTTTAAAAATAAAAGCTTACTGTAAAACTTCCTTTTCTTAGCAATATTCATGACACTATTTCACAAGAGCACATGTTGATTGTCAGTCTCTCCTTTAAAAAAAGGCTTTATTCAGATACATGTTTACTTGTTAATCCTGTGTTTGGAACACACTATGAAAAGTATAATCACATTGAAATTCTATAACTAACATCATTCAACACTGGAATAATTAAGTAATGCAAAACAACTGAGGTGAGATGGTATTACTGATTCTAGCAAAGAACACACCCATCAGCATCCAGCATAAACAAAACCATCCTGATTCTACCATCATCCTTATTCTAAACAAATTATCAAACCGAAGCCACTCCACACCCAGAAGCAAACCGCTAGAACACAAAATGACTGAAAAAAGGCATTACAGCAGACTGTCTATACAGGGAGTTACCTTTTTTCCTTTCTTTTTCCTGTGAGCTGGTTTAGCATTTTTCTCCTTTGCTTCCTCACTCATTTTTCAGCAGGTAAATATACAGGGGAAGGGGAATAAAAGAGATCACTGGTTGTATTCCAACATGCAAAGCCACTGCAAATATTCACAGCACTGAAACCAAAGTCCATCTGCTGACGTTTCTCAGAGAAGTAACAGAATAACTGCTGTTTAAAGGTAGTCTCTGCTTCTCCTGCACAGCCTTCAATTGCTCATAGCCTTGCTCCGTTTTCCTCAGTGAGAAACTGGGTGTTCTCACATCAGTCTGATTCCTCTAAAGAAAAGAAAAAACGTTTTCCTCTCTCATTCTCAACTAGTCTTTACTCCCGAGATAAGACCTTGTCAAGACTTTCTAGCTTGGTCATCCACAGCGCTTCCAGTCTGTTAAATAGGGTAGATGAGCCACACAGAAATTAGCAGCAGACAGCTGACAAGTCTGAGAAGCATTCACCAGCGGATGATTTGCTGTTTCTTGCAGACAGAGAAAGTGAGCCTGAATTGCTCTGATTGCCGGTCGCGTACAATACCAACATGTGTTGAATGCATCAGGGCATACCAGAAAAGGAAGCCTCCAAGAGCAATAAAAGATCAGGTTACTGGATCTTAAAGCCACTCCCAGACAGATTCAAACAATAAAAGGCACAACACGCTGCTGAAGAAATTGCTAGATGAGACATTTACGTTTCCAACAGCTCCATATCTCCGTCCAAAGGGCCTGTAAATTGCCACTCAGAACAATAAGGTTTATAATATTAATTATTCATCGCATAAAAACGGCAATGATATTTCAGCAAAGCACATATTTAGAACTATCCCTGTCTGTGACATTTTGCTCCTCCCTTGTATGCCTGTTACCATGACAGGATTTGTACAGCCTCTCTACTAACACAGCTCTCAGAAGTGTTACGTGCCTCACGTATGTGCACGACTGGCAAGTTACAGATCGTGTTTCCACATGCTGTGACCTACTCCACAAAATGCTTTGGCTACTTCTCTACAAGTCTCATGGAAAACAAATCAGGAGAGGTCAGAGACTTCATTGCAATAATTCTCTTCCCTCTGTGCCCATTAAGACACATTACACACAACCCACACGTTACTAACAGCCATGACAGCAGTCATTCAAGATGTGTCTAAATTATGGCATTACAACATTTAAGGCTATGCACTCTCTAAGTGCATCCACAGATTCCTATATTGACCTTGCCCCTTCAGATCTCTGCTCTCCCACCAAGCTAGCTGGGGCAGGGCAAGGTGAGAGGGTGGGACAGGTATCAGACATCATGCAATAGCTCCATCCACTGCACCCATACTGCAGACCTGAGTTAGCAAAACCAATTTGCCCATTTCTGACGACTCCAGTCACATCAGAGGTGCCAAGTGATAATGAGGGGTTTTGGTTTGTGGGTTGGGTTTTTTTTGGTGTTTGGTGGTGTGTTTTTTTGTGGTTTGGGGTTTTTTTTGGTGGTGTGGGTTGTTTTTTTTTTCAGTTGGTTGGTTTTTTTGATAGGCAACCTCCAATTAATACATGGTTGGGAGAGGGGCTTAAGGTCAATATCCTGATCCTCCTGCCTCCCATCTTTTCACAACTTCCCACCCTTCTCCCTCATTTCAGTAGCATTTTACTCATGACAACCAACAGGCGTACCACAGACTAAGAAAAGAAGATTTAATGCACTGAATGATAATGCTATTTGCCTCAAAGCTTTCTCTGTATGATTCTCTGCAAGTGAATTTCAGTGAGCAACAGCAGCAGCATTGTCACACGGAAGCTGTTTTCTGTGTGTTGGCAACAAGTCCTTGTGCTTGCCTTCTTCATGCACTGGAAACAAACAAGCACCACCTGAACCTGGGGCTCCAAACTAGAGATAATTCTCCACATCAGCCTGGTAAGGTTGATATTTTGAGAAACTACCCCACAAGGTTCACAGTTTAAATAAACACTACTTAGAAACTACTGACAAAATTTACCTCAAATCTTCCCATGTCGTTGGCATGCAATAAAATTTATATTTAAAAAGCAGTATTTTTGTACAAAACACAAACATTGTTGATAATGCATAAAACCAGGAATTTAATTTTTACGGGCAGTTTGTTTTTAATGGCCGTCTCAGAGAAAGAAAGAGAATCCCAGCCTTTCCCAGTTCCACGGTTTTTATAGATGTTACAAACTAAAGTGCTCTCTGCTGGTTAACAGTGTGTAAAACAATGCTTAAACACTCAAAATACCATCCTATCCTAATACACACGCAACGCAAACCTCCTTTCTTCAAGATTACTTTTCATTACGTGTGCCACATTATTTTCTGAAATAAGTCCAAATAGGTAGAGTTCAAGTGTGTCTTCTAAAAACAAGTTAAGGCTTGGATAGATTAAACTGGCTAACTGAAAGAAAGCCTCTAATTCATGGTATGCTTAACAATTGTATGCATATAAAGTCACTTTGTATTTCTCTGGAAATGAAGTGAAGAACAGTCTTGCTTCTTCAGGAAGAAAAATTTTAAAAAATCTTCTTTCCAGAGCAACCTGTTAGCTGTCAGGAAGCTGACATGTTCACTGAGTTCAGGTATGCAGACAGAGGAACATCACAGGTTCCCACTGAACTTAGCTGTGTACCTCTGAGTCCAGCCCATGAAATGGAAACTGTGTTTATTAGGTTTTAGGACTCGTGCCCTGTTCCTAACTCTGAGCACTTAATTATTTCTGAACCGTCAATACCTTCAGTGGCTACCTATTTCTGAACACGTTTAATTTTTCCTGTTTTCGCTCTCATTTTCACAAAAAATGAGTAATCTCCCAAGCACTGGTATATTTAGAACATGAAGGAAAAATCCAGATAAGCAATAGAAGAATTTTATAGTCACAAGATGCTGTGAGAGGTAGGAAAAGCTCTCACGCTCCTCTCCCCCCATATTGCTCAGCTAACCATAGCAACCCTGCTGAATAGAAATGTAATGAATCTATCTTCTGCCATTCAAAGTAACCATTCATATGGCAACATTTAGACCCTTTTGAGCTTTTTTTCCATTTCCTCCTTACCTCAAAAAATTTGCCAAGTTCTTTTACTCCAGGTAAAGCCACTATAACAGAAGGAGAAGCTTAAGTATTAGATAGAAGAGTACTTAACAGAAATACATAAGAGATTTCTTAGGAAAGGTTTTTAGAAAAAAAAGTAATTCTTCAAATCATGCCTTTCAACTTTATTCCTCTGCAAACCTCACAAAAATTATCTTTGATAGTAAAACTAATATCAAATGACTGCTGATATCAGTCCATCTCTAAATTATACTAAAAAAATTATTCATATTAACCTTCTTCCATCCCCAGGCTTTTAGCATACTTGGTGTAACTGTGTATTTAAATGCCTGCAGTAACTGAAGTGGAAGGAGAAAATTCAAACAAGACTGGCTGAAACAAAAAATTAAGTTTTTCAAACATCCAAGAAAAGTCTCTTACATATGTAAAAGTGCTGCCATGAGCATAAAACATGAATTAAAAAAAAATTTTTTTGAAAAACAATAGAAAATAAGGAAGATTTAAGATTTTAGAAGTGAGCTCCAAGTCAAAGAAGCAAACAAAACTAAGACAGAGCAATACCAATGTCCAATTACCTTAAAACAGTCAAAGGAAATGTTGCCATTCAGAAAGAATATATGTTTAAACATATCGCATCACTGCTATGACCAAGGGAGCCGTTTGACAAACTGCAAATTACACTTACTATCTACTATCTAGATACAATACTCGCAACAGTTATTTCTTTGTGGAAGTGCACATGTATATTTTGGTATGTTTTGATAAGCTACAGCAAAGGAACAACATGCAGACGTGTTACAATTTGAAATCGCATAGCTCCTTGAAAACCTGAAAGTAATACTGCTATACTCTAAAATCTTTAGGTTATTGATGAGAACACACACTCCGTTCCCTGTAAGTTACTGCTTAATTACAGTAGCATCTAGAAGTGAACTTTCACAACCTCGTAGATACATATCAGTTCTAGGACAGTTCTATTTTTAAATCAAAATAACTCGCATAAGAGGACCAGAGGATAGGCCAAGTTCTGTCTATCAGTACAGTTCTATTTATAAATTAGAGTGACTTAACATGCAAGAAGCAAGGGGTATGCAACTTGCTATTGGTAACCTGTAACTGTTTTAAAAAGAACAGCTACAACAGAGTTACTTGCTTTATGAAAACAACATCCAAATCCAAATAGCCAAACAACTTCAAAGTGTAACTAAAGGACTAAGAGCGTCAAGAAAGCAGGGCATACAAAAAGCCAGCTTGCTTTTTATATGTGTAGAAATCCACAAGCTTAATTTAACAAAAGTTTGTGGCATTCAATGTTTACTGTAAGATGACTTTGCAGATAGACCGCTTAGTACTTCCTCTTGTACCTCAAGCAATATTCTGTACTACAAGAAGCCAAAATTCAAGGTTAAATCAAGTACTACCTAGACAGCAATGGAATTTGTGCTGAGCAGGTGGAAGGCAAATTAAGTCTAATCCTCTTTCTCTAATAAAATTAAAACCAACTAAAAGTCATATCCCTTTTACGTGTATTTTCCTTTCAAATATGAAAGGAAAGATTTTGGGCCAACATTAAAAGATAAGAAGAAAAATTGTTTTGAGGTTAGTCTCAATTACTTCTCAAATTCCATAATTTGAGCAAAAAACCAGTTTTAAAAAAAAACCAAACAACTATTCAAATAATTCAAATACTACCATTACTGACTTTATTAATTTATAATAGGCTTCTAACACAGCCTATTTACCAATCTGCTCTTGTTTGCAAAGGTGCATGTGTGTAGAGGTCCACTGTCCCATGCCAACACAAAAAAAAACCCAAAACCCCCTTACCTTCAGGCTAATATTATGAGAATAACATGGTGGTTACCACTTAGTAAGCATGCCTGGTTACTGGTATGGTTTGCCATAGACTCAACTACCAACCTGAAGATTTTTTTAGCCTAACATTACATGCTATAGGCTAGCATTGCCCCACTTGATGTCACTCCTACTTTTAAATGGAGGTGTATCATCAGTTCAGACCTGGAACAGTATTCTAGGGTAGAAACAGAAGTCAACTAAAGCCCCAAGAAAGAACAGGCTTCCTTCCCAGTGAGCCTTCAGGACAGCTGGTCAGGTCTTGTGTCATTACAGGAGTTCACCAGTTCAGTTATCAGACAACAGTGCCCCAGAACAGCACATCTCTGTGGTTGGTGTGTATTTCACCGAGCCTAACGTTAACCCCATTAGGACATGTGAATGAGACAACAGAAGGTAAGAGACAAATGAAGCAAATTATACATAGGTGCACGAGCAGCCTCTTTATCCCCCAGAATAACGCTTATTTTGACAATCACAGAAAAAAAGGACAGTACCTTCACAAGCCAGGAAAATGGTATAAGCCTTCATGACAGATTATTCACAACCCTACAAATCTATTGAACTAGCAAGTACTGAACAACCCAAATTTAGATTTGAATCTAAGGCCTCAGGCTGCAAGTTTTTTTAAGCCAGACACCCATCTGAATTTTACTGGTGATATCACAGCAGCAGCAGTAAGAAAAGCTGGGTTTTTTAAATATGGGGATAAAGTTATGTTGGAACAACTCTGCTTTGGGACCACATTTGGAGCATATCAACACAGTAAGAGTATCTAGCAGGTTTTCTCCCTAATTAGGGACAAAAATGTCCTTCATGACATTTTGGTTAGGTGACAATTTCTTCATCTCTTACCTTTTATTTTAAACAATGATATCATATGTACCCACGATAAACATCACTTTAAAACAGCAAGAAAAGACTTAAGTCGTAGCACTGACTGAAAAATGCGTAACATTCAAATCAACAAAAACATTCAACATTCAAACATTCAAATAAGGAATATAAAACAAAAAATTATTTCTAGTCTCATCACCTAGGCCCAACAGTGCCTTAGGTGTGTACAGGAGTAAACGTTTGGGTTTTTAACAGTCATGTACCCAAGTACCTTTTAGAGAAGAAAACCCCCAAATTTGATCTAGTCTATAACAGTTACTGTAACATTATCTGTATAAATCTGTTTATAATTGCATACAGACAGCTATACTACAATATAATCCCGAGGTTAATCAGTTTAAATAAGCTATCAAATTAGAATTTTCTCCTCCAGAGGAGAAATTTTCCTTGAAAATTTTCAGTTCTTTTAGTATTCTGACAAAAATATCACCACGAAAAAATATTTGGAGGCAGGGGAAAAAAGGGAGGAGTTGTTCCCACTCCTTTCTCTCATACAATACCTTTCTCCTGCTGTATGTTTTAGGAAGGAGAAAGTGTTGAAAAATAAAGCTACTTTCAGGGTAAACAAATGATTGGTTTGCGTTTGTGCTTTGTCCGTCCGTCGTGTCCCCCCCCCCGCCTTGGTTGGTTTGTTGGGAGGTTTTTTGTTTGTTTTTGGTTTTAAATCTCCTACAATGAAAGCAGCAATTTTTTTGCCCAGATACAACAGACACAAAATAGGTGAAATGATGGCCATAATTATTTCACAGAGCACCAGATCATAAGCTATATATCCTATTTACATTCAAGGCTGTATGCTGGCCCTGATTAGATTTCTCTCATTAGAAGATATGTGGATGGGAATAAATTCACAGATAACGGAGAGGCAAGGGAGACTAGATCAGAGAGAGCATGTAAGATGTCAAACAGGAAAATGCATTAAATCCAATCATTCGGTAATATAAAGAGACACACTGTTATATTTATTTTCTCTCTATCACTGTGCCCATAATTTGAAGTGTCCCAGAGACTTTCATCATTTAAATTCTAATAGTAAGAAATGTTGTTTGCTTTAGCGTGATTTTTTTTTTTTTTTTAAATCTCATGTAAGCAGTAGTAAGTAGTTTGGAGTTCCATCTCTTCCCAACGTTACAGTATGTACTGTATCTACCAGGAACATTTTTCTTTACAAAAACCAGCAATTTAAGAAAAAACATAATCAGAATCATTCTAAGCTGCCCTAGGTCAGTGCCTATCAATTAAAAATATTCACTTCTACTTGCAATTATGAAAGCAGTTTCCATACAGCTCAAAAGGAACAACTTTAATCTATAAAAATCTGTTAAATATTTGCTTCAACAGACCTGAATCAAAATTAAGAGTTTCTTTCCACAATCTGCTGATCTATAACACCATGAAAATACAGAGCTTTATGCCTAAAACACATTATGAAGATTTAAAACAAACACTACCTGTAAAACTGATTTTCCTATGTCTGTAGAACTTCCAAGAATCTCTTCAAACCTGGAATTTCATGAAAGATTCTCTATTAAAATGTACAATTAAAAAAAACCCGCATGGATGAGCATCAGCTAAAACTGCCTTTCCTTTAAACTCGGGCTAAGAAAAAAGGCCAGTGAAGTACTGGGCTGGGAGGAAGGACTCTATTCTTGTCCAGTTTCAGTAATCACAAATCTAATCTGTCATGCAGAATACAGATTTTCAATTTTAGCCAAGGGCAAATTTGAGTTTCTGGGTTGTTATTAAATTAGAATAGCTTTAAAAGAAAGAGACCCTTTCAACTTCTCCTAAAATGAGCAGAAAAACCTTTGTAATTAATTAATTAATTCATGAAGTCTCATAACTGACATTATGACAATTGAAAACAACACTTGAGATTAAATATAAAACACAAACGGATATAGCAGAAGGTATTAAAACTACCAAACTTCCAGCTTCACGCAAGTTGCAGGCTCCAAAACTGCTCTCTCCTATTCAACACAGTTCAAGATTATCTTCATTGAAATCACTGAGGAAAGGCAAACAAGGAGGAGAGAACCAAGAAAATCTCTCCCAGAAAGTCAACCAAGTTCTAGAAATCCACAAGATCCTCATTATCTACACAAGTTACACTCACAAAAATGAAATATTTTCATTCAATGTAACAGATTTTCTCGTACTTTATATTCAAGATCCTGAAGTTTGTGAGTAGTTTTATTTTACTGTTATATCAGACTGAAATGAACCATACTGGAGGAAGTGTTTTTCTTTTATTCTCACCATCCAACTATATATTGATTGGCAAGAAATTAATTTCCCCAACTCATGACTGTTTTGCCCATGATAGTAATCAGTAAGTGATCTCCCTGTCTTAAACATGCAAAGCAATACTTAATGTGCACTTAAGGCCCTGAGTTCCACATCTGCAATTTTTACAGCAGTACTGCAGAAATGCTTATCTTAAGCGAACATAAGCAGCAGAAAAGGAAAATAACTTTATCTTTCTGATAAAAGGGAGTTCTTGTAGATAACAAGATGAGCATGAGTCAGCATTGTGCCCTTGTGGCCAAGACAGCCAACAGCATCCTGGGTTGCATTAAGGAGAGTGTGGCCAGCAGGTCAAGGGAGGTTCTCCTCCCACTCTACTCTGCTCTGGTAAGGCCACACCTGGAGCACTGTGTCCAGTTCTGGGGCCCCCAGTTCAAGAAGGACAGGAAGATACTGAAGAGAGTCTAGCGGAGCGCTACGAAGATGATGAGGGGACTGGAGCATCTCTCCTACAAGGAAAGGCTGAGACCTGGGGCTGTTTAGCCTGGAGAAGACTGAGAGGGGACCTCATGAATGCTTATAAATATCTAAAGGGCAGGTGTCAAGAGGACGGGGCCAGGCTCTTCTCAGTGGCGCCCAGTGACAGGACAAGAGGCAACAGGCACAAACTGGAACACAGGAAGTTCCTCTTGGACATGAGGAGGAACTTCTTTACTCTGAAAGTGGCAGAGCACTGGAACAGGCTGCCCAGGGAGGTTGTGGAGTCTCATTCTCTGGAGATACTCAAAACCCATCTGGACATGTTCCTGTTTGACCTGCTCTAGGCTAACCTGCTTTGGCGGGGGAGTTGGACCAGATAATCTCCAGAGGTCCCTTCCAACTCCTACCATTCTGTGATTCTGTGCTGCTGAAGAGCTCTTTGTAATTGTTCATGCTATTTTTCAGTTCAGATTAATCTACAAGGTTACAAAAATGAAAAATATAGTAATTCCAATATAGAGGAAGAATTAAAAATATAAGTGAGCATCATAGGATTGAAAGAACGATGTAAATGATGCCAGAGAATTAAAAAAATATGAAAGCATGTTCCTTGAATCAAGAAGTCCAGTAATTACAATTCAGATCTCTCCAAGAGAGTAGGATGAGGAGGATAAATTTTATTTAAAAAGCACCCTTCATGATATTGCATTATTTAACTGGCAGTGATCAAAACTGACATCAAGTAATATTGATGCATTACTGGTTTACACATCCAGAAACCTCACAGCTGGGACTCCAGATTCTCTACAGACTCTGTAAAGATTCCAGCACTCCTTCTAGAAACTACCTGAAAAGGTACAGTACCCTCATCAAAATTCAAGTTAGGAAAAGATCATGAGAACCAGTTCGTACAATCCCCTTGCCAACTCACTGTCCTATTAAGGGATAATTACCTCCAGTTTCAAAAGGTTCTCAGAGTTAAAGAAAACTTGACTATTTCGGCTACAAATGCCATGTAACTGGACACTCAGCAGATACAGAAAAGCTTGCACCCACCAAGGCACAAAGAGCTGTTAAAGGAAACCTCTTCTGGTCAGGAGTTTCCGCTTCAGAGCGCTATTTATTTTCTCAAACACCAATCCATTGTTACAGTGTTATTCAACTGAATGTATTATTTTCCCTAACACTTTAAACTGTATTTTACTTTACTGTACAGAACATTTACTCAAATACACATCAGTGCTCACCAATTATCCAAGGGATATGCACATGAAGCTGTCTTGGGAATTTTCTTCACTGCCAGTCCTAAATCAAACAAAATCACTCCTCCAGTGAGAACTCTGCTGCATTTAGCTACATCGCTGTGCTGATTTTGACCCTGATAAAGTTAATTTTCTTCATAGTAGCTGGTATGGGCTGCGTTTTGGATTTGTGCTGAGGGCAGTGCTGATAACACAGGGATGTTTCAGCCAGTACTGAGCAGGGCTTGCACAGGGTTAAGGCCACTTCTGCCTCTCACACCAGCCCACCAGCAAGCAGGCTGGGGGTGCACAAGGAGCTGGGAAGGGACACAGCTGGGACAGATGACCCCCACTGACCAAAGGGATATTCCATATGATGGAAGGAGGAGGAAGGGGGAGGACATTCAAAGTGATGGCATTTGTCTTCACAGGTAACTGTTACACACAATGGAGCCCTGCTGTCCTGGAGATGGCTGAACACTTGCCTGCCCGTGGGAAGGACTGAATGAATTCCTTCGTTTGCTTTGCTTTACCTGTTATACTGTCTTTCTCTCAACCCACGCATTTTCTCACTTTTACCCTTCCAGTTCTCTCCCCCATCCCACCGGGGTGAAGTGAGTGAGCAGTTGTGTGGGGCTGAGTTGCCAGCTGCGGTTAAACTATGACAGTCCTTTTTTAGCCCATATTTGTGTATTACACACCACTTGCAGCCCCCTCTTTTTTGTTGCTGATTTTGTTGGGAGTTTTTGTTTGTTTATTCAGACACCATTCTTGAGCTTGCAGTTACTTTCTCTCTTTTCAGGCTCCCGTTAGCAGTCCCAGCCATTGTACCTGTCTAAGACAATGTGCTGGAAGAACAGACACTTTTCCAAGGTGCAGAAAACAGAAAAGTCAACATGAGGTCAACATGCATCACCTAAGCCTTTCAATATGCCTGTATAAGTCAAAGGTATGCTAAAGAAATATATGACAGAAAGAGTACAACAGCTACTAGCTTCCAGATAACATAAGGAAACTGAGTGGAGAGGTAAGCAAGAAGCTGAAAGGCTCTCTCCTTCATACTGACTCAATATCCTTAGCTTCCTCAGTTTCCAAGGGCTTTCCATCATCTTGCATCTATACAGAGAGCTACTAACATAAGCATCATTGCCTGCACCTCCTTAGTCATACCAAACAGGATTCAAACATGGAATATTCTAAAAGATCTGCTCCTCTGGCCTCCGAACAGCAGTTTTCTATTGCATTTAGTATCATTTTCCATAGTAGGTAAAAGTCACAAGGGTGTCTAGAACACGTGTGAGTAATTTGCAACTTTCTAGTAAAAACTGTTTAAAACCTGTAATTCATGGGTGCAAGTAATGCATATGATGACATAAATAAAAACACTGGCATTGGTTTCAACACCATCAATGCAGATGAAGTTTGCAAAACTAAACTACTTAAATTGCTAACCTTTAGGGCTGCCCAAACTTTCCTTGTTAATTTAAATTGGTGTGCTCACTTTCCACTACTGTTAGAGAAAGACGCCATTTATGAGGATGATTAGCTTAACAAGTTAGAACACGCATTTGGTGAACTTTCAGTTTCAAGTACAATTTCCTCAAAACAAAAACTGCTTTTCCAAAATATTAAATATGGGAAATTAGCATGAAGATTTTCAAGCTCAAAATAGGCCAATTATTGTAGCCATGAAAGCATCCAAGAGAGAAAAACTCTCTTTCCATCCATCAACAACTGAAACTGCCACAGCGCATTAAAGGAGACTTTAAATTTTTACTACAGCAACGATTAAATAATTTCTTAAATTATTTTCCTTATTTTTCTCATTTCTGTTCACTTTTTTGAGCTGCATTTTCTTTAACCTGAAAGTTCTCAAGAGAAGCAAGCCCTCAAATAGTAGCTGTGATCTCACCAAAAAAAGTAGAGGTGTCAAATGAAAATTTCATTAAAAAGGTCTGGTTTAAGTGTATGTTCCTACTCTAAGCAGGAGAAACAACACTAAGAAAAGACTGAAAGCTCTGACTTTGACCTTAGGACCATTTGGTTCAGTTTTACTTTTCACTTAGCTCACTAGTTAAGCCCTCAAGATAACTCTAGGGGACCATTATCAGAAAGAAAAACAAACCTACTCTCTTGATATTTTGCTGTGCCACATGCACTAGTATTCCTGCTCAAAGATAATCTTTCCAGCTCAGCAATCATGCCCTCTGGCTTTTTCTCAGGACAAATCTCTGTACATTATTTGCATGCCAGTTCCACATTTCTATAGCAACGCTTACAGCATCTTCTTGTTGCAAGAAGGACCACAAGAGTCTTCAACAATAACGACAATGCTTGTTCTGATAACAGGAGGCATTAGCAGGATCAGCTTTCCATATGCTGCATTAATAAGGTTCACATTTCACTATCTGCATGTGGCCTTGTTCTTCAGAGAAGATTTCAGCTTCTATTTATACAATTTGGACAGCCAGAAAAGCAGTTTAACTTTCATTACCATAACATGCAAGTTCAAATGACCACTAGGAAGCCCATTTTCAAAGTCTTAATGGCTGACCAAGCCAGCTGATTAACCTCATCTGATTACTAAACTCCAGGGCATCTCATAAATGCTTCATGGAGACATCATTACTATTAACACATGTTTAGAGAAAAGTAAAAGTCTGAAGTACATGCAGTGTATGTAGCACTTTAAGTACTGAAATAGCTCCAATTTACATAACAAGGCAGTTTCAAGCTGAAAGAATTAGCTAGCAAACATTGTTTCAAGTTATCAATATTTTTTGTAATTTAAAAATGAAGCACAGCGTTGTTCACTTTCTATTAACAGCTTATTGGCTGATTAATTCTATCAGGCCAAACACCAACAGAGGAATTACTCTGGAAGTACAATCCCATCTTTCACTTTGTTACACTTAGCCAATTACATTATATGCATAAGGAGTTAAAGTTGGCATCTCATTTTTCTACTGTTGTACAGTGAGCATTCTAGTCTTTGCAAAAGCAGCTTAAAAGTATCTGCCACTTTTTCCTTTTGCCATTCCTCCAACTCACTCTCCTCCCTTCATTTTCCCTTTGAACTAGTGTTATTTGCCACTCTCTTCCACCACTTCATCTGCCTCTTCCTGATTTGTGTGTGCAATGTTCCACCTCCACAACCACTGAAACCTCATACCGGCCAGTGAATTTTGACATGAACCCCTCCATTTTCATCTGTCTCTTCAATATGCCTTCTATATACACATCAGCTGCCTCCACAAGCCACCTTGGTCACACATCTGACTGCCTTTTGCATACATACCAGCCTCCAAGATCAGTGCTTACGACAGCTCTGCAATGTTGACCCATCCTACCATGAACTACTCATGACTTGGTCTTAATTTCTCCACCTATCCACTTTCCAGCTTCTTCCCCCTCTCTTCCTTGCAGTTTTGAGAGATCCAAGACTTCTTTCAGATCTACTATTTCATTTGTTTCCAGACCCAGGTGACTACCTGCTCACTTCCAATTTATATTTTTGGTCTCAATCTCATTCCACATAACATCACAGCTAATTCACTCTCACACTGCTAGCATCTGCCCTAATTTTTATAGAATCTTTCACCATCATTTTATACTTGCTTGTTCAGTTTCTAGTCTAGTGTTTTCCCTAACCTGTTTCTTCCCACATTTTCTTTCTCACCATCCACACCCATTTAACCCACCACGGCTATTCTTCCCAGGTTTAGTTTCCAAACACCCTAACCAGTTCCTTTTATACCATACTTTCTATCTTCCAGGTGTCAGGGAATTTTTATGGCACCCCTTGAGGTGAATTGAACATGTTTGTGTTTAAATAATTAAAAACATGTCATAAGTGATGCATTGGACAGTCCTACCATCATAAGGTGTCTGCAAAAATGCATTGGGAGCCAATTCCTTATGTACACTTGCACCAGCACTAATCCTATAAGCATCGGCATGGGACGCCTCAGCTCAATGTTGGGTTCATCCCCCAGCACCACCTCTGCTGCGCAAACACTGGCGTTACACAATCACTACAAGACAATGCTGTTGCTGTTTCTTCTCTCATCAGCAGTGGGAACTTCTGTACAGGGAGTCGCTCAGTCTGTGGCACTCCAGCTTCCAGACAGTTCAAACCCTTCTACAGCTGGGCCTTCTTGCCCTCCATGTCAGATCATTCCTTGGTCATGAATTACCACTGCTGAGCAGTTACAATTTGAATTCCCCCTTCACAGGCTCCAATGCTTCTAGTTCATCCTTTATTTAACCACTCTGGGCCATGCTCCTACAGTTTCTCATACTCTGCAGATTACTAGTAATCTTATTCCTCAACCTTTGCCTCAAGGAATAGTAGGAAGGGATTACTCCTTTCACAATTCTGACCTGACTGAAAAAAAAATTCCAATAAAAGTTACACCTTATATCACAACAGCTTCTTCTCTTTGCTTTGGCAGAAGACTTCCCTGTCTCCTGCTCTGAGGAAATCAGGCAGTTCTGCTACTGGCAGGATGTTAGAAAACAGGGTTAGTTTCTACACATTAGAAGTACAAACTCATCAGCATTCCTTAAGCAGACTGCTTCGAAGTGGCTGGCACCTCAGAAGTTTCAGGCATAGCTCACCAGTTCTCTTTCCTCCATCTTTTGGGTAATCTCTTGGTGTTGCTAAAGATAAGCGTTGCTTGAGTGTAGGAGTTTTCCTTATCCTTAGCAGGTTGTTTCTGTGAGAGGCCATTGCTTGAAGTGAGGTTTCATTTATTACCCCTCCTCCAACAGGTGCTGTCCAGATAGAACAAAGCGATCACATAATGCGAGTTTGGAGATAAGCCCAGAAACCTTGCCATCTTCTGCTGAGGCATCGTTTTTGCCTGTTACTTCAGAAGCTGGGAAAATATAATGTTCAAACTTACACCTCCTTCCCGGTAATTTGCATATAAAATTGCTACATTAAGCAAAAGTAAAACTTTTCCTGTAATTAGAGGAGAAAATTAAAAATCATAATCTGTTTGACAGAAAGGCAGAAAATATTAACAATTACCCAAAACTCTGTTACTGGTCTGGTGTTTTCTGAGAAAAAAAAAAAAATCTTACAGGAATACATAAAGTAACTACCAATAGAAACCAGTTAAGTAAAAAAAAAAAAAAAATCCAAAACACATAGGTCACTGATACTAGGAGATATTAAACAGGTAGGATTTTACTGATTGCTGATATTATTGATAGCCACTACTACAATTCCTGTGGTACTTAATTATCAAGTGGCTTTGTAATTTTTGTTTCTATTTAGTATTATCTGTTTGCATGGAGTAGGATAAAACAGATCTAACAAACTTGAAAGAACGACCTGTCTTGCTGAGAACCATTATTGTGATTTACGTATTTATGAAAATGTTCTAAAAGGAATAGTGTACAATAGGTTCCTAGCTAAAGCAATATTTGACTGCCAAAAATAGCTGTACTAGCTGGCTTGTTTGTACTCCAGAAGGAAAAAATTACTTCCCTGCCATGGTTATGAGTTTTCACATTTACGCAGCAGACAAAACTTAAACTAGAAATCTCAGCTATGATTTGCTTTTATAAAAACACAGAGATGTGGAACTTTCTCCTGCTTTACAACCTAGCACACAGCATGTAAAATACCTCACCCGTCCCAATTCTCACACATCTGATTTACATACAATTTTGAAAAATCTTCATGTAAATTGTCCTTTTTACATCAAGTGAGGCTCAGATGTTTAAATCAAAACCCTTAACATTACCTCTGCTACCTACCAATCAGTACACCTTTGTCTTCTGACTGCAGTGCTCTGTGTAGAACTTCACACTTTATAAAATAAAGATTTTAAAATTGAAAACCATGGTTGTAATTTTCAAGTATAGAAACACGTCAATACCCTCTGTGTTAAAAATAACCTCCTGGGATTTCTAATAAGCATAAGCACAAAAAAGGTAGAAAACAAGACAGAGTTCATTTGGCAGTCATCCATTTGCTATGCATTTACATTATATTTTTATCTTCATAGAGGAGCTCAGAACACTTCTGATGAGTACCTTGATGCACATAGAGACTAAGCATGAACACCAGTAAAAAGTCAGTATGAAGTGCACACTACTAGAAGCAGTTTTACATATCAGCTGAAGAACCAGAGTTGACACACTTATCCCCCAGCCCACCCCCGTCACCCCCACTGGTTGACAATAAAAAATAATTCTCATTTCGAGACAGATTTTGGACAAGGGATCAACTATTTCCTAGCCACAGATCCTAGCTGTAGGATACTATATGGCAAAAATAAGAGCCAAATAATACATTTTCAAAGTCAACTTATTTTCCTGAAAATTATTTTGGTTGCTTTGGTTGGGTTTTGTTTTTTTTGTGCACAGAGAGCACAACAGGATCCTCAATTACTTCAACATTATCTGCTAGGTGCGAGGTTAAAAAAAGAAGTTGGGCATCTCCTAGATTCCAGGATCTGGTATTGCATATACCTGGATCAGCAACCACAGGTGTACTTAATCATTCTACATGATTACTGTAAATTATCCTCCAGCAACTTCACACCTATCATGTTGTACATTACTGCCTGAGTGTCATGACATTGTCTTCCAACTGAAACAGTCTCAGAGTTTGGGTTTTTTCCAGTCCTTACTTCTGGCTATTTCTATTAAGTCAAGTTAGCTTTAAACAAAAATGCCTACAGATGCCAGCTCTAATTTCCAAGCCTTTATATCAAAGTCCTGACCAGGCAGATAACTAGCACAAAAGACTGAAGTGCTGAACTAGATTTCTAAAATGATGCCATCTGATTCTCATCCCACACAAATATGCAATTTAAGTAATGAAAAAAGCTTTCTTCTCAAACATCAGCTTGTTCAAAGCTCTTGAAATAAGTAAGATGTTGGAATTTGGATTGAGTCATGACAAGTTAAAGTTATAACAGTAAGAAATAACCTTCTGAACAACAATAAAAAGAACATCCTTAATGTCAGGCACAAGAGAAAGCAATTACATTTTCAGACAAGGACTGTCAGTTTAAAAATATACAATGTAAAGAAATAAAGTTGTTTTAGCTCTTTTCACAATTTCTTGGATTCTTCATATATTTTTAAGCTTCATCTTATAATGTTTTTACATTCCATGTTTCTTTCATCATAAAAAATAAAATTAGTTTGTTAGTGTAAACTATTATCAGGGAAATTTAAAGGAAAATGTATTTACCTCAGCTATTAAGACATACGATAACTCACGCATTGGTGTAATTTCATCTAGTGTAGATACATTAAGTATGCATTACACTTTAAGCCTTAAAGGGAACAGAAATGGGAACAGAAATAGGAACCGAATATTACAACAGAGCTCACACAGGCCTCATGCATGGTGACAAGAGTGCGGGGTACAAGACTTAAAAGGCAAATGGTCATCATTGGTCAGTATAGCCTGCCAATTCCCTTCACAAGCAGTTAATAGTCAGTTGTTACCACTGTTCAATGCTAAGAAGGGACAAAGAGGAGGGGTGAGAAGAGAACTGCCTGCTAAGCAGGAACATTTCCTGCTAGTTCCCTGGAAAATCCCACTGTTCCTTCCTTCCCCACCCCCACCTCACTATGGGCAATGCAGGGCTCAGTTTCAGGTTGGATATGAGCACAACACAACAAGGAAACAGCAGCACAACTTGAGCATACATCACTTCAGCAGGTTCAAAGCTAACAGCTATATCAGCTTCCTTAATTCAAAAGCTTTGTTCCATAGAATCAAACAATTAGACACCTGGCCTTGGCAAAAAGAATAAGGTTTCCCTTTCTTCCCTTCTTTCTCATGGGCAATGGATTACCAAAGCATTAAAAGGGTCTTCTGGTCCCAAGATTAAAAACAAGAGCCATGCTTCTTCTGTTAAGTATGTTAAACCCAACAGAGGGCATCTGAGGATGTCCCAGTTTGAATATGGAAAAAGGATTAGAGGCAGGTAGTGCCAGCTTCAGCCATTTACTCCCCTACCCTCTTATTCTTCCCCAATTCAGTATAGATTTTCTGCGTTATTTAAATTTATTACACTTTGAAAGGTCTAACAGTGTTGCCAAGAGACTTTTGTACCAGTTCATGTCCTCAGTCACTGGTCAAAATGACACTATAATGAATTCAGTTCAACCACCTGGAAGATTTGGAAGTTAGTATGATTAAAAAAAAAAAAGTTTCTTTTCTACCAAGTTGATGGCAGTTTCAGGACCAGTTTTTGCCCTTCTCAGCTGAATCCCAGTAGTTTTGCTATCAACATACAAGCTTGTAACAAAAAAAGTTCAGAACACTTCTAGAAACCTTGGTATTTAAAACACAAAACAAAAACAGCATGGAAAAATCAGGTGACACATGTCCATTGAACCTTTTGCGTTATTAGAGACTTTAAACATGTCACGAGGTCTAGCAAATCTAAAACTTAAGTGGGAGACAGTTCTGCCAAATACTTTTATTGGAAAAGAGAAACACATGATAGGTGAGCATTAAAAGGCATTTGTTCTATTAAGCAACCCTTTGTACATCCGAAGTTGAATTTCCACACCTTAGGAGAAGAAAAACAAAGCTGAGATATGCAGTCAGTGTAACTGTCTTATTAGATGACACCACAGGTCTCTAAACATCTGACTCCAGTATCCCCAGTGCTCACATATGCTTCCACAGATGATAGTAACAACCAGGAGGAACAACCTCTGCCCGGTTGCAGGACAAAACCAGAGGAACTTAAGGTAAATTCTTTGTGCAACATCTTGCCTTGTAATTTGCCAATGACTACATCTAAGATAAATATTACCCAGTCAAGAGGAAAAACACAGATGAGGGAAAAGAAAATGAGAGAAGTAGCAAACGCATTCCTGTCAAAATGTGGAATCTGGTTATTTTGTTCACTTTATTCTAACCTGACGTAAGAGACAATGTGTACACCAGAGCATTACTGGACTAAAACCAAGGCAATCAGGAGGAAGCTGCACACAGATTTGTAACATTTGAAGACTACAAATTTCTCAAGCAGGTTTCGGGTGGTATTTTAGAGGGAAAGAAGGTAACAATTCATATGCCAGCACTATACACTGCTAATACAGGCTTAAGAGTACAGCATATCTTAATTTCTCATGGAAGTGAGGAATAGTTGAACATTCAGCTGATGAGGATATAGTTAAACACTGAGGTCTACCTATCTGGTATTTTCTAACCAAGGATACTGAACAAAATCACTTTCAACCACAGGTGAGCACAGCTCTAATGACTCACGGAGGATTTTTGTTTGTGAAGAATAAGCAAGTTCTGTAGCAGGTGGTCTTTAGTCAGGAAGTTCTTTTCACAAAGATGTGTAAACTGGCTATCCTAAACAATAATGCCTTTCACATGATTTCATGTGAAGAGTTACTGTTTATTTGCTCATGTAAACAAAGCAACATCTACAATGTGAAACACTAAGGAGGTGCACAACAGCAATACAGGTGCTTACAGAAACAGACTAATTAGAAGAGGATCCAAAGCAGTGAAGACAAATGGAAGATGGTAGAGAAACATATTCACTACGAGTGCTCAAGAAGATCAGACAGTCCCAAAGATTTTATGGTACATCATTCTGTGTTTTTTCCAATGGTAAGCTCAGTATTGTAGCAATATCTGAAGGATAAAACCAAAACAAACACCAATGTGTAAACCCAGGGAATGAACAGAAGTGGGATTTTTAAGGCTTTACCTTTCTAGGATTTCCTGTAGGGTAGAATTTGTGGTATATCTAAAAATAAAAGAAATTAAATTGAAAAGAATTAAAACTGGCAGGCAAGACAATCTGCACAGTAGTACAAAAATGAACACAATGCTTACATGAAAAGATAACATTAGTAGGGTCTACTGTGGAGCCACCCATCATCACTTCATAGCAAAGATCTCAGGAATAACACACTACACCTTACAGAAAATACAATGTGGAGCACCAGAGTACCAGAAGTACAAAGTCATAATGCGCATTACCGTTGACAGATGTGACAACACGTTTCACATTCCACAACTGACTGACGTCACAACATGTGTTTCACATCCCATAGAATGATCATGTCTCACAGGGACATTACATATACCAGTTATTTTCAACCCAGGGTCCTACATGAAAAAAAAAAAAAAATCTGTGTCCTGGAAATCTGCTCATGGAGTTCTTCTAAACAGATCCATTTATTGTCATAGGGCAAAAGATTAAGTCCCTCAAAAAAGAAAAAAAAAAATTAATAGCAAAAGGCTGTGAAATATTAAGACACTAGGCAGAAGGAAATGGCAAACTGAAAGCCTGCAAAGCATCAAAGAGAGCATGGCATCCCTCCAGTTCTGTCAAAACCTACAGACAGACAAAGAAACTGCAAGATGAAGACAACAGGGAAAAAAAAAAAAAAAAAAAACCACAAAACAAAACTAGACAAAAAAAACCCAAACAAAACAGTAGAGATATCCTCTTCATCTGCCTGGAAAACAACAATGGAGACAGACCATGTTCTTCAGCACACTTTAGTTTTAAGCATCTTGATAGCTTTGCATTTGAGGTGCCACCCACAGTGCTTGACCAAATGGTTTTCAACAAGGAAAGTAGTCAAAGACATAACTACGTAAACAACGACGACTTCTTGGCAGGGATTGGGGAAGAGGGCAAGTGGATTTCATGGAGTTATGATACAAGTCCTCAGAATCCTTCTTGGATCACTATACAGTTTGGACTATCTGACTGTTCAGTTCTTCAGGTGAAAGAGCAGGAAGTTGAACCTGCCAATCTAATGAAACACTGGCTTTTTATGGAAGTCCATCTATCAACTCTCTGGCTCAAAATACAAGAAAACATAAGAACTGAAAAAGTAAGAATTAATACCAACCTGACTCCAGTAAAGAATATTAATCTACTTGCTCTCTTAAATCTATTTGAAATGTAATGAAACATACTTAATGAGTCTAGCTGTTAACATGAAGAGGGTTTTGATTTCAGAAGTTGTTTGGGGTTAGGGTTTTGTTTTCTGTTGTTGTTGTTTTTAATATTATTTGTGTCTTCCCACAGAGGATTTGCTCACTTTGAGGTGCTCAATTTCCATAGCCATTACAAAACACGTAGCTGAGCTTTAAACTGTTGTCACATCTCTGCTTTATTTGTGGATAAAGCACGTAATATTGCAAAATTTAGTTGGAATGACTACATGCTTCTGCTGTCCGTGACTGCCCAGACTGAATACCAACTAAGTAAAATCACCACCTTTATTATAGAAACAGTCCCACTGAAAAAACACTGTCTAGAACTGCTCATTTTCTACTGTTCTTATGCAAGTTACTTAAAATACCTGTGAGAAACTGAGAAATGCATACATTTGCTTTTGTTTTTGTCACAGTGGGAAAGTAAAAAAAAATTGTTAAAGAGTGGGAATTCAGAATTAATTATTAACAAATAAAGCTCAGCTAATTCTCTGTATAGCATTTGAAAATCCAAGTAGTTCAGAGTATTTCCTTTCCCAAATAAATGTATTCTGTCCAATAAAGCCCGTAATGAAGAATAAAATATTTTCACATCATAAGTCTCTCAAGTTCTTGTTCCAAGATTTAACTTGAATACAAAACACTTTACTAATAATCAGTAAAAAAAAAAGCAAATAGCATTGTTGAACTATTCATTATATTTTCTCACCATGAAGTCAAACCACATTCCAGTTCAGTAATTATTTGGCTATAATTCTAAACAAACAATAGGGTTTGCCTCTGTAAATACTTTTCCGGTTCTAACTCATAAGTTATACAAAATATTACACAGATCACTCAACAATCCATCTTTAAGGTACCTGCAAAATCCTTAGTGAATAATTCATGTTTCCATTTTGCCATTCTTGTACAGCATAGAAGGAGCAACGTTAATTCAGTCATAGCTCTAACTGAGATCTGAACACCGCCAAAGAATGGTCAAAAAGCTCAAGAAGTTGCATTACAAACCAAATCTACTTCCCAAATGGAAGAACTAAATAGTCCTAAATACATCTGAAATAACAAACCAGCATCTGAAGAGAGTGGCCATATGCTGAACGGTCACTCTCCCATACTGAGTGATGAATTAAGATGCTAGTGTAGCTGTCTGCTTACTACAATACTGTTCATGTCACTCACATAGGTTGCTTTGGCAGTAATTACAGGTTTTTGTAAATTAAGCAGCACATTAGATTTGAGAACAAGTTGCAGACCAGCTAAAAGCACTAAATTCTTGACCTATTCCCATGCAACTGTAAGAAACACTACAAAAGACTGGAAAGAGATAAAGGTTAATTGCTGTACCTTTGCAATCTGCATGATGGAAAGCATGAGAAGAAAAAAAGAAAACTAATCAAGAGTCCAGTAATCAGTATTTTCTATAGTCTGTGCAATCTGTGCAGTTTTCTGTAATCCGTGTGTGATACTGTAATGTCTATGGTATCATAAAGAAAATGCACAGAGAGGAGAAATATTCACCCATAGCACTTTGGGAATATATAACATGAATTCAACTTGCTAATCAGTACAAAATTCTCACTGATGTGAACACTCGAACTTTTCTCTTTTCTCCGTCCTTGGCATATAGGTAAAGGAATTCAGTAATTAAAGAATTATGACAGTGGCTTAATAAAAGAAGATAACAAGAGGCTGCACAGTAAAATATATAAAGTATTGAAATGCTTTAGTAGATGTGTGTGTATCCCTAGACAAGATTCAGGTTACTGAAGAGTGGCGGCTCAACAAAATCAAGCAAGTCAATCCTTGGAGCTTTGGTATTGGAGCAAGAAATTGTCACTGTGTGTCTGTAGCGGCCAAAAGGACAAGGATACCTTGCTGCTTACCTCTTCATCATGTTTCTTACACTCCAGAGGCATGTCAGTCTCCATACTCCCCAGAATGTGCATTAGGAAGAAAGTGTTACTTTGACAACAGCTCTTGAACTTTATAATCAAGGTTCCCAGCATTATCACATTCAGAAATATTTTCTCCCAAATTAGAAGCTGAGGGATTTGGGTTGTGGATCTGTGGTGAGGGGAGAAGTTGAATATATCTGTACTTGTCATAAACACAAAAGAACTTGTAAGGTACAAGGAGTCCTCTGATGATGGCATTTTTAATAGGCTGGAGTCTTCTTGTTCTTGATTCATTTTCTCATCCATTTACTTTTAGGCTACACTGAAGTTTCTGTAAATGACAGTACTACAACACTCAGTTCTTTCCACAGATGCTTGCGTGTCTTGTGTAATAAACAAGCAGAGTTTGACAGAATACAGATGTACAGCATCCTGTCCTCCATGGAAATACTTGGTAGCAGATGGTTAAAGGAAAGCATCACAGTACAAGTTTATGCCCATGATTATTCAACTGAGTGCTACTCTAATACACGTGTGCGCACGTGTCTAAATGAAATGTTTCTACCTGGGTACAGATGTACACATGGTTGTGTATGCAATTTTGTGCAATACTGACTTTAGGTTGATACTTATGAAAGGGCACCTGTAAGTCTAGAATAACAGACAAGATGTTAGGCTACGTTTCCAGGTAGCGTAAATAGCATTTTTGAGGAAAGAAATTTAAGCACTTTCCAGCTTTAGAGAATTTGGCTCCAGGTTAGGCATCACAAACAACGTCTACCTGTCATTTGCTCCATGATGAGAAGGGATTAAAAATATCAGATGTTTCCCATCACCTGGAACAGTTGCTACAACTTCCATACATGCCAGCCACTACCAGTTAAACTGGAACAGCAATGAAAAATAACAGATCTCAGGGACAAAAATGTGGAGACCTGCCAAACTTCCATGCATTCTTCAATAAAACCTGCCTTGGCAACACATCAGGCAGGCAGTACAAAAGACCTGTTATGCGACAGAATTATTTGGTCTAATGTGTTGCCAGAAGAGAATCACAGGACACCAACTGCAGCAGAAAGAGCATTATTACAGGGTGGTCAGCAATGCCGTGACTCGTAAGTACTAGCTAGTGAAATACAGATACAAATACTTTCAGCAACAGTAGGAGACCATTCAGTGTCTCACACTGAGGCAGAAACTTATTTTCTGCATTCTCCAAGACACTGAGCTGAACTGTATGGACTCTACACAATAGTTCTCATGAAAGAAGGGGAAAAAGAATCTAACATTAAGGATTATTTTATAGCTTGAACCAAACACAACAATACACATATTGGCAATCTAATAATAAGGCCAGTTTGATAACAGGCTTCTGAAGCTTCACCTTTTTAAGACACAGACAAGAAAAATATTCATCACTTTCAATAGTTATTCAGATTAAACAAAATATTTATCTGCATTGCTGGTAGAACTCCTGAATTTTTATGCTAAAGTTTTAGACAATTGTTTGACACTGCTTCTGCATTTCAGAAATAATAAAAGCCAATAGTGTAACATTGCTGGGAGATGTTTCCATTTTCCTGAGTGCCTTTTCTCAGGGACACACCTTCCGGTCACATACTCCCTCTTACACACCACATTCTTTGTGCTGAAATCACATGTGAGTCTCAGGGGCTCGGGTTAGTCCTATCACACACTTTAACAGTTAACCAAAACACAGAAAACAGGGCGGGGGGTGGGTGGGGGTGGAGGTGGGGGTGTGTATATATGTAAGCAATTCTTTCTGAAAAATTTGCATATTCTACAGAAGATTACTATTTTCCCTATAAAATGGTAGCAGCGTCTTCAGCTGATGTATGAATTCTGAGGAGCTCTCTATCACTGACAACTGGCACGTTTTAAATGTTTAAATGAGGTACCTAGTCCCATTTCAACACAGGCTTTTGTAGCATTTTAATGTCTTGCCATTTAGTAGCTAGAATCCAGCAAAGGGGATACAAGTGCTAATACTGGTAGCTAATGGATATTCTTCTTTGCTCAATTGCTGAACTACTATTTGAATAAAGGGCTCGATTCCCAATGGGAACAACCTCCTTTCATTACTGCCTAATGCTTAGTCTAAAGGAGAATTCTCCACAATCGGCAAGTAGGGGCAACATTCATATTTCTATTTCTAGGTTCCGACTCAGAGGATAAAGGCATTGCACAATATTTAATTTATGCAGGTCACATTCAATACCTCAGGTCCTATAGCCAGACACATTTCCACATACAGTCCTTTCCTATTTCCATTTTAAAACTGCCTTTCATTTAGAGCATCCATCTGGAAAAAAAATAAGCTGAAAGACTATTTAGAAACAGCAGAAACGTCTCTTTCATGCAGAGACACCACCACAATGAGTCTTAGCACTGCTTTTAAGCAGGAGTCCTACAAGGTTATAATCACTCCTAGCATATATCTCTGTATCCATGCTTCACCTTAGGGAAGGGTCAAAACAGTGTTGGAAAGGCACATACTGCAACCACTACTGGCTGGAATTGGAGATGCTAGTGCTATTTAAGGCTGCCTTTGGCACAGGTAGCATTCTGAAGACTCGCTTCAAAGCATTGCTCCCTTGCCACATGTGTGCAATTCTGCAACTACTGCCACAGCAGAATGCAGAGTATTTTCACTCAGCCACCACTGTTGAGCATACATGCTGGAGATACATGTCAAAGTTATGAAGATGAGTCATCCATTTTCTGGATTTTCTCTAGATAATGGCACACTAATCAATGACAGCTGCCTTCAACCCTTCCTTCTATGTCCCTTCTGTTCCTCCATACATACAGAGTAAAACACTTCCACAAAAGTCAGAGCCTGAAGTCCAAGTCTTTGAAATAAATAGGGGGGTTTTTGTTGTTGTTGTTTTTTTTTTTTATCTGCAGTGCAAGCCACACTTAATCTCATTCCAGCAAGGACTTAATGAGAACTTGGTTTGTTCAGGTCACGCATTCAGGAAAAAGAATTTTCTGTCTCAGGAGTGGTCATCTGGGAGACCACCCAAACCATTTCAAGTGCCACTAGAAATACCCATATAATAGCCAGTACTTAACAGTTATTTATGTCTATCTTTAACTTGCATTGTAGCAAGACTTTCTGAAACACAATTAGTATTTTAACAGTATTGGTGAAATGGCATTATCATCTTAATTAACGCTATACTAATAAAAAGAATTCTCAAATAAAAGCATTGTGAAGACAAACAGTAACTTATTTCCCAGTTAATAATAAATGCATATAAAACTCATTTAACATATTACAAGATTGCATTTCTAACATGTTATATGGTTTAAGTTGGCTGAACTGTTTTCTTTGGGTTTGGTTTTTGGGGTTTTGTTTTTGAGGGTTTTTTTTGTGGGGTTTTTTTTGTTTGTTTGTTTTTAAGCTCTGTGCTCTTTTCCTCTTTCCTCATATTAATTACAGCTCCAGTATATCAACAACGATAGAACACTATTAACTTGGATTTACTTGCTCAACTAAAAAAGAAAAAATTCTTTAAAGATTCAGGCTGCTGCCTTCCTTTGCAGTAATAATTTGTACAGAAGTGCTGCATGTATCAGACAATCTACATGTTTGCCAAGTTAAAGACCTGTAAGCAGGGTCAGCATCCAGTTTAGCATTTCATTGCAATCTGACATGCTAATTAATAGCTAATCAGAAAGCTCCTAATAAGAGTACCAGATATTAGATTCACACTCGTCTTTTTTTAAAAGCTAATGACTTATAGAATGGTGAAAATAAATCTAAGTCATCTCATGCCACACAATTTACTTCAAATATTTTTCTGAAAAGAATAATTAGCTTCTACTCAAGATGCACTTGTATAAGACTACCATCAATATTTGGACAGCAAAAATAGCGGCAAACAAGACATTCCATGGGTATCATTACATAAGATCTATTTTACCAAACGCCCTCCCCTCATCCACGCATAAAATCCGAACACGTATATTAAAAGAGCTCACGTAGCATGCTAACGGACTATGTCTAATTTCACGCAACTCACTCTGTACTATCATCAACAGAAATCTCTGTATTTATATATGAGAGGAATAAAGCCTGTGATTCATCCATTACAGTGGAGAATAAAAAAAAAATCAAGAAAAGCCAAAATAAAAACCAGAAAACTTTTTGGTAAACAAATAAGCCACAACTGAATGCTGAGCCCTTCTGTCAAAGACCTGGATAGTATCCTGGTTACATATAACTTTTAGTTACATCCATGTCTTACCTAAGGAGGCTTCCAAGTTCAAATCACAGAAGTGAGAATCTTTAACAGTAACCTGGACAAACATGTTTTGTACTTTGCTGTCTCCAAACAGGCTATATAGATAGTTACTCATCTCACCTATTGTTCTACCAACAGTCACTACACTTATGGTTATATTAATATCTAATTGATGAAGAAACTGTTGATGAAATTTCACCATTAATACATTTAGTAATAGGATATTTCCCAATACTGGAAGTGGATACAGAGTGCATAAAAAGGGTTCACATAATATGCTTTTAACAGGTTTATTTGGCACACATTGGTACACACAGCTGATTCCTATCAACAGTAGTTATCTGCAACAATAACTAAAGTGATTATGATAAGCTATTCAAAAAGTGTAAGTTATGTAACAAATTTAACTTTTCATGTGAACGCTTAAGGGTTATATTCTTCCTGGCACAGAATGGGCTCATTCTCTAAGAACTGTTCATACTCTAAGCAAGCACTGCAAATCAACTGCTTATGAACCACCTACAGACTAGAATGATTTCAAGACTAATTTTTGCTTTCAATATATTGCTCCAGTTGACATGAAGAAAAACAAAACTCACAACAGAAAGTTACTAGGCAATAACTTCGGTTATTCAGTTATGCAACTATTACATTTCTATGTAAAAGATCACGGACAATAAGTTTCCAGACAGCCAAGCAACAGCTATGCTTGCAAGGTTAGGTTAAGGGCATGAGAATGCACATTGAAGCGCAATGCATTCTTATATCATGCCAGATATTTTGGAATCTCCCTTTCATTTGCACACTAATTCCAGTGCTTCAGGGAAAGGCCCTCCACAAGCAGACCCTGAGTATGCCCCTGGTATTTCTGACAAAAAAACAGGGGAATTTGCCAAAGCTCTCTTCAGGAAAGCTCTAAGCTTGTGCAGTGTTTTCATCTTCTGAAATACAAACACCAAAACTGCAGGCTACGGTCAACTGTTTCTTGGGATTTTTGTGTTTCTGTACTTACAAGGATGACTGAGAAGTCTTATCCTCCCCTCCAGTATCCTCCCTCTTCTTAATCTAACTGGGACTAAATATAAAGGACATAAAGAAACAAACAAATCCCCACCCCATCAGCAGTGGAGGAAAGTAGGGTAAAAGCATTATGGCAGGTGATGCCAGCTAGAAACTCCCACAACCCCAGTGCAATTCTAGGAGTTTATTCCACCATCTCAATTCCTTTAAAAGTGTTTGTTTCCAGATTTCCATCAGTTATTCTTAATTTCTCTAAACTAGTTTGCCAGTCACTGGACGAAAAAAAGTGACAGACAGAAAAGAAAATATATAAAAATGAGCTTCCCATCACTTTCTACTGCTCAGTTCTGAATTTATATAAAAAAGCTGCCTAAATGTCTGCTCATATTAGCACAGCTCTTCACTGTACAGATTAATCATACTGCACTTCCTGTGTTGACTTCTTTTATAAATCAGTGTTATAAAAAAATCCTTTTCTTTTTATAACAAAAAGTATACCTAGAATAAGAAAGGACTCCATGAAGAATCCATGGTAATCAGGACAAAAAAAGCCCATCCTGGTCATTGCAGATGCCCCTCTTCATGCTCATTGATTCAAAGGACCCATGTGTTTAACTGTTGCTACACCTACATACAAATTACAATTATTAGACAAAGCGAGCAGCTGCTTACTGAAAGAGATTCTTAAGCCATTGCAAACAAAACTGCACCAATGCTGAAGTAAAAAGATATTAAAAATAAAAAATAACAAATTGATAAAATAAAAGTACATTCTTTTCCCCTCACAGTGTATTTCTTTTTTTAACCAAGTGCTTAATGCTTGCTGCTCTTAATGCAGTTTAAGAGTACTGTGCAATAGCATTTTCAGAAGTACTGGTGTGATTCAGGCCATGCAGTCTGACTCAGTTTGAAAGCAAACCCAATTTGAAGAAATGTAGAAGAGACAAAAAGCATTAGCTTTCCTGGCTGTCAGCTTCCAGTATGTTGAAAGACAGTGTTGCTTGAAAACATAACTCAGTTATTTGATTATCAATTCACATTTAAGTTCTTTAAGTAAGGGTATCAAAAAAGTCTTTTTCAGTACAGACGTTTGAAAAGCGAAACAGCTTACAGAAAAAGGACTCAAAGAAATAACTGAAATTCTAAATGCAGTTGGGAAAGAGGCCAAAGGATCTCTGCAAATCCACTTCATCAATTTAAAGCATAAGAATAAGGATATGAGCTGATAAAGTGATTTCTAATGTTTAAATCTTTAAATAACTTAATTCAAATTAAAAGTTTTGTTTGTTTTAAGTCACTTTTTTATCTGCTAACCACAACAAAGAAACAATCAGAACTATGACAGAATTAACATACCCTCTAGGGCTGCAGAAAGCCTTATGCTTTATGGCCAAGTGGAATTAAATTCTCCCAGACGTGTCAAGTCATCACTTCTCAAGAATACTGCATTGTCATTTTTTGATATTTAATCTTTAAAATTGGACAGATTTCTACATTCCATCCAATTGTACCTTTTACTAGTTCATTTCTATGACTGAACAACAGACACTGGGCGCACATCTGTACAGGGCACAATCAAGCTGTTTCATCTAAACAGGCTACGTAGGTATATTCCACTTCTGAATGCGTAGCACTCCACATCTGTTAGAGCACTTAAAAAAACACAGCTTTTCCATCAGCTCCTTGACTGCGTACATTACATAAACTCAATAATGTACAAAGAGAGAACAAAATTTAAGACAAGTAAACAGCCTGACATCAGCAAGGAGCTGACATATGTTAGTTTGTCTATCACAGTTCTAAACACCTCAAACATCAAAAGAAATTCTCCAGCAATGGCTAGAAAACTTTGCTGATCCAAAGATAACCATCTACTGTGCTGTTCCACACTGGCAATAATACCTTGCTCCCCAAGCAAACCACAGCAAGCCAGAAGGTAATTTGCTTTCTCTTCCTAAAAAGAGAGGTTCAAAGACCAAAAATCACATGCGCTTAGATGTACACAGAAAGGTTGTTACTGCTGAAGGTCATTCAAGGCAGGAGCTGCAAGCTCAGAAATATTTTAGTTTCAAATCCAGACACACACAAGAACATGAGAAAAATGTAAACAGCTTCAACACCACAATTTTGTTTTAACCTTTTTAGAGGTCAAGCTATCCCCCGCTGCTGCTTTTTGAAAACAATTTTCCTGAAGTCCAAACCTGCCCTCTGTTACACCGACCCAACAGCCCATATTAACGTATCAAAAACATTTGCAATGCTAATCAGGGATGGGGCAGTAATGTTACTTAAAACATTAGTGCTACCATAAGATCAGCTTAGATTTACCCAAACAGATTTGCTAGCAAATCCGCTGAAGGTACATAATGGTGGAGGTTGCCATGGGAACATGGTACAACTACACACTTTGCCATGACAACCAGGCCTCCCTGGAATACTAATGAGTGCCCATGGCAACGCAGAGCTAAAGACAAGATGTCTGGAGACCAAATATTTCATGTACCATTTATAACAGAAACTATAAATATATTTGTACATTTCCTGTGTGAGATTCGATGGGTTTTGGAACCCTGCAAAACGTTACGTATGCAGCAATATTGCCTGGTGTAAAAACTATATGGCTGTAATATAAATGGAAAAGCCTATTTCAAGGCAATGCTATGGCAGAAGTTCAATTCCACAAACAATAAAAAAGTATCTGTAGTGAACATATCCAAAAGTTTGCATTATCTTGCACATAAACACTATTGTCAGCCCACGATGTGACAGAGTTATCTGTACACAATGCTTGGTGTACTCTACCTCCACCAAAAAGGCACTGTTCTTACCCATGCAGAATACTGTACCGAGCATGTAGCCGTTCTCCATATGGCAACTACTGCAATTCACATTGCAAGGACAGAAAGCACTGCTTTGGTATTTCAGAAAAAGCTCATGACAAGAGATCCCTGTTACTTTATAGGAATGATCCAGCAACACAGCACGTGAGCAGTGTTTTTCATTTATTTGTTCATAGAAAAAGGATCCACTGTTGAAAGTTACATATCAGAACAAAGTGTTAGTATTAGAAGTAATAAAACTATCAGTTAAGTGACATCTGGTGCATTTTTTTAAATGCTCTATCTAAAGATGAATTTCAGAACACTTTCTAGATATTTCGCACAAATTATCAAAATCTAAGACATTTTCAGGTACCCTGCCAGCAACCGCCTATCATTTAAAAAAAGAGGCAGCACCAGCTGGAAAGCCAGTGCTGCTTGTCCCAGCAGCACTATATGTGATAAGTTACATGAAGAAACAGCAAAATTTTAGGTCACAGAAGACCTCCCAGGGATCACAAGTACCAGGATTCAGCTCACACCAGCAGTGGAGAAATCAGAGGTAATTGTATCTAAGATTTTTCCATATGTCTTATTATTTGCTTTTATAACCTAGGCCTCCTTGCATGAGCTCCTCCTCAAAAACATAAAACTGGATAAGCATTAGATAGAAAATTTATTTTCTTCTCTCCCTCAACACCCATGCAATGGCATAGATTTATTAGCCATCCTCCAGGTGTAAATGGATCAATTGTTGCATTTCCTAAATGACAGAGCACTGAGGTCAGCAATAAGAGATAAAGAAACATGCTTTATGTAAGATATTTCACAACAGTCTCATGGTTGCAGAGCTTCTCAGGTGCCAGATTCTCACTGCTTTTGAGTGACTGCAACAATTGATGCTATCCCAGTGGTAAAAAACCCAAACCATTGTCCCTTCAGCAAATCTCCTCAAGCCTAGAAGAGAGCCCCACATAACAGAAGTTATCTTTCTGACCTAGATCAGATGCCACAGTTATACTCATCCATCTTCTCATCTACGTTCAGCTTGCAGAGGCCAGAAGGAATCACAAGAACTCAAACTTAGGAACTCCATAAGATAGTGGATGCAGACCACTTTCCGTAACCCAACAGAGCATTATCTCACAGCTGTAACCCAAATACAAGTCATTGTCCAGTTTGCTGCAGGAATGTCAAAACCAAGTAAACTGGAAAGACTTTTTTCATCTGAGGCCAAAGTGTTACATAATGCATATATCTCAGTAGCAGCATAACCTACACTACCAGACTAACCTGGCCTAATGTCTGGCAAATCCCTCTTCTGCTTCCAAATACTGCTGGCTGTGGCCACATTAGACTGAATACACACATACAAACACACAATATTAAATCAATGTAATCACATTCAGAATAACCAGATTAGTGTAAACAGTGGCTACAATTACACTAAGTTTTCAGTGAATTGCAGAAACACATTAACTGGCATGTTTAGAGACCTGAGGGAAAAATGTGGGATGAAACAGCAACACAAAACACATGCTGTGGCCCTGGTACTGAACTTAGGATCTACTTCCTTGAAATAGTATCACGGGACAAAAAAGTTTATCAACTTAAATGAACATTTTTGTTTCATAAGCTTCAAGTAATATAGATTAAATCACAAACAAAAAAAGTCAAACTGTTTCTTTAAGCAGTCTAACACACTGCAGATTAACAAATCACAACAAACATAAGCCAAGGTAGGCCTTCAGGCAACAAAGTTCTCCACACAGCAACAAAGCTTGCATTATTTTTGTGATACAGTATTACTCAGTGCAAAATTTTTCTTCTTGTATCTAACCTGGCTGCGCAGGGCTAAATCTGGTTACTCATTTTTTAAACTATTTTAATTCCACTAAATACTACAGTGCCCAATATACAGCCCAGCCTTTCTTCTGTCAGCACTGTGAGATCTAGTTTTAAGAGGAACTGTCTGTCAAGATATGAAAAATGCATTTGCATTAGATTTCAAGATTACACAACAGCACACCTACGTGTGTGTGGCAGAGACCACTTTTATTCCAATCCCTATTTTTCCATGAATATTTTGGGTTGCGGGGTTGTTTTTCAAGCTGATATTTGTCAAGCTGATATTTGTTCTCTTGCACTCCTCTTTCTTTGGGACTGCTTTATATTACATGAGGGGATATGATGTGTAGTCCAACCTTATCTCCTACAACAGAAAATACAGTATTTAATTGATCTGGGGTCAGCAATGGCAATTACTACTGAAAAAAAAAAAAAAAAAGAGACTTGTTCACTAGAATGCTTTATGTCATTTGCTAGTGAACTAATGGAAGAAATGTTTTTGTTTAGGTTTTTGGGTTTGGGGGTTTTTTTGGTTGGTTGGTTTTTTTAAGAGACTATGCCATGTGGCCACAAAAAGTGACAGCTCCCCTCCAGCAGCAATAAAAGAAACCCTAGGAACATCCACAACTTGAACAAACCTCTTTACTTAACCTAGGAAGACCATTAGTCTTGAAAGCACTCCTTAACCTGAGAAGGTTTAGCAGGATAGTCAGCTCTGCACACAAAGTTACAAGAACAAGCCTTATCCAATCAGTGCCCTGTACAGCAGTTATCTTCCTTCATCTTTTTCTGGTTCCCTGATCTGAATCATAGAAAGTCTTTGTTCACACTAACGGTCTAGCATACTAGGATAGGCACCAAGTGATGAACTCAGAATGTTGTATCAATGGATACAGCTATCCTAAGAAAAGCCAGTCATTTCTACGTGTCTGGGGTTGGAGGTCTAATTGCATATCTGGACTTGCTATTTCTTCACAATAATAATTGCTGAGTAACAGTTAGTAGTTAGGCTGTGTACAAAGCAAATTTACACAATTCTTGTACCAGCTAAGAGTCTGGAGAGTCTCTCCACTTTCCAGGTGAGAAGCAAAGAATTCCATTACCTCCTTGTTTCCACCAAAACTGGCATACACAACACATGCAAACCACACACGACCACATACTGTTCATTTCAGTTCTTGCATGTGAAGAACGTTAAGAACTCATTTGAAAATCCACTTGGGTTGTGTACGTGCAGGACATATGCACACAGAAAAGCAGCCTTACATATGTGGGATGCACATGCACGCTGTGACTAGCGTGGGACAGTGGTCTCTAGGCTTCTCTGCATTACTCTGGAAAATACAAGGACTTGTTTTATTCAAGAAGTATTGGCAGCACTGCTAAAGATGGTAGTCAGGAAAACAAGGCAAGTTAAGAACATTAACAAAATGCGATTTCCCAAATATACCAAATGAAAACGTTGAATAACTCCTCCACATAACCGGGATAATTCTAATAACAATTATAAAGGTCTCGTCTCCTGGAAATTGTGGGAAGTCCCATGAGTTCCATCTAGGAAATACACATTTAAGATCTGCCCAGTTACTTTGGACGATTAAAGCTTTAAATCTTCTTAATCCTTCCCACCCTATTACTTATTTTGTACTTCCTTGTGAAAAAATTGACACATCTGCATATTTTTTTTAAACTCCCTCTACTCAGTTAATATACTTAGTTTGTGATGACCTCTTACTTCCCCCACGTACACACACACTCCACAGGCATTGCATAGCTGTCTTACTTCAGGGATGAGTGATAAATGTGAATGATGGTACTTGAACCTGCTAAACTGATTAAATGCTGAGAGGAAGGATCAATTAGCAGAGAAAGGAAAGCTAGAGGAGCCATACATAACACATTAGACAAAACAGAGAGCTAGTACTGCCCCTACTCAGACACAATCTGTATTACCAAAAAAATAAAAAAAGGAAAGTAGTATTTAGAAATGCTTTCTCCATTGCAGCTAAAGATATCCATCTCAGATCAAGATAGTAATGCAAGAAGAACACATACTCACAAACCGCATTTCTCAGAAGGGAGAAGGGCAGAAAGGACCTGCAGGTTTGGGCAGAAGCAGATAAGCTTTGGTCTTTGCAATATTTCATTTAACACCCGTCTATCCGTTAGGACATTAAAGGCTATTAGCGATGCAATTCAGATAAAAGGCATCCACTTTCAACGTCCTTGTTTAAATGCCTGCAAAGCAAAGCACAGGAGACAACACAAAGCTACAAAATTTCTGAGTGTAGAGTTACACAGCTCAGCAAAGCACCTCAACGTTATACATGGGAATAGCCCTCAGAAGCATATGCTTCAAAGCAGAGTGGAAATTTCATTCTTTTTTAGACGAGAAGTTCTGTAAAACAATAGCCAGTATTAAAAGCATACCATTTTTAGGTGGGACAAAAAAACCCCAAACAAACCCACCAAAAAACCCCCAAACAACCCGAAACCCACCAAAAAAAAGAAAAAACCCCACAAGATCTGTCACTAGGCAAAGGAAGTTACTGGCTCTGTATAGCGGCCTGATGTTATTCAAAGCTTTTAGGAACGAAACTGCGTCTTCTCTGAACGACCCAGTGTAATCCTTAAACTCTGCCCGTCCAAAGAAGATGCGCCTCCAAACGCGCCAGCGCCCCCGGAGGGAGCCCGATCCCCGCCCGCCCGCCAGCGGGGCGCGGCAGCGGCGGGGCCGAGGCGCCACCTAGCGGCCGCCGACACTCGCTGCGGCAGCTTTGTCCCGGCACGCCCGTGGGAGCCTCGGAGAGCGCTCAGCGGCCCGCCTCTCCACAGGTAGCTGGGGGCTTACACAAGCCCCTATACGCTTGCTCAGGAGTTGGGTAGCACAGAAATTCTGCTTAAATGTGGAAAGAAGAATAGCTTATTGTTCAGGTCTGTTCCCACTGTTTTCACTTATTCACTGAATGTTCTTTCCCCTACACTTATCATTCATTTCCCAGCAATACCGACTTCAAAGCCATTATGTAGTTATAAGATCCAACAATAAACCAAAGAGGTATTATCCTTTATTAAACCAACAGGTATAGGTGGGAGAAGAGAAAGGAAAAGGAGAAAGACATTTCATACAATGAAAACCTTGCACAGTTTCCTCTGTTCCTGACATATCATAAAAGCCAAAGGTTACACAACTTTATATGGGACTCTATATCTTGAAACTACTACTGCTAAAACACTACCACTGGAATTACTACCACCACCCACCCCCTAGTAGCTCTAGGACTCTGGTTTCTTTTACTTTTTCTTCAGTATATACCTCTCTGCTCCAGGATATTTGTTCTGAGATGAGAGTCTGACACTGCCACCATACAGAGAAGTCTGCTGCACAACATCACATAATCCAAGTGATACCTAGTGAAATTACCACTGTCCTATGACACGATAAAAGTATGCCATGTGATTTATAACACAAACACCAGGGAGGGGGTGTTGGTAGCAGGTACATCTGATTTGGAGTCCTGCAGGAAGGCAGAGGTGGATTTTTTTTTTTTTAACATGACTAAAAATGGAACATGTTTGTAGCACATGCTACGTACTTGATGAACAAGTCGTAAAATACAGTCAGACAGAGGGAGAAACAGTGCGGTGAGGACTTGTAAACAAGAGTGACCAAATTCAAATTTATCCTTCTACTAATTTTTTCTTAAGCTCCATCAAATACTGACCAAGGCTTATAATAGTCATGCACATTTTTTCCCTGATCTTTCGAAAGCAGTAAGCTATTCACAGAAAGCGAAATGTCTTGCAGAAAAAACAAACAAACAAACAAACAAACAAAAAAAACCCCACCTAGAATGCTTGAAATAAGGCAGTAAGTACAACTCATAATTGGGACATGGTGCTCAGGCTATATTGCAGTTCTTGCCTGGAAATCAGTATCTACATCTTTGTAGATATTCGGCTTGACCTGAATCAGTGTAACGCGATGAAATAATACCATAGAGTCATTGCTGGAAAAGACTGATAGGTGATGGGTGATTGCTTCTAGCAAATATGCAGGAAATTCAAGCAGCTTCATTCCTCCGCTCACAAAAAAGGCCTGAGTACATGGAGCGTAACTTAGAGGAGGCAGTTAAGCAACAAAGATGGTAACAGGATGCTTTGATACTGACAGCAGGCAAAGAAAGATACACACAGAGCTGAAAGTGTTAATAAGGAATGAGCTTGGTTTTCTGGTGAATAAGGGGAAGTTACACATGTAAGTCACAAAAGAAAATTCGTATCTCAACAGAAAAATAATTATGGGGGGAAAAAAGGGGAAAGGATTACTTTTATGCAAATATTCTAAGATAAGAGTAAAGAAATTCTCAACACAATTGCAGTATGCATATTCTGTTGTCCCATACAGGAGCTGGCAGTGCAGGACAACTTTTTAGCCAAAGCTTTAAGAGAAGTCCTACTGACTCTGTTCTCCCTCATTGGTCTGTGCCTATACAATGGTTTTGTGCTTTTCAGAAAGCCTACAGCACATACTAAAAGCTTTCCATGCACACAGCAAATCCAGTAATTTTGGTTTGCATCAAGACTTACTGCACATTTGCAGAAAGATGAAACAACATGTACACTGCAAGTCTGCTGCTTCCTAGAACTGAATTGAACACAGGAAAGAACTATAAATACACACACTCTTAGTTCTTCGTAGAAAATAAAGAGGGTTCTACACGTACTCCTGCTGGAGAGGAAAGCCATGCATAAAGCACAACAGCCATCACATCCAACAGGACAGTTCACTGTTTCTGTCATGGAGTCTGACCATCCAGCCTGCTGAACAATTTAAAGCTCTTGGTTATCTGGTTATCATCAGAAGTTTTATAAGCTTATACCAGACCTTTCCATGGTTTTGAGAAGACATGTCTTTCAACTGAAAAATGGCACAAAAGACTGAAGTCAACAGATTTTAACTACACCATTAAAAGACTACAACAAACTAAACACACCCTCTCCCCAATTTCCTTTGTTGGTGGTGGGGGAGGGTGGTAGTGTTCAGTTTTTCCCCCCAGTAAAGGCAATGGTAAATCAACATTAGCAAATGGATTAAATAAGTAAATTCCCTCTACTAATTTAGTCAGGTCAGCTAAGGAGGACTGACTGACTGGTTTCAGTGAAGGTTAAAAATATAACGCCTCAGGTCATTATGCAGTAAGCTTTGTTGCTATGATGGTGCAGGCACATACCAGATGGGAACAGAGCTGAATGTCTAAAAGCACAAGAATTGTTGATTAATGTTAACACCTTCAGATCAGTTCCAAATTCCTACTACTGCAAAAGTGTTTCTGCTGATTGCCATTCTTCAAGAACCTTCTCATTTCCTGAAGTCATGTGGCAGAAGACAAAGCTCTGTAACAATTATTCTCTCAAATATGTTTTTAAACTACAAACCCCATTCAGTGCAGACCACCACAGATGGGTGTAGATGACCTTTAAATTATCGATGTATCATTCTTAAGAAATCGAAACCCAATACTGTCTGCCTTAATGTCCTGTGGTTCACTAAAGCACCATGTTACTGCGCTATACACCACACATGGAGAACACTGTATTGGTTATTGGTTTCATGCAATCATAGTCAGAATGCATGCAAATGCAAGCTTAGCAGGACAGCCATTTACTACTACTGAGATTTGTATTGCTGCTAGTAACAGTTAGGGATCCAGAGCTTTTCATTAAATAACTGAGTTGTGTATTTTCTTGATATGTTCTCAATGGGAGGGATCCTGGAGTATCTAATGAGAAACCTGTTGTACTAGAAAAATCCTTTTATGAAGTTCGTGTGCATTTACTACTGTCCCTCTCTGGCAAAAAATTGTGTCAATCACAAAATGATGAATTTCCTGCAGAGGAAAACAGTGATATACTCTGTAGTGATAATGTTCAAGCACATGCTTATGGGTATTTGGAAAATAATTTCAAAATTAGGCAGTTAAATACCACTTCTAGCAAAATGAAGTTTTCTGAATAATGACATCACTGATATAATTCATAGGCCTTCCAAGATGAGAGTATGCTTTTGAGTATATACTTTGATGTGTACCTTACATTGCAGAATTAAATGCAACCATACCCATTATGAAAATAGATCTTTGGTTATTTATTTCACAATTCTAAGGGCCGCCTTACACTAAAACAGCAAATTGTTTTGTTTGTTTTGCAATGCTATTGCAAAACAACAACTGTTAACCCCTGGGCTAATAGCCAAGACACTGAACACTTTGCAAAGAGGTCTATTTTCCACACACAAAAAGAAGTGAAGGATCACTGGCTTTTGGATTTCTAGGAAACAGAGAGATACAGTTCCACCCAGAACTGCCATCAGAAGGGAGAGATCCCCCTTCACCTTCCTCCAGTGTCACTCCTACCTTCTCCCAGCACTCAGACCTTCTGTAAGTCTTTTTAACTCATTAAAGCAGCAACCACACACACCCACTCCCGCCCCCCAAAAAACAAACAAACAAACAAACAAAAACCCAGGAAACCTACTTTCAGCTAGATTTGTCTTCTCTTATTTTTGTGAGCTACGCCAGCTAGCAAGTGCTGAGATGTCACAAGGGCATTAGGCCAGAAGCATAAAATCCTCCCTTTAGCAGTGACCTCCATGTGGTCAACTTCCTTTTGAGAAGCTTTCAGCTGCATATTGCTTTTTTTTTTTTTTTTTAATTTAACTCATTTAATGTCAGGCTAAAGGGGAGCAGATAGCCTCTACATCACCACTCCAACACCTATGGAAACCTAACACAAGCTCGCTCATTTTGCACTGAAAGCCATATATACATTCAATTCCTGTCACACACAAGCCAATAAAAACCATCTGGGTGCACTGTTCCAAGGACACTCAGAGTTCAGCCACATCAAGGCAACCAACAGCATCAGATGTACGAAGTCAATTATTAAATACTTTTAAAAAAGCCAAAAGAAGCAACAAAGAGCTAAAGCTCTGATCCAGCAAAGCACCAGGGATGCCCTGAAGTTTAACCCAATGGGAGACAGGCATGTACATGTGCTTTGCAGAATTCAGACATTGGTGGTTTAGGAAAAGGCACCTAGAGATATCCAAAACTATCTAGGGAATAAACCTGGTACACTACAGCGATTTCACTCTGGTAGGTCTTTTTCATTATTTCATCATAGCATCAAAGGAAAAACCACCACCAGGTCCTCATTCACAGTCAGTTCTTTAATAGAAACGCTTTTTGTTGTTCAAACATGCTAAGGAAATTGATTAAGTAATTACGTTTGGGAACCACACTATAATTTAGCTCTAAACACATCCCTATAGATTAGGTTTCACATGTGTGATACAAATAAGTACCTAGAATAATTTGTTCTCTGTTTATAAAAAGTAATGTGCAAACCAGAAAATGCAATCTAATAACAGCTATACATTCAGACCCTACTACAAAAAAGTGGCACAGAAAAATCATCGTGCCTTAATTTATTTTCATATTACAGGTATTAAAAAAGTCAACAACTAGAATATTTTTTAAATGGTACTTACAAACATATAGGAATACACACATGATTAAACAGGTCATACAATTAACCTCATTGTTTGGAATCATCTTCATTATATATTTTTACCTATGCAGAGACACAATTCTTAAGACCACAGTGTTTTGATGCAATGCTGTAGTTTTAATACATCACTTTTATTTATAACTTACCGTAAGAGGAAACTGTAGAGGAAAGTGTTTTTCTTCCCCATTCTTTTCTGAAAGGGTCACATGACCTTTGTATATAAACTTCAGAAGTACACATCTGTTTTAAGAACAAATACTGCAAAACTACCCATCTCCCAATCCCCTTATTCAGGGAGCTCAGGTTTCAACACAAGCAAAAGCAAGCATTCTACTATGCACACTACTTGAGCACTGATATATTATTCAACTTTAAGACTGAACTGGTAGAAATTGTAAATAAAAGTTAAACTCAAGAGTACACACCCTTTCTTTTTTCACGTGACACAGCTTTTTCCCAGTGGTTGTAAAGGTAACTCTAATGAAGATGGTGCCTAGCAAGTTTGTAAGGCTGTGTAGTACTGACACACAAGTTATGGATAAAGTTAAAGAAGTACAAAGATATTTAAAATTAGGCTTCTAGAGGGCTTTAAGGCCAGTAATAGGGAAACAAAATAAGACAAAGATACAAAAAGCATTTTTAGCAATACTGATGTTAACATGTTTTATAAAACCGTAGCACCTTCATGATCACTTGTAGTACAGCATTTAAGTTAGGCTTCTGAATCCAAATTTAAGGAAACTACATTTAAGAATTATGACCAAGAATCTATAGAAGGGTCCATTCAATAGAAAAGCTACAAATACAACTTAAAACAATCATTTAAGCAAGTAGCTAAGTTTTGGCATCACCTTGATCTACCAGGCAAATTTAGTATGGACTTGCCTTATGCAAATTGGTCATTTAAGTTTTAATAAGCCAGCCTATGTGAGTCTGAATAAATGAGTTGAACTGAAACTGCCAGGAACAGAAATTCTTACCATAAGTTGTTCTTAAGTTACAACAAAAGCGTACACTTAAAAGGCAAGATGAAACTCTTGTCCTTTCTAAAACTGTGTACAAAACGCATCACCTTTGGTTACTGAACATTTTTATAGTTAAGTTTTGTCTTTCTCCTTGACAAATGGGCAGATAAAAAACACACTAATCAAAATATCACATTTATTAGTGTATTAAATACCAAAAATAGACCCATCCTTTTTAATGTTCGCAACACCTTCAGAACTCAAAGTCTCATGATTAACATTATAGCAAATGACCACAAAATGGATTGCAACTGCACTATTGATCTTTTTATTTAATGGCCTTTTGTCTAAAAAAAAAAAAATAAAATAAAATAAACGCCACACATTTTTCTTTCAGTTCTTTCCATGCATTTAAGCAGTTTTAGAATTTGCATGGTACTACTATAAACAGCATAAATACACACTATTCATTTTCTAAATACTCAGTTGTAAGCACATCTGCATCTCAATTAATGAGCGCAGTAGGATGTTCCCAAGCCTACCCACTTAGCAAAAAATACATTAATTTTTACTACTGTTCTCATAAGTTCCACAAATACGTTGCCTTTACATATTTTAAATACCGAATCCATGTTTAACTCCATTTATTACTCTCTTAAACAGAAGTGGTAAAATAAACTTTTCCCAACAGATTTTTGTTTTACTTAAAAAGACAAGTCAAATTACAGAAAATTAAGTGCTTACATCCTATGTCATGGGAAAGGATATTACATTACTTTGAATTCACAATGTGAGTCTTAAGACAAAGTCTGTTATGGATAAAACCAAAAACAATGTGAATAAACTGCAGGTCCTTCAAAGAAGTTTTCACAACAGCCTACAGCAGGCTTAAAGGAAACCTCATATAGGACAGGTTTCCCAGCTCACTAATAATTAACCACTCTTTAACAAAATATCTCATTGTAATCAATATGCAAAGCCTCAAGCCAGTCTAATTTCTCTCTAAATAAAAATCCAGTTCTCTTCTTTGATGGGTAGAAGAGTGATAATTGGCCTCTCACCCAGAGATAAACTGAAAATGCTTGTCCCTCCTCCTGGCACACTGCATACTCGTTTCATTCCAAGAGTTATAACCTTGGAGACTTGGTATTCTCAACAGCTGAAGCACTGTGCTGGTTACTCTGCCTGCATGTTCCTGCTGTACATCCAAAGGACTCAGTCTGATTTCTGAAACAATCAGAGGCCACTGTTTAAACACCTGAACTTGTACCAGCAGTTACTAATCACAGCTTCACTCTTCCCTCTGCCCACACTGTAAAACCACCTGCCCAGTTGTACGGATGATAACTGAAGTAGCAAGCCAAGGAAAAAAACCCATCCTCTTGAAACACCAAAGTAACAAAAATAAAAAGTGATGCTTTCCATTAACATAAGTGGAACAAAATGATAAACAGAGGGATCAGGGAGTAACAAGCAAGGAAATGCAACCATCAAAATAAAATTCAAAGAGCTGATCCCCAGATGTTTGCTGCAAAGCACCATTAACCGCCCAGAGGAGGAGGTCTGGAGACCATGGGCAGTATTGGCTTAGACTCTACAATGGCAGAGCTACAGGAAGAGAAGTCCACAGGCAGGGCCATGAAGATCCCATGACCTCCATTTTTTAACTTTTTAGGGGTCCCTGTCGATGCCATAACCCTATTTTTGTGAAGATAAGACATGTATTCCCATTGGGCACATGGTCCTATTAATTATGTAACATAAAGAGGACCAAAAAAAAAAACCCCTCTTTGGTTCTTAAATGTGCTTCACATCTTTGAACAGAGCCTCTGAGTCGGCTTTCAACTTTTTTTTTGGAAAACTTTAACAAAGGTTGGTGCTACAACTGTTTTATGAGCACATGACACAATTAAGCAAGCCATTTTATGAACACTGGTACTTACCCTGTCTGCCTTTCACCCCCGCTTAGATTCTTTGCTGTGTAGTAATACAGCTAAGCTCACACTACAGTTGATAAACCGGGATTGTGAATTTTTCTGCCCACCTATTTTCATGAAGCTTGTGGAAAACTAACTTTGAACTGTTTCTGCTCTGTCAAATTTAATCAAAAGCAGCCAAGAAGTTCAAAATGTCTTGACTGTCAGTAGGGAGAGGCTGACAGAAAGGATTACTGTGCAGGAAAACCCAGCTGAAAAGTACATTCTCTCACCAAAAACATTGTCAGCTCATTGTATAGTTATGTATTTAATAGGTCATACAGTAATACACAGCAAATAAAAATACATAAATGGTTTGACAGAGATCCTTGTCTTCAACTAGCTATCCCCATATGATTACATTCTATTAGGAGAGCCACCACAGGCAGTTTTAGGATCCACACTTCTTCCCATACTTGGCTCTGCTCACAGTTTCCATCTCACTCTCTTGCATGTGGCCGCTCCCACCAGAGCTCTTACCAGCCAGCAGAGGTTGTGAAAGTGGGAAATAGGAGAACAAGTCATAGTAACCCAGTATTGTGTGCTCCCCTCTCTCCCCCAGCTTTCACAAGCTCCTCTGGTTGTGGCTGCTACCTTCCCAATTGAGCTGATGACAGCAGGCAGATGAACTGGAGGAGGCTGTGGGAAACAGCAAATCAGCTGCACACAGACAACAGGAACAGAAGCAGTCACCAGCAAGGTTCACAGCTTTCCTCCATCGACCTCCTCACAGAAGAGCTGTGTTGCCACAAAAGGTCTTCAGACCTGCACAGCTTCAGCCTCTATGGGGCACTAGGCAAATAAAAATACTTTGTATACCACATCCCATACATTGGACAGATCCATACGTTGGCTCAGCATCTAGTCTGGAGCTGGATCAATTAAGTGTAAATGGAAATGAAATAATAGTTCTCCTTCAACTAAATATAGAAGTTTAGCTACAAATCACAGGCTTCCTCCAATATCTTTGCTGCTTTCCCAAAACATTTCAACAGCATAAACTGTTTATACTTCAGAGGCAAGCGCATACAATAGGTATAGACCTTGTTTTCAACACAACAGGGAAATAATTGCCCTGAACTTTCTACCTCCCACCTGCAACGCCTGCCCAAAAGAAACAATTGCAAGGCTAAACAGTGATTTAGCTAAATGGCTAAATGTTGGCACTGTGATTCAATGACCTACAAAGTGCTCACATGAAACAGTTCTTATGCATCTTTAATGACCAAAAAACTCACAGCAACAAACAACAATAAAAGTAACTTGTAATTTCCTAGTCCTGGAGATGTTCAACCTGCTACCTCTGGAATCATTTATGCTTTGGGGGGGGGGGAAGAAAAAAAAAAAAAAAAGAAGTTCTTTCCTTTCCTTTCACTCTCTGCTGGAAAGATTTTATAGCAAAAACGTAGTAGAGAATTTTTCACACTGGCAATACTTAGTTGAACCAAACTTCCTATGGTAACTGATTAACAGCCCTATTATCTATTAAGTGAACTCAGCACAAGATTGGTGTTTTAACTTCAGCTTTAAGACTTCAATTCAGTTTTCTACATGTTACACTGAATCTTCCAGAAAGACTACAATTCACAGTCACAACAGTGCTACTACTTTCTGGCTTCAGGTCCAGTTCTGGAGAACAATTCATCAGGTGCTATATTCCAATAGAAAGCACAGATATTCTCAGGTACTTCCCTGAAAGACAGCCAAAAGCAAGAAAAACAGCATGATATTAGTATTAACTGCATAGCAATTCTTTTACCCTGGTACAAATCACAGGCCAATACCTTCTCTGCTTTCCCAAAACATTTCAACAGTATAAATGGTCACATTCATTAAATTTACACATAAAAATGTATCTAACTCTCCAGATGAAATTAGCATACAAATAAAATAGCAGAGAAAAATACAATGTACAGAATTTTCTTAGATCATAAGATCTTCAGCATGAAGAACTGTCCACATAGGTCCTGAAACTACTTATTCTACGCCCCACCCTTGTGGACCTCAGTTCTGCAAGACATTATTTAGGCTTACATTTTATGAACATTACCAACAGACCCCCAAAGAATTTACTTCTCACGTCCCTCTACCCAGTGAGCAAGCAGAAGTACGCTCTCAAAAGAGCGAGTTCCAAAATCCTGTGACTAAGAGGAATCATATTAGCCCAAATGAATGGGGAGATGAAAATAGTTGCCAAGTATAGAAATGCACATATATTACCTTTTTCTTCCATAAAAGCTGATTCTTGGAAGTCTGACTTGACAAAAGCACGTATAGCATTCATCTCTATCACTTGTGGCTCCCAAAGTGCCTTTGCATGCAACTGTTGGAGGGAACTCTCAGCACTATTTGGAATTAGATGAAATTGGATCTTGCCAAATTAGGTCTGGTCTATTTTTCATCTAAACACAGTCAAACAGCTTAAGGCCAAAGACTTAAATTTAAGATAAAATAGCTTTTGCCATCTTTGTAGTTTTTAGGCCAAAAATACTTCTCATTTCTGATTTAACAAACCTTCTCTCACTGATAAGTTATAAGCATTTCCTACTTTTTAGTTTCTGTGGCCTCTGGAACAAGCCAAATTTCTGGTTTTATTTTATTCTTAGGGTAGGGACAACACCCTTCACAGAAAAATAAAACAAACTAAAATCCTACAGCAGTTCAAAAGAAACAAGGCCTCATATTCCTCCCCTCACTTTAAGATACACACTACAGAATTGAGTATAACTGTTTAATATCAAAACTTAGGGATTACAACTTCCTCTTTGGTAGGTTAGATGACTAAAATATTCTTAAGCGCTTTTTTTAAGTCTGCATTCATCAGTGAACATGCCAAGTTTCTTTCTATCACTAGTTCAAACAATCTTACTCTCCATTCACTGCAGAAACCTGCAAGTCTTTCATCAGGTTCTCCTTCCAGAGTTCTTCCTTATCTATTTATTCACCAAGAAAATGCTCAAGATACGCCAATACCAACATGACTGGTGTTCTTTTGTTTGGTAACACTAGAGAAATATTAATAAGATATAAGAAAACCTTTTACTTTGTTTCTCCTTTCCTGATGGCAGAGAATAATATCACTTACTTTGAGCAAAGGAAGTTTCAGAAACAACCTGGAGAGAAATTACATACAAGATTACTAGATACTGAAAATAGACTAGCAATTTGTATTTTCATTATTACACAAAGATCCAAACCACAGAATAATCCCCCTCACGTACACAAGAGTAAATAAAAGCATTTCTAACTATTTATAAAAATATTGTGAAGGGCAAGAATTATTGGAAAAAAACTCAGACTGTCTTGGTGTGCATACAGGAAGAGACCAGTTTGTGAAAAGGCATAATAAAAACTAGCTTCTTCCTAGGTCCAAGCCCACTTGCAATAAAGTTCATGAGTGCTTGATCATGTAGCAAAATTTTGGATTCTTAAAATTCAAGTGGAATAGTCATTTACCCATCAATAACAATTAGGAGTAATGTATGTTTATAAACTTAAACGTACTCTTTCACTTTGCCATATCCAGGGATGTCTAGAACAACAGGGCAAAGAGGGAAGAAAGGGAATTCCCATCACAAGACCTAAGCCCATGTGCTACACTACATGAAGTTAACAGTGAGAGGAAGGATCCCGCAGTCCCCTCTCCTCTTCTTTAGCAAACCTGTACTGTGATTAATAAAACAAGAAACAAACCTTACTAAATCACAGTCTAGGCAAAGGTTTGGTCACATACCAAAAAAAAAAACCCAAACTATTTTCAGAAAGTGACTCCAGAAATCTGGAGTCAGATTCACAAATGTAATTCATTAAAATCCCCTTTTTGCCTACCAGCATTTTAAGTGTTTCTTTGACCATATTTAATTTGAAAGAGAAGGACTATTTGCAAAATAGGCTTCTGGTCTTTCTCCCCATTGACCTACTAAATAGGGTTAAGATCAGCAACCAAAGCCTTGATAAACAGTTTAAGCCATCAGTCTCTTAGGCATCTGTCTGGGATACAGTTTACAAAGTTGCAAAATTTACCACCAACATCATTTAATGTTACATATTTTCTAAATCTTAAGGCTGAAGTCCAGCATAACCTGGTTTACCCAAAACTGTTGGTTCTTGCTTTATCTCTGTTCCATGTCCCATATCAGGCTGCCTCTCAGTACTCAGCAGAATTTTTTTTATCTCCTTGTTCACTTAGGGCTGCCTGAATTCAATCCTTCAGCTCTGGGATTTTCCTACTTCTTTTAGTTCGCAGTTACCTGGAATGAAGGTTCCTCATTAACATCACATTCATTGTGTTTGTCACTTCCCAGGAAGTAAAAGCACCTCAAAATTGTCAGACTCATTTGCATTTGCTTCAAACACTAGTTAAATGTCAACAAGCATAGCAAGTCTATTCTTGCCACATGGAAGTTTAAGTTCTTTAAGGTTCGTAGCAGGCTTACCAAACAAGAAAATACAAACGGGCTGTATCTGACAACAGCTGCACTCTCAGTTGCTTTCAAGGCATCTCTCAGAATACTGCCTATATCCTTCTCACCCAAGCACTTCCAATGCATCAGGCTACCAGTAAACTAGGAAATACCTGCAACATGACAATTTGCAGGTAAAACTTCCCACCTTCTTTCCCACATTCTCTACCACAGTAGAAACTCATTGTGCTTTGTCTTTCAAATAAATACGAGTGTTGGTGAAAATGCAAGTAAAACAATGTTGCATCTTCTCTGGAAGCAGCACCTCATTTTTGGTGAGGAAACTCTAGGGTTCCTTCACAGGAAGGCACACCTGGTTGGGTGTGGGGAGGACGAATGAGAAAAATATACTCAGGTCTGGTTTGAGAAAAGAGGTCAGAGCAAACCAATCCATGCTGTCTAACTCTGCAATGGCTTCACTACATCTTCAGTGTGATACATCCTAAACTGCAATTTCACAGAATCACAGAATAGTAGGGGTTGGAAGGGACCTCCGGAGATCATCTAGTCCAACCCCTCAAACAACCAACTCTGCAACAGTTTTGACGGTTTGGCAACTTCTAACATGTTGCAGTCAGTGCTTATGTATGAATCACAATCAGTTGCTCTACAGTAGAAGACTTAAATCAAATTTCTTCTTACACACATATTGGCTACTATTTTAAACTTACGACAAAAGAAAGAAAATCCCATTATGACAATGATGTTATACACAAGTCACATATAAAAATAGCATCATGTCTTTAAAGGGCTCAAGAAACCTTAACCTTGTCTTGTACAAATCCTAAAGATCCAAAGAAGCGTCAGGCTAGCCAGGTGCCACCTGGACAACGTGGCCATTGTTAAACACATGCTAAGAGACAAAGGCCCAGCACATGAGCGGCATGTAAGACAAGGGAGTGTCTTCAGCTACAGTTGTGCTCAAAAGTCTGATCTTTCTCCTGCTTGGTGTAATTCTCACCCTTCCTCACAGCAGCTAAGCCCTGCTTGCTTCCCCTGCACCCTGTGTTATGATACCAGCTTTGCAATTTCCTAGTCTTCAGCTTTGTTTCTAAATATGCTCTTCCCTGGCCATTTAACAGGTGCAATTCCTTCAGCACTCCAGTTCCTTCCCCATTCTTCCAAACCCCACACCTATGGCTGACCCTTTTTCTAAGCCTGTTTCTAACCAGTTTGACAGAAGCATACACACAAGCCAAAAATCCCTGTAGGCACCTAGAGACACATTGCTACAGATGAAAGGCCCTTAGTTATAGAAATCAGTTGAATGCAAAGACCCAGTTTATTTCTAGCAAACCTTGGACTTTGAGAAGCATTGGTATCTCTATGATAGTGTGCGATATCTATTGTTAAGACAATATAAAATTGATCTCTTCCTAAACATTTTGCACTTTAGAGCAATAATTATTTATATATATATTTTTTAAGACCTCTGATCACAGGGTTTTACAGTGCACAGACCTCATCCAAGATCACAGAATGGGTTGGGTTGGAAGGGACCTCAAAGATCATCTGGTTCCAACCCCCCTGCCACTAGATGAGGTCGCTCAAGCTCCATCCAATCACTCCAAATCACTCTCAACTATCAGGCCAGGCAGCACGATGAACTTGGCAATGAGAATAAGGCTGGCACTAACAACATTAATCTTAAAAATCCTTCTGTGGAATTAAAGACAAGAGTACATGACCTAAACATCCACTGTTCTGAAAGACAAGCAGTGCAGACTGCACTGTACTCATGACAAAGTGAGTGTTAGAGGATGTACCCAAGCTGTTTGTGATCATAAACATCATTGTCTTTAGACTGGTGTAATTTGTGCCCTAAAGCATCATGAAGTCATTTGTTTAGAACATAACTGATGTTCAGCACGTCCTGGCAGCAGTGGAAAATCTGCCAAAACCAGTGCAGTCCTGGATAGTTTGTAATTCCTACCAAAACTGTAAAGATCCTGAAAAGACCGGGAAAGTGCATAACCCACCAAAAGCATTTGTTTAACTCTGATACTCACTAGTAAGTGTTGGGGTGAGAGGGGATAAGCAATAACAAGGGAGAGAATACTTAGGATATTTGAAGCTTACACATTTAAAAGATTTCCAAACCAGAAACTGGGTGCAAGTCTCCAAACATTACGTATGTTCTGAATTTCAAGACTTATTTTTATTTGTTCTCCTAACTAAGCACAGGAGAAAAACTATTTAGACACAAATGAAAATTAGAGAACTTTCTGCTAGTAGTAAAACATGTCATGAAATAAGTTTCTTCCATTTCAAAGCATTTTACTACAATTTACTGAAGATTAATATTACAATGTTACCCTCTTCGATTTATTTTTCTACTGAGCATGCAATTTTCTACCTGGCTAATCATTTAAACATGATTATGAAACAAGAACACACACATCACTGAGTCTCAATTGAGGAGCACAGAGCTCATTTATTAGAAGTTAGCCATGTCAAAGAAATGAAAGCAGATAAATGGAGTTTTGCCATCAAAACGAGATCAGTTTTCATACAGGTTTTTGGTTTGTTCCCCCCCCCCCAAGCTGTGGCACGGAATGGGGAAAGGAGAAAAATTAGTGCAGCACATTCTTTAGTAATTATTACTTAATTATTTATAGTAATTGTTATTTAAATACAAACGACAGTCTTTCATAAGAAGTAACAACCTATGAGTTTGAAAACAAATTAAAAAATCCTTATACCACAGTAAGATATATATTAATAAAAGATTAAATAATATATTACTATCTGATTTCTTTGCTCTTAACAGGTTTAACTGGTAGTGAAACAAAACAAATCCCTGGATCTATTTTCAATTTCAGCTTCTTTTCTTACAACTAGCAGGTGTGCAGTCTAGTGGCCTTTGCATCTTTAATAAAAGCATTTGGTCATTAGATATTCCAGCGAGTTTGTCCTCCCAAACTACCACGTCTCAGTATACAAAGATCCATTTATCAGCATGACTGAAACAATACAGACATTGATACTTGTTATAAATTAAATTAATCATTAACTGGAAGAGTTACTAAAAATAGGAAAGAACACGTTCTGCAAAATGGAAAAGCTTTTTATTTAGCATGATCCAAACATCAAAGCTCCAGCCAGTGCTTTGTCAGGATCACTAGTTCTGACGGACAAAAGCCCTACTGGCATTCAACAAGCTTTCTGACCCAGAGAATAATCAGCCACGTGGTAAGTACAAGCATCTGCCAGGAAAGCAGAGCAGAAGAAACATTATGACAAGAGTGACAAACATCTACCCACCCTTGTGAGCAGGAGAGATCACAAAGTGACTGGCAAGCTGCCAGAGGAGGGGGACAGCTATATTGACAAATCTAAGTAAAACAGCAAGGTCATTCCTTCCATTAGGGAAGTGCCAGACACCTACATATTGGCAAAAGTTTTGGAGGAACTACAGTCCTAGAGGTACTGCTCGCACTGACTGGCAATAAAAATTCAGCCTCCTCCAAGAGATGTGGTGCACATTTCTCTGTCTTAAATCCTGTATTTTGAGACCAAGCTTTGGCATGGTTTATTAAATAGAAGACCATTTCTTAGTGATCAGCTTTCTTTTCCAGAAAAATTTAATCACAGCCAAACACATTTAGGTACACAGTGATTCCCATATTGCAAGCAGCAAAACCAAACACTAAAGCTTCCATGCAACCATGGAAGACAGCATCTGTACAGCACGGATCTTACCAAAACCAGCAACTGGACCACTTGTGGACCTGACAGAAGTGCTAGCAGAGGGCATGCAGAGTGCTAGCAGAATCACTGAAGGTACCCCTGATTGACAGGAAAAACTGAGATGAATTCATCTTCCACCCTGTCTTCTGCTGAACCTCTCATCTTCCAGAGGCCATGCTCCACGGGTCCTCTCCTTCCTTTGTTAACACACCCCAGTGTTCCAAGTTAAAACTCCTGCAAGGTGGATGCCGAAAATACAAGCCAGAAGGACAGAGACGAGCAGCTGAAGTCAGAGTTTCAGGCACCCTCATCATTATGGTAGAAGCAACTTGGCTGCTGAGACCTCCTACCAATATTACTGCTCTAGCAATCTGGCCATATATACTGACTGGTTATCTGTTCCTTTTGTTTCATGCCTCTGTGATACTACTTTCCCAGTTATTATTATGCAAATCTCAAATACATACATTTTTAACACATTTTTAATATAAAAATTTTTGTACATGTATATAGCGATCACTTAGTGTTTCTAATCACTAAGTATTTCAACTCCAGAATTCCAGCACCTCCAAAAAGTGGTTCTACATTTCATCCCAACCTTTTCTCCAATCATATCTCAAAAAAGACATGGATATAAAAAAAATACATCTGTCAACCCTCAATACTGCCATCACTATTTTCACTGGTCATTATATCACATAATTAGTATTGCACAACAGGATCATACAGTCTTAAGGTCTGTTATTAAGAAGAGCTGCATTTCTTCAACTCTGGTGACAGCCACTGCCATTCAGCACCTATGAGAGGTCAAACCAGTCAGCAGCTCTGCACACACAATGGACCAGAGCCAATTCCGCTTCCTCAGCTGTACAGACTCTGCCACAGTACGAAGAGTACAGAAAGGCATAAACTAGTGAGTGACTGTCTGTCACGAGTATGGATGACAAAGTCTAAAGGCTGTGATCCCATTAAATACAAACCTGCAACTTTATTAATAAAAGTATTGCTAAGAAATACCAGGATGGCACTTTTTGTTTCAGTCATGGAAGTGATCACATAGAGCAGCAGTCACACAACATTTTCTTTTCATCCTTTAGTTAGAGACAACAGCAGCAAAATTTACTGTTTCTTAGCTATTCTGCTACTGTTATTTTAACAGAATTTGCTACATAAAGTTCACCATAATGCAGACACATTTCCAGGAAGGTCAAACTCCTTCATACACTATACTTAAATATACACAACTTCTATCAGTGCTTTCTACAGTTCTTAAAGTTTGGAGCTGCACTGCAGAGTACCGTATATAATTTTAACTCACAAAAAACCCTAGCAAGGGCTTTAAGTGACTAGTACAGCTGGATTTGCTATACTTACATCAGCAACAACTGTCACAAACAAGAACAAAGCAGTTTTACATAATACAACACAAAACATTCAAGTGGTTTATTTACATAAGAATTGAAGATTTTTTCAGATACCAGTGCCCTTCATGCAAAGTTTAGCATGGTTATCATCCTAAACTGCCAAAATCATCTGCAGCGTGTGGAACTGGCACAAAAATTAAGCAGATGACAAAATTACAGGTGTCCAAGACAATTACTTCTCCTTCCATGGAGCAATCTGAATGGTATTCCTTTTTGCTGCCTAAACATCACAGTCCAGTTAAACATACCATGCAGATGACTAAATAAAATCACCATACTTTAGACTCTTCCATTACAATTACACTGGTTTTGTTAACTGTAGTAAAAGAAAGGTATAAAAGAAACATTAACCATAAAATGCACAAGCTTTATGGAATTATCTGTTACTTATGAGTATCTTTTTACTCATATTCCTGTTAAGATTATCAGTAGTGCATACATAAAACAGATTCTTTCTAAGCTTTTTTCTCCCCAATAGCTAACCTTTGCAATAACCATATTTGCTATATCCCCCTCAACAGGGAATATATTTAGGCTCAGTATGAGATTAATGATCTTTGTACATTAGCTTTTCAACCCACAGATCACTACTGAATATTGTATTTTCTTTTGCTCCAGTTTGATCAGGGGAATATTTTTTCACCAGATCACAATCTTTAACAAGTTCTTTAGGAAGATGGACAGATTAAAGATAAAGAAAAAAGACTTTAGAAAGGAGACATGCATTTCATTAGAATTATGATGATTGAACAAACGCAACATAAAATGAAAAGTCCTTAATCTCTTCAGAGACATGTTGTTACCTACTTGTATCACTGTAACGAGCAATTCTAAAGTGCTTATAAAAATCCAGTATAATTCATTTCCAAAACAAAGGACACTTTACTTTGAAAGCAGTTTAAATTTAGCCAAAAAAAATTGTGGTTGTTTCCTTCTTCTAAAACTAAAGCAGTGACAGTTAAACTATACTAGTATCAAAACAACTACACCACAAGCATTAAAGTGGGGAGAAAGAGCCACATAGATAAGCAATAGTATTAAAGCTGCCAAGCAGGGACAAAGCAAGACAACTTTCAAAGGGCAGTTCCAGAAAACACTACCTAGAATCATGATTCGCCTGGAGAAAAGTTGTTTCTTTAGCTGTATCGTAGACTTCCTGATGGGCACATGAACGTTAATAAAATATGAAAATACCAGTATGCCATCAATATCGGAATTCCAATTACTAAATCAATCAGAAGTCATAATAATCATAAAAAATTCAGAGCTGGGCTATTGTCCAGATAAGAGACAAACTGGGAGAAATATTTGGAAAAACAACTACAAACAGCACAAAATTCCACTGTCCTCTCCCATATGAGCCCAAAGGACTGATATCCACTGAGAGCTGCTGATGGTGATGGAGAGGGGCAGGAGGAATGTTAACAATCTTCCCCTTTTGACCCACATCAAGACTGAGATAACAAAGCAGCTTTGCAGGGCTGGAGTCCATGGAAATAAATACAGGCCACACACAGGAAAGTATGCTGACCTGACACAGACTGATGCATGCGCATTCTTCCTCTTTTTTTTTTTTTGGACTTGTTTGATTTATGACTCAATTATACAGTCTACTGTTCTATCTCGTCTTTATATTGAAACTATTGCTGTTTTTCACAAGATTTGATAAAACAGCTTCATTTAGGACTTACTGACCCGCTTATTGCTAGTCCCAGACTTCTCCAGCCATTAAACCAAACACAGGTAAATACATCACTATTTCATATCCTTCCAGAAAGATACCATTTCCAGTGAGTTTCCCCAGAATGCAGAAATAGCTCCAACAAGAGGGTAGTTAGAAAAGTATATTACGCTTCAGATTTGTCATATTGTTTCCAAATGTATTTAGCTTGCTCCCTCTGACACCTGAGTTTTAAACAAACACAGTGCTTATTTATGAAACATGACATCACAGAAAACAGAGAAAAGGCTCAATGTATTTACATAACATCTTCTGCAGCACCTGCCCTGCTCCCCTACTGCTCCCTGCAACAACACTGCTACAGCCCAAGTCTCCCCCACTACAGCAACAAAACGCTTTTCAAAACTGTGCTGTAAGCCACATCACCAAAATGACTAAAGGCTAAAAAAAGTTTAACCTGCATCAACATAAGGAAAAGCAGTAACTTCAAGAACAAGAGCACCTCACTGAATTAAAGTCATTTCACCAAGTGCTATCAGAGGGAAGGAAGACAGTAAACAGACAGGTTTTTTTAGCAAAGGATTGCAAAGATCACCAGAGCAGAGTAGATTTGATGCACCGGGGGGGGGGGGGGGGGGGGGGGAACCCCACACAGAAAGTCAAGTTCTCTGCTGGTTTAGGGCACTTGGAACTAAGGCACTGGAATGAGATGTCAAAGCTACAGGTTGAGTTCCCAACCGAGGATACAAGCACCAAGCCTAAGCCCAAGCAAGCTTCAGGTTGGGCCTTATGAGCTACATATGCTCCTGAATATAACAGCTGAACACCTGCACTGGTTGGTGCTGTTCTACACGTCAAATTTTTAAGAGGCAGATGCCATTTAGGAAGTTCTTGCCTTTTCCTTATTCACCGTAACTTTTTCCCACCAGAGGCTCCTACCCCAGAGTGAGACTGATCCACACAGTCATGACCTGTAAAATGATTGCCTTTTCAGACACGTGTGTGTACTCTCTGTGCAGTACTCTACAGGAGCAAGCAGAATCAAGGCGTAGAGAGGAATAAGAACGAAAATTGGCTCTGCCATCAGAGATTCAAGACACTGAATCACACCTATAGATCGTTCACCTACAAAATGGGGTCATGCCTGCAGCACAAGTCATTACTCGTAAAAATAAATGTCACGGGAGCAAGTCCACATCCTGAAACATGCTGGACTTGTTCCCGCCTTTGTCAGGTTGCAGGTACGGTACCCTAATAATTTGAGATTAATTCCCTAAATAAAGAAATGAAGGCTTATGATGCTGTGCAGGAAAAAAATAAAGGCAGCTTCCCATTCAGCAGTGCGAATGTGATGAGGTAAAGTATGTCATTACAGACACTGAGGTTAAATAAAAAGCAAGCTGCCTGTGCTACCTCAGAGCACAGAACAGCTGCTCCACATTGTACTACAAAGGCCACTGAAAGCAAGAACTTTGGACATGTTGGTGCACATTAAAAAACACTTAACAAAGTTTAAGGTCAGACACTCAGAAGACACATGGATATTTAACTTTTCCTAATTTAAAGCCCAACAAAACTTAAACACAATTACTTTGGATATATTATGCCTCAGATCTCTAACAACATTTAAGAGCAAATCTAGGTGCATGTAATGTTCTCAGGTGAAGTGTTTTAAGAGGATCTTCCTTTTTTTACTTCCTCACCACTTACCACACCTTAAAGACAACTTGTTCCACAGTCCTGGGTGATATATATACCTCAGATATTACACAAAGGAGTCATATGAGTAGAGATATGGGGCAACAGCATAATCACTGTGCCTTGAATCCTCTGATGAAAGATAGTCACTTACAGAAATGGCCCAAAATATCTGCAAAACCAAAAGAAAATCAAAACCACCACCAAAATAAAAACACACCATTTAGTGTGTGTAAAACACACTGTTAAAATAAATTGTAAAACTTATACTAAGCCCTGCTCTTTTTTTTTAATTATTTTTAAGGTTGTAAATAAAATGTTTTCCTTCACAGAAAAGCACTGAGGTCACTGAAGGGTAAGAAATAAATATTTTTGTTTTGAAAAAGTTACCAAATTTATTCATTCCTATAGTTTTTCCTGCAAAGATTACTATAGTCACTAGTACTCTTTCTGGTTTTGCCAAATTAACTTCTCCCTTAACACTCATCACATGATTATCACTACATGTTACTACTGTTACTTGTTAATATTATAGAATACTTCTACCTACAATTGAATGACTCTTGTTTAAAAGACTCTTTTCTTCCCCTGAGTGCAGTATTGATTGTTAGAACAGAAGGCCAGCTGACTCACCTTTTGTGTCAAGTTTTTAGCATTTTATTGTGCCCCAAAGATAGAATTTAAAGAGCATACTAAGGTCACTTGGCCTTGTATACTTCCCCCTCCCCATTCACAAAACTACTTCTTTATCTCCTCACCCAACTGCCTCAACAAACTTTATGCATCAATCCCCAAAAACACCTTCATAAAAGGGTCAGTCCTGCAGTACAGAAGCAAAGCTGTCTTGCTTAGGTCTGTTATTCCTCCACAGCACAAACAGAAAAATCCAAAATAAGGGGAAAGACATGAAGAAACAAGGCAAATTCTAATGACTCAAATTAACTGTACTCAAACCACACCTGCAGTTCTGCTGCTTACCTGCCCCCGCCCCCCCCACCTTGCTTTCCCATTACAAGCTCCTGAATTTTGTGCTTTTAAAGTCTTGCGGGTTTACATAGGGACCAGACTCATCCCAGCAAGAAAATGAAGGGCTAAAACAGATTATGACATTTTTCAGCTTTGTCAGATCTATTCTCCAGTGTGACTGAGAATTCTTTGCACAGTAAGTCCAGCAATTTCAGGATAAATTTTCTTTGACCCAGTCCTAAAGCTAAACAGGTGTTTTGAGGAAACAGAACCTGCACAGAAACTGCTCTGTTGCCCAAGGCAGCACTAAATTATTAAAGTGACAGAAATGAGTCTGAGATTACAGTGTGGGAAAGAGAAATTAAATAAAGTCTTCCCCCCCTCACAAAAGTGAGGACAAGAAACAGAAAAGCAGATAATCTTTCAAGAGCAAGAGAGATGCAATTAAAATCTACAGAACAGTAAATTGAGGCAAAAAACAAATGAGAGTCCTTTACATATAATGTTTCTATGAAAATGGAGGTTTCCCACGACAGAGGACTTCAGACTCCTAACTTTCAAATTCAGAAGAAAAATAGAGACAGCTGCCTGAACACCTTCCTAATGCTAAGTAATTCCTCACCAACTATTGATGCATTATTCAGCACCTTCAATACAGTAACAGGCAGAAATTCTGACCCCGCAGAAAATAAAAGCAGACCACCTTCTGTTGATTATTAGGTCAGGGTGTGGTCATTCATAACCTTTCCAATTTCTACATTTTCATAGAGTAAGCTAATTCTCATGGAAGCTAGAGAATCCATATTCCTTTCTTTAAAAGAAAAAAACACACACTTAAAATATAGTACTAGTAACAGTAGCATGCAGAGGTCATAAAACTAACATACCTGTTCCATGCAAGTTATCTGAAAATGACCTCTATTAGGATTGCTTTAAAAATACTTTCCAAAATAGATGCTATATCACAGAGGTTTTAAAACCTAAAATCAAGTCTCCATGAAGACCCTCAGTAAGAAGCACGCTCTCACATGACGTGCATATGCTAACAACTATTCTGTCATTGCAGAATGTTACTTTAGTTTTTCCTACTAAAAGAAGCTGTCATCACAACCTGTTTAAAATAATACAGAAGATCAGTGCAGAAGCTTAGCCAGCTCTCACTTTAGCACTAGCGCATAGCGCAGATGGGAAGGTTTCAGCCTATGAACGCTCCCAACTACAGCTGTGCAGAACTCCTTTCATTTGTTCCTAACATTTTCCAAGTCATTACCAGATAGAATCGATAACACCTACTGATAAAGTCATGATGCATACATCAGATATTATACAGAAACTTTGAACAGTTTCTCCTCTGAAGGTCACGAACCTAAGTACGCCCTTGGAGAATAACTTTCTGAATTTTAAAAGGAGATTGAAGGAAACATGGTACCTTTTTCTCTTCAACAAGTCAGCAGTTGACGTTTTAAATGGATATAATAATAGAAGAAATTACAATATAATTAAGTAGCTAATACTAAATTCACTTTTGTGGGATGTCACAGGGGAGCATAGAAGGAAGAGCAGTCACTACTCCAAGACTAAACAGGACAGTTTTTGCTCAAGACACTACTAAAACTGGGCAAGATTGCGAGAGTGCACAATCATCACGTGAACACTGAGGCAATGACTGACAAGCAGAGCAAGGTTCCTCAGAATTTCACCATCACGCTAGTCAATATTCTAATAAAGCAATTTTTTTTGCTGTCCTCTTCATCCTCCTCACCCAATACTCTCAACCTGTAACATATCCTCTCTACAGTCACACTGCACCCCAATGGCAAGGGCAGCAGAAACATACAGCACAAGCAACTATTATTTTCTGTGTACTTGATGTGAATATTGGCGTAATTCAACAGTTGCGAGCAAGAGCTACTAGCACCAAACCATCACACGGTACATACAAGTTACCAGAAAAGTAGAAAAGTTTTGGCATTTCTGAACTACTGAAGGGGGGAGTAACAGGTTGGAGTTCCTTCTTTTCCCCCCTCCTCCCTAGACTTAAAAAAAGAGCAGAAACACTTCCAATTCTTGCCTAATTCCTCAAATTTTTCAGGGAAGAAATGAATGGAATCCAAATTAGTTTTGAGACATTAAAGAAAAAACATGTTTAAAACTATTTTGAAGGATTTGATTCAGGAAATTTGAACTTCAAAACTCATTCTCCTTTTTAGACATGTCAGCATCACAGATACCTATTCAACATTATGTATTTCAGAATTCAGGCATGAAACCCCCAGATATATTTTATGTTACTCTCATGCTCCAGGTTCTACGCCACTCTTTGCTTCTCTGGAAAAAGCTAACAACTGCCATGAGGTGTTGAAAAAGAAAAAAGGCTTCCTTGGGCCAAGTCATTGTCAAACACCCTCAAAGAGCTAATGAAACTTTGCCTGATTAAAGATTGCCAAACCATGCTTTTCTCGGAACTAATGCAACGTGCCTGGCCTTATTTTGTCATTCTGAGAGCCATGCCAACCGGCATACAAGTACCATTGCCAACAGCCTATCACAAAACCCAATGTATATGGGAAATACTCACACTTCAGACAACACAGAATGGCAAAAAGAACTTTTAATGGGTAATCAACTACTGGGTTAGTACATCAACAGTTTTTACATGGTGTCAAGAGCACTGAATTTTGAGAAACAGTATGTGAAAACAAAACTCTAAGAACTCTGGAGTGGAGAACTTTCGGAGTGGTTTGGTTTTTTTAACTGCAGAACTACAGTTTTCCATGATTTAAAAAAAATGAGGTTTATTATTGTTTTTCAGAGCAGCTATGATTGTACTTGCAGTCTTAAAGATCACACTTGAAAGCTTATCCTGTGAACTACGTTTTCTACTTCAACAGTAAGTTATTTTTGTTATGCAAGAATAACACGGCTTTCGTATTTGAACAGAGTTTGGGTTTTTTCTTCCCCTACACCACAATACAACCACTGTCTCCTCTCTTTTCCAACCAACAGACCAGTTTTAAGTGGCAAAAAAGCATAAAAGTTTCTCATTTCTAAAATTCAAAGTCAGATCTCCTACAAGCCATAGACAATCCCCAAACTTTCAGCACTGTAAACTGACTAGATATAGACACTACAGAACAAATCACAGCACTGTCAGTGACCTATGAGCATAATTAGTTTACTTTCAGGTGTTGACTTTTAGTAGCGCTCAGCGTTGAGGCTCAGAACTGTCATAGCAAACAAACTAAAAAAAAAAAGAGCGCATTCTACTCTTCCTGTTGCTTTTTTAAAATACAATCTTCTGAACAACACATTTTTGAATACACTGAAATTAAATAGAGCAAACAGAGCCATCCTAACAATTAACAGCAAAGTAGTACAGTAATACAAAACTATCTTTAATAGCAAGTTATTTTCTTTCTTTTGCTGTTACAACAATTTTGACTCCCTCTGCAAAGCTTAAAAGTGATCTTAGGAAAAACTGGAAAGAATTTCAAAAAAGGAAAATATTTATCTACATGTAATTTGCAATTCACTGCATTATAACAGATAGATCTTATTATCTTAAAAAAAAAAAATAATCAGATGGCAAATGAATTAGTATACAGAAAAGATGACAATTTTTTCAGTAACAACCCCCCCCCAACCCTATCCTCTGTCAAGTATCAACACAGCAACAGCACGTGACAGTACAGTACCATTTTGGTAACAGAAATCAAGCAATGAGCATTAGCAAATCCCCACAGAAAGTATCCAGGACATCAGAGCAAGAATTATGACAGCAGAAAATGTTCTTGTAAGGAACTGACTAAAAACACCGACTGTTTCAAAGCATGCCCCCATTTCCAACACTGGACACTGTTAGCGTCTCAAGATCTGAGCATCTTGCATACCCACTACCCTTTGGGGGCAAGGGGAACCCACCACACAAAGACACCCTTAAGTTTTAGAGCCTGACCTAACTGTTTCCTCAACCAATGGGAAATCTGCCACCCTTGATGGTCAGAAAGATCAGAGTGCAGAGGACAAAACTGAGTCTCTCCAGCAGTCCTGAGGCTACTCCAAAAGCCCAAGGCATAACGTACACAGTTTGGAGACTGAGAACAGTCACCTTCCTTATGGACCCAGTGCTTCAACGCGTTCAACACTGCCTAGGTCACAAACCTTTCAGAGTAAGTTTGGAAGCTGCCCACTTTGTGAACACACAAGAGGTCACATTTTCTCTATTTATCCTTGAGCCAGCTGTTAAAAGAGAGGAAGCAACAATGCCTGAGGTACCAACATCACAGGAAGAAGTGCTGTCTTCATGACCTAGGAGCTCTCCTTCAAACACAGGTGCCTCAAAACACAGCAGTGATGGGCAAGGGGAACAGCAGCTTGTTGAGCCAGAACTTACGAGGACTTGACTGCCAGAGCAGTGCTTTACTTTAGTTGATCAATCTTTGAGGTGTTAATTTGCATTCCATTTTAAAGCATGAACACTGCACAGATTTGAGGGAGAAACATGAGAAACCACAGCATTCTACAATGAAAGAGAAAACTGGACAGAGAAGACGGGATGTTAAGCGTTTCAAGCAGTAGAAAAAGCAGTGTTAAAAGCAGAGAGGTTTAATGATTCAAGAGACATCAACTTCACCAAAAAAAAAAAAAAAAAGCAGGGTGGGAACAAAGGATAAAGCTTATTCACCTTTGATTAATTATAACTCTAATCTTACAGTTTTCAGCTTTAGTTTCAGGAGTTCTGGGCATATAGCACCAAAACCAAAAAAAGTAATTCACATTTATCATACTTTCCCAATCCCTTAAAACTTACTTCTACTGGGAGAAGTGTCATTTTGCTAGTCAGACATTGTGTAATAGGACAAAGTGTGCTCTTTTCCTGCCCTGAGAACACAAGTCGTCACAGTTAAAATTGATTATGCCATTTGTGTTAAGCTGAAAGAATGTCAGACCAGTCTACTCACTCGTGACACAAGGCAGCATTTGTCAGAGCCACAAACAGAATGCGACCACATTGAATACCTAAGGGACACATAACATGGTAGCAAAGCTCCTTCACCCGACCCTGTGGCCTGGGTCTATCCACTGTGGAGGAGGGAGACCCAGGGAGAAAACCAACTCTCATGGCTGCCCATGCCACATTGCAACAAAGCCTTCCACAGCACTGCCTCTACCTGCCCCGCTGCTGGCAAAAGCAGCGCTGAAGCAGATTTGGGGTGGATGCCCCCTCGATGCCCCACAAGTGACAGGGTGATGCCAGCCACCTCCTTCCCCAGCACCGACCCACAAGCCTGGATCAGCTGCCAGGGGAGGATGGAGGAGACTCCAGCCCTTACCCAAGGGGGTTTTCAGCGTCCATTCCACAAGCACATCGTTGTTCCACGACCGAGGTGTGAAAAACAAGCAAGCAAAGCACATGGAATAGGCGAACTCGTTACCAGCGCGTTGAAGCACCCTACTCCTAACAGCACACGCGTTAACGCATGGTCACGCCGTTGTTTTAGAAGGCGTTTTTGCCATCTTTTGCCCCAGGAGATGTAGAGCAGCGCGACCCTTCCACCCGCCCGCGCAGGGCGGCCGCCGGCCCGGAGACGGGCAGCGGGGGAGGCCGGGCCCGGCCAGGGGGGCTGGGGCGCCCGTGGGCGGCGAGGAGCGACGGCGGGCCGGGCCCGCTTCTAGCCTTCGCACCTGGGCGGGGGGGGCAGAGACGGCCGCACCGCTCCGCTCCCGGCGGGCTGCCCCGGGCCCGGCGCTGACAGGCAGCGACCGTTAACGGCCGCGGCGGCTAGAGCCAACTCCCTCCCGCTGCGCGCGCCCCGCCGCAACCACCGCCGTCGGTGTCGCTGCTCGCAGCCCGGCGGGCGCTGCCCCGCTCCGCCCGGGAGCGGCGAGGAGGGAGGAAAAGGGACGAAAAGCAGAAGGAGACACCGGAACCGGCGCCCCGGCCCTGACCCCGCACGACGGCGGCGGCGCGGGACCGAGGGCTGCGCGCTCACCTGGTCTCTGCCGCCCCGTCCCGCGGGACGGGAGGAGGAAGAGGAGGAAGCCATGTTGCAGCGCTCCCAGGCACCTCTCCTCACCTCGCCCCGCGCGGGGGCAGAGCCATCCCGGGCTTACCCCCACCAGCGGGCGGGCCTGCCCCTCGCCGCCGCCGCCCCCTCAGGTGGAGCCGAGCCCCGCCGGTGCCTCTCCTCCCGCGGCAGGCAGGGGAGGGGAGGGGCGGGCACCCTCGGCTCACGGCCGACCACTCCGGGGGCCACCGCCGCTGTCCCGTCCCGCCGCTGGGCAGAGGGGCGCGGCCTGGCTGCGGCCCCCGACGACAGGAGCGGCTCTGCGCTGCCCGCGCTCCTGAGCGACCCCGACGAGGTCTCCCCCGGGGGAAAAGCGGGAGGCGGCTACTACCGGAGGGTTTTGAAGGGCCGGGGAGCACCCGCGCCCCGCTGGAGCCCCCCAGCCGCGGCCGGGCCGCCCGCACCTGCACCGCGGCTCACCTGGAAACGGCGGCCGGCGGCCGTCAGCGCCGGCCCCGGGGGCAGGTCGGGTGGTTGCTGCTCCGTCCTGCTGGCAGATCGTTGCCTGGAGGGTGCGGTTCGGGGAGCCCGGCTGGAGTTTGTTGAACGAAAGTTAAAAGCCAACCGAATCCTCTAGCGTGGCACCGACGAATTCCTTACCACTAAAGGGTTGTCGTTTGTTTTCCGTAATACTACAGGTGTAGTATATTTACTATACTGCAAATTCACATGTGAAAAGCGACAGAACAGCTCACACACCGAGCACAGCCGGGAGCTGCTCCCACGGACGGTGACCAACCAGCTGATCCTCACTCACAGTGCGCTTGAGCCTGGGTGGATCAGTCGGGGGGTTCCTCGCCGCCCCCCCCCCCCCCCCCCCCCCGTCCAAAGCTGACAGCTGCGCAAACCTCGCACGGGAGCTGCTGCGCTGGTCAAACCAGTAGTTCTGCTTGTACTTTTTGCTGGTATTAAAAATTGTTTTGATCTATCTGGTTAAAGTGTGTTTTATCACAGGATTTGAAATTGTGGAAGTATTGTAAGGCAATTGAGATTATTTTAGTTTTGACTTAAATGGCTTTATCCCAGCATCTTACTTTTCCTCCCCTCTCAAAAGCCTGTTCTGGTGCACCAACATTTTTTCCTGTTTTCATTAGAACCTGATTTACCACTGAGCAGCAATGCTACAACAAATGCTATTAAGCACTAGTTTACCTAGAAATATTGCTGATAACAGCCTAATCCAGTTACTTTTTACCACCACTGGCCTTAGTGCTGTAGCTGCAATTTACAAAGTGAATACCCAGGTGTGTAAACTAAGGATAGGTGTTTATACATCTTCGTGACAGTGTGTCACTCTCTATAGAGTGTATGCTTTTTTCTTTGTATATAAAGCCAAACAAAAATATTTAAGCAAAGATCTTGTCTGTGTCTCATATGGAGAAGTTAATTCCCCAGCATGTCTTTATTCCTTTTATTTTGGATGTGACTCATTTCCTTAGCCCACTCAGGGAACCAGGAGCTGGAGGAGATGGGGAAAAAACGGATCCCAGCCTCCACATTGGCTAAATGGAAGCATGCAGCAAGGCTGGCCACGTTTACTGGTGAGCGGCACCACCGCTGGCAGTGGCCATTGGCAGCTCTGTGGCTGGGCTGCACACTGTTTTTATACGACTCACATACCACACCACCACTGCATACCACCTTCCGTTGCTCTTTGGGAAGGAAAATTAAAAAGACTTAAATGGAATTTGCAGGTTATAAGAGAAAAATAACACCTTAAGGGGAAAAAAAATCATTTTTACTTGAAGTGAAAAGAGTTTTTTAGTTCTGCTGTCACCATTGGCAGGAGGAGGAATTTTAAAACAAATTCAAGTGTGATGTGTACATGTAAATCCAGAGTCCATTTCCACAGGCTTACATACCTCACTTGTCTCATCTACACCCCCACCTAGAGGAGTATACCTTCTGTTTTGGCAGCTGGAATGACAGCCAGACGAAAGAAAAAGTTGACTTCCCTTGCTTCAGGAGAGGGTTCAGGTCAGGCTTCGCTGACAGAGTGTAAATGTGCTATTGCAGTGCGTTGGGTCTGATAGAGCACAGTAGCCAGCGGTTGTCATAAGATGAAAAAGGATGAACATAAGGAACGTGCTCAAAACCTGAAATAATTGGAAAAAAGAGTACTATTTGTTGAAATGAAACAGCTATACCAGCAAACACACTTTTAGCTAGTGTAGTTGTCTCCACCTGGGGAAGGCTGCTGATAGAGTTGTATTGCTATGGCGATACTGACAGGGCCTTAAATTTGAACAAAGCCTAAGGGAATGAGGCTTGAGGTGGCCATGTTCAGCTGGAGGGCTCTGCTACCAGCCCTCCACATGGACCTACACACCAGGCTCCTCCAGCTGCAGGGGGCTGCTTACCTGTTTCAGGGCTGAGAGCTGAACTCCAAATGCAACTCTGAGTGTGCCTCTCCTGCTCTCATACCTCCAAACAGCAATTAAAAAGCAGTTTATTGGGTTCTGCCATTTTTCTTCTTGGCTTGTAAGCCATGTGAAACGGAAAAACTAACACCAGGAAGCAGCCGCCTTTTCCTAAGGTTGGTTTTGCAGGGGTCAGGAGTGAAAGCTTTGCTCAACTGAAGTTAATGGGAGTTTTATGGGAGTTTTGCCAATGACTTTGGTGGAGTCTGGATTTTTGCCCAGCTGCTCTAGAGAAACAAAAGGTGCTTTTATATATATATTTATATATATATATATATATTTTTTTTTTTTTTTTTCCCTTGGCTTGGTACATATGCCCTGTTCACCTTTCTCACTTACAATTATTAAAACAAACCACAGGCTGGGTGTTTGTAGGTGTTTCCCTAGAGGTTTTTATGTAACCAGCTGTGTATCCCACGACACAGGAAGAGGTCCAGTGACAGCGAGGCATTCCCTGCTGTGGAACAGCAGTTTGGCAAAGCCAGAGCTGAGGGAAGGTTTCAGACTTTACATCCAGGGATGGCACAAGTTTCAGCCTCTGGAGGCCAACTCCGCTGCGCTTGCCGGGGACTCTGCACATCCCTCTGCTCCCTCCCACAAGCTCCCTGTGCACCACGCTCGCTGCTCGCTCCTCTTTGTACGCTGCTGTAAAGTTCATGGTAAAACTTCCCCTAATTTCAAATTCAGCCAAGGTTTCCTCCAGGAAGATACAAGCCCATGAATAACCACCATACTGACATCTCCTTTCGTCTAGCATTTTATTATTTGAAATGAAGGGATGGTTTACGATATTTGCATTATTGTCATCATATCAATGTCCGGGTTTTTTAGGGAAAGTGTTGGAGTGCATGCCACACACTATACTACAAAAAAATCATACTTAAATATAATTTGAACCTAAATTTGAGTGCTTTAAATGCATTTGAAATATTCATGCTTTCAGAGACAGTGACAATTTAATTTTTTTCCTTAGCAGCTTCCATCCTTTTGCTTTATTTTCAAACAGTTCTCAGGGCTTTTTGCTTTCTGGCATCCTGTCAAAATGATAATACAGGATAAGAGCAGCACAGGAGTTCTCCATGCTTCTTGGTAGTGGGAAATATCCTGCATGACAACAGGCATTTAACAGGTTAAATGCATCACCTGAGCTATGCATTAAAGAGATAACATCCATCTAATATTATCTTGCTACTAAATCTCTCCCACTGTGCTTTTGCATTGTCATACCAACAAAATAATCTTTTGTTTTTAATAAACGCTAAAAGAAGTCAATCAATGTTTGTATTTATCTGCTTCTAAGTTCAGTGAACAAAACCTATTTTAGATGCCCTCAGTGGCATTCACAAACCAGTTGACCTTTTTTAATCACATCATTATGTAAAAGACAGAATACACTTTCTCTTCCTCACAGTGATGTTATTGCTGAGGAGAATATGATTAATATATGAAAGACAAGACGATATTGACTCTTGCAGCTGCCCTCTACTCAGCATAGAAGGAGTTGTTCAGAGTATTACACTGGGTTCTTAGCCGCGAATACAACTGTAATACTATAATCAGAGCTTGGCATTGTAAGCCTGATCCTATATGCCTTGCACAAACACTATTGCATTTCAAGCAAGTGGAAGTTTTAATACATGTGCCCTTCACCTGTTTATATAAATAAAATGGTAATTAAGGTCATATTGTCAAGGTAGACATAGATTCCTTTGCTGTTTGCCTTTGAGTTTTCCCTTGGTTTTGCACTTGGATCCGTGTTGTGCTGTAAAGGGGAGCAGCCATCCTAGGGATTCCCACATCTGTATATCCCTGTCCATCTGTGACTCAGCTGTCAGCAGGCTACTATGGCTTCAAGGAGAACAGTAAATCCCTTCAAACACAAAAGTCAGTACAAATGTATCACTCGTCTCGAGCAGTATCATTAGGTACTGCCATGTCTAAAGCAGTGATCAACCCGAGACAAGCACTATCCAGTCAGAAAGAAGACATGATTTATATCCTAAGGACATGCAGGCAACAGCGAGAGGGAGGAAAACGCTAGGTAAGCAGAACTGTCAGACTGTTACTTAACAAACTAATGCCATGACAGGTTTATATTTACTTGTACTCTGCCCTGTAAGCAAGCTAACTAGAGCTTACTGCTGTACAGAGAGGGACACAGAAAGCGAGTGTGGAGAGTGTGGGCATGGAGCACGCAGCACCTCTGTCAGCACACGTGGAGTTATGCCATGCACAACTGTGCTGTGAAGTGACAGGGACAAGCTGAAGCTGGCGTAAGCTGCTTTCAGTCAATACCCACCCTCATGGCCACTGAGAACGCTTCGTACACACCAAGGGCAAAGCAACCTCCACTGCTCTTGAAGGAATACGCTGCTCCTAACAGCATTCTCTATTGCTGTAAGATGTTGGTACACAGCTGCTAGTCCTCTGAACGTGGAGACAGTGGCAAAATAATTTGCCTGAGCTGCTTACCTGCAATTAAGATGGCAAAATTCGTGCACTGAGGCAATCACAAAGCAGAATTGAAGGCAGGGGCAGTTATCCTGGGCTTTGAGTGCAACGGTAATCAGACGCGTCTCAAAGCCATCCACCTTCCAGGTTTTTTCTAAAAGCATCAGAAAAGGCTAAACTTGTCATCTCAGGCTCCAGTCGAGGGGTCCACCACCTTGCAGAGATCACGGCGTTGTTTGCTGCTATCTTGTGGAGCAGTCTCCTCACGTGTGAAATAGAAGTAAGGCTACCTGGCTCCTGTTCTCCTTCGACCAGCCTTCCTTCTGATGCCTCCTGGTCTTCACCACTCAAAACTCATGAGGCAATGGGATATATGGAAAAAGACATATTCGCAAAAAATTAAAAAATTCAGTGAGCACTGAGAAAGAACTGTTAGTGTCCAATAGAAATGGCTGTATGAGCACAACTGAGAAATATTTGTGTACATTTAAACTACAGTTAATTAAAACCAGAAAAGAGAACATTACTTTTGAGAAAATAAAGATCAGTGTGTTCAGTACTTTAAGACATAGTATATTTTAGAGATAAATATAATCTGTATATATTTTCTTATATATAAATATAATCTGTATAATTTATATTAATTTATAGTACTAAATGTTCGTGATTTAGTACTGCTACCCCCTCCCTCACCCCGAAGTGAATGAAGGTTACTATTTGTCTGGGATTTCCCAGACACATTTTCTTTTTATCTGAAGGAAAAGGTGGACTTTGGCCACCTTCCTGAGGTCTCTGGACAAGGATTAGTCCAGCAGAGTCAGCAGCAGTAGCTCCGGCCCTGTGTTGGCTGCAGAAAGCAATACCCCCGAAGCTGCTGAGCACAGCCTGATGGCACTGCCAGTGCAGAGCCAGGCCCAAGGGACATGTCACACAGACTTTGCCTCAGTTGTGCAGCTGGTCCATGTGCGTTACCGAGCCTGGGCTGTCCTGGCTGAGTTGAGCTTGTTGCACACACAGGGAAGTCTGTGGCTGTGCAGGGCAGAGCACGTTGGACGCTTTTCCTATGAATTGCACAAGGTGTGAGGCCGTATTTGCATCTGTGGATTTCCAAGACATGCAGAAGCCTTGTTCTAGGCAGGTAAATCTCCAGCAAGTGCTGGGAATACCCAATTCAAGGTAAACAGAAACCTGCGAACATGCGCACCATATGCTGCAAAAATTTCCCGTGAGGGAGGGGAAAGTGGAGGATTTTTACCCCTGAAAAATGTCTGTGTTGGAGGGGAGGAGCTGCATGAGCTGCCTCTCGCCTTTGCCATGGGCTAGGGAAGAGGGAAGTGCACCATAAACAATCCTGCCTGCTGGAATCACTCTCCTAGAGAAATGTTTTTAGGGGAGAAGCTGTACGTTTTGTATACCGCAGCCTTGCCCTGCTTACATTTCAGAGGAGCAGCAGTGCCATCCTTCAAGGATGCATGAAGTGCAACAAAGTAGTTAAAAAATGTGGTTACTTCAATAACATGGAGTGGCGCTTGCATCTCACTCCTGCAGGGACTCTGGGTTTCCACAGGAGTGTGTTGGCCCAGCACTGTTGGTGTTGATGAGAAATGGGTGCCAGAGTGGATCAGCAGAGTCACAGAACCCACAGTGAAACTATCCTGTAGGTGAAAGACGTATAGAACTAGAAACACATTTGCTTTCAGCATCTATTTAACATTGAAATTTCTAAGTAATGCAATTTTGCAATGTTTGGAATAGTATTTTCCCAGGCTTTTTTTTTTTTTTTTTTTTCCCTTAGTGTAAGCATATGGCATTAGTGCCTCTGCGGGTGCTGATGGAGTGAGGTTACAACTGCCAGAGCACCACCTAGGCAAAGCCCACAGGTGCCTCTCTAGTTATAACCCCAACCCTTCTTTCAAAAGCTGAGACAGCATAGGGACTAATTGTTAATCTGTGAGCAGCGACACAGAACTTTAATTTACCTAAAACCCTATGTCCTGGCTTCTGGGTAATTAAGTTACCTGATGACCTTTTATTAACGTGTGTACATTGAAATCAGCTTCAAAAGCCACAGCAGTACTTCACAGACCAGCACCCTTGCAGCCAGAAATAACGAATCTATGCTTTGGCTGGCCGCAGCACCCAAATCTACATGACTGTCTTGGTTAAAAGGAGCAGCTACAGCCACAAGCCCAGCTTGACCCGAACACGACTATATTCCCCACAGCACGCAAACAGCCTAATGTACTATTCGAGCCGCGACTAGTTCACCCACCAGCGCCAGTTCACTAGTGCCCTCGTATCCCACCATTTGGGCGAAAAGGCTTTAGACTTTAGGGAACCACCCGCCCGCGCTACGAGCCCTGCCTCCCCCCGCACCGACCGCCAACCAAGGGAACGCCCGGCACATCTTCAGCTTGCCGCGCCCGGCCACGCCGGTTCTACCGCGGAGGCAGAAGCCGCCTTTCGGCCTCGCTTTGGCGCCGCCTGAGGGGCGCGCGCTGATTGGCCGCTTTGAATCATCTCAGCGCGGCGCCATTGGCGGCGCGCGGCGGCGCGCGGCTGGTTCGAATGCACCGCGCCCGCCCCTGAGCAAGCCTGGGGACGTCCTTGCGGCGGGGAGCGGTGCTCGGCGGCGGCTCAGGTGAGGGGTGGCGGGGGCCGGCGGGGACTCACTCTAGGTACTCCAGGCCGGCGTCGGCCCCGCCGAGGGGCTGGGGAGCCGCTTCTCTGCGGCCGTTGATGCGCGCGGCCGCGTAACGGCTGCAGCGGGAGCTTGTTCCCCGTGTCCTGTCGCGCAGGGCCGTGGGTTGAGGCCCCCGCTCCCCACCCGGTCCGGCAGCGGGGCGAGCGGCCGGCAAGCTGGCGCGGGGTCGGCCCTTAGCCCTTGCCCCGCCGGCCGGGCGGCGGAGGGATGCCCCTCCCAGCGGGGCAGCGCGCTGGGGCACGCCGCGGGCCCCTGTCCCTTCCTGATCCCTGGGTAGGATCGCCCCGGAGACCCGGGGCGGGAGGGAGGTGGGCAGCGCGCCAGATCCCCGAGCGGGTGCCTGGGGCTTCTGCCCTCGCCGGGTCCCGCACTGGGGGCGGTTTCGAGGTGATGCGACCTGTGATAGCGGGGACCGAAAGGGAAGCGTGCTCCTGACCTCGGCTGCGCGGTTAGCGGGCTAGGGGCGAGCCCTCGCTGTCCTTCCCCGCTCGTTTAGCCACTGGCTGAACTCGGAACCTCCTCGAGCTGCTGGAACTACAAATTCGCTCGTTACCTCGTAACGCTTCCGAACCTGGTATGAAAGCTCCGCTGTGCTCAGTGAAGGGGGCCAAGAGCAGCACGGAAGATGTGAACTGTCAGTCCCACCAGGTGCAAGTGCCTCCTAGTACCTTCTGCCTGTTAATGTAGTTTAGGTTTGTAGCTCTGAAGACTGTGCAGTGTACTTACTAAATGATGTGGGTGTTCCCTTATGTTGCTAACATCAAACCCTGTGATTTTGGATAGTAGGGTTCCTGTTAGTATGTAACTATGTAAAACTAATGAGTAGGGTGTGTTTTTTCAGTTGTTTGGAGGAACTTTCTCCACAAAAGCATCTTTCTCCTTTTGGTGCCCACTTACACTTTGTGATGTAGCTTTTCTAGTTGGAACCTCAAACAAAAACCTGTGTTTTTGTTGAGGAGAACGGTAAGTGATCCCTGTTGCATCCTAATTACGTAAGGCAAAACTAGTGTCTAAAGACTTGGCGTAATTTCAGTGAGTTGGCTGTATTTAGGACAGCAACTGTTCACCCTCATGTGTTTTTTTTTTTCCTGTTCATTTCAAGGATAACCGTAGCAATGGATGATTATACAAAAATAGAGAAGATTGGAGAAGGTAAGTATGGAAAACTGTGAGCCTTGTAATGCTCCACAGCTTGAGTTATCCAGTGTCATAGAAGCTCTGTGCACCCTGGCTATTAGAGGAACTACTGAGATTCAACTAACTGGTAAAATAAGCCTGTGGTTTACTGCAGTAATTATCTCTGTATTGTATGTAAAAGCTTTCAGGCTGCCTTCTGAAAGTGACGTGGTCTAGTTGAAGCAACTGATCAGTGTTGAGAAGTGTCTGCGTTCATATTGATGGCTAACAGTGTAATTTACCCCCAAGAGTGAGGGAAAATAAATTTTCTGAGGCCTGAAACCAGCTTTTCAATTTAGGAAGCTCCTCTGTTCTTCTGTATGTGAACTTGTGTACCAGTTGCTCCTGGAGTTTTACTGTGTTGGTACCCTTTGTGGTGTATATTTTGCTTGGAGTTGGTGGTAGGGAGTAGTGGCTTGTGGATTATTATGCTCATATTACATCCGGTCACTATGCTTGTCGAGGGAAAGAGCAGGTTGTAAACCTCTGGAGAAGTGAATTTTAACAGCTAATTCACTGTAAGGCACTAAGAAGATGGCTTCAATGCAGATGTTAGTCACAACCCCCCTTTCACTGGAAATCTAGCTTATGTTAAAGGTAGAAGTCTGTTTTATGCTTTAGCCTTCTGTCGACTCGAGAACTTGTAGTATGTTACTCTGAGAAGGCACTCTAAAAGATAATTGCAAAACCTATGAGCTTGGAACTTACAACAGAGCTTCATAATGGAAGCCTTGTGCATGAATCTTTCTTCCTGAAAGAACCTAGTTTGTTTGAGCTTAATCTGAGGGATTAATGCTTGAAGAAGGGTTAAAAGAGAATACTTAAGTTGTCTTGGTTTGAGGGTTCTACTTACATCATCTACTGATAATTAAAATATATTATTTATTTGAGACTTACTACTCATTCCAATTTTACCTTCTGCTGAGACCCACAGCACTACCCTCTCTCCTGCACTGAGGATTGTGCTAGAGGTATTCGTATAGATCTGACCGAATGGACGGGCAGACTTCTGATTACAGAGGGAGCACTCATTTTTTTGCAGCTAAACCTTTAACATTGTAATATTATGTATTGAGGGAAAAATCATAATCCCTTGGGGATGTATAGTGATCTTGCCTGAAAGTTAATCAACCTGAAACTCAAATATTATCTGATATTACAACTACATCTTCCAAATATTCAAGTTTCACACTTCGGCTATGAAGTACCCTGTCCTAGAAAAATGACACTGTTCATGGATGGCATGCTTTAAACAAACAAAACTATTGCACGGTTAAACTGTCGAAACTAAGTTGGAGTTCATAATGGAGCCTAAACAGAAAATGCTTGATTGCAAGGACTCTTGCCTATGTTGGCAGTTCTTAGTTGCAATGACTTATCTGTACCTGAAGCTGGTATTTCCTCTACGTTTCACTGTCTTTTTGTTCAGGTACCTATGGTGTTGTGTATAAAGGTCGGCACAAAACCACAGGCCAAGTGGTTGCAATGAAGAAAATACGCCTAGAAAGTGAGGAGGAAGGTGTTCCAAGTACTGCTATCCGAGAAATTTCTTTATTAAAAGAGCTGCGTCATCCCAATATAGTCTGGTATGCATATGCTGCTGTTTAGCTAAACCCTTTGAAGGGCACTAGGTCCCTTCAGATAAATTATTTTTCCACCATTCTAGTGAGGCGAGAGCTACTCTGCTTAATAGAGTGTCTGATTTGCAGCAAATAGCTGTAGTCCCAAATCCTGTGTGTATGCCAGTTTTCTAATCAAGACTTGCATGTGCTGACTCTTCCCATTGGAGGAATCTAACAAATTGTTGATTTTTGTAATTTATGTAAATTAATCCTCAGAGCGGTTATGGTCAGAATGGAGACAGCGTACCTCATGAAAACTGGTTGAATCTGTTACTTTAGGTAGTCTCAGAATTTTATTTGCCACTTTGGAATAGACCGTTTGACCTTGGTGTTCTTATGTGAGCCTCTGTTGTCAATCACTTCCTCGTTGTTTTGCAGCAGAGATTTACATGTTGTGTTACGATGCTGTCATAGCTGAGCTATGAGCGAGACTTCCATCAGTGACTACTTGACGTGTACAATTGATTGCACCTATTGTCTTCCCCACAAACTACTTACTTGCTCTTTGATGCAGCAAAATATTTTATCTCTAATGTGCCTTAAAACTGGTGAAGTTCCAGCCACATAGTGCTACCATGTATGTATGTGTGCTTGGGTTTAGGAACCCTTATAATCTATTAAGGATAAAGGAGATACTTAAAAACCTGTGCAAATTCTGCTGTGTCTACTAGGTTCCTGTTACAATAGTCCCTTAAACCCTCCTAGTAATTCAGGCTCTACTGTAATCAGCCAGCTTCAAACAAAAGCTAGGCACCATCATCCACAGCCTTTCTTTTAAAGGCAACTATCTTTTTCTCAGACTTCCTGTGTTTGATACTAGGCATGAGGGAACATAAGTTTAAGAGGAAGCATATAGGTTTATATCTCAGTCTGACACCATTTCAGCTGTATGTGATTTTCCAGATGACAGTATAACTCACTAAGCCTGTCAGTCTTTGAAGATGGAAAGCTTTTTAAGACTTTCATAATAGAAATCTGGAAATGTCTGCTTGTATCCCTGTTGAGAGGGGAAATGTAACTGCAAGTCCATGCATTTTGCAATGGAGTTGATTGTATACTCTATTTTTAGTCTTCAGGATGTTCTTATGCAGGATTCAAGACTGTATCTTGTCTTTGAATTCCTTTCTATGGATCTCAAGAAATACTTGGATACTATTCCATCTGGCCAATATTTGGATCATTCACGTGTTAAGGTAATGGGGACAATTTCTTAATGTAACAGAAATTAATCTAAAGATGACCTACAGAGCTATAAGCAACTCCTATTTTCAGTATAATTAACTCCTTGAGGAGACATGAAAGGTTAAAGCAGCAGCTGTGGGTAATAATGTGAATGCAAGCTGTGCTCTCAAATGCCACTTCAAAATCTTTTAATTACTGAAATTAAACTGCCTTAAACTAAGCTTAAGTAAAGAATTAATTTGTGTGGCTTTATGATATGAACTCAGTATCTGCAATGCTTTGGATCTCCATTTACTGCTACTTTGGGGAAAGCTAATGTAAGAGAATAGCTTTATGTTGCAGAACACTAACTTGTACTAAAGGCTACTCCTTTTCTTTTTTTCTCCACTTCATCCTTTCTAGAGATACTTGTATCAAATCTTGCAAGGTATTGTCTTCTGCCATTCAAGGAGAGTTCTGCACAGAGACTTAAAACCTCAGAATCTCTTAATAGATGACCACGGAGTGATTAAACTGGCAGACTTTGGATTGGCTCGAGCCTTTGGAATTCCAGTGCGGGTATACACTCATGAAGTGAGTTGGAACATCCTCTTGGTGATTTGGGCTATGTTTATTAGCTTCCTGGTGATAACAATATGAAACAGCTAAAAAAAACTTGGAGTATTTGAAGTCATAAACCTAACAGTATCAAAAAGTTATATTTTGGTTTCATTTTATTTGATGGCTTTCCATCTCCCTGACTGTGGTTTTACTCTAAGGTTCCAAAGCATCTTATGAATCCCTCTATTGCCTTGACAATGAATTAGATGGGCCAGAACTTGTTGTTTGTTGTCTTGTAGGAGCATTTTTGCTTCACAAAGTACTTGTTTGTTGAGAGGTGCTAAAGGCTTCCTGCTCTTTGGGAAACAGGGTAGGCAACCACTTTTCTTGCAGTAGAAACCACGGTAATGGTGTTTGTTTGTCTATAAATGAAGTTTGAGACTAGCATTTTCACTAAAACTTCTAGCATTTGCTATTATTTTAACCAAAAAAAGTGAATGCTGCTTAATAATGAGCCATTGTTTTTGCAGGCAATTAGAGGATCCGATTCTATAAACCTATAAAATTTCCTTGTTCAATAGGTTGTGACACTGTGGTACAGGTCTCCAGAGGTCTTGCTAGGATCTGCTCGTTACTCTACTCCTGTAGACATATGGAGCATAGGTACCATATTTGCTGAGTTGGCAACTAAAAAGCCGCTTTTCCATGGGGACTCGGAGATTGACCAGCTCTTCAGAATCTTCAGGTATGTTAGGCTGAACCTTGTCCTGCTACTTGTGCAGCACTGCACAACAGTGCTGTGTGCTTATTAAAACCATAGTAGTGCGTGCGGATTTCAGACTAGACAGCTCAATATTTTGCTTGTACTTGCGCAGAGCTCTAGGGACCCCCAACAATGAGGTGTGGCCTGAAGTGGAATCCCTGCAAGACTATAAAAACACATTCCCAAAATGGAAACCTGGCAGCCTTGAAACACATGTCAAAAACTTAGATGAAGATGGACTCGATCTGCTGTCTGTAAGTAGTCTTTCGTAAACTGCTGATTAAGGAACAGACCAGGTCACCTCAAATACTCTAGAATACGAAAAGCTGTACTAATCAGTCTTGGCTAGAATGATGAGGAGATCTTCAAACTATCGGCAATGGTATGGGCTGTCGTCTTGTAGAACTGACACCTTGTGTGACATTTGCTCACTTCTTTCATAAATAGTAGATGACTAGACTACTTTTCTCATTAAGCAATTATGCCTCAGCTTTTTTATACTAATAAGGCAGGTACAACTTGAAAGTGAGGATGCACTTTTACAAATAGGTCTAAGTGAAGGCTTCTGCCCACAAATGGTAGCTGTCTCCTTCCTGGTGCCAGCATTAATCGTGATGTGGCTGTATGACTGCTGATCCAGTTGGAAATGTTTTTCTTTTATGGTAGCATGTGGATTATGCTTCCATGATGGTCTTAACTGAATAAACAATAATGGAAACAGCTGAATTTATTGATTAGCTGTGAAACTATGGGCTTAGTTTAAGTTAGTCTGCAGTGTCTGTCTCAAGTGCCTTTAAAATTTGAGTTAAATATTTTTGTCTGGGGGGGGTTAACTTTTTTAATTGGTGTTTTTTTTGTCTGCTGTGGGTTTCTTTCGGTTCTGTGGCCATGCAGTTGCACTACCACACTAAGCTTTTGTTTGAAAAGCTCTTCATCTGGCTTTTCCACTTAGTGCTCTTCCAGCTTGTCAACTGCAGACTAATTTAGATCACGTTTTATACTTAGGTGCATCTAAGGTCACACCTAGGAATGTACCTTGGTGACTTTATTACTTGGCTCTCCGGAAGCTGCATTTACACAGTGCAGACTTGCATATGGGGGTGTGGGGTGGGTGCTCGGTGTCTGAAGGCAAGCTGAAACCTCAGAACCATCTTGGTACCTGTGTAGCTGGCTCATGTTTTTAACAGTCACAAAGTAATTTATTACCCGTATTGGTATGGCTATGGCAAAATACTCTGAATGAAATGGTTACCTAAGAAGCTCAAATGACCATGAGTTCTCACAGTTTTTCTTTGTGAGAACAGAGCCACGGTTCAGCCTGACAACCTGAACAACCTTTGTTAAACATACAGTTGTTTTGGATAGCTCTCTGATCCTTGTAGCAGCGTTGTTTTACAGAAATAACTGACTTAATCTGGGATAATTCTTCTGTGTCCAATGACAGCATCACTGTTAAATCAGTTTGAAATAAATGGTTACTGATTATATTTACAAACTCCAAGTTGAACACGTAGGTGGATCTTGTTGATACAGCTGTGTCACTGGCCTGCTAAGTACTCATCTGACCTCAGTTGTGGCTTCATTGTGTAAAACCACTGTTTTGGGCTGCTGCTAATAAAGGCAAAAAATAACTAGTTCCTTAGATGGTGAGAATATAATACTAGTATCAGAGAATTCTGTAAAATCTTGTATAGTTTTGCCTTAAATTAATAAATGTTTTAGCTTCCTATTAATGCCTGGGGACAGTGGTATGGCTGAATTCTTGGGCATCTGGAATCCATTTAAGTTTCCTCTGGTGCTTCTAAGCCCAAAGCAGTAATATGATTTTGAAGGCAACACGACTGAATAGTTAATTCTGGAGCACAAGCTCTGATGTGTCAATGAAAACATTAATTTCTCCTCCTATAGAGTATTGCAGATGGAACTAGTATGTAAAATTGTTCTCTCTGAAAATGGGTTACGTATTTTTAAGACCGGTTGCTTGGTGAAGTTGTAATCTTAAGACCTTCATCAACTAAATGACTTCTGTGGCAGTTAATGGCTGTCATCAAAAGCTTTGGTCTATCAGACACTAAATTTCAGGAAAATCTGTGTTCCAGATTGCTCAGAGAAGAAATGGTCACTTAATCTAGCACCTGAAGTGCTGTAGTCTCAATGTCACAGTATCCCTTTTTCAGAGAAATGTGCCCTTTTTTGTCTGAGTCAATTTTAAGAGAACCTTTGATATCAGTATTAGCTGTAGGATACTGTTGTTCTGGTGGTATAGCTAATGACAACCTCTCACTTAAGGTAAAGTTGGGCACACAAGGTTAAATCCAGATATCGTTGCATTTGGCAAGAGTTCAGAGTATATAAATGCAAATTCAGTGGTTTAAATCAACTTGGAAGACTCCCTGTAGGATGAAGTCTAAAGATAGCTAAACATCAAGACTGAATACTGGGCAGAGTAATACTGGTTAAGTTTTTTTTTTCTGGAAGGTAAATTTGTTGTGGGGATAGGGGAGAAACAGGTGGTAGAATACTGATTACTTGAATTTGAGAAGTACTTTCCTTCAGTAAGGAGAAATAAAAGCAAAAACACTTTGCAGCAATTTTGTTAGTTTTAGGTCTAGCAGAAAACGAAATGGTTTGTTCCTTTCCTCTTTTTGGCTGCTGGCTGTATGATATAAAATGTAGATGCATTCTTAAACTGCTAGCAAAACAAATCTCTTGCCTGTTCTAGAAAGTTCTGGGTGTTATTTTGGTGACTGTGGCATCCCTTCTATTTGCTCTCATCAACCGTATTATTGAGGTCTTCAGCTGAAGTAACTTACTGCAAAGAAAGTCAAGTTTTCAGACTCTGGGTTTCTTCAGTTCTACTGTTTGTATGTACCTTTCCTGTTTGGATTCTGTAACTGAGTGATTGCTCTCCTATATTTTAATTGTAAACCACTGCACCAAGCTGAGTAGAAGCAATTTGACCTCAATTTCTTCAATGTCAGCTTAACAAAACCAGCATAGGACCACTTGTCCTTGTAAGTGTTTTGGGCTTTAACAGCCTAAAAGCTTATTAATTTCCCTTAGGTGAGAAGCTGAGACTAAAAATCATTGCCACTTGATGCCTGGTTCTGTATTTAGTTCAGTGCGTGTAGGGCCCAGATACATACATGTGCTTGGTTATTGAATGGGAGAATAAATATTTCTTCGCTTTTAGAGATGTTATGCATCACTACTGACTTATAGGTGGAAATGACCTCTCCCTCTATAGGAAATCCTAGAACGCAGGGGGAAAACTTAACTCTATGGTTACTTGATTATTACTGTGGTTAAATATCTAACTAACGTGATTTTAGTTCCCATTTCAGCTGGGAGTAAATGAGTTTTCTTTTTTCTTCCAGAAAATGTTAATTTATGATCCTGCAAAAAGAATTTCTGGCAAAATGGCCTTGAAGCATCCATATTTTGACGACTTGGACAAATCCACTCTTCCTGCTAGTCTGTTTAAGAAATAACAGACCTTTGGACCAGAGTTGAAATAATTGTGATTACTTTAACTATTAAGTCTGTCTGTAACTTGTATGTCTGTCTTTCTGCTCTAAAACTGTGGCTGTGTTTTAGTTTGTTTTGGTTTAAGTGTTAACTGAATGTAAATATTAACCTATTAGTGCTGAGTTCAAATACAATGCAAATACTGCTGCCATTAATGCAGTGAACTTTCTATAAATAAAGCTTTAAATCCAGTGAAGGAATGAACTTATTTCCAGATGATAGTTGCTCTACAAAAGGACTCTGATTTCCTTGGAATGTGCTGGTAAGGTACCACTCGTCCAAAAAAAAAAAAAAAGGTGGGTAGCCTAAAACCATGACACCATTCTTGACATGATAGGAAGATACAGGAAATTCCTCTGAAGTTTGAGTTGTTTCGCCATAATGTCAGTTAAAATTTCACTTAAGCATGGCAATTGGTGTGCCAAAGGACATGTAAATTGAGATATTCTGAAGAATTGCAGCTTACTAAAGCCAAGTAGATGGCCAAACTCACTTTAGGATTTGAGTTTTTGAAAGTATTTGTAAATCAGCATTTGGAAAAATCCTTGCTCTCTATGCTTTTCTGTTGCCTTGAAGGCTCAAGAATGTTGACATGTTAACTTGTGAATGGGCGTAGTTCCAACTCCTGAGCCAGTTAAGGTTTGATACCTTAAATTTTACATGGACTGTCTATACCCCAATGTGTAACAGCTTAACAGGGCCCCTTCTGACTGCTAATAGTAATACAGTTCTCTGATTATTAAAGGTAGGGCCCCCTAAATTATGCTTGAATGTGAAAACTAGTCTGTCTTCCTATAGGAATAGTCAAGTAAATGTTGACTTAACATGACTGCTGGGTATTGTGATCATAGACTGAGATACAGATGTGTCTACAGACTCTCCCATGACTAAAGCAGGAGCTTTCTAAGGCTCCCCAACATTCTCACCTGTAAAGTTCAGTACTGCGAAAAGTTCAAATGGAATTCAGCCGTATATACTAATAACTGTTTGTATGTTACACTTAGAGTTGCTACCTCTATTCTTGGCTTTCAGGTACATCAGCAGGGACAGGGTGCATGTCTGTCTTAAGCTTCATTGGATTGAAGCGCTATGGTGCTCCTTTACTTGCTGGTTAGGGGCCAAATCTTGCAGCAAAGTGTGGACTAGTAATGAAAGTATTCAAGTTTCTAGATCAGGAATGTGAAAGGAACAAAATGGACTCCTCATGAACAGTGAGGTTTGTAAGCCCCGTCTGCCAGCTGCAGAAGAGAGACTTTGAAACAAAAGCAGTGGAGATGATGACATCTGGTCCTTCAGCTGCCTGTTGCCTATCAATGATTAGCTGAAAGTATTAGTGTTAGACCTAGTTTTTGTTAACAAGTAGCACTTTTTGATGTAAATACTGGTTTTGGGGTGTTAGCATTGTTCTCTGCAGAGTGGTACTTAATTTCTAGAAGTATCTGGATACTGTCAGCTTAATGGAATCATTTAGAAGTGGAGATTTTTTTTTTTAATTGCTTATACAGAAAGTTACTTAATTGAAGGCAGAGGGAAAGATGATTGGTATGGCTGACTCCTTTCTATTAACACCAGCAATATGATGCAATAGAAAGACAAACTAGGGACATAATTTATCTGGTTTTGAATGTAGTAACTTGACATGAGCTATACAGGTTGAGGCATATTGCTGGTGTTCACTGTTTACCTTTGTGTACTAAAACAAAGGGAACCTGCTAGAACCTGCTCTGAAAATCAGAAGTTAATCTGTTAAATACTGGGGATCTTAACATTTAGTTTGTCTCTTCGTAGTGGACAGACTTTTAAGTTCTTCGGAGAAGACTACTTCAGCTAGGCAAACTCAGATTTTTGTTGCTTGCAATATAGGTAAAGCCCTATTTTTGCCATGTAGGTACTGGCGTCTGCCTCTGTTTCATGGGATACAGTGAACACTTTAGCCTATCTTAACTGAAAGATTTCAGTACTAAAACTTCCAAAGAAAGCTTCTTTTTAAAAAATAACTTACTACAAGTCTGCAGTCTTTCTTGTTTACTCAGGCATTCTAACGACTGGTGGTGTAACACAGCTAGCACTGTAGCTCTGAACGAACTACTGTAGTACTAGTAAATGGGACAGAGAAAGGAACAGAACTATCCGTCTGAGGTCAGATAAGGTGGTGAATACTGTAACTGAAGACATGACTAATTTTAATAGCTCCATTCTGAAATACAGTGCAGAGTTATCAATGATGCAAATAACTTCTCTTAAGGAAAAATAGATCATCTAGGACTTTGTAACTACCCTGCTGAGTCTGGGCCTAGTATGTGGAAGGCTTGCGATGCCCAGGTTTGGGCTATCTGAAGCTCCATTTTATACTGGTGAAACTTGAGGTGCCTTGTCCTTTAGGGATTTACCATGCTGTGGGTAATAAATGGCAGCCCTACTTATGGATAGTGCTTTGGCTGTGCATTGGGAGAATTGAATTGCCATGGCACAACATTTGTACTTCAGTTAAGGACGTCATAGTGCTTGGTAGGGTTTTGCTGGTTTGTGACTCTTAGTGGATGTTTAGACAATAGAATTGTACTAAACTAACTGTTGGATGTGGGCCTACCAGGCAATAGGCAGCATGTTTTTCATAGCCACAAATGGATAATGATTAGCTGAAAACAGAAATCACTGTACATTTTCTGAAGTGACTAGAAGGCAAGGTATTAGGTGGGGGTTTTTTCCTCCCACTTATAGGTGCAGTAGCTTTAGTATGAAGTTACTAAGTGCCCACTGACTGTTATTACTAGTAAATAAGAAACTATATTGAATTTAAAGTTGTCTTTAGTGTCTTGGTAGTGATAGTGAGCATCTGTAAAAGCTCCACAAGCTTGCAGTAGCTTTCTTCTGAATGTTACAAGAACTGGGGTGGAATTACTTTATTTAAAAGCAGCTTGCTCTTGTTGAAATAAGGTTCTGTAATGTTGCATCAGCATTACCTCTGGTGCTATGGCCGCTGCTCAGCAACATGTTTTCTACTAGAGCACAAGCAAACCCCATCAGGGAATGACGACTTGCTGTTTTACTTAACTTTCTTGTCCTTCATCCTATTAAAAAGTAGTGCAGGTGAAGAAGTTTGCTGTATACAGGAATGGGATTTTACACAGGAACAAATCAGGGTTTTGGTGTTGGTTTTTTTAAGTTTCCAAGTGCTAGCAAGTTTTGTTCTTTTCAAAATGGCCAAGCACCTACTAGATTCTTGTAGACTGAGCTGAGCTGCTTTTATTTTACTCATACATAGATAGTTAATCTTAGTGAGAATATGGTATTACTGTCTGCTGCTTTTAAAATAAGTGGCACTTAAAGATATTTTGCAGGGAACAAAGGAAAGAACTACTACTTTACTTTCTAAGTCCTTGAATAGGGTAAAAGCTGATGTAAAAAGAAACCTGTACCTCTATGCGCTGGTGTGGAGGTCGGGGTCAGAGGTGATCCTTCCTAGGCCAATGCCTAGGCATTCTAGCAATGCCTTTATGCTGCAGTGTTCAATAACTCCATCCTCTTTAATTTGAACAGGTAAAGCAGAGTTAGCTGATAGGTATGCTCTGCTGCAGACTTAACCTGTTTCAAACAAAGTTTTATTTACAATCTGTTCTTTTCTAGGGATGTATGTTCTTGTGGGCATTTTCCTATCGCTGTTTATGCACCTTTATGGCACCTATAGATGGAACAGCACCAGCAGATACCTTTTCCTGAAATTGCTGCTACCAAGCATGCAGAACTCCTCATGCATTTTTCTTTTATCCAGATTCTCTCTCATTTGACAATCCCTAGCAATTTGATCATAACTGTGGTGTCTCTTTCTTGCTTTTTTTCTTGTCTTAAATATTTTCCTCCGTCATACAGCAGCCACTCCTAGAGTCATGTTTGCTTTTGAAAGCATGTCTCTTAATTTTCTCAGAGGGTCTCATTCTTAAAACCCATTGGCTGTGTATGCCGTTATAAATCATATTCTCTACCCAGCATTTACTGGGGTAGGAGATGCAAGAAGTTTCATGAAAGAGAAAAGATAGTGTTTCAGGTAAAGGCAAGTCTAGGAAAATTAATACTTAGTGCTTCCCACCCGTAGTTTAGAACGTTCTACATTAGCAGGTTCCATATTAAGAGTAGTGATCAGGGCTGAAGCAGGGAGAGGTCTTGTGATTTGTCTGGAGGAGAACAAAATTTTCACCCTAAGTCCTGTAGTTCAACACAGTGGTGTTTCGTTGTTTGTTTTTTCTTGCTTGTGAGAAGAGCCAGGAAGAGTTCTTGCGGGGGGGAGGGATCTGAAGGAGGAACTTCTATTGATGAGAAAGGAGGGGTCTTTCTAAGCAGGTAGGAGGTCGCTCAGAGCAGACGACAAAAGCAATGCAAGCACCAGAAATGATGCAAGAAAAGGGTGATCTGAAGGCCATGAATGGTGTGAAAGACATGCCAGAAACTTCCTAAATACTTTTGCAGTGGAGAACGTTCTCAGTTTGAGACTCCTATCTAGTCTAAACCTGACATCAGAACCCTTCTAAGGGCAGTGTCGCAGAATTGATCTCTAATTTAGAAAAGAAAAACAGCACTATTCAAATCTCAGTCGGAGCTGGGAAGCACCTTGTGGAGGGAAGATTTTTTTTTTTTTTTTGGCCTCAGGAAAGAAGAAGCTCCTCAGGGCTGAGTCAGGAGCTGCTTCCTCTCCTGAACTGCCCTGGCTTTTGTTCACCAGCCTTGTGCTTTGTTTGTCCAAATGGGTCTGTGGGCTGCCTCTGGCCCCCGTCCTGCAGGGGCTGACCTCTGCTCTAACCAGCTAATTTCTTGTTCCCAAAGCAGTGTCTGTTTAAGGCTTGGTCTGACATGACTGTTCTGAACCTGGTCAGCAAGTTGCAGCTGACTTATTTGTAACCTGCTCTGTTGTCTTTACCAGGCCATCTGGTAATAGTTGATTTAAAGGGGGGAAAAAAAGTTTAAAACCCCAAACCCTCACCTACAGTTTACCTACCTACCCAGCTCTGAAAGATCTCATAATCCCTATCCATGCCCTTCACTAGGTGGATTAAAGTTGCACCTAGAGCATTTGTGAAAATATCAACCTTAGGTGCTGTAGAAGTACATTAAATGTCTGTCCTAACCCAAGTTACAACTAGTGATAATTTGTCAGTACTGGGAAAGGACTATTCTCAATCTGAGCTGCTAAAGATAAACTTCAACCCTTAACTGCTGTTGCTAGAACCAGAAGAATGTATTTACTGCAACTGGCAAAGGTGAATCCACTGGAACACCGTGCAATTTGCCGGGAAATGGAAACATTACCCCCCATTTTACACTGTGTACAGTTAGGGCCAAAAGGCATAAGGTTAACATAATAATGTGTGTGACTAAAGGAAAGAGGTTAATGATTTTAAAAAAAATCTTATTAAATGAAGGAAAATGCTGCACACCTTCTAACAATTAAATTTGGAAAATGTCACTTATGCATAAGTCAGTTTCTGAGTGAAGTCTAAAGCTGCTGTTAACTAAATTGGTGGAGCAGCACAAGGAGGTACCAGGCTTTTAGGGGCTGAAAAGGCCCTGCCTCGGGACAGTTCTGCAGCAGCTGGTAAATGCATGTTTAGTCTAATTCGGATGGTGCTAAAAGAGGAGAGGACTAACTTTAACTTTTCAGTGCTGTGTGAAGGTATGTTTTTCAGCGTCTGTATAATCAGTTTTCTCCAGGAGGGAGAGGATGTCAAGCTATTGTGACATTCCTAAAAAGGATCATGTAAACAACCTCCCCCTCTATTAATTACCTAAGGAACCTCCTGTTTGTCCTGCAACATGCACTGCAAAGTGCTCCTCTGCTACTTCATCTGCTGAAGCATGGGGTAGGTGTAAGATTTACATTGGCGGGGGGGGCAGGTGGGAAATGTACCTGCTGGAGTTGTAAAGAAGGTATCTATTCAGCCAGATTGCAGGTGCATTTCTACACTTAAAATTACTTTTAAGCAGCAAATAAAACTGCAGCGAATGATTAAGAACTTACTAGCGTTCCCTTATCAGTATCTGGGATTATGTCTGAATAGTCAATTCTGAATAGCAGTATTTCCTGCTCAATGTCTACACAGCTGCATGAAGACATGGCACTACTACTGGCTCTCTTTGATTTTATTTGGCATCAGCTTTGTAAAGACAGAGTGAGAATAAGGACACATTGATACAGAGGCCCTACTCCATTAAGCCTGACTATTCGTTCTCAACCAAACTCCTTCCCTTATTTTCTGACAAGTTGCACCAATTTATGGGGGAATGTAAAAATTTCCCATTGCTTTGACCACCAGCTCTGGTTTACGTCTGCTGTGTCAATGGCTGATTTCGGGTAATGACTTGGTTTTGTTCCCACTGTGTATTCCTGTATAAAGAATTGTCTTCTCACATGTAGATGTCATATTGGGCATATTTTACTTCAGCATGATCTGTTGGCTATTTCAATATATTCTCATTGTGTCTGAATCAATAGCAGTCTCTGCTGCTGCTGCTGACTGATTAATTGACTATCTCAAACATATCCATCCAATAGAGGTGGCTGATTGCCTTTAACGGAAGAATTGGAAGTGGTAGCCGGTCTCTCCTACTTGCTAAAATAACAGGTATTATGCCTTTGGGGATAATTAGGGGCTTCACAGGATTAGCTATATTCAGTTATTTGAATTTAATAAAAACCTTCCTGCTGGCCTCTATAGGGTTTAGACTAGACTGTTGGAGGTGGTTGTCTATTTTCCCAAACTATTTTAAGTGGTAACCTATTGGATTTAATTTTTAAGTCCTGCCTACAACTCAAAATATCCAGTATGTGCAAGGCAATGTGTTTTTGACAGAGTCAAAACCTGTGATCTTGGTATCTTCCTGGACCCTTAGTCCTGGAGGAACATTATTTTTCCTTGACAGCTTAGACTTGCTTAGTAAGCAATGCCCCATGGGCCCTTCTAATCCAAGTGGGGCTAAGGGAGCTCCACTGTTTTTGATTTGCTCTGCACCTATGCCTTTTCTTTGTACAGCACCCATTAACTATCACTTTTCCTGCCATTTGTTGGTCTTTCAGGAGAGATATTTTTGCCTAAAAAAATGAGATATTTTGTGCCTGTGTCACTAAAAGTCCTCACTGCCATTCCTTCCATCTCCAGCTGCCCTTCAGTGCTACTTTTCTTCCCCTCTGTTATCTGAGTCTATTGACTTAAGAGGCATCAGAGATGGAACTTTTTGAAGGCCATTCTTGAGAGTGATTAGAGGAAGAACGTCATAACCAAACCAAGGGATGGCTCTGCCTATCTTGCTTCCAACAGGGACTAAAGACAATGAGGAGGGTTACCTAAAACCTGAGGTTGTCCCATCTTGACTCTTTCATATGAGGGGAGCTCAGGATCTGAAATGCTGCCAGTTGGTGGCATGGGGGACAAAAGCAAAGGTCAGTCCTTTTCACCCTCTAGGCTCTCTTAATGGATCACGCTGTTAACAGCTTACTGCTGTGACCTAGCAGGTCTTCAGACACCTGTGGAGATCAGAAAGGATTTGTCTAGTTGAAGGAAGGCAGGGAAAAGACTAAGTCTCTTATTGTCCCTCTTCAGGGGTCGTCTTTGGTTGCTTCCCACAGGATCTTGACCTTTTTATGTTATCTCAGAACAGTCACTTGTTACTCTGTGATCAAGTCCCTGAGCTTCTATGCTCCATTTCAATGCCTTGCTGTGTAAACTGTGGACAGCAGTGTAAATATTTCACAGCTGTTTGCTGAACTATATTTGCTGTGGGCTCTGAACACATAATTACTTTGTACTACAAATGCGCCTGACACCTGCCGATTTCTTTTCCCCCAATGCAAGCATGTGTTTCTGAAACATCTTTTAACTCACTGACTGCAGAAAGGAGGAAGGGTTCTCTTCTATTAGATTTGTCTTGATCTTATTTGAAAACTGTAATCCAAGGATGAGGAATTACAGCTTCTATGAATTACCTCACCCAGCTCAGAATCTCAACTTGAGATTTACTGGGACTAATGACTTGCTGGGAAGTTAATAGTTACTCGGCATCCTTTGGTGACAGGCAAAAGGATAAAAGGAAGAAAGGAAACAGTGTAGAACGCATAAAATTGGCAGATAGATGATAAAGCTTAAACTATTTTATGTTCCCATAAGGGGGGAAAAAAAAAGATTTTTGGGGAAGCCATTCTTAAAAGTTGTCTGAGAAATAATGATTTTAATACTAAAACAAAATTTAAAAGACTTTGGAGAAGTGTGTGTGTGGGTTTTTTTTTGTTTTTTTTTTTTTTTAAATCTCATTGCAGAAATCTGGTACTCTTCCCTGGATCAGTAATTAATAAATTTCATTTTCTTGCTTAGTTCATAACTGTGTGAAAATAAAAACAATAGAGCTGTAGGAAACATTATTTTAGATGAACTATGACAAAATGTGGTAAAGTACCGATGTGTATTTAGCATTAAAAAAATATTCTCTTATTAGTCCTAGTTTCTTTGTTGTTGTTTTTAAGCTCACTCTTGACCACAAGGTGTCACTCTGGTACCTCAGTACTGACAACCACTGCGGGGGAGGGGGGCAGGGAAGAGGAGGAAAAACTCCATCAGACTCTCCTGACTCCATGAAAAATTGAAGGGTATTTATTTTCTGGTCGGCAGCCAGGCTGAAAATACTATCTGAATTGAAAGCCTTTCATGAAACATCTGGACAGTTAAATTTTGCTAACTTCAAAGATGTCCAGTACCATACTGACACACTGATTTCTTTCTTCAGTGAAGAATCACTTATGCTAACACAAAAAAGCCTCTGTAAAACTATTTCATGCTGAAATTAATTATCAGAAAGACTATGCTTAATAAAGCAAGTGTCACAGAAGTGCCAGTCAATATAATTTGACTATAACAGGTTCATAATCAGTCTAACAAATCCCTATCAATTGTCCACTGGCCAGTTGCGCAGTGGATTTTTTTTTGAAGTCTGCACACTTAATCTTTCGATTTTCCATTCTGTACTTGATATGTGTGTGCAAAATTGCACCTCTGGTTTTGTTTTGCAATCTGTCATTTTGTAAGTGCCTTTCATAAGCTTGACTAGATTCTCTGCTGGTAAAAAATAATAAAAATAATAAAGTCGAGTTTATAGCAGTTGAGAATTTTGTCCTCAACACTGACTTTAAATATAAGGTCTTGGTTTTATTTGTTGATAACTGTGTTCTCCTAAACGCAAAAGTTTTTGGCTAAAAGCAGAACTATGTAAAATACTTCCCAGCTGACTTGATCTGCTGTCAGAGGCATGGGATTATGCAATCACATGCCTGGTAAAATTCACCCCAGTACTGGTACACGATTTTTTATCCTCTCCTCTCTCAATGTAGAGTGTAATGTACAGATACATAGCTATCACAAGTTTACACTAATAATTCTGTTCACTGAGCTGCTTGAGGCAGGAATGCACACGCTAATGTATAGGAGATTTACTTTGATAGTGATCCTTGGGAATGGAAAAATACACTAATTATTTCCCAGTTCTCATTCAAGTGCTTATAATACGGTCTAGGTAAATGTGCATAGTCAAAGATCATAAATAAATGCTGCTTCTTTATAATGGGGTGTTTTTCAGTTAAAGAGATCACACATAATGTACCCATCTCCACAAGGAACATCAATTCTAAGGACAGAGATTGAGTACAAAGAAAAAGAGAGTCTTTAGTAAAACCTGTCATTGGCCTAACTCAGAGTCACCATACATCATTTTTCAACTCACGGAAGCCCTGCCAAAGATCGACTCTAGGATTTAACTCTTACTGTACATCTTCAAAACCCCAAGCCATAAGCCAGGCTGTGCTCCTTTCCAGCGGGAATGCTAAACCTCACACCTTTGCTTGTTCCATTCGAGAGATTGTGTTCTCAGTTACAATACATTGCAATGCAACAAACACCACGCACACACTCAGATGCGGCACAGGCACTAGCAAGCGACCCTGTGTTTGAGGAGCTTGAGACATCACTCAACTTCTTACTGAAAGGCTACAGAAAAGAAATCTATGGAAGATGCTTTTTTTTTTTTCCTTAGGAGATTATTAGATGTAGCCTAACTAGAGTCCTCTGACTGCTCCTGCCATGTACATTAAAAACTAGGCAGGTCTCTTCAAACCAAAAAAAAATAGAGAAATAAGGTGGAGTTTAATTTGCCCTCATGTCAATAAAAAGAATAAATTTTAGCTCTGACATTATGGTCTACTGCAATTAAACCCCATTTTATATAGGTGAGTAAATTGCTATGTATAATTTTCTCATATAATGCATGTCATACAGTTTGAAAATACCTTCTTCGTTAAGAACAGCCCCAGCTTAGAAAAGGGGAAGTTTGTGGATAACGAAAAGCAGTGCTTGTCCAGGTTTTCCCCTCTTCAAGCTTTGAACAAACGTCAACTGCTTTAATTAACATTCAACACCTCTATAGAGGTCTATCTGAGAGTCCAGCGGAGAGCTATGAAGATGATGAGGGGGCTGGAGCATCTCTTCTATGAGGAAAGAGACCTGGGGCTGTTTAGCCTGGAGAAGAGAATGCTGAGAGGGGACCTTAGCAATGTTTATAAATATCTAAAGGGCAAACGTCAAGAGGACGGAGCCAGGGTCTTTTCAGTGCTGCTCAGTGACAGGACAAGAGGCAATTGGCACAAACTGGGGCACAGGAAGTTCCGCTTGAACATGAGGAAAAACTTCTTTACTCTGAGGGTGACAGAGCACTGGAACAGGCTGCCCAGAGAGGCTGTAGAGTCTCCTCTGGAGATACTAAAAACCCATCTGGACACGTTCCTGTTTGACCTGCGCTAAGGTAAACTGCTTTGGCAGGGGAGTTGGACCAGATGATCTCCAGAGGTCCCTTCCAACTCCTACCATTCTGTGATTCTGTGATATAGTGTCATTTGAACTGAAATTGAGCATTTGAGCGTATTCTCTGCATATATCTACTAGTTATTTTAAATAGAGTGTTTGCAAAGAAAAAGATTCTGGTTTGCAATCTCCCTGCAACAAAGCAGCACTAAAAATGTTTTTGCTTTGGTTCCATTGTTTGTTTGATTTGATTTCTTCAGTACTTAGGATAGGAGTAAATGGAGTTAAAACCCATTTGGTATTTTGAAATCTGGAGAGTATCTCCGAGCTGATGAAGCCAACAGACTCAGTAGATGTGATTTAGAGAAGTCCCTTAGTGTCTAGGGGAGATTAACGTTAGCTGTGAATTTGGGCTTTGGTGTTTCTAGCACCTTTTCTGCAATGAGCTTCATGTGAACGTGGCTGTTTGCCTGGGGAATAACACAGTCTGGGGGAAGCTAAAGAGAAGTTGCAGGCTCTGGGCCTTCTATTTGTAGACTGCACATGCCAATTTTCCTCCTAAAATGTGATTATTACATCTACAACACAAATCTGAACTGAAACTTCAATAAAACTGGAAACTAAGCTGTTCAGTGTTATCTCCAGCAGAGAGCAAAATAAACACATTCCTGCAGTCTGCTTTTCCATGGCCAGACTCAAATTTCACGTCAAACAAATCTAGCAAGTGACAGGTCACAACACATGCCTTTAAAATATCAGGGAGATGAAAGCTTCTTCAGCAGCAACCAGATAAACAAAACCAAACCAAACCCCCAAAATTCTGAACAGCCTCAAAGCATGCCATTGGCATTTTCAAGGCAGCCGTCAGTTTGGTAGCTAGACAACATTCAGCAACGGTTATTCTTCTGGCCCTTCTTTGTGTTTGAATAGGGACTGTCTTGCTATCTGGCTCTTAAGCCCTGTCCTGAAAGTATTCTCTTACTTCAAGCCTCTTCAGGAAAAAAAAAAGAAACAAACCAAACAAAACCAACATGCCACTGCATTAGAGTTCTGGCTGGCTAAGACTGAGGAAGAACACAGAACGAGGAATAAGCTCACAGGCTTCCCTGCTTTACCAAAGGCACGATCAAATGAAAAGGTTATTCTGGGACATGACATAGCCATGAAGCAGCTGGCTTATGCTGGGTGATATATGCTTTTAGCCTACAACAAATGGGAAGTAATCTAAGATTAGTTCTTATAAAAAAAAATATTAAAACCCCCTCAGTTTGGTCTAAGTAACAGAGCCTTCAGAAAGTTCCCTGACCAGCAGGGAAGTTTCTCACCATCTGCCCCTACAATTTCAAAGTGACAGGCTCACAGCATTTGCAATGATTTTGACAGTGCTTGACTTCGCCATTTTAGTAAGTTGGCTTCCAAAGGAAAGCTTTTCCCATTCAGTGAAATTTCTCATAAGGGCCCAAAAACCTTTAAACTATTGAGGACTTAAAGTCAGCTTTTTAGATTTTTTACCCATGGGATTGTGGAACGAGAGTGTGGGACTCATTCAGAAGAGTTTCAGGCTACGGGAGTTATATGCAAGCTAGCGGGATCAGTCAGTGTCAGAAAGATATGACATTAAAGAAGGTTTGTTATTATTACTTTATTATAATTATTTTAATAATTTCTGGCTATAAAATTATGAGCTATGTGATCTCTATTGGCCCCATAAGACTTTCTGACCAGTTACAAGAGCCAAACTGAGACATCAATACCGTAGGCTTAATGTCCTATGGCTACAAGGATTATCAGTGTCTCTGCTCTTAATTAAAAGGCTTCTTGTTCCATTTAAAAATCTCTAGGCCTCACAGAGGGGCTGGAAGACAAAAAGTTCCACCACTATAGTAACCAACTGTACTGAATTCTGGCTTGTCAGCCTGGATCTGCTGGCAGGACACAGCCACTGCCTTGTGCAAAGCAGGTACCACCACACTGACGTGCAAACTCATGGCTCCACACCAGCCCTCTGCAAGGTCCTGGAGAGGAGGGTGCAGGGCTTGGCTCAGTGGCCCCCAGCCATGTGCAGGGACTGGCCTCCCCAGTGCTCTTACTCTGAGGTTCATGATCAGCTTGCTCCCAGCTGCCACCCAGGACTGTCTTGGGTCCAACAGCAACCATGTGCTTTGGAGGTCACTGTCCCACCAGCAAACCCCACTTGTGGCAAGAAAGGAGCAGTTAGGAGCAAGCAAAGGGAAGAGACCCAGATAAACCCATACAGATCTGTTCTATAAACCACCAAACTATCACTTTCAAGGCAGGAGGCATCTTCCCTACAGCAGGTAAAATTACAGCATGCAGAGCATTCACCTAGACCACGTACCAGATTGACAGCATCCTTGAGAGCTTCATCATGCTGAAGAAAACATACAGCTCCAGAGAGTCTCAGAAGAACACATCTAAAACATGTGAATGTCCCTAATATTTTCTTCATATATTTTGTCACATGCATATGTTCCCTACAAAACCATAGGCTGCTAACAAAAGCAGCATATATGATACAGGTAGATAGAGCACCAAAGGAAATGCTTCACCAGGGAAGTGGTGAACATGTCACCTATACAGTAGGTGACAGAACAACTATGAAGGACTGTTTTCCTTTTATTGTACAAAGGACAGGAGCACCAAAACACACTTTTTCCTCACACTTTGCTGCCTAACGGAACCAAGAAAAAAAGGTTATACTTGAACAATTTGAGGCAACCTTCACCTGGAAACTGAAGGAGAAGCAGCAGCACACAGAAAAGGATTGAACACCACTATCTCTTTCTTTTCTGGTCAGCAGAATTCTCTCACCTTTTTTCCTCAAGAACATGTTTGAGGCCCTCTTCAAGATCCAAGCTCCAAATTTTACGTAGGGTTGTAGTAGACTCCTTACAGAAGAACGTGTCAAAGCTTATGAATAGATCTCCACTAAAAAGTAAGCTTAGAAGTACCTTTTTTTCATGTGAACTATTTTATCTTGCGCAATGAAAGCAAGAAGACATTACTGTGCTTAATAGAACACAATTTCAGCAGAAAAAGATGGAAGGAAACAAGAATTACAACCTATACTGTATCTGAAATAGATCTACTTTCCTACTAGGTTAAAGCCCACTGAAATAAAGCCTAGGTGAGGAGGAAGAGGAGAGGCTGCAAAGGCTTCTGGGGAATGGAGGGCTATAAAACCTGAAGCAGCAGCAGAACTGGCCAGTTCAGAGCTTGTTGGTGAAAAGGAGAAGCAGTACTCAGAGCTAAAGGAAGCAAAAGGTAAACTGCTTCACACTTACCTGGCTTAAACTGATAATTTTTCTTCTGTGGTGTAAGAAGTGTAAGCTAGATAATGAGATCTGTATCTTCCAAGGTCTACAGGAACTTTTCTTCCTTTGCATGAATCTTCCCTCTCATGTCAAGTCAGTGGTTACATGCTGTTAGCAGTTTAGGTCTGTGTTAGTTTAATTTGTATCTTTGCTCATAAACTGAGCTAATGGTTCCTTACAGCTTCCTCTGTCCTATTTTTGCATGGCAGACTTTGCTCTGCTGGGAACCTTCTCTTTCTGGTTTTATTGGGGTTGGCCTTGTGCTAGTTTGTAATCCTTTAGGATGCTTCTTGTAAGGAAACAGTTAGAAGCTCCTGTCATCTTTAGACTTCAGTTTCTGCTCCCTGCTGCTATACTACACTATTGTGCTAAAGAAAGAGGTGTTTAATTAAGGAACGAGCAGTAAAACATCTAACAGCTGTAGGGATGAGTTGTCATGTGGGATATCTTGACCGTGAATCCTAGCTGATCACTAACAGCAGGGAAAATGCCTTCCTCAAAGTTGCAGAGACTGTTGCTGCTGTAGCTTTGTACAATGATTGAGGACAAATAGGTGTGGGGCTCTCTGTGCAGCTGATGTACTTACAATTAGCTTCCACGGAGTATTTTTATCTACTACTTTTTCCCTATTCAGTGGGGTAATCCACCTACTTAAAAGTGGTGTTATGGTGCTAAATTAACTAATCTTAGTAATAGCTTTTATAGCACTGCCCCATCTGTTACAGAAAACTTAATGATCAGCCACTCCTATTGCTTGAATCACGCTTTCAACAGCCCATTCAGTTTTTAACTTACCCATTTTAGATGTTGTAATGCATTTTTTTGGACATATTTTCCTCTGTTCCTGGCAACTCTCAAAACCCTTAGCAGGTGGGTAAAATATCCCAAAGCAGAGGAAGTGTGCCTCATATTTAGGAAGGAATGTGATGCTCTTTCGCAACTAGCCACACAGCTATGTTCTAGCTAGTTATGCAAAGGCAGACTTAATCTGAGGCAGGCTTTAATATGTACAACTTAGAAAGCAGAGCCAAAAAGAAGCCATCTGTGCTGCTGGCACACACCCAAAGGGAATGGTGTAAAGGTTGTCCTAACGGCTCACCTGTGGTACTGCCTAATGAGCAGCTCCAGTGCTTTCCTGTAGCTGGAGGTCGGAGGGTGGTGGTGTGAGAGGAAGAATTAGTGTGCATGCGGACTTGCAAACACCCTTCTCGGCTAAGGTAAATGCAGGTGAATCCACTTGTGCTGATGATTGTGCACGTAATAAGCCTCAGTTTCTCCTGGGGTTGCCTATAACCTGCTCTTCGGCCTCCTCTAAATACCACTTTCATTTTTCCTCTCCCCAGCCCAAAAGGCAGTGAAGTATGCACAGTATTTCCAAGGGCCTAGTTGGCAAAACAGGATGCCACTGATGCACAGCAAGGACGAAAGACACAACTCTCCCTGAACTTTAAATTCTTTGAACCGCCTTTTAGGAAAAACTGTGGTTTTTGTTAACTACCTTTAGTATCGATAAATTCAATGTTTACTCTATTGATCAATATAAGCGTTCTGCCTAAGGTTTAGTTCTCTAGTTAAAAAAAAAAAGGCACTAAGCCTTACATAAACATAGTTCTCAGTTAGCTGAACCCGGGCGATTCCAGAGAGGCACTTATAGGTAAAGTAATGTGCTGTAATTGCAATCTGATATGGGCATATCTGGGAGAACTGTTGCCCCTTTTTTCTTTCACAAAAAAATCACTGAGGACTAGTCTATGTCTGATGGCTCTGACTGTGCCTTGTTCTGTCCTACCTGAAGTGCTGCACAAGCTCTCCATCAGTAACAGCACCTGCATAAAACGGAGTTAAGTTTTCCCTGTACTCTCATGTGAGTATACCCACAGTCTCCTTTAATCACACCTAATGCCCTCACCTTGCTACACAGCTTAGGAAAAGCTTATGTTACAAGAGGGAGGATGATGTATGGGGAGGAGAGTAATTTCAGTTTTAAAGGTGACAGTAGATAGAGCCTAAACTTTTTAAACTACATATAAAATACAGGAATAAAAATAATGTAACTCAAACTAAGAACATGGAGACAGAAAACCAAAGGACAGCAACTCAGAGGCACAGCTGCAGCTTGTTGTTTGAAGAGGTCTCAGCTGCTCTAGACAGAAGTGAGAAGCTCCTGCTGCAGGAAGGATACCAGGCCCTACACTGTCTATCTGGGGCTGAGAATTGAACTGGTGTGAGGTGGCAGAAGTCAGGAGGTTTGAAGCTTAATCTTTAGGTGAAAAACTGTGCTGTGAAAGCGGAGAGCTGTGACAACAAAAGCACAACACTGATCCACTAGCCAGCAAAGAACTCATCGGAGACAAATAAATACAGCTTCACACACTTTAATGTGTAAACCACTCAACAAAATAAATTATGCTACACTGGCAAAGTGGTAAAAGGCCTTAAGAAAATTGAAAAAGCTTATAATAATGAAAGATTATTCCCAGTGCAATACAAGGAATGTGTATTACACTAAGTGACAGTACTTTGTCAGCCTTGTATATGAAAATAAGTGGAGTAAGAAGCAAGACAAAGAGGGTAGGCAGAAGTGGTGGTTGGACACAGTATTTACCTTGGCTCTCTACAGCCAGCAACAGCCTGATGGCTACACTTAAGGTAAGACATAGCTCCTTGTCTCCCTAGTATCACTGCTCACATCAGAGTGATTTTTTTTTTTTTTTAAATATGCTACTGTATAACTCCAGAACTGGAAACTGATTAGTTCCCAACAGGCAAAAAGGGCCTCCTAAAGAGCAGGGGAGTGTAGGTGACTCTGGGGATCACAACACAAAGACCTGAACCTAACATTTTACTTAGGTACTTGGTTACAGTGAAATGATTCAAAATGCTTTAAAATCCCTGACAGACACTGTATTCTTGCTGTACCTTCTCATGTGATTTAGCATTATCAAGAACAATGACCAGTGTCTGCTGTAGACCACAAGGCCAGATTTCATCATCAGTATAGTGGGCAGGACTAGTCTATCTTACTTCCAGGAGCTTGTACCTGGTCTGACTCCTGTGCTCAAAGGGCTTCTGTTCTGCAGTCTTTCTGTCTGTAGATGCACTTCATGGACCTGACCTCTTCTAAAAGACTAATCCTTTGCACAGAACAATGCAGGAACACTACAATCCTCCAGGAATGGATGAAGGATTAATTCTTCTGCTTTCCCTCCTCCCCCATCAGGGGCTGAGCGTACTTGCCAACAGGTAAGTGATGAACTCTTGAACTGACACCAGATAGAAGATAAACCTGATCAAACACAAGGGACTCTGCCTGCAGGACAGGCAGCAGACTTGGGTATTTCTGCAGTGAAGTAGGAGTGTCCTTAACGAGGGTCAGAGGAACAGCCACAAGCAGATCACCAAAGCTCTGCTGAGCCCCAAATCCTGCCTCTGACAGTGGCCAACAGCAGGTGCTTTGGGAAACATAAGGCAAAGGTAAGCATGGAATGGTATTTGGTGGTATACTCCCAACTTTCTGTGCCTTGGGTTTAAGTCCCTGAAGCAGAGGTGATGATCTTGCATTGGAGAGCTTTCCTCCCACAGGTTTCCTTTGGGAGCTGTATGAGCTTCCAGCCAGTGTTCTCTGGCAAGAAATTTTGCAGCTCAGCTAACACTGGTGTGGAGAGATGTTCTTGATTGTGAATCTGCCATGTGCTAGTTTCTTTTGATGACATTTAGCTCTGATACTATGGGAGTGCTTAGTTACTCCATGATGGCATTTCCACCTCCCATAAGTTTGGGCTTCTCCAATTCTGTGCCCCCCGCCGCCTCCTGAGGCTGAACACAGCCCTTAATATTTTCTTAGCAGGCTAGGATGACTAACTTCTGAAAAGCCTTTTGGTTTCCTAGAGTATGCCACTCCTGACAAATGTGCGGACCTTGGCACAAACACAGTGATTGTGCCAGTCTGCCCTCCCTATGCCCAATTATAGCCTGTATCAAAGAATGAGGATGCTCATGAAATGTCAAGTGCCCATATCAAATGGTTTTGACTTGATTAGTGCTTCACTCAAACGCTGCCAAATCAGAAGATGACAGTGTAGCTGACTGTTGAAGGGACAAGGGGAAAATGTGACTCCATTTTTCTCCCTAGGTATTTCAATTAGGACCAAAAAGGATTTCAAAGAGAAGATCTGTCTTACATTGATAGGTCCCTGAAAGAAAAGAGCAGTGGATGAAACACTGAAAGAGCAAATTAGCTGTACTTAACACCTGCCAGTCCATTCAAGAACTGATTATGATTAGCTATGCACCTAAAGGAGAGAGACTGGGGGCAGGTCTTGACCACGGGCATAACCCTGACAAAACCACTTCTATTTCAACTCTGCTGCAAAATAAAGATAACAATCCAGAGCCCGTATGGTACAGGTTTTGGATAAACATCTGTCCTGGTTTGGGCTAAATCAAAACTAATTCTGGTTTAGTGCTTTAACTTTTCAGTTAAGTCTCCTCTAACGGCATTTTCTGAAACAGCAGCATGTTTTTCCAGACAGTGACTGCTCCTAGCAGTGATAAGGCCTGATGTTTATAGTTCATACCAAGGAATGGGATGCAGAGAGGCCCTTGCTTACACTTGTTCTTATAGCAACCAAGGTCACTGCTAAATCTTGTACTCCATGTTGGGGTGCTGGGAGTGAAAAGAGTAGCACCTACAGGGAGGAGCGAAACGGACAGGTGACCCAAACCTGACCAACAGAGTATTCCATCCCATACATGTCATATTAAATATAAAGCTGAGATATCATGAGGGTCTCTCTCTTCTTCGATGGCCGACATCTGAGGAGGACTCTGTCTGTTCTTTTGTCGTCGATCCCAATACGTGCACCCCTGAATCCAATGCCTGAGTCCAGCTCCTGCATCCTATTCCTGTCTGCTGCCAAGTCCAGCCTGGGACTGCCCCAGTGCCAGCCCTGCAGTGTGGTGGTGACATGTTGTCATCAGGGTGGGGGGAGTTGGGTTTGGTATTGGTTTTTGTATCTATTTGTACATACTGTACATATTTCATTATTTCCTTATTCTTATATTTTCTTTTGTTGCTATTATTTCATTAAAGCTGTTTCAGTTTTCTTTTCCAAACTGTAAAGTCTCTCTCCCTTGTTCTCTCCTTTTCCCTTTTGGGAGGGGAGAGGGGTTGACAGAGAGCATCTGTAATTCATTAGTGGCCGGCCCAGCCTCAAACCGTGACAACATCCAGGAGATGTAAGGTGTACTAGAGCAGTTATGGACTCTTGTGGATGCCAAGATGTGGTTAGTGAATAAGCAATAATCCCATTAAGTGGAGGTGGTGCAGTAAAGGCACACTGAAGTGCTGCATGTTAACTTGCAAAAAGCACAAGGACTGATTTTTTTTAATGCATGCTACCATCAATGCCACTGGATTTATTATTAGCATTAGAGCCTCATGAGACCTTCCAGCAACGTAAGGTGATCAGCAAAATGGCATGGAAAGAACCCTATTAGATAGCTCATTGCAAAGCAGCACATAGATGGATGGGAAAAGCTCCCTCCTGCACTGAATCCTTCATCCCAACATTTTTAGAGCACAGAGATCAGCAGTGCTGGATCAGACAGAGGATTTATCTGTTCCTTATGTTGTCTTTGACAGGGGCCAAAACCTAATGCCCACAAAAAAAAAGACCAGCAAGACCAGTTAGTGATACCTCTCCTGAAAACTCCCAGCTATTTGTTTGACTTTGGAAATTGCTCAGCTGGGCATACTTTCCATATATTTATTAACTCTCAGTAAACGTCTCATCCATGAACCTTTCCAGATTACCTGGGAACTTGTGCAAGCTCTTCACATTCCCAGTGTGACACAGCAAGTTCTGCATCTTGGCTGCTCTCTGTGGGCAGCTTGGCTGACAAGGCTTGAAAAACAGCTTAGAATGAATGAAAGTGCAATGGGCAGAATGGCTGGATTTCTCTTTGGTGTCTGCGTACCCAGGTTTAAGGAAACAGACTGTTGAAGCCTGAGGGCAGAATGTAATTCTAACTAAGAACTCCCTGGTCCAAGTGTCATCCCGTGTTAATGGGCTGGGAGGTCTCCTTGGTATCTTTTTCTAGAGGGGAAAAAAAAAAGCTGTGGCACTAGAAGAGAACAGCAAGGTCATCAACTGCTGTCCCTATAGTTGCAGCTTATGCAGCAAGTGCCTGCCTTTTATAGGTGCATGGCACATGGGCTCCATGTATGACTACTCGGTGCAGGCCACAGAACCCTTCCTGGAGCCCTACAACAAGGTCAGACCAACACCACCTATTGTAGTGCCTAGCTAACAGGTAGCAGGAAAGATTGACATCGAGTCATTTCATGGCTTCTAACAAACTCTAAGGCACCAGCCTCCTTGACCCCCGTTCAGCTACGGAGAAGCAATCAGCTCTACTAACAGTTAGGAAAATTCTGCCCAGCAACCTCTGCACTGACCTTCACTCCCCTCCTCACCTTCAGACGTACTGGGGAGGACTAAGAAGAAAGGAAAACAAGTCTTTAACTTAATTACCCAATTATCTTTTGATTCAGTCATTTTTAATTCTTATTCCTCCTACCTTAACAAATCAGCTAACACAAAATAAACCTTGCTATGACCATAGCAAACAAACAGACCCCCCAGGAGCAAATAAAACCTCTGTTAAGAGCAGACATCAATCTCTGCAGCTCATTACCACTGTTCCTTTTCTAGCCTTGGAAACCTGAGAAAGGAAAGGCTGTGCAGCTGTGGGAACTGCTGTTCTCCACTGACTGCAGCACCTGCCAGAGCGGTGCGCTCTGTCCCCAGGCCAGAAATCACTTCAGTGTACTCAAACTTTACTCCCCTTGGCCAGCCAAAATGAGGGGGGAACAAAGCTGGGGAGGACCTGCCTTGGCAGACTGGCCTAAGGCAAGCAGGAAAAGCTCTGTATACCTCTTGGAGCTGCAAAGTAGAGGTAAATCTTAATCTCTGAAGATGAGTAGTAAGTGTGTAAGTACTTACGCTTGATTGAGGTTGTTTTACAGAGTGCTCTTGGATGTCTTACAGACCGCAGGACTAGTGACACTCAATAACATCCCCTGCAAGCCAATGCAGCTCTTTCTGCAGACTGCTGTGCAGCAACAGGAAGGATTCACAGAGCTTCCCTGGCCTCAGAAAGTCCCCAGGGATTCCATAGAAACCCCTTTTCTCTACACTGCTTATGAGAAAAGGCATCATCATCTAACAAACTTTCATCACATGTGATCTGTTAATTATTTAAAAATTAACCCCAGATGCTCTACAATTGAAAATAGAGATGTGATATAACGAGCACAGAGATCCACAAAACGTTGAAAGCAAGCTGTAACTGACTGAGGACCCAGGAGAGAAATCTAAAGAAATTTCTTTGTAATATGAAGTGCACAACTAATATTTATAATAGCTGGGTGGCAGGGGCAATCACATCTGGTCATCTAGTCAGAATGACCAGCTTATATTTAATGACTAAGATGCAAATTTAATCATATACTCTTAAACTGCTGCTAATTGTAGGGGGTTTTAACCTTTGAGGATAATTGGACTACTCAGCACTAATACCTGGAATGCCATGTAATCCTTACTATACAACCATAACTTGAAAAAAAAAAAAAAATCCACACAGGGAATAAATAATACTTTTTAAAAAATGTTAAAAGCAGGAAAATATCTTCAGAAAATCCTCCCTGTGAAGTGGCATCACCTGACTGTTTATCTAAAACTTTAGAGCAGCCAGAATGGGGTGGGGGGAAGAGGCAATCCTCCAGTGTGGCTGCTCAGACCTGTGCAATACAGAGGGATGGCACCCAGCTTGCTAACTTTATCTAACGGTGAAAGCTGTTTTTCTTTAAAGCTGAAAACCAGAGCTGCGATCTACAGGGAATCTACCCCTCCCCAGTTTAGCATCTTTAAATGGTACCTGAAACACTGCTATCCAGGTTGTCACATAGTTGTGCGTTTTGTGACTCTATCTCTGACTTTCTGAGTGTTTTTTGAGAGTTATTTTATCCTTTTTTATCTTGAAATCCCTCAACAGGCCAATACCTGGCTGCCATAGAGCTTAGGTCTTCTACTATGCGCTGTTCCAGTGAAGGATACTGGCTGGAGATCCTTCATATTTTGGGATAAGGACCTTGCTGTTCTGGAATGTCGTTCAACATGAGGCGAAAGTAGATATACCATGTCCAGCAGGTGGTACTGGGCTTCTCTGCAGGCCAAAGGACAGATTGTGGGGTATCGTGGAAAGGATTTGAGATGAATTAGCAATATAGTGTTTTCACAGCAACCTGTGTCCCCGCACCCTGTGGAGGATGGACGCAGGACCTATGTGGTGAGAACATCTATTACTGCAGAACAGCCCAGTGGGATGTTGTAGCTATATGGCCTGCTTACAAATGAAATAATAAGGCTGAAGAATTATAAAGGAGCTGTTACAATTCTGTTCTCCCATGCTAACTGCTCTCTCTGAATCACATCTTTATCTCAGTTTTACTTTCTCTAGAGCTGGGATACATTAGCATAATCATTCTTGCTCCTCTGATGTTCAAATTGTCGTCTTAGTCTCCTGCAGCCTTGATCCAAAAGCTTTTCATATTTCTACTAGAAATCAAGATTTTTATGTAAACAGCAGTGAGTGATTTAGTTTGCATGTATAAATATACAATAGTCTCCCTACTCTGGCTGCTAGTGCAAAGTGAATCCATGACGTGGGTTATAGTCTCTTAGCTAAAGGCAAAAGGCATATGTTAACCGACAATGAATCATCCTATTGTACAGCCAGCAGGATGGGGGTTATTGCTGCTAACACACTGTCTTATCCTGCATGCAGTACATAGGGAAAACTTCTGTTAGCAGATTTGGAACACAGGCAGGCAATAACGTGTAAATTCATCAGGTGCCACCTCAAAGCCCAAAGTGTGTGTGTGGGCTATCACATCCATTTCAACAGGAATTTTGTCTGCAGAAGTAGACAAATGCAAATGCTGTTAGATTACTTTTAATAGATCAAAAATCTAAGGGAATTCAGGAGTGGCAAGCAGCCACATTAAAAACACCTCACTGCATAGCACACGCCTTGGATTCCAACCCAGAGTAAATAAATGCTAGCCTATACAGTGACAAGAGTATAAAGGCTGTGATCTAGAAAAAAACGGACAGAATAGGGACAAAACTGTAGTTTTCTCTGACAAAACAAATCTCTTCACCAGACTGTAATCTTAACAAGTCTGGAAGAACTGAAATATTTCACCATCCTGGAGTTTAGGTACCAAGATTAATTCTTAGTTCATTAGATCTTTACCTAAACCTCTTTGTACAGAAGATTCAAGGCTTGGCCTTCAGAGAAGGATTTCCAAGATGCCTTCAGCTGGTCTCCAAGTTCTTGTTACTGGAACATGGGGAAAAAAACCTCCCTGATTTTACAAATCAAATGCTTCTATGCATAAGTTATTCTTGAGGGATACCTGTGGGTAAGCTGCTGAAGAATCAGAGCAATAAAGCACTGCGCTCCTCTTGCCTTACTTGGTCTGGTACAATCCTGCTTTCAGTGCTCAGAAGGGATGTCCAGATTAGTCTCTTCTACTAGGCAACCCTTCTTAGTATAGCCACTATTTAGTACTATCTAGCTCACCTTTGCACACTTTGAGGCCTGATCTGACTAAAAGACAGTGATGAGTAGATCTTCAGTGAATGAAACTAGTGAGTTGTGGCTGGAGTCTGTCCAATCCCATCTTACTCACAAAACACTTCTATTTCTGGCTTTGGTGTACTATTTCTGGGTGGGAAGCCACAGAAACTCATTTGTGTTGTGATGCAGAGGAACTTGCCAGCAGAAATTCTGTCTTAAAGAACAAATAGAAAACATTGTTTCTAAGAAATAAGCTGAATGCTCAGACACGCAACTTCTTCTAAATGGTTATATTTAAAAAAGAATGTGCTGAAGAGCAATGCTCTTTTGGTTTTTGCTCCTTCCTTCTGTACTACTGGTTTTATCACAATCAATTGAGAAACATTTTTATATCTAATGTCACCATTTTTCCTGTCAAGCCCATTATCTTTTCTAATGGTAAGATCAAAGAAATAAAATTTTGCTTCTAAAAACAAATCACTGAGATATGTAACATTCTCACAAATCAGTATGTTTAAAAAAAATGTACACTGTGTGCTGAATGTGCTTACTTTCAACGTCCTTGGCATTGCTTAAAAGCTTTAAAAAAAAAAAACATTCTTTGTATGACATCTTGCAAAAATCCTCTAGAAAGGCACCAGCTTTCTACCCCTCTCAATTAAACAACCTGTGTTCAGGGAGGTAGTTGCTGAGAGTCGACTAATGGATAATGAGAGATTCTGTGTAATGGTTGACAACTAAGGCACTGAAAAAGCAGGGAAAATTGTCTGTACAAAGTTTAGAGCATACTGAAAACCTTATGGCCTTCCTGCTGTTTACCTGCGTTTTTCCTCCCCATGTCTGTCATGATTAATTAGTTTCATGTCCCTTGGGTAATATCATGGTAATTAAATACCAGGAACCATGGGGAAAAGTGGCAAGAGAAATTTTTTTTTGCTATGAAGTTTGACAGTAAGTGACAAGCACTAGCTTTCTACCATCATATACAAAGACTGTAGGATTTCCTGGTGACATTCCCAACCATAAATCCCAATATGCCATGCAAGTATCAGTTCAGTAAAATTCAATGAGTGATACCACAACTGGATGCTTACAAGCAGCACCAAAAAGGTGACAACTAATGCAAAATTTAGGAAGCTTCTTCAAAGAGCTGGGAGACAACTTGTAACTAAACAGTTTTATTGACTTTTTTTTTTTTTTCAAAATAAAAACCACAAAATAACCACCAATATTAAAGGCCATAGATGGCATTAACCAAATGAACCAGCCACTTGGTTATAGTAGCTGATAACTAGCACAACTGGATATTATTGCATATACCTCAGGTTCATTTATATATCCATTACAGTTTGGCAAGATTACAATCATACAGTAGCTTTGGTTGTATAAAACCTAGTAGCAATACTTACTTAAAATGTGACCGGTTAACATTTTATGACAACAGGGATTTATCTCATCTTAGTCTTGACATGTCTTCACTCATTCATTCTCCTCCACAACATACATTATCACTGACCAAGAATTAAGGAGACATATTTGGAACCATCATTTATAGCCCTTCTTTATCACCATACAGTGATGATCTTATAGGGGTAGGAATCTGTCACTTGCTTTCCTTACAGAAGTTTGTAGAGAAGCATCTCTTTCCATGCTGGATGGCTTCTACCATCCTGTGGTAGCATCTGCCAAGAATTAGTCCATTCAGAACACAAATATGTAGAGGTGTACATGGCTTTCAGTCCAAAGCCTTTCCTGACCTATGGTACTGGGGTTTGACTGTACTGCCTTGCCTTTGAATACAGAAAAAAACACAGGAAAAAACAAACAGCTTTTCACATCTGTATGCTGAGCTGCCAGCACAAAACAATATTACTAATCTAATACACAATACTACCTTGGTTACAGAATTGTGCCTGAGACACTGTACAGGATTGCATGTGTATGTTCTACAGTCTATGTATTTTTGTTTTGGTTTTTTTAAAAGTGCTCTCATCCTTATGTAATCTTGTGTAACACTGCTGATAAAAAGTCATAAACACACAGGCTATTTGAAAACACTGGAGGCTTTTTTTTCTTGCACCACTTTTGCAGTATTTCTGCCTTTCTGCCATCGTTTTGCCTCTAGATTTCTGGGAATAACTACTTCCAGGGGAAATATATGATCTACTTAAAAATAATCTAACATTTTGAATTCTACCTAGGAAAAGCTATAAAACAATTTGGATCAACTGAAGCGATCTTGTGTGTGAAGACCCTTCTTCATTTACAAAATGCTGTAACACCAGATAACTCCTACTTGGTTTTGCAGCCCTTTCATTTGCTTGCACTAAAGCAAAAAGGAATTTGGCGTGAGGAACGGCTGCATGGTTAAGATCCCACAGAACAAGGTAACTGCCATGCAGTAATTCAAATGCAAGCAGTGTAACTGCTTTTTGTATTCAGATCCATACTTGTATAAGGATATAAATTAATAAGCCCTTCTAAGTGATTTCAGAAATACTCTCTTTGATCTAGGTGTATAAAACCTCTGAGTACTTAGAATCACTAGATTTCACATGGCCCACATAGTCATAAATATTTGCACTTACACGGCAAATATCAGAAACACATTTGCCTGCAGTTGAACAGGTAACTATACTGCCTATTATTCAGCTGAGCAAAGATCAAGCACTCTATATCTTGCAGTTATTGGATCTTATTCTAACCCTTTACTTTAGAAAGGTGAAATAACCATCTAATTATATTACCAGTGCACAGTACTTAGTTTAAAAAAGACAACCTATACTAGGCAACTAGATTTTTTCCTAAGATGACTCTTTATGAGATACTCTAGAAGTGGTCTCTTATGACTGAAGATTGTCTATTTCACTGTACTCGCACAGTAAAAATAGTTAAAATCTAATTACAAAGCTGCTACGTGGATATTTTGTGGTCTGTAAGATAAAATGGTATCCAGAATTTTACCTGAACAAAATGCACCAGACAGTATAAAAATATTTCCCAACCAGAGATTGAAACATTAATGCTGGACTTTTTTTTTTTTTTTGCATAAAAAGAAATGCAATAATGGTAGACATTTATCTGCTTACTAGCCAAAAAAATAGATATGACTTTGAGGAGCTGTTCCAGGCTCACTTTCAGTGAGCTTGTGCTTCTGACCCTAGCAATAATAAATGCACACGTGGAACAAAGTTTTCTGAAAACCTGAACTACACCTTATTTAGAAATAAGACTAATTTCTGACACTGCCTATGGATTTCCACTTTGCTTTGTTCAGGCAACTACAGCAGAGGGATTCCAGAAGCACCACTTCCGCTTTGAATGGTGTTTATTCAGTGCAATATCTTCCTTTTCTCTTTCTTTTTTGACTCGCTGGTAGTGATCTTCTTCCTTTAAATACCACACAGGCGGCCACCGATGCCTCTCAAAATATTCTTGATTATCTGATTAAAAAGAAACAATCAAAAAGCCCCCAAACAAGCCAATAAATCCCAGAAATGTCTGCAAAAAGCTATGCCACTAATAATTTATCCAGTATGTATGTTAGCTGGCTTATTGGGGATTCCTCTCATTTCCTTACATGCCTTACTTACAGGGTGAAAAGACTTTGAAAGTAGTTGCACTCAGAAGGCCTTAGTCCACCAAAGAGTAAAAAAGCAAAGTGTATTTTTCATTGTGGAGCCTGAAAACAGCTCTGTTCCTTTTAGCATCACTGAAATACATAGAGAAGATAATGCTTACCCAGGAATCAGGCTAATGATTATGACCTTTCTTTACAGATAAGAAGAATTTATGAATGCAACTGAAGATAGTGAAGATGTTCAGTTTCATGGCTTAGCTATCTAAGCTCATCTTTGTGGTTAATCAACTGGGTGGGGAGAAAGAAGGGGAAACCTCACGAAAACTGGGGAGGAAATTTGCCCATACCTGAAGATTTAGCTTTGATTTCCTTGCGAAATTTGGAGCAAACACTGTTGTAATTGGTGCAGATGTAGTGCAAGCACCAAGCTGCCAGCTGGTTAGCATTGTGAAACTGTAAAGAAAAACAAAGAGCTTATTCCATTCCTGAAGTTATTTATTTTGCAGGCCCATTTAACAACTAAAGCTAGAGTGGTCCCCAGTGGATGCTATCTGACAGCACTCTCCCAAGCATACAGGGGAGCTTTTGAGGCTGAAGCAGTCTCTAGATGCCCTAGAACCTGTCACACAGTTCTGCTGGAACAACCAGTGGCCCAAAAGGCTCATGAACAGGTGCTTAGCATGCACAGTATCTGCCAAACTGCATTCAGTCCCACACAGGATCTGAACCCAAGGCATGCTGGACCTGAATTTTCTGGTATGACTGTACCAGTCATATATTGCTATCACTTACTGCAAATCCTGCTCTGAAGTAACTCCCTGGAAAACTATGCTCGTGGACAGAATTCAAGCATTGTTGAAAGCTCAATACAAAATCTGGTACAGGCTTCCTACAGTCATAATGAAGCACAGCTATAATGCAAGTCAGATTGTATAGAATGTGTATCTATTTTGGCATTCTGACTGTCCACTATGATCTTCTCAGGTTATGAACAGTACCTACTTCAGATGTAGGTACTGAGCACAGGGGATATCCTAACAGAAGTTAAACGTATTACTTCTGTCTTCAACCAGGATTGAAAAACCCAAACCAAAACAAAAAACCCCACCCTTCATAAAATTGAAAATAAGTGAGTTGCCTTTTCTTGGAAGGGGTTCAGTTCTGGTTTTGCAACAGCATTATAGGTAATGCAAGAGAGGGATTTGAAAGCAGCTGCAGGAAATCTTGCATGGTGGCCAGCTGTATTTCAGTGCTACTTAAACTCCAGACTTCAAGCCAAGCTGCAGCCAGATTCATCATTAGTGTGAAATCAAGAATAATTCAATTTAAAAAATATTTCAGCTTATACTACTGTATCTGGGAGACTGCTGCAGCACTCCTTTTGGAAAACAGAGGTGTGCAGTTTAACTGTGAGCTGGGGCTCTCTTTTTGTGGTTTCTGGGACTCAAGAAATATTGAAATGTGTTTGAACATAAAGTAGTAGGATTTGATCAGACGACTGGCTCTGAGCAGCCAGTCTAAATGTCAAGCCTAAGAATACAAAAAATTTTAGCTTTACAATACAGGTCTAAATATAGCTACAAAAAATGAATTGAAAGGAAGCCAGTAATCAGTCAATATTACAAAGCTGAACACCTTCGTCATATTACATTTCCTATTACTGAAACACGGCCATGAGAACGTGGAGCTTGGAAGCTCCACAATCAAGAAAAACTAAAATATGTATGTGAAAGACAACTGCTCCCAGGTTAGTTCAAAGATGAAACATCTATTTAAGTAATGTAAAAACCTTCTTTACAATAGAAGATAAAGCTAAATTTTACTGTCAGTCTCAGAACTACAGACTTCGAGCCACTTAGATGTAATGCTCTGAACCAGTAAGGTGCTAAAAGCAAGTCCTGCAGTTGGCCAGAATGTCTTTAAAAAACAGTGTGCACTGACCTGAGCCAATTCCAAATAGGATAGTACTTCTCCATCTATTGCAATGCCGCTCATGGAGGCTTTTGCCAGCTCTTGTACTGCATGCTGTTCTGTTAGAGGAGAAGACTCATTACTTGTGGGAAACAGTCACATTTCAAAGTCAGATGATCCCCAAGTAACAGAACCAAGAAAGCATGTTCTCCCTCCTCCTAGTGTTAACTCCAGTATTATGCAAGTGGCACATTCACCCAGATAGCCAGAGCAACTTCGGATTTGGGTGAAGCCAAATTCTGGCTTTTAGGGTTGTGGCTGGAGATTCTGCATCGCAGGTATAGACTGTCTTGCTCCAGTGGAGCACAGTCCACATGAGGGTTTGCCCCTTTGCCTCAATCTTGGGTTTTATTTCTGGTTTCATACACAATTCTTATCTCTTTCGTACATAAATCAAGCCTGCAATTAATAACCACTTACAGAAGCACAAAGTGCAGCAGCCACCAGTCTCTGGCATAATGGATGCGTGCAATATTCAACACAAATTAAAAATATGTATCAGCTGTCTCTCTTGGGTAATACAAAAGCAATAGCCAAGTTTTTAGGCAACAGTGAGCTTGCCATTGCATTGTGGATTTACTAATGGGTATACCCACAGCACTGACACAGTAAAGTTCACTTCAGGCCCTCTTCAGATTCTCAGATCAGTTGTTCCTAGGATCCAGATGAAGGCTGACCAGCTCCCCCAAAAGTCACTTCAGTTCAACAGTCTCCTTAACCCTTTCCTAGAAGCATAAACATCTTAAAGGTTTGAGTGTTTCTTGGGAAATGTTGTCAGCTGATTTGATTCTGCTGGTCCAGTTGCTGGCAGTAGCCTTTGGAATCAAAAATATTTCATCAAGAACTAAACTGAATGAAATATTCTTAATAGTATATGTATATTTATGCTGCAATTACTTAAAAGAACAATCAAGACTTCAGTTAAAATGTGCATATAAAATCAGTGAATAAAGGTTTGGTCTGTCAGAACTAGTGAAGACAAGGTACACAATCCCGATGCACAACTGAAGGAGAGCTAGTATTTGGAATGTGATTAAATTTTGCCTAAATTTCGTCCTGCAAATACCTGTAGCTTTGCAGCATCTGCCTCTGAGTTTTGGCCTTGGCCACGTATTCAAAACAATGCCAAGTTACATACATAGAGAGAAACAAATAAACACACACATTTCCCCAGGAGGTCTGGGATGTGTACGGATTTAATTTTAAAACTAAGTAGTATCCTATCCTGTAATTTTTCTCTAAATACATGGCAGAAAAGTTTTTCTTCCTGATATGACGGTTGAATCCCCATGTATATACAAAACATCCAGTTTCCACCTGGGCAGCAAAAAGGGATCAAGACAGCATTTCAAAAAACATGACCATCTAGATCAGTTTCAAATTGGCTCAGTTACTCTCTTCAAATAGAAATGTATAATGGAGCACTTCATTCATTACATAATGGAAAGCCTGGGATCCATCCAGTTTTCAGTTAAATTAACAACAACAGAATGGATATTACAAACCAGAGGCATTGTATCGATGCTAAAGAGAAGGTTTATTCTTTCTGGTTTTAAAGCACAGAATACTTCAGTGTTCTGAGCTAATTTAGCACAAAACTAAAAAAGACAAGAGAAAGGCAAATAGATTTTTCTAAGCGAAAGTATCTGTTTGTATTACAATATTCCTTTCAGAAAAAAAAAAAAATAAATTCCTGACACTGGAGGAAATCCTGTGCGTTCCAAAACCATTAAAACATGTTTCAGCCATTGCAGAAGACATTGCATTGGACAAGGCCACAAATTCTTACCTGCTAGCGCAACCAGGTGAGGAAGGCAAAACCTATTTGCCAACGCAATTATCTCAAGCGTGTCCAGTTCCTGACTGCAGGACAGTTGCTTGGTATACAAGTAATCTAAAACTGCTTGCATGGAAGTCTTGTTTATGCTGGGAAGAACTACCTGGAAAAGATATTTAAGAGAAGAGTCTCTAATAATTAAGGAATTTTCATATAGAGGCCATATTTCACTTTTGTCTCTTTGCTGGACTGTCTCTTTTTCTCTTAAAGTCATTTTAGAAATGCAAGAAAAACATTTTTCAAAAAAGAAATTTCCCATGAAAGTTCAAGAAGCTGCCAACAGGTAAGCACACCTCCAGAATCAGATCACTTGCCAGTTTACACACAAGCCACTATGTACCAAATTGCTGGAATTGGATCCATGTCTAACAGTGAATCTGTTCAATGCTTTCTAGCCTGCAAATGGATGTGGGATACATAAAAGCCACTGAGTGCCTCCCATGCCAAACCTCCCTTGGTAGACTTCTTGAGGAATGTAATCTATCTACTCCTGGCAAAAGATATTATGGGGCTTCTGAGAACAACAGAAACCAAAAGATAACAAACCCCCCCCCCCCCTCAGTCTGTTTATAAATAATCAAATTATCCAAGTAAATGATGCTTGGGAAGGGACTGAGAACCAAAGAAATGAGGCAAAGAAAACATAAACCATTTCTGCCACACACGTAATTAGCATAACCACCATATAATGAAACTACCAAGACTAGGATAAAAGCTATCTAATTTCTCACCAACACAACCCTAACTCCATTTCACTGCAGGGAAGCCTTAAAGAACAGGAAGGAGAGTTAGAAAGCCCCACTGTAACCTGTCACTGTAGCATCTCAACTATAGTTTGCACAGATTATCACTCCTCCAAAGAACAGGGTAAAACTGACTCTTGCAGGGCTCAAGGTTGCAGCAGGTAAGTCTACTTCCAAGACCCAAGCCAGCTGATCCCATTAATCAGCAGTTTGTCATATACATCTTCATAATGCAAGAGATGCTGGTGCTGAAGCATGCACAGTGGTATTCTGAAGAACTTTCAGTAAAAAACACTGCAGAGTAGAAAAATAATAAAATTATGACGAGGAATTAAATGTACATGCAACTTAATCTAACTGCTTGTAAGCAGTTAGTAGGTACTTCCTGCTACATGGGGGTTAATCATTGTCACATAGCTGGTTGTTAACCTTCGAGGGCTTTGGAATTTTTCTTTCAGCTCTGCCTGGATCGGTGGGATTCAAACCCAGATCTGCTAGTACTAAAGCATGAACCTCTTATGCGTATTAGCCACTCTGGGAAGCAGCTCAGTTCTCCAAGTAAGAGGAGATAGTTGTGAAACTCATTGTTAGTACAGAGAACAGTAAATTCAGTGAATGAGTTTACAAAATGTTGTGTCCCAAATACTGAAAAAGTAATAAGTAAAAAGTAAATGGTTTGATTTTTTTGTGAACCAGTCAAAGGAAACTGTTCAATTCATACCTGCCTATATTTTAAAACTTTCAAAAGCATTACTGAATGCTTTAAACTCAAAAAAATGGAAGCTAACTATTTTAAATAGGAAAGATGAGCTAACGCTGTTAAGATAACCATTAAAAATAGGCTGGTAGAAAACAAATGTATACTCTTCATTGTCAAATGTTGCTTACTAGAATCAAACTAGGTATTTTTATTGAACCGCTTGTTGAGCATGCCTCTGGGAAAGGAGTTATGTTTACAGCTGTATTAGAAGAAGCAAGAAAAATCTAAATAGAATACAATCTTCCAGAACATTAAACACAAAAAACTTGAACTCTTCATATGAGCAAGACCTGTAAGTATGGGAAGGAACAAGAAAATCATAACAAAAATCAAAATCTGGGTATGGATAAGACACAAGAAAAAAAATTTAGCAGAGTGTTAGAATTTGAAAAACAGACCATGAAGGCACCTGAAAATACAAGGCTTCTGCTGCAAAATCTTAATTCAAAGCATTGAGACTTTTTTACTGTACTTCATACCTGCTTTACTCAAGAGGACAAGCTGATGCACTAAAGAATCTGAGCTTAAGTTTCCACTGAAGTACTGTTGAAGCCAGCTCCCTTTTCTAGTTTAACACTGTATGTTCTTAAACCGTTTTTTCCCTTCAATTCCTTCATCAATGCCCTGCCTCAAGAACTCTTTATAATGGTTCTGATTGTATAAATACATATTCACACAACTTTAAAACATTTTAAAGAAATTCACAAATTCATATTTAATTCCCCCCCACCCCCTTTAATATTTTAAAGGATTTCAGGTTTAAATACATGCTCCAGCACTGAAGGAAGTCTCGTGCCTTGCAGAAAATACGTTATCCTCCTAGGCATCCTAATTTAATGCTGTAAGAAGAAAAGCATCCCAGGTCTGCAAGTGAAGAATAAAGAATCATTCCAGGGATTATTGCAACCCTTCAAGTAGATACAGAATGATGTTTCCATCACCCTAAATCCATCAGACGTTATAAGCCAAATGGACAAAAATAGACAAATACCTCACTGTTTGAGCTTTCAATAAATGAACCTCCAAACATAGCAGACATCCATTCACAGCTACAGATCAGCAGTGGCTTGTGGGCATTTATGGTTCCATCATCCAATTTAAATGTCACATCTGCCATTGGAACAAAGAAACAGGCACGCTGCAAGTCTGCATTTAAAGTGAAACTGTGTCTCAAGAATGTATGTTTCACTTGCACATTGTTAATCAAGGAATTCTTTCACTTCCCATGATCCCCATCCCAAAGGTAACTCTAGCGTTTTGTACAGTTAAATAAAAAGCCTCCCTTTAAAGAGAGATACTGGATTTTCAACACTTTGGAAAATTGGGTAACTTATTCAAAAGCTTCTGTGTACATTTTAGGAAATTAAACTGCAGAATCCCAGGTTGGAACAGTTGGCCCTGAGTAACATTATAAATTTCGGCACATCCTTCCTCTCAGAACAATGTAAGCTGTCACAGTTTTTGGAATCTGTGAAGCGACAATAACATGAATGAGAAAAGAATTAGTGTTTTTCCTGTTAAAGCATGTATTTACTTACCAGAAAATGTCCCTTTGCAAAGGCACTCTTTTATCCGATTAGCTTTTCTGACATGAAATGCTTTAGTAATCTCTTGATTCATGAAGGCTTCTTTATTCATAATATTCTCCACCATCATTCGCAAATCAAATACTTCCAAGATTTCAGCAATCTGAGCCAGTCTTGTGAGATCTTTTTCATTTTCATCCAATTGCCCTGTGTATAAAAACTGCAAAACAGTTTTAAACGGTCCAGCCTGCACAGATGAATCCATTTTTACCACAGTTACAGGACAGGTCCTATTTGAGACAGGATTCACCTGCATTTCCTTATGCACACTAACAAACCCCTTACCCCAGGATGACAGAGATCTTGCTGCAGAATTTGTTTCACCAGGTTCAGGTTCTAGAATATTTAAAGAGTCAGTACTTTCTGGTGGGGGAATTTTAACACCAGCAGATTTCAAGGATATCTCATCACTGTCACCATTTGTCTCAAGGTTATTTGTCAGAAGATCCTTATTTGTATTTTCTTTATTACACTGTGTTTCACTCAAGTCTGGACTTCCCTCACATTCCATAACGAAAAGGTCATAAAACTTTGAAGAGGAGGTAGCTAGGTAAATCTTGTGAGCAAAAATATAGTCCTGCTCCTGGAGAACAAACATAACATCTGCACACAGTGGGCTGTTCAATAAATATCCAGCTTCATTCATGCTTGGTACAGGACACTCAGGAATTTTGATAACTGGAGGAGGGGCTTTTGGAGGTAGGAATGGAGCCTGAAGCAAAGGTTTTTGGACCTTCTTCAAATGAGATTTCCAGAACTGCAGATGTCTTCTGGAGATCAGGGCAGCTCTAATTGCATTGTCAAACACATCTTTAATCCCAAACTGGTCAAATACACTGGTTTCATAGTACGGTATCCCAAGTTCCTTGGCAACCTCTCTGCCTCTTTCTGGTGGCAAAATGTCTCCTCTTTTTATTGGCCTAGGGTTAAACAAAAAATAAACCTCACACACAATGATCATCACAAAGTTACTCCAGAAAGCACGGAATTTTACAAAATGTCTCAGCACCGATTCTGAGATAACTATCATTCAAATGAAACAAAATATAAAATTAAGCCCACAAAGCCCTTTGGAAACCTACAATCATGACTCCATAGAGTTTTAGAATAACATACTTGTAATTTTGTTTAAGTTTGGCAGTGTCTTTGCAGTGGTACTAAAAATAGGTAGAAATCATTTGCACAAAATGGAGCAAGCCTTCTATCTGTTAAAGGGAAATTTACAAAAAAAAAATTGATAGGACACTGGAGAACTCTCATTATTTAAAGACCTCCTAACATTCCTTTCTACTCAGATATTCTGTCAGCATATTTCTTTGTATCCATCATTTAAACTCAAATGGAAGCTCTCATGACATAGAAATGCCACAAATATAGCTAAATATGAAATGAGAAATATTTCTTAAGCTTATGCTTTTTAAAGAAAATCATAGTAGCCTATGACAAAAGTGTAACAATACACATTTCAAGAGATAGGCCTGTTTTGGCTGTAGAAGCATTATGTGGAAACTCATGAATTTCCCAAGCAGCTCTAGTACACGATGTAGGGTAAACAAACTAGCAAAATGTCTGGGCTAGGATCCATTTTCCCAACAAAAAAATCATCTCACCAGAGGACATGACCCAACAGTGTGCTCTCTGAGCATACCATATTGGGCAGACACAAGCTGGCATAGGCTTAACACACTCCAGACAACAGCTTGCTTTAGTCTCCAGCTAATAATCAGTTCAGGTGGCAGAAGTCTGTACTAGACATGCAGAATACTGATGCAAACTTTATTTATGGTGAAATCAGAAAGGAGGATTAGGGCAGAAGAAGAAATTTGAGTTTTGAAAAAACATTTCCTTTTAAAGAGTCAATCAAAAAGCCCACCCCACCCACACAATGTTTAATAAACAAATCAACCTATGAAAATCATATTACTAAGAATTTGAATGCAAAGCAAAGTTTTCTAAGAGCCCAGGAAATATTAATTCAACCCCTTTATGGAAATTTGTTACAATACAGTCTTTAATTACACTATCATGCATACTATTTCCATGAATCTGGTCTCATTCAAATTTACATAAAAGGAGGAAATTAGAAGTGAGCAGGCAGTTGTGGGACTGGCCCCAACATGTGAATGATTGTCTTTTGAATCTGGAAAAACAGAGCTTCTCCAGAATGAACCCAAACTCTTTTAATCTCAGAACTTTAAAAATTTAATTTGCAACCACTTTATTTTCTGCAATGATCTAGGATTACCTTTACAAAAAAATATTAAGATAACTGGAGTAGAATCTGTCAGTTTAAAACAGCACCTGACAGTAGTGCCAGGTAGGACATTATACACATGTTCAGATGGAGAAAGACATATGAAAACCTCCAGTAATCATTGTTATCTCTACATTACCATAGTGTTCAGGCACCCAAACAAGTTTAGATGTCCAATGTGCAAAAATATTGTGGGAAACATTTAACTGTGTGTTAAAGAATTAACCAACTCTGACAAGAGAATTAAAAAGAAGAAAGTACATACATTCTCATTTTACAAAAAAAATAAAAACAAAAATAAAAAGGAAACTAGGCTCTTATAATTTCTCTTTTGAAAGTACTGTAACTGATTACCAAGGTGATTTTTAAAAATTCTTATTTTTATTTAAACTTTACCTTGCCAAAGGCCGCCTGGCTCTGTTAACAGCATCAAGATCTGCATAGCGGAGATCTAGTTGGCAGCCCACCAGAATGACAGGTGTGCGAGGACAGAAGTGCTTGATTTCTTGATACCACATCGTTTTCACATGATTCAGCGAATTAGGATTAGCAATTGAAAAGCACAGAACAACTACATCAGACCTAGAAACCAACAAGAAATATCCAATTAAAACCCAGCAAACATGCTTTCCATTGCAGCTTCACCTATTTTCATCACTCCAGTTTAAAGCTACTCCACTCTACACTTTGAAAAATGCATTGACACCCAGATGCCAGAATATATGTTGATCATGCAGAGATTTGATAGAAGCTACACATTTCACCACAAAAGCATGGGATCACAAAGCCACATACCTGATGTGTACTGCCCCTCTATGCCGAGAGATGATCCCTGCACATGCAAACAGAGCACTAAGAGAGGTAGTGCTTGCCATTCTCTGCTTTTATACTACAGTTATTCATGGGCTGTCATTGCTTAAGAAATAATTCTGCTGACTGGACACCTAAATTGCAATTCAAAGATAGTTGGTGCTTAGGAATTAGAAAGGAGTTATGCAAAACTTCAGAACAGCCACACAGGCAGACACAGATCACTTCTGAACTTGTCATGGAGAAATACCTTTAGTGCACCATTTTAGATACTGAGGTGGTCTCCTTTGCAATGCACTTGGCACAGCAATTCTCTAACATCTTTAATAAATAACCTGTTAGAAGGGCAAATTACTCCAGAATGACCACTTCTACAATACAAGCAAGAATAAACATTATGATGAAAATAAGATCAGTAAAATGTAGACGAGGACAGTGGCTTAAATCAGAGCAAGGAGAGACAATATTTGCAGGCTTTTAAAGGTTTTAAGAAAACAAAAAGTACTTCACTAAATAGACTTGCTTTATAAATTGTAAGTATGAGGATTAAGGTTGACAGTTCATGCACCAAACCACCACCTAACTCTTGTCTGAGCTAGCACTCTAAGGCAGAGAAATACTCGTTTCAGGGCATTCCTAAATTGGGGCAATTTCATTATTTATAAACTGGGATGGTATGTAACAAAGCAGTTCTCAAGCTCTTGGGTCTCATGGAAAAAAAAAAAAAAAAGAAGAAAAGAAAAACATTGAAAAAACATTGAATTGAAACTCTTAAGAAAAGTTGAGGGGGAGGGACATTTTGAGGAAGCAACCGATTTCTACCTCACTTCTATTATTCTTTAATTTAGCACAAATGTGTTGTGTCTGCAGTTTGTGTAAGGTATAGAGCAGCAGCAGTGAATCTTAACATTCACCTTTTAAATAATGAAATACCTCCTCAGTACTGCTGCTTTCTACATTTCACTGAGGGCACAGATATATACAGCAAGACCATTTCTAAAGATAGCTGCATACAACACAGGTACAGCTGTGAGCATAAATATAATGCAAGAGAAATGTTCCTGCTCCACATTTGTATTTTATATAAACTGCAACATATCTGTCATACCTAGAAACAAGGCCTTTTCAAACTGGAAAGTCATCTAACTAAATAGGGAAGTGGTAAGCAACTAATACACTGGTATTCCACATAACAGAGGCAAACAGCCTTTAAACTCAAACTTGCTCTATTCAAGGTCACATAAGAGTAAAACCCAGGCCACAGTGGACATTTGCTTAGCTCCCAGAAAGGAGAAATCAATGTACAGCTAAGATAAAAAAAATGTGTTATGTATATTCTAATCTGGTCAATTGTTATTTAATTCAAGTTCATTGGGACAGATGAGAGGCAAGCGTTGGCTGTCTGGCTGGTCCTAACTATAACTGAGCATCTTTGAGAGACAGACTTGCATCCTTCAGAAATTAATACCTAAGCCAAGTAATTGCAGTCACAAATATCCAACCCTCCTGACTGTAGAAACTGCAAGACACACATCACACCTCTCAGAAAACCAAAAGGAAACAGAGCTCCAGCAGGAGTTCACAGGCAGATGACAACAGCTTCCCTATGGCCCTGCTGCTGACCAATGCTGGGCTGGTCACAGATCCAGGCTCCTGAGAAGAGCCAGTGATGGCCTGTTTCCTTGGACAAGGCAGGCCCAGACTATCCAGCAGACTGGCCCCAGCACAGCCCTGCATGTGTTACAGCCCTTGCCAAGGGAGTCTCACATTTTTGCCACAGAATTGCATGTGGTTTTTGAGCAACTCATCACCTCTGACCTTCCCTGGGCAACCATAAAACTGAGCTGGGGAAAGCTGGTTTCTTTACCATAACTCACAACACACACAGCATTGCACTAACAGGACATTTCCATCTTACTGCTTTCTGAATGAAGTGAAAAACAGAGTAAAGAGGTAAAACCCCCTTGATTTGCATATTATTTATTTTGTGTTAAAACCTGGACTTCCCCATAAAATTAATAACCTGAGAGTTTCATACTGAACATGGAGAAATAAATGGCCCTGTGCCATAAACAGGACAGATGGGAAATCATTGGGTAGTGACAGAGGTCACACACTGAACCAGCACCACAGCTGGGTCTGCTAGCTTGCAAAATACATCTACCTTATCACAATAAATTAAGTTTACATTCAAGTCATAAGCACTATTAGTACAAACTGGAGACAATAACATATGAAGAAGATTAACTGCCTACATAGGACTGAATATTTGGGGAAAACTGTCCTTTGGAAACTTTAATTAAAATACCTACAATTCCTTTTAATTTCAAAGGCACATTTACAACTCGCTAATGCCTCAGTATAACGTTTGGTTTGACATTTGTTCATAAAATCCAGCATTTGTCAGGTTAAAATAATGCATTAATATTCCCCAAACAAATTTGACAGTGGTTTTTTAATATTCTCAGGGAACAAAAAGGATAAGTTTTTTTTTTTTAAAAAATCTGATTTATTGCAATTTTTGGGCAGTTTGATTACTTGGAGAACGAGAAAGGATGAATCAGGTTTACTTCTGCTTTCTTCTTTCTCTCTGCAGCAATATATTCACAAATACAAGCTGCTTTTTTCTAAAAAGAAATTTCATAACCATTTCCCAGTAAAATTCAGGAATGATTGAAGAAACGTTTCCATGGACCTGAATACCAAAAAGTGCTTTAGAACTTCTCCTTCACATTGCTCCTAGAACACCATCCAATTGAGATGGGTGATAGATAAGGCACTGTGTGCCTCCACCTTTGTTAAATACAAAAAAAAAGCATATGATTACAGTTACTGCATATACTGATATTTGATACTGAAGTATCACAAGAAACAAAGGTAAGTATTACAAACAATTCAGCAAAGAGGAATGGTAGCTTGGATATCCAACACATTGTCTTGTAGATTCAGTGGTGTATGTTGGAAATGCAAAACTGATTTATTCTTACATTCTGCTTTTCAGAGGTTTATCAGAAGAAATTGTGAATCATCTACTCTTACTATTTGAGACATCTGAACATACTTAAGTATCACCAAAACTCCTAACTTCTGTGTGACTTGCTCTAGCATTTGATCAACCATCAGTGAAACACTCCGCATCACCAATGTAAGAAGACAAGTTTCTTTCTACTCAGTGAGGCTCCAAACAGGGTAGGTGTGTGGGACTTGGCAGGTGGAAAAAGGGAACAGATTCTCTCAGCTGTAGGCAAATCAACCACCACTCACATGTTTGTCACTTGCTAGCTGATCAGACTCCTGCATCTCTGGTCACATTAAAGCGTAAGAGCACTTCAAATGCTCCCCTTGGAGTCACAGAAGTAATTCTTAATGCAAAACAGACACATCTGAAGTCAGCCCAGCTTGATCTAAACATAGCTATGGACTTCCTATAGGAGGCTCCTGTGGGCAAAGAATGAACCTTACCATCATTTTGAGCAGCAAACCATTTACCTAACATAGGTATTACCTCAATGTATTCAGTGATATTTTCCCAAACTTGGATAAGAAGAACTTTTGATGGAAGCAACTACCCCTTTTTAGACTTCAAAGAATTAAAAGAAACCCTCTAAACAACCAAATCTCTGGCAGGAATCAGCATGTGTGCTGCCACCATTCAAGCTCCTAGTGTGTGTTATGAACCATATCAGATGTACATAGAGCAGGCCAAGTCACTGCTGAAAAGCCAGCAATACAGCACTGACAATGACAACTTTAAGTTATCAACCTCAGGCTTCAGTAGTCGTCAAGCTACAGGTAACCATTGTAACCATCTGGAAGTTAACTACAATGAGAAACTCATGAAGCAGGGGAGAAAAAGCAGTATATTAGCTATGTAACAAGCCTTTCTGATAGACTTGTTAGGAGCAGCAGCAAAATTAATGTTTCCTAACTAGAGCTATTTGCTGTTACAGAGCAGTCCATTGGTTTGGGATGGAGAGTTTGAAAGACTTATCTGCTTACTTGCTGTGTGTTCTGGACCTGGTGTAATGAGCTGCTCTGCAGATGCACCTATGCATCACATTGCTCATCCATCTTTCAACAAGAAACTGCTACATATCTTCCATCTTCATTAATACTCTTATTTTAGCCAGAACTTCAAGGAAACAGCAATATTAAATGATATCGCTCATATTCCATGGATGGCACGTGTGTTTAAAAGTTTAATGTTTCATAGTCTGAATCTAGTTATAAACTGTAGTGCTGGCTTCAGCTACGCTAACATGGGTTTAGGTCTCATTAAAGAAACAGGCTGCCTTCTGAAACAAACATGCTGCATTACCTAGGAAGAAGTTGTTCCCTCTAGTTCATAATTTACAAGTCACTGGGAAAAACTGTCGCATGCAAGAATTGCTGGTCATGTGTAGGGGGTATCATTTGCCAAACAGTCATGGAATAATACTGTTCATTTTTGAAAGTGGAAAAAATAAAGCTGTGAGGAATACAGAATGTGAAGAGGAGATGTCACTGATCTGGAAATCAATGTAGGGAATGGGAAAGAGGAAAAGGAGGAAGACTGAAGTGTATTGCCATGCTATCTTCTCATCTTTCTAGAGGATGAGTCAAAAGTACATATTTTGTTTGAGAGAGCTTAAAAGAGACCCAAGAGTTAAACCTGACAGAATCAGTTTAAGGATAGATAAAATATATTTTGGTTGACAAGAAGTCTGTTGCACATATTTAATCAAATAAAACTTTAAGAATAGACTTGGTGGGCAGAGGGAAAAAACCAGTATATTTCTCCTATTATAGTCTTTTTTCCCCCCTAGTTTTAGATATCAGCTTTCTCTGAGAAGCAAGGTTGAAGTCAGGCAGTGTTTTAGAATTTACAGAGCAAACAATTTGGTAGAGTTTCATCCAAATTGTTAGACTCTCTTGACTTTACCAGAACAGCTAATCCTTAGACTTTATTTATCAATAAAAAGTTGGTTTGCTTTTACTTCTTCTCCTCTCATTTTTTTCCCCTATACACTTCCCATAATTTTCCCAAGATTCCTCAGAGACCTGCATCACAGCTGAACTTATCCCACCTGAGATCAGAATTTGACAAGAGCTATCTCTAGCGTCCACCTGCATAGTCCTTCAACCACCTGAAAGGAAAGATTGTGTTGGGCAGCAGCTTGAGTGCAAATGCCAGCTCCCAAGTTCCCAAGCACAGCAGGTTCAGGCAGTAGAAGACCACCTAAGAATTAAATTGAGAATCTCATTTATAGCAGAACAAAACTCTGCTACATCTCCATGTCAATCCAGATACATTTTGAAGAGAGAGATTCACTCAGTTAATACAACATTTTTCATGCATGCATCTCACAGAGCTGAAAAAAAATAATTGGGCAGATAAGCAAGGCTGATAATGTTTTAAGGGGGCTCAGTTTTCAGTAAATGCAGTTGCAGCCATCACACGAAATGAGACAAAATTCATTAAGTGACTGGTGAGCATAACAAAATGACCTGGAGACACAGGACTTATGTGCACACATCCAAAACAGATGAGAGGCTAGGAAAACTAAAATGCAGGGAGTGCCTGGCATGTGAAAAACTGAAGATATCCAGGTAAGGCAGGGCAAGACCATGCAGTGCCCTGGATGTGAGCAGGAGAATCAATTAGTTCTATACTTTACCGACAGCAGTGAAGCTTCTTAAGTAGTGGTGTAATGTGCGAAACTGTCAAAATGCCCTGAAATATATTCAGATTTTGTGGTGAGTAGCATGCAGATCTACTTCCAAAATTTCTGTAATGTCATTTTTAGTAGGAAACAACAGTCAAAAAAAGAAGATACATCTACCTTTAAGAAAATTGCATGTTTCAAGACTGTGCTTCAAAAGTGGAAAGAGTTTTCCCATACATTCCTTACAAACAATACATCGTGCTTAAATGTTAAGCATTTTAAAATATCTTCTATTTCCTTTGAGGTACTCATGGGAAAACAGTGGTGCATTTACAGAGAATGACAAAAAATGTTTTGGTATCACAAAGAATGATTAAAATACCTCATTCTCCATTGCAGAAATGTGTAAGATCTACTCTTATTGTACAAATGCCTGACCAGCAATAGTGCTAAAAAGAATGGCAAAGTCATGTGGAACACTGTAACAAAAGGAAAACAATTTTATTTTTAATTTAAAGGACTGCTTACACAGTCTTGGAATTTGGTTCATTTTATTGCTGGATATAAGAAGTAAATACACTCATAATTCTGGTTCAGCATTTACATATGAAAAATTCCTTCTTCAGGCTAAATAGAACTTTGCTGTTGTAACAGGCTGCCTGCAAGGTACCTTAGCATGATTCCAGGTCAAATTTTGCCAGTAGATTCAGTAAAACTGTCTTTGGAACCAGTTATGTTTGCAGTATTCACATCCACCATTAACACACCAATACATGCCTTTTTCCCCTTTCCTAGAGAAGACGTCTTGATTACTGTGTTTCTAACGCAGGAACAAAAATTCTATGATAAATAAGAATTCTAGAGATAGTTAATTGAGACTGAAATACTGAAATATTCTGTGTATCAGACTTGCTCAAGTAAGTCCAGAGGAAGCCACGAACATGATCAGGGGGCTGGAGCACCTCCCCTGTGAGGACAGGCTGAGAGACCTGGGGTTGTTCAGCCTGGAGAAGAGAAGGCTCTGGAGAGACCTTATAGTGGCCTTCCAGCACCTAAAGGGGGCCTATGGGAAAGGTGGGGAGGGACTCTGGATCAGGGAGGGTAGTGATAGGATGAGGGGTAAGGGTTTCAAACTGAAAGAGGGGAAATTTAGGTTAGATATTAGGAAGAAGTTCTTTACTGTGAGGGTGGTGAGGCACTGAAAGAGGATGCCCAGAGAAGCTGTGGCTGCCCCCTCCCTGGCAGTGTTCAAGGCCAGGCTGGATGGGGCTTTGAGCAGCCTGGTTTAGTGGGAGGTGTTCCTGCCCATGGCAGGGGGGAGGAACTTGGTGATCTTTAAGGTCCCTTCCAACCCAAACCACTCTATAATTCTATCACTGCAAGCAAAGTTGGGGTTTATAAAAGACACAAAACCTGAACACCAAATCAATGGAGAAGGATGGAAGAAAATGATAGAGCAAGAGAAGGTACAGGGCTAGCTGGAACAAATCGGATCAACCTGGGGCAAATACCAAAACTCACAGTATCATACAAAAGGACTGGTAAGAATATAACTAAAAATGCTTTTGTAAGACATATCAGCTGACTGCTGACTCCCAGACGCATCCTCTAAAAAAAAACCAGGAACCAATGATCAATCAGAAAAACATAATGAGTTTAAAGAAGTAAGATGGGATTTAGTTAAAACATCATTTGAAGCAACATGTTTAGAAGAAAAAAAAATATTTCAAGGTAGGGGAGGGATGTAAGGATGAAAAAGAAAAAAAAAAAGAAAGAAAGAAAAAGCAAAATCCAAAGCTAGGTCTCAAAATTCAGTAAAAGCGTGATTCCTTTTAAGTACTGATGAAGAACACAGATAGGAAGCCAGGGACAAGACAAAAACGGACGTAAAAGTCCAGAGAAAATGAAAGAATGACAGGGTTTGGTTGGCATCCAGTGTGACAGTGACTTCTGAAGTCACAGAAGACATGAAAACTGAACATTAACAGATGCTAGATCCATCTTTTTCTCTGGGGAGAAAATATGGACTTCCACATTTTTTTGCTTTCTTTGGGCTATCACCAAAACCAGCCCCCTCCCCTTTTTTAATTTTAAAAGAACTGTCAAGAAATTTTAACTGGCAAGTTGATGTCACAAAGTTATTGATAAGAACTCAGTTTAAAACAGTTATATATGGTTATGCAGAGTGGTTTCCATATTCTGACATATGTATGAGGAAATCGAGACCGAGATCCTGAAACCCTGGAGTAGAAAACAGTTCAAGAAATCCACCTAGAACCTATTCACAAAGAAATAATTCACTAAGATCAAGATTCTGGTGATAAGTCACTTCCTAGGTTTAGCATTTCCAAAAGATTTTGATGTTGCCTTGCAGTCTTTTAGGATAGAGCCTAAATCCCCTTTCCACCCAGCCACTGACTTAGAACAAGCTAAAATGGAAAATTATGTAATACCACAAATAACATTTGATACATAATTTTGCATCTCAGTCAAGGAAGGCTTAAAGCATTACAAGTGTCTCTCTATTACAGATAGATTACATATACATCAAGTTGAGCCTCAGATCCCACCAACAGTTATTTGGCACATACCTCTTCAAAGCAGGAAGGATTCCTAACAACGATTCCTTAGTAACCTCTTAGTAATATGGAACCATGGTGGGATGCAGAGAAGAAAGTAGTAGATTTGCATTATTTTCACTGGTTTGAGTAACAAAACATACACTTTCCCATGAACCGAGTGAAAAAGCCTCAAATGTTAATGTAGGTAATGAAAGAACAAAAAACTAGTGCATACGCACACCATATCAGAATAAAATTACTTGAGAAAGCTATGTCTCTGTGAACTTCTCTGCTTATTCCAGCCTTTCTTGGGGCTGATCTGAGTCAAACTGGAAAGAGAAAAAAAATAATAACAAACATTCAAAAATGTTTTTTACAGGAGTTCTTCAGGATTGCGTGATGAAGAACCTGAATAGCTTATAAACCACTGTAAAGTAGGTGGGGAGACTCACAAATTTGCGTATTTGAAGATGATTCAAAGATACTGCATATCACTTTTTGCAGCAGCAAAACATAGCAAAAGGAAGCAGCCAAGGTGATAGACAGCTGAAAACAACTGGATTCTCCATCAGCTGACCCTTTGATAACAAAGCAAAAGGCTGCCTTGTGTCTGTTAAGTGCTACTGCTGTGAAGACACAACTCTGATGATCCCCTCCAACCCATGCCAGTAAATGGCTAGTAAGGCACGTGGAAGGTGGAGAATTATTGTAACATAAAAACAAGGATAGCAAGACTGCAAGGGAAAGCATGGGCTTTCATTCAAAGCACTTCTGAAACCTTGGACCTTCTCCGAAGAAATGAGAGAGGCTGCTGGCCCATTCTTATCTTAGGCACAGGTGGTGAGTGACAGAGGGCACTGATCTAACTAAAGGCAAACCGAGTAACTCCGTGAAGACATCCACCTAGCCCTAATCTCAAGGAATTTGCTGAAGGCAAATACCATTTTACATCAAAGCTACCTGGGTTTTGGTTTTATATCATCATCACTGTCCTTTAAGAAAAAGAAATAGAAAGCAAAACAACCCTAAAGAAATCAGTGGAAGTCTTCAAATATCAGTGACAAACCCCTATTCTCATGGACCCTTTTCAGCAGCATTCAGAAGGTATATTTCTATGGATTCAATTACATTGAAGTAACTGGTTAAGAAAATTGTAATCACACGGAAAAAAAAAAAAAGCCTGTGTTCCTCTGTGTACATACAAAATCCACAAGGCTTGTGAAATCCATTCATAACAGAAGAAATACTCTAAACATATTTTAAGAGGCTCTGTCAGCAGTCTCACAGCAAGACTCATTCACATTTGTAAGTCACGAGGAAAAAGCTGTTTTCTGTCCATGCTACATGAACAGATTTTGTTTGGTCTAGAGCTCATATTTAAGTTGCAAGTAAATAAATCATCCTGGCTGAATCAGCTGACAAACCATATTCATGGTATTGGGAATAAGTATTTGATTAGGACTGAATTAACTCTCTGCAGATTTGTGCTCATGTTTACACATCCTAGAGCTGCATGTATAAAAAATTAGGATACATAGGATATTAATCAAATTGTAGTCAAACATATTTACCTGAAAAAAATAAGAAAGGATGCAAAAGCAAAACCAAAAAGTGCACGCCAGTCTTCTTCCCATTTTGCTTTCAGAATTAGTTGGAACACAATGATATGTTGACACTCTCATTCAAAACCAGATTGGACAGAAGGATAGAGGATAGTGAATCCTAACAAGTTGAAATGTAAATTAAGATGTTTTTCTGTCTTTACACATGCAATTTTGTGCCTCCCAGGGAAACTGATACATAATAACTACGTGAGCTTTATATGAAGTTTCCATCTTATTTGCAGGCTTAGAGAATACAATAGCACAGACTAGATTGTTATTAAACAAAGAGATGACTAGGAGATGGAAATCAATACACTAATCATAACAAGAACATTGTTATTTTACAACATTTTGGAGTGATTTTGCATCAAATGAAACCCTGTGGGACAGTATCAACACATGACTGGCATCACATAGTGCCTAAGCTGAACTGAACAGGATACTTCCAAAACTAAAGCATACACTCTAGTTTAAGGAAAAAACCCAAACATGTCATGCTATAAAACTGCAGTAAGTATTTCCACAAGTCCCTCCAGCCACATCCTCCTCCCTCCCTTAAGCTGCCAGGAACTGTTTCCCAAAGCTCCCGGAGGGTTGTGATTATTAAACTAAACACCACACTGTAGAACGCAAGATGGATCTCACTCCCCATACTCTCATTTTAAAGGATGGCAATATAAACACGAACTATTCCATCCTCAGTGGCATTCAAATACGTTTCTCTCTTTCTGTCACACAAAACCAGTGGAAAACACATTCCTTTTGTCATTTTCCTTTCATGTTTCTATCCGTGAAAAAGAAAGAATTAAGGATTGATTTTTGCTGCAAGTCCTATTAACTGTTCACCCTGTCATCTATAGCATAATCTATTTATGTAACATTTTGTAAAACTGTGTGGAACAGTCTTTTCGATGAGCAGCAGGTGAATTAATGACCTGCTGGGTCTTGTTACACCACATTTAGGACAATTAGAGGTGTTTGGCTGAAATAAGCTTTCCTCTGCACAAGGGGCATATGCACTAAAAAATTTTTGAAGGGAATTAAAGGGTTCTATTATCATATGATCCTTCAGACAATCAGAAACATGGAGCACTTGTAGGTGTAGCCTTGAGCAGTTTGCCATAAAATACCCCTTTCACTGTACTGCAAGATTTGACCCAGCTGTGAGTAGACTGTAGTTCAATGTATAGAGGTTATTTAAAACAAATTCCTATAAGTGCGAACATTCAATGCTGGAAATCTTTTTAAAATGATAAAATAGATGAAATACTAAACAGTTGGTTTAAAATGAAACATTAATACCTTTCAAAACAACTAAGTACCTAATCAGTGCTTACAATTAGGAAATTTTACAACTGAAATTCTATTTATAAAGCAGTTTCTATAGATTTTCCCGTTACTTTCTGCATTAACAGATTTGCGGAAAAACCACTAACAGAACAGCAGGTTTCCAGAACAGCCTTTTAAAGTTAATCACGGGATAGCAAACCTGATTCTGCACAGGTTCAGTTCTGCTAACAACACAAATAAATCACTGTGTTCATACGCTTAATCCCACAAGATCTCAAGTTATTCACATCCTCCTTGGCGTTTCCAGGATTAGAATCTAAGTATGCTGTTTCTCCCCTCTCCCGCCCTGTCAGTAAAAGCGGGATCAGAGTTCAGAACATGCCTGATTTTGTTCTCCTAATCTCTAGTAATCTTCTCAGTGACACTGTATCTGTTGCAGAATATCAGAAGGCCACATCAAAGAGGAACAGTTAGTGGAAACGTTAAGTTATACCCATATTTGTCAAAGTAGACTACATATGCTGCCAAAATGTAAAACAATATCTACTCGCATACTCAAGTAGCACTAAATATTAAGGTCAACATTACTTTAACCTCGGTAACTTCCTTCACTCACAAAGTTTATTTACTGACGGTACAGGTTGTGTAGCCCAGATGTGTTGCTCCTTTAGCTCCTGACACTCAAGACTCCATGAAAACACAACTAACACAGTGCTGTATACAAAGGAGAGTTTGTACGAACTGTCATACCGAGTTTTACAGTGTGAAAATTTAATTGGTGGATTCAACCAACAGAACCCTCTCTGGCAGTTTTAAGGGATAGAGAATAGAAAAGACTGTCATTTTTCAAAGTCACTTGTTTCATCAGGCAGCAAGAGAGAAGGAAAACAGTAAGACAGTATATTTTGGCAACATGGAATCCAAAGCTGGGGCAGACACTCCACAAAGGGCATTCCTAGCTGGAAAAAAAAAAAAAAAAAAAAAAAAATCTGTCTATGGATGTTTGATCATCTGTAGTGACTGAATCAGGCATGAAAATATGAAAAAGTTCAAGAAGGTGAAAAAAAATTGTGAGGACTGAGACCTCGCTCAAATGTCAGTTATGAAAATATCTGTTCAAAATCCACCTTAAGCTCAGTATTTGCTCAATACAGGTGATCTGTTCTCATTATATGTGTATTCAAATGCCTGTTACTCAGCCATTCTGCTGTCTGTACTGCAACAAGGCCAGATCTAATTACCGTTAAACAAAACGAAAGATAGAAAGACTATCACTGGCTTCAGTTCTTCTTGAAACTATGCTGAAGTCACATTATACATGCTAGAAAAATCTAATTACATCCATTTTAATTTTTTTTTTTTTTAGAATTTCCAGTGTTAATCGATTCACTAGCAGACACTTGATATTTATAGAAGAAAAACCTTTCCTTTCCTCAGTTTTAATTAAGAAAATACAGAAAAGCCTCACCTTTCATGAAATTGGCTCTGCTCTCAAGATGTTAGCTGCCTATTCAACATCACAGGTTTTAATAAAGTAAGTATTTCACTGAGTAGGAGTGATGTATCCCAACATCTCTCCTTCTTAGTTCCTTGTTAGGCAATGATATCGTACACTGCTTATACAGGCAGGGAATGCTGATGTTCAATTTTATAAAACTACAATCTTATTTTGGGGAATGATATTTATTATTTGAAATAGGACAGCAGTTGTTGATAGAGCTTAGCAGGCTGTTCAAGGAAATGTAGTGTAGTAAAACTATGCTGCTTTTTAAATATTTATATCTTTTTAATCCTTGCATCAGATAATCTTCTTTGCAATAGGCAGAAATATGAATACCCTTGATTGCTTTTAAGTCCTTGCTTTTCAAAAGTAAGATTTGCAAATTTTCTGCCCTACAATTTTGCTACAAGTATTACTTAAAATTTTGCTTGGATCGATTTACCTTCCGTAAGCAAAGCGCCTGTCTTTGTGGTGGTCCCCAAATGTATCCCACAGCCTGAGAGAAACACTTACTTCATCCACAACATCTCTTGAGCGTTCAAGGACCTAGAACAGAACATACATAACATTCTCTTTCCCTTCATCAAACAAGTACATTCCTAATTCACCCTATAAGAAGGTCCAATGCATATTAGACCAGAAGTCTATCACTCAAAGTTTTCAGCGAATGCTGTGTTTTATAAAACAGGCAGAATATGCATCTTCCTAAAAATGGGATTGATTAAAAAATAGGGAATGAGAGATTCTGAGACATGTATATCAGACCATGGTTGCAGTAGACACCACACATAAAATACTTGAGCGCACTGCTGCATCCAGACAAAGAAATAATAGTACAACCTCACAGCATGTGGTCCATCTTTTGTACACCTGCAGTCCTTACCTCTTGGCAGACACGGTACTGATCAATGGCCCAGACAGTCGGTACGTGCGTTGCCAGCAGCTGATACTGAGTCAAGGTTGTATTGCATGCTCTTGCACAAATTAGACGAGTCTTTCCCACTGCATTATCTCCAACCACCACACACTTGATAGTTTCAACATTGGGTCTTTCGTAGTCCATGTCAGTGTCCATTTATCAAAAACTGTAACAAGATGGTTAAACTTGGTTTCTGCTACTGTGCAAAACCAATGTTATTTAGAATCAGAGCCTTCTACTTCCACTTTTTGAGATACCTGAAGAGGACAAACTCTTAAGGAAAAGCTTGTAGTAAGCTGTACCAAAGTAAGCTAGCCGTTCCTTTAAATACCACACAGTTATGCAAATGCACAACTATTTTGACTGCTGTTGGTTTATGCTGTTCACATGCTATTTTCACTTTGGTTTCTGTAAACACAAGCCTGTTTGCAGAAGATAGATCTTGGTGAAACAAGGTCAGCTAGCACAAACTTACCTCTTGCTAATACTTTTTATGCCAAGAAGAAAAGACTGGACATCAGTAGGTTTAATCTGAAGGATACCAGTATAAACTTGCCTTCTGTAATCTTGCCCATTCAGGATTTGATCTAGGGCTGTCCAAACAATATTGCTAACAGCAGGTCACACAGATGGTTTTAGTTATATGCACACAATAAAACTACCTTGTAAGATGACTCCAGAGACTCTGTTCTCTACAAACCACAACTCCTATTATATCCTGCATGTATCAAACATTCTTAATTTTCCAAGAAGTTTGTACAGATCATGGACTAAAAGGAAACGAAACAGCCCAGCAGGAACTTGCAAATATACTTATCTTTACCTACAAATTCTTTTTCACATGCCAATGGAAAATGAAGAGAAGGAGATTTTTGAAGATACTATCCTCATGGAAAGTTATAATTGAAAAGATTTACTTAAATATTCTATGGCAATATATTGAACAAATGACTGGATACGAATGTAAGCTGGAAAAAATGGATATCTGAAAAACTAAAAGAAACCTCCTGTGTGTTTACTACAGTCTGTCATTTTCATATAAAGGAAGGTGGGATCGTAGTTTAATATATCTGATTTTGGTTTTCTAATATCTAGTAGTCTGCTGAGCAATCTGGTCCTGCCAGGGAATTGTAATCAAGGAGGGAGAAAAGGGAAAATGCAAGGCACAAACACGTTCAGGAACAGTTGCCTAATAATTATTTCAGCAAGGAAACCTACAGCAATTTAAATGGCAAAACACAGGTCATCCTCTGGAGTTATGTTGCCTTTTTTCCTAAGAAGAAAGCACTACAGATAAAGAAACCAAATGATTCATTTTAACACCTTTTTAATATTAACATCTCATTCACACGTAAATATAGAATATATATTAACTGTCAGGCTGTTTAAAATAATAGATACAAGCTGTTTTGGTATCCATTTTTCATGGTCAGAGGCACTATGTTCTGATTTAAGAAAAAGTATGTTTAGTAATTACTAGCCAAACACTAATTTCAACAGCATTCTTTCATTATTTAAAGTGATGTAAACCAATAAACAAAAGACAGTGGTAAACTAAATGCTACCCATTTATTTAAAGTTTTGAGCATGGACTGCATGTTAATAGCTATAATGGCTAAGGTACAGTTATAGTCTTTATTTTTGTGCAGATGGGAGGAGTTAGGGACCACAGAGACAGCAAGTGCAAGGATGAATTTATGCCACTACTGTGTTACATTGATGTTTTCACAGACATCGAATGCTTCTGGAAATGCTACAGCACAGCCTAGCATGTAAGACCATATTTGAGAGAGCTGACCTACACTAGACTGAAACATAGGCCCAGAAACTTTTCATCCTGGTACAAATACACATGGTTGCACAATTAGAGCTTTGCAATCTGCCAAATGTAGAGCGAATAACATGACTTCAAACATACACGCACAGCATCTACTGCATGTAAACCCTAATGGCCTTGTGATACCAACCTGCTATGTCGGCACAGAGGTTTTAGCTGATAAAGAAGCAAAGCTATTAAGTTATTGCCTTTATCCCTTCATCTGAGTTGTAACTTGCATCCTGAAAGGTTACTAGTCTTGAGGTAAGGAACTACAGAGACTTCCAGTTAGCTGTCTGCGATCCAACCACTGCTGCTTATTGAATGCAAGCTCCCACGAGGCTGATACTGGGATGGCCCATGGGCTCTGCACCATCTCCATGAGTCCGAATACCGGAAGAGAAATAAGAGTGAACTACGCTTTCCTCCTCCACATCCTTTCCAAGAATACAGTCATGACATAAATAAAAGTACAAAACCAATATTTTTTTTTCCACATTGCAGAGAATGAGACATATTTGTACACCACAGCCTCAAAGCAGGGCCCTGACTGAGTAGGAAAAACCCAAGAGGTTTTAGTATGTGATCTAAAAAAGTTTCACTTCAAGTCTGAGAATAAACAGCAAGCCCCTGACATAATATGTGGTATTAAATTACTTGATATTTTATTCATGCATGGACTAGACATCACAGATGGAATGTGGAAATGTTTACAAGGCTGGGAAACAAAATGAAGGAGCGTGACTAGCCAGTGTGTCTGGTTGGTTTTAAACTACCAAGCAGAGAGATGCCAAACCAATTTTTCTTCCAACCCAATATTCCATTAAAATGCTGTTACACAGATTAGCTGAGGTTTTATATAACAATCCAAAATAAACAGAAGTGTTAGTTCTGCAAAATACACATCAGTCACAAAATATGTATTAGTATAGAGTCTGGAATCTTAACAAAATTTCCAAGAGGATAACAAAGTGAGTTTAAAATTAAAAGGCAAATCTAAATAAAAGTAACAAGTGAAATCAATTATTTGAGAATCCTAGAAAAGGAACACATGAAAATAAAATCTAAGAATTATTATTTTTTTCAATTTCCAATATACTTACTAACTTAATTAAAGCAAAGTTATCACAGAATTCAGACACAGTGTGCCTGAATGCCCTATTGTAGATCTATGGCAGACTAATGAAGACATTTTTAGCATGACTCCATACTGCACAGGCCAGAGATTAAAATAAACTTGGAATAAAAACAAAATTAAAGCTTTGTGGCTATGTTAAGGAAAGTTCTTAAACCCACTCCAGTGTATATAGAGTACATGTGTGTTAAAAGTGCAGATCATTTTAATATGGTTCACTAGTTTTCAGAAAGGGATTAAAACATAAATAGCTCCTGAAAAGACTGACAGACAGGAGCCTGGACAGATATTTAGACACCCCAAATAAAAACAGATGTTAACAACAAATTACAGTATAAACAATTAGTAAAATGTGTGTATTAAATGCTTACAAATGTAGCCAGAAGCCTTCTGGCTACTGGAATGATTGATCTTAAGAATACATCCACAGTTAGTTTTTTTAAGGTAGCCTCTAGGTTAAGCTTGTGCTAAACTTATTATATAATCACACAGATTAAAAATGCTAAACATGTATTTATAAAACTTAAAAAAATTATTCTAGATTTGAGCTCTGAAAGTCTGGTTATATCTGGGAAGACCAACTGGAACTGAAACAAAATTGGTTAGACAAAAGCAAACCAGCGTATATAAATCTTAATTAAAAAAACACACGATAAAATTTCAAGACCAATGAAAAACTTGCTAAAACCAACCTACAACCTGCAATAGTTTAGTTTACCAACAAAACAAAATAGGGTAAAGTAAGAGGAAAGTTGGTGGAAGAGTGACCAGTCTCAGACGGGACTGCCAAAAAAGCCAAAGAAAGACAGAAAGGCAATCAAATGAGGAGCAGCAAGAAACCTACTAGGGGAAAGATCTGATCAAATATGGCTGTTCCCAAAAGAAAGCAGTGAAAGATTCAGCTGCTTAATCTAGTTATACAGAAATATAAGCAGATGGATGGAAATGAAAAAAAGATACCCACAAGAATAACACAGAATCTCAAAAAACCTCTTAGGGTTTTTCTAATTTTACACTGTCACCTGTGATTGTTTGCAGGTGAAGAGGAGACAGGGGCAGCCAGAAATCAGGAGATGTGAGTAGACTCAAGATCTAAGATAAAGCCATTTATTTAATTCATTTGATTAGCAGAATAGAACTATTCCAAATAAAGCTGATTTATTTCCAAAGTAGTATATGGTTTCTGTTCCAAACCATGGCTTGCAGACGGTTACGGTCACTGATTTCTTTCTCTGTTGCTCTAGGGTGCTTGCTTTTTTATCTAGTTTTTCCTCATTGCTGAATGAGTTGTTATTATTATCACTAAAAAACAGTTGTGGTTGCCATAGCATGCAGATTCTTCTGGCTAGTCTGCCTCAGTAATGAAACATTGCCTTTCTAGAGAAATTTTCCAGAAGATCTGTAGATGAAGCATATCACTTGATTAGCTGGTCCACTGGTACACAGATTAAACACGATACACACACATAATCTCTCTCTCCCTCTCTCTGTATTAACAGAGGTATATTCAGGTACAAAAGATAACCAGATCCTAACCATGAACTTGTCTTGTTTTAAGAATGCAGTTTAATATATTTAAAGCTATAATTGCATTTTTCTCTGCTGGAAAGAAAGTGGTTGAAGATCCAGACCCAACAGTGAGTTCCCTGAGCAGGACCAGGAGTCTACCCCTATGGGTCTCACTGCCTATGCAGCTAACTGCCCATTTTGAAATTTCCAGGTATTTTAAATCATCATTCCACATGTACAAAACATAACCAAGATTTTTTTTCAAAGAACAGTAGCTAATTACCAACTCTTTTCTCTTCAGCAAAACACCACAAACAAATCACTAAGAGTGTCTATGTTAATCGGTGATTATGGAATGATCCTGCAGGCATTTACTTCTTAGCTCAGTACTTAAACAGGCCCTGTAAGACTGAGATAGCACTGCTTAGCATGAAAACAAGCAAGCATGTTACTTAGTTTTTGTGTTAAGAGCAAACTCTTCAGCTGAAGGTTCAGAATGACAGCATGTAAGAACCTTCCCTGCTGAGTAAAGTTTTTCTTGAAGCTATTCCACGGCAATAAAAAAATAGTAATTCCAACCTGTCGCGAGTAATCTGACCAAACATGCAAACCAGGAAGTCCTTCAAACAAACAGCTGCCAACCACAGTTACAATGTCACAATTTTATGAAAGGAATCTAATGGAAAGTGACACCAAAATCTACCACCACTCAATATGAATGGTGTGAGCGGGAATTATTTGGAAAACTCAGGCTGTCAGTAAGGTACTAAGACCATCAACGTTTATCCCTGAAAAACACTCTCTTTTGAAACTATATGAAAAAGCATTTGTAGGTACTCCATATTTCAATCTACTTGGAGATGTCTTTTTGAGTATAGTTTTGGAGTGACTCCTTCAGGGAGCCATTACACAGTAACATATGAGGAGTATAACAAAATTTACAAGACTATGCAATGTTCTTACCTTCATCTCCAAGTTGCAAAATTACTGCTTGCAACCATGGAAACTGGAAAAAGATGTGCAAAATGCCAAGTTCTTCATGCACTGAAGTCACTTCCTTACACTGCAGAATCCCAAGGCACCAGCACGCTGGCAAGGACTGAAGAGCACATGAGCCAGAACGATTGTGTGAAATGTTCATTCTCAATACATGACCTGCCATGTGTTGTTTCAGAATCTTAATGGATTAACACATATATGGCAAGGGAAAAAGCAGGGGGACTTATTGCTCATTTGTGCAAGAGCATAGAATTCACAGACAGCTCTGATCTGGGGAAAGGTTAAGGGCCAAAAGGCTGTTTTGTGGTTTGGCTCAATTTAATCAATGAATTTAGGGCCCCACCAACTACATTTGTGAAATAAATCTCAACATGGTATCAAGTAACAGATAAACTATAACAGCTGCTGAAAGACCATCACAAAACATTTTTCACAAGGTATAAATTAATATTAGTATTTTATTAAATTGCAGGAAGGTGGATAGGGAGATTGGTTTAAAAAGAAAAATTATTTCTTGTCAGCATCAAAGAACCAGCTGGTGACAAAGGGTCAAGGTGGGATCAGATTACTATGTCACCAGGGGACAAAGATCGGCATGATGTGTATCAGGCTGGATTCTCATCCAGGATGAAGAGGCATTCCCTATTGCCATTATTTAAAGTTCTGGAATTTTACATGGAAAGACTGAAGAGACTGACACGGGAGGAAGAAATTCAAGATTAACTCTGCAATTTATCAACTACTTACCTCACCTGGCCTGTCAACAGAAGACAACAGATACAGCCAATGCTTGGGAATGGAAAAAAGCCCTTATATTCTAAAGTTAACCTGATTTCAAACTTGAGATCCTTGGATCTACCATAGGTAGAAAGAGAAAAGTAGCTGACTGAAACGTTCCGTCACTGTAGGAGGTGATAAATGAGATATGCCTGGCTGTTGCTGCCCACAAAAGGAGAGCACAGGTCAGCAGGGACACCTTTATCTTCCACAAGGGCAGAATCTGGTTCCACCCTTTTTCAGCTGTTCTGCGATAGTTGAGGTGTTTCATCTTATGGCCAGTATCAACAAAGAAATAAACCACACAGAGCGCTGCTAGAATTTGATAGAGCTGGAGAAGGTAAGTACTGAGGTTGTCATCAAAACAGACTCCACTTGGCTGAACCAGCTTATTGCATGACAGCTTTTGCCAACAAGCATCAGATTTAATCCTGGATGCTAGCCCTTACTTTGTTTACCTGCTGGAAGAAAGAAGTTCTCTGAAGCCTCCATTCAGCGGCCATAATCCCTGCTCTATCCCTCAAGATAAAAAAGGAGCAAAAATTTGACCATGGCCACACATAGAAATGAAAGGAGCAGCCCCTAAGAAAGGTGTAAAGTTGAAGACAGAACAGACATCTCTACGTTTACCTAGAAAAATTCTCAGTCAAATTGTCGCCACAACCTTTGTAGAAACTGTAGAGACAGGGAATAATTCAAGGCTTGGAGTATCAGAAGCCTCTCAGTCTGTTTTTTCTCAGCATGCGTGACTCCAGATTTGTTTGTTTCTAAAGGACAGTTATTAGGACCCTTCGTCAAGCCTGACCTACTTCTGTGGTGACACAACACCTTTTGATCAGTAAGAATAAACACCTCCTTATATGACCAAAAATCAGAGATACTAGCAAAATACAAATTCTTCCCACATTACTGTATAAAAGAGACTACCTTGAAGTTCAATAGGTGAGCATGAAAACATCCAGTTTTAGATACAATAACTGATTCTCTTGAGCATCCTGAAAATGCGCAGTCCACAAGGACATGTCTTTGTGTTACACTCACAGTCTATCACACCAAACAGAGATCCAAATGTGAAGCTCAGCATTAGGCTTGAACTATGTCAATTTTCTGACAAGTTCTGGAAGACCTGAAGGGCAGAAATCAACAAGCTGATTACACTGAGCAGCTTACATATTATTTTGACCTGTGATACACCTTGCAATATCCTTTGTGATGAGATCATCCCTCTAGAAATTAATCTATACAGCAGGTGAAGGACATTTAACTGTTTGAGAACCTTGTGTGTGAGAATCTGGGATGTGTTTTATATACGGTGTGACAGCCTACAACACTGCCACCCCTCCTTTCACCAAATCTTCAGAGTCTACCTCAAGAACAGATCTCAACACAGCACAGTCCCTTGTGCCTTCTTCTGTTTCTTCTTTCTTGCTGTGCAGAGAGATGCGAGGAAGGGTGACCACACTGGACCCACCCCTGGAAAGAGGGAAATAATCCATAGCTGGTACATGACTGATTTAAGGCTCACACTTCAGCTTTGCAGATGCATTTTGTTAGGATTATGGAAACACCAGATTACAACTGATTGTTCTTTCCATTTACCAGAGATGACCAAACGGACTAGCCAATGACCAAGACCTGGGCATTGCTGTGGGTCATAATCTGTCCTATCATCACAAACTGAAATGAACTGTGGCTGACATTAACAAAAGTGGCTGAGAACCAAGTAACTGAAGAATGGACAATACCCATTGATGGTGATAACCATCACCAAACAGCTGTTACTTTATAAAGCAGCCACCCGTAAAATGCCATTGTGCACTGAGTCCTTAGATCAGTCCTCCTTCTGTAACAAAAAATTACACTGCAGGAAGAGATTAAGGGTGCACCTCTACTAGCATTTCAGTTCAGATCAAGAATATATTTTGAAGCAAATATCCCAGTTGTCACCACTTACCAAGCTTTGGTTCACATCAAGTGCAGCCACAGAGTGCACAAACTTAATTCCTTTCAAATGAATCTGAAGTGAAAGATATGCCACCCACCATTAAAGAGCAAGCGTACAGTCCATAGGACCAGATTAAAGGTAAGCTGAAGTAACACCCTCTGTCCCTGAAATGTGTGCAGTGTGGACACTGGGTCCTCAGCACCAACTTTTCCATCCCCACGTCCACTGCTACTGCATCACATGACCCGCTAAAGTAGCTGGAGCATCAGATGCTCTGACTCCTGGTTTGTTGTTTGGATCAACATAAATGGGGCAAAGCTGCAGCTGAATCCTTAGTGACTGTGATGCTCAAGAGTATAATGTTATGGGAGTACACAAAAAACTTGAGATTAAAGGGAGAAGGATCACTGGAAAAGCCTGATACAACACTACTGGGCTTCATGGTAATAAACTCCATAAAATCCCTGATTTTACTCTTATGTAATTAAGAGCATCAGAAGCTTGTTCAGCATTAAACTACTGATACTGTAGCACAGGTTGTTATTGATTTTACCCATGTATAAAGACAGGTGTTGACATTGTACGATCTGTTTCGTAAGGACATTATTCCGAGCAGTGCTCCCAACAGTACGGAAGAAAAAAACCCCAACAATAACCACCAAACAAGGCATTCTCACACCTTTTGCGCATTTCTGCGGGGAAAATATTTATCAAGTTTTGCTAGCACTACAAAGAAAAGTATTCCAGAGACACTGGTGACCTTCTAGCACAGAGAGCTGTTGAAATCACTGTCTGTGCTTGTTTTCCTTCCAAAAGACAGAATCAGGCTCTTGTTTCTTGAACTTTATGTGACATCTCTCATGCATTCTCCTCTTTTTTAATCAGTGATGTTAGAAAGATATTACATGTGATTTTATTCACTCCCACAGGTGATCACTACAAGGAAACTACACAAGGAGAGTGAGACCTCAAAGACCTAAACACTTACTAGAATAGTAAATACTTCAGGATGGCAGACTTCAGATAAAGGCTACTTTCAGATCTCGGGTCAAGCTCTGCATTTACATGTCAAATGCAAATCCAGCAACATTAACTGAATTGTGCAGGAGGCGAGTAGATGTGGAGTTTACGTGTAATGTCTAGTGCCATGCAGAGACTCATTTGAGAAGAAAAAAAAATAAAAAAGAGAGAAAGTGCCATCTCGTGTCTTTCATGTCAGACAGAAAGGAGAGGAAAACAGAAAAGTAGAATGGTGTTGGATGGTAACCAAAGGGAATCCTTACTTCTGTTTCATGAACCTACCCCTAGTAACAAAGGACCCAGCTATCACCACATGTACTGCAGGCTGCACCAGTTCTAGCTCATGCACTGTGCCACCGTTCACTCCTTCAGCACAAGGTTTTGAGCTCTTTCATGGAAACCCAGTCAGTGATCCAAGGGTACCTTCACACCAGTCTGACCAGCCTTGCCATGAGCTGCTCTGCAAGCCTGCTGTACGCAGCACAGGCTGCTCAGCCTTTCCTTTCCCTCCCAAGCACGTACTTCGTTCTAGATTTGCGTACTCTTCTGGCAGGATAGATGGGATCAAGGGAGGAGCATGTCAGACACCTGCTGCTCATTTGCTTCTCCTACTTCAAGGCTCCTTTGTCCTTTCATCCCCTTCAGCACAGGGCAACATCTGGATGCAGGACTTAAGCATTTTCCCAGAGAATAAAATGTATTAGCAAAGAATCAAACATCGGGATTTACTGGTCAAGTGACCAGCTCTTCCCCTCAGCCTAATGCTCTACAGTATTTGTGAAGCTTGGAGTTTTAAAAGGGCAGGAGTTTTAGAAAGCTCTCCAGAGCTAAAATTGATGTTTATTTCTTCTTGGATAAAAATACTCCTACGCGTCGGAGCCTGCCCTAGATCTTCTGGCCCTTAAGTATTATGTCACTTAGATAAAGAACCCTAGAACAAATATTGAACTCACGAAGTGTGGCTGGGTTTTTTTTTCTGTTAATAGTGAACAGATACATTGTATACCTGAGACACAGAATCAGGCATATAAAGCCAATGTGCATACAGAAGAAAAGTGTAACCTAATGGGAGAGGACAGCAGAAAAATATTGAAAAGAAATTCAGCTATTCTGTTTCCATGTACTGTGACTCCCAATTCTGAAGCACAGCTTGTACAGAGCTACGTGCCATTCAACTGCTACTTACACTGAGCAGTCATATGGCAACTCTTTAACATAGTCCTAACAACAGGCGTTTTTCTCCCCACATGCTTTATCTTTGCCTTGAATGACCGGCAGCTTAAGAACTCCCCACAAGCACACTGAACAAACTAGTTTCCACTCCAGCTTCTATTACAGCTCAAGCTGAACATTTGGCTTCGAGTCAGCTGTGTCCTGAAATAGTACACAAACTGAGGATGAACAAAGTCATTGAGAATATTCTGGCATCACTTCCTTGCTCTTACTGTGACCATATGCAGAGCTTCAAGGGCTTTCTTTCATTATTATATTTTTTTAAACAAGTATATTGCTGCCTTCAGAAGCCTGAGTAGCAACTTGACCAATAGAAGTCAACTCGGAGCTCTCTGACTAGTCTGCCTCAGTCTCTTTGCCCTAGTTGTTGGATGCCACAATGCCCGCTAAAGGTTGACGTAACAAACGAAATTCTACGCCTGTTTGTCTCTACAGTACCTTTCTGCGACCCCCTAACAGGTCCCGACACAGACACCTGATAACCTGTGTGCTGCAAGGCCATCCCCCCCCCCCCCCCCCCAGCCTCCTGCCGTTGTCACGGCAACCCACAACAGACTCCACAGACACAGGAGGGGGAAAGAAGAGGGAGAAAGAGAAATCCTTCAGGTTTTTAGTAAATGACACTCAGAAGTACCAAGCGCCGGGAGGTTTCTGCTTCCCGTACGCATCATGCTCCTCTATTTTTGCCTTGCACCTTGTGGCCTCTCTGGAAGAGGAAGCCAGACAGATCGGCTTCATCAAGGACTCAGCCCTCTCTGTCCTCGGCGGAGGGGAGGACACCTCCTCCTCCCTCTCCCGACGGGGCGGGAGCGCACCTGCGGGGAGACGGGACGCGCCCTTCGGAGCCGCTGTCTGCCAGCCCGACCCGGCCCCACACACGCAGCCGCGGAGGCTGCGCCGGCAGGTCGGAGCACGATCGCGCCCGGGCGACGCGGGACCTACCCGGGAGGGCGGGATGCACGCAGCGGGGTTAGCCCCCCGGCGCCGGCGGCACGGGAGGGGGGTGGCAGCCGCCGCCGCGCCCCCTTCCCGCTGCTCCTCACGGCGGCGGGGCAGCGCCAGGAGCCGGCCCGGCTGGGCAGGGCGGCATCATGCCGCCGGCGCTGCTCTGCCCCCGGCGTGCGGCGGGCTCCCCGCCCGGCCCGGCCTGGCCCGGCCCGCCCCGCTGGCTCGGGCGGCGGCGGGGCCGGCGGGAGCCGCGCTCATCGTGACGTCTGCAGCGCCGCGTTCTATTTTTAGCGCGGCGATTGGATTTCATTCATGAAACCGGGGCCGCGCGTAAAGGGGCGGCGGCTGGAGCCCCGCCCGACTCCCGGTGCCCGGCCCGGCGGCAGCCCAGGGCGCGCCCCCCCCTCCACCCCGGCACCAGCGCGCTGGGCGGCTTTCTGCCGCGGCCGCGCGCGGGAAAAACCCGGACACGAAACTAGTTCACAGTCAATGAACCCACCCCTCCCCCGCCGTACATATATCCACGCTCTACAAATACTGTATGCGCACAGGCAATGCAAAGGTCCTGAAGGCCTCCCTGGATAATCCCCTAAACTGGGTGCGCAATTTCTTAGTGCAGGTGCTGCTGTTATGTTCTGAAATGACTTCTCTCCATCTTCACTAATATGTGAACCCTTCATGTCAAACAGACCCGCGCAATTAAACCACAACCCCCCTTCTCTTAAACTGACAATCTAGACTTGGGTGTTTTCTAACCAGTGAAAATGACTCAAGTCTTCCTCTGTAACTGGGAAAAGCACTCCCAATTCAGACTAGGCTCCCTGCTAAAATGCTGCTCTCCAGCTCTTCTGTTCACCACTTGACATGAACAAAATGTAGCCAACCAGTAAAGCAGCAGAGGCACAACTGCTCCAGCTAAAGAAACTTTTCTGACATAGTTGTGTCTGTTGGAAAGAAAATTTTCTCCTACAGCAATCTGGACTCACACACTGCACAGTCTTGTAGCAATAATACAGTCATTTTTTTTTCCCTGAAAACATGTTATAAAGCTGTTTTAAAAACACCGCTTCCAATAACAGTCAACAGTGGCATTAACAGGTTAACAGCATCCAACTGCATTTGGTTAGTCAATTACTTACATTTTTCAGATACCCAGAAGCCAAACTTGCATTAACCAGGTCAGACTGCAACAACTTTCAATTGAGTCCATCCAATCAGGAAAAATCACAGTTTGCAACTTCACATCACAGGAGGCTATTAGGTGCACAGGAACAATGTGCATCGTTGCACATATTCTTACTTTCCTAGCTTCGCACAGAGTTTGGATAGACAAGACAAACGCATCAGAAAGTAAACCAACTCTCATTCAGGCAACTGCTTGCAATCAAATAAATACTGAATTGATAATGCAGGCAACAAAAGGTAAAAAAAAATCCAACAGATTTAAAAGTTACAGTATAATTATCTTCCATTTTTTAAGTTTCAAGCTCTACATGAACTATTTTTTTCTCCACAAACGAGGGCTAAAAATTTTCATTCTATGCAAGAACAACAATACCTGTGTATTCACTTGTTTGTAGGAAATGCAACTTTTAGGAAAACAATGAGGCCCAGGTTCATTCCACTTAGTTCAGGGGGCTGAGCAAAGCAGGGTGACAAAAAAGGTATTTCTTTTACTGTTTCAGTATGGCAAATCTTAATTTCTTATCGGTACCTTTGTTTTACAGTCTAAACGATCACTTTCTGAAGACAGATCACAGCTAGAATGCCGTGTCTCTATTAAACACACCTAGACTATCACCACTGCTAACAGAGTGAATGCTATTGTCGGAATAGGTATGTTAGCATCATGTGGAAGAAAACAGGTCAAAGCAATGAGACTTGCAAGCTTGTTACAGAGCTTTTATACAGGAATAAAGGAAGAGGGCAGGAAGAAGGGAGAAAGTGTTACTTTTAGCGCACAACAGTAAAATTAGCAGAATACAGCAATGACAAAGATTAGTCATGGTTAAAATGGGAAAAAGAGAAACAGGGCTCTGCTTTTGATGGGGATAAAGAAAAGGTCTCAAGTTTCCATCTTTTTTTTCCTGTTTCATCAAAGGGTACCTAGAGGCTGAAGGTTCCTGCAGCTGCGGAAATAGCTACATGCTACTATGTAGTTTCCACTTTAATGACCATCTACAGCAACTTTCACCATTCAGTGCTTTCCCACCACAAACGTGTAACTTACATAATTCAGATTGCAGCTTTTCCAGCAAAGTATAAAACAACCCCCCAGGACAGCTAGAAGCTTTCTGCTCTCTGACACATAATCCTATTGAACTCTATTTGCATTTTTCCAAACTTTTAAACAAATGCTTGAGTTTTCACTATAAACTTGAGTGACACACCAAGTATTAGTGGCTGCAGTGCATCTCTAATAGGGTGTAGAGCAAACAACAGTTTCTAGGCTTTGATACAAGAAAGCACAGTAATAAACCACAAGTATTCCCACTGACTTTGCAGAAGCATTAAAATATATGAGTGGTAAAGCTTTACTCAATCAGATGTTTAAGTATTCCAGGTAGCCAGCTTGGATTTTTCTTCTTTATTTGTTTGTTTTCAGGGGAGGATAACAGCTAGAGGGAAAGGGAGAGAGAAATAAGTGCCATCTTTTCTAGAAATCCTAAAGGACATGTCATTAGACCATGGCTAGCATTTAACTACAGAGTCTGCTTTTGCCAAGTCTGTACAGCTTTCCAAAACTTGATTATGGGCTGCCAAATGTGCCCCATCATTGCATCCTCATTATGGGCTTTTAACACTATCATACAACTTAGAGAATAACAGGATAAAAAACCAATAAAACAATTAAAAATGCATTCACACCTATGGAGAATTCTACTGACTTAGAATTATTTTAGTTTTGCTAAATCACAAAATGCATTTGGAAGTGCAAATGTAAAGGTATGTTCCCATTTGATACAACATCTTATTTATTACCGCGGGGCTAAAGTAACCTTTTATTTCTAAGAATTATTTCTCAGATGACAAAAAACCATCAGTTGTGCATAAACCGTAACTGAATTTACAAATAACCTTTCTACTTCTGGATCTGGAGAGTCAGTTTAACTTCAGAGGCTGCTCCTATGTGCAGTGTTAGCAGAACTCCTTAGGGAGCTTCCTACCAGCTCAGAAATGTTGACGCTCAGTGCCCTCAGGCCCTTCCATCCTCTGCACTCTTGAGACACCAGAGAAACCAGAGATAGATAGGTTGAAAAAATACCAGTCAAGGATAACAGGAGGTGCAGGAAGGGGGGACTACAAGCATTTACTAAGCTTCTTTGTCAAAACTCTTCTGGAAGAGGAAGAAATGGACTAGCCCATGCTTCTTACCAGCCCATCATAATCCTAGTCTGCTGTATCTGCACAAGAATGATAGTCTAATCATGGTAAGTCTGGGATTTAGTTTTTATACTACTGTTTACCAGCTTTCTGAGAAAGTCTACATCCCAGACCCATCCAGACTCGAGGCCATGTGGAAGCAAGGGCTTCTTCCCTGTAGTAGAGGTCTAGGTAGGGTCTACCACAGATGCCAGTGTAAAAAAAAAAAGACAATAATAAAAATATCTAGTGATGTGGCTCCTTGCTGCCTCTGAGGACCCACTCAGGCTTTTAATTCAGGACAAGCGAGATTATTTCCCCTCTGTTTTAGGTAGTACCACCCAAGCATGAACATAGTTTCCTAAGACAAGTTACACACACTGACAACAGTCAGCATGGACAGTTACAGGTCTGGGCTTGAGTGTGCGCTGAGACAGGGTGGACCTGACATTGCAGAGGCAGCCTGGGACAGTCCAAAAATGAAACTCAACAGTACAGGACAAACTAGAGCTCCTCTCTCTCCCATATCCCTGAATGCAGGGGCCCTTCACATTAGCAGACTTTAGGAGCACGCTACGATTAAAAGATTGTTAGTGGAAATAAGTTTAAATACACAGGGAATTAAGTTAAAAAAAAAGGTTAAATTATCCCATATGGGCTCCATGTTGTGAATGGCATTCTCACAGGGACAGAAGGTGCTTTCTACAGTCCATGAAACCTGCTTTCAACAATACAACAGAATGTGAATGAATGATGTACAATCAAAATAAGGAGACATGTGGTACTTCAGTTATGGACTTCACCATCCACCCATTGTATGTGATATACGTAGTCTCAGCCAACCGGCAGCACGCGAATTAGAATACCAGAATTACTCAGCTCCTGTCATTGAAGTCTACTTTTTCCCTACAATTAGGCTTGGAGGCTTTAATTATGTGGGTAGATCAAAATAATTTCTAAATACTTCTGTAATGGATTAGGATATATTTTATTAGATTTTATCCATGAAAAGTTCATGAAGTGAATAAATGCCTTGAAAAACCTCTGTAAATGCATATTCTATACACATTGAAATAAAATTCAAGTAATTTCCTGTCAATACGATTTTTGTATTAATGGATTTGCATTCAGAACTGTAATGTACCCATACTAAATGCTTATGCATTCACAATTAGCTTTCTTTTCAAAACTATTATGTATTGTACACAGTCCTTTTTTTCTCTTTGGTATTATAAGGACAGAGTTTAGCGGTTGACGTAAGGTGCTTCTATTCAGTGTTGTCAACATCTATTCTCAGCCAATTGTGCAAACTGATTAGGCCAGTTGCATCCCTTTTCATACTATCTCACACAACTGTCTCCATTCTTAGAAACGGAGACATGTAACATAGACAATGATATCTTCACTGTGTGCATTAGACCCTAACATGGACCACTGTCCATTTATTTCTTAGGGTTTTTTCAGTTATTCACCAAATGCTAAATATAGTGCAAGACCATCATCACTTAAGAAGCCTGCAATGCACCAGATTTTATTAGAGCATTCTATGAATGATATATAGCACCAGTTGTTTACCTTATGAATTGTATTTCCACATTCTTTTTTCACTAGCAGAGGGATATAAAATGCTTAATATATGCATGCACTTTAAACAGCCGGGTAAACAAGAAAGCGACTATCTAAAGAAGGAAAATGCCAATATTTATAATTTGGAATAAAAATTACATACCCACCACTTTTTAAGAGGGTTATATTTCAACTATACTTCAGTGTTTAGTCTAATCACATGTAGATGTTGGCTTTCACCTTGCCCTACTTCCATATTTAACCTGTTAATTATAAGACCCTGCTCTCCCCACCTCACTCTACAACAGGATCATAATTTGGGTGGGAAGGGGCCTCTGGAGGTCACCTAGTCCAGCCTCCTCCTCAATGCACAGATAACTTCAAAGCTTGATCAGGTCAAGGATGGTAAGTCCACAGTCTCGAACTTGTCTGTTCCATTGCTTAGCCACTCACTATGAAAATGTTTTTCTTTATACCCAGTGAGAATTTACCTTACTGCTACCTGTGACTGCTGCCTTTTGTTGCATGACTGAGGAGGGACTAGTTTCCCCTATAATTCCTTGTAATGTACGTGAGACAGTAGTTAGATGCCCTCTTAGCCTTCTCTTCTCCAGGCCAAATAAACAGCTCCTTCATCCCCTCTGTGTACATCTTGTGTTTCAGTCCCCTTAACCGTATTAGTGGCCCTTCATTGGACTCTCTTCAGTTGCTCAAGCTCTCTTCAGCACTGTGAAGCCTGAAACTGGACACAGAACTTCAGATGCAGCCTCACAAGTGCTGAGTAGAGGGGAATAACCACTGCCACTCACCTCCTCGCTACACTTATCCTAACGCAACCCAGTATGTGGTTAGCCTTCGTTGCTGGAAGGGCTCTCTGCTGACTAAGGTATCTCAGCCTGTTCACTTGGGCTGTCAGTCTCTCTCATGAAACCTTACAAAACCTTACATCACTGCCTTTGCTGCTGCACCTCTCTTTATACAAGCTGCATAGTCTGGTCTTAGAAGGGAGTAGATTGATTTGAACAGTCCTAGTTTGCAAAGCTAGCTGTACCAGGATACAATTAAGCAAAATAAAATTTTGGCTTATTATGAACAGTAAGAGAAACAGCTGAGTGATTATATAAGAGTCTCCCAAGGGAAGAAATGGCAGAGTTATGGCTCATTGCATTCACAACCCAGAGAGGACAAGGCTGTATTAAGAATTCATTGTACAGCACAGTTCTGTATTAGATGTGTAATTATTTTAATGCTAACAAGTTTGCAACAGCTTCTATTTGCTCTATTCCCTGCTTCTAGATCCTCAAAACTACAACATGAGTAAGAAAGACTTAATCAGCTTATACAAACAGTTCCAAAGTGAAGCTAAATGGGAGGAACTGACTAGCAGGAAGATTTCCTCTTGAATGTGCGTCATTTTGCTGTTCAGCAAGGGAATGAAACTGGACGTGATTGCACCAAAGTTGGGAAACAGTCTTATGACACTATCCAAAGCATGCCTGCTTTATCAGCTATTGCCAGTATTTAAGGGGTTTTCCAAGGAACAGGAGATTCATCTTCAAAATCAATGGTGTGCCCTCAATGGTAATCTATTGGAGTGTTATATTTTATAAAGCTCACTAACCAAACTTAAAGGTAATGCTATGCTTAATGCAGCAGTAAAAGTTTGACAGAGAATAATTATGCTAATTTCTTGACAATTCTGTCCCTAGCTATTGCCTCTGTTCACAGACTGGGAAATGCTAGAAATACATTTTTCAGCCCAGAATAACTATTTATTGCCATGTGACAGGCCAACATTCCCATATATATGAAATGCTCACCCCAGGTACAAATCTTTCTTGAAGAATTGATTTCATGTCTGTACTACGTTATCAAATTATCTCATCTGCAGTGCTGGCATCTGCATAATTGTTCAGAGTTTCTTAAAACATTTCTGCCATCTAATCAGATATTAACGGAATGGAAAGAACTTCTTTGTGTAATAAAATGAGAGTCATAGCAAACGGTGAGCTGGGGAAGATTTTTTGTCTGTCTGACCTTCTGGCTAGCTGTTGGTCTCCATCCCTCCTCTAAGCAGATCAGTCAAAATGCACTTCTGTCTGAGCACTGAGTTTCAAAGAGACAGGGATATCTTGGAACCCCTTTATACTACAAGAGGAGGTTTCAATGGCAAACACAGTCCTTGCTCCTCACTCTTGATTCAAGCTATTGAGCTTTAAAAGCCACGTATAAACGGATCAGCTCTCATTCTTTAAAGCATTATAAATATTCTCCCTGCCTTTTGAGGCTTCTAAAAATCACCTCATGTATTAAAAGCCTAGTAGCTCTATATGCAGAAGGATACAAAATGTAGGCCAAATTTTAGAAGCTGAAATCTTGGTCAAAGATTGTGTAAATTCTACAGGAGCAATATATAAGCAGAGATCTCTGCAATGACTTGCCATTACTGCTCTGAGTTGCTTATACTGGTGCCATAAAGAGATCAGGAGGACAAGTCTTGAACACAGATCTCTAATTACAGGAACTGAAAGGTGTAGGGTAAGGATGGTGAGGGGAAGAGAAGCAAAGTGGATTTTTTCTTCTTTTTGACAGTTGCTAAAGACTAGTATTATTGGTCTCTGAATCATTGCTCATATATAACAACAGCAGCCAACAGCCATATTCGGATCTTTATAGGGTGTCAAACCAAGAGAGAAGGATTAAATAGTAGAATCAAGGACATCTTAATCTCACTATCATTAATCTTTGAGAAACAGTTTTATTAACTACAACTTACTTTTCTGCACTTCTGCCCCATAGTTAGCTAGACACAAAAGTAAAAGACCCCAATTACAGTTTAAGAACCTGATTTAAATCCTACTGAAATGAGGGACAAAAGCTTCCATTTACTCCTCTGGGCTTCAATTCAGGTGATAATTCAAGAAGAAAAACTCCACAGAATTAGTTGTAACATGCCTGTTTTAGAAAGATGAAGACATATAACTTTAAATAGCTGAAACGAAACAGCACTGAATGAAACACTTAGCACTTTAACATTTTTTCCACTAGGTTGTTCAAAGAATATACTGGTTTGGATTACAATCCATCCCCAGATTACAGTACAAATCTTCATTTATTTTGAATAGTGTGATTCTGGACAGTATCATAGAACGGGTTAGGTTGCAAGGGACCCTAGAGATCATCTAATCCAACCTCCCTGCCATGGGCAGGGGCACCTCTCAACTAGACTAGCTTGCTCAAGTCCTCATCTAACCTGGCCTTGAACACCTCCAGGGAGGGGGCAGCCACAACCTCTCTGGGCAATCTATTCCAGAGTCTCACCACCCTCATACTGAAGAACTTCTTCCTAAAATCTAGTCTGAAGCTACTCTCCTTCAGTTTAAAACCATTTCCTCTTGTCCTGTCGCCGGACACTCTCGTAAAGTCCCTCCCTAGTAGCAATACTGTGGCTTTTATCATGTAAGATCCAAATTCAAAGTCTGAAACTCCTGTCACATTCTGCACATTCTCTGCTTTTGAGCCATACATTTTTTTGAAAGAGAAAGCTTTTCCAGGAAGTTAAGAGCTTGTGCCTCTTACAACTTTTTACATCAGTTTAATAATGTGATTTAGTTACACTAGCACAGATTGGATGGAAAGACTGCACTTTTGCAACACAAATTTAAATTTGGTGGGTTAGACTGGATTATATCAACACTGTCCAAACACTGCTCATCTGTTTTAGCTGTTTACTTCAATATGTCTAAGCAAGTCTAGTTACCACTTTTTTGTTTCCCCAGTGAGTCAAGGTCTTAGGTCATATGCAGAAAGAATATTACATCTTTCTCCCTCTGAAACACTTTCTGTAAATTCTAGCACAACTATGTAGCTGAAGGAAAATGGTAATTCCAGAAATTGCAGAGGAATGCATACAAGTGATCCATACAGGTGAATGCACACAAGTGATTCCAAGTCTAAGAAGCAGGGAATGAAGACAGTTTGCATGTTTCACCACAGGCTGTTTGATGAGACTTTCCCAAATTATGTTTATTAAGAATAGTTACCAAAAAGGATTCAGTTCTTTTTTAATACTACCATTCAGAAGCCACAAGCCATCAAAGTACATCTTTCTTGCACATATTTGCAGTTTTTAGAGAGGGTATGGAACGTACTCCCTCCAGGAGCTGCCAAAGTATCATTGTTACAGGCTTGAAACACAGATTAGGCAAAAGACAGAGAGCTTAGAGGATGCAAGCTACTATGTAAGATGTGTGATTTGCAAAGTATGGAGAAACACATTACTTTCCAATTACACGTACACAAACAGATAGCTGCAGCATTTAAATATGTCAGGAGCAAAATTTACCTTTGTAAAATTAAAAAGAAACTGGAACCACCAGCAGTGGTTTTGAACTCAGTCAGGCATTGAGGGAGCTTTAATAAAATCAAAAGTATTCCAGTGCCTTGAAATTTCTCATGTGCTCATTGCTTGGAAGTCACATTGCTAAAGCATCATGAATTCTACTAACAGTTTTTCTTCTTTTTCAATAAAGTAGAAAGGCATGTAGCTTTTTATTTTTAAAGAACCCTTTAGAGCCTTTTCTGAGTCAGGCAAGTGTCCTTTTCCTGGGTAAGGGTAGAAGACAAGAACTACAAAGATATTAATCTTATTTACTCCCATACATATTGGCAAAAGTGATAGAGCAGGGTGCATTTGTAGCACTACAGAAGCCCCAGGTGAACTGAGCGCCTCCCCCAGCTTGCCTCCAAAATATTTTTGCAGGAAAAAGTATGAACTATTTACAGAAGCAACTGCCTATAAAATTTTGTCAAACTGTATCTGTTACAGATGATAAACATTTCTCCACCATTCTAATTTAAAATAGGTGAACAGTACTTACTTTTACATTAGGCTTCTAGCCGAAATTCAAAACTACAGCTAAAATACTATTGTACTGTTATTTTAAGAGAAATGCTGAGAATTCCTTAATTATAGTGTTGCCAGTAGGAACCACTGTTGCAAACACACAAAGGAAGGAAGATTAACAGAACCAAATTCACCTGTGGAGAAATTCCAATGGAGACAGTTGCGTTGCCTCAAGAAAAGCTTGACCCACAGGTATTTTCCTTAGATGACTATGATTTTTTTTTAAAAAAATTTTCCTCTTTATTTAGTGACCGATAACCTGCCTAAGCACATATGACAGTCAAAAACATGTATCTGAAATAGAAGAGACAAATTTAAGGAATTCAAGTGTTAAGCAATAGCTATAAATCAAGAACTGAAACATGGATAGTCATAAGAGCCACAACATACACACTTGTCTCAGGTGCAAATGGTACCTGTTGCTCAGGACAATTATTGGAACATCTGCCCATTTAGAAGCCCACGTAGAAGCACATTTAACCACTGACAAAGTGGTGAAAACAAGCAAGTATCTAAAGCTTAAATATTGTTACCACATTAAGTATGTTTTCATTGCTGTAAATCCTCATCTTGAGAGTGTTAGGCACTTCCAAAAGTGCAAGACACAGGTAATTCCAGTTGGCAAGAGGATGCTCCGGGGTGACAGCACTGCTTTTATATCACAACTTGGATTTCTTGTGTTGGGTACCTTACTGCTTAAGCTCCCTGAATTAACGGACATTTCAGGACTGCATAGTTTCTTTTTTCATTTCCCACCCAACAATTACAAAGAATTGTTTCCTGTTTCTGCACAGGTGTTGTGAGAATCATTCATTCTCCTTTATCAAACGCACAGGAAATCCCATGATGAAGTTAGAAACATGCTTGGTACAGGATTTCAATGGTCTGTGATAGACAGTGCTAGAGAACATAAATTTAATTAAAAAGATTAAAAGCAACAAACAGCAACATTGACCCACAGCAGTTGCCCAATTTTCTAATCTCTTGTCACAAGCAACCACAAGCAAAGAACTAGCTCAAGCAGTTTTCACATTTAAAATTTGCTCTGCTACATTTAATTCTGCTGAAGGCTACTGTTTCACAGACATACTCCCGCTCTCCTGGTTTTGCACAGTCCGGAACTTTGAATTGTCAGCTAAATTAAATTGCCAGACTGTGCTGTAGTGGCTAACACACATGTACCTATTTTATTCCACTGACTGTGGAGAAAGTAATCTCTGAGCGAGCAGTAGCTTCTTTAACCAGAGAGCTAAATTTACTACTACTTGTCTCATAATGCCTCAAGTGACACAGAAGCCCATAAGCAAATAAGCTCTGACCAGGATATTAAGGAGCAAATAACACCTCTACAAAGACATGTCCTCCACAGATGCAGCTTTTTCTGGTTCAAGGGCATGACAACATTTAAGTTAACTTTTGACCAGACCTGCAGATATGTTCTCTTCAAGAAGTGAGACCCAGTCACAGAAGCAACAGAAACTGGTATGGAAACAGTCCGTTTCCAAGAACATTATTCTGTAACTTGATTATATAAGCTGTGCATGTTAGTCAGAAATTCATTTAGAGACAGAAAATCAGGCTGGGAAGTGAGACTTCACACTGGGAGCAGAGGTGGAGAGAGATATTTGGGTTCTTAGGCCATTTGCCCTAATAAGTACTCTGTGATGCTGAAATCACTCTTAGTGCATATTAAATAATTCATAGCATCACAACTTGCATACATGTAATATTATATACCAGCTTTCAGGAACTACATTACCTATAAAATTACTTCTATTTTTGTTCACAAGGTATATGTTTGTCTTTGATGATGTGCTGGATGGGGCTTATTGAATTACTAATGTAACTATTAAAGCTATTAAATTACCAATTTTGAGGGATCAATTCAAAGCACATTGAGATAAGCATAAATCCAAAGTAGACCAAGTGTCTCTTCACTTCAATGACCCTTGTCTGAGGCTCTGAATGCTGAAATCTCTTTCTCCTGCCAGCATTAACCCCTCCTTTGTATGACCCTCCCTAGACAAAACAGTGAAGTAGGGCTCATGCAACATTGGTAGTAGATAATGATAGGGGGGAATGCTTGGCTTGTGTTTACTTTGAGAGCCCAGGGGAGAGATTGCTCCCTAAGCTTCCTGACAAGATGCTTATTTTTCTTCACATTGTCACTATGTTTCCCCCTGAACAAATATTTATACTTCAGAGGAAATGTTTCAGTAACATGTATCAGGCAGGATAAGCAAGATGTTCACTTCCCTTCCCTTTATTATGAGAAAGCAATTTTGCTTACATGAGAAAGTAAATAAATAGATTCCCCAGAGATGCCTGGGAAGGGGTCATTCTTGCAGGGAACCAGTCCTGAAAATATTGGCAGCATGTCACTGTGTTAGATGACATGTAGAGGTTCCATTTGTAATTGCGAGAAATGAATACATCAGAGATTTATTGTTTCCTTTGTTCAGAGAAACAGACAATTCTTGTACAATCCCATCTTAATTCAAATATTTTTCTCTCCTGACAAATTTTAGTAGCATCTTATGTTCCTATCTGCATTATTACAATGTACATTCAATACGTATGGCAAGACACAAATACACCTTTTATTAATGCTTCTGAACATATAAGGATTCCCATACATTGGGAAGGCCAACTGGTGAAAATGAGCTAACTTCACTGACTACTCCAAAATTTGAGCAGGGGGCTGGACTATATGGCTTCCTGAGGTTCCTTACAACCTGAGTTTCCCTGTGATCCTAAATTAAGGAGATGTATTTGATTGTACTGAGTAACACGCTTACTGTATGAACCTCTGAAGATCTGGGTGTGGGACTTAGCAAAAGCATTATTAATATGCACCTGTAATTCAGGCTGGCAACAGCCCCACCTTTTCCCTAGGCTGCATAGAGCAGGAACAGAGAAAGCTGCCTGGTCACATGAAAGCGTACCTGCTTAGGTGTGGTACAAACTCTTTCTTCATCCCAGGATCTCACACATTTCCTGCATCTGCAGTTAGTATTCACTCCTGAAAATTAGACTTAGCAGCTTCCGTTTCTTTGATGCTTCGAAGAAAAGCTTGACATTGGGTCAAAAGCTACTATGTGCAGAAAACGCCCATTACACTAACTCTGCAACAACGCAGATCCTTTATACATCTGTTTTTATCTACTGGAATATCAGAACAAAGCTGACTAATCCTATAAGTGAAAGGATTCATTCTAGGACTTTTCAGTTAAGACTTTCAGTACAAAGTTCTCCAAGTCACAGATGCTATAACTTCAAAACACCTGACTGAAAGCTGCTGGATAGAACAGCAGCAGTGACAGGCAACACGAAATGAAATAGACTCAGGGATTTTTGTTTGTTTGGGTTTTATTTCTCCCTGAGAATACTTACCTCACAGGAGAAAATAATGTTCATAGCCATTTTTAAAAGCTTGATCAAAGGCAGAAGTCCATTAAAGATATTTCACATCTTCCTTTCACTGTGGCATTCCTGTGGGGAAAGGAAAAAAAAAGAAAAAAAAAAAAAGTGGACATAAACATTACATTTTAACCTAAAATTGCAACAGGTGCAACACCAAAGACATCTCTTATGATCCATTTTATATTGTAAAACAGGCCTGCTTGGTCAACAAAACAGTCTTTCGAAGTTTCAAACAGGTAAATTGAATATCTGCATTAAAATACCAACTGTTCACTCCAATGTACTGAAGAAATCACAAGTGGACAAATTAGCTTTTGAGCATAACTGTAGATTGACACAGCTCTGTCAACTAAAGCTTGTTCTTGAATAATTTTCCTCTAGGTTTAGATAAAAAAAATAATTACCTTACGTGTCACAACCGAACGCTGCTGTATTACAGTTAACCAGGTCTTCGCAGGTTAGCTAACAGACCCTGAGAAGGGTTTTTTTGACCACCTTCAAGAAGGTGACAAGACTCTCAAGTATGATCCAACAGCCTGGTGACATACGAACTGGGACTTCTGTGTTGCTTCCACCTTTCGTCCCAAATTAAATTAATTATAGAAGTGCTTTGTTGGGTTTAGTAAATGTCTGCATTATTGTGGCTTGGTTCCCATCCAGGAGCAAGGCTGAGGTTTTCCAAGAACCTAAGGTGGGAGCAACAATGATTTCACCTCAGATGATGCCCTAAAAGCAACGCTCAACGACACAAGCAGCTTTCAGAGGTTTCATGCTAGCCTGAAAAGCAGAAGTGAAATGCAGACTCTTCAGCTGAAGAGACTAGCGACTGGCTTAGATTTTCTAGACATTTCTCCCTCCTTATCAGCAACATGTCAGAGTTGAATTTAGGACTGAAGTTAGTTTCTCACAGAAATTCCTGCCTTCTGTAGACAGCCTGCACCATACAACAGCGAGGACGAACACAGACAATTAAGTAACACTTCATTCCACCTTTGTTGAATAGGCAAGCCACTGGAATTGACTAGAGCTAGAGGCATGATCTTTTTATCCCTCTAGAAGTCCTTCCCTTCCCTAGAAGCACCTTTGCTACTTACTCATAAGTGTTTTAGCGGCCTTCACACGTAGCTCCCTTTGCAAGCCCTACACATAACAGCCTTATCTCACAACAAAACAAAACCCCAAATAATGATTTAAATAGTGGCATTAGCACATACAGGGCTCTTAAACTGTTTAAATACCTATTTCTGTGATACTGTACCATTCCTAACTGTTCATTTGTTTCCTCAGTACTGGTGGAAGTTATTTGCAGCTTTTTCTGTTTATATTTCACCGAGATCTCATGGATGGATTTCAACCAGCCTTTCTCTGTCTTGCTCTCATTAAAATCCACAGACACGGCCTCCGCAGATACATTAAGATCCTTCTCAAACAGACATGCAAAGCCCTTCCATCAGCTCATTCATCATTCTTTTTTCAGAAATCATTAATTATTTACATTATTGTCCTATTAAAGGCCACATTGAGACTCAGCTTGCTGAGTTATTTTTTTGTTATGCTGTAAAGTCAGACCAGGTGTTTGAAGAGTGTAAACAGATAGAAATGTAGTTAAAACTGATTTTCATCATTACTAAAGCATAAGCCTAAAAGTTCCACTTCAGAGAAAAAAAATTTCTGGCCTCCATCTCCTGCCCCTCAATCTCACTTCCACTTTCTGGTTTTGAAGATAGCTGGGACCACAAAAAAGAGGTTTTTAAGGAGCATCGCACTCCCTGATTACAACTCCAAATCATAAACGTCTTCCTACTATGGTAGTGGAAGCAGATCGTCTATTTCTGTGATGATGATCTGCACCCAGAACAACAGAGCAGCTAAGCTTAAGTGCAACTTCCTTATCTGAGTCTTGAGGAGCTCACAACCGAAAAAGAGAGCTGGCTTTATGTGACTCTTACCCCGTGTGCCTGCCCCAGAGAGCATCAGTTCCAGCTGTGGCAGTGCAATTCCTCCTCTCACTCCTCACCCAGGCAGGCATCACCTGAACTAATGCTAACCCACAACAGCAAGTGCACTATGGTGCTGTATGCAGGTGTCCTGGTTTGGGCTAAACCAGAACTAATTCTGGTTTAGTGCTTTAACTTTTCAGTTAAGTCTCCTCTAACTAACGGCATTTTCTGAAACAGCAGCATGTTTTTCCAGACAGTGACTGCTCCTAGCAGTGATAAGGCCTGATGTTTATAGCTCGTACCAAGGAATGGGATGCAGAGAGGCCCTTGCTTACACTTGTTCTTGTACCGACCAAGGTCAATGCTAAATCTTGTACTCCGTGTTGGGATGCTGGGAGTAAAAAGGGTCGCAAGCACAAAAAAGGTTGCACCTGCAGGGAGGGCTGAACCGGATGGGTGACCCAAACCTGACCAACAGAGTATTCCATCCCATACACGTCATATTCAGTATAAAGCTGAGAGATCACGAGGGTCTCTCTCTCTTCTTCGATGGCCGACATCTGAGGAGGACTCTGTCTGTTCTTTTATCGGTGATCCCGATCTGTGCATCCCCGAATCCAGTGCCTGAGTGCAGCTCCTGCATCCTGTTCCCGTCTGCTGTCGAGTCCAGCCTGGTACTGCCCAAGTGCCAGCCCTGCAGTGTCGTGGTGATATGTTGTCATCAGGGTCGGGGGACTTGGTTTCGGTATTGGTTTTGTATCTATTTGTATATATTTGTACATATTGAATATATTTCATTATTCCCTTATTCTTATTATTATCTTTTCTTTTCTTTTATTGTTATTGTTTCATTAAAGCTGTTTTAATTTTCTTTTCCAAACCATAAAGTCTCTTTTCCTTGTTCTCTCTCCTTTTCCCTTTTGGGAGGGGAGAGGGATTAATAGAGAGCATCTGTCATTCGTTAGTGGCCGGCTCAGCCTCAACCCGTGACAGCAGGACACACAGAAAAGTCACCATAGGCTGGGGGAAACTAAAGCCAGCTGGAACAAAGAGTAATTCAGTGAGGGATGTACTTATACACTTATATGGTTTGGGGTGGGTTTTTTGTTTGGTTTTGGTTTGTGGTTTTTTTGTTTTCTTTTCTTTTCAGATTGTTACCAAACTAACAATATTGCAGAACTTTTATACTCTCAACCTACTTAAGAGCTTCCTTTTACTGGACTATCATCTCCACATATTAGTTTCATACTTGCATAACATCACATGTTTTCAGTACATCTGCCCAAAATGCCTTCAACAAACTTTCAGGGATTAATGGAAGAAAAATAACTGCTTATAAGCATGATGTTTCTGCTCTGTTTAATATGGTCTTACTTCAAACTTTTGCTTTTCAAAGTTCAAATACTGGAAGAAGTTCAAGTAAAAGAAAGAGCAGAACCTTAGTTCACTTTACTAATTTTTACTATGACACACCTCACTTACTGCACATTACATGGTTCAAGAGACAGTAGAAATTTTACTTCGACACCTAAAGCAACATTTCTTCTCAACATATTTTCAAACCTCTAATGTTCCGGAATCCACAGCAAATGCAAGTGGTTTGCCCTTCCTACTTCAGTTTAGACTTCAGTGTGCTTTTTCTGGGGTCTCCCTTAGAGATAAAGGATTTTTTTTCCTGTATTGTTTACATAGAGAAAAGTATCCGATGTGATGCAAAAACTTTTAAGTAAGTGCAAACGATGGCATTTGGTGAGAAGTTGATCAGGTTCTAAAAGAGGACAGGATACTATGATAGCCACTAACCTTACTCTAGGAGCACCCCAACAACTCGGTTAAACAGCTGCTAAACAAAAGCGTGTGTACTAAAGCTCTAATTTCCTATGCTCCCCAAGTAGGGAGAAGTTTTGCCCTTTCCTCATTCTTCTTTTCTGAGATCTGCAAAAGAGCTGGGCTGGGTACGGCCCACTGCTTCTCCCCTACAGGTCCTCAACAACTGTAAGGACAGAGGAGGCTCTCTACCTTCATCCTCCTGATAGTCTTTTTGGAGACACGTCCTTCTTCATAACCAGCTCCTCTTGTATCTGATTCTCTACATGCATTTGCACTCTACTGATCGCAAATTTCATTCATGCGATGCAGAGAATCATTAATAATTTAAGATTAAAAAGGAACCTAAGGGCGGGAATATTCCATTTTTCCTCATGTGATAGATGTTACTTTGCTAGTACGTCAACTCAAGTTATCTTTGTGCATGCTACGTTAATTCAGCAAATTGCTTTTCAAAGAAAGTGCATTCAGAAAGTGTCTGGAGAAGCCATGCGAGAGGAAAGTTTAGTTTTTATGAATGTGACACATCAATATCCAGACAGAGAAATAAGAATGGATTTTAGTTTTGTCCATCGAGTTTTCAAAAGGGGGGGGTAGCCAGAACAAATCATATAAAGAAGCCCTCTGCACGAACAAGTAAAAGTCATATCAGATGTAGTGATAAATATCCCAGCGCACTGTTTACCCCGTGTTCAACCAGAGATGTAATAAATACGTCTAGCGGTATTTAATAGCTCAATAGCGTTGCAGTGGGACCGCCTGCACGCCCAAGGGACTGTCAGCGTTTTCAGCCTTACCGCGGAAGGGAATGGGACACCAGATCGGGCCAGGATGTGCCGGATCTCGCCCAGGGGCGGGACGCGTCGGCCCCGCTCAGCGGCCCGGAGGAGCCGAGGGCTCCTGTCAGGATCTGCCCTCGAAGAGGGGCGGGCGGCGGCCGGCGTCCCCCGGCCCGCTGGGCAGCGCCGTCCCGAGCCCCGCCGTGCATCAGCCGCCTGCCGCTCATTCCTCCGCGGCGGCTGCCTCCGCCGCCTGTCCCGGCAGCTTCCCGCTCCCCTCAGGTCCAGCGGAACTTGCCGCCCCGTCCGGCCCCGGCCCCGCTGGGTCACCCGTGCCCAGTCCCGACGCGCCCAGCCTGGCGAGCGCCCCGGAGAGCCTCGGGCAGCGCCTGACAGCGGCACCCGCCCGCCCCCCCGCGGGAGCGCGACCGGGGCCGCGCGTCTCACCTGAGCACGGAGCGGGATCCGCTGGGGACAGCGTAGGAGTGCCAGCCACAGCCCGCAGCGCTCTGCCTGGCGCAGCGCGGCGAGGCGCGGCCCACCTCCTCAGCGTGCGGTGCGGCGCGGTGCGGTGCGGCCCGGCCCGCCCTGCCCTGCCCTGCCCGGCCCGGCCCGGCCCGGCCGGCGGGGAGCAGAGCAGCCGGCGCACCCCAGCCAGCCAACCAGCCCCCCCGGGGCGGGCTGCGCCGGGCCGTCACGTGAGCACTCTCGAGCGCGCGGTACCGTTGCAGCCGTTACGGCTGTTACAGCCGCGCGCGGCGGCGGGGGGAGAGAGGGGGCGGGGCGGAGCGGTGATGCGCTCTGTAGTGCCGCGCGCCTCCGCTCAGGTGAGGTGCTACAGCTCCCGCGGGCCCGGCGAAGCTTCGGCCTTCGGGCGGCGGGCAGCGAGCAGCGCCGCCCTTCCTGTCCTCAGGAGAAGCCTTCTCCAAGAACTGAGGGGCCGCCGAGGCAGGAAATCCTGCGGGGCCCTGTGAGGGGAGCGGCCGGGCTGGCGGGGCCAGGCTTGGGCGTCCCCGCGGCGGGGAGGTCCCCTGTCCCCCTCTGCGGCATGGGTAGCAAGGGCAGCCGCGCTGCTTGATGGAATGTTGAATCCGATTGCGGGATCGGGGTTTGTGTTCTCTGTGGCGTGTGTATACTTCCGTGCTTAACGTTTCTGTCTGCTGTGCGAACTACGCTGCACTGTTCACCTCGGTTTTCCCACAGAGAATTTTCGTGCTGAATCGTAGCTTAAAAGCACTGTTAAGCCCGTTTTCCTGCCAGGATGTTCCCATTTACACTCTCCTGAGGGTGCCTGAGCTCTGTTTCAATGATACGCTAACAGAACAATAGTGGGAAGTCGTAAGTAATCCAGCAGCACGCTGTATGTAAGACGGTTGTAGAGCATATTGCTGAAATGCTTAGGCAAAGTCTGGGGAATGGCCCGGTAGGCTGGTATTAAAGGAATTCTCTGCTTACTCGGTGCCTTGGACTTGATACTCTGCCCTGGACCTTTCTGTTTGTGAGTTCAGGAGGAGTTCAGAGGACAGTGGAGAACTGGTATTCAGCCTTTATGCAGTTGCCAGCGCTTTGTGTCACTCAGCAGTGACATTAAATGTTGGTTATGGAGAGTCTCTGGCAACATAGCTCTTCTAAGCTCAAGAAAAAGTGACACAGGGCCTAAAGACAGCAGGAGCTGGCAGCATTGCAGGTAGAGGCAGGCTGGGCTTGCTGTCAAAATGCTCTCCTATTTGAATCACAGAGATCAGACATCCTGTTTAGAACGAATGAATCTAGCCCCCCAGATCATGAAAACCAGAACAAAAGTGGGGTTTGTTGGGTTTGTTTTCTTCTGATGATGATTTCATTTCCTGTGGAGGTATGAAGGCCTGAAATTTACCTGCCATATACCGTTATCAATACTGCTGGCTGCTTGCATACTGTATCAATACATGCTGTATCAATATGAACTGTGCAGCAGGGTGAATCAGCCTGTATGGAATTCCATGCTGCTGTGCATAGACTGCCTTCAGCACATAAATCATCGCTTAGAGTACTGTCAAGCACTGGCATCCCTTGTGCTTTGACTTTGTAAAAGAAGTGTGGGAGGATAATTGCGGGGCCTTTAAAATAAAGGACATTTGGTATTGTGAGCCGCTTATTAAGGGAACAAAAAGAAAAAGTGTTAACAACTTGGGTAAATTTTGAGATTTTGAATAAATCCTGAAAGAGAATGACCTTTGTTGCATGTGTGGTACCAAGGGCAAAGAAGGATTGATAGGCCATAGTTACTCCCTAGGAATGAAAGGATTATTTTGTTTGGGAAGGGTTTATTCACAGTTCTGGTAACTCCTATTTAGAGCCCCAGTGAGAAAGCCTCCACAGCGCTTCCACAGCATTTGCGTGCAGAAGTGTCTAGTTGTGCAATTTCAATTAGTACAAACAGTCTGAATCCTGTCTCTTGTGCTGGAAACAGGCTATCGTTTGCAAGGTGATTGAAGCAGACAGCTGAGCACAACAAGGTTATCGTCTACGTCTGTTCAGAGGATGGCCTCAGACCTTGTATTTGCTAACATTTTCAGCTCTATTAACTGAACCCACACGAGCTAAAAGTCAACCCATGCAACAGGTTATATAGTTTTTCTTTAAATCAGCTGCGTTTGATGAACACTGAATGACTTCCTTTTATTTCACGTATTTCCTTTAGCAATTCAAAATGAATTTAGGTTGTGTGAAACGTTCTTCACTGACAGTTTTGGAAACTGAACTCCTGTGTTTAATCCCAGACTGGGTCCAGCACAAGGAAGCTTCTCAATGCTACCAGGGAAGAAACTTTGCTAGGCTGAGGATAGTCACATTCAGTTACTTTCTCATGCCGGCAAAGGCAGGATTTCCTGTTTCTTCACTGCCCTGTAGTTACTGGGTCTAGGATATTTTTGTTACATTAAAACTATGCCTTGGATACTAAGACCGTGTTTAATTCAGAAAAAGCACATGTTTAGTAAGTCATCTGCTTTTTAAAGCATGATTATTCTGTTTCAGCCTTAAATTAGGCAGTAGCATGGAAAGCTGATGGTCTTTATAGCACACTTGCTCTCTTTTCACCAACTTCGGTTTATTGTCTTTATTGATTTTTGCAAACTAATTCATTTATGCTTTTAAGATGCAGCTTCTTTTTGTGCAAAATTGCAGGTGTTGAAGCTATAAGCAGAGATGGAGAGCGTGATATTATCCTTCGAAGTGCACGTGGAATAGACGAGGAGAAGCTGTGTAAGTTCTAGGGTTCCAGGAATGGATGCCAAAGCATTTTATTAATGTGCTGTTAAGAATAATTCTGGCTGACAGTTGTGTAACTTTTATGACAATAACTCTTGAACCCTGTCATAAGACAGACTGATACCAGTCATGATGTCAAGTCTGTGATTACGTTGCTCACCATTCACGGAAGACACTGTGGTGACAAAAATATTTATGGTTGTGAGTCTTTTCATTGTTGCACCATTGTAGGTGAGTACCTTATTCTGACTATAGTAGCTCCAGATGACTCATGTCTTCCCTTATACATCTGAGTTCTTTAAGGGTAATAGATCTGGGACGGGTTTTTGTTCTGCAGAAAAGTGATACGAAATCTGTCCTGCAGTGGTTGGTGCATTTGTCCTCTTTAGCACGCACTAAACATACGGGATGGAGCTGGACTGCCTGAACTTTCTGGAGGTCCTAACACCTGTTTTCAAACAGTGCCTCGAACCACTGGGTTTCACTGGCAGTTAATAGAGCATAGGTCTTTGTGCTGTGGTGGAATAAGGAGTGTTCATGCACTCAGTTCTGCCATCTGAGCTGTGGTGACCAGGGAAGTCACATGGGAGGTGATGATGAGCAGGTCCCCGGCTCTTCCAAGCAGGCCTGGAAGCCAATGGCTTGTTATGCTACAATTTATTGAGAAGCTTTTAATATTTTACCCTCTATTGTCACAAATAGATGCTTTTACTTTTACTCTCTATTGTCTTAGGGTTATGCTGTGGTTACTGTAGCCCTTTACTGCCATGTTGGACAGGAACAGGCTTAAGACAGTGGCATTCCATCGCTGAGTATACTCTGACTCTGCCCACAGCCTCCAGCAGGCTGTGGCCAGCCCTGGCTTACATTCCTGTTCCTTGTCATGTGGTGGAAGAGGTGGAACTCCTGTTCTCCATATCTGTGTGGCGAAGATTGTACTGGCCTTGTGGCTGCTTCTTTGTCCCAAGAGACATCAGAATCACAGTAATTTAGCCATTGAGGGCTTTCAGAGCCTTTCTTAGAAGGCATTATTATGGCTTTAAGCTGTAATGCAACATATCATTCCAGAGTAGTGAGAGATTTTAGTTCTTTCCTATGAGGTTTTGGCAAGCCCACACCTAAAACACTATACATAGTTCAGTGGGAGTTGTGAGGGGAGCAACAGCTGAATAAAATGTCAGAAGGCATGCAATAACCTTTTGCTGAAGGTTTATGTCATCTTTACGGACTGTTATAAAAATAATGTTCTAAACACTGAAGCCATCACCAGTGTGAATCACTTTGTGTTCATACTAGACAAATCTACGTGAGACTGGAAGAGGTTTGTCTTGGTAAAGATACTGGCTTGGAAACTACATGAGAGAGAAAGGATTTCACTGGCAGATTGTTGTAACAGTGAAATATTTTAGCCTGAGCAGAAATATGGGTTAGATTGTGGAAATACCAAATCTATAATATACGAAAGTAATGCAGAGGGAATCCATTCCTAAATTTGGCAAACCTACGTGAATCTTCTATTGCTTGGGGGATCAGGAATGGCAGGAGTGAAATGGCTGCAGAATTCCTGAGGTCTAGTGGTTCTAACAAGTAAACTTTTGTAAACTCTGCTTTGATGGACAGTTTCTGTTGATAAATATCCAGTGTCACTCAAAATGGTGTCCTCATACAGCTCCTTCTTTTAAATAAAAAAGCTTATAACCAGGTTGGACAAACCTATGAAGAATACACTCCAAAGAACACTGGAAAGAACAACAGTGCTACGGAAGGAGGATAGAGAAGGCAAAACTTTTCCCTCATTAATTTCTACAGTTTCATTAAAACAGTTGGTGAATATATTTAGCCACACCCAACTAGTCTTTTGGAAAGCACAAAATTCAGCAAGGACGGCTTACCTGACTTTATAGTTAAACAAAATTGATTGGGGCAAAAAGGTATTGTAAAGTAATGTAGAATGTCAAACTGTCTGAAGCTTATCCATCCTCGTGTTCAGCTGTAAAACAGAGACAGAGCAAGAACTGACCAAAAATTCCTATCCTATACATTTTGTGCGCTGTAACTACAGCGCTCAAGGATGGCTTTGCTATGGGGAAGGAGAAGGGACAAAGTCCCTCCACTTGTGTGGGGCTGTGTGCTTCTGCAACATTTGATAGAAGGGCTGTGTCCTTATAGTCTTCCTCTGCGTAGCCTGAGTTGCAGAATTGAATCCCTGCTTGAAGCCAAGGTGGATTGCAACAATGCATAGTGTGTGTGGTTGTTTACTCTGCCAATAAAGAGGATTTGCACCAATGTAGCTGCATTCCTAGCAAATCCTCTGTATGACAAGCTAAGGCCTGTGATGCCACCTAGACTTAGTTCTCAGCAACCTTTCACCATAACCATTCACCATGCAGTGAATGTGAAATGCTACCGAAGTAGAACAGCACAGTTTTAGTCTGCTTTGGAAAGCATAAGTATGAGAGGTAACTAATGGAGAGCAGGCCCATTGTGAATTAGATGCTGTTTAGCTGAAAATGTATGTTGGATTTAATCAAATTGTTTGCTGGCACAAATTCTTCTGGTGACCATCAGTTTCCAAGAAAAAGACACCCTTCCTAGGTTTAGCACAATTCAAATGTCAAATTGTTTTGTGTGCCTTCACTCCTGATCTTGAAGTCTGGGACCAGTGTGGAAGATAAGAATGAACACACTACCTCCAACCCTTATCATCTAGGACCAAACTCCTCCCATGTAGTATGTGTGGGAGTCTCATAAGCATCACTCTCACAGAAGCGTAATTTTTGCAGTGGCTGCATATGTCAATCCAAATGCTGGTTACTGTAAAAGAACTCTGGAACGCATACTGGAGCTGCCACGCTCTCTCTCTTCCACCCCCCATTTACTCTGCTTATAAGTTAGAACAAGCAATTAAGGATATGAACTATGACTGTTTCTGTCATCACAAATACTACTCACAGTACCAAAGGACTTTGACCAAAACAAGCCAGTCTGTATGTTTACAGGAAAAACAGTGCCTTCTGATATCTCAGATTATGATGTGCATGCAAAAATGGATAAACACACATCTGAAGCAGCAACACTGGCAATTTTGATAGTTCTCAAGCTGGTACAATATGTTGCTGTAATTACGTTTAGTTGTTGAGTGAACCTCACGTAAACATCCTTTTCCAGACCTCGTAATAGGCTACTACCCATAAAAGGAAATTTAATTACAAATAGTATTTCTTCATGCCGTTTAATCTACTTACTGTCTGTTTTCACTTCTTTGTTCTGTCTCCCATTTATCAGCTAGAATAAAATATTGGTGTTAATATATTTTTTTTCAACAGAAGTTTTTGCTTTTAAAAAGGCCCAAACCCAAACCTCAGATTTATGTACTACCTTCTGCCATGGGCTGTAAGCATCAGGGTTCCTCAGAAGCCAATGTCAACATAGCACGAAGCCATCTCTGAGAAGGTAGAGGACCTGCATGCCGAGTAGCCTTCTCTTTTGCTGCATGTGCTGTTGGAATCCCTAATTTGCTGTTAGCTGACGAGACCCTACCAGAAGCCTTTGGTTGAGAAATCACCTTGCAGTGTAGCACCGGGCTATGATTGGTGGAGACCAGAGCTGTCTCACTGTAAATACGAGATGTCTGCTACAATGGCAGTTTCAGTAAACAGCCCTTATGTCTGGATTCAGACCTCTTTTCTTCTAGCAAGCTGTTGGATCAGATGAATGCCTCTAAATGTTCTGGATTTTGTTTGTCGAGCTGGAGAGCAAAGGAGGATCAAGAAAGAGAGTTATGATTCTCATATTACATCTACATTTGCAGACTGTGGTATACTGCATAAGACAACTCTTTCTGTGGATTTTCCAATGGGAGAGACATTGAAAAGATGAACCTATTAAAAAGATAAGAAAATTTTAAAATATGGGCGAAAAGAAAGGGGAAAATGAATATTAGTTTCAAATTTTCAGATTTACATTTTAATGGAAATAAGTAAACGATGCCAAACTATATTTCATCTGTGGAGAGCTTCACGTGGGCTGGAGGTCTGTGTCTTGATAGACATGGAAAGATCAACTTCTGAATACATAACTAGCTCCTGTCAACATTGCATAGTGTAGTTGTAGCTTAAAAAAGAAAAAGCATGAAGACATTTTTAGTACAGATAGAAAATTTTGGCAACCTCCAGTGATTTGTTACCAAGTACTTACTGTTTTCAGACTCAATGCATATGCCACTAAGCTCAAGAAAGTTTTCCATTGTCCTTAATGAAATCAATCACTGTCAAATCTCCATCAGTGTTTCTAGATATTGATTGCTACTCTGCTAGGACTTTCAGACAACACCAGGGTGTTTGAAGAATTGTAGTTTGAAATATTCCAGGAAAATTCAGTTGCTTTGAAATCCAAAAAAGGGACAGACCAGCCTCTTTCAGTTTAAAACCATTCCTCCTCGTCTTATCTCAACAAAAAGTCCTACTAAAAAGTCTGTCCCCATCTTTCTTATAAGGCCCCTTTAAGTACTGAAAGGCCGCTATAAGTTCTCCCTGGAGCCTTCTCCAGGCTGAACAACCCAAACTCTCTCAGCCTGTCCTCACAGGGGAGGTGCTCCGTCCCTCTGATAATTTTTGTGGCCCTCCTCTGGACCTGGTCCAACAGGTTCATGTCTTTTCTGTGCTGAGGAATCTAAAAGGAGAGTCCTGCCAGTTCAAATGGCAGCAACTAGAGTTGCTAAGAGACGTTGTTGCAAGTTACCTGCACAAATCTCAGTTATTCCCAGTTTCCCTAAATAAAACTTATGAGACACAAGGCCAGAGGGGTTTTAAGGCTGTCAGTGAATCTTCAATACGCAGTCAGACTCCTACTTCAGGGATGAAGGCCTGGCAACCCTGATACTACAATCACCAGCAGAGCCTACAGGGCATCAAGATTCAGGTCTATCAAAAGGGACTTGAACTTGCAGTGGTGTAGTGATATGCACTTTCCCTACATAGTACAGAGAAGGATCACTTCTGCAGGATCTTATTTTGAGACTACTCTTCTCATCAGCAGGTCATAGACCATGTTACTGGTAGCAAATCAGTTGCAAGGTCCTACCCTAGCAAGTAAGTCATAGATAGGAAATCAATGTAAGTACTTCTGACTACAGAAAGTTTCCTTCCTTTCCACCCCTGAATCTATTTTTGCTCTTTGAAAGATAACATGGCAATCTGTCCTGTCATCTGTTTTATCACATCACTTATACCGCTACGTATTGTGGCTCCCAAGAATAGAAAATACTGTGGAAAAGCTTGACAAAATCCATAGTTAAAAGCCAGGTTATTTTTAAATTTTGGGTTTGTTTTGTGGAAAATAGATGGGTTTTTTTAATTTCTTAGGCTGAAGTTGATCTCTGAGGTAAAAAAAAGCTGTAGCCTCAGTGACATGATTGGCTTTCTGAATTATTTGGCAAGGGCATTTGTATTTTGGCATTAATCTGGGCCATTAGAAAAAGAACTAAGAAGTAGTTTGTGATTGACCACTGTAAAATTGATTACTAAAACACACGTATTCATCTGAAAACAGCTTAGTTCTTAGGCTGTATTTCTGAGCTTTCAAGCGCTCTTGTTAAATATTCATTGATGATCGATCCTGCTGGGAATTAAAAGCAAAGAGCACTGCTAACTGGATAGTGAGAATAATATGGATTCATATCTACTTTTTAGTGGCAGAATGAGGCATTGAAAGTGAAAAGCCCCATGGCCCAAATTGGTGGAAATCTGAGAAATTCTGCAGCACAGGGATTTTTTGTCTGGAATGGGTATCTTTGATAAACTCAGTGTCTTCAGCAGTTGCTGTATCACACACCTGGAGAACAGAGCTGTAATTTTTGCAACTAGAAGGCTATCAGGAAAGGAAGTAAGTAAGTGAGCACTTTGGTGGATCTGTCAGGGCACCTTGTCTAGTTTATGTCTCTTGAATTACAAATAGTTCTGCAAGTAGTAGAACTAAGAAAGATCCAGTTTCACATTTGCATCTTCTGTGTATCTAGAAGTGTCTGCACTGCAATCAAAATTTTCCCCACAGCTGGCTTATTCATTGGCTGAAATTGGCTAGATATTAGGATGGGACTGGGTGTGTGCAGATAAAGAAAGTGTCATGCCATGAGTGCTATTGTTTTTTAAGGGGTTCTTGTCTTACTAGCCTGGTTTTCTGTAAAGTATACCATGTATTACTTCTCTGCTGTGTGATGGATTTGGGCTTCTGAGCTAAAGCCCCCCCTCCCCCAGTATACTGCAGCAGCAGCAGCAGCAGCAGGCGGTCGCCAAGTAGTTTAGGTATCAATAAGGGTATGGCCATAGGCTCAAATTGCCATTAGCTCAAATGTTGTCTTGGGCTGATGTGATTACACTGCCTTTGGTTCTGGGACAGCCAGGCTTCCTGGGTATGTGTGGTGCTAAGCTCCTGTCCATGTACTTTGGGAATAACTGGCCTGTTCTTAGGGCCTTTATTTGTGCTGATGCACAATTACAGGCATTATCTCAGCCCTAACAGGTTTAGCAGGACAGCTTCCTTAAGGAAAGATTTACCAATGTGAATAAGTGAAATAGATTGGATTTGTAAGAATTCATACCCAGACTTTACAAATGAGGTGTGATAAAGTCACTGTGGGTTGTAGGTAAAATAAGGTGTATCAGAAACAAGGACTTTGCCGTTTAGCAATGCCTGCATGTACGGAACATTTCAGTTCAGTTCATTTCAAGCCCTGTACTTACTTTGCTGCCTCACTGTTTGCTTTTTCACTACCTGCAAATCATAGGGTGATTGTTTGAAGAAGATCATGTGTTTCAGATTGTGCGGGTGAATGGAAGGTTAAACATTTTGACTGGCATTCAGACGGGTCTTGTGCAATCAATCCCAGTGATACAAGACTTAGTCAGAAGACTTGACAGTCATGGGGAGAAGAAAAGGGAGGAGGAAGGTGAAGGGGAGGCTCTTGAATATATCTTCCAATGTTGCATTATAAAAAAAAGATCTGGGCTTAGATTCTTGGCTGCAGCTGTGTCCCTAGCAGATATAAGGATGTGCTGAATGCTTGCCCAAGTGTTCAGGAGCACAAGGGAAAGGGCTGGAACCCAGAAACCCTCTGTTCACATTCTTCCTGAGGTAGAGGGCGGACGGGGAAAGCTGCGACCTTGGCTGTATCCTATAAAATAGAGACTATTTCCTTGCATGGTTGTAGAAGGGCCAGATATATTTGGTTTATGCATTTTGTACTCTCTTGCAAAGCAAAAAAGTTTAACAAGAAAGAAAATCTGGTCCTTTTTCGGCAGTAAGATGCTGAAATGTGTCAAAGATTTTGATGTTCATAAATACACAACATAGCCAATGTTTAGATAGTCTAAAGAAGATGATAAGAGTGATTTAGAGATTCTTTTTGGCATGGAGGTCAGGGTTTAATGGGCCAGCTCTAGCAATGCTATCTACACAGGTATCATTGTACAGTAGCTAAAAGAAATTAGTTTAAACCTTAAGCTGAGAGGCAGAGAATCCTTCTGCATTCTTTTCCAGTTCCTGTTTCAGTAAAGTGCTCTCAGCATATTGGTAGCCACTTAATGGTTTGCACAAAGTTAATATTCTTGCCACTATGATTGGAAATATTTTATTGTCTATTTTGTATATGATGTTCCTAAGAAGCACTCAGTCAAGTGCACTTCCAATTACAGGTTCATCCATAAACCACATTTGCTGGCTCACTATCGAGGTTTTCTTGTGGTGCTAGAACATTTGTTTTCCTGAAATGACTGGGCTTCACCCAATTTCTGTTTTTTCTGGCTGCTCTTCATGTAAAATTGGGAAGCAATGTTCCTTTTTGTCTTGTATATCCAAGTTATACAGGTAAATGCCAATTTCTCTTATCTTGGAGTTAGTGGTATTAGTGATATTCAAAGTCTTGAATGTCTAGGTTATTTCATGTGATAATGTCTGCTATTAGGGGGCAAGAATTGCATGTTGTGTCATATAGAAGATATTTAGGTGTACATTCTTTCTTTTGGACATTTGGGTTATATGATGTTTCTGCAATCTGGCAGTTACACATTAAAAATTGCATGGTAGAAAGGAGCAGATCAAGTAGTTTGGTACAACTAATGTTTATGAATGTATAACCAATTGGAAAAAAAAATCTTTCTGAGGGAGATGAGGTAGTGGAGGGTGTTAATAGAAGGGATATGGGATAGGAAACTTCATGTCTCCATAGTCCTTTGGAGGGATTCAAAGAGTGGTTTAGAATCTGAGGAGAGGTGGGACACAGAGGCAATGAGGCAGCTGTGGATGGCAATGCATTCCCAAGCAGCTCTGCAGTTCTGTACATGGAGTGAGATGCAAAAAGAAAGGCACAGAGAAAAAGGGGTGTATAATCTGGTCCTCTTAAAAGTGAAGGGTAGCCTGTGCTCTCCTTTGCTTTCTAGCTTGCTGCAGCAGAGGGTGCAGCTACCCGAGTACTTTTGCCGTCACACCTGACAGACAGTCACTGAGAGAACAGTCGGGCTCCAAGGTCATCACACACCAGATGCTGGGGAAATGTAAATACAGTTTATCTTAGAAAGACATTAAAGGTGGCCTCTCAACCTGTCCTGCCCCTCCCCACCCTCCAATAAACCACATACCTTTTTAGCAGCAGGTACCATCACAGAGGGAGGTCTTTGATTATACTTTTTATTTAGTTGCACACAGTAACTGGGTGCAGCACAGCAGAAAGCAGATATAAACTAGAGGAATAATATTATTGTCCTCTGTATAGGTCTAGTGGCATCTGCTTTAGTTGTTGCTATATCATGATTCTAATGCAGCTTTTTGAAAAGTTCGGTCTACTCCAATGGACAGAGAGACAGTTTCCTCTAAATACAGAAGCTTCCAGTCACTGATAAAGGTATCTTACATAGAATCTAATTTACAATTTCATAGCCATCAATTTCCTTACAGCTGCCTATTCCCGTACAATCATTAAAGCATGTACATGCAGACGCTGACAGGGTTTTCAAATGCCCAATGCAACGTTGGAAAAGGACATTTGCCCTTAACACAAACAATCTTTCTTGGAATAAAGCACTTTTTCCAAGTTTTACTGACATTGCTTTTAGTGGCACTCATGCTGCCTTTTTTCTGAAAACTGTTGGAACACGTGTCCTTTGAAAACCCTGTCTTTTCAAGATGTCCCGAATTTGACATTGCAGAATTAAAGCACTCTTCAGAATCCTGGCTAGTATCTCTACTCAGCCCAGGTGACCCCACATTGTACCATGGGGAATTTCCTTATCATGAATTTCTGGTTAAGTCTTAAATCTCTCTCAGTCAGAGCTGTCATTATTGTTCTATTCCATATTAAAATACAAAATCACATTAGCTAAACCTAAGGCAATGCTCACGAATCCAGAATGAACACGTCAAGCTGACTCCATAAGTTTGAAATTACATTCCAAATCCATTTTTTCCCAAATGGTACTCTATAAAACAGCGTGTAATTTCCTTACTTACACGTTTTGTACTTTGTGGTCCCAGGCAAAAATAATGTCACCTGGAAAGAACCTACTTCAGAACAACAAGGAAAGGAACTCCTGCAGTAATAGGTCAGAAAACACTTCTGGCTGTGGGGATCTCATATCAACCTGATTTTTTCTCAGTGTTGTTAATCTGGATAAAGCTAATTAAATCTCTTAGACGCACAGGAGATATATAGAACACACATATGTCTTGTGCCTTTAGTAGCCTTACCTAGCTCCTCACTTGCTTAATTAGCAATACTAAAGTATAATCCTTCAGACTCACAAAGAGCATTTTTATGCAAAACAGGGAGTCACTTTGAGCCCAGGAGCAGAATCAGTGAATCACAGTCCTACTCCAATAAACTATGGTCTTTGGGATCCATTGGGAAAGGAAATGTCAGACTGAGAACAAGATAGTTTATACTTTCCTTGAGATAGGGGTCTTGCATCTAATTCTGTTAGGACTTAAGATGACCATCTTCTATCTCTGCCATAGTGAACAGGCCGTTTGAAAGAAGAATGCCAAATGTGGTCATGTAATTTTCTGCCACCACAAAGCCTGATTGTGTGATCCCTTGATACTGCTAAAATCACTAATTCCTGGCTGTGATTCCTCGGGTTTATCCTATATGCCTGGCTCTGGCAGCCTTTGTATATGTACATACATGTTCTGTGTATGTCTGTATGGAATATCCTGCTGTATTCATTCATTCATGTATGTTCCACTACATACACTTATGTAGAAATAGACATTAAGATCACAACTGCATTAAGACTTTAAGGGAAACAATATGGAAAGATCAGTGAACAAGCAGTGGAAAATTGAGCTAAATGATCAGATCAGAATTTGAGTTTTGTGAAATATAGTCTGTAGCTGTAGATGGCAACTTCAGCCAAAACCCCCTACATTTAAAGTAATTATGTAGAGGAGAAATAGATCCACACACAGAGAATCAGTTTGCAGAGTTAAAGGAAGGTCCTACTCCCATCAGGCTTCTAATTCAAAGAGTGTCCAAAAACTGAGAGAAAAAAAAATAATTTGCAGATCTATGAGTGGAAAGTAGCTGTAGGAGTGGATCCTCCACACATGGGGTGGGATTTGAGAATTTTTCTTTTTTTCCAAATGAAGTGAATGATAAAACTTTGTGCTTGAATTAGTGATGCCCGTATTTACTAAATGGTACATTTACTGGGATTATTTCTGATGCAAATATTTGTGTCTTGTTATTGTAACACCCAAGCGTGGTTCATTCTTCCTCAGTTCATCAATGCCCCTCCATTTAAAAGGCTTCCTGAAAGCCTCTGACACAACTTCTGCACTTAGGAAATTCTGGTTTTCTTGTCTCTACCTCTGTTTGTACTGTTCCCTAACACTTAACTCTGCTGAGTGTAGACTGTTGCTGGTATGCTTAGGAAGTAGCTACAGTATTATGAAAGTTACTGCAAACTACTTATTTCAATGAAATCCTCAATCATTCAAATTCATTACAACTTTATGTATATAAGATAAAAGTAGTCCCCGTTGAGTGAAAATAAGAAGTCATAAAAGAGTCTAGTGAGGTCATTCACACGTACAAATTGAATGTGATCATGATCATGACCATGATCGTGCACAACCCTGGCTTTGTCAGAAGTTCATTGTTCTGCCATCAAAAGTTGGGAATGCATCCACAGTAATTTTCTGTAGCAAGCACTAACAAAGATCATAGTTTGGAAAAAACCTGTCTGAAAGGCCCATTCTGTGTCTTGGGAATGTGAGAGATTATATCAGATTATATCTGCAGGTTTCTGATGATTACACTTAACAGTTGGAAACCCAAAACTTAAAGGTTAATACCAAGTTATTAATGAATCACAAATGCTCATTGTTGTCAGGCTTCCTTGTGTATTGCTTACAGCTTCCGCTAATTCTTCAGGACTTACTCATGGATGACTTGTAACTCACATTGGAACAATACCATGTACGGTAAATTACGTAAGAAGATTGCACAAAGTGCCTCTCCCATGATGTAACTTACATTAAATTGTTAATCATAAACCTAGGGCTTTTTAGCTTTAAATAGCATATACAGCTATTATATAGCTAGATGAAACATCGTCTGAGGAGTCTAGTGAAGCTGCTTTTTTCTTACTGACATTTGTTGAAAGCCATACTCTGCATGTAAACCAAGAAGAGAGCAAAGCCTTGCTTCAAAAATGAAAGCTTTGTGTATGGGAAGGATGCTGAATTTTGAAACAGTACTTTATTTTAGCAAGGACATGGTTTTATTTGGTCTTTTCTGGACACATGGCAAAAACCTAACCGTAAGGGAAATAATTTGCTACAGCTTAGTGGTGTGTTGCATTATTCTCTGACAAGATTTGTTTTATATGTCAATTTTAAAAGCAGTTTGCAAACCAGTCATGTAGATCAAAACCAGAAAGCTAAAACATTCTTAAACATTCATTGTGAGAGATGGTTTTTCCCTTAAAACAAATCCTCTTTCCTTTTTGTTAACTTGACTAACACAAACTTTTACTATAATGATGACTGGAAAAAGAAGGTAATCTTTTAAGCTGAAGTTGTGCATGTCAGCTGGAGTATACCATTCCTATAGTGTTATTAATGATAAGCCAATCTATAAAACAATACTATGTTTCTCTGCATAGGGTATGCTAACTAGCTTGCAATTTCACGGGTTTTAGCCTAGTTTAGATTCTCCAGTGATATAAATCTTCAAGTAATGCCTATTTCATCCTAAGAGGTGTGTTTAACTTATCACATCTTTCATTTTATTGCATCTTTTTTCTGCTCTTTTGACATTCTTGTCCTACTGTAGGTAACTGCTAATCCGTGTTTAAGGAAAGCAAATGAAAAAAACTGTGTAGTGTTACAAACTACCATGCATATTACAGTACAACAGTACACTACCTTACAATATAGGGAGTTGTGAGAAATACAAAGGAGCTGTCTGGATCAGTTCCTAACAACCTCTATGTGCTGATGTGAACCTCATTAGATAGGAACTGTTTCTATATTTACTGATATCATGACCAAAAAATCTTTTCTTGCTCTTAGATTCAGTGCTTGTGCAAAAAAAATTTCAGATAGGTTTAAAGTGGTTTAAAATCTGTCAGGCATTTCTAGGCGGATCTGTTCATACTGCTTCACTGTCATTGATGTAGTACTATCCCTTTATACATGTTTGGGCTTCTCCAAAGCCAGCAATACTTTTCTTTATGATGGTCAGAAAGGAACCAGATGTAATTGCAGAAGAATAGTTCAGTGTGCCCTCTTTATGCACAGTGCTGTGCATGCTTTCTGCCATTGTCAGATGAGGAATAAGGTTTGTATGGTGCATCATGCTAAACCTGTATAGTAGGCTGAGTGGAGGACTAATAGGTCGGACTGTTAAAGAGACCTTCATACCATGATGTTCTTTTACAGCCTCATAAGACAAAAAGACGTGTTGAATGTGGAGAAAAAAAAGAACTGGATGAACAAAATAACATTTCATTAAATCTGTAGACCCCAAGTATTGGGGTTTGCCAGTGAAAATGAACTGAAGTGCAAAACGGTTACAAATTTTTTTATGATACTTGTGACTATGACCAAACTGTTTCCATAATTCACGCACAGAATTATACTGAAGGGAAAGAGTGTCAGATGTCTTAGTGACTGTCATAACACCTTAAGAAAGGAAGAGTAGAATTCCATTTTTCAATGTAATGATTCTTCATTTGTGATTACAATGCCAGCTCTGAGTTACAAAATAGGCAAAGATGTGAACTCACCCCTACAGAGTTTATAATGTGTAGGTCAGATTCTCCAGTCGAGGTGCTTCATGATGCTTTGATGGCAGAAAGCTTGCAGGTCAAAATTCTTTGCTACTGTGAATTTTTTAAAATGTCACTTTGCTTTCCACAGCAGGTCCTCCCAAGCTGTGCTGTTTATTCCACAGGACTACAGGAACTAGTTTAGTAGTATGTACTACTACATGTACTCCATGGTCATAATCTCTCTGGCTGCATTTCTCTGAAGGAGACTGACAATAGCTGATGGAGCAGTAGGTTCTTCATGAAGAACCACATGTCTGCTCCTGTGTTTTGCCAGGCCTCGTAGAGCTTGGAATTCGTGTCTCTGCTTTCAGGATGAGGATATGGGGAGTGGGATAAACCACCTCCTCCTCCTTTGTGCTCACATAGCCTGGCAGAGAGTTGAGCACAGTTCTCTTTCTATGCTGGCAGTACACCTAACTAGCTAAATCAGAAAGCAAGGATTTTAAAGAGTAATTAAAAACTCCTGTGCAATAAATATGTTTTAAGAATCTATTAACAAGGTGAGCAGCTTCCGTAAGTTTTGTATCAACAGTTAACTATGGTTGAAACTTGCTATTTCTCCTTTCTGTCTCCTGTTGGGTATTGGGTCTTTGCTATCACACCCTAACCTGTCAGTCACTTGCCCAGGAGGCTTAGACAGTGCTGAGTCAGATCTTAGTTTGCAAGTCCATGTCTAGAGTTGTCCTCTGTGTCCCAGCCCCCTTTGGCTGGCACTGGCACATTTTGCCTGAGCTTGATGGTGGCTGAACTCTGTACTTGATGACACAGTGGAAAGAGACTTAAAATATCGCAGTAGGTGCAAAAGTCAATGTGTCACCGTTGATGCCTGTAATTACCTTATGTCAGTGTAGTGGCATGGCACACCGTGCTGTGCTGTTTTCTTCCACTGCAGGCCATGTGTAGCCTGTTACACTTTGATCTGCTCAGCAAAACAGAATGGGTTCCTTTTGTCTGTTATCAGCAGCTGCGTGAAAGGAAAGGGTAATGGAGCCTAAAGGTATTTGACGGATTAGTGCTAGCTTTGAATATACTCGCTGACAAGATAACAACCCATATGTGTATTGCCAATCTCAGTTTGGTCTGTACTCATTATTGCTTCTAGAAGCACCGTTGTGGTCTAGACCAATCTGCTCTGATTTCACCATGGGAGATGTGATTCTGGAAGGAAAATGTAGCCTAGCTAAACTGATGTGGTGTGCCTTCCTGTGACCCTCTCATCACGAGTTACTTCAAATAAGACTGCCCTTGTTCTCAGCTAAAAGGACATACTCTTTGATGGGTAGCTTGCATGTCCTGTTACTTTTACATGTGTATCTTCACATTTAAGAAGTTCCAACTATGCAAATAGTGCTGTTTTGCAGCATTCATCAGATGCAAAGCTGACTTAAAATAAGCGTGTGGAGGCATATGAAAGGCTTGTGCTGCAGTTCAGTGTGTCTGAGGGTCAAGGAGGACCAACTAATTTAGAATAAATACTTGCATTTTAAAACATCTGTTCTTGAGCTGGGGCAAGTGTCCATAAAGCTTTAAAGACAGCATCATCTCATCCTACCTCACCCCACATTTTCTAAGCAAGTGTTTATGCTTTACATCTGCTTTATTTACTGTCTGCTAGATTTACTGCATTCTTATCATATATTAGAAAAGAAACATATCTTCAGACAAACATGTGGTTTTAAAATGGAATTATCGTTCCAGGGCCTTCAAACATTCATGTTGCAATGAATAAAAGCAGACTTTCCTAATTCATTTTGCAGGGCAGAAATGGTTGTTACATGGCTCATGCTGTATAAAATGATATAGAGCAGTTCTTTCTTTGACTATGAAATCACATACTTAGTAACAAGCATAGATTGTGAATGTGAAATTCATAACTCTTACAGTAAAGTGTAGAGTGTGAGACATATTAAAATTCTTAGCATACCAAAGGGTGTGAACCAGGTTTGGAAATCTGATACTGGTTTTTAACACCTCTTTTTAAATGAGGTAGATGCAGAATAATTTAATCAAGATGTATGTCCAAAGTATGGAATGAAATCTATTCTGAACCCAACTTCCTGCATTCAGGAACTGCACATCCATGAAGCTCTCAAATAAAGCAATGTACAACCCAGGTTTCTTCCTCTTAATGGGCAGAGAAAATGTGAGATATTTAAGATTCTAACAATACACAAATGCTGTGTTTTTGCAAAATCCTGCTTTAAAAGTAAGCATTCAAAGCAATTGCAAAGGCAAACATGCCATCTCATGTGCTATCCATTCACATCAAATCAGCTGATTATCAGTAATTATAAACAGGCTTTTGAATGCGGTGGAGAGCCAGGCCTCATGAAGGCTTTGTGTGGCTTTGTGGATTTGCAAATGCAAAGTATTTGAAACCACCTTTAGTGACAGTGAGACTGCTGCAGGACACAAACACAAATTATGTTCTACCCCTGTGAAAATAAATGCATTCCCTGGCTTTAACATAAGTTTGTTTTGACCCTGATTAACATAGATTGAAACAAGGCAAGCTCTTTCCTTAGCATCCAAAGTAGGGAACGCTGGGGAGAAGGGCAGGTTTAAGCATAGAAATGGAAGAGGAAAAGGCCTTCTTTAGCCTTAGCAGAAAAAAGGAGTTAACCTTCATTGCTTTCTGTCCTTTTCTTTGTCTCACCTTTACACTGTTAACCTGAAAAATCTTTTAGCATTACGTAGCTCACTATTTTTCCTGTGGCTGAAGTTCCTCTCATTTAATTTTAGCTGCTTCTATTTAGACATCTACAGCAGGAATCAGTTGCCTAAACAAAGAGAGCTAGTGCCATTTCAGATGCCCTACAGTGTCATTTGAGATGCCCTACATTTTGTAAGATACTGACATAGGCTGGCAGGTATAACACAGGACTTAAGGCAAATCGTTGCTCTTCTGGAGCAGCAGTGGTTATGCTAGGGCATCTCACATTGGACTAGGCCCTTGCATTTAGTCCATAGCCTGAACAAATTATCTTGGCTCCTTGTGAGGTAAGAGAAGACAGAGGTTGGCTTTTTCAGAAGATGGTTGTGTATGCCTGTCTTAGGCATCTAGACAAGTCAGTCATCCCCTCAAAGTATTTGTCTCTTCTTCTACCAGGGAGCCCAAGTGCCAAGGTAAGTTTAGGAGTCTAATTAGCAGATTGCAGAAGTTGGTTATGGTAAATCTTGTCCTTTGTGGACAAAAAAATATGGAAATTACAGGCTTTCAATATAAAGAGTTTGATTTAATAGTGTTGCTGAGATTTATCACTTAACAGATGAACTGTGGGAAGTCCTGAGGATGAAACTAGCTAAAACTCATGTGAATTAAAGGTGCAACTGAAAATCTGATTTATAACTTTTTTCCTAGAAATAGTTGGCATTTAAAGAAATACAGAAAGGCTTTTATTTGTTTAATCAACCAGCGGAGCTTTACTCCACAGTGTTTCTGGAAGATATCCATATGTCTTTTCATACTAAGCCATTCCTCTCAGTTTTAAACTGGCTTCTTAACTGTCACCTGTCTAAGGTAGATTCATTGCAGTTGTGATGCTCTGGGGATACAAATGAAGCACGATTTGTGAGAGGTAACGTTATATTATCTTTTATTAAACCTGCCACTCTAGCAGGAGAAAAGAGAAGAGCACTCAGCACACGACCCGGTCCTTTAGGTTCGCAAGTTTCTCTGTTTTCTTCCATTATTTCAGTGCAGCTATTAAAAGATACTACTCCCCTTACAAGACTAGCCTCATTTATTAATGTCTTAAGGAACACAAATTATTAATAATGGAAATGAGGTAAGGAGGTAAGGATTGTGAACAGAACAGAAGATATAACCTTTAGAGTTGTCCCTGTCTCACTTCAATTAGACTCAAAATGAGAAAAAGATTCCTTTGACATTCTAAAGTGGCACAGGAAACACAGCAGTACAGCTTAGTGTGATACAGTTTGCAGTGCCATTTGAATGCCAACAGCACGATTCTGAGGTTTTGGCCAAGTTATTCAGCACAAAGCTCCAAGAGGGGGAAAAGGACTATTTATGTCACTGTCATATATCCTGACAGATTCACACAGGATGCAGGGTGAACACACATAGTGGAGAACAGTCCCTACACTGTCTTACGGTACGAATGAAGGTGTGTGGCATGCAAAGCATAATAAAGTCCAAAGCTGGAACTTTCCCAATTATACAAATACAACTCCTTGCTTAATTTTATATCACCTTTGTTTGACCTTTTAAATATTCAGTCATCATTACTGATATCGAACCCCTCACGGTAATTTTAGGGGATTCTGGCATTCTGAAACAAAATGAGAGTAGAAGCAAATATATTTCTTGGCTTTGAATTTAAAAGCTTAGGGACCCTTTATAAAATAAATTTTGAGAGGTAAGTGACCAGCTTTTGGGTGAGATCTGCCAATAAAGAATTTGCCACTGAAGAGACCAAAAGCATTACCTAGTGAGGCTCATCCTACAACAGTCAGAAAAGCCTGTACAAAGCCATCTATAGGGTATTAGATGTTTAATCAGCATGTAGAAGTAGCTTAAACTATTGGGTTTGGGATCTAAAGTGATTTCCTGCCCCTTGTTGTTTTGACATTGATATTTTCACTTTGTTTTTTTAAATATATACAGTGATAATGTTATTCCCTTCATACTGGAAAATCTTGTGTATAATGGTCACAACCTGCTGAACTCTGAATATTTATTATGTTTGTTTCTTCCCTGTACTGCTTTGCTTGCTTCCTTGCACATATGGGAATATGTGTGCATAGTTTCTTTGTTGGATTTCTTTTGTATTCTTTTCATAGGCTACTTTATGATGGGCTATGGTCTGCCCATGATCTCTGGACCACAGAGTGAAGAACATTTTGAACTATGAACACAGTTATCTATGTGCTGTGGAAAGGCTGGAAAACATAATTTGTTTTGTTAAAATAGATTCATGACATTATTTGCTGCTGAAAAATTGTGGTCAGCTAATACTAGGATTTATTCATAAAGCGTAAAAGTATGTAAGGTAATTAACAGATGAGATAGGATACAGTCTGCTGGAGATGTCTCGTCTGAGGACATCTTTGAGGATTTTATGTCCTATTTTTCTGTTGAGGTACTAGTCATAAGGCTAGATAAAAGACCTCCTATTGCACAGACTGTAGGGTTAAAACAAACAGGAATGAAAAATCTGCAGAATCCCCTGGAACTCACTTCAGAGCTGGACCATAGCAGCCAGTGTGTGAGACATGTCCATGACTGCACAGGACCTCTGTTCCGATAGGCCATTTGGCGTCCCAGGATTCTGTGTACTTCAATGACTGTTCTAGAGAGAAAGTTAACCATAGTTCCTTATTTTAAAGATTCCACTGGGAATACTGAATTAGTTAATTGTCAAGGTAACATAATGTTCCTAGCCATAGTAAGCAAAGTAACTGTTGATTGATGTTTGTTTCCACTGTAGATATCAAGTTGAAGGACTCCTACAATGCATGATCCAACAATCTATGTTACTGATAAGGTATGTGATATTGTCTTAATAGACACTTTCAGCCACTTTTCCTTAGCTACCAATGTTTTCCAAAAGTGCAGATGTTTGTTTTGTCAGCTTTGAATACACAGAAATGTTGAGGCATGTCCTCACAAAGTAATTTTGTACATTAGGTATGAATTGCTTAGTTTCTGATTCACAATGTGCTAAGTTTTTTATGATGATCATAAAATTAGAACAATCTGATACTACATGTGCTGAGATTTATGACACTCCACATTCCCTGAAAGGTAAGTGTGCAAAAAATAATGGATGATAAATTATCTGATGTAACTTCCTCTGGAAATAAATAGAGAAGTTAAAAAGTTGAAATTTATTTTATTCAGAGGTCTCAAATACCTGGCTTGTGTTTTTATTTTCAGTGAATAAAATTACCATAGACTGATTCAGCTAGTTCCTTAAAGAAAGGTTTATGTTCTAGAAAACTGTAACTGCACAGAAAAGTGGATATGGATTATTTGAGGACTATGATGTCCTGAGAGATTTCAGTGGAATGTGTTCTCACACTTGAGAAATCTTGGATTAGCAGGTGACCAAATGTTTTATGATCTCGTTCTGCATCTTCATATCCTAGTTCTTTCAGTTTACTATCGTTTAAAGAATTTCTTCCGTCAATTCCTACATTCAAATGCTGCAGCTGAAAGATTGTTTTCCACACATAAACAAACTTGGGCATAATAGATTGATTTGGTTAAGGCTGAGGTTCAGATTAACATCTGTGTGTATTAACAGGTTAATTATTTAGGTAACAAATGAATTATAAAATTGGTTCAGTTCTGTGAAATGGAGAAATTAAGATATTTCTTTGAAAAATATTAAAAGCTATAATAATTTCCATTTTAAATAATAAATGGAAGGTATGAGTATGCCTTATGCACTGTGTCTTTGAGGGCAGTAGAAGTATGCCATTGAGAGGACAACATATGGCATCTTAAAGAAAATATTACTTCCCTAAAATCTGCTGTAAAATAAACCATTTTTTATTCTTTTTTATCTGGCTATTTACATGGCTTTTTATATTTATTTATATTGCTGTTTCTATAAAAGAGAGCTTATCACCATATTTCAAGTACAATCCTTAAAGAATAATCCCTGCTGTGGAAAAAATTTGAGAGAGTGAAATATCTTTAATATGTAACCTTTTCAGGTGTGATCAATACTGTGCATCAGAAAAATCTTACAGATCATTAAAAAGAGTAATGTACAAAAATGGTTTAGGTGCAATAGTATGTAGTATTTGAATAATAAAATAATTATACAAGTTTTATGGTCTTATTATTACTTCTTTGCTTTCTCTAGCCGGGACACCTGATCTCATTGATTTTTCAAAGAATGTTGCCTTTCTGATAAAGTCTCTCCTTGAGCATGTGGCTGTAGTGCTTCAAGATGTCAGGAAAGACTGTATCAGGGCATGAGAATTTATACACAGCCACTCTAAAAGGCCACTTCAGAAAAATCTTTCTGTAGGATACGCAAGAACAAGTATAGTGCAGACTTGCTGTGGCAGGAAGAGGTCAGACCACTGAGTAGTGACTGTGCTCATACAGTTTATCTTATAAAAGTCAATAAGTTGTGATCCAAGGATGCCTTGGAGCTCACTGAAATAACATGGATGGGAAAAGATAGTCATACATGACTATTTGTGTTATACGGCAATACATATGTATGTATCACAACCTTGGAAATTCTGCTGCTTGTATCTGTGTTAAACCAGCAGTTCAAGCAAGTTAAAAAAAACCTGGGATGACAGATTTTCATTGTGTATATATAAACCTTTGTCAGATTTTTATTTTTACTGCTTACTCAGTGACCACAGGCAGACAGTACAGTGAAATCTGCAAAAGTATTAACATGGGTTGTGTATTGCTTAGGTAATGTTAATTCGCTGTCTTTGGGAGAAGTTAAATTAGACCGATGGCCAAATGATCCTAACATATAATACATTCATACCGCCTGAAGAGCTATGTGAGCACTTGATCTAATGCACTTTCTTTCTCATCCACAGTCCTGTTTACAAAGGGTAAAGTTGAGCAGAAAGTTTGAGTTTCTGCAGAATCAGGCCTTTATCATGCAACTAGTATGTTTTTCATACATATATATATACACACACACATTCATGTGTATATATATACACATATGTAAATTATTTGACATTTTAGAATGCTTGAAACATATGGAAGCTGATATAAATATAGTGGCTACTAATACTTTTTATGTCATAAATATCTGTTGGTACAAGTTCTTTATGTCTTACTGCAGTTTCTTGGTAACAAATTTATTAATTAAAACCTAGGAATCTTCACTGAGGTTCCACTCCTGGAAGATGAGAACAATTGTATTTCTCTGATCTACTGACAGTAGGAGATAACTCAACAGTGACACCAAAGCTATTGTTATCCACCATCTTCATCCAAGCCTGTGGAGGAAAGAGGTAAGAATCAATGACTTGGTGAGCTGGAAACAAACTTTAAAATGAAAGTGAGCCAATTGTAGTAAAATACTAAGTGAAGTGATGAATTCTCTACCTCTTGGTATATTTAATCAAGTCTGGATGCCTTGTGGAAAATATTTGGACAAACACCAGTGTTGTCAGCAATATAGAGGTAGGATGGGGAACTGTATGATGTTTATTTCAGAGACCATATTAAACGATCTTTGACTCCTGCAGCCATGAACGTTATATGCATGAGGTCAAAGAATATGTTAAAATTCATCTGGTTATTTTTATCCATATTGCTACATGTAAAATGCTTGTGACTTAGTGACTCGAGGCCATAAAATTATAAAAGTGCTGAAAGACTTCAAAACCACGCCATCTTTTCAGTGAAGAGTTTTGTGGCAGGCACAGAACTGCATAAAGGCTGCATCTGGGCTCACCTTCAGGGTAGAACAGGACACAGCATGCCTTGGAGCTCACTGAAATCACATGGGTGGGAGAAGGTCTTAAGCTCAGGGATGGATGTGAGTTGGAACTCATGCCCCAAATACGGTATAGATCTGCCTTATGCATTTGAAGATTCTGTAGGTTCTGGAGAACCTGGAGTGGTGAACCATCAGTGATAAAATCTTACAGGTCAGGATTTACAAACCACTGTCAGGCCTTACATGTTCAGAGTAGCCATTTGTGGTTATGGTATGTTTGTCTTAAAGCATTACATATGTGACTCTCTCTAGTCTGATGGGTAGCAGTCCCATGCCAGGTTCATGGAAGCTGTATAATTGTTTGCTGACTCTAGTTTCCATTGCAGACTACAGAAAATCAAAGATGCATTTGATAGTGATATTAGTAAGTCATGAGGTCTATCTCCTTGCTTGAAAATGGCATCCACTGTAGCAATGACAGCCTTAAGAACTGTAGCTGGAGAATTACTGGTGAAAGCAGGATGAAAAAGTTATAAAAGATCCAACTATCCTTTTTGCCTTTTAAAAGATATTGAAATCCACATTCAGACAATTCTGCGTGTCTTAGAACTGGGGCAGCTGCATATGCAGCAGCAAATTTGATCACAGCTCTGGGTTTGTTTGCTCAGTTGCTCCTGGAAATCCATCAGCATCTGTAAAAATGCGCAGTAGTACAGCAAATAATATCGCAGTACAAGGCACCTTGTTCTCATTCGCAACTGAATGTTCCCATGTATCATCATCAAAAACTCATGGGCATAATAGGAATAGCAGGAGTCAGAGCCTATCATAGCACAAAACCATGGTCTTATGGTCATGACTAATAAACAACCTGTATCAGAGCATGTGAGTCATACCCTCTCCATTTAGCTATGCAAGATAAGTGGTTGTTTGTATCATAGCAGCTACCATATAGCCAGCACAAAATAAAAGAAGGTACAAATTGGTCATCTCAATGACGCCACCAGAATAACGCGGGGTTTTGATGTGCTGAAGGTGTCAGCAGAGCTGTGTTTAGGTGAAAAGTAATAGATTGTGACATAGAAGGCAAGACTGGATGTAATTACTTTATTTAAAACTTACAAAATATGAAAAGTAGCATCAAAGCTATTCATTTTCTACAAACAGCAACATGTTCTTAGTCTGCCTGGATAAGCAGATGCCAACTGCTAGGCTACTGGAATGGTTCTAGCAAAAGCTATGCCTTGCTCTTTTGTGTATGATTTGTGCAGATCCAGGGATTTTTCCAGGTGAGTACTTTTTCATGGTGGCGTGGATGGTTTGGTGGCTGTTGGCCTTCATGGCATTGCCAATGAGATGAATACTGTTCAGGCAACTTCAAATAGCTCTTTGTATCCCATTTTTGGCTTTCATTTAAATTTCTGTGTCTACTCTGTTTTGTTTTCCTTGCTCCTGGCTGCGGAACCTGACAGCTATGTCAGCTGGAGTTGCTGGCTGCACCTGCCTGAGATGTTTTGCATAGTGGGGCTAGGAACTCGGCATTGTGTGAAAGTCTCTTTGTTACTTTAAAGGGATTTTCCTCTAACAGGAAAATCAGATATTTATCCCAACTTTATGCTCTCCAGCAGAGTCCTTGGAGAGGTAGTGAAAGTCTGCAAGACTGAACTGGTACTTGATTTGCTTTAATTTTCTACACAGGTGTAGATTTTTTCAGAAGAATAGGCGAAGATCAGCCACGTAATAGTCAATGGTGCAGGTTCTTAGGGCATCCTCTGAATTAGTCTTTGTCCTATAAACAGTACCCAGTCTCCTTCCACAGCTTTTGACCAAAGAAATAGCATAGAAGGATAGAAACAGTTCCAGGAGCTTACTAGAAGTGGCAAATTTTTGATGGCTTTAGTAGTATGTTTATGAGTTAGATATCTATACAGTTGCTTTACTCAGTGGCTTTACTTGGGTGCAGCTTGCAGAAGTAAAGATTTTACACTATGCTAAGTGTGTTTGAATGAATTACTTTCTCTAAGTGAACCATCTCTGTATTTATAAACAAGAATTGAACCCGTAATACCTCAACAAGAAAAAATTCCATTTCTCTGCTTATTCTCCACGTGTAAGCTGCTAAAGATGTTATTTGCAAGTTTGTGTGTAACTCTTGACTTTAGGAAAATCTTCCCCTCTTTTTTTCTGTTACATAGCTGAGAACCATGGAAACAAATGAAGAATACATTTTGTATCCATTCACTGCTACTCAGATATTCATCTTGGTAACATGCCACATTAATTCTTAAGGGTTGAGATTCATTGCACTAGTAAGAGTTGTTACAAATGTGCTTCACTGAGTATTTATTATCTCTTGTATGGATTTCATATACATAGATGCATATGCAGTATGCCTATGTATAAATTCTAAAGTATAGACGCCCTGATATTTGTTCAGATACTTGGAAATCCAAGGAAAATAATGTATTTCTAGTAGTATTACTTCATCTGTTTCTATGCCTTATAGTAGATTGCTTTATTGTTGGTGTTCCACATTGTGAAAACAGGCTATATTGCTTAGGCAACTATTGCAGGAATCAACTAAATGTGGATCAAAAGATCATTGTCCTATCTAACTGCTAAAAAAAAATAAATGTGGCTAGTGTGGTGGGTTGACCCTGGCTGGATGCCAGGTGCCCGCCAAAAGCTGCTCAATCACTCCCCCTCCTCAGCTGGACAGGCGAGAGAAAATATAATGAAAGGCTTGTGGGTTGAGATAAAGACAGAGAGAGATCTCTCACCGATTACCGTCACAGACAAACCAGACTCAACTTGAGGAAATGAGTTTTATTTATTACCAATCAAATCAGAGAAGGGTAGTGAGAAATAAAAAACAAATCTTGAAACACCTTTCCCGACACCCCTGCCTTCTTCCCGGGCTCAACTTTACTCCCAATTTCTCTACCTCCTCCCCCTGCAGCAGCACAGGTATGGAGGTTGTGGTCAGTTCATCGCACGTTGTTTCTGCCGCTCCTTCCTCCTCAGGAGGAAGACTCCTGACACTCTTCCCCTGCTCCAGTGTGAGGTCCCTCCCACAGGAGACAGTCCTCCACAAACTTCTCCAATGTGAGTCTTTCCCAAGGGCTGCATTTCTTCACAAACTGCTCCAGCATGGGTCCCTTCCATGGGGTGCAGTCCTTCAGGAACAGACTGCTGCAGCGTGGGTCCCCTGTGGGGTCACAGGTCCTGCCAGCAAGCCTGCTCCAGTGCAGGCTCCTCTCTCCACAGGCCACAGGTCCTGCCAGAAGCCTGCTCCAGCACAGGCTTCCCAGAGGGTCACAGCATCCTTCGGGCATCCATCTGCTTTGACATGGGGTGCTCCACAGGCTGCAAGTTGATATCTGGTCCACCATGGACCTCCACAGTTTTCACCACAGGCTGCAGGGGAACCTCTGCTCTGACACCTGGAGCACCTCCTCCCCCTCCTTCTTCACTGACTTGGGTATCTGCAGAGTTGTTTCACTCACATATTCTCATTCCTCTCTCTGGCTGCAATTGCATAGTTCCCCACCCCAGCTTCTTAAATACATTATCCCAGAGGCCCTACCACCATTGTTGATTGGCTCAGCCTTGGCCAGCAGCAGGTCTGTCTTGGAGCCAGCTGGCATTGGCTCTATTGGACGCAGGGAATCTTCTAGCAGCTTCTCACAGAAGCCACCCCTGTAGGCCCCCCCACTGTCAAAACTTTGTCATGCAAACCCAACACACCTAGTTAAACAGCATTTTGGTAGAAGACAATATTAGTGTTAGCCTCTGGTCTTTAATTTATTTATTCTTATTTTACCAGGAGACTACACATCAGAGAGGTTCCCTCCATGTGCCATCTGTTTCATTGCAATTGGGAATGGTAGAATAATTTTCTGAAGAATTGCTGACAAGATATGGCAAGGGAACTGTAATCCATAAGGATGAGATTCCTCATTAAAGTCACTCAGCTCATCTGTGATACAGCAAGCTCTTGATTTACGCTCGTCACCTCTGGAGCAGGGAGGACAGTGACTGCTAAGTTACATTTTTTATTGCACAGGCTAATATGAGGTTCTTGACAGTAGCTGGGATTGCTGGCAGTTCACTTTTCATGGCACAGACACGCTTATCTAAGTGAGATTATTCTATTTAGACAGTTTATCATTATAACAGATGTGAATATAGACACCTCTTGACCTTAGTTACTTCATGATGTCTTAATGTTGGCTGTCTGTTGTCATATCATTCCTTAGGCTTTTGCTAGGAAGGCCAGGTGGGACTGCACAAGGCCTCTCATGAATTAGAGCAGACCTCTCTTTTTGGCCTTCTGGTAGGGTTCTTAATCTTTTTTTCTGTGTGTGCCTCCTGGTATTCTCTCACGAACAGAACCTTAGTGCAGATCATTGCTTCTGCTCTTGCTGAGTGGCCAGTTTATAGCATGTTGGCACAGCTGGACATGTCAGCCAGCTGACAATAACTGCAAGCAGACAAAGGAAATTGCTCTAGGACAATTTGAAAATTAAATATCTGCCGTAGAAACTTGGATGAGGTAGAGAGGGCAAGGAATAATATGATAGAAATGAGAGACAGAATCACAGACATGGTGGTTGTAAGGGATCCCTCAGGTCATCTAGTCCAGCCTCCTGCTTAAAGCAGCACTGTATACCTTGGAGGGCTGAGAGCACAGGGGAGCATACATAGGTAGGAAGTATATCTGGACTAAACCAGAAAGAGATGTTGACTTCCAGTTGAGAAACCATGTCTTTCCACAGTAAAACGAAAGCTACTTTGAAGTTATGATCAGCTCTTCCCCATGCCTTTATTTCTATACATCAGTATTTCATAATAAATACCAGCTGTCTTTTTAAGATGGTCCTCAAAGTACTTGAAAGTACAGACTAAGTTGAGCCTCTATATTTTATATTTTTATATATATATATATTTTTATATTCACATTATATGTGAAAAAAGAAGAATCTTATATATTGTGAAAAAAAAACTAAGAAGAATCCATGATTATTGCATAAATCAGTCACTGGAATAAAGGAGTTATTTCTCCTTCTCTGATAAAGGGCAGCTGCTTTGCTCATTTTTTATTCTTAGTGTATAAGGAGCCTTGGGGCAGGGTCTCTTCCTACCTTACACAAATCTGAGTCAAGAAGTGTAAAAGCTAGTCAGCTTTCAAGCAGAAACCTGTTTAGAACTGAGCTGCTGGTATTGCGAGGTGATTTTCAGATCTGTAAGTCTGTGTTCCTTCTGTCTTACCCATTGTTAACAGGAGAAAACCAAATTAAAAATCTAAGGTTGGATTTTCAGCCCCAGCCCTGAAGAGGCTAAAACATGTGCTTAATTTCATGTAGAAATGTAGTTAAATGAGCTCAGGACATGATTCCTGCCCAATTTATGTGATTGGAGGAGCACATCCTTAATTGTCCATGCTGATGGTTGGTGATGGGATGCTATACAGTTTTAAGAGGAGTGACAGTCTGCTATTTGTCTTACCTGGCAGATCTGCAAAATAAGTAGTTTTTCATAATGTTTCACTCCAAACTTTGCTTTTAACAGTGGTTATTCTACCCCTTGCTTCTCCCAGATGCTCCAAGGAAAATGTGAAAATGCAGCTGGAGACTATAAGAAAATCAAGATAACAGCACAAGGAAGAATATTTAATCTAAGTATTTTGGTGGACAAAGGGGTACGTGCCTTCAAGCAGTGAGAGCCCCAGCTCTGTTATGAGGTGATGAATGTACTGACACACATTAAGGTGTCCTGTTTCTCGTCCTGTCAATGCACTTTTGCTTTGGTTTTGTTGCAAAGCCTCTAGTTTGGATCCTCTGGAAATAGGAGCCTAGAGGTACAGCATGATTTGCTTTAAAGATTATTTTGTTGTGATTGCTAAACCAGCTGCACTCTTCCACCAGCTCACCGTGTCAGATTCACATAAGCATGCTCTAGTGCATAAGCACACTTGTAAGATGCTAAATTCAGCCAACTGTCTCTTCACTCCTCAAGAGCTGAGATAAAGAGGAGTGTGAGTGTCAGATACTGGAGGAAGAGACTAGCAGATCACAGAAAGCCAGACTAACTGCTGAGTTCGTAGTCACTTAGTCAGAATCACTTAGTACTGCCTTAATAATTCAGTAAGACCAAGGATATTGATATTTTGAGCTAGGTGAATAGAAATGAAAGATCCTACAGTAGTCACCCCAACATCCCTCTGTCACAAATATGAAACATTAGGGCAAAATTTGGTTGTATCACTCCAAGCAACTCCTAATGAAGCAACTTAAGAAGATGTTCCTAGGGAAAGTTCTACGGTCCAACTATCTCCAGTGTGGTCTTTCTAAGACAGTCACTGCTGCGTTGACATTTACTCCAAGCAGACAATCTACACATATGTGTGACCTTAGCCTGGAATCTATGCTAGCAGTTTTCTAGAACACAAGCTCCTTGAATTGTGATTCATAACTCTCTTACAAGATAATAATACAAAACGGCTGAGTCAGCCTAACAACTTCACTTAGCTAACACTGGGTAAACAGAAAAATTAATTTCTATTGGCTGCAATATTGTCAAGGTTCATTAGAGGCAGTGTGCAGACTTTTGAACATGCTGGTAATGTGCAGCTTTGAAAGACTGGTAATTTTTTGAACAAAAAAAGCGCAAAACATTTAAGATACTGTATGTGAAGCTGAAAGATGCGTAGTTTAAATTGAAAGCTGTAAGTGTGACACTGGAATGAAGGTAATGTGTCTAAAGAATGGATTAGTAACAAATTATTTTTGCCAACTGTCTGACTTTTCTTTTGCAGAAGTGAAAGACTTAACTACCTATTTACAAGTACACAATTCTAACTTATACATAAATGCAAAAACTGTCTATGTAAATTACATATGAATTGTTCAAAACCAAATTCTCTCTGGGTCTTTTTTCACTTGCATTTGCAATCCTCAGTATTTCTAGTGAGTCTGCTAAGGAAACCTCTGTCCTGAAAGAATATGCTTCCTATGTTTAAACACATAATTGCGAAGTAAAAATAAATAAAAAATGCTCTATTCTTCTGAAATGTAACCATCTTCAGATTTTTTCGTCAAGCACACAAGGACACAAAACTTTACTGCCTCTTATGTGATCACAGCTATATGGATATTTGCAAGTCACTTCAAGTCTCAGCAAACTTGAAATCATCACAGACGTGAAAGTTTAAGGATAAAACAGTGGTCACTGACAGTGTATTTATTATCATGGATCCTTTTGCTATTTCTTAGTTGTCTTGCATATGCAATGAAAAGGCTGAGAAGAGCAGCTGGTGATTTCTCATCCTCTGTACACGGGCCCCTCATCATCCTTATCTACACAGAAAAAGGGGAAGGTACTGCTGTACAAATATGCTCATTGAATCAGGCTGACGCTTTCATTCAAAAAATATTTGCATGTGTTAGGATGTTTTTCTTGATGTATTCTTGCCATCTGTGTTGGTGGATACATGCACACAAATACATGTGAAGCTTAAATGCACTTAGGGAAAGCCCTCAAAATGCAAAGCTTAGTTTTTGAAGCTAGATGGTAGTCTCATATTTGACAGTGAATATTTAGATGTAAACTGGAAAGGAACACATTCACATTGCCTTTCATCTTAATAAACATGGTCCTTTTTATCCTATGTTTTGCACTGACTATCAAATGATAATAAGGGAATCAAGACAAATGTCTGCATTTTGAGAACAGTCTGAATAACCAATGCAAGAAAAAGCAGTTTTGAAAAGAGATTTGCAACTGAAATGTCATGTGGCAGTATGGCAACTTGTTTAATGTACCAAGAATAAGATTATTTGACATACTTCTCAGGAATCCTGACAAAAAGGCCTAGTGTTCCTCTGTCCTCTCTGTTATGGCATTGTATTTAGAGGCCTTTTAAAACACACAAAGACCTAGCATTATTTAAGCAAAACTGTCCCATTCTGATGTTCATCACTAAGGCAACTTAGAGGGTTACATTGGAAATTGACGTTGACTATAATAAGCATTTAATGTTTATGTAGAAGACTACCTCATACCAAATGTGTACACTGACAAATATATTACAGTATTAGCGTATTAGCATGCATCAGCAGATACTGGAGTTTGGGCTTTGATAGCTGTTGGAGAGAGGGATTTTAGCTATTTATCATCTCCACAGCAGAAGGGTTCTGAATGTTACCTTTGGCACTTGCTAAAGCATTGGCTGCCACTTTGATACCCCATGCAAGACAGAATGCATTTTTCCCATGCTGCAGCTTCACTTAGATTCTTTGCTCATTGTCTTCTCAGAGGCAGCTCCAATTAATCTCCTGTAGAAATACTCTGTAGAAATTAATATACTGCCAGATAGCAAGAGAGAAATTACATGGCTGAGGCAGAACATTTTAATTTATTACAAGGGTATCTTTCAGAAATCAAATCTATATACACCCATGAAAGGTAAAGAATAAGGTAAAAGAGCACACCTCCCATCAACTAGCCTTCTGTATACTGCTTAAAATCTTATTTTCTCTACTTTGGCAAAGAAGTATTGGCAGCTCTGCTGAGTTTACAGAATAACAATAAATAATAAAGTTGAATTAATAGCCATGGTCTGAGTGATACCATGGGAAGTACTCTGCAGCTTGAGTACTGTAGAACTTTCTGTATACAATATTTTCTTCTTAGTTGTTCCACTGGGTGGCACAACTCCTACATTGCCTTTTTCAAAAATATCACTCAATATTTGTATATGTTAAATGATTTTGCTGTATTATTTTGTGCTGGCAGCTGCAGCCTTGAGTTCTGATCACATTGCATATCCAGAAGAAATAGGGACTGAAGCTAATTTGAAGGCAAGTGCCACTGTACTCTCTTTAATCCAAGACAAAAACTATACCGCCCCCGCTGTCCCCCTACCACTTCTTCCAAACTGTGGTTATTTGACTTTGAACAAAATCTAATGTGTTAGGAAAACATGCAGCTCAGGACTTAAGAGCAACTAAAGCTTCCCACAAACAAAGAAAACAGGAATCCACCTGCAGTTTTTTATTAAATCCTTGCCAGTTGCAAGGAAGAAATCTAGACCTCCAAATCCTGTCTGCTCAGAGAAATGTCAGTTAGAACTCATGACAACACTTCTCTCCACATGGTTCTCTTGCTGATGAAGAATGTCTGGTTTTGGCCTTCAATGTTACAAAAGAAATGCTCTGACAGACTAACAAAACCCAGCTGATTCATAGCTCCCCCAGTCATTATTTGCTCTCCAGTCCTTCATCTCTTTAAGGCTTTTCCTTAAAAAAAAAAAAAAAAAAGATTCACAACACTCCCCACCAGCTCTGCTCTGAAAGGTAGCTGAGCCCACTGCAGTCCCCATTTCTAAACATATGAACCTATGAAGACCTTCAAACCTTAGAACTGGTTGACTCCTGACATGACAAGGCTAGCTTGTTACCTTAGCTTTTCCTTAGGCAGAGGACATACAGTGGCAATAACAGCACAAGCATCTCGTTTTAAGTTACATGTTTGTTGTCTCTCATTATTTGTGATTAAGGAGAGAAAATTCTGTGATGTTTAAAGGAAGTGTTTTGTTAAAGTAACAGGGATTCTGAGATATTTCCAGATATTGGTTTTTTATTTGTAAGTCTGGTGCCCAAGGAAAACACTTCTGTGGTGTTGTGGTTGTCTCTCTGTCAGTTCTGCCCTTACCTCCGTTTACTTTTGAGCTCAGGGGTTAATTTCAGGGAAATCTGAAAGAGGAATAGGTAGGTCTCACAGAGGTGTTCAAATGGGTATGAAGTTTGGGAGAACTGGCCTGAGAGTAGAGGAGAACTGTATAAATGAAGATCACCCTGAGAGAATTCACGTGTTATATGTAATATGTGGTTGTAGCTAATCAGTCAAAATGTACCTGACCATCCAATTAGCATTTGTGCATTTTCATATTAGCTATAACTCTGCTTTCTAGCTCTCTCTTGGAGGATGCAGCTGGAAATGTTGCTACAGGAACTGGGTCATGGCAGTAGGCGACAAATCTGTAAGAAAATAATTTCATTAGTTAGGCTACTCATGCAGCGACTAATTTTAAATGAAGTAAATGTCTCACTAGTCAGGTTCACATAAATCTTTTGTTCAGGAGGCTTGTGCTTTTATCTTTCAATACACTGTGGTTTTCTTTTTTTTTCCAATAAATATATTTGGGTTTTGTAGATTCAGTTCTCTTTTGCTAAAGTCCTGCCATAGCAGGGTTAGCTCCTTTGTACCTATAAAAGGAGCAAGGCTGTAAGAGTATTCTATATGGCAGGTGACAGCTCCAGAGCAGTAAATCAGGATTACTTACTGAAGATCATTAATTTACCTATATAAGCAAACTTCTACACTGCATTTGTGTGTCTAGAGTGCTTCAGCTTTTCTGCTTTCTTTTTAGATTACAGCTGCTATACCCCCATATCTTTATACATATGGGATAAGTTCCCCTTGACTTCAGAGTTCTACCAGCCAGAAATTTTGCTTCTGGTCTTCTTTAGGACTTAAATTGTGTGTGTTGGAAGAAAATGTCAGATTAGACTCAAGAGAAAAAGAAATATGAAAACCACCCACATGTCTAAACTATGGGCAGAAAAAGGAAAGTGGGAACTGGTGCTGGATTATTTTCATTGAAATTACATTTTACATTTACTTGGATATCCAAATGTGGCTTTAGCTTTCCCAGGTTAAATAACGTATCTGAAGTATTGTTTGGGACAGCAGATGCCTAAGAGAAAGCTGATAGGAAAAGAATTTTTAAGCATCTTTTACTGCTAGGTGTTGTTGTGTCCTAAAATAAAAGATTGCATTTTTAGGAGAAATAAGGAGGGCGTTTTTAAAAAATCAGCTTTTCTGTACTTAATTTTTTCCCACTTCTAAGGAAGTTTCAAAGGACAACTTTACCTTCCTTTTATAGAAACAATATGCTACAAATGTGAATTATCTTGCCAAATAACTTTGGGGGTTTTATTATATTTAATATTTATGCTGCTTCTGCAGTTCCAATTATATTGATGTATCCAGATGCCGTGTATGTAAATCAATGTCCTAGCTTGCACTTACATTGTTAGTTCCCCAGTTCTTCTTCATCTCTTGCTGCAGTGCTGTGGCTCTGCTGAGGGCTTGCCCTTGGTTAACTTGCCCTTGCAGTTGCCTGGCAGAAATAATGTTCTGTGAGGGCTCTAAATGAGAAGGGAGGAAATGACAAAAATGAAGTTGTTAGGACATACGTGTCTGTGCAGTCATGGATGATTAAAAGGGTGAGTATGGTGTAGGATGGATGACACCCTAACTTGGAATGCATACCTTTCAAATGGTATATCTTGGCTGGGTTGCCAAGTGGTTGTGATTAGGAGAAGAGTATTTACCCTGTGGGCACTTGGAGACTGTAGATCCTCTGCACAACCTTGTTCTTCATTTGAAAGCAAGACCTGTAACTATGAGCAACAAGGATGTTTGTGTGGAAGGGAGAAGTTCAAAGTGAAGCTCTGTATGAATGAGAACCTACATGTAATGTGATAGAGCTCTTGCTGGGAGAATAGAAAAAACAGGAGATAAAGTTGCTTGTCACATATTTTCTCTATTCTTTTCTACTCTTTTCTGTTCTTTTCTCTCTTATTCTTTTCTGAGAGGGAACAGAGTTTCTTATCCCCTTAATGACCTTTATATTCCAAAATGCATTTTTCCTGCTGGCAAATGCCATCTCTGAACATGATTGTACCAGTAGAAACCTCCTTTCAGTGATACAGTTTTTCACTTTGTTTAGGGAACAGACTGAAAGTATGCTGGCCAAAACACTCTTTCCAGGGGAAGGTGTGTCTCTACTAACTTAACTTCTGAGCACTTCTACCCTCAGCTTGGTTTCTTTCTTTTAAATCTTTGTTGGTTTGGAAAGGAGGGTCCTTGGTTATTGCATACAGCAATCTCTATGGTTGTAACTTGGGACTTTACTTCTACTTTTAAGAAAATGATACATTTTGGTTATTTACTATACAGGACATTTTCTTTATGAACAATTATCTAAAAATTGCCTGTATCTTATCCAACAGAACAGCAATGAATGCTCATAAAACAAAGCAAGAATTCATGATTATTTGTGGCTTCTCATTAAGGTGTGAAGCTAATCCTTTAAACCCTAAATTGTTGAATTTTTTTTTTTTTCAAGCTGTTTCTCTAGCTCTGATGCTAGCCCGCCTAGCTAGATGCGTAATTAGTTTCAACATCAGAAGGACTTCAAATAGAACAGTGCTGTGAACTGGGTGTTCTGGTTCCTTTTAAGTGCTTGCCTACTGCCAAACTGTTAGACATAGAAAGTGTGGTCTTTTTCCTTCAAATTTTAACTTTACACCGTTGCTTGCAAGGTAGCTTTGGTATTAGTATTAAAAAAGAAAAGCAGTACATGCTTTAAAATGTTTTTTAAAGAGAAAATTGCACAGCATCAAACAGTGTTAGAATAGTTATCAAAGTGCTTTTGGTAGCTAGTTCCAGGTAAGCAATATTCAACAGGGGAATTTGTATTGGTTACAGATGATGGAGAAAGTAACAGAAATGTCACACAATTAAAACCAACTGATTTTAGAGAACTTTCTGCTCTGATGTAAATCATTGGCTTACTAGTGATCTCTGGGACTGTTTTAGTGTCATCTGTAAGGAAAGAGGGCTTGGGGTCCAGGAATGTCTGCTATGAAAAGTGACTGTTCAGGATATGTCTGTAAGGTATGTTGGATTTGCTGTTAATGTGTAGAAATTTCTGCTGTGGGGTCACTAATACTGTTGTTCTTTGGACCATCTAGCTAACTTTATCTACACCATGTCTTTGATGGCATGCATTTCCAAGCAGAAAGTGTATTTCTCTGCAGTAGTAGAAGTAAAGGCACACATGTAAATGAAACTGTAAAAGCAAAGAAGATAGAGAAGGGACACGGTGAACCTTGGAATAAACCAGCCTCTGTTGCAGCCAACTGGTGGCATTTAGATATCTATCTATCTGCTGCATTCTCCTATAGAATGCTGTTAAGGCCTGCAGCTTAGCAAAGTACATAGTGAAGGCTGAAGCAGGGCTGTGGCAAAAAGTCCAGGAAACAGAGGTGGTTAATTGTAGCCATAAAGGATAAGGAATATGGAGATTGTAGTGATTCAGATCACGTAAGCACCTGCAGACAGAGATACAGGGGGGAACTTTACAAGTGTCAAGGGACAGAATGTACCAAAGAGAAAATAAGCCTTGAATGATTTTGAATGGTTGATTTGATGTTAATGATACCAGAAGAGCAGAAACACTTAGCTTTTACTGTAGAATTGGTTTGGGTAGGGGTTTTTTTAGGATTTTTAATTAAAAAGGTAAATAAAAATATTAGGAATGTTGAGAAAGCAGGCTGACATGGCAAGATCTCTGCTCACTACCTGGGGAGGAGTTCCAAACCCAATATTTGAAGGAACAAGAGAGATCTTTGTTGAGGTATATTCTTTAAATAAATGTCACCCAAAAGTACTCACATAGGCTTGTGAGTACTCACAAAGAGTTAAAAACTTCCAGACTCCTGAAGAACACAAGGATGACTTAAGGAAAACTACTAAAATGTAGATCAGTCTTCAGAGGAATAGGCAGTAAATGAAGTGGGACAAAACTCAAAAAGTTTGCACTGGAGTGAACTCCTTCAGTCCTGAAGTTAGTAATGTTATTGGTGCTGTGTGTGGATTCAGTGGTTTTCCTGTACATATCATCTTGCAAAATGGGGATGTGAATGATCTAATGTCCATCTTCTATTTCAGTATGTTCACATCAGTTTAACTACACCACACTCACAGAAAGGTTTTCTCCAGTGCTGTTCCCCAGTGGCATAATGACACATGACATTAGATGTACCAAGTAATATCTTTTCATATCAGTATATTAAGTAAACCTGATACTTTATTTAAAGAGGGAAAAGTATGGATAAAAGAACCATAAATTCAAGATGTTAAGGTTAATAGGTCAAAATCTAACCTAAATAAAACTCTCAATGAGAGTTTTGCCTGGGCAAGGACTGTGGGATTTAGCCTTAAGAGAATTAACAAGGTACATCAGGTCTCTTCACTGCTCTGATTGCCAGAAGCCCGTCTGGACTGTGTCCAGAAATACATTCTCAATCACAGCAGATTAAAGCAGCTAATACAGGAAATGATGTGTACTGTTTCACATTGTCTGTTCTGTTTTTATCTAGACAGGTACAGTAGTAACCGTACAGAGAAAATAAGAGGGAAAAATGCTGAATTATTTTAATCAGCTGATGTTTTGCTCACATACCCATTTTCTGGGAAAGTAATTATTTTCAAGTAATTGTAAGCTGACTTTTAAAAATCCTGTTATAGTTCTTTCTTCACCTTGGGAATTCTTTTTGATCTTTTACAGGTGTTGTGGATCCGTCCCCCTTTAAAAAAAAAAAATCTCGTAAAATGTTTACAAGTCTTGTTTATATTCCCGTAATATTTATCATTATGCTGTGACAGCTTCGCTGAAAAATTATTTTAATTATCTCAAAATGAATCGCACAAAGAGGGAATATGAAAATATAAATCTTATGTCTGACTGTACTTTAATTGCTTCAGCTAATGAAAGAGGCATGAGATATCTACACAATGTGAAAGCTAAATTGCATGAACAATATAGCCAGTATTAGAAATGTGCTGAATCTGTAGTAGTCACTCTGCTTCAGTGGGAAGATACGGGGACTGTACCTGTTTTGCAGTGCTTGTTTTCTGCTCCTGATATGGCAAACTAATTTCAATGGGAAATGGTGTTGAAAACACCTAATAATTACCTCTTCTGTTCTCTAGATCAGCAGCATGGAGACATTAATGAACAAAACAAAGTAAATTTATGTTTCAGAAGCTGTGGGCCCTCTTCTGCCAACCTATACACAAGAGTTCAGTTATGTGAGTTCTTATGTGACAATGTTATGTGAGCCAATGCCTTGTATATGTTATTAATGCAAAATGTCCATTGATTATAGCAGGTAACCTATTCCTACAAAAACGTTGATGAAGCACGATAAAAGTGGGCACCAGCAGATGATAGAATGATTTTAAATATATACATACATAACAGGAGGTCAATTCTGTGGGTCTAATTAGGTACTATTGGTTCCCACAGTAGAAATTTTTACTTCATCAGTTCCTAACCTTGTAATATTTGACTGAATTTTATCCAAGACATTGCACAGAGGTGTTTGTCTTTTACAGACTTCTGAACTTTTGGCTGTTTAGAAGCTATTGGTTGAAGGTGATGAATTCAACAAAGAGCAAGGGTATGACAGAAAACCAGTGTTCAAAATGTTACTTTGTCAGTGACTCTTCCACCAACATAATACAGGAATGCTGCAAGGTTATTAACCAACAAATCTCTCTGTAGTCTAAAAATATCTCCCAGTTGGGTGCCTCAGTGAAATGCCATGTGTTATAAATGGCAAAGCTGATTTCCAACTTACAGGGATAGTGAAGAAGGACTGCAGGAGCTTTGATATTTAGCAGAGTGGTAATGGACATGTTGTTGTACACGTAGCTAGCCCTAAGTAATTGGTTTCCTCCCTTAGATTAGATGCTTCTTATCTTGTGATAATGTCATAGGTCAAAATCCTGACGTTGCTTACAATTGTCTTTATCCAGTTGTTTGGTTTTGGGTTTTTTTCTTTTCTTTTTTTTTTTTTTTAGTTTTGGGATAATACTCTTTAATAATCTTTAAATCTCAGAGGGTTTTCCCTTGGTTCACAAATACTATTCTGAGTAATAAATCTGTGTGATTAGTGACAGGCATTAAGGGAACTCGCTGACTCAGGAAATTAGTAGTGATCAGGAGAGGCTTTCAATTAGGTCACATCAGCAGTGACAGGATGTTTTTGCCATCTGATTGCTGATTTAGGTTCGTACTGGCCCTGGATGCTTTCAATTTGTATAGTACATTGTCTCTTTGCTAGGATGTTTTACCTTCTGTGATTTCAACAGTAACAGTTTTACCCAGTGTAGCAGTGGGCCAGATTTGTCATTAGTGTAAGTCAGAGTGATACTACACTCTCTTACGCCATCAGTTCGTCTGATTTTATATATCTCTAATACCATGACATAAGGCATCAAGACAAAACTGGCAGATGTTTTCTGGAAAAGCTAATCTGTGTGTTGTTCATGGGAGAAAAAATGTGGACATTTGTGATTAATGCTGTCTTCTCACATGCAATAAATACACGCAGGACAATCTCAATTTCTTGCAGTATATAAACCAGCATGACACACTATGTGTCCAGGGTATAACGTGTGTTCATACCCAGCTGTGTTATTTCAAACTGTTAAATATTTTTCTCTTAAGAATATCTTTTCTAGTTCATATTTCTTTGCCTGTACTCAGTACCTTGCAGTCCATATTCTGTGACTTTACTGTATTGCATTAGCCTGTGTGGGGCAGAGTGATAATCTGACTCTCTGTCAATATGAACACGCTTGCTACAGGGGGCATCGTTAGCTTCCTCTTTTCCATGGTAGTGTGATCCCTTGGAAGTAACCTCTCACATGCTATTGAAGCGGTGCTCAGGTTGCTAATGGATTTTCCTGTGATTTTTTTGGTTAAAAAAAGAAGAAAATTTCATATATTGTAAATGCAGAGTACATCTATAAGTCAAATGAACAGGTAGCAATTTTGGAGTTTATGTGGCAGACGCCAGTTATACATATGCATCAGAGAAACGAGCAGATTTTTGCAATGTCATTGCATGAATATGAGTCGATTATTTTCCTCAGCTGAACATCTACCATGTTGAATTTGTTCCAAGCTGTTGATTCATGAAAGGAATCTCCCACCAGTGAGCAGCACCATCTGTATTCTTCTTTCTAAATATTTATACTAAGTATGTATTATTTCATACTCATAAAGCATTTCAAGGCCTTATAATCTTTCTAGACTGTAGTTTGGAATCTGTTATTGTATGCTCTCGTTACTAATTCTGTTTCACCATAATTGATGTGTTTACTTAGCTCCCTCCAGTGACTTGATGAGCAAATAAGTCCGTGATGTGCTATCATTCTAGATATTGCAAAACAAGTTACCACAAAAGGCAAGTTCAGTTCTTTAGATGAGATTATATGTAGCATTCTGCAGCATAATGAGTAAATACTATGTGCTAAACCCATTGTAGCATGTAATAAACAAAGCATCTGAGATTTACTCCATAATTCTACTATTATTTATTATTAATACTTTCTTACACTTGGCAGAATTAATGAGTGAATTTCAACACTAAGTGGGAGTGAAAAAGCTCCACACTTCTAAAAGAGCATTAGTATTTTTAGGAGAAAAAGGAGTAGGTTCAGAATCTGAATTAATTTTGTGAGCTGTATTGAAGATGCTCCTTCAATCTTTGTAATGATATACAGAAAAACACTAGCTATAATCAACTATGGAAACAGAAGTATTATACACTGTATCCTGAGGACAATCTGTGAGCTTTTACTGATGTTAGATGGAAAAAAATTAAGTGAGATGGGATCCATTTGTGAAAATTATACCATTTTTGAAATATATTTGAAGAACAAAAAATACTGTTGTTTATGAGCTAAATTGAATCAGGAAATGCTCTCAGAGTTGAAAAGCCATGGAGAAGGCTGTGCAGATAAGTTGCTGTATTATTCATAATAGGAACATGAAAAATTACAGTATAAATAAAACTGGTTAGATACTCAAAGGGAACTTTTAGTCCCATTGAAGTAAATGGAAATTCTGCAGCTGATTTCAGCTGTACTATGATTTAAATGTCAGAATGAAGCTTTGGGAGAGGTTCTTTGGGTTTGTGCCTCCATCACTGAAAATACGTCATTAATGAGTTTTATTTTAGAGGTTTGCATTTGCACTGTGAAGAATTATTTTTTAGATTTCTTTATATCCCACCTCAATTCCTTAGGTATTTCAATAAAATCAAAATAAAACAAAAAGCAGTGAAATTGCTCTTAATAAGGTTCTTCATGTTGAGACACATTCTCAGTGGTTATAATTTGTTATTTGTTTACTGTAGTGTCCATGAGATCCCCCTCAGGAGCAAGCTATCACAGTATTAGGCCAAAACTCTCATAACGTAGTGCCAGCCCCAAAGAATTAAGAGAATGTAAGAAGTTAGTATAACACTTCATGAACTAGAGTCAGGCTGAAAGCAATAACAGGAATTGAAATCCTGGCTAAGGCTGTTGGCATCTTATTTTAACAAAAAAAAAAAAAAAAAAAAAAAAAAAGGGAAAAAAAATCACACATTCAAGAAATTTTCATCTTTATTTTCTTCTTCACTTCTCTTTTCTACACTTTACACTTTTCTCCTCTGCCCTACAACTTCCTCTGCCTTCAGTGGAAAAAGCAGTTAAGAAAGCAGGGTCAGAGAAGTTGGCTTTGCACTGTGTTGTGATCATGATGGGAGTACTGCTCATTTGTATCTCTGGTTCCAGAGTGAATCTTGTTCTGTGGTTTTTTATTGTTCCCAGAGCTAGGGAGTCACTGCAATGCCCAGAATATCTTCTAGCTTTGTGATCCCTACAGCTGCTACTTCTGCAGTTCCGTCTTCGCTACAGCTGTACAGGCCAAAGGCGGCAGCCACAGCCAGTGGGATCTTGACATATTTAGTGCCCCTTAGTAGAATGCTGCGGACCTCTTTCTCCTTGCTTTCTGGCTCCTGCTCTTCTCCTATCAGTTTATTTGTTCAGGCAGGACACAGCTGATGCTGGACATTGTACTTGTGCGCTGAATGGCAGGCCAGGGACACAGAGGGCTCAGAAGCACACAGAGTTCAATAATATGGCTTTGTAATCCATGAGGCACAAGGCTGAAAACCAGATTGGTGACAAAGTAGCAGTACACTCTGTGGCTCAAGAAGGAAACTATTGTCTTCCGTACTAGTTCACACTGTAGCCCCAGGAGAGGTGGTCTTATTCCCGCATAGAATGAGGAACTTCAGTGGAAAGTCTGTGGGCAGGAATGCCCCTTACGTATAGCCAGGTCTGGGTCAGATGATATGAGAGCCTAGCCTTTCAGTCAGCAAGTGAAGAAAAATAAAAATGGGACTCCCATAGCAGACCAAATTACATCTTCTGTGTAAAAAAGAGCATAAATGTTTTAGTTCATTTGGCCAGCGAGACAGAATTGTTTATACTAGGGTTGTTACAGAGAAGAGTTTAGGGGGTTTTTTTAGGTTGTCAAATCAGAAATGTCACCCATCTGGAGTATTAAATTTTGATCACTGAGTCAGAATGTCAGAGTCCTTTTGCTAGGTCCTCTGAAATTAGATTGCTGCTCTGTTGCTAGGCTAGGTCTCTCTGAATCTGGGTTTGTGCTGTTTATGTTACAATTTGCTCATGATTAATAAAATATTAAGTCTCCCTTTCCAGGCAGAAATGAACAGATGGGGGAATCAACTGATCTGATGAACTCTGCATGTACATATATGCAGTTGGCAAATAATCAGAAAACCAGGAAGGATCATGCTCAGATGTTACCTATTTAAAAATATTTATAAAATCACATACTAAATATGCTGCCAAAAGGGTGGATCGAGTAAGGAAAGTTTATTATTGTATGCATTATTTATCTGCTCTTTCAGTCACAACAGGTTTAATTAAAAAACTACATTTTTTCTAAATATTTATTCAGGATGCTGTTATTAAATGTAAATGTGGCATTTTGCATAACGTCAGTGTTAACTTTTTGGATTAGAATTTTAAAGAGAAGTAAACAAATCATGAGTATTTCTTAGGAAGCATTTATGTGCTTTTCATTTCAATAACACCATGTCAGCTGGAAAAATAGTGTAGAAAATAAGTATCTACGAGAAGCAAGAAATGGCCCTGGAGCATATTCAGAGTCTCTTTGGAATGTTTAGGGTTGCAAAATCCAGCAAACACCTCACACAAAAATAGCCTGACCACAACAAGAGACTAAAACCAAAATAATCCTCAGCTCATAAAGTAAACCTGTATAATTACCTAGTTTACCCACTCCCCAAATAGTGACTCATGCCAGTGTTAGAGGTGAAATGCCTCACTGAGTGGAGTCCAGCTCCTAGAGCAGAGTTGCCAGCCTTGGGGAGAGTGAATGAGCCCGAGGGAAGTGTGAGAAAACAGAGGTGTAGAGAGTGAGGTATTCCCAGCCGTGGCTCCCAGACCAGGAATGACAAACAGTCATTAAACGTGGATAGCTCTTATGCCAGTAGGGGCACTTTAGGTTGGTGGCTGTACTGAGGAAGCAGGCCCAGGCAGGGTTCTTTGATACAGAATTATATCCATGGAGAAGTACGAGACAAGAAGAAGATGCCTAAAGGGAGTCAAAGGGGCCCAGTGCTACAAGAATACTGCAGCCCACTTCAAACCCACATCAGTTTGGCTGGCTGTTCCCACCAATTCAGGAACAGAGGTCTCAACATCCAGTTTTGCCCCTGAAGTACCCCAAATGCTAGCACTGACAGTTCTAAAGCCTGACCTTGTGTGAGTCTCAAGGACACAACACTCCCAGCCCTGTTGAGTACTCAGGACTATAAAAGGCACATGTCTAATACAAGATATGCATTCCTGTGCATCACTGTGCAAACTATGTTTGGAGGACCATGACCGAAAGAAGGAAAGGTGTTCAAAGGACAGTTCTGCAAATGGGATTTACGTGACCCAAACTGTGTGTGGTGCTGTTTCTAACCTTGAACAAGAACCCCCCCCCCCAATTGATTTAATGCTGGACATGGCTAGAGACATATAAAAGACATTTCACTTATCTGTATTTCTAACTTCTTTGCATCAAACCAGCAGTCTTTTGCTGAGAGGTGATTTCCCCATTGAATGACAATCAGGCTACATTGCTATTAATAGAATTGAAGTACACATCTGCTCTACCCTCCCCTCTTGCTGTCAAAGCTAAGCACCTAGGAGACAGCAAATGTTTCTGTTTACTAATGGAAAAGTACCTGGACGGACCTCACTTGCCCTGCGAAGGCTAAAAAGTGGGTCACAGGCACTTTCAAGATAGAAAAGAAAGCTTAGGAGGCAGATGAAAAACAGCTATGAGCCAATACAGAGAAAATACAGGGAAAATTTCCATTACCTCTCTTCATCCTTGTGAATTCCAGCCAAGATGAACTTTCAAGACAGTTTACTCTGTCCGTCAGAAGGCCTGTGATAGAGGAAATTTGCAATTTTCCCAGTCTCTGATCTTCTAACAGAACAGGAGTTTCTGGGGTTGAGAAGCTGCCTCTCTCCAGATACCCTCTGCACTACACAACCCTGATTCTTGATAGGGCACCTCATTTTGTGTATGCAAAGAAAGAGAAGCCATGTGGAAAAATATGGTATAACAAAACCTGAATCTTATTTCATGATAAATGTCTAGCACTTCAGTAACTCTTTCCAGAAGCAGCCTTCAGAGTGTGTAACAACTGAGGTTATTATCACTTGGGATGTGGAAATAGAGGCAGCATTTTTCAGTGCTTTAATACGAAGTTCTAAGTAAAATCACAGAGACATCATTAAAAATTACCAAGTATGATAATTGCTATTTATTCTTTGCACTACCTGAGAGCTACAGTGATGAACAGAACTCTGTCTGTGTCTGTGCAAACACTGGGTGAACTTATGAATGCATTTTAAATGGATTATGTGCAATGATTTGCTTTAAGGGCAATTTAAAGCTTTTACCAGCTTCTTCAGCAGTCTTGACTAAAGGTTCCCTGGCCATTCCAGGATAGGTAGACCACCTGGAATAGGTAGAAAGACAGACACAAGTCATATGTGAAGTGTCAGAAAGTGTTTCATGTGCATATTATCCAAAGGTTCCCATGTTATGTCTCACTTGGATAGAACAGAGTTTGCATTCAATACACTGCCAGTCTTCGAGAGGGCTCAGATTAATGTCCAAAATGTCTCTTTTCATTAAAAGGGGCCTTGTGTAAATAATAAAAAAGATTTACCTCATTCAGCAATTGCAGGGTTCTGTTAATAAGTGAAAGAAAGTGTAAGAAGCCATTGTCAAAAATGCCTCAAGAAATAGCATCTCATATGTAATTGCTTTGTTAGTATATAGATTGTTTTGTTAGTATATGGATAAAAGTTGTTCAAACCTCAGATCTCATATTTTTAAACATTAATGTAGCTCTGGGCAGTTCTGTGCTGGAAAACTGCTCTAACTTTCAGGCAAAATATGATCCAATGAATTTATGAGTATCTCTGTGGAACTGATCTGATACCACCTCACCTAGTCTCTCTGTACTTGAGATACCTCAGTGCCATCATAACCCTGGCTTTTGTAATAACTTTAAGTAGGTGCGGTGAATATTACAATAGCCAGAAGATTAAATTTGCTTGAACGTGAATTTTCCCTTTGGTGCTACACTCAAAGTAGTTTGCTGGTCTTGTTGCAGCTGGCTTTGTGGAGCCACAAGGCATCCACAAAGATGTCTCACTGGCTAAACAGCCTAAGAAACACTGCTTGATAAAGGCTACTTATGTCCGTATCTTGAAATACTTAAATACTACTGAAACTGTGCCCAGGTGAGGCTGCTATTGCATCTGCAGTTGAGGACTGTACCTTTTGATGGAGTACAACATGTGAAGGTTTTATTTCTCATCCACTCCATGATTTGTGGTCCATATTTTGGGCCAGGTGGCATCCATATGAATTGGTTTTAACTGGATTTCTGACTGTTGGATAAGAAGCATTAGACAGACTTGTCGGAAGCGAAGTATTATCAAATGCTCAGAAAGATCTTAGGGTATGGGAATGATTCTAGTCCTTCTGTGAACTCATGCTTGCACTTTGAACAGACACCTCCGTGTTTTCTGTGCATTGCTGAGGAACAGAATCCTTGAGATGGCTGGAATGGTGCCTGTGGGTTCAGTGCAGGTCTGCTTCTCTAAATGGCATATTTCGTACTCTGGAAACACTCAGCACTGTTGTAGTAATCCCAGTGCATCCCAAAACAGGTGTCAAGTTGCTGTAAATTGCAGAGCATAAAAGCTGTAATTTCCCCTATTCCCCATGGGCGAAGTGTAATTTATACATAACATTATTTTAATGGAAGTCTCTTATTCTATTCCTTGGTGAGGAGGGAAAAGGTAGAAACTATCACAGTGTCTAAATATTTCTCCTTGGGCATTCATATGAATGTTTAAGTTGATTTTTCATTTCATTTAACACAAATGCTTTACACTCCCAGGGGAAATTATTTTACATCATATTTTCAGTGTTACTGTCTTTCAAGGACTAATTTGTTACATACAGCTGTTCCAAGGTGGAGGTGAAAGAGGAATGAAAGCAGAAGAACAAACTAAGCTTCAGTAACAGTTTTGAAAAAAACAGACTTGTGGAGTATCATAGGAATTAGCCAAGTCTTCTCTACTGCCCACTAGGCTAAGTGGCAGCTGTTCTGTCTGCTTTACTCATCTGGGAAACATTTGTATTTGAATAATTTTCACAGTATTTATAAACCTTCCTGAGAAAAAAATAGTGGCCTGAGTCACAATACTATTTCATTGCAGTATTTGCTGCTTTTTACAATTTTAAATGAAAGCAGAATCAAGCTTTGTGAGAATATTACAGTGATCATTATCAGACTGTTCAGGATGAGAGTTGTTGCCATTAGGGATTACATCACTGTTTTAGGCAAATTGTTCCAGATGTTCTGCTCATTAAGACTATGAACCTTTTTAGAAGAATAGGACAAAGTAATGCTTTAAAAATCATGGTGGGCTGACAGAAAATTACTTTATTTCTAAATGAAGGTTTTGTGGAACTTGCAGTTCCTGAAATGGAGTAAAAAGGGGAAACGAAAGAAAAAAGTCCCATTTTAATAGGTTCCTATCCAGAAAGAAGTTGAACAATAAATCTCTCATTGTTCTCACTGGAACTTGGGCTGAAGACCTGGTCTTTTCTCAATGGAGAGGAAAAAAAGTTTTTAAAAAAGGATTTGCCTGTCCTTTTGTATCACTAATGGGAATTTATACAATACATACACCAAATCAGACTTTGTAAGGATGAAGCTGAACAGATGCCTCAGAAATCAGAATTCACTGGAATGTACAAATGGTCTCATAGAAGTTAAAATGTTGTGTAAGGGTATTAAAATTCAGCCTGGAGGACTGTACATGTGAGAACCCAATTAATTCAAGTCCTGCTGTATTGTTTCTGAGTGCTTACAAACACATTTTCCGTTCTAAACATTTATCATCTGTTAGTGATCTGAAAAAACATACTTTGATGTATGCAAATTGTTAAATAAAACACAGGATACTCACATTTGAACATAAATATTCTCCTCAATTGTGCACCAAGGTGTTCTTCAAGGAGATCCTTTAGTGACTATGCTGTCCAGACAGACCCTTGTTTATACCAAAGCCATTGCGAGCACTGACAATTTCTACTTCACTGAAACTACTAATTTTTCTATATAATTATTTTTCTCTGGTTACAGTCTTATGACAGTAGCAGGTTTCACAGACAGGGAGCACAACTAGTCCCTTTTATAGAATACTAGACTTGGATAGAGGACCATATTAAGTACTACGTTTTGTATTAGGAAGAGAGGCTGTACAGAGATCTTTCGCTGATGCTGAAAATGTTTGAGTTCACTAGGTTTTTACATTCTCACAGTCAGCTATATTCCTAGGAATGATTTGTACTCCCAAGTATTTCAGAGTCAACTCTGTGAGAGTTCAGACAATGTATTTCATGGAATGCATTTTAGTTGCTTATTTACAGGCACACACATGTAATGGTGTCTTTTTAAACATAGATAATTTTTCTTGATTATTTTTCCCAGTGTTTTTTGACCAGCTTGAGATACTAGTTAAGATTTTGGTGGATTGGAACTAACAACAGGTAATTAAGAAGTGTATATGATAGTGATGTAGGATAGCAGAGAAAAATGTTTAAGATAACAAAATAATCATTTGTGGAAGGAAAGGAATAGTAGGAGGGAAGAAGGAGGGGAAAAAGGATCGAAAAAACCAGAGAGCTTTATCATGTGAGCAACTAACATATCAAGAGAAGAAAAAGATAATATACTCTGTCTGCAGAAACAGAAGTTTCTTTACAGTAATTTGCAGTGATTTTTTTTGCTATATATGACAAAACTTCACTAATCTTTTCCAAGTATATACAAATATACATAAATGCTGGTTCTAATTTTGACATGGCTTTAACAAAACAAAATGAAATCCAGCCTTCATAAAACATTTGGCTCTGGCATCCTGGAGAGCTGAATTCCATGGGTTAGAACCAGATTTTGAGAAGTAGTAAGATCAAAGTGAGTGAGGTGCCTTAGTACCATCGAATGTTTGTAACATTCAGTACTGAGACATCTGGCCTTCATTGTGCACAGGGCAATTAGCATAACTTGTTATTAGTGAAATCAGTGATGCTTGTGAGAATTACAGGGATGTTTAACACATTTCAGAATTTGAGTGTTCAATGTCATTTATCCTTAAGGTGCTCAAAGAGTAATGAAGAAATTAGCGCACTGTGTGGAGCTACACTTCTTTTGTACATTCTACATTTACAGCTATTAATTCCAGATTAATTCCTGTCAGCAGATATAAAAGCAGATATATCAGATAGCAAAAAAAATACCTCTGCAGCTATTTCAATTATGATGTAGAACTCAGAAGATAATAGCCTTGATGTATTTCCTGCTTAATGAAGTAACATTCCTGTCAGATGGGTAATTGCTGCAGCAGGACTCTGTTCAAAGAGATTTCATCTCTCCAGTCTTATTCTCCACTCACCACTGTGACAGCTCAGCTTCTTGAAGTTTAAGATGTTGCTTTCCTTTTGTGAGCTGCAGTCTTAATGAGGGCAATTGCTCCATGTTGGCCAGCACTGATTATTGGTAACAAGTCCTATATTGCAAGTATTCTCTGTGTGATCCACGCTGAAGTTAGTGGGGCTGTAGGTAGAGAGTTTGGTCAATAACACTCACAGTTAAATGGAGAGGCTGATCTTGCATACAGTGAGATTAAACGTTGGATTTCCATTTTATTTGGTGGGAGCAGGGCAGGGAAGAGGTAGTGGCATGAACTACTGCTTAAACCTGGAATGTGAGGTACTAAGAGCACTGGTCAAGCAGCATTTCTCTCTATTTGTAGCTCTACTAAATAAATATCTATCATTACTGCTGAGTGTGTACCAGGAGCACTCAACAGTCTTGACCATACAGGGCACTGGCCCACTAACAGAGTTTAGTGATCCCTCCACTGGGGAACTAATATAGTTCCTTATTAGTCAAAGCTGAAACAAGAACCAGTCAAAAGAAAGGGAAGAGATTCTGAAAAAAAATACCCATGCCAATATTTCTACTTCTGTCACTCTCTTCTGCTCCCTGCCTCCAAGTTGCATCAGGCCATTAGTCTGAACGGACTCCCAACACTGCCGATCACGGGAACTATGAAGAAAAACAGTGGCCGAGAGGAGTGATGGGTCTACTCAGAGGAAGTGGAAAGCAGAGCAACATGAGTTTCAGTCTCTCCCTGTTTTTCCCGTTTGCTTCAATCAGCCTGTCTTTGCTGCTTCTGCATTACAGCATTGCTGCTGGACCATATTGCTGCTATTGTGACAAAAGCAAGGGTTGTGCACGGTAATGCCTAGTCCATGTGTTATATTGCAGCACTGTATGCAGGCTAAAATTAGGTCATCTGAGTGGTCTTCTATCAGTGCTGTAGCTTACATAGTGAAGAAGAGGGTGCCAGTGACTTGTAAAGACCTGTGGGGTGTAGTCTGCACTCATGTTAGAACAGCAGCTGAACAGAGAATGTATGTTCTTTGTGCACCTACACATACCTATGTATGTGTGTATATATAGAGGTGATGGAGCACATGGTATAGATGTCTTGTTTCAAACAGTCTACATCACTGTTAGGCTTTGAAGTCACAGTAAGCTTTGGATGAAATGGCATGCGTGCTTCCTTCTTGTGTTCTTTCCCAATACTTTCAGGGCAGCCACAACAACTGAACATGGAGGCAGACATTGGCAGAAGTTACTGAGCTGAATCAGGTTCATAATTAAGGCTTTTCTAGAGAATATTTCTAATTGAATGCTAGAAAGCTGGACATTTACATATGCAAATCTCATCCTTTCAACAGGAATTCAGGGGTTAATCATCTATAGAGTTTAGATTGAATCCAGCTGAGGTTTCACTCAGAAGGGAGAAGAAAAGGAGAAGTTTGAAGTGCATTCCGAGAAAATGAACTCCCTTCTTTTCCTTTTTTTTTTTTTAATTCAAATTGGTGCATATTTGTAGAATTTTGTGATATCATAACCAACTCCAACGACCTCTAACAGCACAAGGAACCTTGTTTGATTACACAGCTAAAGAGACAATGCTACTTTCCCTTTGATTCAGTTGCTGGCTGTTTGTGAAACATGAGATGGATCTCTGCAATTTACAATGGTTTTAGAAATTTCACTGATGATGAAAAAAAATGTGTTCTGTTATTTGCAGAAAGAAACCACTGTGTGCTCCAGTGCTGTGTGCATTTTAGATGACTTATACAACAGAACTCATTTTTTCCCCAGGATCATCTGCCACAATGCACATCTCCACAACAGCACCGGTTCTCTGAAGTCAGGAGACTTGTCCTAATGGAGCCTTTGGTTTCCACAGAAATGGGCACATGGGAATGTGTGAGAGTGATTTCTCCTCCTCTTCTGGGCCTGTCCATTTCAGCACCACAAGCTAAAATGCAAAACTGGTCACTGCAGAGTATAAACAAAAGTAAACAAATGAACCTGTGTTTAAATGATCCTTAAAGAAACTGTCATGGGTAAACATGTACTTTCAGGATCAAAATACGTATTACAGAATGTGTTTAAGAGAGACTGGATAACAAAAAAAAAAGCTGTAAACCGCCAACTAATTCAATTTTCTTTCCATCTGCCCCTTGTTTAATTCTGGTGATCATGGCATGCCTTTTATTTCCATTTCAATGCATGTTTAATGATAAAGGGAGTTTGGAGAAAGGGAGGAAGACAGTTTCACTTGGACAGCAATCAGAGAGAATTTCTGTAAACATCTGGTTCTGTTTAAGACAATTTTTAAAGCATTTAATATAAAAGCTATTAGAAGGCAGCAAATGAATGCTGAGTGTTCTCACTGTGTAAGCGATGCATTTTTCCCTCCTGGAAGTTTGCATACAATTGAACTTGAGTCAAGTTTGTAGACAGGTTTCACAAAGATAACCTTGCATTATCTAGTGTGAGTGAAAGAGACTTGCAAGAACAACAGTTAAAGTCGTTAAAGACCTCTTTAAAAAAGAAGTTCAAAAGACGATATAGTCCAACTGGAAACATTTCAACCAGCTGGATTTCAGTAATTGAATGAACACAGTTGAACAAGTAGTTAGAGATGAAAAAAGAATAGTGAATAAAAATGGAGACAATGGACAATTCATGGCACAATGGTCTAGTCTTTTCCTCATTTGGACAGGACTCAGTAGATATCTTGGAGGATTGCCTGTGTCTTTAATATTCCCATATTAAGTGATATGCTGAAGTGGTAACACTGAAGAGTATGTTTTTAGCACAATTAATTATTAATAGCACATTTTTCTTGCCTTGAAACCCTTCAATAACATTTTTTATTCACTAAATATAAATGTTCCAAAACACGTAAACAGGATTAGTGTCACAACTGCAAGTAAATATACTTAATTTAGAGATTATATTGAGTAATTGCAAATTTATAAATGTTCATTCATAGGGGAAATAATATAGGTTAAGAAAGAAAATTGCACTTGTGGACCCTACTGCTCAGGCTTTCCTATTTTGCAGGTCAGATGCTGTTGATGCTTGCTGAGCAGGCTGTAGTCAAGGTAGTCCTTCCTATGAGGGTCTTGTTTTCATTTCAGAACAGAAATTCTAAGTATATCAAAATAGACTAAAGACAGTCAAATTCCTCTCATTTTCAAAGCAAGGACCTCAGAAAGGTACCTGAGGCCTCAATAAGCAAACACATTCTGAGACAACTTTAAGTATATGAAGTGTAGATACCATCCAGTACAACTCTTTTGATACAAAGACATGAAAAATGGATTCCCTGAAATGCTGAAAAGTGTAGGTTTTTGTATACTGTGACCATTTGAGATTAGCCCTGAGTATTGGATTGATATTATATAGTTGATACAGGACTGTCTTTTCCCAAGCAGGTTTAGTCTGAACAAAGCAATTGAACAAGCTGAGCTTAGAGAGGGGATATTTTAAGATTTATTTTGTCCCTAGGATTTCTGTTAGCTTGCTGTTTGTTTTTCCTTAAGAGTCAATCCTCACAGCTTGCTGTTTTGTGCTTCTGCCCCAGATTTTGTGTTTCTGTTAAAGAGTCTGATCCAGATCTAAGGATGGGGCTGCAAACAAAGAAGTTTTGTTTAATCTTGTTTGTTTTTTTTTTTTTTTTAACAGCCACTGTAAATAAGATTGTTTGTTAAAATAATACTCAGAATAAATAACCGCACCTCTTCAGGATTAGATGGATCTCTACCCTTCCTCTGAAAGGACTACCAGCCTTTTCTTTCCCCTTTCACACAGAGTTTCTGACCAGAGTCAGCTTCTTTCATCAGTTCTCATCCTCCTGAGGTGTTTTATTTAGAATTAGTTAGTATCTAAAAGTGGCCTAAATGAAAATCCAGCTTGTGGGTTTACTTGTGCTGGTGAAATTGCACTTCAGGAATAAACAGTTGCTTCCTATTTAGCTAGATGGAAGATGTGGGGCTGGGGTTTTGCTGTCGAAGTACAATCTCAGATACTGGCTGTATTTATTTAGCGCTCCCTCTTCTAATTTAATTCAGGTTTTCTTTCAAAGTTACTCAGAGCCTGAAGTGCTGAATCACAAATTTGTCACATAATCCACTAATTGACAAGAAAACAGCTGCAATATATGTTAGAATTCAGCTCAAGGAACAGTGGTAAAAGACAAAAGAGAATTTGTATTCAAAGCCTGAAAATGTAGATACATCACAACTGTCTTCTCTTAACAAGGACATCGTGTGTTTCCAGAGTATTTATACAATAGAGTAACACCATCTTTAACTGGGTAGAAAAAGGAGTCTGTATGGTATTGTGGACCCTGTGAGCAATAAGTTTGTAAGAGAACAAACGTTTGATAAAATGAATCATCTAGTTTGGTCTGTTTAAATTTTACACTAAGAACAGGCACGTTTTTATGTTTAGAGGTAGGGCCAGAAGGAAAACACGGGCAGCATAGTTTGTAAATTCATAGCACGGCAGATTTGGACCCAGTTGGGCCCGCACTGGTAAATCTTCCTGGGACTGTTTAAGATACTTCTCTGTTCTCCGCCTTACCTTGTGAGGAAGGTTACTGAACTTGTAGCAGAAAAAGCAGCGTGGGGATCATGTGCTTGTGTCTTAACGCCACAGTGCAAAACAAATTTCATGGTCATAGAAGGCAGAGTTTCTGACATGTAGTCCCTTCTGTTACCTCTGCACTGGGAACAATAATGATCATGAGCTCAGAAACGGTAGCCAGGAATGATGACTTCTTGAATCAGCTGAGGAAGATATGCTAAATGACATGTGTCAGGGCACTGAAACTTGTTCTGAGGGCAGGAAATGCCACCTGTTACAAGTGCTGTGTGGATGGTAAATACTAATAGAATTGAAGAAAGTGGAGTAAGAGGAGGGCTGAAAATAAACTTCCACCTCTCCCCACCCAGTGCTCCTTCCTGTACTGACACTGCACTTGCACTGGGTATAATAATAGGATATGGTACAGCATCTGTGTCAAAAATGCTTAGACCTGAGTCCAGCTTTTCCCAGGGCTCTAATTTGAAGATTAATTTAGAGACAGAAACAGGCAGTGGTTCACATACCGTATTGCCTTAGACATGTGAGCTGTCAGTGGCATTATGGCTGTTCAAAGGCAGAAGAGGAATTGTTATCTCTTTTACAAATGAGAATGAAAGCTCAGAGGTTGAGTGGTCTGGCACATGCTCTCTCCAAGGCAGCAAGCCTTGTGTGAACCAACAGCACTTCATGGCCATGACTGTTATTTGGTTGTTGTAATAATATATTCAGCCAAAGAACAGTTAAGTGTCTGACCACCAGCTATCATGGAATACCCAGGAGGAATATGAAGGCAATGCAATCTATGTGATGAATTCCATCACCAATAAGGTACCCCATGGACTTCCTTGAAAAGAACATTTAGGAGGTAGGCAAGGGGACTGCACAGTAGGTTATGTGTGAGAAATTTAGTATTTCCCTTAAAATTATATTGTTCTTTTCCTACTGCTTACAAAAAGTTGGCACTGCCACAGTAGATCATTCCTGACAAAGGTATGCTGACCTGATACAGTTAGAAACTCTTTTCTGTTTCTGTTTGCCTGGATTCGTAGTGACAGGTGTGTTATCCCTGCAGGAAAATACAGAAAAAACAATGATGTCACTCATTTTCACAACTCTGTTCTGGTAAAAATAGCTGCTTAACCTGTAAAACCACAGAGGCCCTTCAGCTGAGCCACGGTGACAGCCCTATCACAGTTACAGCTTCATCATCATGCCTGGGTGTCAGTAAATTAAAAGACCAGCATCTCTCCTCCTGGACATGTTGCATAATATGTGATTTTATATTCTGGATTACATGCAATCTGGGGTTTATTAATCATAAGAAAAATGAAAAAGCTAATTAACACTTTCAAGCAGTTGTTAATGTGTTACATGGACATATATTTACAAGTGTAAATATACAATTTTTAAAAAATGTTGGAAGCATAAAGAATAGACCAATGGCAGACACAAGTTTCTTTTTTTCTGTAGAAGACTTTCTTTTGATATTTTTTAATTCATAGTTTCATTTATTATCTTAAATGGAATAAACCTGGGTACCATACATGGCTGGGCTTGAGTACGGAAAAAGGATCTAACTTTTTGAGCATTCACTGCTGCTGGATGAGTATATGAACAGGTAAATAATGGAAAAATATTTCTCTTCTATTTAAGCCTAATTCCTTAAGACTCTGGATGGTTCTTTTCAGTTTTCCACTGCAGACCATGTTTACCTCAATTTTTGACAGGTCAAAGCACAATGTCTTGGAAATAAAATACACAAGAAACATGTTTATTGGAAGATGCCATGAATATGATTATTTGGCAGCTGGTTATTGTTCTTAGTATTCTGTGCTTGGGAGACAGACCAGTCTTTGGATTTTGGAAACTTTTGGATACTGTGACCTCTCCAACTCTGGGTAGTCTGGATAAAGTGTATTAAAAGACTTTGGGCTGTCTACTTCAAGGCTGTACTGAGGAGCAAGGAGTGTGGAAGTGCTTAGGCTCCTCGTGGTGGTCAGGAGGCTCAGCTCACACAACTGCCAGCTTTGTAACAGTGAACTTGGAAGTCTGACTTCTGCGGCTGTCCTGGAGCACACACCAGAAGGCTTTGTGCCCCTAGCAGAACGTTGTGGTCCTAGGCAGGATTTGTAGGAACTCTGAATTTGGTTTATTGGAAATTTGCAAATCGTGCATGTTTAGAGAGAAATACTATGTGTTTGCCTCATTGAAACCACTTTGATGAGTTTATTTTTCTGAAGTTTTTCTATAATTTCTAATACACCTTGCAAATTCATTAGGAGGACCAAGAAATGTCAGCACCTCTGCTTTCTGTTTCTACCCACAGGTGCCCCATGCTATGCCAGCGGTGTGTAAGTTGCTTTCTGTCGTGATTATGTTGTGATTGCACAGCATTTGCACTGGTTCTGCACCTCTCCACAGTTTAACTCCTTAACATTAATTCTCTAAAATAAATAATGGGAATTTTTCCGGGATATTTTCTAGTTCTTTTCTGTTGCCAGTCGGTCCCCTTATTTAAAGGCAGCTGGAGTAAAACTTTATTTTTGTAGCACAAACTGAGGATATATTTCACAGTACTGTGTAGATGTGAATCAGAGACAGATTTCTGACAAGATAAATAATTTTCTGAATAACTTGAGCTCATCTCTTTTTACAGTCTGACTGCTATACATAGAGTCTTGGGCCTTTAAAAACTTCGTGTATCCCTTCAGCCACAAAGCATTTGCAGTCAGGCTTTGATGGCAGAGAACAAAAGTACCATTGTCTAATTTTGGTTCAAAACCAGCAAGTTTCTGTGGAAGCCACAAGAGGATCTTTGGGTTTTTGGTGTTTTTTTTTGTTTTTGTTTTTTTTTTTAATTTCTCAGCTTGAAACTGCTTGAACTTTATTATAGTGCTGTTTTTTGAAACAATAGCTAATCGTCCATCAGAACTTCTTGCAGCAGCCAGTTTTGTATAGCTTCTAAAAATGTTTTTTCCGTTTTACCTAGTTTCTAATCTAATTTCCACATCCTGCTTTCCTGCAGTACTTATCTGCTCCAGTGAAATTATTCAAGGGAATTCCATAATCATTAACTCTCTATCTACATTTCCATGATGACTCTTCTTTCCTAGAAATGGAAAGAAGTCTGCAAAATTGGTTCAATGTTGAGGATTCCTCATTTTTTTGGCTACAGAAATCTGTGTAGAAACATAAACCCTAGTGCTGGCATGTACCACCCGGGAAAGAAAGCAACATGTTAGCACATCCCCTGTTTGTCCCTGGCTTCATTATCTGCTTTTGTATCTGCTACCAAAATGGAACAGGACAGACTTTAAAATTACATCAGACTGATGTGACATGCCGTTCGTATCACATTGCCATGTCAGGGATGATATCTCATAATGATAATAGCAAATAAAAATATCAGATAATGTTGTTTGGCAGCTGTAACACTTACCTCGTTTAAGAACTAGTCTCCAAGTCTATTTCACAGAAGGCAAAGTGTTGCCTTTTAAGCACACCAAAGTATTATTCACAAGAGCCAGGAAAGCCATGGAAAATTTATTTTTACACCATTGCCCCTCTTATTTGTTTTTATCTCTCCTCTGCCTCTTTCCTCCTTTCCACATGATAAACACATGCTCTTGTTTCTGGTTCAGGCATGGTTGGAATTCACTTGTATGGAAAGGTTGCACTGCTATACTTACAGGGAGTTCATCTGTTCATTATGCTTTCATAAAACTAATACAGATCAAGGGTTACAAAATTTTGCTTCTGATCCCAGAAATTAATAATTTCCCCCTTTAAACTCACATATCATGAAGAAGACCATGTCTGCTTATTATGAAGATTATGTTAAGATATTTTCCCTTTATGCTAAGGCTTTTTGTAAAGCTGTGTGTAAACATATATGTCATTTATGCTTTAGAGAGGCAGAAGGTTTTCTTAGTTCTTACAACTGACAAGAGATTATTAGACCTTGAACAGAAACTGAAATAAATATATGAATATTTAATTTAATATATGAAAGGGCACCTAGTTCCTGTTCATGAAGTAATAGGAGCAATTAACTTTGGTTGCATTTAGGTTCTAGTTCAAAGGGTTTGTAAACTAACTAATGGAGATATTTTAGGATTAACTATCCTTACATGATATTTATGAAGTCAGACTTGTTTTCCAAGACATTTTCAATGTTAATCTTTAACAACTACGTAACTCGGATAATATACTGACATAAACACAATGTCAATCAATAGAATAAAAGCACTGAGGTTATTGTTAAGTACCTAACTAATACTTATAAATGAATGTTAGGAATTATCTCATTTGAAATTATTTTTAGCTGAGATTTCTGTATGTCACCTCTATCTTGTATGCAAAGAAGTAGAGAAAAAAATTGTTCTAAGTACAAGAGCTGGTAAGGGTTGGTTTTGCTTGAAGGCCTGTGAAACAAATGGACATGAAGGGCATTAAGCAGGTATATCTCATTGATTTTACTATGCAAATAACCATTCTTTCCCATAATACTTTCCATTTGACCCTTTACAGCGATGAACAAATTAAAAAACAGGCATTTGACTGGACTCTTAATCCAAAAGTTTATGGGTGAAGGATGGCTATTGAAAGCTTGCATATCCTTCACTGAATACATCAGGAATTATGTGAAATTCATAAATTAGAGTGAGCCTCACGGTTCCAGTTTCTTAAACTGTTCTCAATGTGTAGAAACACAAATTGTAAGCACATCAAAAGTCAGTTGAGTCAGGTTTAACAAATGAGGCCTGCAAACATTCAAAGAGCATTTGCTTGGTATTCCAGTTGACTAGTCTGTCCATTCAAGAGTAAACAGAAACAAAGGTGTTATTTAAAAGGGAATAATTTAGACAAAGAGCCAACAATGTTGGATGGCGCCTTTTTTTCAATTCATAAACTCCAAGCTGGCGTATATTAACAGGAGATTTCTCTGTTACACCTGTTACAATGAGTTTAAAATTAATCTAACCAATAAAACAAACAATCACTCCTGTAAAAATCATTGCATTTGTTCCATGCTGATATAATAGCTATTATTCATATAACTAGTCTAAGTAGGGTCTAGTTGTTAGCACATGGGTAGTTTTTGCATGGAAGTGGTTGCAATGTTGAACTCATCTCAGATCTTACAGACTGTATTTTCTTCTAGGGATGAGCAGAGTTTTTGTACACTTCCTCATAATCTGAGGCAAAACCGCAAGGCTGGATTTGCAATATTTTATAGTGGCCACAGCACTGGGTACCACTTCCACAAAGTATCACCCTTATTTGATCTAGACAAAATGTTTGCTGCTTTTCCTGAGGGGACCTTGTATTTATCACTCTGTGTAAATATCTTAAAGAGTCTTCCTTAACAGTAATGCAAGAAGACTCATCAAGAATAACTAGAGGATTTTCCCAGGTTTCTTCTCTGGAGAAATACGGTCTCAGCTTCTATACAAAAGCAGTGGCTGGTAGTAGAAGTGCAGGTCATTCCTGAGTTCCAAGTGATCATCTTTTCAGAGCTAGAAAAAGATTATATGCAGTGTTACTATTCAGGAATGGACAGGTTTTTAACAAATATTATCAGGCAATTTTAAAGGTTTTTTTTCATCTAGAGTTGCAGTAATTGAAACATCATTTGTAGTCAGAGAATCCTGGCAATATCACCAAAGATTTTGTGTCACCATGCTGTGTATGGACATTTCATAGGTGAAAACAACCTAGAGTAGTCTCTGTGGCCAAGACATGGCACCAATCTATTTGTTTCAAAGGACATAAGTTTGTTCTTTCTGCAACTTTTGATGCAGGTCAGTGATTCCATTAATGTCACCTGATAAGCAAGCCATGGCCTTTATAAATTAATGAACACATGCCCTTGGAAATGTAGTCCTTGTTTTAATTTAAAACAGAAGTTCTTTAGCTCTGGGAGGGTTTTTTTCCCCCCTATTCAGAAGTGCATTATCTTTCTGCCATGGCAGTTCCTGAGTTTGTCCTGGAAAAGATCAAAGTCCTGTGTTAAGTGCTAGGTATGATACACTTAATTGTTTTATGGTGATTTGTTGGATGGAAATATATGGTACGTTCTTACAAAAATAGATGAAAGCCAACAAATGCATAAGCAATCAGAGCATTAGAATCTCTAACTTTTAGAACAGCACTGCTAGTGTCAAACAGTGAAACTTCCCTTTCTTCCCTGTTGTCCCGCACGTTTTAGCCTGGGTGCCGATAGGATTTGAAAGACATCGCTACCTAAGAAAATGTAAATATGGAGTTTTTACTATTTCTGCGTTATAAAAAAAGTACTTTTGTATCAATAATAATAGTTAAAGGTGTCTTGATCCTTTCAGAAGAATTAGTAGCTTTTTTAACATCTATCAAAGCATCAGTCTACCAGCGTGCTTGAGGCACTCATGTAGGTATGTGTAGCTGTGACTTTTCCCTTTACTGAAAACCATATGTCAGCCTCACGAGACTCATCTGTTCTTAAGGAAGGGACACTATAAAGCTGCTTTAAAGGAAAAACCTGAGTAATAATGTGTCATTTCATTTTGCAAATCTACAACCTCAAATCCTCAGTGATTAAGGGGAATTAATTTTCATTAGACCCGTCTTCCGCATAAAGAGACAGTTAAGGCTGGGATGGGAAAGTAAAAATGTTTCTGACAAGAAAACTTGGACACAGAGATTGTTCCATTCATGTTATGTAGAAATTCAGTCAGATTCCTAAGTCTATTTCACACATAAACGCAGTGTACAAAGCACTATCTCAAACCTGAAATTCTGACTGATTTGGATAGAATTTATGAATGAAAGGGTAAAATTTAGCTTTTTAATACAAACTGTAACACTGTGGAGCTCAATAGGAGTCGTGCGTATAACGGATGAGTGCTGCATAACATTGAGGGATACTGAGTGCCCTGAGTTTACTCTGGAGTGAGCTTATTCTAGGATGCTCACCATCTCCCTGTTGGATTCCTAGTCCATGTTACACATCAGCAGAAAGAATTGTCATTGTAAGAACCAACACTTTAGCTGAGCAGTTGCCAGGGTTAGTAAAACTCAGTACATTCAGATGAATCCCAACCTGACCTCTTCAGGAGGTGGAGGTGCCATTTTAAATCTTCCCTGAAGTGGGAGCTTTTGAGTTTGAAACTATTTTTTCTTCCAGTTAGTGAGGGGACTAGGAACATTTATCTTGCTTCTGACTTGCTACAAAGTTTTGAGGACATTGGAAAGTCTCTGTAGAGCCCAACCCTGCACCACACCTCTCTTTTTAATTTTTTTTTTTTTTTTTAATTTTCCCAGGGGCTGTGGCTATTCTTTGGAATTCCTCACCTAGACCTTATGGCTGGTAAGAGATGGGTAATGTGACTTCTTATTCTCTGTATCCTCTTATGCTCAGTATAAATTCCCTGAAAAGAAGCAGCTTTATGCAGTTAGCATGAATCTGGTAGCTTTTCCTGGCTGTGATGTTAAATATCCTGAACAATTCTAAATGTGTTTTGAATCTCATTCACTTTGCTGATTGCTTGTGAAAAATGAGCATCACAGGAGCTTAAGCTCACAGCTTAAAGTTATAAGTAATGTTCTATTGTATGTTTACAGGCTCATTAAAACAAAAAAAAAATTTACCCCCCCCCCCCCCCCCAAAAAAAACCTCAGACTGCTCTGAGAATGGAACAAAACTGAGAATGAAATTTTGGAGTTGAGCCTCATGCTTTTCAGGGCAGTCCCCTGTTCACTGAATGCACTTTTCAATCCTTGATCACACATATTTATATTTCACATATATTTATTTATGCTTGACAATAATTTATTAGAAATTTGAAGGGTATGCAAGTTAGTCCTAAATCTGTCTGTAGGCAAGAAAAATAGGTGTACTTTGGTAAGCCAGCCCTGAAGCCTGGGTTAAACAGACAGGGGAAAAAGGGATGCACAACCAAATGTATACAACTCTCTCACAAGTGCTGAACCTGACTGCAGATTAGAAATGGTAGAAGTCTCATATTGAAGTACTGAGATGCCAAATATTCCTTCTTACCAAGCAGCTGGGTCCTTATTGCAGCCATGCTACTCATCACACCTAATCCTGTGAGGTGCACAGTCTTCCCAGATCTCACTGAAACTGAGCTCTGAGTATCTTGTGCAGTGGAATCTTTACAAAGATGCTTTCGGACTGCACAGGTGGATTCAAAATACAGTTCTTACAGCAATTTCCTATGTAAGGCATTGATGAGACAATAGATCCCTTTATGAGGCTCTGTTTGACTACAGAAATGAGCAATTGTTCGCATTATATGTAATAAATCCCTCGACACCCTGTTAAAAGGACCTACATTTAGCTGAAGTCTTAGCATGAATGTACTTCCAGAGGTTTAATGACCTTTCACTTTTCGAGGTGTTCTTTATTTAAACTAATGAAAATGAGTTCCACTTAAAAGGCTTTTAAATGCTGATTAAAAATTAAATCAGCTGTTCATTATCCCCAGGTGGCCTTGTTCTAAGAGCAGTAATTCAGAGAGAGTCAAACAAGTTGTCTTTTTTAATGTAGCTAGATCTTGAGTTGGGAGGACTTAATTAGAGCTGTTTATTAATCACCAAACTCTCAACTTCTAATGCAAATGGGTCTGTAAACACAGGATCTCCATTTCTGTCCCCTGCTTGTTAGAAATATGGAAGAAAATCAGACACATTTCTGAAGATTCCTTGTGGCATGTACAACAGAAATACAGCTGTGGTATTTTGTGAACAAACAAAATATTGACCTAGTTTGTGCCATCACATTAAACAAATAACAGTAAACTGAGTAATTAGCTATACAAAGTCTCACTTTACATATTTGACTATTTTGCTGTAGGTTTGGAAAAGATTCAGAAGCATTTACAGTACAAATCGCAATGAACAATGATAAAACCTCAATCGATTACTTTTTTGGGGGTTGGGTATTTTTTCTTCATTATGGCTGCTGAGAGAACTGGCCTGGGATTTAAGTAGTTAAACATGTCGCAAAACATCAAGAGAACAAAATCTTCAAGATTATAAAGTATAAGTTATCTGAAAAGCAGGAACACTCACTGCTTGAAACCCAAGATTGTTTTACAGATTTTTTTCAGGTACTTACAAAACTTCGCTTGACAGAGAACTTCCTGATCTTGCAATGCAAACTTAACTAGTAAGAGATATACTTGGACAGAGCACAATATTCATGATCACTTTGAGAAAAGATAAGGGAGTGCATTTTTGAGAACGTTTACACATAAGAAGAAAGGAAACTGTGTTATACCATGCAAAATCCTGAGCTCTGCCGTAGATAACACTTTCCTTCTTGTATTTCATAGGCCATATGACTCTTTGCTCTTTGTTACTTACAGTAAAATTAGTGCCAAAAGGTTGCTGGGTGAAATACGCCACAGAGTCTTAGGGGAGCTATGCAGTGCTGTTACCTTTTTTCTGCTGCAGCACGAAGGGTGGAAAAACTGAGCCTTTGTGGGCCAAAATGTTTGAAATTACCTGCCTTCAACAGAGGCTAAGGCCTTGACTCTTATTCCTGTCTAGCAGAATTATCTGTTAATTTGCCTTGTTATAGTGTCTGCCTTAGGGATGCACTGGAAGTGCATCTTTGTATTCACACATTGTTTGAAAAGTCTGGCAGAGCTGAACAAAGCTATGTATCCCAAATGGCTACAAGAAAAACTGGCTTAGTGGTAGTAGCCAGCTATTATTTCTTCTCTGACCCTTGCTCTTGAATGCCTTGCCTGGTAAAATTTGTAGGTGGCCAAGACGCTTTTATTCCCAGGTTTACGAACAGAAGCAGAAGAAACTGCGCTGGTGATGTCATGAACACAGGGTTGTAGAGACACGAATGTGTCTTACTAGCTTGTGGGTGGTTTATGCAGTCACACACACGTGCTTTTTAACTCGTGACTTTCTAATGGGTTTTGGAATTGGGCACATGACACCAGGGAATGCAGCGTGTGCGTCTGAGGTAATAAGCAAACATCCCTAAATAGGATGCCTGGCTGGAGAAGTATGCAGACTTTGGTCAGTGAAACTTCAATTTTCCTCCTGCCCCCCCTCCCCCCCAGTTAAAAGAAACTCTTTTTTTCTGTCCTCGTTGGAGAAGGAATAATAATTTAATTGCAGTGTGAGATTCAGCTTTAAACATCAAATTCTAGGAATCCTTTCTGCTCCAATGCTAATGTAGAACAGATTGTAATACAGTGGTAACTGCATGTCTAAAATAATGAAAGCACTGATGTTTTGAAGAATGTCCTTGGCTGATAGCTGTATTTAATTATCTAAAGTAATTGGAAGAAAGTTATTTTCCAAGGTAATAATTATTCTTCCTAAAATCTCCTGCTGTTCCTACTGGTGAAGAGGCTTCACTACTGTCTGTGGAAGAAATGTGTTATTAGAAAGAACAGTGTTTTGATTGTAAAAAGCAAAAATCCATAAATCTGTAAAAGTGTGTTAAAAGCTACGTGGATGGGGTAACGCTAGCTGTCTGCATGCTTTACTATTGTGTACAGTATTGGACATGTAGCAGAGCTAGGATTCCATTCTTCTACCTGTCACATAATGTTATTTTTTTTAGCACATGTGTAGGAGCCTGTATTAAGAGTTATGTCTTTTGGGAAGAATATAGAGAAATGGCAGACATGCACACACTACTAAATAAAGAGCATAGCATAAAAGTTATCACCTTGAAATCTACTCCTTCCTCCCTGACTATTTCTGATTTCAGAAAAAATCCTCCAGATTTTTAGCTTTTATCTTTCTTACTTTTTTTTTTTATAGTTCTGACTCACTATAAGAGATTATTTCTTCCTTTTGAGAAATTGTTCAAAGAAATGCTTTATATTCCCTCTACCTCCCCTGGAAACAAAATTGTTACTTTCCAGGGGAAGGAATATCTCTACAGAGAGGTCAGAACTCTGTTAGCAGGGGAAAGAGATTTAACAGGATCAAAAAGACTGGAAATGAGAAAATATTAGTGCAGACTTGTGTTTTGCACAGCACATCTCTATTCAGAAATCAAAAGTGTGATGTTCTTTCCTTTCATCAGCAGCTTTGGTGCTTTTTCACAATTGGAGGGTGCTGCTGTTCTTGTTGTTAGCAATATTGTAGAAAAACTTCAGTACGGATGGAGATACCCCTCCAGAAATTGATTTTTTACCTCAGTAGTCAAGACTTTCATAATTAGATCAGGTGTGTATCTTTAACTTTCCTACATGAGGGCATTGCTAAATGAAAATGATTCCTGGCCTTTGGACTAAGATCCAAAGGTCTTGTGTTTTCAAGTGCTCGCTGTTACTGTGTCCTGCTCTAATATGCCTTGTTTACTTAAGGGAATAAATCACTGGCTCATGTGAAGCATGTCAGCTCTCTAGATGATCTATCAGGGCAGTTAGGAGCTGGTCATATTTCAGTTCACTGTACTGTCATCCTAAATAGAGCATTCTCAGTCTCATTTAGATGTCAGAAACAATCTAGTAAAAATAGCACAAAACTCTGTTTAGATTTATTCATCCTTCTCTACAGAGTAAATAAATGTAGTTGGAACATGATGCTGCCTTAAGAACAGTTTAAGCTGAGCCCAAGTACAGCCTAATCTACCATCCAGGACTAGGATGTATCAGGCCAGTTATAGCAGCTCTGCCGACAGGTGGTAACTTGTTTAGTGGCTGTGACTTTACTTCTTGCGATTGAACATCCTGTGCAGAATTAGCCCAAAATGTGATGCCACACCCTTCATAAAGTTAGAATATTTTCTTGCCTCCTTCTATTGTTTTGAGTGTATTCAGTGCTTATTTTGGAGTAGTTTTTACTTGGAAACAGTTTTGTTTAAAAGCACATTATTGATTTATGGCTTATGTCTTCCTTTAAAAAATGTCAACATTTCTCTACATGAAAAAATAATTACACTTGAAAAGCTGATGCAATAATTAGAGCCTTAGAATAATTATTTAGTTTAGGTATCTAAAAGAAGACACAAGACTGAGATCTAACCGTAGTCAAGCCTTCTGGTATTTACTGTTCATGATATTGAAGTAAACTTTACTGGACAAGAGGATTCTGAGGTGTTCAAAGACATTTACATATGTGGTATGAAATAGATGCAGCCATCATTCAAATACTCTTAAAGGATGTTAATTTTACAAGCAGTTTATTACTATTGTGTAGGGAAGAGTGAATTGGGTATTGTTATTGGTACTGGGAAAAGTAGTAAAGAATTATTGTCAGTGGTTTTATAATCAAATCTTGAGGAGAATTAATTACTTTGGGCAGACCTTAAGTCTAACTTTATTTAACAGGAAGGAAAATGCATATCAGGAAAGGACATTCCTATTTCACTTTTTTATTAATTTAGGAATCAGAAATCTTTTGAGCAATGCCACAAATAGAAGTGATATTCTTAAGTGGTAGGATCTACATTTACAGCTCTGATTTACAGCACCTCCCCTGTGAGGACAGGCTGAGAGAGTTGGGGTTGTTCACCCTGGAGAAGAGAAGGCTCTGAGGAGACCTTATAGCGGTCTTCCAGCACCTAAAGGGTGCCCACAGGAAAGGTGGGGAGAGACTCTTGATCAGGGAGTGTAGTGATAGGACAAGGGGTAAGGGTTTCAAACTGAGAGGGGAGATTGAGGTTAGATATTAGGAAGAAATTATTTCCTGTGAGGGTGGTGAGACACTGGAAAAGGTTGCCCAGAGAAGCTGTGGCTGCTCCCTCCCTGGCAGAGTTCAAGGCCAGGCTGGATGGGGCTTTGAGCAGACTGGTCTAATGGGAGGTGTCCCTGCCCATGACAGGGGGGTTGGAACTGGATGGTCTTTAAGGTCCCTTCCAACCCAAACCATTCTATGATTCTATGATTTTGCTGAAAGATGTGTAAAACCTTATGTGTCTGAGTTCCTGTGTACCTGAGCAGGCTCCAGCATAAAAATTATTGTTTCCAAAGTCCATATTGACTTAATCTCAGAAGATTGCCTATGGATCAGCCTCATTCTGAAGACAGAATAAGAAGAATAGGTTAACTTTGACAGAATAGCCTATCGTATCCCAAACCAGTGCCATTTTGTTGGGTTTTGCCATTGCCAGCATGGAAGATAAAGGCCTTACTATGGAAGCTCTTGTTGGTCTTTTAAAAAACAAATCCTGGGAGCACAGAGATGATCTTGTGATGAAACTCCCCAAGTGTGAGGATTTGTGCCTGGAAGAACTGAAAAATGGTATTTGAAATAGGTCAGGCTATTTATATAACTGTAGGCCAACACACTCTCAAGTTTTCCTTTGGGAGACTCTACAGCAAACTATATCTTGTTGATGTGGAATAAGTTTAGTCTCATGAAGTAATTATGAAGTCAAACTCAGGACACTGGAAACAAAGAAGGTGTGGAAGGAAGCTGCAAGCTTCATTCTGCAGAGAGGAAACAGGGACAAGATAGTGCTGACAGGATTGCTAGCAGCCTTTAGGCCACAGAATCAGACTAGAACTTGTCTAAAATAACTTTGCTGTAATACATACTATGTGATCATAAAGTCCTCAGCACTGTTTTGTTCTTGCACTCAGTCCTAGCTTGAGATACTCTTGTCCAGGTAGCAAAGAGGCAGGTGACTAGGAGGGGTGTTCTCCTTAGCTAAACATTTTAACACCAACCTGGAGTGCTCCTGCAAGCTCCAGTGAGTGATTTGCTGTCTCCTTTGGCTTTTCCTATATGTGTGTGACCAATCAGAATTGAAAAAAGCCTTAGTAAATAAGCCATCCATCTATCTATCTTTGCTAATGGAGGAACGTTCCTTCAGTACTTGGAAGGGAATGTCCAGTCTAGATCTTCCTGGAGCAGATTCCAGACATGCCATAATGACAGCTAATGAACAAGATGCAGTAGTTATCCAGCACACCAATGGATCCGCAATTTGATTTCAGGTTGTACTACAAAACCTGGACTTGTTTCTGCAAACTCATGGATTTAATTCATTCAGACTGGCTTGTTTGTTGTCTTGGTGTTTTCTGCTCAGTCAGTATCAATATACGTTTCCAATATAGAAACATCTGTAAACTATCCTGTAAATGCAGGAGAATGAATCACTAAATAATATTCTTTCATCCATCAGTCTAGTGGTAGGTTCAGAAGATGTACTGCTGGTATCTTAGGGATTGTCAAGGTGTTATTTTCATGAGAAAATAATTTCTGTCACATGTCTAATATAAGGATACAATATGTCTGTACAAATGCAATATGGGGTATTGTTTTGAGAGAGTAACCAGAAAACCCATATGGACTTGAGCAATTAATCACTTGAAGATTCTAATTCATTTTGTTGTTTATTCAAAACAAACCAAGCAAAGATATAGACAGTCAGTCAGCCTTAAAGATTGTTCAGGAGTTTCTTAAACCTCATAAAAGAAAGGTGATTTACAGAAATGAAGCATCTTCAAAAAGTTGTTTTCCGTCCCTTTTTATCAGCTTGGAAATGTATTGGCAGCCAAGATATGATCAAGTCTTTTCACATTCCAGACTTTCTCCAGAACACTTCAAGCCAATGTCCCATTTCAGTTTCTGCTAAATAATTTGCCTTCATAAGTTCGGTGCATATCTTTAAGACTGAATCCCTAAGCTCATCTTCTTTTTTGGAAACACTGCAGCAGCTGGTGCTCTTCTCTGTTTTAGCTTGCACGTACAGGTCAAGAAAGCCAAAGGCATAAGGAAATGTGGATGTTTACTTGCCTTACCTTGCAGAGTTCACCGGTAATCTACACTTCAAGGATTGCAACTGAGGTTTCTCCAATAGCTCAGATACAGGCAGAATTGATTTCATGGCAGAAGAAGAGAGATGTTAATTAATCTCACATTATTTTCTAATACTGTCTTGAACATTCACCCTTGAATATTCAAGCCTTCTTGAGAATATTCTCTATGCATGAGAAACCCACAACATGGCTTTTTCACAGGAGAAAGAATTTTATGTTCTCAAAATCTTGTTGAAACATATGAGCCCTGCAGATGTGGAATTTAAAAATAATTTCTAAGTAGTGCTGAACACTTTGCTTTAAATGTTTTAGCTGAGATTTATTGCACTAAATTTATGACCTCTTAAACATGATGTAAGAGTCTAGGTCTGCACAATTAGAAAGACGGACTGTTAATGCTCACATATTAAAAACATCTGTACCTAAAGAATGGGAAAATAGCATTAGGGTAATATCTTGGCTGCAATCTCCTGATATGCTTAAAGTTCCCTGCATTCTCTCTCTAATAACAAAGTGTAAACCTCCTTATTCAATCAAAGATTTGTCAAGATGTGGTTTCACAGCAGTTTCTAACCCATCACAGGAAGTCAATGTAGTTTTACTAAATTTCCACTGAAAGTTCTTCATGTAGTTACATTTGCTTATCCTTAGTTGCCTGTCCATCTCTTAAGGTGAAGGACTTCTTGGGAATCTAGTTCTTTCTTCCTCCCCGCAGTGGCAGATATTCTGGCCCCAAATATATTCAGTCATCCCCTTTTCCCTGCTGCCTGTCTAAACAAACAGAAATCTAAGCTAGGGGACCCAACCGGAAAGGGGAGCAAAGAGAAAGCGGAGGTCCTTCTTAACTGTGGGGATGATTCTGGATCCAATAATGCGTCCCTATGGCTTCCGCGTAATTATGCTGATCCCTACCACCTGCTCTACTGATTCAAGCAATTAACACATTAGATGTTTGTCTTCTATTCTCTCACATTAATTATTTAAGTTGCTGCTTGATGTGAAAGTTTAGACCATTAATGTATTGGCAGTGTTAATATTTAATGATCCAAGGCATAGGGAGGAAGAAGGAAATCAATATTTGTGCAGTGTTTTCCATCTCTTAAGAGAACTACAAAACTTTTGCTCTCTTCTGTGTATCTATAGATGGTACTAATGTTAATTGAAGCAAGTGGATTGGCTGGGTACTGAAATTGGGCTCTTGGTCTCATGGTTATTTCATTCTATCTGTTCTTACTGGCAGAAGGAAGCCAGAGGCTGCCCGACCTCTGTAACATAAGCATGTTAAAAATGTCAAAAATCCTTTTTCTCTGAAAAGGGGAAGTCTTTCTCTTATGAAATTTCCTGGTCTTGGTAAGCTCTCAAGTTTTTCAGGATAAAAAGTGAGAAATCGATTTCTAGCATGCACATATCTTTCAGGGAAATCAGTTTTTAAAGGTACAGAAGGAAGACGGTAGAAATCCAGTAACATATGGGGAAACCTTTGAGGCTGAAATCGATTGTATTTATTTTCAGCAAATTTCACTGCTCTGTCTTGAGACTGGTCTACATGGACAAGGTGTTCATTTCTTCACACACTCAGTCTTCCAATAATGTAGCTGTTGTACAAGAAATGTTTTCCTGATCATAAGAATTCATAGTGTGTAGCAAGCAGGGAATGGATCGACTTCATGTTTCCCTTAGTGCTAAGGAACTTTGGAGTTAAGTTGGAATGAAATTCTGTGAGTGTGCTGCATTCTAGTAAATGGGAATGGGAACAAATGCTACCAGTCGACAGAGCAAAAAGTCAACAAACTCTTGCCTTTGCAGCATTGCTTTGGGTGTCTTTCGGCTAGGAACCATCTTAAAAGATAAATGAAAGTTATTTTTCAAGTTGTCATAATCCTTCTAATTGATGAGTGCAAATCTCAGAATAACTGAGAAGGAAGACAATCATCTATCCACTATTCCTTGTAGAAAAAATTTTGGTTATGTACACCCTTCTACCATAATGTTATGAATATCCATGAGATTGCAGCCAATGACAAGACAGAGGAAAGTCTAATTTTTAAAAGGGACCTATATAAAAATGTTCATAATCTGAAGGAACTGTCAATCGGGCAGTAAACTGAAAGGGTTCCTAATTTGTACAAAGTTCTGCAAAGTCGAAACTGTGAAGTCAGCCATTCTGTTAAGCTAGATTGGGTTTGTCTTTGCTGCAATCCACAGTTGGAGGACTTACATCATATTGTCTACTTAGCATCTAGAAAGCTAGCCAAACACCTTTGGGGACAGACATTATCTGGTTTCTGGTTTACTGTTTTCTGGGTTTGGGTAATTCTGAATAAGGACTGACTTAATCGAGATATTTGTGGGAAGTCATCCAGAACCTATGGAAGAGCTGTCCAAATACTTCTGCTGGCCAGATTTACAGACACCAGCTGGAGTACGTTTAATAATTGTGTTTTGTTTCATGATGGATCTTTGGAGCAGCAAAGAGATAGTATTGTATACCAGCGGTAGATTTATGTCTGTAACAGTTGCATTAAGAAAGGCACTAATGTGTCTTTTAAATTTTGAATTTTAATATTCCTAGTAATTAAAAATAGAAGATTAATATTTCAAACAAAAATTTATTCAAGTCAGTATTAGAAGGAGTTACGCTTCAGGAGTGCAACGGAATTTTTACTCTGATCAGAGTTGATCAATTATTCTGAGCACTGCTGTGGCAGAGTTAGGGTGCTGCAGTGGAGATGTGGAGCTGGATTATTCTTTGCCTTCTCTGTAGAAAAGTTAACTTGCCAAAAAGTTCGGTTTGGGGATCATTAATTCTTGGGAATACTGGTAACAGTCAGTGAATGGTTCTGTCTTTTCCTCTCAGAGCAGTAGGGAAAAGTCAGATGTTGAAACAAAATATTTTAGCAATCAGGAAAAAGTAAATTTTGTTTCCAAAAGTTTTTCACTTCTCTGTGTGGCTAGTCAAGGATCTGTATCCACCAGCCTACCAGACTGGACCTTGCTTTATGTATGTGTGGAATGGCTTCTCATGTATTGCTTTGTATATCTCTGGTAACCTTTAGAACAATGAACTTAGGCTTGCATTAGCCTCTTCTCAGAGGCATTTACTGCATTTCCCAGCTACATTGTTGTCCGCTAATTATTTGCTGTTGCAAATAATTAGACCTGTGACATGGTATAACATCTTGGCTGATCCTTAAGAGAATTCTGAATAGCAGCATATGGAAAATTACTTCTTTTCATTACCCTCAGTCTGTGATTAAATTCCAAAGGAACTTTTCTTTCAGTCTCTTAAAATACATCTGGTTGCTTAACTTTTGGGTGTCTGACTTTGCTTCTGAATATCATGGAATGATTAAAAAATTACCTCCTGGGATTGCCAGTGTGTGTGATGAGACTGAACTGAATAATTGGGCCTCACACCCAAGAACTATTTCTGCTTAGAAAATTGTCTTCATAGAGAACAGCTTCCACATCAGATTTCCTCTAACACTCAGAAAACACACAAGCTCCTTCACTGTTTGTGACCTACATGTCAAGTTTTTCAGTGATTGTCCTGCTGAGATGATTTGAGATGGGGAGGTGACAATATAGGAATTGCTAGTCCTTCATCTTTCATCAGGAAACAGCTGGAGGAAGGAAATTGAGCGTAGTGTGTATTAATGGAATTGAAGCTCGGCTGGAGGGAGTTTGCAAGCGTCTTTTAGTCATGAGGCCCAGTTTTCCTTAAGGTAGTCTTCATGGGTACAGAGAGGGGCAATCATTCTGTTGGCCCTGGGCCAATGAGAGAAGATGACTAGTATATCATAAATTCTTAGCAAAAAGATTTCTCTAGAAGGTGCATGTGAGAATAAGGAACAGAAATATTTGTCAGGCACTGGAGGTCATTGGCCTGCTGGCACCGAAGTCATCTGAGCAGGCAGCAAACACTGAGGTGGCAGAAATACCTAAGCTCATTTTAACTTGTAAATAAGTATTTGTTTCACGAAGACACTGGCTCTTTAATGGGGAAACAGAGCCATAAGGATCAAATATTTTTTCTCCTGTTGAGTTTGGATGTTTCTGCTTCTCTCTGACAAACCCACTGCTTAGTTTCTTTGCTTCCAGGTTCTTCTCAGAGCTCCAAGTACATTCAAGGCAGAGTGCTGTGAGAGGTTAGGCTGAGAGAGGTCCTTTTGAGTTCCAGCCTGACTAACTCAAGGTACTGAACAGCATTAAAGCAACCCTTCTCAGAGCAATGCCATGGTTCTGGAGGTGAATGAATCCAACTGAAATTAATGGGTCTTCACCAATGTGGAACTGGCTGCAAGACTCCATGTTCACATAAAAATCTTCTGCTTAGAGGCAACAGTTGTGCCGGTTTCTCTGATAAAGGGGAGGGAAAGATATCTAACATATGTGAATGCTCTCCAAATAGCGTATGTTTTATATATTTGATTTAGGATGATGAATGAATTCTTTTGTGTGTGTTGGCAGGATTTTATTTTATACACATGGTGTATGGTATCTCAAATACCACATGATTGGATGTAACAATACTGTATACTGACAACTAGGATCACAAACTTCATGACCTCTCAATTATATTAATTACATATATGTAGAGCATACATATAACCATGGGAGTCACTTGATCAAATGTATTTTCAGGTAATTTCACAGAAGGTTTGTTTGTCCTCTAGGAGCTATAACCTTATGCAAAATATAATTGCTCTGTGGTTTCTGTCAGCCCAGTTAGTGAGGCTAGGATAAGGAATACATTACTAACTCAGCGTTCCTCCCCACACCCAGAATCTGAAAGAACTGAAAATGATGTTGCTGATAATGTGAATAGCAACACTGGTCCCTGATTATTTTATCATTACTTTAATAACATGTAGAGCCATTATGCCAGATAGCTGATGCAATTCTGAGTGTGGTTTAAAGAGCAGTAAAAGCCTGATCATTCAGTTTTATTCCAATATGAAGAACTACTGCTATCATAAGACTGTTGGTAGGAGTAACGTGTTGTGCTCTTTACACTGCCCTGCCTTCTCTGCTACTGTGCTCAAACCAGGGTAGCAAGCTAATCAGCAGCCCTTTCGGCGCTCCTGCTGCCTGCCCTTCCAGGTAAGCAGCTACAGCGAAAGTGCTCCGTACATGGTGGTTACAGTTCCCAGTGCCATCTAGTGGTGTACTTCCTGAAAATAACGGGAGAAGATGACAGAAAAGAATTTAATTTCCCTGTATAATTGCCCACTAGCTTGGTGAATTCTTCCTATGTGAAATGGTTAAGAAACTGTAATGGGTATTGTTCTAATCTCAGGGGCAGACTCAAAAACCCTCCCTTTTTATACCCATGCATGGTCCTCTGCCCTTGCATGGGCCGTGAGGTAACACTGGGATTAGGGAAAGGCCGAAGGAATGGGAAATTGGAGGGATCAGAAATATCTCAGGGTGCCCCAGGATGCTTATTTTCTGCACAGTGCTATGCTGTCTCCATACATTGTCTTTTCCTCCTTGTTTCATTCTTTGTTAGGGTGTAGAAGGTAGGCTAGCTGAAAAAAAAAAAAAACGTCTGGGAGTTGCCTATTTTCCTTTACCAGAAAACTTTAATGCAGTCATTTTACCTGATGAAGGAAGGAGCAAGAAAATCCCTATTCTTTTCTTCCTGCTCTTACTCCTCCCTCCCACCCGTTCTGCCAAGGCCTCTCTTAAAAGCTCCCTTTTATATCTCACAATGTTCAATTTTCACTTGCTGGATGTGATATCTGGTAACATACAGATGAGTCATATAAATAACCTACTGAATCAAAACATAAACTGCCCTCAATCATTACTAGATGTGCTGTAGCCTTTATTCTTGTGGAAGCCCTTGTCCAGTCTTAATCACACTGTGCTCTTTACTGTACCTGGGCTCTTCTCAAACACGTTAGACCTAGAAACCTCATCAGTTCTAGATCCAGCAGGAATATCTCCCAACTCTGAGTTCATGAAGTGAGTATTTTTACTTCCAAAATAATACTGGCAAAATATAATCAAAATGTTAAGAAAACAAACACTGAAACTGTGTGTTAACATCAACATAGCCACATCTGCTATAAGCAAAATGGCACTATTATTTTCCTGTAAATTGCTATAGTTTTCCAATCCATAGAACACCATGAAATCTGTCTCCAGATGGGACTGGAGTCATCTCATCTCATATGACCAAGTTAGAAGTCCTGTCCTACAGTGAGGTCTATAATTTTGCCTACATAAAATCCTGTTGCCAGAATACAAGGACTCCCAGATTTTACTCACAATGAGATTTCAGCCTCTTCTAAATCTTCTCTCACTGTTTCATGGCCAAGATGGCACAGAACTCCTTCTCCAGTAGGAAAAAATGGATTCAGTAATGAAGTCTTGCAGGTGTAATAAGAGCAAAGGAGTGCATTTTCTCCAGAAACACTTGGCTTTTGTTGGATTATGAATTCCCTCACTGTCCAGGAAAACATCCTTAGTCCATGTCCCCATTTTGGTTACTTTCTTCCCAGCTGACCAGACTGTTCTCATGAGAAGCTGCACAGGAAACCCTAAAGCACTTATCCCTGCCAATGCTGAGAGAAAGGCAGGAGCCAAGTGGTTGGTGCATTAATGCTTACAGATGTATTGCATGTGATTTTCTACCACAAGTAAATATAACATCATTATTCTAGGACAGACTAAGGTATGTAAGAGGATATATGAGCTGTTTGAGAACCTAGAAGGGCAACAGCTCTTTTGGTAATAGACTCCTAACACCGAGAGTCAGCTTGGAGTCTGATTCACAGCTGGCAAATCAATAAGGTCCAGGAGAAAGAAAAGAAAGATCAAACATGGTGTTGTTTAGATGAAGGAAGCTGCTGTCCTGAGAGGAACAGGATGACCATTGTATTGGGTATCAAAGAGGCAGCGTGGGTTATTGCTGTCCTGATTTTTTGCAGGGTAGAGTTGCCGTGTTCTTTTATTTGATGATGATAAAAGTAAGCTATCCTGCTGGCAAGAGGCAGAGCAAGCATGGTTCTATACAGGTTGTGTAACTCTACTCAATAGTTTTTTACTAGCTGTGGCTAACCGAACATGTAACAGTCTGTTCTAACCAGGATTAATATTTATTTTGCTTCTGTTTCCCATTTTCAATGTTTTATTCAAAGATTTATTTATTTTATTTTGGCTGTTCTAAAGCTTTGTTAAGCTGTGGGAGGTGGTCATGGTAGCTAGTATCTTGTTGAAATGTCCCTGGGAATATATTTTAAGACAAATTCTTATTATATTATTTTCTACTGGATTGAAGTTTCTTAGTATTTTGTAATACTAGAGCCAGTTCTTGTTTTTATAATGATATTGCTACAGTTCAGGACATAGAGCAAGTGGAGTTTAGTCCAGATTTTCATTTTTAGGGTTTTCTTTAAAGCTTACATTTACACAAAGAGAAAAGGAACAATTTCTTGGCAGGCAGCAAAGCCATTTCAGCTTAAAATGGGGTAGTCCTAGCCTTAGTCCATGAACAGCAGTCTTTCCTGATGAGGAATGTATTGCCTTCGTTTTGTGTGGAAGTGCAGTCTGCCCTGACTTTGGATACATTTCTGTTCTCTTTCAGTATAGCAGACATCTAAACCTATTGCTGATTTAAAAGTACTAGGCAGATGATCCTCATCCTTATTCTGCAAAATGAGTCACTACAGATATTTATCTCTTTAAAAAGATCTGTTTTAATGGGAAAAAACCCACTCCTTTCCTTCCTCTACCCTTTGAGCTTGTTCTTCCATGATACAGTATTGTGTGCAGAATGTGTAGCGATGCCAAGCTCAGGCAACTGCTGAGGTAGAATAAAAGTTCAAGTAATCACTTTCCCTATTTATTCACTATTTAGGTAGTGAGAAGGCACAGCTAGTACATTTGGGAAATGCTTTCTTCACCAAGGAAGCCTTTTATTTCTGGCCTTTATACCAATGATTCAAACCCTGCATGCCGCCCCCCCCCAACCACCCTAAACCTCGACAAAAAAAAAAAAAAAAAAAGCCTCAAACAAAGTTCATATCCTAAATACTCAAATAAACCCCAAATTTTCTCTGACTAGGCTCCTGGAATGTTCCAGAAATATCAATAGGACACGAGTAGTAAGATGCTATCAAAGAAGATCACTGAGGTAAGTGCTTTTCAATGACAGTCCAGGGCACTATACTAAGTATTGTGGGTCAACCCCACTAGGCAGCTAAGCCCCACACAGCTGCTCACTCACTGTCGCCTGGTGGGATGTGGGAATTGGAAAGATAAAAGTGGGAAAACTTGTGAGTCAAGATAAAGGCAGTTTAACAAGTAAAGCAAATGCTACATGCACAAGTAAAGCAAAATAAGGAATTAATTTACAACTTCCCATCAGCAGGCAGATGTTTAGCAATTTCCAGGAAAGCAGGGCTTCATCACACAAAATGGTTGCTTGGGAAGACAAATGTCATAACTCCAAATGACCTCGCTTCTTCTTTTCCCAGCTTTTATTGCTGAACATGACATTGTTCGGTATGGGATATCAATTTAGTCAGTTGGGGTCAGCTGTCCCAGCTTGTTTCCTCCCAACTTCTTGTGTACCCCCGGACCTACTCACTGGCAGGGCAGTGTGAGAAAAAAGAAGCCTTGATGCTGTGTAAGCACTGATCAGCAATAGCTAAAACTTCAGTGTAATATCAACACTGTTTTGGTCACAGATCCAAAACATAGCACCATATGGACCGCTACAAAGAAGATTAACTCTATCCCAGCCAAAACCAGTACAGCAAGGTGTGCGAATGCCATCAAGAGAACTGAATGGATGTCCATGAATGCTATGTATCACCTATTGGAGAACCAATTCGGACGTTATTCTGAATGGTGAAAGATGAAGTAGGTCTGGAAACTAAAGGATCATCATCCAGAGGAATGACCGAGCCTGTTCCTAGAAGGCTTGCAGCTGCAGTCCTACTGTTGCACCAAAGCTCCGGTTGGAAAGGAGCTAGCCCAGGGCTAAAACCCAGTACATGTAGATTGTTCTTGAGCTCCATTACCAAGCAGCATTGCCCCATGTAGGAGAATCAATCCAGACTAAGAAAAGACATATCAGCTGCAAAAGAATAACCAAACTGAATCTAGGAGATGATCTGCTGTCATGGTAAGAGTTTAATCTTTAATGATTAGGTCAGTGACTATAGCAGGCACTGATGGGGTCCGAACTCCTAAGTGACGAGTAGGTTTCAAGTAGGCATTTCAATGAGCTAATTTCAGCCATATTCACTCCAGCAATTTCCCTTCAGAAGGCTCAATTGTCAAGGCAAAATGCAGCATCTGAAAGCAAAGTTTTAAAATGGCTTTTTAAATTATTTTTATCTGGCACATGCTGCTTCATGAAAAAAGAAATTATGTGCTTTCCCTGGGCTCTCTTGATGTAGAATTTTATTCTGTAGCAAAGATGTAGAATTTTATTCTGTAGCAAAGATTGCGTTTATTGGTGCCTGTTGCTGAGGATGTTCGTTAGATATTATCAGCTTCAAATACGAGAAACAACCTTTACTCCTACTTATTTTTGTGGGAAAAATGATAGCACACAATGATTGCTAGTCATCATTATGCTTTTCTGACAGTTTGGTCATGTAGCATGCCTTAAAGAGATGCTTTTGCTTAAAGGAGAATTCAGGTGTATATATCCAACTGTGACCTATGGCATAGTGGAAAATAAACAAGAATTCACAAAAGAGGTAGGACTTTCTGATTTGTGTTAGCCCTGAAAGATGTATGCATAATTAAGGCTTTTTCAGGGATTGTACATGGTTGGTTTGTATACAATAAACATCAATACTTTTTGCACAACATAATAGATTAATTGTCTAGAAGTTGAGAGGAAGATTCTGTCAACTGCTCATGTGAATGCAGGTACCAAGTGATGCAATACTGCCAAATTACTTTTGTGTTTAAAACACTCTTGATTTACACGTTCTAAGAGTTTGTAGCTTCTGAAATTTGTGCTTGTAGTTTGGAAAAAAAGAAGGAAAAGATGATAAAAATTTGAACATCTTCTACTGTGCTTGTTTAACGTGCTAAGATTACTAACGTATTAATATTGGACATAATGATTTTACATTTAGAAGATAACTTGCTGCAGTTTCAAAATCAGCCTTTCCTGTTAAGTTTGATGTCTTGTCAGTTTGTTTAATCTGTACCATATAAAACAGCAGTAACAATCAACAGAGTGTGGATTAGCATGTAGCAAGTGTATTTCCCAAGAGCCTTGGAAAATACTGCCAAAGTCTGAAACTCAATACGCATCTTAGAGCCTACAACTGTGCTTAGGCAATGCAGTCTTCAGTATTATTCAGGAGATCTGATACTTAATTTTGTGTGTTTTGGGTTTTGGAATGTCAATGTTTTGTGCATAATTAATAAGCTAACTTCTTTTGATTCTAAATTATGCTTATTTGTTCCATTCACTTTAGGCTATTTGCTTGAGAACCAGATTTTAGTAGCTATTGAGCTAGCTCAGGAGTTAAGTTTATGGCAACTTTCATGAAACATCTTCCCTTCAAAGCCTGTGGTAACACTGTTGATTGTCCTAAATGCCGTTTGACTCCTTTCATCAGTCTGTCTTCTCTTGCAGATATAAATAGAAACATTTTTACCTGGAGAGCATGGGGCTTCTCCTAGCCCCCAGAGTAAATACCATCACTTCAGTGCTCCCCACCCCAATCCCCACTCTTTTCAACTCAGCCTCCTGCTGTAATGTTGTCACAGGCATTTTTATGGTCTATTCCCTTCCTCACAGAGAGATGAATGGGAATTGATAGCAAGTCCTTTCTCAGTCAAATGTATTTCATCAGACAGTATAAATTTACTCAAAGATGAGTGTTTCATGGAAACCATTTGGGTTTCAGGAAACTTGGACCAAAATGCCAGGTTTCTGGACAAAATGCTGCGTACCAACTGGCTTGCTTGTGCTGCTGGAAACCTTCTGGTGGTCTGATATCCTTGCTTTAAGGAGCTTCACAACCAGGGATCATGATCTTCTTGTCTTCATACTGAATATTCTGAGAGCCTCATCTTAGTGAGGACTCTGAGGACTTACTTCTAGGCTATTCTTACTACAGCATGGGAAAGGAGCTAAGAAGTTCTTTATGTCCAAATATCCTGAGTTGCTCCTAGTACTGTGCAGCATAGGGAACCCCTGGAGATGGACAAACACATACTGTTTTCCTCTACATTAAGAAAATTAATTCAGAATGTATGTTCTTCCACATAAAAAAAGTTGCTTTTAGGAATGTTTTGTGTCCACAGGAATCTTTGAAATGTCAAACTTTCATATTCAGCTGGAATTAAGAGTCGTGAGACTTTTAGGCTCTGGTGGGTATGGTTCTTGAGAAATAGCACATTCTCAGCGCTGAGACGTGATAAGCTCTGCTTTTCACAGATTTTTGTCTTATCTGGAACCTGCTACTCCTTAATGCTTATTTATAAGGGCCCATACTAAATAACAGCCATCTTTCAGCTTCCATTAAACAAGTTGTCTTTTTATAGCTGGGAAACTGAGGCCCAAGTGGAATGTAATTTGTGATGTCATGGCTTCAGAAAGCTTACTGGAATGCTTGGCAGTATCTTGATCTGATCTGACTCACAATGCCTTCCACTTACTCTTCCACCCACACTCCAAAAAAGAAAGACTCCTCCCTCTCTCTAAGGAATAATGCTGTTAGAAGTTGTAAACAAAATGTTTACCTTGTGCTCTTTTCCTTCTTCTTCTATAGCTAACCTCTGGAGCCTTTTAGTGGCTCCATATTCCCATTACTTCATTACAGTCCTGGGCACAGGGAAAACCTCTTGCTGGTCTAAGGGGGAGGAAGTTGGAACCAAAATCTCCATGTTACAATGAAGCAACTCTGCCTTTGTCCAAGGTCTTTTTACCTTCTTTCCAATTCTGGATTATGTTTTTAAGGGAAACTTACCTTCGAGTGTAACTGGCAGCATTTTTTGCCTTTTGGTTCTTCTCCAAGTGGTAAGTCTCTGCATACAGCCATGCCCTCAGACCTCAGGGTCTTACTAAGCCTGTGCTAAGCTAATGCCTTGTGCGCTCCTGCGTCCAGCTCTGTGGCACTGATATGCAGTCAGATTAAGAAAGGTGACAGTATAGTTCTGTAACACAAGCAGAGCTTTTAAATATAGGGTTCTTTTGTCTTTTTATTGAATTCATAAAAATGTTTGGGTACAATAAAAAAGAAGAGTGGCTTTATTAACAGAGAAAAAATAAGTTAGTAAAGTTGTTCCAAAATCTCCCTAAGATTCATCAAATTACCAGATCCAGAGAGAGAAGTACTTCTATGCATTAAAAGAACAAAATGTCCATTTTCTTTGCTGGAAAATGTGCTGTGGTTTGGTGTTCAGATAGTATCTGATCTGCACCAGCTGTTGGGTGATGTAGTGGTTTAAAGCAGAGACCTGAGCAAAGTTTAACACGTGAGCTGGGACTCCAGGGAGACTCTGTGACAATAAGACACTCCTGAGTCACTTCTCCTCTTTGGCCAATCCCCAATGGGGGTGGGATAAGAATTTTCATTCTGACTTAAGTTAGAGCAATGACTAAAATGCCTTTTGCTCATCATCCACTAGATGTGCAGGCTACCTGGCTAACTCAGACAGTGAGGAGCTGGGACTGTCTCCATCCTCCCCCACATGGAGTTTAGCCATTAGGTAGTGGAACTGTTGGAAGAACTGGCTTGCTTTTTCTGTGTGCTGATTTCCATCCTGAGAGTGGCAGAACTCACAGGACTCATTGCCCCAGGTTTCGGTGCTTGGGTGTTAAACATGCTGTGATTTGTAATAGAAGCATATGCAACTGCTCTTACTAATGTGGAGCTGTTGGTATGTACTAGCGGAGCTTATGTCAGAGGTTTCCCCTCAGTGTGTGTGCTAATAATATCTCCCTCCTTTAACCTGCTGTTTGTTTTCATGAAACTTGTAGGAATTTTTCTGTTCCATTGCTATTGCTGTGCCAGGTTTAATTAATGTCGGCTATTGGGTGTCCAGGTCATTAGGGGGAGAAAATGGTGGCAGTGATGGACAGGCAAGCAAACATTTGCATAATATTGCACAAGTCTTGTTTTCTTGTGTGTTCATTTTCCTTTTTCTAAAGCCAAAATATTTCTGAATTTGCCATGAATTTCTGGAGAGTTGGCCTGAAACTTCCATTTCTTTGTCAAATCAACTATTAAAAGATTTTTTTCCAGTTCCATCCAGTAGCCTTGGTTACTCCTCAGCATAGGCTGGTAAACAGTTTGGTGGAGTGGGTCTTTTTTATTTTCCACCACTCAGGCATACATCTCATGTTATAGCATAATTCAGAGCCTTTCATATCTCAGAATGGAGGCAAGGGTACCAAGACAGCAGATATCCTAGGAGAAGATTGTGTCAACTTCTGTGCCTCCTGCAGTTTTTAAAAAATATTATTATTATTTTATTGAGTCTGAAGAGGCATACAGCTGGACAGGATGGCAAGGAAATAGTACAAAGAATTTGTTGAATTAAAAAAAAATTCCATATCAAGTTCATAAACATATAGTGAAAACGAGATTGTCCTTTGTTCTTTCTTATAATATGTGAAATTGATGATATTAAATAGAATAAACGTGGATCCAATAAAAGGAAATATTACTTTTATTCAGTGCCTGCTAAGTCTGTTTAATTCATTGTCAAGGAAGGTTACCAAGATTAATACTGTAACTGGATAGTTTAAAAGGGCTGAATAATTTTATGACGAATAACACTTCTAACTCTTTAAAGCTATGTGAAGTCTCATGCTTCAAACTGCATGTTGATACCACTCTTCACTACTCTTTTCTTCCACTATGTCAATGGCTATAGTTTGGCTTCAAGATGCTTTCAGCAGTAAAGCACTAACTAAAGACAGGATTTCAGGATAAATTGATGAATGCAACTTGGTAGTTCCACAGTTTCTGTATATTGCGTGCACAAGAATAGAGTTAGACTTTGAATTCTGTCCTACATGTAACAGTAAAAGAAAAGTAAGTGTCCTTTTTAAAATTCAGACATTTTAACATTGTTAGTTTCAGCTTCAGTGTTGTATCAAGCTCCACAAAGGGTCAGTCCAAGTAAGCTTCTCACATGTAAAATATACAGTCCTCTTTTGGACTACAATGGCCATCTTGCCCCAAGACTTCTAGTTCTCCAAAACATCATTTGTAACCTTATTTGACATGAAATAAAAATGGAAGTCTTTTGTGTGCTTCTCACACAACCACTTCCACATGAAATCAGGAAGAGAGAAGCACTTTACCAAGTTTCTAATTTTTATCAATTTTTAAAAAGTTTCAGTTCCTCTTAATACCACTTCAGTCAATCTTAAGTCACCTCTTCTTATGCAGTCTTAGGTGTACCAGACTTTGAAATTCTCCATATCTTTCTAAACAGTTTTATGAATGCATGGCATTCGGTTTTGCTATTGTAATATTGTCATTGGGGTTCTCATGTCCAGCCATGAAGGAATGTGGTTGTATCTCCCATAGTAGAAGTTTTGAAAAATTGCATTCTCATTCTAAGATTGTGTGTTTTGTATTATTCACTCAAATAATCTTTTTTTGAGGGTGCAGTTACTCTGAGAGGAATAGCATATAACTGTAATCTGTAAAAATAGGATACTGTTCTCTCTGGCTTGCATTTGCCTCCTCATCTCCTTCCCCTACAAACTAATCTACGACTGAAACAAATATAAAATGAGACGAATCTGAGAAGATGCGGAGATCTTTTAAGGTGTCTCATGATGGGTTAAAGGCAGGTTGCTGTTGAACTGTCCAAGTTCCAGCCAGATGGTATTCACAGCAAATAAAGATGAGTAAGACACACACCAAGGAGGATAAAACCTCTGACAATAGAATAGCTAAACAGCTATTCTAGACCCGTTGTAGTCATATGTTATTGTGACTTTCATAGAAGGATTCCTTTGCCTAGATATGTCTCTGACCTTTCTTTTCTGTTCAGAGTGCTTGAGAGAGAAGTAAATTGGCTGTTTTTTGTGTGACCTGCAGATTAAACCCTTCAAAATTGTTCTGTTGGTAAAAGATTTACCGTCAGATGTGACCAGAAACGGCTGCACTTTATTGCAGTCAGCTGAGACATAAAATTACATGTGATTTTCAATAAGTAATGTCAATTTCTGGAGGTTTGTAGGATCTTATTTATCACTAAATTCACATAATTTTTATATTTTTTCATTCTTTTGTCTTTAGGACTTTTCAAGTTGCAGTAGCAGCTTTTGATTAGACATCTAAAACAACAGAAATTGCTTTGTTGCAATCAATTACTCTCTCGTTTAAAAGTGCAGACAACTGGGGACAAAAACCAAAGTATGACTTTGACATGGTTGGCTTTCAACACAAATAGAAAGTACTTACAGCAACCAGCTTTGGAGTAGTTCATAATATTAAGAAATGTTTGTCCTCTCCTTGTTTATTCTAAGGGCTTTGGTTGGTTCACGGCCATGGTGTTAACCAAGACACAGGTAACTTTGGAATGGATTTGGCTCATAATTAGCTCAGCTGCATTTGTTTACCTGAGGTGGGTGAAGTGTCATGCTGAGGAATCTAATTTTCTGTAAGGTTTGCCAAGAACTTCTTTGATGCGGGGCAGAATTTCACTTTGTTACAATTTTGTAGGAAATTCAGTGAGCATTGCTTTTTTCAGGAATAGTTTATGTTTCACGGCTGGAAGGATTTCTATCGTGTTTGTAAAAAGGCAATATGAAACAAAATAAAAAAACCCAGACAGGTGCTATAGCAATATATAGGACTTTTCTTTGCTACTTATCACTGCTCTAATCTGATGATCTGGACTGTTCAGTGCTAGGGACACCCATAAAATCTGATGGTCTGTTGATGTAATTCCATCTGATTCCACCTCTTTCTCACCCTTCTTGGCAAGGAGCACTTGTGTGCCAAGCAGTGCACACATGCGAGCTGACACACTGCAGCAGCACTCGGGAGAAGGTGCCATTTTGGTTCCAAAGTATGGCTGTAGTAAGTAAAATTCTTTGTTGCTCCCATAAAGAGATGACAGTGTTTTAAATAATAAAATGACAATGCAAAGACTAGAGGGAAGAGCTGTCACAGCCTAATTGAAAGTTCGTTATGCTGCTTATACCATTATCATAAAACTCTTTATCATGTGTCTGTAAATGTGCAAATTAAAAACCCAGAGGTAATTTTGTATTTTATCTGCATGTAAAAGATTGTGAAATTATCATCTCTTTCATAGTTAAATAACTTTAACCTGTATGGTGACCTTTGAATATGCAAATAACAGAGCTTTGCTGGATGGAATACATTTTGTTAATTGTAAAACAGTAAGTGGAGAAAATCTGAAGAAAACAGGAATTCGTTTTGAAGTAATCATAGTGGAAGGTTTATGTGATAAGGAAAAAGGAAACGTTTTATATTTATGTACAGGCTCAGAAGAATGATTGTCTACTGCTGCTCAAATCTGTGACTCTGCAGCTGTAATCAAAACCAGCAGGAGAATTTCTAGCTTACATCACCAGCAGCAAACTTGGTGAATACATAATGCATGCCCAGAGACTTAAAGAATTTCAATAGGCTCTTAGGTAACAGCGCTTTTCCTTTTTTTTTTTTTTTTTTTTGTTCTCAGTTTGTAAGACATCTTTGAAAAAACTTAATGCTGTGACCATGAAACTGAGTAATAATTAAACATTTTTCTGCAGGTCAGGATGATCATTTTCACATAAAGAGGAGACAGAATGTAATGAATATGAGGAGAGAATTAGTTGCTCTCAGGCATATTACAAGTTGGTTTTGAAGAAATTTCTCTAGTCTCTTGTCAAGATAAGCATGCTGACTTGCGACTTTGCTGTGTCCAGGCCTGCTCACTTCTCTGTGCGTGTGTGCACACAAACGTTTTAAGTGACCAGGTCTTAGTTAAGTGATTTCTGAAATGAGGTGGGTTTGGATTTCACTTTATACTTATGACCTGACCAGAGTACTTCAGTTTAGCTCTCCAGAGGTCTACAGTGGGAGGTATAAGCTGTATTGTTCTAGCCATTTTGTAGTGCTTGCACATACCATTACACTCCTAGAGACAGCAAAGTTAAAACACTGATCTCAAGGGGAACAGTTTCAATCTCTGAATGTCATTTATAGCTGACTTGCAAGCAAATGTTTGGAAAGAGCTGGTAATGATGCCTGCAGAATACAAAGCTTTACTCGTAGGTTGAGAGAGGTTCTCCTCCCCCCCTACTCTGCCCTGGTGAGACCACCTCTGGAATGTTGTGTCCAGTTCTGGGCCCCTCAGTTCAAGAAGGACAGGGAACTGCTTGAAAGAGTCCAGCGCAGAGCCACAAAGATGTTTAAGGGAGTGGAACATCTCCCTTATGATGAAAGGCTGAGGGAGCTGGGTCTCTTGAGCTTGGAGAAGAGACTGAGGGGTGGCCTCATTAATGTTTATAAGTATGTAAAGGGCGAGTATCAGGAGGATGGAGCCAGGCTCTTCTTGGTGATGTCCAATGACAGGACAAGGGGCAGCGGGTGCAAGCTGGAGCATAGGAGGTTCCACATTAACATAAGAAAAAACTTTTTCACTGTGAGGGTGACAAGGCACTGGAATAGGCTGCCTAGAGAGGTTGTGGAGTCTCCTTCTCTGGAGACATTCAAAACCCCCCTGGACGCGTTCCTGTGTGACCTGCTCTAGGTGGTCCTGCTCTGGCAGGGGGGTTGGACTAGGTGATCTTTCAAGGTCCCTTCCAACTCCTAATATTCTGTGATACTTGCTTGAAGGTATAGTTAATAGTTAAGGTAGAGGAACTCTGTGTTCTTGGACCATTTACTGTTGGTATACCATTCACCAGCAGAGTTAAGATTCATGACTAGGCATAGAAGACCTCTGTATTAGTGTAGCAATAGTGCTTTTTAGGCAGCTTGAGCTCTGTTGGATTATATGTAAGAAGGAATGACAGAATCAAATTCAAACTGTAAAGCTGGGTGAATTCTATTAATGTCTTTTTATAGGCATTTACTTATTTTCAGTATTTCCATATTAACAAATGTAAATTACAGTCAAGTCTTTCTTTCATCTCTCATTTTCTTCTCAGAGTATATTTATTCTCCATTGAGCTATACCATGATCAATTCAGATTTGTCACTTTGAAGCTGCATTGTTTGTTTGCAATTCTGCTCTGTAAAATAAGATTGTAAAACCCTTTTCTTCTGTCTCATTGGATCCTGCAAAACTCACTCTTTCTCACAGTAGATCTTTCTGATTACTGCTTACTCTGTAAGATTTGACAGAAAGTTAGACTTGGAATTAAGATTCCAAGGGTCTGCAAGCATGCTATGTTTTGACTTCTGCATAAGAATATTTTTGAAGGCTGCAAATTATGCTGTTGGTCAGAAATACATCATATGAGCAAAATATGGTTTCTCTGGCTAAAGCGTGAAGGGCTTCATCAAGGGACATGGACGTTTTTAAAAAGGAAATCCCTAAAGACAATGTTAGTCTGAGTGTCTCAAAAGAGCTGACAGTAATGTAAATAATTCTTGAGGATATTTTTCTGTAAATTTTATAACATTCATATGCTCCATGCCGTAAAGAGAAACCTCTTAGGTTGTTATGTTTCAAGAAGTGTAATAAAGGTATGTGAAAGTAAAGAAAATTGAATTCTAACATGTAGGGAAGTTATGGACCATTTGTTGAAATAGTCTCATATTTGTACCTGCCCTGGTAATGTTTCTGCTCAGGGAGTGAGTGCAGATCAGCCTGAGAAACCCTTAAAGGAAATTTCTTTGCTGTGCTGGAAAAAGCTTTGTAACATAAGTACCTCCGTGTCTTATCTTGTATTTCAGCTTCCTTGGCAAAAAAGGTGATTGCAGAGATGACTGGATGATTGGACTGGTGTTTGGATTGCTGTTAATAGAAAAGAAATTCTGTGTACTGTTATTAACTTTTGTGTTGCAAAGATAGAAGACTACAAAAGTTAGAAACTTGAGCAGCATAGTAACACATGCTTGCTACTGAGTTCTGGGGAGTACGCATATGCCTAAAACTCATTCATAGCCTTGTACTGATAATGACTTATCCTAACAGGAATGTCAAAGCCTGCAGACTTCAGAATCTAAAAGATTTGAAGTCACTAATATTGGTATCTACTGATTCCTGGACATGTAGAAAGAGAAAGTCAGCTGGACCACAGTAGGAGCTTGTCCTAAGAATGTGTGAAAAACTCGGTTTCCTATAACATCAACTTGCTTTGGGTTTATACTAGCAATAGGAAGATATCTGAGGGAATCTATTTATTTTTGCCATTCCTGGAATGGAGATGAGCTGGTGAAGAGAGAAATGCAAGCAACAACTTCCCACATATCTTCCTGTTCTCACTGTTCCCAAAGAGTGCCAGGCCTCATTTGGTCACAGCTGATTTGGACAGTATTCTTATCCATTGGAAAAAAAAAAAAAAAGAATGGCTTCCTGCAGGAAGTCAGGGTTAACTCTTCAAAGATGTTATATTCCATCAGTGTGCTCATTTACCTTTTCACAATAGAAGAAGTAATTGCACCTCTGAAACTGTAATGTTTTTAATGTCTGCCATTATTAGGTATAAAAGTGCAGTATTATACTAACAAATCTTGTGATAGAAATGAGAAACAAAGATGTTCTTCTTATATAGAAAGACTGCATTAAAAACGGGAACGGACTATTACAGTAACTTAACAGAAAAAAAAAAATCTTTTCCACCACAATATGGTTGTGATATAACTCGAAATGTTTTCCTGCCAAGTTACCACATTACAATGGCAGGATGCCAGTAGCTTCTCTCTTCCTCATTTAAGCAACAAAAATATCCAATAAGAATTCCTTGGCTGAATCAGGCTGTTGCTTATAAACATATACTACTGGCTGGTACTCAATCTACATGTTCAGTTTCTCTAGAGAGCTGATCGCTTTCACTGTGTTTTATTCTGAAGAGTGCTGCAAAATGACCTATCCAGCTCAGATGCTATAGGACATTTCTTTCTGTTCCTGGCCTTAGAAACGAGAGGTCTTGCATAGCTGCAGTCATCTGTCCTGATTGTTAGTTCCTGCTTGAACAAATTTTGATGTTGGTGCAAAACTCAACCAATCTTAGTCATCTCTCTTTGCATCTGCACTTATGAATATGCAACCTGAAGAGATGTGAGGTCACTATTCTTCACACTCTTTGGCAAGGTCCATTTGTTCACTACAGCTCAGACTAGGAAAAGTGTACTGAACTAGGCCTTGTCTCTAGCATAACAAGGATTTGTCATGGGATCTGTGGTTGCTACCTAAGGCTACCTTATGCGATTCACATATGTGGCATCAAATTACACTTTCTGTGTGTTATATAATGAGACTGTGAGCCTTCTTTCTTACTTAAATCCCTACAAGTAGAAAAAGCATAGTTGTTTAATCATAGAGCCTAAGGTAGTCACTAATATCCCCAGCATCAAAGTACGTGACTGCCTAGGAACACTGATTCCATATATAGCAATGTCCCACATGGATGCTGATGTGTGTTCAGGAAGCATCAGGCCTTTAGAACCATTGATATCTGTTCCTCTACCTGAACTATGTAACTCTAAGAAACGCACCTGGTAGCCTTTACCTTAAGTCTTTAATGAGGACATGGTTGTATATTGGGCCACAGCCTTCAACGGTACAAAATATTAAAGCTTTTTCAGCCTTTGTACAGACATCTCTGATTTTCTGCTCTGAACTGTATGTATTTCTAAAGTGACATTACATGTAGTTACTTTGTGACCCAAAAGCACATTATCAGTACCCGAGGACTTTCTTATTGTTCTGTCTGTCTTTATCCACACCTTTGTTTCTGTGTAGTTCCCTGGAGATCATGGGAATATATCAAACTAAATAACTGTCCTTCAGAGGGCAGAACAACATTTGCAAAATATTGAACAATTTGTCGTTTGGCAAAATAATTTGTTACTGTGTGTGCAAAGCTTGCTGAGCTTTCAGCCTTGCTGAGTATAAGAAACGATCCTATTTTCCTTGTCCTCACTTCCTATGCAGCTAGAACTGAGTGCAGCCCATATAGATGCTCCTATTGCACTACAAGTAGTTTTCCTCAGTTTCATCTCTGTTAGTATTAGTCACAGGTCATTTCATTTTGTGTGGACAGACTAACATGATTAGCCACATTTAGATTTATGTGTGTGATGAATTGAGCTGCATTATGTTGCACGGTTTTTAGGTGCAAATGGTATGGTGGTTGATGTAATCTCACGTTCTAAATGAGATAAGTGTCTTAGCAGGACATTCTGCTCCTTTTACTAATAACTACATCGCTTTTTATTTCAGTTCACTTAGCTGAAGATTGTTCACAGGTTCTTTTTCTCAGACAACTAATGTTCAAAACCTTTGGAAAACAACTAATGAGTCATCTTTGACAGTCAGCTTTAACAAATAAAGAATGATACATGGAATGACAGATGGAGATCCCCAAGGCTGTCGGCTGGGGGTTGCCATTTCCTTGCTGTAAAGAATTTGAGGAAGGTGTAACCAGTATGATTGTGTGTGAGCTGGAACAGGTCTGTTATCCTCCAATATCAGAACTCTGGAAATATCTGGAGTTGTTTCATCTCTGCAAACAGGCCACTCCTCATTTTGGAGGCTGCAGATTCTTTCCTCAGTTTCTTCATGCATGTGACTTTCAAGAAACAGATGTGTCAGTTGCTGAACTTGATCTAACAAAATCTCTTTGTCTTTCAATATGCTGAACCAAGATTTAGCACTTGGTCTAACGCCCCTGGTCTACAGTGTGACAGCTGGTGCTATTATCATAGAAGTCCAAACCTAGGGCTAGGATCTCAGTGTTAAGTAAATTACAAGTGCAAAAAAAAAAAAAAAAAGTCTTGTTGCAAGCATGTCAGTGTAAATGCCTGTCATAGTGCTGTACACAATGGTATCAGCACCTTCTCCATACTGGAGGATAGAACTTCATTCAGTCACCAGACCCAGGTGACAAAAGGGAGGGACCGTGGAAGAGAGCCTGGCAGCCAAACAGATGGGACTCACGGACCCCCTGGTTAATTGTTAGAAGGCTGGAACATCCAGTGTGAAGCACAGCAAAGTCGTGTTAAATAGGTAATTATAAGATCAAACTCTGTCAAAAACAAAGAAGTTGGTGGCTGAGAGGCACAACAGCCTGTCCTTTATAGAATTGATTACTGGTAGAAAAGATCATCGATCTTCAGGTAAACTCATATTAACCCGAATGTAAGAGGCTGCTCAATATGCTGTTGTAGCTGTAGGGCAGCATGAATAGGAAACCGGCCACTATTGACTACTCTGGAACTATGGCCTGACAGACTGGAATGATTCTAGAAGAGCCTGACTGCACAGCTGTGTTTGTGCTCTTCATATCTGTCCTCTATTGTCTTCTTCTCACTACGTCTGAAAATATAAAGATAGATAAACAGAAAACTTGCTGAATCACTTGGCATTCAGGCAAGCTATGGAGCAGTAAAGAAGTTTATATCTTGTAAAAATTGCAAAGGAAAATGGGAGCTTTAAGTCACTTCTTAAGTCACTTTAAAAAAATTCTTCCACGTCTCAGACCTGTCTCTAAAACAGTGATTTAATGCAATTTATTTCTTCTTCCTACAAGCCAGCCTGACAGTGCTAGTTAATCATCCTTTTTCCAGCTATATTTGAATGCAGTCAAAGCCCAAAGTGGATGAGCCAAAGAGGTCTGGACTGTTATTACCACCTGGGATCCCAATCCTTTTTGTTATTAAGGGAATACAGAGAAGTGGGGAAAGCGCTGGAAAACTGGCAGAGCTGCCCTCTTCTGTTTTCTACTTGTGAAAGGGTCCATCTCCCTTTGGCCAGTCCTCTACTCCAGTCTCTCATCAGTGTCTTATAGTATCTTGTTCTAGTTGCAAGCAGCTATTTTGGAGAGACTTGTTCCACTTGAAACAGAAAGTTTCAACAGAAACTTGCTGCTGCAGTTTGGCCTTCCTGGGAAAGTTTCCAAATGCAGGCAAATCTGAAGAGCTTTCTGCTGTTTTGTTCTGTTGTGCACCGGACAGATACATCCTTGGACAATCCTCCTAGCATATTGTGGGAGTCAGCAACAGAGAAAAGAGAGCTTCAAGTCACTAATAATCCACCAAATGCAAGCCTAATTTTTCACCATTTAAGTATAGGAACAGTGTCCTGATCTGTCTCTTTCCAATTAGGCTGTGTGACTTGTCTTCATCAAGCAGTTAGGCAACACAGCTGAGCTAATGCAACAACACATTGTGCCTCTCTTTCACCTGCCTCTACTTCTTAGTTTTCTGCTGAATTAGCAAATTGAATCAAGGAGCTGCTAACTGCCATCAGGTGAGCCCCAGGAGCAGAAAGAAGGGAACAGAGGGGCTTAGTGAATAGGCAGTTATGAGGGTGAAACTCTTCCTGTTGTGAGCAGGGAATTAGTTTAGTTCAAATGCTTATGTGTCTCTGTTTTTTGTTTCTTGGATGTTGGGTATACTACCCTGACACAATAAGAACATTTTCAGTTTTCTTGCATTGATAATGAAGCTGTGAATTCAGGAGCTGGGTTTTCCTATGTTTTTGGTCAGGGCAGACTCAGAAACAAAAGGGATGGAAATGTTAATCATAACACTAGTCCCATAGTGAGGAGAAAGGGAAGACAAAGAAGTAGTTCACCATCTGGTAAGCTGTCTGTTTCAGGATAGTTCATTCATATCTTTGAATGCAATAGAGAGGAAGGTAACTCCTTCTAATGGGACTTTGTCCTGCTTGAATCTGTCCTGAAGGACTATCTGCAGTTTTCCCATTTACAGGATAATTGAAAGCAAGGGTATGATAAGTAGAGCTGGTGAATCTGACTTTACTTTCATAATGTTGAAAGTGTGTGGTGTGAAGAGGTGTATATTACCCCAGGGCTGCGCAAAATTGTGCTGAAGTTGTTACAGGAAGTATTCAATTATGGAAACCCCAGGGTTAACCAAGCTTTCTGCTTGCCCCAGAGTAAGGTGCAAGTATGTGTCCTGTTCCTAACTGTCCGAGTATCATTCATTTCTCCCTGCTTCCCTCCCAATGCCTATGGTCTTGTTCTAAGTTGTGTGTGTATAAGCAAAGTTCTTTCAAATGACATCTAGTATCATCTGAAACGTTACTAAGCATTTGAAAAAGACGTGGTCACTCACTGTGTCCTTGAAACGTGCAGACAGAGTGTTTTGCTGAGTAAAACCTCCCTGTGGTGATGTCTCTTCTCTCACACCCCGTGTGACTATTTGCTTCTCCTAACAAAGCAGTATCTTCACTCACAGAAACACTGGCTTCCACCAGGACAAGGGTGCGTGTGCAGCATTTTCTGTTGTTCTCCTTAACTAGTGCTCCCAACTGCTGTGAGATACAGTGGGAAGGCAGTGATGTTTGGGCTCTGTCACATTTATTTTCAGGTTTTCTGTAGCTTGAGGTTCATCTTTCAGAAATGACTGTCAGTAATAAGAGATCCTTGTCTGTGAGGCTCCTTGGAACAAAGCTGTGTAGAAGTAAGGCGATGAGAGAAACCCCTCAGGACACTGAAGGAAGGTAGAATGAAGAGAACACTTGTAGAGGGCAAGATCCTACTTTCTATTAAATTGTTAACAATGACTCACTCTAGAATAAATCCTTTCATGATCTAATTTGAGTGCAATTTTAATATTGTCTTTGCTGCTGCTTAGATCTATGATCTTGCAAGGTGCTTATGACAGCTGCTTTGCTAAATTCTCCATCACACTGTGAAAGTGTGGGTTATGTGTTGTGGGACTGGATTGGTTGTTTGGTTTGTTTTGTTTTTCGTTGCGAGTGCAAGGGCAGTATAAATCTGAGGTAAGGAAGCAGTGCAAGCAACAAACAATTGTTACTGATGGCAATAACATAACCAGCAAAGAGCCTGAAGTCTATAAATAGGGCATTACACAATAGAAATTAGATAATGGGAGGCTAGGGACTAAAATATTGAAAATGGAGAGCTCATGGTGTTTCATAACTCAGAGGACATGTTTTATGCTATGTCTTGGATATGCTGTCTTGGAGATCCAAGAGTGGCTGACATGCTTCATATATTTTCTTTTAAGACCTAACCATTCTATGGGCAAATAGTGGGGTTTTTATACTTTCTAGTTCCTGGTAGGCACCAGTTCTCTCAGTGCAGCACAATGAAGTATGTTGCTCTTCTAAAAAGGTTTGATTTTCCTGTGATGTGAATAGTTGGTGCTATTACATATCTGTTGAGACATGGTGACAGGCTCTTTAAATTGCAAAATGGAAATTTGCTGAAGTCCGCTATTGGAAATACTTCCACAGAAAAGCCTCTTTGAGAACTAGCTTAGATGTGCAGTCAGTTCCTGTTGTGTTTCCTTACAGGCCACATTTTCTTCCATTTTCAGTGCTTTAAAGAGAACCTTGGCTGCAGGGCTAGCTAAAAAGACCACTTGCAATAAGAAAGTTCTTTCCAGGATGAGTTGTATGGAGGTAGATGTAGAAAAAATTGGTGCAAATTAAAATGTGATCAGCTGAACATTTCTTAAAGGAGGTATCGGACTTGGTCAGTTCACTCAATTCAAACTAAGAGGCCTGATGTAAGCTCTCCCATCTACAGAAACAGACCTTTAAACTACAACTGTACTGCCTTAAAGCTTTTCTGGAAGAAACAGTTCTGTTAAGGAAACAATGCTGTAAAAATCTTCCCTTCCCTGTTCTTGCTCATTTTAAAAGGATATTTTTTCTTATACCCAGCTGATGAAGTGAAAGGAAAGACTATAACTTCTGAACTATGTTATAGGTAACTGCAATATGTTTTCTGAGGAATTGCTCTGTGGCATTATGGACCTCAGTAAACCTACAGAGGTGAGAATAAAGCCTTTTCCAAGTCTAGTTTTATGATGTTAACTGTCTCTGGTCCAGTTCAATACTTGTGTTTCATTCCCTTTTTCTGCAGCGGAAAAATTGATGTAGCTGGTCTTTTTTAATAAGTAAATGGACTTGAAATCATCTGAGGGGTACTGTTGAGGTAACACAGTTGGGAGAGAATAAAGAGCCTGTTTAAACATCATTCTCATCCAATTGAGTCCTTTCAAGAGTTCTGGAAAACTGTATCCAGACAGATTCAGTCTTAATTTCAAGTGGCTAAAGGTTGGCTACTGTGGTACATAGGCTGCAGACAGAGGGTGAAAGTTGAGTGTCTTCTCCAGGAGCAGGCCAGCCTCTTCGTATGCTTCTTCATAATGGTGTGCATGGGGTAAGGTTGCTAGACAGCTGTTCTATTTTAAGAGTTTTTCCTTTGTGCAATGTTAGAGCTTTGGATTTCTGTTTGCATGTTTACACATTACCTCAGTGTTTGCTTGGACTGGGATATACAAAGGCTGTTTAACTTTTCAGCCTTCAAAAATTTACCTAAGTTTATTGTCTTTTGATATAAGGTCTCTCTTTCTTTCAATCTTCTCAGATTTCAAAGGGATTTTCCCACTTCAAAGATATTTTGATCCTGCATAATTATTGCAGGCTACACTTATTGCTCATTTTTATTATTTTCTACATGTGAGGTTTTCTGGGCCGTGTCTTTGCTACTACAGTGAGGCCCAGAGCCATCCTATGTAGGAATTAGTGTTTCTTTATAATGTGACTTTAAAGTTGGTATTTTATGAGTAAAATACAATTGTGTCTGAATCCTGTGGAAAAGAACCCAGTGCCTTCAGTCATATTAGCTTTCAGTTCTCAGCACTGATCATTTGAAAAAAAAAAAAAACCAACATCAAGATCTGAACCTCAGTTAGGTGCATATATTTGTCAGAAGTGGACACGCTTATCACTTTGCCAGGTGTTATTTGTATACGGATTTTAGGAGATGCTAATGGAGGTTTTAAAGTGCCCTTAGGCCCCTACATTTGTGTGCGCCTGTTTCTCTCAACTGAAGTTGCCCGAATGCTAATTTACCTAGGCTTCTCTCCTGACCATCTTTTTGACAGGTTTGTACTACAATCGTTGGTCCATCTTCAGCACTTGTGGTAGGTCTTAGTTTGTCTCTGTATGCAGCCATGATATCTCTCCCTTGTCAGACCTCCCTAAGGGAACTGCCTGCCTCTGTAGCATTTAGGTTTCTCCTCAGCATTTGTCCTTTCCCATTTGTTCTAATACCTGAAAAATGATAACGTTCTGAAAAAAGCCGCAGGAGAAAAAAATAAATACTGCAAAGTATAATGTGGTGCAACTGGGATAACGGTTTTTGTAGGAGGCTTATGTACTTTCTCTGTATTTCATATAGATGATTATGATCAATTATTTTCAAACTTTTAAAAGAACCTTGTACTTTTATTGTACTATTGTGTATCTTGAGAGTGAATTTTTATCCTTGTTCCCTGTATGTGTGTCAGCAGTCCCTACAGAGTTATGGAGCATTGTACTGTAAGGGAATGTATTAGTTGTAATCAGTCCTGGCTACTGCAGAATGTATTGCTATCCTTTGAAATCAGTATTAGTACAAATTGATGGTGGTATAAGAGAGACTAGACTCTAGCCCCATCAGTTTAAACTTTGAGGAAGATAATAAAAGTGAAATACAGTACTGAAATCTTAAGTTTTGTTATCTCATTTCAAGCTGAATATCTGTGAAATCACTGCTTGATTTGTTTGAATGTTTGTGATTTGCCCTAACCTGGCATCTGTTAGTCACTTAAGAATTCCCAAGCCGTCCTTTATAACCACCGCTATCTTTTGATTCAGTTTATTCTTCTCACCTTTCTCAAGCCTACACACTGCACTGCAACACTGTAAAAGGTGCAGAAATTTACATAACAATGATTAGTGTATTTGTCCTTCTAGAACATACTCTACTGCAGCATGCAACCCTTGTAATGTAGAAATTGCCATAGTAACTACTCATTTTTTATTGATTAGATGGATACAAATTCTCATAATATACAAGCGGAGTAACTTGCTGGCACATGGCTTCAGGCTATCCCTGTGGCAACTCTTACTTATGCATTCTCTTCTTTTTCTGCGTGCAAGAGGTTTTTTTAATAAATTAGTATTCCTTGGATTAGACCAAAAAATAGTGTCGTGGGGTTTTTCTTCTGCCAAAATGGAGCTTAAATTTTATGTTAAACTTGATAAGGCAGAAGATTAGCTCATATTGGTTTGTTACTGGATCAGGACAACTAGATTTCACCTCAACATGAAATCTGGAAGGAGAAAGGAGAAGGAAAGAAGTAAGGGTTCTCCCCTTTCCCCCTCAATCAAGGAGAGGCTGAACTGCTTCACAGAGCTGACCTCTAATGAGTAGGAGAGAGTATTCTAGTTCGGCAGTTGTGATAAATCTCTTTGGAAGGTGCTTCTTAAAACATCCAGATTGGTTGCTTGAGAAAATGAGTCTTGTTTTTATGTTTCTCTAGTAATACTATTGATGTAGAATGATCTTCAGCAGTGGTATTGTGAATGCAGGATCAGGCCTACAGTGAGTTATAATGTCTGACAGCTGTCTTGGTTCAGGTACTGCAACTGCTGAGCATACTATTGTCTTTTGCAATCCTGAAAGATGCTCCAAGAAGGCTTCCACCAAGTTTGTTGTGAAAGACAAGATTTTTGTGAATTCTATCAGGGGAATGAAATTGTGAAGCACTTAGGCAGGATGCCAGATAAAATTAAGCCAGACACATTCTTCAAATATGAATCATCAGTTTATTGAGAATAATATAAAACGAAAGAACAGCAACACTCAACCTGGTTTTTTTACACAGTAAGTCTCTTCTGATGCTCTTCTGGAGTCTTCTGTGAGGCCTAGGTATTATATCTGTTTATATCCATTCTGTATGATTACTTCAGGATACGGTTAGTTAGATGTATAGGAGTATAAAGATTTTAGAGCAATTTTTAGTTCAGATCTTCCAAGCTGCTGTTACAGATGATACCTATGCAGGCCTGCCTTACTTGGCTTGGAGGCCTTTCCCACCTCCCAAAATTAAAAATGCTGGGCTACGGTGTCACTCTTACATCGTACAACACTTCAACTCCCTTATCTTCACTTATGGTCCAAGAGTCTCGTTTCAAACTTTGTATGACTAAGATTGTTTGAAGGAGATATTAATCCATAGGGCTACAGGAAATGATGCTGCTGTTTCAACAAGCTAGTCCTTCACAGAAAGACTACTCTGGCAAACATTCTTCCCTCTGTAATAGGGACACTGCAGACAAATGCAGAAAACTCTTTGGCTACTGTAGGTAACAGGAAGAAATAGGCTTGGCTCTTCTTAATCTTTGGCCTGAATTCCTGTGTGCTTTTCTGAAGGCTTTCACAGGCAGCAGTGGGAAGTTCAATGTTTACCATCTTTTGTCTTTGTATTGAGATCTGTAAGGTGGGCCTAGAAAGCAGCCGGAAATGTAGATGAGGAAAGAACAGTGGATGAGGTAAGAGTTTAGGCTGACAAATTAAGTTTTTTATACTGTCACATCATTTCCCCTCCCACCCCTTTAACCCAATCTAAAGGGAAAGGACAGGACCCAAATAAACACTGATTAGGAAAAGTTTGCATAGAGCTTTCCAGGGTCACTTGCAAGACATACTCATGATCACTGAACTTCCTATATTAGCAGCTTGCTGGAGATCATTGGAGTGGAGCTGGCTGATGAGAACTCTTCCCATGATGGCTCTGAAGGGCCAGGGAAGGTTTTCAGAACACAGCTAATGTGTGGTTTTCTCAGACACTACTATCTATTCCATTAGGTGTCTGTATTGCTTTGTTGGTGCAATGACCAATGTCAGACAAACATCTCTGCTACTTCTGCCATCATGATTCCTTTTTATTGCCTCACCATTACAGATAAGGAATAATCTGTTTTCCTTCCTCTCACAAGGAAGAAAAGGCTTCCTTCCTCATAGAGCAGCATGGAAAAAGATGGAGAATTGAACCCAAAGACCAGAGGGCCAAGGAATCTCCAACTTGCTGATTTCAAGGCTTGCTATTTTCTGTTGACACAGAACCAGAGAAACAGCCCTGCACAGTTTTAGATGCTAGTGTTCAGTTCTAATGATCTTGTCAAAAACTTTATTTTTGAGGGAGAAATAATGGCTGGGCAGGTTTCACTCAACTGAGGAAAAGTGCATGGAAATAATATATTCCAGGGAATTTATAGAAAATATTTTTTTAAATCAGTATATTGTTAGGAGAGTGTCGTACATTTAGTATTTAGAGACCTATGTTTTAAGATATTTGTAATATTTAAGTATTTCTGCAGAGTGTTTTCATCAGCATCTCACATACCGTAACAGAAATAAAAGCTGTATGCATTAGGCATTGCAAGGTGTGTATGGCTAGCTAAATGCATAAATGCATAAATGTATTTGTGTGCATCTGTAAAATGCATCTTGTGTGCACATATTAAACACATCCTTTCTGGGGTTATGCTGTGACTTGCATACTTGGAGGCAAAGGTTCTGAATAACAAAGAACCTATCCAGAATAGAGTGGAATTTACTGTCCTTGCTGTGGGTTTTCAAAGCAATGGCTGCAGTCAGAATCCGGCCTAAGTAATTAACTTGTGAAGGATGGAAAGGAAAAGCAGCATGTGGAAGACGTAATTAATGGGAACATATTACAGTCAGCTCTCACATAATAAATTGGCAGCTATGACTGAGGTAACTGCCTTTTATTTGCAAAATACAGTTGGAATTTTTAAATTTTCTTCCATTTCCACATGGTTCCAGAGAACATAGTACAGTACAAATACCAACAGGAATGCAATAAAATCATGGTGGTTGTTAGGTTGATTTTTCAGGCACTGGGCTATGATATTATTTGAGCCAGTGTCCAAAGGAAAGGAGGAATACACTTTACCTCAGGAAGACAAGTGGTAAAACATTTTCATGAGGTTTAATATGGAATAATCTAAAAGGACAAGGCAGGAACAACGAGAATAAACAACAGTAAATGGCTAGACATCTATTTGCAGAACAGATTTACTAATGTAATTCTCCTGACTTGAGTAAATAATGGCTAAGATAAATGTTCTGAAATCCTTCCATTTTGAAGGCTAGAATTTTCCCCATCTGAAACTATACTGCAGCTTTTCCTGAGTAGCAAGTGTGACATCAGTTGTTCTTTGGATATGCCACAGATGCTGGCAGATCTTCAAAGAAACGCATTCTAGTACTTGCCTAGTGCAAAACTCTGGAAGGCTGCAGGATGACTCAATGGCTCCTCACACCCACCTGCTGGTTCAGGTGACTCGAACAACCTGCTGGAAAAACCAGTGCTGTAGTCCTTCCTCTCAAAAAAATTTGTGAGAGGAAGGTGAGGAGGGCTTGCAACTGGGGTTTGCTGCTGTGACCAAACGTACAAGCTACTAGATTTCTTAATTGCCATTTCCAGGCTTCTCAATGAAGTGGAGGGAACGGCATTTCGTTTTTGCTACCTGGCATATGTGATTCCCCTCTGCACACAGGTGGTGAGGTAGACCACCCACCATTTAAGTGCTTTGTTTGTCTGTTTGGGTTTTCTTTTGCTTTTAAGCAATCTGTTGTCACCCCAATAGTGGGGAGGAAAAGGGGAGTCCAAACCCATTCTATTGTAAGCATGAGGGAGGATCTATCCTATTTTGTCTGTGAGTGAATGGAAATAGAATCTAGTAGTAAAAACCTGGCATTGGAGTGAGTTGTTCTCACTGTAAATCTGATTAGAAGCTTTACTGCTGTTTAAAATGGAACAGCCTGAAGACCAGGAAATACAGTTCTCTGTAAAATATTCCTGCTGTAACTAGTCTGTATTGCTGACCCCAGGGGATCTTGCATTTGCTGCAGGCTGAGCCTGGTAGGCAGTTTGTTGCTGAACTAAGCCTTTAAATAGACAGCAAGTTTTAAAAAGTACATCCTGCAATTTTTGTGCTGATGAATTTAGAATGATGTTATAGCAAGCTCAGTACACTCCAAATTAATTAGCAAGAATCCCTTTAACAGGATAATTACTATATCAGCAAGTGGTAAACTCAAAATGAATGTGAGTAGTCCTGGCTTGCATCAACAATGGAGAGATGTGTTGCAGTTCTACCAGCTGATTCTAAACTCACCCTAGTGTGAAAGGTTTTAGATGGCACAGCTCGTCAGCAGCAGCACTTTTAACTTTTTTACCTCTAGACTTGAATTAAAATCCCAAATGAATTTGCATTCCACTCTACATAAGTCTGCCTTACGATGCCATGGCCAATTATGCCTGGATTTTTAAAATTTCTGCTGGAAAAAGGCCCAAAATAAGAATAACAGGAGGTGTTGCACATTATTACTAAAGTATAAATGGTAGAAGGGGCTATGAAGCATACGAGAATTCCCTCCTTCTTTATGGCTGTGCATTTTCTTCTTTCATAATGGAAGGGCCTGATCCTGCATAGAGCAGTAACAGCTCACAAGTATAAACACCAGTTCACGTGTTTGGGGGTTGGAATTTTTAAAGAGGTTCATCAGAATAAACATGTCATTGCTTATCAGCCTATGGATAAATAAGCATACGACTGCTGCAGTGGCGGCAGAAACACTTTTATTCATTCCCAAACCAGATTCTGTCTTTAGATAGCTGAGGCTTTAGAAACCAAGGTTTAATTAGGAATTTTTAATAAGGGAAATTACCTTAATTAAGTCACTTTATATTTGCTAGATCTTTTTTTGTATGCTTTTCTGAAATCTACAAAAGCACCTGCCATTTTCTGTAAGAATATAATTTTTCGTCAGACTTTCAAAAAATCACTTATCTTACTTTCAGCTTCTCTAAGATAAGCCCAGCAAAGTCAATGGTCTTACATTGATCTGAAGTGTGTTGTTGGGAGAAACTAATAGGGCCCTATGTTGTTCACTCCAAAAGTGAAAGTACTTAATTAATAATTATTAGCCATTTCTTAAAAATGGACCTTGACACTCAACAGACCAGTCTCTCAAGTTATTTCATGGGACCCTGTGGTCCTTTACAAAATGTGAAGCACAAGCCTGAATCCTTTTTTCTAGATTGTTTTGTCAAACTTGAGCAGTGCCATTTTCTTTCTAGCTAGATTGTATGCCTGAGTCAGGCCACTTAAAAAAAAAAAAAAATCATATAAAATAGAGACATTTTAAAAACTTGTCTCAACTGCAAGCACAATGAATAAGGAAAAAAGAAAAGAAGTCTTTATGAGTATTTTGGATTGAGGGTTTTTTTGTGTGTTCTAACTGGTAGAAATAGAAAGGCAAGTACCTATGTAGAAAATGCCTGTGACAAATGAAGTTGTCTTCTAAAGATCTGTGGGGCTGACCTTTTTTTTAATTTTATTTATTTGTAAGGCTTAGGTTATTCAGACCATGCAGGTCCTAAGAGACAGTCTTGTGTATGTAGTTTCATGCTGTTGCATAGTTTTTAACTGAATCTAGCTAAGGATGAGGTAATATTTGAAGAAGATTTTGTTAAATTTCTTGAATGAACAATGTTTAGATGTCACAGTAACAGTAGAAATTTGTCATCCTCTTGCATGCCTGCACAGTCGTTGCTGAAGTTGCTCCCATACACAGTGAACATTTATTCACCATACTCTAGTTATAGCCCGCCCATTCAAGTAGAGCTAAATGCTTCTGTAGTTCCCATAATGGGTGGGCTTGTCCTTCTATTTGAATACATGCAAGTACATATGTTAGCACAGTGGCACCAAAGATAATAGCTTTGTTAGTGTGCCAAACTTTTCTTGCTACTACAAACTATGGCTACAAATTGCCTGTGGATAATATAATAGGGAACTAGTCAAAACCCACCATACAAGTGGATAAAAAAGTCCAATTTCTATGAATTTGCTTCAGAAATTTCCCCTAGAAGAAATTATTGATCTCTTGGTGGAAGAGATGACTTAGGCACTCAAGGTATGCTTGATCATAGAAATAGGCTAAGCCCTTCTGAAGAAGCTGTGGGAAATGCAACCTTTTTTAAGTCATTAACTGTGCTCACTGATCTTCTGATGGAGCTTGAGACTTCTCTTTTGCAGGAAAAGCAACAAACTCTTTCATTTCAGTATCTTGGTCAGCAGTAGCATGAGTACTAGCTTCATAAGGCTCGCATGGGCAGCAGCTGACTTCTCCTTTCCTGCTCTTCTGCAGAATGGTAGCACGGAAGTCTAATGTTATCACTGCCAAACGATACAATTGTAGAGTCACAACCAAAATATTCTTAGCTGTAAAAAACACCAGCATCTGATTGAATATTCTGAAGTGGCCCATCAGGATTGAACGCACAATGAAGAAGGGACCATCCTGTATGAAAAGGCTGACCCCGATGTTCCACAGTTCTGCACTGTACCTGCACAGCAGCAGGCTGGGGATCCGCCTAGTCGATGCAGTTGGTTTGCAGCCAATATGCTGTACTGGAAACAAAACAGTTACGTTAACTTTCTAAAATTGAGCCAGGGTTGGCCTAAAGGAAAGTTATAATATAGGGCACCCTGGCTTATAAATGCATTCAACTGTGAACAATTCAACACAGAGCATATCCTATTTCTGGGATCTATTTCAGCAAAACATGCTAAGCTCATGTTAAGCAGGCACTTACATGGTCTGTTTAACAGGACCGAAAACCACTTCACATTTTCTATCCCACAAAGCTATCAGTATTTATACACTTTTAAAACAAGAAGCAGCACATCACCTAATCTTTCTGTAACAATTCCCCCAGACATTTTTCTGTTAAACCAACATGCTAGCCTAATAGGTATCTTTAAGAAGAAAAATCTACCACGCTGAATGGGAACAGGCTGAGCTGCAGCACTTCAATTTGTTCCAGGCTGTCAAAGACCTTGCTTTTAAAAAGATTCACCAGATAGCCATTGCCTTTTTCATGTGTCATAGTAAGAATATGTCATGTCAGTGCAGGGCAATATCGAGCATTACGGAGAGGAAGAAACTGTGGTTGCTGCTTGCCATAGAAGCCTTGAGCCACAGTTACTTGTTCTCGGCCTTCTGGGTACGAAAGTGCATGCAACTGTTGGAACTTGTATGCATGTATGTGTTCCCCTTGCCTCTAAAAGTGGTAATGGGCTAGAATGCCCTTTGTGGCATGGTGACTAGAGAAGGATCATCAGAAGGGTTTGTGTGAGGTAAATACAGCTGCCTCTTATGAAAATGCATGTCACTTAACTAACCTGTCTCTCAAGCAGTGGGATTTCATTAGTTTAAAAAACATAGCTACTTGCAATACAGTAACGACCGGCAAACCTTTCAGCTTACCAGAAGAATTCTATTGTTTGCCTCAACATTGGGGGGAAAAAAAAATCAGACTCGAGTGGAAAAGGAATTGTAGAATGTAGAAATTTGCCAAGTCCCTTAGGCAAAGCTTCAGCAGCAGCTGATTTTTTAATTTTTTATGCCATTGCTGTTTAATAGTCCTAACTGCATTGCTGTAGTCCAATCATAAGGGCCTAAAAATTTCTATTTATGTCATGTTTGATGTGTGAGTAAACATTCTGATGCTTGAATAAAATGTACTATCTGTGCAACTGTACCTAAAATAAACTATACCCATAGCAAATCTCAGGGCAATGCATGTTCAATACTTTAATTTTTAACTGGTGAATGTAATTAAATAAGGAGAAAAGCAATAGCCAATGAAGAAATGCACAGTACAAGAGGTTACTTCATTTAAATTAGTGCTATGATTGTTTAAACACTGTTTGAATTTATTTGGGTGGTGATGATGTGTAGGGGTGGTAGCGGTGTTGGTAGGGTGGTTTTGGGTTTGTTTTTGTTTCGTTTTTAAACCTAAGTGTTGTGCATCTTTATCAGAATATATTTTACCAGTAACAGGAAGTTTAGCTGTGATAAATCTGAAATGTTCCTGCATCACTTTTTTCAGGAGGTGAGCTGCTGAGCTGAAATGCTGAAATATTTTTATAACTTCAGTGTTGAAAACAAAGCCTTGTTGATGAACAAAAGGCTGAAGAAAAATTCCTGGAATAACCTTTTTAATTATTATTTTGTTCACTTATTATTTTAGTTAAGTGTGTCAAACTAGTAATCAACTTTATATAAGATACTAGTGAGGATAACATATCTTTGGACTGGTATAGTTGAGTTGCAAACTTGTAGTGATTGGAGGCCAAAAGGCTTAGAACAGATGATGATTGAAGCAGCTTTCATTATTCTTCTTGGACATAGAGAAGCCCTTTCTGCCTAGGGACAAATGCAAGTCTGAGTTGGCTGAATGTTGGGCCTTCTAGATTAAGAGAAGGGTGTACAGTCCCAACATTATATGGTCCTTTAGGTTCCCTGTGAATAAGTAATTTCTCCTGTGATAACACCTTCTGTGCTCTTGGCTATGCTGTTCCCTGTGGTTACCAATTGCCTGTAGGGTCTGGTAACCTAGCCAAATTTGAGCCACAATAGAATCCAAGACCAGATCTAACTTGAGAGCTCACATAGTGAAGTTTAAGGCAGAAACAGGCAACTGGAGCAGCTGCTCCAATATAGTACTTCAATTCCATTTTCTTCTGAAAGTAGAGAGTTTTATCAATGGAGATCAGAGGTTAGCCAGAAACAAGTGTTTCCTCAAAAGAAACCACAATGGGCTTTCTTCAAAAACCATTGTTGTCACACGAATTGCTCTCCACCAGAAGTCCTTGGTACAGCCTGTAGTATGTGCACGGCCATGAGACATGCCAGCAAAAACTTAAAGCATTTGTTCTCTTTTCTTGTCTGTGTGCAAGTACTAACCTGCAAGATCAAGTGGAAACTGTAACATACTCCAGGTCCATACAGCAAGAATTGCATTTATGAGAGCATAATTCTTCCTATGGGAGGGGAAAAAAGTTATAACAGTGAAGACAGGGTTTCCTTATGTGATAACAAAAATGCTTCCTGTAGTATTTGGAATGTCATTTAAAGGGCGGTTGAGTAAAACAGTGATTGATTAATGCATGCTCTTGAGATGCAAGACTAAGGAAAATAGAGGCACCTTTTCGTATGGAATTTTTGCTGTCAGGCTACATATTCCAGCTGTGCAATTACACTAAATATCTGATGCTAATATTATAATGCTAAGCATATGGAAATGGACTCCGTGGCTCAAAGAGGAGCTATCTTTACCCTTGTAGTGATGACACATTCCTTGCAAGCCTGAAGCTTCTCTGCCAAGTGGGAAGGACCTCTCTTCCTGCTGTAAAATCTTTTCTTTGATATTTTTTGGAAAAAAAAAAAAAATAGTATGTCTGTAAGAGGATGAACCTCTTCTGTGATTCTTTTTCTTTATGATGGATGTTCACAGCTCATCTCTCAGTGCTCTGAGGGAGAGATCCCAATGTTGAAAATTCACACCGGACTATGCCATTCCCTTTCTTCTTATCTTTGAACGCTTTGTCATTCTATCATGAAGAAAGTACATATAAGATAACCAAAGAAGCAACTTGGATAATGAATCACGAGAGCAAACTCTAGTTGCTTCCTTGCTAGCCTAAACCAATTCATTAACCTGAAAGAGGCTTACTGTGTATCTAGTGTTTCAGCTCCTGTAGCTGCAAGAACTGACACTGCATGGCAGTTATGCTAGTAGTTTGGCTCTTTGTACCCTTTTATTGTGATGGATGTGACATGCTTCTCTGCTGGCAACAGATGAGTAATCCCTAACAAAGCTCATAGGACTGTTAGGTCTTTTACAGACAGAAAGGTGGAAGTAGAAAAACAGAGCCCTTGAATGTAGCCTTCCCTTATCTGTGGGAAATACAGTTCCACCAGTCTGAACACCACAGATCGCACAAGCAAATCTTCAAACAAACCAAATATCTTGCACTATGTGAATTATTTATGTCAGCAAATAGTCCTCACCGAACATCTTCGATGTCCAAGGTTTCACTAGCAAATTCAAGTATATCTGCTGCTGTTCCCACAAACATGAGAAGCAGTTGAGACAATTGATCCCGGGTGATTTCAACTCCAATGGGGAGAAGCCATCTCCCAACTACTAGTAGCAGTAGAAAAGTCTGGTGGAGGGCCAGTGTCCATACAGTCTCACAGATTGTGGAGAGCTGATTCACAAAGACTTTAGCCTGTTTAAAAGACAACAACAATAACATACTGTAACTTCAGGAGACTGACGTTATAGGTACCTTCAGAGACTGTATTTACCTTTGAGCCTGTTTTTCTTCTCCTTCACATTGTACTACAGCAAATCATTTTATGTGGCAGGCATAATTTGAAAAAGGCACATTAATACAAACTTTGGGTAACGAATAGGAAGTCTTTCTCTGTGTACTACTCTTCTTGTTTCTCACTTTTCAGCTGAGCATTATCCTTTGCGGAACCATCATCCAGACACTTTCTAAATTCAGTTACTGAGATTTGGAAGATAAAGGTAGGGGAATCCCCTCTTCACACAGAGGCTTGTCCTACCAACAATAGTTAGTATGCAGCATGCCGTACGCCACTTTTACAATAGTTTTCTGAAACTATCCTTTCCTTTCTTTTTCTCTTTTATTGGGGTGTTGGGTTTTTGGTTTTGTTTTTTTTTTTTTACTTACTGTGTGAGGAGCTTACCCAAATAGACAAAACAGTCCCCTCTAATTGCTCTAATATCATAAGGAATAGGGAAATGTGTCCCACCGTCTGAATGATGTGGTGATCTGTTCCCCCACTTCCATGGCTGCTGTCTCTGGTTTGATTGAAGTCTTGGTTGCTGACATTCACCTGAACTGCTTCGGGCTCATTACCACAGTACTATTGTGAACAAAAACATCACATGTATAAACATCCCACATGGGCAGAAAATGCACTCCATGGCTGAGAGAGTCCTGTTTTGTTGAACTGCAAAGGGTTCATTTGTGAAAGTCAGTCAATGTTTACAAACGAATGCACTCACTCTGAATGTAATTCCTCCCTTCTTTGGAACGGAGGAATTCCTTTCATAAGGACAGGAGTGATGTGTTGGTAGGTTCCTGAGAGAGTGTAGGACTGTACTGTAGAAGAGTATGTAAATTTGGAGGCTGACGGAGCAGGTGAAAACTTTGCCCTGTTAAGACTGCACTCTTGGAATGCGATCTGCCTGCAGCTCTCCTGAGTAAACTACTGGGTTTCCTACCTAGTCTCTCTCTGGCTAAAACAGTAAAATAAGGAAAAAATTGGGCATGGTCAGTCTCTATATTCAAACTTGTTCTCCAAATATCTGCTTCTCATCTTTACTATCCAGAAAAAGTTCTCTGAAAATGCCAATGTTTCGTTCCTCTGTATGACTTCCCTCAAGGTTGAAATGAAGAGTTGGGATAGGATATTTGGGTTGTATTCTCTGCTGCACACACACATAGAGCTGTGCCTTACCCTGCAAGGAAATTTGTAATGTGAGAGGTGAGATTCAGGAATAACCAAGAAAAATGGGTCTGTGTTGCTGCCTACCCCTGCGGAGTAGAAAAAAATGTGTATTTTTACTTTCTCCAAGTACCCAGTGCTCTGGGAAATCAAATGTTGGCTAAAACATACTGTTATTTCAACTGCAGCAAACCGGTGGTGGGACTGTGTCCTGCCTGAGGACAGCAGCACTGCACTGCCCTTCTACCTTCATGCCAAAGGCTGGCCCTGGAGCAACTGGGGTATGGTTCTAAAACCTATCTTCATAACAATCCCTTAACATCTCTCTTCATTGTAATAAAAAAGGGATAATTATAAAATCAAACCATGCTGTTATCGAAGACTTTTTATCCTGTTCTATTTGTGCCAGAGAACACCAGATGATTTGCATTTCTCTACTGGGCCCCCCACCATTTTATAGCACAGGGAGTGATTTTCTGCAACAATCAGAATGTGTCTAGTGCATACTGAGTAGCTGCGCTCAGCATAGTGCCTACCAATATAAAGGCAATGCTTTCCAGCAAATGTCACACTCTAGCAAATTTCAGATCCCACTTTGATACTTTACTTGGTCTCCGATAATGTTGCTCAGTATCTGGGTAAATGCTGCCTCTTGCCTGACCTTGTCGTAGATAAATCGAGCAACTTCCCATGGTCTGAAAAATCTGAAAAAAAAAAGCCAGTGCTTGTTGCTTTTATAATTGGTGGTAGAGGCTCTTAAACTGAATGCTTGCCTTATTTGGACAGTGGGTGTTATAGCGTTGAAAGATTGACACACAGATGTTGGGGAAGATGTATTTCCACTTGGAAGAGGGAAGTCTAAAGTTTTGGACATGGAAACAGTGAGATGGAGGAGCTGGTACTCCACCCGGCTACAGCCTTGTGGGGCTAATCTCTCTGGGTTAGCGCTTCAACCAGAGAGAGACAGAACAGCTTGCTCAGAGCATGTTTCAGAAATGAAATGTAACTGGTACTCTAGAGAAGCCTTTTTATCTGTTGCCAGTAGAAAAAGTCTTAAAGCCTATGCAGACCAGCCCCCAAGGTGAAAGTCAGCTTTTCTGAGTAACCCCCCGAGGCAGTCTGACACAGTCAGCTGAGGAGACCATGATCTAAAAATACTGTACAACTGGTGTAACCACCCCAGCCTACTAAGAAGTGAGTATCTACCTTGTAACAAGCAGCATGGGTAGGGCAAAGGGATTACTTTGTGCTGGAGGAGGAAGGCTGATTCACTTTGACAGTCTTTGGTTTTTCATTAAGTCTGCATTCGACCCTTGCTGGGTCTGGCAGTGCTAAGAGGAAAGGAGCCATGAACTTGCATTAAACTTCACATCACAGTTTACAGATTTTTTGTTTGTTTCTTAAAGCCCTGTTGCTCAGGGATGAATTTGCCAAATTTGAGGCAGGATCCATGTAGGGCAGCCTGTTGCATTTGCTGTATGTGCAAGGATGGTGGAAATCCCTTCTCAAACACTGTGAGAACTCCCAGCAAATAAATCAGGTGGCTGAAGGAGTGAAATAGAAGCCTTGTAGCAGCTATACTGTGTGAGTAGCAAGGTGTATGGGTGCTGCTCAGCAGATGCTGTGGCTCTCCCTATACCAACAACAGAGAGCAGGTAGCTCTCACAGCACCAGAGCAGCTGGTCTGCTGGTGGGCGGAGGAGGAAAGCACTCTATGGATTCCATGTGGCTTGCAAGGGGGCTCTTTTTTTATTTTTTTTTTTCCCTAGTGGCACAAAGGTGCAGAGAATACCTTAAGAAAATTAATTCACTTTATCAGTGTCTCTTGTAGGTTCCTTATATGTAATTTTTGAAATGACTCCCGGCTGAGTGGGGGGTTACTATTTCAGTGCAAGGCTCCATGAACTCTGACTGGAATGGCACTTCTCAGGGCCGGATCCATATTTCTTCTCAACTGCATGCAGGCAGGAAACAGAAAACTGCAGCTGAGAAGCCAGTCATTTAAGTAGCCTACTGTTTTTTAATTTAAGTATGTTCCTATCTTGTTTTGGTTTGTTTCTCTCTGAATATTTAAGTAGTGATTGTGGTGGCGATTCACTTGAAAGTTTGAAGAAGAGCCTATATTTTCATCACGTATATGCATGTAAATAGGACCGTTGGTGCTAGGCATATTTGCCTAGCCAATTACATATGCACAGTGACTTAACGGGAACGTGACAAGGGAAAACTGAATACTAAGTTTCACAGGCAGTTGATAAACGTGGTTCACCTCTTTACTGCTAGAGCCTGGATATACCTAGGTATTGAGACTGTGTGCACAGTTAAACAAAAATGTTTATTTTCTTTTCTGTGCAAAAATAAAATAGGAAGAAATTGTACACATTTCAATAAATTCTAGCTTGGTTTGCTTGCTTCACTTCTTCTGAGATAAAGCTTACATTCCTTGCGTTTATAAAACATCTAATCAAGACAGAAACTCTGCTGCATGACATGGTGGTGTCCTAGTTTGTGGCCTGCAGAGAGCTCACTGTCACTGCATGGGGAATGCCTAAAACACAGAACTAATTCAGCAAGTTTCTGTTTGCGTGTTACTCGCAATCCATTATTCCCAAATAAAAATGAGGTTAGCTAAAACTTTTCACAATGGGTCCAGGACTGAGATGGTAAAATTGACACTTGGATACCAGGGCAGCGTACCCTCAATTCTGTTAACGTGCATGGAGGCTGGCAGCCTGAGTACTGGAAAAGGCCAGCCCTTCCCTGGAGCGGGGCCTCTGCCAAGCAACAGGTACCCCTCTCAAGTTTTTGCGATTTGCTGGAAACAGTGTGGCTGTCACTATGGCAACGTGTGTGATGTCAGAAATTCAAAGCAACTGTGACTGCTTCATTTTGCTCATACAGGAAAGCTGAAATGTAAATCAGGGAGAAAAGATTGCTTCAGCTGTTTTCCAAATTCAGGAAGATAATGGGTATGGGAGGGAAGAAATGGTGAAAGATGTGAGACCACTTTTAGGAAAGTGATATACTAGAATCATAGCTGGTAAGAGAATCCCACCTCAGAATGAGGCTATAGGAACAGGCAGCAATATTCACCATTCCTTAAAATGTTCAAGTTAAGGTGGTTAACAACAAGTGGAAGGTTTACCAAGTATCTATCTTATTACTGACCAGGAAGCCTACACCATCTACAACACTGGTAGTCGGGTAAGCCCTGCAAAAGGTGGTCAGCTACTGTTTTCTGTGCCAGTGATGCACCAGGCATTGAAAAGGTACCAGAGGTATTTGTTTATCTCAGATCTTATACAACATTAAGAAAGAATATTTAGGGGTTTTAATGGATTAAAAGGTTTTAATTTTCTTTCCACTCTATATTGCAGACAGCAATTTTTTTCCCAGTACAGTTCAATTTACTTTTTAGTCTCTCCCAAACATGTATTTCATCCCCAAATACTTTACTGCAAAGCAGTAGTTTCTATGCAGCCAGTGTTTCACTGTTGATATATGAATGGTATTACCTATGTCCAGTTCTGCAGTACTCAGAGAGGCAGAATTGCCTCTGTCTTCAGGAAGAGAGACTGTATATTAGCACATGCCTTAAATAACAGCACTGACACAAGCAATTGGTGTTTCCTGTTAAAGATCCAACATGAGATCAAAGTTCTACTGCCTTAAAGACCATAAAGTGTTTTCATGGTATATATATTAATATGTGGATCTAGCAACTGCATAATTACCCATTCTGTTCATATTTTAATATGGAAAATCCCAGCAATACTTTAGTATGAGGAGTAGTACTAGTTTCGCTGCTGTGTTGAGACTAATTGTTAGGAGGGCTGCTCCCCTTCTGGAGGTATTGTTTATGAATCTATTAGATCGTGTGTTTCCAGAACTCTACCATATCTCTCTAGGTATAAACTAAGCTGTTAACTTGATATACTCCCTCTTTAATTCACAGTAGCAGTATATCAATAAGAACAAAGTATGCCATGTTCTAACATCATTTTGGGAAATAAACTGCTGCCTTTGACTACAGAATTAGCCTGTTTCTTGGACCAGATTTAATTATGACAAATGTTCTCAATATTCACATTACCTGTCTGTGACTGTTTAAGGAGATTTGGCAAAACAAGAAGACAATAAATTCCTGCTGCTGTATTTAGAAAAAGCCTCAGGCATTTTCAGTGTAAACACAATTTTGAATATTTGATTATGTTTCTGTGAGCTCTAACAATGTTTCAAAGAAGAAAATGAGGCACTATATCTTCTTAGTCTAATTTATATATTTTCTTCTGTTACTTTTTGCTCTTGTTCCTTTCAGACCCTTTTCTGCTGTGGACCTAAGGCACTGCACGTGGGTAAATGCTGGGACAGACAAAATCCCTTTTTCACTACACAGAAGTGCTATGGGGACTTGAAAATGCCCTGCATGATGATGTGGTTCACTCAACATGAGCTGCTCGGCTAAAGTGGCTCTGTCCTGGCTCTAACTGATCCCATCCGCCAAAAGAACGTTTGCCTTTACAGATTTTACCGTGTGTTTTAGCTCTGAATTGGAATCCACACACCCTCCTCCCAGATTACTACACAGCACAAACAAAGGATATAAACACGGACAGACAAACTACCACATCAGCTATCCATAGTAGCAATCTGTGTGTATTCTCTTAGGTTGCAGTAAACACGAAGTAATTTGAGTTTAAGACCCCTTTCACTGATACCTGTCTCAATTTTGGCTTGCTTGGAGTTGTAATATCTGCCTGTAAGTGCTGTGAAACTCATAGTTTATTTTACAAGGGCCTCTAAAGCAATGAAATTCTTTCACAGTCCTGAGCAAGATTCAAGCTGGTAACCTGGGGGTGAAAGGCTATTTTTCAAACTCCTAGACCTCAGTTCCCCAGACAAATACAAATAGATGGTCTCACTTTTAGCCAAGAATGAGATTCATTATTTGATATTTAGGAAATGCACAGTAGTTATAGTATAGCTGTAGCTGGATTGGGAGAGCCACCAGTATAAAACAGAAAATTGGAACAAGACCTGGCAGACTCCTGTCTGTTATGTCCAAATCTAACCCATCAAATCATACATCAATTGCAAACTAGTCCATCTTGTCTCATAATAAATACCTGAGTCCCATGATGAATTTCCAGTAGCCATAGTGATGGCACTGTGCAAATCAGATATAAAAATATTGCTGGTGAAAACCTGTGAAGGAAAAGAAAAGATAGCTTGGTATTGTAGCACATCGTAAATACCACATATCCTATCATTATCTGCATTCAAAAGTATCCTGTGCCTCCTACCATACGGGATATTGAGAAATAGGGTAACTGCAAATAAGAGCTGCTGTTCTTGCTGAATTCCTCATGCTGTCAGTATTATTAATCATAGGTTTATTTGTACATCCATCTAAGATCATATATGGAAGTTTATTTAAAATCTCTTTTTAAGAACTAACCAAAAGCACTTTGCTGCTTGTGTTTCCATCACAGTGTTCTCTGTACCCTAAAAAAAAAAAGCCTCTAGCTAACATGCTCTTTCTGATTTCATGAAGGGTGAAGTTAATACATTGAGTCATTTCACTGGATGATGCTGAGATAAAGGCTACTGATCAGAATCCTGTGCATTGACACAGGAAATGTAGAAATAGCATCAGTTTGCCTAAACCAAGCATTTCTTCAGTAGGAAGTCTTATAGTGCAGGCTAAAATGGTTTATGAAAATGGGTCTTGGCCTTGTTTCCCATTTCTGCTGGCAATTGTATAATTCTTTAGGATTCCTGTCTCTAGTTCCTCTCTTCCTGACAGTCTTCTGTATAACTTATGAGGGCAAAGCTTTATTATCTTCAGCTTCTTGGGCTAAGTTTATTCAGAAGTACTAGAGAGGTTTCACTACTCCTTCTGCAAGCAGCGATTATTGTGAGGGTTGCTGATATTTTCTTACTAAACATGTGAAGGTTTTGTTTGGGGTGGGTTTTTTTGACAATTCCTATCCTTTTGGAGTAGCAATGGGTCTGATACTATTAATGTTCCACCTAGCTCTGCCATAGTACGGCGCGAGCATCACTGCAATGCTGCTGAGATGCACAGCAGCCTTTGCATCACATAGATGTACTGGCCCAGGACAGGGCAGTGGAGTCAAACTCGGGATGCTTGCTTGATTTCTTCTATGCTGTCATTGGCGCATTCTGCAGTGAATTTAAATTGCTTATAGGTATGTAACTGCAGCAACATTTTGGTCAAATATTTTTGCACTTATTCTTGGTTCCTATCCTGAATGTACCTCTATTTTTGAATCATTAACATTTCTAGTGGAGATTAAGTATTGAGGAAAAGAAGGAAACCTGCTGCTTAGCAGCTTAGCAACCCTTTGTTTTTCTGTGAAATGTTTCAAAAAATCCCTCTAAATACGATAGTCCTGGTTTGGTTTTTTGGGTGGTTGGAGGGAGTTTGGGTGTTGGTGTCCGTCCGTCCCCCCGTGTTGTCATCATCGTGTATGTGTCCCCTCAAAGGTGAGCAGTTGTGGTTTGTTTTGGCAGTGGGGTTTTCTGTTTGCTTTCTTTTTATATTAAAAAAAAAAGTTACTGATTCTCTGGGGGTTTAGCCTGGTTATTTTGTGAGAGAACACACCTCTCATTTGAAGGGGAGAACGAACATAATTTACAATATTTCCTGTAGGACCTGAGCACATGAAAAATCCATCCAACTGGCTGGTTAGTAATACTGAGGTAATGATACCAGATCAGGCCAGGAGACTTTAGGGGCTTTAACCCTGCCTTTCTTTCAGAGGGAGCAATCTAGAGGAAATATTACATGGCCAGGCCCACAATAATACTTCTTCTCCACATGTGTAATTTAATTTTTTGTTCTGGTGTAGTAAGTTACAATCTTCTGTCCATAATGAATGGAAAGAATGAGAGGCTCTTGGAGGAATAGCCTGCCTGTTGCTTGGACCAGTGATTCTCTATGGAGCTGTTTCTATAAATGCAGACAATAGTGTTCTGCAGATGTCTGTTCTGAATGTGTTTTCCACCAGAGCAGAAAGTGATCCTGATGCAAATAGATGCTGGCTGTTTGTCTACAGTTCTTACCTATAAACATACTTTACTCTGCTGCTAAATGTACTGGACCACATCCATTTTCAAAATTTCCTTCTAGCTAAATTTAGCCCAGTCCTCTAGCACATGTATTCATCTAAAATGGATCTGTTTTCTGTATCTATTTTTCTTTGCATTTTGCAAAAGCTGCCATAGCAAGTGTTCCTTCATGAAGGTGCTGCTGCCCTCCTCTCCCCAGTGAACTGGGTGTGCTCGCTCTGCCTCTGTCTTATAACTGTGCGTTTGGAGCTCTGCTAATTGTTAAATGTTCCTGTGTCCCAGACTTTAACACTGCTTTTGTTACATTCAAATTTAGAGCATGGAACACGAGTATGAATTGTCACACAACACTGCTTCTGTTATAATGAGTTTCACAGGTCGCGATGGAATTTAAGATCACTGAAATACTCCAGGGCCTTTTTTATCCTGGATTTGTCTCAGGGCCTACCTGCAGTTTGAGTTTTTAAAAATAAAAAGTCGTGGCGAAATCTTAACAATTAGTTACATGACCACTTCCTTTTTACAGAGCATTTTTGTTGGCTGACTGAGCACTGGCGAGCTGTAGATCACTGCAGTAATTCTTTAGATGTGTGTAAAAACCCATGTGCCTGGGTGAACTCTGCTGTGACTAACCTTTTTTGTTCATTTCTCAGGCAGCCTTTCATGCATGAAAGTTCCCCTCCAGAATAGCCTCTCAAATCCAAATATTTAAGCCACTGTTGCTGCATTGCAAGAGTGGTTGCTGCTCATCTTTGATTTGTCACCGGGCTCTGGTTCACGCACTAGCGTGGCGTTAGCGCGGTCGCCAAGCAGCAGGGACAGGGCATGCCAACCCAGGGAAGGAGGTGGAAGCCAGGGCACGGCAGGCCCCCCAGCACTCCTCTGCACCTCACAGGGGCAGTCCCTGACACGCAGTTGCTCAGGAGGTACCCAGCGACACCGAGGGGCAGCGTGCCCCTGCTTCCCCAGCCCCCTGCACCCGCAGCTCCACAGCGCGTACCTCTCGCCTGCAGCTGCTTTGACCACGTTTTTCTGCTGTTAGTATGGATACACACACAGAGAGAACTGTGCAGAGAGTGGCTCCCGAGTAGTCTGCTGCAAAATTGCCCCTCCTGAAAGCCCCCTGGATTTGGCAACGGACTAGTCAGGGCTCTAGAGCTTCCCACCCCCCGGGTGCAGCGGGGGAGCAAACGCGCCGCCAGGGAGCGCGGCCGACGCGGAGCCGGGGCAGCACCGCTCCCGGGCAGCAGCCGCGGAAGGCGGCCCCGCATCTGCGGCAAAGTACATGCAAAGAAGCAAGAGTGGCTCCGCCGGAGCTGGCGGGATATGCTCACCATTTGTAGCCTCTGCCTTGCTTAAACTTGAGGGTGAGCCCTGTCTCCAGGCACAGGAGAAGGTTGAGCAGTGCCAGCAGCCAGTACTTGGGTTCTTTCTTCGCTGCAGTCACTCTCCAGACCCCGATGAGAGAGTGCAACACAAAAAGCAGGCGAGTAACCAGAGCATTGAGCAGCACCATCAGCTCCATCCTGGACCAGTCCCCCTCCCCGTTCCCCCGCACCGCAGGGGCCCGGCGCTTTTTAGGAGCCCTGGGAAGTTACCCCGGGAATCGCTGGGAAGCGTGCACACCGCACGCAGAGAGATCTCTTCTCCTCTGCCATCTCCACAAAGGGGTCCATTATAACAAAAAAGAAGCAGCATTGCCCCTCCCCCAGACTTCCTGAAAACTTTTTCAAGGGAAGAGAGGAAAGAAAAAAAAGCTCACGCTTCCAGGCTGCAGTGGCTCGTAGCGCTCAGCACAGCTCTCAGCACGCTAAGACAGGGGCCTGAAGGGTTTCTTTCTGTCCCCTCTCTGCCATCTGCTCAAGGACTCAACGGCAGGGAGGTTTCTGGCTCACACAGTGACATCTCTGCTAGCCTCACTGGCTGCTCTCCTTGATTTCTAGCAGAGACAAAATGTAAGAAGCATTATTAATTTGAATCTTCCTTGCTAAAATCTTCTTTGCATTACTGAGACTGTAAAACCCTCTTTCCTCTCCCCTCCCACTAAAACATAAAAATAATATTTGGGAGTTTTAAAAAGTGTTCATTTAACATTATGATACAGAAAGCAGAAACGGTGCACTTAGTTCAATACTGGAATCCCTGTGTGCAACAGTTAGGAAAGCTAACCAGTACTGAAACCTAGTCAAACTACTATACTGTATAACCTACACTCTGCTTCAGGACTAAGAAGCAGCCCTAGTGAGGAACTCCAGAAATCAGGCTGAAGTCTGGGCTAACACTGATGTTACCACATAGGCCAATAGGGACATACAGAAAATCTACACAGAAGTTTGACTGTTAGGTTAGTTACTTCTAGACTGACATTTAGTATCTTCTGTGGGAATCGTTTATAAAGCACAGAGTATGTTTTAAAATTGCTTTGACGTTTCTCATAGTGATTATAAATTTTGTTTGAGTTTACACTTGAGTAACCAAAGAGAAATTTCTTCTTGATCAAAATTGTCACCGTGTTGCACCAGTTTTGTTTTAATTTACTGTGCTCCAAAGGTCCCATCTTCCTAGCTGATTTATTTTTAAATATTCTGTTCTAATTTAAGCACAAGGAGATATTCTTCTAAGAGTTGTGACCTTTGGAGGAAGATATTTTTCCTCCATTGCGAAGATCCAAGTTTTCCTTGCTGCAAACCAAGCCTCTTTCTCCATGAAGCACTCCTTGTGCGGTGGGGGGAGACGGGGGAGAAGACTACTTAAATATAACCCTGCCCAGAAAAAAAGCAAAACAAAAGGCCATTCCACAGTATAGATCACTAACTCGGGAAATGCCTGAGTAAATAAATGGACTGTGCAGTGTGCCTTTTTGAAGCATCTGCTTCAAAAAACTCAAGTTCTTCACACTCAGAGGAAAATTAATTCAAGGGCCTACTACTGATAATCCCCTGCCAACAGCCACCCTGCCATATCATGCCTTGAGTGCTGTTGGTTCACAGCCCTTCCGCTGGTGTTAAGGTCAAACCTGCTTGAAGAGGAAACAGGGAACAGACAGAATTGAGAGACTGTTTAAACAAGATACTTCTTTGTGAGAGTGCTTGATGTCTAAGAAATGACATGGGAGAACTGGTATGTCTAATTGTTCATGGAGATTCTAACAGTGCAGATGTCACGAACTTGGAAAGATAATGATCAGTGGGACATTCCGACAGTACCGTGTATTCAGGAAGGATGCAGTGAGCTTTGCTGATAGCTAGTAGTTCTGTGTATTAACATCTTAGAGCTGAACTATTTGACAAGGTAATTTCATCAACGAATAATCCAGACTTCACATCAGTGGAAGTCTTAAACCTAAGTAGGAAGAATATACAATATTGACTCTGCGTAGCTGACCAGTGGACCATGATGGCAGCACAAAAGGCTGAAGGAGAAAGTAAGTAGGTATGGATGACTTCAGTTATTCAGTCTAGAAGTGGCAAAAATTGAATCCAGATTTGACAGAGAGCATTTTTAGATGTCTCAATAGCTGTTTTGTGGAGCAGCTGGTTCAGGAGCCCGTGAGGGCAGTGCTTGACTTTAATCCTGTGGTTTACAGGATATGATGGAGAGAGTAACAGCTGAAGAGCTCCCCTGAAATGCAGATCTTAACGTGCTTAGACTCAGCATCCTTGCAGGAGTAAGACAAGCCAGAGTCCTCCACCGTTGCTGTGTTCAGCTTCAAAAAGGAAAACTAGACACAGATCAGGAAGCTTGTTGAAAGTAAGACAGATGGAAGACCTGACTCTTTGCAGGGAGTATGGATATTGCATCTGTAAATCACATGGGAAGTGCAGAGAATAATAACTGTCTATCAAGAAAAACTTGAGAAAGAGTGAAAAGAAGCCAGCAGTGGCAGGGTAAGTGAGATTGCAGGAGCAAGAAGGCATCCTTCAAAAAGCTGAACTCGTGTCCAGATGAAGAAAACCAAAAAGATTCTAAACTCTGGCAAGATAAATGTACAAACATGATAAGGCTGGCTGAAGCAGTGTGAGGGACAACTGGCAAAAAGTGTGATAACTGAAATGTCTGTTACCTGTTCAAACACATCATGAACAGGAAGCCTGCCAGGGAATTGTTGGGTCAGTGGATGGCCGGGTGGCACAGAAACCCTCAACAGGTGATACGGCTGTGCAGGAGGAGCCAATGAACTCTTTGGAGTCCCAGCATGAGTACATCTACACTTCAGCATGGGACAGCACTGACTCCTGCACAAAAGCTTATAGAGTTAGTGGGGGTTTTCTCCCTTATGATGTTACATGTACCAGTGTTCCACTAATTCTGTTCTTTTCATAGTTTCTACTAATTTGCAACTTAGTTGTCAGGCTAGTTGATCAGGGGCTAGAGAGTACTTGGAGGAGAAACCTTGTGCTTACCTTGTGCTTGTACTTGTTCCCTAAGCATGGTTAGGCCTACTGCCTGGAGGCAGACAGGGGAACAGATGGACATTTGCTCTTACCCCTGATGGCTTCACTAATAGAGACTTCCTAGTCTCTTAAAAAATTGACCTGGAGTAAGAGCAGGGCAGTTTATGCATATGGTAGGTTGGTAGTGTTGGTTGGATCCAAGCTCAAAGCAACACTCCTGTCTGTATGGAGTGCTCTGCTAACGATACACCCGCTCCTTTTTTCTGCCTGGAAACTTTGTCCATGTGATGCTGAGAATTGTCTGTGTCTGGGAACCTTTGAGAGTTAGATGCTTCCAGATGAGCTGCTGTACTCTGGCAAATCCTGGATGCAATGGTGGGAACATGTCATGGTGTGTAGGATTTTCATCCAAGACACATTGGCAAGACCTGCTGCATGTGTCTTCTGTATAATAGCCAATTGCAGGCTGTCTGATGCATTTGGGAAATGTTAAACCTTACTGTGCCCCCAACACCAGTGACCTTCTGCAGGAACAGAAAATCTGGCACTTCAAAAACCTGTGCCACAGAATTTTTGCCTATACATTTGTCTAATTTCTGCTTTTAGGCTGAGCCACTATGCTGATTTCACTAAACAGACCCCATAACTGTCAGAAATTGAAATTGCACCCGTTGCCAAGAAAAAAGTAGGGTGAGAGATGGATCACAAGCTGAATGCAAGTCAGTAGTACCATGCTGTTGTGAAATGGGTGGTCACATTAGCACGTAGGTACAGAACTGAAACCCACAAAGTGTCTGCTTTCCTCCACTTGGGAAGGCCTTAGCTGAAGTGCCGCTCTACTTTTGGTCAATGAGGGAGAATCCAGTGGAGAAGTGCAAGAATGTTTCTATAGTAGGAAATGAAAAAATTGCATTAAAAAAAGGTTAATTTTTAAATAGCAAAAATGACATCCTTATTAGGCTGCACTGCTTATAGAAAAGACCCCTGTTCAAGCACCTGGAAAACTCCAGTTTGGACAGGAGTGCAAGGGTTAGAAATGCTGTGAGAAAGAGTTCCAGTACTGAAGTTCTGGGGGTTTTGGTGATCATGTGCAGTGATTTTTTTTTTTTTTTTTTGAGGGGGAGCTCTGAACAATGGAGCTTGTCTCAGAATTTACTTCTACTGCTTACTTACAAACTGGAATGTTTTGTCAGTGAAATTTGGAGGTAGTGGCTATTTGCCATCTCCAGTTCAAGAGATTTGAAGATTTGCTTTACAATATTCATAAAAAATAATTATAGGGTATTAAGCAAGTAGCTGAAAGAGACTGGGCATGAGAATGGGTCATAAATTCAATGCGAGTCAGCAATACTGTTCTGCTATGAAGGAAGTGCACAGGGATGTATAAACAGCTCTGGAACATGCCAGATTTGACTTACTACTTCCGCCTTCCTTGATGCTGGGAAAGACCTTGGCTAAACTACCCTAATGTAGGTGAGGTGTTTCCAAGAGATAACTGATGGGATAGAGTGTCCAGAGAAGAACTGCTGAGGAAAGAGAAAGAGAGTGCTGCGATTCAGTCTAGAGAAGGGAAAACTGAGGAGAGATGGAAGTGGCCAAGTGTTCAGGAAGATGTTGCAAGGAGGCCAAGAATAGTTTCCCAGTCCCAAAGCATAGGAGAGGAAGTAAAAGGCTTAAACAGCAAGAAAGATTGCAATTAGATGTCTGGAGATACACCTTGCTAGGAAGGACAGTGAAGCGCTGAAATAGATTGCAGAGAGAGATGGCTTTTAAGAACAAATCAGGGAAACATCAGGAATGACAGTGGTTTAGTTGATCACACTGTGGGGCAGAGGGCTGACTAGAAGATCTCTGGAGGTTTTTCCACGTCTTACCTCCTAAGGCTCTAAGGTTTATTTCTTTATTATCTGATCATTCTCTTGAGTCTCTGAGGAAGTTTCTTGTTTGAATTAAATCTGCTTAATTTTACTTCCACTAGGGTTCTTAAAGAGGAGGAAATTGTTCTGTTTTCTGAATGCTTGACTGCAAACTGTGAATAATTATGACAGCCTTATAGAGAGAACTCAACATGTGGTAATTAACATCCATGATGAAATGAATGGGAATAATTTGGGTTTACATGTGAAACAAAAAAAAATACAGCTATCTGATTCCGGCATAAGTGAAAGCCTGACTCCTGCCAATCAAATGCAAGAGGGGAAAACCAAATCTTTCGAAATATGGTATGTGATAGAAGGTACCAGCCATATAGCTCAGTAAGGGTGTGAAGGAAACGGATAAAGGAGTGAAAAAACAGAGTATAAAAAGATTAGCTTTCCAGTAAAGAGCCAACATGATTGCAGAAGCATTAAAATCCCTGCAGGAGATTTACTGAGGACTCTGCCCTGGATTAGAATTTGATATAAAATAACATAACTGAAGTCATACAATTTCTATCCCATTTGTATCTGAGTTAATAGCATATGTTCCTGGAGGATTACAGTCAATGATTAAGGAAATTAGGTTTTGTTTGAATTTAATTTAGTTGTATAAAGCTGCTACAATAATTTACAGCTTTGATATTTAATATTTAATAACCCAGATCTTAAATGAACCCAAGATATAGCAATGTCATTATATATTGAAATATTATCCCCGTAAGTCATATATATTTGCTAGTTGATAAGAATGTTCATCAACTAGACGGGCTCAACAGGAGCCACTTGATAAAAACCAATGCAGTTTTACAGGTGCTGATGTTGAAACCTTTCTGTATTTGTTATCCAGTGAATCATAATTCCCTTAAAAAGAACTTTTGCAGTCTCAGTTTCAGTAATCTTGAGAATATACCTCTTGATATTTTTCTTTCATCTAATTTCCTTACTTTTGGCTTCATGAACATTACAAGTCCCGTTTTTTCTTTTATAAGCCTGCTTCTGCCTTTCCCACCCCACTCTCCTTTTAAAAAACAAACAAACAAACAAACAAAACCAAAACAGAAACGCTTTCCTCAGTCTCCAACTTAGCAAGCCATCCTGCCTCTATTCAGAGGAATGGAGGCAGGTAAAAGAACACCCTCATCTGAAAATTGAGCCCCCAGTATTTTGGAGCACTTTTCTATCTGCAGCTAGGTTTATAAGAGCCACAAGACGTGGTCTAAGTCCCACCCTGTACCCACACCACCAGCTGCAGAATCTAGTCTCAAAAATACTTGTACAAGTGTATCATCCAAAGTGCAAAACTGCACAGTACAAAGGAAGGGAGCAAAAAGCTTCCAGAGGCCAGCCTGTTCTCATTTTCTCTCTTTTCCCTCTGTAACCTGGACATAATTTTCACTCCATGCTTCCCTTTTTGTGCTTGTAGTAACTTCCTTCTCTATACCCCTTTCTTGGAGGATGTGGCCCATCAAAGGGTTGGCTGTTTTGGATGCCTGCTACCTATTGTGGGGTACTGCCTTCCAAGACACGGATCTCATTCAGCAGAGTGAACTTGGCACAAACTTCTGTTCACATTTTAATGCACTGTGAGTGCAGCCTTTTAAAAAGGAAGGTGAAAGCACTTACTACATGGCATTGCCAATTATTAGTGGGCATGGGTCTGCAATGAGCACCAGCTTTCTGGCCGCAGTGTCGGATGGTGTGAGCTGAAAAGGCTCCACTGATACCAAAGCTTCTGCAGCCCCAAAATACGGCACATAGGGGTATGTTTTCCCCTCTGTTTAAATCTGAGGGAAAGCATACGAACAGTTTATAGCTCTCTACTGTTATAAATCTTTTCTGCTGGTTTTATAATTCAGAAAAATGCCTTCTGGAAGGACCATTTTTTCTTAAAGAACTAGGAGGGGAAAAAAAAACAGTTTCAAGTATTTTATTAGGATTTGTAATTCCTTCTCCAGTCTGGGCTCTGTTTCTAAGAACACACAGGAGTTCTGCAGAATAGAAGCACCTTTATTCTGCAGGCACTATTTCAACTACGGTTGAAGTGGGGTAGCTAAAGTTACCAATACTGAAAAACTATAGCATTTGTCCTCAGCAAAGAGGAAAAGTCCATTTTTGGCTAGGAATGCTTTGAATGGTCTTTCTAGTTATTCTCTCTCTTGCTTTCTAGTGTAAGAATGGTGTGATGACCTCACAGGAAAAATGTTGTCAGGTTTGGGGCACAATGAGATGGTGGCTGGGCACAGGTTCCTGGTACAGCTATTGCTAGTGAGAAGGTCAGTTCCTTTCACAGATGGGACACTAGGTATACAGGCAAAATATTTCAAGCTTTATAAGACAGTTGTCAAGATAAGTTTGTAAGCTAAAAGCTAGTGTCACTGCTTTTGTTTGTACAGTGGGTATCTCTGCATAATATCTTACAATGAAGTTCTTCCTCCATGATCTGAATGCACTGGAATTTCTATGAAAGTAATTATTATGGCAATGAGTTGAAGCTAATGGGTTTGAGGCCAAGCTAATACAACCAATGTCTCACTACAGCTTGATTTATTTGGGCATGCTGTCTTGATAAGTACAATGATGTGCCTCTGATAAAGCATAAGTAAGAGTTTGATCGGTTGGCAAAATGTTGAATATCTAAAAAACCCCATATAACGTTAGTACTGGGTACGTGAGAAGTCAGGTCTCTCTCTAAGCCAGACTGCATCTCATTGGGCAAGTCATGGAAGGACACTGGCTTCTCTGCACATCTGTGCCTGATAAGTAGTGTCTTTGCTGACTTTTTTAAAAAATAATTTTATATTTTAAATATTTCTTTTTTAATATATTTTATATGAAGATTGTGTGTAGGCCTTTGCTGTCATCACTCAGAACAGTTAAACAATAGTGCTTGGCTATGGTCCTAATAAGCCAATTTCTTCCCTGGGAATATTGGGGTACAGTGATCATGTGCATACATGCATATGTATATATTTTGTCTGTCCCCTGATGTGTTCAGGACTTAATGAAGAAAATTATACTGAAGCTGCATACAAAATTCCTTAGTATTTCTACCAGCTAATTTGTAAGGCTGGCTTTTCAGTCTCACTGTTGGAAAGGACTGAAAGACTGGACTGTACCACAAAAATACAGGTTGGCAGATTGAGAAATTATTGCATGAATGCAGAAAAGGAGAGGGGGATCACCTAAAGGAAACCATTCTCCCCTCCACACCCCACCCCACCCCCCAGTCACAATCTGCTAATCATATTTATCATCACTGCACTAGAAATATAATGGCATGGGTCTTTGTCTGAGAGCAAGGCTTCCATAAAGCTGTCAAGATGCTTAATTATGTTCTGCTGCATTTGACTGCCACAGACCTGGTAAGTAAAAACATAAAGTATTATGATTAGCATACTCTTTTTGAACTAGAATACTGTACTGACTTTCCTGTTCTTTTCTTATCAGTGAAAATTACCTAAGGACAAAAATTTCCACCTTTGTTGGTTGCAAAATGTATTCCATTTTACAAACAAGCTGCTTCCCAAAGGCTGAAGTTCCTGAACCATCTGCTCAATCATCTTCTTATCTGGCAAAAAGAGAGGCTGACTGCCAGAATTTTTTTCTGTGATGTTTACCCATAAGTTATTAATACTGATCTGACACCCATAGAGATTTTCAACTTTTTTCTGTTATTGAGTAAAACAATATTGTTGAGTTGTCTGACAATATAAAAAAAAACAAGTGAACATTGTTTTTGATCACCTGCATGGTATGGCTAACAATGCCAGCTAATAATGTCATCTGTTGCCTCCTCTTAAGTGCTTTATCCTATTGAGTATATTTCCCTTGTCCTTTATTTGAGACATCTGTCTCTGCTAGTCTTGGAATACACAATGACTTCAGAGACTTGAATAAAGAGAACTTATATGGTGTAATAGGCACATACAAGTATCTTCTGGAGTTTAGACTCAGCAATGTCACAGTGTGTTCCTAATGGTCTTTAAACTGCCTTGAAGTCAAATGTCAATTCTGACTGCTGCTGATGGGAAAAGCCACACATGGAAAACCCAGTTTAAAAACCAAACAAACCAGAACAAAAAAACAACTAATGATGCCAGCGAATGGCTACAAGTCCTCATGAATTTGCTGAGGCTGATAAAACTGTGTTTGAAATGGCAAAATCTTACTTGACAGGAGAATCTTCAGCATCTGATAACAAATAATAAGGAAAGGTTTTAGACTGAGTTTTGTAACTATCTGCTGACTTTTCCGTGTTTAGTATATACTAGTAACAGCACCACATGTTTCAAATGAGAAGACAAAAGGAAGGGTCTGTTGAGATAGGTCTGGCATGCGTTTAGGACACTTTTACCTTCAAATTCCTTCAGAGAAAAGTTTAGGACTAAATCAGAGTATTTACTGTACTAAATGACAGTCAGAGGACAAAACCAATAAAGTCTTATCAGGCTTTTTTTTTTTTTTTTAGAGCAAAAATAAACTATTTCCTCCAAGAGTTTCAGCTGGAGTATTCCAGTTATGCCAGCTTCTGTTAACAGTTTTGATGGGGGAAGATAGTCCCATTGCTCTTTGAAACATCTTGGCTGATTAATACTTTCCAGTGCCTCTGTTGACTAGGAGCTGTGGAGTCCTTTTTCTGGAAGTTTGATTGGGATCTACTCATTTAGCATTTTAACTTTGTAGAAATCAAAGTTGATCTAAATGTAGTATATTTTTAGAAATCCTACTAATTGATTCTTTTTGTCAGGAATTGAATCAGAAAATTCTAGAACAGGATACGTAAGATTCTCTCAGTTCTCTTACTTGAAAGTCCTTTTCAGTGTCTCAATAACAGACAACACAGTTTTGACAGGTTTGTTGGAGGATTTGAGGAGAGAGGTAACTTGTTCACAGGAGGAGCTTTTACTATTTTGACTGCACCAAGTAAAACCCAAATCTTTTAGAATAAGCCCGTTAAAATGTAGAGCTCAGAGAGTCTCGGCTCAAAGAGAGACTTGCCATATGCAGAAGTTCTACAAAATGGGCCACAATTACAGTCACATCAGAAAAAAAAAAAAGATGGTTCACTAATTACAGCTAGTCTGTGTGGTTTGAGTTTTGTGCATTTGTTTTGGATATATGGGAGGGAGTTTTGGGGTGTGTGTGTTTATTTGGTGTGGGTAGGAACCAGAGAGAGAGGTAAGCAAGGATGATGGAGGCCTGATCAAACTGTCCAGAACTACTTTCAATGCACAGAGGTAGTATAAATCATATGATAAAGTACGTTAATTTGAAATGCTGCTCAAAATGCCCAGAAGTTCAGGATTCTGATTTACAGTACTCTGAGCTGAAGACACTTTGCCAATACTTTCATTCCTGTGGTGAGTCAGGAAATATTCAATACTTTTCTTGAGAATATTGTGAAATCTCAGGCGTTTCTTAAAGTATGTCTGACTCTGGCAGGAGAGAACTTCGCAACTCTGAGATTCAGAAAAACCTTTCTTCTTTAAATTTACCAGTCGTGTGGGGAGGATCTGGCTGTTGATCTTTGTAGCAAGGAAAGTTGCCTTCTGTGACCCTGAATTGCCATGACTGTTGTAGAAGTCAGATAGGTAACGTTTACTCAGCTGTGGTAGCTATACAGGAGTTCTGAACAAAGTGAACCGTTGGTGCTACAGAACTGGAAGTTGAAATCTGTATGCCAAAACTGAAGCACTAGTATGACAGAGAGAATGGCACATGAGCAGATGATCTATAAATTGTAATTTGGCATACTTTGAGGAAACATAATACATGTCCACATTCTGAGGTACTGATGTTGCAATATACATGGCTGGTACAGTAGTTTTGGACTGCTACAGCTTCTGCATAAACTTTCTATATATATTTAACTGATTAACTCACCTTTATAGCTTGACAGGTTTTTTTTTCTTAGCTGTCTTATGCATGTTTGATGGCAATAATTAGCTACAAGTCTGTGAACTGTCATGCATAAATGAAATGGATAGTTTCCAAATATAATACATTTCTAGAATGGAGAAGGTTTCACCAGAAAGAAGACTGGGGTTTTTTGTATTACTCGCTGTTGTCATTTATTATTTACAAACTTGTTTATTACATCGATAGGAGAGTATGAGGAGGACTATACTGGTACTTCTCATTTATGATTCTCATGTTTTGTCATTCTATGTTAATAATTTTCTTGTGACACCATTTCACTCAGCACAGTATGTTTAATGAAACTATCCCCAACTGGTTTACTGCAGATCACCCATTCAAAGGATTAAAGGTAGTGGGACTGTGATCTGAAATAAGACACAAAGTTGAATAAACTTCCTAGCTGTTGCTACAGACTCTGAGAAGGCAGAGGAGAAATTTGTTGTAGAAGATGTAGAAATTAGGTGGTGTTAGTGTGTAATGATAGGTCAGTTGTAGCTAAATGAAGAGCACCAAAACTGGCACAACTTGAGATACACTGAAAGAGACATCTGTAAAGGAAGAAGTTAGACCATAAAAGCTAGACTCTGAAACGACTCATGTGCTGACTGTTGCTACAAGTTCAAGAATATTCCAGTGTGGTGGTTGGATATGCATTCCTGAACTTGTAGTAACAGTCCGTTCATGAGCCTGACAAGGAACCAGAATGGCAAGACGTGGCTGAGATTTCAGATAAGGCAGAATTGAAACTGTACTGGAGAGGCTGAAGTGCAGATTTACAAATGTAGCAGGGGGTCAAAGAGGGCAGCATTGTTTAGGATGATGTCGGTAGTGAAGCATGAGTTAATGTATCTAGCAATAAATGCAGTATCCTAAAGGGACATACGACATACTCTGGGGGATGTGGATGAACTGTCCACCCATTCTTGGCAAGCTCCACAGTTTTGAAGTCCTACATACCAAGGTTGCAAAAATGAACAAAGAATGAGGCACTTGGGAACTGAAACCAGAGCTGCATTATGCTGTAGATAAATACATTTACAATCAAAGAGTTGAGTAAAATAATGAGAAAAAAAAAAGAGTAGGCAAAGTTGGTTTCTCATGATCTGGAGTCCCTGGCTCTTCCTTTTGTATTCTGAGGCAGTTACCCAAAGGAAATTAGAGAAGTAATAGGAATACTGAAATACTGATTCACTGTTAGCAGAGATGTTTTACAAACTCGGTTGGGGGGGGGTGGTGGGTGGGTGGTGTTCGGTGGTTTTGAGGGGTGGTGTGAGGGGGTGGTTTTGTTTCTTTTTGCTACTGGCTGTACTATAGGTGTGTGCAGGCCCTCAAACTCACCCTTCTCTATCTTCCTTCTTGGTAATATGCATAGCTTTTTAGTACCAGCTTTTAAAAAGTTTTTTTTTTTTTCAGTAGCACACCTGACCCCTGCTCTTTAATCTGCCACTACCAGAAGTTAGTGAGGGGAGAGGAGGTTATGCCCACACTTAATCTTGATGCCATTTACCTCTTAATTTTAATGAATATCACATTTTGAAAGGAGGATTTTCTTTGTTTTAAGAACAAGAGATTTAGTCACAGTTAGCCATGTATTGTACACTAATAAAACTGGTAAGAGGAGAAACATCACTGTAAACCATATTAAGTAAGGGACACTTCACTGAATATGGAAAATATCATCATAAGTCAAAGTAATTAGCCTTGGAAAAACCGGCAACTGCTATTGCTGTAAATTCAGCTGCACCAAAGAGGTTAAAAAACATGTCTTCCTACCATGGAGGTATTTAAAGGTATTTTAATACTTCTGTAACTACAGTAACTACATGCCATCCATGGGTGCAGCCGTAAAATGCTCACATGTGAGAAAAGACCTAAATATGAAATATCTAACAATAACATAACAAACTTATGCATCTTTCTTCTGCTAGGTATTTATTGTATAAAAAAGAAGCATCCTTTAAAATATAGGGTCTGTATCCCTGACAAACTTGCAGGGACTTAAATTGGTAGCTCTGTGGCTTCATTCTGTTCCTTGCATTAGCCTTCAAGGACAAGCTTTTAACGGAGTTTTGATCTCTCTTGTATTTGCACGTAAGCAGCATTGAGCCCTTGCAGCAGGCTAGGCAGAGCTGGTTGACGGGTGTTGCTCAGGGACTTGTTCACACTCTCCAAGCTTAACCAAGTCAGCTAGTCTGAGGCCTTCTTGGTGGGTACTATTGAGGGGCTGCACCTCCAACTAGAGCAGACTCCTTCCCTTCCGATCCTTCTCCAGCTGTTGCCTTCAGAGGACTGGACTGGGCTACACTACGAAGGTGACACATCCTAATTGTCTTTTTCTACATATGACCAAACACGCTATCCCAATCCTATGCTGTGCCACTTGGACATGGCATAGTTAGCTTATGGTTGGAGAATAGATGGGAGGAGCTAAACTTGAGCAAGGTGGCAATGACTCACCCCAGTTAGCTGACAAGAGCACTCGTAGATGCCCTTCTGATGAAACACCTTTGTAGTGAGCTCAGTGGTACCTCACCACAACGCCTTGTGAGTCTCAGAAGCTCCAAAGAGCACAGGAGTCTCCTCGCCACCATGAGTTCCCTGAGCATATCAAGACCACATTTTCCACCATGCTGACTTAATATTTGGCATTGAATCAATCACAGACCCATGGCTTATGCTCAGGCCCGCTAAAAGGCAGCTGACAGCTCTGTGGTTGACAACTTTCTCTTCAGACCTAATGAAAAGTTTGTATGATCAAGATACAGGCCTGTGCCAGAAAGCAGGCTTTCCAAAGGGGGCAGTGTAAGACCATGTTATAAATTACCCCAAGACCAGGAACCCTCACAGAGATCCTATCCTGCTCCAAGGGCAAAATACGTCTCTTTGATCTTGATTCCTCCAAGATAAACATGTAGCTGTGTGCAGTTTTTTCTTTTAATTTCCTACCAAAACAAAACACTTCACTTCACATGCTTTTCCCCTTGAGGGACGAGAGTACTAATGACGCATGACAGATGTTAGTCATGGTTGCTTCGTACAATACTGGAAGGCACTTGGGTGCTACGGAGATGTTTATGGCATAAGGAGTTTTAGAATAATGCAACTAGAGCTTATATTGGTATTTAAAGTTAATCACGGGCTTTCAGTTTTTTAGCCACTGAGTTGACAATTATTTTCAAGCCATGTGAAGGGCACATCTCAGGCAGGAAAATAAGTTATTTTTCTGCCTGAGATCAGTGCATTAGTAATAGACAATTTGTGTTCAAGGGAATTTGAAATCCAGTCCTTAATGGTGAGGTATGAGAAGTGCATGTGTGTGAAGGATGAGAGAAAATTCAAAGAGCTACTGAGGGAAGTGAGTCTAATGTTCTTCCCTGGCCCACTAGCAGTGTTGATAAAGATGCTAATGGACCTCTATTGTGCATGTATCTATTTTGATAACCTTAATGCGGGGGGAAAAAAAGCATTAAGTTGAAGTGCTTCTTCTCCAAGGTATTCATTGAGCTGTTCTACAAAAGCCAAATCTAAGCTCCTAGCTTAAACACTGGCTTCAGATATTAAATTCTAGATACTGCACATGTGGCATGAACCTTGCCAGAGAGGAGCTTAGTGCCTGTAATTTTCACCTATTCTTACAGTCATCTGACATTACCTAGGTTTTAGTTTTATCTATTGTAGACTAGGTAAATGCAAACATAGGCAAGATCTTTAGCATCCCAAAGGGAAGTTCCCATCCTGGTCACAAGGTTTGACAATTTTTATATACAATCTAGTCTGTACTCCATCTCTATTTCCTAAAGTCTTGCAAAAGAAGATGGCTTAGCTAGTAGCTAGCAGATTTGGACTGTCATTTTTGTTGAAGACATATAGCACAAAGTTTTGCATACCTCAGCAAGAACATCTGTTTGGCAGCTGCTTCTGTTTCCAAATCAAATACCACATCCTACCTCCCCACTGTTACTAAGAACCGCAGATGAGAGGAGTTAGCTGTGGCTTGCTTCCAGTTCTGTTTTGTGATCAGTTTACACACCAATGGGACAAGCAGTAACACAGAGAGCACTCGCCACGCTTGGCTTTTTAGCTGTCAGATAATCCAAAACACGAAATTCTATAAGAAAATTGAGTATGTGCAGAAAGTATTTGGAAGTGTGTTTGACCATTCATTTTTGCGTTTTTAGTAGATAAGACCTCATCCAGTATCATGGAAGAGACCTGAGCATTTCTCAAGTTCAGTAAACATCGAAGCAGGTTTTTAAACACCCTGTGAAAAATCTACCTACTCCATACGGATCAATACAGTGTTTGTTGCTGTTCTTATTTGTTCTAGAGCTATCTCTATAAAATGGCATTGAAAAAACGACTTCTTGCTGGGATTATTTTGATTTTGACTTGTTACCACATCCACAGGGGCTTACCACATGACCAAGGGATTTCCCAGATCCCAGCTTCTAACAGCTTGTAGTCAGTTCAGGCAAGAGCATCTCCCACCACTGCCAGCAGGGCTGCACTGCCCTGGGGGCTGCTGGCTGTGCAGAGTAGGAGCAAGCAGAGTGCTGAAGCCAATGTCACTGGGCCTCGGCCACACATCGAGCTCAGCTCCCTTCTGCACTGGAGCGATAGGATTGCAGAGCACCGCGGTTCCTCCAAGCTCCACTCCCCTGTGGCTCTGTGGTCTGTCTGCATAGTTTGTGACTCATGGCCATGTGAAGCTTTCACTGTGATGGCCGATGCTGGCAGCAATTGTGATGGTCCTTCTGCAGTTTGCTGGTGTTGCTGTATTTTCATATATGCAAACTGCATTTGTTATAACCTAACTCCTTTCTTTAAGTACTGTGTATCTAACCAGATCTTTGACTGCCTAACACTAGGAACAAGGAAGAATCCAAGGCAGGGAGGTGACTAAGGAATGGAAGATGGTTTAGAGAGAGAGGGAGGAGCTGGGGTGAATTCCCATCATATTTGCTAAATATGGGTATGAACCCCAGTGCTATTGGTGCATGGTTTCAGATACCTCTCAGATGGTACGTATGAAAATGTATCAATTCCTGGTATGTACCACAGTTTCCTTGAAAAATACAACGTTAAATGGTTTGTGCAATAATTTGGTAGTAAAGGGTTTTGGGTTTTTTTGTGTTTTTTTTTTGTTTTTTTTTTTTTTTAAAGAACAAGAGCTGATAGAGCTGATTTCCCAAAGAGCAACTGAATAAAAAATTTGGCTGTTGTAAGACAAGTGCATGCTTGTTAGTCTAGTTGTTTGCTAACAAAGTCATTTGCCCAGTAGCTTGAGTTCATTTACCTTGATGAGCCTTCTGTGTGCCCAGCAATTGCAGAAACGGATAACAGGTAGCTGAATGCAGCTCTTTCCACTGATTTTGCTCAAGCCTCTGAGAGAAGTACTTGCTGTTAAAAGGAAAATTCAGTTCAGAAAAGATGGGGGATGTGAACAATGTGACTGGGTTTCAGACTATATGATAAGGGTTATCATCAAAAGTACTTTAAAACAGAGCTATCTCTGAAACCAATTAGCAAGGGCTTTTAATTGGTGGGGGCATCTTTTTAAGGACCTCTTTAATCTTTTATGATAATCAGGCTCTCTCATTTACTATTCAGCAGTGTTCTCCATACAAATAACTAGTTAAAATTCTTAATTAGATTATAGTGACTACAGGAAAAAGTTGCTCTAAAAGTAAAATTACAGACTGTTATGACTAATGCTGTACAAATTAGCATAAAGTAGCTCAGACCAAATTATCCCTGAGAGTTTGCAATTAGGAGCACCTGCTATTAGTGCACTTGCTAAACTTTTATCAATTAATCATTACTTCCTCAAATAACAAGAACAAAACTGAATGTTGTGAATATTGTGAGAATGATTAATTGCTCATGGTAAATTGCTGACTAGCTCCATTATTGCTTCTATTTTAAAGATTTTCAGAAATCTGTCTATCAGTTTTATGAATGCATAAATTACACTAATGTACTCAGTATTGGTTGGATTTTTCTTGTCCTACTGAGCTGGTAGCATCTGTTCTCAAACTCGTCTTGAGTCTCAGAGACATTCATAGCCTGAACTATGTAACAGAACATTATTTTTACCTTGATTTTTTTTTCCTGTTCTCTTTTCCAAAATGGACCCTAAACTCAGACTGCAAAATCCTAATGCCAGGAAACTAAATCAATGGCTTTATTAATTCTTTCAAGTATTGGCTACAGGGTAATTATCATCTGAAAACACTGACCTTTGACATTTGAAAAAACATTTTGTGTTGTTAACATCATTGCCTAAACGTATCTGTTTTTCTCAGCTCTATCAAACAGAATTTTCCTGTTCTTTTTCAATACATACATTAATATATGAGGGAGTATTATGCCACTGGTGTGTAACTAGAATGCATGTTTTGATCTTTAATTTTTCAAGAAGCCTCTGTTTCCAAGGGCTTAGACATTCAGAAAAGGTCAGTAAAGTAGAATATTAAAAATGGTTCAATAAACTATGTTATATGAAGCCTTTTTCTTTACACTAACTGAGGATTGGAGTAGATCTTAAATTTTGGCAATTCAGGAGTGCTTTTAGTCCTGTGTAATCAGAGGCATTGCAGCTTTAATATAAACTGGAAAAATCTAAATTGGAGAACACTTCATTACAGCTGTTGAGTGAAACAACAGATCTCTAAAATGCGTGATATTATGTTACCAGATTCATAAGAAATATAGGGAAATCTGGAAATTATTGAGAGATACATGAAATGCTATGAAATGGCTAGAATTGTTTATCTTGGCTGTTCTGGAATGAAGTCACCACATGGATGGAACAACTCTGAACTGCAGCTTGTGAAAACTGCCAGAAATCTAAGATTTCACAAAGCTGAAAAAAAAAAAAAAAGATTGTACATCAGCTAGCAGGGGAAGAAAAAAGAAAAAAAGCTAGATATTTTTGGCATGCCTCAGAGATGTAAATGGAGAAGGTACTCCTCATTCCCAGACCATCAGAGCCGTAAGGAAGAACCACTTTCTGATAACCCAAACAGATAGTGCTAGTAAATATTGCTTAGATTACTTAGTACCTTATAGTGAAATGGAGTCAACAGAGGAGCAGCAGAAAACATGTAGCTACCATTTAAAACTAACCTAGCACCCAAGTGTTCTCAAAGCCTAATGAACATAATAATCACCTTTGTCCTAAATATTGCAATCAAGAGCCTTGATATGGTGCCATGGAAATTCCTACTGGGAGCTCTTGGTGAGACAAGCCTAGTGCCTATCTACAAAGCACCCCCCCATTTGGAGCACTGGGCTTCCAAGCAGAAGCCCAGCTGGAGGCTGTGCTACTGCAGACAAGGATGGCAGGAAGGCAGACAGGGGAAGCTGTGTCTGCAATGACTTTCTAGGGAGTTAAAGCAGTAGATTCTGGACTGCTTCTTGCTGTGGTTTTTTAGACCTTAACCTGGATTGAAGAAGAAATTAAAAGCAATGAGGCATTTCTGTGCGGTTAGTATCAAGGCAAAAGTGAAGTCAGCCTTGAGCAGCCATATCATCCAAAGCCATGTTCTTCTCTAGCGCTGCTCGTCCAAACATCCATGTATCTTCAGGATCCATTGTATGACAGTACCTAGCAGAGCAGGTCTGCTGTAATGAACTCTGCTTTGTGATTAGTTCCTGCATTGCATAAAGTGACTATTAGAAGGCAAATATGGCGCTTACATGAGGTGCTTACCATGTTTCGACAATATATATGCACATTTCAATTATTTCATAATACAGTTACAGAAATTAATCTAGATTCAAATATTTTACCAAAAGCTTAGACTTGAGGCATGTGAACCATGGAGATACACACTGGAGACCTGTGGGAGAAGCCTGGTAATCATCAGAACAGAGGTAGCCAGGTAATGCATAAGTATAGCGAGGGAGTCACTAGCAACACCCTCAGGAAATGCAACGAGGACAAAATGTCAGCATCATGAAATGCAATATTCATCAGGGGTTCCCCTTGATTTTTTTCTTCCGTGATTGATAAACTGGCCAAAAGTATAGTTTCAGCAAACAGCAACGAAAATTAGAGCACCTAATGATGATTGTGCTCAAAAGCATGAAGTTTTTTGCTGTTTCTCTTGCTGATGTTCCCTTATCTCCAAGCTTAAAGGCCAGGTACTTTTGGCAGATTAAAATTTTCTTCTTCTAAACCTTATCAAACAAAAGACAAACCGAATTTGTGTTTTTAAATGAGCTGTTTGTACAAGGTGGTTGAATGCCTGCTTCTTCTTTTCAGTAGCCTCAGGGTCTGTAAACTTGTTTTCTGCCTTTCTCTTCTTGTATTGACCTTACTCTTTCACTGCACAGCTTTAGCAAATGAAGCTGTTTTGTGTATGATACAGCACTGAAGCCTAAGAAGAATCTCCTTGGTTACTTTGATATACCCCGGATCCCACTCATATTTGCACAATGCTGCAAGTAATAAATAGCTTTGGTCATGACAGGTGACTGTCACCTGAAGCTGCTACCACACCATAATGAAAGAAACGGGTGCTACTGGCTCTGCTCAAAAGAAGAAAAAAAAAATATGAAATCCTTGGGATAGATGCTGAATATAGCGGCACTGATTTTAAAGAAGCTGTGGTGGTTGACATGAGTATAGAACCACATAAGGATATATAGGTCACCAGGGAGCTGATGTTTCAAACACTTCTGCTAGCCATTCCCTTTGGCAGTTTTATTGGCCTAGTTGGGAGCAAATAATGAGGAAATATAAAGTGATTCAAGTGACCACTGTGTGGCACTTTTCTCTCTTTGCTTCTCTGTATTTACACAAATCATCAAATATTTAGTTTCAGTCATTCTAGTTGCCTGTTCAGTCCCTTCTCTTTTAAACATAAGGTAGGAAATGTCACAAGAGTAGATAGCTCTCATGAGAGTTTCAGCATTTCCCCATTTGGACTTGGTTGAAAATTCTGCTACAAAAGCTATTCTTGATACACTGCTACTAGACACCTTGGCAAAATCAGAGAGTAAAAAAATAGGTATCTTAACAAATATTTCCCCAACAATTGTAAGGCACATTCACTTTGCTTTAGTTTTTAGACCAAAGAGTGCAGCTGCTCTCACTTGACTAAGCTAATTCCCCACATTCTGACTACTATATGCTTCTCTTTTTAAACTATGCTGCCATGTGGCTGCATTTGAGTTATGCTTATAGATCATTTGGAATGAATAAATTGTAGTTAACAGCTGTACTTAATGCAGTACTAAAATGAGAGCTGGGCTTTGCTTTTTTGTGTGTGTCTGTGTGATTCATATGCAGGGGAAAAATCAACATAAATGTTCGTGGGCGCATACTCAAAAATCAACTTTATGTCCCAGTGCTTTTCTTGTTCAGTTCTGTTTCTACTGATCTTTGAGCAAATGGTGATAAAAGACTTCTTGTATTTTCCCAGCAAAGGGCTTGACTCTCTTGACACTAGACCAGCACCACCATTTCAAGTCATGACAGGAATGTAATCGCAATCAGGGGTAGTTATGGTCCTCAGCTAGCTGGCCATACATTCAGATTGAAGCTAGTTGGCGTACATTGGAACAATTCCATCTGTATGCTAGACTGCTCCAACCCACTCTGCTGAGATGGATTGATGCAAACCATCAAGGCCTGAGAGCTCTTCTGCCTGGTCAGAGAGCATCTGAGTATGAATGAAAAATTTTTGTGCTTTAATGATTTGTTGAGAATGTTCCTGATAGCTCACAAATGATCATGTGTATACCACTATTCATATGTATGTTAACATTTTGTGAACCTAACCTTTGGAATTCTTGCAGAGGTATTTGGAACAGGTTTTGACTTACACAGACAACACTGTCTGGTGTTTGTTGTTCTGTACCAAATAACTGTTAGCCCCATTTTGACCAAATTTAATGGAATGATAGAAGTCAGAGATCATCAAGTTTTCACATGCTTCGCCAACCACAAGAAAAGCTATCACATCACTCATTAAACACTAGAGAAAGTCACAGAAAACTAGGAACAGCCATAACCAAAGTTTGCATATACCTTCCCAGATATTGAAGTCAATCAACTGCACAACACTGATCTTGAAGAAATCAGTTTGTTACCCTGCTAGTGTTCCTTAGGGCTGAATAAAGTGTATTACAGCACTACCCTTTCTGGTCTTTTTTTCTTTGATAATTTGATTGTCAAAAAGTTGGGTTTTTTACAGAATGTCTCTTGGAGATTGTCAATTGCTTGGTATCACAATGTCAAAATTTGTGGAAATTTGAGGGGGTCTTTGAAATACTGTAGTAGTTGCTTGCGATATATTTCAAAGACTTCCATGGCACTGCAGGAGCTGAAGTATATGACTGACTGAGTAAATGTAGCTTATGCTAATTGCCTGCGGACCTTAGTTTCAGCAATGTATTCCACTACCTGTTCCAAGACATCAGTGTAGTCAAGAAAAGTCTAGTTTCTTTGAATATAGGAAATAACTGAAATCCGAAACAGGATATCATTATAAGAGACATCTTAGGAACCCCACGGACAAATGAGATTAGGTTATGTGTACAGGCCTTGCTAGAGATGACTGACTTTATTCCCTTCCTGAAAAAGTTATTTTACTTGCGCACATGCAGTGCTAAGTAATTGCCTTATATCATTAATCCATTTTTCAGTACAAATTAGTCTCATTAAAATTGGCTAGTGAGAGTTAATATGGCAAACTCTTCTGGTGAAATATGTTGCTGCACATAAACAGGCAGTCTTGGATCTGCCTTTGCTGGCTGACAAGGCAAAAATTGCAAGTACTCTGTTCCAGTGATAACAATTACATTGCATACCATGCAACAATATGTCATCGCTCCTTACTTACAGCAACATGGTAAGGCTCACTGATACTACCAGACCTCTGAAAATACCCTGGAAACAGTTAAATTTCACAAGGACAGACCCTATTCCACTGTACTGCTGCAAGTCATGAACAGCAAGAATGATGTAATTTCTCAGGTGAGAGAGTTAAACTGTGGTGGGTGTCAGCATGATTTATAGATCTTGATTTGTTTAGGCAAAGGGCAGTGTGTCTTTGTGTCATGTATAGGTTGTGCATATCCGCAGAGACAATCAGTATTTGACTTTACACTGTATTCCTGGGTAACTCCGTGCTCAGTACTGTTTGCCTTTAGCAAACATTCTTCACTGTTTTGCATTAAGTATTTTCAGTGATTGATAGTTTTCTTGTTCAAGGATTGATAAATGTGAATCTGCTTTTCATCTTGGCCTAAAGGGATCCTTGATGGAGTGAAGCTTTTAGGGTTGTTTTTTCTATAAGCTTTGAAGAGAGACTGAAAGACTTGATGTTGAGTCACTGGGGAACACGGGTTATAATGCGTGGCTCAGTCTATCACTCATTACGTAGCATAATCAGCTAAGTGACCAGTTCTGATGAGAATAAAAATGCTGTCAGTTTTCTCAGAGAACATCAGTGGATGAATATCCTTCAGCAGGCTTCTAGCCAAACACCAACCTGAGAAACAAACTATGCTGCCTTTATGAGTGAGGACCAAAATCACGGGAGACTTGTAGAGAAGCAGTGGAAAAAAAGAGCAGTGCAGAGAGAGCATCTGTGTGCAGATGGGAGCAACTATTTTGCCAGGTCTTCAGTGATAGTGGGTTTTGAGGTCTTCACTAAGAATAGCGGCTGAACTGTAGAAAAGCACAGCTGCAAGGTTAGAGATGTGAGAGATCTGTGAGTCAAACCAATGAGGTCTGTCCCAACAGCATGTTACCGAGAAGGGAGCAATAAGAGAAGGCACGCTGATACACAGTGATTCCAGCACCAGCCTACACTGCACCTGGGCAGCAATTCTAGCTGTTGCCTCCTTGGCAAAAGGCGACTCAAGCCTGACTGCTGGTTTCGCCCTTTAGCTGTGCCCTGCTGTGTTTGCCTGGGTGGCTCTTGAGCTCCAGGCCCCCGTGGCCTGCCTCAGTGTAGGGCTGCTGTGTGAAGAAAGCATCCTGAAAGCAGGCCTGCAGCACCCGAGCTGTTCTCCTCGCAAGCCCCTGCTTCCTCTGGTCGTGGTGGCCAGCCTAGCCATGCTGTGGACAGTCAGCTACTTCCAGAGACAGCTGGGGAGAAATAAACAAGAGAAAATATGAGACAGACTTGTTTGAAGGTAAGGGCAAGGAAGATAACTGCAGAAGAAGGGACTGCAGACCCTTGCCCACAAGGAAAATCTGAGGTATATGAGTAAGTTTGGGGACTGTGAGCTTTTTATTTGTTGTGATACAGGGTTCAAAAGAAAATAACCTGTTTCTCAAAGCTCTGTGCCATGTATCTAGAGTATAGTTTTATGGACTTGCATGAGTTTAAAAAAAAAGAAACCTCAACAACAACAACAAAAAAACAACCAAAAAACAAAACCAAAATAAAACCAAGAAAACCACCAGGAAAAAAGCAAAGTCTTAACATAATTAAGAAAACCCAGAACAAACGAAGAGGAGTTCACACCTGTGCGCTAAAACTGAACTATGCAGGTCTTGGAACATCTGAATATAGTCTGGAAACATTGTTCAACATATGAAGAAACAATCAAATAAATATTGAGGCTTAACATATGAGATGCTTATTTAAACCAAAACATCCAGGAAAATTTTAGCAATGAAAGTGTTAAGCGAAAGTGGAGAGAGAGCATTTAAAGGAAAAAAAAATCCCTTATGAAGTTACCAGGATAAAAATCAAAGCCTTCTGATGATCATATAGCTTCTGCATCATAAAAATGTAAATGAGGAGTATTTATTGCTAAGCCAATTTAAAGACTCAGCTGAACATTAAATATACTGTTACACTAACAAAAGAAAATTAGCCATGTCACCAATGGAGAACAACTGTAATTCTTCAAGCTTAAGGTGGCAGCTTTGCCTAATACCTGTGTCCTCTTCCTTCTGCTCTGATAGATTCTGCTGTCCCTGCCAGCCTAAGAAACCTCATGTCTCTTATTGTGAATCAGGAGGGGAAAAAGCAACCAGAGGGGTAAAAAAAGTTGATTACACATATGAAGCAAAGTGTGAGTAATGTAGCTGCTGGTGACAGTAGCAAAGTCAGAATACAGCAAAAGGCTTAGTTTCAATATCATGCAAATTATATAAAACATATAAACAACATTTCCTGAAATGAAAACATCTTGAAAGGGAGGTAGGCAGGGGTGAGCAGAGAGGCAAAGAACATGTTGGATATGTACCATACTAGCTTAAATGAAAATGTTCCCCAACTAATTCTACTTCCCTAGTTTGGCTCATTCATTTTTTTTGTTTTTTATTTCTCCTTTTGCTCTCGTCCTTTTTTTCTGCCTTAACTTTGTGTTTGGAAGGAAACAGTAGGCCCCAGCAGGCACACAGACTGCAGTTATCACTGTAATACTGTGAATTCTTTCTTGAAAAAGTAGCGTGTTAATGCAGGAGATGCTCTGGGCCAAAGGCACCATGGCTGTCGTGTGGGAACAGTGAATCACAGCAGCTGAGCCAGAAAACTGCTGTGTATGTATTTCTCATTTCCCAGATGAAGGGACACCTTTTCAGGTACTATTTGAATGGCAGAGATTAAAGAGGACTTTTCAGGTTAAATGGGAGTACTCCAGTTTCCTGTATACAATGGTGGATATGAATTTGTAGTGGGTATCTTGCCATCCATTAGAGAGGAAACTTGTTTGCTGTGGAAGGAAACAGCATCTTTTGAACCCTTTTAACTTGCCAAATACATCTCCCGAGGAAAATAAAAGTTAAAGAAAAAAGTACTGGTAAAAGTTCTAGAAGAAATTATAAACAATAGGCATCTCAAAAGATGTTTTTGTTTTGTATAGCAGTGGCATTTGAATTTATCAAAAAGCAATTTCTTTAAAATATCAGGTCTGAAAAACTTTTGGTATGGAATTTTAAAAATGCACCAGAACTTTGAAGGTTCACAGTGGATTTTCATTTGGAGGACAGGGGTTATTTATATATTTGACGTGGAACTAAGTGATGAACTGTTTCTCGTTGCAAGGAGCAAACATTGTGATCAAGGACAGGAAAACCACGCTTGCATTAGAACTTCATAGCTGCTGTTATTGACTCTAAATCAAATCAAACAAACTAAAATATCTCAACTATTATGTCTTAATGCAACACTAGTAAGGGAGCATGTTATATTTGCTATTATTGGCAAGCTGTGAAATAACACTTAGATCAATTTATGTTACTTTAAGCAAAATCTTTCCAAGAGACGCTTCTTAAAGATAATTTCATTCCAACGTGCTGCTTTTTCCTCTATAGCAATCTTTGCTAAGATATGTTTTTACGTTGGGATGGGAAGGTAGAATTTGCTAAAAACAGCATTGCTAAGGACAAGTTTTCATGCATGTACTCACACACATGCAAAATCTAATTCATCATTATCAGAAATAAGTCTAATACCACAGAAATCAGGGCAGCTATAGAAGATGAAACTGGAAGGTGCTAACCAACCGTTAAGCCTGTGAACAGAATTAAAAGAGTAACACACATGTGAAACGCCGTCAGTCAGACTCTGCAGGTTTATGGCACAAATGGCCAACATTTTTGCACGCTTTGAGATATCTTTTGTTCCCATGCAGGTAACATGGGGCTGGACAGTCTGTGCTGTTCTTGCACATCGCAGCACCTGACCCAGTAACCTGATATTTCCTCTCCCTACCCTGACAAGGTGCTGAATTTATCCCACACAGAATGATGGCTCCTTTTACCGTTTTTTGAATTTTGGGGGTTTTTGTTGTCCTACCAACAGTTCCAGTGTGACAAAAGCTTCCATACAGGTCCACCACTTCTTGGCCATTGCTAATTTGAACCAGTGCAGTTCCAGTGATTTCAACTGACCTGTATCTTCCCATGCTCAGGTTGTCTCTTAAGGCTCAAACAGGATGAATGTTGGTTGTCTAGTGTACTACCACCCCAACTTTTTCTTGAGACTGAAATTTTACTATATATGACAGAAAAGTGGAATGAAAGTCCTGTTTCAGGACACTTTTGCTTTTTTTTTTTAATACTGTAGCCTTTACTACTTTCCAGAAAAAAGAAGTTAAAATGACCAAAATGAATCTCTTGAAACTTTTAATCAAAGTATTGGAATAAAACCAGGGAGCTTTAAAACTCAAAAGTCTTATCTGCAGGAGTCCCCTAATATCATCCATTCTTAAAAAAAAAAAAAAAAAAAAAATCATATCGAACTCTTGAAGCAAATTTTCTTTGGGAAAGGAATTAAAGCAAAGTAAGAGCTTAGGGCCAAACACACTCCTTGACATTCCTTGATTTTGCAGAGAGGCAGGGCAGGTGCAAAGTAGCTGAATGATCACAGAAGATAAGAGCAGCAGTGGTTCAGGTCTGTGGCCTGCCATTTCATCTCAAGATCCAGCAAAAGCCTCTTCTCACTCCCTCACCTTTGATCTTTTAACAGGAACTAGGACGCAGAGCTAGGGGTAAGGATATGAAGCAGCCAATTTCTCTTGCAGGCTTTAATTGCACAAGCAGCAGATGCTGTTCCCTCCAAACTCTGAGGGGCCATTTCAGTCCTGTGCCTTTGGAGGGGAGATGAGGAGGGATGGGGGCTGCTGTGGGAGGCCAGGCAGAGCCCACTGGACAGTGAAGCAAGCCAAGAGATACTACGTCCTGCCAAATGCACAGAGTAAAATTGAGGCTGTGAGTGTGCAGGACAACAGCGTAGGCTAAAGTTACTGTAATGCTCTTTGTCTCAAGATCATCAGTAGCAGATAAAACAGCTCGTGGAAATGTGGTATTTAATCAAATACCCAAATATTTTTGGTTCAATGCAGCCTATATGTAGGTAGGGAGCACCATGCTGAACTAGTTACCCCAAGCTTAGGCAGGCCAGCAAATAGCTCAGTAACACCACTTGAAATATCCTGGCATATATCTGACAGCTCATTGAGAGAATATGCTGTAAAATTGATGACCTGACTCCATTACTCAAGAATAAAATTGAGTTGATGTAGTGAGGTAAACATTGGTAAGGGTGTTTGGATGCTGTTACAGGAAATGAAATCCTCTGCATATATGGCAATATTTATTTTACACTTCGTGTGCTTCAATAGGAAATGAGCTCAAATTTATCTTCTCTCTAGCAAGATGCACTGAGCTCCAGAGAAAGTACAGCAGTAGTCTTTGAAGGTTTTCAGTTTAAAAAGATGTACCCCTGAATCCTTTTTGCCTTGCCTTACACTTATGCTTCTGTATAGCATGCAGAGGACAAAAGCCCTTTGAGATGCCCTTTCTGCTTGCAGGCTTACTTGCTGCAGTATGGCTGTGGGGGGGAAAGTGGGGCAAGCATGTCACGGTCCACTCAGTGGACTTGTGATGGTTTGTTTGCTGTGATCTCGAAGTGCAAAATCAAGGCGACCACACCAAAGGGTTTGCTAAAATCAAACAGTGAAACTTTATTGTTTGCCTGTAAAGTGGCATGCAATAGGTAAAGAGGGTGAAAGGAATCGAGAAAGTAAAGTGAAAAGAGGAAAGAGATCGATAGCCACCACCGTGGGTCCAAGGCATCCCTATGGTCCCAGGTCCAGGCAGCATCCTGCTGGTCCTAACTATCCTTGATGGGGAAAGCTTCCCAAGTTCGGGTGCTGAGAAGCCCCTTTTTATGCTAAGTAGCACCCCTTGCTCCTCTCTATCTCCGCCTCTTCTTGGCTCCATCGATGCTGATCGATCCTTTTTGATAACAGTTCTCAGGCTCATCCCTGGCACTGGAGAATGGCACAGCACTCTTAAGCCAAAACAGAGACATCTTGCCTCCGCAAGGCTCCCTCCTTCAGCTGTTACCTCCTCCCACAAGGTTTCTAGAAGGGAGAGGCAGATAGCAGCATCTCTATCCTTTTGCTGTTTCCTGCCAGATGATCAAGTTGCTCAGTTCTTGTCTTTGCTCTGTCCAGGGCATAATGACCTTACAAGCCTAGCATTCCATTCCCAGGATCAGCAACTGCTTCTCAGGCAGGCCACTGCAGACTAATGTCAAGATGTTAGAGCTAATTTTGGGAGTCCCATATTCCTGATGACAAGGTTGAGACAATGCTGTTTTCAGATCAACTCTTACACAAGCAAGAGTGCTCTTGCTGAGGAAGGAGAGAGTAAGTTGCTCCTCTCCTTGTTTTTAGCAGCGCTCATTCTGGATCCCAGTGCTGTAGTCCAGGTACCAGCTTCAAGATGGTGGGCTGGGAAGGGACCTCTGCTGTGGCAGATGAGCATAGGCAGTATTTCTGTGCCTTGCACCATGCCACACATTGCTCTCATGGATGTTTACTACCCCAATGGCACTGATGTTGCTTTGGTCAAGTTCTGTGCCCCACATCTCTAGCATGGATTGCCCCAACACTTGAGATTTCTTTTTGTCTTTAGGGACCTTTCAGCAGCTAGCTCATTTGCCACACTTCAACAACAATAACAAACAACTAAATCAACCTAGACTTCATAAATTATTTCTGCACTTAGCTGGGATAAGATCCTTCTGCCTCTTCTCAGGTGTTTGGCTAATAGGACTTTTCTAGCTGCATCAGAAATAAAAGTACATAATATATCACTCAGGGACATAGACATCAGGTAAACTTGTGGCAATTCTGGACATCTTTGGATAGTTGAATGAAATTGATGTTAGTTCCCACTTACTAATCAATCTAAGTAACAAAATAATACAGAAATATGACAAAACCCCAAGCTTTTGTAATTTATTTTCTTCATTTCCACCTTAGAATCATCTTTCTGCATCAGTAATGAACACTATCTTTAAATACCTGTCTGTCTTTGTTCCTGCTTAAGTGAACAGTAAATTGTAAGTTGGAATGGACTATAAGACTTGCTTTATTTCTTATCTTGAACTCATCTATTTATTCCTCATTCATATGACCATAGTGCCCAGGACCCGAAGTCTTCCCCAACAAAACATGGTTATCCTGTAGAGCAAGCTGTGCTTGAGAAAAGTTTGCAAGTTTAGACCTTAAAAGGGAAAGCAAATAATTGGGTAATACATATTTTAGAGTTGAGTGACTTTCCTTTTTCCTCCTTACTGTAATACTCAAAAATGTGATAGCAGAGAAATTCTGTTTTCCTGTTTCTTTATTCCTAGCTCAACAGTTGTCTGGGCTCCACAATTTAAAAAACACTTTCTCACAGAAACCTCTTGTCAAACATATGGCCATCATTGCTGGAGTAACTGAATGCTTCATAAACATAAATTGACTTTATTTTCACAGTAGCAGCACCCTGAGCTGACAAAGTTTTCGGCCCTGCTAAATAGGTGGGGAAAAGGGAGAGAGAGGAGATGAAGCGCCTTGCTTATTTTTCTTAGCTACCTGTTGCTGAGAAGCCAGTCTTTCCTTCCCTTGCCTATAAAGGGGCCATGATTTTCATAAGTGCCAGGAGGAGCTTTCCTTTTGTCTATATGTGGTGGGGGAAGATATGACAGGCCATGAAGGATGTGGAACACAAAGCCACCAGTTCATCACCATCACTTTAAAAAGTGAATATCGAGCCTGATAATGGTGTGGGCAAATGGGGCTGTAAAACATCTGGTCTTTGAGGATCAGACTGAAACTGGGAACATTACAGTTTAACCAGGTTTAGTGTTATAATCAAGTAGTGAACAGGAGCTAAGGCAAGAGAGATGTAGCTCATGTTCTTTCTTCCCTCCCAGAAGCACCTGCTGGCCAGTATTTTTCTTCTAACTTTTTTTTTAGTCTGCCTATTATATAAAAGCATACCTTAGTTAGACTCTACATCAGCAGCCACCATCGTAAGCATAGAATGTGAGGCATCTTGTCCTGGCCACGTGGAAGTGCACAGAATCCAGGTGCATATCCCAGTCACTCTTAGCCAAAATGCTGATGCAGAAGTTGTACCTAAGGACACATATGCAGAAATGAAATAGCATGAGTGGAATGCGTTCTGCATGCTATTGAAACTGTTACTGAGCTCCTTTTATCTTCCAAAGCAAAGAATCTGGCCAACAGCCTTCATCTCACCATTTTAAACAGTCCACTGTGAGAGGTGGATCACCAGTAGAGTTTCTCCTTGTGGCTGGTGAACTGAGAGTATTTGACCCTACAGCCAATGTTTTTATATTATGTCTTTTCTGTATAAGAATGTGGGTACTCAGCACCAAATAGCTGTAATTAAGCACTTTTTTTCCCTGAAAGCTCTAAAGTACATTAATATATGTATCCAAAATGTATTACAAGTGGGTTATACATTTATTTCCATTATGCTAACAACAGACACTTGATTTCTTTAGGCCTCTCTTTCTCTTCAATTTTTCTTTTCTCTTTGTAGCAGTTCCTAAGCATAATGCAACTCTGTTTTCCAACCTGTCCGTAACCATGGCTTTAATTTTTTGTTTCCATTGCTAATGAAAAGAAAAATCAAATCAATTTTATCAAGCTACTGGTAATATACAGAGAGTGTTTACTGTAATTAGGACATTGCATTACAGAAGTGATCTAAAGAATCCTGTTAAATGTCATTGCTCTTAACAAAGAAACTGCAGAAGTTGAAATGGAAATGATTTTGAAAAGGAGAGTTGAGTAATTAACTTAGCTGTTCAATCATGTTCGCTGATGTACTCTTGAGCTGTGTTTTTAATTTAACAAGTTGGGTTTTCTTTCTGCACTAAAGATGAGGAGAAATCTTTGATATAAACCAGGTAATTCCACACTTGCTCGCTCTTTGTTTAGCAGCTGTTGCACCACACTCCATTCCTTTTGGCAGTTGGCACAATGCAGGTAATGACAAGGTGCGTGATGACAAAAGCCTTCGTTGTATTCTTTCCTGTTGATTTCATATGCCAGATTCTTCAAACCACTACAGAGTAAACCCAGTGCTGATTAGAGTCTAATTCTCAATCCTTTTCAAGTTTATTTTTAAGGAATATAAATTTCCTACAGAATAAGTCCAGTCCTTCAATCATATCTGTATGGATGTAGCCTGTATCATTAATTCATTGGAACTAGATGCCCATGCTCTTGGATATAAGAACTGTCACTGTTGATTGGATTGCAAGATTGGAGCCTAAATAAGAATTCCTGTATTCCGCAGAGAGGAAATACCATATCATGAAGATCTGCTCATGTATAGCACCATTTGGGAATTAATCTTGCAATCAAATTGAATACAGGATTAGCTCTGCAACCCCTTTCTTATAGTTGACACACATGACACTAACCTACATTTCTCAGAGCCTAGGCGGCTCCTTCAGGAAAGCGTAGTCATTGTTCAATAGATAGCAGCTGGCAAATATACCATGGTAAAGGCCTGGCCCCGGCTCCTTTCCTTGCTTCAGAACTGGTGAGAGCAAACCTAGCTTGCACTCAAGACAGAAATGGTTGCACAGTTAACGGAATCATTCAGATAAACTTTATTCTGCTTACTTGTTCACCATGCCTGCTCTAGGCTTACTTGAATTCCTCACATCTTGACTGCACGTGTGAAACCCCTCATTCTGCAGAGAGGAATTTAACCTTCTGTACTTTCCTCCATGAGTAAGATTATATCCTTTTGTTAGCACAACTATGTAGCCACATTAAGAGCCCCTGCGCAATCTACAATGTGGAGCTGATGATTTTGTCTAAAGGTGGTTTTTTTCATCCCTTATAGAAATATTTCCATAGATGCTGAACTGTCTGTATTTTGTAGCATAAAAATCAAATGCAGGTTGGGTTGTGAAGTAACTTATCCCTACAGACGAAGAGTATAATACTGAATATATCAACTATATCTCTCCTCAATACGTGCAGAATTTTGAAAGAAAAGGATCAAACACTTCTTTAAAGTTCAGATCCTAAAATCGATACATTTTCATCTGCCTCCATCTGCACTCCCCCACCTGCTATCTAATGATGTCTAAATATCTTTAGATGGAAAATGCATTGTAGCATTTTGGACTGACCTGGTTTGAGGATAAAGTACACTGCAGAAGAAACAGGAAAAGAAAGTGAAAAGAACATAAAGGCAAACATTCAGGGGTGATCAAACACGCCATATTTGTAGACAGACAGGATGTCAGGATAAAATAGATTATGAAAGCATTAAGATCGGGCAATTGAAAGGAAAGTAGAGTGCTTTTGATATTTAAACATTGAAACTTTATTGAAAAGGGGTTGGGGTTGTAATGAAAACAACATCTGGCTGTGATTGCTAAAACTTGATTGCAGGGAAAACTGAATGATGTTATCTCACACTGACTGACATAAAAAAAAAACCTTGAAAAACCGGACATTAAAAAGGAAAGTTAGACAGATGTAGCAAAGCAACAGCTGCTGGAGATGGACAAGCTTTCCCCAGGGACGTATTGCCAAGGAAAAATAAGAGCCTTATTCTGATTGCCTGCTGCTACAAATCAGCATTAGCTCCACTGAAGTCAAACTAGTTGTGCCAGTGCAAAACTGGCGTAAGATCAGAATTGGGTACTGAAAGAAAAGCAAAGTGATAGAATATGGCAAATTTCTATCAAGAATCTAATTAGTTTGGCATTATTGTCACATGTAGTTGAGTTTGTAACCAGGTTTATTTTTTGGGATTGATGAACATACTCAAATATTTGCAGCACGGACAGATATTCCACCAGGTGAAACACCCAGAGGACTATTCTAGACGTATAAAGCAGAAAAAAGGGTAGGCACGGATTTCTTCTGTTGTACAGTATCCCGGTGAGAGAGAATCAGTGCTTACCTATTCTCAGGGATATTTGGGGCTAAGATGGGGGCAGAAGGAAGATGACTCAAGCCTGCTGTGCTCATCTTTTTGAAGGCTCCTCAGCAATAGTTTCCACTGATGGAGGGTGGGTGTTCATCAAACCAGGACTGCCTGGCTTTGAGACATACCCAGATCCCCAGCTCTGAAGCGCTCTCCAAGCTCTGCAGCACAACATGCTCATGCCTCCAGGCTGTAGGTGCAGAGGCTTATGCTAGAGCCATCAGTCAGGTTCTGGGTGTGCTGCTTGGACTAGAAAACATGCATACCACGTTATCGGTAGTTACAGAACTGATGTTACTATCTGCTTTGCTGAACTTCCCCCAGTGTGAGGAACTCCTTATGTGTATGAGTTTCATCCCCAGCTGAGCTAAAATAAATAAACAAGTAAATAAAACCTGCAAACAAGAAAACCTGCTTTCCAGCCAGCTTTCCACATTACATTTTTCTAAACTATTCTTCCATTATATAGGCAGTTTTTATTTTTAACTCTAAACTTTGACCATGTGTTAAGGGACAGCAGTGTCTTAGTATCTTCCTCAACTTGCTGTAAAGAGTATGGGTGGGGGCTGCTGTGTTCCGGTGAATAATCCCTTATCCTCTACATCACAGACAAACACTGGTTGCGAGACACAGAACTAGAAGTGAGTTGTGCACAGACTTATAAAGCTGTGGTAGAGAAAGGAGGATATGACAGAAATTAGGAAGGGACAAAGTATTGGAAAATCAAATTTGATTTCCAAAATAATCTTTTAGAGGCTGTTGGTAATGACAATGTTTTAACACAGTGTTTTGTTTTTATGTGACACAAAAAAGAATATGTTCATAGCACTTTAATGTAATTCAGAGGAAGAGGGCAGGAATGAAAACGGTTGGGAGAAGATTGATATTTAGAGGCGAATTTGCATGGTCTGCTTTATACAGATATCTTGGGTTGGTAAAACTGACATCAGGAACACACATGCACACACGCACCAGTTCAGCGCAATTTATTGTGTCTTCTCTCCTGCTTGCTGGAAAACCATTAGGGCCCTAGAGAGACTAGCCTTCCAGCATGAGTGCAGAAAGCTGCCCCAAGCAGTGACAGCACCCTGTTAGTGCTGCAGCGCAAGTGCAGGGTAGCAGCACAGAATATAACTCCTTTTCATTTTATCTGCTCTCAGAGAAAACACAAGATTAACTAAGTCTCACCACTGCTAACTGCCAGCTAACAGAAGAAAGGATGAATGCTATGCCTTCCTTTCTCATCAGGCAGTTAACTGCATGCTTCCTTTGCCAACTATATGTACTTTGCGCTTCAGCAAATTTCTTTAAGCTGACAGGAATAGAAGTAATGTCTCTCATCAATCAGGCTTTCATCCTGTTTCATCAAACTTCTTAAGCTCCCCCCACCCCCCCCCTTGGCTTTCTGATTTGTTTCTGTATCTTCTGTCTCTTCCTTTTAGACTTCCTCCAAAGAGCATGTTGTACAGTGGTTTCCTTCTACAGAAAACAGATTTATGGGGATTTATAGCATAGGGGGATCTGCTTTACAGTGACTGTTAGCCCTTGGCTATCAACATATGCTTTCTATGCTAAGGAAAATGACTATCTATTCACTTTTTGTATTGTGTGCTACTGTTCAAAGTGTGGTATCAAGATCAAGGGGGTCACCAAACTGAAAGCTTTCACACAGTAGTGCTTTCTTGCTTTATGGACAGAATAATTTCCGAACAGATTATTAGCCCTGGCAAGAAATATCAAAAGTGTGCACAAACCCTTAGTAAAAGATTCTTTTCAGGAAACTAGTATCATCCAAGTAGGTCTGAGGTTTTAGGTGATAAGGCAATGGCACAAAATTAATCTCCTCCCCATACGGATCCATTTATACTAACTGATTTTAAATCTGCTTTGTGATATCAGGAGGCGGCAAACATATTTGGAGGCCTGGCACTTGTCTTAGTTGGTTGTTTAATGCTGTCTGTAAATCTGCCCTTTTTGCTTCTCTGAACTTGGGGATTCTCATCTTAAGGTTTATCACCTTCACAGAAACATGCTGTAATTGGGCTTTTGCTAGGGTGGGCTACACCTGTGAGACTCTGTCTGCTGGTCATCTCAGAGTGTATCAAAGTGGCCAAGCAGAGGTAGCCCAGTGTGTGTGCTCCCCACTGCCCATGCTGATGCCTAAGGCAAGTGCCAGTCTGGAATTCATAGATGGGCTTCCTCTCCGTGGCCCTGACACCAGGCTGGCACAACTGCCTGGAACTGGTTTGCATCCAGCTGACTTGAAGTGCAACCAGAACTGCCTGTTTCCATAGATCTACCTTTACATGGTCTTACATTTGCTCTGTGATGGTAATAGGCCATTTTTATAATGAATATTATTCAACAGTGATATTTCGAGCCTCCATATTCTTTCTGACATTGCATGTTGCCCAATAGTTTTCTTGGCATTTACAGAAAACTCCTTTTCTCTTTAACCATATATCAAAGGTATGTATTTCTGATTAATTTGAATTCATGGCTCACTTGGCCTTCACAGGAATCTAAAGAAATGGTGGCTGCTCATGAAGCATAATTTCAGTACTTAGTTGCAATTCCAGTTTATTACAGCTGGTGTCAGCCATAAATTTTCTCAGAATTCCATCCCTAAGTGGTAAGCTCATCAAATTACTGATTTCCATTCACAGTGTTTAGTGTTTGCATCTAAAATAGTTTAGAACCTTGTAAATAGACTAAGCAAAAATTCAGCCTTGTGTCATTAGGCTTGAAACATGGAGATGTCACCCAATGTTTGGAAGTAGTTTATAATTTCTTGCTTGTCTTCTGTGTCATGGACTTGAGTTCTTGTCCCTTTCAGAATGTAAGCATTTTTTTGTCTCCCTGCAATCACAGGGACTTTTTTTTTTTTTAGTATGAGGGTAGTGATGGATATCATGTCAGATTGCACTTGATATTGTAGGTTGCAAGGTCATCAATAGGGAATTTACCTGCATGATGATCTAATTATTGTTTTTTACATTATTTCTTAAAACTTACTTTTTGTGGCAAAGGTTACCACTTTTATTTCTGAGCAATGTCTAAAATACGGATCCTTGAGCTGGACTGCAGTGTATTGCTTATATTTAAACATTAGTTGATAATAATTTTATGCATCATGCAGTTTTTTACATAATGAAGTACTTTGGCATTCATCTTATACAGTTATATTTGCTTTTTGATGACGAACTAAACTGCCACCAGTGTTTATAGCATTCCAAGTGCCCTTGACCATTCCAGCCTGATTTGCTTTGAACTTGTGTGCTTGTATTTTAAATAAGGAAAATAATATTAATTGGAATTTATTGGAAACACCAACTTCTGAATACTTAACCCCCAACTGGAATACCTGTGGATTAAGTGTGGTTTTGATGTAAAGAAGTGTTACTTTCCTATTGGCTCTCAAAGGACTTGCTATTAATCCACAACTGGGTCTCACCCTCAGTTTGCAAGTCACCACTCTTCTTTCCTTCTCGTATGCAATGATCTGTGACAATAGAAATAATGTTCAACCTTGTTTTGTCTTGTTAACAGCATGTGGTTAGAATATTGTACTGCAATTTCAGTAATATTTTTACACTTGTCCCCTACTGTCTTGGCTGTTTGCCAGCACAGTGATTTTTGCTTTGTTTGCCTCCAGATGTGATTATTGCTTTTCTTTCCTGGACAGGCTATCTGAATGAGTTCTTCACAGATTAAAATGCTGGAGCTCCCAAGTCAGGGACTTGCTTAAACTAATTTTCAGTGAAAATGAGCATAGAAATTCCTAAAGGAACAGAAAACACCTGGACAAAATTTTTATTTCAATAAAAACTTTGAAACTAAATTATCTTGGCTTTAAATGATGATGTAAGCTAGTAGAGATTCAAAACATGTAACCTCATCTTTTCAAATGCATCCCTGGGCTGCATTTTCTAGTCAAGGGAAACTTTTCTATGACTTTGTATGTTTAGCAAAAACTCACACTTTTATGCTGAAAAGATGGCTTAATCAGAACACTTTTATAAGCCTTTGATTTCTTTCTTCTTTCACTTTAAAAATTACTTCAATGCCCATTTTAAGACACGTTGAACTTCAAGGAAGTTAAAATTTTATACTCCTAAACAGTGCTGCATTCAGAGCACTTAACCTTATAAATATCTTCTGTAGATATATCTTTATAAAGACATCCTTTCCCCCCCACCTTCCCCAAGTGTCTGTGGACAATAGTTGTCGTAAATAAGTTAAGATCAGGCATGTTGGAGGTGAACATAGAACTAATCGTGCTTCCGTGAATAAAGCAAAGAATTTTTAATAAAAAAGTTAGTAGTTTTTGTCCTTCTGTTAAGCCCCTCCCAATATATGTGCTCCTGAATTTCTTGGCTTTAAATGTGTATTGCCTCTGGCTTTGGAATGAATTATATACTAGCATAGCTTTCCATAAGATGTAACAAGAAAATGCATTATCAATTTGCAACACATATGAACATCTTTGGAGGAAATTACTTGAATTCAGACATCTGGAAAATGAAAGCATTATGTATTGACCTAGCGTAATTTGCTATTCATTTACCTTGGTACCAGTGAAAAGCATATTGTATTTAAAAACAGAGCTGCTTGTACTATATTACTTAGAGCAGCACTCCACAACCAGAAATTACTAAGGAGAACCACCGCAGCTATATCTAATCAAGCAAGACACATTTCAGTTCCACTGCCTTTAATGTACAGGGTCAACATATATTCGTTCGTGAAGGCATCTTCACTTCTGTAGCAACAGGAGGCAGATCACCCCTGTAAACTGATACCAGTTAGCGCAAAAATATCCTACCAGCTACAAGAAATTGGTGCTTTTCATGGAGTGACTGTACTGGTTAGCTTCTGAAAGTCCCTGACCTAAGATAAAAAGGACTTTTAAAAATTAAATAATTAACGGAAGAAAAAACACGAAAGAGCAACGCGTAATTCTATTTATTAACAGCAAAGCTGTGTGCCGCTTGTTCCTCAGAATCTCTTTGTGCTACCTTCAGTTGCTGAGAGCTGCTCAGCTCTGGCCTCTGTGTCATTGTTTGTATTGCACAGAAACATAAATTTAGTCTGTCAGTCTTTTGATGTTTGCGCCAAGTCAACAGCGAAGTCATTGTAAGTACTTATCAACCCCCCCATGCTTCCTACCAATGAAGACAGAACAATTTTTGCTCCTTTGATTGTTTCTATCACTCTCTGGAAGATTCCTTTAGAAGTGACGTTTATTTGTTAGCTGGAGAAAATAATCTTCTCGGGTGTGGTTCTTAATTGTAGATTTTGAGATTTATGAAGTTTACATATTATTTTTCACTTCAGGACATAATGTTTCAAAAAGCATAAAGTAAATATTAGAGCTAGCATTGCATTTTTATGTTTTCTTACTTCGGCAGTTACCTTACAAAATTCTGCTACTTGCAAGAAATCAGATCTATCAGTAGTCCTTCCAGAAAGCAGAGGTTTGGACAGGTAGATGTTTTCTGAATCCCAAAATACAGTTAAATACAAGCTACCCTAATCTCTTTATGGGAGAATATTAAGCTGACATTGTCAGTTTAATTTCATCAAAGGCATAAATGTCCTGTTGCCCCAGGGGCTCCAGGAAAAGGTATTTTGAGTTTTGGTCATTATGCTAGGCATAGTAGTCTCTTTTCTTCTGAATCAGTGTTATGGTCTTAAAATACGAAAAGCAGAAGCATACGGAAAATGATACATTTAAAAAAACCCGACACACTTTAATTTGGGTTCTCTGTAATGGACAAAAGCTCTGAGACAAGATAAAACTATGGAAAAAATTCCAACACTGGAAATTAGGAGGTCTTTCTTTCTGTATATAGTATGGTTAATCTGGCAGCTTTCATTAGACCCACAGGTTTGGTTCTGCACTCCTTAAAAGTTCAAAGCAGTACTAAATGAATAGTTGATGCCAGTGTCACAGTTTAAGACCCAATGACCATGCAGAGACTAAATAGATTTGGATACTAAACACAGTTACGGATATATGCAGTTTTTGGGAATTATGCATCTTCCCTGTTTTGTGGAAGAGGTGGCACAGACCAGAAGAGAAGTCAATAGGTTAGATTAATTGTTCCAGCCATGCCACATGTTCTTCTTTAGCTATGACCATCCTCTTCCTCACAGGCACCCCTGGAGATTGAAGAGATGGCCCCAAGCCCTGTTTCAGGGCCATGGCTCCCCTGGCTTCTCTTCCTGCAGGACTCCAGGCACTGTCAGTAACGGCATCAGGCAGAAAATACCTGATTCTTGGTACCAGAGAACTGGCTTAATGTTGCTGGTGCTCACAATCTGCCCCTCTCAAAGGTTCCCCACCGTGACTTCTCCATTCTTGTAAATAAATTACTCCCTTATGCTATAGGGTTAACCTGCTGCAGCAGGTTATTCTCTTTAAAACAGCTCTGCAGTGAATTTCTGAAATGCGTACTCGTTCACTAGACACTAACCCTGGAGTTACTATATTTCAATTCTCACCTACAGCCCGTTACTCTGATACCTAATAATAACCATAAACAGTCAAATTTTTATCCCTTTTATTACATTTAAAACAAACAAACAAACAAGCTAACTACGTTGCTGCTAATGACATTTGCTATAAAGCTTCAGCTGTATGCTTAGTGCAAAAAAAATAAAAATCAACCACATCAACAACCATCCGCACATCCCCAGTCCCATTGAAACAACAACAAAATCTGCCACTTTATATAATGCAAAGATTTCTCAATTGGATTTGATCCAATTTATTTCCAGTAAGTTTCACAGCCAGGAGGGAAAAAAAAAAAAAAAGTTGCTCTGTTTAAAGCACAATAAAAAAATAAAATTCAATGGATTCATTTGCATTTTTCTATCAGTTATCTATGATTCATACTTACATTCTGGAATACAATACACAGATGAGTCATACAGAGAAACAGCCTCTGCATAGGAAATTACACTGTCATTTTAGAGTAACATTGCTTTCCCAAAGTGAAACAAAGATGGGCCATTAGTAATCACAGATAAATCTCCACAGAGTTGGAGTCCTTGTTTAGAAAACCCACTCCCCTCTGTGCATGCAAAACCAGAGCCTGATTCAGAGCATATGGAGCACACAGTTACTAATTCCCAGGGCTCTGGTGGCCCTGGGAACTTCTCAGGCTCACCACTTCAGCTTATGCTTTTTCTAGGAACAAGATATCTTAAAGGACAGCTTGAACTTTGGTCTTCTGACTGAGCCTCCTTCCAGGGCTCTTCGCTCTTTCATGGAGCTCTATATATGTCTCAGTCAGGTAGTTAGACGTCAGACTTCGTGTCTGGTACATGCAAACTGTTACAGAGCACACACCTAGCGATCTTTAAAAGCGGCTTGCTGAGAATAGCAAAATCAGATGTATGTGCCAGGACAAGGTCCTTCTGAAGTGGAATCGTGAGTGTGACGGCCAGTGGCTGTCCCAAATTTGACAGGAAGCTGAGCGGTATCTGCCTGAAGAACTGCGGTCATTGAAGCACACTGTCTAGGGAGATGGAATTACTACTTCTGATATAAGACCTTTGATGAAGCAGTGTCCTTTGTACTAATGTGTTCTCTTAAAATTTCTGGAGGCTCAGAGAATAGCTTTGTCCTCTTGTTCTCTTCTGTATGAGATTACCATTTAAGACAGAAGGACCGAAGCCAAAGAGCTTCCTAGCTTATCCAGTCTGCTCTGAATATTCCTGAACGATGGAAATGGTAAAGAGAGAGAGAAAACATCATACCAACAGCATTTGCTGACTGCCAAACGTATCATAGTCCCTAGCCTTTTAAATAAATGCTTTTTATATGCACTGCAAAGCCTGCAAGAGGAGGAGCTAAACAGACCAAGATTTGAAGCTCTGTACTCAGGAGGATGGATATCATTAAGGCTGTGGTTTCTGAGTCCAAACATGAGTAAAACAAAAATTTTCCCAAATCCTGGAAAAAGACTGCACGCCTTTAATCACTGGTTTATATTTCACCTGATTAGTGTTTTCAGAGCATTAATAAAACTCACAGAGGGAAAACAGACACGAAAACTAGAGTGTATGCATGAAATATCAGTGATTGTGTTATACATACATCTGAGAATTGTACTTTATTCAAGTCAGGATCTAATCTAGCTCCCATTAAGTCAGTGGGAATTTTGCCAACGAAAACAATAGTAACAGGATCTGGCCAAAATAATTTAATCCACCCTCTTCAGCTGCTGTGCTCACAGCAAGAATGTTGCTATTAAGAAGTTTATATGGACATAAATATTCACTTTAATTTCCTAGAGTTTGTCTGCTTGCTTAAAATTGCATTTGTGATTAAAAAAAAAAAAGCAACACTGTATTATAGCTGCTTTTTAATCACTATAGGTTCAGGAATAAATAGAAAAACATCTTAAATATTTTATACAGATTATATTGCAATCTTGAATTAACAATTCATTTTGGAGTTGTCTATTTCTTTTTCATTCTCTGTTGGTTTATTTTTCTTCTGTTGGTTCAGGTTTCTAAACTACTATGTGAGGGTGATTGTGGTGGGTTTGGATTTTTTCTCCTATAATTGCATTCTGGAAACTTGTCACTATGCATGTTGTATCGCTGAATCACATCTTGTCTCATGCTGTGATTCCATTCCAAGAGCAGGAAAGGTTTAGGGCGTGTATCATCCTAAATCTGTTTAATAGGCTGCTACAAACCTTTGGAGGATGCAAGACACTAACACAGGGAAGTCTCCAATAGCTGAAGAGTTTTTGAAAATAGTATTCAGAAGTTTACAAAACCAGGTACGTTATCCCTCCGGAAATTGCCACTGGAAGCATTCAGGATTTGAAACAGTGTCTCTGGCTTGTTTCCATGACTGCTTGGGCGAGAAAGGAGGCAGAAGCAAACCAGACAGTAGGCACAGCAGTTGCTGTTTATGAGTAACCATGTGTCTAAAAGTGCCTTGCACTTACAGTGGCCGTTTCCTGTTCCAGCTAACTTCAGCGAGGAGGATAACCATATCTTCCAGCCTCTCCTGCCTCACTTCCCTTTTTTCTCCTGCTGCCCCCACAACTTTGTAACATCATCTTGTCCTTTGTTACTAAAGTTAAAAAGTCACCAAAACTTCAACTCTTCTCCTGCCTTCCCTCTCCTCTTTTTCTCCTTTGAGTCTAGCTGTACTTCCTCCTGTTTCTGAATCCATGAAAACTTTTGGAAGTTAAACTAAGTCAATAAAGTACCACACATCCATTTTAACACCCCTTTATGGCCCCAAAACAATGTCTAGTATTCTCATTCTTGTTGAGAGATCTGTGATTTTCCTATCCGAGTTTTAAGTAGCAAGCAAAAGAAAATCTCAGAGAAGCCTACGCCAGGCAGAGGGGAACACAGGAGGCAATAACACACTGGCAGTGCGTACTGCCGTGTACGTGCGTTTTAGTTGCCTAATGATGCCATTGAGAAATTGTGTATCTAGACCCATCCATGAGGACATGGGCCAAACTTTAAATTCACTTTTGAATTTGCTCTGTGTTTCTTATTATTGCCAGGGTCTTGGATGGGGTCTTGGTGGTGGTATGCAAGCCCTTCTCTCTGCCGTTTCTGCTGACATTGATATTGTGGCTCACTTTTGCTTTCCCTTCATTGTCTAGTCTTGGTTTCTATGACTATCTCTGTACTGCAGTGTAGAGATATGTGCATTAACTATGTATTTTTAAAAAACATTAATATTATAACTGCGAAGGCTGTTACCCAGGAAATACTTGAATCATTTCACAGTGGATATCTGAATCCTATTAGTGGGTAGTGAAGGTTACAAAATTCTCATCACTCTCCTAAAAATATTTAGAAGGATTTTATGTGTGTCTCTGCAAAACCATTTAATTCTGCATTCTGACTATCTGGTTATAAAGTTGACTGTATATTAGATTTGGTGTATGAAAATGAGACAGTGAAATTCAATGGATTGAATTAAAATCCTGAATAGGAAATGAGACATAAAAACATTCATCCTGGACATATTGAGTTATGAGTTCTGTGGCTGAATATTATTTTCTATTTATATTTAGTGAATTATTTATTCCAAACAGATTAATTACAAAGATGACTCTGAAAACAAAACAAGATCTCTCCAACATACAGTTGCTTGATTTGGGGGGGCGGTTGGGGGGTTGGGGGGGGTTTTGATTACTTAACCTATTGAGAGAATCCATGAATCTTTATTATGCTACTTAATGGCCTGGAAACACATTACAACAGCACAGTATCTTATTTATAGCTATATAAACTTGAATTACTTTTAATGAGACGTTTGCATACAATTATTGCGATCACACTGTAATGGAACAGCTACCTTAGCATATTTTTGAGACTTTGACTGAAGAACTCAGGATTTCCCTTTGCAGCTGCTGGAAAAAGTAAAGTTCTGACCCGTTCTCCAGGGTGCGGTACATGCACCACCACTGTTTCAAGGAGGAAGGAGCCCATGCTGTTTCACACTAAACTGTAAACACCAATTCCCCTGAGAAGTCAAATAGGCTTAGTGCAAAATATGAGTAACTAATGTTTTCATGGATGTCAGCTCTCACAGTAAGTCTGTTTTCTATTTCAATTAATATTTCGCATAAATCAGTGTCTCAGTAAAATAAGCAATACCAGACTGAAAAGAACACAAGGCATTGAGCCACGTGTTTAGTAATGTGCTGAGCAAACAATGGAAAAAATTACTCTTTGGTTATTAAATCAATTGTAATCAACCTTATTCCACCCATCCATCCACCTCTATGAGGGGACAATACAGCTGTAGATATCAGGAACAAATCCAGTACCTAATTTAATAAAACAAAATTGGTGGTTAAGCTACACATATTGGCGTGAATGTATTACTCCCTATAGCTTATCTTTACAAACATTTTTTTGCTCTCAGAGGGCACATTAAAATACATACTAGTAAATATAAAGAAATTATGTAGCCTTATAATTATAGCATCTTTTAAGAGTTTCTCTGCCTGTTGCCAAATAGTTTGAAATATGATGGATTATTGCTAACAAACTATTTATCTCTAATAGTCAAATATAATCTATGATCTTACATTGCTTCAACCTATATAAAGTGAATAAGGCTTTCAGAATATCTGCTGTCAGTTTGCTGCCAGGCAGCTTGTCAAGCCCAAAATGGTCACATAAGATAGGGGATTCAGTGGCGCAGGGACTACAATCAAACGGTATGGGATAACAAGTCAATATGATTCTGCCACTTTGATGTAAATACGAGATAGTACAAGGTCATCATTCATCAAACCTTCCCTAACAGATGTGGCAGAGAAAAGGCATTTCCTGCCTACCAGAGTGAGGGGGAAGGTGCAAAGGGGTGGATTCAACATCTTCTGTAGCCTGAAGCTGAAAATTACATTCTTGTTAGCTAGGTAGAAGGTTTGGCAAGTGGTCATGGCTGCTCACTGTTCTGCTGCATATCAGGTGTTCCTGCCAAAAAGGAGTAGTGCTGACAATTAGAAAAGCATAAAAAATCTGACTGCTCCATGTCCATGTGTTTGCAATAAGGAGCAAGACAGCATCCTCACTGCAGGAGAGGGAAGTCAATGTTTAACACACTGATACTCATGTACCCAAGGCAGTTCTGCTGTGCCTGTCCGGAAGCTGGTGTGAACAGAACGGGACCACAGACTGAACCCTGACAATTTTAAGATGCATTGTAACACACACAAGCATTGGTGGAATACATACATGAGCTTTTATAATCCTTGCTAACTGCAACAAGGGAAAGTCAGCTGAGTTACCAATGACTCTAGATTTGGTTATCTGGCAAATTGCAGTATTCATGTATGGTATGAAGGCTTCTGGAATTCATCTCCAGTGAAAAGCATGCGGAAACTCTTCCTAATGCTTTTATCTTATTAACCTGTAACTATTAGTCAGTGAATTGCTTAAAGAGCTACACAGTATTTAGAAATAAAGGACATCCCCTTGCCAGCTATCTGGTAGTCTTCAAAGAGTAGAGATGGCTTATGAGCATGAAAGAGAATGAAAGAAAGAAGAAAATTTTCTAAGTCTTGGGTTGAAAATCCCTGGAGATGCTTGTCCAAAGAGGGGAAAATCCAGATCCCCAGAGCCTATTCCTAAAGGGAATACAAAACTACTATTTTTCTATATTTCTTACATAAGAGTCTACTAATCGGGATTTCTTGGATAAATGAATGTCAGATAAATCTTAATTTTTGCAGGCTTCCAACAGAGTAGCGATTATTAAACCCAATAAATACTTCCTACAAATATATACATGCAATGCTAAAAGACTAATTCTTATTGTAGGAAAAAGCTTTACAGCTTTACTTGTGGTTTATAAATATTAATGAAATAATTTTTAGTAGATCCTTGTGAACTTAGAAGATCTCTAGAAAGTATATGCAATTATTACATAATGAAATCAAGAATTTGAAGGCAGTGGAGACAAATCTTGAAAGGAAATTTAAGCTTGCATGAAAGGTTCAGATACACACCTTTGGTGATTTTTAAAACCACTTTGAGATCTAAGTTACATTAATGCCTTGATGCTTTTGAAGATCTTGGGTGCCACTTTTTATATTGAAATCACTTTTAAAAACTCTGTTAGTGGCTTGATGAAAACCACAAAAATGAATGAGAGGGAAAGTTAAGACCTGGAAAGTCCTTATTTTCATTTTTAAGATCATTCTGCCATAACCTACCTGCGTGTGTATTGGACCGATATTGTTCCAGCCTTCTTGACTCCAAAGATACACAAATATTACTCATCTAACTGTCTTGAGACACCAGTAGGTTCAGCTTTGAACATTCAGTGAAATTATGCCATAAGATCTGTGGATGATGATGAGACACCAGACACAGCTGTCGCCTTGTGAATATATGCAACCAGGTTAGCTGAAGTGTCAACTGCAGCAGCAAGCTTGTGCTCTCATGCACCTGCTTTGAACGTTTGGTGATGGAGGCTACAGTAACAGCCAGATAAAGAAAACATTAAACCACAGAGAAAACATAACAGCATGGAAGAGTTGTCAGTGGCTGTGGCTGTGTTTGCAGATCTTCAGTGTGAAGTGGAATAGGACAGGTGCCCTACAAGCCTGTTTATTTCTCTTAACGTTATCTTATAAGGTAGTTGGAATAATATAGAGCATGTAAATAATCCAGGCGTTGGAATGCAAAGCTACTCCCTTGGTGTAGAACTGCTCTTCTAGGGAGTTGGGTGCACCAATGCAAATGCTGCTGCACTAAGGAAAGACAGGTTTATTGATGAGAAGCAGCTGGCCAAGGCAGGAGCCCAGATAAGTACATCTTTCTGCACTGTATAGGCACTATAACCAAAGGGTTAATAATAAGCCCAAGTATTCTCACCAAACCTGAAGTCATTCCAGAGTGAGTAGCAGCCTACCACTTCTCTCATTCCACCTTTTCTTTATTGGCAAATGGAGAGTATGTGAAATAAACATTGAGACCATATGAAATAAATCCAGGTGAACCTGTATCTACAAACTTACCATATAGCAACTTGTTTGAGATATCAGTTCTATGAGCTGGTAGTAGCAGTCACATTTGGTTGGCTGTCATCAGCTGGCAAGGGGCCGAAAGGAGTGCTAGCAATTGTGTACTGCTGCATTTAGAAACGCACTGCCAAGAAGTGCTCACGCAACTGAAGGATGGGAAGCTGAATGGGATGTGAGTCAGACCCCGAGTCAGCTATCCTCCGAACTGCCAAAAGCTGCTTTATCATGTATCCCTGCCAAAGCATACCACTCTAGGGGGACACTGATTACTGCTGTGGAGCAGTATGCAGGAAGAGCCGTTACACCCTATTCCCTGGCACCCTGCTAGTGGGTGGCTCTAGGGCTGCTGTGCCACAGCCACAGCTCTTCTTGGCTTTCTCAAGCTGTGCTTCAGCCCATTTAAACCCTTGTGTCTTATGGCGGTATGGGCAACGTAGAGTGAGGGATCTCAGTAGAGCATCTGAGCCTCTCCCAGCTAGACTGGCAGGCTGAGATGTGGGGTAACCGCTACTTCCTAGGAGCAGAAATGTTGTCCTGCTGAAGTCACATGAAGCTCAGTGGTCTTACAGTGTGTTTATATGCATTTTAAGTAGATTGAATCAAACAGAAGTAAAGGATAAAGAGAACAAATGTTGACTTCATCAAGATTTATAACATGTCAAAATGCAGAAGAAAAATTCACAGTAATGATCTAGCAGATGAAAATAAGTTGCTTTGCATTACTAATGGACAGTTTACATTACAAAGACACTATCCTGTATTACACAATGTGTCCTCCCTATCTCAAGTGGATAAATACCATTAACACAAAGCCAAGAAGATTTATGGCAAGAATGAACCTCTCTCTATTACTCTTTTCTGACTAAGTTTCTATAAGTATGTCTGTTGCGTATGAACCACTTTACTAGCCAGGCTAATTCCTGGAGTAACTCCCTTGGCTCCAGTGGAAGTGCTCCAAAGATGATTTTGCAGCTGTACAATAAATAGGTCATACATTGAATAGGCGGCTGTTATAAAACAAAGTACTCATGCTAATTGGTAATGGCATCACCCCAGCTCAGGTGGATTGCTTCTAGCCTCTATTACTGCTATGGCTCTTAAAGGCCAGTCATTCCTTTCTTTTCTTTTTCTGTCGTTTGTATTCTAAAGCAATTTGCTCCTTGTAAACTATTTTTCCTTTCACCTGGAGACAGATCCTACTTCTGCTTATGTTTTCAGTGTTACTAGAAGCTAATGTGACTTTGCTTCTTCCAATAGAAGTGTACCACGGTACTTATACTGCCTGTCACCTTGTGACTGAAGATCTCAAAGCACATTACCAATCTTATGCCTCGTAACACCAGAAGGTAAACAGGTACTTTTATAGATATTTAATAGACAAGAGAAGTTAATTCTGTCTTGCCTTGAAAATTCTAATGGATTTAGAGTGTTTGTATGTAGGGAATGGTCCTGGTACATTCACATACCAGTCGTTCCTTCTGGTGGAAATCTAAACGTTGCTTGGTGGACTGTGCATCTAAACAGACTTCATGTTGTGGGTGGAGGTTACATCAGCACGCTGACAGTTCATGTATGATCCTGGATTTGCTGCAACAAGCTGTTACATTTCTTCTTAACATGTGCTCCAGATCGCTGCAGAATTATCACATCATCATACAAATGATCAATGCTTGTTTGAATCCAGGAGGGGACCAAATATAAAAGGAAACTGCATACGCACAATTTCAGAATTTTAAATGGGGGCTGCTGCTAAAAGACTCATAGGAAAATCCTGCTACATACTGAGGTGAGAAAAGTGTCTTCATAGTTTTAAAATTTCAGATCAAATTTTTCCAGAGACATCAGCAGCATTAATCAAGATGAATAAAACCCCCAAAGTTGTGTTAATTATGCATATACAAAAGTCCAGGAAATGTGGGAAATCTTGAAATTATGAGAAGAGAGTTTGATGTCCTAGTTAATATTTAATTTCATTGACAGGCCCCCAAATTAACAAAAAGCTAAATTGCGCCTGAACTTTTTAAAATGCATATGGACTGACACTAAGTATGAACATTTCAATCTTAGAGGAATAAAATTGAGAAAATGGCAAGCAATCAGAAACAAAAGTTACATTACATGCCTGACTATTGTATCTATAGTGGTCACTACTACTCCTATTATAATACACAAGAGAATTTGAAAGCATTTAGATTTGCTTTTTCAGCTGACAATCTGCCGCAGGTGCTGCACTATTATAAATAGCTATTCAGCTGTTATGCATTATTGTCTAGATCACCATTTTGAACCTGAAGTATAAGCTGTACAACCCATAGATCAAATCTCAGAAACTGGCTGTTGTTTACAATGTAGTTATTTTAAAGGAAGAAAATACCCAGGATATCAAACTTGCAAAGAATTTTAATTATGCTACTTGTTCCTAGAAGCAGTATTGCAGTTTTACATTCCAATGCTGTGTGCATGGGAAATGAAATATACAACACCTGTTAACAATACATACTCTGATGAATGCTTGGCTAAAAATTGGTTTCTGATTTTTTTTTTTTAATTATATAGGGTGGGGAGAAGGAAGATTGAGTCCATTTTGTCTGTAACCAGACAAATATTATCAACTTGGTGTAATGATTTACATTTTATTAACATCAGATGAAATCGTATAGAGAATTTTTTTGACTGATACAGAAATAATTATGATTACCATTATTACATGAATGATAATGGGATTCATGAATAGCAGCAAAAGGTATAGACCAGAAAAATGGTTTCCGTAATAATCCCCTACTTGCAGCCTCTGATTTTTAGTTCTCATTTGGCATCAAAAATTTACATGTCTGAGTTCAACTTAAAAAATGCTTTATTTGGATTGCATTCAATTTCTCTATATTTTCAACAAAATAACTTCTCACTGTGGCTACGAGAAAAAAAGATTTCTCTTATATGAATATAAAACATCCAGTTACAGTTTCTACTTTAAAACATGGCAGAAGCAGTTAAAATTTAAATAGTAATTTATCAAGAATAATGTCTTTGTTGGCTTGAGTAACATGGAAAAGGTGGTTACCAAAAAGTAACACATGACCTGTGTGATAGTGTAAAAGCAAGAGGTAGAAGAAAAATGAGACTGTGCTTGATAGACCCAGGAGATAAAACTTTAAGTCAGTTTTGTGTAGGAAAGCCTATAATCATCTTTTGAAGCTAAATCTGGTTTTAGAGCTTGATCTTCTTTTCATCAAAGGGAGTTTCAAATTTTACATCAGAGGAAGTAAAGAGGGAGAAATCACAGTTGAAAGAGCATCCCTTGTCCTCCATTTTTGGGACTTTTCATTTTTACTGCATTCAAGTTCTAATTGCTAATTTTATAAATAAGTAATGGCTCAGTTCTGCCAGCCTCGTGTAGGCTGAACTCCTCTGGATTTCGCTTTAAATTGATGAGCTGCCATCCTGCTCAGGCGGCTGCAATGCTGAGCTAAGGGACCGTGACGAGGGATGACAACAGACGGGCGCATTGCTGGTTCTGAGCAAACCGAAAGGTTTGAGGAGAGCAACTGGAAATATTACTCATGCAGCCTAACAAAGCGGTGTGCTTCTGAAGACAAATGCTTTCACTGCAGGGTTCCCAGGGAACAAAGGAAGTCACAGCCTTCACAAAGTACACAAACGCAAGAAATTTCGCATACGAAGTCTGACTCACAGCTCATGTAAAGAATATGACAAACTTCTTAAGTCTAATTCATTAACTCTAAATAATGTCCTTTCAAATGCCAACCCCAGAAGCAGTTTCTATTGGAGCTATTTTTTCTCCTTTTGCCACAGACTTTTTAAAGAATTATGGAAAATGACAACGTTAGAACCAAAGTTCAATTTTTCACAGATGAAACTACAAAATGCACAGTCAGACAAGTGAGTAAATTATATCTTGGTTGCAACAATGCACCACTTGCTGAATATCAATAAGGTTATGTTCCCTTCTTTAGAGTAAAAATGGTATTTGCTGTTAATGTAAATGGTTCTGAATGTCCCTGGCACAGATGCCAAACAGCATTAAAACTTGAGCAGAATCTCATACGTTTCATTTGCGAGGAAGAGGAGGGCTGCGTTCATAGACATTAAAACACGGAGGATGATTCATCTACATTGCTTTACAATACTAAAACTCCATTAACTTCTATCATCTTTCTTCAAATTTCTCTTCAAGGAAATGAGAAAAGCATAAGCTCATATTTAAGGAACATTGTCAAACAGTGCACCAAGGTTTTTGTTCTGCTTCTAAATTTCCTAGGATAAGCATGTGGGTATCTCTGCTCCCTGGGGACCCAAATATGACATTGTTCTTCACAACTCAATGGTCACATGTATCAACAGAGTGTGTCTGGGTACTTAAGCTGAGGGAAAGGCTGGTTGACATGAGCTGTGCCCTATCTTTGTCTTCCTTTGAATTTTCAGTTCAAAGGTACTGAAGAACTCAAGAATGGGTTAGACTAATTAAGACTTTCACTCTCCAAGAGGCTCAATGAAATCAATGTATTACTTTAATAAATGTCTTAGGGAAGCACTTGGCCCCACTTCTAGAAGAACGCCATGAAAGTTCCATGTGACATCACAGGCAGAGCTGGTGTGCAGTTAAAGTTATATTCTTAGCACAAATATATGTGCTGGCCTCAGGTCCTTTGCTCAGTGAGTTTTATTTTTACTAGGAGTAATATACTTAAGCTCTCTAGAGCTCTGCAAATTCATTTTTTACATGGAACTACATAATCTTTTTGGAGTGAATATGGACATTAACTCCTCCTTGCAGCTCTCTATAAACATCTGCTTGCACAGCAGATATTTCAAATTAAGAATCCAGGAAGGAAAGCGCTCCCAGGACTGATTACTGAGTTATAGACCCTTTTATTTTAATGTACTCTGCCAAGATGAGTCCGTAACCTCAAATGAGTCAGGGAAGAAAAAGGGAAGGGCAGTAACAAACAGCTTCACCGTAATTCTAACCATATTGACTAGTGATTACAGAATAACCTTTATGCTTAGGTATTTAAGGAGACTACATGGACACATTTTTCCTGAGTGTGCTCATCCACTCATTGGGATTTGTACTCTGTGATTCCAAGTCCACAAGAGGAAGACACGTGTGCCACCTACCCCAATTTTATTACTTGGTTCTGGTGGCAGGGACACTTAGGATTTTTTGCTAGATTGCCCAGTGACAAATTTCACTCTCTTGAATACATCTCCCTCTGTAAAGTGGAGATATGCTTGCCACACTGACTCTCCAGGTATCACTGATATAGTTGTGCTCCTGCTCCAAGACATCACTTAAACGTTATGTTACGTCCCAGTAATTCAGGCTCGCCAGTCCATACTAAATAAGAAATATTGAGACAGCTCAAAAGCTGTTTGTGTAGTCCAACAAGCAAACTGTTCAAAAATGTAAAAAGAAGAAATACAGTAAAATTAAAGTGGAAACAGTGACAAGCTTAAAGTTGCACAGAGATCCAGGCTGGCATAAAAGTCACAGGGCATTTTTTTTTTCAAAAGATGGTTTCGTAAGCCCCAGTATACCATCCAACTTGTGCCATGGGTAATTATAGTCTCTGTATTGAAAATCCCCCTGGAATTTCAGTTGGATGTATTTTTTCACTTACTGCCCTAAATTGTTATATGTTATCCTAAAAGCTGGTTAATGTCATATGGAGAAGGCGGCAAAAAATCAATAGAGCTTCCCAACAAAGACATGAAAGAAGTAAACTATGAAATCTCTAAAAGAAATGATGTTCCCATTTGGGGGCAAAAGGGCAAGGACAATGGAATCAGTGAATTTTTATTTTTTTGCAGGCTTTGCTATGTTATTAAGATGTAATAATATTTTCAGGCTTTTACTTTACACAGTTGTGCCTTTCTATCTTCTTTGGTCTACCAACAGAATAAAACAACATTTCAAACTGAAAAGTTAAGTTTTGACTATCAAAGTGAAATTTGAAGACAGCCTGCCCGAAAGACTTATGTCTTGTCTTTTGCATGGAGTCTAATATTCTAGTTCATGCAAACTTGTCAAGATTAATAGTAGTTTATATCTGTAGGAAAGACACAGAGAACACGGGTATCTGAGCTCACAAGGTAGCCTGAAGAAATAATATATACGTATGTATTATATAAAAATAATACTTACATAGATATGTTTAATATATATTTTATATAGAATATAAATATATGTAAAATTGTATTTAACAACTTTTATCTCTGCCATTATAACATATTTTGTTGTTTAATTTGGGTTATTCCTTCTGGTAATTTTCCTTACTACATTAATTGGCATGTTCTGTACGGAACAGGTTTGTCCTCCTGAAGAATATAGCTGTCGTTCAGTGAATTAATGCTTTCCTATGTGCTCTCAATAAACTCAAAGACCTACATTAAGCTCATGTTAAATTATTTGTTTGTTCATTGTCACCAGTGTACTCACAGCTTTATAAGACTTTGAAAGACAATTCCTGTCCCGAGGGGCTTAGTCACTCAATGGTCAGTGCTGTTCTTTTTGTCTCTTGTCTTGAAATTGGCAATTCTTAGTGGATTGTTCTGGTCTGAATGCTGACTGTGAGGAGTTCTTTAGATCTACAGAGATTTTGGGTTTATTTCAGCAATTGCTGACCTTGCAGGAGGTAGTCTGAAATAGCTGTGCTCTAAATTATCCATACTGCTTTATCTTACGCATTAGGTCTCATAGTTTAGATTTTTAAACCAAAAGGCATTTAGAGGGGAGAAAACCCTAAGCTTTCTTAGCTCATATTGATAGCGTACTGCAATGTTATATGCACATTTACATTACTTCAACAATGTAATGCATAGTAAGGGACTGTCTTGAACTACTGGGTTAAATAAATTTGTGTTTATTCTCGAAGTTCTTGTTGGCAAGAAAAGGTACAGGTCCCCTGGAGATGGACTACATGTCCTTTTAAGTCTTTTCTATCTAATTTTTAGGACTTCTATGAACCTCAATTCAATTTCTTGGCACTAGATACAGCAGTCTTTTGGCTAAGATCAAGAATAGAATCAACCTAATATCTGCTTTTATCCTCCATTGAGCCACTTCTCTTTACGGGGAGAGGATAATGGAATCATTAATAGAGTACATGTTTTACTTCTTTCATTTCTCTGTATGCGTACTGTTTTGAATAATTGAAAATTTATGATTTGGTATATTTAACTTGTACTGTCTTATTGCTGGACCAAGTACTAACGCTACAAGTCTCTCAAAATCACTATGAAATCACATGGAAATTTTGCCTACCTATTAATTAAATAGGGAGAGATGCTGAGCCAGATTATTTTGAAAAATGGTGAGCTCAAAGAAGCAGCATCTCTCCCTAAATAACTCTGGACTCAGTCCACCCTGCTGTTGGTACACTGAAGCAGTTATCCTCTTGTACTTGTATCTTATTTTAATTGGATATTGCCTGAGAAATGGCAGAATTATCTCTGTTTTAAAACAAGTTTCTCTGACAACCTGGGATTTATGTGTTTCTTTTTCTAGTACGTAATAATGCCCTGAATTTTTTTCTGAAGATATATGATATGTAAAACAGAAGAATATTACCTAGAGGGAATACTGTTCCCTGGATAAAGTATCTGTGATGCATGTTATAAAGCCAGGAAAGGATGATTAATTACTATGTTAATGCACCTACGTACAATAATGCATGACTTCTTATTAAGAGCCATGTAGCACTAACATACTGTTGCTTTCACAAATTACCTATTTGTTACTAAGAGGGTCAGCCCCAAATACTGTGCGTACAAGATCTCCACACACGCCCATGTTTTCTTGGTCCTCGTCCCACAGGGCAAGAATATAAACAATTTGTTGTCGTGAGGGCTGGCAGCCAGGAGAGCTGTATGTCCATCTGATGTAACAAGCAAGGCTCCACTAGGAATTTCCATCTGCTTTTCCTCCTGAATTTGTCTGCGTATAATTACTGTGCTTGGTGATGCTTAACTAAAGGTGAACGGAAACATGTTTGCAATTGAACATTTTTGTAGGACCTCTATCAAAGCAGGATGTGTGAATAGTCTTGGAGTTTACAAAAACTTTGCTTTTTAAAAGAAGGCTTCTGAAAATTCATTCCTTTTCTTGAATTCATAAGCTTCAACTACTGCTGAAATGCAAGGACCTCTGCAACCAAGTAACAAAACCAGACTGAACAACCTTGGTTATTAAAGCTTTGGAGGACTCAGCAAAATATTTTGGAGCCCACTTGCAGCTGCTTGTTTTGTTCCAGTTTCAAGTGGCCTACACCATCAAAGCCTTGTAAAGGTCCATGTACCGCTGTGACCTGTTTCCCCTTCCGACATGGACTTGTGTGATGCAGGTGAGCCTGCTCCCTCCCCAAAAGATGTGATATCATGAACAAGAGGAGAGTATTTCTAGGAAGACAGCAGTGTAGTTCATTGTGCAGGGAGCAGCTTGGAATTACTATATTCATGATGCTTTGCCGCATCATTAGCAAAATGAAAATCTGAGGACCTGATGAAAATTGAGAAGAACAACCAGCTCTTTCCCAGCCCCTGCCAGGGCTGAGCATAAGCAGGACACATGGCTATCTTTAATAGGCTAGAGGTGGCCCAGACACCATAAGCCGAAGAACTTTAATCAAAGACGGAAAGAAGATGACAGAAGTGCTCCCTCTGAGACACTCATGTGCTGGGTGACAGCAGCCTTGGCAAAACACCTCAGAAACCCGAACTCTGGTTGCTTCTCAGGTAAGTAGAAGAGCACTTACTGTGTAACGCCATGTAAAGCCAGATTTTCAAATATGCTGTGTTTAAATTACACAAGCTGGAGCAGACACTTTCAGGGAACCTTTGCATCCAATAAACCTACACCAGCGGAGAAGAAGTAGCTCTGTAGCAGGAACTGTTGTTCTCCTCTGACCTGGAATATGTGGAACCATTAGCAATCATAGAAAATCTACCATGGTTACCTGTAGCAGGGAAGGACTAGATCAGAGTTTTAAGATCACTATTTCTGCATTGCACTTACAAGTCCTGCATTTGAAAGAAATTATAAAGCTGCCTTAAGTACTCACACATATGTACAAAGGTGGGCTTTGTAAACATTAGAAGGATCCACATGAAATTAGAAGGAATGGCTTAATGCCACTGTTCAATCTTTTTTTTTTTTTGGTGTCTTTTTTTATACATAACCTTTGTGACACTGAGTATCTAAAAATTTAAATTGAAAAGTCAGAAGTTTAGGAGCTCACTACTGGAAACGCGGGCTGAGCTTCTATCAGTGCTCAGCTTCAATCAACCTGCTCAGTGCAGGTTTTGTGCAAGAAAGAATACAGCCCTTTAATATTGAGTAAGAGAAATAGAATTAGCTCCTTCTAAGGGCTTTGAGCCTCCATGTCTTTTACACTGAAAATGTTCACAGAAGTTGGTGAGCATCTTCAGTGCCAGAGGAATGCAGGGTTAAGTCAAAAATCTACTGACTAGGTAACATCAGAATGAATGTACAGAATGGTATATTGCATCCAAATATCACATTTAATTCCCCAGTTTTTACACCTTACTTTGTGTGGTGCTTGTAGCTTTGAATAATGTTCTTATTTGGTTAGATTTATATACACAGTAAAAGGGGAAGTAACTGCAGCTGTACTGCTGTCAGCTACAGAGCATGGCACAAATTGTAGAAATTCACAGTGTGGGCTCTACACAGAGCTAAGCAATTCTTTAAAATACTACGAATAATTCTACAAAACCCTGCAGGATTCAGCTCTCTGAACCTCATTGAAACAGATCTCTGACTCCTTTTGGAAGCATGATTGGTGTACGTGTGTCAGTGAGGGTCAGGATGTTTGAGCAGGAAGAGGAGTTACATACACATTTAATCTCTCACTCTAAATCAGAATCTTAGTGGGTAATGGGCGTCTCTTGTGACCCAGCTAAGACACAGGTACTGCACTTAGTGTATTGCACATTTTAAGAAACTGATGATGACAACCTTCAGAAAGTGGCAAACTGCTCAGAAACAGTAGCAGACCTTGAAATAGCTGCAGAAATTCCAGGAGGTTCGTGCTTTATGTGGAGCACTGTAAAGAAATTGTTTTCTCATACCAGCTCCCTCAGCACATCAATGAACTTTGCAAAATAAGTTAGCTTTTTCTTTGCTGTTATTACTGTTCACCCACAAATGCTTGCATTTTGTTTGCTCTTGCAGGTAAGGGCTATTACTCTGAATTGTTGCTGCTGCTGCAATTCTGCATGCAATACAAAGCTGACAGAAAATGTTTCAGCATAGCTTAGTTTATTACAGTTCCAAGTTATAAAAAAAAAAATAGAACAAAGAGAAGAAACAAGAAATACTGACATATATTGTAATGAAAATGCAGTTCTGTCTCTTAAGTCTTCCGCTTACTACAGTTTGTAAATTATTCCTAAATTGTACATAAAATATGAACATTTAAGTCCAGATTCTTAGCTGGAGTAACTCTGTATGCCTCCACGAGTTCCAACAGACATGCTGATTTACACCTGCTGACATCTGGGCTATAGTAATCGGTGTTGACAGTCTTGGACTGTATTTCGGTTTAGGTTTTCAGTTCGAACGCGGTTTTCAAGAAGTTGGAAAGGTTCGGTTGTTGTTAGGGTAGCTGCAGAGGTAACTGCGTGATGCTATCCTTATAATCGTTATTCAAACAATGCTTACAGTTGTTACTGGCACTGTTTGGCTTAGGAAACGGTTAAGATCTAAATTGAAATGGGCACGGAAACATCGCTTCATGGTGTGCGATGTTCCTAAGACATTGCCTCATAAAGTCCCTCCACACAGGCCTCGAGGTGGCCATCACTGGGTGGGGAAGACAGACGGGCATTGGCCCCAAGGAGGCACAGAGCTCGGGGCACAGGAGTGCTTCAGGCCTCCTCTGCTGCCTTCTTGCTGGGACTGGTCTTCTCACAGACTCCATGGCACTGTCTTTACATACGCCATGTCCTTATGCCCCTGTGCCCTCTTTATAGGTGTTTGCTGTGTGAACTGTGCAGTTTGCTGGTGCTCTTTTGACAGCGACTGGTTGGACCCACTGCAAACAGTGAGGATCAGGTGCAGCTGTTAGGCTGATGGATCCCCCCTCACAGAGGCTCCTTCCCGAGTGGGGTGCCACCGGGCACCCGAGGGACCCGTAAGCTGCATCCTGGGCAGGGCCGTGAAACAGCTCACCTCGGCCCTGCCTGCCCCGAGCCCCATGGGCAATTCTCAAGGCATCTGCCACAGAGGCCCACCAGGCCCCTGCTCCCGAGCCACCGCCGCTGTGACAGCGCAGCACGTGGGCAGCCTGCGGAGGGGAACGGCCAGCCACAGCCCGCCACGAGCCCGCGGCAGCACTGCCGTGAGCGTGCCGGGGAGTCAAGATGGCGCGCGGCCAGGGTGAGGGTAGGCCACCGGGTCCCGGCGAGAGGAGCTCCGCGCCCCGCCAGCCGCCCGGGCCCCGCCCCCCGTTCCCTGAGCGACGGCGACGCCGAGCCACGGGCAACATGGCGGCGCCGGCGCAGGTACTGCCTCCGCGGCCGCTGTGCCGGGCGGGGGCCGCGTCCCACCGCCCCCCCGGCGGTGCCCCAGCCGCCTTCGCGCCCTCTCTTTTAATTTTACTGCTTATTTTAGATGTCTTCGCTAAGCTTCAGCGAAGGTGAAAAGGGTGGGCTGTTAAAAGTGCACCATGGGTGCATGTCCCTGGGTAGCCTTCGTCCGCAAGAGAGGCTGAGGGAGGGACACCCGCCCGCCCCGGCAGGGCAGCCCCTCCGCCGGAGCGGGGCCGGTCCCGCGCCTCGCCTCGCCCCTGCACGGCGGCTGGCGGGAGCTCACCGCCCCCCGCACCGCCCGCCAGGCTTCACTCGGTTACGGATGCTCGTTTTTAAGCGTGTGGCTTATTTTAAGCGTTCTTGGCTTATTCGCGGCGGTAGGAATCTCCTGCCTTTTGATTGTTGAGGGAAAGGCCTACAGTTTTCCTTCGAAAGCACTGACGGAGGTGGGAGCAAGCTCATACCTTGCTTCCAGCAGCACCGCGGTGATATTTCTCACCCTTCACTGCTTTAGGTAGCCAGAGTGCTCCAGAGAATTTCACAAATCCACATCATTCTCCTTAATATTTGCTTTTTTCCCCGCCTTTGGTCTCCTCCATTTTTCTGCTTGCTTGCTTTTTTTTTTTTGCATTGCAATTTAGTTGACAGAGGTTTGATTTCTGACAGTCAGGCAACTCATCTTGTGCTGCACATTAAGAGAAATGTAAGAATACAAGTTATTCTTCCCAAGAATATACGAGGTGTTGCATCAGCCCGGAATTTCTCCCTCAAGCCTGTCTACATAATTGCAGCTCCTATGAGATCATTTTCTTCTGGTTGAACTGCCTTGTTGTCTTAGATGGTTGAGAAGTTCCTGTGACTGTTGTGGAAGCATTAAACGCTTTCAGGCAGCGTAACGGTTGCCTCTGTTGGCACAGAGCTACCTTAGTGACTGTCAGTGCAGAAGCTTAACATTTAGGTTTCCTTAAATAAATAAATCCCCTTCCACGTGAAATGTATTATTACATGTTCTAATTTATGAAAAATATATGCATCTTTCATAGTATTCTCTCTTAGCGTTCCCTGTAAATATTTTGGCAGTTGGAGCAGCGTAACACTGGGGTGATGCAGTCAGTTAGAGCATCGGAAAAGGATACAAGATGGACTGTATGGGAAATGACAGGCTGTCAAAAATATATTGTACATCCATTTGAAATGTACCAGTGAAATTTTTGTCTTTTTTACTTTGTGGCTCTATAAGAAGAATCTTTAGAGGAATTCAGTGAACGTTTTTTTTCATGTATTTTCTGTTCCTTATGTGTTGAAGTTTCTTCTACACATGATAGCTTAGCTTTGTGATACTTCCTACTATCCTTTATGATTTATTTTTATTGTAAAGTCTGTGGAGTTGTGTGTTTTTATAAATTAAATCATATAGTCTCCAGTTTTGGCTGGAGCTGGCTTTGCATTGTCTGTTTGTAAGCTGTAGAGAACACCATATTCTGCTGCTATTTTTGTTATATTGTTTCTTAGACCTTGAGACAATTCCTTTTGATTTAAATCGAATATTTTTATAATTGTTTCAACTTATAATTATTTTTAGTAGAAAGCATATTAGAAAATCTGAATCCTGTTCTTAGCAAGGCTTGCCGCTGCTTTATTTTCAACAACATTTTTTCCAATAAATAGTCTGCAGCTGTGAAAACATCAGTAAAGTTTAATGTCATGATACATTTGGTCATCCATAAATCTTGATGGTTGGACTGTGTGAAATTTTTGAAACGTGTTTTGTTACTAAAAGGACACTATTGGCGTCTGTTGTTTATAATGGTCCTCTGAACGCTTTCCTTCCATATAGGTTTTATCTTTTGCATCTATCTGCATATTTCTCTTTTGAATGTGGTTGAAATTAGCGATACTATTTTTATTTCCTCATTTGTTTGACAACAGAAGAAATATTATGACTAAAAATAGCAACTATGATTTTAACTTCCCATTGTGGGAGTGGACAAGTGGGGCCTTTTTAAAACAAACAGGAACAGTGAATGCATTTCTGTTCCTGCCTTAACTATTTATGTAGGCAGCTTCCAGTTTTTCTGCTTCTGCTGAAGTATTTGACAGCCTGTGTTGCTGGTGTGGGGTTTTTTTTTCATTCCATTTTGATTAAAGCTGTAACTGATATGCAACACTCTTTCAGGGTACATTTGTACTGCTGTCAGACAGAGGTAGCTGAGCTAGCTGTGAATGCACTAGCTCAGATACTGGAAACTACATAGCTGTGGCAGCAGAGTTTAGTCCAGTCTAATTTCCCTGATGGAGGGAGGACAGGAGAATCTTAGGTTCCTTATACTTCAAGTATGTGCTATAATTTGGGAGCACTGGTAAGCTACTCTTTGTGAATATATTTTTGAAAGTCATAACTTTGCAAAGCACGGTGTGGTATTGTCAAACAAAGGCAAATGATAACATCTTCACAGCCACTGAAGAGGGCTCATCCCAAAGTTCAAGCTTATTTTGCTTCAGGAACACTGGTCCTAATTTCCATTGCTGTGTTTCAAGGTTTTGCCACTCTGCAAGGGCCCTCACCAAAACTGCAGGTAGTGGGGCATTTTTTTCTGGCCAGGGATGACTCACTTGGGGTTTTGAGAGAGAGTTTTTCGCTGCCTCCCACCCCCCCCACCCCCCCCCGAGGGTTTTTGCAATTTGCTATTTAACTATACCACTCTTCTGCTAATATTTTCTGCTTTATGGTGGTTTGTGAAATTGGCTGAGAGATTCAAGGAAGATCATAGTCTTTTGTTTCAGAATATCCATTTGGTATTTTGATTTGATGCAGTTGACAAGAGGTGCCCAAAGCATTTGGAGTAATGTATTGAACAGCCAGAAATACAGTATACGTTCAGAACAGCTAAAAAATATTTGAAGGAAAATGAAACTAACAAATAATTCTCTAGGAGTAGACTGTATTTAAATAGGTTATGTCTACTGCTGGTAGTGTGTATTGGTAGGATTGGTTTAGGTTTTTTTTTCCCAACACATGAGATAGCGTTCCCAGAATTAACTCACCTTGGATTACCTCAGTCAGTCACTACTGTTAACAGTAAAATGAATGGTAAATTCTTTGACATCAGTGAGCACGTATATAAAATAACTTCTCTTTGAATTTTCAGTGACGGTTAAAGACAAGAATCGAAAGACAAAACAATATTAAATCAAAATAATAATAAGCTTTTAGTCATATGTGTGTGGAGGTTCTGCCCAAACACAAACTCTCCACAAATACGGGATTGTTCAAATGATTCATGGACTTTCACTACTTTTTTTAAATTACAGAAACACTGATAATTTTAAAATTCATTTTCTAAATTGTGTACTTTCTCTCCCATAGTTCTTCATCAGTCGTTTGGAACCATATTTCTTATTATCTGATAGCTGTGCCTATTGTAGAGGACAGTGGTGCCACAAATCCCTCCTTAATCTGAGCAGTAACAAAGACGGTAATGCACTGGTGGGGGGTGTTCCTGCTAGGAATATACCGTTACAAACGCTAGGTGGTGAAATGGGAAGCATTCACCTTGCCGTGTAAACTGTCGGATTTTGTCGTGCAGATTGCAGAGCCTTATCTGCAATACTGGGTTACAGCAGCTTGCATATCTCTTAAGTTTAAACTGCAAACTTTTTTTGGTTAAAGAACATGTTTCTAATGCTAAAGGACATTTAAATGTGTTGAAAGAGATTATAGGTGACAGTGCAAGGCACCTCGAGCTATTTTTAAGTTAATTTTTGTAATCTTGTATAGTTTATGTATTGCTGTAATACAATACTATATACTAAGACTTCAGGAAATTTTCCCAGAGGTCCTTCTTGCTTTTTGTAATGCGGAGAATTGGATGAGCCTTAGCATCAGCATGTTAAGTGCGCTGAGCCTGTTGATACCATGTAGGTTAGAAAGCTTCATGCTGTAGTAAGCCAAGTACATACTGGAGGCAGGAGAAAATTCCTTTTTGGACAAGCTTTTTCTGACATGATGGATGTTGCTTTCAAGAAACAGTGAGGAATTAATTTGGATAAGATTCTTGGGAGTTCAGGTAAAAAGTTGCTTTCCAGAGTGTTCAACTTTTTGCCTACTAACCTGTTCCTTACAGCACGAGATGTAAGCAGTGGGACAAAAAAACCACCAATTTTGATGCACCTCTATTTACAGGGCTACTGCTGTGATCTTGAATGGTGGAGGAGTGTTGTGCAGGTAGTTATGGGAGGGTCTTTGTGCTTACACTCAGCCTGTAACCGCAGAGGAGAAGCTGGAGGATAACTTGATGAGAACAAAAACACTATGCCTTGAACTTTCTTATGTTTTTCTTCCTGATGCAGTGCTAAATTCCTCGTTCTATACTGGTAAAGTCCATCTGGGGTGATACCTGTAAAATGTTTACATTTTTCCTTATTAAGAAGTAAGGTCAGTAAGGTGTTGACTGACTGGTGATATGCCATTTATATAATGGTGCAAAAGTACATAGTGAAGTATCTGATGTATTGAACATCCTGAGAAAGAGATGAAGAGGTATTAATTCGGTTTCCAAAACATCAATATCTCTTATTCTTTTAATTCAGCTCTCACTACTTCTAAAGAGTTTCTTGTTCAACAGGTTTCTAACACCACTGGTCACTTCAGGAAAGCATTCATATTTTTCTCAATTATTAAAAAATATCTTCCAGTAATTCTATAATGTTAGCATGCTGAGCTATGAATTTTTTTTTTTTATTAGCTTGGGCATGCAGCTTCAATTATACCAACTTTACTGACTGTAGGAGTACTTCTTTTTATACTGCATGAATTATTGCTAGTAAAATGAAAGCAAACTAATGTTATGCTCCTATGTGAAGAAAGCCTTTGTTTGCTTCATTCCTGTTGTTCTGATGAGACATGTATCTGAGACTAACTTCTTGACAGATGGGAAAAATAATTTTTCATATTAAAGTACATGTGAAAGTACTCTAGTACTTAATTAGAGGAAAAAACCCTAGTCTGTCCGCTAAATGTTCTTTATTGTTCTCAGTCTTATTTTGTGTCTTGAATGTTGTAATTCAGCTAGTCCTGCAGTTTTAGGTATATCTTAGTATATGCAGTATATTTGGCAGCAGCAGGGGGAGTAATGTAGCTTTATTTGGAGGCTCTCCTTGGCCAATGCTAGAGTTAGTGTATTAGCCCAGAACGATACTGTTCAGGCTCAAGAATCAGCTCATGTTAGGAAATCTTCCACTTCTCGCTCCCTAGGTGAGCTAGTAGCATTATTCTGCAAGCTTTGCCTCGCTGTGCTTCTGTAAAGCCTGAGTCCCACAGATATAGAAGTGTACCTGCTACGAGTAAATTATAATCAGGTTTTTGTGTCCTGGTGCAGAAGCAGGTCAGGCCAGTTAGACTCACAGTCATGAGACTGGAGGGGATCTTAGGGACATGAGCTGGTTCAGCTGCCTGCTCAGAGCTGAGCCAGCACTGAATGCAGGCTGGGGCTTTGTCCAGTTCAGTCTTGAAAACCTGCAAGGATGGGGATTCTTGCGCCTTTCTGGGTAACCTGTTCTAATACTTAATTATCACTGGATCCTGGGCTGCATCAAGAGCAGCGCGGCCAGCAGGTTGAGGGAGGGGATTCTCCCCCTCTGCTCTGCTCTGGTGAGACCCCACCTGCAGTGCTGTGTCCAGCTCTGGGGCCCCCAGCACAAGAAAGACATGGACCTGCTCAAATGGGTCCAGAGGAGGGCCACGGAGATGATGAGGGGGCTGGAGCACCTCCCCTGTGAGGACAGGCTGAGAAAGTTGGGGTTGTTCAGCCTGGAGAAGAGAAGGCTCCGGGGAGACCTTAGAGCAGCCTTCCAGCAGCTAAAGAGGGCCTGCAGGAAAGGTAGGGAGGGGCTCTTGATCAGGGAGTACAGTGTTAGGATGAGGGGTAAGAGATTCAAACTGAAAGAGGGGAGATTGAGGTTAGATATTAGGAAGAAGTTCTTCACTACGAGGGTGATGAGGCACTGGAAGAGGTTGCCCAGAGAAGCTGTGGCTACCCCCTCCCTGGCAGTGTTCAAGGCCAGGTTGGGTGGGGCTTTGAGCAACCTGGTCTAGTGGGAGGTGTCCCTTCCAACCCAAACCATTCCATGATATGATTCTGTGATTCATAGTGAAATATTTTTCCTTATGCTGTCCCATGCTAATGTATTGTAGGTCAGTTTCAACTAAAATTTTCTGTTCTTTTCTATGACCATTGTCCCTTGTTCCTATGCCGTGCACCTCTGTAAAGGGTCTGCCTCATCTCATGTTTTATAATGTGCTTTGACACCTCACTTTGTTGCCTACATATTCTATTGTAAAACAAGGGTTTTCTTCTACTGTTTTATTTATTTTGTAGATTTCTTACTGAAGTCTCTGGTCAAATGTTTTTGGTTGGTGACACATACTAAATAAAATATGATCAAATGCTCCTGTTTTTTGTGAGACCATTGTATTGTTGGTTCATGCTCAGTTTCTTATCCCCTAAACATGTACATCCTTGTATTTCCTATAAGGAACTGTCTTCTATAATACAAATACACAGAACCTTCCCTGAAACAGTAGAGTCAGATCCTTGTATGTGTATCATGGTGTTGCAGCAAACATCTTGGGGTTTTTTTTGGTTAGGGAAGGAGTGGGTGCAGACAGTAAATTTGAGAAGCCAGTCAAGTACAGGGTGGAGTGCAAATAGCATGGTAATGTGTATGTATACTCAGAATATCTTATGCAGGAACTGATTTTAAAATTTAATTACTTTGCAATCTAGTTTCATGCTGGTCAAATCTAGATTCGTGGGGGTTTTTTGCACCTTTATATTTCTATTGCTTTTATTTGCAAGTTAATTTAGTCTTGTGCTGCACATAATATGTCACTATGTTCCCCCATGAATTTAAGATAAAAATACTGGGTTCCATGTATCTGCCTAGCTTTTCTCTAGTGAAAATGTGTTAGGGTATTGTGTTGCTGCCATATAATTAGAGCTGTACTACATTTTTGGCATTTGCTGAATTAATCCCTTGCACCCTTCCTCAAAAAGAAAAGTTATTTAGATAAGTTACTGACATAATAAAATAAACCTTTAAAAATTATATATGTGTGTGTAGGAAGAAGACCGAAATCAGGATGCCATAGCTGGAAAGAAGATTATTAATCAGACATTTCTTTCTCTTTTCCAAATTACTGCTTTGTCGGAACAAAATGTAGAAGGAGTTCAAAAGTAGGTGGCAATGGTAACAATGCTAGAACCAACATAATAATGAAAAAAAATTATAGACTATTTGTTAGATTTATTTTGTGATGGTTACATCATTAATCTCTAATTGTTCAGTTAATTCGTTGATATTTAATATGATTCATGAAAGATAGGAAGAAATACTGTTGACCTCAGATCCACTTTGTTTTACTGTATTTCCTGTATCTCTTGATTTTTCTTTGGCTTCTTTTCTTTTTCCACTGATATTTCACACTGATGAGGATTCTGACTTTACAATAGTGTTGAATGTGCTGTAAATGAAACACTAAAATGTAAATAAGAACAGGCCCATACTGAGCTTTTTTAATAAGTCTCACTTGGTAACTTTTTTTTGCTAAAACATTTAAGATTCTGTACTGTAACAGGAGTTATTGAAAAATCAGAAAGGTTTTTAAAGTTCAGGAAGGGATGGAGAGCTTAAGAAGGTATTAGTAGGTAGCCATTATGGTGCACTGGGGAAATAGGAGACAGCCAAAGATTTCTGATGTAAGCCCCTCTTGTCTTTCATGTAGCAAAACTCTCCTTTGTTATTAGTGCTTAATAGCAGCTAAATTTAGGAGGCCAGGAGTTCAGTCTGAGACTCTAGGCTTATATTTTAAGGATGGGATTTTTCAGAAGTGCCCGAATTATTTAGGAGCACTTGTGTCCACTAGCAAATACTTAGTGAATTGAAAGCCAAAGGGCTGATCCCCTGCACCAGTTTTTGGGTAGGGGGAAGGTATAAAAAATTCAACCTTGTTCCTCTGAATAGATAAACCATTTAATAGAGATTAAAATATTATTCATATTTGCACTGTTCGGGGGGGGGGGGAGGAAGCCTTTCTGGGATTTTTTTTAAGAAAACTGGTAAAAAAAAATTTGTTCCCATCAGATAGTAAAAAAATAAATTCTTTCATTTACTGTTTTCTCTTGCATGACAGGCCTTTTATTTTAGAGGAGACTGAAGCATACTACTCACTGGAGACTAAAATGTGCTTAATGACACAATTTATTATGAAACTTTCTCATTAAGATTAATAAGAAAAGCATTGAAAGAGCGTATGTTTCTTAGTCTCAGCTGATCACATAAGTATTTTATATATAATACTATACAAGTGGAACATAAAGTATATATTGCATCTGACTGAAAAGAGGATAGTTACAGGGTATTTTATGCACTCTAAGCAGTTTAGCAGCAGAGTTGAAATTTTCTTAGTTTACCACAGTGCATCATGTCTATACACAAGAGCAGTTTGAAGGCCACAGCTAAGGTTAGAAAATCAGAATAGATCTGATTCAGTATGGGAATTTTGATATCCTACATTCCCATCTATCATGGAGTTTTATACTGCTGTCCATCTCCGCAGGACTTGAGCACCTTCTGTGAAGGAAGAAATAGCAATCAGGGTAACTAGGAAATCTAAATGCCCCATCATTTCCCAGTCATTTATGGATACTGTTGTCAGTGACATGCCTTACAGAATATTGAAAAGATAAGTACTGGCATTGTTAGTAGCATCAGAGAGAATCTAAATCCCTGAGAAGCTCTGATTATGAAAACACAGAGTTGGCAGAAGCTTCAGAAAGAGAGGATATGGACTGTTTCAGACCTTGGAAAGTTCAGCTGGCCACATTCCACTTCTATTTCAGTACACAGTTAAGTGTTTTTAACCTACTCGCATGTGTGCAGCCATACAAATTTGTCATGCAGAACAAAGGAATACATTTCAAACAAAACTGATTGGATTATATGTTTTACTTTGTTAGCTATTGAGGCTTTCATTTAAAAAAAAAAAAATAAAAAAAAAAGAAACTCGTTTGACAGTGTTTCTCTACTGGCTTGGTGAAAACCCTGAAAAAGTAATGGTTGCCTATCGGTAGGTGTGAGATTAATGCCCTTCTTAGGAAGGAATGAGAAGCAGGGGTGGAAGATTTTGCTCTTTTACACGGGAATAGAAACTGATCACAACTGGCATCTGTATCGTCAGGTATAGTTAAGCAGCCAAGGATTCCTTTAATGTAAAACTTAACTACGTGAGACATGGCTGAAGTTATACTGGAAGAACTGCAAACTGAAGTCCTAGCACTGATCCGATCCTTTTGTGTGGAAAAATGTGCACAATTATTATACAAAACATAACTAATTCTATGTTTGGCTAGAGCAGACAGAAATGTGTCAGCAGCAGCATGGTCTCCTACAAGGGCTGTATTTTTTCATTAATTTTTCAAGTTAAAGTAATTGGAAAAATTTCCACATTGTGCCAGTAAAATACGATGAAGTTCTTCTTACATGTCCTGACCATTATGAGAGTAGAACTTAAACTTCTAAATATTTTAGGCACTTTCAGTAATTTTATATTATATCATTTACATAAATTTTCAAATGTAATTTTTCTTCAGAGGCTACATGAAAAATAATCTTGAAAGGGAAGAAAGATCTTTTTATTACTGTAAAAATATCTCAATCAGAGTGAAAGAGTTGTAGTCGAAAGCAGAGACTAATCATTTCGTTTCATCCTACAAACCCCTACCTGAACAAACACTGTTTTTTGTCTGGGATTTTCAGTGCATTTCTCTTTGTTTTTTTGTAATGCTCTTATTTTTGTTCTTTTGTTAATCACATCTTAACATTTAAATAGTGTCTGTTGAAACCTGTAGATGTTTGTGTACTTTTTTCAGTTGATATGTCCTCTGATCATAAATGTTTATGTCTAGAAATCGATGTATCTAAGTTCCAGGAAGATACATACATGTATATAAAGTATAATAAAAGAATAGTAAATATAGATATAATTACAAGCAGACTAAGTTAAACTTCGGAATCTGTTATTTCTTTTTTAATTTCATTATTTTACTCTTCAACTTCTTCTAGAAAGCTGGAAGAATTTCTGAATTTTAAACAATTAAAGACATCTTTGAAAGAAGCTATTTTGTTAGATTATTATACTGCAGGATTTTGGTGGGCTAAAGAAATGGACTTCAGTCTTATACAGCTCTCAGGATTCATGGATCTATTAAATTTCCTGTTGGAGAACCTCAGTGGTATGTATAATTAAAAACTGTAAAATAAATATCTGAAAAGGAAGGCTAGAATGTTTTCCAGACATTTTAATAAAGTGAAATTTAATTACAGGTAATTGTAAAATGATTTATTTTCCTCTTGAATGTTGGCATGTTATACCTTGAACCTGAAAATAATTCTTATTGGCAGATGTTAAACTTTCGTTGGAGAAAACTGTAGTCTTTTTAGCAGAATATCCCTCATTCTTTGTACAGTGTGGTACAAAAGGGCCAGGTCCTGAAAAGACCTCATCTTTGCTATGGTAAAATAAATAATAATTACAGTAGAGTAAGAGCAAGGAGCTCCTAAATTCCAATTCCGGTTGTCTCAGTGACTGACTCACTTGAGCCTTGGTCACATTTCTCTGCTGTTTGAGATATTCAGTGCATCCTGTAGCATTACAGCAAATGAATTACATTTATTTTATCCTTGGAGATCAACTCTCAGGCAGCTTTCTATATGGCAAATGCTGCACTTCTGGCAAAAAAATTATATCAATTCGCTTAACACTGGTGTGGGAAGTAAACTGGCATCACTGATGAAGATTAAAAATGACAATGAAAGGACTGTAGTTCCTGTGGCTACAAGGAAATTTGCAACAAAGCATGTAGCTTGGGTCTAGTGGGAACAAAATAGCCAGAAAAAATGGTAGCAGGATCCTCCAAAACCCCATTTTCAGAGATCACAATGCTTACTTAACATTCACTTTGAAGGTGATTGTGTCAAGAAAAGTCCATCCCAGAGGAAGAGCGAAAGGACTCAGCAGTTCCATTCAAAGAGAAGATGAATATTTAAAATCAAGCTTATAATAGTTACTATACTCTTTCATTGCAATGTAATTCAAAGGCCTTTCTGACTTGGAATTTTGACAGAATATGTACGTGCTTTATCATCATTGGAATTCCAGTTGTCCTTCCTGTCTCCAATAAGAAAGTATCTTAACATATGCTAACTATATTAATATAACAATAGAGAAGAATGGAAACATGTCAAAAATTAGTTTTACGAGACTGTATGTAATGCGTGTGTACTAGACAGGCTGGTAACACAACCGATTATTAAAGCTGACTGATGTTTTTCAGGAATGCGATCTTAGCTGCATAAAGCTTTGCCAAATATTAAATCTTTAAGATGAAATTTCCCATGGCAGTGTCTGCCTCTGATTAATTTTTCTATATATAAAATTACGACTGAAACAGTTCAATGGGCTTGCAGACATGAACTGGCCAAGGGGGGAAGTATTGTTTTGTTTTGTTTTGTTTTGTTTTTAAACAGCTCCAATTCCTCTGTGCTGTGAAGTAAAGATGTAAGGTTTAGCAAGCAAGTGTTGTGAATTTGCTTTTTGCTGTCCTGTGAAAATCCATTCAGATTTGGCTAAGATACATGGCTTTTAGGGAAAGAAAATGCAGTTTGTAAATGCTTACAAAATACTTATATTTTCTTCACAGCTAAGTTCCCCAAATAATCCTTCTTAGAAAGTATGCTGTAGCCCAGGGCTGAGATGAATTTCCTTGTAGTTACTGTTCTCAGCTGGTGCAAGTTCCAAGACCAAACATTTCAACTAAGAGCAAGATGCTAGTGTCTTCCGTATTAATGACCGTTTGCTTTCCCTTTCCTACTCTGGACCCAAGTGGCCTGGAGAATTAAGCTGATTTAACCATAATAGCAAGAACAGCATGGAGCAGGAGGAACGGATTTAGAGAAGGAGGGTAGTAGAAGCTCATTTAAGGCTGGTAAATGAGAGAGGAAAACTGAGGTTTGGAAACTGGAGGCTTTGGTTGATTGGGAGCCAGAATGAATTACTTGCGTAATTTGATTCATCTTCCGTACATTGAGGGTAAAGCGCTCCTTATCTCACGGAGGTACTGTGAGAGTCTTTCTGAGAGAGATAGTTGGGGCTGAAAGTCAGGTGTGCAGAGGAAAGAGAAAAGTTGGACTAGCTGGCAACGGACCTGGACCTGCATGTTGTGACTTCTCATGATCTTGTTAAGTGGCTTCACTTCCCTACTAACTGTGATGTTTCTGGTACTATTACTCTTTCTCATTTCCCATGGCTTCTATTTCCTCCACATTCTCTGCATTTCTTTCTCGTTTCTTCCATTATGGTTATTTAGGTTGTGCTGCCTCTTACTGAAAATTGAGGTGAAATTTTCAGGTTTTTGATTGCTATACACTGAAGGGCAAAACTGTAAAGACCACAAACTTGTAAGTTTTTAAATTTGTTTTCTGTACAAAGAACCAAGGAGCAGATCAGTAGAGGATTAAAACAATAAGGAAAGAAATCTGTTTCACCACTGGTGGGTATTTCCCCTTTTCTACTCTAGAATTTTTAGACTTAAAATGAGCAAGTAAATTGTGTTCAAAACTTATTTTTAAACTCCACCATGGTTCTAGTGATGGCACACACTGTGCACCAATGAGAAAGATGAATCATTTCTTTTTAAAGGTTCAGCAAATACTGATATATTTTGGATGTTCCTCTTTGTCAAGACAGTTAAAGGTAATTTAAATTTCAATCCGAAGCTGTTTTGGCATTTGGTTTTGATTTTCAGAATAAAAATGTCAAGCAATTTTATGTTTTGGGGTGGTGCAAAAATGTCTCCAAGTTTGACGGTACATGCAAAGTATTATGCATATTCAATCAATTATGAATGTAAGCACTTAAAAAATTGGTTACTCAGAAGGTTATTTTAAAAAATATTAAAAATAATATATGTTCTGATATTAATGGTTTATGTTGCAAGAGGCATGGTCAGAAGAACAATCTTTTACAATACATAAATGGTAGTAAATTTATTGTAAAGATAAACATGCTATGCGTCTCAAATTTACGTACTATTCTGCCTATGGTTATCTCTGCATAAGTAAGAGCCCAAGCTGTAGTATCTTAAACATGCGTTATAGTGGTCCTTACATTATGAAGGTGGATCGGTGATTTTGTGACAGAAACTCAATGCACATTTTGTTGATAAGAATAACGATAACAAACAAAAATGTTTGATGTTGCTTTTTAAAGTTTCTACATGGCTCATAAGACTTCTTGAAGCTTAAGAACTTATAATTAAAATGGGCCAAAAAACCCCACCCCACTCTGTCATGTTTTTGTTCTTTGGGATTACTTTGTAGACAAACGTATGACCTTAGGAGACAATTTAAAAGAACTTGGAAGAGCAATGGCTGGAATAGGAGAAACTGATTCAGAAAGAAGGGGTGACTTGAATTTCTTCAACATTGAGCAAGCCAAAGCAGTCATCGATTACTTGAATATCAGGTATTTGTTTCTACAGGATCCATTATTTCCTATTTGAACAATTTAACGTGGTAGGAAATCAGCTGATAAAATAAGCTAAAGTTATTTAACTGGATATGTTCATACTCTGCCAACATACTGCACACATCAAACTTTAAAGTGTTAAAAAGAAGAGAGAATATGCAAGTAGCAGTAAAGATCTGGCCTCAGATGCCACAGCCCAGGGAATAAATTTAAACTGAAAGTTTATCAAAATGTAAGATTATGCTGAAAAGCTTCCCTCTGGGTTTTGTTTTGGGTGACAAAAGGAAAAGGGGAGAGTGGTGTATAGAAATTCTTGGTTTGCTTTTAAAGCACTCTACTTTTAGATTCCATCTGAACAAAATCCTAGATCTTGCCTATAACTTTAAGTAATTGTCTGGCCTTGACACCTGTAGTGGACTTCTCATGCCGTTTAAAGTTATGTAGTTTATAGAATTAAGGCTATGGTCACATAGGAGTCATAAAAATTTTGCATTTCAAAGGCAGCAAAAGTTTGGTATCTACATGAAAAGATTTTTGTGACAGGTCTCAGCTTTTAAACAGAGACACAGGAAGAGATACAAATAGCACTAATTCAGTTATTTACCTGAGGAAAAAATTAAGGGTCTGATAGCAGCCAATCACACCTCTCCATGTGAAGTCTTAACTGTACAGTAACGTATACAGACCTTTCTCCACTGAAATGCCATAGTTAAGATGGTGGCTGTAGTCATACACCACTTTTTCCAGTACATGATGGACAGAATGGTTCTCAAGCTGTCGAATCACCCATGAATGTCAGGGGCAAGGAGGTGGAAAATGGAAAAGGTAGTATTGTAACATATGCTCACACACCGTACTACATCTGTAGCCCTTCAGCCCATTTTCTGACCTGAATGGTAGTTAGAGGGAGAGATTTTGTGGCAGATGGGCTTAAAAAGTGAGTGAGGTCATGACTAATCCGTACATGGAATTGTTGGGAGTTTTCTGACTGTTCTTTTGCTAGGAAAAGTTTAACATGTCAAAGAGGTGGTTTTAGAGTGTTTTCCTGGATGCCAAAAAGTATTTCCTCTTGAAAACAGACAAAAATACTAGGATGGCTGATAGCCTTCCAGTTTAGGGTACTCAGATTCAGACTGGGATTTAAACCAGTCAGAGGTGATTTCTTTGTTACAATTAGGCTATAATGTTTGTCTCTTTCCCCTGCACTCTGATTTTTTTTCTTTCGTTTCTTTTTCATGGAAAATATAAAAACTTCAGGTTCTTCCCATATGAAACAAGAACATCTCTTTAAATCTCAAATTTCTGTAGTCAAGGCAAACCAAGGTCCTGCCAAGTACTAGCCCTAAACTAAAAGGAAACTTGGCATTTAAGATGTCTCAGCTTCTTTTACTTCTCCCATTTTGTCTGTGCCTTGTGTATATTTATTTGAAACAAATGTTCTTTCCAAATAGCATGTCTATAGCTCTTGTGTAAATTATCCATTGAGGGAGATCTTGTCCATGAGGCAATTCCTTCACAGTCACAAGAATTTCATCCAAGAGATTAGGTGCTCCATTGTACTACCACCAAAGTATTAACTGGGTGGGAATACAGTCAAGCTACAAAACTTTTGCAGCAGAATGGTATTTTGGCCACCAAATAGGTGGTTGCATGTTTAAACTGCTCAATTTATTACAAGGATGTACTGCTGCAAGGTCATGATATATAAACATACATTGAAATGTGTCGTATGTGTCCAGTTTATGAAATCCATTGTTTCAGTCATTTGAATATTTTTTCTAAATAAGAATTGAATCAGCACACTTATGTGGGTGTATTTTGAACTTTATGAACTCAGAAATATGTTGACTGAGTTTTATTGCAATTCAAATTAATGTATTACTTCAACATTTTTTCCTGTTCTTCGCTTTTTTTGTTTAATTTTAAATGATAGGCCTATAGCTTTGTTTTCTACTCAAGACAGTATGACATATTTTAGTTCAGATCACATTTTTACAGTTGAGCTATAAACCCATGGGATTTATAATGGAAACGGGGACAAATGCTTAACCACATTGGCACAAACTACGCAGGCAACTCTAATGACACCTTCAGTTTTGGTGGAAGGTGACAGTTATCATCTTTTTATCTTGTCTCCTTGGGCAAAGACACATCAACATAGCTCTTGACATTTTCTTTCAGCAAGCAGTGGAGCTAGGGAAATATGTCATTGTTAATCGCCTTCAGATTCTCATATGACATCATAAGAGGGCCTATTAACAATCTTACTTGCATGTGTAAAGTTATTTTTGTGTAATTGCTAAAAACATTGTCATGGAACTTTTTAGTTATTCACAACAGATACAAACAAAAAAGCATTTTAAATAATGCCTGATAGAAGAAAGAAAACTACACTGTTGTTTCAAAATAAATACTGATGTATAATTTATGTGATTTGATCTAAACAGTGTTAAATGGAGGAATTCTTTCCGTGATATGGGATTAAGGGTGCCAGGTTGTACAGAATTCTGTTTAAAAATAGATAAATAGAAAAGCAGACATGTAGAAAGTAATGGCTTGTATTTTGGGGAATATTATAAATTATCTGTACCTGTAACATAGTCCATAAAGAATATCCTAACACATTGAGAGGTGAAGAACTGATTTTCAGGTGCTGTAAATCTGTCTCCTTTCCAAGGCACTGGAATAAATAAAAGAAAAAAGTTTGAAATGTTAAGTTTTGCCAGTGCAGTTTTAAAGATATATAACTTATTTCTTGTGTGTCTGTGATGTTCATAAAATAATGTCTTTTTCAAACAATCCCTGTTAGAATTTTACCAAATAATAGTCGTGTATGTGAGGGGTCACATGTATTTTCATAAATTGGTATGAGTCATTTCCAGGTTAAGTCCTGAAGTCTGCTTAAACATAATTCCTCTATCTGCACTGAAACATGGCAGGAATTCTGTGGTGAAGTACTGCAATAAAAATGTACTGCAAATGAAATGGCAAATTTTTTTGTAACAACTTAATTTATTGCCTATGTGCTTTCGGTTTAGGGGAAGGGAACTTGTACTTTACAGTAGCCGAATTTCTTAGGTGAGTTGGTAAGCAAATTTGTTTTTTTAACTAATGGTAATTGAATGACTGAATTAAATGTATCTGTAGAATAAAACTTTTATATGGCACTTAGAACCAAATGTTCAGTGAAGCTGCCATAATACTTCTCACCAAATTAGGAAATGCATCTGTACATATATGCAAAAATGTCTGCACCCATTTGGATAAAAATGTATTTGAAAGTTTCACAGATGCATTTGACTAACTGCTGGAAGACGTACTGTTGTCTTTTAAGAGAGGCAGGCCATGCCAACATTTTGTCCTCCTCATTCTGAGCTGCTTTCATGGACTGGAAGAACTACAGCTGTACATAAGTTGGCACTTCAGCACTGTTGAAATTAGGGCAAATCGTCTCTGGTCTGCAGTATTTCATGGAACCACTGGTACTGTGGCAGTGCCTGTAGCAGTGTGTGACTACTGATGGTGATTCAGGGAAGGACAGTCTGCTAGAATAGTGAGTACTGAGTGTCGACTCCCACAGCTGTCTTCCCTGTTATCTGCCAGAGCCAGGATTGTATGTCAGACACCTATGTCCCACCACAGCAGCCTCTCGCTTTGCAAGCAACTGGTTGGTTGAGCCCTTCTGCTGGCCATGCTGGAATGCAAGGTTGCCACGTGGGAGAAAATCCTCAGCACCGTGGGGCAGCCAGCCAGGGTGGCACCTGCGGGGGCCAGCTCTCTGAGAGCCTCAGGGAGCACTGCGTGTCAAAGAGCAGCCTGTGCTGGGTTGTGTGGCTAGTAGCAGCGTCTTTAGCTTTAGCTGGGTAAGTGACTATGTTGGGTGTAGTAGTTACTTCCATAGACCCATGGAAAAAATTGGGGTTGGAAGGGAATTCTGGAGGTCATCTAGTCCAAAGCCTTCCTCATAGCAGGCGTCAGTATGCCAGATGTGGCCTTGCAAATGCCAACCAAGGAGGCATTGCTGTCACAGTTGATGGCTCTCTTAGGAAAAGAACCTGTGTCCTGTCCTTAACCAGAAAGCATAGGAACTGGTTACAGATGTTCCCTGCAAATACTCTGTATCTTTCATGGATACATCAGGCAGGAGTGCAATAAACTCTTGGAATCATTCTTCAACCTGGACTTGCTATGAAATCACAGAGCTGTGTTTTAAATCATATGTCAAAATGATATGACTGAAGCCAGAAGTTCTGTATGATGATTTTAAGAGAACAAGTAATTGTAACAGATGGACTGTGACAAACCAAACCTTTGATTAAACAAATGTTATATCATTGATCATTAGGAAAGGGAAGAAGGAAAATTATTTAAAACATGTGAAAAGGAAAGCCATGTACATTTTAAGGAAGATAAATATTTTAGGCCATTGAGAAAGTCTACTTAAAGTTACTTTTGTTGTAATACACAAAACTCTAGTCTCAATCTAGTTTTTTAGTTTTTCTTTGAGGAAATACTACACTTATTTTGAAACATGAGCTTGAGAAAATAAATGCTTCCATTCTTTATCATTTTGGTGTTCCAAGATCAAACTTGCTCCCTGGACTGGCAGCCCATCCCAGAATCTGAAAGCTGATTTGGCTTTGTCCAGTATTGCTGATATTAAAGGCATAAGTGTCCTGGTGATGTGTTTCAGGAACTACTGTTTTCAGAGTAGAACTTTGTCTTTTCAGAGCTCAATTTCATAAGGACAACATGGATGTATTTTTAAGTATCATACCATATTTTCTACAGCCATCTGGTAGTAAATCCTGTAAATTAAATATTCTGCATATTGTACATAAAGTTAAACAAACGCTTCCTTTTTAAAATTTGTTGGAGTATTACCATGCTGGAGAGTAACTCTTAGTTTAACAGAATTGTTATTATTTTTACCTTTCCAAAGACTTACTGCTATAATAGTACAATATTCTCTTGTTTTCCAGCTTATTTAAACACTATAAACTATATGAATACCTCTTCCAGAGCCCTAGAGAAGAACTTGTGATAAGTAATGAGGTAAGTCATTTATATAGATGGAACTCATTATGCAGAGTTATTTAATGAATGCACTGTGGCATATGTTTTATATTGCTCAAAGCAGCTTCATGTCAACATTACTGCATTACTAATGTAAAATGGCTGATTAAAGAATACAAGTTAGATGTTTTGATCCTCATATTCAAAATTAATTTTGGATTTCAAAAAAGTGTAAATGCATTACTTGGTTAAGATGTTAGTTGTGTTAAATCAGGAATACCTTTGTGTGTGTAGTTATAAGTTGATGCATGTAATTTGAATTAGCAATGCATGAGTCTGACTGTGTTTTAAAATCAGCAATCAACATCAGAAAATGTTGTGTAGCTAGTCTGACCACAGTCCTAATATTTATGTATGCATGTGTATGTACAGAGTTTTGCTTCTACTGTAGCCACCAACAGTTAACTGTACTGATGGTAAAGAAACAAGCTAGCTTGAAATCCAGCATTTTGAAAGCGTTCAGTTAATAATAGTGAATTGGCTTGACTGTAAACTTTGTCATATATGCTAACTTATATGTGAAAAAATACATAGGAAAATACGTTGATGCAGGATGTGGCCTTTAATAAAATGGATAGATTCAATCCATCAAATAAACCTTCCTTTGGCCTGACTGTGAGTTTTGAGGATATATGTTACAATACATTGAAAAGGATTTACGTTTATAATTTATATACTGGTTGCTCAGAGAGGCACAGTAGTGGAATTTTTTTGAGGGCACTTATATTTTAGCTTATCAGTACACAGCAAAGTTAAAATTAATGCACTGGCAAATTTTATTTACAATTTAAGCTGGTGATTTGGCTCTGTAAATTATGTGGGATAATTTCTTTCCATGTTCCTTTTGAATAGCCATATTAAAGAAGGACTTTTCGTGACATGGATGCAAATATTTGGAAATTATTCTCATCATTTGTAAGGTGGGTTAAAATTCCAACTATGATGTAATCAGTGACAAAACTGCCATTACGTAAGTAGAGCAGGACTTCAGTGTTACTGTGTTAGGGTTGGGTTTTTATGTTAGCTAATCAGAACAATGGCTGGTTAGCACTTTCTAATTGGTAAAATTATTTTTAATGAGGCTTTGATTAAGTAATTTTTTGTGTAAATTTGGGTAATTTATCAGTTCTAGACCACCTTAAAAGAAGTATCTTTGTGTTTTCTTAAAACATGTTTCTGGGTGGCTGAGATCAGTGTACACTGCCTCAGCCATGGAAGAGTGGCTGCTCTGCAGAGTCTGTCTGCTGGGGAGTGAGCACCACCTCTGCTGAAGGTACCAGCTCCACTGGGGAATGGCAGAATGTGTGTCTGTGAATTACTTCGGTGATGAACCATCAAAGGAACAAGTGAGATCTAGAATTATAACTGTCACAAAAATCTTTGTGACAATTTTTAGCCGTAACTCTTTCACAGTTATTTGTTGCCTATGCGCCATTTCACTTTAATCCATCTGTTTTGTATTCCGACTTCCATGGCAGAGAGTCTTTAATTTGTGCAACCACACTGCAACGCCCAAGGAAATCAATACTTATATTCCTGTAGAGTTTATTTTGATAGGGTGATATATGGTTCTTCAATAAGTAACATTTTAAGGCACTGAAGCTACTTATACAAATTTATAGCATTATTTGCACTTGCTTAATATGTTAAAATGTGATGAGAAGTGAACCCAGCATAGACTTGAAGTTCTTTTGCTACAACTTTGTTACATTTAGAAATGCTTATCCATAAAGGAGAGCGTTACCTTCTACGTTTACAGTCCCTTAGATGAACAGCTCAGATCCTGACGACCTGGTGGGGCTGGTGTGGTTTGGTGTGGATGGCTATGGCAGGAGCACCCTTGGAGTTATGTGCTCTGCACTGCATCTGCTCAGGGAACAGAAGGGGGCAGGAGATCAAGTGGGAAATCTGCACGCTGAAAGTAGATGATAAATCTGTGCTGAAAGGCTGGCTGCTGTCCTGCTGTGTAGACCAATGTCTTACCCAAAGGAAAAAAAAAGCCCATGTGGACATACCACAGCCCACAGCTCATGTGATCCTTACTCTAAGGTAAGTGCTGCTAATGTCTACAAAGTTTACTTTTAGCTCCAGCAATAAAAGTCTGTTCTTTTGTAATGGGGGACTCTAAATTGTAATGGCCAAATTTGCTGAAATAACGAGAGCTAAGTGTTCCAAGAACTTAATTACAGTATTATCTCCTTTTGCAAATGAAGAGTTTGAGACAAGTCAGTGAAATTACTTGCTTTGACTGGAACGGCTTACTTTAGCTCAGTGAGTAAATTTGTGCTCCACATGTGCGAAAAGTATTACCTACTGAATAGAAGTCCAATAGCCTAATGAGAAGACCTGCTTCTTTAAAAGAGATGCAGATATGAAAAATAAAAGCAGTACTTAGTGTTGTAATGGATATCCTTTTAGAGAAACCGCAGTATGTGTTTTCCAGAGAACTCTTATAGCAATGGATTGTAAACTCATTGCATTTTATTTTTTTCTCTAGCACAGGCAATTATACAGTGTTCTCAATCAGGTTTCCTTTTTGATCTTTCACTGCAGTTACTTCCAAATGACCCTCTCATTTCCTGTGCGGAATAAAATCAGACAAGAGAAGGGAAATGACTCAAAACTCAGTTAGATTATGCATACAATATCTGTGGCCATGCCATTTAACAAAATTTAAGTTACTTAAATGTGGCACATAATTAGTAGAGCTTCCCAGATTAATATTCTGCATTTGATGCAGCTAGCATAATAGAACCACCTTTGTAAAATATAGACAGTATTTAAGTCTTAAAAAAAAAAGTAACAAATGCCTGGCTAATTTAAATATATATTTACATTGGCTACAGCCTTTAAACCAAACTGCCTGAGGTGATCATATTGACTAGGAAAAAAAAAAAAAAGGTTACAACTGAAAGACATGAATGCTTGGTTAGATGATAAAACACACATCATACATCTAACCTACTTTGGCGGTATTTAAAATTTAAAACTTGCCTTTCCAGCTATCAAATCCCTTACTTCTCCTTCATTCCAGATCTACAAAGACCTATATATTATGTATGCATGAATACCTGTTAGAAAACATGACAGTACAAGGAATTTCTGAGAAGTGTTAAGATTGCCAAGTAAATTCATTGCTTTTTTTCTGTTACTATTATGAGCAGTTCCTCACATTTAGAACGATTACAGAAGAAGCAGTGCTTTAGCTGTTCTGCAGCTATGATCCAAAATAAAATGCATGTAGTGCTAACATACCAGAGTTCTTCAGGAATATTGTTGTTGAAGATACTGTTTTTTCCTTTTGCCCAATCTGGAGGCTTTACTCTCTAGCTGTGATTTAGTACACCTATATTAGCTTGCAATTTCAAAGAAAGCAAAAGAAGTATAGGCTAAATCTTCATGTGCAGGGAGTCAATGGAGCAATTCCTATTAACACATGTCAGATCTTATAACGAAGGTTTAAATTGTTAATACATAAACTGTGTAGAAGTTTTTATTCTTTTCTATTTCTATGTTCAGTTAATTTATTTTACTTTGATAGGATGATATATTACAGCACATCTTGTATTTTTTTTCCTCACATTTACAAATTGTACCTTATACTGCACTTCATGTTTTTGCTGCTTTCTGCTGTGTATTTTTGGATAGAATGAGGCTAAAGTCTTTTGGGATTATGTCTGCTTTGAAACATTTCCTAATAAAAATAATGTGGTTGGTAAATCTAGTTTTATTTCTAGTTGCTTTAGCCAGTCTGATGGAGTAATCTGCTATTTTATGGCCCAGATGACTAGCTAAGTTTGACTTCTTGAAATAGTAGTGTACAATGTAATTTTCTTTAGAGATGTCATAGCGGGTCAGGTTGCAATAAAAATATCGAAGATTAAGTTTAATGGCAGTGCAGATTCAGTATTACGGCAGTCACTAGATATCATCCTCTGTACTTAGAGTTCCAAAACAGTTTCCATTAATGCCTTCTTTCCATGTACTCCTTACTTTCTGAAACATTAAGCTTTCGGACTATGTCTGGTTTTATCCAATTGTGGGTTGGGTTTTTTTTTTCTTTGAAAGGTTGAACAGAATTCCTTCTGTGTTTGAATTTAAGGGGGTGGGTAGGAAGAATATACAATTTGAAAGCTAGTAAAGCTTTTTTTCTGATGGCAAAAGACCTGAAGTCTGGGACTTGACTTTGATATGTAATCCTCATTAGGTGTTGCATATTTAGATTGTTAATCAATCATTGTTTGAACAAATTTGCTTAATGGTTTCTTGAGAACTGCATTTTAAAGATGTGTGAAACCCAAACATTTTCATAAGCATATCAGTTCACACTAGAGAGACTCATTCCCCAGCTAATGGAGTGCATGCTTTTCAGAGCTTGGAGGTTTCAGATATTTGTAATGCTTAAAAACCACTGAGTCGATTTTCTCTAGCTTTGTTTTGTAAGTATCACCATGGCAAAGACTACTTTGAAGGAAATAAGAACATAGGACTGGAAGGGACCTCTTCAAATGTCAGCTTTAGTGCCATTTTCTCGTAGGAAAAATATATAATCCTCTTCAGAAACTTGTCAAACTCCAGCTTAAAAAGTTAACTTTTTTGACTTTGCTTTTCCAGTTAGAAAGCTGCCCTGGTGCCTAGTTTCTGTAATGGTTATAAAATTTCTAATTTCTAATAATCTGTGTATTCACCACAAGCTTACATGCATTTGTCCTTGTGCCAGTTTGTGCCAGTATTGATCATCAGTTCTTGTTCCATCCCATTTATTTTTCTAGTGTATAAAGAGACGGCAATCTTATTGACAGCCTTCATTTAGCTAAACTAGAAAATCCAGCATTCTCTAATCTTTGGTTTTAAAGTAGGCTTTTGATACATGCATTCTTGTGTACATACCAGATTCTAGCTGTCCTGTTAGCCTTTTTCTGTAGTTGTTCCACTTTAAATCAGTTCTTTCTGAACAAACTGAAATAATATTGTTGCTGAGATAAAAGCAAGGCCTTGTACAAATATCAATAGTGCTTTCTTTTTCTCCCCTGGAAATAGCCTACATGATGGGTCCTAGAATCACATATTATACCTGTATCATGTGGCTGTCTTGTCATAGGTCTGGTATTCTGGTTCTCCTATATTACCATATTTTCCAGCTGAGGTACTCCCAGTGTAGTACGTTTTAAAAAAAAATTATGTCCCTACAATGTCACCTCACAATTTGCCATTAAATACAAGAGTGAATAGTCTTCAAGGTCATCATCACACCATCTGTATGATATTCCTGCCCTCTCATGAATTGATTAGGTCTCACACTTCTTTTGTCTAGAAAATTAGTTATCTTATTAAATAAACTATGAAATTAAGCTGGCATCATGTATCTTTGATAAACCGATGTGTCCTATCTCATTTTTCTTTAATTTCCATGTCCTTATTTATTTTTTTCTTCAAAACATGTTCCTCAAGCCTTTACTGCTATGAAGATCAAAACTAAAGCTTCAGGAGTAGATTCATTATTTTACAATTATGAATGTTTAAAACTAGCAAACTGGAACTTGGTCTTCTGATGTCTGAGGGGAAATTTTTGATGTCTGTTACAGAAGTGTGTAGTGCCCAAGATGGGATTACTGAAGGAAGCAACTGGAGAGCCAATGGGTTTTGTGACAAAAAATCACTGATATTCAAATGTCCTTTGATCTTGAAGCTTGCTATGGCTATAACCAGAGAGATCTTAAAGGAGTTGTGATTAGTCTGAATGAAAAGTGGAGTATGTTAGAATTGTATGCAATATTACTTGAAATATTTTAAGCATAGCTTGTACCATAGAAACCACCCTTGTTTTTCAAACATGATCTTTGGTATCCTCAGTTGCCAGTAGTGGATGTACACTGACCTTTAAAGTTATGTTCCCATGTAGGTCACATGCTGACTGTCTTCTACAGCAATTTTAATATTCCTGAGTTTTGATAGCTGAACTGTGCTCCCTGAAAGCCAGTGAGAGCTCCAGACAGTCAGTGGAATTAGTAAGCCAGTGCTGAGTACTTTTACAAATCTTGCTTTAGAGACTAATTGACAATTTTTTTTAAAAAATTGTTTTCTTGGGAAACATCAAATACAAAACAAACCTGCCTTTTAATTCAGTAACATGCGTGAAGTCATGAAAGTAAAAATTCAAGCAGGAAAAATGCCAAGTAGCTGACATAGTCTATGCCTTCAGTATGCTGAGCAATGTGGTTCTGACCCAGCCAACATTTACAAAGGTGCCTCTTTTTAAGCACTTGGGAACTTTTATTTCAATGGACCTCTTCACATACACAGAGTTAAACTGAGAAGTGACTGGGGTCACATTGCTCAGCACCCTGGAGGATGAAAAGCTAAAGACACTAGAGTAAAAAAACTTTTGAAGCTCATCATAGCTTTTTATTTCAGTTGTACAGTTGACAAAGCATCACGTTTTTTGACTGTATGATGTTAAACAAGAGAGAAAGAGGAAAAAACTTGAGTTGTTGGCAGTAAAACATTTCTGGAACTGTGCAGGAATTAATATATACGTAAATGTGCTCTCTGAGTTTTTTAATTATTTATTTAGAAAGTGGCTTGATTTCTGTATGCCTCTGTGTGTATATAAATATACATAGTTCTGATAACAGCAGTAATGGCTTACTTGCTGGAATGCAGGTCAACTAGGAATTGTAGGCTTTGACTGGAAGGGCAGACAGTATATTAGCAACAGCATGTTTTTGCTATTCATCAGAATGTCGTGAGATCCGAATGACTAAGTGCTGTATCAGAAAACTATAGCACACATTTAAAAATATTTGTCAATCAGTATGTAAATTTTAATGGAAGACAGTGAGATTGGCAGAGATGTATTGACTTGAGGAAATTTTAAAGTGAAGTACTTGAAGGTGAGACTATTAAGATCTTAATTTTGTTTTATTTTTCTGGTATTCCTGAATAGCTTATTCTGTTGATGCCCTTTGGGAGTTCTTGTTGTTTTCCTTGACCAGCATAAAACAAAATGATTGGAGCTGAGCAAAGACCAGTAGTTTTGTTTCATAGAAGATTCTGAGATTTTTGCAGTTTGATTTAATTCCAGTTTAAAACAAAAGATTAACACTTTTAAGCAAATTCTTGTATGTCTCTGTTTAAACTCCCTCACACCAAAGCAGTGCTTTTGAGGACTGTTTCAGAGGCCAGGCTTCATCATGGCACCATACAGCACAGCTGGCTCTGCTGGAGCAAGGTCCATATGATTTCTGGGGTCTGCGATGTGCCCCTGACTGTCCATAAGGCATGTTGCTGGGGAGCCAGGAATCTAGAAAGCAGGTTGCTAGGTCAGCTGATGTGGCGAACTCTGTCAAAAGCGCTTTGTACATAAGCTGGTGAGAACCAGGTAGGCTGCTGGTGGCATGTTGGTAGAAAGTAATTTGTGTGAACTCCATCCTAATTTTTTAGGTAAAGAACAACATTTGTAAGGAATCTTCCAAAAAAAAAAAAAAAAAAAAAAAAAAAAAAAAAAAAAAAGGACACATTTTATTTGAATTAACTTTGAATTAACTTTATGCATTATGTTCACTGCAGAACAATACTATTTTGTCTTAAACTCTCCCGCGTAACATAGCATGGATCAAGGAGTTATTCAAGAAGGTACTGTGTTTCATTTATATTTTGCTGGTTCAAATTTAGCTGCTTTTTTTTTTTAAATTGTTTGCCAGCAGGTACCATGCCAGTACTTGCTAGTCCAGTGTGACTTATTGGAGACTGCTTTGCCGGAGCAATTGCCCTATTTCCAAAATTTCCAGCATCATTTTTGTTAATTGGCAGGCAGCGATCCATGACCTTCTACTACAGTGGACAACTATTTTTGTACCCCGTACCTTTATCTGCAGCTTTTCATCATCTTGGAGATTAAATGATATTCATAAAAGTATCTGTGAATGGACAAGTGATGTAATATTTCATGGGAATATATCCTCATGGCCAAATATTTATGTATCAAATTCATAGATCTTGTGACCTTATGTTACGAATAACATGTTGACCTTATTCATGTAAATAAGCAGCATGAAATTTCTTTCCTGTGATAATTTATAATACATTTCTATTTTTACATTTTTATAATTTTTTTATGCTTTTTGTTGGTGTTATGAGGACAAATGTATTCAAAGTTTAAATAACAGACAACTTTTCAATCCTTTAAAGTCCCTTTTTAAAATGCACCAGAAAGTTTGTATGTTTTCTAATTTCACCTTGAATTTTACAGCTTGTCATAAGATACAACATAAAGTATTTTTACTGAACATTGAATCTGATGTATTTGAATATTTAATTCATAAAACATTATTTTAATTTCCTATAAATATGCTAAGCTCAGCAAAATGTGGTGTTACTAATTAGAAAGCTGAGTTTTATAGGATGTCTGGTTGGTATGTGAGGTAACTTATATTGCTACTTCAGCTTACATTTAATAAACCTTAGCTAGGAAAATTGTTTAAATTTCAAAGAAAAGATAATAAATAAAATGAAGGCATAGAATATTAATGTGAACTGTGCCTTTATTTTGTTAAAGCATTCAAAGTTAAATAGTGGTGGTCTGTTAACAATCTAGGGCTATTTGGCAAGTCTTTAAACTTACTCAATAATCAAAACATAAAAGGACAATGGAAACTTTTCACAATAAAAGAAGAAGGAGTTGAGTACAGAAACCAAACAAATTATTCTCTGCTTTTTCTTGGTAAGGAGGTGAACTTTATAGGAAGGGCAGCAAGCTCTGAGTTAGGGTTCCCTTTTCCTGTCTTTGTTATAAATTACATCTGTCTGTGAAGAATCCTCTCCAGTTACTTTGTGGTTCATGGCTACGGGGGAGGCGTGCGTGTCTATCTGGAATGGAACAGAGAAACACAGACTGGGGGGGAGCCTTCTTTTAATTTTACTGTGTTGGGTTTTTTTCACTTCGTAAATGGCAATTCTTTGCGTTGATTTGCCTTGCTTACTAAATATGCAGATGGATAAAATTCTGAAGATCCCAGCTGTGTAAATAGAATATTAACAAAACAACTGTTTTCTTCAACCTTTGTATTATGTATTCTCTGTAGCTTGCTAGACCTTTGGAAGACTTTGACACCATTTAGGTTCAATGTAATCATTCAAAATGTTTTTATTAGGGCTTAAATGGGGAAAACATTTGGCAAAGGGATGGACTTTATCCAAAGCATAATGCTTGATTCTTTCATGAGAGTCCGAATACACTGCAACAGTATCATGAGGCACCAGAAATATGGGAAGGAGCTGCCAAATGGTACTGGAAGGAGAGCCATATACTTGGGGTTACTGCGCTCTTCATGTCCTACTTTCCCCAGACCTAGTGAGTGCATAAACAGAGAAAATGAGGTAGCCCATGTGCAGCTATGCAGATAGGAGAGAAAGGGACCAAGACAAAGTTGCTATACTATTTCTTTCACTATATGTCTCTGAAGCAGGCATCATTTACAGGTTGCTAGCGACAGAGCAGAGGGGGAAATTTTGTCCTCCCAATCCCCTTCTTCAATGTGGACTGATGGCCAGCTCCCACCAGCTCCAGCCCGCTGAGCTTCTCTATCTCTTGCTCTTCTGTTTTGGGAAATAGGTTCCTATCTGTAGCTTTCATCAGCCTTAATTAACCTCGTGCTTTGTGAGTCTCCCTCAAATCCACTGCATTGCTTATAAAAGCTAAGACTTCATTATGCATTTCCAGCTATTGCACTCAGAAAAACAATATCAAATAGGTAGACTATACTGTATCTCCTCAGGGTGGGCTTGAAAAGACAGCAGCTGAAGTCTTTTAGAGTGTTTTATGGTTAAGCCTATTATCTGAAGTATTTTACGGTTTGGCTTCCCATTGCACTGTTGAAAATTTGGTAGTGAAGTCATCCTGAGTCCCCTCTTGACCAACTTGAAACACCTGAGGAGGAATGCTTAATTGTTTATGCGTAATGTTTGCTTTTTCTTACTTGTAAGAGTGGGCAGAATATTTGGCTGACCTTAAGATGTTAAGGTGGTGAGTATTTGCATGAACTTTATTTTTTGCCTTTTTTTTCCCAGACTGGTTTCACCCTCAAATTTTGTCTTTGTCTCAGATTGCAAAGCGTATGCCAGAGCCTGCATAGGTTCTGCAGAGTTACACTGCAGATGGTGCTGTGTCCAAGGTAAAACCCAAATGTACATGGATGTTTTCAGCTGAAATATATTAACATTCTGCTCTCCACTTTTTCTGATGAGTGGTCCTTCTGATCTTTTTGGTTGGTTCTACAAGAATCCAAGAATATTGGAAAAACATATTGCAGAAATTATTGTTACTGCTTTCACAGCATGGAACATTTTTCATGAATTACATGCTAATACATGTATTACGCTATTTTGTTTGTGTCAGAATTTACGTGCTTGGTAAAAGTTCTATTGTCTCTGTTCTATCCAAATAATGCTACACAAGGAACAATATCTTCTGTGCAGTTGCTCTGTAGTTTATTTTGACTGTGTATATCATATTTGGCTCGTGAATACAGTCTAAGGAAATGGCATAGATTCTAAGTGATAAAGATGAATGTTGCTTGCTTCATTTATAGCAAGGCCATCCAAATATGGTCTCAGAGTTGTGAAAACCTCCCATGCTTGGGAAGTCTTGCATTTTGGATTGATCAAGGCTGTGGGCAAGTTTCAGGCACTAACAGGCTGGAATTCAGGCCTGTATTTTTAGATTGACTGAATGTTGTGTGTTGTGAATAGATTTACAATACATTGCCACCATTGACAATGTGTATAGTACTCTTGTTTAATAAAACGGAGGAGTGATAGGGATGTTCCTTAGAGCTTATTCTACTTTGAATATCTGCCTGACATTCTCTCCGAGTTTTTCTTAGTGTTCACTTTGTATTCATGACACCCATTTATCATTTTCATCTCTGTCTGTTATACATTTAGGGCTCTTAATGATTTTCTTTTGTTCTAAGGAAGATACTTTGCCAGCTTTTTATATTCTTCAGGAGTTAGAATGTAGCTGAAGATTTACGTTGGGAGAAATGTTAAATTACCTGTAATGATCATATTTCATATGAAGTATTTAAAGGTTTTACCCTCACTTAGGCTTGTTGCGGGAGACTATTTTCAATTTTTAGCATTACTGTTGTCCCTGCAGGCCTAGATTAAAAGAAAGTGAGGGCTAGAGGCTAGGTTGCTGACTTTTTTCTTTTCTTTCTTTTTTTTTTTTTTTTTTTTTTAAAGTCCTAGCAGTGGTGCATTGTGGTGCCCTCCGGTGGGATTTCTACAAACACTATTACGTTTCTATCCATTTTGAAAATGACCCCTTGAGTCTATGGATAAGTGCATGCATACTGGCATGTAACTCAATACTGAACCATCGATTTCTGTTTAATAATCACATTTTGTTTGAGAAATCAAGAAATTGTCAAGATGGAAGTAAGGAGCCAAACGTTATTCATTTTGCCATGACAGAGATTTTATCTTTTGTCCCTCCCTCCTTGCTGAGCTTGCAAATATAGCTCTCTGAATTACTGAATGTAAAAGTAATATCCTTTCCTTTGCAATCCTGGCACAGCAAAACACAATAAGAGAAGTTACAGACAGGATTTCAGTCTTATCACTGTGTTTCCTAGCTACTGCTGGTTTGACTTCAATTCCTACTCTTATTTTTCATACTGTTTTTACTGCAGTGTACTTAATTGTCTCTCTTTGTTCTTATCAACCCACAGTTAAATGGGTAAATAATAAAAGAAAGAGGGTACATAATCAAGTTACCTGAAGTAATTGGTCAGTCCAAGCATTACTGGAACTTTGTAAGGAGCAGAAAGAACAAGGCACTGGAATGAGAGTCATAAAGGCCAAGCCTTTAAAACTGACAACACAAACACATTGCTACATTGGCACATTTTTTGTGAATTTAAATTACAAATTATTGTATATATTCAGAATCAGAGCAACTGAAAAATCATACAGCATGGATAGACTTTATTAATTTTGGATACAAATGACAGACATTAGACAAGCTTAGAAGTCTGACAGAGTAGGAGAATTGTAATATTTGACAAGTGCAAGATAAAATAAGAACTTGTCTTGTGGATTTTTTTTTCTTTCATAGTAGCTGCAACATTACACAAACTAATAAGCAGCAAACCATATGCATTAGAATAAAATGTCGAAGTGTGTGGTAAGAGAGCTTATTTAGGAAACAGGAAAGTTTAAAGACTGTACGTTAAACGGCCAACAGGACATGGTATATTAAACAGGAGACTGTGGGTTGCTCTGGGAATTGGGAATTAGACACTAAATTTTTTCAGTGCTCAACTGCCATTTTAATACATTTACACTTTGCAGACTGTAACATGAATTGTTCTTGTTCCACTTCATAGTGAGCAAATACAATTAAAAAGACAACCTGCTTTCTTCCTTAGCACTTATCTGTTAATGTGCTACCAATTTTAAAAGCAAAATTAATTGCTTAATCACGTAGCTGTCAATAACTCTAATCTATATAGAAATATAGAATTTGATTTTTTATTTTTATTTTCCCTTTTCTCTTTCTGCCAAATCAATTGAGGAAGAATGGATGATGAGTAAAGAAAAGGTAGCATGACTATTAACAAACTAAACCCTGGTTTGTGGAATTCAGATGTATAAAAGGCCACTTTTATAGATTTGTGTCACTTAAGGATTCTGTGTGTCAAGTCCAGTAAGATCAGTGTGGCAGGGGGAATAAATAAAGATTCTCGTTAGGAGTACACTTAAACTTGCCCGATGCTACAGTAAACAGTAGTGGGCAGTGGGGTATTGCAGCTTCATTTTTACCTGCCGGTCAGATTGACTCTGTCAACTAGTTCCCTGTTAAGACCCAATTTACTAGGGCTGCATAAAAAATTCAATGTGACCCTAATATTCTCTTGAACTCTGTCTTCAGGGAACAGTAATTTCTATTCATCAATGACATCTTGAATTTGAAAATTAAATTATTGAGATGGGGACTTTTGGACAAATTCATCATGGGATAACCCATGAGAAGTCTTTTAATGTCTGTGCTTCTTTTACTGCTACCAGGTATACATTTTGAATGTGCAGTTAGGATTTTCAATTCAATTCAGGTATCCTTAATCCAGTGTACGCCAAGTAATTTCAGGGGATCTACTAGGATTGTATCTATAATAGACACTACATTACCATGGTATGTAATGGTAGCAAAATTCGGCCTCAAACTGAAAACTATTAAATTCAAAAATGTTCTTGCAAAATGCAAACATCCCATATTTACAGTTGTATAAAATATTGCTAAGGCTTTGTGATGTGTGTGTATGTATGAATAGAAAGTGCTGTGTTAGTTCATCTTGTGGATCATTCCCAAGTAAGACTTCATATTCAAAACATTTCAACTAATTTTGCTTTGTATTTTCTGTAGGAAATTAAGGAGCCTAGTTAGTTTTCAACATTAAGAGAAGGTTGCTGCAGTATTTCTGCAATATAACAGGAATTATATTTGTTAATATGCTTTGAGAGCATTTAAATTCTAATCACGCAGACGAAAGGAAATTTCAAGTAATGGCAAGTAAATTTAAATTACACAACAGTAAAGACTTTCATACCTTTGAAAATATTTCAGCACTGGCTCTTTTTATTTTTTTTTTACTTGCTTTGATTATCCATGATCACAGAAGCAGAATTCTATTGCTGTTGCCATAATTTCTAAAGCATAACTGTGCTAACATTAAATATGTATATATAAGTACATTTGCCAACTTGTTTTAATTTTTTCATTCATTTTCCACTGCATGTACTGGGAGGGGCTGCTGATCAGTACACTGGCTGAAGGAAAATGCAGAATTGTTGCAGGAGAAAATGGAACATTTTCAGGCAACATTTGCAGAAAAAGTATGCTCTCTTGCTGTGGTTTCAGAGTAAAGAAAATTAGGTTTCCATCCCATAAAACCTGCCTCTTAGACCTCTGGGATCCCTCAGTGTACTAGCCTGCATTTGCTGGCCATCCACTTTCAAGTGTCTCACAAGCAGTGTGTAAGAAAGAGAGTATTTTTATGCCACACAAACTTGCCAGCTTTGCATCAATGGAACATCACTCTGAATCAGGACTCACAAGCAATGTATGTCTAGTAATCTAATTCATACAGCTTGGCTCCTCCTGCAACCTGGGTCTTGGCTAAGACAGAAAAACACTATACAAGACACTTAGTGACTGTGGAAGGGAGGAAGATTCTGTCCAAGGAAGCATTTTCCTACCATTCTCCAGCTTCCTACCCTCCTGCCATGAGACTTTCCACCTCTTCAGCAGCACCTGTTTATTGTAAAAGTGAGAATGGAGAACTAAGCACCATGGTGACCAAAACCAGAATTCCCCAAACTTTTTGTTGCTGTGTTTAACCTCTGCTCTTTTAATCATATGCACAGCAGGAGAAAGGTGATGATGTGCTTTGACAACTTGTCAGGTGTTAAGCAGTGCAAATTTTTAGCTAGAAATCATGCTATCAGTTGGAAGTAAACAATAAGGCCACGAATATTTATTTTTTAATAAATTTTGAGTTATGTTATTCTTTTAATTGCATTAATCAGGCAGGCTCCAACACTGCAAGCCTTAGGGCTTCAAGTGCAGTTTCAATGCTTTGTAATAAATTTGCCCAATTTTGAAAAAAGATGAAATGGCTTAATATTAAACATTTGCTTGATTTAAATTTTTTTAACCCGTGCACTTTATAATTCTTATTTTTTCAGTGCAATGTACTGCCACAGCAGAACAATCATAATAGTAATTGTGAGTAAGCATTCCTTTTGCACGCAGGTTTTGCTTATAAACTAGATGAATAAAGGGGCCTGGAGTATCCAGGGAATGCTAAAGATCTACAGAGCCTTTCACTTCACGGTCACTGGTTCAAGCACACATCATTAAAGACAGAAAGTTAACATCTGTCTGCTGCTTCATAATATACATGAAATGAGTTGGTGTTGTCAGTGGAGACAAGGAAAGGATGCAACCAGCTTAATGAAAAGAGATAGGACTAATGCATAGGTCCAAAAGAGGAGGAATCAGAAGATCCCAATTTACCAGGCTCCTGCCTTCCCCTGCCGGCAGTCCGAAGGGCTGTATTCATTTTTCAGTCTGGAAAGGTTAGAAAGGTTGTAGCTGCCCTACTTGGTCTCATTTGATGTCATAAGCTTAATTGAGTTGAGCTAGGTAAATACTAGGTCAGAAAGGATCCAAGGAAAATTCAGGTAGAAGATGGTTTGATGATCAAGTAATAGTGAACCTGGTTTGATGCTGCTAGGGCACTGCACAACAGGCTCTTTGAAGGAAGCTGCAAAACTGCTGTCCTGACCCCTTAGCATTACCTCAAGCATATAAATCACAAGCAGAAACTGTTGGCCATGGTGTCCTCATGACTGCCTTCCAGGTGAGTAATTACAGCCTGCTAATGTTAATTCCCCAGTAAAGTTAATGGAATGAGGTACTCTCTCGTTTGATCAGTTGTGCAGTGTTATCGTTGTTTAAGGCTTTTTTAAAGCAGTGGTTTCTTTTCAGTGATGTGATCTTTTTATGTGAGACCTCTAGGAAGATTAGGTGTGTTTAGAGGAAGGAGTGTGTATAACATGGCAGTGATTTTTAATAGCTATTTCATATTTGGTTGTCAAAATGAAGTAAATTGCTTCTGTCTCCTGTTGTAAAAAGTGCATTATTTTTTCCCTTTTGTTCTATGAACCACTGAGATTTTAAAGGGTACTGTTCCACAGCTGTCTTTTCTCTTCCTTTGGTCTTCTTGTTATTGTTTGTTTTGAAATCTGGGCTGAGACTGGACTCAGGATGCCTTTGCTCAATGTACATAGGTTTTGGTGAAATGAATTATTTCAACCATTGTTAAAGAGCCCTATGACTTCTCCCTTGCATGGCTTTAGTTATGAACATGTACAAAAGTAAAAAACAAAACCAAAAAACTTTCACATAAGTAGGTACTTTATTAATAAGCTCTCTTAAAAACATTTTATGAGTAAGAAGGGAAATAAGGTGAGAAAGACTGGAGAAGGTGAAACTCAGCCTTCTAGACAAGGGGAGATAAAAAAAAGTTTGCAGGAAAAATATAGAGCTATGCAACCCTGGCTTAGTTTGGTTTGTTTCTTTTGCCCTTTATCCCTTGTTACTTCTGTACTTAAAGTTTTTGTACCTTTGGAAGGGGTTTTAGTCACAGGTTTTTTATGGTTTTAATATGGGTATACATTGAAAATGTTTACTCATATTTAAGTTTAATGTGGAAGTTTCTTTTTATTCTCAACACTGGTCTGGAGCTGAAAGCATTTTTTGAAGAACTCTTACCCTTCTGAGCCATTGAATGTCTAATGTAGCCTTTTTTAGTTTATAGGTGGTTTCACCTAATGCTGATGAGGAAAAGCCACTGCAAGATTTTGTAATAGAATTTTATGCATGAAATTGTGGCTTACTTGAAAACAAGTATGCAATGCTCAGTGAAAGGCTCTCTGGAACTTTCCTGGAATTTTCATTCAATAACCTTAGCCCATGTTTGTTTTTAGGAGGAAAGTGAAGTTCCAAGTAATTAATTGAAAAGGCTTGAAGTCTTTTTGAGTTAATATGTCAAAAGCTTCTTTATAAAAAATACATTTCAACCTCTACGTATTCACACATTGCAAGACTTATTTCTTTTCATCATAAAAGATTCCATCTAAATTCACATCATAACTTTATTTTTGGCAGAGACAGTTTAAAACATAATCAGGGTTGAAAAAAGAAGGAGTAAGAGGTCAAAAATTAGATATTTTTGCCGTAGTCCAGGGGGAAATGTGCATAGTAAATGCCAGTGCTCTTCTTGAAAGAAAACTAATTAACCCCTCAATTTGCACCTTGGTTTTTTTGCCTCCAAATTTGAATATGAAACTTTTTTGACATAAAAATCAATTAGGATTTAAAATTGTTGTGATCTCTGCAAGAAAATGTCACAGAGTTGAAGTAATTTAAAAAACCATATAATTCTTCAATCGGAAGTTATGGCAACCTGTGATATTCGGTTGGAGGATTTTTAAAGTCTGAAAGAAAAAAATGGATCCAACAGAACTTCTACATTTTAAAATATTAATGCATCAGCTTTATTGGAAAAAGCTGAAATTGTTCAAATGACCTCAGTAAAACAATTTGGACTACGATTCCCGGAATGCTCATGAAGCTGACACGTCTACATGGTCTTAAAAAGTCATAATCCATCATTTTGATGCTAGATCGATGGATTATGACTTTCTGATGTCAGATCTGTGAATTAAGGCTTTTTTGAGTACAGCCTGCTATCCAATTATTGCCCCTATTCATACATTATAAATCGTTATTCCTTCACCAGGTAGTCAGCAGTTTCTATTTCCTAATGTTTCGGAGCCTTCTTTTTTTAGCCATTGAGGTGCTCCCATTGAGCAATCAAAACCAGAGAGTGCTGACCTGAAAAATAAAGCTTCTATCACAGCAAATTGTTGAGGGAACAAAATTCATTTCTAATTCTTGTAGTTTCTGTTGAAATAAAGGGAATTAGATTAGATTGAAACAAATCTCATCCCTTTCCTGCACAAGCAAGCAATATAATAAATTAGCACAAAAGTTGTTGGCATGTATTGACTTCATTTTTAAGCGCTCACGCCTGAGTTTCTTAAAAATTATGCTTTCTTCTGATAAGTTGATTTTTTTTTTTATACGAAGACAGATCAGCTTCTAATTTAAAGCTGAAATTTGCCAGCATGCTACCTTAAGTGATTGTGTCTATTAGGTGCTGTTAAACTGAATTCCTTTGAATGAATTATTTATAGGATAATAAACTTAACTTCTAATGCAATGGAGTATATGATAAAAGTAGAAAAGGCTTTTCTGTAATCAGTTTTGGTGTGTCAAATCAAAATGCATCTTAAACAACTTTATTAAAAGATATTCAGAAAAAGAAGAGCTATTTTAGGACCAATCATGCATCCAGAGAAGTCATTAAATGAAATGTAATCATACTGTGTTGGAGAGTTATCTCAACAGATTTCTCAGGCTCAGTGGTTTTAGGTCTAGTCCATATGTGGATGGAAAAAATCAATAGTATGATCTTGTTGGGGTTTTTTTATTTCATTTTGCTGTACTGATAGTTCTTCATTAGAATGCAGTTTTCACACTAGGTGACTGTGCACAAATTATGTCCAGTTGGTACATTGCTAATGGGGTTGTCAAAAAGGATGGTAATCAATGAAAGGGAGGGTGGTTTAATGAATGTGGTAGAAATCGTCTTTTATTAACTGCTTATTCTAGTCCTGTGTCTGTCATGAGAGAGCTGTAACAGTGCTGGCTTGTGCCTCAGTTTCTCCTTTGGGTGACCACGTGCATTCTAAAATCTGTGTCTGAAGGACTGTTTCTGTGGTACTTTCCTGAAAAACAGATTTATGTATCTCGTGTTACCCCTGTTGCTATTCAGTCAAGGATGTTATCTGAAACCACGTGAGAAAGTTGATGTAGTATTTTGCATATCCTGTCATCAGGTAGTCAGTGGGTAATGCTTTAATATGTTGTAGCTTAATTCTTCTTAAAGGAAGACATTGGCTTGGCATATTCGTCTCATTCCTTGTTTATTTCAGGAACTCTGGACATTAACGGCATCCTTGCTCTCACCATCCCTTTCCTGTTATCTCTTTTCGTTCTCAAATTTTTGGTCATTAAGACTTTCAGGGTGCTGTGGAGTGTTAGAAAGAGCTGGTTTGTTGGGAGAGCACAGAAACAGATATGCTATGAATGGTTCCGGAGAAAATATGTTTTCAAGGGCAAGTGCCAGCACAGGGATGGAACCACCAGCAGTGCTTCAAAGCCATTCTTGTTTTAGATAGTTTTCCAATGTGATACAGCTTTAGAGCCCACTTCTGCCGGTGGGGAGTCTAGCAAAACTCCTTGTGCCACCCACGGAAGTAGGCTCCAACCCATTTTCAAATTTCCTGTTTCATGCAGCTGCCCACTAGATGGAGACATCCTATTTTATACATTAGTGGATATACAGATGGTAATCAAACCCACCAGCTGCTGCCTGCTCTTCCTGGGCACCTTGCCAATTTACTGCCAGTATGTTGACTGGAAAGCAGACAGTGACACACTTTGATCGAAAAGCTTGTATGATGATTTTTTTTTTGGTTGTAATATTATTGTTTTTTTGAAAAATGATAAAAGAGATCAAGATGTGTATCTTGATCAAAGGGTACTGCTGTCTGCTTACCCATCAGCAACTTCTAATTTATAGAAATCAGATTGTGTGGAAAGCAATCAGCAAAGGTTTGAGGTCTTTCTTGTTCTCACTGCCAAGACATGCTGACAAGTGTGAAAATTAAAATCAGAGAAGGTAGGGAGAAAACTAGTAAAACACTGGTTGAAATATAATTATTTAAAGTTCACAATTTTAATAATTTTAGGGCTGTAAAATAAATCCAGTTAAAGTGCTCAAATTTGCTATTGCTTTCATTGTAAGAGCACCTTAAGATCTTTCTCTGATGGAGGATGTTGCTTTGAGACTAATTTACCCCTGAGAGACAAATACTTGTTACGGAGAAATAACCTGTCTCTGGTTTTGCGGCCAAGTTTTTCAAGAGTATCTCCTATCAACTCTATTTCTTCCACACAAAGCTGTGCATCCAGTATAATTTATTAGGGTGTATACATGATATAATGAGCACCTGCAACGAACACTTACACCAGTCAGTCCTATAAGTGTGAAGATAGCATGTGCAGAGGGACTATACTGGAAATTTGTCTATTATATTTGGTAAGGTCTTTTCTCTTTAGGGTCTCTGATACGGTCTTTTTTCAGCTCTTGGTATCGATTCCTTCTTTAAAAGCCATTTTTTGTTTTGGATTTTTTAGTCACTCTAGCCTTAACAAGAATTAGCAGTTACAGGTACATATATGTGTGTGTGTATATACGGATTGTGTCAGCTGGAGAAAAACTGTCTCTCTGTGCATAGGTGAATATTTCTGTCCAACACAAAAACACAAACCGAGCAGCAGTGGTGAGAGTTGCTTCACATTCTGCCAAATGTTAAAATCAAAATGAAGAATTGCGACAGGAGGACCTAGGATATGTGACAATTTGTCTAGATGGAGCAAGGGATTATCGTAGGGAAATAGCCTGATGTAGATAAGGAAGTGAATAGGGCTCGCCTCCAGAAGTCTTTAGAATGCCATCTTTGATATGATCTTCAGGTTATGATTCTCTTGGAAATGAAAGTTAAAATCTTGGTTTGGTGACAGGAGATACTGTTGGAGCCACACTAGATATTCAGCTGCTTCATGCAGTCTGGCATGCTTGGCAGTTGGGGCCAAAGGGGAGTTTGAGACTAGAATATTAAGTGTACAGTTCAGCATTGCACTCTGCTACTGGAGTGGTGAAAATGGATCTGTTTGAGCCTCACTACCTCTCCTCCGCGTGTGAGGCATTCAACTCTGTTCTTAGCTACTTCCCATTGCTCCTGCTCTCTTCCTCTGTACATTGATCCACACTTTTCCCTGAGCTGCTGAATCAGTCTTTCCTTCCACAGGACCAGTTTAATTCCTGTGTCCCCATCCACCCCACCTTTCTCTACATTGGCAGCTGAGCTTTCCAGCCATTAGTGGTTTTTCTGCTCTCACTTCAACTTCTCTGCTTGGCCCTCCAGACATTTGGTGTTCCTAATAGGTGTTTACTTCCAAGGATTAGATTGAAACACGGCAGCTTGGGAGTAGGCAATGTCATGGTTCTGGATATAACTGTGCATTCTTAAGAGAAAGTGCTGCTGTTTGGTGTTTGGTCCCTCTAGGTACTTCTGATGATGCTGTTTAGGAAAGCTGCCAGGGAAAAGGTGCCGCTGAAACAAATAAATAGATAAATTCCTTTGACATCATTGCTTCATTTTTTTCCATCAAAAGCTGACACATTTTCTTTATCTCATCAGGCGAACTGTGTGTAAACTTTATGATCACATTGTCTTTGCCTGTTCTTGTAGCACAGAGTTTCTCAAAAAGACAAAACACAAGGGGAGGAGAAGAAAGCCTATAGTATACAATTCAACCCAGTACCCTTTGTATTCACTTATTCTATAGTCAACTCAAGATTTTTGCTTTGAAGTTTGAAGCATTTGCTTTCAATCCTGACTTGTGTTAAAATTCTGTGTGATTGTAGAAACCTTCTTTGAATAAATGTCAGATTTTTGTTGGTTTTGTTACTTGTGTATGGGGTAATTTTCTAAAAGATTAAGTTAACTTAGTGTTTATAAGGATAAGGAGTTAGTGAGTGTTCGTTTGTGGGTGTTTTTTTTTCAATTTTGGGAGAAATTATTCAGTAGAAATGCTTGTTTAAATTTAAACAAGTTTTGAAGTATCCTTGGATTATATGATTTGTCATGAACTTCCTAACAAGTCAAAGCAGAATGAGATTTATGTACTTTTTCACCAGAACCATTTCATGTCCCAACAGAAATGGAAATTACTCTTCTCAGAAACCTTCCAAGTTGAAGTGGGAGGAGATAATCTGTAAGGAGATGTTACCTTCTCAAAAACAACCTCACATCGTCCAAGGTGTGGTTGGCTTTGGCAGTTTACCAAGAGGAAACTTACTAGATTTCAACTCACCCACCAAGCCAAGCTGTGCTAAAACAAAGCTTTATTTAACTCTTGCATTCACCACACTAACCCTGCCCCTGTCCACAATTGCATTTTCATTTAACATGAATGACAGTATTATAAGATAGTTATAACTAACCCCAGCATTCAAGCTGAGATACAGTATAAACAGATTTATGAACATGTACTATAATAAGGAGAGCCTGTTTACAATGGGTTATGAAATTCAAGTGTCATATAAGGAAGCGATGGTTTCTTTTGACTGACAGGCTATGGTTAGAATATTGCAGGTTCAAGTTATATAGAAATGCAATTGTAAAGTACTGATATTTTAGTCTTATGTGCAGTTTTGTGTGTACTGACCAAATATTCTATTTGGTTAAATATCTGTTAAAATACACTAGTTTTACATAGAGAGGTGACTGAAGACTCTAACTCTGAAATTTGAGAGAAAAATTGGCTTACTTCTGCATTCCCAAATTGGGAAATGTATGTTAATAACTTAATTTTGATGATAAAAACATGAAAAATAAGTCCCTAAAATAGTGTTGAGTCAATTTTCTGATAAAGTAAATTTGTTTTCCTATTTGTGATTAAAATGACCTACAGTAAGATTTTTTTTTAACTAGGTGTTAATTAAAAATATGGAAATGGATTTTAAAAACATTGCAGTTCACAGTGGAAGAATTACTATAACTGATTTGTTCTCAGAGCCATGTCTGTTTTGAGATGTTTTTAAGATGTCTAAGTTACTGGTTGATTTTTCTGCATGATTGTTTCCAAAGCAAAATGTGATTCCAATAAAAACAGTAATTGAATTTACAGTCCACAGGACAAATTGTTGTTTTAACAGAAACTTACACACTCGGGCAAAGACTTTATGTTTTAGGTCTAATAACAAAGAACACAAGCTCCCCATTTTTATGTGACCGTATATCCTGAAAAGTTTTCCAATGTAGCATATATTAAAAAAATCTATATTCTAGTTTTTAAATTGTGTGAGCAATCTTTTTTTCCTCTTAGCTCAGAATCAATATTCTTTAGGTTGTTTGGTTTTTTTTTTAATGCAACCTTTTAAATGTTAGAGCAGCATTTTTCTGTAGCATCAGCTGGGGATGAATCAATATAGACAAGCGTATTCACATCTAATGCACCTGATGACTGAGCTGAGTTTAGAGAGAGCTTGTTCCTTTGTCATTTGGTGATGCAGGAATGTACAGAGTATGGGGCAGTTGTGTGAGGGGCTTGTCCATGACCAGTCTTGCATGGAGAAAATGCTGGTTTCGGAGAAAATGGATAGGAAGGGAAGGCTGTTCAATTGTGGCGACAGACAAAGGCAGGAGGTGGGACCTCTGTCCAACTTGAGGCAGTGATTATGCATTACTGTAGCAACAGCAAAAAATTATTTTTCTGCTGTCAGGCGTTCTCAGCAGGAGCTCCCGATCACTTCTTGAACCCCTTTGGTTTCAAAACTTTCCCCTAAAGTTCTCCTAGTTTTGCAGGAATCTTCTTGGTGCCTTTCTTTCATGTATGTTGTACTGGTGTTTAGATGAAGACTGAAGAATGTACTTAGTGAACTAAGAGAAATCTGGTGGGGTAACACGCAGCTCACTAGACACATGCCTGCTCTAACTGATGCATACAGAGAGTGAGACAGGCCAGAGACAGACATACGTGCTGGAGATAGGCATGTCTACCTTAGCATTTTTTTGGCAGTCTTAGGGCTGACCTAAAGCCCTGTGGAACAGTAATAGCTGGTGAGATATTGCTGCGTCTCAGGTACAACACCTGGAAAATACAGCCTAGGATAGTGCCAACAGCCACCTGACTTTTACCATATGCGCTTAGGGCTGCAGGAGGAACTCGTGGTGCTGTTAATCCCCGCTGAGTTTCTACAGTGGTCCTTTGGATAAAAAAAGGGAATATTTCATATTTCCCAGCACCAGGAAAACTGGGGAGCCTAAGTGAGGAATCCAGCTTTCTTAGTTCCCTGTATAGTCAATGGGAGGGTAACAGGCTGTGCTCGCTGTGGTCCAGGGCAGGTATATTGAGCGATTGTTAGGTTCTTAGTTTATCTTAGTTGCTCTGACTGTCTCTCAGGAGATGCAGACGTCTTTGCACTTGCTACAAGGAGGGGTTTAGAGGGTTGACAAAGCCCCTAAAGCAGGTGGAATGAATACCATCCCCCTAAGCAATTTAATTCTTATAGGCCATTTTGTTGCCAAAGGCACATGCTCTCATGGAAATTGATTTTCTGAGACTATGGGACTGCAGCAAGTCTTCATAAAATGTATGAAGCCTTCTCCCAGAAGGAGGTACCAAAACGCACCTCGCCAAGTATGCTTTCACATTTTTATCGTAATGTTTTCAGCATTCATATCAGATCTTTCCTGATTAAATGATTTGGAAAAAGAGATGTACAACAAGGAAATGTAACGCTCTGGACTGATAAGATGTATGGTACCAAAATATTAGACTGCCTGTTGTGCACTGGGTTCCACAGAACCTACTTTTATGGTTTTCTAATGTGATCACGGAACTAATAAAAAAAAAAAGTCTTACTTTTTTTTTTAATATTTGCAGGTCCAGCTGGGTGGTTAGTGTGGGAAAGGTTCTTGTGGTTTTGTTTTTTTTTTTTTAATGCCTTTGGATCCCTGTTGAGTATAACTGTACAGCCAGAAGAGGAGCTGCCTGCCCTTTGCTTGTTTGCTGGGTGCCCTGGAAGTGGAAAGAGGGGGTTGGCACTTTGAAGAGTCCTGACATGCAGGAGTTGTACTTTCAGGTACTAAAAAAAAAAATCCTTCATCCCTCCTCAAAATCTGTATGCATTGTTTTTAAAAGGGTTTTGTTAACTCTAAGCATTTAAAATGTTGAGACAGAGTTGCTTAAAAATATTTCTTGTTTGGTTCCTTTTGCTTGCAGTCTAGTTTTTGAGCTTTCAAGATTTGTGTGTCCAGTTTTCCTCTACAACCGTGAGAGCTAGACACAAACTTTATTTTTAAAGGAAAGCTGAGGTTCTCTTGTAATCCCGTAACTCTAGGAGATTTGGCAATGCTAAACACAACGTGAATTTAGAGTGACCATTCCAAGGTGAATCATTTAGTGGTGTGTCCTCAGCATAAAAGCCAGCTTTCATGGGGATATGGTTTTTTTATATCTCTTACTTTGTCTTTCTAAATAATCTGTGAATTGACAGTAATAATTGGATGCTTGGTAAAATCAAAAGTAGATGACTGCAGCCCAGTAAAATCAGTATTATTTTTTTCTGGTATGTTAGGATGTTCTTACAGAACCTAGGTATTAAGGATATTCTGCATTAAGATATCCCTAGAGAAGGAAGGCTTTGGTTGTTTTGTAGAAGCACATTTTTCTACTCAGTTGAGCATTAAAATTGGCAGCAGTTCCTGGAATAGCAAGAAAATCCTGGTTATTGCCCTCATAGTTGCTGAAAACAGTAAGAGGATATGTAAAATCTTTAACTCCAAGGAAAAATATTTATAACTGTGACAGTGTATTTCCTTACGATAATTTATGGATAAAATGTACGAAAGGAGGAACATAAGCTATAAATAATATTCCGTATGTAAACATAATGGCAGTAGCAAATTCTTTTTATTTAAAAATTAATATTGATGTTCATTAATATAAATTACCACATTTCAGATGACTCTGATGTCCTTGAGGCCAGATGTCACTGACTGATTTACAGCTTCCTGGGAGGAGGAGTAGATCCTGTTTTGCCAATGTAGGCACCAAATAGCTATTTTGGACTAGATTCATTACTGGTGTATTGTCAACAAAGTTGATTCACATCTCAGCTCAGAAACATGGAAAACTCTTTAAAAAGTATTAACTTGAATTCTGAAATGCGTGAAAAAGAGCATAAAGTATACCTTTGACTTAGTGAACTTTTATCTCATTTAAGGAATAGTGGTTTGAAAACTCCTGCCCAGGAACATTCGCACAGAATTTCCATGTGCATCATTAGCAACTGGGGAACATAGTTCAGAGGCCAAGTTTAGTCCCTCATTGATCTTAATTCTGCTTTAAATATTAAAAAAAATAAATGTACAGTGAAGGCGTTCAGAAGGAAGCTCTGCCATCTTAGTCACACTGCACAGATCATATATCTGGATTAAGTTTTTGAGTGCTTCGTAATATCCTTCGGTCCTTTGGACCTTGTGTATACTATCACTGCACAATAGGATGGCAAATGTGTTTGGAGAGCTATCAGCAGCCGCCCAGAAACCTCCTGTGGGAACACTGGTGGGTGATGCCTCAGAAGGCAGGTAGGGTGAACTTGTGTTTGCATATGCTGGCAGGTTAAAGAGGGGGAAAAAAAGAGGCAGGCTGGTTTGAGTCAGTATGAGACAGTGCATCTCTGTCCATTATTTATTCGTTCAAATTCAACCACATGAAATACAGGTAGCTTACAAACCATATCTTGTAAATGCCTTTTACTCCAGCAACTGAAATTCAGCACATTTGTAGGTGTGCAGCTAGGCATGCTTAGCATGAATGGTAAACTAATGTAAATCCTGTATTAAATATTTTGTTTTATAGCAAATCTCACATATATATGAAAGAAGTGTGTGCAGGTCTCTAGTACCATAAGGTCCTATGGCATACAGTTAGAAACGACACAGATTATATGGATATAGAGAATAACACACAAAGAACACCCATTTTTAAATGCATCTGTCGTTCATACAAAATCAAATTCGTAACCATTGAAAGGCCATTGAAAGCCTTTGAAGGATGTTACAAAGCTTTAGAGATGGTCCATGCTGAACGTGGGATATTTTTTCCAATCCTTATAAATAACTATGTTCCTATGTTTGGTAAGATTAGCTACAGAGAGTTTATGTTAAGGCTCTGTGGAGAGGAGTACAGAATTACAGATAATATTAAGCTGAAAAGGTGGTTTTAAAATGTTTCTATGATATAAAAGCCTTGTATTAAAGAGGCAAATACACCACTCCCTCAGTCTCTTTTCTTATTTATGAAGTAAGTAATCGTAAACTATAAATTCTAATTTTCAGCATGTATGTTGGTAAATCCGAACTGACCTTGACCTTAGCTTTGCTAATTTCCAGACTCTGATATTTATTCCCTGAGTAGATTGTTTCCCTTCATACCACATACATAAATACTGCAAACCTTTCCAATAACCTGAATTAGAGTGTAAGTAAATAGCTGGTTTTAATCTACATAATATTTTGAGGGCAGACGTTCTGTGCTATGACTATTAAGATATACCCAGCAGCCATTTGTATAATACTAAAGCCTCTTACATATATTATTAAAAGTAATGATATCAGCCAGGGCTTGTTTTATGCCACAGAAACTTAAATAATAAAATGCAGTGTGGATAAAATCTGCAATAATAGTAACTTAAGCAAAATTAATTTAAGTAACTGATAACATCTGGGGGAAAATGTAATAGTATATCGCTAAGTTATGCAAAGCTAATTTTATAATAACTACCACATCTGTGAAACTCATTTATTAGAACGCTTTACCAATCTTCTTCCCTGACATTATTCTGTTTTAGAAATTTTCCTGTATTCTATTTTATTGTCTTTGCTCTCCCTACATTTGTAAGAAGGTAATTTGCTAGCTCTCAGCAACAAGAAAAGTCTGTGGGTTTATGTACAGAACAACATGACACTTTTTATACTTACATCTCTTTATGTACACTTTTACTAGAAATAATTCCTGAGAAAAATTGTAGCACGGGGCTGTACATTGGGAGCAATGTTTGAACACCAGCTACAGTCCTCAGCTGTGACTATGCTGAGGCTTGATGCAGCTGGGGTGGGAAAGTGAAGGTGCCACTGAATATTTCCCACATTAGCTTCTGCTGAATGTTAGAGCAGCCTCTAGCCTGCTCTAACTTGTCCAGATTCAAGTGGCCTTTTGGCACGCCACTGCACCTAGGAATTAGTGAGAATATTGCATTTAACTTCTGCACTCTCCAGTCTCTTATCTGCAGCTGACACTGATACGCCATCTACATGTGTGCAACTGCCTTACGATTTCTTTATGTTTGAATTCTCATGGGCCCATTGGACCGCAATGTGCAGGAAAATATTGCCAATTATTTTTAAGGCATTATCATCTTGCCAAACTGTTTCTCACATTTCAATATTTATATTGATTCAAGAGGACACTTTAAGTAATACCTCTTTGTCATAGTGAATAATGCTCACATAATGACAAATCTTCAGGAATTAAAAAAAGGAAGATGAATTTTTTAATGTAGGTCAGTGGAAGTAATTCACCATAAATTTACTCAGACTTCAGAAACTAGCAGCATTTTTTAAAGCCACTGTGACTGTATAAAACTTACTGTGTCTCCTTCTCTGTTTTTAAATAGATTTTACTATAGAGCCATTGGTGCTATTAAACATGAAGTTTTGTTCAAAGGGAATACAAAGACTTAATTGTATTTTTTAAAGGAAAGTATTGCATCAGAAAGATTCATTTAAACACGTTTGTTGGCTTCGGGCTCTCGCCACAATACATTCGTTCTAATTTTCCCGTGGACTTGTTAAGGACACAATGTATAGGAAGGAGCAATGCAGAATGGCATTTTTAGGTCACTATACTTTGGCTGTAAACTGTAGTACTGCTCGTAAACTTATTATTACTAAACAAAATACTTCGTATTCTACATTGAAGTTTCGCAGTCTTTTTAAAAAAACTTTTGGCTGAACGTTGAGCCTATTATGGCTCGTTAAAGAGACTAGTTCTGCTATAATTTAGTTATTTCTTAATGATCCAAGGGTTATTATTAGACATGGAACAGATGAGTAAAGAATGACTCTCTTTAAAAGGACGCAGCGAAGTAAAAATATTATTCTGAAACAGAACCTCTGAAAATCTTATCCATGCTACAAAAATATATTTGATCAGCCAGGAATTTATTTTAAAAACCTGGCCTAGTTTTTTACATTATTTCATTTTGTGAAATTTGGACTGGAGGGAATAAAGGGAATAATGATTTAACCTAAATAAAGAAAATATTTTCAGTGAATAGTTAACTAACTAACCAAAACATGTTATTTTAAGGAAGCAGAAAGTAATTGTGAAATCGCATCCAATTCAGATAATATTTTTAAATAAGAAAATATACAGTAAGAAATCAGAGAAAATGGAAATATTTGCTAAATTAAGAGAGCTCTAGCTTAAAAAAAAAAATAGAATTTGAAAACAAAGCTTTTTATTTTAGAAAGAATAACATTTAGCTCAACTTAAGGCTTTCTCATTTTGATGCAAAAACTAAACTTTCCGACTATTGCTTTTGTGAGTCTGTAGGCAGTAGCACAGTACTGTAAAATCTGAGTCACAAGTGATACAGGAAAAGGCTTCTCTAAAACCTGGTTTTCTCCTCACTTAAATTCTGGAAATCTCTCTGTCAGCCTTTTGTGTTCTTACAAACATGGGCTAAATACTGTCTGCCTTTTTTAGTGAGGTCACACATGACAGGGAATCTTGCAGATAACGAAGGAGACCAAACATAACTTCTGACAAGCTTTTAGGACTACAGAAGAACTTTTAATGCAATAATGTGCAGTGGCTAGGTCTCACTCTTTATTTCCAGGTTTTGCTATCACTTTTGCAAATGTACAGAACCTTTCATACTTTCAGAATGTTTAACTGTAGCAAGTCACTAAATAACCAAATACCAACCTTGCAATGATTTCAAAGGTATGAGGAAATTAATTTATGGGAGCTGCAATTACCCTGATGTGAATTAATGTAGTTGACTTATACCATCCAAACAAAATCATGTTTGTAATAGCTGACTCGGAACTGGAACATCTGCCTGGTATTCTCAGTGGGCACTTCCCTTTGTAGAGGCCCCAAACATACCATTTTAATATTATACCTGTTCCTTGCTTGTTCAAAAATGCCTTTCGTCACCCTATTTGGCATGTATGTTCTGTCATCTGTTTTTTAAAAAAACAGCACAAAACCTTGTGCCTTGAGAGGACTCAGAGCTGCCTTCTGCATCACTCACAAGAGCCCAAGCATGGACCAAGTGCTGCATCCATCTGCTCTGCGGGGTACGAAGCCATTTCCTTGTCAGAGCGTTCCTGAAGCCACAGTTCACATGCCAGAAGAATACCAGTGAGGTTACCATGTTCACAGGAAAGAGAAATAGGAGCAAGTTGATGAAGCAGCAAAACTTGGATGGTTAGCTACTCTTAAATTACAGTCACATATTAAAATATTTTTCTTAGGGCCTTCTGTGATGCAGTGTCACTACAACTTCACTCCAGCTGCCTCCTGTGACAGAACACCCTAGTGGTCAGATGGGCCCCTTAATTCTAACATGCCACAAGATCCCTGATCAGAAGTAACAAATTTGCATTGGGAAGGCTGCACGTTACCTAAGCACTGTGTTTTCTAAACTTAATTGCTCACATGAGTAAGAAGCTGTAGTGTTATGAAATTATGAAAATCATCTGTTCTTTCAGAGTATTATAAAGAGGGCCCCTTGAGATGCAGCTAGAAATTAAAGCTGATCTCTAATCGTTTTCGGAATGCTTTCCAGCATGCTTTCTGAGCACCTGGAAAAAAGGTATTGGTTTTTTGTTGTTTGCCAGACATTTCATTTCCATTTTAAAAAATCTGCAATAAACCTCTGAGTAGTAATTAAACTTGAATTACTTTTTTTTTCTTTTTATACTGCGAGTATGTGATTGAACTTGCCCAACCTGCAGTTTCCCTCTTCCCTGCTCTGCTGGAAGAACACGTGCCTTCGGATACCTATTCGTCATTCATAATATCACCAACAGCTGCAGAGACAGAATCTAAGGTAGACAGTTTTGTTCCTTTTTTGTTTTTTAAAGCTATTTTTCTATGCGTCTCCTACTTCATTTATTCCCGTTGCAGCCCAACCACTAATGACATCTATTCTCCAGAATATAGCATGCATTCTCTTCTAAGATTGAATGAAATTACTTTTAATCATTAATCAGTCAGCAGAGGACATTTATTCAAGTCAGCACCTCTGGGCTCTAGCCCCATGCAAATTCATAACCTCAGGACCTGCCTGGCCTGGGCAGTGAAAGAGACACTGGTGGTCTCTGTTGGAGCAGGAGTTCTCAAAAGCAGGCTTCATCTATTGTTCCATGTCTTTGGGTTTGACACTGTTTCGTCTTGTAGAGAGCAGGAGTATGTTCTAGCACACATTTCTTGTGGGTGGTTGCTGCTAGGGGTCTGATCAAGAGGGTCACCTGAAAGAGCCCTGTCCAGAGGCAGATGCTGTGGAAGTCTGCAGTGGGTGAATTCCCAAATGAAATTATTGGCAACCTTGAGGTACTATTACTAGAAAGCTATTCACTAGTTCTGTCTATGGTTGATTAGCTAGCTCAGTCTTAATGAATATAAACTGTATTCATGCTAAAGCTGGCAAAAACAACATCCATATGCTGTAAAAATGTGAATTAGTATCTATAAATAACTCCTAGTTTAGTCAGCTTACATGTGATGGGATAAAAAATATTCAGTAATATAACAACATATATCTTCAGCATTACTATGTGTTAGGAAACACGGGCCAAATCCTGCTCTCGGTGATGTCAGTGATACAATTCCTTTTCAGGCCTTCAGGATCAGCTGCTGCTGTGATGGAGCCTATGCAATATGTGCTTAGTATTAATTGTTAGATGCATCTATGTTACACATCCTTCAATCTGTATAAGAAATAACACATTTATGCCAATTCTAGACTTCATTTGGTAGGTGCATAACTATACAAGAGCTGCCTTAATAGAAAAAATCAGGTTTCAGTATGTGGTCTGCAAACTCAGAGGAGTCCATGAGTTCTTTCTATGGGGTTCATGAAAGGGCAGGAAGCTATTGTCAGTGGGCTTAAATTTGTTGTAGGGTGATCTGCTTCTCTGCCGGGAGGTCTGTAAATTGAAACGTGTGGAAAGCCAGCAGAGTAGATCCTTGTTATTTTGTAAACTGCTCCCTCAAGCATATGGAATTCTTGAAAGCAAACCAGCTAGAACTCACTTCTATCGAGGAACTGGTGGAATTTGATCTTACTTGCAACAACCAGGTGGCATTAGGCACTTTAGTCTTTAGATAGAGCACATTGGACACTGTTGACCAAGAAGCAGTTTTTTAAATATCTAGTGTTACCTCAAAATAGCGTGATACTGATAAACTGCTTTACATAGATTATGTGTAAATGGGGAATATAAATTAGAATAATGATGCCATCATTAGATCTATCTATTTGATTTCATATGCCATTTTAACGTCTTCAGAAACAGGTGTATGTTGTCTTATTCCTGTTACTACCTACAGAAAAAATGAAATGCCTGTTTTTCCTTTGACCTTGATTTCATTAGCATCAGTGCTCAGAGCTTTTTTTCTTCACAAAAACTGCACAGATGAGAAAAATTGGGCGGGGTTTTTTTTCTTTCTTTTGCAACTCTGGTTATATACACAGAAAATAATTTCCTTTTAGTTTTTAAAAGTCTTCCACCAATGTATCTTTTTCACCTGCTTTCTCAGTGTCTTGACCTCTGAGGTAATCTTATCATTAAATTTTTACCTGATACATGGTCAGACTCATACCATTTTGTTCTTATGTGCGAACTGTGATTTCACAATCTGCATTATGTCTCCAGGGAACATAGGCAGCTGTTGCTTTAATTGAGCCTAGGAAATAACTTTTAGTCTGAAATCACTGCTGACACTCAGTGGTCGCAACAGCAGCCATAGTGAAGTATTGTGGCAGCTGATTTTCACTGGAGGCAGAATCAAAGACAGAGGGATGTGAAAACTGGAGAAGAAAAGGTGGCTGGGGTGGCTGGGAGAGGATTAGCCTGGAGGATCAGTGTTCCACAGCAAAGTAACTCAGTATATACATAATGTAAAGGGATAGGGACATACTTGTTGATACGTGAGGATGGATTGAATATGGTGAAGGCCATCTCCAAAGATACAAAGTTGAGATAGAAATTCCAGCTTTTTGATGTTGATCTGAGCTACTGAGAACTTTGGAAACATTCTAGCTGTGGTTATCCATTGATAGGTTGCAGTATAGCACTAGTAGGGATTTCTACACCTGGCAAGCCAAAAAGTTCCTAAAATGGCAAATCACTGCAAGCTTTTCTGGGCCAAATCCATTCACTTCACCAAAATTACATTAAGTCCGTTAAGAACATACCTCTAAGTTTTGGAACAGTTTATGGGGAGTCTGTAAAAGGATCTTTGAGCCTCTTCCAGTTGTTCAAATCAAACTTTGTGACTCTTGGAAAGACAGTTGTTGTACCCCTTCCATTTCTCATGTATTTTGCAGTGATGAGTGCTGATATTGAGAAATATGCATAAATTCCCAATAAAACCCCAGTATTTGTGGCCTTTTTTCCAGTGATCCCACATTACCAAATGCTATACAATTAAAGATTGCTACTCATTATCACTGCCAAAGATTTCACTAAAGTATGTCGCAACCCTCACACCTTCCCCACAAACGTTATGTTGTAAATTAAACACTCAATGTCTACAGCAGCCTGGATTTCCAGAATGAGATACACATTCGTAAATGTGTTTGTAATTAAGAAAGACAAGCAACATCACAGAAATATGTTTTTTTATCGTTCATTTTCAGTAACGCTTTCTAATTCCAGCGATGTTTCAATAAAATATATTACACTAGAGAACGAACATCTGCAGCGAAGGAAAACAGTGGCAACAACCAAATCCCAAAGCATTTTTTCTGATTTGCTGTTTATTGGCAAGGGCTGTCTGAGAATACAGGCAAATTGGCCTATCTGCCCAGACAAGGTTACGTGAGAAATGGCTGTCCCACATCACTTCCTGTCCACGGCAGTCATTCCATACATCGGAATTGCACACAGTCACATGATAAAGTGTTATCATCTACATACAGGCTGAAACACCGTTATGTCTGCAAAACAGGAAGGTGTGTAGGGTAATGTCTGTCTTGCTGCACTACAGTGTGTCAAAACCACAAAGACAATGTGCAGCCTAAGATAGCTCCATCATAACCACTCTTTTCTTCTGATTTTCTTCACAGGCAGAGATAAATGAAAAGCTGCAAATGCAAGAAGAAGCTTATACTTTGAGAACGGAAAAATTCAAAAGTCCTAAATAGCCAGATAAGAGAGGTGATGTTGAATTTTACAGAAGCTGGGGAGTAGGGGGTAACACACACAGAAGACTGGCTCCCTGCCTGAATGTAATTGTTTATATAAAAGAAAATGGTTCTGTTAATATTTACCTAGAAATAGTTCGTCCCTGTTCCTCAAAGTTACTGTGTTCTGCCAGTGTTGTTATTTAGTTTAGACTTAAGTAGAAGATTATAAACAGAGGCATATGTAATTAAAGCATGTTGAAGTTCAGTTTTTTTCTGAATAGAAGTCCTAATTTTTTTTTTAAAAAAAAAAAAAAAAAAAAAAGAAATTGCTGTAGTTTTGTTCTCTTTCCTTTTTCCAGTTGTGAAATATTTAACAGTTTCTGCTTTACACCATATTTTTTTTCTCCAGGAAATTTTGCTAGAGGGAGATATACATAGAGAGAAAACGTCATTTTGAGGCACTGCAGATAGAATAAGGAGAGAATTTAATTAACATGTAATTACACAATTTTCACTGTAGTTATTCATTAATAATGTGTATTTTATTTCAGATTAAATTACTTCCTAAGCTTTAAAACAAACATAATTTCTTACACTTCTCTATTTCCACTATATTAAAAACACATAAATGAAGAATTTGCACTTTTACAGTGCTCCCCAGAAGAGTTCTTTTTTATTTCAGAGGAAATCTTTCTGGAATGGGTGCCGCCTTGCACCGGAGAGCATTTCCATACCTTGTCAGACATTATAAAAAAGTTCCAAACTCAAAAGGAATCTGACCAACCAAGTGACAAGTAAGTCAGAAGAACCGGTTTAACACCCACGTTTTAAAATCGCAGCCCACATTGATCGCTGCATTACAGAGCTCCCCACCCTAGAGAGCGCGTTGGGCGCAGCCCTGCCTCCAGCGTAAGGGCTGTGCTCTGTGCAGCGTTCCAGAAAGAGAATGTTTTGTTCATTACAACTTCGAGCTTGTTTCCCAGAGTAAAAACTTGTGGTTGTTCCATTTCATCCCCGTTTTGACGGCGGTAACAAGAGCTGGCGGCCCGCCCCAGCCCGGGCCCGGCCAGCAGGGGGCGCTGCCCGCCCGCGCCTCAGCCCGGAGCGCGCCCCAGGGCCGCGGCCGGGCCGGGGCCGGGGGGCCCGGGGGGAGCACGGCTTGGCGTTTCGAGGGGCAGAGCGTGCGGGCCGGGCCCCTGCGCTGCGAAAAGCTCTCGCCCCGCTCGGTGCTGCCGAGGAGGCAGCTCCCGAACCGAGCGCTGCCAGGTTTCCCGCACGGCGCTTTCCAGCGCCGGCCGGCAAACTGGGGAGAGCTGCCGGCCAGCTGCTGGAAGCCCACGGTAGCGAGGGTGTCGTGAAGAGTTATTAGTTTTACCTTTAAAAAAAATTTTTAAAAAATATTTTAGTCTTTTAATGTTATGTTCGTTGTCCTATTATTGCTTTGAAATATGCTTTCTTGTTATCAAAACTTTCTGAAATCAGAATGCCCTTTATTTTGGTACGTAGGTTCATCTCCCAACACATTATGCTAATGTCACAAGTTTCCCTGGTTTTGAACTCGAAGGTGAGAACAGAACTTCTGAAGAGAGCTGTCCGTACGGAAAAAAAAAAAAAAAAAAAAAAGAGAGAGAAATTTAAATACTTTTTGGTGACAATGTGTTCTTGGCAATTTAGCATTGTTTAGCACCTCAGACTTAAATCTGAAGACTACAACATTCCTGCTATGGCGCTAAGCAGAAAGGGACTAACTACGTTTTATGTTAAGACCAATGCTAAACAAAGGCTTTTGCCCTTATCTCTTCCTCTGTCTCCCAGATTTTGTGGAACCTTTGAGAAATTTTAAAAGGCTTTGAAGATGAGGAGTTGTACATGAACATCAAGTATTACTGCAATGATTTGTTAGCATTTCAGTCTTAGTACATATGCATAACAGCCAAGGTATTGCAGAAATCCTAAGTGAAGTTCAAATCCCACAAACCACCTTTGTAACTATCTTCCTGCTGAACTAAATAATGCTACCAACAAAAACAGCACCAGGGATTTTTTGAGAGTGGGAGGGAGGACGGTTAGGAGGCTGAAGGAGGGAAGATGAGTAAAAGATAGACATAACATCTCTCTAAGCAGTCAGAGTGCATGTTCTGACACAGCATATGAACATTAAATTGAAGAATCCTTTAATGTCTTCAGAATGTTAATATGAAATGCAAAACGTCATGCTTTGGATAGATGGGTAGGAACAAAATGTTCAGATGCAATATGGTGCATAAAGAACAGTGTCTCCATTTTGCATTCCTGGCTTTTCCTTTGGTTTAAATCAGGCTTGTTGTTTCTCAGGTCTCTTGTGTCATGTTGAGTTACTGCTATAGTCACCTCTAAAAATAATTATACTGTCATTCCTGGGACCATATAGTTGAAGCTTTGGTATAATAATCTTTGATTTTTTTTTTTTTTTTTGCAACGCTGTTGGTGTAGCATAGTTCTGTACAATACAGATACTTAACATAGTTCCTGACAGGTTCCCACCCTACAGAGCTTTCAATTTAAATCAGACAGATCTTGCAGAAAGGAAGGAAAGAGGTGCTATGTTCTACCCTGACTGCCACAGAAGTGGTGGTTTTCCAGGGGACAGAGGACAGATGAAATAGTATAGCTTTTCCTGTATAAGGTATAATATTGATGCTTTTTAGCATCTTCATGGTAAAATCCTGGTCTTCACTAGGATTTTATAACAAGACAGTGAACAACTGGTATTCTCTAGTAAAACAAAAGCTCTATTTTCAGTCAGTGCTTTCCTGCATTATACTGACAGAGTGATGGAAGTTTAGAAGATATGGAAAGCAGCTTTTCTAGTAAGAAGCTGGCTTGAAAAAGATGGGAAAGGAGACAAGAAAAGATTTTTTACCTGTTTCATAGTGTTTTGCCATGACCTTTTCTTCTCAAGCCTTGCTTCTCTTCTTCTGCGCCAAAACTTGATTTGAATTTGAAAATTACCACATTGTTTCCTTCCTAAAATTGTAACTGGCATTCCTAGAAAACTTGCTTTCCCAGAAAAGCCACTATGCGTAGGCTTAAAATTCGTCTTTTCACAAGTGAGAAAAAGACATTTGCTTCAATAACCTACAGTGCCAACCTGACCACAAAATGTGAGCAGTCAGCATTGGTCCATTTAAATTAGCCTCTTAAGCACACAATTCAGTTGACCACCAAAGCACTTTCATCCAGATTTACATGTTGTACTCACCTGAAAAGCCTCCGGAGCTTTGATCCCAGGCTAACCCAGCAGCGTGCAGAAGAGAGTTGCTCAGAAGAAAGGATGCTGATGTGGGCTGTACCCTATCATCCACAGCTTGCACCTATTTATGATGGAGTGTGGATGTGACAGGTGAACTTTAACATGGGTTACGTACATAGCAAGGCTGCTAAAGAATTCATAGCTAACACCTATAGATATACTGAGGTGTGAAAGGGATGTTTGTACTGTTATTAGCACCAGCCAGTATGGCATATCACCCAGCAACAAGAGATACTGCAGGTAACTGGGCCATTCGCCCTCTTTCCTCTCCCTCCTCCCTCCCCTTAGGATGGTGTTACACCTGCCCCTGCCACAATGCACAGCCACACAGTTCTTCTGTATGCTGGCAGTCCAGGGAGGGGTTGTGTTCGAGGTGAAATCACCCACTTCTCTGCCGTGGTTCACCTGGGTGTGACAGCAGTGACAAAACACGCGGGCAGCATTGCTTGCTATGAGCAACTCAAAACTGAATGTAACATTTCAGCGCTTTTTGTTGTGGCACTTTGAGTGTACAGAGCAAGCTTCAGGCTCCAGCAGTTGTGGATTCAGATTACACACATGCACGTGACAAAAAAAACAAAGAAAAAAATCAAAGGATAGTTGCAGTGACTCATGTAATTGAGAGACCCATTCAAATGCAGAGTATTAAACAGAACTTGGAATTAGTAACACTGCAGAAAGAATAGAATGTAAAATATTTCCAGGGTAGAAACAACCTGACATTTTACATAGCAGACTGCGTTAAGGCACAGTAGCGCTGCTTTAAAGCCTGGGCTGTCACTGACGCAACAAAGACTGCATGAAATGTGAGGTTTGTGTTTGTGCAGAATTCTGCACTCACAGTGTTGCCTAGGCCTGCTGGTAGCTGTATGTATTTTGCATGTTTATGCAGCTGATTCAAAGAACAAAAAAGGAAAAGTGAGTTGCTACAAGCACCTGAGCCAGGTGGGGTAGGTGAAGCAAGAGGGAAGACCTGTGACCTGGAAGAAGGACCTTGTTTAGAGGCTATTGGGGAGAATGGTCCATAAAAGTTGTTCACCTAAAACAAGTATGGTATGTCTCCGTTCCTGGAAAAAGGCTACTGGAACTGTATCAGTTTGGGATGCTGATGTGGGTGGTGATTCATGGTGCAAGGGTCCTCTGAAGTACCTCCTAGATGAGGCAGTTCCTCCAGTCACTGCAAAGCAGGCCTCAGGATTTTGCCTCCCTCCACTGACGTTGGTCTATATGAATATTTCCAAGTTTTCATTTAGCTCTTTTTAACTCGTTCTGAAGATGTCTCCTATGACATTTTCTTAACATTTGAATCTTACATCTTTCAAACTCCAGCCAAGACAATTTTCTTGTCTAAACAGCCTGTTTCTATGATTGCATTGATTATAGTGTAAGAAATGTCATGTCTGGACAGAGAAGGATCCAAGTGTCCCAGGGTCCTTCCTATGGCATTGGCTGTGGGAGAAGAGCATAAGAACGGGGATCTTGAGAGTGATCCACCACATGAAGGCTTACCCTTCCATTGATCAGTGCTTTAGAACCTTGTGGAGCCAAAGTATGCACCCAGACCCAACAGTGGTTTGAAATCAAAGGACATCTTCTCTGTGAATATCTCTAGTCCTTTTTTTAACTCCTGGCCACCATACTATTCGATGGCAATAAGTTCCATATTTTAATTTTGTGTTGTTGATTAACCCCAGCTGAAACAAATACAGGAGGCTCGAGATTCACCATCCCAGAGGCTCTCAAGATCCTCAGTTTTATTGGTCGCTTGTGTGTGTTGAGGTGGTGTAAGCGGTTAACCACAAAGACATCACTTCTCACGTACACCAGGAGCAGTGAGATCCAGGTAAGAGAAAGCATGTGTCATTCTCTGCCAGGCTGAGCCTAAATTTCTGCCACCTGCCCTGTTACTTGTTGTCGTTTTGTTTCGTGCCATATCTAACTTAGATAATAATCTTCCTGCACAGAGATACCTCGTTCAATCTTTATCTGTGTGTCGAGGAACACACACGTGGCCCTGCCTGAACAGAAAGATACTGACAAAGGGAGGGAAAATGACCATCTTTGGTCTGTCAGGCAGACAGTGAATATTTTGCTATCTTAATCATCAGAGTAGCAAGTTTCTTCAGAGTGTATGTAACGAATTACCATGCAGCTCCAAGGAAAAATTTGCCCTTTGATTGTTTTCCAAAGAAATGTTCTCGATTTCTTTTCTGCAAAATTTGTGTTAAAGAGCATACTAACAAATTTTCCCAAGCCTTCTTGACCTCCTCTGTTCTTCACAGTAATAAAAGAAATTTCACTCATCACAGAGAGATGTTGAAGATTGCTGAATTTTTCTGATTTAGGAACTGAGTGAATGAAACAAGCTTACAAAAATGTAGATACCGCATTGCAGAATGCAGTTAGCTCTACTAATAAGAAAAATGGAACTTGTGATATTTCTGTTAGTGCTAGTAAATTGCCTGCTAATGTGTTTCTAGGTTGGGGGTCTGCAGGCACTCCCTCGTGCCAAGGCCAGAAGTATGCATATGGCACTGGGGAGTCGTAATTTGGGAGGGTTCTTTTTTGTTTGTTTGTTTCTCCTCCCTTGCCCCAGCAAATCTGTGGCTGGTTTTACCAAAGACAAGGTAACAAGCAACGCTTACTGTGTTGCTTTGAATGAGGTGTTTTATTTTTATTAGAGTTTGGAGTTCTCAATGTTTAGTAGCGCCAGTTCCTCTACTACTAAATAATTTGTAGACAGCTGAGTGAGCCTGCCAAGCCTCTAGACTGAGTAAGGATTTTTGGGTTGTTTTCCTGAATGAGCAAGGTGAGCGAATGCCACTTCTTTACTGTACTTCCCTGCTATTCACAATTACAGTCATGTGTAATTGTCACAGGACAATTTTGCTAGTAACACAAATTTTGCACTGGAGTTTTCTTACCAGGCAGCTGTTGAGATAAAAGCAGGATTCAGATTTTGTGTTGGTTTTGCTCTGAGATCATTCCAGCCTTTTTTTTGAAATGTCACATTTCAGCCTAACAAATTGCCAGTTCATGCAGCTCCGATGCCCCGGAAACCATTTCCAATGACATACTATAAAAGCAGGACTGATACAGATCTCTTGACTGCATTTCAAAGACATACCTTTGGATTACAGCATTGTAAATGAGACTTTAATTCTGTAGAACTCAGTGGAAAGATATTAATTTGCTAGCAAAGACTCTTGCTTTAATTTTTTTTTCTTCTACTCCTATTTTCTGTGAGTAATATAGATATGGGGGCTGATCTTCTATTGAAGTAGTTGAATCAATTATTCAACTGAATTCAATTACTATCAATGCCAATATTTCTGTGAAATTATTATTGTGTAGGGTTACATGAAGATATGTCTTTGTTATATATGACAGCTTTCGATACCGTCTCCCAAATATAAATTACAGGGCTGATTTTTAAGCCATTAATCTCAGTCTTACTGACTCCCTTCTCAGGCAAAATGCTTCTTGATCTCAATAGGCATATTTAGCTTGGTGTGACTCAAGTACAACAGAGGTGTGCGTGGGCTGCTTGGGGCTGTCAGGCTTGGACAGCAGCAGCCTCGATGAGCCGGGTGGAGTTAGGTAGGGAGTAGCACTCAGGAGCCAGGAGATCCAGGCTGAGCCCCTGGCTCCTCGCACCGCAACATTACCTACACCCGCCACACGGTGTGAGGCGGATGCAGGTGCTTCTGTGTGGTGGGGAACTCTCGCATCCAGTGGTGGTTTTCTCTTGAGTAAATACAGAGCTTCAAGTATGAGTCCATCAGGCTCAAAGCAGGAATTACAATCTGTTTGCACACCTCTGCACTGTGCTCCTAACAGGTTAAACATGTGTGTGTGTTACATTATTGAGACACAGAGCGATTTAAATGGATGCACATTATTCCTCAGCTCTGTGTCAACAATCAAAAATGAGGTTTTGGATTTATTAGTTGCCAATCTTGCCCCTATCTTAAATCATTACTGTATAATAAGGACTCTATATGGTGCATTGTCAATAAAACCTAATATTGAGAAGATTACTGATCCTCTAGTGCAAATGGAGAGCACTGTAAATGATTTAGAGAATACGTGTCAAACGTTAAAGCTATCTAATACCTTCTAAAGTAGGTTGATACTCATAAATCTAAGATAAATGACCTGTAAAACCACTTAAGAAGAAATAATACTCATTTAATCAGGCTTCCAGTGGAAAGACTAGGTAGGAGAGCAATTCATAAGGAATTATGAAATCTCTTCTAATTCAGTACTTTGTTGATAGAGAATGCAAACTACATTTGATAAGCAATTTTAGTTGCTTAAAACTATTGTTGTAATAACACTAAATTATGATCCCACTGAATAAAGAAAAGATCAGAGGGCATCTCTTTTATGGTTTATTGAGGTCTCATTTTTCCAGATTCAACACTGTGTGTATCAAATGGAGATATAAGGGGTATTTATTGGAATTACCATTTTGCTGGACCACAGGGATGGGATGTTGGATTGGCTTCTGCCGGTGTGGCTGTTCCTGTTCACTGATAACAGTAGACTCATTTAATGCATTGCCCTGGGAGGAGCAAGACATCATTTATTGGGACAAGCCTGGTTAAAATTATAGTGAAACAAACTCCATATTGTTGCATAGTTGAGTGGTAACTTGTACAAACTATCTATTGAGTTTAGTGGTATTTTCTGCACTTCAATCTTGAAGAAAATTCTGTTTCCTTTTCTACGTTTTTTTCCCCACACCCATTTGAAAGGTGGCTACATGTGGGTAGCAGAAAAATTAGGTCATGATTTTCATTACCAAAGTTCTGATTCCTCAGTTCTTGTGTGGACAAAACTTCCATTCTCTTTAATAGGTTTTTAAGGCCACTTGCTAATTCCTGTTCATCCTTTTGGCTTTATGACTGTTCAGAGCAAAACATCACTGCCAGCATTTATTACAACTTGATGTAGAGCTTTTCTTGAAATGACTGTAATAGTATATTTAGCCATGGAGAAATCTTTCCAAAGAGCAGTGTGCTGTGACTCATGTGACTCCGCTGTTGCTCTGTTGACCCTAGCAGATTTACTCATTGTTTACATAGTGGCAAACAAGATCAGATTCTGGCTTGATGCCTTATTTAATTTCATCCAATAAATGTGCAACTTGCAAATGCATTTTACTTCAATTCACATTTTTTAAGAAAAACTGGGTATCCAGCTTCTTTTATTGTGAAAAATAAGAACGCTTAAATGCTGCTCTGAGTGGAATTAGTAAATGGAATTCAAATGCAGCTGATCCATAGGTAACTCATTTATACTGCAAAAACAACATGGTTGTGGTCAAAATGTATTATCTGCTTTTTTCTTGCTTGCCCTCGCAGAGGGCAAAACATATATGCAAACATACATATGCTTCCTATGGAACAGCTGATAGTCACACCGTGTTGTAGCAGAGGCATTCGAATTGGTTGGTTTTGTAATAGAGGTGCAATCTTGGTAGCAAATTTCCATTGGTTGTAAATTTTTGAGATACTGAAGTCTATCTGTAAAAAAGCTTGTTGGTTTACTTTCTACTTTCTCTTCAGCTGGCATAAAGCTAGAGTAATTTGACTAAAATACCAGTTAAACTGAGCATACATTAAAGAAAGATTGTTTCAGAAATCTGTCAGCCTTGGGACCATTGCTTTTCCATTTCCTGAGAATACCTAGGAGTAATTGGGTTTGCTACTCCGAGGCAGAGCAGCTGTTGCATGTATATGTTGTGTGTGCTTTGTGTGTGTGTGTGTATTTGTTATTAGTTCTAAAAAAACCCTAAAAATTAGAGGCAACAGCTGGACTGACTTTTACGCGGTGGCTGGTGGTTACAGGAACTGTAGTGCCTGGCTGTTGACAGAGAGCAGGGAAAAATTCACACATGATTGAGGACTGGAGAAGCCTCTAAGAACTGGAAGCTGAAGCCGTCAATCATGTAAAATGGCTCGTGAAGGGCAGAATTGTTTGGAGCTGATCAATTTTTATTTTGATGTTAGTGCTTTTTAAAATCTATGTTTTGGGGTTTTTGTTGGTTTTTTTTAAACAAGCACTAAGGGATGATAGAAAAAGGATAATATCAGGTAACTAGTTACTAGTTATTTTATGGTAGTTAATTTGTTGAGAAGTCTGGGAGATGCAGACAGCTCAGACCAGTTGGAAATGGAAGGCCACTGGGATTTGGTTAGGTATTGAGAGTTTGTGTTGTTGAACTGTAAAGGGCAGCTAAACAAGCAAACAGGACTGTGGGGTGCACCCTTGACTCACATCAGCTGCAAAAACAGCATCAAGGGGGCCTTAGCAAGGCTCATACCAGCTGAGGGCCTGCCCCCTCCTCTTCCAGACTACGTATGGGAAGAGACCCTCATTCCTCTCTTGTAAGCAGGCAAATCACACATGCACACACACTCCTTGGTTATAATCAAATTAAAATCTCACTAATTTGGAAGCATACCTATCAGGTTCTCTTCTAGGAAGAAACTTTTATTTCTTCTTTTATTCTTTTCTGCTTGAATCCCAAGCTATCAACGGCTTTCAAAGAAAAAGGAGCTTTTCTTTAGAAAAAAGTCTATTCAAATTATTCATGATTTATGTCAAGAAGGGACCTTTCCTCTTTCAACTAGCAAAAAAGGGGGAGTTTGATCTTCCTCAAAATCATTTGAGAACCTTGTACGTTTCTTTCCAGAACTAAAACTTTCTTACAAAGCTTTGGATATTCAGCAGAATAATAACTATTACATAATTGAAGCTCAATACAATACCATGGGGCTAATAAATGGTCTCCTGGTTCTACAGAAAATGTAACAAATCATAATAGCATTTACTGGGACTAGGCCAGACACAAATGACAAAGCTGCTTTTGAAAGTGAGTTGTGGCCAGAAATACTCTTGGACCACAATCATTCTCTTGACTGCCATGGGGACATTTACTCCCTTTAATTTTCAGCCTCAATTTTATGTTGATCCTGCAACACTGAATAAAACCAAGCCCGACAGAGCTGCTACTGCAGCTGTTACAGATGTAAATGAGAAGAAGGCCATTTAAGACAACTCTGTTTCTCTGAATATGTTATTTGGAAAGTATGCAGATTATATTAAAAATAGCTTGATATGTCCTTATTATGGTTTTTTTTAAAGGAATAAAAAAGATGCTACACTGTTAAGTGATTTATTAACATTTCTGATCACAGCTCTTAGAAAATAATTGTTCTGTTGTGTGCTACGAAGCTGCCTGTAATCAACTGGCAAAGGTATATACTGCTTTGTATTCTCCATGGAGAAAACATCAAATTCAATTGATTAATCAAAGGGGACATTCTTTGATAGAAGGGAACCTTTTCAAACTTTATTAAAAATATTGAATAAACCATGAGCAATCAAAGTTCATAATCTGAGCTCCTGCTCTACTTTCTCAGATACAGTAAACCTTCAAAGTAACTCATAAAGCAGGAGATGAGATGTCTGTAATAAAAAAAGGCAAAAAAACCCTCAGAGCAGCATATTCCAAAACCTCTGTCTTGATCTGGGTCTCAGCTACACCATTGTGGCTCCACTGATTTTGCAGGAGTCCCTTTGTGTTTCCACTGAAGAGACTGATAATAAGAATTGAGGTTTGGACCTTTTTTCAGTAACTCATTCAGGAGCATCCTCACACACTCTGTCTTTTCATGGAGGTTTTTTCCCTTATTCTGAAAGAAGAAATGAGATTGCTATCAGCGAAGCTGTCTAGTGATTAAAGATAATCTAGGTATGACCTCTGCAGTCTGAATGACTGTCTCCTCTAGTTCAGGAGGAAAGCAATCATATGGCCAAACATAGGATGGCTGGTGGGAATGGAGACAAGCGAAATGGAAATTTCCTGAGCTGAGGAGAAAACAGAACTCAAACAGGTGGGACTAGCATGTCTCTGTCTTGCAATCAGCACTGGAATCATGGGCCCTATGTGAAATATTATGTGTAAAGCCATTGTGCTGTTCAAGATCATATTAAAATGGACATTAGCAAATAAAATGTTCATATTTAGCAGCAGGAAAAAGTTATTGGAATGATTTCAGGTAGTTTGATCGAAAGAAAAAACAGTTGAGGGAAAGAATAATTGGAGGTACACAGGCAGAGAGCGAAGGAGAGGAAGTGAACACACGGATTGATCACAGCACAGTAATCTGATGCCATTTTTAGTCAGGTAACAAGGCAGAGCAAGCTCAGAATAAGAAGCATCAAGACAGCACAGAGTGAGAGAAAGATGTCCTCTGGGGCCACAGGGGCTCAAATGTACAGACTTGAGTGGGACCCCAGGGAAGCAGTTAGCCCAGGTGGCTATCTAGGACAGCAATGACAAGAAATGTGAGGATTTCATGAGCATCCTCTGCAATCTTTTTTTTTTTTTTGCAGTGCCTTCCTGTACTGTCCCTGCCGCGTCCATATTCCAAGCAGAGGTGGAAGGACAGAGCCGATCGCTATGCCTCAGTCAACACGTAGGCTGAACCTCACAGGGGGATTTTCATGACCACCCCAGGTGAGGAGGTGAGGGTGGGTGAGGTGCAGCCCGAAGCTTGGGGTAACCTCTAGTTGGAAGGGATGGAGAGCAGGGGAGGGGAGGACATCTGGTGGCACCCAGCACAGGCTGTCAAAGACCTTTGCTCTGAAGGGAACAATTCATAATTTCTTTAGAGTAGCACCCCTGACCCAATGGGGAAAAAATACCAAAAAATGGAACCAAAACAATGACAACAAAAAAAAAAACACCCTGGGAGCTTTTGGGCCAGCACTCTTGTGTGAAATAAGTGTTGGGAATCTGTCAGCAAAGCTACTGTCTCTGTTTGAGTCCTCCTTTGCTCTGGAAATTAAGACTGTCCTTGGGAGCAGGGAGATTTGCAGTGATGACCTTTGCCAGTCCCCAGCCAGGGTAAACACAAAACCTCTAAAACTCTGAGTAGTTATTTTGGATCAAAAGAGATCATACTATATAAGAAGCAGCCTTCCTACATGTCATCCCATCCTGTGCAATACTGCTGTTGAAAGGGCTTGTCCTAAATACTCTATTCTGATACGGTGACGCATTAAAAAGAGAAAAAGACACTTTATTAAAAAAATAAGCCCTTTCACAGAGTGACAGATGAATGTAATGACAGATTAATATAAATTTTGAAACCTGAACATTATCTTCCAAGGGGAAAAAGCTCCTAAATACACATGCCAAACAAAAATGGTAGAGAAAAATCTCTGACAATGCATTGCACAGAATCATTTATTAAGTCTCTGTAAGTGATCATTTAAATGAAACTTGCATTTAATCTAGTATTTAGCCAGTCCCTTTTATCTTCTGGCTGGATGTGTTTGTGGGAGAGAGTGGTCCCTCATCCTGTCTCATCTCCCTGTACCGAGCTGCTTTTTTTCACTGGAGTATATGTGCAGGGGAACATAGGGCAGAGAAGGAAGGTTGAATATCCCAGTTTCAGACTCATCTCTCTTTCTGATTCTGACTTAGACCAAAAGAGGAAAATGACCACCTCTGCTTTAGAGGTGAGCAAGTTCTTTCAAAACCAAATAAAACCTCACCGCTTCTCTAGGCCATGTTGACACCTCTTGACAAAGGTCGGGTACGGGTATAACCAGGGCACAGGTATAACATTCTCTTTGGAGATCTCTGAAAAGCTGAGTGCTTCTTTCCTCATATATCCACTTGTGGTGCGTGCCCAGCTGCCCCGCTAGTCTCCACCACTGATTTCAGTGAATGACAACCAAAGGCATTTCAAACTGAAAGGAGGTATTTAAATACTGTCAGGAGCAACAGATAAAATGACCTCAAACAAATCCATGTAAAGTCCTTTGTTATTTTCAAAGCACTTCCCAGCTTGACACCTTCACTTTTTTATATCAAATATAAAAGTCAAAATGTTTTATTCCAATGCAGTACATGAATATAAAATATAAATGTATCAAACCTCATGCTACATTTTTGTGCTACTGCTTTGAAAATGGACCTGAAGTAAACTCAGTGTAAAGATCAAGAAAATTATCAAGAAAATTCCACTTCTCAAACTTTTCTCAAACAAGCATGCTTACAGCAGCAAGGAGCAGCCTGGATGTGGATGGCTGTATGGGTGATAGCTCAGGACTGCTGGGGGATGAGCACACTGACCTATTTCAGGTACCCCTTGCACTGGGGTCCAACATACATAGACTGGCTGTCCATTACCTCCCCTAAAACACTATCCCCCTGACACCTACACTGCTCCTCCCCATGCCCACGGCTACTTTCCTTTACACATCTCGGTGTTACCATACACCAGTTACTGCCAACCTCTTGCCAAAGCCCGAGCTTGCTCTTAGGCAGTTGTTGAAGGGGCAGAAGTTGTTCCACTTGCCTTTACATCCTCCTAGGCTCTGTATTGCTCCAATATGACCCTCAAGACCATCTCTTCTCTCTCTTAGTTACTACCACTACCATATGTTTTTGATATTACTGGAGAACTTACTTCCACACTGCTGCTGCCCTTCTGTCTGGTGATCGCGGCATCCTGCTGCTGCTCGCTATTTTACAAGGTTTCTTCTGATCTGCTCAGTGCACAAGTGAGTACAAGAAGCAGCACAATGACCTTCGTATTGCGCACGGCTCAGCACAAGTCGGTCCAGCTGGTCAGGAGCAGGGGAGAGAGCTGGAGTGAAGAAACGCAGTCCCATTTCTCTGAAAAGCATCCTGGTTTGTGCGATGAGGACCAACGCAAAGGTGCAGGAGCTGGCAACGCCTCCTGCTTTCCTGACGCCCTTTCTCTAGGATGCAAAAGGTCAGTAGAAGTGGTCTGTTACAGTACTATGCCCGAAAGGTTGATACCTGATTTCTGCTTTCTCTTCTGCTAATTGCTGTTATTAAAACAGCTTTGAAATTACCTCAGAGTAACTGGGTGCAGGTTTGGGGCCCATGTGTGCACAGAAATTGAAGTAAATCAGTTCAGAGATGTTTGGAATAGGCATAGCTGGCAGCACGCAGCAAAGCAAATAGTTGGGGGAATTTGCATCTTATTTAGTACGTCAAAAAAAGTTTTAAACTGTGACTTGGAGAAGTCAAGCCAGGAACAATAAGCTTGTCTGGAGAATTCTGGTATTAGAAACTAAAGGATATGGAACCATGTCCAAGGTAAATATTGACATGACTCAAGATGAACTAGTAAAACATTTAATGAAGCTGAAAATAAGGCATCTGGGATAGATGTTTATTTTTAAAAATGAAACATTCGAGCAAAGTAGCATAGTGATGATGGAGGTTATTCACAGGGAAGCCAAGTTGGGGAAACAGCATCATCTGAATGAAACCGACTCCAGCTATTTGTGAAACATGGAAAAAATTAGAATTCTAACAGAGCTAAAAACGTAAGTAGGTAGCAAACAGTCGTTATGGACATTCAGATTGGGTTTTGGAGACTGAATCATACCAAGGGACAAATTACGCAGGTGTCCAGAATAACTCTATTGACTTTAACGGATTCCTCAGTATTTGCCTTTGTGTAATTGAGAGTTTACTCCTTTACACTGTATGAGGACTGAATATTAAGAAACTTTGAGAAAAAATACTGACTTTCATTCATTCCAGTACCATTCTCTTGATGACAGAGAATAAGGCACATTAACATCACAAGGCATTGCAGGAACACTTTAGGAGCTTTTCTCTTTTGTGCAGGAGGAAGAAAAAAACCTTGCACAGTGCTGTGAAAATAATCAGAAGGGTTCCATTACGATGGAAATGGGAATAAATTGTGACGGTATATTAACTTGCATGTAAGTCTATGGTGTTAGGAAAATGCTCTGTTGTAAAATCCATCAAGCCAGGCTGTGGTGAGCCAACGTTACATTCACACATTCTCCAGTGGTGGAGATATTGGGGAAGAGATGCCAAAATTTGAAATTGTCTGTGTAGGAGTGCTCTACATACCAGCTTTTTTCTACCTCAGAAATACAATACTAATGCATAAGGACTGATTACATACAACCCGTACGCTTGATCTGTTCCCACGTAGAATGCCTATAGTTGTAATGGCATTGCTATGTTTTATATATTTTTATTTATATATATATATATATATTTTTTTTTTTTTTTCAATAAACTATCTGGTGATTATGCATATGCGGCTACAGTCCCCCAGATGGCTTAGTAGTGCAATAGAAGGATGCCTGTTCTCCCAGCCCCAAGGCACAGGATAATCTGTACGGCTGACCATGTGGTGGAAGGAATAGAGGTAGGGCAGGAGGAGAAGCAGGGAGGGATGCCCAGGGAAGACAGTGATTAGGAGAGCTTGCCATGCTGGGGCAGTGCATCCACCCTTGCTCATTGGCTGCTTCTGATGGATTCAGGAAAATAGCAATTATAGTGTTTGGCTCTGCTCCACCTCTCAAAACCTTTATCCTAGGAAGAGGCAAATGCTACAATCTCTCTTTGTCCTCCAAGCAATCTTTTGGAAAGCTGGGGTCCAAAATAATTTAAGACATTAAGCATTACCATCAGCTTCTTGGCCTAGATTTAGAAAATCCACAACCCATCCGCTTCCTTCATCTCCCATTTATTGAGAAGGTTTCCTTTGGCTGGCATTCTTGTTAAGGCCATGATCAAAACATAATTGCCAGTAGATTTTATTACTAACATAAACAAACAGCAGGTTGTTTTGGTTTTGTCTCGAGCTTCAAAGCCGAAGCTGGTCTTAGCATGAGTAGGTTCTACCAGTACTGACATGCAATCGGAATACAAAGGAGATGTTGACAACATAAAACATATGTTACTTATGTAGATCATTAAGCATCACTTAAATGCTCTCTGCAAAGCACCTCGGCATGTTGGTCGACCAGCAACCTCAGCCAAAATAACACTAGAGCTGCAAATTCTTTGAGATAATGCACAGTGGCATCCCAAAGGGCGCTCTTCCCAGGGCTGCTCACCCCGGAGGAGGATGTTGACACAAGCAGCAGATATATAGGATCACTGTTCACATTGCTCTCTGAAACTTGTGTGCAGCAAAGGTCTTCTCTGGGCATAGCAAGAAGGGTTTAGGGAATATAAAAATAGATTAAAAGCAAATAAGGGCTTTTTGTTGTTATTCCCCGCAACACACACACTTTTTTATTGTTTTCATGTCATAAAAATATTAGCTGATTAACTCACTATCAGAAATGCAAAGCTGCTAACTAAAAGATGTGTGCAAAACCAGATATGTGTAAAGCCTTGATAGTGGTAGGGTGAGATTTTTCTTTTTCCTGCTTCCTTACTTTTAAAACCCAGCCAATACAACTTCTTTCTGTCATCATAACATTTGGCGCTATTCCCATATGTACAGATTGCAACATCTGCAAGTTTTAAAAATGAATATGAAGTTCCGTAATTGTATAAGCCTTGCTTGTTTTAATGGTCCTAAACAAGCAACTTAGCTTTGATGCAAACCAAGACGCAGTCAGTAGATAAAGTGCTCTGCTTGTATGAAGCAAGCTGCTCTAGTGGGGCTGGGATATCCATGTAGCTGATGCTTGTCTGGATGATGATCACAGTGTAAGATCATGCTGTTGAGGAACAGAATGTGGACTTAAGTTGACGGCACACAGAAACTTAACAGGTCACTAGTAAGTGGAATGATGGGTGATAAATTGCAAAGCAATTGCATTTATTAGAGCTTGTTTCTTCACCCACTGTTCTCAGAGATCCAGCAGGAAGGTGTTAACAAGTAGAGGGTGACCTGTCTCCTTCTGCACTGCTAGAGATTTTGTCATCACTATTCAATGATCACAAGGTGGTGCACAAGCAATAGAAGGCTTTGCAGAGGACAGACTGCCATGCAGGAGGTGAAGGAGGAGGCTGTGAGTGTCCTGTCTCTCCTCATTAGCCCAAGTCAATGCACTGAGCAGTCTTGTACTGATTACAGAGGAATTTGCCCAACGTGAAGGGAGAGAAACTTCATAATCTCCATGTTTACGAGTTACCATTTATTATCTGTGCTTCTTTTTGCCATATGGCTGTAGTGTTAAAAACTGAAATTTAAACATTTAAGGCCTCTTTTAATTGTGTCTAAAAATATGGTAGCCACATTGTGGGTGAGAATTTGCCACAGGAGAGGGATTCCTGGAGCTGCCTGTTCATCTGTGTCTGTGGCCAGTTAGCATCCTACACTGGGCAGCTCATTGTGACCAGGACACATGCTCTGGAAGCAGACAGGCTTCAGTGTGAGACTGCTTCCCAAGAGTGGCTGCCCCTGAATTTGCAGCTCTAGCACCAGGATTTGGTACTGTAATCCAGGTACTTTCCTCCAGGGTCTTCCTGAGAAGAGGGTGCATAGCATCAACGTAGGTGACGTTATGGTCCAGATATTTAGAAAGCTAAATCAAACAAGGTATAAACTGTGTGCCATGCAAGACACAGCACAAGTAATATCTGCTGACATGTTCCAAGGAACAAGTCACTCGTCTCTTGGCTTCTTTTTTTCCTTTAATTCCTATATTACTAGGCTTGATGTGTGAGGTTTCATTTTGTCTGTTTGAAAAGCACATTGGATGTAGATGTGTACTTGACTTTGTGTGTATCTTATTGAAAGCCATAAAATGACCTAGTCATTACAGACTCAGGGATATTGGAAGTATGGTTCAGTATTACCAGGTTTATTGAAATAATGGTTCCTTGTTTGTTTTTCTAGAGGCAGGCAAAGTAGAAACATAGCTGTGAACAATAACATAAACCTTGCTGTTACCAAGCACTCGGCAAGCAGTTTTAGGAATGGTTCTGCTTTTCCTACGTGTATATAAAGCTTTAGAGAACTCTCTGACTGCAACGTATTTCAGTGTAAGAGAAGCAGAAATAAAATCAGGCCCTCTATTTCACATGTTCAGTAATGGAGGACTGAAGCAGGAAGACAGGTGCTTTTCTGAAAAGAATGAAAGATCTGAGCAGCTGATTCATGGTGAAATAATATGCTTTTAGCTGAGAAGGTTTATTGTAGCTGAACCTCATGCCATCCCTCTAGCTGATATCTTAGATGAATCAGCAACTTGCTATTTTTATCTCAGCTGTACCAATAGAGTTTATAATATTGTTTTGTCAGTGCTATTTATACATCATCACATGCCTGACTACTCCAGGCTGTGCTTTTTTTCCACAGTCTTAGATGATGTGATCGTGAAGTAGGCAGTTGGATTGAACAAAGCCTTCCTTCAGAACAGGAACAATTAAAGCTTATGGCAGAATACAACACCAGATGCCATTGAAATATCGGGATAAGCTTCTCAGTTTTAAGGTAGCTCTAGACAGGGCTTTCAATGCTTCAGTAGCTGGTCACCCTGGAGAATGGCTTGAAGAGAAGTCCTGCAGCTGTCGGTGACACATCTGGCCTTGGAGATGCATAGGGAGCAGTGTGCTCTGAAGCCTGGGACTGCTCTTCACAGGGCACTTGTTAATGCTGTAATTATTCAGAAAAAAAAAAAAAAAAAAAGAAAAAAGAAAAAAAGCTACTCCAAGAAGGGAGACTTTCTACTGAAAACCTGTTCTACTCACCTCAGTCATCCACAAACAGGGAAACAGGGTTTCTCTCCTCTCTTCTGCCTGAGGATATCCATCCACCTTAAATGTTTTTTACTGTATTGGGAGGTTTTGAGGATGCCTGTGCAGGCCTGGCCAGCCTGGAAGCCGGCAGCCTTGCCATGCGGGTCTTCCCGAAGCCAGGGGACTGAAGCCCATTGTAGTGTGAAGCAGTGAAAGATCTACAAATCATTTGGAAAGGAAGAATTTAGTGTCCTCATTTGATCACCTTTTCATTTGTGATGTTCCAGCGAGGATGAAATTCTTCATCCCATCCCTATTCCCCAGTGCATCACGTGCATTTCCAGCTGTTTATCACCATTCCATTAGGCCAGCAATATGTCAACACCAACAGCTGTGGTCTTCTCATCTGCTACTTGATTTTGAGCTCTCGGAGTTTTAACCATGAAACTGTTGATCAGCGCTCTTCAGACACAGTGTGTAGAGCTTTTCACTAGAAACTCTTTCTCAGGAGCTGCATATGTCCTCAAGCCAAGCCATAACAGGCATGTTGCTGGGTCACAGATGGAGGCAAAGGGAAGAAAGTGTTACCCTCTACCCTCTGCCTGTGCTTTGCAGTATGATCACAATAACTAAGTGTCCTGGTTTGGGCTAAACCAGAACTAATTCTGTTTTAGTGCGTTAACTTTTCAGTTAAGTCTCCTCTAACTAACGGCACTTTCTGAAACAGCAGCATGTTTTTCCAGACAGTGACTGCTCCTAGCAGTGATAAGGCCTGATGTTTATAGTTCGTACCAAGGAATGGCATGCAGGGAGGCCCTTGCTTATGCTTGTTCTTGTACTGACCAAGGTCAATGCTAAATCTTGTACTCTGTGTTGGGGTGCTGGGAGTGAAAAGGGTCACAAGCACAAAAAAGGTTGCACCTGCAGGGAGGGCTGAACCAGATGGGTGACCCAAACCTGACCAACAGAGTATTCCATCCCATACATGTCATATTCAGTATAAAGCTGAGAGATCATGAGGATCTCCTCTCTCTTCTTCGATGACTGACATCTGAGGAGGACTCTGACTGTTCTTCTGTCGTCAATCCCGATCCGTGCATCCCCGAATCCAGTGCCTGAGTGCAGCTCCTGCATCCCGTTCCTGTCTGCTGTCGAGTCCAGCCTGGGACTGCCCCAGTGCCAGCCCTGCAGTGTGGTGGTGACGTATTGTCATCAGGGTGGGGAAATTGGGTTTGGTATTGGGTTTGTATCTATTTGTATATATTTGTACATACTGTATATATTTCATTATTCCTTTATTATTATTATCTTTTATTGTATTGACACCATTTCATTAAACTGTTTTAGTTTTCTTTTTCAAACCATAAAGTCTCTCTCCCTTGTTCTCTCTCCTTTTCCCTTTTGGGAGGGGAGAGGTGTTAACAGGGAGCGTCTGTCATTTGTTACTGGCCGGCCCCGCCTCAACCTGGGACACTAAGTAATTTATTTCAGAAGTACTCATTGGTGCAACACAATTACAGAGACAGAGCTGAGACATGCTTATTCTGCGGTTTTCAACCTTTCTTGATTTGCAGACCTCCACCTCCATTTTCCGATGGAGGTTCAGACCCAGGTGTGGAAAGCTGCTGCCAACAAAGTTACTTTTTTCCCCCATTAGCCTTCACAGACTCTCCAGGATGTTCCACAGACCCTCAGGGACCTACCTACCCCAGGCAGGAAAGCACTGGCTTAGCCCTGGGGAAAACTGGCCCAATTGCCTTTTCACAGTTACAGCAGCCACTCCTTGCTTGGGAACAGCCCTTCCCAGTGCTCTGACATTTTTAAGCCCACCTTAAGTGACTTCTTTCCAAAGCCTCCTTCCGAAGTTTGGCTCTGCACAAGACATGTCAGCATCTGATAAAGGCTCAAAACAGAAACAGAATGGTATAAACAGAAATCAAGTCAATTAGGAAGAGGTGCCAAAGCAGCAAAACCCTAATGATAGCTGTGGCTGCGTGTGCACGTGCAGTGCAGCTTCCAGTACTTGCCAGAATGCCAGGCTGCCCTTCAGTATTCTTAGAAACATATGCATCTGATGTGTCACTGGCACTGCCTGCTCAGCCTTGGACAGGCTTTCATGTCTTCTCGCAGACTCTTTAGAAAGCTTGGGTACATGCAGAGCTTTGGTGCCAGAGCCCGAACCAAGCCAGCAGCAGCCTCCCTGTGGCTGGATACTTTTTCCACGCTTGGTAAACTGTGTTTGCACCATCTGGTCAATGCAAATAGCCTTATCCTCCATCCAGCCAGATTTTGTGGAAATTGTGGTCTACCTGTGTTGTCAACTCAGCCATGATACTATGTGGTTTATTTCCCTCATGAACCCAGTGAAACCTGAGCCCGATTCCCAGCTGGTAAAAAACAACACAACTAAGGTGAAGTAATTTGTACCACCTGATGGTCTTTGCTATAGCCAGGGCTGGAAAGATGGAGCACATCATTTGCTACTTATTCATTATTGATGCCGTTTTTCCGTCGGACCATTGATCATAAGTGAATGGGAGATAAATGGGTGAGAGACATTCCCTGTAAGCAGTGTAACAATGGTGGGTTCCAGGTTGAGATGCTTCCAGAAATAGCAAGTGGTTTTAAAACAGTGTGTGTGTGGTACAGTGTCTGTTCAGGAAGCCCTGAGCCCCTTGGCTAGGCTCCTGCCATTTTTTTGCTTTTCCATGGAGGGCAGCTTGCAGTTTGGTCCCCCCAGCCTTTTGTCAGTCTTATTTTTCATGCCCAGTTCTCTTTATTCAGCAGATGAGGACATTCCTATTTTGAAAATACAGTCAAGGTTTTGGAAAACTTTTGAGATGAGAAGAGGATATGGAGTCAAGGGAAGGGGGATGAAACAACATGTCGCTCTTGAGCTGCTATGAGTATATTTTGGGCCTACCATATTTGTAGGATGACATACCAATTGAGGACCTGTGCTTTTGAGGGAGGAAACCTAGAAGGGGAGGTTTATCAGATCTTTATGTGATGCTGCCTTGTTTGAATTTATGCTGATACATATTGCCTTGTGCTGAATCTTTCTTGCTTTTTGCTGCATCCTGATGCTTCTTGCCAGCTTGGCTTGCAGGTATGTAGGAGGTGACTCTGAGGCGAGGGGGAGATGATATTTGCTCTTCTGTGGAGAACTGTTGCTCCTGAAGCTTAGAGGAACTGCCAAGTACAAGCACAGTCAAACTAGAGGTATTTGATGCCATGAAACAAGTGGTGAAACTCTAAAGTGGTGTTGTAGGGAAACCTAACATCTCCTGTTAGACTGACTGATACACTCAGGAAAAAAGTGGACAAGGTTTTGGGCACATGGTTCTGTGTAATTAAGAGGAGCGCACTGAATGAATGGTCCTGGAGTAAGGGAGGCAAAAATAGAAACAGCCATCTGTCAATACGCTACTGGATGGCTCATTGGGAAGCCTCAGGTCTCAACTGCTAAGTGTCCTGCCTCATTTCCTTACAAAATAGGGACAGCAATAGCAATCTCACCTCAGAGACTGGGCACAGCCCAGTGCAATGAGGCAGCTGGCTGAGCTCCCCTAATGCGCTTCTGTGGCAGGTAGGATGCTGCTGCATGTGCCAGTAGACATTTCTGTCCTGAGGGCCACCATCTTCCAGTGGCCAGGCAACAGGAAAGTCCTCATGGCAGAAAAGGTAGGGAAAGGACTTCCTTAAGGTAGGGAGAGGACTTGAGGCAGGTTCATATCTGTTGTCTCTGCCTGCTTGGGCAGAATTTCCTTCACAGCAAACAGGCAGCTGCAAAGCCTGAAACAGAGAGGAGATAGCCCAGCTGTGGCTGTTTGATTTATCAAGATGAGATCCTTACATTACTTTGAGACGACACCTCTACAAACGGTATTTGAACGTCATAAATATATATATGTAACATGCACATAATGATTGATTTGCCACACACATTGGAAATATTGTCAATGCGATGCCTTAGACAGGAGTTAGTCCAAATTAAAGGCAGGAAATTCCAAGGTGTTGTTCTTATGGAAAGTGTGACAGCTGAATTATGTGGGCTTGTTAAGGGACTAAAGATAACCCCATTCAGAGTAGATAAAAACATTATGTATGAGCAATGAAACTGAATTACAAATGCAGTGGGAGCCATAAGTCTGAATATCTTGACTGTTGTGCGCAGTAAATGGAAACTGCTATGCTGTTATATTAATTTGGTACCTTTTATTTAGGGACAAATCTTGAAATTCTTTGCCTTAAAACTCCAGTGGAGGTAATGGAGAGTTTTAAATCCAGAAGGATTCAGACATGGGGATTCAACACCTGGTTTGTGTAGGCGGGATGAACCTCCATCTTGATTGTTTCTTCTATCGTGGTTTGGTGAAGGGTGTAACCGTGGAAAGCATCCTAAGTGTCTTCAGACTTGCCAGGAGAAGATTGCGTGACTTGTAAATAAATGCTGGAATTAATTTCTTGCTGATCACAACCTCTTCTTCTGGGACAAAAACCATGGCAGTATCCTGAAGAACAAAAGCCATCTGACAGCATCCAGGGCACACCTCAAGGGCCAGGTAACCCTTCCCAGCACAGCACGTGTCTGCTCACAGACAGGGCCGCTCACAGGCTGTGTATAGCTTGCCATCAGCTCTTGGGATTACCATTGGGATGAAGGACCAGTAGTATCTGGCTGCCATCAGCCATGCTGTACCCTTGCAGCCACCAGGCAGCTGGCTTGGCAGAGGACCTTGGGGGAGCACTTTGGGCTGAGGAGAGCATCCTCAGTCAAGTTCACCGTTAGCTGTGTTTTGGGGCCGCTGAAAGACACAATGGGTTTTGGTACCTGCTGCCCCTGTCAAGTGCCCATCCCGAGGGAGCATCCTGCCAGCCACTAATCCGTGCTCCAGGCAGGTGAAGGGAAGGGGTGCTCTCCTTTTAACATCAAGTCAGAATTTTACACTACGAAAATCTGATTAAAAAAAAAAAAAAGTATTTCAGCTGGTCGTTCTTCATCCAGTATTTGAAACCTGGCATCCGTGCACTGGCTGTACTCCTGAGACCCAGGGGAGCAGCCCGTCAGTTGGGCTTTTTCTTTGGGCTGGGGCTGGGCTTGGGCTCTGCCCCCACTCTAGTAGAAAATGATGGCTGGGTTTTCCAGGGTGGCTATGGGAGAAGCTTTTTCCGTAATTTTATTGCAACACCCCTACCTTGCCACTAGTTTTCCTACTCTGAGACAGTAATAGGTCTAAGTTTTGTTGCCATAACATTACACACCTGGAATTTGAGACATTTTGCTTCCGCCTTGCTTTGTTTTCATCAGGCTTGCTTGAAATGTCATATTTAAATGAGAAAACCAGCAAGGCTGTAGAAATCTCAGCCATAGACTGTGAGGCAGTAACTGTGTACAGAGCTTGGCATGAGGCAGTGGGACTACCTGAGTTCTCTAACTGCCACCTATAAATATCAAATATCAGTATGTGTAGAGAAGGTGAGCGCAGAGGACAGAAAATAGTTTTACTCTTATGGTGTAGTATGATTCATGCTTTTAAGATCAAGATTAAAAGTCTCTGTTGGGTTCCAGACTATGATTTTATTTTAATTTACATCAAAGGATTTAAGAGCCTTCAAAATCCAGTATTTTTAAAAATAACTTAAAAGATACTGTCTGGCCATGTGAGTCCCAGTTAGCACAGAAGAAGCCAGGCTCCCCCCATATAAAGCAAATAACTGAAAAATCAGAATTAAAGAAATACCTTGTCCTCAATTTAACTCTGACAGCTTGTATTGTATTTTTGTTTCAGGAAAAAGACTTCAGGAAATGTGGGCCCTTGTAGCCAGGACATAGCCCTGGGTGATAAACCCTACAGATGAGCAAAATCCATGTACCATAAAAGCTTCTACAAAGGTTCAGAGCCTTGATTTGAATTTTGGGGCTTGTTTATATTTCAAAGCAAAGCTACTGAATTGCACCTTGAAAACCATATTCCAGTGCAGATTTCCTCAAAACACAGCCCAGGTTTGATCAAAAGGTTCTCAAGTCTGCAAAGCTTTTGACAAACCCGACAAACATTTACACTTTCTAAGCAAACCCCAAACCAAATGCATTTGTATGGGCTGGCATCTTGCTATGGAGATATTTTTTGGTTTTTTTTTTTTGTTCTGGGTTTTTTTTTTCCCCAGTTCTTGCCAAAATCCTATGCATGCCCTGGAACTGGGCTTTCAAGGCTGGCATTCTAGTATTTTTATTGATAAACATGCCAGCAGGCACAAAAAATATCTACACCCAAACAAAATATTTAGCTGTGTTTGTAAAACCCCAAACAAAAAGCAATTTGTATTTTGCTTTAACGTCCATTCATGTGGATCAGACTGCACAGTGTTCGCTTGTCCAAACCACTAAGATAATCCTTACTGCATATAGAAATACATTTTAATTACGGAGCAATAAATATTCTGTCTTTTTTTCGCTGTATGCATTTTTTCATCAGCAGACAAAAGCTGACATTTATTCTACTGATAGCCCTTATTTCCCCTCCCGCTACCATCGCGGCAGAATTTCCCTTGCCCAAGGAAATTGAGAGGATCAGAGCACATCTGATGTTCCATTAATTTAAAACGTCTGCCAGGACTTGCATATTGTAGCAGCTTTAAAGTGATTGAATTTGGATTATTTCAAACTCGGGAAAGTCCTGCCTCGCCTGCCAGAGGCATATCAAGTGACAAAATAAAATACGACCCCAGTATGAGAATATCTGAGCGCACATACATCCTCTTCCTCGCATGCAGCCCTGCAAGAGGCGGGTTGGAAGCAATTGCAAGAACAACCCTCATTTTTTCTCTTTTTTTTTTTTTTGTTTTTCTTTGGTAGCAGGCCCCTTTCCAAAGCCGTAGCCCAGCTGAGTGGGGACACCTGGTGTTTGCTGCAGCAAATTCACCAAAACACACGGGTGAGGGGCAGCAGAGCGCAGAGGAGCTGTTTTGTAATGCTTGGTAAGTAGCTGGTGTAATGCAGTTCCAAAGGCAGAAGTAGTTTATGCACGGCCAAAGGAATATTGAAGTTTCACTACAAAAGAAATATTGTGGCTGCCAAGGCCTGATTACTCATAAAATCCACAGCATTATCACCACCCATCGCTGCCGCTCTTTTAATGACCAAACTAAAAAGAGAGACATCAAAGCCAGTGGGGTGGTGTTGTCGTTTTTCAAGAGCAAGGTTCCCTAAATATAGGACAAATACTAGAGCTCAACATATTTTTGACCAAAAAAAAAAAAAAAAAAAAAAAAAAAAAGAAAAATCGTTTGAATGAATCACAGAACATATGTTATGTTTTGCTGTAAAAGCCATGAAGTTTATGCAGTGCTCTATTATGGTGACTGCTTGGCTTTTCATGCATTCCTAAATTACCATGTAATCTAAAACCTTGTTTTCAGCTGCTCTATATTGGAAAGTCCCTTGCAATAATCAGGATGATTACAGGCTAGTGCGGAGAACAAAACTTGTTTGTATTATTGCAAATAAAAATGTAGTTTATCAGAAATTTTACCTTTCAAGGGAAAAATAATAATAATAATAATAATAATAATAATAATAATAATAAAAAACAACAACTTTCTCTTTTCCTTTGCTAGAAATATTTTAAGCATGGAACTAATTTTGGCCACTCTACAGCTGAAAAATACATGGATACTTGGTGTAAAAATATGTTTCTTTCCTGTAGGGACTTGACTCTTATTGGTGTGCCAAAACTATCTCACAGAGATTTCATTGTCTTATCTACTTACATCATCTTAATGCGATTTTATTTTATTTTGTCAAAGTCATATTAATGTAAACGTGTTCTTGATAGCAGAGTTCTTTTTTTATGTTAAGCAGGATTCAGCTGACTCTGATAAAACAGCTTGCAATCCATTAAACTATAACTGTAATATAGTTATTTTGCTTCCCAAATAAAGACTGTGTCAGAAAGCTCTATAAGGATTTTTGTCTTGTTTTTCCACAATAATTGCTTGGGTGGGGTTACATTCTGATCTTTAAATGAATAGTATCGCTTGGAACAAACACTTCATATATCTTTTATCTTCCCCTTGCAATACAGTTCTGAGTTTTCTTTGAAAATGCAAAGCTACTTTTCCAGATAAGTCATCAAAATGTTTCCAAAGTATTTTAACTGCCAGATTAACTATATCTTGAATACAAAGTTAGACGGCTTACATTCCTTATGCAGAAATCTTGCCAATGCATAGCAACTAGCAACAAATTAATTTCTTTTGCAACAGTGGGGGGAAAAAGAAAAAGAAAAAGAAAAAGAAAAGAAAAAGAAAAAGAAAAACCTGCTTTGCTATTCAGGGCTCAAAAAGGTGAATAGACATTTAAAAAGAAAATAAGGTTACTTGTTCTGAAAGGGTAATCTGTACGCAAAGAACAGAGGATTAAACATACATTTGCTCTCTTTACAGAATCTGTGTTCTAGCCTTCTCTTAATGTATTCAGCTAATTAAGGACTGCAGTGACCTTGTGGCAGATTTTGAAATCTAGGAATTTCTAATTTTTATTTTATTTTTATTTCTTTTAATGCTGCCTCCCCCACAGAGCTTAGTACAATCTGTTTCAGGTCAGTCTGTTTATGTCAGCAATGTTCATACTACACAACTAAAATGTTTTAATGCATTTATCAACTGGAAAATATTGCAAACATTTCATTTCCTTTGATACAGACACAAAAAACCCTCTGCCTTCATTGCAAATTCTTGTTCGTATGAATCACACTGAGTAATATTTGCTTTAACTTTCGTGTGGTTCTACAAACAGTCTTTATATGGCTGGACTTCAAAGCTGGTAGAAATAAAGGTTAGAAATGTGATAGGAGTAATCTATTATTAGGCATGAAACATTAAACCACTTTTAGTTATAAGCCTTAAAACCTGAATAATCTGGGTTTTTAACTTGCTGCATATTTATTGTGTTTTCAGTTACTTAAGTCATTTAGTGTGGAGGGACTGTTTTGAACAGAAATGTTTTCCATAGGAATACGAACCACAATTGAGTTTAATTTTTCCTAATATTTAATTTAGAAAAACTGCAATATTATAACAGATGTCTCATATGTCAAAGCTGAAATACTCTGCTCGGTGTTTCTTGCAGAATAAAATTAATCTCTTACCAGCATGCTGACCCGAAAGGCAGGTTTTAGTGAAACAGGCACGGGGCAAAGAGAGGGGGTGGGGAAGGGAAGATAAAATCTCGTTCCTCAAATAGCAGGGAGGGGAAAAAAAATAACACAGAGGAATGTCACAGCCTGCCATTGACATCAAATGACGAAAAAACAACTCAAATGCATGTGTGTGAGAAATTTCTTTGACCAAAACACCCCACGCCACCCACAGTTCATCCCTTGCTGCCCCCGCAGTGGGGACATCAGTTGTTAGATTGGCACAGGGGCAACTCTCGGAGGCGGTGCGCTGTGGCCATATGCCGTCGCCTTCACCCCTTCCCTCCCCATGGCGTATTTACAGTGCAAAGAACGTGCTCATGGTCGAGGGGAGCCTGATGTTTTGGTGGGATCGCGGTGGGTTTGGGCAACTTCAAACTGTTCAGCTGTTGGAAGGGTAGAAACAACACGCTGTGTTGGTAAGGTTTTGTTCTTGGTTAGGTTTGTGTACTAATACAGTAGATTAAAAATAAGCCTTGCAGTTGAAAACACGTAACGGTTCAAGCCAAACAGATCAGCCAGAAATAAACCATGATTTGAAATCCAGAATTTTAAATCCTTATGAGCCTGGGAAAGAACACGGGTGCAGCCTGGGCCCAATCCTGGTCCCACCAGCAGCAGTGGGAATTTTACCATTGATGACACAAGTGCCGTTTCCTTTTTCTGTTGACTTCAAGCCTAAAAAAAAATCATTTTATTTCCTTAGGTTCCGCTGTGCCAAGTTACTATGGCTGCTGGCTTTCTGGCTGTGCCACACAGGGTGGGACAGGGGGATTCGCTCTCCCCTTGCTGCAGAGGCACAGTGGGCTCAGCACCGCCACATGCCCCCAGCTCATGTCATGGGGACATCAGCTGTGTCGGGTCGGATCACCAGGGAGACCTTGGCAATGTGGAAAACAAACCCAAAACATCACACAGAGTGAGTAATATTCCAATTTACAGTGTGTGCGGGGGGAAGGTGGCATCTCCAGGCTGCCCTGCTCTCCCATTGGTGTCACAGGGTTTTGAGGAATTTGGTGGCTTCCCTCATAGCTGCCTGCGGGATGGTCCCGGAGTGTGTGCAGGAGCAGAGCCCAGGGTCCCACCTGGGCTGGGTCTGAAGGAGAGAGGGGTCTCGGGATCTTTAGACTGAGCGGGCAAAGTCATCCATGTGTGAAAAGTGGAGAAACCAAGCGAGTCCCCTATGGCGTGGTGTTGGCAATGGCTCACTTGGCAGCAATTCACCAGTTGGGGAGTGGAAAACTCTCACTGGCTATTTATATTTTGGTCAGTGGAAGAAAGGGGCCACACCCACACGTCTCATTAGTACAAAAAAGGTATCGAGAACACTGTAGTCTCCACCTTTCCTTCTCCCATGCTCCTCTAGCATGCCTGGTCCTGAGCCAGCCTGGTTTAATAGGTTACCCTGCAAACATTGGGACTGCAGCACTGGGCAAGGTTGCGCATTCACAGGAAGCATATGTGCACGAAGCCGTAACAGTTGCAGACTAAGGAGCGATAACCTTAGCCAGCAACGGCAAGAGATGTTAATGTTGCTGGGAAAGATGAAAACATAATTGAAACCGTTTATTTGGAGGGCTTGTGGGACTGAACAAGGCAATAGTTTCTGAGCAACAAATAAATGTAATTCACTTGTCCTGGTCTTACAGACTTTTAATTTGCTCTACAAATGTGGTTAGTTGGAGAACATGTAAACACCAAGAACTGTACAGGATGATCCATTAAACGTTAACTTATTGTAGACTTAAAAAAAAAAACCCACTCTTGTGATATTAAAGACATAAGGGGAAAGAGATGCCAGGCTAGTTAATGAAGCCAGCTGACTGCTGAGAAGAGGCTATGGTTTTGCTCCGTAGCTTTGCAGTTTTCAGTAATCTGACTCACTGAGGTATTTTTAGACACAGTAACAACTTCCATTGTTAAGTAATTTTTCATTTGAATTTTCCTCAAATTACACTGTCCTCTTTGCCCCCAAATGCCTTTCTTCAGGGACGCAGTGCTGCCCTCCACGCCCCAAGGAGGAAGGGGACCTGTGGAGGACTCTGGTGATTTGGACCACATGGTGGAACAAGATAGATCTCAGAGTCAGGTTAGCCTGATATTTCCCTTTCTTCAAAGGTCTCCAAACCCAGCAAGCTTTTCGTTAATATGTTTCCAAATGGATTTATCAGCATTGGGGCATACATTTGTTTAGATTGTTCCTGTGGGGTGGAATTTTCAAAAGAGCAGAAGAGTGCCAAGTGACAAATTCTCACGAAGTTCTCCATAAAGATTTCCTTAGCTTCCTTTGAAAATCCTAGCTGTGCTCCCCATTGCTCTGTGCATCCCTGCTGGAAAGGTGCCCATGGTACTCTTGCAATGTGGGCACAAGGGACACAGGAAAGATTGTGGCGTTTCAGAAAACAGGCAGAGGAAGAACTGGCTTTAGACAGAGGAAGTGCATGAAAATGTGGAGGTTGGGGAGGAAACAAAGAGGGAAATAGAGACCAAATTCCCTAGACCTATTATCTTTCTTTTTCTTTTTCTTTTTTTTTTTTTTTTTTTAATCTTTCCTCTCTGTTTACTGTTTCTCTCAGGTTTTCTCTGATATGTCTTAGTTAAAAAAGAGGCGAGTATATATTGTGTATTGAGAGCATGGGAAGAACTTGGGCCCCACAGTCAACTTCTGCTCGTGCTCTGGGCTTGTGACACATTGGAACAGATAGAGGTGAGCCAATAGCACCAGGCATCAGTCTGGTCCTCCTCTGGGCTCGTAAAGAAAAAGCAGAGGCTGCTGCCCTAGAACAGAGGCCATAGGGAAGTTAGAGGTTTGGCAACTGGTCATCTTATGTACTTTTCATAAAGCAGTAGCTAAGACCTCACTAATTTTAATGCACTACCTCAGAAGTAAGCAAGAGATCTACAGGGAGCTGCATAGAAACATTCAGGCTAATAGCTACCAAATAACAAACTGATGGCCAAGCAAGGACTGCCAGAGCTATTTGTTCTCCTGCCCTGGGGAAAGAGCCTGATGAGGGCTGTTTGGAAAGGATGTCAGGGAAGGAATTTTTATTTTATGACTAAGGAGATACACAGGCTATTTCTGATCTGTTACAGGTGCGTTAATGATTTGTGAGCTACAGCAGGGTTTGTGCGTCCTCTGGGGGTTTTTTTTGCAGACTGAGAAGATCCTTCCAAGTTCTCTAATACCGTACTTGTAGTCATGTACCTCGCTGATTTTTTTTAAAACAGTAAGTACCTACAGATTTCTGAGAGCCACGTGTCCTAAATCCAGTTTGTCCATACTGCCTCTTTATTTCCAGATAGAATTTAAGAAGTTGATTTTGCCCCCAAACCCCCCATGGCTTGGCCTCAGCAAGGACAAGTGGTTCTGTTAAGGTTGGTCTTACATCACGAGCTACGTAAGCCTCAGCACATCCCTTCTCATCCCACATGGATCCAAGGGTTAGGTGTCGGCTCCCTAATTCAGAGAGGTCAGCCATGGACTTGGTGCCACCACTGTGCCTGGTGCTTATGAGGAGGGCAAGTGCAGTGGGGTGCTGGGGCAGAGGGGGTGCAGGAGCCCTTGGGTCTGCATCACTCACACAGAGACAGAGGAGCAGAAGGGAGAGCCTGGAAGGAGCTCTTGGAGAGGCTTCGAGTTTGTCACTGGGGCGTTGGACAGGGCCAGCATCTGGCCTAGGAGGCCCCTGGATCTCATCACAGGAATTGGTTTTCGAAAGCAGCTTGGTTAGTCACCCCCCACTGTAAGCTTTGGGAAATCAGTTTTCTTTGATTTATTTCAAACATTCAGCTACCAAGAATAAGACAGGGACCTTTCTTACATATTTTGGAGATCTAATAAAACATACCAGTCTGCAAAAGTCTTTTGCCGTGCTCAATTGAATCAGCATTGCAAATCTATCTGAACATGGCGCTCCAGCATCAGCCTCCAGATGACATGTAACGTGCTTGTGGTTTGATGGTCTTCACTCAAAATGCTGGCTAAAATATTTCTCTCTTCAGATTTATTTTTAGAGTTTATGGTTGAAAGATTTCAGCTCTGGGCAGGCCTTCCCATGGCGTTTAGCAGCGACACTTGCAGTTGTGTTTCACATAATTAAACAGCCAACAATACTTAATAAAGACATAAATAACATCAATAAAGTAGTAAATAATTATATGCAGGCAAACACCGAAGACATTATCCATCACGCAACAGCTGTGAACATTAGTTTTGATTAATCAATAATGTTGTACAATAGGAGCAGGAATGCTGGCCAGGCCTCTGGGGGAATCACCTACGCTTTTCTAAGCAGCAAGCTTTATGATTTTAAGCAGAACTTTCAGCAGAATCCTTAATTAAATGTAACAGCCAGAGGCTCCTCCACCAGCAAATGCCCCACTTCCCAAGGCAGACTGAGTGGCAGGAGATAAGACCTATTTAAGGCCTTATCTGTAGTTCGGAAGGTTTGTTGGTACGTCTGTGTCAGGGGGATGCTAACAGGGCACTGGCTCCAACAGCAAAGGTGCTGTTTGGCTGAGGGTGCTTCGGTGGGTTTTAGTTAAACCTCCCAGCAAGGGGCCGGTGGCGCCTGACTTGTGCTGTCTGGGAAAAATGAGCCAATGCCATTTGGCTCTGCCTCCAGAAAGGCGGCAGCAGGGCAAGCCTGCCCAGCCTGCAGTGGGTGGCCACAGGGCCTTATCCTAGTCCAGGCAGCTACTGGGTAGTGCCTCTTCTGTATTTTGTTTCAAATACGGCTGAAATTTCGCACACGTGCTGGGGCTCTTCTGGAGCCCGGTGTGGGCAGGTTCGTGCTGAAGTCAGAGAAGTCTGGTTCATCTTTAACTGCACCTCCTGGACAGAGGAGGCTTAACAAAGCTTTCAGGAGAAATGGATCTCCTTCCAAGCATATCCCTCTTCCTGAGCGCTCCTGCCACCAGCCCATTGATTTCTGCAGCACCTCCGCCTCCTCGGGCCCTGAACTGGGCTGAAATGTTCCTCTCCAATCAGTCAGCTGGTCTGCAGGCTTCTTCCTTTCCTTTTTATTTTTTTCCCTTCTTTAATGTATAAAGAGCTTAAAAGAATGCAAACCTTCAGAAAGACTGATCATGCCACTAGATCCCAGCCTAGATAACAGGCACAAGATTTTATAGCCCTTACTCTGTTAAAAGAGAAAGAGGAGAAGGGACAGGAAGGGTTTCTGGCATGTCAGGGACAGGTTTCCAGAACCTGTGCTCACATCTTGGTGGCATGTTCCTCATGAAGCTGATCGCTGACTTCTTCTTGGCATCTGAACAAACAACAGCACCACATCTCTTCCACCATAAATCCAATATTGGTGATACCCCTCCACCAGCAAAGACGGGAGCACAAGGAGAAAGAAGGGAGTGAAGTGAAGGGCTGTAGCTTGACTTGAGAGACATGAACAAAACAGATGTGCAGACCCATATCTGAAGGGTTATTTTAATTCCATAATGCAGATGCACATAGGAATTTCGCAAGCATGAGGCACACGGGTTTGTTGAGCTAGAAATGGCAATACTTTGGAGAGGTACAGACAGGGAAAGCCCTCAGCTCTTGTTTGAGAAATGAAGGTTTGCAGAAGGCAATGGAGGAAACATCCACACTGCTTAAAACCCCAAACACTTTGCGGAGGTCAAACTTGGAGGCTTTTTTCCCAAACCTTATCAGAGGGAGGACCAGGAACAGAAACCTTCTTGCATGATAATTGCTGATAGCGCAACAAAACCCAGAGGGTTTCCTTGCCCACTTCTCAACATGCAGGTGCTAATAAACTTCTGTGATAACAGTAATATTCCTGGTAGTCTTTATGGGCTCCTTCTCCCAAACATGAATTGCATTATCGTCTGTGAACCCAAAGTAAATTTGTGGGCGTTTAAAGGTGTATCCTGTGAATTGTGGCATTGCTTTCTGTTCGCAGCCCCTCATATGACCAATTTTCAAAGCACCTGCCAGACAGGTATGGTAGCTCTGACTGCACTCCTGGGGTCTGGCGTGGCAAATAGGTATTGCCAAATCTATGCGAATCTGATTCTGTCCCAGGCAAACAATACCAAGTGAAATCAAGTGAGAAGTGCTCACGGTTCCTCTTCAAGAACAGAAGATACGATAATGAGTCTCCTCCTTCACCTGTGAAGTTTATTGTGCTTGCTTATCCCAGCGCCGTGCAGAGCCCATGTTTAATTAATCATCCCCACGAAACCTGTTGCGCATCCAGAGGCACAGGGTACACGCATACATTTCTCTGTGTGGACACTAAGGCGTTATGTTAGGATATGGTTAGGATATGTTAGAATATGGTTAGGATATGTTAGGATAAGTCGAATATGTTTCCCGCAAAACAAAATCTCAGTGGCACATTTAAAAATAATTAATATGGTGTAGGTAACCTGTAAAACTCATGGCTTTTCCTTTCCCTAGAAGACAGGAAAGCTTATCAATAAGCCAAAGGTAAGGGCAGAGTTTGGGTTGGTTTTTTTTTATTTCTTGGTCAAATTCTTTCACAGAGTACCCCCACAGGGTTCAGGGACAGTATTTATGGCAGGTATCAATTTATTCAGTGAGATAAATTCAAAAAATACGGAGAAAGAACAAGCTTTTGGTAAGATATGGATTTCTCTCCAGAAAAGCAGTGTCTTAACAGATAATATATTGACATGACTTCAAAATAAATCCTTATCCTAGGTCCAGTTATAAAGTACCTTCAATAATATTTTTTCTTAACTGGAAGAAGGTTTCCGCAGACCTTTTTTCCCAAGCAGACAATATTTGGCATCTTGTGCACTGCATCAGATAAGACAAGTGGATGATATTCAGGTATTTCTCTGCAGTCCTGTTATTCATGCTTTGTTTTATTGAGATGAAGTTCTCTATTTCTAAACCCAGGAAAGGCAGATCTCAGCAGCCCGCCTCCTTTCTCACTGTCCTGAGCCTGCGGTTCCCATCGACTCTGCTCAAAACAGGTTTTACCTTAGGTTTTCACGCGGGGTGGAAACGATCCCCAGGTGCGCAGTGCACAGCAGACAGCTCTCACCTTGCTCTCAGCAGCAGACCCTAGGGCTGCCACCATGGACTTAACTGTCTTCTGAGTATCAGTCAGATCTTTTTGAAGGACTATAATTTTCAGAGCCCTTTTTATTGCAAAGCTAGGTAAAGCACCTCTCAAAATCATTATTCAAATGTGGCATATGTTTTGCTGTGAATTTTCAGTAGAACTCTTTCCAGTGATTTCCAAAATAAATGAGACTTTGCATAGTACTTTTTCCGTATTTAACATTGCCTTCCTGGCGTTGCAGCCAAGGCTTCCTTTTAAAGGCATGTGCATGAGATTATGCAATCGTTGTATTCCGGATACCCAGAGCAATTAAAATAAATCAGGCTAGGTATAATGAAGATGAGCCAAAGCATCTGTTTCTCAAGAGGATTTACAAAAAAAAAAAAAAGCCCCACCAACTCTATCATCCCCAGAGGCTTGGATCCATGGTGGTTAGACCTCAGAGACTCTTATACTTCAGAAACATGTCCAATGCTTACTTGGGTAAGAAAAGGAGGAGCTGGAAAGGAGGACAGGAAAGACTGTCTGGTATGGCAGATATTAGTGCTCCCTGGAAACAGCGACTGGATGACACCATGTGTTTGGCAGAGCTGGACTCGCAGATCAATTCCTTTTCCCTTCTCGTATTTTAGTTTGACCTGTGTACCTGAATTGAGAGGAGGAGGAATGATTTCTGCATCCTCTCCTTTACCAGACAAGCCTTGTGTTTATAATCTGTAGTTATTTCAGCCCAGCTGTAAGGCTGGTTCAGCAGGAGGGGCAGAAATGGCTGTCACCCCTGATGCCAGTGCCGGGGACCACAATGACCCAGGACAGAGGAGCACTTGCTTATTGAGCCGGTTGTTCTGCAGTGCAAGAAGCAGCCTCCAGGCCATAGAGCTGAGGTATCGGGAGCTATTTTGCTTTGTTTCTCTTTTACTGCTGCTTGGCGCCAGATGCCAAAAGCCTTTCTGAGGCAAAATTCAGGAGGAGGCAATTTGCAGAGCAGTCCCTAGCAGATTGTTTGCTGAGGTGCCTTGAGTATGTACTTAGGTAGGAAAGGCTTGAAGATGGCTTAGCCAAAGGTTAAACGTCACTAAACTGTGCTAGATGATTGACTCATCAGTTCTATTGCATTTGTAACTCAGATACAGGATGAAGACATGGGAATAAATATATAGAACTGACTGCTAGAACTTACAGGGGAAGAAATCTTCATGCAAAGGGAAGAGCAAGGTTGTGGTGGTGGACCCCCCCAGCCCTGTGTCCTCCAGCTGCAAGCGCAGGACTGGGCAGCAGGCCTGCAGGTATGCAGGGGATTTTGGGAGCTGTTTCTTTGTGTCACTGCATCTCATCCTAGGGCTGCTAAAAAAGATCTCAATAACTGAGAGGGCATATGTCCTTGCACAAACCAAACTGGGAAAAACAGAAAAACTTAATCCCAAAGAAGGGAGAGACAGAGTTGCCATAAGCACTTAGACGTGGGCAAGGCATTCAAAGTCAGCGAGGAGGTGAAGTCCCCTGCTTTCAAATGAGGGTGGGGCAGAAAAAGGCAAATTTTTAGTTTGGCTGGTGCATCCCTTGCCTGGGAAACCCGCCTTGCTCTTCCTGGCTTGCTCGCTGGCAGCACTGGCTGCTCCCTCCGACTCAGCTGCTTACCCTCCTCTGAGGCCTGCCAAATTTACAAAAAAAACCAACTTTCTCAGAAAAAAAAAGCCATGACGGCTAAGACCTGCTAAGTGGAAAGAGGTCAGCTTGTTTACTTAAACTGATTTAAATCTGGCACACCGAGAATAGCAACTTGCTTTGACCACTGACTTGGGTAAATATGGTCTGGCATTCTTACGACAGTATTTCCAGCTCCAGCTATCCCCATCACGCAGGGATATATATATACATATCTATATTTTCACTAAAAACAGTTGAGGTAAATTATTTTACAGTAGCTGGATGTGAAATGGCTGGTGTGCGTGTTTCCTGCGCACCATTTGGGAACCAAAGCCCTTCTAAAGCCCTACCAGGCGACATCCCCTTCCGAGCTCTATGATTAAAACAGAATTAGTTTTGTTGCATTTAGGATCATTTCCAGTGGAAAGATTTTGGTCAAAATTTTGCCAGAAGGCAGCTATTTTTAGCAGACAAATTAGCGTGTTTTCTGCAGTGATATAGGCAAGAAAGGATAGCCAGGGACAGCTCGCTGGACAGTGACTGTGTTTCAGCTTTGAAATGACAATTCATCCCTTCCGACTTGAGATGAGATGATCTCTGTTTCCTCAGCTCCCTCTTTCTTTCTCAGCTGTCCACGCTACCTTTGCATATAACAAGGCACAATTTTACATGTAGAAGACAAATCATACCTGATTGAATATTGCCATTTCAGAGCCACCATCTAATCACATTTTGCAGGCTGTGAACAAAATAATGTTGTTATAATTACACACACTGTTTGTGTGTATGTGTGCATGTGGATTATATATGTATAATGACATTAGGATAACAACATAGCTGTTTCTATTAGCTCTGTGGTATTAATAAGGTATGACAGAAAGTTATTTGATATCATTTGAAATCCCACTAGCATTTTCGTATTGCTTTTGGATGTAATTCAGGAACTTGATTTTTATGAGTTATGGCTCTGATGTCACTTGTATTTTTGCCCATAATAGGTCCCACTGGAGCAAAATTCATCAGACTCAATTAACAGCATCTGAAAAGCATATCTTGGTTAGCAACCGATCAGGCAGAAACCGCGTGGGCTCTGTTTTAGCTGACCCATCACCCTGTGCCACTACATGAAACCAGCTTTCCAGGCAGCAGGTAGCAGCTGCCTCAGCTTACTGTTACCCAGAGAGTTAAGCAAATATTTTTGGGGCTGCTGAACCACCAGCTCTTCCTGTCTGATGGCTGCACCCGTTGTTACGGGGCTCGTAATGCTCTGCAACTGGGCACCCTCGTAGTTTGTCCATTTGCAGGTGATACATCTCACCACAGTCACTTTATCATTAAATCTCTCAATATTCAGTGATGATTATTTTTCTTAACCTGGGGCAGTGGGGTGCCTGTTGCAGGCGAACTGCTAGCAGTCCTACAGGGGAGCTTAAAAACATGACAAAAAGAAATGCAAGGTAAATAAAAATAACTCTAAATGCGTGTATGAATTAAAGGCTGGGATTTGAAAGCTGACCTCACATGGGGTCTTACGCTCGGTTAGATCGCTGGTTGGGGCTGGTGGATTGTTTGGAGGGAAGATAAATGCTCTGACTCCTGGTATTTTTAATGCTTCGAGCTGGTGATTCGAACATTTGATCTAAAGGGCTCCTGAAGTGAGAGACCAATCCCAAAACCTGCTGAAGTAAACATGAGGCCTCCCAGCAACTTCAAAGGGCTTTGCATCCCACCTTACCTCCGAGCTGGAGCAGGGGCTGGCATTGCCCTCACAGGTCCGCTGTGGCCTTAAAAAGCCTGGGAGAGAACAGCTCCGCACAGAAACTCAGTAAGTGAACTAAAGCACCCCAAAGCAACATGGGCTCGCCAGCCCCTGTGCAGGCAGAGCCCAGCTCGCAGAGTGGGTCAGGCTGGGTTTACTTCCAAGCATAAAACCAGGCTTGAAGACTCCAATTCTTCCTGTCTCCCAACATGCCTAATCACAACTATTTTTAATTGTAAGGCATGAAAATAAAGCTGTTTAATAAATTAACACGTTGAATGCTTTTTGGTTCAACTTTGTTCATTAGGACCAGCCTTATTTTGGCTTCTACACATTCATTTCCAGCTACCAGGCTGTCTGATCCCCATCTTATTTCCTCTGTAATCTACTGATCTTCTGCCGTTATCGTTGCTGTGTTTTATGGTTTTGCACTACTTTGTTGACTCGGTATACTGTAGGCTGCTTTTTTTTTTTTCCTCTCCCTCCACAGAAAATAGCCTTTTATGAGAAGCTTAAGCAAAAGCCTGGAATGTCCAAAGGAAAGCATAGAAACATTACAACATTTTGCACATTTCTTTTGGCCAGAGACAGTTACAAAATACTCATACGAAGAAACTTACCCAGTGCCTGCAGGACAAAATCCAACTTTTGATTATATGTGGAATTTCAATTTCTGCTATAAACAGGCTGTGCATTTTTTTATTACTATTATTTTGAAGTATAAAGAGTTTTTTAGGGGGGAGAAGGCTCCTATACAATTGATGTCGGAGCAGTGATGAATACATGTACCTTTGCTGCTGGGAATATGGGCTTTTCTGCACTGCCACAGCCTCTGTTGCTCTCCCATTCAAAATACTACCAACATTAGAAACTTAAGCAGGGTGCTGATGGTCCTACCAGCCAGAAGCCCTGGCTGAAGAGACATCATGGGCTGGGGGATGGACAAAGCCGTGGGGATGGGGCGTGAACCCCTCCTTTTGCCTGTGCCTGCCCCACGAACACTGGGGGTTGGCAGGGAAGGGACCTGCAGGGCGAGGGGCAGATGGCCAGGCCACGCGCACCTTGTCCTCTTCTCATGGCTCTGAGCAAAGCAAATCCATACCTGTGGGAGACTAGGTGTCCCCTGCAAGAGGCGACTGGCCCTTGGCAATTGCCTTTTCCTGGTGACTAAGGCGTGAAGCTGGGCCACCAGCTCGCACTGGACATCAAACCTTCAGATAAACAAATTTCAGCGAGAAGAAACCTATCTACTCAGGGGATCTTCTAGACGTTAGAGATCTGGATCTTGACATGAACATCAGATCATCCCACCATCTGAATTGTGGCTTTAGATGTAACCCTTACGGACATAAGCTCAACTATGGACTTTGGAGTTGAGCTCCCCCAGAATCTGGAGGTGAGATGGGGCCCTGCAGGAGCTCAGTGCATGGAGTGATGGCTTGGGTCACTGTGCATAACCCCTGCCTCCCAGTGTGCTGCACAGATAAGCAATCCCTGCTGACAGGACCAAAACGGGCCCTTGTGTGGTTATCCAGCCTCACTACCTTCGTGATAGCTGTTATAAGGCCATGGCTTGGAGGGATAATCGCTTCCCGAGGAGCAAGGTTGTGGCTGGTGGGAAGGATGGGGCTTTGCAACTATAAGAGCCACAAGTGATGCTCTGTGCAGCGGGTAAGAGCTCAGGGCCAGCACTGAGGTTGCCAGTGGTGCCCGGGCCTCGGCTGCTGGGGCAGAAGCAGAGGGATTCAGGCACAAATGGAGATGGGGAGTTCTCTTTGCTACTTGATTATATATTGTGGGAAAAGGTCAGACCTACCTACCTGAGACAAAGAAAATGAATAAACATATAAAAACCTGTTTGTGCCCAATATATTGTAACAATCATTTGAGGATGGTTTTTATCTGTGTGAGAATATAACCCTGATTAAACATGCCAAGGTTAGTGAAAACAAAGGTGAATTGCTGAAGAAATGCGAGTTATTCTGGACGGGAGTTCACTGGGGGTGAAATGGAGCAGCACTCCCCGTTCTGCGGGGACATGTCAAGCTGTGGGTCTCACTTGCATCACCCCCCATACCTACCCAGCCCCTGCAAAATATCCTACCCCCAGGGGACTGAGCTCTTGAGCACAATGTGTCAGGCTTTAGTGGCCACAAGAGCTGCTATCCGCAACTCTCCTGAGCTGTTCTGCTGATTTTGCCCATCCAAGATGCACACGAGCCAATAGCGCCAGGTGAAAGCCCAAGCACTGGTACCTGCTGGCTTCCCAGCTGCCCCACCCAGCGTCCCAGCCTACCCCCAGTGCTCACAGCCCAGCTGCTCCAGAACCTGCGCTGCTTGCCCTGCCTGCTCTCGCTTTCTGAAGCCCTAGGAGAGCACATCAGCCTTCCCATAGCCCAAGCTCCAGTATCATCTCTGGCACGCCAAACACTGGAAGAAAATTCCCCTTCCCCAGTGCCGAAGATGCCTTTCTTCAACCTTGCCACAGTATGAGCTGAGAGGTTGTGGGGCCACAGACTGGACAGATGCTCAAGGCACCTTAGAAGGATGCAGGGCAGGGAAGATGAAGCCTTTTACAAACTGGAAGGAGGAATTTGTTATTTCCTCCACAGGAACCAGAAGAAAAGCAGCCTCCCCCTGGAGTAGTGCTGGAGATGTCGGGGTGATGTCCCTCACCCGCATGGCACCATTTTGAGCACTGCCCAAATCCCCCTGCCTTCCGCCCCGGGCCAAGCGAGCCTTCGCCCGCGCCTGGCACAGGGGTTGCTCCTTATTCCCACTCACCAAAAACCATCCCCCATGGCTCACAGCAGGGTGGCCCCTTGCACCCACCGCAGCAGCCCCGGCTGTTGGCACTTTGTGTTCCGCTGTGTCAAAGCCATTTTGGCCACATGCACAACACGCGAACCTGGTTTCGTGACGTGGAAAGCACGTTTCTATATGCCACGCAATGAAGAGCACGGCGTACCGAGGCTCAGTAGGCCCGGGGTGCCCGCGCTATAGCCGGGGTGGGGCGGCCCCGCAGTACGGCGGGCGGGCGCCAGGGGTCGTCCCGGCAGCGGCGCCGCCGCCCGCACTTGTTGCTGCCCCCCGCGCCGCGCTGTGTCGTGATGCACGCAGTGTTGACGTCACCGCTGTCGTCATTATTAAGGAATTTTATTTATTGGCCTGTTTATTTATATATTTATTTCCGTCCGGCAGGGCCGGACCTGCTCCCGGCGTGTGTCGTGTTCCGTCCCCCCCCCTCCCATGCCGCCGTGAGCAGGGTCCGCGGAGCGGGCTTGTGGGGAATAAGCCCAAAAAAGGGGTAGAAAGTGCCAGTATCGGGGAACGGGGAAGGGGCAGGTCCCCGCGGAACCACTTTGAACCGCCCCCCCCCGCTCCCCGCGGAGCCGCTGCGCTGGCGCGGATCTACCCGCGGGGCTGCAGCTCCTGGGACCCCAATGGAAACTTTCCGTGCCCGCCCCTGCGGGCGGCCCTTCCGCGGGTGCGGTGCCGGGAGCGGTGCCCCCGGCGCGGCCACTTTCCTCCGCGGAGCCGGCGGTGCACCCTCCACACACACGCCGGCGGGGCCGTCCGCGGCTGCGGCTCCGCGGCGGCGCACCAAGCTGCCCGCATTAGCGCGGCGTCGTGGGATGCGCAGAGCCCGCGGGGGAGCGGGCGGGACGCATAGCCGCCCTGTCCGCCATCCCGCGGCCGCGGCAGCGGCTCGAGCAGCGCCCGGCGAATCAGCAGCGCCGGCACGTCCCGCTGCACGCTCCGCGGAGGCAGCGCGCCTCCCCGCGCCCCCTCCCCCGGTTTCGTCGTTTTTTTCTGGCCGAGCCGCGTCTCTCCGCGCAGCGCGGCGGCGCATGAATATTGATGTGTTTATATAATCGATAACCCACTTTCCTCCCTTCCCGGGGAAAAACGGCAGATAAATAAATTAAGGACGAGCCGCCCGCCCTCACAGGGCCGCCGGGGCGGCCGGCCGGGCCCGCCGGACAGCCCTCGCTCTCCACCCCGCTCCGCAGGGCCCGGCGGTGGGAGCGCAGCGGCCCCGCCGGCCGCGCGCGGGGACGAGCAGCGCCCCTCGCGCCGCAGGAAATGGTCTTTATATTAGACATATACAGGCAGGTCCTGTCAGATCCGCAGCGCGCCCGCCCGCCCTTTCGGCCCTCCAAAAATCGCCAGGCGCCGCGTGGGGGCCTGTCGCCGTCCCTTCGCCCCCGCGCCTTCCCCCCGGGGCCCGCCGTCGCCCCGCGGGATTTTTGCCGGGCCGAGGAGGGCGTCGGGGGGCCGGCCGGCGCCGGGCATCGGCGTCGACGGGGCGCGGCGGGGCGTCAGCGGGGCGGTGGGGCGGTGGGCGGGCGGGGGGGGGGGCGTCGCCGCGCGCAGCGGGGCGGGGGGCGGCGGCGGCGGCGGGGCGGCGCGGGGGCGGCGGCGGCGGGGGCCGGCGGGCGGCGGGGCCGGCTTTGCCCTGCCAGGACCTGCCGGGCTCCATTCACGCCAACAAGTTTGGGAGAATGTTGAGTTCAATCACGCCGGAGCCGCGATGGAGCGCAGCGCACTGCAGGTACCGCGCCGCCCCGCGCCGCCCCGCGCGCCCCGCCCCGCGCCCGCCGCCGCGGAGCCTCCGCGCCGCTGCTCGCCCCCTCCCCTCCCCACCGCTCTCCCGCCCTCCTTCCCTCCCTCCCTCCCTCCCTCTCTCCCTCCCTCTCTCCGCCCGCCCTCCCTCCTCCTGCGCGGCGCTGCGCGGCGCGGCGCGGAGCCGGCGCTGATGCCGCTGCCGTGTTGTTGTTCCCCGCAGTGGGTCGGCGCCCCGTGCGGCTCGCACGGCCCCTACGTCTTCTACAGGGCGTTCCGCTTCCAGCGCCGCGGCGGCGGCCGGGCACGGGTCATCTCCCTCGGCGACTTCTTCTTCGTGCGGTGCCGCGCGGAGGAGCCCGCCTGCATCGCGGAGCTGCAGCTGCTCTGGGAGGAGCGCACCAGCCGGCAACTTCTCTCCAGCGCCAAACTTTATTTTCTCCCCGAGGACACCCCCCAGGGCAGGACCAGTGACCATGGCGAGGTGGTAAACGCAGCGCCGGCACCCCACCCCCCCGCGCCTGTCCCCACCTGCATGACCGGACTCGGGTCCGTGTCCCCCCCTTCCCGCCGCTCCCGCCCCCCCCCTCCCCCCCCGCTGTGCGCAGCGGGGCAGCGCGGAGGGGCCGCGCCGTCGGGGCGCTCCGGTGCGCGCTGTCCGGGAACTTGTGCGGGCGGGGGGGCGAGGGTGTTGTCGTGGGGAGAGGTTGTCGGGGTGCGGGGCGCCCGCGGCCCGGCGGGCAGCGGAGTGCGTGCGGGGCTCGCCCTGCCCTTCTCCGGCTTCGTTAACAAAAAAAAAACCAAAAAACAAACACACAGAAAAGAGCGAAAAAAAAACGTTGAGGGGGGATTTCGATATTGTTCGGGGCTTTTTTTTAGTGTTCGATATGTTTAAGAGGGCGGAAATTACGAAATGGAGGCTGAGGGAGATCAAAAGCTATTGAGCTGGCAGGGACGTGTTGAATAAAGTGATAAATGACAGGTACGGGAATAATACATTCAAATAACTTGCAGATATGCCTGGGCGTATTTCGGAGCCGGCGGGCGGACGGCGCAAACACGCTGCGCGTCGGCACCCACCGCCGGCACCCACCCGGCGCCCGCGCAGCCCCGCCGCGGCTCCGCGCCCGCCCCGCACCGCCCGGGATGGGGCCGCGCAGGTTGCGCCCCGCCGCGGGCCGCTCCCCCCCCGCCCCATCCCCGCTCCCTCCCGTTATTTGCTTTTCGAATTTATCGCTTCGGCACGGTCCGTGGTCTGGGGAGGGGGAAGGATGAGGTACCGAGAAAGGGCTGCGGGGGTGGAGAGGGTCCCCGAGAGGGGCTGGAAAGCGGGCGGGGGACGGGACGGGACGGGACGGGACACGAGGTGTTTCGGGGCAACTTCTGTCGGAGATGTCAGGGTGGGGGCGTAGGTACAACGAGGTTGTACCGCGGGGGCTGTTTTCGGAGGCACGCATGGCTGTAGGTGCCGACGTAGCCGTGTACCCGTACACACGCGTACGCAGTCGAAAAGCATTTCAAAGCCACGTTCGGTCGCTGCCACCCCTTCACTTTAATTTTCTGTGCGCGCCACTGAGATAAGGGAGCCTTTTCCTAAGAATCAGGGAGATGACAGTGAGCAATGGATGCTCTGAAATTGCCCGTGGTGACTATTTAAAACTGTGCCTCAGTGTGTCTCGTGTGTGTGTAAAATGAAAGATATTTGGAAGGGAGGGAGGTGGGGAAAGGGACACAAATCATTTTAATACGCCTTAATGATCAGCTCATGTTACTGTGGTAGGAACATCAGAGAAAATTAATCCTACCATTACGGGTAAAACGCTGTTCCGGTACAAGAGTTCTCAGCTGCATGTGCCTTCCTAATAATATGAACAATTTTATTTATTTTTACGTGCAAACACCACTAGTAATTAGCCGTGTGATTATACTCATGCATTTCGTTGGGGCTTTAACTGATGTTATTCTGCGTTATTCAACCATATGAAAACAATTTTCCATTAAGATAATGGCACGCCTTGAAATTATGCAAATACAAGTCGTATTGTGTAGAATAATTATGACAAATGTAAAGCAGGTAAAAAGTTTCCTAATGCAGTTGTGTTTTACACCCCGGTGATGTCATTTCCCCTCTGGCCTAAGTTAGTCATTCATTAGCAGAGTAGCAGCAGCAGCAACAGCAACAGCTCTGAGTGATACTTCTCTGGCAGGGAGCCTACAGAAACCAGCACTGAGAGCCAGGGCCTAGAGAGGGCAACATAACACTCCCATTAAGAAATGTACTTTGTTTTCACTTACTCCATTAACTTGTTTATAGACATCGGAATGATTTTTTGTTATCGATTTTTAATAGTTAGGAACGATCTCCGCGCAGGCAGCGGAGAGACAAAAGGCTGGGTGCTGGCTGGCGCTGTGCAGAGTGCTGGCTGGCTGGGGATAGCCGGCTCCGTGGGCACGCAGGGTGGCTGTTTCATCTAACCACCTTGTGGTCGTGGCTCCTTACATAAATGACGTCCCTCTCTGTCCCCAAAGCGGCAGCAGCGCCGCCTCTGGGGTCGCAATGCTTCCTAACTCCGGGCTGGGCTCCTTCTGTGGAGGGAGATGCAGCTCTGAGTCAGAGGCAGCTTATAGTCGTCAGGGTAGACCTTACTCGTGGCGTGGGACTGCCAGCAGTGTAAAACACCCTGCCTTGCATTCAGGGAGCAGCGGTGAAGTGAGCCAGTGCTTAAACGTGTGTTGCAAATCTGCGATGTCCGAGGCAAAGGGCGACAGGGGCACTTGCAGTCAATAAAACTGCTGGTGAGGGAAGTGAGTGGTCGAATCACAGGTTTGCCATCGAGCCCGCCAAAGATTTAGGCATAGTTGCTAGCAGCCACTGCACTAGCGACGTGATTAATAGAAGCAGCTCGCTGCCTGTTTTCCGTAATAGCAGCATTGACACTATGACAATATTCAGCTAGTGGCTGTGAGGAGGGAGGAGAAGCGAGGAAGTATGTAACGCTTCTGTTACTCAGAAATTTCTGATGGTTTATTTTATCTGATTGCCAAATGTTTGAGCTAATCAGTGGTAAGTGTAAATATAAGTCTTTTTATAGCTAGCTGAATTCATCATCCAGATTTAAATATAACCCTGACTGCTGCTAAAACCGGATGTTTCCATACGCTGGGGCCCAGACCCAGCAAATGGTTCAAGCCCAGGTGTGCTTCCGCCAAAGTATCCCTCCCTCCACCTAAGGCTCAGCATTCCAGTTAAGCATGGCAGAGGAACTCTCCTTTTGCCCCAGGAGCCAGCCGGAGATTGCTTCCCAGGGAGTCTCAGTGGATGGCAAACATGGCATGGAGCTGGTCACAGGCTGCAGGTATGAGCACTCCTGGCCCTGGTGCTCATCACATTCTGGAGCAACACGGCATAGAGAGGCTGGGACCAGCTCCAGCATTGTGCTTGGGCCCAGTGTCTTGCTGCACAGGACCAGTGGAGATGTTTTTGTGAAAGCCTTTGGGGACACTGTTAGATGAGCGAGAAGAGTTTTGCTCTACTTCACTGGAAACTTTGTTGCTGCTTTTAAAATGCAGAGGTCCAGGTGTGCTGCCTCTGACTTCGCCATTGAGAGCAAAGACTGCAGCAAGTGCAGTGCTGGTCGGAGAGTGGGAGCAGCCTTCTCCCCCTTCCTCCCAGCAGGGAAGAAGTGGCTATCCTCTGTTCCTGGGAGGGCCATCACCGAAACGGAGAAAGCGTCTGTTTTGCCTGAGGACAGCACCACCTTGCCCGGATTTTCTTGGCCGCTGCTGGGCCAGTGCAGTCCCTCCTGTCACGTCCTGCACGGGATGGGAAGACCTCTGTGATGGCAGGTGCCTTGCACAAGGCTCTGAGGAGGGTGCTCGGGGGGCTGCGAAAGTCTGGAGGGAGCGGCTGTAAGAGCACACTGTTGCACTTAAAAGTTTCATGGGGCACGTGTGGAAAGCAGCTCCCCAGCTTTTCCAGCGCCCGACTGGGAGAAGTAGATGCTGTCTATCTGCCAGCAGAAAGCCCCTGCCCAGTCCCCTTGGGCACCCTGGACCTGTGACGCTCAGGGGGTGCGAGATGGGCTCAGCCGCTGAGCCCTGCAGCCCATGGGGTCCTGGCCAAACCCTCCTCTGGCTCATCTGCTCCTCTCTGCTCCAAGGGGTAGCATGGGGCTATGGAACAACTGACCTTTGCAGAAGCAGTTCTAGAGCAGAGTGCTTGTTAGTTTTCATGTTTTTAAAGGTGTTGGCATTAATTAGACTAGGCTTAAAAATACATATCAAAGCTGATGCTCATTAAATCCAGGGATGGTATTTGCTGTGATGTGTACAATTCCTAAAAAACCCCAAACAAGCAACTAATTCATTTTGCATGGCATGGCATTCCGTGCATTGCCCTGCATCGTGGTGAATGCTGCTTCCGCTGAGGCTGGACTGTCAGTGGGAATCTGCTTTTGGTTCATTCATCAGCAGCTAAGTTTACTATGAACTCATGTTGGTTTCATCTGTTCTCCAAAACTGGGGATCTGATGCAATGCTTTTCGCCTTGCAAATAATCCTTACTCATGCAAGTAATTTACATGAGTAAGCGTTGCTCATACAGAAGAGAGGAGAGAGCTAGTTTCCTGTAATTATTTCCCTAGCAGTATTTTGCATTTTCAGACTAATTGGGGGAAAGGAAAAAAAGAGAAGTCACTCTGTCAGTGTTTGCCATTTACACTTGCAAAAGGGATTCTTCTAGAAAGTTAAGGGATGCAGCAGGTCTGTTCTCTCTCCATTTTGGGACAGGTGCTTGCAGCATCCCATGAAAGCCTGGTTCATTTCTGAGGGGCTCTCTGTGCGCGGGGGTCCTACCACAGTGCGTGAAGGTAGCGCAGGCTGGCCCAAGGGTGGTGTCTTACGCTGCTAGTGCTTTACTGCCACCCCCCCTTGAAAAATGTGAGAATCCCTTTGCACAGTAATAGATTTTTTTTGAGAGACACAGCAATCTGTATGCTCTTATTTGAAATGAGAACGGCCCCGTTTTAGTCTCCACGGTGTGTGCCTTATGCTCATATCTGTCAACACTGGTAATGACAACACGTTTCAAACATGCAGATTATGATTATTAAAGGGTGCTTTAAAAATCACGCTAATAGCATCAATCTCCAATGTACACTTGCTCACATTAATTCAGCTTTGGAAATCAGGCGCACTGTAATAGCAGTGTTAGAGAAATGGCATTTGTCATAAAATATCATGGTTTTGGTAATTGCATATCCACTCTGTATATTTTTATCTCTTGCCACCAGTAGCATATGCTGGCAGAGGAAGGAGAGGGCAATGATATTACTCAGAGAAGCCACATGTTGCTAGCCATTAGCCAGCAATCTGACATATCTAGTCACTGAAGGCAGATTCCATTTTTTTATTATTATTTTTTTCAATTTTTTTTCCCTTTCCCTGTGCTTCCCAGTGCATTCACATAGTAAAATACACCCACTGCTCTCCAGAGTTGCTGTTCCCAGTCTGATCAGTGGCACTAAACATTAAACTCTTGTCTTTGGAGAATAATAGGCCTCACATGGTACACCCTCAAGCATGTTGAGATACTGTGCAGGCTGGAAAATAAAAATGTTCTAATTGTGTCTTTTAAATAAGCATAGGAGTGAATTAATTAGACTATATTTTGTCTTTAGTTGCTTAGTTACACAATAGTATTCCTAAGCACAAGTGAGATAAATTGGCTCTTTTTGTGCTGCTTGTCCCTTAATCATAATTACTGTATTGCTCAGGAGAGTAACACATACATAGATTTTGCATTTTTAATAATATTCAAACAATATGTGAATGATATAGAAAGTATGTTCTGATTCAAGCTCTCATATGCTTTTATTCGGGAAGAAGTTCTATTGCTATGGGAGCAATATTTGCATTAGTTGCTCAGAGATGTAGTTCTGGGAAATACATAATTGAAATATTCTTGCAATGCTTGCTCTGGCCCTTTCATTCACATTCAAAATAACAATGCTTTAAGTCTCCGAACAGTCATCCACTCTTGATTTAAGAGCTTTTTTCTTTGTGTGTGTGTGTGTTTGTGCATGTGCGGTGTGGGTTCACACCCAGCATTAACCCTGCAGAGCCTAGATGCCTGCGTGATTCATAGTGTCGTATCAAGTTGAGCTTTTTATTTTGTAGTAAGATGCAGTCAGAAGGTCAGATGAACATCGGTATTTTGTGGCATTAATCCAATGACTTTAATGCTTGGCAGGCATCCATGTTTCTATGTGAAGGTGCCAGGGTTATAGATAATAAAAGAGTTTGTTTTCATTTTCTGGATATTTTAATCTTTCTTTGCAAAGCATAGCCTCAGGTTTGGGGGGCTTGGGGCTGCTCTCAGGGGCCAGAACTTTAATATCTTTCTGGATTGTTGAACGTTAGCTGCTAATGATGGGCAGATTGATACAGATACTGAACAATGGAAGGTTCTGGCAAGAAACCCCCTAGACATGCTCAGTGGATGTATGTGAAAATTGGCTCCATTGTTCTGCTGTATGAAAAGCAAGTAAATTATTTACAGATATTTGCTAATTAAAGCACATATTGTTTTACCAGCACAATAGAACACAATATAACAAAAGACAAAAGAATAAGCTTGCATAATTTAAACCTGCTAATGCAATGTACTCCTTGTTAAGAAAAATATAATTATGTAATCTATGAGGAAAGCTTTTCGTACTGTAACTGTAGTAGGCAAAATTAGGAATGAATTGCTTGTCAACTTGCCTAAACTAAAATAGCTCTTCGAGATCTGTGAGCTGTCTGACGGGAAAACATTTTGACTGAAGCTTATTTTCTCTTTGGTCAGAACTTCTATCTGCCATGACAGATATAAATTCAATTTGAACCTCTGCTTGGGATTGGGAGGAAGGAGAAAAAAACACCCCAGAAATGAAGGAGGAGGCTTGCAGTAGAAATGTCAAGTCTAGCTGCTCACAACCATCCCTCTGTGCACTCCATCTCCACCCCACTTCTGGCCCAGCTGTACCGGTATCCCACAAAGCATCCTACAAAAATGCGGTGCTGCCCTACTCCAGGACATTTTGCGTGTCTTGCTTTGGAAATACTGAGTCAAATGGAAAAAGCAGCTTGCTAGTACAAGGGAAAGCGAATACTGTAGGACTTCATGTGCTTCACCTCTGTCCTTTATCTTGATCTCATCTTTTGGCTGTTGGACCCCAGCAGACGGGATGAACACATTGGGATGTAGCGTTCTCTGTTGGTGTGAGTTTCAGACAGCTGTGTGCAGCAGTGCTTAGGCTGGGGAAATACTTGTCACCTGAATTTAATGAGATCATTATAGTCCTTTAGAGTAATTAGCGAAGGATTAACAGATGAAAGGTTCTGCCTGGGCCTCTTTAAAATTCTCCCATGTGCCAGGTAAATTCCTGGGCTGTGCATGTTTCCATTCTCAAAGTTCTCCCCGTAGGTTCATGGGTGGAGAGCAGTGGTCTCTGAAGGTCCCTGCATGCTGGCATGTCCAGGGAGCATTGCAGGCCCAGCCCCCAGTGGTCAGTTCCACTCCATGCATCCTTTGGGGCATCTCTGTCCGCCCTGGGCGAGGGGATGTGCAAGGAGACAGCACCAAATGAGACACTCAGGGCAGGGAAAGAGGAAAAGAAAGCTGCCCCTGCCCATGTCAAGTGGTAGAGCCTCTTGTGAGGCTTCCTCATCACTCGGTGATCCCGCTTGCAGAATGGGAGCGGCTGTTCCCACCTGGCAGAGCTGTGCCTCGGATCCCCAGGTCTGCAGTGTGCTTAGAAAGGTTGTACTGGAAGAGCAACATGTAACAAGGGAGTGGATGGCAGGAGAGTCCTTCATGTGCCTTGTAGGGAGGCTGAACAGGGCGCTTCCTGGAGCCAGACCTTTTCTATGACACAACAACTGTTTTTTAGTAGTCTGTGATCCTTAAAAACCCCCATGTATACTCCCAGTCCACAGCAGGCAGCAGGAAGACGGGACCTGCTTACTCTGCAGAAAGTCTCTGAGAGCAAAGCAGTCCCGTACAAATGTTCTCTACCTCTTTAGGGCTGAGTGTGGTCCCTGAAGGAAAGCTTGGGTGAAGTGCTGCTTGTAGGACATGGCTGGAGACCTGGGTTCAGGTTCCTGAGTGACTTCTGGCAAGTGGGTTCGGGCTGAATTAAGATGACCTGGTTTCTACCGCTGTCCCAAAGCCCTGGTAGCATCTGTATGGCAAAGAGCTCTGGACTATAGACGCTGCTAACAGGGCCTTTTGGTTTGACTGTTCTGTCAAGTAAGGGTGATGGTACTTTCCTCAAACACCCAGGTAAATGCATTGCTACAGGAGAGGTGCTTTATGGAAATAAGACCCTTCCTTCCTTTCTTTACCTTCACAACATGACCTTCCACTCCTTAAAGGGATCTAGAGCAGGGAACTGGATTCCTGGGGCAAGAACTGTGTTGTTGGGCAAGGTACAGGAAGGTCCTTTTCGCGTAAATCACAAAAACCTAAAAAATACATGGAATGTAAAAAAAGCCCAGAATAATAGAGGCCTTTATGCCCGAATGAAATATGCAGTTCTATTATCCTTGGTGAATGCAGTCCGTAAGAGTCACACTGTATTTTTTGCTCCCGTAGATGAATGTGTTTTCATCAGTATCCCCAGCTATCTACTATACTAAAGGTTTCGGTAAAAAGGCTTGAAGATGTTTTCTAATGCAAATCATACTGATCAGATAAATGACACACAGTGTCTCCTGTAACTATCAGCAAGAGTTTTTACAGTACAGCTCCTGTTTCTCTCTAGACCACGTATTTGATGTTAGGAGACAGCCAAGCAGGTGTTCAACTTGCTTGTGCCCTCCAGAATTCCTTAAATGACCTCTGGAAGCACCGAAGTGAAAACAGTCTCAGCACGTCAAAATTTTGAGATATCTCACTGGCTGTAACTCTTTTAATGCTGCCTCGGTGTCTCTAAAATATAAATTTTTCCTAGTTATTGGCAATGAGCGAGGAGTAGTGACACACCGTTTGCGGGCATGCGATCAAGATGTACGACCTCCTTGCCTGTGACTCCCTGCCCTGTGACTCCCTGCCTTGTAAGAGTTAATATTTCTTCTAAAAAATAATTATCTTCTTTAAACTATTATAGCTACCTGACCTCTTTCCCTGAATGTAAGTATTTCAGCCATCTGCTGAGTCAGGCAGTATAGCATTCTGTGCTTTCAAGAGGCTGTGATGGTTGCTGAGACAACAGTGACATAATATTTAAGCATAATGGCTCTTGAGAAGGCACTGTCCCCATCTCCCTGGATGACTCCTCTGAAAATGCAAATCCCACACACTCTTAAAAACACAAGAGAAGAATGAGAAGGGTTTGTATCACCATCTTTCTTAACCATCTCCCCATTTCCCACTTGATAGGCGAAAGTATTGTACTTGCTCAGGAGCCTTGTAAGATGTGCTAAAATTATAGGCTGACTAGATACCCGCTTTTATAGAAACAGAAGAAAAAGTGCCTCTTTTTGTAGTACGTGCTTATTTTGAGATGTAGACAACTTTTTGGCTGGGAAAAGCATTGCCATTGGTCGGTCAGCATCCGAAAAGGCCCGTCCAAGATAAATGTCATTCCTGACCAGGGCTGAAATCAATGGTGGCTGTTTCCTCCTGCAAACCTCATCTTGCTGTAGCAGGAAAAAACTGCAATTAAAGACTTAACCACGCAATGGAGACCTCATAAACATATCACTTCAGAACATAGCTAATACACGATGAGGTGTTTTTTGTATAGATATATGTATGCACTGTATGCGACGTGGGTGGTTTTTCATGTTTACACAGAGATATAATTATGAATGACATGAAGGTTATACAGCAGATTTCTTTAATCTTCTAAAGGTTTGTTAGTCATGTGTCACTGTGTACCTGGTTTTTATTTATTCAACATCTGTATTCCTTTGTCATCTTGTTGAAAGGGTTTCTCTAGAAGGGCTGTGGCAGTAGGTGCACAGCGGTTGATACCGAATTGCAATGGAAGCTCTTCTGGCTGGCAGAGCTCTGCAGGCCCCAAAGCAACTTTTGTTGTGACACAGGGCTGCGAGACATTTTTGCTTAACAAAAAAGGAGAGGGACCCTTTTGTCACCTGGTGCTCCAAAAAAATAGTAAAAACCCCCACAACTCATAGTTTGGGTCTGGGCACTTGGCAGGGATGTATGAAAGCTTGGCAAGGTGCATCAAAATCCCAGAGCTGGTGAAACAGTTGAGTGACCTATGTTTTGGTGGCATTGGGGCAGATGACAGTTTGCTAACACAAGAGCTCAAGACGTGGGGAAGACAGCCTCTCTGGAAGCTGTCTGTGGCTCAGGCTTCTCAGAAAGAAGCGGCTGAAGCTACTCGCCATGTTTTGCTGGGCGACAGTGTTTGTATGATGAGGCACTGGGGTGAAAATGTCTCTGGAGATGTGGTCACTCACTGGCAAGATCAGCATTGGCAGTGGCACTCAGAGAGTACCACGGCCCAACCTGTGACTGTTGTGGTGTGTGGGGAGTTGGGGAGGATATGGCCGGTTGTCTCTGAATTGGGCCAAAAATGAGCAAGAGCTCAAAAAAAGAGTGGTGAGAGAGAGCAGGTCTACCCAGTTCTGCTGTGTGTAGGTCAGGGCAACCCAAGGCAGGCCCTGAAATCTGTAGGGTAATTTTTCTGTTTTCTGGGTAAAGTGAACTTGGCTGTGTTTCCCTGGTGCAGCCATGGTGACCGCTGGCAGTGCAAGGGGAGAACACAAGGCCAGTGCTGGTGTGGAGGATGGCCGGGCACTCCCAGGCGCTGGAGTGGCAGCGCCACCCGTCCTCCTTCACAAGGTGCTCATTCTGCAGCAGTCACCTCTGCAGGCCAGGCCCAGCCTCGGCCCCGCTTCCTTCAGGGCGACCCCAAAACCCTACAGCAGTGTCTTTAATGTTAGGAACAGCTCTGGGTTTTGGAGGCATTGACGGCAGTGGAGCTGCACTTACAGCAGGTGCGAGACAGGCCCTCTTGGCCTGACAGCCACGAGGTGTCTCCTGCCATTGCCTAGCAGCCATGAGTGTGAGGCCTGTGGTCAGCTGCCCTCCTCAGGCGGTCCCACCTGATTTGGGGGCCAGCCTGGTGCCCTTAGAGACACGTCTGCTGCAGGGGTGATGGGGACTGGGTGCCCTTGGGGACACAGCTGCTGCAGGGGTGACAGGGCGGCTCTGACAAGGGGCCATTACCTAGAACCACCTGCTTGGGGGGGTTTGGCCCACAGCCTCTGTCACAGCACAGTGACAGCCTGAATTTCTTTTGTATTTTATATTCATGCACTCCACTTGTGTGCTCAGCCACCACGTGGTGCCATTCTGGGTGCCCCTTTGCACCATGGCAGTTGTTATTTAAGAGTCCCAGTGGCATTTTGTGAAGGGCTGAGGCAAGTGCACGGCACTCTTTTCGCAGGGTCTTTTCCTGGCCCCTCACATCAATGTGGGGATGCTAAACACCATGCGTTTTCATGGCCGCAGCTGTGCTGCTGCCACAGAAAACATATGGCTGGGATGTGCTTGTGCTCTCCCCTGCCCCCCAAAAGCCACCTTTCCTATTGCCCTTGCCTCTCCGGTTCCCCCTCTGCAGCAGCCTGGGCAGAGCTGGTGAGTGTTCCAGTGTCACTTCACCCTTGTTACAGTAGGGTTTCTTTTTTTATTTTTTTTCCCTTCCCCTTTTTTTTTTTTCCCTGTGTACACATCATGTGTGTGTGTGCGAAGGTTGTATTCTCGAAAACAAGTTTATTCATTGATGATGTAATAGTGATTGTACTTTTTTTCTGGTTAATAAATTGTCTGCTCAGCTTACTTTGTATGCCAGCCAAAATTAGTCATACCAGTTCTTGGAAAGGATATGAAGAAACTAGTAATTGAAATCATAATCATTTGATCATGAGAGCTATTTGGAAAATAATATTTTAACCAAAAACATGTCTGATCTCCAAGTCAGCGTTGTTTTTTTGTTGGGTGTTTTTTTTTTTTAAACTGCTGCTAAATAGATTTCTCTAGTGTTGAATATTAGAAATTGTGTAGTAGCTGATGATGGTATTCCACATCCTAAAAGAGGACTTCATCCAGAAATTGCTGAGACTGTCTGCAGGCAGGCTGATATTTATATACATGTACTATTTTTTTTCTATCCTGACATTTAATAATCACCATGTAATAGCTATAAAATGCATAGCAACTACAGCTTTTTTATTTCAAGTGGATGGTGTAATGAAATTGGGTGAAACCATCCATTGAAATTGTACTTTGTAGTACCCAATGCTTGTTTACACAGTATTGGCGTTTGTCATAAACAGAGATTTAAAACATCACTGTTATTGTTTGTTCTTCGGTGGAAGCTCTTATGCTGTGCAATGATAAAGGAAAAGATTTTATGCTTGCTTAGCATATAAGCATGCCGTTCGTTTCTGACCAAATATTTGTTATTTCACTAAATGGAATGAAGGTGCCTGTTTATAAAATGACTTTGTATTATATAAGGGAGAGTGGAATATCAGATCTGCTTTTTTACTAGAGATACTTCAGGTTTTGTATTGTGTGTAACTTATCACAATAAAGCTTTATTTTTTTTCCTATTGAGCAGTATTTTATTTCCTGAGGAATGTGTTCAGTGGAAAAAAAAAAAAGACTCAATCGTGCTTTTCTCTTTGTTTAATAACGCAAAGAATTTCTCTCCCCTTTGCAAATACTTGAGTTTATTTGAGAGAAAAATTTGATTCTGGTTTATTTATTTCAAGAACCTGTAACCTTATTTAGTGCTAGAAATGTGTGGTGTGCAAGGCGTGGTGTGCAGCCAGCTCTCGTTACAACATAAATTATTTCTGCTGTTTTAACTAAAAAATCTAGAGTGTATCTTGCTGGATATGTGTGCATGTTTGTTTGGTTGGATTTTTTGAGGCTTTTTGGAGCCCTTACTCACTGGAGTCAGCTGTAAAACATTCTGCTTATTCATCATGACCTAGAGGAGTTGATTGTTTCCTGGAAGGATAAAATTCAGCAATTAGAGCTGTTTAATTCGAGTATATGTTCTGGAGGCTAAACTAAGTTTAAGTGCTTTTCTTAGAATGTATGTTTAAGAAGGGAAAAAAAATTGCAGTTCGGATCTTGAAAAAGGTTTTAAGAAACATGAGAATGTGCAAGTTTCTTTTGGTGGGAAGGACATAACATTTATGTAGTATTTCTTTGGGGATTACATCACAGTTTTACTTAATTTTTAAGACAAAAGTTAAATTCAATATTTGTGTATAAGCCAAGGGAAAATGTACCATAAACATGGGAATTTTCTGGTGAGTCAGAGTTCCAAGAATCTGAGATTTACTTAGTCCATTTATTTCAGGACTAGCTATAACCATTAGTCATCCAGCCATGAATTTTTACATTTGCAGCTAATTGCACCTAAAAACCAAACTTTCCCTCAAGGCTTTCGGTTATACAGAATGTGATTTGGCATGCTGCATTTCAAATGCCTTTTAGAATCATTGCCCCGGTCCTAGAAATTGTCTTTAGATCATGTGTGTTTGCTTTGAGTAAACAACTAATATTTCCACTTAGGTGGCAGGAGGAATAAATTAAGTACTAGCTATTCTGTATTACAGAAAAATTAATCTGCTAACAGCAAGGCAGGCTTTTCCAATAGCCTGGGGAGGGCGGAGCGGGGTGGCGTTACGGGTTTTATCAGTCATTGTGGAGCCCCACGTGACATGTCGTATTCTCATGTGACCACTTCTTGCAGGATGAAGTTATTGCTGTTTCAGAGAAAGTTACTGTGAAGCTTGAGGACTTGGCAAAATGGGCACAGTCCGATTTCTCCAAGTGGAAGTGTGGTTTCCGGGCTGAGCCGGTCAAGCTGATGGATGTGGGGAAGAATGGGCAGAAGGAGGCCTTGACGAGATACAGACAATCCACGCTCAACAGCGGCTTGAACTTCAAAGACATCTTGAAGGAAAAGGCTGACCTTGGTGAGTATCCCTTACTTTCCTCTGTGGGGAGGGGCCCATGGGTGAGTGTCTTTCAAAGGTGGATGAGCGTGATACTGCCAAGCCATCGCCAGTTCCCAAGGTATGTCAGTGCTTCAGGTGGAGGTGTGGTGGTGAGGTACCTGAGCGGGATGGGGGATGGTGGTGGTGGTAGTGAGCTCATCACAGGCTCCTTCAAGATTAGCATGAGGTAACTCGGTGACACTCTGTGTCTCATTCAGTAGGCAGATGTCCCTTCCATAGCCTTCTATAACACTTCCTTGTGAGCTTTATGTTACTGTACAGCATAGGCCTCTGCAAGTGCCCCGCTGTTCTCTCCAGATAGACCTGTGCTTTCTTTCCCTGTCTGTTTTTAGGGAGGGAAACAGTAGCTCTGCTACTTTGGATGGTTGCAGACAGGCTTGCAGCTCTGGGGTTGCTTTGGTGCACAGACAGTTACACTTCTAAAACACGTGGTGAGGGCCCAGGGTCTGAGGGAGATGGGTCTCCGGTTGGTAAAAATGCCCATTTGTGGTATTAGGACCTTGGATGCATAATAGCTGTCAGAGACGGTGCTTTGAAGGGCATCCCAGGGACGTTTTTCTGTTGTACCAAGCTTTTAACAAATGTTCCATGTTTGAAGAGCATCAAGTTCAGGCCACAATGGGTGGAAAGGTAGGAAATTAAAAGCTAAGGCTGATGCATTTGAGGAAATGGTTTTGTACCTATGTGAACAGGAGATGAAGGGCCAAGTTCAGTTTTATAATGGCACGATTGTGTTGGCATCAAAGCCAAGTTACACTAAGCTGAAGATCTGTCTTGGAGGATTTATCTTTTGCATCTTGTTTTTCTGATCTTATCAAATAGTGAAGTGATTTTGTCAATCTTGCATTTCACTGTTAGATATGTAGGTTGGAGGATTAAAGAACAATTGGAAGTTGATCTTATTTTTGATTACATCTCCAGGAAAACAAAAATAACCCATGCAATTCTTTCTCTTTTCCTTTGCTTTTCTGTGTGGTTTCTTCTGGTTCATAATTACATGCAGTAATTTTCTCTGCTTTTGCCCTGGCATCATCTTTACGTACTACATTGATTTGCATTTGTTTGTTGTGTCAGAAGACTCTTAATGTTTTTCAGACAGAACTTTTGCATGTTAATCTTTTCTTGGTTTTGTTTTCAACAAACAAAAAAACCCTCATGGTAAGTTATGAAATTGCTATTATCTACCCTAGGAGCCAAAGAAAATTATCTTTAAGCCGAAAGCTTATAGTTGCATGTTAAGCCTTTGAAAGTAGGGGTTATAAGCCTTTGAAAGTAGGGGTTATACTGGAAATGCTTATGGAATGCAAACTATATGATATAATTTTGATAACCCACATTCTAATGTTGCTCATTTTCAGTTGGTGGCTCTGGCTTTGTTGTTGTTTTTTTTTTTTTTCAGTAGAAAAGGGTATTTTGACTAATGTTTGATTATGATTGTCTTTTTCTTCATCGTGACTGGTTGGTGGGAGTGAAACCAAAGGTTCAAGATGACCTGTAGCTGATTAGGCATGTTGATACAGACAACTGATCTAGCCTATGAAAGGCAATCAAAGAAATGTCTTAAATCTAGTACTAAGGTGACTTTTTAACTATTTGAAAGACCCAAGAATGTAAGCATATTTTGCTTCCTGGATCTGGGAAAAACTTAGAAGAATGGTGATCTTCGTTGCTGTGAAGCAGCCCTATTTGGTTGTGTCCTGTAGGCAACCCCTGTGCTCTGGGGTTTGGCTTAACTGTGGGATGGAGGTTTAACACCCGCCAGATGAAGAACTCTCATTCTGAGTGGTTGGTCAAGGTTGACATTGCGCTCTGGGAATTGTCATCTCCTTAGCTGTAGGCAAAGGCAGTAGCATAACATGCAGTGTTCAAGGCATAGAGATTTGAGCTGCAGGTGTTGTATCTTCTCTGCTGTCCAAATGGCAGGTTTACTGCCTGTTACAATGTGTGCCCACAGACCTTTTCCAATACTCAGCATCTTGCCAACAGAGCAATGCTCCGCCGCAGTGATCAGAGATTTATTAGCAATAACTTCTGCAGCACAATGGGATGGGGTAGTTTTTCTCTTAAAATAGGGCTGTAAACTGTGAGGGAGTGCAGTGCTCTGTCATGCAAAGGTCTCTCTGATGAGAGCATCAGCACAGCTATATTAGCAAGGCTGATCAGCCCAAATGGAGAGGTGATCTCCTGCACATCCACCACTTTCCACCACTGCAGCACGGTTCCCCTCCTAATCAGTGCTGCACCTGTGGGGATGTTTGATGGAGGACTTCCCCATTGGGCAGAGTGGGACAGCTGTGACGGGGCAGACCGCTTGGTACAGAACTTGGATCTCTTCTTCTGCTAGTCTTGGCGGGCCATGCATGCATCTGTAGTTGATGCCCTGCGTGTAGATGAGGAAGTTGCTGAACTAGGTGTTGAAAAGGCCTAGATAAACAAGGTGACCTCCTAGACCCCTTTTTTCTTATGAAACAGAGTGTTTCCATTACAGAAAAATCCCATGAAAGTCAGTAGATTCTGAAATTTTTCCTACTAGATGTTTTCGAACCAAGCTGTAGAAGGTAGTAGGAAATTATATCCCTACCAAAAAGCTCAAAAAACATTACAGAAGAAACCAAATCAGTTTTCACACACTATCCGGGAGTGATGAAGGATGAAATAACCCAGATGAAATGAAAACATGACTGATACAGAAGCACGGAAGTGGCACTGCGCAAACATATTTAATTGAACACGTTGCTGCTGGGAGCAGGGCAGCTTTAAACAATAACCAGGCAAAGTGGGGCCTTTTGTGAGCAGCGTATACCGTGTGCCAGACTCTGTGGTGCTTAGCTTAGCCAAAACTAAGGCGACACCTGGTTAGTCCACAACCTGGAGAAACCATGCACCTATAACTGAAAGTTGACCCTAATTCAAATTTGGTAGTTCTGTCTCCTTTTTGTTCTCTTTTTTTTTTTTTTTAATCGTTTCTTATAATATTTTTTTTTTCCTCTTGTCTGTTTTTTTCTTCTTTCTTCATTTCACTTTTTCTTTTCTCTTTGCCTTTCTTTTCCGTAGAAACTGGTTTTTGGCTTTGTTGTTTTTTTTTTTTCTATAAAGTGGCATTGTTTTTATCACTCGTGAATTATGCAGAACTTTTCCTTAGGATTGTACTAAATAAAAGATCTAGCAATGGCATTTTTTTATGTGAGCTTCAAGATTTCAGCCTGAAAAATTATTTTTAAGAATTATTTGTTTCTGCCTGTTGAGATATTTATGTTATACGTTCTGTCCCTTTCTACAAATATGTCAATAGTGAATGCTAGCAGTTTATGTCGTAAGACTATTTATAGCTTTCTGAATATTTCTTTCAAACGTTGAGAAAAATAAAGAATAACAACAATGCAGCATATAAAAATAGAGTTGCTCAGGAATGTATTATTCATAATGAACATGAGAACCTGTTTTTCCAGAAGAATTGGTCTGATTAAATCATTCACTGCTAAGGCCGCTAGTTATTTATTTTTGCCTTTAGAATTATTTAGGGGATTTTTCTTTGTAATAAATGGACCTGTATACCCATATTTGGTAAAGCAGTGGGAACTCACCAAATGACAAATTACTTCATTTTACAAAATTTTTATCAACTAAGCAATGTAAACAGTATTGGTTAAATATGGCAAAGTTGCATATTTGTATTCCTTGGGCTATAGTTTGAAAAAAATTCAAATTATTTTATATAACACTGCTTCTTACAGACTTCCTTTAAGTGAAGTATGAAAGCTGCAGTGTAAGCTTTATTGGCCTATAAATATGTCATTATTGTTGGACTACATTTATATGCTTTGGATTGTTGTTTAAGCCAAGAAAATATGTCTCTACAGGTTGACTTTTTATTGAAACCCTTTGAGGCATACAACAGAATGTATTTTAGGCCAAGGTTATTAAAACAGCATTTTCATTTTTGCAGCAGACTCATTGTCAATTACGCTGCCACAAACTGTCTGTGGATAGGCAGTTATGAATGGTTTCGTCTCTAAATGTATCTTTAGAAAAAGAAATAAAAGATAGAGGAGTCAGAGCTGAAACTGAGAGAAGAGACTGAGGGGAAAATGCCTGAATTTAGTGCTCACCGGCTCTGTTGGTTTGGGTTGGGTTGGGCTGCAGTACTGCCTGGGTTTAGCTGAGGAACAAATGGCCCCTGTGCCAGTGCTGGGCCAGGGAGATGGGAGCCACTGCTGCCCCAGCTGGGCAATCTGCATCCCTCTGGCTCCTGAGTCTGTCATGACAGAGGTTTGGGTTTGGTCCCCAAACTGTCACTGCCACTCTTTTTATCTGTCCTGTATGAGTCTTTATCATGTCAAAATGGATGGTTGAGGTTGCCGCGTCGTGGGTTCTCCCGTTCCTGCACTGGCAGCATTAATAACGGGGATGAGCAAGTTCTGGTGCTTACTGAAGGGGTTTTTGCTGCAGTTATTGCTTGTTTGTTTGGGTGCAGTGAGGGGGAACCCAAAAAAAATATAGCAGTCAGTCTTGTCCTGTGTTTCTTTCCCCACAGGCACACATTTGGGGGTGTAGAATCTGGATCTTTGTTCTCCATGAAATCCAGGAAAATCAAGTACTATTTCTAGCTGAGGGTTGTATTTTAGCAGTCACCCTTTTCTAGTCCATAGGTGGTTTTACAGCAGTTGTTGCCTACTTTGCTCTTTTGAACCCTCCAAGAGAGCTTGCTAGGCAGGAGCTAGATGCTGCAGAACTGGCTCACCCTCTCATTTCCTTCTGTTCTTTACCAGTCTTGTAATTTGCATAGCTTCACCCAGGAGATCGCAGCTCCTCATTGGATCTTGTGTTGCCATATAACTTGGCTGATACATGGCAGATAGCAGTGAGTTTGGAAGGAAAAGCAGAGCGGGGATGAGCTGTCTTGCAGGAAGGTGCTGACCCTTCCATGCCCAGGCAGCCATGGTTCCCAGCCTCAGTAGGCACTGGGCTGTGGCACAGCCCTTCTGATTTCACTTATCAGTGGCCTTGCAACAGGCATGACTTCTCCAGATGAAGATTATCAAGTCATAATGTAGTTAAACTACAATATTATCGAAACTGATAATCTGCAGCTGTAGTGTGCTCAGATATTTATGGTGACTCCCGAACTGATGCTGACTCTCCTTTTTCATTGTTTGTCATGTGCTGCTGAGTTCAGGCTCGTCTGGCTTGACTTGATGCAATAATTTTCTGACCAACTAATTGTTAGCTATTCAGAGTACAGCTACTTCAAATACTTTGTGCCTAAGTCATGCTTCTGACTCCCTTCTCCTCCCTTCCTTCCCTGTTTGTCTGCACTCTGCCTCCTCCTTGTGCCTTACTGTCCCCATTGCCCTAGCTGAATGCCGTTTTGATCTTGATAAAGCTCCTGTAAGTGTCCGATTATCCCATTTTCCCCTCTCTGCCCTTCTGCACTGTATGTTGTTTTTTGTCTTGTGGGTCAGAGTGACCTCTCTTAACTCATTTTAACCAGCCTGATTGATACAGCTCTCTTGCCATAGATGAGGCTATTACCTGACTTTGTCTGTTGTGCTCCACGGAGCCTGAATGGAGGAGGACAACTCTCTTGAGGAAAAAGGACTGTGGCCTGGCATTTTCTTCTGTGTTTGTGCAGCTCCTAGCACATGCCGGCACTGCTGCAGCAGAACGAGAGCAGCTGCAATGCAGTGCTGTTGGGGTTGCTCTTCAGAGAGGCCATGGAGCAGGATGGCTTCCTTAGGTTGTACATCTGCTTTTGGTTTAATTACCACTTACCTTTAGTGTTAACAAGTTTGGGATCGGAGGTAACCTGAGGTGCTCAGCAGACAGACAATTTTGTCTGGCCTTGTGTGAAGACAGCAAGATAAATGTTTATCTTACTATTTGTCACCCAGTTGGTTTAAGATAACTAATACTTGCTGGCTTGTTGCTTCAGTTGCTGGCTGCCTTTTAAGTGCTGAAAGTCATGCTGTTAGCTGTGGTGTCCCCCCAGTAATCCTGTGGTAATGACATACTTTTTCCTATAGGTGACCCTATCTCCAGTAGCATTTTGGGGCTCCCTCTCCTCACTTGCCCCTCTCTCTTGAGCCATGGCTACTCTCCTCTGCACCTTCCCCAGCCTCCCTGGGAGGAGGTTCGTGGGGTCTTCAGGAGGTTGTCTGTAGCTTACTGGTCCTTCCCAAGGCCGCGGGTTTGCCCAAGCAGTGCTGGGATGATGTAAGTGCTCTTCATTTCTTCCTTTCTCTGGGGACAGCCTACTTCATTACAGTGGAAGCGTATGGGGATGACAAAAGCATTTTAATATGCAGCACTTGCATTTTAATATGGAAGCCTTTCATTCGCCTCTGGATTGTGTTTGGTCTCATCTATTTGTGGCTCTTGAAAGGAGTTTTAACACCACAGATCTCAAACTTCAAGCGTGCCTTATCAAAGAGCTAAAATTTGGATTGCTTGTCAAACTTTGACCTGCCTTTGAGCTCTTCTAAAATGGTAGTGTTGTGGTAGTGTTGGCCCTGGAAATTGAAGAGGTGGGTATTTTGTTCTTTGAAATGTGGAAAATCTGCCAAGAAATGTAAACAAAACCCCACATAACTTCTCTCTAGGTAGCCCCTAAATCACAGTGCCTGTTCCGCACCCCCAACAGTTCCTGCAGCAGAAGCAAGCTGACATGATTATCAGAATTGTGCTGATAGCAGTTGTCACTGTGTCAGCATTTTCAATTATGTATTGGTATGACAGGGCACTTTGTCGTTGGTGTAGAACACAGCCGTTTGCAACTGCAGTTCCAGTCTGCTCAGAAACATCAGGGAACGAATCACTACTGCAAAATGAGAGGAGGAAGAGTTAAATTTTACTGTCTTGTGAAGCTAGAGGGAACTGCCCCACGTTCTCCTAAAGCTGAAGTTGCAGCAGTTTGCACCATCAATAAGAGTTCTGTTGCAGCCTCTGGTTGGAACAGGAGTAGCCTACATAATTACAAAATAAGTAGATAAAAAATAAGGACCATTCACAGATGGTGTCAAAGCTGCCAGTGTGGGACAGTGTTCCTTTAAAAATATTTGACGTCTTTTTTTATTTTTGTCTGTTTTTAGTACCGAGATTGACCTTGCCAGGCTGTGTAATAACCCACATGTGTCTGCTCTCCAGGATTTTTTCCCTTCTAGTCACTGTTGGATCTTGCATGTAATTCTTACTGACCATGAGGTTTTGTTCCAGCAACTGGAAATGTGTGCCTCCTGGTGCAGCGCTGCTGTGCTCTGAATCGGACTTTATCTCAATGTCTGCTTTTTTTTTTTTTTCTTTTTTAATTTCTGGGTTTAGAGAGTTCTGTTTCCCCCCCCCCCAGCCTTCCCTCTAGTTTCCATCCCTGCCCATATTGTTTCTGGGTCCCAGGGGGATCCAGTTTGGGACATCTATTGTTTTGTGTCCCTGTGCTTCCCTTGCCCAGCACCATGGAGGGAGGTGATCAGTGGTCTCCTCTGTGTGCCATGGTTGCTGGTTAGAGCTGTTGGTCCCTCATAGATGCCTTTTTCCTGCATTGTACCCTTCCCACACAGCCAGCCAAAATTTGGTTGAGTACTGAGATCTGTAAACCGAGCACCTATATAACGTTGTGGTGTAGTTCAGTGGGCCCCAAGGACGTCTTCTTTTTCCTGCCTGGCTCTTTCCTCTGCTGTAATTCAGCACTGCTGGAGCCCAGGACTTGGAGTCCTGCGGTCATCTTTGACTCCGAGCACTTCATTAATCAAGTCAAAGCTGTCTTCGTACCAGCTCATGAATCGTTCTGGCTTGTGACCTGTGCTGCTGAGCTGAGATGCTCAGGCTCTTCTGTGGGTGCTGTGGACACCATGGCCAGATATAGGTGTCAGTTCCTTTCTCGGGGAGAGAAGAAAAGCCAGACCCAACTTGCTCACCTCCTTACAAGTTGCATTTCCAAGTTGCTCCTCGTTATTCCCGTGCTCGAGAAGATGACTTGCCTTTTGTTTACAGATGTACTGTGACATGCCTGTCTTGTCATCGTCTGTCTTCCTAAATATCTTAGTCCAATTCTGACTGCCGTGTTGCAGAAAGGCTAGTGCTTGTTCTCTGAGATACAATATTCATCTTCTTATAGATGACCTGTCTTGTGCCATGGGATTTTGCCAGAGAAAGCATCCTTTGTGCATCTGAAATCAAAGGAGGAGACTTGCTTTTTTTCCCCCCTTCTCTTTTCGTAAAATCATTTGCTAGGACAGAGGCACACAGCAACAAAAGCCAGACTACCCCCCAAGCTGTGTGGGGCTGTAGTGCCAGTGAATGGCCACGTCAGCTTTTATGGGGACCTCAGCAACAGCAGGTGATGGGCCCTCAGCTTGCCGAGGTGGAGCTTTGCTTGGCAGGCAAGAGAAGGTGGGAGATGGGGAGGCTGGAAAGAAAATGAAGGTGTTGAACAAGAGCGTGGGAAGGGGCTTGGTTCCAGTGGCTGCGTGAGCAGTAGCAAATCTGCCTTTGCAGTGTGGGCAGCCCGGGAATCTCCCAGAGCATTATGTGTCACCTTTGTGAGCACCAAGAGGGGCTGTATGGGTGCACTGGAGAAGACTGTGGTTCTGACATCCTTGCCCTTGTTAAACTGAGTTTTAAGACTCTTGATATAAATGTTCTGACTGCTTAATCTCTTTTGGTTAATTTGGTTCATGCTTGTCTTTGCTGGCTTGGTGATCCTTGCATGATGAGACCATTGATAGATGAGGGTGTTTGGGAAGGGAAGGGTTAAACCTAGTACATGTGTAAATTGGAGTGCAGTTTGTGGGAGTGGGTGATAGAGAAAGCATGTATTTAAAAAATGTAACAGCATGAATTGTAACTTACCGGGTAGGTTTTGTATTGGAGAGCATTATGTCATAACCTTTATTTACTTAAATTTAGTAAAATCTCTACCATATAAAATAAGTTCCTCCTTAATTTTCTGCTAATAATAATTTGCTTGTAAAAATGAATCCTCAGCACCGTAAACCTTCAGCTTGGATCTCTCTTGCTCTGTTACATCGTGAAGGACAAATAGTTAACACCATAGAGAAGCCTTTGTTAGTGATAGATAATGTGTATTATTTTAGCAGGAGTATATTTTAGCAGCTTGTGAAAAATCAAGGTGAATTTTTACATGTGCACACTGATGCATAATTGATATATGTAGAAGCTGAAATTCAAAATAAGCTTCTAGAAGAGCACACATTTCATTTCCCTGAGCATTTAAATATATCTATCACACCCTCATTTTAAGATGCCAGTTAATGACTCTGTGAGCATGTTGGCAGCCAGAGCATTACATGTGGTTTGAGAAATGTGTCTGGATATGCTTGGTAAGCAGTATTGTTCTGACAGTGTACTAAAGGCCATCTTCAATTTGACTGTGCTCTACTTTGTTATGCTGTGAAAGAAAAAGATAATTCAGCAGAGCATTGTGCTGTCGGCTGGAGACGCCACACTTCAGAATACAAATATTACTAAGGATAAATGAATCATTAAAAGAACAGTAGCATAAAATATCTGATGAATGAACTCCAGGAGTCTCTGCTGGAATAAATTTAGCATTCACGGACAGTACCATAATATGTGAAATAATAGTATCAGTTCTACATTCAGATGCCAAAAACATTTATGGACCCAGAATAATTGTGAATTACAAGGCTATAAATACATAGAGGGGATTTGGTGATATCATAATAAACCATGAGAAATTTGCTAGGCTGGTTTCTAATGTTACCAAAACCTTGAGATATATTTACAACCTTGTTCATACTCCTGCAGTTTTAGGGGGCAGTTCTTCTCTCACAACACGTTCGTCATTCCGATTAGTGCCAGGGGGCGTTATATATGTGTGTCACAAGTGGAATAGATCCCCACGTGTTGTACAACTCAAGGATCCTATGACAAATCGAAAATCTAATTTAAGAAAAAAGTGAGAAACGTTCCCTTTTGTCCTCCTTAAAGTTCCCCCATGTCCTGTTCTGCTCCTGTGAACAAGGCAAGTGAAGGGAAAATAAGTAAAGTATGACAAGGTAGCTGCTGTGTTTCTGGACATTTTATCCACAGCTGCATCATTTTTTTCACTTTTTATTACTGAGAAACAAAACAACCAAAGCCCAGATGTTCTGGTCCCATGTTTCTTTAAGGTGCAGGCTAATGCATTTTAAAAGCGTGTTGTAAATACCCAGGGAAAGCTGGGATTGTCAGCCTGTCCACAAAAAGGAGGCTTTGCTGTTGTGAAACCAGATCTGTGTCTGATCAGAACAGTTAATTAGGAACTGAGGCTGAGCCTGATGTGATATTCAAGAGCATGTTCAGCTTTCAGCATGTCCCACGTCACCTGTTTGTAATTAAGCCTGGTGTCCCCTGCCTTCCTGAATTGGGGCAGTGACAAAGTCTCCGCAGGTACTTGGTATCGGTTCACACATCACAGTATTAGATGGGTTACAGTCCTGGCCCTGCAGGACCCCTTCCCTTCCTAGTGTCTTCCTCCAGCCCGCTGTATGGTGTTACTGGCCTAATCCTTCTTGTAAGTCATCAGCAAAATATGCATGTTCAGTGTGGTGCCTAGCAAGTCTGCTCAGTAATTCCACATTCCTTAGTGTTGCAGGAGATCTCTCAACTGACCAAGCTGCAGTCTTTCTGCTCATCCTTCCTGCAGGTTTACGCTTCTGGCTGTACATCCAGGCCTTCCAGGGCATTTGTGGTATTTGCAGTGGGAAGGGTCTATGGCTTGGTTGATGTCCCTCCCCGCGGTTCCTGTTTTACTTTTTGTGTCTTGGTAGACTAACCCCCTGATATCAGCAGATGAATCACATCCTTGAGGTACAGCCTGGACCTTCCAGGCTTGTCAGCTGATGAAGCAAAGAGAAGATAATTACAGGACCAAAAAAAATAACAACAATGAAGTGGTCATCAGCAAGAGGGGGGTAGCTGGCACCCTTGTAGGTGACTTGTAGGCTTTAGCTACAAGTGTGTCAGCTTACCCAACTAATCACTGAGCCTGGATTTGCTTTGATCACCACCAGTTTATTTTATTGTCTTTCTCTCTTGAATTTATGCATGGTTTTGCTATGACAAGGTCATGGAATTATTGATTTTTTTTTTTTAGTTAGTTACTAGTGACTTTAACTTGATATTCTTGGCAGTATCTGTGTGAGCTCTCGTGGCAAACCCAGTAGACAGGGTGTAATGCAATCTTAATGCATGTTTTTCTCCTTAATTATTTTAAAACCACAGTCTCCACTTTCCTTTTACACTATTTCCAGATTAAAAGCTTTGTGGGATGAAAATTAAATTATAAGGTACTATAAAAATCTATTTCAAGAATCTTGAATGTTTCAGCTCCATTTTTATTTTTAGTTTTCTACTCCCTGAATGACTCTTACTTGTGACAATGTTTGTCACTATACAGTTCTAGTTTTGTTGCATAGAGAAAATAGCTGAAAAAGTCCTTTTATGCTTGTGTTTTTAATCCTCTGTTCAGATACATAAAAAATGTCACCCCATAAATTCTGTGGTACAGTAAAAAAAAGAAAAACAACAACCCAAATAATTTTGGCAGTTCAAATGCAGAAACTAAAAATAATTTAATCTGCAGTGTGAACATAGTTTCATATTTATACTAGCATCTGGCCTCAGGAATTGAATACTCCATTCTTTAAATAGCTTCACTCTGGCTCTTGAATGCTTTGTGACTAGAACATTACCCTACAGTCATACACCTTGTTTACATATTTCTGTTAAAAGGCAAAAGGACTTACAGTACTTCAAAACATCAGTACAAGCTCTCTCCTCCCCTCTTGCCTTGAAAAAGAGAAGTTAAAAAGAAAAAAATGAAAGAGTGGTTTGAAAGTGCGTTTTAAATTTAGTTCTCTCAGTTTGCTGCTGGGTACATATTTTACTGTCATTTGTATAAAAAAACTGGAAGAAAAATTTTCCGAAGAAAATGTGTGCCATTCCAGATGCCCAACAGTAGTCAAACAGAAATTTATGTACACTTTGTTTTTAATTCTGCAAATGTCTTTGTCTTTAAAAACACTTCGCCTAGAGGCAGTGGATCTTTTTTGTTACCCATATGGTAGAAGTAAAGAGTAGGTCCTTGCGAAGGAAAAATACCAGAATAATGTAATAAAAAGGTAAACACTATAAACAGGTGGCTAATGATTAGCTTCTTGCAATCTTTAGGGACAAAGTATCTTTTTATAGTTTTATGATCCTTGCCCAGCCCGACTTCAAGAGGAATTGCATTTTCAGAATTATATATTTGAAACTTCAGCTAAGCTTTACAAATTTAGTAGATCCTTATTTAGTGTCTGTTGGTGAATGTAAGTCCAGCCTAATATTCTTACTGCTATTTTTTCATTCACATGTCTTGAGGTGAACCTAGGAGCAGAAGAGAAAATATCCCATGTTTAAACCTTAATCCAGAATCCATTCGTGTGAGTCACTAAAACAAAATCATAGTGGTTTGGCTAAAAAAGGCTTCATGTCCAAAGGGAACGTTTCTTAAAGTGCTGGCGCATTTCCCACAATGTTTCTTGAATGTGTTTTGTATGTTGTCTTTGTGCTATTGTAAAACATCAAAGATTAGATCCTGTAGTTTTGTGTGTGGGAGGCTCCTGGTATTTCAGCGGCCTGGTCAACTTGAACGAGGGCAGGGAGCTTGCTCCCTTGAGAGGTGTTCAGCCCCATCAGCTTGCCTGCTCTGCTCCTCCCTTAGTGGGGAGTCTTCCAGCTCAGGTAGGGAGAAATTGAAGGAGCATTTCTTTTTCTTGGGGTAACTATTTAATGTTGTACCGTGGGCTTAGGCTTGCTGCTGTGATGTTCAGTAGCAAACCTTGCAGCAGCATGAGCAGCAGGAAAATCGGGTCCTGTGTGCCTTTGTGAAAAACTTTGAGACAGTAGTTGTTCTGGTTTTCCTACCTAGATATTATATCCCTCAACAGGAAAGAGCCTCTGGGATAATCATCCCACTCAGGTTTTAGGTGGTCAGTGCTATTTTCTGTAGGCTTCAGACTAGCCTGGGATGCATGAGAAGGTCAGTGCCAAGGCCATACTCCACCATGACCTCCAGCTTTGATCATTCTGTGACAAGAGCAAGAGAGAGGTAGTACAAAGCTGGGAGCAGGGATGAGGATTGCTGGAGATGGCAATAGGGCTGCTTTTCTACCTTGCTACTGGGTCTTTTTGATATATGTGGGTTGGGTGGTTTTTGTTAGCCTTCCCTGCAGGGAAGACTGGTGCTCAGTTTTCACGTTGTTTTTTAGACCTGGGCCTTCTGACTTGCATATAATGGATGTGAATGGCACAGGATTTAGCCTTTGGTGATTTCGGATACTATGTGATTCCAAGGCAAAACCCACATGATTTATTGGGCAAAGCCTATTTAATATCTTAAAAGCATAGAGTTGGAGATCAGATGTGAGCATAGAAGCCTTAAAATATATTCCCTGACAACATACTTAAGAATGTTTAGGTCTATATGAAATACACAGGAAATGAGGCCAATTTTGTTCCTGCTATTTAGATGGCAGGGTGTGCAGGGGAGACAGTGTGGACAGGAATTCCTGTGTTTGATAACATGAGCCCAGCATATTTGCACAAATGGAATAGGAGCATTTTTCACCCTCTGCATCAGAAACTCTATTGGTAGTTTCTCTGCCTCATTGAGATACTTTTAACTGATCAGACGTATTAACAAATCTGTATAAATTAGTTTGAAAAGTCATTCCCTCATCTCTGGCCAGTCGTGTATGGAGTTTGCGCAAAGCAGTACCTCTTTGCCACCTCTGTTGGCTTGGGGAAGCACAGGGAGCTGATTCTTAACAACCAGAGATGAACAAAGGCTACTGTTCTGTATTAGACCTTTTTTGCCTTGTCACCTTGTAGACAAAGTCAATATAACAGTAGGAAAAGGTTTACATACTTTTTACCAGGAGAATAATTAAGTGATTTTTCTAAAACAAGAGACCTTCGTGAACAGTGAGGCAGCACACAGTTGCCAGAAGGACCTGTAATGATTTCTGATCATACTAGTGACTGACCATTGTCTTCTACTGCACAAATTAAATTTTCTGGTTTTTTACCAAGAATGTCAGACTACTTAGAGTGTGGCTATTTTTCTTAAATAAGCACTTCACTTTCTACCTTTTAGGAAAACAATGCAATTAAAGTTCTTATTTGAAGAGGAAGATTGTCACAACAGTGCTTGGAAATGTTATTGTCCAGGCTCTGACAACATTTTGAGTGCATTTGTCTGAAAGCATCATTTATACCTTGCTGGGCATGTGGCAAATTTCTTTCTTAAATTCATGTAACATTTCTTGGGCAGTGGGTATTTTTAGTTGGGCATGTAACTAAAGTTTTGCAAATGTAACTAAAGTTTGGTTGGGTGAGTAGAAACTTGGAAAATATGCTGTGGTTCAGTTCTTTCATATTTTTACAGTGGTTTTGTCACTTGTGCTTCTTACGGTCATAGTGTCTTCAGCTGGAGCACAAGCTCTTAGGAAACCGAAGTCCTTGGACCCAGTCCCACAATGTACTGAGTGTCACAGGTGGTGCAAGGAGTGCTCTGAGTTTGATATGGCTGACAGGGCACTTCGTCTTCATCACTGAAGGTTATCAAGACGTGACAGAATGGGATTTCGTAGAAAATGGGACTGCAGTTTCCATTTTGTTGCTCCTTTTCCTTCAGAGCGTGTCTGTGTGGATTGTGTGTAGGACTGGAGTTTTGTCTGTCTCCTTGAGATCTTTGGCCCAGCTACCCTTAATAATTTCCTACCATTGCCATTTCCCAGTCAGTTCACTAGCCAGCTTGCCCAAACTAAAATAGGACCCAAGACTCTTTGGAGGATTAGCTACAGCAACAACTTTCTTTGTCCTGTGCATTCCATTTCACCAGATGAAGTGATACCAGTTCTATGCCAATGCTTGCTGAGTCTGAAGCCAAGAAGCCCTCTCGTGTGACAGCCTGAACACAGAGACCAGATTATACCAGAGTGAATCCTCAGTTTCATTTGGTGCAGGAACTGTTTTGTTATATCTACCTAAGACACAGAGGCATCATGGTACCAGAAACAGAGCTAAAGTAAATCCCTGCTATTGCTTCCCACATTTGCAAACTTGGAGGGTAACGGATACCTTATGTACTTTCCTCACAGCTGTTGACAGCTCCCTCCGTGGTCAGAAAATGCAGGTGTTGAGCTCAAGAACGTAAACAAGAAACAAGAATTACTCATCTAAATGGACGCAGTTTTTGACATTGTCAATGCAAGATGGCCAGGTCTAGTGAGGATAACAAAGATACCATGCTCTTAGAGCAGGCTGTCCTTTCGTTCCTTTTTTTTTGCGGGTTCCTTTGCAGCTCTTATGCCACCTCCTCTGTCAATTTGACCAGAAGACAAGAGCTTCAGGTACCTGTATCAGAACTTATCTATACAGCTTTTTGTGAAGATGTGGTGGTGCTAAAACTTCACCCAGAATCTGTCTTCAGAATGGCTTCAAGCTTTTCTTTTAAAACAGTTAGTTTACCTTCATGGCTGGCATCAGAAGAAATGTAGTTGCACATAGTAAACTTGATTTTCCTTTCCAGGATCAAAATGTTGAGGTGACAGTCACTGCTAGGCACTCTGAAGCTCAGTCCATCCTGCCACAGTGTCTCAAAATGAATATCCTGATACATCATTATGTGTTGCTGGCTAAGTGTTGTATAATTCCCATTGAGCTTGGAGACCTGATGCAGTAGGGCTTGGGTGATGTACGCTTCCAGTATCAGGAATCCACAGAGCAGCAAGGAAGAGCAGCTTCTCCAGTATCAGTCCTGGACTTGGCTGTGAAGATGGGAGTTTGAGAGAGCGTTTTTTCAATCACTGTTTAATGAACAGAGGTAAAGCTTCTTCATCCTATCAAATGGAAAGGTGTGGCTTGGCAGTCATGGTGAGGACCTCGCTGTGGCACACACTGGCTTGAGTAAGGAAAGATCGGTTACTTGCCCTTCCCCTACTAATTGTGACTTTTCCAGCTTTTAGTCTCTGGGTACTGTCCCTCCGTTTTTTTCAAAGCCCTCTGATATTGCAGGAGGGCTGTATCATCCCCAGGCTTGTCTTGCAGCTGGTACAGGAGGAAGCAGCCCGTGGGCCAGGAACGAAATGCTTTGCATCTTTCAGAAATTCCCGTCTCACTTGCCTCTGGCAGAAACGCACCCTGCAATTTATTGAGTTGCCCATCATGAACACTGTGGTTACTGTGCAATAAGTAACTATTCTTTTGCATATTCTCTTCTTCCTGCGCATTGTAGGAATTAGTGCATCAGTTGAGTACTGACGAGAATGACTAGATGAGAGCAAAATGTTATGGGTCATTACAGAAACAAACAACCCCACCTTCATTTAATTGAAGATACCTATAAATCTCATCAGTTTTCTTCTTTACAGCAAGTTGACCGGAGGATCTGTGTGAAAGATCAAGCTGTTAGCTTAGGCAAGTTAGATTGCTTTAAGCAGCTGTGAACTAGTTTTATAGTACTCTACCAGCCTATTTAGTTTCCAGAAAGTGAAAGTTTGAAGTAGGTCCCAAATCTGGTTTCTCACATGCAAGATCATTTTGCTACCCGTGACCTAGAAACCAACAATGAATGTATAAATTACAGGCAAGAAGAAAATTCTGAATTGACCGTAAGGTGAATGGAAGTTGAATAATTCCCTGAACTTCAACTGGGAAAAGAAGAAAAGATCACTGAATTCTAAAACAGACTTCAGAATAGACAAAGAAAATGTTATTTTAGTATAGATTAAACTTATGACTAAGATATAGAGGGATTATTGTGTCTGTTTCAGATGTAATTTCATGCCTGAGAATGTACATTGAAGGCAAACTGGTCTGGATCACATTAGCAAGGGCCCTGTTTTGCTGTCAGTTTAATTAAATGGAAACTGCTGGCAAGGAGACCCAAGTAGGTTTATAGAAGCAATACTATTTTGTATGTTGCAACAGGAAACTGTTAGGTTTCCAGTTTGAAAGGGACACAAAAATGAAACCTGTGATTCATTCTTGTTTACAAACTCCCAGCTAGTATACAATTACCTTAGTGATAAATTAACTGCAATTACACATTATATGTAGTGGGCTTTACAATAGCTGCAGACTTCATAGTTATGAAAACCATGACCTTTGACAAGGAGCTTAGAACATGAAGTTTTTCCAAACAGTGCCTAGATCTTCAAAAGTATTCATGTTTCCTTCCCCCTTTCATGTGAGTAGATTGACAAGATGGGTACTCGGTGTTGTGTTTGCTTGCCGCAAGATTGTTGTCAGGCAGAAACCCCCCCAAACAAGAAAGCCTGCCCTTCAGGAACATTGATTTATCTGTTAACTGTGCCTGGCATGCTGCCTTTTGGCTTTGATTTCAGAGAGAAACATATTTGGTTACTTTAATAGGCAAAAGCACCGAACCTGACTTGTAGGGGAAAAAGTTGTTTTCTTTCCCTTTTTCAGTTCTGTTTATCGTATCCTGACGTTCTGTATCGTAATTGTGCAACCGTTCCAAGTTGGGGTAAAGAAAAGTGGAACTGGATCTTAGGCTCCGTCAGCCTCATATTTGAGAGCCAGCTTTTCTGGGTGCCTCAGTGGGACTGAAAATGAATGTTTATGCTGGTTAATAGCTACCTTTTAACACCAACCCTGGTAGTATCAAATGCTTTTTTGTTCTAGAGAATTGTTCACACCACCTATTTGTATCTCTTCTTTTTATTTACGCTGGTTTTTATCTTTTAGAAATTTTTGCTGAGCTTGAGTTGACTTGCCTCTTCCCCCAAATCTGTTTGTTCACCCTATATTACTTCTTTTAGATATATTGAAAGAGAAGGGGGTTTACTTCCTCTTATTCTTTGACAGAGGAAATTCAGGTCTTGCCTATTTTCAGCTACTTCCCCAATTGATGATGTCACAATGTGTGAGAGTAAAAGTTGAGAATTTGAGAAAGTAGGATTTTAATCATGTTACAGTAATTGTATAATTTATTCTGTATGTATATAAATGTAGTCATCTGTGGTGAAACTGCAAGTATGTTTGTGTGTGTGTGTGTGTGTATACACACAACTGTGTATGTTGATACCCGTAAAGCACTTGGCCAAAAGAGTATCTTTATGAAAGACTTAACATTCTTCACCTAAGTATAGGAAGTAATAAAATACATTGTTTGAGAGCTACAAAGATCAAATGAGAAAGAAGGGAGAAAAAGAGATTTTTAAAAAAACCTGTAGTAGCACCAAGAACAGAACAGGAAGGTTCTTGGAGACCTCCATCCCTGTGAATGTAGTGGGGTTTTTTCAGTGAAGCTGTAGGAGGAATCCATGTTTTAATATTAATTTCAGTCATGCTGTAGCCCAGTGCCTCCAGTGAGCATGAAGCTCTACATGGCTGGAAGGTAGGTGGAGATAAGATTTGGAAAACTGTTGCATAACTGTAGGTGAGGGGAGGGAAGAAAAGCCTCAACCACCATCACTGCTTTTGCCTCTTACAGTAACATGATGCAGCCCATCCCAAAGCAGTTCATGATGTTTTCATATGCTGGGGGGAGGCATGGGAGGGCACGTGCTCTCACCTCTGCTCGGTCCTCTGCCTCAACTGGGCGATGGTCTCCTGAGGACCAGCTCCCAATGGCAGTTGCTTAGCAACAATTAGAAATAAACGAACAGGCCATAAACTCTCTTTAAATCCAGGGGCTATCTGTCAAAGCTGCCCCCCAGCTCTCACTTATATGTCCTAGGGGTAGAAAAAGAACAAGAAAAGGTCGATTAGTTTTGATCCCGACTGTGGTGAGGTAAGAAGTGCAGAGAGGTCAGGGAGGAGTTAGTAAATTATTTCATGTGGATGAGTAAAATATTTCACAAGCTGGAACAAAAAATGCTTGGTTGACTCTGCTTCCACAACAAGGAGGGACTTCAGCTGTCTTTCTCCAGGGCTTCCAACATGACCGACTGCACCAGCAGCAACAGCCAATACTTGGCCCCTGAACCTGTGGCCCACCAGGCATTCGGCTGGCTGCAGGGGGCTTGGCTCGCTTTGTCTCTTCCAGCTCTGGCTCCCCGTTACCCTGGTCTCAACGGCTGCCATGCAGACACATTCATCGTACTACAAAGTAGCGGGATTCCTCAGTGCAGCCCTGCCACTTCTGTTGGAAAGCTGTAAGGAAACAAAATCTTTCTGGAGGAGGTGCCTTTCAAGGCAACCTAGAAAGGCGAAAGACTTTTCCAGTTGTAGTGATGGTGAGGCTCAAAGCTGGTAAAAACTTTCAGTCTCTAGAAAGTAAAATGAAATTCTTTACCAGCTAGATTATTTTAATTTTTCTTTTCCTGTTATGCTTCACGACAGAGCTTCAAATAATTATGTTGATTTATGATTACAGGTATTTTAAAGCTGTAGTATGCTGTAACAAAGCAATGGCAGCTTATTGTTTCTGGCCCTATCCAATTATGCAGTTGAGTTTAGGCATGTAATAATGTTATAACAGAAATATCCATCACGATGGACTGGATTTCATGAAGTACGGCACAAGAATATTTATAGCTCCATTCTTAAAGCCACTTTTGGGTCAGAATATGCCTCTTTGGTATGGCCTTGAAAAGCAGGAGAAAATCTGAAACTTTTCTCAGTCCAGCCACAACCCATTGCCTACATGGGGAGGGGGGTGTAAGTTGATGGTAAGCAGAAAATGATAGAATAGAGTAATTATTTCCGCTAGAAAATGAGGATCCGGCATTATTTTACAGTAACACAAAGCCATTATTTGGCTATGCCACTGTAATGAAACAATAAAGATCATACTTAATTTAAGTATCATCTCCCAAGAGGCTTTTTGCTCTCCTTCTACCATTTTGGCTATTAAAACTAATTTAAATTGCTGGTCTAGTTTCCCACTGCTTTTTAGAGAGCGAAGTGGGCAAAGCCACCCCTCCTCCCAGCTCTGTTTAAATGTAGACCTTTGGCATTCGAGAAATCTGACCTTGTTTGTAGGGAATGGCTCATTTTTCTTTAATGTAATATGAAGCAGTCTTGTGTTTTGATTCTGTGAACTACAGAGTTTAATGTTCCAGCTTGCCATGATAAGGATATGATCTGGTTGAGATAGACACACTAAAGTAAATTAGCTATTGTACTATTCTTTAACATACTGTTTGCCTAGCAGTTTCATTTAGAATAATTTGGAATAATCTTGGAGTACCTTTTAAAAAGGATTTTTAAAAATTTTTGTTGTTGTTGTTGGCCTGGATAAAAAGTGGGGCTTTAAGATACTTCTCCTAAAATAAATGTGAGGCCGCCTCATTTATAGTCAGCATGCCTTGATTACTTGCAGACATGCTGGAAATTTACATGCGCTTTTCTCCATTATAAAACACTGATCTGTTCAGATCATTAGCTCCCTCATGACTAGAGTTTGGCAGCAAGCCAAGGCAGGCTAAATCTGTAGCTGTAAATCGTGAGTTGAAATAGCAGAAAGTGGATTTGTAACTTAAAAAGTGTAAACAGTTTGGAAAATGAAGTAATTTTAGAGTATGATTGATTGCCTTAAGATTGCGCTTTAAATTAGCCTAGGGTCTCTGGTGCAGATACAGGCACTAACTGCTTATTGTATATTTTCACTTTTCTTTGGAACAATAGCATTGTTGGTAGGCTTCTAAACAATGTATGCTTCTCCTAGAGTGACCTTTGAGGAAATGAATAGTTTTATTGTCTGTCCATTACTTTGCCTGAAACAACATTTTTGAGTTCTTAATTTGCCGTGGTCTATAAATAAAAGAATCAAAATGCAAAGCAGCTGTATTATGCTGCATATAGTTCGTCAAACTTGTGCTTAAACATCACCATTTGAGATTGATAATGCACTGCATAAATTCTGTTTTTCCCCTCTGAAAAATAAGTAATGTTTTGCATAGCCTATACTTGTGGGAGATTGGTCCTTGAATCCCATAGAAACAGAAATTAGAATTATTTTTAGCACAAAGAGTTAGTGAACGTTCTGTGGGACCAGCACACTGCATTTGCTTTTTCAAGGAGCCTAGTTCATTTAATTGTGTAGTTGAGTCAGAAATGCACTGACAAGGGTGTCTGGAATAAGAAATGTGGGACTTGTGTGGTCAGTACCATCTCCACATGGATCCTGTGTGCGTTGGTGCTCTCAGCAGCACTCTGGCATGAGAGCAGTCCATGCAGCACCCTGCACCGCAGGGTCCTCTGTCCTGGCCGGTGCTGGGCTATTACTGTGGAGGACACATCGCTGGCCTGCCCCTGTGAACAGTGGCCACATTCCAGCGTAGCCGTTCCCCTGGCAGAAACGGGAGGAGGGTAATCCTGCTGCCTTGCACAGATGAGATCAAGCTCTGCAGCCTGTGACCAGCAGTGGTCAGTCCGGGTTTCTGAGAAGCAGGCATTCCCAGGGAGCAAGCACTGGGCTTCAGCTGCCTGATGCTGGTGATCCCCGGCAGCCACGGCTGGAGAGGAGCCCAGAGGCATGGGGATGCAATGTGGTCATGGGGAGCAAAAGGAGTCAGTGGGACCGGGGGCTGCAGGCTGAAAGGGAAGGTGTCACTGAGAGGCACATTCAGGAATGTGAAAAACACGTGTATTAGATTTGGAGTCTTAAAAGTTTAGGGCATAATCTGCCCAGCTCGCTCTGCACTGGTCGAGAGGAATAAGTGGTGGGAGATATAGCGCACTGTTGGTTTGAGGAAGCATGTGCCATTTAATATCTGGTGTCTTGTAAGTTCTGGCTGTTCGCAAACAGTGGCTGAAACTGTTTGCTGCCTTTTCCCAAAGAGACATAAAATCCATCTTTTATGTGTTCCTGCCCACCAAGGCAGCGTGGTATCTAAAGTTACAAAAGTCTTTAGTGTGGAACACCACCTCAGTGTAACTGTGGGTGTGGACATGTAGCTTAGATGTATGTACTAACCATATATATTCTGTGCATCCAGGACTGCTGCCTGCTGCCCTCGCATGTTCTTTAACACTTGTGGCCATGCTAGAAATTAGGGTCTAAAACCATTTAACTGACATTAATGGTGGTTACAAATAAATAGCTGTGACTACTTGAAGAGAATATATAACAAAAACTCTTACAATTTTGTATCAGAGATGTTTTTCATCTCTTTGCTTGTCCTAGATTTGGTATCTCGCATTCAGTAGCTCCATGGCTCTGTTTTGTCGTCCTTCTGGAAGCTCCTTTCCCAGAGAGTATTTTATCCCAGTGTTATCACCCTTCCTTGATCTTTCCTCTCTCCCTCCACGTTGGAAACGAAGATTTTACGCTTGTGAAAGAGGTATAGCTGAGAGGTCTGAGCACAGGTCTGGGAGCCAGAACCTGCTGAGAGCTGAGCTCAGTGACTCATTCGGTCGCCTTAAACAAGTCAGAACATCTCTGATGAGGTTATTTCATATGTAAAACAGGGGAAATAATACTTGCCTATCTACCTGCCTCATAGGAATGCCCTGAGGACTAATTAGCGTCCATTAAGTGGTTTGAAATAGACAGTACTCTATTATTAGAACACACTCCAGACTAGTAGATAGTACTTAGGATTGTTTTCTACTTGGGAGCCTTCCTCTCTGCTGGGTGTCAGATAGAAGAGCACAAGCCGCCTGGTCTTTCCTAGAAGATTGGCAGTGCTCTATCCGGCCTTTCCTGGGCAGATTCACTGGAGACTGATGCTCTCACTGAAAACTTGGAAAGAGAGTTTGCCTAGAGACAGAGTGGGAGGATACTTGCTTGTTCTCCTCAGATCATAGACGTAACTTGTCCTGAAATCCTTTCTCACCCTGCCTCCACCTGAGGCCTTTTCAGATAATTCAGGTGGCACAGCTTCTCCTCTTGTCCAGGAATGGTTTCCTGGTTCTGCAGAAGAGGAAGACAAATCCTGTATTAGTTCTCAGGAGGAGCATGGGGCTGGGCTGGTGGGTTCCCATTGCATGGAGCCCTTTCTTATTCAAAAGGCCACTCCTCTTTCTTGAAGAGCAAGCGCTTACATTCTTTCCCTTCACTGGGTAACAGACCCCTCTGCAAAGTCCTTAGAAGGCAAAATCTAATTTTGGGTATGGGATACTAAACTCTACAGGTGTGTGTCTGCTGAAGTCTGGGAGTCTTTTTGTTGTCGTAATGAGGAGAGATGTCACCTGACCAGCAGCTCCTTTCGTTCTCTGGGGTATCTTCTCTCACCGTATATTTTTGTACCTCTGTTACGGATGCCATAATAATCTAGTTCAAAGGACCCAGCCCTGTTCTCACTGAAGCCCACAAGTCTGGTCTTTCTACTAGTGAGGCTAGGACTCAGTCTGAATTGACTGGAGAGAAGTTTTATTTCTCTCCATTTGCTCCTCACACGTCTCTCAGGCCATGAGTAATGTGCAACGAGATGGAAAAGCCTGTGTGAAATTTTCCAAGGGAATTTTCTGCATTGTAATAACGTTAATGAAATTGCTTAACACTTCATTAGATTTTTCAGTGTATGTTGCTGTGATTTTGATGCCTCCATGTTTGGGCACTCTGACTTTTCTTCAGTACCCAAAGACACTTCCTTTAGAATTGGGGCTAAGGGCTCAAATGAGCATTTGGTCCAGTGATTGAACCTTAGCCCTGCAGAAACCTTTTTGGCGCAGATATCAGTAGATACCGTTTTGAGGCACCTCTATCCACCTCCTCTGGTGCCTGCAGGAAGGGTAAGGGATGAGGAGCAACTGGCCCACAAGCTCTCACATGCCTGTGACTAATTCCTTTTCCACAGAAATGAGGCTGTGCCACGGAAAGACATAATGATACGAAGTTGGTCACACAGGAAGCCTCTGGCATCGCTGAACTTCAGTGCAGTTGGTTTGTCTTGTCCTGCCTATCGCTCAGTTTTTGCCCCTCGTATCCTAGACGGGGGAGTACACTAGCTCCCTTTTCCTTTTGCACTTTCTTCCTGTTACTTCTCTTCAGCTTGAGTCTACTTTGTTGTGATGCAGAATTGGATTAAATGAGCAACCACAGACTTACTCATATACCTGTAACAGCTATTGAAGCTGCATTTGGTTTGTTTTTCAGAGCAACAATTTGGGAGTTATTTGGTGCAACGTGAGAAGTTCAATTAGGAGGTGAGACTCCCCAAGTAGCTTGGGGAGTTGGGTCGTGTTTGGCAACTGGCTTTTCCTCATGATAGTCCTCATGTTGAGTTTCGCCTTGTCACTGGGAAGGAGGGGAACCAGAGTAAGCTTGTATTGGGGAACAGGTATGTACTGCATTGGGATGAGATAAAGGACAGCAAATTCTTGGAAAAAAGTACAAGGCGCTAGCATTTTTGTAATTTCGATTTTATTTTTTTTTAAAGAAATGTCATTCATGCTGATTCGCATTCTGTGTCACTTCTGGATTTAAGTGTTATTACACTGCAGATGATAACACAAGTTTATCTGTAAAATTCCTTAACTGTGGGTTTTGTATCCCAGCTTGACTTCTTTTTCTCTTCTTGTCTTTGATTGGCTTCCAAAAAAGTTATTAACATGTTGCAAAACAAATAGAAGGGGCCACTGAAGCTTATTAAAAATGGTTTCTTTTGTTCATGTCTGACAATTGACAAATTGTCTTGTTCTCTATCTTACCTGTTCCCGTGTGAAAGGTTACGTGCAGAAATGGCTGCAAATAAATTGCCATTGAATTGTTGTTGAAGACTAAGCATACAGCTTCTCTATTAAGGACCTCTTTTAAAGCTCTCTATTCAGGCTCCCCCCTGCATGTCTCTCTAACACTTGTCTGTTATATTATGTTTGGCACAGAAGGAAACATTAAATAGAAAAGCAACACCTGACTGTGGTGTTTCTAGATCTATTATCCCTCTGTCAAATGCCCACATGAGAAGGGTACAATTTTTGTCCATATTGATGATGATTTCTGAAGGTTTTACTAAGCGTCTTCAGAGTGAATTGCTAGAAACAAATGAAACTGAAAAGCGTCTTTTTGCAGCTTTGGAAAACTTACTTAAATCAGTGTAATGAGACGCACTCAGTAAAATGTAATTATTCTCACTTCTCCATGTGTCAGAGAAATCAGCAGTATGGTTAGGGAGCGGAGGGTTACAGTGAGCTTATTATTTTTATACAGAACCAGATACTGCTTGTGTGTAGTAAATTGTAAATAGTAGATAATGCAGTTTTTATGCGTACTAAATACCCTTCAAGAATTAATGGGGTTGTTACTTCATTAAGGGTTTCAAAGAGGGCATAAATGTCAAAAGCAGAGCTCGATTGTTTAAATCACCGGACCATTTCCACCCTCCACCCCTCGTGTCACAGCTCTGGGGCTGGCAGCTTCTGCCGCTGCTATTTCGAGGAGGGTGCAGTTCCTCCGAATCTTCAGAATGATAGTGAAAGGGCCCTGTGTGAAACACCAAGATAAGGCTTGTGACTCATACTTTAGGGGCATTGGAAAATCAAGTCCGTTGATTCTGCCGTTTGGAAGAGGTGGTGTAACAGTCCCTTTTAAGTAAGGCTGTGTGTGCTTCTCTCATTTGTGTTTGAATGGTGTGCGGAGGTGAAAGAGAGGGGAGATGACAGGAGACCCGGTTACTCTGATATTAAGCCCAGTAACTCAGTTTAACTCTTAGTAGCTTTCCTTTTTTTTAATTTTTTTTCTCAGTTTTTCATGCCTTAACATTTTCCCAGGCAAGTATGGATTTGATGTGGACCTCTTCAGCACAGGGGGCAAATAACAGACCACAAGTTTAAAATTCAACGGACTGGAGAATATCGTCAGATAGATTCAGTCTTGAGCACTGGACTGAAGAACCTGTTACATTCTTGAGCTCATTGTTCCGGTGTTTAATTGTCATCGCTGTAAAAATGTGTGCTGGTAGCTCTAGTTGTGTGTTTCCCTGAGAGTAGAGTTTTTCATTCTCCAGTATTTCCTCTGTGCAGTGCTACATTTCAGAAGAAAGGAAGACCAAGACACATAATTATAGTAATGGTAATAATAACAATAATAAAAATAAAGATGATGAGAAAGTGTTGCAGGAGAAGTTACTGGATGTGAACCCCCTCATGAAGGTGCTTTAGGGAATGTGTAACTTCAGCCACAGCAGCAGTGGAAGTATTTGTGTTTGTAGCACAACTCCCATGCTTAAGTATTTGCAGGATCAGGCTTTATGTGTAAGTACTGAAGCATGGTTCAGTGCTATGTTGGATGGTGTTCAGAGATTGCTGAAAACGGTGCATTAAATAGCACTTTGAATTGCAAAGTGCTGGTTCAGTTTTGTCTATGAGAATGATAACACTTATTATCTGATTGTTCCCTGTGCAAATCTCACCTCAGGAAAAATTAAATTATGTTTGAATTCAGCTAAAGCAAAGTATATCATTATTTCCTTTCGTTATTAAAAGGGATTTTTACTGTTTGTTTGTTAAAACTGAAGCAGCTGCCATGTTAGAGCCTTAGATGATTTAAAAGGAAATACAGAGGCAGAGCCATTTACAGTACAATTGGCTTGTTTAATGTGATTTAATTCCTCTTCTTGGCTTTGTCATATTACCAAATTATGTTTTCAGATCCCCTCCCCTTTTTAATTCTTTCTTCTTTTTGTTATCAGCAGAATTGAAACTGCTTATCAGTAACCACGACAACCAGGATAAATACTTGTTTTAAAGCTGATGCACATCCAACCTGAATGGTCCACATGACCCAGAACATTCAAGAGGACAGGCAACATGTGCTGCCTTCTACAATCTCCCCCTTCCCCCCATCTCCATCTGCTTTAGAAAGCTAATAGGGCAGTTTTAAAACCTTTTAATTCAGAGTGGTATTCTGTAGCCATCTGTGACTTTTTGGACATGGGCTGGCCCACACCTGTGACCTGAAGAGTAAGGAGAGAAGGAAATTCTCGGAGGCAGGGAGATGATTTCACAGCCCAGCTCTGAACTTGGACGCATCCTCAGCATCGGCTCACTTTTCTTGTGCTCCTCTAACTATCGTAACAGCAGTCACCTGCCGTCTGGCAGGAGGGCAAATCGCTGCTTTGCAAACCCTCCATCAAGGGGGAAGATAATCCCAACTGGGCAGCAGCTAAATAAAATGAAGGAGTGACTGGGATTGCATGGGACAGAGAAAATGATTGTGGTAGGAGAGAAGCCTCAGCATAGAACCCCCACATGGTCCGTCCCCTGTCTCTGGTGGAGGCAGACAGGCTGGTTGGGGTGGCCAGAGACAGCCACTTCCCTTTCAAGGAAACTTAGGAAACTCTCGCTTACCCAGAAATCCCTCCGACAAGGATTTCTGCCTGGCCTGTTTGCTCTTTCCCTTGCTCGCTAAGTTGCTTGATGCTGTAGAATAAATCTTTTAAGCTCTCTCTGTCTCAGTTTCTCTCTCTGTGTAATGGGGAATAATAATTCTTACTCTTCTCCATAAAGCAGTTTGAGTCCTGTGGATGGAAGGGTTATATAAAAGCTGGAAATGATGATTGTCAGTCACTCTTCTTTTGAGTCTAGAAACACCTCGTAAACCTGCTTTCTAAGGTGCAGGTGGATCTTGGCAGCACAGGGTAGGAGCTGCAGTTATGAGGAGCTGAGTATTGGATTAGGGTCTGAAAAAGGATGTTGAATGCCTGCTTGGAAACTTTTTCAGTATTAAATTTCTTTCCTCTTCTTCAAAAATTGAATTTATGATTCAAATTCAAAGTGATTTAACAAGATAAATATTATGGACGATTTGATTATGTGGATGTACTGTCAATCATCGATGAACATCCTGTGTTTCGTCCCTGTTAAGTAGAGCTAGAACAACTCAGATCCAAATCACCGACTGTAAAATGTTCTTCAACCATATAGTTTAAGTACGTATTAGATGGTGCTATCTTTTTTTCTTTTTTTTTAATGACTATATTGCTGTTGGGTTGAACAGTAGTTTCAATCTCCAGTAGATTTGTAAGTATTCTCTTTCTTCCAAATGTTAAACTAATCTTGGGAATTCGTTGAATGGCTGATGCTCTGCTGGCACTGTGACAGAAAACAGAAAGTTGGGGAAGTGGCACAAAATTCTGAGAATTAGCTGTCTCCTCCTTACAAGGGAAGAAATATCTGATATATGCAGTAAGGCTGCACATATTATTCTGTATATTGGCAGAAATGGCTTTTGCATTTTGATCAATTTAAAAGCAAAGTCAGGCAGGCAAACATCCACGTAAGAACTACAGGGAAGTTGCTAACAACATCATTATCTGGTAAACATAAATGTAATCACTGTGTTCCATATCCTGCAACACATGTCCTTTGTTCTTGATTGCATTAGCATACAAATAGAGGGGGGTTCTCAAAGCGAGGATGAGTAGCACCCGTCCTGCCAACAAAGCGGTATCCCTGTTGTGTCAATAATTCACCGAAATTTATTTAAACCCAAAACCACAGATTTCCTGTCTCATCTCATGGGGCTAAATCATTACTGTATTTGCATTTATCTGTGAGAGAAATAGGATTCTTAGATTAATATTTTTAGGTCTTGTGATTAATTAGCCAGCCAAGGCACACCAAGTGGTGTTACCAGAGTGAACAAAGACCCTGGGAATGAAAAGGCAGGGTGGACTGAGAGAGCTGTTTTTGATAAATCTTCCCTAATCACTGGAGCAAGAGTGGATCGGTGTGCTAGAGTGTACAGAAGTAGTTTCGTGATGATGGTGCAGCTACCTGAACTCCTCAGCTGTTGCTCATAGATCACAGCAGCCTGGTGCAAAGGGACGTGGATTACTGCTGGGGTTCCTAGCCTCATGCCTGCAAAGAGGATTCAGTGTGAGAAGTGGTAAAGCAAGGAGTGAGACATAGTTCTCCCATGAAGGTGATTTCGTTGAGAGAACCATCCTTTCTCTCACAGGAGTACCCAAAGATGTAGGTGATGATTGTTGTTGCATCTTGGCCAGCTGCAGTTATCTGGGCAATGATTTGCAGGTATTTGGCAGGTTATGACTGGATGATGATATGGAAAGGTGTTCTCATTGAATGACTCCTCTTAAAGGTTTTTAGGTCATAAGGAACTGGTTTCTTCTTCCTCTTTCTGGTTACTCTTTCATTGTTGTGCTGTTTCTGTTGCTTTTGGATTTTTTGAGAGGTTCAGGTTTTTTAGGTAATTGTGTAGTAAGTTCATTTCTGACTGCTGGAAAGCTGTGCTATCTCCCTTTGGGTTGTTATTAGAACAGGCAGCTTTGAGATGTGCAGAGCCCGTCTGACCTGCAGTCGTTGGTTTTGAAGGATCAGCTATGGATATCTTTGTCTCGTCCACGCCTGTGTTCTCATGCCTGTACTGCAGACAGTCCTTGCCAAAGGAGTGGAACAAGGGAAAGAGAACTGGATCCTGTCTTAAAAGCTAGAAGAGCCCAAGTCCATTGCCAGAGATGAGATGAAACTTTTTTTGTCTTTATGGCAAGTGTGTCAGCTGGGAGGAGATTCTTTAGCATGCATTTGGACCATCACTTTGGCATAGGGCAGACTGCTTTGTCACTTAGGTGGAATTCGTTTCACTCACTTGATTTGATCTGCAAGTTAAGCATCTAGACTAAGCTAGTTGTCATTGATGAGGGAGTAGTAGCTCCAGTGACTGAGTTGATCCATATCTTACTTAACAGCAGGCTGGAAGGAGATCGCTCTGACTACAGAGGAGTCTGCACAGCTGTCACAGAATAAAATGGCATTATTAGTTAGAGTCTCATCATGTGTGCTCCAGTGGGTTGCTGAGGGTTTTGGGAGGACAGTGACACCTGAGTGCTGCCCTGCAGTAGTCAAGAAACATCCCGCCTTGGGAGTCACAGCCATGTTCATTCAGCATGGGTAACCCTCGCCATTCTCAGTTCCTCTGAACATCCAGATGCATCCTCCGTTACCTCTGTGTCTGCTACATATTGATGGTATGGTCAAAGCCATGCATACACGCAATGATACACTAATTATGATATGCGCGTCCTCTGGGAGTCCCCCTTAGTAACGGAGGGTAATGAAAGAAGGCAGAGTAGCGATGGCATCATGTAGGAGAGGAGCCTGATGGGCAGAGCCCTGCCACTTCCTTCATTTTCACTCTATATTCCAAATAACTTCCTTGCTCAATTTGCTACCCACACACCAAAGCATTGTCCCATTTTATCTGGTTCCCCTGATACCTCGATTGCTTATCTTATGAAGATCTGTGTTAACATTTATCAAAACAAATGGAAAGCCTGGGACCTTTTAAGTAGTTTTTTTAGTTAATAAACCCAGTCTTCTACTTCTGTTATGTTAAAAGTACATTATCTTTTTATTACAAACTCTCTACAGCTCTCTGTTTTCCTTCTTGGCAATTTCATGACTGCTCCAGTTGATTGCTGTATGGAGAATTACAAAATCGTTAAGGGTGGAGTTTTACCAGCTGACTTACAGTACAAGCCATTTCTCAAAATAACCACAACAGTGCAATACTGATGTGTAATTTACGTCACAGTATGTTTTTATGAAATACTTTGTGGCTTGTTCATTTAGATTTAGAACTGAGTATCTCTTCTCTTGCTTTTTAATCAAGCTTTCTCCCCCCTCCCTCCCCTTTTTTTTTTTCTTTTTAATATTTTCCACTCCTAGGCTTGGCTTGCCTCCAATTTACCAGCTACACTGAGGAGGAAAAAAATGATCTTTTTTTTTCTTCCTTTGTGTGCAGTTTAACTGAAAGTATGTTCCTGTTTGATGTATACATTTGTGTTAACTGCCTTGGAAGAGATGGTAGATTTGTGGTAGAATATATTGCACAAAGGTAGAGAATTGATAAAAGAGATGCAAAAGTTTGGAATTTCAAACCGTAACAAGCAAGTGACGCTATTTAGCCTCCTGCTCTAGTACATTTCCTTTTTAAAAATTGCTTTCTGTGTAATGCTTTGTAATTAGAACAGGAAATTATTGAGTAACGGTAGGAAGAAGAAGAGCACTTAAACTGAAAAGAAAATTACCTTCCGAGAAATTATATTCAGAATTTTTTTTCTTTTAAATTTTTTTTCTTCCCTTCACATTACTGTGTTGATAATGATAGTAACAGATGTATGTACCCTTATCTGTATCATTGTTCTGCTTATGTTTTCTGTGGAAAAAAAGATCATTTTCAGTAATGCAAAAAATGAATGGACAGAAAATGGGAAATGCCTAATTACAAAAAAATTCTATGTCACAACAGAGTAGCAATTAAATTGAAACTTCAATATAATTATCAATACCAGTCGAGTCTGGAAGGGTGCCAGGTGCGTAAAGTTGGTGCTCAGCCTTTATGTGGTTGCTAGGAGTACGGCAAAAAGTATAACGCTTAGAGAAAGGAATGTCTAATGTAATAAAGTAACAGAAGGTAGCATAAATCATTGTGAGAGCAGTTCATATTGACGTTATTTTACTTAAATTGGGTCGAAACTAGACATGTAGTCTTACAAGAGGCACAAATTCATATTTCTTTCACAGAAATAACTCTGTGCTCTCTGGGAAGAAGTAGAGTGTGCTTTCCTAGCACCAGCCTCGTACATATTTGGAATCTTTTAAGCAAAAATCTTTAAATGTTTGTTTCTGTTGGCATCCAAATGCATTTGCACTAATACGATTAAAAGTACTAAAGGGCAAAATACTTGGCAGCTTTTGCAGTTGAGGTAATTAGGTACAGGAAGGAACATGCATAGTTTTTCCATCAAGCTCTATAAAATCCTGGTGCGAAGGTCTTTTTAAAGAAAAAAATGCTTACTGATGTTGAGAGTAGATTATGGCAGTTAGCAATAACATAGGCTGATGTTTCCGAAACAGGCAAACAAAAAGGGAGTTACAGTTTTGTATTTCTCTGCTCTCTCTGTAAATAGTTCTGGCTCTAGATGGATTTGTTAGGAATTCGTGCTTTTAGCACGCTTTTTTTTTTTTTTTTCTTCTGGGGCTTTTAATTGTCTTGTGTTACATATTAAAAATGGTTGTGCTGATTTGAAAAGTCAGTTCTTGCATAGATTCATTGTGTTTGGCATTTCATGCATCTCTTACTTACAAAGACAACTTGAAGAACATGTAATCCAACATAAATGCCAGCCTGTGCCAAATCACAGCTCTCTTTAGTCCTCACAAAGGGAACTGTTGGATTACATCTATGCATGTATATAGGCAGCGTTCGGAAGGCAGGGGTGGAACCTTGCCTCCTAATTACAGTTTCTCTGTTTTCAGCCCTGAAATAAATAAATAAATGAAAAATTGTCATTGGAGGGGGTTATTAAAACACACAATTATGATATAAGCATGGGATTAGAGTAATTTCAGTTGAGCCTAACACACAGTGTAGTGTAGGTATTATCTTTTACTATGTGTTCTCTGTTGAAGCTAAAATGAGATTCAGAAATACATCTCAGTTTTCTAAGATCTCAGTTAAATGGTTCTAGAAATTGTTGTTTTTCTTTATTTTAGTGGAATGTGATACCCATTTTGATCTGTGCTCCTCCTAAAAGTAAACTTTTTCTGATCATATTTAAGAAAAATATTCAGCAGTATACATTAAGCCCACCATTAAATGTCAAGTGTTAGATTTTGCTAGAAGAAAAAAATAGTTCTTTGGGCTTGCATTTTATTAGGGATTAGTCTACTTTGATTTCTCTTTTCTCATGTGGGCGTGGTTGAGGAAAAAAAAAGTCTTTGTTCCAGGAACACTCTGTTTGCCTTTCACTAAACAAATCTTCAGTTTATTCAGCCTTTGTTCATTCTTAGATTTATCTCTTGAACCTGGAGTGAATAAGGAAAGGAAACAAATGCATCATAAAGTACTCACTGGAGTTGCATAAGCGTATATAAAAGTGATCCTGTAAAAAAATGACTTGATGTTAATTTATGCCAAGGGTTTCAGTTAAGTCATCAGTTGTCAGGGGTAGAAAGTTTGTATAATTCTGCACAGGGATTTACAGCACATTTGTCTAGAAACTAATGGCTTACTACAAAGTCACATGGGACATACATTTGTATACACCCTGTTTAAAAAGCTGACCATATCCTGCCATAAGAAAAGTGCTGTCAGATCAACGGATTCAGCTCACCACTATCTACACAAAGGTATAAAGTAGTAATAACTGTCAGACAGGCGTATATGAAACTCTCAAAGGAGATAAAGGACAGATCCTGTACTTGTTAATTCCTGATCAGTTTTCCTGATCTGATTTTTAGAGTTCCCTGATGAAGAAGAGAGACCCATATTCCCAACTGCAATTGGTTCAGTCGTGCTGTTGTGTAAGCTTATGGGATACTTACTTGTTAGAAACAAGGAAACACATGACCACGTCCTTATTGACCAAAAGAGGTTTTAGGGCCATAAATTTTATTTTCTTAGAAATGTGATGTCAGTGGTGTTTACCAAAATGTATTACTCTTACTTTTACATACAAGTTGTTTGATCTGCCCACCTATGTCAGGGTAGTGGGGAAAGTTCTGAGCTTTTAAAAGTGATGGCTTTCAGGAGCTGTGCTTGTAAAAACAGTACTGCCTAAGTCCATCTACCGTGTTGATTTTTGCAGCATTGCATTAGTCTGCAGTGATGACATTCTAGGTGACGTACCTGCTTCCAGAGATTTCGTAAAATTTAGCCTTTTACATGTCAACATTTCCATTGACTCACACAAATCAAGATGAGTTGTGCCATCGTATTTGGGGAGAACTGATCTGACATTTCTTTCAATATCTGAAGTGATTTTTGCTTTAAGGGTAAGAAAGATGATTTCAGTATTGGTAATGAGATTAAACCTTTTGTCTCTGACAGAAGAAATAGCTGAGTTATTCAGTAATCAGAGTAGAGCAGAAAATGTAAAGTCAATGCTCTTGCTTTGTCTTCATTGGCATGCACAGAAAGCCATGCTCAGTTACCCCACCTGAGGAGATAAATGAACATAAAAATAAGTGCTGTTAAGTACTGGCTGCATACCTGCAAATGAATAATTTCTCATGTTTGTGTCACTGGTAGTTTGGGTTTTTTTGCTGTTAGGTTTCCTGTTGGTTATCATATGATGAAGCTTGATTGTGATATTTCAAAATCTGCCACCTTTATGCCTAATATTATCTAAGACCTGGTGGAATGCAAAGGTCTGAGCTCTAGATTGCTGTATATTTTGAGCCCACTTTTCAACAGTATGAGCTGTTTGAAAATTCATTTGCTGGTTGTGCTCTGTAGGTGTTTTGTTGAGTCCTGCTGCGTTTGCAGTTAAAGTGAGGAAAGTTATTTCCACCTGTTGGGGTAACTTAGCATCAATGACCAGATCAGATCAGCCCGCTTTCCTGGCCCAGGGGCCCTTTGGTAGTTGCCAGTATCAGATACTTCAAAGGAGAATTAATAGCTGTGTGCTCTGAGTCTTGTATATTACTATTTTTAAAAGATGTTAGCTGGTGTAAACATGAATTCGGTCAAGCGGTATAGGGAGCTGAGTAAAAATCAAAGCAGCCAAGTTGGCAAAGTATGGAGAGCACTTTGATTCAGGCCGTTGGCCAACTTCTGCAGAGCAGTGTTTTCTTACTCACCCAGGTAGAGCCCTTGTGGGTAAGCATGGGAGAACTGAACAGAATGCCAGAAAGAAGCTGTTTCAATGAACTTTTTTGAAAATTCTATTTTTAACCTTTCTTTTGAAAGCCACTGTGCTATAAAAGATAGGTCTTGAGAAAAGACTGAACTTGAGTTACAGCTCTTGTTTTGTATTTTTCTGACATACTAAGAGGTTGTTTTTTTTTCTTTTCTTCTTCCAGGTGAGGATGATGAAGATTCAAACTTGCTAATTCTCAGCTACCCACAGTACTGTCGATACCGTTCCATGTTAAAGCGTATTCAGGACAAGCCTTCTTCAATACTAACAGACCAGCTTGTTTTAGCCTTGGGAGGCATTGCAGTAACAAGCAAGAACCCCCAAATCTTCTACTGTCGGGATACGTTTGATCATCCTACTCTAATAGAAAATGAAAGTATATGTGATGAGTTTGGTAAGTCATGTTACAGCTATTTTCTTTTTCTCACAAGACATTTTTCTTCTCTTTAAGTGTCCACTGATTTCCAAGGCAAAGATGTGATTCCTGTGAAGGGAACAAGTGCTATTTATGTTTGAAATGTTAAGTACCAAATGTGCTCTTTCTGCTGTGAGACTGAAGGCTTCTAGCCACTAGTCATCTTGGTATTGCAACTTGAGTTTATCACAATTAAAGATAATGTTACACAGGTAGAGTGTGTAGCACAGTTACTTGGTATGAGTGAAAGGATCCCTTGTCTGGATTTGGAATTTATCTACCTTAACCCTATAGCCTTTGTCTTTCCAGAAGCTTTACAAAGCACGTACGTTTATTTTAAAGTCCTTGTTGGTGCAGTATGCTAATACATGCAAAATAGGAGAGGCTCCCTGCATGTCCCATTGCTGTTGCAGAGCACTCATCAACTGTGCATATGCTCCCAGGGCCTTGAACAAATGTCAGCTGTAGCTGATGTCTTTCTGGCCTTCCTGGAATTTGGGCTTTTTCAGCAGGGGCTTTGCCAGTGCTAGAAGCTTGATTTTACAAGTGCAGAGGCACTTCTGGGAGGTGACCTCTTAATTCAAAGGGTGTAGAGAATACTCTGCAGCTCCAGAGGAGTATGCAGCCCCTTAGAGCTGGGAGAGAGGGCTGCAAGATTTGACTCCTGATAGCTGCCAGGTGATGTCACACGTTTTTTTTGTGTGTGTGTCAGATCAACCCAAGGGCAGCTGATATGCTGCTGAATGTGTGGCAGAATGCGTGTTGTGTACACACCCAAGGTAACTCCAGCAGTGGGTCCATGTAATTTCTTCAGCGGTGTACCTATGCTGTGAGAATTAAGTTTTATTACCCATATCACCAGGTGGATGAGCACTGCGGCTAATGCTAGCAAAGTGTTTGCATAACAATGATACACTTTTGCTGTGCGAGACCCCTGCATCTCTGCAAGGAAGCTCTTGTGGTCTCAGAGAGAGAATTTCTGATTATGCATTTAACATATAACAGGAGCAAGAGGGAAGGGACTCAACAATGCCTGTGGTGGGAGGATGATCTCCCCCTTTTTCCCAACTCTGTCATGCTGACTTTGAGCTTGGTACCTAGTCCAGGCCTGGTTCTATTGGCAGAGAAACACCCACCCAACAGGTGGCATTGGGCCATTTTGTGAGGTAGTGCAGGACTGCTCCTCTGCTGCTGCACCTATCAGCTCCTGACAGGCAGGAGAAATCTTCCTCATGTGGTGTTGTCACTGAAGCACATTACTGCGGTGAATAGTTTTAATTTTGTGAGGTCAAGCTTTTGCAGGATCAGGCCCAAACTGTCAAGTCTGCTCATACTCACACAAAACATCACAGGCTTTGAATGACCTATGAATAAAAGTGTTGGTTGCTCTTAGGGGGTGGTGAAAAAATGAATTAAATGCCCTGGAAGTTTAGTCCAATAACACAATGGTATCATGTTGATTTTTATTTACTCTGAACTCTAGCTCAGAATCTAAAGTTCAGTTTTAATTGACTATCCTTTTTATGTGGGAAAGGTTATTTTAGGCTTGAAGGCATTTGATGAGCGTACCATCTGCTTTCTGTGGAGTATTTTATTCAGGGTCGTTCCTTGATTACAGGTTTGTTGAAATAGTTGGATCCATAATGTAAGTGTATCATGGAATATTAGTAATAGATGAATTAAAGACATGTGGAGTGATGCAGAAACTATGCTTAGTGAACCATAGCAAGTGCTTTGTTCAGTCTCTGAAAGCTAACTATGGCATTCTGTTGACCTTAGCGAGGCAATTATCTCATTATCAAACCAGAGCCACAGAAATCTTGGTCATAGAAATTAATAATGTGTATTTAAAATTTAGTTTGCTTTAAGCAGCAGATTTTGTTAAATGCCTATAAAAACAAAAACATACTACTCTTTAAAAGTATTTCTTATGAAAATAATGATGTGGTAAAATTTGCAAGCCCTGCTGTGTTAGGAGGAAAAAAATGGCGAATATATGGTTCCATTTCTGTATTGCAAAATGTATGATGTCAATTATACTACCTTTGTGGAAGGCAACAGGCAAAGTGCTATTTTATCCTTTGCTGGTAGGACAATAAAATGTACAACACTTCGTTATACAAACAGTTTACATTGATATCATGTAGATTGATGTCACATGTGGAAAGTGATGACTGCTAAAGCTAAACAGAGGCAGGGTGGTACAGTAGATAAATGGATTACTCTAAGGCACTGGTATTTATCAGTCAAATCTGAGGGGAGACCAGATTACAGAAATGTGACTAAAATTCTTAAAAGGTGTCTATAAGGAGATCCAGACACACTTAATTTGAAGGGTTTGGCTGTTTCTTACCTTGCAAATGAAAGAAGTGTGCAGAAGGAACAAGATAGGAACATGTGTGTTTCCCCATCACGTGAAATTCTACAAACTCTAAAGCGAGTACAAAATTTGGGAAATACAGTCTACTAATGTCTTTATGTGGGAAGTGCTGGCTTGTGCTGTGGATGTCAGGTCTTCACTAACATTGCTGTTGGGGAGGGTGTTAACACGTTCTCTGCACATTGGAGTACTGTGCAACAGATAAAGCATGTCACAAGTGAGACACCAGAAGCACCTTTATAAAGAGCCCCATTCACTGCAGCGTGTAAGCTGTTGTCCTTGTTAGGCAGTTTTAACAGAGATGTTTTTTCCAGGAAGTAATCCTTCTACTTTTATTACACCTTTATAACAAAAACATTTTGTTCATCTCTGACTCCTTCTTATACTCCCCCTTTTTTCCTCATTCTGTAGGGTTTAACAAAAATATATAAAACAGGAAATAAGGAAGAAAAATTAAGTTTTGTTGACAATAAATAATGGTTTTTTAGTGTGGGACATTTTAAGTAGAAGAGGTGTGTAGATGCTGCTTGTGAGCTCCTGCAGACATGACTGGAAGTGATGCTTTAATGCTTTGGGCAGTCCTGTATGAATGGCCTCGGTATTTCCATAGAGCTTCTGTAAGGGTTGGGCTGTGGTAAGCTTCCCCAGTGGCTTCAGTGTGGGCTACCACAGCCCGTACCTGCTGCTGACACTGCAGCTACCTGTGTCTGCCTCTGTGCACTGCTGTATGGCATGTGCCCAAGTGGTTTGGGCAGGAATATTCAGGACCAATTTTCTTGCAGAGTCCTTTTTGGATTCTCCTCTAACTTGGTTCAGTGTGCCACAATGTTCCATCAAGGAGGCTGATGGAGAAGTGGGCTGTTGAGGAATTGGCTTAGCAGCTGGAAGGCTCAAACATTTGTGTCTATTTCTTTGCAGCCTTGCAGGGAAGGACTTGGCTTTCCATTTACAGAGGAAAGACTGCTGTGAATGGGAAGCCTCCTGCTCCCATTCTTGTTTATATAACTACTGATTAGTTAATCTAACTGCCTTGGAGGGTTCCCCTCCAGAATGCAAATAGGCTCAAAAGCTTGCTTCTGTTCAGAAAACAGAAGACATAAGCCATGCTTCTATGTCTTGGTAGCCAAAGTTCATGGATATGACCACAATCAGGCTGTATACATCTTCCCCTCCTGAAGTAAGAGCAATTAGAGGTCCTCACCAGCACAAAACAGTCCAGGTGGATAATGAAATGCTGGTATTGCTGGCTAGGAACAAAAAATCTGAGATACTGAACCCGTACAGGAGGCTGGAGTGGAGTTGTCTACGGTCGAATTGAAGCTCAAAGGCCTGAGCCCTGCCTGGCAGTGCCACTAGCCCATGAAGGCTTACAGGTGGCACTGAACGAGGGCCACAGGGAGAGCTCTGGCTGGACCCGGGCAGCAGTGGCAGTGGCGTTCCTGCTGCAGCCCCACGGACTGTGTCTGATTGCCCGAGGGAGAGACTGGTTGGACACAGCAGGGAGAGCAAACGGGATCAGTTCTTTTCATGGCCTCATTTTAGTTCTCTGTGCAGACTACAGTTCACCTATGCATTCCTTTATCTAACTGCTCCTATTAATTGGCATGTGGAAAAAAAACTAAACCCTATTTCCTCATTCCCCTGCTCACTTAAAATAAAAATAATATGTGCCAGCTGAGCAATTCATTTCTATTCAACTTGAGATCATTGGTAAAGACATTTTTCAAAATCTTTTTTATTTATCAGCCTCTGGGGTTACTGTTATTGAATAACTTATGTAAATGCATATAATTTACTGGCATTTGCTGTGTGTTCATATGTGATGCAAGAGGGAAGGAATGAAAAAATAGGAATCCTTACAGACTAAAGAGATCTAGCTGGAGGCAAAGCTGCCTGTGCAGTGTCCAGAAGGTGTGTTGGAGGGTCACTGGGCAGAAGTCAGTGTGCAGTTGTTGCTAGAGCAGCACATGTCCTCTGCGTTTGCTTGTCCCAAGAAGGTCCATGTACCAGAGTTGTGCCTGCTCCACTGCATGGAGTGACTTCCAGGGCACATCGATGAGCCTGGATCCTTTCGCAACCTAGTTGTGGGCTGCATTGCCAAATGCATGGGACCCCTACAGCGAGGGAGCTCACAGACACGTCTGTCAGCATGACCTCCACCTTCTCCAGCCTTGGGGAGTCACAAGGGCGGAGGGAGCAAATGTGCAGCTTAGAAACAGACAGGTCAGGTCCTTGGGCTGATGGTGGATTTCTACAGCTCCATCAGCTTCACCAGGTGAAAATCTCACACAGAAGGATTTGTCATGGTGCTTTGCTAGATAAATATTACAAATCCTGCCTGCTAAAGATGAACCAGAAGGCTCTCTTTCATTTTGTGAGCATGGGGTTGCTTTTTCAGAGAAAACTGAATAGCTTATTTCTTCTGGATTTTTAAAATGTATTTGGTAAATTTTAAATCATTCTGGATTATTTTTGTGGCATGCTGGGTCAAATATGCCATTAAACAAGCTGTTTGGTCCCTGGTGTACTGTAAAAACTTGTTCACCCCGAAAAGAAGGTTAAAAGTTTTATTTTTGCGTGTAAAGGCCAATGTTTTATAGAAGATTTCATACCAAAAAGTGAGAGAACTGCATCCTGCTGTGGTATTAATATAATTTTTTCTCTGAAAAATGAAACTTCTTGATTTTACCATAACACGAACAATGCAAGAGGGAAACTGCTCGTTAAAAAAAATTACACGTAAAGGGCATTTCAGTCCCCCCTTCCCTCCTCTCCCCTTCCCCCCCCAAAATGTAACAATATATTGCTTGCATTGGGAAAAATTGTCTACATTAAAACCAAAACCTTCAACAACTCTTATCTCCCTGTAAAACAATGCAGAAAGCACATTCTCTCACTTCAGGGCTGGCAGGGAGTGGTTAGCAGGGATGACTTATCCGTCCTCTCAGCCGCTGGGGCTTCTGAGCCAACAATTTCAGAAGAACTTGCCTTCTGTCTTGTCCAGGGAAGCCGTGGCAGGACAGCACTGTGAAGAAGGGACTTTCTAGGGATAGGCCATGTATAAGAAAAAAATGTGTAGGCTGAAAGCTGATGATTTCAGGATATGGAGTGGTATCATTACTCCCAGTATAGCTGAAATTTGGTCTTTGATTTCATTATATGTCCCACTTTACAGAAGTTTGTGACTCACAGATAAAATCAGTTGGTTAGGGGGGGAAGAATGTAGCAAAACCAAACTTTGGCAAGGAATGAAACTTAAAAAGAAAAGAAGAAAGAATGTTTCCAGTATAAATGAAATACAGTTTTCCTGTTGGTGACATTATTTGTGTGGGTCAAAGTTGGCTTTTCTTTTTAAACCAGCTCTAGTACAAAAATTGTACTTAGACCTGAAAGGGTGTTTTTTAAATGTTTTTCAGCTGACATAAAGTATCATCATTATTGCTATTGGCGCTTTTGGCTACCTGCAGGATAATTTATTTCAGTAAAACCCGTGAAGTTTCCAGATAGATGCTTCTGGCTTCTTTGTTTTAACACAAATGTGATGTTAGACAGGGATTGGTGTTAGTACTCCTCTGCTAAAACTAGAACATTGAAACATTTGAAAATGTGATAGAAAGAGTATGGAGGCTTTTTATTGGCATAGATACTGGTACCTCCTTAGATGGAGCTTTATGGTGGCATCTCCAACAGCCTGAAAAGTATGCAAATCTTTTCCAAGGTCCTGGGAATAGTGGCGTAGCTAAATATTTCAAATTTGAAGTCTCTCAAAACAAAAACAGGACATAGCTGGAGGGGAACTAATGATTAATGCGTAATAGTGCTATATACAATATAGATAAATGTACATTTCCTCTTCACTCCCACCCCACCTCTGCAAACATAAGCTTTTAGCTTGAGAAAGCGAATCTGGAAATGTTCTGAATTCTGGTCAGACTTCTTTCTTATTTTGTTAATTTAACTGTAGAGTAAGATATTAATGATCCCCAGATGTTTTTTATAATGATTGATTTTTCAGTTGTGAAAAAATACTTGCATTTTTTTTAAACAATTGATATTTTCTACTGTGCTCTGCAGCATTTGAATAAAATGGCTGAAGGCAGAGCTGTTTATGTGCCCAACATAATTGCTTCTGTTAAGTGATTTCTTCATTCTTAACATTTTTAGCTCTTAATTGCTTTTCCCCCATACATCTAAAAATAAATATTTGCAAGTTTTGCATTCTGTCACTCATTGAAATGCATAAAATATTTGTATACTCAAAGCAAAAAGGCACTGATAAAGGGTCACATTCTGTCTCACTTAGTGGCGTAAATCAAAATAACTCGATCCACTTCAGTGGCTGTTACTCAAGATTTTCACCAGCTAACCAAGGGCAGAATCTCACCCAGTGTTAACAGCAAGCTGTTAAGTGAACATAAGTAATGTGTGGTAAAGTAAGATAAAATACCTTCCTGTCTGAAAGAACTTCAATAGAAACAAATGCTGTTAGCTCTACCTTTTTTTTTTTGGTACGTTTTCACTAGCAACCATTGCTGTAACCAGGATAAATATTAAGATCGACTGCTTTTCACTTTATAATCAAAACTCCTTTGTGGAGAATGCTGATTTTATTTGGGTTGTGTGTTCCCACTGCCCTAAGGAATGCAGCAGATGCTGAGTGGAGGGGCAAGTGCTGCTTGAAAACTGCTTCTGCCCATTCCCTCCGGCCCCTTGGTATCAGTTCTCAGCTGGGGCTGGTGGTGGCTGTCTGTCCTGGGCAGAGTAGTGGGGTAGCTGCCCAAGAAGCCTGGAGCAGTCAGCCCGCGCCACTGTGAGAGCACAGCTCCTGTGGTGAGGGTGCTTGGGAAACTGGTATGGCTCCTTACTTCTTTGGGTGCCCTTGGATAGCCGTCTGGGAAAGAGGGGCTTACGCTGTGAGCGCACGGTGCCACATGCCTGCAGTGACGGCGTGTGGCTGTGACCCAGCTGCTCGAGGAAGCATCAGGGCTGTGAACCGTGGTGTGGCCAGCATGGCCTCCCTGCTGGGACAGCTCAGGCTTTGGGGCTCTCACCCTCCTGTGAGCACCTGTGGCAGAGCTGAGAGCTTGGGTGTGCCCGCTTCCAGTCTGGTGCTTTTAACTTCTTCTCCTTTTTAATTTTTGATTGAAGAGTGAGTACGTGACGGTGTTGTGGAGTTTACATGTTTTATCAGCCAGAGTTTGGCAGAGAATTATTGTGTAGTTCCAGCAAACAAAGGATTAGTGAGTGAGCTGTTCTGTGCCTGATAAATGTAACTTATCACAGGGGCTTTGTCATCTGTTACACATGCATCTGTTTTATTGGTGTCCATTCACTAAATGATTATAGATACAAATGACTAATTCCTCCTATATAATATTTCCACTTGATGGCTAGTTTTGTGATTCAGCTATCAAAATCACTTTTTGTCATTATAGTGAAAACTAAGCCGACCTGCATTCATCGTGAATGTGAGCCATGTCCATCACACATGTTCTCATTTCTTGAGCCATCTTTTTTTTTTTTTTTTTTTTTTTTCTGCAATATGCCTTCATTAGACCGTCCTCGCTTGACTGTGCCCCTAGTTTCGATGCCTCCCTTGGACCACCAGCCCTGTCCAGACTCTTGAGCTTTGTCTTGGGAGAGCTTCCAGTCCACTGGCATCAAAAGCCTTGTGAGCGGCGTCCCCAGGGTGCCAGGGCTCAGTGGTGGCCAGGAGCAGGGGAGACCTTTGCAGTCAGGGAAGGGCTCCCGTTCCTGTGCCCGTATAATGGAAAAGAGAAGTGGTTTATGTCAGAATATGGTCACATTTTTCTGATTAAACCCACTCAAAAAAGACAACATTGTAATATTTTCCAATGACTGTTTATCATGAATTACATCAGCCTTAGTTTAAATTGCTATTATTTTTCCTTAATGCTTCTTGGTGCCTGCATAATTTACAGCATTGGCAGCTGTGGGACTATGAAATAACCTTTCACAACCACCATACAATAGTAAAGAACATGAAGTTTTTGTTGTTAATTATTATGGGACTCCTTTAACTTTTTTACAAAGTGACATAAAATATTGTTGAGGTATTTATGGTTAAAGCTACTTTTACATGGATCTATTTTGCTTCTGGCTAGTTCTTAACTAAAGCAGTCATTTGTGGTTATTATGCCTTGGGAGATATTATGTCAGAACTGGTTTAAGAGTATTATTATGTATCACATGTCATATATTACATGTCAGCACTTGAGGCTGTCTTTCAATAAAAACAAATGTAATTTTAGTTAATGGTCTTTTAGATATAGACCATTTGTAAACTTACCTGAGTTCATTTGAAGGTATACTAAAAAGCTTTGTTCTCTCAGAGTGTGCTTGAGTAATTCCATTTTGGCTTCGGATGGAATTTCCAAAATATTTATCATTATTTCAGTCAGAGGGTCCTGCTTCTAAAAAGCAAATAGTTTCCCAATACCAAGGTTAATGTACACATTTTAAGGAGCTGTAACTGTTACTCATTACTTTGTTTACTTTTCCCCCTTTGGAGCTCACGCTTCCCAGGTTCCCTACTGGTCAGGCTGATGGTGGTATCCCAGGCAACTCAGCCACCTAATGATGATACTTCAGTGTGCTGCTTAAATGAATAGCTTATACCTTCTAGATAACCCGGGGGTGAAGGGGGGGTTAAATTAAAAGTTGCAGGCATGTTTTAGATTTCCTTTCCTACTTTCATTTCAAATCTGGAAAATGCAAACTTACACAAAGCAAACTTCAAATTAGTATGTCATTCCCCTTGGTTGCAAATACTATGCATATTTTCCAGTACTAACTTATTTAAAGCAAGAAATGAAGCATACAGGGTGTGCCAGGAAGTTTACAAAGAATGAAAACGCATAAATGACTCGTGAACAACTTCTGATTTTTTTCTTAACCTGTAATTTGAGAATTACTGCTAGGCAAAGAAAAGAAAAAAAAAAAAAAAAGGCATGATATTTCTCCCCCCCACAACCTATGTTTGAGCACCATGAAAGTGACCAAAGCCTCTATTTGTCTCTAGTTACATTTTCCTCCATGGGACTACTGGTTTTGGTGACTCTACTGTAGGGAATGGGAACCCTGCTGGGCAAAAAACCCAGTCTCTGTCCCCCCACAAATGCTCAGGCTGAAGATGTAAAGATGCAAACGTGAAATTAAAAAAGCAAGCAAAGAGCAGGGTGAGCGTTTTGTGTGTTGCTAAGTTGGAAGTTAATAAGAAGAACATAAAATGAAGCTAAAGTTGCCTCATGGATGCCATGAGATTTTTTTAATATTAGGCAGCATGCTTGATTTCCCTGGAAATGAGTGAGCAATCTGAATTTAGAGTTGTTTGGTGGGGGGAGGGGGAGGTTTGTTCTCTTTTTTTAATCAAAGGCATTTCACAAACTGATGGCAAGTGAAAAGGGAGTCTATCATTACGTAAGAATGTAGCAAACTTTTCCGTTTAATGAATGAATATTAGGTATTTCGGGAGCAGATAAAAGATGGTGAAAGAGAGAGACAGAGCTGACGTCTTAGAGATTTTAATAAAGATTGAAGTTAGTAGTGAAAAGGTCAAAGTGCCGTTTGTTGAGCCCCTGCTCCTGGCATGGTTTCAAAGCTTGCAGTGCTGACTGGGGGACTGTGATGTGTGTTAATGAACAGTTGTGGCACTTAACTGAGATCATGGGTTGGTCACATGAATATATATAAAAGATATGAGTGAAGATTTTTTTCTTTCCTCCCTTTTTGCTGCAGTTTGGCTGTTGGAAGGACTAAACAATTAAAAGAAATGTTTGAAATGTTTGAACACCACATTAAGTCCCCTAGTCTGTAAGGAAAATGAGCTATGAATAATAGAATACTGCTCTAGTTAAATATAGTTATTCAAAATTGTTTTTAGCTACAGATGTTATGCCATTTTAGAAACTTAGACTAAATAATGTCAGATCTTGTTTGCTTTTTTAGTATGTTATTCATTTATTGGGAAATTCAAAATTTAAAACAGCTGGGAGAGGGTTTGATGTTCACTAAGTAATCTTTAAAATGTGTACATTTCAGACTTATTCTTACAGAGCTGTTTAGAAATGACTGAATTGTATATTATAGTTATAATATTCTCTAAACATGCTCTACCATATAGATGACAGGGAAACATGAAATGGGAAAATGAGATAATTCTGAAGCCAAATTTTATGTTTTACAGACTTGATAAAACAGCAAATGGCTTTCTCAATTTAAATAATTTGTAACTTTCCAGGAACATGCACGGGTCTTATGAAGAGTACGTCTAAAATAGCAGCAGAAAATAATGTTCATTCTCCTTTAATTCTCCCTTTGATGTTTATGTCAAAACGAAGGAGCTAATTTATCTAAGAGTTTCACTGCATGAGTTGGACTGTACAAAACCAATCATGTAGAAATAATAGACTACCACTGGAAGTGCTGTACTATTGCAGTTTTAATAGCTCTTCAGTTCTGCTCAACAATTAGTCCATACATTTTATAGCTGTGTCTTTAAGAAACTGGCACACTCAGCAAAATCACAGTAATTGGGAGATGATGCAATGTGAAGAGAAATCAGAGGAAGAAAATTAATTGAAAAATAGTGTTTTGTTCGGGTTTAGGTTTGTTTTCTTTTAATATTTTAAACACTGCAGTGGTAATTACTGGTGAGTGAGACTTCTACTGAATTTAAATTCCATATGTCTGTGTTTTTATGAATTTGTTCTTAAATCAAATTGCAAAAGAGGCAAAATAGGGCATTAAAATTCTTGGTATAGTTTTTTCTTTCTCTGAAATCAAGTAAGGGCGTTAAGGATGATCCAGATGAGGGTTTTTTCCCTGCTGTTGACACCAGCGCAGTTTGAATAAGTTCTCAGTAGCTGTCAGTATCTTCATAAACCTGATCAGACAGATCATGGACATTATGTGAATTGGTTTATCATTTACACAAACAGCTAAAGAGACCTCAGCAATCCCTTTTTGCTTGTGTCCACTGGAGAGGGTACCAATGCATTGCGGTGTGAGTGTCCATCTTTCCAGTGATGCTAGTAGTTTCTTTGTAGGACCTTGGTTTTTTGTGCGTAAGTTCTGAGTGTGAAGACAAATTTAAGAAAAAAAAAAAAAGTATTGCTTTTTTGTATGTCTGTCATTGACAGTTAGGACTTTGTGATGTTCTTTAATTGCTTTATTGTCCATTATGAGCCAAAGGCCAATGAAGCACTGAGAGTTTACATTTCAGCTGAAGTTTGGGCCTTGGTATTATATATAGCTGTGTCGTGGTCTTTTAGTGATCAGACAAGCATTTCCTTCTGCCTCAGGGCTGCTGGGTTGGTCTTAATGCCGTAAATTACTTGAGAGTAATGACAGATCACCATTTGACTAGGGTAGGAGAGCAAACCTCGTTCTTAGATGAATAAGCAGGGGAATAGTGAGAAGAAATAGAGAAGTGTTACTGTTGCTGCGTGTAACACTAGAGGAAATCATTATCAAACCCCCTAAGAGCTAACATTTTTGGTAAGTCAGTCAAATGATGATGGCTTTCTGCAGAAAGGGCGATACAATTTCGTGAGATAACTGCAGTAGTGATACTCAAATGTGTTATTCTGAACTATGGGTTGCAAAAGAACATGGAAGAGCAGGAAGAGTTTATTAGAGAGATTTTTTCCCCCACTTTCAGTTTTGTGCCTGATTCTGACGTCCATGCTTTGCAGATTGTATTGGAATATTGGACAGGGTTAAGGAAGGACCCAAAAAACAGTACATGGAACAGAAAACTTGCCTTCAAGTGAAAGTCTAAGAAATGTCAATCTGTTTAGTGCATGGAAGAGAAGACTAAGCAGGGACCTAATCACAGTCTGTTAGTATGTCCATGAGGAAAAGACCTGTGATGGTAGAGGCGCCTCTAATTTGGCAGACAGGCACATAGCAGGACCCTGTGGTTCAAAGTGGAAGCAGATAAATTAATGCTGAAACTAAGGCACAGTTATCTTGCAGTGAGGGGTAATTAACCATGGGAACAACTTAGCTAGGAGTAACATAGGTTCTGTATTACTTGTATCTTTTAAATCAAGACTACTTTCCAGAAGACATGACCCTTACGCAAGGAAGAGATACTGTCTTCATCCAGTGGTCACTCTGACATTGTATAGGCAGTATTTGCAGAAAGTAGACAAGGCACTAATACCCTACCGGTTCCCTCTGGCCTTAAAAACTGTTACTCTTATTAATATATGTGATTTGTAACATCTGGGCCAGTAAAGGCTAGATGGTACTGGATCTTGTGTCCATTATACAATAAAACAAACTTCCCTAAAATTTGCTTACACGCTTAAGTAGACAAGGCAGAACTTTGCATCTGCTCTGTGTGCCAGAGGCTAAGGAAACAGAAGGTTACAGAGGAAGCTGGTGTGTTAGAAGCTAATGCCAGTGTCTTCGCTGGTCCACCTTGGTAGCTGTTGATACCCCATGTCCTCTTTGTTCTCCTTACCAGTCTCCATCCACCATGGTGTCTGTCTCAGACCACTGACCAGGCAGTGAGCTCCTATGTTCTTGCCTCTGGTGACTCAATGGTCCCTTGCCTGTTCTCTGCTGGGGGGATAGCTAAGGGAGAGTTGTATCCGGTCCATTTTAGGCCATTCTTCAATGAGCTGTCTCCTCAGCTGAAGTATGGAAAATGTATCTCAATAACATCTCATGTAAATGTGCAGCAACACTCTGCAAGATAATCTACAGATTTACTGTACCAATTTCATGAGTCTTCCCTGATGGGTCCTTCACAAACATTTCCAGTCACCTTACCTTTTCTCTAATAGCTTTAAAGGGCGTGTTAATTAAAAAGCAGGTGTTAGCAACAAGTAATAGAAGAGGAGGAATTTATTTGAAATCAGCAGTTTCAGCCCACAGAAAGGGTAAGAGAATATGTGAAAAAGCTAATGGTGAGCATCCTGCTAATATGGGTGACATTCACACGTGCTGCTGCTGCTTAAACACAAAGGTAGCGTGCAACTTTCTACCTCTGTCATCACCCTCCCGTATTTCACTCTGGATTTGCAACTGTAGTAGAAGTTAAACTCACAGTGAAAACAGCTCTTTGCTGTGGGGGTGGCATGTTTACTTTAAGTAGGTGTTGATGATTCTACTTCTCACTTCGTTGATTAAATAAGTCACCTTATCTTCATCTTAAAGTCTTACAAACCTCAGCTGAACTTGGCTGAGATGAGCCTGTGTCCCACTACATACTTCACAGAGGTAGAGCATGAGTTTGAAAAACAGAAAAGATTATTCCCTGGGTCTTTAGCAGCTCTTAGCTGAGAATATCATGTTTAAAATTAGCCCTTATTCTTTTATAGCATCCCGATTTTGCAACGAACCCAGATCATTTGGCTGATTTGCCAAAAAAATGATGGTTCTTCAGGGTTTTTTTGGTGTTGGTTGCTTTGAAAGGCAGCCTTAATTAAGCTGAATACATGTACATTGTGAATGTTTAGTTATGGTAGAGGTGGGTTTGTTATAAAACAAAATAAAAAAGAAGCAAACCAAAAATCATCTAGCTGCAAATCCTTGCAGTTGTTTAGAAGTTTAAGTCAATTTATGGAAGTCTGTGTTTACTGTCTTTAGAGCTTGATCATGACATTGGAATGTATTTTGGAAAAAAGGACCCTATAAAATGAAATCCACATTTACGGGTAGGGAGCACAGAGCACTTAGGATCAGCAGTGAGACTACAGTATCTCTTTGAAGTGTAGTGAAGAGGAGTACTTGCCAATGCCATTTTGTGTTTAGAAGGTAGTGAATTGATACACTCTGTAAGTTCTAACATTGTAACAGCAGCTGGACTCAACGCCATTAGTGTCATGAAAATGTGGACTGTGATACCCCAATGACAGCAGTCAGCAGATAAAACTACATCTGAAGCACTTCATTTAAAATAAAACTTTATAATAAAGTCAAGTCTCCTAAGATGCTTCTTTTGTGCTGCGCTGCATGTGAGTAATCTTGGTGACTCATCTAGCCTCTGATATACTGCAGCCATCAACATTCCCAGCCACGAGTGTTGCCCTTCATAAAGGAAATATCCTATTTTTGGTATGGCAATGTCCTCAGTTTTAAAGAATTTTCCTCTTTTAAAGTGCTCAGACAATTAATGCCTCATGCATGTATTCAACAATAGTTGCCTAGCAACCATCAGAAATATTCGGGAGAGCAAAGGAAGCCAAGATGAATGAGCAGAAACATCAGCTCCCATTTCAGGTGAGCTGGAGAAGGTGTCAGGGCTACGCGGACTGTTTGGGTCTATAGCATGAATATCCATGAAAACTGGACAATCTTGGAGTAGCAAATACGAGCTCCAACTTGCATGTCAGTCAAATGCAGAGATGAGACGAGTTGCGCAGCCAGAAGCAGCTGCAGGACGTTGCAATCAGTTGGGCTTTCTTAGTTTCAGAAGCCTAGACCGAAACAATGTAACAATGGTTAAAATAAATTCTAGAAAGTAAACAAACACTCTTTAATGGCTGAGGAAAGTTTTGCCACCTTGTGTTGTATTCCACCTGCAGCTAGAGAATGGGTTAAGTTCCCGCTTCCTTTGGTGGGTTTTCAGGCATGGATCCTAAGCGCCAGGCAAACCCCTTGCATGGGACTTGGCTCCAGCCCTTCTCTTGCGTTGCCACCTGGTTTCCACTTCTTGTTTTGCATTTTAATTCTGGCGTAACTTTTACCTCACAGGAGGTTTTCTCACTCTTCTGAGTCAGGTCCTTGATGCCTTTTTTAGCACTGGAAGATGCCATTTGAATGAAACGGAAATCTTTTCCACAGTAACAGCCACTATATGTCTGTTTGAATTTTGGTCCTTTTCCACCCACCCCCACCCCCCTTTTTTTTTTCCATCAGAAAGGTTGACATGAAATGCTTGATACAGGGTTGGAAGGACTGAGCGTTATCCTGCTGGGTTGACATACTCTTGGGGACAACTCTGCCACAGTGATGCTAGTGTGGCCATGTCCTGTGTCCTTCCCTTTCTCTGGATGAGGTTTGATGCTGCTCCACAGTCTCCGCAGGGCTCAGTGCTTGGTGCTCAACATGGTGGAGCACAGGGCCCTGGGACCTACCATTTGAGACAAAAGAGCTTTGATCAGTAGAATTATTTTCAGTTGGTTTCTTTTCATTAGGCACATTAAAAGTTAAGAGCCTGATAGTTGCCCATTAGTGTTGCTCAGAACTTTTTTCACTGCCTGCCCTGATTTGAAGAAAATGATGAAATTCTGACATTTTCCTGTTAGATAGAAAAATCGGATTTATGACCATCTCTACTTCAAAGGTAGAGGTTAAGAGCAAGATTATGATCTCCTTTCCACCCATGTAAATCCACAGGAATCAATTACTTTGGATTGACAGTGATGTGATTTAGATCAGAATCTGGCTTTAAAGCTTTTTGGGGTGTGATCCTACACCCGTCAACTTCAGGGCCACTTGACTGCTGACTCTTTGCTTTTCGTATGTAGTGGTGGTATTTGCATGTGGAAGTGCCTCAGGGGCCCCACTTAAAACATTGGTTCACTAACTTTAGTGTTTTTTTTCAGATTAGATGTTAAAATGTTGAAATCAAAATATGTAGGAGGTGGTTGGAAAGTAGCAGATGCACAATGGTAATCGGAATAACGTCATTTTTGAGGTTGATATCTCATGACTTAGAGCTGACAAAAATCCCTTATGTACCTTGGAGGTCTGAGGCTTTTACTCTTTCTGATTATAAAACGCATTTATTTCTGGCCTTACTGGTTGATGAGATATCAAACTTAAAATATGCCATGATCCTATAGTCTTGTAGTGCTTTCTGGCCCTGGTCAGTGACTAAATATAGCCAGTTTTGAACCGCTGTGATAAACCTGGAAATAATGTTCAGCAGAAAATTCTCAGACAATTCCATAGACAAATGTGGAATATGAAATGACTTTTCTGGATTGCATCTGGTTCGTACTGTGTATGCTTTTGTGCCCTGTCTCTGTCATCCCTATGTTTTCCAACTGCTATCCTACAAATGTTTTGTGGTACAGATAAATTCTAATTGAAGCATCTCAGTGGTTCATGCCGGTTCATGCTAAAGCAACAAATAACAGAAAGGGTTTTTAAATCCCATCTATTTCACACATTCCTTTTGGCTTTGTAAACCATTTTGCCTTGTTTTTACGAAAAGAAGGTGTATTTAAAAAAAAAAAAAGCGCATGTGTTTCCAAAAATCACCGCTTGTCTTTAAATGAACATAGTCCAGGAACATGCAGATTCTTGCATTGTATTATGGGATTAGTGGTATTCATCTGTCATGCATAATGTGAAGGTGATATTCAGAGGAAGAAAAGAGCCTTTTTGAAAGGATTTTTGTTTTGTTTTGTTCTTAATGATATACTTACACTTTTTTTCTTTTTATTTTTTTTAAACCCATATATACTTCTACCAGGCTATGTTTAATTTCAAGATGGTGTCTTTGCTAGAAAGATAATCAAACGTAATGTCTTCCACAACCTCTTCATATGCATGACTGCAAAAAGCTTGTGTAACAGTTTATTATTATAAAATTAGTATAGCATAGCATAGAGCAAACTGGGCCGCTGGCCAGATGAACTAGACAATGAATAGTTATATAAGGTTTTGAAGCACACGTATTAGAACACAAGCGCCCTGTATTTTCTTCTCAATTGTCTGCTGTTTGTTAATGTTTCCCTTTCAACGTGATTGCATCTCAATTTAATAGCACTTGCCATTTCAGGGTTTACTGTGCCAGTGCTCACATAGTTACATCCCCTCTGTGCTGCAAAGCCTGCATGTATATTAAAACTGAACTAGCATGGTTAGCTAATGGGTACTTCACGACATATGCACTCATAGAATTAAGTGATGTATATAATTGTTAATTTTGTGTTAACGAGTATGAAAAATGTGTTTCACCAACAATTGTAATGCTCTGTTCTGTGCAAAGTGTGACATTTTAATTCTTGTTGAACAGTTTCCTACCTCTGCTCTGTGTTTTCATGGCAGGGTATTATTTTGCAATCAAGATAAAAGCATTATTTATTAAAGTTCTAAAATACTACATTACTGGAAGTTTTATGCTGCAGATCAATCTACTGTTTCATAAAAGCATTTCATTGATTTTATTTTTTTCTATTTGGTCTTTGAATTTAAACTTAAGTTCCACATTATGAATTGCATATGATTGCAGAAGCACAGGGACATTTCAGTGGAGACTCGATGCTCTTTTAAAGGCAATGATGTACCTACCATGGAACTGTGGGAAAGGCTTGCGTTTGACATATGCATCTTAGGGACTGTCAGATCCCAGCCTGCTGCATTTTTGGCACAGGGAGCCCATTGACTTGGGCTGTGGGAAACCTACATTCAGCACTATCGGTCCTTGTGTCTTTTCTGCGCCTCCAAAGGAACTTCTGTTAGAGACTTCAGAGTCTTTGGGAGCCAAATAACAACTCCTCCATGCTTTCAGTGGTACAAGACAGCCCCACAGCAAGACAGTGTTCAGTAGCCTCTGGCTGCAGTAGCCCAGGTATCACCTGGTGGAAAGTGACACTTGCACCTCGTTTCATGGTGCTGGATTTATTTGCTTTCTGTGTGTAATCCAAACAGCCTGAAAGCCTGGCTTCCGCCACTTCCCATTGCTTCAGTCCTCCCGTTCCTCAGTTCCTCGTGCCAGGCACTCGCCTTTTGCCCACTCTTTGCCACATGGTCCTGTCACCATCCCCATCCGCATCCCCATCCTGGTCCATCTTTGTTACACCAGAATAATGCTATTTCTCTCATGGCAGCCCTTGGTAGTTCACTCATGCCGTTGCAGACATGAGACCAAAGCCTACCTACCTCTTGGGAGAATAAATTAATTCTTCCATCCCTAGTAGGCCTAACTATGAATTTGCGTAGAGCAAGGCTCACATTTTTCTTCCAACTAACAGAGACTTCATTTGCCCGTTCTGTGTCATCTCATCTGTGGAGTCTGACCTCGTGCAGACTTACTGGTTGCCAACCAGTGAGGGAACGCAACTGAGAAACGGGGACCATCCCTGTCTCCCACTGAGCTCAGGAGTGACTGTGGCTAGGATTTGACTTGCCAATAAAGGAAGATTTTTCTCATTTGCCAGTAAAGATAAAGAAAGGGCAGGGTGGGACGAACATAATAGGCTAAGGCTCAAAACACAGTAAGACTAGCAAAGGAAACAAACAGTTTGTGCCTAATTTGAAACCAGCTGTTCTCCATGGTGATTGCAACAAATCTGTGCAATGTTTGATTGTTTAGTGAAGACAAAGGTTAGAAATAGGAGTTCACCCGCCATGCTAGACTATTTGAACGAACAGAGGAGCAGGAGTATTGGTACCTTCCCAATCATTGAGTGGCCATGTGAAGGTGCCACGGGGAATTTGGGGAATAACCTCACTGAAACTCCAGAGGATTTGAGTGTCTTCCTTCCTCATGCTCCTTCAATAAAATCAGCCTTTATAAATTTCCTGGAAATTTTGTTTTCAACAGTACTGCTCTGTGGAAAGAAGAGTCTGCAGCGCTGTGGCTTCAAACAAAAATAGCATGGTAGAAGACCTTCGGAAACCAGGCAGAAAGCTTGAAACCTTAGATAAATAATAGGACTAATATACTTGCCACAGGGAGCCATAGGGCTGTAACTCCCTCAGAACTCTTGATTGGCGTTGTCTCAGAATAATTCCTTATGTGAAATAGAAGCCTGAGATAAAATTTCAGCCTTAATTTACAGCTATTTGAGGCAGAGGGAGAAGGGAGTGCATTAATCCTCACCAAAGAAGAAGTTCCTGTTCATGGTGGTCTGAAATGCTGTCATGTGATGAGTCAGAAAGTTTTTATTGTTCATGTCTTCAGAGGCCAGTGCTACTGAGTTTTGGCATGCAGACTGGGCAGATGGCATTTGCAGATCAACACTTCTCCTTTTGCTGAGGCCATAGGCACAGAGAGCTTCCTATTTGCAGTAGGTATGTGTGATGGGAGAAGATTATACTATTGAAATCCTTAGTCATAATGAAAAGATCTCCAGAGGTAGCTGATGAAGACATTCAGAGTATACATTACAGTGCATGAAGATTTAGTGTTTCTTGAGTAAATATTGACCAATTTGACTATTGCTTTTCCTCAGTCAATATTTATCTCTTGGGACAATGAATCTTCATCTTCACCTTAGTTGAAATCCAGGTCTACTTAATAGTGTACTTGGAAATCCAGGAGAGGTGCTGATTTGTCTTGGTGCTACTTTTATCTGTTTAAAATTAGATATACAGAAGGTTTGGCCACTCATGACACTTGGTCAGGTTTCCTAAAAAAGCAGCATCAGGTCATGGCTGGTGGGGAGGCTTCTAGGAAAAACCTAGATGCAGCAGCAGGCAGAGTGGGTGAATCTGCGAGTGGAGCAATCTCTTTATTGGAAATGAGGATGAGGATTCCCGTACAATGTCAGAGCCCTTCCAGATGCTATCAAGAGGAGGGAACCGACTGGGATTAGTCAATAAAATTCTTGCTGCCTATTTCATGAGACAGAGAAAAGAAGGTTTTGAGCTTTCTGAACTTCCCAGTCTTCCAGCAGCCTAACTGTGCAGAGCACAACATCAGGTATTGTGCAGAACTGAAGAAAAGTGCAGACCAAGAGACCAGTCTGCAGGTGAGGGGAACAGTGGCTTGCCAGGAGTCCCACCCTTCCCCTGAGATACAGTTCTGGGAGGAGGTGAGCCCCGACACAGCAGACGATGCTAGGCTCGGTGGCCAGTTGCATCCCTATTGCAATGGCCTTTTTCAGGTCAGTATTAAAGTTACTCCCCAGCCCCTGCTACCCACTGCTGGGCTTGTTACCTCCCCCTGGCTTGGGAGTCAGGCTAGGAGACCCTACAAGGTTTCTGCAATTTGAGAGCCAGGGTTCGGTCACTAGGAGTGTAGAGCAAATAGCACAGCCCTGACCAAGCCCTATCAAATAGGACTGTAATACTCCCTTTGTTATTTTGGTAGCAATTTCAGTATTTCAGGGCCCTGGCTGAGGTTGAAGCTGAGAGACAGCCTTCCTCTGAAAAGCAGGGATGCTGGAGCAGCGTGTGTAGCTGGAGCCACTGGCTCAGGGTCCCTGGACAAGGGGTCCTGGCACTTCCCTGCTGCTTCCTTGCCTGACTGCGCCATGTCTCCTCTTCACAGCGTCCCAGAGCATCGCTGGGTGCTGCCAGCAAAAGCCTCCTGTCACCAACAGGAGCAACGCTTTGGGGTAGAAAGCACAATTACTGTGCTTGTGAGCTACACTGAGATAGCAACCAGAAAGTGCTATTTGGGCAGTGGAGAAAGGTGGTGCCTTACAAATATCTGCTTATGCAAATCACATAATTTGCCTTTTCAAATATTCATTTTGCCTTTTTCCTGCTTATATTTTCTGAATTGCGATATGTCCTTCTTGTGATATTTCAGTCTTGTCAAATTAAGAAGAGAAACTCTTGTAATAAACTTAGGATATATACCAAATAAAGTAATGTTTGGCATTTTTACTGTGCAATCAGTCAATAGTATTACAGGTGGCCTGTAAATTTAAAAAAAAAAAAAAAAAGTCTTAACTTGTTTTGGTACTCTTGTAACTATCAAAGGTGTTTGTTTGGGGAAAAGGCATTGAGAAAGAAGAGAATTTTAAAATTGCACAATTACAGTTGAAAAAAACAGGGCAGGCAACGTCATGTGTTTCTGAAAAGCATGCTGTTTAATTTTATAGTAACAGTATTTTAAGAATGCTGATTGTACGCAGGAAAGAAGTTAATAATTCTTATTGCAAAACTCTGATGGTTTGGTGTTTTCAAAATGTTAAGATGTAGCCAGCCCTGGATTTCTTTTAGGAAAAACAGGGCATTTGGGAAGGGGGGTGGGGGGTGGGAGGAAGAAGAGAAAGGAAAAAAAAACAGCTGCTGAAGCAGTAGGGATTTATCAAAGCAGCATTCGAATAAAATAAAGGTTTGGCATCCTTACTTAGGATATGCTGGAAAACGCATTTATGTTTTCAGGTACCTTTTTTTTTTCTGATGTGCCTGATTGACTTGTTTTAATACTGGTGTTATTTACGTTTCGGGGATGGGCCTCTATTATGCAGGAAATTGTCCAAACCCCTACAGCTGTATTTTAAATTGAAATGATTTTTTTTATTAAGTGATTGTGCAGACTTAATTTAGTAATCTATTATTAAATTTATAGTTTCAGGTTGTATAAAGTCTTTATATAGAATGAAAATGGGCATGTATGAAGATCTAGTCTATATATACACCTGGTTCTGTATATTAAATCTTTTACATATGTTGTTCATTTTCAGAAACAAATAAACTGCTGCTTTTGAAAACTCAGCTTCTCTTCCATATTAGGGAATTCTGCAGACTCCCTGTGTTCCTGAGCTTCAGTATAATGCTAAATCAGTTTGTACATTAGTCTATTTTTAGTTATGAATGAACTTTATGGAGTGCAGCACGCAGAGTGTTTTCAGAGATTCTTGCTTATAAAACCCTGGTGTCGTGTGCCACAATTACAGTGATAAACATTATGCAAGGTCTGAGCTTCCAGAGGCCCAAGCCCTGAAATTTCCAGGAGGGAAAAGCGTCCCCCCTCGTCCTTTTATACGAAATATTACATGTATAGTAAATCTCATCGCATAAAATCAGGTTAAATGTTGTGACCTTGGCTGCGGCAGGCGGGCTGCCTGGCATGGCAGCCGGGTGACACTAGAGGGCAACTGAGAGTTTTCTTTAAACCAGCCAAGCTGGAGATGGTTTTAATATCAACTAAGTGTTTAAAACTCGGTAAGGATTTCTTTTCCTGTCTGCAGATTTCACATATGTAACCTCGAGTTTCAATTGACAGCAAATAATAATCCAACTGAAGTTCTTCTGGGGGAAAATACAGCAGGAGCGGGTCAGAAGCCTACTTTTGCCCAAATAAGGCTTTTTTTTGCAGACCCCATGTGTTAGATAATGATCAACTGACAGTCGGTCATGAGTTAATAATGCTGGATGCTGAAATATGCATACCATGTGGTATACAACAGTTCTGCAGGGAGAGACAAACACGGCTATAATTAGACATCTGAAACACAAGGAAGTGTGTAAATTGTTTAATAGTCCCTCCACTTAATTCACTCAGATGATTTCCTAAGAACCAGTATTAACTATGAAAGAATATTGCACAACTGACTTAATATTTAGTTTAAACTGTGCCTTGCTCAGATAAATTAATGAATACAGCTTTGTTTTATTTGGATTTCTCTGAGTGCTAGAGATTTACTGGGGCTGTAACGCAGAGATGGGCTCAATTCTGTTTGTGTTGACGATTGGGACAATTACACCAAGTTCACAGGCTTTGCACTCATTTAAAGTGAGCCACATGATCTTACCATCAGGACTTTAAAACCACCATTTTTGTTGTGTTTTGGCAGTTATACAGCCTTTCTACTCATACACAACCTGACAAAGTTACCAGAGTTCCACCACTGTGTTTTACCAGTGAAAAAGTGCAGATCCCTCCTCTGCTCAGCAGTGCAGAGCAGCATCACCTCCATACCCCAACATTAAAGTGCTGCGTTAGGTGTATGCAGGTCCCCAGGGGTGCGAGGGCTTTGTCCCAAGCTCTTTGCGGAAGCAGTTATTCCTGAGCTGTGCACAGTGCAACAGGGTGCCTGGCAAGCCAGCTGCTGCTGGTGAAGTTGGTGCTGACCAGAGATGTGAATGGGAGCAGGGCTTAGGCTACAGCTGCTGCTCCTGTCTCCACCTAACACATTGTGCAGTCCTTGTGGCAGCAGCTGAATGTAGGCATCAAGGGAGGAGCTTACTCTCTAGTTTCTGCATGTCACTTTACTAACATCTTCATGTAGGTTGATTATGCCTAACAAATTTTGATTACTTCGTGGTGCAGTGATCGAGTGCAAAGAAAAAAAATGAAAGAAAATTGTAATATTCTTCCACTAAAAAAGAAAGATTTTTCTTTCTTATGTAATTGGTTACAAATCAGAAATGCAAGAGATTTAAATAATACATTTGCCATTTTCACGTTGTGCACAATGGGGTGATCATTGTTTCCTACTTGCTGTTGTCATTCCCAAAAGCAAAGTCTCAGGAAACTGTCCATTTTATGCTTCTTGTATGAATTTCTGCCTGTTTAGATTCATGCACGGTGTCCATCATTTACCAGTCAATTAGCCCGTCTCATCTGTCTGTCTACGTGAATATGACTGGCTACGTATCTATTGTATTTCTGAGGTATGTAGGTCACGTCTCCATTGGGTACTGCTGACTCTGCTAGACAGCTTTCACGAACACTGGCTTTTACTGGAGAGAAAAGGAAATATTGCTGGGAAAGCCACCCTAAGATTTGCTGTGTGTTCTTATTTGTCTTTTATTTTCTCAAGCCCTCTAATGGGAAGTCTACCTTGGGTGTTCTGAGTTTTGATGAGATAGGCTGACTTGCATGGGTTTGCTGTGCATTTTTGCTTCTTGCTGCCATGTTTGCACTGCTTTTGTCTTGGCTATTACGTAATCCATTTATGCCTGCTCACTCTTGCCTCTCTTTGCCTTTTTTTTTTTTTTTTTTAACCCAGTCTGTTCTGAGAAGTCAGACATGCACTTCTTCAGTATTGCTGTGAGCCTCCTACAGAAAGTGAAGCCCCTGTCCACTGGGTGCAGCTTCGCAGGAGGTGACCTTTGAGCGTGGAGGGCTTCAAGGATGGAGATTGACTGCAGATTTCTGAGGGAAAGGGAAACTTGATGAACCCATATTTGATCCTGTGATGCTGCACAAGCAAATGGTGTTTCACGATGAGACACAACAATTTCTTTGTTCAGGGCTTGAATACTTCCTTCCCATTTGTGACAGAGTCATGCTGGCTTGGTCATGTTTGATGCTTACCATAGGCTCAGCCTCAAAGATGTGAATAGCCCCAGTGAGGTCATCAGAGGTCTTTGCATACCCCAGGTCTTTACGAGTTAGGCATGCACTTTGCTGAATCAAGACTACAGTTCTTCACGTTCCTTGTCCTGCATAGCACAGTACTTTACTGTATTTGATCCTATACTCATGCAGTTTCTCACCAGAAGAACCACTGAGTCATCTAATCTGGTATGAACCCCAAGTAGTGGCTCATTGGCCAAAATTACCGGCAAATGCTTTCATCCAGTTCACCACCTTTTTTCTAAAAGAGAAGGGAAACAGCTGTTTGAGCAAGGACCACAGCCAGACAGCTGGACGCCGCCTCTGTGAAGCCTGCCAGGCTGCTGCAGCCTCCTGCAGCAGCAAGGCTCTCCCAGCAGCAGCCTGGACCTGGCCCTTGCCGTGGCTGAGACAGGACACCCAGCTCCAGTCTGATATTTTGACAAAGACCCTCAAATTGCACACATTTCTTCCTGCACTGTGCACACCAGCTTATGTCTGGCTCAGGCTTTTCCTGAAAGGTCTTCTGAAAGCTGGTCATACACATGCCTCCGTCTACTGGTGTTAGATTATGTATGTGGACTGCAGTGCCTAGCCATGTCTCCTGGCTTCTGGGTACCAGCTTTTTCTCACATTTGAGGCACTCATATTCCCTGGTGAAGTCACTTTTTAGTAATTTTTGCTCAAACCCAGCACAGCTTGAGTTATTCAGACCTCTTCCTTGAAGGCAGGCCTCCCTTTGGCCACAGCATCTTTCTATTAGGGTATGTTGAATTTCCAGTGGGGGGTGGCCTGTGAAGTGCCACCCTTGGCTTGGTCAGTGGGACCTGTAGTCCTTGCTCACTGGTTTCACGCTGGAGCTGAACTGAAGAGCATTGTGTTTGCGTGGTCAATTTTTCCTCCTGATTACTCATTTGTATGACTCAGTGTTAGCATTGTGCCAGTCCTTGTGTCAGTATGAATGTTACTGTCAGGGACCTTGTATTTATTTCACTGACAAAAGCGTTGAATACTAGCAAGGCTAAGAGCAACTCCTGTGGAATCCCACGAGAAATATTTTCATTTGATAGGAATTCCCCACTGATGCCTGCTTTTAGCTCCATCATTTAGCCAGTTCTTAATCCATTTAATATATGCTTGAGTAAAATTATGTACTGCTGTTTTTTAGTCAAAATGTTATCTAGTATTAAATCAGATTTCTTACTGAAATGCAGGTAAGTTCCATGCGTGCAGCTCGTTTCTCTAACCAAGCTTATACTTTCAAAGTACAAAATAAGGTACTTTGTTTTTCTTTTCTGTTGTTTTAAGATCTGGTTTCTGTAAAACCAAGTCAATTGAGTGGCTTTAATTATATTCTTTTGCAAGCATATCATCTGGCTTCTTTGCAAATCTGGAACAAATATTTACCAAACACCTGTGCCTCTTTTTGAATCATTAATAACAATCCTGTCATCTGTAGCCAGTAATAGGCCTACACTGGATTTTATTATTATTATTATTATTTTAATTTACTCTAAGGTCTAGTTGAATGTTACGTATTTATTAGGCATAGATTTTTCTCTGAAGTCTTCAGCTTCCCTTTTCAATTTACTGTGCTTCTTAATTTCTAACACGTGTGTATATTTTGTCCAAAAAAAATTTTTTTCCAGTTAATTTTAAAACCCAAGTTAGTCAGTGGGACATGAAGAAGCCCAGATCAAGCAAAAGTCTTGACTTCCGACTATGCTGAAATGAAGAAAACAAGACTCCAAGCCTCATCCTGAGTCTTGTCCCTGTCTTCCATGGAAACGAAAAACATTCAATTTTTGGCATAGTTGGCCAACCTGTTATTTGCAGTGCTTCTTAACTTTTCTGTTAAAAGCAATGCTAGTCTGAACTGTAATCCTTGAAAAATACCACCTTTTTGCTTTTTTCAGAGATTGTCTGGTCAGGAGCGGGGTCAAAACAACAGTCTGCAGCAAGTTATATGTCTCCACGTTAATCCACACAAGGAAGTGTCTGTTTCACTTATTTCCAAATGAGGAATGTTTTCTTTAGAGAGGTAGCAAATTGATTTTCCCCACATGGAGCATGGGATATCTCATTTCCAAAACAAAACTTCCAGAAATGGCCGGACAAGTCTGCTCTTTCTCCGTGTGGCTTAGAAAGTAGCGTGGATCTTTAGTGTTCCCTGCAAGGCTGCTTGCTGCTGTACTGCAGAGTTTCCAGGTCGGGTCTGGCATGTTTAATTATAAAGAAAGGAATAAACAAGTGTTTGCATTTAGAAAAAGTCTAGTAAAAATAATTTTAATATGCAAATTGTTTTATGTGCAGCTTCAGTAAGCAAGACGTGTGTGTGTGGAGAGGCTATGTGACTCCAGAGCACAGTGAGAGCTTTAGTTGTTGTTGGGTGCTCATCACTGACTTCCATAGGTGTACTTAGGATCCTGTAGAGGGTTTCCCCAAATTCAGTTGGTACTGTTGTTTCCTAAAGAAACGTCTCGGGTTTTTTAGTGTAGTCTGATTTTTAGCTTTGTTTTCCAGCCACTTTAATTTCTGACCCTTTGATGCAATACTAGGTTGGTTGCCACTTGCTTCTCTTCACCAGCTCTGCTCAGTGTGCCTGCGTGATGAATGCCCCAGCCCTCTGACTCCGACCCTGTTTCCAGGAGGCAGAAGCCTTTAAATAAACTTTCAGGGGTGAAAGGAAAATAAATTAAATGTAAGATCCTGAACTCAGAGTGGAGAAAAGGGAATGAGGTGAAGGAGAGAAAAGAAAGAGATGGAGGCAACAAGGAAATCGAGGAAGCAGCTGAGACTCCAGAACAGTATGCAAGATTAACTAACCTTTGGACAGTTTTTGAGACTGTGCTTAAATGTAGCAATATGCTTTTCTTAACTTTCAATACTGCAGAATGCCAGAAGCCCCCTAGAGGGGTAAGTGTTAAAACCATTAAAACTGTTAACTTTCTATTCATTACATTTTAAAAGGTGCAATATGTAACATTGTTTTTCAGCAAAGAGCTGACTTTTGCCAGGCTGTTTTAGAGGTGTCCTCAACAACCAGCTATTTGCCAGGCGTGGGCAGTACATGGATGTTTCTGGAGTTCTGGAACCATTCTTCTCACCTTGTCTTTCATGGCCAGGCACCTCCATATGCCACCTCCAGCTTCTGTTTGGCACAAGAATCATGAATAGCTCTGTGATCTGACACATCCTGCCATTTCCACCTGCCTGAGAGGAAAAGTCTCCTAGTCTGTTCTGTATCCACTGATGGTTTTGCGGTTTAGGATCCAGCATTCTGATGTTGCACCTTTTGTGTGTGTGTATATAAAAACTGGAAGACGTATGAAAGACTGATGCGGTGTAAAAGGATTCTGTGAGGAGATGTTCTGCAAGGTGTCCTACAGGGAGGAGAGACTGTTGATGCATTTAGCAGATGCGCTGCAGCTTGTCTCATGCAAGCACACTTCTCTTCTAAACTCAGCACCACAGTACGTCCCTGTTTATTAACTTCTTGCACCTTCCACCTTAATTCCAGCTTTGTGATTACCTCCCTCTGGTGCACTCTAACCTCTCGTATTTAGAGCTCACCTAACTGTGTGTACCCTACTGTAGACCCAGGTCTTCTGCTAGCCCTTCTTTGCTGATGGCCCTGGACGATTTTACAAGCTCAGTTGGTTTTTTTGTGTTGTCATACTCTTGCAGTTCGCAAAAACGCTGTTCTTTCTTCCTTTCCCTCCATCTTTCCACAGGACAGAAACATGGTCACAAAAATAACAGGCAGCCAGAATCTGGTAGCAGTGTAAGCTGTAAGTGCACCAGCAACGCTGAGCAGCCATCCTGGTACATTCCTCAGCAAAATACAGCGATGGCCGGCCTTCCCTTTTCCTTTTTTCTCTCACCTTTGAAGTGTTTCTGAGAAACCAGAGTACCAGCAAGCCAAAATCAAAAGTCATATCAGGAAATAGTTATGCAGATCAGAGAGGCCTGGAAAAGGCAAGAACTTTGATCATGAGCATTACAATTGCTTAGATGTTCTCTAAAGTAATGTGGAGCGAGCAAGAAAAAGGTACATGTTTTAGGCATGAGTACAGTACTGTTTACTTACATGGTTTGTTGAGCAGCCAACAAGGTCCAAGGTTATTTTGGATTCAGCATGAGTGAGTGATCCAGGTATGACAAATGAGGTAATGCATTCCAGGCTCATTAAAAACTCTTGGCTACACCACTGGTTTTGACAAAGAGCCAACATAGCTTGACCTCAGCTGTGTGAAGGCCACTATTTTTTTTAACACCCTCTCTATAACAACACATCTTTTACATCAGCTGGAATACATGCCTCTAGAGAATAGTGTTATGGGGAGGGTTGAAGTCATTGGATTTCCAATGATCAGACTCCTAAAAAAGAGATAATTCCACTTTAACTAACCTGCTAAAGTTAGTACCCCAAAACCACAGCCATTATCTCTTGGCTTGTTTGTGCATCTAGGGGTGGCCACAAGTACATAGTACATTGCATTGTTGGCATGGACATTGCTCAAGTGAGGCTGACTTGATTGCCGACTTCATAACAGGGATATGGTACCTCCACCAGTAACTTCCCCTTCCTGGGAATGCAGGTAAAGAAGGTGACTGGTGGAGGTGCTGCCTTCTTGCAGCGGCCTACGCTTTTCCACCATATGTAGTGTTTAATCATGGCTGACCTCGGCAACTCCCATGGTCTTTCACCTGCATAGAACTTGCCATCCTCAGGTTTAACCCAGAGCTGGGAGCTGTACTAGGCACTAAGGCATGGAAATGCTCCTGTTTCCCAGATCCTGCTGAGCCAATAGTGTCCCTGAAAGTTGAGCAGCTGAGGGTGGTAGTGTCAGGAGAGCAGTGGCCACAAGCTTGTGGATTTTCTGAGTGAGTGGGCAGTGTAGCTGCCTCCTTCCTCACCTTCTGGCCCTCTCCCGATCACCTGTCATGTATGGATGCTTGCACAGGCTGATGAGAGTGCTGGAGGGGAAGATGGAATTTTTGAACAATGACACTCTTTCATGGCTTCATGAGCAGAGAGGACCTCTAGCTTTGAGGAGACATCTAGCTGGTCTGAGCAGCGTTAACCCTGAGCTCCTCTCTTTCTTGTGGGGCTCACTGTAATCTCAAGAAGAGGCTCCTTGACTCAGGAACGTACAGGTGTGTGAGGGCTTCAAGTGGATGAATGCCCTTTCTCTTCTGGAGGTCTGAACTCAGAGGTTTGGGCCGTTTGTATTGTACTGGGTGTACGTCTCTGCTGACAGCCCTTCCGTGCCTGCCTGCCTTGAACAGCAGCAGCTCTGCTCTCCTGGGGCATTGTCACCTGCTGATTGCAGGCATGGGGGTGTTCTGGTTTGCATCCCAAACCTTGAGAGAGGGCATCTATGCTGCACTAATATTGATCCTTTGAATCACACCTAAGTGGAGGCAAAAAAAGTTCCCAGCAGCCCATCAAGGGTCCCAATGGACATTTCAGTAGCTGAGTTTTCCCCTCTTTCAGGCACATCAGGAAGCAAAAAGAAAGAAACAAAGGGGGAAAAAAAACACAGAAAAGTAAACATGTTGTCAAATGCACAGGAAAGGAAGTATTTAAACTGGTAGTATATTGTAGTTGTCATTCTCCAGTTTCAGGCACTTAGACTAAAGAGATGGCAAATAAATGCAAACTTTTTTCTGTACTTATTTATTCAATTTTTTACTTTAATTTGCTTTGCGTATGTTCTCACCTTTTTGACATGTACAGGTTATCAAGCGTCACTGCCACAAATGCTTTCAGAAAATGAATTTGAAAACCATATGCAGAAATGTGAAGAAATTTGTTTCACATATTCTCAGGTAGTCATGCCAAAAGTCCTTCTCCACCAGACAGCAGAAAAAAGCATGGGATATTCAGTTAGCTGTCCAGTACATACAGAACATCCAATGTCATCAGGAAGACTGACTGGGACTAAGCCACAACATGTGTGTAAAATTGCTTTAAAATAATTATGAATAACAAATTCAAGAAATCTGCAGCGTACTCATGAATATGTCATAAATGAAACAAAGAATGAAAAAAATTGCAACACGTATGCGAGTTGTAAATTATTCCTTCAGCCCTAGTCATATTTCCTAGCTAAAGAACAAAATGGCTATAACTAAAATACAAATAATCTTTGAATAATGCATTTATTTATAATGATTTTGGGAGCAAATGTTAATGGCTTTGTTTCAAGTGTGACTGGAACTATTTCAAATGTTTTCTTTTACAGACTAGATACTAGAGGCCCTTCTCTTCCGGTATTAATTCCTATTGCTGCTTTCTTGTTAATCGTGCGTCTGATCTGGAATGGCTTAAACTGATTTGAAATCGTACCGTGGGTCACGTGGGACGGTCCTCGTGTGTGCTGCAGACAGACCTTCCCATCTGCAACTCCTGAGACATGGGGAGAATGCAAATACCCCATTTCATAGTGGGTTTGTGCCAGTTCTGCTGTGGAAGGCTCCAATTCAAACAGTGTTTATATGCAAGCTCAATATACCTGGAATTTAGGAACAAATGCCTTCTTGCTTTTAAAGCTTTTAGCAAAATATTAGGAGTGCTTTGTAGTGTGATACAAAGTACAGTGCCAAAGCTCAGGATAACAAGTATGTTTGGAAAACATTGAGCCTTGAACTAGTTTCTTTATTTGTTAAAAAAAAAAAAAAAAAAAGGAAGAAAAAGTGATTCACATGCAAGTGTACTTGATCCTACCTGAACCACATCTCTCTCCAGCCATTGATTGGACTGGGATGGGGGATCCATTCATTCAAAGGTTAACATTTTAACACCAGCACCAAGGTGTAGTAAGTTGAGGGAACATGTCTATTTTCTTCAGTACCTTTTTAAAGAAGGTGTGACTGCTGGGGCTAACCATGGTCAAGGATCTGTCCATCCCATCCAGGTCGTGTGCAAAGAAAAGTAGGCATCAGGAAAACATCAAAGGCAGCGGTATGAGCGGGGTTTATAAATAAGGTAGGGCAGCGCGGCCAGGGCTGGCAGTCTGACAACCGACACTGGAGTCCTCAGAGCTCATCCCACGCTCCCGCCGAGTCGCTCATCTCTGTTTATATGAGTAATGGAGCGGCTGGGGGAGGGGATTTGTAAGCACGGAGCAAATACTCTTAGTGTTCATTTTGTGTAAGACTGACATCCACACCAAGTCGAGACTTCCAGCGACGTAGTGTGCAGTCACATGCTGTAGCATTCATGAGTACAGATATAAATCAGGCAGATGTTTGTCGACTGGAATGGGTAATAATTTCTTTCTCTCTTTGTTTGATTTTGCATGTTAGCCTCATATGACAATTTCAGAATTGCTTTCTGCAGTACTTTTCAATAAGCAGAATGTGCTTCACTGGAGATAGATGGACGTATTTCTATAGGGAGATAAACATATTTTTATATAGACTCAACTGTGGACTTACACTCATACAAACATGCGCATATTTTTTTTTTTTTTTTAAATTTTTATTTTTAAATTGTGTGCCAGTGCTGGGGGAAGAAAAATGATACGTCTTTTGGACTTTTGGTTTTAAACTCATGGATTTTCTTTTTCTCTGAACAGACCAAATATGACACTGTTACTCAAACTATAAAATCAAATTAGCACCCTTTATTGTGTTTGCAAACTAATTAAAATGTAAAATGTCCTGAAACCACTGGCTTACTGTGTGACAAATGTAAGATTAGAAACAATTAGAAGGCACTCAAGAGGTTTGTGGTGTTTAGATTTCTGACATTGTTCTAATCATCCCTTTAAGTAATGAAAACAATGGTTACCTAGAAATTAAAGGTTTAAAGGACATTATCTTCTTTGGTATAGTCATTAGTTAATGATTGTTTATCATTTTAAATGTTGCCATAGTAGTCGGAGGCTGATTTTTAAATCTGAAAGCAAGCAGGATACGTAATAATGAGCAAACATCTGCTTCATCTATTATTTCTATATGTGATCATAATTTATATTGTAATACCACTATTGAAAGATGAGTCTGATATTTTTTATGATGATCCATATTCCATTCTCCATATGGCTCAGCACGGTTAGGATTTAGTCACTGTGTTATTTTAGAGCTGTTTTATCTTAAGAATTGGACAAAACTGAAAGTGATTCATGTTAATTTATATGTGTGGTATGTAACCCTTATGAAACAATCAATCACTTACTTCAGTACTTGTCAACTTCCAGAACTAGTTGTTAAGGGTTTTCAAGGGGTTTTTTGATCTGTTTCAGGACTCGGGGGGGTAATTTTTTTTAAAAAAAAACCTTTTTTTAGAAGAACTTTGACAAGAATGACAGGATATGTAAACATATCTTGGAGCTGTAAGGAATTTCAATATTTCAGAACATTCCTAAAACCAGATGTTTCTCAAAGTTTGAAATAGTAGTACTCTTACTTGAAGATTAGAAATAATAAATGCAGCAGGCTAATTAATGCAAAGTTACCTATTAATATTCTATTTTGTGCTTTTTTGTACCATGGAGAAATATTTGTGCTTTCTCTATGAGTCCTTCAGAGACCAGTGTTTGACTTTATATTAATTCGTTGTGTGAAAGTAGAATAGATTAGCCTTGGGGGATATTCTATAGGAACATATAGTGTGTCAAGATGTAACCCACGGAGAATGGGAATCTCATAATAAGCATTTACTGTAGACAGATGTGTACATTTCTGTGACTGATTGTAGTGGAATTATTTATCATGCTTTCAGCTGTTAAGAATACACTATAAGACAATGTGCTCAAATTGTTCTCCATTAATTTTCAGCGCCAAATCTTAAAGGCAGACCACGCAAAAAGAAGCCTTGCCCACAGAGAAGAGATTCATTAAATGGCATTAAAGATTCCAACAATAATTCTGAAAGCAAAGCTGTTGCCAAGGTAAATCACTTAATAATACTCTTTTCAGTACACTCTCCTTTTTTAGATACAGCACTGCCTTTGTTTCCCAGTGTGCTGTTTACTGTTTCACATTTAGAATGTAACTTGTTTTCTTGGGGAGATAAATGTATTTTTTTTCAATAGTTTTATTCTTCGCTTTAAATCATGTCTGTGTTTGAAGTTACCAGCAACTATAATCACCTAACAACCTAATGCTATCAGCTTGTTGGTAACTGGTAGTGCTTAAGCTTTCTTGGCATCTAGTTAGTTTTCACATTCTGTGACACACAAACATAGTCTGTGGCAGTATCTCCAAATTAAAAATAAACCTGGGAGCAGCTCACCCTGTTACAATGTACTTCTAAATATAAGTTTGAAGATAAACAGGCTATGAAACAAGAGCCGCTTTAGTAATGGTTTCTAAGCACACACAAACGACATTACCCTGATGTTAAGATCTTGACTTTTTTTTATTAGGAAAAAAAAAAGGTAAAGGCAGAAATTTAGTTTTTCAGGCTTTCTACTATCTGGGCTGTTTCTTTAATACTTAGTGCTGAGCTATATGTTCCAGGGTTTGTTAAATAGTGCATGCTTTTACAGTATCTTCTGTATGTGCTGCAGTGCTTTGCCCGTACTGCAAGTAAAAATTGAATCATTGGTTTGTGTTTATAGACTTAATCTTTTGGATATTTATGTGTTTATGTCTTTTCCTTAAAATATTTTAAAGTGGAGTTTCTGTAGTGTAATTACCTCCTATTTTCTGTGTTGTCTGTGGTTTTAAGTAGGAATTTGGTTTTCTCTTAAAAAAAAAAAAAAAGGAAAAAATGGATCCTTTCAAATTGATTTAATTTGAAACTGTAAGATGCAAAGATGGAAAATTACTTAGAGCAATACTTCTAGATTTTTATCTGAGGCAGAACTTTGTCACTGTGATACTTTTGAGCTAAACAGCTAAACATGTTTGCATAGACTGAATTTTTAGGCCAAGTCCTCACAAATCCATTGTTTTAATAAATTAGATGGATGTGTATCTGAAAAAAGCTTCCATTGTTGTGACCATCTCTTTAGGAAATACAGTGAATCTATAGATCCATTTGTGTTGGTATTGTTGTACGCAGTGAATGTTCTGGGAGATTAGGAGGTTAAAGAGGTCGAGTAGAAGTGTTCTGCTCTCAGTTTCTCATAGGAAGGCAAATTAAATTCTACCTCCTCCTCCTCCCTAGGAGTTAAGTTAAAATTGTGCTTTCTGTTGATGACAATAAAAGAGGCTGAAGTTCATGACGAAGCTCTGCCCTTAAGTCACTGTTTCTCCTCTTTTAGTGCCCTATTGTGCTCAGTTGGAGTCTGTACTATGGTATTAGACAGGCATGGTAAAAGGCGGTGGAGCCTGGTGTGTTGAGTGTTGGTCCTGCCAAATACTGTAGAATTTGCCTGAATGTTTTTGCTCTGTGGAAAAATATGCAAAATCCATGATGTGAAAATGTCTCAATTTGCCTCAATTCCCCCTTCCCCCAAGCCATTTTTCACGTTAAAATATTGCCAGCAAACTGCAGCATGGACTGTGTTGTCAAAGCACCCCAGACTGTAACACAAGTAGTTCTGTCTCTTCAGCACCTGATATATAGGTATTAGGTAATTAAAAACAACAGTAACACTTCATACAAAGTTGTTTATCCTCTCTGTTTATATTTGGGTTCACCCTATTAGTCAAATGGGAGGATATTTCAGATGAGAAGTAATTCTGCCTATTTATCTAGTTAGACTGTGCTCATCATTGTGCAGATATTAATAGCATTAATTATCTTGGCCAGCTTGATTTCATTATAAATAATAGACATAGTCATGATATAATGTCCTTGCATGTAGTTACACTGACTTCACTGTGGCTTTTCATATCCATCTGTGTCTTAGGGCTGTGGATATACTGTAATAAGAGGAGGACAGTGAATCAGAAACCCTCTACAGCAGATGTATTGCACTTTGTACAGACCCTGCCTATGGGTTTCTGGGGAAGGAGGGGAAGTGTATTTGGGGAAGCGGGGGCAATGGAGATCCACCTACTGTCTTCTCATTGTTGGGAACAGTTGGGATGTTAAGTCATCTTAGGCTCCATGTTGGTCTTCACCATCAGTTTTCCTCCTCTGTCCGTGCTCCATCTCTGACTAATGCTGACAATGGGTCCATGGAGAGCAGGGTTGAACACTGCTAGTGTAAATAGGACAAATCCACTTGTGACATACGCTGAAACATTTTGCCAGGAGTCCTGGCTGTATTCCTGTCCCAGCTAAAATCCCTTTTGAGCAGAAATTGTGCTGCTTTTGTCCTCAAGATCATGGCACCCAGTATCTGACAACAGCCTCATTGCTCAGGTGATGGGGCAACGGCTCTGATGGAGATGCAGTGGCTGTACAGTTTGGGTCAGGAAATGGCAGAAGTGGCATTCTGAAGACTGTGGTTTTGAGCCTGTCAAGACCAGTGCAAGCCACGTGGTTGTAATGACTTGCTGAATTTCATGTTCTCAGCTGCCAATGACTAGAAAGCTTTGTACCTTCTTACAACTTTGTTCTCATTAGGCATGTTTACCTTGAACCATCAGCAGATCATTTTGTAGGCTTTTACTGTTACCTGACACAGAAGAGTGTTTGATTGGGTAGGAGCAGCTCTGAGTAAATTCCAGTGTAGGTGGCTTGTTAAAAATAGAGTGATAGCGGGACAGACAGTGTGGCCCTGGACCTGCGGGTGCTGCCAGGGGAAGTGAGTCTTTCCTGTACCACTTCTGTCTTTTGATGTCCTTGCTGGTCACTGCATCCATTTTAGTACCTCCTGGGGAAGATCCCAGGGGAATTAGATCCCAGGCTAGGAATATAAAACTCAGAAGAATATGAGGCCATCTACTGAGGCAGGATCAGCTCTCCTGGAGAGCTCTTCTCTCCAAACACTCACAGGACTCTGGAGGCTTTCATACTCCATGTGTCATCAGTACTGGACAGGCTTTTGGCACTTGTAGGTTCTAGCATGGCACTCATTGTACCTGCTTCATGCTCCCAAAGAGCGTTCCCATGCAAAGTGTGCAGAAATGCACTGTAAGTCTTTTTAAACACTGGCTAATCTGACCATTTCAAAGAGCTGAAAGGATTAACATGTTAAACATGGAAATTGTCCCCAAATGAATCTACTTGTTACATCTCCTAGTGCAAATGCTAAAGTAAATCTCACTTCATTTCTACAGCAAGAGCTGGGAAATCAGTTTAAAAGTTGCCAGGATATGGTTTTCCTGTGGCCACAGGTGGCCTGGCATGCTCTCAGACCCAGAGATTTATTCCAAGCACCTCAGCCATTGTCTGATTAAAACTTTAAAATGCAGGTCTGTAGTGGTCTGTGTTGTGTGTGACCTCTGGCAGGAGAAGGCAAACACATGGGTGTACCCATGAGCGTTCACTGGCTGTTTGTCAGGGATCATACGCCTCTGATAGAACACACAGCAGAAGGGGGTCAGATATGTACACCCCCAGTTTATCCATGCTGCGGTGCTGGGTTGCCTGTGAAGGCCTTAGCCCTCAGTTTCATTTTGGAGGTGTTACACTGAGGCTGCAATGAAAGAGCTTTAACTCCTCCTGTGGAAATTGAACTCTCCCTTTATGACGGAGTCGTTCAGGCTTTCTGAGCAGACCAGAAAAGAGAGCAGAGCCAAGCAAAACTCTGCATTCAGGACCTTCCTCCAGAAGATTCTTCTAGGAAGATTCAAAGTTGTGTTTTGAGAGAGAAGGGCGGTTTGTGGTAGGTGGTGAAAATCTGTCATCGCTCTCACTGACTTAGATACATTTATGCTGGATTTACACCAGTGTTACCAAGAATGGCATTTGGCCCTTTTCGTTCTCCTTAGTCATTGGTCATGGCATTCATCCATGTCTCCTGTCAGACAGTAAGGAGGTTCCAAAAGTGAGGCTTGTGCCTCAAACGCTGAGCGGATGAAGCATTGCAGCCTTCATCAAAGCTTTGTTGAACTTGACTCTGCTTGGAGTCCATCTGTTGCATTTTGGCACGTTTGAGTTCCACAGACACTTTGACCTCGCTTCTCTGTACGCTGGAGAGAGGGAGGTTGTGTGTAACACGGGATTTTCACACTCATGGTGTCTTTTTTTATGTTATTTTCTTTGTTTCTTTTTGTCTCCTTGGGAGTAACGTCCCTTGCCATTAGTTTGCTTGCATAGCAGTGAGCTTTGATTTCGTTTAGCATTTATGCCCAGGCTGTCTTTGCAGACATAGTTCAGAATTGTCCAGTTTGAAAAAGAAAATTCATTTAAATGATTGATTGCTTGACTTTACCTAGCAAGTGTGTGACGAAACTGAAAAATGATTCCCAGATCCAGTGAATTTGTTCCAAGTTTAGCTTGCAATAAATTTGCAGCTCAAATTAAGAATCTTAAATTTATTGAAATCATGTTTTCATATTGGGGATGCTAGCCCAGTCTTTGGTATAGCATTGAAAACTATGACAATGTAATCTAAACTTTATAAGGGGAAGCTGTTAAATAATTATGCGATGAGCCAAAATAAAAAAATCAAGGGATTACACTCTGAACTGAAAAGTGGATGAGGAAATCCGAAGTTCATTTAATAGGAAAAAAATTGCATTAGCCCCTTTGAGTTTTGGATGAAACCCAGGATCTTTACAGAAGTTTAATCAGCGAGCATATCTATTCCTAAAAGGCAAAGCATGGTGTCTTGTGCCATAGGAAGACAATACGTCTTTGAACCATGCCACCGGAGAATGTTGAGCAATACAGCAGACATATTACAGCAGCAAGTGCTCAAGGAAAGTCCCACAGGAAGTCCATTTCCCAGTCCCTGCTGCAGTGCCTGGGAGGAGCGAGCCTATACCCTGCAGTGTCCAACAGGGAGATTTTTCAGCAGCATCGGTTACCTTGGAAAATTGTGGCCACTTCTCCCCTCTGATTAGGAGCTAGCATTGCTTTGTCCAACATCTGTGGAAAACTATGGAGGCAGCTAACCTTAAGTCAGTGCTTTCTGTAAAGTTAATACCCTGAAGGAGTATAAAAGAAAATATTTTACTTTCCCTGAGCCTGAAACACAGGGTAGCTTTATTGAGATGAAATAAGCATATCATAGTCTTTCCAATTATATGTTTGTTGTTATTTACAAGCACTTACATAATGCTGTTCATAGCACTTACTTCCAAAATGTCAACAAGTACCCAGGAAGCACCTGATTTAGAAGTGAGGAGAGGGAAGGAAAGTCAATGGCTTACTTGACCAAGAGCTCCTGCCTTCCTGTTCAGCAAGGTACCCTGCTTTCCTCTGCTGTCCTCCTAAAATACCGAATAACTGGCTCTTACAGTCTCCCTGCTCCCTCTGGGAGCACAAAGGATGTGTCTTGGATGGGTATAGAGCTGCCAGAATGCTCCTCGTAGCACTCAAAAATGGTGAAGGGACAGCGCAAATCCAAAATACATGTAACCATCTCCACTACCTGGTATTGGAGGGCTTCCAGTATTTCACTGGAAAAGTGTGGATCCCATCTTGGTCATGGGGAGCTTTTAAAAATCAGTTTGCAAGGTTCTGATCTTTGGGGTTTTGTGTACCTAAATTGTGGGAATGCTCACGTTGTAATTTGCTTGATTCAATGAGAGGATTATCTTTAGGAGGACTGCAGGATTAAGCTAGTCTCACTGGATATTTTTCTCCGTATTTGAATACTGATGAAAGGTGAAGTGGTTCCAATTTGTTAGCTTCCTGACTAGCACACATCTGCCGGGGAGGCCAGTGGGAGACCTGGAGCTCTGGGACTTGTGTTCATTGGGTCTGCCAGCGTCTACCAGGAAAGGGTCCAGCTGCCAGCCTCTTCCTTCTGCTGAATACTTAGGGCTGTGCTTAAGTTTAAGCACATGCTCAGACCCACTTGACTTAAGTCTGTGCTGCAGTAAAACCTCCACTTGTGTATGCCGAGAGCTCTGCCTGGGTAAGGCTTGCCAAAGTTTGCGTCTATTTTGGTGGGCCAAAGGAGAGAAAAATGTGTTGTTTCAGAGCTGGCTGCTGAGCATTCCTGGAAGGGTTTGAGCACCCTCAGCTCCAAGGGTTGTCTACGGGAGTTGACAATGCTTAGTGTCAATCCTGGAATGAAGGTTATTATTAGACTTGCTAATGGCAAGTGTATGTGAGAGATGGGAGCTGTCTGTGACATAGCAATGTATAGTCATAAAAATGCAGATCTGGAGAGCATTACCAATGGGTTATAATGATTTAAAGATGTGGCTATTTAAATATGTTGTGACTAAGATTCAGAACAAGACATTTAGCTCTATAAATAGCTTCCTTTGTTTCTCCTCAAACACAGTTGCATGGTTTGGCCTTCATTTTTTCAACAATCCATTCTGCTAGGAGAGGGTATTTATTCCTTAAGTGAAAATTAAAGGTTACCCAGATCTGATATGACATCTTTTCTTTTCCCAGGTAAAATGTGAGGCTAAGTCAGCTTTGCCCAAACCCAAGAGTAACAACAGCAACTGTAAAAAAGGCTCAAGTGAGGATAAATCAAAGATTGCCATAGGTGAAGAATGCAGAGCTGATGAGCAGGCTTTCCTTGTGGCTCTTTATAAATATATGAAAGAAAGGAAAACACCAATTGAACGAATACCCTATTTAGGTTTTAAGCAGAGTAAGTATCCTTTTTCTCACTTTCTTGTTGACATTTTAGAATGGTTTGGCTTCTCTGGAGAAAGTATTTGCACATGAAGCCTATTTTAAAGCCTTATGGATGGGGGGACCATGTTTATATCTACACATTTTGCAGTCCAGGCATTTTACTGTCTTACGCCTAGATTTGCTTCTTTTCCTTCTGTGGGGTAGTTGCTGCCGGATATTTATAGGTTTAAATCCACTGATTATGACTAGAAATAGGCATGTTGAAAACTCTCTAGTTTTCTGTTTTGTAAATCTGCAGCGTCTGTAATGCCTTTCTTCTGAGTTAATAATATGACGTATCTTTATTGTGCCCAGATGTTCTTTATGAAAGGACAAATATTAAAGGAAGACATTTAAAGGTGGTCAAGAAAGGCACAAAAGGGATCGTATTTTTAAGCCCCAAAATGTGTTTATAATTAATAAATTACTGACTCTGGAGAATATAAAACCAGACTGTATCTGTTTAATACAGAATGCAATGTTTAGAATTGCTTTGGCATGTACAGTTTGTAGTGCCACAATCTGTAAAGCAATTGTAGGTGGAAAACATACACTTGTAACTAAATTTTACATAAATATTGCAGCGCAAGGTAGATCTTTCAGTTTCCAACAAAAGCTGTAAATGGGTGTGTTTTTCCTCCTTATCTATAGATTGAATGATACTTTATTTCCTTAAAGGGAAAACTCCATGGATTGAAATATTATTTACTCTTAATTTATCTCCCAGATTAAACCCATGTGTTATTTTGATGAAGAATGTCAAACCTGTATGTTTTACATGACAATTTACATACCTAATGGCAATTGGCACTGATTGCAACAGGCCTCCAGCAGCCATTATAAACTTATATAACTCTGAATGATTACAGTGTTTGTCTGAAAACTGGCTGCTTGAAATGGAAGTAAAATTAATGTACTATGAACAGCTTCGTTGCATTATGCATTGATTCAGATTAAATCAAGGCCTAAGCAAAGCTTTGATAGCTTTGAAACAGTGCAAGGTTCAATGAGGCTTTCAGAACGTTTTGTGTTGAAGAGGGGATTTTTTGCCCCCTGTTTTATTTTGCACTCCCTCAAGCATGGGGAGAGGGTGTCCTTGAAAGACAAACTAAAGTATTCTTTCTAAAATTCCATACCAGGGATAGGGCCCTCTGCTAACATTCAGCTGAAAGTTGCCTGACACTCATTATAAATTAAGGGCCTGATCCAGCAAATACTTAAATGCCAAGAGTAAGTATGCTGAGAAGAGCAGAAATGTTTACTGGACGGGACTCTGTAGTTGTCCAGAAAGACTTGTGCAAACATTGCCAATATAAATAGGTTAGTGGGAAGAAGCACTATGTGCAGTACAACAGAGCATCCCCCAGTGGAGGAAGAGATCCCATCCTCCATGGTCCACAGCATTACTCCTGAGGCTGGCCTGAAGGTTTTGTAGTATGCCTATGGGGAATCACTGTTTGTTGGTGGAATAGTGCATACAGCTTTCATAGAGCTAAAACATCAGTTTTTCTTCTAGCAATTAAAATAAAATAAAATAAAATAAAACAAAATAAAGTAAAGTAAAATAAAATAAAATGAAACACCAGCAGCAAGAGTGAGCCAGGATGAAAAGCATGGGAGAGAGGAGGAGTTCCGCAGGAAGTAACAAGTATCTCCTAACATATCTTTTGAATTGGGTTTTCTCTCTTCCTCTGACCTCACAGTCATGGGCAAGGCACGACCACCCATGCTATAATTATTATGGTATATCTCATTTGTGTGCCCTCTGGGTTCCTTCACACAGGATCCATTAGAACACAGCTTATTGTTTATTGGTTATTGATTATGGAGGCCATTATCTGAGCTGCAGTAAATAATTGGGTATTGTTGTTGAATCAGTAGGCTTTCCCTGTGAGCCAGTGTGTGGCTTATGCTTCTTGCTGTTGAAATCAGTGTTAAATAAATAATTAAAAGCAACATTCTTCCCAATGAGTAATTTTTATTATCAAAGTTATGGAAACATGCTAGGGTCACTATACTGTGCCTCTTATCAGCAGAGTCAAATAAGCCCATTACCTTTGTCTCAGTGTGTTTTTCCAGTCCTGTTAAGGAATCTAAGTGTGTTCTCTTACATGTAATTAAAAATATATATAATATGGGCTAATATTTACTCTTCAGATTATGTAAATACTTTTTTGGAAGATGTTTCACAAGAGCTTTTTCAAGGGCTGTGAGCTTTTTTCCTCTACTTTTCTTTCTAAAAAAACTGTTTAATTTAATTTCTTTTAAATATGTTGGTTAATGCAATGCTTATCTAAATACTTATTGTCCCTCTAACAGTTAACCTTTGGACTATGTTTCAAGCTGCTCAAAAACTGGGAGGATATGAAACAGTAAGTGTTTAAGTAACTTAAATGAAATAATTGTGCAATCTAACTTTTCCCTGTGAGAAAAAAAAATAAATGTAAAGGCAAACAATCATTTGCTGCATTTTAGGCTAGCTGTACACATTGTGGGTTTATTGGACCATTTTTGGAAACAGTCCAAATTAGTTCCAGGTTTGGCAAAATTGTAAACTTGTCGTAAAAACTACAAGTGGAAAACATATGTAACTCTTCCCTGTCAAGGAAATTAGTTGGGTCTGTAATTTTTTCCCATGTTGAGAAAGGGCTATTATTGTACAACAAGCCAAGATTGCATAAAAGAAATTTCACTTGGCAACATCCCTGACATCTGTTCATGTCTAATATGGGAAATGTATTAAAGGCTTTCAAAAGTAATCAGCATTGTCCTTTAAGGAATAGTATGCTTCAGTATCTTCTCTTATTCCAAGTGTAAAAGATCTTTATTAGACAAGGGTCAGTACCACATAAACAGGAAGTTATCAAAGTAATTCAGAAAAGTCTCTGACACTTTTTATCAGCTAACCATATCTGACAAAAGCAGTTTATTTTTAGCTCACAGGAAAATTTGATGGCCATGGATTTTACAGCATGTATTTTGAACCAATAAAATATTAGAGTAAGAAACTTAGATTAAAATCTTGAAATGAGAAGAAAGAGCTGCATTAATATGGCACATCGAGATGACATCTGTAATAAAAACCAATTGACATAGGAAGATGTCGTCACTGGAAATATTTTCTTTGCACACAATGATCAGATTAAGTTGTTCAGTTCCTGCCGCAGTTGGATGAAAGAAATTATTTTTGCTTTGTTTACGAAGTAATCTGGGACATATCTGTGCTGTAGAGAAACGAGAAGAAGAAATGCACTATCGAGAAACTGAAAGTTGTTTGAACCAAAGTACAAAACTCACTGATTTCCTTCCATACAATAAAGCTCATTGTTCTGTAAATCAGGAGCCCGTGTTGATTAGTGTGGATGTGGCTGGGATTTTGTGAAACATGAAATCTGACATTCTCAACAAAAATACATGCTTGATTTGTCTTTTATTGTTCCTCTGTCTTTCATTAATCAGCACATACCATGGTTATGTACAGGGGCGTGCGTAGGTGTGCTCATGGGCATATGTGAATGAATAGCTACCATAGATAGATTGTTACAGAAATTATGAGCCAACAGTAATTGCCATGAGTAGTAAAGTGCAATGAAAATGAGGGCTCAAATCCTGAACTTGATCCAGAGCACAAGGGAAGGCCGGGAGGGAGACTGAAAGGAGAGTGGCATGTTCAGAGTGTTTAGGGAGGCAGGCAGTTTACACAGCAATATTTCAGGACCAAGTATAGAAGCAGGGATGCCAAAGTGGCGGCTAGCTGAAGAGAGCTGAGTTTTAGTGCCAGAATGAGAGGGAGAGGGGTGGATTTAGAGGTGCTGGAGAAGATGAACCTCTGTGCCTGGGGCAGAGCAGGAATAAAATGGTGAATTTGTGAACTTGAGGCCAGAGAGCCAGCTCTACCAGTGGCAGCAGAAACATGAGAGGATCAGAGAGGAAAGATCACGTACGTGAGAATGTCATCCGGAGTAGCATCAGTCCATCCTTGTCTCAAAGCTCTTGTCCCTTTCTCAATGACAGATGCTCTCTCTTGTTTAGGGGCATTTGTCACCTTTGATGAAAATGTACCAGTGGTGCTTATTCTTCATAGAGAAGAAACTAAGCAATTGCTTGCGGGTCAGTAAATGGCAAGACAGGCATAGCTCACACCCTCTGATGTACCTGGGACCCCAGCTTTGGTTTCAGAGTGACTCTGGCTGAAGTGATGGGCCTGATCCTGGTTTTATGATGTGAGTGGCATCTGTGCTCTCTGCTGAAGAGCGGAAGTTGGGTGGACCGTTGTGATGCAATTTAAGTTGTACATGGAGCATGAGATTTCCTGACTCATTCTCTTCTGTTAACAGTCTCATCCTCAATATGGATCTGCCTTTGCTTTACATTCCCTGAATATTAAATCAATAACTGTTGCAATCCTTTGACCTCTGCACACTCTGGTTTTTATTATTTTATGGCCTGTTGATAGTCACCGAGTTTGCCAGGCTGCATTTGTTTGTGTATATTTTATCATGGTGAGCATTGCTTAGAGGTTTTTGTGTTTGATTCATGTTTCATTTTTCATCAAGGCAGTGGATGACTGGGGTGACATGGACCTCAGTATCAGTTGCAGAATCTTAGACAGGTCTGCTTAGATGTAGAAATTTTGAGTGCTGTAATTCAATAATGACCAGAATCCACCACTCACACACACAGTGCCGCTATTTATTGATGATGAGAAGTCATGTGCAGAGCAAAGGCCTTCTTGAACCTACCGTGATTAATACACATTTACCTATATGGACCCTTTCATCTGACTTGAATGAGTCATTTGTCCCTTATAAGGGCTTCATCATCTTTAACTTGTTTTAAAATTTCACAAGTTTCTGGTTTGTGCACTGAGATAGAAATGAGTCTTTTTATCTTGGAAATATTGAGAAGAATATTTAAAAGTAGATAATTTGGCTTCAGTGTGTGACAGCCACTTTATGAACAGGAAGATTGGTTAAAATCACATATCATAACTTAGAGTGGTCAGATGAATAGGTTTTTACTAGTAAGTGTAGAAACCTTCCCAGTTAAAGCAGTTGCAAACTGTACATCCTTGTGTTTGGCAGAACAATGATAGCCCATTTTCATTTTCATCCCCTGCCCTGTCCACCTTGTCCATGTATAGGTTCTTTGATGGGCCTTTAAAAACATGTTTGAGAAACAAGCACAGGTTATGTATGGTATTTTCCAGCTTCTGCCCAGATTCGCAAAACAGTGCAAGACCTCTATGTCCAGTCCTGTTGCTTAAGTATCTAAAAGTGAGTGAAAACAGCCAGGGATTGGATTTGAGATGCAAAGAACAACTTTCTTAGCCATCTGTCTGGCTTTTCTTTATTGTCGTGTATCAGGGTCTGGAATGGATCCAGTGAGGCTTGACAGAGAGTATTACCTTCATATGGGATATACATACAGGACATCTAGTAGTGTCAAGTCATGATTGTGTGTCATATGTCATATTTAAGGGCTCTCCAGTTGGACTACTTGGACTACTGCATTTCTTATCTGTCCATTTTCTGTTTGATTACCAATTCTTAGTTGTCATCTACAACTGTGTAATACCACAGTCCCATGTACTTCTTGTTGGACATAATACAGGCTTAATAAAAATAGCAACCTGTACAAACCGGTTTAAGTCCTTAACAGATGAAGCTGTCTCTTTGGAATTGGTAGGATCAAATTTCTCTTAAACAAAGATATATGAAATGAGCATCTTTGTTACTGATAATAGGAGAGTGCATTGGAAAGCACTCTTATAGCAGACCTTCACAGTATGAATGATTTAAAATGTACCCATATCCCTGGATGAAATACAGAACAACATCACGTTCTAGGGGGCTCAGACGCGGTGGCATTTAACAGCCATTGCCTGGAATTTTGTCGGTCACCCTAAGTCAAGTGAGTAAAAGGTGCAATGTTCATAGATGGGAAGCTTACAGGACTTACCTAAAAAGTTTTCCTTGGCCGGTCATGAAGTGGCATTTTTCCTTTTGAGCCACCACAAAAGGAGTGCCTTGACATGTTTGCAGAAGGCTGTGGTGCTGAATGGACTCTGTCTGGAGATGTCTTAGAAAGATAAAGGGTAAAAAGAAAATTAGGTGGAGCTTAACCTTCGGTGTGTAGCGGCTTAAATTTTGCCAAAGGTCAGTGGGATCCCATTTAGCTGCTGCCTTCTGAAGCAACAATAAAGTGCTTTAGTTTTTAAAAATTAATGATTGACACGTACAGCAGTCCTGCATCTGGGCAGGCCTGAAGAAACTGATACATCAGTGGAATGCGAAGCTACCTGGGTTTGTTTCATACAGAGCTAATACCCAGAGCTCAGTTTCGAAGAGTACGGTGAATATCACATACCATGACCAGAAAATCCCTCATTAGATTTGCAGCAGGAAATAAGCAAGAAGCCTTTTCATGAGGAAGGCAGCTGGGAGCTGGGATTCTAGTGCAGAAGACCTTAAGATTTCTCAAAGCAGAAGATGCCATTAAAAGCATTTGTACAAACAGTTCTCTAATAGATAAGGTCATTGCTTTTATTTGGTTGTTCTTGAGTACCAGTCACTGCCTAATACTGTACATACAGGAACCAGATCAGATCTGCTCTCAGGTCCCTGGGCAGACCAGTCTTTTGCTTAACTCCAAATTCTGCTGATTGGGAAAGATGTCACAGAGGTTTTCAAAGCTCCTAGCTTCCAATGGACCCAGCTCTAGGATTGTGAAGCCAGTATTGGAATGGGAAACTGTCAGAGATGAGACTGGCCTGTGCAATTGCCTTGATTAATGGGTAAACCTGGAGCATCCTGCACTTCTAAAAATGTGGCAGGCACTGGGAGGAATGTATATACTGGTAGGATAGGGAAAAACAAATTGGAGAACTAAAGCAGCAAAAGTTCTTTATCTTCTATATGTTTTCTACAGGAGCGGGTCAACTTACATCAGGAAACTGAAGCTGAATTAATCAAAATTGTGAAATGAAAATGCTCAGGGCATTCATTAAAGCTTTTGCAGGGTCTTAGTTGTCTTACATGGCTGTAGCTCCATGCCCTTAAAAAAACCTGACACTTTGCTCCTGAATGTTTATGGAAAATGCTCTGCCAAGGCAGCTAAAATATTTTGCCATTTTCATACCTTTTGTTACCTGCCTTTCTGCTCCTCATGTGCCCTGCTCATGAACATGTTACTAACTGGGAGCACATATGAGCCCTTCCAGAGTTAAAACTGCTGTGTAAAAGCAGCCAAGACAGGCATTTTTGGTAGGATTAGCAACCATAAGCAAAGCATTGCCAAGCACTGCCCTTTCCTGGCTCCTCAGGAAGTTCCTAGTCACTGAGGTGGCTGGGCAGGACTTGTATGAGAAAAGAAAGCAGTCCTCAATTTGGATGTGGCCAGCGTGAGCATCCAGTTTGAGCAGTGCTGCCCTGCGTGACAACTGTGAAGTTTCCACAGTGCAGCATTTTGCTCAGATTGTATAAGGATGTAATTTATCAATTAGTTTAGTCCTTTGAAGTTTATTAAGCATAAAAACTAAACTTTCCAGAGCAGGGGAAAACTCAACCCCAGGCTTTGTTAGTAAAACAATCGTTTCAGGGAATGTCAAATTTAAACTTAGCTCTGTACGGAGGGCACAGCTCTGCTAATTGCTAAGGAGTTCTGGTCCATTGCAGAAGCAGAATTGGATAAAGCTGGGGAAATGTTTGTGTAAATACTGTTATTCTAAGCAGCATAGAGGAAAGAGACACCAAAAATTATCCAGGGGATTCCAAGGGATTCCCTTTTCCACTTAAAGTTGGTTGTGTTTACTCATGTTCCAGCTTGAGTATCAACTCTGAAGGCAGCTCATAGTTCATGACACTTGGCCTCTAAGGTTAGCATTTTTCTTTTGAAAATGGAGACCATGCTTCTTAGTCACATTGGGATGTTTAAAAAGGGGGCTTGCAGTAGTCCTCTTGCTGACTAACCGTTTACTTTCATTTGTAGCTTCTGCACAGCATCACTGTACTTAGCCGAAGCATCAGGTCCTGGCCCACGGCCTTGCAAGCCATCCAGAGGGCCAGAGCACAGACCCCAGATTGGCTTTGTGCATCTTTGTTCTCCTAGTCCGTGAGGCTGCCAGGGACTTGATTTTTGGGAGCTACCAGAAGACAAGGGCTGTCTGGCCATGTCTCTGTCCTTTGCCTGTCCCAAGGACCGGTGGAATAGGTGTGGGAGGCAGGACCAGAGGTAGCTTCCTGTCCAGGCATTCCTCCACAGCAGGATACTTGGTCCAGCTCCTTTTGACCTTTCAGGTTACAGAAGGAGCATCTGTTTGTATTCTCATGAGGTGACGTTCTTTATGGCTCATTAGGACCCCAGTTCTTCAAGCCCTTTAGTGGTAATAATAGGTAGAAGTGTGGGTAGCCTGGGGAATAGACAGCATAAGAACTTAAACAAAGGCTTAGACTTAAAATGAACCTTATCCTCAGATGAGTGTTTGATTTGTATTTAAATAATTCACTTGTGCAGAATTTATCCTTGAATTGCAGTCTGTCTCTTGTGCCTGTGGTCTTTGGGTTGGTTGCAGAAGACAGAAAATAAAATTAGTGAATGCAGTCATTCCATTTTGCTTTAAATAAGGTTTAAGATTAAATACTCCCTTTTTTTTTTTGCAAGTATCTGTAGGTGCAAACTATGTGCACATGCTATAGTGAGTTGGAGATGCTGGTGTTTTCTAATGAGAACTGTACAAACAGTGAACTTGAAGAAATTGTAACATTGTCAAATGATAAGTATCCAACTATGCTTTTGGCTTTGGAGAATGATTTCTGCAAAGGAAGGATTTTCCTTTTGTATTGAGTGAAAAAGAAACACCTCTTACCCTGTAATATTTAATGATGGTAGCCATCTCCTCTTATTTAGATTAAAATTACAGGCCTCAAATTGCAAGTTGTAATATTTGTTTTCTTGTGATTGCTGCCTTTAGCTCCTCTGTAAATGCCATTGACTGCTCTGTGGGTAACTCTGAAGAAGCCTCCAGGGCTGAATATATTAAAATCCACAGCATTCCACAGAAAATGACAAAATTCTCCCCAAATTGCCCCCACAATTTTCCACTGGCCTTTTTTATGAGCTGCAGGCAAAAGAGGGTGATCTGTTATGCTTGTCCTATTCCTGGTTTTCTTCCTGTTTTAAATATAGCAGAATATATAAAATAATGAAGTGGTAGTCAGAAACAATTCTTTTGCCAGGTCTTCCATCTGTTATTCTGTATAATCCTAATTTCTGTACAAAAAAAACAGAACCATGGTATGCAACTCAATATGTTACAAGATGTTTATTTTCATCAGCATGGACCAATAAAGTACATAGCTCAAATATTAACATTGGAGTATGTTAAGATTTCATTACTGTTTGATCTATATGTTTTACTGACATAAATGGATAAAAATAAACAGCTTGTAACATACAAGAGTTACGGACTATGCTTTTGTGGATTTACAGAGTTCTGTGGTGGAATCGGGGTTTGCAGCAGATTTATTTTCTCTAATTCTGTTAAAATAACTATGTAATCATTGTTTGTGCTGAGTATGGTTTGAGCTTCATTTTCGTAATTCACCGTGGGATTTGTCTGCATAACTTCTGATGGTTAATGACCCTATATTGATTGAGATTGTCTTTTGTGAGGCCATATTGCTTGTGACTTGATAATGAATCAGTCAGATTGCTCCATTTTAGAGAGAAAGAAAATAGGCATAGTGTTACTTAACAGAAAAAAAAAAAAAAAGACACTCAAAGCTCTGTGCCTTCTATATATTCTGTAGGGGCTTTTATAGTGCTTGTAGTACATGCTGTTCTGAAAGTGTCACACATGCATTTGTTGTTGTGAACTCAAACGCTGTAGAATCTGTAAAGATGCAAGATTAAATTTTCTGTTGCCATTTTTACAGATAACAGCCCGTCGACAATGGAAACATATTTATGATGAATTAGGTGGTAACCCTGGAAGCACAAGTGCTGCTACATGTACTCGCAGACATTATGAAAGGTAAGATAACAAATCTGAAATGCTTGTTTAATAATGAAAAAATTAATTTGGAGAGCCTTCAAAGCATTTTATAAAGAATTAGAGAAAGAGAGAGAGAGAGTCTTCTTAAAGATAAGGTAATATTCCCCCAACAGTTCAGTCAGATAATCCATTGTAATTTAAACCACAGTGTATGTCTCCAGTGACTAAATAAACAAAAGAAGCATCTGATTTTCTTTTGGTACATATCTTAATTTTTACAACAGCTTTCCGGTTAAAGAAGCTGAAAAACTGAGCAAAACATATTCAAGGAAAAATAAGAAACAACAGCTAATTGATGCAAACACTTGTCTTCTGATGTTTTTTAGGAATACCAATTAAGCAAATTGTGGTTGTGATCAAAATAATGGGGTGGCCCACAACGCAGGGTGCTGTTAATGTTGTAGGTCATGCAGAGCGTTGCATTCCTCTTCTTCACTGCATTCCCTTCCCTCCTCCCTGCCTGCAAGCTGCTGCCAAACACTCTGCAGCCATTGTTGCTGGTCAGAACTGTTGATTTCTTATTCTTCCCATGTAGATAATAACTTCCAGGGCTTGTGAATCCAGCACGCATTGAATAAAATACTGAAGCTGGAATGTTGGTTTGGTTTGGTTTGGTTTTTAGAAACAACTTTCTTTTTTTTTTTCCCCTTCCTTTTTTCTTTTTTTCTTCTTTTTTCTTTTTTTCCTTTTTTTTCTTTTTTTCCTTTTTTTTTTTTCTTTTTTTTCTTAGATAAGCAAATGTTAATAAAAGCGCTGCAATTTCAGGCTCGAATAAGGAAAGTCCAGTCCCTTGTTCCTGGACATAAAGAGGCTGCTTTGCTGGGGTCAGGAAGAGATTGTGCTTGCCTGTGCACCAGGCGACACAGCAGAGCTGTGCTTCCTGGGCAGTTTTTCGCCTTCTTTTGGTGCCTTATATGTTGGCCACTCCAAGGGAGACAGTGCCCTCCTAACAGAGGGGGAGGTTGATCACCGTCATTTACAGGAGACATCTCCAGCATAGGGACTTGGGTGCACAAAGAAGTTGCATGTAGTGCCACTGTAAAAGTTAGTTAGAAGCTTTCTGGAGATCAATCCAAACAGCAGAACAAATGGAGTGAGTTGCTGTGCGTGTCAGATGGGGATTTTCCCTGCCTTTGTATTGAAGACAAATGTTATAGATTTTTTTAATTGACTCATCAGATCGTGGGTATTTGGCTCTTCTCCTCCATCATCACAGCCCCGAGAGTCTCAGGGTTTCCTCTTGCAGCCAGGCCAGCTGATGGGTTTCAAACTGGCAGTCTGGGTCTTCCATCACCAGATGTGCTTTGTAGGATGTTGTTTATTTGACAGAGCAGACCCAGGCACACATGAGAGTTCAGTCTCTGCAGGCTTAGGTTGCATAGGGAGCAAGTGTTGCTGGGCTTTGTATTGAAATCCTAGAGTCACCAAGAGAACACATCTCTCGTAGTTGTGGAAAAATAAGTGAGCCATTCACAAATAACTCCATGAAGCCCTGTCTCTCTCTTCTGCTTTCATGCTAGTGGTCTATGTTTTTGCATGCAAAACCCTTGAATTGCACTCCTTTTCGATTCATAGACACTCATCCATGTGACTTACTCAGCAGTTACTCAGGGGTATACTACAAAGTGCCACAAAGCCCATTGTGCTCACTAGAAAACTTGATGCCTTCAAGATTGAAAAGCCTTTCCAGGCTATCCAAAAGCAGTTCTGCTTGCCTTGAGCCAGTATGAGGAAAGAGTCTTTTAGTTTATGGTTAGATTGGTCTTAGCACACCAAAGAGCTCAAATCTGAGTTCTTGGATGCCAGTGTGTTGTGTAGTTCTGGGTTACGTCTGCTAAGAGGCAGCACCTATTTTCCAGGTCTCTGGCAGGCTGTCAAAAGATGGCATTTGGAGGAAAACTTGTAGGATTTTTAGGTTAGCCCTAAGCTTACCTAAAATATGCTTTACCAAATCTGGTCTGCAAAACCAAAACACGTATACAAAAAAACTCAGTGACTGGTCCAATCTCTAGATTTCCAGTGTTAGACGCTTTTTTTTTTCCACTACAGGAAAGCTATATTAAGCCTCAGACTTGGAAAAAAGTAAATGAAATTGTCATGGTTTGTTTCAGCTGGTAATTCTAACTACAGCACCTGTAAATGTAATGCTCCTTTATAGCCAAAGTGCTCAGATGACATTTAATCTAAAACTAGAACTGCAGTGCAGGAATACACATTCATGATTCAGGACACACATATATTTTCTAATTTGAAGGTGAGCTGTAAAGCTAAACTGGAAATTGAATTAAGCTGGGAAGTAAATGCTGAATAAACCTCATGATTTTTCCTTTCTGAATCCCACTGGCCTTTGCTTGCCTACTGGAGGCAGAACAGGCAGTTCCTTGACTTCACTGATCCTGCTGCTGTTTGACTTAGCCTTGCCATTCATTTCTACAACTAGATCTCAAGGGCATCCGTGTTGTGTTAACTACCTTTATTCCAAGATGACAGAGAAACTACTAGCTGTTTGCTCCGGCTTTAACGTATCAAGGCTGCTTAGGCAGCAGTGACCTTTCAGGGACATCCTTAGGATGCTGAGGAGTGGAACGGCACATTACATCCCATTCAGGTAGTGCATCCCACCTTCCTGTCCTCTCCAAGTTCCCCTCTGCAAAATGGAGTTTCACACACAACTTCAAAGGGCAGAAAGAAAAAGAAAAAAAAAAAAAAAAGCCAACCAAAAAAAAAAAAAAAACAACCAAGAAAATGAGAAGGCAGAACTGCCTTTCTCTCTAGCAAATCCCATGAAGAAATGTTGCTTTTCTCAAAAGGTGCTTATAACATCTAGAAAGCCATCATGTTGCAGCAGACCCATGGTACCAAGGATGGTGAAAGCTGAAACAAAGCCAGATTTAAAGGCTGTGGGGAATGCTTTGCTCCCGTCTCCGCACCCCTCTGTTTGGAGCAGGGGTTGTGATGGTTGCTGCTGCTTTGTTATAGGTAGGCAGAGTGCTTCTTTCAGCACGATGTTTGCTTTGTTTGCCTGGTAAAAGGGAAAGAAAGGTTTTGTGTGCGTTACCAACTGATTCATTTTTCACATAGTACAGTTTGTGTTTCCAGTAACTGGTTTAATTTTAAGACGAGACTGCCAGTGTTTCAGTAAGTGTTATTTGTATATTAGTTAGACAACTTTCGTTTTATTAATGAGTATAATAATGAAAGTGCAGGTTGCTGAGTAGAAGCAATGGGTGTTTTTATTTAAAGCATAGCAGGCATCGTATAATGCCAATGAATGTGTTATTGTCACTGTAGACATGGCTGGTCTGAACCTGCCTCTGATTGGGTTATTCCAAGTAGGCCAAAGCACTTCATAAAAATGTCTTTGTCAGCCTAGTTTTCCTTCCAAACCTATTCATCTCTGTCAGTTTTTAATATTAGTACCAGGCTCTTGGCTATAGTCCATTAGTACTGTACTTAATTGCTCATGTTACAGATGATTACCAATATAAAAATCATTAATGTTTTCCCATCATGGGGCTGTTGCTCTGTGCATGTCTCGGACTGTACAGATCTTATGAGTTGTTGTTTTGGTCGCTACTTTCTTCATTTGTGCTCCTTTAGTGCACTTACCTTGCATGATCACAGAAAGCAGGAGGCGTGTGTGGTTGGTATTAGCTGATTCGGCCTGAACATTTCCTGTGAAACTAACAGCCCTTGTCAGTACCCTACATCTCTCTCTCTCTCTCTCTTATCAAGAAACCCTCAGAAACGGCTACTTTTCTGCGAAGTACTCTTCTCCATGCTGCCTTCACCCAATAATGCAGATGTGGTTTTCACATGCAGGGTTTGAGGTTTCTTTCACTTTTGCACAAAACACATGATCAGCAGCTTTAATTTTCCAGTGTGAACGATAGGCTGTGTTTCTGCAGTGCTGATGACGTTGTTGTTAGGGGCTTTTCATAAATATTACACCACAACCACCACTCAAAAAAAGAAAACCAAATCAAAAAACCCAACCTGCTATTTTACAAGGTATATGAAGTTCCCAATGAAATGCATTGAACAAAGCATAAATAGGAGCAATTGCCTATTGGGGTCTTTTTCTGCCTCCAAGTCTAGCTGTGATTCATCTTGGTTTCCTCCAAAGCAAGACTTGTGCACGAGCTACGCACAAGTGTGCACAGGCCAGGGAATTGTGGTGTGCAACAGCATGCAGTATCACTCCTTGGCTGCTTTGGTGGACAGACTTGTCAGTGTTTGAAGGTGTCATGGCAAGCAGCTGGACAGTCCTATAGAGCAGTAGCCCTCCTGGCCTCTTTGGGTGCTGCAGGGAACCTGATTCCCGTGGGGTCTCCAGCAGGCATGGACCCAGAGCGTCCCACAGGCCATGTCCTGTTCTTCAGCAGTATGTCTTATATCCTGGCCCTCACAAGTCACTAGTGCCTTGACAACCAGACTGTCCTGGTCAAACCCAGCTGGAGAGAGGTTTGTTAGACTTCATGCTCTCATCACATTCAGGCAGCTGAGTTTGAAAGTGTTCTGCAGAGCCACAATCACCTGGGACTTGAGGAGCAGATAGGTAAGATGGGTCCCCAGAGCAGGTCGTAGTTCTTCACAGTCCATCAAGGTGGCTGTGCCCACAGTTTGGACACAGACCTGCAGAGGGTTTTATTCTGGCTGTGGTTGTGGCCCCTGGGCACTTGCAGAGCACCCTGCACATATGTCCCTTACCAGGGGACTAAACCCCAGGAGATACAGTGTCTTGTACAGCTCAGAGCACATTTTGCCATTTTTCTGTCTAAATTGCTTACATAAATATTATAGATTATCAGAAACACAAGACGGGTCAAAATAGGTCCCTTACATGGTTTCCCTTTAACAGCCATAAAGTCTCTCTACCCTAAGGATATTGTGCAGTAATTCAATATGCAAGAGAGCCCTGCATTCCATGCAAATGCTGTTTGGTTTTGTTAAAGCATTTGGATAACTTTGGTAACATGTAAGCATTTCAGTGGAGTTATGTAGGAAACAGCAGCCAATCTTTTAGAGGGAACAAAAAATAGGAGGATAGTATAGCATCTACATGAAAATGTTTATGGTTATCTTTTAATACACATTGTAATTAATAGAAGGTTTTGTTTTACAATGTTAAGTGTGAAAACATCCTCAGGCAAAAATTAATCAAATGTTATGTCATGCTGTAAACTACAGCTAGCTCTTTGTTTGACCCAAAAAAACTTGCCAAGCAGCAATTTTTTTCTTGTTGTACTAACTTGGTTGTTTTATTTTTGTCTTCACCCAACTTTCCTGCCCCCCTCCCACTTCAGCTAGTCCCAGACTCCCAGACAACTTTGCAAGTTGCAAATCGTCTCAATAGTTTTCCATCAAGCACAAATTTAAGCCTGAAGATAGATGAGGTGTCTCAGTTCTCTCTCTCTTTTACTGGATTTTTGGTTTGTTTTTTTTTTTCTTTTTGATAAATAACAAGAGGTTTCTACTTATGATTTTCTGCCCTCAGGGCTTTATCATTAAGATTAAATAACTGTACTCTCAAGCGTACCACTGAACAAACATCTTTTCAATTATGTGAGTAACAGATGCTTTAACAAAGGAACTATTGAAAATTCAGAAAGCTTCCCCCCCCCCCCCCAAAAAAAATTTAAAAAGTATCAGATGACATAGGAATGTAATTGTTTACCATTAAAACAGATCCTTAGCTGTCCATTCAAAACATCTGAGAACACACTTTTTTTTTTTCAAAATTTCTGGGTTTTCAGCCTCAGAGACTTACTGACCAGCACTGGCGTCAGCAGTGGTCCTTGGGTGCAAAAGTGCTGGACAGTCAGGCACTACCTTCCAGTGCGTGGAAACAGATGGTCTCTCTCCTCATGAGGAATTGTTTTCCCAGCCATCCTTCTTTCCACCCAGGAGTTTGTCCCAGCAGAACTGGGGCATGCTGTGTGCTACCTAGTGCTCCTGGGTGGGTTGTCACCCAAGCAGAGGGGAACTTCCCAGGCATGCCCATCATACACATGTGCAGCAACACTTACCAGGCACTGAGGCTGTGCAGTGTGCCCAATGCTCTTGAGGTCCCGGCACTCCAAGCAGCTGAGCTGAGTTCTCATGGTTGTTCAACGTCAGGTAAAGCGTGTCTCGCATGGTAACCTCATTTCTTGACATCTAGGAGTAGAGACAGGCTCTGCACAAGGAGACAAGCACCTTTTCCTTGCTGGGAGTTGAGTTGCCCCAGGAGGGTGTTGTGTGATGGGAGGTATGCTCCTTTCCAGGAGCAGCACCTAGGATGGAGAGTAAGGTCTTTCCCCTCAGGTTCCCTGGGTCGGCTGGGAATATCCACCTTGTACTTTACTGCCAGACTTTGCTAACGTGGCAGGGATTGTTCAGCTTTGTGCAATACAGATGTGGCTCAGAGCTCCCAGGGAGGAGGTTGGTAGGATTTTGGAGTCCCTCCAAGAGACCAGCACCCCACAAGCAATGCAAAATGCCATCTGTAAGCTTGCCCTGATCATAGAGACCAAGCATTGCAGGTGCTATAGGGACCTACCGAACAAAATGCATGTCTGCCTTTAGATGCAGAAGTGGTGACTGTGGCCAAAATGGAGGCTTGTAGCAATTTGGTAGAGTGACGTGGGGAAGCTGCTCTGTCCCTGTCATCCTTCCTTGGAATCTTTCCCATGCAGTAAATCTGCATGGAAGGCAAAAGACTGGGGTTGTTCATCTCCCCCTGCTGAGCCATAGGATCGAGAGTGCCTGAGCTTCCCTCGGCTGGCTGTGCACCTAAATCAACAGCTGTGTTTGTAATGTCACTAATTTCCAGTTTACTTAAAACAAAGTATCTTTGAATTCTCTTACAGCAGTGCAGTTCCCACCTTTCAGCAGTGAGCCATTCTCATTACCCACCAGCACTCCCAGTGGGCTGTGAGGAAAGTTGTTGATGAAAGGATGAAAGAGCCATTTCTTTAAGGAAGGAAAGTTCTTTGGGAAGAAAATTGAACTCAAACATATTTTGTCTTTGCTGATAAAGTACATGCCAGTTTTGTACTTCAGACAAATGCAAATAAACCTATTGCTATTGTGTTCTACACAAAAGCACGCAAGGCTTGCTTTCATAACCCCTGGATTGTACAATGCAGTCCGGGGAAATCAAGCTTGAGGAAGACACTGCTTGATTTCCTCAATGTATTTTATGTTCTCGTTTCAGAGAACAGGCTGAGACTTAGAGTTTGGGTTATTCCTCTCCCCTCTTCTCTGCTGGGAATGTGTCGCTGGTGCCCAGGAGAGCAGCCTCCTGCTCCTGGCCATCCCCACCAGCTGATTGCTGTTGAAGGTGGCTTGTTTCCTGTGCTTACACTGACAGCATTGCTCCAAGATTTATCCCTTTTGAAGGGCATCAGGGTAAAAAAGACTAGACTTCTCTTGGGATCAGAGCTTGGACATTCCTGCTGGCCCTTTAAAACAACTGAATGTTTTGCCACTTAGTTTCTAGGGAACAAGAATCGAGTTTATCTCACCGAGGTTATCAGTAGGGGCCCCTTTGCACTGCAGGCGCTGTTGCTGGAGCTGCCTGAGCTGCCCTGGGTTGATGGCTGCTCTTCCTGGCCCTGCGCTCAGACCCTCTGTCTTCAGGGGCTGCGAGCGGCTCTGCCCAGCTGCTGTGAGGACCTATTGAACAAGATGGCTCCCCTGTTGAACCAGGCAGACTGGCTGTCTTGTCTACCAGCACCAGCAATGCCTTCAGGGGAAGGAGCAAGAGCCACTGTGGCATAATATGCACAAGAGGGAAGTGTTTTCCAAACTCCTACCAGTAAAGAGATTTATTGCCTGTCCCTTTTCAGTGTTTTTTGAAACTCTAAGGGCTTAATGTTCTCATGATTTACATTAGCCTCTAATCCTTGCGTAATCTCACTAATCCCTTGGCTCCAAGATATCCATTGGCAGTGAGTTCCACGGGTTAACTCATTGCTGTATTCGTTTGGTGGAGCAGATTTAAATCTTTTTCCATTCCTGTTGCAATCAACCTCCTTAACCTTCTGGCTAAGCATGGGAATGGGGCAGCATCTCTCAAGGAATAAGCTTCAGTATTTTAAGTCCTTCCAAGATTACTCTTGTGGCCGAGAGGCTCCATTGCATGCTGTTTTGAGTTGAGCTTGGAGCCCTTGAGAAAGTAAGATGATGTCAGTGGGAGACGTGCTGGAATATTTTATTCTGCCAGAGAGAAAACAAAAATAAACACTGAAGCAACCCATATAAAAAATGGTAGGGGTTGTACTGAACTGCCTCCTTCACCCTGTGTGTCCTGGGCATATGGTTCCTCCCTGGCCCAAGAGCCCTGTCATATCCATACACAGTGGGGAGAATTAGAGAGGAAACTGGCAGCCTTAACATTTAATTTCCTTCCTCTTTCTGGGCTGGTCAGATCCTTTGCATTATTGTAACTACTTTTTTTATCATGTCTATAAATAGATGTGCTCTCATGTGTCCCGTGAAGCAGAGTCGGGCCAAAGAAGTCATTCATTCTGCGTAATCAATACATGAAAATGTAGTGGTTACTGGCTCAGATGAGATCTTGTATTATTAGTTCTGTAGCTGGGAAAAAAATGTTGACTAATAAAGATTAAGGGTTTTTTTTTTCGTTTTATGAAATGCTAATGATGAAGACATGTTTGATATACTGTGAAATATATTTCTCTAATGTGAAGTTTCTGCTTTTTGTTGGGAAAGAGATTCGGTCCCTGGAGGATTTTAGAATTTGTGAATATAAAATTATCTGCTTCAGTGTTTTTTAAAAAAAGGTTGGCAGAAAGCCAGATTACTTACATTACTGTAATAGATTTGCTGACCTCTGACATCTGCTGCAGAGAAGTACATTGAATTTTTCATAATATCGGATGATGCAGATCTAAAAACTCCGTACACTCTGCACTTTTATTTAATTCAGGACTTAGTAAAGCAAAATCTTTTTTTGAGTAGCAGTTTATACATGATTAAACTTAATATTGCCGATTGTAATAAATCAGGATTAGTATAGTACTGATTTGTTCATCTAACTTGTATTGATTTTAAGTTGTCTTTATTTAAAAAAAAAAAAAGTGCCTGGCTTTTCACAGTGATTGAATTTAATAAGAAGCCCTGTGATAGCAAAGACTCCCCTACTGTTTCTGCTCTTGGCTGGAAAATGTTATTCTTGTATTATTCCAAGGAAAAGGAAAAAAAAAACCCTCATGCTGCTAAAAATCTGCTGCCTGTGGAAAGATTTTTTTAATATACTGGTGCTTATATATTCTATTTATGTTAATTGACTTATAAATAATACATTTTATTAATCTTAATATTGGAATCTTGATCATGATAAAGACCCTTTTATTTGGTCTCCTTGCAGGCTTTACAAGTAAATATTCTTTAGACCACAAAATATTCCCCCTCTTTTGCTTTTTTATGAATACTTTGATACTTCTCCCCTGCCGTGAAATAGAACCACAGTTCAAACTGACTGAAAACGTGGTTGTTGTTTCCAAAGTGCGATGCATTCGAAGTATCTGGCTCTGTTTCTTTGGACGTCGTCTTTACCTCTCTGTGTGCAAAGACTGATTAAATCTTACCTGCACTGCAAATATTTGACAAAAAAAAAACCCAAAACTCATGCTGGTTTCAGACATGTCGCATTCTGCTAAACTATTTGGCTAACAACAGATCGCATTCTTCTGGTGTTGGGCAATATTGACCTTAAATTGGCTAAGCCGACTGCTTTCATGGCATTTGAGCTGGCTGCTTACATGTTCCGAGAGCCACATTAGCTTTATTACTCCTGCACTATAAAAACTTCTAATAATCAAATGATAAGATCATATCCTGTGGGTAATTGTCTTGTAACATGACAGGATAACTGAAAAAACATTCAGTGAAAATTGCAACCAACGGAAATCTCTACATGAAGCGGCAATTGTTGGTGTTGCTCGACTCGGTGCAGCTCCCTGGGGTCTCACAGCCCGCGTTCCTGCCCAGCTCCTCTCCAGCTGCCCCCTGCGGCCCCCAAAAGCCACCTCGGCGGCAGTGGCAGGGAACGGCAGCCTGCCGGCCCTTGTTTCAAATGAGGAGGGAAAAATCCTAGAACAAGCCACCCTTGTGTTTTGATTCAGTTTTACCTTAGTCATGCCGCCTCCCCGATACACGAAACATTTAATTCCAGATTTCCTGCCGCTGGCTCCAGGCCTTTGACCGGCTATGTGAAATGTATTTTTACTGCTGTCGGCCTGCCAACTGCTGAGCTCAGTGAAAAATAACTAAAATGAAAACCTTGTACTCCCACATGAACCCTTAAGATCAGAAAAGGAAATTTAAGCCATGGTTACTAATTAGCACCAAAGCTAATGAGTTCTGGTGGGGTGCAGCAGGAGGAGGAGGAGTTTGTGTCCCACGTTACCCTACAAGGCTCGGTGGAGAGCACGCAAGTGGTGATTAATCATGTCGGCCCGGGCCTTGCTCCCGTCCTGGCCATAGCCACGGAGTTAATCACGCGGCGTCTTTCACAGAAAGGCCCGCTTGTGGGCCTGAGCGTCTCCATCTCCCTTGGGGCACGGGACAGCATCTGAAACCTTTACGGATGGAATATGTAGATTTTTAATGGACAACACGTTCCCATGGAAACAAAACAAAGTCAAACACTCCCCTCGCAGTGCTAACAATTATTGTAATAAAATGTGTTTTTATTAAAAGCAATTTTGAATATTTAACACATGGCAGAGTGGCCTCGATGTTGCCCTGTGTGAAACCCAACCTTGCCTCTAGTGAGGCCAAAGTGCTTTGTGCAGAGCAGCGAAGAATTTGGTGTTTTCACCAATATTTTCACTTTGCAAATGAAATGTAGCAGCCTCAAGTATGAACAAGATTATTTTTTTCTTATTCTGCTTAGTTATGCTTTTTATTATATAAACATTAACTGTAATGTTACAGTGGAAAGCAGGTATTTGGCAACTATTTATTATTTTGCTAAGTTTACATAGAGGGAGCAGTTTCCAGTTTTAGCAGCTGTAACATGTTTAAACTCAGTTTGTAATGGGATCTGAAGATGAATATTCCCTGTGGGCTCTGCTTAGCTTCATTACTGGAGCCCTGCCAAATTCAGGGCTAGAAAGTATTATTCACGCCACTTTGCACATACCATGTCAGAGCATGCTCAGTTAATGAATTTTGTTTCTAATATAGCATAAATTAGGTTTATATTTTAACATAATTTATGTTGTATTTTATTAAAATGTAAAATATTATGGTCACGAGCAGTCTAATTTCTGCTCTCTTAAGCCCAAACTGTGTTTGAACATCTAAGTATGTAAATCAAAATTGCATGCTTAGAAACTGATTCTAGGATAACAAACGAATATCTGAACCAAAGAGGTTTCTGCCTTGGAGTCTTAGATTAAAGATAATTAAGGATTCCTGGTATTTGAACAGATTTATGTTGTTTATAAGCAAAGTGTATTTTCTTCATAGAGTCAACTTGTCTTTTTTTTTTTACACAAATTATGTTTGCTGTATTAAAGTTCATATTTTTTAAGTCTGAGTCTTGTATTAATCCCACAGTGAGTCATTAATCATACCAAATGCATTATAAAAACTTTAATCACTGAAGTTGAAACTGAGATTGTAATGCAATCCATCCCTTTTAATTATATCAGTTATTTTTCCTTTCAGATGAAGAATTGCAAAGGGAAAACAGATAGATTAAAACTCAGTGTATTTGATGCTTTTGGGGAGTTATTTTTTGTTTGTGTTTCTTCCTTGCTTTTTTAAAGCAATTTCATGCACTTTGTGGAGAACAGTTCCGCAGTGAAAAAAATCCTTCACTTTCAGCTCTTATCCTCTCTCCTTCTTCCTTAAAAAAGGCTCACTGGCGAAGGCAGGGAGCATGGTGACTGTCACTGTATGGGCGCATTGCAAGGGTGGCAGTGGGCTGGTGCTGATGGCAGCATGCTGGGTGCTGTGCCCACAGCTGTAGGTTTCCTGCAGCCCTACTCTCTCGTCTTCTGCCGAGTTCCTGGCACTTGCCCTTGCACTCAGGGGAACCACCAGCCTGGAAATTGTGTAGCTGTTACCAAGTTGGCTGTGGCTCTCTAGGTGTTGTCCTGGGGTTTGCTGCATGCTTCTAAGGGTAAGGAGGGAAAATAAAAACAAATGGTGGATTTTTTTTTTTTTTTTTTAAATCAGTCTAAGACATAGTGGCTTATATTCTCATGTGGTACAAATTGGTGTAGCCACACAAACCACTGCAGCGTTAATGACAACTGATCTACACCAACCCCAACTCCACTGAATTTATGCCACACGATAATCTTGCCAGATAAATTGATTTATCATACTTGGATTTATAGATGTAGAGTTTACACTGTTGCTTTTATGGCCTGGAAGGAAATGGATTTATTAAGTAAACTGCTCATAGTAGATACATTTTGTTCTGTGCTAGAATTGCAAAACCTGATCAATTATTTGTTCCTTAATCCCCTAGATTAATCCTGCCATATGAAAGATTTATTAAAGGAGAGGAAGATAAGCCACTGCCTCCAGTGAAACCTCGAAAACAGGATAACAGTTCCCAGGAGGGTGAAGTGAAAACAAAAGTGTCTGGAACAAAACGCATCAAAAATGAAAACCAAAAGAGCAAGAAGGAAAAAGATAATGCACAGAAACCCCAAGATATATCTGAGGTTGGTTGCTTTCCTGCTTTTCAACTTTTCAATTAAAAATGTACAGCTTTAATCACATGAAATCCAATGATAAAATACGGAACTTAAACTGGAGAATTCCAACCAGTTGGCCTTTGAGTTTGCTCAGCAATGGAAATTCAGTTGTTGTGGTACTGGCTGTGTTGGGATTTTGCTATGCCACAAATGGCAACCGATTAGCTCCATGTTGCAAAGCAGTGATGGCTGAAGACCAAGCACTGGATGTAACACGTACCGTTTCTGCTCATTGTTTTATACGGTGGTCACCACTAAAAGATCAGCAGCTGCCAAAAGGAAACCACACAACTACCACAATTATTTCCTATTCTAAGTATAGGGTGTGGGAACCTCTAATACTGTTGATAATACTGTGGTAACTGTTGGACACAGCTGATTTTTGTAATGGTAACCTCTGGATCAGCCCTTCTGTGCTTACAGATGTATGTACGTCTGTCAAAAAAACCTACCACTCCCCAGGATTTTTATCATGTTATAATAGATTTCTCTTTGGACTAGAAGGTGAGATTTTGAGGGAACCACCTTCCAAGCCCTGTCTTCCCTCTCACATGCCACAGATGGTTTTCAGCTGAGATAGGTTCTTATTCTGTCATCTGCTTCATATGGGCAGGCCTCGGTTTCCACATAGAGCCGCGTACCTCCAGACATAGGACAGCCCTCATGGAAGAGATTTTGTGTTCACAGCCTGGGGTGAGACAGATCAGTAGAATTCATATTGTGACTGCAAATAAGGGTGAATTTCACATGTTGCTGAGTGATACAAAATCAATGGGGTTTTTGCTCCAGTGTTACTTAAGCACTTTCTTTTGCACATCCTGTCCACTCTCTCCTGTGCCCTGCTTGTGCCCTATCTGAACGAGGTGGTGAAGCTCCTCATGCACAACCCCTACACAAGACGTTTCTTTTCCTGTCTCAGTCTGCCAGATCACAGCAGCCTTCAAGGCGTTGCAGTGAAAGTAAGTATTTGAAGAATGTCGAAACACATGACATGCCCGGCAGACTGTGGCTGCTCCTTTGACTTCATTGCTGTCTGGCCGGTACATAAGTCCTGTTTCTAAACCAGTTTGGAAATTGGTATTGAGTCAGCTACCAACAATCCCCCTTCTCATTGTTTAAAAAAACAATGCAGGACCAGTGAACATGGATGCATCTGAGACTTTGTGTACCCAGTTTTGAGAACAGAAAATTTTGATTTTTGTGTCCCACTACCACTTTAAGTTGTGCTTACAAGGACAATTCCATCTCCCCTCCAAAACAGAATTTGTATTTTAAATTGCCTTGTTCAACAGTACCTTTAATATCTAATGTAAGAGCACTCCACAGAGAGGGAGGTTTTTTTGTTTTCTCTCACATTGTAATTTTAAAGCAAGGAGCTCTGTTGGGGGGAAAAGCCCTCCACTTCTGATAAAAAATGCATAGAGAGGAGAGTGCACACAAACCTGCTTCAGTCACTGGAAGGTTGAACACAAATTGCCCAAAGCAAGAAGATGCAAAATGAAGGCTTGTGCTCCCTTCCCCTGTCACTCCTTTGTGCCTCGTTATTTATTGAGGGGTCTTGTATCAGCGAGATACGTTACACACTGTCCATACCACCACTGCTAAGCACGACATAACAAATCAGCAACAGAGCGTCAGCCTTAACTTTGAATTTCCTTGCTTTTGTTGTTCCCTATCTCAAACTTCCTGCTGCTTAAACTGCAGTTATTTTTGTGTGGTTTGCAGGAAGAGTTAGTAAACTCTGCTTATCAGAAATGTAGGGAGCCTAGATGAGACAATGAAAATGTACAATTACAGCAGTTTCTTATTGTAAAATGGTACCTTTTATAGCAGAATTAACGTCTCCTCCCTGACTGGGATGGAAGACGTGTCCTGCCCTGAGCAGCGAAGGGGCCTGCAGGGGTGGATGCTTCTACCCAGGGTGAGTGCAGAGCTGCAGAGCTCATCCACGCTATGCCATAAGGAGGGCTCCATGCCCAGGACGTGGCCAGCAGAAAGGAGAATGTCCAGCTTCTTTGGGTGGAGTGAAATCTGCTGGAGCCAGGCAAAAGGTTGTGTGTCGCTCTCACCCTGGGTGTCCCCTAGTAGTGGAGTCCCATGCCAGGCTCCATGTTCGGGTGCAGTCCTCATCCAGGCACATCAGTGGTGGCATGTGGCTCATGGGGAGCCTCTGTAGCCAGACATTAGGAAAAATTTCTTTACTGAAAGAGTGGTCAAACATTGGAACAGGCTGCCCAGGGAAGTGGTGGAGTCACTGTCCCTGGAGGTGTTCAAAAAACATGTAGATGTGGCACTTCGGGACATGGTTTAGTGGGCATGGTGGTGTTAGGTCAACGGTTGGGCTTGATGATCTCAGAGGTCTATTCCAACCTAATGATTCTGTGATTCTGTGTAGGTGTGTAGGCATGGCCCCAACCAAACCACCATTTAAACCATTTCTGCATGTGGCCTAGAAGCTGGCCGTAGCTGTGAGATGTAAAAGCATAATCAGGTTACAAATGTGTGGTCCTCTCAATTGCGTGTTCAAGTCATACACCATAAGAAGTATACAGGGAGAGAATATAACTTTAATTTATTCGGGTTGCATTTGCTTTTGTGCTTTTCACTGTTTTCCTGTTGTCACAATGACATTGTCAATGTAACGAGATGCCAGACAAAATGCTGTTAGCCTTAGACTGCACATTTCCTCACAATAGCTGAAACTTCAATCAAAATGTTGCTTAACAGAAACAAAGAGCAGAATGTACAGTTATTAAATATGATTTCTGGGTTTTTTTCTCCTCCTTGCTTTGCTCATCTGTCTGGTATTTTCCTGTAATTTTATAAGCTCAAGAGACTAGCGATGGTACTTTGTAAAGGACCTAATAATGATATTTGGCTGCAAAAGGCAGCTATGAGTTTAAAAAGAAGTTAGGATGACTAACAGACACTGTAACTAATAGGCCAGCCAAACAGACAGGAATATTTAAAAGCAGCTGTGAAGAAATAAATCTCTGAGAGGGTTAGATTCGTTAGGGCCTTCTCCAATCTCCCGCTCCTATGACAGACCATAAAGCAGCATTTAGATAATAACTTTCTCAATGCGTCTTATCTTTACAACGAAGAAAGAAAGAAAACAATAATAATAAAGGACTCGGACAATGCTGCTGTTTTATGACTGTCTTCTACCACGACATGTCAGAGGAGACTGACAGCAGTTTTGAAAAGGGCTGTCAGTCAGCTGGATCGCAGATGGGACGCCTTGGTGACCTCTGCGGGTCACAGTTCAGCCAGCTACATAATGGGATGAATGGTGTGAATTGTGCACACAAGCTTTATTAATGGGGAAGCAGAAAGAGCTGTGGTCCCATTGACGATAACGTATAAAAGCCATGCTTGTAATAGCGGGCACACACACTTACTGAATGTTGACAACTTCATTTTAATCCGTTAATAAAAAATTGTGTGTCCTAGTTAAGCTGTGGCAGTGATTTGCTGCCTACAATAGGGATTCCTAGTATGCCATTTCTGTAATTTTCACACTTTAAGGCAGAATTGGGTGTGAATGATCTCCTCTGTGATCACTGAATTTTAAGATAGCTATGCTGGAGAGACTTTATATAAGAAAAAACATGGGAATCGTGTTGTTTTCATAGGTGAAGTTGGCTAGCGGGAGAAGTTTCTATAGTCTTATCATTTGTGTTAGCAAATCTGCTCTCCTGCATTTGCCTAATTAATTTTAAAAGATTGTAACCTCAGCATTTAGCTATCTAGTCAAGCCACCGGTGCCTTTCATCAGGTTACAAACATCTGCTGTTTTGAAATGCCTTATTGTGACCCTGGCAGGGATGACGTATTTCTTAATATTTCCGGGAGGTATGTATCTTTGTTTGAGTCCAATACCTGGCATTAGAGCCTTCACATTCCTGCAAGGTGATTGACAAGTACTCCTCTAAAAATAGCCAACAGTGTACAGTGTATAATCTTATGAAGAGTCTGCTGAAATGCACTGCATTCTTATTACTCTCTGTTGAATCGTTTTATTAGGTTTCATCAGAACAAGAGAAGGATCAAGAATCAGCAGACCAGAAAAATTTCCCTGAACACCCTACAGTGGGAGAGCTAAAACAACCCATGCAAGGCCCTGCATCTCTTTTACCAGAGACAGCTCGGCCACTGCCTCTGGAAAAGACCGACCTGACAGAAAACAGCACGAACAGTGAGAAAACCAAGGAGGAGGTTCAGCACTCATCCTCTTTCTCAAGTATATCCGTGCCCCCAGAAGAAGACACCATGCTCGATGCCACCGTCTCGAAACAATTACACCCCCCAGCAGATGCCCTCGAAGACACAAAGCCTGAACAAAGATTACACAAAGCTTTTACTGACAGTTTAGAAAGCGAACCTCCAGAAATGCCCTTCACAGCTTTCCCGGTCCAGCTGCCCACTCAGAGTGACGTGGAAGATGACAAATTGCCAGAGATGGCCGATTACATCGCAAACTGCACGGTGAAAGTGGACCAGCTGGGAAACGAAGATATACACAATGCACTAAAGCAAACGCCCAAAGTGCTGGTGGTCCAGAACTTCGACATGTTCAAGGAAAAGGAGCTGCCTGGGTCCATCAACGATGACTCCACTTTTGGTTACACGCCGCTGCTCTACTCAAAGGGTAATCCAGGCATCATGTCGCCCCTGGCAAAGAAGAAGCTGCTGTCGCAGGTCAGTGGGGCAGCCTTGTCATGTAGCTATCCTTATGGTTCTCCTCCACCTTTGATCAGCAAAAAGAAACTGAACAGCAGAGATGAACTTTCCTCAAGCATATTGCAAGGTCCGCACGCCCCTAATTCTGATCCTGTAGCAATTAATAGGCCCTCAGTCATACAACATGTACAGAGTTTCAAAACCAAGGAAGAAAGGAAATTGATTAATGACATTTTTAAACATGATGTGCTAAGTAAACCGGATCCTCAGCGCTGTGATTTTTCAAAACATCACCTCAGTTCTCTTGCCGAGTCTTATGTACCGAAGACGGATATCCAGGACTGCAAAGATAAAATGAGTGAGAAAAGGGCATTGCAGCACTCCCGTGTGCCCACTTTCTTGGCAGATTTTTATTCATCACCTCATCTGCACAGCCTTTATAGGCACACAGAACACCACCTTAATAATGAACAGACATCAAAGTACCTCCCCCGGGACATGTTCAGAGAATCTGAAAATATTTCTTCTTTTACTCAACACAAACACCAAGAAAAACTAAATTTAAATTATCGCCCATCTTTGCATCAGCAAGAAAAAAAGACAGCAGTGGAAGCCTCTTCAGATGATCAGCCAACAGATTTGAGTCTTCCAAAGAGCATACACAAACAGACTGCAAAGGCTCCGGGCCCCAGCCTCCCTCATTCATCCATGGCCCAGCAAGAAGGCAAAGGTATCTCCCCGTTCCAGGCTGCAAGCAGCCAGGTGGTGACCCTAGACTGTAACCCTAAAGCTTGCCGTGTGTCCCCCATGGCCATGACAGCCCCAAAAAAACACAGTGAGTTGCTCCACAGGTCTGGGAAGCAGCAGGCCCAGAGGCTGGAGAATCTGAGGAAGATGGAGGGGATGGTGCATCCTATCATCAGCCGCAGAATGAGCCCTCAAAACGTGGGGGCTGCCCGGCCTTTGAAACGGAGCCTTGAGGATCTGGACAAAGTAATTTCTGAAAAAAAAATCCGAGCTGTCTCTCCTCTGCACTTACCAAAGGAGACCCCGGCGAAAGACAAGGTTCCCGACCCAGAGGGGGAAGGCAGCAAGCCGGTGCATGGCCTCCATTCTGGAAGCATGCTGGAAAGCCACAAATTTCCCCTCTCAGCCCCCATCTTCCCAGGCTTGTATCCAGGAAGCCTGTGTACAGGGCTGAGCAATCGCCTCCCACCTGGGTATTCTCATCCCCTGCAGTACTTGAAAAACCAGACCGTGCTCTCCCCACTCATGCAGCCTTTGGCTCTTCACTCCTTCATGGTGCAGAGACAATTCCTCTCGTCCCCTGCAAACTCTCAGCAACTGTACAGACACTTAGCTGCAGCAACACCTGTAGGAAGTTCCTACGGTGACCTTTTGCATAACAGCATTTATCCTTTAGCTGCTATAAACCCTCAAGCCGCATTCCCAGCTTCCCAGCTATCCTCTGTACATCCCAGCACAAAACTGTAAATCCCCTCACTCACAAAAAAGGTCTGAGGAGAAAAGTGAAGTTAGCAACATTCCTCCCCCTATGACGGTGTCTCGCAGATTTAGCGATCTGCATTTTTGTCAACCAGGGTGCAGTCGTATCCCACCTAGAGGAGCACTTCGGAGTTTGATGGAGACAGGACTGCTTCTTTAATTCTGGCTCCCACATCAGCCCACTCACCCCTTATCCCTGCCCCTGCAAAAAAGAAAACCAAACAAAAAAAACCACACACACAAAAAAAAAAAAAAAAAAAGAAAAAAAAAAGAAAAAAAAAAAAAGGAAAAGGTCATTGGATTTTGCATATGTGTTTTCTGAAAGGACTTGTATATGGTAAGAGCAAATGTTCAAAGGGAGCCGTGGAAATGCAGGCCCAGTCCTGAGCTCACTGAAATCCCAGGTGAGGGCTGCGTTTGCCTTTCAATGAGCCGAGGGCCGGAGGCCGTGTGTTGTTCCAAATGAGTCAAGGACTCGAGATGAACCTGGAAAGGAGAAGTGGGCCGAGAATCTGTACAATCGGTGGATGTGCTTTTTTGGGTAACTTTTCCTGACTTTCAAAGATCCAATCAATGCAATGTATAGTAAAACGGCAATAGATTTTTCATTTTAACACTATTAGAACAGAAGGGTAAACACTGTTTAATTTGACTGTACATATCCACTTCGTAAACTACCAGTGTCACATTTGGTCACAATAATTTATATAGTTTCGTTTGTCCAGTATATTCTGTGCTCTTTATGTTTGGTTTTTTTTTGTTTTGGGTTTATTTTTTTTTTTTTAAATTAAACAGTATCATTTTGTCTGCAACTTTTTTTAAAGGCTGTGGCTGTCCTAATTTTTTTTTTAATTGCATTTGTAATTTTTCCAGTTTCTTTATACTTTTGAGCAGCATTTTTGTTTTCTTTTTGTGGTAACGTTTACTGTTTACAAACTGAAGCAACTGGTTCTTAATGGTTATAAACATACTGTAGGTGATGTTATGGTGCAAGGAAGCAACAAGGTTCCTTTCCCCACAGTCCACCCCTGCGAGGTGCTGAGCACCTCTCGCCCTCCTCCTGTTGTTGCAATGGCTCCTGCGCCGCTTCTCCCCTCCCACCGAGCTTTGCTTTCCCATATTGTGGTCCGTGAATTTGTCGAGCGTTGTACTTAACCTTACCTGGGCTGTGAAACCCTCCTGCCTGCCAGAGAAATGGTCTAGAAAACAAAACCTCCCTGGCACAAGCTGCTGGATGACAAAGGAGTCCAGGAAACAGATTTGTGGTTTGTGAGAATGTCGAGAATTTCAGAGATTAGGACAGGAGCCAGTGTTGATTTGGATCAGAGGCTGATGGGTCCTGTGCCTCAGGAGCGGGCTGATCTTGGTAGAATGGGTAGGGGATCGCGTGCAGTGGTTGGGGTGGTCCTTCCACACCCCCATGACGACCTCAGCCGCTCCCTGGGCATCCTTTCGCAGGGGAAAGCCCAGGCATGGGAGGGCTGGGTTTTCCTAACGAAAGAGCTTCCCTATGGATGTATGTTCACTTTGAAGGATATCACCACCACGCAGCTGAGCATAGACATCGATAAAGCAAAGTGTGACTTGGAAGCTTTCTACAATGTGAAAATTGGTTGTGATTCAAACCATCTCAGTTAGTGTTCAAAGACAGCGTAATCGATATGAAAAGAAAAATGGAAACTACTAACAAACACTTTGCATGCTAGGCATGTCATTAAATTTTCCCGTGATATGAAACCAAATACAGTATATAATGTATCATACTTAATATCCAAAGGTGGAAACCAGAATAATATACTCGTCTGCTGTTAAAGATCCAGCTTCTTCAATTAAATACTTTATATTCCTGTGGTAAAACTATATTTAATTAATCGATAAACAGACTAGTAGAACTTAGAACATGGATGTGCCAGTGCAGAGCATCCTGTTGCTCCACAAATCGTACAGGAAGCAGAACCACAGGCTCATCTGGGCAGAGGCTGCAGTGTGGAGGACATCTCTAGTATAAAGTTGCACTAGATCTGAATCATGTGAGAATCGGGGGCTTGGGGGTGGGGGGGAAGAGGGCGGGGGGAAGGGGAGAGAATATAAAAATCCACAGCAAATGCAAACAGAAGCTTGTCGTGTGTTTGGCAAAGCAAATGCTTCTCTTCCTTGTTTCGGTTGTGCGTCCTGGAGTCATGCATTTGTTTATGCAAAGTGTCTGCGTTCCCTTTTGGTTATGTCCTGTTGGAGTTTGATGGAGGCATTTTGGAGCCGTGCTGAGGCAGTGTGGGGCTGGGGGATGGGGAGAAGGGAGGAAGGCTCCTCGCTTGCCCCATGAAGAGACTGACCGCTGCTGGCTGGGGAAGCTCATAATATACTGGGCAAAATGTCAGGGCAAAGGAAAAGAAATGGTAGCATAAACCCCCAACAGAAGCAGTGCATTATTTGTTTAAAATCTCTTAACAGAAATCTTGGAAATTTTTCAAAAGACTATTCAATTCTCCATTGGCTGAAAAGTCTTTTTTTTTTTTTAATGTCTTAAATGGGGCTTTGTTTGCATTGATTGAGTTCAAGGGGCCTTATTATTGAATGAAATTGCACAAGCCTTTCTTTGTGCAACCAAACCATTGTTATTGGTAGGTTTGTAAAGGAAACTGCAGAATCTAATTGGCAGTACAGTCATAAATCTATTTACCAGGAGCCAGTTCCAAGAAATGTTGCAATTCCAACGCACTATGTCCAGGATTCGTTAGGGATGCTAAAGATTGTGAGATTCAAAGGAAAAGGCCCGGCAGCAAACAGCTCACGTGTAGCTTCTGGATGCACGCTGAGCTGGACTTCACGAAACATGTGGGAAGTAGGGTCTACTCCCAGTAAAATCCGTACGCCCAGCAAGGCTGGGCGGGAACAAGCCGGCGTTGTGTAGCAGGTCTGTCCTGGCTGCATGCTGGCCTGACAGGAGAAGTTTGCCCGCCGTGTCTGTGCCTAGGAAGTGGTTTATCCCAGCTGCAGAGAAGTCACTTTGGCAGCCCCTGGGGCTGGTGCAGGAGGCGAGCACTGTGCCTGCCTCCACCAGCACCTCTGCCCCATTCGGGGGGTGTGGGGCTGCCACCTCCAGAGACCACCCACTGGGGTCCACTCACTGCTCCGCCACTCGTTCCCTTCTTTACGGAGGTCAGCGAGGTCGCATCTGGCCTAATTTTGCAGTGGTCATGATTTTAGTGAGCAATGGGACTTCTTGCGCTGGCATGAGGCGGGCAGCATTGGCCGTGCTACCATGGGCTCTCCCTGCGGTGTTTGCTGTACATGTGGTTGATATCTCGCTTGTTCTCTTCCTTCTCCTCCCCTCTCCCCCCAGCCCCTCAGTTTTAACTATGTTCTAATAATGGCAGCATAATCCTACTAGCTGTTTATACTTTTTTAACTTTCTTTTGTTGTAAATATTGTATACTTTTTTGTGATTCAAGTTACGTAGCCTATATGCTCTGTAAGGTGATGATTTGTATATATAAAAATGGCCCAGTAATATTATATAGTTTCCCATTTAAAAGGTTATTGAGTAACCTTTGCGTTAGTTTAAACACTACCAGAAATAAAGCTGAGCCAACTATAAACACTCAATTTTTGTATGTTTTCCAAATTGTACTTATTAATGCTTTTGATACTGTATTATGTGCCAATAGTTTCCCAATCACATAGCAGGCAAAAGATATTTTGTACTTTTTGATCCACTGTAATATTTAATAAAAAATGTTACTATCTGTTCCCTTTTGTGTTTGATTAATAATTCTGTAAACAGCCCTTATCGCAATGGATTACGTATTATCCCATCCGACCTTTCAGCCCTCTTATATTGGCTTTTCTAGAGAAAATATCTCCTCCTGCAAATGATTAGATTAAAGAAATGGAAGTCTGCAATTTCCTAAAGGAGGAAGAGACAAGATCTTCAGTCAGTGCCCCTCTTTTTACAGTGTGCTCACATTAAAGTGTGGCTGCAGTCAGGCTGACTGTAGGAATAGCTTTTGAGGGGATAACATCCATGCTTAGCCAGTGGCCCCAGTAGCAAAACTGCACCATTTGCCTGTCAGAGCAGAATTTTTTTCCACCAGTACTGCGGGCTCGAGCTGGGATCTCAAAATCGCCCCCTGTTCTTCCCAGCTCAACCATGAGTAAGATTTTGGAGTCAGATGCTAACTGGTAATTTTGCTGATGACAGTAAACAACCACCAAGTAAAATTAGTTTGTAATCAGTTCCTTGATGGGTCCAAAGAGCCCGCCTGAACTTGGTGGCCCTTTGAGAAGCTGTTAGCACAGCGAGCGCTGTCCGAGCGCTGTTGCACTCCTGGTCTCCATGGATGAGAAAATCCTTTGATCTGTGTAGGCCAGGGCTGGGTACTGCCCGCGCCCAGCACATCTCGGCAGTGGGGCGGGCGTACCCAGTGGCCAGGGATGCCTGGTCATCCCACACGGTGGCTTAACTCGGTGGGACTGGGTGGGGTGGGGGGCACACAGGGGAGCCTTCCCCGTCCCTCAGGGTCCCAGGAGCTGGAGCTGTGAGTGGTCCTGGAGGCAGCGGCTGCTACTTCATGCTTCCGCCCTGCACCAGGCGCACAGCTGGGGCTGTCCGCAGCGCTGGCACTTCCTGGCACCCCAGGAGCCCCTTCTGGCTCAGCATCTCCGAGGGCAGCGCAAGCCACGGGCGGAGGCTGGGGTGCGGCTACAGTACGCACTGATGTCGGCGATGTAACCCCCAGCCTGCAGGGAAAGACGGGAGCACAGCACACCACGGGCAGGTAACTCTCCTCACCAGGCTGCCGCTGGGCGAGCACAGACCAGGTTGGCGTCACCGTTAGATGAGGCTTCCAGATAGGTGCTGCAGTTGGGGGAAAGTCGCAAAAAAAAAAAAAAAAAATTTCTTGGGTGTGCTGGGAAATAAGGGGAAATACCAGCTGGGGGGAAGAGGCAGCCGTTGGGCACACTTGAAGCAGCGCAGCGGTGTTGTGCACCGAGGGGCTGTGTCGATGCACAGGCTGGGTGAACTGGGGGAAGTTGGGGTGATGCCTGCCTGGTGTCCACACATGGCTGTGCAGAGCAGCTCTGTGCAGCCCTGCACCGCCTCTCCTGTGGGGACAGTCCGGGAGTGGGCATGAGGGCAGGATGGGCACCCGTGGTGTGGCCTGCCAGTGCAGCTCCCAGCAAGGTGCTTCCTGAGCCAGTGAGAGGGTCACCGCTGCACTTAATTGCCCTCGACAAACTCTCTTCTCTTGTGGTGTCCCAGTCCTTGTTCTGTCGTTTGCTCTTCAGAGGGGGCTGTGCAAGGGCTTCCATGGTTTCAGTATGCACTGTGCATGAGCAGACAGAATAAACCTACCTCTGGTTTAACCTGCTGCCTGATAATTTCCTTTGATGCTTTTTTATTCTTGTATTGTGAGAAACAGTAAATAGTCACGCCTATGTGCCTTCCATGCGCCAGCTGTGAAGCTCTGGGAGAAGATGGGACCCTCTAGCAAACCTTTCCCCCCATCCATTTCTGTCTTTGCCAAGCTGATGCATTTTATTCTTCTCATATTGAAAATACTGCCTACCGGTGGACACCTGAAGGGGGGTGGGGGGGGTGGGGGGGGTGGGGGGGGTGGGGGGGGTGGGGGGGCGGGGGGCGTGGTATGGTGGTGGTGTGTGTGGAACGCAGACAGGTGTGGATGTTGGCCTTTGCAGTAGCTGCAGATGTGGCCAGCACAACTTGGTTTCCAGCACTATGCTTGCTTCCTTGCTCTGTTTTTAGTCCTTCCTAGCCTGTGGATTAATGTAAGCCAACACTGTATGTTCCTGCTGTTGCCGGGGGGGGCTGCCCTACTCATGCCGCAGAGCTAGGAGGAAGACCCCCAGAAGCAGCACACTGGAGCTTTTTGCACCCAGACGATCCTGGCCTGTGAGTGGCACTGAGGGGATCACAGCATCCTCCCCTGGCTGGGCTGGGCACATCCCAGACACTTGGGTGTCGGTGCACCCCCATGCACATGCAGGCGATGGAGTGGAGGAGTCTGTGCTAACATCACCCAAAGGGCTTGCAGGGGAACACAGGCACCTCCTCAGGGCTCAGTGGACCCCGTCATGGGCTGGTGAGGTCTGCAGAAGGTCAGAGCTACACCTGCAAAGAGTTTGTTACCGTATTAGTGACTCACAACCACTTCTGGTTTTGAAAGCGAAATGTCCTGTGATCTGAGTGAGGACGAGGGATGTTATGCCACTGACTTGCTGTGGCCAACGAGCTTGTCTTTTTTTAATTCAGCTGCCAGCAGCAGCAATTGAACCATTTGGGGTCTGAAGCAAAGAGGAGATGCAAATGTGGTGGTGCTGACTCCATTTAGTTCTCCTGGCTGACAGCTCTTGGTTTTGTCTCTCGTTGTCCTGCCTTTCTGTGGTTACAGAGCAGTACCCCGTGCTGTGCTCCTTGCAGTCACAACCAACGTGCGAGAAAGAGTGGAAAAAGCGCTTCCGGTTTTCTCTGGTTCCTGGGCCACGGCAGCTCATGCGCCTGATGCACACGCCTCCCAAGTACTCCGCAGGACCTTCACAAGGCTTTCGCTAGCAGGCAGGGCACGGAAGGCTGGAAGCGGATGGAGGTCCTGGGGCAGGATCCCCCTTCCCTAGGTGGATCCTGGGGTGTGTACCTGGTCGCAGATGCTCAGCATCTCCCAGCAGCCTCTTGGGACCAACCCTAACCCCGTGGTGACACCAACCTGTTGGGAATGGGGTCCTTCCTCTCCCTCTCTGCCACACCAATGGTGTCTCTGCTCCAGAAGTTTTCAAGAACATTTTTAGGAAAGTTTCTACTGCTGGGAGGAGCAGATCATGCACAGACATTACTGGTAATCCTCACTGGCACCATAATTGCCCTGGGAAATGCAGTGCTTACCCACAGGCTTTCCAGGAATATCAGACACCTTTGGCTCTTCCCAGAGCAAGAAAACTCAGAGCCTGTATCTTTGCCTTCCCCAGTTTGGGTGGGCTCGTGACTGAGGTGCTATCAGAGCCTATTGCCTCCCCGGCTGAAGAGAAGCCTGGGAGGGCTGGATGACCTCAAGAAAAGCAAAAAGGGTGGCAACCAAAGCGTGACCTGTCTCCCTCACATACGCCTGGACCTGTGACCACCAGAGGTTTGCGATTCTGCAGGAGAAAGACGTGGCTGTGGCCGGGGCTCAGGCAGTGCCCCCTCCTGCTCCCCACACAGGCACCTGCTTTTGAGGCAGCACATGGTCAGTGAGCAGACAGGGACACGAGGGCTGCTGGATACACCTTAATGTGTGTTTCCATTTAGCTTTCCAATTCATCCTTTGTGGGATTAAAACAAACAAACAAAAAAAGTATTCACGATGTTAGATGCTCCATCTAGTGTCTCACCTGGGGAATGAGCCCCCAGTGTCACAGGCAAAGCCTGGGGCAGGATGTCCCCTGTCCTTATGGTCAGTGCATGGGGACCTGGACCCTCCTTGCCCACAGCACCAGTACTGCGAGGGCCAGCAGATCGGGGCGCTGGGGACAAAAGTGTTCAAAACTGGGTCAGACAGATTCACAAAGATTTTTGTGGCTGCTGAGAACCAGTGGCTCACGTAAAATGCCACGTTCAGGAGACCCAAAAGTCCTGAGTGGTGGCAGCTGCGAAGACCTCCCTTGCTCACCAGTAGGCAGGAGGTGCTGGGAGGGGCAGCCATGGGGTTGGCACGTGTGCCTTATCCTTGAGTGCTGCACCCTGCATCTCATCTCCCCCACCGTAACATCGGGGCACAAAAATCCTGGTAGCTCCCACCTCTTCCTGCTGCCCCTGGAGCTGCTTGAGAGCTGCTTTTTTTTTGGCGATGAGCATGAAAGTATTTAACAAATTGCCAATTAGCCAGTTGGTTTTCTCACGGCAATCGCTGCGACTCCCAGCCCTGAGCCTGGCCCTGCAGCTGAGGTGCAAACCTTGCTCACCCATGTCCCAGGTGTCCCCCCAGAGCCTACCGAGGGGGGAGGCTGCTCTCCCAGGAAAGAAGGTGGCTGAGTGTGCCCAGCCCATGGGAGTCTTCAAGAAAGGAAGAAAAGGAGGCAAAAAAACTAGAACTTGTACATTTTATTCAGTTTGCTCTGAAGTGCAGCCAGGAAAGAAAAAAAAAATTCCTCCCTGTCTGAGGGAGTGCCATCCCCTGGAGCATGTACATGGCTGCGGGGCAGTGGTGGTGGGCTCCCTGTGTCCCCCCAGCACCCCTCCTCTGTCACAGCCTGTGCCACGAGGCTACGCTGCGCTGTGAGGTGATGCTGTGAGGTAATGGGATGCCACGAGGTGATGCCATGCTGTGAGGCAGTACTGTGCTGTGGGGTGATGCCATGCCACGAGGCAATGCTGTGTGGCGGTGCCATGCTGTTAGGAGATGCCATGCCATGAGGTGATACTGTGAGGCGATGCCATGATGAGCAGTGATGCTGTGAGGCAATACCATGCCATGAGCTGATGCCAGGCTGCGATGCGATGCTGTAAAGCTTCATATCTTGTACAAGCCAGTAAGAGACACTCTTTAGCCATTTTGGTGCCAAAACTGTTTGTTGAAACAGGTGGGTTTGACCTCCAAGCACTTGTGCACGCAGCAAATGCCCCCTCACGCTGGGACACGCCAGAGGGATGAGCAACAGACCCTGCTTATGTAGGGCCCACTGTACCAGGGTGTGGGAACTGCGGTGCCAGTGGGCGATGCCATGTCACCAGGGCTGGACGCTGTGTCCCTCCTGTGAGGAAGCCACAAGCCAGGTGCCGCAGCAGGGCTGAGCTGTGTAAGTGTGATGGGAGGAGAGCGGTTTGCCTGGGTAGGCAAGGGGCAAAGGGGAGGGCAGACTTGCTGCACTCTCAGCACATACCTGAAGTACTAAGGTATGCATAGTGGACACGGTGAGATCCCACACCAGGAGGTTGAAACTACCAACTCTCTTTCAGACTGTGGGTGGTTCATGGATACACCTAACTACAATTTAATTGAATTTACAGGCAGCCCAAATGTGTCTAAGCAGAGACAAAGTGGGTATCTGCAATGAGTGGTGCTGACTGGTATTGCTTGAAGCAGACTTCAGCTCTTGTAGTTTATACTTTATGTGTGCATCTAGTTGGGGTTTAGCTACTGGTGGTCTGGGGTGGGAAGCCCAGGGAGTGCTAAACAGCTTAACTGTCCTGCACGTGGGTGTCTAAACCCCACTCTGGCTCCCGCTTAGCCGTCTGGGACCTCAGCATGAGTGGGGTGTGTGGTTACACAGGCAGGCGACGGTCATGCGTCTTCCCTGGGCCAGTGCCCTGCTCTGGCACTCTCTGCTCTCAGGTAGCAACACGGGAAAAATATTGAGCCACTCACAAAGCAGGCACACATGAGGTGCCTCGTCCCCTCATGCACTGCTTCCTTCACTGCTGCTCAAACCTTCTGTCCTCTGCAGAGAGCGCAAGGCACTCTCCTCCTCTTGCAGGGCTTCCTTGGGTTCTTCTGGTGGTGTTTTTGTCTGCAAGCTCCCCCCAGAAAACAGCCAGGCAAAGCAAGCTCTCCCCCTCTGCCCCCCAATGTCTGTGGAGCTCTCAAATGAGGAAGAAAGCCATTTGTTTCTAATTATATTTGGCAGCCACTCAGAGAATTTAGGACTAAAGCACACAAATTTTTTGCTCCTGATTAAAGCACTTGACCTCATAAGCAAAAAGCAAAGATTTCAACACACACCCACAAGTAGGCTAGGAACGAACTGCAGAGAAAAGACCAAAAAGAAACCCCCTTTTGCTTAGATACACAAAATAATTCATTATGAAACAAAAGGCGGAATATTTAGTGCATAACTCAACTTTGCCTAGGGCTCAGCTAACCACCCAATTACTGCTTTTAAAGCAGAGAGCTCCTACTCCGAGCTAAGGCACACACGGCGAAGGCCCACATGCTCCATTGAGCCCACGGCACGCACATGACTGAGACCCATTTGCTGCCTTCAGGAAGAAAGCGTCTTTCACAGGACCGCACCAGCTTGCCTGGCTCCCCCACACCCAGCTGGGGGACAGCTGGGATGGGGCCAGGTGGCAGGGGGTACGTGAGTTGTCATCACTTTTTTTTCCCATATTCCCAGGCTAAAATAGTTTTCACCCAACAGAAGAAGGATGCAGCACCCTCGGTGTCTGATCTAAAGAAGTAGCCACCCTGGGGTGGCTGGGACAGCGAGGCAGACCCTGCTTCCTTCCTTCCACCCACCAGCACGGGGGGATGCAGCATCCAGCTCCCGTGTTTACTATTTTCCCCAGCTTTAATAACAGCGCAAGGATGTGTGGCAACTGCAGAAGAGTCAGCTGGCTCTCAAACAAGAGAAATAGCAATGATCTTGATGGCACCCTTTAAATAGCATAGAAACCAGCTCAAACAGAAATTAACTACCCTGTGAGGTTCTGTGGTCCATAAAACACTTCCCCCGGCTCCATGGTTTTAAAATAACATGAAAGAAATACTTTCCATAAAAAGCAGTTAACTAGCATACAGAATTTTTTTTTTATTCTTAATTCTGAGAGTCATACCCAAACAAAATAGTTATACAAGCATTAAATTATACATTAAAGAAGACTGATAAAGACAATGAATTACAGAGCTACCATGTAAGGTTTCAGATATACAGATAGCAAGCATTATTACAAAAGAGGGAGAAAAATAATCTGTGCCACTTCTGGTTTCTTGTGATGCAGGACAAAGTGAATGTGAAGCAGTTCCAGCCCAACTGCCACCAAGTCCCTCTGTCATCATCCCTGTTTGCTTCCCCTCCCCATCTTCTCCCCCAAAAATTAATGAAGGAGAGCAAAGGATTGGTTTCTGCTGGAACTGCAAAGATCTAGGCTGATATTCTCTGTTTTAGCTGGGAAACTTCCTTGGAGGGCATAAAGTGGATGTTTTTCTCAGTGCTCACCTGAAACAGTGAGATGGTGAATTTTTAGCAGAGCGATATTTTTGTCCTGTCTGCTTGACGAGGTACCAGGAATTTTACTGTGGGAGCAAAGGCAGCAATGGGCAGAGCTGGTTGCAGCAGGGCTGGGGATGTTGCCTTCTGATGGGTGGCTCATCAGGAGGTCTTATTCTGTATCTGCTGTCTGGTGGCTCTTCCCCTAGGAGGTCCCCAGTGCCTCTGAGGGTTGGTCCTGTGCTTCAGCTCTGCCTGGGGTGGGGGTACCAGCTGTCTTACCCCTCCAGCCACCTGTGGGGTTCCATAACGCCTATGGGCATTATAAAATATATAATTATAAAAATACATAGTGAAATATATTAAATATATATTTATATAAATAAAAGCATATACACTTTCATTATATAAATACACGATGAAATATCTAATTACCTCTGAGACTGCTGCTCCTCTGTCCCCAGTGGCTAGGATCATTTAGCTGGTTATTTGGCTGTTGTTAGTTTCAGAATTCATCTGGAAGAAACCAACAAACAAATGGAACAACACAGGCACACACAGAACCACAACTGCATAAGCAGCATGTCCGTAGGTGATCAAGCTTACAAAATGAGGATGCCCAATGTATCTGCTTTTTCTTGCAGCCACTGGGCACGGCTGTCAGGGCGCTGCTGCTGTCCTGTCCAGGTGTCCGTGTCGTGTCCCCACCCCCCCCACCCCCCCCAGCCACCTGTGGCATTTGAGGAACTGCAGCTGGATGGAACCTGAATTTCTGGTGGAGAAAACAGTCAGTAAGGAATAGAAAACACTGATTTATATACAACATGTGTGTGTGTGTGTCTGTGTGTTCGGCACTGCTACATGCAGGACTGAGTTGCTCAGCACTGAGTCCCCCTTGGGGTGGCAGGGGTTGCTGTCCTTGGCTCATGCCAGGGACAAGTCGTTTTCTAAATGTCTTGTAAGCAAAGAAGTAAGAACAATACCAAATAATGCAGAAAAGAGGATTTCTGTTAACCTCTGAAGTACTGAGGACTCAGCATTTGCCATGAGGGCAATGAAGCTAACAGGATTGCTGGTGTTTTTGCACCAGGGTGGCTTTCCATGAGGAGCAGGTGATGGTCTCTTGTGGTAATACTATCCAGCAATTAAGAATTTGGCTGGTTTTCCTGATCTTTCAGTACAGTTTTAGCAGGACTAGAGTTGGGAAAAAAGCAAGTGAGGAGGAGTGTTGGGGCGAGGTGGGTTCCCGTGCAGGGTGGCTGTCGGCAGAGCCCAGCTCCGGCTCTTGCAGCACTACAGAACACGGACACTTAGGGGTTGCGCACCCGTCTCTGAGCAGTGTCAGTCCTGCTCTGTCCCTGTGAACCAAACACCTTTGTCCCATCAGGGACGTGCTTGAAGCTGATATCTCACTCTGGTGCTTGGTCTTTGGCAGCACCAATCCTGCCCATATAATCCATCTGGAGCTGGGGGTAAGGGGCCTTGCAGGAGGGTGAGGGGTGGGTGATTTTATACGAGCTTCTCTGTGCAATGCAGAGCATTTGGGCTTTAACTTTAGGTTATTAATATACAGTGACTCCAGATTTCCAGCTGTAACCTGTTTTTTCTGTACCATTATTACCTGCTTTGTGGTGAGCAGAGAATTTCACATATCGTTAGTGTTTGTTTTCATCAGAATTTCCTAAATCCCATCATTCCCAGATTTTCATCAGAATCTCCCAAATATTTCTAATGCCTGGACAGGCTCCTAGAAGGCTGGGCTCGATTGCCTCTCATTGAATGTTCCTCTTTCCACAGTTGTTCTAAAAAGCTGTTTTGGCATTGCCTTTGAAGGCCTTGATCTAAGCATAGTAAGCAGACGGGTGCTCTGCTGCAGCCATCCGGCCTGGCTGAAACTTTCCAGTGTGTCCCCGAGCCTTGCCAAAGCTTGCTAGATGGTGCCTGAGGAGCTTCTGCCTCAGCTAGACTGGAGATGTTAATCTTCAGAATTAAATGCCGGTTATCTCTGTTCCTAGGAGGATAGTTTGGTTTAGGTCACCCCTTGTGCTTGTGTACTGCTCTTTTACCTTACAGCATTTAATATGCAGAACAAAGCTTAAATAGAGCAAAAAACCTACGTGGGGTTTTGAGCTTCATAAGTTGCCTGAAAAGGAGCAAATAACGCTGACGTGCAATGTGTGCCCAAAGCAGTGGCAGACCAAGGCAGCTTGTGCAGAGAGCAGCTGGTGAAACCCACCGGTCCCCATGAGGACACGAAGCGCAGGCAGTGGCTTCACCCTTTGGAGAAAGACTTTGTGCAGTGTTTTGTCAAACACTTCGTCTTTTAATACTTACAAAAAATGTCCCACATCAGCAAAATCAGAAAAGGCTGCCAAAGCGTTCTGCAGCTGAGTATCCATCTGCTTTGCCATCACAGACATCTTGTCTCAGGACATGATAATCACACAATAAAATCCTGGTCCCTGCCGAAGAGCAGGATGGGGAGATGTACAGTTGCTTTTCATTTATAGTAGCTTTTGAATTAGGCAAAGCAGATCATTCATTCAGCCACAATTTCACCTGATATGAAAGCGAGAAGCTGACAATACTCTGTCAAGGGATGGAGAAGAGTGGATTACATTTTCCCACCTGGAGGTATATTGCAGCCCAGCCAAACACTACCCAATAACTAATATAAAATAAACTTGAAATAAATAAAGCCTGACAACAACCCACTACATTATGAGTTTACCTCAATGAGATCAGCCAAATACATTTTTTGTGTAGACAGGTTTCCAATGCGAACCAGATCTGCTATAAGGCTGTTGATGGTGCTACTTTTCTCCACACTAGTACAAAACAACTAAAAAAGGTAGATGAGAAGAGTCTGAACTGCAGCAAATGGACTGACCTCTGAAGCAGGAATGGGAAGACAGGGGTGTCAATTCATGAAAGTGTTATGTATTCCAACAGGAAGGGGATTTTGCTCCCAGTAACTTAAAATGTGGCATGACAGGCATTCAAGTTTCACCTCCCTAGAATACTGCCACCCCTCACAGAGGCAGACCCTGACCTCCCTTAGTCTCCACCCGCCATGCCCTGGGCTGCCAGCTCTCCAGGGTCACAGGAGAGCTCTGAGAAAGAAGCTGTTACCCCAACAGTCCCTTTGCCTTCCCCCGCATCTTCTGCTTTCAGCTGCTAATGGAGATGGAGGAACAACTCCAAGAGTGGAGCCACTGGTTGTATTTTGCACTGGCTGCAGTTGGGGTGGGTGGGTGTGTGTGTTTGTTTATCCCCTTCTCTCTTCACTGGTGCATGATAGCTCTGCTCAGAAGGAGCATCTGTTCTTCATTTAGAGCCAGCATTAAGCTACTTTTGCAATGAGATTGATGGAGGCAGAAGGAGGTCAGATGATTTATTCAAGTTCAGAGGGAGTCCCACTAAACAGCTTGACTGTAGCACCTATCGATTATCAGTCCTCTTCCATTCAGAGGAAATACATGGAACGAAGAATTGAAATCAGCACAGTAGGGAACAGTGGTTCCCAGTTCTGTCCAGCGTCAGCTTTTCGGACAGGGCCTTATTAGGCTGTGTAATGAAAAGCCCAGAGAGGGCAGAAGAAGCTGTGTGCTATTAGAATTAGGCTGCACCTCCATATGGATCAGATGCAAACGAATTACAGCTGCACACTGGATACTTCAAACCAAGCAATAGGGTTACTTGGACTAGAAATCCAGTGGCCACCCTGGTGGGCTGGCTGAGGGCTCTGTGCTCCTGCTGCACCCTCCTGGTGCCACCTCTCGCTTTGGTGCCATCCCTGCTCTTCAACCCTGCTCCTCTCTCCAGTGGAGCTGGGTTTGGATATGTTCTTAGTTTTCATTCTTATTGTTCTTTCCAAAGTCAACTGTTTTTCCTGTCTCACTACACAGTGACTCTGTGTTAGGCAGGGTGGCATGGCCGCACATGCACTCTGGAGGCAGGTAGGATGACCAAAATCTTCCTGAGAAACCTGTGTCCTAAGCAGGCACAAAAAATCACCAGTAGCCTCTGGATGCTGAGAAACATGGGGTAGCGGGTGGGGGTGGTCAAGAGCACAGGCAGCAAGGTCAAAGTAATTAACTGTGGTGGAGTACTTCAGCAATGGAAAATAACTTGGCCAGGCGCCGTGACAGCGGTGGTTTCCTTGTACCTTCTGCACCTTCCCCAGGCAGGCACACACCCACCAAGTTTAACGGACAGTAAAAATGAGCACTGCCTAGTGGCTTTGTAGCCAAAGCTGCTGTTCCCCCTGTCTTCTGTCCTGGCTGATCTTTCTGTCCACCAAATAATGCGTATCTTCCAATTTCCCCCCTTCTGAGGGCTTTCTTTCTCTCTGTCTTTTTTTTTCTTGTGTGCCACATGGCTTTTTGTCGTAATCTCACTTCTTATTTACTGTCAAAGGAAGGTTTGTCGGAGCAGGCAGACCAACACTTGTTGCTCTGAGAGCTCCCGGAGCAGCTTTGCCCACGGCGAGCAGCCAGGGCCAAGGGCTGTCTGCCGCTTGCTCTGCGGGGCAGGGGTGCACCCACACCCGGGTCTCTGACCTGGGGTCTGGCATGGAGTCCTCTCTATAAGATCCCCTTGGGTAACTGAGCTGCTCTGACTTGGCTTCATTAGCTAGGCAGCGGAGCTCCTCCTCAGGCTAATTAGGCCTCCTGAAAGCAAGCTGTATTTGCTGGAACAGCGCAGTATATGATGCCATCATGGCTATGCTGCTTCTCCTGCCCAGGCTGGTTGCTCCGCAGGGCTGTAGCTATTGGCCTGTGCCAGATCATCCAGAGCTGAACTGGGCACGGCCACACAGCACCCTGTCTGCAGCGCGGGGATGTTGCCTCACCTCGACCCACACAGAAAATGCAGCCAGCAAATTAGCAACAGTGGCGCACGGCCAAGTGAGAATTGCTTCATCGACATGGCTGTCTTCACCAGGTGAGCAGCCCTCAGTTTTGACATTGGTATAATCTAGATAGATGGTCATAAGAATTGGAGAAACTCTGCTTGTGCCATTTTATTTTACTTCATTTTCTTTATCCAATTGAGAAAGCAGGAAGAGGGGAAAGAATTAACATGTCAGTTCTTGGATTCATCTAGCTGAGACGCAATGGGCAGATGCAGGAGTTGGGTGTCACATTTTACAAGCGCTGGGACTGCGCCCCATGAGCCCCACCTGTGGGGCTCCCACTGTGTGTGTCTTAATAGGCTGCTGACAGTGTTAAAACTTCCACATGGATGTATGTGCACATATGCATGTGCACACAATAGACAGCACAAATACTTTAAAATTTCAACCTCAAGTTAATGGTATGATTTTTACCTGGAATAAATATGGATGTTTCTCCATCCCTTCTCTTCTCAGCCCCTGAATTCTGTACACTGGAATGGCAGCTTCTTAAACACTCTGGTTTAGGTCATACTAACCTGTAACATTTTGATCTGGCTTTCAAACCTGTTCAGAAAGGTTTGCAGTCTTTGGATCATTGCACTGAGGAGAGTGACCATGCTGCAAACCTCAGCTCTTCTGAGGAGTTCAGGTGTGACCTCTGTCTGCAAGGGCTGAGACATTTCTGCACACAGGTATCATCTCTGCCTGGCGCTACTGATTATAACCAACTCTTCTGTCAGTTTTCCTGCAACACATCATGTAAGAGAGCTGCCAAGATCCACCCTGAACAAACATGAGTTTGCTTGTACACAAAGATAATCACGTAAGAGCTGTGCTTTGTGATGACCTGACTTCTCCCAGCTTGTACCATCCAAGTTAGCCTGGTGTTACCACCCTTATCCACCCACAGGGACAGAGGGAATTTGATGGTGAAGGAACACATGAGGGGTGCAGAGAAAAGTGGAAGCTATTAGAAGAAAAATGCTCAAACACTACTACCACTGTCATGGAGAGTGGAAGGATATTATTAAAGTTCAGTATTTCATATGAAGACAATTCATTGCAAACGGCTCACAGCTGAGCTGGGTACTACTCCTCTGCTGGACTTCCTCCAGAAATAAAAGATCTACTAAAGTATATGTGCTCCAACAATTTCTAATTTCAAGCAGCTTGTAGACACCCTTAATGAATTTTGGCTTGTGCTTACTGCTGTAGGAGCATGGGAAGACTCCGTCTCCACAGCCACAGTGAGAAACCTGACCAGCAACATTTCATTCACTTCCATCAAAGCTGTGAAGGGGATGGAGGGAAAACAAGCACCTGACAAACCTCTCCTGCACTGTGGTGAACACTGCTGAATAAAAGCTGCTCAGCCTTCCCAGGGAAACTTGGATTTATCCAAATACCATTCTTTCTGGAACCATGAAAAACCACATTTCACTGTAGTGCCCGGCTACATGTGTGTGCGTGTGTCCCTGTGCCAGAAGCTCCTGTCCTGTGCAGCCCCTCCAAGCTGCGCTGCAGGCAGGACCCACCCTTCACAGCCAAAAACCTTCCAGTTGGTCCTGAGTTACTCAGGCCTGGCTTTCTGTTTTTCCCTTATGTGTGTGAACAGGCCTCGCACTTGGAGCCTCCGGGTGTGAAGGTGGTGTAAATGAAAGCATAAACAGGGCTTTTCTCGTTAATAGATGTGCCAAGTGTGGTATGCTGCAACTTACACATTCCTGCTTTGAACAAGTGTGAGGAATTCATAGAATTCTCATAAATCTTGATCGTTTCACTTTCATTGAGGGGTTTTATTATTCCTTTTTTAATTTTGTTTGCCCCCCCCCCCCCTTAATCATTCTCTTGTTCAGAAGTTTCCTCTCTCCAGCAAGGGAGAATTAAAAAGCTCTGCTTGGCAGAGCTGGTGAACTGCATCAGCTGCATAATAACAAGGACGAGGATGGCTGTCGAGCAACGTGTGGGCAAAGAAGGGATGCAGCCACTTAATCCAGCATGTAGCCTTCAAGGAAAACCTGGATGCTCTTTGTGAGCAATGCAGCTATACGAAGGAGTAACCTGTTCCTAACCTTGGTCTCACCAGCTTGGTGTTTACCATTGTGAGCATCGTCACATTTGGCCAGTTACATCATGCTCCAGCTGCTGGAGTCCTGCAATTAACCATGTGGTTTTTTGTGCATGATCTACCCTTTGGCTAATCTGCTTACTTTTAAAAGGTCTGGTACCTTGAAACACTCTCTTAGGCAACCACTGTTCTTAGACACCCCACCAGGAAAGGCAGAGGTGGGGGTGAGAGGAAGGGGGAACCAAAGGATCCTGTTGTGACACTGGGAGCCAGTCAGGAGGGAGAAGACAAGTAGGATAGGCCCTGAAGTAAGCTACAGAGGAGATGAGGCTGGAGGGGTGCTGGAGCATGGGGTAAAGCTGTAAGCGTGCCAACACTGAAGCACAGTGCATTTTGCTTTAAACAGGCAACTTATGGGCTTGTGTCTAAAAACACCATATGCATGAGTCTCAACTTTCATTATAAACTAACCTTGGAGGAGAAAAGCGCCCCCCTGCCCATGAAGTGTGACCTACTGGACTGAATAGCCAAAATGTCTGTACAAATAATATTCCATGACTTGTTTAAAGCCATCTGGCTCAGTATTAGGATCTGGCAAAGAGGAATATTCTTAGCAAATAGTGGTACTCACAAACCTGCTTTACTAGCACATGCCTGGTAGCCTGTAGTCCCAGTCAAACACTCATCTGTGAAAAACATGAAGGAAGGAGCGTCAACCTTGAGTCCTGCAGAAACCCAGTGCCATTGCCCCTCATGCTGGCGGGACACCCCTCAAGGGTGGAAGCAAGGCCGTGAGGGAGAACACAGACCACAGCTGGCCCTGGGGCAAGGACTCTGGTAGCCCCCTCCCACTGCAGCTCTCGGGCCAGGAGAGTGTCAGCCCACTCCTGAATTACTGCCTTCGGGGTACGTGTGCTTCAGGGATGTGAGGACTGGCAGCGTGAAGGGATCTCATCCTGGCAAACACCACAGGAGATGCTCACCACTGAGCTCATGAAAGCTTTGCCTCCTGCCATCCTCCAAAAAGCAAACAAAAAAGAGCAGGTTTGGGCTATAAGCAGCAACGACCCCACAGCCTCTGACCGTGCAGTGCATCATCGGGGAAGTGGCTTTGACATGTCTGTTGCCCCAGCACTATGGGCCTGATTATTTTCTTTTTAATAGTAGTTAGGTGGTTAATTACCTGAGCGTTGCAAGCTGAAGTCTTATTTTTCATATGTGACTTAGTAATTAAATTACCCCACTTGCTATTACATAATGTAAGTAACAGCTACATGATTTTAAAAGAATAGTCAAATTTGGTAAAGACACTTCAGAGTAATTTCATTTTATATTGGAGCCTAATGCTAAGAGATTGCACATAAAGCAGAAGGCAGCTGCCTGGAATAGTTTGAAATTAGTGTGTGGTAACCAACAACTATTATTATTGTATTACTGCTTGTAATTCCCAAATGGAGAATTAAATTTCTATAATAGATACAGCGGGGGGGGGGGGGGGGGTGTTAAAATAAAAATTTCTTTTTCTGGCATGGAAAACTCTTTTAGGAAATGATACCGCTGAATGTATATTTCCCAAGTGAGAGGGGAAAAAACCCCAAGCTTGCAAGATTCCTTTGCACGGTGTTTTGACTTTCTGCAGATGACACTGCAGGATTGTCTGAAATTTCTTCTAAAGGGCTGGCAGAAAGGTAATTTATTATTCAGAGATTAAAACAAGCTAATTAGCTTTCTGAGCTATAATACACGTTTGCTGTAACTGCATTTAGCTTGGAATTTAGCATTCACTTGCCAAATACTGAGATGTTCCCTCTCTCCCACAAACCAACAAGCCCAAGCGTTCAGTTTCTGCTTCTTAACATGTGTCTGACCCAGAACAGTACAGTGGATTACAGAGTTGGTGACTAGAAACATAGGATCACATTTCACGCTCTTGGAGATTAATATTGGCCAGTAAATTTTTGACCTTAATTTTAACAGGCTTTTACTTCTGCATATCAGTTTCCACGGGAAGGCTGGCTCAGGTACGGGGACCCAGGCACTAACCTGATCTCCCAGCCAGACCTAAAAGTAACACAAACAATCTATGCACCTTTAATTTGAAATGCTTGATGACTAATCTCTTGTTTTCTTTAATTAATGATCTACAGTTAATCATCATGAATGGTAAATAGTCTATTTCAGCATTGATAGCAAGATTTCCTATGGGAAAATCTTCCCCTATAGCTTTAATTTAAATATGCATTTTCACAGCGCACTTACCAAATCCTTACCTTTACGCTATTGCATGATTACAAGTCCATTAACTAATCACATTTGACAACTTGTTTATTGAGGGGAGCAACTATTTTACATCTCTTGCCTGGGAAAGAAAATACTCTAACAAACAATTATTCAGCAGCTGCAATCATGGAGCACTGAATTAATTGCTTTGAAGATCTCAGTCAAGAAGATCTTGATAAAAATCAAAGAAAATGTTGTTTGACAGAATGCATGAATGAGAGCGCCAGAAGGGACTCCGGCTCGGTAAGGTGCAGCCCTGCTCCAGGGAGCACTTGATGAGGATCGCACCTTGAAATGCCAGACTGCAACAGAGGAGTAGAGTGTGGAAACGCTCATTTGCTTGCTTGTTCTTTTAAGCTTTAGTTTATCAAAATCAGAACTTAGACATATAATGTGATTATAGGATCAGGATGATGCTCAAAGGGCAAACAAACCTGAGCACGATCAGGTCTACAAAGGCTGACACATGGATATTTCATACATGTAACCCCTGTGGCTGACTTCTCCTGCCATACAAACAATTAACCCAGAAGGTATTGTGAAGCTTCATGATTATAAAGCACTTTAAGATTTTCTCCTGAAGGGAGCTGCTGTGACTGCACTGGAGTGGGATGAAAAGCAGAGCAAGGCATGTGGGTGTCTCGCTTCTGGAAGATGGCTGGGCAAAAGTTTCTCAGTGCACAGCAGTGCTCAGAGCTGGGCACTGGGGAAAGGCAGCAGTGCTGGCACCGTTTGCTCTCTGCCCCATGTCCAGGGCAGCCTCAGGAAAGTTGGTGTCTCGAATGTGTATATCAGAGCTTTGTTAGGACTAGAGCATTGTGAAAAAGAGTGGGATCACTGCTGAAGCTTGATGCACGTACTGAAGACATTGATTTGAAAGGAGTTTCTGATTTCTCTCCTTTGTCCACAGGGCATTCACCAGTGTGATGGCTGCTCCTTCAACAGCATGAGGAGGATCACAGTGTCTCACCTGAGACAGTCCCAAACTCTGCTCCATGGACCACTCACAACCCGCAACACACTGGCCAAACACAAGGCCACACATCCTTCTTTCAGCTGCTGTACCTCTTGGGCTTTGCAAGCTGGCTGAGATGAAATATATTCCTGCCAGATAAGACTAATTCCTACAGGGACACTGAAAGGAAAGAAGAGCTTAAAGGTTCAAAACCCTCTGTTGTAAGTGGCTTCAAAAATTAAGTACAAGGACCAAATAGTATCATCTCTGAATGTCACTATAAAACCCTGAAAGTTGCCCAGAAAGCTGAAGTGATAACGTCAAGCAGAAGACAACCTAACTGAGCTTCTGTGGGTCACATGAAACTCCCAACACAGTCAGCTTTTCAAAACTGCCCTGTTCTTACATTAAAAATATCTTTATTACTGTCATCTCTCTAGAAACGGGGAGAACTTGAATCCTTTTCCCTTTACTGAATGCCCCCAGTTCAGAACAGTCTGCGAGGATGGCAGTATTTAGGTCACAGTCATGAAATGTTGCACTGTTTTGCCAAATCCAGCACCACTATGGACTAATGCTTCAAAAAGTGGGATGGAAACTACTGTCATGACTGTCCCGATTTATAGATGAGGAGCTAAGAAGCCATGGCCCTTCCATTTGCTCTTGTTTAATATAGATGAGAACCCAAACTGAATTTATACACTTCTAACTCTGGACCCTGATTCAAATAATTGTTTCTGCAGTAACTCCTTTGCTCTCTTCAATGCTTCAGTAAGAGACAGATGGAGCTTAACTAAATAATTGGCTCTATCTTTTCTTTCCTTCTTTTTTTTGCAGGTATGGTTGACACAATTTGCCCTGCCAAAGGAAACATGTAGAAAAAGACAAGTAAACAAATTGTTGCTGAAGTTTGTATTAATCACTCTAGCAAGTTGTAGAGTAGCAGAAGACTGATATGTTCTGGTCTATCCTTATGAAAAATGTAGTGGGTTATGCATTAATGCTTGGAAATCACTAACTTTAGTTGCCAAGGAATTATACAATTATTTTAAATGGATAAATGGAAAAGCGTGCATTGGTCTGTAGGCTTAACTGGCTCTTGCATGAGTTAGTCACAAGACAGCAGGCCATTCTGTACTGAAGCATAATGATCAAGCAAATATTTAAGAAACTTTCTAATGAGGTCATGAGTAAAAAGTGATGTATTATTGGACACAGAAATGAATTCTTATTAAAATAATTAAAAACTCTGATATATTAAAGACATGCTATAGTAAATCCAATTTGAACTGGAGCTGTGTGTGGAATACCATCATTAGGATTTGTCCTTAATAAAAAGCTTTCCATTTACTTAACAACATTGAAGTGAGACTCTCCTAACTTTGAGCAAAGTTTCTGCCATGTTTGAAGAGCTAGTCTGTCCCCCCATCATTTCATATGGCCTGTGCCATGAGATAAAGCTACATTGGTGAGACCAGCCTTGTCCTCTGCATTCAGTCAGTAAGTCTGGATCCACGAGAAAGAAAGGTAAAGCTGCCATAGGCCCTTGATTTTCCTACAAGGCAAATACACGGGTCAAGAATCTGGCAGCTCAGTACTTCGACCATTGTGACTCCAGCTGATACATCCACACCATGAGAAGGTCAGTTAAATTGCTCTTGGTTTGTTTTCAAAGCTCTCAACCCTTGCGTCCAGACATGAGGGACTGAAGAGTAATGATCACTCAAAACCAAAGGAGGTAAAGCAGCTGCTGCTATCTGAAACACAAATGTTGTGTGGACAAAGCAGCTTACTTGTGCCAGTTACACATCCATAACATTTTTCCTGCTATTGAGAAATTAAGTCAGGTGTTAAGCTCACCCTAACAGCACTAAGATCTTCCTTTCTTTCCTAAGGTGCATCTTTATTTAAGCACGGACCATTCTGGCCATAGAGTTATAGAAACATTTCTGTTTGCTTTTGCTAATGCAGAATGAGCAGCTAAAATGGAGACAATACTAATGAACATACGATATTCCTGTATATCGAGAATACCCCTGAGCTAGAAGTGTGTGTTCAGCTCTGGGCACCCAGCTCAAGAAAGATACCGTCAAAATACATGTGGGATTTTGAAATAGACAGTAATTAGAAAATGGAAAAATCTAATCCAAAGCTAGATGGAAAAGACTGGGACCGTTTGCCTTCAGGGTGCAAAAACTCAAGCAAAGATATTTGTGTTTTGGTACACTTTTATAGCCAGCGACAAAAAAAGGAAGGTGATTGATGGTTACCGACTTGTTTTCTCTTAGCAAAAGAAAGTATACAAATTTTAAAGTCTGGAAATAAAACTCTTGTGCACATCAAACTGCAAGCCCTATGAGGCAAGAGTGATGCCAAAATTTAAGCAAATGAAAAAATACAATTTTTTACTTTTAGCTGCCACTATGAATTCATATCCAGACACAGACATGAACTGAAACTTTGACAGTATAAAAGGCTTCCCGTGTCTGCATATAAAAGAGCCTAAAATTGCTGAGGGCTAGGAAGAAGCTGTCTGTTAATGAAGCACAACTCCACAACCTCCTTCTGCAGGTATTCCTGTACCACCTTCTGACACAGGTGACTCTGGACAATATCTGGAAAAAACCCTCAGGCAAGACAATCTGTACTATAAATTGTATTCTTTTGTAACTATTTTGGAAGACGTTTATAGAAAAGCCTTAGCAGAATAAGAGGCACTTCACTAGTTACTATAATTTTTCCCCCTTTAGGAAGGTACATAAAGAACATTTAGAAAGCTGTCTTGATATAAAAATCTTGAAAGATTGTTTTTTTCCCATGAAAAGCAATTTATTTTGATGTCTCACAAACAGATTTTTCTGTGAATATAATAATACATATATGGAAAGATTACAGTATAATGATTTGCTAATGGTTATATGAAGACATCATCATATCTTATTTCACTATGATCCCTTAAAGGAAGCTGCAGCAACTGTAGCTGCAGCATGATTTCAATTAAATCACTCAGCTGCATTGGCTTGCCTTGCAATTATCAATCACACCTTGTGTTTTTCATGGGTTCTTAAATCAGTCAAATATTCTAAAATTAAAATGTCTAACAATTCCCTCTACATTTATTACAGTTCTTTTACAATAACTGGGCCAAAAGAACACTTTACTTGAGTGGCACAGTTAGCTTTAAATTAGCAGCTCTAGCCGGTAAGGTGACCAGGAGATGCCCTTCAGCACAAGGCTGCCTATGAAACAAAAAAAAAATTAATGGATAGTATTAGTGGTGTCAGTGGCTCATTTATGAAGTCACCTTACAAAGCAGACAGAATGATATAAATCTGCTTCATGACACATTTTCTTCCAAGACTACGAAAGAAGTAAGCTAGGACCTAAAACAAAACATTTAGGTACCTTTGTGGAAACAAGGTCCATCTCAGGTAACATTTCTAACTCTACATATTCACACAGAGATCTGTTGGATACATTGGACAACTAGGTGAGCAATCAATGCTAGCTGCCAAATGGTTTTTTCTGCCTTCTTCCAGTCTAGAAAACTGAGGCCTATACTGTTTGCTGTTGTCAGTACGAGCCAAGGGGTACATTCAGCAGGCCCAATAGAAAAGCAGCTGCCCATAAGTTCTCTGTTTTTACAGCAGCCATCACCCGTGGTTTATAAACTGGAGTAAGCATAATGTAGTTCTACATTGAAGAAAATTACACCAAAACTCTTTTATTCTAACAATGTTTTTAATTTCACTGGAATATTTTAACAGAAATACAATGTGTTAGCAGCAAAAAAATATTTCCGTTCTAAAGTTTCACAATACATTAGTGTCCAAATCTGCATTTTTCTACTAAGGCAATCTACATTATTACAAATCAACTCTGAATACTAGGACAGTATTTCCAAATATGTACAAATGCCATAAAATAACTATTAATACAATTACCATAGAAAAAAATAAAATCACAATACTAGTAAAAATGTAAACAATTTAAGCTAGTGTCTTTAAAAATCACAAAAGGTACCATCTACCATTCTAAAACCAAGTGAACAGCTGAAGACTTTAGGTATAATATAAAAAAAGTTACTAAATGAAGTCTTTCTGCAGTCAATATTTCAAAAGTTGCTTGTGTTCTTTGAAATTTATATTCAAGTCTGGACTAGCAATTGCTTTCAAGTCGTACTTCCTAAAAGAAGACTTCAGGTTGACTATTGTCTCCGCCCGACTTAAAGACAGCAATCCCACTACTTAACTCTGCTTTTAAGCAGCAATTAATTCATTCCAGCAGCGAGCAGCGAACAAGCAGGCACAACTTTCAGAGTGAGCCTGACATATGCCTCAGAAAAGTACCTAATCCCATGTGTAGGTTCAGCAGTAGCAGATGCCACCAATGTCTTCTCCACGCTACACCGGGTAGTTTGAACCATGCATTCTGGGTGCATTGTCTCTGAGCAAATGCTGTTTTTCCATGGACTCCGCTGCCAGGCAGCAGCACACTGACTTGCCTGCGCAAATGTGAACGTGGGGCAATGGGATGCAAGGGCTGACAGAAGTTACAGGCCTCCTGCCGTCTTCCAAGGCTCGTGTCAGCAGGAGGCTGGCTAATGGCACCTGTGCCTTTGTGAAATATTTCCTGTTTCCACGTTGTTTATAGATGCTAATCAGACAACTTTTGGGTTTTGATCACCGATATGTTGAGTCATGCAATTGAAGCACCCTCACGACTGAATGCAACTGATAAGATGGCTTAATGGGTACATTCTCTTTTAGCACCCAGAAGCAGCAGTTAAACAGCTCCCACCATGTTCTGTAAGGAACAGGCTGCTTTCTGCCTCCCTGCCTCTGGCCTCCCCCACCCCTGCTCTGAAGGACGGAATCTCACAGCTCCCCAGCCCCACGCATTAGCAATGGACGGGCTTTCGCAACCGCCTTAGGCCACGTCCTTAAAAACGGGCAGCCTGGGAAGTGAATCGGTGCAAAGTCTAAAACATCACTGCACGACTGTGACAGGGCTTCCTCCTATTACAGTGCTTGGGTACGAGCAATTTATTGGTCTTGATTCCTATTCTGAATATTCATCCTCGTTATAGTCAGGAAAACTTGAGGAAAAAACAAAGGAAGAATTCCAATTTCAGAACAAGCCTATGCAATGATGAGGGACCAGTATCAGTAATAAAGTATTATGATTTGTCACTATCTGGAAGAGCCAAAAAATGCCAATATTCCTCAGGGATATATCTTGTAATTATACTCTGAAAATTGTGCTCTGTTTTTATTGCTAATATTTATGTTCTCCTGCATAGACAAAAGCTGAGTACAAATGTATTTCCTACAACTGAATTTACTGTCTAACTAAGATCAACATTTGCTGGTAGCCTGCAGCCTTCATTAGTTAAACCAACTTGCTTAACAGAAGACATGAAGGCAACAATGAATGGCAATACAGAAGGGAAAAACAAAATACTAAGTCAATAAGAATAAATACTAAAATGTGAAGTCAACTGATGCTTCATAATAGGGATTATATAGGGGTTGTTTAAAACAGCAGAAGCCTTTCTAACTGTAGGAGCCTAAATGTGCAATTAAACCAGTCTCAACATTGCCATGATGTTTCACAGGACCATAAACAGAACAGCCTCAGAATGCTGCTGTTCTGAAGCAGGATGATCAGGGTAATCAATGGCCTAGTTTGCTTAGCGGTGATCAGAGCCATATAGTGAACGAGCTCGTATGAGTCTATAAAATGTCAATCAACACAACTTCAAGGAGAATAGTTCTTGAACAACAGGTTGCATTTTACTCTTTGATATAGTAAGCTTGGCTTGCAAAGACACCTGCACTGAGGTGTTACCCGTAAGAACCCTGAGTCACTTACTGAAAACCAGATGAACATGTAATTTTCTTTAAAGTGTCACTACTAGATCAAATCAATATAGAATGTTATGTTGAAGACAGAAAATTAATTTCAAAATGCAGTATTAATAGGGAATCAGCAAGAAGTATAGTTGTTTTCCACCTTATTCAGTTGTTTAAATGCTCTGGGAAAAACAGGACACAAACTCAATGGCCTGTCGGTTTGCTTTTCCCCACCCCCCTACCCATGTCACTGATGTAATAAAAACTTATCACCTCTCTCTACAAACCTTGCCTTGTATTCAATTTTGAAAATCAATGATCTGGAAGAAACTGTAAAAATCACTTGCAATAAATTTGCAAAGGACATGCAGACTGCTGGAGTAGTAAAGAATGAGGACAGGTCACTTATACAGAGCAATCTGGATCACTTCATGAGCAGTATTTTAATGCTGGTAAAATACAGTGTACATTTCTAAGGAAAAAAAAGATAGGATAATAAGGGGATGATGTAGTGCATTCTTGAAAAAGACTCTGAAGAGGACTTGAGCCATAAAAGTCAGCAACCAAGGCAATGCTTCCACAAAAAAAGGACAATGCAATTTTTGAGGAAAGAGGGGAGGGAGATATTAGTCAGAGTAAGAGGATCACATTATGTCTCTGTACTGTCCTGATGGATCACTATTGACATGTGGCATCTAATTCAGATGTCACACTTAAAAATATTTCAATACATAATAAGTACAGAGAAGAACGTGAAGATTAATTAGTCTTGGTTAACAGTCACTGCCATAAGAAAGTTAAGGAATTCAGTACATCTCAGAGAAAAGGTTAAAAGGCACATAATCATGATTTAGAACTACACACAAGCAATTAGAAAAGCTGATACTACAGAGATCAATATAAGCAATCAAACACAGAAAAAGACCAAAATAACTTAGGGTGGAGCTAGAAATGCAAATAGCAAATCAAGTGAAGAATGTACCTGCAATTAACTATTGCAACAGGAGGTATGAGTGAATTCTCATCACTGGAAGACTTTAAATTAATATTAAACGCCTTCCTAAAATATGTATGTTCAGTTCAAAACAAAGCCACTGAATTTAACAGAGAAACTGCTCATTGAAATTCAATGGCCTGTTGAATTTAAAAAGAAATCCTCATTATGGTGCCTTCCTGACATATATTTATGAGATCTATCTTGAAATATAACAACTAAATGGAAGGGGATTACCAAGAAAAAGGTATTCTTTCTTTCCAGAGCACAGTAACATTTAGGGCTAGATTTAAAGCTAAATAAACTGCAGCTGCATTTTGGAAAATACGCTTCTTTTTCCCCTGTTTATTTTTCCTATTTCTTGTTCAGAGTTGCATAGTCCACTTAGTTGATTGTGTCTGATTTACATAATCATGTAGTTATTCTTCAGTTTTTCTGTTCCTATTTATAAACCATTCACAAACCATCCACTTAAGTAACAGCATGATTTATCATAAGAATGATTATGGTTGTTTCAGAGGGAAAATGGAATGTGATCAAATGAAGAATGAACAAGGACATTCTAGAAATGAAGGGCTCTAATCCTGCAAAAGGATTTGTAAATGAAACCTGCCTCTCAAGCCTCATCCGAAATAGCCAATGAACTACGGAGGGAATTCAGCAGATACCTTTACAGCTGTGCAGCCAAGAGCTTAGCCGAAGACAAAAAACAGATAAAACAAACCACCATGCACACAATGTCTTCTGGAGAAATGGTAAAGCTCCCAAAGCCATCTGCACTTTAAAAAAAAATAAAATAAAATCAATGAACTGTATCTATACAGTTGCTGATATGACTCTCTCAACAGAGGTCTCAATACCAAGGCTCTAGAAGGAGATATCCAAGAGCAAATGTCTGCTTGTATAAGTTCCAGCATCTGAGATAAATGTATCATCCAAGAAAAGGGTTGGATACTTAAGCTGCAGTTCCAGGAGAACAGATTCTTTTCTGTATGCAATAGATGTTTTGCAGGCACCACAGGAACCCTAATAACCCATGCTTCTTCAAAAATGCTGAACAGTCTGATGGAAGAATATCAAAGTTCAGTCTTTTCACCTGAAGTACTTATTCTCTGCCATTTCAGAAAGAACAAGTGGTGAAAAAATCCTGTTTGTTTACCAGTAACACTGCCGTGTTTACAAACCAGCTACCTACAACGGCTGAGAGGCTCCACAAAGGAGAAGTGATGCCACAGAGCCCCATTCGTCAGAAAAAAACACCATAAAAAGAAAATCCTGAATAGGTATTCATTCACAGTACTGCTTTTAAATGTTCATGTTAGTCTGAAATAAGCAGCAGTGATGGATCACATTCTTGCTTATACACAGATAATCCTGGTCCGTTCAGACACCGCATGCACCAGCAAGAATGTAGGAGATCCCACGCTAAATTGATAGAACTGCTTCAGACATTCCTATGGAGTTACAGAGATGTTCAGAAGAGCACAATATTTTTCATAGTACGTTATCTTATAAGCAGTCGTTCCCAAACAGTGGGGGAGAGATAAGAGTATTTTAGGTGCAGCCAAGCATGAAGCCCAAGAAAATCAGCTTTGCAAGACCTATGGTGAATGTGTGTGAAATTCCCCCCGAACTAGCCTGAGGAGCTGCAGATGGGCTAAGCTGAAGGACTGGTACAAGGCAATGGCAACACCCCTGCTGCAGGGACAGAGTTACCCTGAACACCGCCTGTTTTTAAGGGGAAAGTACTGAACCACTCTTCAGAAGTAGCACTATTATTTCAGATAGAGATAACTCCCCCTAGTACAATTATTTTGATGCTAGAGATAAGTACAGCTGAGACAGCAGCTAGTAGTTGCCCCAACTAAAGGAAAAAAACTTAAGCCTCAATACTTACAAGCTATATGCTAAAATCTACTTTTACTCAAGAGTTAGTAGAAGGCTGAGAAACTTAAAATTCCAGGGACTCTAAGCTAATTATGATGTCTATGGCTGCAACCATGATCTAGGGTCTAGCATTTCTGTGATGCATTTCTGTCTAGGGGTTGATACCGACTTGGTCTTGTTAACCAATGAAATGGAATTCCCATGGCTTTTTCTACAAGGACCAATTTTGCAAGGAGCAGCAATGGGTGTCTGCAACTGCTGCATTTTCACAGATAACTTTGAATCAAAGGAAAAATTATATATACCAGTAGATGTGCAGTCAGACTTCTCCCAGTTTTCCTTGACCAATTGCTCTGTGTTCACCTTTGCTTTTGCACTGTATGGTGACTTATCAGAGGGTGGAGGTGGAGCTCTTCTTTTTTTTCCTCTGCTGTCATTAGGACTTGTAGTATCTCTTTTTGGGCCTAGATGCCTGTTTTTCTGAACAACCATCCCATGAGATCCATCAAAGAGTGAAGCCCACAGGGAAGATGTAGACTCTTTTTGCTGGCCAAGCAGGAACTCATTATCACTCTCTTCTATTTTTCTTTGTATGATATCAGCTAAGCCCTCATGTTTCACTGGAGAATCAATGCCTGTAATTTTAAGGGACAACAATTAACTCAGATTAAAACGCTACCAATGATTTTACTGCTACCTATTTCGTTATTACTGTTCAGAATAAAAAACTATGTCTCATGAAGTCTGGACTACTATTAAGAGTATTAATGGATGAAACTGAAAGCATATGTAATCTTTTCTAAGAGAGAATTGAGGTGACAGGAGGGAACTGTTTTCGTGACAGCTGTCATTGAGGCAACAGGGTAGGCATTGATTATTCTTTCCAAGTAAAAGTAGAAAAAATAATGTACTACTAGGAAACCTATATGTATTAGATATTAAACGTATTTTGTTGTATGGAGCTTTGAAAATTCAGTTTCACGGAAGGCCCATGAAAGTCTATGACTAAATATTCTTGCACTTCCAGCCTGCAGAAAACGAGACATCTTTACATATATCATTTTTCTTTATGCGCTTTGCCCCATTTCTTATCCCTCATACTGAGTTTTCTACGTATACTGCAGTAATACTGGCCTCAGACAGCAGCAATATCTTTCCTACTGCAGATTTTCAACACATTTTTAAACACAGGGTTTTACCTATGAACACTATAACCAAACAGGAAAAAAACCTTATACTAAGGGTGAAACAGAGTTTCTATTCTGCCTCTCACAGATGTACTTGAGTATCAGTACAATTATGCTACCGTGCTACCTTCGTAAAACTTTTATATAGTTGATTTACTGCCTTTCTGCTCTGCATTCATAGCTTAGATAGGACTCTCTAGACTGTTCTGTGCTCTGATGAATGGTAACTCAGTGACCCACACGGCATTTTGAGCATCTTCACAGTTCCAATCTCAAGCAGCAAGCAGTCAGGCATTTATAGTTGTACAGTGTTTCTCAGCCAATACTGCATTGGATCCAGTAAAACAAAGTGACCGACTTTTTCTAGTCTGTAAATATTATTTCTGTAATGAAACTATTAAAATAATCCTGCTGCATACCATTTTGCTCTGTAAAAATACAAGTCTCAAATACATGCTAGCCAGATTTTCCAAGCATACTTTTCAACATCATTACCAAAGACCAAACAATTAGGTAAGTTATGTTAGGTAAGCCTTTAAGTACCTTTAAGAACAGCAAATTAACTTCATGCAACTAGTTAAAGACATTGGTTTGCAGACTGCACTATTTTACCTTTACATTTCCTGAACTTTATACTAGTCTTACGATGAGTGTTTATTTCTAGTGACAACTTTTTTGAATGTGTTCAGGGCTCTCTAGTTACAGCTTGGATTGCATATTTTTTGGCTCAAGGTATAAAAATGTATTCATTATTTGTGCTATTAAAAATTCAGATTTAATATGAACTCCTTGGTATGCAATTGTGTTGCTCTTCCATTGTCTGAATTGTCCCTGAAAAACTCAGTGTTTCAACATCAACACCAGAAGCCATCTGAATACAGACAATGCTGTTTCTGTTACCCTGCAACTTGAAAAGACAAATGCCACTTACTCATATCATGGTAGACGGAGGTTGCTTCTTTTGTCAAGAACAAAGGTGGTTTCCGTGGTGACATAACCTCAATTTTCATAAGTTCTTCACAACAATGTTTCCACTGGCCTGAGAGAGAAAAGAGAACAATGACTGGAACTTAAACACTTCAGCTAGAAAAAAATTGAAGTTACTAGGTTGTGTTAGGAAACTATCTCCCCAAAGCAATACTAAACAGTAAGCATTTACTCTTGTTTAGCAGGAATGCTCAGGACGCATTTGTATTTTCAACTCTGTACTCATTCTCTTAGCACCAAGGTCATAAGCTACTACCTTCAATTTAAGCATCCCAGCAGTACTGTCATACTATGAAGGTTAAATATCACAATTTGCCTTCAAATCCTCAAACACAGTATAAACTCACCAGAAAAAAAAAAAAAAAACCCACAACCCAAAAACCAATATAATTTAAGGTTAGAGAAGCTTCATGAAGTTACTGGGGACAACTTCCAATACACTGCAAGCTGGATGTTACACAACTATATTATTATGTTATAGTAAAGGAATGTTCTGTCTTTAATAGAGGATAACTTGCCTTTTATCTGTTAGCAGACAAGGAAACCTCTTTTTCTATTAATAGATTTTGACCTTAAGGAAAACAAGACACAGTAAAACTACTTTGTTCATACCAATCATTCCAAGTTTTCTGAGCACATTAATTTTAAGAGAATTTTAGAACCAGGGAAGAAAAAAGGCATTTAAATGCCAAGTGACCCATTTTTTCTGAACCTAAGAAAAATGTTTCAAAAAATCCATGGGTATTCTATCTATAATGAATAAGTAGTTCTTTTACCCCACTCTACAGCTAATTTAAAGAGGATGCCCTAGTTTTTGCTTGGTATGTTTCTTTAATTGATAGAACCTTTTCTCATTGTAAATCAGAGCTAAAAAGGGCTAGAAACACAAACTACAATACTGAATTTTTACAGCTTTAATTCACTGATTTTATTGGTGTGGCCTCTGACTAGAGACTGATATTTTATTAATCGACCTGGTTCTGTTTTTCTGACCTGATAAAAATTACTATCAGGAACCAACTACATCTTGTCAATGACAGCATAATAATTGATAGTTCTCTACTCTCAATAAACCTGCGAGTCAAACTACTAAAGCAGAGGAAAAAGAAGAAGATGAATTAATCTATATCATTCTTATAATAAATATTTGGTGTTAAACAAGCAACGCAGTATATACGACTTCAATACCATTTCACTGTTTTACAGGAATAAATTAGTTTCTTCTCTCATGTAAGAACAGTGTTGTTCCAGACGTTAGCCACAGGATCAGGGTATCAATTTATCTCTCATTTATATCATCTGTTACAAAGCCTCAGATACAGCTTTTACCAAGTTCAAGTAAGCAATGTGTATTTGCATGACTGGATTGGCGTGTGGCTACGTGAGCATATTCCTGTGTGACAAGGGGTAGCAAAAACTTAGAATTACCAACAGAATCAATCCCTATTGCAAAAAATTTAATGCATCTGTAATACTGTTGAGCAAGGAAATCACATGTGCCTACTTGCAAGGGCTGGCTGAATCTGCATCCCAGCCAAGACCCCAAATAAATCCAGCATCCTCACCACTTCCCACTAAGGCTTCCATGCCCAGAAGTTTCATACTTGCAGAATCTCACAAAACTAACACACCACTGTCAGGATGCCCACACACAGGTGGACTCTTCCTGCTACAGTGGAGGAAGAGATGGGGAGAATTTAGCAGTCCGTAAAAAATATCTAGAACACTGCTAAAAGAGACCAAGTTCTTTCAAGACTGACAGACATATTGTGCTTCTGGTTTCCTGCAAAAACCCAGACTGAACACGGGGACTTTGGTTTAGTCAAATATTTACCTTCCAACGGCTTAGACCACCACCCAATATTATCCCAAAGAACATTTTTCTCCTCACCGTTGCAAACAAAGGCTTATGAGGCAATTGCAATTCAAACTGTTCAAAGAGCCCTTTGATGTTACATAACACCCCATTTGGAGGGCATGCTGCCAGCCCTGCCTGCTTACTTACTCAGATCACAAAAGTGCTGCCAGAAAGCCTCCATCCACTTATGAAGTTCATCCCTACTGTCAGTAGCAAAAAGTTGCGTCACAGCCTCTCCAGACACGGGGTTGATAACAGAGAAGTTATTAGTTCTTCCCTTGGAGTCCTTATCCAGAGCTCGAATTCTGGTTTCCTAGGAACGACAAACTGTGGCAATGAGTTACTGCTTCAACTCCACACTGATATCACCTTACGGCCAATGACAGCATAACGGAGGTATGATTTGGCTTTTTATCTAATTCAGATTAATTTCCAATTAAAAAAAAAAGGAACTACATGTCAAGAATAGCTTATAAAAATATTTTCTCATAAAACTATTAAAATGGCATAAAATATGAAAAATAAGGGAATGGAGCACAATTATTGCAGTTAGTTCTGAATTACAGAATGTACATTCTGTGCTTTCCCTCCCTCCACCTTCACCAGCTCATCTCACACTGCTTATTCTTCTCCACAGCACTTTAGAGAAAAACCTAAAACAACAGCATGCAGCTCCTTTTCTCTGAACTCTTCATCTGGACAACCACATTGTAACAGCTACAATTTGGGTCTCCTTCTGTACTTCTACTCCACACTGTTTACATAATCTATTCTAAACTTTTATCTATGTTATATTCATCCTAGTGAATCAGGACATTCAGGGTTAATACTATAGTGACAGGAAATTTAAAAAGAAACATACCTAGTCCACATTTAAAGGAGCATTTGTAGCAGTTACCCATACAGTTCTGCTAGAACAAATTTCCAGCATGAAAAAACATTTTGCTCTAATATAAAAAATCCTATCTGTCATTTCAAAATAGGTATTTTCGTTTTGCCTTAATTAGGGAGAGCTACATAGAAACAATTAGAAATATACGTAAGAAGTATATCACAAGTCTATCAAATTTCTTCAGGTAATGTTAGAAGGGTTCTAAGATTATGCAGCAGCACTGTTATAGCCAAGGTCTCCCCCTCTGTTCGGGGATGTAGTTCAACCGATTTTTATCATCTAGACTAAATCCAATGGTATTTTCAGAATATCTAGTTTCTTTGTTATGGCATTACTACAATTAAAGAAAAAAAAAAAAAAAGCTCTTATGCCTAACTGAGTGGAAAAAAAAAAAATTCATCTGTAAAATACCGAAAGGTTTTAGTAAAAGCCTAATAAAACACAACTGAAAAAACTTCCAGAACACAACTGGTCAACATACCTGCTCATCACAACAAATTAAAATAATTAACACCACTTTATTTACAAAAGTAAAAGCAGAAACCCTGGGAATATCTTTGCATATACAATTCAACCCGACTGAACAAGCAATGGCCTATTACAACACTGCTGTTAAAAGGATTTTTGGCATACCCAGCAGAGCAGCACAATCCCAAATCCTGATGGGATGACAAGTTTCAGCACTCAGGAACCAGCCAGCACCCTACAGCTGGCTGGCCCTGGAGCCTGGCAGGAACCGAGGCTAACCTAACACAGGTTAAGACCACGCAGCACCCTTCTGCTGCACAAGGGTGTCCCTTCGCACAGGGAGTGCCCCAGGTTTTGAAGGAAGCCAACAATCAGGGCTGTGTTTGAATGTCTCCTATCTGGATGGACAGTGATTCTGACCACAAATGTGGCCTTGGGATATTCCTCAAAATACAGTGGGGACATATCAACAATGCTCCTTTTTACACAATTGAACCAAATATCAAACATCTGCTAAAGATGTTAAACAGACACCTACAGAAATTAAGTTTACACATGGGATCCCATGGGGATAAGCCTAGTTCTGATACTCAGAAAACTAAAAATTATTCTACAGAACTTTCCCCAGATTTTAAACGCATTACTGAAGTAACCATTTGAAATACCAACAGCTGCTTGTAGCATATCTGATGAATATGCTCATTTAAATTCTTCTGTCTAAAAATAGGAGATGAAGTAATTCATCCATAAGTGCTCTATATCCCATTAACTCAGGTAACCATAGATACCAGCAAAAAAATTAAATCAAATAGATTAACATTTGACAGGTAAGAACTCCAAGCATACCACACACAAGTTTATTTAACGATGCTTGCTGCAGGTTTTATCCCACAACTATGGTATTATTCAAAGAAGATAAATCCTCAAACAACAATCTATATCTGATGCTTGAATATTTAAGTGATAGCAGATGCCATTACAGCAATGGGCTGATGAATTTACCAAGCTTGGGTGAATTACACTACATGCCCAGTTCCACTTAACAAAAAACCTGCAAACAAAACAAAAAACTCCATCAAAAAAAAAAATCCCGAAACAACAACAGTGTCAATAAGGTACTCATCAGATCAGCTATGAATATTTCCTCCTTTCACCTTCATCGTTTTGTGAACTTGTATTAATGTAACAACCTTGTGGCCACTCCATGGAAAGTATAACATGGAAGTATGACATGGAAAAGCAATATTAGGATTTCTATGTCATTTTAGCTAGCTTCAGTGCAATGCAGCAGCTAAAAACCAGGAGAAGGAGACAGCATTATAAGACCAGCCAGCATCCTGTGGAGCACCAGGGAGCCATAAAGCATAGTTTCCAAACCACTCAATTTGAGCAGGTATGTTACAAGGTCCACTGTGTGGGATCTGAGTGTTATACCTGTTTCCTCTGCCTGCATCCACAATCTCTTTCAAGCAATTGCAGGACTGAATTGAGCAATGCAATGTGAGATACCAGACATTTGGAGGCACTTCGCTAGTCTGTGCTTTTCCAAAGTATTTCACATGTATGAAGGCTTGTCTAAGCCAACCAGTGGGGCAAAGGCCACAGATATTTTCAGGGCTGCTCTCGTTTCACCACTATTGGAGTTCCCTGAGGCACACAAAGAATATTGCTCATATTGCTGGCTCCTTAAATGTTCACATGATCATGAACTCATATTGATACCCTTCTGCTCCAGCCCAAGGGTGACCTCCCTGGTTCCCCAGAAATAGTGCACGGTTCCCTTGAAGTTATGCTGCTGCAGCCATTGCTACATTTTCCAATTAATTTCTCCACCTGACCTAGCCCAGAACAGATGTTCTAACAATAACTGTCATTCCAGGTAACAGTCTGCAGAAATGCCAGCTTGATTTTGTCCTTCCACTCCTGCTACACTGTTTAGCAATCAGTCTATGAACCCTGAGCCCATGGCTGCAAACGCTTCTTGATCCTCATCCTGCTCACCTCAATGATCAGCATGAACATGGAAATAGCTCTAGGCCTGCTGCACTGCGTGCCACCAGAGCAAAGATTGCACTGGCAAAATATGCCAGGAAGGAAATCATGGGCCAATGTTAATTCAAAGCGATGTCCCAGAATTCCTCAAGCTTCAGGCATACATGGCACAAAAAAAGTTTTATAATCTATGACCAGGACACAATAAAATATGTATTCCAAATACTGAACAACTAACGTGAAACACTGGCACGTGCACGCCAGTTTGCTAAGCTATCCAGTGTAGTCAAGGCCTTTATTATTCGTTTCAAGCTAAAGAAAACTTGAAAAAAATTCAGGAACTGGCCCATAAGGAATACTTCTTGTTTAAATTGGATTCCAGCAAATTTTCTTTGCTACAGAAAATATCATTTCTCTTTTCCTACTTAGTTGTGTAATATAATACATTATAATCACATTTAGCTGGAACAATAATAGTAGCACTTGCATAATAGGAACTGCAGAACCATTCTTGCTCAACAGCAGTAGCAGCAAAGTCATGTGAAGTTGAAGTAATGACTTTGCTGGTCTTAATGGCTTCTTCAAGTCTCGATTCAAAGGGAATGGGAAATAAGACTATCAGCGTGAATATTTTCCAGAGAGTTCCTCATAAATCCAGATGATTTCATTACTTTTCAGAAAGTATCTTTCAATTACATGTAAAGGAGCAGCTTCATATTACAAATGAAAATGCCACATATGCAACCAGAAGAGATTTTAGTTAGAACGTCTAGAGTTGATGCTCAATCTCAACTTTCATTTTGAAATTGCTGTTTCTATAACAACATGTAGCAGACAAGACCATATGATCAGTTTGCTTTCATTTAATCCATAAGAGACATTTCATAACAAAGGAATTAAAAAATATCTGCAGGCATTAAGTTAGTTTCAAGGGAAACTGTTTAAGTAGTAAAATATCCAAATATGTTTTAAATTGTAATTTTTTTTCCTGGTTTTAATTTAAATTGAAGAAGGATTCACAGCCATATTATCCAGCAGTCTGACATTTTTGTAGAATGCTGTAAGACACATGCTTTATGTACCTTCTACATGTTAGCTTTAAGTATACTCTGCAAACGTACAGACAACCTCCCAGCAAAGGCATATTAAGTTGGATTTTAGGTTCTAAGTTTATTGGTAACTTGGAGGAGCAAAATACCTTAGTAGAATATGGTTATTTTAAAAGGAAAAGCAAAACTGGGATATCGACCGAAACAGAGACTTCCAAGGAAACACATGAGGTAGCCTGATAGATCATTTTTTAAAATATTACTGTCATATTTTAGAATACGGATTTAGTCATTCTATAATTTACTAAAGTTTACCATTTCTTAACTGATACTGTCAACAGCTGGAAAACAGAATTATGGCAAAGTCTGACTTGTGCAAAAAAAGTGATTGAATAGGTAAGCAAGTAAACCTGTTTAAATATATATCTCAGTCTAAACATTTATTTAAAGTAAATGCATGAACAACTGGAAAAAAATATGGCTTTGTTAAAAGATATGGCACTAGCAAAAAGGTGTTTTTAATTAAGGAATCAATTTAAATCTTAGCCCATTAAAAAAGAAATCCTAACACTAACAGGTCATGTTGTTATACCTAGTTTAAAAGTTCCGTTTATACACAAGTCTCACTCTAGTTGAGAACGCAGTCATATTTTCCAGAAACTTAAAGTATCAGCCACCAAAAGCTGATATTGCTGTTGGAAGAAGCAGTTCTTTATTGCTCTATGTCCCTGCACTTTCCCAATCATAGCCTAGCCCCTTTCTTGTACCACACAAGCATTTGTGTAGCCATGTAGTGAACTGGATAAGGGAACTTAGAGGTAACCACAGTTGAAGCCAACCATCTCCCCTGCCCTCAAAATGAGCTTATTTTAACCCACATCAGTTCCCTTGTCCAATTCATCAGTCAGTTGCCCTAATGCCTGCGCTGGCATCAAGCAGCACAGCAGCCTGAACAAGCGACCAAACAGGAGGAATACTTCTTTCAGAATTGGTGTTGGCATCAAGCGTTCACAGTAGTACAGCAGCAGAATCCAGATCGACCTATGCTTAACACAGTTTCCAGATGTGTCTATGTAAGATGAATCCAGCTATGTCAATTGCAAATAGCATTAAATTCCTCATCCTTACGTGACATTAACTCTTGGTGACTGCACCAAAACCAGTTTTTGAAAGCATCTGTTCATTCTAACACTTGCTGTTCCAGAAGGTCCTTCCAATAACATTCCTAAATTGAACACTTAAATATTACCTCAAATTAAATACTTCATATTTCTTCAGCCAAATAGTAAGTAACATTTTATGTTTTAAATTCAGCCTTTCCAATCAGGGTATGAAAAGCAACAATAATGTCATCCTAGAGAACAGAACTTGCAAAGTTATTGTGCCCTGTACAAAACCAGTATTAAGAAAAGCAGCTTATTTTAAGGCACTAAAATATTTTGAACAATATTCCAGCTCTCCTCCTAATTAAGACTGTAGCCAAACAACACACAACAACACAAAAGCTTTTGTTAAAATTTCACCTTACTGAGGATAAAAGTCTACCAGAGCATTGCTAAGGGACTGTAAGCAATATATTTCCAAGGGCTGTCTTATGGAACTGTTATACAACAAGTTATCACTTTTCCTAAAGAAAAACATCCTCCTTTTTACCTCTCTGTTAACCAGTCTAATGCAATAGAAGGAGCTTACGTCCTCAGCTAAGAAATGTAATGTCCTTGCTAAAAAATTCACCAACTGAAAATTTCACTGAAGCATATCCCACCCACATGTTACCTATAAAGCATTCCGCATACCAGCAGCTCAGAGCCCAAATGACTGTAGGTGTATCTTAAAACAGAAAACAACCTCCTCCAAAATAAACAAAAAACCCAAATGAAAAAAAAACACCATACAACCCATTTTACCTTGTTGATGGAAACTGTTAATGCTGGCTCCAGTTTAGCCTCAGTTTCTTCTGGTGAGTAATAACAAAAGAGCTTGCCACCTCTTAGTATACAATACAGCCTCCTCCAGCTACTTAGACTCCCTATCATTTGCTAAAAGAAAGAAATAGTCAGAAATTGCCAAACAAACTACAAAATAAGAGCATCTTACAAGGTATACACGGATCAGCTCTGCGTGATCAAAACTTAGCCACACTGAATTCTTTCCTAAAACAAAGACTTTCTGTTGCAAAACATTTCAGAGTCACTGATTTTTGAAATGTTAGCAATATTTTAAATGTCTTTTGCAGTTTTCACAGATTTATTGCCATGTGACACTAACAATACACAATCTGCTGGTTCACATAGGATGAAATCTAGAACTGGTGTCTACTGTAAGAAAGAAACCACCTTTATTAGCTATAGTAACTACACAATAAGAGAAATAGAAATAGTATCTCACTTTGGAAATACACAGTACATTCAACAAATGTAAGCAAAGACTTGTCTAGAATTTCCACTTTCTCAAATGAATTTTCTGAACAGCTTTCAGAAATGCATTATAGTTTCACAACCAGTTTAAAGCCTGTAATTTAGCACTCCTGACAAATGACCCAGGTCCCCTGGCCCTCCGCTATCACCTTCTTGTTTGCCTAGTTGTGCAACAAACCAAAATAGAGAAGCAAACTGAGTTCACATGAATCATTTTTGAAGGGATGAGTTTAAATATGGCTCAGTTCACCAGCCAGATTCATCATGCTGCGATACGAACTCTTGTGCTAGCACAATGAGAGGTATGTACAAGGTATGAGAGCCACAGGATTATTAAAACTGCTGCTGTCAAGTACCAGCCTAAATCAATTTTGAAATAACAACTATACTTGATCTTTATGTAACTGCTTAGATAATTTTATTTCTAAACATGCCAAGGAAACATTCATTTCTTTGCACTTAGCCACTGAGGATACTGTTTGTAAATGAAGCTGCGAGATAGAATTTTCCCCTTGCTCTAAGTAGAACAGGAGAGAAATAACAGTTGTCAAGAAAACATTTCAGGTAAAAGCAAATGTTTTAACAATTGATTCTTAGTCACAGCTATTAACAGCCGAGGATGTAAACACAAGCAAGGTTGTCTTACCTGCTGATTAAGAAATCCTGCCATCATATCTCTAGCCATGCAGGAAGGCTGAGCAACTAAACGGCAACACATGCTTCCATACAGGGGGAGCCAAAAAGAGGATTCCCCTGGGGTGAAAAAAACAGGCAAAAGAAAGACAAACACTTAGTTCCAAATATTTGCCTCAAATATATAGTTCAGCTTTCCACATCCATTTTTACATTAAGATCATGAACGTAAATAAGCATTTTTTGTATTTAAAGAAAGAGATTTCATTCTGTGGGATTAGACTAAAACCGGGTTTTTTAGTCTTCAGTAAGTTTTTTAACTTAAAAACCAGAATTTTCAAAATAATTTCAAGTAAAAATTGAGATATTATTCTGCAGGAACAAGTTGTTCTTACATATGATATAGCTCCCTCTCATTGCTAGAAACATTTTGAAAGATAAATACACTGGCCACCTCATTTAAGTAGGATGCCTGAGCCCATTCCATCGTGGGACACAGCTACTTTTACATGAGCACTTTGCTTCACATTGTTTATTAAGGCTTAGAATTTGTATCTACTTCTGTCTTCAGCAGTAGAAGAGTATTTAGGATTCCAAGGAGTTTCTAACGAATTGCAATATCCCTCTTTGCTCAGCTCTGCTATATAATAAGCTCTCTCTTCTGTAATTAAAAGCAGGTAATACAACGTTCCATTGACATTACTCTGTCTTTGGTCATGTTTTAGAAATGCTCGTAATGAACCAAAATATCCAGGTATGTCATTTCTCACCAGATTAAGTTATGTAAATTGACGACAGAAAAAGGAATTTGCAGAAGAAAGAGTATAAAGTACTAATAAAGGCTTACAAATATCAAAGATACTCAGAATTACTCATCCAACCCTTCAAGAAACAAATGTCCCATAAATCTTCAATGTACTTATGTACATAATGTATTTATTCAGAACTAATGAAGTGTAAAGAATTAAATTCTTTGAGGTCAAGTTAACCCAAGTAAAAGGCAAAGTTCCCAGAAGCTACAGTGACATACAGTGAAAGTTGCATGTCTTAACAATTAGAGGGTGGCTTATGGGAGGGGCTATCCTTTCAGAAAATAACAGATGAAGTATCAAAAACTCTACTCGTGCTACTTAAAACATTACCTTTTGCAGCATAATCATAGTCCCTCTGTTAGCATCTATGTTGAGTGCTGCTAACTGGTGAGGTCCCAGAGCTGAAGTACAGCTGCCAATGCAAATTACAAGCACACATGCTTATGTGCTGTGCTAAATCTGGGCCTCAACCAACCTAGCTGAACTGAAGCTATTTTACTACTTTCCTTCTGACTACAGAGGAAAAAGCTGTTCTTCATTCTGATACCCTTCCTTGGTTGTGAGGAAGAGGAAACAATTTATATGTAGCTACAGCTCACCTAAGACCAAGATGCAAATGACAGAATAAACTCCCACAAGAATTAAATTTTCATCTGGACTTGAAATTTTACTCAACTTACAGTTTATTCATCCGTGTACAGGTGCCTGTTTTAGAGCTGTTAAATATTTTATTAAAGTTGTTCTATATTAAGTATCAAGAAAAATAATCTCTTTAAGCTCTTCAGTTTACAAGAGAGAAAAAGGCAAAATGTTGCTGTTTTTTTATTTCCTTAAATTGGTACCATGTGTACTTACCATTTCCTGTAATGGTAAGGCTGTGGGTCCTGAAATTGTCCTCAACACTCTCCAGCCCTAAAATGGTATATGCTAGCAAACTGTACTTTGCTCCACTAAATGCGAAAGAAAAGGCAAGTTTAAGACATTTCTCCATGTTGCTCAGGCAGTAATTAAAAGGAGTCTAGACATGCCTGAGATAACACATGTGGGTCCAAGGTAACGCCAAGGTGCAAGGCAGCACCTGTCAGTGACCACAGATTGCCACCCCCCAACCGCTTTCCACATAACTCCCGTATCTCTGGTTTTCCTTGTAAACCAACGCCATCACACAGTCTGTTCATCTGCTTCCTATATCCTTGTCTCCTGCCTCCACCCTGGGTGTACTTCCAGTTTCCTCTCACCCCACAACTTCCAGGCCATGAGGCTCCATCAGGTGGCTCTTTCCATAGCCACCCATCTTGGACCTGCCAGTCAGGAGACTTCACATGTGGCTGCTGCCTACGAGCTGGGCTCATGCTCACTGCTGAGCCAGCAGCTGCCAAACCCAGGTGTAAAGGCTGTGCTATCCAACCTCTCTGCACCCTGAGGATGCTAAAAGCATCTCTCTCCTCTAGTCAGGCACCAAGTAACTTTTATTAGTTTTACAGCTTTTATTCCTAGGCCTAAATCAACTAGATTTGGTAATAGGTTCAAAAATTGCTATAGTTAATAGAACAGTGGATGACACAAACTTTATCTGAAAATACAGGTTAAAAATTAAAAGGCTTTATACTGCTTCTCCATGTTGCTCTGCTCTTTTGTGTTGCCTGTGTTAGACTACACTTCACAAAGCAGTTGTTTATATATGCATTTTTCAATAGTATCTAATAGCTTGATTCTTTGCATACAGAAATCTGCGCAGAAATCCTACAGTGAGCTTTGTAGCATAAAGGGCTCTTTCACTTATTGTGCTTACAGGTTTCAGAATGTTATATCTCTGTTTTGGATTTTGCCTAGGGAAAAAAATATCACATTTACAATTCAGCACGGTACATGTGGAATGCAATTCTTGGAATAAACTAGTATAAATTTGGTACATGTTTAACCTTTTCCCCCAAATACTCTTCAGACCAAGTAACAGATTTACAGTCCAGCAATGCAGTAAGAATTCCACCTGGCTAATGGCAGTTTAAACAAAGTTCACAAGAAAAAAACCCACCTCAAAATCACTAACTACTCTCCCTAACAGGATCTAGCATAAGATCCTTAAAATATCTTCAGTACAGCATAGGATAGCTTAGTGGTGTAAAGGGTGAGGAGACACTACTGACTAACATCACTAAAAAATAGCTTTCTATCATAGTATTTTTCAAATGTTATTTTTCCTAACAGCACAGTGGGAACACACAGTTTTAAATCTTTGGCTCCGCAGAGGAACAAGGCAGATGTCTATCTAGACCTAACCCTAATGAAAGAGGAGGAGAACCAGGAAGTTTGTTACCAGGGCAGTCTCTTACACATCTATCTCAAGAGAATGAAGAAAAAATTAAATATGATCAACATTCTGGGTGAAAAACCACTGCTGTAAAACATTTCAAGAGGGCAATCTGAAAAAAAACCTCATCAGCATTTGTATATAGTCCCTGCTTGATTGTTCCCTAACAAAAGATTCTCCACTGATCACATTTTGCCAAGCAGTTGAGCAATACATTACCATTCTATTTAAACTGTACCAAAAAGTTCAGTTTCTTCTCACAGATAAAACTTCAGTGCTGATTTTAAACTTCCTTTTTTCTAAAGCATGACTAATTACCACAACAACTTTGCCAAAAAAAATAGCTACTTCACTTTTAAAATATGCTTCCAGTAACATTTTCATTCTAAAATATAACAATCATTCCTTTCAGCCAGCTGCAATATAATTTAGAAAAGTTTTATCTACAAATATTTTGCAAATTTAACTGGCTAGTCCGGATTGTTGACTACGTTCTGCCTCTACATCTCACAGAATTAGCTAACTGCCATAAATGGCAGTTTCTTTGTATAACAAATAATCTGCCTGCTGCATCTCATTCAGTACTTTGCATATCTATAGTACTCTTCCATGTAATAACTTTATTTAAAAAAAAAAAAACAGCTCATCTCCACAACATGCTTGTGGCAAAGCCTCATTGTTAAATCTGTTTACTGATCAAGAGACAGAGTAACCACACAGACAGTGGCATGGGAAGATGTAACTATATCACCCTTTCTATCAATGCATATTAATTAACACATCTGATTCCAGAATCTGTTCCTGAATATTAATCCAAATATTAGAAATCCCAATCTTAGTCTACTCATCCAGATATATAGAGTGGAGGATTTGAGGAAAAAAACTCACAACAAAAAAAGCCCCAAACTAATATACTCACTTTTCAAGCAGATGTTAAATAATAGAAGGTAAAAGCAAATGTAATCTTCAGGTACTAAAAAGAACCCAACCGTAAAAGTGAGGCCATTAGATCAGCCTATGTACTACTAGCAAAATATCACTATGAATTTGCCAATTCAAAGACAGGATGCCAAAGTCATGCCTGCAGCCCAGTGGAGGACAATACATAAAAGGCCACAATGACCAGTCCATGCATAGGCCAGTTCTGCAAGTGAATAAACATGCACTTCAGGGAGTCTCTCCAATGATTTATCCAAAGAGCAATCTAGTTACTCTGGAATTCAATAGTGTAACTGCACTAAACATTTTCCTTCTATGACAAATGTGAAAGAATAAAATAAAATTTAAGCTAGAATAGAAAACTTAGCAGGCAAAAGACTGTATAGAAATGAAAAGAGAAATAATTAAGAGTAGAGAGAATATCAGTATAACTGAAGATAACCAACCTAAGCAACCATTCAAAGCACTGTCACTAAGCTTTTGCAAGAAGTTACAAGGCTGACAGTTTCCTCACTAACCAGGGAGATTTCTAAGCCAATAATTTTGACACAGAGGGATCACAGAGGTTTTTGAAAACAGAGAACTTCACCTGTGCGTGCTCTGAAAAGAAAAAGGCCTGTACAAATAAAAACTGCAAAGAAAAGGTTGTTCATATAATACAGAATATTCCCTTTTTCGTTGCAGTTTAATTTCACTTGCTGGACTGTGAACTCTCTGGGAATATGTGAAAGATCTCTTGTAATCTTTGCAATCTCTTCCCCTTTATAAGGGCTACATACCAAGGTCTTACTAAAATAAATCCTGTGGGGAGCCTACCAAAAAAAAAATGTGACAACTTATTTTCTGCCTATAATAACCCATTTCTTTCCAAGATCTTTTCTAATCACCTAGCAAAGCCATCATTAAATGCATCATTGTTCATTTAACTGTTAAGAAAGTAACGGTCACAGTGAGATGATTATTTACCATAGAAACAACAAACTTCAAGATGGAGGAAAGCAAAATACAACTACAATTGAGAAACCAAAAGCAAAACCCGAGGGAGGAAGCAGCTGTTTAGATTGTCCGCTGATGCTTCTTCCTTAAAAGACAAGCAATCTATATGCAAGCAAGTATGGCCAGCAAATAAGTTAGTGGTTATATCTGAAGCAAATGGTATCTAATGATAGTGTGTCATCGCCCAACTGGAGATCATGGAAAGCATAGCCACCTGAGATGATGCAGACTGAAAGGTATGTTTGGTAGAACACACTGGAAGGTTAGTGATAAAATTTGCTTTGCTCTGTGGATAAGATCTCTTGGATGTGTATTTTTGGTTGAAACAGTAATATCAGTATACAGTAATAGCAGTTTGACAAAGATAGAATATGCTTGAATGTCTCCTTTTAAAATCCAGGCAAATAGGTATGTGAAGCTAGACTAAGACTACACTCAACACCTGGCAAGAATTAGGCATTGATTCTTTACTATTCAGCTGCAAAAAAACCCCAAAGTAATTCCTTGAAAAAATTGCTCTCTTAAAAAAAATTCTATTAGTATTTACAATTTAGGTACTTGGCCCAACAAAATTAAAGTATCTGGGAAAAATTAGTAGGCAGTTAACTTCATTTAAAAATGCATGAAAGACTTAAGATTGTTTTTAAAAGGAAACAAGTAAATTACTGGGAACAGCACACACTTCTATGAACACTGAAAACCAGTAAGTCATTTTAAAATGTTCTGTGATAAAGTCAATTAACAAAACTCCTGTTAAGCAGCATGTAACTGTAAAGTGCCTTTGACAGCCCAGAGTTTTACTTGAAAGCCAGCAAGTGGAATGGCCCCCATGTGCACAGCGTGCACTCCAGGCACAACAAACAGTTCAGTCAGCTTCATGAGAGGAGAGGGTACAAGAGAGGTTTCTTCTGCTTACGTATCACTTTTTTTTTTATTTCACACAACTTGTAACTTTTGGACATGTCTGCATGTTTGTCAAGCAGGAGCAAAATTGTCTAGGTGCAAAAATAATATGGGGGAGAGAGTAAATAATATGGGAAAGGGAGAAAGCGGTAGATGGACAGAGGGACACAGACTTATCGTACAAGCTTGATTTCGTCCAGAGAGCAAACTAAAAATATTATAGAGTTTGCAAATAACAGTGGATTTATCAGCTAGCTAGCTTTGAAGCTGAAAGATAAAGCCTACTTGTGTGTTTCAAGATCAGAACCAGGCCCCAAGGCTAAGCAACACAGTTGGAATTCACACCTGCTTTCTAATTTCCCATTCAAAATATTTTTTTTTCCCACTCTAAGTACAGTAATAATCACCTTCTTGGCAATTTTCAAAAAATTTACAATATCTTTGGCTTATTTCTATTTTAAAAATAAAACGACAATATCAATATATACGGCTTACTGGATGACCAGGTCAGCAGGCAAAAGGGATTCAGTGCTGTCTTCTTCCAGCACAGCTCTCAGTTTCTTCCCTGTAGCTTTGCTGAGGGATGTTTTAAGCTTCTTTGCTAGTTTCTTAGGAGTGTTTGTTATATATAAAGACTCGTCTGTACAGCAACTATACACTTCAACCTTCACCTGGAAATCTGGTCCTGCTTCATCACTGAAGGGGAGGATGAGAAAATTTCAGAGCATTTGTTAATAAACTGAGTATGTCCCCACGGAATGCTGCTGATATTTTTTATTTTTATATATATATATATATATAAAAAAAAATAACGTGTATTTCTAATCAAGAGAAGGAATGCCATAAGATTCAGGCAAAGACATACATTAATACGGAATTAAAGACTAGAGTACACAGCAGTAACAGTGTTGAAGTCATGAGATGGATGTTATAATTAAACCATAAACAATTGCAAACAGGAAATTCAATGTTTATGTTAAAAACTGAAAAAAAAACCACCCCATGTTATGGAAATACACAGGCAAGACATTCAAACACACTTAAATCTGCCCTCTACTGTTATGCAAAAATCCCATGATTGAAAACCTGTCTGTGCCTATGGTCCTAAATCAGATTGAATTGTTTTAAAGATATCTTAGTCGCACCCCATCCCCTCCACATTACTGAAAAAATCCTACCTCACTTACAACCAATAAAATTTGTCATTCATAACTTAACTACCTACTGCTACGTTCTTCTGGCCACAGCCTATGCTTTCTCTGTTTTCAGTTCAACCGATTCTCTTGTTCTCAAGTTTAGTCATCAAACCAGAAGCCTAACCTCATCTTTCAGGTACAAATCATGTCATTATACACATGCCCAGGAAATCATCCCACAGGCTTTTATAAAAAGTCTCTCTTTACCTTGGAGGAGGATACAAGGCAAGTTAGAGAGCCTTTTCTGCTTTTGTTGCAGTATTTCACAAAAAATGATAACGGTCAAGTCTTGTATCTTTGAAAAAGCAGATTTAAATCTTTGCCCCCACTCTCAACTTGAACACGTGTTTAAGAGAGTTTAAAATCTGATTTAAAGATCCACTCTCAACCACTCAGTTTTCAGGATCTTGAGTTAAAGTTTTCAGTAGTTCTAGCTTTCCTGTCACTCTTCCTCAGGACACTGAATCTAAATTGCTAATATGAAAAATAAAGCAGGGGTTGGTGGGGTGGGAGTGAGTTACGTGTCTCTCAGGACTCTTAAAAATTATAAAGCAACAAAAACATACATAAGAACACCTTTCTACTCTTTTCCAGGTTACTTTTAAAGATAAGTGAATAATTTCCTGTCTCATATTCTTCAACTATATGGACTGTGGCTGTTGCACATGCTCGTAAGGCTGTAACAGAACACGAGGTGTGGAAAAAGACCGTACCCAGCTGTACAGAATAATACCTAGAACATTGGGTGCAACGTTCATGCCTATACATTGCAAAAATGAAAAGTAGTACAGTTCAAGTGGCACATCTACAACCAGCATCATTATGTCCATAAAAAACAACCTTCCAGAGGTGGGGATCCACCATCCATTGAAATTAATAAGACCTCTACTGAGTCTTTACCTACAGAAAAACTTAACAGTCCTCAGCCAATTTTATTCATAATCATACCCACTTTCAAAAGAAAAGAGCAGAATTTGTACTTCATTCAACAGAAATAAATTATACTCACAATATGGTTACATTTTCAAAACAGATATCTGTTATTGATTTATCCACAATAGCCACCTCTGTATCAAAAACCTCAGCTCCCATTCTGAACAAACAAAAAACTGCATAGCGCTGTGATTCTGAAGAGAGCCAAAGAAATGTTTTATTAGCCATACTACACATCACAATACTAAAAGCTTCCAGTAAACAAAAGTAGAAGAAATGGTAATTCAGATCTCTAAGGTATTGCCCTCAAATTCTTCCCACCATAAATTTTCATGAGAGGATTTTATGATAATTGAAACGTCAAAGCTGCTGTATAGGTAGAACAACATTCACAGAGGGAAAAATGCCTACCTCTGCTCAACTTTTTTTTTTTTTTTCCTAAAAATAAGAGTAGTTCGTGCTAGCAACTTCAGAAACGTTAGTAAAAATGTAATTTTGTTTAACAAAACTGATTTTAAGCCAAAAAACCCTAACATTTGATCCAAAGCCTGTATCATTTTATCAATGTACTATATAGGATTAGACTATTTTGCCATGCTTAGCCCCTCTGACCCTATTGAAAATCAAAGTGAAATCAATGCCAGGTGACAGCTGGAACAGATTTAGGGTTAATCTCCATGACACAGCAAAATGCATGTACTTGAAGACTATCCAATATTACATTCAACACTAACAGACAACTTTTATTTAAATTTCTCACTGGAAACAGCCTCCAGTATACTCTGTCGAGGTTAGACAAGACTCAGATTAAACATGTTTAATCAGAAGTTTCTCAGCTATCCGTTTAATAACAACACTTTTCTGTTGCTTCCTCTGGAATGTCTCCTCAGGAGGATTTCTTAGTGACTAGGGTTTAAACATACAGAAGCACAGGACTTTGAACTAACTCAACTTGCTACAACCAACAACTTCAAGCTAAAAGCAGCTACGCAATAAACAAAGGGTAAAATACGGACCAACTGAAAGGTCAAAGGAGTTGAAATGAGTACAGATTTCCCTATCCAGTTTAAATTTAAAGGCATAAGCAATTACTTATCACAGTAGTTCACTACATATTACATACTTTCTTTATTGCTGAAGTGATCAGAGCCTTTCCACATTAATGGTATTCGAATATCTAAAAGGAAAAAAAAAGGTAGGGAAAATAGTTTATAGCAAATACTGTAGAGATCTGCCATCAAAACAAATTACAAAAAGTTTCTTGTTTCTTTTCCGTATGCTCTGAAGGTAACAGGACCTTCTACCCAAAGAACAGCATAACTATTTCAATTTTATTATCCATGTCAAAAGAAAATTCATCAATTAGTTCAACTTGAAGTGCCATTTTCTTTTAGAAATTATGCTAGGATAAAGAATATTTTAAATGTCATTTGAAAGTACCTGAAGTAACATTTCAGAGTGGCTGTGCAACATAGTTCTCAGAGGTATTCTCAGAACTCAGAGGTTCTGAGCCCATTATTATGCATAAATGTAAACTGCAACTTTGCTTGCCTTGTGCTGGAAACCACTCATCCAAATGCAAGAAGAAAAACTTCCTGTTTTAATGGAAAGACTGGGATACTTACACTGCAAAAAGTCTTGCTTTGCTAACCACAGAGAAAATATCACTTGAAATCACATTCCCCACTAGAATTGTCTTAGTTGGCATAAAAAGAGTTCAGAATTTTTTTTTTTTTTAAACTCAGAAATATCCTTCTACGTCAGAACCATAGTAGAAAGGCAATTACAGAACCATTATTTTAAGTCATGCCTGTTATTTTAATATTAGGAAAGTATTTTCTTCAACAAATTTTCCAATTCATCTACTCAATCCAACACAGTGCTGAGTGACATTTTCCTCCAGTTTCAAGGCCTCAGGTTTAGACTCGGGTTGTTAGTCCCTTGTTAAAAGACGAATGCAGTGGAAGCTTTATAAATTTGAAGTTGGTTTAAGTACAAGTGTTTAAAAGTACATGCAATATACTAAGTGACACATGATGGCAGCAGTGAACAGCACTAGCTCAATTGTCTTTCGATAAAAATTTTCAATATTGTTATAAAGGAGCATTGCTGATTCCAGTATTGGTCTTCATATGAGGCTGATGGAAAAATCCACATATATTATGCTAAGACGCAAAACAATAGTGGTATTTTGGCAACAGATTGTCATGCATTCCTACAGAGTTTCATCCACAAAACTCGATGAATTAAATGAAACTGCGTATAGTCACTCTATTTCAGAAGTTATATTAAATGAAAAAATTAAGTTTAAGTTAATGTTGATTACATTATGGGACATCTTATTATGCATGCTATTTCAATTTTGAGAGTTGCAAATTCATCTGTTTTTAAGTGTTCATGAAAACAAATTGATTTTCAACAGTGAACTGCCAGTATACAGCTTTAGACTGCCACAACTTCCTAAAAATCAATGTCATCACGTTCTGAAACTGCCTTTCAGTTCTAAAGATGCATTTGCATAGTAAGGATTTCTAAAGAATAGTTAGTTCTTTTTAAAAAAGGAAACAGAAATAGTTTCATTAAAACAGTTACAAAAGTCTCTCTCAAACTTTAAATACATATACATATTTATCTCTGTCAGAGACAAAGCACAGAATGTCTCTTTCCTTAAAGATAAAGGTCTTAATTTACACAAATATGTGAAAACAGTCACAATAAAAGCCTTTTTTCAAACCTTTAATCACAGCAAACTCTAAATGACAATTTTAATGTGCCCAATAGGTCTTGTTAACAATTAGAGTGCTAGATTAAAGATTAGTTCTGTATACCACTTTCAATATCATGCTAGCTGAAAAATTTACACCTTAGTCAGAAAATCATCAGGCTATACATAGTCAATAGCTTGTACAAGTTTAACATGATACTTGTAAATCAGTTTTCAATTCATTTTTGGATTGAAAGAGCTGCCATTTATCAAAAACAAAGATCAATTTTCACACACCTTAATTTCAGTTACCATTAGCTATAAATCCATGCAGATTCAAACTGGGTACATTCAAGCACTAAAATTAATCAGATTTAAAGAAAACGATTCGTTTATAGAATTATTTTAAATTATGATTATGCTTTTTGATTAACATTTAATGTATTGTCTTCTGACAAAATAATTGATTGATATCATAAATTATATAATTTATTCACACATGTGGGGGATAAATAAGTAAAAATAATAAAAGTGTGAAAATCTGTGGATTAAGGAATGCACTCCCCACACAGTATCTGACTACAGTTGCTTCCTGTAGGAGTACGTTACTCAGTACTCCTGCATAGCTGCTCCTGAACTTTTGGTGTTGGCCACATGATTGCATTTTTATTTTTTTAACAGTCTCAGCTTCTGGCATGTACTAACCATACGATACACGAATATATTTATAATTGGGTGTTTTACTTTCCCCTAAAAAAATCCATTCTATAACTTCAATTCTTAAGTTACATGCCCTGTCTTATTACATGGACTACCACTCACTCTTCATTTCCAACCTCTCCCAGACAATTCAGTCACGACACCTCCCAATTCATGCTGCTTGTTTTCACAACTGCATTGTCAAGAAGGCAGGCTCATGCACGCGCACGTGTGCCTTCCAAACATGCAGGGCAACTCCAGATGCATATCCACTGAAAGTCTGTACAAGAGAGAATAAAGGCAGCAGGCCCAATTTGCTACACAAGGATTGGGAAAGAAGAATTATGGGACATTACAGATGTGAACATACTGCAGCTGTGGAAGCAGACAAGAGCTGATTTGGCATGCTAAATGGACACAAGATAATGGGGCAGAGGACAATGCAAGGAGGAACCAGGGGGGCATGTATGAATGTCATCTCAGGATCTCCCAATCATGTATCTGGCCCGGAGGCTCCTGCCTTTCCTCACCAAGCACAAACAAGCCTGATCCCACAATTACTTCTCAGGTACCCCAGTTCTCTGCTTCTCAGGAACACGCAGTGGAATATAAGCAGTTAATACCAGGTCACCTATAGAAAGGATAAATCTCTCAGTAGAGGCCAAGAAAAACATTTAGGCTTTCCTGCTGTAAACTGGACCTGGGTAGGCTTCCTGACATAAATATCTGAAGAGTGGCGAGCCACGGCATCATCCCGGCATTCACAGACTTGAGTTCACAATGAGGTAGTTGATGCCTCTTTCTCTTCTTTGCCTCGATCTATGCCATACTTCTGAGGGTCATAACATCCAGTTTGAGAATTACTAAGTTAGTAATAGGACAGAATCATTAACAGATGGCACATAATAGGAAGTACTGTATTTCACCCTTCTATTCTCTTGTCCCATCAAAAGAAACTAGCTAAATGTTTCATAACCTAAACAAATTTTTCATACTAAAAATACAGTCCTTTAACAATTCTGATTTTCTAAAGATAACAAAAGTGTATGATCCTAAATTCTTCACTGCAGATAACTCTATAAATCTGAAGAAAGGTGCAACCACAGCACAGACAAGCAAACAGATGCTTTCATCCAACTACCATAAGGAAGAAAGACAGATACACATTCTGCAAACAGCTGTGCTGGCAGAAAACACTATTGAACCATGTGCTCATCACTCTTCTTCTACTAGAAGTTACCTTGCTTAAAGATATGTCAAAATATGCAGAATTAACATAAACAGTTCAAGGAGTGAGCCCTTCTACACACTATTTTATATTTAATGAAGCAGGTTCTGGCTAGCAGAACAGCCACAATGAACAACTACAGGAATGCTGAACATAGTAACATCCACTATTAGCACAGGCAAACAAAATGATACATTCATAGTGCTGAAGTTTGAGAACAGGCTAGGAAACAGTGTACCACCCTACTGGAAATCACTGTAAATATTCTTGTCACTAGTTTGCATTGAAGCCATACCACTATAACTTTGCTGTAGTAATGTAATCTGCATTAACTAAATAACATTTGCATACCAGTTATAACTCTGCCCTCAATTTGTTAGACATACCCTGTACAATTACATCAAAGTTTGTCTTTGTGGTGAGGAAAAAAAAAAAGTTATCAGCATATTTACACTTATTTAGCTTTGAAATGTATTCAGTGTTCAGTGACAAATAGAAAAAAAGTACTTCCCACTGTGAAAGTCCCTGAAAGTAAAATGGAAATACTAGGTAAGATCTTAAAAAAAAATATGTGTGACTTAAAAGCATAAGTCCCCTTGAAGCACAAGAGGATTTATACTCCTGAACCACACACACGCTTAAAAATACCATCTTATTCGTATAACTCATATTACAAGTTGCTGTCTAGCCAATTAGCTCCTATAATTGACTATCCAGTCGCTTACCTGATATAGCAACCTTTGCTCTGCATGCCACCCAATCTTTTGTCCCATTTTCTGAAGACCTGACAAAAAGAAGAAAAGAAAAACAAGGTTTGAGATCTGTGCATTTACACTTCTAAAACTCAACCCTTTAAACATTAGAAAGTGTCAGGGTTTTCATATTATAGCTCATTTCAAACACTTTTCTCTGAAATTAAATTTGGCATCTCTGGTTTAAGATAGGAATCAATAGATTCTTGAGGATAATCTGGAAAGAAGGTACACCATTAATTTTCTTAATTCCCTAGAAGATCTTACTCCAAAGCTTATTTAACCTGGGTATTAAAAGATAAGTAAATTCATCTTCTTGTTTTTTTCCAGAATCAAACAAGTTATCAACTTTTCCCCTTCTGTACACATCAATGAATAAGCAAATTAATGTATTGGTTCTATTATTGGTTAGAGAATTGCCTCCTCCTCTATTAACAGAGACCAACTACAAAATGTTGCATAGTTAATATTGCGCTTTTACATGCAGGCAGACAGCTTGCTAAGTAGTCAGAGGGTAGATCTCAAGGTCAACCTTAAATTGAATCAAAACAATCTGTAGATAATGAGTACAACAGAGTACTCTCCTTCTATCTGTCACTGCTCCTAACTCCTAACCACACAAAGTGAAATTAAAATTTCTTGCTTCTACCAATATCCTGACTCCAAGAGGCAGTTATAATATCTTCAGAACTCACAGATTACAGACTCACATAACAAGAAACAGGGTCAAAATTCACTTGAAAATCCTAGAATTTTCTCTCTCAGCCATCATCACCTTATCTGGATTAAGCTTTAACCAAATTCCAGTCTTGAGGAAATACTGAAAAAAAGAACTGCAAATGCACTATCAGCTATCAAAGATATGATCTAAATGGTAGAGGAATAACTCCATAGCATTCACCTCTTCTAATGACCTCCACTGAGAATTCAAAGGAGCCCTTAAGAGAGAAATCTAGGCAATGAATGACAGACAGACAGACACACACAAATCAAGTAAACACCACACTGACTGTGACTGTAAGAAAACAATGTAGCTGTTCAGATATACATCCAAGTATCTCTGCCCCATTCTGGACACGTGCCATCACCTTTCTGTGGTCACCAGCGTCAAAGACCAGGAGTTGAGTGAATCAGTATATATACATGTTTGATATTATTCCATCGTTAAAAACATAAATAAAAGATGAATCACTGTAAAGGTCTTCATCTTAGTAGGGAAAAGCAATACAGCTGTAATAATTACAGAATACCACACGTTATATGTGCTAGTTTTCAAAATCAGCATTCACAATAATAGTTGTTACAGTCAGAAAACTTAGTTCTTTCCTTCAATAAATTTCTCCTATAAGACTCCATTTCTGAAAGCAAACTGTATCAGGACTGTTCCTATAGATACAAGTACCTGGAGCTAAGTATGTACTCAAAGACTTTCTATGGTAAATTGCAGTACAGTATTTCATTAAAGTAATAACCTGAGAGCAAGAGTGTCTGCATCATGATTCTCAACATTGCACCCAAAATGTATTCTATTAGCTAAAAAATTATAACATTATTCAAATAAACCACATATACTTTAGCTCATTCAAGAGTTATAACCTGAGAATATTTTCAATTAAACTGATTTTTCTTCGTATTTATTGCTGTTTATTACTTTGCTGTAGTTAACAGACGTGGCCAGCAGAGGGTACCAATTAACCAGGATGATTCCAAGATTAAAGGGGCTTTAATAACAATAGAAAGAAATAAAAGTAGAAATAGGTGTATTCTGACTTGGATAGTTTTGTTTAGTTCCTTCAGACTTGGTTAGGTACCTTTTTGTATGCTAAAGGTAATCAAGAAAATACATCTATTCTGTTACCTGACATTCAGATGCTGAGTTATAGTTTAATGTCATTATTGACATCTACCCACAAAAACATGACTTGTATTTAATTTTCTAAAGAAAAGAGACTGGAATGGTCTTGTAAAGTAATGTTTTATGGCAGCAGTAACATATGTTTGTATGGGGGAAGACAGAAATAAGAGTTTAAATCCATTTTCCTAGACAGGCTGCTAAGAATTCACGTAAGTAAAAGCCCGCTTCATAACGCTCCATTCGAATTTGAGCTGTTACTCACCGTTCATCGGTTCTGCACGGCTCTTCTTTTTGGTTCTGTAGCTCTGTCCTGTATGCAAGTATGCGAGCATTGCAAACCATCAGGTTTTTAACCGATTGCAAGAGCTGGTCTTTTTGTGTGCTCACTGCAAGTAGTTTACAGATGCCTTCCCGCATGCGGATTTCAAAGTTAATCTTCTCTTGGATGTCGCATTCCTAGATATGCAAAAAACAAAGGACTAAACAAAAGCCTAATTAATAATATCCTGTATTTTTACCAAGCTCTAGTTATTTCACAGTTGGTATCGAAAACCGTAGGTTTTAATTATATGCAGCCATTACAGTGGTTACTAAATGTAAAATGATGGTTCTCTCTTCAGGAACAAAAGAGTAAAACACAGGATGTAACAGATTCACTATATCCATTATACCTGCAAATTCCAAACCAGGTAGTAACATTAACTCACTAGAGCATCTGAAAGTTACTAAAAATTTATGTGCCTCAATATGTCATTCATAGGATAATGACATATGGTTCCCTCACATGGTCATTAAGAGGTCTAACTGAGCAAAGCTTATAAATTAACATACACTTTTTACAGTGATCCCTACTAAAATAAACTCTGAATTTCTGATTTAAAATATTTCAGCTATTTTCCTGAATTTAATCTCATTACTCCTTTGGCCATCTTAAAAAAGTTTTAAAAGTGTAGGGGCTTTTTTTTTTTCACTTCTGGTTGATAAAAAATTCCAGTAACACCAGAAGTGAAAAAAGGAGACTATCCCAATACTTGACTGTTTCAGGCTGTGAACTGAAAGTCAGACAATGTGGTAGCTTCAACACTACACAAGGATCGCGCCCTGCCTGATGGCACAGTCATGCACACTTTTCATTCAAAAGTATGAAATAAGATAGACTTGCCTGTTGAGTCACTAGAATTCTACATTACTGGTTTTTTGAAGGAGAGGGTTTTTTAAAGTTATTATAAAAACTTCCGGGAAGTCAACTTTTTCCTACCTACTTTCAGAGAAAACAAACTTTTATAAATATGTGCATTATTCCTCACTTGCCACTTCAAAGACGTCAGTCCACACCAAGCCAGAAGATAATTAAGATGAAGGATCACAGTTTGCTGTCTCCCAAAGGTGTTCTAGATGCCACTGGTACACATTTCCTTGTTACGTGGCCATCCCTGGCCAAACCAAATATTTCTGACATATAAAAAACAGAGTGTTGTCGCTGTATTGCAGGGTTGCATTGAAAATACATTGCAAGTTAGTGATGAATGAAGATTTTTCAACACTGAGCAACACTGTCCAAATCACCTCTGAAATTAAAAGCATCGTGTCGGTTTTCAGTTTTACGGTATATCTGATCAAGTGATTTGAGGATGGATCTATAAGCAATTGACTGAAACTCATGGTACAATAATTCAAATTTACAAGTGCAGTATTTCAGCTGGTAGAAAAATACGGGCAAGTAGTCTCCCTCAAGCCTCTAAACAGGACAGAAACAAGAGGGAGCTAATTTCCCCACAACTCAAGTATCTGAGAAATACAGAACCCACAAAAGGGGTAATGCAGACTATTCTTCTTTACTTGGGACTCATTCTGTCACTAGCTGCCTTTGACATGAGAAAGTGACCCTTCATAGCAGTCACAAAAGGCAGGTGGAAGCTCACTACATAGGCACCACCCTTTCACTCTCAACCCTCTCAACTCTGCAGGAATGGGTTTTACTGTTTCTGAAGGCCTGATGCCACAACATAAAGATACATAAAGTTTCATCTGCTGTTCCATCTGCTCACAGAGCCCTTCTGCTTCCAACCCCCCCTCCTTTGTTATCCTAAAGGAAAAGTAGCTCCAGTCCATAAGCCAGACTCCGCACCAGCACAGCAACATGCTTAAGTTGCGATACTCCACTACATGGCACCTAAAACAGCGGCTGATCCCCAGCCACCTCAGGACACCGTTATAAAAACCCAGAGGCTATCAGATCCCTTCAGCAATATAAGCCTCTCATTCTATTTCCCACCTCTTCTGTTATAGACAGCAACTTCATTCTTGCTAAAATGGTGATAGGGGGCCATATAGAAAATATACTTTCTAACAGAAGATATATCAAAAATATTAATAGAGAGCTACATAGAAAACGCTAAAACTATTAAAACCTGTTTTCCCAAAACTAACATGCATGCAAGTAGGCAATTAATTACTAACCCCTGCAAACGGCCTGAGAAGAAGGCTCCGAAAGAAGCTGATAAGGGGAAACAGAAAAGACCAAGGATGTAATTCATGGCTCAAAGGTGTCAAAGGCGGGAGGAGATAAGGGCTAAGGAGGGCTAGCTAACATCCATCTTCAAACAATAACAAAAGGGAGGTAGCCAGACGTGCACTCATGGACAGACCAGGCCAAAACTGGTCTGGGACTGCAAGCTCAGCCAAATTAGAGATTTCAGGGGAGAGGTGAAAAGTACACAGCGAGGAAGATCTACGGCCTTCATCCCTGAAGACCCCTGTTCACGACCACCTGGAGGGACTGTGCATGCGCACCGAGGGGCCCAAGGCGGAGATTATGGAAATGGAGTGACCAGAAGGAACTGCCTTTTTGGGGATAGATCATGAATATGTATAGGTGTCTCTGGAATATGTAGTGGTTTAATTGTATAAATACTGGACAAGCGGCCACGATGGGCATGCACATTTGTGGTGGAGCGATCCCCTGTGCATCTGTGGGCAATAAACATACCTACTTTATAACCTTTCAGGTTGTAAAGGGTTTTTTTCCACACGTCAATGGGACCTACAGTATTCCCTACAGTCAATACATGAAGGCCTGGCACCCAGTGTGGCACCACAGACTACCCCAGTCTTCCCCTTCAGGGATTTGCTTTCCAACATTTCAACCACAACCAGTGCACCAACACCTCCGCATCCCCGACACCTGCTTCTCTACCCATGCTTTTTCTCAGTGCTCATCCCAGAAGGAAAGGAGAAGCAAATAGCCTTCATCAATCTTCTTTTATTCTGAGTCAAATTTTACACAGCTATGAAAAGCTAAGCAAGGCCCACATCCACCCCTAAGATATTACTCAGCCTTTGAGCCTAAACTAATACATCAGCTGTTACAAAGCTGAATTTCATCTCAGAAGAGTGAAATAGTACTTTCCCCAAACATTTCTCAGGTAACGGTGGGAAAAAAGCAGCCTCTGCACTGACCCAGCACAGACCGCGGCTCCTCTCCAGGTCTATCACCTGGTACACAACCATGGTGAGGAAATGAACTCTCCTAGTTTGGGGCATCTGCATGTACCCCTACTGGACTTCCAGAACTACACGAAGGATTTAGTCCATGATACATCTCAGCCAGGCTCACATAAAATATTCTGGACTAGCATTAAATGGTTGTTGGGCTAGAACTTAAATAACCACACCATATATATCTCATCTGAAGGAACGACTTAGCAGCCTGATTTGGAATGTATGAACTTCTTCATGTCTACCAAAAAAAAATTGGTCAAGTTTTTTGTTGTCCTCTTTTTCAGTTCCTTCTAAGAATATGAGCACACCATCTGAACTGGGAGGAATGACACAGCACTGTTTTGCCACATGCTGTCTACTAACGCACAGTTTCCCTTGTGGTCTCCATCCTTCCCCCACCAGTGGCAATATAACCCAGGCAAGATTACGAATGGATGTTGAGATGTTCAGCCCCATACTCGGAAACTGCCTAAGCAACACTAGAATATAAAAAATTTTAAAGCATTTCTATATTTTACATAGGTGATGGAGTCACAAAACAAACAAACAAAAAAAATCAACAACAGCTAAGAAAAATTATATGGATACTGCTGAAGGCAGGACAGATTGAAATTTTACTTTATTTAATATCTTAAATACTTAAAGGCTTTCGGTATCTTATTTCAAGTTACACTTCTGATTTATTACCACAGTGGCTTATATCTAAATCCCATAGGTTACTATGCATATTTAAAATAAGCAATTAGTCAGGCAGCGAGTATTCTTCTAAAACAGAGGCTGTGAAGTCAAGGTACTAGTGTGATAGGTAGAGACACAGACAATTTAAAGTGTCAAAATCCAATGCGAATTTTATTATATTAGCAAGCGAACAAGAGCAAAGGCAGCGCTGGGCGGCCGGGGAGTCTGCACTCCGCCAACGGCTCGCAACTTCCCGCCTCGTGTAAGCACATTATATACAGTCTCATTTTCTGTATTCGCGACGTCACAATCAGGGTGATGTCGCAATCAGGGCGATACTCTGCGCATACTCGTTCTGTTGCTAGGGGGTCTTTTTCTACCTCCTGGTGGTCGTAAGGATGAAGGCTGAGGGTCTTCCTCGTTGCCCTGTGGGTGAACTTATGCAAGAATGTGATTATTCAACCCCTTCAGCCACGGGTCTTGTTTACTTTGCCGAATGTCCTTCAGTTGAGCTATCAAGCCTTCTTGTGAGCACATAAATCTTTCATCTATACCCTCCCATACAGGTTTAATGAACAAAGCACAACATGTTACTTATTACACTAGCTTGGGGACTTTTCTAGCTAGACACAATGTCTGTTGCAACCGACAGCAATAGCTTTACAGACACAGTTGAACTCAACTAATTCAGGTTTTAAGTGACTCCAAGTTTAAAAAAAAAAAAAAAAAAAAAACCACCTCACTAATAGGAAAACCAACGGCTAAAAGATTAGAGAGCTAGAAAGGCCCGGCCTCACGCTCCGAGACCCTGAAGCGGGTGAGCAGGGAGCTCAGCCCGCCAAAGCAGCGTCGCCTTTGTCCGGGCAGCGCGCCAGCTGCCTGCTGTCCTCAGCGCACCTCCGCTGCAGGGCGGCCCCACCGCGCCCAGCCCGGGCCGGGGCCGGCTCGGCCCGGCAAGCAGGCAGCCGCAGGGGCCGTTCACCACTTCCACAGGCGGCCGCAGCCAGCACGGACAGGCCGAGCCCGGCACGGCGCCCCCCGAGCAGCTGCGGTCGCCGTCCGCCGGCAGCAGGAGCGGGCGCCGGTCGGCCCGAGCCGTTAACGGACGGCACCTGCGCCGGACCGCGGGCGCCCGCCTTCCCCGCCCCCGCCCCCGCACCACGCCGCCTCCCCGCCCGTCCCCGCAGCCAGCCTCCCGCCCACGGGGTGAGGGACAGCCGCGGCTCACCAGCTCCTCGCCATCGGCACCCGGCACCCGCCGCCGCATCCTGCTCAACGGCGCCGCCGTTCAAAACTCCCGCCCCCCGCAACGGCCGCCGCGGCCCCGCCCACTGCCCGCCCCTCCGGCTCCTCCGTGGGCTCCCGCCGCCCACGCGCGACAGAGCGCCCTGTGCCGGCAGGAGCGGGGCGGAGCCAGCGGACGCGGCCAGCGTCGCTCAGCTCGCCGCGGCTGAACGCGCAGGAACGCAGTGTTACTGACGCCGTGACAGCCAGCTAGAGCAGGGGATGTTGAACAATGGCGTTCACGGCAAGACCATTCTTGGCTCCGGGTTTCTTTGTTCCTCGTTAATTTGCTTTTCTGAAACAGGCTGATGCCACTGCTTTCTGATTAATATTCTTTAAACGAGCTGGAGAGGGGGGTCTATAGCCGCTTCCCTAACGGCTGTTCAGCACGCAGCCACCACTGCTCTGAAGCAAGCCATGAATTTTTAACCATGTTCTTCGTTTTCTGCAGTTCGTTTAATTATGCAGCTTTAATACAATGGTACTTCAACAGCTCTGCTAGTAGCATGTATCATGAAAACTATATTATACTATCATATAATAAAATAAAAGTGCATTAATTATTCATTCGATTGACTGGAGAGGAATGGGAGCCATCTCTCTCTTCTGCTGCCAGTTTTGCAGCTCTGGTTGTCTTCAGCAGGTGCAACAAATGAGCCAAAATAGCGTCTCCCATCCATCCCTTGTCCCCAATTCCTTGGCTTTCCCCTCTGAGTTCCTCCTCGGCGGGCGATGGTCACAAGCACGGATCCTTATTGCTTCGCACATGGTTGTCAGCATTTGTGAGAAGCGAAATGTGCTGGAACAAGTGAGATATACAGTGTTGCTAACAGTTTTCCACAGAAGACAGAAGTCTCCTGGCTAACATATGCTTATTTAAAATATAACAAAATGCAGTTAGAAGGGAAAATTGGAAAAGCCTCATTGCTTCATCAGGATTACACATAGGTGCTTGGCAGCTCCACTTGCCCCTTGGCAGTTACAACTGGGGCACAAACAGATGGGGCTAGCCTTCAAGGAAAATCATTAACTTCTGGACCAAAGGTATGTATTCCTTGGCGGAAGGCAGAGGACAGGGAGCTCTGCTTCCCTCCGAAGTCTTTGAGTCTCACTTTGAGGCAGAGATGGCAGCAGCAGCTGTTCAGCAGTTCCTGCCTCCATCTTGGGCCACGTTCCTGAGGATATGGAGGCATTCAGATATTAATGAAATACCTTCATACCATCCTTGAAGTCTTCTGCATACTATTGGCAGGATAAATGCCACAACTGGGAATCCTCACCCTAGGTTCTATATTTATAGACACCACATTTTTTCCCATTTTTAGATACACCCCCCTGTTCTTTAGCTACTGCAACTTTCTCAAAAGAAGTCTTTTTGCACTGCAGAAATCCCATCAGGGAGCCAAAAGGCTTTTGCTTAATCAAGGTATGATCCTTACGAGCTGCATGTGGACAGACAGGATATCTAAGAGAAGGTTTGAGGGACATCAAAATGAAAGTCTCCATGTAATCCTGGTGCTTCATGCATCCCAGCAGGAGCCTCGCGTTCCCATCTCTGCTGCAGAGTTCAGGATTTCAGACACATCAAGAGGGACTCATCAAAAGAGGGGAGAACAGGAGATGCCAGATCAGAGTGCCCTTTTGTTTCATGGTAAGGCACATCTCTTAAGGTGTGGTCTGGCCTCTCCTGAAGCAGTCAGGGATGGGAAAAATCTCCAAGTCATTTTCTGGGCTACAGAGGAAAGCTAGAAAGAGGAACACATCATGGAGTGACCATTCCTGCAATTGAAACCAAACCAGTGAAAGTCTCAAGTTAGCTGAGCGGCATTACCATTGACTTAATGCTTGACCAAAGCAAGTGAGAAGGAGCTCCAGCTCCAACAAAGAGCAATGGCTGAAACACTTTGATGAGGTTTATGTAAACTATGTGAGCAGCTGGAAATGATAGCCTTACCATAGAGATAAACAAATAAGGGAAGAATCACTGTAATTCTGCCTTACCAAAATTCATTCACCAACTCACAAGACAGCACGCTACCACAGAAAACTAGCACAACATGTAAAAAAAGACACACTGAAACACTTTCCACCCAGCATCATCCTAAGCAGTTCAGTACTCCATGTTAGACTGTAGAACAAACCCACTGGTACAAGTTTTCCAGAAATGCTCCTTGAGAGACTACCAAGAATAGGTGTCTCCGGTGAGCACCAAAAGGGTTTTGCCAAAAGCCAGGGTGGCTACGTGGATGCAATAAGAATCGCTGCAAAAGGACAAGGTATGTCCCAACCTGTTTCAGGCAATCAGCAGCATCTCTAAAGCTGTTTTTGCTGGTGGTGTAGAGAGTTCCCAAGAATCTGTGGCAGCTTTCCAAGAATTTTAGCTGCTAATTAGCATGGTTTTGCAGTACAGTCTGTTCAGCAAATCCTAGTCCTAATAAGCCCCAAAATGTGACTAATAGCGTAAAGAGCCCATGCCTGCAGCCCTCACACGTTCCTACTGACATTGACTTGAATTGGAACCCTGAAGAAATCAGTGGGAGTTAAATGTGTAGGACTCAGCCCTCATTAACATGAATAGTATCTTCTCAAGCTCAGTGCATCTCTGCTCTTGAGTGCATATCTGGGTTCAAATGCCCCGTTTTCCACTACATTAGAAACATGTTACTGCAAAGTCTGGCTTTTCACACTCTTGCATCTGATTCAGCTTTGGTCCTCCTTTGCATTCACTTCCTGGAGACGTTCGGTTTTTTCTTTATAAAATCAAGCTTCATAATCCAGTTGATCTGTCAGATGCTTAACTAAAAAATAAATCATTTCTCCAAAGTTCTAGTCCTTTCTCTTAAGGAAACATGAGACTGAGGCTTTAAATGGCATTGCTGCAGGTGTTGTACAAGACGAGCCATTCGTTCTCTTTGCAGTCCAAGCCTAACCAGCTATGCCGTCCTGCTGCTGCAGCATACATACTAACTTGAAACGAAGAAGGCTTTATACCATCTATGTTATCCAGAGATTTGGGATTCAGCTAGCAACTATTCTGCTCCCTAATTTAAGAGTAATCCCAGCAGGCAGCAACAAGAAAAAAGGAAGCATCATAACCATGTTTTCTTCTCCAGACAAGCCTCCACTGAAGGGCAAAGAAACCCAAGGCACAGCCTACGGAACAAGGAAAATCCTGCACAGTCACTGCTGCGCTAGTGCAGAGAAGCCAGAAGCGGGTAAGATGAATTAAATAGGGGATCTATATCCTGCCTTCTGGGGTCTCTTAAGTGAAACATTTTTTTCAGATGAATCACACCTTCACACCATCCTTTTATTTGCCACTCTATTTGCATTGCAAAGCATTTGGCTTCCTTCTAGTATTAGGGAAATTGAATAGCAGAGGAAAGATCATTGTCTATCTAAATCACTGTTCTGCTTGAGTGTTACATCAGCATATTATTTTAAATGTTAGGCCCATCATTTTGGTTTAGCAGGTACAAAATGTCTACACCTACTCTTGACAGCACTGCAAATTTTTCTTAATTTCTTAGTTCCCACAGCTTGCTACACCTACTCCTTGAATATCATCAGAGTGTGCCAGGAGAAATCTATTCAATTCCTATTCAGATTTATCCTAAATGGAAATATATGAAGATTTGTACTGGACACATGAAAAAGAATTTGCAAGGCTTTTTTTAACTGACTTCTACTTATTTAATTTTAAACTGAAGAGCAAACTGTTGCCATTGATTGCCCCTGACTGATTACCATGGCATATGACCATTACAGACTGGTTAAATGGGCAGAGAGTGAAATTCAGGGTGTTTACCTGAATGCTTACTGAAGCCAGGGCTAAGTTAAAAGGCAAAATTATTAGTCTCAGTAACTCATTTCTTCATTTCAGCTTGCTGAGTCAGTTGAAGTCTTTCCATTTGCTTAGCTGGGCAGAAGGTCAACATGCAGCCCTACAAAACAAATTAAATATGGGTAACTTACTGTCATGCATTTCTTCAGTTTTGACTGGATAAGGTGAAAATTAATCATCTGGCAAATGACAGTGAGCTAAAGCCTAACCTTATCAAGGTGAAAGCAACAGCAAGAGAAAAGTTTGTAGGCTGCACGTTACCTAAGTGAGCAGTGTGAAGTACGTATCTTCTCTAAGGTAGTCATGGAGTCAGTCACTGAAGACGTCATCCTAAAACATGGAGGTACCTAAATCAGCTAGGATGCATCATCCTTATCTTTCTCTGATAATTAGACACAGAGGCCAGAAGAGCTTAGCACAAACTCTCATTATTTCAGGTGTTCTCATCTTCTTTTTAATCTCATCTTCTGCTCAAGGGTTTTTAATATTCTGCAGTCCTCCTTCAACTGCTCTAGTGCTCCAAATGGCATCAGGGCCACATCTCTGTGCGATAACCAGAGGACTACCATCTATTGCTGGGAGAGCTGGTTTAAGCCCACATCTGATAGCAATCTCCCTGGAAAAAGGAAAGATTCTCCAGTTATCTCTTGGGATCAGCATCAGATTTTTTGTCTGAAGGTGAATAGTGAATACAGGCTGAGTATTTGCAGATGGTCTCTTTTATTTTCCATACGATTTAGAATATCTCTACAGAATACAGTACTTGGCAAATGGTCTCTGCCTGAAGTGAGTTTGTAGTCTGGTCTGATTTTTTCCAAGTACTGGAGCATAGGCATCTAGGGAGACAAAAATGGCACAGCAATGTGGTCTTGAGGCCAAGCAACATAAGCCGCCCTCTGGGCAGCCACAGGGGTTCAAGTTCCCCCTGCACTGCAGCACTGCCAAGGAAGTAAATGGTGACTGTCCCTTACCAAGGCACATTTTGAGGTGACAGCTGTTGTCCCAAGTAACTGAGGCACAACAACCCATGTCTGGTAGGATTAGTGAATCAAACACTATTTCTTTGCATTTCACACACCCTTTGGATTGTTTTGATCCTGTCTCAGGGAGGATATTCAAAGGAGCATAGGTAAGAATCTACAGTTTACTGCAGACTCTCACTTTGCCCTAAGAAATGTTTCTCATCAGTAAGCAATTGGTTTATCTCAACCGTTTTCCCAGTTCCACTTAGGGCTATAACCATCTATAGCTCTGTAATTCTTCAAGCTTTGTCACAAAGCTATGTTTTTTCTGCATTTTTCTAAGTCCTGAGTTGGGTACCAGCTGCATAAACAGGCATTTGCCATACAGATCAGGCCAAGAAAGAGACACAAAAGAAGAGGGATTAAGGCAAATTATTTCATGAAAATAACACAGTAAAACCCAAAGACTATCTCATTTCTATCAATAAACTTTTCAAAAGCAACATAATAAGCATTTGCAGTTAGAATTTCCTATTGGAGTTTTTAAGTCTGTGGTCCTTAAGGAGAACTTAGCTTGCAATTATGTCCTGTTTCTCACAGAAATAGATACCGAAAAACTATTCAGCAGTTCATCCACTCAAGTGCTTAGATTAAAGAAATACATTCATAAGGATAAAAGGATTTAAATTTTTAGAACTGCCAGTCAATTTTCCATTCTAAGCATCCCTAGTCCCCATCTCTCCAACAACCTTCCCCCTAAATCCAAACCTGGCTGTGGTTTTCTCCTGCCAGCAGTGACCAGAGGCAAGGCAGACCAGTTATTATTTCAATAACTTGCCTCCACGAAACCTCAAAATTGCCATAATGCAACAAAATCATTTGCCACAGCACAGCCAGTTCTGGGACCCCAGTCAGGGACATAAAGCTGTTCCTGGGAATAAGCCCAGTGTCAGAGATTATGTCTTTTATACAGGTGATGATTTTTTGCTGAATCACTCTAGTGTTGGATCAAAATTGTCCATTCATGTGTAAGAAGGACTCAAACATCTTTTTCCTAAGGTAGAAAGATCTAAGGAGAGAAACTTGCTGCAAAGGACACTATACCCTGTGAAGGCTCGCAGCTGAGGTGATGGGCAGCACATCTTCTTCAAGCTCACCACGGTTTCACTGCGGGAAGCCAGTTCGGCTATTTTTTTCCTATTACTCCAGTTACCCTTGAAGTCAAACCAAGGGGAGGGGATGACATTGGGCTATACCTATGTTCTCCTCAATGTGAGATGGAAACATTTATTGCTAACGATAGTAATTTTTGCCTAATAAGATGACCTATTTTTACTCACCATTATGAAAAAGCAAGGGTTGAGTAGCAAATATGAGTAACTACATTTTAACTGAGTTTGGTTTGTCAGAGATTTCTATCATCCTTCTAACCACTTCACAGCCTGTTAAATGAGCTGAGACAATGCTTCATGTCACTGTTAGCATTTTAAATTATAAATAATGGTAACAATAAATAGCACCTCATGTTTTTACAGACAATTTCATCTGGAAGAATAAAAATACCTAATTCTGCCTGGATGCATGCATGACTTACACACATGCACATATTTACTTGCTTATTTTAAAAAACAATTTTAGTTCTAGGAAGCTATTTCTAGCACTTGATTCTAACCATGTGTTTGTATAATGTCATCAAAATGTAACCAGGCTGTTTAGAGAAAACCCAACAAACATCAAGTAAATTTTTCATAACAGGTTCTTTAAGCAGCTAAGGCAGACCCAGAGGGGAAGTTATCCAAGTCTGATCTGGGACACAGAGATCACCTTTTTAAGATAATTCCCAAATAAGTTTGTGCAAACAGCATTTGTGCACCAAGGCCCACAACAGGCAGTTGTAACCAACAAGTTAAAATCTCTGCTTTTTCTTACTCTTTCCCTATTCAGGAATGCCTTCCCTGACCCCGTCCATCAACAATCTCTGCAACACTGAGTCATCCTGCTTACACATACAGGCATTAAATTTTGTGAGGGAAAACACAAGCAAAAGCAAGCCACTACCTAACATGAAGACCATTTTTACTTCATTTATTTCATAGTGTGGACCCTCACACTACAGTCTTAATTTTTTAAAAATATCCCTGCTGTTATACAGCCTCAGACCTGTATGAACTTCCATCTTTAAAATGCCAGCCCAGAAAGGTGCTTTGAAAGGCACAAGTGGGTTGATGCTCCTCAGCTGCCCTTTGTGTCGCTCAATGTCTCTCCCCAAATGTACCTCTCTCGCCACACTTTTAGTGAGGGACATGCTCTTTCACACATGTGTGTGTTCTTACATCTGCCGGCTACACAGACAAGTACATGCTCTTGCTGAATTGATTTAAACAGGCAGTTGGCACCATCAGACACTGAAGAACTTCGTTGGCAGCTTTCATGCAGGCAGTACACACATTACTAATCTGAACAGGTTTTTCTCATCACCATCCCAGTCACACAAATTTTTAGGCATTCCTTCTAAATTATCTTACTACATGGCATAAGTAAATTGGTGGAGAACAACTACATCTTTGAACATTTTCGGAGTAATAACCTTCATACATAATTGGTACCATATTGGTTTACATGCCGCCAAATGAATTTTACTGGCAGACATCTCGATAATTGGCTAGGAAGTCATCCACAGCAAACAGGCTTCTCCAGGCTACATCTCTGAGGGCTCAGATTTTTGTAAGGGACAAATCATTCTCTTGTTGCTAATGGTTTCAGCTCTGGGCATTTCTAAACTAAATTTACTGGTTTAACCAAATAGCCTGAGTTTAGGATAAAATGTTTCAATAGAGAACGGGAAGCTGACAGTGTGCCCTAACTCGAATCCTGGGTAGCATGGCAGCTTTCATGTAAGCCCTGGAGACAAACTGCAGGGGAAATTTCACATGCCAGGAAGACTCACCTGATTTTAACACAGGAATTAGTCAATCTGGAGATGGAAGCAAGCCCCATTTGAATGGGATGCTTGGGATCTGTTCCTGTTCCCTATAGGAGGATCCTTGGCTGCAAATTATGTAAAGTTAACATCCATCTGGGGGGCAAGAAATTTGAGGAAAAGATAGAAAGCACCATGCCACAATACTTTTTTTCCCTTTGGTAAAGACACATTCTTCCAGTTTCCAGCCTCATGTGGAGCTAGAAGTGTCTAGTCACACAGCCTTCAAGACCTACTGCCTGAAAGACAGACATGTATGTGAAAACATGCTTTTGGGAATCTTTTTATGTATCAGCTGTTACTTATCTTTCAAATTATAATTGTTGCTATATTTTCATTGCAGATGTGGCAGTGGCAAGAGCACAATATTTCCCAAGGACTGCGCCTTTTACATATTTCATTTTTCCAAGGATACATATCTGTTAAAATTAGCTAGAGCATGGTGTTGTCTATTCATTTGCTACCTGCATATATACCTTTAGTTCATTGCACTTTTTAGCCCCTGTGAATGAGAATATGTCATTGACTTCAGTGCCCTCTTTTGAAAAGAATCTGCTTTGTGCATAAAACCATTAGCTGAACCTGCTCACATGCACACAGTCAGTGCCTCCAAAGTGGTAAATATTAAAGAACCATCACCTTGCTCTGAGCACTGCAGATTTAGGAATTGCAAAGGGTAGCACTCACTGTAACACAAAAATAAAATTGTCCTTTGAAGAACAATGAACTTACGCCTCATTTTGCACTACACAAGACACTGTTTCAACATAGGCCATTTGGCACACAATACCAGATGCAAATAAAGGCCCACTTCTGCAGCAAGCTAGCACCTAACACTCCAGAGTAAGTACCTTTTAGACAAGAGCATGGCTACAACAAGGGACAAGCGATGCCTTGCCTTCGTGCTGGCCCCATGTGCTCAGGCGAATTTCACCCTCTGTGTCTAATAAATTTCTGTCCTTGACACATGCAACCTGTTGTGGAAGAGGCAAAGGACTTCAGAATGGCTGTGCAGCCATGTTGCTTTTCTTGCCCAGTTTGAGCTGTTGCTTGACTGTGACAAAAGCTGAACATTGCCAGCAAAGCTAAAACACAGGAGAGAACCAGGCTCTTTCTTCTCACTAGTGCTTAGGAACTAACAAGTGCTCTGTACCTTCCCTCCAAGTCCATCCCTTTATTGTAGATCATGTCCTCCTTCTCTTCATCATACAGGAGGCCTATTGGTTAAAGTGAGTCCCTCTCCAGTTACTTTGAAAGCCCCATTAATTCCCCCCATTCAGTGTCCTGCCCAGTTGTGGGAACCTCCAGCCTACCAGTCATTCTCCCAGGACAGCAATAGTCGATCCCCCAGTTCTTCGCATGTAATGCAAACTAGAAAACGAACTGCTCGTATGAATATCAGAAAAGAGGAGAAAAGAGGAAAGAGGTGCGAGCATGAAGGAACAGAAGCAATTTGCCCCTAACATCCACTAAAATCAATATACTTTCAGATGGCATTGAAGACCCAGATCTGAACTGTCTTCTGTATTCCTATATGATATTTGGTGTCAGTCCTAGTAGGACCGGGTGGAGGCTTTGCCTGTTTGGTTTGGTGTTAGTTGTTGGCTTGTTCTGCTTTGTTTTCATTTTGTTGAGTCAGTCTATACTTTAAGGGCAGATTCCTGACAACTCTATGTGACCTGCTATCACATAGCCTTTAGATGATCTGTTGTCTATAAAAGAGGTGAAACAGTTCTGCCATACTTTCTCCCTCATGCAGAAATGCAATTCTCTCTTCCTCAGAATGTTCCTTATAACAAGGGTACATCTCTGATACAGATGAACCAGCATAACATTCCCACCTGACAGGAGAATTCCCTAGTTGGTATTTGCAAGCAGGTGAATACACCCTGACATTGTTTTCCATTGCACAAGGGATGAAAAAGGATTCACCCCTGAACATGGCCACTTGCTGTGCTTTCCCTGTGACACCGGTATGTCTATTGAAAGTCTATACCCTCCTCCCGCAAACTCCAGTCTCCTCTGTCCCTGGCATAGATGTCAGGGATGTTGCAGAACAGGGGAAGCGGAAGCACAGCCCCACTGCTTCCCACAGGGCTTGGGACTGCTCTCCTACATGCTTGGATATGGCAGAGGACTGAATCTGCCACCACAGCTTAACATTGTTCTTTTTATATAAACTAAAAACTTTTAAAACCCCAGCATATAGGATTAGGCACCAAAACAGCTAATTAGTTATAGATGGCAATTCTCAGTCCTTTTATGGCCTTTTTGAGCACTTTTTTCAGTTGGGAAATCAGTGTGATTTATTTCACACTTAATTCCTCAAACATGGAAGACATGTGGTATGAACTTTTAAAAGTGATCTTCCTTACCGTCCGCTGTCCATTGCAGAAAGAATGCTATCAGAAAGAAATAGCTTGAAATTCTGCTTTGATGGCATGCTTTGTACTTTTCTTTCCTTTGGAGAAAATGTCTATATTTTAATAAGTCCCAATGAGGAAAAGGCTTTTATTTCTTTAAAGATATTCTGACATGTTTTTTGCTGTCTTTCAGCCTCTTTTTTTTGAGCGGGGCAGCTTCTTCCAAAAACAAATGACCCCCTTTCTGCTGCAGATTGCATCTCATTTCAGAAGAGCTCTAGGAACAGCAATTGCTGTACACCTCTCTGCTCTGTTCTGTCTTCTTTCAGTGCATAAATCTGGTAGCTAATCCCACACTTAATACCTGAATGGGAATTCACGTGCTGCACAGAGCTGGCTTACGCCAGGCCAGTTCATTGCAGAAATATAAAAATTCCTGCCCCAGTTGGAGAGCCGTGCTAGGTTGGGCCCTCGCTGCCACCAGTGATGTCCTGACCCTGTTTACCTGCTGTTGCTTGTCCCTGAGTACCAGACCTCAAGGTCCCAGTGCTGTTGCCAGAGGTGCTGCTACACTGTGGAAGGTTTCAAAAAGCCACCAGTGTGAGGAACAGGAGTGAGACAGCTTTGTTAAAAGGCTACAGCTCATTCTTGTGCACATTACAACTTAGAGCTTAGACCTTCATCCTCTGAGGAAAAGGTGTTGAAAACTTGGTATGTTCTTCTTCCTCTTCAAAATAAGCACAGTAACAAGTAACTTGGTTGGAAGGCAAGTCCCCTCCAACTTTTCCTCTCTTTCAAGGTGTTAGTTATATTTTGTTTATCCTCCTAACTGAAATTAACTTTTTTTGAGGAAAAATCAAGATGGCTGAAGTGCAGGCCAGATCCATTGCTGACATTCCTCCCCACCTCATTCTTCTCCTGTCTTTTGGAAAGTATGCCTGCAGCCAACTCACACCTGACGGCTCTCACCAGGTATGGGCTAAATGGTGCAAATCAACCCAGAAGTGTACACTTTTTTCTCTTTTTTACCCAGAAGAGCATGCAACAGTATGGGTAGAGCAAAGGAAAGCTGAACAATTTTCTGGAGTCAGCTCCAGCCAGGGGTTACCTCTGGAAACACTAATGAGTTTGAAGAGTCTGTAGAAAGGCTGGAAGCCAATTGCAAACTGGGTGGGATAAGCTGCTGCAAGACCAAGAGCATGCTGCCCCTCTCTTGTCGCTGTAGCAACAAAACTTACATGAAAACACAGACCTGACTTTTTTTTTTAAAAAATTTCAAAAGACAGTAAATTGACTTTCAGTGATCAGATGGAAGACTCCCCAAAAGAGAGGAAGGCACAACTAACCAGCACCAAACAGTCACACAAACCCATACATCCATCCATGTTCTCCTCCTTCCCGTTGCAAGCAGTGTGCTACTCAATCAGTACGCTAGAAATGCACCACAGAAAGTCTCTTTCCTACAGGGTGGGTATGAGCGCCTGTGGCAGCAGAATGAACTTTGTTGTATGTTTGTTGTATCCTGAATATATCTGCATGCAAAGCTAATATGAATCCCAGTCTAAGGCACCACTACCATAAAAGTCACTGAAATAACTTCTTTCAAGTTTCTAAGGTCTTTCCTTAGATTTTACTACTTGCTTGTTTCTTCTTCTTAATAAACAGCAAGAAGAGATGGTATTCAATGCAGGTAAGTTTCAGCAACTCAAACACTTCATCATGTGCATTTGTGGGTCACACTCAAATACAAAGACTTCCCAGCATGCAAATTAACTGAATAGGCATACCTATTTCAGGCACAGCTTTTACAGAAGAACGGGGTGACTGTGCTACTTGCCAGAACTAAACTCACAATCCCATCTGTATGGAGTGGTAATGGATGTGCAGTTGTGTGCATCTATCTTTATATACCCATATATAGTTTAGTAAAACTTCCCAACAGAAATGCTGTGCAGGTTATTCACATCTCCTATAAACCAGCTAGCTCACACAGTGAAGACCTGGGTGGGGAGCATGGGCATGAAGGTGAGAGACAAAAATTTCTGACACCCCTTTTCAAAGCAAACCAGTAAACAAAGGAAATCAGAGGCTGCTGAATGCAGCCAAAGTGATCATAGTGAATCCAGTTCTACACCACATGAAAAAGGCCCCCACAAACATGTCAGCATCATAAGCCTGAAGGAGAAAGTGGCTGCAAGTAAAACCAAAACTGATTCACCTATTTTCCTTGTTTAGGATGAGAACAAAATCAGAAGATAAACAACTCTTGAAAAGCAAACTGATTTTATAAAACTCCCTTTTCTAGCCACCTTCAGTAAAGTGGAATTATCGACTAAACGAAGTTTACACTTTTGAAACATGATTTTTAAGCTCGTAGGAACCCTCAAAATAGGAAGAGGTCAGATAATCAAAATCAGCAACCACAAGACCCAGTGTGGCAGATACAGATCACTACTTGGAAAAAAAAGCTGAATATTCTGAATGTTCCACCTTCCTTGCAGCACCAGGCAGGTTCGTACATGCTGGCTTCATTTAGGTAACTTTTATCCTTCTGGAAATCTTATTGCAAAGCATTTAAAGATATCTTGAAAGAGAGAGATGCATACAAATAAACTGGATGCCTCCCCAGCACTTGCCAAAATTTCAAAGATGAGTCAGACATTATGGCTGTGTAAATTTGGGCTTTGTGTAAGTGATAGTGTTAGGTTCTACCCACTCCAGATTTAAATCACAGGGGATGAATCTCAGACATGTAACGGTTGATGGACATCCTCCACTGTAAAATGCACACTTACTGATACATCAAAGGGAGACTGTTCCTCTCCAAATGCTGAGAGAATGACTGACTGCACATCCAAGTGAGAGCATCAGGAGTAGATAACTTAAGAGATGAGGAGTTGGATCCCTGTCCAGCAAAACAAATATTTAGAGCACAAGTAAACCCTGAGAAACCTTGAAAGAAGAATTGCTGGGGCTAGATGGTTGCTAGATTTCAGATCTAACCGACCAAAACCACGTCGGTTAGGCTGCATATCAACGGGCTCCTTCAAAGCCACCAACATTTTCTGTTCCCAAGACCATGAGGGCTCATGTTACCATCAGCTGGAGGGGGCAGGTGGGTGTCAGCTCTTCCAAATGTGGATGGAGCCTCAGGCAGCATCCCACCAGGCTAAGTTCACCCCACTTGTGTAGCATTCACCTGTATCTTTGAGCATCAGCACCGAGTACCTTCTCCTGATGTGGATGAGAAGGTAGGAAGGCAATGAGCACAACAGAGAGAGATAATGGACAATAGAGGACAACAGCCAAGAAAATGGGGACCAAACCAGGGTCACATCCGTACATGTGGTCCTGCCAACATGTCAGAAGCCCCAAATTTAAAGGCAAGCACAGTTCAAAACTACTCCCTCGTGACCTCCCTTCTGGTTTTTGGTACTGCTTGACAAAAGAAGGGAAAATCACCACATTTAGACAAGGTAATTGTCTAAATTGCAAGGACAATTCATGCAAAACGTTGCAGCCTGGATGGTAGCCCATATACTTTAGAGATTATCTGAAGCTCTGAAATGCAATTTGAGTAACTTCCTTTGATGTGCCATCTGGTGAATCGTTTACTGGGAATGTCTTAATCACATCAAAGGCATCTATCAATGCACGAGGATTTTCTCAGTGTTTAGGACTCTGCCTGTATATTGCACTCACAGAACAGATATATTAGTACAGAATTAAACTTTACCGCAGTGCTTTCTCCCATTGTAATAAAAAAAAGTCTGTAGCATATTACCACTATGGCCTCAAGCACTAGATTTTAGAAGAGCAGTATTTCACTATTTCTTCAAAAAGGCTGCTACTCCACAACCAGCCTTGCTACTGTTTCTGAAAATTTGTAAAAATAGACAGACATCTGTGGTATACAAAAAACCCTTAGAAGTGTATTCCCCTATTGAGGGGACCCATTGTCAGCGTGCTCTAACATCAGTTACATTGATGTAGATCTAGGGCAGATTTAGATCTAGGATAGATTCAGACTAGATACAAGTAAGAAATTTTTTACCATAAGGGTGGTGAAACACTGGCACAGCCTGCCCAGAGAGGTGGTAGATGCCTCATCCCTGGCAACATTCAAGGCCAGGTTGGATGGGGCTCTGAGTAACCTGATCTAGCTAAAGATGTCCCTGCTCAGTGCAGGGGGGGTTGGACTAGATGGCCTTTAAAGGTCCCTTCCAACCCAAACTACTACGATTCTATGGTTCTATGACACCTGTTCCTCATACTCAAAATGGAAATCCCGTTACTACTGACTCCCTTCCCTAAATCCTGAGGCTAAATTAGGGTCATATTTACAACAACAACCAACAAAATCCGGCTACTAAATACAGTTTTAAAAAACCACACACCATTATATCCCCAGAAAGCCAAGGCCAGGTTAAACCTATTTGCACGTGTCACCTTGTCTTGCTGCTTAAACGCTTTTAGTCGTCCTGCCCTTCAGCACCTCCCCAGCATACCCCACATAGCTCCCAACAGGAGTTACGACCGCCAACAGGACCCCCCGCAAAACCCCCCCACACCCCAACCACCGGCTGCCCAGGGCAAGCGGGGCAGGGGACGGCTCGCCGGGAGGGCGATGACCCCGCCTCCTAGGGTCTCACCGGGCCCTCCGCCGGTGCCTCCCAGGCCAGCCGCCGGCACCCCCCGCAGCCCGCCCGCCCCGGGGCAGCCCGCCCGCTGCCCGCCCCGCCCCGCGGCGGCGGCCGGGCGGCGAAACCGTGTGGCGGGCGGCGCCGCGCTCGGCCTGATTTACGGCTCTGCTGCAAACGGCCGCCCCGCCGTCGCCCCGCCAGCGCCGGCGGCACTGCCACCAGCAACAAGTCGGGGCAGTGCGGGGGCGGCGACCTTGCGGCCGGCTGAGGCGTGCGCCGAGGCGGGGCCCGGCCCAGCTGCGCCCCGGCAAAGGCCCAGGCGGCGGCCGAGGCGAGCGGAGCCGAGCCGCGCCGCGTCGCCGGGGCCCTGCGGCTGGCCGTGCCGGGCGGGTGCCTCCCCGGGCGGAGATGGCGCGATACCCCTGAAAAAACCCCGGGAAAGTTTCCCAAGTTTCCCGGCGGGCCTGCCGGGCTGCCCCGGCCCCGGGCGGGCGCGGACGCAGGCTGTTTTCTCCCACCCAGGGCCCGGCGAGGAATGCAACAGACGGCCCGGGATGAAGGCAGGCACCCCTGGCAGGAGCCGCTCGGGAGCGTCAGCCTCCCCTTCCGCTGCCCGCGATGCGGCGACCACACCAGGTTCCGGAGCCTCTCCTCTCTGCGGGTGCACCTGGAGTACAGCCACAGCTACGAGGAGAGGAGCCTCCTGACCAAGAGCAGCCTGTTCTCACCCCTGAAAGACGCGGAGCTGCTCTCCCCGCCGGAGCCTGCGACCCAGGGCAGCCTGGGGAGCCCCGGCGCCGCCGTACAGGAAAAGGGGTCCTACCTGAATTTTTGCGATGCGTCCTGCGAGAGCGCGAAGCGCGGGCAGCCTCTGGAGGTGGAAGCGGAACGGCCCGTCTCCTTCGTCGCAAACTATGTGCCGGCTGACTCGCCCAGCGAGCAGATCGTTAAACCCGGCCTCCCGGCCGCTGACTCCAAGGCCTCCTTCGAGGCACACGTCAGAGAAAAGTTTAACAGGATGGTAGAGGCCGTGGACAAAACGATTGAGAAGCGAATCGACAAGCTTACCAGAGAGCTGTCCCAGAAGACGGCGGAGCTGCTGGAGGTGCGGGCAGCTTTTGTGCAGCTGTCCCAGAAGAAGCAGGAGGTGCAGCGACGGGAGCGGGCCCTGAGCAGGCAGGTAGACGTGGCAGTGGAGATGATCGCAACCTTGAAGCAGCGGCTCACCGAGTCCGAGGAGGAGCTTCACCGGAAAGAGGAGTAAGTGGGGAGGCGAGAGCTGGTGGCTTTGCGCGGGCTGGCCAGCGCCTGTGCGAGGGAAAGCTTTTAGGGGAGAAGGGAGCGGATGGTTTGGTTGTTTGCTGATTAAGAAGGGGCCTGGTGCTTGCCAGCTTCTCATCACTGTATTTCTAGAGTTGTAGTCCATGTGACTACGTCCCCTGCAAGGCAGGGGACAGCTCCCCGAGCAGGTGGCTTTTATGCTTCACTCCCCAGTGACTAACTTTTGCATCTTCTAATGCCTTTGTTGTGTCCCTGGTTTCATGGGGGTAGGGACAAGTAGAAGCTATCATCAGCATGTAATCTGATTTACACTGACACCTCTAATCTGTCATCTTTTTAAGAAGAGATGGGCGGATAAGTGCTGGAGGAAGTATGTAGGAATATCGAATAGCACCTTTTCCCTGAAGTTGTCCTGCCATGGTCAGCAGGCAGCATGTGAAGTGGGATGGTCTCCCGTGCAGCAGCAGAGCTGTACTGGAGACAGTGCTGAAAAGGCCACGTCTAAGTAGGTGTTTTAGACGGACACAGAAATGTGAAACTGGAGTTGTATATATGGAAATGGGAAGCAGATGCCAGAGCCTTTCTGACTAACCTAGGCCATCTAAAAATATGTTTGTGATGCAGCCGCTAAAAATGTAGTGATAGCTGATACATTATTTATACATGAACTACTTAGTTTATTCAGCACTTGCTGAAACCTTTCAGGCTTTTCGGAGCAACACAACTTATTTTAGAGGAATGCAAATAAAAAGCCTTGGTAATGGAGTGCCTCTAAACCAATTCATCAGCTTACAAAGGGAAGATGAGAAGTGCTAGTTGCCATGACGCTGATCTGACAAGAAATAAGGAAGGTGGTGTAGGAGTTCAGTGTAGGAAGTTTGGAGGGCTTTCATCATTCCTTCCTGTAGTCTAAGGACTAGGAAAAGGAGATGATGATGGCTCCTGTATCAGCAGGAGTCATCTATCTTGAGGCAGTGCTGTAGATTGCCCAGAAGAGGGGACAGCAAAGGTGGTGGGATTTGAGCCTCTGGGGTGTGCATCTTCCTCGAAGGGATATTCAACAGAACCTCTGATTTTTGAAATAGGTGTTCCTCAGGTGATCCTCATGGAAGAGAAGACTGAAGGATTCAAGATGAAGCTAAAGATAATAGCGGAACTGAGACATATATGAAAGTATGCTGAAAGGAGGCCATAAAGATAACTTACACTTTGAAGCAGTTTTGGTATTCGCATCTAGTCAAGCTCCCCTTATGGGCTCTTTCACAGTGTGATTTGTCCTGCTTGTTCTAGAAGAGTATCTTAGAGGGGGAGGGATTGCTCTGTGGAGGTCCTTCCTCCCTCTGCAGACTAGAGGGAGACCTCAGGTAAGCAGCTGTCTTAGGCTAGATGCTGAACTTCAGATACCTGATGTTAAGTGCTGTGAATCTTACCCCGACTAAACACAGGATGTGTTTTTCAGAATTCGAGGCTTGAGAGCCACAGGAAAAACATGACTGTCAGGAGAAAGCGGAAACCATTCAGTGGAGCAAAACCAGAGTTCTGCAGTGCTGCAGAAGAAAAGAGCTCATGGAAGAAGAGGAAGCGGGGAATAGAGTTATCTGGGTAGAAAGAATGGGCATGAAATGGGGAGGACAGCAGATGACACTGATCTGTGAAAAAAGCAAGGCAGCAGAAGTTGCAATTTTTAACTATGTTAGGAAAAGGAACGAGGAAGAGGCGGCTTGCCCCCGTGGCAGGCTGCTTACTAGCAGCAGCGGCATGCTGTGGTTCTGAGGCCAGAAAAGACTGAACACAGAATGAGAGAAGTGAAGAAATGCTGTCCTTCACACTAGGACATTGCCAGGCTCAGGAAAGGGGCAGGAACTCAGATGATTGCTGTTGTAATTCTAGCCATCTCTAAAGGAGGAGGATGAATGTATAAGCAGATGAGGAGGTAGGTCCTAACTTGGTGTTACAGGGAAGACTGAAGGTTGTTTGACTAGTAGGAAACACTAACCAAAAGAGGCAGCTGCACAAGAGACTTCACCTGAGTACCCAGGATATTGTTCTAGGATTACCGCTAGCTTGCTTCAGCTTTCAATAACGAAGATAAAAAATCTTGGAAGTAAAAGCAGCAATAGGAATGAATGAATAATTGTTACACAGTGGTGTGCTAATTTCTAAAGATAAATGGACCTAATGCATGGTAGTGAACAGGATGAAAGAATATCAGCCCAGAGTACTGAGGGGTGGGGAGAGGGGAGTCATAGTATGTTCTTGCATGTGCCCGTGCCTAGCCCCATGGCATTGCCTTTTACAAGTCACTGTTAGGCACTCTGAGGAGACTGGAAGGGTAGGCAGGGTGTAAGAATAGGTAGAGTTCACCTAGAAAGAACTGAAAATACGTTATTTTTTTCTTGTTCAGATGGTTCCTGCATTTCCCGTCTTGGGGGATAATAAGAAAAATTCACTGTATGGCTCTCCAATTAAAAAGTCATTGTATAATTAGCAAATTGAGAAGGAAGGTAGGTATAAACAATGCTTTGTAAAAGCAGGACTAGTACTTCTAAGGGCAGATTTTTTGGATTTGAACCTCTAACAATGCCTGGGACACTTAGCTTTGCGCCAGCAGCAGGGAGACACTGGATGCTATGCTCTAATAGAGGGGAGAAGAAAGGATGTTCATTGATGACCTTGCTAACAACACTTGTCTGGTTTTCTCATGGACCATTGGTAAATTCTGAGACCTGTCTACATATTCAGTCCTTTGTGTGTTCAAAAACTTACTTGGTGTGCTGAAAAGACTTTCTCCTTCAAAAAAGGAGGATCTTAACTTTGGCTTTGATTTCTGGACAAAGTCCAGATGATTAGAAAGCCAAACAAGACTCCTTAATGGATACTGCAGAAGCAGGAGTTCTCACTGCAGATTGTGGAAAGTCAAAGGCAACCCTTAGGGACTGCTTTGATACTTGCTGACCTTCAGAAAGAAATGCTTTCATCATTTTCTTTGGATTTTTTTTTTCATAAGCAATATTGTGAATATGGATAACTTTTCCCAAAACTAGCGTTGATATTGAGCCACTGTAGCTGCAAATTTGTTCCTCTTTGTAGGAGGAAAAAGAAAACACTTTCTTCCCTGAAACACCTCCTTATCCTATTTCTAAGGAAGTAAAGGAAAACAGTCTTCCATTGGTCTCTGAATGGTTGTCCCTACTACCAGAGATTATGGAATATGGTGCATGTGAAGGCAAGAAAGTGTTTGTAATCAATATGCACTTCTAGATCTCAGAGACTGAGGTATGGCTACTCTAGATGAATCTGAGGGTTAAAAAAAAACACAACCCCAAACCAAATAAGCAACAAAAAAACCCCAACAAACAAAAAAGCCAACCCCACAAACTATCCAAAAGACAAAAAAAAAATAATCCTTGTCCAAATCTTAGATAAAGTCACAAAAAAAAACCTTTGGTTTTTTTTTTTTTTTTGCAGGCTCTTCTAGTAACTCTTGAAAAATAGCAATATTCTGATAAAGAAGTTACAGAAGTTTATACTGGGCCTGTATATGAGTATCCTCCATGTCCACCTACTTTGTCAGTATCTTACATGAATGGGCAATCACTATCAGTGATCAGATTACCCTATAATACTGAATTTAACAGCTTTATAATTTGTGTCCAGGACTTATCTGGGCTGTTAGACTAGACCTTCTTCTTATCCATGTAAGAATGGATATAGACAGTAGAAGAGGATGCATTTGTGGGTTTAACCATCACTCCTTACCTATAAATTGGCTATTAAAAAAAAAAAAAAAAAGGTTGGTATTTAAGAAACTTTCCCTTTAGAAGGGTATACTCTACAAGAAGAGGACAGGAGATAACAGTACAATTGCACTTTAGGTAATGGCTCTGGTTTTGGATCTGATTATGAAGTCAAATAGGAAAGCTAAGGGAAAGAAAAATGTGCTTTAGCAAGAATAATTTGGTTGGGAAGCCCCAGGAGGGCTTGGAGGTGGAAATTCTCTGTTTAAACATCTCCATCTCCTTATTCAGGAAATCCAGCTCTTCTAGGCCTCACAACTTTCCTTTGTGCCCAGCCTAGCAAAGGGAGACATTGCGCTGCAGTGACTCTGGCAGTCTTTAGCTGAGGCAGTAGACCTGAGGTCACTTTGACTTGATGGAATTTCATTTCTACCACTCTGTTCTACCTATAAAAGCCTGTATGTCCTGAGCCTTTGCCTGGACCAAGTACATGAGATAGATACATAAAAATTGTGATGGACCAAGTTGCTGCATTGTCAGAAGCTGATTTCTCTGATGTGTTCTCCAAACCAAGCAGCAAGTGTGTAAACTTCATGACTCTATAAGGAGTAAATTCTTCTCAGAATTACATTGTTGTTGCTAATCAAAGCACTAATTTGACATGACAGCACTATGAGGTTTTACTGTTGACCTCTCACTCCAATGAGAGGGAGGAGTGTTGGTTTAGGCCACCAGCAGGCACAGGGCTGCCCATTTGAAGAGTTCATAGGGTGAGTAAGGTTATTTCTTTAGACTTGTGTGTTGATTATTTTTTGTTTGTTTTAAATAAAGCCTATAGCAGTCCAACAAAGGCAATGATAAAGTGAAGATATCTTTTTAGTTAAATTTTTACTTTTGTTCCCTCACAAAAATGGCTGTGCTAATATGCACACAGGTGCATGCTGTTCTATTAGTGTGATGCCCCTGTGGAGATGAACTGTGTGCAGGGGTAGGACAGGTGGAGGTACCATGCTAACTCTACTAATGCATAGTTGAAGTAGTATTGCTCTAAGCACAGAAAAGTCTTACAGCAGTCAGAGTTGTGTCATTTATTCTCATATTTAGAAAGTACAAAGGCCAAAGCTTTTTTTTTTTTTTTTTTTTTTTTTTTCTCTATGGAGGGGACGTGGGGGGGGGAGGAGCTCAATGTTCTAGAGAAGCAGGCACAGCTACCAAAGACAGGTCGCAGTCCACCAACCTGCTTCACCTGGGCCATGGACAGTTTTGAAAAATGATGGCTACAGGGTCAAGCTTTCAGCAAAGCTGCTGAGCGAAGGACTGATTTAATTACAAAATGTGCCCCAAAAGGGATTATTCAACATTTGATCAAGAATACCACTCTGAGTCAGTACTGTGATCTTAAAGATTACACAGAAGCCTGCCCAAAGGGAATAACACTGCTGAATAAGATATGAAAAAAAACCCCATTGAAACTAAACCCAGCTATGAACGTAACTTCTAGAGGACACAGAGAGGCTTGTTTCTGCAAGTTATGTAAGAAAAATGGGTAGAGATTGATTTTCAGTGAGTCTGAACAGGGTAAGCATTTGAAGTTATTGTCCGCAACTGGAAGCTACCTTCAATAGTGACTTAATTTCACTTTGCCTCGTAATTATAGGGTAAGAGCATTAATGTAGTATGTTGCCATACCTCTGGTGGTAACTTCTTTAACCAGTCTAATGCATTTGTTTTGAGACTGCCTAGTCATGCCTGTGCTCTGGCATAGCCTGATGCAAGGGCTGTTTCAGAATAGCGGTGGTGGGGAGTAGTTATTTTTGCCAGTGGCTTCACCTTAAATTTGCAATTAATGGAATTATCTCTGCAAGTAACATCTCAGCAATGGGATTAAGAATTGGCTTTTAGAGATCACTGCAATTTATGCTTTAAAACAACAGCTTTCCTTAAAATAGGAGTTTCAGTTGTACAACAAAACAGTTTTGATTTTGTTTTAAGTAGAATATGACCACAGCTACACATTGTTCTTCCACCCTTAGTTTCGGGTGGTCCCACTCCCTCTTCCCCATTTCCTTTCATCTTCCCACTCCAAAGATTACTCCCACCCAACTGCATTGGTTCAAGTGTATCATGACTATCCCACAGAATGGCTCTGTGAAATAAAGCATTTTAACCTTGACAGTGTTACCCCAGTAAGTTCAGGGCTCAGATCTAGAGCACAGCCCACTGAATGGGTGCAGCTGATAGGACAATAACTTTCTGAGGGGAGGAGGTATGAACCTCTTAAATCAAATGTGGTGATAGTGGCAAAGGGATGTGAAACCACAACCTAATGAATAACAGCAGCCTTCAGGCAATAACACCAATGGGATGATGGATGAGGTCAGTGGTGTTAACAAATGTACATATTGTAAAAATTTTCACAAGTACATCACTTACTGTAGTAGGAATTTTCCCATCTTCAGGTAAAAAATGTGTTTGGTTTTCTCTTGATTTTAGGCAGAGTTATTCCAAATGCAGTGCTCTAAAGGGGTTTGATACTTGGGTGCAGAGTCAACATAAAGCCTCATGCTTGTCACCACCTACAGAACACCTGCAGGTGTCAAAGTTGCTGTAAATAGTCCTGGGACCAGTATTATGCATCTGTAGGAGGGCCTGGTCGCAATGCGAAAAATCATTAGCCCTTCTCGTCAATTGTTGAGGAGCTGGAGCTGTCCCAACCTCTGCACCTACTCTGTGTATCACATGCTTAACTGAGCATACAAATACTAAGGGTATCTGCAGGGTCCACGCGCCAGCAACTGCTCCAGTAGGCAAGAACTGTAGCTCACTAGTTCTACAAGGAGCACTGTGTCATCTAGTAGTAAAGGTAGAAGAATAAATGTCACCTAGTCAGTCTGTGACTTACAACTTTGTTTACCACACCTCACGCTGTTTTGCAACTATAGCATCCATAAAGCAGGTTTCAGGATAAGTTTCAAGGCAGGCTTTCTGCAGTTTTTTTTGTGAGGGCAGCTAGGCTGCAGTTGGAATGCAAAACACCAAACTAGTTAAGTCTGGTTAACTGTAACAGGTTAACTCCCTGGCAGAGTCAGATTAAAGTAAAAGCTTTGGCAGCAATTGTTTCTTGCTTACAGTGAGTCCTTCCCTCTGCACTTATTTTTTCAGCTGAGCACCTCTGAGTTGCCTGCTCATTGCAAGAAATTTCCCCCGGACTCCTCTGGTTGTGGGAAGCACTCTTCTCCAGCAGCCTGACAGTACAGGCACCTTCTGCTCCACTCGGACACCTCCTAGGTTGCGTCCTGCTTGTCTTTCCCTCTCGCTTGCCTCGCGCTGTTGCCACAAGCTGCTGGCAGTTCAATGTGCCCTCTGCTCTCTGGGCAGTAGCAGTGATCCCTCCTCCTGGAAGGTTTTGTCTGATAAGAGCACCCAAGACAGCGCAAGAAACTCACCTTTCTCCCTGCTGCCTAGTCACAGCCCTTTTAATGAAATGTTTTGCTATACAACATACCTTAATATTAGTATGGTAAGCTATGAGCAAACAGATGAGATCGCTGCTGTCCATTACAGAAGTTTACGGAGATCTGAGCTGCACTGAGCATTACTTACTCCACTCAGAAAATTTAGTGGCCCGGTCTAGAGCTTACAGTGCTACAGCGAGTGCCAGGGTGCAGCTGAACGAAAAGGGGCAGGAGGCTGCAGGCTGACGGATAAACGGAGGAGCAGAGTGGGAAAGAGGTGGTGCGGAGAGCAGAGGAGTTCACAAGGGGAGTTAATAACTCTACAGAACCTTTTCTCTGTGTGGTAGCCGTGCTCCTGATGTAGAATAGTTGGCGCAGGGTCGCAGAGACCTCTCATTAGAAAGGGCAACGCTTCAGGTCTGAGCCAGGCTTTAACAAATGATTCCTGTGTCAGGTGAGCACTGCTGACAAGGCTGTTCTGTCAAGACACAGAGCCCAGCAGGCCTGCGCTGTTGTGCTCTGGTTATGCCTCTACCAAGTGGGCCCCACAATATTCACGGGCTCAGCTTCCCCCTGACTTCATGAGGAGCAGCATCTGACCTCTGTGAATATCCATCTTTCTGCAAGCACAAAAGCAGAGAGTAAAAGATAGAAATTGTATCACATAATCCCCCAAAACTTGGCAGAGGCCCAGAGAAATAAATTGAAAGTAAAATAAAGAATATAAGCAAAAAATCACAGGTATCTAGAAATAGAATTAAAGGAAGAGGGTATCAGTATGGCTAAGAAAAAGTTTGGGCAAACAACAAGAGACAAGAAAGGCAATTAAACAGATAAACAGTGGCTGCAGGAAGCTATGCAAGTTCTTTGAAACAATTCGCTATTGTTCACGGTGGGAGGAGGGTAGAAATTCTTTTGGGACCTCCCTTCAGGTAATCAAGGCATAGCTGTGGCACAGAGCGAGCTCTCTTGAGGAAGAGGTGGTGGAGCACGTAGAGAGACTTATTAGCAGTTGCTCCTCAGGGCTTGGTGTTGTTCCGAGAGATGTTCTGAGAGATGAGAATGGAGCAGAAACAAAGAAAGTAGCTAAACTGATAGAAGTGCTGCTTATCAGGACAAGGCATGTGCCCGAGACCTAGTGGGTGGGTATATTCTGGCTCCTGTCTTTCTAAAGGGAATTTAAAGAGTGCTGGTACCCTTTGAGCCCAAAGGAAAATTTTTAGATGAAAATTATTAAAGGCAGGTTCATAGGCAGTACAGAGGCAGCTAAACAAACAGAAAAATGATAGAAATGCTCTACTGCTGCTAATAACAGTTCCTACAAATAATGGGGTGTAGGATGCTGAGTTATCTTGAGTAGTCTAGAAAGCAAGGAGAATACTAGGACATTTATTGACGTTAAGTGTCTGTTCTCCTCCTGATAGTCATCTCAGTCTTCCAGAAAAAACACTGCTTCCCCCTGTCTCCCTTATGGCACAGCTCACTAATGAGATATTTGTAGCAAAGGAAAATTTGTGAGTGATCTATTCATGACATGGAGCAGGAGATTAATGAATGCTTTTTAATAACCTTTGCTGAGACAGTTACAAATGGTAGCATTCTTGAAACTATCACCCTTTTAAAAACAAATGCCAGGTACTCGACGTTTGTGGCCTCCCACTCCAGCAAAACACACAAGCTGATGGAGAGGGACATCCTTGTGGTGTCCCAGGCTGGCAGGTCCCTGCTCTGCCCAGCCTTCCCACTGGAAGGCCAGCAGCCTGGCAGGTCACACATGATTCTCCTTCCTTACCCAAAGGGTAAGCGATTTGGAGCTGACCTGCTGAGTTCCTGTCCATTTGAGCTTCGTGTCCACTGTAAAAGAGGAGCCCGACAGAGTGCCAAGGGCTTCAGGTTGTTCCTATGCTAACACAAAACCAGAGCAGCATCGTTAATCAAAGAAGTTACAATGCTGTGAGTAAGTGCATGAGAATAAAGTCCTAAAATGAGTTTAGACTGGCTTCTTCCTAAGCATTTCTCAGTGGCTTTTTGTTACCAAGTTGCTCGAGGCAAGCTAATAATCACAGAAACTGTACAGAGCCTTGAAATTGAATTGATTAGCTGAGCTTAGCAAACAAGTTACCTCTCTGTTTCTGAAGCCAGGTTTTGGGAGTGAGTTAATATGAACTAATGTTCATCAGTGTTCTTCGTCCAAACAATATGTGCTTGTTTTTACCTCATTCCTACCATTAGATCAGCCGTGCAAACAGCCTCTTGCTGGACTCTGCTGTGGTATAAAGCAGACAGACACAACCTGAATCCTAGATGGTGAATTTCCATAGCTGACCATTTGTGCTTTACTCTTCTTAGTGCAGAACAGCTCACTGTTAGAACAATTATACTGAGTTAAAGCAATTATCTACAACTATACTGAGATGCAGAGAAACTTTTAATTTGTTACAAAACAAGCTGAGCTTTGAAAGGTTGTTTCTGCTACAAACTGTTACCTAGTTTCTGCTGAAAACGCTTTTTCCTCAAGCAATGTATGGCAGTGTATTTTTACCGAGCAATCATGCCCTTTCTCATTTGGCAAGCATTGGTTCCCCCAACTCCCACCCCCTCGGTTTTGTACAAAGCAAAAATTAACATGGTTTCAATGGCAGAGCAAGAACTGCTTATCCAGGCATTTATTAACTGGGGAAGTCCTACATGCTCAGATTTGCCATTTTTTGCAATATGTGCTTCACTCTGTAACCAAACTTCTCCCACCCAGAAACTCCTCTGATATCAGAGGTCCGAATGGTGGCCTGATAGTAAACTGATAGTGTGCAGAGCATTTCAAAATGAGCTTAGTGCAGAGCTGGGACCTTTCACAGTCAGTGGTGCTATCTGTTTCATCCAGTTGTGTTGCCAGATAAGAAACACTTCTACACTCCCGACCTAAAACTTGCTCTTCCCACGCACGTGCTCCTTCATCTATAACCTGCAGATTATCTGTTAATCTTCTGTGCTCCCACTAGCTCCAGATCATAACACTGCACTTTGACATACCTGCACAATTGCAGCCAAAATGAAGTTGAATGGCCACAGTAGTTCTTTTAAGTTAGGAACAACCCTAGTAGCAACATTAAACTACCATTGTAAGGTTATGATGAACTGGGAAGATGAATTTGGGGGTTCATCAATTTCTCTTCATGTTTCAGGGTTGTTATTCACATGGGTAAGTAAAAAAAGAGAGAAAGTGGCTGTAGCTGTCTCCAGATACTTCAAGAGGTAACATCTCTACTTGTGGACCACTAAGGACTATTCCCGAGACCTAATAATGTGACCAAAAACCCCAAACCCACTGGCCATAAACTTAAATTCAACATTCAGGTTTCCAGATCTCCACTGTGTCCACAAAAAGGTTGAAGTCTTTTAACAGAGGTGAAGGACAGTAATTAGCCACTATGGGCTATCACCATGGAAAACAGGAGAAGCATCAGTAAGTGAGAAGGAGTGAGACCAGGGCCCTTCCCATTATTTAAATGTGGCTTCTTTTCAATGTTTCCATCTTGCAGAGAAGTTGTTACTTTCAACCACTTCCTGGAAGAAGCAGCAGAAAAAGAAGTGCGGGGAAAAGCCAGGCTCCAGCACTTCATTGAGAACCTGTTGCAGCGTGTGGATCAGGCAGAAAGACAGCTAGAATATTACCAAAATCAGCAGATGATGTGCAACCACACCAACGTCAGCGAGCACGTGGTAAGCCAGCAATGTCCTTCCCTTCGTTGTCACCCACCACCAGCAGGAAAGTACTTGAGTTTCAATACGGATGGGCTCAGTGGGTCAGGCTACTTGCTACTCCAGACAGATCTGATTTTGTAAAATGTTTCTTTAGACGTGTTTCATTTATGTTTTAAACTACCACTTCACTTGAGTGAAAGGAGCAGAGAGTGTAAGAGCAACAACAGCCAAAGATGGCAAAGGGCGAGCAGAGAATAATGAAATATTTGCCAGATACTTGAGGTTTTTGCAAGCTTTGGCTGTTGCTGCTGTTACCTTTGCAACAAGCACTTTTCTTTATGATTGGCAGTTTTTTGGAGAGGTCTAGAGATCTTCAAGAAGATGTGGATCCCTACATAGGACAAGTCAGCCTCCTGGTAAACAGCTTGCTTTCTGTAGTTACCTATCACAGGGCTCTTAGAATGGATTCCCAGAGGCCTGTCCCCCACAGATTAGAAACCAAAGCTGTCTGAACATTGCTTTTTAAAATACATTATTTCTTTACAAGCCTTCATTATTAATACTTATAGTCAGTATTTTCCCTACAACACATTACATTTATATGGCAAGTTTTAGCCACGTGACTTCCGAAGAACATTTCAGTTTAAATGAATACCCCGTGGTGCCTATGGTAAGTAATTGCTCATCCTGGGATGTGAGAGGAAAGGCATTTGATCGTGCACAGCACTGAACAGGTGTGCAGTGGTGGAAAGCAAAGGTTCCCTTAGCCATTTGGAAGACAAAGAGCTTTGGGTAAGACCTGCATAAATGTAGATGAGCTGAAATCTAGTGCAGGACATCTCAGTATCTGTGAGAACATTGAGGGGGACTGTAAAGATGGGCCTCCATACTAAATCATTTCCCTGCTCTTGATGTGTTTACCGGGATCTCTGGCTCAGCAGTGTCCCTTGGGGTAGGCACAAATTTTTGAGGCAGCTGCCCTCCTTTCTGAGTGACTTCAGCATTCCTCTAAGGTCATCCATCCAAATATTGGCTAGCCTGACCTTCAGGAGGTAATTACAGAAAAACACACCATGCAATGGCTCCAGACTCCATCCAAAGACAGATGACAAGCAAAGTTAGGCTGGGCAAAAATCCATCTAGAAAGTGTGGACAATACCAGGGACAGAGGGAACATTTACAAGAACATAATCATTTTCAGATGCCAGATCTGACTTGCTTGGCTGAGTGACTTCATTAAATGATATTCAAAGGCTCAGTCTAGTAGCACTGATGGGGATCAGTACAAAGAACTGGTTTAGCACCCAGACCAATTTAAGCTGAGCTAGCATTAAACACCTCCTTTCCTGACCCCCACTAAAAGAGGGACTAGACGAATTGTTTCCACACTGTGAACCAAACATTTGTGAAAAATGAAGTCATGCAGAGTTGTGCTGGCACCGAGACTGTGCTGTCCCTAGCTAGTCTCAGGATTTGGAGTAGGAAAGGAGAGAAACACTTGCATTCTTGCCCTCCACCCTTCAGTGCTACTGTAGGCAGAGCCAAGGCCTCGTAGCTGGAGTTTCCTAGCCGCTTGTGTAAAAGAAATGTATCACTGCAAAATTAAAGGCTCTGAGAGAAAGTTAATTAAATACAGCTTGTTCAGGCACTGTCCCTTATTAATTATCTTGAACACATTAATTACTTCTCATTGTATCCATACTGTTTAATCTAATGTGAAAGATCTCTGTTCAGACCACACTTCTTTAGCAATTTACTTTGATCATAGTTATGATAAAAGTAATGGGGAAAAAAATCCAATCACTAACAACTCACATGATACAAATTTTAAAAACAAATGTAATAAATTGGAGGAGTAATAATCTGTAAAAGGTTTTTTTTTTCCCAGTTTTTCATGAATATTCTACTAGTTTTAACAGCAGGTGAGAATGAAAATATGATTTTGCATGTATTTTATCGCTGTACTTTATTTACTTGATAATGTAATATTATGTTTCTGTTTTCTTTGCAGTTTACAGGCATTTCATTAAATAAGAAGCCCAGATGCCTGTATGTATATCTTTATTTTTCTCTTACTTAAATACACTAACTTGACATGATTAAATTTCTGCTTTTGCATTTCCCCTTATCCAAGAGCGTGAATCAGGTTGGTTTTGGATCCTGTTCGATACCTGAGTGTGACCTATATTTATGTCATGTGGTGAAGGAAAAACAGATTTCTGCTAAATCAAAGCTAAAATCAGCTATTCTTTAAAGAAAAAAAAGAAAAGAATAATATTCTGTTAAATGAATGACTCCTTCCTGCTGGCTATAATAGCCTATTGCAAGGCTACAGTAGTTGAATCTCTTCAGCAAACACAGCCAAGTTTCAGCTGAAAATATCTTTTAACATTCTGGTAGGTAGGAGAGAGAAAGTTGTCATTTCCAAACTGACAGTAACACTGTCGTCTTAAGAATCATGTGTAAGCAAACAAGTGCCCTGACAAAGCATGAGCACTAACAACATCTCAGGTTACTCAAGCAGCTGTCTTGGGAGGAGCAGAGCTAATTGGGGCTGGTTTCCCATGTCTTCGCAACTTGATCATGAGTCGCAGTGGCTGGTTCAGAGCATCATGCCTGCTGCTTGGCCAAGTGACGATCAGGCAGTGCATCCTTCCTCAGGGCAGCCTTGCTTAGTGGGGACACGAGTCTAGGTCTTTTTCCCAATGCCATGAAACTTATTGCATCACCATAGGTCTGGGATGTCTGCATCCCTGCCAGAATTATTTGTGTCTAACCAATGGGTTCATGAATTTATGAGACACATGTGAACAGATGGATGGGCTGGAAAATAAACTAAAAATACAACATATAGCCTACTGGGTTGGGGGTGGGGCTCTTTGCTCTTTGGATTGTTTTTGTTTGTCATATATCTTAGTCCTAGCAGGCAACTGGCCAAGTACCCTTTGCTGATAAGCAGTGTTTACATTAATAATTAACAGCATGGGGCTTTAGCTTTGATTTTTCTGCTTTTTGCTTTTATAGCTTTTTTTTTTTTCCCCCTTACTGATTTATGATTCTGGAAAAACTTGATTGTCCAAAGTAGACTTTGAGTTAACTGTGTATATACTTTTCAGGCTTATGGATGTCTTAATGTGATTGGAATCAAGGAACTAGAATTAAAATATAACCAGGGAATTCAATGACTCTGTGATGTGAGTCCTTCCACTGACAAGTCTTTGGTCTAAATATAACACAGTTTGGTAAAACCCATTTATTGCTGACAAATAGTGGGAGTTCAAAGGCATATATGAAATTGTTTAGAGGTTTCAGTTTAACTACTGATATACTTCTCCTTTGAAAAGACAGTCAAAACTAGAATTTAGTAGTAGCATTTATTTGGAGTTAACAGATTAAAAATATCCCAACTTGTCCTATAAAGCAGAGAGAAAGGAGGAGAGGATGCTCAGAGGGGTAGGGAAGTTTTATTTTGCTCTGCCTGTTCTGTAGATGAATCCAGCATTTCCATTCACCACACCAGCTGTTTTTAAGAGCTCTAACTCAGCTCAGTCCATAAAACAAGGTTTTGATGATATGTACCAGTTAAAAAAATTGGGAGGTGTTACTACCCATCCAGAAAATTCAGTGGGTTTGGGGCCACGGATGGCTTACATTGTTTGGGATCAATGGCTGGACTTGCAACCCCTCTTGCTCCAAAGCCTCTGCCTTCCTTCCCAGTTCCTTTTCTCCAGTTTCTCCTGTCTGTTTTCAGGAAATACCCCACTGAGGGCACAGCAGACCTTTGCTGATGCTCACTAGCCACTTCTCAAAGGTGCTGAGACTTGCCGGCACATCTGTCCCTGAATCAACTCTAAATGCCAGCTCCCATTATGAAGCAGCTAAGAATTAGGTCTCTTGAAATCATTAGACCTGTCTTGAAAAATACCCAATGTTTGTGAAATGCAGCAAGAATAGGATTGCTCTTAAGTGCCTGTGGCAGTGGGGAGCATTTAGACACATCATTTCAGTTTTTCTCTGTAATATGACAGATCAGGAATATGTTTGAGTAGAAGTTCAGACTCTGACAGTCACTTGTATTGAGGAGATGCTGCTTCAATGAAAAAACATTTCCCACATCTGGAGCTGGCAGCATTGCATTTCATGTGCAATGACCTGCATCTTCATCTGTCTTAAATACCTTCTTACCCTGACTGTGAATTAGGGACAGACGTCCATCTTCTCTACCATAAACTCTTCAATTTAAATACAGTTTAGCTCTTTTAGGCAATCCCCTCTGATATTAACCTTGACCTTCTTCTGGTTTTAATAGCATCATTCAGTGCAGCAGAGGAGTGACTAACATCACCTGCAGTAATGCCTGCATGTGCTTTGGGAATAAATGATATAACTTTTTCACCATAACAGCTGAGAAAAAGAGAGCGCTACATCTTTTAACAACAACTAAGTAATGGACTGTAACAAACAGTGCCCAAAAAATTATCATAAACTGGAGTGGCCAACACTTGTGCATTTACACAAGTCATTCCTAACCCCCAGCAAGTGGTCAGTGCCCAGGCCCGCACCAGGCCAGCATGGCACAGCACCTGCAACCTCTAGCTTTGATCTGCACAGCATTTCCCCATGAAGCTTCCCCATAGTGAAGTCTGGTTGGCAAAGCTGCCAACCAGGTAAAGCTGTTTTGTAGGTTAAGCTCATTCCTATGCTGTTGACTGGCCCTCACTGCCTCCCACCAACAAATACTGAGGCTTTTGTGACGTTCTTCTGGTGTCTTAAAGATCAGGAGAGGGCTTGCACTGTACACACTTGAACAACCACAGCTTTTTCCAAAACTGGCTTTGTCAAGTATGCAACATTGTTTAACTCCCAGAAATAATACTACAGATACGTGGTTTCCAGAAGTAACAAGCTATGGAAAATAGCCCTATGGGAACCATTAAGAGATTGACTTGTACATCAGCACATCTGTTCTTCACTTCAGTCACAGTAGCTGGGCAGACGTGAGCTGGTGCCTTATGTTCATAGTGCTGGTGTTACACTATGCGTATCTGCTGTAAAACATTTCAAGATTATGTTGAAAGGGACTGTAATGATCTTACTTAGCTAAACTGTGAAACTGCAGTTTCAACATAAAATTTCAGATTAGAGGGCATGGTTCAGCCTTTGCAGCACCAGGCACTGTGCTGTCACTCCACCTGAGCTCACAGATTTCAGCAAATCCTGCTGGGCTTGAAGCATTACAGAGAGACCAAAGAATTCAACTTACTTTGGCCTTTAGGCTTTCATACCCTTCTTCCACCAATTTCTGTATTCCCCTTTCCTCTTCTCCCATTTCAAATCAAAGCCTAAAAGCAAAGCTAAAGTTTCCTTAGACGGGTGGCCAGCACAAAGGCGGAGCACAGAGTTTTCTGAGCTGTTGGCAATTAGTAGCAGCAATTCCCTGGGGCCTGGCTGCAGTCCAGGACAGTGCTGAAATTCCATCAAGAAGTTCCTATGGTTCCTGCACCTACTTTCTACTGTTATTGGTGCTGTGTGGTCTTCCAGAGACCATGGGATGTTAATTCTTTGCAGAAGGTTGCCATGAATGTGTGCATCTTTAAAATCCCTGTAGATCACCAACTTATGAGAACATAGACCTCAGCAAGGTCTCAGCACTTGAAATTCAGCCGAATGCTATCTGAACAACAGTGTAGGTGAACATGCATGAAGAGGCCACCAGTGACACATGTAGGGGTTCTTATAGTGGAGGATGTTTTTGAGTGTTGAGAAATGTATTGCAACTCTGGTTTTAGCTTTCAGCCTGGTCCTGTAAGACAAGGCTATTTCTGTCTTCAAAAGTGTATGGGTTTGAGCCATTTTGGGAACCTATCACTTTACAAGATTGAGTAATAGGTATTAATAACCACTACTATTAATTTCAGGAGCCGAGGAAGTCAACATGCTTCGTATAACACCCCTGATGCAAAGCCTCATTCCTTTCAAAAAGGAAGAATTTTGTTGAAAAAAGCAAAGGATGAAAAAGCAAGCTTGCAGCCTGTGAAATGCTTCTATGAACCTGTTGATTGCCCAAGAGAAATTTGGAGAGCACAAAAGAAAGGTGAACCAGTCTGCTCTGCCAGGAAAGCGAGTGCAAAATCAAAGATGGGTAAAAAGGCCAAACCGCTATAGGAATGGTTAGCAATATATAGTAACACAGGAGCTTGGCTTCAACACAACAAATATTGAATGAAGTTAGTCATCCTGCTTTTTCCTATCCATCTGGCCATACCAAAACATATCAGGTATAATATATAGAAATATATACAGTATGGAAGATTTATATTATTTAGTAACGCCATTCCCTCTTAGGGCGTTATAAGAGAAGTGACATTTTATTCAGTTTACATGGAGGTTTTTCTATTTATTCATTTATTTATTTATAGACCTTATTTTAAATTACTGCAGTTATCTTGCTGAGCAGTACTGTGGCGTATGTTTAATTATTTTAGTGGCAGCATGTGGCTTGGTAATATATTTTCCATCTGTGCTGTTGCTGGAGTTCAGAAGAATCCATTTAATCGGCACCTAAATATTCAGTCTTTCAGCTTAGTTAGGTACAAGATCAATGATTAACTGTTACCTGCACAGGCATACTTAGATGCAGATGGTCTACTTGAGTTGCTTGAAGGCTGTTTACAGCAGTAGATTGCTACCCTGCGTTTTCTGCCATAAGCCGAGTTGGGCACATTTCCATATTTTATTACGAACATTAAACCACTGGATCCTGCCAGCAGCCATGTTGTCTGTTGGTGCAAGTTTGGGCCGCTCCAGTGTCTCAAGCACAGCTTTAAAATTCCAGAGGCTTTGTGGCTTTGCCCTATGTACCAGACCCTGGTGTCCCTTAGCGAGGAGACCAGAAGCTGATACTGCAGGCCTGTAAAGCACAGACTGCGTTGAGCCAGAGGAGAAATTTCGGTACCAAGTGCCAGCAGGAGGTTATCAGCCGTGTCACAGCAAGTGACAGGCTAAAGCAACATGTTGCATTGCAAGGCACCACATTCATGTGGTTGGTTTTAGGCATGAGAGACCTAAAATGGCTATGGTCATAACCAAATTACTTCACATTTTTATCTCTGAAGAATATTTGCAGGGCTAAGAGATTCCTGAACTTTGACTAAAAACTCAAGAGCAAGGATGTTAGGGAAGATTGCAGGATGGGAATGCGCATGTTTACATTGGTTTGTGCCAATTAAAAGGATCCTTATTTATCAGAGTATTTATAAGATGATTGTGTGTACAGTTTTTTGGTAACATGAATCCACATGCCATGTTTACAGATACAAACATCCTGTCAATGTTACTGAGATTTGTTTTCTCAAGAAAAAGAAAGGGTAGGTGAGACAAGTCTGTGTAATTTATTTTTTAAATGCTCGTAACAGATGTAAATTGTTTATGTGGAAGGTGATTTTTACAGTATGTGTACAAAGATTTGTGAAAAATGTTTTTCATTTTTTATAACTATAACTGTAAGCAGAACTGAGTATTAAAAGACAATGTATCACTATGATTACTGCTGCAATAAGCACCTGAGTTGCAATATTTTTAAAGCAGAAGATGACCAATGAGTCAGCTAGGATCAGGTAACTACAGATGTCATACATTTGTCAGTGTACAGAGCTCCCAGAAAGTAGAAGAGTGAAGAAAGAGTATTATTCCTCACTTTTATTTTAGATAGTGTATATGGAACAATCAGATATATGTTTAAAGTTTCTCAACACTGTTTCAGTAGAAAGTCACAGTGTAAAACCAATTCAGGTATTTAGGTTGTAATGACATTTTAATATTTATTTAAGTACATCACAAGGTCACAGTTGGCCTTATGCTAGGCATCGTGTGTAGTGAAAAGGAGTTGTTAATTGTGTTGCATGGGTTTAAGTCAAATTGTGTGTTATGACAACTTTCTTAGGCAAGCCACAAAACAGAAAGAGTCTTGAGTTTTTTCTGTTGCCTCCCATATCCTTCTACAAACCTGAAAAAATGACCCTTTTGGAAGATAATAAAGGTGAACTTTAGAAAGATAATAAACTAAAATATATTCATCTGTTCCATTATCCACTTGACACTGAAAGAATATTTTTATTTTTAAATGCGTATCTACTCTGTCACCAAAGTTAAGTGCAACTGCTAGTTCACGAATGAGATGTTTATTTTATTATTTATCACACCAAAATCTTGACTGTAAGTTGTCCTTCTGGGGCAGGAAAAAAAAAAAAGAGTAAAAGAAGTTGCATGTTCTTAAAATTTTCGAAGCCTAAGTTACAGTTACTTGCTGAACAAACACCAGGTTAGTTAATTAGAAAGAAATTGGATTGTATTGTAACCCCAGAGAAAAGTTTTTAGAATATAAACATTCTAATAATAAAGATATATTTCTCAGTTACTGTGTTGTTTAACTCTATAAATATGATGTTTCTTACAAAAAGCCTACCGAACAACAGAGAAGAAGACAAGAAACAGTAGCCCTGCTTGGACTTCTGTTTATTCCTCAGATAAAACACCATGTCAAGTGGTGAAGTTGGGCTGTGATCTTCCAAAGCATTACGAATTAACCTGAAAGACAGCTACAGCATCTGGCCCACGTAGCTTGCACGTCACCTGCCCCTCTCTTACGGTAATGGTGATTGAATACTATTCTTGAGATAACCCACATGGTCAGATAACCTGCCCAAAGCAGAGGCTGGGGGAGGGGAGGGAAGGGTCAGGCAAATGAAATTAAGAGCAGAGGGGCTTCTGGGGAATGTAGGTGATAAAGTCTCCTTCACACAGTTGCCAAGTCATCATTTCATCAGGTATCTTCCTGGTTAAGACTTGTAAAGAGAGGTTTTCCCATAGGGAAACCAGGTTCCTGTTGGGGTAATAACCCATGGAAGAGGTGCTGTAGAAGACTGAACAAGGAGATGAGGTCCCTCTGACACCGGAGAGCTCAAATAATGTTCATCAGGGAAAAAGGCTCCTTTCCAGTCATGTCTACACAATTTATCTCATTTTTAAAGTTAATGTCTGGTCATCAGCAGAACTTGACTGCTGGATGCATGTATCATATCTACACTTCATGTCCCATTAGCAGAGGTGGAACGCCTGAGAAGGATTGGTACATGCACTAGGCTGAATGTAACCGGTGTTAGCTTGGGGGGACCTTACGAGATGACAATGGAATCAGAAAATGTCAATTGTAAAATACTTTTTTAATCTGAAAGTGTTCTGACAAAGTTGACCACTTATCTTTGAAAATCAATTTGAAGCACAGTTACCACATTTTGCCCTTTGAGATGCTTTGAAGACACCTAAGTGGGTCCTATTCTTGCATCAAAGTGAAGTTCAGTAGAACCTAGATGCTTCATTTCCATGTACGTTTTTAAAACCACACCTCATCTATAATTAAAAACATCTCAGAGCAGGATGTATACTGCTTGTGCCCTTCCAGGTGAGCTTTCTGCTTGAAACAAAATGTTCTGACTGACATGTAACGGTCAGGAAAACAAGAGACTAATTGAAACCTAGACCTTAATTAGAGTTGTACATAGAAAAAACACAATCATTTTGAGATGCTCCTGCCAGTTGAAGAGAGAGAGCATGTTTTTAAAGCACTAGATGGCATCTGACCGCCCCCCCCTCTGCCTCAGTAGTAAAAGCAGTCTCCCCCCTGCCAGAGGAGATCTGAACACATTTATTTTGTTTCCAGGAGAGTTGCTGGAAATATTCAATGGGATATTCATATTCAAAGGGATGGCCACCAATTAGAGCAGTTACTAGGTCGAACAAATTAGCATTTCTATCATCCCTAATAATCCTTCCAATGCCACCGGCTCTTTCGATCTACTTGAGCAAGATCTTGCTCTTCTCTCTCTTTATTCTGTGTCACCAGATGGTTGCTTCTGTTTGTTCTTACCTCAGACTAATGCTGATTATTTCCATACATCCTGTCTGAAGTGGCTGGAGTGCACTATTTTAGTGCTCTCTGCAGTGGGCATGGGCATTTTTAATTTATTTTTTTTTTAGAAAGAATAATCCCAGAAGTGATTTTATGATATGAAACATACAACAAGCTCTTAAAAATAGATCTGTTGTGACACGAACAAAATGTCCTTTCCCATTTTGTTGCTAATGCCACCCTCTATCTAGCCACGCTTTTTTTTTTATTCTAGTCTTTTGAATTTTCATTTGTACATCTCTCTAAGGAGAGGGAGAAACAAGCAATGTGAGTTAAATGCAGTCATTGGCTTGACAAACCTTTTCCCCCTCACCATCTCTGTCTGAGCATTGCACACTGCAGGCGGGTAAAAGTTGGCTAGAATTTTTCATAAAATTGTGGAAAAAATACATACAACAGATTTCAGGTTCATTATAATGTTATGAAAGAGGAAGAGGCTCCTCTGAGCTGAGAGGGAGAGAGGAGGAGGAGAGATCCTCCTCTTGCTTGAGAAGTCACTTTCAAAGATAAATGTGAGGGGTCGGAAGAATTTACTGTGTGCTGGTGTGAGATGGGGGAAAAACAGAGTTACGCATAAGGCAGCACTGAAAGTATGGGGGAGTCATTACTGCCTGCTGTTTCTTAGAGGCTTTGACCTCCAAAACATCAAAGTATATATGGCCTGGTGCATTCAGTCCTTAAATCACGCTTTAGGCACATGTTTTGAAGCCTAAATACTAATTTCAAAGAAATAGACTTTAGGATCAGGTCTTCCAAGAAATTCCCCAAACTCTGTCCCAACCAGTTTCAGTGGCTTACAGTGGGAGACTGTGCTAAGGGGGGGCTTGTCAGCAGGGGGGATTTCCGTGTAGTTGTGGTACTTGCTCTCTGCTGTGTCTGCTCAGTGATCAGCAGCGGCTGGCCAGGCACCTGCAGCTCTGCCTGGACTCTACCCTGGCTGACCATCAGCCAGCTCTTGCAGCAATGCTTTCCTTTACATCACTTTGCTGATTTTTCTGTCCGCTTCCTAAGCTCCCTTCCTCTTCTTTCTGCTGACTCAATACCTTCAATGGCTTCTCTCATGCAGCAAGCACCTTTCCTGGACCTCAGCCTGCTAATAAGTCACTGCATTGCACCAGAGACTCTTGGAAAACACTTTCTTTGGTGGGCCATGGGCAACTGCTGCACTAAGATGGCAGATTATCCAACTGTGTGGAGCATGGCTGCTTCACTTGCCCCTCACCAAGTGGGCAGAGAAGACAGAGTGTTACATATTACACTGCACATGCATGATATTGACATTTACCCACACCCTAGAAAAGTTCAACCATGCCATGACTACACCTATACATACTTTTAAGCCAGTCTGAGGAGCAGAAGGCCAGAGACAAAAGGTGTTGTTTGAACGTGCAGCTTACATCATGCAGGTATGTGGTCAGCTTCAACTACCTGAATGATAACTTGAAGCCTCGAAGCAGGCTGGATGAGCTGGGATACAACATGCTCTGTCTTTTACAAGTGTGCAGAGTTGGTGCTCTGGTGCTCTCTGCTGCAGCCGCCTGTCTGGACCAGATGCATCTCAGGCTTTTGCTCCTGGCACAGCATCCCACTTGTTCTGCTGGCTTTACACTGCCCGCCTGCTGCCATTCGTGCTTCTTATGCCTGTTTTCAAATGAATGGTGGACCAACAAGGAAAGGTCAAAGATGTGTGTTTCTGAGAAGACGTCTGCAGCCCATCACCCCTCAGCTGGAGAACGAGGGTAACCTTGGCCAAGCATCCTATACTTCAGAAGTATTTTCACAAGAATATTATACATATGGTAATTGCCCTTTGCTGAAGTACAGCTTGAGCAGGTGTCACAGTCCTGTGCTCCTGAAGGGATTTCTGATCTGTCACCAGTCAGTACTGTTTGGGTATTTTTGTAAGAGAGGGAAGGCTGAACATTGGTCATTTAAACAACACACATACATGCAAACTGAATGCACACACGCATATATACAAACTACAGCTCAGGTGTGCGCACTAGGAAAGAGTCAAGAAAACAACTGAAAAAAGGTTGGTTTTGTTCTGATTTTAATCTTCATTACGATTATATCACTATTAGATAGAAACACCAAAAGAAACTTCAAAATAAAACTACCAACTAGTTAGTCCCTGAATTGTATATACACCTTCCACAGAAAATCACTTTTGGCATCACAGAGCATAGTAATCTGAAGCAAATTTTCAGAAATTTTTCCTCTTTGCAGAAAATAGTAGGCTCAGAAGGTATTTTTAAAATTTTTCTCATGGAGAAGAAAAAGCTGCCAGAAAAATGGAAATATTTTATCATTGACCAGCGTCACCCCAAATCCATGAAGCTTACTCTAAGAAACTCACCCACTAGTGAGCTTTTAATTGTTCCTGTGTCAGCCTGCTTGGCCTACCAACCATCCTGAGGTCCAGGGTATAGAGGTGACCTCCTAAAAATGACACGGTTTAATTATCCCACCCTCAGAAGCTTTGTGCAGGCACCTGTTTAAGAGGAGCACGTGAAAGACACCAGTTTTGCATGCCGCCAGTGTATGCCATGGTGTTCATGCCAAGCTACACCAGAGCCACCCCCAGGCAGAGGCCCTTTGCAGGGATTAGTCTGAGGAACCAAGGGGTGGATCAGGCATCACCCAAAGCCTCACAACAGCAGCAAAAGCAATTCAGATTTGTGGGAACTGAACGCATTTCTGTGCCAAGAGCCATGACCCTCCGCCTCCTCAGTGCGCCTGTGGTTCCCAGCATGGCTGCAAGCTTCCTGAGATTGCCTAGGCTCCTCACCAACCCTACAGAAGATTTGGGGTAATTGGAGGCATGGGGCTATGCTGAAAAATTCTATTGCACACAGCAGCTTTGAAACAAGTTTTAAAGGCATGGGGGAACTATCTCAAAGGACAGTTTGTAAGCACACATAAGCTCATCCTGCCCATCTCCAGTCACCGAGAGGCAGAGGAGTATTTCAGCCATGCTGGGAGCTGACTAGTTCGGAGAAAGAGCAGAAAGAGCCTGCTCCAGCAGCAAACACCCTGTTGATGTACTCTTAAGGGTGTCAAACATTTTATCCATTAGCAAATCATGACATTAAAAGGATAAGCACAACTATAATGGAGAAGCCATAGCTCGCTTGTCAGTTAATTTAATTGCCACAGTGAGCACACCAAACTGCCAGGAACAAACTTTATCGAAGTGTCTTTCTCCACCTGGAGAAAATATTGTTGCTAGACATTATTCGGATTTCACCTGCTGACTCCCCTCTGAGGGGTGCAGCCAAGGGCAACAGGCAGAAGGCAAAAATCCAGGTCCAAGTGAACCAGGAGGAACATTGCCAGAGTACAGGCAGATGCTTAAGTTTCCGGAAGCATGTGTGGGGAGAACAAAAAGGAAGACATGACCGATTCGACCATGTCAAAACAGATTAACATGGCACATGCTGAAGAAGGAACCAGGACAGCAATATAGTTTCTATTCCCATCTACTCTTTTAGGGGGCTCCAGTAACTTCCTAGTTTTGTTAACAAGGAAATGGAGGTGCCCATCCTACCTCAATACTGTATAGTATTCCCACCCCTGTTTTCTAGGGTACACCATTAAAAGACTTACAAAAACCAGATTAATTTTTATTTTAGGGACAAGGGCTTCTATTCCTTTTGTTGTAAGCAGATGAAAACCTACATCATGGATCCCTGTCTCCTTGGATTGCAGGATTTGGTTATATTATACGTGAATCTTTGTGGTGTAAAAGGTCTGTTCACCTCCTCGGCAAAAGCTAAAACACTTCCATTTTATCCATGTAGGCAGTCAAGGTGTCTAGGAGGCAACATGTATGAGTCAGTTCGGATGTTAGTTTGCATGAAGCAGAAGTGGTTCCCCACTTGGAAGGAAATCTCACGTTGTCATAAAAACCCGTGTGAGTCCAGAATCAGCCAGCGAATGCGTATTCTATCTGCAAATTCCTTTTTTATGGAAAAAAAAGCCTTGAAAGAGACACATCAGTTGTCAGACGAATCCAGACAGAGCCCTTTTGCCACTAGGTGGTGATGGCTGATAATGAATTGGTGCAGCATGTTCTCAGTCCCTGTCCCGCCGCACCTGGGCAGATCACACTCTCCTCACCATTCACGTCCCCCTCAGGGGTTGTGTGTCTTCCACTTAAACACGCTCTGCTGTTCCCAGGGTCAGCCCACTCCATCTGGCCTCAGCTTGACTTATACATTAATTAGAGGACTTTACTAAACACGTGAATGTGTCATTTAATTAACTAGAGGTGGTGAACAAAGAGGAGACCAACAAATGACCTGCTGCTGGTGGCCACTTGCAACAGGATGCTAGCAGTAAAGGCAGTATCGGTAGCTGAGCCAATCCCAAAATCACACAAACTGAATACAAATGATCAAAACTTCTTTTTCTGACAGAGCCAAATCTGCACAATATGCAGCACAGTCCATTGGCAAAAAGAGTTTTCTGAAAGAGCAGATGAAGGCTGAGGCACAAGGATTTCGGCACCTGAAGATTAAAGCGTTGCTGCCAGAAGAGGCCAAGCACACCTCTCCCCAGCCCATGCCATCTCAGCAGCACGAGGCAGCAACTGTCTGGCTACAAACCCCTTGGCCTGCAGGGCATCCATGCAGCCACCAATCCTCTGCATCATGCCACAGCCAGCCCTGACACCCCTTCCCCATCCTGTCCCCTCCTGTGAGCTTAGCAGCTACTGCCCTTCTTATTAAGCACATGATATTCTGCTTCCTTGTAACCCTAATTAAGGTGGTTTATTCTTATTAGAGAAATTAAGTCTACTTGGAACAAAGTAGCAATTTTCTGTTATAAAGTGATGATTTTCTGAAGGACATAAGAGGACTAATGCACTTGGCAATGGCTAATGACATGCCAAATGGCCCTTTGCTTTTAGCGCGCACCCATCAGCTTCTTGACACTGCCACAGCACACGTATCACAGGCTACTGAAGACCATCTCCTCTAAAACACAGGCTGCAGAGGATCCATCCCTTCTGCAAGGAGACACCTCCACCCAGCAGCCTGCCCTGGAGCAAAGGGCTTTGCTGCCAGGGCGCAAAGGCATGGATGAAGAAAGGGAGAGGGAGGGAAGATGTACCATGCATGGGTGGGAACCATGAGAGGGTGACATTCCCACAGTTCCATGCCTGGTGGGCTCCTGCTCAGGTCCTAGGCAATGCCAGGGAGGTGCAAGATGACCAAAGCTATGGCAACTCTCACCTAGGTGAGGTATTAACAATGAATTCAGTGTACCCATTATGCCCATCATTGTTACACTGATCAGTTGAACATGCATCAAAGCCTGACGATTAGCTGTTTCCTGCCCTGAGGAAGTTTCAGGGGGTTTTAGGGTTGCAAATACATATTAAAAAGGTTAGGGCTTTTTTTTCCAAACAACATTAGGTGTCCTAAAAATGTTTTAATCCAGATGGCATAGCTCCTCCTTCACTCCAGAAATGACTCCTGCTCTTTCCTGGAGTGTTTCAAGGGCCACCCTGCCTTTCAGTGCCTCAACCACCAGTGTCCAAGGAGGAAAACAGGCCTGCTTGGCTGAAGTGACCAGTCACCTACAAGCAATGCCAGAGTGACACACTGGTACAAATGCAGTATTTGCCACTCTCAGAGCAATCCACAAGCAGAAATTTGTTTTTATGAAACATTAGTCATTTTAGATAACAACAAATCAGTACAAATCCCGTATTCACATAAATTACCAGCTCTGAATAGCTGACCCACTTTATATATAATCTTGGCACAAAATCTTGACTATGAAATTTGAGACAGATTGGTTTCACTTTGGTCAACTTGGAAAGAAAAAAATGAAAAACATTAGTATGGGGCTCAGAATGAGGGCTTCTTCCCACTTTAACTCAGGCTGTCTTGTTCTTCTTGCAGCAATACAGGGACTAAAATCATCTGCAAATGTACTGTTTAGATTGTTGGCAGTTTGGTTTCTCATGGAAGTAAACAGGTGACAGACGCAGCTTGAACCTGTCCTTTGAGTGCCGTACTACAAGCATGGCACGTGCTGCTCTCCTTGCTACCGTACTCCGAAACTGCTATTACAGGGCTCCACCAAGAGACCGTTCTACCCGTCGCACTGTGCAGGTATATATGGGGCAGTGCATGAATTTCTGAAGGCTGCATTTAGGAGAAAGGTAACCGCTCCGTGCTAGAATATATGCATCTTATAGCTAAAACCCCAAAGCATTTCTAATCTGAATTAACCTACCAAATCTCTGGGACTACAAGTCCTTGCTGCTTAAAAAGCCTTTGCAGCTGTTGCATGGTTGTATGGGCTGTCCTACATATTCAAGGAGCTGCAGCAAACCTGGCTATTGCCAGCTTCTCTTTGTGGAATTTGAAACCCGAGCCATAAGTTTTAGTTGTACCCCTCATTTAAATATAGAAGTTTTTTAATGAAAGTCCACGCTAATAGGAAAATTAAGTTATATTCTAGGGATGTTACAGATGAATCACAACAGTAGATCTACATTACAAGTTGGTCAAAAATTCAGCTGAGCACCTGAACATGGTCTAAGCCAACACAAGCTTGCACTAGCAAATAAAACTCAGTCTTCTGGAGACCACATGGAGACAAACTCTAGTCTATCACCCAATCCTTTTCTAGATGGATACCAAGACCCATGACTGTGTCCTCCTCTGTCACCTCCAGTTTCAAAGCAACATACTGTGGAGTCACAAGCCATCAGAACACTTAACCTTCACCCTTGTGCTGAGGATTCAATTCAAAATCTAATGCAAACTTTTAATCAGCAACAGCGCTCATGCTGTATGTAGAGAAACTTTTATTTTTAATAACATACAAAAAGAGGACTGAGAGCAAAGCCATTGATTCACTGTAACAGAACAGCATGCCTGTTTTACAAGTGTGTAATTTCTGGTTGGTAAAGATTTGAGGTGAGGGAATAGGAGCAGATAACTCCCAGGTAACCAGAAGGGAGAACTACACACAAGAGACAGGTCTAACATTCAGAATGCCTGCAGACATTAACAATGTAATCCTGTCACTAATCGTAGCTTATAATGAACAGTGGCAATGGGGTTCTTGGCAACTGGACGGATTCACATAGCTTGTTATTTTAAGTAAATACCATAATCGGTATGAAATCCCAGCAAATAAAATACGAAAAACAGTATGAACTACCAGTCTTTTATGGGACAGAAAGAATTATCCATAGCTATCCAAAGGCTACTTTGGCTTTCGTATACTTGTATATAAAACATGAGTCACTTTACATCATCTTGCCTCCAACTTTTGCAAAACACAGAGGTTTTGTTAGTGGTGTTTAAGCTAACTGCAGGTATTCTAGGTTTAGTTTGTGTGGGATGGAAAGAAATACTAGCCTTTTGCTTAAAGGGAGAGAAAATGTAGATTTATATTAATACAAAGAGAACAAGGCAACCTAAGCAACTGCATTATGAAATTCTTCATACCAAATATCAGAGGGGAGAACTATGGATATTTCTCTTCTTACAACAACAGGCAGAACCAGCCCCGATCCTGCAAGGAGAAGACGGTCAATCTCACCTGCAACCTCCCCCCGAGAAGGCTCTGCAGGAGCTACCCCTGCACACAGGCAAGCTGACACCCTAAACCTGTATACTGCATACAGACCCATAGCATTTCAAGACGTACACGAAGACTCCTGTCTTACAGCAGTGTCCTTACTGCTTGCTCTGACTTCGAACCTGATGCCCTGCAGGAGAGGCAGGGACTGTCGGGAAGCCTGGGTCCTGCCACTCACCCCCTCTGACAGGTCACTGCAGTTCTCTGTTTCACTTTCCACACTTATAAAATTAGAATAACAATTACCCCTTTGAACACTTTCAGCCCTTTTGATGGAGGTTGCTACAATTACAACATTACTATTGCAGGGTATTAGATAAGCCTCACTGCTCTGTGGTGGAGTGTCCAGGTGAGTAATCTGTCCATTTTACAGACAAACTGCGATATTGAGATGCTAATACAGTAAATCAGCATGAGAATGGAAAAAATAGATGATTCATTTTCAGTTTCCTCCCTTAGCAGCTACCAAATGCTCATGGGAATACAGAGGCCCCAACCTGACAGCTGCCTTATATTTTAAGTTCTCTCACTCATTTTAAAGAAATTTATACTTCTCTGTTAAACACCGTGTGCATTTCCAACTTCTAAAAGTGACAACTCCAGTGCTTCACAGCAACCTGCCAACAGCTGGCAGCGAGCTGGCTGCTACCTCTGCCAAAAAGGATTAACGCTGAATAATGCTGACTGGAGGTAGAAGACCTAATTCTATTTCTAGCCACACTGGTATAAAACCAGAGTGAGTAATACTGTCTACAAAAGACAGATGAAATGGTGTAAAAGGACTGGAGTTAGAGAGCATCGGGCTCAGAGGAATCATTGGTGTATTTTTTTCAAGGACATATGTGTTTGGAAACTAATGAAAATGCTAAATTTGCTATGAAGATTTCAAATGGAAAAGTAACAGTACTTCCAATAATCATAGCTGCTGTGAATAAGTGCAATCAGGACACATTTAAATTTGTTTAATAGTTACCCAAAAAGGTTATTTGCACTCTGTAAAGTTATTTGCCCCTAAGTGTTATGGGTAGCATGCGATTTTGTTAGCAGCAAAACAGGTAAAATATATTGCAAGCTGAAATACCTTCCCCCCCCCAACAAATGCTCTCCAAAGCCCTTATATTAGAATAGCTGCAGAAGGAAAAGGCCTCTAAGGGGTTTATTTGGATTTTGTTTGTTCTTTTTGCTTGTTTTTACAGAACAGGAGACATTTCCCAGTCTACTGTGTATCATTTCTCTTTAGGCAAATGCACAAAAGGACATTCACGATTAGTGGGGTAATTACAAACATTACCAAAAAAAACAACCAAAAAGCTTGCAGTAGCTGTAAATGCTGCACAGATCCCCCCTGAGCCCTTGTCTGCTCTCCATCATGCTTTCTGAAGAAGTCAAAGGTGCAAGGAGGCCAATCATCCTGCAGCTTCTCCCCACCAAAACCCAGACACACAAACTGTCCCAGAGGATGAGGAGGGCAGGCAGGACGTGAGCAGGCACAGGACTCTCAGGTGTCTTGAGTAGGCCACCCCAACTCCCGTGGCACACAGAGGCCACACAGCGTCGTCTTGCCCTGTTAGACAGAAGAGCTGTGCTTTGAGCAGGCCTGGGACAACCAGCTCAGAGGCAGCAGCTGATGGGGCCAGCATCTCCAGTCATCTGGACCGCCCTCTTGCTCAGCATCTTTCTGGAGCTATTTAAGGAAAACACTGCTTTCTGAATTTACTGAGATTTAATTGCCTTTCCTTGAACTGCTCCAAAGTGAGAACTTATATTCAGCATGCCCTGGCCAGCTGGGAGAAGCCATACCCCTACCCAAGGGCTTCTTTGACTTTCATCCTTCCCTAGGGCAGGACAAGGCACCCAGAGCAATGCTGACTCTGTGAGGGAGACTGGGACTGTATGTATGGCCACTAGGTTACAAATAAAGGCTGTTTGCCAGGCAAACAGCTGGGGAGCAACTGCCGTACAGGCTGAGACTGCAGAGAAAGGGAGTGCAGTTTCACCCTCGTCATGCTTTCTGCTAAGGAGATGACCATACTCTGGTAGCCCAGTTTTTGGGACAAACCAGAACAAGTTGAGTGTCAGCCTGGACCTGAAGAGGCAGACTGACTTGCTTGTAGACCAGCAAACGATTTGGTGGTACTTCACAGTGACCTGCCTCTACAGGTAAACTAAACCTAAATACTTTTTTTCTTCAGTTTCTCCTCACCGATCAGCAGTGGGGCTCAAGGACGTGACGGATTGCACAGTAGAGCTGGGCAGAGTACCTGATGCCATGATCTCACCCGAAGCCAACAGTGCAGCCTCGCAGACCTGCCGTGAATGCGCTGACCCCAGCACCCTGAGTGACTACAATGAGAACAGAGTGTGGGATGTGAAACCTTGTCTTCCCCACCCCAAATACTTTCAATATCAGGAAATTAATAAAAAATGAATACAATGAAGGAATACACAAAGGACCAGAAATATCCCCTTTGTTGTATCTGATTTGGACCTGGAGTGTTTCCCAGCTTCAGTCTAGCCACTCAATAATCTGAAGTGGGGAATGCTACATAAATTACTCATTATTCCCACCAGATGAGCTGTCAAAGGCTGCGGAAACTAGTTCACGTTCACTTCACCTCTCTCTGCTCGCCTTTTGCTGTTACTTACTTTCCACTCTATTAAGGTCTGTTGTTAAACACTTTTGCCTCAAGACTTTAAGAAAGAGAAAGAAAGAAAGAAAGAAGTAAAGAAACCCTCCACCAGCATCCTAGAATTTTACTTTTGAACAAAAATCCAGAAAGACACAATAAAAGCCAAAGCAATTGTTCTTTCTCCATGAGCTCATCATTACACCCCACAGCCATCAAACAGCCTTCGCAGCCTTGCTGCCTACCTGGAGTTACCACCAGTACAGACACAGGTATGCAGCCCAAGGACTGCAGGAAAAACATAGATTAAACTTCCCTCTTGCTGGAGGTGATCCCTGAGAAGAGTTAAGGCAGCTCTGGGGCACAGCTTATGCATTTCTTGAGTTGCAGTTACTTCAATTTATTTTCAAAGCAAATCACAAATGTCAGAGTATTGCATAAATACCGAGTGCTACTGCTTTGCTGCAGCTGCAGTATCTGCTCCACACACCTAGGAGCTCCAGGCTCCAGGCCAATAAGCCCAGAACTTGGCACCACAGCTAAAGTAACACCTCATTTTGATTTTTCTAAATTAATGATTAATCTTTGATATTTCCAATTAGTTGCTAGAACCTATGTTTCTGCCTGACCTTCATCCCTGAGGTTTCCTGTTTGTTGTGGCTTCCATGCTGCAAACATAAGTGGCAGAGCACTGTTGCTCTTGAAAAGGATGTTTTTACATATGGCTCTGCCCCAAACACCTGGAAGTACTTGTAGCCTTGGAAAGGTAAGCGCGAATACTGGGTGGCCCTGAAAAGCCAAATGTCATTTCAAGTTTGCAAATACTTCCTGTCACCACTTTTTGGCCAGAGCAAAGCTGTGGAGTGAGCCACCCCTAGGGTTAGGAGAGACGAAGTTTGAACTCAGGATGAAACCTGGCACCTCAAGTCCCTCTTGCGTTATCCTGACGCTTCTGGCATGCTGCTGGCTGGCACACCTCAGCACAAGCTGCCGCTGATTTTCTGTGCCACACATCAGGCAAAACCTTCAATTTTTCTGCAACTGCAGCACAGTGCGTTACTGTCAAATGCCGTATGTCCCAGGCCCTGCAGCAAAGGGTGTTTGGTGCAGTTAGGGACCATGCTAGCCCCCTCTAGCTGGGAGGCAGCCAGCATCCCAGGGCTCAAGAAGCCTGGAGAATTGGAGATCAACCCAGTACTAAATCCCTCAGGGCAGCGGCAGTAACAAGAGGCCATCTGACCAAGGAGGGAGCCCTGCGTCTCCCTATCTCACCAGCACAGCCATTATAAAAACACCAAGTGACAGCTGGAGCTGCACTGCTCTCTTTCTCAGTACAAAAGCTGCATCCAAGCATGGACACTGGTTTGCTTTGACTTCACCGCAAGCCGGGTGGATGCTTGACAGCTCCAGACTATGCAGGATCAAAGAAAAATAGGGTTGGAAAGGCCCCGTGGTGGTCATTTACTCCTGTCCCTCATCCTAAAGGCAGGGTCAATTTTCCCCTCATCATTCTTGGCAGACTGAAAAATAGAGAAGAATAAAGAAACCAAACTTCAGGGAATTGGGGTAAGCTAACTATGAAAGCGTAGTCTGAACAGGAATAAGGCTGAATGTGCTTATTCTTGAAAACCATGCCACAGAAACAGTTTCAGGAACTTGACTTCGATTCTTTTTTAAAAATAAACAAACAAATCTGGAAGCTTTAAAATCCAGGGTATGGGTTGAGAACTATTTAATAATCCTTAGTCACCTACATAGTCAACCAATGTGGAAATGCATCATATCACATGCTAATAAGCAGTATGGAAATATTTTTATAATCTAGTGCTAATGACATTAAATATTATTAACATGTCATTTGGCACACTATTGTAAAAATAATATTTAACAACGTATTAACTGAAGTTGTAGCAAGTGATGTATTTAGCTAATTGTATGCAATTAAATTAGAATTAAAAAGGGGATGTTTCATAATCTTGCTTGCTTTTCACTAAAAATCTAAGCAGGAAATTCAATAAATGAAAGCTGCTGGAAAATCATGTGAAACATCAAGCACTGGAAGATTAATATAGCACAAGGCATCTGTCACGGTTTGAAGCTGGGCCGGCCACTAACGAATGACAGACGCTCTCTACTAACCCCTCTCCCCTCCCAAAAGGGAAAAGGAGATAGAACAAGGGAGAGAGACTTTACGGTTTGGAAAAGAAACCTAAAACAACTTTAATGGAACAATAACAATAAAAGATAATAATAAGAATAAGGAAAAAAAAAATGAAATATATACAGTATGTACAAATATATACAAAACCAATACCGAACCCAACTCCCCCCCACCCTGATGACAATACGTCACCACCACACCGCAGGGCTGGCACTGGGGCAGTCCCAGGCTGGACTCGGCAGCAGACAGGGACGGGATGCAGGAGCTGGACTCAGGCACTGGATTCAGGGATGCACGGATCAGTCCTCCTCAGATGTCGGCCATCGAAAAAGAGCGAAGGCGCGAGACCCTCGTGATCTCTCAGCTTTATACTGAATATGACGTCTATGGGATGGAATACTCTGTTGGTCAGGTTTGGGTCACCTGTCCAGTTCGCTCCTCCCTGTAGGTGCGACCCTTTTCACTCCCAGCACCCCAACACGGAGTACAAGATTTAGCAGTGACCTTGGTCGCCATAAGAACAAGTATAAGCAAGGGCCTCTCTGCATCCCATTCCTTGGTACGAACTATAAACATCAGGCCTTATCACTGCTAGGAGCAGTCACTGTCTGGAAAAACATGCTGCTGTTTCAGAAAGTGCTGGTAGTTAGAGGAGACTTAACTGAAAAGTTAAAGCACTAAAACAGAATTAGTTCTGATTTAGCCCAAACCAGGACAGCATCATATGTTGTTCATCTAACTTTATTAAAAGTCCAAGTTTAAATCTTTGGACATTTCGCACTGAGATGAACTTCACCCCCTTTTTTTCTTCTCATTCCTCATTCTATCTATTGTATCACCTAGGCTTAGATCTATTGCATCATTATATCTGGAAATACCAAAAAAAAAAAAAAAAAATCACATGTATGCGATGAAATGCCTGTGTCTGGACTGTGGAGAGAATGCAGATCCAGTCCTGTACTTCCTCTTGAATAACTTCTCCCTAGAGCATGCACATGTGCTCCCTCCGCTTCTGTCAGTAACTGCTAATACACATGGGCAAAAATACAAGTGTTACAAACTACAGGGTGGTTTCTGTTAGGAGTTTGTTCTTTGCTGCACCACCAGCGGTTAACAGTTTATGTGAATGTTAAATTCCTGGATGTGTTCCTGCTTTTGGAGAGAAGGACTGGGAACTCACCCTGTGTCTGATCCTTTTTGCAGTTAGTTATTTCAAGGATTTGTCTGTGGACATAGCTCCAACTTTGTACACGCAACTGTTCTTGCAGCACTTGTAACTCAATAACAAATTTGGCCGCTAAGGATATAGATAAACAATTTATATGTACATTAAAAAAAAGACAAAACGAGTTGCTCATGCAGCACCATGTTCTCATTTTCTCTGTTGCTTTGGGAAACGCACAGAGCCCTCAATGCAGTGACGTACACCTAGCCTTTGTACGGAGGTCAAGTTTTGTATTCCCCTTCTCTCTGTCGCACAAGGGCAGCCCTGCCCCGGCCCCTGATGCAGTCACAAGTGGTATCAGTGCTGACTACAACGGAAGTTGGATCAACCCTGCACGCCACACATTTTAGATTGCGTAGTTTCATCATAAAGCTTTGGCAACATGTCAGGACTTATTTCCTGATTAGTCCAGTTGCTGTTTCTACTATTTCACATAGGCATCCACATCAGTGGAAAGCCTTGGTAACACATTTTGACTTTTGTGTGGACATCGCTCTCTCCATCTACGGAAACAGAAAGATCTGCAGAGATCCACAGCCTTCCCTTACCCCTGTTTGACTTACTACAGAAGCTGAGTTTGCTGGTGTGCAAAGGCTGCACCCAGAGATCCCTCCTCAGACCTAAGGAGCAGCAGAAGTTTACAGCAAATGAGCTGCTTGTCTGCTCATGTATCCTTCTTTGCAGCTCAAACTCATTGAAGACTTTTTCCATGTTTGTGCTTTCTACTTGCCTGAGGAATGGGCCATGATGGGGAGGTGGAAAGGACAGGCATTTACACAATAGGAACCTGTAGAAGAATAGTCTTGCTATCCCTGCCTCCATCCGTGTTTGCTGAGGTAGGGCGCTCAGGCCTCTGCATGTGGGACTCCACAGTGCCAGGAAATTAGTAAGCATGGGGACCACCTTTTTGTCAGCCTTTGTGCCACACTGCAGGGAAAGCTTGAGGATCCCTCACTCATTGTCTGTACAACCTTCATTTGGGCACCGGGGACCTGCATCTGCTCTTAGATGCTTGTAGCCAGACTTTTTATTTCTAGCCTAGTGGGCATATCAGAGAGTGAAAGTAAAACAATATTTTAAAATAAATTTTAAATTTCCTATTTAAACAGAGAAACTTTGCTTTCATATACTGTTGCAGTTATTAACCAGGACCTGCTGGAGACAGAGGGAAGCTCCCACTTACCTTGCTGATGGTGGCTGGGGGTCCCAGCTCTCAGCACCTCCTGTCATCTCCTGCCTCACTGGTGTGTTCTTCGACATCCTTCCACCCAACAGTGGCAACTCAATGAAGCACTGCCACATTTTAAATATTATTTGCATTTCATTAACAACGACAACATTTATTTTAATACAGTTAAATCGGAGTAGCATTTAATTTAATTTTAACAAGATAGTTATTAAGCTAACCAAATATCAATTGATTGCTGAAGAAACTGCATTGTGAAACAAAGAAGTTGAGAAATAAATCTTGTTGCCAGGCCATTAATGTAAAATCACATAAATAATAAACATCTAATTAGGTTCTCTCTAATGAAGAGCTCCAACTGTTCATTGACATTCTCTGGGAGGGCTGGTGCCTTCCCAGATTGGCTATTAGGGGAGAGGGGCCTGATCCAAGTGCTCCAAAGGCTGTACAGACTGACCCAGGTTGGGCAGCTGGGTTTAAAGAAGAGTTCAGCCTTCCTGTGTGCTACCTAGTTGGGACAGCCTTGCTCCACACCTCTCCAGGCGCCGGGTGCTCAGAGACCCAAAGCACCTCACTCAGGCGTGAGTGGGATGCCAAAAGTCAGGGAGCAGGAAAACACCACCAGTGTCTGCTCCTGTCAACACCATGGGGCTGCAATGTGTGGGGATCATCCCCACACCCTCCCCCCCCACCCCAGTGCCACATCTCCACATCTTAACCCTTTCCTTCTCAGCACAAACAGTTTACCATGCTTTCCTGCAAATTACTCTCTTTCTGGAGTACCAAAAACGGTCAGTTACAGCAGACAAACATTTCCTTTTCTAGTATTGCTAAGGACTTGTAATTTTCATCGATTTGTGTGTGTGGGTATCATTTTCAAGGAGTTTGTTTGTTTGCTTATTTAAACACGGATCTCTTAAGGGTAGTTATTTTCATAGCTTTTCTGACCATCTGCTCTGTCCAGCTGCACAAAACAGACCAAAAAAATCTCACCCAGGCAACTCTGAACCAAGTCTGCAAGTTCTGCTTAAAGCATATTATGTTACATGCAGGCTTGACTTAAAGTCTTCAAGTGATGGAAAATCCACTGAATCCCTACACAATTTGCTCTGGTGGTTAACTATGCCCACTGTGAAAAATGCATGCTGCCTTCTCAGCCTGAATTTGTCTAGCTTTAATGTTTATTCACTGACCCTTCTCATGCCTTCATCTGCCAGGTTCAAAAAAATCATCAACAACCAGAAATAAATTATTTGGTCCTGAAACTGCCAGAGGATTAAGGTATAAACAAATTGAGAGCAAACCAAAGAGGTTTGTCTGGGTAGAGACAACTGCCACAGGTGGCCCTTTCTTTGCCAGCTCCAGCTGCCCTTCAGCTTCTGCCTCTTTGGGGCTGAAGCACAACCTGCCATGGGAGAGGGCAAGGGCTCTCCTCTCTACCACCATGATTTTTTAAGGGACACCACAGAAATTTCAAGGAAACAGGGACAGAAAGCCAGTTTACTCAAGTGCAAATGAGCCCCCACCAGCAGAAATTTTCCTTTTTTTAAAAATAAGAATAATCCACTTCTCATATTACTCCTCACCCTTAAACAAAAGTACCTGAAAAGAAAACTACCCACAGCCCTTGCTCTCAGATAACCCATGCAAAATGATGCTTCCCCCAGAATTTCCCATATAGGCACATAACCCCTCTTACAACTGGATTGCTGGAGGAGAGGGAGCTGGTTTTCATTCTGTTTTACAGATAGCCAGACAGGCTGTGCATATGCAAATTTGGTGAGTGCCCAGTGAGAAACTGCTGTCTCTGCTAGAGCTGGGGAAGGCCGCAGAGAGCTCCTCTGCCTGAATCGCATCAGGGAAGTGGCACCCAGGGACCATCACCTCCTGTGGATGGGCACTGGCAGCAGGGAATGAGAGGTGGGAAGGGACATGGGGAATCTCAGATCCAGGCATGCACATCCCCTTGCTCCCTCCAATCCCTGGAGGAGCTTTTCCGGGTGAGCTGTGACCCAAAGTAAACCACGATGGATTAGTCATGCCCATTAGATAACCTGGTGTGGCTAATGAAATAGCCACAATGAAATTCTTGCAGTACATGTGGCTGTAGTTCACATCAAGGCATAAGGGCTCATAGAGCTGAAAGCACACTGCTACTAAGGCAAGACAACCTGTCCAGGGAGTCAAACACTGATACAGGCTAATTTTGCACAATTTTGCTGTACCATGCTGAGGCAATGAAGCCACCACAGGCTACCACAGCATTGTCCCATCTCTGTGTGACCTGGACTCATGGTGTCCAGCACCAAACCTGACTCTCTGCACCAGCTCTCTTCACCCCGCTTGCTCACACACAGGGAGCAGGCCTCAAGCAGAGGCTGAAAAAACGCAGCATGTACATCCGTAATCACAATAAAAGCAGCGACCTGGATTTGTTGGTGTTATGTTACACAGATCAGAAGCCGTGATTTCTAAGAGGGAAGCGGGTGTTTTGGAATATGATCTGTTTTTCCAGGAGGATGTGATAAATACTTTTCAGTTAATTATTTTGTGCCAAACAATAAGGAAATCATCTCCGAAGAGGACTCGTCAGCTTGGAAGATGCTCAATACTTTACAGCAAATTTTAGGCTCAACAGTGGTCATAGGGCAGGATGGGTGGTGGCAGCAGGGGATACATCCTGCCTCAGATGAATCCCTACACCACGGCTACAGCTTCACTTGTAGCTGATGTGTGGTAAACCACACTAACTTTTTTCTTGTATCTTGCCATAGCTGTTTTCCAAACAAAGCAACCTGAACACATTTGGGAAGAAAACTAAGCGAATGAACAGAAAACGTGAGGTACCTTGTATAGTATAAATGAAATAGCTGTTGAAGACCGGCTGAAATAGCCATGGGACACATGTGGGCATAGAAAATACTGCAGGCTGGGGAGAAAATGTTGTCAGCCACAGAACCAAAGAACACACATCAATACCTTCACAACCAGGAGATGCTCCTTTTCTCAGGCCATGGATGCTTGTCACCCCTGAAATGACCAGCAAGAAACAGGTTAAAGCAGTTACACTGAAAAGGGAGAGAGCCTGCCATTCAAATATTGTTAGCACATCCATCACTCACAAAAGAGTAAATTATTAACTCCTCCTAACTAGGTGCCACTCCCATCCCACCTCTCAGCTTTGAAAGGACGGAGCCACCACCTGTAGAGGTTTAACAATTCAATCTACTCATGACATGACTAAGCATGACCACAACACCACCACCCATCCACTGGCTATTTTGGTCATGGCAGGTGAAAACTCACTTTCCCTGATTACCGTTTTGCACTAAACCTTTAACGGAAATTTTTTTTTCCTGTAAGTGACAGCATTCTCTGAAAACACCCACAAATCCCTCCCCAGGCCTTTGTGACAGCCCTGAGAGACCCCTGCCAATGCCTGCCAGCACAGGAGGCAACTGCAAGGGCTCACGCCAATCCTCGCACTTGCAGCTACCTAGTGACCAGCACAAAGAGCCACCACCAGCACACAAGAGCCATTGTCTTTCTTACAAGGAGACAACAAATAAGAAACCTGAGTTGACGGTAACAGGACTCTTCATGTAATTCCTCAGTTGCATGAGCTTCTCTGCCATCTGACCAGTGCCATTTTATTACCCAGGAGCAATGCACCAGGGTGTCATGGAAAGCACAAGGTCCTGCCAGCTCTCTCCCGTCTCTGGTGCAGGCCCACTTCTCCCAGCCCCAAGGGGCACAGCAGCGGCTGCAGAGGCGAAAGGCAAGGTGTTGCTCAAGGCAGAGCAGAGGAGTGAGGGGAGACCCAGGCACAGCCCCTCGGCAGGCAACGCAGTCTGCTCTGGTGCACACCAGGAGACAGGTCTGGGTGTTTAGGGGTTATCATTGCTCGCTTAGCTGCATTAAATTCTACCAATAACCACGTTACCATTTAATAACTGATGATGTGTAACGCAAGAAACTCTGTAAGGTGAGGGTGCCACATCATGCTGTGGGTATTATCTTCTTTCCTGATCTTTCCCTTTACAGGGCTTACTAAAACCTGCTAGGCACAGCATTTCAGTTTTCAGGTACAAACAGTTTGGAGAAAAAAAGGGGAAAAGTAAAGCAAAGCACAGCAAGTGTGCAACATTATTGTGAGCTCAGATGATGTTAAATGAATTAATTTGATTCATTCTTAAATTTGACTGGCAAGATTTAATGGTTCACATTGAAAGCATGAATAACTGTTTTGTTCCATGAATGACTATAGTTTAGTGACTCTTGATGTCAGTGTATTTTGCCCAGGGTAAAACTTGCTATATGAATTATTCACTGCTGGGTGGATGGAATGAATGGAGTCATGCTCACAGACAGGATGCCAACTGTGGTTATTTGACATGATGGGGCACATTCAATGCTGACAAAGGACAATAGTTAATTCACAGTGTGGTACTGGGGCTTAGTCATTCTCCTTAAGATCTTTATAGAAAGCATGGCACTTTTTGTCATGTACCCCACATTAAGATGGATTCCGTGTGCCAAAAAATACTGAAGCATAGCTCACTTTTTAAAACGTTCGCTAGTTTGAAGGAAAAAAAAAAAAATCTACCTTCCTGTCTTGTTTGGCTGAAACATTGCTCCAAAGAAAATGTGTTTAAGACCAACTTAAAAACAAATGGAGGAACACAACTATATATCACTCAAGCATCTTGTCATAGATGCAGTAGTTGATAGCTGCTAGGACCTCTCCTTGATAGGAAAGGATCTGGCAACCTCTCACAGAACAGGGTCTCGGACTGGAAATAATAGCACTTTTACCTACACTTTTCTTTCCAAAGCCGAGAGAGAAGAAGCTGGGCAAAGTTTCTGCACTAAAGTATTTACAATGAGCAATCGGAGTAGGACATTTTCCCAGCCTTCTTAAAAAGCTGTTGCTTTAATGCAAGCCGTTTGTAATCTGAAAAGATAGGACGGAATTCAGCTTGATCTGACAAATGGGCCACAGAAGTTTACTTATGCATAATAATGATACATTCATCTTCACTTTACACTTCCCAACTGCATGCTTATTGCAAACATCTGTGTTGCTGAAACGACTGGCAGTACAACTCATTTATATGGTTTAAAAGTAGTGATAGACAAAAGCCAGGAGGGGGAGGGATGCGAGGTGCTTTTTCTTCCCAAATTTCAGAAATCCTTGGTTTCATCTTCGAGCATTTTTCTGTGAATGGGCTTACTCAATGCCCTGGTGTGTGCAGAAATAACTTCGTGGGTAACTTCCAAGCCATCAACACAGCACAAACTTTGCGTGCATCAGTAATGCACTGATAATACACCTAATACCTAGAGAAAAGGCTAAAGGAAAGATGACTAAAGGGTGCTTTGATTTTCCCTCCATGTCACACAAGCCCTATGATCCAGTTGCAGGAGAGGCCAATGTTTTGTAGGCCAGCAGCTCCCTTCAGACAGCAGCTACCTGGCCATGCTCAGATCACCAGTAAAGCAGCTCAATTCTTAATGCCAAACCCTCATTCAAGTATTTTCTTGCCTTATGCAGAAATGGTACATTTCTCTCAAAACTATGGTGTGCTGGAGACCACACCTACCTCTGAAATGAGCCTGCCTGAATTTACATGGTGTTCATCCCTCCAAACACTGGATGATTTGGCACAAATCCTGCCTGAAATGCAGTTCGCATGGTTAATGGTGAAATGGGGTATTTCTCCTTGGCTCCCAGATCCGTCAGGTATAGCATTTATTTGCTTTTTGACCAGGTGGCACTTCTGTGTTGTAGCTGCACATCAAGATTGAATTTCTGTGCTCACATTTGACAAGCATATAATATCCCTGCAGATCCTGAACAAAGGTTAGTATACCAAAAAGGCTCTCAAGTTAGCACACCAAAAAGCCTTAAGAGTCTTTCTCTCTTTGGCCATCCAGGTGTTATTATTTGGCTATCTTTATTTATGCCATGGCATTGTGTACTCTTCATAGTCACATGTAACATCAGTGACCCTCTAGGCAGGCTGATGGACAACTTGGTGTAAGCATTTGAAGCCCTTGCCATAAAATACTTCATACCTAGGTTCTTTAAATTTGTTCATGGCTGGCTTGGTTGGCTGTTTTGGTGTATCTCAGTATTTACAGTAAAATTAGCAGGTCTGTGTATTCATGCCAAGCTAGTAGAAGATGAGAAGTCAATTTTGAATATGATGTATGATGCATCTCTCTTTCTAATAGCGCTTATGTGCTACTCTGGCACAGCACTCACAGTAACATGCACTGAGGACGCTGAGACCACAAGCTAAGCAGTGTAAAAAAAATCTCCAATAGCTTACAAACACTTCCCACTCACACGATCCCCTGTCTCAAAAACACTGGTTGAGTTTTTCACGTGAACCCTTCTGCAAGGCATTTCATTTTATCACTTCTTTGCTTAATTGTTGCTAAGGTTTTAGCACCAAACTAAGGGCCATCTCTGCCTGAGGAGCAATGCCTTGAGTCATGACACCGTGCTGCTCACGGCAGAGGCTACCTGCCAGCTAACGGACCCACTTTGAACCTGCCTCATGCTGACGTAGCCCCACTCCTCTTTGCTGTTTCTCTACTAGCACCATGTGAATCACCAAGTAACTTGGATAAACTTGGCCAAGTGAATTTCAAATCCCGAGAGCTGCCAAAATTTTCACATGTGGGCACTTTGGAGATTGCTTTTCCACATTGTGGATCAGTTCATAGAAAGGGAAATCTGAGTACCTCACAAAAGCTACTGCAGCAATTTCCACCCTGCATGTCTGTTCTGCACACACCAAGAGCCTACTCACAGGCTGGACCCATGGCTGTCTCAATTGCACACTTGTGTTTGACATGACTGTGTTATATTCATGCATATCATTATTAACTAAAATTACAAGAATAAAGAAATAGATGAATAATTAGGAATGGTAAAAAGTGGGATCCTATTTTGCAGACACCCATTTCAGCAGCCTCAAGCTGGTGCATCGGACTTACTGGCTCAGTTCTGAGTTGCAATATTTCATTCGCCATTTTCTCATGCACCTTCCTCCTGGGCACAGGGGTGGAAAAAGGAGCAAGCCATTCCCACTCTTGGAATATCATTGCCCACCACCTGCCTGCCACCAGCTCTGGTAGGCACCAGAGAGGCAGGATGAGTGCATGACATTGCGGGTACCACCTCACAGGGAGAGGCATGGAAAGGGGCATCATGAAGGGGCACAGCAAGGGCTGCGGGGCACCTGCCACAGCCATGGGGGAGGCTCTTCTGCCTGCAGGGGCCAGCTCCAGCTTGCAGGCACAGGGCACACCGGGGTCTCCTTCCAGCACTTTTCCACCTGCAGGTATGAGAAGAGCAAGGGGGAAGACAAGGAGGTGGAAAGGGAAAACAGCTGACAAAAAATGAAGAGCAAAGTAACCAAAATGAAAGCTAAGCAAAAAAAACAGCCCACTTCCCTGATTAATTTGGTCTTTGCATGCACCAAAAAAGGGTTGGATGGCACAGCAAAGCAGGGCATGCAACTGCGTTAGGAGAAACACCTGAATAAAATTCTGTCTTACCATCACCTTCTTTCGAATACACTCTGCAAATATGGCCCACCTGTCAAATAACTGAACAAGTGCAGTGCATCGCGGCACTTAATGCAACAGCACAAGTTGCATGAGAGGGTGCACAAGGAGAATTGTCTCCTCTTTAGCCCTTTCAAAAAGAAGAGCCTGAACCACTACGAAGCCATTAACCTGAGATACGTTTTCCAACCCCTGCTACATTATTTTCAGGGCTGATTGCTGCAGACTGAAGAATACTTCCTCAATTTTTCCTCTTTCTGTACATTCTGAAAGCTATTTTACATAGTCGTTTGTCCAATTTCAGATAATTTCATGTCTGGAATGTCTAGGTAAGTAGGTGTGTGGGACTATCACAAGGCAAAAATAAACATTGTTGCAGGAATTGCTTCTTAATGCTGAGGATTTTTCACAGAGAAGATTTGTGCCTTGGTGTACATGTGCTATCGACAAAGATGTGCTGCAAGCAACAGATTTGGATTTTGTTTGTTTGTTATAATTTCTATCAGGTGTACAATCTGTCATGCACAGAAAATCCCTTTCATTAGGAAAAATGAGAGCTACAGAGCTCTTCACTGCTTTCTTTGTTGTCCCTCTGATTTCAGGTACATTACCGATGACTCACGTCCTATAATAAAATACAAAGATTGCAGTAATTGGACATGTTAAATATTGGTTCTGCAGTGGGCCTCTGGATTGCTAAGCAGTAATTCAACAGCACCCTCTTGAAGCAGAAGCATGCTGAACTATGCCATTCCCTGCTTCTTCCAACTCCTACTGACGCTGATAACTATCTTCCTACAAAGCACAGTTAGATGAATGTAAAGAAAAAGGCTGGAGAGTGCACCTTGCCATCCATGCACGCTCAAGTGCCAGTCAGCTAAAGGCCATCTGGGAATAGAAAGACACAGCCATTATCTTACTTCACAGTCCATACTGCTATTACTGGGATGGGATTTTTTGAAAACACATGCAAAGCACATCCGATTATCCAACCTGTGTTTTTTTTGCACTGAATTATGTAGGAACACTGCCCTTTCCATACACGGCTTCATCAGGTCTGTTCAGGTAAAGAATCAAACCAGAACTGATTTTCTTAGAAGTTTGCTGAATTGATGGACAGAGCAAGCTCAGAGCTGGTTACCACCTGCATCACTCGTAGCATGACGCGTCTGGAGATAACAGCACCAGCCACCCACCTCTTTGCCATAGCTATGGTGAGTCATTCCTTCCACCTATAGCTGGAGCCTCCCTGACTCCAGCTCACAGCTTATCCATTTGTTGGAAATCCAAGTCCAGCTATGGTCACTGCAACAGTATCAAGCCTCAATCTGAGGATCAGATGAGAACTTTTGAAGTTTCTAATGTGCTAGGAAGTTCCTTTAAGTTACAAAGGACTGAATATCTGACATGCTGTTTTACTCAAAGAAAAACTCACAGGATGACTGGATTAAAAACGCAATACTCTGAGAATTCCTCCTCTTCAATCCCTGTGTGATATTTACCTGTTAACTGTACCATTGCCCACATCCCCAAGGGAAAGATCCCAGGCTAAGCAGAAGCCTCATACCTGGCTCTGGGCAGCATGCTCCCCAAATAGCCTGTGGCATCCCCTCCTTGCTGCCATGCCCCATGGAGCAGTTTAGCTTTAGCTGTTAGCAAAGCACTCAGAGACGTGCCTCTGCACATCTTATCCTGACACTGATGGGGTGCACCTTTGGTTTGCACAAATGTCCCCCAGGGGCCAGGGCTGCAATTTTGTGTCCCCTGGGCCTGCTTCCAGTCACTGTGAAGGTAATCATTCTGTTCAGCTGCCTAACAAGAGGGCAGAGAAGCTTGGGGAGGTGCCAAAGCAAAGGTGCTGGGGATGAAGTCCTGTATATGCACGTACACACAAACACATCTATTCCTGTCACACAGATTTGCTGATCCACTTGTCTTTCTAAGAGATGAGAGGATTAGGAGAGTGGACTTTCTTCTCACAAAATTTGAGACAAAAAATTGATTTTCCTTACTTGTCCCCAAGTGCCACAGGCTCCTCAGACAGCTGTCACCCCTCTCCTGCCTCAGGCCCTTCTCATGTGCATCTGCCTGGAGCATGAGTGTCAAAACAAGCATGCTAGATACAGACGCGTTTCTCAGACTATTACAGAGTCTATTTTAACAGATGACTTATGTCTGTGGAGTAATGTATGTGGGAAACAGAGATACACTTCACACTTTCAGGAAGCTTAGAAAATTGTTCTATTTCTAGGAATACAAATAACATAAGTTTAAGTACATCGAAGAATCTCTATTACCACCCTGTTTCATTTCCTTGCACTTGGACTTCAACCCAGTTTCTATACTAAGTACCATTTAAATGGCTAACTGAAAAAAATGTTCAATTATATTCATGAATATGGATAGTCTCTGGTTTCTGTTGTACGGGATTTTGTTTACATAGGCAATGGAAAGTTTGTTGTGGTTCACATACACAGAAAATATTTCAGCCCTAAACACCAGTTGGTGAAGTTTTGCATCACTCATTCAGTATGGTCTTTGGGTGCAATGGTTACGTTTAAGCACCCACAATCTCTCTCAGGCAAATCTACCAACCAGATTTCCATTATTTTTTCATTTAACAGGAGGTAAGTGATCAGCTGTAGAAGGGATATTTAGAAGTATGAAAGCAAATGAAACTATAGAGGAGGAAGAGGGAGGGAGGATGAAGACTACTTTACTGAAGTTCTCAGCAAAATATTGTTACTAGGTAGGATTTCTTGTAACAAAACGATTTAAATGGAAGAGACACATCAGGAAGGACATGGCCAGAGCTGTGATCCACAGGCATGGAGCTCCAAGATGTTGTGAACTGGGACTATTCAGAAATACCACACAATGGGCTCTTCTAAAGATCATGGCCTATTTTTCGACAGACTCACACATCAAAATACTGCCTACGTTTTGTGAAATCTAATAATCTAGTTCTTGTCACTTGCAGCTATTGGAGTTCAGGAGCTGGAATAATATTTGGTTAAATAGGTGACAATTATTTCTGTAGAAGTCCTTCTCCACTCTTGCCCCTTTGAGAGCTAAATTCTAGCTCTGCAAGTACAGACAGATGACACTAAACTCCGTTTTGCCTTACATCCATAAGCAGAAATCAACGATACTGAAAAGCTACCAAAATAGAAAGAGCAAGACTCCGGAGAAACCTAAAAGAGAAAAAGCAGCCAGTGTTGTTCTCTCATATAAAGGAGGGATGCAACATAAGAAAAAACTTTGAATGTCACATGGGTTGAGACTTGCAGAAGGTGGTAAAAAGTATTCTCCAAAGAACATATTTTTGGAGCTGCTGCGGGAAATCTCTCTGCAGGCAGATATTGCTGTGGGGGAAGCTCACACCCTGCCGTGAGGGAGGACTGGCCCATTTGGAGCTCAGGATAAACACTTGGCAGGAAAACAAGCTCCATCAAGGATCCGTATCAGGACTGGGCATGTCAGTCCTGCAAAGATTAACACATACGCTAAGCTTTCTGCACATGAATGTTCCCACTCTAATTCATAGGTGTAAACATATGCGTGTGCGTAGAATCAGGACCTCAACGCCTTTCTTCTCTAGATCACATGGAAGTTTTTCTGACTGTAAACATGCAGGAAGGGTTTTGAGCAGAATTAACCAAACAGCCTCTGCTGCAGTCCACAGTGTTTTGTCAGAATGTAGTCAGAAATATGACTGGTCCGTACAGCTCATTGCCATGAGATTCCCTCAACAGAAGTGCCCCTGATAACTGGGAACTGTTGGTTTTAATTTTTTAATCTAATTTTTTGATTGCTGCTAAACCTGTTTCTTGTCTGCTTAAATGTACCTTCATATAATGGCAAATTAGCGTTCATCTAGATTCAACTACAGGTTAGTTTGTGGCAGCCACGTAAAACTAATCTGATTAATTATTTGTTTTCTTTTATTACAGTTTTGTCCAAATTACTTCAGATTGCTCACATTTTCAAGGGAGCTTTTGCCTATATACTCCTTACTAAGCCCAGTTCACTCAAGATTTGATCAGTTTTATGTCATTATCAGTGTTCTTGTCAAAGGGATTCAGGACACTTCGAATGTTACATGTATTATGGACTTTTTATTAGTCTTCTTCCAATTATGACATTGATCTGTATAATCCTATTTTATTATATCCTATCTGATCTGCTGGAACTTGAATTTCGAAGCAAAATGATTAAATGAGATGTGGTCAGAGTGGTCAGCTCTTCAAGCAATGACGGTCTTGAAATTCAGATTAAATATTTGTAGTTCACCAACAACTTTCCCTTATAGAAGGATAATCTGTATGCTGACAATGTGTTGTTTGTCATAGTGAACGGAAAAGCTGTTCAATATACAGCAGGAAAAGCTGTTCAATATACAGCAGGAATTAGTCTTTCTGGCTGTCAGCTGACCACCTTAAACCAAGAGCGTTTCTCCTGTATTGGGAAACTGAGGTCTCTTCAATTACTGCTGCCTTTTTTTTTCATCAAAGTGGCAGGGGCAGGGGAAGAGAACTTTGAGGCTTGGATTCTATCAATGATTTGATTGAACCATGAGTAAATCAAAGAGGAAGATGAAAAGAATTCCTGGAAAAGTATTTATAAGCCCACAGGACTGAACAACAAGCATCTGAGATTGCTAACAGAGCTAATAGAGGGAAGTGCGATACCTTAAGCAGTGATTTTGAAAGTTCATGGAGAACAGATGAGGTGCCAGAGGATTTCAGAGCCACAAAATACAGCACTCAACTGACTTATAAAAAGGGGTATCCAGGAATTTACTAAGCAATTCATTTAACTTCAACAGCGAGTAAACTATGTAAGGAGTCATAAAGGAGGCATTATAAGAACTTAGAGCAACCCAGAATCATAAATAATTGGGTGAGAAAGGGCTTTAAGAGGTCATCTAGTAATCTCATTAGAAATCTCATAAGAGTAAACATTTAGCAAAATATGGTACGCGGATATGCACATTTCAGCTGGCCCTTTCTACACATCCGAGGAGAGTATTCAGTTGTTGCTTGGGAAGGGGGAGCATTCCTTGGAAAAAACCCATTTTAAATGAAGGACTTTCTTGCCTTTTCTGCACGGTTTTGTGTCAGTATGAAGCAAAAATCCCCAGAGGCAACACAAAAAATTACAGCAGCTGACACAGGAAAAGAAAGCTGTTAAACTTGATAATCCTCTTTTTCAAATTAATACACCCTCGACAGAGACCCAAGTAACAGATCATCTGGTGGGTGAACTCTGATAACACAAGCAGCTAATGCCAGGGCGAAGGGGCTGGGAGGGAGAGTGCTCTGCCAAAGGAGATTGTAAAAGAAAGCTTCTCCTGCAGAACACAGTACGGCACCAGAGAGGTCAGCCTGCCTTGCTGGAGAAGCAGGAGAGGCCACAGCCAGTGCCAGGGGGAAGAGGAGCCAGGGTGCCTCCAAAACTCCCACCCGAGCCCCAGGGGGGTTCAAGGAGCTGGCAGTGCAGGGGAATGCTCAGGGGTCATGACTCCCTTGCCTTGAGCTGGGCATTTCCTAAGCTACTTGGAGCAATGCCTGTATGTCCTCACGGACGAAGAGCAGCTCCCGTGGTGAGGAGGGTGCCCACTGCCCGACAGGCATCACAAGCAGCCAGGGCACACACCAGTGGACATGCAAAGACTAACACCACCTCGGGGTGGGCAGCAGTGGGAGGTCTGCCACAGACAGGGACGAAGGCAAAAGTTATTTTTCTTTAGGGCTTGGAAGGCTCTTTATCCATTGATTGGAAACTTTTAAGAGCTTTATTTCAACTCATGCTTCTGTGAATTTTATATAGTTTAAATCCTTCACTACAATGTTAAATTATATCTTTAGGCCCCGAGTACTGTACTCAGTTTAGCAGAGTAGTTCAGGAGCTCCAGGGAAATACTGAGTGACACAGGTTAGATTAGGAAACCAGGATGGGCTCTCTGGTGCTCAGCCTTGACAGAAAAAACACTAACCCTGAAGCACTGAACGGCCAGTGCAGTACAACAGCTTTGCCTCCCTGGTGAAATCCTGCATCTTTCCTTCTGCTTACACACAGCTGCCCACCAAAGCCAGCCAGCCAACCTGCCTGAATTCTGAATAAAATAACAATCTGTGACTGCAAAACTCATCTAGGACTTTGCCCAGCCAGATACATGTGTATTTTCCCCTTAAATGCAAAATGACACGAGGCCATTTTGAAAGGAATGAGCAAAAAAGAAGAGAATTTTACTTGTCATTAGATATAGACAGTAATAACCAAAAGCAATAACCAAACCATGTGAGGAAATTGAATACAGACAAACCGCTACGCTAAATGAGAGAGGAGCACCAATTATGTGCAACAGAGCTCTTATTATATGGCATTCTGATTACCTTAAATTATATTTTTTAACAGACATCCATTTTTATTTTTGCTTCTAAAACAGGTGAAGTTCTTTTCAAGTATTGACGTCAGCTAGCCTCATCAATTGTTCCTGTAATAGCTCAACTACCACTACAGCCACAAATGCTATGAAAGAGCTAATACTCACTGCACAAAGGGGACTCGGTTTGGTCATTGCCACAGCGTGTATGCATGGCCTAGTCTTTTACAGCATAGTAATTGATATTGATTTTGTATGATAGAGGTCCCTCCGTCCATGCACTGGACTTTAGTTAAAAAACAAAAAGAAAAGTTGAAGACATCATGATCCATCTTGAAAATAAATCTAATTTGTTTTTCCTCTTTAAAAAAATGCAGTGAATTAGTACTCATCAGATGTGCTGGACTGAGTCCATGGCAGAGCTCCAGCATGGTCCACAGGAGAGCAAGTCTCCATGTGGGCCTGCCTGGCCACTTGGCCATGCTTTTGGGATGGCCCATTGGGCCACCACAGCAGCACAACAGAGACTTCTCTTATGTAAGGGCCCCCACCACTCAGAGGCCATGTGACAAGAGTACTATGACCTGCTACAACCTGGATCAGAGGCCAGCAGCTCTTTCAGCCATCAGCTTGAAATGTGGCTGCTAGTTTGATGTCCCTGCTCGCATCCAACCCCTGCTGTGTCCCGTCTCATCCCCACCATTATTTCCTGTTTGGTCTTTCCTTTATGTTTTGACCCTTAACTATTAGTAAGATTGCATCCTTCTCTCTCACAGGAGTCCAGGATCACACTATTTATTTGTGCTCTTATTTTGGTTTTAAAAGACATCCACAACTTGGGGGGGGGGGGGGCAGGGGGGGAGTGGATGCTACCGTAAATGCCTAGTGGTGGTTCAATGGAAAACTTCAAGCTGCGCCAGGCTAAACAAGGAAGGCCACAAGAGCTGCAGAGGCCAGCTAAGTCCAAAGGAGTACTTGAACTCCCTGCGGAAGGCAAGGAAAATCTACTGAAAACACTGAAATTACACTTTTGCTTCCTTCCTCTTTGTCAGATGAACCCAACTGGGGTTTTACTTCCAGGTGTGAAGAAGGTTTCTACCAACACAACAGGTCATTTCACATGGCAGCACGAAGGAAGGGCTGGAGGCTACTGGTGAGCTGGACACCCTCAGAGTCCCAAACGCCATCAGGGTGGGAGCCGATGACTCGTAGCACCACGCAGCCCAGCAGCTTCCCAAAGCTATGCAGAACCGTTTCTAACCAACTGTGCATGGCTGCTGCCGAAAACTGAACCCTTGGACTCATTCACTCCTCCTCTGCACCTCGAGAAGGATGTCATGTTCACTGAAACCTCTTCACTGGCCACAGATTTCAAGTGCCCTTGGATGCAGTTTTTGCTTCGGTACCATGTTCATTTATGACAAGTACTTTCACAAGCACAAGCATACCTGTTTCAGCTAACTGATCGGCAAACACCAATGTCAGAGACTCAGATGGCATCTGACTTCTGCCCACGCCTTACAGATACAAACAAATATTTTGAAGGTCTGTGGAAATGTGCTCTCCCATAAGATGTCCAGCACCTCTTGCTGCAGGCTGGGCTAAAAATATTACAAGTATTGTTCAGGCTTTTGTCATTCCCACTGCCCACGGGAGCAGGATGTGCAGAGGCAGGGGATCAGAGGATGTAGAGAGTTCATTCAGGAGTCTGCCTAGTTTACATTCTTAAAGTGACCCCGCATACTGTAAGCTTCCCTTTCAGTTTTGACTGGAAATTTTGGTTTTTTCCTGACCCTTCCCCAGCCGGTGGGAAGTAGCAGTCAGAGCCTGGGCCATCACTTTGATGCTGCTTTCCTGCAACTCCAACAACTCTCCTGGTTCCCATGCCCACAAATCAGCCATGCCTCCCCGTTCCTGGCCAGCAGAGTTGAACGTCCCTACAGCGTCTGTGTACCAAGCTCAGCAGCAGGGCCACAGCCAACTGAGACCCATGCCAGCCCTCGCCCACCTCTTGCTGGTGCCTTGTCCTCTGCCAGAGCAGAACGAATTCCCCGATGCACCTGGTGGCACCAGCATAAGTTGTGTTCCATGACATAAAGAGCAGGGCAAACTGGACCTATAGCATCCTTACAGGATCTCTCAGATTTAGGTCAGGATGGTAACTGAGCCTAGCTCCTCTGAAAAGACTATAAAACAAGATTTTACATTTCTTCTTTCTGCTCATTTTCCTTAATCGAAGATTAAAAACATTTCTTTCTGAAACCTGAAATCTTGCTGATAACCCTAAAATCCTAACCCAAGTAGTGGTGTGATTTGGAATGTGGTGGTGATTATGTATAAAAGATGGAGAAGATATGGAGGTTTCATTTCCTACAAATTAATTCTCTACAAGCTGTGTAAACTTTCTGTAGTATAAACAAAGTCTTTACAGACAAAGATGTTTGGTTTTTTCCCCTTTGAATTATTTAGAGAAAAAATAGAAACGTAATTTTGCTGTTTAGGCACTTCAGCCACTACCAGCAGATCGAGAGCTGCTCTCATTGCCTTCCACAGTGCACTTCCTCACGCTACTGACTATAAAACCAATGTAAATAAACTTGTAAAGAAACAGCCTTGTGCAGCCGGATATTGCTAAGCAGTTTTAAGTTTCTGCACTAGATTGACACCAATTTGTAGTTACACCCCAATACAAATGCCATGATCTCTTATTACAAATGTTCAACATGCTGCAAAGCCAACACAACTGCCCAGGGCAATACCATGGTGTCACCTTCACTGCCATCACTTTTCCGTGCCCTTACTTTGGGAAGGCTCAAAAATTCAGCTCTAAAAATGCATCAAACTAATTCTGCAAAAGAGGGAGTAATCCACATAACCAGTTTGGTGGCCCAGATCTGGTTTACGTGTTTGCTCTCCATTGCCTGCACGAGCACGGCATGTCCCAGCCTGCCACGGAGGCAGGGAGGGGAGCTGCCAATTTGCTTTGCTCTCACTGTTGCACTTTGGGTCTGATGGAGCCTCCTGGGAGGAGAGGGGAGTTGTTCCTCCTGGGAGAGTACAGGGCACCCTCAGTTTGGAGAGGGAGTGTGAGAGGGGGCAGAGATGACTGCAACACCCGGGGGCTCAGCATGCCTCCCGGGAGCCAGCCTTGGTAGCGATGGAGAGATGATGGCTTGCCTGGGGACACGGGGCAGTGGGCTGGAGGCTGTAAGACAGAAGGCACGGGGCTCAAAATCAAGACCGTGGGAAGGACCTGCCCTTCAAGGACACCAAAAGAGCCTTTTATTTTAACCTGAGATATTTTCTTCTTCAAAATGCCACCCTCTTGGAGCCTGTTTTCCAAGAAAATGTGGCCCCTGGGACTCTCTTCGTGTGCGCACTTTCAGGAAGAACACCAGGGGACTACCAAGGGGGCTGACTCACAGGCCCATTAGATGTGGCTTTGCCAAATAGACAAACAAGTCATTAGGTACAAATATAAAAGTACCATCAGAAAGCAGCAGTATCATTCTTTAAAAATATTCCAGAGCACTTAATTCCCATTTGTATTTAAATGTACATAGGACCAATTACAGATGCTATTTGCAGTTATTTGTTTTCCTTCATTGTGTTATTTCATATCAGTACATTGCATATCATTTAAGAGGAAGAGTGCTTTCATATATCAGAAAGACATTTTTGTCTCATTAGCACCCTATGCCTAAAAATAAAACCAGAAGATTCAAAATGAATGCTCGTGGTATTTACCTCACCTTCAAAAAAAAAATCTCCATGCCTAAAGATACAATTTCCTAGAGAAGCATGGAACACCTCCTCAGAATCATGCTATTTAAAGAAAATAAAGCAGAAAAAAAGTCACTGGTGCTCATGGCTCCCCACATGGGTCTAACCTCTACCCTGAAACGTTTTTGCACAAGCCCATGGGGAGCATTCATGCTGCGTTGCCCAGGGCCGAGCACTTGGGCTCAGGAGCCAGGAGCAGTGGTGCTGCCCTACTGCCAAGAGCCAGCAAGCAAAGGTCACTGGAAGATGATGTCTTGCCTTGCTTTGCCTTGTTCTGGAGTACTTGGGGTTTAATTCTGCAGCGTAGCACTTTCTAGAGAAGGTAGTTTGCTTGAGAATAAAATAACCGGAAAATATTTTGTCAGTACAATCATCTGTACTTCTCTGAAACAACCTCATTGGAAAATACTACTGTTACTCAATTCTCTCTCTGTTAATGATGTATATCTGTCACGCATGACAGCCTCATGTGAAGACAGGGCTGCCTTCTTCTGTGTCACTGCAGTCTGCAGCCACTGCTTCTCAGGACAAATACAAACAATCCACAGCTGAGGTAACAGTCCACAACTCAGCGTTTTTTTTGCCTTATCTCTCCCCAGTGACTGTAATACCTGTTTCTGACGGTACCAGTGGTCTGACTTTACCGCTTTCACTGGGAAAAAAAAGAATATTAGCAGTGATAATAGATGCCTTAATAGTGCTGCTCCTTAGCTTAATAAAGCCAAATATGTATTGGAATCTGATTTCTCACTTTTCATTATTAGGTACTTTAACATTTGGTCTCCATTTCCAACCTGATTTGTTACTACAAGATAAAGCAATTATGTTCTCAAACATGATTGCACTGTAAAATTCCAGCCTGTGAAACCATGACCCAATGACAGACAGGGCTCTGCTGGTGATACCATGGCTAGCAAAACCAGATCTCTTATGCATGACACTTGAGGAAATCAGTGACCAAGGTCCCATGCAATCCTTCTGCTCTGCTGCTCCCCAAATCTCACTGGAGTGGCACAGCATCCAAACCAGGGAGAGATCACCAGCAGGTCTGCCACAGACGGCAGGGAGGCAGCCAGCATAATGGGGCCAAATTCAGTCCAGACTGAAGGGGAGTCACATGCAAGAAAAGGAAGCGGATGCTAACTTATAGGGAAACTAGGTGAGAAAAAGGAAAGTAAACCTTTCTCTCAGGAGCTGCAGACAGTTTTTGCCTGACAAAGGAAGAAGCCAGGGAGCATGCTCCCCAAATCACTGCTCAGCTGTGTCACATGGTCCCAACTTGCAGCCACCCTGGTGCTGGGGTGCAGCACCCAGCTTGCTGGCCCCTCAGCCAGGCCAGTGGGTTCAGGCTGCTTTCAAGTAGGGTAGAGGCTGACAGGTCTCCTTGGGACCCCATCTTCCTGCAGGGAGCCCCACCTGGCATCCCTGCCCATGGGGGGTTACGTGGTAGACAGCTTCTTGCCAAGCCACCGGCTCCTCACCCCAGCGCTGGGACTAGCAGAAAGAAAGGCTGGCCACTCGCCAGCACATCTTGCATTGCCTTAAATACTGTGTTCCAACTACATGTCCTGTTAAGTGTGAAACAAACCTACTGGAGGAAATGAACAGGATTTTGCTTCTTTAAAGTATTGTGTCAGGTACGTTAACAGTTCTACCATTCATGTTACTCAGCTCTTCAGAGAGTGCTTGGGTTTCATTTCTGCTGTAATTGTATCAGCATCTTGCTTCAAGCCTCTCCGTGGCTTTCCTGCTACTTAATTTATTTTCCTTTGCAGTCATACATTGAGCCATCTACAGTGCTCTGTTGAACCTCTGGAAGCACATCACACCAAAGTGTTTCAGTGAGTCACCTATGGCTCTTGTTTGCAGTTTTTACCTGCGTAGTGAATACCAACTCTGTGTTTAGGACCAATTACTTTAATGATTGCTCTTTTTTAGCTTAGCAGTTGCTGAGCACAGGCAGTAAGATTGAAGACTTCTGTGGTGGAAAAGCAGCCATTTGTCAGGTTTTAACAAAATCTCTAACATAGAGGTGGCTCGTAGAAAGCAAGGAAGTGTTGTCTAGTTATTAATACAATAAAGGTGAATGTAAACCCAGTTGACATCCAGGAAGCAGTGAGTCATTAAGCAGGTGCTGCAGCAGGCCAGCAAGTGGTATCAGTTCAGCTCCCTTGGAATTGACACTGGGGTGAATGTCATTCAGCCTATTTGTCAGCAACATTATTTATTCTGTGTTATTTATTGGTGGAATATGTGAATTTGACAGTGATCTGTGAATGACAAGGACCTAAGAGTTATATCAAACACACGAGCCATACATCATAAATGTAGATGGTTTAAACAACTCGATTTGTCAGAATGCTGAGATGTGAGCTTTAATGGGAGGGGGGAAAAAAGCAGATATCAGACTACACCTGGGGCAGACACTCACAGAGGGTGGATAAGCCAGGCTCACTTCTACGGAGCAGGAGTGAAAGGAGGAGGTTGACCGCCCACAAGTGCTGTCACAGCTGCCACACTCTCGCAGATACACCAAATTCAAGAGGACGATTCCTGACTGGAGCTGGGAAGTATGCAAAGTCAAGGAAAACTGAATTTTGCAGCTTCAGGAAAGAGGTTGTGTAGCCCAGAGCCATGTAGCCTGGCTGGTACTGCCCCTGCCCCCCACTCAAGGAGGAAGGGGGTATGTATTTTGGGATGGTCTGTATCTTCCCTTACCCATAGTGACTGCCACATACACCCTGATTCCACCTCACGAGGCAGCTGCTACTCTGGTTCTCTACAGCGCTAGCACTGGCAAAGTGGGCAGCCAATATACAGCTCTTTATCTTGGGCATTTCTCTGTATTTGCCGATGTTTAAAACCAGGCAGAAACAGACTCTTAACAGCAATTACTGATCCCACAGGCTCATTACAGCTGCCTTTACTCCCCCTGCAGAGATTATGAGCAGATAGAGTGTTTTAAACAGCAAGGTTGTGTCTACGTGTCTGCTAAGTGACATTTAAATGAGTTAACTAGTACCTGTGAGGAGATGCATTTTTCAAAGATAGCCTTTTTTTTTTTCTTATTTGGCAAAGAGAAAGGCAGCAGGCAGAGTACTTCTCTCCACCATGGGCAGGCTGGGAAAAATCCTGTGTCTCCCTGGTGGTCCCACTGCACTTTGCTCATCTCCCCACCTCCTCCTGCCTCCTCCAGCTGCTGCAAGCCATGTCCACACTGAAGTCTGTGTGCTGCAAGGGGAAGGGAAAACATTTTGTTTGCTTCAAGACTTAAACCAGCTTTTTCTGGCCTGGGATAATGCCAGGATCCTGGAGGATGTACTGCCACTGAACCCCAAAATTCAGAACAATTTTAAGGTAGCTCAAGTTTGGGCACCAAAATTGGCTACCCCAAAATCAATAATCATCCTTTAAAATACATACCTAAAAGGATCTTGGCCAAAGTTGGGGGGAGCTGTCACAAGTAGATCACAAGCACCCTCTGTTTGAACGCTTTGAGAGTCCTGGGTGTCACAACTGAAAGAAAAAAGACTCCCAGGAGACAGAGCTGTGGCAGAAAACCAGCCATCTTACAGAAAGTGGAGAGAGATACTAAAAGTTAACTGCTCCAGGGAGCCAGCAGATGTTAAATAGAGTAATTAATTTAGTCTGAAATGGGAGAGCCCTGTCACCAGAGAACTCCTGTCCTGTAAGCAGGGGACAGACATCAACCTGACGAGGTGTCCGAGAAAACACTTTTCATCAGGAGAGGGTGCATGAGAATTGTAGAACAGCTGAGAATATCGGCCAGGAAAGAAGGTCATCTCTAACTGTTTACAGGCAAAAATCACTTTGTTGGAAAGAGATAAATGTAGCCTTAGTTGAAACAACTGCAAGGGGTCCAACACTGAGGTTTTACAAAGGATATGAACGAAGAATAACAAGTTGGATGAGGGGGTATATCTACAGCAATGATCCCCGGGGGCCTGAGGAAAGAAGGTGAACAGCACTGGCAGGCTGCAAAAGCCAAGCGTGCTGCCTCCACACAGACCTGCCCACAGCACAGGCAGGCACTGCCTACTGCTGCAGTCGGCTGGTGCCAAAAAAAAGCGCTATTGCTCCAACTCAGCCTGTCCACGAGATGTAATTCACACCCTGCACTATCCTGTGCTGACAGCAGGGACTGCAGGGAAGGCGGGTGGGAAAACTCCCAGGGGCCTGTCCCAAAAGGCGTGTGGGAAAACTTCTGCAATAGACCTTCTGTGGGTTCTTGGGGGTGAATTCAAGAGGATCTTGTTGAAAAAATAAGGAGCCCTTCCCTCCTCAATTCTAGTAGTTTCCAGATGGGAAACTGAAATGAAACTTTTTTAAAATGTTCAGAAACCTTTTGAACCTCATTAGTTTTCATTTCACATGGCTCTGCACAGAAAAAGTATATAAACCTGCAGCTCTTTTAGATGAAATGATGTTACATTCAGATTATATCGATTGGAGCAGGGAGGGGAGCATTCATCTCAGTAATATTTTAACAAAAGAAGTCATTTTATGCAGTCTTTACAATGCTTTCTTATTTCAGGGGTCATGGGAGCTGCATAACACCAGGTCTTCACAGCCTCAGAAATCAAATTACTTAATTTTGAGGAAACAATACCTGCATGCAATTAAGCTCTTGACTCATGTGAGTAGTTTGAATTAGTGCATGGAGAATACTTGCAGGCTTTCAATTGCACATGTGTAAGTTTTGGCAGGGCTTGGTTCTTAACCATGTTAATCTTGAAGCCTCACTTTCTTTGTTTTCAGCAGCAAACCCAGCAAAACTAGAAATACACTACCCACTTTGAAAAGCCTGTAAAATCAATTTTTGAGACTTCAAGGAAATCAAAGGAAATGTGATAAAACTAAAAAGCTCCCACTTAAGTAAAATTTTATTTCCCCTCCAGTAACATACAATATTTAACTAAGAGTTTTAATACATTCAGTAAAATGTGAGCATATTTTTAACCTCTTCAAAATGGCATGATTTACTGTAAAGTCATTACTATTCTGTTCACTCACGTCTGGCCTCTTTGTTTCAAGTCTGTTTTCCCAGCTTACAGTATCAGGTCAACAGACTCTAACATAAATGAGTAATGCGTCTGGAATTTTTCCTTGCAACACCAAACCTCAGACCAAGCACAAGCAAAAGGGCCATACTGTGAATAAGATGGGAAGCAGCTTCAGCTGTACTACTTCTCTCCATTCTCTGTCCTGTCCCACTTTCCCTTGCAAGAGACTCCTACATGGTCTGCTGTCTGTCCCTGACTTCATTTCCTCCTCTCACAGCTCTCAGAAACAGCATCTGGACTTTTGGAAGCCCAAAACCACCCTTTCTCAGGGTCTAGTAGACAAAAACATTGCTACACTGCCCACGTCCTCTTTCAAAATCTGCAACACTGACCTTGGAAGTCCCGAGGCAAACTTGTTTCTGCAAGATGGGACAGTCAGAAGGGATCTACTCAGATAAAAGTATTTGTGGTCATTTCTGAGGTGCTGCCTAAGGTTAACTCAGTGAAGCAAGGTTGTGCCCTGCTTCTTGCTATCTGTCCAAGCTGGAAATGAGTTCCCCACAATCAGCAGAGCTTTATTGACAGTGCTGAAGGTGTCACAGCACAGGAGAGGAATGTTGGTCTCTTTCCTCAGCACTTTAAATCTCTATAGCCTTCAGGTTTGGGGGAAGCGGGGTGTCCTTCTGAAACTTTCTGTCAGTAAATCTAGTGTTTTATACAGATATTAGCAAATAAAAACCAAGTTGTGTGAAAAATGTCAGTTCTATTTTTGCCAACTAAAACATAACAGGAAATTGTATGCTTAACGTGGAGAACTGCAAAACTGAATCACAGATATGTAACCACTATTATTAAGAATGGTAAATACGGCTGTGGAGGTTAAACAGATTATGCCACTGGATATTTCCTTTAATATGAATTCCAGCTATGCTGTCGCTTTGCATATGAAGGTGAATAGAAGATCCTTACAACAGCTTCAAGAAATATAATTGCATTCTTGCCAATTGCTCATGTATTTATCTGGTCCCTTAATACACTGATGGGAATGCAAATGTATTATGGTACCCAAACTAAACAAATTGTTTCTGAATACATTAATTTCAGAAATGCACCAATAGCTTTGATAAGAAGGACCTGAATATGAAAGCCCTGCAAACCTAAAAAGAAAAGAAAAATCAATCTGAGCTGCTAGGCCACAAACTCTTTAAAGTGATGCCTGGAATATGGGTCAACTGAAGCCTGTCACACCCCAGATCTGAATCACAAGCACAGGTCTCCTTTGGAATGCCCTGGAAAGATCCACACAGAAATCACAGCTCTGCCGAGGCATGAGCCAGCAGAGCACTCTGCAAAGGGTGCCTGGCCATGGTTGCGCCAGGAAGGTGGGATGCTGGCGATCTCCAAGCATGTCTGCCCAGCCCCGTCTCCTCTATCATTACAGTATCTACGGAAGCAGGGAGTCAGAAAAACGCTGTCACCAATATTTTTATTTATCAGAAGGGTGTTGAAAGTTTTCTTCTTGTTCTTAGAAAGCACTCATTTTCCTAAAGAAACAGCCAGGCTTCTTTCCACACCTCTGAGTCTCAGGCTAAATATTTTTCATACTAACTTTTTCCCAACAAATGGTGTAGTTACTCCAGCAGCTAAACCTCCCCTTCCCGGTCACCAGTCCTGCCAACAGAGGGGCTCCACATGGAACAGATCATATGCCTGAGAGACAGGCAAGCCACTCAACCCTTTCACTGTCTTTTTTAAATGAGGTAGAACAAATTAGGAGCAAGTGCTATTTGTACCTAGCAGCTCAATCAAACCCGTGTCCTAAATGAAGGGATTCCCACTCTTAGGTTCTCTGCCAAAATGCTGTGGCATGATGTAGACCAACAGAGGTGAATTTCTTTAGGTGTTTCAATTTTCTAAGCAAAGAAACACTTTAACTCTCAGTAAAAACAGGGTTTCAGGCAGCATCCTTAAGAAGAAGGTGAGGGGAGAATGGAGACAGTATGTGCCAATAGTCATCTATAAGCATTTTCCCTCCAAATCCCTATTACAATATCCATTGTACAAGGATGGAGCGATGCTGAGTGTCAATGGAACACAGGCGGTAACTATGAGGGGGGAATTGTCTGGTCCTCACAGCCAGCCTCCAGTCTTTGCTATTTTGGCATTAAGCTCATATTCAAAGTAATGATGGCACAGAAGAACCTACCTGTGAGAAAACAGAGTGCCCAGCAGCCTGCCAGCCACTGCTGATGCCAGCATTCCAGCTAGCCCACAGCATTGCCAAGCCCATGGGTACCTGTGCACAGAGATGGGGCAGGGACCCTCTCCACGAAGCACATCTGGAGGAGGAGAAGGCTCCCAACATACTCAAGGTTGAGGGCTACTAATCTAATTTCTTTTCAGACTGGTAATTTGTGACTCATAGGCAGGCATCTATTTTTAGGGATGGCTTCAACCAGCTCCAGATGGAAGCACAACAGTCTGTGGCCTCCAGCAATCACAGTCACTTTTATAGCCCAGTTCCTGACATAGGTCCCCTCGAATCTTTGGCTGGTGCAACTCAGGCACAGACTATTACCATGCAGTACTGTAATTATGTCTTTCAACCTGCGGGTCCTCCATCACACAGGTTATTTTGAACTATGTGAGAAGTGTCTTGGCTTTGCAGTTTTTCCCCTCCCTGCCCCCTCAAAAACAAGCTGGGATACTTTTCCAAACCACCCCGTCACCATGCACAGTGTCTTCCAGCACGGACTGTCTGATACCCTCTGAGTCAGCTACGTCGACAAGCCACAGCTGGGCTGGAGCTGGGCCAAGACTTTTCCCTTTAGTTTTGTTGCACAATGTGATCTAAATAACCAGTCCCACCTAATTTGTTTCCTTCATGGGTCTAAAAAAACTGTATTTCACTTCATGAGGTCTCAAGTTAGGGAAACATCATAAGGTCGGTGTCCAAAACCAATTCAGACAGCAATACAAATAAACATTGATTGGAAAAAGAGACACAGTCAGGGGAAGAAAAAAAAACATACACACAAAAACCCAACACTTCTGTGACTAGACTATCACTTTCATAAGCATCATGCTCTGGAATTTAAGTTTCATCCGTTTCTATGAAAAATATGAACAAAGTAATGTATGACCAGGGAATGAATTCTTACTTGATTGTGTAACCTTTTCCTTCTTGCAAATTTGTCAAGGTAGTCTTTTGTCAAAACTGATTTTAAAAAATTTCAGCATTTTTGGAGTGAAACTGAATCACTAAAACTCTTTAAGGTGAACATTGCTAAAATGCTTGGAAGTCAGTTGTGGCAGAAAACACACTAAGAAGCAGCCAAATATATATTTTTTTGTTATCCTTGTTTTTATTTTATCCTAACAGATAGCACTTCTTTCAAAAAGCCAGTGTATTTCAATCATTTCTATTTTACAACTTTAAAAAGTTGTAGTGTGGTCTAAAAATGAAATTTGATTATCCAATTACATAGAATTTTGAAAAAAAAAATCCGCCCAAGAGGCACCAAAATTTTCAGATGCTAAATTAATTTTATTTTTGGCTCCAAATTTTGAGACAAAGGATTTTTTTTTGATGCATGCATGTATACACTTTATATTCTGGTATTCTATTCATATTTTAGCAATATCTTGCATTTTGGGGGGAACAATATATAAATAATTTTTAGTGGTAAATTATACTAGAAAGCAGGATCTATGGTGTGATTGTGGTACTGGAATTCACACGGTTTTAAACTGCTTATGTGCTTGCAAACATTACTGAAATCACACCCAAATACAGAGTGCAAAACAAATGCCAGACACATCTGCTACAGGATAAGTGCACCTGTCCTGAGTGGCAGAAACTCGTGTCCACCTAACAAAAGGGCAGAGAAACATTGACACGCTGCCATCACACCTGGCAGACCAAACAACAGCAAAGGCCGGAGGAGTATGCAAGACCATGCTACAAAACATCAGTTTTTCTCAGGATTTTCTGGAGTGTTTTCCTCTGGTTTTTGGCTTCTTGGTCTTGCTGAGTCCACTGCTGCTCCATGCCTTGGCAGTGGGAGGATGTTAGAGACCCATATACAGAGATGCAGAGCTGCTGCCCACCGAAGGCACCATGTACACTGCCTGCCCTGTGCAGCATCCTGGGCCACAGGGCAGCTCCTCTGTGCTCTGCTGCACAGACCTAAAAGATTGTCATCAAAGTTGCCTTCTTGTTGTATTTTATGCCCCTTTTCAAGACGCCCTTTGGAAACTGCTAATCAAAGAACATATTTTGGCCCTAAAACTGGCATCATTTGTGTGAGGAGGATAGCACTACCAAGTAGAAATGCTCTGTTGGCACAGAGCTGGACTAGCACCCTCTGAAAAACTCTTCCGATGCAAGATGAAGGGCACAGCTGGAGCATACCTTCCTCATCTTGAAGAGCCTTACAATGACCAACGTGGAGTTGGTGAGAGCCACCATGACTTTGTGAAGGCTTCAGACCACCTTATGTTATGAGCCAGATGACAGCCCAGGCTGGTGCAACACAGAGGCTCCCCTGCTTGTCCCCTCCCTTGCTCTGCTACCTGACTTGAAAGCTCTCCTGTTGGCTGCCCTCAGAGGAGCAGATATGATGATCTTTCTCCAGGATTACAGCTGCACTACAACCATCAGGGTAAGAGGTTTCCACCCAACACAGATCTTCCACAGGTGACAAGTAAGGGAAGAAAGTCTAAGAGCAAGTCATCCTACCAGGAGTTTCAAAACCCAGCAGATTCCACACCAGGGTGGAGAGCTAGTTTTCAGTCTGACTGGTCCTCTTATTTATTTGTTTAATGGCTAGAATTCCTTCCCCATGTAGGAGTATGCTGCCAATTTCCCCTGAGTTGTAACAAGACTCACAAACATTTCCTGGTTTCCTCCATCCCCAAATGCTAGTAAGAAGACTATTCAATACCTCACAGCAAACAGTAAGATCTTTCATACCTCAAAGGCATAATTTAAACATGGGAAACAAATTTACCTTTTCATTGAAAACCCTGCTTTGAGTATAGCCAACTGAACATATTTCCACATGAACTGGTGATAAATGGAGAGGAGGAACTCACAAAGAAAGAGAAATGCTAATTTGCCTGTACCCAAATCAAAGCCATTGCTAGCTGCAAGCATTGGGGCAGCAGCATGCCCAGAAGAACATTGTTCAAATGGAGTTCCTATCACAAAAATAAAAGCTTGCACATGGTGAAAATGAGGTACAAAATCTTACACTTTCTTCCCCATTAGCACAGTAGGGCTATAATATCAGAGGTGTTAACCGGCAGGTGTGTTTGTAGATAATCGCTTGTGCCTGTTGTGCAGTGCAGCAGAGAGAGCAGAAATCGGGTTTAAAAGCTATCATGCACCAGGTCGCTTTTCACTGAGGTTGGGTCCTGTGGCCATAACATATTAATGTGTATAATGTGTTGTTCAACAGCCCTGTAAAGCCTTTTCTCATGGATTTTAACTCTTGCAGAAGCACAATATGATTTCTAGAGGTCAAGTTCAGTCCTTAAAATAAGAGGCAGGGCTTGAAGCACAGATTCACCGTACTCGGTAGCAGTCAGTACACTCAGGCAGCAGATTTGGCTCGGGTCCCCAGGGCTTCCTAGCACACTAACATCCCCAGGCTGCACTGAAAGCATGGGTGTGTGCTGCCAGACCCAGGACCTTGGGCCCCAACAGCAGAAGTAAGGTGAGAAACAGTTTTTAAGAGGCTCCTGGAAACCTCTTGGAAATCCAGGATTGCAGGCTTTTAAAACCTTAGAATTCAAAGGCTCCAACAGATCTAGGAGGATCCATTGCAGTCAGTGGAGATGACCACAGTGATCTCACTGCTCTTGGTAACCTGTTTCAAGGGCTGACCCATTTGTTTCCCCTCTGGATGAATCACTTTCAGACAGCTCATCAAACACAAACTCGTTTACACACACAAGTCTAGAATTTACCAATTTATAAGAATAACAAGAAATTAACAAGTCCAGTAATCAGCCCCAGAAATAACCAACTACACCGATTGTGGCTTTTCCTCTGTCACCCATTTGAGGCTAAAATGTGACTACTCCAAGTAGTAAACACCAACCTAGTAGATACTGCCCTGGTCAGGCTCATTTCAAAGTATTTTCCTTGCAATAAAACCCTTCTCATTTTTTGTTCCTTCCTTAATTTTTTATTCTTTAAACAGAAAATAATCTACAATATTCTTTGAATGAATCAAAGGATATTGCTTCTGTAAGTTATGTGTGCTCCCCATGGAGTGGATAGAGTGCTTCACATAAGAGCCCTTTTGTTGTTTGTTGTTGTTGCAGTCCTGTGCAATGAACCAGCTCTTCAGATGGTGTGAATGAAATTGTTGCCAAATTGGCAGGCCCCTACACTAGCACCTGAAGAGAATCTGACTCCAGAGCTTTCAAGAAACTTGAGAGAGACAGAGGACAGTACCCTGGGTTTCTAAATGCCGGAATCAGACTGATTTGATGTGTCAGGCTGCTGTCACCTGCTGACAGCCAGCTCCTACCCTGGCTGAGAGTGGTCACTGCTCTCAACAGGAGCTGAACTGGGCCCTTTGCTCACTCCTTCACGTTTTGGCTGAATGAGGAATGTTTTCAATCAGGTGGGATGGGAAAAATTAAGAGCCTTTTAGGAACGGCATATCCTGAGTTTCCAGAAGCTGTCTAGGTCAGCCCAAAGTCTAGCCGGCCAGTGCACTCATCCCCAGTATTTACACTGACAGTGGAAACAAGCCTGGAACAGCTGCAAACAATTACACCTCTGACCCTCTCATGGCAAAGCCCTGTAATGCAAGATACTTCTATTCACACTGCACATTGCAGCAGCTAATGCTCACTTCCGTATGAAAACATCCACACTAAACTTCTCTCATTATGGCTAATCGGTACCCAATTGAATTATTTTAAAAGGTGTGCTTTGCAATATCTGTCATCTGAAAGCTTCCCTTACCAGAAGGAAACATCTGTCTTCTCTGCAGTGGGTTGAATGCAAAGGTTTTCTGTTTCCACATTATATATATCCCAGTGAGTGTCAGAACACAGTAAAACAAGGGTTCAGAATTGTAGTGTGCTCTGGGTGTACCACAGCTCTGAGTACCATCACCAAGGACTTCCACCCATCTCCATACTCTTTCCCCACTACTCTCATCCTCCCAAAGTGGCCCTTAAGCCCGTGTCCACTCTCACTACAGCATCCGCCCAGACCAAAACTCCAACCTCAAGTCATACCCCCACATTGGCCCCTCTCTCTACTTCCTTATCCCCACTCTGGCTCTGCTCCCACAAAACCTACCCCTGACTTACCAACCCAGGACCCCTCACTTGCTCTCAGCACATCCTGGCTGGTCACTGCCCAGACTTGCTCCCGTCCCCTGACCCAGGAAGTTCACGTCTTGCCACTGCCTGCAAGCAGAGCTGCAGGTGGCAGTGATAGCTTCTCACAACCATACTACTTTAGAAGAAGCCTGCATGCTGCTACACCTTGTATGATTTAGGCACCTCTTGAGTAAAACCCACTAAAAGCCAGGCCTGGCATCCACCCGTGATCTCTTTCTCCCTCCCCTACTACCCTAGCTGTGCAAAGCAAGGAAAGTATTGTCATGAATTCCCTCAGCATGAATGAATCCTGGGCTGACACGGAAAGGATTGCTATCGCCTCAAAATAATCTTGGCATAGGGAGTGTATAGCAAGGTGTTTTCAGAACAGAAACATTAAGAGGAAAACAGAAACCAGCAACCCTGCTGGCATGACAGAAAGCATCAAATGTCTAGTCTTTTCATATTTACAGAGGCATGCAGTTTATGGGCTTAACCAAATGCTTCAGTGAGAGAAAAAGAATAAATAGGGGAGTCATTAATTTATAATCCTTGCAACTAATGGAAAGAAAGATTGGACCATAACAGTGAAGCCATGCTCTAATCTCTTTGGCCTTATTTTAGGATCTTTCCCTCCTTCTCTCGTTTACCAACTTTTAAAGTAACATTCACTCTCACAGAAAAAGCCTGAAACACAAGCTGATAAAAATACAGAGTTGAACAGTACAACAGCCCTGGACTTTGGCTGAGCCAGCAGTCGGGCAGCATACATTTTGGTGTGTTCCTTGATGGGCTGAGAATAGACACTCATGCAAGTGTTATTCTTCGCCCTTCCTGACACAGACTTAAGTAATGAAAATGGAAACAGCACGTAAAGTGACTCTGGCTGCTCTGATGACTGAATTGAAAAGTTTTCCTCCAAGGGATTTGGTAATTGAGAAAACAGATTAGAAAAAAAGTGGCATAAAATATTACTGTAATCTCTCTGAGACTAGAAAATGTATTACATTGACTAATAAGCAACAGGAAGAGACTTTACATTTCCCTTTACACTTACATTTCCAGTTATATAGTTACAGAAGAAATGATCAGGAGGTTATTTTTTTTCTGGACTCTCGATGGAGAAGACAGAAAACAAAAGAATGTAGAGAGTTTGAAAATGAGGATAAAATACAGGCATTTCTCAGGAGAAGATGCCAGCTTGCAAATGGCAGGAGGAGATGCCAAGATCACAGCTCACTGCCCTCCACTACCCAATGGAAGCTCATTGTCAATTGTTATTCCCCTTCGAGGACCTTGTTTGTAAGGTTACCAGCAGACCGGCATGGTTGGTGAAACAACAATGAGCAAGAGAGCTGTGTAACATACAGGTCACACCTGCTAGAGTCACCCTTTCACCTTAGGTTTTCTGAACTGTCCCCCTGAGTGCAAGGACCTAGACCACTGCTCGATACTATCCAGAAATACAAATCTCCTCTTAAAACAACATACATCTTACCAAAATGTCGCTGGAACAACAAGTAGTAAGTGCCCCAGCAAAGCAGTTCATTCTGGTACTAAAATAGCAAAACGCAAAACCACAAAAGCCAACAAAAGAACTTGTTTAGCCAGGGAAAAGTACTATCCTGAGTGCTTGGGAGTCTGAGTCGCCCCAAGTGCTTATTGGAGCTACAGCTGCTCCCAATGAATTACTCACCACCAAACTCCAGTGGCAAAGGTGTGAAGCCCACAGCAGGAGGTAAGCCGCGTATGGTGTGTCACAGAGATGGAGTGCTGGACTGAATCCTTCCAGCCCAGCCCATCTGTTCAGTGTGAATTCCTTACTTGCATTACATGGCAGGCTTTCCCAGAGCCTGGCAGGAGCAGGGGAGTGAGAGAAAACCTAGCTTGTGATTAATTTTTTAAAGAAATTGTATTCATTTCATGCTACAGATTGAAAAGAATAAATGTCAGTGTGTCACATCCGCAAAGTGAAAGCTGGTTTCAGATTCAAATTTAGACTGCCTGTTTGAATCAAAACACACACCCAGTTTCAGTATTAGTGGAGAGGACAACTGATTTGTCACTTGGTAGATTATTCTGGTGTTTTACTACTGATGTTGGGATTTTACGTGCCAGTGTTGGACTATTCAGAAACTGCTGCTTATCAAGTTTGACCTTTTGGATGTGTTAAGTGGGAGACTGCTGAGTCCTGAACATTTCCAGACTTTACTCGCCAAAATAAATGCTAGCCAGATCAATATTACTTGGCTTGACACTGCCATAAGCAAACTATGTTCAGGTTGTAGTTTGCTGTTTAGGCTTTGCATTAAGGATAGAAAAATTCAAACAGGTTAAAGAAAAGAGACCATGGTCTTTCAAGGCACCACAAGCCAGAAGGCAAGACAGATGGGTCTGTCAGTATCTTGGAGGATAGATTTGGACTTAAAAACTTTTTTATCCGCTTGCAAAAATACTCTGGATCAAAAAAATTCAATAGGGAAAATTGAAAGATGCTTCTACCGAGCAGGAAGAATCAGCTTCACATCTATGGGAGGAAAATAACTTGTCCAGGAAGCAGCTCTACAGAGAAGGACCTGGAGATGGACAGGTCATGAGTGAAACCAGAAGTCAGTTGTGCCACGGTATTGCAGAAAGCCAAATGCAGCACTGAACTAGAAGCCTACACTGCTCATGAAGTCACCTGTCCAGTGCACACAGCTCTGCTCCCAGGTCCCATCTTCTCCATGCCTGTTTCCAGGGCTGGGCACTGCACCTGACAAAATACGGGAATGACTAGAAAGAATCCAGGGAACGAGAAGAATGATCAAAAGGCCAGAAAACAGTATTCAACAGGGGAAAAGATGGGATTATTTCATCTAAAGAAATGAGAACTGAGGAACTCGTGAAAGCAGTTTTTGGATATGTAAAGTCTGTGGCTTGGAGGAAAGGAAGAATCTACCTTCTAATGTTCATAATATATAGAAGAGTGTAGGAAGTTATGAGTTTACTGCACAGCTGGGAAGATGCAGTTCAGAGATAAACACTCTTAATGGCGAAGGGAGAGAATAACAGCTACAGCTTGCATTGGGAAGCTGTGAAGTTTCCAGCATCCAGGAACACTTTGGGCAAGCGCACCTCAGAAATGAGAGGCAGTACTGATCCTGCCTTTGGCTGAGAGATTTCTGAGATCCACCTAGCTCCATAACTACACAGAAATGATCTATCCTGACCTTGGGTGAGTTCTCTGGACTGTAATACTTGCAGAAGTTAGGAAGTCAATTGGAACACTATAAACAACAGTTCCAGCACACGCTGGAAAGACTAAACTCTCTTTTTATCTTATTAGGAGAATATTATATAGAACAAGGACATAATTTAAAACTAAGGAAAGGAAATAGCGCCTTTACTGGCAAAGGTGACACTCGCCTGCATGGTCAGCATACTGCTTCTTACAGTGAGTTGTCATCTAAATACATCCTACATATGATATGCTGGAGAGTCTTGGTTTGCTTTGATTTTCAAACAAAACAACTTATCTCCTATAAGAACCTGGTAATCATGGAGGGACGTGCAATAGCTGGAAACACAGAGCATGACTTGTCCAGCCCAGAGACAGATGGGCTGTGTTTGACCAGAGATACCTACCACCTCCCTGTGAACATGAACAGTTAACAGAGGCTGGACACTCATGGTAAGAGAGAAATCTTAAAAAGTATTTTCTGCCAAGAGATTAACCATCCTTCGATGAATATTTTCTAGGCATAATGAAAATACACATGTATTACTTTTTAAAAGTTGCCATACCACTGCTAGACATGTAAATAAAAAGCCACTTTCCTTACACTGACACAGGGACATAGTACAAATGTACTCATGAACCCACAAAAAGTGAAAGGAGTGATCTACCACTGTTAGAGAAGGAACAAGAGGTTCTGTTTTGGAATTATTTTTCACTAGTACGCAAGTCATTTGAGACCTTTGTGGATCTTGGCTTTAAAATGTCAAGCCACTCTTTCACTTTTGGTAGGATACATACACAAGGAGCAGAACACAGCTGAGACTCAACACCAGCACTAGGCCCAGGAGATACCACTTGACTCTCAGAACTGCCTTTTCTCTGTATACCTGCCCAGCATGTGCAAGAGTGTCTCAGGCATTCCCACCAGAGACTTTTGTAGCAGCGCAAGGTTACTGGTTTGGGTTTGATCCAAAGGTGTTTACATTTTTCCCACACAGTCTGTTTTGATGTCTTTTAAATATATCCTGAGCTTACACTTTCCAAAAGAATAAATACAGTCTTGTTTTCATTCATATTGTAGTTGTGAAGCATTTAGTTCAGAATCATTTGCATAATGATGTAGCAAAAGGTAAGCGTAGGTAATAAGAAAAACACAGAACGTGTTAAATGTGCATATTACTGTCTCGCACAGAGCCATTTACCTTAGTAAAATTCTGTGTTATACTGAAGCAAACAGAGCTGAATCACAATCTCTTACAGTGTTGTCTTTTACACACTTATCACTTATGCCCCCTAAGCACTTCATTTTCTTACAGCATGAGCTCAGAGAAAGTTAGAAATGACTGAATTACTAGTCTGCTGTCGACTGGGCTGGAAGTAGGACAGTGAGTGACAGTGGTGATTGACAGCAGTCAACACATCTGGATCCACTGCTGTGCATCAGATTTAGTGACCACCTCCCCCCATATGTTACACTAATGCCTCTCATTACATTGGCAACCTGTTATAAGCTCTACAGACTAGAGTATCCAGCATGTAGGAAAAAATGATTTACGTAGTGCCAAAAGACAGCTACCCATGGCACTTTGGCTACTTTGTGTCAGGGTAATATAGAAGTTGTTGTTGTTTTTTTAAAAAAAAAAAGTCATCCTAGGTGTGTCACCAACAAAATAACACACAGCCAGCATTAACGGGCAGGCCTAGTCCACTGGGTTCGTTAATTCCATTGGGACATTTAGAAATGGTTCCATCTACAATATGCATGGTCTTAGCTTTAAGCCTTTTTTTTAAAGAACAAATGCCTTGTATTTGAAAAACGAAAAATAACATAACAAAGCTGTGTTAATATTAGAAGGAGTTGTGCATCAGCAGTTCATATTGAATGGATATCAGCATTATGTTCACCGGTGCTAGGATACCATGGTGATGGGCCCTGAAGAATTACCAAAAATAGATTAAATGCATGTGGCAAGTGATAATAAGCACAAAATGTTTTCCATACAGTAAAAATGCCACAGGAAACTATAATAACACATTCTATAAATCAGCTGAACAGATCAACAACTTCCAGGCAGAATACTCAGGGATCTGAATGCGTTGTCAGAGCTGAACTCCTAAGCCCAAAATTGCCAAAAAACCAAATTTGGCAATAGTGTCTGCACCTGAAGAAATTCAGACTGAGGAGACTGGCACAGAATCTGCTGCTGCTAGCAAAAATATGTGAAAGAAGCCTAGATGGTTTGGATTTAAAGTAAGAGACATTAATCACTGGGTAACACCTACCACAGTAACTGCATCTTTCTAAGCTGATGGTGTCTCATCCCTTTTTGTATTGAGTCAATCAAAATATTAAAAATGTCATTCTTTGAAGCTGTGCTGAGCCAGGCTGCTTGTTCGCTGCTGTATAAAACAAATCACTCGAAAGAGTCCCCCTGAAGCTGCCCACTGATTCAGCATGGCGCTCGTACACAGAATTAAAGACACATGCAAGCACCAGCAGCTCTCACGCAGGAATGACAGGAGACAGTGCACCCCACTTTCTCATTAACAACCACTGTGCTGCATTACCACAAAGCGCGTGACATCAAAGGGACATGAAATGTCTGAAATGGCAGCACTACCTGCTCACAACTGTCAGCAGCACTTTGCTCAAACCATCCGTTATGGAGAAGCATGCACAGCAAAACTATTTGTTTATGAAAACAACAGCTACCTAAAGCCACATTGAAAATTCATTAGCTGGGATGATTTACTGCTACTGAGGCAACTCACTATATAGACACATACATAAATATTTAGGTTGCTGCTCCAGACATTAAGCCACCACCAACCCAGAGTGACAAGAGTTTCTGAAGCAAAATCTCTTACGCTTCATAACTTGCATGAGCTCCCACTGAAGGGTGGGTCACCAGAAACAAGTACCAGAAAGCCACTGGGAAGGGATATCCCACCACACAGCAGCATGCGAGAGGCATTCAGAAGAAAGCATGCAGAGCTGCCTGACAAACGCAGGAGGAAAAGATGCCGAATTAAGCCTTTTGGGGAGGATACATCCCTAGTTTCCACAACTACAGCTTTGGAACACTGGTGTTACTGGGGTCAATACAAAACACTCAGCGACAATCAGCCAGAGCAGATCTTCTGAGGGAGACAACAGCAGCAGAGTCCTCCTGAGGTTGGTAAGATTTTTTAACATGCAGGAGCAACAGAGAGATCTAATTGTGAAGTTTGTTACTAGGTGACAAGTCAAGTCCTGACAAAACACACTGGGAGTATTTTGATATATTGGTCTATGCAACAAACTCTGAACAAAAAATTCACCTTCCACCATCTCCACCCTCTGCTTCCTTGGAAGACTGAGAAACAGGGCATTCAGAGCACATACACTGAGAGAAATCTTCTGAAGACCATCAGATTAAGGACTCAAAACCTCCTGGCCCTCTCAGTCTTTTCTGTAGGAAATGAAGAAAAAAGATGAAAACTGCTAAGACAATTTCTCCAAAATTATTTCCACCTCCTGCTAGAGAACAGGACAAGAGACTGAAGGATGTACAGCAAAAACAAAACTCAAAAACTCTCCTAAAAGCCAGGGAATCATTTGGGAAATTAACTTGTCCCAGTAAAAAGATGGTCCACAGCACTTCATATACCTTCTTTTTGGAGTGTGGAAGAGGATAAGCATGCAAGACAGTCCTTTGCTTAGTACTTCAGCTCTTAAGCCAGAAGAAAGGGGTTTTATTTGCTTTTTAAGCAGTTTAAAACTAAAAGCTGATTGTGATAATGGGGGAAAGCTTCTGCATGGTTTACAGATCCCACTTGATCCTGAGGACTCAGTGTCTTTGTCTTTCTCACTAGCCCTCACACCCCCGTGCAAGCAGGTAAGGGGAAGAATATCAGCCTGAGATCTCAGATCTTGTGGCCACTAGAGAGTTTCTGGGCTTGGTCTGGCTTCATTAACGATCAGAGGACCCCTACAACAGCAAAGGCCTACTGCAACACTAGCGGTCTTACTGGGGAATAAGTGTGGTCCTGATACCTGTGAACTTGGGCCATGCTACAGAAATTATCAGGTGACTTCTTAAACCAACCCCACAGTCCCTTAATGGCATAGGAATAGCAGGATGAATGCAGGATCTATAGCAACAAGAAAAACTATAGTGGAAATATATATGCTGTATTAAAAGTAAGAAATGAGTAAAGTGAAAGATTTGAGTTTACTGTTCACCTGCATCTTTGCTATAATAAAAAGCACAGTATAAAGTACAAAATATTGTTAGTTACCGCAATACTTCACATTTTAACCTGAAAGTGTGTTGACAAACGAAACCAAACCCCAGTGCTTGCTGAGCTTTCCCTCAAAGAGCAAGGCAGGAGCTTGCCAGTGTGCATCAGGTAATGCCCCACAGCCCTGCATCATGTCCCTTGCAAGGGCTGGCAGACAGCTACCCTACTTGGAGCAAAACCCTCCAGACCTTGTCTTTAAAAGCTGTGTGTTGACAGAAAGCTTCCACAAATACTGAAATACATCACAATACCAGCAAACAAGACAGGACTCCTAGCTGTATCACTTGCCATTCAGGACCTCCTTTCTTTCTTCATCCCTGATGACCCAGCAGTACCACACTCGGCTCAGAAAGAGATGCTATAGCAGGGCACATTACCACAGTACTTTTCTCTGGTGTAAGAGGATGACTTCATACCATGGTTGATGTACACATTTATAAGCCTTCTTTTGTGCCTGCAAGTTACCTTCACGTGCTGCCATACTAATGATCCGTTCACAGGATCGATGTTTTTGTAGTACAACAAGTACAGTGCCAAGTGCAAGTCCAACACATCAGAAGAGCCATCCTCAGAACAGCTTACAGGGTCATGCCTGGCAGCTGTGATTCCAGATGACCAGACAGCATGGAAAGATGTCAGACAGATGGTAACCACAGCGCAGAGCCAACACACAGACACCTTTACAATAAGATCTGAAGGGGATGTCTGACTTCTGCTTTGAAATTCCCCAGTGCTTGGGCTTAATATGCTCAACACAGTGTTCGAGAAAGCAAAGGCTTGTTACTTTTGTTATCGCAAAATACTGCTCCGAGATTATAGGACTTGGTTTCACTTTCTCATAATCTTCAGGAACATAAAAGATTTCACATGCAAATTCTAGTAGTTGACATTAAAATTAAATTTGGAGATAGCAACACAAGGAAAATGTTTTCTGAAATTAGCACTAATAATACTCCCAACCGCATGCTACTTAAAGAATTAGCAAACCCAAAATTTCAGGCTAGGTAGAACAGTAGTTTGCAGTAGGTCACTGGTTATTGTTATTATTCACCCAGACCTGATCTGCTCACTTCACTACCTGATGTCTCCAGAGGGCTCTCTAGGACTCTTCCTCAACTGGTCTATCTTTACACGAGTTTGAGAGGCTTCAGAGTGTTGATAAACTGCTTATTAGAAGGAAAGACCTCTGCTGACAGGACTTGGTTTTGAGGAAGCAACTAGGGGAAAGGATCTGTCAAGCAAAGTGTTTGCAAGGGAAATCCCGCTACCTACTTCCGATCAGCGGCCTCTCCTTGCTGTCCAGAGCAGCTTAACAGAGACCTAAAATTTCAAAAGGTTTCTATTCCTTCCAGCATACCAGATCCCTCAGCATCTGGGGATCCAAAAGGAAGGAGCCTTCTCAGGCAGAGCTACTGCATGCCCAAGCAGGAGACAGACGTTATCCTTTGGACATCACTGTGCATTTTGTGTCGGTCCCGGTCTTTCTCCGGGGGACACGAGCGTGCATTCGCACCCAGGGAGGGGGGCCCAGGCTCACGCCGTCAGCCGGGAGCGGTACGCGTCGCTCCGAGAGACTGCGCCGCCGCCGGGCTAACGGGGCCGCCTGGGCTGAGCAGGGACCGCCGTCCGGCCCAGCACCTCGCACCCGGCACCCGGCACCCCGCACCCCGCCGCGGTGCTCGGGCCCGGCGGCCGGGGCCGGGAGGGGGCGCTGGCGCCTCAGGCAGCGGCGGCCCGCGGGGTCCCGGGCGGCTCCGGGCTCGCCCGGCCACCGGGGAGGCGCGATTGGGAGCGTCCCGCCTGCTCCCGGCCCGGGCGGTGCCCGAGGTGCGGTGTGTCCGCGGCTCCTGGGTGAGAGATCCTTGTAGAAATAGCTGGTGATGGGAAAGTGGAAGTCGGAGAAGGGGCTTTGCTTTTTTAAAAAATAATTATATACACAAACGTCTTTCAGGGCTTTGAAGGGCTAAATTCTCATAGGAAGTTGCACATATTGTAAAAAAAAAAAATTAAGTAAACATCCAAGATGTATAGGAAAAGACAACAAAAAGCAATTTTCAAAGCACAGTGGTTCATCACGTCTTTACATCCAGTCTGGAGACACGGAAAACAACTTCAAAACATTCTTTTGCCTGATGTGCTCTCCTGTGACAGGAAAGCTGTCGGCCAGCTCTGCCTGTCCAAAGCCTCTGTCTTCAGCCAAGAGGATTCAGAGAAGGCAGCTCCACTGGCAGTGCATCCCACCTCCTGCCACCACAGCTCAGGGGCACCGGGTCCCAAACATCGCTTTTATTGACATGGACGTCCATGCGGACACAAGGAAGACTCCACAAAAGTAGGGATTTCCTAGCCACATTGCGGAGTTTATGAAAGATTCGCCTTTTCTATTGACCTCTTCAGGTTCACATGAAGCAAATTCAACTAGTTTGTTTTGCATAGTCCTGAAAAACATTTCTCCTCTCTCACCCGAATAATTACTCTAGTTCCTATGAGTATAGCTAAAAAACTGATTTTATATCCTGCAAGCTAAAGAGGTCTGGTCCCCATACACTAACATTACTTCTTCTTAACATTTCATATGAAAAGCATTGTTTGTTCTGCTCTGTTGTCTATTTTGCAATTAGGGGTTCTCCTGAATGTAGGTCACAGAGGCAAGACTATATCTCATATTAGCAAATATTGCATAGCTGAATCGAGGGCCGACTTCTGTATCCTGTAGTAGTTCTTTCTAAATTTTTCCAACAAATATCTTTAGACTACAGCCTAAACAAAACATTGTGATGTCTTCCAAGTAATTTTGGCCTGAAATATATCACTGATGTGGTGTCCAGAGCAGGGTCAGGTTTATAACTCAGTTTCAAAAATCGAGGTTCATTAAGGCTTCTGTCCCCAAAACAGAAGCTGCAGGACCAGAATAGTTGAATGGTGTTGAACAGCTGCCGAGGCAAGCCTTGGTGCCTGCAGTCTCACTTGTCTTCTGACTCTCTAGCCCAAGACATATTCCTAGGATGATTCCAGACTATACTACTAGGCATAGTGCTAGAGTTTTGTTGAGGAGAACCAGGACTGCTACCAAATTTTATATGTCTGCTGGAAAAGTAGGCTTTCCCTCAAATTTTTAGCCTGAAACATATTTCTACTTCATTGTCTACATTAGCGTGAGGGATCCCAGAAAGAGAGGCTGCAGGGACATGATCGACTTGTCAGTTATCAGTAGATTCAAACATCTACTGATTTTGGCCTCAGCTGCACTCCACATCTACCAGGGTAAGACTCAGGTTCCCTGTAGCGAGTTACAGACAAGCTGCACAGCTGAAATTGTTCCTGAGACAGCTAACCTCGCAGAAATAACAGCCAACTCAACATACCACCAGCACAGATACTTTCCCAGCCTGTGGGCCTGCTGCAGTTAGACAGAAGTTGAAAGGATCATAGAAGGTTGAAGATGGCCTTCAGCAGATTAAAATACTTTCCATCTAAGTTTGGCCTGAAACAGACTCCTATCTGTTGTCAGTCTCTCAGATTCAGACCTCCTGAATACAGCAGAGCCATGATTATTACTCCAAGAACTCAGAAGGAAGTTAAGTTTTCCAGTAAAGATGGGCTCCTAATCCACATCCTACACAAGGGCTTAAATTCAGCAGAAAAGAAAGTACAGAACTCAAATTATGACATAATTTTGCCAGTCTAGAAGAATGGTTCATGGCCACCACTTGCAAATTCAAAGGACTTCTTAACTGTGGTCTGAAGCAAGTTCCCAGGGTGCTGCTTAGAGGTATAGGAGTAGGGGTCTCTAGAAGAGAAGCTGCAGAGTCAGGATTACAACACAGTACTGGAAAATCTGAGAGAGTTAAATAGGTATTGGTACATGGAGATTCTGGAGTCTTTTTCTTAACTTTGACAAGAAGGTCATTTTGCTCTGTTGTCCAGACTGAAAGGCTAAGTAGGGCCAGGAGGCAAAGTCAGGACTACAAGCAGGTTTTCACACCTTCTGTAGGGAGGGTGGAGGGCTGCCCCTCTGAATTTAATGAAACACCCTCCCTGTTCCTGGTTGCTCTAACCCTGTGTCAGTGCTTCATGCTGGGTCAGCCATCCCCAGGCTGGAGGCTGCAGAAGCAGGAGGGTTTCACTCCAGGGTCCTGTGAAGCTCTCATGCCCTGCTGACAATTGACAGGCATAAACCTCAACTGCTTCTTCTTAGCCTTGAGGCAGGGAGACCTTGTGACAGCAAGGCCACAGGGCAGAATTAAGACCATTTCCACAGAAGTGGGGCTTGCCATTGTCTTACTCCATCATCACACATTATCCCAGCTATGGAGGACCCAAAGATGAAGCAGCACCTTTAAGGCCAGGTTGCCCCCAAACTTACAACCAACTTTTACTCCAGCCTTAACTATAGACCATATCCAGCCCAGATTATACAAAACTCAATCAACCTCTGCTGGTAGCAGAGTTTATTATAGCAGTGCAGGCTCAGCAAGATAACTGCAGAGGAAGGGAGGATGTCAAGAGGTTTGAGCTGGAGAGTAGAAAAGTACCAGTGAGGGGAAAAAGCCAGGGAGGGAATGAGTTCAGTATTTCCCAGGCATTATCAGCAGGCTTAGATGCCACCAGTAGGAACAAAAAGGAAAGTAAGATTCATGAATATATGTGAAAGGGAACCTTGATGGATAAGAGGACTGAAAGGAACAGAAAAAGCAGGGGCAGGTTGATTTGTTTCTAAAAAAAAAAAGGGGGGGGGGGGCAAGATGAAGGGCAAGAACCAGGACTATATCTGTCACTTGTCTCTCCCCACCCACTCTTAGAAGCTTCAAAAGATATCTGGAAAGCGAGAGGAAAAAAACAACTGTCAGATATTACTGTTCCAGCCACTGAGTCATGGCAGGAAACTACTGATACTGTAAACTAGTACTGTAAGGTCAGAGACTATTTGAGTTTTACTAAGGGTCGCTGCAAAAGGAACAAATATTCAGTGGCAAGGATTTGTCCCTTTCATAACTCTTGGTGTTACCATAGAACAGTTCCCCCAAGCATGTTCAAAAAAACCTGCCTTTATTTTAACATTTCATGTGAGCACAGATATTTCTTCTCTTCCTCTCTTCCTGCATCTTTGTTTTTATTGCAACAGATGCTTGTTAAGAGGAGGACGTGGAGAAAGAGTAGAAAAAGCCTCCAGTCTTCAGAGTGATACTGGGTGCTTGGGCTACTCCAACTCCTCTAATTGCTGTGCCACAGAAAAATAACTTTATTATGATTTTCTTATCCTTCCGTCAAATTACTCACTGACAGTTGTCACTATCTATGCCGCCTTTTCAGGCACAGTCACCATTAGTCTCGTCAGCGCAGTACATGTGCAATGGGTGGAATTACTTCCACCAGGATGGCACAGCCATCCTAATTATCACAGGAACACAGTGAAAAAAAAAAGCAGGAATTTGCTGGTGCAGGGAGGGCTCTGCAGCCTCCTCCCAGACCCCTAGGAGAGCACCCTTACACTCCCTGGACTGCCCAGACAGAAAGGCGTAGCTAGGTTTCAGGGGCTTTTATTCCCCTCCAAGAGTTGACCAGGCAGAGCAGCACAGGATTCCCAGCTGCCAACCCAGAGGCACAGACTGGCCATCCAAGCAAATTACATTTTTCAACTGACAAGCCCTTTTGGAAAGGTAAGATGCCAACTAGCCCCAAATTGCTGAAGAAAGGGAAGAGCAGATGCTGGGGATTCAGAGATAACAGGGAAAGGAACAATACAGCATGGGACATGGATTCTTGGGGAACTGATAACCGTGTCCTACTATTTGTTAATTAAAGTTTTTAATGACCCACTCCAGTTTTGCTCCTGTTGCCTAGGCATACACACTATGGCTTTGCAGACACCCATCACAGTGGACAAAGCCAGGAGGCTCTTGTCCCACTTCAGGTGTTAAGGCATAATGGGGTGATTGCGTGCATCTGCTACAGCAGCCCACTATGCAGCCAACTAAGCAACTTTCTAACTCAGTCATCTTAAGCTAATTGCTTCCATAAGTCTCAAGAGTCTCTAGCCAGTTCATCTGAGTCACAGCACCAAGCCTCGTCCAGCCACGGTGGAGTACCGTTCAGCAGAAAGACACATTCTCAAGAACAGCCCAGTGCTAGTAATGTCTGCCAAATCAAGGAAGTCAGTCATACCAGGGAAAGACACTGGTGACCCTAGCAACCTGTCCCCTTCTTCTTCCACCAAGAAAACAAAGTAAAACAGAACTTGACACACCACGCAGGAGGCATTTAATCCAGTGGTGCGTGAAACAAGAAGACACAGGGAAGTTGTATGGCAACATCCTGCACAATCCTGTAATGAACTGGGAAGTCATGGCTGGAGGCAATGCACCTCCTGGCAAGCTATGGGCTAGCACAAACACAGGCACTTGCTGTTGACAGAAGTATTGAAGAGCCTAAAGTATGGAATCCCTCCACCTTTTCCTGAGAGTAGCTTTAAAGGCTGCTTAATAGCTTTGCTATTTTGACAAATAAAATAATTTGTGACATTACAGAAACTAGCCAGATGCTATATGCAGTGCATCACTGTAACACGTAGCATGGCTGAACTTCAAAACATTCCTGTCAGATCATTGGCCAAAAAAAGATTTATTCTATTGTCATCTGGGCTTACAGGTACTGATGAATTTGATGACATGATGACGATTTCCAGCAGGGGAGCAATATTTGTCTCAGTTTCCACACTAAAAGCAGCCATGGAAAAGGGCAAAGAATATGATGACTCAGTATCACAGGGTGGAGACTAATTAGCAGCAGATCAGGACCACAGTGGTCTCTGGAAGAAGGTGCTTTCATGAGCAAAGCATGATCTTACTCATTGCCTGTCTTCAACTGCAGAGGTTTCCATGAAACAAATGCTAAGACAGCCTCACTGTCACATATTGAAAATAAAACTTCAGTGGGTTTTTGTTTTGTTTTGTTTTAAAAGAAGTGCCTCTGTTTGGGACCTTCCCTATTCTTTCCTTCCAGCATCCAGTTTATCCTGGCAGGCAGGAAGCCCCCCTGTAGTAACCAAAATCTCACTGTACAGCAGGAATGCTTAGCAGTTTAAATGCCTCCATCAACTCTCTCAGTTCACTGAGGACAGAAAACAAAAATATTAAGAATATGAGGACAGCACCATCCTTACACTCAATCAACGCAAATGAGCTACATCTTCTTTCAAGGCATGCTATTCCCCTGGTGATTTCAGGCAGTCAGTGAACTGATAGCACCTACCTTTTCACTAGGTCAAAACCACTACAAAAAACATTTTATCTAGTTATCACATTACCCCATCAGCAAGGTAAATTTTATTCCTGCTGTAACAAACCTGTCATTGCTCTGGTTTTATCGGAAAAGTACACTGTGAATACACTGAAAGATAATCCTTGTCTTATAAATGGTTTAGCTGATTTTTTGAGGAATGTAATAGGAAACACTGGCAAAACTAAGATTTGGATCTGGGTCTCCTAGTGCTCCCGTGTGTTCTTAATGGGACTCACTGGATTACCTCCTAGCAAAATTTTTTTCCTTCTAAAAAATCTGTTGCTTACTTAAGGAAGCTTAAATGCTCAAAAGCACAAGAATTGATTTGTTTATTTTTAACTAAAATAGCAAGTGCATTTTTCAGGAGCTGATGTATGCCCATTCATATTGGGAAAGGCTTTGGCAATTAGCATTTATCTCTAGTTTTGCAGGGCTGACAGAAGGCACTGACTTTATGAATATTAAAGTCTCCATTCCTCAGGATAAAACCAAAGGTAGGGAGCAGAGCAGGGCTTCTCCAGCCATACTCTGCTCTCAGCTCTGCTGGGACCACAGGAGAGTGAGTCAGGATGTCCTGTGAACCAAGAGAAATTGGGCTGTCTATCAAGCACTGACCTTGCCACTGGCGCAGGTGCCTCTGCACAGCTCCCTGACCTCACATGGGCTGGGAGGAACGCCCTCCCAAGATAGCAGACACTGCCTGAGCACCACTGCTTTCAAAAAAATAGGATGAACAGGGGCAAATGCATGTCCTGTAAAATATTTTGACAATTATCTTGCTATTTGGTGACCGTAAGTTTGACGAGCACCACCCACTCACCCCAGCTGAGGTCTGAACCATGCCATCAATGCGATGCAGTAGCGAGGACCTTCATCTCTCTCTCGTCTTGCTGGCCTGTCATTACAGCATTTCCTTAAGGCAGCAGGAACTCTGGCATCCCCTAAATCCTCCTCTCCTAGACAACAAGCTGATCAACTCTCTATTTCCTACATTTCTGTTTTTCATTCATTCTTGGTTGCATAACTGGTAGTTCCATCCACCAGGTTTTCTACTTCTGCACCTTATATTTTTTTGAAGCAGCCAAAGGGACTTAGGAAGTTAAGCCTCCCTGCAGCAGTGGTTGGGCAGGCTTTTGCCAAAATCAGCCAGGCTAGGAAAGGCATAGAAAGCACTCGCTCTGACACAGCACAGCCTGGATGACCCCCATGAGTGCTCACACAAGCAGAAGGTGTGTGGCAATCTGTGGTGGGACGGAAATAGTGATGAGTGGGGACAGATCCCTTAATTTCTTTTGAAAATACCATCCATGGTCAGTTAAACTTGTTTCCTGGGCAGCCTGGCCAGGCATGGCAGCAGGCCCTCAGTTTTATACCCCTCCACAGCCTGGAAGGACACGTCAGCAACAACACCTGTGAGCAGAGGCAGGAGTGGGAAGCAGCGGTCCTGCACATAAGACGTGCCCCACCGAGGCAGCCCTTGTCCCTCTCCTCAGAGGGCACGACTGGTGAGCAGTACCTAAGAGCTGCCCATCCTGCATCATCGAACCTGTGTCCTTCAGACAGGCCTGCCGGAACTTCACACCACATCCAATGCTGTGTGATGACCACATGAGTATGTTGTCCCTACTGGTGGCTTCATCCTCTTTCCTGGGGCATGAAATCTGCCAACTAAGTCCCAAACATCACCTCAAATAGAGGAGGACACATCCCCACAATCTCAAAGCTCATTCCGCTCTTGTGACAGCTGCAGAAATTACTGTGGAGAAAACAAATAAATTTGAGAGGCACTTTCTCTCTCTCTACAGTTCATCATCAGAAACAAGGAGAGATGCAAGAGACCAAGCAGCTTCTTGGGTCTCACAGCGACTTCCCACAGCCCACCACTGCTAGACAAGCTGCAGCCCACACACCTTTGAACTGCTCACTGACCTTCTGCACGATAGCTCTATGAGCCTCAAACCAATGGATATGGGTGACTTACATACATAAATTTCAATTATCTATAAAAAGCCAAATTCATCACACCTTAAAGCATGTCAGTTTTAACTAAAACTTTTCAGGCCTTTTCCTATCTTCTGCTGGCAAGACTACTGTATTTTCTCATACATGTAAGGAATTTTTCCCAAATATAATGGAAGGAAAAATGTATGTACATCTTTCTCTGTAGGCTGCCCAAATCACCAAGCTGGCAGCGAGTGATGTAGTAGCTAAGGAGTAGCTAGTAAGATTGAGCCTGTGCCTGCTCAGTGGGAGGCATGAGGATCTCCTTGCAAGATGTCAGCAGATGGCTGTGTGCTGAAGTTATGTCCCTGGTGACATCCATGGGAAACAGCTGGCAGAAACCTAGGATGAGGGTCGGTTGCCTGTGCAATTTGTCCAACATAATTTAGCCACCGCTAGGCATCTGCAAAGACTGCATAGGGCTGAGACTGTGGCAAGGAACACTTGGGAGGCCACTGCTCCTCTGCAGCAATAGCTGGAGTTCAGGTACCATATGCATTCAGGCACCTCAAACGGCACTAGCCCTCTACATTTATACACCTGAATCATTCCTCTGCAAATGGAACTAACAGCAACTGGAAAAGTCGCTAACCACAAGAACTAAAGTAGTAGCTCTCCTGTCTGCACTGTTAGAGTTTAGGGTTCTACATGTGAATATCACGATCTGATAACAATTACCAGGAAAACACCAACCTAAAGGGCAGTGACACACCCTCCCTGCTCTGTTTATGAATGTCATGGTCATATGAGATACCAGTCAAACACATCACCAGACTAAAAATAAACCACAATAGGATATGTTGGTAAATATTTATTTCAACACAGTGTGGCCTTTTACATGACTAACCTTAATGTGATTTCAGACTGAGAAGAAAACAACCCATGTTGATTGCATGCTAACTGTGTTTGAAGGAGTGAAACAGGTAACTACCATAAGCCCTGGCATTTTATTCTCCTATTAGAAAATGTTACTAGGTATATAAAATAATCAATACCATTATTGTTTTTAATACACCAGTGAGTACTAGCACAGGACACAACTATAAGGCCCACATGTATCACCTTAGAAGAGGAGTAGCCATTTGCAAGCAAGAGGGTTCGTTCTTTCGGGACTACATGGGCTGGTTTCATACATCAGGCAACAGACCCATAGAGAGGTTAGAAAATGTCTGCCCAGACATTTAAGAAGATTTTATTCCCAGTTAGATCATCATCAAACCATTTTCACAATAGCATCTGCCACTGAACCATTGCTAATTAGACAGTCCCCCGTTCAGTGAGGGAGGAAGACGTGACAGAAAAGATGGAATTCTTTTTAAAAATGGCCCAAAAAGCCCCAATAAGGATTGCAGCACTTTGTGGCCTACACCATGCTTGTCACAGGGCATATCACAGCATGTTGCAATCGCTGCAGAAATGTCTTTCTCTTCTTGCTTCCTCTTCACCCTTGTTCAGAGAGTTAAGGCAAGAAAAGTTGGGAGAAGTGGCCTGACTCGGGGAGAGGGATTCACAGATCTATGAAAGTCTGTGGAATGACTATTCTAACAATTAAATAAAGTAAGCTTTCCATTCTGCACACCACAGCCTCCAAGTGGAAAATCAGGGCTCTGCCACGGATGAGGTTAACAGGCTGAAAGGCCCATAGGGAGAAATGTAGGAGCCCTAGGAGTGTTGGAGTCTGCATATGGCTCTTTGGTCCAACAGAGATGCCTTGACAGATAGAGCTGATTGCCTAAGCGCGTGAGCAGCTTTATTGGAATAGGTGACAGATGACATTATAGTGGGGATCCACTATAGGTTGCCCAACCAGGAAGACCAAGTAGATGAGGCCCTCATTAACATTATTGGACATTAACCACCCCAATACTTGTTGGAGGGACAACACAGCAGAGCACAAGCAATCCAGCAGGTTCCTGGAATCCATTGATGCTGACTTCCTTCTTCAAGTGATAGAGAAGCCAACAAGGAGAAGTGCTGTGCTGGACCTTGTTCTCACCAACAAGGAGGGGCTGGTGGGGAATGTGAAGCTCAAGGGCAGCCTTGGCTGCAGTGACAATGAAATGATGGAGCCCAAGATCCTTAGGGCAGCAGGAAGGGCACACAGCAAGCACATTAGCCTGGACTTCAGGAGATCAGACTTTGTACTCTTCAGGGACCTGCTTGGCAGAGTACCATGGGATACAGCCCTGGAGGGAAAAGGGACCCAAGAAAGCTGATTAGTATTCAAGGATCACCTCCTCCAAGCTCAGGAGCAATGCATCCTGCCAAAAAGGAAGTCAGGCAAAAATGCCAGGAGGCCTGCATGGATGAACAAGGAGCTTCTGGGCAAACTCGAACATGAAAAGGAAGCCTACAGGGGCTGGAAGCAAGGTCAGGTAGCCTGGGAGGAATATAGAGAAATTATCTGAGCAGCCAGGGATATAGTTAAGGAAGACAAGGCCCTGATAGAATTAAACCTGGCCAGGGACTTAAAGGGCAACAAGAAAAGCTTCTGTAGGTATGTCAGTACAAAAGGAAGACTAGAGAAAATGTGGGCCCTCTCCAGAAGGAAATGGGAGACCTTGCTACCCAGGATATAGAGAAGGCAGACTTACTCAATGACTTCACCAGCTAGTGCACCAGCCACACCTCCCTTATCAAAGAGTGCAAAGGCAGGGGTTGGCAGAATGAAGAATCACCCGCTGTGGGAGCAGCTCAGGTTCGAAACCATCTAAGGAACCTGAAGGTTCACAAGTCCGTGGGACCTGATGTGATGCATCCAGAGGTCCTGAGGGAAATGGCGGATGAAGATGCTAAGCCACTACCCATCGTATTTGAGAAGTCGTAGCAGTCTGGTGAAGTTCCCACTGACTGGAAAGGGGGAAACATAACCCCCATATTCAAAACCCCCCATATTTAAAAAGGGAAAAAAAGGAAGACCCAGGAAATTACAGGCCAATCAGTCTCACTTCTGTGCCTGGCAAGATCACAGAGCAGATCCTCCTGGAAACTATGCTAGGGCACATGGAAAATAAGGAGCTGACCGGTGACAGCCAACATGGCTTCACTAAGGGCAAATTGTGCCTGACAAATTTGGTGGCCTTCTATGACAGGGTTACAGTGTTGGTGGATAAGGGAAGAAGAACCAGCGTCATACACCTGGACTTGTGCAAAGCATTTGACACTGTCCCACATTACATCCTTGTCTCTAAACTGGAGAGGCATGGATTTGATGGATGGACGACTCAGTGGATCAGAAATTGGCTGGGTGGTCGCACTCAAAAAGTCATGGTCAAGGACTCAATATCCAAGTGGAGACTGGTGACGAGTGGTGTTCCTCAAGGGTCAGTGTTTGGACCGGTGCTATTTAACATCTTTGTCAGTGACATGGACAGTGGGATCAAGTGCACCCTCAGCAAGTTTGCAATGACACCAAGCTGTGTTGTGCAGGCAACACACTGGAGGGAAGGGAGGCCATGCAGAGGGACCTGGCTGGAGAGGTGGGCCCTTGCAAACCTCAGGAAGTTCAACAAGGCCAAGTGCAAGGTCCTGCACTTGGGTCAGGGCAATCCAAGCACAGATACAGGCTGGGACTAAGAGCCACCCTGTGGAGAAGTACGTGGGGGTGCTGGCGGATAAAAAACAGAATATGAGCCAGCAATGTGCGTTTGCAGCCCAGAAAGCCAATCACATCCTGAGTCACATCAAGAGCAGCGTGGCCAGCAGGTCGAGGGAGGTGATTCTGCCTCTCTACTCTGCTCTGGTGAGACCCCATCTGTGGTGCTGGGTCCAGCTCTTGGGCCCCCAGCACAAGAAAGACATGGACCTGCTTGAGCAGGCCCAGAGGAGGGCCACGAAGATTATCGGAGGGCCATGAAGATGATCAGGGGCTGAAGCACCTCCCTTGTGAGGACAGGCTGAGAAAGGTGGGGTTGTTCAGCCTGGAGAAGAGAAGGCTCCAGGGAGACCTTATAGAGGCCTTCAAGTTCTTAAAGAGGGACTACAGAAAAGGTAGGGAGGGACTCTCGATCAGGGAGTGTAGCGATAGGACAAGAAGTAACAGTTTCAAACTGAAAGAGGGGAGATTTAGATTAAATATTAGGAAGAAATTCTTGACGGTGATGGTGGTGAGGCACTGGCACAGGTTGCCCAGAGAAGCTGTGGATGAGCCCTCCCTGGCAGTGTTCAAGGCCAGGTTGGATGGGGCTTGGAGCAACTTGGTCTAGTGGAAGGTGTCCCTGCCCCTGGCAGTGGGGCTGGAACTAAATGATCTTTAAGGTCCCTTCCAACTCAATTGGAGTTGTTTGTCCATTGCTCTCCCAAGAATATGGAGAGAGAAAGGGAGATTGCGTGGTTGGGTATCTCTACAGTTCCTCAACGAGGACAGAAGCATATGGTCCGGGAGGCTTGGAGAGAGTTCTCTGAAAAGAGAAAGCAGTGTGTTTCAAATGGCACACCCACCTACTCTAGTGTGATGTACTAGCAATGCCAGAGTGCAATGGGCTGCTCTGCTGGTTCCCTGAAGAGAGGAAAGCCTGAGTGTGCATGGCAGATTGCTCTGTCTCCTCTCTTCTACCTCCTTCCAAACAAAGCAGTGCCCGCACTGCTGAAGGGGACTGCACACACTATGGTAGCTTCATCTATCTGAAAATCCATAGAGCATTACTTAGGCTCTATGGGCCTACTTGCCCACTACAATGTCTGCCCACTCCTTATACTACAAGGGCCTCCTAGAAACACTGAGCATACTGATCCAAAAGAGATTTCATTCCATCTCAGATTGCAATGACACCAGCACCATGTCCATCCTCCTAAATGCACTCAGCTCAGCAGTTTACCAAACACACTTGGAATCTGGAGGGCCAACAAGAAAACAGGTTATCAGTGCTGACAGCCTGAATTTTAGCAGTCAAAGATAAAAGAAGGGTTATAGAAAGAAAGGGAAACATTTCAACACACACACTTATTCTACTGTTCTATCACACATTTGCCCAAGTTACATTAATCTGTAAATTTTCTCTACAACTGGCCACTTCAATGAAATAAAACTTATTTCTGGTGAAAAATAGTATGTACATCCCAATACTGTGTGCATCATTCATGCAGAATGGGAAAGCATTCAGTGCAGTGGGAAAGGGTCACCTTATGAATGCTGCAGAACCCATAAACAGATAAAAGTTACATTCAGTTCCTAAGTATTAAGGAATACACATAAAAAGGAGACCTCCCACCAAGATGGCAGAAAGTTCCAACTAAAGGAAGAGGGAAAGGACAGATGTGAATACTCAGGCACATGTTGGTCGAGAGCTCTTCCAAGAAGATGTCATTTCAAACATACCCCCTCATGTCAGGTCCACTAATAAATTTATCACTCTTGAACAAAGCCATCCACTTTGGAGAGACTCTCTGGCAACAGCTGGCAACATGAGCACCAGGACAGTATGATATCTCCTTATGTCCTGATAATTTTGTATTATCAGGGAGTGCTCTCCTTACACAGAGTGCATGACACAAACATGCCTGTACAGTAAGGTAGATTTAACCAGAACCAGCAGCAGAAAACCTTTCAGAAAAATATGTTCTTTCCAAGTACTTTTTACTCTCTTAGTAATTATCCAAGTTCTTGTTACCTCAAGAAATACATGTACTTTGGCACTTGTGCGGTGTTTGTACAGAGCATTGCTGAAGTTCATGGACTTTCTGAAATGTGCCATAGTACAAATTTCTTCTTCAGTTGTGTTCCATTTCTCTGTATGGGAAACTAAACCAAAGACTTGGCATTCTACAGATCTGAGCACATGAAAATCACCAAGTGGAAACTCATCATGTTTGGGAATCCAAGACATCTCCCTTCCTTTCAAAGACATCCTTTGCTCAATCCTGGCCAGCCATGGGAAGACAGAGTAATATATATGGTCTGACTTGTCAACCAGTCAATAAACCATGCAAAAAAGTCAACCTCCTTTTTCCCCTCATTTATTTCCCACAAGCCTCTTCTATAAACTTTTCTGTTCCACACACATCAAAGACTTGAAAACCACGGGCATCCCATGCTATTGGATTGTTTTGTTTCTGTAATGGCCTCCAGTGTGAAAATGCTTCATAACATTCTAACGTAAATGAATAGTTTTAGCCAGTCGCCTTCAGTACATATGCTTATTTTCCTCATGTCAATGACATTAATTTAAATAGAAGCTGTAATAAACCAGGAAAAAGTATTTCCTAGTAAGATGTTAAAAAGCTGATAGAAACACAACTACCATAGCATGTTCATGTTTAATTACATTCTGTATGTGGTCATTTCAGACATGCTGGAAACAGAGGAATTAATCAATATATAGCTTTGACAAATATACTACAGCAAATATTTACACATATATTCCAGAGACACTGCCACAAATTTATACTACAGAACAGAAGTTATCAGTTAAAAGGAAGGCAGCACCTTGTGGTGGAACAGCTATTTCAAAATGTGAACTTAACCACATCCTCTTTAATGTACTTATCAACATTCAATATAGTCTTCCTGAATCTGCAGAAAGCCTGAGACAATAGATCAGAGTGTAAATATACGTTTCACATTAAAAGAAAGGCTCACTCTGAAAACCAGCTATAATAATTAGACATCAATACTGACAACTATGTCCATGTTCAGCACTGGAGCAGGTTTGTGTTAACTCAGAGCTTTCAGACTCAAAGGCCAGAGGAGCACAATCATCACTTTGGAACAACAAAGAGCAGGAATTAATAATCCAAGCCCCTAGACTTGAGGTCCTAGAGTTCAAGTCCACCTGCCCAAGAGTAGAAAAGAAAGGCAAAGGGAAGACATCTCCCCCTCTCCATGGCCCCCTGGGACGCCTCAGTCCATGCTTACACCCAATCCTCACTGCCGGCACTGAGCTGCCCCTCAGAGCATCCTCCCTGCAGGTTGACAGAGCCTGGGGCAATTGCCAGTCTTCGTTAGTGACATTCCCATCCCTAAATACATTTTCACCAGGGAGACCATCTTTCATCCATCTCTTGTACCAAGAGAAGCAACTTTGTGGCGTTCCAACTCCTGCCTATTAGCTCAAGCCAAAAGGAATAACTATAAACTAAGTATAAATACTAGTTAACCTGAATCTTTCTTTGTATCGTGATCTGAACAAGACACTGTATCTATTTTTAACTTTAGGCTGCTTTGAGATGCACCCTCTATCCACAGCAGGCAAAAATAAGATTCCTTCTTTTGTAAAGTTAATTGTGGGCCTCAACAAGACACATTTCTTGGCAATACGGTGCTCTTATCTTTAAATGTTGTGAACTCGCAAGGGTTTGAAAGGCCACATATTTTGAGTGCCTCCAATACAACAAGTTTTGCGATCAAGGAGAATTTAATCCAGCAACTTTCCCATGTCCTGCTGGTAAAAGAGATATGGTGAAGGTGAGCTACTTCTTGCAGCAAGGACAGCTTTTGTAGTGCACAGAAGCATTGAATAGAGGCTATCTCATAAAATCTGGCCAAAGGCCACACATGAGGATGGCCAAGATTTAACCTCCAATACAGGGGAGAGTGGGGTGGAAGCTATACGCTATCTCCTGTCGAGCTGGTTGAAAGCAACAGTACTTCATATGTGTTTTAGTATCAGAGAGAAATACTAGAATAGGGTTAAAAAACAAGATTATTTCCACAAGTGTATCAACATTTTCAAAGCTGCTTTGTTTTGATTATTTCCTTTGTCAGAAGTAGCTCCAATATTTTCTAAGTTACCGAAAATCACTGTTGAAAGCTCACGTAACAAAACTGTCATTTTTATTATGACTGTTGGTAATTATGCAGGCAACACACATATAGAGAGGAAACTATACAAACCAGACTTACTGTAAAAGCCAAGACCTTTCATATATGCAGCTGTGTTCTTTTGTAGAAAAATAGGTTATTTGGGGAAAAAAATTTTTGGACTTCAAAAAACAGTGACAGGGATACCAAGCAACTCTTGGCAAGAGCTGTGCAAAACTAAAATCTGTCCAGTCCCACCTCTCAAACACCTTCTGTGCCACATAGTCTCACACCAGCTAGGTTGGTAGATAGTATTAGCAATATAATCTTCACATCACTTCAATGGGGTGTGGACACATAAGTTTTAACAAGCCTGCAGATGAAGTCATAAAATTAAGCCTCTACCATTTCAAAGTTGCATAAAAACAGTTTAAGTGGTTTAATAGTGTGATTTGTTCATACAGCACAAATGTCATTTGTACACAGCAGCACAGTGAGTCCAAAGGTGTGTCCAGCAGTGCCAGCACCCAGATGATGGCACACCTTTCCATCCCCAGACTCTCCGCTGCAGAACGCCAAGGCCTCTCGGTCTGTAGGACACGTATGTTGCTTGTGAGGTCAGGACATAATCCATCCCCTTGTTACCTGGCACCTGAGGAACTGGTTATGTGTCAGTGCACCTGGTTAGACTATTATTGGTTGCCCTGTGTACCCAACTGTGAGTGCCACATCCACCAGATCTACATCTGCCCCTCGAGAAGTACAACAAGGCAAGGAACCTGGGCTGTGCGTGTCCCCAGAAATCATCTCCTCAGCTGCTGAGGGAAAGGTGGAAGGGAGAATGCTCTTCCCACATGGCTAGAAAGCCTCAAAATAATTTCAGTTTATTGGGTTTTGCCTGGAAACGAGAGGAAACGGTGTGCAGGTGCAAATAGCTGGGCCAACGATAATAGTTACCTCTGCTTTTCTAGAAAAAAAAAGCCTACAGTTCTATGCTGAGGGAAAGAATGGCAGATTCATTCCCCAGGAGAGCTCCAATAGATATTTGGTAGCCAAAAATATTGAGGATGAAGTACTTCCACCTTCTTGGTGAGTCCAACCACAACCTACCTCCTCTCTGTGTCTTGCAAAGTGGCTGTGTTTCCTAAGATAGCAAGGCACTAAGCATGCAGAGAGAACCATACAGGACAATCAGAAATTACATCATTCTTACCGAAACTGATGGGAATGAAATAACCAATATTTTTTGAGAACCCTGCTAAATTTAATGCCTAAATTGCTTTAAAGTCCTTCTATTGGCTGGCTGTAAATCTCCAAAGGTACCTAGTCAGTAGGAAACACTGGCCAGAGTTTAAGCTACCTGAAGAGTCCCAGGTGTTCATGTGTGTTTTAGGCACATAAAAAAACCCTTTAAAAGTCTGGTCAAGAGTCCTTTCCTTGAACTGAAGGCTCATGTTCTTAGATGAGTCCCATAACCAAAACTGCCATTGTAACAAATGCACAGGCATCTCCTTTCCTGGATGTGGGTGGTTTCAATGACTGCACTGATTATAAGAAGCAATGTCCTGGAGAACATAAAATTTAGGACGACGAGCAATGTACAAAGCGTGGTGGCAGTGAGAGATGATCCACATATTATGTGCTTTTGTTTAATAATTTATAAGTAACTATCAGCTTTCCCCAAACTATCCCTCAGCCTAGCAATTACATGTTGGCTGATTTCTTGTTAGTGCTGTTCTTTTACAATAACAAACTGTTCCCAAAGCCTCATGTATAGAGAGTCAGACAATCAAAGTACTGTGTGCGATTTTCCACTTAATTCATTCAGTTAGCTGCAATTAAAACAATACAATTCAAAGCCTTGCGTGTTTCTCTGAAAAAATACAAAACTTTGGTTGTTACTATTAATATATACAACCTACAAGAAAGAGTTAACAAAGACCCTTTGTCTTCCCTGTTGTAGTAGAGTAATTTTCTTATCCTTTTCTGTACATATCCTGGCAGTCATCAATATTTCTTTCAGTCACTGTTCTTCAAAAGATACACGCTTTTCATTCAACTGCACAGAAAGAAAAGGAATTCAGTGGGCCAGATTCCCTCAGCGGTCAGATCCATTCACCGCAGCTGCCCAGGGAGGAATCTAGGTGGAGGTGCAGGGGTCTCATCAAGAAGAGCATCAAACCTATTTAGAAGGGAAGAGGTCACCATTTTAGCAGACAGTAATCAAATTTCTGTTCAGATTTTATCCAGATATTTTACCTAAATATTTCATATTTCTGGGAAAGCAGTGTCTTCAGGGGTACTGATCTCTGCTCACCCACTTAATATAAACAACATACCAAGTTTTAGCGTCACTGTAGCGCCATTCCTGTTTTGTTTTATGGAGCTTCAACTAAGGAAACCTGATGACAATCTATTAACATTATACCAGTTTTGCAGGTGCAAAAGAGAACAGAGGCTGTATCTTGCCCCACAAGAAAGTGAAAAGCCATCCTAATAGAGCAGCTGTGACTGTCTCCCATACCACCAAGCTCCCGCAATACTGGGCAGATTTCCATCAGCCAAGAACACACTCAGTGTGTGCAGGGCTCAGAGAGCAGCAACATCCCTACAGGCCAAGTATGCACTGTGTTTGTCCAAGTCTCACAATGTTTCCGGAATTTCAGCTCTAATTGTTGACAGAGGCTTTGATTCAGCCTACTCCTTCAACACAATTACAAACCACTGATTCGGATCTGTAGTCTTAATTGTTATCCCATCAATGTAAATAAGCATTTCATTTAAGCTCAGTTCCTCAAGAAAAAACTATTGTGCCTACTTTCATAAGATGGTATGAAATTTATCCAAACTATCAAACTATGTGAAATCTTATTGGAAGAATATGTTCTGAGATTTTGTGAATTAAGTCCCCCAGGAAAAAGTAATACCAGAACATGTGTCAGAGCAGAGACTCCCAAAGTCTATTCCAAAGGGACTTCACAGATCATATAGTGCTCACCTTTATTCTTTTATTCCAGTACACAATGGCACAAAAAGGAGATGGCAAGGTAAAGAACCAAAATCAGCATTTCTTTTCCAGAAAGGCAGAATTCTCTGCCAAATCCAGCTCCAATTACAGAAACACTTTCCAGTATTTTCCAACTCAGAGAGCTGGAGTTGTTCAGCCTGGAGAAGAGAAGGCTCCGGGGAGACCTTATAGCGACCTTCAAGTACTTAAAGGGGGCCTACAGGAAAGGTGGGGAGGGACTCTTGATCAGGGAGTATAGTGATAGGATGAGGGGCAAGGGTTTCAAACTGAAAAAGGGGAGATTTAGATTAGACATTAGGAAGAAGTTCTTCACTGTGAGGGCGGTGAGGCACTGGAAGAGGTTGCCCAGAGAAGCTGTGGCTGCCCCCTCCTTGGCAGTGTCCAAGGCCAGGTTGGATGGGGCTTTAAGCAACCTGGTCTAGTGGAAGGTGTCCCTGCCCATGGCAGGGGGGTGGAACTTGGTGATCTTTAAGGTCCCTTCCAACTCAAACCATTCTGTGATTCTGTGACTCTATTTTCCTTCCTTCCTTCCAGTTACTGCACTTCTACAAAGACGTTACACAGTGATGAATGACAAGGAAGGCAATACACCAAACAAGGTACTTATTCCAAAGTTATTCTTATTAAAAGAAATGCTAATATCATACACCCTGCATATGACTTTATGCTTGAAGAATCTTGCACTTTGCATATAATCTAGGTGAAAAAAACCTAGTTGAAAGACCACATCTCCAACTATTGATGAGTGTTTCCAGCAAGTCTCACATCTCTGCCTGGCTCATGTTTCTGCAAAATGTGTCTTCTTAGCTTAGGTCACTATAGCAGAGATAACATGAGGCAGATAACAACTGTATGTGTTCTGTAATGAACATACTTTTCATAAGGCGTTTCAGGGCAATTGGATTACTAACAAACCTTTTATAAAGTTGAACTTACCATCAATGTATACCAACGATCATGTTATTACAGTAAACTACATACAGTAAGGCACTGTCCATGAAATCAAAGAGGTATTTCATATCACTTTAATATATTGACCTTATCAACTGACCTACAAATACCGGTAACGTTTTCATTATCATCTACACTTAACCTTCTTTATGCTTTCAAGTGCCCTTATGTCCAATACCTGAAAACATGCAATTCATTTCCACAGAGTAACTCCAAAAATCACATCAAGGAAGTTCTTTAATGGTTTCTCTCAATGACTTCCAGATTAGATCTGCTCTTCTATAAACACAAAAAAGGCTTTCTCTAAGTGTCTAGTCTAAAAACACACAGTTGAAGTTAGTAGATCTTTTCAATCCAGCAACAAAGGGCCATGCAACTGGAACACAGCTAATAACTCTGCTGATGACACACACACCAGAACAAAAATCAGTGTCGAGACCCTTAGTATCAGAAGAATAAAACCACATTTAAGAACTAAAAGAAAATTATGGAGCCCACAAAAGGAATAGGTTTGTATATGAAAGTATCTACCTTTTCCCTACTCATCTTTCAGACATTTGGCTTCATTAAACTCCCAAGTATCAGTGCAAGAATGAGCATAAATGCCAGAACGCCAAGGTAAGGAAGAGGCAGACATTGTAAATCTGTTCACAGTCGTGTTCCAGATTGGTGCTAAAATAAGAGTTATGAGCTACTTTCTTTTCAAGTAAATATAAGAATATCTATACTCAGTTCAGGCCTTCTTTAGTCATCATTGACTTGGGAAGAAAGGAAGAAAATATAGCTTCTGTAGAACAGCATTTATTTTTCTCAGCGACAGAAAGTGAAAGCGAACAAACTCTGGCCCTTTTTCAGTTCAAGTCAACAAGAGTTATGTGCACAAATCCGTGAGGGTGACATCTACCCAGCCTGATGTGGCTGTGCTTACTGTAAGCTCCCAGATGAAAAGCAGTTGGCTCAAGCCTCTGGAAGAAGAAAGGTTTCACAATAAAATATTCTTCCAAATAGAGGTTGTTGGGTGCACAAATTTACCATCTCTCCTTGTAATAAAAGCTTTCTTCCTTAAAGTTTGCTAGAAGACATCATCTATGCCAGTCATACCAGAGGAGCAATAGAAACTTACAGTGACCTTTCAGGCCAGTGCATCTTGAATAGTTTCTGTTATGAATGGATAAGTGTTCTCCAGGCCTCCTAGAACAGGGAAACAAAGAAGAGCAAAAGAAACCCTGGAGTCCTCCAGAACCTCAGCATTTCCATCTAGCTTTCCGTTCAAGTACTTCTGCCCTTAGTTATTGATATTAAACAAACCCATGGATGCACTGAATAGTAACAAATCAGCACCAGCTATTAAAATTAAAATAAGCTAGACAATATTGCTATAATGAACAAAATTAATTCTGCCCTCAAACAGCAATGACAAGAGCAGACAGAAAAACAGTAGATGTATGATGACACAGACCTTCAGCTGGGAAGACAAATGGGCAGGCCTTGGCAGTTGTGTAAATTCTGTGGTTTTGTCCTGGAGGTTGTGGCTTCAGCCCCAGGTCCCAATTCCTTACCACAAACCACTAGAGACCTCTCTGAATAAATGCAAGGCCAGCTCCTTCTCAGCGAGGCTCCATCAAATTTAAAATATCATCCATGCAAAAGGCCTCCAGCTTAAGCATCCTGCCATAGGCATGGTTATTCAGCACAGCAATACATAGGCGTGAATTAGCTGGAGCATGAGATAGCTGAGACCCACTCAGCTTGACAACTGGAGAAAATCCCCTGACCACCTCTCATCCCTGCAGGCTGCCTGTCTTGTTGGACAGCCCCTTGAGAACATGACTCAGATGCCTTCTCTGAATCAGACACAGAGGACTGCAGATTACTTAATATTGCTTGTGTTCCAGGAGCATCCTGGGGACCTTAATCATGGTCCTCAGCCATGCTCCACTAGGCACTGTCCATGCACAAAGAAAAAGACAGCCTCTGCACATCAGGGCTACCGTAAGAAACCACTCCACACTCTAGGATGCAGCTCCCAACATCCGACCGTAGCTAACAGCCTGTTTCTGAACACTGGGAATGAAGCAAACCTGCACGAGCACCAGTGGTCAAAGCCACACCACCTGTTGACACTGGAGGTAGACAGATGAAAGCCAGACATGGGGCAGCCCCTGCTTTGCATTTTGGTGCAGATGTACACAGAGGGATGAGTGAGGGCAGAGCTGAGACTGTAGGAAGCTTGGAGAGAAGGAGGGTGTCTGTTACTTGAAATCACTCTAAAGCACATTACAAATCTGTTAAATCATTGTGGCTTACCCTGTATTTCAGAGTAAATTAGTAACTTTTCAGAGGGAGTGAAGAAACTACCACTCCACTTTTAAATAATGAAAATGCTAAAAAACCTACACTTAACAGCTCTAAAACTGCGGCAAGTCACCCACCAACACCCACTCCTCTTGTCAGCACGCTTTTTTCAGCTTTGCCTATTATTTGTGTCAAGCCAGAGATGTTTAATGTTTGCTGTGCTTATCTGCTCAGCTTTTAGGAGCTCCAAATGTTACAATATGTACCTGTGCCACTGACCTCTTTCCCCACAGCGTTTTGATCTAAATAAGTAACAAATGCAAAGTTTTCAAAATCATTTGGATTCACTGGCTCTGAATGCATAGCTGTAAAAAATCTGCTTTAAGATTAACATCCAATTTTATTCATGCCTGAGGCTTCACCGCAGCATCTATTTTTGTAAGATTAACAGCAAGATCCCAGTTCTCCAGAAATGTAAAGAGTAACAGCCAATTGTAAAAGGAAGATGATGTTTCCTAACCTGCCTTGCTCACATCCAGGAAGGTATATTTTCCTAGCCCTTTCCATGGTGGGTGTAATTTCTATTTGCATTTTTGCACCCACAACACGCAGCATGTGTATTAGTCCTTCTGCCTCCCATTAGCTGAAATGCATTTCTAATGAAACTGTGGGTGCCAAAAAACACTAACACAAATCTCACATGTGCAAAGTGTCCCCTGAAAGACAGCTTCTACTCTGGAGGAGTTAAGAAACAGCCATCTTCATGTACCTTGCACAACAGCATTTTGAATCATCTAACTTGAAAATACAAGCATAGGAAATGAGCACTTGATATTTCAGCTAATCCATTTGAAATGAATGTACATGAAAATGCTTCTTTTTGAACATGGCAATTGGAGGACAAATTTAGGGCCATTTTTAACCTAAACAACAGAAGAAATTTCCTTTAAATAGTGCCTTTGATATCTGTCAATTAGAGCTATTGCATTGCTGTCAACTTGCACTCCTTCTTCAGTTCCAGCTTTGCTCCATTCTACACAGATCCGTACAAATCAATTGTCTCTTGCAAACATGCAGTAGCCACTGGAAAGTGAAATTAATAAAGTGCAAGAGAAGCTGATTCATAAAGCTGACACTCCTGTGCCCAAGAACTCTGGGTTTCTCCCCTCCAGCTAGCTGTTTGAGATAGGCAGGCAAAGTGGTAAAAGATTATCAAATTGCAACTGTCATTCCTGACAAAATGCATCTCAATGCTGGAAGGAATTTTAGTTTTTAAGCTAAAACACCACCCCAAAGGGTTCCTCAGAGCCTGTCAATATCTGTACCTTGGATGGAAAGCTACCACTGAGCGCAGTGTGTCCAACATATAGAACCTGCCACGAAATGAAGTTCTTCATAAGAAAGCTCATCTCAGTCTTGGTTGGTAACAATAACAGGGAGACAAGATGAGACCATCAGTCTCAATTGCGAAGACAATGTTTTCCTCCCATATTATTCTGTCTGTCATGTTCCCTTCAGGTTCCAAAGGAATCACTGTCTCATACATCATTATGTCCCACAAAGCCTGAAAGCCTTCAGGGGGGGTTTCTTCCTGACCACTGTACCAGCCTTGATGTCTGAGGACCTTCAGAACAGTGACAGAGGCCTCTGCCAGCAATAAAGGGGAACATCTGCATACCAATTAAACTGCTGAGTGCTGAAGAGTTAAAAAAAAAAAAAAAAAAAAAAAGCGGGAAAGCCTTGAAAGTAAATCTGAGCCAAGTTCTAATTAATGCCCTAGGCCCTGATTCACCACAGCACTTAGGCATGTGGTTAACTTTAAGCATGTATTTAGTTCCATTGAAGTCAAAAGACAGCATCGAAGAGGCAAACTACATTAGCACAATTTAATACTCTTTGGGCTAATTAATCAGCCATAAAAATTAACTATGAGAACTGCATTCCTTATTTCCCTTGCTGTGATATTTCCAGATAAAAATACTTGGATGTGGCTGGAATAAGCAAAAAGCACTACCTTGTTTGGCTGTCATGGGCTGCTCAGTCCTACAGCTGTGAAGGCCAGTCCCTAGAAGCAGCTAAAGAAACTGCACATAACAACCTAATGTCTGATTCTTCTGTGTGGTGGCAGCACACAGGCACAAAAAGCACAGCCCTTGTCCTGAGGAGCAGTAATCTAAGAAATTACAAGAATTGGCAACAGATGAGCAAAGCCATCAGACTACAGATGGCATGTCAGAGACATCTTTCCTTTTCTCTATGAAGAGGCATTTATTCACTGTAGTGCATCAGTGTTAGTTGTGACTGCAGGTGGCAAGGAAGGGCAGCAAACGGGGCTGGGTAAGTGAGGGAGGCTGAGGGCAGATGCGAGTTTGGAGACAGAACTGGTGAGGTTACCAAGAAAGGCACTGTCAGGCAGAGCTGGCAGGAGAGAAGCAGTGCTGATGTCTAAAGGTAGGCAGACTGGAGTCTGCTCCAGCCCCAAATGTGGGCAGGGGCTAAACTCCGCTCAATTTCAGCAGAGCGGGACTGTGCCCTGAAAAAAAGAAGCCCAGAGTGCAATCTCCAAAGAGCTGAATAGTCCCAGATAAAGGTCATTTAGATGTGGTGCTTGGAGAGTGTGCTAGGGGTGTGCTTGGTAGAGTAGGGCTGATGGTTGGACTCTATGTTCTCAAAGGTCTTTTCCAACCTGAATGATTCTATGATTCTATATATCCAAACCTTTTCTCTGCTTGGTTGGTCTCTCACAGCATGGTGAATGCCCGCCAAAACTGCACCACAATGTGCAGGCTCTATTTGGCCTAAACATTGTCTCCAAGGGCCCAATACAACCATTTTTTGAGCTCCGATTGACTTTGCAAAGGCTTGTGTATGACTAACCATTCTGTGAATCAGGATGCAAGGAGAAAAGCTGGTGTCTTCTTGCTAGCTTTTCTGCAAAAATGAAACCACAGAAAGTTTGCCGAATTATCATTAGTGCTGTATATGGACCTATAAAAGCTAGGAAATCAAGAGCAGGGGAAATAAATTCCTGGCTGACAATACTTCCTTATCTCATCCATTATAAAAACATACATGAACAAAAACAACCCCCCAAAAATTAGAATGCCATGAGCATAAAAGAAAGTACCAGTGCAGCTTTTCAGATTAATTTTGAATTTCCTTGCTTTCATTCGTTTAAGAGCTCTATCGTTACTCTCTTGGTTTTTTAATTGCAGATACTAAAAATTCTTTTATCTTTTGAAGTCCTTAAAGTCTGTTATATAAATACGTAATTAAAACCTCTTTCAACTGGGTATAATTTACTCTGTGGTTTACAACAGCTGCACTAGAGCTATTACAGTTTATCATTTAAAAGCTTAATTAGGGGCTTCTTAATTAGTGGATCCTTCAGTCACTAGACTGTGACTGTGTAAAAGATGCTTGACAGCTATCACACGTTACAAATGTGCATGAAATGTTTGCGTGAAAGCAGGGTTTGTACAAGTCCAAAATGACATTCATTGTCCCTGCAGGCCATCCCACCTGAACATGCAAACCTCCGGACTACATCTACACTCTTCTCCTTAAGCACACGTCTGGTCTGCACACAGCCTTTCCCTCGTGCACATGTTGCTGGGAACCACCAGCACATCCCGAGGCAAGCCTACAGCCTAGCTGATCTGACCTGCTATGATAGTCCACTCTGACGTGACCGTTCTCATGTTCAAACACAGCTGAAAAAGACGATGGGACTGCACCCACTGACTGCTCAGGCTGGCTGTCGCATGACTTCTCAAACGCAGCAAATGCAGCTCCTCGCTGCTGCCGCTCTCTCCCTCAGGGACTCTGCACCACCATGCTGAAGTCAGTGGGCGGTTCCTCTGTGGTGCTGAAAGTACTTGCATCACTAGAAGGAAGAAGAGGGGAGCCAGTTACTGCCTCTCATTGGTAGCCACTGCCACATACTTCTCGTTAATCACCACTAAATTATCAGTCAGTCACTGAGGTATCAAGTGCAATATTTGCCCAGAGAAAGGACTGTAACTTCATCCTTTCCCCTGGGTGGCATGGTGCAGGGGAGCAGCTGGTGGAGCCATACCTAGTCTTAAAGGAAACACTCACTGGGACAAGCCTCATACCAGCACAGGGCTCACAGGACCCACTGCTCAGCGAGTAAACAGCTTGTCCAGACCATGCTCTGGAGGACTGGTGGGGTTTTGTTAAGTTTTCACCTGCTTGTAACACAGCAGCTGTGTCACAGAGGATCAGATTTGGAGCCTGCCAGCATTGGGACCACTGCTTTAAACAATACAGTGACAAAATCATGAGTTTTTATTGACTGCAGGATAATATAAATCAACTATTGAAAACCTGTATCATTAGCTCTATTGCTTTCCAGTGGTAGATAGCTGCAGTAATGGATTGGCCTCTCCATCTCATCCTCCCACTGGAAAGCAACATACACAGGACTGATCAATAACTTGATCTAAGTTACTTGTAGACATGTCAGGTGCAAATATCTCCCTTTCTCAAAGGTTTTAAAGACCAGGTATTTTTGCAAAATTTAGGCCAGGCAACAAACTGCTTTGGATAAATTGTTGTTATGGTGAAGAACAGCATAACCAGATCCACCCACATTGTTACAAGAAGTTTTAAATAGACAAGAAATAACTTTATTATACGAATGTATTCCTTTGTGGGGCAAATAGCTCAAGATGTTCCTTTGAAACAGGATAAATTTCCATTTGAAAAGCGTTTTCTGTAACCTCCATGTTGCTGAAGAGAAAGGAAATTACTGGATTATTTCATCATGGGGTTTGTCACTAATTTCTACAGCTGAAATCCTAAAACACCTTCAAAATCAATACCAAAATCCACTGCCATTACTAGGGCCAGGATTTCATCCTATTGTGCCACAAATATCACTCACTTAATCTAGTCTTGCCAAATATGAAGTCAATGGAAACTCTACAGGTCACAGCCTTGTTTCCCCATGGATCAGTGGAGAGGCTAGAGAGGTGTTTAAAGGCCTTCCCTATAAAAACATGGCAGCCCTTTCACTCCGTCAGTATGATTAAAGCATGTACACATGTTTCTTACCCTTACCCCACTCTCTGTCACCTGCACACACACACACAGGAGAGGCATTCAGGAAGATTACAAAGCAGGTCAGAGGGGAGCTGAAGTACAGTTGTTACAGGCTCGAAGGATGTCCACGGACACACAAAGAGGCAGACGTAAGCTGAGTCCTGGCTGTACGCTGAGTCCTGCTGTGGCACTGACATCAAGGCAGTCTTTTCAGGGGAGCACAGACTAACACTAGCCAGGGCTTTCTGAAAGGCCAGCTGTCACCTTCTGAAAATCCTTGTGGCAAGCCACCTATGGACTCAACCGAGAACTTCACAGGGACCTTATATTTCTTTGGGCTGAACTTCCCAGAAAACTTTGCACTCCAAATTCCCCGAAATCCTTGCACCTTAAATCAAACACCCTTTTAAACAGGCCTTTGTTGTACAACACTTACGTTGCATGGCCTGCATGGCACTAATGCCCACTTTCTTCAGTAAGTTCAGTAGCATCCAAAGCAGTGGCATGGAAATGATTTTATCTGATTTCATTTTGTGTTGCCTTCTGTGACACGAGAGCAGGGATGGCCTTTCGGAAGAGGAAGAGTAACGCAGTGGCTGGGTTCAGGTAGCCACAACCATCAAGCAGAAGTGAAGGCTGAAGACAGAGGAGAAAATACCATCATGACAGTATGCTTTATTTTCAATTACTTCTACCCAATTTGCCTGCTGGCCCCAAGCAAGTACCGCGAACCTCCTTGCCTTTGCAGCAGGGCAGACATGCTGCACCCCACCATGGAAAACACTGGAAGAGCAGAGCGGCAGAGCTGCTCGGCAAGGCCAAGGACCCTCAGGAGCACTGGGCCTGCAGAAGGTAGGTGAGCGTGGCACACCACAGCTCCCAGCAGGACAGCTCACCACCTCAGCTCCCTCAGCACCTGGGCACTATGGTGGGGAATCCACACACACGCACGCAGCCCACCACCTTCCCAGCTGTGCACACTGGTGGCTGACCTGCTCCAGCCCCGGGGCTGCTGCCTGAACCCTTGGGTTCAGAAGAAAGGAATGGATCCCTCTGGCAGTCAAGAGATCGTTTTTTTATGGGGACAGGATCATGGATATCATTCTCTGTAGTCCGCTGCTGTTCTCCTCCCCCCTCACCACCTCTTTTTTTTTTTTTAATAAATGAAAACATACCAGAAGAGCTCAGCATCTTCTTTCAGAACCTCTCTATTTCACTAACTTGCTCCAACCTCCATCACAGCTCTTTCTCTGTCAGCAACTCTACCACTGAGCTGTACCTCTGCCCACGCACAAACTTGAAGATATGAACTGGGATCTCTCTGTTAAAGCAACAAGCAGGCATCCCAGAGACTGACACAGCTGCTATTTGCATGTAAAAGGGGAAAAGAAGGTGCATGACTGAGCCCAAATTAGCACGAGCAAAGCCTCCCACCACATTTGCAAACTACATCTTGCACAGTGGTGCTAATAGAGGTGCACGCTTTCCTCACAAAGAAAGATTTCTACCTTAGCTATGAGGAAACTTGGTTAACAGTGGTTCACAGAACTCAGCATCACATGAACTTTTAAATCCCTGTTTGCCTAAAATTTACAGAGTGCTAGAAAAAGAGCAACACAGTGGACGCAGGGTGAGCCGGATATGCCCAGGTTTAATCTCATCTACAACTTTTGAGAAATGAGGACTGTTAACCTCATTTTCACCATTAGCTCTTTCAAAGGGATGCTGTGGGGATTCATTTATGTCTGCAAAGTCTTGCTGAAGACACACACTTCATAAACTGTAAGGTGTCTGGATTTTAACACGATCTTTTTCTCCTTCTCTGGCTATGTACACACATACCTAAGCATCCATGCCTGTGCACGTACCTACTGAGTCATAAAAAGATTAGATGTCTCAGTAAACCATTGAAGCAGCGTAATTTTATTAAGAACTGTCCTCCAAACCAAATTGCATTTTGAGGTCTTATTGCAGAGAAGTTATAGACTCTTTTTACTTTATCTTCATACTTTCATGGAAGCTGTTGGAACAACTCAGTACCTCCGCTATTTCCACAGTAAGTTTAGCTCATCTGAGAGCCTAGCAAGAACAGTAAAAGCAGACATTAATGGTAATAAAAATCAAAGCTAAGCCCTACATGAAGAGAAACAAATTCCAAAATGAAAAATTCGATTATACAGTACCTGTCTCCTGTCTTGACTTCCTCATTATACACAGAAATTAACCCTGTCATTAAGTACTTTGATCAGGCTGTACATAAACAGCTTATAATGGCATGAAATCTACCACAGCAAGCAGGCAAACGAACAAGGGGAGAAATACTGACATTTGGGGCTGCTGTCAGACATCAAGTGCTCCTACTCCCTCAGGGCCAAACTGCTAGAGTAAATGGAGTTACTCCAAGGATTAATTGCTCCCTCCTGGTTTGCACTACTTCCAGAAAGTTTCAGTAATAATATCTAAGAAGCTATCATTTGGAGACCAGTAACATCATTTTAAGATCTTCGAGAGATTTATAAGTTGGGCCATTGTAACTGCTCTTAGGTTAAAACTTGGTGCAGAAGTTCCCAGCCCATGGTTGAGCTGAAGCAGTATCCCCTTTTTTTAAACTGATCTGAGGTCAAAAGATGAAAAGCAATATTTAAGTAGGAATAGTTATTATAATCTATCTACTCAGAATTAAAGCACCAGAGGAAAGGTGCCTGTGGTCAAATTGGTCCACGTTTGCATTGCTCAGAAATGAGGTATGGCACCATTTCACATACTCCAGCTTCAAACATTTGTCACTTAAATTTGCAGAATTTCCACGCATTAATGCATATTATAAGCAAGATCTCTAGGCAATTGAGAGGGTTTTTTTCTGGTTTGTTTGTTTGTCAGGATTTTGTAGCAGAAGTTGCTTTCTTCTGGGATGCATTTAGTCCAATGTAACTTTACTTACTTGTGGCACTATCTAAATTCCTTGCACCTCTGCTACACACATAATCAGAGGTGGTCAGGCCAACAGGATCTCTTACCAGCTCTGCCCCTGGCTTACCATGAGTCCCTTGCCATCTCTGAGCCCTGCTTTCAAGCAGCTGTTTCCTGTTGGCTCTTCCTACTTCTTTGCTCAGGAAAGCCTCAGCATGGAGATGGACTGAGGGTGGCCAGGTACAACATCTGCCCCTGAGCACCACCTGAGGGTATTCCATTTTGTTTAGCAAGTACAGCTCAGATGCTTGCTCCTCTCTACCTTCCTACATTGGTGTGATGGGATTTGCCAAGTACAGCAGGCACAGATATAAGGGAGAAATCCTGACCCAAGAGAGGCAAAGGCAGTGTCCCACTGACTTCAAGATGGCCAAGAGTTTACCTTTAACATCCTAATAAAAGCTTAGAAAAACACTAGGCAACCTCACAGATTCTTTGTTGCTGTATGCATTGCTAATCATATTGCAGAACAGACATTTTATTACTCCTAGAAGCACTGAAGTCCAGTATTTCCTCTGCTTCTCACAATCCATTCTTTTATCCCACTGCTACAATCAGCTCCAGGATGTTATAGCAAGACATTGTTCAAAACGGCTATCATCACAATTCAGACAGACTCAATCCTAGACCAAAACAGCTCAGCCAAAATATCACAGGCACTGCTGAGCTTCCCAGCATACTGCTCTCACTCTATAAAACTGTTCTTACTCATGCCCCACATACCAGTTGTGTGCCCACAAAAACAGTCTTTTCCAGATCCACAAATACTCAGACACTCCTTTCTTTACAGTCATGCAAAGAACGCAACCATGCCACACCAATACAGGTATACACCAGGCAAAAAATACTATCGATTTTTAAAGACTTGGAGCTACAGAAAAGGTGGGCCCTTTGAGGTAAAGGTCTGTAAAGGTGAGAGGATAAGCAGTCACTCACCAGCCAGCCAGAGATCAGAAGGATTGTAGGAGATATGCATCAAGGAGGAAAGGCACTCATAGAAGGCAGTTTACAGGGGATGGAGTTAGCTGGAGGCAGCATTTTTGCATCTGGCTCTAATGAACCAGACCAAGCCCTTTCAGCACACATGTAGTCCCTAGTAATAAAGCAAATCAGGCAATTTTTTTGAAATCACCTTTTCTATTCCAATTAATTTATTTAAGTATTGCTGAGTATTTTGCCTACACTAAAAGTTGCAGTAAGGGTGTACCTGAAATTTCTAGCAAACCTAGAAGTGTCTAACAATCCAGGCAGCAAATGAATATTACATATACTAACTACCATATCATTATCATTTGACACTTTTACAATATGTCATCCTCCCTTCTAAAAATAATTCACTATTAATAGCAATTTTATATAACTACCAGCATTCCAGGGGTTTCTCACAGATCTCATCCCTGAAGAATCCCCAGATTCAGCAAGGCAATCAAACCTCATCTGCGAAGTCTTCCAATGATTAATCTCTTTCATTCACCGCTTCAGTGATCTGGAGTTTGCTCTTGCTCCTGTTGAACCAAATTCAGCCTTCCTGGTGAACTGCAGTATCCAGAGCTGATTAAGGGCTCCTGACCGAGCAAGACATTATTAAGCATGTCTTACCTGTAAGTGTATGTGTTGCTTCAGTAATCAATGGCATCACCTAAATATACAGTCAAGCAGGTTGTTAAACACCTCTCTGTAAGGCTGGTGCTATAAATTAGGAAAACTCCCTGGCACAGCTTCAGAGCTGCTCTAGAATAACTCACGAGTAATGTGCATTGGCACTGAAATGTACCAGTCAGGAAAAGCATAAACAAGAGAAGAAGTAGCTACAGTGGCACTGCTTTTCAAAACACACTTAATGGCTGTTGGGAGGCGAGGCCTGAGCCTTGTTTTAGGTTTAAAACTGAACTTAGGAAGGAAGGCAGCTGCTCAGGGATGCTGATGAGTCACAGAGGGCATGTGAAGAAGCTGGCCTACCTAAACAACTTTCAGGGGATGGTAAAAATTGTAGTCAAGCTAAACAAAGTTTTATTAAAGGTTTATTTTTACTAAATCTTTGTTCCTGCTGTTAAACTGGATTTAAAGCAGTGTGGTAACGAACAGCATGGACCCAAATGCAGTTGGATCTGCTAGGTAGGAATGTCTGGCTGCAGAGTAAGGAATTACAGTATAGCCCCCCTCCCCCGCCTTGCAGGGGGGGAGGCCTGGGGCCAGAGTCTCACAGATATAACCAGGACACTCAGCACCTGCAGCTGTCATTGAAGCTAATGGGAATTTCTGGTACTCAGCACCACTGAGGCTTTGTCTCAGGAGAGGAATTTATGATTTATCATGAGCTCACTGATTATAGCAGGAGTCTTCCACAAAGACACACTCTTGAAAGGAACTTAAGTTTTCAGTCCTTCCCTTGGAGTACACATATAACTATGAGCTTCCCTATGTAAGATGACGTATGAAACCCAGCCATGCTTCTGAGAAGTTGGTACCTCGGTACACCCCCAGCACTCCCATCAAGGAAAACCTCTCCAGACAGCTGCAGATTAAACTCCAGTCACACATCAGGAGAACATCACTTTGATAGGTCCAAGACTTCCTGACAGCAGGCTGGGGCTTGTGATTAGAACAACACAGGCCTATTGAAAAGTATGCTAAATGCAATTGCCTTCAGGTGATGATAAATGTCAGGAAAGCAGTACACAAAGCATTTCCAGAGCTGAGTCAGAGAACGAAAGCATGAAGCTCCTCAGTACAAGGTCGGACTCCCTTTCATACCTACAGACCTCAGAGGTGCTGTCAGGTAAAGAGCAGGAGTCATGGGATCTAGAACATCATGTCTCAGCTGTCTTTATCCTATCACTCTGCCATTGTTCCTTTGCTAAACAGCCAGAAAGTCATGGAGAAATATTTCTTTCCCATTTTATCTGCACATGCTCTCCAGAGATTGAATAGTAAAGAAAGCAGAAAGGAAAATATTACCATTTTCAGACGCCTGTCCCTTTTACAGAAGTCCTCACTTCATGAAAAGCATCATGGTGCACCTGCCACCACTGATTTTACTCAAAGCCATCTCTGCTGAGGTGCCTACTCAAAGATGCAGGAATCCTTTGGAAATGGGGCCTGGTTGCCCTCTCATTTTCCCTGCAGTCTGTATTTGCATTCAGAATCCATAACTTACGATTGCTGGCTAGAAGAGCTGATAATGACATGCCACAGGTTTCTTAACAAAGTTAGACAATCTTACCTTTTGGAAGTCTCTCCTTGATCTCTTTCGCTCCAAAGTGATGTCATTGCTAGTAGCACAGGGTAGACCTTCACTGACTGTAAATGGACAGTGCTCTGTTGAATTTCTTGGATAGGCAGTTATTTACACCACCCAAATGGCATATCATCCGAGCCACTGCTTCGCATATTGTGCACTCTCTTCCTCAACAAGATTAGGTATTATGACATAGAGAATAAAGTCAATAAGAATCGATACGGTTTTAAACTGGGGACCTTGGCTTCCGAGATGTAAAAATTATTTGTGGCTTGGGCGCTTGGTTCACAAGTGAACAGCCTGAAGAGGGCATGGAGGATGAAAAAAAGAAGCTGATATTCCTTTCTGTGGAATGCGACAAGGAAGAGCTGTGCCTTTAGAAAGGACTCACTTGACAACACTCTTCCTTCATTTCCAGATGTTGAAATGAGCTGAACACTCCTAAAGGACAGCTCTTGAAATCCTCTTGGATTACTCGTGAAGCGTGTTTTAATAAATCATATTAAATTACCTTGTTTCTGGTCTTTTTTACTAAGTGCATTTGTTTCACATAATCACAAACTGAAAGAAGTGGAATAATGGCAGTAACACACTGAAGTATCAAAGATAACAGGGGAACAATTACTGTTGGCTGCGAATAGCCTCGATCAAGTCAGTGCGTCTACAGCACGAGCCTCTCCTGCCTGGCCACTGCCACCATCAGCACCAGTTCCTACAGAGCATCACTTTATGTAGCAGACAATTCTCCTCTCATCTGCCATTTCAATCTGGCATAAGTGAGTCACTTAGAGTAGCTGCATGTGCCATGATCGATAGTGGTCACTTTGATGAGGTTTTCTGTTGGTAAGGTTTCCTCTGAATTAAGAGTCTGAATATCCCATCAGCTACATCTGAACGGACTGTTTCCCAGCAGAGAGGAAGATTATTTCTGCTCCCAGGCAGCAGCCACACAGCTGGTGGTATAAAAGGAACAATTGTCCAGACTACACTGTAGTAATTCAAACGGTTGACTAACACACGGGAGAGTAACTGTCCACACGGCTCCACCCTTCTCTGCTTTATCATCACCACTAATCAAAAACACATCCAGGTAATTTTTGTCATTCATTCCAAGATAAAAGAGAAACTAAAGACTTTGCTGATCTGGAATTGTTAGCACTTGGCATTTAAAAAGATCTTCAGAAGGCACCTGACAAATGAATTACTCCATTTTTGAAGAAAACTTCTTTTTGTGAGGAGTCAGGGGCATGTTTTTCAAGTAGCTCATGGAACAGAGGTACTCAGTTTTCCTAGGAAATACATGAAAACTAATCAAATAGCTCCAGGAGCAGGAGACCACTGCAGCCAGGTTCCTTATTCACTTGTGTCCAAAGGCTGGATTCTGGATTCCTTGGTATAAAGGCACAAGCCATGGCTGACATTTCTCTGTACCCAAGACTGTTATGACATCTCTCTCCCAAAAGCCTCTCTCCACAGCCTTTCCTCTCCTGGCCCTATCTGCATTTTCTTCACTATCTCCACATATGTAACTTCATTGAATTTGGTCAAAAATGTTATTTCCAACCATCTGTCAAATTTGGATAAAACTAGTCAGGATATCCAAAGTTACAAAGGAGGAAGGGCACACCTGAACTGGAGGCCAGATTTTAGTAGCACACTGGAAACTCCCCCAGCTGTTCAGCACCTGCATGGCTGTAAGCCTGAAGAGGAGATTCATCACACCTCCACAGTACCAGGCACTCTGGGCTGGGACTCCACAGAAAGGAGCACAGTCCTGGCAAATCCTGTGCCCTAGAGACTGCTCACACCCCAGCCCAGTACTCCAGGGGCAGCTACTCCAAGCAGTAGTGTAGGAAAAACGATACCCTGCAAACAGAGGCCCACCTCTCACTTTCAGCAATGGGCTGAAAGCAAGGCACAGGGCACTTTCAAATGGACAAAGGTAGAGATGGCATTCCCATCCTTCCTTTTAATGCCAATATGCAAAACCCAGAACCTGTGAGAAGATTAGACCTAAGCTTCCATTGTACGGCCAGCACATTAAATGAGATTTCAGTGTGGGCAAGTAGGAGGCCAGACACAAGTCTAGAAGTAAGGGGTTTTATTTCTTACTGACCAGTGTGATAGCAGAAGTGCCATGGTCATTCTTTCTAATTTCAGGGACCTTTTAAATAAAGTTCCACTCCAAAAGCCAAGCATGAAAGGAGAGGAATGAAAACTCTTTGATAGATAAGATATTAGAAAGGACTGTCAGAAGCTTGGTAGGAGAATGAAATAACACTCTGGATACTGTCATTGAAAACAATAATGAAAGAGTACACCATTTTCTTAACTGAAGTACTATCAAATCTATGTTACTGCCACACAACATATTTTTCCTCCAAAGGTGCCAATTTCAGGCTATGACTATTGATCTCTATCTAAGACTCAAAATTAACTGCACTACTAAGGAAAAGTGGCACCAAATCGTTTGAGAACATCAAACAGTAAAAAGCCAATGGGGTCAAATTAAGGTCAGAATTTGATGACTAGGGTGTCAGAAATCTAATACATTTTGTCTAAGATAATGTATAGAGCCAGTATTGGGGTTTTTTTTTCCTTTTCTTTTCTGTAATTTTTTTTAAGCCAGCTTCTCTCAAAAATATCACAAAACCAGACCAACATTTTTTTATGAACGTTTTTCCATGACTGGAGAGAGAAAAGATTAAACGGCCTGAAACACAGATGGTAATTATGCCTCTGTTTATTTCCTAATGAGTCACAAGATTATTTTTTGCCTTCTGCCACATCATTTCAGAATACAAGAAAACCTTATCTTGAAGGAGATTTGAGGAAACAAAATAACACTGTTAAAAGTTCCAGTCCAGCAAGATACTTAAGTGCATGTGAAAAAAACCCCAAACCTTTAACCACGAGTGAAGTCCCATTCACTTAAACTCAAATTCAGAAATGATGGGTAAATCTGTTCCACCAACTGGTGAATGTGGTGGCTATCGAATTCATTAGTAGTCTCATGACAAAATATTCAACAGCTCTCATAGCGTGACATGTTGCATTTACATCTCAGCATTTGGAGAAAATTAAGTCCAGAACTATGGCTAGAAAAGGCTTCCCCTCTCTCTCCCTACCAGAGCCTGTGATGCCTGTGCCCTCTAACCACCTCCCTTTTTAGTCCCTCTTCCCTCGCCCTGCCTGCCCAGGATATCCCCCAGTCTCAGAGACTTGACCAAACTTGCATCCGGACTGAAACCCAGACCCAGAAAGCCTGGCTACCTCCCACACTAGAGGCAGAACAGCTACAATCACACTGACCCAAGCACTGTCTGGGCTCTCAAACTTGGCTGTGGCCACTTTCTTTTAAAACGCAGGCTAGTAACTGATTTGATAGTGGCAACACTGCTTCTCATACCACAGTCTCGTAATTAGCGTGCTCTTGAAAGGAAGCAGAAGATATGTATTCATCAGTTCAAACCCATGTCTCTCACCTCCTCAGAAGGTGCCTTAACCACAGTGCTTGGATAGCACACTCCCCTTGTATCCTACTGAAATCATGCAACAAAAATTCAGACTTTGATCCTAAAAGTGATGAGGATGCATGGCTGGAAGAGATGAAACCTTTATCTGAAGACTTTTCATATGTTTCAGGCAGTAACTGGGGGTGGATAATATGAATCTGGATCTTGTCTGGAAGAGTTTGAGTGCGACCTCCCACCTCCTACTAGAACACACAATATGCAAAAGAGGATCCATTTTAAAGGGAGACCAAGGCATATGCTCCTCTCTGAAACAGCGCTACCTCCGCGCTGGAACACACTTGCTTACTGCAGTAGTAGGTAAAGATGTTTCTACTCAGGAGATGGCTGGTGCTTCAGAAACACCCATGTCCTCAGGATATTTCTTTTTCCTGGCTCCAGGGCTTCCACCTTCAACATCTGGGGATTCCTGCAGGCATCGAGAAGCCTCAGGCTTATCTATCCCACGGAACTTCAGAGACACGGACAATTGGTGTGGCGAAGATAGGGCACAGTTAGGTTGAATAATTTGTTACCTAAAAATGTTGCTGACAGATTGCAAGACTGTTCTGGAACACTGTGAACATAACAGATTTTGGGACACGATGCTAGAGAGAACTGATTTTAGTGAAAAGTTGGATTTTTATCAAAATGACCCTTTTCACTCCAAGTGCCTGTTTTGCATAGAAAATTGCAAAGAGATTTCCAAAATTTGATAAGAAATTGAACATCCCACTGACTTACTGGAGTTATGGTTTGGATGTCATTATCTTTCATGGACCATTTGCTGCAGCTGGACTCCATGTCCAACATGCGTCATTGCCAGATGTTCCCATGATGTACCACAACAGCACAAGATGACAGAAAACCATCGTTCACATTAAAAAAGCCCTGAGTTTAAGTAAGAGAGAGGGTCATTTGCCTGAAGACTTGCAAGTTCCTGAGTCTAACGTGGAAACCAGTCGCTTCCAGCTTGCTTTTTTTCCTCCTTAAAAAACCTGCAGTTTTCCACAAGAAATAAAATATTCCAAATCCATTCTAATTACCAAGGAATTTTCAGGCTACATTCCTAAAGATATGAGGCTTAGTTGTTGGCAATATGTGTCCATTTATCTGTCCAACGGTTAGTTCTGCATCCTTTCCCTTCCTGTCTCCTCAATGCCTTCAGAAACTACCCTACAGACAGGCAAGGGGGAAGGAGCTGTGAGTGCTGGGTGGGAAGAGTAGATATAAAAATCCTTAGTTCTGTTTTGATATTTTGCAACCACAGTACAGATCTAAAAGGCAGATCAGCAAGTCTCTGAGGTTTGAGAGGAAACACTGCCAAAAGATGGTGTTTCTTTTCCTTTAAAAAAAAAAAAAAAAAAAAAAAAGATTAAACAGTTTATTACTATGTGTTGTATCACATCTGAAACTTTCAGTTTCGGTACTTACTTATGTGACGTATATACCAAGTGGAGAAGGATCTTAGTAAAACCTTCCAGCATTAAAACCTTCATGCTAGCCAGTCCAGACATTTTCTAGCAAATACAAAAGTGGGATTAGATGGTGCTGCTATTCAGACTCAAATGAACAGAAAAACTAACTAAAAGAAAAACAGCCTCTTGAACAAAACCAGGTAAACATTAGCTAAAAATAAGCTTAGTTTGAGATGGTGAAATCCTACAACATAGTTTATTGAGGTAAATACATTAAAATTCCAAACACTTTAAAGTATATTTAAAGCACATCTTAAAGTATATATTTGTTTGTCTTACGATTATGTAGAAACCTTTTTTAAGTAAGAACCTAATTTAGCTTTCTATTTTAGAGTGGTAACCGGTCTCATTGGCTTCTACTCGGTACTTAGCTTTCTGCATATAGAATCATATCTAGCTACTAAATTAAGAGCTTACTGAATTTTTAGTTCTACTTAATCCCTTAGCTTACTTTAAACTCATTTTCTAAAACGTTCCACTTAAGCGAGATGAAAATAACTGATTTCTAACATTTTACTGCATAGCTAGGAAAAAGGATCACGGGGCATGAGGCACAGCCTTAAGGAGATACTTGAGTTAAATTATACACATCTGTCTGCCCGAGAACAGGTTTTTTATTTGTTTTGGAACGGGCTTTTAATATATATTTTTCTTTTCCCATTTCCTGCTAATTCTCCTGGCTTAGTTTCTACATACATATTCCACAGAAGAGGTAAAGGTTACCGGTGTATTAATATTACTTCTGTACGATGCTGTATGTTTTCAATTAGGCTCACTCCCACAATGATTTCCATATCTAGCCACTTGCTCTTCTTATTTCTTGATAAGTGATGGCCCCTATCAGGAAGTCGGGGGCGAGACTGTTACTGCTTTGAGTAAACAGCCTAAAGGTCATTTTAGATGTTGGCTTTGACACTCTTGGTTCAATAGCCACCCACCATAGCTGTCACTAGCAAGCTGAAGTTAACCTCATGGAAAAACAGCCTTTCATTGGGTCCTGTTGTCTCTCCAACAGAACAACCAATCAGTGAGCACTTATGAGGGAATGAGGAAGATCTTGTAAAATTCCCCTCACAGACACCCGACAGAGGCATTTGGTCTGAGGTCAGGATCCAAGTGCTTAGGTCTTCCCTCAGGTCTGCTAAGGTTATGGGAAAGTCATTCAGTTAATGAGGTCTCTGAGTCCCAGGGTGTCCACATGGGTGCCACAGTTCTAATCAGTGCTCAAGAACCTTTTTAATGAGATTTCCTACCGCAGAAATGAAAGTGGCAGAAGACATCCCAGCTACATGCACACAACTGACTTTCGCAGGCATGGCTAGGTACACTAGAATGTGAAAGGGAAAACCCACAGCTAACATTGGAGCCCCACTTCGGGTGTCCACCAGCATAGCTGTTGCACACACACCACCACCCCCCAACTTAGACTTCTGCCAAGTATTGTTCCTTTCCTTCTGCTCCCACAAGATTAATCAACAGGAGGCACAGCTTTGACAAAATAGATGCATCCACTGATGGAGTGTGTTGCCAGTACACACCACCAGTGTGCCTCCATCTGTAAAAGGTCGTTACACTGCAGACATGCCTGGCCACCTTCTCCCACACATGTCTTCAGCATGAAAGCAGGAAGAACCCAGCAGACAGGTCTAAAGATACCATCATCCTGTAAAAAGAGAAGAGTTGCATGACTAGATCTAAGATCCAGAGCAAAGGCCAAAGCACCCACAGGGCTGATACAGCAAATACTCCTTGCATTGACCCCTCTACAGATTGAGCTATCCATATCCCACAAGGTACACTACCACCCAAGGTGGACTCGAAAGTTCATTACAGAATGACCACTAAAGTCCTTTCAGGAAACTTTCCATAAACAAAGGCCATTTTCTTCTCAAAATTAGGAACTTCAGGCTCCTAGGCTCTCATTTTAGGCATCTGAAGATAATTATTTCAAAGATAACTGAACAGATGACTCTCACTGAAGTGGCATGTAAAAAGTTACTGTGGATTCAGGCCTCTAGGATGTTATTCTGATACTGCCTGGGGCTTCATCTCTCTCCCCTCACAGCAGTGAACAAACAATTTAGTGGTAAGGCATCTCAGACGCTCTTCATCCTCCCCAGCCTGAGCACAGTACCTCCAGTAACTAAGGCACTGTTAGGTCTTGCAATGTCAAATCATATACCCTGCTGGAAGACATGGTCTGTGTCCACTTAACAAAAGTGGAAGAAGGCACAGCACAGCCCAACCCTCCTTGTCCAGCTAGAGAGATAGGTCTGTGTGTCTCCTATACAACAATGTTGACTGTTAGTAAAAAAGGGGTTTACCCAAGCGAGGGGATAGGATGTGCTGGTAAACTATCCCCATTTTTCTGCTGAGAGGTACATGCTAGTTTTCTACACAAAGTGCACCATGTATCATCTTTGTCTCACCTCTGCATAGTTTAAAAAAGCCCAGAACCCTGAAGAACAGCTACGGGAAGACAGCTAAAACATGTATATTCTTCAAAGATGCTGCTGTCTTTTCAGAGCCAGACACCCAGGCTACTGCAGCCACCAGCCCCTTTACTTCAAGACACACATGACAGTAGCTACCAGAACATCCTGTTCTTCTTTTCCACCATGCTTTGTGGGATCCAGCTGTAGCCATTGTGACCACTGGCACTTCCCTGACATCCGGCATGGGCTGTTCTGCTGCCCCTAAAGATGAAATTTCTGGTTTTTAGAAGCCATTCCTAGCACAATTCACTCAGAGTGGCATCATCATGCAGGTGCTAACAGATAAAAACTACTGAGCACATATCCCATTGCTTTTTTCCCTCCCTCTACGCCGTGACAAACAGAGCTCAAGGCTTCAGAGACCTCCACAAAAGCAGTCAAGCCCAATTTCCAGAGAGCCCTATATGGTATTATATAGCCACAGTCATAGCTGTTTTCTCCAGACACGGGGCTTCACTTTCCAGTACATAATTTTCACTTTGTGCTAAACAGACAACAGAGTGCGAAAACTCCCTTTTTTGGGTTTGACATTATCATACATACAAGAAAACCATCTGCTGTTTCCAGCTTCAGCTTTTGCTCTAAGTTGGGATCTTTCAGTTACTTTTCCCAATACTTTTTCCAGCCCAGACACTAATTCAGTCTACTCCCTACTCCAGCTGTTCTCCCACTTTGTAAGCAACGTCTGCTTTCTAGCATGATGCAGGAGTCACTAAACAGCACCCAAGCAGAGTGCTTATAACCCCAGGATGTCATATCACAAAGCAGGCTCCTTGAATTCAGTACATACCCAAAACGGGCACGTGCATGCCAGCTGCACAGCCCCAGCACTGCCCACTCATGAAGGGCAGAATAATGCAAGCGGGACTTCACTGCAGTCTGGTATCACAACCTGTCATATCTTTCTAGTTAAAGGAATCCGGGCAAAGAAAACACAAGCTGTATTGAAGCAATAATACCTTCTGGGAATGTCTAGCAACAAGTGTTCTGAGGAAGCAGCTGTGCCTCTGGCCCTCACCCTCACCAGTCAATAACTCCCAGGCTGACTGAGTTAAAATAGATGACTGAAAAGTCGTAATTGCTATTCCTAGCAGTAAAATACAAAAATTTTTTTTTTAATGTACCTTTTAACATGCTGCAATGTTAAACATGGCTTGCATGTTACCATGGATATAATTTCATGTTTATAAGACTGGTCTTTCCTGGCAGCTAAAGGCCTGCATGGGAACAAATAGCAGAGCAGGATTTTGTTTGGCATTTTGTTCCGTTTATGATAACAGCTAACTACTTTTTACTTTTAATAAGCTTTTGATTTTACTGAAGTTTCTCTAGCAACAGAGTTCACCTCATTGGCATTAAACACATTACAACTGATTCACCAGTTTGTGTGTGCAGAGCCCTGAACTCTTTGGCACTACTCATGAGAATCAGGGCCATAGGATCAAGTCCTAGCATGTTTACATATCTGCCATGGCTGGTATCAGACAGCATACAGCACATGAAAACATGCTTCATCTCTGCCTGCTGAAGAGTCCACTCCAAACACGGAGTGCTGGGGTTGAGCTAGAACTAGCTTTTATTCAAAGTAAAAACATGATAAATTCTGACTAAACTCAGGCAATGAAGTCAGGTTTTCATTTGAGAAGAGGGGCAGTTTTATTCCACAGGGTCCCAGGAAAATGTCCAAATTTAATTGCTTATTTCATTCATATCAACTTCAAATCAGATGCATTCAAGCAGAAAGGCTAACAGAGTAAGAATAAAATCCAGACTGGCAGGAAGACAAGTGTTACCAGTTTAGCACACTAAGTCTAAATGCCTCCTTTGCATCCAGGCCTAATTACTCGTGCCCACACGTATTTCAAAAACTGTGTGTGTATTCCTAGCCCTTCTGAATGACTTCTGTGGCAAGTCACCTGGTCTTCAGTGGGACAACATTTCATCCGTCAGTGAATAAGCCCGGGAATAGCTTTTGGCTGCTGGTTGGTAACACGCAGGATTGTAACAATTCAACAGCTATTGCTAGAAGATCTGAAAATAAGATGTAATTGCACAGACAAATCTGGGGATTACACCACATCATGTCCCTCCAAATCATGCAGCCATAGTGTTCACCTGTGTCTGTGTGTTGCTGTCATGAAAAGTTCAGTACCTATTTCAGTACCAGAGATACGTACCAGTCAAACTTGACTTCAGCTTTTGAAGTGGGTGGAGAGCAACACCACCCCTTTCCTATACTGAAGTCTGCAACAAAGTTGCATTTTACTCACAAACATATCTGTAGTTCTGCTGTGTTCTGACTTTTAAAAAAAATAATCTCATTGGACAGACATCACCAGCAAGTTTCTCCACTCTGTGGAGTGTCTTCACAGTCCTCCCACATAGTGAAAATGACTCAGACAAAACTACTAAATTTAGGGCATTGGTATTCTATGTGTTACGCTGGTGTTCATACAAGTAATGCCTTAAACAGTAGATTTCTGAATTAAGCATTCAGGCATCTTTTCTGTGCTGCATCTGCCACTGAAACAGAACGGCAATGAAGGTGGGCTGAGGAGGAGGTTATTTGGATCGTGATTCGGGTTGTGTTTTGGCTAGAGCTAAATGTGAATTTGAATGAGGTTTGTGTGTACTTTTAGAAATATCTATTGACCCAATAGCGTGATGTTTGATCTCAAATTATGAGATTGTGCAAGATTAGCTGCCCTTGGGAGATTCCCTTCATCTCAGGAAAGAGACTGCAGGGTTTGACTCACAAATGGGGATGATTTCTCTTGGGATGACAAGGCTGATTCCCATTTCTCAGCATCCAACTCACCCACCTCTCTGAGGTTCCCCTCCTGCAAGAACGGCTCATGAAGCAGCTGCTGAACTGCTGGTTGCGAATCCATACAGCCAATTAAATCAGTACTTCTGTAATTCAATATAGAAGTACATTGAATGATTGCAATTTTATGATTTGCAAATCACCCCCTGCCTCACAAGCACAGCCATCCCTGCAGCAAGAGCAAGGTATTCTGGAAGAAAGCAGTGTGGCCAATTAAAGGCAAGAAGTTTTACAGTTACCACTCACAAGCCAGGGCTTTGCAGAGAGATTGGCCATGCGGTGACCGTTCAGAAAAAAGGGACAGCAAGTCCCTGGCCATAAGGGGAGCAGAAGAATCAATGAGAGGGATAGAATGAGAAGGGGAAAGGGAGAAAGAAGAGTACTAAGGCACCCTTTCGGTTAAGGCAATCTTTCCTCTCTGCTTGCCTAAAATTGCCAATCAGCGTGAGATCAAAGACAGGCCACAGCCAGGCCAAGAGACCACGCTGTCCTTCAGTCTGACCACACCATCTGCTGAAGCCAGCAAGAGTCTTCTGTGGGTATCTCAGGGAAGGACATCGAAGCAATGACTCATCTAGTAATGAACTTTGGCTTTTTGTCTGCTTGCCAGATGTCCCCAGAAGAGCATGGTTTTCTTAAATATTTTTGTTTTTTGAAACTGATGAATAATCTTTACAAATATAGTTCACGATCTGTTACCCAATTAAAACCATGCAATTGCTAGGAGCAATCTGAGCTGTTTACACTGCACATTTCCATCACATGCCCTTCCTTTGTTCCTCATCGCTGGAGCATAACTCTTTATTAAAATTAGGTTCTTGCAAAAACATTTTCGGATAATCTGCTGTAGCCTCCAGAAACGCTTATGCTGGTCTGATGTGCAGCATTCAACCTGGGAAGTTGGGCATCCTTGTTTAAAGTTCTACAGAGCAGGTAAAGAATAATTCTTTTCAGTACAAGGAGGAAAATTTCCATAGTACAATGTTTATCCCTGTCCTGACTCCACCTGAGAAGCAGGAATTTTAGAAGTTCCTGAAATGCCCACTTAATGGAAGCTTAAAAATCCATGCCTAGAGGCAATCTGGAGGGATTATTTAATCTCTTCTCTTGCTCTAAGGCAGAACAAATAACTTAGACCATCTCTGAAAAATATTTGCCACCATTGTTCTTGCAAAAATTCAGTCAAGATTTCTACTTTCTCCCTAAGTAATCTGTGCCATGATTTTACTACTCATGCAATTAGACATTTTTCCTAATGCTTGAGCCTTGTCTCTTTACTTTATCACCTCATTAGGATATTTGTCCAACTAGGCAACTTTGGGTCAAATTACTCAGTCTTCTTACCCAGATTTGGACTGGTAATCTAGCCAGAGTATATAATGAAGGATGACATTGAAAGCCAAGATCAAGAGATATATCAAGATCAAAAGAATATCTATATGGTATCTACTGCATACTCCTTTTTCCTTAGCTAGCTGCCCTATAAACTGGGAAACTACATTAGTTCAACATTAATTACTCTTGGCAACTATATTTTTTAATAATTTTACAATCCAGGTCTGTATAGACTGTCTGATAGTCTGTTCCACTATCTGCCCAGGAATCCAAACCTTTCTTAAGCGGATTCGTATTTTCAGATCATTAACTGTCCCTTCTTCAGAACACTTAAAGGGGATTTAAAAGAAAGATGGAGACAAACTTTTTAGTAGGGCCTGTTGCAATAGGACATAAGTAATGGGTTTAAAGTAAAAGAGAGTAGATTTAGGGTAGATTTAGACTAGATACAAAGAAGAGATTTTTTACAACGAGGAAACATAGAACAGGTTGCCCAGAGAAGGTGGTAGATGTCCCATCCCTGGAAACATTCAAGGTCAGGCTAGACGGGGCTCTGAGCAAGCTGATCTAGCTAAAGACATACCTGCTCACTGCAGGGTGGTTGGACTAGATGACCTTTAAAGGTCCCTTCTAACTCAAGCTATTCTACGATTCTATGTACTCCTTCATAAGACTCAGCTAAAGTAACTCCCTAATAACTTCTACCTTGTGAAACAGCGTTGCCTCAACATATCCCAAGACGGTGATAACACTGAGGTTTTTTGCCATATTGCCTTGCCAAGCAATAGCCAGATAAAGTGTTGATTTCCACTGAGGCTTGACTACTAAGTTACTTCCAAGAATCACTCAAAAACATCGTTCCACTACTCCCAGGGAGATGGCTTAAACTACACTCACCTGCCAAAGAGGTTCTCTTCTTTCTCTCTTTCTGATTCACCTAGACCACAACTGCAGAACAAGCATGGATAATGCTTCTCAATTTCTCCAAGCCTGTCCTTCCAGAATGAGCTGTACAAATATTCCAGTCCTGTGACTTACCCCAGCAAATTGCTAACTTGTTTATTAAGTATTTAATTTGATTCTACGCTACGTCAGGTCCTTTCCATTTTCACTGTTTGTACTGACATTGCCCTCTTAACCTTCCGAAGGTGCTACTGTAATATTTGCTCTTCTAACCTTCCCAGTATTTGTCTTCTATGTGTTTCTTAACTTTTACTTACCCAGGTAACTTTTGCCCTGGCCTCTTTCAAGCTGAGCATAAAGCCCCCATCTCACTAGGCTGGTGTACAGTGCAATGTGAGGGACTCCTATTTCTTCATCACCTAAGTGCCACCTCTCCCCACAGGCCTGTGTAAGAACATCCACTCTTATATGGAAGAGAGGATCTCCTGTCAACAAGACCTGAGAAATTCACACCCTTGCCTTCAAAATCTGAAATTAGCAAGTACTAAATATTTTATTTCTACACTTTTGATGAAAAAATTGAGTGGTTTGGTATTCCTGAATTGAAACAGTTAATTTCAATGAGTTGAATCAAAGCAAAATATTTTTGTTTGACCCAGTTTGACACCAGTTTGTCTCATCCATCCAGAGCAAGGCTCTCTGACCAAGCCTTTTCGCATGAGCCAGCATACAGTAGGTAAAAAGGGAGACTGCAACGCACCCTTGGTTAGGTAATGCAGAGATGGGAGGGTGCAATGTTACCTGTCCCCAAAATACCATAGCAGTTCAGGCAAGTGGCTCAGACTTAATATGAAGTAACACATAGCAATCAAGCTCAACAAACTGTTTTGAAATAGATCAAACTGACTCAAAGCAAAATATTTCAGTTATTACATTCCTGGTGAGTCCTTCTTAAATCTCAACTTTGCAGAAACTTTGCATAAAAGTCACTTCAACACCAAGTATTTTTTAACATAATATAATTAGCAACTGTAGAAATAGATCAGTCATCATGACTTGCTGCACAGGAAGATCAGAATACTGATTCATACATACTTCATACACATTGAATTGCTTCAGGAACCCAGTACTTTTATATCTTCTTCATACCATGACAGTTCAAAAGGAGGTCTTTGCTCTCCAATGGCTTGCACATGATGGGAAGTGATGCTAATCATGGGAACAACCAGAAAATTCTTTTGAGCCAATTAGATGGCACCAGTCACAATGACATTAGTCATCCAGTCCTCAACCTGAGGAAAAGGAACCAAAATTATCATTCATCTACTCCTGAAGCTGCAAAAGACATGAGGGAAGTGTATTATTTCCCATTCTTATTGCAATCATCATCACACAAAGTGACACAAGTTGCTATTTTCTGCACCTATTCTAAAAGAACAGGGGTTACTCTCTGTGCAGGTTTCACAAGAGAGACTTTGATCTCATTTAACTGCTTTGTTCTCCTTCTCTTGTCCTTGCCTGATCAACACATGACCAAGAAAGGAAATGGGACCAGAAAATGCTACACAGTAAGAATATATAGAGCCTGATGCCATTAGCCTCTGCAGTTTATAAGAGCAAGATGACTGAGATGCAACTGCTGGTTAACAATGACAGTGACAGAGAAGAGAGTTGTCATATATGGTGCCATGACTCTGCACACCACTGAGAATAACAAGAAAAGCATGAGAAGTGGTAACTGACATGTGGAAAAGTGCACACACAAGGAAAATATCCCAAAAAGTTGATAGTGAAGCATCAGGGGAGGTTAACTGCAGAGGGTTGAAAGGGAGGACTTTAAGAACACATCCAGGAATAACACCAGAACAGAGAGACAGACTGCCTTGGAGCAGCCAGTCTAACAAACCACACATCAAAGTCTTCACACTGATGCGATCAATGAGATACACAGCACTTATTTCAGTGAGCTAAGACATGGGGGAAGTCCAGGAGGAACTGACAGGCAGCAGAGGCTGCCCAGACACTGTCTCCACAGCAAGATGGTTTGGGCATCTCAGAGAAGCTGGTGTAGCAATCTAGCTCGCTTCCACCTACAGCCAGAAGATCAGAGACTTTCGTATATGATGATGTCCCTGTGTGAGAGGAACCCTTGAAACACTCAACAGCTACATACATCTCCAAGGCACAGGCTGTCCAACTCTGGATATATCAGCTCTTGAACTCCCTCCAACACTTAGTTATTGGAAGACAGAGGTAGCGAAAAAGAGGATCAAAAATCAGAAACATCAACCCTTCTGACAGAGGGGTAAACAAACCCAGTTAATGGTGAAGTAATATTCTAGAGAAGCCAAGGAAAGATCTGTGGGTTGCGAAGCCCGGATGCCTCCAACACATCTGGGGAAACTCTGTCAAGGTTTTCATGGCAATTGCTCCTCTGGGGTGACATTTTGGCTCACTGCCTCATTAGCGTTTGCTCTTGAAGGACTTCATGGGGTAGATCCTCAGCTAGAGTGCCACTGCTTTCTAGAAGCATGACAATTTTGAGCAGGAGACAATTATGCCCCAGATCTCAGACTGGCAGGGAGGTTTTCTCAGGGGAGCTACATCTGACAGCTTCAGAACGAAGGGAAGTGTTACCCAAAGCATTAAACTCCAATACAACAAACCAATTCGAAACTGACTGTAGAAGAAGTCATGTTAACAGATGGTACCAAATCCAAGGGGCAAAGATCACAATTACTTCTTTACATTTCACATTTTTTCTTTTTTGTGTGTGTGTGCTTCAACCCCAGAGAAAAAGATTATGACTCAAGATGTGAGCTAATTAAACTACAATACACTAGAAGGAGATTTGGCTGTGTTCATAAATCTGGAGTGTGGCGTAGTAAGATACTCCTCTGTAAACACTGAGATACCTCCTCAGGATTTCTCATAATTATGAAATAATTCAGATTATCTCCAGAAGTAGTCTTAGATTTGAATGCCAACACTAGAACTAAAGCACACCTGAGCTAGATAAATCAAATAATCTAAGACCATATTTATACACGTATAAAAAGATGATGAAGAGGGACAACTGGAATAGTAACTGTGTACTGCAGTTGTTGCTAGGCCTTACCTCTCTACAGACAGCTGTACTGAATCCAATTCCATTCTCTTCAGAAGATGGTATCTAAAACTTCCTTATGTCTTTCACACTATGCACTTGAAACAACTTGACCACAGTGCAATAAGACTCACAGCAGCCTTTTTGTTTCCCAGAGAAAGAGAGATCTTCCATAAACTGTAAAGATACATTTTTAATTATGTTCCGCTGTTCGTTTATAACAAATGCCCATTTGGACCACATTAGCAACATAAAAGGTCTCTAACTCAGAGGTGTCCCCTGCTTTGCCTGGAATGGATAAAGCAACACTTGTCTAAGAAGTGCTGATGTGTCTCACAGGAAGGGGAACAAACTTTCAGTGCAGAGCGTCTTCACACCACTTTTATCTTCCCGCACTTGTATCTTCCCAATAGGAAAACTGCTGCAGTAGAGAAAACTCCAGCTTCTAACTGACCTAGATATGCTGCTGGCATGAGGAAACCAAAAGTGAGGTTTCTGACAGATGAAACTCAGTCCACCTTCTACTAGACTTTAAGATATTTCCACCATAGCTGTCTATGTACATCCTGCCAGAAGTTACAGCTGCCCTTGCAGAGTCAGCAAAAGGGAACCTCTATCTGTGTCTCATCATGCAAGAGATGCTCACTGAAGATGTGGCAAAGAGCAGTTCCGGGCATACAGAGTACGCTCAAGCATCTGCAGCACATGGATCTGTCTGTGGGCAACAGCTGCCTTTGAAGACATGCAACACTTCAGGCTCTTTTTATGTTCACTTGCATCTAAATACTGCTAATTGGAAATTAAACTCATACTTCCCTGGCTCTGAGCAAGAAAAGCATGCCCCTTTAGCCTAAAGTTAATGTCTAGTCTAGGCTAATCACTCCAGCTCTCTCCATTACTAGCAGAGACAGTATTGCTAGATGATTTACTCTCTTACAATATGTGATTAATCACTGTGGCTACCTTCAGTGATGAGGGAGAAACAGAGAGTGCCCATACACTTTGCTTAGACTAGATACTTAGCCTTCAGACAGCTTGAGTAGGATAAGATATATCCTACCTGAATGGTCTTTTCTTCTGAATGTGTCCAATGGTCAAGACAAATGAAAAATGAAACTGACTGTGGCTTCTTGACACAATAACCATATAAAACTATTACAAAAGCAGTAATCAAACAGCACTAACATTAAAGACAATAACACAAAAGGTAATTCCTGTAAAGTCAACAGCTGTTCCACATGAAACTCAAGTGTGCCACAGCCTACACATATGGCCAGTATGAAGGTCACTGCCAAATCACATGCTATGTATGTTTTCAGAGAACAAGGAAAGAAGCCACTGGCCCAAGGGCTTGGAAACCAGGTAATGAGATTCCTTTAGCATGATCTTGGTATGCATGAAACTTTCTGTCCAGACAAACACCTGTAACCCTGCCCTTTCAACATAGCTTTGATTTATTTCCTTGGCTTGGCTTCTGCAGTACTTTAACCCTTCCGTAGAGAGTCTGCTCGGGCACAAGCTGCATAGCTGGGGAAGCAGCAGGGAAGAAAAAGGCTCTGCCAGTGCAAAAGCAGCTAGACTCCTGCTGGTTTCAAAGCTCCTGCAGGAGCGCACCAGGCAGGGCAGGCCGCTGGGCTTCTTTCAGCAATAGCAGCATTGCCAGGAAGCAGAAATGACCCAACATCGCAGAGAGGTACAAGATTTGCACACAGTGACCTTGTGCTCCAGTGATCTTGGAGCCGCTGCCCATTTTGCAGTGGGGCTTTCTGTCATGCCCATGAGAGAGCAGGTCAGGCCTCAGTGGAGTAGGCCCAGGGACTGGATCAAGTTCTACTGGCTCTAAAACACCCAGCTGTGTGATGTGACATGGCCCTTTATCTCCTGGAGGGGAATGGGATTTTGTGCATTTTCATTCTAAACACATAAAGCAGGTAGCTAGATGAAATACGGCACAGTCAGGCTCTGAAAAGGCTTCTTGTAGGTGTGAAGACTGCAAGAGACATACATCATTCTTCATTAAACACTTCGTTGATCATTGGCTTGTGGATTGTTCTCCCTCTGAAAAATTCTAACTGTTCTTTTTAAATCGGAATTTTGACCAGAGTAATTGAGATGTCTTTAAACATAGATTTGGCATAGAGACGGCAATGGCAGTGAGATACCAATCTGGCAAGGCTCGTACCTACGCTGTGGCTGAGGCAGAACAGCAAATGCCTATGTCAGCTACAGTTGGAAAGGAAAAGGGTTTCTGTTTGAGTCAGCACACTGTGTCAGGCAGCCAGGCACTGACTGCTCCACTAGGCTCCCCAAGCTTAGGAGAGCATCCCTCATCAACCAGCTTTTAAAAGATCAGTCACATTCAAGTGTAAGCCACCAACTGAAATAGGCTTGTTATGCAATATAAAGTGAACACGTTGAGAGCACTACTCACAGCACTTTCTCCTGTATAACTCCTTACAGGATCATATTTCCAAGGCTTGTAAATTAGCCAGGCTGTCTAGACCAAGTTCCATATGTCCTGCAAGTATTTAATAAATAATAAAAATCAGTATGTGAAAGATGGGAGAAGAACATGAAGTGCACGTAGCATTCATGACTTACACCTAGCACAAATGTGTGCAAACACATCAACTGACTTTCTTTTCACTTAGTCCGTATTTGACCTTGCAATGTTCATTCAAGTAATAGAACAGCTTCAACTACAACGTCATCTTTCAAGTAACATTTTTCCATTGATAATATGCTCCCACACCTAACCAAACTTTTAACTAGCCCTTAACCTAATTTTTCATATAGGTGTAATACCAGAATGGTAAGGAAAATAAAATAGTACATATTTAATATAAACATGTATTTTAGCAATTGACAACACATGTCAAAGTCAACAAATCACAGAGCTTAGGCAATGCAATGTAGCGCATGTTTCCATTCCATGCTATTGGTTTATTAATTTAGCAAACAGGGGATTTTTAACTGCATTTAAAGAGGAAATCAGCAAATCAATACTAAATTTTCTGTAGAAGGGAGAAACATAAAATTACCCAAGTTATCACAGAAATAAATTTAAGCAAACTGGTGCCACAAATCAAGTAATCAGGCAGAAAGAAGAATTAAATAACTTCAGAAATTACTGATTTATGATATTATGTCAACTTTGGGACATAAATATTTATTATCTTGCAGCTTCCTTCAACACTTAGATTAATTTTATTCATGTCTTTCTAATAAAGGGTAACTCAGCCAAGTCCAAGCAGCAAAGACAATACCTGTTACATTTGCCTCTCCCCTGAGAAGTAGAGAGCGCATTTTATGTCAAATTATTCCATACACATGGAACACTGCAATACTGGGTACATACAACCTCACCACGGATTACAGGATTAAACTCCTGCGTATACCCTGAAGTAGTCTAATAAATTAAAATTAAACTGCCATCAAGTAGACAGGGGCAGTGTTTTTAGTCCTGCCCTAGAGTACAGCAAGAAACATATTGCGCTATGTATTTGCTTATTACTGAGTTCTTCCTGCCAAGAAGCAAGTTTTCCTAAATACAAGAAGCAACAGAGAGCCTTGAAGGTTTAAATCCTTATGCTCTTTTAGCTGGACATCAGCAATGACCATTTCTTCAACAATGCACAGTGCAAAGGGTTGGTGTTTTCAGTGCAGGACTCTCATCTTATAAGGATCCAAGACTTGAGCCAAATCTCAGCAAAAAGAGAAAGAAGAATTAGTGTGTCTTCCTCTTTTTTTTTTTTTTTTCTTCCTCTATACAGAACACTACCAAACTGGGCTTTAGTGTAAGTTCAGCTCACAGAAATAATTCTTGAAAGCCCATTGGTGGAGAGTCCGTTTCCTTCTCCTTTCAAGTTGAAAAGGAAACTTTCTGTGAGTTTACTGTAATGGAGTGTTTGTCTGTATCAGAAACAGTCTGACCTCTCCAACCACAAGATGAAATACCAGCAGCCCACTCTGTCACTAGTTCACTATTAGGAAATTACATGGGAGGAAAGACACAACACAAAATTCACAGGGAAAGACAGAGGGAAGGGAAGGGAAGGGAAGGGAAGGGAAGGGAAGGGAAGGGAAGGGAAGGGAAGGGAAGGGAAGGGAAGGGAAGGGAAGGGAAGGGAAGGGAAGGGAAGGGAAGGGAAGGGAAGGGAAGGGAAGGGAAGGGAAGGGAAGGGAAGGGAAGGGAAGGGAAGGGAAGGGAAGGGAAGGGAAGGGAAGGGAAGGGAAGGGAAGGGAAGGGAAGGGAAGGGAAGGGAAGGGAAGGGAAGGGAAGGGAAGGGAAGGGAAGGGAAGGGAAGGGAAGGGAAGGGAAGGGAAGGGAAGGGAAGGGAAGGGAAGGGAAGGGAAGGGAAGGGAAGGGAAGGGAAGGGAAGGGAAGGGAAGGGAAGGGAAGGGAAGGGAAGGGAAGGGAAGGGAAGGGAAGGGAAGGGAAGGGAAGGGAAGGGAAGGGAAGGGAAGGGAAGGGAAGGGAAGGGAAGGGAAGGGAAGGGAAGGGAAGGGAAGGGAAGGGAAGGGAAGGGAAGGGAAGGGAAGGGAAGGGAAGGGAAGGGAAGGGAAGGGAAGGGAAGGGAAGGGAAGGGAAGGGAAGGGAAGGGAAGGGAAGGGAAGGGAAGGGAAGGGAAGGGAAGGGAAGGGAAGGGAAGGGAAGGGAAGGGAAGGGAAGGGAAGGGAAGGGAAGGGAAGGGAAGGGAAGGGAAGGGAAGGGAAGGGAAGGGAAGGGAAGGGAAGGGAAGGGAAGGGAAGGGAAGGGAAGGGAAGGGAAGGGAAGGGAAGGGAAGGGAAGGGAAGGGAAGGGAAGGGAAGGGAAGGGAAGGGAAGGGAAGGGAAGGGAAGGGAAGGGAAGGGAAGGGAAGGGAAGGGAAGGGAAGGGAAGGGAAGGGAAGGGAAGGGAAGGGAAGGGAAGGGAAGGGAAGGGAAGGGAAGGGAAGGGAAGGGAAGGGAAGGGAAGGGAAGGGAAGGGAAGGGAAGGGAAGGGAAGGGAAGGGAAGGGAAGGGAAGGGAAGGGAAGGGAAGGGAAGGGAAGGGAAGGGAAGGGAAGGGAAGGGAAGGGAAGGGAAGGGAAGGGAAGGGAAGGGAAGGGAAGGGAAGGGAAGGGAAGGGAAGGGAAGGGAAGGGAAGGGAAGGGAAGGGAAGGGAAGGGAAGGGAAGGGAAGGGAAGGGAAGGGAAGGGAAGGGAAGGGAAGGGAAGGGAAGGGAAGGGAAGGGAAGGGAAGGGAAGGGAAGGGAAGGGAAGGGAAGGGAAGGGAAGGGAAGGGAAGGGAAGGGAAGGGAAGGGAAGGGAAGGGAAGGGAAGGGAAGGGAAGGGAAGGGAAGGGAAGGGAAGGGAAGGGAAGGGAAGGGAAGGGAAGGGAAGGGAAGGGAAGGGAAGGGAAGGGAAGGGAAGGGAAGGGAAGGGAAGGGAAGGGAAGGGAAGGGAAGGGAAGGGAAGGGAAGGGAAGGGGGGACATCAGCAGTGGTGGGAATGAATGAACAAGCTTAATAACAAAGCCAGTAAAAAGGAAAATACCCTCTGGCCAATTGATAACAAAAGGTTACTTGAGGCAAAGGGTCAGATCCTGGGCAGTGTAAAGCGGCCCAGCTTCTCCAACCTCAACAAAGAGACAGTGATTTATAGCAGCTGCAAAAAGCCCCAGGAAACAGAAAAACACAGCTATAAAAATGGAATTGGAGGCCACATTTTAAGAAACTTCCACTCACTTTTAGCACCAGACAGAGGTGACTCTGAGGGTTTGTTTCTGCGGGGGAGTTCCTGTGAAGTAAGCTGAAGTGTGAATTTACACTGCATTTACTGCTGGGTCTTTATGTAGGCTGTAAATTCATACCCTAGCCTATTTTGCAGGGATTTCCCCAAGTAGATAAGCCCTAAATTGGCCTCCTAATCATGGAGGCAGGCAAGATAAATAGATGTTTTCAAAACTGCAGACCCACACAGGAATCTCTATTGCTTGCAGGGGCAGGTGGGTACCAGATAGTATATATTGTATTGCAGTCCTGCAAGCGCACAGTGCCCTTCTTTACTCCATTGACTCCCAAAGCCCCCTCCAACCATCTCTCTCAACATCCCCCCACTTCAATAAACACCTTCAAAACCCCTGGGCCTGTCCCAGCTTCGTGACATGTTTACATACCTTGGCCCCTGGCTCTTCCCTTCCCCATTCCAGTTCCACATCTGGAGGTCCATGTTCTCCATACCTCCCTTCCCCTGACCCTCAGGGGGAACAGTAAAACTGTCCCAGTGCAAAGGTGTCTCCTCCTACCAGCTCCTTGCCTCTGAACCAACCTAACCACGTCCTGTCCGTTCATGCCTCACCTGTTCCCTAAAGAACTGGATCCTTGGGTTAATGGATGCCCTTTAAAACCTCCTTCAGAAACATAAGCTTAACTGTATGCAGACAGATGCCAAGAAGCTGGGCAAGATTACTCACACTTTCTTGGCTGAAAGATGCTTTTACGGGCAGCCAAATGGGAGGCCAGATGCCTTCAGCAGGAGACAGAGGAAGCAGCTAGTATGGTCACAACTTCATCAGGCTGGGCAGTCTGGTTTTCAACAGGCTAGGACAAGCAGCTTGAACAACATGAAGCCTCTGCTGTTTCCCTGGGAGCCACAGTGAGGCTGTGACAGAGCAAAGCATTTATGCCTTGGCTAATCTGGGACCTTGCACTAGTTTAACAGCTGCCTGTGCTGTTCTGCTATGCTGGCTCAGGCACTCACTGCACCAGAGCCAACTGAGTCCCACCTGCGGCCATACCACTCTTACACAGTGACAGCACTGTATCCTGAAGGATCCTTTTCAAAAAGTCCATTTAGTAATATCCTCTGCCACCTGGTGCAAATAGCAGGTTTTTCAAAAGCAGCTTGGAACATTCTCCTTCAATGAAATCCCTGATTTTGCAAAGCATGAAGAAGAAAGTAATTTAACACTTAGAGGTTTAAGCCCTAAGATCAATGAGGGAAGCAAAAAGGCATAAAACATCTTTTGATGTTCACCAGCCACTGTGAACAGTCATCACATACACCACAGTATTCCATACCAGCCTTGTCTGCTGGAGCAGGTAACAGCAGTCTGAAGAACAGGAAACACTTGCCTAGGTGTAAGTATCATCTTTGATGAGTGTGAAGATTCTACACAATAAGCATCCCTGAGCACAGAAAGAGCTCAGCACCCTTTCAGAGGTAAATTCTATGCTGCAGACCATTTCCTCCATTCTATTACTTCAAGCTTTCTTTGTGCCCCTTCTCTTTGTACCATCTGCAAACATTTCTGCAATTGAGTTGTAGCAGCAAATGCACTTAAAGAAAGCCAGCATCTGAGCTTCACAGAACAGTCTTCAGGTAAACTGAAGCTTATATTGGCTCAGGAGCACTTGTTTTGGAAAAGTTGTACTTTCATCCAAACAGAAAGCACCAACAATACAATAAGAGCAGCCAAACCCCATCAAGCCAACAACATGATTAATGATAGCTCATAAAACACTGTTTCACATCAATCCATGGAGTTAAAAAAGTAATAGAAATTTTGAAAGGTACATAAATACCAGAGAACAACAAATGCATCATCAACATGATGCAAGTAGAAGGGAAGGTTGGATGCTCTAGAAAAATTCTTCTGTGTGAATTACTAGCTGAAATACTTTCTCTTTCCTTTTCATCTTGGCCTATTCAGCAAGAAAACTGTATATTTGAATATGGGATACCGTATAGTCCCCTCCACATATAGTACAGCAGTTGCTTCCCAGTCCAGAAGAGGGCCAGTCATATTAGAAAATGGAGTGTAAAAAGGTGGTTTTATTTTACATTCTGAAATCTGAAAATCTGAGGTTTCAGAGACGATTATGGATGTTATGGTGATCTTATACCACTGACTTCAGCAATCATCAATGATTCCAAAGCCACAGCAGCAAGGATGCTTACCTGCTCCTCTATGGGCTCCACATGTAATATATTCGCTATGACCAGACTCAACCTCACGCATGGCCAAGATGACACAGCATTAGCACCATGCAGAGCTGGACAGAGAGCCACTCTTCAAGCCACAATGCACGTAGCAATGGCTGCACCAGCTGTCTCCTGATTGCTCTACTCAACGGCTGTGCTAGAAAGTAAAATAACACCCTACACGATCATGTTATGAAACCTTGTCTTATTTGCACGTATGCAAACAAAGGCTGAACTTCCATTGCAAAAACAACCTTAGTTCAGACACTTCGCAGTTTCTGAACACTTGGTGATCTGAGTATTTTTTAATCAACTATAATGTTATTAGCATGCCCATACACCTATGTCCTGCATTTTGGATGCCCTGTACCTTTTAAAAAGCCTCAGACAATCCATGCAGAATCTGAGATAGCCAACAAATTAATGGACTACAGGGGGAAAATTATGGAGATACAGAAAAGTAGTGAAAAAAAGAAAGAAGACAATGGGGGTCACTGCATGAAGGGATCTCTGAAATAAGCCTGTACACGCCAGTATTTCTCTCCGCTGAGCAACAAGAAGGCACAGGGTGTGAAGGGAGTAATGCTGTGTTTTGACAAACGTAAACTGTAATAGGTTTCCATGTTGGGTCTCAAATCTATTACAGCAATATTTTGTTTACTTGTATGATGTATCATTTAGGATAATATATCTATAGAAATGTATGAACTTGCAAGAAAACATTTTATGGTTTTAATTTTTAGGGTGTAATTTGTTTTGTTTGTAGATTTCCTGACTATCATCTCTCTCCTGGTGTTTAAAACCCAAGAGCCAAGTCCTTACCACTTACACAATAATAGGGATAACCATCAGCATATTCCCTAAAAAGGGCACCCCGGAGAATTCAGTCATCAAAAAACATCCAGCAAGGCAAACGAACAAGGCCCTTCACATTAATTTAACAACCTACTATCCCCTGAAATAACTGTCAATACTAATCTATTTATCTAGCAAATAAACAAACGTATAGGAGTTTCCTACGCAATTAAACCTTAGAATGTTTCAGACAGGATGTATTTCTCGATTAAAAATCAGACCTTATTTAACCTAGAAGGAAATTGCACATAAACAAACAACATCAAAAAGCCAGGAGCATGTAAGAATTTGATCTTAGTTGTAGTCAAAATTCAGTGATTCCTTTTCAATTGCTTCAGTTGCAATGTTTTCAGAAGCACAGAGAACTACCCTTTGAGAGCTAACCAGTAAAAAGAATACAGCTCTCCCTCTTACACCAGCATGTAGTAGCGAGGCCTTTATGCCCTGCTAAATGTAAAATATTTTAGAAAAACAAAATCAGAAACAAACTGGGATTTGGTCAAGAGTTCATGCTGGCTGAATCACTGTGGTGTGGAAACCACCAGCTCAAGATGGAAAGTCCAGAGTCATTCATTCCCTCAAAGAAAGAAAAAAAGAAAAATTAAAAAAAAAAAAGAAAAGGCATTAAAGACCCATTTGGCTTGCTAGTAAGCTCCCCAACATCTGAAACACAGGTAGATAAGTACCTTGACCTTTTTCCTCCTCATCTCTCTCTGAGCACAGCCAGCAATTTGATCTGCATCATAGTTTTTCATATTGGGTGTAGTGAGAATTGTTTAAATGTCACTCCCTGACTCAACATGCAGAAATGCTGTAGGGTCATGGCACTGCTTCTTCCCTCCACATCCTGCACCTATTGCCCTCTTCTGCTTTTCCCCAGGGAAAAAAAAAATTCTACATACTTTACAGATTGAACACGGCCAGTTTCTAAGTAGAGATTAATTCAGACTTCTCTGGATTGCCTTTTGTTATCTGAGAGCTTCCAAGGAAACACCGCTCAGAAGCAATTAAGGCTAATTGTTCTTGGACAAAGACATATAACAATCAACATATTTAGCAAGGCACCACAGTCATTTTGAAAGAGGCCTGGAAAATCCTAACATTGTTAAAATTTATCTTCACAACTGCTGATAAGATCTAGTAAAGATGCCCGTGTTCTGCTTGTGCATTTCATCGTCTTTCATAAGCTAAAATCTTATTAGCAAATCATTTTCAGCAAAGTTCAAAAGCTAAACTGTTGTGTATGTCCACTCCCTGTAGCAAGGACAACAGTTTTTGACAATAACCTATTGCCCATACATATTTTGCTTTCCTTGTTTTCAAAGTACTGGCATACATAAACATGCTATATTTAGGTACTAAACACATTTGTCTCAGCTAATCATCCTATTATTTGACATAATCCTGTCACTAAAGCTAAGAATCCTATCAGCTTTCTGATAATGTTCAGACTCACCTGATCGCTGTATCTGCAGCAGTCTTTTTGGCTGTGCTGGATGGGATGACCAATAGCCACAGCAAGAAAGGAACATAACCATGCTACAGAACAAGAGGAGAGCTAGTCCTGCGGCTAAACATCGTACACTGAGGAAACACAAGAACCATTCTGCAACATATTTCCTTACAGACTTATCTACATCATTTATTCTTTCTGTGCCTCCGCTCTGTAAAACAGTACTTTTATATAACAGGCTTTGTGAGAATAAGTACAGTATGAAGCAGGACACTGACAGGGAATGTGGAAATACCTCTGAATCTATGATAACTCCCCATTACCAACCAGTCATTTTTAACACTCAAAAATGAGTGATTCCAGAGAATGTTACAGTGGAAGTGACTCACAAAAGATTGAAGAATCAACACTGTTTCCTAAACCGAATTCTGGTTTCTGCATATGTTTTAAAGGGTTCATTTACCATAGTGATTCCATTTGGAAAGCAGTCTCTGAAAATTATAAGCAGCTTTCCACAGAGCAAAACACCAGCTAGCAGCAATGTTATTTCATAGCACTGGCCACAATGACCAAGGAAGCCTTTCAACACAGCAAAGCATGTTCCAGGATGTCTTGAGAAAAAGATCTATAAAAACTGTGCGTAATAAAACCCGAGACTCTTGTACATTGGTTTTGCACACTTAATGGAGCTAGTGTTACAAAGTACTTCCAGCCCTACCAGAATTTCACAGGCAATAGGTCAAGAGGGAATCCATCCTGAAATACTAAATTACAGTAACCTTAAGACAGGCACCAACTTTCCTGAGGAGTCTTTTATCCTGAGGAGAAGGCAGACAATGCAAAGCTATAGCTAACTTCACTGTCACTTTGCATATGTCTAAAAGACATTTTTGTCCCTTCTGGAGGGAACTTACTCGCTGGATAATATTGTTTCGTTGGACAAAACCATCCCACAATCCTGCTTTTAAGGTGTACATTAAGGGAACTGTATCTTTTTTTTGTTGTTTTTTTTGGTTTTTTTAAACACACTTACACAGCCTTGCATCAATCATTCTCCCTTTCTCTTTCCTGAAGGGCTTACCCTGCACTACAGCTCCTGGTGACCTCTCCAGGTGCTGCACTCCTTTGGGCTTTCATTGCTCTCAGCTCCACATGCTGCCAGCATCTGTAACATGAACTATCACATTCTCAGTATTCCCTCTGCCCTGTCCCATGTCACCACTCCCACCGTAAAGTTTGGCAGGGTGCACCTACATTAGTGTTCAAGTTTGGAGCAGCAGTGTGCTTTTCAAGCCAGCCCCTCAAATGCCCCACTTACCGTGCTGTGCTTTGCATCACAGAGCAGTTGCCAAGCATGCAGACCAGATTTCTTTCAGACAAAACTAAGTTGGAAGAGGTACCCTGGCAGCACAGGCAAAGCACAGCACCTGCACACAGCATGCAGCCCAGGGGACCTCGCTAGAGCTGCAGCTCTCCAGGTCCACTCCAAGTTGCTACTATACTTGCCTGTGGAGAAATTGCCTCTGAATAGCAGACATTCATTCTCCTTCAGGGAAACTTAAAAAACCCTTTCTACTCTGTATAACCACCCAAAACTCACATTGCAGCCCTCCACCCTTCCAAAAAAGCAGCTTGATGCCTGTCTTTTCAGATATTTACCCAACCAGCACCTCCTGTGGATCATAACATTTGAACTGTTACCATTTTGGACTAGTCTTTGTTAAAACTGTCTGTCATCGTTTAGGCCCTTGCTCACCTGTCAGTATTCCGTCACTCACCTCCTCCCTTTCACCTATTTCTACTCCTCCTTTCTTTCTTTTGGATTCTCTTGTTCTGTTTTATTACTTTAGTTATGAATAAAGCTCAAACTAATACCAAATTCATCTGAAAGAACTCCTTCGTCTTCTGTTATTTCTTTGATTTTATGTGACTGAATTTCTATGCAAGTTCTACCAGCGCAATCTGGAACTTCATGCTATGTATAGAGAAATCACCTCCCCTTATCTCTCAGTTAGCTGCAGCATGGTCTTTTCCTTTGTGGGCCAACCCAGGACTCACGGAACTGCATGGGAGAATCTCAGCTTACTGCAACAGGCAGTTTCCTAAATGCACTGAATGAAGTCATTCAAACAACCGATACTATTTATGTTAAATTTCATGACTATATGACATTCAGAGATAACCATGTATGTTCTGTGTCTTTTATGAATACATTTTTCACATTTTACAATCTGAAAGAATACTGGTTTTGTTCTAACATAATTATAAGAATCAAATTTATATACAAGACCTTTGGAAAACAGAGACCCACCTCTAAATGCAAAGAACAAACATTTGCATTACTTATTTATATTAAAATATGCAGAAATCTCCAAAGTATTCAGTCAACTTATAAATTTTTATAACTTCTTCAAATTGTTAACATTTTTTTAACACACAGCATTATTTCAGCTCTGTGAAAGGCTAAATAACAATCTTTCTGGTCTGGAAAAAAGGGAAGAACATTATAATAAAGAATGCAGAATAAATAAAAACAAAACAGTACAAGCCGTACATCCACACATACAAAGACAACTTTCATGGCGAGCTATAAGCAATTATAATAACACAATGTGCTGTATGTTGATTTCACCAGTGAAAAGAATTTCTCCAGCTATTTAAGACTTTCCTGGCAGAATTTCAGAAAAAAAATTCTGACATTCTCCCAATCTGACTTCTGTGCAATGCAAGTCATGCACATTTTAAACACAGACGAATAATACTGCCTTTCTTCTGTGAACTGTTAACAGCTGTAGAAACTATTATAGCCTGCTTAAAATCATGTCTCTGTAGTCAATACTCTCCAGACACTTAGCAATACTAAAGCTATTCCTGGGGCTAAACTAGAATTGCTATGTGAGTACAAAGTTTGATTTATGCTGAAATGAAACAACAAACATCTGATCTTTCCTTTTTTTAAATGGCCATTCATATAAACACAAGTATCAGCTGCATAACTAGAAAGTGATGTACCGAATTTACAGAAATTAGACAAAGGAAGACCACCCACAGTTACCTTCAAGAAGAAAAGATTTGTCAGAGGGTGAAAGATTGCTGGTGAAGACACTTTGTACTGTCATGGCTGCCCTAATGTCCTCGTGGTGAGGCTGCGGTTTACGAGAGTGATGTTTCATGAATCTAATTTTTCAAGTCTTCTGAAAGACACAAAATTGATCAGCAGCTCAGAACCATATCTTGGCAGTGCTCATCATGAGCTGCTCTCAGACTGATCACAGGCGCAGTACACTGCCTAATAAAATAATCCAGATGCACCCAAGAGGAAGTCAAGGTCCCTGTGTGTTAATGTTATTCCTTCACATCCCAAAGCACAGGTGGGAACAGGAGAAATGTTCAATTGTGGTTCCCCTAACATTTTTGAAATTATGATTGGAAAGAGAGAGGAAAAGACACAAGTGGAACAAAAGCAAACCTTAAAATACGTATAAAACTTCAGATATGTTCTACGGATTCATGTACATTACTAAGATGTGCTGAAAATAGTTTTGATTCCTCTCTTCAACAAACTGCCACCAAAGTTCCTTTATTTTTTTATACATCTTCACCTTCCAAGAGGTGAAAACATGTAAGTAAATACAATCAGATTTGTGGAGGGTTTGTGATCTCTGACAAAGATAGCAATTAATTTGACCAGTAACAGCAACAAATTGAGAGTTAAGCTAATTCTTCCTCCAGAAGAGTATCATCAACTGATCAGGAAGACTTTAACAGCCTCAAATTTCTGCTCCAACTTCTTCTAGATTAATTTTAAATCCTTAGCTGTTAAAAGTATCTAGAAAGATGAAAGATAAGCTGATTGTTCAGCTCATTACTAGTTTTTCTTCTGTCAGTAAATTACCTTTTTTAAAGCATCACATTTGCATCTTCCAATCAGAGCTCTTGGGGAAGTTTCAGCATGCAGCAGTATTTCCCCACGTTGCACAGGTACGCCTCCACCTTCTCCAGCAGGCATGCAAGCACCAGAATAGTCTGTCTGCCCTTCAGCTGATCCAGATTTCATCAAACAGAGCTCTCCATACACAATCCCAGTGCTTGGCCGGGGAAAATGTTACCAGTTTGTGCCTATGGCAAATTCAGTGTTGCTTTCCAGAAAGCCACTGTTGTTAGTTCCACCAGCTAACCTTCACGCCAGGGACAGCCTTTGCTAACAATGCACATGACTGGTGCAGCTGCCCAAGGACAGGAACTCACTCTTATTAAAACCTGCATTGCCCACCACTGCTGTAATGGGACTGTGCAAGACTGAGGACTCCAGAGGCAAAACAAAGCCTGAAATTCCAAATGCAGACCTGACACACGGCAGAATTGCTGTAATTCCCTCTACTTTTGGGTCAACTTCTACTTCTTGTGCTGGGCTTGAGACCACTGTTATTTTTGGGAAAACTCCCTTTGACTTTTCTCAAGACCGCAGTTCATATTTACACAGTCCTATCCCACATTGCTCCCAACCCCTCTGCTTTTCTTCCTCCCTATTCACTCTCTCGTTCCCTCTACTTTTCTTATTCCTTTTGTTCCTGGGTGTCTCCTTTCCTTCTCCGTGCTTTGAGCCCTCTGGACCAAGATCTCTCTCCCTGGGAGGGCTTTGGATGTCGTGTCTCCATAAATCTGGGATAATACGCAGATTCAATAGGAGTAAAGCTGACCCATACCACTGGGTCTCTCCTGCCAAGTATCCTCTGTCCTTTCTCCTGCCTCTTTGAATGATCTCTTTCTGTCTTTATTTAGCATCTGTACCTTCGCCCCTTCTTCCCCTTAGTTGTTGGCCTACATTTCATATTTGCTAATTTTGCCATACTTAGACTGAGAGCTCCTACAGGCAGAGTACAAAGTTGATGGATTTTTCCTTCCTTTGTCTATAAAATGGTGTGCTATTTAAATGTTTTCCCATAACAATGGAAAGAGATGATCCGTTTACAACACCAAAGCAAAGGAGAAGGTGTGTACATAAGTGGGAAGAAGAGCCACTATTTTCTTAAATTTTAATATGTACCTAAGAATTTTTTTTTTCCCAAAAACACTGATGCAAAAAGATATTGTTTAGAGGAAAGGCATAAAAAGACACCAAGGTTATGAGTAGCCATCATATCTTTTGGTCTGGGAATTTCAGCAGGGCTCTGATTCTTAATTCAGTGCAGTCACAACGCAATCTGCAATTACAATCCTCCGCAGACTGTAAAGAAAAAAAAAAGTTACGTTTAAAAAAAAGTTACATTCAAATCAACCGATTTCCAAGGTCACACATTTGAGATCAGGACAGCAGGGAACCAAACAACCTTATAAAACTTAGAAAATAAGTACAAACCATGCAACTAGGAAATTCTCTTAACACCAACCTGATTTGCTAAACTCAATGGTCAGTAGTTCCATTGCACAGAGTAAGAAAAATTAGGCTGTGGGTTACAAGGGCAGACAATTTACAGGGGGAGGCTGACATGGAAAATTAAGTGCATCAGACTGCAGACGAGCTGAGAAAGAGGTAGAAGCAATGGCTATTTCGAGAAATCCCTATTGGGCACAAAAGGGCATTCTGCTACGGAGTGCTAATAACATACATGAAGCACACTAACGGCTGCAACATAGGCAGAAAAAGTCAAATAACCTTTTGATATAAAAAAAAGATTTCAAGTGATTTCATCCATCACAAAAGAGAAATGAAACAGAAAAACCTCCAGATTTTTGAGAATAGAGCTTTCCAGCAATGGATCAGGAAGATCTAATCCTTGGCACTAACTCTGGAACGAGAAATCTTTTAGACAGATTACCTCCTTACCTGCCTATTTGTAGAAAAGTCACTGATAAATGAAAAACTATTAAGCAATCTTCTGTGCTGCTTTTCTCTTACAACAATTACACACCGGCTGCTCAGAACTGAATGGTATCTGGTATCATTATCCTAACACACGTAACTATCCATCCAGACATTTACGCTGTGCCTCTCATAGTGGGGAGGAACTACGGATATGAACACATGGGGCAAACAATACTGTTAACTCTTTCCGTTTTGGCTCATGTCACTGTGTTAGTGCAGTACAGAGGCAGGTGCTGTCATTTCTGACAAGCCTGTTGGGTAACAGCAACAGGAACCTGTCAGGTGCTGCCCACACGCAGGCAGCGTCCTGCACGGCACACTGACCTCCTTCAAAGAAGTTTTATTTTAAAATTCTACTGAACATGTTACAAACACCAACTGGCAATGTGCAACATATCACAGAGAAAGAGAAAGGCATAATGGTCAAGACAAAACAATAAAGAAATACCCTCCGAGGGCAGCAGTGGGCTTGCTGGAGCACATGCTGCGCTTGGTCGAAGAAACGGGTTGGATCTTTGTGACGGCAGGACACCTGGCACATCAAACAAGGTAATGTGCAAAGGCACCTCTGCACTTCATGCAATTCCCTGACCCTACGGCTGCCCACAAGTGCCTTTACCCTCACAAGATCGTATTCACACCATGCGCAACTTCTTTTTCCCCAGGAAAAGCCCTGTGCTAATGCATAAGAAGATGCATGTCGAAGACCTTTGACGTTGGCTCAATACAACCACACAGCCTGCTGGCTGCTCTCCCCTTGGACACCGAAATTCTGAAGGACCTACTTGCTCCTGCTTCCTGCCTTCTTTACACCACTTGAGGTGCAAAGGTGATCGAGATGAACAGACAGTTACACTTCCCAGGCAGGCAATAAAATATCAGAGGCTCTCAACTAGCAGAAGAGCCTTTACACACCTAGCCATGACAGCTCAGAGAGCACGTCCGCTCCCATGCAAGAAGTTATCAGACCCATAGAAGAGCTTTAAACTTTAAGTAAAGTGATCAGACTACCCACTAGAGCCTGTGAGACAAATGCATTTGCTCCCTCTCCCCACCCTGCTGCAAGAAAGCTCTCCACTGCCAGGGAGGGATCGATTGGATAGGTGGCAATAACTTCAGCTACACAAAGAGATTTGGGAGAGCTCTTCTGCAGCACACTGGGAGCTTAGGTTCAGTAGAGTATGCAATGAGATAATTCCAGTATTGTCTCTTTAACAAAAAGTAGAAAGTCTCTGAAATTATGATTTTTGCTTTTGGAAATTATATTAAGGCCAGTGCAGAAACTGGTAGCAAAGAAGTGATTCATGAGCACCAACAAAGTGATTCACCAGCCCCTCACTAGGAAGTGATATCATCACATCTCCATGAGAATGTCAGAAGAGAAGCATTGTTTCACAGGACAGGAAAGTGCTGTATTCTCCAAAAGAAAAGTATTACATCTGCAGGTGTTTATGACAAACAAGAGGGGGCAAATTGTCAGTGCTCTGGGCAGTGAGTCAGGTGCCCAGCACAGCAATTACCAGATGCTTGTAAGCACTCTGAAGAATACCAGAACATTTTCCATCTGGTCTGGGACAAACTGCAAGCTCTGGGTGTATTGTACTATTACCCCACAGCCCAACCAGATTCTTCTCTACCTGATCCATCACTCCTCACTCCATCCCTCAAGCCACAAACAGTAAAATCCTTTCTTGCTCCCTGCTTAGGAGCCATACAGTGAGCGTGCTCTCACATTCTCTTACCTAACTCAGTCCCACACTCTCTGACCCACAATATAGCCTCCACATGCCAAAATGGGCGCTCAGTCTTGCCAGAGATTTATACACCTTAGCAGTATGCCTGCTCCACACCTTTGCCCTGATCAGCACCATTACCCAGGTGCTCCAGTGCTTCTCAGGGCAAAAGGCACAGGACTGCTGCACATGCAGCTGGCCTAGGGAACACCAAAGCTCTTTTGATCCCCGTGCTACACTGATTCTCACCTTGTGGCTCACACTAAGGAGAAGCTGAATCATGTATGAAGCTGGGGAGGCAGAAAGCCAGGGAGTTTTAGGTTTCAGCATGTATGCCACATGTTGTCTTCAAGGGTGACACACTGGATAACAGTTTTTTTCAGTTCTTAAAACTGTACCTCATGTTGGACATGACCATGTTCTCTGCAGTTATCCTGGGCGGTATCAGCTTGTCAGCACCTCAAAGCCCTAAGTACGCTGCACTCTGCCATGCCTTGTAATTAATGATCTGCCCCTTGCAAAGAGGGCAGCAGTAGGCTTGCAGCTACATACCTACTGAACTGACGAAGACAAGCTGACATTGCCAAGATTAAGAGGATTTTCCTTCTGTTAATCTTATTCCTTCTCCTCAGCCTGCCCCATGTGCCAAGAGGTAAAAGTACTAGCCCTCTAGTTCACCTGATAGCAATGCTTCTCTCTCACCTACAACTCTCACCTCAAAAAAAAAAAAAATGCATTTACAGCACCTAACATCAGCAGCCCCAAGCATTTGAAAGACAATAAAACCAGTGCTGCTTTCCTCCTCAGCCTGCTGCCCAGCTGTGCCAGAGATAAAGGACCCTTTGAATCCAGGGAACTGCAAAAGAGAGTGGCAAATTTTTGAACCACTCAGTTTCTCCAAAACTCCTTTATCTGTCTGCAGGAAGACTGGTGGGCTTGCTACTATGCAACAGCACACCAGAGGCTACTGTCAAATGAAGGCTTTAGGAGCAATCACAGAGCAGCAGGCATGTCCAAGCAGCACCAGAGAAGTCATCTGCAAGAAGGAACAAGTCCCATGCCATATAACACGAAAGCAAGTTGTAAGTATTTATTCTGCTATCACTCCTAAACCCCCAGGGACCAGCCTTTTAATGGAACTTATACCCTCCAACCTAGCAACCTCACTTCCCTGGAGACTGGTGCTGTAGATGCGTAGACAGGGCTTAGAGTTGTGCAGCTCTGGGATTTCTGATGTATCCAGCCACACCTGGTGCCAGCCAGAGAGACGCAGGACTTCTCATGTAATCCATTGGCTTCACTGGGTTCACCTAGAAAAGCAAGCCAGCCACCCAGCAGCCTTCCAGCTCAGCCCTCGGTCACACCCTGACAGCAGAGTGGAAGGAAAGCTGCTCTCTCTATTCCAGCAGTGCCCACAGGCTCTGGCACACTGACCAACAGCTCTTGTCCCACAGAGCCTGCATCTAAAAGGGAAGAGATGCTCACAAACAGGGAAGTTGACTGTGTGATTTTTCTGTGTTATAGGGTACGAGAGACCATATTCTTGATACGGTTTCAGTGTTTCCGTATATTAGACAAGATAATACGGGGACTCAATCAGCAGCAAGAAATGGAAATACCCCTTCCTTTGGCCAAACACACAAAAAAAGCACCGGGCCTGAGTTTCCACTGGTGACATTTACTTAACATCGATGTAACCCAAACAATTTTCACAGTTACTCCTCATGTACTTAAATGAGAAGAAAATCTAATTTTCCGTTTGGCTTAGGGAAAAAGATACTGCTTTTGGAGTAAACAAGCATAAGTAACCTGTTAGCAAGCATTTTAGAGAACATTTCACTTTGGTGAAAACATTCCCTCAAGTTATTTCTACGATCTAGATGAACAGCAACTGTTGTATTCATCTTTCTAAAAATTATCATCAGTTAATGAGTCCTGCATCACAGTGTTTCCATTGAAAGAGCCTCCTTGTTGTGCAGCACTGTTAAAGTCAAGGAGGCATACCCCAGACAGAGCAGACTGGAATAGATCTCAGATACCTATTTTATATCAATTACCCAAAAAAGTGAATGGTTCAGTTCTTCTGTGTAGTATAAAACCTCATGTACCACAGGAACAGAAGGTTAAAGGCTTTACTTTCACTTTGTGTGTGCATGTTCCAGTGATGTCAACTGGATGTGAGCTTCTGATTCTCAGCCAGTACAACTTTTGCCAGGAATTATTTTCAAACATACCCCATCATACCCAGTTCAAGGCTCACACTTATGTCTCAAAAAAATTGGATGCCTCCAAACTGTCCACACTTGTACTGTCACTTTTACATGATAGAAGGGGGGAAAAAAAAAAGAAAAAGGGGGAAAAATAAAAAGAGCTTGCATAACTAAAATTTACTTTGTCAAATTCTGGATGCTCTTTGAAATGTGAAAGCTTTTTTTAAACCTTGGCCTCAGGAAAAACATTCTTTGCTCTCAGGATAGCGACATTTCTAGGCATAAGGACAGGTGAGAATATCACAGTTTAAGAATTTAACATGAAGATAGCTTAAGCCAACAGGTATCATTTCACCACAGGGCGTGAGAGAAGAGTTCCTGAAGTTCTGCTTGTTCCTGAAGCGCAGCTGAAGAGTGACTGTGTTAAGCTACAGCAACATAATTGTTTCGAATTGTCTCTTTCATATTCTAAGAGCTAAAGCATCCTTGTTCTGAGGCACAGGTCAAAATATTGCAAGAAACACAGGACAGAGCACAAGAAGGGTTACTTTCAACTTGTCAGGCCTCCCACAAAGTTTTCAGATTCTGCACATAGATTTAACCAATTTCATCACTTTGCTTACATCTGAACATCTTTATATCAAAACAACCAACTTCCTGTTATCAACTCCTTTTTTTTAATTCTAGTTATATGCCAACCCCTTGAAGTAAAATAGCTCAGATTCACACATAAAGATTGAGATGAGATAATGGAAATGAAAGACAATGAACCAACTGGTTTTGTACACAAAATAAGCATCTGTAACTACAAAGCAGCCAAAGCGCTAACTACACCTTGAGTTACATTACAGACTGGCTCCTTGGATCCCAGGACTTAAAATCACCTTTGCTCTCGCTGTCACAGGTCAAGCATAGCTCAGCCAAACCAGGAAATTTGTGCCAGTTTGTATTTCCAACAATTAAATATTGAATTCTCCTTTTATAAGTCACTTACAAGTCACACTTGCCCAATTATTTGCATACACAGCCACTTTATTTCAGCCTCAAATACAACAAGTTATTAACAGTTGGCCAGATTCTGCTGCCATTTGCCCTAGTGCAAAACTGTCATTTCCACTAAGATCAGTGGAGCCTGAGTTTCAAACCACACATGGGAGAGCAGCACTCCATTTTCACTGAGGCAACTCACATCGCCAGTGAGTTACTGTGGCCTGGAGGTTTCCATTCTGATGCATATGCTGCCTCCTCTGCTCACTGTCCTTCTAACTCCTCTGCAGTCCCACCGTATCCCTCGCAGGCTTTTATTTTAAATAGACCTTGTTTCATAGACAGGGCAGAGCAGGTTACTTATTCCCCTTAATTCATTGGACTTAGAAGAAGCACGCCAGCTGAGTAACACTGAACAAAAGACAAAATTGCTTCTACAGCATATTTACACACAATAAAATGAATCAATCAAGCAAACAAACTGTACACAACATGCCCTATTATTAACTGAAAACAGAAGAAACTCTCTTCTGTACTTTCAGTGCTTATAAATGCGTGTTTATGTCCTAAATAACATAGAGCTTCCAGCAATTACTTAGTCCTAAAAGCTTTAAGCCAAGTTTTCTCCACAGTATTTGCTCCCTGCAGCTCGCAGGAGGTAACAGGTAACTGGTCTGCAACCCTGTTCCTGCAGAGTCCTTTGCACCGAGGGCAGATTTTGCTCATTCCCCCAGCTGACACTGATCACCTGGTTTAACTTCTGGACTCCCTTAGTTTGCTACACACATCACAGCCACTGTCACACTCCCAGGCATGGTACCATTCCCCTTACAACACCTGGCCAGTGAGGGACAGGCAGTTAGGTGCCAGCGGACACCAGGAACTGCAGCACTGGGAAGCAAGCGCTCTGCTGCCAGTCAGGAAGCAATTGCAACAAGCACAAGAGCATGCACAGCAACAGTCTGAGAACTTAAGTCTGCATGCACACAACAGCTGGGTTAGGAGTTACTGTTCTGCTTTTCTATACATAAGGTGTTTAGAAGTTCATGACCATTGCGTTGGGCTCTTATTTCTTTCCAGTAACATAATAAACTAATTCCCAGTTATAAAAAAAAGTGAATGTTTGTGACCGTGATGAGGTATGTCCAGAGGTACAGCCCTCGGTACGTAACACACAGAGCGCACCGGCCAAACAAGCTCTCACTCCTCCCAGCAGGCAGTGTGACCTCAGTCGGGATTCACACACCACACCATGCAGCAGCATGCCACAGGATTATGTGTCCTTCTGCAGATGCAGGTTTCTGCCACCTTGCCTGACCACATCAACAGCCGTGTAGCCCCAGAGGAAAACTCCCCCAAACAATTCCCCTTGCATAAAGGGAAATGTAATTTATTACACAAATACAAGGCACAGTGAATCATCCCAGCTTGACTACTGATCCATGTCAAAAAAAAAGTGCTAGTTTCAAGGGTCCTCTTCTGCCACTCTTCCTCTGAATAATTTAATCGAGGGGGGAAACTCGACATGTTATAGCACAGTGTTTCTGATGCTAATTCGTGTGTCTTTTTTTTCCCTACTAGAATTCACAGAAGCAGAAGATTGTCACATTTTTCAAGTGGGAGATGCTAAGAACTGGGTTTCAACTCTCTGGTACACCTGGAAAACAAGTCAAGAGGCCAGCTCCTCTGTGCACGAACCCTCAGTGACTCAACTGAAGCGTGCATACATGAGGCGAGAACCAAGAAGAGAATCAGATAATCCCATTCCAACTGTGTACAGCCAGATTTGTAAACAGAGAAACTGATCACTATTTTTGAAGTGCAGTATTATCATCTCGTAAAGCAGCAGTACAACTCTATGCACTCAATGTTTTAATTCTCAGACACAGCTAGGGTAAATTACAAAATTTACACCAAATTTACAAAACAGCTCTTAACTGCTTGGAAAGGGCACCTGTAAGGCTGCTTGGGCAACCTTGCTTGTACCTTCTTTTATAAGGAATTAGTGGCTGGACACTATAACATACTATTTGCCTATAATATAGTCTACCAGCAGCTTCTGATCCTTTCGTTCTGCCTCAAACACCATACGCTGACACGGCACATATATGGTTTACATCTATGTTTTATTTAACTCAAAACAAGGAACAGCGCTGCATTTAGCATTCAGTTTTAACACTGTATATACACAAACAAACATAGATGTAGATAACCTTGAGAATTCAGCCAACATGTGAAAGAAGGTTTTTTAATACTTTCCCAAATATTTCTCACTGTTACTGGAATCCTTTCCAAAGTCCCTCCGTAGCATCAGTACAAGTCCAAAAAGTCACACAAATGAGGCCCTTGCTCCCCCTGCACACCAGGAAGAACTGGCCCCAACGCTCTATAACAAGGATAAAGCTTTTAGCTTTAACTCGAAGGTTACAAAGACTACAGGAAGACAGTAGAAGAGTTCAAGGACTTCCCCAGAGCCCTTGTTATGTGGAAAAGAGTAAAGTGCACAAAGTTACCCAACTGTTTTGTGGACTTAGGGTTCTGTTGGCATCCATGTGAACAGCTCTCTGTAAGCAATGAAAGCTCCTTCTATATGCAAGGCCTTGCCTATATAGGGCTCTCTGCAGGATCAGCACTGTAAGCTATGTACATAAATGCTGGTAAAGTGTGTTTACATAATATGTAAATAGATAAAGAAAAGTACATTCACACCAACTACTGAGGAAAGAAAACAAATCATTTTTCTGCTGCTAAAAGTACTGAATCACTTACCATCTGGTTTGGGAAGGAAAAAAAAGAATCAGTCCAATTCAGCTATGAAGAAAATCCTGTCTAAAAAAAGTAAGCACATGCTAGATCCCCCTAAGTTCAATTTTCAACCATTTTAACATGGAGACATGGAGACTTTTGTTTTCCTGGAGGAAAAAAAAAGAAAAAAGAAAAAAGAAAAAACCCACAAAAGCAAAAAAAAAAAAAAACAGCAAGAAGGATGCGTGGCCCTGATCCTGCAAGCTCTAAATACTTAGCTACGAGGAATAGTGGAAGCTATTTTTCAGGAAAAAGCTGAGTGCCTGCATCAGTTTCTGCTGGAATGCATCCTAATTTTCCAAGAAAAATCTGCCACACTTTTGCTACCATGCTGTGAAATGCAAAAGTAAAATCTAGATACTAAATATCTGAACTAATATCCCTTTATGCCTTGGTAACATTTGCCTTTTTTCTTCAATCATCTGAAGATATACCCACGCACACTGGAGCATAGCACAGAAGTGGAATGTTACTGACAAGTATATTATTCTAAAAGAGCATATCTGAAAAAGAGCATGTGGTCATGTAAATGCTCTGAGTACCAGAGCACAACCAGCAACGGTCATGTTTAAAGCTCTGGCAAGCATTTGTCATTTCTAAACTTTTAACTTTTCACTTTGTCCTCAAACACACCATTAAAATTACTTTCTTCATTTTTAAATAAATTAAAATTTTGATATCATAATTTCAATCCACACTTCACAACTCAGCCTACACATAGCACTGATTTCCAAACACCCTTGTATGTCCCCTTTAACAGTTGTTCATCCCACAACTGTATGTCATGGAAACAAACTGCCCTGTTCCCTCCTTGCCTCACTCCCTGCCTGTTCAAATACCAACTCACCTCTGCGTGCTGCTCCTCTGGAACATCCCCCTGGCCTCATTCACTGACATCTCATCCACACTGGCATCTCTTCCTTCCTTCTCTTTTTCCTCATCGTTTTCCTCCACTAATTGCCAACATTTTCTAATTGATGTTCTTGTATTTTAATACTTTTGTCTTGGAAGTAGTCAAATCCTGGTTGACAACGACAACCCAAAGAGAGATCAATACTGCCATGTGAGCAGCTGTACCAGTGCTGTGGGTCCTGGCCTTTTTCTTCTGCTTCCCTCAGTCCACCTCCCTTGTTCAAACACTTGCATAAAATTTCCTTCCTCCTCCCACAGGCCTGAAGTTTAATATGGACCTTTTATCTATGGGACAAAGAAGGATTTTACTGGATTTACTGATCAACGGAAACACTACAAACACCTGAAAACATTGAAAGAAATTTCCATGTCTCACTAAACACCCCCTAAATTTTACCGTTCACATCTTTTTATGCTGGACACTAAGCCTTTCTATGAAAAAATGTACCTATTATTTATCTAAAATAGAAAAATGTCCTTGGCTATTCCTTAAAAATTACTTATTCTTTCGTTCTTAAATTTAGCACTATTGGTTAACCCTGTATAGATCTCCACTGGATCCCAAATCGTTAAGAAATGAAATTGTTCTCTCTCTTGCTGAAGAGAAATTCTTAAAATAATGTGTAAATTTATAACCAAAAGCAATTAAGTTACTATGGCTTCATGCGTTACTGCTTATCACCTGTGTGACAACCATACCCAGTCCTCACTCGTGACTGTGAAAAAGAAGGCTCAGCTTAAAGATAGTCTGTGCTAAAGCATTTTTGGCACTGAGGGAAGGCTATGAGTGAGCACCAAGCAGGTTGCAGTGACTCAGCTACACCACAGTAACTCTTTAAGCCACAGAAATAGGATTACTTTAGACCTTGCTAGTAAGGTTGCCTAAAAGTTGGTGTGCTTAGTGTAGCACAAGCAGTGGTAGACGCACACCTCACACCCTCTGCGACCCCAGAGTTGCAAACTATCTACTTCCAACCCTCAGACTCCAACAGAGCAGAATCACACCCTACTGTAGAACAAAAGCACCTATATACCGCACCCATCTCAAGGCAAGCAAAAGTAAATACGGCACTGAAGTCAGTGATAATGGGAGAACAGATATGCACACAGAGAGAAACATAAGGCTTTCTCTGCAAGGGAGCAGCTTTCCTCATCACTGCCTGACAATGTAGACTCTATAAGAGCCTTCATACACTAAGCGGGCCTTTCCCCTGGGTCGTATCAATAAAACCTTCCCTTGCCATTTGAAAGCCAGATGCTGAGGGGAAGACTGGAGGCCAAGGAAGCTGCCTCCAAACAGAGGTGACCTTGCAAGCTTTCTCCCACCCTCTGCTCTCCCATTGAGCAACCAAACAGGACCCTCAGGGTTCTCTGAAAAAGTAACAGTGAGCGAAAAAAATCAAGTGGAGTTTGGCACTGATGTAATAGAGGCCAGAGGAGTCTTACAGGTCTGGTAGCCAGTGACAGTGACAGAATTCAAAGGACCCACAGGGAAGTGGTTTCAAAAATGGGGAAGAGGGCCACGCTCTGAGCCCAAGGAACTGCCCAGTGCAGCGGCAGCAAGCAACGGGTGGCTCCTCCTCAGCACACCAGGAGCAACACAGTGCCTCGCACTCAGTGCTCGCCAAGGAGGAGACAAACCCCTCCTGCTAATAAAGCAAAAGGACTACGACCAAGTATGACTTTCATCCTGTACCAACTATCCCAGGAAACAGATTCCAACTTTCCCAACAGGCAGTGTCAACATCTAAATTAACTGCAATTTGTATCAATAAAATGATAAATTACTTCTCTGCATTTTGCTGCTTTTGAATGCACTTATATAAAATATCAAATGATTTTAATACAACCACAAATAAAGGTATGCAGGGAAGAAATCACAAGTAAACGTGCCCCATCTTTAACTGTATTTTTTCTGCTGTCAGTTAAAAGACTAAAAGTGATGGTCCAAATTACAGTGTTATGTACATTATAAGATTAACCAGTTTAATCAATGATGCCCATTTATTTCTAATTACATTCTTCATAACACAGCATCCACATGAATTCCTGTTGATATTTTATTTTGAAAGTTATGCCAGTAATAAGAAAGAGTGATAATATAGCTTCTTGTGGACTCAGAATTACACTTGCAAATTGAGCTGTGGGTTTCTTTCATCTCAGTAATTACAAAAAAACAAAAAAAAATCTACCTTCCTGCCCATATCTGAGCACTCAGGATTGTAGACACTTCAACAATATTCTTGAGTATATTTGTAAGTTTTAGACAAAGGTCATATTTTTTGCAGATTATATAACCATGTTATCTTTAGAAAACATTAAAGATACATTAAATACTTGGAAAAGTCAAGTAATAACTTTCCACAACCATTAGCAGATTTCTCCCTCTCTCTCTACTTTTTGTCACTGCTGCATAAAACTGGTGTCACAGCTGCAGTGGCCAAGAGCAACATCATACAAGCAGCTCTGGCCAGAGATGCCTTCCTGCAAACCACATGCTGAGAAGGGAGTGCATTTTCTAACCACATTGGTAAACATCATCTTCCTCGCATCCAGGATCGGCCCTAGACAGTCAGAGTTCAGAAGGAACAAAGCCACGACTAACTCACAGAATCCCATCACCAGAGTCTAATCTGTGCGGTGCAGGATCTGATCTGCACCAGTGGAAGGCATGAAATCAGTGCAGCTAAACTCAGAAGATCAGAACGAGGCCCATTATCTCTGCAAATTCACGCACAGGGAGTTGCATGCTGCACTGCCTTTCCTACTCTGAGTCACCCCAACTCCTGCTCTAGGCTGTTCAGCAGCAAACTGTCAATAAAACTCATTAATGATGTGCTTTATATAAAAGTAGTGCGTTTAACTGAGAGGCTGCAACAAATGAAGAGTGCAGCAAGGGGTGAATTATGTGGTCAATGGAATACAGGATGTGTGTCAGTAATGAAGTGGAAAAGGTGGGTGGGAGTCTTAACATTACATAGATCTGCTTGAAGTTTGGTGTATATATGAACCTAATTCCCCTTTTGATTTCAGTACAGTTATATCTAGCACTCTTCTGTGTTTCTATCGATACATAGAGTCTCTGATGAATAATTGATAACCAGCTTTCTTTTACGTGAGCCATTACTGGAGAGCCAGCAAATATTACAGACATGTTGTTTGTCTTCTCTCTTTTCAGTCTTCTCATCTGAATCATGTTTGGCTAGCATCCATATCTATCTCCTTGATTGGTGGTAGCTATAAAAAAAAAATTTAAAAAAAAAACAAAAACAAAAAACCCTTGCAGAACCGGTGGCAGGAACGGTGCAAAAAAGACATTCTTTGACACACATTCTTATATTTTGTCCTACGTAAACACACATCTGCAGCGTTGGCAGCATTGTAAGAGAGGATGGTTTCTGTACCGCCTATCCAAGTTCTACACCTTGTAAAATATTCCAGCATCGTGACACAACATGTAATTACAGCTAACAACTAACCTTCTAAGAGGCAGTCATTTTTTGTCCATTCAAGACTGTTGTTTTACCTGATGGTTACAGGTAATTCTAACTTCTCAAACCAAATTAAGAGGATCTGGGAAGTGAACCCTAGAAGAAAGTAAAAACGAGCAAGGGATATTTCACAAACTTGGGCGGGTCTTATAACACATAACAGCAACACAGAAGAGAGCTGCTGAAAAACTGAAATCCCACCGGAGAGCTCAGGTAGAAAGGAGAGCAACCTGGAAATATGGGGGGTTGGGCAGAGAAAATAGCTGTAACACTTCTCAACACATTCTCTTTCTGGAGCAGAAGGGGGGGGGGGGGGGGGGCAGGTGTGTATGTGGAACAAACACAGCAGGAGACCAAAACCATAACCTGAACCTGACCTCCCTCACACTGGTTGTATCATAAAACAACTGGGCTGAACTTTGGTCACTGCATCACCAATACAAAGCCATCTCAAAGCCCAGCCAAGCACTACCTGTTTGTTTGGGGTTTTTTTATTTCACTTGCACAAAAGATGGTAGAGGCCAACTAAGAATATGTCCTTTCAGAACAAAAAACATGTCGATGGCTGGACAGCTTGCTTTCTTTTGAGGTTCGGGGCTTTTTGGTTGTTTTCTGTGGGTTTTTTGGGGTTTTTTAATATTACTGCACTGAAAAACATTGGAGTGATACTGCATTTAATTGGAACGTTAAGTGCAAAGGACATATTTTTGTCTGTATTTGTTAGAAATGGAAATCAATACAATAGTTAAAAACATTGAGGATCATAAGGTGATCAATTATGCAAAATATAAACCTTATCACCAATGTAACATGGCACCAGGAATGTTGACATAAAGATGTTCTTAAAAATCTTAACAAACATCCTTGTACACAGGACGTGTGATTCATGGTTTACAGAGCGATAAGCACTAAGAGGGTCAAGTAATTCACCTAATACACGGAAAGTCAAGATCAGATCTCAGGATCCTGGTTTTCCATGCTGTTCTCTCTCACAACTGCATGTTACTCCAAGCGCACAATGTCCTACCAATAGCAAGCATTTCTGTTTCCACAACACGGCTTATTTTTGTGCTGCACAGAAAAAAAAACCCACTGTGTTCAAAAGTGAGCATTCTAGCACGCACTTGCAAGCACAAAATGTAATTGCTGAGGCAGGACAAAAACGGATAGCTTAAGCCAATAGAGAGAGAATTTATCATTATCTCTGGTAATGATAACTGCCAAAAAATCCGGTCCATACCTCCATTAATTAAATTGACCATCCCTGCAGAAGCAGACCGAACAGAAAAGCACACTGAACAGGGAGCCTTCCAAATTCCTTGGCTTCAGACAAAATGCCAGTTGCCAACCAATGCAGCAGCAGTAAGACTGTCGGTGTCCTCAGCAGTTCACTCCAACACAGAAAGACTCATAGGCCATTAAAGACTACTTCTCAACCTAAGACGTCGGCCCCTCATCCAAAGCATCCTGCCAGGCAGACCTGTTCCTGTCAGGCATAGAAACACTCACCTGATCTTCACCCCGTGCTCCCAACACTGGCACTGGAAAGAGAAATGACTTACAATATTGGTGTGCGGACATGGAACAGCTGAAGATGGCAATGCTTTGAATCTTCAGCTGGAACTTGAAAGCAGCAACTCAAACGAACATCCTCCTCTGTGAAGAGGAAGCAATAACGCCACAACCTAAATTTGCATGACATAAATTTGCACCAAAATTATTTCTAGAGGGAGGGAAATAGGTTTGGGAAGAGAGATTTAAGTCATTGATTGTTAATTACAGTATCAGTATTTCATCCTCTACTGGGCCATCACACGCCTGCAACATCTGTATTTCTAATGCATGTACAGTATTTCGGACTCACGTAGAATACGTAAGAATACTATAAGACCACATATATCTTACTTAAGTTTAATGCATATCTTAAGACTTGAGTTTGCCTTTAATCAAGAAAACACACTGGTTTACCTTGGTTTTAAATTAAATTTTTTAACTTGGTGAGCTGCAGCCACTGGAGTCCTATTTGACTATTATCAATTCAGCTGTTTTTCAGAATCCTGACCAGCTGGGCCTAGACCTACCATGGTACACTCAGGTGCTGAACGCCCACTTAAATAATTGAGCTCGAGGTGGTACAAGTGTGTGTATCTTTGTGATCAGAGCCTAACTTTGTCTAACAAATCCCAGCACTAAGAGGTTAATTTCTGACTTCAAAACCACAGTGTTTTCTAGGCACAATCTGCTATGCGCAGTCCTGCGTATTAGAAAGAAAGTAATAGGAACGTTGCCACAGAGATACAAATGAAATAAAACGTTGCACGTAATGCCCTGGCAGAATAAATGCTGTACCCTTTTGGTACATCAGCCTGAAACAACCACACACAGGCTCCGCCAAGCTGGAACTGAGCCAAAAAGATCATCCATCCTTTCTGTCACACGTGAAATCTCCGAGGGGCAGTGTCTGGAACTCCATGTTCTCCTTCGATGTTCATCTGCGGTTAAAAATAATGAATTCAGATACAATCGCACTCAAAAGCAAAGAGAAGGAGACACATCAAGGACAGCGCATGCCGTACAGCAAGACCTCCATCCAATACTCCAATGGGAGTGTCAGACAGTAAGTTGAAATGTGATAAATTTGTCAAAACGGTTTAGCTCTAACAAGCAATCAGTATTGCTCACGTAGCCCGCTGTATGTCCATGGCACTGTACCTGCGCTACCGCGCTCACTTTTACACGGCTAAACCACAAGCCAAGCAAGAAGTTCCTCCTGTCCCTTCTCCTCGCCCTCCCACAGCTCCACGGCAGAAGACACGCAGCGCAGGAGCCTTGTTCACCACTGCGGCTTCGCCGTCCCCGGCAGGCAGGGTCCTGCGCGGATCCCCGGCCGGGCGGGACCGCCTGCCCACCGGGAGCGCGGTCCTGCCTCTGCCCGGGCCCTCGCAACCTGCGGGCACCGCCCCCCAGCGCCCCGCCACTGGGGGCCGGGGCTGTGGGGGCCACTTCCCGGGGCAGCGACCCTCTCCCGCACGCCTCACTTTGCCTCACCGCCGGCGGCGCTAAGATGGCGGCCACAGGCAGTGCCGCCGCGCACCCCCGGCAGCCGGCCGGCCCCGCCGCCCCTCGCACACAGCGCCGCGGGGCGCAGCCCCCGCCGGCCACTCACCTCTGCCGGCTCTGCTGGGAGCCGTAGTCCTCCTCCTCCTCCTCCCGCCGCCGCTGCCCCCCGCTCCGCGCCGACGGGCCACCCCGCCGCCCCTGGCTTCGCGCCCCCGCGGGACCCCGGGGAGCGGCGCCGTTGCGCGGCGGCGCGGGGCCGCGGCGAGGCGCGGGGCGACGCGGGCGGCTGTAGGCAGGACTACGAGCCCCGTGGTGCACGGCGGCGCGGGCGCGCCTGCGCGGCGGGGGCAAGGGAGGAGGCGGAAGCGGCGAGAGGACCGCCTGCCGCTGCCGGGCGCGGCGGGGCCGGGTCGGGCGCCGCCATGCCCCGGGACAACATGGCCTCCTTGATCCAGCGGGTGGCGCGGCAGGCGCGCATCACCTTCCGCAGCCCGGCGGGGCCGGCCTTCGGGGAGAACCTGCACCGGCTGCAGCAGCTGCTGGACGAGGTGCGCGCCGAGGACTTGCACTTGGCGCCGCGGGGGCCGTCGGCAGCGGCGGCGGCGGGCGGGGGGGTCCCGTGGGCCGGCGTGGTGCCGCCCGTCAGCTACATGCACATCTGCGAGACGGAGAGCTTCAGCATGGGCGTGTTCCTGCTGCGGAGCGGCGCCTGCATCCCGCTGCACGACCACCCGGGCATGAACGGCATGCTGAAGGTGCTCTACGGCACGCTGCGCATCGCCTGCATGGACACGCTGCCCCCCGCCGCCGCCGCCCCGCCGCCCGCCGCCTCCGGGCCCTGCCACCGCGCCCTGTTCCGCTCCCGCCAGCACTACACGCCGGCCTCCCCGCCCTGCCTGCTCTCGCCGCACACCGACAACCTTCACCAGATCGACGCCGTGGACGGGCCCGCCGCTTTCCTCGACATCCTGGCGCCGCCCTACGACCCCCAGCACGGCCGGGACTGCCACTACTACCGCCTGCTGGAGGGGCCGCCGCCGCCGGCGGACGCCGAGCCCCCCGGGCTGCCGCGGGAGGTATGGCTGATGGAGACTCCGCAGGCCGCCGACTTCTGGTGCGGGGGCGAGCCCTACCCCGGGCCCCGCGTCTGCCTCTGAGCCGGCGGCGGTCGTCGGGGCCGTTGGGATGGCTGGAGCTCGCCCCGCTCGCCGCCCCCGGCCCCAGCCCGGTCGGCCTGCGCCCCGGTCCCGCCTGACGGAGCGGCCTGCCGCAGCACCGCCGGAGCCACGGCTGCGCTTTGCCTGCTGGCCCTGGCCCGGGCCCGGTCGGCGGGACGGCGGGTGCTGGCCGGGGCTCCGGAAGCGCTGCCAGTCAAAGACCTCTGCCTTCCGCAGGCCCGCCTGGCTCTATGAGTCGGGGGAAATAAGGCGCCGGGGTGTGTTTGTTTCCTGCGGGCTGATACGGAGGAGTAGCACGGTTAGACTTCTGCTCAGCCGAATGGTTGGGGGAAAACAACCCAGCGCCCTGTGTAAATAGTTAGGGCCGCGCATCAGTGAGGAGGGGATTGGGCTCCGGCAGGGAGAGTAAATGCAATAAGAAGTGTCGCGGGGCGTCCCGACTTCCCTGGCGGGGCTCCCACCGCCAGAGCCGGCAGTGACGGTGAGCCAGTGGGCTGGCAGAGTGTGCCTACCCAGCCTGGGCAGGGGGCTGGCTGGCTGCAGCCTCTGGGGGCTCCATCTCCAGAGCGAGTCTCAGTGAGAGCTAGCAAAAAACAAACGCAGAACACGTCCTGAGCCAGGATGTGCTCTTCCAGTAAACACCAGTGATCCCCAGGGCTGGAGTTAAGGGAGTTCCTGCTCCGAAGAGACACCGTCAAGTTCAGAATTACTTGTTAACAGTTCTTTAAAGCGTTGTGTGTAAGATCTTGCTATTGCGACTGAGAATCACAGAGTACGTCTATGCATCTTTCCTACAGCTAGGAGAAGGAGACTGGTCAGCTGCTAATCCACCTCGCTTGGAACCTCTCATGCAGCAGTGGCAGAGGGTAGCGGGAACTGTGGGCATCTTGAGAGAAAAACCAACTGTCCACTGTTGTGTCATGGAAGCTATTCTAGAAACATGGCATGTTTGCAAACCCTATCTATACAGCGGTGCACATACCCTAGGTACAGATAACATTTGACCTGTTCTCTCTAAAGCGTGGTCTGTGTTTTCGTATGGACCAAGTGAACGCTTTATATGACAAAGTGAACGCCTTGGGCTTTTGGAGCCTTCTGGTTTCCCTCTTTATACTATTTATAAAGACTACTTTTTCATAAGGCTTTTAAATAAATGCAGCATAGAAAAGACACTGTGAATTTTGCCTTGCTGTGACGGAAACAGTCTGGAGATGCAGTTTGTCCACGGCAGGGGAATGCGATTTTTCTAACACGGGAGAAAATTTTTCTGTAGGTGAAATACTGCGTCTGTACTGCAGGGACTGGTCTCGTGCCCGTTCGTCCTCACGCACGCTTCTTACTACAAACCCAGGCCGGGGCAGCCTTGGCCCTCTTGGTCACCGTGTGGGAATTTGGATAAGGAAACATGACTTACCAACCTCCTAAGTGATGTACCAGCCTGCTCCAGAAATTGTTCCACCACAACTGGCTTTAATTTTTTATTGTGTATTTATAAAAGCAGACTTGTTTTTCCTGTACAGTGGCTTGTATGTGTGAATTTTTAAATGATTCTGATACAGCATTGCTTTTTTTTTTTTTTTTTTGGCCTGCAAAAGAATGAATGTAAAATACAGTCAGCATTACGCATGCACAGGTTAATTCTTTTGCAAGGAAAAATTGGTGGAAATTATTTCAGGCAATTTCCATTTATTCTTACAGCACTTTATAGTGTCTGCTATTTCTGCAGCTGGCTTACCTGTTTTTCCTGGAGTTCCCCTGCAGCTTAGCATTCGTTAATGTGCAACAATTCTCTTATTGAATGTAGTCATTAACTACAATGCAATGCCTCCCTGTGTTACAGACTGCTTCTGACTCTCCAATGCTAAGGAAGACCATCATCCTTTTTCAGAAGTCCAAAAAGATAGCGAGGTGCATGCAAACAGCTGTACTGGAAAAACAAACTGTGACAGAGAGCATTTTGTATCTTATCTCGTCCGCTCTGTCCTCCCCTTAGGTCTTTCTGTTTGGTTTTTAATTTTTTTCTCTGTGTGTAAAACCTAGTCAAGATGTTTAATGGGATGGGACTTCAGTTCATCTTTCCACAGAGGACAGCGTGGTCCCGCACACTGCGGAGTGCCATTAACAGCTCTGGCAAAACCTTTTCTTTTTTAATGACGGTGTTAGCATCAAAGTATTAAAGACCGGAAAAATAGCAAAGAAAACCTGAGATGCATTAAAAAAAAGCTTCTTTGTGTAACTTCTTGCTTACTCAGTAATTGAAACTTACTTCATATGTTCTGGATATCTGTAAGCAGAAGGTTTAAGTCTGTAATGCCGTTCCTTCTCTCTGCAGTCTGGTTATTGTGTTTTCACAACAGCAACATTATGTTATTGCTGAATTATAGAATAAATACAGGATATCTCACCACTGACTAGCCATTACTTTCCTTCACAAGTACGACGGTCTTGAAGCAAGTATGGTAGAGAGTGCAAGTTTCTTCTGCCTGACAGCCCAAATGGTGCGACTGGCCTCTCTGTGAGAGGCAATGGATGCTTAACACTGGGTTCTCATCCCAGATCTTCCACCAGCACCCTACAGATCCAGGCACATGCAGTATTGCCAGTTTTAAAGCTGGCTGTTACTGTAAGGCAAAGGCATGGGTTTAAGATCACTGATACCATTATACAATGTGAGGTTCTCTTGTAGCTGTATGCTAGTTGTCGGCAGTGTCCTCAGTTCAGCTCATTTGCAGTTTCTGTGGTATTGCCTCATTTTGCTTTTGACTGGGGTTTTAATCTCGTAGCATGGCTGCAGTCAGTAGTTTGGAGAGTCGAGTGGAGCCTCAGGTTGTGCGCCTGGGTAGCCAAGATCCAAATTTTGCTCACGACGCTCTGGCTGCAATTGAGCTGTGGTTATCCAAGTCTGCGGCAGTACCTCCGGGAGCCCAGCTCGCTGAGAGCACTGGATCCCTCTCCACCTCCCCGTATGCCGCCCACCGATGCCGACCAAGGATGCTGCGGCTCCGGGGGGGGTGTGCTCCCGTGTGACATCCCCCCGGCAGCAGGCCATGGTCCCTTTCGGAGGCCAGGAGCACACGGGGTCAGGTGGCGAAGCTGCAGCCTGCCGAGAGATGCAGCAGGGGAGGCGAAGGCTTACGTGTGCTGCTAAGGTGGACGGCAGGGTGGTGAGTACAGTGGCTCTGGAGCTGGCGTCGTTCTGTGGCTTCTCTGTCCCGCACAGACCAGTCCATGCCCGGCTTTGGAAGCCTGCTTCACCTCCGATTCAAAACCAGGCGTGTTGCTTCAGTGACCGCTGCCCGCCTTTCCCCAGCAAAGAGCAGCTGCCCCAAAAGCCAGTGCCAGTTCCAGGAGACGGGGACAGGGAGCAAGGCCTTTCGGACAGAAAAGGCAGGTGCCACTGAGGCTTTGCGCAGTGGGACGCGGCAGTGGGGCAAGCAGAGGGTGGGAGCGGCTGGGCAAGGGCTTTGCCCCAGCTCCCCGCGGTGCTGGGCTGTGGTGTTAGCGGCGAGGTCCATCCCGTACGGCTCGCCTGTGCGGTGCCGGCCGCACCGGGTATCTCTGCGGCAGCGGGGCGAGCCCGCGGGGCCGGTACGGCCCTAAACCGACGGCAGCACCCGAGGGTGGGCCCTGGCGGGGCCAGGGCGGGATAACATCTTGGAAAACAATAATCAAAACAGGTTAAAAAAAAAAAAAGGAAAAAAAAGAAGAAAAAAAAAAAAGAAGACGCGACGCTGCGGTCAGCTGGGTTCAGCAGAAAGAGCCCACCTGTGCCGCGGGGGTGAGCGCCGCCGCTCCCGGGCCCCCGCGGAGCCCCCGAGAGCGGGCGCGGCGCCGCCCGCGCAGCGGGGAGCCGCTTTCCCCCGAGTGGCGGCCGTCGGTGCTCACTTTTCCGGAGCCCACTCGGGGAGGTTGCCTGGGGCGGATCGTAACCGCGGAACAAAACAGAAAGTGAGTCAAAAAAACCCACCCCGCTCCCGCCTTAATACTGTCCCGTCTCTCGTCTCCGAGGGAAATCCCCGCGCCTGCAGCGAGTGTTTGTGCGCCGGGGCCGGGGCCGCTGGTTTTCCGCGCCGAGGCGGTGCGGTGCGCCCAGCGGCGCCCGGGCCGGGCTGCCCCGCAGCCCCCCGCCGCCGGGATCCGGCGCGGCGGCGGGAGGCACCCCTTCCCCCGGGCCGGGCCAGGGAACCTACGGAAATAAAGGTGTCATTTTAGCATAATTAAGAGATTTATTTGTCGTCTTTTATAAACGTTGTAAGCACCTACCCTACTGTCGAAAAGTTTATTTACAGAGTGGCCAGAAAGAAATCCTCTCTCCTTCCAGCTCCCGTTAGTGGTTGTGCATTATTCGTGTTATCTGCTGCGCGCCGGGTCCCGGCGGACAACGGTTCCAGACAGAGTATTTACATCCCGTCCCAAGTCCTACTACAAACGTAACACTTCTAAGTCACCAAAAAGAAAAACAAAACCAAAACCCCAAACCAGTGCGTACAAAAATATAGTCTCTAAAAAAAAAAAAAATCCCAATATTAATAGGCAGAAATGTACAGCCATACTAAAACCAGAGAGGGAAAACTTTCCGGTCTCGGTGTCGCCGCTGTCGTCGGAGCGGATCGGTAAGGCACCCCCCACATGCAGACAGGGGACCGGGCTCTACACCACACAAGGCACCAAGGACACCTCACCACGACGGCACTGCATGCATCCATCCTCCCGCCGTAGCCCCTATGTACACCCCCGCCGACCCGGCCCGGTCCGGCCCGGGGGAGCCCCGCGGCGCCGCCAGGTGCTCATCGCGCCCCGCCGGGCTCCGCGCCCCGCCGCGCTCGGCGGCTGCTCAGCGGCTCAGCGCCGGCTCTTGCGCGCCCCGCGCCGTCAGGGCGTCCGCGTCCGCGCCGCGCAGGGGGCCAGGGCAGCGGCGCCGCTCCCGCCGCCGGGCTGCGGGCACCCGCCGGCGGCGCCGGCGGCGGCTCCTTTCCGCTCCTTCTGGCGCAGGTGGATCTTGGTGTGCCGCTTCCTCTCGTCGGACCGGGCGAACTTCCTGCCGCAGAAGTCGCAGGCGAAGGGCTTCTCGCCGGTGTGCGTGCGGATGTGGGTGGTGAGGTGGTCGCTGCGGCTGAAGTTCCGCATGCAGATGCGGCACTGGAAGGGCTTGTGGCCAGTGTGGATGCGGATGTGCCGGGTGAGCTCGTCGGAGCGGGAGAAGCGGCGGTCGCAGCCCTCGGCGGGGCAGGGGTAGGGCCGCTCGTGGACCGGCGTCTTGCTGGGCCGGTTGGGGTACTTGCGGGGCCGCAGGATGGGCCGCAGCGGCAGGTGGTGCGGGCTGTAGGCGCCGGCGGGCAGGCGGGCGCCCGCGCCCTCGCCCCCGCCGCCGCCGGGAGCGCTGCCGGGGGCGGCGCCCGCCGGGGGCGCCCCCATGGTGAAGTTGCGGATGGTGGAGAGCGGCGTGAGGGGCGGCGGGACGCGGAGCGAGTCGAGAGGGCAGGGAAAGGGCTTGCGGTCGGGGCCGGCGTGCAGCTCCCGCTGACACTGGGGCGGCGGGAAGAAGCCGCCGTACTCTGGGATCATGGTGAAGAGCCCGCCGTCGGCCGCCGCCGCCTTCGGGGAGGGGTAGGAGGGCGGCGGGGGGAATGGCAGCGCCCCGCCGCCGGCGGCGGGCAGGAAGGCCGAGGAGGGGTCCTGGGGGTACAGGTCGCCGCAGCCCGAGTAGGGCGGCGGCGGCGGCGAGTAGAGGTGCTCCAGGTCGGCCGGCTGACCCTGCGCCATGGTGCAGCCGAGGGCCCCGGCCAGCGGGTTGGGTGAGGCCGTGGAGGCGGCGGTGGCCGAGGAGGAGGCGGAGGAGGCGGCGGAGGAGGCGGAGGAGGCGGAGGAGGAGGGCGTGCTGACCCCCTGCAGGATCCCCGCGCTCACGATGTTGATGATGCCCTCGGGGTAGCAGCCGGCGCCGGGGTACTGCGGATCGATGGAGAATTTGCCCATGTAGGTGAAGGTCTGGTTGCGGGAGGCCGGGGCGTTGGGCGCGAAGCTGCCGCCGTAGGGCAAGTCCAGAGCCCGCTTGTCGCCCATGTCCACGTTGATCATGCCGTCTGGGGGAGCAAGGAGCCGGTCAGCCCTCCGCACCGCCACCCGCCGGGTGGCCCGCCATCGGTCCCGGCCGCCGCCCGCCCCGGCCCGGCGCGGGGCTGCGGCGAGCACATGTTGCGCGCCGGCTTCGGGGGCTCCGCGCTGGCCCCAACTTTTTCCCCGAGCCGGGCGCGGCGGCAGGGCTGCCGCGAGGGGCTCCGGGGACCCCGGGCGGACGGCGGGCGAGCCCCAGGGGGCCGCAGCCCCCGGCCCAGCGCGCCCCGCGCCCGCCCGCCCGCCGCCCCGCGGCTCCACTGCCCTCCGCCGGCGGCCCGGCCCGCACCTGCGCGGCCGCGCGGGCTCCGCTTACCTCCTGCCACGCCGCTCATCTGGTCAAACGGCCCTGCCAGGTCGGCATTGGGGAAGATCGCGACCGAAGTTGGCAGCGCGGCGGAGATGTCATCCGCAGGGTAAATGCCCTCGGGGAGCTGGTGCGCGAACCCGCCGAGGGTCACCGGGATCTTGTCCACCGCCTTCGCGGTCATCATGGGGGCGGCGGGACGGCCGAGGGAGCGGCGCTCCCGGCCGGCGGTGCGCGCTCGGGGCGGGGAGGGGAGAAAGAGGAGGGGGCGCTTCCCCCAGCCTCCCACTACCGGCGCGGGGGGACGGCGGGGAGCGGGCGCGGCGGGCGGGGAGGCATGTGCGGGCGGCCGCCCCGTCGCGGCGGTGCGGTGCCCGCGGTGCCCCGGGAGAGCCGCACTCCCGCCGCAGCTCGCGCTGGAGGACAAGTCTGGCGGTAAGTATTTATGGGGGCCCCCTGAATGCCCGGGACGTCACTGCCCATATAAGGACTGAGGAACGGGGCCCGGCGGTCACGTGGGCGCCCGCATGCGGGACCCGCCGCCCCGCGCCCGCCCCGACCCCCCCCGACGCCCCCCCGCTCCGCGCCCCGCGGGGGCGGCCCCGACCCGCCTCAGCCCCGCTCAGCCCCCGCCGCGCCGGCAGCGCCCCGCTGCCGCCCGCCGCGCCGCCCAGGGGGGTATTCCGGTGGCGGAGCCCTTGTCCTAAAAAGGCGAGGATCCGGCCCCGCCCCACCTGCCCTTTTTAGGGCTCGTTCCGGAAAATTTTAAAAAGCTCGGAAAAGCAGAGGAGGTCCCGGGGCCACCCCGCCGGACCCGGCTCACTTTCTCAGCAGCCCGTAACCGCAAAGCGGCGGCGGGTCAGAAAACAGCCGCATTCACGGAATCCGGCTTCCCCTTTCTTAAAAAAAAAGATTTTTTTTTTTTCTGAATTACGAGTGGAAAGAGGCGCCGAGCAGAGCGAGCGCGTCGCTGCTTTTTTTGGAAAGTGTCTGATCTATATATACCGTCGTGAAAACAGAACCGCCCGCTCCAACGTCGGTGGGTTGTTGTACCGACGGGCGCAACCGGGGATGGGACGGACGGGGGGGCGGCCCCCCCGCCGCCAGTCCCGTCCCGTCCCGGGCACTCCCACCCTGCTCGGACCAACCGCTTCCTTCCACTTGCTTTTCTTTCCCCATGATCTCCTCCGTAAGGAGGGTATCACACCAAAGAATGCTTAAATTCTAGCTGCTTTTTTTTTTTTTTTTTTTTGAAAGTACTAAAAATAACCTCCCTTGTGCCTCCCTTCCCAGGAGAAGCCAATCTTTCATATGCTATTCCCAAGCTTAGAGCTTGCAGCCCCTACATCTTCTTGCTGATGAGGGTGTCAGATGTAATTATTTTTGAAAGCTGTATCCCGTGCTACATTCATGTCACTAATCTCATTGCTTGGGAATGGTTCATCTGTTTATTCCTGCATTTGGGAAGGCAACTCTCACATATGGTCTGTAGCATGCAAGGCCCCTTCTCAGTGGTCTGCAGGAAAAAAAACCATGGATGACCCAAGCAGCAGCAAGACACAGTAACATATGAGAGATGCTGCAAAACCTCACTACGGTTCCAAAGCAACGAGCCAGAGAATACATAGGAAGGCTAAAAACACTTTCCCTTTTAACAGCAGATACCAATATTTACAGGTTTTAGTACATTACAGCATGTGCCACAGAAGCATGGCGTGCCTGGGCGTCCTTATGGCGCATGCACTTACCTCTGCCTTGGGTCCCAAACGCTGTCACAGTGTGTCTGTCTCCCAGGCCCCTCTTCATCCACCTGACACCCCAGCTGAGTATGGTGCTCTCGGTTCCTCCATTTTTGTTTCACTGACTTTGGTGATGCTCCAGGTTCACTGCAGAGCCCAGGCTAGACAGGAGTGTGCCTGAAAAAGCAAAAGTTTTAGGGGCATTTGTCATACTTGCTGAGGAATAGTAGGCATAAACCTAGGTATTTTCCGTTATGGGTGATCGGGGAAGCGTGCACGGTAATTAGCAAAGATGTAATGCTTAGTGGTTTCTAACGTAGATTTTGTTACCAGTCTTTTCTAGCACTTCGTGTACAGCCAATACAGGTTGGCATATGAGATTTAGTTAAAAGAAAGCTCGTATTCAATTTCAGTAGGATTCTAGATATTTTCATTTTAAAAAACCCATCTCAATTTAAAAGTTAAATTATGACAGAGAGACAGAGAGATAGACAGGTTCTGGGAAATTTGACTGAGAAGTAGGAGCAATTGTATTGTACCTTTCCATTACAGCCGAGCTATAATTGATCTAATCGCTACTATGAAAGAACAAAATATTGGCATCTGTTGTGCAGTGGGGCAAGTTACTTTACATGAATTTGAGAAACGGATAACTAAGTACAGTACCGTCCCTACTGCCAAACATCGCAGGTGTATCAGATACAGGTTTTAGGGATACTCTGCAACATCTTCCGGTATTATTTGAAAATGCCACATGCCCACAGATGACACTAAATCATAATGCACCCAGGAGAAGAACCAAGGTTTCACATCCCACCTTAACCTCCCCATGCCTCAATTCACCTTTTGAAGTAAATTGGTGAATTTGATGTTCTTCCACTATGGAGAAGGATTCAATGAAAGCCTGACATGAATAAAATTTAACGTACCTCCTGGCTAACTACACCTAAGGAATACTACTATTAGTTGACTTAGTTGGTTAATTTTAAAAGCCATCTCAAGAATGGGGTCGATTGTGTCCGATTTCCAGCTTTTACAGGGACAATCAAGTTGCTTGACTTCTCTCAATGGGACCTTTGTCTGAAGGGCAGCAGGATCTGGTGCCGGGCAAGATGAAAACATGGTTAATGCTTGGTCTTCAGGAAGATGTTGACAGATGAAACTCAAATGTTTCTGGTCCCTTTTCAGATATTCTTGCTGTAGTGCATTGCATGTGCTTTGTGCCTTTGATCCCCATTTGGCTGATTATACCAGACTCCGAGGGTTAGAATATCCAACTCGCACTGACGTCAATGAGCCTTACACGCAAAAAATCCTACTGACTCCTGTGGTTCCTATAAACCACGTGGTTTCATATGACAGACAGATTGATGGTGTAAATTGCCAAAGCCCCACTTGCACCAAGAGAGGAGCTGTGGTTCGTACGCGCATGACGTGTCTCACTGGATGTAGCTCTGACTGAGGAGGGTTCAGAGCTGAAGGGCAGAACTTGTCTTTTATTCCAATTTCTTAAAAACCAGCCCCCTTTGGATTTATTGCATTTGCTCTCTTAACAAGGTGCTAGCTGATGTTGCGCTGGTTATATTTTCCTGCAGTTATTCTCTACCACAAGTACCTGAGACAGGAGCTGTAGAAATAAAATTGTCGTTGCCTCCATACCGGAGCTTGAGAGTGGCTAAGAAAAGGCAGCTCATGTCTCTGGAGGTGGCAACACCATTTTACCAGTTTAACACCACACATTTGAGTCATCTTTCCAGGGTGTCACTATGCTTTTGTAGCAAAACTCCACCGAGCTCATGTGCTAACAGCACCGATGCTAGTAGGCCTGCTTGGGAAACACACCTTGCCACTTCTACTGTGCACCCCACTGCTTTCGGGAATGTTAAAGTGGCCCCAGCTCAGCAGGTGCCCTCAGGAGTGGGAACTCAGCTGGAGCAGGGACTTGTTCCTGGATAGGAGGCGCGTGACCCTGTCCTCTGATCACAGCAAGGACATCTGTCCTAAGTCTGAACTAGATTCAGGTTGGAGTTGGTGGTTTTTTTTAATGTTTGACATAAAAGAGACATTCTTCTCTCCAAAGCTGGATTTCAGAGTTTCCGAAATTTGCCTCCTTTCACTGAGGGTAGAGAGATCTGTCATGTCCTCACAGGAAGAAATGCTGGTTTATTAATACCTTTTGTTTTGCCAGGGGTGTCTGCTGGATTCCCAGGCTGCAGGCGAAAGTCTCTTCCCTTAAATCTCCTCTGCCTGCCCCTCACAGGCCCGATGCAGGCTCTCAGCCTGTACCGGCCAGTCACTGAAACCTAGTACCCAGCTGGGGAAACCTGCTGTAAACATGAACCTGCAGAAAACAGCTGCTTGACTGCTAGCATGCAAGGGGAAGAGGGTGGTTAAACAGTAGAGGAGAAGGCATCCCAGTCTGCCCTTAATTACAGTACCTGAAACCACATTCTGCAGTTTTCAGCCAAGGCTGCTTGTGTCTTAGGATGAATGCCTGTAAATTTGAAATAAGTAAATGACTTTATTTTGAGGATTTGGCTCGGGAGAGCCTTAGCGGCATCCTGAAGGGTTATTTAAATGTCAATAACATTTTCTAATTTGGGCTATAGGAATTAAACAAACCCATGTGGAATCAGCAAGTTACTAGTTTAAGATTGTGCAGCTGTCAACAAGTATGCGTGACAGAGAAAACTTCCGGTAAAATAAAAGTAACAACAAACTCGTTTGCCCAAACCCTATTTTCGTTGTTAAATGCGCAGAACATTTCCTGGATATTCCCGTACACCGTTTCTAGCACATGTGTTAAGTCCGTAGTCCTACCTCTGCTCCCGCCTTTCATTCCGCATGTAATACCCGGGGGAGTGGATGTTCCCCGCAGCCGGCGGAGGGGAGCGGGAAGCCTGTGCGGGCTCCACTGCCCTCTCCTGGGGGAAGACGCTCCCGGGAGCCGCCGAGGACACGGCAGCTGAGCAAAAAGCGGTGCACTGGGCTGAGCGCTGCTGGTATTTCACCATGTAACAGCACCTCTAAAGCTTTACATCACAGGCGTGCTACCTATAGAGAGACCAAAGGATAACCCTGGTGAGTTAGAGATCCTGGCCAGGGCAGCAGGGCTGCCTGATGACTGTCCCACAGCTGTAGCCCCAAAAGTGTCAGGAGAGAGACCACATACCCCACAGAGGTGGTGGGACCAAGCCACAGAGGGGACATCCCTGCTGAAAGGCTAAAATATCAGCTCTGCATGATGCTTGCTAGGGGAACAAAAAATGTTGCTTCTTGTAAACGGAAAATAACTCACATACACATATAATTCATGAGACCAGACTCTCAAAATAATGACGACTTGGTTTCCGAATAGAAATAGTCTCGACTGCTAAGCCCTACTTTCCAGTCCTTTCTTACGAAACTAGTTTCACTTACCCTTGTATTTCCTGCTCTAATACGTCTCCTGTGCTTTGTGTAAATATCGCCTTGTCCCATGGCTACACTGGACCTTTAGTTCAGAGAGAGGCTAATAGAGCACATTCCTTAACACTGTAAGTGGCCTTCTTCCTTGAAGGACTGAAATAGAAGAAGTATAGCAAGTATCACCTTTTCAGTTCTGTTGGTCCTGTTGCGTAGTGTTTGGCTACTTAGAAAGCTTGTCAGAAGGCTTTCTGGACGTACTCAGTTTATAGGAAACAGTGCCTTCAAAACTGGGTGCAGGTTTTTATCCTCACTTGAGAAGTAAGGTCATGTATGGCATCTCTTTTCAGCAGACCAGGAGGGAAAGCAAAACTCTGGCACCATTTTCCAAGCAGTCTTCTGAGAAGAGAAGCAGAAAAGCTCTGGGGGGGTGTTTCTCAGAAACTTCCCGCCATGCCAGAGAAACTGGAGCCATTCACAGGATTTCTAGATTGCCAAGGACTTGTTTGTGTTTGCCTTGTCTATGCACCACTTCTCAGAACCTGTTTCCATTTGTCTCATTTCTCTATGCTTTGGTCTTAAACTAGTCTGCCTCAAGCCTTGAAAACTCTCAGCTCTTTGCTCTGGGTAAGTCTGTCTGAGAGTGATTCTGGCATTTCCTTATTTTTTATCATCATTTATTTTCTGCTCCCGAGGGCATGTCTACGTGCTCCAGTCTCACCAGCAGACCATCCTGACTGTGAACTCCTGAGTAGAAGGGTGTTCAGGTTCATTTTCAGCAAAGTTACCCAGTGGATGGCTTTCTGTTGGGATCTGCCAGCAAAGTTTATTGGAGCAGAGAATTTTTTGAAAGATCTCACAAGAGATTAAAATAAGAACATGTTTTGCTTTAAAATTTCTGGGGCTAGATATTCAAGCAGTGTAAATTAGCATAAGTTTTCTCATGGTATAACCCCTACAATCTGAGTGAAAGTCAAAATTGGACATGATTTTATTTAAGGTTTGGTTACTTTTCAAGGCTAACACTCGAACTTCTCCTGAGGGTGGGCATGATCCTTTTCATTCTGTATTTGGGCTGCTTCCGCCTGTTTTGCAGGCTGTTTGCTTGTCCTGAGTTTGCTTCTATTGTTGATTTGGTTTTTTCTGCTGTGATGCATTGACCTTGCTTTTTCATGTCCCCTCTCATTCATGTCTTTCTGCTCTCTGTTGTCCAACCTTTTCAGCTCTCTTTTCTCTCTTTCCTCTCCTGCCTTTCCTCTTCCTTGGTAGTTCCTTTTCCTTCCCCCTTATCTCAGCAATTGCTGCCAACAACTATATTTGGAATAGAGTGGGAACAAGCTATTCTTGTGACTTTACTTTGAAATAACTGAAAGGAGCAGATGATTTTCTTTGAACAAATAGAGGATACATCGAGGAGAAGGCAGGCAGGCTAGTAAAGTCAAAATTACATTGTCAGGGAATACCTGCCCAGCAGGTTTGTCTTTCCCAACTCTTGGGGTAACTTAACCAGCTGTTAGTTCTTGTATGCTCTGTTTTAGCTTTAAATCCTCTATTTGTGCAAAATTCCTCTCTCCAGGTTAGTAACCTGAGGTCCTAACAAGACCTAGCTTATCACCACAATGTCTGGGCACTCACACATCAAGGGCAATGGCTGCCACCTAAAATCTCAGACGCCAGAATTAGCTGAAACAGGATATATACTTGTTTAACACTTGAACTCAATGCTGTTGTATCTTCTAATGTAGCCACTGGATACTGTTACAGAGTCTCACTTGTATGGGCTAGCACAGAAATATGCTGGGAGGAACAATTTCTTATTGAACAACATGATTTGTCCATGTCCTCTCACATTAACTCCGTCTCATCACCACCTGTTCCTCATCACCCCTGCCATTTAAACTGCTGGAAGCAATACATTAACAAAGCCTGCGAGAAACAGAGCTATATGAACAGGACAGCACCGTATGTGTTTCTCCCTGTCCCCCATATTTCTGTGTTTATACGATTAACTCCCACATTGGCAAACCACACAAGAAATGAGGCCAAATGAGAAATTCAGCATCATGGCTTAGTGTTTTGTGCCTGTGCCAGAAGACGACCCAAGTCTATTTGTCTGCTCCCAAGTGAAGTCGGTTCTATTAAAACTGTACTGCTGTACATGTGTTTGTGTGTGAAACTGCTTCATACAGAGAAAGATACATGAAAAGACAAACAGAAAGATGCAGGGAGAAGATCTTTCCTTATGGGTTAAACATTCAAAGGAGGGATGGCTGCTACATGTTAGATAAGAAGCTAGAAGGAAATGATTCTTCCACCCATTGATGAGTTTCTGAGATTTTATAACCCAGCTAACACAAATGGTCATATGGACATGAGGCTTCCACAGTTGTCTCTGCAACAATTGTTAATATATTCCATTTGCCCACAGAATACATGTCAATATCAATATCTTAGGAGGGCAAGGCTGATAGAGCTCTAATGTTTTTCTATCAGACCATCTAACAGAAAAAAACATCAGTCTTCAAGCAAACAGGTTCTTTTCGATGTCCACACTACTACTACTACTGCCACCACACTGCAGATCTTGAATGTGCCATACCAAACAGAGGCTAAGCAAAGGGGAAAAGGAATGATCCAGGCTAAGTGACATCTACTTTCAGCACTACCATTAATCCCCAACAGAGACTGCCAAGTCTCTCTTTGGGCCTTAAAACTGGGCACAAGGGAATTTGGTGTATGCTGCAGACATAATAAATAATAACATTTCATACTTAATTAAACGCAAGTGCAATGGCTAAGCATATTTCATCGGTATCAGATGAGTTTTTGCAATACAAATGGACTTTGATGTATTTGGAGGCCACTGCTAAATCCATGGTGAACTCAGGGAGGATTTAGCTCTCCCCTGGTACCTCAGCATCCTTGACTCCACATGGTCAGTACAGTTGAATAACACGATGGCAAAAAGCACGTTTAAGGCTCCCAGAGCACTACACGGGGCACAGACCTGGACCGGTTTGCTGAGGAGGGAGCTGGCCCACAACTGGAGTCTCAGGGGTGCCAATGTGCCTTTTCTTATTATTGAGCATATGCAGATGTGACTAAGGCTTGGCTGCATCTAAGCCATAACTAAACCCCACTGAGATTTGCAAAGTACACTTTCCCCAACTTCCTTAATCTGGACCAGCTGAGAAGATGAGCATTTTCTGAGCCTTCTTACCACCACTCAGAATGGAGGGAATTTTTACACTCAGAGTTAGAGTGCTTGCCCGCCGTGTGTGACGTGCTGGATTCAGCCCTCTTTCCTGCCTAAATGCAGCTGAGCCCATTTTTACCACCTTGTAGGACAGCACGCAAAACCATGTTTCAGAGTCACTCTGGAGTCTGCCTGTGTCTCTCTGTGACAGACTTTGAGCTTTACGTGAAGTGAGCCAGCTGGATTGGCTCTGCAGTGGAGGTCAGGGCACCTGCCTGGAGAGGAGCTGAGATCCAGTACAAAGACACAGCTGGTGTCCCGATTTCTGCACTCTAGCTTCAAGCAGGTCACAAGGAGCTGACAGGCTGTGCATCTGGAGGAGGGTTAACGAGAAAACTTTTAAGTGCTGTGTTACAAGTGTCAATTTGCAGTTACAACCACAACCTGCAAGTACTTTCCAGGCATCCAAGGAGAGACAATCACTGTTGCCATAACCCACAAAGGACATGGGAAGAAAAGGTTTGAAGAAAGAGCATCACCAAACAGATGATGTTTTTCACTTTTATCCGTAAGAAACATCAGAGAACAGGAAGTGATCACCCCATGATGTATAACGGACCTTCCTTAAAGCTAGGCTGAATAATTATCGTATCATAAACCCCATTCTGTGATTCAGGACAGCGCTTGTGCTGAAGCACACTAAAAACACCAGGTCTGCAGCAAGCCCGGAGAGGCTGAGCAGGGCTGTCATGGACTTTGCAGGCTTTCTGATAAGCACACTTATTGTAACACGATTTAAAGTTGACAAGATGTCTAAAAACACACACAATGTCAGAGAAGGAATGAAATGTGGCTTCCCTCTCTCCCACCCAGCCTCATTATAGGCTAAGGAAAAATAATGTATGAAGAATAATACTTCACCATCTAAAGAGTTTTTCTGGTTTCTAAATCTAGTGAAGAGTCATTGTATATTTTGACAGAAAAATGAATCAAAATAATAAATTGAATACAAAATTATATTGCTGTCAATAATTTAATTTACACAAAATAGCACTGTGACATGGTAATTGTTATATATGATGCAGCATTCAGTATAATATTTGGAGAATGCATTATAGAAAGTCAACATTTAACTACTAAAATCAACTTACATAATCAAAGCTGTCAGGGAATCTTTACAGTTTTATATTAATTTGAATGTAATTTACTATAGAGGTGTCATTCTTAGAGGTGCTTACAATAGTTAATCATCTCTGCATTTCCATTATAAAATCCTATTTTCAAAGGTTTAAAACTTGGTCTTAAGAACTCTCAGCCCTTTGACACATTTGCCATTTCACAGAGTCACAGAATGGCAGGGGTTGGAAGGTACCTCTGCAGATCACCTAGTCAAACCCCTCTGCTAAAGCAGGTTCACCTATAGCAGTTCGCACAGGATCACATCCAGGCGGGTTTTGAACATCTCCAGAGAAGAAGACTCCACAGCCTCTCTGGGCAGCCTGTTCCAGTGCTCTGCTACCCTCAAAGGAAAGAAGCTTTTCCTTATGTTGAGGTGGAACTTCCTGTGCCCCAGTTCGTGCCCATTGCCTCTTGTCCTGTCACTGTGCACCACTGAAAAGAGCCTGGCCCCATCCTCTTGACACCCACCCTTTAGATATTTATAAGATATTTATAGATATATTATATTTATAATATAATATTTATATTGATAAGGTCCCCTCTCAGACTTCTCCAGGCTGAAGAGCCCAGGTCTCTCAGCCTTCCCTCATGAGAGAGATGCTCCAGTCCCCTCATCATCTTCATAGCCCTCCACAGGTCTCTCCCCAGTACTTCCCTGTCTCTTTTGGACTGGGGGGCCCAGAACTAGACACAACGCTCCAGATGAGGCCTCACCAGGGCAGAGTAGAAGCAGCGGAGAACCTCCCTCAACCTGCTGGCCACAATCTCCTTAAGGCACCCCAGGATACTGCTGGCCTTCTTGGCCACAAGGGCACGTTGCTGGCTCATGGCTAACTTGCCGTGCACCAGGACTCCCAGGACCTTCTCCAGAGAGCTGCTCTCCAGCAGGTCAGCCCCAGCCTGTGCTGGTGCACAGGGTTATTCCTCCCCAGGTGCAGGACCCTACACTGCCCTTGTTGAACCTCATCAGGTTCCTCTCTGTCCAGCTCTCCAGCCTGTCCAGGTCTCACTGAATGGCAGCAGAGCCTGCTGGTGTGTCAGCCATTCCTCCCAGTTTAGTATCATCAGCAAACTCGCTAAGGGTGCACCCTGTCCCTTCATCCACGTCACTGATGAATATGTTGAACAAGAGCAGACCCAGTACTGACCCCTGGGGAACACCGCTAGCCACAGGCCTCTAGCTGGACTCTGCACCGCTGATCACAACCCTTTGAGCTCTGTCCTTCAGCCATTCATTTTCCTTACAAAAACTATGTTAGATGTTTTAAACTTTTCTCTTAGAGCAGAAAGTATGGTTACTTTCAAAATTCATTTTGAGGATTTGTTAATCTGCTGCTTGCTACCCAGGGATCTCAGAAGAAGAAAGGTTATTCACAGTAGAAGACATTACAGTTACTTTCTTCTCTTCTGCTTTCCTGAGTATTTTACCCATAATTTTTCTTGCTGAAGTGTCTAAGCATCTTCCAATGTTGCACCCAAACCTTCTCTGCATTGTTCCTTCTCTCCTTCCTATGTCGCTGCCATTAAGCTTTCTTCCAGGTCCTTCTCCTCATCTCAACTTTGACTCCTAGCTCTCTTTTCCGTCTTTTCACAGATGTCCAGACTTACCTTGGCAATTGTAACTTCCACCACATCCATCAGTTAATGGGCTCTTCTGGCTGCACATTTCTTCAGCCTCACCCCTTTTTTCAAGCTGCAGCCCTAATTCACTTTCCCAACTCATTAGAAGTCCAAAAATTATTTTTCTCTAGTAAGTACCTTTCTGTCCCTGATCTTATGGGCTTGATTCATACCGGACATTACCCATCAACTCACCTAGACCTGCCCTGTTGGTTGTTCAATGATTTTCAGTTTACCAGCCACAGGAACTACACAGCCCTGAAGCACTAAAGAAGTTTCCTCCACTCTGGGCTTCCTGCCCAGGAGGTAGGATACTGCAAACCATTTATCCACAAATACATTGTTACAGGTAATTTCCAAAACCAGAATTTGAAAGTCAAAATATCAACACAAAGCTATTTTCCATAATAAAAGCAAAGCCAATAATTACGTTGTCTGCTTTGGTAGACCTGCTCCAGTTTGTGGGTCTAGTTTTCCCAAATCCTGCTCAGATCCACTTTTTTCATCCATTTCAGTTAGCTGTCGTTCTGGACCCCGTACCCCTAGCTTTCTGTAACCTCAGCATTATTAGACCAGACATGTTTGAGCCAACATGCACAATGTATCCAAAATCTAAATCATTGCTACCATGTAAACATCTAGATTTACATGGAAGTAGTTTTGTCACTAGTCCAGGATCTCACAGAATCACAGAATATTAGGGGTTGGAAGGGACCTCGAAAGATCATCTAGTCCAACCCCCACTGCCAGAGCAGGACCACCTAGAGCAGGTCACACAGAAACACATCAGCTGTTTAAAGTATTTGTGATGCTCTATTCTAGCCATTCTGTCTTTATATGCCCACTTTTGTCCAGTAGCAACACTCAGCCAAAACACTTCCTTCCCTTTTTCAATCATTGCTGTTTAACTTGTTTGGGAAAAAAAAAAAAAAAAAAAAAAAAAAAAAAAAAAGTATTACTTTCTAATAATTCAATGATATAACAAATAAGATGGGAATCTCTTTTCCCTTATGCATACCAAAAACAGATTTGTTGTTCTGGACAAAAAAAAAAAAAAAAAAATCTGTTGCTTATATATCACATTACTGGAGCTGAAAAGAAAAAACAATTTCTTAGGCTTGATGTTTTGATGATGGACTTGATTCAAGAAAAATGTGGTCATATTTAAACTGGATAGAACTGGTGACTGACTCAGTGAGATGGCTGAACTCTGTAACTAGGGCAGATAACAACACTGGGAGTATTCTGTTTGATCCTTCAGATTCACAATTTAGTGGTACAAAGGAACTCTAGAAATCACTTTTTTTTTCCCAGTGGATATTCAGCTGGACACAGGCAGTATGAGTGTCTGGATAAATGATATTCTATAGAAGCATTTAACACACTTCAGATCTTTATTCTGGTTTTGGAAAAAAAAAGTACTAAAAGACTGGCTGTAGCAAGGGCTACTGGCTGAAAATGTCTGGATGTTATTTCATCATTCTTTGTGTTGAGAAAACAGAACTAGAAGACAAAACTTCAAAATTGTCAAAGAAGTCAGGGACTGCATGGGTCCCTTCTCCCGCAGAATGAATGGGACCTGACAGGCACAGGACCTTTGAGGATGTTCTTCCAGACTGGGTAATGATTCTTTCATTTTCACTGTCCCTCATGGAAAGATCTAGCAGACCGGTTTAACTCCATTCAATATTTTCACTCCTTGAATCTCAATGAAGAGGTTTTCCTCTGATGTAGGTAGCACTGCCCGCTCTCCCGAGGTTGACGCCCACTTCATTCAAGTATTCCTAGTGCAGCAGGGATGTTAGTGGCTACTGGCTTGCAGCCAACATCCCACACATTTCCTCCACAGCAAAAATGCCTTAATTCTGACCCACTGCCTTTCAAGTAGATAGTGGGGAAAAAAAAAAAAAAAAAAAAAAAAATCAGTCACAAAGAGCTTTGCTTTTATCTGTAGTTCTCCTTCAGAAAGATCTGAAAAAAACATCAGACATTGTCCTTTCCTTTTCTTTTTCAAGGTCCACGGTCAGCAAGGGTGAGGTTTGGTGCCACTGTTAGAGCTTGAGCCCAAAAAGAAGCTGAAGGCATTCAGATGGTGGTGCTTATAGATTTGAGTAAAGGGAGATTGTAAGCAGGGTAACTGCTGAGGGCATTGACCACATTGCTTGCCATTGTGCCAGTGGCCCTATCCAGCACTTCTCCTACTCAGGAGCTCTTCCGCACACCATTTCTTCTGAATCAGTTCAACTGTCACCTACTGTAGGAGCTTCTGTTTTTCAAGCAGAGCACCGAAAAAAGATCAGAAGGGACAGTAACTTTTGGCTCCCAGCTGAAGTTTTCCGTCCTCAACACAGATATAAAGAACACTGATGATGTTACCTGATAACTGTGGGACAGTATGTTCCAAGCCCAGCATCTGAATGGGCAAGAAGAAAATGTACATGTTTACAAACTGGACATCTTACAGCCCTGGCACAGTCACTGTTAATGAATTTGAGTTGTGACAATTTATGTGACACACATGCAGTATTAGACCCACAAAATTCAAACACATACATGGTTTTAAGACCAGTGCATAGAGAAAGGGGTGTAGTGGAACAAAGCTGTCCTTTTCATAACTCCATTGCACATAACCCTAAGGGAAAACAGCACAAACAGTCTTATATTTGTTAACCTAGACAAGCAGAGGTGAGGAGAAGTACAGTGATGTTCACAGGGGAATGCGGAGCCCAGAATTACGATCTGATATACTAGGAGGGCTGGAAGCAGAAGCCAGGGAGAAGAAAAGTGTTGGTAGATCATTTAGTTGGTAGATCATTTCCAGTGGTGCTGTCAGGATGAAAGAAAGATAAACTGTCCTCCAAGTTAACAAGTTATGTAGGCAGAAGTATTTTAGGGAAGAGGTTAAGAAATAAATATAAATTAAAAAGGTATAGAGGAAGAAAACCCCAAGGACAAAAACAACCTGGGAAAAGTCAGCAACAAGTGCAAAGCAAATGGCCAAACCTTGTGACACAGAACGGTAGTCTACCTTATTCAGTAGAACAAGAAAGTCTGGATTACTAGAAATAAGAAAGATAATGAAAATTGAAAGAAAGGAATTAATGCTGACCTTGAATAACTAAAGTTTCATACATGCTAATCTGAGGAGCAGGATGGCTAGAAGTTTGGATACAATTAAAAAAATTCACTTTTTGATATCAGGTATAAAGGTAGAATCTGACTGGAGATTAGATAGACTTGGTACTGTTCCAGCTGATTATGATCTTGGAAAAAATAAATGGAAACCAATGTTGCAATATATGGAATTTAAGGAGAATTGTGAAATGTACAGATGAACTCAATGAAAATAAAATAGTAGAAAGAATATTGGCTAAAATACAAGCTGCAGAAACTGACAGCTGGAGTGATTTCAGGAAAAAAAAAGGATAGGTAAATTGGATAAAACAGAGTAAAAGGCTGGCACCCATCGTTGCCATGACATAGCATTACATCTCACTTCCAAGTGCAGAGTCCAATTTGGGAGAAGGCAAGAAGCAGAATATTCTCTTTATAGGGAAAAAAAGGCTTCTTTCTTTTGCAAGTTCCTGTGTCAGTAGCCATTTTATGGGGCTGCCAATCATGGCAAATCAACTGAAAAGCCAGATCATTTTCTAAAGCATCTACCTTCCTAGAGAAAGATTTTTAAGTTGACTGTGTACAATCCAGCTGCTGCTTTTAATCTTTCCCTGACAACAGTAGTTGTTTTATTACTTTGACAGTCATTTTTAGCCATGAATAGTACCACAGTCCTTGTAAGATAGGAAAATTCTTTTGATCTACAATTTCATAAGGTTTAGCAATAGACAAAGGATTTTTCTGGTATACTTGATCACACACTTGCTGAATTTTAGGCTTAGAGCAAATAAAAAGTCACTGAGCTACTGATTTGGAGAAACACAAAAATCCTTTTTTGATGAAGAATGACTGCAAGAAAAAAAAAATTATAAAAATACTACCTATTAATAGAAAATTAAGAACAAGGTTACTTCCAAAATAACTTTGATACATTGCCAAAATAAATTTTAACTTTCATATTGTTTTAATATATATGATCCAGAGGATAGAAAATATGGATGCAAGATAGGCATTGTATATAAGCACAAAAAAGGAAGGCATTTCAAGCTGTCTGGAATAACTAAGAGAAACTGGGAAAAGACTTAGGCAGACAGAGAGCAGTTTTCCAGAATAATGGCTTCTTCTACTTGCTCTACAAGTAAGAACTGTATGTTTTGTATTTGTACAGTCTGAAATACTGTATAAACTCTAAAACAGATTTCCAAACAAGATTAAAAATCCATTTATCAACCATTTTGAATGAAAAACTAACTGATAATTACCAAATCGGTAATTTTTATTAGTACAGGCTGCAGTACTTTGAGCACCTACACATGTTTAACTTCACACACATGTGCATCTCATTTTCTTGTCTTACTCACACTGGAACCCATTCAATTTTTTCTTATGTATAAGGAAATAAAACAGAAGGCCTTTGTGATATTGAAATGTAAGGACCATGTTTCTAGAATGGCTATCAATTTAGCAGCTAGTCAGTCAAGTACATAACTACCTATGGGGAATACTTAGATAAGGTTCTGAATTGAAGTCTAACTTCTTTGAGTTCTTTCTAAAATAAAAGCACAGCAGAGGGTATGTGTGTATATACATATTTATATACATACACATATATATGTACACACATACATATATACACATTAGTAACTGAACTGATGAAGCCTGGATTGAGTTTCCTTTGAAAACTGTAAGTCCATTGGCATTGCCAATTTCCATAAAGACATTTCTTCCTAAAAATCCACACCAAGCTTAACATTTAAACAGAGTAAAAATAAATAATTCTCGGTTTTGCAGTTAGAAATCAGTCCTCTTGATACTTAAATGAGATTGGTCAGAAGGAAATTAAAGGAGAATTAAAGGAAGAATAGGAGTTCCTCCCTCACGCCCTGCACAGTTCAATTGTTCACATGTGTAGTATTTCTTAAATAAATCTATTTCAGAAGTTAAAAACATTGGATTTCATACCTTTTGCCAGACAGCTTTTTTTATAATCTCTTGAATTTCCATAGAATTCCCCAAAATCACATTTTCTGGCAAAATACCAGCCTGACTCCTACAGTGTAACATTCACCACATAAGTATTTTGCCTCAGTATTTTCAGATAAACCGTTGCCCTTTGGTTTCATTACATTCTCTTCACGCAATAGATGTCTCTGTGCAATTATTTAAAAAAACAGCCAAAAGTGACCCCAGTGTTGCTGACGTAGAGAAATCAGGTCTCCGTGCAAACAGAGATCTTCACCTCTGTTTCTCCAGTTTTCCAGATCTCTAAATGAAAGGCTTTTTAAAGGCTTTCTTTGCCCTAAAGACTTAAAGTTTTATTTTTAGCCCCACTGTTTTGGTATAATGCACATCTCAGAGCTTTGCACATGCAAGATTTTTCTTTCCACTCTTTCCTCCAGATTAGGAAGACCCAGAGGAAAGAATTTGGCCTCTGCTGTTTGCTAATTATATTCAGAAGTTCCTACAGAACATCAACATCTTGCATTAGGCCATGCCTGGACTTATGACCTTCCCAGCATTTGCTCACTCAGCCCTGTTAACTGAGCTGTTCCCTGCCCTTATCAACTCTTGGACTTACCCTTTGAGACCTCAGTCCGCTAAAGAGGGCTTACTGCAGGAAACACAGCCCCGTGTTTCTGCATCCTTCCTGCCAAGTCTTGCAAAGTTCTTAAGACAACACATTGTGCAGTAAAAATGAATGAAAATTTGAAAGGACAAGCAGAGTTGTGCTCTGACAATTCATGCAAACCGTGTTCATGTAGGCATATTCTCCTCCAAGTACTGTAAATAACTAAAAAGAATTCTGGCTCCAAACCCTACCAAAGCCAGGAGCAATTGTCCCCCACAAAGCAAGATGCAGCCATTGACTGTTCCCAGCACAGCAATGCCTGGGGAATTCCTGCCAACACAGACTGCCACCATGCAGCTGACAAGCAGATCATTGCATGTACAAGGCAGCAGCTCTACAAGGCCTGCAGGGACTTTGTGCAAATGGGACTGGTTAAGCTTCAGGGGGCAGAAACTACTGCACCGGGACCATTCTGTTGTCTTTAGTCATGTTTAACTGATGATTTACACCTGCAAAAACATCAGCTTCTCAACACATTATTCATCTTTCTGATTTCCAACACTGACTTTCAGGATATTTAATCTAATAAATCTGAAGTAGGTATGAATAAATAAACATGGCATTATACTAAGCTCATTAATTATGCACCAAGCTACACAGTGTTAGAAGCACACACAATCCTGGGAGCTCTTGGAAGATGAGTCTGCAAAAGGGAAAGATTATTATGTACATGATCAGAAACATCATTTTACTTTTAGTGTCATCTGTTTTGGATGTTTTGGCTAAAAATGTATGAATAATTTCCAACTTGTGATTGACTTAGCATATGAAATTTCAGTGTTCTACATAGTGTACCTAAGAACAATAAGACTAAGTCTTTTTAGTGTGGTGTTCTGTCTCTGTTCATTTGTAAAATACAGCTATTCTCCCATCATTCTGTGTGAGACCAGAGAAACAATACAGAGCTTTTCACCTTGGAAGGGGAAGAAAGAGCAAAAGAAAAAAGGAAAGTTCCCTTGTTAGCAGGGAATAAAGGGCCCAATCTCTTGGCATCGACACACTGACTCAGATCATCTCTTGTAGAAGGAGACAAATGTTGTCTTCTCAATTACAGTCTCAGTTGAAGCTTTTCTGCGTAATGGAGCAAATCAGAAACATAAGGCCCTCATTAGCAGATAGAGCTTTCCCAGGGACAGAATAGTGACTGGGAAATAATTTGATTCTTGGACACCCAGAGTTTCGGCCATCAGCCCCAAGACAAAAGGAATGGAGAGGCCAGGAGGTCTGGCACTGAGCTGTGCTCGTAAGGGCCCTCCTGCAAAACCCCTTCCAGACACTTGCAGGACAGTATCTGCTTTCATTCAGGCTTATTACCTTTACAACTCCTCACCTTCCTCTGTGATGTGACAGTGACTTCTGCAGCAATCATATTGCCACACCTCCTTCTGGGGAGGAATGGTATTTGCTCTCTACTGGCTTCATTTATCTTGTCTGAAGTATTGGCCAATATTCAGCACTGCTATGCCAAGGGGTCTGTTGCAAAACGCAGATCAGTGTTCTCTCAGTTTCACAGTAATCTAAGAAAGAAAATATGCTGATGTTAAGAGTTTGAACAACCAAAGAAGGACTCCCATAGCCAATGACATCCTTGCACCTCATTTCTCCATCATTCTTCCAGCAATTAGTCCTGGTCAGGGTGTTGCAGCATCATTCCAACAGTTGGCATGAGCACAGTCAATTCCCCATTCTCCCAGTTCATATCTTCTCCCTCAAATCAGAAACTGCTTTGTATTACTGGAGCAGAGAAGCTTCTCCTCAGTTAAGAGATGCTGTATATATAATGAAAAGGATGAAAAATCAAAAATAAGTCTGTAGCACTTCTATAGGTTATGAACACATACACACATATACACAGCATTAGTATGGATCTACTTGTTATCTAAAATTTCTTACATGTAACTAAGAGAGCATTTTGTTTACGTTTTGGGGTAGGTGGTTTATCGTACAAACATATGAGGCTGCATTACAGCTGCAAATGTTTATTTTCAACACAAAACACTGTAACAATACAAAAATACCTGTGTAAACCTTTTATGAGTGATGTTCTCAGCCCTTGCATTAGTGCACTAGCATTGCTAAACCCAACAGACCAAGGTAGTATCGCCACTGTTACAACTCACCAATTCTCTATGGAGAGTTCTATAAACAGAAAAGAGGTATATATGCCTGATAAACTGAGTATGGATATGACACAAAACCAAGTGTTCAGAAAATTTCCAACAAATCAGGTAATGTTGTGACACGTATTAAGACCTCTCAGAAAGAACATTTATGGCTAACAAGCTTTCAAAGCAAGCTGGATACGTAGGGCTGCTGGATTATAGTTTTTTTCCCATCAATAAATTGCAGAGGAAATTGCAGAATTGATATTAATCTTGCCCCTTACCACTTCTTGCTGTGAGATTTCCTCACAGTCTATTTAAATTTAATTTCATAAATATCTCTTGAAGGTAGAGGTTTTAAAAAACTGAAATTACCTGGGTCCCCTGTACTGAAAGGTGAAGTAGGTTACATTTAGAAACACCTTTGCAGAGAGGGAACACCTCAATAAATGCTCTGCATGTCCCTTTGTGACAGAGGATTGTGTGTCTGCCAACACAACCTACATTTTTTACACTAATAGTAAAAGTCAGAATAAATATTATCTCCAATCATGTGACAGACCTTTGAGAAAGCAGAACTGGCCTGGTTGATTAGGAGTACGTGTCAAACACAGATAATGGGGGAATCCCTTTCAGTAGCAGCACACATCCTCAGCAACCATAATGAGACCAATTTAATGAGCCTTCTGTTTTACAAGAGATATTAATTGCAGTCCTGTCACATAAGGTACAATTCAAGGTAAAATACATAAAAAGGAGGGAAATTGGATTTCATTCCATTTCTGTCACAATTATAAATTTTCTTGCAGGATCATGAATCTCCCCACTGCTGATCTAAATACTCCGGGTGGCTGACACACTGCCATAGAACAAAGTGCATTCTTATGAAGGATGTTGAACACCAGAAGAATGTCAAGCTTCTCATTGCATCTTTCTCCCATTATCATTTTCATTGTAGTCCAGCCAATTTTTTGTTTGTTTGTTTGCTTTGTTAAAACACAAAAAGAATGCACCATTCCTGTGTATCCACCCACAAGGATGCTTCCTCATCTCTCACCGATGTGATGATCGCCTTATAAATGCTTCTACAAGTGCTCCGTTTGATTACTTCTTCAATGAGGCTCACAGGCTTACAGTTAAACGTGCAACCAAGTGTTCCACTGGATTGGAGTACAAATTATCTTCATACAAGTAAATCAGACCTCCCAGTTCAGTGTTTCAGTAGTTATATCTTCATCCAATTACTCTTCATAACAGAATATATTCTCTCCGTTTGTGTATTATATAAATTTTATATTACCAAATCGTGCGCTCTCAGGCAGGGCTCCATCAATCAAGAGAGAGGGTGGACCTGCCAGATGATAGATGGTCCTGGCTGCTGCATGGCAGCAAGGATGCTCTCCCATGCTACATCCTCACCTGCGAGTCAGAGCAGCTGCAGGCTGATCACCTGTATGTGGCAGATGCTGAACAATGGGTGCTGCCTGCGTATGTGTTGCAGCACTGAACAAGTCTCAGCCACCAAGTTGCACTTCTGCCTGTGTTGAGGATTTACCATTAAAATTAATTCTAAGATATATTTTTACTTCAGTGGATGTAATGCGCTTCTCAACCAGATCTAGGTTGTCTTTTAACAGTGAATACACTTACAATGAAACACAGTAGCTGCAAAGCTCTGACTAGAATATATTCGGCCCTAAATATTCCCAAATTATATCAAAATGGGAGAAATTTAAAGAAACTTAATTCTTATTCCTAATCCAGCCATCAGTTTAGAAGAGTTCAGTTTGCTTAAAGGTACTGCAACAGCAGGTTTACAAACAGCCTTGTTGCTAAAGAGCTGAATGTTAAATCTGTTCATCATCCTGAACTTCCTGTCCTGGCAATGCCAAGAACATGACATGTAAACCTGTGAATGTATCCAGTATCTCGGCTACCAAAAGGTTGATTTTTTTTTCTCCTGACTGAAAAGGAAATATTTGAGAAAAAAGTGAAGATGGGTTAATTTTTCTACAAAATATGCTAATGGGATTCTTCTATTTTTCAGCAAGGAACAAGGACGCCCACAAAGTCAAACAGACTTTTGGGAATGTTTAGCACTTATATAGGGCTTTAATGCTAGCCCGAGATAATATCTCAGACAGTGTAGGACATCATAACAACAGTCTAAAGCTGCTTGCTTATGAAAGTCCAGGCAAGCCCAGGCTCACCAGCAGAGTGGTTACCTTAAGCGGCTTTGCCTGACATGTCAGGCAGCTTCCAAGAAAACTTTCCTTTCATACGTTGGTGCCAGCAGTAAAGTCCATAATTTTCTGCACAAAGCCGGCATATTCAGGAAACATGGTACTGAAATTCAGCCAGCCACACACATACTGCAGAATTCAAAGCATGGTGTAAGTTTGTCAGCCAAATGAAACAAAACATTGAAACACACATTTTTTAAAGTCTGGTCTTATTCAGAAAAATATTTGCATGCTTTTGGACACGTCTGAGTGATAGTGGTTCCTAAATCCCATCCTCAAGAAGTGACTAAGGACCACATTTGGCCCAAAGATGCAAATATGTACTAACATGGATTCTCAGAAGTATCTTGGAGTCCTAATTAATATTTTTAAAGCCCTAGCTAGAGTTTAACTGCATTTTAGGAACCTCAATAACTTTAAAAATCCTGTCCAAAGAGTTTAATTTGCTTCTGAAAAGAGGTGCTTTAAAAATTATAAATAAGTAATTCACAGTCATAGAACCTCAACACATACTCCCATACCTGTTGGACCAGAAGGCAAGTCCAACACTGGAAAGAGAAGCTCTTTACTGCTTGTATGGAAAGGCTGAGATCATTCCAGGTGACCCTGAGCAGAGATATAAGGACCAACATAGTTTTTGTAGGCAGTATTTTTGGATTGTAAGAAAAAAAAAAAAATACACATGTGAGAACACTCACTGGTAAAAGTATTCAATAATCATTTCATGATCTTTTTTTCTTTGTTTTTTTAAGATTTTCATTAATGGAAAATAATTATAAGGTAAGACAGTACAATCTATTATTTCATACTCTGCACCCCGACAATATCCTTTCTGAGATTATTAATTTCATTTTTCTGAAAAGTACGATGTACTTACAAGCTACTTAATTAAATACAGAAAGTTGTCTTCTAGCAACCCCCTTCCGCATTCCGAACATGAAAGAGTACACTAGCATATTGATAGCCCAATGCAATATTTTAATGTTGGAAAATATATTAGTTTTCAGTAATTACTATGACTCATCAAGAAAGAGAAAGAAGAAAAGAATGAATATATTAACTATTTTGATTGTCTTTCATATTGTCACATCGTGAGCAAATATGAGCCTCACGTATGTAAGAGCAGCATTTGCTTTCTCCTGCAGGGAGATCACTTACCCACCGAGCTGGGACGGACCCTTTTCTGTGACCTTTGTGAAAGTCGACCCTGCTCCCCCGCAGTTAACATGTTCTGAAGATCATCCTTTGTCTCAATGCCTCCGGTCACATACTAGCAATGGACTCTGCTACACTGGAATTAATCAAAAAAACTGCTCTAAGCTTTACTTTTTTATACAGCAGCCAGTGCAACAGAGAGTGTCATCTCACAAGCCCCATGTTTGTACACATTCAGTGCAAGAAATATACATGCAACATATTGCCTTCACCGTGATCGACATGCCAATTGATATTTTCACCTTATTCCATGATAGCTGCTCCCTAAACCAAGCACCTATTAGTAAATAATAGCAAGGACAGATCTGTCCTCTTATATTGAATTTCCTTGACTGTGATAAAACCTGGAAGTATCCAGAAAACAAACCTTCCAGTATACAGGAAAACTAAATTTTCAAACCACCAACACAGAATTGCCATCTAGACTTCTCAGGATCAGTGTTAAAATCCCACAAAGTGGTAGTCCCCCACTCTATAGCCTGGACAAGGAATGTGGGAAGGTGTCAGATGCATTCTAGTGTTTTTGTATGGCTTTTCCAGGACATCTGAGACACCTCAGGTGAGCACATACCTGACATCCTCTTGACCCTTCAGTTTGCTCTCCCTGCAAGGCACCAGCTCTCTGGGACTCTACGAACAGCAAAAGCTCCTAGGAGCCCTGATACAAGGTGGCAGCTGCAATAGATGAAGACATCTAGTTATTGGTTTATACACCCCAGGCTTCTAGCAAACATCCCAAATCCACAGTTCAGGCCAAGCCCTTCCTTCCTTGCTAAAGTAAAAGGTTAATGTCCAGGTCAGCACTGCAGAACAGGTCTGGTACCCTGGGGTATGAAATTTCACATGAGCTGGGGAGTGTGTGCAAACAGTGTTGTGAGCTAGTCTCCTCTCACCTACCATTAGAGGAAGGTGCTTGTTATTCCAGGGGAAATTAGAATACTTCAAGCTCACAAAGTATTTAAAATGCAACTTCTTCAAAAAGACAGGCTACAACTGAAGTTTTCGGCAGTGGCTTTCAGAACCCCACCCTCAGCAAAGCAGAAAGAAAAGAAATGAGAACTCAGCATTTTTCACAAAATAAGGCTGTGTAAAACCCCCAGGCCAAAAACACTCTTCAGACATCCTTGGAGAGCATAAAAGATCAAAACTTCAACCTCAGCCCTATGTATCTGAATTGCTAATAGATGCTCAGTACTGTCTCCATCTGCAGCATCACACAAGGAGGATTAGAGGTAATCGTGTTTTTAAGGAAAGGGAGTGTTTCACATCACCAGGAGCATCTTCAAGACTCAGACTCAGAATTATGATATAGCATTTTCTGTCTTGCCCTAGACAAGGTTTTCCAATCACCAGTTTATGAACAGCTGCACCAATACCACGCTGTTCTTATGTGTTAAATAACAATGAGACATTGCAAAACTACAAAGGCTCGTCCTGTCCATTTAACCAGCGTGTCACATGGAGACAAAGCATAATGCAGCCCTGTGAAAAGTCCACCCACAAGCTTCATTTCACACTATTGAATGAGGCCCTTGAGTTCTCTGTCTTCCTCCTCTCACATGAGTTCACATGACAGCAACTTAAACATTTTGGAGACTGCAGAATATAGCCTTCTAAAAAGTTGCCTGCTTAAAAAAAAATAAAAATAAAAATATTTAAGTCTACCTTGCTATTTCTTTCTTGTTCAAAACTGTTGTGTTCAGTTCAGTTCAAAATGTAAATCAGTACTGAACAATAAAACAGAGCAGTTGCCATTGAAGAGAAAAGCCATGTCATCTTATTAAAACTTAGCACTACAGAATTTGAATCCACAGCACTTTGCAGTGAATACAAAATTCTATTACTAGAAATACAGTTTTTTCATTACTGAAACATACTGCTTTAAATTGCAAGATGAAGTTTAAAAAACACTGCAGTATTTGTTATCAAACAGGAATTCTTTATTTTATCAATTTAACGCACAACAAAATATCCATTATACTGAGACAGTGGTAGCAAAAAGGCCACCCCTCTCCCTGCATGCACATACATGCACACATACAAACACATGCTCGTCTTACCCAAAGCTGGCAGAACAGCCCCACAACTCCAAAAGGAGGGGCTAAAAGAGAAAGAAAAACAAATACTAACTGTCAGAAAGAGACGTTCCTAGCAAAGCTGTATTTGGAAGACAGCATCATGTTGTTACTGCAGTGTGTTGTGACTACACAACAAAAGTAGTGTAACAGCAGAAAGAAATTAAAATGAAGGAATAGCGAAGAGGATTTAAAAAGTACTATTTTAGGAATCTATTTTCCCCAAGCAGAGTGCTAGGAATTAGTGGGGAGTGTAGTTAAGCAATCAAATATTCCTGGAAGAAGTCCTTTATATAAAGAATTGAATCATTCCTATTTGGTTTTATTCAGATTTTATAAGCCCTAAAATAACAGTTTTAAGCATTTAATTTTATAATTAATCAATTCTCTGCACTGCAAACTACAACAAACTTGGAACAACTTTCTTAAATGAGGAGACAGCTGATGGCTCAGGCTTCCCAACACTGCTCATCCCTAGCCTTTCTGAGAATTCGTTGACAAACTTCTCCACTGATGTCCCCGTGCAGCAGAGTCTCAGTGCGGTAAACCATCAGAAACTACATTTGATTTCAACAGTCATGAAAAAAGGGAAAATATCGTTCTGCAAAGCAAGGGAGGCAGATAGCTTTATGTTAAAATGTCATGCAAACAACTAATCAGATCCTGCAACATGCTGAACATTTTTACCTGCCATAAACATAAGATGCTGGCAAGGTAGATCCAAGGGCACAGATTAGGGACTTTCACCTGAATACACTTCTGGATGTTACTCCGACAACAGTTATACCCAGAAACTTCTTTATCTAAGCACAACCAGTACAAAATGTGGAATTTCCAGTAACACTCTGGAAGAAGACTAACATCAGTTAGCAGTCCTGCTAAGTCATCTGTATTGATGCTAAGGGCCCTGTTTTGGTCACTTAGTTTAAGCACACATGTTGCTCCTTTGGTTTTACAAGGGGATTTGCCAGATTGAGGACTGCAGGAGTCAACAGACATGCCAGGAGAAAGAACCCATTTAAATGTTACAGTTAAATGAGGCCTTTAAGACCCAACTCTGACATGCAGGTCAACACAATAAAATTATAGTAACAAACCTTGCACAGATATAACTGGAGCAGGATACAGACCTCGGAGCCAGCTGAAAGCAGCAGAGCCAGATGGGGGATCCTCCAGGCAGCAAAATCCCACTCTCCTCTGAAGAAAAAAGAAGAAAATTCTGAAGTTGCCAGGTGCAACTTCAAACAGGTGCCAGTCTTCTTCAGCTGAAGTCATCAAACAAAACTGTAGGAGTGAAAAACAACTTACCTAGGTGCTTCTGAAAATTTGAGCTAGAAGATTGTGATGGGAGCAGCATAAATGACATTTCTGTTGCCTTCTTAGGAATTCTTTTGAAAAAAAACCAGTGGTCAAATAAATCAACTAATTAATCACTATTGACTTATTTTCCTCATGATCACATGATCCGCACAATTCAAGAAGGGAAAGTGTTCCTCTGCAACCAGGCTGTTGAAAGACTACCATGCAGATAAGAAGTCTCTCTCTTTTTATTTTAAAGGGTCTTGACATTGTCTTTGTCATGTTAATTTGCCAAATGCAATTCCAGAATTTGCTTGAATTCAAGCAACAAAGACATATGAACATCAACCACCAGCTAAGTCCATGAAAAGCAAAACCTGCCCTTTTATGATCAGCGGTACTGCCTGTACTTGTCTTCCTTTTACAAAATTAATGGTCAGGAAAATGCAGACTGGCTAAATTGTGAGTTACCTTCTTGTTTTAGAAAAAAAAAGAGGAACTTGGGGGAAAAAAACCCTCACACTGAATCATTTGACAGGTCATGTTTCTCAAAGCAAGCTAAAATTTTATCACAGCTGAAGTAAATTGGCAGAGGATTTGACTGTAACAAAGACATGAAGTTTCCCATTTTGTGAGTTCACAGATACACCCACCATTGCCATACCCCCATTTCAGAAGGGCTTTGAGGCAGGGGAGCAGAACTGAGAGCAGTCTGTAAATGGGAACCAACATGAATGCAAGGATTACATGCTGCATATTGGTATCTGCAGGAAATGCATGGAAGCAGACTGAATGGGTACACAGACACATCTGCCAAGCCAAGCACAGAAGAAACAGAAAAATGTAAAAATCCAATATCATGCTTTGTATGTTTTTTTACAAGCACCTTGCTCATGCAGGCCACAAAGATGAGAAGAGACTGATTGCTGTCTCACTTTGTAAACAAGAAATTTTATATCTTTGGAAAACGCTGGAGTTGTCCAAAAACCTTGGGGAGGGCTTTCATCTACCTTGTTTTACCTCCATCTTTCTCACATACACCCTCAGTCTGATGCTGGGTTACAGCCAGCTGCTTATGTGTCGTGCTTGATTAGATATGTAAGACAACAGGACTTTGTTCCAAACACAGGAGTCAGGCATGAAGCTGCAAGAGGAGCATAAAATACTCTATCTTGCCTCATCTCATGGGCTGCACTTTCTCTCAGAGGCTGGAGTCCTGCTTTTTATTCCTGCAGCTCAGAATGCTGATCTTCCAGCAGGAGTACGGCATGAGGCTGCTGCTCTAAGCCATCAGCAATGCCAGACTGCTGTTTTCAAGAGCAGCATTGCTGCCCCACTTCCCTTCCTAGGGCAAGATATGCCTTTGCTACAGACAGATTGATTACTAAGAGCATGAGAGCTAAACAATACATACATTTACACAAATTACATATTGTGTGAACGCAAAGGTTCTGTTCAATCAAAGGCAGCAGCCTCACCAGATGAGGACATGAATAGGTTGAAATTAATGACTCGCAGAGATACAGTAGAATTCAGTATCATGTGGCATCTCTGGCTAAGTTCACAAACAAGTGTCTCAAGACGATAACAAGCATTTAAAAGCAAAATCAGCAGCAGCATCAATGGGCAAGAAATTTGATTGTAACCTGTAATTCGAATGTTAAAGGTCTTACAAGGCCACTGATCACAGGTGGATGCTTAACAGAAATGTGATACTGTACACCTGATACAAAAAAGCTCTCTTAATCTCTTCTTTCATATGCATGAGTAATTCACACTGCATGTAAATGTCATATCTGTAGTAAACAATTAATTTAAAATCATTTATGTACAGTAGAAAATGTATTTTAATGGTATTTTTCTGAAGGTCAGCTAACACAAAGAAAAATAGATAAAAAGGAGACAAAATCTTACCCAACTGATAATTTGAGTCTTCTACGAACAGCTTATATAACACAATGGTGTTTAAAAAAAAAAAAAAGGCATTATGTAAGTGAGAAGGAATAAGTAGCATGGCAGGGTCAAGATCAAGACTCAGGAAATTCCCATTAAGGCAGTTCATCCCAAGTTTACTCTTGCAAAGCAGCATAAGAAAGCTTACTCTTGGTTAGAGTATACAGTATACAAGTATATTAAACGACTGTAACATAAAAGTATAGTGTTCTTTTTCCAGTACAGATGTGCTAAATCATAGGATTTGGCTCTAGATCAGATTTTCATTCCCACCAGATCTCTGGGAAAGGCCACATCCTATGATTTGACCAGGTTATCTCAGGACATAAAATGAGAACTAGTTATGAAATTCACTTTCCAAAACCCTCAGTACCCAGAAGTCACAGGAAGTCTGAATTTACAGGACTACCTCTATTCTATAGCTTGCCAAACAAGCTCGACTTCAAAAGTTGCTATCAGGACAGGACAAATTGGTCCTTCCTACCATCTCAAGTTATTGTAGGGGGTAAGAGTCACAGCAAATAGCTCTTGTAATTATCAGCATGTTTATGTACCCCCAGATACAGCCATCCCCCAGACTTCCAAGAATATTCCCAAATAATTGAGTCTGAAAAACAAATAAACTGTTCTAAACCACAAAGAAGAACGCCAGTTACCTACTTGCAGCCTGGGCAGGCTTTAAACAGCAGGAGATTTTGTGCTTCTGCCCAATAGTTCCCCTCAAGGGCAAAGGGGTTGGACATGCATCTGACAGTAGCAGCAGCAGGTTTCCCCCCTCTGAGGAGACCTCAGCCTCCTGCAAGAATACGGTCAATCTCACCTGATAGCTTCCTTCCCCTGGTGTCATGTACTTTACCTGACGTGGTGCAGACACTGGCTGAGTCACCCAGCAGTCATGCGGCAAACACCTTCTTGGAGACCCTTAGGGGAGGACACCAATGCATCTCTACTGCACCACGCTGCCTGAGCAGCCAGGGTCATGTGCTGCTGCCTGTGCTGGATCTAGGTTAATGTTGATCAAGAGATGTTGATCAAGGTCTCTTGCAGCCAGCTCAACTCCTTGCCATGTCAGGTTATTCCTTACTGTAGACTTGCACACCTAGAGTTCAGTCAAATTTTAAACTTTCTTACAACATTTAGCAGGACATCATTGCTGAACCCTTCTCCAGAGAGCACCATTACAAATTCAGCAGCTGCTGAAATACCTATCTGCATCTATTATCCTGTTCGGGGGTGTTTAAAGATGCATCATGGTCCACAATTGTCACTCCCCTGGAAGACATGCTGCAATGTTTTAAGAGTCTGCCAAGTGGGTCAAGCCCATAAGGTTCCTATGTTCCCACTAACACAGCCTGCCACACAAAGAAGGAGAACAGATTTTTCTGGGGAGCTGTATGAAGGGAGTATCTCAGCAGGCAGGTTTATCACACTCCCCCTCCCCTTGCAATGAGCATCCAGACAACAGTGGTGTGAGACAGGCAACCGGGCTGTGTGGATGAGGCTCGAGTAGTCTGCAGGATGTACACTAGTTGGGTGTGTGTCTGCTGATGAAAGGTCTTTCCCAGTCTGGTGTATGGCCCCTAGCAGCCTGTGGAATGACTTGACGATGCCATGTCCCTGTCCAAAATAACATCAGAGTTGGTGCAGATATGTGGTGCGGCAAAATAACATTGTGTTCTTCCCACCTTACAAACTGTGAGCAGCTGAACTATTCAAGTTACTCCTTCCAGCCTTCAGAGTAATCCATCAAATGATTGGACATGTAGATGGAAATGTTTTTGTCCAAGAAAGAGAACTGGAAAGGACCACTGGAGTCAGAAAGGCACTTCCCCCAAGGCCAAACTGCTTTTTTGTCATTTTTGTGCCATCTGCTGCCACCACAGTGACCTATAGGACATTCCTGTGGCACTTTCTAATTTTGTGGCTTTTCATCTTTTACACTAGTGGTCTCAATTTTATTAGAAAGTTTCATCACTTGGGAAAAGAGGGAGGAAGCTGAATGGATGTTTTGTAGACCAGTCAGAACTGCAAGTAATTGGTGAGTCTCTTGGCCTAAAATGACATAAAATTATATAATTTTAATGGATTTTTCAAATGTTACATTGAAGGAGAAAAGATACTTTCAAAGAACAGTCTCAGATACTACAAGGAGAGAAAGGCAAGTCAAGTATACAAGCAAGGAGAAAGGCATTGATCCTGAAAAGCCATTTGAGTAAATTTACTCACACGATCAGTCACACAAACCAGTTCCTGAACCGCATGTTTGTGGATCACAAGCGTATTACTCAGGAAAGATAGCTAGCAGTTAAAATGTTCTTCCCCAAAAGGTTCCTACACCAAAGCAGTCAAGGGTCTTTGCTGGATAAGCTTGTGCTGAGCTCTTAAAAATTATAGTGATTATTTTCAACAAAAGAATTATATGAAGAAAAAAAATTAATGGTAGAAGCAGGTTCCTAGATACTTGTCATTCCAGGTGTAAAATCCTTCTCTTTTAGAAAGAATTCACACTACAAAATGAGTTTTAGTTGGTATGCTATTAGACAGCTTTACGCTTCTTTATTTTGCTGTTCACTCACTTCTGGAGGAAGAAAAAGGAAATTAAAAACAAAAGCTGATAGTAAACATACATTATGAAATATGAAGAATCATGAGACTAACTGACCACTCCAGTGATTATGAAAACTGTAAACTATTTAAAGAGAGTACTTTTCCCTGCTCTTCATTAGGGTCTGATTACCTCAGCCATTAACTTGGCTCTTATTATTATGATTATGAAATACTGTTCACACTAATGGACAAAAGAAAGTTGACATGGTTATCTTGATTAACCCATCAATAATAATCTGGAACAATTTTTCTTCATTCACTGGATGAATCATTCACATGTCCTTTAATAATGCACATTGTTGTATAGTAAATTAGCATTAAGATTACCCACCTCTGGGAGCTCCGCTCTACTTCAAAGTGTTGCTTAAAAGATTTCAAACATGAATTTTACCTAAAAAAAGAAAGAATATCAGAAAACAATTACTTCTTTGTAATTGTTCAGTACACCAAGATGGTAGCCCTTGGGTTATGCAACCGAGCTCAACCCTTAAGCTGCCAGATACTCAATATGTAAAAAACCCATACTCCCCATTTATCTGCATTCTTTTCCAGAGAGTAAAGCAAAACTCTGATTCCTCCCAAGGCAAATATAGACTTCAATAATAAACTGAATACAATGAAGTCACCTTTACCTAAAAGAATATAACCAAAGCCCAGCAGGCTGTTTCTGGATCCAACCGGGCAACCCTCCACTCGCACAAGGTTTCATAGCCATTATGAATGCACACTCCAACTGCATATGTGGAAGTAGATCCTGAGAGCTCAGCCCTCTCTCCATGGAAAAAGCCCTGACAAGTCAGTTTCTCAGTGCGGTTTGTCTGTGCAGGACAGGAGGAGGTGAGTCTCTCCTGGCTCTAAGCCATGTCATGGTCACCACGGCAGGCAATGACCTACCTCAGCTCTTTGCAGCAGCAGTTTTCACATGCCTCAAACTGGTAACTCTGTGAAAATGCAGTGACACCCACCTACTTGCAAAAGCCAACACTAATAGCCAAGACGATTCTCAAGAGGCTTGGCTTTTCCCATCTCAGTGTATTTTGCTCCATCTCTTCTCCCAAAATTACTACTTCCTTTCTGAAAATGCATCAAGCAACTGTCCTACCATTTAGCCTTTTACTACCCATTGTAATTATACCTCCACAGCTCTGAGAAAAGCAAGCTACTTCTTCCACCTCCTGACTGTACCCATCACCTGACAGGAACAACCACCGCGCGTCAGGCGGTTAACCATCTTGTGCCCCAACTGCAGCCAGCGGCAGATCATCAGAAAGAAGATAAAACAGGGTAGATGTACAGCGCTACGTCTATGGCACAATTTCTTACTCTGCAGCAATTTGCAGCTTAGGAGCTTCCTAAGCCAGGCAGGGAATCTTTGCATTTAGGAGATGGATTTTCTTCCACCACTTTTTCTAATTGCTTTTTGAACCATATAAGCCTGTTACACAATCCACAGCATCCTGTGGTGGTGACTTTTTGTTTGCTTTTTGCCCACTACTGAGTGCTGTCTAAATGCTTTCAAGACCTGTAATAATGCCATCACTACAGTAATCAGTTCAGCATGCAGCATCAGGTGTGTTTTCCTCATGTACATTAATTTAAATGTACTTTTTTTTGTACAATTTACAGGTTAAAACCTGTATAGAATTTCATGTGCCTTTTTTATTTCCGAGACACTCTGTAGCATTAAACTGTTCTGTACATCTTTTAAAGCCTTTATTTTTTCAAATTTTTCTTTTAACTGTGCTAAACAACTTCACATCAGTGAACACACTCACTACACCATCACCCGCTTTACAAGTGGTTATCTACAAAGACGTAGAACAGCCCAAGACCAGCAGTAGTTACCAAAGGACTCTCCTGTGCCATCTCTTCATTGAGCACCCCAATCATTTATTCTTGCTCCTTGTTTTCTACCTTTACACAACTAATTTATCCACGTGAATAACTTCCATCTTTCGCGGTTCAGTTTCTTAAAGGAAGCTTTGGGCACGCTAAAAGAAGTCTAAAACTGGGGAAGAGGAGAAAGGAGAAATAACAAATCACTTCCATTTCTTTATCTCCCACTTTTCCTCATTCATAGACATGTATCTGGGTTACAACCTGCCATGAAAATAGTCTTTCTGAAGACTACTGCATTTTCTCTTTTTGTAAATGGTTGTTCTTAAACAGCATGGTTCCTAGTTGCTGTTATAGAATTATTCTTATAACAGCAACAAAATCACCAAGTGTCATTTCATTAATTCACCACTGAAAAACTGTTTCACAAGAAGGAAGTTACCATTGGGGATGGAGAAGGAGAATAACATTTGTTTGATAGTAAGGATTAATTGGAAAATAAACCATGTAATGGATGCTTGTGGAGGAATAAATAACATAATGGAATATTTGGTGTATTTTGCTATCTTTATGTACAGCAAGTAATCTGTATAAATCCCCCACTCATAGAGATGAGAATAAACTCTACATAAATATTAAAACACCTTTTATAGTTTCAATGGGAAACACATCTTCCTGTGTTTTACAGCTGAAATAGTGCTTATCTGCTCTTTTCTATCCATGCTTTATGTAGCAGCTATTTCAGCACGCCGAATTTGCCTGCTGAGCGAGGAGGGCAGCTGTTCATCTGGTGCACATTTCCACCGCAACAGCTCCGGTAGGAGCATTTTCACCTCCAGCCAACGCTATTGGCATCAATGTTGCCAGCGGGATCTGCAAGATTTCCGCTCTTTCATACACCTATCGTATGACAGCACTTGAATTGTGTAGGTTTGTCATTTCAGGAGACACAATTCAAGATCTCTTGAGCGTATTCTCAAAGCTCAAAAAGAATATAAACAAAGGAAATGACATGTGGTTTTATGATCATTGCTGTAAAACATTTTATCAGCTGAGCAACAGCACCCCAAGCTGCAATATATATTCATATGAACGATCCTTAGTTAACCAGGTAATTCTCCTAATTTTGCTAGTTTTGTAGTCATTCTAGCTTCTTAGCCATTGCAGGCCAACCTCTGTGCCCCATTTTGGGAGGGATCTGGCCTAGCACCTGGACATTTGAGCCTACAGAAGCAAAAATACTTTTATTGCTGCCATCAACTACTACGATTTGCAGAATAAGAAATAATTTCATTTTCTCCCTTCTGTTGCTCTGCCATTTTTCTGAAGCCTGAGAACACAGGTGCCTTGAAAAGTCACCACAGAGGGGGAAAAAAAACCCACAAAAAGTTAAATTAAGACTTAGAAATTTAATTTGTGGTTCTGAACAAAAAGATCCAAGGCACTGAAATTCTGACATTTAATGATAAGAAAATTTTCCATCAAAATCTACACCCTTTACCCAAGGAAAACAATTTTGAACAAAATTCTATTTTCCAGTTGGATGTTGTTTTGGCTGAGAAGTTTTCATCAGTTTTACTGGGCCAAGAAGGAGATGCTAGTTAGTGTCTCTTTCCCTTTTCATCATTATAGGAAGAAGTATTTATATAGAAATAGTCCTCACGCAGTTCAGTCTTCCATGTTCTCAGCTAAATACACTTCATTTTTTTCACAATGAGCACATTTGCAAAATCATTTCTGGAGCATATTTTTGCACACACATTTACATTTCATTGCTCTCTTGTTCCCAGAAAACTGCTCCTTTAACTGCCCTTAATGAAGAATCCTTTTTACTTTAGATCCATATCATCTTTCCTTAAAAATTTATGTATCATAAAGGTAACAGTGCTTAGTGAATCAATTGTTTTTCTTCATTATTTTATTTGAGAAACCAAAAGTTGCCCTTCCACTCATCACCCAAGTCAAAATTGCATCAACAGGAGAGAATATGCAAGCAGAAACTTTTAGAGCAGTGAGAAGTGAGAGTGTGAAAACGAGTATAGATAACCAACATTACTTGTCTGCTCCAGCACACAAACATAGTCTATCTACTACACACAGTGGAAGCTATTTATGTACTGACGAACCCAATACACATCAATGAGTGCACTTGAGGACTTATGCAGTACCATTATACGATCATAAAAGACATTGTTGAAAATAATGAAGATAACTGAAAGAAAAATCCTTCAAGTTAAATACAAATAGAATAATTTTTTTCAGTATATTAAGATGTTTCTATTTGTGAAAAATTCAGTGCCATTAATGATGTACATTTTGGTTTAGAGCAAGTGGTGAGAGGACTGGATCATTAGCTACAAAGAGGAAGACCTTCAGCTCTTCAATAATGTAGCTGCACTGCTGACCCACTACCACATAAAGTCAGCTTAACACCTTATGAGGTCTAAATGGACAAAACCAATTAAATCCTGTTTCCAAAAAAGATCTCGCATCCAAAAAGCACACCAGTATAGGAAGGGTAGGGCATAATTTAGACGTTATTCTTCAGCTCCCAAGATCTAAAAAAACCTGCCAAACCCACAAGAACACAAAAAGATATCCTTCTATATTATATACGTGTGTGTACACACACACATATATATAAAAACAGATATATATATGGTTTAATCATGTTTAAAAATAGAGGAGACTAGGATCAGTGGCTTTTCTGCCATATTGAAGCATGACACTCCTTTACTATTCAGACACGGATCACATGTAACCAGATCAGTTTAGATTTCATCTATCTGAGTGAAGTCTTGGGCTCTGCTCTATAGGAAACATGCAAGTGCCAAAAATAGCTGCTTGAACTAGAATAAATCAAGCATCATGCCCCATTCCCAAAATGGCTTCAGTGACAGGAGGTCTGAGGAAAAGCATCTAAGAATTTTGAAGGAGCCAGATCAGAGTGCGTATTTGATTTATGTAAAAATAGGATGCCATGTCACCTGAAGCTACATGTTACTTTAGTATAGTCTTTACGTTGATGGGGCTGTGCTATTAACAACAGGGCAGAGCTTACTGTAGAGTATCAGGCATATTATCAGAATGAATCAATTAACAAAAACAATCACCTTCTGAAATCCCTCAATATGTACAAATTCTCTGGCATAAGCCAGAATATAAGTACTTTATTTTGTGTATTTAATGTAATGATACTTTATTATTTCTTAAATTAGTATCTGCTACCTGCAATCAGCTTGTTTCATTGATCTCCCTTTCTCCGGCCCCTCATTTCTTTAAGCATTTTCCTTTTAAAAGAAACCTTCAAAAATTTTCACAACACCATCAATTGAAAAAATGTTATTTTTCAAAGAAATTTTTGGCAAATTAGGTGCCATTTACAGACAACACACCAACTTAATTTCCATGCTTTAAAAATTAACCTACTTTTCACTGAAAACTGCAAAGCCTATGCTTGCATACAAAGTCCACCTGATTTTGCAGCTTCATTAATAAAACAATAACCATAACAATATGGTGAAGACAACCTAGTTTTAAGATGCACTAAATAGAGTTTGAGTAAACAAAAATAATCACTAAGGGAAAACGTTAATGTTAAAAAGTATCCAACACAAAAGCATTAATCAAATATTGCGGCCCTCTGAGCTCCTGAGGCTGTAGGGACTACCTGGCCCCAGGGTGGAGGGTCTGCTCATGGCCCTGGGGAGCCACCACCGCACTACCAAACACAGGACTGGGTGCAGTAAAAGTAAATGCACCTCATGCTGATGCTGACCCCAGCAGCTAACATGACTTTTGGCTACACCTCCTGGAGGCTTTTGCTTTGGGGGGGAGAAAGAGAAGACGCCTGCTGCTCCAAAGGAGAAAGGTCACTTCTATCCTCAGGAGTCCCTGGCCCCTGCCCTTTGCAGACTGTTGCTCCTCCACACTGGTCGTGGCATGACAAGGGAGGAGAAGCACCAGGAGGGCAAAGGGTCTTGTGACAGCTACATCGTGCCACCATCTTTGCCATTTTCTTATGTTTCATGAAAAACAAACTGCAGCCAACATTGTGAACTTGATCTGAAGTACCCACATGAGCCCTAAAAATGCAATGCAATCCTTTCCTATAGACTTTGTTCTGAATAAGTCTCTATAAAGCTCCATTACTGTCTAGGCCTTTTCATTGATCTTTTTATTTAATTATTTTATGTACACCAATAAATGAGTAGTTGCAAAAGACTCTGAAACAGCTGGGATACAGCATAAGTCAGATATTAATTGGAAAACATTAATATTATGAGTGACAAGTGTTTTACAGCCAGGTTTTTCTCATAAGGCAAAGTACAAAGAAGGGCCAAGACTAGAACTGCCAGAGGAGAGTCCTTCTTTGTGTGTCCCAGGTAACTCCTGGAAGAAAAGTCTTGCTGATTGGCAAGACCTGGCTCTCAAGTCTTCCTCCTTCCAGACTTTTAGTCCAAGCCTCCCATTTTGGACCACATAGTTATTCAGGTTTGCAAAAACCAAAGCGCTCCTGTTTGCACATGCACACCCCCATCTGTGGAGGTACACTGGGAAACAAGAATAAGAGGTGGTTCACAAACACAAACTGTAAGAGGGCTCTCTGCATATGCAATCAGGTGAGTGAGTCTTCTCGTAGTGATAGCTAGTGGTATCACCAGGTCTTGCGATGTTATTAAAAGCCATGTGGGTTTTGGTGCTTTTCCTCAAGATGCTGCTCCCTGTTAGAGGCGTGTGGTTCTGGAAAAATCCCTACCTTCATTTTTTTTAAATGCTTCTATGCAGCAAATTTGGCTTTGGTGAGAAAAAGTTAGACAGAGACTTTCCAGAAGCTCTGAGGAATATGGGCAAATAAACCGTCAAACAACTTGTTTTCAAAATCTTAATGATTTTTAAGCTTGTTTTTTTCCACTTCATTTGACTCATGATTTCAGCAGAATTAAAGACATGCTGGTACAGCTTAGAACAGCAGTTGTTGGCACATTACCTACCAACCATGCCTTCATACTTGGTGTGGACATAGGCCCGTGTACAGACTTATACATGCAACTGCTGGCCTGTCTTAACTCTCCTCCCTCCCCCGAAATGTCCTAGCTTAGGCCTCGGGACAATAAAGGGCATGCAGGCTGCTCTTCTACTCTTTGAAACACCCCCAGAGAATCATTCCCAGGCAGAGGAATGCTCACTATGGCCGTACCCAGTCGAGCTAGAATAGCAGGTCTGCATGACAAAACTCTTCTTAAAGCTATCCCATTCACCACAGCTATTTGCTTGCCTTGGATTTCTCGCCTTTCGCTTCCTGCATGTGGAGAAGGTGTGGAGCAGAGCCCTTGCAAATCAGAGTAAAAAATACCAAAAAAGGGCTTTTTGCACAAAAATTGAGAACGCTTTCAGTTAAACATAGAATCACCTAATCCCCTGACTGCATCTTCTTCAGGTTTCAGTAAGACTAGCTGTGCTGCTCTTCAAGCCGTTTCCACCCACAGTTACCTACCCATCCATCCTTTCTTACACATACAATAAAACAAACTGTAAGCATGCAAAAACAATATCCTTTCATCATGTCACTCAGAGTTACCCCATCACATTTGCGAGTCTGCCTGTCAGAATACAGCTGCTGCAAGTTTACCTGAATGCTCAGAGTTTGTCATTTCATGACTGAAGGCTGTGAATTGCAAATAATGCAAGTACTAAAATCATAGCCCAGTGCCAGCTGCCCTGTGGGAGGGACTATAAACTCTGCAGCCAGAGTAAACAGCAGGATACTTTGAGTGACCACTACTTCATCCTCCCACACATATCTTATTCATCTTGTCTCCTTTTGATGACATTAAAAGCTGCTGCAGCACAAAAAGAAATATTAATCTGCAAGAGAAATATGAAGAGCAATTTAATACTCAGGCAAGCTAACAGATCTGGAACCATGGCGTAGCTGTTACTGTCATTAACCAGCTTTCTAACTGACCATAAGTTTTATTAAGATATGATTGTCAAGGAATACAGAAGTAGAGAGAATACATGGAATATTTATATGACTTTTCATGTGACCCAAAGAGGTGCAAAACTAACCAAGCTTTAGTAGATAGTGAAATAGTTGCATTTAAGCCATTGGGCAGAAGACACAAGCAAAGCTTAGAAGAGCTCCCTCGTTTTCCAGTTTTGAATATCAACATCCCCTCTTCTCAGAGGTTATTGAAAATTATTATTACTTGACTTCATCAAACAGTTGGTGCAAATACAAAGGAAAAATGGGATGCTGAACTGCCCTCATCTTCTGGCAACATTTTATCTTTCACACACAAAGCGGTCAGGCAGGTGTTTCTGAACAAATAGTGTAAAGCTCTTCTGCTAAATCTGTAACAGGGCTAGTATGGATGCATAACAAGTGACTCCTTACGAGAATCCTCCACCAATCTTTGCAAAAGAGCTGATTCCTCCATTAGACCAGCCCAAATCCACTGAGCTTAATAGGTCTAATTTTCAGCATACACCAGTAGGATACTCAAGGCAGGCCCACAGTTACCAGCCCAGTTAAATTCTGGTGAGGAAAAAGCCTGTGCAATCTTCAGAAGGAACCGAAACAAAGGCTCAGCAGCCAGCCATTGTGGCTTTAACTAACCGGAGAGAAACCACCTGCAGGAATACCCCCTTTTCTGTTTACTCCCAGCAGAACCTTCCAAATGATGATTAATCACCGAATAAACTGAACAACTGACAATGACATAATGACAAAGGGAAGGCAGAGAGGGGCACCAGCACTGGTGGATGTGGCTCAGGCATGGGTGGGTGGAATGGCCAAGGAAGATGGATGGCCTGAAAATGCTTGACACTTAAGTATCTCCTATGTAGCAGGAGGACGGCTATGCTAAAGTGAGCTGCCAACTTCAAGCAAATAATGCTCTACACAACAAGCTGACACACTTCCTTCAGCTGTCAGCAGCAATGAAGAGGGGCAGCTTCCTCAGAAATGAACTAATGAGGCTTTTAATTGGGATGTGAAGCCCTGATAATAACAGAAATAAGAGATACTGTAAATGACAGGATAATCCATTACGGTGGAAAGCATTGTGAATGTTTTACTGATTATATCCACAGATTATCCTACCTATGTCTCTACTAATTTGAAAAATGATGAATCATAAGGTTCAAACAGGACTCAGATGAGTCAATTAGACTAAGTAGTGATATCAAAAGCTCGTATTTTCTGCACTGAGGAATCAAGCATTTTTTGCCTAACAATAAACAAAAATGAGCTGTGTTTCACACTCTCAGTTGACCAAGTCATTAGCAACGTGGAAGAATACTTCTTTAAATATTCCATATTTTCAGATGTTCTTGCCCCCATGGAGTCCTTTCTGGCAGATGTTTATTAGCAGGAAAAACATTTGCAGGAAATGAAATATTGTCTTGCAGCATTCTGCTGTTTCCACTTCTAATTTTATAAGTTCGGGGTTAGTTTAGGTGCTTCAGTGAACATCAACGTAACGAGAAAACTTTGACTGCTATTAGCCAAATTCTGCACATTCAGTATTCAGACCAAAACTGATGGATGTGTACAACTGGGGCGTCATTTCTCTCCTTACATACACAATGCTCTCACTGAAGTTGAAATGCAAGTGGTATAGATTAAGCCACGGGGACAAATTCACTATACATTGTGGTCTGGGCAGTTACTTACACTAACCCAGAACGAATAGGTAAATCTTCACACCTGCCAGGAGATACATGGGCACTAAGCACCTTACTGCCTTCGAAAACATGGCCAATAGATCACCTGATTTGAAAGGTGCTATTTACTGAACAAAGAAAGATTGTCTGGCTCAGTCTTGTGCCAGTTTTGCACTAGATGAAACAGGAAGCAAAGTTCAAATAATGCAAATAGGAGTAAATCCTTTTCCGCTTACTCTGTGATTGGTTTTATTTGATCTTAGGAATGTAGCACAGGTACAAAATAAGATTTGAAACAAACTAAATCAAAAAAGGTTTTGATGGTTTGGTTTTCTGCTTTGGGGATTGTTTTTCCCCTCTTCCCACATGGAAAAAAGAGGAAAAAGGGAAGTACTGGGGTAAATCAAATCCTAGATGCTTTTATTTTAGCTTCAGGTTCAGTTAGAGCATTTTCCATTTTGAATTACTGCACAGAAAGCGGGAATATCTCTACATATCTGAAAACTGCTTGAATATTTTCTATATCTCAAAAGACATTTTTTTTGTAGGGGAAAACATTCACAAACCACTTCAGCTATGCAGAATATAAATTAAGTCCAATCTCATTCCAATTATAGGAATTTGCATTTTCTCACTGATTTAATAGAAAACAGACAATTAAGATGAGATTTACTGCAACGACTCATCTGCACTTCCAGACTTTAGCCTATGTCGGTATTTTTGTAGTGTACTTCCTTGGCCAATGGTTTAGTAAAATTTAGCTTTCCCTACCATTTTCTATGAAAGGTCTCTGTCATCAAATGCAGCTTTAGAACTATCTTAGCTTTGAAAAAAATAAGCAGAAATAGACATTTGAGGACTGAGACATTTACACAAACCCAAAGTAATTTCTTGGGGGCAGAAACAATCATCCAGGAGCTTTTATCATGACAAAACTGGGATCTTGTCAAAGTGCCCATAGAAGGACTTGCTCAGGGCATCTTTCTGTAACAAGCAATGCAGAGACTACTCCTTCTGTACAATACTACTTCTCAGCATTGGAGGTGGATCAACTACCTGTAATAACATGCACTTCTATGCAATAAGTTTGCAGTTGCCAAATGCATGAAACCTTATCCAGCTCCATCTGAGAAGACTCCATCACCCCACCTCCTCAGCAGTATGGACACTTTCCAGCTTTCATGTTTAAAGCTGTTTTACAAGAGGGGGCCAGAGAAAAGTGAGAGTATGCATGTAGCGTAGCACTTAAAATAAGGCCGGGAGCCCAGTCATTGCTCACAGACTAGTTGTGTCTTCTGCATATGACATCCTGATTTCAGCATACTGCAGATCCTTCTGTGGCCTAAATCCTTTCTGAAGACAGGATTTAGTTTCCAGTCTCAGTCACGAATTTTCAGAAATTTTATCTGCCTTTAATTACAATGGTACAGGACTGCCATTATTTCCTAGAAACACCATTACATACCCTGGAAGGGCTCCTGAATATAAGTGTGTACATATTCAATTTTCATACTTTCGTCCTGCCATATTTGTTCCATTCTTGCACCGTATCAAGCAGTTCCTCATGACAGCTATCCTGCACATTATCACCAGCTATCTGCACAAGCATCTTCCTGTTTCATGTTAACTGTTTTTATCCCTTAACATTCACATCACTCACAATGGATCGTCAAAATCCTCCCTACTCTTTCACTGGTACAGTCAGTGCTAATTCTCATCAAAGTTCTCCTATGTCAATTGGGTGCTCACCCAAAACCTTAAAAACTCTCCAGTTATTCTGAGGAGTCTTAACTCTTAACAAGAACTGATCTTCTTATAGAAATCATCTGGGAATCTTGGGCCCAAATATTGTATATTGCTTGTCGTTTGTCCAAGGCCAATGCATAAATTTAAGGAGATCATTTAATGCTAAAGGTACAACCTTTCCTACAGAAAGGAAAATTTCATTTTCAGCTCTGCCCAGACACTAGTAACTATTGCCAAATTTGCTAAGTACTTTTCTCTACACCAACATCTTTCTATTACAGCCCAGACTTCTACACAGATTTTTGGAATACCAGTCTGTGATCACTGTTGTCCTCTCTCAGAGAGGATCATTATTCACAACTGCACTAGCTGCAGCTTCTTGATGTTATTTTTCCTCACATTCGTGCTTCTACATCTGTATTCCTGAACAACCCCCCAGCCTTTTTTCAGTGTCTGTTTCCAACAAATATGTTGCTTATTTCCTTTAGATTTTGCATTTTTTTTTTTTTTTTGATCCAGACAGGATCAGGAGATGAAGATAAAATGCTTTGAGGAAAAACTTTCCCTCTCTACCTACTCCTGCATTTTATTTTGCATAGCTCTCTTCACTGGCTCTTCAGAAAGACTTTCTGGTGACCTTTGAAATGTATAGATACGGTAATTTTAAAAGGCTCAGCCACAGACGAGGTTAGAAAATTTGTGAACAGGCAGGAAAGAGCAGATAACTTGTTTTGCTACTGTTTCTTCATTTTCTTTAGATACTTATTTTCTGAATTCTTATAAAAACATACATCCCAGTGAGTGAGGAAATAGTAGAAGAGAAATAGGAAAGTACAGACAGTGCATTTTCCCTTCAAAATGCTTAAAACATCTTGTGCTGTTTCTTTGCAACAGTGAAGATTGATGTCTTTTTTAGGATAATGCTTCAAGGAACTACATTACAAAAAATACCAGCTTCCTTTCAGCCAGTTCTCTGCATGTGGCAGGATATTGGTGAAAATCAGCAAATTTGGGACGTTAATGTTCAACCAGGTACAGTGAAGGGTGCAAAGCACTTAAAGACAAATCAGCTTGACAGACTGTGCACTCCAGCCTATTCAGCCAGGCATGTACCTTAGTTGTAAGTTGCCTTGTTTAATTAGCTACTGAGGTGTTCCATCTGCATCCCTAGTGCCCCATGCCTCATAGGATGCAGAAGCAGTCACTGCTTGGGACTATGACAGAGCAGGGCTTGATTGTTCTACAAGATGTCCCATGGATGGGGACCAGACACTGTTGATTAACCATTAACTTTGCAATTGTTAACATCAGGTTTTTTTCTTTCAGTGATGTTAAGATAGACACTTTGGAAAGATCTGAAATGCTGTGTAGAAGATGACAGATTGCTTTGTGTATTTTAAAAAGGGCTGATTACAGCAGGCTCTACCACCAGAGCAATTTAAGACTGAGAAAAACATAGGAAGAGATGGTAGAATTTCTATGAGACTTTTTAAAAAATACATACACACACACAAGCACATTTGAAACGTGTATAGAGATGTCTCTATCGAATGTATTTCTGTAAAATACATACACAGAATTAAAGCATACCTTGCCGAAAACTCCTGCAAACACAGTTTCTAGCAATCAGCAAAATTCATCAGTCCATAGCTTTATGTTGCTTTTTACAGAGGGAAGAAGAGAGATTTGTGGAAGAAAACATAGAGGTGGACTGGTCTGAATAGCAGAGAACTGGCTGCAGAGAGCACACTGAAGTAAGTGTGCTTCTTAAAAATACATATTTCCAGTGTGCTGTGTTCACTGCAAAACCACCTGAAATCTGTTGTACCATTGACTCTTTCCATCCTGAAATACCACCACAATTTAATTCCCAGACGCTTCAAAAGAATTTCCAGGAGATCTGCTGTGGAGAATTTAATTTTCTTTATGAGGTTAGGTTAGTTTAGGTTATTAGTTAGTTAACAGTCTACACTTTTATGCCCACCACTTGCTCCTGAATCCAAATAACTACATAAATAAGAAATTTTCATTACTGCCCAGGAAAACAACTTCAGTCCAGTGTTGGCTATTACAGTATGCACAATATTCATCAGTTTAAACTGTTCAAATTAGTAAGCCCGTTCTCCTGATCTCTGAGCTTTCTTTTTCCATCCTTTCAAGAAAGCATTGCAGAGAAGGGCACAGCGAACAAGCCTTGATACTGTTGCAAAGCCTTCAAATTTCTTCCGCCATTTCAATTTGTGGTTAGGCTCACTCAGAACACAGAGGAGCATGGGCCTCTGGCGGTGATCTGCACTTAGTGCTGGGCAGAGATCCAAGTTTCATGATCCCATTTCCATGGGTTTGGAGCATGGTGGAACTGACATCTTGATGTAAAACAGCCTAAGCGAGATAAAGTCATGTCAGAGCTGACCATGAAAATAGCCAACGTGATGTTTTGACCTGGACAGGTCATTGGTAGTGCCTCCAGGCATCCCACTCCTATTGACCAGAGAAATCAAATGACAGCACTGAAAAAGCATACATCTACTTAAAGGGAGTCGGCTTAACTTTCTCAACTTAGTATCTCCCCATTTGTTTAGGAAGACAGGAATATTGCTCTGCTTCCTCTCAGATGTGTCAATAATTCATCAGACAGCAGGGCTGAAAACACTGCCATCTCCAGCTGCCTATCACACACTTCTGGGAGTAGGAGCAGCACCAGCCCTTCAGCTGCTGCAGCTCACACCCAGCATGCCCACTGAAAGCAAACCTACCAAAGAGCACTTCACCTATTCGGTTTGCCCCAAAGGCCATCAGTTTCACAAGCTTAGCAACAGCTACAGGACACTTAAGAAGCTACTGTCTTCTGGCTAACACACTTCCCACCCACTACGTAGCACACACAGCCCTGCAAGTACATAAGGATCTAAGGTCACAGATAGACTATCTGCACAAGTAAGGAGACCCCGTTCCCCAAACCCCTCCCTCATGCCTCCCTAGCCAACAATAGCTTGAGTGTACTGAATTTCAGGACACATTGAAGGATCCTGCCATTTACCAAGTCCTCACATAGGCAATTTTTAAGGAGGTCCTTGGAAGTTTTTGCAAGGCATACTTATTTTTTGCCCTTCCCACCCCCCAATCCCCCAGTCTTTTAATTGACACAGAGTAAACATTGTGTGATCTACATGTGCCTGGAAAGGATGGAAGCAGCTATTTTTAACTGTATCCCTTGCTTTTAATTCCATTGTTCAATTAGATATATATTTTAGCTTCAGGAAAATTTCTTTTCAAGAGGTGAAATGCCAGCACAGTACACTAGCAAAACCATTAGCTGTCAAAATAAAACAGGCTTCATATTCACAGAACAAGATCAACTACACAAGACAGAAATAAGATGGCAGTGCACTTTTACTTTTCAGCAGCTAGTGCAGTGTTTTCTGTATTAAATTTAATAGGCATTTTACATGGGATGTCAGATATTTTTGTGTCTGCAAATAAGGCTCTTTCCTTAAAATAAAAAAAATAAAAAATATCTACATTTCCTGCTGCTTATATAGGGAAATCATCGAGGAACAGCACGGAATTGCAGTCTTACACTAGCAATGACTAGGTAGTCATCATTTTTAAAAACAATGTCACAAAAGCTATTTCGACGCTGTCACTCTTAAGAATAATAAGTTTCCATCAAAGCAACAGATTATCTGTTCATGTTGTCCACTGGGTCATTACAATGGGCAACCAATACAGACAAATGGTATCTAATCTTTTCTGCTCTTCTATTGGGCTGATTGATGGTTATAACATCTCCAATATTATAAGGCAGAAAAATTATGCTGACATTTAGAAGCAAAAGCACAGAAAGATAAAACTAAGTACAAAGCACATCCAACACCATAAAAAAAATAGCTAAAGACAAATAGAACAGAAAAACAAATGGCAATTAAGCCAAAAGAGAATTATAGAGGGGAACAGCTATACGTTGTGGGTGGCAAGGAGCTCAATTAATTATAGAACATGAAGGGAAATCCAGGCATTTCCATGAGATGTTATTAAAAGACATATTGACTGAGCTTTCTTTACATGTTGTGCCTTAGAAGAAGACAAAAGGATTTCCCTGGTATTGATTTGTTCCTGGAATTGGTCGACTTTAAGGCATGAAGAATAACATAATGAGAGGTGGCTGGGTAGCAAACAAGAAAGAACGAATTGCTGCCACTGACACTCACATTTGTGAGCTTCCATATATTATTGCCTTTTTCAATTTAGCATTTGTTCACATTGCTTGTCAGAAACCATTAAACCACAAAATATGCTCTAAACTAAAAATGGCAAGCCTATCAGTTATTCATCTACTGTACAAATAATCAACATTTTCAGCTGGCCTGCTCAAAAGTATTATCATTGTTAACTTGCTGGCTAGATTTGCAATGTTCTTGCGAGATACTAAATGCCCTGAACTGCTCCCAGGTAGGAGGGAAATAATTAGCTTTTTGGAGGCATACTAACACTAAAGGTGTCTGTCCCATGTTTATCTGCTGCATCTCTGCGGGACTAGCTTTGCAGCCATAGCAGGATGACCACAAGACCAGCACTCCAGTCAGAGTAGCAAGAGGAGGATGAGGTCGACTGTTTGACAGCCTGTGGGCTGAGGGGCCTTTAAACATCTTCTTGCTGGTGAAGATAAACAAAAGCGTCTGCTTTGCTATGACGGCCTAATCCTGCCCATGACAGGCTGTTACATAAAATCACTGTATGGGGGCCATCCATTTTGGGAGTTGGAAGAAAGAGGGCTGGCATTGCTACCCACTGTTCAGGCAATCACCAAAAGAAATTCAAAGACAGTGTATTTCTCACCAGTGTTATTTATGCCGACATGAGAAAAGTAGGGAGCTCCACGATAATAATTAGTGCTACATTACAGCTGGCTTCTTTCCCCAAGTGCAAAGGCTTGTGAACACAAGTATCTTCCCTTATCTATGTGCTTAAAAATTATACTTACAGTTACGATTCTTCAAGCAGTTTTGTATAGCATTAATACTTCGACCACAAAATAATTTTTCGTTATGATTAATATATCCACAGCAGGCAAATACGCCTCAATCTACAGATCCACACTCAGATAGCTACCTTCAAATTTGTACTGTGAGTTATATTTCTTCTCATGCTCTGGCATTTACTTTTTTGATTTATCAGAAACTGTCCCGGGTTTTCACCTCTGAAATTTTGTGTATCAGCTGATTTTGCCATTTCTCTGAGACTCATATGACAGTGAGTCTCAGGCAACAGAACACTTCAGTATGCAAACATTATTTGGAAAAACAGCTTACAAAATATCAAGGGCAACAGTGGATGTGGTAAGCCTTAAGCAGGTGTGAGCCAAATAGTTTCTCCAGTACACCAATGTTCAGAGATTAATGTCTGGATAAAGAACTGTCTTTACGTTTGCTGTCACTGATATCTTTTAAGTTTTCACTCTTAGACACATCTGCCAGGTCAATGTTTCTGGGAAGGATAAATCACAGAGCCACCCTCACTACATTTATAATTTCTACCCAGAATGAATTGTTTTCTCCATCTTGTGAGAACCTAAGATCTCAAAATTGTTCCTGTCTCAAATGCAAGCAAAATGCCAGGATCTTGACACATTTTCTGAATGAAAAAAATGCAAAATTTCCATCATACCGTTTGTAATACTCCATTAATTTCTAAAAAAGGACAAAATCTTATTGTTACATTTTTAGTTCACATTTGGTTTGGTATTGGAATTTTTTGCTTTGAACAGCACAGATGAATATTTAATTCAGTAAGATAGACTATTTTGATTTTGGAACACTAAAACGTATGAATTAAAAATGATAAATTTGTTCAAATCAAGCTATCATATAGCTTCCATTTCACCTGGTTTGGTTTTGACAGGGAAATATTTTATTTAACTGTCTCTTTAACTATTTATTCCTATCTTTTTAAATTATTGTAAATGTTGCTTATATAGGCTATATCAGCCCTGAGGGACAATTACAGTATATATAGCACCTGAAGTCATGGTATTTCAAATATTAACATATGAATAACAGGTTAACACAGATACCTGCCAACTAAACAGCATGATACAACATAAATTTTCTGAATACACTGCTAAAGTAGAGGCATAAGTTTCAAAACCTGTGTTTCGAAACTGTCTAAATTGTATCACATGATAACTTGAAAACAGAATTCCCCATTGCAGCACTCTGCTTAAGTGAATGTGGTGCTAAAGACTTCCACAGTGAGCCATTTTGTTTAATTTCTTTTACTGTATCCCAAGGCATTAGGATACACTAGAGTCTGGTTTGTTTTATTTTAAACAGAAATTTTCCTACCCAAGTCTCTAACATAGGAAAAAAGTATCATGTTATTTCTCCAATTGCACAATAATTTGGTAATAACTTTTTAACTGTAAAAAATTTGCAACTAGTATTGATTTATAAAAGGCAAGAATTGAAAACTGAAGTTCTAGTGTTTTGTCAAAGTTTAGTAAAGGTTATGCTCCAAAATTTTGATTCTCCTTTGTTATGTTTTTTTCCTTAGCCTATCAAATAACTTTGGGGCTGGGATAACTATGATTCAGATGGATAAAATAGATCAGTCTTTCAATTAACCAGTAGGAAACAATAAACCTTATTCCACTTCTTTGAAGCAAAAGAAAATCCAAATCTGCTCTGAAATTTGGAGCTAAATTGGGAAGGTAATGGAAGCATCTTTCAAGAAAAATTTTCTGTCACAAAATTATGAGGCGGTGCTGGCTGGAAGGGGCTTGTGCCTCTAGACAAGGAAATTATCTTCTGATTCTTTGATCTCTTCTTTTCTCAGTGAAACTCCTGAGATTTACATAACCTGAGGGGTTTTTACTCTTATCACCAAGCACTCCTATGAACTACAACTTGTGCAAAATCCTATTTTTTTGCTATCTGTTCAAGTAAATGAGGTAATATAATTTCAAGTCTGAGTATTAGCTCTTCCTCTCAATGGCTCAAATTATAATACTTAAGTTTCTTCAATATGCCCTCTATTTTTAGAAAATAATGGAATCAGAATAAAAAGATGAAACTTTCCACAAATGGAGACCCAGATACAACACAGATTAAGTCAATCAAAATCCTTCAAGACTTTTTAAACATTTTGCTTGCATTTTTTAAAATTGATTTAAAATCCTAAGTGAAAAGTCACATGAACTAAAAGTGTAACTTTTAATTTAAAAAACATCCAAAGAAATATTTCCATAGTTTCAGAGCTTTTTCTTCTGTATTTTTAAAACAAATACTATGGTAAAAATCATCGTTTAAAAACAACAACAACATCAACAAAAAACCCACAGCTTTGATTTCATACTCTTATTTTCTGAGGGAAAAATGTTGAAATAATATTGACTGCCTCTACTAACAAACAATGGGACCTTTAAACCTGTAATAGTTACTGGGCAGGAAGACAATCCTCTTCTCAGGCTCTGTGACTTTGTGCAATTGTGCAAATTAAGGGAGATCTACTTATCACTCTCCTTATGATAAGTAAGTTTCAAGAGATGATAATGCTGTGATGTTACATGTGATATGGCTGAGTGAATGAATGTGAAGTAGGAGGATAAGAAACTGTTTTATCTAGTTTTTTCTTCCCTTCTGTTGTCTGTTTATGCTGTGACATTTTCTTGTTTTAGCTTTCTTCTGCTTCTTTTGAAATTAAATGAGATCCAGTATCTCAGGGACTACTGGCACTTATGGATTAGTGAGACTAACGTAAAAGCAATTAGCTAGTTAAAAGAAAAAAAAAAAAAAGAAACTAATTGCCTGAATTTGATTTAAAAAAAAAAAAATTACAACAAAAATTTCCAGTAAAAGTGAGGTTTGATAAAGAAAGCCAGGGCCGGGAAACTCAAGACAAGACAAGGTGCAGGCATAGCACCTCTCTCGAATTATAGGGACAAGAAGAATGGATGAAGGAATGGTGGGGCTGTAACGACACTGAAAGAATGGCAGCCTCATGTATTCAGCCTCACCAGCAATCTGCTAGCTGGCACCAACATTTTCTAAACATATCCAGGATACTCAGAACAAGATGTTAAAAGTGATGTATTGTACTCAGTTTATATGAGGGAGCCACAGACATATTCCACCTGGATGCCAGAACAGTTAAGTCTCGTGTGTTGTACATGGGAAGACTATATTCGGATACCCATTCTGACAACTATATTTCTTTTGAGTTGTCAACTGCCTGAACTCTACTTTTATCAGTTTGAACAAAAATGAATCTATCTAAACCTCATTAAAAAGGGATATTTGTGCTGTGATATCCCTTTGCCAGCACCTATTCATGTTTATCACATAGGTACATAGACTGTGAAATCTGAGATCCTGTGAGAGAATATAACTACAAGTATAGGTATGTACTTTCCTATGCAAGTTGTTAAACTAATCAGAAGATCTAGCTTGTGACCTACTTTCTAAAGAGGTCTATTTAAATCTGTGATATGCTATTGATTTTGATTAAATAATTTGGGGTTTAATCTATTTTGTACTCAGAATGCACTACTCCACACTGTTCTCTGCTTTGTTCAAGTTTAAAAGGTAATTTTTGAGTTTTATTGGAAACTGTACAAATAAGCAACTTTTAAAAGTACACCAGGACAAAAGCACAAAAAGCTTCTCTTTCTTTCTATAGATTTAGAGATCCAAAATCAAAGTCGTGTAAAACTCTCTAAGCTGATCACAAACTCCTGACTGCTAAGGAAAACATTATGTAGCAAATTATAGGCAAAACTTTGCTTCTCTGCATCCTGTAAGATGGTAAGCAAAACAGCACTAGCTGAGCAGTACTGACAACTGCATGCCTGGGAAAGACAGAGATGCAGGCAGGGGCAGCAGACTTCACATATCTCAGTCCTGTTATTCCCTAGCAGACCTGATGAAAGACAACATAGTGCATTTGTCTGTGAGTATCCATGCAGTGGATCATCTAGCCAGTCTTGCCCACAGGCTCAGGAAACATTAGATTCCTATCATCCAGGTTTTCAGGTTAGTATACAAAATACAAACAGAGGAAGGCTACCAAGATGCATACAGTCTGTCTAATTTTAAGTATCTGCCATAAATTGTAGTCTGAGGGCATCTTTGTTCAACTGAATATGCAGAGAATTTGCCTGTCTGGGCTCAAATCTAGGATGTAAGTGGTGCACAGGTGATCCCCAGAGTATCCCTAAAGAAAGACAAGGTCCCACTTACAATTGTTAGCTGCTTGCACAGGTAAAGTTGCAACTTCTCTTATTCCTGGAGACTCAGCCAGGACAATGGGTAACAGACAGCATCTGCAGGCCCAAGCAGGCAGGGTACAAGGACCACAGAGCATGGGGGAAAGGCATTAGCAGTCCTTCCTCCTCCTTAAAAGCACCAGCTCTGGGTCCTTCATATAAAGACCTTTAAATGTCCAGATTTCTCTCCAACCCAGATACTTCACAAGCACATAGACACCCAGACTGCCCAAGAGAAACTCAAGCTGACCTAATGTGACCCCAGCTGTAAATGCTCTGAAATATATAGAAAGTGAATGCCTGCAGCAGATGGCATGGATATTTTCACCTGTAATGATTTTTTCACCTGTCAGGATAGTGCAAAAGCTACAATGAGTATAACTTCACCAGCTCCGGCACATCAGTTTAAAGCGGAGCTGGGTCAGGCACAGGGTACCCAGTACCTCGTTGGCTCAGCTTGGCTGAGGCAGAGGGCATAAAGAGCCAGTTCTGTGATTTCCTTCTAACTTGTGAACAAACAGCGCTCTCAAGATCACCATTCCTGCCTTCAGCTAGCACTGAATGTACTGCCATTTGCAAAAGGTCAAAATAGATTCACCTGTGATTAGTTCAATGAGTAGTTTGATTTTTACAATTACTGCTACACTTCAAAGCAAGAACTAAGAACATACTGTAAACATAACTCTTACCATCAAACTAATTCCATAACTTATGGTTACAGAAAAAAATTACAGTTCCTTGTTTGAAACCAGATGCATTTTCAAGAGCTCTTCTACCTGATTTTGTGCCCACACACTTCAGAGGTATCTGTGTATTGCATGCTGAGAATAGCTTACATGTTCCAGGTCATAGGGGAAAGAGTTCCTTGGCTCTCAAATAACAGACACTGAACAAAACTTGACTTTTCAGCTATGAAGGATATAAATATTTCCGAGATAGGAAACTAAGTGCTTGACTATAAGAGCAACACGAGGCAAAAGATTGATTCATTAGTAATCTAAATTTACATAAGACATGCCTAACCACATCTACACCTAGAAATTTTTGAGAAATATATACATTTTTGTTTAAAGTGGCCCATTTGAAAGAAAAGATGGTTTTGATCAACCTTTTTAAGCTTAAGATAAAAGCCTCCAAGAGGGCTGCTAAACTAGAGAGAGTGGACATTTGAACAGCTAAAGAACTTTCCTTGGCCAATCAAAAGCAATTTGGGGAAGCAAGTGCTCAAATCAGGATTGACATGAGAAAAAAATGAATTGAAAACTTTTATTACTTGTATCTTCTACTACACTGTGACGACTGTCTTCACTGAACCAAACTGCTATCCTTGCAAGAAGTATCGGCCACACAGTCTTCTACCCTAGCAATACTTGTTACTAGAAACCTTTGTTCTTTACCTGGGAATACATCCTGGTTCTATAGTGCTTCTAAGTGCAACTCGGAAACCCCTTAGACTCTGGGATGTTGAAAGTGCAATGGAAGAATGAGAAGAATGGCAATAGAAGACTGCAATGAGAATTTTTTTCAGGAAAGTAAGATCCAGGTCTAATATTTTCAGACTGAGTTAGTAGTTCTTAGACCTCTTGAAGCAGTTTTGGTTTTCCATGGTTGACAGACACAGCAACTGGAACAACTTTGTGTGCAGATGCAAAATGTTTCACAAATTGCCACGTAGTCACAGACGTGGCATTAAGCAGTATTGCACAGTGAGATCTGTATCCTTGCATTTCAATAACTAAAATCCTACCTACTTAGTAAATCTTAACAAGACAGAAGTCATTACATTCTTCAGGATTCATTAGTGCTCCCCAAGTAGATGCTGTAAGGGGGTTTTTTAGTAATTATTTTTGCAGTGCTATCACTGGAACTTCACAGACACAAGACACAACCAACTTATGTAACGTATTAGTCAAAACAAGCTGCAACATGTTCAAGTGCAATCTATGCAGAAAAGACAAAAGGCTACGACAAAATATTTAATTTTTCCCCCAAGTAACAACATAATCTGGTATGTCCCAAAACATGTTTGCAACAATACATCTGCACAGAAACCTTAGCCCACGCTCAATCTCAAACTTCTCTTCACACACCCTGCATAAAAGCCTTAAGTCTTAATTCACAGAGCTTTCTGTCTTGCCTGCTGGGAATGTTGAACCAAAAATCAGGGCTGGGGCTCCTTGGTGTTCCACATCATGGAAGGTGAATGCAAAAAGTAGTCAGGCTTGAATCCCGAGCCGGAATTTCTGCTCATATTCACTCATTTGAAAATCAGTTCTAAAAGCAAAGCCTACCTAAATGAACAATTCTACCTCCATGATGTTTTCATAACTGACCCAACTCCAGCCTCCCATTTGAGAGCTTCACCAGAGTCTAGTGGATTGCTTCGCTCTTTACATGCACTGACAACTACTTTTTCTTCATCCACTTATTTCAAATAGTGCAGAATGTCTAGTCAGACATCCATTTATTGCAAGACAAGTAAAAGATACCAGAATTACAGACTGACATGTAGTGGGTTATAATTGAAAGAGTCAATGGAGAATCTCACTATCAAATAAGAGAAATACTTAGGAAGAAGTAGAGTTTGACCATAGTCATTTTTGTCAAAGCATCATAACTGAAGCAGTGGAAAAGACAGTGTCCTTGGCACTGGGAAATTCTCTCCTTTCTGCCAAGAGGGAATTGTAACTTTCCTATCTTACAACTGAAATTCTGCAGTTAACCTCCATAGACCCATGCTGCTCTCAGAGCCTGGACAATTTTCAGAATTATCCAGTGGCACAGGACCAGTTAAAGCACAATGTTTTCATTACCAGAATACCAACATGGACAACTCCCTGCAAAAACTGGGGTATGATCTATGGCCAAAATCACATTGCTGGAATTTAACTCAATCTACCTAGCAGTGCCTGGGCTAAGTAACTAATCTTTAGGATGGAGAACAGGTGGAACTCCATCCTGGAAAGCCACAAGACTTCTTCCCTGTGACTGCTTTAGCCACTGTGCTGCCCTGGTGCATCCTGTTATCTGGAGACAGGGGCTGCAGGAGAAGTCCTGAGGAAGAGGGGGCTGCTGTGGCTATATGCAACCCATCCTTTTATAGCAGGGTATCCTCAAGCCCCTGGAAAGACATTTTGCAGTTCTGCAGTTCCTTCCCCTGTCCAGCAGCACTGACTATCTTCCTACCCATGGAGGAAGAACAAGCAGTATGTCTCAGATCCTTTGAAGAGGCCTCAGTCTTGCCAAGTGGTAAGAGGAAAGGCAGGTCTACGGTATCTGCTAAAGTGGACTTCCTCCAGTTGTTCCATATATAAGAACAAAACGGTCAGAACTGTGAATTTCCCTCTATATGATTGTGATTACATAGCCAAGAGATAGTTGATGGGACTTTCTGAACACATAATATGAGGAAGAAGCAGCTCCAGATACATGCGCACACATAGACCACAAGGATGTCTCTGCCCTCACCATCTTCTCCAAAGAGACAGGAGCATTTGATTACATAGGCCAAATGAAAGTTTGTGACTATAAATGAAGTCAACACCTAGCTTGAGTTTGGAATAAGATGTTGAGCTTCAGTCAGAAGACTCTGGTCTCTCGGGTCTTACACTAAATGCTTGTTTTAAAGGAATATTTGCTCTTAGCAGTCAGACATGTACACATACAGCGACATCAGAACAAATCTGATGCTCACAAATTAATAACAGGTTTAAAACCCTGCAGGTTTTCCTGATGGAAGCCTAGCATTCTGTAATGGGTTGAACTGCTGCTAGAGGAAAATATCTACTGTTTTATAGTAATTTGAGTTTCAATGAAGGGTATTTTTCACTCTAGTCTCTTTAACAGTCTCCATATGAAGTGCCACAGCTTGTCTTAAACTTGCTATTTACCAAAGTGAAAAGACTTCCAGGTATGAGGAAAATGCAATATTATCTGTCATAGATCAAAAAATAATAATGCTTGTGATAGGATATGATTTTTTATTTTTCACATATTTAAGTCTATGTATTGCCTAGTATTGTTTCACTATTGTCTCATCATCAAGATTAACATTAAATAAAACAATGAATTATTCATGAGGTGTGAATAAATGGAATTAGCCTTTCTAGCGTTCACTCTGTAAATCGCATCTTCTGGATAAATGCGCTTTTTTTCTTTTTTTTTCCCTTTTTTTTTTTTTTTAATGTCTGAACACTAGAAATAATGACCTGGCTTGCAGTCTTGCTAGATTAGCTCTTGTTAGGGTGATATTTTTAGATGAACATAGGTCTCATCAACCAAGAGATGTCAGGTCTGCTATCATTCCTGTCAGCTTCCTAACTTCCAACAGTTTCCCTCTCCACCCCTAAACTCTAACTTCACCCCTAGTAGCCATGGTACCTGGAGCTCAGATGATTTGTTGAGCTTGACTCATTATCTACTGTGTTGTAACAGCAGTTAGAAACTGAATGACATTCAATTAAAATGATATTAGCAGCACAGGAGTGATTTTGTTTAATTTACTCCTACTCAGATGTAAAAACATTAGTGACTTTTTTAATTGGACCTCATAATGTCTAACTCCTACTCAAATGCAATGAAATTAAAGACTTTGGTGGCTAAATACCGCTTAATTTACTCCTACCCATCTATAATGACATTAAAGATGCTTCAGGGCAGATATTGTTTCCAATCATTTATATTCAAAAGAAATCCGAGCTTATAGGTACTATTATTGAGCACATAATAAAATCATACAAGAAATGTATCTATACATTAGGGGCTAGCTGGTTACAAGTACTATTAAAAAGTAATCATTCATTTTTAATGCAAGGATATTAAAAAGTAATGTTAACCACAAGAATTTGTGAAGTTCTCTGTTCTTCACAGCCTCTTCAAGGATGCAATCCTTTCCTTTTTTAATTCAGTGTGTGGTTTTACATGAAATATTTCTATTAAATTGCACATGGTTTTAAAATCTTTCTTAAGCAGTATTTATATGATAAATCCAAGGCTGACTTGTATCATTACAGGGATAGACAGCAAAGCATACTTTTCAGTAATGGGGTACACTTTGCTCTGTAACTGTTTGTAATACAGCTTAATGGATTCTTATAAAGTTCAGACATTTTAGAGGAGTATGTGTTTCTCTGTCAGATTTACACTACATCAACTCCCTTTTAAATATGACTTGTCCATACTGAGTTGATGTTGTTTGTTTCTAATACAAGTACCTGCCCTGTCTTTTGTAACATTGGTAAAGCTGGACAATCAAATCCTTCATGCCTCTTCTACTCACACAAAAATTCCATTGGTTTGGCTTTTGATATATGCCTCTCTCAACCTTCCCAGCTTTAAAAAGCAAAATCATTATTAAATATGCCTTCCTTCACTTAGATAAAATTTCTAATTATTCACATTAAAAGCATTTACAAAATTTAACTTCTGCTTGTATTCTGAGGACAAATTGGGCAGATGACAGATTTGCTCTTGAGATGGCAAAACAAGATTTGTCCTTCGGTCTTGTGCTCTCATCTAGCGTGTGACTATGGAGATGTTCAAATGGAAAGGCCTGTTCCAAGTAACTAGCATGAACCATTGCCATGGGAGAGAGGGGATATTTCTCTTCTTCACTCTTGGTGGCACACAGCCAGCATCCTTGTCCTGCTGACTGTGGTTCGACAACTGTCTTTCTCCCTGCTTTTCAAGTGGTGGTGCCTTATACCAGCTTCTTCCCATTCCAAATGGAACATGGTTCCTTGAGCTTTTGAACAGCAAAGCCTGTCCGAAACCATGATCCCTGATTCATTTCCTGATTATGATGCATGAGCCAATGCGTTACTTGTGGATTTCTCCTGTTGCAAACTGGTTTAAAATAATTTGTTAGTTTATAATAGCTACTTTATAATAATTTTAAGGTTTCATTGTAAAAAACTGTCTTAATCCTGGAAAACATTTCCATGCAATTTTGTAATTCATTCCACTTAAAGCTGGAATTTGGACATGGGAGGATTTAGAATAATTTTTCCTTGGGCATGGGCTTGCAAAGAGTGAAGCTGTGCGGCCTTGAAACACCAAGGAGCTTTAACACTATTTCGGAGTATTCATAACAACATTAGTAACTATATAAGCTCTTAAAGTTAAGCACCAGCTAAGGCAGACCGTTCATTTGTCTTCTGCTCTGACCTGCAGCACGTCATTTGTCAGGTCACATAATAAAAGGGACCACTCTGCTCAGCTGGAGCTGGGAAGCATATTCCCTCATGTGGTTCCTTTGGATACTGCGTTCACCTGAAAAGTACTCTGGCCTCAGCCATAGCATCATGGCATGCTGTCTCTCCTGCTCTATAGCCCAAGACATAAGGCGGGACCACTCTAGGAATTTATGCACTATGAACTACAGACCTTCAGATAGTGAGTTAGAGACACAAGTTCATTGTGAGGTCTTGGACTCAGAGTATGAGATACAGTGAGACTGGCATAGGTATTTTGCCAGAGCAAGGCCACAGCCTTCAATACTTTACACCATACATGTTTATGACACACACAAGCAAGTGCAGTGTCATGATTAACCATGTCAGCAAGAACTGGAAGAAACTCTCCCAGGAGCCCTCTGGTGCCCCTCCTCACCTCCCAGCCCAGAAACTGTCAAGCCCCCACAATGAAACACTGGATTCGTGCCTTGACCTGGCACAGGTGTGAGTATCTGGGGCTGTAAAGCGTCTGCCACCATCCAGGGAGCAATGGCTAGTAGGCTGTGTGTGCTACCACATCCCATGTTACAGCTGTGTATCTTTGTGCATCTGCACAGTTTTTTCAGGGCCATAGCTACTCCTATTTTACCTTTGCTGACAGGATTATCAAAAACCTGCCTGGGTTGACACATTGGATGCATTTTGTTAGTATTGTAGAGGAAAATGGGGTACCCTAGATAGAGAATCTCTCAAGGTAACAAGGTTATTACTGTGCATTTGGACACAGCTCAGCTATCAGCTATCAACAGATAATCATTACAAATTTATAAAATTAACTTACTACAGATACAGCATATTTACTGTAGATATTAATGTAATTGTCTCCTCTTAAAGTGGTCAGTAGAGACCACTGAGCGTTTGATTTTCTGTTGTCAATACGTTTTCTCTCACTACCTTGCTCTGGCATCTCCTTCTCTAAAGGAGTCTCTGAATAACCTATTGCAAATGGGCACAATGCAAGGGAGAGCAAGCATAGTTACAATACGGTGAGTAAACTGAACATCAATGGATAATGTCTGCAACAAGGAACACCAATAAAACACTATAGAAAAGAAGGTGGATGTTAATAACAGTGATTAACTGATCAAATTGTGACATCCCAGGATCACTGAAGTCTGAAACATATGCAAAAAATATACAAGGACTTCTAATTGTCTTCCATGTCTCAGACATTAAAGGAATCATTAACAGAATACAGTTCTAAATACCTCGCACATATAGTGAAAATGACTCAACATCATCAATTCAGGTGTGAAGTGACAAATTTCAAGATACATAGCCAAATACATATTTGTCTGCACAGAAAGCCTCTCAGGGTGCAGCACAGTAAAGCACAAAGACTCAGATTTAATTGTAGTTTTTTGCGTACTCCCCTGAAGCCAGAAGCATTTTTGAAGTCAAGGATACTACAATGAAGTCCTTTAATGGAATGAGACTTAAAACGCCTACACTGTGCAGAGATGCTTTATATTAACAAGACATTTTATTTTAACAAAGAGCAAGAGAGAACACACATCTTCATCAGGGAAAAAAAAAAAATTGTATAACTGCCCATTTCTAAGATGGGCATCTAAGATGGTCAAATTTAAAATGCCAATTAACCTTCACCTAGTTCCCCTGGTCCAGTAACATGGGCTACAGGCAGATCACTTCCCATGGAGTGCAGCCTTCATCAACCACAGGAAAGGACAGTCCAGAATGGGCCAAAGTCCTTGTCACACACATAATCTCAATAACATGACTGCAACATATTTATAATGCACCCTAATTCTCCTTATGGGCTCTTGGCCCATTATATAGGGCACTCAAACAGCCTGTATTCCATCCTGTCTAACCTCATTTTATAAAGCCATTATTTAATACATGCACTAACAAACCTTATGCTTATGTATTTTCTAGTTTTCTGGGAAAAAGAAAGCTTTCTTTGTTTTCTATCTCTAACATCTCAACCAAATGAAATGTTTCTGTTGCACTGTTGCACCTAGTTCAGAATTGTTTCGGGAAAGAGGAAGATAGTCTGTAATTTCCATGGTGGAAATTTTAATAAACAGCACCCTCAAGAGGATTAGAACTCCCTTCCTTCACTGTTTGCTTAAAAAAAAAAAAAAAAAAAAAAAAAAAAAAGAGAGAGAAAAAAAAAAATCAGTTGCTAGGCTACTACTTTTGAATACAGTCAGAATAACTTCCAAGGGTTATTTAAGGTGTTTAACTAAAGAACAGATACTGTGTGGGAATCCGTGTATGCACTAATATCCCCAGTCACAAGTGCTACTGTGGTGGCCCTGAGGCATCTATGTGGTTCAGTGTGAAACTGAGGCTCCCCAAGATCAAACAGGCAACCAGTCACCATTGGGGGAGGTGACTTTGGAAAGGGATGAGGAGACAGGCTGCTTTGGGGCTCCCTTTTGCTCTGCACATTTGGGAAAGTCTTTGTGAGGACTTGTGAAAGCTAACGCAAAGAGAAGTCTTATGTTGTGTTCTGAGGGTGATGAGTCTCATGGCCATCCTGGCTTGCGGGCTGAAGGCATGATAGCACACCTGGACTATTTCCTTACACCATACCAGGATGAGACCCAGACAAATACTGTGGACATCTGGGAAGGAAGCATAGCAGTTATACCCCACACTGGGTAACAGGAAGACTGACTGGAACTAAGGGCACACTGCCAGTGCCCTTCTTCCCCAGGACAGACAGGAGGTCATTAGCTGGGGGCAGCTGCCAGGAAGATTACAGCCTCTGTCCCTGTAAATCTCAGCCTGAGTCAAGTCACTTTCAAAGTCTTGAAGGAGAGTAACTCATGTGATATGTCTGGATTCAGTAGTGAAGAGATCTTAAAAATCATGTCTCAGAACAGAAATTGGATGTGTTGAGAAACAACCACAATTTGCGTAGCATTAGAAAAGTCATTCTGGTGCTCTATTCTACCATATGATGGAGTGGTAGAACTTCGCAGTTACTTCGCAGAAGTAACACCATCCAGATGTCTCTTCCCTCTTTCACGCAATCTTTCCAACTGAGCACATATCATATCAATACCAGTAAAACTGATTTTTCTGGCTTCTTAGTGGTAACTTCACTGAAAAGGAAGATTTCTAAGAACGCCAGAATACTCAATGTTAAATATAGTGGTAATTTACAGAGTGAATAAATTTGATACTCATTTGGATGTTCCTCTCCAATGTGTTGACAATGCTCCCGTACAGGAAATCAGGTCTTTGATATTAGATTAAAAAAGAGTCTTGCCAAAATAAAATAAAACTTAAGAATGAAAAGTCAAGTAATTCAGAATAATTATTGTACATATAATTTAGTAAACTGATTTTGAAAGGATATATGTTGGGTTCTCACTATGCTGCAAAATTGTCCTCAGAGTTTTGTGTGTTGGTGAATGCTGTTACTTAGCCTTCTTGTTTTAATTCTGTGTGCTTACCAATTAAAAAGATATCCTTACCATTTAAAAAGTCACTGTGACCTAAGGAAGCCTAAGCAAGGATAGCCTTCTGAACAGTAGCCAGACTCATGCCTAATGTTGTTTCAGAACTGTGAATTCCTAGCAATGGAATACCCAACCAGATACAGATGTGACTGGGACTGTCAGAGAGCATATTGAATCCACCTGCCAAAAGGAAGCTGCTTTGTCAAATCAGACCTGACAATTCAGAACTCTTTTCACAGTTATACTTGGTATGACAAACTGTCTTTAAATTACTTTCAGAAAGCATTTTTATTACTTTAAAAAAAAAAAAATCTAGATGCTTTTACTAAAACTAGAAATGAGATGACATACATATGCTGAAGAAAACTTGGGCAGAAATAACTCATATCTGATCATTATTTCCTGGAACAACAATAAACAGCTGCTTGTCTGTGATCGTGCTACTTCGCTGTAGCATTAACCTAGACAACAAAACTTTCAAGATTCACGCTAACGTAAGCTCCAGAAGTTATCTGCTATATAGACATGAATGGTTCTGGTCCCGTTATTCTGAGATAATTCATTTCCTCCCCTTCTCCCAAGTTTTATCACCCTTTCCTAGCATGTCTGGCCAATTTTCTGACATGAAAGCCTTACTAAAACACACTGCTTACTTTACTTGCCATGCACAGAAATTTTGGCTAATTATTTCAAAATCCATATATATACATCTTTCTATATATAGGCTCTGTGTGAATAAGAGAGGCTAATACATAGCAATTACCTCCATCTTCTAATTCCTTAACTAATTTTATTTGAGGTAAAAATGGGCAGGAAATTTTTGCGCAACTGTTAATTAAGATTTCTTTTTTGCCCTTGAAGAGTAGTATAATATACTGGGGTAGAAACACAGCTTAACCTACATTCCACACTCGGCCATATTCCTTTTTATGCTGTAGTTAACAAAGGTGTTAATGAATCAGCTGAAAATCTCAATTCATATTTGGATGACACTTTTCTTCAACTAACAACAATCCTCAGTTACAAATGCCAAACAGGAAGAGCACATCTGTGAAAAACAAGCCTCTTAAACTGAACGAATGAATAACAATGATGTGTGGGTTGTGCTTTCTATGCAGCAAACTCTGGGAAGACCTTTCTGTGAACAGCTATCTGATCACAATTGAAGACGCTTTGGTGTTCCTACTCGCCTCCCACAGCCCTTTGTATCAGCAGCTCAGCAGAGAGAGTCTGACAGCAAGACTCCTTTGTCATTTGAAATTTCAGGTAGTGTAACTCAGCTCACTGCTGCACAAAGGGACCTTTACTGAGAGGTTCTGTTTTTGTACAGAAGAGGCAGAAATTTCTCAATGGCCAGTTCTCAGTGTGTAGCATGAATTGTTATCTATGATTTATCCCAACTAACTTGCCCTCTGTAAAGTAACCTTTCATCACTTTGGTCTCCCTGATTTACAGAGAAGCACCCTCATTTCCAAATAAACAAACTAAAGCCCTACAAAACCAACCTAAAGCCCTACCTATGCTGTACACAAGAACCAGTGGGAGTTCCTCTACCAGGTAGTTGCAAGGGCGAGGAGAACAAACCGCCTGTATTTAAAGCACCATTATCTTCGCTGTTACCATGCTAAAAACCATAATATACAAGTCTATAAAAATGGAATGGACTAGAACATCTTCAAAGAAGTGTAAAAGGCATTTCCCCATCATTGTCATAGGCCCACCAGAGAGACACTGGATCTGAATATGAAAATGTAGAAGCATGAACATGAGCAAATCATTCTCAACTTGGAAGCTGCAGTCTGCCATAAACAATCCCCCTCTCCCATTTTTGCATCCATAATATTAAGGAGTAAATAAAAGTGTTTGCAACATTTCATTCATCGTATCAGAGACTGCTGCAGAGAGAAAGGACAAGAACATTAGCACTGGGAAATTCACATTGCTGTTCTTCCTCAAGCCCCACACCAATATTTACATAATCCAGCAACATAAAACCAAGGAACTGTCAGAGTTTATCCCTGAAAGAAATTCCCTTTCACTGCTAAGAGGCAGACCTCCCTAGCCCACAAGAGCAGATTGAAGCTGCACAAAACTTCTTACATCAAGAAAAGGGCCACAAATTTTAGACAGATGTAACAAACACTTTTAATTTTGCAGAAGGTTCCTTTCCATCTCAGCAGAAGGCAAGTTTTCAAACACTTCAATGACATGAGAAACAGGCTCTGATCTGCTCGCTTTCTTTCTTGCCAAAACAGGCTACAATTTTCCAAATACATGAGACCTTTTTTCCCCAACCACTTAAAATCCCAGTCACTGGAATCAGAGTCTGACAGCAGTTAATTTATTTGTACTCCTTCTACCTCATCAACATGCTAGAGCTCCAGGCTGTAGCATAATCTCAGCATTTTTCTCTCCTGAAAAGCAGATGCTACTAGAAGGAAATAACTTTAAGTGCTCTGCAGCAATTGTCATATTCTCAAAGACAACTTCTTCTCCTCCCTTCCACCAAAAAAAAAAACAAACACCAAAATAGAATCTTTCTATAGACTCTTAGGAGTTCTTATCCATGGCTTTCCATGCCTATACTTGACACCATTTGTCCAGCTACAATTAAAGACGAAAAAATGAAACACTGTTTATGTCACCAAATCTCCGATGGTTTTTCTCCTATCCCAAAACTGTGAAGGAAAGGAGCTTGCTTTACAGAAAAGACTGGAAATGCATGTTAGATGCAATGCCCTTTTATAGTGATGAATTGTGTTGTCTAAAAGTCAAAGCACAGGTCTCTGGGGTACAACCCACTGTTCCGTTACTGCTAGCTGTACCAGGGACACTTGTATCCAGTGCTTCTGATTTTCCCACCTGTAAAAATCTGAATAAAGAACTGCTTGACACAGACGTTTCAACGTCCATTGCTTTAGCATTTGTAGGCCTTTACAGGTCCTAGGCTAGAGAGCACTCACAAAAGCTAAAAGTACTATTAGTTTGGATCATATTTTCTGCATTTTTTGTCCTCTTGTTCTTAATGTTGAAGGACAACTGCAATTGCAGTTCATCCATTTAGTCTTATCCTAAAGTCATTATTTGTTATGATGCTGTTCCTGCCCTCAGCTACAAAGAAAATGACTATCCCTACCCCCTCAAGGCAGGATTAACAGCCACAGAAAATGAGTTATGGCTGGTCTAACCGACAGAAGCTCAGAAGCAAATTCATTTTCAGAAGTCCATCTAAGCCCAGGAAAAAATTCTGCACCCTGTGTCTTCTTAATTCTTCCTCACAGCGATATGAAGGAAGTACACAATGTTTTTTTCTTCAGCACCAGTCTGCACACTCAAGACTTCTGCCGAGACCTACTGGTGCTAAAGGCAGCATGTGAACTAAATGGTGCGAAATAAACAGTGCAACACTATACAGAGCTTGTGCACTCGCATCTAATCTTTTCTTTTTATGTAAAGAATGTATTAACAATACTGTCAGCATGAGTGGATCACTTTATTTACAGGTGGAGTAATAATTATTTTACATATCTCTGTCAATCTCCAAGTAAGCAAGCTAGAAGGAAAAAGAGGCTAGTGTTCAGTGAGATTGTTTATAAATATATTCGAACCAAATCAGTAGTAATCAGCCTCATCGTTTTTTCTTCAATCGATAGTTTCACCTTTCTTAACAGAATAGGTGCCAGACGGGGTTTTTTTGGCTGAATTTGGTTTAGAAGGTTCACGGATCCTGACCTGACTGTTTTTAATGCCCTTTATCAGTAGCTTGATGGGTATGCACATCCACCTTGCTCAGAACTAAGCTGGTATCCAAACAGCCTATGACTGCTATTAGCTTTTGCCCACTAGACACTACTGAAGTAATCGTCCTTAAATCAGCGGAAGACAAGATAAGGTGGGACAAAAATAGAGACTAGATGCTGATATACTGCATAGTGCTTATACAGATTAACACCACCTGACAATGATGATCTCAAGCAGCCTTCCAAAGTGGTAATATTTGAGTTTAGAGATCAGTGTACAGCTTCCAACTGAATACACTTCAAAACGACAAGCCATGTTAAAACACATATGGCTCCTCTGTTCTGAAAATACTTTGAAGAGATCTGGGGTTTTAAGTTGCTGTAGTGTAAAAATGTACTTACCTACTTGCAGCTGCAGCAAAAAGATGTGTTCTCCATGATTCACAGTAACCAATAAATGAAAACTACATAAATTAAATTCTCACAAAAAGTGAGAGAAGATATGAGGCAAAACATGCAGACATACAACAGCTGCAGCTTTTCAACATGGGACTCAGAACACACTGCAAGTGCGCTTCACGTCATATAAAATGAGCGACACATACCACAAGTCCTTGGGAACGTTCAGCATGTCACAAATGAAGCACATGAGTTCCAGTCTGTTTTGTACCCAGCTCTGAGTGCAAGAACACACACGGCTGAAGATCCACATGTGCACACCTGCCACTACAAACAGCTCCACTCAGATCCATCACACAACAAAGAATTTCCTAGACTGTAGTGCCTTAGTTGCTTCTTGCCACAAATATCAGGAAAACAATGACACTTCTCTCAAAGTTTAACTGGAGAACATGTCCTTATCTTGCTTCACGAGCTGAAGCCTAATGATTTAAAGTAGTTCTTTTGATCTGGAAAGTCTGTATATGTTTAACAAAATACTTATGAGTGCAAACTCCAGTCTTACTGTCTTCAGTATGTCCTCTAGCAAACTGGAGTAGATGCTTCACTAGATTAGGTCATATGTTACCTTCGCATATTAGAAAAAGTAGATGGAAATACTGAGTTACATTTATTTTAATACAATTGTGTAAGTTGAGGTTTATAGAGCCGTGCATAAAGCATTTGTTATTCCACCTATAACAAAACTGATGCATTAACTCTGACAATATTTTTAGTACGTATTTTGTTACAAAAGCATTAAGACATGTTATGAATCACTCTGGCATTATGAGAGTTAATAGAATACTATATATTTTTGAGGATTATTAATATTTAGTGTCATTCAGTAAATTAAAAAATCAAGTTTAACTAAGGTTAAAAATAACTGATGAAACAGTACATAGATGATTGTAAATGTATATTAATGAAGCTTTGCACAATTGACTGGATATCTTTTTGTTAATCACTCACAAAACCATGCCAAACATATATCAAAGACTTCAGCTCCTTTTTCATCCAATCTTCTGACATTTCATTATTATGGTTACCTGATTAATGGATGCAATAATATATGTGGCATGATATGATATGTTCACATTAAATTTTAATCAAATATTACTAAATTCAGAAAACATTAAGTAAATCATGACTGATGAGGCAATATTGCTGTACTGTCATATTGATGGTTAAAGAAACTCACTATGGAGAGTTACAGATTACGGAGCAGAAGTAAATCTTATGAGGAAATAGAAGTATCTCAAGTTTAACTAGTTGGTTCTTTTAAAATTGCCTTCCAGCCAATATTAGATGAATATTAGATCCATCAAAAGTATTCCAGTGTCTGTAACTGATATGAATGTTTTGTTTTCTTCTACTGTAAGTTGTCTTATTCTTTCAAAAGCATGGATTAACATGCTCTGCATAAGGGCCTTTCCCAAAAGATGAAGGCCTGTGCAGTGAAAAAAACCCCATTATTCCTCACTGCAGTTGGGAAAAATTAGCCCAATTTATTTAAAACCTTGTTGTGATCTGAGAAGCAAGGTGTCAGGCACGTGGAATACACTTGATCTGCACATTCTTACCCAAATTACGCTATTGTCGCTTTACAGCAGGTGGACAGAGAGGCAGACGAGGGTTAGTGTTCATAGCCTAGATCTGCAAATGTAAGATGCTTTCATCCTGGAAAATCAGAGGATGTGCCTCTGCTGCTGCAGAAAGCAGCTTTCTTTTCAGCTTTAAGTCAGTAAGGAACCTGTTCATCTGAAAATTTGGAACTCATATTTGGCAATAATTCTATATTGTATTTTCAGCTGGCAGCAAGAAAGTACAGTACTGAACTGGGTTTTTACTGCTGTGTTTGAAATTGAGACAGATCATTGTATTTATCTACTTCCACTTCCCGTTCTAGTTGAAAAGTCAGATGGGATTTGCTTATGTTATCCTATGCCTGCCTTGGACATCCATTTTCCCCTGCTCCTGTAACTGGAAGATTCAACTTACAATTTTGAGGCTTTATTCTTTTTTATACTGAACAAGTTATTTACCCAGAGAATAAATTCCATCTTATGAGAGTTAGAGGATCTTTTAGAAGGTAAATGATGAACACAAATACCAACATGGGAGTACCAGCTAAAAGAACACAACAAAACAATTCAAGCAATAAGCTGCACTGAAAAAAACTTATTCCAAAGAATTTAGAGCTCCTCGAAATAGATGTTCTTAGGGATTAATTCTAAACTTTCAGTGCTATAAGCCATGCATGACCTCGCTTGCATAGAACTTCAGTCCCATGGTACAGACTAAACAGCTCTCTTCTTTCATTTGTTTGTACCTTAAAAACAGAAATGAAAAGTGTTGTAATGTCACTATCTTTTTGGTAGGCTCTGATGCCAAGATATCAGACATCACTGGATCATATTTTGAGTATGTGAAATAGTGCACAAGTCCTGCTTAACTTCTTAGTTAATTGTATTCAAAAATGTAGTGCATTGCATAGTACTTGCCATGAGACCTTTCCCAAATCTGTTTCCCTCTGATGTCCTGGTTTCAATTTCAAACCCTTTTCTTGTCTTGAAAGTTTATAACGGGTGTAAGACTGCCTTCTATTATGTGGATGTGCTTACCAGCAAGGGAAATCTCAATACTAGTGCACTCCAAATAAATATTACTCATTCTGCAGCTGTTCTCTGAATATTAAGAGCAACAAATATTTAATGTGTTTAGCTGGATTTTTTTTTTTTGACAACTAGCTTTTTGCTAGAAGTCTTTCCATATAAAGTATTTTAAGAGAAAGCATACAGATAATTAAGGGAGAGAGAAAAGTAAATAAAAATACTAAAATGGATACAATGGAATTAACAACAAACGGGGATCTACTGGGAAGGACCTCCAAGTACACGGTTGAGCTTCTTGTTTCATACTGGTTAGATCTATGGCACAAGGATTTCAGTAAAACACTTTCTTGCTGTAAAAGTGGGTTTCGAATTTTTTAAGTGTGACTAGCTCATATAACATAACGTGAACAGTTATGAGAATAATTAAAGCAAATCACTAAGTTATCTTCCTCCATGCCCAGAAAAGTTTTGTACAGTTACAAGATTAAAAAGCACAAAATTCCTGTGAGTGTAAGACCTAATAAAAATGGAAGAATACATCCAAACCCACAGCTCTTACTTCAGGCAAACTCCCACTGGTGTTGGCACCTCATGTGATGCAGAGAAGAGTGCAGACACTTCAAACAAAATTGCCTGGAAAGGTTTGATTCACTCTCACTTGATTAATTGAATGAGTATATTATAAGTCAGTCTTGCAGCTCTCGCTTTTCTCGGGAATGGAAACATACCAGAAAAAAAAAGAGGTAACTTGAGGTCCTCAGTAAACTTTAGATCACCAAGCACAATGTTATGGCTCAGGCCTCCAAAAAACTACTGGCTTTCACTAGAATCCTTTGTTAAAATCAAGGTCCTGCTTTTAAAGACTTGATATAGCCTTGTAGTCTACAGGGTTGTGTCAAATACCAGACCTCTTGTCAGAAAGTCAACTTGAAATGGGCATATTTCTTCGCATTTCAGTCTGAAAGAGGGAAAACAAAACAAACCAGAAAAGTTCTAACCGAGCACTCAGGATAGGTGATGTTCATTGGATTTGAAAAAGATGCATTTGTATGGGCAAGGAAGGGAATAATTTTCTCTCCAGATAAACACAGCTATGGAGTTAGGATAAGAGAGCTGGTTTAGAAAAAGAGAAAGGAATCAGTGCTAGTGATGTAAGAACAGAACGTTCATATCCTTTAGCAAAGTAAAGCTGCTAAACAAATCTACTTTTGTCCAAGCTTTTTAAATCCCCAGAAACCAAAGCTGAAGGGTCTTTTATTTTTTGTGGATAGGGACAGCTGAGAGAAGCATTATTCAGCTGCTTGTGGCAGCATTTAGTAAGGCAGCAACAGAAGCAATGATGCAGCACTGGCCCTTTCAAAGACAAGCATTGAGTGGAGCAGCAGATCTGAGCTGGTGAAATAGGGGCAGGCCTGTGGGTTATAGGTGAGAGGGGATTTGTGGCAAGGGTGGGAAAGTGATGAAAGGGAGGGTAGTGGCTTTACAGTAGAGCTGTAGGAGAGAATACATATTAAGAAATGTTAGGAAGAAACTTGGAGCAATGGAGCATGAGCGAAAAACACGGACATCCTCTCATACACAAGTTTGATTCCTCATGACCACTTTCAAATGGCCAGCTCTTTCTGACCCCCATTTTTGCTGTCAAAAATAAGTCAATAAAAATAGTCAATAGAAAAGAAAAAGTCCATATATCAACTGTTAATCATTATGCTCTCACAAAATACTGAAAATAGGAAAGTTCCTGATCAGCTTAATACTGAGAGCTTATGAATACAAAGACAAGCAGAGTTTTCCTGGCATTTTGCACCCGGACAAAGTAATGCAAAGGAATACTTCTTAGTCTTTCACCATTCCCACCAACTCCTTTACCTAAATTAGTTGTACTGAGCAAAGAAATCACACTATAAATATAATTAGTTACTTGGAACCTGATCTAAAGCCTAATGAAATCAGCAGAAAGCTTACAGAGAGAATGAACTATAAAGAAAATATTAGTTTGATTGCTGTGGGCAAAACTACTTTCAGATCTAAGCAGAGCATTTAGCTATTTTATTCTGCAAGCAATGAGAAAATATCTTCTTGATTCTAAAACTAAAATAAGAGACCTAATTAATTCTAGAGCACCACAGTCACATACATTACTTCTTAGTATGTGGGAATCCAATAGTTTCTTTTTTTAAACAGTAATATTTAAAAATGCATTTAATTTAAATGGTTGTGGTTCCTCTTTTCAGTAAACGCATGTTCAGTAAACATACATTGTGTTTAAATATAATAAATACAGCTAAAATCATGCATCTGGGTCAATCCTCTGCATGTAATCAGGATTATGAAAATTTAGTTTTTCTTATCTTTTTCAATAAATGCTCTATGTACAGATGACTGGAAATTTATTCAGACATGGTCTTGGTTGTGTTCTTATTTTTTAACTCACCAGTTCTTTCTTCCCTGCAAATATGACTGGTTTCTTATTCTATCAGTTGCTCTGGTAGCTAAGGCAAGTGCCAAACCTTGGTTGCGGATTTCTGAGCTGTGCTGAAGTCCTTTCAGAAACAAAATTCTCATGCCAAGGCATTCTAAATGCAAGTTTTCTGCCCATTTTAATGACTTGCTCTTTTAGGTTTTGGTTCTGATTGCTGGCCACATGTAATTATAAGGGAAAAGGCCACAGACGGCCTTGAGAAGCCAAAATCCAAATAGACACAATAGAAGGGGGAAAGGTGACAGGAAAAGTTTTTCATTTAGTTTACACTTTCTCCAAGATTTCACTGTCACGAACCTCCCAGCCCTCTGAATGAGGTTCCTTCAGCTCCAGTTGTCAAAGCCCTCCTTCAACCACTGCCTTGCCCGTAGCTCCTCTCAGGCATTCCTTGGAGGCAACCCAAAGAGGCTCCACATCTTGGAGGAGATCCTGAAATCCAGGTATTCTGAAAAATCTGACAAATGGAAGGAGGCCCATCAGTCCAATGGCTCTGTACAAGTGTGGTGGGAAATAAATTGTCAGAGGCATAGGGAAATCCCTTTTGTTTCAAAAGTGCTTCTTCAAAGAAACAGACGTCCCCATGTCTCTTTGAGGAAGGCACTGTGTGGGAGGCTCTGTGGGCTCTCCTACAATGCCATGACTGAGAAGCCTGTCTTTAACTGGAGCTTAACTGAAAATGCACAGTCCACATAAAATGCAAAGGCACAAAGAGTAAATAAAGAAGTAGTCAATGCTAAGCAAAGTGTGGGCTGAGGAATTCTGCCTCCTAAGGAGGTGACAGTCAAATGAAGCTGGCTCATCATGTGTGTCAAAAGCAGCATCAGACAGGTAAATAGCAATTCTACACTTCCCTCCTACTCAAAAATTCCACTCTTAAAACACAGGGTATTTTAGGAAGCTTCCTGCTGACAGGCACATCCTGCCCAGAATTACATTTTAATAGTTCTTCTTTTAGACAAACATTTCACTTATACTCATACAGTCAACATGCTATTCCTATGCAGTCCCTAGGGAGGAGCAAGACATGCAAAACACAGAAAGGGTGGTAATGAAAAGAAATAATCATACTGCTTTCATTGATGAGTTTACAGATAATGCAGTAGACTATTTACTATAGTCTTGTTTTCTCTGGAGGGCAACTTCAAATCTCTTAGAACAGCTCTGTAGACACTGGTAGAAAATGGTATTTATTTTCAGTCCAGTGCAATGGAGGTTAGCACGCCATCTGGAATGAACACATGTCGTTCAGCAGTCCAGGATCTTGGAATTTTGGACAAAAATCTACAAAGTGCCCCAAAGCTATTCTCTGAGTAAAGGAGAACTTCCATACAAATTTAGATTTTGAACTAGCAATAACATCACTATATCATATTGCAACTAACGTTACACAGATAATGTTACAGGTTTTACTAGCTTTCCACAGCCTCTTCAGGAATTGGCAACACGATGCTTCTTGAAGGACCAGGGCACAATGATATTTTAATTTTCACAAACCCAAAAAGTACTACCTATCCATCAGGGAAAAAAATCACACTAGAAACTAAAGAAGTTGAATATGGCGTTGCAAGTGGCAACACTGATGTTTCTGAAGGAAATCCTACATATCCCTAGCAGTTTTTAAAGCATGAGGTTTTAAAAAGTCATTTGTCAGGTTTCTTTTTATTTGCCTTCAGTTTTTGATCAGATTAGACATACGGAAAAAAACATTGACACGTAAGTCAAGGAAAATGCCCCATTTCAGCATTTGCTAACAGTTCCTGGGTGAGAAGAGGCGTGTTCAGGGGGGGTTACAGTGTCTGCCAGCCTAGCTGGAGGAACAGTAATGACCGGTTGCATGAACAACAGACATGCTGTAGCACATTGGCGGGACCCAGCAACATGGCTTCTAAACCCCTTATTCTGTTCATACAATATTCCTCGCTCCTTTAGCTCCCATTCCACAAGGGCAAATTGGCCCAGCATCTTACTCCTTTTTCCACTAAAGATAATGTGTCTTGAAATGAACATTGTCTCTTAAAACCCAACAAATTAAATTGTCTTTCCTAAGCCAGCAGCAGGAGTAATGGAAAACATTTCTCAGAACTAGTTTATTTCTAAGAAAGTGTTGGACCTAATGATCTATTTTAGTTAATTGGTATGATTTATGGAGAACTGATAAGCACATAGTAAAAATGAGCTATGCAACTACCTGTCATGAGCCGAACATTTTACACAAAATTAAAAATTAAACACAAACAGACCAGCAATATAGTTTAAAAAAATAAATACAAATCTGCAGTTTCCAACAAAGGTGAAAATCAGAGTAAAGTGGCTAGAAATAACAGCTTGACAGTATGCGATTTAACTGCCAGCGTTTCTAAAATTTCATCCTACATAACATTTAGCAAGATCATCAAAATTTGCCTCTGAATTAATGCAGTATGGAAAAGCGTGATTAAGGAGCCAAGTGTGTAAGATCTCATGTACAGATGCAAGAGAACCAGTAAATTGTGACACATTAACTCAGTATAACTTCACTAACAATTGAAAAATCTAGTCTTGTTCTCAGCTGTAAAGACTTTTCTCAGACTTTTCCCTATTGTAGCACTACCAGCAAGAGAGAAAAAGGCCAGGCAGCACAAGGCTAAGGGTTAGAGAAAGGCTTGTCATTATGAAGAGGAACGGTGACTGAGTGGGACAGTTAAGATGGGAGCTGCACTCCTACAGATCACAGATAAATGTTACCTCTTTGTGAGTGTGTGTTCATGAGCTAAGAGGAAGGAAAACAAACCGTTTGGTGCAACAAAACAATTAAATTTTATCATCTCGTATGTCCAAGCGTAAGTACTGGCAGTGAAGCACCAAGCAGCCTTTCTCCTTCACCCTGGCTGACCTAGTCCTTCAATGACTGCTATAGGACAACCTCACCTATCTGTGACTCAATCAGTGGGCTCTAGATCAAAACCACCCCGGACTACACAGGATCTGACTTGGTGATATATAGTTAAACCGAGTGATAGGTAAGTTCTTGCAAATGAAAATAAGAACTAGCAAAGTATCTTTTGGAGGCTCCTTGCCTGAAGAGATTGTCTTGTCTAACCACATATGTTGGAAGGAAAACTCCCCCCAGCACTCCCGTGTTGCAAAGCTAGTCCCCACAGCACAGGGATAGCCGAGAGCTATGGCATATCTGGCCATGTAGGCTCCCTCCGAGCCCACAGACGCCACTCATGTCTGAGGATCAAATCTACAAAGGGAATCCCAGACTTTCTTTACTTGCTGCTAATTAGCTTTTTTACTTGTTTTCTAGGTGTGTTATCTTTCCCCCTACCTTCTATTTTCTCTCCCCTTTCTTTCTTGCCCTTGTTCCCCTTTTGGTCTGTTACTGCCATGCTCCTATGAACTCATGCCATCCTTAGTTCCATCTAAGAAGGTTATACACCGACACCTTATGGCAGTTTCCTTCTCTATAGTCTTCCTAAACCACAAGGTTGTATGGATAAGGATAATCGTGATGCTCAGTAAGTTAGCTGGCCAGTTTATTTGCTGTTCAGTGCCCTTAGCTGATCTTTCTCAAGAAAGTTTATTTTGAATAATTAGCACTACTGTCTTGTTAGCACATACGTGGCGATATGGCAATTTTGGTATCACTGTCATTGTCACCTGTTTTCATATACTGCAATTCCTGCAATGAAAAGCCACAAAGAGCCATGGCTGTTCGTTCTCTCCTCACGGGGAGCACTGAACCGGCCACCCTGCTCATCAGCGTCGTGCCCGGGGCTGAAACCACAGCGGGGCCCCCAGCACCCCTGCACCTCAGGGCAGAGCCAACTTCGGAGCAGGAGCCGGTTTTGCACCTTTGCCATGGAAGGGCGCTCCTCGCTGTCGCTCGTGTCTGCGTGACCTCTCTGGCACCGGCACCGCTCTCGCTGCCCCGCGGCGACGGGTGCTTTTACCGCCGTGCCTCGCGACCGCGCTGGGCGCGTCTTCCCTCACAGACACCCCGCGCATCTACAGCCCGGCGCCCTGTGCCACGAGCACCGCTCACTAAAGGGGAACGAATCGCGGCTGCGTACCGCCCCGCGATGGGCCGCTTTCAGGGCCCTGCCTCGGTCTGCGGCCGTTCTCGTTCGGGGCCGCCCCCGCACCGAGCTTCCCCGCCCCTCCCCTCAGCGGGCTACCGCCACTGCCGTGGGCGGTGCAGGCACCCGCCGGCGGGAAGAGCGGCCGTTGGGGCGGGGCGAAGACGGCGGTGGGAGGGGCGGTGTGGCGCCAGGAGCGGCGCCCGTTGCCCCGGCGACGACGCCCGAGTCTCGCGCGGCCCGGAGGCTCTCGCGAGGCGCCGCCCGGTGCGGGCCGGGCGGAAGCGGCCGATGTGTTTACGAGCCGCTGAGGCGGGGACGCAGCAGCAGCGGCGCCGGCAGCCGGGCCGGGCGGTGGGGGCCGGCGGCACCGGGAGCGGCGAGCAGGCCGCCTCCGCGCCCATGTGCCCGCAGCCCCCGCCGTCCATGGAAGTGATGGAGGGGCCACTCAACCTGGTGAGCGCGCGGCCGCGGGGGGCAGGGGGGGTCGTCCTGTCAGCCGGTTCTGCCGCCGCTCTCGGCCCTCAGGCGGCGGCGAGCACCCGCGGCGGGAAGAGAGCGACACCCCTCCTCTCTTAGCGGTGGGTAATCGGACGGAGGAGCGCGCCTTGAACAGTAAATAGGGCTCTCTGCGCCCACCTCCAACACCTGTTGAGGGTTTGTGCCAGGCCCTGCCGCGGCGGCACCGCGCCCTGGCCTGCCCGGCGCCAGGGAGCGCGGCCGAGCGGCGGTCCCGGACTCGTAGCGGCTTCGCGGGGGCTGGCCGCAGCCCTGTCCGGCGGCTGAGAGGCGGGGGAAGCGATAGGCAGGAGCGCAGCGCTGCCCCGCTGCCGCCCGGGAGCTGCTGCAGGGCCCGCGGGTGGTGCGGCGGGAGCTGGGCTGCCTGGGCCCGGGAGCAGCCGACAGCTCTGCGGGAGAGGAAGCAACGGGTTTAGATTGCGGGGCGGGGGGTGTTACGTCTCGCCCAAGTTGCATGCGCAGGGGACAAGAGAAGGTCTGGAAGGAAACGTTTAGATGACACAGGCCGTATCTGTGTGAGTTTAGTTCGAGAGACTTATCAGGGCCTGCTACTGAATAGATGCTTCTTGTAATTTCAGAAGGTGAAATGCTTTAAAATCTTAAATGAGCAATTACTCTGCTAAACTGAATCTCTAAGGAACTTTGACTGAAACACAGATATCTGAAAAATGCATCTTCACAAAAGCTGATCAGATTTTAGACAGCCAAAGTTGATAGGTTTCTGTCACATAGAGAAGATGTAGAGTGAAGAACAGTTAATCCTCTGCTGCCTTGTGGGTTTTATCAAAGCTATATCTTGACTATGCCTCAGATGCAGTGATACACGGAGCATTCCCTTAGATAACTAGCTTTGGTCCAGCAGTCCAATTAGCCAGCAGCAGTGCACCAGGAATACAGCTGTAATGCTTCCAGGAATGAGTTTGATCCAGAAGTTGTTTAGTCATTGCCATGCAAACCTCAGAGACTCGTGTCAGTTTGGTTTTTAATCAAAGCTTATTTGCTTTGCATGGACAAACCCTTGCCTACTCCATACAGAGTCAGTCAGGTACTTCTGGATTGCTCTCTGTAGTTTCAGAAAGCCTTGCAAAATTGGCACTGCAGACTGCCCACAGAAATAGGGCTGACAGCGTAGCAGGAAGATGGTCTGTTTAGATCTGAACCGATGGTGTAGAACCACTCTGGGTACATCTGCATCATGCTGTCTCAGGCTTTTTAATCTGTGTCCTGGAAGCCTGATTGAAATAAGAAACAACAGGAAATAGAAAGCTCTTGTCACTTGTTGATGTGATGGGTTTAAAGTCAAACAAACTTGTGGGAGGAATAAACTATAGCTATTTCACAGACACTATAAAAACCCTTTTAAAAGTAAATCCAGTGCATGAACTTTTAAGGAGAGAATGATAATTGAATATTCACTAGTAAATGGATGAAAGTAGGAACTTTGTGGCAGTGCAGATATCACCAGTTAGTAGTGTTTCTTACTGAGACCATTTACTAAGGATTGTAGGAGTGATGGGAATAGGACTAACCTCTGACCACGATAGGAACGTGCAGGTACCATACTTGTCTAGCACCAGGCTAACAATAAGGTCAAGATGCTTCTGCATAACAGGTGCTACCAGAAAAAAGTTGCTGTATGTAGTCTTGTACAGAAAGCTATGAAGTTGCTGGCACATGTGTTCCTACCCCCTTTGAAGGAGTATCCTGAAATAGAAAAATCTTTTCTTGAAACTGCTGCACGCAATATAGTCATGGATCATCTTGCATAGAAAAATGATGTGTCTCTTCAGGTTGTGTCAAGCACTGTGAAAACTCTTAATGACAAGAGCTTGAATGGGTACAGTACCAGGGTCAGAACGTGCCTACATTTTTACAAGGACATGAGCAGGAGTAATTAGAGTTTTGCCAAGCTCTTCTATTCACAGTCCCTCTCTGCAGATGAGTTTCAGATTTGCAACAACATTCAGGGAAAGTGCCAACCTCCAGTATAGGAATGTTCATTTAAGTTTTTGATATTATTAAGTGTCATGTGTTTCACTTGCTTCTCCTATAAATCTCTTCTCTTACCTGTGGATTTGAAAAGCACAACCTTTTCCGAAGCTGCCAAATCATCGGAAAGGAGGGGGAAAGAAAACCCCAACTAACCAAAAAAACCCTTAAACTACAGAGTGGGTTTGGATACACTAATCATTAGGCTTATTTACCAGCTATCAATGACTCCAGTACAAGACATTTTCCTCCTTTCACTATACCATGGCTTGATAATTTTTGTGAAATTGATTTTTCTTTAGTTAAGGCTTTTTGTTAGAATTTGCTCTTGCTTTGAATCTTGCTCTGTCCCCTAAAACTTGTTCATTAGTTGTGTTTGAGCATCTAGGCTCAGTTACTGGAAAGCACGGATACTGTCCTGATTTTCCTGGGGAGCTGATCTGATACCCCCCCCAATCCTTAGTAGTTTTGCAGTATCCTAATTCTCCATTTCTCTGTCAACATGTGGCACACCAACTGCACTTAATCACTTGTATTGGTGGCTTTCGGTTTCAGTTATTGTTTATATGTTTGACTATTTGCCATGCCTTGTTGTATTCTGCTGACTTCTGTTACATTCTTTTTCTACCTTCTGAAGATACATTTCCCTCAAATAATATTTTATCTTTATGTTTCTGAAATTTAATTATACTTTAGTTTTCCTAATTCACTGATTTACTTCTGTAGATGGCACTAGACAAATACTAATTTGCTTTTCAGATCCATTTTTAAAGCAAACAAACCAACCCTGTAACTGCAGTGTTTTTTGTTTAATGGAAGTTTTAATCATTGACCTCCAGGTTTAATGACTTCCGTGAGAAATGGACCAATCTTTTTAGAATATGGGCTTTAGTTCTTCAGTATTCATTGTGATACTTCATTTAGGAATAAATTGAAAATTCTTCCAAAATCCATGGCCATAGTCTGAGTTGTTAGTGCAATGGGAAAGCGTTTTGGGGCAGCTCTAATACTTGAGCATTCATTTTGTCTTTTCCTCTTGCCCTGTTCCCTCCTTCCTTCTCCTCCCTTAGTGTACTGTATGCCTTGCAGATGTGAAACATCATTCAGTTTTGAAACAATGGGTTAAAGCCCTGTTCCTTATGCTTCTACTAATAAGAAAGGCAGTTCTTCAACCCTACCAAAAAAATACTTAGGTTGTATTGTGGAACTTAAAAATGGTATGGACTAAGGGCAGTCTCTGCACCTGTAGGCAATCGTATAGCAGATGTCTAGTCCAGCTGAACACTGTTTCACACATAATCCAGTGCCATAAACTAAGACATCTCAACATCCTTTAACAGATTAAAACTTACTGCAAAAGCATGAAGATAAGTCCTATAAGAAAAGATGCTCTGTAAAAAAAAAAAAAAAAACAAACCCAAAAAACCCCACACAACAAAAAACCACCAACAACCAAAAAACCCCAAACAAACAAACAAAAAACCCACCAAACCACAGCTAAGAGCTTCTCTGTGCTACCTACTGTAGGGGCAATTCCTACTGCCGTCTGGTTTAGGCAAAGAATTCTGATCTCGCATCCAGCAATAATTTTAACCCTCGGTATAAAGTAAAAAGCACAACAGCACACTGCTGATTATCAGAAGCTTGGAAATAACACAGTAAAAATATGAGGCAAATAGTACCAACCTTAAGAAGCATTTAAAAAGGAAATTTACTTGTTGAACGGAGTCCAACACCTAGGACTTCATAACTCTGCAGATTCTACTTTAATTCCTCAGTATGTTCCTGTAGAATATTTGCTAAGGAGCCATACTGCCTCTACCTTGAATTCTTCTTACAAGGTAATAGTACTTTATATGGTTTGTAATAAAATACAGTCCAAAATCTTGCCTATGAGTTTCTTTAAGTATAAGGGACCTGGCTTGAAGAGCTGTTGTTTTGATGAAAAATAAAAACCATGGACCAGTGCCTGGAGTGAGAATAACACACCAAAATGTATATTGCAGAAATCTCATATCATGGAAGCTTGTATTAGTGCTGTAAGCCATTGGTAGCAACCATTCCAGTGCAAGCCAATCAATGGTCTACTTTAAGAAATGGTTTAGAAATGAGGTGAACACTACATCCACACGAGGGCAAAATAACAAGCAGAATAAGTATGCAGTATGGAAGAGTAAGAGGAGAAAATAGAAAGTGTCTATGAAAGTTTACCAGAGACCAAAGGATTTAAACCACATGGACCAATGTGTTTGAGACTTAATGGCAGCCTGCACCTCTATTATTTTGATTGGAAAACCAGTAATATTACATTAATCTACAGAAACATCCATTGAATCGTTTGTTGGGTTTTTTTAATAAAGCTTAACCTGCTATACTTGCCCTTCCAATCTAAAATGAAAAAGAGGCAGATGCACTCAATTCTGAGCTCAAACTAGAGAAAACAAGCTTGTAGGTAATGAAAGTGGAAGTATCATTATATAGACTTGCCTAACAGAAAGTCTGTTTCTACCAGTGGTGGAAGTCTTGGTTTTCCCAGTAGCAACTTCGTCTGTATGGGGCCATTCATTTCAGCTGAGGGAAATGCGAGATGTGAACCCACAGAGGCAGCAGTGTATCTGTCTCAGTAAAGTGACTGGAGGTGCTGAGGTTATTCATCAGATGCTCATCTGAACTGCCAGATCAGTGATACCCTCCTTAGAAAAGCTCAACAATGTTGTATTCAGTTGTATAACCGCTATTAAAGCGCAACACAAAACTGTTCTATGTTGCACATGTAACAACTTGCAGTAGCTCCCAGTCAAGAATAAAATTAGCTGAACCTGCAGGTGGTTGACAGAAGCATTATGTCCTCACTGGTATCTACGCTGTTTGGGTGCCTACCAGCAGTGCCTTTCTGCTGCGTCATGCTGTCATTACATGCGTATTGTTGAGCCATGCAGTTCAGCTCTGAGTAAGTGTGCCTGGCAGTTTAAAGGCCCAAATGAAGCCGTCTCATAGAGGCCTGGGGAGGCAGCAGACTGAAGTCATGGCTGAAGCCTTTCTGCCCCACTTGTTTGAAATTGTTGCTCCTGGAGTAGTTTGTTTACTGGACCATTTGTTGTGATGATTCAGTTGTCCCTACTGAGGGGTGGCTCCATGGCTGTAACAGCTTGAGCCATGTGGTTTAGGGCTACACATAGGAGCCCAGATTGGTTTTGTTTATTATCAGGGCAGTGGAACTGTTCTCATTTAGCTTATTAGCTCCAGTTAGCAAGACTTTTGTAGTACCAGCTGCAGCACTATATACGGGGACAAGAAAAGCATTACCAAAGCAGCTGAGAACTGTAGGTATACATCATGGCTCTGGCAAGCAAGTTGAAGCATTTGGTACTTTTATCATAGTAAATGGATGAAAAGGAAGAGTGAGGCTGATTTGACTATGCAATAGGTAAAACACCTTAATGAAGTTGCAGGTAATCAGGGAACGAGCTACAGCTATGCCTGTATGGGGCTTTGAAGACTCCACCTAACCTGGTCAGCGTGAATGTGAGTTGGTTTCATTCCAGATCCAAGGTTTCATTTGCATGGTGAAGAACTCTGACTAACCATTTTATCTTGAATTTGCAATAGGGTGGGAACACACGCGTAGTCAATTAGAGCTATTCAGTGAATTAATATTAGTTAGCTAAACAACGGGTTGCTTGTCTGCCCATATATTTAAATTCTAATACTGTTGCTTACAAGCAAGTTGAACTTCAAGGTCTTTACAGTTCAATACAAAGTGAGTGAGGAGTCTGTTAATATTGAGAATACATGCTCATGAGAGTTTCACATACTTGTTTTACCTTATAGTCACACTAGCCTGTAATTTACAGTTGAGTCATTGTTCTGTCAACCTTGCTAAGTACAGGCTTTCAAAGACAGAAAATTGAACTAACATGTGGCTAGTGGTCTTGGTTGAGTAGCCACAATGAGTTCTGCCATTTTTTGTTTCTCCTTCAGTCAACTTTGTCTTTCTCTACAGATTACAAGGAGTATTTTTTAAGGGGGCTTACTTCTGTTGGTAAAGCTACACATTACCATTTCTTTAGGCTTAGTGGCAAACGTATTCCCATTATTTAGCGTAAGTTACAGCAGTTCTTTATTGTTTTCACTTTTAGTGTAACTGCCTGTAAATACAAGCATTTTCCATAGTCACCCTAAGTTTTATTCATCATGATTGCACATTTTTGTTTGGGGTATTTTTGTTGTTTCTTATTTTTTACAACAACAACAAAAAAAAAAAAAAAAAAAAAAAAAAAAAAAAGGATGGCCATAGTTTCTTCTTTGACCTCTCAGGTCAAGTTTTCCGCTTGTATTCTCCCTTCATTCCATTTTTCAATGCATATGCAGACATGTGCATTTAAACCTTTCTAAGTTTACTATTTCCTGATAAGAACAGGTTTAAAAGACTTCTGTAGGTGTAGCACTGACAGAGTGTTTGTGGGGTGAGGGTAACAAGGGTGCACCACCTCATCCCACCCTTTGTGGCCTGCTGCTATAGACATCCATGTGGAAGATACTTAATGCTCTTTTGTACAATATGGAAGCAATACAATGTACACTTTCTGACCCTTTCTTTCTCCAAAATATGTTCTCAGAACCACAGTCCTGTATCCTTAGGGAAACAAATCCCGAAATAGATCACTCGTCTCTTAAAAAAATACCTTCATCTTTGCTTTCAACAGTAAGAGAGCATAAGTATTGATCCTTTCTGGCAATGTAAGTGGTATCCACAGTCCATAGCATAAAATAGATGATGTTAGCAGCAAACCAGTGGTTTCACTTAAAACATTTACAAACTATTATATTAGACAACTTCTTTGCAGTTAGCTTTCCTCAGGCCCCATCATTTTAGCAGCTGGGTTTTCCTGCACTGTAATCTGTGCTTCATAATCATATTAAAATGCATCACTTTCTAGAGAGTCCCTTACAATGAATAAAGAAGGCTTTAAGCTTAATATCTTGAGCAAGGCTTTGTCCAATGAAGAGCTGTCCCCATTAGGGGAACAAAGGAAAACAAAACATACATAAGACTATCTGTCTCAGCTACAGGACTGTTGCAAATTACTGCCCTTAGGGGAGGGTGGTAGACTTACCCTATTTGAAAATGAGTAGTACTACATCTGCCTTTTAAAATAGTTTGATCGAGCAGGTTTTTTCTTGTTGTTCTGCTTTCTATAATAGCTAGGCATAAACTGGAATCATGGGAAAATCAGCTTCCCCCCAACCTAAGCTAGGATCATATGGTGGTAATCTTTTAGGCTGTAATGGTGAACTATCTCTAGAAAGAAAACTAGCATTTTTATTTTAATTTTTTAGTTTGAGGGAGTAGTAAAAGATCTGGCAAGTGAGCTATGGCTTCATTTCTCATGGCCTGCAGTCACATCATTGTCTAGTTTATATTGGGAAAAAAAAAAAAGTGTTAATTTTTGGGCTGCTAAAGAAAGCTCTAGACAAAGAGGAGACCTGTACTGCTGTTTTAGATTATTTTTCTGTTCTGTTGCTCAGAGATTACAGAGGCAACGATTTGGGCTAGTTGGGTGGAAAATCAAATAGGAGTATTTCCTTGGAGTAGCAGCATAAACTTACAAACACAGGTATCATCTCTTAACATCTCAGTTAAAAAAGTTTGAGGAAAGCAGTCTAGCTTACCTGCTTCTGTAGCTGATCCAGAGCAGTTCAAGTGACACAATAAGGCATACACAAACCCCTTAAGAAACAAATATGTCAGAGCAAAGTGAGGAAGTTTTTTAGTTTGGTCATCCTTCACTCACAGCTGCTTCCTCTTATGAGAGTCAAGGTGTTACACCTGTCCATTTGCCTACTGGGAATTCCCACTCATCTGGATTGGGAGTGACATCTGGAAGTAGTTGTCAACCTGTTTCCCCCATCAATTCCATAGCTTGTTAATAAATTATAATTATTCTTACACCACATCCCATATTTATTTCCAGCACTGCAACTGGAAGAGGAAAGAGAAATCAGATTTATAAAACCACTGCAGTTATGCAGCAGCTGTTTCTGTAATCATTACAGCAGCAGGACCAGTCAAAGCAGTCCTGCTTGAATCTATTGGGAACCAGCATAGCAGCCTCAGAGTTGCTGGTGTAAACACCTTCCTCTAGCATGACATCAGACCAGGGATAAACTCGAGAGCCATTTTTTTTCACTTTATGATATAGGACCAGTTCTTCCATTGCTGGTTTTATAATGGGATACAGGCTACTCTGAGTTGAAAACAGATTTTCTAACAATGGTTGAGTGCTGTGTAGCTAAGTGTAACTGAGCACCGAGAATAAACCAGCAGACTAGACAAGATGTAGAAGTGTGTACACGGCTATTAAGCATCCAAGTACTTCTGTTGCAGCTTCATCACTTGCTGCTAGGAAACAGCACCACTAATTTCTTCAAACTGCTAGTGATGAATAATCACCATGAAAATGGGAGAAATTTCCTGGTCCTTCCACAATCAACTAATTGAAACAAACACTCACAGGGTGAAATAAATGAGCAAATATTTCCTTGTCAGGCTGGCAGGAAAACATACAAAATGAGGAATTCCTCGCCTATGACTGACTACAAAACACCTAGCTTTTTCACACAAGGTTGTGCTGAGACTGATTTTTCTCTGCTGCAGTTTCTGTTGTTTCAACTGGGAAGTCGGTTGCTCTGCATCAGAGTAAGATGGCCTGACGTCTATATATTTTGATGTAACAGCAAGAAAGGCATTTTGACCTTGTAACCTGAGGATCCTAGCTTTTCTTTTTGCTAGCATCTCTGGACTCGTTTTCCTAATTTTTGTCACAGTCCAGCCCACCTTCTTCAAACTCCCTTCAGCTTCACTGGGAGTTAATTTAGAATGGAAATAATTTAATTGCGCAATTAAATGACAGCTGACTGTCCTCAGATGTTCTGCATGTGCTTAACTGATTTAAGTATGGTCATGCTCCAGTAGTTTAAAACATATGAAAACAACCTTTGGAAACAATCAGACCCAAATTCTTATATGTGGAAACTAATAAAGGGAACCAGGCCCCCGGCTTGTTGAATTGCTTTCTTAGCTTTTCTGTCTCAAGCTACCCTGTTCCCTTTTTCCTTGGTTTTTTAGACCTGCCCATGCAGTTTGCAGAAGCAGCTGTATCAATACTAATTTATTGAAAAATAGTTTTGCAAGGAGCTAGCTCAGGTGTTTTTATGACTGTGACATAGCTAATTTGTAACTGGATGAGCTGCCATGAATAACTGAGGAGATGGCTCTATATGAGCTGATACCATTTGTTCATTCCCATGGGAAATATGTTTATCTTTCTGGCGTGTGTCATTTGTAGGAGTCTGTAGGAAAAGGCCATAAAATAGATGATTTTCCAATAGAAAAACACTTCATTTTCTTAGATTATTTAACCTCAGGGCAGAAGAAAAAGGGAATGCTGACAGTGCTCTGAGAATTGAACGAAGGTTAGGAAGAATAACATAACCAATACATCTGTTGTGAAGAATCAAGGAGCTGTGTTTCGTTTTTTAAGAACACTCCATATTAGCATATGGAATCAGTTTTAGAAAAGCCAGATGCCTAACTACACTGAGGTAACTGCTAGGGATCGCTTAAGAACAGCTGTTGCCCAAAAGAGTCATTCTCTTCTGTGGTGTCAGAGCTGCTAAAATTCTGGTAAAAAATTGAACTTCCTGTAACATTGTAGGTGGTAAGTCAATGTGGAGAAATTGACCTGCATTTTGGAACTTATTTTTAAATGGATGGTAGTATAAGTATCATGTTAGTCCTGATAGAATCATGTTACTATCGTGTTTGGATTATCTGACCTTCGATGCTTCTATCAAGACTGGAGGAGACAGAGAAACGTGTAATTTGACAAGGGCTGTAGGGAACCAGCTGTTCTAACATCTTAGGGTATGGACAAATGCGCTCATTTTTATGTTGATCCTGGAACATGCTTAAAGTGAGTCAGTGACTTGTATTCACCAAACATCTGAAGTCTGATATGTTTAATGCCTTTATTCAGGTGAAGGGAGGGAAAAGAGAATTCATATGGGTCAGAGACAGAATTACAGAGGCAGGTTTCAGGCTTTCAGCTCTGTTTCCCCTGCAGGTTCAGCCAGTATGGATTTCATAAAGGCTTTCTTGAGAAGCAGTAATCTTAAATGCTTTCTTCAGACTCAGAAGTGTCTTGTGTGGTTTCACAGTCAGTGCCCGGTACCTGACGTCTGTTTACTTCAAACTCAACATGTAGTAAGGCAGTCATGAATAGTCTGTGTTACTGACAGTCTTGCCAGCTAGTGATTGTAGCCTTTCATATGACACAGCTCATCTTGGAGGAAGGACCATAAAATTTGTATCTTGTAGTAATAACAAAAAGACACGCTTTCATGTATGTTGCAGTGCTCATTATGCAGTAGTGTTTCTTACTGAGCACATGCAAATACTTGCATCAGTTGCTTGCTTTCAGCAATGTCCTCAGTCTGCCATAGTGGTTTACACTAGTGGCTTACAAATACTAGAGTAGACTTAACTGTTGTAGAGCAGCAACGTGACTGATATCTTTAACTATGGCTGTGCTGCTTCCATTAATTGGTGTAAGCTGCAAACAAAACACCAAAGGTCTCTTGCAGTTCTTTCACCCAAGAGGCAAACCTTCTTGGGCATGGGGCAGCAGGAAATGTCAAATCGGCTGTAAGCTGTAACATAATTCAAATATCTTGCATTCTGCCAGGTAAATTGATCCTAAATACTTAAAGCTTCTCATAACTTCTTATGGCCTACTGGTCTTTCTACACGACTACAGTAAATGTGTGCCTACAAAGGAGAACATGTACTTTCTGAGGAACAGCTTCAAAAGGATTGTGTTGTGTACACACCATCTTTGCTGCATTAACAAACTTCAGTTCTTACCTATACAGTACAGATCCTTGCAAGGTAGTGTTAAAGAAGAAATCAAATTATAAAGCCTGAGACTTGGAATCAGTACAGGTTTCTTAGATGTACTGATTACTTTTAAAACAGGTATAGCTATTTGATGGTTAATCCTCATTGATATAATGCTCTTTTTATTTTAAGGCTCACCAGCAGAGCAGAAAAGCAGACCGTTTGTTGGCAGCAGGGAAATATGAAGAAGCAATTTCTTGTCACAAAAAAGCTGCTGGTGAGTAGGTATTTCTCACATTCCAGCTCTTAAAATCAATTTCTAGATTCACATGCTCCATGTAAGTAGAATGTCTAGTTACTTGCAAAATTCTTATTCTTAAAATGCAAATTTATTTTTCAGTCCAGATCAAGCACCCTTTTGGAAGCTCTTTTTCTAGTGTGAGGAGCTAAAATCAGATGTCTTCAAAGTTGTTTTGGTTGGGGGTGGTTATCACTGTGAAGGCAGTTCTTGACTCAAGATGAAGCCAACACCTTGTGTCAAGCACAAACTGCAGTTGGGGACCTGCTGCAAGCCAGTTTCACTTCACGCTTTATATTTTCTTCAGTGCTTTCGTAGCTGAAGTCACCTGCTTTCTCTGCTGGTGAAGGAAATACTTAGACAAATGTTTGCTTACTTCCCTTTCGTAGCATCTGAATCAAGACAGCTAAGAAAAGGTGATGAGCTCAGCTTTCCCAGAACTCAAGCAAAACAGCAGATTGTATGGCAGGCCTTGATGTTGCGATGGACAGCCTCTCCTAATTGAGACTTCATGCATTTACCTGTCCATTTCACTAGTCATGCTTAATTATTTGTGTTGGAGTCCATCAGCTGTCTGACGGTGCAGCGACTGCTTGGCAGAAGAAGAAAGAGGAGGCCTTAGTTGGTGCAAGAAGTAGGACATTTCCAGTGACAGGGCTTGTGTGGAGACAAAATAAGTGGCGACTCTGAACATCGTAACCTAGATACTGGGCATTCTCACTTTCCATTCATAAATACTAGAAAACCCCATGAAATGAGAAACTGACAGTTTGTTTGGTATTTATGAATACTCAGAGCAATGAGGGATAGCATTTACATTCTAATATGCAGACTTCTCTTTTTGGCTTCCTTCACTCCATATACCAAGACAAAACCCAGAAACACATTGTATGTTTCTTGCTTTTGTCTGATGATTCTGTGCCATTATCTTACATCCTTCCAAATTTGGTTAAGAATTTCTTGTACCTTGTCATTTTCAGCACTAGCAAGATATGCTCAAAGTTTAAAGTGCTGCTCTGACTCTAAGCCAGCATGTTTTCTGTTTTGGAGGGGAAGCTGATGAAAAAAGGGGGGAACTACAGACTATACCTCTTTGTCAAGAATATAATTAAAGCATGACTTTGTAATACTGGTGTGCCATGAGCAAGAGGATTTTACTTACCACACTTTGTCTTAAAACACCTGTGTGTTAAAAGTCTGGTCCTTAGCTGCGTTTCTTCCCTTCACGGGAAAGTTTTTCTTCTGGGACTTTCTGGAAATGGCTGCTGTCCTCCTCTGAAAAACAAACTGGAACAACCTGAGCCAACGGGTTGCTATGGGAAGGGTGTAGCATGTATTACATGATCTTACAGTAATTTTTTCAGACTTCTGAAAGACAGCAGGTGTTTCCAGCCACTGTAACTTGGTAAATACTTTGCTTCTGGACTGCTGCTTTTATGTGGGGATTCAGAATACAGAAGGTCTGAAGCATTTTCTTAGCTTTTATGGAAACGTTCAGGTCTTGTAACCCTGTCCTAAGTGTTTATCAATTTTCTCTTCTGCAGCATACCTTACAGATGCTATGAAGCTGACCCAGTCAGAGCAGGTGAGTCCAAAGTGGAGCAGATGCCAGAATCAGCCATAGCTCTCTTGTGTGCCTGTGTGTCATACTGTGCCCTAACTGATCATATCCCTCTTGAACATTAGCCTCTGCATAGGTTTCTGAATCCATGGCAGCTGCACCAGGAGTTTTAGAAGTGCAGTGATGCTAGTCTTGCTTGAGAGTTTTTCCAAGTTTATGTGGAGCAGGGACAAGAGAACTACTAACGATCCAAGGGTTCTGCCACACTTGTTACTAGTCTGCAAGGCATCTTCAAGTAGGTGATAAAACTACTTTCATATTTAACTTTTGCTGTGAGGCACTTAGACTATTTTGCTGAGACACAAAGCTGAGCATCTCATCTACAGTCTGTAGTTTTGGTTTTATTCATCCCGGCTAAGGGATCTCCAGAACAACAGCCTACACCTTTCCTTATTCATTGCACAAATCTATCTGTGAATGTAATAGTGTAGTCTGCTCAGCACTTTTATAGCAGCAGGCTTTGAGTTTAGACGATATTATCAAAGCAAATAACCCTTGGGGATCGGACATGTGTCTTTCCTCCAAAGGGTCATTCATGTAGAAAAATGGTAGCATCTTACCCAGGTGGTTCCTGTGAGTTATTAACCACCATGCCACCCGCTTCATTAAATATGGCTGAATCATTTCGGACAATACCTGGCCTTGGAGCACTTTTCTGCTTAGTGTTGGGTGTTATTAATACAATGTCTACACAGGTACCATCACAGAAGCGTACAAGTAGTTTGTATTATTTACCTGAAGTGTGGCTGTGCATACCAAGTGAATCTCTTTCTTCTTGGTGTTGGTCATGGGTCAGTTGAACCCCTAGTGCCTCTGCTCAGAGGTATCGTAGCCTGGTCAGTGACTTAAAAAAAACAACAAACAAAATGACCAAATGTTAACTCGCTCCTTCACAATACCAGTAGTTATGCTAAATTTGGGTGACATATCTGAATCTGTTGCATTGTACGAGCAGAGAGCACTGAGTTTGGATTTAGTATCTGAACAACAAAAGCTCCTTCCCCTCCCTCAGGCGTGCTCTGGTGCTGTTTATGTAAATATTTACAGGCCAGTAACTTTCTGTGCCTGAATATTCAGGTGGGATTGTTTAATTGTTTAATCTTGTTCTTCCTCAGGCTCAGCTATCACTGGAACTACAAAGGGATAGTCACATGAAACAGTTACTGCTCATCCAGGAGAGGTGGAAAAGGGCAAAGAGGGAGGAAAAGCTGAAAGCCCAGCAGAACGCTGACAAGGAAATAGCTGCACATCTTCAGACTTCTTATAAGCCATCTGCTGAAGACTCTGATGATCAAAATGTGTTGGTTCCTGTCACTCAGAAATATAGCCCTTCCACAGAGAAACTTCCACAGGATATTCAGGGGGTCTTTGACAGGGACCCGGATACACTATTATTTCTGCTTCAGAAAAAAAAGGAGCCGGTGGAAGCATGTATTGGGAGTAAAGCTCCAAAAGATGACAAAACAATAATAGAAGAGCAGGCAACCAAAATTGCAGATTTGAAACGGCACATAGAATTTCTTGTGGCTGAAAATGAGAGATTAAGGAGAGAGAATAAGCAATTAAAAGCAGAAAGAGCTAGACTCCAAAAATCTCCAATAGACAAGGAGCTGGATGTAGATGCTGACTTTGTCGAGAAGTCAGAGTTGTGGGGTCTGCAGCAACACTCAGAAACTACTTCTTCAGCTGCAACTTGGCAGAAGTTTGCAACAACTGCTGGGAAGGCAAAGGACATTCCAATACCCAACCTCCCCCCCCTGGACATCCCGTCCCCTGAGCTCCCTCTGCTGGAACTCTCTGAAGATATACTGAAAGGACTGATGAATAGTTAAAAACCAGGAAAAGTGCTCAGTGTAGTTACCCAAACTTAAGAAAAGGGAAAACCACCAGGACAATGGTGATCTGAGGGCAGGAACATCTAACACAATCCTACTGTTGGAGAAAAGGCATTAAAGCAACTTTGTTACTGTGAAATACACATCATATCTGATCTACTTCGTAAAAGTTAAAGGTACCATAATCGGTCTGAGATGGCAAGCTCTTTAGTCTTTCTCCCAATGTTTCGAACCAAATGACTGCCTGGAGAATGTTTCAAGTAACACAGTCCTTCAGGGTTTTAAAGTATGCTATATGTAGTAGTTACCTATAATGCCATAAATGACGGTGCAGAACCTAACTGTTATGGTTGCCAGTTGGCTGCCACTTCATATTGAAAAATGCTTTCTAGCATGATTTTAAACTGTGCATTTCATTATGCATAACTTTATTAATTCAGATACAGTGCAATTTATACACCTCCTAGATGGATTTATGTGCCACGCTGTATGTTCCTGACCACGTTAACCTCAAGTCAGGAGAGATTTTAATTTCCATTCTATGAAGGAACCAACTTAGTAGTTCTGTTGACGAGTTTTTTTGGGTTATCTGTTTACATAACTAATCAGGGTGTATTGAATCTAGCTATTGGTTTCTGTATAAAGTGACATGGTTTAAAAAAGAAAAATCTATGCTTAAGGAAAAATACCCTTTTTGTTTTCAGTGATGCATGAATGGAAGTAATTCGAGTTGGCAGTATTTGATTGAAAAAGAAATTGTTTACAGCTTAACCTGATTCAAAAAGGATATGAAAATAAAAACCAAGGTGTTTTGACACTAAACGTGTGTTAAATCTCTACAAATGTTGCCGAGCATAAACCCCAAGGTTTATACTAACAGCGTTAGTATGCATGTACAGCTGAACTTCTGTGTTCATCATCCAGCAAATATGGGAAAGCTGGGATGAATTCAGAGGGCCTTGCCTGTACGTGAAGTGACTTGGCTCGTAGCTGGCTTCCAACACCTCCAGAGCACTGAAGTGTCAGAGGAAGCAGCAGCATGGTTCTGCTTGGGGACAGGCTCCGAACCCCGCCGCAGGAGCTGCCCACACCCATTCAGGGTTTGGTTTCTGAGACGGGCGGTGCAGCCCTCCTCACACTCAGCCCCTTTCAGCATGGGGCACCTGGTGCCCTGCCCTGGCGGGTTACCTGAACCCGGGCTTTCCCCCTGGCACCGTGTTGCAACGTGTAGCAGAGGCATTAGTTAACTTTAGCTGTTACTGATTAATGAAAAGTGTTAATGTTGCAAGCTACCCCATTTTAAGTTATTCTTGTGCTGTTACAAGCTAAGCTTGCTTTCTGAGGGTACATTTTTCTTCCAGAACAGACTCAGAAGTGCAGCAAGAACACCTTACTGATGTGCAAATTCTCCCCTTACCTCTGTATACCTGGTGCCTCTTGCGTTTACTTGAAGGAGAGTAGGGAGTGGAGGATAGAAAAAGCCTATGGAACAAAGGTAATACAAAAGTTCATTAGAGGAGGTCCCTTGTGCTGCAGTGTAGCAGGAAACTAATCTTGCTGGGGAAACAAAAAAGTTGGTTTTCAGCTGGAGCAGTTTTAGCAGTGGCCCAGGAACAGCTGTGATGAGGTAACCTGTTCCAGGTCAGCCCTAGATCACTGCTCCCACAAAGGGGCAAGTTACGTTCTCCACTGTCACCCACCTGGCTGGCTGTTACAGGTGACAAGGTGGTGGAGCACAGCGTTTCTATTCATGTAAGTAAAGCAAAGAAAACTATATGTGCTCACAAGAAGGAAATAACATTATTTAAGCACCTATCTCATGTCACTGCCAGGCACAATAGCCCAGGGCTGTTAGCTACAGACAGACATTCCAGCTGTCTCTGCAAACAGCAGCTGTAGGAGAAGGAAGCAATTTTTAGCCTGGCTACCTCTGCTGAAGAGTCAGGATTCTTCAGAGGGGATGTAGGGGAATTGCAAGCTCTACCTTCTGTTTTTGAGACTGAACTGTCCCTTCATATATAGCTGCATAAACAAAACACCAGACCCGAAGAAAGCTGCTTCTCTGTAGGAAGATAGCCAAGTAGGGGCAAAACTCCACGCTGCTACTTCTGGAAGTGTTGTTAAAACTTCTCTCTCCTGCAATGCAAATGTTTGTTTGTTCTTGCGGTCTGCCTACTCAACGCACAGCTGCTGCTGAAACCAAGTGCCAGGCAGCATGGCTTCACGGCAGAGTTTTCCACTCCCACGAGTGACACAGAAAGGAGAATGGGCACAACGTTCCCTTTACTAGGACAGGAGCATGGAGCTGCAGTGGAAGCACTGCTAGCGTTGCACAAGCCCGTGACGGTGATGTGGCAAGCTGAGTACTTTTGTGTGATACAGAGACCATCCCAGAGCTGGAGCAGGCGATACCAGCAAAGAGTCAGCCCATGGCCTAGTGAACAACCCAGGTGCTCCTGCTGGAAGCAGAGCCCTAGTGCTGCCAGCCTCTTCTTTCCCTCCCTTCCGCGCAGCAGCACGGTCAGCCAGCTGTGAAGCCTACAGCAAGACAGGTATGTGGGAGCAGGCAGGATCACCCCTTTCAGCAGCAGCACAGGGCATTCATAAAGCATCCTACAGCTGAGAGTCCATCCATCAAATAATGACTTTTCCTTCCAAAATTCTTTACCTTCCAGGGAAAAACCTAAGTGTATAAAATAAGATTAAATACTTTAATTTTACCAAGTAAGGAATTCTTCAGTCTGAATTCAGAGCTAAGCACTTACACCATTTAAAGAATGAAAGGTTGTATAGAGAATACTTGCCACTAGAGGACAAGTTTTACAGACACATAGTGATGGACGTAAGGACATTCTTCTCTCCAATGTCTGTCAGCAATTGGTGTAAAGCGTAAAGCTGGTTTACATGATGACGGCCTCCCAGCGCGTTGAGTTCTGGCACTGTGAAATAGTAAAGGGTTCCCTGCCCTGCACCTCTGCCTCGGTCGGCACTACTGTTTACGCCCCTTTCCCCCGCTCCCGGCCTCCCGCCGAGGGCTTTTTTCCTTCTTCCCTCCACCAGCTGGGGCCGCCAGCCCTGCGCGCCGCCGCGGCCGTGGCCCCGGCGCGGCCGGTTCCGAGGCGTTCGTGACTGGACCCCGGCGCTCCCGCTCCGCGGCGGGGCCGCTCTTCCCTCCGCCCGCGGCGGCTCCTGCCGGCCCGGCCCGGCCCGGCCGCCGGACGGTGCTGTGCGTGAGCGACTCCGCCAGAACCGCGGCAGCGAGCACGGCGCAGTCAGTCACCAGCGGCCACACGGCCTGTAACCGAGCCCTGGCACAGTACGTGGGGAGACCCCACGGGCCGTAAGGCTGCTCTTCTGACCTCCTTCGTACCGGGCAGAACTGAAAACTCCCGTGGTCCCTTATTTCAGGTGTCTCACCGAGAACCAAGTTGAAACACGTGTCCAGACACTGACTTCTATTCACAGGCTTCACTTTACCACGGAAACCTCTCTTGGAATACAGCAATACTATCCCAGCTGAATACAGCCAACATACACTTTGCGAAAAGAACTGGTGATTACCCAGTCTCTGGCTATATCTCCGCAGAAGGAGAAACCAAAGCAAGGCAGCTGGGAAGCAACGTGGAGTCTCTTGAGAATAAAATCTGCAAACTGCACCACCAGTTGCTACTTACAAAGACAGCTAAAACCAAAATACAGAAGTGTTTGGGTTTACGTTTTGGCTTTATATAAAGGGAAAAGAGGATCTTGTGACCTCTTCCTCTGAGAGTGTTTCCATTTTCAGGAACACTGGCCCCAAACTCCTTCCTATCTCCTGTCAGCAGCAACTCTAGCCATCCCATTGACCTGCTTTCAGGGGTGGGGACTACACCTCATCTAGGCTCCTTTGCCCATGAGAGGCTGGACCAGATGATCTTTCAAGGACCCTTCAAACCCAGGCTGCTCTATGGTTCGACGAAAGCAGGGTCGCTTAGCAAAACAGATGGGGAAAAGCAAATACAGCCACAACAGCTGATAAAATCCCATACTGAATTGGACTAAAAATCCAGCAGAAAACAAAATTGATTAGTCAGACGGTTCAAAAGTGACCAGAGCAGTAGTGTGCTGCCACAAACGAGGTCTATGCTGGGCAGTATTTGCCAGACCTTTCTGCCTGAGTATGTGGCCCATGGAGTTCAACTGTATAAAAAGAAATTCATTGCTCCCTAAGGCTCAGCGCTATGGCCACCTTTTCTTCCACCTCCCTTCACTCCCATGTTTGTTTTACCAGAAGTAATCTAAACTTACCCAGGCTTTTTGTCCTCTAATCATTTGAAGTGTTCCCTGAGGCCCATTTGCCGCAGGAGTTAAGGTATTATTGAGATCAAACAATATGAAATCCTTAGAGCTGTGAAAATACAGGATTTCCTGCCTCAGAGCTACAAAACTCTACTCTTTTAATTCCACTAAGGAAGCACAGAGCTATGATAAAACCACATGTCCAGGGACTAGAAAAAGAAGCAGGCAAGAATATGTTATATTGGTACGGTTGGAAGGTACCAGAAATGTTCACTTGGAAACATTACAGTAAAAATCCTTCAGTCTACCACTTTGCTTTAGAAAGGCCCATGTTTAAAATGCAACTGTTTGCATGCAGCACATCAGGTAAAACATATCTTCAATTTGCTGTGAGGCGAGATTTTCCTACTAGCTATATATAGATCATAACTTCCTTTTCAAAACCTACGAGAACAAATGAAGAAAGTACAGAGGTTAGTTTGTGTGTGCTGCGAACGCCACAGATTGTTTGCTCCTCGGTCAGAGTTTCCTAGGCGGCCCTGCTGAGATGGAAATAAAGGGACGTGGCGGTGGACGCTGCATCAGAGGAGCCCCCACGCCACCACCGAGCACTGCCCTGCCCTCCCGGAGCACACGTACCATGGGAACACAGAGGCGGAGAAGGAGAAGCAGCACTCCTGCTAACAAAGCGCAAGCCAAGAGGTGGAAAGCAGGAGCACAGCAGAGAGCTGACATTGTCTGAGGCGGAGCTGGGGTTAGGAGGGGAAAGCAAGGCAAAGCAGTAGCCCAGGAGTCTCAATGGGGAGAGGCAGCTCATCCAGCGCGGAGGTGTGGGAGAGCACAAACATCCTGCTCAGGAAAGCAGCAGAACTGGGCGATGGTGGCTGTGGAAGGACGGAGGGAAATTCCCAGTTACGGGCATGGGGCAGGGAAGGCCGTCCGCTGTGAGAGCAGCAGAGGGCTTGACAGGATGTCACGGGAGAGGGTACAGACAAAATTACCACCTACCGAAAAGGTCAGAGAGCCTGAGAACGTAGCGCTGATCAGACGGGGGTTCAGTTTACACACACAGATCTGAGCAACTTTTGTGAAGCTGTAAGAGCAGAATAAACAGATCCTACAATCAGATTGCTATAGCCCACTGTGTCTGACCTGCAAGAACGGGACCGCGGTTTCACTGCTGGCAATTCCAGCAATCCAGTGACTTCTGTTTCAGCTAACCCATCCATCCATCCATCCTGAAATACTTCAGGTCACAGCAGCCCTGCTTTATTCTTTGCTAATTAATTACTCTTCGTTAGTCACCTCTGCAGTTACAATACGACAAAAATTGCCGTGGTCATTTACTGTACAGCAGCGCAGCAGAAGGGGATGATGATAGGGAGCTGGGAAGGAGGGGGTGTGTCGGGAGAAGGGCTTGCACTTTTGACAACTTTGAGACGTGAGCTTTCAAAGGACAGAAAAAAGGAGAGGAAGAGTTTCATGGAGAGCGTAGCAGATCGAGACAGAGCTTGGTCTGAACAGGAAGGTGGCAGAAGATGATACGGTACTTCGTATTTTTTGGTTCTAGGAGTTGATAATGTTCCTGCACTCAAACAGCTTCAGCTGATCTCATTGAATTCTTTTGGCTATTTAAAAATAGTTGAGGTTCTAGACCAGAAAACCTCCTAAACAGTCTTTAGGAAAGGAAGATGGGAAAAACATGCCCAGTAACGCCTCACAGAACATGGAAATGGTCGAGGGAGAAACCTGAAAACACACCATCTTCCCACAAACCCCTCGAGTTTCAGACTTCAGCTATGAAAATCTCAGGCTGCACTGGCTGTGAGCACAATGCCAGCCCAACTTCCTGCTCCCGTTTCCTGCAGGGCAGCAGAGAGCTCCACTTCATTGTGGCAGAGCCAGAAGTCTCGAGACACTGAATCAGCTGAAATCGGTACACTTAAGTACTTAAACCGCCAGAATTTTCAGCCTCTTTTAGTGGTGTCTGGAGTATCTGTTACCTTCAACAACTTCTTGTGGTCTGCTAATGCATGCAGCATGTGACTTGCAGAATCCTTTCCAGTTGATGGCAATGAATGCTTTACAGCACTTCCCCTCGCACCCAGCTTGGCCACGTTTTCCTCATTTGCTCATTTTTGGCTTCTTCCCCTATTAGTTACTGGGAAATGCTGTCGTTGTTGCGGGCAGTTTATGAGCCCATCCCATGCACAAGCACAGCAATTCACAAAACGCATCAGGTTATGTTTTTATGCATCACAAATCCATCAGGTACACCCATAACCTCAACATTTTTAAACTATACATCTGCTGTAACTGGCACATCAATTTACTGTAGATAAATTCTACTAAACAAATCAAGAGTCACTCTGCAATGACTACAGTGAAATCCTACTTATGCAGTTCAAAACAATTTATCAGTTTATCTTTGCTACGAAAGCTACTTGCCCCAGTGAGTGCGCAGCATGCTGTGCAACACTGCAGCTGGAGCCCACCCATTTTGCCTTTCCAAAACCGAGACTTTTTAAGACATTTTGTCACTTTAATCCTGTCAATCCCTCAGGCTTTTCTTTGGGAGGATTCTTGCTGCTTCACCATCCCTATCACTCACAAGTTTTTGCAGATTAACAACTTTTCATGCACTTCAGGATTAATCAGCAAAGGTAGCAGGAAAAAGGTCAGAAAGAACTTCAACATTCACGCTTGGGAATACAAATTAGCCTCTGTTCAGCAGCTCCTCCAGTGACCACCTGGGGAGGAGAGAACTCTTGTCAGTCTCCCAGGCAGACGCAGGGATCCCTCCCTCCCCGGGTGCGTAAGTACTGTGGATGACAGGGGCCACCGTCAGTGCCGTGTGGGGGCCAAAGGATGGTACCAAAGCTGAGGCCTCGAAGCAGCAGCGCTGCCTGCGGTGCAGGCGCTGGCAGTAAAGCACCCCAGCGCCTTTGAGAAGGGGCAGAGCAGGAAGCCCAAGGCCCTGGCCAGGGCAGACACTTTCAGACAGTAACCCAGGGGAAACCAACCCGTTCCCTTCCACGCAACTACAAAGACCCCCCAGCACAAGGAGCAAGCCGGGACGACAGCTGTGGCTTGGGCCTCAACAACTGCTCTTTGTGTAGCAAAAACACAAGGGGGGGGAAGTGGGGGCACGGCCATCTGCAGCAAGAATGCAAATTTCAGCAGCCTTGAGAAATTTCACAAACGTTAAAAGTACCTCAACCCAAACTCAGTTCTGGGGGAAAAATACTTACACTTGATTAAAATTCACTCATTTACATATCCTGAACTTAAAAAAAAAAAAAAAAAAGCCCACTTGTCATTAAGCAAATGTACAGCGGCAGGTTTTGCATCTTTTGCATCTTCAGCCAATGCTCCAGTTCTGTGCTACATGCATTGTAAAGGAAGATGCCCCATGGAGCTGGGTATGAAGCTGAGTATCAACTGCCAAACCCAGCCATGTTAACCCCAAAGTATTTCTTTGCAACTTCAAATAAACTCCAAGTTTTCAACTAAATAAAGAACTTTACTTTTGGAACCAGAAATTGCTCTTCTGTTTCATAAGGTAATTTATATGTGTCTTGTTGGAGTTTTTTTTTTCGTGATCCAGAACCCGGTCAGGCTCTGTCAGACTGGGAGCAGTAACCAGGCTAGTTACTATCCCCTTTTGGGCATGTCACGAGCTACCCAATAGCTGCGACTAAGATTTTATACCAAATCTAAACATCTGAATAGTTTTAATAATTTAAATCCATGTACGCTTTAACTTTTCAAACTAACTCCAAGAGCTGGAATTCTGCTCAACTGTCTAGCATTTGTCATCATTAAATAAAAACAATTTTGTGGTATTACTGGAACTGTACAAAGCCAAGATGCTATTAAAAAAATTGTTCTATAAAAACTCCTTTCCCCCTTCACCCAAAGTAAGTGTTGCATTATAGAAGCAAGAACACAAGCAATGGTTCTGTTCTTAAGGAGAGGCTCTTTCTGGCTCAGCCATTTGAGCTGTGCTCCAGCACTTCCCCTCACAGTTTTGTCCCAAATCTGAGGAGGGCAGAGCGGTGCCCAGAGCCCGGCAGAACATTTCCAGCCAGAGACATGCCACCATTGTGGCAAACGAACGACTCTGCCGTCACGCATGGGCCACGAACATGAAAAACAAACACGATGAGACAACATTTGATAAAGTCATTTTAATGGAAAATGTAAAACCCCTTTCAACTTCAATGTACAAAGCATGTGTAACACTTGCACTTTTAACAAATTAAAGCAAGCCAATGTTTTAAAAAAATACATCATTGAATGTATATATGTATATATTTACATAGCATATTAAGTTTAATATTTAGCTTTAAAAGTTCACATAAATTTTACCAAAATGAGACAATTCTTAAATAAATTACACCTTTTGAAAACGTTTAATTGTACACTGAATAGCTTCAATAAAATACTGAAGTGTCTGTATTTAATATCTACTTTATATACTTTTTATTTTACAAAGTTTACAATTATTTGGCAGTAATTTTCAGATTATGACATGACTGCTGTGCGGACTCAGCAAGATCCCAAATGCAGGCAATAGCTGGTGTTTGTGTCCTACTCTCACAGTAACTGTCTCAATGTAGTGAAAAATATCTGAATTATTTTAGCAAACTGTACAAGTCACATTTACATTTGATCAACAATATAGCATAGAATTTTGTGGGTTTTTTTCCAAAAATAAATACATCATCTTAAATCTTTGACATTTCACAAACTTCATGTACATTATAATACAGGACAGCAGAACTCTGCTTAATTGTTTGCAAGTCTAGCATGTAATCACAGTGGCTGTGATATGAAGCTCTACCATTGCAGTGTCATTAACAAGTAAATACGATGACTATGTTTTCTTGGCACTGATGGTTTGTGAAGCTTAAATTAGTGTGCATACTGTTTGTGTATTAGAAAAAATAACCCCCATTTGATGTTAACGCAAAAAAGCAGAGAGCGCCTAGTTTTCATCCATATCTTCCATTTCATCTTCATGAATCTTCAAAGCTCTCACCATTTCTTTAACTGCATGATACAAGATATTTTTAACCTGCAAGAACATCAGACACATTTTAGTAAGGCCTGCAACTAAGGAACTCTGCAAAGTAGCTGCATTTAGTGGACAGAAAAAACAGGCAGGCTGCATCAAGCCAGTGCCAAAGGAAACACCTTTTTATTAATTTTAAAAGGTAACATGAAATAAATAAAACCAGCAACTCAAGGGAGAGTCATTTACACCCCTGGCATTCATGCTGCTGCTCATTGTTATTCTGTGTGAACAGCAGCGAGGAAGTAGCTCCACACACTACTCCGCATTTCAATGAGCCTGAGCATGCCCTGCCTTCGCCCCAGCGTCCAGAGCAGAACTCCCTACCTGCAGTTTATCATCGTAATTGATTTCCTCCTTTGACAGCCTCAGCTCCTGCGTTAAGTGAAATGACTGCACAAGGTGCTCAGGAGACACAAAGTCTTCCGTTACTTGAACGCAGCTGTGAAAATTTTGCACCTATCCAAAATAACAAGAAGAGATGACAATGAGATTTTTTGGGTTATTCTTTGGCAGAGATACCTGAGAAAAAGAGTGGGCCTTGAGATCTCTTAAACCACAGGCTTATTGGACTAAACGGCACCTTGATACACTTTACACAGAGAGCAATCAAGCGTACTCAACTTCTCTAAGTTAGCTTCTGGCAAAAGGTACGCTCTGAACAATGCACACCTGCCTGTGCTCCGGCACTTCTTCCCGAGTCGGCTCTGACATTAATTCAGCATACTCTGATGTGTTACTCCCCCCTTTTACCAGCTGCACAGGCACCGCTGCCGTGTACTGCTGCTGCACAGCCATTTCCAAAACACCATGCAGCCACCGACCAGCTCCAGAGCAGCCTTGCCCTGCAGGACCTGGCTCCTCGGGCCACACAGACATGCTGGAAGCCTGCACTCGGCCAGGCGTGACCCGCCACAGTCGCTGAAAAGTAACTGCTGAGGAATATTTAAAAGAAAAAAAAAAAACTGGACAAAGAGACAGGTTCAGAAGCGGAGGGGGGGAACGAAGCTCCTTCTTTTTTCTCTGAACACTACTTACTGGAAAGAGGCAACCACCGAGAGAAACGGACACCATCTCCTGCCACCCAGGTCGTACCTGGAGGACAGGGGAAAGGAAAAACTGCTTCCTGGTTCTGACCTGACTACCAATTCCTGTTTGCCCTCTTCAGAAACATGCAGCATCAGCTTTTCACCCCTAAACCCTTACAAATTGCACTGTTTCTTCAGCATGTCAAAACGCTCACTTCTCCGAATTCCAACAACTGCTCATAAAGTTGTGCAACATCAATTCTGCAAACTTTGCAAAAAGAGCCTGGAGGGATGAGGAGGGAGCACCTTTGCGATCCCAGCAAACAAACAGTCCCACCCTGCTCAGTACTGATGAAGATCTGCATATTTTAAGCTTAAGCCTAGCAAAATCTAGAGTTTTTTAATGCATACTCTAAAATTTCCATTGTCACACCTGAGGACACAGCACTTCAATTATGAATCTTCTTCAAAAGCACTGCCTGAGTCTGATTTTATAAGGCAGATTACCCCTTTACAGGTGAAATCCCAGAGGGTAATCCCTAGCTCAGCACTAATGTCATATGCGGGGTTTCCACAGCCTTATGATCATCAAGGACAAAGCAGTGCCGTGCCCTCCTGCGGATTCATCAAAACAAAAATAACTCCGACGATGAAGAGGGTTTGTTGATGCCACACAACTTGCAAACGGCAGAAAGCCAGGAGAAAGGAAACAGCTGCAGCAGTGTCACTGCGAGGCTCTGGCCAGTGCTCGGGGAGCTTCCTAGAGCTTCGGCTGAAACACCCCTGGACTGTGCAGCCCGGCTGCTGGCTCCAGCCCTCTCTACACTTTCAGGCTTCTCACCTGTTTTAAGTGAATCTATCTGCCCTTCTCACCTATTTTCAAGTCTCTATCTGCCCTTGCCTTCCTTTCCACCCCATGCAAATCCCACACCACTCTCACTTTCTCCTCACTGAGACAAGATTTTACTAATACCCTCTCCCTCCGCTGCAGAGCAGGCAGTATTCGTTGCCCTCAGATCTTTCACTCTGCTGTGCCTTAAACCTCCTTCCCTTCCCGGGCCTGCCTTATCAGTGCGCAAGCCTTTGTGGGGAGGACAGATTTCACCTGGCTGGTCTGGTACTTCACACGGGAATGCCCTGCTGACAGTCCACTGGCAGTTCTAGTTATTTACAACACAAGCTGATACAATGACACACACATCTAAGTATGTTTAGCAACGACTGATTCCCCTGAGGTTTGTGGGGCAAGGACTACAGCACTCCCATAGCTGTGCCAGTTCCAGCTGAACCGAGAACAGCTTCTCCCCCAGCCCACGTGGAACAGTGGTTTTCCAGCAGGGCCCAGGAGACGCGGCCCGGAGCACCAGAAAAGCCTCAGTCCTGGGCTGGGACAGGGAAAGGTGAGTGGGCAGGGAGGAAAGGACCATCCACCCTCACAGCTGCAGCTCCTCACGGCACAGCTGTCTCTCTCCTGTCCTTACACTGATGATCAGACATGTCCTACAACGGCTCAGCTCCGGGGCCAGTGCTCAGCCCAGCAGCTCTGCATACGCAGCTCCCAGACCTATAACCTACATCCTTATCGTAACATCACCAGGATATCGCATTACCTCCAGCATGTTATTTTACAATATATAATCCTGCTGTTAAATCAAGATAATACCACTATAAAAAGTAACATTACAATAACCTGTTCTACTATGAATAAGTTTTGCATGTAGCCTGAATGACAAATTTCAATCACCGACTCAAGCATTTCTAGCTTTTCATTTATTGCTAAAACATTTTGCAAATTTGAAGTCACCAAATTAAAACCAGGGAGGGCATACCTAGAGGACAACTGCAATACAGGATAATGCACAGCAGAGTAGCAGAAAGAGTGAATCATTCAAAAGAACAGTAAAACTGGGGAAGTTTCCAAGGAGAGCTGAGGGCTTGCTGCTACAAGCACCAGACAGAGAACAAGGCCCAGATGCCAGCAAAGCAGGGGACACTTCTGAGCTCCCCTACTTGTACAGCCAAGAAGAAAGGTGATGCAACCCTACAGTGCATCGCTCGCAGTACATTCAGGGAAGCACCTGCAGGAGAGGCCAGTCCAACACTGTATCTGTTTCTGGTTTCCGCCTGAGAGAGCAATTCCCTCCACATCAGGTACTGACAAGGCTATACTCTGACCATCACAGCTCACAGGAGAGGTTTTCCCTCCGCACCCCACCACTGGATCAATTTGACTTTGCTTACTGAAATGATCACAACGGGGATGTAACTGCCATCTGCAAGTACACAGGGAGGAGGGGGAAACCTGGGAAGCAAAAGGAATACTTTATGCCAGCAGAAAATATTAAGAACAAAGTACTTCAAAAGCTAGACATGAATCCATGGAAGCTTGGGGAGAGGGAAATACAGAAGAAATACACACAACCTCCTCCATGTTAGAGCAGTAAAAATCCGGACTAGCACGTCAGAAGCAGCAGTGCGACAACAATCCTAACTGGCTCCAGGATGAAAGTGTCTCAGCTACACTATGCAGTGACCACAGGCAGCTGGGCTCCCTAACTCCATTCCTCAGCCTGCCTTCCTCTGCTCCATGACATTACCGATGAGCAAATAAAAGTAAAAACGTGAGTTTACCACCAAATTTAGTATCAACTCTCATCCAGTTTTAATTCTTAAAGATTCATGATGTGCATGTAAATCTGAAACACTTAACATGTAAACTTGACCTGCTACGTATTCTTGTTCAGACTTACAAGTGTTTACATGTGCTTTGTATACATGAAGTGTTGGTGCTGATCCCTAAGGTCAATATTTATGCCTCTCTATATAGAGAGTACTATACACGTACATGAAAGAACACGATGCTTTCATTTCCTCCTACGTGGCAGATTCACAGGAACTTCTTACTGAAGATGAAAAGGTTCTTGGCTTCACCCACTAAGGTTTAAAAACACCATGTTATTAACTCCTTGGTGCCAGAAGCTAGAACATTACCATTTCAAAAGCAATCTGGAGTCTAAAGCCAAGGAGGTAAAGATAAGAGTGGTCTTATTTTTGGTCCTTAAACCTATGAACTGCAGGGAAGTCTGGAACATTCCCACTACTTCATGTTTTATATTCTGTATGTCTTTATATAATGCCACATGCTATATAAAAGAAATTTCCCAGTATGTTTCTTATTTTCTGTAGGTTCCCTTTTCCCTTTTGTATCTAGAGTATCTCCCTTGTTTTGAGAGATCAGAGTAATGCTACTGGAGGATGCAATACAAATCTTACCAACTCTGGGAGTCCTAACTGCTTTAGCCTAACAGGAGTGAAGGGTAACATCAATGCCAGATGTTCCTTCACCTTTGTGAAGCAATATCAAGCCTTGGAAACATGGTACAGGGAAAAGCAACCTACAGCAATACAAAACTTGGTCACCTGGGTTGTCTGTTTTTTTTTCTTTCTTCTGCCAGAAAACAAATCCACACAGGTCACCCAGGGTTAACACACCACCATGTGAAACCCATCTAAAGTCTCACTGGGATGACAAAGGAGTCTCGTCTGGGTAAGGTGTCTGTTGCTTTCACTGCCCCAGCAACTGACATCGCCAGCAGACAGATTAGGGAAGTCACACCTACCAAGACCACAACCCAGTCATTTTTTTCACAGAGAAAACCCTACTGCCCTGGTCACAGTGACATGGTAAGCCATTGTTCCCACTCTGCCCAGAAGAGGCAGCGGCTGGAAGCTGATCTGCAGATCAGAAACCAAATAGTATCTTCTTCAGAAAAGCCTCGCCTCACTTGAACCCAGGTTGAGATCAACGATAAATCTTTAACGGCAAGATGGTTATAACCCCTACTGCAGGGTCAGGGTTGTGAATGCTCCTCATTCCTTGATAGTCAGCTACCCAATTAGTGCTGCTTGACAGCTGGCAAGACAGCAAGAAACCAGGCTCTATTTCCTGTTGGAACAGGAAAAGGTTCACGGAGAGAAGAAATAAATCAATCTAGAACTGCCCCAAAATCATGTCTAAACAATTGTGCTTTCTTTCTCCTTCTTTTCATCAAGGACAAGCAGTTTGCAGACCATGAGGGGAAAAAAAACAAAGACAAAAACCCAACAAAACCCACTGAACAAAATGAAGTAACAAACCCTATGTGCTAGGTGAGGACTGAAGCTTGCCACACAAACTCATACTGTTTCTCCAGAACTGCCCTATTGGCTTTACATTTTCTTACATAACTAAAAACTGAATCAGCCCAGCTGCTGCCAAGGTGATACCACTCTTTCTGATGGCAAGGAAACTGCTGAAGGGATAATGATGACTCCTGGTGATTGATGGACCTTCTGTGTCAAAAGGAACTTAATATGGGGTAGGAAAACAACCTCTGAAGTCTGTTACAGAAATATCTTCTTACACCCAAACTGTCTCTCAAATTCTCCTACAGCTGAAGACAAAAACGATGACACCTGACATCCAGATATTTTTATGTGCCTGGGTTGCTCTCCCTGACTCTCCAGGGTTAGGTTAAACTTTTGGTTTAGAAGGAAAGAAATACGAACCTGAGTTTGCCATAACTAATAACAGTTTATTTAGAAATTCGCTAATGAAGTGAAAAGTGGAAAAAAGTGGTTAATAGTCTGCTCATTTTTCATTCTAAAGGAAAAAAGTAACAGTATTATTTTAAGCATTCAAGCTGCTGGATGTTAGTACGGGGTAGTCATCTACTATACAGGCAGATGTACGTTATACATTCCTACACACTAATAGCTATCAGGAAGGAAATAAAATCTAACTGGAGTACGGTTATGTAGTAACATATGTAGTTATGTCTTTGAAAAAAAGTTCCTTTATTGTATTTACGTTACATAATCCTGTGTGTCTTTAAACAGATGCACATTACCTGATGAAGTGCTCCTGCTGGTAGAATAACAGCATCACCAAGAAACTGAATAACCGTACAGGTTTTTACTCCGTATTCTTCAAGAAGTCTTTGGCGAAGTCTTTTGTTCACATACCAACTCTGATCACGTATTGGATCATGCTCTGGTAAAACTTCTAAGCCTTGCTCTTTCGCTATCTGTAAGTACAGAAAAGATCCCAAGTCATTTTCAAAAGAAGCTGAGCCTTTTGCTGACAAGTTTTAAGTATACCAAATTTACGAAGCAACATGACTCTGTTCTCAATACCCAAATGAGAATTTTAGTTAGGGATTCAAAAGAACCTCAAAGGAACTGGGAAGTCCCACTGAACTGAAGACATCAGTTCAACCGAAGACATCAGCACAACTCCCACTCCAAAACACAGAGCTTTAAAGAACTTGGCACAATAATCTATTAATAAGCAATGCGCTCTCTGTGCGACTTCTTTCATCAAGAAAATAAAATCTGACCTCAAGAGTTCCTATGCTGCCAGTTCCTCAAGCTTCCAACCTTCAGTTTTGACAGACATGCAACACCACAACCTCAGCTCAGGAAAAAAGCAGCAGATAAAACTAAGGGTCATATGGTCCTGGGCAACCTGCTCTAGGTGACTCTGCTTGAGCACAGGGCTGGACAAAAGGACCTCAAGAGGCTCCCTTCCAAACTCAACCACTCTGTGACAAGAAGTTACCTTCCTACCATCCCATCAAGGAATTCAGAAATAATGATGGACATAAAAACAAATACTTCCGGACACCAGCAGACTTAACTGCAACAACCACTTCTCATCAAGTTAACCACAGGCGAACAAATATTACCCTTAATCAACTGCTAATTAACCCATCATAGCGACTAAAGAAAAAAAGTGACTAAAGATAAAAAGCCCATACCCAATCCACATGTCAGGACTCAGGAGACAATTACCTCATTAAAAATATTGATTTTTATACATATTGATATTACAGATATGTGACTGTGTGATGCAGAGCTTGAAACTGTTCTTTTGTATTACCGCCTTTCTTCTGCGTAACAAGATACTGACATTTTATCTCAGCAGGCAAAGTGGTCCCAAGGTCTAGTCGTCAATTAATCTCCAATTCAATATTTCAAAGATACCACCACACCAAAACTGCAAGGCTGTACACAATTCATTTTGGACACATGGCAAGCTGTGGCAGCATATGACAAACTTTATTAGACAGTGTCTTAAGTGCTTCTGTTTTAAAGATGCTGCTCAAAGAGTTTCACAATATCCCTTAATTGCTCTGAAAGAAGAAACACTGAGTAATACTTATTGTCCACCTATTACCTTGCATTCGTGGTTTTGTTCACAACTCTCTTCCAAACCAAAGAGCCATCATCTACTTTATGAGCATCCACTTTTTGAATGAACAGAAAAGCCTCAGCTGTAAAATTCATAATCTCCTGGAATTAGTTGTATTTTATTTACTAGTGCTCATTTTTCCCCACAGTTCAGCTTGCCAAAGAGCTAATGTTTGAGTCACCAGAGGACAGCTGCCTTGGGACTGAAACACTGCCTTATTGTCCAAGAGACTCTTTACTGCTAAATTTCTCAGGCTCTTCCTGCTCACAGTAGAGACCTTGCCCTCCAAGCCTGTTTATGGACCCCTTTGGTTTAGCCGGTTAAAACTCATCAGATTTTTTTCCCACAGTAGGAGACAGCGAAGACTTCTTTTCCTCAATCACTTCAGTGATATTTTGGTATTTCCGTGTCATCCATCAAGACCACCTTCTAAAACATGGAAATATGCTAAAGACAGGACACGGAAAACTGCTTCCAAGACGGTATCTCTAAATTTAATGCCATTGATAACTATCAACGGCCCAATGGTGGATATTCATCCTGTGTGGTAAGTAACAACCTGAAAAGTTTCAACGTAGCTCTAACTTGCTCATCACGTGCTGCTGAAGGAAGATCTGCACTGTAGCTAACGCTGAAGAAGGCTGCTGCCCTTAGGTACGTTATTCCCCACTGCTTTCATCTTCACCAAGAGCCACGGCATGTTCTTTGAGCTACCTGACCTGACACAGAGCCCTTACGAAGATCAGTGGCTGCAGGGTCGCAAGGTCAGGGGTTTTTGCGCGGGACAATTCACAGAAATTTCAGTATCTGATAACGCAAGTATGGATCACTGACAGAAAAACATTACCCTACAAATTATCCGTTGTATTAGAGAAAGATGAAAATAGATCTCCATGCCCTCCTGAGCCTTCAGAGTTTGCAGGCTACCTTTAACTCTTAAGAGGTGAATACACATCATGTTACATACTTTATTTGTTGATGAAGTAGCAGGTCGATAAATAATGTATGTGCTACAAAGGAAAGAATTTTGCTTCACTTCCTTCCCGAAGCATAGGGGTGGCGTTTGTTGGTTTTTTTGCCAGCTTCTTTTGACTTACCAGTTACTTAGATTACATCAATAAAAGATGTATTATAAATCTAACCTTTTGCAGAAACTCCCTTATCTTGTCAGCATCTTTGCCAGCATAGATGTGCCATAAAGCACCAGGTAATTCACTTGAATCTTTCAACCGCTTCCTTAAAAGGTCATCCAAATCTTCCTCTTCAAACTTCTTCAAAACTCCTAAGATTCAACAAAAATATTTTTTAAAAGAGAGGAAAAACACAGGAAGAGAGGAAAAACTTAAACTAAACACCTTCTCTTCCCATTTCTTCTGTGAGATGGAGCAGATGAAAGTTTGCTGAATACAACAGGAGCCCCCAGGTGATCTTTTTGTTCGATGTTCGTAATTAGTTACTAGAACGTGAATGCCAGAAATACCTTAAAAACAACTTTTAATTTTTAAACTTTTTTATATTTCTTGAATTTGACAGAACACATTCTCCTACCTGAAATAAAGCAGGGCTGCACCAAAAAACTGCAAGGTGATAAAGGTGTTTCCCTGCAGTCAGCAAAAGCAATGTTTTGCATGCTGTTCTGCAGCAGCCAGTCAAGAAGCTAGAGGTCTCCCAATCCGCTAAAGTTTTGCTGCTATTAACTCAGTGCATACACAAGTGAAAACAAAGCAAATAAAAGACAGCAAACCTTACTGCAGCTCTATTACTCACACCAAAAAAATCTACATTTGCTGATTACGGAATAAGAGGACAAAAGAATAAGGAGAAAGAAACAAAACTATTTCTGTGATTTAAAGACTGTTTCACATAACCAATAAACCTCACACAGACTACTAACATTCACCAATTTAAGCTCTCTGGTGCTGAAACACTACGTTACAGTCCAAATTCAACAGAGCAAATGCTGTGCATCCACAAGGAGCAGAATAAACAGAAGGTTTGGCAAATACATCATCCTGACGTAATTGTCAGAACTACCACAGCTTCCAGAGAAAATCCTTCATCCTGCGCTTTCATTTAGCTCTGCCAATGGTACATCAATTACAGGTAACGGCAAAAAAAAGTGGAAAGAGTTTGAAATACCATTTTGTAATTCATAAACTGCAGAGTATTTTATGTAGAATTAATGTGTGTGCAAGTTATTGAAACAAAGAACGTCCCAGGTTTACGCAAGTACTTATGGATATCTTTCATCTACTTCAAAAGAACAGTGTCAATTTTAAAAGCAGCAGATCATTCAGTCCACTTACACCTCTTACAATGAGCTTCCCTTTACCTGATTTGGAAAGTACTCCATTTCCTTTTGCTATGCCAACATAAACAAGGATGTTCACGACATCAGAAACTTCAATATGGAGATTTGTGGTTCCTATATCATGGTCTTTAGTAGCAGCCACACCTATGTTACAAGACAAAATTGAGATTAGCTGTATTACATGTTCACCTTTGGATAGAAACGTGCAACAGCTAACTTAGAAGAAATTCCTAAAAGTAAGCTAAGCATCACAGAAAAGCATTTTATGTAGACAAGCTTTAATGTGAAAACACCAAGATATACGAACTACAAACATGCTTTTGTTTCACTTGCCAAACGAAAAAAAAGTTAACTTTTTAACAGAGACCCTTAGGTCTTTTAGCCCAGGCAACTGTCCCTACGTAGCAGCTGTGTTAGAACAAAACACATTTCAGCAGAATGATCGAAGGCACTTCCTGATCACTATGTTCCTTTTCAACCTTTCAGGTTGTTCAGGGCAGAATATAAGTACAACGAATACACAAGGTTATCAAATCAAACATGTCACTTTCATGCCTTGCTATAAGCCGAGTTCTTAATCAAAAGCAATCCCCAAGCAAAGAGGAAAATTAATTTTAGTTCCAAGAGGTGAAAACATACGTGCTTAAGCCGAAAGGACATTTCAGAACACTAAGCCTTACAGCAGTATTACATGAAAGTGTCAGTAATGATTCAGTTCAGACCCATGCCTTCATCGCTATCCTTAATGTATTTACTTCAAAGGACATCTGGAGACGTTTTTAAACCAAAGCCACCATGCCACAAATTACAACTCGCTTCTTGTCCTATTACAACAATTTGTAAGACAGAATTAAAGATTTTTTTTTGCAAAAGAAGGAGCAGCTGGAAAAGGTCTCAGGGAAACAGCCTCTTCTAAACAATTTTTGAGTGTACCGCATACAATACGAATACAAATTATGAGAAACACACTGAGATTTATTTATTACCAGAATTATGAACACAGTAGTATTTCATGAAGTATTTTGTCATACAGCATTATTAAAGACAGGACCTGTCTGTGTAAAAGAAGCTAACCATTTATATGCTTCAGAAGACTGTGACAGCACAAGAAGAGAGAAAGAAATGCAGAAGCAAATAAACTCTCATGCCTGAGGTGCATGTACTGCTAATGTACAAGTCAGTCAAGTATTTTTCCCACATTCAGTGAATCCCCCAAGCAAGCTCAGCTTTCTATCAAGCATTATAATGTGTGATTGTCTACACTTTTAAGGAAAGAGGTAACGATACACTTCTAGGGCATACTCACCATATGCGCTGCATAGTCTGGGCCCCAAATCTGGACGAACGAAAAATCCTGGCAGATGAGAAGCCAAGTTTAGTTTTCCTTCCGGACTACAATATTCAGGCAAGGGTAAACTTTTTAGTAAGTCTTCGTATCTGGAGGTGAAAAGAAAGAAGAATGCAATTGAATTTGTGTCATTACATGGAGATTGACTTAAGAATATCTAATATTAAACTCAAATACCTTGCTGGCATCATAGCCTTGAAATCCTCACCAGAAGGCCAGTCCTTCAGTTTCAGTAGAGCTGTTTCCCCATTTTTTACTTTCTGACGTTCTGCAAAGTACCATAGAAATTACTAAAAACTAATACACTGTAGGTGTTCTACTATATTCAACTAAGATATGTAACTGAACTCTTAAATCTGTCTATAAAGATTTCATCCATAAAACAGGAGATAATTTCGAGATTCAACAATGATACAAATTCAACTAGTTGAGGAACAATGACATTTGTTTGGTTTCTGAGTCAGAACTAAGTAGTATATTAGCGCATCTTTAGTTCTGCAAAGGTAGAAATTACAAGTTTCCACCACATTCTCTGGAAATAGATTACCTAAGCTTTCTTTTTAAATTAAAGTTTCTTCAAACCCTCAAGAGCCATAAACAGTATTTTTAACTGCAGTTTCTAACACTGACCATTTTCAGAATCAATAGAGTAATACATTTAAAGTAACGTACTTGAAACATCTTCAAAACCATCCCAGAACTCCTTGACATTGGTGTTTGAAATAACACTGTCTTTGCAATTCAAGATATCAGCTTGCTGGTTTCCAAAATCTAGACTAATTGACTCAGCTTTCCACAGGCTAAAGTTCATTTTCTTATGCATACCAGACACTAAAACAGGCTGTAAAAATGAAACAAAAATTAAAAAAAAATCAATACGTATCTTTTTGCAAGTAAACACCTCCCTCAATTAAACTCGAGTACAAATGCATCTGAAATACACACTGAAGTCCTTGGCCCCACTGAGCTGTTAACACTTCCTCCAACACCAACCATACCCAAGATGTCACAGACACATTTTTTTGGGATTTGACTATCCCTAACAATAATTCCTTATTTATTATTAGCAGTTAACTGAAGTTTAAACTACAAGGGTTCATATGTGGGCTATACTTGACAAGCTTTTGCTCACTGATAACAGTACATTTTCAAACGTGGAGTCAGGTAAATTCGTCCTGTAACACAACTCCCCCAGAGTTCACACTGAAGTCACTTTATAGACCGAACGGCTCAATACCTACCCTTCCTTGTTTCCAGCACTCTTTGAAGAGCTTCCAGTTGTTGCTGTTTTTATGGTCTCTGAGCCACAAAACATGCTTATCACAGATCCACGAATACTGAATATCACTGTACCGTTTACTGCAGTCATCCTGAATACATTTTCTATCATCCTTTGGCTCATCTTTTACTTCAGATTTTATATTTATCTTTGGTGCTCTATTTGGTGGAATCTTGTTTTCTACTACTGAAGCAATTATATCATCAAGAATGTTTGGCATAGTCCTTCCACTCTTGCCACTCTATTAGAGAACAAACAAATGTATGCTTAAACAATGTAAAAGCAAATAAAGGTAATGCAGTAGAATGACATTTCATTACCAATTAGAAGCTTGCAGTTATCTACTTCCTTTATAGAACACTGCATGCATTCTTACATGGAAGAAGTTAGAATTATACAGTTATTACAAAACTCAATATATTGGAATCTTCCTTTACTTTGTCAGGTTAAGGCTTTATCTAACTTCATGGATTTTTTCTTCATAGTACGTATCAATTATCATTATAAATATATATAAACAAAATGTGAAAGCAAGGGGGTGTGTGCATATAAAGTTTTAATTATAAATGAGTATTTAAAGCAATAAAACTACCAGACTGCTTTAACTACAATGTACCAAAACAAACGATAGCAGATTTTCAAATCCTGATATAAAACCAGTGCACCTTGTAAACACTTACTGCTGTTCCTGTAGAATAAACTGGAGCAAAAGCAATACCAGCATCCGTAGAACCTAGACGCAGTTTGCCCGCTGTGGTAGTTAACAAATCACGTAAGGTTGAGCCCTGCTCGTTGTTCTGGGATACAGGAGGGGAGCTTTTACAGTTTTGGGACTCCAAATTATCCTGGTCTTTCTCTTCCTTTGAATGTTTTCCAGAAGGACATTCTTTGTTCTCTAAAAAAAAAAATTATTGGAAGTTTACACTGTTGTATCACGATGCAGACATACGAACAGCACCAGTATCCTGCATTTCATAGTGGTGGTAATATACTGTAGCACTAGCACCTGAAAACACACCAGAGGATGAACTAGATCCTTCAAAACGCGCACTGTGACCATGAAAAGGCCTTCCTCAGCATCTCTGACATGCAGCTGAGTGAGTACCTGTCACAAATGAGTGATGCAGTAGCTGGAAATACTGCCACATTACACACACATTCCACTAGTGGCTCCTCAGTTAACAGATTCTGATGCCACCAGGGGAAGGCATTGCAGTTTCAAGACTAGAATTAAGGGGGAAAAGAATCTTTTCTTTCTGTTGAACAGAAAGCTGTGTGCATTTTTCCCAATTAATTCAATTACGTATGACTGATGTCCCCAAAGTCATGGACATAATATGACAATTTCAAACATATACCTTTCTTTTCTTCTCTGGCTTTCTGCTCTGCAAGATCAGCTAACCAATGCAGCGGTGACTGGGATTCGGGCGGTGTTAACTTGCTGTCGGTGCTCACATCACTCCTTGGACTTGTATTACCATTTGTCTCGGACTTTTGAGGAGTATTCTGCTGCTGAGACTCAGGCATGCACAGAGAAATTTTGTTACTGTGGTTAAGGACATTCTGCAAAACCTGTGAAGAACAAGTTTATTTTTAAGTACATAACTCTGCTTTAATGTATTTCAAGGACAAGGCTAGCATTTACCCATCGTATAGGCAAATTAAAATGCAACTGGTACTATTAAAATGTAAAAGTCTCCAAGAATCAGAACACCTGAACGAATGGCGATGTATACACACATACACACATTTTAGACTCACCTGAGACACACCATTCATCGCAGGGAGCTTTCCAGCTTGCGTGCTCTGCTTGCTGGTACACTGACAATGGGATTTAATTTCAAATTTTTCTCTAATATTGTGCATAGCATCTAAGAGATCTGTCAAAACTGGAAGACAATTAAGAAGAAAGCCATCAGCAGCTCTCAAATCATTTTGTGACCCTCTTCACAACACACACTCTGATGCTAAAATGCTATCTCCAAACCTTTTTAAAATTTAAACTACTAAAAATGCTAATTTAACACTCAAAAACACTATAAAAAGACTGTCCACTTTACCTTAAAGCTTGTGCAGAAAGAGACAAGGTCTCTAATTAAATAACTGCACACTACTCTTCTGAATAACCTAACACCTCACTCTGCAATTCCCATTGTACGGCACACACCAAGCAAGCCAGTCATTCATTATTTACTCCTCATTGTTCAATGGGTGCATCACTGCTTCGTTTAATAAAACTGTCAGACTACAGACTGAAGTGAGCTGCACCTTGACAAAAAAATTAGTATGTGATCATGTAATTTAAGGCTGTTTGGTAATGAGTACGCACAGAAGAACAAAAGCTTATGTAGGAAGTCTTCACTGTGCTGCTTCCAGATGAGGGGTTCACTTCACAATTTAAAATCAAAACCAGTTTCAGTCTGGAACCTGTTCTGGGGAACGTCACAATTTGAATTTATCACGGAATCTAACCAACCTTCATTTCTACCTGAACCAACATGCAACAACCTGTACAATAATGACAGGTCTGTATCTCCAGCTTAAATTAACTTGGGAATTTACTTAACAAGTTTAAGGGCACACGTAAGTTTTCTATTCTCTGCTCTGCATCAATGCTGCCAGGGATCACAAGAAAGTTGCACTAACAAAACCCACCACACCTAACCACACTTCTTCACAAAACTTACTTGGTTGTAAGAAAAATTCTGAATTTAGCTGGGTTTAGGGTTACTACTTAGTTTTTCATTTATTACAAGCTCCTTCACTGAGTTTTGCTCTAAGATGCTCAATTGGATGTCTAACTAAAACTACAAATGAATCTTTTATTTTTTGGGTGGAACAGAAAACAGCAAAAACCAAATCCTCAAAAATCCGTTGCCACGTAATGCTCCTTGGCAATACTATTCTAAGATTTTATTTTAACAGCTAAGGCAATTCTGGCTGGTTTATTCTGCTCTGGAAAGGTAAAAAACCAGTCACAACAAACACCCTGAATTTCTTCACTGCCTATCCCCAAAATCCCTTCAGACATCTGTCAGCATACTGCTCTTTCCTCTTCATCACCTGTGCCCCTTGCTGTTAACGGCCCAGAATCACTTGCATACCTGCCATGATTTGACACAATTCACAGGTTTTTAAATGGAAAACGAGAAGTTTCAAGATACAACTTTGGTGTCTCTTCACAAAAAGACCTGGAAAAAACACATCCTGCTTGTTTGCAGGTGGTCTTACCAGAGCCTGGAATAATCTGTGTTGGCATCAGGTGTTTGTGATCATGAGGCTGCCCCTTCACACACTTCATCCAGGCATATAACTCCTTATCTGCAAAATAACATTGCCAATTGTTTTACTTCACTTACAGTGGTACACAGACAGGGCTAACTAACGTTTTTCAGGTTTTAGTTAGAAACGGTTTTCTACACTTATTTTAAGTCTTCTGCCCTGGTATCCTGCGTGACAAAGATTTGCATACAACACCTACTTTTCACAGTACGAAAAAGAATAAAGAGTTTTAACAATACTGAAATCTGAAATAGCCACATCTGTAACACAGACTCTTGCCAATAATCTTGAAGTTTCAAAGTATATTGCCTTTATTATATATTTAGTGAGTTGCCAATTTAGCACAGGCCAAAAGCCTTTACAGCTGCTATTGAGGCAGTGAGACTCCCTTGATGAATTCTAACATGGAAAACAGACACAATTAAGTTGTGACTGTACAGTTGATTTGACACAATCCACGCTCCAACTGAAAGTGGCTGTCTTCGACCAGAGAGGGCCAAACAAGTCAAAAAGGTAACTTTTAAGCAGATCAATTCTTTGGTTTGGCCTACCATGCAGCTGTACTGATGTTACTGGTGGCACAAAGGAGAGGGAAGTTGCATCACTGATTTATGTCAGATTAAATTCCTGAGGGAACTGGGACTATTTAGTCTTAAGAAAAGGAGGCTGAACAGAGACCTTATTGCTCTCTACAACTACCTGAGAGGACACTGTAGAGAGGTAGGTGCTGGTCTCTTCTCACAGGTAATTTATGATAGAACAAGAGGGAATGGACTCAAGCTGTGCCAGGGTAGGTTTAGGTAAGACATTAGGAAAGATTTTTTCACTGAAAGGGTTGTCAGGCATTGGAATAGGCTGCCCAGGGAAGTGGTTGAGTCACCATCCCTTAATGTGTTTAAAGGTCACTTAGATGTGGTGCTAGGAGATATGGTTTAGGGGCGTACTTGGTAGAGTAGGGTCGATGGTTGGACTTGATGATCTCAAAGGTCTTTTCCAAGCTGAATGATTCTATGATTCAAGCAACCATGAAACCACAAGTCTACAGGTACTGGTTAAAAATCGTTTGTGTCAGCAGAGATGGCCTAACTGGTAGGAGAGAGGGGCTTTCTATAAAGTTTCAGGAAGGCTGTTCCTGCCAGAAAAATATGAAGTGTAAAGGCATAACAAGGGAAGAATGAGAGAAAAAAATACCTGGCCAAGCAACCAGTCTCTGATCTGCTATGTGACTATGGGGCAGAAACAGGAATGCAATTTCTCTCTCAATCCCCAGTCTTGTATCCTATCCATTAAACTGCTAGTTTTAAGAGACTCATCAAAACTGTTTACTAGTTTGCTGGGCTCTAGCAATGTAAACTAAGGAGTATGCTACAGGAAGCATTTAACACATTCAAAGCATTATTTTCTTATACTGTAATACAAGGGATACACAATGTACCAAATGTTCCTTTCACAGAAACACTAGACTTGTTAGCTGTTTTGTAGTTTTTGTAACTCCTAAAACATTGAAATACGTAACCAGTCAGAACAATAATCAAATCAAAAAATAAAATAGCATATATCTATTCAACATGTTTTATCACTGAAATGCCATAACATGGCATTCCACTTGATGGTGCCATGAACTGTCTGAAGGTAACAACGGATGCACATTCATTCATTCACTCATGTAGTAAAGTAATGAGAGAAGTCATTGATAAATATCTGAATATGGAATATTTAAACCTCCACCACTCCTGCTGAAGCAGGGGGAAAACAGTGTATTCTCCGCTACATTTTGCAACTGTAAAAACAAGTATTGGTTCCAGGAAAAATGTTGTAATATAAAGTGCTATTATATAGAGATGAGTGGGTAGTTCTGAACTTTGTAAAAGAGTGCCAAAGGAGAAAAATAGTTCACATGAATCCTACAGCACCATTAGAAACAAAGCCACAGAGAGGGAAGGCATCGTACTTCTCCTTTGCATGTCATGTTGTGATGAGCAGTAAGGAGCAAATCTTCCCTGTTACAAGTCTGAAAAGAAGTCTGCTTCTGTATATTGCTTTTTTAAGCTTTGAAGACATTTTACTAAAATTTTCCTGGCTGGTTAACACACACACACACACACTATAAAAAGCCTCTGACTGCATGTTCCCACCAGGTTAAAAAATGTTCGGCATATATCCCAAGCCACGTCAGATGGATGCACACACATGCAGACGCACAGACTTAAGCCAGTGAAGAGCTGCTGAAGCAGCCTCAGCATTAATGACTGCTGTTGGTGTTGGAAAACACCAACATTAGTCCCCTGGAACCTTCAGGCTTTGATGGAAGTCTCTGGGAACATCCTATAACCATAGTGTAGGAGGCCTCCCCCTGCAAGCCAAGGACAAAGTGGATGAGCCTCTCAATTTATAAAAGATTTGCCATCTAACAGTTAAACTTTGTTATACTAACATTTCACATCTGTGACATTATGCTGGTATGACAAACATAGAAATGCTTTTCAAAACAGCATTATACTTGAATCAGTTCCTGGCGCAGTGTCTGACCGCAGGACTGTGCCAGGGCACAATGCCTGCCACCCAGGGGAAGGCAGTCCTTTCCAACAAGCAGCCTGAGCACCAATGTCATAGCCGAGGGCTGAATGACCAGATCAATCTTCCTCCTTTCAACTGCAACCAGGCTAGGTCACTCAGAAATCACAGGTTTGCAAGTCAGTCCTGTTATACTTCAGTACAGACTGACCTAGACATTTCCATTAAAGTACAGGAATTAGATTAAACCGAGTACATGTGTAGGCTGCTGGACTGTGAAACTTCCATTAACAATAATTTTAAATACTACGTGAAGTATTTTTCTCCATCTCTTTCCCTTTTATAATAAAAAAGTCGGTTGTTAAGTAAGTATGACAAACCATGTACTTATGAAGGGAGGACTCCAGAGAGCACTCAAATCAAGGCAAGTCTTAACAGCAATGGTTACCATAAAGCAGGGAGGTCTAATGGAGTGCCAGTCCCACAGCTGAAGAACAAGATTTAACCTTGAGGGGCGAGGCACAAGCAATCCAAGACAATCCACACAAAAGGACTGAAAAGCAGACAAAGACCTAAAATAGCCCCCACAGCAGTTGTTTTCTGAATGACTGATTCTACATCTATCGACAAAAAAGGAGGCGAGAAAGATCTAAGAAAAACCACAACACACAAGCAGTAATTTAACACTTTAGAGAAAGACAGTTACACTAGTGGATCAGCAGCTCTACAACAAATCAGAATAAACAGCCTATACAATACTCTAGTTCATAAAGAACTGACCTCTAGAACTTTTTCTTTCCTTTGCCTTGTAACAATCTAGGCAGACCACAAATCCACATTTTTGGCAGACCCAATGAATGTTAAATAATGTGGCTTCACATGCATCACACATCTCGCGGACTCCTCTCACTGCTCTCTTCCATGCAATTTTGGCTGAAATACAAAATAAGCAGAATAAAAGGTCTGAAATTTAAATGCAAAGCACCAACTGAATAGTCTTTATAGATGAAGCATTCGTAATTTTGCCCTTGGATGCAACTGGGTGTTGGGGGGAGGAAAGTGATCCTGTATAAACAGACCCCCAACATCTACCCCCTCAGTTGCATTACACAGCATCCCCATTAGTACTACTATCAATACACTATGAAGAAATTAAAGCATCCAAAAACCAGAGTAAGTAATACAGAAAGAATATTCCTGCTGAACATGAGTGTGTTACAAGCATGAAGAACAAGTCCTTTAACATGTACCTTTTAACCCCATGCAATGAAGAGAGCTGGGTTTTTCACCTGCCTGCCTATGGGACACGTTTCATCTCAAGGGCAGCCAAACCGGTGAGCTGGGCACTTAAAGTCAGTAGGAGAGGAGGGAGGTGCCTGTCCTGGAGACCTGGCTGGTACTTCTGTTTTCTGCCCCACCTCCTCCTCATACCGCCTGGAATTAGTGGAGCCACCAGCCTGTTTCCAGCCTGTGCCCATCTGCTGTGAGCCAGAAGGACCGACTAACTGTGGCTTTGGTGGGGAGGAGGCAACGGTATTAGCACATGCTCTGCGGGGCCCACGCTATCACATGATTCTCCTTTGTTTTGGGAAGGAGACAGAAACACAACGTCTGTTGACAGAAGTCAGTAGCTGGCTCACTGCAGGCCTTGGCTTGGAGCTGGCCGCTTTGGCTGGAGAGCTGAAGGCCAAGCTGGGAATCAAGGCTGCTTCAATCCCAACAGCACCCTGGCCCCAACATTGTTCAGCACAGCCACCAGCACAGGGAGAGAGAACACGCTGGCCCACTGACGAAGGTCCCTGCCACTTCCTGACATACCTTTTTACAAAATAGCTTGGGAAACTCCAGCGCAACAGTCCGGTGAAGGGAGCTACTTGAAAGGAAGCACTGGGTCATGATGAACGCAAACACTCCAGTAAAACTGCAGAATACTTGAGAGGATTTGAGATTTCCTTACCGTCTTTCTTCACCCAGGACATGGCTGTTTTCTCAGATGTTACTAACTGACAAAATTTATCACCTATGATATCTAGAATGTATTTAGAAGTTTCTAGGTCCAGTTCATCATCTTCATAGTTTTCATGTGTCCATAAACTCAGTGCTTCATCATCATATTGATCAGGAGAGGAGAAACCATCTATCCTAACCACGCCGTTCTTACTAAAAGATAACCTAAAAATGAAAACAGATAGTTCAACTGCATATATTATCTTCTGTGACTTAGTTTACTTGCTAATTTACCTTACTGCTTGTGTCTTACAAGCAAGTTTTCTCTACCTGCTTTAGTATCCTGCCTATTTTTTAATTTAAAAATAAATCCTACTGCCAAAATTGGTTTTAAAACTAACAGTGAGAACGTATGAAAACTAAAACTAACTATTTAGGCACTTTTTGTATTCAGTTTACTCATCATTTATACCACTTTAAAATTACAGACAGGAAAATTCTCTTTCCTCCCCTCCTCGTCCCTCAAGTTTGTGTCCTCTTTTCCTCACCTTTAATTTCTGGAGTATCTGTGACAGCCATCACTCAGTCTGACTCATTTTATAGATCGTTCCACCTTACTGCTCTCGTACTCAGAAAACAGGAGTTGGAACACCATATTTAAGTCTTTCTAGGCAGAACAGATCACTAATAAAAGAAAACGTTTTTGTATCCACTGACTTCTGGCCTTTAAAATAACTAAAGGCTTTCCTGTTATCCTACCCAATACCATTCCACTAACCCTGGCTACATTTAGCCTATTTTTAAGCAGTAACAATTAATTATTCCATCTTGCAAAATACAGGATAATTCATTATACATATGCAATTATCATAATACTTAAGGAATTCTACAGCAACACTAGTAAAACAGTCCTGAATTCAGAACTAAGTACTAAAAATTGTATTTTAGATATATGTTTAATGAACAAGATGATGAATTTTGTTACAATGACTTCCAACAGTAGTGCAAACTTCGTTAAACAATTCAAGCCTTAATATCTAAACACAACAAAAATAATTAAACTGATGTAAAACTTACCACAATACATTCAAAACATTCTAATTTTAAAATTCCATAACAATGTTTTAAAATGTTGGCAAAATTTTATCCCTGATGTTCTCTCCTTTATACAGGGGAAAAAACCCCAAATTCCCACATGAGGAAGCAAACGTTCTTACACAGAAGGAATTCTGAGTCCAGCCTTGAAATTATTCCTGTAGGACTACCAAGCTTTGTAACTAAAGTTTCATTATAAAAAAATTAAAACCCAATCTAGGGTACAATCTCCTGTCCAAAACAAGTTACTGAAAACACAGCCCACACGCAAATTAAAGCTCTTTTGTTCTGTCTCGATCGTTCTGCTGCCTGCACCATGTATGCTATGCTGCATCCTGGGAAATTTTCTTCCTGACTTGTGAGTTTTCCTTGATTGGCCATTAATTGTGAAAAAGGAGGTCACAACTCCTCTGTCCTCAAAAAACTCCCAGAAAAACCTGAGCAGCATTCCCACCCTATAATGGCATAAGTGCAACTCTGTGGCTGTACAACTTGTCCAGGATAACTGAAGCTTGCCTTTTGAAAATCCCACTTCAAATGTCAGACACCTGTGTAATGGTGATGTGCTGTATTTTCTGCTTGCCTAAGGTACACTGGGCAGCTGTTCTGATGCCTTTGCTATAAAGCTTTAGACAGCAATGAAGTCAATCCACAAAAGTAGTAAGAAATACAAATGTAAATACTGTTAAATTAAAGCACTGTCTTTTATTAGGCAGACTGACTGAGCCAGAAAAATCAGACAAGCTTTCAAGTATGCAAGTCCTTTGTCAGTATTATTTTTAAAAGTTAAAATAGCATGTTATCAGGAAAACAGCTGTACTTACCGCCGGAAATAGTAAAATCTACAAAATACTGGAGAGTGAGTTGGTTCTTCTCCTTTCTTACTTCTTATTAACCTACACTCTCTGCATTTTTGCAAATTTGGTCCTATTTCAGAGCAAGAATCATCCTGCAAAAAGGACTCTCCCGTTTGCTTCAGCTTCTTTACTTTGCGCCAGTCTTTTAACACTGAGCGAGGTATACCAGCTGCAAAAGTAAGGAGAGTTTCAGATGAGGTACTGGCAGCCCTTATTCGCAGAACCCAGTTAGATCAGTCAGTGTTCAACATTTCTGAAAGTACATTTGTTACCTGTGCAACATATCTCATTATTACTTCCACTTGCCCACCTGTCAGCACCAAAGTTTAAAAAGCATAGCTACCAATTACACTTACACAGGCAGGAGCACAGTTAACTACCCACTGAGCTACCAGGAATACCTAGGACACTATTTTCTCTTGTATTAGGCACATCATTCACCAAATATGTCACTAAGATGATCTTCGGAATCTTATTCTTAAAACCCAAAGAAATACAATGCTCCAAGAAAAGAAAGGCTTTAATTCTGTTTCAAGTGAAGATGTATGCAAAAAAGGCAATGATTTAATGAATGAAAGCAGAGCTTAAAAAAAAAAATACCCTACTTGTTCAAAATTTATTTTTGCTGAGGGTTACAGACATGATTACAGAAGAACAGCTCCGTTCACATGTAACTCATCTGAACTTAATGTAAAATACCCAGCATAAGGAAGAACAGGATCCATTTACTCTCTGTCAAGTTTGTTGGCTCTGCAAGGCTAAGCAGTACAATTCTATTTTTGATATGAATGTCAGCAGATCGAGTAACATGAGGAGCAAATCTACTGAGTAGTAGGTGCAATTTTCACATACACATTTTGAAACTTAACCCGGTTGTTATTTAACCAGACTTTAATTTTAATGACTTTCAAAAGTGCACCAGTTTTATCTGCAGACAGATAGAAGTATCTGTCATTTCATCTATCACTACTCTTGAAAGTTCATGTCCTGTAAACAGGGATCTGATACAGGATGATAGAGGTCAGGGTGCTAACTCTGGACTTGGTACCTGGGTTCAGACCTGTACTTTGCCAGAGATGAGTTGTGAGAACTTTGCAAGTGACTAAGGCCAACTTTGCCTCAGTTCATGGCTTACAAAATGCACTCCCAACTCATCCAAGGAGCAGGACGGTAACTGGATTAACACTTGAGAGTAGAAAAGGCCAAGGTACAGGTTTGCCAGTCCAAACCAATGTTTTCTGCCTTGGAACCAGAAACCCTTGTGTCATCTGGGAGCTGCTAGGCTTCAAGCTCTGTGGGGAGGAACTTGGAAGACCCCCAACGCTTGCAGGACTGTAAAATGTCCTGCTTTGCAGGAGGGAGCATTGCAGCCTGAAGCTCGGAACGCTCTCGCTAGCATACACACTCCTGGGGCTTTCCAAAACGGCATCTGGACCATGCAGTTTTCAACCCTGGCAGTATCCAGATACCACCCACGTTGCTGAACTGCCACCAAGCTCCAGATCCTGAAGTACAGTTACCTTCAGACACCTACAAGAAGCCCAGGCAACTGTCCCATGGGGACCTGTTCTTTCCTGAAAGCTTCTCAAGGTTGATCATGTTTTTATATAAATCTTTGTGGAAAGTCCTTTTCATGAGAAAGTCTCTGAGCAGCTCTCGCTCAGAAATTATAATAAAGCTCCCCCAAGATAAACTGACAGGAGTACCAGAAACACTCATCTATTTAATGGGCCAAGTAGGAGAAACAGGCAGAAAGACCCCAGGTCTATTAAGATTTCAAGAGAAGATGGCAAGCACAAGAAGCTGCTACCACAGGACAGGCCCAACCTGTTAAAAGTACGGGACACAGCCCGTGCGACTCGCAACAGAACGTAATACCAGCTCCTACCCATTTCCAAACCTAAGTTCCATAATGTATTATATATCACTTTTATACTTAGGTACTCCTAGCCAAAACAAGAAGTTACTGCCTTCCCTTAACTTAGGTAAGAAATCCTTCTGCAACAAACACACATAAAATCTTTTGCAATAATACAAACGTCATAAAAACCTAACATGTTACATGTATGTATTTACAGTTTACTTTAAGAAGTGAAACCAAGGAAGACCTTATAGGCATGTTCTCCTTCATCTTCCCTGTAGTCAGGAAAAAAAACAAAGAACAAACTACTACTATCACTGGACCCAAGCCAGAATATCTCAGACAGACTGCAACACTTCCAGCACCCAGTACAACTTTGGGATCAAATACTCTCAGATACCAGAAGAGTAACTTTATACACTAGGCAGTAAAAAGCCAGATAATGTAATTACAGAGAGCAGTACCTATTTTCTTACTACTTGTACTTAAAAATTCTTGCAAAAAGTGATGTAGTCGTAGACCTTCTCATACTCAGTCAGAAGAAAGACAAAAGAAGAGTCCTTGAAGAAGAATAAATTGGGATAAAAAAATAAAGTAAGTTCTTAAATAAAATCCCTCATGTTGGCAGTCTAGTTCCACTTTTCAGATAAATCTAGTTACAATCTGCTACAGTATTACATTTAAATTGAAATTTGTATTTCCCTAAATTTCTTTATTCCTTGAACAAGAGGGATGTTAACACCATGTAATACACATACTAGCTAGGAGTGTGAAATGACTCTCCTTCAAACCCTTCATAAATTAACCAAATCACAACAGAGTGGCATCAGGCTCTCAAGGAACTGCCTCTGGCTTCCTGATCAAAGGATGAATTAAAGTTCAACAACAGAGAGTCTCTCCCTCCAGTAGCACTCTAAAAATAAATGCATTAATCTTTCAAAAAAAAAAAAATTTAAAAAACCCAACTCAATACAAGTGGCACAATTACATGCACCAGTCTGTTGAATTCTGAAGGACAGCATAAACCAGTTTGTTTACGGTTTATTTTTAGGCCGAGAATTGGTTTGTTAATACATACATACAAAATGCTGAATTTCTTAAACCAGGATATTTCAAGACAGATAAATCTGGACCTACTCATTTACCCAAGCATGCTCTTTAACTCTTTTCCCAGCTATCACGCATGACAAACCCTCCAGGATTAACACTGTTAGACTCCATATTAGTCTTCCAAATCAGATTAATATACTCACTGCTGTTACTGCCGCTCTGTAACTTCAGCTTGCTTTTTTCTTTGGCACTCCTGCTAAGAACACCATTCGGTTTTACTTCTTCCTCTGTATCACCCTTTTTTTTCTGCAAATCATTTTGTTTCTTTTTGTAAGTTGGCTTGGGCTGTCGTTTAGCCCTTTGCTCTGACTTGCTCTCACTTTCATCAGAGTCTCCACTTTCTGAGCCAGACTCGTAAGTTCGTTTTGCTTTTCTCCTAGGGTGCTTATCTTCCTTTGCAAACTTATCTGCCAAGATTTTACTATCTATGTTATTTTGCAAATCATTTGATGTAGAAGCTATTAAATTGACAGTACATGGCTTAATAATTTCTGAAACACTGTTCCCTGAATTCTCTTTTTTATTAGTGTTTTTATCTTCCTCCGAATGTCTTGTTAGCCAAGCCTTTTTCAGTTTAGTGTGGTAGTTTGGCTGACTTGTCTGGGAAGTTTGCCCACTGCCTACAGAGTTCGCTTTGTTTATTGTATTACAGATGATAGCACTGTCTAGGGAGAGAGAGGTTGAAAACGTCTGATTTTTCACAGAGTTGGACTCTGTCTCACTGGTGTTACTACTTTTAAACTGAGCTGCGGCCAACGCTGCCTTGTGCTTTTTCAAATGGACAAAGTCGGTGGAGGTGGAGAATCCCGAGCTGGGCTGAGCAACGCTGCCTGTCTTGCCAGCGGCGGGTGTAGCCGGAGCTGGAGCGCTGACCTTGCATTCCTGGGTCTGTGCCACTGCCTGACTTGCTGCTCTTGAGGCAGCACACTCCAGCGGCGTGCAGGCCAAGACTGTGTTCGATAAGGAGTAAGTCACTTCTGAACTACCCCAGCTTGACACGCTAGTAGTTGTTACTGCTGCTGCAGTGACATCCGTTTTGGTACTGCAGATCATAGTTGTGGTAGGGGTGACAGTACGAGGAACGCTGCCTTGTGAGACAGCTGGAAATTTCTTTTCATACTGTGTGCGAGCACTGTCTGAGTTCATATTTGGCAGAATGATTCTTCCAGTCTCCCTGGCTTCCGCTGTTTTCAGGCAATCTGCTTGATTTGTCACAGCTGAAGATCTCTCACTAACTCGATCTTTGGAAGCAGACTGCATTACTGGTATGCTATCGTATTTTGTGCTAGAAGGAGGACGCACAATAACAGATGCTGTAGCGGACTGTGACTTTCCACTCATTCTTTCAATGTGCCAATCCACTTTTTCATTATTTGGGGCATTATTGGACTTCCATATTTCTGATAAATTCTGTTCAGAAGTGCCCTTGTAAACAGTCTGAGCTTCCTTAGGCTCAGGTACTAAAGTTGGTGGCTTCTGCAACTCCTGTATTTTGCTACCACCAGCATTAACAGGTTGAACAGGGGTTAGAGTTGGAGGTGAAAGGCTGCTATAGCTGCTTTCCTTCTTCTCCAGGTTCTGGTGCACAGGTGGGTGAAACACGGGGGCTCTATGCAAGGCAGGCATACTCCGGAGTGTATTTGAAGATGAGACTGACAACTGAGTAGGACTCCTGCTGTCACTTCTAAAAGAATTTACAGAGTGAGACTGCATTGATTGTGAAAGCTGCTCAGGTATCTTGCTCATAGAGCCTTCGCTCTCTGGCTGGTGCTTAATTAAAGGTGGAGGTTTTGAAAGAGAAGAAATGTAAGAGGAGAGAGACTGGGGACTAGCTGCTGTTGAAGGACAATTACTTTGCTTATCAACATATGCACTTGAAGCTTCCTTTGACAGGTAAGATCTTGGTGGTTCATTTACTACACTGTTAGACAAGGTGGTGAAATAGTTACTCTGCGGCAAACTCTGTGGAACTGAATGCTTAATTTTATACAGTTCTGACACAGAGCGCTCGGTGTCTTTGTCATATTTTACTGAATGGCTTTTAGGACTTGAAGACAAGGACGTTACCCTGGAATAGTTCTCTCTCTCTCCCTCCCGTGCCTTTATTTTAGCTGTAAAAGGAGCAACTTCAATACTTTCTTGGAGTATCCGTCTGTGTTCCTCTTTGTACTTGCTGAGCCGCTCCCCAGTCTCCTGTGGTGGCCTTGGCAGCTGGTTCAATACTGAATCTGCAAAATGTCTGTGCATATGGCTTTCCTTTGCTGTCTGCGTTCTGCTTTGCTCTAGCTCAGTCTTTACTGGTGCAGTTGTAACGGAACGTAAAGGTTCAATAAATGCTTTCCTCTCCAGTTCTCTGTTTGAAAACGGTTAAGAAGACACAGGTTAGTCTGAACATGCTAAATGGAAGGCCTTTCTTCGCATGCTCCGACTGAAGTTATCTATTAACACAAAGTAAACTTTTCTTTATATTAGCTACGATTTTCAAGAGTCTTCAGATGAGTCAGGAATTCAAGTACCATTCCAAGTCAACAGGGCAGAGTCTGTTTTGCAGCATACTGCCACACTTTTCTCTATCACAGGCACCCACATTTACAATTAAACTAAAAGGAAGCTAGAAGACAACATCAGCTGCTGAAATGTACCCTCTCACACGGAGTTAAAAAGCAAACTTACTCTTTGTGATGCTCTACAATACTTTTGGACAATGGCGGGCTGGAATGCGTTGTCAGTTTGAGAGGCCGAAGGGGATCGGCACTGGACGGTCGCACAGGAATGTGACTCAGTAAACCAAGGCTGTCAGCTGAGGTCACTGGGGTGGGCTGGTGTAACCATGGGCTGGGAGTATTCTGTCAACATCAACAAAAACAAAAAAATAAAATCCGATTTCAAAAGAATCATGGGACCACAAGAGTTACTGTATCAAGTCCTACCAATGATCAGAGTGTAGTATAGTAATGTATTTCAGCATCAAATCATACAGTGAATGAAATCTAACATTTTTTGATCAACTGGAACATCTCATTTTATTTCCCCAGGACTTGCAGCATACAAAATAGTTTACACCTTTTGGAAGCATTCTTAGAACTGTTTCATTTTCAAGTATTTGGCACGAATAGTTAATTCTAGAACCACATCTCAAGCTCATCAAAATTAGCAAACCAATGACAAGTCTGACAGCACTTCAGTTACTAGTAAACAGAACATTAGGTCATCAATGAATAGCAAGAAGTATTTCATCCAAAAGAAGAATACTGTTCAGTACTTCTGGAAAACAATTTCATCTCCAGCTTTGTAAGAAATTTCAATGTAATAGACAGAAGTATCTCTTTTCCTAGACAGTTTCTCTCCTCCCCCCAGCCAAATGATTAAGTATAATAATCCTAATTAATCTGCTTTATTTTGCCAGGCATTTTTATTTGGGATAACTTCAGCAGCAGCACACTACGAAAACCATAGACATACACGTTTGCCATACTTTGCAGCACAGCGAACGCACAGTACACAGAATTCTGTGCTGTGCACCTAAATACTCAAAAGGTGGACAATACCAACCTCCTCATTTACACACACCATGATAGTCATAATTTATTAAACTGTTTTGTAACTGATTACTCGGCTAAGTTTCTACTTTTGCATCTTCTCTGAAACGTGTATCCCAACTCTGCAGAAAAGACCCAGAACAGCAGTTCTCTGTCTCTCTCCTCTCTCCCTCTCTCCTGTGAGACCTGCTTACAAGAAACACACGCAGAGGAGTGGAAAAAAAGGGCACCCTGTTGAAGTGCTGCTCAAGTGCTAGGGACAAGCCAAGAAGGGACCGGGACAAGAGCAAGCAGAGCACTCACACACACCCCAAAGCCTCTCAGTGCTGCTCACCCATAACTCCCAGCACTGCCCAGAACTCCTTCCCCATCTCTGCTTCTCACCACTCCACCCCTCCCCTTCTCCACAGTCTTGGCAATTTCCAGCTAAGAACTGCTGCAGCAGAAGGCGAGCCAAGAGCTCTCATGACACACGCATGCAGCACAGAATATATTTGCAGGTGCTACAACTTTGAAGTTCTGATTTCTATACTTTTGAATATTTAAAGCAACTGCTTGGGTTTGCACTAACAGTTTTAGCACATGTTTCCTAGGCCAGGAGTTCCCACGCTACAGCGAGTTCCCACGAATAGCCTGCAAGCTGCATTTAAGTATTATGCAAAAAGACCCATCACCTTCTCCCTAAAGTAGCTGGGGAAGTCTGCTTGAGCACTATGCATTGCCCAAACAGCTTTGTGACTCCACCTGCAACCACGTACAGCCCAGCCCAAAGACGGGAGCTGCCACAGCCACCTGTGGATGGCAGGAAAAGGTGGGCTTGAGGGCACACTTCCTTCAGTGCATAGACAGGGCTCAGCCCCAAGCTGAGGGTGGCTGCTGCTGCTGTTACAGCTGAAACACAGACCCCTTTCTGTGATCATGGCATCCATGCAAACTGACTTTGGAAACGCCCATTCTGGGTTTCTAAAACTTATTTTAAAAAGGCCTTCAGTGCGAGAGCCAGAAGACAAGTCACCACAAGACAATTGCCACATATCAACATAATTAAAAAGCTACGTGCCTCGGTATGCAGGGCTGCATACTTCAGGCAGCCAAAGTCAAAACAGAGTCTATCATAAGTTCTTTAAAATGGACTTCGGTATAGGGTGGAGCAGGCAGCAACATGAAAAGATAAATCCACCTATAGTTTTCTCTTAGGCTTTTCTTCTCTGCTGCATTTGTCTTTATCACATTTTAGATCAAACTGACTTCATATTACAAGGCCAACTCAAACTGACTGTTTGGGAAAGACTTAGCCACAAATGGCTTGGCTTTTCTCAAGAATGAGGCTGGGGAAGAACAGCTTTCCACATAATGAAAAAGAAAAAAATCTTTATAACCATTCAGGAACTCCACGCTTTGACGCAAAGGCTTACAATTTGGCAGAAGGACCACTGTCAGTGACATGCCTTTTGTGGTCCCTGTGAAAATCTGCCCAAATTAGGCCAAGTCATAACCCTCTAAAAATCAGTATGCACATGCTCAGTGAGGTTTGATTGAAGCCGGCAGTAAAGCTCTCCAAAGTTTCTGTCTACACTACACACGCTTCATCTTACACTGTTTCTCTAAGGTGCCTGCAACAAGCATGCCATATCCCAAGTCTGCAAGAGCTGAGAAAACTTTTCCTGTAATTGCCATGTCTGTCTGCCAAACACCACCACCGCACTGGGCGCTACACTGAAAAACACAAACCATTTCTTCTGCGATTTCAGTGGTTTTACTCAGCATATAGACAGAGCAACCACCCTGACTTGAATACAGAGGAGCAGAAAGCAGATGGGAAGGCAGGGATGTGTGTCAACAGGAACAGAAGGGGAGAAAAAGATATGCCAAGAGAGGGTACAGAGATAGGTGTAAAGACAAGAGAAATGGGTGTACAGGGCAAGAAAGATTTATAAATGCTAGAGTCTTCAGAACTTCCCATCAGATTTAGGCTGAGACAGAAGGAGTACTTTCTCCATTATTTAGCAAGCACACACAAAATTTCACTACGAAGCTGTCCTACCTCTCCTAACTTACACAACGGGTTTCATAGTTTGAGAAAGCAAATATTTACCCTGTGGACCTGAGGTCCCAAACCAGCTGGGTTGACCTCACTTGGTCATAAACTAAACCCAAACATTTCGTATTTCTTTAAAATACTTACAAAATCAAGGTCAGGAAGAACTTCCTACTCACGTCCACCGCGAGACAGTGGTTACTACTAAGTTTCCACTTCTAGTTTTCTGCCTACTCAAAAAATACACCATCACCATCCAGTCAGTGAGACACAAACTGCCGAATCTGTACCTAGCAAACCACTGTTGGGAGACGCCAGCCCTAGCCAAATACAACGTTAAGAAACAAGCTCAACTTACCCTTCTCAAGGAAGCCTCTGTGTTAACAGGAGTTTCTGGGTGGACCCATTTGGAGGAGGGCAGACCGAGTCCTGAGTAAGCATGTGTTCCATTTGGATACTGCCAAATAATTGGATAAAGCCCTAGCTGATTATAGGAAGCAGAAGGATGAGCTTGTCCAAGAAGATGTGGAGACTGGTGTTGTAACATCTGTTGCTGTTGCTGGTGTGCTAATGCCAAATGGCTTAAGCTGCTAGCATGAGCAGTCTCTAGTCGTGGGTGGCCACCCAGCAAGGAGGCAGCAGGCACTCCGGGTAACACTGCAGGAAGTAGATGAGGGTGATGAACAGAATGGTGAGATGCGGTACTAAGGGGGTGAGTGTTAATAGCGGACAAGGGAGCCTGAGCTGAAGACCCAGCCAGCAGATGAGATGAACCAGTTAATGCAGGATGATGAGCGTTTGGATTTAAACAGGTTCGATGGGATGAGGAATGCAGAGGATAATTATGCTGATGCAAGTAAGGTGAAATGTGATTAGTTCCTGTTTCTTGTCCAATCAGAGTGGGGTCCCTGTACACCGTGAAATGTTCATTCTTGTCAATGATAAGAGGACTTTTAGTAGCTTCTAGAGCACTAACTCTAGCTGGAACTGGATGAAAACTAGACCTAGGCAAATCATGATCAGTTTTATTGGCTGACCTTGTTAATCCAGTAGCATGGCTGTTTTGGGAACTAACCTTAGACTTCACAGTATCAGAAGATTGGGTGAATTTAGGCTTAACATCAGGTGATTTTGTTTTAGGATGATCAACTGAAGCACTAGGTTTTGACTTCACAGAATCAGGGACTGGACTTTGTTTATGCAGTTTACTCTCTTCTGCTAGAGAAGATACATTTAACGAAGACATAAATGACCCATACTGCACTTTTTCCTTTTCAGGATTTAACTGTTCGTTTACTGATAAAGTTTTTACAACCCCAGGTTGTAACAAATCTGTTTTGTTAACAACACTGCCAACCCAACTTTTATCAGCTTCCTGTTTTCTTGCTTCAAGGAAATTTGCGTTTGCAAACTGCTGTTTTAAATCGCTGCTGTGAGATTCTATTTTCTGAACCATCTGCAAACCAAAGGTACTTGCACCATTATCCTGGCTCTCCTTTTCAGAATTGTTTTCATTAGTAATATCAACAACACATTTCGGAGTAGGAGGTCTGGGTACAAATTGCTCTTTTTTTAATTCCGCAGTATGATGTTTTTCTGCATTGCACTCTTGAACATGTGGATCCTTGGCATTCTGCTCATAAGGTGTTGGCTGCTCTGCTGCATGGAGTGAAGACTTTTCCTGCTGATCTAAGACTGATGACTTCAGTCTTTCTGTCTCTTCATGTTTTTTATCCTCCTGTATTTTATCCCATGGAGAGCGCCTATCTATCAGCGTCTGTTCTACTCCCTCAATAGTTTGGGATGTTCCTTCCTCTCCATTTATTTTCAAAGTGTTCTTGCTTTTTAACTCATTTTCCGAATTTTGCTCTGAGGATGAATCTGTTAATCTTTTGTTTGAAATTTCTGAGTCACTGCTCTCAGAGTAATCTGAGATATTGTCTGTCCGCAGTCTCTTCATATTTAATTTTTTTTCATCCTCTTCAGGTTTTCTTCTTTTACTAAGGAAGTGTTTATTTTTGGTTTTGGGGTTTTCTGTAAAAGATAAAAACATGTTTATCACATTTTCAGTCTAAAACAGTTTTAAGAAGCTCTCCCTCTCTTTCCAGTAACTGCTTTTACCTCCTCGGCCTATATAATCGTATCTTTCTTCTTTCATCTTCTCTTCATCAGGCATGCTACTATCAGAGCCTTTCCTCTTATTTGGCCGAGTATTCCTCTGTTGCTGGTGCTGATAAGAATTCTGTTTTGGTGCTGCCGTTTGGGAATTCATTGCTGGTCTGGGACTATTTGCTTGCGCACGTGTATAATGACCCTAAAAATAATTTTGTGGTTAAGGAATTAAATGCATGTATTTTTAATATTAACAATATTCAAAAATACATAGGTAAAAAAAAGTATCTACGTGGACTGCGTTGCTGTTCTGGTTGGAACGAGACCGTCGGCGTGAAGTGATGCCAATATTTTCACCTTTCAACAAAGAGTGAACAACATCATCTAGAAAGGTCATCTGAACCATAGAAGGATCAACATTCTGAGGTTCTAACACCTGGTTTATTAAAAAAAGAAAAAATAATAATCAGCAGATGTTCAGACACTGCCCAATCTATACTTTCTTTATCAGTATTCACCAGTCTACTTTGTGTGCTGCAGACTAACTGGAAAAAAGCCTGCTTAATCCTGACAAGCAGAGCTGACATCCGACTCTCAATAAAGGCTGGGAACAGAGTAAAACCAAAGCAAATGTGTCTTTACATATCACTGTAAAAATAACGTCTTTTTTTCAAAACAGAAAGTACCCCACCACTACTTCCTTCCCCCACTTCACTGACCTGCAAATTTGAAATTAAAAGACACTCAGCTCTTCATAGAGTAACCCTTAAGTAGCAATTACAACATACAAATATTTTATAAAATATATTTAATATACTACAAAATAAACTGCAGAAGCACATTACAATATTACTTCCAACAGAAGCAAAACTGCTTAAAGAAAGGAACCAAAATGACTGGAGAGAAGAATTCCAAGACTGGCAGAGTGTTACTAGTGAGAGGTATTTCAGAAAGAAGGAAATGGCAACCAGATCTTTAATCAATGTGTCACAAAATGGAAAAAAAAAATATTTGGAGAAAGTTAATTAGAGCAAATTAAGAGAAAGTAATGTAATTAAAAGAAATGTACTGGAGCATTAGACTGTCTTAAATTTTTATTGGCACACATGATTTTGTCAGTCATTTCAAGGCAGACAGGTCATTCACTGTATTAACATTCAGTCCTTACTCTGGTCTCCTGAAAGAGAATTCATTTCTGCCACTAAAAATACCAGTATTAATTCTTTTTGTAACATCAACTTTAGAAATACAACTAAAACCCACCACAGTAGATCTAAATTAGGGCTGGTAAACGCTTAATTCAAGAAATTGCAGACAGGGGATGTTTCAATTGCTTGGAAGAAGTAATCACTAATGCAGTGCTAAAAGACTTCAGCATTGAGAAAAGACATTCTCAGAGCTGACAGGGAAAACCAGTTCTTAAAACTAGATTGCTTCACTTCAAAGACTTTACTAGTCAAATAGCGACAGCAGAAGAAAAGTAAAACTGTAGGACTGGTATTAACCATATCATTGCACAAACATTCTGCTTCAGGACGGTTTTAACTGCTAGCCCAATGACAAGTCATGCTGCAGTTTCAGTGCAGTCATAGACTCACCCTGCCGGAACTGAACAACTCAGTGTATTTCAGAATACCACAAAAAATTTTAAACACTCCCAACGAATAGTTTGCTCGAAGCTTTTTCTCAGAGTATCACAGATCAAACTCACCTGGTCATTCATAACAACCATAGTGCGGGTGAAGAGATCATGGTGAGTAATGATACCGGTGAACCACTGGGTGGCAGAATCCTGTCTGTACACTCTCACCCTGTAACCATTTAGGGAGTACGGACCTTCAGAAAGGGAAGAAATAAAAAAGCCATTGAGGAATTCAGGGAAAAAAAAAAAAAGCTAAGTATAAACGGGTTTTCCTGTTTTTTTTAAGCTTCGTAGAAAACATACAGAGCAAACTACAGGCAATCCTGGCACAGCACTGCCTGTGGATTTTACTCTTATTCAGGAAGACATTTTGAAACGCAAATGGTACTTTTAAGCATGCTTTAAGGTCAATTCTGCTAACACTTTCAACATACAATTTTCTTATCTGACTAAATCTTTCTACACTCACGATGACAAATTATGGGAAAATTCCTGCCTAAAAACAGCAACCATAGAAAAGTAATCTGAAAGGCTAGAAAGTGGCAGCAGCAGGTTATACAGAAGCTATTTAACAGGCTAGTCACATGCCTAGATGCTTTGCTGGCGAAAAGATCTACATCTTGGTGGTTAGGCTCTGCATCTGCCAAGTCTTTCCCGTAACTGACCACAGAGTTTCTCTCCATTACAGCAGCTGGAAAGGCAGCTGAATGATCCTGTCCCTGCTACAGCCACACAGAACACTCAAAACCACACATGCTATGAAGACTTTAGCTGCTGTTTTCAGATTTATCAACTGCAAAGAAACCCTGCACACTGTTTCTTTGCAAAGATCAGTTTAATTCACCTCCAAAAGCCCATGGGGTTGGGGAGATGGCAAGTATGAAACAGCACTTATTTTATAGTTGTTTTCAAGACCCAGAAATTGAGATTCCACAATTTTATTCAAGTTCAGTGTCTCACTTGATCATCAGGAGGACCCTGTTTCACTGCACTTTGAAAGAGTTTATATAGCAATTTGTATGACCAAGCAACACTGACACAGAGTTCGGTTCCAACTGTGTAGGTTTCGCTACTTCCGCAAACAAACGCCAGGTTAGGCATAGAGGAACAGAAGCAAAACCAGTCAGTGACAACCTACAAACAGCCTAACTTAAATGATTTAGGAATGCTTAGTTGCTCAATCACACAGGCGAGGCCAGAATTCCCCTGTCTTTCCTAAAGATCATTTTTTCCAACCCCTGCCCAGTACACATGAAGCAAGCTCAAACATCTGCAGCAAACAGGCCAGGGACCTCACAGATGACAGCTTTCTCTTGTGAAATATCCATATTCACACAACTGGGTTGATTATACCCTCTGCACAAGAAAGTGTGTGATCATAAGGACTATTTTAAATGTCAACATTTGAGAGACCAAGAGAAGTGCAAAAGCAGTAATAATTTAGACATTTTCAAGTGCTCTTATGGTATAATTCTGGAACCTTAGCAAGGCCTTTTGAAATACGTTTTGCATGTGATTATCTAGGGAATCGAAACAGCTGGGAAATGAAACACCTTGCAATGGCACCCTTCTTTCACCCACATCCACATCATTCACTGCACAACTGAAACCTCAAGACCCACTGAATCCTCTGAGCTACTGGCTAATCCTGAAGCATGTTTCCAGCTACAAAGACAAAGGTCAGAAGTGTGCCAGCATGGGCACTGCCAATCACTGATACATACGGGCAGAAAAAGAGGAAGAATCTACAAGCTTATGTCTCACATTCCTGGTCTTGGACCAGACAGGGTTCCCATGGGGACACATTTCCTGATGGCTTCTCCAACCCTCACTCCATATGCCCCTGCAAAACGCCTCCAGGTCAGCTCTCTCACTACTGACCCAACCGCATTCTCCATGTCTCAAACTTTTAATGTCTGTCCCAAAGCTCTGCCTTGTTCAGACAGACTCAGTAAAATTTTGCCTGTGTCTTTTTGTGCAAATTTCCCATTCCTACTTTTCTATTACAGCTCCTCCTCTCTTGCATCCTACTGTTAACTGCACAATGACTTTCAGTCTCTTGCATAATGAAAACCAGCCTCTCCCCTCTCCCCAGCTTCTTGACTCATTTTAGCATTTACAATTCCAGGACACTGGCTTCCAAGTCCTTTCCCAGTCTTCTCAGATTACAAGCTCCATCCTTCCTTCTCCATCAGCTTCTAGCTTCTCTTGCACTCTTCTGCACTGACCCAGTGCCAATTTCTTTCCTATTACTCCTTGTTCTAATCTGCGTCTGCCCTTCATCCCAGCTGTTATCCTATTTTTAAAAGAGACTTTACCTTTAAAAACAGCAGGGGTTTTTTCTTACAGGCTGCTGGGGTGTCAGGAAGAAGGAGGAAGATTAAACTGCAGTCATATGACACAGGACAGCTCAGCTCCAGCCCAGCCCAGCCACAAGCAGCCATTACAGGAAAAGCCTGGCTTTGCCTCCAGTTCCTGGCTGAATCATACTCAACTACATATTGTTGAAACAGCCTGTGCAGTACTACCAGGAAATATCTTCAGGGCCGAAGCACACTCAGTGTTTCAAGAGGATTACTATACATACAGCCTCAGAGATTGTAGTGATAATAAATCTAATACAAATAAAAAAATTCAAATTTTAGTAAAGTGTCTTTGATATTTAACAACTATGTTCCTTGAACTGGTTTTATTTGTCCAAAAAGCTTTCAACTTGGCCAAGTTTGGGAGGACTTTGGTTTTCTTAAAACAAGGAATAAACTAATTTCCTGCCAAACCAATAACCTCTACTGCAAAGCATGTTGCTGTGACTGCTGTGCCCTAAGAAAAGGTCACAAGGGCCGATTTTTTAATTTAGTCCCATTCCTGTAAATAACTGGACCAGTTCTGATTAAAATTCCCCCTCCTCAAATTGGCATGTTTCTTTTCAAACATTTGGAACACCGTTTTAATGTTTTTCTCCAATCCTCCTCTTTCTCCAGATAACCTGCGTTTTAACTGTGAAAGTCAAAGCAGAAAATACTAAGATATGAGGTGAAGACTTCAACACTGTAGACAAATAAGGAAAAGGCTGGATCCTAAAAATGCTGTACAGGACGAAGTAAGAGAATATAGTAACAACCTTAATAGTTGTGTCTAGACAAGATAAAACTGAAAATGTTGCCTAAATTGGAGGGAACAGGAAAATGGTAATAACGGAGAAGGTGAAGAAAACCAGAGAAGGGAGGAGAAAAGGGTAACATGACTAAATTACAGCAGCTAGCACTGCTAGAGGGCTGTCCGTAAGCCACTGAAAGGTTTGTGCCAAATGCAGCGTCTCCATGACCAGGAGCAGGCTACATCCCAGCAGAAAGTGACAGCACTCTGCTGGCTGATCACCATCCCACGGGGCTGAGGTGGTGGCACTGCAAAGGCCCTTGCGGTGGGTGGCACGTCACTGCCCATGAAAGCGCGTCTCTCCTCAGGCCGCACTGCGTCACATCAGGTAAGCAAGTGGATTTGAACTGCAGCTTCTCCTTAGACGAGGAGAGCTAGTCTGCAAGGACGTTTGGATTAGATTCATCTCATCATCTAAAATACTCTTAATTTGTGCACTTCTAAGCATCCAAACATGTGTTTGAGAAATTACATAAAATTACATATAGAAAGAAAAAACACAGTTCCTGGAATGATGGGATATAAATGAGTTGTGTGCATGATGTGCTGGCAGTTTCATTTAAATGACTATTTCAATATTGCTGGAGCTTTGCTCAAGTATTGATCTTGTACCAGTGTACACAGACAATTTTATAATTGTGTTGTTATTGTTACTCTAATGAAGAACAATAAACAAGCTCAATTTTAGTCTCCTTTTCATATAGCCCTAATTTGATTTCACATCACCTCTCAATCCAGTTTTGGCTGCAAATTTCATCAGACTATTAACTCATGTTGTATCTCAGGATATTAAATATAAAACCTAAAATTACTAACACCGACATACCAACTTACTATTTACACAATACCGCATGCTGCTTTTTTCACCATCCTTTCTCTCTGTAGCCCGTAAGCATAACCCCATCTAGTCAAAAATTTTTTACTGTAACTTCAATATTATACTTACCATATTCCTTTGGTCTTCTAACCTTAGTTTTATCAAAGAAACCAGACAGCAAGCAAACCTCAGTGCCATCCTTAAAATATGAGATTATTTACTGCTTCCTTCCCAATCTTAATTTACAGAATGACTACTTAAGCATTTTTGTCCTGAAATTGCTTCACTGCTTGCCTGCAGATTTTAATCCAGACCCACAGAAGTTAGTTTCTGCCTCCCATTGCTAGGACTGCCTCTGTAGAGCTGCCTGACAGTTCTGCAGAAAATTAATGAATATACTGCAAATGCATATAATATTTTTATTACCAGCAAGATTGAGACAAAATAATTTATTCTAATTCATACTCGTTTTCACATGACTTGTATTCAGTGTAAAAATGGTGTATGCATTTGCTGCAACCTTCCAGCAGTAGAACTTAGTTACAAAATCTTAACTGATTTGAAAGGCACTTTTCAATCAGAGGGTGAGGGGGTGGGGTGGGGATCTGAAAGTATTCTTCATCTGTGACCGAACTGTGAAGAACTACAAGCACAGACAGATATCTGAGAAGTCATCACATGTAACAGTAACACTAACAGAGCACAGAACACTTTTAAACATGCTAAAAGGTGTGTGGTTGCCATTCATACACACTTATTTTCACAATGAACTTTATAAAGTATCTACATTTGGACTAATGATACTCAGCTTTTGCTGTAATCACTAAAATATCAAACAAGTTAAGAACAGTCTGAAGAAGTCACACAGAGCTTCTTACAGTCTTGTTTTTTGGTATTAACAAACACTTCCAAAAAATAACTTCCAAGTTAGAAATACATTCTCCATTATATCACAAATGCTATGAGATGAGTCCCACACAACTAACGGCCTTAAACTAGCTAACACAGAATAAAAATAACACAATTTCCCACATAATTACCTTGCATAAAAATCTCCTGAACCTTTTGTTCCTTTACCCAGGCTTTTACCTCCTCATGTAACTGCGGGTTATCCCTGAGAACTGGGTTTAGACTGTCTACGTCGTCCTAAAGTAGAGATTAAAAAAAGAACCATATGTTATGTTTACTTGTAACATTTCTGTTTATTTTCCTAGACATATTTTAGAGCACAATAGTAAGTAGTTTGATGCAGATTTTACTGATTGCCTACAAATCCCTGCGTTATTTTTAGAAAAAAACCTTTAAAAGCGTAACATAGAGCTAGAAGTTATTTCATGGGAACACGGTATGTCAGATCCCACATGTGGCCAGACTTGTAAGCTATTAATAGGATCACACTTTCATAAATACTGTCTTACTACAAGCTAAAATTGCCCTCTAAAGACTTCCATGTTTACAGGTATGCAGAAAGAATTGTTTAAATAATGATTAATTTAAGAAAGAAAAAAAAACCTGTTTTCCATATCTATAAAAGTTAATATGGACATATTGAGCATAAACATAAGATGTAAATCCCACAAAGCTAATGCGTAAGAGCTGTATTTTAAGAGAAACAAACATGCTGAGAGAAACACCATTACTCATTTTCAAATATGTAGGCCTTTGCTCATTAGGTAATTTCAAGTAAAACATGCTTTAATTTTTATTACATTCAGTTCTCCCGGAAAAGACTCTTTTTCACTATTTGAGTAGGACATCATCTGGGAAATTAAGACATATCTGATGGCACTGTCCTCCTAACAAGAAAAAACTAGGCACAAAATCTGTTTCGTATCCTTGAAAGCACAGCTTAAATCATTATATCTAGCCTCTTAGAATACCTATTTCTCTATTTCGGAGCAAGCTTGCTATTTCTGCCCTTGAGGCTATGGCAGAGAAATAAAGCTGCACCGCAGCCTGGCAACTCCTCGTGCAGAAGACAGCCTTGGAAATCCATGGAGCTGCAGGAATATTCATTTATGCCAAGAGAACTTCAGACAGCTAAAATAATCAGAGCAATTGTCCACATACAAAACGTAAAATGTTTTATCAGTACTGCAGCTGAGATGAAGTAATTTCTTTCCTTGATCTCCAACAAGTTCCTTGATGTTTCACAATTTATTATGAAGAGCTCCAGCCACAGAATATAAAGATACAAGCAACACTCAGGGAATCGTGCATTGCTGCCAGGCCTTCAAGTGACATGAGCAATTTCTCTCTATTCATCTGGATGAGACTATTCCTGCTAACCCACTGATCACAGGATGTCTATTTCAAATTCAAAATTCACTTCCTGACACTTATGATTTGCTGTGCTCCATTATGGAGAATGCATCAATGCTTGGTTTATTAGAGAAAATTACTCTCTCTCCTTATGTTTTTGAAAAAGATATGGCCTTGCATCCAAAAGGAATGGTTCGAGATGGTCATTTTAATACATGTAAAGTGGAAGAATGTAAAAGTGAAGGGGAAGATCAAGACGACCTCTACCAGCCGGTTAAAACCACCAGCCTTACAGGCAAGTATGTTGTTAGTATTATCAGAGCCACCAGAGGATCAACACTAAAATTTACGCAAGGATGGCAGCCAAGAAAAACACTTTCTCTCCCGAGGCAATCTAAAAAGGGTATTAGCTGTTCTGCTTTCCTGTGCAAATCCATTTTTGCATTGATCCTACATACAGAAGCAACACCACCACTGGAAAGAGGGAATGATTTGCCAGGGGAACCCAACAGACCCTTGAACTGGAGCTGTGTTATGATCGTTCATCTGTCCTCCTTCCTGTGCACTCTCTTTCACAGCAGCTGCAAGAGTTTCCTGTACCAAAAATTTCCCCTCTCACATCCACAAGCGTTAGACCCAAGCAACAGACTGAGGCACTGCAATACTGGAAGTCCAGCTGACTTAAAAATGCAGTTAATATGCCGATCTCCTACTTTTTGAATAATTCATTTGGTCCCATCTAAGAACATTTATATCTTCGTTTCAAGACTATACACACTGATAAGGTATCATGCAGTCAGACCTGTTACTCTTAACATTATTCTACTTCAATGAGTTCTTTATGCAAAGTTTTTGAGTCTCTATGTCATCCTGAGCCACTTTTGACTTGCTTCTGAAGGCAACACACACTGCTGCTTTTCTTTTTTTAGATTTCACATCCTTCTTAACCATCTTTGACTTCTTTGAACTTGACACTGAAGAGACTGGTGATGCTACAGACAGTACATTTTAATCCTTTTTGCTCTATCTCCTATTCATATGCATGACTTATCAGTACCTCCAATTGAGACTGCTTTGTGTGAACACTCTGAAAAGGAGACTGCAAAGTCCATTTTGTACTTCTTTCCTCACTCTTGGAGAAAGATGAGCTCATCTCAAAGACAAGCTACAAAATGCACAAGTGAGGTCAAAGACCCATTAGACAAACTGCGCGCAGGTATGACTGGGATTATGTAGAGTATCCAAGAGAACCCAGGATTTCGAAACACACACACACACACAAAATACACATTTAACATATCATCAGTCACTGGGGGGCAAGTGTTTTCCTTCCAGACATGAACATGCTATACATTGGTCAAATGTAAAGCAAAATTGTAACTGGCAACTGAAACTTAGTATCAAAATGATAATTAAAAAAAAGATTCCCGAAATCTCAGAAATCCTGCTCTTGTATGTACTTGTTACGTATGTCTATGAAAAAATGTGTGTGCCATGACCGACCTTTTTCCATCACTGATCTTAAATCTGAACATCTAAAAAACAGGAGAATGATTGCATAATGTGTTAAAACTATAGGGTGATGGCCTTAAGCACACTATGTTAGCGCAGACCACAAACTTTAGCAAAAACAGGGAGACAGGGGAACAAGCAAGGCTGATGACTTGCAGCCTCTTCCCTGTCTTAGCACTGAAGACAAGCAGATGATGCTGCAGCACCCAGTCTTTTTCCTTACCCTGTATTTATATTGCTCAAGAAACAACAACCCTTGTCTACGGATTTGAACCTTGGCAACTATGACTTTCAGTTTTCCTCCTTCTTGGTCGAAGTAGCAAGATTGACAGACTAACCCACAGAAGAATTAAATGCTCTGTATGATTTTCCTCCAGACTTTTCCTCATTTGAAAGCAGTTTTACTCACAGAAGTATTGTACCCTCTCTTAGACTAGTTTTTCCACAAGTCCTGGAATACCTCCCTCCAGGAAGATGCCAATGCTGGTTTGAAATCCTTACAAAACACAAATCAGAATGGAAATCAAATAAATGGGACTGCAATTTTCTTCTTCCAATCTACTGTAAGAAGCTCTTCAGGTACTTCATACGGCAGTGCCCCTTGCTCCACAAATGACTATATGCAATACTGGGGAGAAGACAAAGGGCATATGGGCTAAAAAGATATGGTTGAGATAATCCTTCCTGCCCTTCTGGAACACAGTCACACGAAGCAATGTGACTATCAGAAGCTTGCCAATGTATGTCAAGTTTTTTTAGATCTTTACTGCTATTCTTTCTTCTTTCCAGACCAAAAGAGGACAAACTTCTGGTGGAGTGGACTTTCTGCTTAATTACCCAAAGAATACCTGAGTGAGCTGTGTGTCTCTCTGGGCAATAATTCTCAGCCACTGGGGACGTGCTCAAATCATAGGAAGTCCTGAGAAGGATAAAAAAATAAAATTTTCCCAAAAAACAAAGTGATGCAGTGCTTTTCTGAGCATATCTGTTCTTTCTTCTGGTGCAAAATGATAGAGCAGGTCAGAAACTACAGACCACACCATCAGGTTAAGATACCACGCTGCTCTAACCAGAAAACAGAAATTTTGTTCACAGAAGCATTTTCAGAGAGCTTATTTGGACAAACATAATTTATCATTCAAAGCCACTGGTGAACAAGTGCAGATCACTTATAACGCTTCAGAATTCCTTTAAGTCATGATCTAACAGGAATTTCAGAGACAGTACCCACAGAAAAACAAATCAAAATCCAAATACATACAGAATTCTCCTACTCAAGCCCCATCCCCAAACAAAATGCTGTCCAAGATACTGAGAGGCACCCGTGAACAAGCCAAATCTGCACACTGCCCAAAGACCATACAAAGTGCCTTCTGAAAGGCTCAAATGACCTCAAGCTCCTTTTCTGTTTTGGGAAGCTGGGCATGTCTATGGTGAGAACGTCTGCACATTTCCACAGGTCTCCACCTTCCCAACAAGACTTGAACTACTGAAGCAAGATGTTTCCTCAGCATTTTAAAATACTTCTCCAAGTTGTTCTTCACGAACTTGAGGGGAAGAAAAGAGTTCATTAAATAGAGAGATGAAACCCTGTAGCACAAAACAACTAATAAGTGGATTCAAGTAGCCACTCCTATCCCAAATCACACACCCTGTATGCTGCTTATAGGAGGGTAAGAAACTGCAGTTAGCTGTCAACTCTCCATTTTCAGTGAAGAGAAGAACTGACAATGTGCATTCCAGGAAAACAAGTCGTGGAAAAACAATGGCTTTTGGCACTAAAAAGGATTAAATCAGACCCCTGAAGACCAAGCCTCAACACACGCTGTCCATTAGGAACCTGCAAACATTTATTTGGGAAAGTGCCTTCCTTGGCCACTGTACCTCTGCATTTGGCATCAATGCATCAAGGACATCTTTTTAATATCAGTAAGAACTCATTTCAGCTAGTGTTTTACAGAGAAAGACTAAGCAGATTTTGCAGTCCTCACAAAGGTCAACACCACATTAGTCCTCACCATCTGTGGCTCAATTAACTATAGCTTCCTCTGGCTGCTTAGAGGTTTTCTGATAATTTAGGACACGAATTAAATGAAAACTAGTACATAACCAACTTGAGAGTCCTGCTTACAATGTTTACACAGTACACGCTGCACATGGAAATAAGCATTTTGTTATTGAGAGATCAAAGTGTCAAAAAGCTTGAACTTTCAGTTTTCTTCTTGTTTCATGAATGAGTATTTTGAAAGCAGTTTCCACAAATTGAGCTGCGCCCCCCCGCTTTTTGCACCAAATAATTTTTACAACTGCATGGAACTTCAGCTGCACAGAAATTAAATTTTAAAATTGCAGTCTGAAAACAAGGAACAAGATTAAGTCGACATATGCCCACTGATTGCCATAACAGCCTTCAGAGAGCAGTGGAAGCAAAAAGTATTGTTTTTAAAATCTAGACTACTGAGAATTTATACTAGTCCTCCAAGGCCACCTTTTAGAAGATTATCTTCTCCCATTAAAGAAAAACAAATACCTTACCTGCAACCAGCCTCAAACACATCCATGCGTATTTTTACCTCTCGTTTGAAAGGCCTGTACAATTCTCTCCTTTTCATTCCTTGATACTAGCCATAATTTTCTCTTTCCTTCCTTGTTATCTTTCACTGATTGTGTCAGCTAACATATCTGATCTATCACTGATCTGAAATCTTTCATTGATTGTAACCTTTTAACAAACTTTCAATGTTAATATTGTCCTGCCTGACATCACAGTGAGCAGGGAAATAAACACACAAAACAAAACAGTAACATAAAATCTGGATAGACAAAATATCAAAGATCTTGACAAAAACATCACCTATTAACTGGTAGTATCCCTCTGCCATGCTACGAGACTTTTTTTCTTCCAGTGGCAAAAAATGAGAATCTAACTGAAACACAGAAAAATTGGCAGCAACTGACACCCCAACGGTATCACCAGGCAGGAGCAGGCACTGCCAAGGCCACACAGACCACACCAAAACCCTACAGGGAAATGATCAAATTTAGCTGAGACTAAAAATACACAGATCTTTATTGCTTCACCCATCTTTCTAGACACATACGCACGCATAACCTGCTGGTAGACACTATATTCCATACTGACAAGTGAAAGGCTACCCCAGCTGCCACGACAGCACAGCTGGTGGGCAGGAGGTCAGAGAGGCACTGAAGCCCGAGGGCTGTGCTGCTCCACACAAACCAGCAGAGAAATGCCTTCCTAGAGGGGGCCGCTCCAGGGGGAACACGTCGACCTGACCCACCATCTGCCCTTGCAACTAGGGCAACCTCCGTCCTATTCCAGGCTTCTCATGAAGGGCAATGCCAGCCAGAAATGCCAAGGCTACAGAAGGCTAGAAAGTTTTTTGGGGAGAACATAACTTCCCCGTTTACCTTAAACGGCTTTGTCTGAGCTGAGAGAAGAGGCTTAGGCTTACCAGACAACGCTAGCGCTTTCTATGTAAACCCAACCCACACTTGACCTATTTTCTGCTGTTCTGAGCGCATAGTCACAATTTACCTCATTCAAACCCGGCAGCTGCTGGGCTGCATCTGAACCAGTTAAGTTAAGCTTGAAGGCACAACTCTGACACCTAAACCAGAAACAAAGTCGAGCTGAGGTCAGCCCTGCTCACACGTGCATGGAGGCACACCACACGGGGAAAGGCAGGGACGGGCAGCAACGCTCTCCCTACGTGCAGAGGCCAGGCAAGAGAACAGGGATAACTAATCCCTTCCCAACAAGGGGCTCTGAACTCATTGTTCTGACAAGGACAAATGTTTATAGACATTTTGGACCACAAACATTTAGATTAGGCATTATTTTCAGTGTGTAACAGCAACAACTATGTTTCTGTAAGTACAAAGTTAAAACTACAGGGGAAAAAAGATGAGGATGAAAAATTCAGTAATTTTCCAGCTGTCATTAAGCTTAACATCTCTCAGGAAAAGCTACCGACAATTCTTCTTTTGCTCCCCACTGTTCCCTATGTCTAATACTTCTCCCCACACACTCCCATCTCTTTCCTTATTTTACCTGTTCAATAATTAAAGAGTTGACACTGATTTTAAAATTGTAATTACCAGATTTGAGAACTGGCAGAGCAGGGCTGCACACGCTTCTCCAGGTCACGATTTCAGGCTTGAAGAAGCATCACTGCACCTATTAGTGCAGTTCTGGAAGAGCAACTCATACCCCTAAGAACACCAGGAAATCTCTTTTAAAAATACAAAAGCTTATCCTATGAAAAATATATTAACGTTAGTTAAATATATAGGGGAAAAAAAAAATCTGACTCATACTCCAACATTCTCCCTGTTTTTAACTCACAAGCACAAAAATAAACAGAGATATTTGCCTTCCTGTAAGACTACCAACGTCTCAGATGAAACGGCCATGCTGGAAAATGTGGTTTTTACAAGTCAGTTCATTATTTCTGTATCTATAGATGAGAATCTAGCATGGAAAGGCAGAAGGCAAAGGAGAGCAGTGTATAGAATAAGCATGCCACAGGGAAGCAAGCAGCCACCAATGGGTAAGCAAAACCAAACCTGGGCCAGGCAGGTATTGTCACAGAACAACCTAAAATCTGCTACAGCAGTGCAATAGTTTTGCATATGAAAACAGAGATTCTTTAAAAAATAAAACCAGAACAGATGACCCTTATGCTCCTGGGTTATATCACTCTCTCTTTGAAGAGCTGGAACAATCTGGGTCAGAAAAGCAAAATCTCCTGGAGTGCCAGACATATCTTTTACTATCTGGTCTAAGGACTTCCCCAAACAAGTGGCTCCTATCCACAAACCTGATGGTCTGTCAGCTTCCACTTAGCACACTGCAGTGACCATCTGTACTACTTACATTCTCCATGTACAAACAAATGAAAGGTCAAGTGAATAGCACTGCTCCATGTCCGTCTTCTCCCTCATCTGACAACACAACTTCTCCTTCCTTTTCCACTGAATCACACTTCCTTCTCCTTTCTCACTGCAGGCTCCATACATTTATCACCACCATCTCAGCAATATGCAACTTTGTCCTAATTTTGCATTTTGTTTTATCTACTCCTAAGAGAAACAGGGAGAAACAGGGAGGGACTACTGGTCCTACCCCACTCAGCCAGTAACTCCCAAGTTATGTGGCGATACTGGAACAAGCTTACCAAGCAACTCAATGCCACTACGGGAAAAGAAACCTCAAAGTGCAGACACTTCCCTGAAGCAAGCAATTAGCAGAGTGAGTTGATGCTAACAAGGAAAGCAGCTAAGTGAGTAGACTGGAGAAAAATCTTTTGTGCATCGGTATTAAAATTTAAACTGAGACCCAGAAACCATGTGAACTGCAAACAGCTTTCAGAAGGTATCTAACAATTACCCAAATTTTATCAGCTGAAGGACAAGCTGTATGGATGGAGGTGTCTTTAAGCAAAAAATGAAGTAAATTCTGTTGATCATCAGTTGTCTGGACTAGTGGGCTGCTAGAAAGGCAGTCTAATGTCCCCAGAAATCAAGCCAAGAGATCAGTTCTTGCTCAGAGACTGACCATTTTACAGAAGACACATCTTCCTTGCATCAGGTACAGCAGAAGTTACTTGCAGCAGCTTGAACTGGCAGAGTTGGAAAGCTGTATACCGCCACCACAGATAACGACAGACCGGATAGTTCATCTCTTATCCCACAGTTGTTACCTCCATCAAATCTTTTATCAGTCGCATTACTCAGCAACACAGTATTCTTTGATGAGACTACTGATAACTAAGGGCTTACTGTATTAAACAGCAAAGGTGTCTCAATTCAAATCTGCAGAAGAAAATGGTAAAACACTATCAAATATGTGGCAGACTAACAGCAGCTCCTAGAATCAACACCACCTCCCAGAAACATGCAGCAGAGTATCTGTCTTGTGAACAACTCTCTGCTCTGTAACTTGTACTACCACCAACTTAAGATTACCAGCAGTCACAGAGCTATTCAGGCTCTTTGCAAATATCCTCAATCCTATTTACCAAATAGGAGCTCTGCGAACATACAACTTTCCAGCTCCTTTCCCCCAATAACTCATGAGGATTATGGACAGAACACAAATCCTTCCCAACAATAAAAGTATCTTAACAATTTTTTTTTTGTCAAGAAGGAAGAATACATCAGATATCTTCAAAATGTTCTTGAAAGCCAGTTTCAGTGGAGTTTGGCCCACTTAATTAGTATTACATTTATGTTTTATTTTCAAGTAGCTTTCCAGAGTTTGTTTGAAAACATGTTTCTTAGAATAGCACTACATAACAGTGTTGGTCAACATGCTGATAATACAAAAGTAGTTCACAATAAAACACATTTTTCTTATGTTTTAAATGAGTACCACTGTATTTGCATAGAACTTTTCAAAGTTAATTTCTAATAGGATTTAAAGCAGCATTGCACAGGAGCAATGCATCTGGGTTGGGAAAACAATTAGCACATTTTCTTGCAGAATCTCCTTCAGAAGAACAAACTTCTCTGGTCTCAGGGATTCAGGGCAGAGATTCTCCAACCATCTAGCTGGGCATACAACAGCGAGCTCATCACTGTGCAAAGGTGGAAATACTGCCTCTGCTCCAAGACAGTATCAGAAGCAATGCAGCCATCATCATGTGCTTTTTTCTGCTAAGAGCTCCGTTCTGACCTGTTGGAGCCATTTTGGGAATTTTCTCTATAAATAACAAGAGGTCTGATCAGCTGTGATGTACATCATATTTGGATTAACACTACAGCTCTCTGCAATTCTGGAGAAAGCAGTAGCTGTGCCTTTCATAGAACAGATGAATAACAGTCTTGCAAAGATCAAAGATTAAATTGCTAATCAGAAAACAGAGACATTTCAGTTGTTGCCGCAATAAATTCCTTGGGGTAAACTTAGGAAAGTCATTCAGTGTTTAAAACTGAAACAACACTCGTCTATTTCACAGTATTTTTCTGTCTAAATCTAAGAGCACACACACAGAACCAAAAAATTCCTATTAAAAACATAATTCAAGACAGAACTACACTGCTTGGAGGGGAAAAAAAAAAGCCTGCCAAGCACCATACTTTAGCCACCAAGTCTTATGCATCCTGAAATGTGCTTTAACCTGATTTTATCTGTTGTACACCAAAGTGGCATGGAGTGGTGAAAAGATAGCAAAAGGAAACATTCGCACTGTGTAAAAACTCAACCTATACTGTTGAAATAGAATTTCTACACCATATGCTTAAAAGTCACTGCTAAAATCACAAAACACAGAATAATTTGCGAGATGCACAGAAATTACTCTGCTTCAATCCCACTTGCTCAGCAAAAGCATACTAAAATACTACTCCCCATAATGCTGGCAGACACACACAAGAGGGGGATGCAGGGAAAAAACAGGAATAGTTAACTTTAATTCCATTCAAAAGACAGGAAATGTTTGCTATACTGAAGGAGGGATTCAGTGTTTGCAAGCAATGATAGCAAAAAAAAAACCCACGCAACACCAAACCTTTAAAACTATATTTAATTACGTAGTATACTGTTAAAAAGAAATGAAGTTTGATCAGGAGATGCACTGTACACCAAGCCCTCTACATCAAAACAAATACTGCATTTTTTGCTTTATTAGTAAAGTTACATACTTGCTTTGAATAAAAAAAAAAAAAATTCAAGTTTGTATAAATTTACTTGTGTTTCTCCCCAGATGCCTGGCCTGGAAAAGGAATTCCATATACACACCTGAACTGCTATAGCTCTTAACCTCTACTAAACTGCAGCTTGCTGAAGGCTGTGGAGCAGTTCTCATGAAGCCCTAACCCTAGACTACAAATTAGTACCTCTGTTAGGTGTGATTTAAAAAAATACATTTTGTAAGAAAATGCCGCACACTAGCGGCACTGAACAGAGCCACGTTGTATCAGAGGAAGAAAAAAAAAGTAATCAAAACCATGAGCACTTGATCAAATGAGCTATTGTGTTTATCACATCAAGCTAAATCTTAATTCTGGTAAGAACACATTTAAATGAAACTCAGTTTCCCCCTTACCTGAAATGGAGGAAGTCCTACTCTTTTTCCCACACTGGGTAAGGACCCACACACAATGACTGCGGTATTTTACCCTCATTCATGCTTCAGAGTTCCCCAAAGCACTAAGGATTCTCAATCCCAACATATAACAACTATTTGGGAAAGCAAGATCATACTGGCAAACACCATCTGGTTATAAAGTGAACCAGACTTCTGTAGGAGCTCACTTTGTGTCTGCATTATGAAAAGAGTGGTAGTCAAGAACATCACGTAAGAAAAATACTTGAAACTCACTTTTGATAAATCAAATGTGAAAATTGGAAATTTTAAGGACACAGAACCGAGGATAAGCTGCCCTTCTCCTACTACTGAGAGGTATTTTCCATGGGCTTTTACTGGTGAAAAAAATCATTTGTGATCAGAGTAAGTTCCTCACCCAGAAACACTGGATGGATTTGTAAATCCAGTAATCCCAACACTGCTTTTGAAAAGTACTAAGATACTTCAGTGAAAGGATTTGATCTTCACCTTCGAAGAAGAAACAAGTTCTGTTCCATCTGATCTGTTTTGAATTCCCAACTTTTAAATTATTTATTTCGATGCTACCTCCTGGAGCAGGATTAATGAAGTCAAAACTATTTAACTGACTGTGATTTTTGAAAAGTTGTATAAAGACTTAAAACAAGTTTCTCTACAACAGTGGAAGGAAACCTGTTTTCCTACGGATTTGAGGCCTAACTCCATTGTAGCAACCTCAGCTTATCCAGTGGACCTCTGAACTCTTTCCCCTTCTTCCACGCATACCTTCCCACAGCCTTCAGCAGTTCGACCTGAACTCCCTCATGCTACCTGCAAGAACCACACTACTTGTGGCAGCTATGCCACCCGTCTGCTGACTGATGGCCTCCCCTCCATGCTGTTGATTTCCCTAAGGCTCATCAGAACTGCAAAAACTCCGGTCCTGCATCAAACCTCAGAGACAGACAAAAAAGTGACTAAAGCCGTTATTTCTTTAGAAATCAAGGTAAAACAGAAAGGTACAATTTTAGTCTACCTATTTTGAGAATAAAGATAGATGACATCCTCAGGGAAGCAGCTCTTTTTCAAAGGGAGGCACAAATACAGGCTTAGGAGAGACGATGCAAGCCGCCCTCTGACTCTAAAAATGGAGGGAGCCAATCCCTCTTTCCTCCCTCTTTGTGAGCACTCCGATGAAACTCTTCTATCCCACATGTGTAACTAGGAGTGAGGACTGGTATGAGTCATCTGACCCACTTCTAGCTGGATGCAGCCTTTTGCTTCCCCTCACATTGGAACCGTACACTTAAACATAGATGTGTCAGTAACAAGCTGTTTAGACCATCATTCTTACAATGCTGCCAGAGAAGCCAGCTGGACTGCTTATGGGTGGTCCAGACACCAGAGACATGGGAAAGAATAGAGACGGCTCTTAACACGAAGCTGAGAAGAGCTAAAGATGCAGAAAGTTGTATGCTCCTCTGTCACGGAGGAAACAAAAGTGGGAGGGGAGCACATGACCACATGACGGCCATGACCACTAGCTGGCCAGCACCAGGAGTTCCTGAGCCGCTTCTGTCAACCTCAAAGGGTGGGACCAACCCAAAAGCTCCTGGTCAGTGGAGGTACTGATTTACGGGAAAAGCCATTTTCAGCTGCAGTAGTTGTTTTTAAGCCTGAAGTTTAAAGGAAGAGAAGTCTGAAAAATGTGTGCACATACTATGCGGTGCCTAAAATACAGACAGAAAAAATATTATTTTATCCCTGTTTCAAGATGTTTAAAGAATTTTTTTACGCGCATGTCGTTACTACACAAGCCCTGCTACACGAATGGCTTGCTCTTACAAGCAAACAAGTCATGAAACCCAAAAGCATCCAGGCCTGAAACACTCAATGTCTGCCTGTAATGAACAGAAAAAGAAAGCATGAGTTGCACAATGTCTTTTTCTCAAGCCTTACTTCATGGGCATATTTAACTTTAATTTCTAATAGATCAAATAAGATTAGCGCAGTATTAAATCCTGAATCCAAGATACCTATTTCACAATTACTGAGAAAGTTTATTACTTCAACAATCTTCAAGGTGTGCTACACATTTGACCTGTCAGCTCTCAGATGTGCAATATACATTTAGAAAAAGAGCAAAGTACGCACACCTATCACTGTGCATGTAACACCTCCCACAAGGGATTTCTCACTGCCCTATCTTTACACCTGCAACCTTCAGTACAGAAGTAGACAGGTAGACAGGCAGACCTTACCACTTTGAAACACTAAAGCAACCAGGCTTGTCTTAAAAAAAAAAAAAAAAAAAACAACAATCAAATGTTCTGAAGGTAAATGGGAATAAGTAGGGTGGCTCGAAGAGACATGTCACCACAGCAAAGAATTGAAGCATGTTCTTGATTCATTCTTACCAGGGTTTCTTCTTTTTCTTTTCTTTTCTTTTTTTTTTTTTTTAAACCAAATATGCAGGAGGGCTTTTTGAAGACTGTTTGCTCACCTTCCCACTTCCTTCATTGAGTGGCAAAATACCTTCTTTGCAGGATGTTTAATTAGAAAGAAACTTAATTTGAATTCTTTGCCATGTCTCAGCTGTGCATGTTTGTCCCAGTGCTGTGTGCTCACAAATCCTTTGGAAATATATTATCACACACACAAGAAATGTGTCAGTATATGTTGTGTATATATTTGGAAATATATCATCTATCATGCACCCCTCTCTGCCTGACCCAGACACATGGCTGAAACGCACTGATTGCTTGGGCAAAGAAGTCTTTCCAAGTCTTCCCATAAGTGTATTTTATTACAGAAAAACATGATATAAAACACCTTTTGTCATTCTTTATTTGCTTGTCCAAAGCATAATGCAGTTGATTCCAGCTGCTTCGGCCAGTAACAGCAGAATCACACACTTCAGCCCAAGAGCGCCCGTGACGGGTACTGCCAAACACCACCCAGACAAAAACACCACACTGATGAGGTCACACATACCATATGCTGAGCTTTAATGCTTCACATCCCCATCTATAGTCCTTCAAGTAAATGACAATGCTTAAACAAATCCAGGCATCATCAGCTTTGCTGCCGCTTAACTTGCTACGTGTTATCATAACAAAGAGACACATAGCTGTCACAGAATAGTACAAGGAACTTACTATTACAGTAAAATATTTCAGTTCTAATAATTCGATTTAGGTCACACTTGTATTCATGTAGGCTTAATAACAAACATATTTGAAAGTGTGTTAATTTTCAATCTACAGCAAGAGCCACTATAAAACCCACTACATTTGTCAACTTTTACTTAATCACAAAACATACATGGTATGTTGTGAATACAAAGTAGAAAAATATTAAGGACCTGACTTACACATCACACTTCAAGACTACATTTCCTACAAATACTAGTTTAACATAGAAAACGCATGTTGTAAATTTTATCACTTACTGCAAAGCAACAGAATTTTCATTTCATTGCTAAGCAAAGTACCACGGCAAATGTTCATATCTGCTTTCTCCTCAAGATCGCCTAGTCATCATCATGAAGAGAACTACATGACTAAATGGCCTCACTATCCCAGATTAATGAACAAGTCACCCTCCGTCACACAAATTTCACATAGAGAACAATACCATTTGTACACTCTATGAACCAACAGAGATAAAAGCCATCAGAAACAAGTTGTAGGCTGGTGTTTAGGGCACCACACATACAGAATCCAAGGAACTTTTATGGAGAAGGGCAGGATTCAAAGCAGTACACACATAAGGGAAAAGAAAAATCACATAATACGTGTAATATTTGCTATAGGAAACCTTGTCAAGATAAGAAAAAATGGAAAAGGCTAGTATAGCACAGCTGCATACCCTACTTTTAATAACGATATTCATCTAGCTCTTACAAAGGTTGTTGAATCTCTTAACAATCGAAACATGTTTATTTATGCAGAGAGCAGACATGGCATGGGAATCCATGGTTCACTATTCCCCAGTGAGTCCTGCCAAAGTCTCTTGCTCTTGTTCTGGAAGAACCACTTCTGGTAACGACAGCAATTTAGTTCTTTGCCTACTCAAACTTTGTTTTTCCTGCCAAGACTAAAAGGATGCCAAGTGTGCCGTTTTCTTTGCCTTGAGCAATTGTCACCTTTAAACTGGACGGCATCAACTTATTCATGAAGCTCTTTAGCCCGATAGTTATGTTAAACAGCACTGCGTTTTTTGATCAGAACTGGTCTGAGTAGAATTCATACTAAATGACTCTCTGCTGTCCATTACTAGTATTACAAGTATAGACAACGATGGGAAAAATTACTCAGTAGTTAAGAATTGTATCTGAAGTGAAATGGGAGTCTTCCCACACAGTTTCAAACTTTTGTTTGTTTTGGCAGAATGGTACTGGAATTTTAGGCACTAACAGCAAAATGCAATAAAATGGTGTTTAGATCACCACTGTCTCTAAGGACTTCATATTGAAAAAGTGCAGCCATAAGAGCTTAAATCAAAACCTAAACACATTTAGAAAGACTCAAAACTTAACTCATCTCTGCAAAGAGTGGTTCCCCAGCTTTCTTCTGCTCAAAAGCAGGTTTAACGGTATTCCAGACCAAACAAGGGTGCAAAAAGGCCATTTTCTCTTCTTTTTAGAAAAGTGTATTTTTCACGTGACGTTTACTGAAGATTTATCTAGGACCTGTTTTCATGGCAAAGGAAGGCCTTCCAGAAAAAAAAAAAAACAAACAAGTAAAAACTACCTCACATTAAGTGACTGAAGACTAGGAATGCGATTTCCTGCACTAACAAAACATAATAAGCAAAACAAATGAATATAGACAATCTTCCAACTTCAGGTATCTTTCAGGAGAAAAAAAGTCTCCTAACAATCAAGTTAATATTTCTGTCTAACACATTGCTGGTACATAATTCAGTTAGCACATTTTAAAAAATAGTTTCTGCTTTCTTAAAGACATCATTCAGTAAAGCTTTTAATGTCTACAATTAACTCGTAAAACTTGGCAATGAGACATTGCTAGCCCTGCAAAGAGACATGCCTACAAAAGTAATTTCTAAAACTCCTTATAATCATTCAAATAAAGAAATCTTTGTGCTATTATTCATCAGTGAGCTCGATGTTATGTTTCTACATTTGATACCTGAGCAATAGCCAGTTAAGATGTAAATTCTGGATGCCTTATTACTTAAAAGGAATCTCTGTCAGCAAATCTTCCTGTAATGTTAAAACAGACAGGCAATTTAGGCATCTCTTGTCACCAAACTACTTAAGATTGATACAGATCAGCAGCCTCCATCTCACACTTTAGTGGGCAGCTTTTGCTCCATGAAAGGGGGAAACAACCTGACCTCTCACACACAGTTGCCATCTACATGTCAAAAATGGATGCCAAGCGTTAAGGAGACCAAGGTTGTATCTGGAGCCATTTTTCACAAGCTACTGCTTTGTACCAGTTTTTGGTCAACATCTCTTTTAAAACTGAACTTGCTAATGCTACTAATTACAGTATTATCTACCAAGATATTATAAAGCCAGCTGTTTATATGATGTTTTTCAAAAATGACACTGTCAATATTTATGTACCTTCACAAATTAAGGTGCTTCTGTGTCTAATACCGTATCAGTAAATACTCCTTGAAGTGAAGGACCCAAAACACATACAGCATTGCTCTTACTACCAGCCAGGCCTGGCAACAGGATTATTTTACAAAAGGCAGTCCTTCTCATACATTCAGTTTGTTTTGCTCAGCTCATCTTGTAAAGAATGATCCACTGCCAAAAGAAGATTGATTACTGTTACTGGAACGAACGTTATCGGAGACATGATCTTGACAGATTTCAGGCAAAGGACAGACGCTAGGCACAAGTATTTGCTTTGTAAAATGAATCTGGAAGATTACGGCTGGGCTCCAAGGGTGAATTTACACTTCACGGCTCAGCTGATTTAAGAGGTCGCTGCTGCCAAAAGAGGATATCCCACTCTGCACTGCGTCATCCTGACTCCCTCCCTAGAGGAAGCCACAGCACTCACTGCACCCTGGGCTAATCCAGCTCAGCTCACTAACATCACAGGCTTCCCCCCCTCCCATTTTTGAAAATCAAGGTTGTGCTGGTTTAGAAGGCTGAAGGCACGAGCGTGGGGTCTGATAAGGGGAACTGTCCTTTGTGGCAGAGCCAAGATGTTCGAGCAGCTCAAGTCATGACATGTAACCTCACCCTGACAAGAAGCATTGAACTCATTTAGCTTCCCCACCACAGACACAGAAAGGCACCAGCCCTTCCACGAACTGAACCTCCCTCTCCTTTCCCCAGGATTCTCTCTCAGTTCTTTTTCTAGCTCTATATTTGGTATCAGGGAAAGAAAAAACATCTTGGTGAAGCAGGAGGGAAGAAGGGGTGTCAGGACAGAATTACATAGCATTTATTCAGGGCCATCTGTTATTCCAAGTCTCAGAGTACTATTTCTGTATCACTGCAGTATACCATCCCAGCCGTAAGAAAGAATTTATGGCTATTCTACTTGCAATCAGTTAGCACAAGTTGAAGTATTAAATGTTTTTCTATTTGTCATAGAAAAGATTTTTAGACCTTCTTCTGAAGGGGAGGGCATTCAGATTATTGTTTCTCTTGTTCTTTAAATACACACACATTAATCTAGTAATGTCTTCTAATTAATTAAGAAGGCATTAAAATCAAGGATACTGGAAATTTTAGCAGGCTCAGAAACAAGATCAAGAGACAATGTTTTTTCTTTCTAAAAAAAATTAACATTTTCTGCTATTCATTCTCAAAAAACCAGTAAGTCAGATAGCACTGTAGTAGTGTAAAGACCCAGAAATTAAAAGCTCCACTTCAGAAAGATGGATACTATCTTTTATCTGCTCTACAATCAGTGGTACTGATTAACCTTTAAAGGGGTCAAGTATTTTACTTAAAGGTGGCTCAATAATATTAGTTGCACAGGACTCCTTGACATGATCAGATTCACCAGAATCAGATAAGAGTATCAGATATAATCTTTCACAAAATGAGCAACAATCTCTGCCAATAATGAATAGGAAACGGTTCCTGTAACACAGAACCTGACCATAAGATGCACTTAAACATAATAAACACATGGACTTTAAGCTAAATGGACAGTACTTATACCCTAATCAAATTTCTTACCTGATAGGGCTGAAAGGCACTATCTTCAGTTATAAAATCCAGCTGTTTGTCCACAAGGAATTCTACTGCAGTAACTGAATTGTATACACTTTTTCCAACCAAGGGCTTGAATGTCTATTGGAAAAAAAGAAAATTAACCAATTAAAAGAAGCTCGGCACATCGAACCCCCAGCACTGTATAAACACTGACATAATTCTTCCACCAAAACAAGTTAAAACAGAATAACAATTACTAATTAGACAAGAAAGGAAGATTCTGTGTTTTGTCATTTTTCCTTTGTGCTGTTGGCGGAAAACCAGCTAGAAAAAGGAACTACACCATACCTTCGTCCCTTCCCTCACTGTGCTTGAGCAAGAATGTTTACCACAGAAGCTCAAAGTAGAGGAGCACGATTATATCTTGAACATACAGCTCAGCACGCAGATCCTCTCCTTCTCCCTGCAGGACCAGCTAGCACAGTGGTAATTCACTAAGGACGCTGAAGTGGAAACAGACTGCAGACGTGACAGAGCTCCCCTCCTTCCTGTTCTGAAACCGTTCACCTTGCCTCCAGTCAACCATCTCATCTCCCTGCTCGTCTCTGCAACTGTTCTGACTCTGCTGATGCCGCCCCCGCAGCCACTCCTCCCTGCAGCAACCGGCTGCTCCGGCGCAGCGGCTTCGGAGACGACCGTGCCCGGTGCCGGGGCTTCTGCGGCGGGGCCGGGAGCTTTCCCGCTCCCTCCCACGTGCGGGGGAAGCGGGGAGGGGCCCCAGCACGTGGAAGGAAGTAGGAAAGCTCCCGGCCCCGCTGCAAAACCAGGCACAGAGAAAGGGGAGCCGGGAATAACGCTCCTCGATAGCCCGTACAGCCTTTGCCCAAACACCCTGCCTCGTCCAGGCGCAGCGGGATGAAGCAGACGAGTGGGGAGGGAGCCACGGCTTCAGCGGGCCTCCCCTGCGAGAGGCCGAGCAGGCAGTCCCCTTCCCTGCTGGCTGGGCTTCCTGGAACAGAAGTGCAAGGAGAACATGACTGAGCGGGGATGTACCGAAAGAGGATGAGTCAGGTGAAAAGGAAATCCCAGCGGATGGAGGGGAGAGAAAATGCCGCTCTGAAGACAGACGGGAACAGAAAGAGGAAGGCACCGGTGAACAAAAGAAACGATCGGCAGAAAAGAACATGCAGGATAAGGGAAAAGAACATGGAGGGTCAGAAAAGAAATAGAGGAAAGTTATTTTACAGGACCAAAAAAAACCCAGTTAACAAGGGAAAACGGGAAAATAAAAAATCCCTTTGAGACTGATTCTCAATTTAAAATGCAGGAGAAAAAGACAAAGAGGAGAAACAAGGGCAGGTCAAACCACATGAAGCGTCATGCAAATGCTATGCCAACGTCTGTAGGATGCCGCTATCGCAACAGTACATCACTAGCTCACATGCAACACCCCGCAGCAACAGACCCCATGTACTTACAAGGGGAGGGCAGGATCACTGCCACCTATTTACAGATGGGGAAACGGAGGCACAAAGCAATCCTGTAACTTGACAAAAGCCACCTAAGCAGGGCAGCAACAGAGTCAGTGACCTGCCCTCAGCCAGTCTGCAGGCAGCTCATAAGAGATGCACTCAAGGGTTTATCAGACTTCATTACTTTACAAAGGTGTTGCCTTGCAATTACGCTAAATATAACCCAAGTCTCTCTGGAACTTCAGCTTTGGCATTTGCTAAACAAATGAGAGAATACTTCATTGGACATACACTTTCTAATAAATATATCCAACTCTACAAATGCTCAGATTTGATGTACTGCATTCTTGCTTCCATTTGATTTAAGGTTTCACTTCAGCTGTTACCCTTTCTCACACAAGCAAGGAAAAAAAAAACAACCCTATCAGCCAGTCAGCCATCTCAACAACAGGGTAACTAGATGAAAGGGCTGGAGGGGCAGGAGAATATGATAATATGCCAACTACACAGTCTGAATAGTAAATAATTATTTAACCTCTAATAGTTAAGAAAGGGCCTTTGCTCTTGCATCACTTTTCTACAATGAATCTTGGATTGCTAATAGTTTGAGTTAAGAGAGGGTGGAGTTCACATCAAGAAATTACAAAGCGTTGAGTGTATACACTCAAAAGCAGGCAAACTTTTCTTTAAAAAAAGTCAACGTTGCAGTCTTTCAGTTCTTAATTTGTGTAAGAGTCGGTCCCATCTTCACATACACTGTTCCACTTTTTTCATGCTGGCTCCTTTCTAACTTTCTATGCTATTATTCAGGTCAAAAACCACGTTTCCGACTACAACCAACAGGACATACCACATCATTAGACAAAATGAAACCACGTGGAATGCGGCTTGCAGTTATCATTCAGGATTCAGACGACACTACAGATTAAGGTATGTGTGAGCCACTGGTTTTATCTTACTGCTGGTATTAAAAGAACTGGTTCCAAATATAGATCTGTGAGGGTGATTACTCTGAGAAGAGAAACGTAATACCTTCTCAGTTACTTTCATAGATCTAAGCCTCTAGACAGGCCAACGCCCCCACAACATGCATGGGGAGGATGCAGGCTATCCTACAAGCACAGAGGGAAAATATGTAAATAAATAAAGCAAAACTACACCATGTCACACACCTCCTCATACACGGATGGCTGCTCAGCTGACACAACTTGAGATTTTTCAGATACTATTAGAAAACGTTCCCACTATCAAAGAACAACAAAACCCCACCCTTTAATAAAAACAGGTCTTCTTGGGAAAGCGAAGTCCAGACTCCATCAGCTCCAGGAGATAGGCAGGCCACCAAGGAGACATCCAAACCAGTACAGGTTAGGGATTTGAAAAAGCTTAGGATGGAAGAACATGATCAAACTTCACACCACACATTGCACATGCTCAAAGAAAAACAGACTAAGAGCACAGCAGGCAAGAGTCTGCTACTGGAGGCAAGCATGTGAGACATGTAACGACATGAAAATAGATGTAAAAAGGTCCAACAAGCTCCTCAGCCTTTCAGAGGAAGACGCTCCCTCTTTCCACTCCCAAAGTGGAGAACAATTCTGGGGAGAATCAAGGATACTGGCTGAAATCAAGAAAAACTGAGCCTCTTCCAACAAAAATCTCTCTCTCAAACCTGCATAAACCCTCCTTTTACCATCTACATTAACCCAACTCCCTGAAGACCACATTAAGCGAAGGACTCAAGCACTCCATTTTAAGTGACATCTGACTTCAGGACTGTTCTGTGTCTGCTTAAAAAAAATCCTTTTTTTCCACCAGATTTCCCTTCTTGGCCAAAGGGAGCTCTATGAATACACACACGCTTTGGTTGCTTTGCTACCAAGTCCAAGTTCCCCCGTACTGAATAAAATATGTTTTTTACTCGGCTCCCCCCCTTATCTTCCCATGATTTTAATCCAGCTCATGCAAGAAATAACCTGCCTATGGGAAGCATCTGGCACAGCTCTGAGACTGAGAAGTTGGTTTTGGACCTTCTGGAAATCTAAACAAATGTTTGGAAAATATTAAGTACCATCACTTCACAGCAAAAAAATCTCAAAACTATTCGATGGTATTCACCAAATACTCGCGAATACAGCAGATCACTCACAGACTGCTTTCTCTAACGCCCAGTAACACAACTCATCTATTTACCTATCATTTCAAACACCACCCCCCCCCCGGCAACCACAGGCTCCACTTTCCCGAGGAAGCAGTACTGAGCAAGCACACAGTGCATTTTTATCTCTGTCTAATGCAACCAAGCAGCTGGAGAGGCGGTAAGCCGCCCCCACCACGTGAGCAGGCAGGTCCCTGGCACCGGCCCCGGCAGCCGCCGCACTTCGGCTGGGAGCTGCCGACTCCCGGCTGCGGCAGCCGCGGCGCTGCCAGGCCGTGACACCCAGACGGCTCGATGCAGCAAGCGCTCGGGTTACAGCTGAGCCCGCAGCTGCCGCCCGGCCCACCCGGCACGTACCCCCGCCTCGGTTGCCTCCCTGGAGCTCCCGGCCTGCTCAGCTGGGGACCCTGCGCCTCCAGCCTGCTCCCCCACCCAAAGCGCACCCCTGTACACGCGTACTGCACTGCCCTGGCTTGGTTTTGTTTTTTTTTTTAAATCTCTCTAGAGGAATTTATAAAGAGAACAGACTTTTAAAAAGCTAAACATTTATTCGAAAGAGCTGTTCTCAAACTAAAGCCTATAACGTTTTACAGGTTTTCTTCTTTGAACAAGAAAATTTGAAAATATCACCTAAACTTGATTTATACGTGCTGTTCAGCAAACTTTTCCATGTATTGTTCTTCAGCCTCGCTGTTTAGTCTGCAATAGCGCAAACACTGGCACCTTTTCATTATGACACTTAATCATTCAAAATAACTGTAGCTCTGCTCCAACGCCTGGTTGTGCCATGGTTTGTACGCAAAGACAGAACTACCAAGTGGGAAAGGGCGGTAAAGAAAACAAGTAGATTTGACATAGAAATCCGAGCATCGAGTTTCCTCATTTGCAGATTACCCTGCCCGCATTCCCTACGGAAGAGCCCACTTCCAAAGCAGGCGCTACTCCGGGCGGAACTCTCCCAGCCCTTCCCCGGAGAGGGTGCCGGAGCCCGGGAGCCGAAGGAAGCAGCCGGCGGGACGCGGGTGGGCAGCGCCCCCGCACAAAGGCGGCACCGCCAGCCGGGACCCTCCCGGGGGAGGCGACGGGGGTGCCGCATGGCAGCGCGCACCGCGCTCCAACCGTTACAGCGGCTGCTCTGCAACGGCGGGGCTCCTCACCGCCAACGGCTGGACAACGGGCCCAGAAGTTCCGCAGCCGGCACGAACAGCAGAAATTTAACCTCGCTAACGAAACAAATGAACTGCAACAAAAAAATCCGTTTCTTAAACGACGTTTTTCCGAAAGGCGCAGGCTGTCCCTGCGGGCTCCCCCAGGGCAGGGAGGTGTCAGGTACTCACGATGACTTCGGCCTGTCGCGGTGACTCTCACCCGTCGCCGGGCCGCGCACAAAGCCGCGGCGTGCCGCGCCCGCGGAGGCCCGCCCGTCACGTGCGCCGCTCCACACACCGCGGGGCCGGGGGAGGCCACATCCCTGCGGGCCGGGGGCGCGCCCCACTCCGCCCCCGCCGCCTCGGAGGGCAAACAAAGGCGCGCGGTCGCTCGGAAAGTTAGAATATCCGCGGGGGAAGGGAGGCGTCCCGCGGAGGCGCCGCCTGCACCCCCCTCCGACTCACGGCGGCGGATTCTCCCTCCTCCAGACCCCAGCCGGTCCCTCCGCCCGTCGGTACGCACCTCGCTCCACGGCACGGCACGGCCCGGCCCGGCCTAGCCCGCGGGACCTCCGCGCCCGCCTCCGCCTTTTGAACTCACAAGGAAAATGGTTGTCGCCGCGCCGCTTCCGGGTCGGGCCGGGCGGCCGCGCCGGGGGCGGGGACAGCAGGGCCGGGGGAGGAGGCGGCGGCGGGGGGAGAAGGGCTCTTTACCCGCCCTTTGTGGGGCTAGCGCGCAGCTGGGCCCGCTACGGAGGCTCCGGCGCGTCCCCACTGCTAGGTCATGGCGCGCTGCCGCCGCCACTTACATAAGGGCAGGCGCGCGAGACAGGCCATGGCGGCGCTCTGCGGGGCGGGGAGAAGCCGGGACGCGACGCGCCGCGCCGCGCCGCCGGGGACCGAGCGCGCCGCCGGGGACCGAGCACGCCGCCGGGAAGAGGCGGCGCTCGGCAGGCGTGGCCCGCGGGGGCGGGGACGCGGCCACGTCCCGCGGGGGCGGAGCCACGGACCACGTGTGGCAGCGGCCTGGGAGCGGGGCCGGGGCACCCGGGGGCCGAGAGCTACCCGCTGCGCTGCCCGGCCCACCCAGACCTCAGCACCCTGCAAGCCCTGAAACCTACCTTACGGTCCTTCCTCCCCCCGAAGAGCTCCCATGGTGCCGGGGCTGTCCTTTGGAAGCCCTTCCCTATCCCTCCCTCGAGTGGGCTTTCTGAAGTCAGCAAAGGAGGGCGACGGTTCCGTCCACCTTCACCCAAAATAAAAAAAAGACAGAAAAAGGAAGGGCGGGTCAGGCACGAGCTCAGTGCCTGATTTCGGTCCAGAAGCTGCCGGAGCAGAGGGCGGCGAGGGGCTCGACCCGACCCGCGGGGCAGGGGACGGGCCGGAGTCCCGGGCTGCTCCGCTCAGCGCCGCCAGGTACAGTGAAAAGCCTAGCAGTGAAAGGCTGTCTGTCGGATGACCAGCCCTAACAGCACACCTCGCCACGATTAGCAGGAATTTACAGCCCATAAACTGATGCAAAACGTTCTCAAGCACAATTTTCTGATTTTCGGCATACAACTCATTTTCTCCTTAATGACACAAAACCCCATAAAACGTGTTTTCCCACCGTTGAACAGAAGTTGTTGGCACTAACCACCTAGTCGTTTACAGTTTACATAAAAACAGCAATTCACCTGAATAGTCCGGAGGGGGGGAGGGAAGTGTACGGTGCACTAATGAGAAAGTGGTTTCCAAACAGAAATTTAGCAGCAACGCCTGTAATGCATTCCTTGAGTTTAGCTCACATGCATAAGCAGGGATAGAAGAAAAAAAAAAAAAAAAAAAACCAAAACCAAAAACAAAACCACAAGGGAGGTTGCAATAGAGGCATTTATTTCCTCCAAACCCTTTAAACATAAACAGCTGTACATTTTTTACTGCATGGAAAAAATACAAAGTGTGTAGTTTGCCAAGAAAGTATGAGAATAATGGGAAATCAATGCATGACCACCTCTCTGTTCTCATCTTGAATTATTCCAAATGATGTAAGCTTACAGGTGTACTGGAATGCTATAAAATAAAGTGCTCTGAAATAATAAAAGACTTAAGTACAGGTAAAAAATGAAAGTTGAACTGGAAGGCTCTCTACCCACCACGGATTTTTCTCCCTTTCTTCCATAGCAGTCTGTGGCACTGCTCACACACAAGCAGGGCAGGAACCAGGCTACCTGAACACGAGTTTGTTCGCTACCCAGCCTACGCTCGAACCACGCTAACTGCAAAACCGCATTTCGCTTTGAAGGGACTCTAGCAGGGGCAGTTTATTGTATTGATTTTCCCTTTTTAGTGGTCTTCCAGCCTGGCGAGCCGAAGCGGCTGAGCAGCCTTATATGGCAGCAAGGCTGCAGGGAGGCAGCAGTGCCCTGAGCAGCCTCCATCTATTCCTGACCATCCAGGCCAGACAGTTGCTCCTCTCGTCTCTGGCATCCCCACGCACAGCCCATCAACAGATCTGCTCACCCCCAGGGCTGGCCAGAGAAAGGCCACCTTCTACGGCCAGCAGAGCATGGGGCTCACTAACCCCCTCTGCTCCCCCAAAACACAACCCCTGCCCCAGCCAGGCTGTGGTGGGGCTACACTTCCTCACCTCCAGAGAAAAAAACTGGAACAAACATCTTAGTGCCACCATTTTGACCTGATTTCTTTCCAGTTCTTTCTCCTCAGCCTCACCTCCCTTGGCATAGGGGGGAATAACGCCTCAGCTGCTTTCACCAGTATCCAGACAGGTCATGCAGCAGCAGAGACTAAAATGCATCGTTATTCCATGTTTGGGGCCACAGTTTGTACTGCCTTTACCCCTTTGGTGCAGAAGCATGCCTGTTCTCTTCCACCAAACAGCAACAGAGCAGCTTGCCAAGGGAGTGGGGGAGTCTGTCATAGACTCGGTTCTTCAGAGGCCTCACCACCTCTAAAAAATAAAACTTGACAGATCAGTAAGACCTGACACAAGGAAATATTCTGAACTCAGACTCTGCCAAGCAGTCAAGAAATAAAGTATTTTTTCCAAACTTAATTCTGTACTTGTATGATCTTTGATTTAACTTCGGAATCGCATTTTAGATTATCCCCAAGAAGTACTGAATGCCGCAAAGACATGCTGCTATTACTACCACCAAATTTGTACCTCTCTCATAGGGTTTCAGGGGTTTGTTTTCTCTCAAGTAAGAGTCCAAACACTAATAGCTATTTCAGGAGGGGTAAACAAACTTATGCCTATTACAGAGCACAACATACTTCATACTACTATTAACTAATGGTGCTGTGATAGCTGTGTGGTATGTGATGTGACTGTCAAAGCAGGCAATCCTTAATAATATCCAAGACAGTCGCTGTTAAAATACAAGTCACAAGACTGTCTGGAGGACATACAAGTTTGCCCATTTGGACAAAGCTTTATTAATAGACTGCAACTTAGTAACAAAGCATATTAATACCCAGTGCAGCACCACCTATTCATCACCACAGAGGGATTTTGCTAAAAATTCTGAAGTGGCACCAGCTACGTGTGGAATATTAACCCGGGAACTCTTATTTCCAAGGGTTCTACCTAAAGACCATCTCAGTAAAAATCCAGTAAGTGAAAAAACACCTTTTGAGAGTATAAAAAAAATAATGAAGTTGCTACTGGTGCAATTGCTAATGTTAAGTATGCTAAGGCAATATAAAATGACACTGACATCATTATGGCTTACTAAATTTACCGCAATATATATGCGCATATTCCTAACAAAACACAGATTTGCCATGTAAAGGCACTAACACTGATTTTTAAACAAGAAATAATAATAACAATAACAACAATGACAATAATAACAATAACAATAATAACAATATCATCCCAAAGCCTACAGAAAATATTTCCTATCCAAGCTTGGTTATGACATTAACAAAATACTACACTTTACAGCAGCTTATTTAATAGTCACATTATTTCAGCGCTGTTTCCAACTACTGTTTGCTTCCTTTCACAGCCGGGCCTGAACTCTGTCAAACAAGCCATACCCTAAGCTTGCAGAACAGAGCGGCCTTTGTTCTCTGGCACTGCCCGTCCCCTATGGAATCAGGCAGCACACTGAACTGCACTCAGCAAACAATCCCTGACCTTCAATTACTGTCTTGGCTCGCTGCCACAGGATACATGTATTACTGGTAACACGGTGTGCCCTATTTTGCAGATAATCGCCAGAACTACAGATAATCATGAAAACCGATGGAGAAACGCAAACATGCCCTTCCTAAAATCGCAGTCCGAACTTCAACTACGCCAAAGCCTTCCACCGCTGTGCCGCAGCAGCACGGCTCAGGCTCAGGCCACACATGCAAGGATGGCAATACTGCGGGTTTCGTATGTTTAAGAGACCGCATGAACAATTCCAGGTGGCACAAGGCTCCGCCTTCCTCTGCTGGCGGTGTTCGGTCTGGGTTTTGTTTGCTTTGAGGCGGAAGGCACGCCTGGCACAGCTTTGCAAGGGCTGCCTCCCCCCCCCCCCCCTTTTATTTTTCCCCGTTGGAAGACTGGCAGGTTTCTCCCTTGAGCGCCCCGACACAGAGGCGTTTGCCGGACGGCGGGGCTGGCGGTGCGGAGGGAGGTCGGCGGGCAGCACTGTCCCCCGCAGCTCCTTTGTTGGGGCGCAGGGGCCGGGGCCAGCTGCAGCCCGTGTACTTGCGGGCTGGCCGGCGGCCAGCGGCGGGGCCGGGAGTCAGGGCCCTTCGGGGAGGCTGCTGCTGGCACCGCGCTGCCCGGGACAGCGGGAAACTAGAGCGCACGCGGAGCGGGGTTCTGCCGTAACCTCCTTCCCTCTCTTGAAGGCAGTGAACCCCTGGGACTGCAAACCACGCTCCTTCCCCACACCTCGCCCGAGACACCCATGTGTGCGATGCTGCTGGCAAGGAAAGAGCACATGTAAATACTGCAAATGAGTAAATATTTAAACTTCAAAACAAATGCAAGTTATTTAAATCTGTCTTCATAATTTAAATTTACGTTTTCCTACTTCTCTTCTTCCTGTGTGTGCTGCCCTACATTTGCTTAGCAAGCAGAACCGTTTCATAGCCATACTCCTGCAGAAATAATACAGTGTAAGCACAAGCTATGGTCGGTCTCATGTTAGTGGAGAAATTAACTTTCTGATTGCGTATTTGAGCAAAGCAACCGAGTTCAAATGACGTACTTAAGTGCAGAAGCCAAAGTCCAAAGGAGGAATTAATGTGTGTGAAACAGTCATTACTACTAAGGCTGCAACATGTAAAACAGAGTAACAGGCATTTAGATGCCAGTTCATTTGGAAAATTCTTAATTTGAGCTACCCTTTTTGGTTTTGGAGGTGGGCAAATCTCACTTGGAGACATCCATACATGCAAAAACCTTGCCAGGCTATCTTTAGTAATTTTTCAAAATTGAGAAGCTGAGGACAATGGTGTACATGGAAGAACTTGAGCAACAATACAATTAATACACTTGCGTATCAGCACTGATTTTATAGCGTATTTCAAATTAATCCAATTTGAAATGTAGTTTCTATCTTTGCAATATTTTCAACCAACTTTTAAAATCACTTCTGTCCTTTCCTGGGCTAGCACCATGGGGTGTAATGCTGCATGCATCAACAAGACTGTGCAATTTTCCCCATTACTTCAACCCCATCTACTTCATCATACCAATACTGTAATCACAGCTCTGGGAATAAGCTCTGTCAGTAAACTTGTGCTATTTTTGTGGCTGAATTGGTCCTTGCTGAAAAGGAGACCAATAATCTTGGTAAAAGAAAAACCAGAAGCATGGCATTAAAAAATAAAATCATCATTGTAGGTAATAGTATTGCATGAGTTTTCTTACTTGCTGGAGTGTGCTGCCAGTGTTCAAATAATCTGCAAACTTCAGAAACTACAAATTTTTAATGTTGACAAATAATTTCAGACTAAGTTGCTTTCATTTCTCCTGTTACAAAACCCCAATCCTTTGTACAAATTCAACTCATTCTTTCAGGTAGGTCCAAGCTACCTAAATAGTATTGTTTACAACTGCTGCCCCTAGTTTCTTTTCTTCCTAGCTCATTCTACACCTTCCCCTAATTCAGTTTCTATCAGCAGCCTGTCACTGACATCTTTTTCTCCATCTAGCCTCTGCAGTATGCCATTTACAGATACAAATACTTATACTTGGAACCTGTAGAACAGTGCTCGAACTCCAGATTTATGTCCAAGGATAAAATATTGGGCAGTCTCTCAGGCATCCCTTTGTGGATGTCTGTCATCTCAAGCCCAGCGTCACTATGAAAGACTGCTGTTTTCCTATGCCCTCTCCCTTTGTTAGCTAAGCAAAAATGCTGTGACCCTACCACTCACTCAAATCCAGTAACATCAATGTCATCTTTAAGGGTGACCTGCTCTCTCTCACTTCTGAGTCCAGGTGTCGTGGTAATGTGCCACAACAGTCATTAACCTTGGGACTGGATTTTGTCTTCCACAAAGCAAGCACAACAGCTTCAAGATCATAATGTTCTTACCCACACTCCTTCTGCAATATTCATCAAGCCCTTTTTAACTTGGGTGCCATCCATGTTTTTCAGTATTCACACTTCTTCAGCCTTCTTGCTTCCCTCATAATAATGCCAAACTCCCTCCAACTCATTTCCCGGCTTTATTATCTTCTTCCAACCCCATTGCCAACATTAACAACGTTCTTGCATACTTTTCCCCCTAAACTTACTGGAATTACCCAGCCTCCTTCCAGCCTCACCTCCAGAAAAACAACCTGATTGAAAACTTCAGCTTCAAGTTTCTTACATCCACTGAATTCCTGCTCTTCTGATTCAGCATCCGGCACTGCCTCCCTCTCATACTTCCCACTAACTGAAGTTCATTACAGAACAGGACTCCACCTTTCACCCTCCTACTGTTTCCTGCCCCTCTCACACTACATTCCCAATTGCCCCTCTGAAGTGCGCCTCACTTCCTGAGAGTCACCCAGATCTAGCTTTCACAAGGTCTCTTTCTGGTTTTATTCCCCGAGCTTAGACACCTGCCTCACCTTTTTCCATCTCACCCTCTACATCCTTGTTAAGTTTGATTTCCAGAGCACTATTTTTTTCCCACAGTTCTGCTGGTTTTCAGTTCTTCTGCCCTGCCACTCCCTCTCTCTTTCCTTTGTCTAAGGCATCTTATTCACCAGCTTAGTCAGCTTCCTGTCTCTTAAATGGACTGTATTTTATTTTGCATTTTTCTATTTGCTCTTCTCCTAAACAACTCGGGTGCATCCTCGCCACAGAAAGCTCGGCTTCCCACTGCAGTTCAGGCTCCCTGATTGCTCAGGCTGTCAGCAGGCCCTTCAGTCCAGGTCTGCCTCCTGGAAACAAGCCACTGGCTCCATCAGAGGCAAAACAGGGTGCGGTTCTGAGGGAGCCTCACTCCAGGCATCACTTCCTCCGTTACAGCAGTGGTGAGAACGCATCCATGCTGCTATTTTCCATTCACACAGCCCTACGACAGTATCCAAACGAGTTTTGTAATAGGAAATACTCCCCATATGCCTGACGCCACACCCAGGGCATGCAACATATTCTTGACATCATGCTAAAAAACGGTCACTTGAGTAGGCTGTAACAGCTCAGTTAAGTAGAAAGTCTCTATGGGGAGTGCAATTGGCTCTTGAAACAGAGCTGGGATCAGGAGAAAAAGATAGGTTAAATCCTGTTTAGTTATCTGGTATAACAAAAGCCTCAAGAACATACAAAAGGTGAAGTATAAAAATCTTGAAAAAATATCAAGAACAGAGAGCAATATTTTAGAAAAAAACATCCAATAGAAGCTGAAAGAGGAAAACACCTGCTACAGATTATCATATGAATGAAGCTGTTATACGTAAATTTGGTTTCTCTTTCTGAGAAGCAAAAGACTACTCAAGGCCATTCCTCCAGTATTTACATTACTCCCTTCTACTGACAGCAGTGTATTTCACTGTTTGTCAGGCGGAGTAAGAGCTGTAGAATAAGCACATTCAATTTGCAATATATTCAGAAGGGGGGGGGGGGGGGGGGGGGGCGGGGTTTGTGAATAGTTAAACACCTACAAATTCTACTCCTTCCTCCTCCTGTATTTCCACTTGTCTCCAAAAAACTAGGAACTCCATTTGCCAGTTCTGCAGGCTATCTGACTCTCTCTGGATTCCCTTAATAGGGAAAGGCCATTCAGGGCAGGAGAGGATTACTCGTTTTGGATTCAGTGCCTCTGTGCTCTTAGTCCCAGCTTGTTGGGAGTAAGGTCATACTTGGATATTTTTCTGTGTTTTGTAACACATCCTTTTTATATCCTAAACATGTACACTTTAAGCATAAGAGTATCTTATCTTAAAAGTGGTATTTTCACATTTCCAAATACTAAGACTTAAATATTAAACAACACTGATGCATTGTGTTTTAATTATCTTTGTAAAAAGCTCCATCTTACTGAGGCAACCTGCTAGTATATACTCCTCAAAAATCTCAGACTATTCACCTCACCTTTGTGTGTCACATAAGCAGGGAAAGATACAATCTAGTTTCAGATTATTACAGAAATATCTTTTAATCTTCTTGAACAGGATTTTTCCCTGCTATGATTGTTTTATAAACATATTGTGACTTTGACAGGCTTCCTACACTGAGGTAAGGTTGCTAATACACTGGGTTTGATTTCTGACTCTATAGTGTACAAGGTTTGGGAGAACTTATCAAAGAGAGAAATCTTACAGGCATAAACCACTAAGAAGTCGAGGTTAAAAGTTTACACTTGATAGTAGAAAGTCTGATGGAATAGACAGGGGTTTAATTAATATATCCCAGTGTCAGGATAATGCTGAAATAATGTTGAAACACCATCATCTATCTAGTAAACAAATTAGAAAATAACCTAGATATCATAATGGATTCCCTCCAGTGTTATTTTTAGATTCTCTCATCTGCCCTCCTACACGCTTGTCCAGTAGCAACCTTGATGGACAAACACTTTTTTTTCCTTTCAGGAAAACACAGGACAGATGGTGTTGAAAGTATTTCTCTCTGAGATAACAAGTTTTCTGCTTTTTATAAATTCACTCATCTTCAAACTGTGACAGCTGTGAGTTTAAAGATAAAATCGAAACGATCCAGATCTTGTTCATCTCCTTTCTCTAGGGTCCCTGAAAGGTCACACAAATATGTCTCATTTAGAAGCTTCCCACTAAATGTGAAATGCATTTGTTTTCCAAGTTCAATCATACTGGTATGTTAGAAAGAAGCAATGTATCCCTCTGCTTTTTTTTAGGCCTATGTTGTGAACTCAGGATCTTCTGGATCAGTTTGTATAGTATATCAAACAGTATTTACCTCCAAGATGTATTTATAGCACTAATTACATTCCCTCATTCCTCCCATACTGGCATACATGACAATGTTACTAGCCTACATTATCTACTGCCAGTTAGTCTCTTATGGTAGATTGTACTCCTACACCCTGGTTACCCTCATCCTCCTCCCCTGTATCCTCTTCAGTTTGAATTTACTTTTGTCCGCTGTGGCTGACCAGAATTACGTATGTTAGTTTAAAAGCACCCTCGGGGACAGCTGTACGGGGACACTAGCATATCTCTCCATTCCAGGAAGATACATTTCTCGCATCCCAGAGTCACACCTGTGATTCTCTGGATGTCACACAGCAGGTTCACAGTCCTCCTCTGACTGGCCAGAAAGCCCAAACCTTCTCCATGCCAGTGCTTCTGCTGGATAAGCTCTCATCTACATTTGCCATCTGCTCCTAAATCTACCACTTTGTGTTTTATGCAGTTACATTTTGTTCCATTCCTATTCCTTCATTTCTCAAGGACATTCAATTTTAGTTGCATAAAAAAATCTTCATCCCCTGTGTTAAGGGCTCCTCATATTCTCTACCATCTTCAGATTTAATCATATTTAATCAATTAGTCTAAGCATTCAAGTCACACCCAAAATGTGTGAACAACTATTGGTGGCCAGACCTCTTTCACCACTACACTGCTCCGCCTATTTCAACACCACATAGCTAACATAAGTCAATTCCTATCTAATTTACTGTTCACGTTACTAATCCCTGTCTTCCTTTGATTGTTCATCACTTGACATACTGTGGAATGCATTACAAAAGTCTAGATGAATGATAATAATTGCAGTTTCTTGCCTTAGAACAAAGCCGACCAACCTTTTTTTTCAAGTGGGTCCATAATACAGCTTTTCAAGATGCTGATAACAAGAATAGCCCATGATTAAGGGGAAGGGGAGGAAACAGCTGATATAACCAGTCTATTTGTAAACACTTAAAAGAAAACAAGCCAATGAGTAAAACCCAGCATGAATTCAAAAATAATACATGTCAAAGCAAATTCCTTTACAAATAGAAGAGCACACTTGAGAAGCAGATCTATATCCCAATTTAAATAATTTGACACTTCCCTCTATGACACTCACGTACAAAAGCTAAATAGATCAGACCCAAATGAAACTAATGTGGATGCATATCAAGAAAAAGGAAGGAATAAACACAACAAAACAAAAAAACCCCAAAACATTCAGAAGTCATCAGTAGCTCACTGTCAAAATATGCATCTAGAATGCAGTTCCCAAAGTCACCTACCCCTACTGGGTCTGTTCCTACTCACTATTTTCGTTAGTGACCCAGATGATACAACAGAGACTACATTTATCAAATTGACAATCAACCAGCTTGGTGGGATTGCAAATTATATTGGAAGACAAACTGGACAAACTGGACAAGCAGTCTGAGAAAAAAAGATGGCATGCAAAACACTGCACATAGGCAGGAGAAGTCAACAGCAGAAATACTGAATGGCGAACAACGGGCTAAGGAGAAATTCCACAGAAAAAGAGAGAAGTTACATTCAATTTATGAACTGCTATGAGTTAACAGTATCATGCTGTAAAAATGCAAACACAATGCTGGGATATAAGAATGCCAGTACAACCCATGTTCAGCATACATAAAGCTTCAGCTGGAGTACTCTAAACTGAGCAGAATTTTGGATACTGTTCTTCAAGACAGGTAAGTGCTCAAAAGACAGAAATAAAATGAGCAGTTTTGGAAACGCCATGGATGAATACAAACTGAAGAGACTGGGAGGAGAAAACAGAGCTGGGTGTGTCTTCAGCTATGAAAACAGGATGCTGCAAGGAATAATTTCTTAATCTCTACAGCAGACACAAGTTTTAATGACCTTAATTTAGATCAGATGATCTCACGGCCTTCTCCAGTCTTATGATTCTAGAGTATCTGCAGGGTCACTTACCTCTCCCAAATAAAACAGCATTTAGAAACACATGCCCAAATTAATGCTGTACGTGAGCCTGCTTTTAATTATGCCATCTGCCTCTCTGCCCAGCTTTTCTGCCCAAAATCACCTACTTCATGGCTTTTCTGAACAGCTACAAACCGTTGGTCCTTTGGGGGGCCGCAGTGCAAAAGGAAGAGTCTCAAGATGTTGATCCCTGGCAGCAACATTCTGGTACTTTTGAGAGCTGTCAAGTACCAGCTTCCCCTGCCCACACTAATCCCAGCCTGCAGATTCCCACCAATGGAGCTTAATGGGAAGATTTACCTGCAGACCTTGGGAAAGGATCTGGCAGATCATGCCTGACCTGAAGGCCACAAGCTGGCCTTCCTTGTCTAGGAAATTAATTCTTCTGAAAGACATGTATTGGATCACTAACATTCACTCTTTGAAGTAGGTATATTGTATTTTACTTCATTTTGTTAATCTCCCAAGTCATTGAGTATTCTCCCAGCCCCTCAAAAAAATGCCTTCCAAAGCTTTAGGGCAGACTGACAGTCTTTTAATTGCTTGCATCATTCTTCCTTTCCCCCTCTTTTATGTTGGCACTGCTTTCTCCAATCATTGGTACCACCCTGAAGGAAAGATTAGCTAAAATAGTTACAATTAGAACTAATTCTTCCCTAATTCCGAGATGGAAATTTCTCTTGGTCCAAGTATTTTATGATCCTTAAGTTCCTTCTGGTTGTAGTAATTTCCATTCTCTTATTCTCACTCATCTTGCCTTTTCCTCTGGAGCTATCACCCTTCCTGAAAATTAAGCCAAAAATATTTAATGTTTTAGTTGTGTATTATTGTTATTCTCTACCCTTCCCACTATACAAAGCTTCTTCTTTTTGTTTTCACATCATTTGCAAGACCAAATTCAATTTTTAGAAACAAATTGGAACTAAGGTGTTTCTTTTCCCCCCCGATTGCTCAGAGGATTCCTGCATTAGTCTTACTATTTATCTTCAGGCTGCCTATTCATCTGTTTTGGTCTGCAGACCAGAAGAACTCAGTCTTACTTGGGATTCTGTTTCCAGACAAATTTTACATATCTGTGACTTCAAGAAATTGAGTCTTCAGGCTCCTTATACCTGTGATCAGCTTTGCTTATTGAAATTTGCCGCTAAGATTCAAAACCTAAATTTCAAACTAACTTTCCTATTTTTTCCATATATTTCAAACTGAACCAAATCATGATTACTAAGGGTACAATTTTAAGTTCCACTTAATCTAATTAACTGTAAACTGCCACTGAATGGGAAGGTCCTGAATGCCTCACCAGCCCCAAGCACTCACTCTGCCTCCTCAGGCAGTCTGATCCACCAGAGCTCACCCCCCCCACACCCCAACTGACTCATTTTCTCTAGTCACCTTGGTGATGTAACTCACGCCTTGGCTGCGTGACTGCTAGGATCAGCTAGATGGGGGGCTGAAAGAGTGAAGCCAGCTCTTTCAGCAGCTGATTAAGCATAAAGTGAAACTGAATCCTCAATCCAAAATTATTTTCTAGAATATCCTCATGGCTTTTCAAAACAAAGTGTGAAGCAACACTGATTTCCTGTCGGTTCAGTGACTAGTTTAAGGAAGAAACTTGCCAGCAATCACATCCAGGAATACCTTGGCCCATTTCTTCTCTAATCTCTACCTGGGAAAGTAAACCAACTCATAACAGTATTTATCTAACAACACTACAGAGATCCCTATCCCTACTGGAGGCTAACCCTGGGGCTAACAACAGATTCTTTACTCCTTCTGTCATCTCTCCAAAGTGATTTTGAGCCAAACTGATTTTGGTCCCGTGCTTTTTACACAAAGGTATTTTCTCTAGCCCACCATATAATTACTACTTTCACTTTTGTTCGGTTATTTCTGAACAACACAAAACACTTTAAATGCATCTAGTTCAGTTACTATGAGCATTCTACCATGCTTCTAACACTCAGATGTTTTATATCCCGACCTCTACCAGAAGCCTGGAATTCTCCATTTTGTTGTACAGGCTCTCAATATGTATATACACAACATTTCAGTTGTTTCTTAGTAACCACATCCCATTATCCAGTGAAAACCATTCCCTAGCTGCAATGCCTGACTATCATTTTCCTTAATCTTGGAGTTCTTTTCTTTCTCAATTAGTACTAGTCTTCTACCCACTGGCACTTCTCCATATGCTGAGACAGAAACAAAGGTTTACCCAACAGCTCTCTGCTGAGAGCCGAAGCCTGAATGGAAGTTGGATGCGTTGGTCAAGGCTTTTTTCCTTACACTCAAGTTCCCAGCCATTGCAGTAGCTGCCTTCTCTAAAGGCAATTTTTCAAGATACTTTGGGGCTGAGCCTAGGTGTAAGAGTGGTCTCCTCAGGGCTCTCTCCTCCAGGGACCATAATTCCACTTTAAATCATCAGACCATCTACTCTTATGTCTTCTCCAGCACAGTATGTACATCCATAATCCACCATGGTAGAAAATTTGCTGTCATTTATCCTGTCATGAAGGCTAATGATTCCCACTCCCACTCAAATCCCTCCAGGACCTTTCTCAGCTTTCTTATTCTTTCTTATCTTCCCATTCAGCAACATCAAAAGTTTCACCAAGAAATCTGCAATTCCTTAGCCATGTGACCCCTTTCTTAATTCTTAGATCTGGTTTAAGCTCCAGCCTCATTGCCAGTTGCATCTTGAGCCTTCCCCCCTCCCTCCTTTTTTTTTTTTCCTCTTCACTTTTGAACTGTATTAGTGATTTCATGCACGCTATATTTAGCAATCTTTATTAAATCTGCAATTTTTCAGGTTTCCTCCACTGCTCTCTTGATTATTAACTCTCTTTCAAGTCCTTGCCTTTAAAAAGGACGCATGCTAAACTCCCTTAATATACTCACCAGATACACAGCAACTACTTATCAGCTGCTTGACTTTTGAAACCTTTTGTCTAAAGGAACTTCAACCCTTCATTTAGTTCAACTGTGGTCAGCAGCAGGAATCAGTCTCACACTCAAGCTCAAATGCTGTCCATAAATTACATTCAAATGAAACACTAGTCACTGATCCTCAAGAAACAAGATTTGCTTCCCAACCCCCGAGGAAAGGGTCCTATGCTGGCTTTGTTGACCTTTACTAGTGGCTCAATGCTTTACAACAACCTGGATGTGTCAAAGATGTCTGCTTTAGCTATTCCCATGGAAGACTATCCAAATTTGGCACAGTTAGAGGCCTCAAAAAAGAAAAAAAATAGAGTTCACAGGTGTTCAACTTAGAAATGCTTGCAAGGAAGGGGCTGGTTGTTTCCTTTCCTGGCCATCACTGTTTTTGACTGGTGAGGGCCATGGCCTCAGAAATCAGAACAGAAAGTGTCCCTCATTGCTGGCACCCAGCACTAAAGAAAAAGGAAGACATAAACTGAGGAGAAGGCACAGGGTGTGGGAAAAGAACCATCAGAAGATCAAGAAAGAGTGAACAGGCATAACAGCTGGCAATGGATTAACAGGAATAGAAAGCTCTGTGTACTGCCACCACACATCCCCCCTGGGAGCTGGAAATACACCCAGAAACCCTATGGAACACTCCTCTGTTTTCTACCAAGACAACTTAGTGGGGGTTTTTTGTACCTGGGCCACAAAACCAACCAGCCAACTAGTGTGAAAAACAGCTTTGCTCTGTAAAATGCTTGAGTACTAAATCATAAACTGAGGAGTTAAGCTTCTCTCTACCTCACTACCTTCTCACCATCATTGAAAACAGGCCTCCTCTAGGGACCCCCCTTCCACCAAATTGACTGGAAGGAGAAGTACTTTATTTCTAAAAGTGCTACTTGTTCTCAACAGTGTCAAAGCAGAAATCACCCGTGCACTCTCCACACTCTCCCCATAATGCTGTTGTGTTTGACACCTTCCCCTCTTTCCTGGCCTGTACCACTTCCGAGTACTTTTGCCATTTGCAAGACACAGCATACTTATGTGAGGATGAGGAACTGTCATTTTTGGCCCAACAAGCCAGGTGTAACTGATACAAAACTATCAATAAATCAGATAACAGCATAAAACTAGGACTATCGAAAAGTTTAGGGGTTGTTTTACCCCTATTTAAGATACACTCAAGCTGTCCTTATTCAAGATATAAAGCAAGCAATGGATGGAAGTTTAAAAACAAAGCCTCTCTTTGGTCTTTATATTCTCACATCTGTAAAATGATTTTAAGAACTTTAGTGTTCCCCCCCCAAGTAACAAGTAAAAGCCTTACATTAACTAGGTATTGAAGGAACAAAAGAGTAACACTCACTGACAGGTTAGGGGTTTTTTCTCTCAAAGAGAGCTCTTTCAGACCAAGATCCACAAATAAAGCTAGACAACAGGGCAAGCACTAAATCCCTGAGACACTTCCCCCCCCCTCCATTTCATAGTGCTCTAATATCGTACATTGAATTACTTCAGGAGAATCTATAAAATGAATGACCCATTTCTGGTCAAAAATCCCAGCTGTGAATCACATAGCCATTTGGCCTATAAAAAGCGAAAAACGTAACACCTCCCCCCTGAACCCGTTCTGGTACAAAAAAGAAGTAGGGATGTTTCCCAATGAATATAAAAGATATGAACTTTTGGAGAAAGAAGCATAGCTGCTTTTAGAACTACCTTTCCTTATGAAGAAAATCACTCGGCATACCTGCATAGAAATGTTTCATTTCTCTCTCCCAGCCATTATTCAGTCTCTGAAACGGTTTCTCTGTAAGTTTCTCTATAACCAAGTTATACCTGACTTTCTCTCTAAGTCTGCTAATCCTGAAATGAAGGGGGATAAAGAAAAATATAACCACAGTTTTGAGTTTATTTCAGCAGAAGTAAAGACTCTTTGTATTAAGTGACTATAATAGTGGGTTTAATTATAGAAGAAAATACATATCAAGTTTAGGGAAATGGAACAGAGATATTCTAGCTATGGAAGATCTCTCAAACTGAAGTATTTTTACAAGCATTGTACCTTTCCCCCTACTGGGAACTTCTTCTCTGCCTTCAAGCTAAAAGATGACTTAAGTAACATCAATGGACTTCAGAATTAAATACCTCATCACTGTAATGAAAAAGAAATGGACCACTAGTTGTCACAGCAGAATCTAAAATAGGTTTCTATATTTAGAAGTACCCCCTTTCTTTTGAGGATAGTAATATGCTTCAGTTGAAGCGCAAAAGAATTCATACAAAGTTGGTACAGAAGCTCCTGTATGCGAGTATGGGTGGTGAAAGAGAGTGAAGTGAAAGAAATTTATATGTAATAGTGATGAGTATTGAATGTAATTACAACATCAAAATTAAAACTGAACTTGTAGAAGATGGGAGGCATATGAAATTGGAAAGAGAAGTTTAACTAGTTCTAGATCTTTAAAGAAATTAAAAGGACACAGCTATTAATTCCATTATCAGCTTTTTATTTATGACCTTTCAAACAGAATTAATTAAAACATTTTGATGACACCAGATATCTGTTATAGTAGTAGTGTTGTAGTTACTAAGGTCTAAGGATGAAGATTGACACTTCTATTTCAGAACTGAAGAAGAATTTGCATTATTAAAGCTTAGCAGTTTAATTCCTTCTGTATCTGTCAATCCAATAAAATACTTTAGATCTTCCACAAGCCTTACTCCACCTATTATTTCACAAAAATACCAAAGATTTTTCTTCCATTGCATTTTTCCTCTCTGAACTCTGCTATACTTCAGTTATTCCCTTACTTTTGGTCATTGACACAGACTTTAGAAAGCTGATCCTCTGTAAGTGAAACACAGTACCTTGAAGTAAACTTTATGAGTGAAAATTACTCCTTTCTGCTTTTCATTCCATCTCATCTTCTTTGCCACCAAAGTGTTCGTAGTCTGCATTTATTAAAAATAACCAAGGTGACCCTAACTCATTTATTTAGTATCTAAAACATCCAGCAACTCCAGATGTTCCATTCCAAATACATGCAATTTATTTTCCTTTCAATTTTAACCAGACACCAGATCCTGTAGGACAGATAAGTAGAAAAAAATGCAACCCACTCAGCAAAGCTCCAGTACTCAAAAATGCTGCACTACGTGGAGTATGATTGACTTCATCGTAGAAACTACTTTGATTAATATGTATGTAGTAAGAGTGAAAAAAAGGGTTAATATAAAATACATTGAATTAGCCACAACACAAGACTGGACCATAATAATTAATTGGGTTGGAAAAATTTCATTCCCAATAGCATGCAATGCACATGTAATATTAACATTCAGCCATATAGCCATGAAAAGCAACTGACCTGTTACCTAGATGTTTAAACATTTAGCAGAACATTGGCAAGATACTGAAATACTTGTCTGCCTTCTTGCTAAACCATCCTGCCAAATCAAATTTCAGTATACATTCTTTCAGACATGATTATTTTAGAGAAAAAATGAAACCCATCCTTTTTGTTCTCCAGTCTGGTAATACCTTGCAACTCTACTTCTCACACGTAAAAACTTAGATCTTTTTCAAGAGTGCTTTCTCTATGGTGCACAGACACATCCCACTGAACTCTAGATTATAGTTGTTTCAGTAATATAAAATGCATACCTCATTGGAGTTGGCATTCTACTGCACAATCTAGATTTTCCAGAGATAGATTGGGCTAAAAAATAAATTTTAAGGACCAAAGTAGTTTGATGAGGATGGGAAAGAGAAAAATACACACACATGTGTATGTATATATACACACTCACACGAACTTTGCTGGGGAGGAATTGGGCCGCAGAAAGTAGACCATAACCTGACTTGTAGCAGGAGTAGGTCAGGAAGCACAGGGCAGGGGCACAGCCACTCTTCCACATACCGCTTTGTAGCAACGTGGCTGGAACGCAGAAACCAGCCAGACCACAGTAACTGTGGCCCTTACCAGAGCATGCACTGGATATTCACAGGCCACATTCAATGCAGCTGTGAAAGAGCAATGAATTGAGTTGTTGTGGTTTTTTGTTTGTTTTTTTTTTTTTTTTTGAAACCACGCTCTCATTCAGGAGCAGGACACTCCATACAAAAAGTTGATGTCTATGAATGCTTCCTGAGGGATGCAGCTCAGATAAATATACTTTAATATATTTTACCTGTCATTTTAGGAATTAAAAAGCATGAGCAAAAATTGAACTTCAGCTTGCTGATAGGTGAGTTCAATATAGAGATTATTAGGAGCACTCAAACCAGATTGTACATTATGTGCAAAACAGCCATTTAAGCACTTACTCCAGAGATTCCCTCCATGCCCCCTGGGGTGGGTGAGGAGGGGATTCTTGAATATTTATACACCCTGGATTCCTTCAGGTTTTACATATCAGCAAAAGACATCTGCTAACATATTGAACAATTTCTGCCTCAAAATCAGTACTGTTTTGTGATGTTGGTGTCTAACACTTACTAAATTGCTTGTTAGTTTTTCTGGCTGTTGCACAAACAGGCAGTGGAGTAGGGGAACGCCAGCACTCGAAAAAGGAAGCCTAGTTTCAAGATCCTCTTCCATCTGCTTCAGAGCAGTTTTCATTACTCTTCACTCTAAACAGGAACCTGAACATCTCCCCCCCTATCTCCCGCATCAGCAGCAAAACCACACTTCGTCAGGGAAAGGGACCACTTGACCAAACAACCTCTCCGTGAAGGTTTCCAAGAAACTTCTCTATGTTTTAGAAACAGTTTATTTTGCCAAAGAGTGCATTTCTGTGTCTACCTCAACCACCAAACAATGGATGATGGTCTAATCCAGTTTGGTTTACTAATTTAAATTGACTTCTCAGAAAGAGCGAAAGCTATTTCTACCTCTACCATATTCTTACAGCTGACTAGGGAGGAAAAAACCCCCTTGCATTAGAACAGTGGATATTATTCGCCACAACACAAACTACTGAGTTTTAGACGGTATCAGCCATCAACTCTGAGGTCTGTACAGCGAAGGACACCATTTAATCCAGACAAAACAGATTTTTATACCAAGTTTTGCAAAAAGATTTCCCATGAGTAGTCTGTTTTGACAACAGTTACCGTATTGGGACATCTGAAATTACTATAGTTTTTCCCGCATTAAAAGCGGAACCTAGATGACCATCAAATTTCAGAAGCATTCATGTTTGTTAATTAAATGCTCAAATTCTCATATTTACAAAGAAAATGGGTGAAATGGGACCAATTAAAACGTAACTAAACTAAACTTTTTTTTTTTTTTAAATTATCCCATAATAGATTTTCTTCTAGGTACCACCAAGTTATAGTAAATGTTAACTTTTTAATGGTTAAAGTAAGGGGGAAAAATGCAGAAGGTCATTGCACTTATTAAAATAAAAGGCCTATTGTGTTATAGTGTCAATTTAGCTAGCTGAAACTCATGTATGTGAATGAGTGGCATCTTTTTTTCCTTAATAGACTAAGAAAAAGAAGGTAAGTTATACTGAAAAGCATTAACTATGATTAGATGCTTCTCAGAAGAGCACGCCTGGAAAAAGACCTGTTCCTATACTTGGAACTGAACTAACGTAGGTCTGGGAAGAAGTAACCAGCTTAATTTTTTTGGCATATACTGTATAAGCAAGCTTACCATGCAAATATATTTGTATGATAAACAATTAGAGAGAAACTACTGCCTCAGATTATTTTCTTTGACTGTAGGTTACCTACTTTTTTACCCTTAACAGAAGTGATTTAAAACAATTGTGATACATCAGCAAGAGTCTGTCCATGAAATTCATCTGTTTGCACTAGAGTTGGTCATAACGGAAAGGCAGCAGAAGCATCTGACTGATGTAGCCAATGTATTTACATTTCCTTAGAGCCAGACCGAAGGAACTGCAGTCATGTGCCTGCGTGCGCCTGCTAGCGTGGTGCTGGAGTGCAGTCAGGAACAAAACCCCATGCTCGGCCCTGCATGGCACTGCGAACGCAAACCGCACACCTGTGAGAGATCCATGCCAGGCACACTGCTGAGGAGCAACCACCACCACTGTGAGCTCCTGCCTGGAAGAGGAGAAATCAGCAGTCCAGAGAAAACACTCAGAGTGCGCACAGTGAGGGTATGGCACCCTGCACATCTGCTGTGCTGCTCCACATCATTTGCTCCAGCAGGCATAGCCTGCATTACAGCCAGGCTCCAATGCTGTTGCTTATCATGGTAGGGTCACAAGCTGCTTTAGGTTCCTAAAACTGTATGTGCTTCTCTCCTACAGAACCAGAGACAGCATCACAGGGCCCTTACGTTAAACATACCAGCAGGCCTCCTCTGTCTGCAAGTAGCAAAAATTCACATCCTTTTTACTAGCGCACTTTTGATGCGAGGAAATCTTCATCTTGTCGCAAAGGCCAGGAAGTTCTGGGATAGGCTGGTAAGCAACTGAATGCTTCTTTTTCCTACAAGAATTCTTCTGTTGGACTGATGCTGGCAAGGCTCCCTGAGAAGTCATGTGTTTTGGCATTTACTCTTATTGCAGTATATGGTTCCTCTCATAACTTCCCTATCTACTGCTTCTGCTTCTCTGAAGAAGCAAGCAGATGTCCCTCTATTTGTTACATTCAGACCACATTTTCAGGACTTCATTTACAAACATGATGGGTTATTTTCAGAATTATTAAAGGAAAAAAAAATAAAGATTTGATCTTCCTCAAAACTGCAGGTGTGAGATAGCAGACCAAAGCACTACCTGCATCACCCCTTCACATTTCTCTAACTTCAGAGAAACCTCTTCCAGCTCCACAAAGACAACCACCCCAGCTGGGAAACCTCAAACATGAGAAATGCTCTGACTGACAAAAGCAACACAGGGTGGGGCTGAAAAGAAGCAGTTTTTAATCACAGGTCTTAACATGCAGAGTTGCTATCAAAACATCCACGCTACTATCAGAAAACACAATGCATGCCAGGTGGATGTTTACTTACTGTACATGTGAAATTAAGTGCCTGGTATAGTTTATCCAGCACTGATATCCTCAGTGCACATGCTGCAGGAGCCTGCAGATCCTGACATGAATTACACAGCCCAGCTTCTAGCACAGGAGACAGCTTGGGGCTCACCCAAAAAGCTCTACCTAAACATCTCTGGATTTGCACCTTGTACCCATCTGAGATGATGAAAATTTGTTTCCTTCCACCATAACATACATAAATCCCTAAACATGGTATGTCTGAGCATTTAAATGAAGAGTGTTTAAATGTAGAGGCAGGATTCAGGTCCTGTGTAGTACTTCTAGTGTATTCCTTCAAAGCAGGTGCTCAAATTTGTGTGGGGATTTTTGAAGTATGAAAGTGTAACTGAGGCCTGCCTATGTCAGGTCTCAGTTTATATCTTTTTAGCTATGACTTCAAAATACTGACCTACAACATAAAAGCTTGATCCATATTCCTGTTATTTGGGAACATTCAGGTAGGTAGATGAAGGCTTCTTCGGATTGCCACCAAGCGCACATGGGAAGATCACAGACTACCATTCCTTGAAAAGAGCTTACAAAAGACTGCTCAGGAACCTTTGTTGCAGTATCATGGTATTGCACTACCCTGAAGTTCTGGGGGTTTTGCAAAAGCAAAAATTGCTTCCTCTTATCAATTCTCTCAGTAGCAGAGATTTCAAGCCGTCTTTTTCGCAAGCCTTTGTTGCAGCTAGTGCAGTGATCAGATTAGCTGGTACTGTCTTCATCTGGCATCCCCATTAATTCTTTTGCTTTTTCTAGTGGCTGCAGAGCAGCTGATTGCACACGTCTGTTAACAGGGATTGATGGCAGCAAGTTGTCTTCAAGTAGCTCTATTTTTCTCTTCAAGGCACACAGGGTAGCATTGGATAATTGCACATTCCAACCAAAGACTGTTTCATACGAAGTGCCCAAGGTTGATGAGGCTCTGTGTGTACAAGGCCATCAGGGAGCTGATGAAACACTGGTTTTATCTCTGTGCCTCACAGACATGTACATGGAAGCCCTCAACACAGGCTAAGATATGACGACTTTAAGGCTAAACCTCAGTAACAGCTTTATTGTTTGGGTTTGGTTTTGGTTTTTATTTCTTGCACAGACTAATTCAGGTTAGAAATGAAAAGTTACCTTGCATTTCCAAAGCCCAAAATAAACCATATCCAAACATAGGGATTACATGGACTTCCTGCCAAAACCATGAAAACCACAAAGCAAAAACTACGGATTATTTTGTCTTGCTGTATGGGTCTGGTGTTTTTTGTTTTTTTTTTTTTTGTTTTTTTTTTTTTTCTTTTCCGGTAAAGTATACTTCTAACCCATCACGGAAGATTTGGATGAAACTTTTAGGTGTCAGACAGCCACTCTTAGATACATGCCATGCTTTGAAGCCTTAAGTAGGAAATGCTTCAGGCTGACAAATACCCTTGGCCATGTGTGGCAGCTAATGCCACAGAATTAAAGCTGGGTTGGTCATGAGGGGGCTGGGGAGAGCAAGGGGAGTTTACAACCCAGGCACAGCTGCTGAAGGTATGCTAATCAACCTGTGATACCAGTAAAGGGAAGGAAAGAAAACTGGGAAGGCTCAGAAGTTTTACTTTACAGCTTTATTTCTTTGTGCTGTTAATGTCTATCTTGTCTTCATTGAGGAGAATAAAATCACTACAGAGACAGTTGTTCACTTTAATGCAGGGGCACAAGAGGGCAGAAAGAGAAACTTGTTCCAAGAGGGCAGAGACTCGAAAAAGGCACGTCAAAACAGAAAAGCATAATTCCCTCTCTGACCACACATATAGCTCCCTAAACCACATCAAAGGATGTTACAAGAAAGGAAAAAGAAAATCAGAAATCTGAAAGAGAAAAAAAGAATTATTTCCTAAAGAAGCTAGCCAACAAAATCTTGTCTAAGTGGAGTATAATAGCAGAAGGAACTGCTAACTACTGTTACTTCCATCTCTTCCTTCACAAGAGTATAAGCAGTGATACTAGGTCAGACTAGGTCACTACCTGGTTTCAGCAATTTTCCCTCACACACCTTCCCCTCCTCGAAAACGGAAGAGGGCACACAGAATGATCAAGCAGCTACTGGCAAACAGTGGTTTACAGACTGACTTCCTGAGCCAGAGTCTGCATCCTATTTCATCGTCCTCTCCCTGAGTCAGCATAACTGCTTGCCACATCCCTGTACAATTTTTACCACCACAGCACAGCATTTGGCAGCAAGGGCAAGGTGGCAATAACTTTATTATTCCCTTTGTGGATAAAGTACTTCCTTTTGCTTGTAGGGAACTTGCTGTTCCAGTGTTTCACTGGGCATCCACTGGTACTTCAAGGCAGTAATTTTCGATGTGCTACCTCAATAGCATTCATTGCCATACAAAAGTCTGCCCCCCACCCTCAGCCCTTTTGCAAGCTGGAGAACACAAGTCCATTTAAGACTCCTGAGGAGAAGTTACTAATTACTCAGTATTTTCTTTTGACCCTCTTTACTTTTACGGTTCTACTACACAATCCTTGAGGTAACCAGACTGCATTCACTATGCCAGGCAGACATGCACTGTTGGTTCCTACAGTGATATAATTTCTTGTCCTTATTCTTACTCTCTATTGCTTGCTGCTGATCACTAGAGCTAAAACCAAGACAGAAAGAGCAAGCCATGGTTAAAGTCAATTAAGTGCATATGACCTCTACCTGCTCTTCAGAATAATGCTAAAATGCTTGGTAAACAATCAAGTGTGGAAGTAGACTTCATTATTTTAGAGGACTAGTAGTATTCCAGTACCAAAATATTTTTCCTAAACGCCATCAATGCATTTCTGAATGAAGAGGCTTCACAAAGGAATTTCTTAATTTTATGGAATTTCGAGTTCATAAAAATTTGAAATTAGAAATAATGTTATTTTTTATTAACTGCTGATCTACCAGAACACTGTGTTTCTGTTAGCACTTGACACTGTCAACACGTGCATGAAATCAATGTGTGCCTCATTTGGGAGATGGGTACAAGCCAAAAAACCAGAACATTATGCCGGGTCCTGAAACAAGCTTGCATTTGTAAAGATATATATTATTTGAGTAAGAAGGCTGTAGTAATGGTTTTAATTCCCGTGTTACTGTCAGCAGTTAAAGAGATGGCTTAGATGAACACTTTTAATACATCTATTTTATGCATTCTAAAAAAACTTAAATAATTTTTGCCATACAAAAGCTTTACTTCACTATAAAATCTTCATAGTCTCACAGACGAAATATTAGAAGAAAAGATTAGCAAGACAAGTCTTATACGGAGTCAGACTATCAAAAGATACAACTATAAATAGGCAGTAGACCAACTGATGACTTGTAATGAGGAAACCTGCAAGCATACAGTATCTTTAGACCATCAGAAATCCATACCTTTTACCAGAGAAAAAGCCATACTTTTTCCAGTGTCATTATTTTATTTCACAACATCTTTGTATGGTGATAAATCTCAGCTTGGTGTCCTACACAAACACCAAAACAGCATTTTGAATCATTGCCTTGGGTGAACTTCACATGAAAATACTTCCTGAGGTTGTTCAAAAGGATGTTTGCCAACAAAGCAGCTTGTAAAAATGCAGACTGAGCAGGAGAAAGATATACTGGTATTATTTTCAAGGTCATACAAAAGACCCCTTCAGCCAAGGAAGAGAAAAATATATCTTTTGTTTCCTGAACATTTAAAGACAGAATTTATAAGGTTCTAGATTGCAAGAGTGCATTCTGAATGGCAACAACTTCCCATCAAGCATCTATCAACAAATCCCTTTTGGACAGAAAGGGAGACAGAAGTATTGTAGTTTATTCTCCAACAATGCCTTTTAGTATAAATAAAAATATTTTTTTCTTTTTAGAGTTTAAAAGTGTGCTTGAGTTCTATGCTGTACTGGTGTAAAATGATCAATTGACCTGACTTCAATTTCATCTGAACAAACAGCATTATTGATAGGAGTTTTTATAAAGGAGGAAAACAAGGTATAGTTGTCTTCATAACTAATGCTTTTTAACTGGAAAAATCTATTTTGGGCATTAGAAAGTAGAGCAGAAATTCTGTTTGAGGAGTGCTAGGAATAAGCCTTATATAACTTTTGACTTAAAGTAAACATTTAAAAAAGTGATGTTTATAATAAAGATACCTGATCATTTCTATTTTCATAGCATCAGTGGTAGAATGGAAGAACTCAGTTCTACTGTCTGCTCAGCTCCTTCCCCCCCCCCCCCCTTTTTGGAGTGCAACAAAAATATAGTAAAAAAATCCATACTCTGAATTTGTTTTTTCAAGTATTTAAAGTACTTCTACACAGAATAACTAAAAGACATCCTGAAGTATTTCATATAACATAGAATTTAATCAAGTATGTCTCTGATACAGTTATTAAATTAAATCTCATATAATGCTCTCTGCCATATTCCACCATGGTATTTTGTAGAAATTTTCTTTTTCATCTGTCTTTTACCCATCCTAGCTATTAAGTAAACTTTTCAGTTTATAGCACTAAGTATGTTCTGGACAATTCCCAGCACTGGGTGCAGGGTAATGGGCAGCAGGTAGAATAAATATACATCATCTGCATTATTTAAAATTTAAAAATACTCAAGACTGAGGATGATGGAGAACACACAGTGAATTATCAGGCTCCAGATAAGCACTGTCCTACACTGTTGACAGAAAAACTGGTGGATCATCTATCAGTTGGATTTTAAGAGGTGACCGAGAAAGAATATTAGGCACAGATACTGACATCCTTTCATTACATATGCAACTTTAATTACAGTTTTATTCAGTTAAGAGTTTTAAAAAAAAAAATCTAAAGCTCAGGAACAGAGGACTGAAAATTTGCACAGGCAACTTAATCCCCCAGCCTCATCCACACATAGGAAAACAAAATGTTTTCCAATTTTTCAATGGCTGACTTTGCAACCTGAATAATGGCTTTAAGAGTAGGAGTTGTTTGGTCTGTGATCTCCTAAACTCAAAATGGAAACCGGTATTACAGAAATGCTTATCACGTGGAAGTATACTGACCCCACAGAGATCACAAATTGTAATTTGAACTTTTATATTTCACTTCCTAACCAAATGAAGTGAATAAAAGAGCAGCAGGCATGGGGGCCCCTGTTTGGAACTATATATGTTCTCCAACTCTAAAATATTCTCTCTTCTAAAACAAAATGATAGCCTAAGATGAGGACTTCTTGAGCTTCCAAAACTGAATACCCAATCGTTTCGCTGCTCAGAAGCAAAGCAGCTATGTTCCTCCCAGTAACTGACAAACCAGAAACTCTGGCAGACTGCCACAGAACACAAACCCAGACCACCTTGCTCAAAACCAACCTACCTCATCAGATGCCTTTTGAGCTAAGGAGACTAAAAACCTGTGCTGCAAGGCAACCACAGAAGCTGGAACAGTTTTTAACAGAAGACTGTTCAGACCAGTCCCTCAAATGAGATGAAAGACTATTTAAATGGGTGTCGTAATTATTTGGTAGAGAAGTTTTGGTATTCAGGATTCACAGGTTTTATTTTTAGTTCTGAAAGGAAGTATCCTTTTTTTATGGTCAATCCCAGTCGGCCTCTTTCTGCTTTCACTGCTCTTACCACTTTAGCAAGAGAAATTACAGTACTTCTCGCTTCAGCTGCTCATAGGTTTTCCTGTAATATCTATATGCAACTGGATGAATTGACACTTGCATTGTTATTCACAGAATTGTACAGGAGAGGTGGCCACAACCAGAATTAATGCATAATTAATTTCATACTTATGCTTCCTACAAAATTCTGGCCTTACATTTAAGGAACTATCTACTCAACTCAAGTAGTAAGTTCATATACAGTACTAGGGATGTATCAGCCAGATTTGTTTTTATATAAAGAATGTGAAAGCCCTATAGAAATGGAATGGCTAGACCTTGGGCACATGAAGGAAATCTTTCCACCTGCAAAGAAGTCCCTCACTACCTAGAAATATGACATACTTATACTATAGGGTTTTTTCTCCCCTTATAAGCAGAAATCTTTTTCTTTTCAAGTAATCTACACTTTCTTTTTTTATTTTAAATAATTTTCTTACAACCAAATGAACAGAGCTCTGCACTAGAGACACATCACCCTGTAGACTAATGATCAGTGAAGAAGGCACCGCCATGACTCACCGTACCCTCAAATAACCTCCAGACTGTTCTGACAAGAGCTGCAGCAGAACATGCTGGCTGCTGACTCAAAACAGATGCAATACGCATGGCCTCATTCCCTCACAGAGCGCAGTGCCTTCTCTGTGCCATTAAATATGACTCATACACAGCACATTGCCAAAATCAAAAGAACAGATCAACATTAGCAGACAGTAAATTCTAAGTCTGCTCTTCTTTGAATATTACATGCAAATAACCTCTAGTATAATTCTGCATATAGTAACTTGCTTTTCAGCCTCAGTAAGGATGTTACAAATTTACCATCTTCAGTAAAAACACACATCCGTTTTGACCATGTAAGCACCCAAAAGAAACATCAGAGATGCCTGACACCAAAAGTAAGGTAAATAGATGCCAGTGTTTTGCATCAACTGATGTTACTAACAGACTGTGGTGAAAGCACTGACATCAAAAGTCATTTAAACCACATCCAAAAAACTCCTTCAGATTTCATAGAATCTAACATTCATCCCCTCAGAAAAGAAGCCAGTGCCTTTGGCAGAAAGGAGGACATGTGACAGAAGAGCTTTTGAGCAATGCTGTCAGACAGCATGGTATGAAGCAGTTCCTGTCTTGACAAGAAAGTCAGAGAGAGACAGACTTGGCTAATAATCCCACCCTTTTCAACCAGACAGGATGTGGTTCTACAATAAAGAGACACCACTGACTCCATTAACCTACAGTGCTGGAAACAAGTCATGAAAAATGTATTAATTTCCACTGCTCATTACCACCCTCAAAATAGCTGCTACATCCTTACCTATCACTTGCAGTATTTTTCAAGAGAATACTGTCATCCAGAGAGAGCAGCATTTCCTAACTCTAAAGAAAGAACAAATCCATGAGTTAAACCAAGTCTTTTTTATCTGCTGATATTTTTATATATGGGGAATTTGTCCCTTCCTATGGTATAATGCAGACTTTCAAACTAGAAGAATCAATCTTGCTGCCTAGAATTTACAGGATTCACTAGCAAGGAGTTTAACTTTCAATTTTCAGTGATGTAAGTCGGGGACAGGGGGTTCTGGTAAAGCAGTAACTGGGACAGAAAATATGTTTTGGGATTGGTAGTAATATGGAGATCAGCAAATAATTGTGTGTACATTTTGCACTGCTACAACAATTTTCTCCGGCAATACTTGATATCTGTACCATAATCTGTGAATATAAATTTAGAACTCATTTTTTCCCAAAAAAGTTATCATTAAAGGGTGATGTCAACTGCATGACCAATATATATGGTCTTTAGCACTCCATGGCTTGATAAATAGAAATAGCCATTTATTTATGTATCTATCTGTATACATCTATTTTTTTTTAATCCCTTACTCCAACTTGTCCTTCATAAATTCAAGATGTGGTAAGTCATCGTGCTGTTTTGGTATTTAGCTTACTGAGCCTTTTCCTACCTCTCTCTGTTTTTGCAATGAATATGAACTTTGTCAAGTTAGGACAGCCTGCACACTGTGATAAGTATCAATTTATAATGTTTTTGCCATTAAAAACACACGGAGAAATTGTCAATATGTAGGAAAAAATACCTCCCAAAAACTATTAGCCTTTATAATGTATTTCTGAGAGTGACTTATACTCATTGAGTAACTTATCCTCCTCCCATCCAAATAATGGTCCTCCCTCTGTCAAACTGAAGATGAACAAAAGGTTTAAACATTGCATTCAGCATCACAGAAGCATGATGGATTTTGTGGTAATATTCAAGCTCTTAAGACATTCCAGTGAATGCTTCACCCAGAGATGTAACTAATTCCCGTGACGTGTCAGAGCACAGCACATTGGGGATTGCACCACCAGCCCTGAATGAAATTTTGTGAGAAGTCAGCTCTCATCTGGGATACCTGAGAGCACCACAGAATAATCACCCATGACTCACAACAAGCAAGAGTCTCTGCCAGCCTCTCCAGCTGTGTAGGGACAGGACTATAGATAGGAGAGTTGTTCAAGCAGCCACAACCCACTTCCTTTCACTGAAGGACCTCCAGCAGCTTTGTTACCAGACAGCAAAGCTGGAACAAAGGCACATCAGCAGACACGAGAAAGGCCTGCATTTTAGCCATGGAGATCGTACCCTTGTCAGGTGACTGAACACAAGCTGTCTCATGTAAATATGTGCTTCATCACTTCAGTGAAGCATTTTCTGGAGGCAGCTGCACACTGTGTCTCCTGTGAACTACTGTGACTGACCATGTACAGGCAATATGGGAACATGGCATACAACTTTGAAAAGCAGGCTGTGAAGAGCAACTGAACCATCCTGTCCTCTGAGGATAACAGAGACGACTTAAAGGAGATGTTCACTGTTAACAATGCTGTACTCCACAGAAAATGGAAAGTTCTCATTCTGCTGTCCCTGGACTGACTCAGGTGGAAAGCATAGCCATAAGAGGGGTGCACACTCTAGGCACAAGGCAGGTACCAGCACCATGAAAACCAGCTGAACAGCACAAGAGGGGATCAAGGATCCGGGACACTGAATAAATACCAGGAACTGTATTGGGAATAAGAGAGAAGGACTAAATGGCACATTGACACGTTGTGTCTACGTTTGTAATGTCTGCAGGTTTTTTTCCCTCCTCCATTTTTGTCTAGACTATTACAGTTTTAAGTTTCTTTACAAAATTAGGGTTAGCAAAGCTGAGTTCTCAGCAGACTGTGGAACCAGAGTTCTCATAAAGGGAGGACTTTGAGAAGGGAGATTTGAAGCTAGTGAGAAACCTTTAAGGAGAAGAGGTTTTAAGAAGCACTGTTTTTAAGACAAAGCTCTAGCAATCAGGTGGTGGCAGAGGACGAGGGTTCTGTACTCTAAGCCCTGTATCTGACCTCAAAGAGCATGTTCTACATACTGCCCTGGCAAACCGCACTATGGGCACAGGATTCAAAACTGTGGTCCAGAGGACCTTTTACCTGTTATAGCCACGGGAAGAAACTCATCACAAGACTGTTACATATATCTGTGAATTTCCTCAGATATCTGGTTAGCCTCTTCTAAAACTACTTAAGATGACATTGTTCGGCTTGCTGCTCAGTTCCTAAAGGGTTAGGAAATACCAGGAATGAAAAGTTTTCTGTGTATTACATGGAGAACTTCTCCAATCTGGCTGAGATGACCTCCCTACAGTCAACTGACCTCCCTACAGTCAGTCTTGTAGAATGGATCCTTGCACAAGACCTGGCAAAATGAGGAAGAGAACTGGGGATGAAGAGGAGAATGGAGCTGAACAGTGTATCCTTTCAGCATCATACCTGTCTGAAGTGAGGAATTTGTAGGCATCTCAGAAAAGGGATCAGTGATTCCTCAAACCTAGATTCTATTGTGAAGAATCTGTGAAATGATAACTGCTCTGCCTGTGACCATCACCCCAGTTCCTTAGCCTTTGTTATGCCGAATTCGCATGGGGGCTTTCCTGCTTTCAGTTTTTCTTCCAAGAGCTTTGATGAAAGCTGTACAAGTATGTCACTGGTAATCTGGGACTCTACACAAACAAACATACATACTCCTTTCAACAGCCACTCCTCTATTCAACACCCCACCTGGAATCAAGGCAATGGACTCCCTCCATCCTTTCCTCCAAGAATGGCAAAAATGAAAGCATGAAAACATCACCACAAAGGAGCAAAAGGAAAAACGCACTGGACTCCATCCATCCTATTCCAATCTGCAATCTGCTGTGGCAGCAGTAATCCTCCTTTCAAAGGTAAAACGGAGACAACAGCTACCACCAGATATTCTGTGATTCTGTTTACCTCAGCAAGTAGTATCTATGCGCTGTGGTGAAAGCGCAGAATCATTTCAACCACCTTCTGTCTCTTCTTGCATAGAAGAGAACAGGGAGAACAAAGACTCCCCCTTTTGACACCAGCGAGCTCCTGCAACAGTTCTCTGAATTTGGAAGATGACGGCCTTACATTCTGGCAATCACTTGCCTGAAAAAGCATTGTTTTAGCATATACCTCATTCTGGCTACAGATAGGAAAAGAGTGAACCAGCAACTGCTGGAGACAGTCTTGCATGCTAACAAATTCAATCTAGACAAACAAAAGCTGATGCTGAAAACAGGAGAAAAACAACCAAAACAACTAGAAGAAATGGTAAACAGCACAACTAACACTGTGATGTTTGCATTCTTTCCCCAGTTCCCCTCACACCCAAGGTTTTTCTTTGCTGATCCATTCCTTTTTTTCCCCTGCCAGCAGCCTCTGTCCCAACACAAGTCCCTCACATAGCTCTAGAAGCACCAACATTGCGTGCACTGTTATCAAACTGCAGCAGAGAATTAAACTATACACCAGTCATAGCTTGGAACCACATACGAGTAGGTCAAGTAGACAACTTCACTGCTTTCACACTTACCCTATTGCTGATGGTATTTCCATTCAAACAGTGAGACACAACCTCCTATCTCAAACCAAGCAGCACATCCTGGAGGCAAAGGAAGGAGTGACTAAATCCTCCTTTCTCAGCACAGCAGCAATCCCAGTAAACAGAAGAGGAATTACAGAATAATGTATAGCCAAATTTTTGCATGACTGCTAAAATCTTATCAAAATTGGAAATCAGACAAAATGAGGGGGGAAAAGTCTTTACTATTTCTATGCCTTGGGATCATAAGAAATCACAACTGAACTCACCTCCTGCTACAAAACTACTCAAGAGAATGACTTCTCAGTAATAAAATTGTATTTCCAGCCTTTGTGGTCACAAGCTGAGCCTAGAACTACTAACAGGCTGCAAATCATTGCTTGCATGAGTCTGGAAAATGTAAACTGACCTCAAGTTGTGCCAGGGGATGTTTGGATTGGACATTAGGAAAAATTTCTTTACCAAAAAGAGTAGTCAAACATTGGAACAGGCTGCCCAGGGAAGTGGTAGAGTCACCATCCCTGGAGGTAATGTAGAAGATGTGTAGATGTGGCACTTGTAGACATGGTTTAGTGGGCATGGTGGTATTAAGTCAACAGTTGGACTTGATGATCTTAGAGGTCTATTCCAACCTAATGATTCTATGTTTCTATGCTAATCTCAAAGCAGAGCACTACTGAGTCCATGTCCATGTGGTAGAAACTCTGGCCTTTCTCCGCACACAGCATAAAGACGAAATTTTTGCTAACAGATTTCATCACGGTCACAGTCAAGAACTACATTATTTCCCCCACTCTACAACTGCTCCCACTTGCAAGCTCGCCCCTCAGAGGGTGACTAACCTAGAAGACAGTTCAATAAGCAGTAAAATGTAAAGAACAAAGAGAACACAAGTTTAGTCTGCACAGCAGAAGAAACAGAAATATGGTCTGGTGAACTGGTCAAAGCCACCAAGGAATGGGGAGGATGGAGGGAGATTCAGTGAAGGTGGATCCAAGCTACATTCTCTGACACAGAATACCCAAAACACTGTACAAAAAAAAAAAATCTGTGCAGAACAAATTACTTGAAGAGAATGATAAAACCACTGGCCAAGAATTACACCACTGAGAACACAGAGGATTGAAACATCATTTTACATATGTATTTTTTTAACTTCTTATTTCCACTGCTCTGATGTGAAGGCTGTTTGAAGACAACATCACTTAAAAAAAAAACAACCACCAAACTGATTAGCCTCACTTATCATAGTTAATTTGTGGGTAGTTCATACCCCCATTCTCTTGTCCACCTTGGAAATGGAAAATAAGCCTCAGTTTCTGATTAATTAACATTATTGTTTTTACCTGCATACATGGTTACCAATATTCTTTGGCTCCTCACAGTTTTGGTTCATGGATGAAAACAGAATTTCAAGAGGGTATCTGCTTTGGCTTAATGGCTTATTTTCAGTAAGAAATTTTATATAAACAGTTACTGGGTTTTCTCCATTTACTTTTCATAGTCAAAATGTTATTGCTGGCCAACATAACAACAGTATTCAGAATTTACTGTGTTTTATAAATCTTGCAGTGACTTTCCTGTTATCTCCCCTCTTCATCTTCCATTTATGAAAATAAACAGATCTTTTAGCTCATTTCAAAGACAAACTCTAGAAGCAACTAGCAGAAATCTGGATTACATTAGTTGAAAGAATTGGAACTGTACTGAGAAAGCAAACTGCAGCTAGTGCTTTAAACTCACAATGTATATGCTAAGGCCCTGGTTAAAACCAATGAAAAAGGTCCACATACTTTAAAGAAAAGCATTTTCCCCACAGTAAGTAACTAGCTATTGACTAGCTTTCATAGTCTCAGTGTGTTAAAAACATCCATAGCTAAGTAACAGACGTGTACTTTCTTTATACAATTAAATGACTTATGTTAAAAAATAATTTAAAAAATAATTTAAAAATACAGTGCCACAGTGTAAACACATACACTAAAGCATATGTTAAAATACCGTTAATATAGAAAAGGAAGTGTTTAGAATCCTGTAAAATCTGGGAAAAAGCCAGTCTGTCTCCTTTACTATTCAAAATTTGCTTAAAATAATACAAACTGAAAAACCTGGGGCAAGCGGGCAGGCAGAGAACACCTTAATTACCGAAAGAATTAGAGAATTGTGAGATGTCATACACTGTTTACCAAAAGGCAGGCAGATACAGGACCAGTCAAATGACATCCAATAGCATTAACCTCCCCTGCCTGGACATGTGGAAGAGCAGCCCTGCCTGCTTTCATTTGTACTTTGTACAAATGCATTCGTAACATTTAAGGAGATGACATTGGTCGTTTTGTTGCTTTGAAAGGAAGCTTAAGTTAGATATTCAGAGGAGGGTTTAAAAGGCCCAATAAAAGGTACTGTGATAATTCTAATAAATAATCCAGAATACAAGCTTATCTGTGCCAATAATGTCATCTGTATTGAAGGAACCCCAAGTACATCTGTCATTAAAAGACTGTGCAATTGCAGCAAAGATGTCGAAATCAACATCCTACGGCAGTGGCAGTAATTTCAGAGCCATGTGCCAAAAGATGATTAATCACAGTTCACTGAGTATTTTGATAGTAACACAGGAAAACAGCTTGTCATAGAAAAAACATATGATCAATTAAGAATGCCATCAAGCCCCCCCCATAAGCATAACCTTCTAGAGTATGAATACCACAGCACTTATATAAGCAGATTAACTGCCAAGATATAGGTTATATATAGAAAGGACAGAATATAAAGAGAACATATGGAAAATGGCATAAATTCTTCCCTAAGAAAGGTCATCTGAGATTATATATGGCTAAAGGAAACACAAATTGCTGCACATTCAGACAGACAGCAGAGCTGTATTTCTACCTGACCACATTTTGGAGGAGGAGGAAAAGAAGCAAAGAGTCACCACAGGTTCTCTATATACTACACATACTGGTCAGGCTTACAAAAATAGTCTGCAACGCCTTCACCTGCCAATCAAGTCAAACACATCATTCTGTTAGGACTGCTCCAGTCTTGACTAATCAGATACTGCTGCTGTCTGCAGCTGCCTTTACCAGCAAACTCGATAGCACTTAGTGGAGCTTCATACAATTCTGTCTGTCTAGGTGATGCCTGACAGAAGTCAGTTCGCTACAAAAGTTCTGATGCAATCTCAAACTTGTAACTGCTTTTTTTTTTTCCCCACAGGACAGAAGCTAGTATCTTACTAGAAGTAAGGAAAACACCCATAAAGTCCTAAGTACTTAATAAATGCATGCACACAGTGATTCTATTTTGGTTTTACGTTATTTTCAATCTGACAAACTTCCAAAAGACTTCTGTCTTAATATAGTTCCCTCACAATCATCAATAAATCATCCCAAATATTTCTCATTCTCCCCATATGAATTAATTGCACCATGAGTCTTAGAAGATGACTGCACACAAATACCTATTCACTCTACGTGCCAATAAACGATCAACAGCGAATTCTTTACCAGCTCTCAAACTACCTTGAAAAAGTTTCTTACCCAAAAAAGTAAAACAGTATCGATTAAGTCCATCCGAAGTAATCCACAGAAGGAGACACTCTGAAAGCTGGAGACACTGCCCAGTCTTCAGGATTAAAACAATTAGCATCTTGCCTGAAACTTCAGTAAGGATCTGATCCTGGCAAACTTGTGCAGTAGTTTACAGAGGTGTCAAGACCTCCTCATGTACACTACAGTCATGTACAATCCACTACTAACAAGATTCCTGAAAAGGAATGTGTTTTGGTACACCTTCAAACTTTGCTTCCTGTAAGCTACAAAGATACACCCTGGCATTTCTGTAGTACTTTAGATCTAATCATGATATGAAAGAGAAGTTGGCTTTAATTTTAAAAGCAATAAAAAAGTTTTATGAACCATTTAGAATAGTTAAACTACTATGAGTACTAAAAGCATTGCAATTTAGAATAGCAAAAGTACTATAAGCAAAACCCTACCTGGACAAACTGAAATACTGGAACCAAAACCAACAGGCTTTAGCTTGGTAACAGTGTTCTGGTTTGGCTGAGATAGAATCACAGCCCAGCCATGCTGGGCAGGCCGTTAGCAGTCTGGAGTCAGCCAGGGCAGCTACAGGGGTAGCCCATCCCATAATGTCATGGTCATCATAAAGGGGGAAGATTTGCTGAGGAGGAAGAGCTCCTGTGGGGTTCCTGCTGCTCATCCTCTGGCTTCTCCCTGCTCCTGAGGACTGCTCTCCTGCCGATTGCGATGGCTGCACATTCATTTGTCCCAGTATAACTCTGTATATCTCTTTTGGTATTAGTACTATTTCATTAAATCTGTTTTCACTTCAACCCATGGGTCTCTTCTTTTCCCAGTTCCCCCTTCCTGGCTGGTGAGGTGTCATCAGGTGATAGAGCAACCGTTATAGTTTAGCCCCGGATATGGGCTAAACATAGACACAAAGCCTTACTAAAATGCTGGTTAGAACAAATATAGCCTAGTCCAGACAAATACACGAAAATACATAGAAACATTGTTCTCTAAAAAGCCAGTTATACTCTTAAATGCAAAATTAATGTAAAAAAATTCTATAAAGCACACAAATGGATTTTGGTTATATTCATATTAATACATAGCTTTATTATTATACTTTTAAAATAGCTAAATTCATCAACCAATGATAAGAAGTACTATTAGGCTCATTTCAGGACTCAGCTAAATGTTTCAGTGATTTCAAAGGCATCCATTCAGTCAGCCCTACAAATCAGTATTTTATTCTTATTCTGATGGTACTAGTATAGTTCATAGCAATTCAGTATATGCACTTAAATTCCCAGCAAAGCCCTTCAATGAAATGTGTAAGAATTTTTCAAAGCCATCTGAAACTAAAGCCATGAACAGAAATATAATTCTGCATCATTTATTAAAAGAAATTACGTACTTACCCAGTGTCTTAGATCCAAAATTGGTGAGAAATTTCAAATTAAAACTCAGCCAAGAGTTTTTCAGAATGATGCATTATACATAAGAATAGTTAATTCTCTTAAACAGTTCTGTTCAAAAATAGAAATTTACACGAAACCTCTCAATATTCAAACAATTGCTTAACTAATGGACCAAGTCTTTTCCATAAAGCAATCAAAATGGAACACAAAAGCAGCTAATAAAAGACCAAAAAGCTTAATAAAATACTTTTTTCTACCCATGACTGGCGTAGACCCTATGACAGTCAGCAGACAAAAAATAAAGACTATATCATTAATTGTGTTAATAATTCACCTATCTGTAAATAAGAAGTCAGACTTACTTGGGTTAGATGAGGTCATCCGTATTTCTCTAGTAAAATATTAATTACTGCTAAAGGATATTATTTTCAAACAAGACCCATTCCCTAATCAATAGCAGATGATTTTGCTTACAAAAATCAGTCTAATGAATATTTTTCTGAAATTGTTTTGATTTGTAAAGATTTTATATAGCCCTGAATTTACAGTTCTTAACATTGATTCACTTTCTGGTATCAAAGATATTCTATATAATAATGCTTTAAACATGCAATGCACACTAAGTAAGATAAAATATCTCAAAGAATTACCAAGAACTATTGTCAAACTAACCTCAAGCTTTATTGCAAGGAAGAGCAGATAAGATACGGTAAAAAAGCCCAACACCACAAACATAAAACCAAGTTTCACTCTATGCCCTTCTGGCATTTATGTAAATATTCTACATAGCAGAGGGTAGAGAAGCAGAAATATTGTAAAACCAGAGATATGACGAAGTGGTTATTTCTCAATACCTGATGAATTTTTAAAAATTAAAACTGTTTCAGTGATGTTCATCATTTGTTTACGACTGACATCATCCCAACAGGACACACATTGTGAAGCGAAGCACAAACGTCTTCAGTTCAAGTTCTTGCTTTTTCTGTTAAGAAGTCATTGAAAGTGTATTTGTCATTTCTAGCCCTTGACTCAACTTCCTGATTTGGCCAGCAGCTGGAAGGATGTTAATCCAAGGGTACGAGAAAGGAAGTGGTAAAACAATATGCTCCCAGCCCTGGCCTCTGCATGCTCACAGTCAGAAAGGATTTTGAACCCCTTGCAGACAATTGGATATGGCACATAAAATAAAAACCGTATTATTTTTTATTAAAAAAAGAAGAAAACTGCTTAGCAGAAGAAACAAACCTGTGCCTTCAGCAGCTTCCTTCTCTACCCTTCTCTCCCCATCAATACTCACAATTCCAATTAGCCTGTGGTTTCTACCTAATCACATCTTAATTCTTCTCATCATGAGTGGCACAACCTGCAGCTAACCAATATTTTTGTTCCTCCTGCCTAGCTGGGGCACATGCACAGCCAGAAAATCTGAGAAAAGCTTCAGAAAACACTGATGAAATCCACGTGGACATAAACACTGCAACATGGGAGTTCAGAAATTAACACATCTTCTCATACAAACACACACCTGAAAGGAACTGTCAAGTATTTCAGGAGACTGCTGGTATGACAGTGAAGGCAGGAATAGAGGACATACTGCTTCTACTACTTCAGAGTTTGCTTTTCAGAAAGTAAGTAGGATATTTACTTTGTCAAAAAATGAAGTTACCAGAAATTTTAGGACACTAAAGATATAAAATACAGATTCTATCCCAGCTAGCCTCCTCATGCAAGTTAAATACCTGAAGCTGACAGGCTGTTCCTGAACTTCTTTCCTATGTTCAGTTTTCTCCTTAGAAGATAAATTTTAAAAGTAAACACAGTAGATGTACAACATCAAATTACTGCTAGAACAACTTATGCAGTATATGAGGTTGCTGTGGAAATCTGACTTTTCATGGTCCTCAAGAAAATGCTATATATGAAAACAGATTGCTCGTAATAAATGTATCATGCAAAGCCCATTTATAATGCTTTAGCACCTATGACAAAGATTAAAGGGAAAAAAAAAAAAAAGACTACAAACGTTTGCTCCAAGTACTTGATTTAGTCTGTTTCAGTGTAACTAAAGGCCTGCAACATCCAGCATAGGAAGTTTCTCTCAATGGTAGCTAACTACCAAGATCTCCTTTCAAAATCTTTTTCAAATGCAGAGCCCTGAGAGCACAGAATGACAGAATGAAATCAAAATATATAAATCAGAAGTTATCAATACTATTAAAGTACAGACAATGCATAATAGTAACAAACAATAGCACTTCATTCTCACATATATACCCGTTTAGTTCACAAGAGCTTAGTGTAAACTATAATCTAGAATATTTTTGTGGAATGGCGACAGAGCATGAGTCTCTGTACACAACCCAGGGGATAGAGCTTGCGGATCGAACTGAAATTGAGCGGGTTTTAAGCCGAAGTACCAAAAGGGGAGGTAGTAGCACTGTCCCTTTCAGCATCAGCAAGAGATTAGTTAAATTCAGTGTGAAACCACATCCGTAACAGATTGAGCTTAAAGGAAGTTAGGTTTTTGGTTTGTTTTTAATCTGTTTGCAAAGCAGAAGCTCTTTAAAAATTACTCCCTACCACTACTGAGCTCCAATTCTGGGCTGCAAGGGTGAGATGATTTTTTTTTTCAGGCCCTGTCAAAAATGACATGCAAGAGACAACCTTTTCCTCCCAACAGCCAAACCAGTGACACAAGTAACACATTCATCCCATGGGTGAAGAAACTATCCTTTTTTCAAATCATTTTACTTGTTATCCCAAATATTAACATCCTTTTCCACACCACAAGGCATCAAAGGACTAAAAAGTCTTCCTCTGTGTCTTCTCCCCAATCCACGTTGTCAATTCTCTTTTTGAATCTTGCAACAAAAGATCCCCCACCATCATTTATTCTGCTTACTCGAAATTGTGAAAGATCATACCCTGTAACGAGGCCTGCTGCTACTGCTGTAAAAAGTAAAGTGCTACAAGAAATTCCCAGAAATCAAGAGAATATTGTTTCACAGGCACTGGTTCTGTGGTAGACTGAGAAGCTAAAATATCATGATGCAAACATGACATGACAAAAACTGCATAGAAAAGGAGACCTTAGAAACAACAGCTGACTTGTTTATACGCCAATAACCAAAATTCAAGTGGAGCTGAAATCTGTGCTTTCTTAGCACCATCAAAAAAGCTTCCTTCAGATTCCCAGTACTTTGAAAAGTGAAGAACTTTTACATTACTCTAGCAAAACACAGTGTTTGGCCCTGGCTGCAACACACTGACTTCATCCAGGCATTTCACCTGAAGCTCCTGCATCTCAGCTGCAGAAGAACAGAGTGTATTCACACAAGGCCATATGTATCCAAACAGTAATGTATAAACTACAGAAATACTTTTTCAGAAAAGGTGCTTCGCATTTTGTCTGGGTTCTCCATGCTGCTATACATTTAAGGTGGACATTGAGACTTTACACAGCATAACACGGGACTCACAACAAAGCCCAGAAGAAGCTGCTGGAATTCTGGGAAAGGAGAACAAGAAACTCATAAAACTCTAATTATGCCTTCCATAACTCATCTTACTCAAGTCAGCATGAAGAGAGCAGTGCTTTAGTATCACACAGCTGAGAAGTCATTAATGCACAGAAGCAGCAGTGGAGATTTTAACAGTGTGTGGCTTTTGAAATCAGCTGCCAACTGGATTTGACAGGTGTAAAGCCCAGCTGCTCCTCCCGGCCATCACAAGGAAAACACCAAGCAGCTGCTTGTGGATAGAAGTCTTCTTGCACAGCTTTCCTCATTCTCGACAGCCACCATTTAGATGGAGGACAAGTACCACGCTGACATCCTTCCTTCACTGTACAGCCTCTCAACAGGTATAGTTCAGCAGATTTTTGTTTTTAATAGAGAGAAAAATATTGTATTTGTGTGCATATCTCTATATACACGCATCTATAAATACATACCCCCACATATATACACCTATAAAATGTGTATATTTATAATATAAGTAATAATTATATAAACAGCAACAAATAGACTGTGAGTGACCAGACTGATGGAGATACACAAAAAGCACTGCAGGCATTCGGTCATTCTTACAAAGCCCAAGCTCTGGAAGTTGACTTCCCAAAACACTGTACTAAAATAAGCAATGGCATCCACATTTCTACATTCTGCTCACCACCATCTTCAAAGCTGAGCTGATCCTTCTAGTTCAGACAACCCAGAGAGCTACAAAGCAATTTGTTTTCTTCAGCACAATGGAAAATCTGTTCTCATAAACGCTATGGAAAAAAAAAAAAAATAATCAAAACCTTAGGACTTTCCAGTCAATTCCAGAGAAGCCAGCAGAGCTCTTTGCTTTCATACGTGATGAAGCTGTGGAGCAGGTTAAGACTGAAGCTGGAAGCGTGAATGCAGTTCAGATACATCTGCACTAACTGCAACCTAGTTGACTAGGGTATCAACAGGAGTATAACCATATACTGAACCAATATAGGTTTCAGCACCGGTTATAAAAATCAATCTGTAGTTATCCTGCACTGAGCTCCCTGCAGTTGTGGCCACTCTGCTCTGCTTCAACTGCCTAGCTTGAATATGGAATCCGAGAAGCTTTACATCTATCTTTTACAGAAACACATACAGATTATTACTAGCATTTCATTGCTATCTGTCTTTTGAACAGGTGTGACAGAGGCACAGTCAATTGAGAGTACTGCTTAGCGTTGGAGCCAAAGGACACTGAACAATATCTAGTTATTTAATTTGCGTAATCCTTGGAGAACAAGAAGTGCTTCACCAGCAGGAAAGAACCTGAAGTACAGAGACCTCCAGGATGCTGTGACATACTAAAGCAGCTTTCTCTAGAGGAGCTGCCAAAATGGCAACTCCCAGGCCCATATGATCAAGATGACTTGTGCTTACTGTTATTTTAAGGCTAAAGTCCAAAAAAATACTCCATTTTGTTCAGAATTCTAGCATTCCTGTAAATTAATTTTACATTAAAAACAATTATTAGCATAGCACTTAACTACAAAAAATATTTTATATATTTTATATATGGAAGCATGCTTTTACAAAACTAAATCCTTTTTAAAAAAAGGGTCTCCATTGCTTAGAAGTGTAAGTTTAACAAGAAGAAAGTAAAAAACCCCAAAACTTAGGTACAAGCTTGCCATTAGCCAACACCTCGAGACAAAAACCTTAGGAACAATGCAGTAGTATAAAGTGCACAGAAAGTACCAGGGCCACATACAAGTCAGCGCTGCAGTGAGGCTTTCCAATCCGTCACTCATTTCCAGAGCGGGAAGCCACAGGTCAACACCCATATTTCACAATGGATCATCTGGGGAGGCAGATTTCAGTTTACTGCTGTTCATTTGGGGCATGTCCTGGGAAGGTAATGGCCTCTGCTTAAAAGGCTGTGTGGAGAGCAGTGGCTCCCAGTAAGCAGTAGTTTAAAAAAAGCAAGTGCCAAAGTACAGAGGCGGGATGTGGTACTGCTTGAGACATTTATGTTCTGTGGGAATATTACAGTAACGTACTCTCCAGCAAAGTAATCTTTGAACCCTGTCCAAGTGCTGTTTCTGCATGTTACTGTCTTTCACAATGCAGCAAAAATCAGGTCATTTATGCTCTGCTGAGTCAGTTACTGAAATTTTCTCTTCCCCAAGCTCTAAAGTGTCTTAAATCTTTTCCACAAAGATGACAGTTTCCAATAATTTTCTCCTCTGTTGTATATAGCTCACCTTTACCTCAGATTAGAAAGGTATACAATCACTAGAATTCTGATGCAGTGAATGGAGAAGAAAAAAAATCCACTATTAGTTTCTGAATGTTTTCACTGGAAGCTACAGCACTTCCTCCCCTGAAATTTGAAATATCCTCAAAGTTGTTACTTATTTTTAGGATTCAGGAGACAGTCTTCTCTCTGCCTTGTTTTCCATATACACAGTAATCCTTTGTGAACTTACTTCTTTTTACTGATAGAGTATTTTGAGCATCTGCTGAGGATTTAATCAGTGTCTGGCAGTGTATACCTCTATTTTTCATTGTGCAGAGGGAGGAGAACAGGCTGCAGTCAAGTAACTGAATATGCAGGGGGAATGTCAGCAGTATCTACAGAAACTCCTGACTTTGTAGGGGATCAAACTGATCCATGGGACCAACACATAAAAGAAAAACTTACTCAGAAATGCTAAAATTACACCATCAAGACAAGGAAGAACACAAATCCTTGAGAGTGAAAAAGTGGTAGTGCATCACAGTATAAACAGGAATGAAAAAGGGACCTGTTCTACTTTCCATCAGAATGCCAAAAATAAAGAATTTTATTTGTTTCAGGAATCTCTGGAAGCTCTATAGAAGCTCATTGTTCAATCTGTACACTTCAATCGTGACACAAGTGCCAATAAATTGGCACTTTTTAAGTATTTGCTTTATAATCCAACACAATCAAGCCAGCTGAAGCAGAATGCGGTTAAGTAAAAGGATTCTGCAATTGACAGCTGGGACAGAGAGGCAGGGAGGGAGGGGGGAAAAGGCTACATAAGGTCAGAGGACAAATCTATCCTCCATGTGTCCATGAACACTTCTACTCTTACACTTTACTACCAAGTACCCTAACATGCAGTCAGCACATGAACGTACAGGCTCATTCACATCTAACCAGAACAAACATCCCCTACCACCCAGAACAAACCTCATCTCATTCTTCTGCAAGACGACCTCCTCATTAGCATGACGGTCAGACTAAAGGCCCACAGTCCCACAGGTGCTACTGGCACTGTCCACCGTAAATTGGCTCCAGATTCTCACGGTGGAAAAGAGTTAGTCATTGCCAACGAAGACCCACTCTTTGTCCCTGTTTTTGTTACAAGCCTGGCTAAAGCTCTATATTCTTGCAGAGCCCTGGACAGAGTCCCAGGAAAGATTGTTCTCAAGCCACTGGTTTAGCAATGACTTCACTTGTTCCAAGAAAAACAGGCAAGCAAACAGACACACACTCTTTTTTTTACAGGGCGGGGGGGGGTGGGGTGGGGTGGGGTGGTGCAGAGGAGTTGCTCCTGCAGCTACCCTACCTTAGCAGACAACCATCTTCAGGATCATACTCACAAAACGTATTTTAGTTTCCATACATATAGTCTTCAGAAATATACAGTTGCAGGAGAAGCAGTTCTTGCTGTATGCCAGCACCAAAACTGGGAATGATACAGTTACTGCAGACCTTTGTATTAGTTCAGATCATAGGACAAATCTGTTGGTTTGACAAAGTACGTACTGTAAAGCTAGCAAAGCAGTGTCTCCATATTCAAACCAACAGAGAATTAGTATAGATTCTCCTGATTTATTATAAATGAATTCATATGGAATTCACACTCAATTCACAAGCAGCACTGTTTTCTTTATAGGTATAACAACAAGAGGCAACACATATTTTACAAACAAACCATACCCAGTAGAACACATGGAACCCCTGACCCATCACCTGTGCCTGTATGTAACCTTCCCAAGCACCCAGCTCTGCCCTGCCAGCTAAATTGTACCATTCTCTGGTCCTGTTTTTCATCATGTTAGACTGACTCAAACTGCTTCCTCCTTTGACTTCTACCCTGCACAAGACTGCTACTTTCTTCCAAAAGGAAAAGGCCAAAATAAGATAATACTTTTCCATTCCCTGTTCTACAATAGTCTCTTCTTTTCTTGTTGCAACTGCAGAAGTTTCTCATCTGCACTCCCATTCAATGCATTCACTTTTCCTGATCTCCAGTTCCAAACCTTTTCTTTCAACCTCCTGTACACTCCTAGGCCCTTTTCCTGAAAGTACAAACTTGCCTTAATCTATCCATCTTAAACTCCTTTAATCTTAATCACATTTTCAAATTACCCTTCTTCCCTTATTTTCTTTCCAAGATGATGGAACATGTCCCTTAAAATGCCTGTTTTAAATTTTTCTTAAATTTCTAGTTGTAGACCTTTCTTGATAAATATTCATTTCAGCATATTACTGAAGTTTCCAAAACCCTCTTCCCAAACAAAAGTATTATGAAAAGGCACTCAGTCCACACCTTCCTATGCCTTAACATATAAAGTTGATGCTAAAAAAAGTGAACTGCTATCTAAGTTTCTACCAAGGTGTCCTCTCCTAGCAAGTCTATCACTTTAAACTTTTCTTCCACATTATTCTATTATTCTCTAAAACGTCGCTAGCAACTCCTGTCCTTAGTCCTCTCTTTTTCTTCCTCTATACTTTATTTCTAGACATTTTCATATGCAATTAGAGACACAGTAATTAAATTCAAACTGACAGCTCACAGAAGCATTCTGTTCTGTCTACGTTAAAACCTTGGCTCTAATTTATCACCCTGCCCACACACCTACCTCCACTTTCCCTCTTGGCTGCTGAGGGGATACCATCATGCTCCTAAGACTTCAGACTGAACTGTATCATAGGCATGACTTTATCACTGATCTCCAACATCCCACTACCAAAACTATTTCTACATCAGGGAGATTAATTTACTACCCCTAAAATACTACTATTATCCACCCACAGATCAAAAATTTTTATCCATCATCTCAACTGCTTCAAAGTTGTTGCCTGAGGAATTCAAAAGTCAATTTTGCCCCATTTTTAAAGTCCTTTTAATTCTCCTAGCCCATCGCTACCCTCTTTCTGCATCTTTGTGACAGCCCCCCCCCACCCCCCCTTGTTTACCAAACTAAGCTGATGCCTTCAATTTCACCTTATGTAGGCTACTTTTCTTAATACCTTAATGTGGAAAGACACACCACTCACTTCCACTACCTACACTTTTTGAGTTTTCAAAATCCATACTTACATTTTTCCTATGCTATGCCTTCGGCCAAGGTTTCTTCTGCATTGACATCTGTAAAGCATCTCCATTACTTGAGGTAAGCAACAAGCTTTGTTTATCAAACACTCTCTCTTCCCTACTATCTAGGGTACATTTATGCTGACATCACTTATCACCATTGCCATTTCTTTATGCTTCTTGATAGTCTTTTCTCCTATGCTTGTAAATACCCCACATGCAGGGTGATTTCCAATTATACTAGTCAGTTGGGCAGCCAAGAAGTTCTCCACTCTTTCCAGAAAATCAGCTCACAAGAAGGAAGAGCATTTGATTACAGTGCGAACAAGCTGAGGCACTAAACTTCCTCTCTCTTTCAGAGACTTGCACAGTTGCCCAGACACAGGTACCTAGTCAATGTCAGAGTGACCCTGATACGATGAAGAATGTTGCTGCTGATAGGACTCCAGGCTCATTTCCAGTCAACTTTTCACTCTCAACATGAGGCAGGAACTCTACTAAAAGAAAAGATAATCTCATCATGAAACAAACTGTATTCAGGAGATAATCTATCCCTCCTCTGTTACCAAGTTTCTAAACCAGGAGAAAGAGGTGGTACTTCTCATTTCCTCACTTTCTCAGCACCTGACGTAAGAGCCTAAAATGTTAAAGCACAGCTACATGAGTTCAATGGACACTGTGCTCTCAGTAACAGCTACACCTAGGCATTCAGGCATTTAAAAATTGCAAACATTTGTGACCAAGTTGAATTCTAGCAATTTCATCTACAAAGCAGAGATTACATTGTTTCACACAATTGAGTAATAAAAGAAATCAGTAATTGTGAAGTACACAGATACTAGACTGACAACTGCCCACAGGGAATTACAGACCTTGTCTTCTGATCAGGTTTGAATAGCACACAGTAAATACAGAGTATGTTGATCAAAAAAGAGAACAGAAGGTGATAACCATAAATAAAAAGCACTTTCCATTCACTCCACTAAAGGCAAAGATCCTGTAAAACTACTACATAAAATATACTTAAATATTGCTTTCTTGCATATATATTAGCATTCAAAATAAAGTTGTATCAGAAACTTTTATTTTTGTATTTAATATAAAGACAAGATAGTCAAGTATATGAATGATTTCTTTTTTTCAATATAGTTCATCTGCATGGGAAAGATTGAGACTTTTCCTTTAACAACTACAGCAAGACTCAACTTTTCCAAAAAGTGTGTATGATCACATTCACACTCAGGATTTCACATAAAGTTCAGACATTTCTACTGCTGTTTGGCAATCAAAATTTTTTACCACCTTTTCCATTGCTTTCCATTTTTAGTAAGTCTTCTTTTGACAAAAAAATACCCCCAGACCTTCATAGAGGTCACCCACTCCACTACAGATTGTCTGGAAACAAAACCAAAAAGTAGTACAGCAATTTGAGCACCCTCCCTGTTCCCCAAGGCCTGGCATGCTCAGCGCAGCTATTGATAGAGAGAAGAACTTTGGGAAGTCTCTATGGAAGGAATCTCCTCTACCTAGAGTTAATATCCTGCATCCGCACTTTCCCTCAAATATGGTTTTCTGGAATGGATGACTAGAGGGTTTGACTCAGAAAACAATTGCTAGAACATCTGAGTGCAGGCCAAATACAAATGCTGAGAGCTTGTCATCTTTAACATCTGGAAACTGTGACATGACAAGCTACTTGAGCCACACTTTGGACTATATGATTTCAGTTTTTTAATTTTAAAAGCAGGACATTTATCTTTTGCAAACCTTCCTTCTTACTCCTATCAGCTACCTCAAGAATGCAAACATTAAAACAAGAATAATAAAATAAAAAAATCTATAAGATGGAAGAAAAAAAAAAGTGTTTCTGCCTTCTGCTGGACCAGCACAAGTTTCAAAAAGCCTCTACTGAGAGGAACATGCGACTGAGGCATTTTCACACATCAGCAAAGACATACTTTTAACTTCGGGACAGGATCAGCAGCCAGACTGGAATACTTTCTAGAAATACATCCCTTCTAAACCCAAGAAGGATCTCTATCCCTGCGGGCGAGATTAAAAGCATGTAAAATAGCAGAGTACTTAGATACTAAAGTTCTAAGCTGCTAACAGATTTTAAAATACCTATCTCAGTCAAGGAGAGATAGGTGGCTTCAAAGAGCAAATGACATGACTCCCTAAAACTAAAAATTCTTGCTCAAGGATATACTAACATGAAACAGAAAATTTGCCTGTACAAGCAAATATATGAAACAGCCTGTATATCCAGGAGGTTAGCCTGTTTTACTCAAGCACATTATCACAAACATACAAGGTGAGTCAACAGGAATGTTAGAGGAGGAGGTATATCCATCCTAAACCACCTACGCATCTCTTCCACCACTAAGCTTTCTTGAACAGCCTGCTTCATGACCTTAGCTGTTCTAACCACAGCTCCAGAAAAATAACGATGTGATAGAATTTCAGAAAGTCAATCAAGTGCTCAGAGATGAGAATACAACGGGAATATTTAAACGAAACACAGATATAGCTAAAGTCCGGGGGGGGGGGGGGGGGGGGGGGGGGGGGGCGGGGGAGAATCATCTAAATTCATTTTAACCACAAATTTCTAGAAACTCAAGACTGAAGTTACAGATACTAAGCTTTATATCAAATATATCGAAGACTTCCCTCCTTCACCATTTCAACAAATCTGCTGGAGCTCCCTTTCACCTGCCAGTCTGTGAGAAATCTTCCCCAACTCTCTACAAAGCAAAAACATGTAATATAGCAGGTTCCTGAAATCTCATATCTATTTGGCTCTTCTAAAGACTTTCACAGCACCACTAGTTTCTTTGCAGAAAAAAAGGCATGTCAAATGTACACAACCTCCCAGCAGTTCTCAGCAGCTTTAATGTTTGGGCATCACTGCAGAAAGAATGAGAGTCACAAGTATCACCTCATAAACCAGGCAAGCAATTATCATTTACTTTATTGATCTCTGCTCACTTTTCTCGTCTTTCTGAACGCTGACCCAAATTCTAGATACACTCAACTCCCACAAAGAAGGTATTACAAGCTTTTTTCCACCTTAGTTCCATTCCTCCACAGAGCAGTAAGAGGTGTTGCTGATAAGTTTATATTTGTAAGATGCTTTGACTATGTAAAGTGCCATTAGTTTCTATTATGTCACTCAGAGACTAGTTTTGTAGTGCTTTAAGTTGAATGAAAAAAAGATGAGTGACTATTATCACATCACTCCTGCCCTTTCAACACCAACATGCTTCATTAATATTTTTTTATCCTCTTCTTACCCTCCTCCCCCTCCATGCTCACTATTTTCCACCACCACTTAAGCAACCTAGACAGCTTCCTAAGAAGGACAGAATTAAATAGATTAAAATAGTTTAGTAAATGCAGTTGCTCGAGTATCTTACCAATGCAGGCCACTGAATTTGTTTGATCTTTGATCCCTGAGTCTGGCTTGGGTCCTTTCTTTTCGCCCAGACCAGCTGGTACTCCACCAAGAAGGCTGCAAAATCTTCATAAACTTTAACCCATTCTCGCTTTTCCCATTCAAGGTCATCAAATTCCACATACACCTGGGGAAATTTAAGAACAGGAAAGCACACACATTATTACATACACAGCATGTGTGCATGTACATGCACCTTTGAAAGCAAGTGTTTTAAAAATTAAAGCAAAAGTTTAATATTACACATTTTATTGCTACGGTGTTGAAATTACATAATCACCTCCTGCACCACAGAAGAAATTTTTCTTGGTGGTGCATTTGTGCCAAATAGGAGGAGAGTTACATTTGGTAAAACATTCCCATTAACTTTGGTTATCTCATGAGTGAAAAGTATAACACTAAGTATTTACTAGTATCATTGAAGTAATACATACAGCTATTTACATATCAGTAAATAAGTTTTAAGAATACTTCTCATTCTCAGTTCAGATACTTGTCCTATAATACAAACCAATCAAAGAAACACTGTTTCAAGGAGGGGGAAAAAAAAAAAAAAAAAAGCTGCTTGGAACAGAATCAGAAAGGACATCCTGAGCCTGCAGACCCTGCTACTACAAGCAAGCCCAACACACAGCACCTAACAGAAGCAGCTCGATTTCTTGACATTTCTGTCCTGGAATCCCACTTCTCTGGAGGGAAAACACACCCACATCTTGTTTCCAGTTAAATTAATTTGGAGCCAGCTTTCAACTATTTGATCTTGTGCCATCCCTGTCCTGTAGGTTACAAAGTTCTCTCTGACACATTCTTAGAGAACAACCATACCCTCCCTCAGCTGCATTCACAAAGCTAAATATGCCAAACTTTTCGTCTCCTCCTGTAAAGGGAAGAGGGAAATCGAAGGCAAAAAGCTATCCAAAAGTTATCTGCACTAGCAACAAACAACTCTGCTAAAACCATTACATTTAAAAATTACAATTTTTTTTTTTTTTAAATCAACATAATGAATTATTTTCTTTTCCAAATAATGATAAAATAAGATAAACCTGCTGGCATTATAAAAAGAGTCACTGCTTGTCACACAAACTGGACAAGAAGGGAAGATGCTTTGCTGCCCTCCTGAATTTCAGCTCTCAGCCACACCCAAGGCACTTCTGAAACCAGAGTTTCTTCCTCAATCTGCTTCTGAGAATTTAAATAACTGTCACAGAAATATTCTTGTCTTTTTAACTTCAGTTAATTTTAGGCCTGCAACATACTTCCTCGTCTAGACTTTCTGTCTCACACTTTCCAAACGTGTACTACATAACGCTCCTCCTCATCTTGTCCTTCTCCCTTCTGTGTACACAATTTAAATTTGCACCAAGCCTCTTCTCACTCCTGTATCAAAATTCATCATCCCAGTTTTCCCCTCCAGTCTTTTAAGCCATACTACTCCCAGTCTCTTCCTACACACTCCCTTCCTTTTCCCTTCCCTCTTTTAAAGCATCAGATTAAGAAGATAATTTACTGCAGTTACTTTCTTCTGACAGCCCATTATTGCATCTCCACTTGAAATTTGTCCAAATAAAAAGGAAGTAGTAGTTTGTTCTCCTATCAAGCTATGCTCAGTCTATCAATTTCACTCTTCCCCTTCCTCACAATCTCCATGAACTGCTCACTACTCTAACTGCAGCTATTACTCACTGACTGCGCACCCGACTCCTTTTCATCCACCCCTCTACTAAATACTGACACCAAACCATCCCTGTCATCGTGCACACACTTGTTGTCACCACTTTCTTGCCTGGTCTTAATCACTGGGTCAAGGTGGAGAGTGTGCAGGGCAGTTGTCCGCATTAAACACTGTTCCTCCTTTATTTCCCAAGGGCAGAGCTTTCCCTCTGGATTCACCACCTCTTCATCTGGAATTTCTACCGTTTGCCTGCTGCCACTCCAACATTTAAATTACCCTGGCTGATCACAGCCATCCCCCATCTCTGCATCACCTTGTTCATCAACTACTCTTGCACCTTTTCCCATTTCACTCACTGAAACTATCAGGAAGCTACTGCTGGTCTTCGCAGTAGCATTAGAATCTGCCCTACAGGAACAATTTGTATATAGAATTATCCTCTCACCTCAGTTGTTCATCATTACAGCTATTGCCTGTTACTCTAACAAAGTAAGTAGAAAACAGCAACAAAAAAAATCAAAACTAAAAATTGTAAATTGACACCTTTCCATAAACAGCATTTTTAATAACTTAATTTCTATAAATTAATTTTTAAAATACATAATAAAGTCGCAGAATAATTTCTCAATCAAAACAGGTAACAGTAAACACAGTAATGCTTTAAAGCACTGGCAGGAAAGCACATAATTTCTCAAACCATCTTAGCAGCAGTATTGTCTATTTGCAGCTACTCTAAACCCTTCTAAAGAGAGATTTACTGCTGCAACTGATCAAATGAAAAAATTTAAAGACAACATTCAGTTGACAGTACAGTCAAAAACCATTCTCTAAATTCACCTTCCTCCTGCAAATGCCACCCAATTATTCTGGACTGGCCAAATAATTTTATTTTAATATCTGGAAATACATTTTACTTGGATAGTCTATAACAGGGTGTAAGAGGTTAAGCATCAGACCTCACACAGCAGCAAATTTAAAAAAATAATAGAAGGCAAGGTGAATCAAGTGAATAAACATTTTTGAAAAACACAGATAAGTCTAAACCAGAGTTAGCAGTTTAGAAACTGCCACACTAAAACATACTGCCTCTTCTGGACAGTAGCCAAAACTTGTGGATAACTGTGATACAATCTAGTGTTTGTGTGCAGGTTTTGCACCCCAAATAAACTGAAATACGGTGCAATGACAGTAGGAGTTATTGCTGAGCTATCTGCAGAGTCTCCTGGCACCGTATAATTAGATCTTCAAAGGAGCAGTTCCAAGAAAAGTGGAGAATGGAGTATGGCGCGGAGCCAGTCTGCCATTGCCCAGGGCACCATATTCCTCCTCTAGTACGATACACACACAAACTTACTTGGGAATTACTTCTGCCAGCTTCCACCACATTCAGGTTTCAATGCCAAGACTACTAACTATCTGCCGGCTTTTCAAAGTTCATTTTTGAAAGGCAGAAACAACACAGACAAAAGGCGCAGTCCACTCCTTCACCCATTCTCTTTTTCGCTAAGAAATACTTAAATCAGGAAAATCCATTATGAATTTTTCTAAGGCAACAGTGAAGCCTCTGAAGAACACGAGCTTCCTCTTTCTCTGCACACCGACCTACTGCACAGAGAACAGTATCCCAAGCAGCACAATTTATGAAAGGGAGTAAAAAGGGGAGAGGAGGTGGAAAGGAAGCAATCCAGCAACCTATGCCAACAAAACAAAATGTAGAGCCAAAGTTAGACCCCCTAAGGAGTGAAAAGGCTGAAATTATTTAATCTTCCTTGCTTCACTGATGAAACTGTACAGCAAGAAACTCTACAACATTTGCCTCCCTAAGAATGAATGTTGATTTTGAGATATTTTTTTTTTCCCAGCCAAATTTTGCTTCCTTGCCTTGTCAGCTATACAAAAGTTTGTGCTCCCAGAGAGGCTGAAGTCTTCTCACCACGTATGCATGCATTCACTTGCATAAAAAGGAGAAGCTCCCACTGGGATGATATTATGTTTATAATTGGCATTAATGTGCTAATTTTGTAACTCACTACTATTTTCCAACAGGAAGCGGCATAAGCTTTTAGCATGCTTTTCCAAGTAAAGCAAGACAATAAATTAATTTCCAATGGAGTCAGCCAAACAATTGCAACAAAATATTGCTGTTTCAAAGCCAAAACACAACAATCACAGTGAAAGCCTCTACATGCAGTGTTGTGATCCAGAGTTTTCCATTCACTTCTGCTCCAAGTAAATATGCCTGACCAAACAAATTCTGAAACCCTTTAAACTGTCACGAAAGCAATGTTGACTTCCAGCAAGTTTGACTTAAAAATGCTAAAAAGCATAGTCCATGCACCATCCACTTTCTTGAAACCACCCAAGTAGGTGGATGCTGTTCATAACTCCCCCACTTTACAGCAGAGTGTGCGTTGCCCACAGGCTGGTTAGTGCTGAAGACAACTGCAGCATTAACAATCCAAAGGCTGACTGCAGGTTAGGTTTGCCCCAGGAAGAGCTCCAGGCAACACCCCTACAAGAATCACCAAAACCTTCCATCATTTTAAGGCAAAGTAATCTCTAGAACAAGGAAACAGTGTGCTATATAGCATTTATTACTAAGTTTCTAACCTGTTGTGCTAAAACTATCCATACACCTGATCTATATTTAACAGAATACAAGTTCCATTTTCTCTCCTAAGACAGGAGTGTATGGCAGGACATAAGGCAGCTTCTCCTTTATCAGGTAAAGATTGTCAGCAAAACATTTATTTGTAGAAAAAGAAAAAAAATCAAGCAGTCTGTCTTAAGATATTTTTAATAAGGCAAAGAAAACACTTCTGCTTTTATACCACATCAAATAGTCTTTCATCAACACAAATCTGGCTACTGACTTCAAGGTGAGTCCCAGAGCACATCCCGTTGTGTTTCATTTATAGCACTTTTAAATTAAAAGAAACAGACAGAACATTACACCATGTGCAATTTTAATGCTTATACACTTTATATGCCATTTGTAAGAGTTGAGAATTCAAAGTTCAGGTGCTAAAAATTATCTGTGGAAATCAAAAGTCTTAGTTACACAACTTAAAAGACAGACCTAAAACTCTTAGCATGTAATCAAGCATCAAAAACCAGTTGTCAATTTTCCAACCTTGTGCTGTACGGTCATGTCAATAAAGGAACGTAAACCTTGTATCTAATTCAGCAGAAATTTACTTGAAAATAAACAAGTATAAAACCCCCATGTTTCAATGGCAATAAATAAAGCCTTTTCCAAGTTTGGGGTGTGGGGTAGTGGCGGTGCACGTGGGTGTGTGGTTTTGGTTTTAAAAGCCACAGGACCATCACCAGAGGTGGGGGTGGGGGGTGGATGGAGTTTGATGGTCCAACTTGTACATAGTAACTAACAGAATCAGAAACTATATTACAAGATGCCAGGACAAAATTTCCAAATTAGCAAATGAAGATGCAAGTCCAAGTTAGTTCTTCCCTCCCCATATCCTCCAGTGTTAACTGCAACCTGCAAACTTTAATTCTGGGGCACATACGGTTTATGGGATGTTTAAGAATGGCTTATTCTTGGCCCAGTAAAGAGGGTGCTGGGAGTTTCCTGGTTTTGAGAGAAAATCTACCATTCAAGGAGCCAAGTGCGCAGCCAGTGCCTCCCCCTCCTGCCCACAGAGGTGGATGAAGGCATCAAGTCCAGGTATCCCAAACTGCACCATCACCAGCAGCAATGCAGGTCTGAAACTGGCAGGAAGGCTTCCGGAGGTCTGAACACCACACAATTCTGACAGCTTGCTTAGCTTCGGTGGGCTTTTTTAGCATTGTATGTAGTTGAAAATTAAAACAAAGCACACTAGGCTCCAAAAAACTTCTCCATCTACTTATTGAAATGGAGGCGATTGCCAAATATCTAATTGGTAAAGCTAGTTTAAGTACACAGGGAATGGAGCCAATAAGAATGTTTTCATAAAACTTCATCTTCCCATCCTGTTCCCAATATCCTTGCCTCCTCAGGTTCTTACAGATTGTTTCTTTGATGGAAATGGCATTACCTAGCAGTCAAGTCTTTCTAAATATATCTTTAGCTAATCAAATGCAATCAAAGCACAATTTACTATAAAGCAAAACAGCTTAACACAGTAAAATTATTACTGTGTTATACAAGTGCAACCCATTTCCACTCTCCACTGGAGAGTGACGTGAATGCACAGAGCAGCTGAGAGAAAAGCGGTCAAATAGCAATCAAAGACAGCAGTAGGGTTTTCTGTTTAATAAAGGGCTTGCAACATTGTTCTCTGCTACCAAAATGTCCTCAATCCTTCACATGAGCATTTCAGACACTCTGTATTAAAAAGAACTCATGAAAGAATCATCACATCCTTTCTGTATCAAAATGCTATACATTCACATTTTACAAATTCTTCAAGCAAAACAGCATAGGAAAAAACAGTATTTGAAAATGCATTGGCATCAGTCCATACAGCCAAAAATCACAATAGATTGGTCTTAAACTATCAAATTCTTTAGGATTAAAAGACAGGGTTTATTGCTCCATGTATTCTTAAAAACAGCCAGCATTTTTACTGCAAATCAGACATATTCATTCCTAAGTACAAAAAACTAATTTATATTTGTAGAAAAGAAAGTATTTACTTTAGACAAAGAAATACTAAGTGTACTGTGTACTTTTTAGCAGGGGTGAGTAGACACCCACAATGCCACAGTAAGTCTTTAGAAGACCTGAAAAATGTTCTTGACAAAACTGGTATATGTTTATTAATCAGAGTTTTGTAATTCTTCCACCATTTAACGAACATAATAGCTAGTCTCAAAAATGCAAGAGCTCTGCATCTAACTCTTGAGCACTAGAAAAAAAAAGCTGTAGAATCAGATACACATTTTACAGGAAAGAACACTGAAAGCTCCTCAGAAGATGGGACAAATTAACAGTGTTTATTTTATGCTATTTCAGCACTTAAAGAAAAAAAACATGAAATTGTTTGGACAAATGTTCAAATTACAAATCTGTTTAGATTATTTGCAAAGCTTGCAAGTATTAACAAATTTAATGGCAGAAAAATTCGTTTTCTCTTAAATGGAAAGAAAAAATCCTGCTACTTTCAGGTGAGCTGTGGAAGTCAAAAGGACAACTCCTCAAAGATTAAATCCCCTGTGACACACTCTACTACCATGAAACATCATACTCATTATTCTGAGGACCTAAATTCTCTGTTTATTCAAAGGAAAATGGAACAGGCGTATTATCTCAGAAGCAGTCCTCAGTTATAACCTGGGAAGTTGAAGCACACACAAAAAAGAGACTAGTTCACAATCTGCAGGGTATTGTGTCTCTCTTCTTTCAGAGCTGCCTGGAAATATCTTTTTTTTTCTGGCATGATGGTTCTGCGTCTGTCCAGCAGGAGTGGACCAACACTTATTTCTTGTAAACCACTGAAAGACCCTGTGTAACAGCATCCAGCTACAACTCCCCTGAAATACAAAGAGACAAACACTCCAAAACCACTACTCTAATTACTGAGGAAAAAAAAAAATCTACAGCCTCAGGACCATCTCCTCAAAATTTCTAAGACTATACAGAGGAGCCTGTATCCCTGCTTGAGACACACTTTGACAGACACCCTCAAACCGAGGCCATACTTAAACTGCCAACACTGCGGAATACACTTCATACATGGAAGAATAAAGAAGACAACCTGGCTCTCTCAACAGGCTGAAGAAACGAGACACACATGCTTGCTGGAAGACATGTTAAATATATGCCATGTGCAGGAGGGAACAGGACCAGATGTAGCAAACATATAGTTCAATAAATAGGAATTTTCAAGGTAGCTTCCTCATATCAAGCTTTAAAATATAAACATCATATAAACATAGAGAGGCTTTCAAATAGAAATTATTATTTATTTCAAGCAAACAGTAGTCTTAAGATACATTATGGAGAAATAAACAGAAATTATCAACACATACAATTTATGGTTAATTTTGAAACCCTAATTCTGCATTCCCTGAAATGCATGCTTGAACACTGACAAAGTAGCTTCTACAGAGAAAAATGGTTGCAAAACTGGAGAAAAATATCAGTACTATTGCAACAGCCTGCTGCAGTGTGTAGCTTGGATTGCTAAGCAACCAGCACATCATGAAGAGTACAAAGTAAGATTACAGGGAAGACAACAGAATAAAAAAGCATTCTACTTGGATGCCTCAATACCATCTTTGAAAAATAAAGGAAAACATTTAAAACATGCACGTATCTTTCATCCCTCCATTTAAAATACATATTCTGAAAGCTGAAAGGAGAAAATATGAACTACAGTGAACTGCAAGGGGAAAAAAGACCAAAAAACTTGTATGCAATTTAGAGTTTTAAATTAGTTTCTCAAAAAAAGACTTGTCCCTGATAAAAAGATAATCTATGGGAGTGCCAAATTTTATTTTAAATGCTATTTGAATCATTTAAGTACCCAAAATATTTGATATACCTATTTTGTGAATCTTTTTCCAAATTCAGATCTTAATAGCAGAGTGAAGTGATACACAAACCAGAAACTAAATCATGACTGTATTTGACTTAAAGAAACCAAAGTCAAGCAGCCACATTTTAAAAATGTTTTAGATGCCAAAATTACACTGAATTAATCAACCAAAATGAGAAACAGTTAAGTTATCTTGGAAAGAAAGCACAAACTATTAAGTCAGAGCAAAGACTAGTTAAAATATAAACATTACACAAAAACTTCCTCCTCCTTCAGGCTTGAAAAAAAATCTTTCAAATTCTCTTTGCCATCACACAACATAGGAAACTTTCCTTACATTATCTAAACTTCTAAATGCTAATTTCTAAAAGCAATTGTTGGGAAGCATACATACTATAGAAAGTCTATAGATTAAATTTAAAAATAGAGGGAATTTTGTGTTCGAATCAGACATTTGTGATTTTTAGATAAGGTAATTTAAAATTAAAATTTAACTATTTAGCTATTTAGATGGCTAGTTAAAAGCAATTCATATATGCATATTTTAAATGTCACACTAAGACGACCAACACCCATCATTTAATAAGGAAACATTACTGCTAAGTCTGAATTCAAAAAATATTACACTGTTTTTAAACTGTATAGACCTCGCACATGAAGATCTAACTAAAACACAACTGAATGGAGATAAGACCCTTTAAAATACTAATCAATTGTGAAATGTTAATAGCTTTCAGACAATTTTTACAGTGCAATGTCTTGTTAATGAAGATAAAGTTTGTCTAGTAGGTTGTCAGTGGACACAAAGCACTACAGGAGGCTGAACTAAAGTGCACGGTGAAAGGAATAGGTTACTTCCTAGTCAGAATTCATCATTCGCTATTGTTCCTCAACCCTAAAATCCGAGTTAGCTACAAACAGAAATCCACCTCTTTTGAGGTAGGAAACTTCACCAAATCACCTGGCTGTAGCCTTAGCTAACAAGGTATGGCTGTAAAGCCATTCATGGGGAAATGGGTCAACTTCAGTCCTCCCAGGACAAGTCCGAATACACATAGCTGGAACTTAAGGAGATGACCAGAACATAAGCAGAGAGCTACGATGATTATAGGAGTTTTTCTGATGTCTCACTCCAGCTGAATAGCCAGCCCAAACCTGAATCATTGCTAGAGGGAATCAATAGAAGCGCTGAAAGTACAGGGCTTTCCCCATGCCTACCAATACAATCCAATTAGCTATCTTCAATAGGTGAGGAGCCAAAAAGTCATCTTTCCAAGGTTCAAAGGACTAACCCCTACATTAGACCTGCACCTTTTATTTACCAGTATCCATCCAGACAGTTTCAATCTACTTTCTATGTTGATATGAAAAGTGATGTCCTCCCAAAACCACAGCTTAGAGCCTAAATAAACACTGTACTTTTCAGCAGCAAATCTTTCTTTGAGGTCAAAGAAAAAAAAAAGACACCATAAAAGAAAAGCAAGGATTTGAGCTGAATTTTTGATAGCTGTAACTTGAAATCCAGACTAGGAAAAAAGACCAAGTGCCTCTCAGCTGCTCTGTGCGTTCACGTCACTCTCCAAACAGCAGTCCAAACAAACCAGGAGTGGGCTCCCAAACAATTTCCATTTTGTCAGATAAGGCCAGACGTACCAAAAAGACATCAGCAAAGCTATAGTATAGTGACAGACAACACCAGAGGGGCCTGTTTTTGTTTGCAGCACAGACGTTTTCTCAAGGCCTAGTTCATAGCAACAACAGGAATACAATCAGACAACCTCGCACAATTCATTGCTGTTCTTTGGTCAGCTTACAGGAATTAAGAAAACTATGGAGAAATATTAAAAGAGTAATCAAGAAACCAAAAGAAAAGTTCATTACCAAAAAAATACGGTACATTTTATTTTTAAAAAATTATTATCAACTACTAAATAGTAATTTTCTGTGTTCTGACAACAATGCAATATTTGCTTTTATAACCAAGATTATTAGCCTTAAGCAATGAGCCAACCAAATCTCATCAAGTAGATGAGAAAATAGCAATTAAAAAAAATTAATCTTCCAAAGGACCAAGACAAGAATCCTGAAAGGTAAAAGAAATTTAGTGAAGCATTTCTCTACTTCATTGATTATCCACTAAAATGTTCGAAGATATTTTCCATGTGTTTTTTCCTTCATAAGAGGAGTAGAACATTTGAGTAGGGAAGTTAGTGTACCAGATCAATTACTTTAAAGCTTGACCTCTTATCAGAGAAGAACATTTTACTGTCTGAATAGTAACTTGCTGTCCTCCTTCCTCCACTTAATACGCTATCTATAACCACAGTCTGCAAACTGTTTCTCCTAGTCCTGCCTAAATGACCTCTAAGCAGTATAATAAAGGAACAGTTTCTAAGTTCTTCCTAGCTAAGACGCAGAGGTATTTCACTTTTACTGTTGTGTTCAATATTTATTTTTGGAAATCTTAATTCTTAAAGTCTTCTCCCTTAGTGTTGTGGTTGTATCAAGTGCTATCTCGCAAGCTGAATTACTCTTTTGTTGTTTTACTAAGAGACAGCTCCTTGTTACCATTCCAGCCTTTGGGTTTCAATCTCCCCTACAAGTCATCTTTCAAAACTACATCTTTATTTCCTTCGCATTGTTGATCTTTGTCTAGTCCTTCACACTGGAGAGTCATCATTCACTCAAAAATAGACTCAGATAATCTTTCCAGCTAAAAGCTTGGAAGACATCTGCTAACAAGTGATTGAAACAAAACTTACAGAAGTCTACTTCCTTCCTATGCATTAACTGCAGCATTAAAGAAGAAAAATAAAGTCTGAAGGCTGAAGCTCCAAAGGATTAAAATTTTTCAGGTGCATATGATCTTCCTTTATTTTTCTGTTTGATACCAAATTGCAAGGCTAAACTTTATAGAGAAGAACTGGGTCATTACAGTTCATAGTACACTAGTGCATAAATGTCCACAAACTGGGATCAAGGTTGACTTTGAACTGAGGTACTTCCAAGTATTACTAAAAGGCCAGAGGAGATTAAGACCAGGGGTGGTGGTGCACGAGTGACTAAGACATCAGGAAACATCCTACCAAAATTAAGCAGCATTTTGGGAGCGGAAGGAGGAACATAACCATGGCTTCCTGGGTTTTTCAACTGTCCTAATGCAGGTCCTCAACCTCTTCTTTGCCATAATGGTCACTCCTCGGTCATAGATACCTGAAATTACTGACTGAAAAAATTACAACTCTATAATAATATGCAAACTGCAAAGAAATACAGGAGTACCATAAGTAATGAGGCAACTACCTTTTCAGTTTCACAGTATTAAGGCGATGTTTTACATCAGATTGAAGACTCATTAGTAATGTGCACAGACAATTTGGTCCCAAATTAACCAAATACTTATCTTCTGTCAATGTATTCCAAAAGTCTTCTAATGGTTGTTTATGGTTGGTTTTGTTTGGTTGTTTTTTTTAATCCAACAAACATTACACATTGATATTGAATCGGGAATTTCTGCACTCAGTTCACGATGGCAGGCAGGTCACAATCTGTGCTTTAGTATCCGTACTCTAGAAGAGGAATACAATCACTTCAACCTAGTGTTTCCTGTTTTGACCACAAATTCTCCTGAGCACTGAGATTATACATTCATATGATATTAAATGTAATGGACACCCAATGTCAGTTGGTTTTCAGGTGTGACCAAGGTGTTACAATACAAACCACGCTGGATCACAGAAACACAAAGACAACCAGCTCCTCTGAACAACAGCCTACTTTACTGCTGCTAAGGCCACAGCATGGGAAGGACTGCTTCAAATAAACAGAATTATTGACATGTAAAGGCTTCAGGAATATAGGGGGTGGAAAGCACAGAAATCAGTCATAATACGTACATGAAAACTCTCTCAACATGTTTGTCCACTAGTGTTTCAAAAAAAAACACACTTTTGCGCTCTCATCTAACATTTTTTTTGTCCTGACACAAAATTTCTCAAGTATGTGAGGAAGGTTGTTCAACATTTTATATCTTAAGTATTAACCAATTTATTTCAGTACCACAATTCTCCAAACTACAGAGAAATGTTTATGATTTTTACCTTAATTGCATGAATATTTTTTTAAATCTTAGAGCATACCTTTTTAAAAAAAATTAGAAATTGTCCTAGAAACCTACAATGTACAACAACTCAAAAAAAGTGAAGGCAAAATAACATTATGTATTTTCTGCTCTCCTACTAATTTCTTGCAAAGATATTTTAAGGACAAACAATAGATCCACTGATAACACCAACAGATCCAACAGATAACACACTCAAACCCTTAATGCTTAAACCCAGAAGTAAAGGCATAAGAACAAAACACTGGCAATGAGAATAAATCAAAAGCTGCCTAATGAACTAAATTAATAACCTTAATTATTGCATTAGCTATCACTGGGTACTAGTGAAAAACTCAAACAGACATTCCCCATAACAACAGCAAGGATAGTAGTTTCAAATAAACGGCATTTTAAAGATAAGATAACGATGATGATAAATTAAAAGAAAGTTTGTTTATGCACAGTGATTTTATAGGATGTAACTATAAGGGCTGTGCCTAGGATTTAAAAAGAAAAAACCTCCCTGCAATTCAAAATGCATGCTGCAGACAAGAGAATAATAAAAAAAAAGCATTAATTCAGAACTGTACATAGTTTGCTCAGCATCTGTGCAAGTTTCCGAAACAAAAAAAAAGTTTCCTCTATGTCCATGGCAGCTTTTAATGCTAGAAATTATACATATGATAAATGTACCTGCTGTGTTGACTCTGATATTTATAAAAGTTACTTAAATCCTTTATAGAATTGAACAACTAAAATGTGAAGCCTGAAGTACAAATATGAGGACTGGTACCCTTCACGTCCTCCTTTCTCCCTTTTATTTCCCCACTATCACCTTGAGGATTTAAAATTAAGATACAGTTTTATCTATCCCCTGATTCAACGAAGAACAACTTCCCCCAAATTTTTAGCACTCATTCTGCATTTGCAAGTTTAATTTCTGAGCAGCTCCTTGAAATTCTGATAATGACTTAAACTTAGATTTTAATCAGAATCTTTAAAGATTATTTATCAACAGAAGCAAGTTCTTTTTGGTTACCAATATTAACACACCTCATCTACTTCAAGTTTTCTGAATGAGGAAACATCTTGAAAACAAACAAAAAAACCCCACAAATGGCAATAGATTGTGTACCTACTGTTAAAGTTATACAGAATACACCAGAAAAAAAATATGTAACCAAGTAGGGCCTTTATGACCTCCAGAGGTAACTCAAGCAACCACAGCCTTCCCTGAGTGAACTTGGATTTGACAGTTCTATGGTACCATAAAACAGTGCAGAAGAAGATACAGCATACTCACATCATACCTGTTCCCATTCCCCTTGAGAATGAGCAATAAAATTACTGTTTAAGGGACACAAGTGTTCCCTTGAGGCAAATTAAGGAGTCACCAGCTGCAGAACTCTTTGCAGTGTAAGATAACTGAAGCATTCATTGATAACGGTAAAGAAGTGACTGTTTTCAAAACATATCAGGGAATGACAACTAAGGTTTCTGCCTTGCTTTATCAAATGCCTTCTGCTTTACATATGGACTACTTAAAGTTTGGATGTTATTTCTAATAATCAGTCTTGTTTCCTTATAAATTCTATGTCTAATACACCTTGCGCTGCAGTAAACTTACTCTAAATGAGAAAGGAACAATTCTTACTCATGTGAAACTTCACTTAGCATCCAAGACGGAGATGTCTGCCTTCTACTGTCAACAAACGTTAATACTGCAATAAATTAAAAGAATATGCAATAAATACTTCTGAAAGTAAAGTTCATTACAGACTTTCTCGCAGCTTTTGATACCTTTATTTCACTGTGATACAAATACCTCACATTGTTATCTATTAAGCACTGCCAAGGCCTGCAATCATGCAACTGCGATGTACTTGATAGTTCTCAACATTGCAGACAAACACATATACCTGTATTTTTATTCAGTGTATGTATGAAAACTAACTAATTTTTAAAAAAGGGGAAAAACCCCACCCACACCCCCAAAAAGCACACAAGTATGCAAGATATCTAATGCCAAGACAAGATCAATCCTTTTACAATTACTTTTTTTAAAAAATTTAAAACCAGAAATAGGCAACATAGTAATTATATTTTTTTTCATATTAAACCTCTAATCCTTTAAATAATTTTTCTTCCCACATGCAACACACTGAAAAACAATTGTAGAGCTCTGAGCAAAGCCAGCACCTGCAGGAAAGGGTTTAATCTGGCAACTGCTGGTGTTGTTGAGTTATTCATCACATAAATCTCTTATTAAGTCCCACCTCTTTCCTGTAGTTCTAACTGTGGAGTTTGAGAAAACAGACCTCATTTCATGCTAAACTCCCACCACTAAGCAGCTGAATCTCCTACATGACTTAGGATACTGTTCGTGAGAGCAGACTTCACGTGGAGTCATGCAACATCCTGTTCCAAGCCAAATGCTCCAGATGGGATATGTTTCACTGCTGCCTCCCCCTCCCCAGCCCATTTAAGCTTATTCTTTTTTCTTTGAAAGCATTTATCCCAAATTGATGCTTTAACAGCATGCTAAAAGTGACCTTTTAGGAAAAGTATAGACAAATCAAAACTTACTTAAAATCTAAATGTCTCAACTACAAAAAAAAACCACCACTTAAATTATCAAAATATTTGTATTAGCTAACCAATTAGAAAAACTACATATATAAGAAAATAAATGACCTGATGCAGCTCTACAATGCAGAAAAATCTGCCTTGTTTCAGAAAGTTTACTAATCATTTAAAAGCTTAACATTGTCACGCACGTTACTAATCTAATGGAAGTTCTCATTGACACAACAAGGAAAAAACTGTCTAGTCTGCTGATCACTCTGAATGCTGGCAATTTCTCAAACATCTGCTAAAGGTCAGATTTCCACTGCATGGAACCAATCAATGAAGCTACACAACACTCCCAGCACCATTGGAAGTGCCAAACAAAGACCACTGTCTTACATACACAAAGAAACCCAGCCTGAAATCTTCCAAAACACTACCAGCAAAGTCTTCACTCCCTTTGCCACATAGTACTTGTCTACCTGGCAATGGCTTTTCAATTTTTTTTTTTTTTGCTTTTTATAGCAGCAACCAAGTTACTTAGTGCTAACCCATTTTTCTGCATTGTTAAATAGCGTGCAACAAACACCACATACAGAGAAACATTATAGAGAAAAAAATGAATGTATATCTACTTAAACAAAAGGGGGTTTTATTTAAATGAACATCATAAAAACACTTCAAAAAACTGAATATTCACACATTCAGTGCCTTTGTTTGAACTCAGTGACTTCCAAAAACCCCCACCCCTACTTAGTTCTAAAAAACAGATCTTAGGAGTTAAAAAACAGCCTGAAATCATAAAATTCTGCCCTAAAATCCTTACTAAGCAACCTCAGAAATATAATCCAAATATCCTAACAGATTAGGGAATTGTTGGCTCCTGCTAAAAACAACATGCTCTGTATTTCAACAGCTAATCACATGCCATAAAACCAACACTTTACCAAGAGTCTACACAGAAGAAATAAACGATTGATTCCGATGCTGCTGAAAAGCTGAACTTGCTCTATTTTTAAAGATAAAACATTTTATATATGGATAATCTGGTACTGATTTACAAGAAAAGCCCTCTGCACACAGGCGAGAAGGACCAACAACAAAGCAATCTGATGGAATCTGGGGAATTATTTCTTTTAATTGTGCATCACTAAGCGATGTTCAAACTACAATTTTAGGCTTGTTTTTTAAATTGTTGTTGTTAAAGAAAATCCATTTTAACTCCAGAGCCAACAAAGGTAAGAGAAGGGAAGCAGAAGTCAGTAGACATTCCAATAAACTCAGCAGAAATATTATCCTGCATTCCTTCTAACTCAACAGCTAATACAGCAATGGTGTGGCCACGGGGCAATCCTAAATGAAGGCAATACCCAATTTAAAAAAATACAGTTATTACTAGGTGATCATGTCAATACACAATCAACAGCATTGTGCTGTAACCCCTGCTGTGCAATGCTGCAGTCCTAGCCCTGCAGAGCTCACAGCTTTGCTCCCAACCCCCAGTCCTCCTTGCCACAGCAGGGTCAGAGCTACCAAATGGCCTCTGAACACCACTCCCTCGGCAAATCAGAGCAGAACTACCATGCAAGGAATCAGCACTATTCGTGGGTCAGAGAAGGTATTATCCTGTGTGAAAGGAGAGGACTGTACACAGTAGTGTCTCATACAACGGGCCACAGGAGAAGGGACCAACACATCCGCAGCAAGACCAGGCTCAGTGGAAAGCGTTTCGCGACAGCAACGGCAAAACCAACAAAAGCACAGGCTGTTCTACAAGTACCTACCAGTAAGTTTTAATGGCATGATAAAACTTGGTGTTATCTGAGACACAACAACAAAGTTTCTAAAATTGAATTTAAATACATGTCTCAAAGAAAAGACTCTTCACTTTCTTTTCCTCTTTTATTAAAGCTGAATAGCAACAGGACTAGAGGATATTTCAATGAGACAGTTATTTCTCCGTAACAGTTCCACTTAACTTTTGAAAAATGCCTTCAGCTCCTTTGAGCAACTTTTTTTTCCATGATTGTTTCTTGCCTCATCTAGCTGCCAGTGTTTGGGCTGATCCCAGTTTTGTGAGACACTTAGGGGTATGGAGTTTTGTCACACTTCACTAGAAGGCAGCCCCAGAAAGGTTCATCAGTATTCAGTTGTCTCCTAACTTTCAGTCATTCATGAGAAGCCAAGAAAATGAACAAACATCTGTATGAGATGCTTCAGGGAAGAGTGCAATGACCAATAAAAGTTTCTACCACACTCTATGTTTCTTCCAGCAGGTCTGTACAACTCACCATTACAAAGTGGTTTCTTCAAAGTATGTTCAGAAGCAGTGTTATCACCCATAACAGAAGCAGCATAACACACACCACAACAGCAATTCAGTATAAGGATCATAGATCAGTAGTATCCTGTAACTGTGACGGCCTGCAGAATTTGGGTGCTTTTATATGCAAACATTAACAATTGCATTAACAAATTCAAGTAGTACACTTTTTATCTAAGCAAGTATCTCACTCAAAAAGCAGTCGAGCCAGATAGGAATATAGAACATATATGAGCCCAAATTCCATATGTTAGTTCACATTTCCACGCACACACAGGTGGGAGAGCATCGGCCTGGCATTCCTACTACTTACACGCTTTTACAGCAGAGTGGACAAAGGCACACTTAACTCTCAGTACTGAAACAGAACTGTATTATAAACAGCAGAATTTATTTTTGGAAAAAGATACCAAACAAGTATTTTTTCCTGGTTTAATTTCTCCATCTTTCCAGTACATGTAGATCCACCTCTATCTTAGAAAGGCTTTAAGTTATTAATGCCAGTTTCCAGAGGTTTTTTGATGACGTAATATTAACCCCACAAAGCAGTAAGTTAAGACAACAAGTGCCTGTAATGACTGATAAATGTAAACAGCACCTACACTACCTTTATTGATTTACTGTACAGCTTGGGTGTTAGCCAATAAACACAGAAGAGATGTTAGAAGTGAGCTAGAAGATCTGTAAAGACCAGTTTTATGAGCACAGGCCAAGTGCCAAAGCATTTACTTTGAACTCCATGTTACCGTGGCTACAACAGCCTAAATTCAGCTCAAGTACATCTGCTCTGCACTGCAGTGCACATCCAGAGACTTGCCAGCTTGCCCTGCTTTACTCTCTAACATGGTCACTCACGGTGCTTTCAGGGAATCCACTAAGCAGCATATTATTGAAATCATCAGTAACAACCCTCAGTAACACACCTGAGTCACAATGTCACCTTGTACCAGTGAGTGAACTGTACTAGAAGTCACGAATTTACCCATTAAGCAGAGGGAAGAGAGGAAAAAAAAACCTGCCTAAATGCTGTTTCCAAAAGAGTTGTACAGTGAATGACTAACCCAAGAAAAGCACAAGTAGGTCGCCATTAGATAGACACTATCCTAGCTTCAAATAGTTGGGAAGAAGTTCAGTACTTAAACCTAAGATTTAAAGCTTCTAGTCATGCATAACTACAGTTATCCCCTACAGAACTACAGCACTTACTCATTCTGTACTGAGTGGATTATTTTTTTAAAGAACTCTCAAAAGTTCACTAGTTCAAAGGATGTAAAATGTTCCTTAAATATGTGCTACCGGAATTGCTCTCCAAATAATCTCCATACATGCATATTTAAGATAAATATCTTATAGTTTATTTAGTGAAATTGAGAGCCTATGAGAAGAAATTTAGATTTAGCAGCAATTTTCTCCCATGGCTCTTCAGAGAATGAAAAATAATGTTCTCCAGAGAACCTCTCAAAACAATTGCCCTTTTTCCACAACAGCTGCCATTTACTTACACTCTCAGAAGGACGGATGCCATAGGCTGTCTCTCAGCAAAGAGTAACTGTTACCTCGCTTTCATCCTTTCTCAAAGTTATCATCTATATCCCTACATATAGGAAGCCACTTTCTCCCCTGGGGGCAGTTGGCTTCATTCCCAGTAGCGAAAACAGAAGGCAAGTAGTGGCCATCCTTGTTCAGGCAGTTATGGCTTCAATCAGACTGAAAAATGAGAAGTTGCAAGCACAATGGAGGGAAACACGCTTTTAGGACCCTTTCCCTAAAAATTAATCTCAGTCCTAAACATCCTCAAACCTGCTGCATCTGAATTAGCCAACAAGATGGGTACACAGAAGGAGGAAATAGATACATATTTGAAGCGTGAAAAAAAGGAAATGAGAAAATTCAGGAGTTCACAAAACATCAAGAATGAAAATAAACTGCAGGTCTTGTTGCCCTGAGTCAGTGAAGCAAAGCAGCTGTAAATCTGTCTAAACTGCCTCTGCATTCTCCAGTTGCTTTGTAGCTCCACTATGCGTAAAACAGCTATCACATGCCAGTCAATCTGACCCTCTGAATTGTTAAAAGTCTACTTTATTTAACATAGATTCACTCCTTAGGGATTTTCTTTTGTATGAACTGGGCAAGAACACTGCCTACATGGAGTGTGAAAGATGGGTCAAGCCAAAGAAATTGCCAGAAGAGAACTACATAAAGGCTGAGTCAAGTCACTAATTTAGAATCAAAAGAAGCATTTTACTGAGGAAGACTGAGGGGGGCGGGGTGGACACACGGTCAACAAGATACAGACTTATAAGACAACCTCTATGAGTTTAAAATATGTTATTAATTACAGTAACTGCAAAGTCAGGTAAATGCAGCCTTTAACAACAGACAATTCAATTTTCCTTGAAATTTTCTGTTAAAAATTGTTATGCAACAGCCTGTTTAAAGCACTATTCTGAAGTTTATGGTTTTACTACTCCAGTTGTTTGATCATTACATTCTTCCCCCACCCTGAATTACCGATCACACTCTCTACCTTAACTTAGTAGTCCTCAAGATTTTGCTGTAATGCACTAAAAGCACAAAATGTGGCAGGTAGGATTATTCAGCTGAGTTGACAGCATTACCATTTCCTGACATTTTAGTGCCGCATTTTGCAGCCCTTACCTTTAATTACATTTTGCACTGGAATAACAAAGAATACAAAACAATATGAAATGACATAAACAACACTCTTAACTAGAGCTGCCAAGATGCTTTTACCTCAGAGATGCCTGCAGGTTGTTTGCACTTTCGTTTCACACCTTTTTCAACATTTTGAGAAGCACCCTAGGCAGCCAGCTAATTTGATGGGTTTTGTTGCATTAAATATCATCCTGCATGTAGCACTTGCAATATTTCCTCCTCTCCGCACTTGCAAGGAAGAATATGAATACTCAGTTATAAGAAAGTTTAATTGAAGTATCAAAAAATCAATCAATTTAGAAAGCAGAATTACACTCTAATCCATGAGCATACAAATAATTAAGATTTCTAGTTAAACTGTCAGCAAAGGCAGCAGTCTGTAAAGTTAATCAAGTGTGCCATATAACATAACAATTAGACCAATTTACTCCTTCAGAAGATAAAAAAAGCAGAACGGGGAAAAAAGAAAAAAAAAAAAACAAAACCGAAGTCCCCAAACTACCAAGGGAACTAAAAGAAAGTCCGCATTGCATGTCCAACAGGCAGGCAGAATCCAGAAAGCAGAACATGCATCTGCACTTTTAACACCAACAGGTAGAGCAGAAACTGCCATTACTAATGCAGTGCCTCTTATTTCACTGGAGATAAAATGGGATTAACGTAGTATCCGCTGCTTATGCAGATTAGGAAATTATCACTTTGTACGATTCACACAGTACAAAGAATATATTCTTAAAACAGATGCATAAATGCAATAAACCCATGAAACGCGAGGAAAAGGTTTTACCATGCCCAAGCTTGCAAACACCAGACCTCATCACTGCTCTGCCATCATTATCTGACCAATAATTCACAAAGCCTTCAGGGCCAATTAATAATACCTCATGCAGGTGACAAGCTACTCACATCTGAGAGGCTGAACACAGTTGACACACACACTCTAGCAATGGCTACCATATAACTGAAGAACATTAATATCTTTAAGACATTTCTTGAATGAGTAGAATTGTTACACTCGTTACACCAAATTATACTCACAACCAATTAGTGATCAACTCCAAGAATTAGAGATGTACCCCTTGCAAAGCAATGGCTGAAGAGACTTATCAGTACCAAACTCAGGTTCTTGCAGACTAATTAAGCAAAATTCCAGATGGTAACAGCTACTTACTTTTACAGTATATAGGTTCTTCCACTCAAGTACTCCACCACCAGAAAATGGAGGAGAAACACTCAAACAGTCCCCAAATAGGCTTTTTTTTTAAAAAAAAAAAAAAAAAAGTAGAAGTTCTTGATTCACTGCTGTTCATCCCATATCTGTGAAGTATCTCACCACTTTTAGTGTTGTGACAATTCCTCTATTCTAGAAACGCAAGCATATTCACTTGTTAGACAGGCAAGAGTATTGCAATTACCAAATCTGACAAGAATACTCACTTCATTCTTACCTCCCAGAATTAGCACCTTTCTGTATTTCACTAAATACCCAGGCAGCATTCAATTATTTCTGAGTAGCATTGCATAAACCTACAGCTGTATTCATCAACTTTTATTTAATTGGTCTATTAGCTGGCTTGCCAGTACAATTTCACAGAAAAAATGAGCTGAGACAAAACAGCATCATATGGTCAGCCAAATCTGAATGTGTTGGGGGTAAGGGAGAAAGGAAAGAAGAAACAAGTCACAAGAATTAGTATTTCAAGGCTTTTTCTAGGGATCTTTACTCTGATGTTTCAAAGTCTATCTTACCAAATTTTTAGCATTCAACACTTAACAGAAATAAAGGCATGGATGGAAATACTAAGGCATACCATAGACAACAATGAATGCTACTTGGTAGGTTTGCCTGGCTTGCATTTGTGCATAGCTCAAGCCCAACAAGCAGTATGGACATATTCCAAGTTATTAATTCTTACAGAAATCTGATTAAATATTTCAATTTTCCTTCCACCTGCAAGAGAAAGCATCAAAGACCTAACAAAATCAATACTCTATATTGGCGGGACTGTGCTCATTTAATAATTGTTTAGTCTCTTGTTTCAGTTTATGCTGCTATAATTTGAAAGATGATACAGTCATCACCTGACAGCTGAGACTTCATGAAGGATGAATACAGTTCTCAAAGTCTGAAATTCTGATTTGTTATTACATATCCTGAAGTATTTCATGATATTTCGACAGTGAAACCTGAGTTTTTACATTTTCATGTCAGTGTAGAGAAAATTTGTGGTAGTGCAATTTTGAACCATGTTACCTGGGTGCAGGTATTAAAAAAAAAATCTCAGTTACATTCCTCACATCACACAAACTGCTTGAAAGATTAGATCTTGCTTCATTGTTCATACCAATTAACAGTGGCTTATATAGGACACACCTTTCACATCACTCACTGCTTTCTTAGGACTTATTTTTTTAAGAACTAACTTTTTTCCCAGAAGCAGAAGACAAGTGTATAGTTTATATTCTCAAATATACTCTCATACTCTGAATTCCCTATGGAGCTGCAAAATTGAGTCCCTTCCCATAACACAGTGCAATCTCTTACTACATCTGAAAGCTTCTTTTCCCTTCTCATCCCATGAGCATACCTCCACAACACTATCCTGTACTTTTTTCTCAGCCTGGACTGCTGGGGATATGACGGCACATGCTGTGGCTTAAGCATATGCATGACTGCACAACTGGTTTGTGTAAATCATCACCTGCTGAGCTCCCTGTGCCTTTGTATGCAAAGTGTTCATTTGGATTCCTGTCCACCTACCCAAATATTAGTTTTCATTGAATTCTCTATGAATAAAAAGTTGTCTGTAGTTATCATAGTTTCATGCACCACGTATTTCACTGAAAATGGTGAGGGGATTCAAATATCAGTGACAGGGGACAAACAGACAAGACAAAAGCATGGAAACGCTTAAGCTTCCCCACCACTGTTCCAATTTTCTTTGCATCTCTTCTAACATGAGACTGGAAATAAAAAAAGAACACAAACTGAAATAAATGTAAAGAGATAAACTGCTGTAGAGCTCTGCTCTTGGTCGTGGGGAGACATGCTCATCAGTACAGTCCTCCAAAATTGCCAGTAAGAGAAGCTGGTAGAGCCGGAGGAGAAGGGGTAGAGAAAGTGAGCCTAAATGTTAAAGAAGAGAGGAAATTCTTATCTAGCAAGACAGATGTGCACAGCACATGAGATTCTTCAAGTAGACATGATTTTTTTCTTTCCAATTAAGTCTAGAAACTTCTCCAACTTTCTAGTTTAATCAAGGAGAGATGGAGCAGTTGTTATTAAAGTTAATAGACTTAAAGCAGCAACACCAGACTAAGCACTTTTAGACACCCAGTATCTACCACGCTATGCAATGTTTACTTCAAACTATGCTACTACAAATTGAAATGCCTGTAAAGATAGATAAAGAAAAGTGAAAAAATTCATCGTAATGGGTCTAAACCCTTTATCTTACCATATAATCATTTTCCAGGACAGTGTATCTACTAATTAATAATTGCCTCCCACCTATGCTAACATTTATAGAGCAGGAAAGAACAGAGTTTCTCTGCATTCTTGACAAACTCTTGGCCAGACACCCAAATACTTTTTAGAGAGCAGACCTTTAAAGTTATGTTTCTGCCAACTGAAAGGGGGACACACACCCATTTTCTTCTCCTGAAGAGCATGGACATGGATCATATAATTAACCTTTTCACAAGGGTTGTCCAAGCAGCAATAACACAAGAAAACATATTGGAAAAACAGAATCAGAAGCTCCTGGGTGGGTGATTGCACCTGGCAGGAGAGGCACAAACTCGCTTCAAACACTCTTCTTCGAGACATAATTGAACCACTGTAAAACACCAAAACCTATACAAAGGCATACATGCACATATAAGCAGTATTTAGAGCACCTTCCCTAAACTCTCACAGGCTCCTCTAACCAATAAAGTTCACATATGACCTTTCAAGCAGGCAAAGGCGCTTGTCAACCAAGCAACAGTGATCCTGTAAAGAATGCGAGTGATACATCAGTGCTATGACAACATGTTGAGCTGACAGCAGCTGGGGGTCAGCTGGAATCAACAGCCCCTGTGTGCTGCACTGTCACAGTGATACAGGGATCCACGCATTTTTGAAGTGATCACAGTTAGTTCTGACACAATCCAAGAAAAAATAAAGGGCACAATGAAAGTAATGATTTAAACACTTTCTCAGGGAAAAAATAAAAAGTAAAACAAAACTTGAACTTCTGCAGCTAAAGTCTCTTTTACAGCCTTTTAGAAAAAAAAGGACATCTTGTAGCACCCAAATCACATTGCCTCTTGTCAAAAACATCGAACAGCTAGCTGCTACCAGTCACCTCATATATATATATATATACACACATACACACACACACACGTACGTCACTTCCCCCTTCAGATGTAGCAGCCTAAAACATTTTGAAATGGGTTAGGATGTTGTCAAGAAAGCCAGAAACTCAGGAGATAAGGAAAAACAGCAAGTCTGGTAACAGCCTGGCAAGTTTCCTTCTGAGAAGACTGGGGTTTCTTTACCTAGGAATACTGTACCTGCCCAGCAGTATTAGATCCAAAAATACTGCAGTAGCTTGTTGATTTATCTATGCACAGAGTATTTTCATACATCTGGCAAGTCAGGACTCGCAGAATAATTTAGCCCTTTTGTGAGACTGACAAAACGGCAAGAGCCAGGCATCAGATTTCTTCCAACAATTAAATGGGTCAGACAGAAACTACTGATCAACTTGCTCCCAGAGAACAAATATATCCATAATAACAACAGGTTTATGATGAAGAAATGGAATTTATATCCCATGAAGCTAGCATTTTAAAGTTAGATCATCATGCATTAGCCAGCAAACTACCTTACCTGAGAGCTGAAAGCAAAGTCTACAGAGTCTCCTGATAGTTTGATTTTCCTGCAGCTAGGAATCAACACAGGCATGCAATAGCAGCCAAAAGGAACAAAATATATTACTAGGAAAACATCTATGAATTCTTCTTTTAAGTGGAAAGAATTAAACACGTTTTGGAAAGCCCATGCTAGAAGACAGAGTGAAGTAACCAGACATAGATTCTGCACGTGAAATGCAAGAATCATTTTAAAATCAGTGAAACAAGTTAAATCTAGTATACTTGAATGACCTATTTCTGTAATACCATATATCCAAATGCAACTGGAAAGAACTAGATAACACAGACTTCATCAAAAAGGACTCGATATAGCAACACTAGCTTCTTTTGAAATGCTTGTTGACATTGAGAAGGTAGGAAAATAGGGATCTAAAAGTGGATAGTAATAAAAAGAACTATAATTTTAATGTTCATTCAATTTTTTTAGTTCCCTACCAACAGAAATTTGTGGATGTTTGTTATATGAACTTGTAAGCAAACCAGTCTACTATATCTACTAAATAACCTCCAGGGACCAGACCGTATTTCCTTGCCAAAGTGAGCTTAAATTTCTTAAATAAAACCCATCTGGACACATTCCTGTGTGATCTACTCTAGGTGGTCCTGTTCTGGCAGGGGGGTTGGACCAGATGATCTTTCACGGTCCCTTCCAAACCCTAACATTCTGTGATTCTGTGATAAGTTAAAACAAGCAACATAATTATTTTACTGGAGTAAAGAATATCAATTGCAAGAGGCTTCTTCAGGTATACTTGTATTGAATTCATATTCCAGGATTATATTTAAAAAACAAAATCCCATGAAAGTATAACAACGATGCTGCAGTTTCAGTAAAGCTACTGAAATACTGAAATAAAAATCTGTATCTGCTTCATCTCTGCCAAAAAACATTTACACCACAGTATAATTACTTCTAAATTTATGCTAAAGTAGTAACTACAATTCAGGATATTTTATAGATACTGATTCTACTCATCATGAATGTACACATTCAACGTAAGTTCAGGAAATTATCTTCAGCAGCCTCCGTTAGGGGTCACACAAGCACTCTCCCTGCCCTCACACTCCCAGGCTCAAGCACATCAGGGTCAAGGCAACCCATGATGCCACATGGCCCCCAGTGCAAATAAAACTGAGCTGCCTGAGCAGAGGGCAAGTTGCCGAATCGACAAGTACAGAACATTTCTAAATACAATAGTTATATTAAGTAACAGTTTTTGCTCAAGTATCCATGCATGTGACTCTCACTTCGCAGCTTGGTCGTGTAGGAGATGGAAACTAGAAATTCAGCCGAAAGATCAGAGAGCTAACTCTCACTGCATCTGTTCTCAGTGCTTCCATCAGCACATTGTTTGGTTAATGCATACACGAAGACCACGTAGCCTCTCTCCAACCCCTCACCACAGGGACCTCACTGAAATAAGCTATGAAGACAGTCTGAGACTTAGCTGAACAGCTTCCAATGTACAGTGGAGCATTTGTTGATATCATTCATTGTTATGCCTCAATCTGTAAGCCACTTTAGTAGCATGTGCCAAAAAATACTCTTCCTACAATCAAAAGAAATAAAACAATCTAGGCATTAAGCAAATAGATCTTGCTCTACACAAATACAGCATTTCAAATAATCAGACTATAACATTTTGCTTCAGTCTGACGAGCAAGAGACAAGCAGTCTGGACTGAAGAAAGATACACTCTCAGACAGTTTATGAAATCTTAAGTGATTGTTACTCTGTCAAAAAATAATGCTATAACCACAGATATCCCACTGATAAACAGAACCAGTGAGGCTGTTCCAGAACTAGTGGCATTACCTTTAAGTCCTGTAAGAGAAGTTACACACTAGTTGAGCCAGGATCCACAACTAACACTGAGCCTTTTCTCCTGCAAGAATACAGATGCCTGTAGAAGCAGCAAACCCACTTGAGGGATTACTCATTTGAGGGGCACTGGGCTCAGAATAGACTGTCTTGGAGACTATTTTATGAACCAGAGGTTCTACAACAAAAGAAGGTGGGCTAAATTGTCAATCTCTCCACAGCCATGAAATGTTTCAGATTTACAATCCATCATTCCCACATCTGGACTGCTTCGGGCAAGTTATTTACCTCCTCATTCACATAACACTGACCTATCCAGCCACTCCTCAGAACATCTCCATTTTCTGCACAGAATCACACAGAAGGATCTTCATGTTTGTGACTGGTTGTTTGATTTCACAAAAGCTCATGTGAAATTTAATAATCATTGATCAAATGACTGGCTAGCAATGAAAGAGTGAATAGGTTTCCAAGATAATTTTTTTTTCCACTTTGTTCATCGTTAAAAACAAACTATCTTACATTTACTTTTTGAAAAAATGGCTGATGCACCAATGCAATCCTTGTAAGTAGTATCACATATGTACACTTTTGAATGCATGCAATGACATCTATTTATTGCTGCTTGTGGGTGGCTTGTAAGCTTAAGAACAAATGGCTTTGCATTTGAAATGCATCTTGATGGAAATCTTTCACAGTCTGGAACCTCAATACCACTGTAGAAAATTAACTGCCAGATTTGACCTTTTAACACTGACCTGCCGGTCTCTAGGGAAAAAAAATCACAAATGACTCCTTTTCTGACAAGGGATGATTCAAGCATCTTCCTGTCAATGGATAACTACACCTACAGACTTTGCTACCAACAGATAGCTCATAAAATTTTGTGAGCTGCTTAACCACAAAGACCTGCAACGAGTAAAATATTTGAGTCTTTACCGAAGTTTTACCTGTTTCTGCACTACAAAAATTTGCTCAAAATAGGGGTATTGCATTATCACCTACTATCTCTCAGGGAACACATCAAAATATTGCTAATCAGGAATTTATATTTGTACTAATACCACTATCTGCTATACCAAGAGACTGAAGCATTATTCTGACAATTAACCATTACCCTGAACAATCTGGCAAAATTTGCTATCAAGCTCCCTGGTGGTTGACAGAGCAATGAGTGATTGTTTCCCCACCAAATTTTGACAGTACAGCTTAAAAATAAACTGTTCTGCCTGGAAAATAAGAGGGAGGAAAAAAAGACAAGAGAAAAAAAATCTTACTGATATCCATCTGCCTAAAAGATCAAACTCCTTCTATGCACTGTTGTTTTACTTTCTAATTGCCATGAATGCTAGAAAGAATTGCTGAGTGTTGTAAAGATACTCAAACCCCTTGGAAGGTATCCAATTTGTGGTTAGCATGGTGTGATGATGTGGAAACAGAAGATAATGTGGCCTGTATATCTTTGGCAGGCTTTAAAATACCATCTTCCACGGTAAAACTACTCTTATTCTAAGCAGCTGATTGAAAGGTACTAATAAGGCACTTGGGTTGATGTCTAGTGGTGTGGGGAAGATTGCTCCATTTCTAAAAGAATGTAAAGACTCTTGGCTGTGGGAGGACATTTATGAAATAAGGGACACGTGAACAATCCAGCCTCTCCAGAGAATCTGAGCTGGGACGTACCGGAACTGCTGAAAGCATAAACAACTTCCGGTGCAGGGGGCATGAACATCTTGCAGGTGCAGGAGAAGAGACAGTCGCCATTAATGACGCAGTTTTAATTCTTGAAGAAGATGGGTGTGAACATTTGTGAACGTGACTTGAACATGACTCGCAATGTGGCCAGTCAGGTTGGACTATGGGCTGTTATTTGCGATGAAGCCAATCAGTATGTATTGGGTGTGGCCGAGGGTTATAAATTGCACTGGAAACACGGAAATAAAGGTTCACTTGTTAGATCACATTGATCGTGTCAGTGTCCTCACGCAGCTCCCACACTTGGCTCTTTTTAATAGCTCTTGAAAGTCCTCTATTTAAAGTTACCTACCTAGCACAGGGGTCATCTACATGTTGAGATCTCTGTCACGACAGGACTAAGAAAGTTTTACTTCACTGATACCACTCCTCTTATTGGGACCATAGCTGAGAACAAATTAATAGTCTTGGTTTACCAGTCAACTTCGAAGGAACCATGAAAATCCTGCTTTGGTAACTACAGCCAGAAATCTGGTTTAAGACCTGTGAAAGAGAGAAGCATTTAAAGATTCTCCTCTCCTGAAACAGCATCAAGGAAAAGAAAGATCTCAAGCAAGGAATATTCTAAGTTGAGTTATTTAGCTGCACAGTTCTTAGTCGAGTACTGCACTGAGGCACAGCACTGTACCCTTAAAAGTTAGCAACTTTTCCTCCCTTTTCTTTTTCTTAATCTGTCTTCAGTGCAACACACAAAGCTTCTTTCTCATCTCATCCCTCTTACATCCTAACCGCACAAATATTAATTTTCGCTGACTTTCTACTGCTGCATGTTCCCCCAAGTCACAAACCCTCAGTTGGCGAATACCACTAGCCTCACACTCTGCTGTGCCTGAAAGGTAACAAAAGCACTGCTACAGGTAGAGGCAAAGCCAGAAAAGCAAACAATTTTTTTGCCACATGTCAAAATATGAGGTATTGAAAGCTGTGGTACCAATTAAAGCTGCTCAAAGCAAAAAGCAGCTGCATGTACTGTTGCTGAATGAAGTTGGTTTAGATTAGGGCACATCACAAGTTAATGCACTGCAAATAAGCAGTAAGCACTCTCTTGCTGCCAATTCCAAATACACAGTGACAGTAATACTGATGTCTGCAACATCAAAGCACACACAAATGGTGATAAGAGGATCAGGTTTTCTTTATCTTAGCCAATGCAAGATGCAACTTGCAATTAATAGCTCTTGAAAGTCCTCTATTTAAAGTTACATACCTAGCACAGGGGTCATCTACATGTTGAGATCTCTGTCACGACAAGACTAAGAAAGTTTTACTTCACCGATACCACTCCTCTTATTGGGACCATAGCTGAGAACAAATTAATAGTCTTGGTTTACCAGTCAACTTCGAAGGAACCATGAAAAAACTGCTTTGGTAGCTACAGCCAGGTCTTTTCTTTCTTTGCCCTTGGACAAAATTTGTAACATTGAAGATTGTTTGTCTCTCCTTAAAGCAAAACAGAATCATTGAATACAAAAAACTGATCATGAATGGCATCCAAAGCCATCAAATCACTAGTGACTGCATCCTTTCTACACAACATCTTGCAGCTTCTGAAAGTCCTTCTGAACTATGAATAAAAAGTTGTCTGTAGTTATCATAGAGCTAGAATAGACATGCTCTTTATAGATATTTGGGTTCAAGTTAAATAGGCTTTCTATGACTCTCTGAATCTGAATTCTTTCATTTCTATTCCCCTTTGAGGCACCTTTCCACACAAGGCTCCCTTGCCTTCTGCCTATGTTCCCTTAGAAATCTGCCTCTAAACTCTGAGTGAATTAAAACATAGATGGACTACCACCCAGTAAGAAGAACAGCCTATAAAATCTCACTGAGGGAACTGGCTACACTTAATTATTTATTATCGATTTTAAGTGGCTCCCAAATGTTCTGGACCACTGACAGCATTCAGTATGTCTTCCACACAGCACCTTAATCAAATTCAGATTATTTTTCAAATGGAATCATAGAATGGTTTGGGGGTCGGAAGGGAGCTCAAAGATCATCCAGTTCCAACCCCCCCTGCCATGGCAGGGACACCTCCACTAGACCAGGTTGCTCTAGGCTCCATCCAACCTGGTCTTGAACACTGCCAGGGATGGAGCATTCACAGCTTCCTTAGGCAATCTGCTCCAGTGTCTCACCACCCTCAGGGTGAAAAACTTCTTCCTTGTATCTAGTCTAAACTTGCCTTCTCGCAGCTTCCAACATTACCCCTTGTCCTGTCACTGCAGGCCCTTGTAAAAAGTTCCTCCCCAGCCTTCTTGTAGGCCCCCTTCAGGAACTGGAAGGCCGCTAGAAGATCTCCCGGAAGCCTTCTCTTTTCCAGGCTGAACAACCCCAACTTTCTCAGCCTGTCCTCATAGAAGAGGTGTTCCAACCCTCTGACCACCTTGGCAGCCCTCCTCTGGACTCAATCCAACAGCTCCATGTCTGTCTTGTGTTGGAGGCCCCAGAGCTGGACGTAGTATTCCAGGTGGGGTCTCACAAGGGCAGAATCACCTCCCTCAACCTGCTGGCCACACATATTTTGATGCAGCCCAGGATACAGTCGGATTTTTGGGCTGTGAGAGCAAACTGTGGCTCATGTTTATCTTATCATCCATCAGCGTGCCCAAGTCCTTCTCCCCAGGGCTGCTCTCAATCCACTCATCACCCAGCCTGTATCTGTGCTTGTGATTGCCTCAACCCAGGTGCAGGACCATGCACTTGGCCTTGTGGAACTTCATGAGGCTGGCCTGGAACCACCGCTCCAGCCTGTCCAGGTCCCCCTGGATGGCCTTCCTTCCCTCCAGCGTGTCGACTGCACCACACAGCTTGGTGTCGCCGGTAAACTTGCTGAGGGTGCACTCAATCCCACTGTCCATGTCACTGACAAAGACGTTAAATCGCACTGGTCCCAGTACCAATCCCTGAGGAACACCGCTTGTCAGTGGTCTCCACTCAGACATCGAGCCATTGATCGCAACTCTTCGAGTGCGACCTTCCAGCCAATTCCTTATCCATAGAGTGGTCCATCTGTCAAATCCATGTCTTTCCAGTTTGGAAACCAGGATGCATGCGGGACAGTGTCAAAGGCTTTGCACAAGTCGAGACAGACAACATCACTTGCTTCCCCTTGTCAACAGAGAGGCAGTGAAGTTTTGCAGACATCTTGCTGTTTTCTTGGGGTCCACCAGTGACACACAGATCTCTCTTCTTAACAGAGTATACTAAAACAGCCCACTGTCACAGACTAGAAGACTATTTCTTTCTAGTTGTTCACATAAAACTACATGAAGAAAAAACACTCACTGTAGCCACAGTGTTTATAGGAACAAGCCTTCCTGATACAAGGCACAAGTTCACTCCAACTCTCTGCCCAAGCATTGTGGAACATGCTGATAGTTTAAAATGCCCTTTATGCCCCCGTGAACAGCACGATGACATGAAGACTCCACTTACAATCTTTTATGTGCATTTTTGGTGAAAACTTGCCACGCCTCCCATGCAAAGGGTGCCTTGCCAACAGCAACTCCTGACTTGAACTAACTGCACGGTTAATTCAGTAATAGCAGAGATAATAACTTATGAAAATTCTAAATTTTGTATTGCTTCTAGGTAGAAGAAAGAAAATATTCTGAAAAATAATCAAAGCATCAAGCGTCTTTCCACTTGAATTAGTTTTCAAAATGCAAATAAGGAACTACACCAGTCACGTGAACACTAACGTGAAAGTTATGACCAACGGGTTCCAAACAAAGTTTTGGGAAGTCCTTCTCTTCACATGTCAGATTTAAAAATTTTAGTAGGAAAATATTCTATTTGAAAATACAAACTAAATTTGTAAGATTGTTGCTGTAACTGAAGATACGGCTTTTTTTCTTCAATATCTGTTTGCAGGACAAGCTATGAATAGTCATTTCCAAAGTCTTATTGATGGCTCAATTATAGTCCATGTTGTCATGCATGTGGCATGACAATATCACCCATTCACTGCTATGTGAAGAGTTCAGGCCTTTGCCTTCCCTGCCCACCGCCCCGCCCCCCCGGCCTTGAAAGAGATTGCTTACCAGTAAAAGTAGTAGCAAAGTCGAAGTAAATTGAAACTGAAGACGTAACAGGCAAGCACAGAGGTAAAGAAAAAGAATGTATTGGCCAAGCATTTTTGACGACATTATTCAATCAGCAAAAAAGAAAAACTTGTGGCAAAATAAAGCCTTTTCCACTGCTCCTGTTCAGCATTCTGTTGTCTATTGTTTGTTTCTAAAGTACAAGACACTGAAATTGTCTTCTCTCAGAGATGTAGTCTCTCCTAAGTTACCTTTAAAGCAAAACCAGATCAAGTTCGCAGTGTTTCTTTTGTGAAGAAATAAATAAATCAAAAAATAAGAAGTAGTCTCAAATTTTGTATTTATTTGTATTTGTGATTTACAAGTCTGAGATAAAGATTACACTAGAAATTCAGATTTCTTCTCTGAAACAGTCTTTCCAAAGACTTTTCTAAGTTACACAAATTATTTCTTTTCTTCCCTGCCCTCTCCTCCCCCCACCATCTCTTGAGAACCGCCTAAAGGCAAATATAATTGGAACCCTGCACTCGCTGCAGACATGTCATGAACAAGAACATAATCCAGGGTCATCAGCAGGCTAAAGCCAGCGCACTGCACTGCTGTGCAAGATGATCGGTGTTTGGACGATAAGCATGCCTACAGGCCAGCACGGCAGCCAAGGCAAGCCTAACAGACCTGAGAAACGGCAGCTCCCATTGTTCTCAAGCAAAATCTGTTCAGACCATCTACAAAATGTCTCTGAAAGCAATTGTACCTATTCCCCCCTGCCAGCTAAGGGGACAAAACATAAGGTCCTAAGGATTGGGGGAGAGGGGGAGGGAAGGTTGAAAGCAAGGATCTGCTTACAGGCAGAGAAGAGTATCATTAACTATTAATAACAAAAAGGCTGCAATGCAGACAGCTTGAAATCTGGTACAGCTTACTAAATCACAACTGCGTATGAGACCATTATACTACAGTATTCCAGTAATAGCTCCACAGTTCAGAATCTTTACCCTAAAAATCTCACTTTCAGTGAGAAATTCATATATTTATGAAGACCACACAATACATCTTTCCAGTAATACATACTTATTATGATGAGAGCTGTTTGAAAATTCATAAAGGCTTCTTCCAGCTAAATAATTTTAAAAGTCCTTCTGAAACAGGATGTTTTATGCCAAACAATTTACAGACAACATTCAATAAAGCAGAAGTGCAGATCTTATTCCGTCTGCAGTAACATCAGGGAGGGAGAGGAAACACAGGTCATACTTACAAAGTTTCTTCACTAGGAAGAAATGACGAATGTTTCCTCTGGAAAAAGTCCTCTGAAAGTCAGCCTCTTACACCAACACAGTGGTTCCAACTTCTTTCCAGCTCACTTCAGAACACTGGCAAGCAAGGCATGGTAAGGAATTTTGCTGAGTGCCAAACGGTGGGGGGTGGTTTGTTTTTTTTTGTTTGGGGTTTTGTGGGTTTTTTATGTTCAGTACACTAGTGGCCTAGGTGGAGTCCTCTATTCACATCTAAGCAAACCAATTTAGCTGATCCCACCTTCTACCCATTCCCTGGACAGACATTTCAAAGCATATTGATCCGCCCTTTCAGGTGCACTCTTCCTTGGCGAGATAGACAGTAACTGCTATCTGTTTTCCAGAATGACAAGAGCACAAAAGACTAAAGGAAAACAGGGGACACTGTCTACAGGGAGAAGTGCTGGACCACATTGGTGCTATTGTCAGAATATACGATGGGCAAAGCCAAGTATCTCATAGCTGTGAGATGAGTAAAGAGCAATCAGGATGAGAACACCAGTACTGAAGCAAAGTGGGGATGCTGTCTCTGGGAAGGAGAGTTGCAGTCATTTCAGCACTACAATTACTCCCACTCTCCTCACCACATCCTTGCTGCAGTTGGTTCACAGAGCTGGAGTTGTGCAGTCCTGTTCTCCTGCTGTCACCCCACTCACAGCCTCCACAGAGCAAAAAGGAGCTAGAGAACCCAGCTGTAGTGCCGGGCCTCCACACTTATGTGCTCTCCCTTCTCAAGCTAGGTGGGTCTCAGTTTGGAATGTATTTTACAAGGAGGGCATATTTGATCACAGTTGGTCCTGGTCTGTCAAGCCTCTCAAGGAGTGCAGAAGGCCATCTACGCAAACAGGTGTTGCATAAAGACAGAAATAAGAAGGTAAAGAACAGACACACAGAATCACAGAGCGGTAGGGGTTGGAAGGGACCCCTGGAGGTCATCTAGTCCAAACCCCCTGCTAAAGCAGGTTCACCTACAGCAGGTTGCACAGGGCTGCATTCAGGCGTTTTGACTGTCTCCATGGAAAGAGACTCCACAGCCTCTCTGGGCAGCCTGTTCCAGTGCTCTGCCACCCTCACAGTAAAGAAGTTTTTCCTCATGTTCAGGTGGAACTTCCTGTGCCCCAGTCTCTGCCTGTTGCCCCTTGTCTTGTCGCTGAGCACCACTGAAAAGAGTCTGGTTCCATCCTCTTGACATCCACCCTTTAGATATTCATAAGCATTGATAAAGTCCCCTCTCAGCCTTCTCTTCTTCAGGCTAAAGAGCCCCAGGTCTTTTAGCTTTTCCTCGTAGGAGAGATGCTCCAGTCCCCTCATCATCTTCGTAGCCCTCCACAGGACTCGCCCCAGTACTTCCCTGTCTCTCTTGAACTGGGGGGCCCAGAACTGGACACAGTGCTCCAGATGAGGCCTCACCAGGGCAGAGTAGAGGTGGGGGAGAACCTCCCTTGACCTGCTGGCCACACTCTCCTTAAGACACCCCAGGATACTGCTGGCCTTCTTGGCCACAAGGGCATGTTGCTGGCTCATGGTTAACTTGTTGACCACCAGAACTCCTGGGTCCTTCTCTGCAGAGCTGATCTCCAGCAGGTCAACTCCCAGCCTGTGCTGGTGCATGGGGTTATTCCTCCCCAGGTGCAGGACGCTACACTTGCCCTTGTTGAACCATATCAGGTTCCTCTCCATTCAGCTCTCCAGCCTGTCCAGGTCCCACTGAATGGCAGCACAGCCTGATGGTGCGTCAGCCACTCCTCCCAGTTTTGTGCCATCAGCAAACTTGCTGAGGGTGCACCCTGTCCCTTCATCCAGGTCATTAATGACTATGCTGAACAAGACCAGACCCAGTACTGACCCCTGGGGAACACCGCTACCCACAGGCCTCCAGCTGAACTCCGCACCATTAACAGAATATTTTTAGTGACATTAAGTTCGCAAGCAATTTAGAAGTTAACACTGTTTTGAAGTAACCCATACAAATAATATGTTGGAGATACAGAAATAAAACACATGTAGAGAACTATTTATAAGAGTGTCCAGAGCCACACCAAGAAATATCTGGGTGGAAAGCTAACCAGGACAGTTCTACAACAAAAACTGCAGACAGTAGGAGGGTGGTCCACTCACTAGAACAGAAGAAATCTGGAGTCACAACCACATCAAACAAATACTGCATGTGCTTAAGTGTTAACTCGCTTCTTTCTTGTGTTTATTTGGGGATTTGAATGTAGCAATTCACTATCTCTGGGGGTAAAAGTAAAAACTCTGGAAAAAATGTAAACGTTAACAAATCTCAACAACCAAAAAAGAAAAAAGAAAATCTTTTCTCAGGCCTGAGAAACCAGCACAGCTCACTGTTTCGTTTCTTTTTCTAGAACAGAAGCTGGCAACTTCTCAAAAGTGTTTGGGACAGTATTATTTTTCCCTTACACTTGAAGTTAAGCATGCTGGTAACATTTTTCCTCCCACCAAGTTTGGAACTTCTCAGGAGCCCAAAGCCCAACTTTCACAGGCACAAGCCACCAAAAGACATCAATGATTTACAGCATCTTGCCATAGCAAGAGACAGTGAATAACCTACTCCTTCCTCTGAGCTCTGCAGGTCTGGAGTTCAGCAGAAGCCAGGCAGCAGCTCTCTGCCAGTGGGTGCACAGACATTTTGAGAGAGGCTCAGCCCAAACTGGGACGCAAGAGCTTTTTCCACTAAAAGATATGATCTACTCACAAGCCAATGTTTGCTGAAACACTGAGTTTGCGATATCAGAGCTTGCAGGCTCCCTCCTGGAGGACAAAATATCATGTCTGGCCCTCACATTCAGGGACTGTTTGTCAAAATTTTAACATGCACACACAGTGAAGAAGTTCAGTCACACATCCAAACACAAGAAAGGTTATACTCAGAGTACAGAAGATCATTGTGGAAAAAGACAAACAGGAAAAATTTAGCATTGGGAGTGGATAAGTGGTTTATGATCATGAACTATATAGTTGATTGTAGTAGGGCAGCACTCCTCTGAGTAATGCAACGCCAAATTAATGAAACTTTGGGGAACATCAGAAACAGAAAACATTAAAATTGTTTTATCCAACATATGTTCTCAGACTGAAGATAAAGCACTGCATCCATCTCCAATATCCACATTTTTCATGCTTAAAAACCAGAAAAGGGTGCAGAAGAATGCTGAAAGGTTACTGAAAATAGGCAGAGAAAATCGTTTAGTGCCATATACTCAGATTAGTAACAAAGAGAGAAAAACATGACTTTAATTGCAATTATTACCAGGGAATATTTCAGAAGAAAACACCAGATAGTAATATGCTACTATGACAGTCATGGCTGTGGATCCTTCCAAATTAAAAAAAAAAAAAAAAAAAAGAAAAAAGAAAACAAGAAAACCCACAACCAAAAAACCAAACACACACCAACCAAACAACCCAAACTTATCTTCATTCTCTGCCTAAAACCACAAGTAAGCTTTCTTATCAGCATTAAAATGTCTGCACAGTCAGTAGTCCCCAAGCTATATATATAGATACACAAGTTTCATAGAAAACTGGTATGTGACTCTTCTTTGCTGTTTGTGAATGCAAAGTATATTTGCATGGTCCAAACAAATCATCTGCTGAGAAGACAAGTGATAACACTGTCTGAGCCGCCAGGATCTGAGACTTTTTCAAAAAAGCATCTTTGCATGACAAAAACCTAACACTACATCAGACAGCTTTTCATTAGCAGAATGCTAATAAATTGATATCCTCAAGCAATTAATTACAAAGACCCTGGGCAACAAGAAGTCTCACAGCAAACATGTACATTCAATTTTTATAAAGATGTTTTGCCCCAGATGAGGTCCAGTTTAGGGAAGACAGTGCCAAATGAATTGAGGAACTGAGTTTCTTTCTAATAGGCTGCAAATCTGTTCCACTAGTTCTCAGCTGCACTAAGCACAGTTGACTGAAAACCAAGCCAAGCACTAGCAACCACCACTGATGCTTTGTTTCTTTCAAAAAACTCTGTACTTTAACAGCAGGTTATTCACTTCAAAATTCAGCTACCTCTCTTCCGTACTGAAAGCCTGCCTCTGGACAGTACTTGAGGATTCCAGGATCTCACGGACTTTTTAATCTGTCAATCACAAGGCTTTCGCTCAAGTACTAAAAGCAAGACTCACAATAACATTAGACAGGGACTTGGTAGCAGGCAACAAAGCAGTGAGTGGGGAATCACAGGACTTGAACTCATCCTGTTTGCTTCTCAATAGGAAATACAAAGCTATTTTAACAACAATGATTAATCACTAACAAAGGAAGATGGATTTGCTACTCAGAACCTTCAAATCAAGCCTAAATGCCTTTTCTGGAAAATACACTTGCATTAAATGTGTTTTGAAAACCCGGCAAGACAACCTACAATAAAGCTTCATAGCCTCAATTATTCAAGGGATCATTATTACAAGGTCATCTAAATGGATGACTTCTATTGTCAACAGTGCTGAACACCAATTACGGCTCAGGATTTCACCATGCTATATACTTCACTGACAAGTAAATAGACATTTCTAACATAAGAAATCTAGATTTTCCTTTTTATGATCAGTTTTGTCAATAAAGCAGAACAGAATATACCAGCAAGTGCCAATTACACAAGTTCTGCAGCTGCCTTGCATCTGCAATGCAGCAGTTCGTTTGCCTAAGTAAACTCAAGAGTTTTGGTAATTAACTGGCAACAGATTTATTAGCCTAGAGTGCCACATTAGCAAAACCAACCCTGGAAGAAAGGCAGGCAAAGACCAGCTAAGAAAACATTAGAAAGGAGTTGGACAGATTGATCTGTTAATACAAATACGTGCAGCACCTGAGCATTAAAATCCACAAACCACTGCAACATACAGTTTGTCAAAATTCTCAAAGTGTGACAACTGGTTAAATTGTGAGCAGGACTGATGGTGAACAGATTACTACTAAGCACAAAAGACCATAAATCAGTTTTCATTTTTGTTTTAGAGGGTTTTCTTTTACACAAAATACTAAGCTGGCTCCTCTCCCAATGCTTAGCAGCTACATTAGCACCAGACAATGACTTGCCAGCACATCTAATGCCACCACACTAAACACATTCTGCAACACAGGCATCAAAATCCTGGGATCTTGCACCTGCACTTTCCAGAATGTAACATTCCTCATTCAACGCACTACGTGCCTAATGGAAGCTAAGCAGCCACTGTAATAGTGGAGTTCATTACAGAGATATTTACAAAGGACAGAAATATCCAGCTGCCAGAGGGGGACATCACTGAGGAAAAAAAATCATATCTGCGCTCTCTGCCCCGATCCACAAGGGAAACCTATAAAACATATTCCAAAAAATGAGCCTGGGAACAAACCATGAACTCAGTAGATATAAAGTGCCATAAACCCAGTAATTTTACTCCCCCCCATTCTCCTCTTCATGTTCCAAATACCAAACTACATTATTTTTCTTTCCCTGGAAGATAAACTTATTTTAGCGCTTCTTTCACTCCCTCTTTCCATCCCCCTATCCCCATTGCTTCCACTTCAAAGACAAAGACTTGGATGCTTAAAAGCTTGTCTAGTTCCTGCCTCACCCCTCCACCCCCCAAAAAAACCCCCAAACATTTAATAATAGTTTCCCCACCTTTAAAACTTGGTTTGCCTACACTCTAATACAGTCACAAAATAATATCCATCTTTCAAGGACTCCTATTTTTTCTTCGCACATTTGCCAAATCTAGATGACCGCCCTTCTCAGTTGCCCTTTTAATTGACAGCCTACTGTATATATATACACACACCACAAACAGAAGATACAAAAAAGCTGCTATCAATCCAGCTCATAAAGCCTTTTGCTTACTAAGGTGGATTCCCTCCCATAATAGCAGGATAAGGCAGAAAAACTTCAGCGATTCTCTGAGCGATGAATCAAAGAAAAGTAGAATTTGGGTTTAGTTACGGAACTAGCTTTCACTCCCACTCATGGTTCAGCACATCCACCTTCAGGGACCCAGATGCTGCAACATAACCTATCCATACATCCAGTGCCTCTGACTGTGCTCTTTGACAAAACCCTGTGATAACTGTCATTAGTACCCCCCATCACCTAATGGGTCTACCTTGTTAACTGACTTTGATACTTTAGATGATCTTTTTAGGAATCTGTGACCAAACTGATTTCCTATTTTCACTTAAGCGCAGAGGAGAGAGAAAGACTGAGAAAGAAAGAAGTCTAGAGAATGTCTATTTTAACAGCTTGTGATGATACTTAAGGCTATCTGGATTTTTTTCAAGACTCCTACATCTCAGTCTGAATCCTTGAACTATTACAACCCACTCTTATGAGTGGGAGTTGAAAACGTGGAGAAAAAAAAAATCTTTTACATACCCAGCTTTGGTTCTTCTGAACAGCACCAGTCCTGTAGGCTTAATTAAAAACAAAGAAGCTACCAAAAAAAAGCCAACAAACAAAAGGGGGAAAAAAAAACCCACCAAGGGATGACAGAGTCACTGGCTTAACAGCACTCAAATTCTCTGCCAAGACACAAAATTCTTTCTGTTCCTGCCTGTTTTCCCCAGACACCTCCACCTCCTCTTTCCCATTAAAACAAACCAATATGTTCACACAGTTAAGCATTCCAATAACTTTGTCAATATAAAATATTCACAGTAGCTCCAAATCCATCAAATTAGGACAATTATTCCCTCCCAAGTCAAGAGGCATAAAACCTCAGATGACTGCAAGCACACCGATGCCTTTACCTCCCCTGGCAACTCCTCCTGCGGAAGAATTAAGAACTAAAACATGAGAGTAATTAATGATAGTGCAGTCCAGATTTCATCACTTTCACAGGTTGGTGATGTTAAAAGAAGAAGGTGTCACAAACGCTGCTTAACACCTAAAATTTTGTTAGGCAAAACTGAATGAATACAAATCAGAACATATGGAGCATTTCTTCTGTCTTTCTTGATGCAACCCACCACCAAGTGATTAGCTTGGCTTGTGACCAATTTGACATCTTGACAAATTAATCAGTTCCTCACAGAAAAAGGATCTTGGCTATCACATGTTTAGGCAATCCAGGTTAATTTGATTATTTCTCAACTCCTCTGTCACTCCCAATTATTCAAAACTCTACAATAAAGTGAAAAACAAGGGATCTTTGCCACATCTATAACATAAAACACAACTTGCATCACAAGTGATATATGAAAACACCTGTTGGAAACTCAAGTTGCCACCAATCCTCATCATCAAGATCTCAGTGACAGTGGGCCTACTAAATCATCAGAAAAACATTCAAATAAAGCAATTCCAAAGCTTTAGGACTAAAAAGCTACTGTTAGCATTCAGACTTCCTGAAATCAGTATTCACTTAAAACTTTCACTAGAAATACTACAAAGGCACCCTGGTTCCACTTACTACTTAGTTTTGTAGACCACAAATGGTCTGCACACAGTTCAGACTGTCACTAGTGTAATCCATGTCAAAAATTATTTCCCAAATTCATACCACAGAAACAGAAGACGTGATGGAAGTGAAAAATACATTCTCTGTACTGGGGGGAAAAAAAAAAATCCAATGTCCTTAAAATAGGAATCGAATCAGACTACTTAGCACAACCCTATGGTTAGGGTCACCAAAACAATTTAAACTCACTCACTGACACTAACTTGCATAGTTCGCACCCTCAAGCACAACATGGCTAAGACTGAGCTTTCAGTGTTCATCTCAATACTGCTTCTATCCTCCAAGGTCCTTACCCTCAAACCCATATTTAAGTCTTACTTAGGCTTCTTACCTCACTTGTTACATCTTTTTTTTTTCCTTTGGACTTCAGAACTCTGCTCTACACACAACACTGCTACACGATAATCGTTCTACTGCATCACAATGACAGCATCTACATCTAATATCTTTTCTACTAATTTTGCCTCCTTTCTCTATCAACATAACTGACGGGGGTTTGGTTTCAAAGTTTTCAGGCTCAGCTACAAAATGCCAAGTCCTGCTTCTGATCCATACTTAACGAAAACCTCTGTCATTGGCTGTTTTAAAAAAAAAAAAAAAGAAAAGAAAAAAACAGTTTCAGCCTGCCACCTTTGAGCTTTATCCCTAGCTATCCTTCATGTCTGACAGACACAACTAAGAAACACCAGTAGAGCTACTTTGTTATGCACCTCAAAAACCTCTCCTACCCCTCTGTCACAAGATTTCCCAAAGGTTAGGTTGCTGTACACAAACAACACATCATTATAACCTCATTTCAGCTCCTTGTCCTTCCGGATTTCATAAACTCTGAAGCACAGACAATTTTAGCTCTGTGTTTGCATAGCACCTACCACAGTGAGGTCTTGGTCAAAGAGTGTCCTACAAAGTAAACAGAGTTGCATCGACACAGAAATGGTAACCTCAGCAATTCCAGTACTGAGACTTGGCAGAATTTTATCATGCAATTCACAGTCTGTTTACCCTAGAATATCTCAGTCTTACCTTCAGACAAAATCACATACACACAAAGTCATTTTTGAAGCTAACCACCCCAATCTTTCAGATTACCTTCAGCAAAACCACATCACTACTAAATCTTTGCTCCATTTACTATCTACAGAACCAAACAGACAACAGACCTGTGTAACCATCTACTGCTAACAGAAGCAGCTTTGATGTCTTTTTTAAGATGAGTGATGACAGTTTCAGTAGGTTTGAGCTTCATATTAAAAATGAAAGTTATTAGTTAGTATCTTACTGCCCAAGAGAAGGGAGGTTTACTCCCAGTCTTCCAGCTGTGAGGACAGGACAAGATATTTATGAGAAGCCTGAAGTGGTCTGTCCAGAGAAAGATGCAATGAAGAGATGTGATCCAAGAAGAAACTAAAATATAGCTCATCGGTCGGGTAGGTAGGGAATAGGAAATGCTACACAAGACTAAGACAACATCCAATTGAGTGTTTTGCACAGGATGAGAGAAGACTAAAAGCAGACTCAATAACTTTGACTCATGTACCCAGAAAAATGCAGTCTAATATTCTCCTATCTATACTTACCTGACAGTAAGACATTTCCCTGCATAACATTTATCATTGTCAATTTTCTCCTGCTGGCTGCCTTGGTGGTTTGGTATATCTAGCATTAGAAGGTATGAAAAAAACACAGAATGCAGCAAGGTGCATGGGGATGTTATTTTACAGCACTCATTTCAAAGCACCTCCACAATGCCTTTTACTCTAGTTTAGGAATGGCCATGATATTAACCGTTTTGTAAAAGTGTTTAAAGATTTCTTTGTAATTTATTTTTATACATTACAACCTGTAGAAAAAATTTTGTTGTATCTTTTTCCCCAGATGTGCATTTCCCATAATGTACACATACTTTAAGTTATAAACCACTAGAAGTTTGACCTAATGTCACAGGCTAACCATTCTTCAAACTGTTAAGCCATTTGGCATGACCCTGCTATTTTCTTCCAGATGGTTAGTAAAGTCTTTCATTACAGTATTTGAGCAAGTATTTTCCATTTTAAATAATGTTGTTAAAAGTTTTGGGAAACAGTTAAAAGTACTATACAGAAGCAACTAATAGAGAAATAGAAAACTAGTTCAAAGCACAACTTAATGTCATATACTGCCCCTAGTCCATCATTACTGCTCGCCATAACAGCCTTCACCACTACTGCAAGTGCTGTACACCATAACCCCAGCTCTCTTCCCCCAACCAACAATACCAAAAAAACACAGCAGAGCTAAAATCCTGCATACTCCACAGCACAGGTATTACAGCAGCAATTTTCAAGTTCTGTAGCAAAGTGGATATATCAATTTTCTTATGAAATATCTCTAGTTTTTAATCGCCATAAATACCAATTTTATTAGACTATTACTACATTTTTTTTTTCAAGCATATTTTCCAGGCAAGACTTCCTATTAACTTTTAAGCTACTGTCAAATTTCAGAAGATCTGGAATTTTCTGTCCACACACGAATTTCTTGTGAGAGGCTTGCAAAACAAGTGACTTGCAAATCCGTACACTTTACTGATGGTGAGCCGGCATCAGTAAAGTGTACGGATTGCCTAATCGGCATACCTGCAGTTCCAAACCTTGTGCTGCCACTGTCCAGCTGTCAGGTGCAATAAAGAAAGGCATGGGATGTGAGTGAAGCCAACAGTGATGCAGTGAAGAAAGCACCTGGTATTAATTAAAAGCAGATTTGAGTGACACACATATTTGACACTGTTGCTCTTTGAGCTCGGGTCAGGCATGGCGTGTTACAGGACACACACAACAACCCTTCCACACTAAAGGAAAAGGTTAATTCTGTAGCTCCACTGGTTCAGACAATAAGATCACAGCTGTAGAGAGTGTCTGAGGTTGGATAAAGCTGCAGAGTTTGCACTTTACTAGGCATCTGATAAGCTAATCACCATCAAGGCACCTGCCTGTTTGAGCTCTCATAACTAACAGAATTCAACTGTAGCCTTAGTTAAAAATCAGCTGAAAGGGCAGCCAACCAAGCAGAGCAAATTCAGAGATAATTTGAGTGCATTAGCACAGACACACTCAGAATTACTTTTCTCTGAACCATAGGTAGACCAAACCTACAACATTTCAAGGCCAGGGTGGATGGGGCTTTGAGCAACCTGGTCTAGTGGAAGATGCCTCTGCCCATGGCATGGGGGCCAGAACTAAATTACCTTTAAGGTCCCTTCCAACCTTCCTTTCCACTTTAAAATGTAAAAATCTTTACAATGCTTTATGAAAGTACTACATTCAGTTTCAAAAGAAACCATCTGATGGAATTACAAAGTTAGTCAGTCAATGAATAATTTATCGAATAAGCTTTTCCATTTTCTATTTTATGTAGTCTTAGGCCTGACTCTCACTAGGTTGAAATTTTGTAAAAAGCTATAGGTAACAAAATTCTACAAATTCTGAAAGGAAAAATAAGGTACAAAGTAACAAAGCACTTAAAACATTTTCTATTTATACAAAGATACTGAAGTTTCTTTCAATGAGTCAAAATTTATTACTTCTCTTAAAAGATCATGCAGAAAGAGGCAAGTACCCCATTACACAGAAAAGCTACCCATCAAATTAAGAAGGGTTCATGACATTGTCAAAAAATATGTATGTCACGTTCTGACCTATATACAAATGTTAAAATATGACAGTATACAGAAGGATCAGGTACATTTAGGACAGACCACCTGTCCTAAATCCACCTGGATTACTAGATAGAAGCCAGAAGTATTTCATTACCACCCTCCCTCACACCTTTTTTTTTTTTTTTTTTAAAAAAAAAAGCTTTACTCAATGCCTGTTATTAAATAGATCACCACCAAGGTCTGACCAACACCTGGGTATACTAAATATAAATGGACCTGCAATAGACAATTTTGTTAAATTGGGAAAAAAAATAATCATCAATATACTCCAGTGGAGAAATAAATTTTTTACAATTTAAAATGTTACTTTATTTCCTGAAAAAAATTTAAACTCAACTTGACAGTATTAAAATTAATCTATTCAGAACAACCTGCAGAAAGGAAATAATGTGAAGGTACACACTGTGTAGATAGCCATTTAAGATATGCAAACAAATTGCAAACTCTTTGGAATAATCTGGTTCAAACAGACATTTATTTGGACAGGGTTGGTAAGGACTGACAGAACATGTATCTCTGAGTCTCCCAGGTTAAGAAACAGTGAAGGAAAACTGACATTTACATGCTCCAAGAGAGGAGCATGAAGTAGTATAGCAGAGCTAATAAAATCATGAGTGGCATTCAAACGGCAAACTAGGGGTGACTGTTGATTTGTACCTCACAACACAGCAACTAAAGCATGTCTGAAACAACGGCAAGCAATCCTGAGTACAACACATGGTTAAAGCCTGATCCTTCTTTGTCACAGGATGCTGATAAGTTCACAGGGATTCAAAAAGGTTTCTTAAAAATTCTTTAGGAAAAATCCAGCAAGGGCTACAAAACCCAAAGACCTCTGCTGGATGAAGTCCCTGAGCTCAAAATCACTGTAAGGAAACACTAAGGAAACACAGCTATGTGCCATAATTTTAGAGATACAATAGCTAAATGTCACAACAGCAGCTCTTAAGACCAGAGTATCTCATCCACATTTGGTCTTCGACTCCATCAGCTTCTGTATTTTTAACCGAAACGTTGGCACTAGATCACTGTTAGCTCCCAACTCTAAATTTAAAGACCACTATGGGTCTATAGCCCAAAAGTCATTAACCTCTCCCCTAGAAACTGCTCACACCATGTCTTGCTTGCACTTATTTGCTTCTACCTTTGATGATGACCAAGGCTGCAAAACTGAAGTCTTAAAATTGTTTTGCTTTAGGAAGAATTGGGATGCAAGAAAAACTACAGATTAATGACAAAGTCCAGTCTAAGAGTTCACTACTAATTTCCTGTAACATTTTCTCCATGATTTTCTATATTAACCAAACAGTTTAAATCACATTACTTCCTATTATTATCCCAACAACTTTCTTTGTCTGTTGGATATCAGCTTTTGGGTTGTTTGGTTTGGTTTTGAAAGGTAGTAAATTTATATGCTGTGTTTCAGGAAAGAAGAGAAGCCAAGAAGAGCAAAAAATAAGGAAATGAGCTGGAGGGCTGTTTCAAAATGAACTGTCTTTGGCAGCTTTCCTCCAAAACACAGCTTTCTGTCTCTCCTCACCAGACATGCAGGACTAAAGAGATTTGACTTGGGCTACCTGGCAATAACTCAGCAAGTGCTCTCTCTTTCACAGAGCAATCATACTCCTGATTTTAAATCATGATTTTATTAAAGAGCCCTGTTCCCCTAGCAAAAAAAGTAAAACTCTGGTAAGTCAACCTAACTACTAAGTCAGCAGTGCCTACTTGAGTCATCATACACAGCAGCAAGTTACTTGCAGTGAAGCCTAACCGCAATCACTTCAATATCTACATTAATTACAGTGCTGATCAGAACACTCAAAAATATCATATTTACATATAAATATTACATGCAGTATTTCACTGAGGCATCAGAGGTGTACACATTTTAACATATAGATGCTTAAGTTTCCCTCAAAGCATTTGATTTCACATCTATTCTTCCAAAACTTGCCTTTGCAAGTATAGCATCAACATACTTCAAATGGTCATGTTATGGGTTATTTTGTACATATATTTCCTTATTCAAATGAAATAATAAATTATTCATACTGAGTGAATAAATATCATTACTTCAACTGCAATACAAAATCCCTGCATTACAGCTGAGCAGGTTAGGACACATTTACTAGTTACAGCGATGGCCACTCTCAAAGATATTTAAAGCTAGTTTTCAACCAATTCATTCAGGTCATGGTCCAGAGACACTTCTCCTGGAAAGGGTGCCAGCTTAAGCTACTCCTACCCTCAGCCATTTGCCTCTGATTGATCCCATACCACCTCCTCAGCCTCAGTACAACTGCTTAAAATGCCATATGGTGAACGGATCAGGAAACTGCTCAGGGTTAAAAAAATTAAGCCAGCAGTGCCACCAAGAGCAATGTCTGCGGAACCACAGTCTCCAAAACTTCTAAAAATGTTGCCATGGGAGGGCCAAGCTAAAAGCCTTAACTCTTACCCTGCATCTTTTCTGCACACGAAGCTCTGAACAGAGTACATGAATTAGCTCAAACCCAGCTTCTGTACCTACATGGAGGCAGCCTCCTCATGAGCAGATTAAGTTGCTCCAGTCCACTTAATTCTGAAAAGTGGTAACAGCTGTTTAAAGTAAAATAATAGTATTTTTAAGAAAATAACAGCACTTCATAGCAGTGTCTCTTCCGAGACAATCACCTTGTTGCCAACGTCAGATAAATGCCTCAGATGATCAATACTTACTTTCTTCCAGTAAAAGCAGAAGCAGCAACAGCTTACTGACTCCTACTGAAAGGGAAGGTCACACCTGATCCTAGCAGAGATTCACCAATGGAACTAAGCATCTCTACAACTCACCGATAGTAGGATCAGAAGAAGGTTGAGCTTATTTTTGGCCCAAATTTAAAAGAATCACCTTTAAAAATCACTCAATTTGACATTAAAGAACAGTTCTGCTGTTCTCAAGCAAGTTTTGAGATCTTGGTATGTGTACAGAAAGAATGGCTTCTTCTAAAATGAATGCTCATTCTTCAAAACTCTTTATGATGGCTACGCCCTGGTTTTTTGAGACACATCCGAAGATTCACACAAACTTCTGGAACGAGATATATTTGATGTAATGCAAATGTGGAATAATACATTATTTGTATGCATGGCATCTAAAACGCAAAAGTGAATGCTTTTTTGATTAAGAAAATAGCTGATAGATCTTTCTAAAAGCCTCCTGAAAGATTTAAGTATAGGATCAAGCCTTCCTTTTTCTCTATCTCCTTCACTGCTGCATACTTTGCAACTACGCAGCGTATTAACAAACAGATTAATCCCTAGCTTGGGACACCTAAATTCTGTTTGACATCTTGACATCCAAACAAACTTTCCTCCAAATCCGACTGTGTAAGTAACATTTACTTGTTGCTTTACATCATTTCCAGGTTTCCATTAGTACAAAAGCAAAGAGGAGGGAAGGGCAGAGTATAAAGCATTGAATCCTTGCAGTCAATTTCATAGGTACACTCCTGTGTTTGATCTTTTTGTCAAATTGCTATGAAAGAGAAATTCCTAATTGAGCACTAACTGAACTAACTCCGGAAGATAGATGAGGTGACATTCACAGGAACAGGATGACAAGCTCAATCTTACTAGAAACACAGAAAGGAAATAGGAAGTTTTCTTTACTGCTGAGCCAAGAAAAGATTGCCCAGCTGATAGGCACCAAAACTTACAAGACTCTTGTAGGCTTCAGGACTGATACAGAACAGTAGAAACAACTGAAAAAGGTCTAAATCCCTGTTGCACTTTGAGCTTCTCCCAATCCTTTCAAACCAACTTCAAAACACACACAAAATACATCCTACAACACTACTTGTCTGGATCCAAAGGTAGCAGCGACATGATAAACTCTGGCATGTTTTTAGCATCGTCTCCAAAAGCTGGAGTAAATAACTTGACAGGCTCCTCACCAACAACTTGTTCTTCATCTTTAACCCAGATGCTGGTACAGAAATATGTAGTATTTTGAATTCCATTAACCACCAACAAGCTACACGTAACTAGTTTAAAGTGTATTTCTGCATCTTCCATTTTATTTCAGGTTAACAAGAAAAAGCTGCAGAGCATGTACTTGTAAAACAAGGAAAGAAAAAATTTATTTCATTTTTAAACAGATTAGCTCAAATGCATTCAAAAAATTAATACATTCAGTTCCTCCTTGAATACTAGCTTAGTGAAAGGTAAACAGAGGACAATGCAAAACACTGCATGAAAAATTAATACATGGCAGAAAACAAATGTAACAGAGAAGTGCAATTCTGTGCCTGTATGACAAAGTCATACCAGATTCAGAAAGTTTGGGAGTGAAGAAACAGGAAGATTAAAACAATTACAGGCTGTAAAAAGACAGGGTAAAAGCAGCTCCACACACAGTGAAGGCAAATTTAGCTTCATCTTTTAGTGAGAAACTCTCAGTATATGGAGTACTCTAAAACATCATCTTTTATTTTCAAGTTATCAGCAATTATTTCAAAATATTTTCATGTTATCTGTAATACAGTACTGATGTTTCCAATACATTCTGTGAACTTCTATTTTACTGTTAAGCGAGAGCAAATTCAGTTAAAAGTCTGACGCTGTTCTCTTCAAATGGTTTTACTAGACAATGAATTTTTAACAGTTCCTTGTTTGCAAATTACCAAAGATGAGATACTAAAAAAATACCATTCACCAAAACTATTTATGCATTATTTCCTCCACTATAACTTACTAATTTTACTGTAAACAAAAAAGAACTGCTTCAAACTATCACTAATATTTAGGTTTTTATGAAGAATATCTAACATGGTGATTTATTGCCACAATACATTTCCCTATGCACCATTACTAAATGTTACATCTGCCTATCGTAAGACATTAAAGACCACCAAAGTACTCAATTCTTGATTTTGTATTCCAATCCGTGGACAGAGTGGCAGCAAAATCCACACATCAATAAATATGCAATTACAAATCACTGCAATTTATGCCTACATTTTTTTATGAAGGGTTGCACATTATGTGTTTAAAAGCTTATTTCCATTTTCTGTTTCATGTGGATAAAACATACAGCTGAATATACAACCATATTGAACAGACAACTGCAGGACCATGAAAATTCATAGAAATCTGAAGCACTTCCAGTAAGGAAAATAGTTTTAGTAATTTTGTTTATATTTTAAAAAATTTACTCCTCCAAATAACCACTTTTTAAGCATAATATAGGAAAACACCTCTGCCATCACCATGTCAAATCTTGGCAGTAGTGATTAAACGCACATTTTACAGCCTGTGGCCCAGAAAGCAATTCTTATGGGACAGCAAAGACCAGGGAGATCATATGGCATTGGCTCCACCTCTTTCCTCCTGGCCGTATCTTTATTTACCCAGAGTTAACTGCAATCAGAGCAGCACACAGGCTTTTCCAAGCAGCTAGCAGTAAGAAAAAATAGAGTTCCCGGCTTCCTCTAATAACACCCACTGCTACTTAAGCAGAAAAATAGTTATGAATTCTCTCAATGACTACTGAAACACACACAGATGTACAAATAAACATATATATGTACATGAAACATTTTTTGCTTGTATTTTTATTTTTAAATAAATGCTTTTCATGAAACAGGAAATGTTGAAGAATGAAACATCAAGAGGTCTAATTATCAAGTTGTGACTCAGATAATGAAAATCATCAATAAAACTCCTTGATTAAGTTGTATACATTGTACACATTGTACCTGTATGGCAGGTGTTTTTAAACATCTCTAAACATTACAGGATGATTAAGAAAGAGGCACAGGTTCCAAATCCTGGCAAGAAAGACCTGCATGTAATGGCAAGGGCATTCATCTTCCAGAAGACCAACAGTACTCACAAACAGTGCCAGTTGTTCTCACTGTATTCCCTACTAGCCGTAAATTAATAGGAAAGCTGAGGAAGGCAACATTTCCATAAAATAGTGGGAGGAAAGACACTTTGATACTGTTCCCTTTCTTTGTGAAAAAAAAAAAAAATCCATTTTAAGAAAAAAAGAGACTACGTATCAGCTATGTTGCAATCACAAAAATATAAGGAAAGAGTCATTTAACATACTTTCATGGAGTAGGAGTGACCCTATCAGGAAGAAAATACTGGATAACTAAGTTCTTCATTTTCTTACCAGGACAGCAATTCCAACTATGAAAATATTCCTTAATTTAGTTATGAAAATACAATCATGGAAGAAACTTAGCAGCACATAAAAACCATCTTCGTTTGCCTGCTCACCAGCAGAGAGCAGCTAGTCCAGCCTTCAGGTCTGCAGTTCCTGATTTAATGAGTAGTTCTGTTTACAGCAGAACTAATGAAGCTCTGTTTCCTGTGGATTTGCTCTTACAAGCCCTGTGGCCACTTAACATTAATTACGTCAGTTGCCTCTAAGCTTGCCCGTGTCTTCCTAAGATCCTTCACCTCATAAAACTCTCCATTTGCCCCTATATTCCCATATCCAAATACTCATGCTTGCTCTCATGTTTTTGTTAATGCTCAGCTCTTTCTCGTGCCCTCAAACCCATCTTCACATACTATCAGCTCCATCCCCCATCACCTACCTAGCTTTGTACATTGCTAAGCATATGTTGTAGCTAGTTTGAAGCTTGGTGCATGCTGGCTGGCCAGCTGGAGACCACCTCTTCGCTTCCAGGAGGAGCACACAAAATGCCATGACCGGTTTTTGGGAGAAGGGCTCTCACATCCCTTCAGATGTCAGCTCTCACAGACTGGGCGAAGGTAATCTTTCTGAGATCTCTCTCTGCTCTTAAATTGTTTGAAACTGACTGGAGGTTCACACTTACCAGGGAAGAAAAGACACAAAGCCAATATAAATGATACTTTTCAATCCTGGCTTCAGAAGGAAGTAACTCAGTTCTGGCCAGCTGCAAAGCATCTTGAAAATGCCCACTGCTGCCCTTCCTCTTCCTGCAGCTCAGGGCATCTTCTGTATTTCTGCAACATCCATCGCACTCAGAGGGACCAGGAATACACAGGATCGACAAAAAGTCAATTTCAACATTTTTATGCTGCACCCTGTGGGCAGCAATGAAACTGTCAACAAGAATTACCATTTCACTCCACTGGCAAGTAGCAAAAGGGTCTGGAGCTATTCATAGGGATGGCCACCTCAAAACGAAAGCCATGGAAGGGTAAGAGCAGCACTCACTCCATCTAAGATAGCGCATGTGGAACCAGGGCTAACAGAAAAATGCCCTTGTCCTTCACTGGGGACAGGGGAAGAGGATACTCATGTTAGTAAATATCAGCTAAAGAGAGGTCAACGTTAATTACAAATGCAAAAGAATAGCCTGACCCACAGAAACTACCTGTTGCCAACAGAAACCTTATTGTTTCTTCCTCTATCCACTCCCTTTGTGATTTATACTTGTTTGTGACTTGGGAACAGAGAACAGGTAACACAAAAACCAAATACTGCACTTAGAGGGGGTAACGATGCTCCAGTTCTTAAGTACTAGTCTGGGAGTCCTTAGACCTAGACAGTATTTCTAAAACCTTCCCAGGCTTCCAGTACTCCTAGGTGACTAGGAGTATATCCACATAGCATAATGCAGTGCTGTGTAGCTAGCTCGAATATCAGAAGGAATATGGCCACGTTAGCACTGCACTGCACCCAGGCTGAAGTGCAGGCTGGAGCATCCATCCTGCTTCTCAGGTAGTCTGGATCTATCCAAATGGCACTCCACTATGACACGTAAGCATACCCTTAGTCATCCTGCCTCAGAAACCAGCCATAACATGACAATTCTTTAAATTACTTACCAAGAATTGTAATGAAAGAGTATCTGAACAGAAAAACACTCGGATACCAAAGTTAGGAAGAGGAGGAAGTACTTACAAGAGGCAGCATACATTATCCATTTAACATAACAGATACAACCCCTAAAATGCCTCATTTTAGCATCCTTTCTCTCTTTATGTCAGCTCTGCCCTTAGAGTTTACAAATTATGGGTCTAACTTGTAAATATTAGTAGACATCTCCTTAAACATTACCCAGTGTTTCTATAATAGTATATAGATTCTAGAGAATACTACCCTGCAAGAGTAACATCCAAAATAGCTTCTAAAAATAAAGCATTCTAGATGATTCTCACAAACAACCAAAGGTTGAAAACACAGGCCATTTCATAAAGAAAGGCATGAACAGCATGCTACTTGAATTATAGCTAGAGCATGGAAAAAAACCCCAACAACTCTCAACATAGTAGAAAAGTAGCATTTCAAGTGCCACATACATTCTGTTCTTAAAACAAAGCTTAAAGTCTGGGACATATGAAAACAAGAATTCTTAATTATGTGAATCACGCTTCTCGTACCAAGCAATCAATAATCTTGAAAACCAAGCAACTGTTTGCTTGATATGAGTTTGTAAAAAAGGCAACATTCCACCTCGAACAGTGTTGGGCTGCAAACACCTCCCCCTTATCAGCAGCAATATGGATTGCCCAGCACAGTTCGGTGATTCCTTTTTTCAGCCTACGTAATGCCCATTTACATAGCCGTGATATTTTTAAATGTGTTTTCAGAAGCACCAAATAACATAAAAACATGGAAGGGGACAACCACAGCAGTAACATAGCCCTCATTTGACCACAGAATTCACAAATAAAATAACGGCCAAGTCCACGGAGCACAATAAAACTCCATTTTACAGATTATGCATTCAGAACACTAACCCAAGGAAATCCTGGTCGCGTTTCCCCCCCAGTGAGAGTGTGTCTGAGCACAACAGGACACATCCTGGCTCCTTCGCTAACCTCCACGCACATTCCTACACCCCTTAGGAAAACAGTGACAGCGGACATAAAAGGAAGGGAAACAATGACATTCTTTTAATAACAGCGTTCACTACCGCGTTCAGCACGTTAGACCCAGTCGGTCAGTGCTACATGACGGCAGTTTCTGCATTCCCCTGGAACAGACACATTCGCCCCCGGCCCGAGCTCCGCCGCTCCCGGAGCACACCGATTTTCCCTCGGTGGCCAGGCCGGGTGTTCACCCTCTCCCACCGCCACCGCAGCCGGAGGCGGCTGCACGGCCAGGAGCCGCATCCGCGCCTTCCGAGGGGCACGAAGAGGGCCGCCGCCGCCTCCGTCCCCCCACATCGCGGCCGCACACGCCAGGGGAAAAGCGCCTCGCCCCGGCCTCGACCCCCGCCGGCGGCGGTGCGGGCTCCACGTCAGCCGTCCCCGTCCCCGCCGCCTAGGCGCTGACACGCACCTTCCCCCCGCACCCGCCGCCCCTCAGGCGAAGGGCTGTGTCACGCCGGGCCTGCCCGGGGCGCCCCGCTGCCCCCCGCCGCCGTAGGCCCCGCGCCGCCGCCGCGGCCCCGCCGCAGCCCCCCCAGCCCAGCACAGGACAGGACGCGGCTCTTACCGCCAGGTCGGGGCTATGGGAGTCCCGCTGCGAGACGGCGCGGATGACCCCAGCCCGCCAGCGCCCACTCTCCAGCGGCTCCTCACTGCCGCCGCCGACGCACAGGAACCGCTTCCCCACCAGCTCCGGCCGCGTCTCCACCGCCATGGCCGCCGCCGCGCAGGCACCGCACCAGCCGCCGAGCCCGCTCACTCTACGGGCCGCCCATAGTCAGGAGCGGCACGGAGCGGGGAGGCAGGCGCGGGGCTCTTCGCCTCAGCGGCGGGCTGGGTCGGCGCCCCTCGGCCGGGCCGGCGCCGCGGGGCCGCTCCGCCGCCGCCTGACACAAACACCGAGGGGCGGGGGAAAGGAGGGCCGGGGGCGCGCGCTCACTCCCTCCCTCGCGCGCTCGCTCACTCACCGCCGCGCTGCGGCCCCGACCACTCCGCCCACGCAGCCCACTGCCATGGAGACCGGGACCACGCGCCGTCTCCCTCCGCCAAGCAGCTCGCGGGGAGGGGGCAAGCGGACTCCGCAGCTGCCGCTCGGCAAAGAGTCCGGCCGCGGCGGTACCGGGCCCCTGCGGCGGTTCCTGCCGCCGCCGCCCCCTGTTCAGCCCCGCGACGGGAGACCGGGGCCCCCCAGGGCCAGGTGCGGGCCGCGCTCTCCCGCCGCGGGGCTGAACAGGGGGCAGCGGCCTGGAGCTCCCCCAGCTCCGGTCCTACGGCGGGATTTCTGACGCGGCCTCTTCTGGGCATTCCCCCTGGGTTTGATAAGCGGCTGGCCCCTGTCCTCTGGAAGGCGCACAGCTGCGAGAGCTCGGGTGACCCCAGGCCTCCACAGGTTGGGAGTAGGTCTGCCAGCTGCGGTGCCTTCTACCCCCTAGTTTAGCTTAACAAAGACAACCATCCATCTTTCCCTACCGCAAACAATATCACCAAGGTCTATGGGAATGCAAGGTTTGTTTATTCATACATAAGCTTTCAGAGGCAGAACACTTCAGATCTAGAAGATGTTGATGCCATCAAACGGAGATAAACAAAGGATATCAGAGCAGACTAACATGGGCTTCAATCAAGAGCTTGGGTTATAACACATAAAGCCATGTTCTGTACGTTGCTCTCAGTTTATTGGTTTTTTTCCCCATGAAGCCTGGAGTCATGTTATAGTAATGCCATGTTTGCATTTTAAGTTTTTCCTTCATGTTATCTAGAGGTGTAGCTTTCATGAACTTTCTTTACTGATATGCTTGCTCTCAAGAGAGCAGGTTAATGATCGCTCATCTAGCATTAGAAAGCAAATTTGAATAGTGCATTTTTGAAAATTAGATTATGAGGCAAAAGCAATAAATCAAGAGTGCCAACTTAGCACATTCCCATATATTTCAGTGGAACAAATAGCTTCTGGTACAAGAGAAGTTAATTAACAGAAAGCAAAAAAAAAAAAAAAAAATCAATTCATCATTCACCATGATAAGTTTATTCACAGTATTAGAATAACTTACAAGACAGAACATTTATACAAGAACCTTTAGCTGCCTGGCATCCCATTGGCAGTAGACTAGGGATGCACAGAGGCATGTTTCTTAAAAGCTGTAGAAGAAACCACAGTGCATTTAAGCTAAATGACATCTTCATCCACATTTCAAGGTAATGCTACAACAGAAAAAAAAAAAGGTCCTGGAGTCATGGAGAACAAGCAAAAAATATACAAGTACAGAGCAGTTATAAAGGGTATAAAAAGAAGTTCCAAGGACAACTAAATCATATAAAAACTCTTCATAGTTTTATTAGAGTCCCCCATTTAGCCAAAGAGTAATCTGAGATTATTACTGAATTATACACTTAAATAGATTACATTAGCATGCAACTAACCATAAAATATGCCCCAAAAAACTGTTAGAGGATTCAAATAGACTGAACTTGTGAATTTATCCCAGAATACCAGAATATTAAGAACGAAGTATTTTTAATTTGTTCCAAAAATTCATATCACAGTGCTGACACCAGAATTATGTTTTAGTATAGATTAGAATTCACTAAACGCTATTGTTCAATGCTGTATCATTTTATAGTTGTTATCACCCAAAACCATCAGTGCAATCAAGAAACATCAACGTTTAGGTGTAAATTCCTATGGTCAGCTGTCAGTTCCCAGATGCCAAGTGCCAAAGGGCAGGACCTTTACCCAGCTCCCCATCATACCACTGAGCACATGCTGCTCAAACAGCTTTTCACACAGACCAGGAAAAGTGAGCTCTAGGGAGAGCCTCGGCATACTGTCAGGGCAGCTTCACTGCCCGGTCACCTCGAACCTCAGCTCTTCTTTCTTTCAGTAACAGCTTTTGTTATTCGTGTGCTTTAGGAAGGTCAAAATGACTACATTCAGATGGATCAGTGTACAAGAGACCCGCAGGTTGCTGAACACATTTTCCACCTTCAGCAATTTATTTTCTCAGCCTCTGTTCACTTACCCATTTCTTCTTTGCTTCCTCCTTCTATCCTTGTTTCTCTGCAAAGTGCTGGAAACCAGGAGAGCGCTAAATGCTCAGGATGTGCATAAGTCAACTCTGAGCCTCTGGCTGCAACAGAACAAAGTAATGGTGCTGTGGCCCAAGGCCTGAAGACAGCCTAGAGACTAACTTTTAAACAGTCTGTGCTCCATGACACTTCAGTAGTACTTCTTCCTTTCTCAGAAGCCTTCGCAGGTGTCAAACCAATACATTAAATCCCCTTTCAAAGCAACACCTCCTTTATTTCCTTGATAAATATTATGCAGTACTTGAACTGAAAATTCAAAGCTCCAAAATTCACACGATTGAAAGGATTAGGGATGGTACTAATTGATGCAGCTTTGAAAAAAAAAAAAAAAAAGAGCCGTGTAAGGAAGCCTCTTGTCAAAGATTACTCCAAGAAGGCCAGAGGAATCCCCCTCTTGGAACTCAAGAGCAATGTTCTGAGCTGGGTGCCCATGGGCAACAACAAGAGCTGACACTTCCAGGCTTGAGAAGTCCAGAAAAAACAAATCAAAACACTTCTAGGATAAGCCCCAGGGAAGGAGGCTGCTCTTGTGAGACAAGCTGCGGGCAAACTCCCCCATTGCACTCCTATGTGGCCCCAGCGCAGCTTTGGCAGTGAATACGGCAATCAATTCAGTCACCAAGATTTACAGGTAAAGTAAGGAAGTTCAGCCACCCCAACAAAGGAAAAACAAGACTGACACTAGATATGACCCACTGGGTCCATCCTCTCTCACCCAAACTGCACATCTAACCACCTGAGCTCACTTGAAAGAGGCAACCAGGTCCTGCCACAAAGGTGTGGGAATAGCAAGATGGGGGAAACAAGGTTCAGTTTTCTATCCCTTCAAGCATCAAGAGAAGCTATTTCCAGAGTTTCAAAAATCATTATACCTTTCATCTTTTGTTATAATTGAAAAAATATTGATGGTGCTGTTTATATCTTCAACAAATGGCTTCTATGGCTATAGACCCCACTTCAGCTGGGCATTTAATTACCTGAAAAGGCTGTCATGCATATAGTGTACTAACAGTATCCTTTAAATCACACAGATTGCTAAATAAAGCGCTTTTTTTCCCCTAAATATTTTCAGTCCCACTTGCCTGAAATTATACACAGTGTTCAGTTGCAAAATTAAGACCTTTACTAAGAGCCATTTCTAACTTTCAGGTTGAAATGCAGCATAGCCTGTATTAGTAGTAATCGCACCTTCTCCATACAGATAAATACTGCATATAGAGATGGTTATTTCCACTTTTCAGGACAGCAAATTGAGAAAGGAAGGCAAAATGGCTTGTCACTGTCACAACTCCTAAGCAGAATAAATACTGAACAAGCTCTTCCTAAAATTCTGCACTGTATAATTTTAGATCTATTTTACCTTTCCTTAAGAGACAGTAAACATCAGTTTCCTATGAATTCATAATTCCTCAGAAATTTGGAGTCACATTCAATGTTTTCCAGGGTTCAGCATCAGAAAATTAAGAATCTATATTTAATAGAAGCTTGCATCATTTGGTTTAAAATTTTCCTAATTTGAAAATTCATAGCCAAGAGAAAATGAGTTTTTCCTCAACCATTAGTTATTTCTACTACAAAGCGAACTTTTGATTTCCAACTATCTTACCTTATCTTCTACATAGACTCCAAGAGCTTTTCTTAATGTGTCCTACCAAAAAACCTCTTCCTTGAAAACACAATTATTTGAGCAGTGATGCAGTCCTTGAGCACTGAATAGGACACAGGGTTAGTGGGAAAACATGACAATTTAAAGACAGCAATATAATGCAGGTGCAAAGGCTGCATTAAACAGCCAGGAGTGCAGAGGGGCATGATAGTAAGAGTGGTGATGCATGGGATAACCTCCCCAGCTCCACCACTGACATCCCATGGGGTGATTCACTATTACTTGCATCATGAGTGTCTACAGCCACAACTCCATCTGGGGCTGTCGACTGACCATTCTTGATCTTTTCTGTGTCTTGCCTTTCTCACTTGTAAAAAGGCTGCAAATTTACTGCTATATTTACACTGCAGGTGAATGCAGCACCCCACCATACCCAGGTATTGCCTTCAGGACTTCCTCAATACCGTCCAGGCTGTTGCTACAGCACACAAAGAAGGAAGATTTAAGTTTGTGGCATTTGTGATTCACTCCAGCCATATCTGCACTAAAAACCACTGTAGTTCACAGGATGCCACTCCATCAATGCTAACAACAGTGAGGAGCACTACTGAGCCTCCATGTGCTGTTTCACAGTCAATTTGTAGCCTAGAACAGACGAATACTCACAGCATGCTTTGATTCCAACATTTTTTTCTGTTCCAGTTAATGAGGTATCACCAAAAGATGGCCAAACAAATTAAACAAATACGACCTTCAATACATCCCCTTCCCCAGAAGCTTGCTGACATCTTAAGATATTAATCTATCCATATTCCCCGCTTCCTTCTTGTCACCCTCAAACACTTACCTTGCCTTACACTTGAAACAGCAAAGCAGACCTTATGAGTGTCCCACGTCTGGTTTAAATACACAGTCAGCCAGCCCAGCCCAATGAAGCTGCAGGGGCAGGTTCTGCTGAGCCCTGGGCCTTCTGCCCTGAAGCTCCTGAAACGCACTCACCCTTGTCCTCTGGCCACCTCCCTCTAGCTGGAGATGGCACCACCTTTAACAGCTGCCACTGCTTTGTGCAGTAAGTATTTAACTGCACCCTGAGGGCAAAGCATCATTAGACCAGCACTACACCTTGGTACCACACAGCCTCTCTCACTCCTGAGGAGTTTACACCCTAAAGAGATAAAAAGCAGAGGGTGGGGGAATAGAGATAACAAGGCTGTCAGTTAGTCTCCACCTCTTTGTGAATGCCTACAGGCTTAATTCCTCAGGTGAAACTTCAGGGCCCTGCTTTGGCCTTACCCGATAATGTCTCCATCTAAAACAACCTCTTTGAATTTGCTTGGAGAAAAATGTTCTCCACTTCTTCAAGCTGTATACAGATGGAAGATGCCATTTTCTAGCTGGCTAATGGTCTCTCAGTGCAGGCGCAAGCATTGGGAGCAAGGACAATGCATAGGCTGCAGTGTTGTACTATTTTTGTGGCCATTTTAGTAATGTTAGATCTCCATTCAAGTTTCTTCCCCACCTTTCAGCGAGATGCTGATGCCAGCTTGAGACTTTGGTACTTCTCAGGAATCAGACTGAGCTTTAGGTGCATCTGTCAGGCCCTTACAGAGCTCTCCTGGGACAATGCATGCTGTAACATCTGGAAGAAAGCATCAGAACTGAGAACAAGTTCTTATTTAGCTGAGGGGATCTGCCTACAGAACTCCAGAAGAGATCAGGCATATTCAGAGCCTGAGCAGCCTCAGCAATGCTGATGTTCCTCCTGAAAAGACCTGCCTTTCACCAGGCTGCTCCCAGCAACAATACTCCCTTTTCCTGTTGATCACTCACACTAAAACCTGAAATAAATCACCCCTAAAAATTAATTAGTCACCTTCCCAGTAGCCTTCATTTCCAGTAGTGCTTCCTCCCACTCACACCTAAGCTGTATAAAGGCCACTAAGTGCTTTGCTATTGCTGGCAGAGCATTAGGTAGCAGTAGAGCTTGGTATATAGAGATACTTGCTTCTCTTGCATAAGTTCCTGGAGCACCAACTTGATGGGTTATCCAGTGTGTGAGTATTTTTATATATTTTTATCTAATGCTAAATGTTTGGCTATTGCTATCTCTGTGTTGTTACAATTCGTAGGTTTCTAAGATTAGCAGATGGACAATGGTAAAAAAAATCCAAAACACTGAACAAACCAAACCATCTCTGAAAACATAAACAACTCTATGAAGGCAGTCACTACTTTTATGGCAGACTTTTATCTCAGTTTTAAGATGTGCTAAAGTCTCCCAGAATCTTGCAGAAGAAATTATTTCTATGTTGGATGAAAGGTATTTGAGCAGATCATTTTATGGGTTGATACTGTTACTGATGAAAAGAATAGGTTATATTTAGCACTGAAGTAAATGTATAGATCTTTGAATTAACTGGCAGCTGGCTCAGGGCTCTTATCCTAACTGGAGATTGCTTGTATATTGTGTAGTAGAGCCAAAAAAAGGGAAAATGGGCAACTACATTTGTCTGGAATTTCCTATTCCAAGTGCTTCAATCCACTGCATGTGGGGTGCCATGATCACCTTTAACAATGCTAACCCAGGGGGCAGAAGTGTTGTAACCTGTTTAGTACTCTGTATGTAACTTTCTCAATGTTTATCTCAAAGCTTCTTACACATCCTTCAAAAATCACTATTAAGAGCTGTATTGGCGCTGTCATTCAGGTAACTTCCCACCCACTGAACCTCTGGTTTCTGTATGAATTGTGTTGGGGTTGTGACCACTTCAGAAGTAGAGGTTCTTGCTCACAGCAGCTTTAAACTGAAATCACTTGGATGTTGGTATTACTTATCCTGATATAAGTAAAATAGGTGATTGCTATGGTAAGCAAAAAGCTTAGCATGCTGCTACACAATATGCACAATAAAAAGCTAATGGGAGGCTTTGGGGTCTAGAAAAGACCTAAAGCTGAGGTGAGAAGCAGCTGAGTTTAGCTAGGGAAAATGCCCTGACAACATAACTTATGGCTACTTCCTTTCACATGGGGGAAAAAAAAAAGGTAGAAACTATGAACTGAAACTATGGTACAAAGAAAAGCTCACAATCACTTAAAAAAAAGTTTTTCTAGCTAAGTTTTCTTCTTGTAAGATTCTGGAATATCCTTTCCCCTCAATTTCTTTCTATCTGTCTTAGCCTCACTCTTACTACTCTGCTATCCAAATTCCTTTGCATTTTCTTAATGTAACTGTAGTACTTTCCTTGTATCTATATCTATCATTAAGCTTAACCGTTTGAGATCAGCTTTATCTAAACCAGTAACTATCACACATGGTAACTATGCTTTAACAAACCTGTCTGACTGCTAATTTTGTGTGATGCTAGTTCTTCTTTCCTCCTGCCAGCAAGCTGGCTCCAAATTGGATTAAAACCAACACACAGGTTTCTTGTATTCCAGCTGCCTGTCTGGTTGAGTTTCTGTGTCACGAAAGGCTAACAAATTAGTGTTAATTGTGTCTTGCAATTCAATAATAGCTATTATTTAATAGTTACCTCTTTGGTAAGAATTGTCTTACTATTTCATAGTGTTGTATGGTACAGGATGTAAACAAATGACATTAATGACTCTGTGCTGATCAAGCAGAAGGACTTTCTTATTTTTCTTGGCACTGTTATCCCAGTTAAAACCATCACAAATTTTCTACTGAGCCAGTAACTTCTTCCATTAATTTACTGTTCTCATTAGGAGTGCTCCAAGGTCTATCTGGCATGTTTGTTCAGGCTATACTCAAAGTTGGTCCTGGAAAGGGAATTGATTTAAGTCTGCCCTTACTGCAAGAACTGTAATGAAACATTACATCTTATAATGACACACTGAACAGGCACAGACCTACATAAGCAGAGAGACAAGAAGGTACTTGCTTATCTTCTTGGACTTCAGAGTAGAAGATTGCCTTTGGTTGTTGCTGTGTCATTTAATTGAATGAAGAGATTGTCTTGGAGTCGTGGACTAGTTGAGGTTAGAAGGGACCTCTGGCAATTGTCTAGTCTGACCCCCCTGCTCAGAGCAGGGCCACCTACAGCAGGCTGCTCAGGGCCATGTCCAGTCAGGTTTTGAGTATCTCCAAGGCCGGAGACTTCACAGTCCTCTGGGCAATCTGTTCCCGTGTTCAACATCACAGTGGAAAAAGTCTTTCCTTAAGTTTAAATGGGGCTTCTTGCATTTCAGTTTGTGCTCATTGCCTCTTGTACTTTCACTGGGCACCACTGAGAAGAGGCTAGCTCCTTCTTCATTCCAGCAACCACTCTTGTTTGTATTAATAAGACCCTCATTATTACTAAATCTCTATTATACATTCGCGGTTTTCTTGGTGTGTTTTTTTTTTGTGTGTGTGTGTGTGTGGTGCCAGATTCGCCTCCCTGAGTTACCTTCCTTGGGTTCCTGTCCCGGTTAGTGCTACCTGCTCACTACATCTGCATCTTTGCTGCTGCTCGGGTTGTGTCTTGCGCTCCGATGGTGCTTGTGACCCTAGACTGGAAAAGGTAGAAGTGGAAATTGGCTCTCCTCGTCTAGTTTGCTGAAGTTCATCCTGCAGGTAGCTCTCTTGTCTTCAGCAAATCAGCTCTGTGGTGCAAGCACAGACCAGCTGCTCTAGTGTACAAACAGTGAGTTCTCTCTCTCCCCGAGGTGAGTCCTAACTACAGGTAATGCTCTAAAACTTAGAAAAGCGCATACTCTGTAGCTGAAGCATCACTGACAGCAAACATGAATGAATTAGGAAAAACATTCTTGGAAAGAAGGATTAGGGGAGAAAGATGTCCTCAGTAGTTGCAGGTACCTGCATTGCTGATGTTCCCAGTGTAACTGATGCTCAGTCACACTTCTTTGTACCATTGTTTTCCTGTTGCATATGACTTCTGGACCTGAAGCTTCTATTAATTCTAGTAAATTAGTCTATTCAAATTTTTATCTATACAGAGACTTATCTGGTCCTGTCCCATACTGTTTTGTAGCACAGGAACCGTAAGGAACAATACGCTTTAACAGGTGCTGATTTGTAATATTAAAAAGTGTTCTTCGTACAACACCTGCTGAATAAATCTCAGTAAGCTGTGTAGAGGTGATTGTATGCAGGACATAGACCTGAACGCAAACTGCATGTGTCTGCAGGAGACCCATCTCCTTTCAGTGAGCGGTCTGAAGGTAGGCTTGTTCTCACCATCAAGTCCTAAATCCAAGAACCTGACGGGTGCCAAAGGCAGTACTGTGCTACCCTATTCTATTCAGATACTGATCATGCTTTAAGAGTAACAGCCAAAATACTTATTAGCTCTAATATTAGAAATAGCTGAAGGGAGGCAAAAGGAAAAATAGCAACTGAAGATAAATCCTTGTATCTTGGTCCTCTGTTTTCTTTTCTCCCTATCATCTCTTTCCCCTTTAAGCAAAATGTTGTTTCCAGAAAACTTTGCTCTGGAATTACTGAGTTGCAGTAGTAACTGTATAGGAATATTCAATTTTTGACCACATCTAAAGAAGGGTGACCCCAAATTATAAAACACCAAGTTGCAATTGTAACTGCAAAGAGAATACAGTGTGCAGAAACTTCCCCAGCACAAGCTGGGCTGTATCTAAAAGCACTATGTGTAACCTGGACTTCAGAAAAGGCCAGCAAGTCATTTCTGATGGCTTTGTAATCCCAGTGATGTCATTTACCTGAAGTAGACTTTAGATGACTGCACAGAGCTCTGTTTAAGATGATTCAGAAGGGCCAAGTCCAAGGCAGGTGGTGAGCCAGCCTGTGTGGCTGCGCTGATGTTCTGGACAGGGGAGTGATACTTCCTTTACAGGAAAAGGCCTCAAATGGCTCCTACTAAACCTGTAATTTGGGATTCTCATATGCCCAAATGTAATGCAAATCCACTGTCTTTCTTCTTTGAAATTACTGACAACAGAAGGACAAAATGGAAACTCAAGGAAATGGTTATAATAAGCACCACCTCAGAGCCTTATGCTGACTCCAATTTTCTTATGTCTTAGCCTGCTTTGAACCCTCTAGGTTATGTTCCAGCAATTTGTGTTTCATGTTGTTTAAGTGAACATCTTCTATACACAAAAAAGGGTCTGAAAGCACACATTTGATGGTAACTGCTAATCCAATTGAAGACTGAAGTCATCAATACAAGAGATTTTAGTGGTGGTTACAGTTGTGACAAAATGCATCCACAGGGAAATAAGGGAAAATATTAATGCTTTTCTTCCAGCATTTGCATTAGCTACAACACTTATTCTATGCCAAGGATGATGGAACTTTGGTACTTGGCTTGCGTCAGAGAACCCAGCGGGCCAACCGTGTGAACTTTACAGCCACTCAAAACCATAGAGGTGACTTTGTGTTTTTTAATTCAGCTGATCAACACACTTAACTGTTGGGCATCCATCATTTGTGGAGTTAATGATCCTAATTACTTCAGAGATCAGTTGCTGAGGTTCCTGATTTTTGGATTGCATTTTGGTTTGGAGGTTTTTGGTGGTGGTTTGTTTTTGTTTTGTTTTTTTTTTTTCCCTGTGTGTTACTTCTGGTTTCATGTATCTCAGTGGATTGTTTTTCAAAATGTGGGAGAGAGGATGAAAAAAAGAGCATGTGGAAGAACCGTGTCCATATAGGAATATGGTGGGAAAGGAAGTTACAACAAACCAGCTCCTGATTCCCATCTATGATTTGTTGGATGGTGCCTTTCAGTGTCAATTTTTGATGGCTAACAGTTCTTTCTAGCAACTTCTGGGAGGCAAGGGGCATGCAAAAAAGGGTAAACCTCTGTGGGAAGAAGTTTTGATTTGTCTAGACAGAGCTTCCTTGACATAATGTAGATAATTGCTCTCTAGCCTCCTGCAGACTACCAGCTCAGAGCAGCTACAGCAGCGGTGTTTTTATGCCTGTTAAACCAGAAGTTCTGCCTATTGTTTTTCCTGCCTTCATCACTTTCCACTGCTATAGTCCAGCTATGTTACACCAGGACATTAAACATTCAGCATCCAGAATGTCTAGACAGGCTGAAAGACTGTCTGTGCTCCACTTTTCAGAGTCAACGTTCCTAAGAACTAAAAGGCTATTTGGAAAGAGAAGGTGGCAGAGTTCCGAGTAAAAGATGCATCTTCAGGCTGCCTTCTGAAGTGAGTATGGAGTAATACAGTCTGGTAGGGATTTCTAGCAGTGCACAAAATTCCTGTGCAAGCCTCCCTCTGCTCCCCAGAGAGGCTTTAAGCCTTTGACAATTATTGCTAATGTCTTAAACAGCTTGCACTTGTGTTCTAGGGATACAAGACTACATAGAAATGTACCCTGTTAGCTGGTAATGTCCTGTTTAAATAACAGAGGAAAGGACTAAAGGGTGACTTCCTTGCCACAGAAGATGGGAAAGATCTTTTTTGAGGCAGAAACAAATCGTTTCCATTTAAAGTACGGGACCTGTGGACCAACAGGAATATTTTGCTGTGCATATCTGCTGGTTTTAGCAATGCTGAACAAGCAAGCAAACATAAAAGCCAAACTTCTTTCCATATAACCTTTGTAACTTTTTTCAGTGTTGACCTTAGTCATACAGACCTTAGTCCATATAGGAAGAAGCAAGTGCTTATTTCTTGTAGGGTGGAAACGAATGTTGCCTCTAGAAGCTTTGTAAACTAAAGTTAGATACAATATAAGGGCTGATGATCCTGTTGCTGCTAATCTACTTGCACACTCTATGAGATTGTGCTATATATCATAGAAACCTTGAGCTTTGATTTCAGACCCCAGGACAAGCCTGGGAGTCTTTGTCAGAGGTGGGGAGGAAGGGAGGGCAGTCAGCCTGCACGGCATCGTCTGCTGAATCCTTGAGCTGCTTGCAGGGGTGAGGACAAAAGGGTGCTCCTATCCAGCCATGCCTTTGGGGTCCATCCCAGCTCCCCATTCCCTGGGTGGCTGAAGATTCCTGGGGACCCTTGTGCTAACCCTCTTAACTTCCAGTGAGAGAGAACAGCATCCTTGTGTAAGAACTTAACCTTGGCTCTTTAAAGCAAAGTAAGCTTTGCTGTATTAAAGGAAGGTGAGCCCTTAAGAACAGAGAATACCAACAAAGCTTTCAGACTGGTAGCCAGGGTATTGAGAAGCAGAAAGCAAGAATGATGCCCAGATCAAAGAGGACAGACAACTGAATGTGAGCACCCAATGTGACAGAGTAGCTAAAAAGATAACGTTTTGTATCCTCTATTAATGAGAATAAAAGGTAGGCAGCAGATTATTATCTTATGCCATTCAAAGTCACATAGAGTTAACAGAAATCTGCTTACAATGTTCAGTATACGAAAGAGCTGGGAAAATTTGGGGTTAGAGCTATAAATCTACCACACAGCATTTAAGGAATATGAAAAAAGTAATTTAAAGAAATTTTGCAGTTTAAGTTGTTGAGAGATTGAAACGTGACTTAAGCATGCATAAATCCTTGTGGAGAGATAAGTGCGAAAGAGCTCTTTAATCTATCACTTAGACCATAGCAAGAACCAATGACTGAAAACAAAAGGCAAATTCAAAGTTTAAAATCATGTGCCTAGTTTCCTATAGGGAAATAATAATAAAAACCCACATTAAAAATATCAGTGTTCTGATGCCTTCAAATCAATATCCTTTGTTGGCAGCACCACTTCTAGAAAACACAGGATATCTCACACGACACATGAAGGAATGATTTCTGCATCTTGGTTTTAAGTCAGATGAAATGATTTGATACTCCTTTCCGGTTTTTAAGTCTGTAAAAAGAGACTTCCCCAATTCAGGGAAGAATGCAAAGAGAGGATAATTCTTGGGAGAAAAGGAACCCAAAAAGATGGAAAGCGTTGCTCCAAGGAAAAAAAAAATCATAAATTTTTTGTGTAATAAAACAGCTTCCTGAAATGTGTTTGTTGGTCAGTCTTTTGACTAGACCTGTTTTAGGATGAACAAGGAAGGCATAGCAAAATCAGCTGGCTTTTGGTTGTACACAGGAATTGCTATCCTGGCTCACAGCAGTGGTTCCCCTCAGAAGCTCTCCCAGCTAATTGTGCTGTGCTGCCCTGGAAGGGTGGGAGAGGGAGAGAAGGAAAGGGAAATCTGATAGCCTAGCATCCTTTGCTGGCAGCCTTTTGACTTGCTTGGTACTGATAAGCTCCTCTGGAGCTAGGGGCCAGGGTTTGGGCTCTGCATTTCAACAGAGTTGGATGTAATAAAGGGAATATTATGCCACATTTTCTGGACCTTTAGGAATTGAGGTTGTTTCTTCAAGGGAAGATGTAATATCTTAAGTACTGGTTTCACTTTTTAAAGTTGCTGCAAAAGGAAATTAATGCTTTCTCCTGTCTTCCCCCAAGTGTGGAAGGAAAAAACCTCCTGAATACACCTTGACTCAGCTTAACTTTGATACCAGGAAAAGTTTCCCGGTAGGATAATGAAGGACTAGTAAAAATAGCTGACAACAGGTATGTAATCTCTGTTGAAAGGCTTCAGGAACAGGTAGGACAAGACATCTGTCCAAATGGGGTGATCCTGGTTTTGTTGTGCAGCAGATAAACTTGAGGCCCTTTCTGGTTCTAAGATTTTTTTTTTAAATTTTTTTTTTTTTTCATCTCTTGGGCTGATGGCCATGGATTGGTACACTGTTTAGCTGGAGGCTATGATTTTCTGCAAATGGGTATTGTGCTGAACAAGGTTCTAAGTGTTGCCAAAGAATGTGTATCTCCTCTTCATTTTATGTAAAATCTATCAGCCAGTTGAAAAGGCAAACATCATTCCCTGATAAAATGCAGCTGGTGTGCATATGAGCTTAGTCAGCAGGCTATAAAATAGCATAAGCTTTCCATAGCAATCAGAAACATCAAAAGCAGAATGTGCATTTAAAAAAAAAAAAAAGTCCAACAGATTGCTATAATTATTAAATGTGATGCATCACAAGTAGTGATGGAGTATAGCTGAGATGATATTACCCAGACAGGAAGAAATAATATAGCTTTGGTCTGTGTCTCTGTATACAGATTTCAAAACCTGGAGTGTGGAACATCAGATACCAGAGTATGTGTAGCCCATCATTTAAAATGGGTTTGCTCTCATGAGAGGGGTGTGTATTTACTGTAACACTTAGCTGCAGCTTTTGAACAAGTTACATCTTTAATGCTACTCAGGAACAGGGGAAAAATAAACTATACAAATCTATCTAGTGGACTGCCCTTCTGAGATGCATGGGTGTATAACCCTGGTGTGTGGTTACATTTATCTACAGAGTAATATTTGCAGGTCCATGTGCAATACATGTTGGACTTTTCTGTCTGTAGTTTAGCTTATCTACACACAAGTAGGGGAGTGACAGGTACTGCACTGCTGCTTTGTGAGGGTCTGTCAGGTACTCCTGATGATCTGAAAATCAGCTCCTCTTGCCTCTGCCTGCCCTTGTGGGGCTGCATCTCATATGCTTTCAACTCCAAATGGAAACAATAAGGTAGGATGGACATAAGACTGCTGCCAGGAGAACGAGTCTCAGATGGAGCTGTTCTGAACTTTCCCCTTCCTCTTTAGCTCACATTTCCCTTAAGAAAAAAAAAAAATCCTAATGGAGGCTCTTATATTTCTGCTAAGAAACAAGGAACCAAAGGCATTTAACCCATTGCAACCAGTCTTTAAAAATTGATACAACCAATCAACAGTTGCATGATAACTTTTCATGGCATAGTGAATTTTCTTTAAAAAAGTAAGCAGAGTACTCTCAGTATTTGTACTTTTACTCAGGTTAATCTGATTCTATCTGAACTACCTGGTTCTATTCTATTGTGCTGCAGTCAAAAGGCTAGTGCTGGAGCGCTGAAAATGCTTTGGCTTTATATTGATATGGCTGTCCTGGATTTCTTTCAGTGTTCTGTCTCAGCCTTGTCTGCTTTCCCTGACCTATAACTCACTGAATTAACAGTGCTAGACCTCATTCTTTTGTAGTCTTGAAGGCAAAAAAAAAAAAAATCTGGGCCTGTTCTTGCATTTGCTAATTTCTCTGCTTGCAAAGATTTTCCTCTGCTATGCAGTTCAGTCATCATACAACCCCAGCTAGACGCCTTTTTTGAACTCCAAATTCTGTATTGCATAAAATTCAGTACTAACCAAAATTGTCAGAGCCTCAAAATTCAGGAAACTGACTTCAAGAAACTTGCCAAACCATGAATTCAACATCATGCTCCTGTTGCTGTTTGAGTCTTCAGGCTTTGCATTTGCAGGTATATCTGCTAACATGAGGGGAAGAAATTATTCAAAACTGAAGGACTTTACTTACTAACATAGAAGCAAGAGCTTTAAAAGGAATGTCAGTCTGTGTGTAACAAAAGTGAGAACAACAGTGGTGAAACATATCAGATTTAACAAAAAAAAGCAGGAACACCCATTTTTTTAATTTTCCTTTTTTCATTAATTTGGATGCTTCACATTCCTAATGTGGAATGTTAATAAATTTCACACAAACATATTTCTGAAAAAAATAAACTTACGGCCTCTTGGTACAATGTCTGTCTCTGTACTGGAAAAAAAAAAATCACTTAAGACACAGCTGCGTTAGACACCAACTGGCTGAGTGGGAGGCTGGAACACACGTGTAAGCAAGAAGCAACACGTCCAGAATTTTGTCCTAAAGCTTCAGCTGATTTGATTTCATAAAATGTCTACACTATTGCCCAACAATTGCTCTCAGATGAAATCCCATTAAGGCAGTAGGACTATTGGGCTGTTTATATAGTAATTGGAGCCTGCCTCTGCTGTTATTTCATGTGCAGGAAAGATAAATGAGGAGTTACACATTTGAAGGTAGCATAAACAACAAATCTCAACTGTATTTATTAATAACCATTATGGGAATCACACCAGCTTAGAGTATTCTAATAGTTGTCTTCACCCATTCTGTATTCTGTTGTTTCAACAAATAAACTCATAGCATGTGTTCCATATTCTGGCTCCAAAATTACAAGTATCTCTGGTGTGATTCAGTAACTGACAGAATTCTGTAAATTTTTTCAAATTGTTCTATATTTGAGGCTCAGAACATATTCATATAAAACAGCAAAGATAAGAAAAATACAGCACCATGATTAACACAGATGCATTTTGGGGAGCTGCCTGAGAGTGGTGCTGTCTTGGGGAGCTCATCTCCTAGTGCAGGAGACTGCATCCTGCAGATCTCACAGTCAGCATCAATAGTTCTGTCAGAAACTAGCTAGGGCCTTCCTAAATGTTGCTCAGTTGCTGTTTTCACAACTGAAAAGTAGGAAAAATGCTTGTTTACCTGTAAAGGAAGTGAAAGCTAAACATTAATGTTTGTATACATACATTGTATTACACCAAAGAAAATTGAGGGAAGGTGGCCTTTACAAGTGATTACACTGTTAAAACTATTTAAAGCAATTTTTAACTATATTAAGTGGCTCTTGTGAGGGGCTTAAAAATATCCTATAATGAGATAGCTGTAAGTCTCTTCCTTACACAAAAACAGGCAGACATGAGTAAGACACCTCAGGTTTGAATAAGTACATGACATGGATTTAATTGCCACGCTGCTCCCTGTGTTTCTGCTGTGCGGGGGTGTGGATTATCGTTCTGTGTGAACTGGAACACAGGGAACTCCTTGTGGCATCCTTGTGCCTGTCTGCTGGGGACCCAGCAAACGCCACCCAGTCTCAAAACATTCTGTGAAATAAAGCATTGTCTTAGCAAGATAAATTACTCTTAGGAGCAATCTGCCTTTACCTTTTAAAAAATGCCTCTTTAAATGTAAATTTAGCTTTTCACCAGAGACAGTATTGCCATGGCAACAAATGCAAGAAAAATAAATGTCTTTATACAAAATAAAGAGTGTTTTTTCTCTTAAACATACTCCATATGAAATAAAATATGTAGCTACGGGATTAATGTATACACTATCTCGGACAGTAAAAAAAGAATATCAGTCCTTTCCTGGAATGGTTCTCTGAGACAGTGTCAAACACAATTGCTTGCAGTAAAGAAATCTGTTGTATGCTTATTCAATATGCTATAAGCTAGAGCTCTCATCTTGCAGTTTGCTCTAGATGGACTGGAATGCTACAAACTTCAGCAAAGTGTTATGCAGGCAGCAGGGTCTTGCTCTATGCAGGAGTTTACAGAACTGAAGTCTAAAATGTAATCTCTCCCAAGTCATTTATATTTCAAATGCTTTGCTGTGCAAGTTTGCTTTGTACAGTCTAACATAGGAGATGTTTGTTATTCAAGCAGCATATAAGTAGTGGTTCAGATTTCTCCTTTCATTGAATGCAATGAAGAATGCATTCATGTTAGGCCTGTTTCAAAACTGAGATTGATGAGTGGTGTACTTTAAATTGCCCACAAATTCCTCTCTACCTCTTTCTGCAGTGGTTATCCCTTACAGAGGTCAAGGTAGTAAGGAGGAACTCAAGATGACCAATATAATTATTTTCAAGATCCAAATCCCTGCATAGTAAAAATAAAGTTTATTTTTATATTACTGTATACCTTCCCATTTCAGGCTTCAAATGTCACAGTATACAACTACAGCAATAATTTTCAAATATTCCATGTTTGTTTATCTACCCTCTTCTTTCTTTCCCAAGTCACTTTTAGCCTTTTGAATGTACATGTGTTTCAAGGCTGCATAGAAGTGAAGATGCTTGTGGCTGGGTTTTACTAGTTCAAGGAGGTGAGGAATTCTGATGCTTGCCTGTGGAACAGAAACCATCCTGCAATCACCTCACACTTCTCATCTGAGTAAGACAATAGCTTACAGAGATTAAGCCATTTCTATTTGGCAGGCAGGAAAACAATGTATTATCCTCATTAAAGTCATGTTGAAGAACTAATTTCTGCTACAGATTGTGATGCTGACCTTGACATGTCACTCATTGTGAGAGTCAGCAGGAACGGTGCTGAACACAGTAATCTCCTCTTTCTCTACCTTAACTGCTGAGTGGCACGCTCAGAGGCATAGGTATCTATCATTTTAGTTATTGCTCTGTTACGTTTGTTGGCATGAGAAGAGTAAATTTGAATGTTCCCAGTGATGGCATGAGCAGAACTTTCTAGTCTCCTCTTCCGAGAAAACAGAAAGTCTGTTTCAGCAAAATGTTGTGCTTTTAGGTATACAAACTGTTCTACAAGTGTAAAGCTGGTATGCAGAGTTGGATTGCAATGGGTTAGCTAAGGTATCAGGGAGTAGTCAGCTTCTGCATGTCTCGACCTGCCAGACCATGAGCTCGTCAAGAGTATCTGGACTGGGTCATGCTGTAGACTGTCTTGCCCGGTGTCCTGCCTTGGGCAGTGGCCTATAACAAGGTGTCTAAGGAAGGAACAAAGGTAACAGGGCACACAGGCACTAATCCTTCCCACAAGTATCCTCCCAGTCACCTGAAGTTTTGGATCAACCGCACATAGCAGTCTGCGTGGCCCATGTAAGATGTGTCCTTAGAAAGCCTTCGGGGCCGAGCGCTTGTAAACAAGCAGGGAGGAGAAGCACCTTCCTGGGGCGGCTCAGACGGGTGCTGGAGCCCTGGGGGGCCAGCTGGCTCCACAGCTCTGTTCTGGAGGGAGGGCTGGGTAAAGTACTGCTCCCTTATCTAATCCCTCCAAGCACGCAGACGTGGCTTGGCACACTGTCCCACGGCGAGCGAGCAACCTCCGGGTCAGCCAGGCCAGCGTTACGTGACCTGAATGCGTGAAATGAATGTTTTGATAGGTGCTACAGCAAATAGGATGTAAGCACGTAGGGAACGCAAGGAAAAGGCAAAGGCAAGGGGTGAGCCTGCCAATCCGCCTTTCTCGCTGCAGCTGGTCTCTATGCTTCAAAGGGAAGAGATGAGAAGGCGAGAAAGGCTGCCTTATTGCTTTCTTAATTAATTATACCTGTTCCTGTCTCCTCCGTGCACCGGTCCGACGGGTGCTGGGTCTTCATGTGTCAGTCTGAAAACAGCCGGCAGGGCTGCCGGACGGCGGAGCACGACCCCCCCGGGCAGGCAGGGGCGGCCAGCTGCGGCGCTGGGCTGGGGGAAGAGCCGGCGGCCGCTGTCCTCGGGCCTGCCCGGCACCGGAGCGAGCCCTGCGGGAGCTTCCACCGCCCCTTCCCGCTGCCAGACAGGAACCCGCCCCGCACCCCGCCGCGCCCGGGCCCGCGCGGGCGCCAAGGCACATGCGCGCAGCCGCCGAGCCAATGGGGCGGTCGGAGGCGGGGCCGCGGCCATTCGGGCCCGGCTGGCTGAGGGACGAGCCGCTGCCGCGGCCCCTGCCGCGATGGTCTCCTGGATGATTTCGCGAGCCGTCGTGTGAGTGCCGGGCTGGGGGGAGCGGGCGCTCCCGGGGCTTCCCCCGGTGGGGCTGGGCCGGGGACGGCGGAGGGAGGCGGTGCCTCTTCCCTCCTTCCCCCCTGTCACCGCAGCTGGGCGCTTTGCGCGCCCGTTGAGGTGCCGTTGGGCCGCGGGCGGCGGGGCGGGCGGCCTCGCCGCTCCCGGCACAGGTGGGGCGGGGGTTGTCTTCCTCCGGTCCCGCGGCGGCGGCCGTGTCGTGCGGGGCTGGCTGGGCTGCCGGGGCGGTGAGGGGGGCGGGTGTCTGCGCCGAAGTGCTGCGGTGCTGTATCAAGCGATGGCTTAGAAGTGCTCTGTTAAAACAAACCGCTCGGCTTTTAGAAATTTAATTAGTTCAGAGCCCTTCCCCCCCCCTTGAAAGGAGTGAGGTAGCGGGAGCTGCGGTTCTGCCCAAGAGTGACACTTGTCTGGCAGCGGTTGAGCTGCCTGGTGCCTCAGAGGGTCGTTACGCTCCCACAAGTGCCCACAAAACCAGCACCAGGCTCCTGGTGAGCACAGGTTGGTTCTGCTTGTCACACCCTGTGTCTGCCGCTTTAAGTGCATGTTTCCTAAGGCTCTAGAGCCAAGAATCAGGCCGCTCATGCCTGTCACACAGTGATTGTGAGCATTGCTTGTAAATTGATCCAAATTAACCTATACAATCTGTTTGGTAACTTTTCCTTTTTAACTTGTGGCAGAGCTGAAAGGGCTAGGAGAATGCTTGGGAGTGTGAAATGGGGATCTGTGGTGAGTATAGGTCATCAGCTGATGAAGAGATAGACTGGCAGTGTTATTGTGGACTGGTCTTTGTAAAGTTGAGTTTTTGGCAACCAAAGGGGCAGACTTTCCTAAGTGAAAATTGTCATCTTGTGTGTTGTCCCCAAGTTTGTTCTGAGAGAGTAAACTCCAGTGCAACCTCTGCTCTTTTTCTTAAACATTGTGCTGTGCCTTCCTGAAACGGATGGGTTATTTTGCTCATTTCAATAATATTCCCTAATAAACGTTGAATAATGTTTGAGCAACTGAGTCTTCCTGCTTCTTGCTGAGTAGCTCTGTGACTGTGGGGGCCCCAGTGCTTATTGGGTCGAGCTGAGATTTGCTGTGTGTGACTTTTTGCCAGGCAAATGAAGTGAATCTGCTCACAAAGCAGTCCAACAAACATCTGAATTAGGGCAAAGTATGTATCAGGAGTGTATGACCCAAAGCAGGGCATAATAGGATTTCCCTGTGTTGTTGGTGACAAACATCCCCCTTAAGCTGTCTGGTGTAATTTCATCTGAAAAATACATTTTACAGTCAGGAAGCCTCCTTATACTGCCATGTACACTTTCTTGCTGCAATCTAGTCACCTAGATACATAGCAGTCCTTCTCCCTCTTCCTGCCCTCCCTGGGACTTGTCAGATGATTGAAACTTGTGAAGTAGAGCATTATGTTCCAGGATTTGCAAAGGACAACATTGGTTTGGAAGAGAGAGGCTGTGGGAAGAATTGCTGTTCCTGCACTTTGTCAGTGTGGTCTTCCCATGGGCAATACACAGCACTAGAGGCAAGAGGCATATGCTTACTTTCTATACATCAAACGTAGCTGCTGAACCTGTTTCCACTTTGTTACGTAAAAGCACCAACCAGCATTTTTTTGTTTTAACGACAGCTTAGACTGCGTTGGTTGTAAGAGTAGTATCAGCAATGCTGAGCACCTCAATTTGTAATGACCAGATTCTTGTGGAGTTTGCTTTTTTTCCCCTCTGAAATGAATTGCTAAGGGTTGTATTTGCATTTTGAGGATTAAGTCCTCTGTAGGCCTAACCAGTAGCACAGGTAGCTACTGCTATCCACAGATTTATTGCAAGAGGCAATAAAGGATGATGTATTGTGCAATTCTATGTAGTTTGGTTTTCTGGTTGCCGTTGGTCACTCACTTGTGTGCCCTAATTATTTTTGATAAAAGGGGAGTCCTTAATATTATTTATAAATCCTCTTCACCTTGTGTCCTTGTTTCCTAGCTGTGTGACTTAACTAGTTTGCCAGTGTTCAGCTTCCCATGAAAGGAGGAAGTGTCAACGAGAACTTGGACAGCTTCGAGACTATTGTTTGACTTTGCTTAATAGAGCAAAATTCGCGTGGAAAAGGAAGGTGGGAAGTAGTGCAGAAGTAGATGTGGTGTAACATAAGAGGTCTTGATTTCAGTGGTCTTGAGACTGTCCTCGTTGTCCTCTTTTCTCAGTGTCCATTATGCTATCTTCCTCTATTTGATCTGTTGTCCTTCCTGGTCTCTTTCCAGACATACCTGTTCCAGTGGCTTTGTTTCTCTGACATGTGTGTCATGAGTTTGGAAGGCACATAGTACCTTTTCCTTAAACGCCATAAGAAAGATGGAAATCTTTTTTAACCACTACGTAGCTGTTAAGACCTGAGGTTCTCTTCCTTATGTAGTGTTAATTTTGCTGTGGTGACTTTCTGTTGTATATGAGAGCTATGGATATGCTACGCTGTCTGTAGCAAGTCCAAGAAGCCCTGTTGTTGTGTGTGGGCAGCCATTCTTGTCTTGACGGGTGATTGGAAGGAGCAGCAGCTGTTTTGACTGCAGCAGAATTCTCCTGACTGACCTACTATTTTTCAGGGCCAAAAGAGCAGCACATATTAATTTGTAGGTGTGTCACAGTGCCCTCTGCTGACTTTGATATGGAGGACTTGTTCTGACACACATGTCCCAAGCAAACTGATCTGATTCAGTTTGAGAGTTTGCAATTTGGGGTTAATCAGCTGCACTAAAATAGTTTGGTTAAAGCTTTAAGGAACTAGGGAATGGAGCTAGTAGAAAATTAGAATCTTAACTGCATGTGAATTGTCTCAGAGTCATGCACAGGAAACAGGGAATGGTTCAAATTCACTACTCCACATAATAATCTTTGGCAAAACTTCGTTTTAATGAAATCTTTTCCCTTTGCTCTATAAATGCTATTATACTGGGGCATCTAAACATGCAAAATAACTTGTACTAATTGCATGTCTTGTCCTTTCTGTCAAGAAGCAGAAGACTTGAAGCACGTAACATCTTTTAATTTTAAAATTTTGTGTCTATGCTGTAGTAAGTGTAAGTCATTATTAATCCTAAAACACACTGGCTATTGCAACAGTTTTCGGAATGGTTACTGCAGGGTGTTTTGTTTTTTCACTTCCAAAACCAACAAGAAGCTAGTAATTTCTTTCAGTCTCAGAAAACTTCTCAAAGTGTGCACCACATCAAGTTCTTAGTCTTTAATGTTGGGAATAGCTTTTTAAATTTGTGGCTGACCATCTTGTTAACTTCTAATACAGCCTGTGCCTGACTTCTTGTCTGCTTTGATTGCTCATTCTTCTCATCTGTAAGGTCTGAGCAATTGTGTACACATCAGTTGTTCAGACAGTATTTATTAGTAAACACGCTGAGTACTTGTCAGTCACAGCCTGGTATGGATGAGATCAGACTATCCTCTTGTGCCAAGCAGAGATGTGAAGCATCCTAAATACAAAGTAGATGGCCATTTTGTTCTTCCAATCTGTTAAAGCAGACTGTCTGCTGTAATCTGTTAACTTTTTTCCCCTCCTCACTTAAAAATGAAAGTTACCCCATCTGTGGTTGCGTTGCAACACACTCTACTCTCATGTTTGAATACATGTTTTGTTTTCAGTAAAGTTGGTCAGCAGTCATGACTGTTGGAAGGGAGAGTTGTATATATCTTGGGTACTAGCAGTTACTTTTCTGTCTGCTTCTACTTCTAATGCCTGCCTTCCCCACCCCCATTTTGGAGCCTTGCAAGGAACAAAAGATGTACAAGTAAAAGATTCAGCAGGTGTTCCTTGGTTCTGATATTAGATTGTAACTGTAACTGCATTAAGCTGATCAAAGACTGGGGCACACAGGAGGTGACCTGAAGGTAGGTAGAGTATTAGTCTCTTTCAGCTTTTGCTACTTTACGCATCAGAGCTGTTTCTTTTACAGTAGTTTCCAAGGTGTTTTCTTTTAATAGTTTTGTTGTTGTTGTTTGACCTTTCCAGACATCCAGGTGTCCCTAGAATTACTAGACATCAGAGAGTGGGTTGTGTTGATTCGATTGTCTTTGAGAATATCTGGCTTAGCATGGTGGTGATGTTTTATGTAACTGTATGCTTTGTTTGTAAACCTGGATTGCGTCTTGCTACTGGAATACAAATATTTTAATTAAAAGCAATAAGTACAAAAATATTTATCCTCTTGTTTCCTAATCAACATGCTGTCTTGAAACAACCATAATTCATCTGATGGAATTAAGTAATGATACCACCACATGCTGTGTGGAGGGAATAGCTGTATATACAGGCTAATCTTCAAGTCAGAAGGGACATTTGTGGGAGAGTTTCTTTGACTGTTTGTAACCTGCTCTTCTCCTGGCGGGATGGTTGCAGCTGAAGTATGAAGGAAGTCGAGCGCTGTTGGATGCCGAATGCCTTCCAGTATTCTTCCAGTTTAAAGGCCTATAAATTGCTGCTGCACCTGTGGGGGAAAAAAAAAGAGTCACTGTGATAGTGCGAGTGACTGAGATGGAGATATGTGCTGAAATATCTGTCTAGCTGCAGAACTGCAAAGATTCAGTCTCCATGTATCAGTTATCCTTGGTGCTGTGTGCTATGCTTAAACAGAGCTAGCTGGCCTGTTGCTGGGAGGCGCCATCCTGCCCTTCACCCTTTCCTCATTCTCCACTTTCCACGGGATCCAGAAGTTGTGTGGTCACAGGGTGAGTCTTGTTGTTTTGTCAACCCAAGTGAAAATTAACATGCTTGAAGGAGGTTAATCTTTCGTTAGTTGCAGCGACCTGCAGGAGCTCATGCTGCTGTCATGTAGTTGCTAGGTAAGTGTTGTATTGAGAATGAAATGTTGCAGGACAAACTCAGCATTGTTTTGGGCAACCGCATATTACCGGACTGGTTAAAGCGTGCTCTGAAACTACTTGCTTCGCTTGCACATTGCTGCTTGTTTTTTCTTATAGTGAAGCTAGTTTCAGTAATAACAGTGCAGCTGTTCTAATCAAACAAGGTGTCAGATTTTTTTAAAGGTTCTTAAATTTTATAGGTTGAAAACTGTAAGTATATGTAAGTGTAGGGATTAAGCGTATTGTCTTGCCTGTGTGAAAGTTTAAAATCATTTACATAATTGAGCAGTGAAATCATCAGAGCACTTCTTTCCAATAGTTCAGCTTCTCAGTTAGGCAATCCTAGTATGTACAGCAAAAAGCGTTCACTAAACTTGACTGGTAATATCTATTCTATAAGTAGGTGCAATGCAAAATTACTGTCTCTGACAATTTGTTAGAAATAAGTGTCCCCGTTGCTTGTCTGGCACACCTTTCCTTAAATCAATGCCTGCTATGCAGCCTATCTGCTCTTTTCTCTCCCTTGTTTGTGGGATTGTGTAGATGCAGAGCATGTGTGGTCAGTGTTCACAGCCTACGGCAGGCGGGTGGACTAAAGCTTGCTCAAAACAGATGGAGCACAACTAGAGGCGTACTGTGGAGTCTGACGTTCTTACTTAATGATCTTGGCACGTACTCTGTTACAAAACGTGCTGAAATGCACATCTGTGTCCTATGCATTGTAGATAAAAAAATTACCAAAACCTGCATGGTCTGGCACAAAAGGATGTTTCTACTTAAAACAAACAGCTTCCACTCTTGAATGTTCCCCAAACCAGTGTCTGCTTCAACTAAGCATATTTTAGGCTCTTGTGCATTTCTACAACCTAGATGGCATGGCTTGTCTTTCCTGGTAATTCTGTATGTAGAGCCAACTCCTGATACACTCATGTAACGCTGAGGAAGACCCCAAGCCAAATTCTGGTGGTTTTTTTTTTTTTTTTTTTTTTTAATTTTGTTTTGGCTCAGTACCGATAATTCTTGATAAGAAATTATTAAAAAATGTATGTAAAAACACATTTGGCAAAAGCCTCTGTTCTGGTGCTTCTTGTGTAAAGAAGCTTTCTCTAAGCTTTTTGGTCGTTTTTGTTCTGCTTTTGACATTTTGTAATTTCAAAACCTGTACTATTATGTGAAAGTATTAGGTTTTTAGAGAAGAAAATACTACAGCTGAAAACAGTATGATCTCTCTGTTGTGAATCTTTCAAATTTTAAAGATCTGCCAAATGAACTTCTAACGATTTACTACTGGAGAAATGAGGTGAGATGTATAGAGTCTAGGTAGGAAATATTATTGCAGGTTTTTGCTCACCAGTCTGACTTTAAACATGACTGGCCTTAGTGGCGCTGAATACCAACCTGATGAGATGCTTTCAGACACAGGGGGAAGTAAAACATAGCGTAGTGGCTAACTGTATTGAGTTTTTTGTCAGCCATCACTGTTAGTTTACGGTTCAGTTTATCACTGACAAAATAATAGGGCATTACTTCTGTTTCTGTTGTGTTTTATAGCTAGTCTGCAAGCATCAACATGGAAGTGGCTTGTAACTAGATGAATGTTTTCCCCGTGCTTATCATCTTTGAAATATTGCTCACGTATCCTGAAGACAGTTGGAACTTGCATTTGTTGTTGAAAACTAAGTGCAATTTCTTTCCACAGCCTTTAACTGAGTGTTTAAATGCAAGGATTCCCAAAGCAGCATTTTTCCTGAAGTGAGAAGTCTGACATTATGCTTTGCTTTCTTCTGCTAATAAAGCTGTTGGAACTTATAGTGCTCCAAGGGGAAAATCAGTAAACAGTTTGTGCTTGTGCCTTCCTACTGCTGTCTGGTTTTGTTATTTCCTCTCCCCACCCCATTTTGTAACTCATTGATCGATACCATGGCAAGGAGAGTGAGCAAAATGGTCGCTAGCTTAGAGAGATCATGATCAGTTTTAATAGTATAGTAACATTACCTTAACTTTTTTTTTAACATTACAGTTTAATTCTTTGGCTTTGTGCTCCTGTTATTCACTTCTGTCTGCTAATCTTTTTTCGCAGACTAGGACTTTGTTCTAGAACACATGGTTTCCCTAATGTCTAAAAGCATGTCTAATGTTACTCAGTTGAAGTGTATTTACTATTAGACTGTTTCAGAAGGCAGAGAAGCAGCTGACCTATTCACATTTTTCATCAGCAAACACGGTATCCACAGAAAAATAAAATACATGTTTTAAATGACTGCTTTGGCAATTATGCACAGGCTTCCCATCATGACTTCTATAGCTTGATTGAAGGTAAATATGCCCGAGTTAGTGCTAACAAAGAAAAAGCTGGCCTTGGATCCTTTCAGACAACCAGAAATTTCTTTTTCCTATCACTGGAGGAGGTTAGTGCCACTTAAAATACTGAGTTATCTTGCTTTGAAACTTAGATACATTACTGATTGAGGCTACTTTAAACGTGAAGTACGTTTGCTGTAATGAGAATGTGTTTTTTTGGGTTTTATTCTGGAAATGTGGTGTTCGTGTGTTTTTGACAGCGTTTTAGCTTGTTTCTATCAACTGCAGAACTTTTGTCACTTAATTAGTGTTGCTGTTCTTCAGCTATGCTATTTTACTGCTTCTGTTCCAGTTTTGTACTGGATGAAAGACCATCTTCATATGCAAATCTGGTTTTCTTACTTGGTCATTTCACCAGGATTGGGATCTTTGAGATCACCAAGACCTGATGCTTTAAGGCTGCTAAAGGTGTTTAAAACCATGCAGGAGTTGGCAGTACTGAGATGATAGTGTTTGCTTTATTCTTTTATGCTAGCTTTGGCTCTCCAAACACCGCTCTGTCTTTGCTTGTTTCAGAATTTACTGTGTCATGGAGCAGAGAAACCTTTGAAAAGAAGTGGCCACTGTGGACTTTACATGAGTTAGTTGAAGTTACTGTAATGAACAGTTTTTCAGTATACCAGTTGGATTAAAATGGAAGGTGTTTGCAAGGTCTCTCCTGGATTCTTCTAGTGTATCCTTGATATGAAGGACTTTGTATTCTTATACGGCAATTCAGACCTATTTAATTGTAGGAGCTTCCAAAGTTATTTTGAACACACTAGACACAAAGCTAGAGTAGTAAGTAGGTAAATAAGACCTGGTAATTTTTTACTTAAATTTATCAAAGCCAAGAAACTAAGTATCAAATGCATGTAACTTTAAACCTTGTGACAAAAGTAACACCTCATTCTTGAATTTGTAATGATTATGTTAATCTTGTTCCTCACTTCATCTGCGTTAAGTTAGTGATGTCTTTTTAGAAGCACTTCAGAAGTATCCTAAATTGAGACGATCATGTTGCTCAGGAAAACTGTATGTGTAGGTTGTAGTACCTCTGAGCGTAGTAAGTGTAAAGAACTTTTTTGAAAGCAAGGAAGATTATATATGTGTTTCGCTGTCAATCACCTTTATTAAGTAAACTTTTAAAGCATAATAACCAAAAATAGACTTTATGCTATGTGACAGTTTCTTTGACCATCTATGTAGGTATCAGCTTTCTTCTTTAAACTTAAAAAATAATTGTAATCTTGTGTTCTTGTTCACCTGCTCCATGGAGTAAGCTTATTCAGGCATGTACTAAACGAAGATAGAAAGTATCTGCTGAAAACTGGTGTTGGTTTGTCCTTTTTTTAAAAAAAAAAAGAAAAATAACGAATTAGTTGGTCTTTTGTAACTGACATCTTTAATTCAGCTATCAGTCCTTGCTGATCACTAAAAGAAAAGCTAAGTTCAGAATAAAGGCACATCTTTTTCTTTGAAGAGTCATGCCAGGCTCTCGTAAGAGCTGTGTAAGAAGTAGATGTAGTCATTCCTAATAGTTGTCTAGTTCTCAGTGTTCAGTTGTGTTCCTGGCTGATGCCACAGGTGGCTGCTGTGAGGCAAATACTTTGCTTCCAGTGGTAAACAGTTATAGCAACAGGTGAAATCAGGGACTATTTAAGGTAGATTTGAAGGAAGATAACTTATTTGAGGTTTAAGTAAGTGTGAGCTGCTTTGGAAATTAATAATTCTTCAGCAGGAATGAAATTCTGCTATTGAGCTTAAGATAAGAAGGTAGGTGAAAGATTTAAGTTCTCTAATAAGGGTTACTCTGTATTATATATACTCTGTGCCAGTTTTTGCGCTTTATCACATGGAAGTGTTATAGATGCATCTTGTTTCAGTTATTGTTGTGGGTGCTTGGAAGTTATGAGCTCACCTGCTGACTGTTCTGCACATGTGGTTGAGCTTAGGAAGTCTATAAACAGGAAATAGTACAGGGATAGTCAGGATGCTGTTAGAGTAGTGGTCAAACATGCATGTTAAAATGGAGTGATGAATGTATAGGTAGGCATGCAGAAAAGTGACTACAAGTTTTACAACAATTTCTGTTCCTACTACATTTTCTATTTTGCTTTCCAGTACTAGCTTTTTGGAATTTTCTGTACTACTGGGTTTGTTAGACCTTTTAACTGTATGTTTTGAATGGGATTTGAGAGCCATTTGTTTTGGTTTGTTTTTTAACTTTTATTTTGATGACATGGTGATGGTATCTACAGGCTTATACCCTTCTGTTAAAATATGTCTAGGGTATCCAGCAGCATAAGAAAAGTTGGTTGGTCTTGTACACAGTCTCCAGACATAGGCATAGAGTCTTCTAGTGAGATTGATACGCAATAGCTTCTCCCCAAGTGCTTCTGCACTGTATGCGATATATATGTGAACAAGAGGTGAGTTGTTTCACAGGTTTGTGTACCAGTGATGCCCTGTCAACTCTGAGAAGAGAGTGGCTGGGAGACCTCTGGTGTTAGAGCACTGATGCAGCTTGTCTGTGTGAAAGACAGTCTCCAGGCTGACTTGTTAAGAGAGGGTAGCCTGGATTTTGCTTTGGAAGTTGTTTTTTAGCAGTACCTTGTGCCAGGCTGCCACAGGCCCCTGAGAGAGGGCTGTTAAGACACATGCAGCAGGTTCATTGCTGGGAGAGTGGGACTTGAGGGACTTGTGTTTGAGGTATGTTGCTAGCTGACTGAACTAGCCTCAGAGGCTGTTAAGCTGTGAGTTGGAAATTCAAGGTTAATTCTCACTGAAGGAGGTAGCACATTTAATGTGTGTTCAGGTATCAAGTTAATTGTAAATTAAGGCTGTTCCCTGATCTTTGTTGTGTTATGTAGGATTTTTTAGTAGCAAGTAGAACAGGCAGCCTAGAAAATGCTATGAGTTTCCAGTGCTTTCAACTCTTTTTGAGCATATAGAAAAACAAATGGGAATTCTTAGGACAATGCATTTATAGCTGAATTTTGCTTAAGGTAATAGGAGGAAAGGAAAATCCTCATTCTGAGTTCAAAGGCATTTCTCTGCAGAGAAAATGGGTTAAAGGTTTGAATGTTCTCTTGGCATCTAAATCTTGTTTTCTCTGAGAGAAACCTGGTGGGCCTGTGTGAATCAGTGGTCAATCTGACTGATGTATCTTGCCGGTAAGTATGTCTGTACTTCCACACATATTCCAGTGCAGAACATCCCTTATAGAAGATAATTTTTTTCTGATTTTTTTGGTGTGCTCTTTTTAGACTTCTTTCAAGGTTCAGGCAGAGCTGTTTCCGTGTTGAGAGAACTTGAATTGTAGCTGGCAACAGGTTTTGGGGTAAGTCAATAAAGCGGTATTCCATAAACACGAACGGATAGGATACCTGTAATGGAGCCTGGAGCTCTGCATTGAAAGAAAGACTTAATTGTCTCCTATCCGACTGCTTGCAGTTATTATACTTAGGACTTATTAAATAAGTGTTCCTGACATAGGAAAGTCCCACTTTCTAGTGGGATTTTGTAGGGAGGTCACTTTCCCCTTAAAACTTTAAGGTGACTTTTGAGTTGAGTAATTGCATTACTTTTGGTTATATTGTGCTTTGGAAGAATCTGGGCATTGGCTTTGGAGAATGCCAGCTTCCTAAGCTGGAAGGTTTAGTAGCCTTCTTGCTCTGCTCAAGAATGTGCTTTATTCAGATCTGTCAGTGCTTCTGGGTGTATTCTTTAATTTGTAAGACTTTTTTTTCTATGGCTTCTGGGGATCTTCTCATATGTAAGAAAGCTATGAAGATTTTAACAGATCTGTTTGTGAGCACATTTCTGTCTTTCAGTAACTGTAATCTGATAAAGGAGTTGCTGAGTTTAAGGTTTGCTACTGTTAGCAGACATGTTCTTTTAATAGGATTTATGTGATTTCTGCTGCTTGCCCAAGGTGAGGGGTGGAAGAAAAAGTAGGATACAATTTGATATGAGGTTCAGGAACTTATCTTCATGCTTCCCTGTCACTGTTACAGACTAGCATTTTGGTCCAAGTGTATTTTTTGTAATTACTTGAATGCATAGGTTTTTAATGTAGATTGTTATGGTTAGTGTTGTATCTGAATGTTGTCCAGTAGCAAAATGGAACTAAATTTTTTCAGGTGCTGGCAAAAAAAGACTTTGTTTAGTGTAGTGCCTTTCAAAAACATTCAGGAAATAAAAGCCAGGGTGAGCTTTTTTTTTTGCCTGGACGTGTAAAAACTTAGGAGTTAGCTGGCTTAGTCTAGAACTTAATACCCAGTTGTAACCCTCAGGAGGTGTTGGCAGGCATGACTGAGGGTCTTGCTTTTTCTGCTTAATTGCAGGTTTGTTGGTTGGTTTGTGTGGGTTTTGTGGGTTTTTTTACCTGAATCGGATTCTTACAGATATTCCTTAGGCCTTATTTTGAGTAGAAGGATACCACATGCGTAACAGTTATAACTTAGTGCATAACTGATTAGCCTTACTGCTTTATAGGAAAAAGAAAAAAATCCATCCAAACTGCTTATCTTTTACGGGAGTGGCTTATGAGTATACAGTCTAAGCAAAAATGTTTATGCTTTTCCGGTATGTGCCTATTGAAACCTCAGTGGACACATTGTTAAGGAGTATGGATGTATCTGCCACCTTAAAGCTAAGAACAGCCAGCCAAAGACTTGAGCATTGTTCTTCAGACTAGATTTCATTCTGCTATTTAGTTTCCATTAGCAAACTTCCCTTCAAAAGAAATCTTGCTTAAACTAAACTTGCTAACCATAACATGGAGTAGTAATTGTAGATCATGTAGAAACAAAGTCATACTAACAACATCAGATCTAGTTTCTGCATAGATACTGCAGTATGGTTAAAGTTTTCATACCACACACAGAGCTGAGAGTCATCTATGTTACTTCTGGTATTTCCATGGTGTTTGACCAGCTCTTAGGAAAGCTTGTGTGGGTATATGACAGGAATGGAAGATGCTTCTAGCATAACTTGCAGGTAAAGACTAGTATTGGGAAGGGGCACAGGGCATAGTCAGCAAAGTAAGGGAGTATAGTGGGTATTTATATTCACTTCCATGGTTTTGTGGGGATGGGCAGGATTCTTTTGTTCTCGAACCTGCCAAATGCTGTTAAATGATCCTTTAGGATGTAGGTGCATATTTTCACTGTAGATGCACATGTTAGCAAATGTCTGGCTCTGTACCAGTCTGTGCCAAGATCGTCAGTCTCTCAGTGGGTGGAGAAATCGGTGTCATCTCTGATATCAAACTTGTTAAGGAAACGGAGCTAGCAAACGGCATTGTCTTCCGAGTATCTCTTACTGAACGGGTTTCCTCAATGGTTTTTACTACTAGGGAACACTTGTGGCCCTTGTCTTTCTGCATTTCAGAGGAACAAAAGAATAAAGTGCCAAGCACCATTCCTTGCTTCGGGCAATTCTTTGGCATTGTGAACAGACTGGAGTCTTAAATGCGCTGTTGGTTTAATGGCTTAGTGTTTTGGGAGTCTGGATGCAAGTAGTCTTTTTGAGCGACTTAGTGGCTTTCATTTGGGACTTTTTTTTCTTAGTTTTTTTAAACATTGGCTTTAGAGTTGTTTACTATCAAGGTTAAATACTCTCAGTGCCAGAGCAATGTGTGTGTACAGGTGACTGATTTTTTTTCAGTTACCAGTCAAATGCAAACTTAGTTGCTTTGCTTCAGAAATTAGTTTTTCAAATAATGGTGCGCTTTAAAAGCTGTTTAAACAGTAAGGCTGTAGATTATGTGATAATGCAGGCAGTAGGTTATGTTTGCTTTAATACAACTATACAGATAGACAAATACTTTGTTTTATTCAGATTTCAAGGCTTTTTGATGCTTTTTTTTTTGCTTTCTCTTTTGATTTTAATCTTCTAGTATATTTGAGAAACAATTCTCTTTAAATGAGTAAAATGGCTGTAGAGGAAGGGACTGTACCAAAAGAGGAATGCTGCATTAGTTGCTGAGTACAGCTGAAAAGCTGAAAATGCTATGCGTACAACTGGCAGTAAAATTACATTGGTAAGCAGGATTATCCATATATCTACGAGTAAAATAAAGTAAATGACATCACACTCAGCTGAAGTCTGTTTCCATCTGTGGAAACTGGCTTTGTTTTTGTCTGCTACATTAGTGCAGTGTGCTGATACCCAGTGTGAAATACAAACTGCACTTTTAAAAATAGCACTTAAGCTTTTGCATTTGAAAAGCCTTGGGCACGTCCTTGAAGTGTGTTGTACAGTTACTATAGAAATACCAGAGGAGGGCTGCACTTATAATGTGCAGCAGTAGGCGTTGCTAACAACTTTGAGATTTTTGGGGGTATAGATGCAAACAGGAAAATTACTAGAAACTGCTTGGCTGTCATAGCTATCTATGTCAATGATACCGATTGTGCCCAGGCTCTCTGCTGCTCCTGTTCTGTGTTTCTACTTCAGTCAGCTGCAGTGATCTCTCTTGCCAGTGTACTAATCTATTGTGCACAGAATGAGGGTAAAAGTGAATTTGCTGACCTTCAGCTACACTGGCTGGCGACAAGTTGGCTTTTCTACTGTTAAATTGCCTGGTAGCTTTGACTAAGGTTAGATGACTTTGCCCGTGTGAAGGAGGTAGTGATGGCAGAGTTGGCAGCAGCATCATGCCACACTTAAAAAGTCCGTGAGGAGATAAAAACTTCATAGTACTGGTTCCTGTTATTACTGGCTAAATGTGGTGATGTTTTTAGTCCTATCTACCCCATTCTAGTGAACAAGTGGCAGTTTTTCTAATGCTTCCATGTTATAGCGGTGTTGAACACGAATGGGTAATGATATATTGTAGTGTTAAGTTTCTTGTTCTTTGGTTTTTAAAATGATTTCTGGAAGAATTCTTCAAAAGAAAATAGGGATTTTTCTGACTCCTGATTAGGCCAGTATTGAGTAACACAAAGATTCGCTAGTTGGGGAAAACCAGTTAACTTCATTGTGTTTGTCTGGTGCTTGTCTTGAGGTTGCCTCTAGCTTAGCTTTATGATCTTCTTACTGTTACTGTAATAAGCTTTCTGCTTGAAGATCAGTTGTTTCTGAAGCAGTGTTCTCAAAATTCTGTTCTGTCCCAATTCTCGTTTCTACCAGATTTTGGAGGATGAAACATTCAGAGGATAAATTACTGTTTAAATTTAAAATATCACTTTTTTTTTTTTCTCAATAGAAGTGGTGCTACTTGACAGTAAAGTGAGTGGAAATGTATAGACCAAAAAACCACTAAATAAAAGATTCAAACTGTTTCTCTTTCATGTGCTTCATAGCAAGAATCTTAACATGTGCTATTTGAATAACTTTGGACTATTTTTTGAGAATTTGGGAGAGGTGCATAGATGACCAGTAACTTCTGGTGTATACTTATGCAGCTGTCTGACAGTTGGTAGTGGTTATGATGTTCAGGAACCTCTTTTGTATCTTTTCTTTCAACAAATCATTTTCCGCCCCTATAAAGTCTGTGTTATGTTATTAGGATTAACAAGGCCTTTATCTCTGATAACTTCAGCCAGAAGAACAAGGGAAGATGAGAGCCATTAGAGCTGATGGGTTAGTGAACAGGGTATTCCATAGTGACAAAAATGAGAAGAAGAGCTGTGGTGTACAGAATTTCATCAAAATAAAGGTTATTTGGTCTCGTGTTCCTTCTGTTTCCAGATCTCCTGTTACCTGGGTAGTGAGGTTTTTAACTTGTGTTGTCAGGCTTCTCTCCTAGTTGGGAATAAAACCATTCAGGGGTTTTTGACTGTTGCTTTTCTTGGCTTTAGGATGAAAGGTCTTCGGATTGTAGTAGAGCTGTATTTGGATAGGCTTCTACAGATTAGTATGCTGAACTCAAATTCAGGTAGTCTGGACTCTTTCAAAAGGCATTTCAACATCTGAAACATGTAGGTAAGCTCTGCTGCAGTGGAGTAGCAGTATGCCTATACATATTAAAGAGCTTCAGGATCCATCTTTTTAACTCCAATTTAGCATAAATTGTGAAATTCCGAGCATGGAGATCCAGGTTTTAAACTGCTGCTACAGAACACCAGTTATGCTTTTTCATATCAATGTTGTTTTAAGTGATCTGCAGTGCACAGTCCCTTCCCACTACAGAGGAATCTGATCTTGTGGAGACCTGCTTGAACTGCTGTTTAGCTCCGCTGCTGCCGTTGGCCATTTACAACTCTGTTGTATGGGTAAAGGCCCAATGTATGCCAAGATTGCAAATGTACTTCAGAAGATTTGTTTAGATTTAGTCTTGTGTGGTGGAAGTGAATGTGTCTTAGGAGAGAGCTATATGTGATTAACTAGTTTTGACACTTATTCAGGTAGTAATTCTTTTTATTGTCCTAAATTCAGTTAAAACCAATTATTTTTCTTAGAGCCTTCTTTGTTCTTTAAAGGTAGGAAAATATATGGTTCAGTGTTTGGGGATTTTTCTTAAGTTGAGTTTTATAATTTTTAAATTAAATGAGGAAAATATGTATATATTACACATTGCACGTTCAGGAGAGGATGGGGACGTAGGTGTCAGATTTACACATTTGACTGTGTCTGGCTTTGGACTGCTTAGTGCAAGAAACATGTTAAGTTCAGTGGAGGCCACCAAGGTGGTCACAGCACATGACTTGTGAGGAGAGTGTGAATGAACTGGGCTTGTTCAGCCAGAAAAGAGAAGGCTTTAGGGAGGGGCTTGGAGGTTACGAGAGCCAGGCCCATTCTCTTGCTCAAGACAAGAGAAAAAATGGTCATAAACTTCGTGTTCTGACTGGGTATAGCTAAAACTTTGCACTAGGAGGCTCATTAAGCATTGGAACAGGTTGCCCACAGAGGATGTCAAATGTCTCTTTGGAAGTCTGCAAGGCCTGACTGGCTGAAGCCTAAAGTAGCCTGGTCCAAATCTGATGTCAGCCTTGGTTTGAGCAGGAGATTGGACTAGGTGACTTCATAAGGACCTGTCAAACGTGAAGGGTTCTGCAATTGTGCTTTCATAATTTCGTCCTCCCCCCTCACTTGTGTCTCTTATAGCTTAACATCAGTACTTCTGCCAGTATCCCCCTGCCACTGGTTTCCTTCCATGTGTAACTGTGTTTTTGCCTTGCACTGAAGATGGAGAAAACCTCTCTGTATGGTATCTGTGATGTTGAAGAAAGTATCTCACCTTTGCTGTTAACAATTCCATATTTTTTTTCATTTGTGTGCTATATGTTAACTGTCAGAGATTACTTCAGTACTTTAAATTGGTTCCTACCAAGCAGAAGACTTCTGCCTACATATCAGAGTGGTGCTTGGAAGATGATGTAGATCAAACTGATTGAATTCAAACTCACATTGATGTCTTGTATGCTAGGAAAGATCTGTGGTAGTCTTTGCAAATAACATCTTGTAGATGATGAAGGCTCTTGGAGTAGTTGCTTTAAAAAAAAAAAAGGTAAATCGGGCTACAAGTTCTTAGAATTCTTTTGTAAACCTTGGTAGTATCATGCAGTCTTCTGCAGTGCCTCCCTTGTCCCACAAGCAGGGTCTGGTACCCAGTGTTCAAAACGGCAATATACACAAAGAGTCGATGTATTTTATTTCATTGATGCGCATCAATGGGTGTCTGTCCCAAGACAGCACACCTGGCCTAAGTGTTTCCCCTAATTACACACTTAACATACATATTTATCATTATTCCCTTCGATGATTGGTGGTTCTTCCTCGCTTCTGATGCAAATTAGTGTGCAGACTCTGTCTTCTTTTATTGTCCTTTTTGAGTAGGTGGTCTAATTTGGGTAGGTGGTCAATGAGTCGGTGGTCACGATCTCCCCTTTCCAGAATTACCTTTTCCCTACTAATTCTCTAATCTTGGCAGTCTCAAGCAGTTCTTTGTGGTTTGCTGGCCAAACCACAATCCATCACCCTTTCTGACAGAGCCACATTGTCTAATAGTTCTTAAATCTGATCTTAAATCATGTCTAGTTACTGTTTCACCAAAATTGGATCAGGACCATACAAAGGACTCTTAGCAGCTTCCCAGTTGCTTCAATCACATTTTACTTTTTTTTTTTAATGCCAGTCACAACACCTTTGTAGGTAGAACTGCTTATTTAAAGCTACCTGACAGAACTATAAACCTTTTTATTTTAGTTAATTTTTTACTTTGGTAAACTTCAGCCATTTGAGTTGAAATCTTACATGCCAGATATGTCCCAGGTGGACTCTTACCAAAAAAACCAAACCCAAAACAGGTGGTGCATCTTCCTTTGCTTAACTGTAAGAAGTTAAATTACTTAAGATTTATGAGCTTTCTTAGAAAGTCTCTATCCCTAGATAGGAGGGATATCCCAACAAGTGTAAATTTCTCCCACATAACCATCCTGAGCAAGTTGTAAGTGATACTGCAAAGATGTAGCCAGACTTTTCTGTAATTGCTGCTTTAGGTCAGGTGGAACTAAGGGCAGGCAATTGTTTGGATTTACATAGCGTATCAAGTTGGTGAGGTAAAAGTATGGAGCTCTTGCATTTGTCAAGGAGATGGCAACTACTGCTGTTCAATTCCTCACAAAGAACTGTTCCACTAGTCCATGGCCAAGACTATTCCTAGAAAATGCTGTATTGTGACAAAGTTGTGTTAGAGCAGATCTTTTTCTCTGATCATGTTCTCAGCATGGGTTGCTTGGTACCCTCACGCCCTGCTCTGCACCTTATTTTTGATAAATTTTCTCAGACGTTCTCTGTCTGAACAAAACTGGATTAGTTCCCACTTGCCTTCATTTCCATGTGTTGCTGTTGCAGAGTTCTAGCAGAAGAACTCTGTAACTCATCTTGTTGTCTTAAAATTGCTTTTGAAGAATCTTCTGGTAATCTGACAAAAGTAGATGATTCTGATTACCTACCTATAGCTGGTTGTGGTGGGTTGACCCTGGCCAAAATGCCAAGTGCCCACCAAAGCCACTTTATCACTCCCCCTCCTTCTCTGGACAGGAGAGAGGAGAGGAAAAAAAAATAACAGGCTTGTGGGGTTGAGATAAGGACAGGGAGATCACTCGGCATTTACCGTCACAGGCAAAACAGACTCAACTGAAAGGAAATGTAATTTATTGCCAATTAACTCAGAGAGGAGTAATGAGAAATAAAACCAAATCTTAAAACACCTTCCCCCCCACCCCTCCCTCCTTTCTCGGGCTTAACTTTGATCCCGATTTTCCTCCCTCCTCCCCCGCAGTGGCACAGGAGGGAAACAGGGAATGGGGGTTGGGGTCAGTTCATCACACTGTTATTTTCTGCTGCTCCTTCCTCCTCAGGGGGAGGATTCCTCACACGTTTCCCCTGCTCCAATGTGGGTCCCCCTCACGGGAGAAAGTCCTCCATGACTTCTCCAGCGTGAGTCTTCCCACGGGTTCAGTCCTTCATGAACTGCTCCAGCGTGGGTCTCCTTCATGGTGTGCAATCCTTCAGGGACCGACTGCTCCAGCATGAGCTGCCCTCACGGGGTCTCTAGCAGCAAACCTGCTCCAGCGTGGGCTTCTCTCTCCATGGGCCACAGGTCCTGCCAGGAGCCTGCTCCGGTGCAGGCTTCCCATGGGATCACAGCTTCCTTCAGGTATCCACCTACTCCGGCGTGGGGGCCCTCCACGGGGTGTAGGCAGTCATCTGCTCCACCGCCCATGGGCTGCAGGGGGACAGCCTGCCTCACCATGGTCTTCAGCATAGGAATGGCTGCTCTGGTGCCTGGAGCATCTCCTCCCCCTCCTTCTTCACTGACCTTGGTGTCTGCAGGATGTTTCTCTCACATATTCTCACTCCTCTCACTCGCAGCAATTACTGCTGTGCAGCAACTTTTTCACTCTCTTAAATACATTATCACAGAGGCGAAAAACGCTGTCGCTGATTGGCTCGGCCTTGGCCAGCGGCGAGTCCGTCTTAAAGCCGGCTGGCATCGCCTATATCTGACATAGGGGAAACCCCCCGCTACCAAAGCCTTGCCACGCAGACCCGTTACACTGGTACAGGTGCTTTAAGTGTGATAGCACTTTCAGTGTGGAAACAGTCTTGGTATGGACAGACTGCAGGACTGGTTTTACTTGTAGCTGAACTAGAAGAGCTACTAGTTTTATGTTATCTATTAGAGGCAGCAGTCTTACAAAACTGTTGTCTTCAGGGCATAAAGCTGTTTCTGTTCATGTTGCTGTATTTTTGTGTATTGCTAAACTTACTCCAAGCAACCTATAACATTGTGTTTCTTTTTTCTGAGCTAGAGAATGTTTGGTTTTTTAAGTTGGCTGCATTGCTCTAATGATGAATTGTCAATGTTTTGTCATATACAGTGTAACAGATTCTGAAAGCTCTTTTCGTTTTCCAATAGGCTTGTGTTTGGGATGCTGTATCCTGCATATTACTCGTACAAAGCTGTGAAGACAAAAAATGTGAAGGAATACGTAAGTCTCATTCCTTTTAATTGCTTAATTAAATGCCTCTGCTGACATAGAGCTGTGAAATTTTTATTATGCAGTGCAATAAATCATATGAAAGCTTGATTTGACTGTCTTAGTATTAGATACACCTGTGTGAATGTAGTGGTATCCTGTGATTTTGTTTGCAGAGCTAAAGTAAAGGTTTCTCAGACTTTACATAGACTTTCCTGAAATGTGTCCAACCCACTACTCTGTATATGGATATTTTTAGGAGGATTTTTAGACATAGACCTTAAAATGTTGGCTGCATTTCAGTGAAGTGCACAAAATAATGCCCTTTTGGTCAGGGGGTAGAAAAAAGGTTTCCTAATTCTGCCAACACCTGTAGTATAAGTAATGACAAATTGATTCTCAGTGACCACTTGAACAGTAGCAGCAATTTAATTGTCACTGTATGGAGCTTAACGGGGGATTCAAAATCTACCTGAGGAAAGAGCAGCTCTGGTTAATCTATTGTTCCTCAAGGAGGAGGAAAAAAAAATAAATCTAACTGGGGAAGGAAAAGATTTGGTTACAGTGATGTGGAGGAAAGAAGCAGAACAGACAGAAGGAGGAGATAGAGGAAAAATACGATTACTGTAGTTAGTGCAGTTTAGAATTGATCTGTTAAATCATTTAATTTTCACTGTGAGCAATGATTATTACCACAAGAATGTTACTAAGTTGCAGTCACAAGGAGCTTTGGTCACTGAGTTACTTCCCTGTTTTAAGGGGCGCCTAACTTGATTTTAGCAACTAACCTATATTCTCTCCTGAACCTTGTTCTTAACTCGGTTGCCTGACTCAGGATGGAGTCAGTGCTACAGTTACTTTAACTTGGCAGCTGTAGCTGTGACCTAACGCTGCTGTCTGGATGTGTGATGTCTCTGCTTTGTACTTGGTTGTAGCTGTAGGATGCAGTAGCTGTTGTTCTCCCCATGTACGTCTTACATTTAGTCTGATCACTCCATCAAGGCTCCAAAGTGGACTTCATATACTTCTGGTTTCTATGTACAAGCTGGTTAGAGCTTATTTGTGCATATAGAGCTAATGCCTGCCAGAGCTAAGCTTCTGGGAGAAAAACAAAAAAAAACAAAAAAAAACACGAGAATTTCCTCTTCTCGTGCTTACTTTAACCTGTTGGGAAAGTATATAATGCAAAGAATTTATAATCTGCTTTTCCTTGCTGCTCACTCAGAAGGGATCCACAGGCTAAGTAGAGGATAGCAGTTTCAAACTTTTAATTCAAGAAATCACTTTAAGAGGTTACCATTGCCTCTTGCAATGTCTTTTATAGAGAAAGAAAAGTAATGTTTGTAGAAAGCTGAGATTTTGACTTTTATTTCAATTGTCCAGTTAGTTGTGACTTAGCTGTCTGTCTTGGGCATCTCCGTTTTTAGAGATGTCTGTCACGTACACAAGACCTTTAGTGAGGCCTGGAACCATATTTTTCCAACTGCGTATTTTCATTTAGTGTGAAAACACTGCTTTTCAGTCACCTATGGTCTTTGAGCAGTCCCTGAACTTCCAGTTGCATACAAAATGTTCATGGGGCCAAGATGAATGAGAGCCATCACAGTGACTTTCATGGGCAGGGGATGTCATTGATTCATCAGTGAATTACTATTGCTGTTGGGTTGGGTGTCCACATAGATCTTAGGGACAACCCATGGCTTTTATCTTCCCAGCTGGGTCATTTTCTTTCACGGAGAGGTTGTAGGTTTAACTACAGTCTTCCAAATGGCATGCTCTGCTGCCAATCATGTTATGGCCCCAGCACAACTTCCTTTCCAGGGTTACGAGTGGCTCAGGAGCCATCAGTTTTTGTTGGCTGGATTGCAAGAGCTTTGTAACAGTCAAATCTTTTACTTAGCCATTGCTTCCATCAGTAAAAAACAAAGTACAGACCTCTTGAGTTGCTGTGTAGGTCGTGATGCAGCAATTTATTTAAAGATTATTTCTGGGAAAAAAAAAGTGGTGGTGCTGGTTTTGGTAATTTAAGACTTATGGACTTTAGTTGTAGAAATTAGGATCTGTGCCTTTGAGGAGATCTATTTGTTCTTGTAATTACCCTGGTTTAATGGAGTTGACTAAGATCTTTGAGGAGTTTTTTACTGTGTTACACCAAAGTGCTTATAATAAGGGTCTGAAACATAATTTAGAAGTCTGAGCAACCAGTCTTCTCAAATCCTGGCTTCAAAAACCTGACTTGAAAGGATGTACTTCAGCCAAAGCCAACAAAGATGAGCTTAACACTTGAATGGTAGGAGAAAAGCTCAATAAAAAAATCTGTAATCACCCTTTTAACATAAAAAGCAAAACTCAATCAAAGCTTCTGTAACTTCATCTTTAAGAGTTAAGTAGATGATAGTCTTCTGGTCAGTGTTAAATATGACCTTCTGTTTTTCCTGTGTGTTGTGGGTGTTTGTTTTGGTTTGGTTTGTTGTGGTTTTTTTTTTTTTCCTGGTGTGAAAGCCACTGTAAATCATTCAGGTTCATTTGTCAAGGATACTTTTGGAACCTAATGCATTAGTTGTACTAATATATGATTTGACTTGTGGTTTTTGAGAACCTTTGCCCAGGTCTCAGCAGGACTCCTGGCAGATCTCATGTGCCCTTCTGCAGAGCATTTCCTAGCAGCCCAAGAGAAACTCTACTTCTACTGTTGTTCCTAATTGCATAAATAGATGTTGATTAACAAATGAATAGCCTGGATAAAATGTATTGGAAAAAAATCAGTCTTGCATGCCATCCTAAAAATTGCTTTGCATCATGCTTAGGTTGATGGGGCAAGGGTGGATGTTTGACTTTATTTTCATTCAGGTGTTGACTGGTTCATGGAAGGGTCACCACTCTAAATATCACACGGCCTGTCAGAGATGACTTCAGCTGTTGTGTAGTTTGTCTTAGTTCATTCAAGCCTGAAATACCTAAATCCTCTGAGAGACTGAAGTGAAGAATGTCATCACATGACTGAGTTTCTTTTCAAATTGAAATGTAGAAAAGTGTTTAAGATAAATGGGTCTCAAGTTGTGACAAAGGAAGTGGTTTTAAAGCATAGTGCACAGCTATGAAATAGGCAGGAGCGCATTACATTTTGAGTACTGATTTAAGTCCACCTCTAAACTAGATAGCTTTAAAAATGAGGGTTAAATCTGAGCCAGGTAACCTGTAGGAAAGTTATAGAATCATAGAATGGTTTGGGTGGGAACAGACCTTAAAAATCATCCAGTTCCAACACCCCTGCCATGGGCAAGGAACACCTTCCACTAAACCAGGCTGCTCCAAGCCCCATCCAACCTGGCCTTGAACACTGCCAGGGAGGGGGCAGCCACAGCTTCTCTGTGCAACCTGTTCCAGTGCCTCACCACCCTCACAGTGAAGAATTTCTTCCTAATATCTAATCTAAATCTACCCTCTTTCAGTCTGGAACTGTTACCCCTCATGCTATCACTAGACTCACAGAATCACAGAATGGTAGGGGTTGGAAGGGACCCCTGGAGATCATCTAGTCCAATCCCCCTGCTAAAGCAGGTTCACCTACAGCAGGTTGCACAGGGCTGCATTCAGGCGTTTTGACTGTCTCCATGGAAAGAGACTCCACAGCCTCTCTGGGCAGCCTGTTCCAGTGCTCTGCCACCCTCACAGTAAAGAAGTTTTTCCTCATGTTCAGGTGGAACTTCCTGTGCCCCAGTCTCTGCCTGTTGCCCCTTGTCCTGTCCTTGGGCACCACTGAAAATGCCTGGTTCCATCCTCTTGACACCCACCCTTTAGATATTCATAAGTGTTGATAAGATCCCCTCTCAGCCTTCTCTTCTTCAGGCTAAAGAGCCCCAGGTCTTTCAGCCTTTCCTCGTAGGAGAGAAGCTCCAGTCCCCTCATCATCTTCATAGCCCTCCACAGGACTCTCCCCAGTACTTCTCTGTCTCTCTTGAACTGGGGGGCCCAGAACTGGACACAGTGCTCCAGATGAGGCCTCACCAGGGCAGAGTAGAGGTGGGGGAGAACCTCCCTTGACCTGCTGGCCACACTCTCCTTAAGACACCCCAGGATACTGCTGGCCTTCTTGGCCACAAGGGCATGTTGCTGGCTCATGGTTAACTTGCTGACCACCAGAACTCCCGGGTCCTTCTCTGCAGAGCTGCTCTCCAGCAGGTCAACCCCCAGCCTGTGCTGGTGCATGGGGTTATTCCTCCCCAGGTGCAGGACGCTACACTTGCCCTTGTTGAACCATATCAGGTTCCTCTCCATCCAGCTCTCCAGCCTGTCCAGGTCTCACTGAATGGCAGCACAGCCCTCTGGTGTGTCAGCCACTCCTCCCAGTTTTGGGCCATCAAGAAACTTGCTGAGGGTGCACCCTGTCCCTTCATCCAGGTCCCTCCCTGCCTTTCCTGTAGGCCCCTTTAAGTACTGGAAGGCTGCTATGAGGTCTACCTGGAGCCTTCTCTTCTCCCCGTTGAACACCCCCAACTCTCTCAGCGTGTCCCTGATCATCTTCATGGTCCTCCTCTGGACCTGCTCGAGCAGGTCCGTGTCTGTCTTGTCCTGGGGGCCCCAGAGCTGGATGCAGCGCTGCAGGTGGAGTCTCACCAGAGCAGAGGGAGAGAATCCCCTCCCTCGACCTGCTGGCCACCCTGCTCTTGATGCAGCCCAGGATGCAATTGGCTTTCTGGGCTGCTAGTGCACATTGCTGGCTCATGTTCAGTTTTTCATCCACCAGCACCCCTAAGTCCTTCTCCCCAGGGCTGCTCTTGATCCACTCATGGCCCAGCCTGTATCTGTGCTTGGGATTGCCCCGACCCAGGTGCAGAGCCTTGCACTTGGCCTTGTTGAACCTCATGAGGCTGGCCTGGTACCACCTCTCCAGCCTGTCCAGATCCCCCTGGATGGCCTCCCTTCTCTCCAGCGTGTTGACTGCACACACAACTTGGTGTCATTGTCAAACTTGCTGAGAGTGCACTCAATCCCACTGTCCATGTTGCTGACAAAGATGTTAAACAGCACCAGTCCCAATACCGAGTGTTTAGGAACAGCACTCATGACTGGTCTCCACTCAGACATTGAGCCATCGACCGTGACTGTCTTGAGTGTGACTGCCCAGCCTATTCCTTATCCACTGAGTGGTCCATCCATCAAATCCATGCGTCTCCAGTTTAGAGACAAGGATATCGCACGGGACAGTGTCAAATGCTTTGCACGAGTCCAGGTGGATGACGTTGGTTCTTCTTCCCTTATCCACCAACACTGTAACCCTGTCATAGAAGGCCACCAAATTTGTCAGGCACAGTTTGCCCTTAGTGAAGCCATGTTGGCTGTCACCATTCAGCTCCTTATTTTCCATGTGCCCTAGCATAGTTTCCAGGAGGATCTGCTCCATGATCTTGCCAGGCACAGAAGTGAGACTGACTGGCCTGCAATTCCCTGGGTCTTCCTTTTTCCCCTTTTTAATTATGGGGGTTGTCTTTCTCCTTTTCCAGTCAGTGGGAACATCACCAGACTGCCATGACCTCTCAAATATGATGGGTAGTGGCTTAGCATCTTCATCTGCCATTTCCCTCAGGACCTGTGGATGCATCACATCAGGTCCCATGGACTTGTGAACCTTCAGGTTTCTTAGATGGTCTTGAACCCGATCCACTCCTACTGCGGGTGGTTCTTCATTCTCCTAGTTCCCCTGCCTTTGCCTTTTGCAACTTGGGTGGTGTGGCTGGAGCAGTTGCTGGTGAAGACTGAGGCAAAAAAGTCGTTGAGTACCTCTGCCTTCTCTGTATCCCGGGTAGCAAGGTCTCCCATTTCCTTTTGGAGTGGGCCCACATTATCTCTCGTCTTCCTTTTGTCACTGGGATACCTATAGAAGCTTTTCTTGTTGCCCTTGATGTGCCCAGCCAGAGGTATTTCTTGGCTTTCGTAACCTGATCCCTGGCTGGTCAAAGAGGGAAAAAAAAAAAAAAACATGTAAACTCCTGAAGCATTAAGATGCTTACATGCGAGCTCTTTTATTAACAAGCATTTTGTGGTTCTTGGCCTGTGAATAGAATTAAAGTTCCATGAAAGTGCTCTTTTGCAGACTTGCCCCAGTCTTAATAGTGTAAAGCTAAGCACATATGTAGACTTAACTGCAAAGTGTAGCTTAATAACATATATTGTGAAGTGAAAGCAAGGGTTACCTGACTTACTGATGCTGACTGCTGTGTGTGTGGTATAAACATATGGAAGAGTGTGGAAGAGAATAGAATATCCTTTAGTGCTATAGGGGGAATTGCACTTCATACTTATGATGATCTGCTGACTCTTTACAGGTGTGGGGTGTTTTTTTTTTTTTCTTATCACAAAAGCTTTCTAGAGGCAGAATCAAATCTGTGAAGCCACCCTGGGTGAGGTTGTGACCCTGATGACCCAGCCATTTCACTTAGCTTGCTACAGCTGCCACCAGTTCTACTTAGGAACAGAAAATCCTTACGACCTTCATATAATTTCACTTGAAACATGGTTGATACAGACTGAGATACTGTTCAATGCCTTGCTTTGACAGTTCTGAACTGGTTGTACAGTGTATAGTGTATTCTGTGCAAAGCTGAAATTAAAATTCTTACTGAAGATGGTGTTTTAATTTTCAGGTTCGCTGGATGATGTATTGGATTGTGTTTGCTCTTTATACAGTTACTGAAACAATAACTGACCTAACAGTCTCTTGGTAAGAGTGCTTTTTGTGAACTCCGCATGAAACTATATTTGTTTCTGATGTTCTTTGATTTGTAATGATTTAATTTTTATAAAGAACTTGTGCTTGTTGATAGCCCTTTTTTTTCAGGAAGAGATCTCAGTGTGTGTGAAGGATAGCATCTGTTTTCAAACTTGCTGTACACTGTCACTTGAAGTAGGGACTATAACACTTCCACCTTTGCTGTAGAAACTGAATACGTGAATGGAACTCTTAAAAGGATGGACTGTAATTTCTCTGTGCAGGAATGTGTACTGCAAAGCAAGTATATTAACGGCTTCCATTTCTTAAATGACAGTACAGTCAATTAAAAAAAATAAATGCATAGGTCTAGAACTCATTTAATTTTTGTCTAGTATAGCTTCTTGTATGTGAAGAACCCTATATGCTAATATGTAATTGTGGGTTTTGAAGAGATCTCTTCATGATGATTAATTACTGTGTGTTTTCTTACTGCAGTTGTTGATTTCATGCAACCTTTAACTTGTCTGTAGGTTTCCACTGTATTATGAACTGAAGATAGCTTTTGTAATTTGGCTCCTTTCCCCATACACTAGAGGGGCAAGTTTAATATACAGAAAATTTCTCCACCCACTTCTTTCTTCTAAAGAAAGGGTAAGAAATAACTTCTCATGTTTTTAATGCCTTATATGGAAATACCACATGCTGAAATACTAACTGTTGCTAAGTACGTGATAAAAGTAGATCAGTGTGTTACTGGTTTGCTGGGCAGCATGAACTTGGACTAGTGGAAGCAAGTGCATATGACTGTCCATTTATATGCTTCTGTTTAACTTGGATGTGCAGACAATGTACTACTTTCTGTTGACATGAGATAGCTTGGTATTCTCTGGTATACTTGCTGTGCTTTGGGGAGCCTAGTTGAGTGGAAGTGATGCAATTTTGACTTTCTACTGGAAGAACATGTGCAGTACTCTATGCAGAAGCATGAATGCAGTTTTAGTAACTGCTCTTCATGTTACCATTTTTTTTCTAGCATAACCTAGTAATAAAACTTCTCAGAATGAATGATATAGATGACTTTTCTGGTGTGCAAATTGATAGGATAAGAAGAGAAACTTTCTACTGTTTGAGTGTGTGGCAAAAGTGATTAGCAAGGGTGTGAAGGCTACCACTGAAAAACCTCACAGTACAGAAAAGAGCATTCATAAAGGTCAGCGCTGGACTTGGCCTTTATTAGTCAAAACAGGTACTTGACTCGATTGCCACTGATACGAACAGTGAGGTCATCTTGACCTTCTGAAGGTTGAACTATAAACTGTTTGCAACTTCATAAGCTAAAGGGATTTTCCCCTGTAGTCTGCCAGCTGTTGTGAACTGCCTTGAAGTCCTTATATCCAGCTCCAGGTATTTACCACAGCTGGGAATAAATGGCATGACTGTATTGTCTTTGGTATTTAACTATGTCAAAGCTCTAGCTTTGGAGGTTCTTGTGATCTGACTCTACCTTTCTAAGGGGCTCTCTGATTTAATCTTAAGCATGTTATTTCCTGAACAACTTTTGTCTGAAAAGTTAAGCTTGCTCTCTGTAAAGAACTTGCTATGTAGCTGCAATGTTTGAGCTGGACAGAAGTGTTCTATTTTATCTTCTTATTTGATCAGACATAATCCTTGTTAAATGGGAGAGTATAAGTGAATGAAGCATTAGTATACAAAGTCAAGAGTAATTGTCCCATTAAATATTGTCTTAAAGGTTTCTTCTGTTTTCCTTTATTGATGGAAAAATAATACTGTGGGCTAATATGACTCTTATGCACAGCCCTCTAAAATTTAAGTATGTTTTACTTTTAGGAGATTGACGAGTACATCGTACAAGCCAAAGAAAGAGGCTATGAGACCATGGTGAATTTTGGAAGGCAAGGGTTGAATTTGGCAGCAACTGCTGCAGTGACAGCAGCTGTAAAGGTAACTTTCTGCTTGCATTAACTGCTTTTGTCCTTGATGTAGAACAGTGTAGTTGTACTGAGGATTGCCATTCCTAAACAAAAAGATTAATTCTGCAGATGCATTGAAAACCTGGAACACAGTGTAAGGGTTGCAGCCATCTAGTCATCCTCATACTATGTTTAAGATGGCTTGTAGTTATTTCTTGGATGATGGGGATCAGTTTACTGTAATTCAAAAGATACTGTGCAGTTTTCTATGCAGGCTATTGGTAAAGATGACTATTGTTTCTTTTCTGTCTCTGTTGTGCTTTCTTGTTGGTAAACACACTATTTAAAGGATTTCTGGCTTTTCTGCTGTTTTTCTCCAATCAACTTGAGGTAACTCCATATATGAAATAAGGCATGAAAGCTTACTACCACAGATAAGTTATCTTGACACAATTAACTTGTTTGCAACTTGTTGATAGAATTATTAAATTAATACACTAAGCATAAGCTTGCATATTGCTGTTTAATATACTGTTGCTTTGTCATTTAATTTCCATTAAATCATGAAGAGGATTTTAGCTTTAGAAAAACAAAATACAAGCTTATAAAGTAAGATTCTAAGCAACTTGTGGCCCACCAAAAGGGGTATAACTTAAGGTGATGTGTATCCTACCTAATAGTCATTTAAACCAAAACACGAAAAAAAAGTATGGAAAGAAAGATGTCTATGTCCTAGTTAAATTTCAGTTTTAAGGTGATCAGGAGTAATTTCTTCCTGGGAATAAATTAAGCTGCTGTATTCATAGTTACAGGACTGAAAACCTGAACACTGTTAGTAGATAACATAAAGCAATGTAGAGATCCCTGGCTGTCAAAGTTAAGTAGGCACAACTAGCATTTAACTTAAATGTCTGTGTTTGTATGTGAACGTCTTGTTTTGTAAACCAAAGACGCTTCTAAAACCTACATTTTCAAATGCCATCTCAAAAAGGTTTGTAAAAATTGTCATGTGTATCTTGTTTGTTCATTTTCTGTCTTTTTAAAGATGTCTGTGGGTGGTAGTGTAAAAAAATCACTCTTAAAAATATGTACATAATGAGCCTAAAACACTGACAATATGATTCAGTTTGATCACTTGTTTGTTGTGCGTGTGGAGGTTTTTTTGTTGTTGTTCACATTCTTAGTATTCCTTGAGGCATGAAATAGAGTACACCTCTACAGCAATGAAAGTATCCAGAGTGAAAATGGGTTATTAAAAAAAAACAACCAACAACCACAAACAAATACAAAACCGAAACAAACCCAACAAACAAAACCTTAAAAGTACTCTACTGGGAAAAAGTTTTAGAACAATGCTAAATGCTAAAATGCAAATTCTTTGCCAAACAGCAAATCATGATTTATAACAATGTGCACCTGTAACGATATGTATGGTCTGTGTGTTTTCCTTATGGTTGGCTGGCTAAGGTTGGCTGTTTCCTTGTTAATCCTTATGGTGTTACAGAAATATTGTAAAATAAATAACAGAAATACCTCCTTCCACTTTCTTCGGAAATAATGAATAACTTTTTTCCTAGATGTCTGTGTTTAGATTTCATTGCTATTCAGCTGTGACTGGCAAGATGCCTGCACTGTTTGTTAAAACTTGTTAAATATGCTCATGAATATTTGTACAGAATTAGTTCAGTGCAGATGAGACACTTGGGCAAAACAACCACCGCAATACCAAAGACCTAAAATAGACATGATTTTTAAACAGTACGAAAGAAGAGACTCTCTGAAAATCTTTATTTTGGCATTGTAAACCTCTCCAGTTTGTCATTCCAAAAAGCTGAGCGTGACTGCTCCATGCAAGCAAATGGAGACAATGCATGTGTTCTTGATTTTGTTCTATGTTTTTCAAGAGTTGACTGCTGCCTCCAGCAGGTGAAAAGATTATCCCTTCAGCGTGAAATGGTGGAGCATGCTATAGGATTTCAGGAATGGAATCCTATTAGTGGGATCAGTTTTGATGGGAAGGAGCCACACTTTCATCACTTTTTTTTTAAGGAGCAAGCATGCTTATTCTGACACATTGGATCTCAAATTAGGAGTAGAGAATGTGGGAGATTAAACTCAAGAAGAGGTCCAAAGAAAGCTTCTGTGCACTAAAGTGTGCAAGCAAAAGAAGCTACGATGGCTATTTATGTTTCTTTTAGAAGGGTGGTAAAATTGCTTGGAAACTGTGGAATATTTTTAAGATCAAGTGTGGGAAAGAGCAGTTTCTTCCAGGGCTGTCAAAGGAATAGGGGATTAGTATTAAAAGGTTAGCTGGCTGTGTAGGAAAGGCTGGAGCAGCCAGCCAGCACAGTCAGTCTACTGAAATTTGACATAGATTTAAACGTGCTCCACTGTAGTTAAGTTGCAATGTAATTGGCAGGAGTCATGGCTTACGGCTTACATTCCTATACTGATATTTTTAGCTGGCAGTAGCTAGCTCCTGTTCTTATAAAATTTAGTGTTTCAAAACCTGCTAAACAGCATATGTTAGCAAAAGAAGTTGTTACTTAAATTAACATGACAGAAACCAAATCTTTGTAAAACCCTGATTTCAGGAGACTTAGAGATGAAAGATACGTCTACACTGACTTTTACAGTTTACTAATAAAACTTTTCTTCAGGATATAAAAGTCAGCAACAAGATGCCTTTAATGATCAGAAAGTAGTTGGAGCTCTTTGAGCTCAATAGGATATGGATTTGTGGAAATTATATCCACAACACTAAGTTCCACTGGTACATCTCGTGTTTGAGCCATCTGCTTTCCAGATCCTCTAAGATGCTGGTTACCTGTACATTCCAATTTTTGCCAACACATAAATTCTGACTTCTCAAGCTACTAGTGAAAACCAGTTTCTGTATCGCCACGTGTGGGACAGCTGCTAATTAAGCTGTGAAATGCACTGTCCTTCTTTATGGGGTTACATAAATATTGCTCATTTGTAAAGTATGACTTGGTGTTCAATAATAATAATAATGTATTTTGAGGGCTGTGTTTCTGCATGCCTTTTTAGTCATCCTGAATCTGCTGCCTGTTTGCTGGTTGAATATTGTTCTAATGACCTTGCTCAGACTTCCCTGTCTTCCCACTTGGCGCATGGCAGAGGAAGGAGGTATCTCACAGCCAGCTGTGGCATACAGCCAGTGTCACTATGAGTAGCTCAGCTCACCAGCCATGTTGCTTTCATCCCTCCTCCCTGTTGGGACTGCCTGGCATGCTACAGAGGTCATTCACAGGACAGCTCACAGGTTGAGCTGGAACAGAAGTCATTCCCTGTTAGCCTGGATCAGATCAGGGGGAAAACAGCTGGGAATGTGAGTGCTGCACACCACAGCTCTGCGGCCACAAAGCTCCAAGCAGCTCTGTGGACGCAGAGTCCGTTGAGAACTTGTCCGATGAAGGTAAGCAGCTTTATTCAGTGATCCTGACCACTGAGGGGATGCAAGTCTTATTCAAACAACAACAAAGAGTCCCTGAGGCAGGCATACTGTGTAGTGTCTGTTTACAGCAGCTTCTCTGGGTTAAGTATGTAGGCTATAAAAATACATGCTCAGCAACAAAACAGAGATTTGCATTTTGTGTATGAGGGTCAACTGATGAGATAGGATAGTAATAGCTTACTAGAGTCTGAGTAGTCTCAAAAGAAATCCCTTAAGTAGGCTGTATGTATTAAAAAAACTGGGTTTAGAACCCTATTACAACTTCAGTGTTTCAGATTGGTCACTGGTAATGAATGGGGTCTCTGAAAAGCATTTAATATGTTTTAGGAACTACTGTTGAATAAATAAGCAAACTCATTCTTTTTTTTTGGTGTAAGACAAAAACTTTACAGTTCATCTCTCTTCAGCATTCACTTACATAGAAATTTGAGCACTGAAGTTGTTCTGTGGGGTTTTTTGCCTGCATCGTAATTGTAAATGTGTGTGTCTCAGTCTTTTGTGGTGTAATTTAGTTGGCAGTCTCTGGGCTGGATACAGCCTGCTGTATTTCTTCCTTACTGGTAGGAACTGTTGAATTAATTGGACACCAGTGCAGGCGTGGCAACTGCTCTGCCATCTTCTTTTGAGCAGCATCGTGGGGCTCTGTGTGTGGCTGGGGAGAGGTGGTGGCTGCTGCCATACCCATGGCATGAATGTGGAAGCAGCAGATACCCGCTTGGCTCTACCTGCAATTGAATTGCGCTGCGTTCTGTTTTGCAGGGAAAAATCTTGCTTTCAAGCTGTGGCTAGTAGCTCTCTGAACTTTCAAACAAGATACCAAAGCTCTTAATGCATTAATATTCTAAATGTGAATGTTACTCTTGCATGTTTTGCAGTAGGAGGACTATATCTACAGTGGAATAGGGAATACAGGCTTGTAATGTGAATTCTTCTTAGCATGTTAGTTGTTATAATCTTAGTTACATTATCTTTTACAATTTCCAGATGTCTTTCTGTAGTATGTCACATGATGAATGAACTCGCTGTGCAACTGTTAAGCAAGTGTGTCTTTCTATACTTTTGCTTCTGTCACTATTTTATAGTAGAATCTGTCCACACTTAGTGAGTGGAGTTGTGCTGAATTTATATGGATTCTGCTGAAAACCAACTGGGTCCATTTTATACATTCATCAGTGTTCAGTGATTGAGATCTGAGTTCAGTTGTATCTCTTCAAGCAGTGGACACTGACTCCTCAACAGTCTGTGTTATAGCAGATACTGTAAGCTGTTACTTGTCAAAAGAAGCAGTCCTGTTTCTCCAGTTCTCTTTTTTCTCTGGTTTCCTAGCAATAAGTTCTGTGAGTTCTCGGGTATAGCTGGTTCCTGATTTGGTTTACTGTGCAAATGCTTTTCAATGCAAGGAGTGGAGTGGTGGAAGGGCCGGGTTCCTGCCTTAAAGCAAGACAGACCTGCCTTAGATAAGCCATTTCAGGGAATAAAATTAGCTTCAGAATTTCTACAATAGCTTATCCACAGACTGTACAGTGTACGTAGTGCCTTTTAACTCAAAGGCAAGCTGTAGTTGTCTTCTTCAGAACTGTTACTCATCCTGCATGTATGTAGGAAGAACTAGAACGGTAAAGGCTTCCACTTCTCTCATAAGAAACCCTTTCTTTGTTATTGTTTAGTGGCAATGTATGAATGGTGGCGTAAGAATTAAAATAGGTTCTTGCCTGTGTAACACATAGTTTTACATTCTGTACTAATGACTATTCATTAGAGAATTAATACTAGGTTTCACCCACTCTCGCCTCCCCCCCGCCCCCACCTTTGGTAGCCATGCAAGCTTAAGGAGTATCACTCCACTGTCTCTTCAGTTTACATGGCTATTTTTAACATGGAATAATTTAGTGTGCTGGTCTACCATCTGTGAACAGCTCGCCGTGAGAGTGGGAACAAATGGCTATGGCCAGTGGTGCAAGAACTGCCTTATGCTGGTGCTGTAGCAGAGAAAAGGTGTGTGGAATTGCACCTAGGCTTCTGCTACTGCTAGCTAACATAATGCTCAAGCAAGGAATTTTACTTAAAAGCTGCATTTGTAAAAATGAAACAAAATCTTGAACCCTTGCTCAAAGTGGGATTCATGCATAGGCTTGTCAGCCTTCCTCTGAGGCGGTTATTTTTTTGCTTCATATGCCAGAGAGGAAAGAATTAAATGTTATTTTAACATAGCACTGAGTAATGTGCTTGTTCTTTTAGTTGCTTATACAATAAATTAATCTTCAGTGCTTTAATAATAACATTGTCTGATGTAAGATGAAAGAGCTGCTTGATGGCCCTTCTTTCCAAAGTGGAACTTTGTCCCATGTAGAAGAGATGTAAAGATGATCAGAGAAGGAATACAAATGTTCAAATGTGATCAACTATTCTTATACATAGCATTAGATTTTGGGTTGATATTATGTCAGTAAAGCTACATTTGTAAGAGAACCTGCCAGCCTGTAGTCCAGGCAGGACCTCTGGTTTGTGGTTTTGTTTCTGTCAACTAGAGCTTTTGTGGTGCTGCCAGTTTCTCAATTACTTGACTTAATGTAACAGAGTGTATTTTTAAGGCTTTTTTCCTTTCTTATGCACATTCAAATTTGTGGAGGGTAAAATATAAAATCTTCATTTATCTTCAACCGTGCTTCTTAAAATGGAAGTGTTAAACCTACTGTCACACTAGCTAGCACTGTTAGAGAAATACCGTGTTTGAAGTGAATTGAGCATTTCTGATCTGTGTGGGGTTGTTGTTTTTTTTTTTTAGACACTTCCCCTCACCCAAAAAGCCTTTATTTGCTCAGATTAAAGGAGTGAAATGAGACATTTGTAATGAAACTGCTAGCTTATTTGTAACTTTTTTGTCTAGGAGCAATATACAGTTAACCTTGGGTAAAAGCAGTATTTAAGACAAATGTAAATCTACTGCATGCTTATGTGCAATGAATTTTGTAGTGCAACAAGGAAGCATGGGCTTAAACATCTTAACCCAACTTAAACAGCAAATGCTTTGTTTTCAAAGATATCATTGTTGTATTTCAGAGTCAAGGTGCAATAACAGAGAAACTGAGAAGTTTCAGTATGCATGATTTGACTACTATACAAGGAGATGAGCCAGTAGGACACAGACCCTATCAGGTATTACCAGAAGCAAAAAAGAAAACCAGAGCCTCTGCAAGTGAGTCTTCAGGTAAGCATCTCTCTCTTCCCCTGCCCCCTCCCCCCCCCCCCCCCCCCCGGCTAAAAGAACATTTCACTGAAGACAAAAGTGGGAAAGCAGAATTACATTTACCCCATTTAGAAATGGAAAAGGCCTCAAAGAATTCCAGTACGCTTGAACAGAATTGACTTGAGCAAGATATGAGTTGAGATATCCTCCCTGAATGACTTTCTTCTCCCAGCTACTAACAGTATAGTCATAACTACACTCATTACTCCTATCTCTGTGAATTAGCAACAAAAATTCTTTGCCAAAATAAAGCTTATTTGGAAGTAAAAAAAATACGTGATTAAATGGTGTTTCTGTGACTAATATACAAAAAGTTAAACATGAAAATTTATGGAAGCACAATAAATAGGAAGAGAAAATTAATGGAAGTTAATTCAGGTCTGTAATGATAGTTCAAAATGTAAAATTGGTTGTGGTGATAGGAATAACGAAGGCATTAAGTTGTCACAATGGACTGATGCACATAACAAGATGGTGTGTGGTGACGAATATATGTTTTTGCAGAGATACTTTATTATTAGTCTTATTATTTTATTATTATATTACATATATTATTAGTATTATGAATATCGCCATCACTTTGCTCTTGAGCTTATGATGCTTGAAGGAAGGTTTCAGTGGAAGGCTGTCAATTGCACGTTTTTAAATGCTGAGGCTACAATGTAAAGTAGTTGAAATTTCCCACAAAAGTAGCAGCTCTGGTCTATTTCATTTTTCTTACCCAAGCCTGTCATTTCTTGTCATCCCTCCATTTTGGGGAGGGGTGGTGCTTGTGGTGTACAAGGAATTCCAGGAATTGCATGGTAGCCCATGGTGTTTCTGAGGAATAAATGGCCACCTGAATGGTCCTAAACTGAATTGCTGGTTGAGCCCAGGAGGTATCCTGTGCAGGTCAGTGTAAACTTGAGGTACTGGCCAGAGAGAAAGCCCCAACATCAAGAGTTGCCTTAGGGATGATGTCACTGCAGCTGTTGTGCAGGGGCTGTTCCTCAGTGAGAGAGTATTAGTTATCTATATGAAATAGCTTGAAACCCCTCAAAATTCTATTTAAAAAAACTGAGGTACAGTTGATACTGTGTAAATAACCATTGATTGTGAGATTCAATCTCACATGTCAAAATGCTTTCTTAGAGCTAGTTTAACTTAATTGTTTCTACTTCTGGACCCAAATCTAATTACACCTCTTCTGTTTTCTTTGAATATTCTTCAGCATTAAAGGTGTTAATAAAAAAAACAAACAACAACAACAACAAAAAAACCCCAAAAAAACCTCACCCAAAACAAAAACAAACCAACCAAAAAACCCAAACCGCAGATGCAGATAGAGTTAGGAACACTACATAGCAATATTCTGTTGCAATTATCAGAATGTTATTTTTTCTGATCTGAGCTGGGAATTCCTGTGCAAATTAGTTGAAAAGACCTAGTTGTGGAAGGACATTGATCATAAGGTGACTAAGCTGCCAGTATGTTTGCTACAAAAAAGGCAACTGTGATTTTGGTGCAACAGAATACGTGTTACAAATAGGTAAGGAAGTATTGGTGTCACTGCAAACATCCCTAGTTAGAAATGATATAAGTAAGAGATGCAATTCGAATCTTCTGTATTGACAAAGCATTGAAACTGTAGTGGAGACAGAGATGTGCTGTCTCTAGAATGGCAGAAGAGGCAAGTCTCCTTTAAGTGGCTGTGGAGTAGGTGAGTGTGATTGTAGCTTCAGGAAAAAAATAAAATGACCAAAGGAAAATAATCTAATTAAACCTAAACAAAATATTGGTTTAAGATGAAATGTACCTGGATCATGAATAAAGTTGGGTTTGGAGCCTAAAAGGTGTCCCTGCGTCTTACAGCTTGTAGGATCTGGAATGGCCTTATAAAAGGAGAGCTTGGCGCGGTGGGAAAGAAACAGACTACATTTGGGGGCTTTATGATACGTCCGTGATGGGGATTCAGGGCTTTTGGACCCGCAGGAGCTTTTCAGGACGTGTTTTTAAGCAGTTTGCGCCCTCTAGTGAGAATCTTTGGTAATAATCTTTGTCCTATTTTTGCAGGCTGTCAACAACCGTTAATAGCACTTTGACCAATTTTATCGGTCTGAAAGGAGCTTTGGTGTTAAATATGCAGAGAGGTACACAAGTATGAAGAAAGATCCTATGAACCAGAGAATCATAGAATAGTTTGGCTTGGAAGGGGCCTTTAAAGATCACCTAGTCTAATCCCACTCCCATGGGGATTGTGGCCAAAACCCTTAAGTACTTCTCAAGATGACCACTGAGGGTTTTGCAGTTCAGTGTAAAGCAGAGGATAGTAGCAAACAGATGGTTTAATTTTTGACAATTGAGGAACCACTGCATTACATACCTATGGAGCAAAGTGGCTTGTTACTTACAAATGGCAGAATTGTAAGCAACAAGCTCCTGGCAGATTAGATGTTTTGCTGTTTTGAAACAACTGGCAGACTGACCATATCTTATAAAAGAATAAAGGCTGTATGTTAAAGATTAAACTCATGGCTTTCTTCGAAGTCTAAAAGTTACAGATACTTCTTATTAAACATTTTTATGAAACTTCTTTAAAGGTTATAAAACTCCACTGGAAAATAATCCTGGTGATGATAAAACAGATGAAGAGATGGAGGGGACACATTCAGAAGATGAAATGTTTGCTCAGAGAGGCCTTCGAAGAACTCAGAGCATGAAATCTGTAAAATCTATTAAAGGCCGTAAAGAGGCAAGTATGATTTTAGTTAAGTGTGAGTTTGGTTTTAACAATGTACCATGGCATTTTTAATAATGCAGAAATTACTTTTTCCTTAATGTTAGAGGGGTTATCAATGATAACTGGGTTGGGTTGCAGAATGCTAAATGGAGAAGGAAGTATGTGATAACAATAGCTAAGCTTGGAGCTTTTGTACTTTGGGGTGTTTAAGGGAAATACATGAATGAAATGAACTAAGTAGGGAAAAGGGAGAGGAGATGAAATGGAGTCTGAGCTTGTAATGCTAATTCTGGCACCACTGAGCCCAAATTCCAGGAACTGCTCACCTTGAAAGGGGTGTAGATAGCGGTATTGTCATCTGCATTTGCATGTCTTGGTTGTGCACACTTAAACATCTGCTGTTTAATGGTTTAAAGAAGATTCAGAATTCCTACCTGCTTTGACTTATAACCTAGAAGAGAAGATCCTATGTAGGGTTCAAAGTGCTTCATGTTTGCATGTGTCACTAAATTTAAAGGTACTTCAGGATAAATCTCTATGGAATCTCATAAAAGTTTTTGGGTAATTCTGGGAAAACAGTTGAGACTTACCCTTCTTGCCCAATTCCGTTGAAACTATCTCATTCAGTCATAGGTAGATTCTCTTACTGAAACTGTGGAGTGTCCAAAGCACATTTAAAATTGCTTACTAGATTGAATTAGTGGAAAGGTAAATAATATTTCTGCCTGAAGTAATCTCAACTCTTTATTAAGTTATGATTTTTTTTTTTTTCCCCGCTCAGATACGGTATGGATCACTGAAATACAGAGTAAAGAAGAGACCCGCTGTATACTTCTAAGTTTATTGCACAATGCCTGCAAGACAAACTGCTGTATTGTAATAACTTGAATTCAGTGCATCAAGTGTTAAAGATCTGTGTATGATTCATATAGCAAGTATATGTGAATAGATATGGTAGGACTTGGTTTTATGAACCTAAGTGGTCAGATAAAGTATTACTCTGCTTTTCTGTAATTGCTTATTGTTTAGACTTAAGTTGGACAAGTTATAATATGACTTTCAGCACTCCTTAAATGGGAGTTAAATGAGTAACAGGAAACAGCCTTTTTCCAGAGGTTCTGAACAGACCAAGATAACTACAACTCCAATTGAATTAGCAGAAGTTGTAAATATTTGGAACTTGTGAAAATTGAATCCATAGAGTCCCCAAGTTTACATGGAAAGATAGGTATACTTGAAATATTTTTCTGAACTACAATTCCTGAAAAGGCCTTTGTGTAATTCAAAAATGTACAATTTAAAGGACGGTGGATGATGGTGAGGAAGGAAAAGGAAAGACGGGCTAGATATGGTACATCCTTAAGATCATCATCTTGCATCATATTGCCAAGCTTAACAAAGTTATAGAAATAGGTGCAAACTGGGGGTACATTTAGCACTTTATGCAAAACTGTAGTTTTGCACGCTCACTGATTTACAGCTGCAATGTCATTTTAGTGACTTAGGCTAGACATCTTTTGAATGCCAGCAATTCTTGTATTTCATGATCTCTTTAAACTTATCTTAAGTACACGTAGGATGCTGTAGATAATTGCTACTAACACTTAACAATATTACCAGGTGCCTTTCTGTGTATTACAAGGCTGCGTGGGGTTTTTTTTGTCTGTGTGTGGATTTTTGTTCTGTTGTGGTTTTGTGTCTTTCTCCCTCCTTCACCTACAGAGATGTAACACAATTTAAGTCAGTTTTTGGTTAAAATTGTGGAAGTAAAACTTATAGCAATTCCAGTGATAGACCTCAGGGATCTGATCAGCCCATCAGCTCTGTATTAGAAGTCATGCTGACATGAAGGCAGGTATGATAGATCATTCAGGCCCTGGTGTGGTTTTGCTCTGCATTGCTTTAAGAATGGATGAATATATATACATACATATATATATATATATAAACATGTGCGTGTGTATATTTCATATCATGTGGATTCCGTAATGGGCTGTGTAGTACTTTCTTTTATTGCTAAAGTTATTACTGAAAAATTTACATACAAATAGCTTTTTCTAAAAGTCTAGCTGATTTAGTCAGCCATTTTATAACCTAGAGTCCCATGGCATAACTGTTTGCATAGAGATGAATTTTGGAATGTCATTCAAGGCAGGGACTTGTCAAAATGACTTTTTGAGGTCCTCTTTGGTTCTGTTTTCTGCAATTCTAAGAATTGGGCTGATTTTAGTTTTCTGTGTGACTATATTTCTACTGTGGATTCAGGGAGAAATCACCCACTTTTTGTAGATAGTATTTTATTACTTGGCATGGGGTGAGATGGTGTTACTTTTCTTGAAGAGAAAATGGTGTGTGATCCCTCTTATCCTTGGATTTCAGACTCCAATCCTTAGACCTTCCCCCAGCTATGACAGTCATCTGCAAGTCTGCTGCAGCACTTTAAACATATTCTTAAGGCTTGGGCTTGCTGCAGTTCTTTTTCTTTATATTACAGCTATAGCGGGTTCACTGCTGGCAGGCACTTGATGGCCTGTTATATACTGGCATGTGAAGTAGTCTTCTGTAGACTTTGGGCCAGGGTTTGAATTGTATAAAATTGGATAAAAATGCAGCTGGTCTGTATTGGCATTGTGCGTTGCTTGCTATTGCAGGCTTTTGTAAGCCAAGTGCAAAGCCTTGGTCAAATATAACAATACTGATGGCACAGTGCTTTTAGCATCTCCGAGGCAGTTAAATACTTTAGTAAGGGGTTGCAACAGTCCATATATGATTAAAAGGCTAAAGCTTGTATCGCTTTACTTGAAGACGCAGTTTCATACCAGAAGACAGGAAGGCTGCTCTCCCCCTAATAAGTGTAGTGTAAAAATCCCATCCTCTAATGAAAACTGTAACTTGTGATCTAGCTTTGTCTGTGGGGGAGGCAGTGATGAGGAAGGCAGCCTCCCCGGGGCGCAGTTTGTCGCTTGTGCCCCGGGAATGTTTGCGCTTCTCATCTGTTTCCCTGAATGTAGGGAAAGGCTGGCTGTGTGTTAAGGTATGTAAGGTGTTAGAGGAAACAGAGGCTTTTGTATTTGCATCTTGCCCTTCTTTGAAAATTAGACTAACCTGGGCCTTGGGTGGAATCTCTAAATGTTACTGTCCAGGTGAGCGTCCTCCTTGAGCACTTGCTGCCACATCTGGCTATAACTTGTCATGCCTGTTTTATCAGCAAGCATGGCAATCAAGTTGTCATCTTTCTACAGATCAGAATCCTGCATGAAGGAGCAGGGTAAGCCCTTGTTTCAGAATTACAGTTCCTGTCACAGGTTCATGTAGATCCTGGTTTGGGTGTTGTGTTCTTTTTACATTTCCAGGGCTAGAGATCATTTGGGTAGTTAAGGCTCTACCACGCTTGCGGTCAGTAAGTTGCTCTATGTGTAATTATGTACTTGAGGCTGTAACTTCTGGCAGACTTAACTTGCTAATCAAGTAGTGACAAAGGCTAAATAAACTCTCTTTTTTTCTGAACTATGCATGGAACTAGGAAAGCTGGCGATCATTACTGTTTGTAGTCATTACTGTTTGCATATAAATGTAGTTGTGTTCTCTCAGATACTGTCTTAAGTGATAAATCTTCCAGTGTTTCCTAGCTGTTTTTTTCAGTCTAATGCGTTACTGTAAAATTCTTTTCTTGACAGCTTGATTTTGCTCTTTGAATTCATCCTGAGACTGGCTCACTATATTATCTTAACTTTTTTTTCCTTGCTGTTCCTTGTCAGCTGATGCTTGGCAGGGCACAATGGCATGATTAGCTTTCATCCCGATGATCTGTATTTCTTTCTGCTTGTTGAATCTAAATGCAACAGTTTAGTTTGGTTTTGAAATATTACACGACCTTTTAAACTTTGTGTACAGAGAATTTTCAAACTTTTTTGCCTTAGCAACTGCAAAAGTGGTCTGTCTAGCTCTTGCCAGTAAACTTCTTGGAAAAATGTTAAACAAAAATCAAAATTCAACTTAACATTCTTTTGGGTTTTGGGATGTAAAAGGTAGTTCATGTCAAATTATATAATCTTATGAACAAAGTGTTTCCTGAGAACTGACTGACTGCTGCCAATGGGACTGCTGATAAAGAGGAACTTACATAGATCTTAGAGGTACTTTAAAAGAGAATACGTATTTCTTGTTAAATCATACGAAGTTTCAAGCCTTTCCAAAATATGTCTGAACTGACTCGGATTTCTTAGCAAGAGGCTACTGTACTTGTTAAATACAGTTTCAGAGGAGGATTAAATTGATGGCCTCAGTTGCAAATAAGCTTAGGCCAGACTGATTACAAGGTAATTGCCAATATTAACTACTTAATGCAAATTGCTTTGCTGTGTGAAAGTAACTGAATATTATCCAAGATACTTTTTGCAAACTATAATGAATTTTAAAATGAACAGGAGATAATTTGGTTAAACAGAAAGGTGGAGTAAATGCTAGATGCATTTGACACAGTATTCATGACAAAAGATGAGTTTTATTTTTGGTGTTGCTTTTATTAATGGGAAGTTGGTATTTTTAAGTATTTTTCTACGAAAATGTGTATGTGCAAAGGCAATACTTTAACGTATTTCAAAAACTCATATTTTTAAATGCAACAGACCAGAGGCTGTCTACATTGAGACTGAAGTTAGTAGCTTTAAAAAAATGTAATGTAAGCTTTAATTTTTATATTTTAATAATAACTTGCTGTCAACTTGTTTACATATTTGTAGGAGGGAAACCTTCATTATGCATTGATTTATCTTGATACTGTCTTTAATAAATGTTGCTTTGAGCGGGATGCAGTGGATATTTTATTACCTGAATTATGATTAACAAACCAGTTGCTATGTAATCTGTATTCTATTATTTATTCTAATGATTCCAGTACTGGAACAACCTATCTGAATTTTGAAAAGACTTTTAAAACTGTTCAAAGGACGACTAAACTGTCATTGAGGTTTTACCATGGAGCCTGATGCTGATTTAGACTTAAATTAAACTTACCCTGCTAAAGGCAACTTGAAAATGCTATAGTGTTACCTGTTTGGATTAGATGTTCAGTTTGGAGTAAATTCAAAATAAGATGCTTAGTCTCCCAAAAGAGTACGGCTTCCTGGGGAACTGTTGAATTTTTTTTTTTTTAATTAAACCACTTCTCATGCTAGCCTCTTTTATTTATTGGTGCAGCTTTACTGTCATTTGTGACAACAAACAGATTTTGTTTTGTATTTCCTAGTCAAATGAAAGTTCTTCTGGTAAGCCACAGAAGGTGATGCATAGGTAACCATGAGCCTTTCCTTTTTCAAGCCTCACCTCAAGCTGTTAACACACCTCGCAAAACCCAGGAAAAAAACATCAGTAGCCACATTTTCTGGACCTTTTTTGCAAGCCTTCCTGACTTACTTCCTTAAAGAAAAAAAATTTCTAGATGTGGTTGATTGAGGAAAAAGACTTAAAAACTACTGTTTATTGCTATTGTCTCGTAAGCATTATGAGAATACATGCCAGAAGCAGACTGGCTGTAAGTGACCTTGCAGTGATTCAATTCCTAATGTCAGAACAGTTCGTACAGTTCAAAGCCCCTACCTACTGAAGAAATTGTGGATGTCAGAACGATGCTGATTTTTTTTTTTTTCCTTTATTTGTTCAACTAATGTTTAGCAAGTAGCAGGAACATTCATGAATGTGAGCTCAAAGCTGTCTTCCTACTGTTTAACATGATGCTGGTGAGACCTGCTCAGGGAATGAGGGAATGATTACGTGGCGATTCTAAAATAATGCTAGTATGTATGTCCTAGGCTAAAATGTTCAAGATGAAGCAGATGCAGCAATGGTGACAATTTTTTGGAAGCCCCCTCCCCCCCCCCCCCCTTTTTTTTTTTAAGAGACCTTAAGTGCTGTGTATTTTCCTCACTAAGGTGGGAAAACAGATGGTTGAACATGAGGGGTAACCTAATAGGTCTTGTAAAATCAGTAGACTTGCAAAATTATTTTCATCCTTTCTGTAGGTCTATTCAGGAACAAAATGGGAGCCTGTCATCTTTATGTCTGCCTGCCTTTGGCAAGGTTCAGCAACAGATTTGTTCTGTTTGAATTAGGGTAGGAATCATGAAAGCAGCTGGAGCAGAGACTATAAGGACTTCAGATAAAACCTAGGATTTCACTACTGCCTGCTAATGTATGGTCACTACATGGATGAGGAAGCTCAGATATCAAAGTTCCTTTTATCCAAGCTGTCACAGCTCCAAGGTAAGCAGCACTTTGACCCCCACTTAGCTCTTCCTGGCCAGATACCTGCTATGTTGTGTGGCACTCACTGCTTTCTCGGTGAGCTGTGCCATCCCATCCAATCTTTCCACTAATTTTAGTTCTCCTGGACTAAGAATACTAAGGACAGGTCATCCTAACTTGCTGCCTCACAGGAAAGAACTTCTTAGTATGGCTAACTGGGGAGAAAGACTTCAAAAAAACAAAGCAAAACAAAACCCCTGTATAAAGCTAGTGTAATAGTAAAGCTGTGTCTTCAAATGTAATGCTAGGAAAAATGCAAGCATAACTATGCGTATTATAGTCTTGAAGGAATTGCACTGAAGGCAGCTACTCACTGCTTTTGTCAAACCCCTCTTCCACAGGTCTAATTAGTAATCATGTCTCTCTTCTTAATTCTAGAATTGCCAACTAAACTGGGGTTTCTTCTGTTGCCCATAGGATGTGGAGCTTTTTGGTGCACTTTGCAAACTGGATGAAAGCCATAGGGTGAACAGAGCATTTATGGTAGTTTAATTTGTTTTATTCAATCAGTGAGCAGAACTGACTTGATCTGTAGGTGCCCAATTACCAGATCTGGCCAGAGACAGCAGCCTGGGGAGAAGGCTATGGAGCCAAGTTAGCCTTTGGTAGCAGCCTGCAGTTATCTAGGGTACACTAAATCCTGATGAAAAATCCTCCTTCTCTTAAAATCGAGGTCATGGAAGAGGGAGAGCTGCTCCCAGCCCTGGAGCAGCTGCTGAGCTGTTCTGCTTTTCTCTGGGGCATCTCCTGCAGCTGCACTTCGAGTGCCACCTGCTGATGCTCTCCACTCTGCTCAGCTCGTACAGTAATTAAACTGATGAATATTTCGCCCTGTGAAGCAGCTGCCTAGAGCACTGCTGCTCTGCAAGTAACCGCCTCTCGGGGCGCCAAGGGCCGGGGGCGTTACTGCTCAGCCGGCACTTTGGTGAGCTGTTTGCCCCCCAACCCTAAGCCGGGGCTGAGCCCCCGGGGCCGCCGTTGCCCCCTGCGGCGGGGCCGCGGGTGAAGGCGGGCGGGGCGGAGCAGGGGGTGCCAGCGCCAGCTCAGCGCCGCGGCGGCCACGGCGGGCGGACCATGGCGGTGGGGCTGGAGGAGGCCTTCGGGGCGGCGGGGGAGTTCGGAGGCGGACAGCGGTGCCTCACCGCCTTCCTGGTGCTGCTGCAGGTGAGGCGGGGCGGCGGCGGGAGGCACTGCGGGCCGGGCCGGGGGCAGCAGAGCCGCCCGGGGCAGGGCGCGCCCGCCGGTCCGCCTGTGAGCCGCCTCAGGCAGCGGTCTCGCTCTTCCGTGTTTCTGGTTCGTTTGTTTGGGTTGGGCTGGTTTCTCTTTCCCTTCCGCGGCAGCCCGGGCAGCATCCTGGGACGGCTGAGAACGGAGGAAGAGCCGGGGCCAGCGTGTGCCGGCGCAGCCGCCTGTCGCCCGGCAGCGGGACACGCTTCCAGACCTGCCGGGGAGCGCGACGGGGCTGCGAGGGCCTGCCCTTCTGCCGCACCCCCGCCCCGCCGAGGTGCATCCGTCTAGGACACGGCGCAGCAGCGAGGGTCCAGGCCGGGGGGCACGGCTCCTGCCCCCGCAGCTCCTCCGCCTCTGGGCGCCTTCCCCCGCGCTGGCCCTGGCCCTGGCCCCGGTGCTTGTCCGTGTGCTCCGCTGAGGGCGCTCTGGGGAGGGACGCCTGGGGAGCGGGGCAGGGTAACCCTCTGGCATTCCTGCGGCGATTCAAAAAGGATTTGGCGGGTTTTGTTCCTTTTACAAGTTGCTGTTCAAACCTTTTTCTTGCCTCAGTGCTGTCCCACGTGCTTGACTTCTCAGAGTTACTCTTTTCCTTGTTTCTATGCACATCTTCCACTTTTTGAAGAGTGCCTTTTAAGCTTCTGCTGAGTGGAAGGAAACGGGAATTTGACCACGGCAACTGGGTTTTTTTTTTTGGTGTGTGGTTTTTGTTTGTGTGTGTGGTTTTTTGTTGTGGTTTTTTGTTTTTTTTTTTTTTTAAATCTCTTGCGAAAAGTGGTATTTTGGGTGCTGTCTTTAAATAGTGTCCACACCCACACGTGCAAACATCTATCTGTTTCACTCGCTTAGTTTGCCTGTGACAGCCTTCCTCCTGTTAGTGCAGTTCTGCATTTTCAAGTAAAACACTGTTGTGAGGGAGGGAGATTGTGCTGATTGCAGTTTTTTGTTTACAACTTGTTTCTGCAAGAACGTCCAAGGTAAGCACAGGATAAAACAGCACATTAAAAGTGTCCCAAAGACTTGTGGCCCAATGGAGGAAGCCATTCTAGATTCAAAACTTTTTTGTCAGTGCTAACATGCTGAAAATCACTAATATGTGGATAATTTTAAGGGTAATGTTATTTTAAGTTAGAGAAAATAAAATCACATGAAAAGCCCAGAAGACATTCAAAACATCCTGAAGCCCATATTGATGAATAAATGTTGTTGTAAGGGTTTCTTTATGACAATCCTTTTTTTATTTGTGCGAATTGTAGTTTTCCTTATGATCAGGTTAAGGTTTCGGTCTCTGCAATGCAAAGAACTAGCAGATACTTTTAAAAATATAATCTTAGATTTTTTTTTTTAACTTGTCGCCACAAATTCTTTGAGTTGCCACTATATTCTTTGACTATAGTAAGTAAAAAAAATTTTTTTATAATAATATTGGTCTAAGTGTTGTATCTCAGCTCTGAAACTGTGATGAAGTTCTTAATATCTTCCTTTCCTGTGCCTGGCTACAAAACTGCAAGAACAAACTGAACAACTTTGCAACAGCAAAGGAGGGTGTCAACATGAAGCTTTTACTAGAAGTGCACCAGGGTGTCTGGAGTGGTACCCCCACTGCTCTCAGCTGCCTCGATGCACACATCTGTGGATTTAAACACAGTAGACTGACTGCATTTTGTTTGTGATGCTGGGTAAAGGGAAATTGATAATTGTTAGTTTAATGAAAAGCTTACAGTATTCTATCAGGTCTCCTTTAGATTGTTTAGGGTAAATGATTGTGTCTTTATTTGAAGGTATATGTGGCTTGTCAGTCGATGCTTACTGTGCTTGTGGGAGCTGTGCCCAAGTATCATGTAGACCAAGAAGGAATTCCAGTGAGCAGAGCTGAGCTTGCCAAGCATATCCATTTTGCGAACAACTTCACGTCTATAGTAACTGAGGCAAGTACTTCCATCACGCCTAACCATTTCTTCTCTTGGGATTTGTGCCACTAGTGCAGCATGTGGCGCTTGTAAAAGCCGAGGAGGGCTTAGTGTAATGTTTTGCTTATGCTATTAAAAATTACTGGAACCCACCCATCTGACTGTTTAATTTTATTGCTATTATTTTTACATCTGAAAGTGTATGACTAAATTATTAGTTTGGCTTTCCTAGCGTAAATAAAATACTAATTTAGGTTAAATTTTCTGTATATTATTTGTTTTCAGTTTTCTTTCCCTTCTGATGTTTTAGAAAGTCATTACTAATGAAGAGTGATCATTTAAACTACAGTTTATAACTCTGGAATTTAGGATGAGCTCCTCCTAATGTCTGTTTTCTACCAAGAAAAGGTTCAATTTGTCATGTCTGCACAATCTGCTGTGCATGTAAGCTTTACTGTAAGTTGCGTTAGTTTCTCACAGAAGATACATCTTAAAGATTAAAACTAGTACGAAAATGAAACTTGGGCACTGCATGTCTGGATAATTTAATGTGTGATGAGAGTGGGAGATGGAACAGATTGAAGTTTGCTGAGTGGGACAGAAGCTTGACCCTTCATCCTCACGCCTTGTGAATTCCATGCAAAAGGCCGCATTTCCTTCTTGGTAGTCCCTGGGCTATAATCATGCAGGCAAAGTGACCTCAGCATCGCTGCCAGTGCCAGAAAAAACACTGTGTGGGTGGCCTGGCTTATGGTGTGAACTGTCAGCGTTCTGCTGATTGAATTCTTGGAGCGGTTGTCAGTAAACTTGTATAAGACAGGCTAGCACTTGCTGTAGCCGGTGCCAAATTTTTGCTTCCTTCCCATTATCCCAAATGTGACTCTATAATGTTTATCTTAGAAAAATGTAGTGATTGGCCATAAGAAGGAACGATGCAATATTGGATCATATCCTCTGTCAGAAACAGATTTTTTGATTAATCTGTTTTTCAAGATCACTCTTCAGTTTCAGGCTCTCAGCAGGATGCATGATATGGGGTAGTGCTTAATTTATACTCAGGTATCAGTAAATTTTAACTAATAGTGTGCTTTTAAATGTAGAAGTTGATGTCCTTATTTCCAGAATATGTAGTAATTCTTGAGACTCGTCAAAACAAATTTAGATTCCCATTCATTTCAGTAACTATTGTAAGATTATTTTTTTTTTAAATTATGTTGTTAATAGTCTTTTCATGGAGTCTTTACATACGGGCCAATATTTTGCTGTATGCTAGTGGTCTAGTAACTAAATCAAACTGCCATGTGGATTTAAAGAGCTGAGAGGATGTCTGTTTTCGTGATAGCAAAGTTGGCAACGCTTTTGTTGGCAAGCTACAGTTAATTTTAACAAATACTTCACAAGTTCCTTTTGTGCAAATAAAATGACACATTCTTAGAATAATCTGTGAAGAGTGTAACTTTTAAATCTGACTTGTTAAAATATAAGCATCTTCCAGTGATACGTTAAGCAGCACAAATAAAGGTTTGCAAAAGCAATCTTTTATCTTCTTCTGTCCTGAGAGAGGAAGCTGCTTTTGTAAAGTTTATTTCCTTTATTTTAGTGATGGAGCTTAAACTAAGGTGTTTTTTTTGTTTGTTTTGTTTTGTTTGGTTGGGTTTTTTCCTAAGTTCTGTTCTGGTTTGGCAGGCACACTGTTCTGCTCTGGAGCTTAACAAAACTCCAGAGCAGTTCTTCAGTTCTGCTTCAAGAACTAATCATTATAATTAATTTTGGCATAACTAAGACATCATAAATAATAGTGCAGACTTGGTTCATGGAAAATACAGTTAGAATTGCTTCTTGGTCTGACATCAACTCAGTCTGCTTCTTTAACAAGTGATGATCCTTAGGAAGGCGAGTTTAGGAGTATCTTATATTTGGTTTAGAAACGATCATTTACCTTTTGAGAAGTTGATTTTTACAACTGTATCCAGGAGCATAAAGTTGTTCTGTCTCTTATATCAGCCTGAAATGCTCTGCAAATGAGAACTTGGAGTTTGAAATTTGTGTGCTGTGGAGTGTTAGCATGGGGAAGAATGGCTTATGCCAGCAGTCCTCTGTGCCTTGGAGAGCATGTGCTGTGATATTTTTATACTTGAAGCTTCCTGAGGATTTATGCTCAGGAATATTTCATTAAGTCTCCTCAGGAAGTTAAGAAACCATAAGCTTTGGGGCTACATCTTTATGCAATGTGATGGAGTAGAATCTACTACCCAGCGGGTATAGTAGAAACCTGCTGCAAATGCTGCTGCACAGGAGCTTTACCTTCCAAAAGGCCCCCAAAATGCTGAAGTGCTGGAAAAGTGGGTACGCTGCACTAAAGAAGGTGTCCTGTGAATGCATTAAATTTTGTCCTGTTCCCACAACCTGCATCTTGCAGGCCGCTCGACCGGTAGAGCACAGGTAATTGGTGGGTTATACTCTATTCTGTGCTACTATGTGAGTTCTGATTGAGTAGAAGCATATGTTTCTTGAGATTGCTATAATCAAAAGTTTCAGTGAATTCCAGTAATTGGGGATCTGTGTTGATTCAAGGCAGACACTTCAGGGCTGAGGTCCTAGTATGCTATATTGGATTTTGGTCATGGGCCTCTTCCCTTAGGCTTTTTTTTTTAAAAAAAAAACAAACAAACAAACAACCCAAACCCCAACATGTTCTACTTAAAAAAAGCAAATGAGATTAGGATCCTTCTTGCTTTTCCCAAAGGACATACTGCACATGTCATTTAAAAAGTCAGCATGACACTCATCCAATTTTTTGAAAGTGAATTTTCCAGTAAATAAACGGGGAATGATTTGAAATACTCAAATAATGATTAAATATCTTTTGGGATAAAGCTTTGCATTGAATTAGTTAAATTATTTTCCTAGAAAATCACTTAGGATTTTCTGATTGCTGACATCATGTACTTGAGAAAGAATGGCAATGTTTGTAATCTCAACAGTGCATTTCTATACATGTTCGTACTCCTTGGTTGTAGCAGAGGAGTTGCACAAGCTGTCTGTGTACCTTGCCCTGTCAGGAAATAAAAGAAGTTTCACTCCAATTTGAACCCACTCTCAGTTCATTTTCTTATCTTCTGAAAATTTTTGATTATGCTGCCTCAGTTGAGCTTTTGGAGAGGTAGAAAGTACATTTTATGAAGAAACCCATTATTTGTTTGTAACTTTTGTTTTATTATAAATGCATATGAACGATAAGATACCATTGATAGGATATCAATGAGTAGTCCTTAGAGTTTTTATAAAACAAGGACATCTTTCCATAATCCCTTCCTGCTTTTCTTCAACAGTTCAATATGTGTACGATGAGGCAAGGCATCAGGGATTACTCATGGTTCAGGAAGCATAGCTGCACAGCATTAAGTCTCTTAAGTACTGCAATAGTGAACATGTGTTATTCTCGTTAATGAGTAATTTTTATTACCTGTTCATTGAAATAGCTAAGCTTGTTCAATGCTGAAATGGCTAAGCTGTTAACAATTCAGACTTTCCTTGTAATAACTTAAGATAAGTTGCATTGCCAAAGCTTGGGGATTGGGGTGTAACTAACTATATTTATCCAGTTGAAAGCTTATAATGTATTATAAAAAAATTTCTTGGGGGAAAGTAGGGAAAGATGTGGGAGCCTATTAGGGAGGAAAAAGTGTGACTACCATTGGCTCACCTATCCCAACTGTGAACAAAACTTTTAATTGGATATAAAGCAAGAAGTAGGAAATGGCAAGAGAAGCCTTCTGATTAGTTTTTTATTATTTTTGAGGAAGCCAGCAACTTGGTGTTAATACTTTTAACACAGGAGATTCTTTTTTCTTGACAGTGGTACCTAATTGAACAGGAAGCCTACAAAGTAAGCCTTGCATCTTCCTTATTTTTTGCTGGATTACTTATTGGAAATATCACATTTGGCCCTTTGTCAGACAAACTGGGCAGGAAACCAGTGTATATTTCAGGTAAGATTGTTAAAAGGTTTTTCTTAAGCATTCTCTGTGGATAGTGTGATCTCTTTATCTTCTGCCCATGGGCTTTCTTTACCTGAAGGCTGCCTGTGGGTCACCTGCTCTGTCAATGATACAAAGTCAATGATCTGTATCAGCATTTCACTCAGAGCAGCACAAAAACTGGTTCGTATGAGTGTGCTGAGCAGCATACCTGGACTGTCAATGGGAGATGAAAAATAAGCTGGTTGTTTATTGGAGGGGGTGTGGGAGAATTATTTAACTAAACATCTTCAGAGTGGGTTACTCATGTCCTGGTGTTTATTTTTCTGGCTGCATTTGTGGCCAAATGTCTTTTTGTTTAATGATAACATTGTCTCAAGGAAACACCATCTTTGGCATCTCAGACCTCAAGCGTGTGACTTGAAAATGGTTGTAATTTTCATATGGTGTGATTTCAGAAAGCCAAATGTGAGAGATTAGAGACGAGAGTACTATAGACTACTGATTACAGTCAGTAACAGGCTGTGGTCTCTGCCTTTCTTCTGAGTTTATAAGTACTAATTATGTTTTATTCTCTCTACAGGTCTATTTTTTGATGTAATTTTTGGGTATGTCACAGCATTAGCTCCAAATTACGACGTATTTGCAGTTTCGCGGTTTTTTGTTGGAATTATGAATGGTGGAATGGCTCTTGTATCTTTTGTCCTAACACAAGAATATGTAGGAAAATCATTTTGGTCATTTACATGTGGGATTTGGGAATATTTAATCGTTCTTATTGTGCTACATGTTGTTCTGACTATCAATACCTTACCTTTTATGTTTGTACCAAGTAAAGTCAGTTTGTAGCATAAGTCAAATAAGTGTGGTGTGATTCATCCAGGTTCTGATTTCTGTGGGAAGGGTGGCTGAATAAGGAAGATGGGATTGAGTTTGTTTGATAAATAGCAAAACTGAGATTTTAAAGTTGGTACGTTGAGTCCTAAAATGTCTCAATTTGTACATTAAAAAAATAATACGTGTTTTGGCAGATCCTGCCAACTTCTGAACGATGCTGTATGCTGTCTTGGGAAGGTATTCTTGAAAGTGTTCTCTGAAGTTTCCCTGCACCACAAAATGACTTAGTGCCTGGACAGTGTTTTTTCCACTGCTGAAGGTGCTGATCATCCAGTATTTTTAAATGTCCTATTTCATGTGCCACTGCCAAGACTTAAAATGTATTTAACACTTGCCTGTCAGACAGTTGTAAAGCTGGAATAGCTGAGACTGTAACGCCCTTTTAGCTAGCACAGCATGGGGAAAAACAGGCCCAATGCTGGCCTGCTGTGGCTGTGTATTTCTCTCATTTCTTCAGTTACCTCATTCTACTGTTTTTCTTATTTCTTCTCTGGCCTCCTGGGGATGTGTGAGACAGTTGTAGTTTAGTTATAGCTTTCCACTCTTTTTTTTTTTTTTAAAGTAGTGAATTTTCTTTTCCCGGGTTCACTTTTTTGACTCTCGCGCTCTCTCTCCTGCCCCTCCTTCCCCCTTGCCCTGTTGTCTCTGCTCTCCCCAGCCTTTCTCCCTGCAGGACCAGCCTCCTGATGGACCGAAGAGACAGTCCTGTTTCCTGACGCTTGTTGCTCTATCTAGTTCTGCTCAGCTGTTGAGAAAGAGGTGCTGAACAACGGAACAGAGGCTGAAGGAGAGGGAGCTGCTGGATGCAGCTCGGCAGTGTTAAAGAAGCTCTCCTAGGTGTGGGCTGTGAGCTAGGCTTTGTGGGCGATAGCTGAGAGATTCTGGGTTAGTACAAGATCTCCTGTGTTAGACTGCAGAGGGTTGGTTATCATTAGGCTTTTGGAGTTCAAGTTGACCCCATATTTTTAACACTTTTATTTGTGCTTGTTCATTGGAAGTCTGCTGTAATAAACCTCTGGCTTGCAGCTGGTTTTGTACTGAAGTCAGTCCTTGTACTTTTGTAACTTCCAACTTCTGTTCCAGCCTGTCACCTCTGTTCAAGATTACCTTAATAGACCTAAATAAATCACTCTCAACAATTGCCCTTCCTGTCCTCAGGTCTTCTCTGTAGTCTGTAGGTTCTTGTTCATTTCTTGCTTTCTCCTATGTACCACCCTGTATTTTTTTGAAAGGAGAAAAAAGCCCCAACCCCCCCCATACATTATACAAAGCTACTCTTCATTGGGATTGCATAATACACTTAAACCAGCTGGTTCACAAGTGCTGTGAAGATACGTCATAAAATTATTATTTTATGTAGGTATATCATGGGCTAGGAATTTCAGGCTTCTGCTTAAGAATTTTTTTGTTTGTTTTTGTAGTCAGTGTTTTGGTCTTGTATTTTCAGGTTCGTTAACTAATTTGACATTTGCAGTTGGCATTGCTGTTTATGCTTTACTCGGTTACTGTGTAAGAGAATGGCGCTACCTTGCCTTGGTATCGAATACTCCAGGAGTTACCTTCCTCCTTCTTTCTTTGTAAGTGGTTCACATGCGTTAAAATGATAAGAAAAAATACGCAGCAATTTAACAGTTACTTTTTCTCATCATCGTATGATTTTGTGAACCAAGCAAGAGAAAAATCATGTTGTAAAGGAAGAAGAGTTTTTAAATGAAGCAGAAGGTCAGGGTTATGCAGAAGACACACTTGTGTTTCTGCATGCTGTTAGTTGTGGTGGCCAACGTTGCAAAGAGCAGCTGTGTGCCAGCTGTTCGACAAAACTCAATTACAAATCTGCTTGGGGAAGGGAAGGCCTGCCAGAGGCTGTGATCTGGAGCATCAGCCAGGAACACTGCCTTCTGCCAAGGAAGGGCTTCAGCGCTTGAAGTTTTGAAAGTGATCCTAGAGGGATTTTAGTTTCTTTTCGTGCGACCCATGCATGCAAAGGGAAATAAGTGAGAGCACTTGGCCTTTTCAGCATGATATGCTATGTATCTGCTTGCTTTTGAGGTCCCTTCTGTCTGTCTAGCACTGTTGTGCTTGAGTGCCTCTATTTAGAATCCCTATGTGGACGTTATGAAAATGATTATGAAATGCATCAGTATTTAAGGAATTAAAAGTGCTAGCTTTCTCTGGCGTGTGTTGTTACAAAATATTCTTTTAACATATCAAGTAATACTCCTTGTATACCTCTGATCATTAGTTAAAGCTGTAGAAGAAATAAAAACTAGTGTAAAGTGTCTACACATTAATATGGGGAATGTCTAGCATACAGCATAGATAGGGAAAAAAAAACCCTTCTGATTTTTATTTCTATTATTTAAAAAAAAAAAAATCTACTATTTTTTAGATAGATCTGCTCTTGAAAGAAGTTCTGTTAAAGAATACACAAAAAAAAAACCCAAACCCCTCTTCCTTAGTCAAGGTAAACAAAGCCTGTGGGCTGAGGAAAGAAATTCTGCATGACATACTTTTCTCTATGGTGTTCTGTTTCTGATGGAAATAGAATTACTCCCCCCAAATACTAAAGATCCTCTGAAGTAAGAGAAGTTTAGTTTGGTTGTAGGATATATATTTCTGTTAGGAGTACCAGAGAAAATAAAGGTTCAGTTAAAAATATTCCATTCTTCATTTTATGGCTCCTATAAAAGCAGCAGCATGCTTCACAATCTGAAAAAAACCCATAAACAAACCAGGAATAATGAACTGAAGTTGTGGTAAGCAAGGATATTCTGATTATACTTGGGAGTAACAGATTTGAGATGTAGGTGGGCAGCAGTGAGCTAGTACTGGAGCCTGACAAATAATTCCCCAGTAAGATTTCTTTTCTCTCCACTCCAACTCACAGCCCTTCTGCTAATGGAAAAGCTTGAAATAAGCTTCATGAAAACAAAGTTTTGTCTGGGCTGTTCAGATAACTGGGATTTGAGATGCTTCTTGGATCATGCTAATGCAGTGTTTCCTAAGAAGTCAGTTGAGCAGAAGTCAAGATTCACGTTTGAACTTCTCTAACATAACTGAGTGCTTTGTAAAGCATCTCCAACAATCCTTCTGTAAGGTTAACTGTATTATTACCGGAGTATGCGGAATTTAATATGCAGAAAGTGCAAATAGAATGTTTCTCTCTGAATTTTCTGTTGTATTTTAAGTATTGATTTGCAAAATGGAAAGATTGACTTTAGTGCTGTGCTCATAGGAATGAACTTGTCACCGTTGATTTTCTGTTCTTTCCTATTAGTACGCTCTCAGAATCACCACGATGGCTGTATTCCCAAGGGAAAACGGCAGAAGCTGAAGATGTGTTGCAATATATTGCCCTTGGTAATGGAAAAGAAAGATTAAATCTAAAATTAAAACCAAGTGCAGGAACTTTGAGAAAGGATGAATCGGCACCTGGTATCCTAAACTTAGTAAAACACCCAGTCCTTCGGTGGTGGACTATCATCCTGATGTATGTTTGGTATGTAATAACAAGACACTGAGGTGCTGTGAATGAGTCAGACATGAGGAAATTATTAAGATTTTCATCCTTTTCTTTTAAAAATTCTGTCCTCAAACTAAATCGTAAATTTGTCAGTTGATGGCAAACAATAATAATCTGAACTGATATGTTTTAAAGTTGATGTTTCATTATTATTGCTGTTGCATTTTATTTTCAGTCTTACTTAAACTGCTTCAAAACCTACTAAGAAATAATCTGTCGAGAACATAATATTTACATTGGATGAAATGAGAAGCTGAAGCAGCAATTGCCGAAAGGATGTGTATTTGAACCAGTTTTAAGAAGAAAAGGACTACGTGGATTAGACAACAGTAGAGATCTGGAGTAAGGATAAGTGCTAAGAGCCCAAAAGCCCATTACACAGGTTCAGTGGAGGAAAACTGTGGGCAAGATGAAGTACAGGTTGCATAGATTTATATTGGGTGATGTCTTGAAAAGTGATACAACTTGCAAAAAAAAACCACTCCAAAGTGCAGGAAGTTGTAACTTATCAGCAATAAATGGCAGTGCAGTGGAGAGGGAGATTCTGGGGTGGGGAGGGTGGTGGGTTGGTTGTTACAGCAGCTGCTGTTGCAGATTGGCTTGAGCTAAAATCTCTTGGAGGAACAGCTCTTTTCCAAAATGCCAAGAGCAAGTTTTCCCTTCAAAGCTCAACAACATTTGAGACGATTGTCAGGATGTAGATGGCACAAGTCCATTGTTTGATGTGTGGGGTAAGCAGAGATGCACAGGATCCAGGAGAAGCAGCAGGAACATCTTTGCTGAGTAGGAGCTTCCCAAAGCATCTTAGTCTCTTAAGTTGCTGGTAGCTAAATGTAAGTACAAGATGAGAAATGACACAAAGGCATTCTTACTTTCTGGAAGAAGAGGTTGCAGCAGTTTTTCTATCTCAGACCCTGTTAAGATACAGTGCATGGAGCTGTTGAAGTGGTGTCGCCAAGCTCCTTGTGTTGTTGCTCAGGAGCCTTAGCCTTTAGTCAGCTGTGACTGATAGAGGACATACTTCTCCCTGTATCAGGCAAAACTTTCCTTTTCTACATCACTTGGCCCAGACTCTGCTTGGACAGTAAGGGAATAACTAGGGAATAGGCAAAATGTCGCTGTAATATCTGGTGGCTTTTCTAACCCAGTGTTGTTTCTTGTGGGGTGGGGATGTGGGGGCTTAGCTCTTTCCAAGCAAAGTGGTAATAGATTTGGTGGGGAAGGCACTTTGTGTTAAGCAATGGATGTACATGTAACTTTCTTTCATAGGATTGCTTTGCAACAGTTAAGCATCAGCTGCTTACAGTTAAGCTTATTAGATTTGCCAAATAACCTAGGAGAAAAAACCAACCTAATAGAAAATTCTGAAAATTATGCTGAGCACTTGTTTTCTTTCAAAGAATTTATTTTAATTAAGTGGGAACTATTATCTTTGCCTTGTTTGCCTTTTGGGGGGAAATAAGAGTTCTCTTCCTAGTATGTCACTCAGTAGAGCTAATCTGTAACTTGACGTAATTTACCTTTTAAATACTTTCTTAGCCCTACAGACTAGTTATATTAGTAATACAACTTTTATGGTTATTTTTAGGTATGTCTGCAGTTTTGTGTACTATGGACTAACTTTAAATGCTGGTGAATTAAGAGGAAATCTGTATTTAAATGTGGCTCTTTCTGGTCTTGTAGAAGTTCCAGCATTTCCTCTCTGCATGTTTTTTATTGAGAAGTCCTGGTAAGAAAAACTTACCTCCTAGTTTTCTGCATATAGTTGTAGATAGCCTAGAAAAATACTAGTATTTTTCTCAGTAATATACTTCACTGTTTAGAAAAGTGTTGATTCTTTGGGGATTTACTCCACTGCAGGGGTTTCTGTAGTTGATACCTCTTCTGTTTTCTGGTTTTGTTCATCTTTTGAATTACTCAAGAGATGAGCTTTTCAATGATTAATGTTGTTAAAAGACCTTTGGTCTTTATGAGAAAAAATGAGTAGCCTAGTTATTTACGTATGTATAGCTTATATATCTCTTACATATTTTATTCAGAATGACTTGCTTTTGTACTGCCTACCAAATGCAGTTGAAAGCAGTTTTCAGCACTGTTGATTTTTACTTAAACTTTTCAAACAGAACTTTGAAGTGAGAGCTGTTCAGTTTGTGTTCAAGCATGAATGATCGATGTCCGTGTATTTTCATACTTTTCGGGTCCATGTATTTTCATACTTTTCGGTATCTGAAGGCCATCCTTTATGTGGGTGCTTATTTCCAAAGGCCAAATGATCCAATAACCCGGAGCTAGTCAGGGTTTCGTGCAACCTTTGAGTATCTTTGTAATCATACTTTGGCCTCTACTGAGGTCAGTGGCAAAAATCCCATTTTATTTAGTTGGTGAGGGTGTCACCTTTTGGGTGTTTTGGGCAGGAAAAAAACTATCAGTTCCATCAAGCTAAAAAGCAAAACAACCAGCCAACCTTCGCCTCAAACCTGAGAAGCCTGAGTCAAGGACATGCACTTAAACCACAAACTGCACAAGTCCTTTTCTACCTGTTGTGGTTTGATTGGTTTTGTGGTGGTTTCTTTTTTTTTTTTTTCCCTCCCTAATTGAATTTGTTGATCTAATTGTAGATTTCAAGCTTTTGGTTTCCTGAAGTAAGGATATGTGTAGTTTTAGGGGCTTAATGCAAAACAGACAAGCCAGCTGCTCTGTTTTCATTCTATTTTAGCAAGCAGTATCCTTAAAGCATGGCTTTTTTTTGTTGCAGAAGTATTTAGAAGATTTTAAAAACAAGTATTGTATGTTTGTTTCAGATAAACTGTAGTTCTACTAGTATGGAATAGTAGTTAGAAATAGCTGTGAGAGTTCGTGAAGTAACAAGCGTGTATAGTATTTCTACATTCTGCAAGCTGTTACTGAGAATATCTTTATTTGTGTTCCTTTGCACATAATTATGAAATATTTAAGTATGGCAGATGTGGAGATGGGCTGCTGATTTTCTGTCCTGTAGTCTTCTCTTACTTTAAAGCATACCAAATAGTTTTACTGTGTGTCATAACTGCATATATTTATGCAAAGTTGTGAAAGAGAAAAATAAATTAGGAAGCATTAGAATTACATTTTCTTGATCAGTATTACTTTGATCCTTGTGTGTATGCACTGTAGTACCCTTTCAGGTACAGGGTACAGGGCCCATTGCCTTGCTCAGTATAGAGAAGAAAAAAGTCTGAATTCTTGTTGCTGAAGTAGATGGGTTCTTCTCAGGGCTACAAATTCAATAGCTTAAAAATCAAAACTTGGCTGGAAATAGGAAAGCTTTTGTGGGAGGACTTCAGTACACAGAACTAGGAAAATAATGAAAGATTTGAAGCACTTACCAAGATACAATAGACTTACAACTGTTATTAATGCTGCTGTGTACTTTAGTTGGTATTTTGCAGACAAATTTAAAAAATACTCAAGGACTTTGTTTCCATCTTTATCTGGGTGCTCTTTTCCTTCTAGGTCTGGAAGACGTAAAACTGTGACATGTTTTCTGGTATTTGCAGGATTTGCCTGTGTATTTACCGTGTTTTTACCAACAAATGCTGGTAAGTGTGTACTGCTGCTGAAGCAGATGTTTGTTAATTCAGGTAAAAGCTGACAAGACAACTTAATGAGTATTTTGTGACCAAGTGTATCGGGACCTAAAGCCCTATCCATTTATACCTCTTTCTCCTTCTGAGGCTGGTGTGGGAGCCATGATCTTGTCTATGTTGCTTTTAACTTCTTGCAGGCATAATTTGACCCTGTTAATTGACTAAGTTTGACTGCAAGCCCTTGGCTCTTTGAAAGTGAGACCAAGCTATCATGTTCTGTCTCAAATACTGATGCTGCATTAATTTATCACTGTTAAGCAGTTTACCTTAAAATACTGGATTTAATAGCCAGACTGCAGTGCCATGTAGTGTTAGTTTGACTGGATCTTGACAGTGTGAGATGCCAAGTTTAACTTTACATTTGTTTTGGTGGCATGTGATATTTATAGAAGTAGGAACTGAGGTCATCCTGAATTAATAGCTTAATTCATCGTAATTCAAACCACTAAAAATGGAAGTCAGAATTGCAATATGGAAGCTATAGGGAGGACAAGAAACTTGCTGCCTTTCTCAGTCTCGTGCTGTGTATTGCTGTGCTGTGCAGTTGTGAGGACACTTCATGATAACAGTGGAGGATCACCAAGTGTATTTCTCATCTCGAAAGATGTGTTTTTTCGAACATTGTCAGTGACCTTCTCCTAGGCTTGGCTTTCTATTTTCACTTTTCTTTCCATTTCAAGTACAGTTTTTCTGTGCTAATAGTTAGTTTAGCTACTGAAAACTTACCTCTATATGACACTAACAATTAGAAGTGGCCACTCTCTGCTTGTATTTTAGTTTCACTTCAGTAGAAAGGCTTTAGCCTTAACAGTGTTTTGACTGAGGAACACCAGTGATGTGATTACAAGGTAGCCTTCTAGAGGTTCTGTTTATCCTTAACAGTTAGATGCTGTCTGGCATCCATTTTAAGCTGATCTCAGAAAAGTCTTGGGAGGAAAACCAGACAGAGATAAAATATCCCATAGTCTTATTTGCCATGGTTATGTTAATTCAAGTCCTTGGACGTTTTGTTGTTCCATTTATTGAGACAGTTTCATTCTTTCTTCCAACAAGTTTGCTCTTTGTGATTCTTTTTATATATTTTAAAACAAAATGAAAGAAAAGCAGTAGTGACAAATCAGGATAGGGGAATAATTCCTGAGGAGCTGCTAAATTTCAGGAAATCTTCTGCCTTTTCCAGTTGACTTGACTTTAGCCCCGTTAAAATGTCTTACTTTCCACTGTCATAGACTAAAGCTGGTTCTTGGCCCAATGTGATCTGAGTCAGTTAAGCAGAAAGAAGTTCATCTCTAAGCATGATGAAGATAAGTCACTTTGGATGAAATGAGGATCGTTGCATCTCTAGTCTGACCTCTCTCCTATTACTAAGGAGAACACTTCTTACGCTTGTTTAAGTCTGCATTCTTCCAAGTGATTGATAAGATCCTTGATTTTATTACATTGGATTTAAGATTTTAATGAGATACTGGGTACTTGCCTGTCATGTCTGTAACCTTGATTTCTAACCTCTGCTAACTTGTGAGAATTTGATCCAAGTTATTTCCCTTGTGGTATAAGCCAAGAACATTTCCATTATTGAAGATGTGCACTGAACTTGAGATTAAAAATCTCTCGGTGGTTAAGTAAAAACTGATGTATCCCTCAGCCCCCTCTTTCCTTATCACTTAGAATTAAATGTGTGTGAGTATCACATTGGAAGATAGTGAGGAAGAATGGCAGCAGAGGGGGAATGGAGCTGTAATAGTCTTTTCTTTCAAAGCCTGCTGTAAAGCACGAAGACATCTTGTGCATTTTGTGTCTGCTTTGTACTGTAGCAAGCAAAGGAGACTTCTAGTCTAGGGGTAACTAGATTTTAACTTTGATTTAGATTTATCTGCTTGTGCTGAACACAGAATAACTTCTTGTGACTTGATATGCTTTCCACTGAAGAAGGAAGGAAAATTTGCTGTTCTTTAAATGGATTTTGTCTCTGCTTTTGTTAATGTTGGGTATTTCCTTTTGTGTGGAGACCTACCCTTCCTTGGTGGATATTTTTTCTGAAGTAAATTTAAAGACTTCTGTAGTTTCAAAAGTACTGCTTAAGTGAACTTTTACTCATGAAGATGACAGCCAGGGGGTGAATCTACATAGTGCACTGAGAATGAGACTACTAATGGCATTGATGGCATCAAAATTTAATCACAGAGTAACTCCTGTTCTAGGAGGTCTTAAACATCAGTACCATTTGTTACCATTTCCACCCATTTTACTTCTCTACAGTCTAAAGATCAATTAATGGAAGATTATCCCTTAGCAGTAAAACTCAAATGCATTAATTCAGTAAGAATTTAGAACTTTGCCTTTTACCAAAGTTAGAAACAGTTGCCCTGACTCTGTTTCAGGCAGAATTGTGTGCATACTGCTGGTACTGGATGTTCAGGTGAAAGGGTGTTAGACAAAATATAAGAGTGTTAAAGGTGCTGCATGGACATTCTTGGCTGGACCTAGCGAGTGACCTGTAAATGGTCACCGGAAGCCTCATGGGAGAAACTGCATTCCTGCTTAATGGCATTACATTTATAGATGTAAAGAAAATAACGGACTGTTCTGCAAGAGTTGCTAAAAAATATCACAGAATTATAGAATGGTTTGGATTGGAAAGGACCTTGAAGATCATCTAGTTCCAACCCCCCAGCCATGGGCAGGGACACCTGCCACTAGACCAGGTTGCTCAAAGCCCATCCAACCTGGCCTTGAACACTGCCAGGGAGGGGGCAGCCGCAGCTTCTCTGGGCAACCTCTTCCAGTGCCTCACCACCCTTGCAGTAAAGAGTTTCTTCCTAATATTGAACCTCAATTCTCCCCTCTTTCACTTTGGAACCATTACCCCTCGTCCCGTCACTACACTCCCTGGTAGAGAGTCCCTCCCCATCTTATGTTCCAAGACTCTGAAAATATAACGACTCTGGGCTTACTTACCTGAGAAGCTGATGTGCAGTGAATTTCCAGTGTGCTTCTAATCCTAATAATTCCCCATATGGCAAGCCTTCAGCCTCCCCTGAGGCTGGAGAAGACAGTGCAGTTTAAATTCACTCCTGAGCTTCTGTTAATTTCTGTCTAGACAGACTCTTTGTTCTGTTGTGATAGTAAGACCAAAACATCACAGGTGCACTAATGCTACATTTCTAATACATGGATATGCAGTGTTCAATTTAAGTCTCCCTGGGAGAAATCCAGCAAGTTTTAGAACACATTTGAGAATTACAAATCTCTTCATCAATTCATGTTTGTTAGATGGGAAAAAAAGGGATGTCCCAGCTTTCTGATGGCACCCAGCGGGGCTCTGAGGACCAGGTTCACACCTTTTTGTCTGGCGACTGTATCTAATATTCCGGTTCTTACTGAGCAGAAGGAGAACTTGGATTAAGATGTTACATCTGTTTTGCATGAATTACAGAAATAACTGCATCACACTTAAAGAAATTAAATCAAGTTTCTGAGTTTCAGTTTATGTACAAATGAACTTCCGTTAAAATAGAATCTGACTTGATCAGATGAATTGAAATGAAAATATTCAAGGGCAAAATTAAAAGAAAAGCAGTTAAGAAGCAATCAGACTTTCCCATTACTTGATTAACATCATTTGATCCAAACTGAAACATGCCGAACTCAGTCCTGAGGAAGAGATTCTGAAATGCAGCTAACCAGAGCTTTTGTTCTTTTTATGCTTAAAGAGCTTAAAGAAATACATTAAATTCTCTTTTTATTAAAATGGATGGTGCAAACATAACCGTAACCAAAATCAGGATGATGAAAGCCAGGTTTCTTTCTGACATTAAAAGATACACACTTCAGTTTAGCCAACTAAACTCTGTTAGTAAACTGGGCTGCACTTGTTCTTTCCAGTTACAAAGCTGTTGCATTTTAAGTCTCAACAGGATGGCCTTGGGGAGCAAATAAACTGTTGAAGAGAATCAAGTTTTATGCTTTTGATGTAATAAATTAATCAAGGAGGGGATATCTGTTTGTGCTCGTCAAAAGATGCAGTTACCTGGTAAGGTATTCTGACTGCAGAGCTGGAAACTTTAGCCCTTCTGCTTAGAGCTGTGATAGTTTTATACTTTTCCCCCCAAAATGGGCCAGATCATCTTGGTCCTAAATATAATTTTATGTATCTGTTCTTATGCTAGCTCTTCAAATGATTGGGAAGAACTGAGATACTTGTAGTTGAAAAAAGTATGGATGAAACATTGCTTTTGTGTGACAGTCCCTTAAAGGGGACTGGATATTTTCAACATTGTGTAAAAAAAGAGTATGAAAAGAGACTATGCTTACAGTTTGTTTTCTCTTTCCTGAAAGGTCTGCTCCTCAGTCCCACTTTGTTAGCTTTGTGTGGAAAAATGATGGTCAGCGCTGCTTTCAACATCGTGTATATTTATACATCTGAACTATACCCAACTGTACTGAGGTAACTTAACAGAGCTTCTGGGTAAATGAAAATACTTTTCACACACAGCAATATTGATTGCTGGTGTGCTTATCTCTAATTATTTTTACCTGAAAGATCGGTGAGACTCCTTTTGGTAATTAAGGCAGCTTGCCAGGGCTTGACAAGGCTTCTCCTATTAGTCACACGTTTTGCAGTAGTGCACTTCTCTAGGCTGTTTGTGGCAACTTCCTCCAGGTCTGAATCCAGAAGAAAAATATGAAAACCAGCTTCTTACACTACAGTACTAGGTGCCATATTTCTCAATTCTGCTGTTGATTTTTGAGAGTAAAAGTACAGGCTGCAAAACCAAACATAATGATGGGATGGAAGTGTATGCTAGCTTATTCCTAAATACAGACTATGCAGTGAGGACTATTTAGAGTCCTTCTGTATACTTATCTCCCATATGATTATGTTTGTTTGCCTGATGAAAAACAAGTGCTTTCCTGTATCTTTGTTGTTTAATTAAATATTCATAATGCAACTCATCTTAATAGTATCTGTAGGACAGTAATTTGCTTTACACCATTTAATACATGAACAAGTGGGCTAAAACCTTAGTTTATTTTTCGTAGTTCTCACCAACTGTTTGTGAGGTTGCTCTCTCTCCTGTTGTCCCAAGATAAAGCTGAGATAGGTAAATATAATACCTCACAGTCTTGTTCTTCTCACCCCCATCTTGGTTCCATGGTACTCTGTGTTCAGAATTTGAGCCATATTGCAGTAGGTGGTGCAACTACAAAACTGCTGCAAAAATTGAGCCCTCTTTAGAGAGAGCAGGGAAGTTTGAAAGCTGACATGGAGTAGGAAGGTGTTGCAGCTGGGACATGTGTCCTGTAGTGCCGTAGAGGTAATTAGGATGGTGACATAAATCACTTGATTCGAGGACATGGAGGGCTTTGGGCGGAATATGTGGGTGACTCCTTGGATTGGCTTTTTTTTTTCTTTTGAGGTTCACAAATTACCGTGTGTTACAGAGACATAAAAGCTAGACTGTGAATGCATTTTTTTGCAGTAAAACTTGTGAGGATGGAAGTGGATTTACTGTTTCTAGATACTGAGCTTGTGATTCTTGGCACAGGTTTAGGTTTAATATGCAAGTCTCAAGCACACTGACTGAAATTGGATGTGGGGGTTTGTTTACATTCTCCCTGTCCAACCTTTTGTATTCTTCAAGGCCTTTTTTTTTTTTTTTAAAAAGTGGCTGGTTTTTTAGTTTTTGTTTTCCTGTCCTCTCTGCTTTTCTGGAGTTGAGAATCAAGAGAATTAAATCTGAAAATTATTTGATTTCTCAGATTTTGCTTGTTTCACTGTGTTTTCATGTTACACTGTCATTCCTAAGTCGCATTGATACTTGGTGCCAAGTATGTGGCAGCTTATACTCAGCAGGAATTACAATAGTGTCTCTGTGTGTTTGAAACATAATTGTTTGTGATTAGGAAGATTTAAAAAAAGGATAAATAAAAATTAAAGTGCTGCTTCATTTCAGAATCTGCACTGCTATTCTGACAAAAAAGTAACTTTATGTGTCAAAGACACAGAGCGTCAGTGGAGGAAAATGCAAGTATAAAGACAGTTAAAAAAATTAGCAACTTTATTAGACCAGTTATGTGTAATAATATGGCAATCTGTTATGTTTAAGCCATATGAAAATTCCTCACGTGACAATTTATACATTTAAAAATGTTTGATGTCTCTCTGGTACTTTAATTGCCAATATTACTGTTTATGCAAGAAAAGCAGTGATGGGTGAGTGTTTAATCTAAAGCAAAACGTCAGCACCATCTGGTGGTCTTTGCAAAGCTTTGTAGTGATCCTGGCGTGGCTCTGACAGCGGAGCTAAGGCACGCCATGTGATGAGATATGTACTATTTATTCAAAGGCAATGGAGAGGAGGTGGAATAAGCTCTCTTTTTTTCCAGTTGAATGTTTTGCAGAAAAATCGAATGCCTCCGGTATTACTGCTCCTTATTTAAACCTACTTGTTACTTTAAGCACGAGGACTGTTAGGCATTTTTTTTTTCAAGTTAACTGGAACATGGAGTAATGTATACAGCTCATGCTAGAAATGGGGAGGTACTGCAAGCTGTTGAGTGTGTACATGCTTTAGGCTTTTTTCTTCTTTGATGTGTCTTTAAAATACCTGCTGGGGAACAAAAAAAATTTAAATGGAAAATAGCACTACTGTTGCATTTTGGACAAAAAAAGAAGGTTGTATTTGGGAACAAAATGTAATCATAGCTCTAGTAACACAGATGTAAATACAAATCCATGGTTTTTAATGAGAAAATGGTTGCAAAATGATGACATCTTGTATCTGATGGGTGAGATCAGAGTGGGGCCATTGGGCTATCTAGGATAGCTTTGGAAAGCTTATTTACAGAGTGGGGAAGTGTCCTGGGTTACAGTGTAAAATGTGCCAAAAGGAAAAAAAAAATATTCTATTACCATCTTCAGGAGCTGTTGAGACCAGGTGGGGCGGTGCTCCCTGCCTCCCCCCTCTGGACTATCTCCTGTTACTGGGCACAACAATGCCTTATCGCCTGACCCATCGATAACTCGCTCCTGGGCTATCTCTTGTTAATGGCCCATCAAGGAACTGCCTCACGACTCCCCATCCCATTGTGAGATGCTCCGCCCGGGGAGGGGGGGGGGGGAAGGAGCCAAGCAGTCCATGCCAAATAAAAACGGAGATTTTGAACACCCTAGCAGACTTTCTTCCACTGGATTCCCAGAGGAGCTTTTCCCCCCACTGGAGTTCCAGAGGACAAGAGCTACCTACCGACCACTGGACCTTCGGAGGAAGACCAGACTCTTTTACCTGATTGCTGCTTCCACAGAACTACATCCATCGCTTCAGGAGGACTGCAGCCAGCATCTTATCAGACTGCTACTGCCACCCTAACAGGGTGTCAGGTTGTATTCCTGACTCTGTCAGTGTAAACCAGTGGGTTGTTTGTTTTTCCCTGCCTTGTGTTATATATATATATATATATATATATATATATATATATATATAAGTAAAGAACTGTTATTCCTATTCCCCATATCTTTGCCTGAACGCCCGTTAATTTCAAAATTATAATAGTTTGGAGGGAAGGGGGTTGCACTCTCCATTTCAAGGGAGGCTCCTGCCTTCCTCCACAGACACCTGTCTTTTCAAACCAAGACAGGAAGCTATTGTATTTTCACTTAATATCAGTGGTGCTAGGTAAGTTTGTACTTTAAAATACTTGTCCTTTTGATCTCTGACTTTCCTTGCAAGGAACTCTTTATTTCTTTCTGTTGAACGGCCATCCTTGGTGGGCATAGTGCAATTTTAGAGCTGCCAGTACCAGCAGCAGAGAAGCTCTTGCATTTGTGCAGGGCTGTACCCTGCTCATCAGACAGTGCTGGGCAAGCAGTGCAGCTAGAGGAGTGCCACATGGCATGTGTAATTTGCCAGGCAGCTGCAGCGGGACTAACTGCCTTGAGCAAAGCCCTGGGCTGATGTGATTACCCTGGTTGTAGAGCTATTGTGGCTGGTGTTAGCTCAGCACTGTGCTCCGTGGGATGGCAGGAGCACGCGCAGTCAGTCAGGTGTAGTAGGTGGTCTAGTGAGTGGGTAAAACTGAGGCAGTAAGGCAAGACAAGTGGTGGGTGGTCAGCTGTCGGCAGTGCAGCACCTCAATACTTGTACAAGTAGTTGTACAATACAAATGGTTCTTGGGTGATAATGCGTTATTCCTCTTGGGTACCATGACATTGTTCTGCATAATCCAAACTGTGAATTCTGAATTAAAGATATCCTAAAGTCTTTTAACAACTGCTTTAATTTTGCATTGGAATTGAAATGCCAGAATTTGTATTTAGGATGACATTTTGCCCTACTCCATCTCATCAGAAAGAAAGAAGCCAGCAAACCTCTGGTTATGGACAGGCTTAGGATGCTTCAAATGAATGGTTCGCACACAGACTGGTGTCTCATCTGTTCAAGGAATTTGATAGGGGAAGTGCTTGGCCTTGTCTTGTGGGGTTTGGGTTGATGTTGCCTCAATGTGAGGAAGCATGGGTTGCTATTTGCCTTTTCTCAAGAGGAGCTGATGAGAGAGAGGGTTGCTCTGTTTATTTTTACACCAAAGTCACTGGCATATTATCAGCTTCTTCCATCATCTGTTTCCCTTAATCTGGGCAAAGGGACATTAGGAAGGGATGTGCAGGTGCGTGGTCTTGGTATACTAGTGACCCATGTCACCTCTCTGCTTGTCATCTTTAATCCTGTCACTGTCTTCCTGTCTTTGGAGGAGGAAAAGCAAACAGAGTGAGCACAAGCAGCTCAGCTCAGTGGTGTGTCTGAGGACGATGATGAATGAGAGGAAGCAACCGAGACATGTTGGGAGAACAGCCGCCATGAGCCAGTTCTTGCTGTCTCACTGATGACTGTTGCCAATGTCTGTCTCTGAAAGGACTGTTAAATGCCATATTTAGAGGTGATACCAAGATGGGAGATTTTTTTGTTTATCGGGAAATGAAAGACTTTGAGGATTTTTTGTAACTTTCTTTGAAGGGGATCCTGCTGTTCCAACCTGTGCTTTATCACAGTCTAGATAAGATTGTTCTAAACTTCCCTGAAAATTGAAGGGAGTGCAGAATTCATGACACATCTGGCCAGATGTTTTCAAGCTTCACACTGGCAGATGGTTATTTTCTGTTCGGAGGTAAACACTGATTTTTCATCTGTGCAACCTGAGGTGGCAGAAGAGAAGCTGTTGCCAACAGCCTGAGCTGAAGATAGCATTCAGGATCTTCTGTCTGAAGAGCCTGCCAAATTTTGAAATCGTTCCCCACCCAGCACAGGGATGTCCAATTAGATTGGCCTATATGGCAGGTTAGAAAACCTTGGTCTTCGTTCAGACTTCCATGAAGGATTGCACAACAGGGTGCTTTTGCTAGGGTTTGAGAGGGTGTGATTTACCTTGCTAGCAGCTAGTTGTAGAAAATCTTTGGAGTAACTGTTTGGGGTCTTTAAATCCCCTCCCTTTTTTTTAATAAAGACTATTGGTAACTTCAAATAAAGAGCATAAGTTGGTTCTGACAGTGCCACCACATGTTCATGCGTGATGCAGTTGTGTATTTTGAAACTACAAATCTTTCATCCTTCGTTTGAAACAGAAATGCTGGCTTGGGTGTCTGTTCCATGTCTTGCAGATTTGGGGGCATTTTGGCTCCATTTGTGCCATCTATGGTAAGATATTTTCTATTTTTTATGTAACTCAGATTTATTAATTCTTTTTCAAAAGCACTTTACTGATTTTGGTACCATGTGTGTATATTCCTTGAAAAAAATTTGTTTTTCTGAAAAATTAAATAATGTTCATTCTTGGAATTGAGTGAACAAGATGTTTAAAAATACCTAGTACTTTCATTGTTTTTGGAAATCATTTAATGTTTTGTGTTGTGTTAATATTTCATCTGTTAGTGAAATGATTTTTACAGTGCATTCAGTACTGCTAAGGCTTACTCAGTGTCAGAGTTCTTTTAAGCACGTAAACAAAAGTTTTCATATGAAGCTGTTTCTGTGAAATGACATTTGTTAGTTTCTCTGTTCCACCAGTATATGGGTAATTGCAGAAATTGCTGGAGTGAAAAGTTGTGGTCTTTTGGTTTTGACTGCAGTTCATATGGATCATGTATTTTAAGAGCAGGAAACAATCAATGCTGGGTTTTTACTATGGATTTTTAATTTTAGAAATCTCTTAGTCCTTCTGTACCGTACGTGGTGTTTGGAATCAGTGAACTGTCAGCAGGATTCCTGACTCTCCTTCTGCCCGAAACACTGAATAAGCCAATTATTGAGAACATTGAAGATCTCCAGAGCCTCAAATACCAAGTGCTTAAAAATGAAGAGGCAGAGTAATTTTTTTTTTTAATGTAGCTTTGCATTATTTTCCCTTCTCTCTTCTGTGAGCTGTAATTTAGTGCTTATTGCTTAGATTGCGCGTGAGGTTTTTAAAGCATTCAGTGGAGATTAAATTTATTCTTTGTTTGGCTCTTAAAGATGAAAAGGCTAACAGCTTTCACCTGTATGTATTACACTATATGTAAATGAATACTATTTTGTTTTCTTAAAGGAAAACAAATTTTAGAAAGACAGTCTAAAATAATCAGGGACGCTATATTCAGCAACAGTCCTGGGCTTTTACAGTAAAACAGCTAGGCATATTTTTCATATATCGGATTGTGCCTTTTTATCACATTTTGTAGTGGAACGTAATCTAAAATCAATATATGTCTGAGGAAGTGTTTTATCCTTCATTAGTCTTCTGGGTCAGAGCCATTTAAAGTGTTGTTGATATGTACTAAATAAAACTTTTGAAGTGGGTAATGAAAGTTTTGTTTGTTTCAACAGACAATAGAATAGAAAATGTGTATCCCCCAAGTTTTGGAATCGCTCCCTAGAAGCATTAGTTTAAAAAGATGGGGGCAGGCAGCGAAATTCCTATAAGGAAGGCATTGTTAGCTTAGAACTAAGCAGGCTTAGTGTAAGTAGAAAAGAATATATGTTTTTCTTACAGTTTTTTCTTGATTTTCTAGCTTGTAAATTATTTTGCAATTATTGTACTTAATCAGTTTAATCATACTACACACGCTATTACGCTTTCTTTTTTATGCCTAATACTACATTCAGTTGAAATGGAAAAAAAGAATAATTTTTGAGCTTTTTAAAAGATCAATGAATTCTGATTTTCACATTTAATATTAGCCTATAAAATAGGACAAGAAAAGTAAGACATGTAAACTGTTTTTCAATAGTTATTTTTCTTCTGTCTGACCAGCAAACCAGTTAGAAGAAAACACTTAAGTTTGAGAAGGCCTGTCTAGTGGAAAATGAAGCCTCCGTTGAGAAGGTGCTATAACAGTTGAAGGGCAGAGTTTGCTCTATATATCTAACAGGAAATGTTGGAGGACTCGTGTATAATGCTGTTTGTAGCATGTTGAACACTTATGTGGAGGCAAATTGAGAAGATGGAAGAAGTAGATCAAAGCTTGTGAGAAAAGAGGTGGCAAATCTGTGCATTAATTTGATGACTTAACAAGAGCATACCTTGGATGTTCAGACTTCTCTACAGCTTGTTAAAATGAAATATTAATTTATTTTACAAAACATAATTGCTAGCTTCAGATTAAGCTATAATGTTGTAATTGATGTATATAATTTAACATTTAGATGGCCTTATACATTGAGGCAAGCTGTAGTTGTGAAAAGTAACAGCATGCTGTACATGCGAATTTTCTCTACAGGGGTTTTTGCCTCTAAATTACAGTATACCTCAGTGTGAAGAGACCAAAGATTTTAATGGGTTGTTTGCCTTAGTTATGTCTAGCATAAGAAACCTGAACAGGAGATCTGAAAGGAGACTAAGTGGATTTTTTTTAATACAGTGGTACATGAAAAGATCAGTAAAGTTAAAAATAATACTGTATTGGAAAAATTGTCAGGCCTTTAAGAGGTGCATTTAAAGGAGAGGATGAGTAACCTTTTGGACAAAGGTTATCAAGTTCTAGCTCTACATGTGGAACTAGAAATTACTGAACATGAGTCATATATCGTATAATATATGTAATAATGTGCGATCCAATACATTTCACATACAATTTGGAAATTCTTCCTATGAGGGAGTGTGTGTGTGTGTGTTTGGTTAACAGTTAATATATTTATGTTGCAATAGATGCATCACAAATGTTACAGTGTTTTGGTGGCCAACACAATTTTGTTATTAAAAAGAAAATTATTTAACATCTGTATTACAAGTGCCGCTTTTTTCCAGGGCGTTTATCCAGGCCTTTTGAAGAAAACTTGTATCAGTTTGATTTTGGCCCTTTATCTAATGCATCTGATAAGAAAAGGCTACTGAAAGGCCTCTGTATTTTGAGCAAGTTCCATAGTTAAATAATAGCTCTGCAAATGCACACTCACCCATGCAAGTGTGTGTGCACTTCCACACCCACACGTAAGCACAAGCAGGTTGCTCTGCCTGGGTGCCTCGCTGAAATCCATGCTGTGTCCATGTGTGCTTTGCAAATAGCCTGATCAGGTCCCCAAGAGGCTGAAAACAATTGGCAATGAGAACAACATTTAGGTAATGTTGATGCCCTTGTGTTTACTTAACCTCTGGGGCTGAAGCTTGATGATAAACAGCCTGTAGAATATGCTGCAGTCTTTTATCTTCTGAGCATTTATTTATGCATCATTTTTTTAATGTTTCACTCTTGTGAGGATTAGAATTGAGTTCGTGAATATGTTTTTCTGAATAATATTAATGCCTTCGATTGCATTAACATTTATAACCATGGTGACTGATTATACCTCTTCAAAGGATAATTGGATCAGCGGGGATATGGTAAGGACCAAGTTTTGTTATTGTTGACTTCAATTTTTTTATTACAAGAAATAAAATTTAATAAGAAATAGAATGATATAAAGCTGTTTTCCCAAAGCAGAGACAAGACTCTGGAACAGGAGGATCATAAAGGTACCATTACGTGGTGGGAGTCTATTTCTCCCTCCTGCCATGCATATTGGACTGTATCAGTGCATTGTTCCTCTGCCTTTTATTCCACATTATGTGAAAAACAGGAAATAAAGATAATTTATGTTTTGAACATGCTTATTTCTGCTTTATTTGACCTGGAATTAATTAATTAATTTGCCTGTGAATTTGGTGGGTTGATGACCAGAAAGCTGTGTGTCCCGAAGAGGAGTTAAGGATCTTTTCAGCAGCCCTGGTGTGACTCATGGTACCTGCAGCTCTTTTTATGAGCATAGGCCAGGGCAGAAGCTGGTTTGGTTCTTCATCTCCAAGATCTAAAAGAACATACGGATGGAAACATTGGCTTCCATTTTTGCTGCTTACTTTTTCAATTCAATTTAACACCTTGTTTGACTTTTTACTTTAGAGATTCTTGCTGCATTTTGCTATTGCTGGATAAAAAGATACTGTTTGCGAAAAATAAGTGTTTTTCCAGTTTCGTGTTTAGAAATAAGGAAATTTGCAGCTTTATTAGAAATGTTTTCAGTTGGACTAATGTAATCAGTGCATTATATCTTATAAGGTCCTAAACTTAAGAAACCAACTGTCATTCCTTACTGTATATGTCACAGCAAATCAGAAAAGGCAACATTTTTGGTCAAATAAATGCTTTTTTGGAGTAGATATTTCCCTTAATGCTTTTGACTTTGTAGTATTAGGAATTCTTCACTTAGAGCAGCTCCTTTTCCCATTATTTTTAATGAAGACTAAGCAGTTTTGGGGAGGAATGCCCTAAATAAATTCTTTACTCAACGTGGGACTATTATCTATTGCTTTCCATTTCTCTGTAAAAAGAACAAAGGGAGCTGAGATAATTTAAGTGGCTTAATTATACATGTTAGGTCACAATCACTATCCTTAAGCATCACTTCTAGCTGCTCTGTGCTTTATTTGTGTGTAGAAATTTGATTATAATGTTGCATCTGCATTGTTCATCGTTTCTGTGCTAGAACGTCTTCAGTGCTTTAGTGCTTAGTTGTGAAATTGCCTTTATTTCTTGATCTGTTTCTAAACTGATTTGAAGTCTTTTTACTTCAGCATTTCAGAAAATTCTGCTGCTTCCTGGATTTTATCATGTTTCAGCTGCAAATCTCAAGGTTTTTAAAAAAAAAAAAAAAAAAAAAAGAGTTGGCTGGTTTGCCACTATCCTTAAATACATCTGTGATGCTCGCAGATTGTCCAGAAAGGAAGTCTGAACTGACTTCAGTTTTTTCACTCCTTTCTGTGTTTCACCTTTAATCTTAACTGCATTTTTCCCTAAGAGATGCTGGGGTTTTTTTTCTGCCTTAGCTGCTGAGAGTGCTGAGAGAAGCGAAGCTTGAACATTCGTTTATTCTGCCTACATTTTACTGCCATTTCCCTGTCATTAGGCAATATTTATCTTTTAACTCTTGGTTAGGTTTGCTTAAGCCCCAGTCTTCCCCTTGTCAGAGGAAGAATATAAATATTCAGAAATATTTTTCCATTGCTCCTCCAGTTCATGCTATCTTAAGTATTTTGTTTCACATTTTGGTGTTCCACGGACCTCCTGGTGACTGACTCAGCATGGAGAAGCAACAGGGGTTCGGCTGAATCTACATTTTCCTGGCTGGCAAATATCATCTGCTTTGTTTTGTCATCAGCCAGTGATATACACCCCCACAGCCATATGCCATATTAAAAATCAGGTTGGGTAAAAGTCAGGGCTTGAGTTGCTTTTTCCGGAAAGTAAACTTTGCCCAATATTCATGTCAAGCTCATCTCTGATCTTTTTCATTACCCCTTTTAATGTTTAATCAAAGCTGTTTCCTCCTTTTTTTGAGCACTATGTTATTGCTTGAACTGAAGGCTATGGATTCATTTTTAGAATTCATCATTTTTAATCTGAGCAGAGTGAAGTACAAATAATCCTTTGCTTTGTTGACTAATACTCTTTCAGCTAAGCTGCAGAGAAAAGAGGAGGTGAACTTTTCACACTACCATCTGTAACCAGCTGGTTCTGCCATTCAATTTTTAGTTTGCCTGAGGCAAAAAACTGTATCACGTATTACAGCATGCAAGAGATCTAATTTTTTGCATGCAGTGAGTTATCAGCAGTTCATTGGAAAGGTCATCTTTTGTTGTATCACTTGCTACAAGAGATGTAAAACTTCCTAGAGATGAATTTTGATAGATGCAGTCCTTCCATTAGAGCTAAATTTTTGAAAATAGTGCACAGATGTACAGCTACAGGCTAACTATATGTAAATCTGGGATGGATTTTTTTTCTTAGAAGCAGAATTTCTTTGTACCAAGACTTAAGCATCTGTGAAGAAATATGCAGGCTGTAATGTGCAGCAGGAGTACTGTTTGTGCCCACCTGAGGAGCGTGGTAGATGACAGTAGATAGAGATGTTTGTGGGGGAAAGGGAATGTGGCTGAAAAGTAGCAGAGGAGATCTGGGAATCTGTTTCCAGCTCCTGCATACTTGTGACATGATCCTGAATTATGCCAGGCTCCTTTTAACTTGATGTTAAATAGTTACAGTACTTTCTTTAGTAGATACACTCCTGTTGCTCTGAATAGTCTCCTGGTTTAAAAAACAAGTTGGTATTGAGATGAATAAACCAGAAAACAAATATGTTCAGCAATTTGATAGTGTATGAAAACACAGGGTGGCTCTACCTGAACTGGTTTGACATTGTGGGTTCCTACAGTGGTCCAAAAATGTGAAGCTGTGCAGGCTGATGGCTTTTCACCTAAGAAAGGACTTTGTAAAACATTGCTTAAGTGATGACTTCTCATGTAATAGCAACCTAGTCATGCTAGTGACAGGTAAGGCTGAACAGACTGGCTGACTTCAAGTAACTTTTTCAACAGCTTCAGTCACTTGGGCTGAAAATTTCTGTACTGGGCTTTTGTCTGCCAGGTAGCAGTACTGCCAGCCTTTGGTTGGCTGTATTTAAGTGTCCTTCTCATGAAAGGCTCCAGGAAAAGCTGGTGATTACATGGGGTCTCTTTTTTTCAAAGAGATTCTGCATCTGCAACACCTCATTTGTCACAGCCTCACTCACATTTTCTACCTTCCTCAGCACTTTTTTCCCTACTATCCCATCCACAGCGGTGCAGGGCCTGATTGAATTCTCATTTGTCTGTACCGATGTGCAAAAGAGAAGAAAGAGACTGCAGTGTATTGCTGGCATACCTAAGGAAACTAGAATCTGTGCACACAAAAATGGAGTTACTCTAGATGTGTCCAGGTTGAAAGAAATCGCTGTTTCTTTTCACCACTCCATGTCTCGTGGTTGGTCAGGTTCATAAATGTTGGTGTCAATATTCAGTGACAGCTGGCTCTGAACATTGCTGCAAGAAGCCTGGCAGTAGCAATGTTACACCCAGTTCCCTCCCCCAGGCTAGGTATTTTATCTGTTTTAAACCATTCTTAAATCCTTGTGATAGTGTATGCTGTTGCTTATACAAATCGTACAAATGTCTAGTCGTTTTTTAAGGCCTCCTGATCTCTTCATTTCAAGGCTATGATGTGACAGTTCAGCAGTCTGTCATTGCATTATGTTTGTTTCCTTTTATTGTTTTAGATTTGCTGCCTCTCAGTTCCACTGGAGATACTAATGATCAGGAATAATGACAGCTAATAGGAATGTTTGACCTGAAGATACCCCCTGCAGTTTAATGCCATGTATTTTGTATTGTCTTGTTTTTTCTTAGTTTGAAAATGTTCTGATTATTTCTGTGAATGGACACCTTTCCAGGGCCTCTCACTTTTATATCTGTCTGCATGCCTTGAAATGGGTAAGCAAACGGCTGTAAGTGCTTGTGTAAAGAAACTCCCCCAGCATGTGCCCTGTTTCATTTGTGCCAAGACCTGCCGATAAAGTAGCAGCTGTAGCCTCTGTGGGGGGGTCAGAGTGGGGACTCTGACTTGCAGGAGAGTGCCCTTGGCTATGTCTGAGAAAACTATTGCCCAACCTTCCCTTTAACTAGAGGGGGGCTCTTCAGTGCTGAAATCCTAAGCTGCTGCTTTGGGATTTGAGGGGTGCTTTCAATGCTGAGATTTTCCTGGCCAATTCCCCTGTGGGTATGGTGACCCAGATGGTCAGCATTAGAGCTGGAAACCAGCTCCACCTCCTGTTACCCTTGCGATGGTCCCACTCCCCTGTGGGGTCAGCTGCCTGCTAGTCCAGCCTGACCAGGCACCTTTTATCATGGCTGGTTTTTATTCCTGAGCTTTCCTGGACATTGTGATTTTATAAGAAATTTCTTGGTAATTAGCTTTAGAGAAAGTTACTTCTGCTGTGCTTTGCAGGGTTTTATTTACCCAGCTGTTGTAGCATCCTTTGAGTGCAGAAATGGAAATACTCTTGCTGGAGTGCTGGGTTACAGGCAGGTGCAGGGCTGGCTCAAAAAAAGTCTTGGAAGCAGTAGCTTCTCTATCTCAGAATAGTTGGCTGCGCCTCACCTGGAGGTAACTTCTTAGATTTGACCTGGTAGTTCTTAAAGAATAATAAAAAAAAACCCAACCAAAAAACCCCCAAAAAAACCCCAACAAAACCAAACCAAAAACCAACCCACCAAAAAACCCAGCACGGAAACAACCTAGCACCAAAAAACCCAAACCACACAACCCCACCCAAACAACAAAACCAAAAATCCAGTGAGTTTTGGAAATGAAAAAGCCAGGGAAAACACTGACTTACAGAGCAGTCAGTCCTCTCTGTTGAAGAATCATAGATCCTTATGTCATCTCTGGTGAAGAATGTATCACAGAAAAGTAAAATTGGCAGGAGGGGACTCCCGCAGTCATGGTTTTAACAAATTGCTGTGGCTCCGATTTGGCTGTTTATTATCTTTAATCCTAGTGCTCTACCAGGAATGAAGGAAAATAATTACTAATGACAGATTTTAGTTACAGTTAATTTGTTGTGGTGGAACTAATGGTGTGTTCCAAGTGTTCATCAGCGTAGCCAGACAACATTAACTGTCACCTGTTCCAATTACAATGTGGTTAATGAAACACGATGAAAGCGTTGGGTTTGTGAACACGCACGTCATTACACATAATTGCGCCTCACGTGCCCCTGCCCCGCCCCGGCGGCTGGGGCCCAGCCGCAGGAGAGAGTGTGTGACCTGAGGCCGCAGCTGCCTGCCGGCAAGATGGCACCGAGGGTGGGCGGAGGGCTCAGGTAAACCCGTGTCCCCTGTGGCGCCTTCCTCCAGCTTTGCGTTGCTGCAACCCGCTGCTGTGGGTTGTCCCTGGGTTGTCCAAATGCTTGCGCTTTTGTCACAACTTAAAAAGTATGGTGGGGATCAAGTCTTTGATGCTTGGGTCCTGGGTTTGCTGTTGGTGGGCTCTTGATCAGTGCCTGTAGCCTTGCCCCATATGAAGTCTCAGCAGTAATCCTTTGCTTTAGGCTTGATTCCTGTCCTGATGGACATGCGTGTCACGTAATTATGGGTAATACTTTTGTTAGGAAAGCTGTCCACCTCACAGCGCTTGTAGCGAGGCCTATTTTAATCTGATTTGTGTTAAGGCTCGATTTGAACCGTGGAGAAAGAGGCACCATGGAAAATGGCTGCTAGTGCTGGAGGGGATTGCGATGGCTTAATGTGGGGAATGAGGAGCGAGCGTTGGGCAGGCCTGGTGGGGAGGGTGCCGTGTCCCTCTGGCATGGGAATCCCCGCAGGGGCCAGCAGGAGCACACCCCGGCTGTGAATGGGCCCCTCGTCCCAAGCACCAGTGCTCTCCTTTGCCTGGGACCTTGTGCAATGATGGGTGACTTCGGTTTTGCAGGACTTCCTATAGTGTTAGCTACTTCATAAATAAAATGGTCTTATTTTCTGTGCTGTAGAATAGAAAACATTCAAGCAAATGCTGACTGTAGACAAATATTACAGTGATAGCTGCGTCAAGGCTGCTTTCTATTTTGGTGTGGCCAGGTGGTTTTCATATTGGAGAAAGGAGATATTTCCTGCTTAAAGATCTGCATTTGCAGTGATAATGTACAGACTGCAATCATCAGTTCTGTCCTAATGAATTTGTTCATCACTGTATGAGAATTGCAGAGCACAGATTTTTTTGGTAAACTTTTTTGAGTTCATTCTTGCGTGTCTGAGGGTTCATGGGAATATAACACTTGCTTACCAGAGGATGTGTTTTGCACGTGTCATTGGTACCCATATGAATATACTGGAGTATGTTCAGTCCTCTTTACATACAGTTTCACAGCCATGCAATCAGAAGTCTACAATAGTATCAGGCAACAATTGGAAATCCGTAGCAATAACAGGCAACTCAGGTAAGAAATCATACCCTTTCCTCCCTAGTCATCAGTGAGCATTAGCCTAATCATTAGTAATGAAATCAAACTAATGTCAATAAATACTTCTAAATAACTTTAAATGGTGCTTTTTAATTTCAAGTCTATTTTATCCTGACACAGGTGTTTTGTTTTCTTCACTTTTTTTTGTGTGCACAAGTATATACCAGAAAGGGAGAACAGTTCTTCCTCTAATTGAAATTTATCTTTGTGCAGACATTTAGTGCCAGTAGGATATACTGGAAATACTAAAACTGCAATGGATTTATAACTGTCCTGGGTTTTTGTAAACCAGGAGAGTACTGTGTGAAGTGAGCTTGCCTTAATTTTCTTGTCCTACATTGAAATTGAATTTTGCATTGAATTTTCCTGTCCTGCTCAAGACAATTGCCTGGGCTGTGAAACACAACGTTAAGAGTAGTGTGCCTGTCCCAGGTGAGTATCTAGCCTGGCAAGGCCTCTCACCTGGGGAGAAAAGACCTTTCCTCTCCTGGATAATCCAGAGCTGGCCTTTGGGTAGAGCAAACTTTGCTCTTGACCCCTGGCCTTGCTGAGCTCATGTCTGTTTCCCTACCAGTTGCTAGAGAAAGAGTTTCTGTTTAGATAACTTATTCCAGGGACATTTGGTTGCTCAAAGAAACTTAACGATGCACGTGGCAATAGCTGGGAGATCAAATGGTCAGGATGGGTACTGTGCTAGCCCTGAATCGGTGCTGTTATGGGAGGAAATGGGAAAATGGGAAGAGGATGGTTAGTGCTTCCCTGGCACCTTTACATTACTGTTAGCAAAAGCCTTAAACAAACAAACAAAAAACCCCAGCCTTGGGGACAGCCACCTACTCGGACTTCCTGCTGCCTGTTCCCGAATGTCTGTCTGCAGGCTGGCGAGTGACCCTGCGATGAGCTCCGGTTAGTGCCAGCAGGTGTTGTCAGCCTGGGCGCAGGACAACTGTTTGGGTGGTTGCCTGTGACACCTGCAGTATCTGTGATGGTGCCCACTGGAGCGTGCTGTGCACAAGGCACAGGGACTACTCTGGCGCCTGCTGATGTGCTCCTGAACTAATACATTTCCCATCAGAGCTCCTGGTAGCCTCATGCTTGTTGCTGTGCTAGCTGTGAAGGTCTGGAAATGCCCATTAATAAGTTTAATCTTTTTTTCTTTGTCTTTTCATGAGCAACAAATTACAATGAAATAAAAAGGATGAAGATAAAATTTTATACTGTGCCTTTTAGGCAGTTTTATACTTCCCTCTGACAAGAAGGCTGAAAGAGCAAAATAATATTGACTAAGTGTCTGGTCTTTACTTAAGTGCTTTTGAAAGTTGATCAATCGACTTGTGCCCTAAACAATGTTAGCTTTTCAGTTCAGAGGGACTCGGGAAAAATTCAGCTGCCTTTAAGAGGATGGCAGGGCTGAAAGCAAACTGATGATCTTGTTTGCCTATGCCTTGATGGGATTAAGATGGGATGCTGTACTGTCGCTCAGGTGACGCTTTCTGTATATTTAATTGACAATTGTAGCTTGTGAACAGCCCATTAGCTAATACATTTATGCTTCAGGAGGCTAATGCTGACTGCTGATTGTCTCTTTATCTTGCATTTGTTATATAAAAAAAGGTAATTTGAGTGTGATTGGGGAAAGAACAGCAAAAAGGAAGAAAGGTGGGTTTTCTCTTTGTGCTTATTAATACGGATCTATAATTTGGAGGCTTTGTTGAAGAGCATTAAAATGCATAGACTTTCAATGGAACTGCAAGGGAAAACAGAATGAATCCCTATGACTTAAGTAATCTATCACTGAAACTTTGTTCTTGAAAAATAAAAAGGGAGGTAAAAGTCCTTCTGACCTTCAGACCACCCCTGGTGCTGTAGCCAACCTCTGACCACATCAAAGCAGGACTAGGCAAGGAGAAGGGTGGTCCCTGGCTTTGGGACAGCTGTGGGGAAATCCAGCTGGCTTTGAAAAAATTGCCTGGTGATTTCTGCTTCTCTGGCAGTAACATGGATGAGAGCTCCACCTCTGGTGGGCCCTCAGCCTGACTGTGAGCCATGACCCTTTATATTACCACTCGGACATGTAGGGATGGTTGTTTTCATTTAGGTAGTTTATTACCTGTAGACGTTAGCAATATTAGGGTTCTGTCTTTATGTTCATACACATATATTGGTGTGTGTAAGGTAACAGGCTTAGATGGTTTTCATTTGGAGGGTTTTTCTGTGCTAAAAACTCTAGACACACACACTCCCGCAGACAGCTACATTTTCCAGCATGAATTTTAAAAATCCATCCAGAGAGACTGTTTATCCAGTCTGGAATAAATCACCTGCTCTGGGTAGAGGGGACCTTCCTGTCTGGCCTCTGCGGTCCCACTGAGCTGCTGGTCCTGTGCTGTTGGGGTGACAGCAGTGCCTCAGCTCTGCTCCAGAGGGGACACAGCTGCTGCCTTCACAGGTGGGCTGCAGTTATTTGGGTTATAATTAATAAATCTCCCTGGTGGTTTTGGTCTCTGCAAAATACCATAATTGCATTATATGCAGTGAAACTGTGAAATGACCGTGTGGTGGGATGGGGAAAAAAGAAGGAAGGTCTCAAAATGTGGCTTTTGACGAGAGTCCTGTTGACACAGGCTTTATCTTTGAGCTTCGTTTTACTGCTTTCAAAATGAAACCCCTGCTCTTCTGTCACTCTGGTTTCCTCCCTTTTCCTGACTTGTGGCCTTACCTGATGGGTGATGTACAGTGACGATAACTTGAAGATGCCTTTGTGTGTGACAGCTGGATTAGTGGTTTTAATCTTGGTCATTTACAGCGTGCAATCCACTTCTCTCCTCTTGGGGAAGCTGCCTTCTTGTTTCGGTGAGCTTTGGTGGTGAGATGTGGATGCTGGTGGTCACTGCTGTCTTCTGGGTGAGATCTTTGCCTTCAGGTTTCTGGGACCAGCTTAATAGTGGAGCAAGCAGAAGGTTACACTTGCCCAAAGCCTGCTAAAACAGTGATGGGAAAAGGAAAAAAAGAAGAGTAAAATAAAATGCATAGAAACCTTGAAGAAACTGCAGTGAAGCCACTTAATGACTATGGAAAGGGCTAAGTAAAAGATGAAAGAAAATTACTTGAGAACACAAAATCAATTGCCATAAAACAGGTGTTTATGCATGAGCAGGTTTGTGAAGCCTTGCTCTCTGCTTTGAGTACGCGATTAATGAACAAAACCTTGAGACTGTTTTTGTTCGGTTGTGATTATTGCCAGATTTATCCATGCAGAGAGAGGAGAGATGGAAAAAAAAAAAAAAAAGGCAGCTGACTGGTAGCAGGCAGTGAAGGTGAGAAGGTGAGCCAGTTCGGCCTTGTCCTGTTCTGAACTGAGCCAGAGAGTGGTTTTGCTCTTGATGTCTCAAAGGGAGTCGTGCCATCTATGCACACAAGCAGCGCTGCTTCATAATTACTGCTAAAATAACGAGATGTGTGATCACACACCCAAGAGAGCATCTGAAGACTGTACACGTGTGTTTTACTTCCTATTTTTGCCTTTAGGAATGTGTGGGGTGCCTGCACCCAGAGGCAGCAGTGGGGCTGAGGGATCTCTTTGAGGAGAGGCTGGGGCTGCCCTGGGCCGGGCACAGCTGGTTTCAGGGGCCCTGTGGCTGGGCCCTGCTGAGCTCCTCAGCCCCACGGGTGGCACCTCGGGGGCATGGAGGCCAGAGTGGGGTGAAAACACTGCCAGGGGCCAGGAGAGGCAGAGGAGCTGGGAGCGAAGGAGGGAGGATGAGGTGGGGAGAAGGGGGCAAAGGAGAGTAATTCATCTTTGCTTCTCACTATCCAAACTTAGTTTAATTGGTAATAGATTAAATTAATTTTCCTCAAGTTGAATCTGTTTCACCTGTGATGGTAATTGGTAAGGGATCTCCCTGTCTGTGTCTTGACCCATGAGCTTTTTCACCTTGTTTTCTTACCTGCCTTGTTGAGGAGGGGGAGAGAGAGTGGCTGGGTGGATGTCTGGCAGCCAGCCATGGTCAACCTGCCACAGAGAAAGACTTAGTTGACCTCTAAAACATAACTGTGGTGGGGTTTAGAAGAAGAGGTTCTGGTACTGACTGCTGCTGGGACCTCTTGTGCTCTGTAGCATGCATGTGGTCACAGGGAGCTGCCTGCTGAGGCATTGTTCTCCAGATATGTCAGGAATCAAAATGCAAATTGTACCAAACAGGAGCCCATATACACACTTAGATATTAAATTGTCTTCCCTGAAGCAATGACTGGATCACTTATATATGTATTAGTACTTTTTAAATAGTAATAAATAAATACTTTTAGAATACTTTTATTTTAAATACTTAATAAATACTTTAAAAAAAAGTATTTTTGGTTCTTTTTAATTTTGTTTATGTGGAACAGGTGGTTTTGGGCTATCATTGCATTGTGTCGGGCAGGGGAGGGCCAGAAGGAACAAGGTGCTGCTCACAGAGGTGCCTCAGAAATGACCATGGCCCTGCCAAAATTCATGCCAGACTGGTAAGGTCAGAGAAGGAAATCAAGAAGCGCACAGATGTGGTTTGCCATCAGGGTTTGCATATTTGGATATGCACGATTCACTTACACAAGGGACAGCAAACACTGCAAGGCCAGAGTTCTAACCTGGCAGGTCTCTAGGCTGCATCCCCACTGGGTTTGGTGGCATTTTCATAGGTTTTGGGAGCGTGTGTGAGTGAGAGCAGGATGTGGCCCGCTGTCGTACAACAAGCACAAAGCCGTTAAATATTAGTTGAGGAAAGGACGATCCTTCCTGTTGCCTGGTTTGATGTGGCCCCCCAGTTTTGTACCCGGGGATGTGCCGCAGTTTCTGCTTGGAAATGGAAACTCTTAATCAGAGAGTGCATTTTATGGGAACTGCAGGTGGCAGTAGGGGCTAAGTTTTATGGAAAAAAATGTATTACGTTTCCTTTTTCCACAGTAGATTGGTATATGGCAAAAAATCTGAATCTCTGTAAGAAGCCTTCTCGTAAAGCCAACGCTCCATATATTTAAGGACTTGTCAGCTCCTTTTAGGTGTAATGTTTTCAATGACTGGAATGATACTTACCGCTCCCTTTGGGATGCCCTGCACTGCTTTCCCCCGGGGTGGGTTTCTGGTGGTTGTTTTGCAGCATTGGCACTGGTCTATAAATGCTCTTTGAATTCTGCTTTTATTTACTGTGTTCCAACTGGATAAGTAACTTAAGTGGCATGTTACTTAGGTTTACCACGATCAAAATTACATCCCTTTGAATTTAAGAAGCAGGAGAATTACTGTACATTAACCATAAGACTTTGAAGTCCCATGTATTATACAGGAAAAAAATTGAACAGTTCTGAATGAACTTAAATACAGGAGATTTTATCAGTCTCAATTTGGTTTCTAGTCACTGAGAAGATCTTAATTCAAGGATTAGCAAAGAAATAATGAACATATCTTTGTCCCCCGTGCTCGATGTGTTTTTTGGCTTAGGAGTTGTCTGTCATCTAGTGCTTTCTTATTTAGGATACACACATTTATGTGTCTGGTTCAGTCAGAATAAGGAATGTGCTTATGTCTATTGTATGGTGTGGGGAACTTCAGAGAGACAGTGCGCTGAAATACAGGTGGCTTGTGTGGTTCAGGCAGCTCATTGTATAAACAGATGCATGCCCATGTGCTGTATATGTGCTGTGTGTATGGGTGTGCGGTTTTTAAGTTACACTGCACTGGATGGTGATGAAGCTGGTAAAACTTTCCAAAACACCTAAGGCCGCTACTTCTGAGCTCTGAGGTGAGGCAGAAGAACTGGTGTCTAAAAAGTACTCATCGTTACTAGTAAAGTTGTACCATAGGCAGTGAAGATCCCAAAGGGACTCATTCTGATTCTGTCAGGGTCAGTTCAAAACCTGCAGTAAGTGTTCTTGGTAGTGTGTTTTCCAATTAAAAAGCAATAGCAAAGTACTTAAATGTATTGCTGGGAATTAAATACTTCTCTAGAGCTAATTGCTTTTGTTGGTAGTTTTTCAGATGTACACTGGAAAGACAACAGATAGTTTGGACTATGAAGGGCTTGTCGACACGTTAAAAGACTTCCCTGGCACGAAGCACTCTGATGTTGTTTTCCCCCTTGTGCTTTTTCCTTGGCACTAAGTGCTGATTACGAGCCATATATCTGCGCACTTGCTCCTGGTCAGAGGAGGAGCATCAGTGAATCTCTGTACAGGAGCCAGCGCTGTTAGAGAGCACGTCCCAGCCTCCCAATGGGAAACACTAACATACAGTATGATGTAGAACTGTATTACCTATTTAAAAAGCAATTATTTAGGGCATGTAGAAAAGAGAGCATATTATAATTTAAACAAAGAACAAGACACATTTTAATAACTGTTCCTGAGTAATGGAAAATCTCAGACTGCATATATAGGGTTTTACTGTCAGCATGCTGCTGTTGGGGAGGATCCTGGGGAGGGGGCTCAGGAGGGAGAGAGGTGTTCTGTGCATGTATTCAATCACAGTTTAAAGAGAATTATCTCAAACTGCACTCATGGACTCTTCCTGTTCCCTTATCACAAACATTTGTCTGAATTTATTTGGATGAATGTCTGATGAAAGCAAATATCGAGGTCGTGTTGCCTGCCCTGAGTGCCAAATTTGGCTTGCGTGCAGGAGTGTGCCTGTACTTGTCCAATCCAGGGAGAGCTGGAGCACCCTGTGATTTACCTTAACAATTATAATCAAAGCCACACAACTCAAATTATGAATGTTTGATCTTCAGAGCTTATAATCAACCCAGAGAAGAAACACCCCAGAAGCTGTTTTATTGAATAAATTTAAATAATGCATTAATTTTAGAAAATAATCGCATATGAGCAAATAGCGAAGTTAATCAAAGTATTAATTTTTTCAGCTCTTAGGGGTATGTAAAAACTTAAATACTGTGTAAATAGCACATTTGGCATGTGCATGCTTACCATAAAATATAAGTTACATGTAGTGCACACATAGCTGAATAGAGACTACGTAAATGTGTTTTAGTGGTGCTTAATGGGGGACTGATATGCATCACATTTGGAAATGGTATAGGTAACTGCACTAGTTTTGGTGCATAGGTTAATGCGTATTTCCTTCGTGACCAGCCTCTTGATGGAGAACCCCAGTCAACGTCATGCATGGAGACATACTTGTAACATACAGCCTTTCAGCAAAACTTCTTGCATATGGTAAATTAAATGCAAAATGTGTCTGTATTGATGAAGTATCCAAACTGTGCAACTCATCTGGAAAACGAGAGAAACAAGAGAGGTGCCATTGCCATGTGAAATGCCACTGCAGCTGGTGCCCCAGGCGATGAGAGGTGGGTGAGGCATGCGGTGGGTCATGGTTTACTCCTTTGCTGCAGTAGCAAGACCTGTGCAGCCCAAGCAGGTGAGGGTGGAGCTTTGCAGAGGCTACCTCAGGAGCTGCAATCTTTTTGAAAGTGATCTAGGAAGTTATGAACCTAACTTATGGTGGCTCCATAGCAGGTATAGGTCTGTTGGCAGACGTTGAGGGCTGGCGGCAAACTCTGATAGCCTTCACTGTAGCTTGGCCACCCATTACAGCCCATCAGGGTTTGTACTGTTTTTGCATCTGTACTGAGCAAACGGCAGCTGCGGCAGGGAGGATGGATGATACCATGCAGAGGCAAATAGTAGCACAGAAAGTGGATATTTAAAGTTGAAGTTAATGTGCCTTTAGTCCTACCGTGCCTGCTTTGTGTGTCTAATATATTCATGGGGAAAAATACTGTGTTATTTCCTAGATTGACAGGAGATTTTCATTTCTTACAACATACCAGTCTTGACCTGATTTAGCTATTTCTATCCTGGCGTGTGGCAGTGGTGTGGTATATTAACAGTCTCACAGCAGTCTTCAGTTGGCTCAATAAAATTAACACGAGTATTAGTTAAATACTGTCTGACAATTTTCTTAGGCTTGCCTCTGACAAGACTTGTGCTTAGGAAATTATGATTTTCTTTTGTTATTTCATTTCACTTAATATCAATGTGTGGGGCGATATATATGGTGGTTATTTTTTTAAATAGGCTCTTTATCCTGACTCAGTCAGGGACTGGAGTCTGGTATTTGTATTAAATATTGTATCAAGTGATTTGCAGTAGCTGTGGGGTTTAGTGGGATGAGAGCTATTTGTTTTTACACAGAAACCTGTGGTTCCTTTTGTTAGGGCTTTGGATTGCTTTTATGCTCCCTTCTCACAGGAGAAATGCAAATGCAACTGAAAAATTATATTTTGATTACAGGCACAGATAGTGAAGAAGCATTACAGAAGTTAGGTTTGTCTGCTTTTTGCCTGATTTTTTTTTTTAAAGTATGGAAATTATATTCCGCCACCCTCCTGCTGAAAAAATAGCACACAAGCTTGGATGAGAAATGCAACATTGCAGCCACTGTTGGCCTAGGCTGTAGTGGTCCAGCACCTTATGAAGTTACAGGGGAAGGCACCCCAGGGACAGCAGGCCATTAGGGGATTTTGGGGGTGATGTGGGAAGACCAGACTGAGTGGGCTGAATGTGGAGAAGCCAACACGTGATTTTTTTTTTTTTGAACCCAGACTATCAGAGATGGTGTGGCAGCTCACTCAACAGGAGGGCTGTGTCTGAGCAGGATGAGGAGGGAAGTGGGGCAGATGCTTGCTAGGGGCTGCTTTTCCCATAAGCAGAAGTCAACAGGGGCTTTTCCTGCTGGCAGCCTCCAAACTGGAGCTCCCTGCGGCTTTCCCTTGGTTTTGGTGATGGCTCTCATTTCCTGCCCAGCCTCACACTGGTGCTGCAGAAAAGTCCCTGCGGCCTCATTGTGCTCCCTGCATACATGCTCTTCTGTTCCTCCTTGGTTTATTTATCTTAACTCATTAAAGTAAATTTGTGGGTTTATTGCTGTTCCCCCCTTGGGCAAGGCTGTCCTCTCTGGCACCACATGGCACTGTCTGAATGTGATGCTGGTTACTTCACCAGATTGCCTGGCTTTCTTCATCCATGGAAGCTTCTGAAATATGCATCCTTTGGATTTGACTGTCACCAGGTAATTTGATCAATATAACGGATGGCTGACAAAATTCAAGTGAGCCTTTGGAGCTGATACGTGAGGTATATTACATTATGAGCTGACCTGTTGCACCTTAGGTTATGTCCTTGCTTGTGCAGAACAGCTATTTTATTCTGTCCTTCTGCAGCTCCTGAAGAAGAGTGGGGAGGAGTAAATCAGAGCATTTTGTGGAGGAAAAATGGTCTTTCTAGCCAGCTGAAAGACACACAAAATCCATTTCATCTTGGTTTATAAATCAGCACTAGAAAAGTGCTATAGTTCTGCTTTTCTTGTTATCTGGTACATTAGGAAGAGAAAGCGGTGCGTTTCATGGTATAGACTTAAACATGTTGGCATTTATCTATTCAGCCATGTTTACTAGAGTAATTACAATTCAGATTAGATGTGATGCTTGCTGACCTTTAAGGAAGGGACCAAAACAAAAGGCAAAACAAGTTTTACAAATGTTAGGCAGAACAAAACCCTTAACTGCTTTCCACTATCTCAGTATATTTTCATATAAGGAAAGTAAAAGACTTGATGCAGACAAAAGATACTCTGATAGGTCCCAGTAAAAATTTGAGATAAAGTGACTTTGAAAGAAGAAAAAAACCCAAACCAACCCAATGTAGTTTTCTTCTCTGATATCTAGGGGGGAAAAGGTTGCAATCCTGCAATTACAGGTTTTGCAAATACAGAATCATTGGTGCTAGCAGTAAAAATGGGATTCTCCTCATATTTTTCAGTCGTGTCTCAACTGTTAGCTTAAATACATGTTTGTTATTTAAATATGAAAATAATTTATGGTAGCACAAGATAGAAATTGGAGCTCAAAATATTAATGTTGGCTATTTATCTACCGATTGCGTCCCATGCAAGCAATTAATTTGAGCAGTCAGGTATTTTCATGCATTCTGTGGGATGCTTTTATGCAATTTACATAGAGAAATTGCTTATTTCCAAATTACATCTCATACACTGAACAAATTTCCCTGAAAGTGAAGTGGCATTGCTGGCATTGCCTGTTGAAGTTGCCCAAGGAGAACCTGCGTTCCTGTCCTGCCTGGCGGCTGCCCTGGCCCCTTCCTGGCATGAACAGAAATCCTCTTCCTGTCAGGTGGTTCTGCAAAGTGTAAGGAAAGCAGCTGGAGGTCCCTTCGGTCCCAGTTTGGGGCAGCTTGTGCTCCAAAGGCGATACGCCTTGCCCGTGGGTGAGAGTGAAACCTGGGCAACTTGGGCAGCTGAAGAAACCACTGCTGCTTTTCATTAGGGCTGAGGCCAGGTGCTCCTGCAGTGCGGTGGCAGTGCCTCTCTGAGGATGGATATTGGTGAACTTTGGCGGTGTCAGGATGACTGTTTTGAAATGGAGAAAGTTGCCTAGGTGCCAGTGTTGCCATGAGTGATCCCCTGGGTTTTTCCTTGACAGCTGATTTGATTATGGAGATTTGCTTGGTTTGGCTTCCCCTGAGCATCCATATGTATGAGAAAGAGGGAGAGAGAGAGATGCTGTATTAATTTCCCTCCATCAAATGCAGAGTCCTCTCAGCACAGTTCCTATGCATGTGTGTCCCTGTTTGAATTGCCTGGGCAACTGAACTATCATATAGATTTTAACCTTAATATTACTTTTAGAATATTTTTCCCACACCATGTGTGTTGGGCTTTTGCCTTTTACCAGGAGCACCTGGAACTGCTCTGTCATGAATTTTACTGGTGTTCTTTCTCTCCCAAAGGGAAAACTAGGGCTGATTCTCCTTTAGATGAGAGTTGACTTCTGTCACATCCCTGGCTATGCAAAGCTATACAGGCTTACCCTGGGATTTTGCAAACTCCCATCCATGACCAGTTGCATTTCCATGGCACTATCAGTTCTCTTCCCAGACCACTGCCTGTTTTGCTTTTCCAGGGGACAAAACAACTGCTCACCTCCAATGTTCCTATTGAGGCTTGGTGGAGGAAGGACAGTGAGCTGTGGGACAGCATGCTGATTGGCAGTAGCCTAATATCTGTGTTACAGGTCTTGGGGTCTCTTTTCATTGTTGTCAAGCCAGGTTTCTCTAGTTTCTCAAAAATACTTAATAAGAAGAAATTACTTTGGATTGCTTGAGCATTATACGTTGTGAAATACTGTTTGAGAAAAAAGTGGGTTCAGTGATGCCCACTGTTAGCTTGCAATATGTTTTGAAAACTGGCTCTGTAATATACGTCTTGCTTGGTATTTTTATTTTGCTGCTTATTCTGGGTACGCTGGTTTGACCAAACACCCACAGATGAAGATTGTGGGCATTGCAGTAGCAAAGCCTAGCAATTATATCCCCTTTTCTGTGCCAGCCTGGAGGCTAATCCCTTTGTTTCTCTTCCTTTGTTCCCTGGTAGAAAGGAAAATGCCCCTGGCCTGTCACCTTGGCTTTATGTTATGAAAGTTTTGTGTGTTTTTCTAAAGATGGACAGAGTTTTCCAAGGGGACAGGCGTCACATCGTGTCTGCAGGACCTCTGTCCTGAGGCAGATGCTGAATTAGTGTATTTCACATGATTGAGAGGCACATGCAGAGAGGGAGAGCAGATCGATGTTTAATTATGCAAATAGTCTTCTAGGCTTTAATATTAAATTAGAATAAACCTGTTGTTACAACTGTGCTGGGGACAGGTGCTGAGTGAGCTGCTGGGGACAGTGCTGCATTAGCAGAGGGGACATGGAGGGTGCAAGTGCAGGGGGTCAGGGTCCAGCTGGCACCTTCTGGCACGGCTGGAGAGCTGCATCCGGCTCCCACTCGTAAAGGAGAGATGAAGCTTCTGGGTGAAAACTCCATGTAGCTGGGTCTGGCTTATAGTATAGCTTTGTACAGTGTTGTTTAAAGTGCTCTCAGTATTAATTTGGGCTCTGCTTGGCTCACCTGATGTGACTGTATGAAGACACTTGTCTCTGGTGCTCTCCTGCCAGCTGTGGCTGCAGTGACTTGCATGGTGAGGACTGTGAAGTGAGAGGTACTGCACTCTGACAAGCCTGTGTTCAGTAGGGCTTTTGTAATGAGGAGACCATTTAATTGTGCTGGACTTGATGAGCTTGTGTGGGAATCCAAGTACAAAGTTCCCTCTTGGTGAGTGCTTCTCCAGGAGCGTGGGAGTTAGCTCCCTTCCTTGCAGCGCTTCCCTGTGGTTTGTGAGCAGTGTCCATGGAGCCACGAAGATTTCTGGAAGATTCAGATACAAGGGCACAAGTGTTATGATGATAGAAGAAGACTGCACCCATTTGCAATACTTGACGTGCTTTAAAACAATATTTCTCTTTAATATGGCAACTTTTCAGTTTTAATTTAAACCTTCATAGCGACATTCACAGTTCTCATTTTACCCATCCGTTTCAGCATCCCTCTGTCTCACCAAGTTGCTGGTGAGCCCCAGGAGGAGGGAGACAGCATGGCAGGCGGTGTGCACCTCCTGGCAGGGATGAGGCCATTTGAGTGTGTTCAAATCAGGAGGAAGGGTAAAAGCTGTGCACTGCAAAGAAGTTTTAAGGGAACAGATGTATCTCTTTTTTTTTTTTTTTTTTTTCTCTCTTTAATCTCTGTTTCCCCATTTTTCCTATTAGGGAGTCTCCCCACCCTCTGGTACTTACATCCAGTGAAATGAAAGGCATACAGTTAATACAGCTGGTGCATTTCTCTTAATGAGGGTGATGTTGAAGCTGTGTGGGTCTCCCTTTCCTGTGCCAATTTTTGGGATCTTTTCTGCTTTTGTTGTTTTTTCCTGTTTCTTTTTTCATATCCTGCTGGATCCTCATGTGGGTGAGCAGAAGTGCTGATCTGTGAGATGCTCTGGGGGACACTGTAGGAAGGGCACATTTCTTCTGATACTCTGCTTGCCTGGTAGTTGTGTTCAGCAGGACTCTTACCTTGTGTAGTTAAGATAATGGAGGAGGAAGAGGAATATTGCCTGCTGTTGTGTTAGATTAGGTAATGATTTTCTAGCTCTCACAAGCTATATCAGGTTTATTTCGGTGCCTACATGGTGCCTTGATTTGCTATCAAAAGAAAGTCTTGAATTATGCAAAGGGTAAGGTATAAGCAGCAGAGCTACTGCTGAGCATGGTTTTACATTGCCTCTGTTGAATATTCATGGTAATCAAAGATCACACAACTTTGTTCTAGAGTTAAAATATTTTTGATAGCCTGGACAATTCCAACCTGTACAATGGGTATTGATGCAAATAGCTCTGTTACCTCCTCTAAAGCAATGTTTTTTAGGCAGGGACTGAAAACACAAGTCATGATAGTATTTTGAGTATATGTGACAAAAATAAGCACTTCAAAATGTTAGTTTTTATTTTTCGCCGGTTCTTAATTCAAAAATCTTTGCTCTAATACAGTTCAAAGCCAGATGAGTGAAGGCGTTCCCATGCGCAAACTGAGATAATGGAGTTTAATTGCCATCTACCATGGTGTGTGGTATGGAGAGGAGGCGGAAAATGAGAATATTTGTCACTGCAGGTTTGTAGAACTGTCTCGTGCTTTAACACTTGCTTGTGGAGGGGGAGGCTCGTTGCATAACAAACACACAGAATATGTCCGGTTGTGAAGGAGGATGGTTAGAAGTGGAGTAGGACCAATATTTGCCTGTTTGCTTTTATGGTATGCTGGGGGACCTGCTTTTCCCTTTGAGATGTGCTTGTTTCATTAGTAGGGTTTTGTGGTAGGGAGAGAAGGTAATTGAATACATTTTGGGCTGTGACAATGAGCTTTTCCCTCTAACAGAGTCATGTTTTGCAGTTTTCACTCTCAGCTTACTGAGAAGATGTTAAAAGGTAGCGTGGTGTGTGTGCCTTGTTAAATAGGCACTTTACTTCCAAAGGTAGGTAGATAATTTAAAAAATGCTCTGCTTGAGGAAGGCTATGTGAGGATAGAGCTATGCAACTTTAACATGCTGTTACAGGGAGAGGGATTGATCTTTAATCAGGGAGTGGTTTAAGGGGTAGGCAAGATGTGAGAGCTGGATTTCTGGATGTCCTCTCCTGTTTGGCCTCATGTGTGGAACAGTTGGAGGCTTTTGAGGCTGCCAGTGAAGTGCTCCTTGAAATCACTGCTCCTGACTGACTGGGGTGCCAACACTAGGGAGCAGCTGCAAATGATGGGGCTTGAAGGGGTCTCTAAACACTGAGGACAGGAGGGAATTGCCCGTTAATTTAGGGGATTTTGGTCTTTCATGGTGGTTTTGTGCTAAGTAGTAGTGTCCCATTGGAGTATAAAGAAGGCAGCGCTGGTGGTTGGTTTCCTTGATGCCATTGAGGTTGAGTGAGAGCTAAGCATGAGGGGTTACATTTCTTTCTGATGCTTGGTGATAGCTGAAACCTTAGAGTGCAACTCCGTCGCATCAGCAGGTGGGCATGTTTGAAGGTGAGGAAGAATATAGATGTTAGCGGTGAAGGATATGGGGAAAGCAGAGAGGCCAAGAAGGGGGAAGGGATGAACAGATGGGAGGTAGAAAAATAGTGAACACGGTGGAAGGAGAGGAAAAGCCTTTCTGCCAGATGCTTCCCCATTCCATGCCCAGGAGAGACTGTTCCCCAATCAGGAGCTCGGGTACCTGCAGATGGCAGATGTGACCCAGGAGATGGAGCTTGCCAGGTCTCTGGCAGCAAAATAAAGACCAGTATGAATCAAAGGGGAGAAAACAGCCATATTTCTCAGTCTGCAGTCTGTCTGTCTGTGCTGCTGGCTCCTTGTTGCAAAAGGGCTTCCAGACAGCAGACCTGATGGGCAGACCTGGGGCTGTGTGGCTGTGGGGACTTTGTGATGCCCCTCTGTTGGTATTTAATAGGGGCCAGGAAGGAACCACCACTGCATCCTCATAATCCACTTAGTTAAAACAGCTGAGAAAGCAGAGGGGGAGTATTGGGCACTGCTTCCCAGCCAGCTGATGGCTGTAGCATGGAGAATGAGACCTTGAGAACTACAGATGCTTAAAGGAAAGCCCTTACAGGGTTTTGCTGTTCAAAGCTAAATCCTTCCAGCCTGGCACTGGGTGCAGCATAGCCCTGTTGTTGATGGTGCAACGCTAGGCCCAGGCAATGAAACATCCATGATTGCTTGAAAAAGCCAAAGGGGCAAAAAAAAGGTTAAAAACTTGAATAGGACAGTGGTGAGAGCCGTTAACTGAAAAATCAGCAAATGGTATGAGGAGTGAAGGATGACCTGGCGAACCCTCTCTCATCCCACTAGCATCTCTCCATCTCTATTCCTCTTTACAGCTCTGCTTTTACATTCCCTTTGGGGTCATGCAGACAACAGGCAATCAGGCAAGGATTTGCAGGGAAGATTAGGAGTAAGTGTTGTTTTGTTTTTTTTTTTTAATTTCTTGTAGCATAATAGAACAGTGCCAATGCATTTTTTTCAAAAGCACCTCAGTCCTTGTTTCTCTTTTAGTGGATCGCTGTGGATAAATGTGGTCTGATTGCTGTACTTTATATATGATGCGTTTAAATACATTTAAACACATTCTGATGTTGCAAATGGAGAAAAAAGGCTGTTTGGGGAAACATTTGGGATTTTGCAGACTATTCGGAGATAAAGCAAGGTGCCTGGTTAGCCATCCAAAATTGTCAGCAAGTCAGTATCAGGCTTGCTAAAATTGTGCACTAATGGAGGCTTGACAGCATGGAGGGAGGATCATCTGCTCTGCTTTTCTCACGTGCATGTCCATGTTGGACTCTATGCTCTGGCTTCTGGTGAAGTGGCTGTTGTGTTTCCTTGATTTCTGTGATTGTCTGTGTCCACGCTGAGATCTAAGCAGCCTACACTGTGCGTGGCTACTCTCCCCCATGTTGTGTGTGATGTGCACACTTGGTGCTGGCATCACAGGAGGATTTCAAGGTTACTCAAAATGCAGCTACATATGATGTAGCTGCACCAACCACAAACTCCTCTACATCCAGATTAAGTTTGAACTGAAGTGCATGTTTTGAACCACTGTAAGGCCGCTTCATGACCTAGACTGAATATCAGTGCGTTGAATCTGTAACAGATGAACAGATCCCTGTGCCATCTCTACATCATAGGACTGAGTGCTCGTAAACTCAGCTGCCATATTTGGTTGCTCACATAACAACTTTGTTTAAAGCACAGGTAAGGGCAAACACTGCTCTCCAGTCATCTCTTCCCTTTCAAAGAGCAGTAAATCAGGCAACTGTTGCCTTTGCAACTTCTGGTTATTAGAAACACCACATGCGTTTTTGTATCATGAGGAAGTTAACAGTTAAAGTTGCTCTGGTGCTTCCTGGTTTCGTTATCGTACCTGAGCAAAGTGAGTTTGGGAGGACCTGCGGTAAGCTGTCTTACATGTTCCTGCATGGCTCTTACAGTGAATGTCAGAGAGTAGCAGAGCTCAGCTTTGCTACTTGAAAGCTTTAAGTGTCTTACAATAACCTGAATTTATAGCTATTTGGAAAGGATGCCGCAGAGCAGAGCAAGTTGGGGAACCCTCGCTGGAGACAGAAATTTGAATTCAAGTCGTAGGCACAGCCCTTGCTGTGGTTGCTAGCAAGGAGCTCACAGCCTATATTATTTGATGGCTAAAAGCATCTTACAGCTGTTTAAACTTACAGCAGTTTGAGAAGAATTCAACAGAGTGGAACAAATTGTTTTTACGGGTGGTATGAACCCATGCGAACCTGGGCTATGTATTCTGGATGAGCAGGTGTGCCCCTGTGGGGTTTGTCATCTCCAGGGCCACCCACCAGCAGCTGGGCTCGTCCCAGCAATCCTGAGCTGCAGGGTTGGTATTTGGGCAGTGAACAGCATGATCATAAAAACAACAGCTTTAAGCAGAGGACAATTAGCATTTGGAAAATGAGGAAGTAGAAACCCAAACAAAAATGCTTTTCTCTGGAGGAAAAGACATGTCAAGGAGCTGTTCCTGCCTGAAATATCAGCCCTGAAGAGCTCTTACCTAGGTCTGAAGATGTAGCTGTCAAGTTAAATGAGTGTGACTGGGTCTGAGACAGTCTCCTTGCTGCAGGTGTGTGCGCAAGTCCCTTACGAGTCAGGACACGTCCACTGGGCATGACAGGTAACAGCCAACAGCTTATGTAAGTATGGAGTGGTGCCTAGGATGAGCTTAGCTAGGACATCATGGAAGCAAAAGCATGCTGTTAAGAATGGATCTTAACTGAGATTTTAATTCCCTGGACTGACCATAGTGGAAGTGGCTTTAGAGGTAGGACGTAGGGATTGATTTTCTGTTGGAAATGCAGTTCTCTGCCAGCACACCCAGTAAAGTGCAGAGTCTTGGCTTTCCCTCCTGTTCTTTATACTGGTCTACTGCTTCAGAATGAAGCTGAGATGCTCTGTACAGTACTTTGGCCTTAAACCTTTCCAAATATACAGCAATGCTTTAAAAAGCCTGAAACGAACAAGAAAAAAAACGCACAATAATGTAGTTTTTCCAATGTACTTTGAGAACTGACAGCTGCATATTTCCAGTGTCTTCAGGCTCTTTATGGATCAGAGGTTCCAGAAATGTATCTAGTTTCAAATGAGGCTGAGATTCTTGATGAATGTAGTCTAAGAAACCTGAATTTAAAGCAAGTATAGCACTGCAGCACCACCGTGAATTTGTGCGACCTGGAAATACCTCCAGGGAGTATTGTTCTCCCACCACTCCTGTGTACGCCTCGGTTCCTATTATTAGGAGAGAAATGTGAAAGCTTCTGCACTAACCCTGGTTCATTCTCTGTGTGGAAAGGGAGTTCAAGGTGCTGGGATAAAGGTAGTTCAAGGGTTCTCCACTGCTTATCGGTTCTGCCAACTCTCATGACTTTACTGGTGTTGTGGCATTTGATGCTAATGCCACAGCTCCTGCGGAAATCTGAATGTGTCAAAGTATTGGCATTTCTTAGGCTTGTGATCCTGTGGTAAAGGGAAAAGCTAAAAATGAGACACAACTACAAGTTAAAGAAGTAACGTTCAGAGGCGGAAAACCAAACATTTTTGAGGTTTAGGGACTTGGTTTGAGAACTCTGTTTTGATGATACACTTGCTAAGTGTGTACTAAAATAAGTCCAAAAAGAGATTTATCTGTATTCCCATTGAGATTTTGACTTGGGTGCAGTTAGTGATCTGTTGTAACACTAAATCAATCCTGTCATCTGGACAATTATTCTCTGGCTTGTCTCTACTACTGAGCTGATTTTCTTTTCTCAAGGTGGTATAAAACTTGTTTGTACTTCCTGAAAATGTAAAGATTTAACAGTGCTTTGTGGAGTGCTGTTTGGTCAATATGTGCATGGCACACAGGAATTCAGGGGTAAAAGTTCTTCTAGAGGTGCTGAGGGTTATGGTCCTGCTCAAAGTAGTTAGAAATTCAGCTACACGTTTATGAGAACCTGTAAAACTTGCCAAGTCTGCAAATATGTGATATGGGCTTTGGTGTTGACTAAACACAGTGCAAATACAGGCGGGTACAAAAGCTGGAAACAAGAGTTTAGGTACATAAAAAAACCTACACCAAAACCTAAGATGATGGAAGAGAGAAAAATGTGCTGCCAAAAATACTCCTTTAATTATTCACTGACAGAAAACACAAGGTCCAGAAGAGATTGTCATCCCAGATGCAATTGTGAGAAGAAAGGTCATTACTGAACCAAAATCATACACATATTGTAGAATGGTAAGTATATATGTTGTAGGATGTGTTAAGTATAAAATATACAAAAAGTCAGAAGAAGCCATGCCGTATTTCCTTCAGATTGTGGTTTGCCTCTCTTCCAAAGATAGTGGGTGTTTACTTGCCAAGTACTAACAGCACTTGGATATGTTTGCTGTAGGTAAATGAAGTATTTGATTTGGAGGTAAAGGCTTAAGATTATGGAGGTTTTCACATTTTTCAGCCAACAAAATGCCTAGGTGCTGAAAGAGCCAACTGCTTGCTGGTCCCAGGGTGCAGGTGAAGCTACTTTCTGATTATAGGAGATGATTCAGACTCTCAGACATTGCCTGACTTTTCATCGTCTTGGCGACGTAATGAATATCAGTAGCAGGCAGAGAAGGGAGTTCTCATGTCCCTGTGAGATGCAAAGTCATGATTTCTCCTCTCTGTCCCAGACGTGCACCTGTGCAGGTGGCTAGACAGGAGCTTTCCCTGTGTAGAGAGTGGCTTTGTGGGGTTTGCAGAAAATAATGTTTTCCACCATCTTGTTTTCAGCTTTAGGCAGGTCTGGCTTCATTTTCTGGGGGAGGCAAGAAGGCTTTCCTGCCAGGAAGGTGTTACACTGCTGCACTGTTTTGCTGGTGTCCTGAGGCCAGTGAGTGTCCCTAGTTGTGAGTAAAGGACCCTTGGTGGGACTGTGGGCTGGAGATGTGTTGCTTTTTGTCCCTTCCACCCCTCCTCTTGAAGATGTGATAGAAGAAATGCCTTTGAGAAGGGGTTTTTGCCCTGCTTCAGTGCAGTAATGGATTATTGAGAAGTAGCAGTACCAGGGAATATGAATGCAGTTTTCTCTTGCGTGATTTGGCTGAAGATGAGAAACATGCTTCAGTGAATAGGAACATCATTGATTAAAATGGCATGACTGTTGATGCCACATTACAGTGGTATCTTGCAGTATTGGTAGCTCAAATCTATCTTTTCTTGTTAACTTGAGGTTTAAACTCTGAGAAGGCTGTAGGAATTTAAAAGTCACCCCCTGCAACCTATGCAGGCCTTGAGGTATGAGCCAGACTGAGAGATAAGCAAAGGAAATGCATATTTGCTTTTCATTCACGTTTTTTTATCTAGCTGAAAGAGCTCTACAGAGCTTTAAATGCTGTTGCATCTCATTTTGATGAGATGATGGTAATAGATTAGGTCTCAGATATCTTGTGAGGGCAACTGCCTGGCAATGACATACTATTAACAATAGTTTAAATGATTGCACTTGTTTCAGAACAAAAAGTGGAGTTGTATCTATTTTTAACCTGAATTTCTGAACTGTCTGATTGGATCTTAGTACTAAGGAGGCCTTAAAATAAATAAAATTTTTCTTCATGGATTGATGGTTGTGTGTTATTTTTATTGTCAGGTCAGTGGAGTTGAAAGTGCAACCCTCAGCTGATTGTTTGGGGTGTTCTTTGTTTGTTTGTGGTGTTTGTTTTGGAAAAGATGAAGATTAAAATCTCACTGTATATACTAAGCAACGCTTCTCTATGGTTGATAGTATTTACATAAATGTTTAGGCCATTTTCTAGGCTGTTTCTTGCATGCAAGACTGTCTGGAATCACATTAAAACAAACACCCTTTTACCAGCACCAGAGAGGGAGCAACACAGCATTTGGGGGCTTCAGTGGCCTCAGTGCCTGAGGATGGCGTGTTTGCACACACACATATTTATCTGGGGTGTTTCAGCAACTCCCTAGGACATGGCTGCAGCCAGGGCCAGGGTTTGTGAACTCTGTTGCCTTGGAGGTTTCCTGGGACCATAGTGCCCACGAGAGCACAAGCAGAGCAGCGGGGAGGAGAAGCATTTAGCAATATTTAGCAGGGTGTCTCGCCAAACCAAGCTGATCAACTCCCTGGCTTCTCTTGGGGGGATCTGCTACCACAGGTGTCTCGGGTGTTTGCCGCATCAGGCGGATTGTTAGTGGGCTGCACTGGGAGTAGATTATGGGAAATAAGAGCCCATAATGGTCAGACTACAATGCTATGAGATTTTTTACAGTAATGCTCGTGCTGCAAGAATCCAGGGGTCAGAGAGGAAAATTGCAATTCCAACTTCAATTAGTAACTGAGTGCTATTAGAACTGAAGGAAATTACTGTCATTACATGTCAGACTGTCCCTCCACACCCTATGAGAGGCTGCCACCCTTCTCTGATGACAGGGAGGGGTGCAGCAGTGGCTACTGCCAGGCCAGGAGTAGCAGGTGGATGCTGCACAGTAAAATGAGAGCAGAGAGCACGCAGGCTTTGTGAAGGATCTGCTGTCCTGTAATTCATTCCCTGCCCTTATTCACCAGAGGCTGAATGTGAGGATCTTTGTTCACTGGTTGTTGGTTTTTTGGTTTGTTTTCCTGCCCTCCTTGCCCCTTTTTGTTTTGCTTTGGTGGGGTTTTTTAGGGTTGTTTAGGAGAACTGCCTAAGGGAGGCAGAGAAGATCTGGTGATTCCAAGGATCTTTTTTCAGTTGTTCATGCTGGACAGTTCTTGTTTGTTGGGGGTTTTTTGTTTGATTTGTTTTTTTGTTTGCTTCTTCCCACCCCCACACTACACCTCTGGGATCCATTCCCTTTTATGAGGATTATTGCTTTGGAAAATGGCAAGAGGTCCTGTGGCACTTTCTGCTAACCAGCCCTGCAAAAGCTGGGGAGCTTGGCTGGGAAGAGGCCAAGGAAGGGTGTAAACAGCTGCTGTAGAAATGCAGACAAGGAGTTCAGGTACATAGGAGGGATCAGGGTATAGACTAAAGGATCCACAGAGGGATGTGCTTGACTGATGACTGTTCCTCCCACCCCAGTGCTATGACGGGTGTTTGTGCCCAGGGCTTGTACCAAGGGACTGTCATCCCCCTGTGTATGGGGACCCCTTGTATACGCATCCTTCCACAATTATCTTTGCACAGTCTTGACCCCCTTCCCTGTATTCAGGGGGACCCCAAATAGTAAAACGTTTTTGGCTTGTTTTTCTGCCTTGCGTGGTGGGGATGGACCATGGCAGCATGATGTTCTTACAGTGTTGCTTGGCGGGGAGACTTGGACTTGTCCTGTACAGGCTGGACATTAACTGTGCTGCCAAATGACTTCCTAGAGCTCGCTGCAACAAAGAAACGCAGTGTCATGCGAAGGAGGATATGACAGAGCTACAGCTGGATATGTCCCTCCCAGAAGTTATAGCAGAAGAAGAGAGGGACAAAAATGAGGGATAATTACAGACTGGTTTGCAGTTATGACAGGGAGTTTAAATTTCTTGGTATAAAAGGAGTGATTAGACAATGTTAATTGCTCCTGACAGTGGTGTCTTTTAAGATCAAAATAGAGTTTTTTTTTTTCTTCAGAATTTCTCATGAAGCTTCTGGTGATGTTGGACTTTCCAATGCAGAATAATCTGAACACTGCTGCAATGTCCTGATGACAAGACTTTTCCAAGCACTCTGCTTTAGAAGATAGTCTATGGAAAGATGTCCATATCCTGGGCACCAGAATAAAATTTTTTAAAAAAAAAAATATGGAGGGGAAAGTCCTCCTTCTTCCTTAGAGCAATATTTCTTCGTGGCACTTGGAATCATGCTCAAAAATGTTGAATCTCTTTCCATTAAGTTTGAAAGATGGAAGAAAGATTTTTAAATAAGCATGGAAGAACAGCTGGTTTGCAGGTAACTTTTTATTGGGGGGGGGGGGGGGGGGGAAGTTATCAAGGCAATTGGGGTTTTTGCTATTGCTATTTAGGTCAAAGGAACCAATTTGTATGATTTTCTTAAAAATGCTTTCATGTGTAAAATTTAGGTCTTGTAAATCAAGACTCAAACATGACAATATTAAGGATGGAAATGTTTTATTTACTGGCATACCGGGGCAGACTTTTTAGCAGGCCCTGTTGAGGCAGGACAAGGGGCAATGGTTTTAAACGAGAAGAGGGTAGATTCAGACTAGATAAAGTTAGACATTTTTTACTGTGAGGGTGGTGAAACACTGGCACAGGCTGCCCAGAGAGGTGGTAGATGCCCCATCCCTGGAAACGTTCAGGGTCAGGTTGGACGGGGCTCTGAGCAACCTGATGTAGCTAAAGATGACCCTGCTCAGTGCAGGGGGGCTGGACTAGATGGCCTTTAAAGGTCCCTTCCAACCCAACCCATTCTGTGATTCTATGCTACAAGTTTGGAACAGTATCATCCAGTTCTGGGCTCAGCAGAGAGAAGTGAAACATCACTGGAGTCAGGGTGCTACTTGTTTCAATTAAACATTTTGTTAGACAGTGTTCACTTGAATCTTTTCTTACTGTATTTTGTACAGGCGTTCATCTGCCTCTTCCAGTGTTTAATATTCACATGCTGGAAGAGTAATTTAAATAGGTGATAGATACAGAGTGTAACCATTAAATCTTGTTTACAGCAATGCAAACTACTGGATGGCAACAATTGCAAATATATGCAAATATATTTGCAAGATGTCAACATGTTCACTTGGGACACAGAGCTCACCTTAAGTGACAATAAACATTTTATATTTAGGTGTTCATTGCTGAGCCAGATGAACACAAAGAGCTGCAGCATTTTTTTTTTTTGTCTTTTTGTTTTATGTAGAGGCCTTATGTGGACTCGTGGCAGTCCTGGAGAGAGGTAGAGCCTCGCTCACGTGAGATACACATGCAGTTTTTAGTCAGAAACAACAGCTATAAGGCAGCACTATGTGCAATACCTCTGAGACCTCTACCCTTGTTGGTGCTCACACTTGCATGGAGGAGATTAGCAGGATGCCTACCAAAAAAGGAATGATAACATTTGAATTGTCTGGAAGAAATGCAGGCGTTTGTTTTTAAAATTTATTTCTGCCTGTGTTTTTTTTCATTCATGTCTTTTATGCTCCTTCTGATAAGCAGTGAGGCGATGTTGTCAGAAGGATAATCTGTGAAGTGGATTAAATGAGAAAGTTTTCTTCTGAAGGGAAAATTTTGTAGTTAAATGGATTATAGCTGTCAAAGTGTTCTGTAGCTAGATGATGAGTAAGGCTGGGTCACGAACTGGAGAAGCTGTGGGTAACTGAGGAAATCTGGAGGGGTTTTTGTTTGTGGTGTGTCTGTTTTTTAAGAGCTTCTGGAGAGCTGGATAACTTCAAGAGTAATAACATACTGTTTTGGGGTCAAAAAAGAAATGTTGAATTGCCACAGGAGGAGTGTGTGGGGGTTGCTGTGTCTGAAATAGCTTGTGGGCGCCCCTGGAGGCACAGCGTTGTGGGCAGTGTGGTGGGGACACCCCCAGAGGTGCAGTGGTGTGGGCAATGGGGTGAGGGCATACTTAGGTGGCTGTGACCCCAGCCTGTTTGTGTGTGTAATTCTGTGCTTGTGTGGGAGCTGCCTGTGTCTAGGTGAACAGGACCTCAGTCACACCTTACTTCTCATGTTGTTTTAATATTACTGTATTTTAGTTTGTCACCCATTATTAATTAATAGATTGACTCTGCTTCATAGCAGGTTGGTGCTGTATACGATGATACTTTGTGCTGGAAAGTCATTGGAATGATTCAGGCACCCACTTTGGTGCTCATCCATTAGGGGAGGACTTCATGCATGCTGTTCTTTGGGAAATGAGTGTCCATTTATTTATCTGTTTAATTGGATATTTGTGAGGAGTGAGATTTGTTGATACCATTGTATCACAACCTTTGCTGGCTTGCCATAGAAATCTTCCCCAAAAGGGTTAACAGCTATTTCTAAACAAGATCTTCCAGAGCAGACACATCCTGAACAGTTGAGATGACCCGGCAAGTAGTCATAGCCTCAGATGGAGTTGCTGTTACAATCACAGTAACTCAGCTGTTCTCCAGCTCCTTGAATTGCTGATCTAAGCTTTCCGTAAGTGGAACTTCTGACTCCCTGATGTAAGGAAAGCCTCAGCAGGTTTTAGTTATCTTTTTGGCACTTTCCATCAAAATTTCTATCTAAACTTCATAGCTTCCAGCTGCCTACTTGGCACTAGCTTTAGGGAGTTGAGCCAGCACTAATGCCAGCCCCATTGGGGTCTGTGCCTACCCTTGGGCTGTGACGGCTGGTGTGATGCTGGTGGTTCTTCTGGTGCAGAAAAGGAGCCTTCCCACAGACACAAAAATAAGGCATGAGTCAGCTGGCATGCTCAGCTCGTGCTGCTGTAAATAAGCTCAAGTTTTCTAAAGGCTGGCCCCAAAGTGACAGCTTTTCCATTGCCACAGCAACACAAAAGTCAATAGTAAAGACTGTAAAGTAGCAAAAGTCCATAGTAAAGATTTCATCCTTGTGAAGCCCCCAAAGTGACCTGTGTGAGGAGTACCTGCTCTAGCCTGAAGTTATTGAAGAGAAGAGAGAAAATGTGTTAGTTAGCGTTTAGAGGGTAACAATTTTCTGATTTATATTGATTATATGAGCGAAAACCAAGAAGTACTGAGTGCTTACTTGTGAAGTACAGCAGAAAATTGAACTTAAAGGAGATTTGGAGAGCGTCTGTTGGAAGGAAAAAGTTCTGTTTTATCTATGCAATTTTCTGAAAATAAATGCACCCACACTCCGTATTCCTTAAGCTTTTATTCCCTTTTTTGTTTCTACTAGTTGTGAAAGCCATAAAACAGAAACTCATTTGTTATCCTTGTTTAGCCAAAAGGACTTCCTAGAGGAAAGAAACGTTAAGAGATGTCTAAATCACAAAACCAGCAAGATTTCTTGCAGACTAGGACAGGGTTTATCAGGCATAGTATTGGCCTGGCCACTTCACCCTCTCAGGGTTTAACAGAGGGCTGGGATTTGCCTGAATTCAAACTTGAATCAGGAGAACTGGATTTGCCCCAAACCAGGAAACAAGATTTGTAGGTTCTCAATAGATACAGTGAGATATAGCCCAGGGGAGATGGAAAACACAGCAATGGTATGTGCTAATGTTATATGGAAGGAAGAAGAAAAGCAAGTTGAGAGAAAACCTATTAGATAATGGAAATATCCAGTCATGATCTTACTGTTTGTAGTAGGGTAAAACACAGGTACTCAGAACAAACATAAATGTCAGAAACCTATGGGAGAGATGAGATCACCCAAAGGTTAGGTACAAAAGCGAAGAATCTTCAGGGTATTGAAATAAGTGGCCCTCATAGTGAATGCTAAAACTTTTCCCTTTTATCAGTTCAGTGCTAAATGGAAACTGTTAAATGCACTGATAAAGTGAATTAGATAGAGCAATGTATGTTTGCCTGCTTATTGCTAATGACTGGCCCTGGTGAAATGGTTTTCTGAGTATCAGCAGGCTTCTGCATTTCTACAGTATTTGCAGTTAATGAGATTATTGGTTTGGTGTGTGATGTATAAAAAACCCTAATATTGTACCTACAATACCAAGATGCCTGGGCAAGTCAGAGATGTGGAAAGAAAAGATCCAAAGGAAGGTATGGGGCTCATATGTGGAGATGTATATTTCAGAGATTTTGTCCGTTTACTGCTTGCACAGAATAGAGATGATTTATTACAGACTCCAAAAATGCCATTAGTATGCTGCATTTGCAATACATACCCTAATCTTATTTACCATTGTCCTGTGTGAGGAATTTCAATTATTCTCTAAGATTTAAAGGAAGAATACTGCCCAGGAAAAAAAGGAATAATGCTGCAGTAAACTGGCTTTCTCAGACATAAGCTTTCAGCAGTTACAAAAGAGAAAATGTGGAAATGTGTAAGGAACACTTTTTTTTTTTATACTACATTACTTTGTGGAAGCAGTGTACAAGAGCTATTAATGTTTCATTACAGAGATCTGTAACTATGTTTGCAGTTGACTGGTCTGATTCTATGATAAGAATTAAGTTGACAAACAAGCATTTCTCAAGTGTAGTTCTGGCTTTTTTGTTTGTTTGTTTTCATGGCAAGTTGTTACGCTGTATCAGCCGAGCCACTATATTGTTATGCAGGGTTTCCCTTTTCACACCGTGCATTTTTGTGCACACGTTGCATCTGGTGAGGTACTCAGAACAGAGAGAAACCTGCAGCCAAACGCAGATGACCTTCTCCTCTGCTGCTCACACCCCTCTCAAAAGTGATGGCATATACGTGCAGTACTTTTACTGGATACTTAGTGTCTTGGTTGGTGTGGTTTTTGGTTGGTTGTTTTGTTTTTCTCCTTGGTTTCTTGGCTTTTTTGCAGTAATACTTTGTAGGTCTGATCCAGCTGAAAATTTTCCACATCAAAAAGCCTGGATTTTATCACTGTTTTATAGAAGATGAACTAAAACTGGCTCTGGGACAGCCAGGGGGCATGGGGGCAGCGGTGCCCCTCTGTGGGACACCCTTTGGCTCTGATCTGACTCTGTGGTCCTGCAGATGGAGGGTGGCTTTCTGTGTTGGGTTTTTCTTTTTTTTTTTTTTTTCCGAAATGTGATCTTAGGGTAGGTAAATAGATAAATGATACATTCGTGTGAGTAGCCATGGTTCAAGTCAGTGGGAGCAAGAAGAGCTCTCTTGGTGAGACTAGAGCTGATATTTGCTAAAAGCAACTATGTTGGAGTAATTATGAAATTTTATTGTTAACTGAGTACACCATATACACATTTTTGGTTTTATTATGTTAATAATTTTAACTCTTTTGATCTATCTTCTGTGCAATTGTCTGTTTGCAAAAATTTCCCCAAACAATATTTTAGTAATATTCACTGATGCCTTCTTGAATCTTTATACAGGAAGAACCCCAGTAATTAATTTTTTTTGGCATTCACATCCCAAGCCCTTTGGATACAGTTAATTTCTCTGGCTCTGTATCTCTGCTTTTTCAATGATAAAAGTACTAGATGTCTCGTTTGAAAAACAGCAGCTGACAACTGCACTTAGTTTCAGACGATGTTAAACTTTTGCTTCTCATTTACTTGAGTCTGTCGAAGATGTGTTTGATATGGAAGACCTAATTCTGGCATGGTTGTGTTCTTGTAAGGTTTAGACTGTGCTGATGCAGAGGCTCTGTCACATCATACATAACAAGTCATTCTGATAATAATAGAAGAAAATTACTTTGAAAGAAATGCCACATGTACGTGTTTAGAAATACTTGGGTTAAATTGAGTCTGATTGTTGTAAGTTTCAAATGTCAAAGAAAATATCACAAGCTCAGCAAAATGAGATAATGCATATTTTCCACAGGGCCTAATAAGAACTTTGGAACAGTTTTGTGTTTGGACACCTTTCTGTTGTACTGCCTCCTTTCTGTCAATGTTGGGCCACTCTTCTCTCATAGCTGAAGTTGACTGAGATGAGAAGGTTGAGAGTGCTCTGCTTTTGTATAGCCTCTTTTTTTCTCAGTATGTGTAATGGTCCCCAGAATTAATCCTGCAGTGTGATAATATTGCTCTGAGCTCAGAGGTGAATTTTGGTCTTAAGTCAGATTGATCTTAGCTGTCTTTGGATACTCAGGATGTGGAGACAAATGCGTCTCACAAGATAAGAAATAACACATTAAGGGACCTTGGTCCTGCACTTGGTAGCCAGATGAATTCCTTCTACCTGGTTCAGCTGAGGTGAGAGGGGAACCCTTGCACATATGAGGGTGTCAGAAGGTCTCCCATTTGCCTTAAAACCTGCTTCCTTGCCTATAGGCTTATAGAGGAAAGAACAGTTAGAATCTGAGGAAAGACAGCAGCAACCCATCATGCCCAGTGTGACCTTGTAAAGCAATTTAGGCCCAAATACGTAAAGAATTTAAATGGTGATTAGACACAAATAGACACATTGGGTCTACAGCAGTCCTGCGCCTCACTTCTGCATCTCTAAAGTGGCAAAAGCAGTACTTTCTTACCTGTATTTCCACTCTTCCTGGGTGTAGAGAGGTTAAAAACAACAGGGGTTGTGAAGTGCTTGAATACTAGAAAATCTGGCTTCTCTGCATACTGCTGATGTTTTTCTGACACCATAGTTGCTGTTAGTAGGAATTTCTTCTTGTCATGTACCTATTGCTTCTCAGGCTCTTCACAGAAGCCAGTACTTATCATTGGTTAAAGTTGCTGTGATTTGATGTAAAACAGCCAAGCACCACTACTATATTGAGACAGAACGAAGGCAACTGCTGGTGACACATGCTTCAAGGACACAAAGTACATCTTGTCATTGAAATGTAATCTGATGCAGTGACACTGCTTTCCTTCAAATGATAGGGAACAATAGCCTTTGGCTGTCCCCTTTTTCACCATTAGAGAAATGCTGTTTTATTTCATCTTCACATTTTGCAATGCATGTTCCACTGTTCACTGCAGAAACTTATCAAAGGTGTGTACAAGAGAGTCTGTATTAATATCTGGGCAGGAGGTTGGCTTTTGTGGGCTTTTGGACTACTCTAGGAGTAACTTGAAGCATCCAGGCCAGGCAGGGAGATGGGTTTATATTTTCAGTAAGTTCTGTTTGTGTAGGGAGGAAGTTCCCCAGGTGTGGTTTTGGTGCTGGGCGGAGGCTGGGGGAGCTATGGACATGTTCTGGGAGCTGAACTTCTCTTAGGACCAGCCTTGGGCCTCTGCCAGCCATTGTTTGGGCACTGGAGGGATGAGGAGCAGGCACCTGAGGCTGTGGGTGCGCAGAGCCTCAGCATGTCCCCCTTGGTTTTGTGCTGTCGAGGAAGGGTGGCACCTCCCTGTGCTGCTGCAGCTGGGATTGCAGGTGGAGGACCCTGGGGGTGTGCTGCCTGCCATTGCAGGAGTGGCAGCCTGCTGCTGGTGGTGGGATGGGCACTGTGCCTCATTTGCTGCATCCTTGGGCCGGATGAACACCATGGCCAAGATGTGTGACTGAGTTTACATGAGGTTAAAACTGTGGTGTGTGAAGTGTGTTGTTTCTTTTTAGCACGTTGCAGCAGTGTGAAATGTGCTTATCTGATTCGTGTTCGTCTTTGCTCCCCTGAGTTTTCCTTCCCCCACAAGGATGTTTTAGCTATTTGATGAGCAAAATTGGTAAATAGTTAACATCTTGCCTAACGCCGAGGAGACAAAGCTCCAGATATCAAGGAAACACATCTACACGCCCAGGACACATCTACAGGATTGCTCCTTACAAGAGGAATTTGCATCAGAAAAGGGGCCCTGCCTTGTGCTCAGGGAGGAAGATTCAACTAATGCAAGGAAGATTAAGAGCGATCACCGGAGGTGTAAATGAATCCCGGGAACTTATCACTGAGGGACTGCCCTTCTCAGGAGGTCTGATTAATGTGTGTGATTTTTGTGTATATGAACCGATGTGTCTTGCTAGCCCGTTGGAAAAGAACACGCCTATTATGAATATGTAATTAATGCTAGACTAAAAAAGAAGTTGCTTTGTTTTTCATGGTGTGCGTCCTGGTAGAGCAGAGACTCCCAGCGCACCCAGTGCTGTTTGCTTATCTCTATTCACTTAATAAATTGGAAACTTTGTTTAAAAACCTGGTTTGGGACAAAATTATTTATCACAAACAGTATATTGTGTGAGTGAGTTACCAAAATATCCTGGAGCTCACCCACAACTTCAGCTAAGAATGGATTGGTTTTTTTCTTGGTGGGTTTTTTTTTTCATCCCACTCGGTCTACTCCTCCACAGTTCAGTGAAGGCAGGGATGTACCTTTCTCCACTGACGTAATGCAGCATAGCTCAGGAATATAGAACCCATTTGTCTGCATGACAATATGAAAACTTGATACTTTTAAAAAGAGATTTTTTTTTCTATGCAAGTTTGTATTATATTCTTCTGATCTGGATAAATACACACAATTCACGTAAATGACCCTCAACATAATATAAAAGTGAAAGTTGGTTCCTTTAGGCATGGAATTATTAATTTTTAACTTGCTACTGGTGCAACAAATTGCATGCAGTTTGAGGGTTGATAAGGTATTTATGTTTTTCCTTTAGACTGTAAATGAAACAAGAGTTTTCAGACACTGTTAACACCTTTAAAAAACAATTCTCTGTGAATTTTGCACTGTTGAAGCATGCCAGAAAATTTCTTCTCAGAACAGACACCATGTAATACTTGCTTATAGAAATCAAATGACATATTGGGAAGGTATGATAACAACTGAAACATAAAAAGGCAGGATTTAATATTTTTTTCTAGTCTTGTAATAAGTAACATATTGTGCTTTGTTCATTAAACCTGTATGGGAAGGTATGGATGGAAGATTTATGTGCCCGCAAGGCTTGATAGCCCAACCGAAGGACATTCTTGCATAAGTCAACAGGACCCGTAGCTGAGGGGGTTGAGTAATCACATTCTTGCATAAGTCCACCCACAGGGCAACGAGGAAGACCTTCAGCCTTCATCCTTAGGATCACCAGGAGGCAGAGAAAGACCCCTCAGCAACAGAAGGAACATGCGCAGAGTATCGACCTGATTGGGACATCACGAATGCAGGAAATGAGACTGTATATAATGTGCTTACACGAGGTGGGAAGTTGCGAGCCGTTGGCGGAGCGCAGACTCCCCGGCCGCCCAGCGCTGCCTTTGCTCTTGTTCGCTTGCTAATATAATAAAATTCGCATTGGATTTTGACACTTTAAATTGTCCGTGTCTCTACCTATCACAGTCTCTCCTCACCTACCAGTGATTGTGACTTTTCTTTTTCGCCTTGGGAGTACAATTCTTGGTGACCTTGTGATACCATTTTTTTTTTTCTGAGTTGCCTCAGAGAAATTGTCACCTGATGGAGGTGCTTCAGAATTCTCCAAATCCAGATACTGTCCAGGCACAGGTTTTGTTCTGTTATCTTCTTCTCTTCTTGACCACCCTCAATCCATATTGTACTGGTGCATGAATCACATCCAGTTTGCAAAAATATTGACTGGTACAGAATAGCCTAGTTAGTAAACAGAACCACCAGGCCAGAGAGAACTGGGATTTTTTCCCCCTGATGCTTCTCTGTATTGTTGATAATATCGTTATCGATTCCAATTCCAGCTGTATAAGGTGATTTTCTGTGGGTGTTTTTCATGCATCAGTCTGAGCTTAGGTCCTGAGGCCAATAATTTCCTGCTTTGCCATCTGTCAGTGTCAGTAGCCATAAAGATACAGTTTTTGGGGCAGCTATTCACAGGGGCCATGGTGGCAGATGTGGGGGGCTGTGCTGCATCCCCCAGGGTGGTCCTTCCCTCTGCTTGAATGGTTGCAGCTGCAGAGGCTGTTCCTCCCTACTGCCTGCAAATGCCATCTGACCTTGCCTGCAGGATGTCTGCAAATAGTTTGGGTTTGAGTCTTTTTAAATGGTCCTTTGATTTGCCCAGTACATCATTTCCTTGATTGGCATGCTACTGCATTCCCCTGTACTGCTCCTACTATGGTGAGTTCTCAGGATTTGACCCAGTGCCTACATATTTATTCTTCTCTCAGCATCTCCTGACGAAGCAGAACTTGCTGCTCATCATCAGGGCAGCACAGGGAAAGACTTGCCACAGAAAGCCCTTGTGGCGCAAAGCTAGCGGAGTTAAGTGTGGTTTCGTGCTATCTCTCGGCTTGCCACTGCTTCTGGCATTGCAAAAAGGCAAATGCCTTTGTGCTTATATGTATTTAAGACCTATGACCTGGGTCATGGAGAACCCCACAAAGAAGTAACCTGGGTGCTGTACTGCTTCCCAAGAGTCAGCTCCTCTCCAGAGAGAGGTTTCCACAGCCTTCACTGCTGTGGGCAGTATATTTGTTGCCAGGTAAAAGCTCTTTTGCCATTTTGCAATTGTGGAGTCCACCTGAAAGACCCAGATTCAGGAGGACCCTACACCCAGCACTATTGGCATGCGAAGGCAGGACAGACCTTCCTTCTAAAGATGCAACTACAAAATCCCAAATAGCAGAAATGCACTTTTGCATCACCTGTTGGGAAAGCTGTTACCTGCAGAGGTTGTAACTATAATGAACATATGGGCTGTGAGTTCTGTGGTGTATAGATAACGCCTGGGAGGTATCACTGCAATGAATATGAAAGTGCAGCATAGTGCTTGGCCTCTTAGCTGAGCTGCTGAATTTTTAGTCCCACTGCTGGCAGGAATAATAAAAATGGTGAGTTTGTGCCATTGACAGTGGCAGTGATTTCTTGTACCTTGGATTCAATAAAAATCTGATATTTCCTTCACTGATGTAAATATTTTCTCAGTGGCCATCAATGTGCGTGTGATCAGCACCTGGCTCCTCTGAATTAGAAACGGGACTGTTTCCACAGCAAATTTTGCTAGGCAGCTGTCCAGTTGACCTAAACCAATTTTAACATGGTGATTTAGAGGCAGAAGGCACTTCTATATACTTTGCTATATCCTGAATCATCTGTGCTTGTTCTCCTTGTAGTTGCACTATGTCATTTTAGTAGAAGTACTATAGCTGAGGCATTTACAGTCAGCTCCAAAACCCCTTTGAATATTCTTATAAGAAAAGGTTGCTTTATAGAAAAGTAGAGCACAAATTATTACCAGTCTGGAGCTGACATGGAGATTTGGCACTCATCTGGAGAGCTTCCTTTCAAGAGTTATTTCTATAAATTCTGCCCAGTTCCTGATGAACAGACGGTCTCTGTTGTCAGTCTCAAACTGTACGCTTGTCAGGCATGATAAAGACAAAGGAATATATTCAGTGTGCGTTGGCTGATTGCACATTGTCTGAAGCTGTATAATTTTCCTACACTGTTATTGCTTTCAGGTGATTTATTTGTACAATTTCTTGGGGAAAGTCATCTGCAGGTTTCAAAACGCATAGTGTTATGATCTTAGGGATTTATTCACACCGTGTAAATGGGGACTATCATGTCATCTGTGAAACTACACTAAGATAGTATAGAAAAATAATCAAGACTACTTTTACAACGTGGACCTCAGCAGAATGACTGCAGGTTTATATTAACAGCCTGGCGTATAATAATGTGACTGGAGAGCAGTTGATAGTCTCTCTAAGAAGTACTACTTTTGGATAAAAATTATTGAACATTAGAGAAGGTTTTAGAGGTGTAGTGTGTAGAATTTCCCATATATCTTGAAAATAAATGTCTTAGTTTCATGCTAAGTACTGTCTTTTTCATCCTCTACAGGAAAGACTTCAACTCTCATGGAAATAAGTAGGGAAGATAATTATAGTTTCTTACTCATTTTTGCCCCCAGAGGAAGGAGACCAACTTTTCTTTAAAGACTATTCTTACTGTAATTGAACCAGGATAATTACTATGCAAACAATACTTGCTTTTCTCATAGCTTCAGGAAATTTGTGACCTCATTATTTGTTTGCTTGTTTGTTTTTCACTGCCTGCAAATCACTGGCTAGATAAAGTAAAGATTAGCCTGGTGAACCTTTCGATAGTTTGGACAGTACATTCCAAATGCAGAGTTGTGAGGTCCTGGCTGCCGGAAAGGCTGGGCAGTTTAAGATGCCAGCTTGTTGCTCTCTGGTAATTTGTTATTCCTTGGCTGTGAGAAATAGGCATCTTTCTGGCTGATGTGGTGGAACAGGCCATGTGGCTCAAGCTCTGTTCTGTTGGCTGGAAGAAACCTTAAGGTATTTGCTGTATTATTCTGTATTTGTTCTGAAGTTACATACAGTGGTGTCAAAATCCTTCCTTAACTGATAGTGACTTGTCCAGCTTTTGTGTAATGGTGAAACTCCCTAAAATCAACAGAATTTTCTCTGGGCTGTGAGATGGAAAGCATTTCTAGACATAAAATAACAGTGCCTGGTGTGGGTAAAAAAAAAATCCCTTCCGTTTGCAGGGCATATGTAGAGGTAAAGTCAGTGAAATGGACAGTTTAACACAGACACATCAGAAAAAGTTAGTTCTTTTCTCTTTCTGTCCATAGCCTAGAAATATGGTGCAGTGATGTGAAGAAGCACCTTCTTGTAGTTTTCAAAAATAGTGGTTTGAATGTTGTTTCTCACAAGCTCTGCCCTTGAGCTGCTGGCAAGGCTGTTGTGGGGAGCAGCTCCTGTGGCTAGCTGGCCCCTGGCTGTCTTGGTACTGGCTCCTTCTGAGGAACAAACTCCACATTAAACATGCTGCAGCTGCGGCAGGTGACCTTCCCTCACTGCTGCCTTTCTTTTAAGATGGACAGCATTGCTAGAGTGCTTTTTTTTCCAGCTGACACAGCATGTTTTATTTACTGCAGGAAGCAGAAATATCTGTGTCACTTTTGGTCTGACTACCTCAAATCACATTCCCCCTCTCTTTTGTTTTATTTGCTTGTTGGTCATGGCAGTGCAACCTCCTACCGTTTTGTCTTTGTTGCTCTATAAATTACTGAATATTGCCACGTTTCATCAGTTCAGATGAAAGCGATTGTTGTGGTTGTAGTAGGTGCTCTGCACTTTTATATCCTTTGCTTTCAATGTAGAGATTCTATTTTCTGCTGATTGTAAAAAAAAAAAAAAAATGACAGGGGCATGTGGGAATCTTTGAATGCTGAATACGCGACTGTTTTGACCCAGGCACTGAATTCAAACAGAAATATTCTATTTATAAAGGAATTAACTGCCATATGGACTCAGATTCAGGGATCTGTGCACACTTGGCAAATGCAAGGTAAGGTTCTAGCATGTTGGACAACTCTTTCTGGAAATTCAGTTAACAAAATTCAGTCTTTTGCCCTTTCCTTGTTAAAGGTTGCTTTCTCTGTAATTTTTTTCTTCTTCAGGCATTGAAAACAAGTCACCCAGTACATTTGTCATGGCCCAGCCTGTAACATGAGTGTTGTTTCAGTGTGTCCCTCATCCTTGCATCCTACTTCCAGGGCATCTGTACTTTGCCATTCCATTCTGTGCAGCAGCATCTTTGTGTCTGTACAACTAAAATTCTGAGTCAGGTTTCATCACCTCATGTTTGGAGTTAACTAGGAGAATACTCAACCTCCATTTATATTTGTTTAAAATGCTGCTACAGAGATTCATTTCTTGCCTGGTTGATTTAAGCACTTCATCACTCTTCTTGCATCTCTTCACTGGCTTGCTTTCCTCCCTTCTATACACTGTCATTCTTCACTTTTTAAGACCCTCCCAGGCCTGCCCCATGAGTCTATGAAGCTGCTAACTCTTGTTTCTGCCCTGAGATGGTGCCAGTCTTTCTCACTCTCCTGTTTCACCTTTTCTTGTGTTTCTGACCGTGGGTGGGCAAAGTTCCTTGTAAACCCAGCAGGGCAGCTCCGCTGGGTGCCTCCTAGGCTAGCCCTGAAATTCCTCTTAGCAGTAATGCCTATGTGACAGCAGACACCCCTGTGCACTACCTTGTTCTGGCTTGTGTCTGTGCCCTGGTGCTGCTGTCTTCTAGGAAATGGTATTTGAGGGGACAGAGCCCACCTTGCTTTTATCACCCAAAATGAAGCCTTGGTAGCAATGCACTGCTATAACGTGAACAATGCAGGTTATTCCTTATGAAGATTCTGCGTTATCTATATGCATAAGCTCCTCCTATACAAATTGTTCAGAGTGAAAGTAGCTACATTTTATAAAGGTAATTCTATAAATCAAATTGTGTTCACAAATCACACTTCCCTTTTATTGCTCTTTGTTATTTGAGGGCATATGGTAGCTTTCTGTAAAATGTTGCCTTAATTGCCTTCTGGATATACCCTATAAATCCTGACAAATGCTTTTAAAGGCAAAAACAAAGGCATATTTTTCTTCTATCAGAGCTTGCTCAACAAACTGCCTGTACCTTTTCCGTGGGGCCTTGCAAAATGGTGTTATGTCAAGAAGAATAATGCTATTTAATTTATGAACCATTAATATTTATTGTACATTCAATCACTGGCATTTTGTGTGAGAGAGGTGGACAGCAACTAATAAAATTGGGAAGAGGTTATATATTTACCAGTGCTTCCCAGATAATTCATATGTGATAATTTTTGATGAATTTATTTTTTCGTGTTGACAAATTTCCTGGTAGTGGCCAATGAGTTGTTTTTTTTTAAAAACTGATTTGCTAGCTTATAATGAATGGCTCAATAATTACTATGAATAATTCAACTCCTTGATTATTTGGGATTTGTAAGTATGTTGGGGAAGACTTGCTTATACCACTATACAGTTAAGCAGTTGGATCTCAGTCTTATTTCTGAGTTGAGATGTGCTTATTTCTCACAAAGATTAGGACTGGGGATGGGACAAATATGCTGTATTTGTATAAGTGCATCCAGAGTCCCCAGTGTCTAATGCTGCTGCCCGAAACCACATATCTGATTCCCCAGTGTGAGGAACTGGTTTTGCAAAAGTTTGTACCGCTGCTTAGCTTTACAGTGAGTCCCCCTGCAAACTGTGTGTGGAATACTGACCCAAGAGAGGGCTCTGGTGCCACAATATCATAATTTGAAAACAATAGGATTAATTTTGGGGCATAAATTAGATATATCTGCCAAGTCTTTGTAGAACAGGTTGCCTGAAAATCACTTGTAACACAACCTGAATTTTAAAATATTGTTGGTTTCTACTGTTATGTGTCTGCTCTTTTCAGTTCCTGATGGAATATGGGATGATCTTATTTTCTTGAATCAGGTTCTGGTTGCCATATAAGTTTTATTTCCCTAAGACTTACTTTAGAATTAGCTGCTTCTAAGAACATTCTAGTCACCAGATTACTGTGGGAGATGCTCACAAAAACATGTGAGCATGGGTCATAGCCATCTACATAGAACCAGTGGAAATTCTAACCAGATTTGATTATTGTTTGGGAGTTCTTTTGTGTGTTTTTAAAATATTGTGATACTTGCATCTGTAACAGAGTGGAGTCTGTGACTGTATCACTGAAGAGATTGATAGAGGAATATTATGCCTAATGCGCACAATACAAATACAAATTTGATTCCCATACAAATTGGAAACCTGGAAAGCAGCAATATTGCAGCCAATTAAGAGTCACAGTTAGCAATGCATTTGTCAGAACTGAAGTGCTGCAAGATACAGTTCTGGCTGATATTGGTGTAAGAGCACAGAGATAATGGAAGCGGTCACTACATGCCTGTGTTACACAAAGGTGTTAATTGTGATTGGATCTAGGGTATTATTTTGATGAATTATTCCCAGCAAGATATTCACAGAACAAGAGGGACTTCAAGGTTGGTGAAGCACAACAATCTTATTAGCTGTTTTGAGAAGATCTGATTTAGCTTTGTCTTCTAAGTTGTCATTGCAGTCTAGGAGGGTAGAAATGGCTGCTCAGGCCGTAGCCCAGATGATAAGGTAGCAAGCAGTCCTGTTAGGAAGAGGGTAAGCTATACAAAGGACTACTTCCATACAATCCTCTGGTTCCTTGGTGCTGGTGTCCTGTTAGAACAAATTCTTGCACATTGGAAACCAGGTGTAAATGTCTGAATGTGTGTAGGGGAAAGTACTAAGTACAAGCAAGGGAGTGATTTTTAACCACTTTTTGGACACCAAATATGCAGTCTTGCAGAAAACTCTTCTTAAATGCCTTGGGAATTTTGCCTGAATAAGGCCGGACAGCAAGAGTCTCTTGCACTTTTTCTTTCAGCACACTGGGGCTGGAAAAGATTCAGGGAAAACTTGGCATTGCTAGCAACAGTAATCTTCCAGCATGTGTGGCAGACTAGGGTCCCTCACTTGCGTTTTGATGTTGCACTGAAAGGACAGTAGTTACAAAATCTTGCATAGTGTCCCTGTCCATGACAGAAGTCAGAGCCTTTAAATAGAAAATGAAGAAAAATTAGAGATATGTCATCTTTTAGCTCCTAGAAGACATGTCAGTTCTTTTGTGGAGCTAGTAGAGTTTTGTTAGTTAAGTTTGAATAGAGAAAGCAGGGAAAGCAATACAATGTAGTTATTGGCAACTTCCACACTGACATTTTAATGAGCTGATTTTTTCTGATGTGGAGAAGTAGAAGCAGCAGCAGCAGCAGCAGCATTTTATTTACTTCCATAAGGGTGCATCAGAAGCACAAAGATGTGCTTTTGAGTTATGAGGAAAGATGAACATTAATAAACAGGCAGGTCAAGAAACCTTACAATACAAAGGATTTTGTTACTCCTTCAACATTTGTCACCACATGCTAGTCCTCCAATAAATCTTGCTTTGACAAACAGTTTTTAAGTCTTGCTTAGATCTGACAACAGTAAAAGTCCCTTGTGAACTCTGAAAAGGCAATCTCAAGCCAGCTGATGGTGTTTAGGGCTACAGAAGATGAAAAGTGCTGTAAATGATGGAATCTATTTTCTAATAGATTTGACAAACAAGAGGGCTGAACCTGTGAATGATGGGAGCTTTTTTATTGACTTTCCAAAAGCAATGGCTTTTGTACCTTGCACAAATGAAATAAACAGTAAAAACATGCAGTGATGCAAGTTGCTGGGTAATCATGTATCCTTCCAGTGAGCAGTAAATACCTTTTTGCTAACTAAATGCTATGTTCAAGAAGAACAAAATGTAGAGGAGACACAATAAACTTCAGAGTAGATCTGCCTCCTAGGTGTTCAGGACCAGGCTGCAGTTACTGTGTGGCTTCGGGTAGACTGCCTAGCTCAGGCTCCTCCATTTCTTCATCTGAACCAGGCGGTTCATAAGATCCTTCAGATCACTGGATCAGGGATTATTACTTATGTTGGAGTATTGTTAGGAATTTGCTAATAAATTATTGCAGTCTTGGTAGGGTGATCTTTCTCACTTGCTCACTAAAAAAGTTTGTCCATTTTTTCCACAAAGCCTAAATAGAAGACAGGTGCTCATCATCCAGCACTAGTAGTTTTGCTGTAGTATATATGTGTGTATAAATAGATTTTTTTTTTTTTTTACTTTCCCAAAATAAACAGCTCTTTTCATTAGTGTTTTAAGAACAGTGTTATCCAGGTAATATAATTTGCAACTATAGTCACCAGCAGGTCGGCTTCTTGGAGAAACAAGCCTCACTGGGTTCATCAGTGTGAAATCTGTTGAAAACAGAGAGATTCTAACACCAGCTGAGTTTCATCAGGGACCCTTGACACCAGAGAGGAATATTGCAGGGCTGTAGTGCACACCGCAGCTCCCAGACAGGTTGCATTTCTCAGGGGTGGCTGGGCGAGCATGACCCTGATGGAGACTGGGATCCTGTGCAGCTGCTGAGTGTGGGGGCTCCGGCTGTACTACTTGCCATGTACTGCAAGCCCTCGAGCTGACTGTGGTGAGTGAACTTCAGAAGCAGTGGTGTGACAGCAAAGCCTCATTCTGAGGAACATAAAAATTCCTCGGGCAAACATTAATCTTTCAAGGGCATTCACTGTATTGGTGGCCATGCAGAGAAATCTCCCTTTCTCTAGCAAAATAAATCCACTTCCAATAACTAGAATCTGCACTTAAACCTTAATAACACAATCTGTGGTATTTTTTTAAAAAGCCATTTGCTCCCACACATGCCTTTCTAGCTAGAACTGGGGCACTGAAAAGATTAAATCTCATCATTCTGCGATTGTCTAAATGTATTAACTGTCTGCAATACATTGACATTAGGACAACATACCGAAAATGACACAACAAACACAAACTGCAGCATCTCTCTTTGGCAGATATTAATGGCTGCTTCTCAGACAAAGTGATCTGAATCACTGATCACTGATGGACGCGTTTAACTCCAGCCAAAGCCCAAACTGCCTATTGCATTCCCCCGCGAAGCGATATACAGTCTTAGTAATGAGTCTTTGCCCTTGATGCAGTGCAATTTTTTTTTTTGCACTAAAAGCTTGGCTGTAAAATGCTACACAAGTTTAACTCTTGTTCATTTCCCTTATACTTTTAATTCTCCCTGCCTTTTTAAAAATTCCCCTTTATTCTTTCTCCCTGCTGGTTTAAGATTTTGCAGCAGCAAAGAAGAGAAGCTGTTGTAGTGATTGTTAAGAGATTGGTTTCCATACAGGTATCACTGAACATGATGGCACTATATAAGCGGCACTTTATTTTCTACATGACCTAGATGTTTTCTGGTCTGCCCACACAGTAGATGATTTGGGAATCTGCAGCAGTGAGCTGGAGGAAGTGGATGGTATGGTAAATTCAGCAGAGGAGGAAACTTTGGGGTAAAATACTGTAGCTTGCTCTGCTCTAGGGAGATAAAAGTCATGGCCCAGTTGCAGTAGGGCACATAGGGATGGTGTGATATTCCCTCAGGTAAAAGCACGAACCCTTTGGCACATGGCCATCCCCACGTGTGGCAGTGAAATTTGGTTCCAGGACCATTTCTGCTTGACTGGTGGGGCTGTCCCAGCTAGTTGCGGGTTCCTGGCACCAGGCTGAGCTTTGGAATCAGGGCTGCAACTGGTGTGCAAACAGTACGCACTGGCTTGGGCTGCAGTCTGTCATGTATGTCTTATACATCTTGTGTCTCCTAATCCTGAGGGAGAAGGGTAGAATTGCCGCTGCTGAATACAGAAAGAGGAGTGTGGGGAGCACGTGTGGGTAAGTGTATGAATTTTGATCCCACCTGCAGAGACCGTGCCACTGTGGCGGTCTTGTGCTCTGTCTTCTCTTTCTCAGGTTGCAACCCACATAGCCTGGGGGTGTGCATATGCAAAGAAAAAGGTGAGAGAGAGGGCAGGGGATATGTGGTGTTCTTAACATGGTTCTTCTAAGGCACTAAGTAAGAAAGTGAAAAGCATGATTATTTGTTAATTCCGATGTATTGTAGGCATATGTGACCACAGACGTGCAAAAGACATTAAATTTGCAAAGTCAAGCTCTTGGAATACTTGTGAAACCTTGATGCAGTCTTCTGTGTGCATGTGGTTAGGAAATGGCCTTTAACTACACAGCCACAAACTGGAGGGAAGCATCAGAGTGGGAAGAATGAATAATGGACCTGAGTTGCAAGCTGTTGCCTGGGGCAGACAATGAAAAAAAAAGTGGAATGAGGGTGCAGTCCAAAGAATGAAGCAAGGGCGTGTTGAGTGGACCAGTGATCTGGGTTGCATTATAGCTGGAGACTGCAGGGCACAAGATGATGCCTTCCCAATGAAAGTGCACCTGAATGGTGCACGGGGGAGCTGGATTTGCTGAGTGCCTTTGTCAGTGTATTCTTATGGAACAAGTTGTGTGAACTAAGCACTTTTCTCATGATTGCTTGTGCGATCTTTTCGGACCTTGGGGTCTGATTTGGAGGAGTGCTGACTTGCAGCTGCAAATCAAGTCAGAGGCAGATGTGCTTTGAACTGATAACTACACTCTTGCATTAGCTGGTTCAAAAAGTCAGGCGTGAGGTGTCTCATCTGGGCACACAAAATTCCTGTGCAATATTTGCATTGCGTTCTCTTTGCCTTAATTCTTTGCCTAGAAGTGTCTGTAGTGAGGGGAAGTCCCACCTCCTCAAACAAATGGTATTTATTTCACAATGCCTCTAGCATTTATGAAGGGCTAATATTATCCCGACAGCTGCTATAAAAAACTGTAAGGAAATTAATAATTCTGTCTTCAGAGCAAACTTTAACAGTGTGCAGTAAGTATGTCTTGGTAGGCAAGGAGCATAGGGCTAAAGTGAAAATACAAATAAAATTTGGGCAGAGGTGTACTTTGCAAAGCTATTAAAACAAAAGGCTGTGAAGTTGTTTAGGTTTAATCACACAAAAAAGATATGGGCTGCTATGGAGAAAGAGGGGGATGAGCACTATGGTAGTTGATGTGTGGTCCCAGGCTAAATGGATCCTTCACCTCAGTTTTTCAGTTAAGAGGATGATTTTGAAGGAGAAAAGGCCAAGTGAGTTGTGAAAGTGAATGCATGGAAACGTGGATAACAGACCAGATGCAGAAGCCATAAGCAAGGGAAAATTTGGCAAGTTTTAACCACAGCGCTCTACGGGCCGGTCATATAACTTAAATTTCTGTTCCTGGAACAAGTACTTATTGCAGAATGATTGAGGCTGATCATGTGCTATATGGCTGCAAAGAGGTAAAGAAATTACTGGAAAGCAGGGGGAGAGGGGAAGAAGAATGTAGCTGTGATAAATAATTTTGTCCCAAACCAGGTTTTTAAACAAAGTTTCCAATTTATTAAGTGAATAGAGATAAGCAAACAGCACTGGGTGCGCTGGGAGTCTCTGCTCTACCAGGACGCACACCATGAAAAACAAAGCAACTTCTTTTATAGTCTAGCATTAATTACATATTCATAATAGGCGTGTTCTTTTCCAACGGGCTAGCAAGACACATCGGTTCATATACACAAAAATCACACACATTAATCAGACCTCCTGAGAAGGGCAGTCCCTCAGTGATAAGTTCCCGGGATTCATTTACACCTCCGGTGATCGCTCTTAATCTTCCTTGCATTAGTTGAATCTTCCTCCCTGAGCACAAGGCAGGGCCCCTTTTCTGATGCAAATTCCTCTTGTAAGGAGCAATCCTGTAGATGTGTCCTGGGCGTGTAGATGTGTTTCCTTGATATCTGGAGCTTTGTCTCCTCGGCGTTAGGCAAGATGTTATCTATTTACCAATTTTGCTCATCAAATAGCTAAAACATTCTTGTGGGGGAAGGAAAACTCAGGGGAGCAAAGACGAACACGAATCAGATAAGCACATTTCACAATCCCCCCACCTGCTTTTTCATGGTATTGATTCGTGGTTTTGTTTCCAATCGAGTCAACACTTGCTGAATTGGTATCAATTTTGGATCTTCTTTTGTTTTTATTATCATCAGAGAATGAGTTTTCTCTTTCCCCGGTTCTGGGTCAACAGTTACCACAGATATTTTCATCCCCTGTATAACCCAGTGTATTAGTCTAGTAAAACAAGGTATTAAGCATGGAATTATTAACAATCCTCCACATATTCCAAATACAACTATTCCGATTTTAGTAAGCCAATCACCACCCATATAATCTCCCCACAATCATTCTAGATTGATCCCATTCCAATTTTGTATTGGGACATGTGCAATTCTCTTCATTTCTTTTACAAGTTCACTTACAGCTTTTCCTTCATCATCAATTTCTAAGCAACAATTACTAAGGTTAAATTTTCCACAGACGACTCCTTCTTGTGCTAGCAAGTAATCCAAAGCTAAGTGATTTTGATATAAAGCAGTTCTCATTTTGGTATTTTGTTTTGCAATTAATCCAAGTGCATCTCCAGTTTTATTCACAACTATTTCTACTACAGCTTGTAATCTAATGATTCTATTTAGCATATATATTGGGGTTCTGTAGCCCCAGGATCCGTCTTCTGCCCATGTAGCTGGATTATAGTAGGCAATGATTCTCTCTGGAGGCCATTCATTATCTTTCCAATTTCCAATTTGTAGGCTACGTTTATGGCGCCTTTTTCTTAGCTCACCAGCTTCAGCATACACTGGGACTCCTAACCGCTCTCCCTGATTTATGGGTAATAGGAAAAAACTGGGTCTTATAGTTCCTAATACACAGGATCCTGTCCAGTTCTTTGGTAAACAGGCATAGGCTAGTTTGCCACAAATCCAATAATGTCCCCCAGGAGCTGGCCAACCATTTGGTATGTTTGTTCCATTGGTCTAATTCTTAAATTGATTATTCATTTCTAGTGGGCTTCCCCATTTATCCCAGCTATTTTGAGTTTCATTCCATAGGTAACCTCCTTCACACTCCAGGTTACCTATTTGTCTTCCATTTTCTTTCAGATTTTGCCAACAGCTCCTTCCAATTATACTCGTTTGAAGTACCCATTGTTGTTTCCTATTATCCCTCTCCATTGTTTTCCATATTTGGGAATTGCTTATATTGCTCTCCATAGCCTCCCATGGCCATAGTTCACCTTGATTTGTTCCACCACAAACATAACAATTAGTTATATTTAATGACTTAGCAATGTTTTCAGCAAGATCTACGAATAAATTTTTAGCAACTGTGGGAATTTCGTATTTCACTCCTGTTTCAAATTCATGATAGAATGTGTTGAACAACACCCTATGTTGTACTGATTCCTTTATATTTTTTTGATGTCAATATTAATGACTACACCTGGATCTTCTCCGGCTCCGTATATCTTAAGTCCAATTTTGGTTATTCTTTTCTGTTTCCAAGTTTTTAAATTTATAAGGGTTAAGTTTACTAAATTGCAGGCACGGGCTGTACAATTACTATCTGTTTGCACCCTAGTGATGGAAGCTTGTAAATCCCCACATTGACTATCATATCCCCAGCTTGCAGTATCCCAACATACACAAGACCATCCCTTTCTTCCACACGAGTGTCCTTTTCCCATTACTCGTGGGTCGTGATTGGCTTTTACTGAGCATCCTGGAGTACCATTGCCTGCACAAATGTATTTAGGCTGATCCTTATAGTATCGCCTCCACTCTAAATTCCCACAACTAGTGTCTAGATCATCATCTATAATATCACATGCATCAAAAATTACCGGCACTGATGAGTTCAAATTGGTTATAACCTTACTTGTTCCAATTAATCTTCCTACTTCCGAATTTGTCTTCATTTCTACCCAATATTGATAGGGGAGTTCCTTTGGATCATAGCATACAATCCTTTCATTTTCTTTGCATAGAGCATACTGGGTTTGGTTATAAATGCAGTGTCCTATTTTCTGATCTTTACAGTCATAAATAGTATGATAAACCAAGGTCTGAGAGCTTATTCATCCTCTCCTAGTAGTTACTACGCATTGACTGCAATTGCTTGCCATAACCAGAGTTAAGGCGCTTATCCCAAGTGGACCTAGAAGAGGTCCGGTCAGGGCCATAGTGATCGGCAGTCACAGCCTGAAGGGGTTGCAGCCCTTGGCAGACCTTTTAAGCTGCACCACCTGTACCCCTCCGGTCTTGCCCTCCTCCTTATTACTTTTAAGAGGTAAGCTTTAATCAAGAAATATTTCCTGGTTAAATTGGCAGCAATAGAAACCTCACCCACGGTAAATTGTATAAGGGGGTGGTGACTTCACAGCAGCGAATGCACAAGAATTCCAGTCCGTTCCTCAGATAATGTCCTTGTCTTCCTCCTGGGGGAATGATATACCTAGAACATTTAGAATATTTTGCTCTTAAAAACAAACAACACCGGTTACACAGCAGACATGCACTTGTATCAGCCCCTCTCCAGTGATTTAAGAGGGTTTGATTCCTTGCCAATCCTCCCATACACTAATAGATTAACCCTCTGTCATTACCAAATTATCTTTCCTAATAGATATGTATTCAAAAATATCCATGTTCATTAATTCTGCAGGAGTAGTTATGATGAAATTCCCACAGCAATTTATTTTATGTTCTTTGATGAATGCCTCTTTAAGTCCGTTTGATGGTTAGCTTAGTTTCTTCAGGCTTAGAGGTGACTCTCCACTCATTTACTGGACCTTTCACTCGCGACATATGTGTCCATCCTTTTTCAGCAGTTCTCACAGCCGTTTCTGTAGTTAATAAAACAAGAAAAGGTCCTTCCCAGAGGGGAGATAGGGTTTTGATAAAAACATGGAAAGGAGAAACCCTGTCTCCCAGTTTTAACTGATGAATTGCAAATCCTACTGGTGGTGTTTGAGCCATCATACCAATCTCTCTTAGCTCTTTTAAACTTTTTCCAATGGTTATTATATATTTTTGGATGCTATGATCTTCAACTACATTGTTCCCCAAAGGCATCCCTTGGAAGTAAGGTATGCCATATAACATTTCATATGGTGATAATCCAGTCTCACTGTGTGGCTTAGTTCTTATGTTTAATAGTGCCAATGGTAAGCATTTTGTCCAGGGCATCTGTGTTTCAATCATTAGTTTAGCCAATTGCTGTTTTATTGTTCGATTCATTCTTTCTACTTTCCCCGAGCTTTGTGGGTGCCACGGAGTGTGATATTCCCATTGAATACCTAATGGTTGGCATAATAATTTTATTATTTTAGAAGTAAAGTGTGTGCCCTGGTCAGAATCGATGTACTGGATTATCCCATACCTAGGTATCAAGTGTTCTAATAAAATTTTTTACCACCATTTGTGCTGTAGCTCATGCTACAGGATAAGCTTCTACCCATTGTGTTAAATGATCTATTATTACCAGTAGGTATTTTATCCTTCCTATTTCGGGCAACTCAGTAAAATCAACTTGTACTCTTTCAAAAGGTCTGTAAGCCGTTTTTCTCCCTCCTGTGGCTGTTTGTCAAAACACCTTTTTATTTATCTTTTGACAAGTTAAGCAACCTTGTGTGATTTGTTTTGCTATTTCAAAAATCCCAATGCAGCCAAATTGTTTAAGGAAATGATCACTTAACGCCTTTGTACCCCAATGTGTTTGTGCATTCAAACGTTCCAGTATTTGTCTAGTATAGTCTTTTGGAAACATTTCTTGCCCGTTGGGCAGCATCCATTTTCCCTGTTCTAACTTAGCTCCTATTTTCTCCAATTTTTCCTGTTCCTCAGCAGTAAATAAGATCCCTAAAATGGACTGTATTTCCTCCCAGGTATAAGTATTGGGGCCTAAGAATTGGTCCAGCTTTTCAGCTATTCCAAGGGGATCATCCAATAGGGTCCCCCTTTCTTTCTTGAAATTTCTTACATCTGTGGTATTTAATGGGACTGCCACAAACCCGATGCCTCCCTGATTGCCTCCGAGGGGTACCTCTCATAAGGGATATAGAGAAGTTCCCTCAGATACAGCAGTCCCGCTTCTTGTACATGCAGCCAGAGGTTGGTCTAATTCCGGTGCTGTTGGTGGGGGAAGTACTACGGGCACTGGAGTGGGGGGAGCCAAAGCAGAAGGTGGATTGTTAAGATATGGAGGCGGTAAGTTATCTAGTGGCTCCCATTTATCATCTCTTTTTTTTTTTTCTTTTTAATTTTTATGTTCTTCTTTTTCCTCAAACTTCTCATCTGTTTTTAATGTAAGTATTGAAGCTGGAAAAGGACGTGAAGTCCTGATCCATAATCCTGCATAATCACTTTCCTCCTGACTAAAAGGTTCCTTTAAATTAACATATATATTTAAGGCCTGGCAAATCTAGTCCTCAAAAGATCCAAAAAACAGGCCAAAAGACATGTAGTTTTAAAGGTTCCTTTGGCCATTCAACCATACAAAATTGAATCAATTTTAATTTACTTTTTCCTTTTCTGGGGCCCCTCTCATTCCAATTTCTAATCATTATTCCTAATGGACTTTCTAATGGTATACCTGGTAATTTGCTCCCTTTTCCTGGTCCTGGGTCTTCGATTTTTTTTTTCTGACCCATCTAGGAATTTTGTTGTGGCAATTCCGACAGCCCTTGGTTGCTGGTAAGAGTGTCTTGCAGGGGGTTTAGGACCTATCACCCACCCATGAATCCTATAGAAATCGCTTCGGTCCTTCACCGGCCAAGTCCCTCGGCGGGAGATTGGAACCGTGGTTAGAAGACCTCCACAATCACTTCGGAACCAGGTTCCGTCTCAATCACACTCTCACACACACAGGTAACCGAATCACACCCAACCGAACGGTGTACACCTTAAATACTTACGACCCCGTCGTCTTCGTTTGGATCTTCGCGCGCAGAATTACGGGCAAAAAAACCTGCTGCAACCGGCAAGGGAGTTTATAAAAATCAAATTCTTTGCTTATCTCTATTTGGGTTCAGGATGGTGTTTGTTAGTCCTGACCCGACCCGATCAGGAGCCACTGTATGGTGGGGCGCCCCTAGTAGATCAAGTCAGAATTCAGGAACTAAGACCTCCTGGACGAGCCCCCAAATTGTGATAAATAATTTTGTCCCAAACCAGGTTTTTAAACAAAGTTTCCAATTTATTGAGTGAATAGAGATAAGCAAACAGCACTGGGTGCGCTGGGAGTCTCTGCTCTACCAGGACGCACACCATGAAAAACAAAGCAACTTCTTTTTTAGTCTAGCATTAATTACATATTCATAATAGGCGTGTTCTTTTCCAACGGGCTAGCAAGACACATCGGTTCATATACACAAAAATCACACACATTAATCAGACCTCCTGAGAAGGGCAGTCCCTCAGTGATAAGTTCCCGGGATTCATTTACACCTCCGGTGATCGCTCTTAATCTTCCTTGCATTAGTTGAATCTTCCTCCCTGAGCACAAGGCAGGGCCCCTTTTCTGATGCAAATTCCTCTTGTAAGGAGCAATCCTGTAGATGTGTCCTGGGCGTGTAGATGTGTTTCCTTGATATCTGGAGCTTTGTCTCCTCGGCGTTAGGCAAGATGTTAACTATTTACCAATTTTGCTCATCAAATAGCTAAAACATTCTTGTGGAGGAAGGAAAACTCAGGGGAGCAAAGACGAACACGAATCAGATAAGCACATTTCACAGTACCCAACAGTTGTTGGCAGAAGCACAAGTGTAGGAACATGCTGAGAGAGCAAGTCGGTGGTGGGCATGACCAGCACTTGGGCATCGAGGGCAGTGCTGAGACCATGGAGTTAATTGCTAAAGCAATTCCCCGTGGCTGTGCTCTCGGTTTAAATTCAAGAAGGCAAACTGGTGCTTTGCTATCCTCTGTAGAGGGGGTGGCATTTACTTCTGGCTCTTATCTACAGAAATGTCTAATCCTCTTTGCTAGGCAAGTTCCCTTACTATTGACTGTTGGCAACACTTTTTACAAGAGTCTGTACACTGTCCTTTAAAATGAGAAGATGGGGGTTTTTATCATTTGAAAGTGTGCTTTCCAGTTTTGTTGCTTGCTTGCTTGTTTTGCATCACAGGAGGATTAACCGGAGAATTTGGCTTAACTTCTTCATGCTGTGCACACATTTGTATCCTTCCAGCATGCCCTCTCTGGTTCATATTCTTCCTGAAATAAGCAGTCCCAGTTGTTGCTGTTTTCTGGCAGTTTCACTGGATAAACCATGGTCCTTTGCGAAACTCCTGGGATCGTTCAGATAAATAGTATTTTTCTTTGTATGCAGATCACTTTCTCGGATATTAGTTACGTTTATCCTAATTGAAGAATGGGTCTTATTACTAGGTCGAGTTTCACCATGTTATCACTTAGAGATTTCAGGTGGAAAAGTGGACTGATCTTGAAATTCAGGAGCTCTTAGCCCAGCTTTGTCCCCAGGAAAGGTTCTAGGACAAATTATTAAACAGTCAGTTTATCAGCTGCTGAAGATGATGAAGTGATTAAAAAAACCCTATGGGTTTGTGATGAACAAATCATGTCAAACAACTCTGATTTTTTTTTCTTGGGCAGGATAATAGAAACAGTACATAGGGGGGGATGTATAATTTGACTTCTATTAAGCTTTAGACTTTTTCCTCATGATATGTTTATATACTACATGAGGAAATATGTCCCGCATGACAACACTGCACACAATCAAGTGGAAAGCACTCAGAACTAGTTGCAGTTCACTGCCAGAGTGAGAGGGCATTTAAAGCAGAACCAGCGTGTTTCTATTCAGTACTTTAATTAAGGACTCGGGTAATGAAATGGAGGTTATGTTGGTCAAATGCACAGAGGGCATCAAGCTGTTATACTATAAGGATGATGGAAGGCAAAACTGGAATTCAAAAGAGCCTTGTTAATTTGAAAGAAAGTGCGAAATCAATAAGACCAGGTTCAGCTTTTTGAAGTCCTATACCTAGGGAAGATAAGGGGTAAGCTGGAGTGAAAAATGGAGAATAGTAACTGCCCAGGCAGTGTGAACGGCAGGAAAAGATCTTGGAGGGGACAACAGTTGAATATAGGTCAGCAATGTGGTATTCTTGCAAAAACATATATTTCATTGTTTAATAAGGGTGAGGACACCCTTAACAAGGAGGTAACTCAAGGGAGCGTTTAGAAAGCATAGAATGTAAGTTGAAAGAAATGCTTATGTTTAATGTAAAGAAAAGAAAATAGACAGGATAGCAGTATCTCAATTTGCATCAGGTTTTGTACAGAGATGGCAGCTAATTGTTCTTATACTTATGACAGAACAGTAAAACATCAGTTTAATGTGGAAGAAATTAATTCAGGTTGGAGATTAGGAAATGTGATGTAAGTGGGAATAGATCCCTCAGAAGGGCTATGGACTCCTCTGGAGGTGCTGAGGAGAAGGCTGGCCAGCTGTTTGTTAGGAATGCGAGTTGAGATATACCCAACCCCTCTATTAGTACACAGGACTGAAAAGTACGATGCCTTGAGTACGAATTTGACCCTAGTTTTCTATGACTGTTCTTCTCCCCCACCCCCCAAGTAAATTAGTCTTTTTTTTTTTTCTTAACCCTTTGAATAAAATCATATAATACACCAAACTTCCTATCTGGATTTGTTAACTCTATGTTAGTGTCTTCCTTTCCAGAACTGTTATTTTTGTGATGCTCTGGTAGCTTTTTCTATATTCTGTCTGAAATCTTGCTCACTTGAGGTTTTTTATCTGTGGGATGGCTGTTCTGGCTAGAACACTGAAAACATGCTCCAGGAGATGATTTGAACTGTTTGATCCCATATAATACCTGTTACAATTTTAAACTTAATGAGCTAGGGCAAACCTCAATAAAGCTGGAGTGAGCAACTGATGTACAACATAGGCATGGAAGATGCTTTGTAGAGTGAGTGGCAGAAAGCCCCGCTGGACTTCACCCAAAATGAAAGCATGTGCAAGGCTTTAGTTATGCAGTCCAAAGAGGCTTTGTTTTCATGTTAGCCAATTTAAGAAGAATGGAGCGGTTGTACTGAAATAACATGTGAGAAAAGCAAGGTACATCACAGGACTAGAGATTGATAGCAAGCAAAAACTAAAGGGACATGTCATTAGGTTTGTGCCACTGAGGAAAAAGTCTGCTTTGTTTGTTTGCAGGCTGGGCAAGCCTTCAAGCTGTGAATAATGACAGGCTTTAGTGTTTGATCCTATAATCATGGAAACAGAACTTCATGCATCCTATGTAGGTAAACATGATTTCAAGCAAAAATTACTTGGTTCCATTGTTATATCCTCCTTCTAATCAAAACAACTGTCAGGATCCTGAATTTTCGTAAATTGTTGGAGTCAAAAATGAGTGAGTATTACAAAACCTCAGTTTAAAAGAAATACTGCTCACAGAATAGGAAGTTAGCTGATACCATTATTCCTCATGGTGATGACAGATGATGCCTTTTTCTTAGACAGCATGCTCCAAACTAATAAGCAACCCACTGTCCTTTTCTCAATCTAATTTCTGTGATCTTCTACAAGTAAGGCAGAGGAGAAATGCAAACTTTTGCTCGAGGATCTAAATACTTCTATTTCACTTTACTTCCAACTGACAATGAACAAGAAAACTGAAATTCTTACAATCTTATAAAGGACTATAATGGAGCAGCAAAAATACTCAGTCAATACAAAGTTGCTTAAATCTTGGAGATCCATTGGAAGGCATTTGCTTTCAAGCTGTTTTGCTGTTTTTTTCTTTCTTTTTTTTTTTTTTTTTTTTTTTTCTTCCAGCGGAAAGACACATATTCTTATAATGGAAGAAACATAAAAGATTTTTCTCTTTGGTCAGGGTTCATATTCACTGCCTTCAATATCACAATTAAAAACATATTTTTAGGTATGTTTAGTTAGAGCTCTAATTCCACTGCTGAGTATTTTACAACCACTTTCTTGCAGGCAGATCTCTTTCTAACATAAACCAACACCATTTGTTCTACCATAAACTGTAATGGTTTTGTTGTTCAGTGAGCAATCAAATGTTGTGAGATTTTCTAACTCTGGCTATGTCTTGTTTTGTACATTGCATGACAGAATCAAAGCTGATAATGGCATTTTGAGAAGGTGATTTTAAAACTGCTGCTGTGTTTGAAGGACCACAGAGCAACCTGAGACTGTCTGCGCCACATGTCATCTTCCGTGCATTTCCTGAATGAGGGATAAAACGTTTTTGTTTGTAGCAAAGGGTAAATTAAATCAAATATGTTTTCTCTGACAGTAAGACCTAGCTGTAGAACAAGTCCTGACATTAGTAAAGTGGTTGTTCTGCTCTTTCAGGAAATAGCATAGGGAATAAAATGAAGAAAAAGCTGACCTTTTGCCAATGATAATGCATTCATGTGTCTGTTTGTACAGCCTGATGTGCAGTACCTTTATGAAATTCTTTCATATGAGTGACACATGTCAGATGAAGCTCTTAAGGGATATCTAGCATCATAGATACAATTACATGTTTGATTGCACAGAATAGAGTATCAAATGATGCCAGCAGCTCCTGTTAATGTCAAAACATAAAATCAAGCCCAACTCCCAAGCATATTTTACAGACTTTCTCCAGCTGTCATTCTGTGATATCCTGTCGTTGTCTTTGATTCCTTTTCCCTCTAACATAAATGTTTATTCTACCTTCAGTCCTTGGATGTATATTTTCAAGTTGTATAGTCATTGTAATATTGAGTTGTAAAGCTCTGTATATGGGTCCCATAGGGTCAGTAGAATCTCAGGCTCTGTATGTGACCTACAGTCACATTCAGAGCTGACTTTTGGGTTTCTGTTACAGCTGCCAATCACACTCAACGGATACATGGAGCGGCATAAAGGTGCTACTGGTGCGGTAGTATTTGCACTCGTGGTGTTGTCTGTGCCAAAAGCAGGTATCAGCACCTGCATTCGTGTGATCTGTCAGCAACTTCTCTGTGATGAAATGTTTTACTTTTCAACAAAGAATTCGTAAAGATGATTAAAAATACTGGAAGGACCAGGCTGATTTACTGCTATGTCATATAATGACAATTACTGGTATGTGAGAAATGAGCTTGGAACTAGAATCAATTAAAAGAACACATATACTTTCAAAAATATGGTAGGGACTTACTGCTTCTTGATAACTGGGGGAAAGACATGTGCATGTATATATGCATCCATATGTCAGAAGATAAACAAACCTCTATAGTGAGTTGCTTATATTTGCTTTCTATTTTGTGTCATCAGCATTTGCTGATAATCATTTTACATTTTACACAACTGCAGAAGTATTTGTTATGTTCCAGTGTGTGTGAAATACAACCGATCTCCACCAAGCAAGGAGGTAGAACATTGTGTTGATTTGAAGAGGTGTGTCAAGCCCTTGGGATGGAAAAATCTAGAAAAGACAGAATATCCAGATAGTACCTTTGAGAAAACAGATCCAACAGTATATTTTTATTACTGATTTTGAACCTTGTTATTTGGTAATAGGGTCCAGCTAGTGATGGTTTCTTTCTTCTTTCCACTGTTTAGAGAATTTGAAGTGCCCCAGCCCTGAAGGAAAGGTTTTAAAATCAACTCTGTTATCCCACAAAGGTGTTTTGTTTTTTTTTTTGGGTTATCTGATTGTTGCTTCTTCCAATAGTGAAATTTCTATTCAGTCCTCATTAATGGCAAGCACCCAGACAACCCATCTTCTGTACTTTTTTTGTAGCAGTCTGATGGCAGTATCCACTCCCAAGACTTCAGTTAGATTGACATTCATGAGCAGAAGGTAGGCATTTCACCTTCACAATGCCCTCCCCAAAATCAGCATGATGTTGTGCCATATACATAATTTATCACTTACCCCATGACAGTAAATCTACACAAGGTTGTCTCTCACATTATCCAGGGTGACAAGAGAATGACTTTTTCTGTGTCACTATTTCCATCATGCTGCTTATCACCGTGCAGACACTTTGTCCATGAAAATCACACCTGTTCCTTTGTCAGAACATTGACCAAACACCAAATTAAAGGATATTTTAGGGCCCACTTTTTTCTGCCATCCCTCATCTCAACTTGCTTTGTGTACTGAGTGGCAGACAACCACTTAGACAAAGATGTAGAGATGGCACTGCTTGCTGGTAGCACATTGATTTTTAAAGGCTGAGCAGAGGAGCTTAGTCTTTAGTGCCTGTGAATTAATGCATTAGCAACTCTACTGTGATTGACAACAGGGCTGAATACATTCTTCATTTTTCATCACCAGAACCTGGTTGTGAGAAGCAGGACATGATCCTACTTCCTCTGAGGTCAGAGGTAAATTGTTTTGTTGGCTACTTGGGGGCTGGTGTTCTCCCAAAGGCAGAAAAGGGGTGAGCTTTTACGCTTTGAACCGTTCTCCTGATACATGTTGTGATTTTGGCACCTGTCTCTCCTTTTTGCCATGCCATAGTGCCTATGTAGGGCTTTGCCATTCAGTTTTTCAGAGAAGGGGAAATCAGCAATGCAAGTTTGGTGGGCAAGAGTAGTTTGTTTTACTTGAACATATGTACCCGTCCTGGAAGAGAGAGGGATGTAAACAGCAGTTCCGTCTTCCATGCTCTTAATTGGAGCTCAGACCAATCCCTGTTTCCCAGGAAACTACTGGGTCTCGATAATTACTTAATTATTTCTAGATAAAGATAGTAGGAATGTGAAACTCCTGAGCTCTGCCTCAGTCCTTTCAAAGGGCTGTCATACGAAAAGCAAAAATAATGTATTAAGGTTTTCTTTAATGATAAAAAACATATATCTTTTAAACACAGGTTTTGAATAACATTTTTTGGTCTATATACCAGGTAAGAAACACCCTGAAAAGAATTCAATCTGAAATAGTTTCTTTTGATTTTTCTACTAAAATAAGTCAGGAGAACATATATAATTTTTAAAAAAAATGTGGTTTTTTTGTTTCAGTTTTATAGTGGTTATGAAAACATAATCACATGATACATTTATATAGAACAAAAATTGAAATATATGTTTCTGAGATTACAGTTTCTGAAATGATTATTAATACTTTTGATTTTTTTCTACATTCCCTTTTTCCTCCAGTTTTTTTTCCTATGGTGAGTGAAATAGCTTGACAAGCTCAAATGTTGTTTTGTATGACTGAAATACATAGTTTTAATTGAAAGAAAGCATACAGGGTTTTTTTCTGCATGTTGCTCTTTGCGTGATTGAATATAACATTGTTTTCAATGGCAGTTGTTCGAAGAAAATTTTAAAAACTACTTCCTCTTGACGATGTCTCACATCAGGATGCCTACTAGATTTCTTTATTATTATGTCACATTGGGAATTGCTATGTTTCACTGTAAGAGAAAGAAAAGCTAACATTGTTTTTGTAACTGGCAAAGATGATCATTTTTAAGTAAATTCAAGTAGAGCTGTTCCGAGGTAAGAAATTTGCACTTAATTGTGAAGTAATTGGAAAAAAAAGTATAATACAGTGATTATTAAAAATGCTTTGCTCAGGTTGAGTGAATTATTATTAGCCAGTTGCCAGAGAGGATTTTGTAAATTGAACTATGTTAAATAATTGTACTATGATTTTGTAAACCATAGTTGCAGCACCAGTCACAGTGTAGCAAATTACACCACTGGGAAAGTAAATAGATAGTTATGCCTCAGTGGCTGTAAAGTGTCTCTGTGCTCTGACTGAGACAGTGTCGTTTAAGAGTGACAATCTTCATATTTTGGAGTTCACATAGTTTGCCTGTATTGTCTGTGATGGACAGGGGAGGAGAAGATGTCCCTAAGGTCACTTTCATTTTGTTGCATTAAGGTAAAGGCCCATGAAAATGGATTAAGAATGTTACTTAAATTGCAAAAGCATCACTGTAAAGTGTATTGGAAGAGAAAAAGACTTTTTGTTCATATTCCAGTTATTCTGCCCATTAGACACTATTTTGTTTTAAAAAAAATAAAGCCTATCAGTGCATTGTGGTGGATATGTATGAGTCGCTTCTTACTGTCTTTCCTATTGCATCATTCTACTGGGAGCACAGCATTAGCATTATTTTATTGAAAATAACATTTTCTTCAATTCTATGACATTTTAATCAAGAAATGAAAAAATATTATTTGCACTTATGCTGAAAAATATAGGTTTATTTCTTCATATTAACTTCTTTAACCTAATTTAAGCACAAATACTTCTCACAAAATTCACCAACAGCAGTATAAAATATGTACAAAGCCAAAATAAAGATTTATGAGGAAGATTTTCCACAGCATATGTCAGTTAGCTTTTCCTTTTCCTTTTGGAAATCTCTTCTACTTTATTGTGGTAAACTGACCTATTTTAATTCATAGTTATTGCATTAAGTAGGGCGCACTGAACATTATTAGCTGAGCACTGGCAAACTGGAGAACCAGAGTGGTTCTGTTTTTTGGTGGTGTTGTTTTTTTTTTTTTCCCCCGCTGCTGTATCCAACACTTTTATCTACATTTCAGCTATTCTGTAAGCATCAATTATGAGCTTTTTGCTGTGGCATACAGTGATGGTCTGTGATGTGCTCGTGGTGTGGGGTTCATCTCATGGCAGTACAGAGAACAATTTGAATGCTGCTTGAATGCAGAGATCTGCTCTGCAGGGGAGCCAGCAATGTCCCCTTGTGATAGGTAAAGACACGGACAATTTAAAGTGTCAAAATCCAATGTGAATTTTATTATTTTAGCAAGCGAACAAGAGCAAAGGCAGCGCTGGGCAGCCGGGGAGTCTGCGCTCCACCAACGGCTCGCAACTTCCCGCCTCGTGTAAGCACATTATGTACAATCTCATTTCCTGTATTCGCAACGTCACGACCAGTGTGATGTTGTAATCAGGGTGATACTCTGCGCATGCTTCTTTTGTTGCTGGGGGTCTTCTTCTGCCTCCTGGTGGTCGTAAGGATGAAGGCCAAAGGTCTTCCTCGTTGCCCTGTGGGTGAACTCATGCAAGAATGTGATTGCTTAACCCCCTCAGCTGCGGGTCTTGTTCACTTTGCCAGATGTCCCTCGGTTGAGCTATCAAGCCTTGTGAGCACATAAGTCTTTCATCCATACCCTCCCCTACAGTTTTAATGAACAAAGCATAATATGTTACCTATTACACCCTTTTGTGGGAACCAAAGCCATTTGGGAACACAACCCAAGAAAAGCCTTTACTAGAAGAAGAAAGAAGCTGCCAGGGGCTGGTTCATGGGACTCAGAGAGGCTGAGGAGGGTTTGTAACTGGGGATTTTCATGGTAACAGGCTCAGGAGGGCTTCCAAGGTAAAAAAAGAAGTGAAGGACAGAAAACGCCTGGAAGAGGCAGCAGGAGAAGGAGCAGATGAAAGCTGTCCCAAGGGTTGGTACAGGGTCTTGGAGGAGCACATGGCCTTGGGCTGCTGACTTGACACCTCACTGGGGGCATGGAGAAAGCTGGGAGAGGGGCTTGCTGGTGGTGCCTGAGAGGACGGAGATGGGTGGAGGCCTGGGTGAATATGCAGAGCTGTAAAAGGTGTGAAAATGCAAGTGGCTGAAGCCTTAGGCTTAGAGCATGCCCCAGACCAGAGGCCTGAAGGCAGCTGCAATGCCCACATCTGTCTGGGAGCTGGTCCCTATGTGGTGAGGTTGCAAACACGCTCAGGTAGAAAGTTTCAGTTGTACCCAGGGGAAGAGAATTGCCCTTTAGCTAAAAAGTTAAATATGAAGGGTAAATCAGCACTGTGCGTCACTTGGTCCTAAGTGGTGGACACCAGATGGAGCTGCTCTTATAACAGTAGTAGGAATTGTATTAATGTGAAAGAGTATTTTTTACCTGTTGTTAATTATTTAATAAGGACTGATGGAATGAACAAAAAAGATTGAGTGCAGTAAGTACAGAACTTACAGATTTCGCTGGAAATGCTTCAATATTTGATGCAGATTGTTTTTATGAGCAAATATATGGTCACAGCAGATATTAAGTAAAATGGCCTGAGAAAGCAATACGATTTTCCCCCTCCTCTCCCTGCCGCAGCGTAGCACAATGAGTTATTTTGAGTGGCTGTGGAAATCTGCAGCACAGCTCCCCCTCTCCTGCTCTTTTCAGATGTGGGTTGTTTCTTCATGATCGCTGCAGCAATGGGTTTAGCCTCTGGGAGCAGGGTTTACTTCCACAATTTATTTCTCTATTTCCAATTTTGCACTGCAAATTTCCAGAGTGTGGTTCCTGGACAGGGGTGGCTTTCCGTGAGCTCGCTGGTGATGGACGCCTCAGGGTGGTTGGGAGGAAGGAGAGGAAATGCGCTGTGCCTCTACAGCTGAAAACGTGATGGAGAGCTAGCGCGTGAGCTAGCCCTGTCACCCTTTTACACCGAATAAACCCCAGCCCGCAAACTAGCCATGGAGAGATCATGCTAGTCATTCGTGGATGGCATGCCTGTGGAGCAGAGGCATGAGAAGCGAGCCTGGAGCTGGCCTGGTGACCACGGCAGCCCTGTGGTAGGGGAGAGGCAGCCACCCACAGCTCCCTGGGTACAGCTGCTCCAGCGCAAGACTCCAAGCCTGTGTTTGAGGTATGAAAGGTGCGAAAGTGTGGTGGTTTGGTCCTGGCCAGATGCCAGGTGCCCACCAAAGCCACTCTATCACTCTCACCCCCTCAGCTGGGCAGGGGAGAGAAAATATAACAACGGGCACGTGGATCAGATAAAGACAGTTTAATGAAGCAAAAGCTGCGCATGGAAGCAAAAGCAAAACAAAAGATCTTATTCTCTGCTTCCCATCAGCAGGTGATGTCCAGCCACTTTCTGGGAAGTAGGGCTCCGGTACGCGTAGCGGTTGCTCTGGATGACAAATGCGAAACTAATGTGCCCCCTTCTTCCTGTTTTCCCCAACTTATATTGTTGAGCAGATGTCATGTGGTATGGAATATCCCTTTGGTCAGTCTGGGTCAGCTGTACTGCCTATATCCCCTCCCAAATTTTTACCCACCCCCAGCCTACTGGGGAAATGTTGGGGAAACAGCCTTGATGCTGTGTGAGCCCTACTCATCAGTAGTCAAAACACTGGTGTGTTATCTAGCTACCACTGCACAGCACGGTGAGGGCTGCATCTCAGGCAGACTCATTACAGAAAGGAAAACTTCTGTCTTTCGAACTGGCTGATTTCAGTGTGTCCTACAGCCCTCAGCACTACAGGGCACATAGGCAAAGACAGGAGTGCAGGCAGCTGTCATTTGTCTGAGGTGTCCGTTTGCCTGAGGCAGCCATTTTCTTGCAGAGCTCAATGTGTGGTGGCTGTTTACCTGAGGTAGATATTTGTTTGCCCGAGGCTCCCCATGGGTGATGGCCATGAGCTGGCTGTTTGCCTGAGGCACCTCAGTGCCTCAGGCAAAAGTGCAGCGGCCATTTTCCTGAGGTGGCTAGTGTGCTGGTTTTAATCCCTGAGGGGACAGTGTGTCCTGTAGGCTGCGACTTGAGGGTTGCAGGAGAGGAACAGTGCTGCTAACATCAGAGGGCAGGAATTGGTGACAGCCAAGAGACAAGTCGGCCAACAAAGGGCAGCTCTGTGCTACTCTCTGACCTGTTGTACATGCAAGCACAAGGCCGCCCTCAGGGAATGGCGGTCAGGAAATGCTGGTGTGGAGTGAATGATCTTGTGTCCTCCAAGGGAAGGCATGAAGCCTCATGAAGGAGGGCTGGGTTGGTGGCTCTTCTTCGACCTCGAGGCCTGTCTCTGCAAAAAGCCCAATGTTGTGTTGTTCCAGTCCAGTTCCACCGCAAACAGGAGTCATCTGAGCTACTGAACGCTGCACAGAAGTAATGCTGTTTGCTGAGTAATACAATTAGGGATGATGTTAGAAAAGAGTGTTTCTTTCCAGGGACTTCCAGGCCATGCTGTCTTTGCACTGGTAACAGCCTCCTCAATGTAAAAAGACTAGCACGGTTTTGCTCAATTACTGAACAGGAATGCGATGTGGAGATGAGGAAGTCCAGAGAGGTGGCTGGTAAAGCTGTCTGGCAGAGAGAAAAATATTTTCCTATAAAATGTACAATTTTTTATTTCCGGAAGTGATTTAGCTAAGCATCCAAAAAGTAGAGGAAATGAGAGGGTTTTTTTCCCCCCTTTTTTTTTTTTTCTTGTAAGGGAAATACTCTAAAGCAATTTTGTGTTTCTTCTAACAGGCTTGTGCTTAATTTGACAAGTTAAACTTGAATCAAGATGACTCCCAGAGTGAGAAAGGAGAGAGGATTACCTCACAATAGTAAAATAATGGCAACATTTAAAAAGGAAAGTAAAGCAAAGCAATTTAGAATAAAAGACATCAAATTAAACATCACTTAAGAGAAAACATTGAACCATGCTTTGGAAGTACTGCTTTTCACAAATGAATCTTATATTTCTTGGTATATGAAGATAAATGGGCATTTTGTTGAATAGAGATGCTGTTACTTCTGTAATTTGCCTGTGGTTTAATCCAAATTTCAATCACACACACACAAAGTTGTACATAAATAACTGTGCATCCTTATTTTTGATCTTTTAAGAACTCTGATCAGGCAGTGTGAAAACCCGTTGAATGCACAAGGAGGGAAGAAATCACTGAGGAAAGCAGAGAGAATAAAGAGGCTTCAGTAACTAAGACAGCAGAGAGAGGAAGGTGCATGTCCAGAATACCTTTGCAAGTCTGGAAACTGGTGATCAGGAAGAAGATGGGAATGGATCACAGTATAAGAAGAGAGATGATAACCATATAAGAATTAGTGAAGAAAAGGTCAGGTGAGGAATGGTGCTAAGCACAGTACTGTCACAGGAGAGTCAAACGCTCTCGTGGTTCATGGGAGAGGTCAATTTGGGTGCACTGTGCTTGTGGCTCCTTGAATGCTCCTAAAAAGCCAAGCGTAATGTCAACCACAATGCCTTCACTTCTTTGCTTGGCACTGCATTTGTAATTGATTTGTTATAGGGTTTGTCTCTGTTCTCCAAGATTGCTTCACCCTGTGACTGGTCTAGTCTGGATTTGCTTGTGTGTGGGACTGCATTTGAAGACTTTTCCCATACAGGTGCAAAACATAATGCTGCTTGGCTGCTTGGTTATTCTACATCACTGATGTTGAGAGTACCAGCTTTCCAGGCTGTGTGCTTTAGCTGTACTTATGTTGTGAGCAACATGAAAGAATAACCAGTCTGTTTGGACAGTGTGATGTTCTTACCGTTGCCTGGCATAAAGTTTGATTTGTAAATATCGGTGACATATGAGAGCTCTTTGCAGTGCAAGGGCTGCCTCGCTACCATTTCTCAAGAGAGACAGACAGCTAGATGCCCACTGCGATGGGGAAGGATGGTGCCCTGCTGCGCCCTGGGAGGATGCTTTAATGCTCTCAGCTGGCAGTGCACTTTCACTTGCTGTGGGTGGGACCTGCCTCCTCCAGCTCCCAGGGAGAAGTCTGAAATGCAGTCACTGCATGCAGAATCTCAATAAATGATGTGAGCTGAAAAACAAGCAGGAAATAAACTCATCTTTACTCTTTGAGAAACATGGTCTTGTCTAATACCTGGGCGGTTTCATCTGAATTTGGGTGAGATTTTCAGAAAACTCCTTAGTTAGCTACTGTTTCTCTGTGTCTAGGCAATTTCTCTCTCTGGATTTATCTAACCTTATGGATGCCTCCAGGAGGGAAAAGAAATCCTTTTAAATCATGATAACCACAATCATACAGTTGAACTTTCTTTTATACAGTAGTTGTTGCAAATACTGTGTTGAAAGAGGCTTTCTTTCACTACAATAAGCTCTCAAGTCGAGTTCTGTTATCCAAGTTCATAAGAGTATTAGTTCTGTTTTAATGATGTGCATTTGTGGGGGAAAATAAGGCAGAACAATAAGAATTCTGTGATGATTTACTGGTTTGAGACAGCCATTGTTAAAGGAAATATTCAGAGCAAGAGTATGCAAAACTTGACATTTGTTCATGATTAAAGAAAATTGAAGGTAGGGAGACACATTTGCAATATAAGCCAGAGTATATTGTAATAGCATGATGATTATTTTTTTTAAAAGCTCATAGACTTCACCTGTGATACACATGTTGAGGAAGCTTAATGTGAACTTACTGTCTCAGAATAGCAGATGAGTTTTCTGAGCAAAGTTGTGGGGAGTAGATCTAGCTGTGGATTGGTGGTTTGGAGAGTGCACCAAGAAACTCCATGGTAGTCGAGTTAAGGAGAGAAGGGGAAAGAGAAGATTTTTACTCAGTTCAAACCCCAATTTCAAGTGGCAGTTTTCCCCACTGCCCACAGGATCAATTAGAATCATAGAATCATTTTGGTTGGAAAAGACCTTGAAGATCATCAAGTCCAACCATTATCCTAACATGGCCAAGCTCATCACTAAACTGTGTCCCTAAGCACCACGTCTATACGTCTTTTGAACACCTCCAGGGATGGTGACTCCACCACCTCCCTGGGCAGCCTGTTCCAATGCCTGATCTCTCTTTCAGTAAAGAAATTTTTCCTAATATCCAATCTAAATCTCCCCTGGTGCAGCTTGAGGCCATTTCCTCTTGTCCTGTCATTAGTTACTTGGGCGAAGAGACCAACACTGGCCTCACTACAACTTCCTTTTAGCAGTTGTAGAGAGCAATAAGGTCTCCTCTCAGCATCCTCTTCTCCAGGCTAAACAACCCCAGTTCCTCCAGCCACTCCTCATAAGACCTGTTTTCCAGACCCCTCACCAGCTTTGTTGCCCTTCTCTGGAGCTGCTCCAGCACCTCAGTGTCTTTACTGTACTGTGGTGCCCAAAACTGCACACAGTACTCAAGGTGTGGTCTCACCAGTGTTGAGTACAGGGGCACGATCACCTCCCTACTCCTGCTGGCCACACTATTTCTGATACAGCCGAGGATGCTGTTGGCCTTCTTGGCCACCTGGGCACACTGCTGGCTCATGCTCAGCCGGCTGTCGACCAGCACCCCCAGGTCCTTTTCCGCCAGGCAGCTTTCCAGCCACTCATGCCCAAGCCTGTAGCGCTGCGTGGGGTTGTGAGCCAACTGCAGGACCCGGAATTTGGTCTTCATAACCTTCGTACAATTGACCTCAGCCCATCGATCCAGCCTGTCCAGATCAGTCTGCAGAGCCCTTCTACCCTCCAGCAGATCAACACTCCCCCTTAATCTCATGTCATCTGCAAACTTACTGAGGGTGCACTTGATCCCCTCATCCAGGCCATTGATAAAGATGTTAAACAAGACTGGCTCCAATACTGAGGCCTGGGGAACACCACTTGTGACTGGTCACCAACTGGATTTAACTCCATTTACCACGACTCTCTGGGTTCTGCCATCCAGACAGTTTCTAACCCAGCGAAGAGTGCACCTGTCTAGGCCATGAGCTGCCAGCTTGTCCAATAGGATGCTGTGGGAGACTGTGTCAAATGCCTTACTGAAGTCCAGGTAGATGATGTCCACAGCTTTCCCCTCATCCAGTAGGCGGGTCATCTGATCATAGAAGGAGATCAGGTTGGTCAAACAGGACCTGCCTTTCATGAACTCATGCTGGCTGGGCCTGATTCGCTGGATGTCCTGCACTTGCCGTGTGAGCTCACCCAATTGTAGAGATGACATAAACAAGGAGGTTCACAGTGCTGGCTGTAAACTGCTGAAATTGCCTTTTATGTCAGGGTCCATAGTTAGATCAATTTTTCAGCCACCTAGGAATACAGGCCACTGTTTCACCTAGTGATCCTTCATCATGTTTGAGAAAAGCATCGTTGACAGAAAGGCATCCAGTCATTTGAAGATATTAGGAACAGAGAACTTGCCATTTCTTTTCTTATTTCGGCAGTTTATCATTCTTACTATTAAAAGCTTTATCTAATTTCAATTTTCCTTATTTTATTTTTTTTTCTTGTCATTGGGTCTTGTTAGACTTGTTCTGCAAGATTTAAAAGCCATGATAACATGTACTTTCTCCTTTAAAAAAATGTAATCAAGGCAGCTTTTTTATCTTTTTTATTCTTTGTCCATTGGTTTGATTCCTAAAACCTCTTCAGTGCATCCTTCTCAATTTTTAAGTGTCCTTAACACGTAAGAAGTTGTCCATGTGCAGTATTTTGTCATGGGTCTCAACAGTGCTTCAGAGATGAGCAGAGCCACTTCCTGATCTCTTGTTACTTCTCCTCTTTTGTGCAACCAAGGATCACACAGGAACTTGGCACTTATTTTAGAGTTGCTGCTGTGCGAGGCAGGGTCCCTCACTCTGTAGGTGTGATGACCATCTTTATTCATAGGTTTATAACTTCAAATTGAGATGAACTACAGCTTTGGGGTTTTTGTGTAGACTCAGCTTAACGAGCATCTGGGTCCGTTCTAAATGAATACCTGCTCCTCTTCATGGTTCATTGTTCTGATTGTTCACTGCTAGTTGTATTTGCAGGGATGTAGTGTTTACCTCCAGGCTTTAAAGACTTTATTGTCAATGGGACTGACTTCTGTTGAGTCATGATTACCTCTAACAAATGGGGTTTTTTCCATTTCTTTTCTTCATGTTTTCAACACTTATGTCATTTAGTCAGTTTTTAACCCATTAGGGCTTTAAAGACCTTACGGAATTCTGATTATATTGCATTTCTGCTCTTGTCTTTATCAACCAAACTTGTAATCCTGTCAAAAAATGAGGCGCCTTTGACTCTGCAGGAACTGCTCATGGAAAATAGGCTACAAAGACATTTGGAACAGCTGTTTTGCTTGTGAATTAAAATGTTGTGGAATAATATAACTAAAAAAGATTTTAAACTATTTCAGTCCTTTAGTGTTTTCAGGTATCCATGCAGGTTAATGCTGCCATCTTTTCTCAGTGTACTGTGCATGTAGTTTATGGAAATTTGCATGACATTTTTACCAGCTTCACAGGTCTGGGCCTTTTGGTTCAATTTTTATTCAGATGTTTGGGTTAAGAGCAGTGTGTGGCACCAGCTTGACCTGTTTTCAGTAAATTCATTCCCCCTATAAATGTGACGAGTTTGCATTTTTAACAAAATGGGCACTGTTTGACTGCATTGCTGTTTCATTCCTCATGATGCTGAAAAATCAGAATGTAGAGCAAATACTTTTTTTCTTTGCAAATATTTTTTCCTATCCATTAAGCACCCAAAGGCTCAAACTGACCTGAATTTGCATTTTACTTTCTCGCTTATTTAATTCTCATCAGTCTTTTCTTTACAGGTACTGAAAAAGCTGAGAACCTCTTTTATGAAATAAGTTAACTAATTGTAGGCTTGTTTAGAAGTCCACATATATAAAAACCCAACCAAAGATAAAGGCTGCAACACAAAGAAATTCAAGTATGAGAGGCTGATAGCATGGTCATAAGGTAGCTTTTCTCTTGCCTGCATATTTATTTGAAGTTAAGGTAAAATAACATGAATTCTTTCTAAGTCTCCTGTTCCCTTTTGTTCCCTGAGCAATTAGTGGAGACTTAAGGCTTCAGAAAAAAGTTGCGTTTGAAAAGTGAATAGGTACAGACGATACAAAGGCAGTGTCAGAGTAGTAATGACTTTACTATTTCTTTTGCATGTCTTTGTTCGTATGATTTACTAACGTGATTTGTTTATCACTTGTGGCTTTTTTCCCTACTTGTATTTGGCTTACTTTTCTCTGTGCAGTGGTGAGTAGCTAGAATGCTACCGTTGGTAGTTCTGTTGCCTACTGAATATTTTCTTTCTTCTGAGATGAAAGTGTGCTTCAGCCACATAGCTGTCAAAGAACCATGTGATCCCGTCCTCATTGTGCAGAGGAAAACATGTATTTCAATTTCTTTTTACATGTCAATCCAGGGAATGGCTAACTTCTATGGCAATTAGATTGTTCATGGCCATACTACAGCTTCAACATCAGTATAGTGCAAAACAAAAAGTGGGAAAAGGAACTAGCATGCAAGGCGATCATCTCTAATGTCTAGAAATGGAATAGTTTTTACTCCTTTATAAAAGTTTTCTGCTAGAAAACCAAAATCATGAGGAGAATGTGCACCAATTCTGTCAGTGGCAAAATGTTTTCAGCTTATAATGCTAGAAATAAGGTCCAGAAATGAGCGCTTCCAAGCCCTATAAAACCCACATTCTTCTTTATCATGAAGTCTCTAATTGTGATACATAGGAGCAAATATTTAGTCTTACATATAATGATATGCATTTCTGATGTATCAGAAATGAATGAAAGAAGAGTAAGACATTCGGGTAAACACTAGCATTTACCCTAGCACAAAATCAACCACAGAAGATCCTTGATTCTTCAGAGCTCAAAGTGCTGTTTCTTACCCAGCACAGCACTTAAGCACATACTTACCTCTAAGCATTTACATAGTTCTGATGAGATCTGTGAGGAATATTCATGAACTTGAAGACAGAGCAAAGACAGAAATGCTTTGTTAATTCAATGATAGAATGCTTTTAACTTTGCAGGATCAAGCCTTTCTTCCTTATTGTGCCTTTTTAAAAATTATTTTTTTATTTAGCTATTATAATGTAGACTTTGCTGATCTCTCATGGGTCTCTATTTTTATGTGTATGTGTTATTGGATTAAAACCAAAAAGATTATGATTTTCTTTTCTAGAGGAAAAAGTAATACTTTCCCATGTGTATTGTTGCACTGACTTGCCAGGCAGAGGAGCACCAGGGGAATTGTTAGTGTGCACGTTAACTCTAAAACCTGCTTGCAACCACTGAATTTTTTAATGCATTTTAGTCTAATCCTGCTGTGCACTTTTTGACAACACTGTAGGTACAGTAGTGTCTCAGCAACTGCCTGACATTGCAGGTCCAAGCTTCTTTCGCATACACTAGCCAAACTGTATTTTCCTTTCAGTGTTGATTTTGTAACAATTGTAGACAAACTGCAGTAGATGTGATAGGACTATTGTTTGTACTAAACATAGTGAGTGGCAGGCTGATGGTGTGCCAAATGATATCTCAGTATGGCAAAATATGGTATTAGCCAGAAGTATCTTATCTTTGTGTGCCATATTAACACACTTACTTTGCTTCTGGTGGCCAAGCAAGCTCACTCAGAGCCCTCTTGATTTGACACTGCTGCATACACATACACCAAGGTAAAAGGGAGTCCTAAGGAATGTAACACATTACCTAGAAGCTCTGTGTCTTTAACTCAGTGAGATATTTCTTTCTGTAGTGTTTTTTTTTTTTTTACCTGTGCAGCATCACAATGCAAAGAGGGGAGTGGAAGCGGGGGGGGAAGGAAAGGCTGGTCTTCCCATTTCACAGAATAAGGTGTGGAAAAATGAGCCAAAGGCTACAAATAATGTCTGTTGTAGATCTCGACTGCTTTATAGGTATTAGTGGACAATCTAAAAATCAGAGACTGGACAGATGTGAGAATATACTGTCTTAAACCAGTTGGTAGCTATTGAAATCTGTGGGGAAAACATCTCGGAGACTGTATTTCAGAATGGATAGGGAAGTAAATTACCATTTTCACTGGTTTAGAGTTCAGTGCTGACTATGGAGATGGTCTGATCCTCCTGCTTTCAGTCCTGTTGAGTAGCAAATGGACATGAAGAAAAGCTGGTGATACAAGACAAACATCTATGTTCATAGCATGCCATTGAGTTTGACAAATGTACTCTGCAAGTGGAGCAATGAAAGATTTCAAGGTTTGGACCAAGCAATTACTTTGGGACTTGCAAAAGGGACTTCAGATTTCTTGTCTGTGTATGTTGTATCTGTTTCAGAGATTACAATGTCAATGTTTTATAATGCTGATTCTTATCAGCGTAAAAGAGATCCATAAGGGTAGGTGATCCTTGTATTCCTTTATGTAAAGGATTTCAGAAGGCTTGTGAAATGTTATAGGCTGAAATTTAGAAAACGTTTTGAGTCAAATGTTCAAAGGCTTGTTTTGACCGTGTAATAAACACCTGTTATTTCAGGTAAGATGAATTAATCTGGAGAAAAGGGAGCAGGGAGATCAGAACACATTGTGCGTTGTCTTATATTGGTGCTTGTTCAGTGTAACTCTATTTCAGCCAATGCAGGTGTATCAGCCAAAGGCTGGTAGCTGGAGCTAGCAAAAGAGTACCGCCCTCTGTGGATCCAGGCTTGTACTTGGAAATGGGGAACTTACTCTTTAGGATAAGTTGTTTTTCCTTTCAACTTCTTTAAAATTCAGGATGTTTTATGATTATCTGACATGAATATTTTAAAGCAATTCTAAGAAGAAACACAAAGTCATGACTAATGTCCCAGCATGTGCTTAACTTAGCATATGGTTTATGTTTCCTTGAAGTTTCTTTATTAGCTCATGAAGGAAGGTAGTGGTACTTCTGTGCATGTACGATTCAGAAGGTTTAAATTCTGTCTTTTTTGAAGTCAAAGTACAGAATAGTGTGTTTAATAGTCTCTTCCTGTATAGTTGGCAGGCCTCCTCTTTTTGGTTTTTGCTTTTTTTTTCTTCTACAAGTCAGTGAAAATTGAAATAGGCCATAGTAAGCCAAACAATAAAACATATATGGACATTTATTGATAGCAGTCCCTGTGCTTTACTCAGTCACAAAGATAATAGAAATGCTTCACAATATAACCTGAAGATTTTTTTCTGACCCTTTGCCATTTAGGAATTGCCCAGCCTCTGTGGTAGATGTTCATTTAACTTTTCCATTTCTCTGTAGGTTTTATATTAACTTTTTTTTTTTTTTTTTTGGGGGGGGGGGCGAGGCAGAAAACATAGTACCTTTTATGTGTATAATAGAGATTTTTGACAGTTTCATATATATTGAAACCTTTCTGTGGGGAAATGACTTAGTATAATGGGTTTTATGTTGTTAGGATTAAAATTGAGCATATACTTTTGATCTACTTTGTAATCAGCCCCATGAAAAGAATTCTCCCTGAATGTCAAAAACCTATGTTGCAAGTACTATATTTTCTTATTACTTTCATTTTCACCACAGATTTTTCACTGGAAGAGGGAGCTAAAGAATTCTATTACAGCATCTTTGCAGTGGATGACATTTAACTTTGTCTAAAGAAGTTGTGCAAGATGTACCAAATAGGGAGAGTAAATAGAGAAAGGAAACTCCAGGTGGGTGAATGTGTTGTTACCCACAGCTCTGCTGGGGTAGGCTGTCTTTCCAGCTCTGGTGGTCTGGGTTGTGCAGTGAGAACATCACGTGTGTAGTGTTGTGTCTGTGCAGGGTCAGACTGACCTCACTGGGGCCACATGTACATTATAAGGTCCTGCTGCTCTTCGGGCAAGATTAAAGCATAGTGTCAAAAAAGCTAATTTTTCTGTGAACTACTATCACAAATGCTTTCACTTTGTGTTCTTACTTTCTGCTATATTGCCTGCAATCCAGGAAGGATCCAGGTGAAAAAGATTGATCTTCCCTGAGGACGTCCAGGTAGTAAAAAGTACCACTCTAGTGGAGAAAAAAAAAAAAAAAAAGAAAAAAAAAAGGCTTGATTTTGCCACCATATTTTTAGTGCTTGCTGGGTTTGAAGTCTGCAAAAGGTCTAACATGTCTGACCATTTGGCCCTTTGTTGTGTATCACTTGAGTAAATGTTCTTCTTGTACTTCACATAGTGATCCTGAAAGGATTAGGAAAAAGGGACCAATTTCAGCAAGTAAATGACAGAATAAATTGGAGGAAAAATCAGGCTCTGTTTTCTTTTTTCAGTGTATTCCAGTGGCCTTCAGGGAGTGATGCAGTTGCTGAGGAGGACTAGCTGGTGAAACAAAGGGTTTTTTGTTTGGGGTTTGTCCCTGTCCCCCCCCCCGTGTCCCTGTCCTGTCGTCCCCCGTCCATCTGTGTCCCCCCCCGCCCCCCACAAACATAGGTATTACTTCTCAGCTTGAGGTCGTTCAGCTTCCTTTTAGCAACGGGGAGTGCTTGTTATTTTTACCACTTAGCTGTTTTATTTCAGGTAAAAAAAAATGTGAAGAGCTTATTTAGTCCTTTCCAGGCAGCTGCTGCTGAAGAAGCAAGAATCATTTACTACTATTGCTGGAACATAGAGTAGAGGAGAATTACACCAGGATTTGTGCATACTTAGAGATCGTTGAAGGGACAGGGCCTTGAAGGAACCTGAGGATAGTCATGGCTTGTTGACCTAATGGAGAGAGTTAGCTCTGTACTTGTACTTGAGCCTGACTAACAGCAAGATAGCTGAAGCATGTTCTTAGTGGCAGCATTAAACAAGTGCTGCAGTGAAATAAACATGGAACAGAAACAAATGGGCTGACTGCAGTGTGTAAGTCTGCTCTGACTTTTAAAATGTGCATATGACACGTGAAAGTAGCTGATTGTGAATGCAGGAATATACTTTGTTTGGGGGTTAAATTGTGTTGTGCCTCCTCCTCCCCTGCATGCCAGCTCTGGTTCTGCAGCCATGCACCTCTGCTCAACCCTGCACTGGGAGCAGCGTCCTGCTCTGTGAGCTGAGGACTGGGGGCTAACAGAGGGTAGCAGGCTGATGGAGCAAACAGGAGAGGGGAGCACTGGATAGCAGTGATTCAGCAAAGGGACATAAGCCCCTAGCAGCTCAGTCCATGCCTATAAGCATCATCAAGATTTTTGTAACAGAGGTGAGTTTAAAACTGGGTCACCTCCCTCCATCTGACTCTCTTCTTTGTCTTTAAAACTGTGTTCACAGTCTCTGACACTTGTCACTGTGTGACTAGTCAAAACATAGTCATTAGAGGTGAATGATTTTAACCAGGAGAAAGAACTGGTTTTTTAGAATCATTTGAGAGACAAATTCTGCCATCGAGATTTAGCAGCTCTAAGAACTGATAAATAGTTTCTTTAGAGGAGTGGTGAGTTTTGGAAACTAAACCAACTAGTCCTTGTGGACCATGGCACACAAGCTCTAGTATCAATGCCATTGATGTACCTTGAACACCTAGGAGCTGGTCTGGGCAAACATACACTCATAAAAAAATGCAACCCAAACCCCAAACAAAAAAGCCATAACATGAACAAGCTGGGTGATGGAACAATATGGTACAAAGTTGTTCTTGGCCCCTGAGACGTCCTAAAATTTTTACTTGTTTTACTGCTTTGTAGTTAGCAATGTGGATGTGCCAGAAAAATATTACTAAGGCATCCTATATTGCCATGTTGGCTTTTTGTACTTTGCACTTGTATTTATTTTTTTTCCTGCCAAGGTGAGATAGCAGTACTGCTCAGTGCTTAAATATACATTTAATTCTGTGCAAAGATCTAATCACATGCCTGTTTGTAGTACCAGAGCTTTAATACCTGTTAACTTTCTCATGCACTGATTCTACCCCCAGTGCTTCACAGAGTTAAAGGCATCCTATGGTGAGTTAGTCTCTTTCTGCCTTGGCTCTTGGTTACCAGAAGTAAAAGGCAAAAGAGACTTGTTCAACTGAGATTAAAAGAGAGAAGGACATCATGAGAGAGAGGGGAAAGAAGGAAAACCGAGAAAGGCATTTGAGGCAGCAGAAGCACTGTGCATAGGCCACATAAAAAAGATGTCTGCGAAAGATTCAGTATTTTGCAATCAGGCAGAGCATTCGGAGGGGCAAGACAATGTGATAGAGGAGAAAAAGAAAGAGTAGCCAGCACTGGAGATATGGGAGAGGATTATGAAATACTGATCCACTGATAGCCTGATGTGTGAATCTGATCTAGTTTTTTGTCCTTAGACTAAAGTGATTTTGGTGCTATTTATTTTGGTATGATAAAGGAGTAAGTTTAAAGGAGAGAGGGAAATCTTCCTTCTTTTCCTCCTGAAATACAGATATATCAATATGATCTCAGTATGCTTTTGGGTTTCCCTTGAGGTCCTTTGCTTTATATGCTATAACCTAATAAATAGCTTACTTGCAGTGTGTGGTATATAGTAAAATGTGATGCTGTGTAAACATTTAGATCTTTAATTTTATTGCAATATATTAACAACTTAGAAATTATACAATGAAAAACAATAGGTAGGGTTGGGCTTAGAGATATTGCCAAAGAATTCCTAACCATCATGGTTGTTTCTGCTAGGGAGCTTGGTTGAAGATGAGGTGTAGCCTTTCTCAGCGACAAGGATTTGGGGTTCTGCCTCTAAAAGTCAATCTAGATCAGAGGATGTGACCCAAAAACTTGTCAGAATTGCTTGTAATAGTAAAAGAATTCCATTTTGTGTTGTTGACTTTTCATTACTCTTTATGTCACAAAAATTGTTCACTTCAAATCTCCCATGTTCCTGATCTGAATTAAATCAGCTGAGTTCTGGTTTGGTGTAGTATTTACTCTCTGTTTGCTAGATGGACATAAACTGTTGTCTTTTATCCTCTGAAGGAAGTTGAAGCAGAAAAATAAGTGAATGTACTTTTTGATAATGAGAGGGTGGAAAGTGTACATCACACAACAACAGAAAGCAATCGCAGGAAAGAGCAATTTCTCCCAATTTACGGAAAGAAACCTCAAAAAAATAGAGAAATGTTTTCATTAAAGGGAGAATAATTTCTAATCTTACTTTGTCATCTTTCACTGCAGAGCTTTCATCAGTAGCCTTCCTCATCCTATCTTATTTTAAAAACAAGAATTAACACACAGTAAATTAATGATTTATTATTATATGTTGAAATGAATTTTTGGGTCACTCAAGTGTGAATACTGCCTGACTCTGAGGAAAATGTTGTTCAGTTGCTTCTCTTGGAAGATCAAGGGCCAAAGAAGCAATCTGTTGGTCAGCATGTTCATGATGTCTCTGTAGGACAGTCTGACTTCACTAAGGCTGACAGACTGATCTTTACATATTGAAATATGGTTCAAATGCGATGACAGCTGGGAAGTGATAAGAAGTTTAGAGAACATGACCTGTGAAGGAAGGCTGAAGGAATGGGGTTTGTTTCTGCTAAAGAGGACTGGCAGATGAGGGAGATTGAGGGGTGGGGGTTATGTTTATCGATATGTAACCAGTTGTTGGAAATGGAATAACTGCTGTGTTACTGCTAGGCTAAGGAGCAATGCATTGAACTTGTGACGCTATTTAGTTTGTTTCAGTTACAAAATGGGCAAAATGGCTGAATTTTATATGGTAGATTTGAAAGGGTGAAAGATATCTGGGGAAGTTGTATGAGCCCTTAGGGGTTTTTAGGAGCATGTCAGATGAGCATCTGGTGATGTCAGCTTATTTAATCCTGCATCAGTGATGGAGTCTCCAGAAGTCATTTTCAGCACACATTTTTATGATTCGGATTATATTGATGCAAAGGGTGGAAAAGTATGAACTGTGTGAAAACCAATTCTGCCTCTTGGGAGGACTGTGATTTAATGCCCTCCTCTTCTCCCTCCACTGTATGAGAGCCCATGCCTATCTTAAATAGGAGCTTTTCTACTAATATTATAGAAGAAATCCACCTGAATTAAAGTTGCAGTTGAGGATGTTCTGTTTCACCCTTCCTTTAACCCTTCATGTGCTTAGGCAGGAGAACTCTTTAAATATATAGAGATTTTGACTATCTCAAGCCTCACCTCTTCTTTCTTCAAGGTCATGAAGAGTCAAAAGAAGACCTTTTGCAGGCGCCACACACAAATAAAATTTGCCATACTTTGGCTGACAAGTATGTGCCAAAACTGCCTTTTTATTCGCTTCATTCAGAAACTGTTCGCCCCTCAGTGGTTCAGTGACTAGCTGTGAAAAGTCATGAAAATATTTTTTTCTGATTAAAAAAAAAAGGACACTTTCACCAAGCTGTCCCCTGAAGGCTTGTGAAAACCTAAAGTCTAAGTGGGTAACTGAGACTTCAAGTAAGTGTGTCAAGACATAAAAAGTTCATTGCTTTTCTGAGAAGTTAGACTTCTCTGACTTTAAATATTCAAGTCCACCTTTACTCTCACGACTTTGGTCTTAAATTTGGCCTTCTAGTTGTTAGAACATTCTCCCATTTCCCTGAAAGACAGAACCTGTCTTATGAGATTTCCATGCATAACTTCAAGCAATTTACATAGAAATGTGAAGGTAAAGCCTGCAATTGCTTTACCTTGGGGGCTCACATATGGTAAACAAAATACAATAGGAGTTGCGTAGTAAAATATGAGTGTTCATGAGCTCAAATAAGGATTTTCTATCTCACTAGTAAAAGTAAAAGCTTTGCTTAAATTAATAACTTTATTAATTATTACCTGGCATAAAATGGCAGCTGTAGAATGCACTGAGAATTGAAGATAACTTAGTTGGCCTATTGTAAAGCAAATTAATATTAACAATCTGTCTATTTTTACATGTAATTAAGAAACAATGATCAAAGATCAGTGCTTTTCTTGGAGATTAATGGTGATTTTGAAAATTAATGGTGTGAGGTGAAAGCAAGGACCATTTGCCATAGCAAATTGTTAAGAATCCAGAAAACACACTGGGCTAAGTCATTCAATTTGTTTTATGACTATTTAAATACTGATTTTTCCTCTGTTTATTAGAAAACAAATTTATCTTCATACATGCTAAATAGTGCAAGATTTAACATTTTCATAGTAAGCAGCTAAAGAAAGAGTAGGCTCAGGTTCCAGCCAGGGTCTGCTCTGAGAACAAGCATCGCGACTGTTTCTGGCACTGTTACCTCAAGTCTCTACTTCTCACTCCTTTCAAGCATGGATTCCAGGATTCATTACTGGTACTTGGTTGGGTTGCTCTTGCTCATGAAATTACTCTCCCACTAGGTGATTAAAGCAAACATAGCATGTGGTGTTTGTAGGCTCAAGTCCCATATGTTGCTGCCTTAGTGCCCGGTGAGGGAAAAACGTATCAGCACTTTCACTCTACTTGTGCACAATGGGAGAGACATTCCTGAGATAATTTTTTTTTATTTTAAAGAGTTGCCCTTCATTATTAAGGTTTTCAGATTGAATGGTGGACAGCAAAAAAATTTCAGCAGAAACTGGCCGTCTGTGTCTTTGCTCCCAGGGAGCTGCAATAGAATTTACTAGATCTTCTAAAAACGATGTTCTTCAGGCTCTGAGCTGAATCTGGCACTCAGTGTAGTCAACAGCATTACTGCTATTGAGTTCTCTGGTACAAAATCAAGATGAAAGCTCTTCCCTTCTCTCTTTTTCTTTCGTACAATAGCACAAATCAGAAGTAGTTTAGTTGAAATCAATGGAATTACATCTCTCAGAGGTGACTCAAATCTAAGCTATTGCCAATTCATGCTACATGCATTCTACCACACTTCACCCTGGGAGTACTCCTGTTTCAATTAAACATGCTATGAGAGAAATCTTTTTCACTAAGACTTTTAAAGTGAGGTTAGTTATTGGTATTTTAAAACTGTTCCTGAAAAGTTTTACTGAAGTTTTAACTGTGGTAGGTAAACAAACACCCTTTGCTCCTTAGTTTGTGATCTATGTAGTAACTGGACACCAGTATTTGACAACATTTGCACTAACCTCCTTTTTTAGACATTCCTTTGCACTGACTGCAAGAGACGGCTTTAATAACTCAATTATAGCCAGAAAAGAACAATGTCTGCAGACATCTGTAGTGTGAAAGACGCAAGTATCTCTAATACTAAAAGGTCTGGTTTTTCACTTAAAAATGCTGAACTCTCATATGCCCTGCTTATTTCTCCTCTGCATAGACAGATTTGTTTGTAAATGTCTGAGAAATTAGAGAGAAGCCTGTTTATCCATTTATTTCTTTAAAACTATGATTCTATTTGAAGACCAGACTAAATCAATACACTAATTCAGAATTGTTTCCTGCATAACACAACCAAGCATATTGCAAAGCCAGATGAGGGGATTAGAGGGTGGGGGGTTGGGGTTTGTTTGGTTTTCTTTCTTCCTGAATTAATTCTTCATTGCAATTTCTGTTTCTTTATATTTTGGTTGGAGACTGAGACAACAGAACCAACCTGTAACTTACTGAAAACCAGAGAGTAAACCAAGCCCTCTATTATTTTGGTCAACGTTACCTTTGTTCTGATCTTTAAATGCATTAGTGGAACAGAATACAGGTTTTTGCAATACTAAAAGATAGTACAAAAGCCACATTTTCCTGCAGTAGATTGCATAGTATACACTGGGATCCTGCAGACATTTATGGATGCAAGAAGCCTTAAATCAAAGGCCAGTCTTCTCTTTGATCACAGTGTGGATATCAAGTCTCATTAATAATCACATAAAATCATATGCTGTGTGGTTTTGCTTTGTTGTACAGCTTTCTAATATGTTGATTTTTGCACATCCTCTTTTGTGGTAGTCAATCCTGACAATGGGCCTTTAAGATTTAATTTATTTTCCTTGTGGCTTTTTAATGCGGCATACAGCAATTGCTGAGATTTTACTTCAGGTTCATGATCCCTTTGTAAAAACCTACGTGCTGTCATCCTGCACTTTTTAACAGGAATGAGAAGCTGAGCCAAATCAGAAGCTGCTTTGTGGTGTTTGTAAGGCAGAAGTGAAAAGCTCAGGGAAGTCTTCACGGGTCCCGAGTCAGGTGCCACCTTAGTGTGATCTGGAGTAAACTGGATAGTGTCTGTCTCCCAATGTAGTGATGCACAGTCTCGCTGCTTTAGTTGCTGTAGGCGTTACTAATACTGTAAAAGTCCAGTGATGCAACATGTGGCAAAACAAATTGTCTGTAGAAAAGCAGACCTCAGTCTCACATCGGTATGGAACTCCAGTGCGGCACATATTTTCTTGCAGAGTGTTGAGAAAAAATGGGATTGTGTGGCAGCCAGATATATGTGTGTGTGGCAAGTATCCTACATTCTGCTGCACTGTTCTGGGGCATGAGAGTGCCTAACAAATGTGCAAATGCTGGCCAAAGCATGGTGCTACAAAACAGCAGGATTTGAGCACAAGTGGCTTCCTTCTCTCTAGCCCGGAACACCACTGGGAGAGCCTGGATAGTGCTAAATTCAGAGTTCTCTGACAAGAAAATCTGACAGCCCTCTACTTACTTTTTTCTTTGTCTTAACTGCTGTACTACTTAAACCCCACCAGGTGTGGTGGCCGTGGTGACTATGTAGAGTTGTTACACAGCTTCACAAAAAGACAGCTGTTTTACGCTTACTCTTCGCTCTGGGTTACCCCACATACATTCTGTGTGTAATGTGGCTCATAGTTTCTGAACAAAAGAGAACATGCGGACTTCTCTGTTTTGTCTGTGAGTCACTGAATTCAATCAAATGATTAAAAGGGAAGATTAATGCAACTGCTTTTGCCTGTAATATATGTACAGAAACTCCAGCTGCCTACCAACAGCAGCGCATGTGATGTAGAGGCAAAATACAGCAGAATCTGAGCAGTGCTGCTATCAGCTTTATAAAGGCACTAATACCCATACCTGCTCGCATCTCTCCCCAGACAAATGAGTGCCTCACCACTGTTGGGGTGGTGGAGAAACATGTTCGCAGGGAACACTGCAGTGACTGCCTTGTAAAGGGGGCTAAAATCTGCTCTTGCACTAGAGACACAAGCTGTGGAAGACTGTCCTGAGCAGCACTAGTGCAGCTGCCTTTTAACCTAGTGGAAGAACACTGAGGGTTATTTAGTGAATCCTGGCACAGTCCATCTTTCTGGGTCCTGTGAGTTTTAACTTGACTTTTCGAACCCCTAGACTGGCTGCATTTTAAATACAGTTAATTAGGCCATTGTGTCACTCTTAGGCATAACTGCTAGGTCCAAAGCAACTTTGCATTTTTCTGTCACTGAGCTTTCTGTGGTAACAGCTCCAGAGCACATTATGCCACAGAAATGCTTATCTTCACTTTCCTTCACCACCACAACTGTCATCTCTCAGTTCTCCTTGGAGTCAAATCAGAGATTCCTGCTCCTCCTGTAAAACAGCATGACATGTTCCCTTTTAGACTCTTCTCAGCTCAGTGGAGAAGCAATACAAGTACTACTGTGCCCCTAAACTACTAGTTTGCAGTTGTTGAACAGTGAGGCAAGAGAAGGAATTGGTATTTGGTTGTCAGAAACTTTGGTGTGTGTGCAGCTCCTTGCTGCGAATGAGAGGATATCCGTGAAATCTGTGATTTAAATACAGTTGAGAAAATGTCTTCACTGCTGCAGTATCCACTCTGTTATGTGATGGTAAGACACATTTCATTTTGAAATTTGTAATTTTCTGGTGCTGTCGGTAATACAACTGCTTGCTGAGACAGTCACTATGTTGGGAAACAGAGACAAATGTGCTTCATTCTTCATTCGTTGTCTTGCTATGAAATATGAAGACAAATTTATCCAGCTACTTCAAAGAAAATCGTTCTCTGTTGTTGAGTCTCACTGAATTCTTTTCCCGCCATTAAGTTTTACTGCAGCAGTTTCCACACCAGGAACTTAATATAAGATATTAAGCAGTTCTGGATTTCCTTGTTAAAAAAGAAAAAAGGTGGCTAATCCTTCTCTTGTTACAGTAAGTGAAATGAATGTTAGATGACAGTATTATGACTGCTGTAAGGGTCTAGGCTGTAGAAAGCTATGCTGTTATTTTAACACTTACTAAAACTATATAAACACCTATTAAAACTATAAAATAAAAATATCAGAATGTAAACATTGTATCCACACCGAGTGTAGCAATTGGTCTTCATTTGAGCCCTCTACATTTTCTACATTGAAACAGAAATTGGCCAGAAAAACAACTTTCAGGCCTTGTCTGTGATTACTGCTCACACTGAACTGCTATAGAAATGCTGGGAAATACAATGCTGGGATCAGACTGCATGGATTATATTAGATAAAAGGACTACTTGGCATTTCTTTTTTATTTCTGTTGATGATGAGTCTTTCAAATCTTCTTCTCAGGATTAAGGGAAGAATAGAATTGAAATTATTTTAATTACTTTTTGAGTGAAGAATAATAAAGGTCTTTCCAAAAGCTTCATTAAGCTTGAAAGTTCTGTAGATGAACGTTACAGAAGTTGATATTTTTGCATGAGTTTTAAAATTAAGGTGCTATCTGAGGCCGTTATGCAAGTTTGAAAATTAAGGCAATTTTTTTCATTTATTTTGCCCTTTGCTAGATGTGTCCTGTTGCTGTAAAATAAATGACTACAGCAAAAATGCTTTTGACTTTGGTCAAGATAACCTTCCTGTCTAGGAATGTCAGGCTCCCAAACTTCAGAAAAAAAGCTATTTATACCAGTTGCTCATCTGTGTTGTTACAGCAAATATTAACCAACACTCTCATTTGGCAATTTTAAGTGTTTTTCTAAAATTAGTTTTATCCTTACAAGTGATTATATTACAAATCAGCGGTTTTCCTTTACACTTCCGTGGGGAAATGTATACAGCCTATACATCTTTGAGTAACCTGGGGTATTTCAGAGTTAATCATGTGCCAGGAGCTCACTTGTCAATATTTGACTCCAGCTTCCCTGGCTGGAACGCAAACAACTTTAAAAGAAAAAAGTAGATGCTGGAAATAAAATATGCCATTTGTGAGCGTTTGTTTCAGATGGTTCTGTGCTCAGGAGAGGCTGCTGCTAGTGGCCAGCTCACAGCAGATGGGGATGCAGTCTAGGGAGGGAGAGGGTGATGCCTGGAGTCCCTGTTCTGGCTTTCTGGGTCTGATGCCATGTGCTGGGATTTGCACCATCTGATTATTGTGGATCGTTATAGAGTGTAACTCTCTGCTTTGCTGCCTGGAATAACACTTCAACCTCACTGTTATCTGTGACTCTTTCCAGAATTTTAAACCTGACTTTTTAGTGTTATTTTAAATGTTAACTTTTGTGATTGGGAGGTGACTTGTCATCCCTCTTGACCCCTTTTTCCCCAGCAGTAAAATACAATATTGATGAATGCATTTGCATAACTTGAGTTGTTAGTTAACAATTGCTTATTTATAAATGGTCTGTATGCTACAGTGAAGTTGAAGTTGAATTTGCTGTATAGTGCATTGCCACAGACTCAAAGAAACAAGGTCAAGTCTGGGAGAATGCTGTGCCCATCAATGTGTTACCCAGGGAGGGAAATCAGACAGATTTATGACTGCATTGGATGAAAAACTTGAGGGAATGCTATAGACAAGGCAAAAGAGATTTTACAAGTGGTCCTGCGTGGCTGGAACCCTGCCTTGGGCAGAAATGGCCTCAGTGGAGTATTGTTAGAGAGTTGTCAGGGCAAAGATAGAGCTGATTCCTGCTTGCTCTATGTGCAAGATCATCACCCAGTGCACGACTTCTTGAGGCATTAAAATCAGCTGATGTGATCAGTGCTGTTGGCTGTAGAAGTATCCCAGCTTTTCTCTGTCTGAGCAGGGTACTCGCTTCTTGGGCCTGCTGTGTGTATGCGGACCCCAGGCTGCTAATGTGTTTGAAGAAACCATTGCAACACGGGATGTTTGTGTTAGAGTTGACAGCAAGGGAAAGGATAGCTTTGTAAATGCCTTGAAAGTGAAAACAAGTAGCATACGTTTGTGCTAGAGAAGTAGGAAAAGTAGAGAAAAAGTGTGATGTGAGTCAATAACAGGTGAGGAAAAGTCTTTGCATGTATCAAACTAGGAAGAGGATGTCTCCAGTACACTGATGAGTACTGAATGAGAACTTGGTTGAGGATTTTGACTACGTGATCTTACAAGTTATTATCTTAGAGATGTTACGCAAGAAGAATTTGCAACATTTAGATCAGGTCCGAGTGCAAAGCTGAAGAGGCATGTTTCACTTTTTCTGCAAGTTCTTGATCAGAGCTCTACCTTTAAAGCCTCTTTAAATAACACCCCACAGAGCTGGCCTGGTGTGGCTTTTGCTGAAAGGTGAATTACCCTCAGCTGCTGCCATGCCCGGTTCCTTTGACACTGCCACTGGGTGTTATCCTGTATTACCATAGTCTGCTCTCAGGGTTCACCAGAAAGAACTAAATTAACTCTGAATGCTTTTCCCTTACCCTTAAGGAGAATCAAGGTTTATAGCAGGGAACTACAGCTGGATAAGTCATTTTTCTCTATAAACAGGCCAGGACATATTTGTATCTGGTAATAAAAGGGGTTAATAAAAGGGGTGTGTGCGTATCTTTGGTCAGAGTATTCAGGACTCTTCGCAGACACCCTGAGAGAAGAGGCCACCATGCAGCATTTTTGCTGCTGAAATCTATCCCCTTGTTTTCATCCTAAAAAGCAGCATATGTTTTGCATATGTACTTTGTTCCTTTTTCGAGGAGAGAAAGGGAAGGACTATGGGTTGATTGATCACGGGCAGACCGAAAGATCTTTCCTAAGTGTGAAGGGCCACCATATGTCCCAATGGTCTATCACACACCACACTTGCATTAAGCTCTTACTTCAAGCTAAGTGTTTAGTCCATTATCACCCCTTTTAAACAGCATAAGTCAAAAGGAAGAAACTGAGGCACCACACAGTGATTGCAGAACTATTAAGATTTTGTCAGGGGTGGTGGCCAGCTTTTAAGTTTCAGTGACTGGCAACAACATAATGATAGTGTTCATTTACTGCAGTGAGGAAGTCACGTACTGGAGGACTTCTATTTGCTGCCTGCATGACTGTAGGGGAGATGGCTGTCTTGGTCCCCGCATCAAGAACAACTGCAATTTCTGCACTCCAGAGAGCAGAACTTCTCCTTTCAATAATAAACCATTGGCAAAATTACAAGACCGCAGGTTTTTTCTGTTCCCTCCATGTAAGCCAGCAAACCATATGTGTTGGGGAACGAACATGTGGGAAGATGCATATTGATGCTACTCTTAATGTCCATGCTACCAGTGCACCGGTTTAAATCAGCCGAGGATCTGATACAATAGGCTGGCCATATAGAGTTTGAGGAAACTACTTCACTGCCCTTTTAGACACCTGTTAGCATATATTCTTACCACACAAATTCTGCATTTGCAAATCTTATGTTCTTGCTTAAGAGCAACTGAAATGACCCTTGTTATTTTCAAATACAGGAGGAGGCTGAACAAGTAACTGCATTATTAGCAAAATTAACCTTCTTTCCTGGCTACCTGACTGTACCTACAGTAGAGTTTGCCGAAGGTGTTTTCAGTAGTTATTCAGTACCTGCTTTTGTCCAAAAGAAACGTTCTCTATAGGAAGGGGAAGAATTTATTCCACAGGCTGTTTTAATTCTGATTCAGTTTCTCTCTGCCAAATTTTGTTTTGGGATCTGCACAAACAAGTTCTTGATGGCAGAGAAGATAAATGGGAGATAGTTATCCTCATATAGGCAGTCTTTGCTAATGCCATGCTTCAGCATCAGCTGTTGATGGTATCCAGGGGTCAGAGATGGGCAACTCTTGGCTTTTCATTGAATGGGACAGTTATGGATAAACTACAATTCTGCAGATAGTATCAGCACCTGCTGTTCTTTCTACTTGAATGTATTCCTTTTTCTCTTGTGAAGTGTGGGTGCCTGTAGCTACTGATCTTTCCTTGAACTTTACTTTCCTGGTTTTAGTTGAGAGTTTTCTTCTGTTTGCCTTGTTTTCAAGGCCATATACTTTCAAAAAGTTTTCCTCAATGAATTAAATTTTGTGAGCTGGAAGGATTGTTGACATAAAAGTCTACTAATGTGTGAAATTGTGATCTCCAATTGTGAACTTTGACTGCATAGTGCTCATTGGGCCAGAAATCACTGAGTGTATTGAATCTATCTTAGGGAAACAAAGACTCTTAAGTAGATACTGTCTTGGTTTGAAAAGACAGGTGTCTGTGGAGGAAGGCAGGAGCCTCCCTTGAAATGGAAAGTGCAACCCCCTTCCCTCCAAATTATTATAATTTTGAAATTAACGGGCGTTCAGGCAAAGATATGGGGAATAGGAATAACAGTTCTTTACTAATATATATATATATATATATATATAACACAAGGCAGGAAAAAACCAAACAACCCACTGGTTTACACTGATAGAGTCAGGAATACAACCTGACACCCTGTTAGGGTGGCAGTAGCAGTCCGATAAGATGGTGGCTGCAGTCCTCCTGAAGCGATGGATGTAGTTCTGTGGAAGCAGCGATCTTGTAAAAGGGTCTGGTCTTCCTCCGAAGGTCCAGTGGTAGGTAGGTAGCTCTTGTCCTCTGGAACTCCAGTGGGGGGAAAAGCTCCTCTGGGAATCCAGTGGAAGAAGGCTGCTAGGGTGTTCAAAATCTCTGTTTTTATTTGGCATGGCCTGCTTGGCTCCTTCCCCCCCCCCCCCCCCCCCCTCCCCCCCCCCTCCCCGGGCGGAGCATCTCACAATGGGATGGGGAGTCGTGAGGCAGTTCCTTGCTGGGCCGTTAACAGGAGATAGTCCAGGAGCGAGTTATCGATGGGTCAGGCGATAAGGCATTGTTGTGCCCAGTAACAGGAGATAGGGAGGAGGCAGGGAGCACCGCCCCACCTGGTCTCAACAGCTCCTGAAGATGGTAATAGAATATTTTTTTTTTTCCTTTTGGCACATTTTACACTGTAACCCAGGACAGATACCTTTCTTAATAGAGGTGCAACCATGGCACATAGCCTTTTTTTTTTTTTTTTTTTTTATTGTGACCGTGAATCTAAACTGATCAGCAGCTGAAATGAGACCCTTGTTCCCTTGAATTGAAAGCTTCAATTGAGTCTATACACTGGGCTCTTTACTGCACAAGCCGGCTTTGTAATTTCCCCCGTCGCTTATCTCTCTTTCCAGGTGATTCCTTCTTCTTATTTTTTTTTCCTTCCCCTCCCCACTGTGTCCACATCTCACAACACCAGAGGCTACAAGCTGAAGGGAGACATTGAGGCAAATACTGATGTTCATCTAGAAGTGCAGGACGCAGTCCTGAAGCTTTTCACCCTCTTCTTGCTTGGATAACTCTTCAATTAATTTTCTGAAGTTATTTAACTCAAGGTGTAGTCCTGGAGCATTACAGCATGAAGTCGTTAGTCATGAGCAGAATCCTGACATGCTTCTATCATGCCACAGACAACAAAGCTGCTTCTTGCTTAGAGAGCTGAAAGCTGCACTGACACTGTTGAAAACTGACCGGTGTTTCTGTAACAAGAGGCAATGTACCATTTCTTTATTCCTCACAAGTACTTAAAAAAATTGGTGAGACCCTTCTGTGGTGCTTATCTCCTGCTTTCTTAGGAGTTAAAAAGGAGAGATTTGGTAGTTTTTGTTGCTCTGGAATGCTGCCAAAGTGTATTGCAAGTGCTTTTCTGAACAAAACATGTATATGAGTGTCTTAATGTTTCCTCTGAAATAAGTGTTGCAGGGGTCACCCTGGCCTTGCTAACATGATGGTATGGTATGTCTTTCAGGAACGTTGTCAACCCATGTTATGGAGCAGACAGCTCAAATGAGTGCAGAGATCCCATACAGGGAGCTGTACTGTATAAACCCTGGACTGCAGTGTACAGGCCAAGTGCTGAGAAGTGACCTCTTATTGCCTATGGTGTGCCTTAGAGCTTTTCCGAGCCTTCCTGCGCCTTCTTGGCCCCAGAACGTCCCTCTTTGCTGTGTTTTACATTTTAATTTCCTTCCCTGTGTGGATCTTGGAAATGCTTATAACACATAGGTCTAGAAACCCACTTGTGGTTTAAGTGCTTTGACTTTCTGCTGTTGCCCAGTTCCCAAGGCTGGCTTCTGCAGCCACTGGCTGCACTGTGTCACAAGACCAGTAGGTGTTTTTTGAGAATCTGTTTGCAGAACTGAAGCTCCTTTTCCTATAAATCAGTTTGCCTTGTTTTGGAAGTGGGAGTTACAGGTGTATTACCCTTAGGTGTGCTACAGTTATTACTTTATTTCCTGCTGAAGTACTGTAACGAAGAATTGAGTTGTTATCATGCTTATTTTGAGGAACTAGGAAAATGGTAGATTTCAATTAGTGATGTCTGGTACTGATTCCTTTTCTCCCCAGAGCCTTTATAAAGGCCTAATAGCATAGAGTAACTTTAAAGAGGGTGGAAGCTGCTTGAGGCTGCCAGAGCAGTATAAAAGAGATGTGAAAAGACTTAAGAATTAGTTTACTATATGCTTTTTTTACATAATCCTGTCTTGATCCCTTTTTCCTTACGTGAATTTAGTCCCTATCCAGACAAGTGCAGTGTTTCCGAAGTGTAAGCTTCAGTTCTTAAATAAAGTAAGAATAACAGAGACTGTAGGCATCCAGGCTGAAAGCAAAGTATCACTTTAATGATGTCGCTAATAAAAACCATGTGAAACAGGGACTGAGAGACAGGAAGAGTTTATGTTGAATGCTGAGCTCTCACCTGAAGCCGATGCTCTCTTGGGCTCAGTTAGGGGCTACATTTTTTTGTTGAAGTCAGAAGTTGCTAATAATCCAGCAGGGTTTCTGGTCTTTAATGTTTGTTTTAAAGGCAAGACAAGCAGTTAAAACCATAAACTGATGATCTTCCCTTAAAACATTATTGTGTACTTCCTCTTCCAGTAGCAGCAAATTAAATGTTTAGGAAGAGGCATGGGCCAAATACGGGAGCTTTCAGAGTGAGAAGGTGGTGAATGCCAGAAATCACACAGCTGGTGGCTTTGTTATTGCTTCAAGTCACAATCTGCAGTTATGAAAAAGCCACTTTGAGCTCGATTATGGAATCATTGGTAAATCCACAAAAGCTTATTTTTTAATAACGTAAAGGTGGAAATTAAACACCTGAAGTCAGTTCGCCATAGCATGGTAGTGATTCTTCAGTCACTGCTGTCCCTGTCTTCTGTTAGTTCTGCCTAAAATTCCATATTTGAGAAAAGAAATACTCAAGCATTTTTCATATGATACCTGTCCAGCTTGGCCCTGGGCTCACAGTTCACTGACGTTTTGTAATTAATTGATAATACATAGATTGATTCTTGTATATTCCACTGGATTTTAGACATGTGCTAAGTACATCAGAGCTATATAGAATTTGGTCATGTGGGTCTTTTTAGAACCTCAAAAAGCTAACGCTCCAGATAGACACTAAGTGAGATTTTCAAAACCATGTTGGATGTAACTGCTGTTTGAAAACAGTGCTTAAAATCCCATTAGTACTTATCTGTCTCTTTCACAGTCACTTGCTATTTAAAATATGCCTTATGGGCTGTCATTTCTACTTGGAAATTAGCTGACCATACATCCGCAGGGTTAGCATTGTAGGATGACAGCAGATGAGTAAGAACTCCAGATACTAGATAATTTTTAATTACAGGTGCTACAGAGATTATCAGAGGCTTTTTGAAATCACGTTATATTGGAGGACTTAATTTTTCATTATTTTGTTACTCCATTAGTTAAGAATCTCTGGAAGAAAAAGAACTCCTGATGTAAAAATAATTGCTATGCTGCTTCATACTTTCACCTGCTTCTGGACTGCGCTTTTGAAGCAGGAAGGGAAAAACCCTTATGCTGTTGGCTTCAGTGGAGCCAGAGTTTAGTACAGGAAGCAACTTTATGATTGAGCCCAGTAAGAATGTCCTTGGTAACTGGTGTATTCTGTTGTAGTCTCTGACATGTATCATCCAAAAACATCAAAGCTCCGATAACAGAAAACTAAGTTTTAATTTTCAATTCTGATCTTTTAAATTATGCTGATACACCATCTTCTGGGAGTGTTTATATGGTGTAATTTAATAATGATTTTTTTCCCCACCTACAGATTATACAATAGATAAATTAAAATTGAACCATTGAGGTGAAGTTGTCTTTTGCTGTAATTAACTGAAATGATTGTGCAGTATTTGCAATTACTTTATTTTTATTTTTTTTCAATATAATGCTGGTGGTATCTAGAGCACTGTTTATCAATTTCAGTTCTATATTATTCATACACAGAGAGAAATGCATAATTCAATATATTCTCTCATGCTCTGTTTTCCAATTTCCTGACTTAATCCCTATGAAACCCTGTTAATTGTGCTCTCAATGAATATTTATCTCACATTCACTTTATTTTGGCCTTTGTCCTAGTGACAAAGGTTCCTGTAGTAGCATGTGTAAAACCAGGATATGACAAATAGGGTGCCATCTCTTTCACTTAGATACCTGGAGTTAAAATAACAACTCCATAGCTGGTGTAGCAAGACTACATCTGCGTTCTGTAGCAGTGCAAAAGTACTCTGAAGTCAGAAGTGATCAGATCTTTCTGAAGAGGACTGTAGCGACCTTAAGTCAAGAGTCACAGATGTCACTAGATTAATGGAAACTGAGCCTGGAATTAATGTTGATCATCAAATCTTGAATTTCACCACTTTGGAAAATCAAGCCATCTCTTGCTCCTGCTTTCTGTATGTATGGGCCCACAGGATTATGGCTTTAAGATGTAGAGATATGAAGTCACAAAAGTTGCACCAGGGGAGGTTTAGATTGGATATTAGGAAAAATTTCTTCACTGAAAGTGTTGTCAGGCATTGGAACAGGCTGCCCAGGGAAGTGTTTGAATGGCCATCCTTGGAGGTATTTAAAAGCTGTGTAGATGTGGTGCTCAGTGACATGGTTTAGTGGTGGATTTAGCAGTGCTGGGTTAAGGGTTGGACTCAATGATCTTAAGGCTCTTTTCCAACCTAAATGATTCTATGATTCCATGAAAAGCAGCCTGAAATAATCTAACTTGTAGGTTTTTCTTGGCCATGTTTCTTGGTGTCCCGTGTTCTTGGGGTCATCTGTACTCTTCCTGTGTGTGCTGTTTTGGGAGACTCTGAGTGTGACAGAGGTACAGTCATGGAGAAACTATTTAGAAGGCATGTGATGTTCTGAGGATCTTTGTGTACTTCTGAAGAGAAGCTGGATCTGGAGTTGCTGTTGTCTAAAACAAGTGCTGGTTTCTTTAACCACCGTGCACCAGCAGAGGTTATGGGGAACGACATCTGTTGCTTCTGTTGCTGTTAACACACCCATTCATACTTTGTGATGCAAAGTGTAAATGGAAAATGTAAAGACCGAAGTTTAAAAGGTCTTTGGCTTTGGTTTCTGCAGTATGCACACACAGCATCTCTCTGATACTGGTATTGTACAGAGTCATGTTTAAAAATGCTTCAGTGCTCTCTCTGAATCAGTAATATGAAAGAAATAAAATACAAACCTGTCGTTTTCTGACCACACAGAGAGAGTTGGAAGCTGTGAGCTGGCTTGCATGTCTTGTAGAGATGGATGTGACAGAGAGACATGTTTCCATTTCCATCTTCCCAGCTCTTAATATAGTCCAATGGCCATTGTTACAGTGTGTTTTCCTCTTTTCAGATTTTGATTTCTTTCTTTAGTGCTGTACCATTTACCTCAGGGCAAGGGTTGCCTTATGGACTTTGCATTTTTAGTTTGTTTTCATTGTCTGATTTTCTCTGGTGCACAGATGTGAAGCATTGATGTACAAACTATGCATTATAGTTTGATGAAAACTGGGTCCCAGAACTCACACTCTTTGTCCTCTGGTCTCTTTCGCTGCTCCACCAATATGCACCTGGGCCAGATTGCTGACCCTGCTCTTTGAAAAGGAGAGTGGGAAAAAGCTGAGCTGAAATGCTGCTTAGAGCAATTATGGAGTCAGCTGCATGCAGGTTCACTTTCAGAAATCCCTCCTGACAGCATGTTGAATAGGGAGGTGCTAGCAGCTCTGGGATTAAGTGTGACAGTTCTCTTCTTTTGCTCAGGCAGGAGCTCTGTGGCCTTCCTCTCACCCAACATGGAGGGAATACGTTTTTAAACAAGATTCTGGGAGTCTATTGACTTTCAGTTGAGAATGAAGGTGATAAATGCCTGCCTCATTTCAATTTTATTGCACAGAAAAACATTTTATGCTTGAGTTTTCTGGCACCAGTTCCTGTGGCTTTTGAGAAAAGGTAATAACTCATTCTAGAGCTTATTTAATGCTGATGAAACTGCTGGATTTTAAAGAAATTTCCCATTGTCAGGTTGTTCCACGATTGTCTGTTGCAGGGTTGTGCATTGATCTGAAGGACACTAGCTGCTTTTGTCTACAGGTGTTTGAATTAAATTCTGCATTGTCTTGGATTAAAAATAGGTGAAAAGTTGATTACCCATTTTAGAATAATAAACTGTGGCTGAGATCTTGGATCTCCTGAAATGAATGTGTGGCTTGTCATTAATTTCACTGGGGATGTGATTTCTTCATTTTACACAGGGTTATTTGGCATAGTCACATTGTTAGAATGAAAACCAAAGTTTGATTTAATTAAAGTAACTTGGAGTGCTGAGATTTATAGAGATGGCTCCTCCTGTGATGCAAAGTGGATTTCTATTGTTTCAGGCTAAGAAAGTGCATTTTTGACTAAGTCCCACAAGTGCTTTTATGGGGCCTGCTCTGAGTTTGCTGTACTAATGATTCTTCTCATCTTCAGTGCTAACTGGTGTAAAAATTGGTAGTATTTTGTTGCACCTATTCGCATCATCTAAGGAAATGGGTGACAACATTTGACAAAGATGCGTGGGGTTTTTCTCTTTATGAATAATTTAAATTCTTAATTTAAATTTAAATTCCTTAATTGAGGCACTGGGTTTTTTTCTTGAGGCAGGTAAATCAGCTCCTTAAGGAAGAACGGTACCACTTGTGTATCATGCCATTATTAAAGTGTTTGTCCTGCCATTTAAATTTGGAAGGAAATCCATTCCCTAAAGGAATGAAAAGGGCAGGATTGGTGGCCAAAACGTCAGTGTGAATTAGTTACCAGAAAAATCTTTTATTCATGGAATTGATAAATAAGGGAGAACTGCAAAAGACATGCCACTGGGTTTTGTCACATAAAGGAAATAAAAGGAATTGCAAAGCTGTCTTCCTGACAAAATGTAACTTCCAGTTTAAACAATGTATATTTTAAAATGAAATGCAAAAACTGCTAATGAGTTTTGTTCTCTTTTAAGTTTGTATCTTCTGTGGATATTTTAGATCTGATTCCTTTATCAGAATATCCATGAAGAGCTGTGCTCAGTGCAGAAAGTTTGGCCTACAGAATCCTTTTCATTTGAAGCTGGTCTTGTGCCACCTTCCCTCACTTGCTGGAGCAGCCACTGTACTGGTGGGGTCCCAAAGGAACAGGAATTTTGTCAGAAGGGATCCTTAGAGACTCAGGAAGCCCTACTTCTCCTTCTCCTTTATTAAGTACTGTTTGCAGTGATGAAATTTGTGCCTTTTAGAAGCTGGACTGTCAGAAGAGTAGTCTGTGGTTTTAAACAAACCTCAGCCTTGAATATGGTGGTTTACTTTTTACTTGTTCATTTTTGTCTTTGCCTAAAAAGCATCTCTCTGGATATTGCACACTTTTAATCCCTGTGGCCTGACTGAGCTTGTTCTGAGAAACAGTTGAAGGAAAAAAGAACAAAAGGATCTTTTTCTTTACAGAAACATACAGAAGCAGCACTCCTTTTTTTATTTCCTTTTTCCTGTTTAAAAAAACCCAAACAACTTTAGCCATTAAAATTAGTAAAGGTTTAGTTATAAGAGTGCTTTAAAAGCAGTTCACTAAGATGGGAGATTCTAGGAGCCTGTGAAATGTCACTTTTGGGCTGAGATACACAGGGGCTCAAGTAGTAAGAACGAACACTTGCACTCGCAGACAGTGTGGAAATGGGGACAATTTGTTCCCCTACCACTTCAGGAGAAGTCTTTTAGAGGATCAGAGGATCTGGTAGCATTCGCTCCAGTGTCCAAACTCTGACTTCCCTTTCATGTGAGACAGGAGTAACTCTGTTACCTAATTCCTGTCATGTAAAGTCGTTTTCAGCAAGAGAAGAATCAGACCTAGAGTCTATAAAACATTAAAGATCTCTAGGTTCAAAGACTTGTGCTGGAAGGAAGCTCTAACACTTTTCAATAACATCCCTGACCCTCTTTATTTTTCATTATGCCACAGTACAGTTCTTGGATTTTATTTTTTTTTCCTAGAATACATATATCAAAAGTTTGTTAGCATAAAAGTAGTTTAGAAGTGGCATACATGGTATGCATAATGATAAATTAATGTCCATTCTGTGCTTCCAATCTTACTTTAAAGTTTGAAATGAGAGAAATTGAGTTTTACAATTACACTTTTATCCACTAGACAATGGCACCAGCATTGTGTATAACCTCCTAACTATATTACTCTGAATCAGCTTCAGTTGAATTTAACAAGGTAATCTCTGCTGTTGTCTTCTAAATACAGCAGGCAGTGAATCTGCTCTGGTCCGTGCTTGCTGAGCACCTACCCAGGCTCCAGCCTGTACTCCTAATGACTTGATTTTCTTCTTGTATCAGTTTGAGCTGATGTCATTACAGTGCCTTCAAAACACTGTCTCCTCATTTTACATGAACAAGATATGAATTAGACCTAAAAATATAATTTAGGATAGACAGAATCCAAATTCAGTACCACTATGTAATTAACATGTCTTTTTTATATATATATATATATATATATATATATATATATATATATATATTCCTGCAGAAAATATTCTGTTCAGATTGAATTTCTATTGTGTTACTGTTATCACAGCTGTCAAGGTGAAATGCCACCTGTGTTATCCATTAAAGTTGCAGGATAGACAAGCTGTATTTTATTGTCAAAACCTGAATCAGTTTTGCTGTCTGAAAAGGTACTGATCTGTTGTAACACGGTTCTGTCGCTGGTATCTTGCTCTGCTAAGTACCACTGATGTGGGTAGGGACTGATCATGTGGCCAGTGTCTCAAAGCTCAGATATGTATCTGACTGCCTCTCAGCTGCGAAACCTGGGACTATGGATTCTTTAACTATAGGACCAGTGGCTTAGACCTTTCATCACCAGGCTGCAGGAGCTCTAATTGGTTTTGCTTCATACAACATATGATGTCAAACACTTTACCCCTCACATAGTCCAGGAAAGTGTCAGATTTGTGGGAAAGAGCATAGTCCTTCATCTGTTCTTCATCTCTTCTTAGACCTCTTGTTCGATGGCTTTGAAGTCAAGACCTTCCCTACCTGTTCTTCCTTCTGTCAACTCCTCCCCTTAGGGTGGAATGGCTGACTGTTTTGGAAGAACACTGCATGGCTGGCTGAGCCGGTGGTTAGAAAGTCAGTCGCTTGGGGGTGAGCTCTGAGTTGGAGGGATTGTTGACCCCTTTGCCGTCTTTCCTTCTGCCTTCCCTGGCTTGATGACAGAGAAGGCTGGTGGATGTGTGTGTATTCAAAATTTAAGGCTTCTTAAGGTGCCAGTGAACAGGTGGTGGCATTTGGCTTTGTGTTCTGAGACTTGGCTTTTGAGCAAAAGTTTCATTACAAAGTGCCTCAAATGTCTTAATTTTCTGTATCCTCAGGCTTACATTTCTCCAAAAAATGGCCAAACATATTTTCTTAATGTCATCAAATGTTTCCCAACTACTAACCAAGCCAATTTCTTCCTAAGGGTTAAACCTGTGTTTATACTGCAAAGGTGTGAAATAGAGGCAGAATATAGCTGTCAAGTCTATATACTGTGTCTCAGTCAGAGAAAATTTTTATGTTTGAATTACAAATATTACAAAAAATACAGATTTTTTTGATAGGAACGCACCTGCAACTTCAGCAACAATAGAAGAAATGTTATGGCTGCCCATAAATGCAGAATGACACTCATTTTGAAAGATACCCTTCCAGTCAACCTCCACTGCTACTGGTTTTCTACAGATCTGTGCATCCAAAGTGGAGAAACAGCTCATGATTCCTCCACTGTAAATCATCTCAATGAATAATTAAGGTGAAAAAGAATGTAATGACTGAGTTTGAGCTCTATGTTAGCTGGGAAAGTTACTCAGATTCTTTTCTCTATATTTGCATCTAAGAGTCATTCTCTGAAGAATGTAAAGTCCTGATTTGATTAAACTGGGCTTTATACCATATTTTTCCTATTATTATTTCATATAAAGATCAAACTTGAGAAATATTCCTGCTGAAATTTTTAAGTTTCTCACTTTAAATTCTGGAAAGAATACTTTATTGAAAAGAATTTTTCAAAATTTTAAGTTAGTGTATTAGTTAGTTGAACTTAGTTAACTTTTTGGTTGGTATATGACCGACTTGAAATGTTCCTTTGAGTGGTCCACTGACATGGACTCAGCTGAGCAAAGAAAAACCATTTAAATTAATTTTCCTTGAGGGTGTGGCTTTGTGTTTACTTGTCACTAATTTATTAGTAGTATTAATGATTTGGTGGCAGCAGCTGCAAGTACGGTGTGTGGAAGGTGATTACGCCTGCTTCACCCCTCCAGGTTCTGGAGTAAAATAGCTATTTTTCACAGGAGAAGCCAAATAGTAGCAGAGAAGTAGCATTGAAGAGGACAAAGAGTTTTCTGCCCATCCAAGTTTGCCTCTGTGCTTGACCTGCTGGACAGTTTCTTAATTAGTTTGTATGTAGTTTGTATGTATGAGAGATATTAACAACTGCCATTTTCTGTGTGTAAACCAGAACAACAAAACCCAACTCATACTGTACTTCCATAGAAAAATTTAAATAGAAAAAATTTTGTTAGAAATGCAGTTTTGGAAGCTGATTCCTGAAATTTCTTTTTACTGCAAATGCCAGGCCACTTAAAATGTTCACGAAAAATTCAACCGTCACACTTTGCTTAGCAGTTTCATCTAGATCTAGTAATTATTTAACCCTTTACATATAGCATATAAAATGTTCAGCAACTAAAATAGAAGTGATATCTGAAATTTTCCAATAAGAATGTTCTCAGGTTTAATCACTGTGCTACTTTACCAGTTGACATTGTAAGCATTTTTGGAAATGCCATAGAATTATTAGCCTGTGGAAGTGTTCATAGACATTCAAGTTAGTCAAGAAAGTGAAAAAAACCTCAAACATTAGGGAAGTCTAGGCCTTTCTCAGTAAACCATAAGACCAGATGCACATTGGCTTCTGCATAACTACACTCCTTGGCTATTAAATGCCCCATTTTCAAGTCCAAGTAGGATGGGAAGTGCAAGGATTAGATAAACAGACACGTCTTTGTTTTCATGTCACTGCATCTTATGGTTCAGATCTTCAAAGTCCAGCATCACTGTTGCTTAAAAGGTGGCCTTTTCAGCAGCAAGGGAAATGTCATCAAATATCATCAACAAATCCCACAGAAGTGCAAAAGCACTTTAAGGAAGGCAAATAGTTTGTTGTGCCGTTCCCTTTTTGCCCAAATGTAAATTAAGTGTGCATTTCAGATTGTTGGTACTTTGTGCGTCTCACATGATGTAGAAGTGAAAGCTAAGTTAGTCCATTAAATTGATTCATACTCTGTCTGAGGAACACAAACATTTTCTGATGAGACTGGGGCCTGAAGCATATTAATACAGTTGAAATTTTCCAGCTCCCGAAATAGACAGAAAAAATTGTTACAAGGAATAAAATTAGAATAGCTAATATTACTATCTGTAAAAGTACAGTAAAAAGGCAAGTGGTCTGCATCTGAATTGGCTGGCGCTGTGTTCTGTCTGGTTTTTGTCAGCTGAGCTGTACAAAACACATCTGAGCAGAAGGTGCTGGCTTTCGGTAACGTGCTCCTTCTGCTGATCTGGTTCCTGGTAGAAGGAAGGGGGTATTATATGAGTTGTGCTGTCCAGTGAATGCAAAGTAGAAGTGAGATTTTTTAAATTCCTTTGGTCATTAGAAGATCCTCTTGCACCTTAGTGAGGATTAACAGAAAGTGATGATGACATCCGGGGAAAGTTTCAAGAATATATACACCCAGTAAAAAGAAGTGGGTAGGGGAAATTCATCTCTGTCTAACAGCTTGTCTCCAAACATGTACTTTTCCATACCACACTCAGCTGTTGAGGCTGCACAGCCCTCCTCCCATCAGACCAGGACTCTGTCCACCCCATGAGGTTTAATTACATTTCCTCTTTTAATAACAGTAATTAGTTAAGATTTCCTAAGAGGCTCAGAGGAACACAATCGAGGATTTATTCTGTGCATTGTTGTTTAATTTTTCTGAGTCTGCTGCACTGTGTAGATGTGCCTAGTGAAAAGGCTCTTGAAATGCATCAGGGAGACAGATGCATTTCATTTGTGATTTCAGTGATTTCCATATATGAGAGGATCCTCAGAGATGACTGTGCATGAAATGAATGCAGCTGCTCAGGTTGTTGCCTAAAAGAACAACCATACGGAAATTAAATATGCCATTAAGATGCTCTCATTTTCTGCCTATTCTCATTGATGTAAGCCTCCATCTGTCTGCCCTGCCCTGAACCTTTCCTGTCATTTACCACAAATACCTCTCCTCCACCTTCTGCCAAATACGTGCTCTTTCCACATTCTGACAGATCAGTACAAACTGCAGGCTATCGGTAAGGAAAGCCCAAACCGTTGCTCCCTCCCACACCAGCCTGTAGCTTAGTTCCCTGCTCTGCAAGACAGCTAGGTGAGGGTGAAGAACCAAATCCAAGCAGAGAAAGAAGGTAAATCACCTTGGACAACACTCTGGTTTCTTTTTCTCCGCATAGCATGGGCTGTCCTTGATCAAAGCTTAAGATTTCAGGCTGCTGTATAAAGATACCCCAAGATTTTTCCATACCTTTTATGGTGAGACGTTGAAATTCCAAGACTGGCTAATATGAATCCCTTGAAAAATATTCCTCCTCTTTTGCCACGTTCCTGGTGTATCTTACAGTACCACTGCCTGAGAGGTCTAGAAAAGCGTAGAAGTGGAGGAAGTTTGAGTATCCAGGTGGCTTGAACCATGACGAGGATGTTTCTGTTGGCAAATTTAATATATCTTTCTGAAGTGTCCTGAGAATCTGGCCTGCCATTGTTTGTAAAGCACTTCGGGGTCAAAAAGTACCTTGTACTTTTTTGTAAAGTACTCTGCCTTGAATCCTTAAAGGGTGTCTGAAATACCCCAAAGACAACATGAGCTCAGACAATGACTTTCATCTCTGTGCTCCTATTTCCTATGATCTGTTCTTGGGTCAGACTGTGCCTTATGCAAGCGGGTACAATACGCATCACTATGTGTATGATGAAAGGGCTGAAAGTTTCTCTTTGTGCTGCTATGCCCCACATGTTGCTGCTAAGATGTAGACATAACTGCATTTGCTGGTTTGACAAAGGAGAGTGCGGCGCTGCAAGGACATAGCAAGGACCCCTTTATCCTTCTGTCCCTCCCTTCCTGCATGCCCTGTCAGATTTGCTTGGGTGCGGGGAGGGACGACCCAAGGTTGCTCTGTCAAAGAGCCAGGAAGATGCTTCTCCAGTGCAGCCAGCAGCTCCAGGTGGGACTGAGCGCCATCATTATATACAGTCAATGTAATAACCAGAGTCGTAATACAGGTGTGCATTGCAGCAAGTGTTATCACTGAGACTTTGTGCCAGCAGTGTTGAGCTGGGAACGTGTAAAATTTTTGTATCTGTGGGAATTTTATGCTTTCTTGTCATACATCTGGCTCCTGGAGAGTGGATGGCAGCTCAGCACATAGGCTTTGGCGTGTCTCAGAGTGGCAGTTCCTTTTGTTTTTTTGCAGAGGCAGCTCCAGTGCTCCAGTGGTACTAAAGCGTCATGTTCAGATTCCTACACTAGGTTTTGCCCTTGCCCCTTCTCATGCAGCTAGGAATTCATTATGATTTAACCTTGAACCTGAAAATTTTTTCTAGCTCAAAGCCTCAAATACTTCTAACTGAAAAAGCTATCACTTTCAATTAATCTGAGAAAGAACTAAAGCAATCCCATAAGTTCACTTTTCTGTGCTAAATACTGGGTATAAGTCAGTTAACACAGCTGGGTTTCTCTCAATGAGGGACAGCAATGCTCTAGAGGGCAGGCTTTGCCTGTATTAGAAAGAAGCACTTCCAGCTAAAGCCCAAATTCAGTCAGCCCGAATAACATTTCAACTACTTAGCTTTCTTTTTATTCATATATCAGACAAATCAATAATTATTTAAAATGTGAAGGCTTTAATTTTCTGGCATTACGTGAGAAGTAAAGGCAGCATTAAATTAAAGATGCTACTGTAGTGAGGTCATTATGTCTCTGTGAATATGCAAGCCACCTTTTCAGTGGCGTGGGCTTTTCTTTCCCATTGGTATTAAGTAGGTTTTGTGTTGAAAATTAGAAAAGGTCAGCGTCTAGAAATCCAGTTATTTTAAGGTTTCTTCTTGAGCTGGTTGTGGTTTCAGAGAATACAACGTTTTAAGAGCCCATGTTGCTCTTTCACAAAAACACTTGTAAAGAATTGCTGGGAGGTCTCTGATGGTCCCCTTAGCAATGGTATTTGTCACCTGGTCTTCTCTTAATTAGTGGTGAAAAGTTGTGAGGTGAAATACATTGTCTTATCCCACAAGGTCTGGGTAAGTGTTTGTATGTCTGCGTGCTTACAGACTGACTGATGGCCAGGAGGATTTAAAAAAAAAATCTTTAATTGTTGATGTTTGGAATGAAAATGTGGTCTGAAATGGTGTAACTACACTGTCATCAGTGAAGTTGGTACAATCTACCTTTCCTGAGGATCTACTCAGATCTACTGTGGACATAAGCCTGATGTCACAACCTGTGTGCAAGATGCAGATGGACTCGCCAAAAACTGAGATTAGCAGCACTTTGGCATGGTGTGAAACAGCGTTTCTCCTCCTGGTTTATGAAGCTGTTGATCCACTTTTGGTGAGCTCTGCACTGAGCTGAGATGTACCAACATGCACTCGGTTGCCAAAATGAATATCTTGAGTAAGTGATCCTGGAGAAAGTATTATGCAACAAGGCAAAAGGAAGCTGACTTTATTCAGTAATTTGTGATTCTGTTTATTTTTATTTCCTATATATAAAAGCTAAATGAAAAAAAACCTAAGATAAAGAGAATAAGGAAGAGCTCTAGATTGTTGAATAAAATCCTATCTTCCTTTTCTTTGCTCCTGGGCTGGTCAATAAGAGTAGAAATCTAATCATCCTTGTATGTGGCTGTGTGTTTCAACTGAGTGAGGAGATTGAGATCTGTAAAAAGAAGGTGAGAGACAGTGTGTAATTTGAATATCAGTTTGAAACGTCTGTCTCCTAATTATGTGTGTTTATATAGCAATTTTACTTTTTTCTCTGTGTGTTTGTTTTTTTTTTTTTCCTCAGACCTTTACAGCTCACATTTTAAGGCATTCACAGGCTCTGGATGTGGGGTGAAATGATTAATAGCCTGTATTGATTTTTTTAAAATGAGGAGATACAGTAGCATGAAGTAGGGAAGAGCAGACTTAAATTTTCCATTGTATTTTCAATCCTGGAGAGAGTGCTTGGAAATTAGTATTTCTATTGGAATGTCAGCGAGTTTCTGAATATTAACAATCTTGTCTCGTGTTTCTTTTAAGGCTGATAAATGCTTCCATTTTTATTTTTTTTTTCTTCTGCTAAATTCTTGATTCTCTTAGGAAATGATTATTTAAATGGGATTTTAAAATAAAGTGTCAGAAGAAATAGATTGGTTGTCTGTGTGTCTGTACATGGTTACCAGATGAACTGTACATTAAAGTGGTGAAGCAATGGGGCACGCAGATAGAAAAGATAATTTTTAAGGGATCTGTGAAATTTAGACAGCCAATTACTATTCCACCAATGAAGAATTTTTCACTAAATATATCCTAGTAAAAGTGTAAATGCCCCTTAATTAATGTTTAACTGATTCTTAATGGTAGTGAATTCTAGTGACAGTATGACTTCCACATGAAAATTAGTCTGACGTTGGCTCTGTGGAACAGGGAGATACATCACTGTTGATATGGTAGCCCATTTATTACCCTGGTGTCTTAATTCATCTGCATTCAAGGGCATTGAAGTGAGAATATCATAACCAGTTTGGGTAGGAATTTAAATTAGAGGTATGCCAACATGGTGGCTGTGCAGCAGTCTGAAGGTCGGGGAGAAATGCAAGAGGAGCTTCAGGAAATGGGAGCTGTGTGAAACTCCTGACCCCAGCCACTCTCAGCCACAAGCTGCTGTGAGCAAACCCTGACCCTGGGCTAGGGAGATGCCTCTTGCTTCATCAGTAGCCATCAACCTTCCACTGAAACCTCTTTTACAGTTCTATATGGAGCAAAACTGTGTTTTAGATTTTTCTGCATCTGACTCGTCTTTGTTGCAATCAAGGTTGCCAGTGAACCGCTATGTGTATTCAATGCTTCAGATCTTACCGCAGACCTAAATTCTTGTCTTCACCCCAGTCCACCCTGTCCACACCTTTCCAAACAAAATCTCTGTTGCTGATGAGGGAGAGCTTTGTCTCAGAGAGGCCTGAGTATCACCAACAGGAAAAGGGGAACAGAGCAGCAGTGTTCTCATCTACCTGGATTTAAACAGGCCATCTTGCCATGAGATTACAGGAGCAAACATTGCCCAAAGGAGCCACGTGTCTTTTTAAGGCATAGGATGCAAACTCAGTGGGCCAAGCAGTGCACACAGATGTATGTAAAGGTAGTATGTCCTGTCAATATGAACCGACTTCTTCAGTGCTGCAGTAATTTATAGGACAGTTTCTGCCCTCCATATGATTCAGGAAGGAATTTGGTTGTACAGTGTTTTAAAAATAAACTGTGAGATAAGCTAGGCTGTTGGTTGGGGTCTTTTCTTGCCTTGGGTATTTTATCTTATAAACTCTAGCATGTTATTTCAGAGGTAATGGCCTGACATTCTGGTCTAGTCAGAATTATTTTCCACTTCTGACCTGACATCTGTAATTTCCAGTTATTTTTATTCCCAAGATGCTGAGATAAGAAAAGGACCAGAAAGAAACTCTTCCTCTTCTCAGGTGTGGGTGGAGGGAGAGTACTAAAACCTCCAAATAATGATCTTGTAAAATCCTATCCTATTCTGCCTTAGCCTTGAAGTTCCTACAAAGTTGAGGATCGTAAAAGGAATTCAGTTTTGCTCCCATGTACCACTATCCCTATAGCTGTCAGTGAGCCCATTCCCTCTTGCCCATGGGGGATAAGACATCACCACCTTCCTTTTGCAGCAGCCCACCTGCCATGGACCCACATGCATAGGCGCAGGAATGGAGCAGAAGTCACGGCAGGAGGGGTGTCTTTCAAATGCCCATGTTCATTTCTGCCAGGAAGTCTCTGAAGATTTCAAGATAATGCAGAAATAGAAATACAGCTTTCCCTTTCTTGACTTGGAACTGGAACCAGTGTGAAGGCTGGTCTTACAGATGTTGCCGTGCTCCTTTATTCCCAGTGAGTTTTGAGCCGAAGGCTCTGAAACTCTGGAAAGAGTGTGCGATTTTCTGGGTGGTCTCAGTGCAGTGCCTGCATGTTCCACCTGGTGTTTTTCTTTTGCTGTCCTGCTGGTTTCTGGGTGACATAGTTACAGTTACTTAGTATGATATTAATGAGTTTGAGAGGTAAAGCCTGGCTTCTGTGTGGAACTTTGTCCCTTAGCAGAAGCTAGGACCTTTCATGTTGCATGTTTCCAGTCTTGATTCTGGTCTCTTCTCCATTTCTCTTAATCATCCTCTGTTCCTGTGGTATGAAGACGAAACCCCACACCAAGAGCTTTGGAGAGTCATCTTGCTACAATTTTCTCCTTGTTTAGAAATGTTCATGGTAACTGCATCTGTAGCTCAGCTGTCAAAAATAGTCAACAATAAGACTTGTTTCAGTTTTCCTCTACTTTTTTCTTGTAGGCTCCAATTGTTAAATAACAGTGTAAGAATGAGTACCTCTGTATAAAATTGAATTTGCCTGCAAAAGACGAATTGTTCATGTAAATGATTGTAGAACTATATTGAGCCCCTTTGATTCAAAGTACTATGCATGGATGCTTGAAATATGACCAGTAATTGACTCTGTGAAAGGGAAAGCTGAGAATTTCAGTATTACTAGTGTAGTGTTCTGGAAAAGCTCTTCAGAAGATGAAGCTTAACAGTCTGTGAAATCTTTTTCTCTTAACTTTTAGAAAGATTGCCCTTAATCCTTTACTTCTGAGATAGGCAAAATGGTTTAGATTGGATTAAGATGGACCTGATTTTTCCCTCCAAACATGAAATAAACACAGTCTAGCTTTTTCCTTGCTGTTACATTTTTCCCCCTCATTATAGTATGCATGTTAGTCTTGGTCTCATGTGAGATATTTCTTCAGTTTGATTAATTTACCTTTATTCAGTATTGCCAAAAAGAAAATGTTCAGAATTCAAAAGCCAGTCCTGAGTAACTGTAACAGGCCCTACAAACTGAAATTTTAAGTAGAGTGCATAGTAAGTTTGTGTTCCCTGCCATTTTACTTGTGGTATTTTAGGCTGTGTTTCTTCCGGCATGTACAGGTTCTACACCTGTAAGTTTTAGTAAAGGCTCAAATCCTCATACGCTCTCTTGACTCTAGTACTGAGGCTTTATCATGGACTTCGTTATAATTAATATTCTTTCTAAGTTGCAAAAATTCATGATGCTGTCAATAGCCTACAAAACATCCTGGCTATCTGGGTCTACATGCATGCGAGAAGTGTGCTCTCATTAGAGGACTGCAGTTTGTCTTGTTCTGGAATATGAAAAGAAGAAATTACAGGAAGCAAGGAAGAGAAAGTATTTAGTTTTCAAATGAAGGAAATGGAGAGACATAGTGGTAAGTGTTGGCGAAGAAACAATTTGTTTAAACATTTCTTGGCTCAGATCTCTCACACCTCAATAGTTGGGAAAGAGAAGTAGTGGGCAGATTCTGATCCAGATGCTTTGAGCTTTTTTGTAAGACAAAATAATGAGCATAGTGCTGTGACTGATGGGCTAAAATGATATGGTGTTTCTTTTGCTCTGCTTGAACTACCCTGGGCATCGATGTCTTCAGAGGAGGAAATAATAAACATTAAAAGGTGGTTAAATCTTATGAGAAAGGTGTAATAAGGATCAGTGACTGGATGCTGAAGTCGAATTCAGAGAAGTTGGACAAACATGTTACAATACGTTTACAGCAGCAGAGCTGGACTGAGCACTAGGACAAACCAGCAGTTGGAGGGGTAGTTGCTCTGCCCACTGAAGCCCGGCTGCCTTTCTGCTAGGTGCAGCACAAGTGGTGAGCTCAGCACAAAGCCGCTACTTGACTTCTGCAGAAGTGCTGTCCTCTGAGCTGATTAGGCAGTGGGGTATAGGTGTGCCTGGATGCTCACTGCACGTAGGATGTGGCTGCAGTTCAGCCAAAACTGTCAGGGCTGCTCTTGTCAGTTGTCAGACACAATCTCACATCTTGGTCAACTGAAGAGTGGGCTGTAATTAACAGCTATAAAGATGTGTGGACCAGTCTAGTGAGAAGGGCAAAATTACCGGCAATCTCATCTAATTGGATTATATCTTGTCGTTTGAATCTAAGAAATATTATTCTGTACAGCTAAAATTAAGCTCTTTTTTTAGTCCTGTCACTGACTGTATTAATGTAATATCAGAAGTATGCTGAAGCTGAGCACTAGGGTATTCAGTCCGGGTGTGCTGTAAAGCTGTCACTGCAGTGCTTGTAGAAATGGTAATTCTCTGATATTTTGTCAGTTATTATTAACAAATACCAGAATGGAAATTGATGATCAGTCTTGATAAAAGAACTGATTGTGCAATTTACATCAACGAAATACCTAACCTTAAATATGCATAATTAGATTTACATATACACATCACTGCAATTAGAAGTTGGCATTTAAAGGGCACACTTCCCATTTCATGTGCTTTTAATCACTCTTCTCAAGTTTGCTTTTTCAAATTGTAGAGTTAAGGTAAACATGCTCATTTGTTTTTTTTTTTCCTTCCAGGCATGTAATGTTTTTTCCTCTGGAATGAAATTTATATATTTAGTTTGGCTTGTCCTAATCTGTAAAACAGATAAATAAATAAAGAGATAATCCTATTCAGCACTGAAGACTTTCAAACCTTTAAAACAGTGTGTGGGTAAACAATTTTTTTTCAAGTATTGAGACGTTCTGTCAACAGCAACACTCTGAATACAGCATAAGCTTCCTCTCTTCCCAGCTGTGTGTCTTTGCTCCTTAAAGCAAAGACCTTAGTACAATCTCTAACAATGATCATGGACTGCAAATGGCCTCGTCAGCTGCTGACCCTGTGCAGAGGTCCCCAGCCCCTTTGGTCAAATGTATAAGAGCGGTTCCATGAAAGGCATTTGCAAAGTCACTGGGCATTACTTCCAAAATCGGAGAGAAGCATGCCGAAAGGTGCAGCTGCAATCTATCCAGCATAGTGAGCCACTGTGTATGCTGTGGTGCCTCATGTCCCCAAGTGGTGTGGCTGTTATAGCAGCCTTGGCCTGGCTTTGGCGCACAAACCCATAGGTTTGAAGGAAGGTTCCTCTGAGCAGTCAGCTGCCTCCATCTGCTTCTTGGCCTTCTGCAGGGAGACTGAATCCACCCACTGCCCTTGGTGTACTACACTTTCCCTGCCTGCCCAGAACACTCTTTTTTTCCTGAAGGCACCATAGAGCCTATGCTGTAGGTCTTCCTGCAGGAATGCATCTGCAGTTCTGCTGGTGCTGAATGGTAACTGCATTTGGTAAAAATTTATTTTGTACTTCCAGTAGCCTATATTCATAGATATGCTTAGGAGGGTGCTGCTTCGGAGCCCTGAACTTCTTTAGATTATGTAAAGACAACATTATGTAAAGACTTAAAAAAAAAAAAAAGACAAAAGTTAAACTAGTGACTAGGATGAGATTATTCAGAACATTGAAATGAAAGATGAAAATAGACAGGCAATAAGTTAATGCCTATGTTCTGCTGACCATGCATGTTTCAGTATGAAATGCTTTCTCATCAATTGGCAAAAATGCTAATGCCTGTAGTTACCCTGTGGTACAGCTGCCCTTCTTTCACTCAGGCAACCACAGGATAAGTTTATCTGTCTTTTTAGGAGCATGTAGGAAATGATATTTGTTTTGCATATGCCAGTACAAAACCCCTGCATTTTAATTTTTTTTTTTTTTCTTCATTCCGGTCCTCCCTTCTGATCTCCTGAGTTAACCTCTGGTTCCCTGTGTTTAAAAGAATGTTGGCCTTTGTTGCTATTTCCCTCTCTTCTTTCTTTCCTTTCTCCTTTTTTCTTTCTCTTCTCCTTTTTTCTTTCCCTATCCATTTATCCTTTTTTCTTTTTTCCCTTTATTTTTCCTTTTTTCCCCTTTTTATTTTTCTCTTTTATCTTTTTGCCTTTTTCCATTTTTATTTCTTATTTTTCCCTTTTTTATTTTTCCCTTTCCTTCTTTTTATCTTTTTCCTTTTTTTCACTTCCTCTTTTCCCTCTCTAGAAAGTGGTGCACAGTCTTTGGCCAGGTGGTGACCAGATAGTCTGTTGTGGAGAAACTGAAAGGTTCTTCTGCATCCCAGTGTGCATCTGGAACCACAGCCAATGGCTGGTGAATGGAGGACAGGAGGCTGAAGCAGCTGCAAGGGTTCTGCTGGTGAGCCAGGTCCTGCAGAGGGTTGTAGGGTGGACAGCCTGGTTAAAGTCACACTACTGACCCTAGTTCAGAGCTCTGCTCTCAGATATTGGTAGGGATAATGATTTTGCTGTTGCAATCCTGAGGGCATGTTGGAGCAAACCAGATCCAACTTCCCCCACCCCAGACCTGTAGCAACATTCATAAATGCTATGGTTAAAATAATCCAGAGCTGTTGGTTTCTCTGTGTATGTGTGTGTGTGTAAAGCTAAGCAGAGAGAGAGAGACAGTGATTCAGAAGAAATTTTTTTTTCCATTGTCACATACTTAGCTAGGGAGTCGTCTTTTCCTCTTTTGAAATCTTGTTTTGCTGTTATGTGTGGAGTGAGAAGCTCTTCTTCCCAAAGAAAAGGTGACTGCAGGAAAGTGAGAAAATAAGTTTAGGAAGAACTAGTACTGCTGTAGGAAAACTATGATGTACCTCAATTGCATTTTTTGTGGCAGCAGATAAAAGGGAAGCCTATAGCATCTCTTACAGTTATCAGTGTTTTTACAACCCCAGCCTTGCCCCAAACCAGGGTAAGAACTGGGGTAATGGGACATATTCCTGCCAGATGGGAAGGGAGTGCTGCGAATGTGCACGTAGAGGGAACTGCTCCCATTTATTCATTCTCACATATGATGTGTAAATGCTGCAACCCATGGGCAAAGCAGAGACCAGAATCTGTGATGTTTTTTCAATGGTGACTTGACACAGGGGAAAGGCCAGGACTTGTGCTTTTGGACACTTGGCTGCAAAGCTCCACAGGTCAAAGCATACGTCAGGGTGGGAGTGGTAGGGGAGAAGAGGGAAAAGTGGTCTAAACTGCGGCTTACAGCAACTTCATGAAATTGTAATCTTTGGGGGACAGCTTGGCTGTTGCTCCTTGAAAAACATGGGGATGAGTTACTTCCTACAAAACTAAGCGTCTGTAGTGCTTCTTCCATGGCTTTATCCCTTTTCCTTATAAGCAGTGAAGAAAAAACAGATTTTGTAATTGACTGAGCACCAGTTTTTGCTTTAGTTTGAGTGTAATTTCACAGCACACACTGATACAGCGTTCTTAGTTTTTCATACATGCTCAGTTCTGAATTAGGATATTCTGAAGATCTAACATCAAGGATGTATCCAAAATCAATATTTGTATAACATACCAATGGAATTCTGCTGAAATGGTGCTGCTTATGTAGGTGCTTTGGATATGAACAATTTAGAATCACCAAATAGCATTTGAGGTAGAGAATTGCATTTGAAAATTAAACATGCTGTGAGAGGTGTTACATTTAATAGAAATGTGATTGTTTCAACATCTCTATTGTACTCCGTAAGTCTGAAGTAAAATGAAAGAGTCAGGGATCAATATCATGATACTGGCATCTCCAGTATCACATTTCAAAAATTGCCTTTCTTGATCTGGGCGACATATGATGAGTCTGATCAGGTTAAGTGCAATGATTTTGATGCACCTAATTCAAGTCCTAATGAACTTCATTCTACATTACAGTGGTATGAAAAGTTTGATACGTTTGGCAGCCTTCTATTTACAAAAGTTTTCCAAAGTGAAACAAGGAGAGCACAGTGTGAGAAACGCAAACACCCTAACTGGCAGCTGGCTCTTCCACTAATGAGAAATAACCGCACGCTTTGGGACCAATAAACTAGCAAGGAGTTGGTGCCTAAACTTACTTGCAACTGCTGAGAATATGGCTAGCTAATTTATTCCTACTGATTTTTGTTACTGCAAAACATCTTTTACATGTAGCTTTACCTGTCTGCTTTTGCTGCTGATGGGTGGAAGTCTGTATTCCTTATTTCTCACCATTGGCTTGGTGTCACACTGATGAGGACCACTTACAAAAGTGGTTATCACCACTTTAGAGGAAGGCCAAAATGCAAGGACAGGAGATATCAGTCATCATCACAAGTCAATCATTAAAGAGGGGGAACTGTTTTAAGTAAAGACTTTCATGCCAAAAGAGCAATAACAGGTAAAAGTGTTAATGTAATTTATTCAAAGAATTTTGTGATAACTGTCAAGTTATTCGACAGTTTTCTTTCATTATCATTTACTTCATGTACCTTGACTTGGCAAAGCCTTTAGGAAGACATTTAATCAGAAGCATGCACATGTTCCTTCTAGCTTCAATAGGAAATAGGCACTTAAGAATAGCAAATCTTAAATATTTCTTAGATGTTGAGACCTATTGTTACTAGTTATATATGATGAGTTATGCAGTCATCATTTTATTTTTCTGCAGTGCAGTTGGAGAAATATTCTTCAAGTTTTCAAATACTCCCTAAGCAAAACTGTGCAAATCATTTTAGAGAATCTGCTGCTGGGTCACCTGAACCAAAAATGTTTTTGAATAATTTATTCATCACTAAATATTTTTTAAAAGATCGAATGTGCTAAACCTGGTCCCAAAATAACACTTCAAATAAAAAATTTAAATGCTTCACTTAGAAAATGTCATAATATATATTTTTTCTGACATGCCTATTGCACGATGCAAGTTTGCAAAGGTTTTGGTTTCTCCAAACTGCCTTATACAAAGAATGAATTATTCATAGGAAAAAAAGAATTTGGTTTTCCTTCTGTCATGATTTCTTCGATAGAGTTGGTCAAATGTTGCAAGTACATAGCAAGTGCTACTTGTAGTCTTTGTTTCCTATCCATCATGATGGAAACAGGGCTTTTCTTTAAGTAGGGTGTACAAGGTTGACACCCTAACTCTGGTCATATGTACTCATAGTAATATGGGACTCATATTCTGTTTTTGCTTTCCACAAATCGAAGACTTTGCAAAAGAGGCTAAGGGCTTAAATTCAGATAGCCTAATTTCTACTTCAGTTTTTTATACATCATGTTCCCTACTGGCTGGCTGGAGATTTTCAGAAATGTTTACCAGGAAAAACATTTTACAAAGGAATTTAGGGGAAAATTAGACAATCTGAATCTGGGCTGGATCTTTATCTCCACATTACAAATGGGTTACCTAAAACACATGTAATGAAAACAACTTGCCCAAGTCATGCTATAAGAGAGGTGGAGAAATGAAGAGCAGAAGCTGGTGGTCCAGGCTCCTGCCTGCTTCCACCATGCAGGGTTATACCTGTATTTGATGCAGCATGCTGGAGAAATACAAACAGTTCTCTCTATTTGCTAGTGCCTTTTTCTTTTTTACCAGAGGGTAGCATGTGGGCCTTCAGAGCTGCAACTGCTTCAGTCCGTTCCATTTCGGCTATTACAGTAATAATATTTTTGATTGTGGAACTGTGGCAATATTTTGAAATCATCTGCGTGCCTTGTCTGTCTTTATAACCATCTAGGTTCAGGACACCTAGAGACAAATAATATGGAAAAAGGCCTCCGTGACATAGGTCCCTACTGGCAATGACTGTACAAGTAGAAAGATACCTAGACAGAAGGTAAGAAAATCCGCTTTTAATTTTTTAACTTCACTGATGCCTAATGAGGTGATTTTAATTTCTTTGGCTACCAGCAATGGTATTTAAATGAAGCACATAATTTGTTAAATACTAACAAATATGCTTCAGGCTGTAAAGCTAATGTAATTTTTTGCTTCACTGGTAGCCTTGGAGGCATTTGATTTCCCCTTGCCCAAACTTCAACTTCATCTGTAAGCTGGCCATACCAGCAGATTTGATCAACCTTTTTTGGTTGTCATATTTTAAAATATGGCATTTTAATTTCTTCTTTACCTATTGGACCCTTCCAAAGCCCCTACTGCTTGTCCATCTGCCATTTCAAACAGGAAGTGCAGGAATGCTTAGTGAGTCAGGCGCCTGCTCAGCTCTTGTTCCATTGAACATGTTGTCACTTGTATATAATTCTGCTGCTTTGTTTTTCACATTGCGTTCAGCTGAGGCAGTAGAGGAGTTTCTGACAACTGGATGCTGAAACCTCCTCTACTCATTTTGTCAAACAGAAAGCTATAGGTTTTAGGACCTTATCACAGCTTTCATTGCAAGTACACATATGCATCCTGAATCTAGATTTTCCTAATCTTTTCTTGGCCTTGACCTTAATTTCTGTGACAGAGCAGGCAGTATGGAGTCCTCTGGAAGCATCACAAGCTAAATGCTCACACTATGTCACGTCTACTACCTTGCTCATGGAAAAATATGGGATATTTGAGTACATAATGGGTTTTATGTATAATTTATTATTTCAGAATTTTTTACGAAGGCTGTGTGCTTATTTTGGGGGAGGGAGGAAGGAGAATATTGTTTGGTTGTTTTCCAGACAGAATGATGTATGAAGCTCCAGAGAGCTATTTTAACCATCTGATACACATAAAACTGGACTAAGAGGTAGTTTGAATGATAGATATATATTTTTTTGGTGAGAATTCTTTCGATATGAAACCACATAGATATTGGGGTCTTTTATAATGACTGTGGCTGCAGAGATTTTGATTGACATTTTTAATATATTGAAGAAAATTGCTATTAGAAGTGAAAATGAAATGCTTTCCAGCTATAGAACACTGAAATGAATGTACAACTGTGGAGTTACTGGGAACGGTTGTTAGTGAGCAAGACCAATCTTAAAAGACCAAATAAATGTTCATTGTAATAATTGCATTCGGTAAAATACAAAAAGGTAACACTACAAATTTTCAAGTAATATACAGAGTTAATACAATGTTCTTCCAGGAACATTTTTCAAGGAAAAAAGGGGAAATATTCTTTTATTCCAGACAGGGGGGGAAAAAGCATTATTTGACTTACAAATCTTCTGGAAGAACACTTATGTTCTCTGCCAAATATATGCAAATTAAACCATATTTTAAATCTTTTCACTGGTTCCTACTGGATGGAACATGTCTCAAGGGCAATCCAAGGAAGGAGAACATTTGATAAACACACATGGCTCCGGGCAAAGCTCTGTGCATCCCCATAGAGCTGTGATGCCACTGAGCTTTCTGCTGTACCACACATTTTTTCCTCCTCCTTTAGGCTCTGAATCAAATCCATTTGAAATCAGTGGGGCTCTGTCTGTAGACTTCAAAGAGCTCTGGATCAAGAACTGTGAAGGAAATGCAGGTCAGGAAGTACTGATCTGAGCTTCATTTCCTTTTGCTTTCCTTTCCCCTTACTTGCCTTCATTTCAGAAAGGAACATGCTATATTCCATCTGTTCTCAAACAGTCCTGGGCCATGAGCCATGAGAGCCTGGCACAGTGTCATTGGGCTGTCACCAAAGGAAGGAGCACAGTTGTACTTTGTTCTCCTGGCTCCCTTAATGGCTGGCTCCTTCCACCAGATCTTCTTTTCCTTTCTCATTATATGGTGCTGTGGAAGGAAGTATCTGGCATCTTAATAATATTAGTTTTGTGGTAATCTGGTCTTCAGTGCTGAGATGAACATCAGATGCTTATATCATCTCTCAACCCACAACATGTGTTTGTGTGTGCATATAAATTTGTACTGCACCATTGCTGTTATAAAATTTTTCAGAATTTAAAAATTACTATGACTGGGTATTTATGTGAGAGACGCAGAAATAGATGATGTCCCCATCTTGCTACAGGGATAAGTGCTATTGCTTAGCTCTTTTTGCATCTAATGGAAGGACAAAAGACTGCCTGGAATTATGTTGCTGAAAACTGGATCAATTTTGGAGGCAAAACAATCCACGTAAAATTCTTCCCTCTGCGTGCAAATGGGTGTTTTTCCAGGCAGGCCCAGGCAGGGCTATGGCCATTTGAAAACTCAGGACTAAATATTCTGCCCCCTTTCCTCCTTACTGCTGTGCTTCCTGGTGTCCAGCTTCATGCCCTTTCCCCTCCTCTCTCTTCCCTTAACTTTCTGATAACTGAGCATGGAAGACCCTTAACAGTGCTTGCAAAGGGTCAGGGCAGGCTGGAGTAGCTGTAATTTAGGGTTTAGATACTCTGATGAGGGGGAACTTGAAGGCATAGCCAACCCCTTCCAAAGAGCAAGCAGGAAGGTTGGATTTAATTTGTCAAAATAAGCAACAGTGCTATTCTGGAAATGACGTCTTCTTTTCTTCCAGCAAAACCTCTGTTTTGCCAACTTCCAATGTCTACATTTGTGATGACCTTCCTATAGCACAGAAATTCTGCTTCAGGCAGATTTTTACAGAACAAAATTCTTGTAATCCTCTCCTTTGGTAGAGGAAAACACATTTTGTAGTGAAACATTTTCTGGAGATGGAGTCTCAGACACCATTCCCACCTCTTCTCCTTTCCTTCACACCAAAAGGATAATTCCTGAGTGACACGAGAAGATGCATTTTGCAAAGCAATTTACAGTTAGCAGTGAAATATATTTGTAAGATAAATAATATCACTGAAAAGATAACTCACCCTCCCATTCCTTACCCCAAAGTAAAAGAAACAAAAGCCCACCCTATATAATATACTTAAAGCTTCTGATATAGCATACAGTGGATGTAATCCAAAGTTTGAAAGACGATAAACCAGGGAAATTTCATGTTAATCATGTAAAACACCATTGCTTGTGGGTGATCTTCCCTGCTTGCTGCTGCTCTTTGTGCTGTTTAATATCTGAGCCCTTGCCACTGGTCAGAGGAGAGCTGTGGGTTCCTGTGGAGACCAGAACTGCAGTGATAGCCCATGAGGATGCCCAGGCACACTGCATGTTGTGGGAGAGGGCTGCTCAGCTCCCTAGGTAACAGCTGGATAAACCCAATGAATCTAAAATTTATACTGAATTTAGGTATGCAAGAAGACCAGGAGAGGCACTTATGTCTGGTGTGTGACCACTGATAGTTTTTATTAACCACGAACTCTCTGAAAGGGGAAAAGAGAAAAAGTGTGAGTCTAGTGTTCAGCTGAACTAAACTGTTTTTTTGCTATTATACGTGCTGGAAGTTTACGCAACAGGTAGCTGATAACTCACTTGGTAACTCTAGGATGTTACAGGTTTCCATGGCAGCAGACTATAAAGAAAAAAATGTGAACTGGCATTTTCTACCCTTGTGGTTCTATAGCTCCTTGAAATAGAGCAGTTTTCTCATGAGTTACATCTTGAGCTAGAGACTGGGAAAGCTGGAAAATAGACCATGCACCCAAGAAACCTGCTGTTCCTGCCCAGAGATCTGGAAGGGATAGAGGATAAAGTAGGGTTGCTGTACTACCTTTGTGCCAAGAAGGTCATATGCTGAGGACAGATCTACCAGGAACATGGCATTTTCATGCACCAAGTTCTTCGCACTTTACCTATATTTGTTGTGGTTCCTCCCTAACAATGTCTAGAGAGTGAGACTCTGGAAACACTAGCAAAAATAATATTTTTACAAGAGAGACATCTTAACATGAAAACCCCTTATTAGGAAAGAGGACGCTGGACAAAAATCATAGAGACAAGTGCATTATTTTTTGCCTGGTATGAGCAGAGCAAAAATAGTATTTTCAAATATAATGTATTCAAATCTCATGGGGGGAAACAACAGAAAGAGTCATTGATTAATCGTGCAGTAGCACGGAAGAAAGCAAATATACGGAATCCCTGGGTATATTTAATTTCATAAGCAGGGTTATATTCTTCTATGGAACTCTAATTCAAGGTTTTTGAAGCATCCATATTAGAAGACACTGGCCTGGAGTAATAATGTGATTGATAAGATGAAAGAAAACTCTGAAAGAACTGGTATTCTCTCTTTTCAAAAATTAAAGTTACCTTAGTGTTCTCAATAGGATTACAAGCCAGAAATAGGTACAAAAAGCATATGGGTCTGATTCTGCTGCCTGCATCTGGTGTTCCTACATGTACCTGCTTAAAGCAGGTTCTAATGAGGAACAACCTTGCCAATCACATTTTATTCCCACACTGAGAGGCTGTCTTAAATTAAGATGTGAGAAAAGCTTATAAAGCAATGGGCTATGAGGAGAACCAAATACAGTGAGTTTATGACTGAATGCAAATTAAATATCCTAATTCAGAGTCTTAGTCTTATAGCCACAGTGGGGTTGAAGTTCTACTTGACTACAGAGGTAGGGTCCTTGACTCTTACTTGTATAAACCTGTTTGTTAAAGGCTGCGCTCTGCCTCGCATCCTCAGCGATTTCAGTGCAGCCACTTGTCACCATTCCCAGAACAGACAGAGGGGTGGTGTAGACGTATAATTCAGGTCCATGGAGTGTTCAGAGTCAGCTCCTTCAGAAGAAGAAAATCTCTGTAGAATTATGAATTCCCAATCCCCATTAGGTAGTGACTGAAATATGTAGTGAAGCCAGAAACACACCTGTCCCTTAGGATCCCTCTCCCTTCTCTTAACGTGGTTTAACGTAACTGCAGGTGGCCTCATTGCCATGTGCATAGCCAAACCTCTTTGAATGCCAGCTCACACCAGACATCTGACATCTTACTGGGATTAAAACATTTAAAGAAAGTCATTGTTATTAGTTTGGAGGCAGAATTTTACATTTGGACTATAGGCGTCGCTACATACATATTCAGTTTGGATTACCTTTTGTCACATCCTTTAAAGCTATCTGCCAATAGGTAGTTTAGGACATGGATATAATAAAATAATCGAAGTGTAGCATGCTGAATTTAAATAGAAACTGCTGCATAAAATATAGAATTTGCCTTATGAGTTACATGTAGAACTGCACGCCATTTAGTAAATATTTTTCATGTGAATTTTCACAGTTGATCCATGAACGGCAAGAGGAACAGCAGTGTAAGAGACTTTAATAACAATAAGGGTGTACTTGTCCTGGCCAATGGAGTCCGTTATCCTCTAAGCGTGTTCCCTTATTCTGGCCTTTCCTGTTCCCCCTTACACTTGTGTCACTGCTGGAACAAGACCCAAAATGCTATGGTTATTAATCAAATAAACCTTTTTTTAATCTGTTTTTTTAAAGAGCCATCATGTAAAAATGTCTCTACCTCTGTCAGCTCTCTTCACAAACAATATTATACAATTTATTTTCATTCTTTTAGCTAATTTGGGCTGTCATATATGTTAAGCCTTTCAGTAAATCAACTTTAATATTTAATACTTTACCTTACTATCTTCAAGCAAAAGGTCTTGCTTTTAATGTCAGTCTGGCTTGTACAGGCCTTTTAAATGATTCACAGCATATCTTAACAAGCCTGTTGAACAGGAAAAAAAAAAAGAAAAAAAAAGGGCACCCCATTTTTCGTTGGTAGAGATTACCAGCTGTTGTCAATGAAAATGATGAAACAATGAAGGGCTATGAAAGATTTAAAACCAAAAGGATTACCTAATTATCTGTACGCATATGAAATTGTACCATCAGGTGTGCAGAGGAAGCAAACAAAACTGCCTGCTCATATAGAATTATGTGGGTATTACAATTTACCTTCTATTATTTTAGCAGGGTTGAATTGGAGCCATCTGCAGTTCTACTATATAAGCATGAGAGAGGTTGCAAGAGCTCTATTTTCACATCCCTTTCATACAATAATGGAATCCTGTGATAGAAAAAAATAAGAAAAAAGGAATGATTCTGAGAGAAAAGAGAAGATTGATTGGGGAATTTGGTTAACACTTCAATAAGCAATTTTAAATTTTGGATTTTCAATAATAGGTAGAACTGCTCAGAACTTGAAAAAAACCCATCTGAGCTGAGGCTTTTGTTCAAAAGGTTTGAGAGAAAAAATGCCAAAACCAAGGTCAGGCTACCCCTCAGGGATTCCAGGCTGAATTGAAGCTTTCCTGAAGTTCTGATGCTATTACATGGTAGAAAAGTGCCTTTATGAAATGATGACTCCACTCAGGATTTAAATTTAGAGGTATCTTCTTTACAGAGATGCTTTTCTCCACCTGCCTAGAATAAGTGACAGGCAGAAGGGATTAATGTCCTATTTACCATAGCTGGTTCTCACAAGATCAAGTTGAGGGATAGAACAATAGGCAAAATAAGAAACCTGCATGATCAGAGGTATTGATAGAAGCTAACAGGATTCACTGGTAGGCTTTCTTCTGTGTAGGATGTGATAAAACTGCTTTTTTAAATCATCAAGATATTCTCATGTAATAAATGTCCACATTTTTTCTTCTCCTGTAGTTTAGCCCTGTTACTCAGGATGATCTCAAACAACACGCCTGCCAAAATTTATTCTAGTATATAGGGGGTTGTCATGGCATACACCTAGTTTCACTGGGAATAATTCAGAAGAGAAGATGTCCCGGTGCATTTCTGTGTGTGCTGCGCTGTTTGTCATTTTCTGTTTTAATGCAGATGCCAGCAGAGTACAGACCTGGAGTTAAGTGTTTTAAATAGAGCATCCAATAGGTCTGAACCAACTAGTTTCATAAATATTCAAGCAAACACTGCTTCCCTTGAAGCCTGCGGTTAAATCTGCCAAACCCTGTAGCTTCAAGAAAACTGTACATTTGGGCTCAGTACGAACCTTGTGATTTTAAGCCTTCAGATCATCTATTGCCATTTTTTAAAACCTGCAAATTATTTAAAGGACTATTTTAATAACAAAACATAATAATCTGTGAAGAGAATATTATTTAATTGGCCATATTAGTCCATATTTAGTTAGACCAAAGGGAAAAAAAATGGGTTTACAAGAAAAAGGCAGAATAGAGAAAGAAGGAGGAACAAGAGGGGCACACCAGAACTGCAAATATTTAAATGGCTAGAGAAAAACGAAGAGGAATTACTTGTTGTCCATTTCTGAGCTGAATATAGGAAGAAATTATATCCTTAGGTTTGAGCAAAGATGATTTACATTAGCTTTTAGGAAGAATTTTCAAACTGCAAATTGCTAAAGCTTCTAAAAGCCACAACTGTTTCATTCCCATCTCAGAGAGAGGAAAGTGGGGACAAATATCTGCCTAGAACAGTCTCTGTGTTTACATGATCTTCTTGACTGTTGTTCTCCTACCGTAGGATTTTCCTTGGAAGGAAATGATGTGACTCATCAAGTAAATATTCAATTAGAACGAAGGGGTTCACCTACTCTCTAATTCATTTGAGATCTATATTTATATCCTTGCTATTATTTAGTTTACTCAGTGGAAGAGCTACACCATTATTTTCTGTTGCTCTATAAATATAGATGAGAAAGAGTTTTGTTGATACATTTAAATAAGGTAAGCAGCAGAAGAAATTCAACTGAGAGCACATTGCCGCATCAATCAGCTAAATCAGACTTTCATAAGGAAATATGACTGAACTGATGCTTCTTGCTATTTTTCTGGAAATGTGCAAAAATGGATGAGGGGAAAAAAAGAGAGAAGCAAAATAGATAGATTATTCAGACTGGAGAACTCTTTCCAGTATTTGAACTCAAATTCTCTTAAAGTACAGAGTATTGAGCCTATGTCTGTGGACAGTCAGTAAATTATCTCTGGATGGGCCAGTCAAGACAAGGACTTGTGGGAGTTGTAATGCTAACATAAGCTCTATAATCTTGCAAAGAATTGTGTGTGCAGAACTTCACTTGTATCCAAACATCACCTGGGTGGGTATTTGCAGGTGGTAGATCTCAGGCCAGATCTGAACAGCATTTGTAAATAGAGCATAGTATTCATTGCTAGGTATAGTCAAATGGGGAGATGATATTCTGTCTTGATTCACAGATGTCTTAAGACTCTCATATGTGCAAGTGTTCATGAAGCCAAGTAAAAACCTGACTATAGTCTCCATTCCAAAACCCCTAGCAAGTCAGCAAGACTAATGGTTTCTATCGTGACCATTTTATTCTCAATATACCAATGTATAGGACTCTCTAGGTGAGTTTGACTTAAGTATTTTTAAAAAATAATTTTTAAAAAATATTTTTTTTTTGGCAATGAAAATGTGAGAGCAAGTCTATACACTGAGAATGCTTAAGGATTAGTGGAAAGGAAATGTGATACAGATACTTCTTTGTTTGAAAATCAGTATGTTCTCTTTTTGGGAAGGGGAGATCTTTCCTGGCTTTCTCCGTTAGCAATATCTGGGTCCTTCCTGGCAGCGTATCCATCAACCAGGGCTCCCAAGGAGACCTGTACTGGTGCCAGAACTGCAGTGCATTCTGTGTGCTCCTCTGGTGCTGCCATCACAAGCATATGTGTCATCATGTTTGAGTATCAGACTGTCTACATGTAAACCCCAGTTTTCTTCACTGACTTAAGAAAATGGGACAGCTCTGTTTGCAGGCTTTCTGTTGAAGGAGGTTGAATCATAGGCATTTACAAAATGTCTAGTTCTTTTTTTTTTTTCCTTCCTATTTTTTGTCTCTACCTTTGAAAGTTTTGCCACAGGAATGTTTGCAATTGAACTTGCCTCCTGTATCTGAGGAGTATTTTGTTTGCTAATTCGTAAACATTTGCAGAAATTTCTGAGACGTATTTTCACATTTGTAGTGATTAACATTGTACAAATACTAATTGTTTTCACAAAACTATAGTGTCTAACAGGCATTGCTGTTAAATATTCAGTGCTAACAGTTCTGTGAAACGTTAATGGTTTGCAGTTACAACATCTACCTCCATTGGAATTTCTTTTCTGTACATTACCATAAACATAAACTCTTGAAAGTTTAAGGCTTGTTCAAGGAGGTAGACAGCAAGAAACTGGAGATGTTCACATCTATGATAACAAATTGACTAAAGTAAATAAATTTTCAAAACAAACTCTAAATAACTCATCAAAAACATCCTCCTGCTGTAGTATTTATTTTGTGCCATTTACATTGCTCATTGCTGTCATGCCTTTGGAGGGTAAAATCTCTCTGAGACTAGAAGACTAATTACGAATTACCAAATTGTTCAAATCAAACAACAGCAAACGCAACAGAAAATAAGCACGAGGCACTACAAAATATTGTGAATTCATTTTTGGCTATAGCAATGTGACTAAAATGATTTACGATGATACAATGTCACCATTGTCCGTGAGGTACACTAATAGTCAATTCCAGTCTTTTCTTAGTCTCTGAACCCCAGGGCCTGTAGCTCTTTCTTGCTCTAAGACTTTCAACACAAGATTTTCTCACCTACATGTTGCCTTACAGAGCTCAGGGTCACTAAGGGATTGGTTCAGATGGTTCTGTAAGTAGCTTCACATGGTAGGACACAGAAGGGACTCTGTGCTTTTATATATCAGCAGATACTCCCCTTAGTGATAAGCAATGCTGAAACCTGATGGAAGGAAATTAGGGTAATTAGTACAATGCTGCAAGCTGAAGAGTTTCTCTTTACCCCACAGCTCATCCCACATCTGTGTTGGGCAGCACAGCTCCTCCAGCCTCCATCTGGCCCCCAGCTCACCGCGCTCTGAGCACCAGCAGCTCCAGTTGCCCCCGTGCAGCTCCTGATGGCACCCTGCGGCCTCCCAGCAGATGGATTTTGCTCAGCTGCTCAGGTTAGTCAGTGCTGGGCTTTGTCAAGCTCTCAGCCCCAGCAGCAGTGGGACAATGAGGGTGAATGGCAAAGTCCTGCCTTTCTAGTAGCTTTATGTCTGTCTTACAAAATCATGTGAACCATCAGGCCTTTCCGCTCTCATTCATGCTGGCAAGTTGTGCTGCGCTTCCCCTACGCTGAGATGCAGTTCATGCTCGCTCCTGAGTAGGGCCGGAAAATCTGAGGAATGGGGTGTCACAGGCCCTGCCGAATGGCGCTTCAGCAGGACCAGTTAATCCCGTGTGCTAGCTAAGCACCACCTGTGAGACTGAATTCGGGTTTTCCTGAGGTGACTCTAGCTTGCTTCTGAGGCAAAAAAAGGTATTTTTGCAGTCAGATAATAATTTATATGCAGACAGAATACATTAATCATGATGGTTTTAGGATTGTGTGGGTGGGAAGATAATTCCTGAGAATTTTTGAAGGAAGTGATAGTTATAACATCAATGCCTATTTATTTTTGTCCTAGTTACATCTCTTCCAAGTGTTTCTATGAGAAAGCCAGATGGTTTGAGGGTGTGTGAGCCTTTCATGGGGGTGTGTGTTTGGTTTTTTGTGTAATAGCTAGACTTTGGATCCTGCAAAAGATCCATACTGAGTCTTCTACCATATGATTAGGCCATTTAAGTTCTGTTAGGCCACTGAGAAGGTAAACTGAAGCATTTTTAAAGGTCTCTTTAAAATGCTTTGACCTGAGAAAATGTTGTGGTGTATATTGAGAGTAAATTACTAAATAGATATGGTTTACAACAAGCAAGGTAGCCTCAATAAAGACAGTCAATTAAATCTGAAATTGGTCTTGGGTTTGGTCTGCTGAGGACTTTGAGGCTGGCTTTCAGCAGCAGTTCAGACCATGGTAGTGCTTTCTTAAATTATATGTCCATGACTCACGTTTATCAAATGAAATGTGAAATGCACTTAGAAGGCACACCAAACTTAATTGCCTCTTTTATAATAGCAATGCTTCTGCTATAGCAAAACAACTGCTTCACTTGTCTGGGTTAATATTCTCCTAGTTTATAGAAAAATAGAATAAATTATCTATTAAAAAACCAAAGCAGACTTTGAAGAAAATTTGTCTTCAGATAAATAAATACATAATCTGTGAAAACTGTTTAAAGTGCTTAAGTAGAAGAAAATTACCTAATCCCCAAGAACACAAAAACTGTTGAAAGCATTTGAAGGTAGAGAGAACATTAGAGATGCAAATTAAAATGTTGATTTTGCATGATACAAAATTAACCATAAATGCAAAGGCAGATCAACCTAGGCTAATAATAATGGCTATTTCCACCTAACTCAGGGAGCTCAACTGAAGAGTGGGCAAAGGCTGCTGGGGCTATTATTATATCTTTTTTGTCATTATGATCATTTTCTTGTGGGTATGAGAAAAAAAAGTGGATTTTCCATTTCTGAATGACAATATATATATGCTTTTAGACATATTCCAGCCTGCACTTTTAAACACTTCAAAGGGAAATTGGGTTGTTTGGAAGGTTTTAGAAAAGTGAATGCATACATTTATATCTAACTGAATTCTAGTTGCTTATAAAAGGAGTAAAGAATCTAGTCTGAAAATATGATTTATTTTACAGTGACATCAAGATATTTCTGACAGATAAAATAGCTATTTCAGGTAATATGACAGGGCTACATAAAATGTGTTGAAAAATCGCGATGATAGCCTAAGTTTTCAATTGGCAATATTTTGGGAAGTTTTAAAAGTTGTTGTGAGTGAGTAAAAGAAAGATGAAAATATACAGGAGGAGTAAAAAAATCTACCTTAAATCTACGACTGCATTAAAAGGATAGATATTAGCAGACACAAAGGAGTCTTAAAGAGTGAAGTAGCTAAATGAAACAGTCAAATGTGTTGGATCACTGAGTGCTTTTGCAAACCTCTGCAAGGAGGATCACTAGTATGACACAGGAAAAAAAAGACTACAGCAAAACAGAGCAATGAATGTGGAGAAGCTGTAAACGCAGTGATTGATTACTTAAGAAGTAAAGATGTTTCAGAAGTCCCTTACAAAAATATAGCTATTTGTTTCCCTGAAGCATTTTTTATTAGATGCTTTCAAATCCAAAAGACCTTTCAAAATATGAAAGAACAAGTAGGAAAAATCAGGTGCTTTGCAAAGTTTGAGGGAATTAGGAACTGAAGTCACAAAACTTGCAAAGTGCTGTTATTATTCAGGGATGATTACTCAGCTGCTTGTAAATGATTGTGATCAACTCCTGATAAATATCACAGTGATCCAGATGTGTAAATGAAGAAGATGATTTGAGGACGATGACTGACCTCTCTGTTGAGTAGGTCAGTGAGCAATTGGGTTTAGATTGGCAGCTTGCTTGGTTTTGTGTATAGTGAAATGCCAAAGTAGTAATGTGATGGACAGAGTCCAAAATGCTTTACAATACTTTGTCCACAAGGTCATCTAGCCTTTACATACGGAGATAAAGTATATATATAGAGAATAACTTACCCATTTAAGATATTACTTTGTTTCTATTGTTTCTGAAGGTGAAATGTGAAACTTAATCAAATGTATTTTTTAAGTAGACCGACTTTGCTATCTAGACCAGATTTAAGCAACAGTGAAAGGAAAACGTCCATGTATTTTAACAATGTCATAGCGGCAGGCTTAGCTACGCCAGCTCTCTTCAGCCTTTCTCAAGAATATTTTTGAAAGCATGGCCTCTGCTCCGACAGACTTCAAAATACCATTTGCAATTCTCTGATTCTCAGATAGGGAGTTTACTGATGTATTTTTCTGAAGAACCACCTTTGTGTTGTGGTCTCCCTTGAGAGTTTTTGCTCTAGAAGCTGTATTCAGCCAAGTGACTGAAGTGTTACGGAATGGTATCCTCATAACAGTGTATTATTTAATTATTTGTAAAAATGTAGCATGCAGGGAAGAGAGCTAAAAGGAACCAAAGGCATACCTTCATCTACGGCTTGGGCTTTGTATTTCCCTTGCAGCTCTGTCAGGCCTAACTGATTATAAATACTCTTGCCTCTGGCTAAGCTAGGATTTACTTTGTTTCCCCACAGAGCTAAACTCTTCCTTCTTCCTTGCAAAGGTAAGGTTTTCTTCTAGCCTAATGTCCTGTGTATTATGAAGCTACACGAAACTTCCTACCAGGAAATCCTCTTCTTCACTACCAAGGGCTTTGAATACCTTGGGCAGAGGAACAAATTCAAAAGTGTGAGTAGTTTGATGGGGTTTTTAGTCTGAAAGGCATTGCCTGCCTTTCTATGGATTTTCAGTGAGCTGGTGCAGATATGTAAGTTCCTTTGAACACTCTGAGCAAAAAATCATTATAATAAAATAAAAGAAATAGATTCTACTTGAGAATTACAACAGGCATTTCCCATGGTCCTTGCAGAAACAGGTTAAAAATATAAAGAATATAGCTTCTTTTTTTCTCCTTTCTTCAGTTTCCTTGCTGGCACACCATACACCTTTTGATAAACCTGTATAGCCTAGCACAGGTGCTAGCAGATTTTCATGTGCTTTCTTTTCCATCTTGATCGAAAAGTCCTGTATTGATTTAAAAATCTGTCAGTGGAGGTAAACAGAGTCCTATCTCAAGAAAGAACGAGCTAGGACACACATCATTGCCATGCATCCTGTGCTTAACCATGCCAAAACACTGAGCAACAGTGGAACTTAAAAACACATTGAATAAAGTTCAGGGTATTCTAAAATAAAACCAGAAAAGGATCCGCCATCAGTGGTGTCATGTTTAGACACTCACTTTGGGTACTTCTGAAAGCTTATTCTAAAACTAGTTGTCTCAGCAGCAGCTTCTTAAAAATAATGTATGTATTCGGAAAACCAATTAGCTGAGTTAAGTTGGGGTTTTAAGCTCTTAAAAATCCTGTTATCTCTTGAGTCTGATAAGCAATGAAATCGTGCGTAAGTCACCAATTAAGCTCATCTGTTGTGGTTGTTTTTTTTTTTTTAAAAAAAACAGGTAAAAAATCAGATATATTTGAATCTCATTCAAGCCAATTAAGTTCTTCTCAAACAAATGAACTGAAGCTATTAATGGATCTGACTTTGCCGTAGGCTTTTAGCTACCAAATCCACCTCCCTTTGGTTGTTTCTTTACAACGTACCAAATATATAGTGTTTCCCTTATTGCTGTTATCACATTTTCATGTGCCTTGTGCCACATGGAAAACATCACATAGTTTTCTATCAATTTATATAATCTTGAGAGGATTGTAATAAATAGGAAATCATCTGGGGAGTCTTTTGAGTTTAGTGTAATCATTAGAGATAGAGATACTCAATAAATTGCATCAAATTGCAAAAGTTGCCTTTTTCAGGCTGTATTTGTTTACAAAACTGCTGGGTCCTGTTCTGTGAGTGTTAAGTTGAATGGATAGGAAAAGGTTGATATCTATGCTTGGGTTTTTGTGTGGTTTTTTTTTTTTTGTGGGTTTTTTTTTTTTTTTTTTTTTTAGTGAATTGAAGTTGTTACTATTGCCTGAATTGACACAAGGCCAAGGGTGTATGAGGAAAATAGTAAATGCAAAACTTCCTTCTCCCCCCACAGTCTGGAACTGGTTCAGTGTGATGAGACATTTCAGTTGAATTTGGCAGCAGTTTGTTTCCCATTCCTCATTTAGACATGTTTCAAACTGTTAGGTCTTGATTTTCAGTTCTTTGTGGCTGCTTGAAAACTCTCAAATGCACAGTAATGCTGCCTTAACTCCAGGAGAACACAGCACTCCACAGTCATCTCTTCATAGGGAGAAGTGCGATTCTCAGATGTATTTTGCGTATTATGAAAAAATTACTTGGAGGCAGATTTGGAAATTAACCTGTCATAAATGCCATCTTATTTATAAGTTGAATAACTGAAAACATGATAAGCCAATTATGGCATTTAATATATCATTGTTCAAAGATTTCACTGTAACGCCTGTTCAGTACTAGAAGCAGCACTCTAAATCTTTAAGTAGGTTATTCCTTGATAATCAAGTATTTCAAGTTAATTAATCTGATGAACTATCAACAAATTAACATCTCTTGTGTCTGTGCTTTTTTGCATGAGACAGACACCCATCATCCTGAAATAAAAGCTCTACTTACCAAGAGTATGGCTTGAAGGCAAATTGATGGAAACGATGCATAAAGCATTTGTTGATGTTAAATTTATGTATTCAATTGAAACTTGAAAGGAAATTTAATGTGTTGTTTAATCTTGGAATATTAAAATATTTTAAGTGGCACACGTTTAATCTTTGGCCAAACAATCCAATATCTAATGCAGGGTCAAATTCTGTCCTTGGATTTTCATGTAAGCAAGTTTTGATAGTTTCTCATGGGCAAAGTGGCTTGGAGACTAAGTAAAGAAATGCACCTGGACAAACCCAGAAGCAACTATTGCCAGACCTACCTGACAAGGTAGGAAAAGAAATAATAATTACAATGTAGTCTTTTTGAAAAGGCACCTAGTCTCTGCCTCAGTGTTTTACTGTACTATATTATTTGCTTTGGACAGTCTAACACAAGTGGTATCTTCTGCTTTCTGCTGTCAAAAAATAATTAATTTCTTTCAGCAAGAGCTTGAGACGGTGTATTCCATGCGTTTGTCGTCTCCACGATTCACTTTGTAGTTCGTTCACCCTGCCCAGGCTCACTTTAGCTCAGAATGTAAGCCATAATTCACAAATAGTGTGGTAAACCCCGTCCTTGGGCAGCCGCAGCATAGAAAGCCTATTATACAGGTGCTTTATCACATCTGCTATACTGGGTTCTGAGAGGAAAAAACAATTCCTGTGATAGATTAAGTCTGTCCCAATAAGGGCTTCATAAATCAGTGCTACCAAAAGCAGGAGTGGCTCTGAATGTCTGCTGAGATCCAGCAGGAGCTGTAGTCTGGCAGATAATTTACAAAGAAAGCAAAATGCCCTTAATGGAACTGAGAGAAAAGACTGATCAAGTGTAGGGAAATGACTCTAGTAACCTCTCATTGCTGTAGGATTCACTCACTTGTTCCTTCATCATGCTATTCCTCCAACAGCAAAAGCAAAAGGAAACCCAGAGCATGCTCAGAAAAGGAGTTTGAGATTTGACTAGGAGAACTCACTGACTTTGGGGAGAAGTCTCAAATCCCTTAGGAGGCAGGCCGTGATAAATCTTGTTAGTCAATCATCAGAGTATTTTTGACCTTAGAGTTGAGGTTTTGATGAAGGTTTGGCAGTATTATTCCTTTATTGGAATTGTTTTGCCCAGTTTTATGAGTATCACTCAACTCATACCTGCAGCAGGAAGGATGTACCTCCTTACTCATTATTATTTTAGTACAAAAATTGTAACTGAGTGTGTGAATGACATAATAACTTTTCAGACAAGGTTAGTGGCAGATTGTCTGCCAAGATCCTGACAAGTAAGCAACTTCTAGAAGGACAGGTAAATCAATTTTCCAGAAGGTTATGATGATATAAGATGTATGCATGAGTGAGAACAGGAACAATAGAGAGCAATAAGGGTGTGATGAGTTCTTGTGTGTGGGATGCCACTCATGTCTTGGTTCTGAGTATCCCCTTCTCCTAAACTTGGCCCACTTTTTTGGGTGCCCTGGCTAAATTAAAAGGTATAACAGAGGATTTTGAGTAATACCTTGACCTCTGGGATCAATTATGCAACTGGATGCTCTTTTAACTCTACTGACCAATTTCTTTTCAGTAGGAAAGAAATATATATGCTGCACTGTCAACACATATCGTCATCTAAACCATGTACATCTTAGATAATGCTGTAGGAATAACCCTTTGGATTTTCTCTGCATTGATTGATAATGGATAGATGAACTTTTCTTGGTGTTATTTAGCAGAGTAAACATAAAGCTAAAAAATAACTTAAAGATAAGAAAATCAGACAATCCTGGATTATGTTGAGCTCAAACCTATTGCAAAGAAGCTTCTATGCCCTGTTGGAAGTCACAGTTCTAATCTCAGATAGCTGATGCTTTGAAGTGGTAGTTTATTTCCTCTGTTTCTTTCTGGCCTGAGAGATCCCAGTGAGTTCTGACATGCCATCCCCATCACAAGCGCTACATTGGTGTTTTGCTCCTCAGTTACCTGTTCATGTAGAATGGAGTGCAGTTTTACCTGCATTACCAGTTGTAATGCATTGGTAATCTGTGAAGAAGTAATGTGTAAATGTGATCATTCATAATCAGTGGCACAAAGTCCGTGCGGAGGCCAGTCATGAGTGGTGTGTCCCAAGGGTTGCTGTTGGTGTCAATATTGTTCAACATCTTTATTAATAACGTAGATGGTGGGATGACGTGCATACTCAGCAATTTTCCAGACAATAACTGGGAGGAGCGTCTGATGCACAAGCTGATTGTGCTGCTGTGCAGAGGGATGTGGGCAGGTTGGTGAAATGGACTGACATGAACCTCCTGAAGTTCAACAAAGGGAAAAGCCAAGCCCTGCACCAGGGGAGGAATAACCTCAAGCCCCAGTACAAGCTGTGGTTCAAATGGCTGGGAAATGGCTTTTCAGAAAAGGATTGTGGGTCATGGTGGACACCAGGCTGACCATGAGCCAGCAACAGGCCCTTGCAGCAAAGCTGCCCAGCAGCCTCCTGGGCTGCATTAGGGAGAGAGTAGCCAGCAGGTTGAGGGAGGCCATCCTTCCCCTCTACTCAGCCTTGGTGAGATCATATCTGGAGTGCTGCATCCTGTGCTCGGCTCCGCAATAAAAGACAAACATTGACATACTGGAAGGAGTCCAACAAAGGGGCACAAAGATCATGTGAGGAGAGGCTGTGAGAGCTGGGATTGTTCAGCCTGGAGAGGAGAAGGCTCAGGTGGATCTTACCAATGTGTACAAATACCTGATGGGAAGGTGAAAAGAAGATGGAGCCAGACTGTTCTCAGTGATGCCCAGTGACAAGGCAAAAGGCAATGGGCACAAACTGAAACACAGGAAAATCCATTTAAACATAAGAAGAATTGTGTTACTGTGTGGGTGGTCAAACATTGTAAGAGGTTGCCCAGAGAGGTTTTCAGTCTTGGAGATATTAGAAATCCAAGTGGACATAGCCCTGAACAACCTGCTGTCTTGGTCGCCTTGCTTTCAGTAGGGTGGTGGTGTCAAACTTGATGACTTCCAGAAGTCTTTTCCAGCCTCAATGATTCTGTGACCTGGATATAATCAGAGATATCCTCACTGTAAGTACCACCCCACAGAACTTGTGCTTTTATAATAAGAATAATGTCACAGCAGGTAGTCCTGCTTTTCTGGAATAACCCACCTACTCAGTTGCTTCTTCTCAAAAAGAATCCATGATGAAATTCATGGTGATCACAGGGAGCATACCCTGACAGAAGCAGCTGCTTTATCTGGGTAGTTGTGTTGCACTCATAATTATGCTGCTAGCCAAGATAGCTCTTACTGAGTTTCTTGAGGTGTATTGTTCTCACTCTTGGTAACCTTGGACAGGTTATTCGTAATTCATGGAATGTCTTTAAAGAACTTCATGACGTCAGATTTGCCCCCTGAGATGGTAGATACATAACATTTTCTGTCTCTCCTAAAAATAAATTATTTGTAAATTGTCTTCTTTTGGAAAGGGGTGATAACGCATCTTCACACAATTGTGAGATTTGGAGATTTACCAGAATCACTGGGGATGACCAGTGAACTTTAAATTTGGCATTTGTTGCTTGCTGCACAGTTGAACAATTAACATCGTTATTATAGAACACGCACCCATCCCCCAATTCTTCATCAGTGGTGTTTGTTGACATTTATCCAAAAGTCTTTTTCTTAAATGAAAATCTATTCAAGGGTCTTCCCTTCCTGCTGACTTTACTTATTATTTGCCACTTCTCTGCTCCTTGTGTGTCTCTCTGTATCTTGTATTAATATAGTCACACGCACAAATGTTCCTTCTTTTCTCCAAGATACCCGTCTGTTGGATGATCTGATGAATTCCTGGTGAATAGCTTAGAAATTTGGTTTGATACTGAATTTATCTTGAATATGATTTTGTACATAAGGCAGATAAGAATTTGGCTGGATTTTCAAAAGTGGGACTTTAAGGCTTTCTGTACCTCAGGATTCAGAGGATCTTGTCCAAAATTGCTTGCTCATAGTTGCCCAGGATGTGTGGGAGCACTCCAAGCTCTAGCATGCTCTGCCTGTTTGTTAAACTACCCTTCCATTTCCAAGGCCAATTTTTGAGGAAGCTGCCATATGAAATGGTGTTGGCACAAACTGTAATCTGTGCAATCATTTGGCTTCTATTTCTGGTAAAGCAAGCAGACTATCATTAGTAACAAGCATATGTCTTTTAAAAAAAAACAAATTGACTTTATAACTATGGTGGAAGGTTGGCATGGATATTATTCGTATATCAAAATTATTCAGATTGTACCTTCAAATATGAAAACATCTTTGATATGACAAGTTATATAGATCTCCCCTTTTGAGAATGAGCTTTAGTTGGTGAGAAATTCTGGCTGAAACAAACAAAAGAATCCAGTAGTACAGGTTGGGTGAGGGCCTACATTCTCTCATCTCCTAGCCTCTGATCTGGACCAGGAGAAGTGGGCACCTTTTAACCAGCTACAATAATGTTTTTGCTGTGTAGGCATTTGTCTGTATTTGCAGTGAATTCAGAGCACGCTTCCACTACCAGTCCAAACAAACTGCTCCCCTGAGAGCTGACTCTCAGCAATGTACTGGGATGTAGCCCTGCAAGCTGGCCTCATCCTCATCCTCCAGCCCTAAAGCAATACAGAGAAGGGAAGAAACAACCCTACAGTATTCAGGCCCACTGCCTGGTGGCTTTCCTGGCTCCTGTATCCTTGGGGCCTTCTGCCCATGCTCCAGGTGTGTTGCAGACATGCCAACAGGCAGCTCACTGCTGTCACGTCATGAAGTGGTACCGTGTGGTGAGGAGCGCTGTCCCCCTGGCGTGGTCTGGGCCTGGTGGGAATTCATGGTTGCTGTTTGGTTCCTCTCTGACATAAGCAAACTGCAAATGACCCTGAAACAAGTACCCTTACAATGCCCATGCACAAGTCTAATTTATGACTATTGCATGCAGTTAGAGTCACTGAATCTTCATGCACTTTGCCAGTTGGGAAGAAAGGCAACAAAAGAAAATCTCTTACTTTACTACAAACAAATATCCACTCTGAAATTATGTTTTTTGGTAGCAGTTTATAATAATTTGTCAAAAGCATTTCTGTTCCCTCTCTGTTGAAACCGCTGATAATTCATGTGTGTAGTTGCTTTCACCATATGCAAAATGCTTAAAAAGTTGAAGAAGAATCAAAGACTTTCAAATTGGTTTATGTCTTTTGTTTTAAAGTTGCCACTGATAAATATTTCTATTTATGATTTCAGAGTGTAGTCCTATGGACTGTCACTGTGTTCCCACTCTTCTAGATAATTACTTGCCTTGAGATACTGCTTTCTGAGCAAGTGAGAAATTTCCAGTATCTTATTTTTAAAGACCTGCAAAATTAACACTTAGATTTCTGCTGAGCCTTGCACATTTCAAATGTCAAACTGTGAGATAATGCTACAAATTTTATCTGAGTTACTCCCACTCTCTGAACTGCAATTACTGCTGTCTGCCTGTAGGAAGAGAACTACCTTTGTTGGAGCAAGATGCAGATCTGCATTGCTAGTGTTTTTGTAGTATCTGTCTTGTATGCTGCTGGCATGCTAGAATAAATTGATCGGTTTATGCACAGATTTACTTCTTAATGAAAAAAGTTTAATTAAGGAGATCAGTGTTAATTTAAAATAATTAAAACCCCCTTAACCTACTGTTGTAGATTTATTGGTGCTAAAAAGCTTGTTATGTGTTCAAGCCTGCTAACATGAATAGTGACGTATGAACCTGTTATGTTTGCTTATAGTATTTTTGGCTGACATCAAAAATGTGTAATAGGTATGAAACCTGACCAGCTTTTATTTTGATGGAGTTGGCCTCCATCTTTGTCGTTTCTTTGCTGTTTTATTGACTGCAAGTTTTAGCCAAAATGGAGAGAGAGGATGAAAGGCTGAGAAAGTCAGCATTTATTTGGAGCCCAGTGGGACTGTATTCACTTTGAATGCAAAAACAGGGAAAGTCATGCCTCTCTGGCTTGTACTGCCTAGTTTCTCCTCCATATACAGTTACAACACAGTTTCAGCCTTAATTGTTCGTATTACTTCTAGTGGCTGCCTTCCAAATTTTTCCCTCTTAAACAAGACACTGCCACATTATCAGTTGGGGAGTTCCTTTGTTATGTTTAGTGCTTTCAGGTTCTGACACATCGTTTAGAGAAATAATGATTATAAAGTAGACATTAGGAATAACCTGTTAGTGACAGACAGCTTGGGGGAACTGTAAAGTCTCCAAGAAGGGACACCTGTGGGAACAGGTTAGACAGGAACCTCTCTGGGTGCATTTCCATGCCATCACTTGCAGGGTGGTGTCAGGTACTGGATGACCTAATGCTCCCGCCTAGCCCTTCTTTACTCTCATTGTACATGTTATGTATTTTATGCACTAATGAGCTTCAGGTTTTGTCCAAAAGTTGAACTTTTTGGCAATGAGAATTTGTGGTTTTTTTTTTTTAACAGTGCGGCTGTTACTTCACTCAATTTTAAAGTACTATTCATGTTTTCAATGGAGGTGGATTACTAAACAAAAAATTAACCAGATTCATAATTGCTGTAAATTTGCTTTGTTCTACTGAAGTCTAGGCAGTAATCCCCATTTCACTCCATCTAAGGATGTGAACCAGTATTTCATGTGCACCAAAATATTCATTAAAGACAGCAATGAAGGCAACAGGCTTTTCAAGTGAGTAGGTAATGGAGACCGGCATTTCTGGGGGCTCACAATGCTATAGACGTAAAACCATTTGCCTATGATTTTTAATATGCTATCAGATGGGGTGTGCATAGATATTTGAACTTTTTGAAGTGTCAAATTATAACATCCTTGGAAATTAAATGTAATGTTTAAGAAAGTTACTGAGTGTTAATGGATTTCTTAATTTCTTTTTATATACTGTGTTTCTTTCTAAAGCAATTCAGGAAAACAACAGAGAAAGCTATAAACATTTTGCGAATATTAAGATGAAGTTCCAGAAGAACTAATGAGTATGTAATTGGAAACACAAATTTGCATACAAATTTGAACATGATATTTCAAAGCTTACAAACATCAAAGTGTATTAAAATGACAAGCTACCCATGTCAATGTACAGTTTTTGTTTTAAATGGGTGAAAGAATAAAAATATAAAGGTTTTACTTGTGAGATGGCTGATTATATCAAATTGCTTTAGGCAAAAGGCAACATCATGTCATCCTGACATGCATTTACTTTGCTTTTTCTCCTGCTATGGTATGCAATTTCTGTGTACCTTGGGGGTCAGAGAAGTGAAACGTGTCAGGCATATTAAGATAATAGAGTCACAGCTTTCCATCTAGCAAATAATAGAGGCATCTCTTACTCCTACTTTGAACTCTAGGCAAATGCACACACAGGATTCATCTTCATTTCATTCATGTGGCATAGTAGAAACTAGTTCATCTCTGCTTTGCTAACCTGAAACTCCAGAAGCTGCCCTGGCTATGAGTGACAAAGTCTGCAAGTCCCTGAGTGAAGTGCTACGCTGAAGGGAAACTAGGGTAGGTGTCACCCCTCTACCCACAAGACAGTGCGCACTGATGCTGCAGCATCACTTGGCTTCACTCTGAGCAGGGCTCACCCCCTGAACTCCCTGACTTACATTAGCCTACTGCAAGTGGAGAAATGGGGAGCCAGAATGGTTTCAGGGTTGTACTGTTGTGTTCATATGCTCTCATGCTGAGCTGCTGCTGCTGCACTCGGCTGTATGAGATTCCTGGAGAAAACTCAGGGTTTCCTGCACCATATTTCACTACTACCTGCCACTTCCTTGGCATGTTCTGCCTTGCATCAGGACTGTACTAAATCCTTCATTACTGGAGTCCTCTTCTACTACCTTCACTTGAGAGCTAGAAAGGCTGTTACACCTGGCTAAGTAAAACATGCAAGTGGTGTATGAAGTGAGTAAGTAGTAGTATCTAGTTTTTGACTGTCACTTGGATGTGCAAAGTAATCACCTGTGTAGTTGGCAAGAGGTTAAAAAAAAGCGCTTGTGCAGAAAAAGTAAAGAATAAATAGTGATGGGCTTTTAAAAACAGCAAAGAATGTCAGGCAGATTCCTCACATCTGCAGATGAGGATATCAGGTCACGGCATGCATTCTTATTAATGTGTGAATTTTCTGCAGTCTTTAAATGCAACTGCACCTGAGAGTTCAGCAGGTTTAATGGTATAATGCATGGCAGCAATTTAGCAGAACTGTAAGAAAAGCGTGGATCAGTGCTTCTCTCTTAACTTCAATTACAAACAGAAATATATCAGAGAGATTCAATACTAATACAGCAGGATTCTTGCATATTGACTTTGTCTACTTACTGACCTTCATCGCTGAGGCTTTGTGAAAGAGGCTGTGTATATGAGGTGGCACTTAATGCTGAGAAACAGCCTGACTGTGAAGGCTACACAAGGCCAGCTCTTCTGCACCTATCTAGTAGGAGGCAATAGGATGAAAGTGAAGCTGATAGCATAAACAGCTGCCACAAGAAAACCTGTTTCAGCAAAATACACTAAGTGGACATAGGATAAAGTGAGTACTGACTTGAATTACACAGGTTAATAAGACTTTGCCTGCATAGAAAGATTGTTGATTTTGAACTGCCTCCATTCCTGTCAGTGGTGTGGGCTTTAGCTAGAGTAGGAAGGTAGTTTCCTATTGTTTTGCTCTGATAGTTTTTAAACCCTGTAGGGCTTCAGGAAGCAAAATGCTAAGTTCAGAGTTCAGCTAATATGCCTAATATTATTGCAGAACTAGAGTGAATCTAAGTTTGTGTTTAGAGTTCAAGCCAGATGAGGATGGCTACTTAAGTTCAAAACATGATGCTTGTCCTTGAATTCCAGTAGTAGGAATTATGTAACGCAGTGTTTTCAGGGTACGACTTAGCATCCTTCAAAGCTCTTTACAGGGCTATGCGTAAACTGGCAATTTTGTACACTTTTTAGTAGTGCTTAATTTTCAAGCGACCAAAAACTTACAGAAAATCAAAATTAATGTATGATTTATTGAGTTAAAAAAGAGACGGCATTAGGTATAAGAAAGCAGCTGCAGCTATTCTGAGATCATACATGTTATGTTTTTCTTCATTCTGCTTCTATGCTAAATGTAGGAACCCCTCATTGTAATATTCATGGAACTATGTCCATCAGGGCTTTCCAGCACAGTGCAGAGTAATATTGTGAGTGATTTATAGAGAGAAGCAATTACATGAGACTAAAGCCTATGTTACTGTTTAAAAAAAAAAAAAAAAAAAAAAAAAAGGAAAGAAAAAAAGCCCGTTTATCATGCAGAGCAGGAAGCTTTGCCATATTTATCTCCCAAGTTTCCTTAGCATGTTGCTCTCAGTAACAAGGAGTCACTGGATGGCTATAGAGGGGTGAAATATCCCCTCAGGATGCTGCACCCTCTGTGGAAGAGCAGTTCCCCAGGGAAAGGTAGGTACTTGCTACACGAATACAAAGGTCTTCAAGGTGCCATAATCCATCCTCTGCACCAATACAAACATCCCCAATGTTAGTGGCGCTGAGCTGAAATAAATGTTTTTCTGCCATGAGCTGTAGCACAAAATTGCTGACATGGAGAGAAGTGTACATTTAAGCTGAACATCACCAACCAATCTCTGCCAAAGAAATATGCTGAGGAAACTGTTTGAAAGTACCAATCTTCAGGAATTTTAAAAAGACTAGATAAAATACTGCAAAATATATGGGGGAGAGAAATGTTGTCCTGTCAAGGTGACGGAGATAACCAAATGTATTTCTTTCATCTCCAGACTTCTGGGACTTACTCTGTTATTTTCTGTATTTAGTATATCAAAGGCTATCAAAGCAACACAGAATTGTTATTTGTTTTTCTCTGTTGAGAGACAAGCTGATTGCTTCTCAGAGCTTCCCCTGAACCTACTATAGGTGTGGTAGGGGGTATTTTTTAGTAGCTGCTGCTGAACATTTTGACTGAAATGTTCCATAGGATCAATGTGGATGTGTTCTTTTGCTAGAATTGTGCATATAAACACTGTTTTCCCTAAACTTTTACCAAAGGTTTCCTGGAACTTTTAAGCAGAAGAAGAATGGGAGTTTGAGGGTTGTTTTCTGGGTTTTGTTGTCTTCAGTGTGTGTTCTTTTCTTCCTCCAAAGTAGGAAAGAACGGTCCTTGTAACCTTGTGGGGTGTTGATCAGGATTTACAGGATGGCTTGTAACTTCCAAGTGGCATTACAGTTACCAGATACAATCCCATCTAGAATAACGCTTCCTGATGTCTTAACAACCATGCCATTTTGGAATTTTTGAAAAACCTGAATACTTAAAAATTCTGAGTGATTAGAAAGGGTTTGCTAGGTTTTTTTCCTCTTGCTTCTCCCCTGCGCCGTCCCGCCGTCCCCCCCCCCCCCCCCCCCCCCCGCCTTTCTGTGCTTGCAGAATACATGAGAAAAGCTCTAGAGTCAAAGAAATTCCCCCAGCATTGTTTAGACATCGTAGAGCTGTATTGGAAACACAACGTATACACAGCAGTGTGAGGAACACAGTCAGCATCTCGCTGCCTCAGATCCATCCATTTCCTACTGAACCTCACGAGATCACTTATATCACTACTGTCTTGCACAACTTCCATCTAAGCCTGCAGTATGTCCTTAAGAAATTTTCAATACCTATTTGTAACGCCTCAGAGCCTTAGCAAGCTCTTTGGGGTGCAAGGTCCATCATTTAATTCTGTATTTGGACAGCTGCTAGGACAGTGAAGGCCTCGTGTTACTTTTCACACATTTAGATTAATTTTTTCCTCCTGTCTTTGTGGCTGTGTGTTTTGTTACTTCCTTCACTTTTCAAGCATCAGTAAATCATGTGCAGAGAAAGCTGCTAGTCCTGCTAGGTGTGATTTGGGGAATGGCCAGTTGGGTGGAGCACACCTTGCCTACAGCTTTTCCCTTGAGGCCTCTTTCCCAGCAGTGAATCAGTGTGTGAAGGGGAAGGGCCTGGTGGGTGGATGCTGTACCCAGATGTGGTCAAACCCAAGAGCTGCTGACTTGCCTTTGTATGACCAGGGGAGGCATCCTGGCATTCTGTGCCCACCTAAAAAAAAATACTGGACTATGCTGGTCTCCCCCCCCTGGAAAGCAGAATAGAGACAATAGATTCTTTACTGAAATTTTGTTTCCTACTATAAAGTAAACCAGAGTAATATTTAGTATCATAATATCATAATATTTAGTATCAATGTTTAATATCTTAAATAGGTTCTTCCACAAGAGAAATACCTAAAATAGGTTTGATGATGAATATTTTGATAAATACCTGAGCTGAAAGACTCTAGAGGTTGGACTGCTGTGTTGCTTCTCATTGGTTTATGCAACAGTCATTAACAACTGCATTAGTCACCTGCAGTCAGTATAGTTCCAGTGACCCTGCATCTCCTACTCCCAGAGCAGGGAAGATAACAGGTTTAGTATCACAAGAGATTGTACCCTCCTTCACTGACACAAAGCAGATTTTGCTAGCAAGAAACTTGCATATTTTGCTATCAAGAAACTTGCATATTTAGCCAGGTGGTGTGGCCAACCTAGATATGCTTTCCTTCCAATTTTGAAGATTTCTTTTCCCATAATCTCCCAAGTTTAGAAAGACTCAAGTGCCCCATGTGAATGCTGATACTCCCTGCCGTTGTTAACGAGTGCTCAAAAAAACAACTCTTCTCACAAGGAGTCACAAAATATATTTGTTAGTGTGCATCTCCCTATCACTTGGTGGACTTATTTAGCAGGTTGTTATAAACAAAAAAGCTATCTGAGCCCTGCCAGTTTGTATACTTAGGTCTCCATGCATCACAAATTACAAGGGTGTTGAAAGTTTCTCTTGTATCTAGGTTAATATTGATGCTAAACATTACCTATAACCTATTTTTACTTTTTGTTACAGAACTGTTGCTAGAATGGCCGATGAAGATTATCAGCCTCTTTTTCTGTGGATAACCACTATCACCTACTTTGAAAAAAAAAAAGTAATTAATTGAGATAACACCTTTTAAAGTATAATGCCTTTTACAAAATGCAAGAGGTGTCTGTCAGTAAGCCAGCCACCTGCGAGGATCATTTTAAAACAGATGGTGAAGAAACTATTTATCCAAAAAGTCAAAATCATGGCATAATCCTGGAAGATATCACCTGATGTTTATTATTACAGTAGTTATGACCTCAAATCATCTGTGCATTCATAGTTGTTTGTGCTCACTCCTTTGAATGAAACGCTCATTATGGAAGGGTGCTTTCTGGCACATGTGAGTACAAAAGAAAGTTGCTTCAACATGAATTAGTCCATTTTGGTCCAAATAAACCACTGACTTTCACTGTTACTGTGTTTACCATCTTGCATATTCTGCATATAGAGTCGTCTGCTATAGGGGAACAGATGCTGTCTGTTAGAAATGGATATGCAGAAAGGCATAACTTCTTCCTGGTACAGCTGCAGGTGTTGAATTAGAGAGAACTGCATATGCAAATCAATCCATTTGTAGTGTTTGCTTTAAAATCTGCTCAGTATGTTTTGCCTAGGTCAGTTGAGAGGGCTAATGTGAGAAGTCTCAGTTTTTTCTCAGTATTTGCCCTAGGAAATCTAGTGAAGGGTAAGTAGTGGCATTACTTCCCAGTCTAAAGCTAACGGTAACCATCTTGGTTTGGTTTTAATAATAACATGTAGCTGATTTGGCTGTTTAAAGTGGAGATAAATGTTCCATTGGGTATTGACAGTACAGAATTGGGGAAGAATAAATATGTCAAAAGATTATTTATAGATAGTAAGACCAAAGTTGCAGTAATAAAACTTAATACAGAGGTTATCCCTCCTAGTCATCTTTTCAGCTCCTGCTCAGTGATTTGAACAGTACTTAGACACTGTGTTACATAGAATAAGCTGTTTCTTTTTACAGGGAGAGCTCTCACCCACTTTCTTTCTTTTACCTTTCTTTTAAGTGGCTAAGAATAGGTGCTTCTAGGCTACTGATCCACATGGGTCACTGGTCTCTTCCAATATGGGAGTTCATAGTGATGAATGCCTGTAGGTGCCCATGGTTGCCTACATCAGGCACTGAAACACGTGATTAGAGATCAGAAAATATCCACAGTACCTTTCAGCCATTGTTTTCACATTGTTTTTCCTGCTTTTTCATGCATTTTTTTAAAAGTCAGTTTAAGAACAACTTTGAGGCCTGTGAATCCACTGGAGAAAAGCAACTTCCTCATTTGGATCTCAATTACTTGTCGCTTGGACTCCACTGGATTGAAGACAAAGAGGTCTGAGTTCACGCCTGACATGTCGTGACATGTCATGTCAATCCTTAGAGGAACAACCTAGATATCTTTCTTGCTTTGTCATTTTTAAATACGTGCTGTAACAAGTCTCCATTCATTTTCCAGGAGAGTAGTTATTCCTGTCTACGATGAACGAAACTGGGAATTCAAGTTTCAGTTACAACTCTGGAAGATGAAAATGAATGAAGTGTTTTAAAAATGACATCTTCCAAGCAACAGTCCTTTCTGAGCCCATGACTCTGGTGCCAACATTAATATTTGTTACTGGGAAAGTGAAAACTATACCCTGGCTTTTTGTTTCGAAAGTGCTGTGGAATTATCACTGTCATTTGAGAAGGAAATAGAAATCTGTTCTGTGGGTGAGGGAAACAGGCCTATTAAAATATTCTTTTTCCTCAGTTGTCGTTTATTCCCAAGAACATTATTTTTGACAAGCAGCTTGAAATAATTTCTTTTAATCCTGGGGTCCTCCTGATTCTTTAAGTCTTTTTCTCATGCTATTTACAATATGTAATTTAAAAACCAGTACCAGCCCAAATCAGTGTGATCGTTTCCACAGGGAGACATTGCTTCTTGGGTATAAAAGCTGAGTGTTTTGCCTCAGAGAGGACCGCAGATTTTAACCCTAGATCTGATTATTAAATGCAATCCTGGTTTAGTATACTGTAGGTTTTACTTGCAGTGAAAACTTAGTGCTGTAAAAGTAGTATTTTTTTAATGAATTAAAGTAAAACATCACCTGGTTTAAATGACTCACAGTAGCTTACTTAGGGTGGTTTATCATCTTACATTTCACCTTTATATCATTGTAATGTTATTTCTGTCCTAGGCAGTGTAATAAGATACTTCATTTAAATAAGCTCATTGCTTGAATATTGGAAAGAAAACTGAGTAAAAAGTAATTTAAAAAGTCAAGTTTAGAGCAGCTCACCTTCCCCTTACATATATCTGGTCTGATATAATGAAACTGGATTCTCAGAAATTACACGCTAGTAAGAAAAGGGAGAGCCACTTGTATCCAAAAGTATTTTACAAATGATCCAAGTGTGGCACTGGTACTCTATGAGCTGCAGGCTAACAATTCCAACCAGTTTAGAAGGCCTGGATGGAGGATTTCCATCCAGATTGGAAAATGGTCATTTGACTAAATTGAACTGTGTGAAACCTATTGACACTTTTGATTCAGCACAGATAGAAAGCATGTTTGCCTGACTGGGTTCTTGCCAGTCAGCAACCTGGAAGGTAAGCAGCCTCCATTAGCAGCTCTGCGCTTTCCAGTGTCCTGGTGGGTATTTTAAGCTGCCGGCAGTCTGAAGGTAAGTGGGCAAATTCCAATTGGGCTGATTTGCTTTCTGGTTCCTTCCTTGCCTGGCCTCTTACAATTCCCCTTGTCTCCCTGTATAGCGATGAAGATTGTTAATATATTTCCATTCTGCACAAAATTGATGTTTATGCTATCAGTATGAAAAATATTTTTCATATTGAGAACTCTGCTGTAGAATGGAAATTCGAGTTACTACCAGTAAAAGAGAGGAGAAGCGATCCAGGGACCTTGTGGCCTTTTTGGTGCTGTGCAATACATTTACACACACCCTCTGTTTCTTGAATTAGGAACGTTGTTAAGTAAGTGCTTAAGCAAACCTCTCTTTAGGAGACTATTCAATCAATATGGAACAAATAGTTGAATGCCAAGAGCAAATCAACTGAGTATAAAAGGATATTTTTCCCTCTAGATTATTTTTGAGCTCACTTATGACAAAAGAAAGATAGAAATGTTCCTGGACCTTGTGCTAACAAAGAAAGAAGGACTGGTTGGGGATGTGAGGACTGGGGACAGCCTTGTCTGCAGTGACCATGAGATGGTGGACTTCAGTATCCTGTGTAGAAGCAGCAAGCAAATAAGTAGGATTACAACCCTAGACTTCAAGAGAGCTAACTTTGGCCTCACCAAAGACCTACTTGGAGGAATCCCATGGGACAGGGCTCTGGAACGTAGTGGGGTCCAAGAGAGCTGGTTGCTGTTCAAGCACCACTTCCTCCAAGCTCAGAATGGGTGCATCTCTATTAGGAAGAAATCAAGCAAAGGAGGCAGGAGACCAGAATGGATGAGCAAGGAACTTCTGGAAAAGCTCAACTGGAAGAAGGGAGTTTACAGAATGTGGAAAAAGGGAAAAAGGGACTGGCCACTTGGGGGGATTGTTGTCAGAGTATGCAGGGATGCAACGAGGAAGGCCAAGGCTCACTTGGAGTTCGAGCTGGCAAGGGATGTCAAGGGCAATAAGAAGGGATTCTTCAAGAGCATTAGTAGCAAAAGGAAGAAGAGGGAAAATGTGGGCCCACTGCTGAATGAGGTGGGTGCCCTGGTGATGGAGGACACAGAGAAGGTGGAGTTACTGAATGCCGCCTTTGCCTCAATCTTTACTGCTAAGGCTGGTCCTCAGGAATCCCAGGCCTTGGTGGTAAGAGAGGAAGTCTGGAGAGAGGAAGAAGTCACAAAGGGCTGGGTTAAGGATCATTTAGGCAAACTGGACCCACAAATCCATGGGCTCCAATGGGATGCACCTGCGAGTGCTGAGGGAGAACAGGAGAGGTGACTGAGAACTGGGGGAAAGCCAGTGTGACTCCAGTCTTCACAAAGGGCAAGAAGGAGGACCCAGGAAACTACAGGCCAGTCAGCCTCCCCTCCACCCCTGGAAAGGTGATGGAGCAGCTCATTCTGGATGTCATCTCTAAGCATGTGGAGGAAAAGAAGGTTATCGGGAGTAGTCAGCATGGATTCCCCAAGGGAGAATCATACTTGACCCATTTGATAGCCTCCTATGATGGCATAAGTGGCTGGGTGGACGAGGGGAAAGCAGTGGATGTTGTCTACCTTGACTTCAGCAAGGCTTTTGACACTATCTCCCACCACATCCTCATAGGTAGGCTTAGGAAGTGTGGGACAGATGAGTGGACAGTGAGGTGGATTGAGAACTGGCTGAAGGACAGAGCTCAGAGGGTTGTGATCAGTGGTGCAGAGTCCAGCTGGAGGCCTTTGGCTAGCGGTGTTCCCCAGGGGTCAGTACTGGGTCTGGTCTTGTTCACCATATTCATCAGTGACCTGGATGAAGGGACAGGGTGCACCCTCAGCAAGTTTGCTGACAATACTAAACTGGGAGAAGTGGCTGACACACCAGCAGGCTGTGCTGCCATTCAGCAAGACCTGGACTGGCTGGAGAGTTGGGCAGAGAGGAACCTCATGAAGTTCAACAAGGGCAAGTGTAGGGTCCTGCACCTGGGGAGGAATAACCCCGTGCGCCAACACAGGCTGGGGCTGACCTGCTGGAGAGCAGCTCTGTGGAGAGGGACCTGGGAGTCCTGGTGCATGGCAAGTTAGCCATGAGCCAGCAACGTGCCCTTGTGGCCAAGAAGGCAAATGATCTCCTGGGATGCATTAAGAAGAGTGTGGCCAGCAGGTCGAGGGAGGTTCTCCTCCCCCTCTACTCTGCCCTGGTGAGCCCACATCTGGAGCACTGTGTCCAGTTCTGGGCCCCCCATTCAAGAGAGACAGGGATCTACTGGGGAGAGTCCAGTGGAGGGCTACAAAGATGATGAGGGGACTGGAGTGTCTCTCATGAGGAAAGACTGAGAGACCTGGATCTGTTTAGCTTGGAGAAGAGAAGGCTGAGAGGGGACCTTATCGATGCTTATAATATCTAAAGGGTGGGTGCCAAGAGGATGGGGCCAGGCTCTTTTCAGTGGTGTCCAGTGACAGGACAAGAGGCAATGGGTGCAAACCAGAGCAGGAAGTTCTGCCTGAACGTGAGGAAAACCTTCTTTACTCTGAGCGTGACAGAGCACTGGAACAGGCTGCCCAGAGAGGCTGTGGAGTCTCCTTCTCTGGAGATAATCAAAACTCGCCTGGATGTGATCCTGTGCGACCTGCTGTAGGTGAGCCTGCTTTAGCAGGGGAGTTGGACTAGCCGTTCTCCAAAAGTCCCTTCCAACACCTACCATTCTGTGATTCCTGAACTGCATGTGTTTTGCAGATTGGAATTTCGTGTATACCTGGAGGGATTTCTGTCAAGGCAGGGGACTGTGAGCGAGCTGTGGAAATGTTGGGAAATCTTGGGACAGCCTTTCAGAAGGTTTTCCCCTTCAAAGTCTGAGCCCTTCAGACAGGAATACTCAGTTAGTGTCTTGCATTGGGAGTGTTAAGGAGCAAGAAATATAAGGGTCATACTTATTATTCTTGTGCTTGTAAAGGACAAAAATTGAATCTAAATGAATGAGAAAAACCCCAGATCATGGTGAAGCAAACTCTACTGGAATCTCCTCATGCACTGTCCCCTCAGCTGCTCCATGGGAAATGTGGCTTGCCTCCACTCTCCACTGGCTGAGCCTGCTCACCAGCTCCAAACTGCCACAGCTGTCCCACAGGAGAGAGTCAGTGCTTCTGCTAGCCACCCTCAAACATATGCTTCAATAAATGGATTTCCCACTGATAAAATAATTCTACACCTTTTGTAGAATCGTAAGTAGCTTACTTATGATGATGCTTAATTTTCAGCCTATGAGTAGGCTTCTCAAAGGCATCATGTTGTTCTTGTGTATATATATATATACGGCTACGGGGTTGTTCAGGTTCCAGGACATGACAGTGATGAGGTCCAGGTCAGTCCTTTCCAAACAGGGCTCAGCCATGCCTACCCCAGACAAACACCCTCATGCCTTTTCTCTTCTTGCAAATGCAGGTGATACAGATTTAACACCCATAGCCTGAAAGGCTCCCTCTTTTCCTGCATGTCTTGATACTGATCCAGTCAACGCATCTCATGCGTACCTTGCATAATGGCTTGTGTTATACACAGACTGGTACGTCTCAAGATTAGACAAGTAGTTCACCTTGCAATTCATGATCTGGAATCTGGTGTGATTTGGTGACCAACAAGTTAAAAAAATTTTTTCTTCTTAATGAGCCTTTGGAACTATTGCTGGTTTTCTTTATTGCTGAAACAAGGATAAGAAAATGCATTAGCTCTGGAAATTATGAGAGGGAGTAGAGTTGCTGATTGGCTGATATTTTGATAACATGTTTTAGAATAATTCTTTTTGTAAGATGATAAATACAAGATAGCTCAAGTTTTGTAGTCACAGATGCAGACTCCAGTGAAATCATCTATATAAGGGCTCCTTGTTGCAATTGTGCTAAACTTGCCTGTGCTGCACTAATTATAAACTAGACCAAGCTCCATTGTCATTAGCATTCCAGTCACGATACATACTGAGTGATGGTGTTGCTGAGATGTATAATTTTGAAACAGAGTGAAATTGCTGGCTGTGTAACAAGTCTGTCTCTGTGTGGCCTTCACAATTATATGTGTAGGTGAGTATTCACATGCACTCTCAAGTGTGTGTGTGCATACAAAAGTCCCAGGTACACATGTATGAAAAAGAAAATGTCTAGTTCTGTTCAAAACTGGACTCTGGTGTGAGTGTTTCTATCTGGCAGCCAGACCGGTGCCTCAGTTTTCAAGGCTGACCTTTGCTCTACAGTACAGTCGGATGGAGCAGAGACTCTAATTTGGATCTCTTGCCTCTCAGATCACATCTCTGCTGATCATAGTCACTATCTTGTACATGTAATACAACAAACTCTTGAATTGGTGCATCTGTTGTCCTGGTTCAGCTGCGAAAGAATCACAGCCCAGCCATGCTGGGCAGGCTGTTAGCAGTTTGGAGTCAGCCAGGGCAGCTGACCTGAGTTAGCTACAGGTTAGCTCATACCATGATGTCATGCTCGTTATAAAGGGGGAAGGTTTGCTGAGAAGCAAGAGCTTCTGTGGGGTTCCTCCTGCATCTCTTCTTTCCTTCTTCTGAGGACTCTGATGACCAGACATTCTAGGCTGAGTATAACTTTGTATACTTTGTTTTGCTGTTTCCTTAAATCTGTCTTTGCTTCAACCTTCAGATCTCCTCTCCTTTTCCCAGTTCCTCATCTCAACTGGGTAGGGGTCACTGGGTGATAGAATAACTGTTATATTTTAGCCCCAGGTATGGGCTAAATGAAGGCAATCTGTGCAAAAATTTTTCTTTGAAAAAATCATAGCATCATGGAATGGTTTGGGTTGGAAGGGATCTTAAAGATGATCTAGTTCTAACCCCCTGGCTATCAGCAGGGACACCTTCCACTAGATCAGGCTGCTCAAAGCCCCAGCCAACCTGGCCTTGAACACTGCCAGGGAGGGCACATCCACAGCTTCTCTGGGCAACCTGTGCCAGTGTCTCACCACCCTCACAGTAAAGAATTTCTTCCTAATATCTAACCTCAATCTCCCCTCTTTCAGTTTGAAACCATTACCTCTTGTCCTATCACTACAATCCGTGATCAAGAGTCCTTCCCCACTTTTCCTGCAGGCCCCCTTTAAGTACTGGAAGGATGCTCTAAGGTACCCCCAGAGCCTTCTCTTCTCCAGGCTGAACAACCCCAGCTCTCCCAGCCTGGCCTCACAGGGGAGGTGCTCCAGCCCCCATATCATCTTGGTGTCCCTCTTCTGGACCTGCTTGAGCAGGTCTGTGTCTTTCTTGTGCTGGGGGCCCCAGAGCTGGACGCAGCACTGCAGGTGGGGTCTCACCACAGCAGAGCAGAGGGGGAGAATCCCCTCCCTTGACCTGCTGGGCACGCTTCTTTTGGTGCAGCCCACTGTGTGATTTGCTTTCTGGGCTGAATGTTCCAATTGTCTTTAAAAATTACCTCTAACTTTTACAAAAAGCTGTCTTTAAAATCAAGTGCTTTGTCCCATTTAAACTGTTCCTTGTAAAAAGTGTTTAGAAGAAGTAGGACTCGAAATGACCTTTTTGCATTCTACCGGGGAGAAGAATGGGAGCAAGGAAGTGTTTGTGAGTCAGAGAACATTGTGTTTGTCAGCATGATCTCCTCTCTTTGGTCTCAAACCTTCCCTGTTTGACATAAACATAAGTGTAACATGCTAGAGATTGTTCTGCCAGACAGGGGTATAATAGTTGGTGTAAGGTCAATGAGAAAAGCAGGAAAAGAAAATGAGGCAGTAAGATGTGGCTATAGCTACTGCTGTTTTTATAGGAAAATGAGGAATGGGATTGTGATCATGAAGTGATAGCATTCAAGCATGTACAATCAGTGTGAGGAGACAATAAGCCACCCAGGAAAATAAATCTGTTAAAGTCATAGAATAATTTAGTTGGAAGTGATTGTCTGGTCTAACCATCTGATCAAAGCAGGGCCAACTTCAAAGCAAGGTCTCTCTGTCTTGTACTTGTGTGCTCAAACTGGATGGAGTACTGCAGATGTTCTCTCAGAGATCTCAAGTAGGGGGGATAACCACTTCCCTGATCTGCTGGATACACTCCAAATAATGCAGCCCAGGATCTTAAGTTAGTTCCTGCAGCTCCCAATGTCTCCAAAGACCCAGAAGGATCTAGAGTGGTGGCACAACCTCTGGAAACAGGGGTTTGCTGTAACTCAGGTTCTGCTTGTGATGAGAGTTTTCTGTGTCCAGTTCTGGGCCCCTCAGTTCAAGAAGGACAGGGAACTGCTTGAAAGAGTCCAGCGCAGAGCCACAAAGATGGTTAAGGGGGTGGAACATCTCCCTTATGATGAAAGGCTGAGGGATCCAGGTCTCTGGCTTGGAGAAGAGGAGACTAAGGGGTGACCTCATTAACATTTGTAAATGCGTAAAGGGCAAGTGTCAGGAGGATGGAGCCAGGCTCTTCTTGGTGATGTCCAATGACAGGACAAGGGGCAATGGGGGCAAGCTGGAGCATAGGAGGTTCCACATTAACATAAGGAAAAACTTTTTCACTGCAAGGGTGACAAGGCACTGGAATAGGCTGCCTAGAGTGGTTGTGGAGTCTCCTTCTCTGGAGACATTCAAAACCCGCCTGGACGCGTTCCTGTGTGACCTGCTCTAGGTAGTCCTGCTCTGGCAGGGGGGTTGGACTAGATGATTTTTCGAGGTCCCTTCCAACCCCTAACATCCTGTGACTTTGGGGAATGACAGGTGGCCTAAGCAAGACTACAGGCCAGAAGATTTCATCATTAGGATCTAAAAGTTACCTTCTTGCTCTAAGTTATGCCCTAAGTTTATACTGACATGATTTCTCTCACTCTTCTTTCCTCCCTTTTTTTTTTTTTTTTTTCCTTTTCCCTTCTCCTTAAAAACACTGGGGGATTTTTGTGTTGTGCTACTTTGGTCTTTGCACCTTTTCATGTTGCATATAGGAACACATTGACCAATATACACTGTGGTTCCTTTCTAAAGCTCTGGCAACGCAAAGGAACCATAAGCCATCCTAACTCATAAGTTATGGTAGCTTCATGACTGCTTTAGTCAATGCTGTGCTGCAGAGGACATAGAGGGTTGCAGTGACTCCTGTTCTTAATCTTTCAGCAGCTGAGAGTTCACCCTGAGGCAGATGCTTAGAGATTCATTCTGATCTTGTTTGCACCTCGGTAAGTCAGGAGTAACTTTGAGGCAGTAAATCGAATTATGTTGCGGGTGGGGGCAAGAGGCCAGAAAATAACACATTTCACCTTTTTTTTTTTTTTTCTTCCTAGGCACTGACTTTAATAAATTATTTCATTTAGAAGGGGATTAAAATTCTTCTTTGAGCTGCTTTTCTACCCATCTTTATTATTTACTTTTCATTTGTTTGCTGCCAATACATGATGTTTTCTTTCTTAATCACTTGCTAGCATGGTAATTTTTCTTAAAATGTATTCAGATTACGACAATTTTCTGGTGAAGAAAAGCATGAAATTCACTGCCCTTGAAATCTGCATCCATATGGAGGAAAATACACCCTTTTGTATTTCACTGTCAGAAAAAGAATAGTAGCCATGGAGTTATACTTAGGTATTGAACCTTGCAATATTCAAAAGAGGAGGAAAATAATATATAAAGGATGCTGATTTTTCCTGTTATTTGTGCAGCATGTATATTATTTAACTGACAATGTTCAGATAATAATTTGTTATAAAAACCTGCATGTGTTTCAGAATAATGTAGGAGAATGACACTGAACAGACTGTCATTACTGTCCATATGGCTGTGGTCTCAGACTCCCTAACAGAGTCTTCTAGCCAGCTAGAAGGCTGGAGAAAAAAGCTGGTCAGATTTCCAAATCCGTCTCACTCTCTTTGCCCTGAATGCTAATACTGGTTTATGGTGGAAAATAACTTCTTGAAACAGTGCATAAATATAAATGCTTAGCACATACTTTGTACTTCTGTTCTTCAAGCTGTTCTTCTATAATTTTCATACATTACACAGAGAGTGGCGGCAATTCAGAAATTATGTGGGCATCAGGCTTGTGAGGAGAACCTGTAGATCCTGTGGATAATACAATTATTATTTAATTTACATACCTGGGAACAGCAGGATGATTTGTGTGACCAAGATCTAAAAGTTTTCTCTGCTATCTCTTGACTTCAGGAATGTAAACTTCATCTAAGCTGGAGAACAACTGTTCCTGAACAGAAAACTGACTGGGAACTAAATCTGTTGATTTCTGTAAATGAGTTTTCTACATGTTGAATCTTTCTCATCTTATTTAGTGTTATGAAGTTGGGTATGTTAGTATATTATTTATTAGCAGAGTTATAATGTCAAGAAGAAATATTGCAGCCAATTTCCTCATTCATAAATAACAGAATTTAGGAAATGGTCTTGTGTGTTTTGTAATCAGTGGAAATTTTCAGTACCTTCCCAAAACCAAAATTACCCCAATCAGTGATTTATGTCTCTCTACCTAGCAAGGCTACTTGTGTATAGTGACATCCTTATTTCTTTAACTTAGTTTTAGCCTGTCATCCACATTCTTTATGGTAAGATTGTATCTGAGATATTTTTCTTTCATGGAAATGTTTCCTCATTCAAAAGAGGTTCCCTGAGAGATGTACCAGGATATACTGAGGCTAACTGGATCCAGTGAATACCTATGTGGTGGACAGAGGAAGGACAGGGCTATATCAAATTTTTACCATAGTTGCTCGCAAATTTACTCTGTGTCCTTTTTTTGGAATTCAGCATACCTCCATTTAGCTACCTCTGAAAACCAACAGGTTGCAAGTTTTTCTCCTTCACCCAAAGGGTGAGGATCTAGAGGAAAATCCCTTCAGCTTAAGTAGTTCATGCAACACGAGAGTTCATTGCTCTGCAGATGGACTCCAGCAGCACTGTGTAGCTCCTTGATCTGAAAGGGATGCAAACTTTCCCTTGTATAAAATTAAAAATATACATTATCCAGTTAAGCAAGATATGGGAACCTTATCATCCGCTATTGGACGACTACTAGTAAGTATATATTTTCCTCACTTTTTTCCTTTAAATATTTAACTAGATGATTGTTTCATTAGTATTAACCTATCATAGGGCAGCTGTTCTCAGTGTATTATCTCACTGCCAATATCTCTGAGGAAACTGGGTGTTCTTAGAGGGCATGTACATGATGTCTATGTCTTCTCTGCTAACTCCATTATTTTGTTCCATCTCAGATGAATCTCTGTTCTTTTTCCAAGTACACACCCTTTCTTTCTTTTGTAAGAACCTGGGCCTGGTTTGTACCAGTGATAGAGGGCATAGTGGTACCAGGCTTCTTTTGCTCTTGATTTCACAGGGACCATGTAGACCCCAGGGTGACTGTACTGCTGTATTAAATGTCTCTCAAGCCAAAAAATCTTGTGTTTCTATTGACACTGCCAGTCCTCTGACTGTTTTCCTGTCACCCATCACTGGTTGGTACCTATACTTCTGTAGTATCCTGCTGTCAGTGAAGATTTGAGCCTGCTTCTTGTTGTGGAAAGAGTCAGTCCTGGATAGCTTCTGTCCTTGGCTAGTTTTTACTTTGTCTGCATTTTAACCCTGGATAAGAGCCCCAGGCATGCCTGTTTGGCTTTTCCCCTTTGCCTTTGCATCTGAGCACCTGATGATGTAAGTAGCATGTTAGCAGATGGCAGATATTCTTTTCCTGTCAAATTGATAACCTGAAAAACTGTCAGCTTTTATTGTAAAAGGGCTGGAAGCCTGTTCCTTGGCCATAATTTATCACAGTATATCTCATTTCCGTTTACACCAGGTACTCACATAGACCCCAATCTTTAATGCCTGTGCCCTGCACATTGGCTGTGTTATTTCAGAGTAAAGGACAAGACAACAGTTTCTCAGGCTGCCTTATTTTTCTTTGAAAAAAAAGATAATTGCCATTTATCAAAAGAAAGTCTGTGAACCAGTGGTGTGTCCACCGAATGTGTAAACAGCTGCCCAGATAGCCTCTTTAACCTCCACTCTCTGATGTAAAGAGTCTGAGTACAATAGGGGAAAAGAACTGAGAGGCATAAAAAAGGTCAACACAGATTTTGCTTTTAATGTGGTATTAATTCTATTGTACTTGGATATTGCATGCTGAAAAAATGCTCAGAAGATAAGTGGAAAAGTACTTAGTTTGTTATGATGTTTCAGACAAGTCAATCCTGCTTTAGAGAAGCAGCAAATCTAATTGGCTGCATTCACTGAAACTGGAGCTGTATCACCCAAATATAATATGTACGTTTGACTTTTTAATTTTTTTTAAGATGTTTCCATATTTCACTGACAAATGCATAGATTTCAATAGCATTCTTTTGATTTTTGTCAATTTAGATTAAAGTGCCTGGAAAGTGCTGTAAATACAGCATTTTGCTTGAGGTATTTGTACAGGGAGTTCCATTAAATCTGTACAGCCAGAGGGTAAAATTAATCTGAAATTAATAATGTAGAGCACTGCAAGAGGACTAGCAAGTGTGCTACAAAAATGGATCTAAAAATCTCACACAACTAAATTTTTAACATTGTACTCAGGAGTAAGCAAACATTACATATTCAAGAAATGTTTGCCAAATTTGCTGCCAGAAGCGTAGACAGCTAAAAGATGTCAACAGGGAATATTGTCATAACACTAAGAATAATGTGTTATCCAGTGCTTAACATTGAACATGATGTAAACAATTAATCACAGAATAGAAACTACTGAGAGCAAGCAGTAGCATGTGAGTTGCATTCATAGCCTTACACTAATCAAGGAAGTTGTGTTTATTGCTTCTGATGGATAAATCTTTGTAACCTTTTTTGACATGATATGTCAGCATCTTAAACACCTGTATCACTGTGATGTTTGTGAGATCTTATTTCTGGAGGGAGAGTGAATACAAATGTTTATTTTTCTGCAGTGGGATGAACCTTGTGAAGAGAAAAGAGTAATGAGAAATATGATTGCTAAACCTTAGGGTGCAATGCTTTTTTTGGTAATATATAGTCTCATATACACACACGTATAAAATAAGATAAATAATGCAAAGGCAGCCATTTTGCTTGACAACTTTATCACCGTCTACTACATTCAGTCACTGAGTGACACGCACTGAAGTTTCAGGTATCTTATAAAATGCCAAGACATTATTGTTTTAGTTATGGTGCAAGAACTGGTAGTGGGGGCTTTCAGTGCCCCAGTATTGTGAAAAGAGCTCCTCTTTGGGCATGAAACGGGTTTCACAGCATGTCATCTTACAAACCTTGTGTATTTTACACCATACCTATGCTTTGCAAGTTAGGGAAGAATACTCTTTCCTGATGGGAAAGGACAGTGTTTTGGTACAGGAGGCTCATCTTGAATTAAGTGGAGAGAGACTGTGGCCCGAGATCTTGCAGGAGGTGGCCAGCTGGTGTCTCTGGGGCTAAAGGGCTGTGAGCAGTACAGGCAAAGCCCCTTGCCTAGGCTGGATTATGCACCATCAGCAGGGCTGTGCCCCACAGGGTCTGACAGGTCACTGGCACTAGAGCTGCTGAGAAGCAGCGAGTTATTGGAGGCCAGAGTTTATCAGAGCTGGGCTTACCAGTTATCACTCCTGGTTTTCACCTTATGCACAAGCTGTCAGCCTTTTAAGATGTGGTCTTTTTCTCCATCCATGGAAATGAAGTGTTCCGTTACTTAATTTAGTGAGAGCAGGGCTCTCTCATTGCCATAAATGAATCAAAAGTGGCCTGTTTTGCTTGCAAAGGATTTTTGTCTAAGCTTTCGAGACCAAAGCAGGTCTCAGACGGAAAAGTAGATTTAAGTGTTCTCTGAAAGTCCCACCTGAAGAGACAATTATAATAAGCTTTGTTATGTGAAACTTTATCTTGCTACTGGTGTTAAATGGCTTAACAATAAGGTATTATCTTTTTGCTCTGGGCAAAAGTTGTTTCCATTTTGATAGATGTCTCATCACAAAAGTTAGTATATAAACTACCTGATCTTGTTGACATTTGGAACTCAAAGAGAAATTAAACCTATGTTCATTTTGTCTGAAAGGTTCTCAAAGGCATGAAAGATTAATCTCTTATTAACATTTGCCTGCAGCTATTTCTAAAATGCATTAGTTGGTTTCTGGGAAATTAATTAATCCTAAAGGAATGATCAAGTGTTCTTATCTTTGCGGGTTTTATACAGGACTAGGTCCTTACCAAAAGACACAGTATGTCAACAGCAAAGCATTAAAGGAGTAAGTTCAGAGCAACGCAACTTGACCTTTTCAGATTCCTAGCTCTGTAGAATTCCTCTAAGACTCATTTTTGTAAGTCACAAAGTGACTATTACACCATAAAGAGCACCAGTAAATGTGCTAATATTTCTGGTATTTAAACTGGTTTCTGATAAGAAAAAGATCCACTTAGAGAGACACTGAAGTCCATATAATAATTGAATATCAAGGGAGTCAGGCCAGTCTGCAGGACCCTTTTGTACCTATTCTACTTCTATATTCTCTAGTTAGGCATGCCTGTCACTGACTTTCCTGCCAAAGACAAGATGGTGAGTTTTCAGTGCATTTCTGCATTGCATCACCCTTCAAGTGTCTTCAGAATTACAAAATACTGCTTTAGAGACACTGAAGTCTCTACCCCAATTTGTACTGTAAATTCCTTCTCACGGTGTTAGAGTAGTTATAAATCACTGTATGTAACATTCCTATTACGTTTGATAGGACAACTTCACTTACACTGCTGCTGCTCCAGAATAGGTATCATTAGCAAAACCTGCAGGGAAAGCAGGGATGGAGCATTACTGGCTGTGCTGAGCTGCCCTTCATAGGCACTAGACTCTCTCTGATAAGTGTGAATTAAAGACCTGTAATAATGGATTTGAGTGCTAACACTAAAGGGAGGAATGTCATCACTCCCTACACAGGGATGTGACATGAAGTATGAAACGTGAGGGAGGAACAGAAGAAATGTGTGAAGAAAAACTGAGAACTTGCAAAATAGGTGAAAAAGATGCAATGTGCTATAATAGGATACATGCAAACAAGTTTCAATACTTAAACAGGAATGATTAATCACACAACTAATCATTATTGCAATGATCTGAAGATGTTAATGGCTCACAAACTGAATGTGAGTCAATGTGTCATGTTGTCAAGAAAAAGGCAAGCATCCCAGTGAGGATGTTATAAGAAAGATGAAAGTCTGCAAAACAAGATAAGGCAGGTTTCTGCTTTACTTCACACTGCTAAGGCTTCAACCATAGTACAGTGTCCAGCTGTGGACATGCATGTTAAGAAAGATTTGGGATAGTTTTAAGACATCCTGTAAGACAGCAGCAAGAACTATTAAGGGTATCAATAACATGGCCTGTGAGGACAGAGCTGAGGAATAGGGCTTCAGGTCAGGAAGGAGAAAACAGAGAGGAGATGTGAAGTCATTTTTCAGCTATCTATGAGATGGCTGCAAAGAGGAAGTGAATCTTCTCCATCTCTACTACTGTTGGGATAAAAGATAATAGGCTTAGCAGGTGAGAGATGGGATTAGAAGCCAGGAGAACTTGCTAATGACTTGTGTGATTAAATGCTGGAACAGATCATGGGATTTGGGGGATGTTATGGAGTTGCTGCTGGTTGTCTTCAAGCCAGTAGGACAGATTGTCAGAAATTACTTTGGGAGTAGCTGATACTACCTTTTGGCAGGAGAGTATCTGAGATGACCTCCTGAGGTCAGTTCCAGCAGTACTGTCTATTGTATTATAAACTACGCAGGGATAAGAAAGATTGAATCTATCCTATCAGCTCCATGTTAGCAGAAAAAGATGGACACAGACATGATTTTGGGGTTTCTCAGTCATTAGAGCTGTACAAGGATGGATGAATTCAGCTTTCCCATTGATTGTTGCCTACCTTGCTGCCTGGATGAGATCCCTTGGTCACCCACAGAAGGCTGGAGCAGGATTTCTGTACAGTCAGCCTCTGACCTGGGTTTTACATTAAAAAACACGGACTTTGCCTGACACGCAGCTAATATTGAACAGTAAGGCAGGCTTTTTATTTCCTATGCTCTTCCAGGATCTGTGATGTGAAGCTAGTTTCATGGTTTACAGGGTCTGCAACAGGAACAAACTTTTGTTGTGAGTTTGCACAGTGCCTGATACAACGGAGCTTCACAGTAGCACAGCAAAAACCAACAGTAATAATGGCATGGAGGAAGCTGTTCCATCACTAAGGAGTTTTTTTTCTGTAGCTTTCTTGTGGCTCCGTACATCTTGCGTACAGTGACAGCACAGAGAAAGAGCAATCTCTAAGGAAGCTTATCAAACTGACAGCTTCTTACTCCTATTCACTGCAGGGCAGTCACATGCCAGATATTAAAAAGACTGCTTAAAAAATACCAAAATGAACAATAACATCTGTAAGGCACCAACAGCGAAGGCAATAAACAAAACAAAGTGAAGCAGAACACACCAAGGGTGGTAGTTTTTTAGTGTTTGTTCCTCTTAAGGTATAAATCATTTCTTAGATGATTGACACGCAGGACTGAATTAATCTGAAAAGCTTACTTATTTGCATCCTTTGAAAACTGCTGGCCATACAAAAGCCCAGAGAAGTTACGTAACTGTCATCCAGAGTTGTGCATTCAAGTATTTGTCAAGTAAGTTTAGCAAAACAATGTTTCTTAATGCTTCTGTAAGAAGTACTTCCTAATTCTACAAGAAGATAACAAGCCTGTTGTTCCTCCCTGTCTTTTGAGAACGTAGATGTTTACCTCTGAAGTCTAAACACAGCATCCTGAATACCCAAAAGAACAAGTCACAATTAATTTTCTTATAGTTCATTTGTGCTTCCATTTTTAGACATTTTTATCTTCAAAGTGATCCTTTGGTCTTGAACACAGTTTTCTTGTCCAAGAAAGTGCAGTCTAGTAGTGCAAGTGTAAAAGGCTCAAGCTTAAAAGCATCGCTACCACTGTTCTTATTTTGAGCTTTTGCCCCAGGCTCCCTGTTTCGGGTAGAAGTTGTACAAAAAGGGGAATTAAATACCTGTGACTTTGCTCTTTTAAACATCCTTTTGCGTGTGACTCTCATGGTATGATCTGTTACAAATCACTACTTCTCACTGCTAGTTTGGAATCCGGAAGTGGGAATCTTGCCCTAAATACACATTAAAAGGTTCAGTGTTAATGCAAGCCCTTTAATGAACGTCCAGCAGTGAAGGCAACACAACAGGCATCTTATGAGAACTGACTCACTGGAGGAGGGCCCCTTTTACAGTAGTTTGAGAAATTAAAATTAAGACTTGCTGTTCCATTAATGATTAGCAAATGTGGCATCTATCCCCCTCCTGTTGTCTGGCATGAATCTGTCTGAGGCAGGGAGCAGAGAGTAGCAATTTTGTTAGGTGATTTGGGAGGTTCTGACCCAGCAATAGCTTCTGCTGATGTTGCTCTCCGTACACTCGGGCATCTGATGTGGATAATATTTACATAATAAAAAGAGCACATAAAAATGAGGACAGTAAATGTGCGTTCTCTGGCACCATAGCATCACTTAAACACCATTGCTTTTATTCATTGGATGAAACTCAATATGCAGCCAACAGCAGCAAAAGATGTGGGGGGTGTTTTGCGTGTGTCTGTGCGTGCAGTAGTCATGTGGCTGTTCAGAAGCAAAGGCTTATTGGTTTGTTTTGCTTCTCTTCCAGTAGCTGTGATGGATAGGCCTGCACTTTCCACATTCACTACTGTTTCTTTAAATTGTTTTTTTTTTTCATGTGCTCAGCAGGGGTGTGGGGAGAACAGGTGTGTATTTGATAGACTACTGGTAATTAAGTGGTGATCTGGGAAGTGTTAGGTTTATGTTTGCTCCTTTTTCTTATGAGCAGTCTTGTCTTTTTTTTTTTTTTTTTCCGCTTTCCTCCACTGCCTTTTATGTCATTTTTAATACTAGCTTGTTTCAACTTCTTCATGCATCTGTTTTTTATTTTCAGTTCATTTTAACTTCTCCCCACAACATAGGTTAGTCGTCTATGTATACACTAGGCATTTAAGACTGAATTCTTTTAATGAGTGTTTGGCTTCTCTTTGGCAGAACATCAGGACATCTGTGTCCATTAACCCATGTCTCCTTAGTCTCCACCTCAGTGATGTGGACAGTGTAGGCCCTAAGAGACCAAGACCATGTCCAGCAAGTTTAGGTTTCAGAACTCCATCACCCCTTCCCTTGCTCCCTTTGGAATCTCATTATTTTTTGGCTCTTTTGGGTTGTAAAATTACTCAACTCAGCAACAACCCTCTAATTGAAAAAAATTAATGAATTTGACAGATCGTACTTGCTTTACACATGTATTCTTCTTCACAAGGTATGCTGTGTTCTTCTAAGATGGGCTGAGGTGGGACCCACCGGGGCAGTGGAGATAATGAGATAGTGGAGAGCCACTGAGCATGGTTGGGGGAACAGGCTTGTGGGAAAGCAAGGTTTGGCACGGGAGTTACAGCAAGAAGCCAAGAGCCTGTGTGTCCTGCATAAAGACTGCAGGACTGCCACGAGAGGCACTGAGCAGCTAGGCAGGCCTCCTCGTGACTGAAGAGGTCTGGTGACAGAGTGTGCTGCTACTCAGAGAGGTACTGAGTTGATTAAAAGCAAAGACACACAGTTGCTTTGAGCTTTCTTCATTTTAAAGGAAACATTCCAGACAAATTCAGGCTTTTTTTCATTTAAAAGTCTTTCAGTCTTTTTGGGAGAGTATCCTCTGGAGGAGGTCTAGATGGATTTACCTCAGAGCACTGGCCAGCTTTTTCTCTCTTTCTGCGAACTCTCATGCTAACTATGATACTCTACTTCCACACAAGCAGGTGTTTGTTCAGATGTGCCACACAGGTCTGTGTGGTGTTCCCCCCAGATAAAGTCCTTTGTCATTTTATTGCCTTTGGGAACTTCTGCTACCATTCTAGCTGTCTGTAGGCCATCTTCTGTCTCCTGTCTGGAAGCTCTATAGGTGATGAGCTGTTGGGTTTTGATGTGGGTCTCTGTAGTCCTCAGCCTCTTGATCTCAATCTCTTGATCAAGCCCTCATAAGTGATATAAATTCTTATTGCTTCCAGATATACCATAGGTTTGTTAAAAATCTCATGCCGTTCACATATGTTGTGTCTTATACATAAAAATGTACAGCATAACTCCTTCCTCACTGCAAACACTGTGGGCAGTTCAGAGCATAACAAGGTGCTACAGATGCTTCCCCTCAGCCAACAGATGGGTTATGTGTTTAGCACCAATAGAAAGTCCTAAATTCAGGATTACACTAAGTAGCAGGTTGATAATATTTGTCAGAGTTGGTTTCACTGGTTTATGTGGTTTGATGAATCCAGACCCAGAGGAAATTAAATACTCATAACACCGAAGTGTGGCTGAAGATTGAGAATATATAAGTCTGCATGTTGTTTTGGGTATTGCTTGTTTCATTTTCAGGACTTGTTTACGTTCAGAAGATGAAATCTGGATGGATTTTCTAATGGGAAAAAATGTACTGTTTCAAGTAAGCAAAAAAAGACGAGAAACATACCTTCAAGCTAGCTTCTCAAGTTTTAGCTGAACAGTTCAATGTTTCTTGAATCTAACAACTTTGCATTGTATAAGCAGAGTTTTCAAAGAGCAAAGACAGGTAGTTTCGTCTATCTTTTGTCTGCAAAATACAGTTTGTGTGGCTAAGGCAAGAAATATGCTTAAACGCAATAATGAATTTCTTTCTGTGTAAAGACCATTCTAAAACTTTCATTTTCAAAACTTTGTGGTTATATCAAAATATACAAAAATGTTTATTTAAAGTTCATCTATTTTCTCATTATCTTGTATCTACTCTGGTATAATTAAAAGTTTTAAGTGCAGGGAGTAATTTTAATAGGAGTTGAGTTCAAAAAGTAGTGGAAATAAACTAAGTTGTATGTCAAGTCTCTTCAGATCTTAAATTAATAATATTGAAAATCCTGTAGGTCACGTTTACTTTTATAAAATTACCATGCAAAAACATCAGTAGGCAAAATACAATATGCATAATTGAAGCAAGTTAAATGATACGAAGAATGCCTTGAACAAATAGCTATGAGGGACATGTACTTATACATAACCATTCGTGTAACTCCGTAAGTCTACTTAATTAGACTTAATTACTGAAGAAGTCAACACAGAAGCTATGAGATGTGAAAAGAGACATTTTACTTATTGCTGTAGGGGTCATTGTATTTATGCAAGACATTGACATGGCTTTACTCTAAAGGGCTAATTGAAACAATTGGTTTTGACTACACTAGCAATATGGAAACAGAGCAACTAAAACTATGGCAAGTGCCGTAGGACTGCTCAGGAATCAGAGCTGTCATCTGTTCTGATTTGCACATGTCATATCAAAAGCATTCTAACGCCTTGCTCAAAACTTTTTATTCAAAGAAATGCACAGACACCTGACCCCAAATCTCATCAGAGTATTTTAATTTTACCACAAATAAAACATTGCACAACCCTGTCAACATGCCTGGAAAAAAGCAATAATGAACTATTGCTACCCTGGGTCACCTAGCTGGGAAAAGGTTAGAGCTTGACATTGATACCACTTACATTGACACACATCTTAAGAGGTTTTGTGACAGTTAGTTGTGTTCCTCCACTGAAGAGCTGGTTTGATACCAAAATTAGGTCTACAGTTTATCAAAACCACTAAAGGCAGGGCAGGATTGCAAATACTGGAATGAAAAAAACATGTTGTAAAGTTAACTGTGAAACTTAAAAAGTTCTCTCCATGTCACATTTTCCTAAATACAATCATTTTCTAAAGACAATAGCAAGGCTTCCAACACTCTCCCAAAGTATTGCTCTATCCAAGTTAGAACATTACAGTCCGGGTGGGTGAGGAACTAATTGGATGGTCAGGTTCAGAAGGTAGTTGTTAACGGGAGTAGCTCTACTCAGAGGCCCATGACAAGTGTACCATGGGGATACCTACTGCACCTATCCTTTCCAGCATCTTTGTCAATGACCTGGAGGAGGTGATAGAGCGCAGGCTCATCAAGTTTCCAAATGAGAAGCACAAGGGCACACAAGAGAACAAGAACAAATACCAAGTCCTGTAGCTGGGAAGGAAGAACCTGGAGCAAAGATGCAGTCTGGGGGCTGCCTGGCTGGGGAGTAGCTCTGCTGAAAGAGACCTGGGAGCCCTGGCAGACAGCAAGCTGGCCATGAACCTGCAGCATGCCCTGGCAGCAAAGGCAGCCAACAGCATCCTGGGCCGTACAAGCCCAGGCAGAGCCAGCAGACTGAAGGAAGTGCTTGGCACTTCTAAGACCACATATGGATGCTCTGTCTAGTTTTGGGCCCATCAATACAGGAAAGATGCTGATAAAGCAATTCAGCAGAGGGCCACCAAGATGCTTCGGGCTGGAGCATTTGTCCTGTAAGGTGAGGGTAAGGAAATGGGGCTTGTTGCCTAGAGTTAGGAAGGTTTTGGAGACATCTAACAGTAGCATGCTGGAACCCAGGAGGAGGTTATGAAGAAGACAGAGTCTCTTTCACAGTGATGCATAGTTGGAGGACAAGAGGCAATGGGCATAAATTGGAACAAGGGAGCTTCAGCCTGGTGAAAAGGACAAAAAGCCCAGTAGTGAAGCAGGTTGCCCAGAGAGGTTGTGCAGTTTCCATCCTTGAAAGTTTCTGTGATGCAACTAGATAAAACCCTGAGCAACCTGGTTGGACCCCACAGCCAACGCTTCTTTGAGCAGGAGGTCAGACTAGAGCTCATCTGTGGTTCCTTCCAAACTCAGTTATTCTGTCATTCTGTGATTTCATTATAATTTTTAAAACTAGATATTCAGAGTGTATTCATGGTACTTACTTTCAGGAGTTTATTCAGGGAATAAATGCAGGGGATGACAGTGGAGCAGATCAAGATTTTCAACAAAATTTTGAGTATAAATTTCCTCAGAAGCAACTGGAATTTCTGGAACACTTTTTTTTTTTTTTGGTAAAAAAGGGAGTTTGGGGAGGCACAAGAGGGAGATCATGGAATCATATAATGACATAATCAGATAATAACCCAGGAGATTCATGCAGAGATGCAGAAGGAAACAGTGCTGCCTCTGAACTGTAAAATCACTCTACTTTCCCCTCCTTCTGTTTACATCACTCCTCACAGCCCTGGATATCAACCTTCTCTATGGGAAGTGTTATGAGGTATGATGGATCTGGGCAATGGACAGGATCAAGGGGATCCTGATTTACTAAGGCAAAAAATACCCATCCGATACTGCTTACTGCTAATTAATGCCGTTAAGGGGATAGAAGACTTAAGTTTCACTAGAATTTACGTTCTCAGGAAGGATGATATCTAATCCAAAGAAAAAGGACAAAGAGCTTTTCTGTGCTGAAAGCTTTAAGTGAATCATTTAAGAAGCATCTTTAACTTGAAGTAACCATAAATTTAAGACCTTGGGCCAGCTCCTCAGGTGGTGTGAAGTAGCATGGATACACTGACTTCTGTGGAATAAGTCTGATCGTACCGATGGAGCATGAAGACCTAAACCCCCTTCTAGGCAGGAGCAGCAGGGAGATGGCCCTACACATGAAAAAAAGCTTAGAAAGAACCTGTCTGAGAGTAGAATATTACAAAAGACCTTTCTCACAAGAAAAAAAAAAAAAAGGCAAGAGATTAAGAAGTCACTTTCAGGGATGAGGAAAATAAAAAGGTGTTGGTGGTTTGTTTTATTTTTGTTTTTGTTTTCTTTTTTTGCCCCTCAGATCAGAAAGAAACACATCAATGAGATAAAGAGACCATCTGGCTCCTGGAATCCCAAAATATAAGAGCTCCTGAGGCTGAAATTTCTTCTTTAGGAAAGAGTGTTCTGCCTACCTGTCACTTAGTGATAGAAAAATATGTTAAAAAAAAAAAAAAAAATAGGGCAGAAGAAGTTGGATTTGTGAAGTCCAGAGAGGTGAAATAAACTCACTTTGGACAAATTGATAAAGCACCTCAAGAAGATGAAAGTGTATTTTATGGAAAAAACATGTGCCAACAATTATCACTACACTGAACTGAAAATTGACATCAGAGTAGATACGCATTCTTATATAGAGAAGGGGAAAAAAGTTCAGAATCTTTTCTTCCTAGTGCATTGCCATAGGAATTCTGACTTATCAGTCTGAAGGAGTATCAATGATTTGGCAGGAAACCATTCTGTGAGAGCACTGGGAATGTGCTGTTGTGTCTAAAAGCTAAGATGAAGTTTTCTTAATCTAGAAAGAACCAGCGGACAAAGAAGGAAAAAAAGCCCATTGTATTGGACAACCATATCTGAAACATTTTAAAAGACATTTTAAACCAATGTTCTCCACTGCCTGCTATAAATCCTCGATCTGGGTGGACTGGAAACTCTTCCTGTGATTGCTAGACTGGAAAATAATATGAATAATGCCAAGGCATTAAGTGATGTTAAGTTTTAAGCATAAAACAATATCAGTGCTCTAATGAATTTTAGGATGGTATTAGATTTCTGTACCTTATTTCATTCTACTAATACAAGAAATTATGTTTTTTGATGATAACCGCATGAAAAGCGTGAATTCAGCTGTAGAAGTCCTGTAGTACTAGTATTGGATTAGTGTACATCACCACATCAGATAGATGTCCTTCCTACAGTCAAGGCCCAGCTTTTGTGGAGGGCTTCTCCTGAGTATAGTAAGAGAGAGTCCGTGCCCCAAAGATTTTTGTGTAAGAGAGTAAAGCTGACAGAGGTAGGAAAGTGTATTGCTAACAACTGATAGCTCAAATAAAATTTCTACATGTGTGTACATGTGCACACTGTGTACTAATATCCTGGGGCTTCTGACCGGAGAATTTTAACTGCTCCTGATTTTTGACAGTACACGTCACGTTCCCAAGGTTGAATACTTAATCTTTCTAGGTATTTTTAAGATCTTCCCAGTGTTAATTCATGTTGTTATCCTGCCAGATGAATTTTTGGGAAGTGTGCATAGAGCTTGCAGATTTTTAATGAAGTTTTCCAAAGATTATTTATGCAACATAGTGCAAGTTTCATAGGCTCCTTAATTAGACCTCGTACACATGTTTGCAATTTGGGAGGCAACAAAGGGCTAGTGTGAAGTCCTGGCTGCTATTTGTTTCTTTCTGGCTAGAGGAACCAAACTCACTGAAGAATGAGTTCCATGGATTTTAGTAGACTTGGAGAAGCAATTAACGTGGTCTAGTTTTTTTATTATACTTGCCAGCATTTATGCAATGTGAAATCAGATCAGCGTGGCATACGTCAGATCTGGTTTGCACACTCTAGTTACACAATTTATTTGCTCTATGCATGTAACTAAAGCGTATAGGATGCACTGTAGAGTAGGGGAAGGCAAAACTAATCAGTCTTGATTTTATCTGTAGCTCTATAAAAAAATTATTCCTGAGCTGCATCTCTGCAAATAAAATCGTATTTCAAGTGAAGGTGGGCAACCAGCTTTTTATGGTAACTTTAAATTTTGTACCTCCAATCTAGTCATTGCACTGATCCACAGAGGCTTACCCAGTGGTACAGTATATCAGACTCTGCTCATCAGAACCTACTGGAACTGGAAACTTGCTGTCTTACAGGGCTGCTTCAGCCCCAGTAAAGCTTTTGCTTGAAGCACTTGAGCCTTTCTCATTGTTCAGAGTAAAGTAACGTACAGATATATGGATCGAGGGCAAACTAGGGCTCTTTTTCAATCTTTCTTGATTCTGGCCAGAGGAAGTTGTTTTGTGAAATGTTAAAAGTCAAGCTGTTCTATTTTAAAGGGAATAGTATATGTATATGATTGTTTTTCAGAAAGCTTAGATTTATTTTTCCAAATACAGCTTAATAGGAATCTATAAATAGAGATTTTCATCGGAATGTTGTCTGTAGAGACTCAACCCATTTAGCTATAAATCATTTCTCCCAAAACATGTAATTGGTCTTTTGTAGTGAAGATAAAAGATGTTATTTGCTCACAGTTACACTAAAGATCATCAGTAACTGATGCCATAGAAGTTCAATTAAGATGTAAATGTAAAGTGTCAGTAGTAAACTTCAGAAACTAGTCTTTTATGGGACACATCAACATTTCAAAGTTTTAAAATGATACTTTAGAATATGAGTCACTGAGCTTATCCTGAAGCCCTATCCTGCTTAGTAAACTAAGATATTTAAAAACCTGACTGGCCATGGCCCTGAGCAACCTGCTCAAGTTGACCCTGCTTTGAGCAGGGTGGCTGGATTTGCCAGTCTCCTGAGGTGCCTTCCAACACCAGCTGTTCTTTGATTCTGCAGATTCTTGAAACTCACACTTTTGATGCTATTCTCTCCTTGTAAGGAAGCTCTTGTGGCAAGTTCTTGTATAAATTTGAATTACAGGAAAGCCTCTACTTAACCTATTCTCAGCAAATTACTTGAACAGAATTTTAAGCTTGTCTTTGAGGATATGCTGTAGCTACCTATGTAGTGTTTTTGTTAATTAAAGCAAATAATCTTTCATTCAGGTTCTTGAACTGCAGTCATCTTAAAGGAAGTATTATATATGCAGTAGCATCCAAGTGTTCTTGCCAAAGCTAGACAGCAATTTCTCTTGCTGATGGAATACTCCATCATGAGAACAAGGAGACAAATTCTGCGCTCTTTTGTACCTGGCAGAACTCCATTGACTTCATTAGGTGGATTTATCCTGAGTGTTGTAGATTTTTGAATGTTACAGGAATATGATATAAAAAAGCATCAAGATTTGAAAAATTAAAATGTTAATTAACTAAAACATTAATTAATTGATTAACTAAAAAGTTACTAGCTCTGGCCCCCTAAAAACAGAGTAATAATGCTGGGGATGTGTGTTCCAAACATAGGAGGCTGAATTTACTACATTATCCCCAAGCTTCATTAGGATAGTAAGAATTTCAGGACTGTTTTTGGACTGACAATAGTTTTGAAATTACTTGCAAGAAGGAATTTTTTAATCACATTTTGAGCAAGTATAGTTAGTATTCCTCCTATCAAAATGGAAACTGCTTTACTGTAGTTTTGTTCAATTTCCCAATAGAGACAAAAATAAACTTGATAAAAGCCAGGACAGAAAGTCTAAACTACTTTCTTGACCTTTCCGGAGTGGCACTCTGGACTGGCAAAATCTGTATTGCCTCAGTGCCACGTGTATGCTGCTAAACACTCTGCTTGACAGGTTGTCAGCTTCTTCAGCAGCACAACGTTCTTTTGAAAATTCCAGCACTTGTCTGCTGGGTGCCGATGCCAGCAGTCAGTCCTGGGGATTAGCTGAAGCATGTGATTTTTTGTGATGTCTGTCGCAATGTGATATATGCCTGTAGGTCCACAAACTAATGATGCTCAAATGTCCTTCCTTCCACTTTGATCCAGAGAAAAGAGAGAGTGGAAGTGAAAATAGGGAAGAATATACAGAGAGGAAAAAAGAGCAGATGCAGAAAAGAAAGTAGGAAAAAAAGGTCAAATGGTCATCGAAAGAATGAAACAGAAAGCTATGAAGAGCCTGAGGAAAAGGGACCTGAAGAGAAATTTTTCTTCAGGGTCTTTTTGTAGGTTTATTGTTACACCTGGTTTTCCCAGGGAGAAGCAGCATATCTTTTCAGACTGTGTGTATGCATCACCTCTCCCCATATGAACTGTTGAACTACTTGACCAGTTCAAATCAAATTTTGTAGAAACATGATCCCGATAGGTTTCATCAGCAGGAATGACAGTGCAGAAGAGGAGGAAAATCTTTTCTGCTTTGGGAGTGGAGGGGAAGATGTAGCACAAACCCATATTATGTTACCTGGAGAATCTACACTGGAAAGAAAGGTGATGAGTATCTAAACCTTGGAAAAGCTTCAGGAAAAGCTTATACACCAGCCTATCAACTATGAAACCCAAGTAAGTAGGAAACAAGATCCTGTTAGTTCTGAAATTTTTGCATTTCACTAGGTGCTTTATTTTAGAGAAAAATTGACTAGAGAATTAAAAAGATTGTAAAAGCTAGTTCAGTAGCTAAAAGCTCTTTTCAATTAACTTAACTTTGTTAAATTTAGAATTGGGCTTCCAAATGGCTCTCTGATGGTGTGAAAACATGAGTTGTGATAAATGGAAAGCTGGAGAATTGAGCCTTCCCTCTGATAAAATTTAGCAAAATTTCAGGACTAGTTATGTAAGTAAACACTGCCATTCCTCATCAGGAAGTAGATTTGGTATAAGACAACAAAAGAAGTCAGTCAAAGTAGATGTGTTAAAGGAGAACAACACCTACAGTAAAAGGGAGTAAGCCCAGTCACCCAACATATGTCAGTCACAATGACAGGTGCCATCTTCAATTGTTTAAACCACACGTGCTTTTCACAAACCACAGCTGATCTGTGACAACACAGCCAGTTCCAACAGCAGTTCTGGTCGGTATATAGAACCTACAAAGCACGTAATCCAACTATATCAAATAGAACGAGCAAATAATATGAGCTTCATGACACTGGTACTGTGCTTTGTTTTTTCCCTGATATCTGCTACAGGGAGGATTCATGTTGTATACTTGAGGCAGATAATTTAGTTGAGACTCACATCTCAGAAAGTGAGATGCTTTAGCTATGAATGCCATCAATAAAAAGATATAGGTGTCTTGCCAAGGTGATTCAAGACTTTCAATGAAATACCTGTATCAGAGCTTGTAAATACCCTTCTATGCTGCCCAATTTAATAAGAAGAAAACCCCTCTTACTGATAGTTATTGACAAGTTTTACTAGCTCGGTCATCCATATCTGAAAGATGTTATCTCAGGGTTGAAAATGGCTTCAGAAAATGAACCTTTTGAAACAAATACAGAAACGTAAATTTAAGATAATTCTAAGAAAAAAAAGAAGAAGGAAAACTCAACAATAAGACTCTCTTAACTAGCCAGTTCTGAGAAATAAATGTGTATCTTTCAGGGTTTGGGGTGTATGCATGGAAAAAGTGAAATTTTGTTGGAGACTGAAATTTTATCGGTTTATTCACCTTATGGCAAGGAATTTTTCAACTCACAGTTGTGTTTTCCACTGAAAAACCTGATGCTTTGAAGCGAAGCTTTGAAATATTCCACATTTTAACACCGAAGACATTTTGTGAATGTAGCCCCTATTCTCCAGCTGAATGGAATTGTTTTGTGAAAATAGCATGTTCCTTCCGTAGCCAAGTAACTTGAAATTATCTTCAACTTTTAAGTCATACGGACTGTGAGCCTTACAGGAATGATTGATTAACATCAGCTTCCACTATTTTCTATAAATATTTTTTTCCATTTAACTTAACTTTGATTGCCATATTTCTTCTAATGTCAAAACTCATCTAATCATGTGGTCCTTAACTTACGTTTGAGTGAAAGTAGGCGCAGACAAAACATCCAGACTAAATACAATTTCTTCTACATTTTTGCTATAGGGTCCAATTGTCCTCAGCTTGTTTGTATTAGCGCAACCACACTGACCTCAGTGGAACTGAGTACATTCAGCCAAAGTGAAAATCTAGTCTATGAAGTCCTCTGTTTCTCTCTCATCATAGCAGCTATGCAAGCTATTTCTTTTATTAGAGCATGCTCATTTTTCCTATGTAGAATTCAAAACGCTTTATGACTTTGTTCTCAAGCATCCCATCTTAAGATTTTTGATATCAAACAGACCTTTTAGAATAATACATACAACACTAAAACCTTTCACCTTATTAGATATAGATAAGGAATAAATATGATTATCCAACAGCCCCCTTTATTCTTGTAACAAACACATTCTACTTTCCTAGGCTATTTGAATCACTTGACAAAGTGCATATAACCATTGTGGGTGGGCACCATAATTTTATGGACTATATTGTGTGAAAAATACATTCTTGTTAAGACTTGATCATGTGATGGCAAACATGACTGCTGTGGAATTCAAAATATGTAACACAGCTATCTAAAGTAGAAAACCAGTGAGAAATATTTCATTTCCTATTATGCGGTGTTTTGTGTAGAAAGCTTGACTAAATAAAAATAATTTGGAATTCACTGTAAAAACAAAAATATCGATTTCACAGTAGTCAGCATTCCAAAACCAAATATATTGCAGTTATAGAAAATTACAATATGTTTTATTTTGCTGCATGCATCATTTGCAAAGTTGCCTGTTCATTTCTTCTAACAGGATCCACATTGTGGGTGCTAACAGTAATAATAATAAAAGGAGCACAGAGAGAGTTTTCACCATTATGTGGTGGGTGCAAGCCCAAAGGTTAGAAAAATTGTGTTTTGACTGGTGTGCTGGGTATTGTTCATATCTACTCCATTAAGAAAATAATGGGATCAAATTTTTTGCTGAGGTATTTTGACAAGGCAGCAACAACTTAAAAAGGGATTAATTTAGATGATCATAGAACTCTGTCTGTGTTTCTTCCTCAGCAATCTTAAATTCTGACCCTGTGCATGATTTCAGTCAAATGGTGTTGAAGAGGATCATGTAGGGTAGAGACCCTAAACTTTATTTTATAACTATTGCAGCGGAGGAAAGTAGATACAATCACTGTGCTCTACAGCAGATCCTCAGAACATCATAGTACCTTGACTCTATGCTTTAAAGTAATGCCTATAGAAGAAGACCAATTACAATGCAGAACATTTCATGAGACGTAAAAAACAGTTGGAAGAGTATTTTTTCACTTAATGTGAGTATGTCTGGCATTTCAAGTGACTGGAAAAGTTGTCTGAATGTAATTTGTTATCTTTACATACTTACTTTAAACCATAGCTATAGTGCTTTATTTTGGAAACCGAGAATAATACCAACACTAAAGGCATGCTCTCACTTTGATTAAACTATGTTTTTATTAATCCAAACTTTAATTATATGATAGTTAAGGCTGAACTGATTTCAATGTACTTGTACAGTTTACGTTGCTGTTCATTGTTGCATTCTGTTAGTTTAGGACTGGGACTTTCAAACGGACCTAAAGGAGTTAGGTGTCTAAATCTGTCTGAAATTTATTGGCAAATGGATATTTAGTTACCTTGGGCCTCTTGGAAATTCCTCGCTAGAAACTTGTCAGCTTCCTCAGTTTTTATCACACACAAATAGAAGTGATATTTGTCAATTTTTAAGGCAGAAAAAGGATGGTTCACTGCCCTCCTCCCATGCAGGAGCATAAAACAGCTGGGTAAAATCAGCATCAGAGTGGCTATAACCTGCAACTGGGAGCGTTCAGGCAGAGGGCTGGTGTAACAAAAGGTCAGTATGTATTCTGAGATCATCTGACTATACCTAATCATTCTTGTAAGCTAATGTAAGTCGGTTTGCTGCTGGCTTCCTCTGGTAAAGCCCTCGCAAAGTAGAGCAGCTGAAGCAAAGCGTCTGCTGGGTGTCGATGGTCTGCACCCTTGGGCAGGGATAGCTGCAAACTGTTGGGCAGCAGCCCCTCCTGCCTCATCCTGACGTGCTGTGGGAGGGCAAAATGCTGCTGGTGGCTAAGGGAGATGGGTAGTGCACCCCACAGAGGGCAGCAGTAAGTTACGGGGCGGCCATGAGTGGAGCAGATGTGTGGGACATGGGATAAGTGGCTGGGAGCATGCTGAGGTTGCCATGGGTGTTTGGGGGATGCTGTCGTTCCCAAGGGTGTCACCAGCTGCCTGCAATGTGAGCAGTCGAGGGGGTCCCCTTACCAAAGAACATAGCTGTGAATGTGCATGCTCTGGAGCTAGCAGTGCTAATCCAGGGGAAAAGGCACTTGAGGAGCAGGCCCTCAGGAGAATGTGCTGACATCATTATTTATGGGCTTTTTTAGTGGTGTTTTCTCATGATGTGTCGGTTTTGGTCTTCTCTCCAAGGGTCCTTTTTTGTTAGTTTTCAAACGAGAATCATATAAAAATTACGATCATAAATGTCAGAGGCTGAGCTACCCACTATAGAAACAAAGCCACCAGAAGAACATTAATTCTGGAAGCCTGATTTCTTGGTCTTTGAAACAAATTTGAAGGTATAAGTGCTTCATAAGCTCTGTTTCATTTTCAGAGTGTTTTGTAGCCTGAACTTGTTAATGTGTTTAAGAATACCTTGTTAATTAGCTTGTACAAATCTGGAGTCTCAGGTTGCATGCTGGTAAGTTAACTCTCTAGGGAACCAGAAGTATTATCATGGCTTTGAAGTGATAACCTAGATGTTTTAACGTGTTTTTTCTGGTCACATGAGGGCCTTATCTTCCCCAGGAATCCCATTGTCCTGGTCTTCTGTACCCCAGAAGATTTCCTACCTTTTTTTCATACTCTTCTCTGAGATATAATTGAGGGTGTGGATTATGTGGGGATTTATTTTCTTATTCCAGTAGTTTTTTATGGTCTGTCTTGGATGTGTGGAGTAATCAGATGAAAAGATGGTGGCTTTCATGCTGTTGCCCAGCTTTGTAATTACTGTCTTATAAGTAAAAAAAAAGTTCTTCTGAATATTACTTTTTTTTTTTTTTTCTGAAAGATCATGACATTTCAAAATAACATGATATTGTCACATTTTTAGTGAGAAAAAAACCTCCTGCATTTCAATTTTTTTTGGCATTTTGGTATGTGTCAGAGTATGTCAGTCACATCCTGGCCACATGCAGCACCACTCTGCATACCCCCACACCTTCGCATCTTCCTCAGCTCCTTAGCTGTCACTAAAGCCACTCAGCCGTGTCCATTCCCTGCTGACAACATCTCCAGTGCCTGCCTGATGTACAGGAGCTGATGACTTTGAACCTCAGTGCCCTTGGCCAGAGCGCTTTCCAGTCACCAGAGAGCACCACTCCCTCCTGCTTCAGAAACTATGCCTGCTGCTGAAAACCCAGCCACCACATGGGAGTATTTGGTCAAAATATCCCAGACCAGCCAGCGATGAGGGCTGGAGCGAAGAGAAAGCCAGTCTATGCTTTCATCTCTGCCCGAGTGTTACAAACATGATGGTTTTGCTTTCTGCTTTCAGTGTCAATGATACTTTCAAAAGCAGTTGTGCTCCCGCTCTGTGTTGTGATGTGCCTGGGGCAGAGGCGCTCCCCTGATTTAACTTGCCAGTGTTGGCTGCTCCTTACTCTTCCTTGAACTATGAACTGGGGAAGCGATGTCCTAAAAATATGGATTTCCTCAAGGTGGAAAGGTGTCTAGACTGACCTCCCCATGCAAGGCAGCTGCCCTTTTCCTCCTGCACGCAGGAAAATTAAAATGAGGCCCTGGCACTCAGGGTTTCAGTTGTTTCTACAGTTGCTTTTTTCCTTTTGAAAAGCTAATTTCACCCTACTTTGCACGTCACTTAACGAGGCTAAAGGTGCATGGCAGCCCTGCCCACCTCCCCGGTGTGGTCAGGCGGGCGTCCTGCCAGCCTGTCCTGCGCCCCTTGGCCGGGGCCTCAAGTAGCCTCCGCCGCTGCCCCCACAGGTAGCAGACAAAGAGGAAGGTGTTTAGCACAAGCTTTCGGTGGTGAGCGGTGGGTTGGCTAGTTTTTCTGTGTGGGAGGATGGTGCCTGCTGGCAGGTAGGGCTGGGCCAGGCCAGCTGGGCTTTGCTTTGCTGCTGGGTCCCTCACGCAGCTCAGCCTCTGGTAGCGCCTCAAAAGCAGACAAAATGGCAGGAGGTTTTATTTTTTTCTTTCCCCTAGTGTAATAAGAGAGTTCAGGAAAGGCTGAACCTGATGGTAATTTAGAGGAGAGGGGGGAACGACAGCCTGCCTCCGTGTCGGCCCTCGCCAGCCACCAGCTCTTGGGCCGAGGGGGCTTCTGAGGCTTCGTCTTCCAGACTCTGCGTCACGAGGAGCGAGATGTCTCAAAAATAATGCATAAATGGCTGCCAAGTGCACAGGCAATAGTGAGGGAAAGAAAGGTGTAGCTGTGGCTGGCTTCAGTTCCTGCAAAACCCGTGTACGGCTAGTTTGTGTTGAAGAAGGTATCTGGGATCGTACCTCAGGTTTGTATTAAAAAAGGATATTTGGTTTGCTTGAAAGCAGGTTGTCTGGAAAACTCTTATTATGTGTCAAGAATTTGTGCTTATTCCTTTGACTTACGAGTTTCTATAAAAGCTTCCCCCCCAGACATGCAGCTTTAAAGGTTGGGATTCTGTGACCAAATGCAAATCCACTATAATACCCCAAGTTTAAGCTATATTCAAATGCATTCTGTGAGCTTTCTCTTAAGGCTGAATTTGAAGAAGGCAATGTGAAGAAAAACCAAATGCATGCACCCAGGCTGTTGGCAGTATTTGGAGAGATAGAAAAAGGCCGATTTCTGAACTGGCTTTGTTGACTGAAATAAAGTTGCAGTGATTTGTATCCACTGAGGACTTGGCCTGATATGGTGAAAGGTAAAACACAGGTATAACCTCTTGAAATCCTCCAAAAATATTTTCCCTTCCCTATTCAATTTGCTTGCAACCAGCTTTTTTTTTTTTCCCATGAAAATCAACTTAGTTGTGGAAAGCTCTCTGTTCCTAACACACCCCTCTCTGTGGCGTGTTAAGTAATATCCTGATAATTTTATGTTGTGTACTATGTTTAAGAACCAGCCAAGAAGAAAAATACGCACATATTACTTGCAACTAATGAAACTTGGAGTGCCTGATCAACGGTATATTAGTAGAAGTTGTTGAGAGAGCAGAACCGGGATTCAGATTTTGTGCTTCACTGGAATGGGAAGGAAAAACAGTGTTTAAATTCCATTTTGCTTTACTGTCTTGTCATTTGCTTAGCAGTGTGGAAGATATTTGGTTGGGATGAAGGGCATTTGTCAGCTGAATTTTTCATCTAGACACTTTAAATTAAGTTGATGTTCAGGGTTTTGATCATAATTTGCACTTCTTATGAAATACTGTCACTCATACCACCTATAATGAAAAAAATCTCAGATACAGTGGTATATACAGTTCTCTGCTTAATCTGACCATTAACCTTTTACAAAATTATGATGAAATGCTAGTGTTTCTTCTTGATTGTAGGTGAGAATAAATAAGTGTGTGCTGTGCAGCAGTCGCGTAAGGTACTGAAATTTGGATTGTGTTGGCATCCTCACAATGGTAGCTCTCCAGATCCTGTCCTAGATTCCTTCCACTAAAACCCTGGGGTGTGTATAAAATACAAGTCCAGGGCTGGTCTAGAGAGCTGGCAACTAAATGTGCTGGTTTAGGCACTCTGTAAGGCACAATTAGGGAGTTGTAAGACCTGCTTCATCAAATTGGTTTGGCATTTGGTTAAATTGAGCTCTATCTGGAGTGGTTCAAAATTAGGTTAAAGCCAATAGTGCTTTCAAGTGCTAGTTCAGTGGAACTTCAGAATGTCCTTAAGCTTGTGTAGATGTCATTGTGAACAGAGCAGCTTTTCTAAAGTTTAAGTGAATTAAGATGCAACAGGTAAAAGAAAACTGTTGTGAGTGATGACCCAAAATTCAGAGTCTGGGTAAGTGATACAAACACAGTATTTATCTTGTGAAATCTTCCTCTTTTGCAGAGGAGTAAGTACAGAGTAAAAACGACAGTAAAAAATCTAAATCCTCAAGTTGTGGCTGTTGTCTTTGTGGTGTATCTGTGGCCTCAGTGAAGCTCCACCCCTCTACTTCCCTGCAGGATAACAGCATGGCTGACTTTCACTGTCTTCCAAGTGTTTTTGTTGCTGGTGTACACGTGACTGTACTTAGTCTCCTTGCTCAGGAAATGCTGGTTACGTGACCAAATTCTGCTCGTGATTTATCTTCTTTTTGGGTGAGGAGAGAGCTCTATTCTCCCTGCACTGCCAGTGTGAGCCCTGTCCTGTGATCTGGAGAGGCATCGTGAGCATAGCCACTTCTAAAGGTGCTTTGCAATTATCTGTAGAAGTAACCTACTTAATGATAACTGCTAAAATAAAGAAATCTGCCTGTGCATGTTCACATGTAACATGTAGAAGCCATTTTGTCCTTCAATGGTCAGCAAATACCAGCTGATTTTTCTTTCTTGTGAAGAACAACAACAGTAGGGGTCAGATCACAATGTGCTGTCTGGCTAAATATAGGCTTTAGCTTATCAAAGCTTGAGGAAAATCGGTGAAGAACTAAGTCACTTTATATAGAAACCAGTGACGGAAGTCTGTAGGGCAATGTCATCCTGTACTGGGCCAGAATCTCACAAATTAACAAATCTGCACATACCACTCTTAAGTAGTGGTCAGGAACCATTTATCTCCTTTATGAAGAATAATGGTTTCTATTCCTCAAATTCAATCTATGTACGAGTTTTCACTGCAAAGATGTGTGAATTTGTTTTTTTCTTCCTTTGTTATTTAAAAATTTTTTTTAAAAACCTTTTAAATATCTAGCTGTATATAGAATCCTAGTGGAGGTGAAGAAAGAGCTTTTAACTTCCTAAGGTAAATCTTGTGTAGAAAATAAAAGCAACGATCTTGTCTAGCTACACTGATGTAAGAACTATGTATATTCAGTCTCTTGACAGGACTTTTGCTGGGAATTAGCTTTATCCTTACAGGATCAACTGGTGAATGTGAAAGTTGTACTTCTGAGACTAGGTTTTTGCCCATGCCTTGTGGGGGTGTGGTTGCTTGTGCAGAGGCAGCTCAGGGAGCAGTAACAAAAACCTAGTCCCAGAAGCAGTAGAACTTCCACATTCAGAATCCATATCTGCATTGCTGTCAACTCCATTGTGCTTTGGGTGTTGTCCAAATTGTTATTTGCTCAAAACTCCCACTGCATCACAAGGGTATAACATGTTATGAGCAGGGATGTTGGGTTTCTGTCATCAAAAGCAAAAATTAAATGAGGTCATGTAGGTGGAGGTTGTCATGATTTCTCTTGTATGTGATGCAAAAACATGAACATGCTTGAAAAAACGTCAAATGAAGTAATATCTCTTTCTTTCATCTGCAGTGAATTTCTAAAGGATGCTTTGTGTGTGTGTGTGTATATATATATGTATATATATATTTTAGTTCAGAGCTTGACCCTACAAATATTTTTGCTTATTGAATAACTGCTTATACAGGTAATTTCAGTTGAAAAAATCCCATGTGATCCCTGAAGATTCTTTTAGAAAGCAATCTCTTGTGTACTTTGCAGTTTAAGAGTAAGGCTTTGTGATGCAAAAAAGACCATTTAGTTTTGTAATTTTTATCTCAGAAACTATTAACTGTAGATAATTCAGTTCTTTATCTACCCCTAAAGTAAATGATCATTTTCAGTATGAATGAAAAAAACCCTTTAAACCCAGCTTTTACCTCAGGGAATGGAGAGCTTTTGTAATAATGGTTTTGAATTTTCTGGGTTTAGTTCCCTGCTTGCTTCTTCCATGCTTTTAGGTAAACCCTCATTTTTACTGGTTTACTATTTTTTATTGATTTGTTAAAAAAATAAAAATCTGTATCTAGGAAAAACAAGGTCATGTTATTTGGGAGGCAGGAAGGAAATAGAAAGATGAATTATTTTAAGTCTTCTGTACTTGAGAGATTGAAGGTAAAAGAAAATGAGCTGAAGACAATTCGTTGTTGGATATTTAAGACCAGAAATGATTAGACAGAAATGAAGTAGGCTGAGATGATGGCTTAGCTGGCAAGGGGTTCCATAGCTGCTGTTACTTGAAGGCTTTGAAAGTTGGGAACTAAGAGATGTCTGTAAGGGAATAAGTTTTGGCATGGGTTTTTTTTGGTTTGTTTTTGGTTTGGTTTTTGGGGATGTATGTGTATTTGTTTGTTTTTAAAATTTTATTTCTGGACCATAATTGCAAATCTAATCTCTTGTCAGTTTTTGAAACACTTCTTCTTGCTTTTGTTTTAAAAGTTTTGAAGGCCGCAGCCTTCCCTGGGCAATCCTTGCACAACTTTGGTTACAATGTTTTCTAGGTTTGCCTGTAGAATAGTCTAAGTAAAGTGTCAGTGGTGTATGAAAAATTCTTGACTGCTTGCAACCTTAACTTCTATCCTCCTTCTTTCACACTGGGGCTAATTGTAGATAAAGGCAAGAAAAAGCCAAGTTACTGAGGCATTTCACATAGCCTGTCCTCAGCCACTGCTGTTTAAGTTGTTCACAAACTATTTTCTCTTCACCCAGCTGCTTTTGTCTGTGTCTCTGCACGCAGCTTAATCCACACTTAGCTGTCAAAATGGAGTTTTGTGAGTTCTGTAGCCACTTGCACCAGTATATGAATCAGTTAGAAACCGAACTGTCGAGGTCAAACTCTCTTCTAGGAGCTTGGAGGCAGTACTCAAGACCAGAATCCTGGTGCTCCTTTTTATGTACATGCAGCACAGAGTATGACCAGGACTGAACAGAAATGTCTGTCATTTCACATTCATATGAAACACTCTGGTGATGAACAGTATCTTGTTGTTTGTTCTTAATAAACAAAGCATATAGATCTTCTTTATGTCACTGGGGAAACATGAAGCTCACAGTCCTTATGATCTTCCTAGATTGTCTGCTCAAGTAATGTCTCAGCTCCCAGCAAGGTACATGGTCTGTAAGAATGCAGTAGACACTGTCACACATAACAAGGCATGGGAAACCAACATACTTTATATGGATTTTGTAAAAGTAAATCCTGAAAATTGGTTTGTTAAAGAGGCTGGGGATGCTGATAGAGCAGGGTAGTTGCAAGAACATTTTTGTGCTACTGGTTGCAGACAACACTGATTTAAGCTGGGCTTAGGCCAGCAGTGTTTCTGCTAGATTTAAAGCTGTTGCTATTAGAAAATCACCTGCTGTATCAGTGGGCTTTGTACCTGGCAAATTGTATACAAATCTGCCGTGCTTGGGAAACAAAAGCAAGCTCATGAGCTGGGGGAGAGCGGAGGATGAGGGTTAGGATTTTCAGGCTGTATGGCTACAGATTGTCCTAAAGAACAAAATAATACATCACATACTGCTCTCACCTGTTTGAATGGGTAGAGGAAATGGTATACCAGGCAATTGCTGTTTCATTTACTATTCTGACATTATTTGATGCATCAGAGAGACATGCTTTACTTACAAGTTAATTCTTAAAATGTTAATATTTATCCAGTATTGGAAGACTTATCTACTCTATGTTGTTACTTAAAACCCCACCTCAGGCAGGTGCTGTGTGTCAAAGGAATGGTAGTAACTGCATTGCAAGAGATGTACCTGCCAAACAGCTGCCTGAGCTGGCAATCTGAAGGGAGCTTGGTTTGTGCCAGAGGGTTGACTGGCCATTTTGAGCTGAGGAGGCTGCTCATGCCTCCTGCCCAGCCAGTCCTCTTGGGAGGGCAGTCCGGACACCTCCTGTGTCTGTGGGTATTTGTGTGCACGGGCATCCTCTGCAGCTCTCCCTGTACTAGCTTTGCAGCAGCAATCTGCTTGAACCGTGTGTTCTTGCTTGCTAGGGGGAAGGTAAAAGAGACAAGACATATGAATAGGGGCTGCTGTTCAGTGGTAGGGACAGGAGGAAAGGGGGGCCATAGTCCAGGATAACCTCTACATCTGGAGAAAAAGGTAAAAATCCCATGCCTTAGATGAGAGGGGAAGGAGCCATGGAAGAGATGAAAGGAGACGTTGTTGCTGCCTTCATCAAAATCACCTTTGGTCTCTTATAGAGAGACCTTTCACATCAAATTTATGGATTTGCTCTTTTTCAAACCTGATAACATGTTTCAGGTTTCTTCCTTTCAGCCATTTCATTCTTCCCTCACTCACAGAAGTTGCTCTCTGGTCACCTCTGCAAATCTGTATATCCTGTTATATATATATATAACCTGCATTTCTGAAAGGTGTTGCTCAGGCTCTATCATCTCTTCCAAATAGTCCAGGAGTACAAGGACAACAGCAACAATTCCCAATAAATAAAAATGCTTGATTTTGATTAATACAAATATATTCTCCTATAAAATGGTGCAGATTAACCCACTTGATCACAATGTGCATTTGGCAAAAGTATTTGTGAGATAAAACCCAGAAAACCTATTTAAAAGCTTGCTTTCTCTTCTAATCCCTTCTTATTTAAGAAAACAAAAAGTATACCAGCACGGTCTATCAAAGAATTTGTTTTTAATAGGTCTACAAAGAGTTAGCTAGCTTTTTTTTTTTTTTACCCTCATAAATCCTAACTTAAGTGTATGTTCTAAGACATAAAAGTTCCACAAAATCTGCAAAATGAGTTTGTCTCCTAATTTCAAAACTGTTTTAGCTGTTATTGCCTAGAGAGAGGACCATGACTCCGAGTGGCAAATAGTTCTTCTCAAGGAACTTACCAGACACAGCAGCTGTGCTGCTCCTGAGTCAGCCATGCTCAGGGTAGAGTCCTGGTTGTTGAACTCTACAGACAGTCCTACTGTGACAAGAAAGATCACCTTGACAGGTCCTGTCCTAATGAAAGCTTAGCTGTCAGTGGTATACTTCTGTAAAGTGTTTCTGACTAGCCAAACTAGTGCTTTCCAGTGGAAAAACAATGTCTTCCAAAGACAGCATTTGTCCCTAAGCATCTTGGAAATACTTCTTACCTCAGAATCTCAGAAGACATGTAGGGTCATCCTAGGTCTCCTAATGTGTGGGAGGTCAGGAGGTGCTTTTAAACAGTACCTGCAGATCCAGTGGGGGAGAATGTAGTCAGTGAATCATGGAAATGGCTGCTGTGTGATTCCTTTCTGAGCACCACCAAAACCTGCCAAGAGATACTCTGTGTTCTATATGCTCTTAAATGACAGACTCAAGTTAATGAGGGTGGGGTTGGTAAATGTCTGCTTGTTATGGCTGCTTTTGCTACTAAAGGGAAGGATTACAGCTGATACAGTCATCAGCCTCCCCAGTGCTCAGGGAAGAAGCAGCAGCATTAGGAAGACTGGGGGGATTTAATATTTCTAGAATGTGATATTTGTTCAAGGTCTTACAAATGTTTCTTCAGAAGGCTGTAACAGAAGAAAGTGGCCTGAGGTCAGGGATGTGTTAAGTAAGGTATACAACAGCAATGTTGGTCAAGGACCTCGGGGAGAAGGAAAATAGGTGTCATTGCCTGCGATCACAGGAGGCAAGGGAGTGAAGCCTTCCTAAACAAGGCCAGGGCAGTCCCACTTGAGAAGGCATGAAAAGGGGTCATATCCCTTGGGTTTTGTCTTTTTTTGCTTTTGGGAAGGAGGTTGAGATGAGAGCAGCAGTGGCCATCATCTTAGACAATAGAAGCACAGGAGGTTTCCTTAATGTAATCTGTCTGTGCGGCTTTTAAGCTGTTTCTGAAAGGAATATGGCAGTTCTGTGTCAAACCCTGCTGTGCAGTAATGCTGACTGTGGGGGATCTGGCACACAGCAATGAATTCTGCACCACTGGGTCTGGCAGCCTTTAAAGTACAGCAACTGGGAGACCTTACAAGTGTTCAGTTCTCTACCTGTCAGTCCCACAATACCAAGAAGTAACAGTGGTTCACCACACTATTTACATGTGCTGTTTTCAAAGCCAGTGTCTCAGGTGTCAGTGGAGAGAAAAAAATAATGCAGTGATGTGTAATAATCCACGGAATCAATTGGTGCATATCAAGGAATGGGAGAGTCAATGGAAATCCAAAATACTTTATTTAATTATTTAACCCCCAGTTCCACCTCCTTACCAGTACTGGAGACAGTCAGCAAAGCTGTTCTGCTAGTAGAAATCCTGTTGTCAGAGCCAAAATGATTTGTCATAGATTTGACTTCCTCCCCTCTCAGTTGAAATTATTTGGCATTTAATATTTCTGGGTGAAACATATAAATAATGCTTAGAACATATTATTCAATACTTCTTCACTCAGAAGTAGTTTAAAATAATATGTAATATAATTATCCAATATTAACTTTTTTTTTTTTTCTCCCAAGAAGAGTGGATTCAGCATTACACTTCAAATTTTGAAAAAACCCAAGTTGTTTCAGTTACAATCTCAAATTGTCCCCCCCTCCTCACCCCCCTGGAATTTCTCTAGAAATATCTGCTGACACTAAAATTTCATTATTTCTGAATTTAAACAGGAAGATTCGTGTTCTGCTTCAGGTTTCGCTAGACTTTATGGGCAAGCTCTGCTCTTCTAGAGGAGAAAATTGTTAACTGCTTTGTTCCAAACAGAGCTTCCCCCCTCCAAATAATAATACACAATTTGCAAGCAGATTTTAAACAAGCTTCTATATAAATTAGACCTCATGGAGCTGAGACCAATTTGTTTTCCTTAATTTGATTTGTTTTTTAAATTGGAGATAGATTGAAGCATTGACCACATGCTGGGTAAGTAACATGGAGAAGACTATGCCTGAAATGGAGAACTCTCTTGTTTTAGTGGGGTTGCTATTCTTTGAACTATACTCTGCTCTTGAAAATATACTAGTTTAATTAGACAAACACCTATTAACACTGCTAATAAGCACAATCATGGAGATACAAGAAAATACCTCTGCCACTCAATTTAATTTTTGTAAAATTTATTATATTTGAAGGTTCCTTGATATTAGAAACCATATTCCTGCATTGCATTCTCTCAAATGGTAAAGAGTGCCCTTTTGGGCTGTGCTGGTTTATGAAGTTTTATATAATAATTTCATTGACACTGCAATAGGTGCGCTCTGTCAATTTTGTTAGGATCTGAGCTGATGAATACCTTGTAGTTCACTCTGTAGGCTATGGCAGCACTGTTCAGTATAGCTGAGGACTTACTGTGATGGCACTTCACAAAAAGGACATATGAATACTCAGGAAGTAGTTTGGATTTTTACCTGAAAGAGTTTTCATTTGAAGCAAAAGCTGCCTGAATGTATTATACGTGTATGTACGTGTTTCTAGGTGAAGTGCCTTGCCTCCCACCTGTCTGTGACTAGAAAAGGTCTTCTTTTTCCTTGATACCAAACATAAGTGCTTAAAAAATTAAAAAAAAGGGGAGGAGGGGGGGTGGTGTCTGGCAGACTCTATCTAAGGTCCAGAAAAGTCCTCTGTTGTTAAGGTCTGTTGAAAAGTATTGATGGTAACAAGTGGCAAGAAAAGTTCTTGTTTTCTTTAAGTATTTTTGAGGGGGTTGTGCTCATGCCTTTCTGCCACCCAGCATTTGTTTAGATTAAAATTAGAATAGCAAAGATACCATGAAGAATCTTATTCTAGCAAAAATATTTCATAACTGGGCAAAAACTGTATTCCGGTCACAGTTGCGGCAATATTTTTCAGACTCGAATGATAAAATCCTGGCCTTACTCTGGATGCTCAGGGAGTTCAGCCATGCTTCAAATCTTTTGTTCCACAGAATCATCACCTACTGTATTTCTGATTTTAGTGAATTGTACTGATTCTGCACATTGCATTGTCTACTACACAGAGGAACTATGGCCTTTTTAAAAAGAAATGTGCTTAGCTTTTTGTGCACACAATAATCACCTAAGTATTCATTCTGCTCGTGATAAAATAATATCAAGCCCTGAAAATGTGCTTTTAGTTCACTCATGGAGAGCTACTGAAGTCTTAAACATTCTCTGTCTTAGTGTTTTGTTAACCTTGTTTCTATAGTTCTAATTGGGTCACTGTAGACAATTGGTGATGGTGTTATTAAATAAACTTTCAAAGCTGCTGGCTAGTGATTTGGCTGATTAAATATGGATTGGATTCAGAATAACCTGATGGAAAGATATTTTATTTTCTGACATGCTTAAGTTTATGAAGATGTTATGTCACATTGTATCTTGTCACACTATGCTAATTTAGCACTGCGTAGGCTTTTGATGTGATGTGCTTTAGCTCATTATAATGTTTTCCAACTTTAGAAAAGTTTGTTACCAGGAGGCATAAGGCTTGGCTCATTTGACAAAGCTATTATAGCCTAATGGAGTGGCAAAATTTTAAAAGGTACCCAGATAAAATGCATTGTGTGTGTTTGTGCATGTATGCACATATAGATGTGCCTTAGTTTTAAAATTAGTTGCAGGAATGGACTTTACACTTCCCAATAAGAAAGGTCAATGACTATTCCACTTTCCAGATTGGATCTTAGAAAGACAGGTCAATCTTGCCGGACTTCCACAGAGGTCAGGTGAGGTGTCTGAAGTGGAAAAGTCAGCTGTACTTTTCTTCAAGTCTAAGGTAACATATTCTTTTCTCATGTCCTCAGTGTTCATGTTTTTTGTTTGAGTCATTGGCAACCAGAATTATTTTATATGAAGTTGACAGACATCTTGCAGGAATGGCCTTTGGAGCCAATCCTTATTTATTTAGTTTTAGATAATATCCATGTGTATGCACAATATTAAAAAAACAACAATAATTTAAGTGACAGAAAAGGGGAATTAATTCAGGGCCTGAAGCAAGCACAATCCTTTCTTTTCATTACAGTTTTCATGTCTGAATGTGAATCCAGCGTGCCCTGGATCTTTCCTTTCTCTTTTAGTGTGCTGTCAGATATCTGAAGGTGAAATTCATCTTCCTTCTTGTTACAGTATTGGCAAAAAGCAGAGATAGGTAAAAGGCGTTGTATAAAAAAGGAATTATTCTATCTTGAGTCTTCCTTTGTAGTAGAAATCCAGCCCTCTCCATTCCTTCTTCCTCCAAAAAACCCTTTCTCCTCCTGTGTTTTCTGTTGTCATGTTCCTCCTACCTGTAGTCCCCTGTTGAGGCACAGCCAGGTCCTGGGTTGTTGTGTTCCCATACACGGCAGTCTGTTTGGAGGTACAAGGATTAGGTACATACTGCAGAAAGAAGAAAATGTTGCAATAAAAGAGCAGATTTTGGGAGTGCTCAGAACCAAGTTTATTTTATCATGTGCTGGTGGGGTGGGCAACGCTGTAGTATGAACCAAAGAGTAGGGCTTGCTCTGAGGGGCAGGTGCTCCGAAGTTGCAGTCTTGTAGCGCAGAGCCTGCTTGCTGCCTCCTGAGCGCACTCTCATCCGTGCAGGGATCCCCTGCTTTATGCTTCCCTTCAGGACCCTGAAAAGGCGTTTCATAGCACTTAACTAAAAAGTAGCGAAGTGAGTACAAGAGGCTTGATTGTAAAGCAGTGTCAGTGGAGCTTGGTTTGGGCTGATGTTCTGAATGACTTTTGCAGAACAAAATGTCTTAATGGGTATTGTTTGTGTTTTGACATTTGTAATCAACTAATATGAAATAAAAAACTTTTTTGCTGTCTTGCCTGCAGGTCATAGAATTATTGGGAGGGAAAAGTTGCACAAGTTGCAAAGAGCATTTGAAAGTTTACAGGTGAACAGGATTGTAGTGAAAGAATAAAATGTTTTTCCCAGAGAAGTGACCTGGGTGTGCAATCAGCATACGTTTGTTTCCTTTTTGTAAGGTTTAAGCACTTCAGCCAACTGACGGGAGCATGTGTGTCTTCTCTGCCAACAGTAGAACTCTTTATCCAGTGATCTGTGTGCAACTGTGCATGAAAATGGGAGTGTTGTGTGGGATGTACAACTGAGCTGGGGAGCATTAACGTTGAGCTGGGGGAAATGACTGAACTGAATCCATCCAGCAAGGGAAGACTCAAGGATGTGCAAGTATGTGTTTTCTGGGATCTATATGATTTCTGACAGTAACGTTTGGTACATTCATGGATTTATTTGATCACTTCCCAAAAAGGTTGCAACATTATCACAAGAAAATACAAGCCATTTACTAAAAAATATTAGGATTGTTTTTAAATTAGTTTTCCGCTATTACCATAGATAGGGATCACTTGAACACTGAGAATAGACTCAGTTCTAGACATCTTCCCTCTCTCTCTCCTCCATGTTTGTTTCGTATCCATCCTTTTGCTAATCCCAGGTATTTTCCTTTACCTCTTAGAGAAAATGAGAGTAGAGATTCTTTTACTTTTTTGTTTTCTTTTGTTTTGCTGCCCTTTTCGGTATGTTCATATCATTAACTTCTCCTTAACTTGCTCTCTGTGAGACAGCCGAACTCAGAGAATACTCCAAGTGCATGATTAATGGCAGATTATCTGTCAGCACAAATAAAACTGGAGTCAGTAGTAACCAGGGAAAAAGGAAACTGAAAATCTACAGGTAAACGGAAGTTATTTAGTGCTCAATTGCTGGTCAATGCCAAGAGCAGCCAATACAAGGTGACATGAAAAAAGTTGACATAAAAAAGCACTAAAATATCTCCTAAATTAACTTATAGCATTTATAGGGGAAAACAAGGAAGACCTAACAGTAGTTTTCACTGTGAATTAGTAATCGTTCTTCTTTCTCTCACTATATGTAGGGTTGAACCTTGAAAACTTTGTGCATATGTTTTTGAGACAGCAATAAGTGAAAAAAATAAATTTTGAGGCAGATTTGTAGTTCCATATGAAACATACCATTTGAAGAGCATAACTCTAATGGTATAAGTTTGGTTTCCTGTTTTATGACCTTGCCTTCTACCATGATCCTTACAATATCTTACACTTGATGCCTCCAAAGTGAGCCAGAAATCTGCGCTACAAAGAGAGGGATGCTGAGACAGTGAGAGATTTCTTTTATTTTACAGGATGCTTTATATGGTTTCCTTCCCTGCTTTTGTCACACTTATTCCTGTGAGTTTTGTGCCAAATAGTATGACTAAGTCATTTTACCTTCATTGTAACTAATTTCTGTCTTGTCAGGTTTTGTTTTTTATTGCTTCATATTTTTTGTCTTTTTAAATATATGTATTTTCAGACTTTTTGAAAAGGGCAGGGCTGGTCTTTTGTTCCAGTTTAGGACTGAGCTCTAAGGAAACTGTGCCCTGGGTGGATGTTCTTTCTGCTTTCCATACTTTGAAGTCTTTCATGCCTGAGGAGCTCATTTCTTCATGTTTTGAAGCCAGAAACCAGGCTGCCAAATGCCTTAAAGATAAAAATTGAGCCTACTATAATGTCTGTAGAAAGCGAAAGTAGAGAGCAGGAGTATGTAGTTCTTTCTGGAATTTTCAAAGGGCTGAAGGATGCATGCCAGAAATGCATGTTGAATTCCTGAATAAAAGAAACCAAGGGGTCATAGCTGAGACCAGATTGTTTTTCAAGATGATGTTTCCAGTTAGCGCAAGCAGCACTGTCAATATTGTTTTTAAGTGTTACTGTTTCGTGAGAGCTTAATTTCAACAGTAAGTCCAAGAGCTCTTCTCAATGAATTTGTGTCATTGAAACAAGCATTCTTTTTTCCCTGGGATTCAGCTTCTGTTAGATAATCTTGCCCATGCTGTTAAGTGTCTTATTAATGTATGGTCATATAGGGCATTTGTCACTGATGGACTTACATCATCCTAGCAAATCACCCCTGACTCCTGTGAACCTTAACAGTGTCAAAAGGTTTAGAGAGGTCTGGAAGGGTGAGAGCGGGCTTGCTTATCATCTGTTGATATTAGACCATCTGCTAATACTGTGTCTGCCTGGAGCCTGGCCTGAATCCAGGCTACAGTGAGTACAGCCCTTCATTAGCTTTTATCTAGTTTGCTATGACATTTAATCAAAATGATATTAAGTAGTAGTTTGGCTGTGATCCATGTATTCTTGTTGCTTTTTATAAAGAAAAAAACCCAACCCCAACGCTTTTTGAAATGTGTGTTTTAAAGGATGAAAGAAACATTTCTTCTCCCAGTCAGACATTGGCATTGTGACCAGATAGAAGAGGAAAGGCAGGTAGCATCTTTCTTCTTAGGTAGGCTCTCTGAGTGCCCAGGGCTGTGGACTTAGGACCTTTCTGAGACTAAAGTGCCATCTTAGAATTTTTCCACTGTGGATTTTTCCAGTTCCTTTTTTGAACCACTGTACATCTACAAACACTTCCACAGTAGAACTATATATTCTGGAAATAACTTTGTTCCTGCTAATTTTACATGACTTTTCATTCTTGTTTTGGAACAGAGTGAACAATCATTTCTTTTTGTGTTCTGCACATTAATCAATATTTCAGTCTGTGAATTGAAGGTTTGTTTACTGTTGTATCTGTTGATAGAGAAGGATTAACATCTTGCATAAGGTACACCATTCGCATTTCATATTTTAAGAGAAAGGCAATATTACATCTTATTTTTGGTGTCTACTTAAGCCCATGATGGGTGAAAAACTCCACTGGCAGAATGAAGTAACTTAGCAGAGGTTTTTGGTGTTAAATCTCAAAAAAGTCTTTGATTGCAGTTTCTGGTTTTGTTATATTCCATACCTCTTCATAAAAGCTGCTTGTTTTAGCCATGGAAGTTGTTTCTTTCTGAGTTCCAAAACTCTGTAGTCCCACAGAACTGGTTCAGCTTTACCCGGCTGTCTGACAGTGGGAGCAGCTCTAGCAAGGCTTCCACGTAGAATTGGGGAGACATCTGAATTTCTGTGTGTCCAAAATTTCAGAGATGTGGAAGGGATGGATGTTATCTTTCAGAAATGAGAGGGGAGACACTAGAATTTTCTGAAGAAAGTAAGTTCTAAAAAAATGCTGGTATTTAAACTTCGTGTTCTTTCACTCAACTTCTTCATAATGTCCCACCTGCTGAGCTTTTTTTTTTAAGTGTACAAATGTGTAAGCAATGAATTTTCCTGAAGAATTTCCCCCCCGCCCCAGCAAACCCTAAACCCAAACTGTTGTTTGTTTTTCATACAGACTGGAGTTTGCTATAGTTCTCTCAGTGAACAAGGGATTAACTCATCTCTCTACATACAGGACTCAAAAATATCATGTCCTTATAACAAACACCCATTGCTTATATATATACCAATAGCTATCCTGTGACTTGATTAGATCAAGGGGTTACCATTTGCAATTGGAAGTGGACATAAAAGAAAGACTCTGGACAAGAAACCTAGAGCCTCAAGAACCTGCAGTGCCCTTGTTGTTCTTCCACAGGGTAGGGGGGTAGATGAGAATTATAGTGTGAGAGAAAATCTTGAAACAGCCTTACCTCTGCTTTGCTTAAGTAGCAAATGCCAGTAGTTTAAGTAGTGAGGTGATTGTGAAGAGTTGAATTGAGGTTGCTGTGAGCAATAGTGGAGTACTTAAAGTCTGCTTATTTTAATTTTTTAAGTTACTCTTCTAATACCTTTCAAATGCCTTTTATCTTACTGCAAAAATGGTTTACTATGTTGTTTTGATACACTGCTTTTAAAGTGGTGGAACTGAACCTCAGAAGCTGTTTTTGGAAGCGTCCTGTAATCTGTGCTTGTGGTGCCATTGAGAGGCTGGAGCTGTGATCCTGAACCATGGCAAATGAGATACGCTTTAACTGACAGCAAAATCAGCTTGTGCACAAATGCAAAGTGATGGCAGGGTAGAGTTTGGGAAACAATTAAACTTAATCATGACAAGTAATTTATAATTTATAGATGTATGAAATGCCACCACAGCTAAATTTCTTACTCTGATTTCAGGTAGACAGATGTTCCTTCATAATATTCGAATCTATTCATAAAGAGTGGGCAGGTGAAATTAGTGACAGGTGTAGATTTTTGTTATGTTTTTATAATTACCAGCTTCCCTTTAATATCATCCTTTGTTTAAAAATTAATCTGTGAAAATTGAATCAGAGCATTAGAATGTAAAAAATATTTCTTTAAGAAACTAATTATTGTGGTAGTATAGAGGAGCTATTTATTTAGCTCAAGATATTGAGAACTTCCTTTATAACAGAAAAATTGGTTTACATGCTGTGATAGAGCCCTGTATTATATGATATCAAAGATCTCGTAGGGCAAGATGAATTTCCAGAAATTTAAAAAGGAACAACATAGTTTTCTTATGAAATTTTGAGCTGTAGTTACTGAACACCTTTGCAGTTCAAACAGCTAAATTCAGCAAGTCTTTGTATTTTGCATTCTACTTCCTCTGTTTTTTTTTTTTTTTTTTCCAGTGGAAACACCAAGGGAAAAACTGAAGTAAGGCAATTGAGGATGACCAATTTTACCTTTTTCTAGTGTGCAAGTTGTGAAAATGTTGTTTTGCTTAACATCATATGATTTTTACTTTCCCTTCTTCCATACACTGGGGAAAAAAGTTAAGGAAAAAAAGGAGGACTGTCAGGGAGAGAATATTTCCTTTCTTTTCCAAAGCTTCAGAAGGAGGAAGAAAGTAAATACATAGGAAATATTTGGCAGGTTGTATTTTCACTTCAAACTCTCCAGTGTAAATATAGTTGATAGTGGAAATTATTATTTTTTTTTTTTTACCTGATGTTTGTGTTAGCGTTGCATTTATTACAATTTCTGAAAATCTTAAATTAACATACTGTGATGAAAAACCTTATTTAAGAGAGCCTGAATTTGTCAAGCAAGTTTTTAATTCAAATATAAAACTATTAGTGTCTCTCTCTCAAACTGATTCAGATGGAATGAAAATTTGGTTTAACAGAAGCACATCAGATTTCTAAAACCTGCTGGAAATCTGGGTGCTCAAGAAACCCTCTGCATTAGTTAAACCACTTCATCAAAGATTTTGAGTTTAAATTTGCTTTCTGTATTTTCTTATTAACTTTGTTTAACGGTATCTTTTGAAACAGTCATTTTTATATAAATGCAGCAAAAAAATATAAAATGCAATATGAGATCCTTTATCACTAGCTTTGCAGATAAGAAAACCAGGTTGGTTCAGGACTGCTTTCCATTGAACTGAAGTCTCCTGTAACAAGAAGGTAGTGTTTCACAGCTGGGAATAGACTGTAGCAATCTCTGAGTACGCCCATGGCCTGTATGGCCTTGCACCCTCCAGCAATAGTTAGCATCTGTCTGGGACGTGTCTCGGAGAGCCTGGGTAATGGTAGGTGCGAGTCCTTCTGAGCGCAGCCTCCCAGAGAGGGCACGAGAAGCTTTATTTCAGCAGGCAGAGAAAAGCATGGTGGCCACTGCATCCATCCTTTCAGAAGCAGTGTTAGGAAGGTGAGACTTCAGGCTCTTGTGAACTTGCTGGAGGTCGTATGAACCATGTCCCTGTGATCCAAAGCACCACTTCTTGCCTGGACTGCTCTGGGAGGGCTTACTGTCTGTGGCACAAGTATGTCCAAGCAGCCCAGGTCCAGCTCTGTGCCCTTTATGTGCAGCATGCCAGGGAGTTGCACACCGAGATGGGGAGTAGCTCTGCAGGAGTCTGCCTGTCTCTGGCAGGTGTGACAAGTTGTGGCTCAGGGCTGTCCCTGCCAAACACAGGCTAGTGATCTATCTGTCCTGCTGATCCTGGGATATGTACCTTCTGCCTTTTCCTTTATCCAAGTGTTTCTGCTGTCGTCATCTTGGGTAATGGCTTAAAGGTTGTACTGGAGAGTATCAGCTATTATTGATGGAAAAATACAGGTTATGTTTTTGTAGATCTGATAATTTTTACTGCTAATAGCATGGGTTTGTATAAAGGAGATGAAACACTAGGGAAGTAGATGATACTTTTTGCCTTTGTTTGTTTTTTTCCTTAACTTTACTAGCTGAGAGGCCAGAAATGCGTGGAAATTATGGGCAAATGAGAATATCTGCTGTGTTTATTCCAGAATTACAATTTCAGCTGGAACAAAATGTAATGTGAAGAACACAGTTTGTTTTGCAATATGAGGTCAAATGATCCCTGTGGTGTCTGGTGCAAGAGTGCTGTAACATGCACAACATGTGGGATCCTTTCAGTCTGTGCTTCATATACTTAAAGGTATTGCAGACAAGACTATAGGGATGATGGAAAATCTTGTCTGAAATCGTGTTGAATCATCCACCTTCCAGCTCTTATGTGGCCTAATTTTTTTACTTCCCTTTTTTTTTCCCTGCTGCCTCACTTCCCCCCGCCCTCTTTTTGTAACATTTCATACTTTTTAAAATTCAGTTACTCACTCAAAGCCTTGAAAAAAACAGGCCAAATACAGTTTGAAAAGCCAGTGAAGGTTAGATCGTGTTTAATTCATTTTAAACAATAGAGCAAAGGAGAAGTCCTATTTTTCTACATTGGAGTTCCTCTGCGTCTCTGTGGTTTCTACCTTGTTACACAAGCTACAATAATTTTCTTTTTTTTTTTTTAATAGCAAAAAAAAAAAATCTTTCTCTGTGACGATGGTGTACTAGACATATTAAAAAGCAAGCATAAAGCTTCTTGTCAGGGGAAGCTGCTTTTAATATTAGCTGAAGGCTTGTTTGTTGCACTCCAGAGAGATTTATAAATTACTACCTTTTTGTATGGACGGGTGTTCTTAGGAAGATCAACATTACATTTCAGGCAAAAAAACCTGGTATTTACATGGTGTGCTGTGGTGGGTTGACCCTGGCCAAAATGCCAAGTGCCCACCAAAGCCACTCTATCACTCCCCCTCCTTAACTGGACAGGAGAGAGGAGAGAAAAAAAAATAACAACAGGCTTGTGGGGTTGAGATAAGGACAGGGAGATCACTCAGCATTTACCGTCACAGGCAAAACAGACTCAACTGAAAGGAAATGTAATTTATTGCCAATTAACACAGAGAGGAGTAATGAGAAATAAAACCAAATCTTAAAACACCTTCCCCCCACCCCTCCCTCCTTTCCTGGGCATAACTTTGATCCTGATTTTCCTCCCTCCTCCCCCCAGCAGCACAGGGGGAAAACAGGGAATGGGGGTTGGGGTCAGTTCATCACACTGTTGTTTTCTGCCGCTTCCTTCTTCTCAGGGGGAGGATTCCTCACACGTTTCCTCTGCTCCAATGTGAGGTCCCCCTCATGGGAGAAAGTCCTCCATGACTTCTCCAGCGTGAGTCTTCCCATGGGTTCAGTCCTTCATGAACTGCTCCAGCGTGGGTCTCCTCCATGGTGTGCAATCCTTCAGGGACCGACTGCTCCAGCATGAGCTGCCCTCACGGGGTCTGTGGCAGCAAACCTGCTCCAGCGTGGGCTTCACTCTCCACGGGCCACCGGTCCTGCCAAAAGCCTGCTCCGGTGCAGGCTTCCCACGGGGTCACAGCTTCCTTCAGGTATTCACCTACTCCGACGTGGGGGCCCTCCACGGGGTGTAGGCAGTCATCTGCTCCACCGCCCATGGGCTGCAGGGGGACAGCCTGCCTCACCATGGTCTTCAGCACAGGCCGCAGGGGAATCGCTGCTCTGGCGCCTGGAGCCTCTCTTTCCCCCTCCTTCTACACTGACCTTGGTGTCTGCAGAATGTTTCTCTCACATATTCTCACTCCTCTCACTCGCTGCAATTACTGCTGCGCAACAACTTTTTCACTCTCTTAAATACGTTATTGCGGAGGTGAAAAACGCTGTTGCTGATTGGCTCGGCCTTGGCCAGCAGCGTGTCCGTCTTAAAGCCAGCTGGCATCGGCTATATCCAACATAGGGGAAACTTCTAGCAACTTCATACAGAAGCCACCCCTGTAACCCCCCCGCTACCAAAACCTTGCCACGCAGACCTGTTACATGTGTGCAATGTTACCAGTAACCATGTTGTGATTTGCCAGAGCTCCAATGTGCCCAGCCTCACAGCTCTCCCTATTAGTGTTTAATTAAAAGCAGGAGCACCCAGCACATTAGTGCTCCAGCATTGCAAAATGAGTTTGGAAACTGCACTATGGTTGCTAGCAAAATTTCTTCCAAATACCTGGCTGATTAATTTAATAAATCAGTACTGAGAAGGTACCTGACAGCTGAATCAAACAAATGCTTGGCAGTAGTAGGATAACGAAGTATTATTTGACTATATATCATAGAATCATTGAATGGTTTGGGTTGGAAGGGACCTTAAAGATCACCCAGTTCCAACGCTCTAGCCATCAGCAGGGACACCTCCCACTAGACCAGGTTGCTCAAAGCCCCAGCCAGCCTGGCCTTAAACACTGCCAGGGAGGGGGCAGCCACAGCTTCTCTGGGCAACCTGTGCCAGTGTCTCACTACCCTCACAGTAAAGAATTTCTTCCTAATATCTAACCTGAATACTTCCCTCTTTCAGTTTGAAACTCTTACCCCTCATCCTATCCCTGATCAAGAGTCCCTCCCCACCTTTCCTGCAGGCCCCTCTTTAAGCACTGGAAGGCCACTATAAGGTCTCCCCTGAGCCTTCTCTTCTCCAGGCTGAACAACCCCAGCTCTCTCAGCCTGTTCTCACAGGGGAGGTGCTCCAGCCCCCTGATCATCTTGGTGTTCCTCCTCTGGACCTGCTCGAGCAGGTCCGCGTCTTTCTTGTGCTGGAGGCCCCAGAGCTGGACACAGCACTGCAGGTGAGGTCTCATCAGGGCAGAGTAGAGGGGGAGAATCCCCTCCCTCAACCTGCTGGCCACTCGGCTCTTGATGCAGCCCAGTGTGCGATTGGCTTTCTGGGCTATGAGCGCATATTGCTGGCTCATAGTCAGTTTTTCATCCACCAATTCAGTTTTTCATCCACCAGCACCCCCAACATCACCTAGCCTGCATCTGTGCTTGGGATTGCCCCAACCCATGTGCAGGACCTTTCACTTGGCCTTGTTGAACTTCCTGAGGCTGGCCTGGTCCCACCTGTCCAGCCTGTCCAGGTCCCTCTGGATGGCCTCCCTTCCCTCCAGCATGTCAACTGCACCACACAGCTTGGTGTAGTCGGCAAACTTGCTGAGGGTGCACTCCCACTGTCCATGTCACCAGCAAAGATGTTAAACAGCACCAGTCCTAATGCCAAGCCTTGAGGAATGACACTCATCACTCGTCTCTGCTCGACATCAAGCTGTTGACTTGAATGCAGCCAATTCCATATCCACTGAGTGGTCCATTTGTCAAATCCATGTCTCTCCAGTTTAGAGACATATTTATGTAAGGAGCAATTGTGCAGTCCTAGTCAAACTCTTCCTTTGCAAAACAAATGAAGATGAAATCCTGTTTCTGCAGAAATGGCTCCTTTATATAGTTGTGATCTGTCTTGATTTGTGTGTGTGTGCGGGTGGTAAATGTTGCGTGCAAAATTGCTGCTAATATACCTCAAGTTTTTCAGTACCCCTAGAGATTTCATTTTGGTTTATAGTGTTGTTACCCAACTTAATGTTGTAGCTTTGAATCCTTCCCCCTGTCCCTGATCACCCAAATCTGACAGTAACAATGAGAAGCAATGTAGTACAGGCAAAGCCACTGAAGTGGGGAAAGCTGCTTTGCTAAGGTTTGTCTCCAGCAATTGCAGACTTTTGCTGTTTAGAGTAGTCCATGAGCTGGCAAGTTAGCTGCTGTTATTCAAGGCAGCAAAACTTGAGTCAGCCTGTTTTATCAGTATAGTGTAGTAGTCTTTTAATGTAGAACAGTCTTTCCATGGGGATGAATTTTTCCCAAGACGGTCACTGAAATATACATCCAATGCAGTAATGTCAGTTTGCTTGTTTTTCTGCTATCACTGATTTTAATGATGTGAGGAGGGGGATTGTTATGCAGTTTACAATACCTAATCTAATTTTTTGTAGTCTGAGCATGTTTCATTGACTTGAATTCTCTCCCTTCTCAGTAACTGCTGCTCTGCCCTTTTCAGTGTAATACCTTCCAGATGTTTTGGGTTTTTTCTTTGTGGGGGTTTGTTTGCTTTTTTTTCTTCTGTGTTCAATGTGTCATTTTCAATAAGATTGAATCAGTGATACTGTATTCACGTTCAACTTTTTGACAGCATGTGAAACTGCAATATGACTGCTGATCTGGACAGATCATGGAGTTGTAACCCATAGATTTTGTGTTCTGAAATGAGACTAGATTTGTGCCTGAATCTTCTGAAGTTTGAATTATTCATGTTTCTATGCTTGTTTAAGGTGGTAGCCCACTGGCTTTGTAGGTCACTGGCAATAGTAAAATGTAAACAGGGTCTCTCTAGGTAGACAGAGCATGCGCACAGACTCGGCACCACTGAAACCATCCCAAAACCTGTCTGTGTTGTGAATGAAATTAATCTTGTGCAGAAATTCATAATGTCAGCAAAATGTTTGAAGGGCTCATGAAATGGACGTGGTCTGCAGTGCTACATGAACATTCAGAAATCTATAGAATTGATGGTGTGATTGAATTTGCCATATTTCAGTAAAACATGCTGAGATGCAATGGATGTATCCAACAAAAGCATTCATTTTAAAAATGCAACTGTGACTCACAAGTGATAGGGGATAGTACCTAGCAACAAATCAGGCCTCATCAATTCTTACCCCAAGAAGGGAGAGAAGTATGGAAAGCAAGCTAAATAAGCTGTATGATTAAATTTCTATACAATTTGTGATGCATTCCCCTTTGGGACCGCTGTGGGGAAATACAATGTCTCAAACTATCTTGCAAAGAAGCAGATGTGTTGTTCTGAATCTACTGTATGCATCAAACAGTACTGCAAGCTACTAGTAATTGTTGCTAAAGATATGGCTGTTCTTGTACTTTGACTTGAGCTTAATCTGATTTTCATCCAGTCTATCAAATGGGAGCTGACATAAGGAGCATTATCAACAAGTTAAGTTTCTACAAACCTAGGAGCTCCATACAGTTTCTAAAATTTAATGACGTTTCAGATTGTAAGAAAACAAGGGCTACGTTTTTGCCCCTAACGGCAGTACAGCTGAAGGTGACAAATGTCATCGGTTCCTCTACTAAAATTGGTGGCATTGACTCAGCCTGCTTCCATCACCCAATATGTATTCAGCATGTGTCACGTACAAATAATCAAACATGAGCTGGGAGACTACCCCCACAAAGTATACCTTGGAGCTTGTGAAATGTGACTGTCAGTTCTTCTAAATCAGTGATTCTGTGTCCTTTCATGGTGGCTGCAAGTGCACAGATATGTATGTGTAAACTGCCATCTTGTACCAATCAAAAGATTCTCCACAAAAACCAGGTTGGTGTGCAGAATTATTTCAAGGAAATCCTGAAGGAGAGGAACTGTACATTTTATATATCATTACTTTTCTGTGCTTTACCATTATCCTATGACACAACTAATTATTCTTGGAGAATGTTGTTTATTTAAACAGTAATTCTTTCATTCCTTATGTTTAACATATTCTTAATGGGACCAAATAATTCCTTATAGTATTAATCAGTAAGTAGAAAGAAATCATCCTTAAGAACGTAAGTATTGGTACTGCAACTAGCATGCAGTGGAAGTTATTGTAAAGTCTACAGATACAGACAGACACGGGTGTCTTCAAAAGGCATCACTGAACCCAGCCATTTCAGCATATGAAGCTGAAATTTATGATCTTGGTGTGCTGACTTTGAACTGAAAGCAGTGAAGTCACTGCGCAACTTGCATATCATCGATGAATTTAGTAATATCAGCTCCCTAGCTCACCAAAGTCTTAATTGCATGGAAAAGCCCCCAATACTGTCCGTTTTTCTGTTTATCCAGAAAAGCAACTCACTAATCAACAGTTGCAGTACTCCTCACCATTCAGAGGTCTTGAGATTCTCAGTGAAAGGGAGAGGACAAGGAACAGAGAGAAGTTGTTTTGGGTTCAGTCAGTTCTGCCCCATACATGAGAGGTGTCAGATTTGGAGGGAGGCCTTTGAGAGGGGAAACTCCTGCTCAGGCCCTCTGCATGAGCAGGAAAGGCAGATGTTCCCTGCTTTCTCACTCCAGTCATCACCTTAAGTACTAATAATTCTGCTTTTTAGAAAAAGTTTCTAAAGCAGTTTCTTCTCTCCCTATTTTAATAAATCTAGTAAATCATATCCAGCATGATCTTCAGTGGAAAGTTTCACAATTTATGCTGGTACTTACAAGCCAAATGAGCTCTGGGATGTCTGCTCTCCAGTTACAGCACGGTGGAGCTTTTCTTGGCTGTATAAAAAGTGGTCCAGACAAGTAACAGCTGTGTTTTGGTTTTACAACACCTTGGCATGTATCACTTCACAGTAACAAATATAAATCCCAGCTCTGATTTTGGATTCCTAGCCAAAAGCTGTAATAAGTTTTGTTCTCTCATACAATTTGCTATGTCCCTTTTGAGATGCATTTTCCAATAAGATGCCAGGTGCCTTGCGTGCGAGGCAAGTACTAGAGACACTTCAGCTCTATGGGCACTTCAGCACAGCACTAAAAGCTGTAATAGCTAATGGGTCCTTATTTGCAGTTTATCTTCCATTTTTACTGTGGCATTGTGGTTTCCAGTGCTTTAGTTGTTGCTTTAGCCTTCTCAGCCACCATGGAAAGGGCAACTTTTCTGTTGTTTGCCTTTGATGCTAAAACTTGGGAAAGGACCTTGTTTCTTCTGAAGAAAAGAATTTGTATTGAATCGCAAGTTGCTTGCTATGCAGTACAGTTATTTTGTCCAGTTTGCTCGTCAACCTTAATCTTCAAGAGTGTATATAAATACAGTACTTACTGAATTTTTTGAACTGTGTTGATGATAATAATCCATTGGTTGGGTGCTGAAACTGCTGAAATTTGCACATAGTAGGGTATGCATCTTCCCAGTTAATGCTAAAAGCAATTTTTAAGGATGTGTTGAATTGTTCTTTTTAATAGAGAGACAAAGCTATAGCTGCACCAAGCTTGATGTTGAAATTATTGTATAGTTTTATGACGTGTGTTATTCAGCAAGCCAGGCAGATGATACTAATGCTCTCTTCTGGTCATAAATTCTGTAAGATGCTTAGATACCACATGGTTACAGTGTTGGCATAAATATGCTGATGGATACAGATGTAATTAATCTTTATATGTTTCTTGTAATTATTCCAGTGATAGATGTCTAAATTTGTCCATAACATATTAGAGAAAATGTCCCACTGGATTACTGCCACTTGTAAAATTTAATGGCTGCAGGTCCTGAGGTTGTGGTTCTACTGTTGCCTGTTCTACAGATGTACTTGTGGTTCCACTAAAATTATGACCTGAACTGCACACTGAAGCATAGAGTTACCTCCTGGCAATCACTGCCCCTGAGTGCTTGAGAAGGACTCTCTGGCTAAAAGGAAGGGCGGACTAGTGGGGCTGATAGAACTGTAGAGCATGGGGCTGAAGCACCCCAGGTGCAAACAGTGGAAGAGTGAAGATGTTGACATTCAGGTTTGAGGCTGAGCAATATTTCCTGGAGGCCCGTTTCTGAATTTTGGGACAGTACACAACTTCTCTTGTACTCACTGAGAAGTTGTTTGTGCTGCTGTTCTACAGTAGGTTTTAGCTTCCAGCGCATCCCAGTGCAAAATAAGGAATGCTGACCTCATGACAAGTTAAGTATTACCCTATTTTTCTTTTTTAGTTGAAAAAAACTATGACATTTTTCTTTTATTAAATTTGTTGTGTTGTCAGAAAATATCTCTGGAGATGCAAGAAGTAAAACAGTATATGGTCAACTTATTTATACATTTTTATTTTGTTGTAGCTCTTGTCAAAGTAGCAGAGTCATCAGGGCAGCACCAATTTAGTTGCTTTTTTGTTACTTTGATGTACTTTGTTAGTGCCAACAGCTTTTAAAAAGTAGTATTGTTTCAGCTAGGGGGTTTGAAGAGAACAGGCTTAGATATGTAGCCTGTGCATTCCTACCAGGTACTACTGTGGTATTTGAGAAAGGAATTAAAGAAATAAGATGATGGTGGTTAACTTTGTCCATGTGTGGATACAGCTGAACCTCGTACAATTTTAAACTACTGCTAGGCTTAAATGGATGAAGTTTAGAGAATGAATGCGGACAACATCCTTTTACGTATTTTCCCTGTTAAGAGAATAACAAGAAATACAGATATGAAAAGGAATCAGCCACCTGCCAGCCTTTGACCCATGGTGAGCTTTTTATCTTGTATATTTTGGCAGTCTGACACTCATTCTGTCTGCTTGATTGCCATGTGGTAAGGATTAACTAAATATTTTCACTTTTTAAAGCATGGAAAAGATCTGAATATTCTGTGAAGGAGCTTTGCATAACTATTACTGTTACTTCAGCAAAGAATGCATCAGTCATATTTATGGTGGCCATAAAAGAATAACTATATTTGAAGTCGAGAATTTATCGTTACTTCAAATGATGTTTTAGTAGTCTAATAATTCAAATTATTAGTCTAGTTACAATATACACTCATAGTCCAAGTTAATGTAAGAAAGCTTCAATCACACAGAATCACAGAATGTTAGGGGTTGGAAGGGACCTTGAAAGATCATCTAGTTCAATAATCATATTTAGTTTCCTACAGCTTATAGGGATCTTTAAACTGAGCGAGTGATTTTGAATTTGGAGGCTGAGTGTCAGCACATGGTGTGGCCTGGATGTGTGCAAGTGCACCTCAGTTACGATGTTTGTTAGCAGTGCTCTCTGAAATGGTGAGACCTCATTACAAAACATAGAGCTTGAAAGGCAGAGGGCTATTCACTGCATGGTACAAATGAGAAAGGGAAAGGGGCTTCCTTAGACACAAAGGAAGCTGCACAAGAAAACTAAGAGCAATAGAGGCTGATTCACACAAAGCCAACAAGTATGTGCTTTTAGGGAAGATGCAAGGCTGATAGATCCCCTCCACCTTTGCCAATGGAAAGGTTGTGTCTCATTCCCAAGTCCCATCTCAGCTGAAGCCTGATGCCCTGGGTCCAGGCTGGGGAGATGTTGGCTTCATCCTCTCCATTAGCTCATGGACTGCTCCTGGAGAACAGACAGCAATTAGTGGGTGGCTAAAGCCTCACTTACCTTCCTCAAAAATGCATGCAGAAATATTTTCTTCCTTTTTTTTTTTTTTTCTTTTTTTCTTTAATAGCTCCAAAAGCAGGTTCTTCTATTTCTCCTCTCCCCCTGTCCCCCAGTCCAAAATGCTTCCTTCTCCTGGAGAAGAGACAGGAAATCTTCAGGCCCACAAACTTCCCCTTTAATTTTAGTGTGCTAACCTGGTTTTGTGTCAATAGCAGCCTCCAACTGTGTGCTCTTGTACATGTTGTTTTAATACATTGACTTGAGTCACTTAAATATTCTTGCTGTGAGCAGCTGCTCCTGTAAAAAACATGTAAATTTACAAGTTTTTCCTTAGGGTGATGATAACCCCTGAGAAAGTCCTTAGTTAGTGAAAGAAGCAGTCTGTGTAAACCCAACAGTCTAAATCATGGAGGCTAGGGGTTTTACTTAAGGTGGCTCTGTGAGCATGCAGGTGGTGAGCAGCTGCCTGCAATGTGGAGCCTTCCTCTGCGATGGCTCACTGCACATTACTGGTGTTTCATGGCAAAGAGCTTTGGTTTGCTGCTGAAGCAGACACTGATGTATAGTCAATGTGACTTGGGATCAGTTTGCTTTCTGTTCTTCCCTTCAACCAAAAGGAGTCAAAATCTGCCACTTTTAATGGAAATTTGAATATTGAAGCATCAAGTAGCTGGAGAGTAGCAAAACAGTAAGTTAGGAAATAAGGTACTCTTCAGCACACGGTCTTTGTCAAAGCTTTCTCTTTGTCAGTAAAATTCTGTGTCCAAAGATGCACTCGCTTTGGAATTTGGAAAGCAAATACTGGTTTGTGCATTTGAACAAGTGGTAAGCCTTAGAGAAAAACACCTGTTCATCTTTCTTGCTGTTACTTACCTTCATAGGATGTATATTTATAGCCTTACTGTTCTAATAATCTTAAACAACTAGCCCTCAAGATAACTGAAGCGTGACTTTTGTTGCAGTTTATCCTTCTTGCTGAAAGGGATTAAATAATATAAATCAAGGGTTAGTGGAAGCATCACCTTGAATTTTGGATGCTTTTCAGTACATCTTTTAGAAGGCTGTCTTTGCATTTTTTTGTTCAAAATGCTTCTGTAGGAGGAAAAACATCATTTGGGATCTGTATGTTATTCAGTGAATGTTGTGCTGATAGCAATAGGACACAATGGGTGTCAAAAGAACCGGGTGCAAGAATTGCTGTCTAGATGCATAGCAATACTCTGTGCACGTGTTCAGGTCCATGTGCTGTGTAGTACTTAGTGAGATAGGTGGCAGCCAGAGTTTTATATGACTTGAGTACTGGAGAGGAAGCCTAAACTCATCCATGATCAACAACTGACTCGTTAACTGCTTTAGACAAGAGAATGTTCAGCAAACTGTAACATTTTCTTGGAAAACGTTGTAATTTATAGCCTGCTCTATTGCATTATCTGTTGACTCCACTGGGGCTGGCTGTGCTTTCTGTTCAGTGCAGCTGTGCTGAAAGTGACCCAGAATGTTGGTTGAGGAAAGCTACTCCATTTTTCCTCAGAAGTTTGGGGGCAGCAGACTTTGGTCTCTCTGGGTTGCCCATGCAACTGGCTCCTGGAACTGCAGCTGGTACTCTTCCCTTTTAGACAATCCGTGAAGATGATAACAGGATCCCTCTGGTGGGGATCAGGTAAGGAATCTGATCCCTCTGTCTCCAGAGCCATGCTTCATTCGTAAGTGGAAGACCTAAAAAACTTAGCAGAGCTCTCTAGACTTCATTATTTGTAACAAGTGCATAAAATTTAGCCAAAGGTTTCTTTTGGGTTTTGTTTTGATTTGCTTAGCTGCTGACCTTAAAATAGATCTCTGAGTAATAATGGAGATGAGATGAAATGTATAAAGACAAATATTTTATTTTAAATGTATTAAAAAGACAAATACTACTGGAGCCTTAAAAATCTGTCTTAATCCAGTTCTGTTTTCATTATCTATTTGAAGGGTTTTCTGTTATTGCAAAATGAACTGCAAAGGGCATTCATGGTTCTACTGGTATAGATAAATGCAGTAGAGCTTGATCCATACCACAGATTGGTGGTGCCCAATCTTTCTGGCTGGGGTGGCCACTTAGTTTCTTCTTGTGCCAGAGGAGCACCATTCCTGCCTCCCTTTTAGGTGGGGTGTCACTGTGATGCAAAGAGTCAGTCCACCCTGCAGATGCGATGCCTTGGAGGGGACTGCTGCTGCCATTTATTTGGCTGCTGCCAGCTCCCTCCTTGATCATTGGAAAAAGATCAGGAGCAGCTACTGGTGAAGCACTCTGGGGTCTGACAGCAGCCCACCAGCAGCTCGCCAGTCCCAGGTTGCAGGATCCTTGTCACAAGTGCTTGTTCCAACAGCAGGACAGATGGGTCTTGTCAGAGCTCGGGGTTTACTTGTGCTTCTGGCTTTTTCAGGCTCACCCTGCCCCTCCCAGTCCCCAAAGGAGAAGCATTTACCTAACCCATTTTATCTGCACAAGACATCATGTTTCTCTCAGATGAGGATACAGCTGTCTTGTCACTTGCTATAATTATACCCCAAAGGCCTGACTTTAGGCCAGAATCTGGAGTTCTTGTTCGGCACAGTGGCAGACCTACGCTGCAACAAGATCTCACATCACAGTCCTGCTTGTTTTAAAACAGACGCATAATAACAGAGAAAACAGTTTATAAATGAGTAACTCCTTACAGGTGTCAAAACTTAGGGTGTATTTTTAGTTACCTGCTGGAGGGCCCTGTCTTTTTCTGTCCTCAAGTTTATTGGGTTTTTGTTTTAAGATGAGTCTACCTGTGTCATAGTATTTTACCAGTTCAGGTAAAAACAACCCCACCTATGTACTGCACTGCTTCCTTTATTTCATTGCTTGTTGTTGGTAGCATTCACATTAGGATACAGAATTACTCAGAAAGCTAGAGGCTTTCTCAAGACCTGCTTGTTAATTATTTTGCCTCTACAACCTTGATTTTTCTATAGTTAGGCATACAGGCTCTACATGAAGAGGCCGAATGGCTCAGATACCCGTTGCATTTGGCACGTCTTGGTGATTCGAGCCTTCCGTGGTTTGCATCTGTCATGATCCTTTTCATTCCCACTGGAATTGAGGGAATTGACGCTCAGAGCTGATCAGAGGAGGCTGGGCAGTGCACTCATGTTGTGCTCCGCTGGTCCTTGGGACACTTGTTTGTGGCCTGGAAAACCTCTGCAGAGAGAGAAGGAAAGAGGCTGGAGCTTCTGCTCTCTAAGCTGTGCCTTCTTATTTCCCTGGGATGTTTATCTAAAGGAAGCAGTAGTGTAATGGAAGGGGGATTGCCTGACAAAGGAACAGTCAGTTACTAGTAGAGAAGGTTTGGGATTTCTGTGGTGTGATGTGACCAGTGTAAAGACAGAAAAGCTTGTTTTTTCATGCGCTGATCTTGCTTGAGCTGCAGGGGTTAAAGTTGTGGCTCTCAACTTGGAAAGAGAAGGCTTTTTTAAGCAGTCAAGTCACCAATTCTGGATACATTTGTGAAGTCTCACAAATTACAGAGCTTGTAAAAAAACAACCCAACAAAGCCTTTTAGTGCTGTACAGCAAATTGTTATGTGCACAGTTGTGGACAGGCTTTCCTGCTTTAAAAAAAAGTTTGCAAATTAAGATTTTATGAAACCTGAGTAAAAAATACTCGTTTCTTTCACCAGGAACAATTTTCAGTGCTTAGTCAGAAAAGTTAATTCCGGCTTTGCAGTTTCCTTTTTTGTTTCTTCTCTGTGTTCTCCACTAAGCTTTCTCAGGTGCTGCACAGGTTGATGGATACTGTGCTTGCAAAGCCCTCAACTTCACTCTGTGGTGGCTGAGGGGGTGGCGCTGGTGGGGCTGGTCCCTGCCTGTGTCAGAGCAGTGTGTGCTGTAGCCACTACCTGCTTGTCCATAGGTCCCTCAGCCCAGTGAGATGGGGACTGCAGGCTTTGCAGGAGAAATTCAAGCCAGTCCGTAAACTAAACATCATTCCCCATGCCTTAAATGGCAAAAAGTTGACACATTTGTAAACCTCAAAAAGTTTCAAGAAAAGAAGCATTTGACTGTCAAAAAAAGAAAAGAAAAAGCTTTTGATAATCATATTAATGGAGAAGTTGGTCCAGGTATCAGACGCTGGCTCTGCTTGCACATCAGGATATCTGTGTAGCAGAATGACATGTAATATATCAGATTAACCCCATGTGACCTCAGTGTCATCTTTTCAAAATTTGCAGTAATTACATACAGCAGAAACTGAGCAAGGATGTCTGCAACTAGAGCTTTAGAAAATAGTCTGTGGTCATTTATCATCTTGGTCCTTAAACAAGAAACAGAAAAATTATCAAGAATCTTTTAAAAACTATTTTTGAACAAAATTTCCTTTCTTGTGATCTCAGAGTGTTTTTTTTTTTTTTTATTTTCACCCAACCCAGAAGTAGTCTATGTTTGGAAACCAAGGTTATATGAAGATAGCAGCATATGAACAGCAGCTGAGAAGCTTGATTGTTTCTTAGGCAGCTAAAGTGCTGTTAAGACTATTTATTTGGCATATTTGTCTGTGGTAAAGATTAAATGTAAGTCAAATGGATGTAGAATGTCTTTTCAGTTTATAACAAAAGACGATTTTTCTCCCACCTTTTGGCTTATTTTGGCTACGGGCATTGTTACACTAATTTGCATAATACACAGTATTTTCTGTCTATTGTCAGTAAAGAATTAATTCTGTTTGTCTGAAAGCAAAAGTATGCATCTTTATGGAGCTTAAAGTTGAAATAGTATGTTTTCAGTTTTTGCAAAGAAAAAGTTCTAGAAGAGTAGTTGTTTGTTTCATATAATTATGAACTTGATCAGCATGTATTTTTAGAAAACGTATTCTGCATGCACATGTACAGCTATTCTTAAATATGGAACAAGAGGGAGCTTACAAGCCATGGGCTTACACTGTTCCAAAAATTACTTCAGTGCTTCCAGTGCCTGAATCTATTGATTCACTACTCATTTGGGATTACTTTTTATTTTATTTAGAAGGTGTGACTTGGGAAGCAATTACATTGTTCTTTCCTTTCCTTCCATGCCTACTCTGCATTGGCCAATGAATGATTCCGTATGTCTTTAAATTGCAGATGTCTTTTTTCCTGTCTCTGAGCTTAAACATCTCATTTGCATGTGCAGATGACATTTTGCAAAAGGTAATCTACGTAATGCTGGATTAAAGAGCAAATTAGCTAATAGGTTGTCAAGTGGTAATTTTAAAGATAAAATCCTAAAGACGGTGATTTTGTCTACCCCTTCAATATGAGTGCCATAGGCTCCTAAACTGTTTTAATGAAAAGGTCAATATTTCAGTAGTGTTCATATTTACTTATTTTCTTCATGTAGTTTCCGTGATTTTATTTGCTTGTTGAAGATGCAGAGAACAAATCTGTCATCTATATCTATACTAATTATCCATTGCTTAAAATGTAGACTCAATAATCTAGTTTTAGCAAATGTGTTTTTAACCCCTTAAGACTTCTCTATAGCTTTAAACCATGTTTCAATTAAAAAATAGATTTGTTACTTTTCAGTAAAAAATAACTGAAATGCACATCCTGCTTTGAGAGTAAGTAAGGGAAAGGAAAGAAATGTTCTAAGCAATAAAATCTGTTCCTCATTAAGACCATTATCTGCCTTAATGTAATCATGTTCAAGTCCAGACATCCTTTAGTCAATGCAGCCTGGATAGATACCACAACAGCTCTTCAGAAAGTAGAGATAACACCAGTGTCAGTAGTCTAACTCAGGCACAGGCTTAAACGTGCATCCAGAAAGCAATGAAACCAGGAGAAGATAAGAAAGAGCTCTGAACTGTGTCTTTGGTGACATAAGTAATATACTTTGGGTAGTAATTTTTTGATAGTTGACTGTACATTTTTCATCAATAAAGGCAGAATAACCAGAATAAAAATTCCTTGCTGCAAGGGCAAAAGCTGAAATCTTTTTTGGGTGACTTAACATTCAGTGGAGAGAGCTTTAGTTACTTCTAAGTGGCTTTGATAAGAAGCCAACACTTTCAACATTCCAGCAAAAAAAAGTTCATGTTTTTTGCCCCAGATTTTAGTATTTCTTTAACATGGTTTTCTTGAGGACCTCGGCTTCTGGCCAATGAGGTTGTTGTCTGGTCTGAAGTGTGATCCCTGGCTTCATCAGTAAGCCAAGAAAAGCAGTAATGGTGCGAGCTGGGAGGTATGAGAAGGGGACTGATATTTGCTTGAACAGAATTAGGTTTTTCTTAGTGCCTCTGGTCGTTACACAATCTTCTTGTAGAAGACAAACAATCAAGAGCATTTAGGTACCAGTAAATACTTTGCACCAGTGTGCAGGGACTTGAAGAAACTGAAGGAGTTCTGTTGATGATACTGAGAGATCAGGAGGCTGGGATTTAAGTGCTTATGTATTGAAAATGCATAAATGAAGGAGCTTACAAAGGGCCAAGAAATGTCGAGTATTATAAATGGTGGTGTGACACCTAACTTTGGGATCACCCACTGTACTTACACCCCCCTATTACATGACACATGAGGAAAATGAAAGAGGTTACCCAGTATATGAATAAATGACTGCCTTCCAGGAGATGCTAAAACGTTTGGGCTTAGGTGTTAATGTTGTGGGATTTTTTTAAGTCAGAAATTAGGCCAGTCACACTCAAGGGAACAAGTAGGCTTCTACAAGCACAAGAAATCTCATTCATGTGCAACTCTGAGGGTAATGACCTATAAGGGGAATCCTTAAAGGATAGGACAGACCCCTGAGAGCGCTGCAGGTGTTCAGGAAAGGATCTCATTAACACGTCCCCAAAACTAAACAGTTTAGTTGGAAGAAGTAGAACTAAAATGATGCAGAAGAGGGGTTAAAATGGGAGAGTCTCTTTTAGCGTGCAGAACAGCTAGCCAGCTGTTGGCTTGTGACTCCTTCCTGCCAGGTCCCAAAGGGGAGCATGGGCCTCCCATCCTTGCACATGCCCTGTGAAGCCAGGTGAAGCTGTTATTCCCACTTCTGTTGCTGGATCTCAGGAGCTTTTAAAATAATGAATATGAAATTAAAATGGCGCTGTCTTGTGTGTCTGGCTGTCTTGATGCTAATCCTGCAAACTTCTATTCCTGTAGAGTAGGGCCAGTACCTAGGTATGCATTTCTAATCACAGTAATAAGACTAGTCATATGCAAAAACCTGCAGGGTTACAATCATAGCTCTGAATATGTTGCATCTGAAATGCTGGTGAGACTGCCTTCTGCAGTTACTTATGCTTGGTTTTCCAGGGCTCACCAAGGCAGAAAACAGCTATAGAGCAGCTAATACTTCAGTTTTTCCCTTTCTTACTCTCCCTTATGTTAGATCTCTTCCTATATCAGCAGGATTGGTTGAGAGGCTGTTGTATAAAGGATATACCCAAGAGTCTCTCTGTGGTCCCCACTACAGTTTGTTTGTTCTCCTAGAGCCTTCTAGGAGAGTAACGTTTTGAAGCAGAATTCTTAGAATAGAAGGTTCTTGGTTTCTTGAAAAGAATGAACAGTTTCATCTGTGTCCTAATAGACCCAAGGAAGTGGATGAATACTTTGACCCTTTAGAGCTGAAAAATATGAAAACTCCTGTGCAATGTTAGAAAGTCTTGTAAAATAGATGCGCTTACTGATTGTGCAAGACTTGACTATTGTTCTGATACCAGTGGACAAAAGAGAAAGAACTTTTTGAGCTGACTCTTACTTTTTTTCTGTACAAGATAATAATTCTACTGGAATGAAGGTCCTCTATGAGAGCGTGGCAAGAAAGAATGTCTTGTCCTTTCCCTCTACTGAGTTTTTCTGCTTTGCTTTCTGAATCAGTTTTTTCCCCTCGATTTCACTGATGTAATTCCTGGTAATACTGTTTCTTTCTGTGATTTAAGCTAGAGAAAGCATTGAACATGACCATGGCAATAGCTGTGGAAGAAAGTTACTACTAACCTTGTGCTCTGATGTTCAAATGATCTCTCAACCCTGTTGCTGCTGTGCAGGTTTAATGCCCGCTTTGTGAGAAATCATTCCTTCCTGGTTCTTCCCTGAGCTCTGAATCCAGTAGGATTGCCACTGTAGGGCTTTATCCTTTGGATCCATTTTCTTTTCTGTGCCTGACATGGTGTGTTCAGGGTGGGAAAGAAAATGGCTTCATGAAGTAGGAATTGTGCTGCGAATTTCCATAGTATCTTCTGGCAATATAAATGATAAAAATATTGCCCCAAGAAGTCTACACCACTGACTCCTGTGGGTGTCTTCTGGAAGAAGTTAAGGCTTTTCACTCTTTTTTTTTGTGGGGAAAGACAGTGGGCTTGACCAAGTTTAAAAGTATGGTATTGCTGGATCAGCAAGGGCAAAGAGGTTTGTGTAGGTTTTCTGTTGTTACCGTTTCCAGCCGCTGCTTAACCAGAAGAATGTAGGCAGTACTCTGTATTTTTATGAATTTACTGAAGTGCACAGGGGTGATGTTTAATTAAGCCTTTGTGATTATAAGCACTGGCCTCAAGCACAAACAAAGCTGCAGCTGTTTGGGATGATGCAGGTTGTGCAATCTCTACTGCATAGACCATACTCACTGCCAGAGGGGAATGAAGCGGAGAAAACAAATCATTGCCAGAGCGTGATGCACCTTGCATGGACCTACAGAGGAAAGCAGTTCACTTCCGCAGCTTTCACTTTAGTGTTTTGTAACATCCAAGTTCGGGAGGGTGCACACAAGAGATTGAGATGTAGCCAGTGAACCAAGCTATTTGTTTTTTGCTATTTGACTGTTATTTTGTATGTTCTGCTTTTGTAATTGCTTTTTGTTTTTGTAAGCTAAGTTATTTAGGAAGCAGCCTACTCGTTAGATGCAGCCCAGAAAAGGATTAAATTGTGTTTTAGCCCTCTCTCTAGACAGATAAGTGTGAGCACATGGCTGGATAGCCTAGACTTCTAATGGATTTCAAGAGTTTAGAATGAGAGGAAATAAATGGGAAGAGATCAAGGGCATCTTGTGACAGAGGGGAAGCAGAGAGGACAAAGGAATTAAAAATAGCAACGCAGTGCAAGTATTAAAAACTGGGGGTAACGATTGGATTTTGAAAAGGATTTGATAAGGAAAGTAGGATTAATGGAATAAGCTGTAATAGCTATCATAACGATACCAATACGAAAGCATTGATGTATTTCCATATAACAGTCTCATGGTAAGCTGTAATTTTTGCCTTTACTTAAAATAAATGTTGTCTGTTACTATGTAAATATAGGATGTACATGACAAGTTGGAAAAGAAAATGATCTTGATAAAGTTCTCTACCTTCTGAATTTATCTGCAAAATGGAAAAAGTATTAGTATCACTAATATACACCAGTCAAAATAAATCTGGTATGTGAACTGCAGGAAGACTAGGGGTTGGATTCTTGGTTAGCGTGTATGGCTAAAAACTGTGACTTTGGTGCTTTTTTGGTTGTTTTATTTACTTTGCTGTAAGATTGGTAACTTGCTTAGCCTCCCTGTGCCTTTGTTTATCCACCTTTACATAATGAAAGGAAGATTCATGCTTTTTAACAAAACAAAAAAGATTGTGAAATTCACAGGTATGTATTTTAACTTCTAATGTTTTCATATCACAAACTTTTAATTGAAGTTGTATCTTAAAATAATTTTCATTAGGAAAATTACTTTATCAGGTTTATCAAAGGTTCTTAAAATTGTAACATTTGAAATCCTAGGATTTATGTCTTATGATCTTTCAGTGTTGCCTACTTTCCTCTTAAATCTTGAAGTAAGCAGTGATAGATTTGCTGTGTGTTAGTTATAAAATCACCGAATGGCAGAGGTTGGAAGGTACCTCTGGAGATCATCTAGTCCAACCCTCTGCTAAAGCAGGTTCACCTACAGCAGGTTACACAGGATCACATCCAGGCGAGTTTTGAGTATCTCCAGAGAAGGAGACTCCACAGCCTCTCTGGGCAACCTGTTCCAGTGCTCTGCCACCCTCAAAGGAAAGAAGTTTTTCCTCATGTTGGACTTTATGTGCTCTGGTTTGTGCCCACTGCTCCCTGTCCTGTCACTGGACACCACTGAAAAGAGCCTGGCCCTATCCTCTTGACACCTGCCCTTTAGATGTTTATAAGCATTGAAAAGGTCCCCTCTCAGCCTTTTCTTCTCCAGGCTAAACAGACCCAGGTCTCTCAGCCTTTCCTCATGACAGAGATGCTCCAGTCCCCTCATCATCTTCGTAGCCCTCCGCTGGACTCGCCCCAGTAGATCTCTGTCTCTATTGAACTGGGGGGCCCAGAACTGGACACAGTGCTCCAGATGAGGCTTCACCAGGGCAGAGTAGAGGCGGGGGAGAACCTCCCTCGAGCTGCTGGCCATGCTATTCTTAATGCATCCCAGGATATCACTGGCCTTCTTGGCCACAAGGGCACGTTGCTGGCTCATGGCTAACTTTCTGTGCACCAGAACTCCCAGGTCTCTCTCCACAGAGCTGCTCTCCAGCAGGTCAGCCCCCAGCCTGTGCTGGTGCATGAGGTTATTCCTCCCCAGGTGCAGGACCCTACGCTTGCCCTTGTTGAACCATATTAGGTTCCTCTCTGTCCAGCTCTCCAGCCAGTCTAGGTCTCACTGAATGGCAGCACAGCCTGCGGGTGTGTCAGCCACTCCTCCCAGTTTTGTGCCATCAGCAAGCTTGCTGAGGGTGAACCCTGTCCCTTCATCCAGGTCGTTGATGAATATGGTGAACAAGACCAGACCCAGTACTGACCCCTGGGGAACACCGCTAGCCACAGGCCTCCAGCTGGACTCTGCACTGCTGATCACAACCCTTTGAGCTCTTCAGTTCTCAATCCACCTCACTGTCCACTCACATATATAATAGTGGTCCAGAGATCAGCATTCTCTTTCTGCTTTGTCACAGAGATTATCTTTACTTTGAGCAAGTTACTTCTGCCTCTGTTTCCATCTGTGATATGGGATGAAGTATTTTTCTTCAGGGCAATGCTGTCTTCAAACCTTCTGTCTCAGTGAGAGGTGTTCAAGTATTACAGGGATAGAAAATGGAATGACCGATAGGTAATGCCATGAGTTAATGTTTTGGTTCCCATTTCCCATACACAACCAACCAGTAATTCTACATGAGACAGTAATTTAATATTGGAGACTTCTGTAAAGACCTGTTCAGGTATGCTTTGCTTGAAATTGTACACGTTGTTTGAAATAGCAGCTGAATGGGAATTGACTGAATACTCATGAATGTGAAAGCTGGAAAGGACTAGTAAGAGATAGATCGTAGGATTCAGAGCTACTAGGGAGGAGAGCAATAACTATTCAAATCAAAACCTGAACTGATCAAAAAATAACCTTTTCATTTCTCTTCCCACTTCCCCAGGATTCTGGTTAAAGGGGAGGGATCATCAAAACCCACGGCAATATTTTTTTGAAAGTGTTAATTGGCTTTGGATGCTTTTCTTTTTTTAAACAGTGACCTTTTCCCCCATATATGTGCGAAGAAGATTGTCTTCTTCTCTTCTTTGCTTCTTTGGCAAGCGGGAGAACTGAGCAAGTGTGGAGATAACTTCTCCTGAGGACAGTGTAACAATAGAAATAAGATCTTTTCCTAGCCAGTAATACAAAATGAAATTTTGGGAGGTAAGTTAAGAAAAAGGTAAAGAGGAAAGCCTTTATTTCCCTGCTGATTCCAGACTTTGACAGTCAGAAAGTGTGGGAAAAGAAGCATACTAGGTGAGGGATGACCCATGAATTTTAAGAAGGATGCAAGGAGTAAATTTGTGTGTTTTTTTCCCCAAATTTTCAAACAAAGTAAAGTTTTTGTTTGGAACACTCTGTGATGAAGCACCTGGTAAAAGCTTTTAAATTAACAGATCAATACTTATTCCCACATGCTGCTACAGCTTAGAAAGCATCTGAGAATATGCTAAGTCTGTATTTGTTTGTGCCTGAGTATGAAAGCCTATATTGTTTTAGTAGTGCTTCTTTTAATTTTTACATACATTACAGCACTCAGATCATGTATTTTATTATAATGAAACATTAAAAATGACTTGTAGATATGCCTTAGCAGTAAACCTACACATAACCCAAAAAGCAATACATCTTTCGTGTGGTTTCGTCATTCCTTGTTAATACTATAAATAGGGACTATGAATTTATCTCTTCTACAATACATGTAATAAAATACATAATGGATTATGAATGGCATATTATAAAACTTGGTATTGGGTACTGCAATTTATATTTAAATGCATCTCAGACATAAATAAATGCTCTATAAATAGAATCTGTCTGAATTCAGAATACATATAACCACTCATTTAGGTGTAGCAGTTTGGGTGATGAAATCATTAGATAGTAATTTATTTCTGCAGAAACATGCATTTGTTGTACTCTGCAGGGAACTCCCTTAAACACCCTGAATAAACACTCTTAAATAGAGAAGGATTTTTATAAAAACGAGAGCTGTTGTGTGTATTCCTAGCAGGATTTTGGTAACCACTAAACAAAATCCTTAATTTCAAAAGCACCAAACCAAGTAACTGCTGCACATTAAAATAATCATGGGGAACAGGACCAGAGGTCTGAGGCAGATAAATGTGATACACTCACCCAAACCACCAGTTATTCAGATTCCAGCCCCTCAGTGTATTTCTCTTTGTGGTAACAGCTTAATAGCGGTTTAAATCTGATAGAGCAGCCATTGCCTGAACTGCCACTCTTAGCCATGATGCTTCCTCATCATAGTAAGCAAGTATAATTCAGTGATGGAGCAAGAGGGAAGTATGAAGCTCTAATGGAGTGGTTAAAAAACAATAAAAAAATTGTTTTCCAGAAGAATCAGAGTCAGAGCAAACAGTTTTATAAATCTTAATGAGGGCTGATGATCAGTATGTTAAACTGTGCATTCAGCCATGAAGTGAGGGCCAAAGGACAAGTTTGGATGAAAGTGGCCTTATGGGTTTTTTCCAACATGTGGTGGAACGAGGCAAGACTTGGAAAAAGGCACTAAGCAAGTCCATTCCAGATTATTCCCTTCAGGATTTTCAAGTGAAGACAGCTTAGGTGTTTGGATGGGTTCAGAGGTAAGCACTTACTTTTTATTCTTGCGAGAGGGGTTAACAGGCAAACGATGCAGAAAATCTGCAGAAGACCTCAGGCATGAAGAAATGAAATCTTTTACCTGCCTTTCTGCCCTCACTCTCTGTCTGCCTGTGCATGCCAACTATGGTCTCGGCCTGTATGCTGCTACCTCTTCTGCAAAGGGTAGAAACCAGGGCTTGTAAATTAATGTTGCTTTGGGCCAGCAATTGGAAACCAAATAGGCTCCTCTACAGAACATGTCTCCTGCATTGATTCTCCCAATTTTTGCATGCCCTCAGCGTTGCAGCTGCTGAAGATAATGTAATTCTGGAAGTAGCTCTTCCAGTAGCTTGGGGTATAGAGAGGCTCTGCAGAGTGAGGGTGAGGCTGCAGTATGCAGAGATATGGTGTTAGCTCTTGGGCATCTGGAAGACTTTACTTTCAGGAGATCATTATAAGGGGTTTTCTCCCTTGCATGACGTGTCTTCTTTAATGAAACTGAACAAAGATTAATGTGTTGCCATTGCAGATGTATTTGGGTATAATCACCTAGATAGTCCTTCTACAGGCAGCAGCAGTATAAAAGAACATGAGGAAACTACTGGGTGATTTTCTGGAGGGGAAAAAACCCAATAAAAACCAGATCAAACAAAAACCAGGTGCTGCTGCACAGGTGGTGCTGGGACTTAATCCATGCAAACTTCCATCTGTATCTCAAATTGGATTGAAATTGGTTGAAAATGTAGTGGGGAAGGGACAGAGATATGATGGAGTGATTGCATACCTTTATTTCCTTAAGAAAGCAGTTTGAAAATACTTACTAAGATTAGTAATTAATAGCTGCTAGGTTTGGCTCTAAAATGCTTCAATAGAAATCACAAATTAATTACTAGCCTGGTGCTGCAGTCAATCAGTGAAGTTGTACTAAGCAGAAATAATTTGAGAGGGGGTAACGACTGGTCTAGTAGCAATATATAGAGAGGGTTTTTTTCCCCCTGTTTTTTTTCACTCTTTCGTTTACTTACAATTCTAGTTGAAAGTGGAGAATCACCAAGGAGTTGCTGTGGAGTCTGGGATTGAAGCTGAACTATTGTCTCTATTTCATCGTACGCCCTCCATGTTTCTGTCTCTCTGTCACTGCAGCATGCTTGCTGGGGTGGCAAAGTCAAAAAAGGCATTTCTGCTTCTGTCTCTGTCTTGGGAAGGAAAGTTAGAGGAGAGATAATTTATCTGGGCTGTGGCTCGAACTCTTCATTATATAAACCTGCTGTGTAATTTTAGCCAGCAATACCTCTAAACACTAAATCTACTGGTATTGACTCTGGCACTGCAAAGACGTTGAAAGAAGCAGTGAATAGTTTGCATACTTCCATTTTCATCAGATTACAAGTACTTCTCTTGAGCATCAGTAATAACTAAACGTCTTTTTGAAAGTGCTCCCAAGAGGGAGAAGCTCTTCTGTGAATTTTTGCTTTAGTATATTATAGGGATCTTTTTTCTTGTTACAGTTACTTCATCTTGAATAAATTGAGGATTTCTTTTTGAGATTAAGATCTCTCTTGAGCACAGAGATTAGTTTTAAGGCTTTGATCATGCAGGTCACCTGCTGTCTGAGGCATCCCCAGTAAAAGTTATGTCCACTTGCATTACTAGATAGACTCCTCTGGATTTCTACACAAAAGATAGAACCTATATGGCACCTAGTAGTGTAAAGCCTTCTTGTACCACTGAGATAACCCCTCTTTGTTGTATCTCATAGTCCTTTATTTTTCAGACCTTCTTTATCAGGAGCATCGTAAGACGTCATTCAGTACCCAGCAATAGACCTCTAATGGTCCCTTCCAACCCCAACTGTTCTGTGATTCTGTGAATACCTGGGTGGAGGTATCCAGGTGCATCAGTATCCTCACACTCAAATGGAAGACCGCAGTCCAGACTACAAGTAGTTTGATCTAGGTGTACTCAAGTTTCAAATGTTTCTTACAGGACTCATGGAAGACTCAGTCTACATTGATAGGAGTTCAGCTGGTTTGACTTGGTCCAAAGCTGTCACACTGTGTCCCTCTAAGAGGGCAAGGGTAAAACTAGCTGTTAGATTTCAGTGTAAGGGTAAATCTTGGTAGCACCGTGAGCAGAATTTCTGTAACATTTCTGTCACTGGAGAAAGCTATGAGCAAGAAGACGCTCTTTAACTGATGTAGGTATACCTGAGGAATAGTTGCTACCCTTTCTGTTTGCATCTTTTCCCAGATGCTCTTTTTGTGTTCTCCCCAATTCTGTTAGTCTGTAGTTATTTATTAGATGGTCTTACTGGCTGTAAGTTAACTGAATTGGCTGGTTTCCCTTTCCTTTAGAGGGAAGGAGTGTGACCACATAGGCATTCCTTGCAGCACCCTTCACAGCTCAAGAGGCACGCAACCACCAGAATTGAATTAACTTGAGACAACCCATCTTAAGGCCAAAACAAAAACTTGCCAAAACAAAACAAAAAGCAAGTAGATTTCCTTTAATTAATGCTGCATTTCCTTTGCTTGGAGCTGGTTCATTAAACTGAAAATTGTTCAAAACAAGCATGTCTCTAAAGAATGCCTGGAGCAAAATTAGTTTTGCTAGGTTAGTAATGCACCTTGCTTGGACTGAAATTGAAATTATTTTTCACAATAAAGCCACGCCACTTTTTATCAGAATTGTCATTAATTGTAGGAAATTAGAATGTGATGGAAGAATTTGTCAAGTCTATTTTATTCATACAGTGACCCTTGAAAATTATTGATTTGCCTCATGAGATGCAGCAGGATTTAAAGTTACATCTGAACATCACCTGGCCCACGCTGATGTCTATGTCTAGTCTGAGGAATTTCCAAGCCATCCTTTCATATTGTTAAGCAATCGATGGGCAAATCATGCCTAAGGGTATTCATAAGATGTTGAAAAAGCCTGATTTAATCTGATCATGTTCATGTTTGCTGTTCCTTTTTTTTATAAAGATTCGTGTCCTTTTTAAGTTGCAGTACAGTTTGGAGAAGAGCTTTATTTTGTATGAACAGTGTTTGTGTGTGGTGGTCTGCTGAGAAATTAGGATGGGCTCATAAAGCTTTACCTAATTTTAATTCTGCAGCTGTTTCTTTGATACTTTAAATGGCTGGTTTTGATACTTTTCAGTGTCTAAGGCAAAACACAACTGCAAAATCAGATGAGTAAATCTTGTTAAGAATTTTTTTTATGTTCCTACAATGGATACCCTCAGAGAATTGTGACTGCCATAAAATTGTCCGTCACAGAAACTAGTTCACAGGTGAGATCATGGAGACAAGGCCCCTGCTAGGTGTTTAAAGCAGTTCACGAGATTCCAGCTGATGCATTGGGAATTTTGGCTGGAAATTCCATATAGGTTCACTTAATGATCATCAGTGCTCACTTCTGGTAACTTCCCTAGGTATTTTTTTAAATGAAGAATGCTGATATATAGATCATATGATGTGTGATATCATCACTTTAATCTCTCCCCCCACGAGGATATTACCGAATTTCTAAGGCTGACTGCAGTTCAGCCTTATCTTGGTATTCTGGTTCCCTCTGAGAATAATTGAAATGTTGCTGTTGCACTTTCAACAGAAACAGCATGGTTTTTTTTTTGTGGGGAGGAGTTCTTTTTGTTTTTTGCAAAGAGAACTTTTTTACGATTTCTTCCAATTAACGGTTCTTTTGTCTCTCATGGCATCCTTACATCTTTTTGGTTTGTTTGCCCCCCCCCCTTTTTTTTTTTTTACCTTCTTTATCTGTAGATCTTGGTGCTGAATATGCTTTTCTTGCATAGTATTCTGCCAAACACATAAATACAGGAATAATAGAGACAGTAAGTATCAGAAGTATTTATCACTTTGGACATTTTTGTTTCTGCTGGAGTCCCTAATTTCTTATTTCTTTTTTCACTCCCACTGCTAATCTCTTCTGTGTTGATTGATACATTCATTATATCATGGTGAGGTTTTTTTCCCTCCTTTTTCCCTCTTGTGTTGAGAACATTTCTGCTGCAATATCTTATGTTCATGCTGCTGATCAGCTCACTTTCTCTCTCTCAATAACTAATGTATTTGTAATATATTTAACTTTCTTTCATGGTACCAAATGCATGGCAGGAATAGACACCACTTCCCCAGCCCCTTTTTATTATCATACCTTTGATATTATTTACCAAGCCCTGTTGCAAGTATCAGATTCCTTGATTTTAAAAGGTGTTCCGTGTGTAGGCTTAGATATAGCATCAGTCTGATAGGATCTTTCTGTTCATGGGCTACCTGATGAGACCAAACATACAGCCTGAGCCATATTTGCACAACTTGCATTTTGTGGGGAAAGCGTTTTCCCTGTGTTTCCCTTCCACAGAAGCAGAAGAATGACTGCATACCTTTCTAATCACGCAGTAACTAATGTGGTTACAAGTGGTAAGATAACAGTTAATACAGAAATATTCAAAGGGTTTCTGATGGTGGTTGCTGTTCCCTTTGCTTCCTTTGGCTTGCCAGAACTTCATGCATAAAATCGAACACTTGTTTTTGCATGATAGGAGACCTATCACAGGATTTTATCTTTACATTAAAGTGAGCGTGTCGAGTTTGCCATCTGAGCTTAGGGTACAACTAATACAAATAAGTGAACAGTTTGTTCTGGGTTAGAGAGCTGGCTTTGGAGGAAGGGGCAGAACTGTGTGAATAGATTCGGGAGGGGAACATACTTTGGATAAGATAAGTAAAAATTTTTGAAAAGTCTATTTTCTCATTTAAAGGAAACAAACAAAATAATAGAATGCAACAGTGACAAAAGATGTCAGGTCTAGTTTTCCTGTGAATTAGGGAGGTGATAGAAATGAGAAAGGAGTTAAAGGTCTTTAAAAACAGGACATAAACTAAAAGAAAATAGTCTGAAATAAACAGCTGGAAAACTGTCCAGCAAACCTGTCAGAGACAGTGACCCCTTTTATTATATGGGTCAGTAATGTAGGACATTTTTGTCAAGTCAGATGTAACAATCTTAGACTTTTCAGTGTTACTTTGATAGTGAAGATTAATAAATTGCTTATGATTCATTACTCGCTAGGAAATTTACTGAGCATGGAAAAAATCTTAAAATTAGGTGATGAGTGAGGGGATTGTTGAAAATTTGTCGTGTTAGAGGTGATTGGCACCCTTCAAAAACTGACTTTTTAAATGGACTTTTGCTCTGAGGGTATTAGGGCGATAATTCACACTTATTCCTAATAAACTGTAATTGACCTGTAGCATGTAAAGGATGCGTTTCAAATATCAAACAAGAATAACAGGAAAACAAAAGTTATCACAACGAACTAGCCAAGATCTGTGTTTGAGAGGGGAGTGGTAAAAAGATTAGCAAACAACTTGAAATGCTATTTTGCATTCACAATGGGAACTGAGCAGCATTACTTGGCAACTGGTGAGATTCCAGCTGTTCCTACTGGAAAAGATGTGTATGCAAACTAGCAAAAAAAATTCCTAGCTATAAATAGGTGATTCCACATTTCTGGTCTGCCTTGCACCACTGCCAATTACTGTAGGCAGGGGGTATCATTCGTTCAACATTCATTGCTCACAAATTGTGTTTTGACCCCTCAAAGTGGTAACAAATCTGAGTGGCATCTTAAAGTATGTTCAAGAGCGAGGAAAAGGGGGTGGTGGTGGTGATACAGAAGCGTAAAACTGGAATGAGAAAATACAGGAGACTGGCAGTTTTATAGCATCCAGAAAAGCACATTGGTGTGATCTACCATGGCGTTGCTGAACATAAATAGCTTTGAGAATCAATGGGGTGTTTGTTTACAAAATTAAATATGTCTGTGTTATATGTAACCTTAATAGGTATTGTTTTAAGCATATGATAACTTATTATATACTACTTGTCAGCTATCACAGAAGCTAAGCAGAAAAGCTCAGCATTTCTCAGGGAGGAAAGTGGGAAAGTACACAGAAACATCTCAGCTCTAGCAGGCGTCACTTGCTCTTTGTTCTAGGTATCCTTCTTGCAAAAGCTCTTCTGCACTGTTTTTTGTTATGCTTCTCCATGCAAAAAGGGTTCTGTGTAGCAGCACACACTGGACTAGTAAATAGTTTTCCTTAGAATACAGAGCAAACATGCTGGGTACTGTCAAATCACAATAAACTGATTAGCTTGGTTTTTCGCATAGTTTTGTCATAAAGAGGACTCCACTACGCTAGTGTTTTGCATAGATTGCTGTTGCAACTGAAGTGCCATGGAAAATGACTATTTATGCTGTTGTCTGTCAAATAACAGGTAGGAAAAAGAAAATACAGACTACTACACTATTCAGTAGTCCTCTGTAATGCTGGTTCCCTGTAATCTCTGAAGAGATACAGACAGGGATGTCATTTTACTGTGTGTGTTGATCGTGGTTAAAGTCAAGAACCAAATAGTTATTAAGGCTTTAATTATAGTAGTTAGTTATTCAAACATTTCTGGGAAGCAATATTATAATTACAGTATTACTTATAGGGCTAAATGCTTGTCTTTGAAAGCTCTGTGCTGCTATGGTCTCTAGACATTTTCTGTCAGCCTGTGTGTCCAGGGTTTTAGAGATGATAGACTCTCCTGGGGAAAGCACCATCTCTATACTGCCCTTTATGATTGCTTTCTGCTGTGTCTTCCAGTCCTCAGGATGGAGTGGGGGTTTTCCCCTTGTGGGGAAAGGAGAGTGAGTGGGACAGGAAGCAAAAGGGCTTGCGCTCCAAGAAGAGTTAAATGCCCAGAGTAAGTCAAAGTGGTGCATGTCTATCAAATTTAGATGACTGTTCCAGCACTTGGAAACTCTTGGGAAGCTTCAATGAGAAGTGCTAAGACCACCAAGCAAACTGTTTTTCACTCTGTTTTTACAGTGCACAATACTTCTTGAAATTCCCTTTGGAGCACACCTGTAATGTAACTGTAACCCGCAACATAGAGAGTATTAAATATGCCAGAATTTGTTTTAATCTATCTTGATTACTTTATTTCACAATTTAGATCTATTACAGTCTCAGTAAATCTTTCTGGAGCCCATGTATTGGTTCTAAGGATATTCTGCATCCTACTGCATATTTGAAAGTGTTTATTAGCTTATAATCATGTAGTTGTTTCTATGGAGTAAAATCATCTCTTTAAAACTTGATCTTAAGCCTGATAGCAGTTCTTGAAATAAGAAAGTATTCATAATCTGTGTTCAAAACTGGTTTTTGTCTTTCATAACTTCTGAAAACAGGATTGAGCCACTGCAACAGAAATATGCTTATCACTTCATGCAATCCCTGTAGTTTTTGATAAAGAATTTTTTTGATGAAGAATTTTTTCTAGTCAAAAATAGTTTTCAGACAGGCATGGCTTATAGACGCTCTGAATCTTACCTTGTTTCCCAAGACTTTAAACATTTTTCTTTCCCTTTAAACAGTATGTCAATATGCCTTCTTGCATGATCAGTATTATTAAGACCAAAGCTGTAAGTATAAATATTTTGGGGGAGTTTAATCAGGAGATCAGTGTATGTCTGTGTCTTTGTGGAGTTGGAATCTGTGGCTCAAATTTCTCCCATCTCTCTGGAGGATACTGTGTATAGATAGCAGGGGTGTGCCAGCTGTTATGTACAGAGATGTTTTTAATGCACACCTCTGTACCCCCATACAACAGCCTTCTGCACAACAGCCCCCCGCATGGAAAAATCACAGACTATGTATGAACAAGTGACACTTGTTCCTCGCTTAAAAGCTTCTTGTGAGGCAGGTGCTTCAACCAGATGCTTTTGCAGGAAATGTACAAGGAACGAAGGAGGTAGATTCTCTAAAGCTGGCTTGTGCTCCGGGCAAGGTTTTTGTGCTTGACTTTAAAGTCTGAGAGTCCTGTTTCTACTGAGCACGCAGGTGGGGAGTTCATCTTGCGTTTTGTACCTGTAGCACATGAAGAGGTTTGATATGATGCCTCACTTTAAGTGATGTTGCTAGTGCTGTATCTGAGGAAAGTTTCCATACTGTGGGACAGCAAGGTACCCAAGAGTCTTCTGGTAGTGCAGCAGGCTCACTGCTGCCAGGACAGCCTTCAGTGGGAGGGCTTGGTTGCCCTCACCATGGGCACAAATGCAGTCATACCTTGTGAAAGCCTCATGCTAGTCCTGCTGTGAGTTCATAGTTGTTTTCTGACAGCAAGTGACCTGGTTTTGTGATGTTCCAAACTTGGGATTAATTTATTTACTAGCAGAGGTCCAGTGCTGTGCTGTGATCCCTACAAACACATAGGCACCAGTGACATTTCAAAAAAGCCATTCCTGTTGTGTTTCACAGGAAGTTAATTTTGATTGACAATTTTAAGAAGGTCACATTCATTTAATTAGGAGTTGTATTCCGGCCTTCTACTCTTGTTTCATAAAGATTACTCACATTTTTTGTGCAGTTTAAATCTTTCTGTTTTCTCTAGTCGAAAAACTTAAGATGCGGCAAAAAGACGGAACCAATTATATATCAAGCACTTGCATAATCCTAAAATATACCTCTCTGTAAGTATATAATGACAGTGTGCACTTTAAAATCAATTCTCCTAGCAGTAACAAAGCTGGGATTTGATAAGTCTCACAGGCCAATTTGAAGTGAGCAGAAAGAGACAATTTGTCACAGTCAAGTGATCTTAGGACCTGCTGTCTTTATTTTTTTTAAAGTATGATGTATAAAAATTTAATGCTGTAATTTTATGGAGATGTTCCTAACTCAATTCATAGGGATTTAAATACAATAAAGTAGCAGTGTATAATCGTTTTTGTGAAAAAAGTTTTTGAAGTCAATCCACCTACATCGAAATAACTACCAGTCCTTAGAAGTTAAGGGGAAATGTAGAGATAAGTGCATGAAAAAATCTTCGGTTTTTCTATACTTCTGAGCTCAAAATTCCTGATTTTTTTTTCTCTTCTCTGTAAGGTGGACTTTGGGTTGCAACTGGTTTACTTGTAGTAAACACACAAGAAGCGGGATTGAAGAGGATGGTTTTGGCTCACTATCGGACCTTCTTTACTTGTTTTTTCCAGTCTCCCAGCCTCATTGGTGTGCTTTATACAGGGAACCAAGCATGGTCTGAGTGGGATTTTTGACAGAGTTAATGAACAGGGTTATAGTGCTTTTTGTGCCTCTTAGGCAGTGGAAATGTTTTGCAAGTGCTAAGCCAGTATAAGTAACACAAGTGGTAAATAAATGGAAAATAAAGATTTTGGAGCAAATATTGTAGTATGATTAACCTTTTATCTTTGCTGATACAGACTGTGAAAATTGGCAAATTGAATTTGAAGCAAATCTGTGCTCCCCTGTCAGATCTCTGATTCTCCTTTCCCAAGGCTGCAATGTGGAGGGACGCCCACCCCACTTACCTGCTGGCACCTGCATAAATCCTGTGGCTCTACAACCTACGCAAGCCTTTGTGACAGTCATGTAGTTCTGTAGCTCTTTTCAGTGGCCCTGAAATGAGTCACAGGATGTAAAACCTGAGTGGTGTTGGGTGACAGGGGGTGTGTGTGTAGCCCTCTATATGTCTGTTCATTTTCAGGGATAAAGGGGAAGTGTGTTCTGTAGAAGTGATTTGACCTGAATAGGAAAACACAAAGTTTGTATTTAAATGTGATTTATTTTTCATGCTGTTGATGTACCTAAGCTAATATTCTGTCCTAAACTTTTAACTCTAATTTATAGTAAGAAAAGTGACTTCTTATGTTCCTGTAGTTACTCAAATCCATCTACATACTGGCAAGTGAGCCGTGGCACCCATATATTGTAATCAATTAGGCTTCCTTTTTCAGTGTAGCGTTTCAAATAATTGTCCTCTACAAGAGCTGGATGATGATCATGCCATCCGGTGCTTTACAATACCCTTTATTTTCTGTGTCTAAGTAAGTATTCACATGTTGCATACTAAATGGCTGTTTAATTGTGGTAATTGATGTGGAAAACATTAGGACCTAGATGTGTTCCTTTGCCTGTTGCTTGTTCTCACCTGATTACCTTAGCAGGAATATATAGAGTAGTGAGCATAGGTGGGCAAATTCTGTTTTTTGAATGATTTGGCGTTACTGTATAATGCTGTGCAGTATCTTTATCTGCTTCGAGTAAGTGAATAGTAGCTTGGGTGAAGCTTCTAGATTTAATATTGTAGAAAAATGTCAACAATTATAGTGCAGTGTGGCCAGATGTCATTTGTTTGACATAATGGTATTGAACTAATGTCTCGCTTATTACCTGCAGCTACTTAGAGCTGAAAGAGAAAGGACTCATAATGTCTTTTCATTATGTAATAAGAGAAAAGGTGAGTCTTGTGTCAGGCTTTTGACTTTCCTCAAAAAAATCAAGAGTGCAAAAATCCAGTACAAGCTGATGAAGGACAAAGTAGTCTGTAGGAGGAAAAAAAAAAAAGTTAAAGTAATCTGACAAAAATACATAAGTGTACTTACATTTGGTAAAATCGAAGAAGATAGTTTGGTGCGGATTTATTTACCTTTTCTTAAAAACCAAAAAACACTCTCTCTCTAATCATTGCAACAGCACAGCATTAATGTTGCAGTGAATAGTCCATTCTTATTTATGGCTTTTTTGGAGGGTAAACTGTGTGCATGCTCTACTGCTTTTTGTAGTCTCTGCTATTGCAATTCATGAAGAAAAGGAGTTACCATGGGAATTGGAAAGGGATAATTATCATCGTCAACCAAATGCAATTACAGTTGCAAAATTAAGCTATTTGAAGAAGGTGGTTGTTTTTTTTTTTTTTTGGAGTGATGGAATAATTTCAACCAGAAGAGGGCTGCAAGATGTGGATGCCAATCTCGTGTTAGTTATCCTTTCCGTTACTGCGCAGAGCAGTTGATCCTAGCTGCAAAATTTAGATATAGCCTTAGAATTCTTGCCAAGCTGAGCCAGGTCTGCATCTAGAAATTAAATGAGGCTCTATTTCTGTGTTAAAATATTGACTAAATGTGGAAAGGAATTTATTGAATTAATCCATGCCAAGCCTTTGCTTTAGTTCTTCTTTTCTGTTTTCTGATTTCATTATTCTTGAAAGCTTTTTCTACCTTTTACTACTCTGTTGTTTTGAGATAATCTTTCTACTCGTGTATTGTACTTTCAAGAGGAAATGTGAGTTTGAGCGACATATCAGGGAAAACAATCTGGAACGTATTTACATGTTTTTGAGAAACTGCTGGAATATCTCAATCCTAAAAGCTGTTGAAGATGCTGAATGTTTTTCTTTGGCTTTGCTCTGGGATGTCCCACAGAATGGTGTAATACTGTCTGAGAGCTGGAGTCAACGTGGCTTCAGCATTAATGGTAAAGATGTGACTTAACCAGTCATCCTGTAAGTGAACGCTGATCTTAGAGCTTGCAGTCTGCACCCCCTGGTTCCCAAAGTGGGGTTTTCTGCTGCCTAGCAGTCTGATACTGGTTATTCAGGTGAATCATTGAGCTGGAATTCTCTTGGTTGTGCAGCTGCCTTCTCATGGTGACATTGACGATGTCCCTTTGTTGTTTATGAGAACATCAAGTTGGGATAGCATGACGAGCAGGGATGGTCCTGCAGGCATGAAACTGAGAGCTCCCCCCAGGAAAGAAATACGATTGATTTGATGTTACATGGCTGCTTATTTGTAGTCTTAGAGAGTGTGCAAATGCCTGCAACTTCTTAGTTGAGATTTAGAAATATTCTGGAACAAAGTTAACCTTATTTTATTTTATTTTATTTTTTGGGGGTAGGGGAGTTAGGGCATTGAAGATGCAGAGAAGGTGTCATTGAACATTTTCTGTGATGTACAGTGGCTTAGATCAGGACCATCAGATGACTTGGACAAAACTAACTTACCTCAATATTCTCCAGTTGGTTCTTCCTGTGCAGGTGAGAAAAGCAAAATAGTCAGGCCTTGTCCTTCCGCAGCTGGGTGTCTTTATACCTGATCCAGCCCTTTGACTATCCCTATCGAATACCCTTCTGAAGTTAGAGGAGTTTTATCCTGTTAGAAGTGACCACATGGCTGAATGCAGTTCTTGCACACTGCTGCCAGAGCCCTAGCAGCTTGGAAGGTCTTATGTTTAAAAAGAAAATCCTTGCTTTAGCTATTGTAGGGGCAGCAGTGCCCTAAGGATGAATCATTCTTTTTGAAGGCCAGATAATGTTTATTTGATTATCTCCTCAGGAGTTACCTGGGAGTGTCCCTTCAATCTAGATCAGTGGCTTCAGAGGAACCCTGTTATTATAGATGCTGCCTGAGCATGTGCCCTGCAGGCTGAAATGGATGCTGCTGTTTGCGAAAGCTGCCAGCTTCTTTTAAATATTTAAAGCAGAAATAATGAAAGTCTTTGGAATGTCTCATATATTCTAAATATTATTAAATAATTTGAGTTGCCAAACTCAAGACGAAAACAAGAGGGGTTTTACCTTCGGCTGGTAATCTCCTGAAAATGTCATGATGTTTAAGAGGAAAAATCCTATATAAAATGATTACTCAGTTTATGTACGAGCCCATTGCTTAGCAACTACACAAGTAAACTTTCACTTCTGACTATGTTTTCCAGATCTCATTAGATTCAACAAATAAAATTAACTTTATCTTCAGTATACAGAACAAAACCTTGCAGTGTAGAAAATGTAGTTTTCCTGTCATGTTATATATTCAAACTTACATGTTAGGAACAACAGGTATAGCAGAAATGAATTTGTAATCTTCCTAGGAACTGCTAGGATAATGGCAGTTCGTGCCAGTAAATATCAACTGTGTATTCTAAATTAACGTCTTACTGTGGAGAGGTCACTTACTCCTTAAGTGTTGATCATTTACTCAGTTGATTTCAAGTGCACTCCTTTCGTTTTGGACCAAACCTTACAGGAGTTGCTAACTGCACTTAAAGGTTTAAGCACAAAGATAATTTGGAAAAGTACATCTATCTTGCATTGATGTATGATTTTGAAGTCCTCTCTTCCTAGCTTTAGAAGATCTCTCTTCTGACGGCTATAAGTTTACAGACCTTTGAATACGACCATCTTGCCAGCTGGTGAAAGTCCACTGTGTCGTTCTGAGATGTTAAAAATAGTTTAGCTGTAAATCAATTCATAGTAATTTTTTCCCTTCTAAGTGGATGTGTACTGTTAGCAGGGCTGAAGATCCTTACCATCTTCATGTTATAGCTTGCTGAAAGGGAAAGCCTCAAATGTGCACCGTGTTTTCTTTTTTTTTTTAAAAAATATTGTGTATTCAAAGAGAGGTTGTAAGAAATCCTCTCTAGCTGAATGTTAAATGGAAGTTTAAAGATGCAGAAGTCCCAGTGAGGGATTAATTGTTCTCAGCATCATCGCTGGATGAGGACTGCATTAGAGACAATTTGTTAGCATCTCTTGTTAGTTTGCATCTGTCAGACCAATGCTGGGATGCTTTCAGTATCTGTGTAGTACAAAAAGCTTGAGTTTTTTAAGAGGACTTCTGTTTTTCTGTCCCGAGATTTGTCTTCAGATCACAAATTGGTGTCTTCACGCTAGGTGAATTAACACATGAAACTGCACTTAAAGGTGGACAGGAGGGGAGGAACAGGAGAGTCCAGCTGTGGAGATGTGGCTCCATCACAGAAAACTGCTGTCCTTTACCGAAGTGCGATGGAAATGCTAAAAGATGCTGTCCTGGTTTGGGCTAAACCAGAACTAATTCTGTTTTAGTGCTTTAACTTTTCAGTTAAGTCTCCTCTAACTAACGGTACTTTCTGAAACAGCAGCCTGTTTTTCCAGACAGTGACTGCTCCTAGCAGTGATAAGGCCTGATGTTTATAGCTCGTACCAAGGAATGGGATGCAGAGAGGCCCTTGCTTACACTTGTTCTTGTACCGACCAAGGTCAATGCTAAATCTTGTACTCTGTGTTGGGGTGCTGGGAGTGAAAAGGGTCGCAAGCACAAAAAAAGTCGCACCTGCAGGGAGGGCTGAACCGGACGGGTGACCCAAACCTGACCAACAGAGTATGCCATCCCACGTACGTCATATTCAGTATAAAGCTGAGAGATCACGAGGGTCTCTCTCTTCTTCGATGACTGACATCTGAGGAGGACTCTGACTGTTCTGTCGTCGATCCCGATCCGTGCATCCCTGAGTCCAGTGCCTGAGTCCAGCTCCTGCATCCCGTTCCTGTCTGCTGCCAAGTCCATCCTGGGACTGCCCCAGTGCCAGCCCTGCAGTGTGGTTGTGACGTATCGTCAGCAGGGTGAGGGGACTTGGATTCGGTATTGGTTTTGTATATATTTGTACATACTGTATATATTTCATTATTCCCTTATTATTATTATCTTTTATTTTATTGATGCCATTTCATTAAACTGTTTTAGTTTTCTTTTCCAAACCATAAAGCCCCTCTCCCTTATTCTCTCTCCTTTTCCCTTTTGGGAGGGGAGAGGGGTTAATAGAGAGCATCTATCATTTGTTATTCACTGGCCCAGCCTCAACCCGTGACAGATGCAAACAGTGTTCAGGATCATGAGTTAAAAAATTGGCATAAAGCAAGGTGAATCTAAGCCGTGTTTCACTGTAGGTGTCACTTTCAACTACCTTGGAACAAAAGAAAACTTGCTACATAAAAACGTGAAAACCAAGAAATAATTAACTCAGTAAACTTATGATATATACTGGTATGAATGCAATGTGCTTTTCGTTACATTATGGTGAAATAATGCTGTAGGGTTCAGTCAGCAGGCCACATGTATGAATTTAAGACAGTGTTGGATTATCCCTTTGTATGAATTAAAAGCCACATGTTGCCTGTAACAGTCCAGAGTTCTTCTAAACCCAACATTTGATTCTTGCTGCATAGAGATACACTTTTGGTATACGCAGTTTTTCATCATATTTTACCCTGTTTCAATAGGTGTTTCAAGAGGATAACACTTAATGGCTAAGCTATAGAGATTTCTCTACATGGTGACATGAATGTTTCTAAACAGGGTTTTCAAAACCTATGTTTATGCAGTGAAGGTTGCACTGCAACCTGAAGTTTTTTCCTGCACGTGCAGAACAAATCTTTGGGTGCTCTGGAAATGTCTGTTTCATACAGAACCATAATTAATTAAGTGTTTAGAAAGTATCTAAAAGATATATAAAAACTATGAGTGTTCTACTCTGAGGTTTTTGAAGCACGTTTATAAAACAAAACACTGTGCACTGATCCCACAGCAGTTTTCCAGCACAGATAAGAATTCATGCTCACACATGACAGGAGCTTTCCTGAGATTTAGAGTTAAAATCGAAATACTATAAGTGAAAAATACAATGTATATGTGATAAAGTATTGCTTGAATGGGCCACTTCTGTCCTAAATTAAGTGTATTATGCGGCCAGCTTAAGAATTAGGTGTGTTGTTGGAAGCTGAGTTTGAGGGTTTAGGTATGCAGTTTGAAGCAAAGTTCCTGTGAGGTGCTAAGTACCTCTGAAACTTGCTGAAGTCAGGAATTATGGACAGTAAGTATTCTGAATCCTGACATGTTTCAGCAGTTATTAACCCGTGTTAAAAAGGCATATACATACATGTGTTTATATGTATAAAACAAGAACAGAAAGCCACATTATGTGTTTGGGCTCAGGACAGAGTGGAAGGAGGAGCACAGCGTTTCTACTTTAAGAATTTCCCATGAAGCATTTAACTCTTGGGTGCATGGAAACATTTGTAATCATCTCTGGCCACTCCATTTCTTGCATTGGTGTTAATATGCACTCAGTCTGACAAATATGTCTGTAGGTATAAAATGAAAAAAAGACATTGAGTGGGAGCTCTCAGCTTTAAAAGGCTGGTAATGGCATTGGCTGGTGTTACAGCCGGGGACTGAATCTCTGCACATCATGTTGATATGTATTTATAAACACTGTGTCTGTGGTGTGAAGGCTGACAGCTGCGTTCCTGTCCAAGGGTCAAAAAACTGCCTGCCAAAGAAACAGAGGCCTGACACACCGTAAGAGGTGATGTCCAAAGTCAAACAGGTTTTGCAAACCAGCAGCATAGATTTCAGTTAAGATTAGTATTATGTTTCTATGCAGACAGCTATTAAATTGGTCAGTGTTTGGAAAGCCTAGGTTGTAAAATCAGAGATCTTCTCAGAGCAAAGATCCATTACTATTTAACATCTGGTACAACTAGAGAGATTTAAGTTGTGTGTACTGGGCTCTTAATCTGTAGCAGGGGGTGGCTGGTGACCTTGAGAGGTCCTCCTTGGTAGCCTTGATGATCCTTCCCTCCCCAACAGGGGTCTATTCCCTTTCTCTTCTTTGGGAACGTGGAGCCACTGTGGCTGTTTGTGCATCTTTTCCATGGTGAAGATGCTATGGAGATACAGTATTTAAGCTAAATTTACAATTCCTGCATTTCACACTTCAGTGAGTTGAATTTAATCTTAAAATTCAGCAACTCTTTAGAGAACAATTAAATTTTTCATAATACTCATTAGCTAAAACATTTACCAGCATTTGTACCGGGTACAGTTTACAAACAGTTCCTTCAGGAAATGTTCTTAGGCTGACTATTTTTCAAGTCATTTTCATGTTGTGCACTTAAAGGGAATTGTCACCTAACGATCCTGAGTTGCTGAATGCAACATCACAAGGGAAAGTGGCTCGAATTGCTGAGACTTACCAGCCACTTAGTCTCAGATAAGGCTGCACTAACTTGCTAGCTCTTCTACCTTTTCTTTCACCTTTGTTTTTACCATTATCGCAGACAGATGGAATCCTGGTTTGTCTGGGAGCGGCTGCTGAGTTTCTCTGTCACATAATGTGACAGGACAGTGTGAGGTATCTGTATATGACAGTGTGCAGTGGGAGTCATGCATCCGCACATACAGAACTTAGCTGAGCTGAGCCTGAAACTCAGTGTGTATTTGATTATATGCATGGAGAAATGCGTGCTCTCTGCTTGTCTCTCCTCTGGTGTCTGGGATTTGATCTACAGGGAATTACAGGTGTTGTGGCTGGCCGCAACTCATACCAACAAGCAGTGGGTTGATTTAGTGATTCCGTCTTGACTGACTGGTTTGAGCCACTTTCGAACTATTCTCTATCGCTGAGTGGATGTGTTTAGTGAGCCTGAAGTGAAACTAGTGGTGATGTGTGATGGAAAAGCCATTACTCTTCGCTGTGCTCAAAACTATTTGCGCACACAATAGAGATGTCCATTTTGTTTACATAGAAGGGTTTCATGCCTACTACTTCTCAGATTGTTCACATCTTTTTACAATCAATATAGAAAAATACAGTAGATACGACTCAATGAGGCAGACCTGATGGGGTGTTAGTATTTATACTGAGACTTTGATCTGTGAGTGCGGAGTAGTGGGAAGACTCGAAGGAGCCAAATAATCACCTCCTAATAACAGCTCTGTCTCATGGGACTGGAGTCCTGGAAAGATCATCTTTGCTTCGCAGTGCATCTTCCTCTTGTTAGTGATCAAATCAGACTATCAATATTTGGTGCTCTCATGTTTCTACAGATAATTACACTTAACAGCTTTCATTTATGTAAGTCTTGAGGAAGAACTTAGTCGTATTTGAGTAATTTTTTTCCCCCTATTTGTCTGGGACCAATTAGGCAGGCAGAACTGTACTTTCATTCTTCCCCTTCCTAATTTATCTTCTCTATTTTTATATTTTCCACCTGTTTCGATTAATTTCTTTCTTGGCCAGAGGACTGTGATGAGCTTTTAGTGAAAAATCTGAAACTGAAGACACAGTTAATAAAAATATTTGTGTATTGAACTTAATTTCTCTGATTTGATTTATTTTTTTTAGATACCTGATATAGGAGTTTAAGTGATGGGTCTTAATAGTAAAAGCAAATGCTAACAGGGAGAGTTCTGCTGGTTCCATAGCTCTTGTCTTGGATTAATAATATTTCATTAATTTCATTTGAGATTCTATGTGACAGCATAATTACAATATAATAAGACTTAACTAGGTGGCATAAAATTGTCTGCCAGTAGAGCCTCGAAGACAAGGTCACATAGCGTACAAGTAGTCTACAAAATGATGTTTCTAGAACTAAGCGTTCCATCTATAGAAAAAAAATAAAACAAGTAACATTTTAATTTTTGACACTACTTCTAGTATCTGCAAAGCAGTTCACCAAAATGATTTCTCTAAAGCACTTTAAGAAGCCATTGATGTCAATGCGGAGTTCATTTTTGTTTATGCAGGGCTATATTAAAAATCAGTTTTGTGGACGGGAAGCTGGGAGTTGAGAAAGCAGTAAACGTTTTTTCCGTCATCTATGTTTGGTAGGGCAGCTTTAAATTTGCTGTTTCTGAAAAACAAAAATGAACGCTCTGATCCTTTTTATGTGATCAATATACAGAGCTGCTTAGCACAGGTACCTGTAGATAATAACATACTTTATGTAGGCTTTGCTGTTCCTAAATTGTTCCTCAAAATATTCTTGGCTTATTTAATCCTATTAGTGATTATTCTTCATAGTTTCTTCTGTGTCAGGCCACCCCATCAATCCCTATGTTAAGAGAACTCCTAATACAAAGACCAAATTTTTATTCGTCCCCATTATATAGAAAAGAAAAAGTCCCCCGTAGGACCTAATGACCATCAAATGCATTTGGCAAGACAGCCAGTAAAACCATTAGGATATTTGACATATATTTCATTTATATTCCAAATAGTGTAGCAAGATGTGTCTTGTGACTGAAGCAGACCTGGAAGCCGTATTTATGTAACCTTGAACCACAGCCTCCCTTGTGAACACACCGGGACCAGCTCTGATGCACCAGGGCTCCTCGGAGGTCCTGAGCAGCTGTTGCTGGTGATGATGCAAGTCACTGGGGTTAATGACATATGAATTGGCTCAGGTATTCAAACATAACGTCTGCCCTATGCCTTCCTCTGTATCAATTTCCTTGCCTATTAAACAAGAGCCTGCTTTGCCATCTATATCTAGGGGTTAATCAACTGTGCATTTTTATGAAGTGCCTGGAGATCCCAGGATGTATTCCACAGCATTGCAAGGGATTTGCTGTTGATGCTCCTAGAAAATAAAAGAAATTAAAAAAAAAATAATTTAATTGCAATTTCAAGAGTTTTTAAATTAAAAGCAATATTTGTGCCCGTTTTCTGACACTGAGATGTGTGTTGCTGGATCTCCTGCCTTCATGCAGGAGATAATATATTCTTACTTTGATCAAGAATAATTCAGATAAGATCTTCCTAGATTGCCTTGTATATCTCTGTGTGTGTATGCATATACGTTTATTTTATGGCTTATAGTATCAATGGAGCTAACTCTGGGGCTAGGTGATTTCTGATTTTTTTCTTTGGTTTTGGTTCTTTTTGTTTGTTACTGATTTAAAAGCAGTCCTAGTCAATGTTGTGTAGCAAAATATGTTCTGCTTTCCTTTGCTGTTTTTGCCTCTTCTTTCAAAATTTGATTCACTTTAAATTCTGTACAACTCCCTCCTCCTTTGGGTGCAGTAGTTTCTTTAGTCTTTGCACTGTGATACTTCCCCTGTGAAACTAAACTTATTTTTTCTGCTCCTGCCTTATTTGAAATGAAAGGTAAAGAAATGTAGCAGAGGTAACTCAAAGTAGTTTGTTGATAGGGAAAGACTAACTTTGGCAATTATTTTTTTGACTTTATCATCAAGCTGTTCACCACAATCAACAGTGATTATTTCTCTGGTGTGATGCGGCCATTCTGTCTTCACTGTCTGATCTGTTTTCACAAGATCACATGTGTGGTCTGGGAGAAGGCCATCAGGCCACAAGTGGAACATGTGAATCTCTACTAACTAGGAGGAGGTAATTGTTTCTCCTTTTGAGCTTTCTGATTTTTATTTTATTTTTATTATATTTTTCAAAGAAATTGAATTTACCTTCAGCTTGACTCTACATTTCACTGAGAAACTTTTTAAATATAATTGTGTAATTCATGATGTCAATCATTATGTGTAATATTTGATTATTTTAGTTAGCAATATCTTTGAACTAGAGAAAGCCTGTCTTCCTGTAAATAGTTAAGAATCCAAGGCAAGGTGGTAACCTCCTTTCTGTTCTACATCAGAGCAATGAATAACTGTTGTCTCTTGCCTTGTAATTCCTCTTTCCTGATCCTGAACTGTCAGTAATTTTACGCAGGGATGGAAAACATAAGATGGTGGGGCCTGTTCAGTGCAACCACAGTTAGTAATGTCACCCTGAAAAAGGCAAAAACTGTTCCATAAAATGGCACCTGGTTTACCTTGATTCTTACTATGACTTAGTTCTACAAATGGCTATTCTGGCTGAAGGTCTGGGGCATGAACACTTTTCAACAGTTTTAAAATATGCTCATTGCCTAGAGTTGACATAGGAAAGTGGAACAATTCGATTACAACCCCCCTCCCCTCCCTTCTGTGCCCCCCCAAACCCTCCAAAACAAACACCCACCTTCCCCTCCTGGCCCCCACCCCCAACCAGCTGTCCAGTCAGTGTAAGACCCAATCTGTTGAAAGAGAGAGGGTGTAATTTCGCATTAACATCACAGGAGCAGTGAGCTGATTTCTTCAGCTTTAAGTTTGTTTCCGTGCTTTACAGCCAATTCTATGTTCAATTATTAGTTGCTGTCATTTTTATTAATAAAGACTTCCTAAATAACTGGAAAAGATTAGTAATATAGAGAATTAGTTTATTTGTGCTCATGATCTTTGTATTTTAATTGGAATTATGTTGACCTTCCTAATTCTGTGAATACTAGTTTAAGGATCTTATATCCCTTCTCCTTATTTGCATACAAATTGCATTCTGACAAGGAGCGGCATTTTCATAATCTGCATTTTTAAATGAAAATTTATTTTAAAATTTTGATGCCAGAGGACTTTTTTCACAAGATTTGGTTCAATATGCTAAAGTTATGGAGTCTACACTCTGATGGACTCCAAAACGTTTTACCAGGTCTCCTTTCAAAAGGAAGAAAGCAAGGAATAAACTCTGAGCTTCATTCATGAGTAAATGCCAGGGCTGTGATGTTTCTATGCCTTCTCAGGCTAAACTTAGACCAGTGTGATTTAGAGCCAATGCTGGAAAGACAACTAGCTGTTGTTTCAGTCCCATGTTGACCTTGAGGGCTCAGCATAGCGCTGAGAACCCAGCAGTAAGTATCAGGGTGTTTGGTGTGCTTTCTGGATTTGACTTGGACATTGCATTGCCAGCTCAGCTCTTTTAATGCCAGAAGAAAAGCGTGTCCCTAATGGGCCAAAGCAAGATTTTATTTTGCTCGGTGTTGCATCTGCAACAGTGTCCATAAGTAGATAGGCAAGGAAGAATCAAAACATAGCAAGCAAATACGTATTTCCAGCCTTCAGCTGTGTGCATGTCTGTGGACTTCCTGAGCTGGATGTGATTTTGATCTATTTACTAACCATTAACAAGAGTGTTTTCCATAAACATGAGCCTTGATAAGCTTTTCGCATCTATCAGCTATTTTCTCAGCGAGTACTAAAGCTTTTTTACCCACTGTGTGCAGAGCCAAGACCTCCTTTGTTTTAACCTGTATCACAGTTTCTACTAATTTCTTGGTGCAGGTATTAGGATTATAATTCCCTTGATTCTACCCCAGTCCCTGTTTTTATACCTAGTATAGACACCTCCCACATTCTGGTACATACCAAGGTGATTAAGCAAGTGGGATACCTACTTAGCAAATCAGATTTTCTCCTTCACCTGAATACCTTTTAGTGCTAGTGGTTTTGTTGTTTGTTTTGTCCACTTACTCTACATCTCATCCTGCAGTTGCTTCAATTCCAGATAGATTTCTTCTCACTTCTTCCACATTGAACATTAGTGCAAAGAAATTGGTCAGCTTCCCTGTGGCAGCCCTGTCCTTTGGGTGCTCTTTCTACCCTGGGCATTATTTAGCCTTAATGAGATTTCAGTGCTTCTGCTAAAGAAGGAAAGGATTTCAGACTAGTTTTGGTTCCTTTTTGCTTTTCTCACTGTGGTTTTGCATTTAGTGTATCATTAAATGGTACCATGTACCATTTGTTATTTTCTTCATTTGGACACAATTTCAGCTTTTTAAGTCTGTCGTCTTGCTTCTAATAACCCCTCACTGTGCTGTTCAGCTACTACCAGCTTCCGTTTGCTTGTTCTCCAGCTCCTCGCAATGGGCAGTCTGCACTGGCCCAGTGACTCCAGCTTGCTGCCCTTCAGCGGTCTTCACTGCTGTGTCTCAGCATTCAGATCTCTAAAATGTAATTTTTTAGCTGTTTTTTAATAAGCTTCCTAATTTTTATGCAATCTGCCTTCCTGAAGTTGAGTGTCACTAAAGGATTTTTTTGCATTTTTGTCACTCCTGCAGGAGTTTGCCTTTAACTACTTTGTGGTAACTTCTGCAGAGGCCATTTCTAGTTGCATGATTCTGATGGACCTGTACCTACTTAGGACCAAGTAGGGTTTTGCATCTGATGAGCTCCCAGTAAGCTTCTTCACACAGTTACTGGCAGCATTGGAGCAAGTGTCCTCTCTGCTTCAGGTCGCAGTGTGGTGTTTGCTGAGTTGGTGACGGTAACTGAAACCTCCCTATTGCTAATTTGTTTCCTGCCCTTTCTGATCTCTCCTGGCATATTGTGTTTAGTGTAGCCACCCTGTTCAGCTGAAAGGTGTTATAGACCCAATCGTACATTGCTCTGTTTTAGGCAAGGCATTTCAAGGAACATGGATTCTGTGTTACTTGCTGAGATGAGTAGTATGTCAATTTGATTCAACCCTGACCTCTCCTTAGCATACAGTACTACAGTACAGGCAGCTCATTTTCCTGTCTTTTCTGGTTTGGGGTGTTTGTTTTTTTTCATTTGTTTGTTTGTTTGTTTTGTGGTGGTGTGTGGGTTGTTGATTTTTTTTTTTTTTTGAGTGCTGGTGTTAAAATGTCTTGCCTACTGTCTTCCTTCCCTCAGGTTTCTTGTGTGCTTTGTATGTCAGTGCCTTCCCTTATCACTAGGCATTGCAGTTCCTCAATAGTGTGTTGCTGGAATTTAAGACAGGAGGAACTTTATTAAACTGGACATTTTGTTAAGCAACTCAGAGTGAGTGCATTTGTTATTAATTGCTTCCATTGTGCATTGAAAAAATTTATGCTGCTTCTGAATAGACTCAGAAGTTGAGCCTATGCCTGCCCTCACTCCAAAGCACTTCACGTCACTGCTGTCTTCTTTTTCGACACTTGGGCTCCATTTTTCCCTCTAACTTTGCATACAGGCTTTTGAAAGTGTACAAAGATTTTTTTTTTTCTTGACCCCTTTAAATTTTCAGAATACTGTATTTGATTTTAATTGATCTATGAAAATGTAAAACCTTTGGCCCGACCCAAGGCATTTCAAACTTTGCTCTAAAATCTATAGACACGTTGAAAATATTGGCAGTTACCCATTAATGACTAGCTCTCAGCAGTCAGTGCACTACATCTGGGAGGAAAGGCTAGACAAATACAAATACAGCTGCTCCCTGTAAGTTCCTTCTGCTACCCTGCCCTCTTTGCCTCAAGAAGTATGTTTATATCTAATGTCAAAAGGTGCAAAAGAGGTAGATTAATGGTGGTGGTAATTTAGCAAAATCTCAAGCACACACTTTCATATATTATATCTGCTACCTTTTAATTCTAGTAAAGGATATATATGGAGAAACTCTCTTATGCTAATCTGGTTTGTGCAGTGCTTCATATCTTGGTACAAATATATTTTAAATTACAAAATGTAATGGTATTTGCCATTAGTAAAATTCCAAAGGCCATATACAAAGGTACCACTGGTTGTGAAAAGGTTTGTCAAGATGATCCCTTTCAGCACTATCAATGCTACCATTTTAATGGGGTATTTTCCAAATATATTCCAATTTTAAAGCTTAACTGTTGTCTTTCAGTTCTTTATAACTGAATGGGAAGTCATTTTGTATCTGGAGATTTAGGTTATGGTCTGTAGTAATGGAACTGTCTTTTTTTCAATTTAGCAAAATACCATTAAGTATTAATTTATGGCCCAGCTACATTACTGAATCATAGAGGTATGTAGGAATGTTACACTCTGGGTATCCTTTCCAACAAAGTTCTAAAGATAATTTTTAAAGTACAGACACTTTACTCCTTCATTGCACTGTAGCTCGTATATATAAATATGATTTAGGGAACATGTTTTTACTGGACGTGCTGAGGTAGCAAAATGTACAATTACAGATAACACTCAACAATGTGACACTGTGTGTATTGGATGCAATTTTGCATTGCATAAGCATCAAATGCAACAAAGGATGATTACTTTAAAATGAAGTAAGTCAGATCCTAGCATCCCTTAGTATAAATGTCAAATCCTGGGAGGTAGTTCTGCTTGACTAAAGGTTAAAAATAAGTAAAAGGGGCCTGAACAAATATGTAAGATTCATATGGTACACTGATGGACTATCATGAAAAGGTTTCGTGTGTGAAGGAGAAAGTTTTATTTAGTAGTAATATCATATTTATATAAGTTCCTTATTTTTTTCATTGTTTATCAAAAATTATATTTGTTCAGAGATTTCTGGCAGGTCTAGGGGACCAAATAAACCACACCCCAAAACTCCCCAAACAACCCACCAATAAAACACCACAAAATGCAAAAGAACCCTTCCCACCCCACTGTCCCCAAACCACCCCAAAAAGCCAGAAAACACCTCAGGACCGGGAGAATAAGGAATGTCTTGAAGTCAAAGTATTTGTGAGTGTATTTCAGTGATGCAGCATGCTGATGTAACTCCACTAGCATGACTTGACAGCATGGATAGTTGAGAAAAGGGAAAACCTTGTCGCCTTTTTTTTGCTAATAAAGCTGGTTGTGCACCTGTTGCAATAAAGGATTTCAATCACATTATTCACATGAGCTGGTGTCATGCTGTAGACAGTTTTATGTAGAACTTTATCCAAGGGCCTTGATCATGGTGAGTCAGACTAGGAGGATGGTATACATTAGGACTAATTGAGGTCTGGTTCAGTCATCTTTTTTGATGGGAGAATCAGATTATTTTATGACCTTGAAAAAAAATTGAAACGTTCCATTTGGCACATGATAGGGATGTGTGGAAGTGGAAAAGGCAGAAAAGCATAAAGGTACAAGCATCAGAAGGGACCTGAAAATTAAAGAATGCAAAATTAAATATAATTAGGGAAATACATGCTTTTATTAAGCTGTCTTGCAAGCTGAAGTGTTGGGGGTAAAGAGGGAGGAAATTACTGCAGAGCTTCTGTGTTCAGCTCCTTTCAGTTACTCATTTAATGTTATAAATGTGAAATTTGAGCTCCTTCAGGAGTTCCAGCAGGTATCTTGGAAGCTGAGGCAGCAGCCAGACAGAGGCAATGCCTCCCTCCTCTGCATTGCACTGTTGTGCAGCTTTTGAAGAAAGGAGGACTTGGAGCCCTTCTGTCTACACATTCTCCATTATGTGTGAAATTACCTTGCTATTCTGCCGAGGAGGAAATGTTTCCTGGGTTGCTTTGTCCATGCTAAATATAAATCCGTAATTTGTAAATCTCTGTACTAGTCTTCATCTGCCCTGTGACTCTTGCAATTTCATGCATGCAAGCTATCTGTAAAACTCTGCATAGTGGAAATAGTAGTGCTTTACCTAGACCTGAACAGCTCTTTGGGTGTCAGGCAATGGCATATGCTATATTTAACTCAGGAGTCATTTACTAATGGCAGGATTTCTGCCTAGTACGTGTCAGCTCCTGAAGCCCGAGAAGCTGGGCTGATTTATATTCAGGACCTGGCCCCTTGCTGCCATTTCAAATCCTTTTTTTGCTGTGGATTGTGATCTGGATGTTAATTTATCAAAGTCGGGATTCACAGGTCACAGTGTTACAGCCAAGCTAAAAGAGTCTCATAAAGAAGGGTACGTTCATCTTGTGGCTGTGTGTAAATATTCTGATCTCCTATAGCTTTAGCTAGATAACTGTGATCTCTCATTAATCATTTGGTGAGGACTTCTGTGGTGGTGTTCTCTCTTCTCAAGGATAGACAGACATTTACCACTTCTGTGATCAATAAATGAGTTATTGGAAACTGTAGTGCTTATAAAGTGAAGTAGCAGAATTGCTTTTGTTGGCTGGCTTCTGTAAGATAGTCTACAGGTGAAAAGAAAAGGCCAGGGTATAAAAGCTGGCCAAAATGCAGACTTGCTGGATTTGAGAAATCTAATTTCAAAAATAAATTGAGTTTGGACCTAATGTCTTACTGGCTTTAAACAGTGATTTTTCTATTTTTTCTTTTAACCTCTCAGGGTATTGATTCTTTGCAGTAACGTATTTAACATCTGCTTTACAGGGGCATTCAGCTCTTTCAGTGTGGAGAGCTGCCCAGCCAGTCCTGCTGGGGTGTGCAACAGCACGGCTGCAGGGTGGGAAGGGCGGGTGCCCTGGGCAGTGCCTTTTTGCATGGGCCTGCTCTGCTGCTCCAGCCTTTTCTTGGTGCGGAGGCTTGCTGAGAGAGCTGGTGTGGGGCAGAGGCTGGGTGCTCTGGGATTATCCATATGGAAAGAAGCTGAGCAAAATATTTCTCCACTGACCAGTGGGCAGTTTTATTTGAGCTAATAATTAACAGCACTCTTAAATCGCAGGATAGCTGCTCCTTCTTCCCTGCATGCATAAAGGCTATCCAGATAGATTAAAACCAGGACTGGTGCAGCTGTGTGAATAACTAGGCATGCTGGCAGTATATATGTGTGTGTGTATATACATTTTAAAACTTTTTACTTTTTTTTGGTAATAAAGCTGGTTGTGCACCTGAGAGCTTCCAAAATATGAACAGGACAGCTGCTGTCATGCGTAGTTTCTCACACAGCCACAACAGTCCTGGTTTTCATCTTTTCTGATAGCCTCTTTGAATGCCGGGAAGATGGACTGCAACTGTGGTTTTTTCCCCAAGTATTTGGTTTCCTATTCTTTATTTTGTTCTTTTATTTCTAAAGGAAGCTCTGTTTAGCAATGTTACCTGTGCTTTATAGTTAACCAAGTTAAGTGAAAGTTTGTATGTAGCAATTTCATTTTCCTTAGGTGGGATCTTTTGCTTACAATGCTGCATGGTTGATTTTAGCCACATATCTTTTCACATCTCTCCTCTCTCCTTACATTTTTTAAGGAAAACACAAACTATAAAAATGACCTGACAGTTCTCAGAAAATACTAATTAATTTTTTCTTATAAAAACAACAGAGGAAATCATAGTTCTAAAATAAATGACCAGCTAGACATCATTAATATCCTCAAAAGAAAAAGAACATTAATACTGACAGAGGAAAAATGCTGCAATCAAGTTTGAGTAAACTGATATGTAATGAATATGGACAAAAACCTTGGAAAATGTCTGAGAAATAGCTGACAACATGTAGTAGCTCCTGTTCTCTAATGTAGGTTTAAAAAGTTTCTGACATAGATGTTTTTTCTACTGCAAATTTAATGTCCTGGGACAGTGATTTTTGGTAATGCTAGTGGATGTTCAGTGTAGCCTCTCAAAATGTACAATATGTGCTTTATTTGTTGAGCTGAAGAGATAAGCTTTGTTTTGTTGATTGGTGTTTTTTTTTTTTAAGCCTGTATTATATGTTGAATTTAGCAAAGATAAAGTTGTCTGTATTCTTCATACTGAAGGATTTTGGTGGTTTGAGGGATTTTTTTTTTCTTTTTTTTGGTGCATTGGATTTTTTTGATTTTTTTTTCCCTTCCACAGCAGTTTGTATAAATCAGATCAGAAGAGTAAGATGCTGGAGAAGATACCCCATACGGCTATCCCAGCAAGAGGTTAATTATGTCCACACAAAATAAAACTTGAAGGATAATTGCATTGTGTTTGTAGGGCCCCCATTTATGGCCTCCAAAGTATTCCTACTCTGAAATCAGATCACTGGGCTATAACCATAGCTGAATGAAAAGGAGAGTATTTCTCTCTTCAGTCATTTCTGGCCACTGAGATGACTCCAGCTTGTACAGCTGCTCAGGTGCAAGTGGTGCCCTCCATCTTTTTACCTAAACACTATGGGAATCAAGGGCCTGTGTTACACCACTCATGGTGATGGAGAGACTCTGCCCTTTCTCGTCCAGCTCACTACTGCTGAATGTGAACTTTGCTTATGATCTCTAGCTCCAGGAGCATATGTGACATCTTAATTGAATTTGAAGTAAAGAATATAGCCAGCCCTTGCATGTAGCTTTACTACAGGGCAAGCTTGCACTTGGCCCAGTTCATCAGCCAAGTGATTAATCCTAATCATCATGCATATCAGAGCTAGAATACCCGATTATGCATATGCAAGCTATTCATTTGAAATAAATGATTATAAAATCCAAAGTGCTTTGTCACTAGGCAGCTGTCTGTGCTTTCCAAGTGGGAAGGAGTCACCCTGCGACATGTTGGTGGCCTCCTAAGTTGGGAGAGGGGTGCATGCCTCTGGGGGCTGGCACCTGCTCTGCCAGGAAATCCCATGTAGGCAAGGGGTAGAGGAATAACGCTGCAATGAAGCAACAGCCCACTGCAGCGGCTTTAGGGGCTGCAGTTCCATTTCATTTGTTTTGGAAGCCCATTTGATATATCTCTCCTGAAAAATGTGTATCTAGAACGTGGGTCCTCATGGCTTGTTACCTGCAATGGAAAGGGAGGAGGGCAATTTTTTGGGCCAGTCACTTTCTGTCTAGTGGCTTTGTGGATAGCTTTCAGATTTATCAAATGTCTTTTTTTTTTTTTTTTTCTGAGTACTTGTGATCTGACATTTAAAGGCCGTATGGTGTGAATTAGGGAAATCACTGGGTACTAGAATGAGAAATGAGATGAAAGAAAAATTGATCAGCAATTAGGAAAGTTAATCCACTCATGGCAGTGAGCCTGAGATTTATCCTGATGTACTGCCATTCAGCTAGTGTAGATATAAATAAAGCAAGTTGGAAAACAAATCTCAGAAGTCCTAGTTACAATGACATGGGTTGGGATCATTAGGCTTCTCAACAGGGAAGAGATATTTAGCAGAATACAGGTTTTTGTTCATTATATACATCCTCTAATTTTATTTCATTCTTATTTTTCAACTACTAAATATCTGCTGTTTGAGTTGTACCCACGTCTTCCCAACTACAACCCGACAAGAAAAAATTCTGAAGAGCTTAAAATAGGAGAGCAGAGAATATCAAAGACATCCACCTTCCCTTTGCCTTGTCAAGGAGCTATTTCCATTGCAGACATGAGGTTTCAAGCAGAAATGCAGGCTTGATACTTTTTCTATAATTATTTTCTACAGTTTGTGTTGCTAAATATAAACACAGAGATGCATTATGACAAGAATACTTCTCATAAATACAGCAGAAGTGTATGGCTCTGTATTTGCAATTAACATAGCCTTTGGCAAACTGTCTGCACAGTCGTGATAAGGAAACAGTGAAATCTTAGCTGGCTTTACATACAGTATGGTCAGCCATACAAGAAGACAACAATCTGTCCACAGATTGTTGTCATACAGTATTTTGTCACTGTCTTAGTGTTGGTCAGCTATTGTAAAACATTTAATTTTAATGTAAAAATAGATTAGAAAACCACCGCAAATAGTTGATTTTATCACACTAGGTGAGTGTGTCATTAGCAGGATACATACGCCACAAAACCGAGCCACAAGTGCTGACTCTGGCTGTTCCCCTGGTCACCACCATCCCCGCTGTCCTCTTGGGGCTAACTCCCTGGCCTGAGCTCAGGGACAGTGCTCAGGGTGCCTGATGGGCTATGGGGCTGCTGCCATAGATGTTTGTCACTTGACACTAAAAAGGAAGCTGGGAGACTAATGGTTTTCCTTATTCTCTGCCAGCCTTTTTGTTGTCTGACCAGGGAATAGAAGGCTTCTTCAGGTCCTGTCTTTATTCTCAGTCAAGAGAGAGCTTTTGTGTTCAAGGCCAGCAACTCCTACGAAATTTCTGTCCCATTTATCCACTTTCTTTGTTCCACCTTTCATCTCCAGCTAAATTTGAGCAAACTTTAGGTTTAGTTGGTAACTGAGCAGTAAATGTGAGTTGGAAAATGCTGGCAAACTTAAGTTGGAAAATTGTTATAAACAAAAGTACTTACTTGAGCAAAATGTTATCTTGGCATTGCCAAACCTTGTAGATGGAGAGAAGAAAAAAAGGGGAGGGAAAGAAGAAGGTATACCAAAAAAAAAGGGCAGGGGGAGCGGGTCCTGAATTCAAATAGAAGTCCTTGGCCTGAAAATTTCTAAGTGCAGAAGGGTTTTACTGCCTCATACATACTTTACTAAGTAATTATAGTTCCCCTTTTCAGTCATTTACAATTTTTTTTTGTTTTTCCTTTCTGTAATGATCTTATTTTTTGTGGCTTTGGACAGCTAGATATTAGCCATGATTTGGTATATATAATTTTATAATAATGATCCTTTTACAACTCCTAAAGGTTAGAACAAAATATCCTGATTGGAAGCCAGAATAACACATGCCCATAACAATTTCATTTCATTTGTATGTAAACAAAACTGTAACACAGAGTCAGAACTGACATAACACTTTTTATAGTCCAGGTTCCATGGAAAAGTAATGAGAAATGGGGCTATGCTATGAGTGATCATTCTGAGAGGTGCAGCCTTGGTGGAGGACAGGCAGGGGAGGTCCTGCAGCCTCGCTGGTGCTGAAACGTGGGCACCTTGGTGGAGCTCTTTGGGAGTGAGATGTTTTGCAGACTCACCAGAAAGGAAAGGGAGGATGCCCAGGGTGGCTGCCTACTTACCATCCCTTCATTGTGAATTCTATTTCTAGAGGGCAGGTGACTGGGTCCAGAAGTCTTTGGTCTCAGGGAGCCCCAAATTTGAGAGAGCGTGTGTGTGTGTGTATGTATACAGAGCTTTTACTGTAATGATTGCCAGGGAAGAGATCTAGAAGGAGTATCAAGAAAATCTGTATAGCCACAATGATCAGCAGACCAGCAAGTGGGAAGTAAAGGAGCTAGAAGGTATTTCTGTACTTGGAAAAAAAAACACCACAGAAAGAGTAGATATTCTTAAATGTGGCAGATGAGCACCTACAGCAAATAGTGTGTTTGCCAAATAATGTGTAGGGATGGGGAGGGGTCACCAGGGACCAGCATAACATGGCAGTCACATCTGTAGCTGATGCCAGTGATGTAACTGTGATCCCAGTCCCTGTGAAGGGGACTCTTTAGTACAAAATCTCTCTACCACATGCTGAAGTATTCCTCTCAGCCACATCTCTATCCTTTTGAACTAGCTGAAGTCTAAAGTAGAATAACTACTTGCAGAAGGATGCACAGATTTCACATGGAGGTAAAGCAAAGGACAGACCTTCAGGTGGAGCCGACTGCACAGAAAGCACATACAGCATCAAAGGGGAGGCTCCAAAGGCTTCAGGATGCAGGAGGGTGTGCTACAAAGGGACACTGCTCGCAAAGCATCGTGATAGGCATGCAAGCCCTCTGAGAGAAAACATAAAAGGAAAACAGTTCTCAGCAGTGTCATTTTAGTGACTATACACACTTAAGGTAAGCACAGAATGCCTTCTCTCATCTTTGTCAGAAGCCCTTAAACTTTAATGGGATGGCATTGTTGCTCTCAATTAGATTTGTTATTTGTGTTCTGTACAATCTGCAAGTGATGTCACCTCGATGAAAGAAACAGACTAAAACTGGTATAAGGAGGGACAAGACTGCAATTTTCTGTTGCTTAGGAATCCTCAAAGCAAGGCAACAGCAAAGAGAAATCTTCAGACAAGAAGTTCACACCAAAGTGAAGAAATTTGAATGAATGATTCTGTTCATTTACCCCACAGATACCAAAACAAGACAGAAAATACAAGAGTAAAGGATTGTCCCAGCAGCAGAACTTGACCATTTGTGGAAACTTTAGACCTTGAGGTACTAGTATCATCAATGCTTCTTTATAGACATGAAACCTGCAGTAGAAGGCATGGAGTGCAGGGTTCAAGCCCTTAAGTTCAAAATGTCTTCAAATGACTTTGCATAGACTGTTCTGACAGCTGAAAACTAACAATTGCGTTAGAAAGAAGTGTAATCATTTGGTCTGGTGGACGTGTGCTGGAAGCACTAAGAAGGTGGAAACTGAACCAGTTTTGCCGTGGGATCACAGTAACACACCAGGCAGACACTCAGGGAGCAATCAAAGGTGAAAAGGTTTCCCAAGGTTAATAAATAAATAAATAAATACACCAATCAATCACTGAGTATAAGGAGAAATTGCAAGCTAAATACCACTGAGTACTTAAGAGTCACTATCAGTGCTTCTAAATGTCACCTTAAGACTGAAACAAGAGCAGGAAGATGAAGAAAGGTCTCAAAAATTCCCTCCTTAACCATTTCAAGAGACTTCTGTTTACAGGGCATGCATTAGTCGTGCAGAGTAGATAAGCTGAGTTGATTTGCATTAAAGTCTGATGTAAATACAGCATAAGACAAATGTGAATTCTAAATGAAGCAAAGATAAGGGAGAGAAGCTCACAGCACTTGAAATGCTAGAGAAATATTACAGGAGACTAATTCTTTTTTTAAAGGTTAAGGAAAAGAAGAACTTAGATTGATCTTGACTCTTTCTTCACTTCACCTTCCTTCACTCACCCACTGCTGGCGTTTGTGGTGTAGGACTTAATTAAGCTCAGGCGAGTCGTGGGCAAGTGTGCAGTAATAGCACAGCTTTGATCTCAGTCTGTTCTCATAACCTGGGAGTGGGGAAGGAGTGTATACGGGTACACTGGCAGCTTCTCCAAAATTAGTGCTTAGGGTAAAGTGACATGATGCCTAATTTCCTCTTACTAGGCAGTGAAAGTAGATAAAGGCAGAGGAAATTATGAATCAAACATCGTACATAAACTGGTGAAACATAGAGAATTTAGTTGGGATGGATATATAAAAATATATATGTTTTGTTACTTTGTAGCTGGACCACTGCCAGAGTTTCTCAACTTCTTGGGGACAGAGGAGGTAAAAAGCACTTTAGAAGTAATGAAAACAGTGTTTTCAAGTAAAGTATTTCCCCAGGACCTCCTACTCATTGGTAAACTAGATGCTATATGTGTTTTGGGAATACAAGTCTGCAGAACACAGGAGGTTTCAAAAGAAATCCTTCAGCCTAGGCAAAACAGTGTTTTGGACCTGCTTGGCTTTGGGCATCTTGCCACAAACTCCCTGTGAGAGTGGGGAGGGCTGTGCTGCATCCTCTGGGAAGTACTGCTTCACTCCTCTGCTGAGAATTGGTATCACTTGCCACTAGCTGGCCTTCATCCTGCAAAGGTAATTGCAGGTAATTTATGATGAATTCTGCGTAGCTGGGTAATAATGAACCTGGTTACTGTATCAAAATTACAATAATGGGCATTTTTGCTGCAGTATAGAGTAGAAAACAGCAGAAAAAGCTGGAACTGCAGTGAGCTGTCACTGAGAAGAATTGGTTTATAATGGTAGCTGGGTATAACTGAAAATTGGATTTTTCTTTAGCTGCTCCCTTTCAAAAAACATAATTTTTTTGGTCAGAATTGTGCTGGCATGATATAAAGTTGAATGCAAGAATGACTGGAACAGTTATGACAAATGCAGTTTACTTGATAGTAACCCCGATGGTTAAAAGCCACAAAGGGCATTGTTGGCTTAGAAAATTGTAGTTATAATATCGTTAGTCCTTCACTTGTAGACAGTGCAGCCTAACAGAAAACACACTTGAGAAACCTGGCCTGCATTTTTGGCTCTGCCCATGGCCTGCTCATTATCTCTCTCTCATTTCTGCCTCCTTTAGTCAAATAATGATGCTCATTTGCTTTGACATACAGAGAATGAAGGTGCTATATCTTTAAAAAAATAAATGAAGTCTGTAATACAGTGTAGATGTTATTAGAGTATACTTATTTTAATCAGACTCTGCTGCAATAACATTTAGCTTATCTGAAATAAGCCCCTGGCCTCAGCCTGTTGACAAGCGGTTGGATAATAATATTGCAAAATATTTTGGGCTATTAGTGATCAGATGGTCTCCTTTTCCTGGGGCAGGCAGTTAGTGAGTTTGGGGACAGAAAAGGAGCAGCCCCTGATGTGTTTCTCTTGCAGTTTAGCAGGGTAGCAGCATTGCCAGCTCGTGTTTCACACACTGCTCTGACCTGGCCACTAGCAATCTTCCTCGTAGTGATGTGTCTTCTTAGTATTTCTGGCTTGCTTTGGATTTAGTCTCCACCTTCCAAAAGTGGCAGGCACAGTAAGGAGAGCATATGCCCTGAGCTGTTTGGAGAATAACTGCACCAGTTTAAAATTGATAAAGAAATCGGTATTTTCAGATGTTTCAGCCAGCTTTGGAGCACTGCAGTTCAGGTTCAGATCAGACCAGACATTAGAGGTTATGTTAGATCACCTCCATGACTCCACAGACGGAAATAATGTCTTGACCTTGTTCTAGGGCAGCTGATCCAAAGCAGTATCTTGCAGTCCTGCATGGGAAGTGGTAGGTCATCGGTCTGACAACCAGCTGCTGTCCGTTGCTGTTGTCCGCCCTGGCTGCTGGCCTAGAGCTTGCCTCTGCCTCAAGTCCTTGTGGTGGCTGGCCCAGCAGCTGCATGGTCATCTTTGGAGAGAAAAGCAGTGAAACTGGACAACTTCCATAGCCTTTCAGAAGTTGGTGTTAGACCCATCTTGGCACATTTAGAAATATGGCTGATATCCTCCCCTGAGCATGCTGTTTCTTTTACATACATTTTAAAGAAGTGTTTTTATTCTGTGCGGACTTTCTGCATGAGAGAAATTCTGGAGATGATTTTTGTTCATTAGCTTCAAGTTAGTAGCTCATGCTTTGGTAAATGAGACAAAATCTCCTGCATCCTTTGCATGAGCAAAGAGGTATGTTTCGTGGGTAAACTGGGTAAGTGACAGGAAACCCCTGATAAGTCTTAAGTTAGAAAAGGTGAATGAAAATAAAAAGTAAAATTCTTGGTGCAACCTTTGTCTACTAACCACATTGATAGGATTGTAGCAGAAATTACAGCAGTTCTGTTCTCTCCATTACATTTTTGATTGTGTCAGCATTTAGGCAATAAACTGGTATTTTTGGGCTTGCTATAAAAAAATCACACTAAGCTTGAACTTGTTGCGCATGTACTATGTCTCACCATACTAGAAGCCTTAATAAAACTGAAAAAAAAAATCCATTAATATCTTTTAAAATTGTTAGAGAAGAATGAAGATTTTATGGTTTGGGTTGCATGTTGTCTTATAGTAAGCATGTAAGTAAGTCAGCCAAAATCACCTGAGTTATCCATTGCAGACTTATCTTTGTTCATTACCTCAGAACCACTATTTGCTCATCTGCATGCTTGCTGTGAGCTATGCATCAGAGCATCTATTAGTAGCCTTACCTACTGCAGTCTCTATGGAGGGAAATTATTAAAAGCACAGTGTATTTTGTGGGAAAAAACTGATTGATATTCCACCGCACCCCCACTTTAAGTGGAATGGGTTTTGTTTTCTATTGTCTGTTTATAAGAATAGCCAAGCTGCTCTCTCTGGTAGCAGCAATATGGGTGAATTCGATCACTGCTTGCCAACAGGTCCCATCTCCCATGATACAGACTGATGGCTAGGCAAGGAAAAAAAATATTGTGTGAAGTTTTTGGTCAGCTCTAGGAATATTTTGACCGTGAGGAAACTTACTGAAGGGGTAAGGAAGGGGAGAGAGAAAAAACACTGAGGCTTGCTCAGGAGCTCATCCCGCAGGTGCGACAGGAGAATGTGGCCATTCCAACCTGCAGCTCTTCAGAAACGGCAGTTCACAGTTGAACTAACTCAAACCAAAAGTTCTTCATGTTATCCCACCAAGCAGAAAATTTGATTTGTTTCAAACTACTTGCAACTAGATATTTTGGTCTTGGTTTCTCATAAACACGCACCTTAACGAAACTATTATTTTCCTAAAACTGTATTTTTCATGTAGGAATGGATCGTGTAGTTGCAAAAAAATTAAATAATACAGTCTTGGTACAGGCTTGCTATTCTCCTGCCTTCTCCTCCTGTGTGTTAGTTCTTCAGAAGTTTTAGTCTTACCTCCAAAGGTTTAAAGATAATTTAATTAACAGTAAGGGCTTCTCCTGTCTAGGAAAATCCCATGCAGTTTTATTAAGGGGAAAAATGGAAAAGGATAAAAATCAGGACCATCATTTTTAATTCAGTATCACTCTCTCCAGCGTCTCATTATCCTCCTTGCAAATGATTCATGGCCAATAATTGTCTGTGAAGTACAAATGACTCCCCTATTCCCAAATCTCCCACACTTATCCTTGAGCTACCTTTATTTTGGATTAAGACTTTCCCCTACAAAGTCTGCACAAAAATCTCTTTCTCCTTGGCCATTACCAGGCAGAAGAGGAAGGCTGGCTTGGAAATGGTTAGCAGGCAGGTGGGGTGGGCTGCACTCACCTGGCTCTGTCACCTGCTCTGTGGTCGTAGATAACTCTCCGTGTGCCTCAGACCTTATCAGCAAGGTGTCATGCAGGAGCTTATTACCCAGAAAATGCCCTGCCTAGGAGCCTCTCGTGATGGGGTTGCAAATAGGGAAGGCTGCCCTTGCTCCAGGAACAGTATTTGTAAGGTGAAGCAGCTGAGGATGTTACCTCTGCTCCTTTCCTCAGGCTAGTGTGTGTCAGGGTTTGCACTCAGCAAGACCTTGAGAAGCCACAAAGATCAACCTTGGAGCAGATGCCAAAGCACAGTGACCACCATTGTTAGTTGTCTTCTGTTTTAACATCTGTGAAAATCAAACCACGCTGTGAGCTCTTAAACTCAGCCAGGAGAGAGAGACTGTTTTTGACACTTTTCTCCCATGCAGGGATGCTGAGGAAAATCTCTCATTCTGCACTTGACATCTTGAAAAAGGCATTTTTGGAAGCATGAAGGATCCTTCCTCTGGCTTTTCTGGCCCTCTCCTGGCCCATGGATGCCTAAAATAAATCCTGCTACTTAATCCTTAGATTCAGACATTGTGAGGCAAATTCACTGTGACCTGGCTGAGTGAGAGTTTATGAATGTGTGTAGTGCAAGAACAGATGTGAACCCTACCTAAATACAACTACACGACTTTTAACGAAGAGCCTTCTACAATCTGTGCCAGGGCTATTTGTATCCCACTTGTTACAAATCACTATAGGCACGAGCTGCTGCTTATAGCTCACCTGACACAGCTTTTCTGGCAGGTGAGTGCTTAAATGAGGATGATGCGGCTATGTTTCCAGTTGCTTCAGCAAGACAGTGTAGGTAATCAGGTGGTATGAGGAGCTGCCTACTCTTAAAATACCTTTATAAAGTGCTAGTACAGGAGAAGGATGCACACTCTGCAGTGCTACTCTACTACCCTAAGGCTCAGTCAGTGCTTTTTGGTCTTCTCACGTGCTCCCACCCTCTGCAATGGGTTTGCTGCATGATAAATTGCACGTCATAAATATTTCTTCTAGTTTGCTGTCTCACTGAAAACCGTTTCTTGATGCTGCCTTTTCCACATGGATGCCAGTTCCTCCTCACCCTAACACTCATTTCATGCAACTTTTAGTATCTCCTTATGAGAAACTGTTTTCTTGCTTGTTCAGGGACACTGATTTTTACCCTACAGTTTTATCCTACATATATTTTATTTTATATATGTATTATATTTTCTCTCTCTTTCTACATTTCTTTGGAATAACATTTTCTCTGCCTTGGGCATGATGGTCTAATACAGTGAGCAGGGGTGCTGCCTGGGAGCTCAGCGTGGACTTGTATGATGCTGGGAGAGAAAGGGGTGCTGTGTTGGCACGTATTCTTTTGCCTTTGAACTGCCGTGGCTGCGGTGTGGCTTTGGATGCCCTGCTCTTCCCACATGTAGGTGCTGAAGTGCATTATTCAGGTAGGCCTTCAGAGCATTTATTTACAGACTTTTTTGTTCCTGTGCAAATGAGGTTGCGGTTGAAGAGCAGGGTAGGAAAAGTGATAAATATATTCTCTAGGGCTGGAAGGATCCAAGATGTCTATAAAAAGCTTTAAGAACTCTTGTAGGCCTCCTGGAATAGGCAGTCAAGTTAGTGCCTCAGACAAATGTCTAGGCTGCTAGGTAACTCTTTGTGGAACAGGCAAGTCTAAATGGATTGATACTGTCTTAGATATATGGTGGGTTTTTTCCCTCTTAAAACATTGCTTTTCTATTAAACTGTTGAGTCTCCTTCCTCCTGTTGCTCAAGACCATGTGTTATTCTTTCTTTAATGGAAGTTGAAATGAACTTACATGAAGTGTGTTTCTTTATAGCTAGGAAACATACTTGAATTATCTTAAGTTTTTGGATATCAGCTTGTCATTTCTCTCACCTTTACTTGTGGCATGTTATCATGCCATTTTCCTTAGTCTGCATTTCCAGCCCTGGCAGTAGGTCTGTATGTGTTGATTTTGGGTGCTGCCTTCTACAACAAGGTAGGATGTAGAGAGATGCTTGCTAAGGCCTTCAAGCCAGCTCTGGAGAGAGACACACTGTACCATAGGGCTGTGGTGTAACTCAGCTACTTTGAGGTCTGCTATTGTGAATTAAGTTTGGCAGTGGTTGCACTGCTGCCCTTTAAATCTATGCCAAAGCCAACAGCTGTCATGTTGTTACGGCTGTGATACGAAAAAAAAATCACCTCTTTTTGTTTTCTTACTAGGTGAAAAGAGGGGGATGTATAAAGGCTCTGTGTTCAGAGGTAGACCAGGAATGGGTTTGATTTGATCTCTGTAGCCACTTGCAAATTAACACTCTGACATTGGTAACAATCCCCAAAATAACACTTATGGTAACGTTCCTGTGTATGAATTACAGAGATTCTCAGGAGAGGTGTGTGTGAATCAATAAAATCTCCACTGAACATTTTAGTCTGCAACTAAGAGTCTCTTTTAAATCAAATCTGTGTTTCCAAATGGATATATGGTTGCCACAGTGTGTGGGCTTGAGTCTTTTGTATTTGGTATAATCCAGCCACCCATATAGAGTTAACTCACTCTCTTGGAACAGTGAATGAAAAGATTTCGATTACAACTCCATTCCTTTCCAACAGGAACCATAAATGTATTTTAAGTTGGTCTATGATATTTATGCTTAGCTCACTGAATTGCTCATCAATGACTTAATTTATTTTGATTGGAGACCCTCAAAGAATTATTTCAATGGCTTTGGGGAAATACATTCCAGTGGAAGAGTCCATTTGGAAGCTTTATGTGACCGAATAAGGAATAAGGTTGTAGAAGAGAAATTAATGTACTTCAGGTACATATGCCCATAAACAAGTGTTATCCATGAGGGTACATCTAACTCCATGGACCCAGGGAACTGTTGTGATAAGGAAGCTGCTTTGGTATCTCAATAGGCTGTCGGATATCGGAACAAATATCTTAGAGATGATCCATGCATTGTCTTGGCTGTTTCTAATCCTCTAATTATAGTGAGTCTTTGCCTGGATCCCATCCTGCCCCCAGACAGTATTGCCTGTTGACTAATATCTCATCAGTACTCTTTACTTAGCTCTGTTACACACTACTCAAAACATGCAGTAAAGGTGAGGTCCAGGAGCAGAATGATCTTAATTATCAGGTGAAAGGCATAGCAGTGCTAAGGCCTTCCTGGCTTTGCAACTGAAATGATCTTAAAAGTAAAAATTTGCATCCTATAATTACTGACCCAAAACATAATTCCCTAATTGGTGATGCAGCTCGCTCTTCAAGATGATTTCTGCCAACTGCCTCTCTCTGAGCACTCGTCCATGTCACTTCCTGTCTTCCTGCACCAGCTTTGGTATGCCAGGAACTCCTGCAGCTGCAGAACCCTCATTTTGAAAGCAGCTCAGGAAAAGCGATGTAATGGTAGCCTTGGGCTTTGTACTCACTGACGCACCTTGTGTTTCTGCCCAGTGTGTGGTTTCTAATTTCGGCTGTATTGCATTCATTGCAAAATTAAGCAGGAACCTTTCTTTTTAAAAAGAAATGCTAACTTTACTAGACAATAAAAGGCTGTTGCAAACTGATTTATTAGAAGACATTAAAAATATTGGATCTCAGTTTTCTATGTCAATATTTCTGTATTTCTACAGAATCAGATTGTGATTATAGAGCGATCGTTTCTGTCAAATGTGGTTAAGTTTTAATGGTGCCTCACAAAACATTATTTTGTTTTATTAGAAGAGTTGGACTGAAAATACAAATTGTAATTTGTAGACATTTGGAGTTAGATATTGTATTAGTAGCAACATCCTAACAATGAATGTTTTATGTGTGTCATTGTAAGTGGACAAAACCTAAAAAGCACGTGCATTAAAAGAATCGCCTTTGACGTTGTGAAGTCAAGCACCTAAAAATCTGGAAAATGCTGCAGTTAAACCATTTGTGTAAACTAAATTTTCCCTTTTAAGGTAGGTGGGAGGGAGCAGGTAAATAGGAGGAAACTACCTGAGGCAATGTTTAAGGTTGTAGCAGTTTCCACAGTTGCCAAAGAATCTGTGGTTTATTTGGTGTATAGCGCACTGACCAGTTAATGGAGGAAGGAAGACTGTGTTGTTAAATAAGGCTGTCATTTAATTTTTGAAGTACTGTGTATGCCTGGTTTATTGCAGGAAGTGAAAGGCAGAAACTGAGCAAGAAGATGCAGGAAGAGGCAGGTGTGAGTGCTCAGCCAGCTGGATGCTGCCCAAGGAAATGGCTTCCTTGTTTGGCCTTCACTGCTGAGTTCCTCAATGATGGTGAGTTCAGTCCCTTAACCCAGATTTCTCATAAGCCTTTTGCTAAACCAGTCACACTTTCTGGACACTTGTAGTTGTGGCATAAATCAGGGCCACGTTTGCTTTAAAAATACCAAGTTTTTAATAATAGGTACTCTAGGGAGAGATAGGGGGAACAATTGTAGATGCCACAGATTATCTCTATTCTTGAGACTGCTGCTGTGAAGGTAGAATAAATTTGAGGAGCAGTTTGAAAAGAAAGCTTGAGTGCAATTGGCATGGAACATATTTGTCCAGTTTAGGAACAGCTGGGATACTTAAGATACTGCCTTCTTTTCCCTCATTTCCTTATCAGCTTCTTACTTTCTATGTGCTGAAAGCTGTGGCATCTCATCCTAGCAGAATGGATCATGCGGTGATCTTTTCTGCTTCATGGCAGAGTCAGCGAAGTCAAATTAAACAACCTTCAGATTAAACAGCCACAAATTAACCCAGGTGACTTTGTACTGGAGCTGGTGAAAAGCAGTTGCATTAAGAAGTACTTTCTGCAAAAATTATGTTGGATCATTGTCTTAAATCCTACCGTGAAAAGCACCCAGAAGAAGCTAAGAGTTCTAGAGCAGGATTTGATTGTACAGAATTAATAAAATAAAACAGAAGATGGACTAGGTGCTCCTTAGTTGAATGCAGTTTAACTGAAAATTCGAAGAGGCTTTTTGATTGTGCCAAAAATGCTGAGGGCTACCCACCTACCAAGCAGCAAAAGGAAATTCAGTCCTTGAACAATGCAATAGGTAGCACAGTCCTTTTAAAAATGAAAAATAATTCTATGGAATTGAACAAAGGTTCCGTTTGTAACAATATAAATAAAATATATGAGAATGTGTCCACTCCTTACCTGTAAAAACTAAAGGCTGAGAAGGAACCAAAGGAAGCTCAGCCCAATGTTCCTCATAAGGATGAAGCAGACTTCCGCAAAAATCAGGATGGCACAGCTGTGTCTGTCAAGACTATATCATAAATGACCTGTGTTAGAGGACCAAAGCAGTGCTATGTGTGTAAGCTTGATCGTGGTCTTTCATAAAGTGTTTTGCTTTCCACCTTTATGTTCTTTTAAAACAGCTGATAACCTTCAGCAAAAGCTTGCTAGTTTTTATGAAAGGGCATTAAAATGTCAGGCTTTCAGTCTTAAAGAAGTCTCATCTATAGCTAGTGTGTGGAGCAGGGTGTCCCTTACCTCCATGACTGTGGTCTCTGAATGCATCTGGTACCACATATTGCCAGGGATGTGATTTTAGGCTTGGGTCTAGCCATGGCTGGAAAATTGTTAAAACTCTGTTTCTTGTGAGGCTCTGAAGTAAAGGCCTGTTCTTTTCCAGTGAAAACAGTATGGTGTCTTGGCCTCCACCAGCCAGATGTGTTTGGAAATCTCTTGTTGCTAAGATGGACAAACCAGTGGATTTCACAGATATCCATAAAAGCAGTCAGGCAGCAGTCAGCTCTCTTCTTGCCGAATTTGGCAAGAGGATCAAAGCTTAAATGAGTACAGGCATTCCCTGCTTCTGCAGAGGACTGGTGTCTAGACTGGGCTTGAACTGTGTTGGAAGCTTGCAAAACTGCTGGAAACCCTGTTCATAAATGGAGATTTTAATTCAGCTGTTCTCTGTTTTGAACAGCCATTTCCTATGTTGCACCACAGGAAAGAGACCTCTGTGCAAGAATTGTTTGAATGCATTGGAAAACAGATCAAAGCATATTCCTGTTGCACAGAAAAATCAAAACACACATTTTATGAGCCCTTTTTGTTGGACAACACTGCCCACGATGCCCCAGTACAATATTAGAGAGATAGTTCTGTGTACAATTCCTAAACTGGGTTTTGGAAAGTGACTTGTGGGTGTTGCAAAGAATGACACTTCAATGGCAAGTTTTTCATCACGTCCTGGAGCACGAAGCTCATTTCTTTTCCTTGTCCTCCTCTTTATCCCTTGCCTGCCCCTTGCTCCCCATCTCCTCCGTCCCGCTCTGCGGCTGCCAATTTTTGTTATTATTTTAAAATGTAAATCTCAGCTTTCCTGTGGGTGCAAGTAAGGTTCAAATACGTATTCTGTTCATGTTTTTAGCAAGTACAACACTCCCCACCCCCAGCTAAATTTAAGACAAGTTGAAGTACAGACAGGTATAATGAACAGATTTCAGTCATTTTGCAGTGGGTGCATAAAGGCATGGCACAGTGTTGGTAACTTACAGGGAATGTTCAAGAACACTCTCAAAGCATGGCAGCCCTACCAGGTCTCCTGGGGGCTGGCAGCTTGGCGCATTTTTGCTTGCTGTCACACAGAGAATTAGATATCTATTCGTTGAAGTGCATTTGTTCCCTTGTTAAACAGTAGTAATGTACTGAAGTATGAAAATCAATTTTAAGCCAGTAATAAGAAAACCCTTTTAGCCTTTTAGATGCTTTTGCATTTGAAAAATAGTTAATCTGATAAAGCAATGTGAAACTGTGTTTTGGAGGGGGTTTTATAACCTTTTCAAACAGGTCTATGTTGAATATATCAAAATGGAAAAAAAAAAGGGTGTACAATTTCTTGTCTGTTACAATTTTCAATCATTTATCTCTTTCTCTCATTACCAGGGTGTTGTGTATGAAGTATGTGGCCATTTTAGATTTTGGGTTTGGAAAAGTTTTGTTGTGGAGATGAGATTCCCGCTATGGTTACTGCCATACGCACAAAGACATGTGAATTTATAGTTGCCTCCATTCCTGTGGCTACAATAAATTGAAATAGGAAGGAGAACTCTCACTGTGCCAGTCAAACCATAGAATGATGTGAGGAGGGAAAATCAAGTTTAAGCAGGTTGGAGAGTCCAAGGCAAAATAAGTTCCCTCTGCTTTTTGCAGAGGAGAAGAACCTTTCCTTGGATCTCTGCTTAACTGTGGTATTCTTGTGCAATAGTGCTGTGCTTATCCAAATCAAACGGCATTCACACACAGCCCCCCTCTGTCACTATGCATTTTTAAAGAATGTCTAATCAAAGCAACTCTTGTGAATACATTAAATTTGTTAGAAATGTATTTAGATCTTCTTGGTTCAGCTAAGTTCATGGTGGTGGAAAAAATAAAAACCTGCTTTATATTTTTTCAGACATTACGGTTTTTTAATGTATTTTTTTCCACCTCAGATGTGAATGTTATTTAGTTTAAGGACTGTGTGACTTGACAGGGTTTGTGCTGAAGTAAGCCTCTTGAAATCAAAGCTTCCTGTAGTCGACTGGAGGTGGGCCTTTTGTGGGCAATGCTGGGGGAACCTGTCTCCGTGGGTTGTAGGTGTCCTAGTGTGGAGTTGGGGAGGAGGTTTGGGGAGCTTCAGCAGGAGCTGAAGTATAACCTGGAAGACTGTGGCTTATCAAATTGTAACAGCCCCCAGTGGAGATGCAATGCATGCTCACTCTCTCCCTTGTGATTTTTTCCTTTAGTGTCACAACAGGTAAGCTAACCAGCATCAAAGACTCGTTCCAGTTAAGCTCTGATGTAAATTTCTCATTAACCACCTCTTAGGAATATTACACCTGCTACAAAGGCTTCTTTTATGTATGAAATAATTGGGTCAGGGTTTTTTAATATTTTTTTTTTTCATTCAAGATAAGTGACTGAAATGAAAGCTAGTTAATTGAATTTGAAGCTTTTCATAGCTTTTCTGTTCAAAGAGAGTAACTCTAGCCAATATCAGAATAGCCAGCAGTCCAGTATGCAGGCTAACCTGTGGGGAGGTAAGACCAGTGGGTCAAAATCCTGCTGTTTCCCAAAGTGCAGACTTGAAACCGCTTTCCTTCGTTTCAGAAAATAGATCCAGCCTCCAGGCTACTTCTCTCTTTCTCTGCCGAAGATAGGAACATAAACAAAAATGTGGGCATTTATACATAATGGAAGCGTTCCAGTGAGAAAAATGGATGAATTGGAACATCTGAATTTTTGCAAATAAATGTCCTGACAGAGATTTGTTGGAGGCATTTAATCTGCCTGTTAAAAAAAGCCTCTGTTACGCATGCTTCTTCATCCTTTCAAGTTGGAAGATGGAGTGTCCTCCTCTTGCCCCCTCTGATTTGGGCTCAGAAAGACCTGCCCTCACACTTCATAGCACCTGTATCCAAGCAAAGGGCGGTTTGCTCATTTGTGGCTGGATGAGGATCATTCCAAAATTTTGCCCTGATGCAAAATTTTTGAAATATTAAAAGAAAAAAAAAATTCCAAAAGGATAATTGTGTTGCTCTAAGTACTGCTAGGAAGTACAGTGCACATGACACACCAGAAATATGTAATGGTCATTATGCTCTAATATTCTGTGTGCATCACCCAAATATCACTCCTTCCAGAAGAACAAGTAAGTTGGGGTGTATATGCCACTGTAACTTCTATTCACGCCTGGGCTGTACTAGGAAGATTTCAGGGCTGTGTATTTAATGAAGATTGGGGAAATGTTGAGAAGTAAGCTGAGGTGGTGGGGGGTGGCTTTTGTTTGTTTGTTTGCTTTCCAGCTGGATCTGAAGTAACCAAGGCAGATGCTTGTGCCAGCCCCAAAGACTAGTGGGTGAAGAGGCAGTGGTGACAGGCCTGGGTATACAGGGCTGGGGAACTGCAGGTATTCTGTTTGTAAGAATTCTGACAGCAGTTGTCTAGAGAGACTGTGGAATGCTTTTCTTCTGGTGCCCAGCAGTGACCTCAGCAGGCAGTGGTTTCTGGATTGAAGGGTTAATTCAGCCTGGGTTTAGCTCACAAGCTCTTCTGCCCTCTCCCAAACTGGCTGCAGACTATGGACTTTCAAACTTAATATTTACCTCCCATTTTCTCTTGGCTTCTTGCAAGGAAAAGCTCTTAAAGCTTGGGTTCTCCTCCTAAACCACTCTTAGGCAGCATGTTTTCTACCTTTATTAGTCTCATTTAAATGAAAAAAGGATTACTCATGGCAGTGAGCACAGCTTACACTAAGCAGCTTTTGCTTAAATGCTTGTTGAACAAGAAGCGACGTAATTATTTGCTTGTAGAGAAACATGCATATGTGCTCTATTGAATCACTCCATGTGCTGGTGATGGGTGCAGGTTCATGCCCTTAGTTGCTTCTCTGACTACTGATAAAATAGGAAAGTATGTACCAAACCCAAAATTCCTATGTGGTTTTTTGGAAATTTGTTGTATAAAGGGATGACTGAAAAAAAAGAAAAAGGCAAAAGGCTTTTGAAGAATTACTGCTTTATTCTTTTTATGGAAGGGTGGATTAAAGCATTCAAATTAAAAATCATTAAAGATTAATAAAGAAGAGAGGCAACAGGAATCATTTTAATTTCTTTCGTTACCATATATAATTATAGCCTTAGGGTAGAATGAGAAAAATGTGGAATGTATGAATAGAAGTCCATTAGGACTATACTATTTTTGCTTCCCTTGACATGACTACATAGCTAACAAAAATACTGTTACAGTGCAAGTGCTCACTCTGTAAATAATTCAACTATAACCTATCATAATGTACAAATTGTAAAATTGGAGGGGTTCTCTTTCCTCAACATGCAGAAGAGTTCTACGTACTTGAACATTGTATTCACTTTAATCTTAAGTGCCTGCACCACGTTCATCCCTGTAACGATACCAGGAATGGGTTTGGCTCCCTGACCTGATGCCAACATAGCCCAGCACTTTTGTATCTGCAGAAACAAGGGTGAAGCTGACCAGAGTGCCGCAGAGCATGGATGGTGGGCAAGAGTAGGCTCTGCGGGAGAGGAGCTCCTGTTAGAGGATCCTGTACAAGCGCAGGGTAAGAACATGCTTTGCAGTGCCTTTCTATTGCTATGTTTTGCCACACAGGCAAGTGCAGTTAAGACCTGGAGAAGGAAGGAGAAGCAGACCCAAATGACCGGTATCTCTATCTTTAATGAAATTCATGGGGCAAGTGTAAAGTAATGTGGTGGTAATGAATAGTTACTACACTGAGCTCTCTCTTCACTGAGACCCCTCTCTATTTTTGTAGATTAAAGTCCCTTTGGTTTTGTGCATGTTTACAGTAAAAATACCTTTTTTCTTGATGTAGATATTGTACTCCATTTGCTCTAAAGGTTCTTACTTCCAGTAGGCTAATTGTATGATTCAAAGTCATTAGTGTTTACGACACTGAGTAGCTGTAATGCTCAGGTCTGTTCTTTGGAATGTTTTTGTATGTGGTTCTTAGCCTGTGTCATAATATATCCGGGTTTATGGTTGCTAATGAACACAGAAGGCCAATTTGCAAAGCAGAACAGATGGATGCATAATCAGTTAATGACTTAGTGTCACAAATAAGATGACCTTGCAGTTACCTGTTACTCATTTCTGCCAAGACCATTTCTGAAACCTTAGTACAGACTTTTAAGGCTACTGCTTCCCTACTTGTAGCAAATGCTACAGCTTTGCCACCCTAGTCACAGCATTGCATGCTGAAGTCCCTAACTGTACCAACAGGATGATGAGTTTTGCCTAAGAAAGCTGCTGCGTTATGCCTACCTGCTGTTTTGTATTATCAGTGTGCCGCACAGACGATCACTTTTTTACTTGAAATGTTAAAATCTTTCCTGAAGAACTTGCTGTCATGTAGTCTCTTTGACGCATGTGCTATGTGTTCTTGCATTTGTTCCTTAGTTTAATACCTTTACTCCTCCTCCTCAAATGTGTCACACCTTGTTGTGTGACCTTATTCACAAAAATCATCCTTGTCTTTTCCCTTTCCCCTTTAATATAGAAAAGTGCCTCATTAGATCAGTAGGACTTGGAGAAATGTTTAGTCTTTATGTTGGGCTGGAGTAATTTGAAAAGTTAGGAGCCCAGAAACCACCATGACCTTGCTCATTCCTTGTGAGCTACCAAATTATTTGAATTTTTATCCCCCAAAGTATCTCATTATTAAAAAAAAATAAATTGTGTGTGTGTGTGTGCCCTCCATAGTTAATTTTGTATAGCTTTTTAAAAAAGCATTATTCAGTTGTGCCTGTTGGTTTGCGGGGAGAAGACAGGTCTAAGTTCCTGTTGTGCTTTCCAGTGGACTTGTAAGAATGCAGAGAAGTGCCTCGCTCTTTCTGGCCTGGGTAGTGTTTGTTGATGTTTTTAAATATGAATAGGTTTTCCAGCTGATAATCTCAGACCTGTGAGCTTCTGCCATTTCTGTACTGCAAAAATTTTCCTATTTTCCCTGTTGAAGAGAGTCAATCATCACAAGAAGTAGTTGCTCATTAGTGCAGAGGGGAGGGGGGTAATAATGCAGCATCAATTACTTAATGTGCTGCTGATCTATTAATATCATCCTTAGTAGGTTCATTACTGAAAGAAAAGACATGAGGCACTTAAATTCCTTTCTAGGTCTCTATTTTATCTTTGCAGTTTTTCAGAAAGTTACAAATTAGGTTGCTAACTAACTGATTTATGGGGTATGCTTTTTGTACCAGTAATTTTCTGCATCAGTTGTAAATTACCTTCTTTTATTTTGCCATCTGCATAATTATATTTTACCCTTTTTCCCGTGTGTATAATTTGTTACCCTGACAACCTTTATCATTCTGATGTTTTTGTGGGTTTTGTCAATTTTTCTCATGTGACTGTGATACTGAAAAAATAGATATATACCCCAGTGATATGAAGTTTTAAGTGACAGCACTAAGGCTAAAATTAATTAACATGCCTGAATAAAATAAATGGAAAAATTGTTTGGTAACTACACAAAATTACATGTGAAGTAGCCTTTTTATAACTGGAGTTAATATGGAAAAATCAGCACCAGTTGATTTTTTTTTTTTAACAGATTTACCCAGTTGGATTAGTTTGACTTATGGAAATGTGAAATGTGGGCAGCTGTAGTCATTGTTGCATTGGCTATTTGAGTAATACTATTCCCACTGATCATCACTTTTGAATATAAAAATATCCATGGGAACGTCTGTGGTACAGGTTGGGTTTTCAAAATAAATTAAAGGACATCAATTCACATTTACTTTAAGAAGCTATTTTCTGCACAGCTACTGTATAGTCTGCTGTAGGGATGGAAGGATAGAAATTTATCTCTTTTGTGTATCTATAGATCTCTCTTTCTCTCTCTCTGTCTTGATATGTCTGTATATAGTGAGATAATAAACTGAAACAAAAGCAAAACCAAAAGTGTGTTTGTTTTCCTGTAACAGAGCAGATGGTATAACTTTACTGGTATTAAGCTTAAATTACATGTAAGGGGCTTTTTATGATTTACCTGATAAATGGTGTTCCACATCAGGTTTTATCACGTAGAAGCTCCATTGATATGATGTAATGAAGTACACAACGATAATAACCTAGGAAAAAAATGAAAAGATGCTATCTAAAACCTGATGTATTATGTAGAATTAATTTTTTTTAGCATCAAGTTACACCATGTGACCCAGAGAAAGAAAGATAGTGTGTATAACAAGAGACCTTAAATTCTGCTTATGCTTTTTAATTCTTAAATATCCTACATCTAGAGGAATTTTAAAATAACTTATTCTTGAAAATCTCATCTTGTCGGAGAGAATGATTTGATTTACAACTCATTTCCTAAATAGAAATATAGTTTGTCCTTTTGTAGAGGTTGTGCTGGTATGTAGTCATAAGGTGATTGGTTTTGTGAGTTTTTCTTCATTTTTTCTGATGGATGGATATTGAGTGGCTGGCTGTTGCTAGTTCTTTCTCAGTCAGTTATTTTAATATGGTTTTAGCTCAAATTTTCCATAAACTGGAGACATAATGTCATTTCATGATCTTTCATGGGGACAAATTTATACCAGCATCTTCAGAAGCAATCACGTGACTTCAACTTTCTGATACACTGAAAAAGCTGCAAGCTTATAGCCTCTGAGCTTTACAAAATGCTGAACTTCTGTTGGTTTCTTAATTTTAAAGCTCAGGTAGCTTTTTCCAAGCTGACACTTGCTAAGGATGAGCTCTTTTACCCACTCAGGCTCAAGTCAAATGTCAGTACCTCCCAATGGGCTTCACCTTACCAAGGTGGTTGTGGCACCAAGGAGATGTCAGGAAGTAGCTTTTCCCTACTTTCCCCCAGCTCCCAGGGGTCTGCTGGGCCTGGGGCAGCAGCTGGTCCTCATTAACTGCTCAACAGAGCTGGATGCTGGAATGCTGGGGAGGATGGAGGCCATCAGCCCCTGCCTGTCCCCTCCTGTGATCTGTTAGCTGAGGAAGAGCCAAGTCATCCTTGGTCTGTGTTGGCAGTTACAGATCTGTATTCCTGTCCTTGTATGTGCATATGAAGCAGCTGCCAGACAAAAAGTGCCTAATCAAGTTTAGAAAGCCCTAAATGCGATCTTGTAAGACAGTAGTATTAGCATGTGTTTTGAAGTACAGTAAGAGGCATATTTGTATATATAACAGACAGATCAAACACTTCTGCTACTCTGGCTGGATTTACTGCATACTGTGTTTTCCTGCACTTAGAAAGAATGGCTCACTTGGCAGTCTATGATGAGAATGTGTAAGCCATATTTGACTCCAAAGTTGTGATTTATTGATTAGGTAGTAACTAATTTTCCAAATATCTAGCTATTGTCAGAGTAAAGATTAAATTTGTTGAATTTTTTAAATTGGGATTTATAACTAAACACACTGCAATTTCTACCAATTCATTCTTGTAAATTCAGTAGATTGGTGATTTTGTTCTATTAATCCCAATGGGTTAAATGGTTTTGAGGGCAAACTTGCAGTTAGACTAACTTCTAGATTTCAGTTAGATACTGTTTTGGTTCAGCATGTGTATGGCTCTCTTTCGTTAAGTAGTGGCTTATGTTTAAAGGTGCATCTATCTGGTTTGTTGCTTGTTTGGGTTTTGTTTGTTTCTGTAATAACTGTAATAACAGGTCACTTTCATAGAATCATAGGATAGTTTAGGTTGGAAAGGGCCTTAAAGATCATCCAGTTCCAACCCCCCTGCCATGGGCAGGGCTAGACCAGGTTGCTCAAAGCCCCATCCAGCCTTGCCTTGAACATTTCCAACTTTTATGTTGGAAGCTTGTTCCTTTTAGTCATCAATGTGGATCCCAAATATCTAATCTGGACAGAAACCAGCTGGTCCATCTAAAACCTTGGCCAGTTACCTGTAATTATCTTTACAGGAAGTTGTTCTTTATTCATGTAAACCTTCCTTGGCCTTAGGCTGCTTATTACTTTAAATTTCGAAACCTGTTATTTCACCCTCTCTTTTCTCTTATTGTGCCTTATTTGAAGTTTTTGGATGTTGCAATTCCCATCTTAACACAACTTTTAGCGATTGTCAGCAATGCATTTTGGAATCAACTTAATGCTTCACATGCAAAAAGATCACCAATGATGACAGATAATAGCTTAAAGAACCAGACCTTCAATAAAGAAAAGTACTGATGTGGACAAATTGGAGGTAATTTCAGAAGCTGGTAAAGTTCTGGGACACCTCTTGGACAAATGTGTGTGTTTGCTTGTAAATAACATGGAAAGGACTCCTGCACCATGTTCTTCTCCAACATTAGAGTAAAACCTTTTTTTAAATGTTTGCGATTTGGATATAGGTAAGTAAACATGTAGGTTTGTGCAAGTAAGTAGAATACTGCTGTAAATTGAGTATTTCATAGCATAGAATGAAGAAGAAGTTACAGCTACCAGAGATTTGGCATTTTGGTAATGCAAGGCCAGTTGGCAGCTACCAAACCTAAATCATTAGAAAGAAGCAATCTCCCTTTTTAAAAATTGATCTATTGACTTCTGATTGGCCCGTATGGTTGAGGACTACAGCATAACATTTCCTGCTTATGTTAGGCAAATTCTTTATTTGCATCTATGTTCTGTATACAATAAAATAATGTAAAGCAGCTCAATTACAGCACTTGGATGAGGTGCTCTCCCTAGTCCCAAGGGTACAGTGTCAGTCAGATATATTATGGTAAGTTGGACCAGTGAGCACACCTACCCTGCCCAGATCTTCTCCCGTGTTAAGTAAGTGCCAGTGTCTTTGTGGCACTACGCTTTGTGCCACTAAGTTTTAGCATGTTTTCTTGCCTGCACATTACACAGCTACTGAGAAGTTACTCACCTATAAAGTGCTGACAGCCTGGTCATCCCTGCTGCCTGTTTTTTAGGGATGGCCAAAGGGAACTTGGTGAGTGTGTTTACATGACCTTCTCAAGATCTGTCCAATTAAAGCTAAAATTGCATCCTGATTTGTTGGAGCTGATGGCCCTTAAGCAAAGACCGATAGTCTGCTAAAAGATTTCCGTATGACTGAAGTGGGCTCTAGATCAGGTTTCATGTCATTAAACAGCTATATTTCCTGGTTCTTGGAGATGAATGCACTGGGTTCTTGCAATGATATTTGAATTTAGCATTATAAGCCCCATGTTGGAAGTAATGGGTGATATTCTATAGTGTAAGTTGTGAGGGAAAGTGGAATAGAAGATGATAATGGTTCCAAAGGGCCTCAGTGGTTATTATTCTTGTCACCCTCTTGCTTCTGTCACCTCTTGGAGTCAGAAACCGGTGTGGAGGCAGAGACCACAATACTGGGGAAATATTAATAACTTCACAACCAGCTTGGTGAATTCAAGCCTGCTGTGGCTTTGCGATAGGTAGCTAACTGTTCGTCAGCAACATGCAGTTAAAAGTATATTTATGGGGAAAACCACCACCACCACCACCAGAAAACTTGGAAGCCTTAAAGCCTGATGTAAAAGAATTTGAAAAGTGCTTAGATAAAAAAAAGCCAATGATTACGCACAATGATTACAAGAGCTTGCTGTATCTGTACAAATATAAGAGTTTTCTCATAAAAGTGAGATGATAGTGAAGAAATCTTTATATATAAAGAATATATAAAAAAATTTCTTCTTTTCTCAGAGGTTGAGGCAGATTGTGCTCTCTCATGAATTTCATAGTTCTAATTATTAAATTTGAAGAAAAAAATATGACATGTCAGGTAACACTTGAACACTTGAGGGTAACACTTGAACCTGCATAGAACTACTTGGAGAGATGCCTGATTTTACTTCTCTTTCTTATTTCTCAATAAAACCCCAAACATCTGATGGCCTAAGTGACTAAAGTCTAGAGTTGTGCTAAGTAACACTGCACTGGGTTTTTCAGTGACAGTCTTGTGCCCCACTGAAGGTTGAAGCTGCTCTGATCACATGTCAGATTTCTGTGTGGTAGCAAAGTGAATGTCCAGGAGACCTCAGCTGTCTACAATTGTGGATGGGTGCACTATATAATTTCTCCTTATCATTTGTAAAGTGCATAGCATATATAAAATTATGTCTCTTTAACATATTTACATCTCCTTAGCATTCTCAGGAGCATTCCCACTGTTGTGTGTGAGTGCTTTCCTGCAGTGCCTACCTAAGCAGTGACACTGCTGCACTGTGACTTTGTAGCTGGCTTTGTCTTAGCAGAAGGAAGAGGTTTGTGGGGTTGTATTGTGTTTGTTTCTTGGAGAGAGGAGGAAGAAAATTGAGGATAGAGTGTAGTAAATACAAGTATCTGCTTTTCGTTCCATGTGCTGTCTCCTTCCATTTTTTCCTCTGCAGATTTATTCTGTGCAGTCTGTTCAATAGCAGAGAACAGGCAGAAGCCAGAGAGAAATCTGACTGATTTGCAAAGCAGGAGCCCAGGCAATAAATATTTCAGATCCAAGTTATTTTTTATGTCCTTCCTCTTTTTTTTCACAGTCTTAGCCTTAAAACAAGTACATCTCAAAAAAATGTTGATCTTGTCAGTTAACTTGATGGTATAAATTCTAATCTTGCATTCTGAGCATGAATAACAAAGGCTGTATTACAGAGAAAATTAGAGGTGAATTTGTTTTTCTTTGTTCTTGATTATGGAGTTCAGTGCTTGTACTGCTCCCTTTGCTGAAAAAGCCCTGTAATCACCCTCTGCACTTCCTTTTTATGCTCTCCCACTTCTCAATTAAGAACTCTAATGCAGAGTCTTTACCCTGAACTGTGGTTTTTAACCCCCTACTTCTACAAAATTATAATACAGCCTGTGGATTGCTTGACTTCAAACAAGTAAAAATTACAATAAAACTTATTTATGAAAATAAAACTTCTATATTGTTTAAAACCAGTTCATAAACAAGAAGTGAAAGGTTTTTTTGGTGAGCACTGAGGACTAGAAATTATATTTACCATGACTTTCTGAGTAGGTAGGACAGGGTAGAGTGCTAACTGATGAATTACTATAGTATATAGTGAATAACTATAGTGCAGTGATGCTCCCATTTGAGTGGGGATGACGGAGTGGAGGCTTGGGGACCTGCTGTGATATTTATGTTGGATGTAACTTGCGAGATGGCACTGTTTCCTGACTTTTTTGGGGTGTCCCTTCTTGGTGTATGAGCTTTATTAAGTCTTGGAGGAAATGTTTTGATTCTGGTTTGTCTTGGAGGATCTGTTGCAAGTAGCATGAGTTTAGGGATTTTTCATGGTGTTTTGGCAGAAGTTCCCTAAAGAAGGTACTGCCTGTATGTTGTTAAGGCTCAGCCATGTTCAAGGAGTAGTGTAAATATATAGTATTCACTGGGGAAACAACTGCACTTCATGCCTCTCTTTTTTTTCTGCAGCCATGAGGTTCCACAATTTGCTAATGGTTACTGATGATTTGCTAGTATGGCAAGAGAGGCAGCAGGAATAGTGAACCTACAGATTTAAACAATATAACCATCAGTGCTGAGTGATGTTTGCATATGAGCTCTGGGACTTGAGGTGGTTTTTTCTTACATACTTTCTTAAATTTATTTTCTTCCAAGTCTAACATTTAATGCAATCGTAGCAAGGTTTTGTAATATTTCTTTTTCTAAACTCTTTACTTACTGTCACTGCAAGATCCCAATGGTAAAAGGAGCTGCAAGAAATAATGGTTTAGCAGCCTAAGAACGATTTTTACCCGGTGCATCTTTACAATGTGCTTTATGCACTTTTTCTGGCTACACTGAATAAATTTTATGTGGCACTGCCAGAGTAATTTGAGTGCTTCCTCCTGTAAAATTTTAAATGATGGCAAAATGAAGGATGGCAGGAGGGCAGAAAGGAAGAGGAGGTGATTGCAAGTTCTTATTATTTAGAAAGAGACAAAAGAGACAGCTCAGAAGTAGGCAAAAGATGAGGAATCCCAGGAGGGAAGGCTTGAGAAACATGGGGAAAACAGAGGAGAAAGGAAGAGATGGTAGCAGCTGCCCAGAAGAGTAAGTGGAGGAGTTCAATCCCATGTGACACAGAATATTGCTGATTTTCTCATAGGAGGCTTAGCTACAAACAGACTGATGCCCACATAACAAATGAGGTGTGGAAACTCATGAGGATTGCCAAATGTCTGCCAATTGTCCCACTCTTCTAATAATAATGTGTATGTTCGAAAAAGCACAGGGACAATGTTTTTCCTGGCCAGTTCTGTTGGGGAGTTGTGCTGCATCTGACAGGGCCAGCATGTGGGAGATGCCTGTGGAAAGTGTGCTGGAGCTTGCCTTGTTTAGGGTTAGCTGCTGTCTCTGGGAAGGCTGCAGAGCCAGACACAGGTGGCAGTCTTGTCAATGCACACGTGCTGCCATCACTGTGCCTGCAGATAGGTAAATATTGCCTGCTGTTGAAGGGCAGTGATGCCTGATTCTGTGCCTTACGTGGTTCCCCTATATAAGATACCTATACTGCAGATATATGCAGTGTAGAATAATAACCACCCCTCTCACTGCAAAACCCTATTCAGACTCTATAACCTTCGCTGGATGTAGTGGATAACAAGTAGATCCTGAGAACTGGTATTTTCACATATCTATCAAATTGACCGGGAGGCTCTGAAACCCGGTTATTGCACGTATTTTGTTGTGGGGGGAAGTCTCTGTGTGTAGCTTAAAACTATATGTAAGAAGGCAGCAGGAAAAAGCAATCAGCCTCATGTTGTGGCTAAATGAGCTTTTATCAAGGACATGAGCAAACACATAATTGCCAGTTTGATTGCGGTTCACAGCCAGAAAAAACTGTATGCTTGCTGGGCTCCATCAGGAACACCTGTTAGCAGGAGGGATTCCTCTCTGATGAAGCTGAAAACTCCTTCCCCAAAGGGAGATTTTTTCAGATGCCGGTAAGTGTTTCCCCAGGCTATTGCTGGAGCTTGCAAACTCCAAAGCACCGAAGGGAATCCTAACAAGTTGGAGCAAAGATGCAAAGTGTAGCACTTATGCACAGCGCTGAGTGGCAAGGGAGTGCAGACAGCAAGAGGACATCCAGCTCTGTACAGGAGATGGGACAAAGGAGATTGTACTAAACTGAAATGGGAATAGAGATCTAGTTTTCTGCATTGTACACCCCAGGTAGTGATTTGGGGCCTTGATCACAGAGTATAAAAGTACATGTAGCTGAGGGGTTTTGTATTTATAGTATTTACATATATTTACACATACGTGATGTTCTTACACACATTGCAGGGTAGGCATTATCAGCGGTGTGAATTTGGCAAGGGTCACAGGGCATGAGCCTGTGAATGAGTAATGCACATTCTCTTAAGTGAAGGGCTATAAATCTCGTTGAATTTTCCAGCCATGTAAAGTTTATCAACGGTTGGTACAACTACTTGAGTATTACTTTTCTGTTATTAACAATTTAAGTGAAATTGTTCTCTCTTGTCCCTTTGGCTATTTGTTCCATTGGCTCAGTCCAATATCTGTTGAAACAAAGCTCTCCTGGGGTGGTACAGTTGCTTTGTATCATGGACAACATGGAACAGAATGTATGTAACGTACACAAATAACAATCGCGAAATACCCATTGACTTTAAAAGGTAAGTGACTTGCACAGAAATTTGAGAGCACTCTAAGAGTGGCTGAAACCAGTTTTTTCTGCCTACTAAAATGCCACAGCTTCTTTGTATCTTATCTTTGGATCCTTTTAATGCTAAATATGTATTCCCAGTTTCTTTGGCTTTGTGGGGAAGTTGTTAATGTTAGCTCAGGCTTTGGTATATGGTGTAAGAGAGAGAAGGAAGAAGAACTTCAAGTGTCATGACCAAACCATGTGATAGCACAACAGTTCACCAGACAGAAGTTTATGGACACTTACTTGGTTTCATAATGCTTTTTCTTTGCAAATCTGTCACACTAAGAAATTAAACAAACTCATGGAAGATTTTATTGAGAATGTGTCCTACTTTTTTTTCTTTTGCAATCAATGCTAAAGAGACTATCTTCTCTGGGAAACCTAAGAGTTATTGAGCAGGTTTCTATACCAATATTAAAGGTGTTTTTATTTGTAAGAGCATTTGTGATACTGTAAACCTAAGTTCACCTGGAACATTCAAAGTTGCATCAGAAGCCCTAAGCCAGATAACTAAGATGCTGGCACCCGGAAGGGATTTTTGTTGTGCAACAAAAGTAACAATTGAAATGCATTTTCTTAATGGTATCTGAGTTATGACTCATCAGATTGACATCTTTATGTAAGTATTTTGATCAAATTGAGCAGTATTTATGCCATGGTACAGCAGCTGTGTTCATGGCTGTGCTCTGACTGTAGGCTTAGGTGACTGTGATTCTTCTTTGCTCAGCTTTCTGCTTAGTGGATGATGCTATTTATCTTCATACTAAAAATTCAAGTCGGCTTTGTGTATCACTCAATGTGACGTTTTGATATTTTCTCCTGAGTTGTGACTAACAATGAGATAATTCAGGTGAAGCAAACCCCAGGATGTTGCTTGGTAAACAGGATGTGCTTGTAAGTGCAAAGTGAAGACTGCCCATGATTTCTTTATTGCGCCCCTCTGTGCAAGAGAGTGCTGCCTATTGTTCCTGCATAACTGCTGCCCTGTTCACTTCTAATACTGAGCAGCGGGTACAGTAATTCTTCAGTATTTTTATTCAGTCACAAAGGAGTTCTTGCCCTATTCACATTACACCTCTGCTGAGAAATGAAGCAGGTATTGTCCGCCATGAATTATTGCCGACTTGAATTGTCTGTCTCTTTGATGACAGGTGAATTCAACTGGCACAGATGTTTAAGCTGGTCTCAGCTGAACCTGTTCAGAATTGGTTCATAGCATAAATCTATAATCAGTGCAAAAAAAAAAGAGGAATTGTTTTATGAAGACTGAACGCATATTGAATTTATGCATAGAATACAATTATACCACGTAATTCTTACAGTGTAAAAAGGAAATCTCAATGTTACAGTTCCTCATTCCATGTTGGAAGTACTTTGTCCTTGAAAAGGTTGTCAAGGGCTTCTCCTACAGAGACTGAGTAATCACTAGCTTTAAAAAAGGATTAGCACATGTGGTGTTTCATGGAATGGGGCCTAATCCTGACTATGATTTTTAGGTTCCACCAAAGTGCAAATGCTAAATAAGATGGCAAGTAAATCAGAAATCTCCTGAGGTAACATCAAAATTGTTTTAGTAAGAGGAACATTTTCAAAAGACATATAAAGCTGGTGAATACTGAAATACACTTCATTGTAAGTTGACATAACTTTTTGATTGCACTCCTAAAAGGTGCAGCGTACCAAATTAGATATTAAGGTCCCAGAAGCAGCCGTTGTCTGTGAACAATCAGTTTCTAACTGCTAGTTACAGTATTGTTTTTGGGACTAACTTGTGGCTTTTAAAACCCTAAGCAACATGAAACCTTTTGAGACTCTTTGATGAAGCTGCGTGCTCCTTTTCTTTGTTCAGTTCATATATGTTGCTCCATGTGCATTCTTCAGCTTACCTTAAGAGGGACCCCACAACTTGTTAGCTCACCTCCATCAGGTGGAGCTGGAGATGAAATCCTGCTGTAGAAGAATGCCCCTGAAATATACCCATGATGAGGTTGATGCTCCTATCACCACATAGATGTGTGCTTCTGCAGAGGGCTGAGCAGTGCTTTGTCAGTGGCTGCTGTTTCAAGGTCAGTAGGGAAGTCGAGGGTGTGAATTTCTGAAGGCCTCAGAAAAGCTTGTATTGATAGCTCCACCTTGGACTCATCAGTGTCAGTTTTGTGATTTGCTGCTGACATTAATCCAGCTGCAATTTCCCAGTTTCATTTAAAGGGCAGTGGGCTAATGCTGCTGCCATTGTGTTGGCATGGAAAGTAGTTATTTCTACTGACCAATACCATCTGTAAGGCAACTAAGCCAAGATATGTTCACTGTTCATCACTGCACTGTGCTTTTAGTTTGTCCAGGTGTCCAATTTGATAGGGCAATCATGCGTTGTCTTCTATATTTATTATTTTTCTGTGGGACAGCTCCAATAAGCAACTTTGTGGGATCACTGTGGGAATGCTCTCAAGAAAGAAAACGTTGATGTTAAAAAACGTTGCATTATCCTCGATAGGGTGCCACACTTAAACATGCCTTTACAGTTGTTTGAACTTACCTATCACTGTTACGACGTTTTCTGATGTTACACCCATGTCTTTCAAGTAGCAACTGTCTCTCAGCTACCTTCTCAGAAAGTTCACAAAAATTTGCAAGGCCAGCTTGTAATCCCAGCAAATGCTGCTGGATGAAGCATTCTTGCTGCTCTTCTATGGGACTCTGGAGGAACTGGGACAAAGAAAAGCCAACTGAAGGATCCATCTTCTTTAAAAGCAAAAATTCTCCATCTGACAAAGTTCTGAAAAATAATGGACCAATAAACCAAATTCACCACTGGTGTAACCAGGCACAACTACAGCAGAATGAGTAAAGGCTGGTGGGAAATTTAATTCTGTGTATTTGTGTACATATAGTATATTGTTTAACAGGCAATAGATACCTAATAGAGCAGGATTTATAGTTGTAATTCTTTGTGCTGACACAAAAGTTACAGGATCAGTGTGTACACTCTTTGATCATCGAAATCATTGATTTTGTTTCTCACTTTTAGCTGCATTTGTGTTGAATGCAGAGTACATCACATAAATTCCATCATTTTCATATTTCAAAATATGGTAGAAATCTTATCTGAGGAACGAGATTAAAGGTAAAATTCAGCTGATTTGCATCTGTGCAGTCTTCAGAAAGGTTGCACATTTATACTCAAGAGCCAAACTTATCCTCATATTTTTACATTGTAATCTTACATCTATATTGAAAATATTTTCCTGTAGTTTTAAGAGATTATTACTGCATTTCAATCAAAAAAATTATCATAATACTGCAAAGACGATTGACACTTGAGTTTCAGCTCTTCCTTATGAAAAGCTTTTGCAGCTTATTTAAGTCAAAGTTCAAATGCTACTTTGATTTGAATGCCTGTTTTTGGATTTGTAGAAACACAAGTAGATAGAGAGCCTTTTTCCTTAAACCAAAATCTGTTTTTTCTTTTTTCATCTAAGGATATTCTTCTTTCAAGGAAGCCTTTAGAAAACTTGCATCAAAATTCTTGTTTTCATTGGAGGTAAAAATTTTATCTGAGACTATTACAATGGAATTGAATGAAGTTAAATCCAGTGTCTAGTGATTATTTTTTCCCACTTCTTGTGGATTTCCAGTGATTTCCCATGTGATTAATTGCTAAACCTTTGGGAAACCAGATCCATATGCTTTTACATTCCCTAAGAAACTTACCTTGCCTCAAGCAAGAAGGGACAGCTAAGCAGAAATGGTTGTGCACAGCCAATATGCCATCCTGAACCTCACAGCAAAATTCTGCCTCTGGAAGGATAACATATCTCATTTAATCCCCAAACTTTAAGATTCATATGTTTGTCTTTATTCAGTTGTTTTCCAACACTTACTAGCCAGCTCGCTTTTATCCTAAATAATGATTGCTCAGCTGTACCCTCTCACTGTCAAGAAGGTATAACTATGCCAGGCTCTTTGGTGGTCTGTATTTAGCAGTGACATAATCTTCCTGTTTTTGAACACAGATTCATGACCACATCTCTTCTGCCTACCTGTAGCTACTCGGCCAAATTATAAAATATAAGGTCAGCTGCTAAGCAAGAGACCTAACACTTGAGTAGTCAGAACGTAGCTTACCTGCATAATATCTGTTACTAAGTTGCTAAGCCTTGTGATGCTGACAGATATTTGAGATATAACCCAGAACCGTAAGCTGCAGTGTCTTCTTTGAACAAGCCAAGTAGCAGACCCTGTAAAGTCTAAGAGTTTCTTAAGGATGAAAACTATCAGTCTCGGGATTTGCATTTAGCATATTGTGCTCTCTGTACATACTCTAATAACTGGGTAGGATCCTGAGCAAATGTGAGGCATTGCAGGGAAGAAGGGCAAGACCATAGGAATTGAAGATGCTGTTCAGCTGCTCTTCAGCTGTCTCTTGAATGAGGAACAGTCCAGCAGACAAGGCGTTATTTGGGTTGTTGGTCATGGATATGCAGTTTGGTTTGTCTCATCAGCAAGTTCTGGGCAGGTGTACGGGTGCCTCTGGCATGGTTTTTATGTGCTTAGCAATAAATCAGTCTCTCTCCTGTGTCCTGGCTGATGGAGCCCAGAGAGCTGAGCTGAGAGTGGGATAGGAGGGTCGTGTCTCTCATTCAAGCTGGAGTTAAGCAGCTCCTTTGTGCAGCAGCTCATCTGCCCCAGCAGAGCATGTGGGGCCAGGCTGGCTGAATTTAAAACAAAATTAAAACGTGTTGTACAGTGGCACAGATGATAAACTCCCAAGTATGTCCTTCATTTCACACTGAAAATTATGAAAGCAACTAATACATACATTTAAAATTTTGTTTGAATGCTGTTATTACAGGTAGGCCTTATAGTGGATTTCCATATGTGTGTGCTACCTGCCTATGACCTAAATTGACTCTTCCACCTTTCACATAATTAATGAAGTTGAAATGATTTAAGTACAAAGTCAAGTCATATTGCTGAAACAGTATGTGTTGTTATTGACATGTTATCTCATTTGCATAATGAAATCAGATGGCTTTAGAATATTTAAGCTTTTTTATTTTAGATGTAATCGTCATTGTGTCTTTCATTATTAACTTAAAAAAGTTACAAGAATAATGTGTGTGAACTTCTGGAATGATTGATTTAAAACTAAAAGCCAGAGCAAATTAAGTGCCTGGTACTGATGTGATCTGGCACCAGTGAAGGACAATAATGGTTTTAAGACTCATTTATTTAGCCTTAAGCTTGTTGCTAGATCTGATGTTAAAGTAAGACTAAAAGCTTAGGCTATAAGATAGACAGGCTTTATGTAAGACTTGCAGAAGTTCCCTGCATGCAGACAATCGAGTCATTTTGGAAGCAATGTAGAAAGCAGATAAGTTTTGTTTAAACTTACCTTAACAGTGCAGTTGGGGGTAAGAATTTGACTTATTCTGAAAATTTGTATGTTCAAAATGTGACTTTTTAAGTTCAAATCAGTGAGTACTCAGCTGTTTGTGTAAATGTGGTAATTAAAGAAACAGGTAGTTGACAATGTATCGCTATTTGTGTTCAATCTCTAAGTGAGGTGCACATGTATTTTTGCATGTGTTAATGTCTGTGGTCTGCTTTACAGTGTCACCTCCAGAGTGTAACGTTTTTCAAAAATGTCTTTTAGTCCTAAATGGGCTGCAGCAGATCTATGCTGGCCTCTCAATAAGTTGCTAATAATTTAGGGGCAAAATTGTCCTGCCTTTTTCACCTACTGACCCTAGTGGAGCTGGAGAACAATCTCTTCTTACCTAGCCTTTTGTAGGCTCAGCTCCTCAGGCTGCACTAGCTTAAATGAACTGCAAAGTTTGTCACCAAGCTTCTTACAATACTGTGAAAACTGCTTTAAGTAAGCCTGGAAAACAAGGGGTTCCCAGGAAATGGTTCGAAGCAAATAGCATTGACATGAGAGGAATACCACACCAGAACATATTTACAAAAATCTGTTGAACAAGTCCAGTGATTTGGCTGTAGTTACAATTTTGCAGTGTGTGTATCTTGGATGCTAAGGGCCTTCCATCACATTGTAACTAAATATGATAAAAAGTGTATAATAAAAAAGGATGTACAAAGTGTTGAACTGAAGAATGCCTGCAGGCATGCTAAAAGCTTTGTGAGGTCAAGGTGGAGTCTCAGATCCAGCCTGTGCAGGGCGAGTAGCAGAGGTCAAAGCCTCTCTAGTCACTCATTCTGATCTGAAGCCTGAACAGAGCTGTAAGGCTGTAAATTGTTGTGTGCACCTGATTTGCCTTTAGCGGTCTACATATCTGCTTTCTTCTCCTGACGGAAATTACATTTTCACAGTTAATCCCAAAGTTTGCAAGTTAGTTGAAAGATATTCCTTGCATATCTCTAATATATACATCTATGGGCTGAAGAAAGCAGCAATACAAATTCAATTAAGAGAATTCTTTATAATTAGCTTATATGGAAAAAGGTCTTACCAAGCAATTCGACCTAAAATGTCCGATTGTTGGTTTTGATTGACAAGGCTTCAGCTTTCGTAAGAATTATTCAGAGCTCAGATGAGTATTGGAATTACATTTTCAAGAGCAAATAGGTTTTAAAGTTAGAATGAAAGGTGTTTAAACAGGTATTATTATGAAGATAAAGAAAATATCTTCAGTATTGGGCAGAATTAACTTGGCTTCCACCCATAATTTCTATAAAATTTTGAAAAGTTGCACAAGCATTTTGGCTTGCAGATCTTGCTAAAAAAAAAAATTAAAAAAATCCCAGCTCCACAAACTCTCCATGACTGTGAAGATCAGGCAGTGATCCAAAACACCAATTGTGGCATTAAAGAGGAAAACTTAAAATCTTGGACAACTCCTGAGCTCTAGGAGATACTAAACCTAGAGTGAAACTTCCTTGATGAACTAGTAATCCCTTGCTGAATAGCCAGTTCTGCATTGGCTCTATTCAGGAGCATTGTAGCAAGGGATAGTCTAAATCTGCTGATGTAAAGCTGATTTGGCATGTTGTAATACTTTCATCTGTTGTGTTCTTGGGTCAGTGTGTCTCTAGTAGGTGTGTCATAGACATTGCATAGGATATGCTGCCAGGTTTCTCTTGCTTTTCTAGGTAGTGTCACAGTACTTCTTGCATGCTCCAGTGCATAAAATTGCATAGAACCACATACTCCTCTTTTCCTTCGTGCAAATACTGGGCTGCCCCTAGAGAAGCTTTAGCATGCAGCCCCTGCTAAGGGAGGGGAGCTTTCAGTGTGCATTGAGCACAGAGGCAGAAGAGGTTCAGGAAGGAAGGACTTGTAGCAACCTTCTGAGAATTTGCAGCTTGTGCAGAGAAACTGTGAAGCTGCTGAGGTGAGCAGGGAGCAGACCCAGCCAAACCTCAGAGGTACTAAAGAGAAAAACTTCCTAAGGACCACAGGAAAAAAAAAGTGTGGTTTGCTGCAAGCCAGAAAGCCAGAGCTGATTAAACCTCCACCTGAGCCCATCCGGCAAAAAACTAAAGCTATGTTCCAGTGAGGTCCCCATCACACCTGGCATAAGGTGTAGCTTTCACTTCCCTGGTCCAGTTATCCAGTGGAGAGTCAACATGTGCTCTGAATGGATGCAGCCAAATTTTTTGTCTGTTTTGGACTGAAAACTCAATTTGGAGCAGAGAAATCTTTGTCGTTGGAAGTTTTTTATTAAAATGGGTAGTTTTCCTAAAAGGTCACACACCAGTAGAAAGGTGCTTAGATAGATTGGTGCATTTGCAAAGAAAAATCTTTCAAGAAAAGTTCTTATTCAGCTGTACTTCTGTTCCGAATAGTGTAGGAGGATGTTTTTTTAAGATAAGCAGTTTTATGTTCCAAGCTGGTGAAATTAATAGTCCTTTGACTGTTGTACCTTAAGGTTTGTTCTGTTTTTACAGGTAACTATTTTTAAAGCTTGAAATCCATTGAATATGGAAGGAACAGCTGCTACAGCAAATGTACCCCTTGATGCAAGCAGCATAAAACATGAGGAGGTCTGGAAACTGAAAAGTTACTTTACTTTCAGGTGCCGCAGACCCAGTAGGAAAAACCCAAACAGATCCCATTAACAACCTGTTCAGAAAAAAACAGGCCGTAAAGAGAATGTTTTTGAAATGGTTCAGGCATATGTTTTCCAATAAATTAGAAAGAGACATTAAATGTTGCATTTGCTTTTGATGGAGAAGAGAAAGAAAAACTATTATTAGCAAAGGTCTGGGCTGGAACTGGAACTTAATCCTCTCAGATGCATTTTCATACTCAGCTGAGTTTTGAAAGCCATGAGTCACAGAGTATGAAATGCACAGTGTTAGGAACGGTCCCTTTCTCCGCTCAAAATCTATTACCGGAATTGAAGACGATTAAATATAAACAATGTGCAGAAACAATTGGAATGCAAACTGCCTATCTTTAACGTTCGTTTATATGAACTGGAACATTACTTCTAAATCTAATAGATTTTGCAATAAAGTCTGACTGAAATGTTGTTTTTTATCTGTTGGCCTCGGAAAATAATGCACAACTGAACTTCACTTGTGTTTTGCTGAAAGGAAAAACATAAGACCTTACCCCGCTGCATTAGCTTGTGAACTACAAGACCTCCTAAACAGACTTCTTGTCTTTGACTTCTGTGGGAATCTCAGATGGGGGAATGTCTATTTTCATGTCTTCTGGAAGCAGTTGCACAGAACCTGATACGGTTTTTCCATTCTATTTTAAATGAGAGATTCCATTATTTTGATGCAGTTCTGGCAGCTATAGCATACAAACATCTAAGTATATATGCATGTATGTATAAAATAGTTTCTAATGCATTTTATAAAATATACTGGAAGCAAAAATAAGGAAAGGGAATAAATGGATGGTAATAACAGCATAAAGGGACTTAGCTCATTGCTTTTTCCTTTGAAATAGTATCTCCTACAACCTGGATGTGTGTGGGCAATCTTTATGTGGATCACCCTCAAAATTATCAACTATGTTGCCTCAGTGTTTCTCCCTAGGTGTGAACTGGGTTGTATTAATCACTGGAGACTGATATTAGATCTATTTAGCATTTATTCAAAATTTTTCAATTGAATAGTGCCTTGCTCTGGTACTGTTGACTAATGCTGCGGTATCAAGTATTTAAACAGGGTCCAGAGAAGATTCCTTCCCCACCTTGGCCTGCAATAACCTTGTGGTGTTGTGGAACCTGGTGAAGTGAAAGACTAACAACAGTACTGCTGATTTAAATGAAGTTTTGCAGAATCATCTAATTACTGCAAGGGAGATGGAAATGACCATTGCCCCAGAATCTTTGTTTTGTTTTAAAAGACATATATAAAAATATCTCTGCATTTGTTAAAAAAACAACCAAACCAACGAACCAAACAAAAACAAACACAAAAAAAGTCACTATTTCCTTATAGAATTGTAAGAAAATAGGAGAAAACTTTGAGAGTCATGGAAAGGTTGCAGTGGAAACAAGAAAAGGAACAATGAAAAACATCTTTGAGAAAATAGGTCAAGAAACTTAGGTTGAAAATCAGATATGTTTAATTATAACCAAAGAAGACTTAGGGGAGGATTTTTAGCTTCATTTTCTTTGGAGAAGTTCAAGAAGGAATAAAATGCTGTATTAAATGCAAACACTTCATATAAATCTGTAGATGAGTTTATGCCAAGGAAGAAAATTGGTGAACGGAATAATTCTGTAATTGGGAAAAAATAGCATAATGAAGTTGCAGTTCAAGGATGTGCTGGATTGAAGAAAACAGTCTGTTTTCTTACTGCTCACAGTGTGTGCCCTGTAAAGAGATATTGATTTGCATGGTCAAGTACACCAGCAAATGCGTGAGGAGTACCTCATGAAAAAAGACTTTCTGTGCCAATAAATCTGCTCTCTGCAGTTTGTTGGATGGGGTGTCTAGTAGCAGAAAATGGCATTGTGGCTCACAAAGATGAGATGCTGTTCAGCAAAGTTATGTGTTAGCAAAGCTGAAGTCCGTATCAGGATTTTCATCAGGATATATCATGCACTCATTTTTTTTATACCCTGGTTGATGTGCCATAACAAGAACACCAATAAGAATGGTAGAAGAAAAAAATCAGGCTATTCATAATGCTGCTGCTCAAGCAGTGCCATCTGAGAGCTGCAAGCACAAGTGCTAGTGCGGCAGGATTTATGAGCTGTTATGCACCCTGTTATTGTTTTGTGCCTTTTTTTGCAGAGCACAGGGGCCATAAATTGGCTCAAAGCATCCAGAGCTTATTGCCGAATCTGCTGTCAAATTTTAATTTTGATCTTGGTTGTGTTGTATTTTCCAGCATTTTCAAAGACTTGTTGGAGGAGTTAGGGGTCTAACAGAACCGTCCTGTGGGAAGACAAGTCCCAGTAAAGGGCAGCATGGTGGCATAAAGGAAGAAGACCACTTTTTTTTACCCGCAGGCCGTCCTTGTTATACAGTCATATTGTTGCTGTGTCTGTGGACAGAGAAGCCTGACATAATAATTAACATGTTTTTAGGTGCCCTGGATTGCAAAAAAAGATGCAAGGTAGATGCCGTAGTCAATATGGTTCTTTGGAGGAGCGATACTCCTGTTACTGCATTAGGGGCATGTATCTAAGAAACTGAGAATAAATGGCAGCCAGGTAGCTTTCCTCAAATCCAATGGGCAAAATACAAGTGAAACTGGGAAGAATTTTGCTTTATTTCACAATATTTTGAGGTTTAAGCAACCTGATCTAGTGGAAGGTGTCCCTGCCCATGGCAGGGGAGTTGGAACTAGATGATCTTTAAGGTCCCTTCCAACTCATTCTATGATTCTCATTTCACTTTCTGTTTCACAATTAGGAAGAATTATGTTTAGAAATAAGCATTAAATGGCATTCGGAGTTTCGAGGTGGAGTTTTTCTAGGCAGCTGTTAAATGTTTGCACACAAAGGCCTCTATCAGCAGCCCTTTGCACAAGGCTCTGTTGCAGAACAGACATTGTTTTGGTAATGAGATGAGACTTATTATGAGACTGAAATTAATTTCTTTGTTAAATTTATCTGTGTAGAGCAGTTATAAAATTGCTTACAGCAATCAAGATCCTGGTAGCGTGCCAGCTTCTAAACAGATAAGCAGTTTTGAAATAATTATTTTCCAATAGTGTCATTGAAGTTGAGAACATTTTTATTCCTTCTACTCTTTCAAGCTTTCTTTTTAATTAAGTGGGGTGGGGCCACATTTCTAGAAATGTGTAATAATCGGATTGTGAATACCAAGTGTGAATATTGTACTTTCTCCTTTCAAGTGTTCCCATGAGATATTGCAACACTTCAGCAGGACAACTTCTGTACTGTTCTGTTCTATTTTTAGTGATATTTAAGGTATGTTGTAACCCATATCTATAGTGCTATGAAGTAAATCTGTCCATGTAGTCTGTATGAAAATACTTACATGTGTCTGTATTTAGCTGGGAAAGAATATCTATGCTCTAAATTTATGTAAAAACTAGATTTATGGAAAATTAATTAATGGACATGTTAAAATGCATTTCAGACCTCTAATCAAGGTGGCTGTATCTAAATGCAGACTCAATGGGGAAAGAGAAGGGAATATAAGGAACAGATTTACCTCTCCTTGGGGTTATCCTTTGTTTTTAAAACCACCATCCTACCCTAGTTGCTGTGTAGGGCATATGGTCACTTTGAGATGCTGAAAGGGCTGCTGGGACACGTCCATTGGAAATGCGCTGTGGGTGCTAGGGAGGAGACAGAGGACTTGATTTCCTATTGACAGACTTTATATAGTCCAGAAAGTGTCATACGCGGTCTCCCTGCAGGTGAGATAATAATGTGTACAGTGGAAAGAGGGAGAGGAGAGATGCTGGCAAAGGCTTGAACGTTTCTCCGGTGGAGAAATCTGTTCCCCAGAGATGGACAGAGCATGGCTATGTGCATGGCAGGAAAGGGGGCAGAGCTCGCTGCTGCTGTTGTCTAGGCAGAGAGTACTTGCTGCTCTGTGGAGAAAGAAGGGGTAAAAAAAAAAAAAAACAAAAAAGACTGATTAGGACATTTAAGACATTGTATGCCACAATATATGTGGTATGTGTTGTCCAGGCCAGCAGGAGGTGTGACTGGACTGCAAATTACTTGTTTGGAATCATGAGAGTGTAGTCACTGCAAGTGAAAACGTTGCTCAAATCTGCAGGCTGTTATTTCTTGAGTTCAGTTACACACCTACTGTAATTTTTTACTTCTTTTTCTTCTATGTGAACAAAAGAGGATTATTGGTAAATTAGAATAATTACGTGGGCAGCCTGTCATTTTCTAAACTTACTGACTTTCTAGAATATATTCCCAAAGTCACGAACAAAAGGTTTTTACGAGAGCAACAGAATTGCAGGTAACACATAGTATTGATTGATGAAACTGGGTGGGAAACAAAGCAGATGAAATTAATTTACTATCTTTGTTCTCTTTTATTCTTTAGTTAAGAATGCTTTGGATTATTTGCCATGCAGTAGCTTTCAGAAGCAATGACAAAGTGTGGTAGCTAACAAGATATTAATAGAAAGAAGAATAATATAGAAATTTTATTATTGATGCAAATGTATGCACACACCTATTCTTTGGGTTTTGCGTTTCATTGACAGAGATGGCAAGGACAGGCTTCTTTACCTATGTCCTGGTTTGGGATAAACCAGAACTAATTCTGTTTTAGTGCTTTAACTTTTCAGTTAAGTCTCCTCTAACTAACGGCACTTTCTGAAACAGCAGCCTGTTTTTCCAGACAGTGACTGCTCCTAGCAGTGATAAGGCCTGATGTTTATAGTTCGTACCAAGGAATGGGATGCAGAGAGGCCCTTGCTTACACTTGTTCTTGTACTGACCAAGGTCAATGCTAAATCTTGTACTCTGTGTTGGGGTGCTGGGAGTGAAAAGGGTCGCAAGCACAAAAAAGGTCACACCTGCAGGGAGGGCTGAACCGGACGGGTGACCCAAACCTGACCAACAGAGTATGCCATCCCATGTACGTCATATTCAGTATAAAGCTGAGAGATCACGAGGGTCTCTCTCTCTTTGATGGCTGACATCTGGGGAGGACTCTGTCTGTTCTTCTGTCGTCGATCCCGATCCGTGCATCCCTGAATCCAGTGCCTGAGTCCAGCTCCTGCATCCCGTTCCTGTCTGCTGCCGAGTCCGGCCTGGGACTGCCCCAGTGCCAGCCCTGCAGTGTGGTGGTGACGTGTTGTCATCAGGGTGGGGGAAGTTGGGTGTGGTATTTGTTTTGTATCTATTTGTATATGTTTGTACATACTGTATATATTTCATTATTTCCTTATTCTTATTATTATCTTTTCTTTTGTTGTTATTGTTTCATTAGAGCTGTTTTTGTTTTCTTTTCCAAACCATAAAGTCTCTCTCCCTTGTTCTCTTTCCTTTTCCCTTTTGGGAGGGGAGAGGGGTTAATAGAGAGCATCTGTCATTTGTTAGTGGCTGGCCTAGCCTCAACCTGTGACAACCTAATGGCACTAGAATTGTTTTGGGCTTGCTTCAAAAGAAGTTTTCCAGGAGAAAGATTTCTATGTGGATCTTTTGCCATACAATCGAAAATCAGCCTTACTTTTCAAATTAGAAATCTGTGAAGGCATAGGTGGGCCAAAAGTATGAAATGGACCAGAGAAGAAGTTGGAGCAGGCACTAGCCAGCGTGATGTGATTTTGATCACCTGTGCTGGTTTTGGCTGGGGTAGGGTTAATTTTCTTCACAGTAGCTGGTATGGGCTGTGTTTTGGGTTTGTGCTGGTTTATGCTGAGGTCAGTGCTGATAACACAGGGATGTTTCAGCCAGTGCTGAGCAGGGCTTGCACAGAGCCAAGGCCTTTTCTGCCTCTCACACCACCCCACCAGCTAGCAGGCTGGGGATGTACAAGAAGTTGGGAGGGGACACAGCCGGGACAGCTGATCCCCGCTGACCAAAGGGATATCCCAGACAATACGACATCATCCTCAGCATATAAAGCTGGGGGAAGAAGGAGGAAAGGGGGACATTTGGAGGGATTGCATTTGTCTTCCCAAGTAACTGATATGCATGATGGAGCCCTGCTCTCCTGGAGATGGCTGAGCACCTGCCTGCTCATGGGGAGTGGTGAATGGATTCCTTGTTTTGCTTTGCTTGTGTGCGCGGCTTTTGCTTCACCTGTTAAACTGTCTTTATCTCAATCCACGAGTTTTCTCCCTCTTGCTCTTCCGATTCTTTCCCCCATCTCACTCCGCCCCGAGTGAGCAAGCAGCTGTGTGGGGCTGAGTTGTTGTTAAACCATGACACCACATTAAATAGGTTGGAAAATTTCTTGATATTTTTTGTTTCTGGATTAAATCCAGGAGCACCCATGGGCCTCTAAGATACATGAGTGCATCTTCTTCCGTCTCAGTGCTCCCTTAGCTAAGGAATCAGATCTACACTATGCCCTTCTAAAAACACCCTTAACCCAAATTAGAAACTCCAGAGCACTGAACTAGAAACTTCAAAGTAATCCCCGATTTTTTTTCTGCATTCTGCTCTGCCTTTGAGATTTAGCTGTCATTTCCCCCTTGTATATCTGCCATTCCAAACCCAGCACATATCCCCTCTTTCCAGAGGAATTACTTGTACTAAAACAATCCTTCCTGTTCCTAATAGCTATGTGGTCAGATGACAAAAACATCTTTCCTATTGGCACTTTTCAGTCTCTCTCTTGCTAGTTTCAGCAGATATATGTTATAGTGAAACAGCTGTAAAGAATAAACTGTATGCTGACTCTTAAAGCATTTAGTTTGTAGAGATGCTTTTTTTTTTTTTTTTGCAGAACATGAAGTTCTGGACTCTTTGATATGGCAAAGGATAACAAAGAGGAGGGAGGAGATGCAGACAGGAGATGAGAAGAAACAAAGTGAACTGTTAAAAGAACAGCGACTGGCTTTGCCTTCTGCAGGGCTGCTCAAATGTCGAGAGGGTTATCTCAGTGACAGCAAGGGTGCAGTGCTGGCACCCGGCAAGATGCCTTTCTCCTGAAAGGGAAATGGGAAAGAAAAGCAGTGCTAGGAAGATGCAGAGCCTGAAAGGCAGGCAGAGGGCTTAAGCTAGCAGACATTAGGGGCATTCATGAGAGGTGGACGCTGGTGGAGAGTATGCTGTACACTCAGTAGGGCTTGGGGCTTCATGGTGGAAGATGTGACATGAAAAAGGGCAGCATCAGAAAACAGAGCAGGCTCAGGTAGACCTGGGCAGATAACTGCAGTGATGATATTTACCTCATTTTCTGAGTAAGTTAGGCTGCAGAAATTGGCTGTTGAAAAACAAATTTCCAGGCATGTGTGAGAGGTTTTAAGGTAAAAAGTAAAACAGAGTAGGGCTGCATCTAAAAACTCCTGGCTCCAGCAGTGTTTGTGAGCTGGTGATGTACAATATGAGAGAAACTGCATATGGGTCGCCCTGGGGGCTTGCCAGTGTCTCTCGTCTCTGTGTGTGCTCCTAGTTGCCTTGGCTTGGGAAGTCAGCAGAACTGCTAAGACTACAAGCTATCCTGCTTCTGGCAGGCTACATCTCCTTGTTGATCAGTTCCTTAGCCAGAGCAATAAAAACAAGCAGGTATGCAGATGTAGGCCGTTAGTCTTTGGCCTGACCATAAGACTTCCTCAGTTGTAGGAATAATTTCAGAGGAGCAGACTAAGGGAACTATTTTTCGCTTAATAAGTTACAGCATCTCATCAGTCACGTACCATACAACACACAATTTTATAAACTGTTGCACTTTGCCTAGATATAAATGGATTGTGACTGATAACCCATAAAAAATTAATAGTTAGCTGTAAGTTTTTTAATGGAATAAAAAATGCTGCAGTAATGGAAAAGCTGACATTTTAAGGACTGGGTAAAGCAACAGATTAATCAGAAGAATATGTTAGCAGAACTGCTATATATACTCTTGGCTATGTATAACAGACCTATTATCAGAAGACAGCAAATGTTACAGGGTGCCTCTCTCTGTTAAAGGGCACTGAGACGCCCTTCTGCTGACCCAACAGGGAGCTACAATAAGTATGCTGCCTTCTGAGAGCTGGATCCAAGACATTGCTGAGAGGGTAGCACACATTGTCAAGAGCATGGACTGCTATCACCGTAACTCTTTCATGTGGGCATGAATGACACCATGAGGCAGAATCTGGGCAGAATCAAGGAAGACTATAAAACCCTGGAGGTGTAAGTGAAAAATATTGGCGCCCAAGTTATCTTTTCCTCCATTTTACTAGTTGGAGGAAAGGGGACAGCCAGAAATAGATAAGTAATGCCTATCACCTTCTGGCTTTCTGGCTGGTGCCATCACAAGGGTTTTGACTTTTATGACAGTAGGACATTCTTTGATGATTATAACCTGCCAGGGAGAGATGGCATCTACCTGTCTAGAAGAAGGAAGGGAATCCTTAGCATCAGAGAGCAAGTCTGGAGAGAGGAAGATTTTCCCTTGGTCGAGGAGCATTGGGTTAAAGATCATTTAGGCAAATCGGACACCTACAGATCATGGGCCCCAATGGCATGCATCCATGAGTGCCAAGGGATCTGGCAGATGCTATTGCTAAGCCACTCCCCATCATTTTTGAAAGCTTGTGGAGAACAGGAGAGGTGTCTGAGGACTGGAGGAAAGCCAGTGTGACTCCAGTCTTCACAAAGGGCAAGAAGGAGGACCCAGGAAACTACAGGCCAGTCAGCCTCCCCTCCACCCCTGGAAAGGTGATGGAGCAGCTCATTCTGGATGTCATCTCTAAGCATGTGGAGGAAAAGACAGTTATCAGGAGTAGTCAGCATGGATTCCCCAAGGGGAAATTATGCTTGACCCATCTGATAGCCTTCTATGATGGCATGACTGGCTGGGTGGATGAGGAGAAAGCAGTGGATGTTGTCTACCTTGACTTCAGCAAGGCTTTTGACACTGTCTCCCACCACATCCTCATAGGTAGGCTTAGGAAGTGTGGGATAGATGAGTGGACAGTGAGGTGGATTGAGAACTGGCTGAAGGACAGAGCTCAGAGGGTTGTGATCAGCAGCTGGTGACGCAAAACTGGGAGGAGCGGCTGACACACCCGCAGGCTGTGCTGCCATTCAGCGAGACCTGGTCAGGCTGCAGAGCTGGAGAGAGAGGAACCTAATGAGCTTCAACAAGGGCAAGTGTAGGGTCCTGCACCTTGGGGAGGAATAACCCCATGCACCAGCACAGGCTGGGTGCCAACCTGCTGGAGAGCAGCTCTGTGGAGAAGGACCTGGGAGTCCTGGTGCACGGCAAGTTAGCCATGAGCCAGCAACGTGCCCTCGTGGACAAGGCGGCCAATGGTCTTCTGGGGTGCATTAAGAAGAGTGTGGCCAGCAGGTCGAGAGAGGTTCTCCCCCGCCTCTACTCTGCCCTGGTGAGGCCATATCAGGAGCACTGTGTCCAGTTCTGGGCCCCCCAGTTCAATAGAGACAGGGAACTACTGGGGAGAGTCCAATGGAGGGCTACTAAGATGATGAGGGGACTGGAGCATCTCTCTCATGAGGAAAGGCTGAGAGACCTGGGGCTGTCCTTGGAGAAGAGAAGGCTGAGAGGGGACCTTATCAATGCTTATAAATATCTAAAGGGTGGGCGTCAAGAGGATGGGGCCAGGCTCTTTTCAGTGGTGCTCAGTGACAGGACAAGAGGCAATGGGCACAAACTGGGGCACAGGAAGTTCCGCCTGAATGTGAGGAAAAATTTTACTGTGAGGGTGACAGAGCACTGGAACAGGCTGCCCAGGGAGGCTGCGGAGTCGCCTTCTCTGGAGATACTCAAAACCCACCTGGATGCGATCCTGTGTGATCTGCCCTAGAGAACCTGCTTTAGCAGGACTAGATGATCTCCAGAGGTCCCTTCCAACCCCTACCATTCTCTGATTCTGTGATAACCAAAAACGAGGGGTAACTAAAAATTGAGGAAATTGAAATTGAAGGTATGTTAATTTGTAAGAGTTTGAAGGAAAAAAGTGTTATCTAAAAAATGCTTGAAAGCTAGTACTTCGGCAGAGTTGCATTCCTGGGTCTTCTTGGTCTGGTCATTAGCTTGTATCATATTACACAAAATCGTCTCACCACAGGGTTGCATGGTCAGAGCAAAGATCTGAGCCTGTGCTGTTTTATTGGGTTTTGCTCTTTAATATATTTAATTGGCCATTTTCCATTCAGGTTAGATAGAATTTGTATAAAACTTAAAGTAATTTCATTTTAATGAATTTAATTTTCCTCTGCCTTACAGGAGGGGTGTAACCACTTCCTCATGACAGAAGGAATCAAAAGGAAGGTCCAACAACGCGTGGCCTAATCAATGTAGGTAAGTGAATGTCATTGAGTAATTGACCTGCATCCTCCACAGGATTTTTCACTGCGTCCTGTTACCATAATGAGTGGTCGGCAGAGCAGAACTGGTCTAGACAGAATTAAAGGCCTCTGATGAAAATGAGCCTTCTTTAAGTGTAAATTCAGAAAATGCTGGAACAGAGGGCTATTTTATTTCTTTTTTTATTAGATGCAACTTTCTTTCTAAATCAGCACCAGTACTTCCTTAAATTAAGAAATGCAGTGAACACTGGAATTATTAATGACATTGTGTAACTGTACTATTGGTAGTTATCTCCATCCCTGTTTCTTATTTTTAAGGATCTGTTCACTAAATTCAACAATAAAATCTCATTAATAATTAAATACTTCATTTTCTTTAGAGAGAAAAAATAAGATAAACACTCTATTTTCTTAGGTAATTCATGATTATGAATTGAATGACTTGCTTAAAATCAATGTTAATAAATAATGTATAGAGTCCTTTTTCAGCCACCCCATAAATACTGAGCTGATTGAAGAAAACAGAAAACAAAGTAATGGAAATATATCTTTAGGCAGTGATAAGATTTTTGTGTGTATGTTCCAATTTATATGAAATTGGTTTCACGCTTCCACTGGCGAATGAAGCCTTGTATCAATCAACTGAACACATGCATGAGCAGGTGAGCACTCAAAATGTAACTTTCCTCTTGCTCAGTTGCTGCTGAAGGCCCCCATTGTAAGGGCCTATCTGACACTCCTTTGCCATGCGTACAGTTCTGCACATATTTGCAGGATTAGGACCCACATTTTGCAACTGTTATTTCAGGCAGCTCCTTCTACATTGTGTATATCCCATTGAGTACTCTTTTGTTGTGCTGAGTCGGGCCTGTGCGTGTGCCCCACATAAGGTTGGCACCTTACCTAGTGCAGAAAAGACACTACCAAGTTACTGTCGGCAGGCAGTGGCTGAGTTGGAAACAACTTAGAAGGACAGGAGGAAGGATGAAACTATAACTCTATTTGTGGCATAGAGGTAAGCAATGTTGTTTGTGGGTCCTGGCTGAGCTTTATAGTCCCTGAAGTTCATATCATCAAGGTTATTAAGGTTAAAACTCTCAGTTGATGAAAATCAGGACAGATCAATTACAATTTATGGTTCATAATTTTGCCCCTAGGCTACCTAAGTAACTTTTGTTTATTGCACTAGGCATAAAAGATTATATGAATCTGGTCAGGAAGTTCTTTTTTCTTCCCTTCTCTCTGTTCCCATCACCATGCCGCAAAAAATCAAATGGTGACATATAAGGGATAAACTGAATAGAAAATTGAATAAGTAGGTTTTGGTCATTCATGCATGATCCTGCTAACATGCCTGATTCTGTTAGTTGCATCAGTGTAAAACTTAGTGCAAGGAAAATGATTCCTAACTGGCACTGATGAGCAGCAAGTGTAATCTGTGAAATAGCCTGTGCTGTCAAAGAAGGGGAGAGTCACATGTAACAGCTTTTGAAGCCAAGTACTGTTCATCTCCTGGAACATGCAGCAGCTTTCCTCAGAGAAAATAAAACAAATATTCTATTTTCTTAGGTAATTTTTGTTTACAGTTGAAGGTGTATGGTGTTGCCAATAAAGGCAATAAGGTGAAGGGCTTTTTTTTCTTTTTCTTTCAGGAATGAATTAAAAGTTAGAGAGAAAATGTGAATCCCTTGGGAGGAGAACAGTGGTGCTCAGTGCTGGGGGCCTGTTTTCAGCCGTGGAAGTAGATAGTTGGTTAGGAGTGAGTATCATCTCTGAAACAGTGAAGATGACTGAAGCGTAGGGTGATGCGTCATGGATGAAGGGGGAGTTTCTGTGTTTTGGCTGCAGTGATCCTGAAGCTCTGAGAAGGAGGTGAATTGTTAATAGTACTGAGAGGTGCTACACAATTGTCTTGGTTTGAAAGACAGGTGTCTGCTGAGGAAGGCAGGAGCCTCCCTTGAAATGGAAAAATGCAACCCCCTTCCCTCCAAATTATTATAATTTTGGAATTAAGGGGCCTTCAGGCAAAGATATGGGGAATAGGAATAACAGTTCTTTACTAATATATATATATATATATGTAACACAAGGCAGGAAAAAACCCCAACCCACTGGTTTACACTGACAAGAGTCAGGAATACAACCTGACACCCTGTTAGGGTGGCAGTAGCAGTCCGATAAGATGCTGGCTGCAGTCCTCCTGAAGTGATGGATGTAGTTCTGTTGAAGCAGCGATCTTGTAAAAGGGTCTGGTCTTCCTCCGAAGGTCCAGTGGTAGGTAGGTAGCTCTTGTCCTCTGGAACTCCAGTGGGGGAAAAAACTCCTCTGGGAATCCAGTGGAAGGAGTCTGCTAGGGTGTTCGAAATCTCCGTTTATATTTAGCATGGACTGCTTGGCTCCTTCCCCCCCGGGCGGAGCATCTAACAATGGGATGGGGAGTCGTGAGGCAATTCCTTGATGGGCCATTAACAGGAGATAGTCCAGGATCGAGTTATCTATGGGTGATGCGATAAGGCACTGTTGTGCCCAGTAACAGAAGATAGTCCAGAGGGGGGAGGCAGGGAGCACCTCCCCACCTGGTCTCAACAGCTCCTGAAGATGGTAATAGAATACTTTTTTTGGGCACATCTTACACTGTAACCTAGGACAACAATGCAGTATTCAAGGAAGGCAATAAATTGTATAAGGTAATGAACAGGTTTACAGACTTGGAAGATGTTGAAGAAGAAAAGTGCATTTAGGTTAAAAGCAAGCACTGAGTTTCTGGACAGGTTTGTACATACATCCTGGACAAGGGAGCACGAGGTTAGGAACACTGCGTGAGCGTCTGCTATAAAACCGATCTCTCTGGCTTGGAAAACTTCTGGAAGTGACATCAGGCTTAATTATGTGAATACTCTGGCTGTTTTATCAGAAAGTTTCAGCACAATTCATGAAACACTCGCTCCAGAGATGACTTCAGACATGTAGTGCCCCAAACTCTTGTCGGTCTGTGAATTTTGAATGTGCCAGGCAGTGCTGAGCATGTCACTTAGGTGAGCACATAGGCCTTGGTCTGCCGAGTGCATTACCTGAAAGGAGGACTATGCAAACAAAATATTTGTAGAGAAAGTGCACTGCAAACCAGTGAGCTTGATAGTCTGTGCTTTCAGAATATGCTTGTAAAATAAAATAGGGTGGATTCACACCCCTAGCACTGCTAATGATGAATTCCCTTCCTGCAGTGCTCTGATTGTTGCCTTATAGTTTTATATTAAAAGACATTTTGAGAAAGTGGGCATATGAAGATGGACAGCCTTATGCTTTTATTAGTTGCTCAGCATATATTCTCAGTCTCCTAAGGAGCAACAGCATATGGTATAAAACAGTAAAAAAGCAGTTCCAGAATGGCTTGGGAGTCACTGAAAATAGATAAACTGATCAGAGTGGAGCCACAGAGAAATTGTAGACAGGAGTCAGTGAGTAACTCAAGCTATAAGAAATCAGTATAAGGACCAGAGGAGAGAGATTAGAGTTACGAAAAACAGAGATGAAGATCTCTGCTGGAGATTTGGTTTAGTGATCATAAGAATGTGATATTCTCTCACTGGAATAACCTTGCAGAGGCAAAGCAGTTTTGTTAGGACTAACAAATATTATATCTTGTTTCAAAATGCTATACAGATGTTTTCCTCTCAAAAAATTGCTTATCACTTGATACTTGGTCATTTATTTCTTAGCCTGGAATATTGTCCAGTGTTACTCTTATCTTTTGCTGTTGTCTTTTTCTGACAGTGGAACGACAGTTAGAACCTAGGACATGCCTGACTTTCCATGTGTAAAAGCAGATCCCATTTTTGTTCCAAAGGATCATACTACTGATTTGGATAATTTTTACTCTAATCTCTTTCTGGTCTTTAACTGAAATCTCTCAAGGACAAGTGGTTTTCTTAAGTACTAGGTATTGTATGATTCTTAATCATTATTACTAATTACATCCCTTTCAAGCATAGAATTTCTAAGCCCCTCCAGAGGTCAGTAGCGGGGTTACAGTGTGATTGTTCTGTAAAGTGGAACACTTCTGTGGTTTCCGTTTTCAAAGCATAAATTGAAGCCAAAACAAAAATTAGGTCTTTATTTTTTGGCATCACACTTCCTTTCACTTCAGATGTTCCCTGTTGCGTGTGACAACTATGGCCTCAAACATTGAGGACTGTGAGCACACATCTTGTCTTAGCGACTCAGCCTTTATTTTATTTGTTTGCCTCACATCGTTTTGATGACCTGCATTCCTTTCAAGGGAAAAACCCCATACACTGTTACCAAACAGCAGAGACAGAAAATCACAAGGAATGCCAAGTGAAATTTTCAGAGCAGCAGAGCGCAGGCATCCTCATCCTGTAGATGGCTTAAAGATCAACTTTATTACTTTATAAAGGGTTATATCATCAGCTACCTCTTGATAACAAGGTTATTCCAATGAGATAATGTTGTGCTATGAGTCACCTCCTCCCAAGAGGAGAAATGAGGAGGAAGGACATTTTCTTATCAGCTTTCCTGTAGGTAAACCAGAAAACAAGCTGTCATTAAATTTGTCTCCTATAGAAGTAGGAGGTAGAATGCATGCACGCATATTACATCATGACAGTGGCTTGGTGCAGAACAGTGTTTTTGTGTATGGGGTAATGCAACTCTGCGAGACTTTTTGAATCTAGTTGACAGATCACTGAGGGTATAGATTCCTCTCTCCTTTAAGGATGCTCTAGAGGAAAGCCATTTTTCCAGGGAGAATGAGGCTTCAGCCTTTGTCTCCTTGCGCATGCTTTTTACTAACATGATTTTTGTTTCCCTCTGCTCTCAGGCAAACAAGGCTTTATGTGCCCATGTAGGGGAACTGTCAGATGATTCCCACGAGTCTCTCTTTAACCACACCGTATGTTGTATTTTCCAAATGCTCCTCTGCAGTAATGTAGTATCATAGCAGGCTGACAGAGGGGAGGGATGAGTAAGATTAATGTCACCCCTGGCAGAACCTCTTGTTTTATTAGTAAAACATAAGGAAAATCAGCAGCAATCGTGACTACCCCAGACTCTGATGTTATGGATGACAGAGGAGTTTTTGTGGCCATTTCAGTAGCTTGGGGAGTCTGCTCTACCCAGCAGCTGCTGGCTTTGTTCTGCCTACAGTCAGCTCTGCAGCATCTGCTCTTATGGGAGAGATTGCAGGACCGAATGAAAAACTATGTTCTCCCCTCTCCCCCAAGCAGACCTTGATAGAAGTTGCCTGAAACTGAAGAATTCCAGGTGGATTGCCTCAAATTTCTTTCCTGCTCAGTTGTTCAAATTTCAGCTTATTTTCACTGGCAGTGCCAGAAATCACCATCCTTCCCCATCCCACCAGCAAAGCCAGTGAGTCTGAATGTGAATTAAGGTGGGTAAAAAAGGAAGACTTTAAAATCTTTGTTTTACAAGAAGGTGGACACAAAAAGCCACGAGCGTATTTTTCACCTTAGCAAGTTACCTTTGAACTAAAATTATCAGATTTTTTTATAAAATTATTTTTGGAATCTGGAAATCTCTTTTACAAGTTTTGAGTGGTCTGTAGTCCTAAAAGGGATTTGCAATGCTGCTGCAGAAAACACCAACTGCAGTCTAATGGAGTGTCAAGGAACATAATCAGTTATTAAGACAGATGATATAGGTATTGTTATAGGCACCTTAAAAATTACAGCCTAGAAAATCCCCACTTAATTGAGGATTAGTTATAGTTGAAAGTTTCTCACTGAAAAACCAGGGAGGGAAGACTCTTATGCACATTGGTGTGTATGGAGGTTTTCCTGTTGAGAGGTGCAATGAGAGTATGTATCGCTATGGTTTAACTGAGACATCTCATTGCACTCAACTCAGAGGAACATACTTAGGAGCCTGATCTCTTCATGGAAAAAAAGAAGTGCTCTGCCTCACAGTGCCAGTGAGATGCCTGAAGTTGATGGGAGACTATCCAGCTACCTGGATATCACTATAGTCCTGTTAATCTTACTAGCTTTGTATTTTTGACAGAGGACTGTCTTTTTCTTTAAAAAAAGTATGATGAATTTTGAAAAAATGTTAATTTATACAGATACCTATGAAGAAGAAAATGCTTTATGATATCTAATGTTCCATCATTTACAGGATTTTAATTTGGAATTTCAGATTAAGCTCTTCATCTTTCCATTTTTATTTTTATATGATGTGAGTTGACATCATTTGTGACCCTCCTCTGCAGATTCACTGTCTTATGTGGAAGCTTGACAGATTACAAAACCTGGAATTTTCTGAAGCAAAGAAGTTTTGACTGAATTTTGGTGATGTTTCAGGGTAGGTCTTGTGTGTTTCCTTTGTAGGCATAAGCTAGGAAATAACACACAGGGATGGAAGAACATGCCTGTGAAATACAGATAGATACAGTGGTTTCGTATAGCTAAGAAGCTGGCAATAGAAGCTTTGGGCGACTGCATTATATTTCTTATATGCTGATTCAATTTTGGATCAGTAATTAAGGGGTGATATCACTCCTATACGCAAAGCCAGAGCTTTGCTGTATAAACAAAGTTTTGGAAGTCCTAGAAAACTGAAATCACTGACTTTAGTGCATCTCTGTGAGACTTGCCAAAGAACAGATGTTCAAAGCAGACTGTCATTTGATCTGTGACGTGCTCCCACATCATTAGATGGGCTAATGCTGCATTTGTTGAAGGCCAGAAAAGGTAAGATTAGAAATAGCTTGAAATTACACTTCAGCCAACTTAAACATTTTCTTCAGCGCTCAGCCTGCACTTTGCCATCCCATATGACTTTATCTAAGAGTGAACTTATTGGAAAGGTCTTATATCATAAGCAAACCTCACTTGTTTCTCAAAGAGACAAGCCTCTTTGGAAGCAAGAGAAGTTATGAAATAATGTGACAGAGAGGTGAGACTAATACATGCTATTAAAGTCTTCATTTCTTTGTGGCAGAAAGGTTCAGTGTGAACTGTAGAGTAAATGCCTACATCTCAAAAGCCTGTACTAAGAAACAAAACTAAGTTCTGTATCATTTGATAGTGAAACCTCATAAGAGATTTTGTCTTCTGAAAATCGATCCCAAGAATAAAATTAAAGTCTAACTTAAAATAGCAGAACTGTGCAGCAGGAAGGAATATTAATGCCAGTTTGAAAATTATTAGAAAGAAACCTGAAAGAAATGACAGATATGATTTTAGGAAGAAGACTATTAGCACACAGTGATAACTAATGTGTAAGATCTGTGAGTAGCTTAATGAAACTACTGGCAGGGCAAAGTAAAGTCCTGCATGTACCTTTGGGTGAAATTTCCATGTTTGGCATGCTTTAAAAAAAAGTAAAAGATTGAAGACGACAATGAGAGTCGAGCAATAGTTTTACTAGTTACTGTTTAAGAAATGCAGTGTTGAGTAACATTACCCAAACTATTCACTCTCCAGTATTCTGTGGAAATGAAGTCTTCTCATCTTCCTGTTCATTTAGTACTGCTTGATTTCTCATAATTCATTAATAAAATAAGCATTCAAAAGATATGCCAACTAGCTGGTTACCATCATATTTTGCAATACTGATTTAACTGTGGAAAACCATAAGAGCTTAATATGCCCTCAGGAACCTGGTCAACCCTGTATCTAACCTGAGGTGGGACCAGAGTTCTCCTGAGGTTCCTTTCCAGCCTTAGTTAGCCTGTGGTGCTATGGATACTTGCATTAACATTAGCATAAACAGTTATGTTCAAATACTCTGGAGAGGCTAAGCAAGGAAAGCAAACTGGCCTCCTGGCCAGGCATGCTGTATGATAAGTAGAGACACGGACAATTTAAAGTGTCAAAATCCAATGCGAATTTTATTATATTAGCAAGCGAACAAGAGCAAAGGCAGCACTGGGCGGCCGGGGAGTCTGCGCTCCACCAACGGCTCGCGCCTTCCCGCCTCGTGTAAGCACATTATATACAGTCTCATTTCCTGCATTCGTGATGTCGCAATCAGGGCGGTGTCGCAATCAGGTCGATACTCTGCGCATGTTCCTTCTGTTGCTGGGGGGTCTTTCTCTGCCTCCTGGTGATCGTAAGGATGAAGGCTGAAGGTCTTCCTCGTTGCCCTGTGGGTGAACTTATGCAAGAATGTGATTACTCAACCCCCTCAGCTACGGGTCTTGTTTACTTTGCCGAATGTCCTTCGGTTGAGCTATCAAGCCTTGCGAGCACATAAATCTTCCATCCATACCCTCCCATACAGGTTTAATGAACAAAACACAATATGCTACCTATTACATGCTGTATTGCCCTTTTTTTCTCAAAGTCTTGTTTCAGGCAAGTCCCAAACAGTGTCACTGTTTGCCTCTTCTCAAGTAAGAAGCAACATGCCATGGTATAAGTGGTACACAGTGAGGAGGTGTCTTGGTTTGAAAGACAGGTGTCGGCTGAGGAAGGCAGGAGCCTCCCTTGAAATGGAAAAATGCAACCCCCTTCCCTCCAAATTATTACAATTTGAAATTAAGGGGCCTTCAGGCAAAGATATGGGGAATAGGAATAACAGTTCTTTACTAATATATATATATATGTAACACAAGGCAGGAAAAAACCCCAACCCACTGGTTTACACTGACAAGAGTCAGGAATACAACCTGACACCCTGTTAGGGTGGCAGTAGCAGTCCAATAAGATGCTGGCTGCAGTCCTCCTGAAGCGATGGATGTAGTTCTGTTGAAGCAGCGATCTTGTAAAAGGGTCTGGTCTTCCTCCGAAGGTCCAGTGGTAGGTAGGTAGCTCTTGTCCTCTGGAACTCCAGTGGGGGAAAAAACTCCTCTGGGAATCCAGTGGAAGGAGTCTGCTAGGGTGTTCGAAATCTCCGTTTATATTTAGCATGGACTGCTTGGCTCCTTCCCCCCCGGGCGGAGCATCTAACAATGGGATGGGGAGTCGTGAGGCAATTCCTTGATGGGCCATTAACAGGAGATAGTCCAGGATCGAGTTATCTATGGGTTATGGGATAAGGCATTGTTGTGTCCATTAACAGAAGATAGTCCAGAGGGGGGAGGCAGGGAGCACCTCCCCACCTGGTCTCAACAGCTCCTGAAGATGGTAATAGAATACTTTTTTGGGGGCACATTTTACACTGTAACCTAGGACAGGAGGCTAACAAATTTTGTGGTGTGTATTTGGCATGGTGTGCAGAGTTTTAGTTTTTCATCCAGTCATCCATATGCCATAAGCCATTGATTGAGTGTTTGTATTAATTGGGAAGAAATAAAATCAAGTAAAAATTTCCCACGTTAAGACAATTTTGCTCAGAGTAGTGGTGTCAGTCCAAGGCTGTATATCACGACCCACTTCTGGACAAATTCTCCAATGATACCTGCCTTTGAAATGCTGAAATGAAATATTTTCGATTTTGAGACCTAAAAAACTTACTCATTTGAAACAAAAGTAGCATAAAAGGTAACGCATTAAGATAGCTTTCCTTTTGTAGCATCTCCTATTAGACGACGTTAAAATCCCACGGGAAATAATCCTATCTGAAAATTTTAGTAAAACTTATTCCTAAACTTTAGTTAGTAGCACTTCTGTGTGATACTTTTGAATTGGAAAAACATCGTGGATTATTGGTATTTAAGCAAGTGCACCAAGTGTGCCATCCTTACTTTAAATTAATATCTGATAAAGTCGTGAGAAGTGATTCTTAAATTGGACTTGCCTTGTGTATTAATTAGGATTTACTCTCAACTGGTCTCATAATGCTTGTGATGAATAAATTGTTCCTCCAGGCCAGATGGTGCCTTTTGTCAGGTTAACTAAAATACCATGCCTGCTATGTAGGAACAGTTATGCAAATAAATAATTTGTCACTTCTTTGACCAAGCTAAGAAAAGCAAACAAAAACACATCTATCAAAGCTCTGTCCAAAACTTTGAAAATGGTTTATGGAGCTGTTGGATTAGATTCGAATCCTATTGTTCTTGTTGATTCATACCTTACTTTAGTGGCATCCTTTGTGGAGCAGAATGGTGTAGGAAGAATGAGAGTACAGATGTAATCACAGGGCGAGCATTGGCCAGCCTTTCTGTAGCCAGCAGTGGGTTTAGCTTTTGTTTCTTTACTTGGAGATCAATATAATATCAGTATGCTTTCCTTCTCCCTTGCTAGTAGAGAACTCAGCAGTCCACGGCATGACAGCCTTGGACTGGAAACATTTTTAAAAGCAAATACAAGGAGATGAATTTCCTTTTTGAGAGTGATATGTATGGTGCTAGTCCACAGCAACAGATACTTCCACGTGGTGGGACTTCACCAAAGTCGATCTGATTCTGCAAATATATTACTATGTCTCTTTAAGGTGATGCTCTAAAATAGGCAAATCATGTATTATAATTTACTTTCCATTTCATCCTTCTGGAAGCCTTAAGTGCCATAATTTATTATCAGTATTTCAAGGGAGAAGCTGTGAGGCTAATGCAGAAAAATATGCTGGGAGTTAAAAAATTCTTTTATCTCTACAAAGATTAGAAAAAAATGAAAATCAAAACCCTAGCCTTGGTTCCACTGAGATAATTAGCTTGTGCTTGCTGAAGTTGTTATATTAATCAAATTTCTTTGGGGGAAACTGGCTATGTCTTTTGTAACTGTTCAGAAAATAGGTTAATTTTTATAATCCCAGCTTTTTACCATCATCATGGGGGCATTAAAATCATGAGCGAAACTTGTCCGGAGATGACTGTTCTAGCACATTTGCCTTGCATTTATGTTCAGACCACCTCCTTCCTTTCTCTGAATTGCTGTGTGAATACTGTACTCACAGTGCTAAACGTAACCCACAGAAGAAAGGTGCTTCATTTCACTGCTGCAATAGAAAACTTTCTTAGGAGTTTGAGGTGGTGAATTTTTGAGGGACTTAGTTTCTTCATTAAACTGCAGGTTAATCATGCATCCCAGTGCTTTGTTGGAGGTATACCTTGTCATTTTCTGTTTCATTATTTCTAGTAATACTTCTGAGAGAGGTACCTCTCTCCTGGTTTCCAGTCCTAAAGGGCAAGAATAAGATCTGTACACACTGTGTGGATCCTCAGTACAAAGAATGAAAGCAGCACTTCAGGCTAATACTTGCATAACAAAGTTGTGAGTTGTATTATCCCTCCCGTGTTTTCCGGGTAAAATACAACCCAGGTGTGACATGGGAGGTTGGATGACAAGTGATCTGGGCCATTGTGTGAACAGCCTTTTAATGTTTTGATTAAGTTTCTGTGTAGCCCCAAGACTGAGAAGAAAGTAGCATAAAACCATCAAGTTATGAATTTGAGGAAGCTTGAAAATTGCTTATGGAAACTAGGGCTTTCATTCAAGGTGTTGGTGTGCACTCAGGAATGACATTTGTTAACTGAAGGTCTGATACACAGCTACCTGTTAGCAGAAAAACCTGCTTAACGGAGAGTAGCTTGACATCTCTCTGCACCAGAGATTAGCACAAGATGGTATGTTTCATGAGCTCCACTCCCCTTTTTACATCTAATAAATAATGTAAGTGGTGTTTCTTATTACTGTTTACTGTTCGATGAATGGCAGAATGATGTGTGACCTGAATAAATATTTAAGTGTATCAGCATCTGTGAAATTTTCCCTTTGCTATAAAATGCATTTAAAAATATGTTAGGCAATTCAGAAAGATAAAAGCAGTGAAGTGGAATTGTCCCAGATTATATGACGGAAAACATATTTGTAGTTTACACAGCCTCTTCTTTAATGTAAAGGCTAAACAGGTTTCTGATGAATAATGACATCTTCATACATTTTAAATTGCAGCTGACTTTGTTAAATGTCAGCTAGGCCATATAAAACAATACTGAAAGCGGTAAAATAACGTGCAATTGTGTATGGTGATCTGGATACAGAAGATTAAAGAAAGCTGCAATGGGAATAGGTTTACCGTTTATTCAGTTAATGCCAAGAGAAGGATGGGGAATGGGCACATTTCAAGACAGGAAACTGGGGTTAAAACTATCTATCTCATCTAATTGTGAAAGTAAAGTAACGACAGCTATCTTAGTCGATCAAACCCCTGACTAGGAATTTTGTTCAAGATGGGATATTTCTGACAGTGATTCAATCCTTGCTAAGCCTGAAGCTGCATTTATCTTAGACCTAGTGAGCTTTGGTGCTGGTATTGTTCGGCTTTGACACTTTTGCCACCGGAAATGTTTGCCTCTGTGTTTTATAGATTCTGATAAATTGACCTAAAGGCTGTTGCTGTGGGTCTTTTATCTCCAGATGGCTGATGCATTGTCTTCCAAAGGCATCCTTCCCCATGCTCATTCTTCATACAGGATGGCAGAAAGTAAAAGACGACTATACTAAACATTTTCCATATATTGCTTTACCTGATTATTTTTTCCAGTGCATCACATTCGGTTTGTTAAAACCTCTCATTTTCTGAATACTACTCAAAATAGCAGAAATTCTTTGCTCTAAAGGGTTTTTTTGCCTCACATAATTCTTAATATTGTTTTTACTCATTGTCTTAGTGCCCATTTTTGTATGGATTTTACAGGTTTGAGATGCACAGTGAAAGCACAGCTGCTAATTTGTTCTGGCAATTTGGCTGGAAATTGTCAGGTACTGAGCACTCCCAGACATTTTAAGGGAGAGTTTCAGTTGGACTGTCTCAAGGGTGTGCTTATTTTGTTTAAACTGGTTCAGTCATTTCTCATAATTTCAGAAGCTCTTGGCCTGTTTGCTTTTCAAGTGTAGATTCAAAAACAAGTCTGTCTCTTGTTAGTGTTTGTATTAATAAATACTAAATAAATTGTCGGTTTCTAAAGTGCACTAAGATTGTTTGCAATTGATGATTATCTATAAGAAGCAGGAAAATCAAGTTGAGATTTGTTTTGTTACTATGCTAACTTTCAGTTTGTAATTTTGTCTCCTAGTTCATTATGGTGAAAAATATTATTGGCTTGGTAGTAACCATAAGGAAGGGATCCAGTGAAGTATCTTCTGCAGTTGTTCTCAATTAACAGTGGGCCCTGTGAAAAACTCAGAATTGTCAGATTATCTGTCTAGAAAACCAACGGGCAGTGTGTGAAACCCTGTCTGATTAGGGTGGCAAGAAGTCATCCTATTACTTGGTAGTTAGGTCAGAAGTTTAAATTGTCCCACAACAAAACTGTATTTCAGTTTCTGTTTTGCGAAGAAGCACTTGTACTATGAAGTGCGTTGGCCAGCCTGCTTACCCTGGACATCTGAGCCTGACCACGTTACACCACTATGGATGCAGGGGATAATTAGGAGTCCATATGTGGATGATCATCTCTTCCACACAAGGCTTTAGAGTGGAAAGTATCTGCCAATTTAGGGATGAAGAGCAAATATACAGGGTGCCTGATTTTCAGGAACATCTCCTGCCAGTGATCAGCCATCACAGTCAGTCCCTGTCATTGAGGACACGTGCAGCAGAGGGCACAGTGCTTCTGACTCTGGGATGGATCCGTCTTGGTGGTTGCAGCATCTTTTAAGCATTTAGCAACCAAATAAACGGGTTTGCCAAAAGTTTTGCAGCTCAGAGTTTGTCACAAAGAATGACAAATGATATTGTAAATCATAAAATTATAAAGCGTAATGAGTTATTTTAACATTTGTAGTATTTTCAGTATTTCATATCTCTTAAAAGTATATGCATGAAGATATGTATGCAAAGATAACGCAAATTTTGGTGTCTTTTCGTATTTATGGAAAAAGGCATGCAACTTTGGAGTGGGGTCCAGAATACTGTGTATGTGTGCCATGGATTGCAGAGGGAGGGAAATCTGCAAAGGGATTTCAGAACAAGCAACACTGAAAACAAAGTAATCTGGGGTTAAGTAATGGGTAGTCTGAACAGTGTATTAGTCCATTTCTACATCCATGGAAAGTATCTCTGTCCATGTGAGATGCTCAGTTCAGAAGCCAGTCTGGAAAGCAGATAAGATGGACTTCAGCATGGCATAAGGGCTCAGACAATGAGGGCATCTGTCTCAGTTAGCAGAGCTCAAAGAACAGCCCCTGGCAGAGGCATTACTGCCTTGAGTGGTCTGTAGAAAATGCTGCACCACAATTAGAAAACTATGGTCAAAGTCAGCCATTAAACTCATTTTCATTAAACTTATCTGTTGAATTTCCTGAGTGAAATCTTGATGCCACTGAAATCAATAGCAAAACTTCCACTGACTTTTCCTTGGAGCAAGATTTCATCTCTCATTTTTGGTAAGTACAGAGAAACGGTAACTACAAAGGCCAAGGTTTTCAAAGCTACCAGAAGGATTTAAAGTGCCCTGAAAACATGAATTGTGGGTGTTCGTTTCCCTTGGGCAGCTCTTGCAGTCTGAATTCTATGTTAATGGAAAACCGTGATGAAATATTGAAGACTCTCAGAGTCAGGACATGTGAAATTCACCGTATGTGGATTGCTGAACTGGCCATTCAGCAGGGGCCAGCCCTCGTCTATCAGTGTTTGAAGGTGCAATTCCAGGGCATGAGATTTGCAGTATGCCTGGGAATGATGTTTTCCTTGCAAAAAGAAAATTTGAGTTGCAGAATTACCAGGCATAGACAAAAAAATGTAAAGGAGAAATACACACATGTACCCTTGGGGTTGCTGACACTGAGTCAGGCTGCTAAAGAACTGAATAAGAGTACAAATAAACCATGTATAATAATGTTCTTTTTTCACACATGAATGCATTTTGATCTTTCCAACAGAAAAACAGGTAACATTCTAAGTTAATGTAGTATCAGATAAGAACCATGACACAGTATAATTAAACGTAGGTCATGTTAACGTGCTGGTAGTAACTGCCGAAAACAGCTTTTTTTTTTTTCTTCCCTTCATTATAATCAATGTATGGGTGTTACAGGGCAACACTTCTCTTGAAGGAACACAACTTTTGTTTAAGAATTTGGTGGGTATATAGGATAGGACTGAGTTCATCTGTGAACTGTAAGAAGTTTATCTGCTTGTGATTATGAAGTACCTTAACGCTGCCTGTGTTCTTTAAGTTGATAGGGCAGGGAGTTAATTTCACCAGTTCTCAAAAAATTCCTACCATCATAACAGAAAGCAGCAAGGGACCCCGAGAGAGGAATGTGACAGATGTGTTCCCTCATTACAAGGTTCATAAAAATGTTCTTGTCTTATTACAACAAAGAAAAGCCAACATTTGAATGTTTTGTAAATCACCTGAATCAGTCCTTGTTCTGAGCTGCTCTCAAGGGTGTAGATGTTGTTTGGTAACATTTTTTTCGAACAGAGACATTTTTTGTTAAGGAGCGAAGAATGGAAGATTCCCTACAGTCCCACATGAAGTTGGCATGTCCGCACAAAAGTTTGGTGCTTGGATATTAGAAATGGGTGAAATTCAAACTCTAAAACAGCTCAAACTTTTCTTTCTTGAGCAGCAGTGAACATCATGATCAATATGGTTCACTATCATTTTTTGTCGAAGCCGTAAACAATGTCTTCCAGCTTGAGTCTGACTAGGACATCATTCTGTTGTGGTCTGGTTGCCTCATCTGTCAAGGGTGTGGTATTTTGTTAATAATTCATTTGCTGAATCACAAACCGACTTTGTGTTTCTTCCTTTTCCCTCTCCACCCCCAGTTTCAATATCTGAGCAATGATAATAATTTCTGCTCACAAACGTCCAAGAGAATAAAGTGAATAGAGTTCTGGAACTGGGAATATTGACTGAACAGCCATTTCCATTCTGTTCTCCCATTTCTGCCAGAGGATCTGTGTGGTCTTTGAATTTCAGTCCCCAAGGCGTGCATTCAGAAAGACTGCTTGTCTTTTATATATTGCTGTGCAACACAGAACAGTAATGGTAAATGTATAGTTTCACTTTCCTCAGCCAGTTTATTGAGATCAAGAAGTTAAGTGACACATGTTTGTAAATCCCATCCATGTCCTTGTATAAGGGGAGACTTTTACTATTCTCTACTTTTGTCTGTGGAAGAAAATTGAGAACTAATCCTATCTGAAGTACCTAAACGGTAGAAAATTGCTTTTATTTTTTGTGTGCTTGGATTGTATTTTGCGCTTTTTATATATTGTGCTAACAATACAGTTCTCTTCATTAAGTAGTAAACGTTATCAAGAAATAGAAACTGTTTTAGAGCTTACCTTGTTCCCTGACTGATTGAACTAAATATTCCCCCAAACACTAAATGACCCTAAACTAAAACATTTGTGTCAAAAGTCCCCGTATACAGCAAGTTGATAGTCCTGATCCAGTAAAAATGAGTTAGGCCTTTAAATACTGATTGTTCTGTATTTACAAAACAAACCATCTGAACAAAGAAATCTAGAAGATTTTTGTGGGAAACTAGATGTTGTATTAAACAGAACTGTTGCAAATCTGCAATGGGTAAGAAAAACTTATCTACACGAAGTTAGATAAGTAGAGACGTCCTTTAATAACGATGCGCACCGGGGATGTGGGATCCTTCCCAAAGATGTCCACGGGCACATTGCAATCAACAGATATTTATACATTAAATTCATACATATTTAGTTTATATAATGCATATTCAATTTCATCCTCTCAATGATTGGTTCTTCTTTTCTCGCTTCTGATGCAAATTAGTGCACAGCCTCAGTCATAGTCTTCTATTGTTCTCTTTTGAGTAGGTGGTATAATTTGGGTAGGTGGACCGTGAGTTGGCGGTCTCGACCACTTCACGAATTGACCATGTATGGTCAGGGAATATGTCCTTGGCTTGTAGGCTCTTGGCTCGTACCTGCTTTGGTCATGATTCAAAGATTATACACAATGGCTACCATAATAAATCCTGTCTTGTAGACATTTTGGACTATAACACATTGTTCTTATTTCTGGCCACTAACATATTATTGGTTAATGAATACCTTAGGTCTGGAATTTTACAGAGGCGTGCTAACAGCATAATCAATACAGATTTTATTTTATATTTAATCATTTATTCTATTTGAGACTGATCTACCTAAAATTATCACTAGCCATCCCTACTAATATCCATTAATTAGAATTCTTGATATTCAAATCAGAATAAGAGGGGTAAGGGGTTTTCAAACAGCATCACTGGTGCATAGCAGGTTTCAAGTTTCTCTAGTTTCTAAACCGCAATCACCTGTGCTTACAGATTTTAAAACACTCACAGTTCTAACATTCTAAATCTGATGATTTCATGCAACAGAACTAGTTAGAGTTACAAAAGCTGATAAAACAGTGAAATCTGGTGTTGTTGCTAGCAGACCTTGTACTTGCTGACTTCTTTCATGTCTTAAATGTTGCCAGCCTAGCAGAGTGTGGTAGATCAACTTTAATCTCTGGAATGGCCCACAGCTTGTATCCTTTCAATCTGTAATACAAAGAGAGAATAACTATTTTCTATGTGTCTTGAAAATAGGTTTAAAAAAATATAATTAACGTGGAGGCCAGCTACTGAACAAGGACATTTTATCACTCCAAAGAGTGAGGGTTAAGGATAAGTAAACAGAAGGGCTGCCAATGCTTCCTTTGGTTTTTGGACTTGTTATTGTTTTCCTCTTTGTTTTCAGGTATTGGTAACCTAAGACCTGCAATTAAGAGAGCAAAGGGAAGGAGAGAATAAGTTAATGAGAGTAGAGGTTGAATTAACATAACCAGTGTCACTGAATGGAGCCACCTGGAAATTCACAACTGCCAGAAAATTTTATGCTGCCAGAGGGAAGCAAGTAATTTTGACAGTCAGTTTCTGGTTGAAGTTCTCAGTTTTGGATGAGTGAATATTTTATTGAGTCATGGTTGTGAGGCTGGATCACTGAACTTGGTGAAAACTATGTGCCACATGCAGGTGGGAGGACTCAACAGATGTGGCAAAAGACAAATGCTCCTGTTCAATTAACGAAGACTTGATGATTTTAAAAAATCTAGGCCTATCCCCACTTTAGCAATTCTTAACAGTGGTATTACTGATAATTAACTTATTTTGGTAGCAAAATGATGATGTGATCAAGAGAAGGGGATTTCTGTCATGCAAACTGTCCTAACAGTACTGAAAAAGAGGAAGGCAAATGTCTAGAACTTTTGTCTGAAGACTAACATCACACTTAAAATGTGATATTTGGCCTGTACATTGTTAAAATGTCATTTCTATAGGTTTTATGTTAACTTGCCAAATTAGAGAGTTTTGTCATGTGGAGAACTACACAATGCAGAATGGCATGGTGTGGTCTCGGAAGATTCACAAGAACAACAGTTTGGTTTGACAGCAGTTGTGTTTCCCTACCAGAAAATCTCTCTGCTTTTCTTGAATACATCCGGCATACTGCATGGTGTTTATTTTTCTGCCAAATTCATTATGCAGAGCCTGTTTTCACCCTGTTGTCACTAACATTATTTTATCCAGGGATGAGCCTCAAGCTGTCCCAGCTGGGCTGGCTAGGCCCAGACAAGCCATGCTAGAGGTTTAGGGCAATTCCTGCTCCACAACGGAGTTCCAGCTCTTCTGTTTCTTGGAGTGTTTTCTGGGGTATGTGGCATGTCCATTAAGCTTACCTGGCAGATCTTCTTGTGTAGAGATGGCAGAACAGTCTTCTTTATAGCTTACAGATAGAACATTTAATTTCACATAACAGACTGCCACCAAAGCCACAGCTGTCCTTCATTTGGTATTCAGTCCGTGCTTTCGAGAAGTACAAAGAAAGCCTTTGGAAACAGTGCTGCAAACCAATTAGCTGTATCTTAAGTTTTGGTAATACATTCTTCTTGGATCTCTTAAGTAGATTGCAGGTAGAATACTCTGTTCTCCATGCTTGCATGTGATTCTATATGTGTAATGATAATCACACTAATGTAATTTTTCTAATGTGCATACAAAAGTCTAGGGTCATTTCATTATTATTATTTTGTTCTTATGAGGTTTTTTTTTTTTGCGTAACGTCCTGTGAAATACTGTCAGCTTTTTGCTAGTCTGTCAAAGAGACATTCTCAAGGGAAGGTGGCACATTTTTTCTTGAGGCCAGATGTATTCTAAAAAGGAAAAAAAAGTTTCTAGTAATTTTTAAATTTATTTAAAGATGGGTTTGGGAGGAATTGGGATCTTTATTTCTTTTGTATCTATAACAAACTTCAGTTGAGTGCATAACCCCATAATTTTCTTCAACAGCATTTACTATGATATTTCAATTCAAAAGAACATAATTCAGTTACATGTGCATGCAGTAACGTTTTCTTCACAGATATATTGTCTCAGCAATGCCTCTAACACATTATTCAAAGTAGTCCAAGGTTCAATTTCTTTCTGCCTGTTAGTTGTCTCTTGGTGATGTTTGGTTTTGGATACTCCGCCCCTTAATGGAGATAAGTATTCAAGAAAAAAGTTCAGTGGTGTTCCCACCAAAATCCTTTTCCTGCATACTGAATTACAATAATCTGAAGAGAAAAACTGGTTTTATAGTTTATTATAAGGTTTTAATTAGAAGTGACTCTAAAATATTTTAGATACTTAGAAGAAATCATGTTTAGAAAATGATTTATAACCTTGCAGAGTCAATTCAGTAGACAAACAGGTTGTTTTGTTTCAACATCCTTCAGAGGAATTGGATTGCTTAATTATCATCAGTTTTCATTCAACTGGGTTTTTCCTCTGAGAGGAGAGGTTGCTGTGGACAGGAGCATTCTTCTGCATAGCACAGTGGAGAGTTCACTTTCTGTGCATAAGAACCTTTTTACCTAACATGTTATCTCATATTGCAAGACTCTAGATGTCGACAACACACTGCATGTTTCCCACTGTCTTCCTGGGACACGTGATTATTTTTGGGAGGCCTTCTCAAATAACGAGTAGGGCCCTTTGAACTGCACCGACTGGGTGCAGGCCCAGGTCATGTCTTCTGGACTGTGTTTGCCAGATGTGACCTTAGATTTGGGGAAAGCCCATTTATTTATGAAATAAGTTACAGATTGCAAATGTACTGTCCCTTCAGGGCTTTGAATGTGAGCATATACCCATGATGATATATTTTTTTAAACCTGTGAAAAAAACATATTTAAGGAAAATAGGTATTTATTTTTAGTCTCAAGATTTGCTGGAGATTAAATTGATAGGAAATTTATTTCTGTCTTTAAGTCCAGCAATTCTACTTTATCATTAATCAGTTATCACTTCTGCTGTATCATTGTGCCCAGCAGGTCGAGGGAGGCGATTCTCCCCCTCTACTCTGCTGTGGCGAGACCCCACCTGCAGTGCTGTGTCCAGCTCTGCGGTCCACAGCAGAGGAAAGACATGGACCTGCTCGAGCGGGTCCAGAAGAGGGACACAAAGATGACCAGGGGGCTGGAGCACCTTCCCTGTGAGGACAGGCTGAGAGAGCTGGGGTTGTTCAGCCTGGAGAAGAGAAGGCTCCAGGGAGACCTTATAGTGGCCTTCCAGTACTTAAAGGGGGCCTACAGAAAAGGTGGGGAGGAACTCGATCAGTGAGTGTAGCGATAGGATGGTTTCAAACTGAAAGAGGAGGCATTTAGGTTAGATATAAGGAATAAATTCTTTCCTATGAGGGTGGTGAGGCACTGGAAGAGGTTGCCCAGAGAAGCTGTGGCTGCCCCCTCCCTGGCAGTGTTCAAGGCCAGGTTGAATGAGGTTTTGAGCAACCTGGTCTAGTGGGAGGTGTCCCTGACATGGCAGGGGGGTTGGAACTAGATGATCTTTAAGGCCCTTTCCAACCCGAACCATTCTATGATTCTATGATTACATCCTGCCTTCCAGTAATTAGTTAATTAGTTTTGTCAGTAAGCAGTCTTGAATTGCATCATTGAGTTGTTACGAAACACTTTTATCGATCTGATGGCAATATTTGGGAAAAGACTAATGGTTTCAAGATTCCTGAAGGTGCATAGGCTGAATGAAAAATAAATAAATAAAATAGCCCAGCTTTATTCAACATGCGTATCTGAAACACTGTTAAGGAATCAAAGCCCTGGCCATCCTTCACCCTTTAGGATCATTTCTCCAACAGATATCGGGGTGTTTGAAGTCTCCACCAAGACCAGGGCTGGTGATCATGAGGCTGCTCCTATATGTCTGTAGGGGCTTCATCCACTCAGTCTTCCTGGTCGGGCGGTCTGTAGAAGACCCACACTATAGCGTCTCCTGTCCCTGCCCTGCCTTTAATCCTGACTCATAAGCTCTTGGTTGGCCCCTCATCCATCCCCAGGGACAGACCTAATTTACATGCCCCATGCCAGCTCATCGGGTGGTGTAAATGACTACACCTCATCAACTTGCAAGTTCTTTCAGTGGCAATGAGTGGGAGTGGTTGTGTAAGTAAGATCCTGGTTATGGATATGGCCAATGAGGCAGATTTTTCTTTTGGCTGGAAGAGGCAAGATGACCAAGAGGTTAATAGTCAACAAGTAATTTACTGGTTTTATTTGCCAATTATCCACTAATACCACAATTTATTTTTAAGCATTGCCTTGTAACACAGGGTTTTTCCTACCTTCAGTTTAGCACCTTGTTAAGTTTGCCTTTTGTCCTCATTACTGGCAAGCTAAGGAAATATCTGTTGTTTTCTGGCATTTCAAGTGATGAGGTACTACACAATGAAAGCAGAATTCAGTACATTTAACTACTTCATATTTTAAGATTTCCAATAGAATATAATCTGAGAAATTAAGTTCTTCTACCTCTAAACTGTTTTCATCTGTCCTTGCATCTGAAATCAATGTTTACATGCATCGTCTCTCCACTGAACCCCTCCACCAGTTTTCTAATTTGTTTTGGGATACATTGTACTGCTTACATCATTATCTGTTGACTTGTGACTCTTCTAAAACATAGAAGGGACTAATTTTATAAGATGCTGAGTGCCCCTGTGCACTATCTCCAAATGATACAATGACACAGACTTAGATCAGTAATTTAACCTATATCTGGTTTGTTTTTCTGGGCTTGTCTCCAAAATGGCCTGCTCTTGTGGAAATAACCTGATCAGTTACTCCGTGGATGCATATGTACATTAATAGAGAGTTGATATGCTTGTAATTTGTGGGTAGACATAGTACAAGAGCATGTTATCATTATCAGAAAAAACAATTATCTTTTTAACCAGTATTTTCCGAGTTGATTACTATGACCTATAACTATTCAGAGTAATTCAAAAACATCTGAATGAGCGTAGTTTGGGCACTCAAACTGCATTAACAATACCCTGCAGTCGCTCCATACACTAGCCATATGGCTCTAATTAAGGCATCTTAGTATTTGTGCTTGCACACTAGAGAAAAAGAAACAGATACATCTTGGATGAGAATTTAATCCTGCTCTTCACTGTGCCACTTTATGCCATAATTAAGGACATAAACACATCCTAACTGTGTATTTCCACTTTTAATATCTATGGATTTCTTTTCAGTACTGGCTCAAAGCCAACATCTAATTTTTGAATTGGGTATAATTACAACAGTTAGGTAAGGCATGTTACAGCACACCAACAGTGCAATTCCATACCAGGCCCCTGTTGTCAGCCAGGTTCTGCCAGGAAACTCCCATGATCTGCCTTTGTTTAGTGTCAGATAAGAGTATTTTAATAAAATCTGAGCAAGCATTAGCACATAATATTATCAAATAATGCTTGCTTTTTTCCTTTGACTTTTCTGGTCAGATTCATCAGTGTATTCTGGATGCTGTCTTTATTTTGGAATGTACAAAACTTCGTGATCCTATTTAAAATGGCTTTATTAGTATTTGAAATATCCGGAGCTACAGAACTTGAGGTTTTATATCTGTTTCCTTATCTTCTGTCCGTATGTTCTCTTGTCTTTTTTTCCATCTTCGCATGTTTCCCTATTTCTTCATCCTCTGTTTGCCTCACACTAATACAAATGATGTTCTGCATGTTTTCCCTGCAGCCCTTACTTTTATCCACAGCTATGCTATTTTCACTGCCAGTCTCATTTTCCCAGCCCTAATTTTATTTCATATCCTCACTGCTGAGATGTAAAGGAACAAGTAACTTTTGAAAATAAATATTTTGGACTAATATGTATGTTTTTATCCTTCTATTGTGAGATTGCAGTGTTGTCTGTTTGCAGGGGTCAGTGCATACAGATGTCAGCCTTACAGAAGCCTCTGTTCAAAATGGCTACTGATTTCCATTGTATAACTGCCTGCACTGAACTTAACTAAGATTTTAGTGCTCTTCGTTAAGTAAATAATTGTGGCAATTAATACACATATTATTCTCATTAATAACTTTATTAATTACAATGTAAGCATTTAAATAAATACATAATTAAGAATAATGCTATCTGCTTTTAAAAGGTCTCACCAACATTATTAAGGCCCTTCAGATAAAGGCAAGACAAGACTAACATCTTTGAAGAACATTAGTTTTGGTCAGTTTTAATCCTTGTATTTTTGGGAAGATACTATGTCAACATACCGTTGGTATATAACCAATAACCAAAAGTAGATTTTTTAAATGTTTATTTCAAACCAAAGCTTTTGAGGAAAGTCTCCTATTTAGCATGTATTCGATAAAGTACATAGTCTTTCTGCTTGATGAGAAAGGGGGATGAGAGGCAGTTTATCTAACAAAACATTGCAAGTTTGATTTAAAAACTTGAAAGCTCAGCCTGTATAAAACATGTATTTTTAAGAAAGTAAATAGCTTGTTCAGGTCACTGGACCCTTTTTAGAACCAGTGTCCATAGAACCAGTGTTCTTAGCTCACTGAACTCTCAGTTTTACTGATTCTGAAATATTTCCAATTAGCTGATTCCTTGACTGGCTGATAACTCCAGCCATTGCCTACTGCTTATTAGTGAATATTTTCAAGTCTACTACTTAGTTAATACACAGAAAGAAACTTCTGTGAAATGGTTGCACATGATTGTGAAAGACTATACTGCTTTTAAAAGGAGATAATGTTAAAAAAATTTCACAATAACTTGCTCATGATCTTTAGATTTTCTGTGTCTTATCTTTTCACATGAATGGTATATTCACTGTTACACTAATATCCTCTCTTTGTATGGAGTTCTAGTCCCTAGATCTTGATAGACTTACCTTAATATTCAGTACTCCCATTTACTAGAGATTGCTGCACACAGCTCTGACATGAAGATCCTTCTTAAGAAAATACGCTAATTGTTAGCGCTTACTTGAAAGCAGTAATTGAAGGCAGGAGCTAAGGAAATTTTATCCACCTGAAGCTGCTGGGGAAACTTACAAAAGAAAAACCAATTGGTAAGTTACAGTAAATACTCAAGTTAGATTTCTGATAGGACTGAAATATAAAACAGTATGCTAAACTGTAATAGGCCCCTATTTAAGTTAATCACTTATTTTCCACAACACTGACTTTTTCTTAGATATTTTTGACTGGATAAATTCTGAGACAATGTACGCGGAGGAAAGGTTGGGGTCTAAGTTCCAGGACTGGGCTGTACCCCTGCATGACTCGCTGCCAGGTCACACAGCGCTCAGCTGCAGGTGGTGGAAAGCATGCAGGACCAGTGAATTTTGCAGGGTGTTTGCTGTTGTCTTGTGCAGTTTGCCAAGAGCTGAGTCCGGACTTGAACTCCAGCCCTGATTCTGCCTTGTGCTTGAAGCTGTGCTAGATCAACCTTTTTGTTTTCTTAAACCATCTTTTCTTGGCGGTAGTATTTGAAGAAAGCAAGCTGTGTTGTACAGAAACCCACACAAACTCTGTTCTCACTTGAGCCATGGCCTCGTACATTAAACTAGAAGAGTTTGCCTTTGCCCTAGCACTTTTGCTTGCTCTTGTTCAGATCATGGAGTTCTTCCATCTGCACCAGTGGCAGAGGATCTTCCCAGGCAAAGTACCAGCATAGTATCCTTACAACTAAAACTAAATTAGACAAATTTTCTATTGAAGCAGGTAAATCTATGACTGTGTTTTCTGCATTTTTCATTGCACAAAACGTCCCAAAATGTTAAAATACCATTATGGAGCCAGCTTTCAAAGCATTGTTACTGCTGCTACTGATAGTGAATTATTACTACTAAGAAAATCAATACTGGCATATGATTTTCCAGCATGCAAGTGTCTGACTGATCCACTGGTTAAATAAAGACATAGGCCTAACCTAAAGTGAGTAATAGCAAGAAGTGTCAGCTGATGTATTTAAGGAACACAGAAGAAATTAGATTCCTTTGAAACTTGGGGGCAACGTGCCGAAGATGTAACTACTGACAAGGATTCAGAGGGTTTTCTTCTTTTTCTCCCATTCCCCAAAATGCTGCTGTGAGTAAAGGAATGCTTTTCTCATATTTATTACCTGTAAACCACTTGCCTTGAAGAATTTACCTCTTGTTGTTCTCACAAAAAATATCCCAGACCCTAACTGATGACTGAGGATCACTGAGCAAGAGAAGCAATAATGCAGTGCGGAAGTGGAGATGTTTGTTTGGTCCTAGGTCATGAGACTGTTTCAGTTGTTTGTAAGATGTTTGGAAGAAGGATTCACAGCTCCTTGTTTCATCCTTCCCTTTTTGTTCTCCTGGTGCCATCTCCACAGCAGGAGAAGGGCTTGGCTCCTTCCCCTGGAGCCCTGCCGCTCCTTTTAAAGGCTGAAATGTGGGAGTGAGCTGGGGGTTGATCCAAACTCTTTTGGTGTTAGTCCACTTCAAGATCTTATATAAGTGAGCCTCTGTTTCAAGCAGGAAAGGTGCCAGGGCACAGAACTGCATATGTCTGTCAAATGACAGGGACCAGAGGCAGCAGGGGAGGCTGGAGAGGGAAGGGGCCTGGAGGAAAAGGGAGTAATCTGAACTGAAACTAAACCTACTAACCGAGCCTGCCTCAAGCCTATCGCTGAGACGAGCAGTAGGGAGGCCATTACCGGCATTTTGTTACACAGGGGCTGGTTCCCAGGCTTCTGGGGTTGGTGAAGCTGTCTGGGTATATTTCATAGTGGTGGGACTGCATGCAAAGGCATATTAAGCTGTTGTCAGAGACCTTTTCTGTCTGATAGCTCTTTCTGCTGCGTAAGTATTGCTATGGAGATAAGCAAGTGAGTACTCTACAGGAGCAGTGGCAGAAACTCCTCTTTTCTATCAGGCTTTCTATAGCCCAAAAATAATAAAAAGGGCTTTATGAATGGAGAACAGTCTATTCAGTTAGTCTTCCTTTATCATGACTGGAGCCACCCAGAATGAAAATAGAAATTATCAAAGGTTTTAAAGGTGCTTATAATTTCAAGGTGCTGATCCTGTTTGAGACTGTAAATAATACTAGTAACAGTTTTTTGTTACTACAACAGTTAGTAATGCTTTACTCTTAACATGCCGGGTGAAAAAAGGAGAGCACTGCAATGCAGTCTTGCATCTGATTTTTTCCTCTTGGATTATTGCACATGAAAAAGAATTCTTTTTGTGAAATTATGATTATAAGAATGTTCATGGTATGTTGCCACACTCAGAAACTGAAAACTCAAGAATTTTTACTATAGCAAGAAATGCATATGATTCAACCAACAGTAACCAGCAAAATCTCCTGAACTGAAAAGAAGATTACTTTGCACTTTAAAGAATTCAGGATGTGGCAGGTGATGTAAAAAAAATACACTGTAGCAGAAATCTGAATACTTACTGATGAAGTAATGCAATTTGGCACATTTTACAAATATATGTTAATGGTGCAGGCTGCATGTACTGTAAAGTGGCCTGCAGACTGTAAAAAATCTTTAATTTCTAATTCAATTTATTATAATTTAGTTGTCTGTGAGCTAAATTTGATATCCATAAGGCTCCTCGTGATAGACCTCCTTGCTATCCAACGTCTCTTGAACAGCTCTTTAAAATACATATTTCAATATATTCGCAGAGGGCAGATATAAAGTTTGCAATCATGACTGTTTCAGTCACCTGGGGAATTAGAACAAGTTAGGAAAAAAAACCCTAGAGATGGTCAGAAGAATAATTCTGAATTAATTTGTGAATATGTTAAAAAAAAATTATCTGTAACTAGAACAAGATGTGAAATTTGTCATGGAAAATGCATTACTTCTGGCTGATCCGGCCTTTGTTGGTAGGCAGTATCAGCCATATGATACTCTGCTGGCACATTTCCCACAGCAGAAACCGATGCTAGCTGAAAAGAAAAGCCTGGAAGCTCCTGGCTGGGCCCTGATTGCGCTTAATTGCCCTGATGAGCCTCACTGGGCCCCGCACCTGCCCCTGCCCACGGGCCAGGAGGTGCATTTAAGCATGGGCGGGGCCCCTAGTCCTGCTCTGCGTGTGCTGGGGAAGTATAGACCTCCTGTACCCCTTGCCTGTGTGGCAGTTCAGTTAGGCCCCCTTGTGTCATATTTCCTGGGATATGAGATAAGGGGAAGGCTTAAAGGGGGGGGGTGTTTTTTCTCTCTATGTGGTTTTTTTTTTTTTTCTGTCAGGATTGTTGTGGTACAGCAGTAGAAAGATTTTTTTGTTGGAAGAGAGAAGCTTGTGTGGGAATAAGGCAAAATCTTGGCTCTGTTTAAGTGAGTGGTATAAATCCTTATGAAGATGGCTGGATTGCTGCTTCCAGTCTTGTGACTGTTCGGTAGCAGCAGGGGTTTCTGTTTGCTCTGCTCCAGGGTGCAGCACAGCTGTGTAGGGACCTTCTGGTTCCTTGCACCCGTTGTGTGGGGTTGGATGGGGAAACCACATCTCCTGGTGTGTTTGACCCCGTGTACCATTCCTCTCATGCCTAAATAGCCTTGTAGCTCTTTCTTGAGTTCGCTTGTAGCTCTTAACAGATGTAAAAGCATAATTCCACTCCTGCTAGCGTGCTTTGAGGACTCTGCCCTCAGGTGCTGGGGCAAGAACTTGAGTTGTTTGCTACCACATCACTTGGAGTTGTCTGTGATATGCTGCCACTCGTAATGGGGGGAGGGAAAGTTTGGGTATTGTCTTGTAAGAAAACAATTCTCATTCAGTCCTATTGTCTCTTGACTCCAGTGACTTATTTAAACTGGCTGAGGACTTGTAAAACCAGTTACACTTAAACAGGGTGGCATGGAGATCTGCAGTGGAAAGCCTCTCTTTTATCTGCTCCTCTGTCCACTGGCTTCCCCCTTCCCCCTGAGACTGGTTAAAGAATATTGAACTACTTCTTACTCTGTGGCTGAGATATTTGTATCTGTTTGAGCTGGTTATTTCTATAGCAGTTTATCCATAAAATTACAGTTATGGGCATGCCTGGGTTTCTGAAATATCACTGTCTAAACCAGCCATTTTTTTAGGATGGGGAATGTTGTCCTTGTATATTTAGGAACTATACTACTGTAAATAATAAGTAGTAAATTGGGGTTTTTTATTGTTTTGTGCAGAACAGTGAATAAGCATTAAAGGAGTAAGTAGCAGCAGGATGGGAAAAAGCAAAGGACTGAACATAGAGGAAATGACTTTAATTAAAATCTGTGAGAGCCTCTGATTTCTTTGACATTTTAAATTGCATTGAGCTGCAATGTAATTTAATTTTGAAGGCATTTAAGTAGTCCATTCTTGAGTATTGACTGATTATCTTTTGCTCCATACAAAAAATTTGAATAACCATTTATCTTATTGGTGAAAAGTGGGTACTGCAGCATAGCTTCTGCTTTTCAAAAATATTTTCAGCCACCAAGTAATCACAGAATGGTAGGAGTCAGAAGGGACTGCTGCAGATCGTCTTCTCAAACCCCCCTGGTAAAGCAGGTTCACCTGGAGCAGGTTACACAGGATCATGTCCAGATGGGTTTTGAATAACTCCAGAGAAGGAGACTCCACAACCTCTCTGGGCAGCCTGTTCCAGTGCTCTGTCACCCTCAAAACTTTTCCTCATGTTGAACTTCCTGTGCTCTGGTTTGTGCCTGTTGCCCCCTGTCCTGTCACTGGGCACCACTGAAAAGAGCCTGGCCCCATCCTCTTGACACCTGCCCTTTAGATGTTTATAAGCATTGAAAAGGTCCCCTCTCAGTCTTCTCTTCTCCAGGCTAAACAGATCCAGGTCTCTCAGCCTTTCCTCATGAAAGAGATGCTTCAGGCCCCTCATCATCTTCATAGCCCTCTGCTGGACCCTCCCCAGTAGGTCCCTGTCTCTCTTGAACTGGGGGCCCAGAACTGGACACAGTGCTCCAGATGAGGCTTCACTAGGGCAGAGTAGAGGCGGGGGAGAACCTCCCTCGAGCTGCTGGCCATGCTATTCTTAATGCATCCCAGGATATCACTGGCCTTCTTGGCCACAAGGGCACGTTGCTGGCTCATGGCTAACTTGCCATGCACCGGGACTCCCAGGTCCCTCTCCACAGAGCTGGTCTCTAGCAGGTTGGCACCCAGCCTGTGCTGGTGCATGGGGTTATTCCTTCCCAGGTGCAGGACCCTACACTTGCCCTTGTTGAACCTCATCAGGTTCCTCTCTGTCCAGCTCTGCAGCCTGTCCAGGTCTCACTGAATGGCAGCTTAGCCTTCTGGTCTGTCAGCCACTCCTCCCAGTTTTGTGCCATCAGGAAACTTGCTGAGGGTGCACCCTGTCCCTTCATCCAGGTCATTGATGAATATGGTGAACAAGACCAGACCCAGTACTGACCCCCTGGGGAACACTGCTAGCCACAGGCCTCCAACTGGACTCTGCACCGCTGATCACAACCCTCTGAGCTCTGTCCTTCAGCCAGTTCTCAATCCACCTCACTGTCCACTCATCTATCCCACACTTCCTAAGCCTACCTATGAGGATGTGGTGGGAGGCAGTGTCAAAAGCCTTGCTGAAGTCAGGGTAGACAACATCCACAGCTTTCTCCTCATCCACCCAGCCAGTCATGCCATCATAGAAGGCTATCAGATGGGTCAAGCATAATTTCCCCTTGGGGAATCCATGCTGACTACTCCTGATAACTGTCTTTTCCTCCACATGCTTAGAGATGACATCCAGAATGAGCTGCTCCATCACCTTTCCAGGGGTGGAGAGGAGGCTGACTGGCCTGTAGTTTCCTGGGTCCTCCTTCTTGCCCTTTGTGAAGACTGGAGTCACACTGGCTTTCCTCCAGTCCTCAGACACCTCTCCTGTTCTCCACAAGCTTTCAAAGATGATGAAGAGTGGCTTAGCAATAGCATCTGCCAGATCCCTTGGCACTCACAGGTGCATCTCATTTAGGGCCCATGGATTTGCATGTCTAGTTTGCCTAAAAGATCCTTAACCCAATCCTCCTCGACCAAGGGGTAGTCTTCCTTTCTCCAGACTTCCTCTGCTACCCTCAGGGTCTGGGCTTCCTGAGGGCCAGACTTAGCAGTAAAGAGTGAGGCAAAGTCAAGCCAACATCAGTTACTGTGAATTAATGAAATAAAACTCTAATAGCTGTAATGGCTACAGTAGATTAATAGAAGTGTGGTTAAACCTTGCACCAAAAAGAGCAATCTTATATGAGCTGTTGCAACACATCAGGAAGATGTTCAACAGTCCCAAATTAACTCTAAATTTTCTTTCTTATTTAATTTGTTTATTTTGTGCTGCTTTGCACCTAGTTAAGTATGTGTGGTACTTCTGAAATCTAGTTTTGTTGGCATAGTTTTGAGCCCTCATTTACTGATTTTAGGGAAACTTATCTTGCTTGATTCTTTTGGGTATTGCCTCAGATGTCTTATCCTAACAGAGGACTCACTAATTGTCCTTCTGTAAGTGTGTTGTAATAGTTTGGCCTGAGTTAGTAAATTACATTTGGGCTTGTGCTTTTGTTAGCTAGCATTTGTCATGTGTCTGCCATCACTGAGTCCCCATGATCTTCTGTTGAGGAGTCTCAGGGCTGGACTGTGACAGGCAGCTGGTAGTGATGGAGGTATCCTCTGGGAGGAAGGGGGGAGCACCTTGGTGAGAAGGAGGAGCACTGAGGAGTGTGCTCGGACCACATGATTTCATCACTTCTGCTCATTGTATGGTCTCAACCATAGATGGATGCAACCTCTTCCTCTTGTATTGGGAGTACCTTGGGACATGAGGCTTATCGAACTGTTCTGGGAGAGCATGCCACACCTCTGGGTACAGATCAAAGTATTTACATTAGTGTTCAATTTTATGTATATACACAAACATAAGGGAGCAAACTAGCTCACTAAAAACATAGGAGCATAACAAGGAATTTTGGGAGAATGCATTATTTCAACGTATCTAATTTGCCATCTTTATAACTGAAATTTAGACCTCTGAAGCATGTAGTTTATGTGAAAAGTTAGGACCATTCTTTCACTTCCAAGATGTATCTAACAGAATGAGTAATTGTCCTGGGACATTCTCTGTTTCTGGAGTAGAAAAAAGTTGTAACAGCAAGCTAGTTTTCAGGCTGTTAGTCATACAGATCAGGTGCTGAAGCATTACAACTGCTATCTGTTCCTGTTATTTGTGGGCCAGCTGTGTGTTTTTCTGTGTGAATTAGACTTGCCTTCTGTGATTTCAAAGTTAATCACAGAATAGTTTGGGTTGGAAGGGACCTTTAAAGGTCATTTAGTCCAACCCCACCGCAGTGAGCAGGGACAGCTTCAACCAGATCAGGTTACTCAGAGCCCTGTCCAACCTGGCCTTGAATGTTTCCAGGGGTGGGGCTTCTGCCACCTCTCTGGGCAGCCTGTGCCGGTGTTTCACCACTCTCATTGTGAAAAAAATTTCTTCCTTGTATCTAGTCTGAATCTGTCCGCTTTTAGTTTAAAACCATTGTTACCCCTTGTTCTGCTGCAACAGGCCCTACTAAAAAATCTGTCACCATCTTTCCTGTAAGTACTTAAAGGCCACAATAACTTGTGTTGTCGTGTGTCCCCCCCCGCCGCCCAAACCTTCTCTTCTCCAGGCTGAACAACCCCAGCTCTCTCAGCCTGTCCTCATAAGGGAGGTGCTCCATTTTTGTGGCCCTCCTCTGGACTCACTGCAACAGGTCCATGCCATTCTTGTACTGGGATCCCCAGAGCTGAAAGCAGCTGTGTGGTGGGGTCTCACCAGAGCAGAAAGGGAGAATCACCTCCCTTCACCTGCTGGCCATGCTTCTTTTGATGGAGGCCAGGATATGGTTGGCCGCCCGGGCTGTGGGTGCACATTGGTGGCTCATGTTCAGCTTTTCATCTACTAGTACCCCCAAGTCCTTCTTGATCCAGGTGCAGGACCTTGCACTTGGCCTTGTTGAACTTCATGAGGTTTGCACAGGCCCACTTCTCCAGCCTGTCCAGGTCCCTCTGGATGGCTTCCCTTCCCTCCAGCGTGTCGACCACACAGCTTGATGTTGTTGGCAAACTTGCTGATGGGGCACTCAGTCCCACTGTTGTCATTGATGAAGATACTAAACAGTACTGGACCCAATATAGGCCCCTGAGGGATGCTCCTTGTCACCAGTCTCCATGTGGAATCACGTTAAATCATGATTTTTCTGGAGTTGTACCTCCTGTAAATATTCACCTTTTTTTTTTTTTTGTTCTCCTGTCACACCAAAAGATTTTAATTCTCGTTTATGCTAATAATTTGAAACTAATTAATAGTTTCCTTGGCTGTATTATGGCTGTTAACCCTTTACTGCATGTTTTGTAGATTATCTACCATATCTACTTTCTTCAAATAAAATTATTTTACAGCTGGAGCGGTTGCTCCGTAAATATGGTCAACTCATTTTTTTTTTCCATGGAATACGAAATTAACCTCTCAAATATTTTAAATTCTTTGTGTAATATCTTGAGGAATTTCCTGTTTATTTGGAGCTAATTATGTCCTTGAATTAATTGCAAGTGTGACTTTTGGCATTTTCAGAATAATTTTGTATACTCTAGAAATGAAAATGCCAGTAAAGCACTTAGTATTTTGAACATATTCACCTTAATGGATGATTCCCGATCTGTAAAAATGTAAGAGGAAGTTGTTTTAGGCCTTAAAAAGCTATGCAGTAGCTAGCTGTGGAAATAATTTCCAAAGCTTTCGACATTGATCATTTTAGTATACACAACAGCTTGAGCTGATGTGAAGTATGTTTAGTTTCATGAAGCTACTGTGCTTGCAAAGTATGAGACTTTTTTGTCCTGCTTAGAAGAAAAATAGATCCAATGCATACATTTTCTCTTAAGCTGTGGTTTTTTTGAGATTCAATAACAAAAAATATTCCTGAAGGTGGTTATAGAAGAATCTGTACTGTAGCAGTTCTCTAAGCACTGAAATAACTTAAATTTTGTGTTAGTTTCTTTTTGATAGATACAGTGGCTGTATGTTGTGCTTTTGAAATGAGTAGCTGTATTGTTACTCCATTGGGCATCAAATGTATTCTGACCTTTGATTCACAAGATTAATTTTTAAATACAATGCTCACATGGAAAAGGGTCCTGAAAAGATCCTTTAATCTATTGCTAACCTTCAAATTAATCTGTTGGTTGAAAACAAAGAAATGACAATAGGTTTCCTTGGGAGTTGTGATTCATGCAGCTGCACCTCTTTTTGCTCCAAAGCAGGCAGGCTGAGTGTCACGGGTTGAGGCTGGGCCGGCCACTAACAAATGACAGATGCTCTCTATTAAAAATTTCTTCCCCAAAAGGGAAAAGGAGAGAGAACAAGGGAGAGAGACTTTATGGTTTGGAAAAGAAAACTAAAACAGCTTTAATGAAACAATAACAACTAAAGAAAAGGTAATAACAAGAGTAAGGAAATAATGAAATATATACAATATGTACAAATATATACAAATAGATACAAAACCAATACCAAACCCAACTTCCCCCACCCTGATGACAACACGTCACCACCACACTGCAGGGCTGGCACTGGGTCAGTACCAGGCTGGACTCGGCAGCAGACAGGAACGGGATGCAGGAGCTGGACTCAGGCACTGGATTCGGGGATGTATGGATCGGGATCGACGACAGAACAGTCAGAGTCCTCCTCAGATGTCAGTCATCGAAGAAGAGAGAGACTCTCGTGATCTCTCAGCTTTATACTGAATATGACGTACATGGGATGGCATACTCTGTTGGTCAGGTTTGGGTCACCCGTCCGGTTCAGCCCTCTCTGCAGGTGCGACTTTTTTTGTGCTTGCAACCCTTTTCACTCCCAGCACCCCAACACAGAGTACAAGATTTGGCATTGACCTTGGTCAGTACAAGAACAAGTGTAAGCAAGGGCCTCTCTGCATCCCATTCCTTGGTACGAGCTATAAACATCAGGCCTTATCACTGCTAGGAGCAGTCACTGTCTGGAAAAACATGCTGCTGTTTCAGAAAGTGCCGTTAGTTAGAGGAGACTTAACTGAAAAGTTAAAGCACTAAAACAGAATTAGTTCTGGTTTAGCCCAAACCAGGACACTGAGGGACTTCTATGTAAAAGGAGAGGGCCCCTGGGAATACCTGCTGGCAGTTTCTGTAGGAAAGTGAGTGGGTCCAGTGTAAGGAGATGGTGTTTCCCAGCAGATGTATTTTATGTCAATGTAGAGCTTGTATTCTGAAGAAACTCAGAGTTAATTACTGTGCTGTGTTAATGTGAACTAGGGTAAGACAAGCATCATAGGGAAATAAATCCAAGTGCACTCTGGCCTTGGAAGGAAGTCTGTTTGGATCAGTTTTTGACATAGGTGTGCACTGGGGAGGGAAAAGGGATGAGCAAGAAGTCTTACGCAAGGCAAAGATGACAATCTGGGCAGCGGCTGCCACGTGCACGATGTAGGTCAGGAGCGGGGCATGCATGGCCCTTTGCAAGGTGCAGCAGGGCTGTGCCCTCCATGCTGAGGAGGCGTTTAGATATGGGCAGGCTAGTTGACCATTGGCACTTGGGCAGTGAGCAGCCCCACCCTCACCTCTTGGGAGCCTTAGTTTGTAGTTGAGTTTCTAGAATTGCAGTGACTTGTGCCACACTTCTGTCATTACAACAGCTACCTGTTCTCATTATTTGTGGGCCAGTGGTGTGTTTTTCTGTCTGAATTAGACTGACCTTCTAGCGTGTCTCTTCTGGCATTTCTCACAGGTTTAGTTTTAGAAGTGGTGATAGAGCTTGTTCAGGTGATACCCTGCTGTATTGCCATCAGTCACTGTCTTAACTACCATATAGTCACTGATCTGTCCATCCAGACCCTGTCAACTCTGTGACTCCCCCATACTTTCTGTTTCCAGGATAAAATCTCCCATCTGGAAGAAAGAATCAATCATTTACCTTGTATTTATGATCCTGCCACTGTTTGCTGTCAGCTGTAAAGACAGCTCTTCACTGTCACCAGCAGGAAGTACAGGTAGTCAAGGCTGTGTCAGTTGTTTCTCCTACATTTCCCTGCCCTGAAGCGTTGCCTGTCTGCCCTTTCAACTGGCGTGCAAAGGCATTCTTCAGTTTCTTTCTACTGGTACCTTGGTGATTCCCAATATTCAGGGTTTCTGGTTTCTTCAGTAGATTCCCCAAGTACCTGCTTGGGGTGGGAAACCTTGAAAAGGTGAGATTTTTCTGCAGTTCAATACTGCCAGGTTAAAATGAGTTTCTGTCAGCTTAATACTTCTAGTACAGAGATGCTTTGATGAACACTTGGGATTTACATGCTTAAATGAGCCTTTAATCATTTGAGGTTCATTTTTTTCTCTAATTGTAGCTGTTCTGTAAGAACATATGCTTGTACTCTAGATGCTTTTAAATTCAGCAGTTTTGTTTTATCTGAACTGCTTCAACTTTATTTGTGTATTTTCCTGTTTTGCTTTTGAGTCACAGTATCCAATTCTCTAAAGCATTATCTTGGTCTTTTATCTCTTTGTAAAGTGCTAGGTGATACCTTGTATGCAGGATGTTTTATTAAATTGAATTTGTTTGCTTTGTATTATGCTGCAGATCCTTTAGTCTCTGTAAATCTTATCCTAGGCAGGTCTGTCCTTCCTTCCTTCCTTCTTATCCCCTTGCTCTCCTATCTTTTTAATCCCTATGTCTCTCAGCTGAGAGGCATTGCTCTTATACAGCTATTGTGAATGGAGATCAGACATCCTTGACTTTGTGGTATTTCCCCAGGAACACACTTGTGCCTTTTTGTAGCTTTTGTCAGAGATACTTTACAAGGTGGAAAATTCTTGAGCTTAGGTTAGCGATAGTGGTGGAGGCAGCAGCAGCTCAGAGCAAAGTTGTATAAGTGAAAAGATAGGAGATCTTCCTGAGAAGAATGGAGGGGCCAGAAAAGATCAGTAATTGTAAACCTCTATCCTGGAACGGGCCTTGGAAGAAATGGCTACTGCAACCTTCCTGTGGTAGGCAGAATCTGAAGGCAGATGGCTTATTTACCAATAAAACATTTTCTTCAAAAAGTTAACCTTGCTTTTTTTCTTATTATTCTTCCAGAACAGAACAAGATAGGCCAAATCCTTCACTCTTCCCTTTTTAAGCCTTTTAATTTTCAGCAGCATTAGATGTAAGATGCCTTAAAATTTTTTCAATATTTTTAGGAAATACTTGAGCTTGAAAATAAAAGAAACTCAGCTTGATTCTTGTGCTGAGTTTGTGGGTCTAAAATGTTCTTTATTTGGGAACAGAGGAATTGTGCTATGGAATTTATGCAAGTATAAATGAAATTTATACAAGTGTAAATTGTTAAAAGGGAGACTGCCCTGCCTAATGACAATGGCCTTCAAAGGAAGCCAGTGTCTTCCACTTAATTTTGGAGTAATATTATTTCTCAGTCTTTTGGTTATTACAATATGTCCCACAAAGCAGTTGCAAAACCACCTTATGATCTTTATTTCACAACTTAAGGGTTTTTTTTTGTATTTTTAGAAAGAATACAGCTTTAGGTTATAAAATAAGAAAAATCAAGAGTTAAATAAAATAGCAGAAAAACAAACTCCACCCATAAGTATAAAATATCCAAAGAAATTAGAAGTGGACGTTACAATTTTCACCTGGAGAAAAATGGCTTGGGCTCTTACTGCAGTGCCCTGCAAAAAAGTGCTAGTATTTTTTATGAAAAGACCATTGTTTGGGTTTTTTTTATAGGGGTTTTCCTTTTGGGTATGTAGTTCTGATGTGCTCATACAGCAGTTGTTTAAAATGTCCATCTGCTCTTTTCTCTTAAATCAAGTGGACAACAAAGAATATTTTGATATATGCAGTACTTCTGATGTCTAAATATCAACTGCATGATAAAACAGTTTGCATTCCCATCTTTTGTGTCCCTTTTTGAAAGCAGCTCTGTATTTCGCTTGTTACATGGAAATCAATCCCTAACTTAATTTAAATCTAAAATTGCTTGCATATCAGAACAGCCTGATCTACTTCAGGCATTTTATTATGAGGTACCAATTAGGGGCATAATTCAACTTGTGAAATCTACAAATAATGTGGAATTAGCATGTGCTATATAGAGAAAAATGTGTGAATCCATAAGATTTATGGATTGCAGAAGCTAAAGTGCCTCTTACCGTACTCCAGCCCCGCCATGCACTTGTCTCATTGGCTTTTCAAGAATACAAAAAGGAATTAAAAATGTAAACATCATTTGAATTGAAAAGGGAAAGTGAATCTATTGGGCACTTGTTTATCATCTTATGCTGCAAAGATCTTCATGTTGTACCTAGGAGATAAATAGATGCAGATTTTCAAAGTAAAAAGTGGCCTTTTGGGTTCCAAGATAAACTTGAGCTGTTCAGACCTGATACCTGAAACACAAGACATGCAGGCAATTTTGGGTTATAGTAACTTTATTCAGATTTATATCCTCCCTCCCTGAACCCATCTTTTTTGTTTATTAAACTTGTTTGTGTGTCACAGTGAGGTGAAAAGAGGCTAAAGGATTTTCTTTGCCTTCTTGTCATAGGCAGCACCTTGGCCATCATCTTGGGGATTTAGGCAGGGAGATGAATGCTCAAAACTTCAGTTTGAGTTGAAAAGCTGACATTTCTGAGTGAGTCTTGAACAGACTTGTACTTCTGTAGAAGCTTTTCTAATATAGTTAAGCATCATGTAGTACTTCAATGGGTACTAAAATCTGAATAACAAATATCTTTTTTTGGTAACAACTGATCACTGTCATGGTGCACTGCTCATAGAAGTGAGTTGTTATTCGATTGATATGATTCCATACAAGCTACTACATAATACTTCATCTCTACCTCTAATTTATATTACCTTTAAAAACACAGATTTAATCATAACAATTTTACTCTCAAGATTAAATATATGCTTGCCTAGAGAACAAAAGATAATAGAATAAAGATCAGTTAAGCAAGATCTAAATTAAATTCAAGCTATATTGAAACTGAGTGCAGTTCAAATAATGATCACAAAGAAAAGAGGGGAAGTACTTTGCTTACTGGGCTGGAGGAGAAATAAATAAAATCAGTAAGAGTTAAACAGTTTTTGTATGTACAGTAAGAGTTTTGGCTAGATTAACATTTTGATTATTCTGTGAAGAATACAATATATCAGATGAAGTTGCCTGCCTGAAGCAGAACCGAGTCTCATACAGAATAGCAAACAGCTCCAGCCCCAATGCAGGGAAGAGCCGCACACTGGCTGTGTAAAGCCTGCGGTTGGAGTGACTGAGCTTGAGCGTGGCAAAATCACAAAGGTGACAGTTCTGCATCAGCAAAGTCCTGAGAACAAGCAGGAGAGAAGCAAGAGCCCAATGAAGGCTTTGCCTGAGGGGACAGGGGTTCACCATAGTTTTATGACAGATCCTGTGTGTCTACTTGAAGGAAAAAAAAGAAAAAGCCCAACTTTGATAATTAAATTAAGTTTCCTGTTCCCCTTCTAAACTGAAGGTCCTTGAGGGTTAAGGTGAAAGTTGCTGCTTTTTTCTAATTAAATAGGATATATCTCCTCTGCAGGTTTTCCCAGGGGTGTAAAGGACAGATTCTCAGTGTTAACGCTAAGAAGCATTTTATTTAGCAGTGGCTGCATCTCCCTCAAATAGTGTTGTCCTTCATACACAATGGGAATGCTTCTTGTCCTGCCTCCAGGCCAAGCCTGGCAGCTGGACTTGCCTGGCATCTCTGCTGCTTGACCTGCTGAGTGCTTAGGAGCTGCTTGCGGTGGGTGATCATGGTTCCCTCTGCTAGCAGCAGGATGGTGTGTGGCAGCTGCTTTTGGTGGGAGGGCATCCATTGCCACTGAGCCATCCCACCTTGTTGTGGCCCTTTCTTGGGCGAAGATGCGTCCAGATCCTCACACCCTGGAGTCTAATGCAAATGAGAAACCTCTTTGTCTCTCAAGGCTTTAAGCATAAGGGAGGTCTTAGTACTGTGGTATAGGAAAAGAGGAAAAAAATCATCCCTATATTAGAGTGAAAATGGAACACTGTAACACAAAGGAGGAATCTTTCTGGTATACAGATCACAAGGCTCATGGGTGTCAGTGGCATGGCATCAGCACTCACTTCAGGTTTGGTTACGTACTATTTTAAGAACACCTGTCCCAAGACTGAAGAATGGTTCTGTCTGGCAGTGACCGGTAGCAGATGCCTGGGGAAACAGCAAATGAGCAGGAATTATGCTTCAGAAAACTACCAGTTTCCTGTGGTGGACTGGAGATGTCTTCAGGCAGAGGTGACAGCACCTTTGCACGTGGGGCTAAATGGATTTTTAAAAATAAAATCTATTCATTTAACTGATTGCTTACTGGTGCCATTTAAATGTTAGCAGCTGCAGCAACAAGGGCAATGAGTTCCCAGTCCAGTCACTTTTGTGAAATCTTTCAGTTTCCTTGGTTTGAGTCTACCGTCAGGTAACTTTGTTTGTTGTCCCCTATTTCTTATGTATAATGTGAGACAGTTAATAGTCATTCCTTATTCATCATCCCATGTCACTGAGTTGACAGACGTGATTACAGTGCTGCTTTGTCATGATTCTTCCAGAGAACAGCTTTAACCTGCCTAATTGTTCCTTGCACAGAAATACCTCCAATCACCCACTCTACCTTTCTGCTTTCCTAAACATACAGTACACTTATTTTCAGAAAGGAGGGCCAGATCTATGTACAGTACTTGAAAGGAGGGTTGAGCTGAATGGTGACATGTTGATTTATTTTCTCTTGAACTCACAAGCCTCACTTTGGGTTGGTTTTTTTTTTAATTGTTTTTTTTGACCAATAGTGAGACTTGAACTGATATTTGCAGCGGTAGTGGTTATGTACCCAGTCAGGGTGACTTTTTTTTTTTTCTCCTTAAATCAGAAAGTGTGGGATAGGGTGTTGCAGATCTGTGATACTTCTGTAACAGAAACAAGGCTAATGGAATTGTGTTTGGTTTGTTATAAACACCAAACTTGCTGAAGGTCACCATAGCTTTCAAAATTCAGAGAGTGAGGGGTAACACCTCAAACTTCCTTTCCTTTAGGATTTCCTTTGGTAATGGGATATGTTCTGGAAAGCTGATACTTCATAAAAAGGGGTTGAAAGGAGTCCTTCCAAAATTGTTACAATTACACTCATAGGGTGGTTTGGGTTGGAAGGGACCTCAAAGATCACCCAGTTCCAACCCCCTGGCCACTGGCGGGGACACCTCCCACTAGACCAGGTTGCTCAAAAGCCACATCCAGCCTGGCCTTGAACACTGCCAGGGAGGGGGCAGCCACAGCTGCTCTGGGCAGCCTTTGCCAGTGCCTCACCACCCTCACAGGAAAGAGTTTCTTCCTAATATCTAACCTAATTTTTCCCTCTTTCAGTTCCCTCCTCTGGATGCACTCAAGCAGGTCTGCATCTTTCTTGTGCTGGGGGCCCCAGAGCTGGATGCAGCACTGCAGGTAGGGTCTCACCACAGCAGAGTAGAGGGGGTGAATCCCCTCCCTCCAGAGGGTCGGTGGAGTTTGGTAGCTATCAGAGTAGACCTACTGCCAAGACAATTGTGAATGGGTGATTAGGATAGAAGCTGGTCTGTGCTGGAAAATTAATGAGCTTTTTGTAAACAAACATGCTAAGGTGTGGGGAAGGATGAAGTTTTCCTGCAGGGAGTTGTCTTTATTGGAGGGAACCTTCCTTTACAACTCAGATTTCAGCTGTTTATTGCATGGGTGATTGGCCAATAAAGGCAATGTAAAAAGCTGTCAGAGCCCAGGATGAGTTGGGAGGAGTTATGCCAAAAGTGGAAAACACTTTTCCCAGGTAATTATCAATTAATGAACCTGTTCAGTCAGTCTTCATACAGATAATTTACTTCAGCTTACAATGTGGTATGGTACTCAAAATAACCTAGTTCAAATCTGTCAGAAATAGTCACCAAAACCAGAGAGATTATGCAATGATACAGGCTTTTTCTTCTCTTACATTACCATTTTGATGTCATCATTACATTTTTGATACAATCAATAGCTACAAATACAGTTTGATTTTTATTGTACAGGTGCAATATGATTCAAGAAAAGATATCTAATGCCTAACCTGGAGTACAACAAAACCTACTTCAGTAATTCAAAACAGAAAACGCTGAAAAACATTATGCCTTCTAATAGTACTTTTCTTTTCTGCTATTAATTTTCACACTTTGCAAAGATACCAGTGAGAAGGATTCACACAGTTAATTCAGTCCTGTCCATCTGCTGGTTGCTGTTTTGGCTAATGCATTAAAATTTTACTTGTGTACAATTATGATTCCTTTTAGGCTGCTGTTTATTAATAGATTAAGAATGGTCTTTTGAAGTGAACAGCAGCAAAGTGTTTTGTTCAATTTAAATGAAATAGAATGAAAGAATTGTTGTTAGCCTAGTTCTTTGAAGATGTCTGAATTCAAACATTCAGTGTGAGGTATCGCTGTACTTTTTAAAATAACATGCCCTGGAAACAAAACAAACAAAATTTGAAGGGTTTTTTTTACCTTTCTATATGCAGATTCTCTTCTTCAAAGACAAAACTAGCTGAGGGACAGGTAATGCTTGTGCAGAGCCTCACAGTTCTGCTACATGAGCACAGTCTCTGCAGCGCTCTGCTGTAGCAGCAGTACCGCTTTGGGAGCCTGTTCTGCTCCTGTGCCTAGAGAGCAGGGGTGGCCCTGACTGTATCCGCACTGCCCACCAGGATGGATGTGCAGCTGAAATAGCTGCCTCTCTCTAGTCCCTGCTGGTAGAGAGGTCTCTGGGCCGGTTTTGAGACAGGAGTTCCTGGAAGAAAACCTGCTGGTTTCCTGGTGCTGGAAATCCTGTGAAGACATTTGCCTCCAGGATAGGCTCATCCCAGGCTTCCAGCAGCCCTATGGTGACAAGGGAGGACAGTGCTAGAGCTTGCCTGGAAGCGTTGGCATGGATCTGGGAGATCTCTGTCTCTGCATGTGAAAGGTGACAGCATCTGTAGGTTTTGGGTAGGTAGGTTTGTAACTGTTACTTACCTTCAACGTATCGTGGGGATTTTCACTACTTATTCTAAGAAGACAAGTAATGTGTCAGAGCACCAGTAGTGTCTTAAACTTATTTTCCTTGCAGATTTTTTGTATAAATTCAGCAGGTCCAAATAAATAACTAGAGGTAGAAGTAGTAAACCCTGATGCACTGAGACCAAGAACTACTATCCAGCTTTCTGTAAGGGTGACCATTCCCAAACGGTATTTAATACTCTTCCTGGTTCATACTAGGAGATTGTGGTGACTGGAAGTGTAACAAAGAAATCAGAATAGAAACAGCAACATAGTGAGAAAAACCGGTTCAGCAGAACTTGGTTAACCTCAAGTTTTCTGTTAACAAGCTATATTGCTTACTTGGCAGAGGCACTCATAGTGCAATGAAAAGCATCAAAAAACAAGTCAGCAGAAGTTGAACAATAAAAATAGATTTCATATGAGTGAAAGCTTCCTTTTCAAAATGAAATACTACATGTGGGATTTTTGTGCACTGGCTTGAAGAAAGCATAAGGAAGCCTATGGGAAGGACTGAGGGGAGGCTGTCCTCCCCCCAGGCCTGTAATTGCTTCAGTGTCTGAATCATCCTCTTGGGAAGAGCATTGAGGTGGATGACTTCTGTAATGGGCTTTACTTTCTGGATGTATCTCCTGGATACACGTCATAGTGATTCAAAACGTAGCTCTTACGCAGTTACACATTATTCACAAAGAGAAAAAAGTGTTAATTATTTCCACTTGGTACATTCAGTAATAACCTGCCATTGTAATTTTTTTTTTTCCTGTGGATTTCTGTGAATATTTTTATTTCTTTTTGCTAGGAAATAGATAATTTCTAGTGATGAAATCACAGATCCTTAGTGTATTTGTTCTTAAATAAGGCAGGTCCAAATGCTACAGCTGATACAATTTTGTGGCAAAGAACAATTCATTTGTTTCAGCTGTATAAAATTAGAGATGAAAACAGTTATGTTTAGCCTGCTATGTAAAGAAAGAATTGGTTGATTAGATTTAATCACTAAAGAAAAAGTCAGTGCTATGAGTGCAACCCATGCTGCCCCCCCCCCCCCCCAATCATTCACAGTGAAAATACAGGACAATTTGATGAATACTTATTGCTATTTCACTGCAGTACTCCATCAATATAATTAAACCAAAAATGAAAATGTAAGATGGAAATTTTCATCACTCCTTAGAAATGCAAGGCAAGGGGTGAGAGTCAGCATCTAACAACTATGCAATGGAAAGAACAGAAATGAACTGATTCTGAATGGACTGGCTACTTAACAGATTTATCTTGGTTCCTGTTTTGCCTCACTGGACCAGAAAATATTTTGATCTACATGGAAAGCTTCATTAAAAATGTTTATTTTTTCTTTATTGAAACTGCTTTCTATATCTGCTCCCAAGTGGAAAATTCATCCCATGTTAATCAAAAGATGGTTATGGAGGGAACAACATTACTAAGCATGGTTGACTTTGGGGATGCAATGTTGATGACCATGTGAGGGATGAGTTGTGGGCTGCTGGAACAGCTGTGGCTTGAGGAGACCCTCTGTGTCTCCTTGCCTTCTGTGAGCAAAGAAGTCTGCACCCGTCTTTGTGCAATATCTGCTTTGCGCAGGTCTGCAGTCCTGGTCATAACTGTAGCATTCACACAGCAAGTAAAGCTATTGCATAGGTGATAGTTTGCCGTTAGCTGTCAGAACAGATATAAGAGCATTTACACCAGCACTTCAAAGCTGCGATGAAAGAGCTCTGTTTCCAATTAAGACACGAGGCACGTGGGCTTCTGATATTTGCTCAGTATTACCAATTCACCATTAGACTGTGGCTGTTCTGTGCAATCTGTTTTGATCTGCTCCCATCTGCTCCAATCTGATGTGTTTTTCCTGAAAAATGAAGCTGGCGGTGTGTGATTGTTGCAAAGGCAATCAATTACTAAAGCTGTAAAAATGTTCTGCCTGGTAGAAGCAGAGTGTGCTTTTACATTTCTTTCACTCCTCAACATCGTGCAGGTAAGCTGCACCACGCACTATTGGCACAGACTTGAATTGGCAGTAATAGAGGCAGCTCCAGCAGATCTGCCATTGTACATAAGGACAAATCAGAGGCTCCCTGCTGTATTTCATGTTTTGTGAGGGGACTTTGTTAGCAAGAACAGCTACTGGTGGAGTGCAAATGACCGAAAAACTGTATTTGGGAAATAGTTGTAAGTGGCCAACTGTGAAAGAGGACAGGTGTACTGACTGGAGTTCCTCAGCAGTCTGTCTTGGGTCTGGTACTGCTCAGTGGTGTGTGGGACGCTTTTTTTCTTGTGAATGACTTTAATGAAGGAATAGAGAGTATACTTACATTAGCACATGATAGCAAACTCTGAGGGAATAGAATTCCAAATGAACTGGATGAATTGCAGAAAGCCCCCCCCCCCCCCCCCCAAGCATGCTATTTTACTGGTACAGCAGATTCAGCTCTTCAACATGTAGAAGTGTAAGAACAGCATCTACACAGACATGAGATACAGAATAGCCCTTCAGAAGAGGATGCTGGGAGTTACTATGCTTTGTTCACTTGAACTTCAATGCCAGCAATGTCAAGCTTTTGTGAAAAATATTAACACTGCTAGGAACTATGAGGGACACTTATTTTTCTGCAAGAAAGGAGGACTCATCCTCCCCCACTCTGCTTGTTATGCGGCCAGGTGCAGCCTGGGGTATTGCAGCTAGTTCAGGCTCCAGTCTTACAGCAGGTTGCAAACCAGGCAAAAGAAAGCAAAGAGTTATCGGAGGTAGATGAAATATGATCTTGGAGGGCTTGGAAGAACTATGTTTGCATAGGCTTACAAAGATAAAATTAAAGGGGGAGGTTTAGAGATGGCATCAGCTCTGAGATGCAAGAGAGAGCTGTGAAGCACCGGGTAATTATCTCCTCTGCTCCCCTTGTCTAGGGGCAAGAAGTAACACACTGGAGTTACTGCAAGAAAGACTTGGCCAGGCACTGGGGGAAATGTCCTAGTGATAACAACAAAAAACAAACAAACAAAAACAACAAAAACCTTTTGGCTCTTGGATCATGCTGTGGACATTGGTCTAGAAATGATAGAATCATCACAGAACAGCCCAGGTTGCAAGGGACCTTGAAAGATCATCTGTTCCAACATTCTGTAGGAAAGGAAGCTGAGATAAGGTTATCTAATTCTGTGTACAGTCATGTCTTGAAAACTGCCAGTGATGGTGTCTCTACCATGTACCTGGGGAGGTTGTTCCAGTTAATGATTTTTCTGACTGCAATAAAAAAATAATTTCTTATATTGTGATGAAAACCATAATGTAGATCTATAATGTTATGGACCTATGACTTATCTAACCCTGCCTCTGAAATAGCAAAACCCTGAATGTCTTCATGTATAAAAATACAATTTCCTGGTTGGATTGGAGGAAAAAAAAAAAAGTCAGATTTTAATAAAATATGTATTGTGTAGTAGGGACTTAAACTTGTTTCTCTTTTGCTGCTGTCTTACAGAACAAACTTTCCTACCAGCTAATATATGACAAAGCCCTTACGTGGTGCTGGGAGGGGAAGTATCCCCAGGTTACTGCATTAGGCTTCAAATCTAACTTTGGTAGACCCTGAATGTTTCCACCTACTTTAGCAGTAGTTTAGATTTTTACTAGGTGTATTTGAGAATACCAATACCTACTACCAGATGACATAAATAAATATGGCTTACTTCTACCTTTCAAATCTGCATATTAATAAATACTGTACTCACCTGGATTAGAAGCATATATAGTTACTCTGACATAGCAATTACAGCATGTATGATAGATGTGACTTCATTTATTATTTTCAAACTTTAGGCTTTGTAAAAATCAATGTTTTCAAATGCTGCTTACATAAACCATTCTTTTAATGAAGCTGACCCAATGAGAAGCTAGTAGTAGAAAGCAATTAAGTGACACTGCTAGGCAGCAATGACAAAGATGGATCAAACTGTTCTGATAAGAATACTGATTGATTGTGCTATTTAGCTATAAACTTGTTGAAGTTTAGATGTTGTTCTTGTAATCTTCATGGGACAGGTGCCTTAACTTTCAAGGAGTGATTAAGTGTTACAGCATGCAGGCTGCTATGTGAATCATAATCTTCAGACTAATGTGCACTTAAATTAGTAATTTACTAAGTCATGAATATGGGAAATATTTTGCCATGGTTATGAATAATTACGTGAAGCTGTATTGGCAATGTCCACTCAGTAATTAATCCTTGTTGCTTTGTGACAGAATGTTTCAGGCTGCATCTGGGAGGGAATTTGAAAAGTAGAGTCAGAATGACAAAACCCAGAACCATAAGGAGGTCCTGTGGATTGATGGTTTTGCAAACAAATTGTTGGTTAATTGATAGGGGGTGCGTCTGTGGAAGCTGGAGGCCTTTTTATGGAGGAAGAGGTGTATGTCATACTGAGGGCTCTGAAGGCTGACACTTGAGCAGTTATCACTTCAAGGGAAGATGGGAAGGTGAATGGTGTCTGAGCTTTGAATGTTAAGGTGCCTAAAGTTCAATTCTAACCAGTGTCAAATATAACTGGCTGTGCATATGCATCTTCTCAGTCTTGCCTCACCTGCTACATCCTCATTGTCTAATCAGGTTCACAACTGCTGTTAACCACTTGCAAAGAATTACGCTGTTTTTCTGTTATTAACTGAGCAGAACCTCGAGTACTTGCTGTAGACAGCCGTTTTGGCAGGATAAACCACCGAAGGCAGAGGGGAAAGGCATTTTGGAGGTGGAAATGGGGGATCTGTGTAAGAAGTAATTGGGACATATCTACATAATTTCAAGAAGTGTATCTTGGTGGCCTGGTCTGCTCTGGGCAGTGGAGCATGTCAGGCTGGGAACGGAGCACAAGCAATCTGAAATGCCCTGGTGCGGCTCTGCATGGGGATTAGTGAGGCCATGTGTGCTGCTGAGCATGACTGTGCCTGAACCCGAGCCAGGGACTGCTCAGAGCCACTCTGAGCTATGTGGTACCCTGCTCGCTGCATGCTGCTGTCATGGAGAACTTTACAGTTTGCCTTTGTTTTTATTGCTGCATTTTTGTTATGTCCACATGATATGAGCCAGACTAGCACTTTAACAAAAAGTAATGGATTTTGGAGCATGGTGTCAGACCTTGATCAAGCAGAGGCCAGGACTGAGTTGTACAGGCCCTCCCTGTGTGCTTCCCTTTCTTTCCAGGCACTTCGCACCCAGGCCCTACCTTGGCTGCACTGCCCAGAGGTCAGTGCTGCGATGCTGACTACTTTCCTCTCATTTTTGCTTTTTAGTCTCTTGTTTGTCACAAGCTGCTGCTTATCCTTGTACACAGGTAGGTCATGGAGTCTCTCTCAGTGTGTTCATGTCAGCAGAGCTCCCTCACAGAGGTGCATGGGGAGTATTTTCTGCCAGTGCTGTTCTGCACTATGCGCAGGGCTGGGATGCACTCTCTCTGTCAGTGTGATTAAGAATGTTAACCTGACCCCTGTAAAAGCACAGAATTCCACTTGAAGATGCGAGGGAGGAAATACTAATGAATGTTGCTGTCATATTCCCTGGCCTCAAGAATGGTATACATGGGTTTGTTCCAGAGGGTTTCCAAACATCTCCAAATAAAATCAATAAAAAGACGTAAAAATCTGTTTTAAAATAAAAATGCTTATCTGATTCTTTAAATTGAGTTGTACCAGGAACTGACCTTGTTTTCTTAGAGTATTAACTGAAGAAAAATAAGAAATTTCAAATTGTGCTTGTGTTTTTTTTTCCCCTGTGTGTGAAGCTTGTAGAAATAGTTAATGCTTTGCTTGGATGATTCCCAACCTCCTTGTGAGCAACCCTTGCAAAAATATTTTTAAAAGTTCATAAGTTGTGAAGGCTGAGTTTACAGATACGATTTGAATAATAGTCTGTGTTTTTTCTAAGACTTATCCTTTTTCCTTTGACAAGACCTTGCTTGCTTATTTTGCTTTCTTAATCCCTCTCAGCTTCCAATATTGCTGTTTTGCTTGTCCTAACATATCGGACTTCTTTTGCAACAGCTGCATTGAAGGGGTTTTTTTAAGACTTCTGCCCTTCTGCTCTTATTTTTCAGAACTGCTTATCTCCTTCTCCCCCTCTTCTATGTATTGAATTAGATAACGAATTCCTGTGAATACCTTTCTAACTAGAGAGAAAGGTCCAAGACTTAGAAGGCACCAGATGGTGGCACTGGTCTTTCACGTCTGAAAAGTTTGGATCATGCGGTGAAACATAAGAAGATTTAAGCAGGGTATACTGCATGTCATCCTAATTTCTTCTCTTTTAAGCTGCATAGTTGGAATGGGGAAGGTGACATATTTTTATGCTTATCTTTAGAGAGTGCCTAGGGAAGGTGAGATATGTATCTAAGGGGGTAGAAAAGATAAGCCTTGGCAATATCTGAGCATCACTAATACTGTTATTCGCTGTATTTGTATCACGCCATTACATTTCATTACATTTCAGTTGAAATGTAGAGTAGCTTGGATGCTAGCTGAGCTGTGCAAGCTTGATGAGGCTGCAGTTACGATTCTTAAAATCGGATGTGTACCTTAGTCTTTACTGACTTACTGCATGTATAGTTTTTAATAGCTACATTTTTTGCTGAATGTAGCAGGTATTAGCTCTGTAATGATGTTATAGTTATTTGCTTTATATTCCTGAGATTTGTTCTTTTCGGAGTATGCTTATCAGTATTCTATTTCCCTGCTTTAAGGAGGAATGGCTGGAGAAAACTGTATTTGAAAGTGAGAATGGAGTCTTGGATTCTTGAAATATTTTTTTGAGAAATGTTAAAGACAGAAAAATGCACTTTTTGCCTCTGGATGTTAATCCTTGCTGTCTTCTTTCCTGTTTGGGCACAAACTATGCCAGGGAAAAGGCAGCACCTTCAGATGTGAATTGAATGCGGACAAAATGAGAATGTAGGTAAAGGCTGGTGATGAACAACGAACACAGAAATGGCTAAATTCTTTAGTGGTATTGCACTGTGTGAAAATAAGTTGATCTATCAATACCACCTGTTATGGTCCTGAGGATCACACAGCAGCTGTAACATAAGCTGTAACCAGTGTTACATGAAAACAGGACAACAGAAAATTTGCTGACTGGCCATGTTCCCCCATAATTTGCAATGCAAACCTTGCAAACCAGCGGTGCTAAAGAGGCAGGATATGGGACCTCCACCTTGGGTTTCTTCCACAGAGGGAAGTAGGCTCTGAACCCCTAAGCTGTGTTTCTTGGTGCTGTCAACACACCTAGTCTTCAGGCAACTAAAGTCCTGATGACTTGAGCAAAAGCAAGGTGAATTGGAGAGGTTCAGACGTCATGCCCTATTTGAGTTCAGAAGTTAACTGCCTTCCAATGCCACCTGTGAGCATTGCTTCAGGTTATTGTGTTTTTTTTTTTTTTCTTATGTATTGAATAAAGTGATGGTGAATGTTTTAAAGTCACCATAGTCTCAACACTAATGCATTTCTTGGTTACTGAAAGAAAAAAAAAAGTTGAAATACAGTTGACTTCACGTAGCCTGCAGTCTTCCTTCGCACATCTTTAGGGAATTTAGGCTTTGTAACTGCGCAAGGTTTAGGCTACATCTGATCTATCACACCTCTAGTGCATACTTCAGTTTTATTATAAAACTTTGGTACTCACTCTGAAATCAGTTAGAGATTTCTCACTGAATTACTGGGCTGAGATTTTGCCTTTTTTTAATTTGTGTTAACTCAAGCTACTTTATCTAGTCTGAAAAAAATAGAAAAGCTCCCATTTGTCCCATAAGATGGAATTGTTACTTATGTATTGATAAGAGCAGTAACTTTAGTAAAGATTTTGACATCCCATGTAAGAGTCTCCAAAACTGGCAGTGGCAACCTGAAAATACTCATGAAATGGCTACAGCTAGATACAGCTTTAGCTGAAGACCAGTAAATATTTTGGTGTATGACCCAGCTGTCAAGTCAATAGAGTGGTAGAAACAGATGACTTGAGAGTGTGACTGAGAAAAACTGTCCAGAGAAACGAAGATGGAAGGTAGTGGAGTGGTTGCGTAGGGAGAAGATGCCAAAAATGGATTTTGAAAGAGTAACAGTCTCATTTGTTCCACCTATCCTTAGTGGTTTGAACAAAAAGTTAAAAAGCCAGATTTCAGCAAGAAAGATGCAAAGTAGGGGCTGAACTTCCTAGCAGTCAGACAGCACAAGGACAGAGTGCCTGGAAAGGTGTGGGCTCTCCACTGTCAAATCTTCAAGGCTAGATAAAAATCTGTCGGTAAAGACATCCCTTCTAACTCAGTTTTGGTAATAGGAAACAGAGAGGCTATATACAGCCTTCTAGGGAAATCACTAGTACACCAGAAAGCAAAGATTTAGGAGTCTTTTTCTCATTTGTTTATAGGCAAATTTTGTAGTTATTTAAACAATATGGAGAAGATGATAGCTGTGAAAAGGTAACTGAATCATCCCACAATTTAGTCTGTCCTGAAAAGAAAGTCTTTATGAACCTGCTCTGCTTTAAACAAATTCCTGAAGCAAATGAATATTTTGAAATGGTCTCTGCTTAAAAACAGGAGGTCACAAAATAATTCTGTCAGAGTATTCTGTTGTTACCTGTGTGAGGTTTGTTTTTTTTTTAACAAGAACAAAACAATTTACAGATAAAAGGATTCCTCAAAGAAGATATTTTACTACTTTTTATTTCTACAAGTAAGACATTATTTATATTCCCTGTAAGGTGCTTGTGGTTCTACTTGCTCTCTTAGCTACTCTTAATATTACCAGTATGTTGTCCCTTATTCAAAATCTAGTCCAAGGAAAGGCATGTAATGCTTGAGCTTATCACATACCCTATTTTAGAAATGTTTTCATAATAGGTGGTACACTTATGCGAGTTCTAGGCATGATCAGTTTTGCATCGGGTTGTAAGTAGGTAAGAAAGCCAGCATTTTTTGTACAACAACTGATTTTTGGCTGCCCAGTTTATGTAGTGAGTTGCTCAAATGAGAGGGCAGTAGTAAAAATGGCAGTTTTAATGCCTACAGTCTGAACAGCCTCAGCTCTTGCGCTTTCAGTGGTGAACGCTTGTTTATGCCATACAGGTATGCTTTGTTACTTTAGGTACAGTTTAAAAATGACAAGCAAGTCAGTGTATCATTGTGACTTGGACTGACAGAAAATGCTGGAAGTCTGATAAGGAGGGGGAGGGGAGAGTATTTCTGCCTCTTCTAGTAGTGACAAATGTAGTTGCTAATTCTGCCACTGTGAGCATGGTGACCTGAAACTTGTTGGGAGAAGATGTCAGGGAAATGGACTGTGCTTCGACCTCATCCGGAACAGTCTGAGTATAATCAGTTGTTGCCCAAGCTTTTTCACAGAAGCACCCATGGTATTTCCATTTTCTCTGGTGCTTGTTCTTCAACTGCTTTTTGACTCAAATGTTAAACTTTAGGTCTGCTATTTCATGAATTGCTGCCTAAAGGTGTTGCAGTTAGGGCCTGTTGTCAATAACAAGAGGTGATCAAGAAGGTGGGGCGTTACCCCAGCAGCCTTGCAGGTGCCTCAGGGGACAAAGGCTCCAGTCCATGGGGAGCATTTCTCTGCATGGCCAGTGAATATGTTCAGTGAGTTTCAGCCTTGTTTGTGGTTACAGGAAGTGTCAGTTGGGAGCATTTTGATCAGCATATACTTAATTTGGAGTGTAAAGCTATTGCACTGTCATGTAACAAGAAGGCAAGAGGATATAGGATGATTTTTGATTTCGAAGTGGGAAGCTTGAGTTTGTTTTAAGTCAAACCTGTTTACCTGGTTTACCTCCCCCCATCTAAAGTACTTGGCAAATGGGTTGTGCTCTCTGCCAGATATGACCACATTAAGTCTATTTGTTTTATGAACACTTGATGCAATTTTAAGATTCTAAGAAAATGTCTCCAAAAAGATATCATATGAAAATCGATAGTTCTTTTCTATGTCTTGTTTATGAGCTAGAAGCAGAAAGAGGGTTCACTGGGACAGGGCTAAGATCAATAGTTCTGTGAATTTTAATTGGATCATCTTTTACTACTAGCTGAGTGCTGTCTGTTTTTAACCCTGTAAGAGTAAAATGCAAGACCCTTTGGCAACTAGTGACTTTTCCTTCCTTCAGTCCCATCAGAGCCACTTGTGGACTATCTTAAACAGAAAGTGGAAAGAAGGGAATTGAAGAGTAACTTGATTCTTACTACTGTGTTATAATTTCATTTAAAATAACTTTTCCACCATTTTGGTTTCATATTTAAGCTTGGTTAATATGTTCCTCTTCTTACTGTCATTTTATCTTTGCACGTTGTCCTTGTTTCCAGTCCAAGTGATATTTCCTATATTTTTTCCCTACTTTACACATGTATATGTGGTGTCACCTTATGTTACAATAAATTGTCATGTATGCAGCAAGTGAATAAAATCAACTTCTTTGTGGACTCTCTATGGAATATGGAGATGATGATAAAAAAAAATCCATGTTTCCTCATAAAGAAAGTCTTCTCTTTTCTCACTTTCATTTATCCTTCTCTTACTCTGTAATTGCAAATGACAGTGGCCAATATTAGTTTGTTTATGCTTCCTGTTTCAGCCACCCATATCAGAAAGTTCTTCTGAAATGCTCTTAGTAATTTTCCCATGTTCTTTTGGTTTCATCCCCTATAAATCTGCAGAGCTAGGTAAGTCTCTCTTTCCTCCAGGAGCCTCACTGGGATCATTGCTACTGTGCATTTCTCCTTCACAATCTCTGTCTCTCAAGTCCAATGTAATTTAATTTGTATATTGCCTGACTGTCTTCCCAAATCTTTTCGGTGAAGCAGTTCTCTCTGCTGGCAGCATGTGGATGTTAATGGAAGGGAGACCCTTGACAGAATATAAAACTTCTCTAGGACCACTTACTCTGTTCTGCCAAAGGTCCCAACCTCCAGGTTTATTGTGCTTAGATTTTTATCATCTGTGAGCTAGTGGTAAGGGCTATGTTTACTCTTTCCTCTGCCTGCACACCTGGAACGAGATCTGATCTGAGGTGACTGTTGCCCAGAAGTTTGCTGCAAGAGGAGCAATGTGGAGTTACCTGCTCTGTCTGTTTTCTGCAGACTTCCACCAAGGAGGAAGTTTTACCCACTGACATGATTTTTATGTATAAGGCTGGTGCCAGGCTGCATTTTTACAGTGTCTGCTAAATAACAGACAGATAGCTACTTCTTCAAGGACGTCTGGCTATGAAGTGGCAATGGGATTTATCAGAGTGTGATTTTTCATTTTGTTTTATGGGATAGGTTGGTAGGTGGTACTGTTCCTGCTGTTTGTGATGACTTTGAAGAAGAAATGTTAAATGCTGTGGTGTTCTCTGATTTTTAAAATTCCACAATAGTGTGATTTTACTGACTTGAGTCGTGTTTTTCCCAATGTATGAGAGTCTGCTCTGAAAAGGAGAGGATCTCTTTTGTGCCTAATGAGAACAGATTCCAGTTGAAGACTGTGTTTTATGACTACATGACTACTACTCTCTTTTTTATTGAAAACACAACTGGTGACATTTTATGCTGTTCTTGTAAAAGGCACAATATAGAAATTCAGCTGGGGGAAGGGGGGCTGTCATGGCTCCTGTTTTCTGTCCTGCTCCAGAGAATGCTATAAAATTGATAGAGGCTTGATGGTAAACCAGATGGATTTGGGGACTTAAAAAAAATGAAGTGCAGCCTGTTGTGACAGCTTTGCAAGTCGTGATCAAAAATGTCTGTGATGCCATTGTTGAGATCTTTTGTGGCTCAAGTAGTCTTTTTATTTTTCTTCCCCAGCAAAGTCCTGACCTGTGCTAGACATCACACTTCCCTTTGACAGAAACTGGGGTATATCAGCACATTTATACTGGTTAAGCTGCTTTGCCAAATGAATTGGAGCCTGGGTGAAGCTCATCCTGGTTCAGGATGTTTAAATTCAGCTACTTGGCCTTGTTTATGGGAATGTACATGGAAAAAAATGCCGCCAAATTAGAGATACTCCAGTATTTCTGGATTTGTAATTAAACTGTCTTGAGCAAACTGAACCATCCTTAGGCTGTGGCAACTGCAGGAAACTATGATTTATGTTTCTCTTTTGTGTTGTGGGGTTGGGGTTTTTTTCCCTCTCCTCTGAACTTTTTTACTAGTGAAGTGCTAGCTCAGGTGCATCTGATGTGTCTACAGGACTCCTGGACCAGAGCTGGCTTGAGGCTAGTAGTGTGTACAGGGCCAAGTGGATTTGGGCCTGTATTCATGTAGCCTGAGCCTAATTGTATCAGATGTGCTTTGAGTGTTGTCTGTAAAGTGCAGTTGTGATTTCAGGGATTATTTACAGACGTTTCATTGAAAAATGAGAATTGTACACTTACAGTGGTTTACCTAAGATGGTTGAATGGGAGAAGAACAGTAGCACGCAACAGCAGAACTGCCCTGGGGAAGGGACATATTTTGTTGGTTTGGTAGAGCTTTTTCTCAGCAATTGCCGAGTTCTGGAATGTGTATTCAGTCCTACTTTTCATTCTTCATTTAATTTTGATTTTACCAAGAAACTTAGAGTATATATTCCAAAACTGCTGGCACTTCTTCGAAATAAACAAGTAGAAAAGTAGTTTATTTTTTATATTTCTTTCCATCAGATCTCAACTTGTATCTAATCTTCCATCCACTATCACTCCAAGACTACTGCTGGCATTACTGCTTTTCAATTCAAGGCATCTCATTGACTCCACATTTCAGATTATTTTTCACTGGATGTATTTATTAAGTTTTAGGCCAGGGGCTCTCATAGAGTTATAAGCCTCTTAAAGGAGGGAAAGTGCTGACATAGCCTTAAATTGTAGTATGGCAAATGTTACACTATAATTACCTTTCTCTATCATCACACTCCTTTTCAGAGGCCTGGCTATGTGCCGTGGGCCTCCTGATGGAATGCTCCATTACACTGAGATTTTTCATGGGGGGAAAAAAATGCTAAAGCAAAACATGATAAAGTACTTTTATAAGAGTAGGCTTGGTGGCAGTGACAGGGTGATGAGAAGAAAAGAGATGGTGGTGAGTTGCAGGAGGAAATATTCTGCAGCACTAGTGGTGGATCTGTATTAGAATATAAATATTTTTTTTCCTACCACTATGTCTCAAACCCATTACTACTTGTCTTCCAGATGCTTTGACAAGTCAACATTTCGCATGAGCTGTGAAATAAAAGCAAATAGTATGTATATTTTTACTATGCACTGTAGTATTGGACAAAGACATACAAGCTGACAGACACTAGGCTAGCTGCAGAGTGGAAAGCAATATAATAATGTCAGTGTACTACTGCACTTGAGCTAATGCATCTGGCAAAATAGGGCTCAGTAGTCTTGGCATGAGGCTGTGTTGAAGCTGCTTTGCTGATTTCATGACTGATCTGGAGTTTGTGTACTGTATCCTGTCCTCGGGTCTGTGCTCATTTGATAGCCCTGTCATCTGTCTGACACCCTGTGAATTGTGGGTTTAGATTGTCTCAGCTTCATGTCCTTAAAACAAAGGCAAAGGAAAGGAAGCACTGAATTGAAAAGAAGATTAGGGAAAGGTGAAATTCAGACCAAGAACAAAGGAGTAGATGCTTCCATAATGCAAAGATGTCAGGTACAGGAAGAGAGGCATGGTACTAAAGCTGTCTTTTATGTTTCTAGTTTAGTTTCTAGTCCATTATACTGTTACAAAATAGTGAATATACTAAATACTGTTAAAGATACGTAAGATAGGTTTATGTTAGGCAGAGTCAAACAAATTCAACTACTTCTGTTACAAACTAATGGGGTCAACTGAGGGGAATAGTTGGTGTATTTGAGTGGGGGCTCTCGTTCAATGCAGAGCTGCTGTACATAAGAGCAGCTGTGCAGTCCCACAGCTTAGATGACTGAAATGTGCCCAGCAAAGTGTGAAGAGGTGCATCTGGCAGGGGAAGGGGGTGGGTGACCAGGGGAGATTCTCCAGTTGTATTTTTTGGCAGAAAAGAATCAAAAGAACTTGAAATACGACAGGAAGCAGCTGCTCTGGTTTAGGACACTCCTATGAGTGACAACAGGTCACCTTGAGGAGAGGTGGCAAGGGAGCGTTGGTAACTGAGGAGGTGGGTTTGCTCTTATGTGCTCTCTGCCTTTCTGCCCCCAGAATAAACGGACAATTTGTCCACAGTAGGACACAATGTGTTTAAAAAAGGAAGAGAACAAACAAAAAAGCCCCAAACCTTTAGTTTTAGTGTACTTCATGCTGCATCTACTGCAGTAGGAATTTGAAATGGTGGTGACACCTTGAACTGCCTTCATTTACATTGAACGCGGGAACTCTGGCCTTTCTCCTGGAAAAAGGGGGAACAGAAGGATAATAGCTTGTGATTTGCACATCCTGTAGTGTGGTTGGTTTGAGAGATAAGAGCCTTATCAAATTTCTGCAGCAATCAGGTGCTGGTTATGTGCTAAAAACTGTAAATTATAATTCTATTAGTTTAACCTTCAAGCATCTATAGCAATTCTACAAGAACTTAACTATTGCCCCTCAAACAAATTAAGTCAAATTTAGTAAACTACAAACCTAGGCTTGAAGATATATGTTGCAAACTGTATTCTGATTCTATGAATATTAATAGACCAGAATTATGAATTTTCTCTTTTAATTAAAACTTAGTATGATTGGTGTAACATTTATCTCAAAATGTTAGTGTTTGTTACCTTGAAAGGGACCAGATTTTCTCAGGGAGGACAGGAATAAGTCAATTCTTCAAAAAGCATTTGTGTTCTGCTGAGGGGGGGGAAAAACTCCAGGTGGTCCTTTTCTTAATTTCTTTTTTTTTTCATCCCGTTTTTTTTTTGTTTGATTTTGGGTTCTTTGTACATAACGAATGGAAGCTCTGTCAGCAATTGTTGGGTTTTGATGTTCATTGAGAATGTAATTGACAAAGCACAATCTTTCTTCACTAAACATTTTTTTTATAGTTTTGGTTGTGTTGCAAACTGGCTTTTACACACAAGTTTCAGTTGAGAAAAATGTGTAGTATGGAGTCTTAAACTGATCTGTAGCCCAACTTGGTTTGTACCTTAATGAAGTAACTACAGCTATTCAACAGAAAAATACAGGATTTTGCTATTAAAGAAGTGGGAGCTACTATGTGAATGAGGGTGTGCTATCTTAGAGCTCCTGTATCACAAGAGAGCCAACAGAATTATTCAGACATTTAAGCATAAAGGTGGGGAAACAGGAAAATATGTGGGTCCAGGAGTGAGGATCTTGTATGGAAGCCCTCTGTGGGACTGTTGCAGAAACAGGCATCCTTTGGTAGGCAAAACATTTTCTATTTGTGTCAACAAAATGCAGGAACTGCATATATGTGAGACTTCTGGTGCTGCAGAGAGATGTTAAGTGGGGCCATTACACATGAGGATACAAGTTTCAAGCCTTTTCAAATTTTTTAAGAGTTTTTTACCTTGGGGGCTTTAAGTCACTTTTTGGTGTACAGCTGCTATTCCACAGGGTGGGTTTACTGGGAAAGGGTGCAGAGAGATGACTATTGCTATCATGTCATTAATGGGCAAGTGCATCGCTGCCTGCTACAGAGCATGATCATGTCTGCAAGACATCTGTTCAGGCTGTGCCTGGGTCATCTCTCCTGGGTTGCTCAGAGGATCATGTCTGCATACTGTTTTTAAAAAGCATCTTCAAAGACAGCATCACATAGTCATTGATTTGCCCATAGTTCTTGCCTTCTGCTCTTCAGATTGAATCTGGAAAACTATTTTCCTTGACATGACAAAGAAATATCAATATGAGCATGTTTTATTATACTTTTATAGTCTTTAGAAGAAACAGTAGGATCCAGTGGGGATGGGTGCTTGGTTTGTTTATACGTGGGAGTTTCAGTAGACCTGACTCTGCTGGTTTTGGCTTTTCTGTTAATAAAATGAGAACTTAGCTTCTGTTTCAGGGACATCAAATAAAAAATGCTATTTAAGAACTTATTTCTAAATAGACTGATTTGTCATCTGTAGATGCTATATAAACTTGAAAAGACTTTTTTCCTCAAAGCACTTTTCTCTGTTTTAATAGATCTTTATTGTTCATTTGTAATACTGTATATTTCTGAATATGAATACGCTGTGCAAAAGTAAGAAACATTCAGTATGTTTTAGGAAATGTTTCTGACTGATATTTATCTGATGTGAAATAGCAAGGCAACTGAGATCTGTCAGGCACATCTGTTACAACTCCTAGGACTTGTGTTTTTAAAAGTATCTGTGGTCTTGGAGTGCTCTGGAGAATGTTGGTGTGCTTGAGCATAATGTGCTCGAATGCATTAAAAATGTTTGTCCTAGAGTAGCTAGTTTGAGTGTATGGAGATTCAAATGATGTTTTCCTGCATTAGAAGACTTGCTATGCTGCAGGCTGTGACTGAGGGTGAGAGAAGGCCAAGGGCTGAACTTCAGTTCTTCTATTGAAGAATCATCAGTCAAAAAAGCCAAATTGGTTTCACACATTCAGTACCTGATAAAATAACACAGACATTCAAATACAGTTCCCTCCCCTCCTCCCAGGATGTAGACTTCTGTATTTTTAATTTTGCTCCACTTTCTAAAAAGGATGGGATACTATGATATGGTGAGCATTTCATTTTCTCTTTTTGTGTGAGAGAAAATGCAAGGAATCAATTGGTTTTGCATCTTTCAGCCTTATACAGTTTCTTCCTCAGAGCTCTGGGGAGTTCATGTGGAGATTAGGACTTGCTAGGAATTAACCAAGTATCTATTTGTTGAGGGAATATATTTTTTTTTCATTTGCACTCAAATTCCAAATGCATTTATAGTAAGGATGAGTTTATATTTAGGTTTTTTACATGTATTAGCTGTTCTACTCTCAATAGGCATTAACAGAAAATAACATCACTGTCATTCTACGAAGGCTTTAGTGTCTCAACAGGGCAAACATGAAACAAAAGACTTATTAATATGGGCTAAATTCTGGAAACCTGCCATGAGCGTTGATATTTAAAATATTTATTTGTAGCAAGATGGAGGCTTTTGGAGTGACCAAAAATGGTACTTTTTACTTTCAACCTCAAATAAGTTCTTGTGGCTCTGTGTCTCTGTTGCCTGCTTTTATACGAGTGTTTTAGCTGACTTATTTGTAACTGACATTTAGGTTTGTGGTTTGGGTTGGTTTTTTGGTTTATTTGGGTTTTTTTTTGTGTATTTTTTTTAACTCCCCTTGCTTATGCTAGTTTGATCTTCATTCAGGATGCCAGTGAGAGGAGAATTGAGTTCTAGAGCATTAGTCAGATGATATGGCCTTTCAAAATACATGATACCATCTTGGAGTAGCAGTAGAATTTCCACAGCTGGCCTTACTAATGTGAAAGCTGACTGATGAGTGTGCTGTGTTTATGGAGCTGAGTGTGCAGGAAATGAAGCAGCTAGAAAGCAAGTGGTGTGACTTTATTACCAGGAAATATGAACAACATGGGATGAGATGGGCTCTCTTGACCTTTCCAGCTACTGGTGCATGCGTGGAGAGAGGGGAAAAATAGGACCTATGTTTCGTGCACCCCAAACAGCAGCAGGGTGACATACACAGCAAAAGCATATGTGGTATAAATACTCAGCAATGGCTCCTCCGCATGCACAGAGCAGCATCACAAATACAAGGTCTGTGCCTCTGGGTAGCCATATGATCTGCTGGGCCAGTGTGAGCCAAGTAAAGCAGAGCTGCAGGTCTCTGCCAGGGAAATGGCCTTTGTATTCTCTGTGGGGGGAGCATGCTGTGGACCCCTCTCAGGGCAGTTAGCTGGTTTCCAATAGTCTGTATCCACAGCCAAAGCTTTTATTGCAGATTTATGCTCAGTTAATACCGCTCTGCAGATAAGAATTCTTCAGTACTCAACTTTGCTGCTACTTAGTTTTGAAATGACCGGTATGTGTTTAGTGATCAAGCTGACTGCTGATTATTCTAGGAGTAATACTGGCAACTCTGGCTTTAGAGGTTATGGCTAATGCTGGCAGTAAGCAGTTTGGTAATCCAGGCAATTTAATGCAAAACTAGAAGCAGCCTGACCCGCTCCCTTCTCTTCCTTCCCTATTGAAGTGCTTTATGCTGGGGAGCTATCAAAGCAGACTTTGTACTTAATCTTAATTACAAGTACTATTAGCAAAAAACCCCCGAATTCATGGACAGGTTAAAGGGGAGCTTGACAACTGCCGTTACTTCTGGATGTCAGTATGTGTTGTGGGGCCTAACTTTGACCTGTGTAGGTGAAACACCTGACACCAACTGAAGCAGTATCTATGCAACATGTTTTAAGAATTCAGTGTGGGGTGACTGCAGTACTCTCCCAGCAGTGAGATCTCACACAGATCAATAGAACTACTTGACTCTTCTACCTCTATTTGTGATCAGTAGGATGTTACCTGTGATGTTTTGACTTTGGCAAATCACCGTCTGCTAATTCTGCTACTTTCAGCCTCAAAATAGAACCGTCCTTTAAAACCAGTTGTTTTGTTAATCAAACAGGAGTGATTTGTGGCATAATTACAGTCATATATGTTCCTTCCAGAAGACTGAGATGGCTTGAACTGAAATGTTTATATAGTTAATAAACTGCTTTTGTTTCATCCAAGTCTTGTATATCCCTGGTTTAGAGAAGAAGATTCCAACGCTATTTTTGTGCTGGGTGGATTTTTTGTTTGTTCGGCGGGTGGTGGTGGGTGTTTTATTTTAAGACAGATGGTCAGAAAAGGGTGACTTTCCAGGAAATGGAAGACAGCAATACAGCTAAAAGAATTGAATCCAAAAGTATTTGTTCAATAAAGCAGGAGGGAAGAACGCAGGAGAACAGCACCAGCAGGATGCTCTGGTCACTGAGAGGTAAATAAGTAAACTCCAGCAGGCTGCATTTTGAATACAGTGTTTGAAAATTGCCTGTGAAGGGCAGAGAGGGCCCTATGGGTTTTCAGGCAAAGCTGGTGGGAGAAGGTTGTGGGATTTGGGCAGGATGTTGGCCTTCATCTCTGCAAGTGGAAATGCAGGAGTTGAGTCCCCCGAGCCCTGGTACCCTTGTCTTTATGGCGGTTTCACTTCTGAGGCTCGTTAAAGAGGGGGGTGCCTGCTCTTCTGGGAATGTTACTGTCCTAGGGCTTTACACAAAATTACAAGATTTCATGCTTTGAGGCTGTCTATCATTCTGTTTGCTTTCTATGTGGTGTTTTAGTTTGGAGTTTTGTCTCTCCCCTGTTACTTTGGGGTCTACTGGGATGGGGAAGGGGATGTGTTTCCTTTTAGCTGCTGGCAAGTGCCTGGTGCAGCTCCTTGCTCCAGAGGGAAGCCCATATCCCTGTTAAACTTGAAGCGGTCTCCTGCAATGGCTTTGTCTAAAGAAGCTGAGAATAGGGTCAGGGCTTCTGCTCTCTAATCCAGGCAAGAGACTGTATAGTGCGGATGGGACTGGCAGATGCTAAAGTCCCAGGAGGTGGGTGACTGCAATAGCAGTAACTAGCACTTATCTGGAGGAAATGACAACCAAGGGATCTTGCCATCTTCAGTTACTCCTCCTGCACTGCTTCCTGGGGATATTTGTAAAGCTGCTGTACTGAAATACGTGGCAAAATATCCAGTGAAACTTGCTTTATGTGTGAATGAAACCTGGAACAGAGAAACTACAGTTTGATGGTTGACATAAACTACTGAACAAGACTTTGAAAGGCCTTCATGCTTAAGGTGGTTTATTATGGGGTTTGGGTTTTTTGGTTTTGTGTTGCTTTTTTTTTTCTTTTTTTCAAAGTGTTCATTTGAAACTGTCTTGCACTAGAGCTAGAAGAAAGGCCTAGGCATGAAGCTCCACTTTTTTTCTCAGATTCTTGATGTTCTTGGGCCGTATGCAGCTCAAATCCTGTCTGACAGGAGAGGTATACAGATTCAGACAAACATAAATAGATGCTGAAGTCTGTTTAAAAAAGTAAAAATGTATTGGTGAGTGCAATAAAGTTATGAGAACATTTTAAATAGCAAGTAACTATGCTCTTGCAAAATCAGTCATAGCTTTTAGAGTATTTGATCTCAATCCTCTTAGCAGTACAAATGCTAAAAGAGTTTCATATAGGTACAAGTAAAATGGAAACAGTCAGTGGCTTCGAGTGGTACTTACATCCAGCAGGAAGTAAATATATTGTAGAATTGGATTTAGACAAATGGAAGCATGGGCAGTATCACTATGTTAATGCTTTTTATACATATAAATTAAAAGTCAAACTCCCCTGCCTTTAAGAAAAAAAAGTTGAGAAAATGGATGGACACTGTCTGTACTGCTACATACATTCATAGTGTTCAGATTTTTCTGTTGATTGGGGCCTTCATTTGATTTACTGCTTTAAGAAAAACACTGTAAGGATAATGCCTATATTCTTTTAAGGTTTGTTATCCATTTACCCTGGCTATAGTGATTTGTTATATGAAAGTGTAGAACAGCTGTTGTTCCAATCTTACAGCAGCATAAATAAAATGAGCAAGAAATGTTAACATCAGAAAAAAATAAAAACAATAGGGCCCAGCTGTGAAATTAAAACTAGCTCTCAAGGCTGCATCAGCTGTAGAGCTGTAAGAATGACTGTTACATGCTAACATTCAGAAAGAAAGAAAAAAAAAAAAGGGGGAGAGGAAGTAACAGAAAGGGATAGAAAGAAATAGAGGAACAATTTAGCACAGCACTGGACTACTTCTTCACTTGTGAAGGAATAACCTTGTGTGTTCCCCTAACACCAGGTTGATAGAACAGGATGTATCTCATAGCTAGCATGGCAACTGCCCAACTTTCCCTGTGCGTCATCTCATTTGTGCACATATGTGTTATTACAGAGGACAAATTCTGGAGTAGTCTTTGAACTTCTGTCAGTAAATAAGCATCAAAGTACTGTGTGTGTGAAATTCCATGCCTTGAGTTAGTCTTCTAGTTGTAGAGAGTTCTGAGGAGAGATGAAGGAAAGCAGGAGAGAACAGATGGATTACCAGAATTCAGAAAGGCGGAAGGTAAAAGCAGGATCAGAGGTTTACAGGAAGGAAAAGAGCTTCAAAGATCACAGCATAGAAATGTTAATTATGCTCTCTGGAAGGCCTAGGGAATACAGCCAGTGGTTTCATAATGCGATCTGTAATGAGGAAGCAGAGCTATGCTTAATAGGACTGACTTCCCATTCCAACTAGGAGGAAGAATCTTCCTTTATTTAATTGGATCTCAACCCTAAACAAAGAATTATTCTGTTGACCTCTGACTCTAGGGTAGACTTAGCATTACAGGTGTACTTGCTGATCAGGGACTCTGCTGCTTGGAGGAGAAGGAGGTGGAATTCATAAAACCTTGGGCAAATACATTTCAGTATAGACGTTCTTACTATCATTTAACAAAATTTTTTGTCAGCATATAAACTTTCAGTTGAAAATTGTACAAACATGGGGCATGAGATTCAGCAGTGACCTTTATTTCTATAGGAGCAGTATAAGTAAGAGTCTTTCTGCATACCATTCCTTGGTAGTAACTATGAACATCAGCACTATCACTACTGTCTGGAAAAATATGCTGTTAATTTCAGAAAGTGCAGTTGCTTTGAAGAGACTTAGCTGCAAAGTAAAATCACTGAACAGAATTAGTTCTGTTCTAGCTCAAACTGGGACATTGGACCCCAATATGATGTGAGTATGATGTCTTCATAAACATACTGGTTAAAATTTTGCTTGTTCCTATGAACTTTAATATAAACAATAGTTGTTATATGTTGGGTTGGATTTTTTTAAGTAAACCAGCTCAACTCTAAACTTGTACATCAGCTCGCTCATGAAGTAATATTTAGAATGTTGACAACTTCAAAGCTCTTCAATTCCATGGTCTAAGCTTTTTTTCCTTTTCCACACTCCCCATAACATGGACAGCTGTCAAATGCTTGACCAGCTGCCTCTGTCACTAGATGCTGTTATGCTACTGACAGGAAAGCAATGTCAGCAGGGAGAGCTAATTACTTTTCCTACTCAATTTGGTCTAGGTTTTGGTACTCAAGTATATTTTTAGCATCCTTCTTTTAATGCCTTTAAAATACTTGGCTGTCTCTAGATCTATTCTATGATCTCAATATTGTCTTCTAACATAATTTTTTCCTTGTGTACACTCATGGAAACTTGATTTGGAGCCCGTCAATTACAAATATATGTTGTACTCAGGGAATTCCTCTTATGGGATGTGTTTTTCCCACTTTTCTTTTAGGTGCAACTGTTTGATTAAACATTAAGCAACAGGAAAAAAAAATTAGAGTAATGAGGGTTCCGTACTTTATAGTACATTTAGCCAAGTTAGAGAAAATATTTAATATATTGTTTCATACTGAGAATTTTTCTAGGTTCAATTGAGTCTTTGTTCCTGTGTTCATTCTTGCATTGCTGTTTAGAGGAGGCTTCTAAGGCACAGAGGGGAGTTAGTACTCAATTACAACATCTGATTTTTCTTTTTAGTAGGCTGGACCAAGAGAAGTTCTTGCCTTTTTTTAATAACTCTGCAGTGGAGAGTTAAGTTAGTGTTGAAATTCTATGTATTTTGTATTTATCTATAATATTGTTTAGAGGATTTATTTAAAAGTAAGAATAAACATTCTACTGAACTGTAAAGAGGCTTACAGAAGTGGTTTTGTTTATATACAGTCTCCAGCTGGAACTGCAAACATAAGCAATAGTTTAATATCTCACAGGCCATCTGTGAGAATGGGAATGGGATTTGTTTAAGGGGAAAACATAGCACCATAGATCACACGTTATGTATTTCCCTCCATATTGAACATCTTTGCCAAATATTCTTCTGATACCTTGTCTGTGCCTCCTGCAGAGGAAAGCAGCTGCAGTCCTAAAGTGACCATTTGCTCACCATATTAGAGGCTGCATCTCTTCTTTCTGTCTGTTTTTCTCTTATTTTACTTCTGAGAAGCTGCAAGCCTAATGGAGGCTTTTGGAAAAGCTGACAGCCTCTTGCAGTCCTTTCTGTTGATGGTTTTGTCAGTCTTTTTTTCTTTTTCCCCAAAGGAGAAAAATATCACAGTTCAGTTGTGAAGTATCATAACATTACTGGTATAGATATTGCATTTATTTCCATATAGGCATAAGAATACAGAATATAATTCATCATTCTATTCCTGATCTGTTAGTTGAGTATGGAGTAAATGCAGTGGCTACCTCTCAAATGCTCTAATATGGCTAGCTTTTACTCAGTCGTCTTGATGTAGTGTATTGCAGTGAGGTGATGTTTGCAAAACTGATTTAAAAATCTGTCTTTCTAGATGTAAAACCATCTGATGAAGTATACTGTGAACTGAGTTAACTTGCTGTTTCAGTATATATTTGCTGAGGGAGAAAAAAGATATTTTTTGTAATCTAGATCTATTTAGGAATAAAAAAAAGTCAGAATCACAGAACGGTAGGGGTTGGAAGGGACCTCTGGAAATCACCTAGTCCAAGCCCCCTGCTAAAGCAGGTTGCACAGGATCACGTCTAGGCGGGTTTTGATTATCTCCAGAGAAGGAGACTCCACAGGCTTTCTGGGCAGCCTGTTCCAGTGCTCTGTCACCCTCAGAGTAAAGTTTTTCCTTGTGTTCAGGTAAAACTTCCTGTGCCCCAGTTTATGCCCATTGCCTCTTGTACTGTCACTGGGCACCACTGAGAAGAGCCTGGCCCCATCCTCTTGACACCTGCCCTTTAGATATTGATAAGCATTGATAAGGTCCCCTCTCAGCCTTCTCTTCTCCAGGCTAAAGAGCCCCAGGTCTCTCAGCCTTTCCTTATCGGAGAGATGCTCCAGTTCCCTCATCATCTTAGTAGCTGAAATCTGAGCTTTAGACTTATAGTACAAAATGACTTGGATTGAACGAAGTGCACTGGAGATAAATATGGGTGGGAAGGGGAGATCCAAAACACTACTGATGGACAGCAGATAATTGCTTACCACACTCCAATGTGGTTTGCACTTCCTGAGAGACTGAAAAAACTGAAATGAAATCTGCCTGTCTGCATTGTTTTGCTTGATCTCTAGCAGGTATTGAATGGGGTGGTGCTCACAAGTTGACTCTTGCATGGAACTTCTCAGCAAATGACCTTAAAGTGTCCCACAGAGCAGGCCAAAGCTGTAACAGGATTTATCAATGCAATAATGAATCACAGAAAGTCAGTGACATGACCGTGAATGTTTGGCAGGCCGTGACACAGCTGTGTATAACCTGTTCTGAAATATGGGCTGCAGAACCTCCATTTCTGTGTTCAGTTGTGATATTAGAAAAGCTGTATATGAGAAAAAGCACAGTTTAAGAAACTTGAGGTGGGCGAGCTACGGGAGGTAAAATCCAAGTGCATCTCATAATTACACCAGAAATTTGTGTTAAAATCAATACTCATTCTACTTTCTCCAAATTAAATAAAACTGCATTTTGTTTCCTTCTTAAAAGAGCAACAGCTGTTTTATGTTGATCAGGTTCTGTATCTGTGAACTTGATTTTTTTTTTTTTTTTTAGTGTATGGAGAAATGGTGCTCTGTATTTGAAGTAATTCGCAGCACAGAACATTCTGCAATGTTGAAGTTCTGTCCTGTCTTGAGAAAAGTAAAACATGCATTTTCTCAGTTTTTTATGCTACCTTTTGAAGAGAAGCTGTTTCATTCTAATTAGCTTCCAGACAGCTCTAGTTTATTTAAAGTCTAAAATCACATTTTGGTGAATTTTTTCTCCAGAGAAATATTTAGCATGTACAAATAGAATGCAGTACTTGCTGTGTCTTCTAATCTATGATGCTGTTTTGATTCAGTTTACTGTTTTTCTTAAGCCTTGTTTCTAGAAGTAGGATCCCAACTCATAACTGAATCCACTTGTGATTTATAGCAATTTTTTGGTTTACGTTGTCAATATATAATGGTAGGATTGGTGCCCACCAAAGCCACTCTATCACTCTCACCCCCTCAGCTGGACAGGGGAGAGAGAATATAACAGGCACGTGGGTCAGATAAAGACAGTTTAATGAAGCAAAAGCCACGCATGGAAACAGAAGCAAAACAAAAGATCTTATTCTCCACTTCCCATCAGCAGGCAATGTCCAGCCACTTTCTGGGAAGTAGGGCTCCGGTACGCGCAGCAGTTGCTCTGGACGACAAACGCGAAATGAATGTGCCCCCTTCTTCCTGTTTTCCCCAGCTTATATTGCTGAGCAGACGTCATGTGGTATGGAATATCCCTTTGGTCAGTCTGGGTCAGCTGTCCTGGCTATATCCCCTCCCAAGTTTTTACCCACCCCCAGCCTACTGGGGAAATGTTGGGGAAACAGCCTTGATGCTGTGTGAGCGCTACTCAGCAGTAGTCAAAACTCTGGTGTGTTATCTAGCTACCACTGCACAGCACGGTGAGGGCTGCATCTCAGGCAGACCCATTACACTTTATATCAGGGAAAGGTCTGGTTTTTACTGATGACCTGTTTGTGTGACTTCTGAATAAAGAGTAAGAGACAGGGACAAGTGTTGTGACAAGGCAGGTGGGGGGATGCCACTATGCAGGATGTTTGTGTAGCAGTCCTGAGAAGGAAATCACAACCTCTACCTTCCCATATGTCAAGAGGAGAGATGTTTTGAAAACTTATTATTAATGTATTGATATGGAAAAAGAGACAATTTTTTCCCTCTGTTTTTCTTCTTTTTTTTTTTTTTTAGTGATAAGAGCTAAAGAGAATAAAACGAAAAGGGAGATTATTTAATTTTATGCGAAGTTTGTTTTCCTTTTTCCTTTAATATTAAGAATGAACCTGTAGAAGTAGCTATTGCATGAAAATGAACCCAGAATCAGAGCCAGGCATCATTGATGTTGATAACTGTATAGATACATTGGGAGAATATAACTGCAGATGAAACATCTGTGTGTATCACTATGTTAACTAATTTACAGAGGAATTTTCCTCAAAACGTGTTCCTGTGGAAGTGTATTATATAGCTCTGAAAGTGGGGTGCACTGAGCCTCCTCTGAGGGAAGTAATGGTTTTCCTACTTCACTGAAATATTTTTTTTGTTTATGAATGTCTCTTTCATTAGTATAGATGACTTACTTGTAAGAGCAGACTTATAAATCACTCCATATCTCCTCTCAACATTACAGTAGATGAGTATATTTTGGGACTCCAGTTTGTTAAATAGGAGTTAATTTAGCCAGCTACAAAGAACAAGGAACTATGTGCAAGCTATTCCTTGCAGTACATGCTCAAAATCTGTTGTTGTTTGATCTCAAAGATACAAGAATTGGTGACCCCAAAATATCCTTCACAAACAGAGTTTAGAAAGGGTCATAGACAAATGAGGAAAGGCAAGAGCAAAATAACAGGTGATTTTACAGTAAAAGTAGAATCCAGGACTGTTACAGCTTTTATATAACAGTAGGATCCAATTAATTTTAAAAAAATACACTCATTATAATTCTTATTGTTTGCCATCTTTTAAAATAATATCATTATGTATCACTGAGTAAAATTAATGCTTAATTAAAAAGCGCTCCAAGCTGAAATCATGAGCAGTTTATTTTAACTGGAATGATCAAATCTCTGGATCGCTACCACTTTTTTCATATTTTGTGGGGAGAATGCTTCTATTTTAAAAAGATGGAACTGCGCAAAAGGAAATTTATGATCTGAACTTGCTGCAAATCATTTGTATTGATCTGTTTTGTTTCTATTCTGCTGAAGCTAATGGAAATCATTTGTCACCTGATTTGTCCCAGTTGATTTGGAAAACCACCATACCATTTATCAGGCCAGCTGAAAGTCTGAGCAAGTGTGCCTAAGTCTGCAATCACGGAGATATATTTAACTTCTGAAAAAGTAACAAGCATCAAGTGAGAGTGTTGTTCTTATTCTAATATTGGCTTCAATACACTGTCTATATATTAATGCGAGTATCTTACTGAAATCAAGTAATTATAAACCTGTGATGGAGATCATGATGAGTCCTGTCTTGTGTTTGTTTTTCTATTATAAGGTCAATAACAAGTCATCTATTCCTGTAAATCAACATCTTTCTACTGATTTAAACAAGCAGGTAACCGTTAGGAAGAGGACTAATACTAGCCCTGTGTTAACATTTAGGTCCTGGTATACATTAAAAGCAGTGTGAGCTCCTCATGCTTTTTCTTCAGAAGAGGAAGGGATAACTGCAGTCTCTTAATATTCACTGCACATATATTTCCACCACATATCCTCTCTCTTCTGACGGAGGGTGAGTGTGGGAGAGCCTTGTGCTGCTGTATGGTGCAGACATTTGCTGTAGCTCCTCATCTGCCCCGGTCTGTGTTCGATTTATTATTCATAGGGATGTGATTGGGATGGGAGGAAGAGGCCTTAAATCTACTGCAAAACTAAATTAAGACTGCTCGTTGCATCTCTAGGAGACTTTTTTTTTTTTTCAGCTGGGTGTTCTTTTAGCTGTAGCAATCCCTTTATTCCCTCAAGACTCTTAAAATTATTCTGTGATTTTCATCTGAAGAAATGATTGTAAAAACTGTGCTGTTCTCAACCCAGTTTACAAATGTGGACTTCGACCAAATCTCTAACCCTCATCAGTACAAATCATTGTACAACAGTAGTGACTTAGAGTTGAACAACATCCTGTGTGCACCCAAGACTCCATTTGTTTGGGTAAGATTGAGGGCCGTGACCATAAGAGCTGGTTTGTTTGGGTTTTTTTTGTATCTGTCAGTGCTTCATGGTCAATGTGACTTTGAAAACGGAAGCTAGGTTTTGCTGTTCTCTACCATAGCAGTCCTAAATCCTACTTCTGCTGTATTCCGCATTGCAGAGTCATTAATGGTGATGTTGTGGCAGCAAGAAGGAACATGTCTGACTCTCATAAAGATGTTGATTAAACCAGTCTGAATATTCTATGATTAAGGAGTATTGGAACAAACCATGAACCCTACAAAATAATTTGCTTCACATTTTATAACACAAGTTAAACCATAGTTTGTTCATTTTAAATTTAGGCCCAAAACATTTTGGTTTTAAATATATCTCCTGCAATTCATTATAGGCAAAGCCTTAGATGTTCAGCTGTCTGATCTGTGAGGTTCAGGAACTGACAGCCTTTCACTGTGTATGAAATATGACTATAATTTAAGCAGTGTCTTAAACAAAACTGTTCCGTAGGTGCCTAGTTTTTCCCTTTGAAAATAAGAAAAATGTTTGAAAAGCCTGATGTGTCCTACACATCTTCCAAGTTTTAAAATGTCCTGAACTTTTATTATTTTTAATATAATTAAACAGTTTAAAAGTGTAATTGTTTGTTGTTTACTAAAGCCACATAAATGAACTCATCTTAAGTCTAATGAATGTTTGTTAGATATGGTAGAGTTTTATAAACAACAGAAATTTTAGAAGGTCTCACCTGCTGTGCAAGAATTCAGTGTAGTTTTTGTTCAGTGGCAAAGTCAGTGAAACCTCTTCCTCAGAGGTTTGATCTTGTATTCTGCTAATTTTTAGAACTGTTCAGGAAATCAGCAGTTAGGCTAACAAAACTGGATTAGCAAAAGGTATACTGCCAAAAATGAATTATCTTATAAAGCTCAAGAAAAAGTAGAAAATAACTTTGAAGGTGGTGCCTTGTTTTCTTAGTAGCAATAAATGTGCTTCAGTGATCAGAGCTCTTTTTATTATGTTCCATTTACATTTTCATTGATGGAAAGAATTTCCTTTGCAATCCAATCTTTTCTGGCCTCTGTCCATGCACAGTTTCTCACTATTGTCTCCAGGATAATTGTAAGTTATAATGTAGGCTTTTAATATTCATTAATATGCAACACACACATTGCATGAATTGTTTGTAACATTTACTTGCAGCACAGCTGGGGCTTTCTGATCGGCTGTCAGCTACATGGAGCCACTGTTCCTAAAGAGCAGCAAAACTGAGTAATTCCCTCTTTTACATTCCATGTTGAGATGCTGTTTCCTATCACTGAATGCTGATCATATACAACAATTTAAAACTTTTTTTTTCCTACTGATGTAGTTGTAGTCACTCACTCTGCTGTGATTTATCAACCAGGTCATCACAGATGGCTTTGTACTGCTTAATTAAGGATAACTTCTGTCTATGGGATTTGATGTGCCTTCTTACTAGTATTTCAAAACCTAACAGTAAAATCTCTTTATTCTTGTGCAGGAAAAGTTCTCCAAAATGTGGTTCCTGTGGTTTAGGCCCAGCCAGCATCAAAGCTGGCATGGGAGAGGAATGAAAAGAAAAAGGTTAAAACTGGTGGGCTGAGATAAGGACAGTTTAACAGAACAACACAAGGAAGAAGAAACAACAGTAATAACAATAATGTTAATGAAATAATATATAAAGCAAGTAACACACAATGCAACTGCGCACCCCCTCCACCTGCCGCCCTCCCACGCTCCCCCCTTCTGTGCAGAGCATGATGTCATATGGTATCAAAACATCCCCATGGCAAGTTTGGTTCAGCTGTCCTGGCTGTGCCCCCTTCCAGCCTCGTGTGAAAACTAATCCTATCCTAGCCCGGCCCTGGACAGAGGTGTTTGACAGGCTCAGTGTAACTCTACATTTTCTGCCTAGTCAGCCCTGAATCTTACATCCTTTTTTTAAAAAAAAAATCTGTCAGAATGTGTGACTGACAGCAGAGGTCTGATGTGAGAGACAATTTAAGTGAATGAGCTTTGCTCCTGAATTGTGTCCTTTGTTTCAGTCTGGACCCAGCATTTTCAATTAAGAAGCTTTCTCCAGAATCCCTCTCAGGATAAAAATTTTTTGAATCAGGAAACTAAATCTAGGCTCCAAAGTCTGTATTTGGGCACCTGAGAAGCTGTCCGATTTTCTGGGATGTTGCAGATCCCTCTGAAGTTGGTATAAGCTTCAGTCTGTAGAAAACTTGCAATAGTCTAGTGAGACTGAAGAGATGAGGTTTAATTAGCATTGTAATATGTACAATTTTCACATCTGGTTTTGGCTTTCCTCCACCCTTTCTAAAGACAAGTACGGCAGACTAACCCTCCTTTGCTCTATCTGTATTTACTTCTATCTTTTACATTCTCTGCTTTACTGACTTTAAACAATATTAGTCTGCAAGCAGTGAAGGGAAAATTCAGATATGGAAAGACTCATTATGGAGGGCTGCAACAGAGAAATACCTCTTTTTTTTTTTTTTTTTTTTAAGGAGCTCTTAGCAGGAAGGTGAAGGTGAACAGATCTCTGAACTCTTACTAACATCAAAGACTGGGCACAGTCACAAAAGTTGGAACCCAAGCTAATACCCCTGTATTGCACTGGGCACCTCAAGCAAATATGGGAAACTTTTATTTTGGTTTCCCTCAGGCGGAGTGTTGCATGCCACAGTGTGAGCGTGTGCTGGCCATTGCCAGATGTTGTGCTGGGTGTCCTGAGATTGTGCCACTTGGCAGGAAGAGAAGCTTGTTCTTAGGTTGCCCAGCAGGGCAAGGCAGTATTCAAGTGGATGTTTTGTTTTCTGTGGCTCCTTTTTATCTCATGTTTCTCTATGCCATGTACGATGATAAAAAAAAAAAAGTCCCTAAATTTTTAGTTAAACTAATATAATGACAAACCCCTCTTGCCTTGAATTTTTATCAGAGGTATACAACATGCATGACTGTGTTTTGAAATGTGTAGTACGTTCACAAAGTACATTGGCCCTAGCTCCTAGAAGATCTTCTGAGGAAGTTGGACTGTTTCTTAGTTTTTCTGATCTGCTCAGCCATGCTCTGCCTGTTCAGCTTGCATGGGTAGTAGCTGTGCAAGCTGGAACAGCTATGGTGTAGACAAGTGGAACTGTGCAGATTCTCAGCCTGATTAATATTGGCTAAATATCTGCCCAGTAAAAAAGATGAAACCAGTTGGAAATGCAAATACTTGCTTCCAAGAGGAAAAAATCAAGGTGCCCATGTAATTCAGTGGTAATAAGTTTAAATGAGAGGATTCCCCCCCCCCCCCCCCCCCCTTTCTTTTAAGGGAATTCATAAAATGTGAATCGCTGTGCTGTGGTGGGTAAGACCCTAAGATACAACTGTCTTCTATTTTTCATTTTCATAATGAATGTGTTGTGCTGTGCTTTTCCCTGACCTGATGTAGCAGTCTTACTAACATAGACGATTGGTTTGGCTATTCCCCTGTAACACCAATTCTGAGTGGAATAGCCAGGTTCCTTGTATTTGGTAGACAATCTCTTAATATGGTGCTTAATTCTTCATATTCATGAAACACTTGGAATCTCTTCAGCTATTTATCATCTTATTGGTATATGTGTTATGAAGTAATATTCCTGCTGTCTTTAGGAAGGCCAGGCAATTCACATGTCTTTCAGGGTTTCAGTAAGATAAAAAGAGATGTATTACTGTATCTTTTTCAGTCATAAATGGAAGGGAGTACTACAATGCTGTGGGCTTTTTCTTGCTAGTTTTTTTTAGCTGGTAGACCAAATAGATGCTTTGACAGACTGACATTGCATGAATATTTCAGTTTTATTATCAGTTTACTTTGTATATTTTTGTACAATGCTGTCTTTTGATCTGATTCTCTGCTTATATTGTCTACTCTGAAATAGGAGTTAAGGGCATATCAAGAGTCTTTCGCTATCTTGCTAGCTATGGGCTAGAGTTGGTAGTATTTTATCTAAGGCACTATGGCTTTCTTTTTACCTCCTTTCTAGAATGATGCTGTTGATCTTGCAATTCCTGTTGGCTTCCCTACCAGTTTCTCTAGTTCTTTTTCTCAATGGAATACATTTAGGATGATGGCAGGTGTACCTGCCTGATTTGACAGAGAATCAAAAATTAAGGTTTGGGCTTGGCTTTCCTCCCCACCACCTTTTTTTCCTTCGCACTATAGCATTTCCCTGCCTCTTCTGTGCTGGAAGTCCTCATGCTGTGCAGCCTATGGAGCTAGACTGTAGCAGACTGCAAAATAGTAAAACTAGAAAAACATAACAGTGTGATCTTGGAGAATTCAGATCATCTGGAAGAGTGAAGTGGAATAAAAAGATATGGAAATAAACCTGTCTGTTCCTGTTATGCCTTTATAGTGTGGATCCTTTGCATTTTAATCCATGGCTGCTGTATCTTGGGACGCAGTGCAAACACATAGCTTCCAAGGAAAAGGCAGCTGTCTCCTTCACTCCACTGTGCTCCTTGCCACAGGTCCTTGCTACTTCCCTAGTCTTAGCATTCATGTTCCTGTTCCCATGCAGTAATTTGATTTATTGAAAAACTAATCCTTTGAAGAAGAAAAGCGAGGGGTGTGTGTGTGTGTGTGTGCAGGGGAAGCCACTTTCAGTGGGTGTCGTTTCTGGAAGATATAGTCATATGAAAGTAAGAAGAGGCTGTAAGTGTGTTAAGAAGTTCAACATTTCCCTTGTCCGATTCTTGAAATCGCTAGATTTCCCTGTTTCCCATGCAAGAAAGGGAGAAGCTGCCTCCCTGTCCTTCCCAGACTTCGTCACTGGTCTGTGCTGAGTGATTCCTAACCAGCAGAAAGAACAGGTATTACTTTGCTTGGGCAGCCAATGAGGTCATGTTTATTGTGTATTAGGTTTTGAGTTTGTTTGGTTTTTTAATGCTAAATCACATTTTTTGTCATTACTGAATAAATATTTTTAGTTGGAAGTGTGGCTCGGCTAAGAAAATATTCTTTAATATAGAGAAGTTTGCTGTATGTAATATAAAGATCTGTCCTACTATACAGGTAAATCTGATACTGCTGGTTAGCAGTGGACTGCAGAGTAGAAGGGTTGACACTTCTTACCAGTGATGTGGAGTAAGTGTATGGTGTTCATGCAAATCACACTTGCCAGGGAATAATTATAGTGATTGAGCAGTAATTGAAAAGCAAGCCAATATTCCATTTTAGTGTTTTGCATCCTTTATGCAGAGCAAATTGTCTTGTTGAAGACCAAGTCTGAAAAGCAATGGCTGCTGCAGTCTGAGATGTGACTTGAAAGTAAGCACAGATTATGATTCAAAATAGTGTTCTGTGAACATGGGATATTATTCATTGTATTTTTCTTATTTTGAACTCAATGGGGGAGTGTCAAACATCTGTGGATATAAGCATGGAAAAGTTCCACAACATCTGCTACTAATTTTTGCCAGATGAAAGTAGTAATTATGATGAATATTTCTGTTGATGATGCTGATACATTGGCCTAAATAAATTCACTTGCAGACTGTGAATATCTAATTGAAAATATATGATTGTATCACCAAATTGTTGACTTAGTGCTCAGTTAAATTTTTAATTGTTGGAATTTGCTTGAGAGTTTGTGGTTTACTGTTTTAGAGAAAAGATAAAATACTGCAATGAAATTGAGTATTGTTAATACATTAAATGAAGAGAATTGTTAGAGATGACCTATTTGCATGGTTGGATTTTAGGATTGGGTTATATGGCTCAACTATTTTTGAGTGGTACAATAACCTTGTTAATAAAGCTGTGTCTTTCAAACAAAAGTGATTTCACTGAGGCTTTGACCGTGTCTGACATTGCCGTTGTAAATACCTGCTATTCTTAGTGCCCTTCCATCTTGCTATTTCCTGCACTGATGTGGGGCCCTTTGATATCTAAGGGAAAGCAAGGACAGTGACTGAGTGGCAGGAGGATTGCTTAGCTATTGAAAGCTGGGTGATGGTTTTTGTCAGGCAAAGGACTTCTCTGGAGAGACCAGCAGTGTGCACAAAGAGTATGTTTATTTTCTAGATTCTTGAGAAGCCACCATAATTGCTATTTCATAGGATGCCTAGGCTAAGAGACTAAACCACTTAAAACTGCAGAAGGGCAGTTCATCTTAGTGTCAAAAAACACATGCTTGTTCTGTCCTCACTTTCTTAGTTACGGGTGTTTTTTCGTAAAGTGTTTCTGGCATGGAGTTCTGTTTGTGCCTCTTGTGGTCTCAGTGAGAATCTGCTTTGGGAAGTTGACAGAGATGGGCAAGACTTGGCTGGTCTTTGGTATGATGATGTATTCATAGAGGGTTTGTATTGGCTCTCTTCTGCCAGGGTACCTACCTAAGGGATCCGATAGCTGTGCAGAAACTGGCTTGCAATAAGCTTCAGCAGCTATAAGGCAGCTCAGTCCCTAACTAGACTGATTTAGGCCAAATCAAATATGCCTGCTTTGGTAGTGAGTGTTTGTGAGGCAATTGATAACATAATTCACTGACAACTGCCAGGCTGCTAATAGGCCAAAATGATAATAGGCTTTAAGGGAGTCTATTTTCCAAATTTTTCTGGGACCAACTACAGGCACTCAGATGGTGGCCAGGAGAAGAATGGAAATATATCAGCAGCAGGAGGTGCTCTTCATTTTTTACGTGAACTTGGGCCAGTTGGAAAGACAAGCTCCTGAACAAGGCTTCTTGATAAACTTGATAATGATTTGACTGTTAGGATAAGCAGAGCTCTCATTCTCCCCAGACAGCGTGATTTTCAAAGTGTTTGAATATGCTAATCCATTGTTGTTTTAGTAGCTCAGTCTTCCACTGTTTTGGCTTGTTGTACCCTGTACTGTAAAGTTGACAGTAAGAGGTGGTTGTGATGATGCCGACAGACATACTTATGGAAACATGGTAGCATGTTTGTTAAGTATACAGCAAAGTGTCTTTCCTTGCAAACTGAAGATGTCCAAAGCCATTTGCTCGTCTATCATTGCTGTGCCCTGCACAGCAGTATGAGGATAGGGGTGAAAACGTTCTCCGTTAGTCACCATGGGAAGCTGCTGGTTTACAGCAGGAGACACAGTTGTTGTCAGAGTCCAAATCCAAGAGAGCAAGCAAGCAAATGGATGTTACGTGTTTATGTATCTTAATCTTTATTCGGTGGCTGTTTCTCCATTCTGTTATGTACATTTACTAATGCTTCAACATCATAAGAATTTTAAACTCGTGGGTACCTGAAGATTTTTAGAAAAGTAATGTAAAACTCTAGGATGAACTAAATGATATGAGTACAGTTTCACTGATGACAACTTTCAGAATTGGTTGCTTTTTATCATGGTGGCAACAGGGTACAGACCAGCTGCCTGTTCTATGTTTTAGTCTAGTTCCAGATCATGCTCAATATCAAAGTTATCTAATGGCTTCTAGCAATAACTGTGGTGTAATGCAAAGATACCCAAGTTGGAACTGGTTGAAATCTCTCTGCAGCGACGTGAAGCACAGTGTGAGCTGACTTGCCGAAAGTGTCATACACTGTGATGTAAGCAGCTCTTCTGGCAGAATATATCCAGGTGTTGACGATACTAGGGGTGTAGAGTCATCTGCTTAGAATAACAGCCCTCTTTTGGCTCCATATATATGGAAGAGGAGCTGAGGAAGAAAAAGAGATTTCCTTCTTATGCAGCAGGCTGAAAAGACACTCCTAGTGTTTGGAGGAGCTAACATCAGGGATTTGATGTTATGGCTTGGGGCAACTAGGTAAGGGGAGGGCTTATCAACCATAATATGTAGAGCTTGACTTGGTCAGAAACAACTGGAAAGAGATGCATTAGGTGAGATCCTTGTTGGAGAGCAAACAAATTTAGATAGCCTTGTGATAATCATTAGATAAGGGACAGTGATATAAGAGTGTGTGAATTTCATTTAAAAAAAAATAAATTAAAAAAAACAGCGTGGAAATCCAGTAGTAGAAGATCTTTAGCCTGGATATCAAAGGCAATTTATGTATCATAGGGATACTTCTGTTTTAATAGGGTGTGAAAGAGGAAATGTTAAGAAATGTCTTAGAGCAATCTGAGTCTTACTGCCTTTGTGCAACTACTCATCAAGCCTGGAATACTATTCCAGAACCATAAATGAAAATTGGCTCCTGTTTTGATAGCTTATCTGAGGATACTGCTATAGGTTATTACCTGTGATAATGTCTTGTTATATTTGTATTACGATGGTGTACCTGAACATGTGAATATTTTGATGCAGATATATGAATTTGCACAGTAACATGATTAGTCTTGAATATTTTTATTTAATAAAATACATTAAATAACACAGCAATATTACCTCTTCCTACAAGTAATTGTAATGTTGATAGGTACTTCCACATAGTCAGTATTAATAAAAATGTAAATTTTCAGATCAAAATTAATGAATTGAATAGGAACAAGAGTGTGACATGAAATATTTTCCTATCTAATGACAACTAGTATTAAAATTTTCATGAAACAGCTTGTACACAGTGAAGATGGTAGGGGCAATTTGTTTTACTTGAAGAATTATTCATATGATGTGCTTGCAGAAGGTAGGTGAGAAAAGAGAACGGCAAACAGGCCAGGACCTCAGTATAACACTTTGTGTAATGGCTCCCACATTGTATTTTTCAAATGGATGTTAAGCTGGACTCAGTATAAAACGTTCTATGTGGAGCCTTCTATATGTAGACCTGATCTGATCTAAACCAAAGACTTGCCTTTTTTTCTTTTTTTTTTTTTTTTTTTTTTCCTTCGGATGATCTATCTTTATTAAAATGTAGGAAACACTTGTTTACACCGAAGACTGGAAGTGTTTCATATTTCATCTAGTCTAGTTTGTAAATGTAAACAGAAGTATTGCAGCTTGCCTTTCTCATATTTCATTGTTTTCTTGTTGTGGCATCTCTTATTTTGAAAATCGGGTAAAATAGCTGTATGAAAATATGTATGAGTTCCTACTGGTAGCTATAAGATAACTACTTTCAAAAGCAGCTCAGCCAGATTTAGACTTGATAGGAGTATTATAAAAGTAAAATGATGTAACGGAAGAGATTCGCTAAGGTACTTAGTTCTGAGTGGCATCTAAACCTTTATGTCTTGTAGCCTTTTGATGTATTGGTTAATGTAGCCAAGAGATTTCAAAGGAGGATTGCATTTAAAGTGGATTGTTACTGTTGAGGCAACTCAGTTGCGCAGACATTTTGAGGGTAAAATTCTTACTGTTTAGCAGCATTCTCAGCTACTCAGTAACTACCATGGAGATTGTGCTTTCTTACATTCTGTTTCTTCAGTGAAAATGTCTGGGGTTTCTTCTGATGAGATGCAAGGGAAACCAAAAACTTGTAGCTTCCAGGACTGTGAACAATAGTTGAAAATCTGAAGTTTAAGGGTTAAAAGAATGCGAAAACACAGATGGCCACATTTCTGTGACTCAAATGCTTTAAAATTATTGTGTAATGAATTGCTGTGCCAAGATGCCATGGAGCAGAAGTGGTTAATAATGGTCAATGTTGCAAGTAAAGCCACTAGATGATACATGTAATTAAAGAAGGAAGAAAATTACTGCAAATCAACAAAGCTGAGGTTACTTCACTGAGGAAAGTCAACTTAAAATTTTAATACAGCATATGAAGGAGGTTTGGAATTTTTTGAAGCTTCTACATTAAGCCAAATACTCAGTCAATGCATTTGGAAGGTTGCTCTTCCAAACTATTTGGAATTTGTAGCCTGGACTGTAATCTAAATTTAGCATTTCAAATTATCGTATCTTTGCTCTTCTGGACTGTAGCAGCTTAAGACAGTCTCACATCTCTCTGGTGCAGTGAGGCTGATGGCATTGTATTAACTGAGTTTCTTTGAACATCATTAAGTATCATTAAGCATGTTTACCCCTAGCTGTTGCATAAAGTCTTTCAGTCTTCCCACCTGCATGAAAATGGCTTGTACTGTCACATAACTCACTATGTATAGGAGTCTGTGAGTGTGTGTATGAGCTCTGGAGGGTAGGAAAGCCCAGCTCCTCATGAGCTGTGCCTTGTCTTGCACAGCTGATTGTGGTACCTGATTACATCTGCACTTGGAACCATTGCTTTAGGTACTACTTCATAAGAACTGTTGAGTTGTGCAGTTAAGTACTGTAGTCCTGGTTTTACACATGACAGTCTGGGCATAATGGATTAAGGGATATAGCATAATATTAAAGGATACATCTCTTCACCAGGATGGTAACAAATAAGGAGATTTTTTAATTATCATAATATCTAAGATATTGGATTGCAATATGCCTGAACAAATCTCTTGAACTTTTCCCTGTCTTATATCTGCTATCTCTGACATGGTACCCTTGATAGAGGTGAGAATGGGAAATTATCAGACAGAATTCAAGGTACCTGAAGCTACCACAACATCACTTTCCTGTGCAGGTGTGAGAAATAAAGGAGGCATTATCACCGAACTATAACTCAACAGCCAAAAGCTCATAAACTTTCTGAAGCTCAATGTGCATTCAAGTTTGGGCAAGTCACTTAAACACTCTGCTTTCATTAGCCTTATTTTGCGCAGCAGGAAGCTGATGAGCTACTCGCTCCTGTCCTCTCTGCCAGCCCACTGAGTAGTGTCTGAGGCACGGTATGGAATCAAAATGCTTTTGGCCGCTGTAGAGCTATCCCTGCTGCTTTGCTAAGCCTCTGAAGGGTACCTGTAAATCTGCTCCCTTCAGACTTTCTCACGGAGACCTGGAGAGGGAATGATGTCCCAGGCACTCAAATGACAAATGAGCTGGTCAGGCTGTGTCCTGAAAGCAGCCCAGACAGGCTAGACTTTGAAAGCTAATACGCATGATATTTCTTAGGGAGTATTCATGGGTGATTTAATGTGTCTTCTAGTTCTTGTTTGAAGTCCTTTGCTGTTGCTAACCCTAAGTTTGTTGAAATAGCTCATTAGTGAAAATAGTTAAAGCTTTATGAGAGCAGAAATGTAGACTTTCCTGTATTTCAGTACAGTGAAAAGTGAAATCTTTGGTGTAATGTAAGGATTTTGGAATTGGGTATAAAACAAGTGTTCACCAGAGAAACCTAGAAGAATTCTGTAGGATAGGTTTCTGACAGAAGACCATGCAAGAACTGTATTTTTTGGCAATGAGAACTGACAGACATGCAATAATAGGAAGCCATTTTTCATCAGTAAGAGTAGGCATAATTTAAAAATTGTATTAATAAATTTCATAGTTTTGTTCTTGAAGACTGCCTGCCAAAATGTATAGCAAAGTTAATTATAAGGAAATCACCATACTGCAACTTATAGTTTCTGTTATTAAATTCTTGCATCATTCTGGATTGCATCCAGGAAAATGAGAACCGAACTAGATTATTATAAGAAATAGTTTACAAAGAAAAATGTCAAAGGCTGACTTTTGAGTACTTTCAAGTGAGTATAAGATAAAATGCCATAGCATAAAACAATATATAGTCGGTGACAGTGTGTATATATCATGCTATAAGGCTGTCTTCAGTTTTGTTTGAAGTTCATTCTTTCTCTACCATTCCTCCTCTAATCATTTGTAAGACCAGATTTTTTTATTGTCATGATAATAAGCATGAGCCTCTTCACTTTTGTACTATCTTCTGAGGTGTAAACACACAAGGTATCATAGCAATAGTCAGTGTAAAACTGAGCTTTAAGCAGTGTCTATGGGATTATTGGTAATTTCTGGAATGAATTAATTAATGTTTCTGTAGCAGTAGTTCTTATGTAGTAAACCTCATGAGATATTGAGAGGGGAAAAAAGCGTACTGTTCTGATCTTCACTGTGACAAAGAATAAATACCTGACTTGTGGTAAAATTCAGAAGATCTCCAGACCTTCAAACTCTGCCAAGTGGAGTAGTATTAAATTGCTCCTGGTAGTAAAAATTAAGGATATATGTCAGTTGTTTGATGGGTGGTTTTGAAAATTGTAATCCAGAGTTCCTGTCTCAAAACTGACAAGTAGTTTAGAGTATAAGTTTTGTTGAAAGAATAGGGGTATGGTTATTTAATGCTTGTTGCTTTTTTTTTTTTTTTTTTTAAACAGAAACTTTGGCTACGGAATTGCTCTTTGTATTTTTTTATCTTCTTTCAGCCTTAAAAGGTTTTTTTTTTCCTTAGTTCAGAAACCTGATGTTTTACTACTTTAACTGTACATTATGTTCTTTAATACACTTAGAAAAATAACTTTATAACAATACTCTGAGGCACTGTAAAAACTTAGGTCTCTAATGGCACTTGTAGAACAGTATGTGACACGAGTAAAACATTTGCAGTCACATTTTCAGTCCTTGTGATAGTGGTATATTGATGGTATACAACTACAGTGCAGTTAAGAAAGGATTAAGATATTGTGAAGTACTTTGTTTATGCTGCCTTCATAGAATACTTCTGTTACTCAAGAGCCCTATTCAGTCAGTCTATATGGCTTTCCTGTGCACATAATTTCCATTAGGTTACATAAACTGGCTTCATGCCATGCCAGCATATTTACAGAAGACTTCATCTGTGCTGCTATGCTGGAGGAGGAAGGAAAACAATCCTACCTAACAGTTAGTCTGTTTATTCTTTGCTTCAGAGCTGAGTAGTGTGTGATTAGACAGGCTGACATAACTTGGACCAGAGGTCTAGGTCGTTTGGTGTGTTCTGTGTGTGGGATTTTACCTTAAAAGGGAAATCAACAGGCATGAAATGGAGAATTAAGGAAAACCTTTGCAAAGGACAGCTTTCATCCTGACTCTTGTTAAACTGAGGCTACTAGAATGCTAAAAATCATGTCTTTTCCACAGGTAGATGATTTAAAAGTTATTTCCTGTTGTAACGTTGGATGTTTTCCTCTTCTGTATGAAAGATCCCTTCTTTTGTAGAACCTTACAAAAGTCTGATAATTTAAGTCACCCAACTGAATTTTTGGCTGGACTTATAAGCACCTTAGGCTCATATGCTAGTGTTTTAATTGAAAGGATAATAAAGGGAAGCAAGGGTGGTTAAATATGCCATATTCTTAATGGAAGTAATGTCTAATGTTTCCAACCTCGTTTGGCCGCCTGAATTGTAAAAGAAGAAGAGTATCTAGTAAAATATGAGATAAAATGTAGTAGTTATATACTCAGAGTATGAGAAGGCATTTAAAATAAATCTATTTTATAGAGCATAGGAAGTATGCATTGACACCTGCCAATGAGATGAAAACTATGGAAAACAGTTATTTTACAAAACTGGTAGCAGCAATTATACTGCTTTAAAGAGGTTCTTGGAGAACAGAGTTCCCAGCCAGATGTAGGATATGCAAAGTTTTGGGAGACAACCACGTACGTGTAGGGAACATGCTGATTTTGGAAGCCTTTAGCACTGGTAGGAAATTTGCCTTGTCATTTCAACTTTCCCACAAAACCTTCATTTCATTGGCAGACTCATGCAAAGGGACAGTGTTGCCAGGAAAAACATACGGCATGCACAGAGTCATTGAGAGAACTACCTGGTGGTTTCTGGAGAGACTACTGACACAATTCTTCAGTTTCCCTGCTCCCTCCTGGGCTGCAAGCAGGACCTGATTAGTGCTGCCAATTCCATTCTACTGCAGCTCAGCAAATCTGTAAAAGGCAGCAGAAGCACAAGGCATTTTGTGAGTATATGCTGATGGTTGCTTTCCCCAGAGATTCTGTACTGCATTTTGGGGAGATTTTCTTCATAGCCAAAAAGAATGGCATGAGCTTAGAAATTGGAATTTGTGCTGCAGAAGTTGATGTTTTCTGCTTCCCATCTGCTGGTGGTAAGCAGGAAGGTGGATTCTTCTCGATGCCCCCACCCCACCCCCATTTGAAAATACAAACTTAGAGATACAGAAAATAACTTATTTTATGCTTTCATGCATGGTATTCCTGCAATGGAATTGGGATAACTGAGGTTCCTTAGTGAAAACTGGAGAGGTAATATTCCAATGTTAAGAGTGTTAGGGAAGTGCTGATACTTTATAGGAGGCATTCTTGAGGATGGGGGTGGATTGGGGGATATTGGGAGCATGGAAATTTATGAAAAAGTAAGCATCCATTATTAAAAAACAAATCAGAACAAAACTACAGCAGTGAATACGCTTAAGTGTTAATTCTCCCAGGAAAATTTTTGCGTCATTCCTAACCTTCAGTTTATTAAAGGTTCTTTGAAACTTTCTTCACACTGATTAAAAATCACATTGACCCCAAAATAGTTATTAATTTGTGTGGATTTATTAATGTGTTTGAGTTTTTGCAGACAGAGGATCTTAACTAGTTTTGGTTGCACTGAAGTTTATAATGAATTTTGAAAGAATCATAGTGACTATTGATTTTTTTTAGCCATTACATTTGCAGAAAACTGTAACTATGGGAATTACTATGCCTGTAAATAGGCAGAAAGAAATGTTTGCTCAAACAAGTAAAAGGGACGGTGATGACCTGTAACTGACTAAAGTAAAGCATAAACGAGTTCCAGGAGATCTCATTGCTAGGCAAGCTCTCAGTTTTATTTTGTAATATTCCTACTTTTCACTCTCATTTCATTAAGTATGATCAGTAGGGAAAGAGGTACAATAGAGCTCCCTGTCAATAGGGACCTTTCAGGCAGGAGATATTCAGATCATGCTTAAAATCAGATCCTATTGTAATAGTAGTATAAATGCAATAAACAATGTCTTGCGTTGTATACTCAGTTTGTTACCTTAAAAATGTTCATCTTTCATGTGCTTCTAAAGATGTAGGATAACAAAGTGATATTTAACTATAGGTTTCAGATGTGATTTGTCAGATGGGGGTGAATTGCTGCTCTTTGCTTTACTTCCCTCCTTTTTCACAGACCAAACAAGTATTTTTGCTTAGTTTCTGAAAAGCTGCATATTTAATTCTATAGGGCAGCAAAACTGGGAGAAGTTCTGTTCGCAATGATGCTTATAATTGCCAGTAATAGAGTATACATATACTGCCATGCATGTTACTGGTTTTGCTAGCATGTGGTTAACCATTTCAAGTAATTAAGGCAAGAAAGTTCACCGAACAATTTTCTTGTATATTTTTTGGCTGATATTAGTGGTAATATATGCCTTAGAGGGGAAAAAACTTAAGGGAGGAAAATGTATTTTTGAAGATTCATGCAGTTTTGTTTAATGATTGAAATTTCTTATATAAGAGATAAATCACTTTGTGTTTTTTTTTTTTTTTAAACAAAGAAAGAAAGATAATATATTCTGGGAATATATCTGTTTTGTTGCAATCAGCTTCTCCATGTTGATTAAAGAAAAGAAATCATGGAAGGAGTAAAAGCTGTATTTTGACTCTGCCCAATAGCCCTTTCTGCAGTACTAAAATCCTGACCTGATAGTTTGGACAAGTGTGAAGGCACATTCTTTTGGAAGTTCATGTGTCTTGGTCCTGCTGTGAACAAGGGATGAGGTAAAAATCTCAAGTAGAACATTTGATTCTGTTAACTCTAATGTTGAGTGTCCAAATTGCATTGTTATGCTCCAAATCTTGTTGTAGGAAAAAAGGAAACACATCTTATAAGCCAAGAATTTATTGCTAGTATAATAGAAACTTTCACAGTCTAATTGAAGAATCATTATTAATCCACATCCATATACTGTAGGAAAAATAAAACAAAAGAAATCAATGCTGCATACAGAAGTGTATCTCAGTAATAAATAATACATGTAAAATTGTTATACACACACTAATTTCAATTGCTTTTCCTGGTGTTATGCTCACCATTCCTTGCTTCTCTGAATACTAAAATCAAGAACTTCACTCAGGTGTTTGGGGGTGGGGATGATGTCCCCCTTTGCCCTGGAGCATATTACATTGGTGGTTTCTTTTCCTCATCCTCCTTTTTCTTTTCTTATCCCTTTTACTTTACATGGAGCTGTTTTTATGTGTGCTTTTGTGTGCATGTCTTCTTCCTTCACTGATCTGCAACTCCACAGTGCATCTCAATTTACAGTGTGTGATTCATTTTTACATGTTAGATACTACTACTACTGTTATTCCTGAAATCTGTTTTGGTCCAGTTCCAGGTCTGCATTTCTTCACCTGGTCATAGGTGACTTGTTTTTGGCCCTGGGGCCCCATCTCTTTTTATCCCCTGTTGTACTGCTCTGCCCTGCATCCTGTGCCTAGACTTCTCAAAGGCCTCTGCTGTTATACTAAACCTGTATTTTTGTGTAATACATCATGGTGTTTGCTGTAAATATTTCATTCTACACAGAATAACTACTTGATACTGTTGTCTCTATAAAACTACAGTGGCGCCTAGCAAAAGTAAAACAGGTTAGTCTGAGCTACACGGTCAGAAGAAAAATGTTGCTTTTGCAGCTAAGCAGGCCAAAACATAGCTGCAGGTAGACCTGAAGAGCTTCAGACAGAGCAAGTCTGACAAGCCTCTGAGGCCTTGCAAACTTAGTGCGTAGAAAGTCTATGGTCTGATACTAGCAACAGCAGTATAGTGTTACTAGATGACAGCATGCATCACTCACTTCAGCTGGTTTGGGGGATGCTCAGTACTTCTGAACCAGATGAGCAATGTTATGTTCAGCCACTAAAAATTGGGAGGTGTATGTACTTGAATGCTTCCTTATTTCTGCGTGCTTATCTCCCAAAGCTCAAATAGAGGCATCAGACATCTGCAAGATCTTTTGCGGTGTTTTGAATATCTCCTGGATAAAAGGCGTTATAAAAATGTTCAACAGTTCATTCACAATAGAGCCACAACGCATGCAAGTAACTCCCCCCCCCTCCCCGCCCGCCCCCTTTCTTTTTTCCCCTCCAAGTAGGCAAACTACATATGGGGTGCAAAGTAAGATTTTAAAGCAGACTCCTTCATCTGTCTGACATGACTTTCTTCCTGCTGGATTTATCTCTTGTGTAAGCAAACTTGATTTCTCTCCTCCACAAGAAACAGGAGATAGTGTCTTGTCAGGCTTTTATTCGATGATCTTCTTGCTTGGAATAGATTCCCTTTCTGGGTTAGGGGCAAATTTCAGTGATAAGCAGATCGGAAGTCCTCAAGAGTGTGGAGATCTGTGCATTATGACTTCTCTTGATGCCTATTTAAGAAGGCAGAGAGCTTAAGACTGGGTTGTATTTAAATTTTCCAGTGATATTTTCTTTTCTGGTGGAAAACTTGCTTTTGTTGCTTGAAAGACTTATCAGGAGAGTTATGAGCTTTGGTTGTCACCTCTTCACGGTATCTGTAGAGTGTCTGTGGATCTTGAAGCACTGGCTGGGCTTAGGGGCTGGCTTTCTGTTTCTGCTGTTAAAAATTGTGACAATATGGGACGGAGACCTCTAAGGGGGTAAAAAAGTCTGCCAGGAAAGGCAAGAAAGGCCCTGTTTAATAAAACAACAGCCAGTGAAGGGAAAACCTGAGGAAGAGAATAGATGTTAAGCAGCAAACCGCTTTTCTTTGGTGTATTGTACCATTTGGTATTTAATAGCTGCTTTTCCTCAGGCACATTGAGTCTTCAGGGCTAAGTCAAAATGAAGCCTCCCTTCAGGGGTCATAAAGTGAGGATTTTCCTGATGTCTCTGTGGTGCTGAACCAAGGGTGGGTTATGGAGCTTTCTGTGGTACTGGCAGGTAGTTTATAGCAGTCCACCTGGTCCATGCACAGTCATGGTCGTTGGTTGTTTCTGTGCTGTCCCATCTTCCCACCTCCCATCGAGCTTGAAAGAAGGCTTTGTGTGAAAGCTGGTTTGTTTGTAAACTTCTGGCTGCTTGCTTGGGTTGCAGTGTGCTGAAGGGCTTCTGAAGTGGGGAATGGGGGGGAGAAGGGGAAGGCTCACATGGTGGCTTTCAAAACACAGCTTTGGGAATAATCAAGCCCCTTTGACTTCATGTGTTTATCAGCATTCCTCCTGTTTCTCCCCTCACACACCTCCGTTGTGGGTTTTGTTTTTTTTGGGGGGCTTTTTTTCTGTACCTAGCATTAAAAAGGACGCGTGTGTTTCCCAGAGGGTGCATCTAGAGGGTCGCAGGGCCCAGAAACTTCTGGAGGGTTCTCAGGACCAGCCACCCTGTAGGGGAGGGGTGCTCTAGGGGGTGCCTCAGGGCAGGGCCTTCCTTGGTAAGGAGGGCTAGGAGCACCTCTGGGAACCTGCCTCTCTGTCCTTGAGGATTTATTTATTTATTAACTTATTTTTGATGTTTGGTTGTTTATGGTTTTGGGCAGTTTTGGCCAAAATATCAGTTTACCTCAGGTACTGACTGAACCAACCAGTGCTGAAACAGAGGGCAGAGCACTGTTAGGGAAAGCTCTGTGGAGAGGCATTGTGGCATGGCTGAAATGTGGGGTTGAGAGGAAGGGCGAGCAGGCTGTGCCGAGGCGGTGAGGACACACGAAAGCAGGAGCAAGAAGGGTTGCGGCAGAGAAAAGGTTGGTGTGGGCAGGGAGGAGGTGGTGGGAGCAGTGGTCCACAGAGAGGAAAAGAGAGCCTGAGGAGGAGGCCCATTCCTGAGCTTGCAGTGGTCTTGGATCTGATTCCCTTTTTAGCGAGGTTGATTTTGATTAAAATTTAAATTCTTCGCTATTTTCCCAAGCAAGATGGATGCTCATGGAAAACTTGGGATAGGTAATTTACCCATGACCATACATTATGCATCAGAAGGGATTTCTTCCGTAGTTAAAAACACAGTCTTCTAGCTCTTCTCAGTGTCCATATTATAAACACTTTTTTCTAGAATACATATTAACATGTGCTAGAAACTGTCTCTAGAATCTAGTAATGTAAAACATCAAGATGCACTGCAGACTAACTGTGCATATAATAATTAAAATATCATATTAACTCAGATAAGCAAGAGCTAAAATCACTCAATATTCCGTGACTATAGTAGCACTCTGCTGGCGCATTTTACCACCATTGTTGTAGCAGGATCACTGCTGACTAATAATCTTGGCATGAGATTTTCTTTAGCTGTGTTTTTATTGTGACTTAAATAACTTGAAGTTAATCAGATTAATTTTCTTCTTGCTTTTAGCTGCAAGTTCTCATCTTTCAGATTGAAAATACTTTTATGTATATAAAATATGTAATAGCATAATAAAACAGCCCTAATCTATGTATAAATTAGTTGATGAAGAAAAACTGTGTACAGAATATATAATTAAGTATAGCAGCATCTGTATCTTAAAAACTAACTATATTCTTTAATTACAGAAGTAGCTGACAACTATTCCACTATAAAATTCAATGATGTACCAATAGTTTTTGGAAAGAATAAAATTTTTGCTGCACCAGAAATCATCAACTTATCTTTGCGCTTAATTAAATTCTAGCAAATGTAACCAACAACAAGGACTGTAATATATATAAGGAACCACATATGTTTTACTGTTTTTCAATTATATAACAATATCGCATTGACAAAGTTCACTGTATCTGTCATCTCATTTGTAGTGCACCAAACTCATCCTGGTAGGAATGGAAATTCCCAGCAAGTAAGAAAGCCAAAATATAGCTCAGAATTAGTGAGAATACAGTTCTGATACTGTTCTTGAAATGACCTGATAATAGATAATCTGCTTTTACTTTTTTCTTGTTATGTATTCTCTTGCCTGTGCATATGATCATCTCTTGCCTTTACAGCTACACAGTGTTTTGAAGGTACCGTATCTTTGCAAAACTTTGTTTTGCAGTATCAGAAGTGATGACTGAGTGTCATAAACCATTGCCTCAATTGGAAGAGGTTAAAGTGGTTGCACAATTCATTAAAAGTGTACAAGAAATACAGCAGGTTGCCATTGAGGTTTCAAGCTGTAAGAAGGTTCTGAGAGAAAGATACCAACTTTCTGTCTACTGAAGAGGTTCAGGAAAGTGGTTTTATCACCAAAGAATGTGCCAGCTTGCTTGCTCTTTGTTTTGAATAACTGTATTTTTTTAAATAATTGTTTCCTGAAAACCATTGAATGTAATTTTGATTTGGTGATCTTTACGAACTGAAAATCTTAGAACTGATAAATGGGGCAGGATTGATTCCAGCCAACAGATACAGTGATTCACTTAAGTAGTGTCTGATTGTCCAGGGATGTAAATGTCAGTACCAAAAAGCATTTAACAGATTGAGGTGAACTGATTGTGTGCTCTAATGGAGGCATTGTATGTCGAACAGCTAGTATGCTGAATATTTGCTCAAATTATTTGTCAGATTCTGTAGCTTTCTGTACTTCCTGAAACGTAATTCAGAATATGAGTGTGCACAGATCCAGGTGCTAGAGCTGATGACTGGACTCCAGTGCCGCTGTCCCGGTAGGCTTCCCTCACTGCTGGGTAGCAAAGAACAATTGTTTAAACATGGTCCCCTGGTAAGTAATTCTGTCTGCTCATTCATCTCTACAGTGTAACAGCACTTACAGCTTCCTGGAGCTTTAGATCTGCTTCAACAATTAATCACTCAGTGCATGTGTATTTTGAATGTTTTTCTTTGTGTAAGATGTCGGTGCACTGGAACCATCCCTTGAAACCCTGTAACAGCTACTAGACTAAAGTTCAAAATCTGACTGGGTAGGCAATTGTGGATTAATAAAAAGAATATGGGAAAAAGCTACTGAGTCTCAACAAAGAAATTCTTTGCAACTTCAGTAAGTAGAATCTAGTATTGTCTCCTTGCGTTGCTAAGGTTTTCTTCTGTCAATGAAAAGACTAACTATCACATGCACAAAGCTGACATGCTGGGTAGTGTAAGCTTACACCAGACAAGAAAGGCAGAAGTCTGCTTAGTGGAGTGGAAGCAAAAGTATCTTGTAAACATATTTTAAAACAATTATCAGATTTTTTCTTTATTTTTCTAAAGCTTTTTCATTCCAGTAACTGAGGATTTTACACTGAACAGTTGTGTGCAGTTATGCCGTGGCACTATCCAATTAGCCACCTATGGTAGCACAGCTCGCAAAGATAGCTAAATGATACGTCTCAGCAGTAGTCACATTTGTTAACCAGGGGGCTGTAGCAATATTCCTTTGGAGTGGTGAAGCTATTTTAGGGCGCCTGCATGTTGTTTTTAAGGAGTACGATTTTTCTTTGTTTCCGTGTGTTCGTTCTAATGATGAGTATATTTGTGCCTAATTACTTCAGACTAGAAGATTTTTCCTGTTCTTTTTTTTTCACCTCTTTTGTCCCCACCCCACCCTGTACTCCTCTGCCACAGTATGTCTTTGTTCTTTCTTTCTGCCTGGTGCACATACATGTAAGATGAGGAGGATGTTATTTCTGTTCCTTTCTCCTGTCTGTCTGAAATGGAGTACTCCGCTTCTGAAACTCTCTTTCCAGTAGAGCAGCAAATGTTTTGTGCTGTTTACTATCTACCTACCTCGACCCAAGGCTTCCTCTTGATTGTGTGCTGCTTGCGGTGGTAGCACTCTGTCATCATCATTCCCACAATTCCGAATGCCCTAGATGTGAGGGCAATGATACCTGTGCAGGCCATGTACTCAGATAAGTGTGTGTAGAGCTGACTCCAGAACTGTCCCTTCAGAGATGTGATATGTCCAGTTTTGGCTGTTCAGTCTCATCTCTGGCATCCCCAGAAACTTTTAGTGCAAATGTTTTGAGTCATGTGAGGAGACCACTGTCTTTTTTGTTGTCTTGCAGCTGTGCAGTACCTAAGGTTTCCTATGACTGTACTAAGATCTCATAGCATCTGGGGTCACCAGGGAGTTTTGTCAGGTAAGTAACATTCTTCTTGCCAAAGCAGTCATCTATGGCTGTGAATTGCTGTCAGCAAACACTGCAAGTTTGGTTTTGTGTGGCTGAGCAGTATCATCTGGCTTTTGTCATTGTTCCTGGAACTGTTTGCAGGCTTCAAGGACAGTACTGGCTGCATTCCAGTGTTGGTACTGGAACAAGTCCCTGCCATCACACTTCAGTTATTCATCCTCACAAATGTGCTTTTCCAGCACTGATATTTCAGCAGCAGAAGCATGAAGCAACGTTCCCTCCCAACACTGCAGTTTCTCTTGTGCAGCAGTATTGGTGAGCAGCCCTTCTGTACTTCTCATTGCAGGAGGAGATCCTGCTGCAGATCATGCTGTCCTTCGAGTTGGTGCACCTCTGCATAGCCAAGGGGAGTGGCAGGTTTCTGAGCCCTGTTGTTAGTCTTGTCTAGCTGGTGGGCACTGGAGCTTGGGCCCTGTCTTTCAAAGGCATTCTCCCACTGCTATCTGTTACCAGAGTTCCTTAATCCTTGGACCCTGAATTCTTTCCCTTAACCTCGATGAACAAGAAACTGATTCACTAGGAAAACCAGGGGCCTTTCTGCAGCTTCTGTGGAGCACACAAGAATACATGCATGTTGTGTGATTCCCTCTGAAGAAGCTGAGACCTGCTTGACATCTTGCACTATCTATCCCTGGGATTTTGCCACATCCCATACTGGAGCTGGTTCAGGCAGTAGGAAGATGTTTGGTTTTGTGCTATTACGTGTCTGATAGACATGTTCTCAATTTTTAAGGAGCTGGATGCCTGCCTCTGTGCAGCATACTTTTCTCTGATGGTGGCAGGTGCACTAAGGAAGGCTAAAACTGCCAAAGAGATGTGGTTGTTAAGAGACTGTATGATCTGGACAAACCAGGTTATCACTCACTTTCACTTTATTTCTGTCTGGCAAACTATTGAGACTTGTTTGCCTGGCAAAGCTTCAAATTACTGGGCAAACCAACTTCTTTTGTGGTCTTTCTTTCATCTGGCACCAGAGAAAGTTTCATGTTTATTGTGACAGATATACAGATGACTTCCCAAATTACCTTCCAAGCTTTCTTTAAATCAGAGGACTTACTTAATGACTTAGTGTTGTTAAGAGTAGTGTACCTTAAAAACTTAGTACAGCTTACATAAAAAAATGGGATTGTTTTAGTTATATTGGAGAAAATATCTGTTGATTCCCCCCACATCTTTTTTTTTCCTAGTTATGGTTCATTTTGCCAGCACAAGGTTCAAAATTTTTTTCTCTTTTTTTGGGAAAACAGTGAGCAATGGTAAACTATTTTGTGGTATATAATCCAGCCTATCTCGCCAGCACCAAATCTGCATAATCCTCTTCTCAGCATTCTGACACTCTTTCAGAGGATCTCCAAACTTATTCTCTCATTCTCTTGAATCTACAACATTAAGTGATAAGGCATATTCCCCACCTCCCCAAACCAAAACAAAACTCAAAAGAAAACAAAAACACCAACCCAAACACTTAAACTAAATGCAGGTCAGAATCAGAATATGATTGTGTATGATGTGAGTACTCTGTCTTTATTGACACGAAACTCGATTTAGGGTAGTCAGTAAATACTATCCCTTATGATACGTGACTGAATATTAGGCTCCATGGAAAGAGTGATGTAAGGTAAGGCAGAGGGCTTGGAGTCCTTTTGTGTGTATGTTCACCAGCTCCTCCTTTTGACCTGGGGCTGAAATGGAAGACCCCCCATCTTCCAGCATTTGATGCCAAGATCATCTACTTCTATGCAGATGGAGATGAAATCTTTCTTGAAGAAGCTTTTCCATGTGCTCTTGGAGCTGTTCAGTTAATCCCATTTCTGTTGTCTTCTGCATCACATTTCTTGTGTCCCTGGTTTGTTTTTGTTTTTAACTGAGTTATCTATGCAGAAAACAAATAATACGATTAGGTTGAATGAGAATGAAAGAAAAGAGTAGAAAGCTACCCATTTACTTCAGTCAGCTTTAGGTCATAACTACCAATGTTTCTACTATTGGTCAAGAATAGCAAGCATTCCCTCTTTTATAATTTTATTGGCCAGCTAGGAGCTTTGACTATTGCTAGAGTTGCATGACAGTCAAATTTGAATATTGATTTTTAGAAGTACTCATTTCACATGCTGCACTTCAATGAATTCCACAAATAGTTGATCTTACAGGTTGGAATGCAATAGAGATAATTTTATTATAAAATTAGGTACCTTGTAATGACAAAGACTTTTTTTTTTCTTTATTTTGACATTTAACAGATGTGGTCTCCTTAAAAACAATAATTGATGTGATACATGTCACAGAAAGCACACAATAGGGAAAGAAGGGACTGAATAAAATGACATGGTTAATTTATTAAAACTCAGGAAGCCACCAATTGCATTTCTCATGAGTGTCATAACATATCTGTAATTAGTTTGGAAAGAGTGTAGGAGCTATAGCACTGGGACAAGCAGTCAGACTTCATATAAGTTGTAACTGGTAAAATATTCCTATTGTCTTATGATGCTGTTCATGTTTCCTTGCAAAAGCAAAATAAGCTAGGATTGTAAGCTCACTTCGCTGTGTATACAAAACATTTATTTACAAACATATTTAAGTTGCCTGAGATGAAAAACTACTAAATGCTTTTGGAAGAGGGTCAGTGTAATGCCACCTTTACAAAATTATTGTTCCTTCTTCCTCTCAGTTTCAAGTATGCTTAGGTAGCTTGCAAGTCTCTTCTTAAAAGAAGTTGAAGTGTGAATACACATACTGTTATTTCTCATTACTGATCTCGTTAAACAAGCACTTTCTTTATCAAAATACCTCTTATGAAACTGCATCTGTAAATACAGGATGCAATCTTCTATGTTTGTGGCAACAATATTTTTATTGGTTTTTTTAACACTGTAAACTTAAGCGCTGCTTTTCACTTCAAAAACGATATCATTGTATCTGGAAAGGGAAGAGATACTGAGTTCTGTCCGTATGTTCAGGATGATAAACCTCTTGCATAACTATTCCAGGGACTGAACAGCCCAGCTTTATTACTAAGTATTTCTTGTATTGCAGTGTATTGTGTTCAATTGCATACTGACCATCACTTAATTGTGCTTTTGGCCTGCAATTTAGCTTCATATTGCCACCAGTTGTGGCTCCAACTTTGGGATGTTGGTGTTCTGTTAAGTCCTCCTCTTAGAACCACTTTCTGCCATGAATATTTCATTTTTTTCCTCTTCATTGCATTCAGCCCAGCAGCATCCTTTGCTAGTAAAATTAATTCAGAGGTGCTTTACACTGGTTCTTGTGAAAAGTCTTAACAATCAGAGTCTGGAGAGATTCCAGTCTGCACAATTCCAGCATCAAAGAATGTAGTCAACCAAATGCTGATTTTTGAAGTTTGCAATGTATCGTATATAAAGATGGATCGTACTTGAGCATGTTAGATTAGACTAAGACTAGAGCATCCAATTTTCTTTGTCTTTTGCTGAGTTTTCTTTTGACATGTCACCATAAAATTGTTAGAGAAAACCAGAGGTTCACTTCAGCAGAAGCTTACCGTTTTCTGTTTACAACAGAAGCCTGGCAGAGTCAACAGGGAGGCAGGTACAAATCAGGAAATCTTTCCTTCCTCTAAGTGTTCTTGAGGCATCTTGTTTTATATACTGATTATCTGTAAACATATAAATATTTTAGTTTCATGTAGCAATAAGAAAAACCCTTTTGCTTGGAATGCTTTTGCTGTTAGGTGTTTGCCTTACATACATTCTACTCAAATGTTCATTGGTTAGCTCATTGTTAACCAAAACACACAATCCAAGTAGTCTACCTTATACAAAAGCATACATTGATTTTTTTTTCATTTTTAACCGAAAAGGTTACTGTAACCTTTCTGGGGCAATAGGTTTGATATGTCAAAAGACTTGAAATGCAACTTAGGCTTAGCTTTTTCTCTTTCTTACTAAAACTGAAAAACCTCAGTGGGGTCAGCAATGTGTCTTGCTTATTCAGGGGTGTGTAATAAACAGAAACTAGTAGGAGGAAGGACAATATGGAAGTTAATAACTAACCCTTCATTTTGGAATTTTTTTACACTGTTACCTATTCTTTAATAGCTTAATGTGTCTTGAAAGTTATTACCAAGTATAAACTGTTTTGTGTAAGTACTATCTCTTATTTAATGGAATAGTTAAAGTACTATCTAGAAGTATTTTATTAAGCTTTCAGATGAGATTTGATTGTTTTGTTGTGTCTAAAACAGGTGCCCATAGCTTCTAATGACCTCATGTCAATTCCAGAGAAATTTCTCATGGATTTAAACTCTGGCAATTTAAAATTTATAGCATGTGTTGATCTTTCATAGCAGGTCTTTAAAAATGCACTTCTTAAAATACACAAAAAGAAAGAAGTGTATCTAGGTTCTATGCCATTGAAGACACTTTTGTAGGAATGCATCAGTATCTACTTACAGCAATCTCTGAGATTATTCACGTATTGAAATTATGTAGTTTCAAATTCATTAGATATTTCTCTGGAAAGCACTGGGGGTGGGGAGGAGAACATTCCTATAAACCTGAAGCTTTTATAGTGTTTGCAGTCCATTAGTTAGATGCATTACTGATTTTTTTCAGCAGTGGAAGATGTATATCCTCCAATTAATTGCTCGTACTTACGATTTTTAAAGGCATATAGGCATATGAAGTATCCACTTGAGAGGGAGTGTGTATATATATATATATATATATATATATATATAAATTTAGAAGTTATAATGCTATACAGAAACTTCAATGTACTATGAGGCACAACTAATGTGCACAGGTGTTAGTTGGAGTGGGGAATTCAGCAGAAGGCTCTTCATTGTGTGATGGTACATTATCAAACTCTCTAGAATCTACACAATATGCATCTTGAAGAGTAAGCTGTAAGACCAAAAAGAGATGAATTTTTTTTTTTTTTTTTTTTTTTTTTTTTTTTCTTTCTGCAAGAACAGTTACAGCGGAGCTGCAAAGCACAGGTCCTATGTCTGTGTTGTGGCTGTCAGCATTATTATAAATCTGCTAACGAATGAGAAGATAAGAGTTAAAAGTCTTAAAATACACAGGACTTAATTTCAAAATATGAAGGAAGAAAAATTACAGCCTCCTTCTGCCATGGTGGTAATTGCTAAATCAAAGAGAGAACAAAAGGACTTCTATAAATGTGGAAGTTGCTTAGGGACAGATCTAGTCAGTCATCCCTTTTTGTGTAAGATATAAGCTCGCACAATTGTATACTGCATTTAAAGTTTTAAAATAAATTATAAATATGAAATCTGAGGAGAAAAAAAACTAACATGTTTTGGGGAGTAATAAGAGCTGCAGTAGTTCCTGTTTGTGCTTTTAGAAATTCTTCTTCAAATGCGAAGTACAAAAAGCGTAGAGTTAGTTACTTTGGAAGTACTTGGGTCAAAATGTGAAGGCACGTATTTCCTCTGGTTTGTTTTGTTTTCTATGTAGAGATGATAGTTGTAGAATTTCTTTTTTCTTCCAACTTTCTGTTTCTCCTTCTGCAGTTTTGAAAAAAGCTCTAGTGTAGTAATAAATTTTGTGTTTTGAGAACCATGAGATTTGTGGCTCTTATGAGTTTCTATCAATGGCTGAGTTCCATTGGCTTTGAGGGACTGGCCCACACAGATCTGCCCCTGGGCTCTCATGCATTTCATCTAGGTTTGACATTTCAAGTTTTCCAAGAAGGTTGCCAAAACTGAATTATTTTATGGGAAAAAGTTAAGGGTTTGTTTTGCTTAGTGCAAATTATTTGTTTAGAGATACTTTAGTTAGCACTTAGTGATCTAAAAGTGATGCAGTGATCTGGGCAAAGCCAGTGTTATGCAGTAGAAATCCAGCATTGTGTGTTTCTTCATAGTGATTTGAGCAGCTTCTTAATCCTAGACTGAGTGAAAACTCCTTTGAATTTGCAGTAGTGCTCTGTATAACTAGTTGTGGAGCACCTTCTCACTGGGGCTTATGCAGAGAAGCGTATACAAAGAAAAACAGGAAAATAAAAATATTGGAAATTAAAGTCTTCTACAGTATGGTGATAACTTTCCTCATGCCTTCACCTTGAAGCATCTGTAGAACTTTATTTGGTCAACATGCCTTTGGTGCAAAGAGCAATGAAGTCACCCCTCAGCCTCGTTTTCTCCGAACTGAACAAACCCAGAGTCCTCAGCTGCTCCTCATAGGACATTCCTTCCAGCCCTTTCACTGGCTTTGTTGTGCTCCTCTGGATGTGTTCAAGGACTTTCACATCCTTCTTAAATGGTGGAGCCCAGCACCACACACATCAATAAAGGTGAGGCTGCACCAACACTGAACACAGTGGGACAATCACCTCTTTTGACTGGCTGGTAATGCCATGTTTGCTGCACTCCAGGATGGGGTTTGCACCTTAGCATAATTCATGCACAAACAAAGGGGGGAAACCAGAAAGTAAGATGTTTTCCTGAAATGATCACCAACAGTTTTCTTGCTCAGAAACTTCTAGGCCTTTCAGCTGCGTGCTATGAAAATCTAAGTCATTTTCTGTCAAGACTGTATTCTTAACGCTGACAGCATGCTTCTTCCAACAAATACCCCTTGTGTTGTATTTGCAGAGATTCATTTCTGCCCTAGCTGGCTGCATTGTCTGCTGCTGTGCTGAGGGACTTTATCCCTCGATGAGGCAAAAGGCTTTATGAAGTCTTAGGACTGCCTTTGTATCCTGGGCTCCCTTGATGGCCATTGTAGTGTATAGTGTATGGTTAGGCTGCTAATAAGGATTGTAATTCCTTGTTGAACTTTACAGAACCTGTCTTAAGATGCCATGGGAAATCACACATAAAGTCTGTAGATTACAGTTTTTGCTGTCATGACTGCAGTTTGCTGCATTCGTCCTTAGGTATTTTAGGGGATTGCTTTGTATGAGGAATGTATTCCAACACAAAGTTCGTATACTTTCTTACATTATATATGTAACAGATTGATGGATGGCCCAGTGGCACATACCAGAGAGTCTGACTGAAGTCTAGTGAAGAGTGCTTATTGCCAATTGAGCCTGAGTTTAGCACAGGAATAAGGAAATGTAATTAATCGCTTTGCCAAGTACATCTGATAAGAATCAATAGTCCTCTGTCAGTTTCTCTATACATCCTCTTTGAAATGATGATTCTACAGTATCCACAATGTTTTGTGGTGGTCATTAGTATTATGTGTGGAAATGGAAAGGGGTACGTGTATGTGAATGTGAAAAACTTACAGAAGCGATGTGATCGTGTAACTGAGTTCTTTATTCTGTGAAGAATGATGCGGTTTAACTTTCACCAGCGTGATTAAGTACTACTATGTTTCCAAAAGACATTCATTAAGTTTAAACTCAGAATAGTGAGAAATTAACAGCAGCAGCAAAATGATCTATGGTTTTGCTCCTTTTTAAAAAATAGCATGATTGATTAAACACGTAGTTGATTTTTTTGACTAACAGACAACTGATTAAAACAGAAGAAGGTATCTCTAATGATAACTAGTTAGTTTCAAATCTTGACATCTGTAATTTAGAATTACTGTTACACTGAATGCAACTGTTTCAGTTACCTAAGTGGGATTCTGAGGCCGGGGTGGGGGGAATTCCTGTGACCATGACAGAGTTTAAGATGGATGTGTCTTTGTATTTGTGCAGCTGAGTTTCAAAGGTAGAAATATTGTTTCAGGATTCTAGGAGGAGAAATAAATTAATATAATTTTAATAAGTGTTGTGCTTTGCATTATCTTTAAAAAAAATACAAGTGGACATTTGCACCATCAGATCGTGCCTTGGTATATGAATGATAAATCCTCTGAAATAAGTTTTGCCTGGATATTTTTAAACTAGGTCTCTATTTTCACTCCTGCTGTTATGACTTTGTTATTGTGTCTTATTTTAGCTCAGTGCTTCCTACACTGCTTCCAAATGGAGCACACTGGAGGGATACTTAGTTCCTCAGAAATGGGATTTAAATTTATTTGTGTAGTCACAGGCAGAACAGTGATATGCCAGGGAACACATAAAAAGAAGACTCTTTTGTTAAATTTCTGCCTCCAAACTGGAAAAAATGCTTGATGGGTTTCTTTGTCTCTGCCTAAACTCTTCCACTTCCCTGCATGCAGCATCATCAGCCTGTTAGAGATCATTTGTTCTGAAGAGCAAGAACATTCTTCAGAAGAGTAATTTCCTGTGAAGAGCTCTTAGATGTTGGTACCACGGCAGTATTGTCTTTCTCCCACATTAGTGTAGCAGAAATTTTTTTCTTTAAATAGAAAGTAAAATTGAATCTCCAGTCACTCTTTATGGTTGAAGTTAGATGAGGTGGTTTAAACTGATCTAACAGCTTGTGGCAACTAAAGGACTCCTGTCACACTTCTGCCTGTGTGTGGCTCCACTTCTATTCACCTGACCCCTCAAGGAATTGCAGAATCACAGAATGGTAGGAGTTGGAAGACATCTCTGGAGATTGTCTGCCTGCTAAAGCAGGTTCACCTGGAGCAGGTCACACAGGAACATGTCCAGGTGGGTTTTGAATATCTCCGGAGAAGGAGACTCCACAACCTCTCTGGACAGCCTGTTCTAGTGCTCTGCCACCCTCAGAGTAAAGAAGTTTTTCCTCATGTTGAGGCAGAACTTCCTGTGCCCCAGTTCGTGCCCCTTGCCCCTTGTCCTGTCGTTGGGCACCACTGAAAAGAGCCTGGCCCCATCCTCTTGACACGTGCCCTTTAGGTATTGATGTGGTCCCCTCTCAGCCTTCTCTTCTCCAGGCTAAAGAGCGCCAGGTCTCTCAGCCTTTCCTCATGAGCGAGATGCTCCAGTCCCCTCATCATCTTCATAGCCCTCCACTGGACTCTCCCCAGTAGTTCCGTGTCTCTCTAGAACTTGGGGGCCCAGAACTGGACACAGTGCTGCAGATGTGGGCTCACCAGGGCGGAGTAGAGGGGGAGGAGAACCTCCCTTGACTTGCTGGCCACACTGAATTGCTTCAGCTCAATAAGCCCTCAGGAAATGTAACACAGTAGAAAGTGTAAGTAGCTTTCTGCTGTCTTAGAGTTGAAACTGTATGTAGTGCAGTCAAGTAAGAGGCTATATGGGGGGTAGAGAAGGAGACAGAACTGTGTAGCAAGGCATGGAGCAAGTTGGAGAGAGACAAGCAGTAAGATAGATGCTTTGGAGTGCAGTGAGCTCTTAAGGTTAGCTTAGCTGTCCTGATTAAGTGTCTTTCAAGTCCGAGTACAAGTTTCACAATGTGAACTTGGCATGAACAAAAGATAAATTTTTGTCAGAGGACATTGTTCAGCAACAGGTAGCACGGCGGCAGTTAGAAAGATTTATGTGATGTAAGCGTTATTATTTATGTGAAAGTTTTGTGTGTCCTAGCCAGCCTCTCCTACCCCCAAATCTTCCGAGTTATTTGTTCCAAATTTCATAGCTGAAGTTACATAGTACTTAGGTCAATTTTGAAGGTATTCTACAAGTCTTGTGCTATGTAAGATACTTCCTGTTCTTTCCAAGTTGATAGGGCTGCGATATGTTTTCTGGCATGGGTGCTTCTCATAAGCATATAAAGACTATTTTGGGAGATACAGGTGTCCTTACTAATAAAACTCAGTTTTAAGGTAGAAACTGTAACTTTCACTTCACAAGTGTGTGTTTCTCCTATTGTTTCTGTCATTTTTTGTGATCTGAATGAGTGTGGTCTGCAGGATAAATGAGACAGCTGATTCTCACTTGTTTACAGATCTCATCTACTGATTTGAATTGTCACACAGCTGGCAGTATGCTCCTCCTCATAATTTATGGAGGTCTTTGGAAAGATTTAAATGGTGACACAAGGTGCAGGGCATTAGAGAACTACAACATGGATTCCGAAATTTGCCTTTAAAAATTTATCTGTATGTTTGCTGCTTAATGTTCTTGTTGCATGTCAGAAAATAGATTAGGAATATATGTGGCTACTGAATGATGGACCAGATTTGTACTCATTCCCTTAACTTCACTGAAGTAGCTCCTGACCTATGCTGGTGTAACTGTAATGCAAGTCAGGTGCTGTTATGCTACTCTTCTCTATATCAGATGTAGTCTACTTGTGACATAGCATTTCAAATTCCTGCAGAGGCAGGAATTACATCTAAATATGATGACAATTTAGAAGGCTTACTGGATTTCTGTTTCTCACTTCTGACAATGATGATTCGTTCATCCTTTCAGTATGTCTTTATATTACAAAACTTGTGGGGTTTTCGTTCCTTCTCACTTAGTAATGCAGTAATTTAAATGCCAGGAATGCCAAAAACCCTAAAATACTTATTACTTTGTAGTCCTTTTGGCCGAGATTTTTCTCTAGAGTTTTTAATGGTTTGTGTATTTTAGATTTTTTTTTTTTTTTTCAGCATTATTTGTTCTTGGTATTATCTTCCCTTTTTAGTAACTTAAAGATATTTTTAAACTATCATGCTGCAGAATTTCTGCTGTTTTGGACGTCTCTTTGTAGTGCTATTCTTCCCTAGTTCTTTAATGTTTAATCATGTTGGATTAGTCCTAGAGGACAGAATAAAGTTAAACGTTATGGGTGGAGGGGAAATTCCCCTTATCCTGTGTTTTTCATCCTCTGTGGCTTTTAAAATGTGGTTGTCTCTGAGATGCAGTAGATGATGTGTAGGCAGATGGATAGTTTAATGGCCTCATGGACTTTCAGCAGTCAATATACAAACTATATTAACCCTTTGTTGCTACCAGGCACTTTAGCCTCAATCAGTTAAGCTTCAAAGCAATTGTGAGGCGAGGAAGAAAAAGGGTCCTGCATAGATTTGTATGAAAATAGCAACTTTGAATAAACATATTAACAATACTAGATTTTAGGGCTCTCATTTTCAAAAGGTTACTCACAAAGCTGTCATGTTATATCAAAATGACAGCTTGTTGAAGATGATAATGCTGTACTAAATCTACCTAGCTTAGTAGGTTTGGACGAGAGGGCTGCTAAAATAAGACTGATGCTATACTTGCACTTCCTTTGGTCTGTTCTTCTAAACTTTCAGACAGATTCAGCAAAATCTGCAGAGAGAAATGAATGGGAAAAATAATCATGTTAAAAAGCAGAGGTTGAACAATCAGAAAAAAAATTAGGGAGTGAATTAATTAGGCTGTTACTTCATCAAGAAGAAAAATACCAGGCAAAGAAAAGCAGAAACTAATTTGGTTTTAGTGCAAGTGTAGCAAGCATACAAAGCAAAATTGCAGAATAGGAAATATGTTTTGTACTTGAAGAGAAATATAATGTAGTTGAGGTAAATGAGGCATGTCTAAATAAAGAAGCAGAGTAGGGTATTGAAACACCAAGACAAAGTATTGAGAAAATAAGATTTTAGAGAATAGATGACAAAACATCATCTGCCCTAGGTCTTGCACTCCTGCCAGGCCACAAAGTGACGCTGCAGATACTTCTGTGGCTTCAGTGATGTGATTTCAGCAGCACAGGAGGGCAATGTGTAAAGCTGCACTGCAACTTTAATTACATTACAGGAGTGGCAGGAGGTCAGTAATATTTGTAATATGAGCATTTGTGACAAATCAATTGTATAATGAAAGCGATTATAACATCATTAGAAGTCTGATAACTCAGTTACTCTCTGATAATTACTTCTCAGTTACAGGGAATAATTCACCACAGGAGATGCTCGAATATTAGATATGAACGCTAATAGCTGAAATCATATCTGAGGCATATGTGCCATTTAATATCAAGTTTGAATCCCATCATTCATTTGAACATTGTAGATTTTTGATAAGAAAGGGTTGGGTTTGGAAAGGTAGTTATACATATATATGTGTCTTTGGGTCTCTAAATAACTTGAGAAATATGACTTTAATGTGCCCTTAAGTAGAAAGATGATGGCGGTTGTTTTGTTTTGATATTTGGGTTTGCTTTTTATGTCAGAATCGGCATGCTCACTAGACCCAAGGCAGGGAGAGGGCTGTAGACAAGTAGTTGAGTGCTGAGGATGAGAATGAGAGTCCACTTTTTGATATCAGTTAGCAAGGGCCCTGGGTTATATCCAACATGAAATTGTACATTTCACTTCTGAAAATTAACTTATACTCCTAATTAACTTCCGAGATACTCCTCCCTGCTCTCATACCTATTTATTTAACCTATATAGCTGATGAAAGTAATTCCTGGGAATTGTGGTTGTGAAGCAAATAGTAGGTTGTGCTCCAAGACTAATATGATAATATGATTTATTATTTATGAAACCACCCTGTTTGAGGAAAGGACAGTCATGACATTTCAGAAAAGTTGTTATGGCAGACTGTTGACTATCGTAAGCAAAAATTATTTCTCAGTTCTACAAATTTAGTACTTTCTCTGCTAGCAAGTGCTTTCTATCCTATCTTTGACTGGAATTTTAAAAAATTGACGTGATGCTGTGTAAGAGTTGGTCTGAAAACAGCATTATTTCAACCTTGTCATCAGGGATATGGACAGTAAAGTACCCCGAAAGTTAGGCTAACATCTTGACATGAGTCTGCAGCAGCCTGCCTGAGAAGCAGTTGCTGATCCTAGAAATGGAATGCCAGGCTTGTAAGGTCATTATGCCCTGGACAGAGCAAGGACGAGAACTGAGCAACTTGATCATCTGGCAGGAAACAGCAAAAGGATAGAGATGCTGCTATCTGCCTCTCCCTTCTAGAAACCTTGTGGGGGGAGGTAACAGCTGAAGGAGGGAGCCTTGAGGAGGCAAGATGTCTCTGTTTTGGCTCAAGAGTGCTGTGCCATTCTCCAGTGCCAGGGACGAGCATGAGAACTGTTATCAAGAAGGATCGATCAGCATCGATGGAGCCAAGAAGAGGCGGAGATACAGAGAGGAGCAAGGGGTGCTACTTGGCATAAAAAGGGGCTTCTCAGCACCCGAACTTGGGAAGCTTTCCCCACCAAGGATCGTTAGGACCGGCAGGATGCTGCCTGGACCTGGGACCATAGGGATGCCTTGGACCCGCGGTGGTGGCTATCAATTTCTTTCCTCTTTTCACTTTACTTTCTCCTTTGCTTTCACCCTCTTTACCTATCGCACACCACTTTACAGGCAAACAATAAAGATTCACTGTTTGATTTTAGCAAACCCTTTGGCGTGATCGCCTTAATTTTGCATTTTGAGATCACAGCAAACACTGTCCACTGAGTAGACCATGACATGCCGAAAACAAAGTATGTGAAGAACAACTTGCCTGTGTTGTTTCTGAACCTGATGAGGGAAATTGATGTGCATTCATATGGATTCTTATTCAGTCTCATCATTCCATTGGCAGTTGGTCTGAGTTATGCATAGGTGGTATTTTTGCTTGGTACTTGTTAATCAATTTTGTTAAAGGTTGTTTTGGAGTTGCTTAAAATGCTGACTGTGGGCCTCTTCAAACTAGGTATTTTAAAGTATAATAGTAAGAGAGAAGAATAATACTGTAATTACAGTAATATCTTGAGAATTAACTAACAGAATTTTGTCTTGTAGGGAGTTTTACATACCTTCAACTGATTTTATGTTGTATCTTTTTGTAAATACAATTTCCCAGCCCTCAGGAACATACTCGAAGGGAGAGAATTGCTGGTTGTCACTGACTCTAGCACATTGATTGGAGTGTCATGACACAGGGGTTCTTGATTTCATTCATCACTAAGGTGAGGAATTTGGATCCACAAAAAATGAATCAAATCTCCATGGCAACATTTTAATCCTTTTGTGTAAATAGCATGCTTTCCCCTTGCATATTTGTTACCCTGAGGAAGAACATACTTTCCTATATACAGGTATGTGCATTTAGATTGGCATGCACATTCAGATATATATAGTAACTGTATAAAATTAAATGTATTAAAGAACTGAAGTTGATCTTCTGTAAGAAGACAAAATACAGCAAATGAGCAAGACCTAAACACGTTAGAGCTCTCACTGACCTCTGGCACAGTAATTCAGAAAGAACCCTTTTCCCTGCATTCTGTGTGCCAAAATGTTTGCATGCATTTACATTTAGTGTTGTTAAAGTGCCTGTTGCACTGGATTCCACTGCTATTTGTCCTTGTGCATCCATGACACACACTGCTTTTTGCTTACCATTTTTTTCAGTCTCCAGATTTTACTAGTTATTTTTTCCTGTCAGGTGGCTAATTGTAAAAAATAAATTATTAAAAGTCTGTAAAGCCTACAGGAATCCATTAAAAACTCTGCTTCCCTGATGAGGATTTTCTGCTTAGACTTTCAATTGAGATTTGTCAGTTAATCAGCTTTTAATTTGATTAGTGCATGACACGTATTGACTTTGTTTCATTTGAGGTTCTCAGTCAACGTTTCAGGAAGTACCAGGTCTAATTTATCCACATAAAATTCTAAATACATCAAGCAATTTTCTTTTTAATACAAACTTCTAATCTCATCAAGTTAGTTGAGATGCATTTTCCATGAATGTATCATGGTTGGCATTAATTATATTACCATCCTTTAATTCTTTTTTTATGAAGAAATAACTAGATTGTAGTTTATTTGTGTAAGCTATTTACTAGACTGGAGAAATATTAAAAAAGTTTAGGTTTCTGGAAATAAATCAGTTTCAATCTGTTTTCAAAGTTATTCAGATTTGTGTGTGGATTTTTTTAGCATCTTCTGTCACTGAAACAAATGTCCTAATGCTAAAGGTAACTAGTGCTGTTGCACTCGGAATGGAGTACTTAGTTTTAAATAGGATTTGGATTCGTGATAGGCATGAATGTGACTCTTTTTTTTGGTGAATTACCTTACTAAACGGTAGAAAATCATTCTCTTCTTAACTTGGTAAATATTTTGGTATTTTTTACAGGTGATGGAAAAATGTTTCACAGGACTTGCAGGCTACTGTCGGAACTTCTGGCACCTAAGCTGAGCTAAGAGGTTTGTCTTTCCCGCTGTTTTCTTACTCTAGATGTGAAATGTTCGTTTAGACAAGAATTTATGTGTGTTGTTACATTATGGTAGTACTAAACTGAGATGTTTATCTGTTTTTTCCAAGTTCTGTGACAGGAGTTTTGAAACAAATAAAGTGTGTTCCTCAATATTTATCCTTGCCTATAGCACTGAATAAATTAAAATAAAAACTTGCAAATCACTTCTGGTTATCCAAAACTTATCATTCCCCCTGCCCTTAAAAAAAGTCTGTTTATGTGATTTTTGTTTACCTGTTCTAAAACAAGAAATTGCTTTATGTATGTCTCTGGTATAAGAACATAACTTTTAACATTAATCTGTGTTAAAACTGTAGTGAGTTTTTATGAGTGTAAGCACTACTTGGATCGAAAAGTAATTAGACAATCATAAAGAAAAGTAATTACTATGTAAAGCAGTAGGCAGGTTTTGAAGACACTTAGACAAACAGAAGCCTTGAGTCTTCTTGGCTGGCATAAATGAAATTAGTGGAAAGAGAGTCTGGATGCTGTTTAACATGCTTTCAGGAAACACTGCATTTCGGAGGCTCCGAAATCTGTTTCACATTAGATCCATTTCACATTAGTTTCCTTCTAAAATTTTTAAGGAACATAAAGATACAACGTCAGTGTGCATTTGTGTCAATTAAAATGGGAGGTGAATATTGTTCATTTTAGGTGTATGAATAGTACTTTGCCAGAAAAGTGACGTGAACATATACTAAATTTCCTATTGAAAGTGATATGCTCAGACTTAAATAGTTCTTCCTGTGTGTGATGGTTGTTTCTTTTCACTGCTGTGCATTGCAAAGTAGTTGATTTGCCAGAAGTTTTGCTTGTAACTTTGACTGCTCAGGCTAATGTCCAATAGGGGTAGGGGATGTTATGAGATCTCTCCTCATCCTCTTCCAGATGGAGATGATCCATTTTGCTTAGGATACTTTTGTTAACCTTTACTTAAAACTAAGGAAGAGCTCACAGTGAAGGGCTGCTGCACATCCTACTATACATCCACCTTATTGTAGCACAGTGCTGAAAATGGTGAGGGACGAGTGCAGTAACAGTGCAAAACACACGGTCTTTACCTGCGAGACTTTTGCACGGTGTTTATCTGCCAAGAGGTTAAGTCACATGCAGCACCTGCTCTTTATTATCTAATTCCTGGTGTGTTTATTGTTTTGTAATAATGTCAGTCACATGAGAACCTAAAAGCTTAAACTTGTATTATATGCTCAACTGCATATAGTATTAGACAGCTCAAATGCTTCTCTCATTATAGTAATATGATTTTATGTTGTGATTTTATTGCTAGTCCATCTTTCAGCCTGCCTTTAAAGACTACAGACTAATTTATCTCTGCACTGCTATTTGATTTCAAAAGACAATGCAACTATTGCAAAAAAAAAAATATATTTTGGGTGAAATGGAACGGGTAGAAAATGTGAGGCTTTTAGATTAAGGATAAGTAAGGCTGCATGGATCTGTTTTTTTTTTTTTTAATTTCTAAATCCAGTATGTGTGAACAGTGACTAAGGTAACCACATGTGTTGCTGCGCCTCATCTCCCCATAGGAGTGCCCTCTCTTTAGTGCTTATCATACTAAGGTCTCAGGCATTTATTTGCTTGGAACTGAAATAGACACTACCGTGTTCTGAAATTATTTTCAGAAAAGATGACAGGAAATTTTCTACAGATAGACTTTTTTTTTTAAAAAAAAAACTATTACATTCTTACAACTACATTCTTATTGCAATCTATTACATGTTTCTACTTCCTATCCTAAAATTCACTTCATTTAAACATGAGTTAAATAGTGGGAGTTTTCTGCCTTCAAAATCTTTTTCCATTCTTTTCCTGTTCAAGAGAAGTGGTATGTGAGCCTGCATGAGCACAGGGCAAGCTTTGAAATGTGGGGCCAAACCATGGAATGATGTAGGCTCTAAAGTATCTCTAGAAGTCGTTCTGTCCATCTCTGCACTCACACGCAAACCTATTTGTAACATATTGCTCAGTAAAGTCAGTGTTCAGCTTGAAGATTATTGGTCTCACTCAAAGAGTCATGGTCAATGGCTCAATGTCTGACTGGAGGCTAGTGATGTGTGGTGTTCCTCGGTGGTCAGTACTGGGACTGGTGTTGTTTAACCACTTTGTTGGTGACATGGACAGTGGCATCGAATGCACCCTCAGCAAGTTTACTAATGACACCAAGTCGTGTGATGCAGTCAACATGCTGGAGGAATGGGATCCCATCCAGAGGGACCTGGACAGGCTGGAGAAGTGGGCCTGTGCAAACCTCATGAAGTTCAACAAGGCCAAGTGCAAGGTCCCACACCTGAGTCGGGGCAATCCCAAGCACAGATACAGGCTGGGCCATGAGTGGATCAAGAGCATCCCTGAGAAGGACTTGGGGGTGCTGGTGGATGAAAAACTGAACATGAGCAAGTGAGTGCTTGCAGCCAGAAAGCCATTTGCATCCTGGGCTGCATCAAGAGAAGTGTGGCCAGGAGGTCGAGGGAGGGCATTCTCCCCCTCTGCTCTGCTCTGGTGAGACCCCACCTGCAGTGCTGTGTCCAGCTCTGGGGCCCCCAGCACAAGAAAGACATGGACGTGTTGGAGCGGGTCCAGAGGAGGGCCATGAAGATGCTCACGGGGCTGGAGCACCTCCCCTGTGAGGACAGGCTGAGAGAGTTGGGCTTCTTCAGCCTGGAGAAGAGAAGGCTCCAGGGAGACCTTAGAGCGGCCTTCCAGTACTTAAAGGGGGCCTGCAGGAAAGGTGGTGAGGGACCCTTGATCAGGGAGGGTAGTGATAGGGTAACGGTAACGGTTTCAAACTGAAAGAGGGGAGATTGAGGTTAGATATTAGGAAGAATTTTTCCACTGGGAGGGTGGTGAGTCACTGGAACAGGTTGCCCAGAGAAGCTGTGGATGTGCCCTCCCTGGCAGTGTTCAAGGCCAGGTTGGATGGTGCTTTGAGCAACCTGGTTTAGCAGAAGGTGTCCCTGCCTCTGGCAGGGGGGTTGGAACTGGCTGATCTTTAAGGTCCTGTCCAATCCAAACCATTCTATGAAGACTCATGTTTCTTTGGTTTTATGGCCTTGTCATTTCTATGTTTCTCTTTTTTTTTTTTTTTGACATGGGATTTATTGTAAGCAAAATTGTTTGGGAAGAGGAATTGTGCTTTAGTGAGAGAAGTCCTGCCTGCTCTTTAGAACCGAAGAATTTATTTATCACCCAGCCTAATTTATTGAAGAATTTGTCAACCGCAGCTTACCAGAGCCGTGCTATCTCATCTGCTGTACTGACCAAGGTACAGCCAACCATTTACTTGGTGTTTGTCTCCTCTTTCATCACCCATATAGTCTTAAGGTTGATGAGCAGTCTTTAAGTTGGTGCATTGCAATCAGACGTTAGCATCCAGACTTCTTACTGAGCGGTGTCCCTGATGCATTTTTCTCACTCTCATTTAAGTTCACTTGGAGCTGTTTCATACAGTTGCTATGGCAGTCCACCTATTTGTTCTTCATTGGCCTGCAGCCTTATGCTACATTGAAATTTTGTTAGATAAAGTATACTAATAAGAAATGCTTGTGGAGTATTTTGGCATTTATAGTTAGGTCATATAATTTACATGACTGCTAAAGAGTGCTGTATTATCTTCTGTACTCAGACCATTCTCTATGCAAAAAATACACCATGACATTTAGGCAAAGGAATCCCAATACCTTGCGGTTTTCACTGGAGGCAGAGGGCTGGGTAAGAGGGGCCACTGCCCATAAATTCCAAGGGATACAATTCTGCTGTGGGAGATGTGCACCGTCAATTTGGACAACTGAAAGAAATCTCCTGTTTCTGTTTATTCATCCTCATTGTGTAATGTACTCTTCTCATTTTCTTAGTAATCATTGCATGGTCTCCATTATTTTAATGGGTGATTTAAAATTATAGAGCAGTTTGCTCTGCAGTGTGAGTATTGTACCCCTCAAAGTAAGAAAACACAACCTGAAAAGTACAGAATCTAGAAAGTGTAATAAGCATTTCTGTTAAAGGCTTAAGGCATGTTATTTACAACTACTTTGGATGTTTAATTAATAGAAGGCAGCTAAAGGACACTCTCTTTGAGAAACTGATTTGGGTAATTGAGCAATGGACAATCTCAGTTTAAAAAATGTCAATTTATCAACACAGTTGTGGTCAATAGGAACTATATCTAGCACTTTTAGAAATCAGGGCAGTGATCTTTATTCAATGCCGTAACTTAGTCTAGTTAACGTCAAGGCAACAATTCTTTTTGTTTACCTAGAGCAAGTCACTAGATAGAATTTCTTTCAGGCTCCAAGTCATTTGGATGGGTGATTCAGTCTTACATGTAAACGTGATGAACACTTATTAGTAGCGGAATTCACAGTTCTGCTTTACGCTACTAAATTTTGTAGCCACATTTGCAGTAAACTCTACAAACTCAAAATGCTTATGGGGCAGAGGAAACGTTGCAGCAAATCTGAATGCAGAATTTCTTCACTTTTCAAGCTACAAGTTGCAGAAATTAAGTCCTTGCCATGGACAGGCAGAGACGCAAAATTAATTACACCAGTATCAGTAAAAAGGAGCCCATTCTAAGTGCAGGTGGATAAAAAAATCACAGCAGCAACATTCTTGGCTGAAAAGTTTTCGTCTTACCACACTTTTTAGTATGTTTAATATGGTAGCATAAGACTTCTTGCCTGGTTAATGTTATCGTATCTTAACAGCAATCTTGACCTGAGAGCTGGAGAATGAATTATTCATAACTGAGGAGAAGAGGCAGAGAAGAAAGTTCAGGGAAAGGTGAGAGGCAATGTGACCTGTTAGGAAGGGAAGAAGAGACTGCCTGGCCTGCTCTGTAAACTTGCACAAGTAACTTTATCTCCAGCTTTCTCCGTTGTTTCTCCTGTCACTTGCTTGTCTTTATTTAACCTGTGAGCTCTCTAAGGCAAGGATTGCATCCTGCTACTGATGTACAGCACACCGGGACCCTAATCTTACTTGAAGGCTTCTGCATATGACTGCAAAACAGGGAAGGGCTAGCACAGTTTGTGTGCATCTGTGGGAGGAAGTTTGCAAAATGCGAGAAGGAAAATAGAATGCAGTAGCTTATCCTTCATCCTAGGACTATGTATGTATACCTGTCAGTGACACAGGAAAATGGATGCCCATTGTACTTTCTTTAGACTATGGCATTAATGGACTTGCTAAAATTGTAATGATATATTTCTTTTAAAGAGTCATTCTGGCAATCTGACGAACCACCATTTAGCTCTAACAATCAGTTTCATCTTCTCCTGAGTAATTGACTTGTTGGTTGCTTCAAGAAGACTGAAGTTGCAAATGTCTCAGACTAGAACGAATCAAAGGATTGAACTGCAGAGACAGAGCAGGGTGATGACATGTTACTGTTCCCAAGCTTCTTGCTTAACTTGGAGGTTTGCACCATTCTCTTTGCCATCCGGGTTTTTTCCATATCTTATTTTTTGCATGTCACCTCTATTGTCTTATTAAAACTGTGAGCTTTGTTTGCCTGCTTGCCTGGCTCCCACATGGACGCCTTGTGCTTCTTCCCCATTGTATCCTTAACATAGGACAGTTCTCCTAAACTAATTTCTGTCAGCTTTCTGCGTAGTCCAGTGTCTCACAAGAGTGCAGCTGCTGAACATGTGTTGGGAATAAACTTTTATATTTACAAATTCAGACTTCTACTCAGGAAAACAACTAAAAATCTTATGTATGTTACATTCTTACTGAATGGGGACTTTTTTCCAGCAAGAGTCCTTAAGAAGCAATTAATTAAAATTTATCACAATCTGTGTCATATATTAAAAACCCTGACTAAACAAAAAACTGCAACAAAACCCACGCAATATAACTCCTCTGATCATCTCTGTCTCCTGTGTGGGAAAATTACTTTTTAACTGATACTTTAACCTTTACTCTGTGTCTATAAACTATAAGCAATTAGGGTGTAGAGTTTTTCTCCTCTTCTGTTAGAAGGGTGATGAAGCACACCAAACATGCTTGTGCCTCATACTCCTATACTCCCACTGTATTTCTATTGTCACTTTTATTTGTGCAAATGTTTATATAGAAGAACTCAAGAGTTGCTTATTCCAAATTTTATTCAAGGGAAAAGATCGAATGAATAACCATCACTTAAGGATAGAAACACTGTGCACGAAAACATACTTTGCTTAGAATGGGACTCAGTAATAAGAATGGCAAACTGGAAATCTAGTTTATATGTTTTTTGTGAGGAATCTCTACAATTTTGTGAAAAAAATGAAATCCTCACTTCCAGTCAAAGCAGTTAGCTTAACTCTTTCAATGGAATAGTGTAATGGGTCTGCCTGAGATGCAGCCCTCACTGTGCTGTGCAGTGGTAGCTAGATAACACACCAGTGTTTTGACTACTGCTGAGTAGGGCTCACACAGCATCTAGGCTGTTTCCCCAACATTTCCCCAGTAGGCTGGGGGTGGGTAAAAATTTGGGAGGGGATATAGCCAGGACAGCTGACCCAGACTGACCAAAGGGATATTCCATGCCACATGACGTCTGCTCAGCAATATAAGCTGGGGAAAACAGGAAGAAGGGGGGGAAATTTGTTTCGCATTTGTCATCCGGAGCAACCGCTACGCGTACCGGAGCCCTACTTCCCAGAAAGTGGCTGGACATCGCCTGCTGATGGGAAGTGGAGAATAAGATCTTTTGTTTTGCTTTTGCTTCATTAAACTGTCTTTATCTGACCCAGGTGCCTGTTGTTATATTTTCTCTCTCCTGTCCAGCTGAGGGGGTGAGAGTGATAGAGTGGCTTTGGTGGGCACCTGACATCTGGCCAGGGCCAAACCACCACAAATAGGTATGTACATTTCTGTGGAGGTAGGAGCATATGAGGGGAGAAGGCTAACTTCTTTTAGCTACAAATCTTAGATTTAAATATATAACATTCAGATTAGATACAGGGATAAATTCAGGAGGCTACAATACAGTAGTCCACTTCTTTCCATATCCCCCAAAGATAGAATTTTCTTTTACAACAGCTTCCTGCCATTTCTACAGAACTATTAGGTTGATCTTTCTCCTCAGTAAAGAAAATTAATTGATGTAATTCCTTCGTATACACTTCACACGAATTCCTGCAGAATGAACTCTTACTACACTTTTTTCTTATCTTGCTTCTTGCCAGCTGTGCCAGAAGATAGACTTATATTAAATGCCTGTCCATACAGCTAACATTATTTTCAATGTTTGGGAAATATAACTAGGGAAGCAAAAAGAGCAGTTGGAAAAGGGACAATTTATATAATTTCTATTATGAGACACAACTGACTTTAAATTTCATTTGTTTAAGGGTGTTTATTCAAATTTACCTTTACACTTTAAGAAAAGAAAGATGAGTTATGTGTGAGGAAAGAAGAATTAGAACTCTAAGTTAGAAATCTAATACACTGTCAAAAACCTTATTTGAGCTTTAGTTATGGTCTTTTTACAGATGGAATATAGGTTGAAAGTGATTTTTCAAAAGTTAGCTTGGGTCAAATCTGTTGGACTTTGTGAAATACAAGGTTGTAGCAAGAATTTTGTTACACTATGAGAATGTGATAGGGTGTGTTTCTCTGTTGAGCCACCAGTTGCTAGTGAGTGCTGTTTCCAAATTGTTCTCCTCATCCCTCTTGAGATAGTATGTACAGACCTGTTTTTTAAAGTGTATTAGTGGAAAGGGAATTTGGCTGTTTTCCTTTCAAAACTGTTTGCCATGCTGAAGCACAGGGGTGGGGCAATTTGACTTCCATGTGGATTTGGAAATCACTATAATTGTTACAGTCTGCAAACAACAATTGTTTAGGAGAGGTATGTTTCGTGTCAAATGGAAGGTGGGCATGCTGGCATTACAGAGACTATTTTAGAATGAAGAAATTGCCCATGTGACATAAGAATTCTGCAAAGTGTCAGCTTTGTATCTTCAGTCTTATCAACCTTCACTGTAGTTGTTCATTTTAAATTTGTGACATCTATCTCAGGATCTAAACTGAACTAATACTGAACAAAAGCACAAAAGCCCTCATGGTGCTTACTCCATTTTGGCTTGAGAAATAAATTTTTCAGGATCAACTGTCAAACTACTTTTGAAAACATTTTCTAAATACCAGTTGAAGTTGTGTCACTTAGGTTGTTACTCATGTTGCCCAGGAAGAACTGTTTTCGGTTATTCTGACAAAGGAATTTGTGTTTCTGTCTCTTGGTCTTGACTGGAATGTAAACGTTAGGACTTTGCATTTGGTTGGAAGTAGAAATTTTAAACTCGCTTGTACACATGAGGAAAATGAAACTGTGGTGGAGATCTGGCACTGTTCTGCTTTGTGTATGCTAATATATTCTTCTCAATGTAATCTTTTACTTTGTCTAAATAAACTTTTAAATGCATATTTCTCTCAAAGTGCTCACAGAATTTTACATTAGTCTGCAGTGTGCAGCAATTCCCAGAAAAATGATACCAGGAGAAGTCACTGTGAATTGTGTTGTCATAAAAGCTAGAATCACTTATTTCCCATTGCAGTGTGAAATATGGCACAACACTCTCCAGGGCAGAAATAACATCTCCAGCTGGCTTGATTTGTGTTACTAAAAGTAACACCACCAAGAAAGCATTGCCTTTCATAATTTAAAATTGAATATGTACCTTATTGCCAGAGTAGGAGGAGTGCATTTCACTGTAGTTCTCATGGCAGTGTCCATCAGGAGGAAAAGAAGAAAAAGAAACCCTGCACCTAATCACAGAACGTCCTGGGTCATAAACAAGTGGCAATGAAAATAAGAATTCAGTGAAAATCCACTTGAAATGTTTTGATTAAAACCAGTTGTTATGGAGGCTTGAGCGTATGATGCAGCTTCTCAAAATTAATCTTTTAAAGTTCTACTCATTTTGACCTTCTGAATTTACTTTGTGGCTTCTTTGTCTTTCTGAGGAGCTTTAATTCTCTCTTGCTAAAAGGCATGAACATGTAAACCAGCCAGAGTTCAAATGAATTAAGAGAACATTCTGTAAATTATAGTGTTTAGATTGGTGGGTTTGTGCTTGTGCAGAGGCAGTGATGCTTCACATCGATGTGTGAAGGGTGTCTTAAGCAGAGCAGTCATTGCAGGACTGTGACCACCGTGTTGTATATATATCTATAAACTTGAAGTGCAAGGAGAAGAAAACACTGTCGGGGACTACACCCTGCAGTGCTCCATGTTCTAGGCAGTAGGGTAGTACCTACCTGGATGCTGCTATGGGTAGAAGTCCATCAGCATTTAAGTGTTAGAAGTCTCCTTGACTTAAATAAGATCAGAGTTAGCTCAACTGGGTAAAAGCTAATATAAAAGGGTATCAGGATATCAGGATAAAAGGATCAGAAAGCAATGAATGCTGTTACACGGCAGTTCTCTGAAAAAGCAGAGAGCAGGATGTATGTGCATTGTTTTTTCTTTTTTGCGACACTTCAGGGGTTGTCAACAAGTAGGCCTGATGGATCTAGTAATTATGGCTTAGACTTAAGTTATCTTTGATAACTACTGTGCTATTGCATCCTTTTGTTCGGGGTTGCTGGTCCCCCTGCAGTGACAGGAGGTTTGAGTTGCATTCCAAACTTGAATTACCTTAGGATCCTGTGAACTCTCTTAGCCACTTTAGGAGTAGCTCAGGCAGATGCACAGGTTTTCTTCAACCAGCACTGCTACACGGCTACAGTTCTGGACAGATAGGTAGAGCAGACAGCAGTTAAGATTCCACAAAGTTGTTTGGGTTATTTTTTGTTGTTGTCGTGCAAGAGCGAGAAGCCTTCAATTAATTTGCTGCCTTAATTGGTCTGAACTAATCCATGGTGCAACTCCATTAACTTCAACTGACCCTGCAACATCATTAAAACGATGGAAAGGTATTGATATTTCCCTAATGCAGCTGAGTTGTTGTAAAAGGAGTCATTCTAAATTTTGTATAATGGAACAAAAAATCTACTTAGACCTTTCTGTTTTGTAAATATATTCTCTCAAATAAAGCACTGTCTGTTTTAGCTTGCAGCAGTAGGTTTCTGTATGTGTCAAACTCGTTGATTCCTTTGTGAAATTATGTTAGTTTGTCTATTAAGAGCCAAAGGTTTGCTTGCAGTTTATGTAGATAAGGAAGAATAATCGGAGGGACAGTATATGCTCTCAGACATGGCTCATAAACCAGTAATGTTCTAATGGCAAACCAAAAAGTGGGTTTATTCACCTGTCTGAAGTAGACAAAAATGTAAATTATGTTTTGCACAAATTAGAATGGGTTTCCTGTTTACCTATAGCTGCAATGGTTTTGCAAGGGGAACTGTTTATGTAGAGTTTTGGAACTACTACTCTGATCAAATTTTCTAAACAAAAAGAAAAGTCTAAGGTGCTCGCTACTGAGAACGCATTTTCCTTTGTATGTCCTATGCTGAAAGACAAAGTAACCTGGTTGGTGGTTGTATCTGAACTTCCTTCCATTTATCAGAATTATTTTCTCTTTAAGAAATACTCATTCAGCATTGTTAGACTTAAGTTTTCAAAGTTACATTTTTAATAAGATTTTTTTTTTGTTTTAAATTCTCTTTTCTTTAAAAGACAGTCTACTTGATCTATAGCTAAACCCTGATCAGCTCTGCTAAACCCATGTGTACCTTGGAAACTGCTGCTTCTATTTCTGTATGAAGAAGAGCTGTTTTGTCTGGATTATTGTCTGGCTTTTCCAGGAATACCAGTTGGTCTAGTGAAAGATACTAGATCTACCCAAGACTCTTTTTCTGCCTGTGTGTTTACTCTGTTACAGCTGTTGTAAAATATGGTACAGCAAAATATTTTGGTGCTCTTGCTGCTAGAATCAGTTTACAGATTGGCCATGTAACTGGTCATTGTTTTTTAATTAATCTCTGTTTTGCTAAAATGATCTGCCATGAGGTGAATATGAGTCCTGTATTATCATGATGAATCTATGTTAGTTTTACTGAGTCTACTGAGAAAACAGTTTTGAGCGACCCAGGAAGTATTTTGAGCCATGTTCACTTTTTGATCATACTTTTGGTTTGGTGGTAGTTTCCTGACATCATCCTTCAAGTCTGTCTTTCCTTGTGAGTAGCTGCCTGACACTGTGACTGCTTACAGCCCTGAAGCAAAGTAGGCTCTTTGAAAGAAGTGTAAGAAGGAAATTTTTGAAGTCGCTATTTCCAGAATAACAGCTTGGTTGGGTATTTTTTTTTTTTTTTTCTTGACACTGCAGCCCTTGGTGCTAGTTTAGCTGTGTAGGGTTGAATGCAGCAAAAGCAGGAGAAACAACAAATGGGATTTTGCCGGAGGCTACTAGTCTTTTTAAAGAAGATCTGGGGGCATGCTCAGTCACTTTAGGTGGTGGTAGTGAAATGAAGAGGTTAGTGGGTCTCCACTAACTGCTACCTGAAGATGTTTCTTTTAAGCTGTCACAGCCTCAGATAGTTCCTGCCCAACATCTGTGAATTAGCTGTAAAACTGTGCTTGACTTCTCAAATTCCAGGATAGATAAAGTTTTTTCTACACCCCCCCACCCCGCCTCCTTTTTAAGTCAGACATCTGGGTGAGGGAAATACCTCACGCTAATCATAGAACTGAGGGAAAACTATCGGGGAACAAGGCAATGTTCCCACTCTGTGTTTAGCTCTAATCTAGACAACATCAGTTAGTCCTCTATGTCCATCTGTGCCAAAAGCAACCAGGTAAACTCCTGGTTTAGGACCTTAGATGTCAAGAATGTGCCACCACCATTTGACTGAAATGCTGATTCATTTTCTTCTCTTACCAACTTGAGGCAGGGGAACAAGCTATGTTTGCAATGCATCCAGTAGCAGAAGGGCGCATCCAAGGTAAGGCTTACTACAGCTCTTTTTTCTTCCTGTCTTCTGAAAAAAGATGTTACGTTTTGTCTGCTGCTTGTCCTGCCTCCATTCCTGGCTTTGCTGAAAATGTACTCAGGCTGCTTCTTCAGGATAGCTTGACCTGTAGGTTGAAATTTGTCCTTGTCCTATCAGTGAGCATGGAGAGGCTTTTATTCAGCTGAGTAAGCAACGGTTTCTTGCAGAACATGCCCTGAAAATGGCAAGGGCAGCTTACTAGTCTGTAGAAAGACCTTTAAACCCTGAGTAGGGTATTGAGGAGGGAAAATACGAGTCTGCTGGGAGGATTGTCATCCATTAATTCTATTTGCAATTGAGAGTGAGGAAACATTAAGTAAAGACCTGTCTCCCTTTCTTCCCTCTTAACTGCTTCAGTCCAAATAATAATGAAAAAACAACTATTTTCTTGCTCCCTTAGCTTTTACTGTTGTTGTTTAAAGAAAAAATATTACTCGATTCAGTATGATGTCTGCACATTTTTCTCCATCAGATATAACTGAGATCCTTCCCTTCCGCCCCCCAGCCCTGCGCCCCAGCTTAACTAGCAATGTAGCAAATGCTTTAGTGGATGATGGCTGTTGTTCCTGCTAGTCTGGGAATGATGTGCGAAAAGTGGGTATAGATATTTAGTTTTCTAATATATTTCTCTGAATACGTTGCTAGTCCAGACTGCTTGTTGTTTTCTTCCTGCTTATTATAAATGACGTTTGTCCCCAGAAGCTATGTTCCAACCATTCTGTGAATTCATTTGTTTTTCTGCAAATATTTGTGTTAATTATGTCAACAGAATCAAAGCATCAATGACTATCACTGAATAAAATGTTGTGTTGCACGTATAAGAGAAATACATTTGGTTTTGTTATATCATAGGATCATAACTCAGGTTCCAGAAGGCTGTAGTCCAACCTACTGCTAAAAGTAGAATGAAGGATGCAGAACCTCTTTGGCTAACTTGTTGCAGTGCCTGACTGTCCTTGGGGTGAGGGGAGGAAGTCCTCTGTTGTTCCAACTTCATTGCACTGTGTGATGTAATAAATTACCTCTTTCTTAAAATTGTCGCATGTTTTTCAAAGTAGCAGTGGGGATATATAATGGAAATATTATGCGATATTTGTTCCTGCTGCATGAGGCTGGAGGTATTCACAGTATAAGGTGGGTCCACATACAGTTTACAGTTGGTTCTTGTGACTCAGTGGAAGGCTGTTGAAACAGTTCTGGTGTTACAGTTACTAGTTGTTGTCCTCCTTTGCTGCTGGAAAGATCACATAAATTTATGAGTATGCCTGATAAATGATATCAGTAAACTGATCCAGTTCAAAAATAGGGTAGTATTTCACTAGGATCAGTGGCTAATAGCGTGAGGATGCAGGGATAGAAAGAGGAGTTCTAAATTGGCTTTTCTATCAGTAAAGGGATAGAGGGAACTCCAGCTACAGGCTAGAGATATGTACAGGGTCTAAAGAAAGAGAAAGACTTTAAAAGAGGTGTAATGTACAAGATAAAAGTGCGGCTGAGTGCAGCGCTTCTCTTAGAGTAGCTCAGACTGGCTGGATGACTAGTTTTGATTGACATATTTTTTAGCAATAACTGCATCCTTTGAAAAAGGAACTGATGCTGGTGGAGTTTTCATGACCATACTGAGCAGTTTATTCTCTGAGATCATGGTGGAGACAGCACTAACATAAAACTCAAGTTTTGTTGGCAGATATCTGTTACCATGGAACAGATTTAATCCACAGCTCAACTTCCGTTTATGGTTTCTAATAGGTCTTCTAACAAGAAAGAGAACAACAAATAAGGTGGAGGTAGTACTGTGAAGCTGTTATCCCTGCCTATCCTTTCTCAGTATTTCTGTATGAGACCTACCAAGGTTTAAATCATGGGGCTCATAAACGAGGCTCAAAGCATGAAAAGCTTCAGACTGGGCTCAAACGTCTCGTTCTGTTACCATTGAGCTGAATTCCTGGTACTTTTCTGACTAAAAGTGAATCATTACTGATATAATGATCTGAGATATGACCAAATCACATTGGTGGTATGTAAAAATGAGCAAGAACGTGTTTCACTTTCTGCTAGGTAGTCATATTAAGATGACATGTTGATCCTAGGAATCATTTGCTGTGAAAATTTGCACAAAGCAATGACTGCTGTGATTATGTGACACATTAAATAGAAAAGAAATGTCTTTCCCAAAACACGGAATAGAGGCCACAGGAAACTGGCACGCTAGGACAGAGGAGATGCTGAACAAACACTCACTGTACAGCCTGGATAATAGGGTTCTGAATTACTAGGAATATGTGATCTGAGAAAGACAGGCAGCTTAGTGTTGATTTAGTATTGGTATGTGCTGCTGTAGGGTCACTTGGTGAGTGCCTGTGCATTTCTGCAATAGAATAATCTCTGTTCATTTCACCTGAAATGCAATAGGAAGAATGGTATGGAAATAGTTTTACTAGAGTTAGAATAACAGACTATAATCCTAGCATTGTTTTAACTGAGCAGTATAGGATCGTCTCCTTGTTCCTCATTGCTTTTGTTTTTCCTGTTTAGCTGTCTGATACCCTAAGAGGTCATACACACTTTTCTATTTAGCTTGAGAGTCAAAATTCTCCTTAGTTATCTACTGTTCTCTTGTTACTTCTTTGCACAAAGGAATGGAGGAGGGGAACTGCTTTTCATTACAGTTCTCGAAGGCAGTGCAATCTTGTCACGACTTAAATTAGAATTATCTTCTGAAAAAGCCTTGTACTGTGGGTATGAAGTCAGTGCAACGTGTGAACAACTTCATGGCTAATTGCTCCATGACTAATTTACAATGACTGCTTTTTAGTTTATACTAATAACTGTAGCAGGTAGTGAGAACAATGTACTAGATGGGCATTGAGAAGTTATTAGTATGTTACACTTGCTTAATAACGTAAATTAGACAGATTGAATGTAATAATCAAAAAGAAGAATCCATTTTTAATGCCCCATGGTATCAGATGTGTTAGTGTTTGTGCCTTAGCTGGCAATACCAGAACTAGGGACTTGCGAACAGGATGAGCAAATTTACTCTGAAGCAAAATGTAATTTATGTGGAGTTATACTTCTGGTCATGTTCATATAAACATAAAAATTGATCTGATGGCTTTGGGAGATATTTGGAGACAGAGGCTGCCCTGACATGAATAAGGGGACTCTGTCTGCATCGCATGATGGGGCACGTTGCACTCAAGAAGGCTGATGTGATAAGGGCAGATCCACAGCTCCGTGTTTTACTGAGGAGAGGTGCACATTTTTCAGCTACGAGCAGTGCTTCGGCTTCTCTGCTATGGGACCTGATGTGCAAGACTAGCATTTGCATCCATATATTGTGTTATAGAATTGGAGGAAAGCTGCCTTTGGGAACATATGAGTTAGTGCTGAGGCACAGTGGGAGATGCAGGCTAATGATCCTAATCCCCTGTGCCTCACACTTTTAATCTGCATTTGATTCTGCTTGGTCACACCAGTGGCACTAGGAGGATAGTTTGAAGCTTCCACTTTACAAATGAGGTGCATCTTCCCTGACGCTTTAAAGCCATAGGGAATCAGAGCGCAACACACAAAACCAAACTAAAGCATATGAGGCCACTAGACCATCTAGAGCAGCTGTGGGACAGCCATCCCTGGACAAAACAAAGAATGTGGTTTCACTGAGAAGACTCTAGAATTGGACTTGAAGATGCAGCAAAGGAATAATACTGCAAAGAATTCAATACAGATGAGTGAATATCTTTAATATTGTGTGACCATGTCACATCAAGCTATTAATCAGACAGAACTAAATCGTGATGATTGAGTCATTTACAGAGCACTTTGTGTTCTGAGGAGCTATGGTCTTGCTTTTGACTGCAGAGACTGGTATCAGTTACACTTGCCCTGAACATTTTTTATTTGAATGTTTACCAGATTGTAAAAGACTTATGAAAGAAAATTGTTCCACAGTAAAATTCAAGGATTTTTCTTTTTCCTTTTATCTGGGAAAGCAAAAGAGCAGAGTCTGAAATCCCATCCTCTTCAATCTTCTCTCTCTTCCTTGTTACTGAGGTTAAATAATCTCATCAGAACAGATCTTAAAAGTGCTAGAGAGGCAAGCTGATAATAGATGTTATGATACCTTTCCTTTTGGTCCAGTTTGCAGTATTACAATGCTTTAATCTCTTGGTTCTTTTTTTCAAGTGGCCGTAGCATGCATACATAAGTAGGTTTGGGAATGTACCATGTGCTTGTGTCATGTGCACATTGAGCTCTAACAGTCATACTGTTGCTGAATAGTGAGAATCAAGGCTGTCATTTGCAATTGATAGATCAGGTCATGGAAAGATACAAGGGAAATAAACATGTTGGTTATGTATTTGCTGGATATGGTCCTTATCCTTTCCTGCCACCATGACAATGTTGGATATGTGGCTTTATAAATTCTGATGTTAGCAGGGGTATATTGAGCATAGAGTATGGCCATATATATTCATTTAAAGAGAACAAAAGCAGCTTTTTTTTCCCCTGCTAAATCCCTGGAATGCATTACGTTAGTATATTATCTGCCTCATCAGAGAGTCCGTAAATTGTGACATAGACCATCAAAACACTGTTCCTCTAATGATTCATAATGGAACATGGTGTATTAGAGGTAATCCATTTTAAAATTGCCATGAGCCACCAGAATAATTTATACTAGGTTTTTTTTTTTTTTCTATAGAAGGAAGGACAACCCTGCATACGTTTTCTAGTGTATAGAAATTATACCAAAGTTCACAATGTTAATGTGTATTTTTATATTGCAAAATCTTTCCATATGTTAAGTACCTATAGTATAAGCAGAGGGTATTGTAAAGCTGCCTTTGCTGCAGAACTGTTAAAACCATTTCATTCACCATATTCGTTTAGGTAGATACTACATGGGACCTAGACCAAAAATTATGCTTAGGGTTATCCACTTTTTATGACAGAGAGGAAAATAAACATGCTTTTAACACCATTACTGATTTGTCCAGTCATGCCATCATAGAATATTTGAGAGAGAAACCAAAAGGCTTCCCTCTCCCCCTCTTTTATCTTGTGTTTCACTGTGGTGACATTCTTTCTGAAAATCTGTGTTCTGTGACCAGACCAGTTCATTGTCTTGCAAGGAGAAAACTGGGTGCATTCTGCTGACTCACGGAGACAGACATTACTGTATCTATCCAGGCAAACAGGCTGGTTATGCCTTATAATATGAGGGGATCCAGTAAGGGAATCTCTTTAAGCTGCCCTGCGGTAAAAATGAATTTTAAAAAAATTAACTTTTGTTTAATGCAGTAACCTTATCTTCCCTGAGCACTCCTTTTATATCTTGAACAGTAATTGCTTCTACAGATTCCTAGACAGGTATTCTGTTCCTGATATGTTTGGAAAAGGATATATTGCTAGGTTTTATGACTCTTACAAACTGATCCCAGAACACTTTTTGTCCTTTTTCTTTGCCTATGTTCTTACATCTAGCCTGCCAGGATTTATGATAGTTTCTATTTCCTTTGGACAAAACTTCAGTTTTCAGAAGGATGTCTCTTCGCACTTTTTAGCCACTCTCTAGCCATGTCTGCTTTTGCGCGATATTTCTAACACCTTTTTGGCTTTGAAAGGAGGCACTTGCGTTGAGCCTCCAAAAACAGTGTCTTTCCTTATTATGTGTGTGGGGAGATGCACTTTGTGGTTTTGTGTGTGTGTGAGAATTTATTAGAACCAACCCAAAAGCTTTGATGTTGTGATAATAACATGCTAATGCAATGTGATATTTAGAGTATAGTTACAAAAGAAAGAAAATAAATAAAAGGGATTAAATCCAGGGTGGTATTTACCTCAGTAAAGAAAATATACATCATTCAAGCCCCACAAATTAATTAATGTAGCATTTCACTCCATGGCAGTTGAAAGAAATGAAGGACAAAACTTCTTGATCCACATCCATTCTTGATCTCCCTAGCAGGCCTGCTGAAGATTATAGGACTAATTCTCATGTAAGATGAAATTAGCATTGTATGAAAACTATTAGCATTTTGGTGTAAAAGCATTGAGCATACCAGAGTTATGAAACAATGGCTGTGTTTGTGGCAAGGTGTCTCTGACTTCTTTTTTCTGTTTGGGTTAGTCCTGTAGTAAATACTGAAAATAGAAGTGACATTTGGGAGATTTTAATGAAGGATGCGGGGGAGGGGGCCGCAATCTCACCGTATCAGCTTTGAGAAGAGTATTGTTGTGTACAACTAATTGAAAGATGGAAAGCACAACATTATGGTATCTATGGAGAAAACCATGAATGATTTAATGACTTGGCAGGAAAGTCATCTAGTACAGGTGTGTTATTCGAATATATTTTTGAAAAGTGCTTGTGTTTTTAAGTGAAATGTGGTGGTTTGGTTGGAAATTCATGCAAGTGCGCTGTTCATGTAATTTGAATTAATACCTTATAGCATTAATACATTAATTCAGTTCACTGTGAACTTGTCTAATATTCTGGGCTGGATTTCAGTATGTGAGCTACTTGAGATTATAAAGGAGAAGGTTTCCTTGGTTTCTCATATTCATTAAACTTGCAAAGAAGTTTCCAGTTTTGTCGATACTGTACTGCCTTTGCTTCATTTAATACAATGTTCAAGTGCATCTAAGTTTGTAATACTTTAGATTGTGGAAGACAAACCTAGTCTTGCCAGTGCTGGGCATACCTCATTGCTCTATAAAGAGCCAACCTCAGGAAACTGTTTGGCAAAATGTCTTGAGAGGAAAGCCCTCACTCTGGACTACGTGAAGCTGATAGACCTCTAGAGAGTTGCCCTAGAAAATACATGTTCCTTCTGTTTCTTTCTGTGTAGACGAGGATCTTGCTCATTTTGCTTTTTGAGTGTCAGAAAGCTTGGCAAAAGAGCACTTAAAAGCATGTACTGTACAAAGCTGACCAAGAACACTGTGGAATGCTTTTCATGCTTTTACTGTAAATTATCCTTTTTATAAATTGTGACTAATGACAACACTACTCTGCATCTTCTTTAGAGCTGTTCAGTATCATGATTTGCAGGTAATGTTATTTGTCATCTTATTTACTGATTAGGAATGGATCTAATTGGGAACAGATCCTCAGGTTCCCTAGCACTCTCAGACAACCTGAAGGTAACGCAGTAGTCAGAAAGTTACTGTTCAAGTATGAATACTTCAGTCACCTGAATTAGATGTTTTTACTTTCATAAAAGATATGTTTGAACTAGCAATGCTGTTTTGTAAATGTGTTATTTGACAGACAAATTTTAAACTTTTATTTAAGCCATTATTGAATATTGCAAAATTGTGTGGAAAATCAGTGTAAAACAAATTTGCAACATTATATTTTAAAGTTATTACAGTAATCTTCTATTTTTGTGCTCGCTAGCATTAGATGGCACTGTTTTCTAAGCTTACCATTCATGAGTGAGTCTGAGAATGAGAACTAAAATTGAAATGCCATCAAGTAATAGTTTTGAGTATGTTTACCATAAGATAATTTAATTAAAATGTGGCAGTGTGAATTGGAAATGTGTTGACCACTATCAGTTGTAAGTATAGAGACTTTCTAAGTTAATGCTGTTACAGTTTTGGATTAATAAAGCATCCCATCAATACACTAGACTTCTTACCACTCTAATACAGCCTATTAATGGGACCTTTGCTTTACCTTACTGTAGTTATGGCTGGTAGAGGTGTGACTGCCACTAAAACAGTGACTAGTTCACCTGCATTTTTACCTGGTTCACTTGTTTGTTTTGTTTGGTTGTGCGTGGGTTTTTTGGGTTTTGTGGTTTGTGGCTTTTTTTTTTCCTATTCTTGCAATCCTTAGGGTTCCCACAGCAGCTTTGCTTCTTGCAAATGAAGCTCACCTGCACTGTCCTAAAATAATTTGCCTGACAACCACTGCAGGAGTTTCAGTGAAGAGAGTTCAGCATGCTCTTATCAGTCAGCGCAGCAATAGGCAGAAGAAAGATATCCTGCAGCTCTTGCTAAGAAAGCTGTGTGCCTCTGAAGATACATACCCAGCATATGTCCTGCTTGCCCTTTGGGGGTGTCCACACTCCTTTCTCTTTCTGACTGTGCAAAGCAGGGATGTTCATCAGCTGCAGCAGGAGCTGGCAGGTGGATGTTACTGCCAGGCTGGAATTGGGCTACAGGGGTGGAAGGGTTGTTAGGGTAAATACAGGCTGTGCTGCCCAAAGCTTTTGTGATGGTTTAAGTAGTGGAGTTGACAAGGTATTTCTGAGCTTCCCAACACTGGAATCTGCTTTGAAGGCTTTTTAGATCCAAATTCCATGTGCTGTCTGTTGCTCAGAAAGGCACAACAACAAACCTAGACGAACATGAGTGTGAATAGTGTTTTAGGAGTGCAGTGCTATCTCCAGCAGAAGGGAGCTGCTAGCACCAGGAATATACATGCTGCTGTTCCGAACCAGGATTTGCTGCCTCTGGAGTAATCCTCTTCTGAGCTCCCCAGGATTAGTTGCTGCTTGGTAGGATTTGGATGCATCCTCACATATTGGCCATGCTATTGATATCTTAGCAAACAGAACTGTATTGTGGATATTTAAAAATGGCATTAGGGATAACAATGTCAGTCTGTGGCTTAAGTATTTAATAAGAATAAATTGAGTGTTAATTGAAATTCAAGTACTACTGTTTTGAGAACATATTAATTCAATAGCATGAGTTAAAAAATCTATGATTTCTTTCATTTTATTACCAAAAAAAGTTCAAAAGCAGAACAGGAAGAATAACTTTTTTTGCTCAAAACTCCAGCTTTACCTTTGTGATTATTGATTTATACAATTTTCCTCCTCTTTTGAGGTGTCTTTTATTTTCTGATTTAAGTCATGAGGAAACTGTATTTTTATGGGGGAATATATTGCAAATATCTAGAAAAAAGTCCAGAATGCTTGTGTTGAGACCTGGGTGGTTAAAGAGAAGTAATCTTGCTGCAGGCAAATCACTCCTTTACTTTTCAAGAGTCAACGATTTTTAAATTAACGGAACAACCCAGGAGTGTGAATGGTCTCTCTTACTGTGCACAGCATTGCAAGGGTGCCAGGCTTAGGAATTGGTTGGAGGTTTAAGGGATATCCTACTTCTGGGGCAATAACTTATATCTCTCTGCTTTCCCACTGTGACTGTCATCTTATGTTCCTTTGCAGTCAAGTAATAGCTTTGGTACAAATTTAGTCAGTATCTTAAGTTATGATATAATTTGGGGATAATGGCAAAGTTAACCAGCCACCTTTCACAATATGTGGTATTTATTCAGGGCAACAAGCAATATAGAGAAAATGAATCTTGAGTCAATAAGCAGTTCACACGTGCTATTACCAACTACCTGTGCAGTCCTGTTATGTGCATATGTGTAACTAGTACACCGTGGACAAATAAAAACTCATTCTCCACCTGGTCTAAGTTGAAAAAGGGTTATTTATGACTGTAACTAAACAAATATACCCAGTGCACGGGGTGTGGGGGGGATGTGTGTGTGTGTCTGTGTGTGAGAGACGTGGTCTGTTAATCTTAGGCTACACTCTTACCCTTGCTTGGTCATGCATGGCTTTCTCCTGTCCTGAAGCATTGACAAGGTTTACTTGTATGTGCTTGCAAAACACAAAACAAAGGCATCCCTCAATACTCAAGTTTGTCAGTTTTTCCTTCTTTTTGGTATCGGTAAGCATCCATTAATTCAGATTGTCTTTTTTTTTAAATTATCTTCCTTTGGTTCAGAACATTCGTTTCCCCTTGTTAGGGGTAAGAATTCAACAGTCCTGTTTCTTGCTTCTGTAAATGATATTAATTAGCTTCTCCTTTTCCCCTCAGACCCCAGTTTCCACGGAGAATTAACTTCGAGCACAAGTACAGGTGATTGTAATCCTTGCTATGCTCAATATTAAAAAAATTGAACAGTGTCCAGGGTATCCGAGACCTCTCAGTGTATTTATCATGTGAATGCTCTTAAGACCCTGATTAATAAAATAGTTATCTTGGGGTAATAATGGAGTGTTAAATTTTTCTTTATTAACACTTGCATGTTTATTCACTGGAGTACATTTCAGTTACAGAACTGTTTGTGGTACACCATTCTTTTTTGCAACCTAATCTGTGTATGCATACTTTTTTTTATTGTATGCAGTGCTCAGCAGAAGTTCTTAAAATATGCAGAAGTATTGAACTGTTTTATAATTCAAGAAAATTCTTTAAATTCTGTACTGTCCTAGTTTACTTCATGAGTATTAGTTTTACTAGTTGGCAGTTAGGTGCAAAATAATGTGGGAGGAAATAATGTTGTTCAGTGTAAGCTGCTCTCTAGTAAATACTTGAGTATTATTAATAGATAATACCAATAAAAGAAAATGTGCGAAGACATGGTAAACCGAAAAGCTTTGGAGAGTTTCTCCTAGGTGTGGAAGTTGCAGCAGACTACAGATGTTTTTTCACCTGTCTCTGGTATCCTGGGGAAATAAGACATCTGCAGTTAACCCTTTACCTAAAAGAAAGCAGCCTATACTTATGCAAAAAGGCTTTTCTTCTACTACAAAATTAATGTTATGTTGGTTTTGAAAAGGTTTTCCTGTTGCAGCAAGGCAGTGCACAGGACTATGGGAAAATACTGAACTGAATCTGCTGAGTAAAAGCAAACAGGATCTGCTGGCCCTGAGTTTTCTTTAGAAAATTGCACAGTTTTGCTTGCAAAGACAAGATGACTAGAATCCTAAGGTGTTTACTTCACAGAGGTCAGAAAAGAAGCTGACTTAAATTTATTGCTCCACCTATGCATGTAATATTTTCTCCCACTCTATCTTATTTGGTGGGCAAGAGAACAGTTGCTGTGGAAGTTGTGCATGTGGATACTGAGAGCATGTGTAAAAATTCCATATCCACTCATCTTCAAACCTGTTTAAGATGAAGAATAACTGCAATTTCTGATTGTATCTGCTGTATATTTGAAGAAAATCTGTGGAATTAACTTGAGCTGTGGTAGCCAAATGTTCATCAGTGAGGATGGCCTTAGGAAGAAATACACTGATACTGTCCCAAATCAGAGGAGTTCACTGAGCATCTCAGTAAACAAAGGTCTTAATTCATTCAGTTGTGATTAACATTTCACCTTTAAAATGGCATTCTTTACATTCCCAGGCTGGGTTGTTTTTTTTTTTTAAATTGAACTGACTGCCAATTATCTTTTTAATCTGTTATATGACATAGGGCAACACACATTTTGTAATTATTTGGAGCAACTGACTGTGGGTCAAAAAAGCATTTGATACACTCCTCTCTAAAGCCTTCACATAGCAAAATAAACAGAGAATCTCAGTGTACAGACAGCTTGGAAGGCAGTTCACTGAGCATCAGAAAAACATACAGACGAAAACAAAAGCATGTTAAGGTGCTCCTGCTTTTTTATACAGGCTGGTAGCTTTTATTCAATATGTTTAAAAATGAGTGATAGATGCACAGGTCAAAATTTTGGAACTGTATCTTGGCAAAAAACTCTACAAATGTCTATGGAATTTCTCTTAAGGCTAAATGAGTAATTAGGAAACTTAGATATAGATCTGAACTTTTGTAAAAACTAGATGTATTTGACATCTGGCGACTTGATTCGGTCTCACCTAGGATCTTGAAACTCAGCTGTTTTTATTTTTATGTTTTTCCTTACAGAGTCAATGACACTGTCATCATCAATGGTGGTTGTCTGGTGGGTGGGATTTTTTGTGTTTTTGTGGGGTTTTGTTTGTTTTTCTTTCAGATATTACTGTTGCATCAATATCAAAAAGTTCATTCCACTTACTTTGTTTTAAATGGGGTTTTTCCAAAGTCCAGCAGAGATGTGCAGATGTCTGCAGACCAGAAAAGCAGATAAGTGCAATAGTCCCAATAAGACATATTTCTAGTCTGGATTGCACTACTACAGCAATGTGTATTGCAAGAATAACTGCTAGAATACCTGCTTAAATGGTGTGAAATTTCTGGTCATATTAGCTACACTCAGGTGTGGTGGACAAAAGAACTTTTACCACAGCAGTAGGGCTCAATAACTTCACTTGATGAGATATGGAGAGAAATAACAAAATGTGCTACAGATAAGTGCTGTGCATCAGCTGTTCTGTGTTGCTTTTTCTACGAACTTACTGTGCCCATGAAGTGTGCACAAATGTGCTGTGTTTAACTGTTGCTCTTAGGTGAAACAAACCCTTAAGTGTGGCAAAACGCTGGTTTACAAGTTCATTGGCAGCTGGATGCCCACCCCAAAAAAGCGGGGGGGGGGGGGGGGGGGGGGGGGGAGGGGCAAACATGGCAACCAGTTGCAGAAAGCAGCAATAGTGAAGAAGCCATAATTCAGTGAGAGTGTCTGTGGACATGGTGGTCTGTGTCTTTCAAGCAATGTCCTTAGTGAATAGAACATGACCACTGCCTTCTGTCATGGAAGCTGAGGGCTGAGAAGAGGAGATGTTAAGTGATTTTTATTGATTAGTAAGAAATGCAGCAAGTGCAATTTCCATAAAAATTCTAGGTGAATTCACACAGTAGTCAGATATACTTACTGCTTTCTATAGGAAAGGCATATAGATAAATAGAGATGTAGACTGTGGGAGTGGAGAAACAGAGAACTGGCTGCATCTACTATGTGCTGGTACAATCCAAACAAGAACAATAACGTGCTTTCAAAAAGTTGTAGAACAAAAAAAAACACAACAAACAAATATTAGAAAAAATCAGGTATGCAGCAAAAAAGAACCACCCCATGGGATCTTGTAATAAAAATCTTGAATGAAAATCATGAAAATGTAGAGGCACATTGAAAATCACATAGATAATGAAAATATCAATGAATCTAATTCCAATAGCTTGATTCAACATGTGGAAGTGATATACAAGTCTGTCTTAAAGAAGGAAGGCTATTGAACTGAAATTAAAACAGCTCAGTTTTTCATTTTGTTTTTTAATTGAATCATTTGCCTGTACTGTGGGATGCCTACCTGCCTGTACTGTAAGGAAATCTGTTGAAGCACCATGATGTAGGCTAGTATTGCATGCTGAAGAAAATCTGCTCTCTTGGTGTGTACAGAGATGCTAATCTTCAAACTTCTCCCTCTTAGAAGATTACAGTATATTTATCCTTAATTTCCAGTGTAAACCAATATGCATTTTTTTGAATTATCTTTGGAAAAATCTCGTAGCACTGAGCATCCTAGGGTCTTCTACCTCTGGTTTCTGAGTGCATGCCTTTAGTAGTGCTGGCCATGTGATCTAATTGTTGCTAAAAATGAACTGGCATTGCAGAAATGTGATGTAGTTTAATTGTCAAAATGCTTTAAAAATAGATGATTGAAATAATAATATAGTTCAGGTTAAATATTTGTATTTGCCACTAGTGTTTGGTACTGTTCTACCTTAAGGGGGAACAAATTCAAAGCTTCACAACTTGATTCATATTTGTTCTTCTGTCTCTATGCGAGCTCAGTCTTTTGAATATCAAGTGGTAACGTTACCAAATGCTTTTAGCTGGAAAGCGTTCCTGCACTGATGTTTCTGTCCAATAGCTTAACCTGCTTCTTTCCACACACTCCAAAGACAGACAGATGGTCCATAATGTACATCAGTACTCAGGCATAAAACTCACTTCAGCAGCGCTCTACAGTTTCATCCTGGCAGATCCCAGTGCAGTGTCTTCAGAATAGTGATTACTTCAAAGGAAGATGATTTGATATAATGTATTCCATGAAGGCAGTTACGGCTTTGTTGATGGATATACATAAAAATGTAAGGCTGTTTTCTTCTTCTTTTTGCATGAGAAAACAGGTCAGTTAACATTCTTTCTTAACAGAAGTCCACTCAAAATGTTCCCTACTCTCCCAGACCTTTAGCTGTGATGCATCTAGTGCTCAGGTTTGACCACGTGTTGTAGTGATACACAGACAAACTTGGAGGGGTGGATAGTGTGAGTGCAGGGTAAAGGTTCCAAATAATGGTTGGGGTGCTACATAGCAAGCATATACAACATTTTTTATCATGGGTGACAGGATTTTTCCAAGGAACTTGGCTCCAACTTGCCACTTCCATAGTGTGAACATAGGTCACTGAAATATTGTTTTTGGGGTACAACATTCATATTTTTCCTAGAAATATTCCTTCTCTCCCAATAAAAGACTTTCTGCCTGCCTGTAAAAAGTTGGTTTAAAATGCATTGAACACCTTTTGGAGGTAGTTATAAATAGAAAATCTGGAAATAAAATGAATGTGGCTTAGATGTATTAAGTAGCAGGTCATTGAAGTATGAAATACGTTTATAACTTTGCTTCTCTGAGTTCCTGTGCCTCCAGCTGCCTAAGAAATGGGGAAGATGACATTTGTAAGACACATCAAAAAAAGTAGGAAAGCTGATTTAGCAAAATTATCCAATATATTTTTTAAGTCTATGGAAAGGTGGTTTGTTGTCAGGGGGTGTTTAACTGTAAAGCTTAAATTAAGAAAAAACATCTCAAACTTATGATGAGGACTCGCCGATCTGGTAACAAAGGCAAGCAAACATCAAAATGGAGCAAGTATGTCGGCTTACCCCTTGTCTATGGCATTGCTCATACTATCACTGTACCTACTCAGCATCCTACTTTCTCTTCCCTTCTCCCATAAGAATAAAGGAAACATGAAAACATTTCCATGAATCTTAGATGTCTTTACCAAGTGAATGTCTGAAAAGTACCAGTACTTCAGTAATATAGTGCTCCTGAGAGCTGGCTGAATTGATAATAATAAAATACTCCTTTAAATGATGTTATAATTTTCCAAATATACTGTGCCTTTTTATCTATACAGGCAGAATAATTGTTCTAAATTAAATGGCAAAATACCCTGATCTTATATTGTCTTTTTTGTACTGGGAGCTTGGCCTGGGAAAATAGCTTTGGGCCTTTTTGAGATGGCTTCTGGTATGTTACCTGAAGGAGTAAAGAGCACAATTTAGGCCATTATAACTTGAACTTGGAAATTTAAGTGATTTCCAGAGTTTGGATTCTTATCACAAATTCATCTGTTTATGCTAGTGCTTTAGGGTTCAGGAGGGAAGAAATGAAATATTTACTGGGCAAACATCTTAGGGTGGGGTGGGGGGAGATGACAGACTCCTGTCACTTCAGTGGAGTCAGTGAAGAAAGTACCTATGGAAACTCTACTGTGGTTATATGTAAAGCAGAAAAGGTGGAAGTGAGTAAAAGCATGGAACTTGAAATGCATCTGAAAGGCCTATCTCGAGGAGATTCTCTAGATGCCCCAAATAGGTATTCTGAGAAATAATGAGCACTCAGCAGTTGCCCCTGACAGCACCCAGTAGCTCTCATTCCAAATTAGAAAGTCAGGGTATGTACTACTTTGAGAGATACCTGAGAATTTGCTAGCCTAATTTTAGTTGTAACTTAATTTTTAACAGATTATGTTGAACTAAGTTTTACTGTGAATTTAGAACTATAAGGCCACCTATTACAGAGCACAAGCTGCCAGCTGTGAAACGAATGATCAATTGAAAGGCTTATTTTTATGTTTTGAGTGTAGAACATAAAACAATAGCAGTGATGTGAACAAAACAGAGGTGTAGCATGGGCTACTGATGGATTTTCATGACTCTGTCGCTTTGGGGCTTTGTTCTGTCTTCCTTAGCCTTGTTCCACCTTTGTCAATTCAAAGCTTTGGTGATCGCTTTCTGAAGTTGCCCCACATAAGGACACTGAAATATTGGTCCCTTTGTGGGATTTAAATCAAGTTTTTCATCTTCAGTAGGTTCTTCATAGGAACTGTTAGCATTCTGCAGTCTTCTGTGTCCTTCGCAAGCAGAAGTAAATTTCTGACATTAGTATGTAACAAGAAAAATCTCCAAGTGATAGGTCTTGGTATATGACATTCCACTAATTTCCTGAGGCTGGGTCCTAAGTTTGCATCTCAGACACCGTTATGTCCTTTTCTGGTTTAAATTTCCTTTATCGTTTTCTAAGCAGCTCACTCATTAAGGTCATCTTGTCTGGATGTCTTAATACTGCTCTATCTGTCTTAATGGGGTGAAATATGTTGGAGCATCAACTGGCTACCTCACACCTCAACAGAGGTCAAAAGACCAGACGGAGCACAATAAGTACGTAGCTGTAGTATATTTTTTTCCTAAATACTTATTGTAATTTTGACTTGGCAAAAATGCATTTTATGTTAATATAAATATTTTTGCTTTAGGGAGTATTTTATGTTCTGCTGGAACATAATCTCTCTTTGCACCTTTGTAGCGCTACAGCTTACAGTGCCTATAATGCTTCTATGTGGTCATTGCTATATACTGGGGAATGCTACAGCTTGTGCCTCTTACCTGAACGGAGTGGTATACAACCATCCAAATGAGAATACTATCTATACATAATAATTACTCTGTTACTTTTCTAAAAAAAAATGTAAAAAATTAAAAAAAATCCCTAAATAGATGAAACCACCTTTGCTAAATGAGAGAAGATAGAGCAGTTATTACTTTACTCCTCAAACTGAAACCAAAATTTCAATTTTGTGGAGAGCACATCTTCCAGTATGTAACAACCAATGCAGGCGTAAGGGCGGGCTGCTCTATTGCAGTTTCTAATATAGAAATTCCATATAGACCCCCAAATTCTACCCAAAGTCTAGTTCATAGTATAAATTCTTTTTTGCTTATGTTATTTTGGAAATATTTGTCTCCTTTCTACTAACAGAATAAATCGTAACTCAGTACAGAGTGGGGAGTTCCAGACTGAACCCGTGTCATTTTAGTCAACCGAGCTGCTTGATTTAGGAGTAGTATTGATAGTCTCCTACTAGTACCAGGAGAAAGAAAGAAGCAAATGTGTTTCAGTTCAGAACGTTGTCCAGTTCAACTTCAAACCACTTGGCACCTGATTTTGATTTCAATCAAATGAAATATTAACTTTCCTTCTACTGGAAATACGTCTTATTTTTAATAACAGGATCAGGAAACTTGCTTTGAAGTTTTTCCTCTCGACAGCATTGTGTTCTGCCAGTAAAACCTGGTGAAGACATTAGTTCAGGAACATCTTCATTAAATGATATCTGCTTAGAGGAGGTAGAAGGCGACTTCTTAAAGCTCAACTCTCCTTTGGGTCTGAAGTCAAGTACAGACCATCTTCCACAGTATAATGTTTCTGTTTAGTCATGCTGATTTAACTTAGTGTAATTTTTGCGGTGATTTCTCTGCAAGAAACATGTATCCATATAACTGAATACATATCAGGGTTAGCTAATAATTATAAATCACTAATTTTTCCTAAAATTGTATGGTGAAAGTGCATTCCCCATAAGAGAATACATAATCTGTTTTTTCAGTATGAGAAATTAGTAGTTAAATTATCTAGCTAGTTTTAAAATCCTTTGTCACATGCTTTGGCATAACCATTCAGCCTTTCCTTTCTCTATTTTTTCTTTTCTGTAATGGAAATATACTGTTGGTTGTATACAGCTGATTTTATGTATAGTTTATTAAATGTGCAATAGAAATTCTGAAAGGAATATAGTGCTAGGCTGCATTAAGTTTGGGTATTCAAAATTCTCTTGAAGTACTAAGCTTTGGTGGAATAAAATGATGTTTTTATTAAGAAGATGAATGGTTGCTTTCTGGTGTTTAAATGAAGGTTATATAGTACTGAAGACTTATTCATGTTTATGTATCTGTGCACCTTTTGTAGTTGTCACAATTTTACTATATTGTGGAATTACTAACAAGTGTAGGACTTTTCGGTAGGTAATGCCGCACTGTACTATAATTGAAATTGAATACACGAGTAGAAAAGATAATTTTGTAGTATCTTAAGAAATTATGTTATTATATTTTGGCATGTTTTAACAAAAGAAATATTGGTTCTGGATATCTGATACAAGTGAAGGGATGTGATATGTGAAAAAGGACTGCCTCCCCTGGAAGGACTTCTGGGCATGCCTAGATTCCCTAAATTCTGTGTTTTAAAAGAAGCTGTGATATTAATTTCAAATCTTGGTCCTTTAACCTTTACGTAATGAACTTTTCATTGGAGAGCATTCTTACTGATGTTAAATGACTTCTAAAATCTTAAATTTGACTGTTTTGTGCAAGAGGCACAGGTTGGAGCATAGACAGCAGATGTTAAGTATCATCTTTCTACTGCCAGAGCATTGGATAGCATAGTCATAGAAGGAAAATCTTTTAGTATGTGCCTATGCAGTACAACCACACTGTCAAAGCTGTACTGCTGAAACACAGGGTGAAGTCTGTGACTGTCTCACACGTGTATTTAGTGAAACAGGATGTAGGAGCAGTAGAACAGAGTCAGCGTTCTGACTTCTTTCTGCTCCTCAACTTTACGTGCTACAGTACTAAGTAGTGTATTGGAAGGATCAGTCATTCTGAACCAGGGAAATGTGGTACGAAAATCAAGATTAAATCTCAAATCTTCTCATTTACAGCATTGTTTCTGCTGATACACAATTAGTTTCCAAGGCTTTATTATTTCTTTTAATATTGTAGGAAGTATTAAAAGCCACATTTGGTGCACTTAATGGAACTTCAGTGATTTCATTCAACTTTCACAGGCCTTGACTTCATTTACTGTAAAGTAAGTGAACTAGTTGCTGCAACACTTAAGGTAGCTGATGGGGGTTGGGGAGCAAATTCTTGCTGCTGTTGATAATGGAAGTTTCTGGACACTTACAATGACGACATATCTTATCATGAGGCAATCAAAGAATATAGCATTCAGTAATAATTTTAATGGCTTAAGAATGCAGAAATCTTTATGTATTTCTTGTTAGATAAATGAAGGCAAAATTATTTATCAGTTGTGCTCCTAAAACTGCCCTTGAGATACCTTTTATATCAGATGCAGATATACAATACTAGCAATATCAGTAATGAGGCATTAAGAAGAAAAGTAATTTCCCTGTTACTGTTCTATTGCATTATCTTTGATGTTGCACAGAAATTTTTGGAGATGATAGACAAATACAATTTCAGAGATGAAGATGAACGACTTCCTACAAGCAGGCCTGATTTTTCATTATAGCTTAACAAGATGGTAGGCATGATGAAGCCAGATAATGAAACCACCGTAGAATTGTGACTAATACACTATGAGAAGCCAAGATAGAAGATTTTACAGTGCACAAAATTATTAAAAAATATAAATGAAAGGCATTGCAATTGAGGTAAACAGATGAGTAAATCTGAAGTGGAAGTTACATTGCTCTTTTCTGTTGTTTACAGGTATTGAGAAAAACATTTGAACATTGCAAACCTCGGATTTTTTTTTTTTTTTTTTAGTGATTTTTTTCTGTTCTTGAAGGTATGCAAGTCCTAAATTCGGGGAGGGGGAGATATTAATTTTGTGTGTTGAATTGGTCTACCGAGTTCCAGTTTGAAATATGCCACAACCTGGATATTATTTCTAAATATGGATTTTCCAGCTCTTGGTAAACATGTGAAAAGACATTGTCAGGCTGTACTACAATGTATTTTGTGACTTTCCTATATATGGTATACTAAGACATTTGATCCCTAGTATGACATGTAGGACTTGAATAACAAGTGTATTTAAAGTTGGTAACATGAGCAAAGGAGGCTGTATTCTCCCTGGTATAACAGCATGTCAAGCAAGAGTACAAACTACCTCATGGTCCAGTCCCATATGTCAGATTATTGTCCTGATCAGCTTAAATGTTACCATTCTCTACACAGAGCTTTGTCATGTGATTAACTCTGCCCTCCTTTACTATTTGCTTTGTTTGGTTTATCTCTGTATTAACATTGCTTGACTATTCGAACCAAATTCGCATGGCTGAAAAATAATCTATGTGCAAACCAGAAGATTATGTCCGCTGGTTGAACCCTCCAGCCTTTCTAGAAGACTATTGATAGGTGACATTTAATAGGCTGTTTTTACTGGGTTAAGCAAAGACAAATCCTCTCTTGAAAACTGAATAGGCCCCCAATGAAGCCATATTTCCTTTTAAACTTTTCCTAAGCTTGGAAATAAAATGTGATTGCCATCTTTATTCTAGTACATGCCATTAATTTAAAGAAAATGTTTTAAAATGTTTCATAAACTGCCTTTTGATATATAGCTTATCTGTATGAAGTGGCTAATTATTTCCTCTAATGATATGATTTAATGGTTAAATGATTCAATATTAATCTCCTGCCATAAAAATACTTCTTACCCCTGCTCAGGACTCTCAGTTGACTTTTATGAACTAAAATAAAAAAATCATACACATGGGATATCAACAGAAGCAGCTGTCACTGACTTTTCATTTGCGTCTTTTAATGACTATGGTGGTTTCCTTATCAGATGTCATCTTTTATGTGTATGAAATCCTGAAATCTCCAGTTCTTAAGTAGTTCTGGAGTCAAATAACAAGGGAGGTTCTCCTCCCTCTATACTCTGCCCTGGTGAGCCCACATCTGGAGTACACTGTCCAGATCTGGGCCCCCCAGTTCAAGAGAGACAGGGAACTACTGGGGAGGGTCCAGTGGAGGGCTACGACGATGATGAGAGGACTGGAGTGTATCTTATGAGGAAAGGCTGAGAGACCTGGGGCTGTTTAGCCTGGAGAAGAGAAGGCTGAGAGAGGACCTTATCAATGCTTATCAATATCTAAAGGGTGGGTGTCAAGAGGATGGGGCCAGGCTCTTTTCAGTGGTGCTCAGTGACAGGACAAGGGGCAACGGGCACAAACTGGGGCACAGGAAGTTCCATCTGAACATGAGGAAAAACTTCTTTACTGTGAGGGTGGCAGAGCACTGGAACAGGCTGCCCAGAGATGTTGTGGAGTTTCCTTCCATGGAGATATTCAAAACCCACCCGGGCATGATCCTGTGCGACCTACTCTAGGTGACCCTGCTTTGGCACGGGAGTTGGGACTAGATAATCTGCAGAGGTCCTTTCCAACCCCTGCCATTCTGTGATTCTGTTTTTAGCAGCTATGAACTGTTTGAGGTATGAGGCAGATAATTAAGGCGTCTTCATTACAGTTGTCTGAGAACTTTCTGTGCAGCCCAGCTCTAGTTGGACACACCAGAGGACCCAGGGCAGATTTCATTTCCTAGCTGTGTAGCATAGAGTGGATAAAAATTTGCTTTTTAAAAAAAAGGCAACTTCTGCAAGTGTACATGTCATCAGTTTCAGCAGAAAAGCTAAAAGCTGAATGAAAATATGGACCACATTTTACTTTTGGATGATTTTTTTCTGATTTATCACTGAGGCATACTGAGATGACAAAGGGCATATAGCAAGCATAGATGGATATCTATCACTGCTTGTTTGTGAATCTCACACCTTTCTAAGCACTCAATAAACTAATTGTGTAATGAGCAAATGAATAGAAATGTAATTAAATGAACTGGGTTAGGTTTTTTTTCTGGGAGTGTTTCTCTGATTGAACCTGCAAGGAGTGTTTGACACTGAAAGGATTACTCAGATCTATCAGGTGTGTATATACATGTATGTGTTTGTGTCTATACACACAATCTCTCCTTCCCTCCCAGTCTGTCAAATCCGTGCATTCAATTTTGTGAATGTGACAGGAAGGTCCTGGCAAGTGTTTCCAAAAAATAGTTCATTAAAACTGATCCATCACTACAAAGCACTTATTGCCACCTTTTTCTGGAGCCAGAGTTTTCTAATATGTTTTATATGTCAAACTTTTTTTTATTCCTTAGCATAGAGTCAGTAAACAGGACTAGTGTAGGAGTATAGCCTGAAAGTGTATTTTGTTTGAATAATTTCTGAACAGCAAGACTGTGCACGAGGATCCCAAAGTACTTAGGTATTCAGCTTGAACAGGTTGATTTGAAACCAAGTGTCAATCAACTTTCAAGCTAAAACCTATTTTTGTAAATCTTTGTCGAGAAATAAAAAATTATGTCATTATAAAAGGCTACTAAATTTTGGAGGATTTTGAGAGCTGTATTTCTCTTCCCTTACGCATCTCTTCTGTGAAGCCAAGCTTCTATTTATGGAGGGCAGCTGCAGATACAACACTCTCTCCTAAGACAGTTACAAGCCTTTTTAATTAGTAAGAGCAACAATTTGAAAATATTGATGAATTTTCTGTGAGCAGCGTTCAGGTTTTGATCTGAGTGTACTTCACAGATCATGCAGCAGAGGACCAATAATAAGTATTTTTCTCTGGTAGGGTTAGCTGCTTTTTGCTCATTCAGAGGTGTCGGATTTTCCTCTGCCCAGGTAGAAGCTTTGCAGTACAGCAAAGGAGCAGCATTCAAGCTTTATATCATGACAGATGCTAAAGGCATTAGTAAAGGTACTTGCAATATAATTTTGTTAAAAATACCTCGTGGTGGCATGTAATTTCCAATGCTAAAACAGCTGGGCTTGAGGCAAGGGGATGAGAATAAAGTTATCTGTGTGTCCTGATCTTATATACTTTCCAGGCTATGGACTGGTTTCAGATGAAGGCTGACCGTATGTGTCAGTATAAACTCAAGACAGCCAAACTTGCATCTATCTTGACATCACTAACCAAGTCATCACCTACTGCATTTCCATAGAACTTGAGACACTCAGTTCAATGATTACAATAGATAGGGTAGCTGTCTCCTGGTTGCTTATAAAATCACTAATCTGGCACTTTCAACTGCTTGACTTCACAAGCTCGTCAGTGTTCATTTGATATAAGCAGTTCAGCTCAAGAACTATATAGGCAGCAGTTCAGTGTGTTATTGCTGGATATCAGTGCTTCTTTTCAGTTCTTGTAAGAAACATTAACTAATAAATACTTAGGCTCAAGTTCATAACTGAAAAATACTTACTTTTTGGCATTCCCTATTAGACTGTTAATTCCTAAACTTAGTCTTTGTATTTGTGGCATCTGATAATTGCTTGCTTGCAATTATGGTAAGCCGTGTGGTTGATCAAAGTTTTAAGTATGTTTATCATTGGCTTGATTCCATAAGACTTGATTCCGTAATACACTGATTACAGCAGTGAAACTTCCTCAATACATTGCATCTGTTCTTTAGGTCTCAGTGTTGATAGGCAGCCACCTATTTTCTCAGGCTGTTGAAAGCAAAATTCTAATTCTTTGATGAGAGAGAAATGAAGGGCAGAGAGCTAGGAAGAATTCTGAATTCTGGCTTTACAGAGATGTTTCTGTAATCAGAGTGACATTAAGAGAAAAAAAAAAAAAAGCTTGAGGCTAGGGCTAGCATAGCCTTTATAAATATTTAATAACTTCTAATAATCCTTAAGGAAAAGTCTTTTATATTCTGCTATCTTTCACTTTTCATTTGTCTTTGTTTTCAGCACTTTAAACTTCTTTTATTAGTAATCTCTTGAGACTGGAAGTCTTTTTATGCACTGTTATGGAATAAACGCTTCATCCATCCATTCATCATCATTCTGTAAGATACAGAAACTTTCTGTAGCTTCATTCTCCCTACACCTTCTCTTCATACAAGAAAAGGAGAGACGGATTCTTCACTGGAAATTCTGGTTTGATACTGGAAAGTAACTAGAGGAAGTTGATACTGCCCATCTTTCTCCTTAGAGTCATATGAAATCGCATGCAGTTGTTGTGTGGAACTGCATTAATTTCCAGGATCCAAATCTCACATATACAAAGACTGCATTTCTGTCCATGAATCAAAAGCTAATTGCATTAAATGACAACATTGTTAAGGCTAAGCTTACAGAAGTACATTGACAGCTTGCAGTCAGACTGCAATAGCAGAAGGTAGCTTAAAAAGAGATTGCTTAAACTTCTGTAAAGTGTTTTATCTTTCACTTCCTGTATTTTTCTTGTTACTGAGCTTGTCTGTCTTTTAATTCATCATCATCGTTTTCATATGTGTTTTGGCCCTTAAAAGTCATTGGTTCCTATGCATATTCATTGTTGTCCGAATAACTGAATTGCAGTAGAGAATATGTTTGTGCCTGTTAATGGAAGCTATTTGAAATAAATACTGTAATTCAATATAGCAAATGTGGCCAAAGTTACTGAATAGAGATATTTGATAGGTCCTAGCACCAAAGACACTGTGTAAAACCTACAGTCTTTAGCAGCACCTTTTCTGTTGTTCTTGATGGGTTATGTCTCCATAACTGATACATCCGAAGTTCATTGATCCTTGGAATGGAGCAGCAAACAGAACAGCTGTTAGATTTCACATTTAAGTTGTTCCAAAAGGAAATAGCTTATTTATAATGCAATTTGAATTGAAGATTTCTTCTTTGGCAGAGTGGAAGAGAGCTATCATGTTGTTAGAGGACTGCAAAAGTTTTTGTTCACAGGATCCTGCCTTTTTGACTGTCCTGTGCTGAACTGCAGCATGGGTGGGGCAAGAAAAGCACATACCTATATATGTAGCCTTGTGGTTTATGACATCTGTGTCCTAGTGCCATCAAAGAGCTACTGTAAACTGCTGCTGGGTTGGTTGAAAAATTAACTGATTACTCATTGCTTATTAATGTTTTGCATATCCAAGGTATAACAGTGCATTACTATCCAGCAGACAAAATAACCAGTCTCACTTTTTTTTCTACCATATGACTTCTGAGTCATTTTCAAATACAAAAATATATTTTGTTACCATATGTGATTAATGATTCAGGCTTTTTTTAAAGAAGAGTTTCACTATTTGTTAAACTTTAATTACACGCTACCTTTCTATCTTTCAAACATGTTTAACATGGTATCTTGTAGAGGGTATTTTTATGTGGAGACAGCTAGGGTTCCTGAACACAGCTAAACTACAGTTTTAAAGCAAAGTTCCCAAACTGCTGCATAGCACTGCAAATCAAGTTTTAGCTGGTGGTACTACCATCTTCTGGGTGTTAACAAACACAGGGAAAAGATTGATTGCTTCGGCAGTCCTCACTTACTTGCATTATAGAATCATAGAATCGTTTGGGTTGGAAAAGACTTTTAAGATCATCAGGTCCAACCATTATCACTTATTTTATTATTGCTCAGGCTTTGTCACACATTTTGCATGCTATGTAAACAGTTCTGCTTTCCTTCCAGTCTAAGGCCCCAAAAAATTAGTATTTGACATTTGCAGTGGAAACTGTGCATGTTTTAATACATTTTTTTAAACAATTCCTGGTTTGAATCAATTTTTATTTTATTTTGCTGAACTTTTTGCTGAGTTTTCATTTATATTGTTTCAAATATTGAAATGAACTTTAGTTTTCAAATAGTAGTTTGCTTGGAACTTTAATAGTTGGGCAAGTATGTGAAAAGAACTCAGAGCCCAATAGAAAGGTTACTGCTTTCTGTTTCCAGTTAGAAAAACACATATGATTAACCCAATTCTGTGTTTGGGAAGGTTCCTGATTGCCTGCACTTGGATGTTGTATCTTGTCTGAGTCAGCTCCCTCTTGCAGAGAATCTGTCTACATATTGAAGGTTCCATGTAGACTAGTCAGGCTATTAAAAAGCCAAAACCAACCGAAACCCCAACAAAACTCTGAGAACTTCTATTATCAGTAATATGCAAAAAAAGGTAGTGCTGTACTCAGTGTATTAGTTCAGTGCTTTTAACAGTACTGTATCTTTTACTGCGCTTCAGGAAGTATAAAGCTGATGTAATACATTGCCTGTAAATGCTTGTGCAATACAGTGGAATACTAAAAATTGACTCACGGACTTTACCGTTGCTTTTAAACAATTGGAGCTTGTCAGACTGTCCTACAGCTTCTAGATCCCTCATACACTCTCTTCATGTGCTTTATAGTAGCAGCTTAGGCTTCACCCTGCAACTTACTGCACTTTAGCAGCCCTTCTGTGGTCATTTAGCACAGCACCTGCTACACATAACTTTCATCCTTTGACACTCATCTAGTTAAATAAAGACTGCAATTGTGCTGATGGAGTTTGCAAAATCAAAATTTTAGTGATTTGTTTCCGTGCCTATCCTTATTGGATTCAGCAATGTTGCAGTAGGGAATGTTTGAATAAAAAGACAACAGTGGTAGTTATCTCTAAATTAGGTCTGTTTGCAGGTTTTTACTCAGAGCTGGCTTATAGCAGTTTAGCAGTATTTATAGACAGGAATACCTAACTAAAATTGTCCCTTTAATAAAAATCTTGAAATAATAATAATTCTTCTTTTACAGATCTCTGAGCAGTATCTGTATTCCATGCAGTAATAATGGAGGCTGAATTTCTGTGAAGTAGAAAGATGGATAAGCCAAGGCTTTGTAATAATAAATGGTTAATTTGTATTTACTTCATTTAGCCTCTTCACTACATATAGATATTTCTTGCATATTTTTGTCAGTACCATGTCATATTGTCTAATGACCATTGTTTTCATTGCACAGAAGTTCTGGTGGGTGTATTGTTTAGTATTTTGGCATGGTCCTGAGAAAGCGTGATAAGAAATAGCAAACAAGCCACAAGAAAAAAATCTTTTTGACACTGAGGAGAGTTTTGTTTTAATTTTTGTTAAACTAATAACACAATTAGATATTCAACTAATGCTGTATATTTTTTCATGAAGTAGTCCTGTTGTTGTAGCATTAGAAATAGGATACTGTTTGGGCATGAAGCAGTACAGTACACAAGTAGGAGGAGATAGTTGAGAACTAAGCTTTCAGCTTAGTGAAGAGGAAGCTGGGAATGCTCTACTGCTTCTGTCCATCTTCCCCTTTAGATAGGTCTCTATACTGGAAACAGTTGCACTTGGTCAGCCTGTTTGAATTCAGTTAAACATCTTGGGTGGGAGATCTGTCCTACCTATCTCCAGACATTCAGAATGTGAATGTGAGGATGTGAGCTAGTTATCTCATACTTCCGGTCAATTAAGAGAAATAGGCATTTCCTGATGGTTGTGTATTTGACCAAAGTGGGAATAATCACTGCCCTGACAGGGTGTTTCCTCCAATCAGACTATTTTGAATAGCTAAGATGATCTTTAGGTGCTGTCAACTTCCTTCTGATATGCTCCGAGTGGGTCTTTGGAAGTGCTTATTTTTCTTCAGTACATAGGAAACCTCTGCACATGTTTTCACATCAAATCTACCTTAGGGCTGTTGCAGAAATATTTGCTGGGTCTTCCCACCAATGTAGGAATGTGCTGCTCTTGTCGTTTTACTGAAGTGTTGTGCTAAAGCGGGGGGGAGGTTCAGAGGCTTTTGGAGATATTTTTTTTAATACAGGGCTACTTCAAACTAAAGTTTGTGTTGGTTTGTGACCGTTCCCTCTTCTAGAAAAGGAGGCCTGGACTGGGTTAGTTCTTGTCCATTAGCATATTGTACCAAGCGTCTAAAATACCCACAGGCTTATAACTTTCTTGAGAGCAGTGATTAGAATAACTGTTTCCCCCACGTTTTCTGTTAAAGGCATCTGATTTTTTTTTTTTGTTTGTTAAGAAAATTACTTGAAATCATGTTGTGCTTGATGTACAATTCTTTCTTTCCAGTTCCACAGAATTTACAACTCATTTGATACTTTGCTCTTCTACAGAATATGTTAAGCTGTGCAAAACGTATCATCCATAGTCAGTAAGAAGCTTTGTGACAGCTCTGTAAGGTTACACACAAGGATCCTTTCATTCAGTATTTCATTAAGCTGAGGTCAGCCTATTGCCATTTAAAATACCTGTCTTAAAGATTAACTCTCGTTGGCAAATTCAAGATACTACTGTTACAGGTTTTGAAGATACTAGCCCTCCTGTCAGCTCCAAACAGCTGGGAGTCTGTGATCTTGGCACTGAATTAGGGTTTATATCTGTCCAATTTTTCCAATTCTTTTGAGGACAAATGAGTGTCTCATTACTGAAAAAAGCAGCTTGACACCTGGCTCCATTTATATTACAAATCTGGCCACCTGAGTCTTATACATGTGATTTCTTGAGGGTATTGAACAGCACCATCATTCAAAGTCACCCACAGCTGATGTTTCTATTCTTCATATAATAGAACTGTCAGCTGGAAGCCTTGTAACTTTGGGAAGAGGGTTAACTGGAATAGTTAAAACTAGACGTAGATGGTAATGAACACTTCCATCACCCTAGAAAGCCCAACAGATAATTCTTCTCTGAGCAGTAAATGAATTAAGTATACATCTGAAAGTTGACAGGATCTGTTAACAGCAAAACAAACCCAAAAAGGCCTCCATTTGACTTCTCACAATTTTTTTTAGCAGGTGTTTGTGTTAGATAACAAGTTTAACACCATTTATTTCAGATGCTTGTCAAGGTTCCTGTAGTGACCCAAGTGAAAATTAGTCTCCTGCCTATGTTGCCCCTTGACTATCTCTTTGTTCTCTTGGAGAAATAACCTTTTTGATAGTGAGAATAATTTGGTCTCTCTTCTAATTCAGAAGTTTGGTTTCTGGTCAGTAAACTAGTTTTGTCAATAGTTTCATGATGATGCATCTATCAGTTAGGAGAGCTGTAGAAAAACTCAATGTGGCTATATTTGGACAAAAGTAAAATACTTGCAGAAGAATTTCTGTTGGAGTATTTTGTCTCTGTTTCTTACCAGAGTTTAAAACCAAAATATAATTCAGCTTTTTAAAACATGGACTAAATGGTAGAAAGTATGTAGGAGAATGTCTGTGGAATAGGCTGTTCTGAAACTTAAGTAGAATTAAAGAATAATGTAATTTGAAAAGGACCTATGGATATCATCTGGTCTAGCTTCCTGCTCGGATTTCCTGTATTTATGAAATGTAAACTATTGTACAGCTCGTAGAGATTTGAACTGGTTTCCTATATGTGAAATTTTGATTACTAATTTCTAGAGTCAATTTGTTCTTATTATGTCCAAACCATCCATCTTATCCTCCATGTTTCCAGCTAAGATCTCATTCTTCGGTGACAATGAGTGATAGGACCATCTTGGCTGGTGTTCTGACTCCCAGCCTGTCTCCTGGCTTTTAGACTTGCTCTCTTCTGTTCTTTTTATTTTGGAAACAAACTCTGAGTTTGAACAGTGTTTAGGATAGAGAAGTGTCTTGACTTAATACTGTGGCTTTTCTGTCCTACAGTAATGCAAATAAGGTGTAGATTTTCTGCAGAGGTTAACTTGGTCATGAATCAATTATCTGTAAATAGACTTGACTGTTCCTAGAAACTTACTGTTAAGATGCATATACTCCTACGCTTAGTCCTTGTAACAAAGAGCTGGGTTTATGTCACAAATGTGTCATCTCTCTTTTGGCTTCTGCTTCCCTGGCAGATTGATTATGCAATTAGAAGCTCACTAATAATCATATAAAAATCACACAGTGTCTTGGTTTGAAAAAGACAGGTGTCTGTGGAGGAAGGCAGGAGCCTCCCTTGAAATGGAAAGTGCAACCCCCTTCCCTCCAAATTATTATAATTTTGAAATTAACAGGCCTTCAGGCAAAGATATGGGGAATAGGAATAACAGTTCTTTACTAATATATATATATATAACACAAGGCAGGGAAAAACAAACAACCCACTGGTTTACACTGACAGAGTCAGGAATACAACCTGACACCCTGTTAGGGTGGCAGTAGCAGTCCGATAAGATGCTGGCTGCAGTCCTCCTGAAGTGATGGATATAGTTCTGTGGAAGCAGCAATCAGGTAAAAGGGTCTGGTCTTCCTCCGAAGGTCCAGTGGTAGGTAGGTAGCTCTTGTCCTCTGGAACTCCAGTGGGGGGAAAAGCTCCTCTGGGAATCCGGTGGAAGAAAGGCTGCTAGGGTGTTCAAAATCTCCGTTTTTATTTGGCATGGACTGCTTGGCTCCTTCCCCCGCCCTCCCCGGGCGGAGCATCTCACAATGGGATGGGGAGTCGTGAGGCAGTTCCTTGATGGGCCATTAACAGGAGATAGCCCAGGAGCGAGTTATCGATGGGTCATGCGATAAGGCATTGTTGTGCCCAGTAACAGGAGATAGTCCAGAGGGGGGAGGCAGGGAGCACCGCCCCACCTGGTCTCAACAGCTCCTGAAGATGGTAATAGAATATTTTTTTTTCCTTTTGGCACATTTTACACTGTAACCCAGGACACACAGATAATCCCAGATGAGAGGTTTGTTCTTGTTCTGTGAAAATAACCAGTGACCTCTCAAATATCAATACTGCAGTTGTGTTTACCTGCAGATGTCTTAAAGGCTTGGCTCCATGTCTACAGGAACACTACTAGGAATTTCCTTCTAACAATTTGGCCTCAAAAACATTGATATGAAACTTCAAATGGTTCACAGGCTGGTTGTTGTCAAGTGACAAAAGCAACAAAGGATGCCCTTTTTTTTCTTCCTTTCAATTACCGTGGGGTGTTAAAATCTAAACAGTTTATCTTCACTGTGAGCCCAGAGACCCTGAAGAAGAAAAAACAGACAAACTTTCTGCCCCCCCCCAGTATTAAACTGTTTGGTTGCTTTCTTAATTCATATTTATAGCCATATGAAAACAGTGGGGTGGGGTGGGGTGTGAAATTTCTAAGTGATTTCAAGTATCAGGTATGAAATGAGAAATAATTGAGAACTTGAAACCTTTTTTCACTTCTTCCTAGTGAAAAGATCCAATTCATTACAAAGCTAATTGTGTATTTTCTGTCAATATAATTTTTGTTTAAAAAATACAGGTTTGAGGGGAAAAAAAAAAGTCCAATAAACTTGTCAAAAATCTGCTGGTTTCAACACAAACCACAAACAATGGTTTACCAGGTCTGGGATAGATTGTAGCTGCAGGGGGAAAGAAATGCCAGCATGCTCAGTACAGCTGATATTAGGCAGTAGTGTTAACTTTGTCCAATTGAGGCTAAAAAGGTACACAAACCTGGTGTTACTTATTCTGGAATAAGCTTTTTTCTGGTCTGTTACTCATGGTTTACTTTTTTTTTTTTTTTTAATACAAACATGTATTATTATAGGGATTCAGTCCTTATCTGCTTCATAGATTCATGCCTTTTTCATTGGAATCCTGGAAAGTGAAAAGTGAGCTACAGATGTCTGTTATAGTGAAAAAAAAAAAATTCTTTACCTTAAGAAAGGGAATCCTCTAAAAATAACATGGGTTTTGGGAGGAGATTGAGAGATTTACTTTGAGCAGATTTCAGATATATTCTGCAAGTAGACAGTAACTGAAGAATATTTCAGGAAATACTTCAGGAAACATTGCACCCATTTTTATAAAGGGAAAAAGGAGGGCCCTGGGAACTACTGACCTGTCAGACACACCTCTGTGCCTGGGAAGATCATGGAACAGATCCTCCCAGAAGCTATGCTAAGGCACATCGAGATGATTCGAGACAACCAGCATGGCTTCACCAAGGGCAAGTCCTGCCTGACCTGACCATAGTGGCCTTCTATGATGGAGGACTACATCAATGGACAAGGGAGGAGCCACAGATGTCATTTATCTGGACTTCTGTAAGGCCTTTGCCACGGTCCCCCATGTCATCTTTCTCTCTAAACTGGAGAGAGGTGGATATGATGGGTGGACTGTTCGGTGGATGAGGAATTGGTTGGATGGTCACATCCAGAGGGTAGGGGTCAATGACTCAGTGTCCAGATGGAGACTGGTGATAAGTGGTGTCCCTCAGGGGTCTGTACGGGGACCAGTGCTCTTTAATATCTTCATCAATGACATAGATGATGGGATCTAGTGCACCCTAAGCAAGTTTGCAGATTGACATCAACCTCAGTGGTGCGGTTGAGATGCCTGAGGTATGGGCGGCCATCCAGAGGGACCTGGACAAGCTTGAGAAGTGGGCCCACATGTACCTCATGGGGTTCAGCAAGGCCAAGTACAAAGTCCTGCACCCGGGTTGGGGCAATTCCTGGTATCAGTACAGGCTGGGCAATGAAGGGATTGAGAGCAGCCCTGACAAGAAGGACTGTACTCTGCTCTGATGAGAGCCCACCTGCAATGCTGTGTCCAGCTCTGGGGCCTCCAGCACAAGAAAGACATGGACCTGCTCATGCACCTCTGGAAGACAGGTCCGGAGGAGGCCATGAAGATGCTCAGGGGGCTGGAGCACCTCCCCTATGAGGGCAGGCTTAGGGAGTTGGGGTTCTTCAGCCTAGAGAAGAGAAGGCTCTGGGGAGACCTTTGAGCAGCCTTCCAGTACTTAAGGGGGGCCTATAAGGAAGACGGGGGCAATTTTTTTGCAGGGCCAGTTGTGGTAGGACAAGGAGTTTTAAATGAAAAGAGGGTAAATTCAGACAAGATATAAGGAAGAAATTTTTTACCATGAGGGTGGTGAAACACTGGCGCAGGCTGCCCAGAGAGGTGGTAGAAGCTCCATCCCTGGAAACATTCAGGGTCAGGTTGGATGGGACTCTGAGCAACCTGATGTAGCTACAGCTGTCCCTGCTCAGTGCAGGGAGGGGGTTGGACTAGATGGCCTTTAAAGGTCCCTTCCAACCCGAACCATTCTGTGATTCTATTAAAGGCACTGCTGGCAGAGGTATTTTTAGGTCTCTTAATTAGTGTGTCAGGTGCACCTGCCCTGACCCCAAAATGACCAGGGCTTGCTAAAGACCCGATAAAGACCAGGTCTTTCAGGAGACCAGATGGAGCACACAGAGATGGGGCTATCCGGCCCTTGAAACCTGATTGCTGTTGTCTTTTCCCGCCGGCGGGGCCAGAACTGACCTCAGGCCAGGCTTGACCCGGTGTGAGGGGCCCTGCCGCAGAACCGATGGGAGCCGGCCCTCCTCGGGCAGCGAGCCTGCGGCCGGGTGGTCTCCCCAGGGTTCGGGACCTGCCTGAGTGAATAATTCTGGATGTATTCTTGTGCGAGTCTTTGCCCTTTTGGGTGAATGATTCTAGTTTCTGGGTACCCTTGAGTCAGAGCTTTCCCCCCTTTTTGTGGGTGAGCCTGTGCGCATTTTGGACTGTTTTCCTAAAAGGCCTGTTTAAAAAACTTAGGAGTTCTTAAGTCAAGCTGTGTAGTAGTACATTCCTGACTGCCATCCGAACTTTATTTTGGACTGTGGGAGTGTTAGCTAACTTTTGGTTAGAATTAATTCCCATTGTGAGTAGCTGCTTTGGTGTTCTGTGAGTGCCCCTACCTGGTACCCGGGCTTGCTCAGGTGTGTAGGGGTGTGCTGAGCGACTGCTCTGGCTGTTGTGTGGGTGCCGCTGTGACAATTAGAAAAGACATTTAGTGTGAAACATTGGTGATCAGGGCTAACTAAATATAGCAAACTAATATAATAATAGTATGTGGAGTTATGAATTAGCTATATCTAAACCAAGCGAGGAGGGGTGGTGCACACAATTATTCTGCTGATGCAAGTTGCTATGACCTGTATGTTGTGCTCACAGCTGCTGGCAGACCTGCAGGCTTAGGTGTGAAGACAGCCTGTATGTGCACACTAGGTAGCAGCCTAGCTGTGCTGCCTCAAGCTCTACTGCTGGCTTAGTTCTGGCTTCATAGGTACAGTTCCACCTGGAATATAGACTGACCTTCTCTGTCACGTTGGAAATGAGATCTTTTGTGTCTAAATAATTGTTTTCCAGCATTTTTATGACTAAGCTAAGCATAACCTCTTACTATGTAATGATGCAACAACACGTGGTTCAACAAGTAAAAATATTTGTGGTAGGGTGAAGTTCAAACTTGGTGTGGAGGGCTTGTAAAAGTTTAAACATTGATAGAAGTGGATGAGTAAAACAAATAAAATAGAGGCCTGAGCCAGCATTATTAGATTTTTTTTTTTTTTTACCCTTGTGGAAAGAAAAGACCAGGAAGCACCATGGAGTCTTCTGGCCAAGGGCCTTCTCTTTAGTGTAAGTAGCACAATGTTCACAATTTAAGTAAAGGTGAAAAGATGAGAGGCTCACATTGGTCTTCCTGGAACGCTTTAATTATTCATTTGAGATTACTGTGTTTATGACTTAAAGTAAAAAAAACATATTTAAGAAATCCCAGCAACTTAAAATGGATATTGACTATACTGTACTGCCAATTAAAATAAAAGCAACAACCCCCGAAAACAAAATTATGTTGGGAAAAAGAACCAACAAAACACTTATTGTGTAGGAAAGTGCTCACATTTCAATATTGCTGTGTGTGCAAATGTGGATTAAGAAATAATTTTGCCATTTTTAATCAGAGGTGATAAAGGCAGAGATTCTTTAGGATTTTTAAATAAGTATTTGGAATGCCATGGTCCCATTTGACAATGAACTTGTCAGTATTGTGCTTTAAGACTCCCCAGACAAAGCAGAATTGAATTTTTGATTGATAATTTTAAATCAACAAGACAGCATAGTAAATAAACGTGGAAAATTAGTTCTGAATTTAATTTTATTTGTTAAAAACTGAATTTTATTAGCCATCTAATTTCCAATTACATGTATTTGTCTACCTCCCTTAGACCTAGCCTGTGGGCACTGGAGCACTCAGCCTTCAGATTCATGGCTTCCGTAGCCCTGAGTTGGGTGGCTTCCTGCAACATGCAGAAGGGAAGTGAGGCCTAAGTGGTTTAAGAGTTGACTTTTTTTTTCCTCAGAAAAATGGCATCCTTATTTAAATTATCGGGAACTTACTACAGTTATACAAAGTATTTAGATTAGGAGTTGTGTCTAAATATGGCTAAGATACTTGATGCTTTGGAATTGATTGTGGTAGAAATATTTAAAATGTGCCTTTTTTTTTTTTTTTTTTTTCTTTTTCTTAAAACTCATAATGTATTGTGACCTTCCAAAAAAATTCCTTCAAAACTATGGCAGAATCTTCAGACTTTAAACAGAAACCTTGATGGCAGGTGGTGGTGGGGTTTCTCATCTTTATCCTTCAGGCCAAAGCAGGCAAGTTGTGATGCATGAAAACATTTCTGTCTGTGTCAAGTCATTGTATCCCTGTGCAATACCATTGTGTCTTTATGTTCTGACAGACTGTCATCATGTATCATTATAATATATTAGGTTATGTTATCAGCATAATATGTAGGAGGCTCTTACTGACATGTATTCTGTATTTATTCAAGACAGAACCATAAAAGTAATGAAATGTATCTAAATGCAAGATGTTTCCAATCTAAAATAATCAGCCCAAGTTTATTTTTTTCTGAATTTCATGTGCAGGTACACTATTTAAAGACTAATGTTGGAAGCCTGCATGTAATTGGAGAGGAAATAAACTTGTGACGTATACTTGTCGTGTTTAGACATTTATTTTATTTTTGAAAATTAATCAGATGTCAACTCTTCATACTAGAAAGTTTCCAGGGGATATTGGTAAAGGTAGAATCATATTCAACTTTGCTCTACAAGTATAATCTTACAAAATACAGAGGCTTAGTGCATGTGATTGTAGCTGATATAATAGAATTAGAATTCTGTTACACCCACTGAAAGTTGTATTCTAAGATAGCATAAAGTGTTCACTTTAGCACTTCAAAAGCTGATGACCCTAGTCAAATATGTTTCTCTTTTTCCATCACCGAGTACCCAGAATAAGGTGTTCTTCAAGTAAACAAGACCAATTAAAGTGCATCTACTTTTAGATACTGATTTGCAAAATTATGTCAATTTTTCTTGTTTGCAATATACTTAATATGGTATCTATTTTTGGACAATAGTAAAATAGATCTGATTGGACTCTGCAGCTTTTTAATGAAGATCTCAAATGAAACCCGTTGAATAATCAGGGAGAACTGTTGTCTATGACTTTAGGTTAGAGGCACATTAATATTCCAGTCTATTTGACAGCAGTTATCAGTGTTGATGAACACTTAAGAATCAATCCAGATCATATTTCTTCATTGCTAGTAAAGCAGTAAAATCATGATCTCTGTTTTACTGAAAACGCTGTATAAAATCTCTGTAACTTACAGATAACAGCATAGAGTATCTGCAGAGGTTTTTTGAAAGAAAACCTACTTACAGTTTACCCCTTCTTCGTGCTGAGGTGTGTTTCAGCACTTTATTCTCGGTTTGTGAGCATCAGGTCTATATGGACACGAAGAGGGCGTTCTAATCTATATACAGGGTATGTGGGAGTGAACCAAGAAAGCAAATAAAAAAAGGGTAAGGTTAATATATTTAATGCATAATGCTAATCTCTCTGCTATAAAAAGATAACATGCAGATTGAATTCCCTTCTATTTGCATTTCCTTTCAAAGAACAGATGTGGATTCTGACTCTTGCCACCATATTTTATTATTCTTCACGTATGAGCGACAAGAGATTATACTCATTTTTCCTAGGAGACCAGGGAGATAGAGTGGCTAGCTTGGCTTTATTTGCTGGTTCTTGTACCATGATATATCAGAGTTACAAGTAGAGTATCTTTGCTAATGAATCATCTACTCCAGCCCTTGTCGTTTGTCTCTTCTGTAGGGATCGAAGAACCTCTTTTTCTTGCTTCTCTGGAAGTTGTCTGTTCTTATCCGTGGCATATACGTACAGCCTCACAGTTTTGAAGTAAGTGTACTGTGGCAGCCAGCAAGCAGCTCTGATTACTAAACAGTAGAGTAAGATTTCAAAGAACAGTGGTTCTTTGAAAAATGGTTTCCTGCCAAGACAGTCAGTCTTCATTGCCTTGCTGGCTCCATTGGAAAGCTTCAGCTCCTCCACGCTTTGGAATGTTGAAACTTTGGGGCCAGCCAGTCTTTTAATGGCAGGATCAGTTTGGAACTGCTGGCCCTGTTTGTGGGGTAGCCCACACAACAGCATGAATGATTTTATAACAGCGTTCTGTAATGCTAGTTAGAGTTTCAGTGTAAGAAGGAGAGATATTATTCATGAGCTCATAGGAAGAATCTGATAACCAAGTCAGAAAGAAGTCAGTTTTGAAGATTTATATTGTTGCTGTCCAAAAGAGAAGCCTGCTTTTGTGTAAGCCTTTTGGAATAGAACTAAGAAATCTCACAGGATGTTTAAATTCTATTAAGTTGGATAATTTTTTGGTATGTGTTTTCTTCTATATGCTTAGAAATGCAAGTCATTAAATTTGAAATCTTAACATGAAGAAAAAAATGTTTCTATATTTGATGGCACAAATGCTGTCTCCTTCTCAACCCACTCAAACACTGTAGACAATGTAGAATTTTATGGAAAAAAACCCACTCAAACATGGGGACACCATGCAACAACAGGCAAAATTTTGACCTGAAAAAGAATGCTAATTAATAACATGTTAACTTTACAGCTACAACTAAAAAATCACACTTTGGATCACACTATTGTCAGTCTGAAGTGTTAAAAATCATTACTGGCTTGAAGTGATAAGAGTTTTCTTTTTTAAACTAGCATCTGTTTTATTTGCTGTCTGTCTCTATGTAGGCATTTTAAAGTTCTCTTGTGGAAAGGAAATTTCACTTCAGTGTCTATGCTAATTCAGTATTGATCACATGAATATGAGGAACAGAAATTTTAGAAGAAAAATTCGAAGTATTGTGCAATTGCTTGGTTATTGGCAATGCTGAGATAACTGAAAGTAAAGAATTTAGCATAAACAAGAAAGAAGACCTCAGATATGTGTGTTGCTCTTTTGAGAAATATATTATGGTATTTCTGCAGCAATACATCATGGTGTGCTAATCTCTATTGTAGCACCTTGAAAATAAGGTATTGTTTTTCATAGAATGAAATACTAGCATCTGAACTCAGTTTTACTGTTCGTTTCTATTTAGCTTCATGCTACAGTTACTAAAGGGCATTAAGCTTGGGATAGTGAGAAAATATTCTTGTGAAAATTCAATGTATATTAATTTTTCCAGAATTTCTTCAATGAATAAATATTACACAGAAAATACAAACGTGAGTTTCCAGACATGACCTTATTTTTCTTTGTTTAACCCTGGACAAGAACTGTTAACTGCATCTGCTGAGACAACCAACAGTGGGACCCAGCCCATTATGCTGGTGCTTTGTTATTTCAAGTGTGCTGAGACAAATAGTTGCTGTAGATTCAAATCTATTTGTCAGCTTAATCTTTTAATGATAAATCTTGTGGAAATTACCCTATTCCCTGTTGAAAGTTTTAGTGTCTTAGTGACATGTACAAGTTTAAACAAATGTATTTGTTATTTCTTTAGATTTAGTGTGGTGTTGAATGCTGATTTGAGTAAACTTTTGAGTATTGACATTTCTTCACAGTCCAAAGAATTGCTTTGAGAGGCACCTTTCATAAGATTCTTAAGCAAATGAAAAGATTGAGCACAAGTGAAGAAATGTATCAAGATCCTTATTTTAATCCATCCTAAATTGTTTAAATGTATGTATATTTGTGTGTGAAAGCTACTGTATTACCTTCTAGTAGAACTGTTGATATAAATAGTACCAGTCATTGTCTAACCTCTATTTTATATTTAGCTGGAGAAGACTCTCTGGAGAAACACCAGTTCCTATTTAATTGCCTTAGAATTTTACAAACGGAGATGAACCTGTTAATGAATAATGCATTGCTGTGAACTGGTAGGATGCCATATAGTCTAAAACTGCCATGTTAGAAAACAAAAGTTAAAAAAGTTTGCTTCAAGAATAGGGGATGTATATAAATAAAGAACTTCCTTGTTTGTGTTGAAAACTTTTATTTGTTGGACAATAACAATTACACTTCTGTACTATTTTGTTTACATGTGTGGTTATGCACTGTAAAAGAGCTTTTGCCAGTTACAGGCTGCAATGATGGGAAAGCTGGTCACGTTTTCTGACATGTTAAAGAGGTGGTGGTACAGCCTTGCGCAGAGAGATTAGGAGCTGTGGGTTTACTACGCTGAGCATCCAAATGTTCTCAGATGCCAATGAGATGCAGTGAAACTTCTGTTTGGACTGAAGGATGCCAATGGACAGAGTTCCCGGAGGTGCTGCAACTGAATGAGTGTTTAGAAATAGGTATACAGAGAGGAGAAAGGGAAGGGCAAAGGACAGTGCCTGGCTGGAATGAGAAACAATCTTCAAAGAACAATTTAAAGAGGGAAATATTTGGAAGCTTGAGAGTATCCCAGTTTTACAGTATCCTTTTCTCAAATGTGGGAAATGTAGAGAATCCCACCTAACTTTCAGATCTTGTTTTAAATCTGCATATACGATGTGCAGACCAGACAATTAAAATCTCCTGCCTAATAATTGTATAACTGCCTCTGTCAGATATACAGAAGTGCTCTTATTTATTTTGTAAGTTAGAAGTTGCTAAAAATTATCAGCGATAAAGAACTGGTTCTAGTTACTCATCATCTTTTCTGTAATCCATTTTGATTTCTTGATTTTTGCTTACGTGCTCAAATTTAACTCACCAACTCAAAGACAGAACTCTGGGTTTAGTGACTTTTTTTAAGGAAAATGTAAGGCAGAGGGTAAGGATTTGCAGCTGATGACAAAGTAGAACTAGGCCTTTAGTCATCGTGGTCTCTACACAGACACTAATGCCTTGAACACATTTCAGACTTCTATGCTGATGCACTTAAGTACATCAAGGAGAAGGAAATCAATTGGGCTTTGAGTTTTGAGGAACTCCTAGATGGCAATCTTACCCCAGGTGACCAGGTGGCTACCTCAAAAGCTGGCTACTGTACAACAGAGAAATCCATGGAAGGCCTAACAGTGAAAGGGGCAACTGCACAAGTGCAGGCTGCTCTACAAAGGATTCTACATCTGACCTACTATGTTAAAAAGAGAGGAAAGTAGAGGAGGAAGGGAACTCTAAAATCATTGTCTCAGAGCAGCTTTTCAAATAGTGTTCCTCCACCTTCCTGGAAGACTTTTTTTTTTTTTGGTCGTCTTTGTGCTGAATGTAAATGAGAGGCTCTGTTGGCAAAATTACTCATCTTTTCCCTTATGTAGTGGATGTGGGGAAGCCCTAGAATAAGACTCCAAAATTGCTCCAAAAACCCTGTGCCCTCGAACTGAAACCTAGCACATAACAAGTGACAAAAAGCATCAAATAAGATGTAAAATGAAAAGATTCCCTGTTTTAATTATATTAAATGATAGTGTGGGGGAAACAGAGGATAAAGAGGATCATCTTTGGTCCAGGAAGATATTAGGGAGTGTCTTAATGCTTCATTAGTGTGTGTTTGTGTCTGCTGCCAACTTGAATCGATGAAGGACAGAGAAGCTTAGTTGACTCTTACAGCTTACCAAACCTGCAATTACTATTTGATTTTTCTTATCTGTTCTACGTACGGGTGTAGCCAAGGTAAAGTTTCCCTGTCCCAATGTGTGAGACGTCTTCAGGTTGTGTTGTAGCAGAGAGTCTACAGTGCAAGGAACTGTAGAGCTCCAGTTTGGTGAGGTTTGGTTGTGATGTTCAGGTTGTAATAATCCTGGACTCCAAAAATTTGATGGTCAATGTCATGTATTAGAAGCGAAGGACACACAATTCTGCAGGAGGCTTCTACCAAGGTTTAACCAACACTGTTATCCCCTTTCTCCCCCCCGGCCCCCGCACCTTGAATAAAAGCTTGGTGCCTCTGTAAGTGATGATCTGGTCTGCTAATATTTTATATGGTATTGCCCTCATAAACAGCTCAAACTTTTTGTAGTAAACCATGGGCCATATTATCTACTAGATGTTCAGACATCACTGAACCACAAATTACATTTCTCAAAGTACAAAGTTTCTAGTATCACAGTGATTTCTGAAAACCTAGTCAAATGCAAATGTTATGTACATGTTAACTAGGCAATTAGACTTAGAAATATAATCCCTGAAAATACAGCTCTGGTTTTATTGATGGCTATAATTGGGAGAAACAGTTGATTTGTCTGGATTTTTTTTCACGTGTATCTTACACTGAAGAAAGGATTTAAGACTCTGCAGATGGTAAAGTCACATCATAAATCAACAGAGGCTATTTGAGGATTATTTTTTTTTTAATTTGAAGAAGTAAGTCTTAGAAAAGGCATTGAGAATAAAATACTACATTGGTTTCCAGACTGTATGCTTGCATGTCATCTTCTCCCCTTCTGTATTTTTGTCTCTGTGATCCCTAATTGATTTTTTTTTTCATGTGGGAAGTTTTCTTTCAACATTTGCACAGTTTTGTATTTGTCAAAAAAAGCACAAGTATCTACTGGCAGAACAAACTTTATGTAGAATTATGTCAGCAAATCCTTTTGGTAGAAACCTGTATGAAGCCAAGAAGCCCCGAAACTGTTCACAAATCATAATTTCCCTTCTCAGTGTTTTGCTTTACTATACCTGGTCAGTTCTAGCATGCTTTTAGAAAAAATTCAGCTTTCCTTTTATGTCCTATTTTGACTTGACATTTAAAGTGTTTATATTTTTATAATTTAAAATTGTTGGATTGTTTTTGGTCACAAGCCACTTATGCAGGGAATTATTATAATACATGACATTTTAAATAGGTTTGTTTACCTGCTGAATGAATTATTATTGCACATTCTTCTCATTGTTATAATTTTGTTTGCCAGTCATACGCACATTCCGTCAGAGCAGGGTAAGTTTAAAGAAAACTTCATGTTCTTCAGTAGATTTGCCTTGTGTATATTTCCAATACAACTGATCAGAAATGCAGTATTTTTATGGTCAGCGTTATTGGTGTCTTGAAACTTGTACACTCCGCCTAAAATACACAATTGCAATGTTGACAGAGTACTAATGTAATGACTTGGCAAAAAAAACCCAAACAAAACCAATCCTTAAGCTACTGCAAATGAATTGTTACAGTAGTTCCTCACAGAACATAATTGTGAATTCTGTTTTTCATTCTTTCTTTCAGGCTCCCTTGTATTCAATGAGAGGAATTAAACCAATCACACCCAAGAAAAAGGTAGGGTTTTTTTATTTGTGTGGTTTTCTGGTGGTATTTTTTTTTTTTTAACTTTTTTTTTCTTGGGCCATTTGTTTTTTTCTAGATTGGATGTTATACACTGATCTGTAGCATGCCTCAGTACTGTGCTTTATCTGTCTGAATTTCAATCAATACAATTCATTTTGATGTGCAGTTGTTAATACTTTCTATGGTGAGAATAAATAGCAGGGCCTACAGTAAAGTGTGCATATTGTGTTTCCCTTTTTGCTAAAGTTAGTGTTGCATTTTCAAGAGTAGTCTTTCATAATGGAACTAAGTAATATGGGATTTGAATCACATTTTTAAATATTCATTATTTATTTAAATAAGCATATAATTTTTACAAATTAATTTTGTATTTCCAACTTATGTATGTCCATCATTTCATTGGTGGTGGTTGAATTAGTTTAGTAATTACTTCCCTTTCTATTGACTAGTTGAGAAATTAGGAGAATAATTGTTAAAGTATTTACTTCTTTGTTGACTAAGAGTAATCTTGATAGTGAAAATCTATACATGTTGGGAAATCAAAATATGAGAGCTTTTCTGGTACAGGACTGGTCACCAAATAAAATTAAAGGGGTTATATGATGAGGTGGATTGAATCTGTCTTGTAAATAGATTGAGCGTTTCTGTGTCCCCAAATGCATTTTGAAACTATATGTTTCAAACTGTATGTTGTGTTATTTATTTGCATTGAGGTTAGGGGTAATAAATTAAGCATCTGTTTGTTCTTTTTAAAGAGGACTGTCAATGAATACTGCAGTAATTGAACTCTTCACATTTGGTAGCATCTCATCATCCCTTATTTCTTGAAGATGAAGCATATGTGAAATTTAAAATTGAGAAAGGCTCAACAGTTTTTTTACATCTTTTATATATCAGATGTGTAGGTGTTACATGTATGTGAAGTATTACACGCTAAAGAAAGCCTAATTCATCAGTGCAACAGACTGCACACACATATCTGGCACTGCGCATACCACCTGGAATTTGTAGAGCTGTATGAGCCTTACTTGTGCACTGTGGACCACAAAGATGGATTCTGCAATTTACATTCCCTGGTTCCCCATGACGGGTGCTGTGCCACTGCTTTATTTACTTCTCAGAATATTCTATGACTCAGATCAGTTGTAAAGAAAAGCAAAACTCCTTGAGCTGGGCAGCCTAGTAATTTACCATAATTAGAAGCTCTTACACCCCAGGTATTGGCTTATTCTTCAGAGTAAGACAGCCTGAGTGCTGGAAATGTTGAGCCTGTGAGGCTCATGCAGTGTCTCATGCTGACTTGGCCCAGTGGGTTTCTGAGAGAGAATTGCTCATATCTTAGTACATGAGAACTACTAATACCCAAAACCTATACACTTGATTCATTAGAGCTCTTCAATACAAACTTAAGTGATTCAGTGAACGGGGGCTGCAGTTCAGAAAGGCATACTACGTTGTCAGTGGAGCAGGGCTTTTGCATTTGCATGATGGTGCCTTTTTGTCCATGTGCTTGAACTGTGATTGTAGGAAAATCAAAGCCATATTTTTTAGCTTTCAAGTGTACTTAAACAGCAAAATTTAGCTGCTGACCTTCCCCACCCCCCACACCCCATGTCCGTGATCTGATTGAGGCTATGGTCCCAGTTATGGTACAGTCGACTTACCTTTGCAAAGCCTTCAGCTGATCATGTAGTATATATGCTGTGTCTATGTTTCCCCATAATTTCTTTTGAGAAAATTTGAGTTTATTCTGCTAAATATTTTAGGATCACCAAACTTGCCTCCTTAGGCATTTTAGGCATCATGCATTTGAAAGCTTGCTCATGGGTGGGTTTTGAAAATGGTACAGCTAAGACTTAGGGCTCACATCACAAGAGCATGGTCATGGTAGTATGAGAAGTTCCCAACACAAACAGTTCTTGGAAAGAGATCTTGTCTTATGAATGTTTTGTGACTTACTGTGACAATCTGACTCTTGATACTCTTTACATCGATTGTCTGCCATTAGCATATTATCAGCTATAATGTCCTCACAGTTTACATTTTCTCTTTAAACCTTTAACATATTCAAAATACCAAATCACATTTCATTCAGGAGGACATATGTTTTGGGATTGTCACATGTAATGTGACAATTTACATGGGAAACATAAGCATGTTATCTTAGTAACTGACAGTGTGCTGCAAAGGATACAGAAATCCTCCTAGGTAATGGTTGGAGTTCTTTCCAGATGTCAAGGATTTGTGTCAAGCGTTTGTATTTACAGTAAGGTTGGCTAATAAGGTACTGTATCTGAGTTATCTGTCAGTTGCTGATTACTTTGGTCTTTATGTAAACACCTTTGAAAAGGATCTTCGTGCTATAGACAGTATCTGAAAAACACATTTGGAAAAACCAAGTTGCTCAGCATTGGCTTTTGATGAGTGTAAACTGTACTGGGTCTTTTGCAATTCTTTCAGGTTTCCTGAAGCGACTCTTTGGCTCTATTTCCTTGCAATATTTTCCCTGAGTACAGCACAACTGTATTTCACTTTTACAGTTAACTGAAGTGGTTGGAGGTCAGCCAGTTTGACCAGAGAGCTATAGCCAGGCCGTTTTATAATCCTGAGGCACTTAGCACTGAAGATTCTCTGTAGAGATTATAGTATTGAATTGGAGTTACTCTCCATATATCCAAAGTATATTAAATGTTTGTGCTTGAAAGGGGAAACTGATAGGGCAGGAAGTATTTTATCTACATTGAATTAAGATTATTCTAATTGCCCACATTGGCAGTCGGGGAAGGGATTGTGCAGCCTAGGGGAATAGACAGTGATTCAAAGGAAGTAAAAATCCAGCAGGTGTTTTGCTTTCAAGACTTCTAGCCTCACAGCTAGCCTTGCCTTTGAATTGGGGAAGGGCCTTCGTGCATTTAGGCTGGAGGGAGAAAGGGGTCCCAGGTACCAAAATATTGTAGCAGTAGTTGGCTGTATAATTTCACAGTACTATAGAATATTTGAATAAAAGGCTCACAATTGCACCTTAGCATTAAATCTGTAATGAAGTTTCATCCTTAATTGTCTCAGACATGATCTGAGAATACAGTGTATCTCATCCCACAACCTTTCAGTATGCGATACTGCACACCTCCATCTGGCTCTTGAAACCTCTCTACATTTGTGTATTGGATGTGTTCCCACACTGTAGTCAACCATTGCAGATGGTTGTGCCCACTTGTTGTCTCCAAATACATCATGACATTTATCCAGGATACTGCCAATTGTCATATATGTAATCAATTCTGTAATTTACTTTCACCTGTTGGAATTAATCTCCATATGTAGATAGGTCTACCCATTTTAATGGCATGTTAACAATGTGTTCAAACAGGGGTTGGGATTAAGTTAGGCCTAGCTGTAAATTTAACCGATTTTTATGATGACTTTTGAAAAGATGTCCATTTCATTAAAGGTTCCACACTTCACCCAAACTAATTTTTGTGGGAAAGGAGAGCATCCAAATAAACTCATATTTATAGATCCATCGTGCTGATATTTGTTGCGAAGTTTTGTGTGGGTTTGTTTTTTGTATGGTATTTTCGTTTTGGGGTTTGTTTTGGTTTTGTTGGGGTTTAGGTTTTTTTTTTTTTAGGGAATTCGAAACTGGTGTGTTGAAGTAGAGAAAGAATTGGTGCCTAAGATGAGATGTGCATCTGGAGAGATACAGAGAAACGCAGCACTGGGCAGGGAGGAAAAGGGTAGAATTGCAGCTGTAATTACTGCCTCTCTGCTCCTAGCATATCAGAATGAACTGTCACAGATAAAAAGTAATCTCTGCCCTCTCAGATCCTCAGGTTTTTTTAAGTCCAGCTGCATTAGTTAGCTGAAATTCAACCTTTTCCATAGTTCAAAGTAAGAATTTTACACCATATCTGTATCTAATTTAGCTGTTGTAGGTTGATTTCAGGTGATGAAACATATTTAAACATTTTTTTTTTTCATATTGTTAATTTTGTGAATTTATCTAGATCTATACCTGTAAGCAAAACAAGCAAGAAGGTATAAATACCACAAAACAAGGGATATTAAAATCTGCCTGTGGGATTTAGGAGCAAAAATTTTTGAGGGATGATTCCAAATTACATGATATTTTAGAAGAATCTGCCAGAATATGCATACAATGACTTGCCACGTACATACAGATTCTCGTGAAAACAGAGTTGCTTCCTTGTTCTAACCCTGCTACTGTCACCAGGCAGGTTCACAAATTACTTGTTTCAGGTTGGAAAATTCACAGTAATTGTGGCTGTCTACTAATCCATAATTTTTTTTAGCAGAATGTGTAAATCTAAATCTGGAGATTTCACAATTTTAGTATTACATAAAGGAGCAGGCTAGTGTTTGAAAAGCAGTGAATTTAAAAATGAAACAACAACCAACCAAACAACAGAATAAGTTGTTAATATAATGGAAATGATAAGGAAAAATGTCTTCAGACAGAATTTAATTATTTCTTCAATTTCTTTGCTCGTTACATTGTTCTTTCTCTCCTAACTTTCCTGGCAGCTTTTTAGCTGATCTGTAAGATAAAAGAAAAATCCTGACTTCTTTGAATTCAAATTAAGACAACAAAATACTTTTTTAACTGCTTACTGTCATTCTCTTTGTGTAATAGTGCAGAGTCATTTGAATATTTGATGTTATATCCTGTGATTAGACTTCTGATTTTAGACAGTTTTAATAGTTGATACAAAATTTTAAAATCTTGCTTTGAACTTTTCCCTATCTGCAACCCTTCTTTAGGGCTGCAAATTGTGCTCTTGTTAGCGCATTATGAGAGGGATCAGTCCACTTGCTCCTGTGGAGCTGGCTTTTAGCAGCACTCTGTGGAGGGGCAGTTGTATTTGTTTCAAATGAACACATGTGTTCAAAGAATTAAGGAACAGTTGAAGAATCAGTTTGATCCTTTTACTAAATAGCACTTAAAGATTACATATGGCATCAGTCTTTGAATGCTGGTAGGTTGACAGTGATGACACACTGGAAATTTCATGCCGGAGGCTTTTTTTTTTTTTTTTTTATGGTTTAGGGTGCCCCTGAGAAAAAAGACTGGCAACTAAAATACAATTATATTGAAACTTCTTGTTTGTTTGGGGATTTCACTAAAAGCTAATGGAGACTTTTGATAAAGATAAAACATTAATTTGTTTTAATTTGCTCTTTGTAAAGCAGCATTCCTTGTTTGGAAGGGAAGAACTTCAGTTCACCAATGTATTTTCAGTTAGTTGGAAACTTTTCCGCTTGTGACAGAACAGCCTGAAGGAGATGGAAGTTCAGCTGGTGTTTGTACTGTCAGGCTGCAGTGCAGCTATGCCAGGCTTGTTGTGTCAGCCAGAACAAATGTTATTTTGTAAATCACTTCCTTGTTGGTGTGTTCAGGTCTGTCTCCTTTACCAGCCATTTCTGGGTGGACAAAGCTGAATGGGCTATCCTATTGCCTTGTTTTTCACCAAATCATTGGAGCTGGAAGGGACCTCTGGAAATCTACCAATCACCGTGCTCAACCAGGGTGAATTAGAGCAGGGCCATATCTGTTAAGGTTTTGGTTGTCTCCAAAGGACAGGGACCCCACAACCATCTCTGGGCAAACCTGTGCCAGTGTTCAATCAACCTTACAATAAAACAGCTTTTTTCCTATGTTTTAAATGAAAATTTGCCTCTTATCCCCTGAGAAGGATGGTGAAACACTGGCACAGGCTGCCCAGAGAAGTGGTAGAAACCCCATCCCTGGAAGCATTCAAGGTCAAGTTGGACGGGGCTCTGAGCAACCTGATCTGCTTGAAGCTGTCCCTACTTATTGCAGGGGCGTTGGACTAGTTGACCTTTAAAGGTCCGTTCCAACCTAAACCATTCTATGATTCTTTCTCCCCCCCAGGGTGTTAAGATCCCCCTAGAGCCTTCTCTTCTCAGGACCAAACAATCCCAGTTCTCTTAGCCTCTCTTCATATGATCAATACTCCAAATCCTTAATCATCTTTATGGCCTTTTACTGGACAGTCTACACTACATCCATGTTTCTACAAAGCTGCTTTCCAGTCATTTGGACCCTGGCCTGTGTTGGTGCTTGGGATTGCTCCTTCTCGAGTACAGGGAGCTTTGTCAAAATTCACAATGTTCCTGTTGGCCCATTTCTCCATCTCTAAAGGTGCTTCTGAATGGCAGCACAGCCACCTCGTGCATCAGCCATTTCTCCCAATTCTGTGTCATCTGCAGGCTTGCTGAGGGTGCACTCTGTCCCACCATCCAGGGCATTAATGAAGGATGTTAAAATGTTGCTCCCAGTATCAGCTGCTGGGGTACTATGCTAGTGACTTGTCTCCAGCTGGACTGACTGCCACTGATGACAGCTGTTTGAGCCTGACACTTCAGACAGTCCACCACACTTTCCTCTTACCTAGTCTGTACTTCATCAGTGTCAATGAGGACGTTATGGGAAACAGTGCTGAAAGCCTTACCAGCATCAAAATAAACAGTATCTGCTGCTCATCGCAGAAGGCCCTCAGGTTGTTCAAGCATGATTTCCCCCAAGTAAATCCATGCTAACTACTGCCAATCACCACCTTGTCCTTCCTATGTTAGGAAATGGCTTCCAGGATTATTTGCTTCACCACCTTCCCTGGGAGTGAGGTGAGGCTGGCCAGTCTGAAGTTCCTGGATCTTCCTCCTGACCCTCCTTGAGGAAAGGAATGACCAGGACCTTTCTCAAAGGTAACGGAGAGTGGCTTTGCAGTGATATCAGCTAGGTCCCTCAGCGTTATTGAATAAGGAAAGTAGAGGAAAGAGTGGTAAAGTGAATGGACTGGTTTTTCTGTCAACAAGATAGTAAATAAATGTTCTATGAGTGAATTTAGGTTTTAAGCACAATAAATAGGATTTTATGCATGAAGGTGTTCAGGGAAATACCTGGTGTTCAACTGGCTGGGTAAGAATTCTTCCCGTCCTTTAACGGTATGTAGGAAAAAGTTACATTACTTTTGTTTTACATGGAGAAGGGCTGAACATGTGCAAACTCATTGAGACAAATTATTCTCAAGGTTAATTGAAATGTATCAGTTTGCATTAGCTTTCTCTCAAAATTTTCTGCCTTTTTACCAGTACAACACGGTCGAATACACGTACCTTTGTTCAGTTGAGTTTCTCTAAGTTTAGAGATCCCAGGACAGGTTTGTTTAAGAGGATTGGTTCAAGGCTAAGATAACTAATAAAACTGTAGAACAAGTTATTTATAGGCTCATGGAAACCTAACTGGGGAGGGATGTTCAGCATAGCTCCCTGCAGTCCTGGTGCCTCAATTGTCCTAGGTATGCAGGCACTTCTGACATGGCTTTATCCATTTGTGAAAACTCAGATTTTCTTTTGGAAGGAATCTAGACTTTCGAGGGGGGGGGGAGGTTAACTTTGCGACCTGAACTGCAGATTGCTCCTGTCTGTGGCATCATGGTTTAGTCTTAGGAAAATAAAAGATTACTTTTTTCTGAGACTCATTCTGGAATGGCTAGCTCTTAACATACTGGCTAGAGAAGGTTACTTTGCACTTGGGAGCTCGTTTTCTGTATTTACTTGGTGCTATCTAATCAGTTATCTAATTTCAGGGATAAGGGCTCGAGATTGATGAGCTAAGCATCTCTTTATCAATAAAAGTGTGTATTTCTACTTGAAATCAATGGGGATTTCATGTTCACAGCAGCTTCAAACTCAGCTTCTAATGTCCACCGTTGCATACGTGGTGTTGACAGGAGCACTGAAGATCATTAAAGAACAGTAATTAAGGGCCTTCTCACAGAAGTGCACAGAAAAAGATGGGATGTTTAAGAGTATTTCTCATTAATTTGAAAACCACAGTTTCAGCTGGCAGGCTCTTTGTTAGCTGTATTGTTTGCATTTATACATTTGGCCATAAAGCTTTCTGTGTCTGTCTGTACTCTGATGGGGTTAACAGAATGGAAGATTCAGGATAATGAGTATAGTATAGTATATATATAACCAGTATAGTTTTAGTACCAAATTATAATTTACTTAAACTTGAAAAATTATAGGAGTTGGTGTGTGTTTCTACCAATCTGTAATACAAATATTTACAAATAACTAGTATTATTAGGATTTTTATATATGACTGAGGACCAAACTTGTCATTTAAATGTGGAAATGCGAATTATGGATTGTTGTTTGTACAACCAGTTCTAACAGTAAAGTGGAATGATGGAAAAACACATGGTAGCCTGGCAAAGGACAGACTCCACTAGCAAGTGAATGCTGAATTGAGCAATTAGGCAGGAAATCAAAATGAGAATTCACTCTAAGGCAACACATGGCACATGATACAGAGCAGGTCTAGAAACAACTGTAGAAACTGGCAGAGCATCATCAGCACCTGGTACTGTCATCTATAGCCAGCATCCTGCACTTGGGACTCTAGAGTGGTGCAAGAGTTTCTCTTCTCTCTTTTGAAACATTTTGTCATGGTTTAACCCCAGCTGGCAACTCGGCCCCACACAGCTGCTCGCTCACACCCCACCCCCCCACCCCCCCCCACAGGTATGATGCGGGGAGAGAATCAGAAGAGCAAGAGTGAGAAAACTTGCGAGTTGAGATACAGACAGTTTAATAGACAAAGCAAAGGCCACGCACACAAGCAAAGCAAAACAAGGAATCCATTCAGCACTCCCCATGGGCGGGCAGGTGCTCAGCCATCTCCAGGAGAGCAGGGCTCCGTCATGCGTAATGGTTACTTGGGAAGACAAATGCCATCGCTCTGAACGCACCTCCCCGCCCCCCCCCCCCCCCCCCTTTCCCCGCCAGCTTTATAGGCTATTGTGTGGTCTGGGATATCCCTTTGGTCAGCGGGGATCAGCTGTCCCGACTGTGTCCCCTCCCACCTCCTTGTGCACCCCCAGCCCACTTGCTGGTGGGGTGGTGTGAGAGGCAGAAAAGGCCTTGGCTCTGTGCAAGCCCTGCTCAGCACTGGCTGAAACATCCCTGTGTTATCAGCACTGCCCTCAGCACAAACCCAAAACACAGCCCATACTAGCTACTGTGAAGAAAATTAACCCTATCCCAGCCACAACCAGCAGAGATTTTGAGAGCACCAGCTTGCTCAGAAGTACTTTTTTTTTAAGAAAAGAAAAAAAAAAAAAAAAAAAAAAAAGAAATTGCAACTGGAAGGAAAAGTGAGGGGTTTGGGTTTTTTAAGTTCAGCATATGAAAAGGCATTGCCTTTTGTTTCAGTAAGTCTCTGTTATGGGAAATAGTTGCAGTACAGTGAATGAAATATCTGAAAATATTTTAATTAGAAATACTTTTAATAAGTATTAGGTGTTGTTACAGGCCAGGATAGTAAAACTCAGCACTGTAATCATGAGCTTAAATGAGTTTGAATTCAGGAATAATCACACCCCCATATTTGTAGCTAAAAAAATCTTGTATTTGTTTGTGTTGGAGGGAAGTGGAACAGATGGATTTATACAATAAATTTCCAACCGTTTTTCTGCCTAACCATGAATTTGGCTTCCTATATAGACACTTGGTACTGGTACTTCTATTCTGGGCCCTCTCTGGAATCTCTCATCCAGAAGATCTGTGCTTCAGCATCATGGCAGAAATTCAGTGGCAGAGAGACCCTATTCCGGGTCTTCCACGCAGAGTTTAGTTCCCACAGCATGTCATTAATACTCATCTGTCAAAAGCAGCAGAGTTCATCCAGAAAACACATTGGAAACTGGGGGAGGGGGATCAGTCTCTCGCTAGTATAAATAATAATTTAAATCTTCCTTAAAGAGTTTTCTACTTTATTTTGCAAATATTTTCTCTATCAGAAAATCCACATAGTAACTTCAGTCAGACTTTTACTGTCTTGAAGATGACTTAGATTACTTTTTCACACCAAACAACTGAATTTCAAAGTTTATAGCACACGTTGGGTGTATGAACACCAACATGTGGTGTAGGGTTGAGATTAAAGTGGTCTGGTATTCCAGTAAGACCTGAGTGCATGTCCCCTGCCTAACGTAAGCTGGCTCTACTCTCAAGTCCCTCCTGTTTCAGCTGTAGCCCAAACAGCTTCTGGGCAGGGAGGAGGTCAGAGACTGGAAGGTAGATGTGTGTGGAGGACTTCATGTCTTAATGTGAAGAACAGAATCTTGGCGTCTACTTGCAATGTTCCTGGGTATTTCTAGTGGTGTACGCATCCTGAGAGAGGGTATTAAAAGCTGCCATTTTAGTGAAAAATGTAGCTTCTTACATGATATCATCAGTGTCACAGAAATAAAACTTGTGGAAGCCTATAAGGCTCCTTTATATCCTTTCATATCATCTGCTTTCATGTGGTTCTGCTTTCTGGTACTTCATCGCTAGGAAAAGTGAACTCCTTCACTTCCAGCAGAACCCATTCACAGGCTCACGTACATTAACTGTACTGAGTTCAGCACAGGCTGTGGGAGTCAAGTGTTTTCTCACTTTCGGTTGAGATGTAATTTGCATAATCAAAACAAAAATTAAAACTATTTTCATGAAAAATGAAAGGCAAGGATTTGCATAATATCTACTGCCATGTTGTTTCAGTGTCGGGTGCTAAATCATGGCAAGCTGGGACAAATTCTCATTTGATAATCAAGCTCAGCTGTGCTGTCTGGTGAACTGCGGTGTGCCTAGTAACTGTTGTTCTTGACCAGTTTTGCTACAATAGGAAGTGATACCTAATCCATGATGCTGGAGTGTAGTGGGGATCTATGCCTCGGTGAACCATTTACATTCAGGAGAAGGATTGATTCTTTTCACCCGCTTGTTAAACAGAAAGTACTAGAGAGGATTACAAACCTCTGAGACTGGTTAACAGATAAGTAAAACCAAATAATGTTCAAAATATCATCATTCAGTGATTGCTACCAGCTAATACTGTCTGAGCCTCCCTTTTGTTGAATGTAGCCTTTTCATGGAATGTAAGTCAGTAAACGTATGAAGTCAGAGGCTGCATCTCAAAATGTGTTCAATGCATATGATTTGATAATAGGGCACTTCAAGGGTAGGTTAATTAGCATTACCTTTCTTTGCCTACACATATTAGAGAACTTCTCATAAAAAGAATGAAGTCCTAATTATTCAGATCAGCAAGAGTAATTAGGAAATATTACCTGCATTAACAGAACGTGGGACAGATCTTTTCTGCAAGGTGGATTCAGGTTGTCTAAATGGGAAGAGTTGCCCATGCATTTTGCACATTGGCTAGGGTCCCTAATTTTTAAGGGAACTGGTAAGAATTGGATGTCTTGGCAAGCCAAAATGTTATTAAACTTCTTAAAGCATACTCTATGCTTTTAGCTTTTAACATTGACTTCAGAAGGGAACAGACCCTTCACAAAAATATGTTGATAGTTACTTCATGCAGCCTGTAAGAAAGGTTCCATGTCTCACTGTTCCCTAAATGTAATTGAGAAGGCAGTTCTGCATCCCTCCCATGTACCTTTCGGTAGTGCTTCACCTTTGTGTTCATTGCTCATCACCAAAGGTGCTCTGCCTTGTCATATCAGTGATATTGCAAGAGAATAATGCTAATGTAGTTGTTGGTGTCCGTAGTCACACACATGCTGCATAGCTCACTGTAGTTAGTTTTGGAGATGTTTATGATACAGGATCAACTTTGATTTTTTTTTTTATTATTGGTGACAAACTTAATTCCCTTAGGATACAGTTTGTGTAAGACAATAGTAATGCATCCTCCTAAGTAAAGGCAGAGCAACAGAAAACAGGTGGAACTACATTATTGATGAGAACTGATATTCAGAATAAAGAAACAAAGTGTAGAATAGTGCAGAGTACATTTACTTGATCATTTGCTAAGGCAGGAGCATAGACACTTTCTTAATTAACATAGCTGAAAACAGTGCAATCAAAACTGAAAGTTACAGGAAAAGATTTTCAGATAAAAAATAATAAAAGAATATTTCAGTGTGAATATTCATTTACATCGTCTTCTTTGGTGGGTTCGTGTTCATTAAGAGCATCAAGACCCAAGCCAAGGAGTTTGTTTCCCCAGAAGTGGTAGCTTTAACTTGAAAGGTGAAAATGTGACATCTTGGGGTATTCAGTTACTTAATTTCTTTGTTTTTAATACCTTTGAGACTCATTTCCGCAGGCGGTAAAGAAAAGTTAGTAGAGTGAAATTTTCTTGGATTTTCCTTTTTTTTTTTTTGTTATTGGTGCAAGACTGTTTTATTATATTCTAGGCCCAATTATTCTGCTAATATTAAAGAGTATTCACTTGGCTGTTCTTGACCTTCTCACTGACATGGGCTTTGCTTTGCTATCTAACCAAAGGAACGTGAAGAACATTCATGACCTTTAAATGCCTGCTCATCTCCGGTAAGGAATAATAAGGGTTCACTGGCTCCCAACAGATGGTAGGCTTTTCTTAGGTGTCAGTACAAATTTATTTCAGTTAAAGAGGAGAAATGCCTACAAGCTATTTGTGCAGAATCCTGAATTTGGTAGCTAGATAGAAATTGACTTGAATGACATTTCTTCACTGGGTAGTGGTTACCTGCCATCACACAAAAGAGTGGTTTCAAAGGTACAGCTGGCTAAGCCTGGTTTAGATGTTTCAGTAAAATTGTCCTATCCTTCAGTCTTGTCTTATTTTTGAATACAAAAAATATAGTTTATGAGAAGCTTGATTTAGATTAGAATAAAAAGGAAAGCATTGCCTAATTAATCTAAATTCAGTCGTTTCAAGGGCCGATGAAAGCCCATGAAGTTTAACAAGGGTCTTTCCTTTGAGATTAGTGGAATTAGGTCAGTTTCTTATTTCGGTACCTCTGGCCTACAGGCATCAAAACTAGCTGTAGACTCAAACAATGTGTTTGCACACTCCTTAATATTTAGAGGATGAAAATTTAATTTGAAATAGAATGGATCAAAATCTTTATATTTTCAGTAGTTACAATCCCTGCTAACGAACCGACCTGAAAGTTGTACTACCTGGATAGCTTTGAGGAAGATAAAGAAATTAATTAAAATTAAGCTAGAGATCAGAATCTTACAAACCACTCAGTCTGCAAACACTGATAAGATGTATTTTGTTCCTGCTCTTCAAACAATAGATGTAAGTCTTTCAGGGATTTTGTGTTTGTCAACCAGAACAAGCAGTAACATTTTTTCTTTCCTGACAAAGCAGCTCAATGCCAGGAACGCCAATGCAGCTAAGTTCCTTCACTTTTAGTGAATGGGCAAATCAAAGGCAGTTCAATGACATATGGATCATGTCTGACTGAGGCTGATAGTAGTTTTCTAAATTTGTCTGTCTTTGTACATATGTCTCTGCACAAGAACACTGTGCAAAAGTAGTACTGCTCTGTCATGTCGCTACACTAACGCTTCTGGCAAGAGTGCTTTTGCCTGTTTGACCTCCTCAAACTCAGTGTAAGTGTCAGTATCTGATTTATCATTGACTATACAATATACTTCTGCTCCTTCAGAAAACTCACAGTAGCAGAACTCTTAAAAGTGCTTCTCACTTTGAAGAAAATAATGTAGGAGGGGAATCAAGGTCAGTTTCCACATCCCAGGTTGCCTTGTGGGTCATGGAAAAAGGAGTTTGTCTTTCTGTTTAAAAACGATTCAAAGAATCATTCCACCTTTCTAGAGGAAACAAAAGAAAATGCCAGGCTCTAACTCCAAACTACATCTTGTCTCCTTGCAACAAAGTGTGAGGCCATTTCTAACTGTTGAGACTGTTCCTGAATAGATGATGATAAAGGACAATTCAGTGATAAAAGGCAGAGTCTGACCAAAGAGATTTTCATTCTTGGCAAGGAGGGGGTATAGGACGAAAGGTTGTCACAGAAGAATAAGGTGTACTGAGAAAAAATTAGTGCAGTTAACTTTAAAATGTCCATCTTCCTTTTGACTAGCTTCTAATTTGTCTAGGTATAAATCAAATCCCTTGCTATTGTGAAGATAATAATCTTTCTCCTATGTTTGTATGAGAGAAAAAGTTGAGGGCTCTTGCAGGCTGTTTGAAATACACCTGTGTTAGCGACTGGGGTGACACAGATGAACATAAAAAGAAGTGCCGTTGGGGGAGGAACTAGAGGAAAAGGTAGTGGTGGCCTTGTGGAAGGTTTTGGTTTGGATCACCTTGGTAATTTTGACAGGCAATGAGTTTAGAGCAGTCAGGCTGACATTGATGACAGTAACTGGTACACTGGTGACCTGCAAAGCACAGGAAGACTCAAGAAACAGATGGTAGAAAGGTTAGTGGAAAAGACTTAAAAGTTCAGTTTTCCATAACTTGAATAATTTCCCATATGTTTGGAGCAAAAGACAAGTTATTTTTTAATGCCACTTCCATTTTAAACACTGTATTTTTTTCTTTCTTCCATCTCTTCAGTTTTGTCCCTGTTTGCATCCAAGGAGATTTGCTGTTGCTACAGTTTGGGTTGCTTTTGCCAGAACCTGAAGGGGGTGTTCCTTGGAAAATGCACCTAAAACTATAGGGAGAAAAGATGTCCTGTAATTTTGATGAGACAAGCTTGAAGCCAAGGTAACAACAGCTGAGTGATCCATGCTGCTGCTGCAGAGACAGCTGCAGCTTAAAGTGTTAAAAATTAGCAGAAGAGATAGAGAAATTAGTGCTACTGCTGCTTTCTTACTGTAGTAGTTTTCTGCAGTCTTCCTCAATTATTGCTCCACCATCAATCCTCAGAACCACTCTACAATCACTGAGGGTCAGCAAAGAACTTGCTTTCAGCAGTAGGCAACCATAGGACTTCAACATTCATTTTCTGATGTAACTAGGGAACAGAAACACAAGGTTTATCTGCAGCTCTAGTAGGGTTTGCTGGCTTCCAATGCTAGCTCCTGTTGAGCTGTGCTGCTCTTCCCAAGAAGAAAATCTATGTCTGGTCTCTTGCTGATTTTGACAGTTTCGTTCCAGAAGGTAAGGATTCCAAGCAACAGAGAGAAATGAATATAGCTTGTCATTGAAACCTGACCAGACAATGCTGTTTTCTAGTCGCTTGTTGGGTTGGTATTAGCAGTGAGAACACAGTTAACTCTCGGTTGTTTCTTCTGATATGAACAGTAGAAGCCCAGACAAGAGGAGGAAGCAGGCTGTTTCCCTCCATGGCACAACCATATTAACAACAGAAACAGCTGTGAAGTTGTTGTTTGGATGAAATCTTTGTTTCTCTTATTTTCTCTTTCCTTCAGATAATGAAGGCAACTAGAAATGAATCCAAGCTTGAAAATCTGTAGTCAAATTCCTGTTCTTCTAAAGCTCTTTACTCTTTGGGCCTTTATTCTTCCAAGGTGTGAGGAGCAAATGCGTAGAAATCTGCCACAGAATTGCCTCTTTCCAGTACCATCACAAAGACGTAATAGAATTGCAGTGATTTCCTTTCAGAGTGCCTTTGTAATAAAATCTTTATCATCTAACAGCCTGGTTGTCTTTTCAGTATTTCAGATTTGCAGAGGATATGCATTATAAAAATACTATCTTATTAAATTAGAACATCCCCAGAATATCAGCTGCTTATCAAAGCCATGGGATCCTTTGTTCAGGCTTTGTCCACAATCAGACTTATACAAGACAATTATCAGTCTTCTCTGAGAGCAACGCTATCCTGCCTGATGGTACTTCTGAACAGGCACTTGCATGTAATCACCACTTACTGCTTGAGCTGAGAATTCAAACTGGGCCTCTCTCAAAAGGTGAGACAATGCATCAGTGCTAAGAGGCCTCGCTGAAGCTATTTTATAATGTGGGATTAAAGCAGTTCTTCCCTCTTCTATCTTAGCTGAAAATAGTAAACCAAAACATTTTAAGGATGAATGGGCGTTAGAAAAATGGCTATGCCTTTATACGATTTGATGTGAAAGGAAAAGGACTGGGTCAAACAACCCACTGTCTGCCTGTCAGTAAAGACCAAGACTTCCAATGAATTATTTTTCACTTAGCATTTTGCTTATTATTAAACACAGTAAATTCACTGTAGTGCAGAAAAAAGTAATTTGACTGACAGTTACTTTACATTTTAACAGCTACTTTTCTTTCATTTTGCAGAAACATTTTCATGTTAGCTGTAAGTATACAGATGTCTATTTATATAAGAACTTTGGTAAATTTCATTTGCTGTTGCAGGACTTACTTCTCACAAAACTGCATTTCTAAGAAATTTGAAAATGAACATGATTCATTTGTTTTGAATGTGTTTGGATAATATTTTTCTTCCCTTAGTTTTTCAGGTGGAAGTGTTAAGGCTTTGGCTGCAGTAGATTTATGAAAGTTGCTACAGGCAAAAATTAGCTTAGCAGTTTTTGCTAACAACTCCATCCTTTTTCTTCTGAACTCCACTTTCATCTAGGAGAACTGTAAATTGTGTCCCAATAGAGTAGGTAAACTGAAGGTCAAAGAGAAACGTAGCAGGCTGAATCACATGGCTTCACTTTCATGAAGGTAGGAAGAACTCTAAGAGCAGTTCATAAACAAGCTGAAAATTGTACGGGTCAAAACCCTGTAGAAAAAATAAGTAACTTTTTCTTTGCACCATTTTTATAGAGGGGTGTGTGGGGTTGTTTTGGTGGTTTATTTTTTTGGGGGTTTTGGGTTTGGATTTTTTTTTAAAGTTAAGAGGCAAAAGTAATACACTTAGTTAAACTTCTGCCTTGCTGAATTCAAATTAACTACTTATGAAAATCATGAGTAGTCACCTAGTGTAGATTTTATCCATGGTGAGTAATGCTAGTGGAAAAAACCTGGATGTTTTCATTGCCTTCATAGATGCTGCTCTGAGGTCAGGTAGAAGAGCATTGTAATTTCTGTTGTGCTACACAAAGCTGTTTGTTCTGTAAGTCTACAATGAGGTCTAATGCAGGAAAAAATCAGTAAGGATTGGACTTAGAATCAGAGAATCATTTAGGTTGGAAAAGACTTTTAAGATCAAGTCCAACCATAAACATAATACTGCCAAGTCCATCGTTAAACCACATCCCTGAGCACCATGTTTTGATCCTTTAAATACCTCCAGGGGTGGTGACTCCACCACTTCCCTGGGCAGCTTGTTCCAGCGCTTGACAGCCCTTTCAGTGAAGAAATGTTTCCTAACGTCCAATCTAAACCTCCTCTGGTGCAACTTGAGGCTGTTTCCTCTTGTCGTATCATTTGTTACTTGGGAGAAAAGACCGACACCCACCTCACTACAGCCTCCTTAAGGAGGCGTTCAATAAACTGTAGCATGAATGGCATTATGTTTCTGCTTCTTCAATCCACAGACATCAGGAGAAGGTTGGTGACTGCAGTGCAACATGCCCTGGTGCTGGCAAGCAGTAAATAGATTCACTTTTCAAGTCAAGTATACCTGCAAAGAGTTTGAGTACTTGTAGTTTAGATAGATAGTTTGTATTTCAAAGCAAATCTGGAATGATTAAAGACTTTAGGATCAGATTTATATCTTCAGCTTTGCCATTTGCTCTATCCGTGACCAGGAACAAAAGACACTGAGAATCTCTCTCATTTGTCACAGGCTATCTCTAGATTTGTATTCAGAGCAGTTTTCTACGTTTATTCTTTCCAAGTCTGTTCTCTCCCATCTGACATTAAATAAAACTTCTCTGCTTTAAAAAATTACTTTCCTGTTCTAGGACAGACCTTCTGTCACTTCTTACCCAGTACAGATGTGATCCCTACTGCTTAACTGCTCATCATGACATTTCTCCTCCCACCTACTAGTTTTTTGAAATATCTTTGTATTTCTTCTAGTGTAGCTAATGCCAGTGTGACCAGGTAGAGTTCCAAAAAAACAACACTTAAACTGCCCTTTGTTCTTCCTGTTGTTTATGACAATGCTGCTCTACTGTAACGCTTATGCAAAGCTTGAGGGAAGTTATTTGGCTGGTGTAATGGGTTCAATGGCTTTCACCATGATCCATAATTTACTCCCTCATTTGTCTTTATAATTTTTCAGTCATAGGGCAAAGGCGAGTACTACTTTTTTCTGTTTTTATAGCAGTTGCAGAGTCTAGGTAACCTCTTTGTGTAGATGCTGAATGACTTGGGCAGCTAGTGGCAGCAATAAACCTGTGATGTTCTTTGCAGATGTTCTGTGCTCTTTCAATTTGACAATGAGAAACTTTAATTTTGTCTCTAATATAGATTATTTGTCTGTTTCGGTGTTGTCAGAGGCTCACCATTTATGTGCATGTTCTACTCTATTTTTACAGGATCAACAACAGAGGCTCAGGGTTAGGACTCTCATATGCTGTGAAAAACCCAATCAAATAATGTCAGGAATGTTAGCTTTTAATGTAACGTCATTACTGGTGGGAGTTACTTCTCTTTGCAATGTGTGATTGTTTGCTGTTCTTTGATGTGCAGAGCTCTGTCTTTTGCTAGACATGTGAATGCCTCCTGATAGCTAGGAGACAGAGGCTCTGTCAAGGCACATTGTGCATGGTCAGTGTTTTGATGAAGGTGAGGTGGGGCATGGTCACCTGCCAGGTGAGACTGGGGCTGCTGTTCAGCCGTTCTGATGAATCACTGGTTGACACTAATGTTTCATCACTATGTCCTTAAAATAATTGCAGGATTTGAGATAGTTTTCTGCCTGAGGCTGGAACATTGTCAATCTCAACCCCATCAATTTCACTCTATTTGGGAGGAAAACAAAAGCCATGCTGATTTTTACTGGCCCTGAATCAAACCTTAAGCTGGTCATGAAAGTCTGGTTGTTTGATGGAAACTCTCTGTATGTTCCCTTACTGAAGGGAGGGGATCTATTTTGATGTGTTGAATGACACTGCAAGTATTAGCACTGCTCTTTGACTAAATCTTTTCTTTCAGTGCCTCAATACATTGGATTTGGTTGTATTCAAATGAAAATTGAAGTTTTAGTTATTATGTCTTTTTCTCAGTTGGGCTACTTCATCATTTGCTGCTTACTCTTGAGTGAAGTAGCATAATTACTGATTGATTTGAGCTCTCCTGTCAGGGGGAGTCTTTCAGTTGGTATTAGTGGGTTTTGAAAATGTTGTATTATGTGCAACCGAAATTCTAGTGTTGTCTGTCTATGAAACAGGTCATTTATTTAAATATCGTTAATCTCTTTTTAAGTGCCTTAATTCTGTTGTCTCTATTTGTTATTTAAATCCAATGTCTTCAGCCTTGTTTTGACTAGTATCTGAACTCAAATATCCAATTCTGTCAAAATCCTATTTGTAAAAAAAGAAAATCTTTTGTGTATGCAAAAATGCTATTAAAATGCCTTGTAATTGTTCTCAATCTGTGTAAGTATTTTGAAAAGGCTACTTACAATATACAATATATATCAAGTTTATTAATTTAAACTGGAACAGTTTTCTTCTCTTTTTTTGAATCACAGAATCATAGAGTGGTTTGGATTGAAATGGACCTTAAAGATCATTTAGTTCCAGCCCCCCTGCCATGGGCAGGGTCACCTTCCACTAGATCAGGTTGCTCCAAGCCCCACTTTGCAGGTTTTGTGTCATTCTGAAATACCAGTGGAAGGGCTTGATATTTCTTGCTCACAGTTTTCTCAATGTGTTTGCATTACATTTTAAATAACCCTGTGATCTACTGTATTGAAATGCTCAAACTATGTTTCTGTAATGTTTCTTCCTTATTTCTACCAAAATAATTTTATTGAAGGCCTAAAAAGATAATGTAATAGACATTTCATAGTAATGTAATATAATTAAATAGGAAATATAGTTTATTCCTATTAAAATTTGTGATTATTAATGGGGTTTTTATTGGAGTTAAAGATCATTATTTTACATTTTCCTGCAGATGTTTTATTTAATAACCTAAAATTCTAAAGACAAAGTACAACCTTATGCATTCTGTAGGTTTCAACTAAGAATGTTTGCTTTTGTGCATTGGATTCAATATAGCTCAAATTACTTTATAAGTAATCAAGCTAAAACAGAATAAAAGGTAAACTATTTAAATGTAAACTATGAATATTCACAGGAAAAAAAAATCTTAACTGCTTCTGTTTCGGTAGCAGAGCTGTTAAATGTCCAGTCACACTGTTTCAGAACAATAAATTGAAGTCTCTTCTGGGCCTATATTTCAGTAGTTGGGTCTTGTACACCACTCTCTCTCTTTGGGTGCCGCTTCTCATAAAGATGTTGGAGGAGGTTTAGGGATCACAGGGGACCTTTCGTTAGAGCTGTGCTTAATGATTCTCTGTTAGATCAGGTAATGGTGGGTATCAGCATTCTGCAGCAAATGGAGCTTGAAATGTTTGGGGGATGGAAGGTGGGTTGAATTTCTCTGTAAGATGGTTTTGCTGAAGTTCAGGAAGGACTAGAGAAACATTATTTTATGCTCATTTATGTAATCAGCCACCTAAAGGGTGTTTGTTGGGGCGGGGGTGGCGTGGGAAACAAGAAACCAAAACCAAACCAATGAAACAATTTTGTTTTTCATTACAAAAATAAACACACATACATACAATGTGAATATTTGACCATGTATTTTACTAGGCATTTTGCTGCCTTCTCGTAATTTTATGTTTTCTTAAGAATTAATCATTTCTGTTCTATTTATGCGTGGTTTAAGGATTATCATAAGTATTGCAAAACTAATTCTATTTTCTATTCATATGACAAATGGATTAAGAATCTTAGTTATGAAAAATAGGTTAAAGTCCAATTATCATTTGGTCATTAACATTCTCAAATAATAGGTTGCTTTTGTGGTAAAGCAAGACGTATTCCATCTGCAGGAGCTGTACCGTTTTTCAGACTTCTTAAGTGGAAGTTTAGACATCTTCCCATAGAAAGACTAATTCCTCATAATAGATACAGATTTAGAACGTTCTCCACAGAATTCTGTGTGAACCATTATAGGCAGACTTATTAAAATGAGTTATTCTTATACAAAATGATATCATTAGAAATGGAATATTTGTGTTAATTATTTTCCCAGAAAAAAAAAATAATTAATTTATACTTCATGGTACCTGAATATTACATCTAAACATACAGTACATTATGTTAGTGTGTTAAGTTCATTGAAGAAAGGAGAGGATCTTCTTTTTTTTGAGGATAAATCCTTAATGTTCTTTCAGTATAACAAAGAGTGTTTTAGTAAGTCGGTAAGCAAAATCAGTCAACTTACTAGTGCTTTCCTATAGCCAATATTTTAGGTAAAAACTTTTTGATCAATTTAAGAAGAGCTAGAAAGCATGCCTCCTCAGGGTTCATACATTTTCATGGATTTCAGGGTTCATGCATTTCACTCCTTCCCATTGTCACAGAGCAGAAGCACAAGCCCTGGACTATGTGTGTGTCAGCTGCTTGAATGAGCACTGAAAATTCAAGGTGCTGTTCTCTTCAGTTTGCTTGAGAACCTGGGGGTGTTTTTTAATATGAATGTGAGGGTATCCGTACTCTACTTGTAAAGCCATTACGGCTTGTCATTGGGGCATGCTGAAAGCTTTTTGAAGCAATTAATCTATGAGGATGGCGATCAGAGGCTTTTTTTTTAAGTGAAAGTGTTGTTCAGATAGTTGTGGAAATAGTGAGAATGTGATTTTGTCTCTCTAAATAGGCAGAATGGGCATAAACAGCCCTCAGCAGAGGAGACCCGAAATAACTCTATGCTCTCTGTGTATCTTCGTGAGCTACAACTCTTTGGTCCAGGGGAAATGGAAAGCTGGTCTATCTATGGGCTTGTGGTTGCAGGAAAATTTGCGTTTATTAGTCTACTGATACAACCCTTTGTAACTTCCAGGAGAGCCTTACGAAAGTCTCTTCTGTTTATTTTAAGTCACTCTGAAAATAAATTTTAAGTCACTTTGGCTGTTTTATTTTAGAATTATAACTTTCATGTAGCAAGTTTTAATAGTATAATTAGATCATTATCGATAAGCTGCAGGTTATGCCAGTGTCTCTTCTCTGCCATCTCTGGCTGCAGAGGTGCTTGGGATCTCTGCTGAGCTCTGTGCCAGTGCTGTCCACAGCACAGCTTGCCCTCAGGGCCTTGGCCTGGGCCTTTCGAAAGGTTCTCTGAAGGATCCTGGGTGGGGGCAACGGACATCACTTCCCATAAATTTTGAGAAAGATTCTTGACTTTGACTCCCACTGACAAGAGAAGGTTTTGGCTCCCACTGATTGGACTTTTCTTCAGTGAGGAGGTATTGTCATATACTCACAGCCTTTGGGTCCACAGCTGTGTGAAGCAGACCCAAAAGCCCAGGGATCTGAGAAAACTGTATATTTAAAAAAAAAGGTGTTTTTTTTTTACTCTGAAATGATATAGAGGGAAATGAAAATAGTTGCCTGTCATTAAAACTTTGAAAGAAATGCAGTTGACTTTTTAAATTGAAATTTTACTTTTTAGGCTTTTTACATGTGTTTGTAAGTGTTCTGTCATTTTATTTTGCTGTATGTTTATAAATGGTGTTTTTAAAGTCTATTTGCATTCTTCAGGTCCAATTCATAAATTTTTATTCCACTTTGTGGTGGTTTGGCCCTGGCCAGATGCCAGGTGCCCACCAAAGCCACTCTATCACTCTCACCCCCTCAGCTGGACAGGGGAGAGAAAATATAACAACAGGCACCTGGGTCAGATAAAGACAGTTTAATGAAGCAAAAGCAAAACAAAAGATCTTGTTCTCTACTTCTCATCAACAGGTGATGTCCAGCCACTTTCTGGGAAGTAGGGCTCCGGTACGCGTAGCAGTTGCTCCGGATGACAAATGCGAAAAAATTTCCCCCCCTTCTTCCTGTTTTCCCCAGCTTATATTGCTGAGCAGACGTCATGTGGTATGGAATATCCCTTTGGTCAGTCTGGGTCAGCTGTCCTGGCTATAACCCCTCCCAAATTTTTACCCACCCCCAGCCGATTGGGGAAATGTTGGGGAAACAGCCTTGATGCTGTGTGAGCCCTACTCAGCAGTAGTCAAAACACTGGTGTGTTATCTAGCTACCACTGCACAGCACAGTGAGGGCTGCATCTCAGGCAGACCCATTACACACTTTCCCATTGAAAAGATTTTTTTTTTAAAAAAAAAGGTGAAATTAAAAGAGAAGAAGGCCTTCAGAAGTGAGGTCAGGTGTAACAGTGTTTGGGTGTGAGGTTAGGCATGAATGGGAAACATCCAGCTGCTTTCATTTGGGGACTGGGGGACTTTGTAGTTCCCTGTCTTGAAGGTGGCTCCAGTTTTTCTACAGTTCTACTCCAAAGTGAATGTTTGCTCTTACTCTGCCAGAATTGCCTTGGTGATGATAGAGACTGTCCAGCCTGTAGCCAGTCAAAGCAAGACATATTCTTGTCCTGCAGCTTCTGCTGCAAGCAGCAGTCACAGAGGTGTATCCAACCTCGTTTTAAACAGGCAGCTCAAGTACCACTAGCTGTGTAGCTGTGACAACACTTACCCTAGGGTTGCTCCTTGATCTCAGGCTCCGTTTCTTTTTCTCTTACTTATTAAGACAACTGTTTCCCTGTCATCTTGGACAGGTATTATGCCATATGATTTGCTTTTGAACAGTATCCAAATTGATTAGTTTGAAGCTAGCTTGACTTTCCTTACACATGCCGAATGGTCTGTCAATATTTTTACAGCAGTCAGAATGCTACTCTTGCTAGATATTGGTAGGGAGTGGCTGGAACATTTTAGGGTTGAAAACAGTATTTGATTGTCTCACATTTCTGAAGCATATTCACTGTTTATATATTCAAATACTCAAAGACAGTGACAGGCAGAGATAGCCATCTGTGTTGCTTTCCTTGAGGTATTCACAGAGCTTTAAAACTATTGACTGTAATATTAACACAATACATTCATGGTATGTTTGTTTTCTGTTGTATGTTGACCAAGTGTCATGACTACTTCATGCAACTACGAAATGTTAGCAACATTCTACCAATTGGAGAGAGACCTACTCTGTCCTAAGGAACTTTATATGAGTTTCTTATGCATAGGGCAAACTTAAAAGATAGCTAAGCCAAACAGCTCACTCCTATCAAAAGGAGACATCCCACTTCCTGCTCCTCCCAATGCACGCGCATCTGTTGATGGTGCTGTCTCCAGCCCTATTTAATTCCTTTGCTGACCTAATTCAACTGGCAAGAGAAAAAGAACAAGTGAATAGCTTTCGGTGAACTTAACAAGCTTCCTTGGCTCAGTGTAGGCTTCACTAAGCATCCCTGAAGTGCCAGGAAGCAGGACATTGTGTGCGTGGGAGCAGGGTGCAGGGGGCTCTCCCCATTGCTGACTGCTGGCCTCTAGATCACCACAAGCTGTAATAGGTGGCTTGGATGTTCAAGCTCAGGGGCTTTGCTTATTGTCCACAGTACAAAGCAGATGGAGGGCTGAAATGTGATTGTGCTGGTACTGCAGAAAAAGCAGACCAAAGCCTGAAATGCCAGTGCATCCATTCTCCTTAAAACTTGTTAGTATACAGTTTTTACCCTGCATGCTGAACAGAGGATGCAACAGTGAAAAGGAGAAAACAGGACAACCTGTAACTGCAGCACCAGAAACTGACTTCCAGCACTACTTTTCCTGCATGTGCAGCTGATTAAGTTATTAGCAGGGATAAGTGAAAAGATACTGGGTTTCTTAATTTTTGTCAGATGCTTGGGTACTAATTATCTTATTTTATGATAAAACTTAAGATCTGTTATAGGCGGTTATGTCCTTATTTTCTTATTTAGCTTAGATGCCTATATGATGATTATGGCCAGTTAGTCATGGGAAAGATCTTGAGAAAAGAGTTTTATAAGGAAAATTTCTTCTGTGTTTCAGTTTTTTTTTCCTTGAGGACTTAGCTTTTCCATGCAGTCTAGAACGGACTACTATCAAGTTATGTGGCTTAAGAGACATTCTTGATCTTGCCACATCCTGTGGCTTCTCTGGCAAGTAGTTAAAGTTTGACAAAGATGGGATCTGTGACTCAGTTCCCAGTGCACTAAATAGGGTTCTGATGCTTCCTTCTGCCTGCTCTTTGTGTGCTTTAAGTAAGCTGTCAGAGGCAGGGGGTGTCTTGCATCTTGTTATACGCTTATCAAACGTAAAGCATGATGAGACCTTTTATCAGATTGTTCATATGGATGCTACTGTAATGATAATACTGTAATAAATAATAATAAAATCCTGTCTCATCTCCTGAATCTGCTTCTCATACATGCTTCTAGAAAATGAGAGGCTTAAACATCATTCACCTAGAGAAATGAGAACACAATGCTAATCACATGAAAACAATCTGAAATTCAGTTTTGCTTTAATTATCCTAAAGTCAGCAATATGCTATCCTCATTGTTCCTTTGTATAATGGAATTTATTGAGGCTATTCATCCTTCACACACACTGTAGAAGTGCACTTTGTAAAGCTGAGAAAGCCGTAGAGTTAATAGTGTAATAATTCAGCAAGAAAAACTGATTTGCAAGTGACCCATGTATCAGGCTGTCAATGGTGCTTAAAGGTAGTTCATAAATTCTTGACAAAGAAAGGTGTGGGCTTTGGGGACTGCCCTTTTTTTATAAATAAAATGGCCTTGTAAGAATCGGTTACAGGATCTTAATGCAGAATGTTATTCTTGCATGTTTATTCTTACATACCACTGGAGGAGAGGAGGGAAGCAAAACAACATTTTGCGATCAAGAGCTAACACAAAACCACTACATCTCTAAGGACCAAGCAGTTTTACTTGAACCTAGACTGTTGTAATATTCCTTCTACCCCCTACCAGTTCCCAGGGGATCTTGAGGAATCAGTCTTTTAGAGTGGTTGTTCTTCAGGTCATACTCAGGCATATAACTGCCACCTGGATGTGACATGAGGCCATAATTTTTCTCTTTCTGTTTGAGGACCTTGTTAGGTCAGTACTGCTAAGAAAAAGCTGTGTCTCTGTCTGCTAATACCATGTTCAAATTAAAAATTATCTGGAAACTAGAATTTGCCTCAGTGGAAATTATAAATGTGTATGTTGCTGTGCAGTCTCTAGGCACTTGCTCTAAAGCAAGTTACGGTCTAGCACTCAGCTTGCTGGATGAGAAACAAAGGAGAACTTTATTGGACAGTCTTTGAATGCTGAAAGGATTGTTTGGCTGCCTTTCTTGGGAAGGGTCTGGCAGCAACTGCTGCCCTTACATTTCCCTGATTGCAGGAGCTTTGTGAGTGTCATGTGTTGGCTGAGGAGGTCTGAAATTACTGTGTTCTGCTGTCACAGGGTGTCTCTGCAGTGCCCTGGCCAGTGACCAAGTTACACAGAAATGGACCTAGCTAAAAAACAGATGCTAGTTACTCTGCTGGGATAAACAGCATTGATTTTGCACCACCTGTATGTGGTATGTCATATTAAAAGCAGTTCTAACTGTTTCTGTACAAATTAAAGGTAGAGGTCAGTTTAAGTATTTAAGGATTATTTGACAAAAACATGATTTTATGGGTTTATATCCCTTCTATGTATAGAATGGATACAGCAGTCCAATAATTGCCGAAGTTATTGATTAATATAATGGCGTATTAGTCTCAAACATCCCATCAAGTCAATCAGTACCTCATGTGATTTCAAACAAAAATATCATGTGTTAGGTTTATAGACGCTTCCACATAATGAAAAAATAAATCAGAAGTATACACTCAAGCAATGTATTCAGGTTATTCAACTGAATTTCTGCATGGGGCACTGAATGATTACAAATAAGTTTCATAATGCTTCCTACTAAGCTGTTTTATAGAAACAGGAACTAACGATCAAGTTATGAATGTATGAATTAGACCTCGAAGTCATCCCCAAGAAATTTATAGAAGGGCCTAGTGGAAGAAATTGTGTGTTGTGACACACAGAAAGTCAAATCACATGAGTTGTCAGCAGCAGTCACATAGAAGTGCAAGAAATTTATTTTCTTTAGAAGAATTTTTATAATTGCCCTTTAGAAAATGAGTGTACTAACAGTGTACGTAAAATACATGCCTGTTTAAAACAAGCAGAAGGCAATAGGAAAAGAGCTCTGTTTTATCTGTTTTTATTCTTATCCTCCACAGCACTGGGAGGTTAAGGTTCAAAAATGTTTTCACAAGATGGTCTCTGGTTGACAGTATGGTTTTAGCCATCAAAACTTCCTTATGGGTGCTTTCAAGGATAACAATTAAATGTTTTGCCTATTTAAAATGTGATGTTGAGGTGCTATGACAAACACCTAAGCTGCTGCACTCAGTAGTGTAACTGAAAGTGGCTGTATGTGACTGATGTATTTGAGAAGAAACTGAAATTTGTATTACCCCTATTAGAAATGCTAAAATCCTGTTTTGCCTTTGTTCCTTGATGGCCATACTACTGTTCCTAGAAAGAAAAGCCTGCGTTCTCACTACTGACCTTCCAGGCTTACTGAAAGAATGATTATGGAGCCATTTAATATTAAAGTTTATTGTATTAATAGAAAGTCAGAATCATAGGTCTTACTTTAAAGCATGGAATTTCTTATGTCTTCATAAAAAGCTGAGTAAAAATGGAATATTGATTGATTACAGAAGTACAGACCAAGGCAGTCATTGGTGGATTTAAATTTGTATTCCGAGGTACAGATGCTGTTAAGTGTTACTCTTTAGTTGTGCTCATTCAGTTCAGACCTTCAGTAAGTCTAGGAGCAATTTATTAAGGTAGCTGGTGGGGGAGAAAAAAAGTTAGCGTTCTTGGCATTCAGAGAAGTCAAATCATAGCACGTCAAGTTATTGCCCAGCAAAATATGCCTGTAAGGGGAAAAAGAATGTGATTTACTGCATTTTGTAAAGGATGTTTTCTACAGTGTCTGCTGCTAGTACGTGCATCATCATGTATTTCCTAATGTAAATACAATCTCCTCTTTGTGGCAGAAGCACACCAAACAGCTTATAGTTCTTCCATTTTCATATTCAGTGACCTCCAGGTCTTCACTCAGTTATTTTCTGGAAGACTTATATAGTGCTGAAGGCAATCATTATGATGAGATTAGATTTATTGATTTAACTTCACATTTAGATCGGTGGTCTCCAAACATTTTTGATTGCACACCCCTATTAGTTAAAAAAGTGTTTGAGCACACACCCTCAACAAATTTATATTTATTTATTTATTTATTAGTACTACTGTACTAATGTATTATGTATGTTATAAAATATATGCAAAAATAGAAATTGAAAAAGGATGAAATAATGCTAAAATAAACACTTGTAAAAATATTATTTATTTTATTAATGGTACAAAAAAACCCAACTTCCTTCACCCCAGCAGATCACCTTGCCCATCCCTTGGGGTGTGCATGCCCCACTTTGGAGACCACTGGTTTAGACTGTGCAGGAAATCATATTCCCAGCTCCCACTGTCTTCCCACTCTGTCCTTAAAAGCTCCCACATCTTCCTAACTTCTGAATAAACCCTGTGTCTTTCATGTTCACCTAATAACAAAGGAAGGACATGGACATATGCCAGGAAATGTTTGAGGATCTCTTATTAGATGTGCAGGGGATACTTGCATGTTCTGTTATGAGACTAGAACGCATAATTGGGCACTTCAAGATATGTATTTGCTGTTTACTTTGTGGCATGGTTTCCTAAAGAAATTTTTCCAGTTTTTCAAGTGTTCTTTTTCAATATTATGAAAATCTATTCAAAGATGTTTAAAAGGCTTATTAATTTTCAAATTAAGTGAAACAACTTGTTCCATGTCAAATTATGTATTTTGTATGGAAATATATTCTCAGTCCTTATGGTTTGTTGAAAAAATCACAAAGAAATATTTTTCCAGTCAAGATGAAATACTATTTGGGTGTGGAGCAGCTTAACAATTGAGTTGGGCAAAATAATCATTAACACAAGCCCCACAAAGGTAAAATGCTTTTTGCTAGGGACCTTCAAGAAAACCTTTGTTTTGCAAGATGAAACACTAGTGAGTGTGGATTGCCTGCCTTGGGGGAGGCTGGGAGCCCTGGGCTCAGCCCAGCCCTGCCTGCTCGCTGATTTGGGCTGTGGGCAACAGCTCCAAGAGCCGGGAGACTGCAACAGCGTAGCTGTAGTTTTCCTTTTTTTTAAAGAGGAGTTTCTAAGGTTCTAAGATTTATGGTCATATAGGAAATTTCTTTTTCCATTTGTGTTCATATTTTCAGTGGATTTCTGTGCTTGCTGTGAGACTTAAAACAGCAGAAGAAAAAAATCTTGTAGCTTTGATGAAAGCTTCTGTCATACTGTTCCTCCTGGCACAGGACCCCCCTGATATTTATGACAAACTTAAGGGAGAAGGAACTTGTCCCTGCTTTTGCATGGGGGAGAATGTCTTTACCATATTGTTTTGCAAGCACTTTAAAAAAAATTTGTATATATGTGTGTGCCTGTATATATGTGCACATATGTTTGTATTTGTGTGTGTGTGTTTCTGTGTGTGAGACCCACTTCTGCCTTGTCTCTTTTGGAGTGTGACCCTCATGCTGGAGTCGATCTCTGTGTGGCTGGCTTGACATCTTTTTAAATGCTTGTCTGAGGATCTCAAGATTGCTTTCTTGGGGTTTTTTTTGTGGTTTTTGGCCCATCTGAAGGGCCTGGCTCTTAGGGAGAGAGGTCAAAGCTTCTTGTGGGTATCCCTGGGCAGAGTCTCGTGTCTGCTGTGGAGGGAGGCCATCCCAAGGAGGCAGACTGGTATTGCTGTGTGCTGGAGACAGGCAGAGCCAGAGAGAGACTTCTGTCTTCCCTGACATACTGACCCAACACCAGATCTCAAGTTTGCGATTGGACACATCAGATCTGCCTGTTACCCTCCTTGTGAAGATGTGGGGGTTTAGGTCTTCGATACTAAAAGAAGCTTTAGCAGAGTATGTTTTTGCTACCCAATTACTGCGTGCCTGCTGTGCTGCACAGGTAGGGCTTAATCTAGAAGCTCAGAGCATCTGCTCAACAAGGATCTGCTGAGTATGTGGAAGGAAAGGAAGCTGAGAGAATGTGATCAGGTCTAAAATGGGACTCAGTGTTGTAGTAAGATAGAAGTTACAGTATATTGTGAACTGTAGCTTGCTGAACTAAGGAGATGTAGACACAGATTGATGTGAGGCATGCTGAACATAGTAGGGGTATTGTAATGAGTAGCGAAAATCAACACCGTGGAAGATGCCAAAAGAGGACAGGTATATCTCTTCTAGTTACTACAGGGGTGCAGGACACAACCCTGGAACGACATCCACTTACATTAACGACAGCCGTAGAGTCTGTACAAGGAGTTTTCTTAGCAAATGCAGATCACAATAAACGTTTTTATGAGGTTGGGGTGGGATTTTTTTTGTTTTATTGTTGTTTTGGGTTTGAGTTGTTTCCTTTTTTTGTCTTTGGAGAGGCAGTGGCATGCTGTTTTACAGAAACATCCTTTATTCACCAGGAAACATTACCAACAGAACAACATCTCTAAGAGGCAAAAAAAGCGCATGCTTACAAAAGGAAAAATGTCTAATAAACCAGTTTGCTATTTGGTTGAATGAAACAAAACACAGTTTGTGAACTTGGAGATGATTCATAGTGCTGCCTCAGAGTAAAATCCCAAAACGAAATTAAATTGCATTTGGCATGCTGGTTATACTCTATAATTTCTTAAAAAATATAATTGATTAAAAAAGATTGCATGGAAATGTAGTGACTTGAGTGGGATTCGCTCTCAACCTGGCTGAACAATGGATATTTTGCCTCACTGGAAAACCTAAAAGCTAGGGAAGGAGGGTGTAGAGTGAGAAGAAAGAAGGGGTGGTTGAGATGAAGCCAACATCACATAAGAGTTGTATTGCTGGAATAGGAGAAAAGATGAATATTAATTTAAAGTCAATTTTGTAATAATTTTTCTTTTTTCAGTTCTGTTTCTGTTTTCTCTCAACAAAACAAGTTAGCACTTCTAAAAGAAACATTTGGGTTTTGAATAATTGAAATGTTTTCACTATTTCACATTTCTCTCCTCCACCTGTTGGGGGGGACTGAAATATCCACCTGAATTAGCAAACAATGTAGGATTTGGAGACTAATTTTTTTTAAAAGAAAACCTCCACCCTAATTTCATTTGGATCTAGTTTTTGTGCCCACTCCAGCCTCATTGTACTATTTAAAATGCTTGGAGCTCCTTGTGGGGGCTCAAAAAGGACTCCATAATCTTCCTGAGGAGGCTTTCCTACATGGTGATGCTGTTGCAGTCAATCAATCACGACTGTTTCTTAAGAGACTTTGTGTGTCCCCCAGGCAGGGTGATGTGGGTGCCCAGCACAGAGGCATGGGGCAGAGCTCTCCTGAGGCTGGACAGGAAAGGTGGGCAGTTGCTGTACGCTTACCATATTGAACCTAGCTTGCTGCAGTTTTCATGACTGGCCGTATCAGGGGTGGCACAGAGCTGCCGTTACACATATTAGCTCTTTAATTGCTTGAGGGTATGAAATTTTATGTCATGCGTGTTCAAAGTGCAATACAGAAAACTATCCACGCTGTTAGCTGCAAACCATTCAGCAGCTATAATCACAGTTACATTGAAAGACTTCCTTGATGGTATAAACCATATTGAAAAATATAAAAAAGAGCAAGAACAAGGGAAAACATATAATACTGTGAAGTTTTTGCATAAACATTGGTCACAGTAGTGAAATGAAAGATTTTGTCTTCTGCCATTATTTAATCACCAGCTCCAACTATTTAAAGATGAACATTGTTGCTTGCATCAGGGACAACTTTATTATCTAACTGCCTCTAGAGCTGCTAAGAATTTTTCTGTTGACTCCAGTGGAAGCTGTTCTAAAACCCTGTAATGATGAGTCTACATGAGAAGGAAGTGTACAAATTCTTCATAATGCTATACCTTTAAGGAAATATATGTCACAAACTGGCTACCCACTTATAAAAGTTATGCAGTGTATATAGGATGTATATATTTACAAAAAAGTTTGCGAGAGGGTACAGATGATATAGGGATTAAGTCCTTAAGTCACCAAGGCAATTATGAAACTGAAATGTTTATACAAGCATTCATAGAGGCATTGCCCCAGCCCCCTCACAGGTACAATATAAACTGACTTAAAAGATTACAGCTTCTAGTAAAAACTAAGCATCAGTATCCTGAACTACTAGAAGTTTTTCTTGTACCAGTTTCAAGGATACATTCCATTTCTTTGTCTATTGAGGACACCATTGCTTGAAACGCAGGACAAACGCTAAGCTTACCAGAAAATACAGCCATTCTCCAGAAAAGTTACTTTTTCAATAGCAAATTGAGTTGAAAATTGAGTATAAATTCAAAAGAAATCACATCGTTACAAACTTGAGTTAAAGCAGATTGCAATGTAATTTGGCTTTAAATAGGCAGCAATATGTATCCGTTACTCTGTTCAATATGCTAATAGAAAAGGAGGTCAGAATAATAAAGCATCAAATGAACAGAAAACCTTGAGAAACAGTATCTGGTCTATGTTTAGATTTCTTAATTACAGGATAGCAGCAGCAAAATGCAGGCTGTCATCAGGTAATACTTCATTTAGCAGAAAACTGAGACCCAGAGCTCCTGTAGTACTAGAAATTTATGACAGAGTTCTGCAGAAGTAAAAAGGCTGTACAAAACAGAATATTTCATATGAGACTTGAGGTCACAGGAATTGTATTGTCATATATGGTAATCTGTTGCTGCAAAACTCAATGATCAAGTCCCCATAGATGATCCTGCAGGTTTAAAAGGTTGATTTACCAGATGAACACACAGTAATGAAGAATAATGATTCTATCATTTTCCAAAAAGGAGAGGTCAGAGATAAGTAGCATGTGGCGTTTCAGCAAGAAAATCACAGGAATGACTGCAGTGGATTGAGACAGACAATCTCTGTGACATGATGCTGTCAGAAGGAGCTGATACATCATGTATGTTTCCTCTTGTAGTCAACTCATGGGTGGCTCAGAGCAAATGCCTATCACCAATCAGAAAAGACTTTAGGAAAATCCAAGGAAAGTCAGCCTAGCCAAGTGACAGGGTAAGTGAGGATTTTAGAAATAAGGCAATAACCTTTTAAAAATTAAAGTACAGAAAAACAGAAAGAATGATAAACTAACCTAACTTAGATCCTGTGTTGAGAGAAGGTTCAACTACATGATCTGCAGTGACCCCTTCCTACCTAGAGCTTTCTTCGCTTCTATGAAATATAAGTACAATGTAGCAGGCCAAAACCCCAAACAAGCAACCACCACCATGATAAACAAAAAAACCCCAAACTTGAAAATGGTATAAAAAACCCCTGTGATTTCCTAAAACACCACATGAAGCCCAATATGAAGGCATGGGAGAAAAACTTTTTTCATGCATCGTCTCTATGGAGAAGACTGGGGAGATACACCTGCTGGAAGTGTATTTAAAGGAATCACCAGAGTTGACACAAAACCAGACTGAGGGAAAAAGGAGATAGTAGGGAGCTTGCATACCCACTTCAGTATTACCTCTCAGTCAGTGGTTTCAAAGTGGTGTTACACGCTGAGGGGTTGTAGAGGAGTGTTAGAAGTGGAAAGATGGGAGCAGTAGCATCAGAGTGATTGGATGAATGAAAAATGTCTCCAGGCTTTCATGGCAAACTTCTTTTGTTGTTTGAAATGGTCAGCGGGAGGAGTGTGTCACATCTGTATGCCTGGAGTGTGTGCAAAATGTGCTGATCTTTAGAAACGAAGAAAAGATGAAATCAGTCTGCTTTGGGCTCTTGGGATTAGTCCTTTGTCTCCTTGTGCTACCCGAGGTGAGTGCCGCAGGGCGTAGGTAGCATTGTGGGTTTAAGGAAGTGGCAGCTTGGGGCAGCTGTGCAATTTCTTCTCAAAAGTAACTGCATTTTAGGAATTATGATTAGTTAGATGGCTCTGAAGACGCATTAAATTTCATTTGCACAAGCAAAGTCTCATCTGCTTCCCCAAGACTATCCCTGATTACATGCAGTCTCATTTTGAAATCCCCATAGTGGCGAGAGGCAGGTTTCCTTCTTGGAGCATGAGCATCAGTGTCTCTCTGATGCTGCCTTTTTACACACTGGAAAGAAAGGTTCAACCAAGTTACAGCGGAGCGAAGTAAGATGGTTTTGTGCTGTACTTTCCTGTACCTATTAAAGCTGCAAATTGAGTTTAAGGAGAAAAACTTATTAATTTTTCTTTCTCAGCGTGAAGCTTTCTTTTTCTTGCATAATAGTGGTGCAAGCCTGACTTCCCCTGTCGTTTAAAGCAGGCAGTGACCTTTGGGGTGCACAGGTACCTCTTCCATTGTTTAACTTCTCCTTGAATAGGAATAGTGAGGAACATGGCTGCAGCTGAGACATGCCGAACTTGCGAGTTTGATTCCATCATGGGAAAGAAACAAAGGTGTCATCTGTTTATGTCATTCTTTTTATGTTCTTGAGCCAAAACACAGTCTCAGCACTTAGAAATGGTAGCTGTGCAGTGTATATGGACGCAGAGTTTTCACAGCTGAATTCCTGTTGCTCTAAGGGAAAGAATTTCTTAGACTGTCTCTAAGTTTTTAACAAATTTGTGCTTGTGTCTCTAGTGCCCGTGTGGGTTACTGCTGCTTAGCTCATTTTTTCTATACTAATGCTTTGGTCAAATCACTTATCTTGGTGTTTTTATTGTGTCAGTATGAGTTAAATTTTTTGCTTCATTAAAATGATACCATTCTCTCACATACAAAATGGTGATTCCTAAGTGGGATAAACCTTTCATGCCAGACCCCCACCTACATGTTTGGCTTTGAAGACACACTTTTGTCCCTTCTGCCCTCCTACTCCTCACTCTTAGGAGTAGCTCTTCTTTATGTTTCTGTCCTTGACGATGGCCATAAAACAACTTGACTGTGATGAGGTTTCTGGGGAGAAGCCCCCTCTGGGGATATTGCCTGCAGCGCTGCGCATCAGGACGATGTTGCATTGTACTTCCCTGTTGGTCTGCTTCTATCTGTTGTTTCATACCTTATACCATTTCTAAAGCAAAGGTTGGATTTTAAAGGGAATTTTAGTCTTTGTTTGCATAGTACCTGGTGCTGCAGTGCAGGGTGCTAATGAGAATTGTATTGTAATGGTCCTAGTATGGCCCAAGTCCCATAGACTTCACTGGGAATGTTGCCTGGAGATTTAGCCGTGTAACTGACAGTGCTTTCCTAGCTGTTTTTAATTGTGCTTAGTTAAATGTAACTTGTTAAAAGAAGTTATGAGGTAACTGCGTAAGTGAAATTGAGGTGGGTAATAAATTGTCCCTGAAAAGAAACTTGAAAAGGGTTGAGGAAAATTGACTCTTTAGCCAGCGTGGAAGACTGGATCAGGCAATCTGACACACAGTAAGCACAGATGTCTGATCTGTCATGAACACAAACATGGAAATGCATCAAAAACATGTAGTAATAAATAGTGAAACACATGCAATTGAAACATACTTACACTAAAAGTTTTCCGAATCAGGAACTGTTGTCTCCTGCTGTGTACTATCATTGTACAAAATAGACATCTGTCACTGGGCAAACTGTAGCTGTGGGATTTTTGTCTACTGAGATGCTATGAAAATGCCATCTGGGAAGCATGAAATTAGTTTTCTTTGCCTAGTTATTATTAGAGTAGCTATATTAAAACAGTATCAATATCGCCTTTCAGTACTATTTACTTTGAGTTGGCCTTGTTCCCCCCATCTTGTTATACTTAGAAGAGTACAAAAAATGACGGGAGGATAGGGTGTGGTCTATGGTATTTACCACGATGTTTCTCTTCAAAATCCGGTACAGTGTAATGATCCAGGATATATTTGGACAGACTCGTGCCCGTGTCAGTCTGGACCAACATTTGGAGAAGGGGACGGACAGTAGGAAGCAGAGTATCTGTCATTCTGTGCATAGATGTGATCCTGTTTACTATTCTGCAGCATCAGATTTTCCTGAGATTCCTGTGGCAGAAACATTTCCAGGGAAGCTGGAAGCTTTATTGTATTGCTGCCTGAGAATTCAGACTCATTGCAATGTGCAGTTGACAACCAACAGTCAGCAAAGACTGATCATTATACTGGATGCTATGTATAAACCATCTGATGGAATGTTGAATGGGATAAATTTATTCTTCTAGCTAAACTTTAATAATTTTGGAGAAAGTAAGAGTGTGTGTGAAGATTGTTGGTACTAGCCAGTGCATGGTTGAATCTCATTTGAGACACCAATTGCTGTGTCACTGTGGGCTGTAACCCAGTGAAACAATTCAGCCTGGAGAGAGGGGAATAGCTTTTCATTGTCTAGATGTATAAATTGGCAGTGCTTTTTTAAATATTGGTTGTTAGAAGATTTTAAAATCTCTGCTGTTGATTTTTCCTGACCTCTTACGGAATGGCTTTCTTGTGAACTCTATTGCCTATATCAAGAAGCTCATGACTTCTCTAACAATTAAATACCTGAATGAAACCAGAGCATTATATGCCATAACCCTTATAGATGTGCGGAGAGCATTGAGAGCTTCTCTGCTTGAGCTGGACTTTTGAATTTTCTGAGAGACAGCTAGATATGTTGTGGATTCCTTAGTACCAAGCAGCAAAGTCCCTGGTGGTAGAGAGAACGAGGCCTTTCTTCAGCTCAGATGTTCTCAAGAAAGCCTATAAATTATTTACAACTGCAAGTTTCTTTTTTAACAGTGCGTCAACGAAAGTCAGTCTTTAGTCTGAAGTGTCTCTGCTTTTGGTGGAGTGTACTGGTTGCATTTAATCCACTAAATCATTGGTTTGGTCACTCACTCTCCCCAACAAGTTTTTCAGTTGCCCTCTACCAGGTCATTTAGAACAGTCAGGAAGAAAGGGTTTTTTTCGGAATAACTAAAATTCTCAAAGGAAAAACAAGCCAATTATTATAATTGTTTTTATGAAGGCAACTAGATTTAATTATTTTTCAGCTGTTAAACAGGTGACGTAATTCAGAGAAATAAAACCTCAAATATCATTAAATTTTAAGACAAATTAAAAATTCATTTTAGATTAGAAATTCAACATTACAATAATTCTCTGTAGTGATTTATGAAAGTAGTTCGGAGTAGCATTCTGGCTGTCACCAATGCAAGATCTGCATATGTAGGAAGGTTCACCTTCAAAATTTGCAAATGAAATTGATTTTGAAATAAAGAGAATTTTTTTATTGGTAATGTATCCCATATAAAGGAAATTAATTAAACAAGTGATGAAATGTGTTAATGTTTGAAGAACATCACAGTGATGTCCCAAGGCTTATAAAATTATAACATGGTTAGATTAAATACCTTGAAAGGAAGTGTATCATGAAAGTTGCTTCACAAGCAATGAAAATCAAGAGCAGCAAATTAAAATTCTAGCAAGTCCAAGAGTGGTTGTGTTGAACTGAGGTTGGTTAGTAATCTAGATCATTGGCAACATGTAGTAGTCATATTTAGGGAAATAGTGATGTATAACTTCATGCAAATTCAATGACAGTAAGCTTGCTTACTAACATCAGAATTCAACTTTTATCTAGAGATTCTGAAGAAAATAATCAGAATTAAAATTGGTAAGAAGATACTACACTTGAAAGTAGTTAACCACTATTAAGGAGAAAAACATAAAAATCTCAACCATAAAATCAAATCCTCAAAGCTGCTCTTTATAATACTTATCATGCTTATCTATAAGGTGTATGTCTCAATGACTGTTCCAAGACTAACTGATTGTTACAGATCGAGGTTATGCGTGTGCATGTGCCTAGCAGAGGGTTGTTGTAGCAACTACATGAATGAAAGTCAAGGGTATAATAATCATACATGTTTTCTAAATAACACTGTGTAATCTGGTTTGGTAGCACTTTAAGAAAAGAAATTGTTGAAAGGTAAGAAAAGAGTTGAAAGTAGTGTACATGGTTTTCAGATTGAAAGAACTAGAAAGGAACAATCAGAACATTGAAAAAGACTTCATTAGGATAGAGTGAGGCATTTATGTCACTTAATGAGTTAGTCTCTCCTTCCATGGACTATCTATGTTTCCATTTCTGGTTAAACTGAATGACACCTGGGCTGTGTCATGTGAACCATCCTTTCCTGATTTTATGATAATATGTAACTAATATCTGTAGTTTTCCTTAGAATATCTTGTGAAACTGAGCTCTTGTACAGATTGTGATGTTTACTTTTTGAATGTCTTTTTTGGGATTCTCTGTTTTTATGACCAGTAGAAAAAGAAGGTAAAAGAGATAAATCGAAATTTTATGATTGTTTTTCACAGATCTACTGCAAAAAGAATCTGAGGGTGTGGAGTCAGGGGATGGAAGCTTGAAAGGAATAGATTTGGTTTCCTATCCATAAGCTCAGCAAGTTTCCAGGCCTTAGAATCCTCTCTGGAAGGATTTGCAGTGAGGATGGTTGGCCTTTTGGGGTTTGAGGATGATTTCAAAGTTAACTGTCTTTATCATTGTAGATGTAGATCACAGAAGAGGTTGCCAAAGGTAAGTCACATATAAAAATCTAGTGTAAGCCTGGGCAGAGAGAATACATGAGAAAATAAAATACCCACAGCAGAGTGTTAAGACTAATGGTAGTTTTTACTGGTTTACTGTGACCAATGCTAACTTGCCACTCCAAATTAAAAATTTAAGGATGGTGCTTGAAAACTATGTGACGTTCACACATAGATGGAATATTTATTTGAGTAAAAAATGCACAGTAAATTCAAAATCGATAAGGAAAATATTCTGAATTTTATAGGAAACATACTGGATAGTATAGAACAAATTAAGGCAGGAAATTACTGTTCATTTTGATGCTCATCTGTGAGTAGGGAACACTTTTATGAGTCTTAAAGTGTCTTTCCCCTTTTTTGAGATTTACACAAATACTCAGAAGTATATGCTGATACACTGTAGCTTCATGCTCAGCCAGACAGTTAGGGTCTCAGTGTTAATTTATGTAAAGACTAAACACGATATGAAATATTCCATTGTTCAACCTCAGGCATCTTGCTGGATACGTAAATCAGTTGGATATATGCAAAGCTAACCCGAGCCTAGAGTACAGAAACATCAAAGTACCCCTCTCAGTCACCTGGGGATGTTGGTCTCTTCGGAGAAGAGCATAGTCCCACTAAATGGCAATCCAGAGCATCATGGGTAGATTTCTAGGTACTGCAGTTGCAATTAAACTTTGCAGCCTTGTGAATGATGGGCTAGAGCTAGGCTGTGACTGCCACGGGTGGCACTGAATCAACAGTAAATCTGCCCGGTAAGAGTTCTAGAATTCAATCTGTTTCTTGGTTTTAAGAAGAATCTTAAAAAACTTAAGCCTACTTTGCTTAGGTAGCTTCTACATTAATGAACCCTCGTATTATCATTAGGAATTGATATCTCTGTGATATTTAGAATAGCTTAAATTTACCAGTTTGTCTGTTTCCAGTTATTAAATGCTGTAGGTGTAGAAATCTGAATTTGAGATGAGATCTTAATGTTCTCAATATTCTAGTGAACCCTGAACTTGAAGACCAAATTCTGAATTATATTTTAAATAAGAAAGAAGATTTTTCTGTGGAATCTTTCAACAGAAAGTACTGATTTTTTTTTTCCCTTTCACTAGATGCTTATGGGGATTTGAATAATACCATCTTTTACAGCAGGTAGTTTGGGGCAGTCCCTTCTTTCTTTTGATGATATCTTCTTGCTCTCAGTGAGGCACAAGTGTTGCTTTAGCTTTCCTAAATTGTCTTAGAGTTGAAACTCTATCCTGAAGGTTTAATATTAAGAATTTCTTTGTCCTTAAAAGGCTCTGAATTATTCTCTCAGACAGATGAAATAACGCTTGTAAGAAGTAGGCAGGCGTGTCTGACTCAGTGACAAAAGGCAAATGTATTAGCTGCTAATGTTTTGATGGAACCTGAAATGTAGAGGTACCCCAGATCTGAGCAAGCAGAAAATTTTGTAGTCTTAAACAGTTCAAGGGGTCCTTAGGCCCAGGCATTCCTTTTGGTATGTAGTTTTTGCAGTGAACTCCAACAAGGATGTATTCCGGTCCCAGATGTAATCAGTACTTTTACAGATCCTTTTATTGGACAACCCAGTCTTTGACTGCTAGTGATTTTAATAATTGCATGATTCTGTTATCTGTGCCCATTTTTCTGCCTGTCAGGTGAGCTGCATTCAACTTCAGAGAGGTTTCAATTTTTCTTCATGTAATTCTTGTTCTTTATTGAAATTGATTCAATAATACAGATGCATAAGGTGTCAAAATAGGAACTTTATGTAGCAAAAAGGGAGAGGGAGAGATTAATTTCTTCTTACATTATAAAATAATTGGAATTTTATAGGGCAAGAGGAAGATAATTTTCTTGTTCTCCTTCTAAACAGCACATAGGCTTTTTTTTTTGGAAAGTAATAAAGATGATTCGTATAGTTGATAAAAATCTGTCACTCAGGGTGCAGGAAAAATTATACTACATTTGGATTATAATCTTTAGAGCACATTCCATTTCAGATCGTACCTAAATTAGTAAAAAGTGTTTATAATATAATTACAAATTTTAAAATATCTATTTCTATTTTTCTTTATTCAAATATTTATGTCTAAATAAAGACTTTAAAATACAATAAGGCTCAAAAGTGAGCTTTTTATAAAGAAGTTATATTTCAAAACAAATCTTACTGTCTCTCATATCCCCCTTGGGACTAAATGATTCCAGTTTTTCCAGTCTCTCTTCACTTGCCTCTTTTCTAGACAGCCTGTAGCTATCTTTGGCCTTCAGTTTATTAATATTTTTGATGCAGTATTCCAATAAAGGAATTCCTAGTGAAAGAGAATAAATACTTTGCCTGTATAATAGCATATGACCACTCCCCTCTCAATACTTTCCTGGTGAGTTTTACGTTTGAAAAAGATACACAGTCTTGCTCATTTGTCTCTAGCTGCCAAACCTGTTGAACACCCACACAACCAGTTGATCTGTTGTTAGTTTTTCTTTTCACTAATTTGATGCTTGCTGTGTTGTAAAGTAAAATCAAAGATGTTAATGCTGCACATTTCTAACATTAAGCTCAATATCTGTGGATGGTGCTGAAAGGTTATCACTCAAAAATTGACATTAAATTTTTCAGGTTAAACTTTTAGGTTTTCATTTAAACTTGCAACATCTGATTCAGTAGTAAATGAAATAGATTCTCTTTTTTTAGCTCAAAGTTAAGTGTCTTCTTAAATGCTTTGCTGATTTGGAACCTATAAGGCAAATAGATCCCTGATGTTATATCACTGGCTGTGTTGTTAACACTAGTTCAAAAAAATTATCGAATTGATAAAAGCTATGCTTCAAATAAATTAATAATACTTCAGAATTTTAATTAAAAAATCTTTCTCATATTTTAAGGACTTGCTAAAATAGTGCTGAGGCATTGTTAAACATTTGGCTTAGTAAATTTCTGTCCTTTTATTCAGTCTCTGAATAGGCAGGTCTGAGTGTAATACATAGTGAACAAGTGACTGGTAATCATTAGCAGCTGATTGATCTTTACTGGGGCAGAAAGACTCAAATTAGGACGGAAAACTATCTGCATGAACACAAAGCTTTTGCTGCAAGAGACTCCATTGCTGTCATCGGTACTGAGAGCCAGGATCCCTCAAGCCATAGTCACTCTTCAACAAGAAACTGCATTCCTAATGCTCTAGGGATCCCTTTAGATGACAATAAAGGAGTAAATTATAGTAGTGGACTTGGAAGACTCCAATTATGGTAAGATATTTTAAATATTCAAATAGCTTGTAACTAAACATGCACTGTTCAGACCACTGGCTTTACTTGTGGCTGGATTTTGCAAATGGGATAGAAATTTGCGATTGTTTGTTGTCTACAGTGTGCATAACATTTTCATGTTGTCCTCATTTTCTCCATTTTAAAATTCCTTAGTTTTAATTTTGATACTGTCTTTTCAAACATAAAAGTGAGTATGATTTTTAGGTAGACATTTTTAGTTGACTAATTAATTTGTTGTGGGTAGTTACATCACAGCCCATAAATCTGCAGTTGCTTTTCATCTTTTTTCTGATTTTATTCAGAATTTTATTTAAATTTAGGGGAAAAAAACCCCAACATTGACTATTTTTCTTGGCTGGCCTGTTTTAGTAAAAATGCTTGTTTTCCTTTTGTAACATTTTCCCATGGTCATAAGTGTGAGAAATTAAGTTTAATTATTAGAAAAAATATTGCGAGTTTATATCACATTTTCATAATTTACCAGAAAATTATTGTAGGACTTTAATTATTTTAAGATCATCTTGATTGCCATGTATTTAAATTTTCAATGACACTTGTTGGATGTGACTGTCAACAATTTACTGTCTCCTTTCCTGCAAGCAATATCAAAGATAGGTTAAGAGCTCTTTTTACTTGTCAGATGAAAAGGCAAGAGGGCAAGAGTCTGTTCTTTTTGGCACCAAAAAAAAAAGGAGGGTTTTTTTTTTCCCCCACCACATATAAGATATATTTTTTTCCCCTCCATCTCATGTAACTGATAAATCCAAAGAGACTTTGACCAAACTTTGAAATAGCATTTTACTATGCAGAACATGCCAACACTGTCAGAACATTATAGTCGTGTGAAAGCTGTGTGACGTTAAGAGTCTCTTGGCACGCTGTACTATTGAAAAAGAATGAAAAAGAGTTTGATAGGGATAGTTTTTTTTTCTCCTGTGTACAATAGAAGGTTTGAAGAAGGAGAGTGGAACAGAAGATAGAGTGGATAGAGAAAACTATTAGAGTAGAGGAGGATTAGGTAAAAGGGAATATTACTGTGGACTAAGAGAAGAAAAAAGCATTTGTTTTTTTGCTGTGTGGCTCAATAGAGTCTTTCAGTGGATGTAAATTTAAGTCACAAGGTGGTAACTGGTAGACAAAGGACATTTGTACAGGGGGAAAAAGGTGTTATCTCAGTTTAGAAAGATCGCAGTTTCCAGTTCCGTATAGCTCCCATTTAATCACTGTTTTGTTTAGTCGATTTTTTCTTTTTCTTTTTTTTTTTTTTCCTAGAGCAAAGCTGTTACAGTATGAAGAGGAGTATTGGTGGTGTTCTTTTGACACCTATGTACAGGGAAATTCATTGTTACTGTATCTAGAGTTGTCAACGTGAGGTTTCTTGTTGATACCGCACAGTTTTGAGTCGAGGTTTTGTTGTTGTTTTTTTTCTAAAGCAAGTTGTGCCTATTCCAGACTTCTCCAGAGAACAGTTTTTCTGGGTGGCAGACAAACCCATGCACAGGGGCAAAAGACAAGTGCCTGGTGCAGTTGTCTACCAAATCCAAACCGTTGTTCAGGAGTACAGGAAGGTAGAAGTGTCTTGGGCACCTTTAACTTTGAGATGTAGACACATTATCAGAAATGTAGCCAGGCCATCTCTGCTTGCTCAAAATATAGCCTTAAGTTTCTCTCCTCTGTGTATGAAGGCAGCTGAATATGTGTTTTTCTCATAACCTGTAGTCACCTAATGAAATACTCTTACCGTTTCAGTTTGCAAGCAGTTGCAGGCAGGATAGGATCACAGCATAGTTCAGGTTGGAAGGGACCTCAGGAGGACTCTAGTCCAACCTCCCACTTAAAGCAGTCGGCTCTGGGGTCAGACCAGGTTGCTCAAGGATTTATTCAGTCACATCTTGGAAACATCTCTGGACAACCTGGTGTGCTGCTGGGCTTTCCTCATGGAGGAAGAAAGGCCTTGTTGGCCCATTTCTCCAGGCTATACAGATTCTTCTTGATGGCAACCCTGCCCTCAAGTGTGTTGACAGTTGCCCTCATTTTGGTGTTACCTGCAAGTTTGAAAAGTGTGCCTTCTGTCACCTCTTCCATGGCATTGATAAAAATGTTAAACAGGACAGGTCTCAGGATTAATCCCTGCAGTGATTCATTTGTCACAGGCATCCAGATAGAGCACGACCTATTTCCTATCACCCTCTGAGCCCCATCATCCAGCCACTTTTTTCAATCCATCCTTCCAGATTGTAATGATCTAACAAGAATACTGTGGGTGATAGTGTTGAAAGCCTTGTCAAAGTAAATGATATCTATTGCTCTTTTCTCACCTACAAATGTGCTCATTTTATCATAGAAGGTAATCAGGTTGGTTAGGGATGATTAATCCTCGATACATCTATGCTGACTGTTCCAAATCACTTAATTCTCCTTTATGTGCCCAAAAATGTGTTCAAAGAAGACTCACTCCATGATTTCCCAAGTGACTTACAGAAGTTGTCTGGCCTGCAGTTCCCTACGTTGACCTTTTGCCTTTTTTTGAAGATGCTTTCTCCAGTTTGGTATCTCTCCTGGTCTCCATGAATTTCTAACAGTGACAGAGAATGGCCTTTCAAGGACACAGTCAGTTTTCTCAATGCCCTCAGATGCAACTTGTTGCATCCCAGTGACTTGTAAGGATCACTCTCTCCCAAGTAATTTCTACCTGAATCCTCATATGGTACTGGTATTTCATCTGCTCTTTCTTTGATTCCTTTGACCAAATACAGAGGCATTTTTGGAGAAAACTAAGGTGAAGGTGGTGTTGAGTAGCTCAGCTTCATCTGTGTTTGCTGTCACTAAGTCACCTGCCTCATCCAGCACGCCCACATTTGCCTTGTTCAGCCTTTCACTGCTAATGGAGCAGTAGGACACGTGTGGCTCAGCTCAGCCTGTGCATGACAAGCCCAGGGTTTTTTTATTCCAGCACGTAGGCTGGTAGAGGCTGTGCATACATTTGATCTGATCTAGTCTGCTCATGTTAAGCAGTCATGGCCTCCTAAAAATGCCTGGAGGGGATAAATCTCCAAGGGGATGCCCCTCAGTTGCTGAGGAAGAATGGACTTAACAGGAGTTTGAACATCTGCAGTGTGTGTATTGGATGGAGGTGATGGACTGGTATCTCCAGTAGGTACTAAATAGAAATAAATCTACATAGAATTAACCCATTTAGTTGGTTGAACCCAGATTTATTAACTGTGTCAGGCAAACTTTTACCTGTGAAGGCCAACAGTTTCCTGACTTAGGAAAAGCAGTTACATATTTTTTTACATATATTAAAATTTTAGCCATCAATACAAAGAATAGAAAACTTGAGCTTTACAAATACAAAAAACTGTGTGACTGTAAGGGTTATATTGTTTGAAAATAATGAATTACAGTTGTTTTAATTAATAATGAACTGTTACTGAGTTAGTTTCTACGAACTACGGGACCAATTTGGCATCTATTTGTGTCTATTAAAGCCCTGTTGAATGTTGAGAGTGTGACTGAATGCTGTATGGGTCTGGACAGTGCTTGTCTTGCATAACTGAAAGGCATTCCTCTTGTAAAACACAGGAGAATGGAATATTTGACCCTGTAGCAGGAATGGTGCTGTAGCCCCACACGTTTTGCTGTAGCAATACATGTGTTTATTGAAGCAATAATTTCATGAGTGAGGTGGACAAAGAACAGCACTGTAGGCTGAGGATAGTGAAGATGCTGTTGTGAGAGACAGTGTGGTTCTGTGACTGCCATTTCCTTGAGATCCCCTTGCTCCCGGCAGACCTAGCCTGTCCCCCGAGGCAGGGCAAGGGTGAGTCTGAAGGCTTGTGAGCAGCAAAGGACACCTAAGCTCTGTAACCGTGTCTTGGTTGCACACCTCGAAATAGCAATCACATCGGTTGCCTCCAGCCAAGGTTAGCCCTCAAATTCCAGTGTCTTTTTATTAAAGATGTTTTATATTGATGTTTTATATCATTTTTGTTTTATATTGATATTAATTTTTGTTGATGCTCCATCCCTGGCAGTGTTCAAGACCAGGTTGGATGGAGCCTTGAGCAACCTGGTCTAGTGGGAGATGTCCTTGCCATATCAGGGGGGTTGGAACTGGGTGATCTTTGAGGTCCCTTTCAACCTGAACCATTCTGTGATTCTATGATATGACTCAAGAGTAGCTGAATAGTTTATGGTTTTCTCCGTAAAGCAGATAACAAAAGCTTTTACTTCATTGTAAATTTTTCTTTTTAGTTTGGGCAAAAACCTAAAGCATTTATTATTTGCATAGTTGGTTTGATGTTTGGTTTTGAATTCTTTTTTTCCTAACACTGAATTATGTAGTTCAATAACATCAACACTTTATTGGTGTACTTTTGGGGTGTTTCAATAGATTTATGACAAGCATTGTGAAAGCAGAAGAAAAATTACATTCTTTATGCTAGTTACAGCTTTAGTAAGGTTATTTCCATGTTTTAAAATTAATTCTTTATGTAATGAAAATAGTTGTTTTCGTTTCTTGTTCATCTTTTTGTCTCATTTTTTTTTTTTATAATTGAGTGCAATTATTTCCTAACATGCAGTTACAGTAACAGTTACCTGTATGAAAACCTGGTATTGACAGCTGTGGTTTTTGTTTGTTTGGTTGGTTTTTTAAAAGGGGAAATAAACAGCATAGCCTTTTGTGTTTGAGGGTAACTAAAGCTTGCCACAATGAGTTTGGGAAAATTTCTTAGTCACTGCATTTTAAAATCTACGCTTAACATCTCTAGGAGAAGTGATGACAGTGATATACTCTCTGTATTGGGAGACTGATTTCCCTGGGTTGTAAACGTGTCCCCAAACTGACGTAGTAAGGCACCCTGTTCCATCATGCAAGGACATTGTTTTTGAGCTAAGCAGGGGGTAAGAAGAAATTTTTGGTGCATGAAATTTTGAAGTGAATTATGAGCTGTGTGATTGCAAAAGTTAAGAGTTAAATTATTAAACAGTATTCAAAGTTAAGCCAGTTACACAAGCAGTCGCTTACTTTATATGTGAACCTGTCTCTAAAATCTATCTTCATGCTATTTGGAATTCCTTGTTCTGTATTCATGATTCTCATTTGAAATTGGCTTTCCTAAAAAAAAAAATCTGTCCCTGTTCGTTTTAGAGTACAGTTAGTGTAAAGTTTTGCTTTGGATCATTGGAAACTTAAGAGCATGTGTGTGTATATCTGTGTGTGTAAGAAAGTCATGCATACTGATAGAAAATAAGTGACCTATCTCATGTGCTCATCTAATTTTTCTGAACTATATATAATTTCAAATGAAACAGTGCAGTATTAAGTGAATCCAGTTGACGAGAAATAGAAATTAACATTCCACATAACATTGAACTCAGGAAGGATGAGTAAATAGCAGAAATAATACATGTCCTGCTAAATTCTAAGCATGCTAACAGCATAAAATAGAGATGCTGCTCTGCAGTATCATTCCATTATAGTGTATTTTTTCAGCCTCTGGTAACATCAAGCATAGAAATGCCAATAATTATGGTGAGTTTGTGCATCTGAGTGAATCAGCCATAGATTATCGAGGTTACACTTGGAGGAGGAGAAATCCATGAGGAGATGATTATAAGATTCTCTTATAGCTGAGATATACACCACCATGTTGGTGAGAAGCAATGCTGAATCCCAGCAAGCTCAATGCATCTTTTTTCAGAACCTGAGACATCAGTGAGAAAAAGCTTGGGGTTATTTTTTTTTTTCTTAAGATGATCAAATATCTTATTATACAGCAATTTCCACACAGAAAGAATTTTATATGAATGTTCATGCCTGCTCTGCTTCCTAGAATGACGTGAAGCATCCTGGTTCTGTTTTGTGATCTTTCCATGGTGGAGGAGATGTTTTGTCAGTATCTTAGAATCACAGAGCACATGCAGTTGCCAAAACAATATGAAAAAATTGATGTAAAAGACATTACAGACTTCTCAGAGATGCCAGTCATCTGTTTGATTTTTTTCTTCTGTTTTTTATTTAATTTTCCAGATTTGAAATTTTTGTCATGCAATTTCATACCAATAGGGGCATTTTAATAGGGCTGCTGTTACATTTACCTGTCAGTGTATCCTCTGAGTATCAATGGGTAGTTGATATTAGCCCTAGATGTATATACTGTAGCATGTGAGAATTTAGAAAGGGAGGGGAGGAAAAAAAAAAGTAAAGCTTAGCACAAAAGACAATTATTGTGAAAAAAGCTGAAGGAAGATTATGGTGCATTCCAGGCCTGTAAAAACAGATGACTTTTATAGAACAACAAATTATTAAAAAAATGGGCTATATACATGAAACTTAAAATGTTAAGTTGTTCCTCCAGACTGAAAGCATGATGTATTCCTTCCTTTCCCTTTGAAATCAAAGTTACCCTTGATTCCCAGTCAGGGCAGTATGTGAGTGTATATGTATTTCTTAAGCACGTTTACTTTAACCAAAACCACTTGGGGGTGCTTAGAGCAGCATATGCACTTTATTGCCTGAGACCGACCCCAGCATTTTTAAAATTATCATGCTATTACATTTGTTTTAAATATGCATGTTGATTTGAAAAACCTTTGGCTTTCCCACATAGTCTTGTGAATAAAATACTTACAAAAACCATAACATAAAAGTTAGTAAACAACAAAAAATAGCTACCTGAATTTGTGCCTTTTAGTTACAGTACTGTTTGCTAGAACTTTAGCTGTAATTCTACAGCCTGATTTATTAGTACGGTAACAAATATCTGCAGTAACAAAATACATGGTAGGAATAAAAGATTTATGAAGAAAACCTACTTAGCTTAGGTATTGTGAGTCAACTGGGATAGGCTAGTTTAAGATGAAGCCTTGGCGTATATTGGTGTACATCTATTTTCTCTATGTAGACCCTATATAGATACAATGTCTTTTGCATATGTCTTCAGACATATTGTCTGGTGCTGAGTGAAAAACGTACTACACCCAGAGACTTACCCTGCGCTTTCAGAAAAAATGCAATTCCTTGGTCATCTTTCCCTTGAATTCTCCATCTTCATGTGTAATTTTTCTGTTTTAAAGAATTTCCTCTCTCCTGCACCTTTGTGCAAAGTTTTTTGTTTGTTTGTTGTCTTGGTTTGAAAGACAGGTGTCTGCAGAAGAAGGCAGGAGCCTCCCTTGAAATGGAAAAATGCAATCCACTTCCCTCCAAATTATTATAATTTTGAAATTAACGGGCCTTCAGGCAAAGATATGGGGAATAGGAATAACAATTCTTTACATATATATATATATATATATATATATATAATACAAGGCAGGGAAAAAAAAAACAACCCACTGGTTTACACTGATAGAGTCAGAAATACAACCTGCCACCCTGTTAGGGTGGCAGTAGCAGTCCGATAAGATGGTGGCTGCAGTCCTCCTGAAGCGATGGATGTAGTTCTGTGGAAGCAGCGATCTTGTAAAAGGGTCTGGTCTTCCTCCGAAGGTCCAGTGGCAGGTAGGTAGCTCTTGTCCTCTGGAACTCCAGTGGGGGAAAACCACTCCTCTGGGAATCCAGTGGAAGAAGGCTGCTAGGGTGTTCGAGATCTCAGTTTTTATGTAGCATGGAATGCTTGCCTCCTTCCCCCCCGGGTGGAGCATCTCACAGTGGGATGGGGAGTCATGAGGCAGTTCCTTGATGGGCCATTAACAGGAGATAGTCCAGAGGGGGGAGGCAGGGAGCACCGCCCCACCTGGTCTCAACAGCTCCTGAAGATGGTAATAGAATACTTTTTTGGGGCACATCTTACACTGTAACCTAGGACATTTGTTTGGTTTTGTTTTTTTCAGGTGCTTGATGTAATTGGTAGCGTATATAGAATTTATGGTATTGGAGTCTGAAACATATTCTCCAGTAGGTAAAGGAAAGTTTCAACAACATGTACTTCATGAGCTTCATAGTGGAATTATGACAAATGTGAACTTTCAGCTTGGCCATGCTCTTCTGTTCTTTCAAAAGATGGGAGTTCAGTTAGGGATTTCAGAGACCTGTCATTACAGGTTATGACAATTCGGAGTCACTGGCAGTGACAAGCTGTTCCCCTGCTGGCTTTCCCCCACAGAAGTGTTCTGCCTTTTATATGGGAAGCAACTCATCTGGAGACCTGGTGTGTGCCAGTCCTAACAGTTCAGTTTGGTGGAAAATACATCCAAACTCCTAGGATTAGTTAGCCTGCCCAAAGTGGCACATACCTGAAGAGCATGTGCACATTTTTTCTTGATTTATTTACCCGTGTGCTTTATGGCTCCTCAAAGTCACCTGAGAGCCCTCTCAAAAATGGGAACAGATGGGATCCAGCAAAGCAAAGGGTTGGGTTATGTATTAGGAAAAAGAAGAATAAACCAAGTTTTGTTTAGCACGAAATTTATTTTTTGTAACCTCCTCTGTTTTTCAGTGCACTTGGGAAACTAATGATTGTAGTCTTGCCTTTTCCTTCCAGTCTCTCTTCCCACCGGGCTCCTCTGAGTCATATTGTGTTCCTTAATCTAATACCTTTCTTCTTCCCTAAGTGTCCTTGCTTCAAATCACAATGTTTTCAAGAGTATTTATACTATTTTGAGTCATATGTTATAAAAATATGTTTGTATTTACCCTTTGAAACATTTCTTGGCAGTTTCCCCACTTCATAGTTCTGATGATAAATTATTAACATAGAGAGCAGACTTGATATTTATAGCATTTTTGCAAACACCTGCTTTTGAATCTAGCATCTGCTATTTCCAGCGCTCATGTTGTCCTACAGGATGCTCTCTGAAATTGGATGGGTGTATCCTGAGATTTGAAACATATCTCCTTTGTGTGGAGTTTGTTCATTTGCCAAATGGCTAGACTCTCAGCAGGTATGTTAAAAAAAAATGTAGTTCAATTGAAATCAATGGAATTGCAGGCCTCATTAGTTGTAATTTTGGCCCAAAACACAGGCAGAGTAAATGCATATCTGTCTGCTTCAAAAAACATTAAAGCCATTACTGTGAATGAGCTCTAGGGATCTAATGGTTTTGAATTACCAAAGTAGGGTTTTTCTCTAGTCAGAAGGAAAGTAACAGTTTTGGAAGCCTTATTTAATACTACCAGTGCAAATACAAACTTTCTTTTACCCAAATTCTTGTAGCAACTCTTACCTCTTTTTGATGACCCCAAATCCTTTTTGCAAGACACTCTGCAAGCCTATCAGAAAGTCAGGCTTGGCGACATGGACCTTCCAAAATTAGGGGCTACCCTATATCTCATTTCACGCTGAATGTTGTTATCCGTGGCACAGTTTTGTTTGTGGATTTTGTATGTTTCTAATCATAGGACTCTTCTTTGCCTTTTTGCTTTCCCCAAACATTTTTTGCCACTTTTGTTCCTCCAGGTTGTGCGTGAAAAACTGGCATTGTCAGAGGTTTGTGATCCAGGACTTTAATTACAGCCATAAACATCAGCTGCCATGAGCCATGTAGCTTTCTGAGCCCTTTTCACAGATTGTGCTGAGAAGGAAGATACTTGGCAAATTTGTCGCTGGTACCTAACATTCTGTCCTTAGTTGTAAATGGCAACTCTCTCTCATGCGTATTTTAAAAAATATCTCTATTTTTATGCATGCAAAACAAGTAAACAAGAAGGAAATGAAGGAAATAAAAAGTAGCATTCATGAAAAACACGAGTGGTAACCTTGGAGACCAAGGGTACAGAGCTGTTAATTTATTTTTGAGGCAAAGTGCTATAACAGTCTATTCATACTTTCTGTATAATGCGGACTTCTGCATTTCAGGAACAAAAGAAGCAGTAAGTGTACATCTTACCCATAGAGTTTTAAAGATGTCTCTAGGAGAGGAGAGGCTACATGTGATTGTGAAAGATTGGCTGTATTTCCATGCTCATTGCACCCATCAGGTTGTGACTCAGGCTGTTGTTTTTTCTTTCCCTTATATACGGATTTAACTTGAAGATGCAGACTGGTACCCCGTAGTCAAAGGCATGTTTTAAGTTTTGAATACAAAAGAGACTGTGTTGCTGTAGGGAAGGGAGATATGTGCCATCCTGCTGCTTTCTAGAAACAAGAAACTGCTGCCAATCATTTTGCATGGTATTACAGATCTGTATTTCTGATAGTATCCAGAAGTGAACAATAATGCTTATTTCATAATTAAATGCTAATTGCTTTTAGTTGCTTCTTATGGTGCCTGGGATATTTAGAGCTAGAAGTAGTATTGCTGATATTTCCATGATAAGAAAGGAGGTTAGTAGAGGTTACTCCTCTACTAACGATAGCCAGTTGTGAGTTGTTAATTGCAGTAGTGTCATAGCTAATCTGTAATAAATTTAATTAAAATTCTTGCAATCTGCAACAGAACAAATACTGTGCAGCTCTACGATTTGAATGAAAAGGCGTGTCTAAGTCTCTATGATTACGATATGGAAGCATGTCCTTGCTACTTCAGTCCGTTTTTTTCTTACTACATACAATACATTTACATGTGCTCCCACAGTTTCAGCTTTTGATACAGAACAGGTATTTGTAAGTACAATGCGTGGACATTGCCAAGGGCAAAGAGAGAAATTTGATAGCTAGATTGGTAGATGATAAATTGTTTCTCAATGTTGCCTGCATATCTACTGTTGGGGCTATTGAGAATATCTAGTAAGTATAAAGAACCATGCCAAAACTGGCAGTCATTTTTTAGACTCACCAGGGCAAAACTTTCACTGAACCTAATGGGAGTTTCACCTGAATATCAAGTTTGAGATTCAGCTCATAACCAATAACATCACTCAAATGTCTCATACATCATATCTGTATGCCTGTAACCTCATCTGCTTACACCTGTGCAACTTCATGAGGTACCGTGAACTTATCTGACTTGAGATAAGAATCTGAGACTAAATTGCTATAAATCTGTTACCTGTTGAGAGTTGTACATATTTCTTCATTTGATATTGCTGTGTAATGATCACTTTTGTTAGAAACACATTGAACATTAAGGCTAGACCTCAAGGTATTTCTTCTCTGAAGATGAACTCTCTTCTCATGGTAACTTTAATAGTAAGACTAGCTTTTCCAGTGGTGCCAGAACTAGTTGCAGACCTTTCTAACTTAGCTTTGAGCCTACAGAAAACACAGACTCTCACAGAGGGAAGAGGATTTTCTCTTTATGTGCATGTTTCAGGATTACAAGGAAGATGAGTCAGTTTTTGAAGGGACTTTTTACCATATAGAGAAACACAACCTTGCAGTTTAAATTTAATTGATGTCCAAATGGGCTGGAAAGTAAACTACATAAAAGCCTAATGGAGACAATGTTTCCCTTTCTAAATCCTAGCACAGGAATGAAATTGAACTGTATAAAAAATTAGGCTTGTTTGCAGTAGAAAATTCTACTTTAAAAACAAACAAGCTTTCTTTTTCCCTGCTTTCTGGTGAATGTTTTTGGATAGAGAATCTGGAAGTATACTCAAATCAACAGAAACAATTTCCCAAATGCTGACAAGGGATCTAACACTCCATCTTCTCTTCTGCATCTGTTTACGTGGATCTTTGAGGACAATGCACTTACCTCCAAGGGCTTTTCCATGTCATTCCTCTACACTGCATCTCCCCCTCTCAGCCCGTCACTTGAAAATGAGTCATAAAGTGGAATGTTTCATCTCTGCACATTTCTTTTTTAAATTGCCAGTCTTGAGTTTCAAAACTGAACAATGTAAAAATTGAAGTGTTACTATTCAAAAAATATGCTTTAGTACGTGCATGTTTATTGGTATTTTCTCATTTGTGAAAGCTCATTATACCACTCCCCTGTAGGGGGGAGCTGACATCTCTCTGGAGCAGCAGCGGACCCTGGAGGTGAGGCATGGGGTCGAATCTTAGAGGCTTTGGGTCTACTTGTACTCACCTGCAGAGTGAGGTGACCGAGTCTTGGCCCACAGAGGTGATTTTCTAGGAATCCTTGTACTGCAGCTACATCAATAATAACATCAATCTTTTTAAAATGCATTGAGACCTAGAGTTAAATAATACCATCACATCAGCCTCCCAGACATTTTAAGGTAATTCAGATTGGTTTGTGATTTGTATGGGGTGGTCATTTTTATTTTACCTGAATTTTCTGCATCCTGATGTATACCGTGATCTTATGTCAGGAATACAGTAAAAATATTACAGGCACTGGGATAGATCTTTTTCCAAAGGAGGTGGCCCTGGAATGAAGATTATAAGGTTGTCTTGTGACATTGATTCATAGAGAGTCATTTTATCCTAGAAATGAACACTGCGTTGCAATTCTTCCAGAAATTAAGAGTAAATAATAAACTCAAAAGAGATGATGCAAAGGGGAGGATAAATGGTGTAATATCTATGGGAACTTTGCACTGGTGCGTAACCTTTAGGAAAAGACACAGGAAAATGCTATAGAAAGATTTAAACACATATTACAGGATCTGAATATGATGGAATTTGGGATAGGAAGAAAGAGAGAAGGTGGAATTTGGTTCAGCTATGTTTAGTCATAATTATTCAAAGACAGGTACTAACTGGACATTGTGGTTTGTTGGCAAGATGTGGATACTGCAATGATTCAGCCTTTCTGTTACTCAGCATACAGAAAACCAAAAATAATCTCTTTCCGACTGTGGAAAGAGAATGTCTCATAGGCTAGTCTGCTGAAGATGTTTGTGAGATACGCAAGGGAAGAGCAGAGAAATTATGGATGCAAATTATATTGTACTCTATTTCTAGTATTTTAATATGTTTCCTCTGTGGTTATGAATTTTTTTTTGAGGGATATTGGCAAAAAAAGCCCCCACTCAAAGAGAAAGCCAAGACCTATTTGCAGTTGTGATTGAGCTAACTTAACGAGTCAACACTTTGAGCTTCTGTTGTTGAAAACGTACACTCAAGACTTTTAAATCATAACTTCAAAAGATAGTCAGAAATCATAAAATATGTAACTACTCATCACCGTATATAACTTCCAAGTAATGACAATTAGAGAACTGTGTTGATAGACATGCAGAATAAGCTATGAAATATCTTCACAGTATTACAAATGCAGAGTTGTAGCACCAAGATTTTGTTCTCCTGTATGTAAATAGTCTGTTTTACTAGTGAGTTAATAAGAAACAACCACAAAAAGGGTAAGAGTTGCAGTAGGTATAAAGGTGTTAGAAAAAACAGCTATTGCAGCGTGAGAAGGATGTACTATATGTAAATATTAATCACATAAAAACATAAAAATTCAGAGGTAGAACAAAAGATATTCTATATGAACTGTAAAATGCACAAGTTTTATAGTGCTGGAAATTGTTTTCAGAGATAATGGAATCATTTAAGCCGTACAGATATAAGTACTAATCATCAGATAACTATTGAGAGATAAAAGGTTTTTTCCCCAAACAAAGCTTCATGACAAAAATGTGAGATAATAAAATAACAGACACAGATCATAAAGGATATAAAACTCTGAACCCATTATGAAGCTGAAAAGAAGGTGTAATGTTTGAATTTGCAGCACACTGGAGAGGTAGGGTGAAAAATACAAAAGAAAGAGCGGAATGTCAGAAGGGGACCATGAGATGGTGTAGAGGTGACCAGGTGTAGGTCATTACTGCATGCAGTTGAATGCTAAAAGGAATATATTGAAAAGGAATTCTTGCACAAAAGTAGCAGAGCATCAAAAAATAAAAATAGTTGAAGGAGGGATGTTGGTCAGGGATAGGTTGAGTAAAAAACCAAATAAACCAGGAAGTCTAAAAGAGTTAATATGCTATTAAAGAGCTTATCAAACTGCTTTTAAACAGTGTCTACTTCTGATGTGAAAATGTGCTGTGAACTGTGTTCATAAGCTTAAATAAAATTACCACAGACAAGTCAAAAACCTGTGAATCTGTCCAGCTTATCAAATATGATTCAGACTCCTATGAATCCATATTTTTTGAAGACCAAACTGGATAGTGCTTGGAGGCAAAAAAAGGAAATTATGAAAATCTTCAGATTCTTGTATGCAAAGTGGTGTTCTATTTTTTTTTTTTTTTTTTTTTTGTAATATGACCATCAATTATAAGGCTGTTAGTTTGACCTGAGTATCTCTGGTATTCCAGATAAACTATGAAGAACTCACAAATGAACACACATTAGTTCTTGATAGACAATTTGTAAGAGATGTCTACTAAAATAACTCATCCAAATGTACGTATTTCTGAATAGGAAAATAAGAAATTTATTTCTGAATAGGAAAATAAGAAATGGATTTCTGGTGACACTCTTGCAGTTAATTTGGCAGTCCAAACTGCAAAAGCATTTGATTTACTTTAAAATGCTTTTACATAGAAATTACGTTAATAGACTATTTATTTTGTCAGGTTTTGGTTGTGGATCTACCCCTTATGTGGATTTGCAAAGACATATCAATGTATAATCATACTTCTAAAAATACCTTTCTGAGCTCTTGTTGCAAGTGGTTTGAAAGTTGCTTTAGTTGCATGAACAGATTCCGAATTGGTTGTTGCAAAGCTCTGAGTCTCTAGCAGAACCAAACTCTTCTGTACATATGTTTCCTTGATTAGATGCAAAATAGGCTATGTGGATAATTGGTCTCCTGACAGTATGAAATAGCTCTTACTAGTGTAAATGGTTTCCTTCAGCAACACACAGATTCTAATGGGGATTGAAAAGCTGGGTTTAAAACAGTATGTAGTCTTTTAATTTCAATTTGTCATGTTGTTTCTGAAGAATATGAATCCTCAGGTACTATCTAGAAAGCCCAGGAAAAAGCTTCCAACAGAATCATAGAATCATAGAATCTGTTGGGCTGGAAGGGACCCCCAAAGGTCTTCTAGTCCAACCACCCTGCAGTGAGCAGGGACATTTTTAGCTGCATCAGGTTGTCGAGAGCCCCATCAACCCTGATCTTGAATGTCTCCAAGGATGGGGTCTCCATCACCTCTCTGGGCAAACTGTTCCAGTGCTTTACCACCCTTATGGCAAAGAACTTCTTAATAGCCAATCTAAATCTACCTGTTTCTAGTTTAAAACCATTGCCCCTCGTCCTATCACTACATGCCCTTGTAAAAAGTCCCTCCTCACCTTTTCTGTAAGGCCCCCTCAGGTACTGGAAGGCTGCTATAAGGTCTCCCCGGAGCCTTCGCTTCTCCAGGCTGAACAACCCTGACTCTCTTCGTATGGGAGGTGCTCCAGCCCCCTGATCATTTTTGTGGCCCTCCTCTGGACCCGGTCCAACAGGTCCATGTCCTTCCTGTGTTGAGGGCTCCAGAGCTCGATGCAGTACTCCAGGTGGGGTCTTGCCAGAGCAGAATAGAGGGGGAGAATCCCCTCCCTCGACCTCCTGGCCATGCTTCTCTTGATACAGCCCAGGATGTGATTTGCTTTCTGGGCTGCAAGTGCACATTTTTGGCTCATACCCAGTTTTTCCATCCACCAGTACTCCCAAGTCCTCCTCATCAGGGCTGCTCTCTATCACGCCATCCCCCAGCTTGTATTGATTATGAGGATTACCCCAGCCCAGGTGAGCCTTTTTTCTGGAATTTTATCCCTGAAAATGAGAAGCATGAATGTTTACATATATTTCTAGCTATCTGAAAAGGTAAAGGGAAGTTTGAGAAGTTAAAATTCAGGAAAATCAAGGCAAACTCTCCAGCCTTATCTTGATGATGACTATAAAATCTTCAGGTATTTAGTTCAGAAAGGAAAAACAGGTTCAGGAATGGCTGTAGTTTAAACAAAACTATATAGGAAGAAATACAGTGCTGGTCAAGATCTATCTTCTTATTTGTGGCTGGCTTTCCTAGATAAAATTAAAGTAACAACAGAGTATTGAAAAAGCTCTCTCTGTTTTTAGTAAAAACAAGCAATCAAGATACTTATAATTCCAACACCATCTATTCCCCCCAAAGAAGTTTGAAGTTGCCCTTATTTCCCCAGATAAGCTACACCCCAAAAGATAAGTACAACATATCTTTGGCTGTGTTCAGCAAATTGCCTTGAAATACGCTTTACTGGTTTAGCAATACTGCGAATTTTATCTCTTTTCATCTCCTTTTCATTAACTATTTTTTCACTCAATTTTTTTTAATACATTTGTTAGGATATGCAGTGTGTCTCTGCTATTTTAGAAGAGTCACAGAACTCTCTTTGTCGGGTTGTAAGGAAGTTTAAAACCCTAAAGACACTGATCAAATAAGGTCACACCAGCAGCTACAGTGCTGACCAAATGCACTTTTTACATCCACATCCACATCTCAGGTATTGTATCAGAGGCTGCTTCAAAAGAGCAGGAGGATGGAAGTTCTTTCGGAAAACTTTTGCACTTCATGTCCACAGGACAAAAAAGTCTTTTTAAAGCGACATCAGAAATAAAAAAAAAAGCTAGTCTTTGCTATGACTTTTCTATTTTGCTACTTTCTCTAGTGAAAACTTTCAACTGATGCTTTCACTGACCTCTTTTAACATCTTATTTCTGACTAAGAAGCTGATGTATAAGAAGAAGTGTAACTGTTGGATGACTGTAATTCTTAAGTCAGCATTTTCTGTTCAGTTTCATTAAATGAGAACCTCTCCCTTCTGCACCATTTTTGATCACAGTATTAGGATGGGCCTTAAATCCAGCCAGCTTTCCTCTATTTTGAGATACAAAACAAGATGAAAACCCACTGTAGAATCTTGTAGGCAATGCTCACATATTTGCTGTCAGAAAATGGAGGATGATACTATTCTTATATTACTGTTTAGGCTATTGATCAGGCTGCTATTGTAGATGCCATACAGGTTCAGAACAAAAATTATGTTTCAGACGGAAAGACTATAAAAATTCTATTCAAATTACAAAACAGTAGTTTGAAACAGAAAGAAGTGCAGCATGTCCAATAGACTAAACAAAAATTCAAGCTAAACTGCTATCAGGTAATCACTGTAATTTGTCAATATCTGTTCTACAGATAGAGGCACCAACTTACTGTGTTGAATTGATATGGCACAGAGCGTGCTTTGTTCTGGTCCCACGATTGTTCTTTAGCAGTAGGACAAGAGCTACAAGAGGTTGTAAGACTCATAGAAAGCTGAAACAATTTTAGATCAACTAAGCAGCATTGCTTTCCTTCTTCACAAGTGCTATGCTAGATGCAATACCTTTATTTTTGTCTTTAAGAGTTGGAGTTGCAGCTTGTAGGGACCCTAGGAATTCCTCAGTGAACCATCCCATGTGCTTTTGCTTACATTGAGGAATAGCAAAGCTTCTGTAGGAACCTTGAATCCAGAAATAGTTGACTGTTGCCATCAACGTCCCAGCACCCTTCACTTCTTCCAGGTGCAGAAAAGGTGCTGCTTGCTCTATTCAGTGGAGTCGTAAGGAATAAAGGAAGAGCATTCATGGGGCTTCTTTGCATTGGTGAACATACTGCCAGTGAGTAGCTTGTCTCTAAACTGTCGGGAAATAACGCAGTACAAATAGATGGCCAATTTTTATTCAGCTCTATGCCATGTAGCACACAACAATTTTCTCTCTCTCCTTTTTACAGCATTCTCGTTTCAATCGGATTAGTGATGGGGATATTCATAGCAGTTTGTGACTGCCTGGGCACTCTGTGGCCATCTCCTGCCAGAAAAGTACCTGGCCTGTTGCTTTGGATGCAGAAATTAATTCTTCCCCTCCTTTCCTAGACTGCACAAAACAGAAGAGGCATCTCCTGCCAGTGTCATTGTGTTGGGATTCAGCTTGTGAGGGCATTTCTGAGGAATAAAGGATGGAGAACAGACTATTAGGATATAGCTATTCTCATTTTTATTGCTGAGGACTGTCCTCAGGACAGAATTTGCCTTTCTGATTGCTTCGCAAGAGGAGATATATATATATATATATGTATATATATATATGTATATATATATATTTGATCAGGTACTTTGCACTGATGTGTAGGGTTTAACCCCAGATCACAATGTTCATGAGAAAGTGCTGCATGCAGCAGTTTGTTGTGTGTGCAACCTTGTGTGTACCACTGTTTATTTTTTTTCCTTACTAAAAAGCCCTGAGAACAGTACATGTAAAGTGCAATCAAAAAGCTATACCAGCTGGTTCACCTTAGAGGCTACAGAATTCTCTTGGGAAAAGGAGAGGCAAAATCAAGTTTCTGCTAGGCTGTTCTCTCAGCTGCAGTCTTAGTGCCCTTGCCATGACAGCCTACCGACTGGTTCTACCAAATATCTCTCTTTCAAAACAATTTTCAGATGTTTCCATTCTAGGAAAAATATAAACTCTTGTAAACATGTTTACCAAGATTACCAAAGGAAGTAAGATTATTCCAGCTGGATGTATTCCTTTATTTGTTGTAAATAAGTTGGGTGTTGGCTACATGAACATCTTGTTTCATTTTTGTTATTTACAGCCCAGGCTGACAGTTAACCTCTTTAAAACTTTCAATTAAAACACAGCTGCAGAAGTCTGCTTAAACCAGACTCGGAAAATGTCCAGGGTTTTTTTTTGTTTGTTTGGTGTCAGTTGGATATTTTTTCTTGGCATAATGGATTGTATGCATCCCTGTGGTCTTTAAATTACCTCATCAAAAAGGCATTTACATTCCTGTTAAAATGAGTGCCCTCAGAGGTGCCAACAGAAAGTTATGCATAAAGATATAGTCTAGGTATGCAAGTTGCAATCTAATAGAAAATCAATCACTTCATGTTCCTAGGTTTGTAAATATTTATCATCATAACCAAGTAGTAGATAGAGGCTGGGGTGAGGAAATGAGAGGGTGGGGGAGGATATAATTATAACCAATAGAAGACAAATCTCCTAAGTTCTTGGAAAATCCCAGGTAAAAGCTGTTGACAGTTTCCTTTGTGTCTCTAAGTGGCACTGACCTAAACCAGCCCCATAAATTAAGCCGCTCAAGAACAGTACATAACAGAACAGACATTCTGCCAGCTCCTCACTAGTGCCCAGCAGGATCCCATCATTTTCTATAAAAGCAGCTGGGTGATCTAATTGTGTGGCTAAGGAAGCATCAGCTGGTTGCAAGAAATCATTAGTCACATCTGCAGTATACCTGGTAAATTATTAGTGCATTTAAGCAAAGCTGTCTCTCTCGATATTGTGGTGTAGTCTACAGACAGGTTCAAGGCTCTGTATGTAATCAACAGACGTGTGTCTGCAATTAGAAAGCAACTATCTCTTCCAGTACCAAGTCAATGCAGAAGAGCTGCAAGAGTGGCTGGAAGCAAGCTGTACTTCCATTATTTTACTAGGCATCCACAGTATAACACACCAAGCTGATCTGGTGTGCAGCACATGGCCCAGTTCTTCCAAATCATCCACTGTGTGCTATATGAAGCCTAAACGTGTTTTAAGTTTTCGTGTCAACTGTAGAACAGCAAATGATATTGGGTCAAGCATAATGATACCCTCACAAGGTTGGATGAGGAACTATCTGGGAGAAATTTTATAGTACAAAGCTAACTCTTCAGGAAAAGGTTATCACATTTGAACCACAGCATCAATTTATATTGAATCAGTATTTTGACTTAGGCAGTGCATTGCATGTTTTTCACCTGATGTAGGAGCTCTAAAGCTGGTTCATTTATAATTTTGAATCATTGCTTGGGTGAAGTAAATAGAAAAGTCTTTCTATGTCAAGTGGAAAGTCTTCTGGATTAATCTTGACTATTGTATGCTAGATTTACCTTTATCATTACTCTTTTCAGCTCTTGAATCCCTACAGATATAGAAATAGCACTTTGGTCACCTTTGCTCATGCTGAGCAGTGCCTGACTCCACATGAATTTCCCTGGAAATCTGAATCTGCCCAAAAGGCTAAGGCAGTGATTTCTGGCAGACTTGATCCAGAATGAAAAAAATCTGCCAATTAGCTTGGTATATACAGTAAAGGTGTATCTATCTGCATTGTTCTGCTATTGGTGTTCAAGCTCTGTCTCCGAAGGGCAACCTCAGTGTATCTCACTGGCATGTTTCATGCTGGGAAAAAAAAACAAAAAACAAAAAACCAAAAAAAACCCGAAGAGGTTGTTTTGCATCTGCAAAAAACACTTCTTTCTTTGTTGTGAGTTACCAAGATCTGACCAAAGCCTAACATCAAAGTTTTAATTTGCAATTGCTTGAAGAAGGAAACGGGGATATGAAATGTGTCATGAGAAGGGGCCAGAGTGGATGGTGTTCTGGTTTCCACCTCATGCCCTGCATGTGGTATGGTAGGAAAGGAGAATTCATCAAAGATGACACACTGAGAGCAGTAGCACTCATCAACGGTCGGAAAACGCATGCTACTGTTTTCAGATTCATGCTCTCAGAGACTTTTTTATAGCCAGTAATATGTCATCTTAGGTACAGGTTTATGTTGTCAGACAAGCATCCAGGAATAGCTGTCCATTTTTAGAGCAATTTTCAAGGCTTGTTACATCCTGTGGAATCTATCTGGTCCATCAATAAGGCTGTGGGCAAGGGAATAGCGTTACGGAAAACAAGGATATCAGTTGTCTGTTTCAGTCCATGTGGTGAAGCATCCAGTGCATAGGAGCCCTTGTGCCAGGTAGAGTAGTTGGAGCACTGTGCTGCTGAAATTCAGAAAATCTAGGTAGTAAGTTATACTCTGCTCGTTTGGCTGCCTGATGAAAACAAATTTTTACCAGTGACCAGCCTGTGCACATACCCTATTCTGTGAGACGTCTTACTGTTTTCCATGCTGGGTGGTCTGACTTCCAGTGTGCCTCTGCATAACCTCCTGTGGCAGCTCTTACTTGTCACAACTCAGTAATAGCTCTCAGTAACTCCAGCAACTGGTGGTCCTCTCTAGAAATCCAATGTCATTTATACTGCTTTATAGTACTTTTGTCAAAGTCAGAAGACAGCAAATGAAACTAAGCCTGGAAATTTGGCAGAGGCACAAATTGGAATTTTCAAAGCCAAGAGGTTCCCTCAGTATTGGTATGTTTTTATGTGGGAGTGGTCTGCTTCTTTCTTATTAAATACAAATGCTGGAAATGCAGTAAGTGTTCAAGACAAAAATTCTTCGACTGCCTTACTGAGAAAGTTATCAGCATTTCTAGTTTATTATATGGAAGCTAAATAAAAGAAAAATCTGGCAGTATTCTGCACTTGCATTTAGAATGCAAGTATTGTAGGAAAGAGGTTTTAAATAGTATTAAATACTTACTTGTAGAATTTGTAGAATCCAAATTTAATTACTGAAATAATATTCTGAACAGTCAGCTTTCACTCTAATTTTCCAGTATTTCTTCTGTACTCATGCAGCTATGGTGTCACAGCCAAAGAAATAATTTAATGAAATACAGTGAATGTTAAAATATATATATACACATGCACGTTGTAAGCTGACCAATAAAAAAAAGTGACAGTGTAAAAAGCACTTTAACAAATCTTATTACTTAATGTTCAATTTAACAATTAAGTGGTCATATATAAGTTGGATGTGCTGCCACAATAAATGCTGTTTAATTTTAGTCCCTTAATCCTTTGGCGTCTTGTGCAAAAGTTGGCAGCACATCTGTTTGTGGAAGTATTGCAGATTCTAAATTCGCATGGTGCCTCCTCCTGGGAGTGCTTGGGAGTGCAGCAAATGAGTGCAGGGAGATGATTTTTTGTTCTTAGCTGTTTTTCTCTTAGCTGTATGATGAAGATACATGATAGTACTCAAGGCATAGGCTGGCTGCTTGATGATGGTGTCATGCTGTGGAAAATTGTTTATTGAGAGCAGTCAGCCAGTGGAGAGCACAGGGCTGAACCCTACCTGTGTAATCCAGGTCCTGCATATAAAGGAACATATGCTCTTAATTGGGGGCCTTCAGTAGAAGTAACTTGGAGAGCATGCTTAGAATCATAGAATGGTTTGGGTTCGTAGGGACCTTAAAGATCATCCAGTTCCAACCCCCCTGCCATGGGCAGGGACACCTTCCACTAGACCAGTCTGCTCAAAGCCCCATCCAGCCTGGCCTTGAACACTGCCAGGGAGGGGGCAGCCACAGCTTCTCTGGGCAACCTATTCCAGTGACTCACCACCCTCACAGAAAATAATTTCTTCCTGATATCTAATCTAAATCTCCCCTCTTTCAGTTTGAAACCATTACCCCTCATCCTATCACCACACTCCCTGATCAAGAGTCCCTCCCCACCTTTCCTGTAGTCCCCCTTTAAGTACTGGAAGGCTGCTCTAAGGTCTCCCTGGAGCCTTCTCCTCTCCAGGCTGAACAACACCAACTCTCTCAGCCTGTCCTCACAGGGGAGGTGCTCCAGCCCCCTGAGCATCTTTGTGGCCCTCTTCTGGACTCACTGCAACAGGTCCATGTCCTTCCTGTGTTGAGGGCTCCAGAGCTGGACGCAGCACTGCAGGTGGGGTCTCACCAGAGCAGAACAGAGGGGGAGAATCCCCTCCCTCGACATGCTGGCCACCCTGCTCTTGATGCAGCCGAGGATGCAGTTGGCTTTCTGGGCTGCAAGCGCACACTGTTGGCTCATATTCAGTTTTTCATCCACCACCACTCCCGAGTCCTTTTCCCCAGGGCTGCTCTTGATCCACTCATGGCCCAGCCTGTATCTGTGCTTGGGATTGCCCTGACTCAGGTACAGGACCTTGCACTTGGCCTTGTTGAACCTCATGATGTTCACACAGGCCCACCTCTCCAGCCTGTCCAGGTCCCTGGACAGCCTCCCTTCCCTCCAGCATATGGATCGCACCACACAGCTTGGCGTCATCAGCAAAGTTGCTGAGGGTGTGCTCGATGCCACTGTCCATGTCGCCAACAAAGATGTAAAACAGCACCAGTCCCACTACTGACTGAGGAGCGCCACTTGTCACTGCTGTCCACTCAGACATCGAGGTGTTGACTATGTCTTTTTGAGTGCAACCACCCAATCAATTCCTTATTCATTGAGTGGTCCATCCATCAAACACATGCCTCTCCAATTTAGAGGCAAGGATTTTGTGTGGGACAGTGTTGAATGCTTTGCGCAAGTCCAGGTAGATTATGTCCATTGCTCCTCCTTTATCCATCAATCCTGTAACACCATTGTAGAAAGACTTGGTCCCAGTCTTCTTGAAATACCCTGTTCTGTGCAGCCGTCGTGGCTCTGAAACAGCCTGCTGGTTGCTTTTGCTGCCTCTGCCCACTACATATAGAGTATAACATCAATTTGCAATTGCTTTTCTTCTTCTTCTGTGTCCTTCATTACAAAGCACAGGCCCTAGCTGTAGTAGCATCCGAGTGGGTCTCCAGTATACAAAAACTGAATTAACATTTTTTTTTTCTTCCTTTACAGAGCAAGGAGGTTCTTTATAGAAGAATCAGCTTGATTAGCTCACTGGTGTTCATGCGCTTATTTGTTTACATGGTATGAAGGCTTTTCCTGTGAATGGGAGGAATGTTTAGCATCTGATTTACTGAACTAAAAAGATTTCCTGTCTGTATAATTAGCCTTATTTATACAATTAGAGTTTATCCACTAATTGCTTGGGATTTTTTTAGTTTGCCGTCCCTGTACGTAGAATATTCATCAGACAGCTTATGTCAGAAAGTTGGAGACTGAACAAGATTGTTGGTTTTTTATTTTTCATGTCTCTGCAACGAATGCGTTTTCTGCTGGAGCACTGAATTGTTGAATGTTACCTAAACACCGGTTAATGTCCACATACTTTTCTGAGTGACATGATGATGAATTCTGGAGAGAAAAATGTCTTAGTTAAATTTCATCAAATAAATAATCTACTTGTGCCAAGAAATCTCATAACGATCTCAAGACTTAACATCTGCCAAATATATTTAGTATTAGTACACTCTTCTTGAGGTATCAAAATAGTATACAATGAACACCGCAAAAACTGCTTTCTCTAGTACTTAATGTATCTTTTGTAAACCTAATTCGTTGTGTGTAAATGGCACTGTCGTTTATAATAGTAGCAGGTATTCATGCTCAACGTTGTTCTTGCTTGTCTGTCTAGCATGATAAGGACTGTGGTGCATCCCCGATGTCTTAGAATTTAATCATTCAATTATTCAGTAAAAATAAAAATATGTGAACATGCTGGTGAGTGAGAGCAGTCAGACTCAGTTACAAATAAAAGACAGTCCAAACTTGAATGTTGTCTAGATAAGTTACCAGGCTCAAAATGTGAAGAATTTAGTATGAACTGTGTCTTCTTTGTAGAGATTATACAGATTATCTAAGAATAGCAATGGAATTACGATTATTAGAAATAGCAGAGTAGGGTAATTTCTTAATCCGTAAGCAGTCCTGTCAAGCAAAAATATTCACAAGGTTAGCACAGTGGAGTCTATTAAGATGGTGGTTGTGCTGCTTCCTTCTCTCAGAGGAACTAGTTCTCTAAGGCTTCACCATGTGCCAGCCTTCATCCCTTGCAATGCTTTGTTATATACCCTACAAGATCTGCATTGGAGAGGACTGAGTGATTCTGGGAAAAGCAGGCAAACTGAAAAGATTGATAAAAGTGCAGTACAGCAGTGTGGTATCTGTGCGTCTGATCCTCTGCTTGTCTGTGTGCGGACATGCGCTTGTATTCCAAACATGACCTGCCAGGGCTCCAGAAGGGAATAGATCATCTACTTGCTATCAAGAAATGGCACATTCAAGTTTAGCTTAGCTGCATCCTGACCCTACAGGGCTGTTTGCTCAGACTGGTAGTGTATGAAACAGTGTTCGGAGGCTTAATTCAGTGTAGTTGGTTCCTGGCTTCCTCAATGACAATAAGCAAATCACTTCTCTGTTCCTTCTACCTGGAAAATGGAAATTATAGAGGAGTGTTAAGAACTTCGGGTGAAAAAGTTCTGCTCAGTAATGTTATACGTGATGTTGTAACACAGCAGTGGAGACAGGATTAATGGTCAGGTAACTTCAAGACTTACAGAATTTTCCTAACTGAAGAGTGATAGAAGTAGTTTAGATGCAGTAACTGAAAATAAGTCCTTGATGCAGCTGTATAGTAATGGTAGTAAATACTGTTGTCATAGAATGCATAAATCCTATTGCTTCTGTCTTGTAATTTGATTTGCATAGTTATAAACTCCCTCCCTCCCTGCTCAAATGAAAGCACACATACTTTGTTCACTTGCCCCTCTTTTTGTTTAAGATGGTGTAATATAGTTGATCTGTTAATATCCTAGCTTGTTTTCTGCTTAGGTGGGTATGATCACTTCCATCCATCACCAGTTTTTCAAATCCCTGTAGATTGGGGGTTTCTACTACTTTTTATAGCATCATGTGAGAGAAAGTGTTCCCTAATATTCAATTTTTGGAAAAGCCCAGGTTGTGGTGCTATCCCAGTTATCATTACTTCTTGCTGATTCTTTAGAGAAATTGTTGTGCTCTAGTAAATTAATCCAATAGGATACGGGGTTAGCAACAGAGAAATATTTGACAAAAATTCTGATACTTCAGGCAATCTCATCAAAACTGTCAGAACTGTCATTAAACAGTAACTTCTGGAGTGTGTCTCTGTTTGTTTTAGAGCCTCTGAGATCAGCATTTCTGTTTTACTAGACTGAAACTTTTCTTTTACAGCAGACAGCTCCCAAGTGGCGTATCTAGCTGCAGTCATGTATTTTTCTTTGTTAATGCCAGTAATGTTAACAGCATTAGGTTGAATTAAGCTTTACTAAGACTGCAGCAGTTAGGGAGGATCTTCAAATGCTTTTCTCCAAAGTACTTCTTCCTCATAAGAGAATAATTTGAAAAATTAAAAAAAAAAAAAAAAAAAAAAAAAAGGAAAGCCTAATGCTTAAGAACTCTCACAAAGAACTTCATTGCTGTCACTGAATTAACCATCCACACCTACCTCACAGATCCACAAAACAAGAAGACATCAGTTTTTCTTCCAAACTCTTTGAAAGCATGTTGGCCTTGAATAGATGCTCCAGGTTTGGACAAGCTTAAGAGACACATTTAAGGTCCTACAGACTCAGATTCAAGTGACATGAATAGCTTAACTGTAATTACTCTCTCCAGTCAGACTGGATTGTCATATGAAATGCTTTAAATCAAATTAAATACAGTATTTAAGCGAGAAGCGATTGTTCTTACCACTCTATCACTCTCTGTGTAAGCAGTGCTGTGGGTAGTATATTGCAGGAAAAGGCTTTTTTCCCCATGATAAAACAGCCTTGGGAGGGTATTATGGCAGTCAGGCTCCTGAACAGCTGACATGCAGCTAGAGGTGTGTTATTTCAGGTACCTATTACAAGAATATATTGAAGAAAATATATTGGGAGACTGATACATAAGCTAGTAGAGCAGTAGGAGCTGTTTCCATGGGTGTAGTAACTAGCATGGTGGTAGTGTCGTCCTGTGCTGCTGTGACTACAGGAGTGCTTTCAGTAGTTTTGTCCTGTTGGAGAACTTACTGTCTGTGTAGTTGCATGTGAATTAAATGAAAGACAAGCTGTAATTTATGCAGACTTTTACTAGATGTAGAAATTCCATAGCAGGACAAACTCTCCTCCAAACTCCAGTTTCCAAATGGGATATCACAGAAATAAGGATTATTTGAAAACCAAAGCAGTTCTAAAACTAGTGATGACTTGAGCACAAAAGGTGCTGAGTTACAGCTTTTAAAAAGGCAGTGATGTAAGCACAGCTTTGCATATGGCACACTCAGAATTGCATTAGAGTTAAATTTCGATTATTGTGCTGTCACCCTCCGCTTCAGGTAACCAGCTGCTGCAGCCAGTTAAGTAAGTGAAATCCTAGTAGGACCTTTCCTTCATCTCCTTTTGAGGGCAGCGTGTGCTGTCTTTATGCTTTCTCATTTCCATTTGCCAAAACTAGAGAATTCTTTGTTTCTTCCCAGCAAATGTATACTGAAGTGCTTCATCTCCCTTCTGCCCATCAATAATTTCCATGACTGTTACAAGTGCACTGCTTAGGGTGCTAGTATAGCTTGTTAGAACACAGCAACTCTCTCTTTCCGTCACCACTGTGTTCAGGGTGCATTGAATCTGCTGGTCTATGGCCAACGTGCTGCCAGCATTCTAGTAATGAAGAGTATTGATTTACATAGCCCATAAATATCTTGTAGGCATTTTTTCTTTTTTAATCATTGTTCAATAAACATAGCTGTATGCAAATAAATTGACATCATAGTTAGGGCACCCTAGCAGCTCCACTCACATCTCCTGGGGCCTTTCTTTTTTTATAAAGGTTTGTTTCCCCTAAAAATAATTACATGATAATCTAATTATTGGTTATAATTATCCTCATAATTAATGTTGTTATGTTTAAAACTCAGAGAAAGATATGAGATACAACATACCACTGCATTAATCTGAGGAGCATATCTTGTATGTCTTAAAATTATTTCTGATTTTTATTATATTTTATTGGTCTTATTGATATGATCAGTAAACATCATCTCAGCCACCACCAAATTAAAATAATATTTACATGACTTTTATTGTACATCAATAAAAACAGATGACAGATGAATAGCAAGAAGGAGGAGACATGTGGTTTTATGCTGTTTTAAATGTGAATGTGTTACATCTTAATTCGCTAATGTGAAATGAATATTGTCGGGCCTGAAGTGTGTAGTGAAAATATGCATACTGTAAATTCAGTTTCTTGTATTAGTTTGTAGACTAGATACTTCCTTATACACAGAATCACAGAACGTTAGGGGTTGGAAGGGACCTTGAAAGATCATCTGGTCCAACCCCCCTGCCAGAGCAGATCCACCTAGAATGGATCACACATGAACGTGTCCAGGCAGTTTTGAATGTCTTCAGAGAAGGAGACCCCACAACCTCTCTGGGCAGCCTGTTCTCGTGCTTTGCCACCCCCACAGTGAAAAAGTTTTTCCTTGTGTAAATGTGGAACCTCCTATGCTCCAGCTTGCAGCCGTTGCCCCTTGTTCTGTCATTAGACATCACCAAGAAGAGCCAGAAGTTGTTGATTTCTTTTTCTTTTTTTTTCTTTTTTTTTTTTTTTTAATTTCATATGGATATAGAACTGTTTTGCATTGGCAGACCTGCATGAAAATCTCTTTCTGGAATAGACGTAGTTTAATTTATTATTCAGCAGTATTTTCTGCATAGTCTTAGAAAGCAAATTCCTCAATTAACAGTTCATGAGCACGTCTGTTTGTACAGCTTTGTGTTTGATGAGTGTGATGGGCCAACCAATGCACTTACATGAGTAAAGTTTTAGGCAAGAAAATTCCGTAAGGTATGTGAAATATTGATGAAAACACATCTGCTTTTAATTCTCAGAAAGCCTATTTTCTTAAAATTACTAACATTTTGAGAATCAAAAAACGTTATAAAAATAAATGATCTGAATACTTAGGATACTTCTACAAATAGCAGTAGAGAGATCCCATTGTACTGGTTCTCAGAATTTATAAAAATCAGGTTTGGGGTTTTTTTATACTTTCTCACATATATAGAGTATTTCAAGGAAAAGTCAGAGGGGAATATATGTCTTTTTGATGTGGGATGAATACTCTTTTTGAAGGAGAACAGGAGTCAGTTAATTTCAATATTCCATATTCAGTATTTCAAATCTTTTAAAGTTTTTTATATAAGCTAAAGGTTTCAGGATTTTTCTCCTATTATTTTAATAATAGGAAATCTGTTAGTTTATATGAGGAACCCACCCTATTGTTTCAGGTAATTTCTCATGAAATTTCCATTAAAAAAACCAGCACTCTGCCCTAATTCTTCGTGCTGTGCTCTAGTGTGGCTAGTGTACATAGCAGAAACAGTTAAATGCCTGCTTGAGCTAGGGTAATACTGATCTGCAGGAGAAGGTGGAAACAGTTACTGTTTTTACAGCAGCAGCCCTAGAAAGCACTCTTGTCCTTTTAGGGCCCACGGTATTTGATCTGATGGCAACCTAAAAATTTTTCAGAAGAGGTAGTTTGAGACTTTTCAGCAACAGTGGTTAAATTGATTTTTGCTGGTTCTGGGAGGTGGGGGAAGGAGATTATAACCTTGTTCATTCCCAGTGCTGTCATCTGTGAAGTTCAGTTTTATAGCAGAGGACAGCCCGTGGAACGACACCAACTGTTCCAGCCTGATTGCAACACGTGGGCAGCGAAGGCCATCAGAGCGGGCAATGTCTATGTCCTCTACCCTCTCCTGTACCTACTCAGCTTTTGCTCTGAGCACTGCCAGGGGACCGAAGAAAAATAAGTCTGTGTTGGACCAGCAGTTTTCAGGGTATCCGAAATCTGGAGATACACAAAGTACAGTTTTAATAATGAAAGAAAGGCTAATTGGGGTGGAGAAGGGATGTGCAAGAGGGAATGACAATCAAAAAGGGATAGTTTTCCCCACTTAAGCTAAGTTCTCTAAAAGCTGGTGTCAGTATTAGCTGTGGAAGAACTGAAAGCTTATTCAGGCCTAAATATAGAGCATTGCTTTGTGGATGGAGTGTCTCTTGCTTTTAATAAAAATACATGGGATAAAATCAAGATCACAGTTGAACTGAAATATAAACCCACTCTTTCTGTAGTATTTCAGGTTCCTCAAACCAAATCTTTTAAACAGAAAATACCTGACCAAACTTTGTGACAGAAAAATGTATTTCCAAAAGGGTGGGTTTTTTTTTTGTCACTAGTATCAGGTATTTAAATCTTCCCCTTTTGTCAAAAAAATCATTTGATAAATGCCAGCTCCATATACATAAATTCTGCCTTTGGAGATGAAAGGGAGCTATCTGTATGGATGTATCTATTCCCTCCTGAGAGCATGCCCTGGGCACTGGACAGCTAAGTAGAGAGGTCAGTCTGTCTGAGACCCTGAAGGTGATAAAAGCAAAACTGTGTCACCTCTCTGTCTCAGTTTCCCTGCTAATCAGTTTTGCCTATTAAATCATATCTGTTGCCTTCGTCTTCTCTCTGGGCTTTAAAAATCTACTTCTCTTTACCACTTTTTAACCATTTGGTTATCCCTTTAAAGACTTTCTTACTCTATACCAGCTGTTTCTTTAAGATCTTTTGGCTAAGGTGCCTTTGGTTATATAAATATAGCCTGGTTTTCTGCTGTCAGTATACCTACTGATGCCTTTAGAAGATATTTTGATAGATGACGGGGCACAACTTCCTTCACAAAATCTATTTCTCTCATTGCCAATAAATATATTTGTCTATAAGTGTACACATTCTGTTCTTTAAAACAATTTCCGCCAATTTGCCTGGCTTTACTGGTCCATGATTGCCCAGATCTCCTTTGGTATCAAAGCAAATTTAAGCCAGAAGTTGAATCGCACCGTTGGTAGTTAAGTCTTGAGTTTCTTTGTGCTATTGGCAGTTACCGTGTGGTTCTGGTGCTTTGTTACTGCTCATTTGCTCATTAGAAAAACTTTTTGAGTGTCTTCTGCCATTAGTTTTGATTTGAGGTAGGTTCTCTCACATACCACTGTAGAAAGAGATTCCAACATCGGAGTCTTTCCAATCTTCTCCACCAAAAACACATGCAAGAAATGCATTTATTTTTTTCTGCTATGGCTTTATCTTCTCTAAGCACTTCTTTTATATCTTCATTGGTTTTTTTACCCTACAGATTCTCATCAGGATTGATTCTTATGTATTTTTTATGCCTTTTTAAAGTTTTTCATTACCTTTTTTTGGTGTGTCACATTATGCCTGCCAGAGTTCATGATTCTCCCCGGTTTCTTCATCTGGATGTCTTAGTCTGCTGTTTAGTAGCATCAGGTTCTTTTGGTTTCTTTTTTAAGTTTTTAGGAGGCACAATTTATTTGTGACTGAAGTTGTCTTTGAATACCCTTCATACAGCCTTTAAGACTTTCACTTGTTTAAAGAAGTAGAAAAGAAAAAAGAAAAAAGAAAAACCTGGTTCAGTGCAGTTCTTCTAACTAAGCCAAGAGTTGCTTCCTCCTCTCTGAGTTTTCTAGCTGCCCATGAAATAGTGATTCCTGGCAGTGTGTCCCAGTATATTTACCACTCTCCACTGGGTATAAGTGAAGCTTTCCTGTCACCATGTCGTTACATGGTTGATAATATAATGCTAATAGTGTATTTCTCCTCTTTGCCTAGAGTATCATTTTATGGGGTCATATCTTACTAACCTGGCTAGAGGGCTTGGCTGATTAGTTTTAAACTACTCTTTAACACATGACACTACTTACTGCTTGGTAAAGCTTACTCCATCTTTTATGTATGCTTTGACTTTCATGTTACAGTGGCTCTGATTGTTTTCTTTCCACTAAGACTCCTGTATGCTTATTATGCCCATGTTTGATATTGGCAGTTAAAAGTGCGTAGGCAGGCCAGTCAGGTAGGCAGTCTAGTTCCTCATCTCATTGCTTAGATGGCTGCAGAAAAACATGTATAAGTTGTTCTTATTTTGTTTCTTTGTAAAAGTTTCTCTTAGGTAGAACTGTTGCTATTTTTTGTTATTTCCTATTTGATTATTTCTAGCTTCCATCCTATCCTTTATATAAATTCTTTTAACTCCCCCCAGAGAGCTTTCTGCACTCATTGGCATTCTTCCACTTTTCAGTTTCAGCAACTTCACACAAATCTGGCTCTGTGTTCCTAGGAGGTGAATTACTCAACGCTGTAGCCTGCAACTTGTAAGTAAGGTTCGTGACCCAAGACTGTATTTACCTTTTGTGAGGAGGATTTCTCATGAACATAATTTCCAACTTCGGTTTGGGACCCTCCTTCTACACGGTGGGGGCTGCTAGCCTGTAATTTTTCACTTCTAGGAAGGGTCTTCACTGTGTTGACATACACACAACCCTCCTGAGGAGCTGCTGATTGCTATGTCTGTTGTGCAGTGCAGCATGTTCTTCACATCTTTGGATTTTTTAGCTTCCTAGTTGGATGGGCTGCCTTTCTCAATTCATCCTGTCAGTGCTTGCCCCTTGTTTCCTTATTGTAGTTCAGAGTGACCATGACTGCAAACATTTTTGTTGTTGTTGTTTATTTCTGGCAGTTGTTTTGCAGGCTAAAAACATGTATCTTCTAGATTCAGTTTCCACAAGGCATTGCTAATTCTCCTAGCAGAATCTGGGCAGGATAATCCCAGGCAGACCTCTCCACAAACACTGATGTGTTTGGTGTATTCTTGGCATTGATAATGTCTCTGGTAATCTGCGTTTTACCTAGAGGGGCACCTGAGCAAGTGTCTCTCCTGGGTCCACTCTTAAGTATGTTGTGGTGCTAAACAGCTTATTTCTGAAACCCTTCTGATTATGTAAGCCATATGGTGCTGGGTATAACCACCTGATGTGAAGGAACAGTACCTGAATGTGTTGAATAGTGGTTATTGCTTGCATTTGGGTATATTTGTATTGAGGTCCACTCTCCTGGAAGCAAACGAAGCATGGAAGAGGGATTAATTCCAGAGTTCCAAAGACATTGTCCGTAATAGGTTTGCAGCTATCAGACAGAAAGCATTGACTTTCTGTTTTCAGAAGTTGTTCCTTTGGTCTGGATGAGAAATAATAAAATCCTGCAGAACATAGTTCATTAAAATATAGTTCAGTCTGGGATCACTGGTGAGGTTTACCACCTGTGTGCCCTCTTGCTTGCCTAACTGGATTGTAGATCACAGAAATATGTTGGGAAACAGCTTACAGGCGCACCTATTTTGATATGCAAGCTTGAACATCTGCCTCTCTTAATCTGTTGCTCTCCCATTAAAAAAACAGTTCTGACAGCCAGTCAACTAGATACCCTGAGACAGCCTGGTGGATGATTCAGCAGGAGCTTGTGAGCGGAAAGAAACTAGCCTGATTTGCACACAATAGCATTCAGTGGTAAAGTCTCACTCTTGTTGGTGGCTGAGACAAGTTGCACTCCTCATGTTTGATGCTTTAATTTGGCATTAATGAGTTCTTATAAACATGGTCTCTGTTTATACAGTTGTCTTTTTCTTCTTTCTACCCATCTGTCAAAGACTACATTGAGGTTTGTGTTTGCTTTTTAAATAAAAAAACATTGAGCAGCTAGCTAAGGCACGTACATGGACATGGATTTGTAAAATAACATAAGCTAGATGAATGCTTCAGATATTTCAAGTCTTACAGTTCGGTTGGATGTACAAATCAGTCTGGTTTCTTTTTTTGATCCTTTCGAATGTAACTTATTTAGGCTTTCTTTGTAAGAAAAATTCTCTCACAGATGCTATAATTTACAAACTAAATTGTGAATGTAGAATTCTTGTCTTACAAGAAATAATGAAAAGTGTTGACCATTGTATACAAAAATGGCTGCAGTGGGACCCTGTAACGTGGACTATGAGTCTTTCTTGGGTTTTACGTTTGCTTTTGACTGCAGTAATTGCACAGTTGCAAACCACAGTACTTGGATCTGTTTTAAACTGGTGTCAAAAACAGTTGCACTTTTCAACATTGGAAAAATAGCTTTGAAATTTCAGTGGTTGTTTTTTGTTGTCTGCTTCCTGATAGTCACAAATCTTCAAACCTTTTAGAGTCGGATTTCAGGTGTATATTGCAAATAGGCAGATTTTTGAAAGAATAAAAAATAATAACACCCCCCCTCAAAAAAAAAACCCAGCCAAACAAAAAACCCCACCCAACCCAAAACACACACCACTACCACCTCCCAAACTTAAAATGGGTTTATTTTCTCCCTATTTCATTTGTTGTTGTGGTTCACAACCTTACAAGCCAACATTCCCTGTTCTGTCACAGGTTGAACATGGCATAAACCATAACAGGAAAAAACTAAATTCTTTGGTCTTAAGATTTATCTAGTGCTGCGTAGTTACATAGATTAATTTGCTGTGGCTTCAGGAGCAACGAGTTCTCACTACAGCAGCATATTGGGGAAAATTACCATGGTTTTGCAATAGAACAACAGATAGCCTCCTGTGTTTCATGGCCTAAGGTGGGCTGTTTCTGCCCCTTGTATTGGAGCGTATCAGAGAGCTACTAGGGGCGAAATAAACTCTCTGCTACTGAAACTCTTTCATTACGGTGGGCAGCTCAGCATGTGTAAATTATTTGGGATTGCAATTTGAAGGATGTTGCTGATTATCAGAGATGAATGCTGGCTAAAATGTATTAGAAAGCTTGAACTGAGCCTTTTGTCCTTTCACAATGAAAGATTTGTAATCCACCTGTTTAATGAGAACAATTTCCTCAAAATAAAAGTCAAATGCAGCAATATGAATAAATCCAGCAAACAGCTTAAAAAGATAAAGTCCAACTAGATGAGTAGACAGGCAATGTTCATGCTTTATTTACTTTAATAGATTTGTGAAGCCAAGTCCTGTGCAGCTGTTTGAAAATTTATGGAACTCATTTCTAAAACAAACCACTTGGATGATAGATGTGGCTATAATTTCTGTTGTGCCTGTGCCAGGAAAGCCTTTGTTTTTGTGCTGCAAATACTTTTTAATAACAGATCTTGTGTTTAGCCTTTTGGCTTCTGAAAACAAATTACTCCCTTTTTGATATCCAGCTGATTGTGATGCAACCTTGTGATTTAGCTTTAACTTCATATTTGTTACTTGGTATCCATTCGTTTCATAACTATACAGCTAGAATGGGCAATGGTACAGTACAGCTGGACTGTATATTGTTAGTGCAACATAATGCTCACCAACTGCACCTCTGCTGCGTTACCCAATGCCCATGTGTGATAACACTGTTGATTTTGATTGCTTCTTGTACACAGATGTCCTTTTAAAATGGGCTTGAACTCCTGAGAGATTTCCAAATATTGCCAATTGACAACCTCCTTACACATACCGGTTTCAGGGTATGTGAGCCAGCATTTACATAATCATGTTCAGTCATTCATATAGCCATCACATTTGAATATAATGAGGAAAACTGATTGTGTTAAACCACAAGCATTAATTGGAAGCAAATACTGAAAAGATGTTTTCATAATTAATGCATCGATATTTAAGTAGTTTTCCAGCATTTTAATATAAAAAATGTGCTGGGACCTGCTAACTCACTTTGTAATCTCGGATAATACCAGGGAAGCTGCATATATTCAATGGCTTTAAGTAGCGCTGTTACTCAGCACACTTTTTGGGATTCTGTGCATTTTAGAAGCAGTTACTTGCTGCCTTTCACTACCTTAGCAACAAGCGTCAGAGCAACTGCGATTTTTGTCAAAGGAAAATGTTGTCCTGTAATTCCAAGGAACAGCTCAGGACACCACTCATGAGAACAGAATAAGGACCTGCAACATATTACTGGGTCCTAACTATGGACACATTTACAGCCCGGCTCAAAATCTGCCTGCCCTGTAGGGTTGCTGTGCAGAGTAGGATGTGTATTCAGAGGGTTTTCAGCATTTACACAAAAGCCAAACGTGGACTTTATTGCACAGGGCTTTCACTGATTTGTTTGCAGTCCCTTAGGTAGACGTTGTGCCATGGCACAGCAGTGTCTGAAACACGAAATAAAGCAAAGCAGGGCTGTAAAATCCACTTCCAACTGCACATTACAGTTCTAAAGTGGTTAAAAATAAAACACTAACTAGTTACAAAGCAGAGTTACTGAGAATCCATTCAAGATTCTGTAAGTAATACAGTTCATATCTCATGGCAAGTCATGTGCAGTTCAATCAATCAGTATTTCATTTTCCATTATACTGTTACCATGACAAAGCGGGGAAGTGTTGCCAGAGTTAATACTCCAACTCTCTTGTCTGTTTCTAGAAACTGGTTAACATTGGCCATGGGAGTGTTTTAGATCGTATCTCTGTCTTGCATTATTGCCCAGTCCTGATTCCTTGGCAGCCTGCCATATCTTATATATTTTGTTCCTGAAGGTATTTTTGCTTTCTCCCAACGTCATGCACAGTTTGTCTTCCTTGCTTTTTAAGTGGAAAATCTTTGTTTTTCCAGAGAGTTGAGGATATTTCTTTCTCGTATTTTTCTGTATTATTGTGTAATTTTCCTTCCTTGTGAAAAGAGGTATTTCTTGGAGAGTTCCTAGAAGCTATGGCTACCACTTAAATTTTGTATTGATATGTTTCCTGCTGTAGGAGGTGTTAAAGAGTATTTGTTGGGAGGGAAAAGAATGAAGGAAAATTGATCCTATTTGGAGGAGGGTTTCTCCATTGAACATTCAAGTAACTAAATTATTCTCTCTTCAAGCATCCCACCAGTCCTTAATAAGACTATAGGGAAGTATATGTCATGCTAAGGAAGTTTATTCATGCTTCTCTTCGGAAAAAAGTTTCTAACACCTAACATTATTAAGGTGCACTACAGATTATTTTTCAATAAAAATAGCTGTATTTTCTCTAAATTGACCAAATAAGTAGCTTTTTTATATTTCTGTCTACCTTGTGTAGATGTATCATGATACTATAGTGTTATAATTGATGAAAATTAGGTATAGTACTTCTTCCTTCCTGAAAATATGTCCACAGTCAGTGTTTTCAACCTTTAGCTTACATGTAAGTCTCGTGCAATTATCTAAGAGAAAATCTGGTGGCTAAACACACAAGTGGTTAGAAAATGCCTTAAGGTATAGAATTTTGTTTGGATTTCAAAAAAGTTCAATTGAGGTCTCTCACTAAAAGCTTTTAGAAGAGCTAAAAAGTTGAAGGATAAAAAGACAACATGACTTGTAGACTGATAAAAGACATAAACCCCCCTAAAGGAATAAACAGTTCATTTTCACTGAGAAGGGAGACTACTAGCATGTCCCAGAAAAGTCTCATCACCTATTCATAAATAGTCTCAGGAAAAAGTAGCAGTAGAGAGGAAGCATTTGCTGAGTGTAACATTATTTACAGTAGTAAAAATTAAAGTGGCTGTGAAGAGGTATACTGGGATCTCAAAGTAACAAGTGATTTAAGGGATCAAATGATAAATGAAGCGCAGTGTTGATAAATGCACTGTACCTTGGAGAAACCAGTCCTAATCTGTACATGTAATGTGAAGGGTGCTGAACTAGTGGTTATTGCTTCTGAGCTATTTTGGATAATTCTGTGAGCCTATCAGCCTGGTGCTCAGTGTCTATATCTGGATTGTTAGATACAGTTCTGACACCTCTCCCCTCTCAGAAAGATAGATGAGGAGAGCCTAACAAGGCTTATTGCATTTTTGAAGCTGTTCCATACAAAGAATGACAAAGTAGACAAGAAGTCTTCATCTTGGAGAGGAGATAACTGAAGTGGTATGAAATAGGGTGTCTGTAAAATAATAAGTAGAAAACAGACAGGAAGTAGGGAAGGATTAGTAAATGTTTCCCCCAGTGGGGAGACTATTTGGAAGTGGGTTTAAAACCAAGAAATAGTCTCTTTTTTTCCCCAGTCCCATAATTGAACTGTGTGACTTGCTGCTCAAAAATATTGTGGATACCAAAAATTTAGCTGGATTAAATACAGTATTATAAAGGCAAGTTCATAAAAGAAAATCCTGGAAGAGACTGTAAAGTACGAAGATACAACATCTGGCTCAGGTAGTTTGAAGGGTTTGCTAGAGGAAAGATGAAATAGGTTTGCTGTGGTTTTATATACTTCCCCTAAACAGTCATTGTTAGAGATAACATGCTGTGCTGCATGGACCTTTGGTCTGACGAAGGACAACAGAGTCAAGTCATCCATAAACATCAATACATTACAGCAGTGGCTGAAAAAACCCAAACTCTCTACTACTTTATACAGGTTAAAATAGGAATTGTATGTGTGCTGTAGCCATTTACATAACTGGAGTATTTACTTGAGTAGCTGACAAGAGGAGCAGTGATTTTCTGAATTGCCCTCATGCTTTTACGGCTATTTTATTTTTCTAAATTTTAAGGTGTAGGATTATTGTATTTCCTTTCTCTGAAGACTGGCCTGTGAACCTGGTTACAGTTCAGGTTCCCCTGGAGACCTTTCAAAGCCTTCTATATACAGAATAACTGTACTCGTTCTGTCTTGTGTCTAGTGAGTATTCTAACTATGAAAAGCTGGATGACCTGTACTTGGCAGACTGCACAGTATGGCTAACAGCTAATGCCCTCACTCAAGCTCCACCATCTCTATCTGGAACTGTGGTGCTATAGCAGAGATATTTCTGTCTGTAACAGAAGTGGAAAGATTGTCCTTCCCCGTAAAGTACACTTCAGTTTTGTGAGAATACTGCAATGTGCTTGCTGCCATTGCTTACACTCTTTTGTTTCACAAACGCTCTAGCAGATTGCAATGCTCTGACTATTAGGACAGAGATATTGATTTCACTGGAAGGCAGTGAGGTATGCAAAAGAGATGTGTTTCCATGGCCCCCGTTAGTGAGCAGATGGGCTGCTGCTTCTCATACTAATTGGACTACTTCAGTCAACTGTGGCTTCCTTCCCAAGTATTAATCCATCAACTTTGAGGCTGGAACTCACAAAGAGATGGTTTACCATGACCAGGTGGTCTAGGCAAGTGCAGTTATTGAGGTGTTGAGTGGATTTTTTTGTTTGTACATGTCTTCCAGTAGCCTCAAAGACTCCAGCTGGAGTCCAAAACTCCAATTCATCCTAATCATATTGCAGGTGTCCTAGTCAGATGAAGATGTCATGGAAGTGCTTTTGAAGCATATTTCCCTGTGTAACTACCATTATTTTTACCTTCTCAAAGTTCTGATACAGTAGCTGGGCTCCTGCCAGTGCGGCCAGTCAGAGAAGCCTTGGGAAAGCCAGGAGAGAGCATAGTCTGTAACGGAGAGGGAGCAAACACCTAAGTTTCAAGAAAATGTCTTTTATTTGCCTGGAAGTCTGCCTGGAGTTGGATGCAGGATATTTCCCTGAACTCCTTAAGAGTAGAGGTGCTAGCTCCATGAGAGCAACCATCAAGGAAGCAGCTGTTTGAAATCTATTATCTGAATTAGTCAGAAGAATGTCCTCATCCTTGTCTCCCTCATGCCAGCAACTGCCTTGGGTGTTGAATAGTTACTCTCTGTTTTTGTGTCTTTTGCATAAATGCTGAAATCTTCATGGATAATGACAGAGTTGTGTGCTAGTGGAGACACAGGAAAGTCAGAGTCCCCTAACATAACTACTGATACAGTGTAGAATTGTCTAAAACAAGGTGGCTGGTGTCTACTCTGGGATAAACAGTTATTTCACTAATAGGGCATTGTACAACTGAAATGGAGAAGTGGTAAAGCTAGGACTTGAACTGATGCCACCTTCACCATGTGAACCACTTAGCTGTTCACAGTTAGGAGACTCTGCTGCATTTTTATATATATGCATCTTCATCTTCTTGTCTTTTGGAGTGTGACTTTTTAAAAACCTATTTAATCTTTACAGGACAGGAAAAAAGCTCTAGCAATTGTTCTGCCTCACATGTCAAGTTGCAGTTATACTGAATTCCAACGGAGAAATTTTAAACACATCAGCTTGTGTTTAAAATTCTGGTTCTACCTTGTATTAAGTATGGCTATCATAACATCCTTTCTTGCCTCTCTCTCATACTGCAGGACCTTTTTACAGTCCATTTCATGACAGCATGCTGGAGAAAGCTGGTCTTCCAACCTTAATTAAACTATGTTGTTCAGTAATACTCTACTCATTTTGCTCTTAGATGGAATGAGCAGCAAGCTGCATACATGGCCCACATCCTAATGGAAGAACTAGGATTGTGCCGTATCCATGCACAATCTTGGCAACTTTAGCTGATAAATGTGCAATGACAAGACTATCTTAGGAACCTTTATTTTATTTGTTCCAAAAATATATTGCAGCCATAAGAGTCTGATGAGGAATCCCTGTAGAACTGCTGGTGCTGTGTATAACTTTGGACGGCATCCTAGCTTGTCAGACCCCTGGTAATGTGCCACCAAAGGAAGTTATGTAAACACACCACTACAATGCTGGCATTGCCAGAACAATTGCAATAGCATTTGACAAGAAGTGTATTTTTGCCATTCATCAGTCATTAATTTCCATTAATGTAAATGTGAGCTCACTTCTCTTTAGAAATAAATGAATGAAATATAGAATACTGAATAAAATGTTTCTCTCAGAGAAATGGGTTAATGGACTTGTAGTTTGCAGGAATACAATGAACTTTACTTGTCCTGAAAGAATTTCTTTTTTTTGGATCAGGGGAGGAAGGCTGGATACTCCATGGGACAGTGTGATTTTTGGTTCAGATATGCAGGCAGTGATGAATACAAGCATGGATGTTGCCTCGTGGTTGCAACAGATTGTGATTTTGCTGTGCTTCTAATGCTGCAAATATGTTTAGGAAGCTTTTTATTTTTTATTTTTCTCCAGACTCGGAAAAAAGTAAATTGCTTTTTTCTTTTCCCCTCTTTTCTATTTTGTAATCTTCAGTGCTATTTGAATTGGTTTTCTGCCCAGACAGAAAAATTAGAGTTTATGGCTAGACAGGAGATCTTTACTCTTTCTGAAGACAGAAAGCAGAGTATTAGAACAACACTTATCAGTTATTTGCACTACACACCCAGTCTAAGCACAATCAAAACTGAGTTGTTCCTCAGCCTTCACTTAGGACCAGAGTAAATATGGTCCCTATCAATGAGTGCTTACAGTCTGATTTAAAATGTTGTTCACAGTAATGTTGTAAGATGCATTTTTCTCTATACAGCCTTGGGCTGTTGCCACCGTGCATAGATATGCCTTCAAAGACTCCTGATTTAAATTCTCCCCAGTGTATGCAAGCTGAGAACTGCTGCCTGGATGCATGGAAAACCTCACTGATACAGTGAATGCCATTCTGACTGTGAGCACTTTTTCATGGTCAACTCATGTCAATACTTAAAACACCATTGCAAGAATATATTTTGGGACTGGTTTATAAAATAGGCCTGTCTTTTTGGAACATCCTCTGTATACAGATGATTTTGTTTCAAGGAAGCTAAGTGAGATGGATGAATATAGCCACATGAGTGTCTCAGTTGAATTTTCTAGTGTTGAATTTTTCTGTTTACTTGGAAACAAACTACTCTTAATTATTGTTTTGTAACAAGGGTAGTGCAAGCAAAGTGGTTTAGATGTACATTGTACCAAAGCAGCTGTTGAAAAAGCTCTGATGTGTAATAGCATGAGAAGGCAAGTTGGCAAATAATGCTGTTAGTCTTTCAATAGCATGAAAATTATTATAGGGGTAAGGGTAAAGAAGTTGAGAAAGGGTATTGGGAAACAGTACACCGCAGTATCTCTGTAAAGAACAGAAAGGTATGTTTTTAGAGAAAAATGCTAAGGAGCTAGGAGAACTGAACGTCTGAGGAACGTTCTTCAAGAAAAGACAGGTACTATCAGAGGGAAAGAGTTGCTGGGTTTAGTTAACGGGGAAAAGCCAGTTATATTGGCACGTAATGCGTAACGTGCTTGTGAACTACTTGTGGGTGGATTTACATCCTGTGCAACTTACGGAAGTCACTAGGATTTCATGGAATGTAAATTAGACAGACCAAATAGCATCGCCTGATGTTAGGGAGACAAATTAATTGGGTTACGGTTTTGAAGGCTTTTACTGTATGTGACAAGAACAGCAATAGGAAAATGGGGCTGATAGCCTCAAGCGGGCATAAAGATGATTTGAAGGTGCAAAGGGTTGTTGAGTTAGCAGGACAGAAATACTACAGTACAAAAAGGTCAGTGATGAGAGCCTTTTCCAGTGGCTGGATGAAGGCGAATGAGACATTCCTAAAGTTGAGAGTCATTAGAGTAATAGCCAGAAATATAAGAGGAGGTTGCAGTTTGCTGATGGTGGTTTGGAGTAATAAAGCATCTACTGATAAACTAGAAAAGACTTCAGCTTTTTTGTAGTGTCTGCTGAAGGCAAGTAGAAGGGTTAAAATGTTTGGGCCAAACCATCACCTGCTGTAGGTTTAATTGAGATCAGCAAAATGTCTCTGCTTCTGAGTAAGTTGTGCAGATTCATGCCGTTGCAGGTTTGGGACTCAGCCTTTTCTTTATATATTTTTCTCAAAATAAATAGTACATAGTTAGACAGTGGACTTGATAGTCAGGAAAACACAGCAGAATATTAATGCCTTTCTAAGAATGGTTTGTATTGTCAGAGAAATTTTGGAGGAAAATGTAGCAAATTAAAAAAGTAAAGTAATGACTATATTAATAAAAAAACCAACAGCCACCCCAAAACCTGGAGCTGGTTACCTACTAAAAATCAAAGGTGTTGTGGACCTAAATCTGAAGCACTGAAAACTATTATTTAAACATAAGTGTAAATCTTAAGGCCAGTATAAGATGACAGTTTAGTCAATAGCAGGTGAAAAATCAAAAGTGCTGTGAACATCACAGTGAGGCAAAATAATAACATACATTCATCTAGCACGTAACATTTCCAAATTGTATGACCATTAAATAATGCAGAAAGCTGCATTGATCTTAGATGCATAGAAAGAAATAAAGGACATGCCATATTTCTAGAAAATCTACAGCTATGAGCAAGCTGTTAGTAGACTAGAGGCCTACACTAGAGAAACACTGTGACTAAGGAATGATGCGTAATTTAAAGTAAGTAAGAGGGAATGAGTGTTTTCTATCTGGATTTAATAAAAAATAACATATACATAGAGGTTAGATTGAGCAGCCCCTGGAAAACAAAGTAATTGGTATTTGAGACTGAAATTAAGGTAATTGGAGCATTGAATAAATTGGCAGACAATAGATTATTTCTTTCTGAAGGAAAAATTAACTGTGATATTAAAAATTGTTTGAGGGGCATTTAGGGAAATACATTAGGAAAGAGTGGCCATCGTTCTAAGATGTCTGGGGTGTGTTTGCACACCAGCCCTTTCCTGCCAGGAGTCCCAGTGACAGCCCCAGTGCCCCCCTGCCTGGTGAGAGAGCTGAGCACCCTGGAGCATGCCTGCCAGCAGGCACAGAGCAAGCAGGGGTGGTTTGAAACTTAGGCTTATCCTCCGCATTTATACAAAAGGAGCTGAAAGCTGTGGATCGAAAAGGCCACCTTTTACAGACCATATTGTGCCTCATATACTTGCATACTGGCTTGATCGTGAGGAAAAAAAAAAAAAAAAAAAAGAAAAATCAGAACAAAATGGCGATGACCTGTCCAGGCAGCTAGAGATGTGACTGATCTCCCCCAGGCTCATTCTTTATATGAAGTTAAATGTATGCCTAGAAGGTTTCCTGGATACAGTCAAAAAGTTCATTCACTCTCAAACTCAAGAAATAAATCAGGGTAAAATCATAGTAATTTATAGCTCTTAGGTCTGGCTTACTTTCTGACGGTGCCAGTTTGACTTCATTACGGGAGCAGGGACTAAGGCACAACCCAAATTCTCAGAAAAGGGACTGTGTTCAGAGTGCTGGGTTTCATGGTGAATTTATACGTTTGTAGCCTTAGACAAATTTATTTTTGTAGTTGCCATATGTGAAGGCTTTTCATAATTGCCATCTGTGGAATGAAAGGCAATTCAGGCAAAAATGTGCACAGTTGCAAATATTAGAAAATATGGCTATTATAAAAAGTCATAAGAACTTTATGCAAATATTCCATCTACAATGGAAGGGCCAGATTCTAATGTCATGCATGATGCACAGTAACAGATTTTTCTTAGGTGTACTGGGATGCTCATACTGCATCTGAGATTAGAATCTGTTCCAAAAATGGATTATTGTGGTATGAAAGAGCCAATGACGAGGAAAATAAAAATTTGACGAGCTTTCTTTCCTCACCCTTACTGTGTGAGATTTGGCTTTAAGCATAGCTCTTGATCTTTGTGATTTATTAGGAAAATTTGCAATAAAAATAATGACAAAATGTAAAAAATAATTTTCCTCCTTAAAAAATCATCAAATTAGGACTAAGAAGTGATCTCTGTGTTCCCAGTTGCTTGGGGCAACTAGAAAATTTTTACTACGTGAAGCATTACCTGAAGCAAACAACAGTGATTCCATTACCAGGGGATTGTCGTGAGGTGGTGTTATTGGGTATTTGGTAGCATTATAGTTCTGGTATGGTGGAAGTTTTGTGCAGGTTAATTTACTCTGGAAATCCTATAATCAGCAGCAGTATCTTCATTTACTTAAATTCTGAACTTTATTCTCTTTATTTCCCCCTATATCCAGACACTGTCTTTTGTTCTTGTTTCTTTGGGGAGGAGGTAAATGAGATTTGGGTACGAGCCATAATTACTCTGGGAAAACCAGCCTGCAGCATTGGTATATGTGCAAAATCTTGCCCTGCAGCAGCTTGACAGCTACACAAGGCTAGGAAGGCAAAGGCTACAGAGCTTCTCTCCTTCTTAAAGCCTTTGTCTCTTGTCTTTAATTCACAGTGACCCAGGTTTAGCAAGAGAAGTTGTTATGACTATCCCGTTCTCATCCACAGAATAACCGAGCAGCAGCCAGGTAAGAAACTCCTTTTGGATAGGAGAGGTTTGATTTTATAACATTGTGGGAAGATGAGGGGTGCAGTGAACCCAGCTCCTGTGTGCTGCCCAGGGGCAGAGATGAAGAAGCCCTGGCAATGTTCTGCAGTTAGAAAGCCCCTTGTGACTTTAGATTTTTTCCATATTGAACAGCAGCTGCAGCAGGGTTTCCATGATTTTGGATTAAGACAAGTTTCTTGGAATGCTATTTAGAGTGCAAAGTGGTGGCTGATGTTTTGAAGTGCACTGCTACTAATGCAGATGAATGCTAGCATATTCAGCATTTTTAGCAAAGGCTAAAACCACAAAAACGGTCACTGCAAATGTTTTTTAAGTCTACAGCTTCTCAGTTGGAGAGCAATACTCTTGTGTTAGTGATGCTTCTGAGACCAACTGAGAGAAGCTATAAATCTTTGTAACTCACAAATGAAGCAATAACATTTCAATGGCAGAATGTTTCTGTCTTCTGGAAAATGTGAAAAATATGCCACTGTGTAGGGACAGAGAACTTTTGCAGGAAATACTCATTAAGACTGACTGTGAATATTCAATAAATACCTGAAAGTCCACATAGTTTTAGGATACTACCTTTGATCAAGATTTTGCTTTTCAAATATTGTTTTAACTAGCCACCTATCTTGAAATATTCTGAAAATAGAAGGATTTCCTTCATCATATATAAGCTATATAAATGCTAGCCAGATGCTGTTGAATGAGCTACTTTTTTAGCTTACATATTAAGGTATTCCTTTTCACAATAAGGTTTAAGTATAAAAATTATATATGTGATCATCTTTGTATAATAATATAAATTCCAAAATATCTTTGTCTTTTAAAACAGTAGTAGTTTTTATTCGAAATACCACGCAATGTGTCTGCAGTTGTAGATTTTTAAATTGCGGCAAGAACAAACAAATCAAGTTATACAAGATACTGCATCAAATGAAACTTGAATGCTGTGCATCACCAGAATTATATTTCACATCTCACTGCCTTCTTTCCAGTTGTATTCTAGTTTCACACAGGGACACTAAGACCCTAAAAAAGTCCTACATATGTGGGTAATTAATTTGGTGCCTTAATAAATACTGAGGACACTAAGGGGTATGTATGTACTAATAATTAACGTACTGATACTTTGTTTTCATTCTTTTGCAATTTCAAATCAGCTGAAAGGTTATTGTTGTCAAGTCTCTAGTTCAAAGTCTTCCATTGTCTAGGCAGCTTTAGTAAGGTTTTGAAACTGTGATATCATTGCTAATGCACCAAAGGATTATAGAGTGAAAGATCTTGTTTGTGTGTTATTATGAACAACAATTGGGCTTTGATGGACATGAGGATCCCTGTATCTTGCTTTTTTGTGACTTCTCTGACGCTTGTGTCTCCTGCAGTCACACGAATCCCCGTGTGTACAGGATAAATATGTTCCTTCATTGTCACAAGAAAATAAGAACCAGGGATTGGAAAATACTGTGTCATTAATTATGGTACCCTACTTCATCAGGACAACAACATGCAGTCACTTTTATGGAACTTATTGTACACAACTGTGAATTAAAGTTAATTTCTTGTCCCACCATGTCACTTGCAAATGTGTCCCAGTAATATAATGGTGGAATAGCTAAAACCATTTTTCTTATAGAGCCTTAATGTACACACAATCAGTTCACACACATTTGTCCTTGGAATTATTTCTTCTCTGATCCTGAAACAGCAGTGCTTCTCCCTCCCACATGCTCATCATAGTGTATTTATGGGCAGCAATATTTTCCTCTCTTAACTTTGTAAGTCTTGTAAAACTGGTAATACACAGTAGCTAAACTCCTCTGCTATCACTGGCTTTCTCTTCCCCAGCTGTCTTCCAGTGCATATTAATGCTTAAATTTATTAACCTTGAATACGAGGACCAGAACTCTGCATATTCTTGCAGAATGTAGTTGGCAATCTCAATTTTGGGCCCCTCAACTGCTTGTTTTTTTCATTTTCTCCCTCCTCTTTGCCCCACCTGCCGTTTTTGGGTTTTTTTAACCATTGAGTTAATCTAAGATTGACTTGACTTTCTTTATATTGCATTAATGTTTCATTTTGCTATGTATGTGTGAGTCTAAAATTAGGGCAAACTTTTGAAGAAAAAAAAAAAGATCTTCTGTATTTAATCAAAATTCTTATGGCAAACTGAGTATTCAACATAAATTGAACATAGAACATGTTTTGATTTTCAAATTTTCATTAAATCAAACAGTATAATTAATAAACATAATTTCACATCAGTATTAATTTCACTTATGTAGCAGATGTGCAAGTGTTTTCTAAAAATAAAGGCAATATATGAAAAAACAAGACATGACCTCTTCGGAAGTTTTGGCAGTTTTGAAAGACAACTGAGGGGGATTTCCTATTTTCTAATCTGTTCTTCTTTTCTACTTTTTTGTGCGTCTTTCATTGGTGTTGATGTTCGCAGAGCATAGCCTAGCTTTGTACAGAGCGTGGTAGTTAGTCGCTGCAATTGCTGTTTGAAGTGGTAGAACGTGGTTGAGGTCTTTACATTAGACTGAAGGGGAGAACGCTGAGTCATAAAGATCTGCCCATTGCCATTGAGAGCTTCACTGCACAAGTGATCTGTTGTCCACTTCTGTCTTGGTCTGAAAGTGTCTACCTGATGCAGTACTAGCCACCACATGTGGAAAATTGACTTGAATGAGAGGCAAATTAAAACTTTCTGGTTTATTTATCTAAAAGACATGTTAAGTCACACAAATGTTATTCTTCTGTCTGAGTTAACTTTAAAATGTCATGCGTACCTGTGGAAGTGGTTGTACTTGAGAGGTGCAGAAGCTGTTCTGGGGGCCTGTTCAAATGTGCACCGATTTCTGCTTTCATATTGGAGCCACTTCAAAGAAACTTAAATGAAACTAAATCATGAGCTGCCTCTGAGGTGAGAACAAAATTAAAGTTTCTTTTAATGCTGTTTTTGTGCCAAATGCTGCATACCAAATTTCTGATATAAAATACAGGGAAAACTGGGAGGAAAAAGGTTGATGTTAGATAGTACTTTTCTTATGTTTTCTAGGGGTAAAAAACATTTATATGGGAAAATGTTTGCGCTGGATTTTTGGTGCCTGACAGTGAAGCAGGCATCCATGCCTTTTCTCTCCTGACGTTCTGCATGTTGCAAAGTTAAATATATGTGTAATTTAGTCAGTGGACTACAGACAGCTGGATTTCTGTCTCTTTCTTATTCATTCCAGAACAGGCAACACCATTAGCTGAGTCAGAATTTCATCTTTATTTTCACCTCACTAATCTCATGTTTTTATCTGGTCATACAATTTCAAGCTAGGACCGCAGCCTAAGAGTAAGGAACTCTCCTTACCCCTACCATTGTCCCTTCAGACAGGATTTTCAGTGCCTAGAGAGCTTCAAACAGAGCTTCCTATGGCAATATGGAAAAATGTGATTGTTTCTGAAGCAGCCTAAAGGTAAGGCCTTCCACCCACTACTAAACATAGAACTGCTTTTCTGTGGAGGTAATGTTGCTACAGGATTATCCTGTCAGTTTGCAAATGCTTTGCCTTCAGCATTTCTCTCATTTCCCATGCCATTCAACCCTGGTATGTTGTGAAAAACAACTGATACCTGGTTTTGCCTATGCAAGGCTGGAGCTACAGTGCCTCTTAGGGCTGACTCAAGCTGAAAACAACCAAGCTTCCTCTGGCAGTAGACTCCTAAAGGCAGCAATTAAGTAATCCTCCTGATGATGGCCTTGCCATTGCGAAAATTGTTGAAGACAGAGAGACAGCTTCTGCAGTTGATGGGGGAATGAGCTCTGGAGCAGTCGCTAGTTCATTCACCCCATCCAACTGCCAGTAGCAGAATCTTTTTCAGGTCTGAGTTCCTCTTCTGTTCCTTCTGCCCTTCTCTGCGTCCCTGATGTGCCTCATCTTCAGAGCAGCAGAGCCTGGTTTTCTCTGCACCAGTGGGAAGCACCCAGCTGCCTCTCCCTCCTCTCTCTGCACCTGGGCCCCTTCAGCAGCAGCCCTGAGCGCTCAGTCTTAGCCTCTCAGGTCATGTCTGTGTTGCTGGAGCTGGGGAGTCTCCTGATGTGAGGAAACGTTCCCCATCAGGTCTTGTAGCTTCATGCTGAAGCATGTTCATGGCAGATGGAATCTGTAGGGAGTTTAGATAACAAACTTCTACCAAAAAAAAAAAAAAAAGCTTGCAGCTTGGCTGCAAGCATCTCTCAGATTTGAGTAACCCAAGTATCTGGCTTGCCATGTTTCAAGCTTCTTTTCCAGATTCCAATGATATTTGGGTGTCACGTAATTACAGCAGTTAGATTATTTTTAACAAGAAAAAAAAAATTTGTCTTAGTTTTGTACTTCAAACTGACTCAAACTTTTTAAAAATCTTCCATTAAAATCAGGTGTGGGATGTACTTGTGGTAATAGCTAGATACAAGAGTTCGTGACAGGAGGCATAAAGCCAGCCCTATTTTATTTAGGGAAAGAAATACTCCCTTTTACTTTAGAAGAAGAAATAAAATATCACAAAGTGAATCCTGAGGACACTGTCATTAGTCAGGGAAAAATCCTACTGGAATCAAACTCTTATGGATTGGCCAAACAGCAAAGTGCATACTTATATCTGTAGAAAAATTATTTCAGGCTAACACAGATTTATTGACAACACCTGTTCCACTAGTTAGCATACTGAGTACGTATCATGTTACTTGTTCATAATGCCAGACAGTTTCATTACAACAGTTACTGTGATGTAGAAAAGTTCAACCAGGACTAAAAAGCAGCTCTTGCTATTGATTTTTAAAAACAAAATATTAAATACAATGTTTGGGGTATGTTTTATTGTAAGAGTAAAAAATACTAGTGCTAGTATGTCATATGTGTCATGAACAACTTCTGCCAAAACATGAAGTACCAATCTACAACAAAATTTTTACGTGGTAATAAAATTTCAAACTCTTTCCGAATTATAAATATCCAAAAAGTATCCATTAACCTCTCCAATTCTTCTTTTAATAGGGTATTTTGAAAATGTTTTGTTTCATCCTGACTGTTTTTTACACTGCCTGCAAGATACAAATTCCAGAGCCCAGTCTGTTAATCAGCAGAATCTGTTTACCATGAAACAATGCCATTGTAATCTCTGAGTACAGAAAAAACACCTTCTCTTGGAGATTTATCATTATTAACATAGGCTCAACTAACATTTGTGGCAGCCACAGTGAGAGTGCAGCTGGCTCAATCCCTTTTACTTTTATCTTCATGTTATTCATTGTAATTGTTTCAAACCCTAGACTGGCTTTTCAGCTTTTCAGCTGTTTGCTCTTTTAAACGTTTTGAAATACTGGATATTTTTGACTGAAGTTGAAAGCAACTTTGAAAACAGGGATATGACCTTCTACCATTTAGGGCTACACACCACTTTCTCACTTTGGACAATGAGGAATGAAACAGTGGCTACAGGTAGAAAAATGTGGCTCGCTGAACCCAAACCTCTGCCAGTGTGCTCACAGAAACCTCACTGTGGACAAAGTGGTCTGAGCCAGGGAGCTGTTGAGCTCTATATCATCTCCACTGATGTCTCATTTTATATGTGTAAGCAAGTAATTTAACTGTTTCTGGATCAAATTCGCCTTTGTTGTAAATCCATGAAGCTTCATGTGTTTCATTGTACATGTGTCAGCTGAGGAATTTACCCAAATTCTTTTTCTGGAATATGTCAGGCGGGTGAATGGACTCAGCATTAGCCCTCTAATATTAAAGGTTCATAAGACATTTTGGGGTTTAAAAATTAAAACCAGTTACCAGCATGATAAAAAATGATTCCTTGACTCCCACGCTACTGCTTTTAAGAATAATACCAATTTGATTTTGAGTAGGGGTATGTCAATCTGACCCTAAATGAGTGCAAATGAAAAAAATTTTGTTACCAGTAAGCACGGAGGTATGTTCTGCCATTGTTTAACAGAAAGGCGTGGTTGTGCTACATTTATGACTGTTGCCTTTCACAGCTCTGTCAGTCAGGGATATAATTTCAGACATTTTCCATATGCTAGATACTCAGTAGGTTTTTTTCTTTCTCTTTAGGCTTGCATAAATTGTAGACCACTTCCCTTAAAAGAAAAAAATTCTTCTAAGTGAAATACTCTGTTAGAGTCAGTCGTGTCTATTCTAGTAGGAAAATTTGTACTTAATAGCTCCTCTTGTTATTATCTGTTCTTCCAGCACAATGTGAATTCTTTCTTGACTTTCTTCAGTATTCTTTTTATTTATGACTTATGTTATTCTAAATTATTGTTCTGTCAAGGAGAAGAGCTAAAAAGAACTGTCAGTAAAAGAGAGGTGCACTAGTTCTTGGGTGTCATATTGGTGTTGTGTATGCAAAATCACCTTTACTAGGGCTATGGGTGACTGTACAACTGAGTGTTCTTGAACTATTGCTGTTAATAGGTAATAAGGGTGGATACAAGGCTCACTTGGGGTGAGCGAAATTTATTTCATTGCTTTTACCAAAAGTTACTGCTTTTGGAAGTGGAGCTTGGGGTATGGTGGAGCCTGAAGGTGGCTTTATTCTTTGATGATAGTATCAATTTTAAAAAAAGTCCCATCCAAGCATCAAAGAAAGCCTTGTGATCAGTATATTACTTTAGTTCTTGGACACAGTAACTGATAGCGGAAGCACGTTGCTAAGACTCCTCCTCTAAAATGGACCCTCTGTGACTCTCAGATAAATCCCATGGCATGGGAAAGTGGAAAAACTGCAGAAAGTGTCAGACTGCGTTCATTTTAATTTTTTCCCCTGTGCAATTCATGTGAGCTAATGGAAGGAGTGACTGCCCCAGCATCCCCTTCCAGCTGCAGATTTCTTATTCCCAAAGGTTTCTCTGCAACATGAGGGAGCAATGCATCAGGAGACGCTAAAAGCCACTAATTAGAGCTGTAATTAATGTATGACAATATGTGAGGAATCCTCCCTTCACATGGGATTCAAATACAGTATTTCAGCTGTAGTTTCTGTCAGTGTAATGTCCAGCATTAGCCTCCTTAGGTTTTGCCCAGAAGTAGAACAAATATTCTCTGTAGAATTAACAGTAAATCATTTATGTGCGGCTGCAAGGAGCTTTAAGGGAACTGGTGGATCAGATTCACTGCTCTCTGCTGTAGCTCCTTCTGCTGTTGGAGTAAATGAAAGTTCAGGGATCATATGGTAGAGCTATGTGATGGAAAAGGGCTTTTGAAAGCAGGGAAGTTTGCCTTCCAGGGACTATTAAGATTTGTAACAGGACCAGGGCCTGAGTGGAAGTTCAGGGTAAGAAATTAAGGGTAGTTTGACATCATTTAGGGAAGGTAGCCTGTTTTTTCAGCAGCTCCCAGGCCCTTGAAAAAAAGTTTTAAGGGAATGAAGGCACTGATTCCAGCCCCAAAGAACTGTGTAGCAGGAGGGCTGCACACTTTCAGATCTGAGCAATACCTTGAAGAGGTGCTAGCAAGATGCAGTACCTGGATTTTAGTATGGTTCTGGGAGGAGGAGACTGTGATTATTAACTGGGTGGTAGACAGTTCACTGACAAATTCAGGTAGGAAATAATAACATGCTGCAGGGGAAAAAATTTTTTTAAATGAAGCTGTATGCTGCCTAAGTCTTGGCTAAAGTGTTTCCACTGTAGGAAGAGAAAATTGAAATGGTAGTTAACTTAGTCCATTACTAAAATGTGTTATTCATATTTTCATACATTTCTTCTTCTCAACATCCCCCAAAATGCCAGTATTGGCAAGTTTAAAAAGGTTGTGAAATATTCACACACTATCTATATATTCTTAATACTTCAAAATATTCACGTGACTGATATACTAGTGAATTCAGTCAAGACAACAATCAAAGTTTAATGAATGCAGCATTTGTGTGATGTTTGGGACAGTTTGGCTAAAAGTTGCCTTGGGAATCAATGATGATAGCTCCCCTTTGAGTACCAAAAAGCCAGAGGGTTTGCACTGGACATGCTTGTGATGCTCAAAGCAAGACCGCAGCCTAGCAGGGTTGGAGGAGGGGAACACCAAAAAGGTCAGCTGGAAGGCAGGAAACATTTCTTTCTGCTGCTGTGGCAAAGGTTGTGTTAACTGTCCTGTACGCTACTGATTTGCCTTGGTGAGGGCTTGTTAAGCACTAGGCAGGGGTTGGCAGCACTCCTGCAATTCAGCAAGCATTGTACCAGGTGGGAGACTGTAACCGGCACAGGGTAACTGTGGAAGGATATCTATGAAATAAGGGAGATGTGAACAATCCAGCCTTTCCAGAGAGCCTGGGCTGGGACGTACCGGAACTGCTGAAAGCATAAACAACTTCCGGTGCAGGGGGCATGAACATCTTACAGGTGCAGGAGAAGAGACAGCCGCCATTAATGACGCAGTTTTAATTCTTGAAGAAGATGGGTGTGAACATTTGTGAACGTGACTTGAACATGACTTGCAATGTGGCCAATCAGGTTGGACTATGGGCTGTTATTTGCGATGAAGCCAGTAAATATTTATTGGGTGTGGTCGAGGGTTATAAATTGCACTGGAAACACGGAAATAAAGGTTCACTTGTTAGAACACATTGATCATGTCAGTGTCCTCACTCAGCTCCGACAGGTAGCTATCAGCTGAGATAAGCAATCAAGCCCTAAATGCCTTATTTTCAGCAGTGAACTAATCCTATAACGTCTGTTACAGAAGTGCTGCTGCCTTGAAATTTTTATATTTTTTTTCGTATTTCAGTGGGGAAAAAACCCTGGCTTTGTCATCATTCCTAGTGATGGTTCAAATGTGCAGTAAATGCAGCAGTGTGTTGAGCCTAATTTGTTCCAGTTCACAAGTGCAGCCCTTCTACATTCAGAGGCTAACTTTCTTCTTATTTTGAGACTTCTGATTATGACATTACACCTTTCCTTACTCGTGTCTAAAGATTTGACTCAATGCTTTGATGGCTGTTAACTATAATCTTTACAAGTGGTGGGGGGAGGTTTTGTTCTGTTGCATAAGGGATTTTTGATGAAAAAGAAAACTCTTTGTATGGTTTATGGAGGCATGCTTCTGCCAGTGTCTTAATGAGCATTTGCAAATACCGGAGAATTGATAGGTTAAATATCGCAGTGCTAAGAGCTTCTCGCTGTTACAGTTTAAACTGTTAATTATAACTTTAATTTGAAGAGCCAAAGCAACGTAATATTGCTAACATTGGTGTGTTCAAGTCTGAACTGAAGCTTTGCTGCTTCAGTAACTGAACAAAGGTGTTTCTTAGACTAAAAATACTGTGTTGAATATCAGGAAGTCAAATTACATCAGCTTAATATTAAAGTAATGTTCTTCTATATACATCATTATCTCCTACCATAAGCTGTGCAGCTATTCATGAAATCTGCACCCAGTCTATAGTTTGTGACATATCTTGAACTGATATTTTATCCAAAAAAACCCACCATGTCTAACCTTGTAGTCATCAATTTAGAATTTCTTACATTTACATGTTAATAGATGTATACCTTCCTGTATATATGTATTACAGCAGTGACATATATATGTTCTAAGAATTATCCACATTTAATGCTCCTTTGTGGCCTTTAATGCATGTAAGGAGCAATGAAAATGCACTTGGGACTTCTACATGTCATGGCTGAGTTTAATCTTTCATGAAAGAAAGAAGATAAGCATGTAAGATAGACTTACACAAAGCTTCTGAAATGGATGCCATTGGCAATGGAAGTTTTGGCCCTTCTGGTCACTATATTCAAATGAGAATTGAAGGGAAATTCATTTGAATAAGGTAATCAAATTCATGTTGATCATGGTATGAAATCTGTAATTCTGCTTGGCTCTAAAATGAATCGTATTATATCTATTGATGTAATTATGTCTGGCATAAAAATGCTCCCTATGAGAAGTGGTAAACAATTATTAGTAGTTGTTTTACTGGAAGATCAAAGAGTAAAACAGGTACAGCAACACTTAGAAAATCGGTGAATTGTGCATGAATAAGAACATATATCCCTCCTCCCAGTAGTGCTTTTCATTAAGAAACAAATCAAATACTAGAATTCCCCATTCCAAGTCGCAGTCAACTTTGCACTTCCATTGGTTGGATCTCCCTCATAGTTCATATAATGGCAGGACAGCCGTTAGAATGGTTGGTCGTTTTCTTGTCAGTTGGTGATCCTGGGCATTTTTTAAATCCCTGAATATTCTTATTTCTAAACCCCATGTTTCCAACCTGCTGAATGGCAATCAAAACTAATAGCTTTCTTCAGCAAACCATGCCTCCCTCTTTTAGTTTACCTCTGGAACAAATAGTCAATTTAAGTTTGCATTAGATGTGAGTTTTGGATTGCATTGTACAGTACTCTCCTAATGTGGAAGCTATGACTTTATAAAGCATACCTCCACAACTCATCACATGTTCTCATTTCTCTACGTTCTGGGTATATGTAATCTATAAATCACTTTATTTTTTACAGTCTCTATAAATCTCAAAATAAATTGAAACCTAAAATTGAATTGCAAAAGTAATTTATTCCTGAGAAATCCAATTGGTATTTATTATGTTAGTCACTTGGAGCTTCCCCTTTCTTTCCAGCACTCATTGTTTACACTGCCATCCTCCTTGGTCTATTCTTCCAGCTTAATATTTATGTGTCATTATTAGAGAGAACAGTCTGTCAGATGCTTTACATAGCACCATCTATGCTCAGAATCTGGAGGAAAACCTGAAGGAGTGTTATATAGGTAGCATACCTGCTGCTTACTCACAGTTTCTTAAGTTCCACATATTAAGAAATTGTTTAGAGTTTCTTCATGCAGTCAAGGTCACCATAGGCACTTTATTTTTCATGTATCCTGGTTGGAGAGATTTGGTTGTGTGTTTTCATTATTTAGTATCAGATGGAAAGACACTTCATTTTGGTATTTCCACTGTTTCCAGGCTGGGTAAGGACCTTGTCTCCCATAATTGGGCTTTTTCCATTTAGAAGTCCGCTGAAGGAAGGGGCCACACTGCAGCTGTAACCATGTGCTGTGCTCTGCCTTACTAAGAGTTAAACTCTTCTGGGTGGCAGCTGGCCCCTTTTCTTTGGTCTTCCTCTTATATGCTTCCCTCTATCCAACTGAGAACAGCAGTCTTCTGCAAGTGATTAGTCATGATCTGGCACACTTCCTCTCGTGAGTCACAACCTTTTTCTCATGGTTACATTTTGTCATTATCTCATTCTTAACATGGTCATGCCAATTTACCACAAGCAGCTTGTTTGCAACGGTAGCATGTTTTTGCCAAAGGCCTTCTTTTGAGAATCAGGGTTGAAGTTACATATATAATGATCAAAACCATGGAAAACACATGTGTCTTAAAAAGTCCGAGCATTTTGTGTCCCATAAGAGTTTATACCAGCTTCAGGTCATTCAAACTCATTTTCATACCAGCTGTATTTCTCATGCCCTATTTGGGAGCATTTTGCTGCCCCAGAAGATGCAAGGTCTTATTCTTTATATTTAGGAGATCAGGGTGTGTCAGCGAACACCAGGGGCTCCCATGCAGTGTGCACTTATTGCAGGACTATTGGGCCCTGGGACTTTGTACTCCACAGTCAAGACTGATGGGGTGGAGGGTGTTGATTGACATTGACTCTCCCTCGGTGTTGGTAGTTGCTGTTCTGCAGTACTCATTAGCTCACTGTTCACTGGGATTTCACCTCTTTGTAATTGCTTTTCAGCAGCGTTAGTCACCTGGAAAGCCCATAGTGTGTCCTAGCCCAATGCTTTTCTGAAATCAGGCTCATCCTCAGGCACCAGTTGCAGAAGTCATCAGAAAACCTTCCTGTCAACCTTGGAGTTTGTCAGTGGTTAGCCTCAGGCACAGGATTTATTACAATGTGTCTCTATCTCTTCAGAAAGCAGAATAGAAATTTTCTCTTTCTGCATTTTGAATCTTCCCAAGAAAAACAAAATTTTGGCTCTGGCAAGATATTTCTGAAGTCGTCATAATACCTTTTGGGATATTACAATCAGAATCAACTCCCATACTTGCTGGTGATCTTTATAGATATCACTGCATAGCATATGCCTATATTAGTCTGTTCAGATCACTACTTGCTATACTAGGCTCTGCTGATATACCACCAACTTTCAGACTTACTTTCTTCAACATCTGATCAAAGGCAGTCTGCCTTTTCCACTGAGATTTCACCATTGTTGCTACCCTGTCTAAGCAAAGTTGTAGATTTCTTAGTTTACGTCACTTCTTTGGCTTTTGGTCAACCGTCCAGCTTTGCCATATTTATTCCTTACTCCACAAGATTCTCCCTCTTTTCTGAATGTATCGAAGTATATTTTTCTTGTAGTACAGCATCTGATAGTCCTTCACACTGATCTCCCCTTTGAATCTGAATGTGTTCCTCAGTTCGGAGACTCACAGGAATTTCCTGGTGCTGAAGGAGTCTTCTGTCAGCTGCTTCATACCTGCTGGTCCATCTCCATGTGACTGGCTGAAATTGTTTTTTTTTCCTTAGGCTTTCTTCTTGCGCTAATCAGCACAGTAAGTCTTCTGCCATCTGTGCTTCCTAGCTGCTGTCTTGCTCCCCAGTACAAATGGTTGCCTTTCTCATCATATTTTTTTTTCCTTCAGGGTGTTCTAGGACGTTGGTTCTGTCTGGACTTCTCAACAGTTCATGTAGACTTGCTTAAATAAAGCCTGGGTATTGCAGGTGACAAGTTTGTATAAGACGAACTACGTGCTTTGTGAAGGCTCTGACACTGAAGTGCTGCAATTCCAGCTAGTCTTAACAGGGCAACATCTGTTGTGTTTTTGTGGATATGACAGAGAATCTGAGGGTGTTCTTTGGTCTTTTGACTTGGACTGGAACTTCATACCATGTATCTGGAGAATATGAGATCCTGAAAATGCTAACATTCGTGTGTCACGTAGATTTCCAGTGCTGTAACTGAATTTGTCTAAATTTGTTTTCAATTTTTTAGCAACCATTAGACCTCTGAAAATTTCACCAGCTGCTCACCTATAGCTGGAGATAAAGCACATCTTTTTTAGTAATTTTCCCTTAAAGCCACAAATACTAGTCACTAATAAGTGAGGAGAACTGAAACGGATGCCAGAAAATTAAAATCAATTATTTTATGTATAACATTGACAAGGCATTTTATCTTGGTGACAAACCGTGCTATCTTAAGTAAGCATTCATTTGACCTAGTGGCTTTGATATCAGTTGCTATTAATATCCATGTAGCAGTCATTAACAAGCCTGCAGCTTTCAGGGATTTAGCCGAATAATAAGTAAAACTAGATGTGACAATAAACTGATCTGTAAGCAATATTATTTTTTTTTAGAAAAAAATACACAAAAGGAAAACATTAAAGCTAGTACAACATAATACAGATCAATAACTGTAGGCATTTAATGAATAATGTTGCATAAATAGAAAATAGATATTAATGATGAAGAGGTTTCTAAAATTAGAATTTGTCTCAAATGAGATATTTAGAATAAGTTTACGAAAGTCATGTTTTGTGGCCATAGGAACAAATCAAACCAAAAATGGACAGCCAACATAAACATGTAATTAATGCTGTGCACCAAAATTAACTGTACCAAAGCAGCTTTCATGTTCCCAGAAAACTGAAGGAAGCTCTCTGAAAGAAACTACTTTGCAATACAGAGCTGATGAAATAACATTTGCAAATGTTTCCACTGTGTTGGAAGGCTGAAAGGATGTTTACCAATTCCCCTGAATTACAGAGTAGGAATTGAAATTATTTCAGTGCCTCCCCTATTTCGCCAGCTGGGTACCTAACCTGACATAAGCCATCTTTGAACTTCTTGCATTAAAAGTTACTGCAAAACTCTTGCTTGATAGGTCTATATATCAGATTCAGATCTGTATCAGAAGCCTGAGTCAGTATTTATTTACATAACAGGACAGTTCTTTCTTCTTCTTGCAGTATCTCTAGTTTAGTCCCTTGGGTTTTTTTTTTATAAAATGACAGTAAACTTCAATAACAGAATCAACATCAGTTTATGTCAGATAAACCTACAGTTCAACAGGTTTCTTCATTTTCATTCTTTGTTTATTATTGTGCTGGTACTAGTTGGACAATGAAGGTTTTAATTATTGATGCTGTAATCAGATCTGATGGTGCCAGGAAAAGCTAGAGCTTTATTTTTCTTATTCTATATGCAAGTAATTCGGCTATCAGATGAGGAACCTGCATTAGAGCTCATTGGAGGTCTCTGAAAGTAAACAGAAGCATTGATTTTTTTGATGTTAGTTGGTTGGGGTTTTTTTTTTTGAGGGAATAGCATTAGCGAGGTCGAGATCTAACTATTGATCCACAGCCTAAGCCTTCTGATGTATTAACAGTTAGTCTATGGAGAACTTGAAGTTAAATAGAGCTGTTCAAACTTTTATTTAGTGAACGGTAAAACAATATTGCATTAAAAACAATGTGATTAAACTGACATCTCTTACTGTTGATGGCATGGTCTTTTTAAAGTACGTGTCAGGACTCCCTTTAGCCTGGCCAGGGCAGGATTTTTCTGTTTGAAACAGAAAAAAAGATTCAGTGTTCTTACAACCAGATTTGATCCAGCTGCATCAAAAGTCAGCATTTTTCAAATTCTGTTTAATCCAATTCCTATTCTGTAGCCACTATTACACTAATATGGCCATTCCAGTGCTCCTTTAAAGTATAACATTGGTCATTGACATTGGTGGACTAAAATTTCTCTTCTGAGATTTCTCACCAGATAGTAGCTCTCTGAACAAACTCTCTGTTATAATATGAAATATTAAACATCAAAGAGGCAGGATTGCTCTCAGCACTGTAATATTGAAGACATCTGTCTGATTCATAAATATATTAGATATGGTTTCACAAAATCCAGGGAATGTCAGATCATACAAGAATCAATTTAGATTGGAGAAGTTCAGCACAGTTTTAACTCCAGGGCATCATTATTTACATCACTTGGTGACATAAATATGATCTCTGATCACATCTTTGCTTTGAAGAAGCTGTATATGTTGGTTATTCTTTGCAGAGTACATTTCTAGAGACATACAGACTGAACCCTGAAGAGTTTGCTTAAATTATCGGTTCCTCTTTATGTTTAGATTCTAATAATGCTCTGAGTATTTCTGTGGTCTCTGCTTACATTTCTGTGGCGTTCATGTATGCATGTCAGTTATAGTGGAAGTTTTCCAGTTTCAGACAGTTGAAAAATATATGTATCTCTTTTCTTGCCTTATTTCATTTGAAAGAAACAGCAGAAGCATAAGTCAAATCAGTGTCTGTTTAACTCATTACCGAGTGTTCTGGGCTTCCTTGCAGAAACAACTGTGATAAATCCGTTTTGGACAATTTTCCTCTTCAGTGACCATCATCATCTCATTGCGATGCATCTCATCAAGCAACTGTCGCAAAATAACAAAAAAATATTTCTATAGGCCTGCTGACTGAGGGTAGTTTAAGTACTTGTGTGATACTTTATAGGCAGGGCTACATACTTGGAAAGCGATTCATTCTAGACAAACCTAGGTGTGTTTTCATTTTAAAGGACATAGTAAACAACTGTAGAGCTCATGGAATAGATGATCAGTGACGGTAGTGAGAGTCCAGAGTGAGGACATTTTAAAAAAAATAAAAGAACTGAAAAATGACTGAATAATTACAGGTCAGAGTATTTCCAAAATATACTTTTTGACAATAGTGACATTGGAATTGGATTTTTTTCCCTGTTTTTCTGTGAGCAGTGGGGAAAAGGACAGTTCTGTATTGTAGTGTAAAGATTTAGGCTCTTAACCAGTGGTTTTATGCCAAGCTAACATTCCACCACGAGGAAAAATACACAGAAACTACTTTTTAACAGAGAAATTGAGGCCTTTAATCCGGGGTTTTATCATTTCAGATGAAGCTTTCTAAAAGCTCTTTGTAGTCAGGAGAATTTTAAAATTACCATAAAGTGGAGCTGTCATCCTTCAATCTGCTTTAGGAGTCACTTTGAGAAAGAAAAGTACCTCTGGGATGTTCGTTACCTTACATTCTAGCAGATATCCTGAGAAAATCCATCTAATAGCAGGATTTGGAAGAAGGCTTGTACAGCTAAAGTGTAGCCAGTGTAAACACCTCCAGGTGAAACAATGCTCTAGTTTAGGAAGAAGACTGCTTGACAGTACCTTTTTAGTAATCATTCACTAGCTGTGTAGCCACATTTGTTTTCAATGGCTTACTTTTACATTTGGAAGTAGCTTTGCTTCCTTAGGAGTTCGTTGTTTAATGAGATATAAATAACCTTCTGAAATGCTTTCATTATGATAAAATTCTTTTAAATTGCATGATTTTTCATGATGTTTTACATTAGGTTGTGTGTCTTCTAAAGCACTGGCATTGAATCAGTGTCACATAAGAAAGACAGATGTTGCCAGTACTCTTGGCTAGACTACTGCAGAATCTGCACAGTGAGCAGAAGAGGAATTTCAGGAGGACAGAAAGCATAGTTTCATGGTTAAGGCAGTAGAAAACTGCCCCAGAGAAATGGACTTTCCCTATATACCACACCAGCCCATGCATAGGATCCATGTGTAATCTAAATAAATAATCTGAGCTGTAATTTTCATATTTTCTCGACTGCGTGCTATTGACTTCTCAGGTGGCCACCTTTAAAGTCAGGATTATACTTTTGGGAAGCACGAAGGAGAGAATGCATCAGATGGGTGGTACACACCAGATACTGAGGCCAGTACTGTAAAATATCTTCATTAATGACCTGGATGATGAGAGAGAATGCCCCCTTGGCAAGCTTGCAGAAGTTACAGAACTGAGAGGACTGGGTGTGCTGCCATTCTTTGGGACCATAACAGGGTGGAGAAATGGATTGACAGAAACCTCGAAGTTCTGCAAAAGGAAATAATTTACAAACTAGTAAGGTCATGTGAAATTGTGGAAACAAATCAATGAAGGATAGTGTGGAAAACAGGGTCAGTAGTGAGCAAATCACTACCATTTCTTTTGGAAAGGAAATTCACTGTAACATTGCTGATCTCTTGAGACCTGTCCAAAAGTTGCATCCTTGTACAGTTGTATCCTTGTTTCTGATTTCCCAGGTTTTAGATCCCACCTTAGCATCCAATACCTATAGGCTTTTTGTCCTGTCTTTTAAGGTACCTGTATGAATAATGGTCTTCATTTGATTTCTTACTACATTTCATTAGTTATTATTTTGTCAAGATCAACTGGAAAGTTCTGCTTGAATAGGAGGAGGAACTTTTTTACTCTGAGAGTGACAGAGCACTGGAACAGGCTGCCCAGGGAGGCTATGGAGTCTCCTTCTCTGGAGATATTTAAAACCCGTCTGGACACCTTCCTGTTTGACCTGCTCTAGGCTAACCTGCTTTGGTGGGGGAGCTGGACCAGATGATCTCCAGAGGTCCCTTCCAACTCCTACCATTCTGTGTTTCTGTGAAAGTTTTCCTTTTCAGATTTCCAGTGCCAATAGAAATAATCACATGTGAAATACCTGAGAATGGGTTGTAGTGATAACAAGAGGCTGTTGCAGTTCCCCTCTCTCATAAGACTCTTGAAATCTATAGTAGTGACCTCTGGAAGAGGCAGACCACAGAGAGGTTGCAAGGACTTCTTCCACTGTAGTTTTAAAGAACTAATCAAAAAAACTTCCTTGGATACAAGGCTATTTCTAGATTGTTTTCATCTAGAAGTAAAATACTAGTGAGTCAGTAAGAAAAAAAATCTTCTACATAATCTAAAATCTTTGCAATATTTTCCGGATCTGCTCTTGGGCAAATAGTCCCACTATACTGGAGGAAAATTAATAGAAAATGGCCTATTAATGTCTTTATTTATAGTTCAAGATTCAACCTGGTGATTTATATTTTCAATTTAATCACACAAACTGATGTAAGAAGTAACTGGAAATGCAGGTATGACCTTGCTCAAGCAGACTATATAAAATTCAGTGTAGCAAAGCTTGTGTATTGAAAATTGTGCAGTAATAAATTGTGCTTTTCATTGTGCAGCATGCCAACTATGTCAGTACAAGATAATGGTTTAGGCAAATTACACAACTAAAGAATTAGAAATGTAACTGGAAAAATGAAGCATAATATTGGGTTTGTGGCAAGAACTCTATATGATAAAACTGGTTTGTAGTTTGATCTTTAAAGCAGAACACGAAAAGAGTATTGAAGCACTTGAAATGCAAGGTCTATTACAGAATAAAGGAAGTGTGAAGACAAAGAAATAGTCCGACAGCAGCCTAGACAAGGGCAAAGGAACTCTTACTGGGCGAAGCTAAACATTTTATTCTTAAGAAAATAATTTGGTTATTTGAAATAAGGAGATGAAGAAGTACATGGGAGAGAGAACAAGAAATAATTTAAGAATACAAAGTTCAGATCAGAAATTTGATTTAATTGACTATATTTTTATCTTCACTTAAATCTTTCCCAATATATACAGGCAAGAGAGGAAAGTTACTGAACTAGCAGAAGGACAGAAATTCAGCTTAGTGATCATGAAGGCTGATGAAGTAGGTGGGGAGCAGTTTCTGATATACTAGTCTATTGAATTATGTTCTCTGTTGGTGAGAGTGTAGCTGTTTTTCAGACCCAGCTTATTGGCCCAGGATGTCTATATGAGGCTTTTGTCTCTTTAATGCTTGACTTCTGGTGAGACATCAAGCATTTTCCCTTAAGAGGAAACGAGTAAAACCTGCTCATTCCCTGAAACGTGTAAGGTTCCATATCTAAATAACTAATGGAAGGGAAATTCTCTGAGTAACCAAATGTTTCCGCTGATGTTGGGTACTCTGTTGGAAAATCACCTCAGGATCAAAGAAAGGTTGATTGCAATGGTTCAAGGTATTTCTTACTAGCAACAGTGATTTTTTGTCAATCTCCTTCTCATTTATACCTCCTTGTTGGGAAGAAGAGGATGTAAGCCATTCAGTGCAAACATCTTTCATACAAGTTAGATGTATTGGTTCCAAAGGATAATTCCTCTCCTTGTACAGTTCCTCATAAAAATATAAATTCATTAATTTGTTAAAATACCCTAATGGCCTGGCACAAGTGCAAGAGGGTGTGATTATTCCTGAGTTATAAAGGGAAGGATCATTTAGATGCAGAAGCTCACATTGCTTCACTGAAAGACTGTGTAAAACGATTGTTGAAATAGGTTTTTGGTCTATTAGGCTCCTCACTAATCTTTTGGGGGATCTCATTGACATGCTTGAATGATAAAAGGCATAAGGATAGCTTTCATCAAGTGAAATTGTAAGTGGTGTATATCATGCATGAGATGCATTATGATTTGTGTTTATGATGTGAGAAACCTTGTAATGGCATCTGATGCACTGCATCAATCATTGCATTCTTGGGACATGATAAATGCAGGGAAATTTAATTCTGGGACAGTTCTTAAACAAAAGAAATCAACGAATCGTATAAAAATCCTCCTTTGTCCTATTTTTTGGCCTTCTGCTTATGAAGTATGAATGATGTACTCCCTCCCCTTTTCCCATACTACAGATCTTTATGTGCAAGTCTTGAGTGAAGAGCAGCAACACTGAAATGCTTTGGCCTGTGTCCTTTGAGTCAGGTAGAAATAGTTAATCACATGTCAGAAGCAAGCTTTGGGCTATGATTAGTCCCACATGTTGAGAATTATCTTTCAAGAAATTGTTTAAGAGAGCACATGAGTCTTTCAGAAAGAAAATGAGGCAACTTGCCAGAGAAGAATATTTTAAACATCCTTTTTGTTGAATAGATACCTGGTGAGAGAACTCAGCTGAATATGTTTGAAAGAATTATTATTCATCGAATGAAACCATTTCATAAGACTGTTATCCCAGTTTGAAATTCGATAATGCATTTTGGAAAGATGAAGAACACTTGGGAGTGTTAAAAATGGCAGGGAGTATAGGACATCACAAATTACTGTTCAAGCCTATTTTTCTGTATTTAATGTATTTCACTTGTGCCTTTATAATGAACTGACAATTTTATCAGATTTCTGCTTGTGAGAATTTATTTGGAATTAAATCACTAAGGAGAAACCTCTAATAGTAGAGTTCTCAATTTTTTTTTATGCAGGCAAGTATGCCTATAAACCCAGGGCCTGCTCTCACAGCCTTTATTTACAGTTCTTATCAATCTAATTAGTAGTCCATGTAAGCTCAGCTATGAAATGTCTGTAGAAGACATGTAGGAGGAGACCTACACAAGCTGCAGAAAAATATTTTAAAAGATTTAATGAAATGCATGAGTTGGGCAAAACAGTGCAATGTGCTGGACTTATCTGCTTGGACAGAAATACTCCATGTGTTTGTTCAAGTACTTGCAATTCCTTAAACCTCTTTCATCTCAAAGATAAACCTGACAATAAGTTTTATTAGCAGCATCCCCTGCAATTGGATATTCAGCCCATAATTCTCTTCTGCTCTTGTATGTTCGTTGATACAGAGAGTTTATGTTACATTGTCAATTTACATTGCCAAGATTTAGAAAGCAAGAGGCAACATACAAATGGAAATGCTCTGCTCGTGAAATAAGTAGGGAATACATGTTTTCAAAGTTAGAGTCTAAAGGGAATTTTTGCCTTAAACATAAATTTCGCCTATGTCTGGACGTTCCTGTTTTTCCTATAATGAGTAATTTTGCTGGCTATCGGTGATACTGTTCTGAAGAATAATGAAATGAAAGCAGAGAGTTAGGTTGTATTATCTGTTTGGGGATGATCTTATGAACAGGTACAAAGGTCTTCATCCCTAGCAAGTAGGATAGTCCAGGAGGAAAGATGTTTGGGCAAAGTTTCCAATGGATTCAGTAGTTCTGAACCTTTTTCTCGTGGGCAAAGCTCAAAAGCTCAGAGAGTAGTCTATTTGAAAGTATTTGTGATGCTTTCAGGTTGTACTATTCTAGTAAACTCACTTTCATCCCACTTTTTCCTCAAGACTGGGGTAGCTTTGTTCATTGTTCCATTCAGTGAAGGGGACAAGATGTTTCTTAATTGCTTGTGATGCAGTCAACAGGCATCCTTTGCTTAAGTCATAGGTAAAACCAAAGACATAAAAATTTACCTATTTTCTCAGTGTGGCAATTACTGAAATTGTTCTGAGCTTGTTTTATAAATGACACTGGTTTGATTGTTCTAAAATGACTTTACAACAATTTTTTTTTTAATTTGTCCGCTATTTTTGGCCCACCAGTGTGTGTTTAAAAACAGTGTGTAAATCAGGTACAGTAGTTAATACACAACTTTTACTACTGATAGTGTAAAGCTTGCACAGGGGAAATGTGAAGCAGGTGTTGCCTTCCTCTTTTAGCAATAGCAAGGTCAACACTACATTATAGCCTTTGAACTTTTGAAGTCCATCAAACGGTTTATGGTTTTATATTCCCAAAATAGAAGAGAGGCAAACAGCAGGAAAGTGCAAAACAAACTCCATCTTCAGTTCAGCACACATGTAATTTACTGTCTCCTTTAGCAACCGTTTCAAAAATAGCAAACCACATATTTAATTTACATCAAAGTAAGGCTAAGAAGCCTTGGTTCAGCATTTCACTTTGTAGATGGAAAAGGACAGGTATTGAAATACCATATCTGAGAATACGAGACCTTTAAGATTCTATTTGCAGTACCTTCTTTTGACAGCTCATACCACTTTTAGCCTTTTTTATTGTACATTTGCTATATCAGCTCCCATCTCACTTCTGATTTTCCCTTTGCCATGTTGCTCTAAAAGCTCCCTAGCTTTATATCTCTCAAAAGTTTGAAACAGAAAGAAACCTGAGAAATGGAGGGACGATTACAGGTAGTGTATTGCAGTTCAGAAATATTGAGAGTATTGCCCTAATTTCAAGCTTTTTGGTCTCTTCTATATTATTAACATTAACTTTCAGAAATATTTTAATAGCCAAGGGGACCAAATCTTTTGATATCAAATTCATAAAGCTTCATTCGTTCCAAGAATGGCAAATAAAACAAGGAAGACTGTAATTGGTCCTATGACCGTTACAGAAGGTGAAATGTAAGTTCCAATCCATCAATAAATAGAGCAAATTTGTATGAACATTGAAAGAAATTACAGATACATTAGTATGTACAGTATGTACAGTACAGCTGCACTATTAAAAATTAATTTGTGAAACTGGAGAAATAGGTACCTGCTTCATATTGATCACTAGATGCATTCCATTACAATGTACAAAACTAGGAAGATTTCTATTAACCAGTGTAATAAGGTAAAGCCTTAACATCTGAGTGCAGTGAATAAACATTTTAATTAAAACGAATAAGAAGCAAGTCTTTCTTTGGTATGTTGTGTATTTTATATTGTCAGAGTTTTAGATGTACTTGAGATACTCAGATATTTGTTCAAAGAGGGACAGTCCTTGCCCAAAGAGCATGTTTGACTGGGTAGAGGAGAAGAATAATGCTTTTGTTGTGTAATGTCACTGGTGAGAAGTGTGTCCTAGTTTTGGCAGAAGTGGTACATTTCAGAACCCTATAGCATTCAATGATTTTTTTTAATTTAAAATTTACAGTAGGATCCATAAGAACAAAAGTATTTTGAAACAAAGCATCCACATGTTCAAAACAACACAAAATCTGTGTTACTGAGAATAAAGAAATTGTCTGTTAGTATTGGATTCAATTTAATTTATATACATTTATGCTGTTTTGACTGGAAAGTGTTACCTCAGAAGAGGCTGAGAGCTGGAAACAAAGCAAGAGCAAGCAATGGCTGGAAGCAATGGGCCCGATACAGAAAATGCTGAATCCTAGAGTTGAACAATGCAGGGGGGGGCTATAAGATGGCCCTGTCTTTTCTTAGGCCATGATTCATATCATATTCTCAGGTGAAAACCAAAGATACAGAGGCAACACTTAAGAAGTCTGAGTTAGAAAAGGCCACCAAAAAAAAGAAAAAAAAAAAAAGACATGGAGGCAGTTGATGGCTGTAGCTGAAGAGTTTTTCACAGTGAAGCTGTAGCAAGGCAGTTTCTCTATCAGTTTCACTGTCCTGAAGGCTGATCTTGTATGTACTAGCTGTGGTTCGGAAAGATTACAATTTAAGTGAGGTGTAGTTTTTGGTTGTGTGGGGTGTGTTTGATTGTTGTTGTTGTTGTTAGTTTTTATTATTATTTATTCCATTTTCTGTGTGCCCTGTATCTTTTGGGGAAATAAATGATGCTTTGCTGTTTGCTGGGTTTAGGCTGCAGTGATCCAGTGTTGTGACAGGGTCCTGGGGAATAGCTCTAGTAAAATCAAGTGCCTCAGTGTTAACCACTGAAGATTTAGGGATGCAGAGTCCCTGTTGCAGAGCAGTGAGTGACAGCAAATAGTTTCAGGTAGAGAGAGAAAGAGAAAGAAAAGACAAATCTGTTTCCAAAAGGTTGTATCTAAGAGAAAAAAAAAAGTAATTATACAGCATGGGTAGCAGAACATCAAAAAACGTAGCTATAGAGTTGATGTTCTATATCATAACCTGTGCTGTCAGTGGCATTATTGCCTGGCTGGGAGATGTATAGCTAGGAAGTTTATAGCTTACTATAAGTTAGGAAAATGCAGAAGACTGCAGAGTGTCTCCTTTAATGTAAATAAAAGAGTAGTTAGGTTTTCTGTGGAATATATGATGATGAAACATGATGCATGTGGCAGTGTGTTCTGGGAAGGGCCTCTTTCATGTTTTTAGGGCTCTGTGGGACAGCAGCCATTTTGTTTTCTGAGTTTGAAGTGTTAATGACGTAAATATTTTGTGCCACATACCAATGATCTTGCCTTTGTTCTGTTTCCTTTAAGCTAAAAGAAATCACTGTAGACTGAAGTTGATTTCCCATTGCTTATGGCAGTCACAGCTTGAAGAGAAACTTCTTAATACTCCCATTGTTGTTAACATTTCTGTTCACAGCACTGAGTGGGGAGAAGAATATATACAGAAAACCAACAATAACCTCAAAAGTGCTTGCAAAGATTTTTGTGTTTTTTTTTTTTTTTTTTTTTTCTTGAATGCTCAAGCCAGTATTAGTTGGCTAGGAGTCTGTCTGACAAGTGTCAGTGGAGTCATGGAGAACAATTGTCTATTTGGCTGTTTTTTTCTTGGTCTGAATTTCAGGTGTGAGTCTTGTTGGCTGGAGTAAGGTTCCTGTATCCTGATACTATGTTTTCTTAACCTATCAGATTAGGAAGATCAAGCCTTGTTAGACCCAGACACTTCCACTTGTCTTGGATGAGTTTCAGCTGACCTCTGAGAGGTATTTGGAAAAATCCAGGTTTGGTTTGAAAAAGCAGCTTCATCTAACTTTTGTATAAAGCTCCATCTGACAAGCAGTGGCACTGTGCATTTCTTTCTTACCTTCAAATACCCATTGGGAACACTATCATTTTGATTTTGTATCTGTTTGACATCGGTATCTCCCAATTTTGCCAGGGGAAATACATTTATTTCATGATTGATATCAAAGTTCCTCACTCGTTGTCTGCCTGAGGCTGACCTGGTATTATTCTTGGGCAGAGGCCTAAATGCTGAGGCTTGTATTCTCTAGAGTTTCTTGACTTAGTGCCTGAAAATTATTTACCCTGTGGTATTAGCTGCCTCTCAAGGTATGTCGGCTTTGTCTTAAAAAACAGAAAAGATCAGACCCAGGAGCAATAGCACTAGTAAAATCATTGCCTGTTACTGTTATCGAGGGGCAGCAGACAAAGGGTCAAGACAGAGTCCTGTAACTTTCTTATTGTAAGGAACTATTAAAAGCAGCTACTCATAAAGCATTAATCAACTTTGCAAACTTAAAAAACTAGTCCCAGCCTTCACTGATTCCATGTAGATCCCTCTTAAAGTCTGTTGGAGCTGTTGAAGATCTTGTTAAAGGTCAAGTATTTGCTGAAACAGTGAACAAAAATGCCTGTGAGATTTGGACAGTCACCTAGGAGCAGGACCCATGCAGTTCAGGTTGGACTTTTTGTCAGTATTTGTTCATGTATTCACAGTGAGTAGAAGTCAGCCCTTCTCCGACAGACTGGATCTGACAAATCCCTGGCCCGTGGCAGCATTCATCTGTCTAAGGCCTGACTTAGACAACTTTCCCTATGCAGTTCTCACTATTTTACAAAGCTAGTCCAGCTGCCTAAGTACTTTCTTGTTTCTGTGCACAGTTACCATCAAGTTAACATGCCAGACAAGCAGGTTTAATTTTTTATGTTTATGCATTTTGACTGTTCAGAAAAATACCCATTTTAACTGTTCCCTTTAGCCATTATTTAGTTATCAAATTCCCCTTCCTCCTGAAAGAGCAATTAAGCTAAACCTATCTGCTTTGAATTTGGTGTGTCTAACAGCAGACACATGGCCAGCTATTACAGCTCGCTTGACATGGACTAACTTTTTGCAGCACAGTATGCTGCCCATGTTTTGGAGTTTCACTTGCCAATAGGACCGTTCTAGGACTTACTGCTCACTGGGCAATGAACAGCTCAGAGAAGAAGAAAAATCTCAATTTGTGTTAAGCAGTGGCTGACTGCTTCCTCAAATACACGTTTTATGAGTGTGAGTGCAATCACTGAAATGTATAATCTATTTTTAATCTCTTACTTGTTAATTTTATGTTTTATTAAAATATCCTGTTAATCAGTATTTATGTATTTAAATGTACCCTTATGATTTCATTAACTGCGTCTTCCTTGTATTACGAGAAAGCGCTTGATCTACCCTGCCTATACACTTCATTGTTTTGCATTCTGCTGGCATATCCTAAATTCATTAATCACTAATGTGAACAGCATCAGTCTTTTTAATTTTTGTTCACACGTGGCTCTCCATTTTCCTAACAATGCTCATTGTATTCCTCTTAGACTCCTGCTGTTTCTGCTCTTAGAGTTTTGGAAGAATACTCTGGTTTTAATAATTATACATTGTTATAATTATCTCTGTATTCTGTTCTAGTCTCTAGCATTTCTCTGCATTGTGAATAGCTTTGCACACGCATCATTGTTTTTGTAAGGTTCTGTTACATTAATACAGTCCTGCAAGTAAACTATTTTGCTTCGATTTTGCAGGGCAGTGGGTGTAGATCTAAACACTGTCACAACACTGGTGGTTGACTTCTATATTTAGTCTCTGGTTTAGTCTCAAGTTTCCATAGTCACTTCATACATTATTTCATTGACTGGAGTGGAAGCTGAACTAAGCCTTTTAATCGAATGATTAGTAAGGATAAAGTAGTTTGTACAAGCAACCTTGTTGAATTAATGTTGTCTTGATTTATGATTAATAATCTAGGATCAGTCATTTAGGTGGATGTTTAAAAATATTTGGAGGTATTGACAAATTTCTGAAAAGCAGTTCACACTGATAGAGACTTCTGAAAATAATGAAATAGTAATTGATTTAAAAATAGAGTGTTTTTTAAACTGTTGAGTAAATAGTAAGGAAAGGATGAGTAGAAATTGCAGCAAAGTACTCTGTATTTCTTTTTTTTTTTTTTTTCTGTGCAGTGTGTGGTGGTTCAGGCCAAAATACTATTTATTATTTAAAGACTCATGGATTTTAAAAACCAGTAACCATATGACATTCTAAATTCAGTCTAAATTATCTAAATTCTGAATACATTAGAATTATGATAGTCCTATCCCAATCTAGTAAAAGACGTGAAACAAGCACATGAATTTTTTTTTTTTAAAAAAGTTAAAATATGAAAATGTCTCCTACTGTGCTGAAGGGAATTGAGGAAGGCAGTATTTTGTTATAATATGTAAATAAATATGCAATCTGTTAAATATGTAAATAACAGTAATTATTTTGCTGCTGGATACTGCTTTCTTTGATTGTTGGCTAAATTAACAAATTTTTGTTACAAGTCAGTTAATGAACTTTTAGAATCAGTTCTTCTCTGCTTAAAGGCTGAGTGACATGGTCATGCACAAAAGAGATAGTGCCATGGTGGCCAAGGAGGGCATATAATATTGGTTTAGCTTTTGCTTGAACTCTTGACAGCTGAGAGAGAAATTCATTGCACTTCAGCCCAGTTGCCTAGTATTTGGTATGGAACTGTGGTATTTCACAGCAGCATTTGTGAGCTCCAGCTGATTGTTTCGCAGTCCTTTGGAGGACTTCCTCTTCACAGAGGAAGAACAGCTGTGAAGCATCTCTGTGTCACAGCCCGAACTACGCCATTGCAGTTGTGTTTGTATGTCTGCAACCAGATACTGTGCTGCAAATTTTCGTCTTTCTTTCACAGTAATTATGGCAGCTAACAGCAGTGTTCTCTGCATAACCCCCTGGAACACACTGGGGATAATAGATTTAGATCCCAGACCTCTTTACTGGATGCCCACTCAACCGTAGGATCCTGGTTTCGTTCGACCCTAGTGGTTTTGTCTGCAATTGGAAACACCATTATAAATTACACTCCAGTGACATTGGAGAAAATGGGCTTGACTTGGAGCTTACCATTTCCAAAACTCTTTGACTGTTTTCCCCTTCTTGTTACCTATTTCTGTCTTTCCCTGACAGCACATATGGACTGTTTTTCAGACAATTTTTCTTCATTTTTTTTTCAGTTACTAGTGCTAACTCTTCTTTTTCTCTTACAGTTTTTCTGCACTGTGTTCTGCACCACTTCATCAGCTGCATGTCTTGGACAGAGAAAGAGTATGTTCCTGTGCCCCGCTATAATGTGGCCCTGGGCAGCAGAAAGGTTCATACATCCCATATGGAGCTTTATGACTTCAGGTGAGAAAGAAGTAATTGAAGCAGATGAATTTTAAAAGAGAACTGCTTATATGCAGATGTATGAGTAGAAGTCTGTGATTCAAATGTCTGTGGGCTAAATTATGGAAAAAATGTTTCTCAGTTAAAAATTCACCATAAAGAACTTCAAAATTCATTATGAAATAAGAAGTGGTAAAATAAATCTCAAACTACTGTAAAGCAGTTTCAAATACAACACTATATGTTTTTTCCTTACTGTTATTGTTTCTAATTTTAATTATTTATTGACTTATTTAATGAATTATTCTTTTGTTTTCAAGTCAGTTGTTTTTAGTATCTCCCTCTTTAGCTTTCTCATCAGCTCTTCTAAGGTGTTTTTTTTTTTAATATCCTAAAACTCGGAGGGTATTACCATGTTTGATTTCCAGGAGTTTCAGCTGGATTGGCAATGGATGCAGTGTTTTGACTACTCTGGCAGAGGGGTTACTTTTCGAATTCCCTCTCCCAGTCAGACAATTCAGACTGGACTTTATTGATAAGCTGAGATTAATATATTGCTGTAAGTTACTATTGAATAGAATCAATTTGAGCTTATTTTACACAGTGGATTGCAGGAGCTGAGTGAGGACACTGACACGATCAATGTGATCTAACAAGTGAACCTTTATTTCCGTGTTTCCAGTGCAATTTATAACCCTCGGCCACACCCAATACATACTGATTGGCCTCATCGCAAATAACAGCCCATAGTCCAACCTGACTGGCCACATTGCGAGTCATGTTCAAGTCACGTTCACAGATGTTCACACCCATCTTCTTCAAGAATTAAAACTGCGTCATTAATGGCGGCTGTCTCTTCTCCTGCACCTGTAATATGTTCATGCCCCCTGCACCGGAAGTTGTTTATGCTTTCAGCAGTTCCGGTACGTCCCAGCCCAGGCTCTCTGGAAAGGCTGGATTGTTCACATGTCCCTTATTTCGTAAATATCCTTCCACAGTGGACAGAATAATAATAATGAAAGCTATCTGTCTATTTTTAAAAAAAGAAAGAAGTTTAAACTAATTCAGCCCAGCCAATGTGCTTGTACACTCTTCTTAAAGACTTGCCTCTAAAGGAAAAGGTACTTAGCTAATGAATTCTGGTAATGATTTCTGACATCCCTGGTTTGTTTTGGGGCTTTTGGTTTTGTTTTTATTTTCTAACCATGGAGCTTCATGTCTTGAATATTGAATAGTGTTTTCCACAGTGATTTTGAAAATTATGTTAAATCTTCAGCTGATTATGTTGCAAAATTTTTTTAGATTTGTTTTTATCACTGCTGGAGAATTATCACAAAAATTTTTTAGACAACTTGACATCTTTGTTTTTCCTTTATATACCGTAACTCTTGGAAATAGTATTGCATGTGGGAAGAGATTAGAATAATAACAACAATAATAATAATTTTTCCTTTATATGCTGTAACTCTGGGAAATAGTATTGCACATGGGAAGAGATTAGAATAATAACAGTAATATAGTGTAAAAAGTTTTGATGAACAGCTTTTACCTTAAGATTTTGGTGAATCAGCATGTAGTGCACAAATCTCATTTCCAACGTAGTTTTTGTTCTAAGTGGTATGTATTAGCCTTCTCCAGAGATCTTATCATTGGTTTCAAAAGATGGGAATCTATGCTCCAGTATCTCCCTCTCTCGCTGCATGTGTAGGTATATACCTGTATGTGTTTATCTGCTTTAGTTAAACCTGCACCATTTTTCCTCAGTATACTCAAATCTGCTTCACAGCTTTGCCAAAGTCATGTCTGTGTACACTAGCTGTAGAGTTGTTTCCTCCACATGTGTCAGTCAGAAGATTCCCCAGTACTGAGGAGCTTCCAGGTGATTTGTGGTTAGCAGATATTTTGCAAAATGCACTTATTTTTTCAACACCTCTAAGCCTTTCTTTGTGAGGACATCATGAAACCATATGAATTTTGTGTCAAAGACTGCACAAGGGAAGCTCTTGACTAACATTCAAGAAGGCCCTGTGATACAATTAAATGATAAAAGACTGCAATGTAAGAAAAGAAGCATAAAAATTATACATTGTATTTGTAGATATCACAGCAGATTGGTTTTGGTCTGTTTGCGTTCTGATACAGTTCAAATAGATCCTGGAAGACTAGTAGACTGGAAATGCTTGTAAGAAAGCTGGAAATGGGTAGAAATAGAGAGTAATGACTTTAAAAGATGATGCTAATAAATTCTTGCTGTAAATATAGCAGTACATCTTTGAATACTCTTCTCACTTATAAAGCAGAGAGCATTCAAAATTATCTGGTTACTTTTCAGTAAAAGTCTGATTGAAACAATGAGTTCACTTGTTTAGTATGTACTGCTGACATTCTACTTTTCCAATAACTACAGCCTCAAAGGGCAACTTGCTGAAATCAATGAAAACATATTTATTAACTTCGAGGTTACAGATCAGTCTCTGAAATACTTTTAACATGATTTGTTACATATGCTGTATCAGTTATTCAAGAGTTACAAACTTCCACAAGATTTTGTGGTGTGACATCTGCCTCCACTGTTCTAGATTCACCCTGTCACTACAGTAGTGGATGGTGACAGCTGTCACAGTATTTCTAGATCCTTTTTAGAAAATGATTGATGTAATTTCTTAGAGGAGTTAATATACCCCTTAAGGCAGCCACCAGTGTTTCAAAACTTATTAAAGCGTTTTCTCTACACTTATCAGGAAAGCATAAAATACAAGGGTAAGTTTATTACTTAAATCTAAGAAAGAATGAGATGTACACAATGCCAATAGGTACAGCGCAGTTTTATGTAGTCTTCAAAGATCACTTTCCAAATCTGTTCTCATTGTTAAATCAGCTTTTGCTGTGCTAAAGCCCAAATCAGCCTGAGGAGTATCCAGTAAACTAAATGCAATGGTTCCAGTTGACTTTTCTTATATACAGTTGGGGTGGCAGGATCATCAGTCAACTGCTGCCTGATGCTAGCTGTCAGCAAACCAGGAGAGCAGTTGAGACTGCAGAATGCCTTACATGTAAGTTCATGTCCCTTCTGTGGCATTTCGGGGAATAAGTCGTAAGGAAATTACTTTAAAAATTGCTTCTGAGTTTACATCATTCCATAAGTCACTGGCAGAATCTTAAGATCCAGAGTTGATATGTCACAGCTGACCTCTTGTTAGGAAGATCTTTAGAAGTATGACAAGAACTTCACATTTTATCCTGATGGTCATGGTGGCTGCATGCCTCGTTCTATACATTTCAGTTTGATTTAAGCCTGTAGCCTGACAAGAATTCAGTAGCATATTTGCTGTTGGGCTCTCATGCTTAAAGCATAAAGTAACACGGTAAAACCAACCTCAGAAAAGTGTTTTGTATAGGAGCTGGACAGTTGTAAAATACCAAAATTCAGTTTCATGGCAGTTTAGGATAAAAACATTGAAATTCTTCTGTGAAAGAGAGTGAGGCTTCAGCGCAGCCTTTACTGCAGCAAATGAAACTAGATACAAAAGAGAGGACAAGAGTGCTGGGAAGAAATCCTGGCAAAGTGGATTGTAGCTGGAAGACGACTCTTTCCAGACAATTAGATTATTAACCCTGGTAAGATGTGGAGCCACAATCCTGAAGGACTCCTAAGTAGGGGCAGTCCTAGGGCTGATAACATGTGCTTTTCCTAGGGTGTAGGCTGGTAAGAAAATGACTTACAAACTCTTCCCTAAATGCATGGGGGGGTGTAGGGGTGGTGGCTTGTGAGCTGTTAGAAGTCTCTAGAGGCCAATAAATTCAGTTTTCTGTTTTGAACAGTAGTTATCAGGTCACAGGGAGAATCTTTTAACAAATTGTTAAAAAGAAATCTCTAAGCAGCAGCGTTTTTTTCAATTTTGACTTTGCTCTGAAAACAGTTTATTTTTATTTTATTTATTCCTTGCCCTTACATTTTTGAGTCTTCCATTGTTTCATTAAGAAGAATCCATTTTCCTTGAGAAGTAAAACCTCCAGAGAGATACTCTTTTTTTTTTTCCCTCCCTGAGCAATTCTCTGTTTATGACTAATGTCTCAATTGCTATGAAAGATTTTAAAGATCACCATCTCCAGTCATTTAACATACTTTCTCATTGAATGTCTCATTTCAAAAAATCGGCAACTTGAAAAACAAAACTCTTACGTGCTATTTCATTGACAGCAAATGTGAAAATATAGTAAGATATTCTGAACTAGGTTTTTGTTTACAAAATTCCAGACAGAAGAGAAAAATATTCAAGCTGGAAATTGATATACCAGATTTTGCAGCTTATTACATATCCTTAGTTCACCTACTACAAAAAATTCTTTTTATTGATGTCATTATTCAAAGAAAGATAGCAGTTTAGAACAAGATTTGGTGTAAAAGTGTCTCTTTGCTACAAAGCTTCTCCACTGACACTGGCATTGCAGTGCAATTCTTGTGTTGGTGGTAGGGTACCAGTACACACAATATAGGGAAACTTGTGCATCATCAATAAGACAGTTACTGAAATGTAGCAGTCAAACACATGCAGAGTTAAGTGATTCATGAACACAGAGCACATAACACTTTCTGTAATCTCTTTGTATCCAAGTTATTTGTGTATCTCTGACTCTCCTGCAATCTATCTTTGTTGTTACAATTTAGATAGTTTATCTCTTGCTCCTGTGTTTTCTTTAATGAGAGTTCTTTCTTTGTCAGCTTCCTTTCATTGATACCATCTAGAGCCTTCCTCTACACCATAAGTACACGTTATACCTGAGCCAATTTCTCTATTTCAAATCATCTCTGTTTGACAGAAAAGTGAAAATGAATGGTATTTTACTTACTATTATTTTTTTAACTTTAATTATATTATGAATTATAATATGAATTACATTTTTACTCTTTAAATAAACATCCTGAGTTCTTGTTAAGCAATATATACCTCTTACTGAAGCTGCATGACTTGCAAATCCACTTGGCATGCATGTATGTGCAGCTTTGGTACAGAGTATCCACATGTGCAGCATGTATGTGCAGCTTTGGTACAGAGATAACTGTGAGCCCCTGTTTGGAGGCAGTAGTTTTCGTTCAAAAGGGAATGACCAGTAGTGTTCATGGCTCTTGAAATTTGACAGAATATTCTGATTACTCTTATGCAACCTCAGCTCCTGCTGTAGGAGTTTGTTTTGTAGCTTTCTGTTTACTGTCTATTTGCAGGCACAGATTTGGTTTTGAATTTCTTACAAATATTTTTAGGAAAACCAGAGCTCTTTTGCTTAGACATCTGACTTCAGGATAAACAGACAGGGGTGTAAGAGGTCCACAACCTTTATAGATTTATTGGTAGTGTTATGAACCTCAAAAACAAAAATAATGAGTTGGGCCCTGTAAATTGAGGACCTTTCTAAAAATGTAAATATCATGAATGTTGGGTTCTTTATTGATATATCTTTTTTTTCTGGTCCTGTAACGCTAGGTTGCAAATTCATCCGGTAAGAAGATTTGACAGGTAGTTTTAGCAAGATCATCTTGTTGAAAGTGTGCATGAAATCCAACCAGGCCAGCCAGGTGACCATGAGAAGAGCAAGAAATACAGGATTTTCCCCAGGAATGTTAGCTAGATATGTAATATACTTAGGAAACTGAGATCTTTCAAAATACATGCTGAGTCTTGAGACATTTCAGTAACTCTGCTTTACAGTATGGTTTGGATAGTGTTTTCCAACCATCTTATTTCTTCCCTCTTTCTGTTTCTATATTTTGAAAAACTATGTTCTCACTCCTACCAGACTACAGTCTCTTGACAACTGCATCTCAAAGAAGCAGCGTATGTATCATGAAGCTTGTAGCATTGAACACTGAGATTTTACTATTGTTTCCTTAATACGTGCATACAGGTGTGATCTTTTGAAAGGTCAAGGCCAACAATCATATTTACATACTTGTGGATGCTAAAATTTTACATAGATTAAAAATATGTATGGATAAGTTAATGGAAGAAAAATTCACTGAAAGCAGTTTAAAAAAAAAAAAGGTATTCTCTTATCTCTGAAAGTCCCTAACTGAAATCCACTGAGAAGTCAGAGTGGTAGGTTTGCCAATGCCAAAGCATCTGTACCGTTCATGTCCCACATCCCTGCTGCACAGTCTTGGCGTTCCCTCTAGGCTTGCTTCAAGCTGTGTGGTGCAGTTGACATGCTAGAGGGAAGGGAGGCCATCCAGAGGAACCTAGACAGGCTGGAGAGGTGGGCCTGTGTGAACTTCATGAGGTTCAACAAGGCCAAGTGCAAGGTCCTGCACCTGAGTCAGGGCAATCCCAAGCACAGATACAGGCTGGGTGACGAGTGGATCAAGAGCAGCCCTGGGGAAAAGGACTTGGGTGTGTTCATGGATGAAAAACTGAACATGACCCAGCGATGTGTGCTCACAGCACAGAAAGCCAACTGCATCCTGGGCTGCATCAAGAGCAGGGTGGACAGCAGGTCCAGGGAGGGGATTCTCCCCCTCTGCTCTGCTCTGGTGAGACCCCACCTGCAGTGCTGTGTCCAGCTCTGGGGTCCCCTACACAAGAAAGACATGGAACTGTTGCAATGAGTCCAGAAGAGGGCCACAAAGTTGAGGGGGCTGGAGCACCTCCCCTGTGAGGACAGGCTGAGAGAGTTGATGTTGTTCAGCCTGGAGAAGAGAAGGCTCCGGGGAGACCTTAGAGCGGCCTTCCAGTACTTAAAGGGGTCCTACAGAAAAGGTGGGGAGGGACTTTTTACAAGGGCCTTCAGTGATAGGACAAAGGATAATGGTTGGAAGCTGGGAGAGGGCAGGTTTAGACTAGATATAAAGAAGATGTTCTTCACCCTGAGGGTGTTGAGACACTGGAGCAGGTTGCCTAAGGAAGTTGTGGATGCTCCATCGCTGGCAGTGTTCAAGACCAGGTTGGATGGAGCCTAGAGCAACCTGGTCTAGTGGAGGTGTCCCTGCCATGGCAGGGGGGTTGGAACCGGATAATATTTGAGGTCCCTTCCAACCCAAACCGTTCCACAATTTTGTAAATAAGAAAGACTGCATGCAAGTGCTGGCAGTCTCCTGCACCCTACATGTACTGGCCATTTATGCCTTGGTTTAGTGAGCACTCAGTTACCAGTTCTGTGTTTTAAGCTGATAACAGACATTGAACTAGGTATTTGCTGTGAAGATACTTGAAGGAGAGAGTTCTTTAGTAGTAGCCATTAAAAACATCTCAACTTCAAAAACATAGTGATTGCTACCATGAAAATTATATTAAATTGCTTGTAAATCAAAATTTCATGCAACACTGTGATCAAAAAACCATCAATAGATATATAGAAATAAAATGTAATGCAAAGGGTAAACAAGTATCTAAAAATCAGATGAAAATGCATAGTTAAAATAAACTGCAACGCCTGAGGGACAATTACTCTGAAGATGATTACAGTAGCTCTGTTTCATATTTTGAAATAATAACCTCTTGGGTAGTACATTACTGCTGTTCTTAAAAAAAAAAAGATACATCACAAAATTGTTAGCAACTCCCCACTCACTTGGAAATCAAAAAAACATTCAAAATACATTTCAGAATTAGTATAGTATATCTATGATCAAATTCTATCAGCAAAGTAGCACGTGAATTTCTAGGCAGTTTGTATTCATCATCATCCTGCATAGGCAGGATAAAAGCAGCAATCTCAGTGTCCCTGGCTTCCCTTGTCTAGTGATGATAGATGCATTTTCTGCTGTCAGCATCCTTCTAGATTTCCTCCATGTGTATTAAATTGTATGCTTATGTTTGAGCTATTGTGAAAAGACGCAGGCTGCTTTCAAAGAGCAAATTTGAGAGGAGGGCAAAGGCAACAGAGTTGTATGAATGTGTTTTAATGGATGTTGTTACAAATACCACAAATGGATACCTCATAGAAGAAGGAAGGAAAAGGAGGGGAAAGGGAAGGAACAGAAAACAAAAGTGATCAGGAAAACTGCAGATCCCCAGCTTCTGAAATCTAAACAAAACTGCAAAAGAATGTTATAAGCTCAGGATTTTTGAATGAATGGAACTGTATGTAAGGAAATTCATATTAAATTTCATATAAAATTCATATAAAAATATGTGTACATTTAAAACAAATAAAATTATCTAAAGTAAAAAGAAATAAAAAAGGGGGGGAAAAAGGAACAGTAAGACCATTTAACTACCAAAAATTTTGGAACTTTTGGAAGGAAAACTGAACTGATGCTTTGAAATTATAGTGCCCAAAATTTTCGTGTAATAACTCATTTTGTAACTAAACTGGCTGATTTGTCTTGTTTCCTGTCAAGGAATTTAGAAGTAATGTTGTATTAATATACTGGAATACAACAGGCATCAAAACAAAAGTAGTTTTACATTAAGACCATATTTAAATATACTGTATTACTAATACACTGTATTATTAATATTGCAATATATTACTGTAGAGGATATTGAAAATAGACAAAAAGGCTGATTATTGAATACAGTCCAGTATTTCATATGATATTCAAGCAGTATAACATCTGCTACTAAGTTAGTAACTTTTGATTTCATCATTTTCATCTCATCTGGATGAGAACTGGGTCTTACTACAGGAAATATTTCACAGATCAGCAATTAGAAAGATAACTCTGTCTTTGTTTATTACTTGTTTACACTTTTTCAGGGGCAAAAGAAGTTAACTGGGAAGCCTGAGCTTAAAAACAACAACAAAAAAGAAAAAGTGTAAGGATTGACTGAAGGGATAGGAGAAGAAAGCTGTTTGATCATTGAGAGATAGCTAGCACTGGGTTATGAACAAGATGGTTAAAGGTGTTCTAAACACCTTAAGAGAGTGAGTGAGACTTTTCCTCAAACTTAATCACTTGCCCCTCCACTTTTTTTCCTCGTCTACACACTTGCAGAAATACTGTGTGTATTGGCCATTAACAAAAGTTTCCTTTGGTAAACCTTAACACTGTGTCGCTGCCTTGTCTTGCAAACAATCTCAAATTGATTCATCTTTCCCCTGGTACTGCTGAACCAGGAACTCAGCTGTTAACTCCTGCATAGTAAGCAGAGAGTTTCCTGGAGAAGCCAAAAGCTTTCAGCTTTCCAATTAGTCCCTTTTGCAATTGCAGACTTGAAAGCTCAGGTCTAAACCTAAACGTGTGGCCTGGATTAAAATAGTTGCTTACAAAAGTGATCAGCTGACAGACTTACTTGGTGCAGATCTCTTATGTACAGGTTTCTTGCTACTAAGAAAAGGCACATGAAGTCCACAGGTGTGCTGAACTAAAAGGATACAGACAAAACAGCTTCCAGGGATCCTGAGTGGATGCACAGCGAAGGAAATATCAAGGACTTAAAAACTGAGTCTGTGAAATTGCCAACCTTGGACATTGCCAGCACTGAAACCACTGTCTTCGAGGCTGACTAGTTACTAATGTAAAATTCTGGCACTGCTTCCAAACAAACTGTTGAATCTGTAGATGTTTTCAGCTACAAAAGCCTGAGAAAAAATAAAGCTTGATGTGTGGGCACGTTTGCATTTGTGTATGCCTGTGTCTGTAATATATGTTTTATTCTGATAGCTCTCAAGTAAAAGAGCAGTAAAAATTTTAAGTGGCTGCCCTTTCTGATAGCTGCTACCTTGGGGCTCATTCCAATGCTTATTGAAAGTCAATGACAAAGATTCCATTACCTTTAATCATGCAGGATCAGAGCCTCATATAACATGGTCAATCTTGCTGAGCATTTTTTCAATGAATATTCACTTGAATGAGACCATGATTATGCTTTTGACTGCACTAACTCATTTCTGTATTAGCTCTTCATAAATATTCTGGTTCAGGCATGTTGCTTACCAGGGATATCCATGGAAACAGAAGTAGTTGTATAATCGTTAGAACAGAGTCTTGAAAACAGTTTTTTAGTTTGTAAGTATGACTGTTCATCAAAAAATCTGCTGTAGAGATACTGCCTGGCAAATCAAAACCCAGAAGTGGGTCATGCAATTCATGGGTTCAGTGATAACCAGAAAAGTCTGAAGTTTAAACCCCCAATAATTTCAAATAATGAACTACTCACATGCAGGCCGTGGACACGAGGTGGTCTACTGATATTGTTTGGAACAAAATTGATTCAGTCAGGCTGTTTGCTTACTGCCCTTTACAACAAACAGAAAAAATAATATCTAACTTTCTAAAACATACTTTACTTTCTAACTGTGAACATGTGTTTTTTGGGTTACAGACTTTGCCCATGGAGGTGGCAGGACTGTGCTTTGTCTTAGTAGAGCCTTCTACTTTTTACTGATTTTGATGTTACCCTTCTTAAAACAGCTAAATTTATTCAGACCAAAATGTCTCTACAAGAATTCTACATATGTCACACACATTATGTTATTTCAGGAGGGAATAAGAAAGAAAAGAAAATCCTCAGCAGAATTGCTGCAGAAAACAATTTTTGTTCCTGGCTTTGTTGTTTTATCTCCTCTACTTCATTGTGGCAGTAGAACTGAATGCAAATGAGAAAAACAGTCCAATCCCAGACACCATTTTTGTGGGATTTAATTTAGGAATTGACTCTCCAGCTTGAATTTTTTCTAGGCAATTTGCAAGTCAGATTATTTGAAAAATCCAGACAGTCTAAATTTTTTTTCCTAGGCAGAGAGGCATTTCAGCTTTATCTCATCTATAGTTTTTGCTGGTGATAAAAGGCCTCTTGCTTTGGGACTGTTTGTGCGGACTTGACATTATCTCTCTTTCTGTCTCCTCTGTGCTGCTCTCTCTAGTTTCTAGCAAAGTGCTTTAGAGGTCCAGGGATATCTCCTCTGTTCTTTTGATAAAACGGGTTTTCTCTTGTTTTCCTTCTCTTCCTTCTCTACCTTGGCAGAATCTGCCACACAAATATATTAGTGCAGAGACGAAGGGCATCTTTTGAGGACTGTGCCTATATTTGTGCTGTTTGTAATTAACTTAAGAAAATAATGCTTTCTTTTAGGAGAACGCTTTTCCCCCTGCACTGCTAACATTTTATACTTTAATCAAAACCAAAACCTTTTATGGGCTCTATACCATTACCAGTGTTTGATCATTTCTTCAAGGTGATTCTCTATATGAGTGTGCATATGCAGCTGTTTCATCTGAAGGGCCTGTTAAAAACTTTGCTTATTCTTTAGTTCTGGGACTGGATGAAATTTTTATTCAGACCTGCTGAGCTGGGAAAGCTGGGAGGAAGGTGTTTGCATTTTAGGTAACCTTCACTGGTAAAGTTGATACAGCACTGAGCTCTGAAAGTATAGAAAAGAGATTACATTCATTTTGTCTAAGTCATCACCATCATGCAAGTTGGTAGTCGCTTTTCTTTGTAGCTATTTGTGCGTACTGGAAACTAATTCCTGGTGTCTGAAAAGCCAGGCTTTCTTATCTGCTGTTTGACAGTAGGCCTGTTCCAAATTCCCATAGCTCTGTTCGTAATTCCCCCTGCATTCATTTATTTCTCTGTTTTCATGTAAGACCATAACTTTTCCCTCCAGCAATAATATGAGAACTTCTGCTTGATCCAAACCCACTAGTTTTGTAATTTTGTTACAGCACTCTCCAGCCAATAATTTATGTAAACATATAATGTGTAAATTGCATTGATTTTCATAGAATAAAACCCAATTCTACTCTCCATTAAGTGTGAGGTTAGGTTAACTGTAAAGTTACATGCTAGGAAAAGGTGTGAAGTTTTTCGACAGGGGTGAACAAGCACTGAAATAATCTGCCTTGAGTTGGATGGGTCCCATGGAAGCCTGTAAGAACAAGTGAGACAAACCCCTTGCAGGAGCAGTTGTTCCCCCGTTTCTGCCCAGGGATGGACTAAACGACCTCAAAAGGTCCATGACAGCTCTATGTTCCCTTTATTTGATGATGACTGTATTTTCATTCATCAACTTGCGAGTTTCTTTATAGTTAAAGGCAACACAGAGTGAGTTATCAGAAGCCTAGACTTCAGAGCTTCCCCTTTTAAACCACAGCTAATAATGGGGATAAACTTCCTTCCCTTTCACCCTCTTTCCCTGCTTCTTATGCATTTAATCCCTCATGGGCCACCACCATGTGTGAGCTTGTTCAGTTCTGCCCCAAGAGGGTCACTGCTGCACCTGTCCTGCTCATTCCAGCCTCCTGTGCAGCCTGCAGCTGCTGAGGCTTTTCATCTACTTCAGAAAAGGGAGTGGGTTTTTTCTGGACAGATGCTTCATGTGGCTTGTGCACTCCCCTCAGCTAGTTTATATATAAATCCCATCTGAAAGGTTGCTTATTCCACCCAGAGTACTTGCAAGAAAAGTCTTCTTAGTATAAAGACATGATGAATCAGCTGGCAAGTATCAAGTATCAAAAATACAGATGCATTATTAAAACATTGTATTGCTCAGTCACCAAATGTTAAAATGTGTCCTCTGGTCTTCTTTCTGAGCCTGTTTTTAGGGTTAAACTCTCTGTGGTCATCACTTATATTTTCTTTGCACCTTCCAGGCACAGTGTATTAGTGTTAGAGTGTTATTAGTATAGCAGTGGTTCACACAAAGTCTGTAAATTCTCAGACTAAAAATAGTGTCTATGTAGTGACATATGACACCATGTAGCTAGTGTAATGATCCTGTTCTGAGCAAAACACAACTTTAATTTGCTTATCTAAATTAGACTGCATGCTTATGATGTAGGTTTTAATTGACAGGAATACACTCATGAAAAAGTCTTATGAAAATGGTCTGGAGAAAGGAAGTCTCCTAAATTGTATTCTCTTTTAGGTTCATGATGTAGTACCCTCATGTTTTAAGGCAATTTAGTGATGGTACCTTAAATTTTAGTGTTTAAACTAATCCATTGAGGAAAGATGGAGCCAAATTTTAATATAATAAATACTGAAAGCAGATTATTTTACTCTTTGAATCTGTTCCTATAGTGCTACACAAAGGCTTCTCCTTTGGTTACTAAAGAACTTAGGGCATGGATGAATGTCAGCAAGAGTCAGTGGAAATGATTCTATTGACTTCAATTGGATTAGTGTCAGTTTCTTATGAAATAATTGTAGGAAATCACTGTGTAGGAACTGCTGCTGAAATGTGTAACTCATAGAAATATCAGACTAAAAGGAATAAATGTGGAGGCCAGCTCCTTCTTGTCAGAGACAGACAAGTTAGCTTCCAGAAGCTAATCGAGAAATACATCTTTCTTAAAACATTCATAAAATGTTTTACATATGCAGTGTTAATAAAATAAATGTCCGTTTGGAACTTCGCTGTACTGAATCAGGACTTTGTAAGTTTCTCTGGATTATGCAGATCTGCTGTCACACAGAAAACCTGTCTGTTACTGCATTTGAGGTAGGAATTCACGTGATAATTTGCAGAAACTTTATAGCATTATGAGAAACAGGATTTAATGTTAGAGCATCCGTTTGTTTCCAGATGCATGAGCAAATATACTCTCTTGAATCTCTGAGAAAATGGTATCCCTCATATTAATAGTCTATATCTAAGCATCTGTCAAATTACTTAATGCTTAGGTATTAAAAATTTCCCTTGTTTTCAAAGAAAAAGTGATCAATCTAGATTAAAGTAATACTTTTCCTGAAAAAAATAGTTGTCAGGTGTTTGAGAACTGTTGTAATGGCTGAATTAAATTTGATTCCATTTTTTTATGTTCTCTATTTATAGAAATTACATTTACAACCAGAGAATTAGATTACGAATTATTTCTCTCAACACACACAGCAAATTCTTATGTCATATAATTCAATATATACTGGACTGATTTATTTTAATTTTTGATTTCTGGTAGAAATATATACAATATTCAGCTACTAAAAATGTTTGTGCATCATCCTTATTTCCTTCCCACTCCCACTGAACTTAAAAATAGGCACTAGGCAGTCCAACTGAGGAAAGCATTGATTTCTTAACAGCTAGAAACTATTTTTTTATTTTCAATTGAAGAATATAAAGGTACCATTTCTCAAGGACATTGCTTAGCATTTCCATAAAATCAAGCCTGAAAACTGTTTAAAATGTCTCCTGTAATTTTGAAACACTATTGGGAGAAGAAAAAACTCATCTAGAACTTGTTATAGTAGATGAAATGAAGACTTATCTATAGCTTTCTTTAGCAGTATATTAACTACACAGTTAGGTGAAAGAAGATACTCATTTTCCTTTCCACTTGTTTCTTGGCAGAAAGGAATCTTCTGAATTGATAGTAGTATTATGCAAAAGAATACATGTCAGAATTAAAACCATCGTAGTTTAATGCACATTTTAAAATATATTTGCATTTTTAATGTATTTTCAAATATTCCTTATCCAGCTTCATTGGTATTTTGAAAGTCATAATGAAGATGATGATCATTCTTCCTTCACATGAATGGCAGTGAACAGCTATCAGAAACATTTTGATAGTTGTTTAAGGCAAAGCTGGCCACAGAGAAAAAAAGTGTGGGTTTCAGCCAACTCTGTTTTCTCAATGTAAAAAGGAGCTACTATTATTGTTAGCATAATTTCAGACAGCGAGGTGGCTTGGGGAAGAGGAAGTAATCAAAAGTCCTGGAGAACAGGTTGTCACTTGTTTTTCTGTAGCATTCCTTCATATTTGCCTCCCTCTGGACAGGTACTTCCATCTCTATGTAGAGAGGAGAGAGGACTTTCCGTTTCACAGAACCAATACCCTTATCCTACAATATCTTCACCAGCTCAGAGCCAATAGTGTCTGTATGCCAAAGCATCATTTTCAGTTAGATTCCTTCTCTCCTTATAGTCTGCTGAATCAATATAGAAATTTTCAAGAGTTTGTTATAAAGCTCCTGCTTGGAAATGCCCAGACCTTTCAGAAGGATTTGTTTTCTCAGATGTCTCAGAGTGTCCCTGTGTACACGGTACTTGCTGAACTTTTGCCATGGCCCCCAGTATCACCTGCCCATGTGGCAAGATTTCACTGATTGCATAGCTGTTAATGAACCTTCACAACGTTTCCCTCTTTGGATTTTAAGCAGTATGTTTCAGGCACAAGTAGAGGCCTGAAGTAGCACAATTTTGTAACAAGGTAAGCAGCATGCTGTGTCTGTGATTAGTTCATGTGCACAATTGAATGCTGGTTTAAAACAATAAAAAAGGAGAATAAGGGTATTTTTGTTTTGAGTATTCATTAAGAGGTCAATTTTATTCAGGCTGAGTTCTGTACTAAAAACAAGGTTAAATCAATAATACAGCTCTTCACAGGTCTGATTGATTGATTCAGCCTTTCATGTACTCATGAGATGGAGGAACGAAATAAAAAATGTTCCCTGGAATAAGCAGTGGTCGGTCCTTTAATGTAAGTGGCTATTCTCTCTCCTTGGGGCTAAGCCCTGGGATGCTTATTCATGTCATGCTTTATTATTTACTGCAGACTATGTTGTCTCATAAGACAGGATCTCGCTTCCCCACGTCATCCTAGTGATCATTCACTTCATCTGCTCCAACCTCAGTTCCTCTGTTTTGAAGAGAAGAAATCTGAATGACACCTTCTATTTTTAAGTGTTTTCCTCTGGGTCATGGACAATGACCTAATCTTTACAGGTAAAATCTCAGCAACAAAGTTTTGCGGTTTCTACATAGCAAAACTCCTGAAAGTCAGGGAGGTGCAGTATCAGCCCAGCCTTGGATACTGCTTCCTGTAACAGAAGTCTTCTAAGATTAACTTGAATTTTTCTAGATGAAACCAAATTTAACTATGCTTATGCAACTAATTTATGCTGAAATATATATATGTAAACACAGTACAGGGATAAAGTCACTTTTGAAGGGCTTTTGAAGATACATATAAATTGGTAAGGGCAACCTGAAGGTGATACACCCGTTATACATAAAGGCAAACTACTCGTCTCCCTAACTTTGTATAAAAATAAATGTTGTTAATGGTTATACAATAATTTATTTATAGTATATTACATAATGCTTTTTGAATTCTGGTGATAAAGACTTTTGTAAGTCCCATATATGTGCTAGGATGCAACTGCAGTTTGGTTCTTTTAGTATCTGCTGGGATTAATTTTACTCCTCCTGGATTACTGTCTGGGATGTATAGAGTTCTGCGTCTTAGCAAGAGGAGATACAGCTTCTACGTTTTGTTCATCTTAACTAGAGAAATACCTGATCTTTTTTTCTTAAAATTGTTCCTTCATTCTTGTACATGTGTCAGAGATACTCTGCTACAGCAGAACCTTGATTTGTACACATAAGGTTCAAAGGTCTGATCAAGGACAAAAGTTACTTAAGTGTTTTAAGCCCAGAGATGCTTTCTGTCATCTTATTCCTGGCTATTTATAGAACCTGCACACTTTTTTTCATATGCCAAAGTTAGTCTTTAATAATTTTCTCCTGTATGATACATTTTTGCAATCTCAAAAGTCAGCTACAGATCATCAGATTCATTCCTAAGTTGAATTTTAATGTTTAACTGTTTCTTCTATTTGTAGTCTACTGTCTCCAGCACAGAGCCTACAAATACAAGGGATAAAAATCCTACTTTTAAATCTGTTTGTATTTATGCTCGTAGCATCTGATAACATTAAGGAACTCCACATGACTTTAAAAATACACTTCACGTAATTACTAAATATATTAAGTTGTTTCTGGGACATTGTTAAACATTTACTTTTAAGAAGCAAATACTACCCATGCACACAGCGCCCCCCCCCCCCCCCCCCCCCCCCCCGCAAAGAATATAAAGATGTTGATTGTTTCAAATTAAGATACAGACAAGACTATGTAGATGTGTGTGCATACATATACATGCACACACACACATCCTCTTGTCAGAGTGTATTCATAACACTTTCAGCTTCTCTTAACTTTGTGTCAATTTACTGTGTGGGCTGGAACTGTTGGTTGCTAGACAGTTCCTTTTTTTTTAATATTTCAGCCAATTTCACATATTTTTCATAAATTAGACAAATGAAAAATAACTTTAAAAAAATAAAAGCTAAAAATAGGTTTAAGATAATTTACTAAGCTTAAACTTTTTCATGTTTTCAAGAAAACGTATGAAATTTAAGGTTGTTGGTTTGCCGTATTTGTGAAAATATCTGCCCCAATATGGCCAAATTATGTTTACAAAAAACACAGTTTTGCGTGTATCTCAGGGCAGATTGAAAGCTCTGAGGACTCTGCCTTCGCTGATCAAGTTCCATCCCTCTGGCACTTGCGGTGCTGGCCAGCTTGTGTGCACTTAACACACCGAGCAGCACAGCAAGCACCATCTTCTCATAACTCCTGGGTCTGACTAGATGGCACATATGCCATCCCCATGGAGTAAATCTAACTTTTCTTGTAATTGCTGTCCCCAGCTGCTCTCGAGTATGTCTTACATTCTTTCAGCAACACCCTTGCTGGTAATCAAGCTGAGTGGATTTGAAGATGGCATGTCTAATTTGAATGTAGAATGGCCTGGAGCCAGACCAAGGACAAGGAAGGAATATTTTGGAATAACAATGGTGATGCTAGAACTGAGGGACAGACAGGAGGGAGAAGGAAGAGGGACTAGTTTGGCGAATCTGAGCTGGGGCTATAGGACTGGCAGGAAAGGAAGCAGAGCTTTTGCGTGTTAGAGGAGCTTGGGATGTGGTAATCAGTGAGACTGTGGCTAATGACAAAAACTGGGAGCTAGTGAAATGAAGTGGGAACACACACATTGAACACGACTTTGAGAGGCAACTTTTAACTTGGTAAGTAATGTGTAAAGGCTTGACATGAAAGTAAACAGATTAATGCAGACATGAGCTTGAGAGAGAGACTAATAAGGAATTAAAAAAACCAGACAAACTGTGAGAAGGAGCCACAGTAGAAAGAATGAGGCTGGTATTTTACAGAAGGCAAGAATGGGGAGCAGGGACAGGCAGCCTTCCTCTTCCTCTGCTCTTAGCAACTTCTGCAGCTCACCAGTGTGGCTTCTGCCCTGACATCTCTCTGGGAAGAGGGCAAAGAAGTTCATCACTCTTTAGCCAGCCAGTCTTAATGCTGCTCAATACTGTGGCTTTGAAGTGTTTTTTGGTTTGGGATTTGGTTTTTTTGCTGTTTGTGCTTTTAATTCCAGTTTGGTATGCTTGGGTTTAACGTTTTTAATATCACGTCCTGAAGACCAGAAAGTCAAAATCAGTCCAAGAGAGAAGTGAATCTATTCAGTAGAAAATAATGTTAGAAATTTAATTTAGTAACTTTGATATATTTGGGTAGTAGCAAAAGATAGCCAGCCAATGTGTAATAATTATTTTCCTGTTTGTGTTAGCACAGCCTTGTACTCTCACAGTTGTAATTAATGTCACTATTCAGGTGGAACTGTGAGAAGGCTGTGCCAGCCAATTAAAACGGTAATATGACTGCTGGATCTGTTTGTGAATGTATTGATTTCTTTAATGGAAAGCTTCTCTATGACTTTTTAAAAGCACATACTGTACTTTTACCCTTTTATAGATTAATCTTTTAAAACATTATTTTAAATTGTCACACAGTAGGTTTGTAGAATTTTATAAATTGCCTAAAACATGGTAAAAACTGCTGTGATTTTGTGATAAAGAGTGTTAGAGCACTGCCAGCAGATCATAACAAGTGCCTCAAAGTCTACTGGGAACACCCCAGGGCAGAATGAAAATTGCAGTAGAGCAATTAGGAAAAGCAAGGTGTCTTTTATTAAGACACAGGTATTTGTTGTGGTGGAAAACTTGTTTTAAAAATGTAATGTAGCTATCAAAGAAAAATCAGAATGTGAACAATTTATAGTTCATAAAGTGTAAAAGCGTAAGTAAATAGATCTTTCTGAGATTTGGAAGAAAGCAAGCACTAAAGTTGAGCCTGTTAAATCATAAAACATCAGTCATGAACTTTATTCCTCAGTTATTCAGCTGTGAGAGATGAACCTAAAACAAAATTCCAAACTGTAGTCCAACTCCTCTCAAGCTTTACAGATCTGAACCTTCAGATGGAAACCAGTGAGTAAGATGTAACGGGATTTGAATTTTCTGGAAGGAGAATAGTTGGAAAAGGATTGTGTGAATGGGTTTTAATTGTGATGAAAAAAGGCTATTAAATCTCATAAGGGCAGGAAATTAGTGTGCTGCCAACATCACTGAATTGTAAGAGATTTTTTGGCACTTAAAAATAATGGGAAAATGTTAAATCGTACTGGACAATTGTTGATGATGATTTAGAAATTGTTTGATTCAGCCTGTTTCAATAGATAGCTTCCAAACATGTTTGTGTTAGCCTCTGTATTACATGCCAAAATACTTGTGTAGGGTTAGTGTTATGCTTATTAAAATGAAGAGCAAGCAAAAATGGGCATTGACTTCACCATTCATTATTAGGGGCAAGCACTAGATGGTATAAAATTTCTCAACTTACTCAGTATGTTTAGACTGCATGTCTTTATAATCCTTTTGCAATTATGGCAGTTTACACAGGAATAAATCCTTTTTGCAATCTTGGCCTTTAGACTACCCACACAGCTATGCATGCTCTTTAGCTGAGTGATTCTCAACCAGATCCTGGATGCTCCTTGTGACCAAACCAAGGTTGCATCCTCTCTTCAGAGCTCCTTTAGCAGCTGTTTCTTGAGGCAGTTTTTGCTAGTACCTAAACACTGAGTCTCTCCTTCCCATCCCAGTGTCATGATCAGTCACCCCATCCTGGATGGCGTATGGGTAATATAAACACAAAACTAAATTCTTCTGATCGAGGCCTGTGGGTTTATATTACTTGTTCACTGGGATATTTGCTATTTTGATTCAATTCTAAGCTCTTTTAACCATCACAGCCTGTTCGGTCTTTCATTTTTATTGTTTCTTTGCATTGCCTTGTTTTCCTATCATCAAATTTCTTGACGTGAAATACATTGATACTGTATCAATTAGAGCTAGACCTTCCAGTTCCCCAGATTATTGAGTTTTCTTATGCTTTGTGTGCTTCTTTCATGCTGGAAGTGTTGCACCTGTGTGCGGGGGAATAAATGGTTAACCTCACTGGGCAGTATCTACTGTGAGATTTTTTCAGCATAGATGTTCTGCTGCAGATGCATGTTGCATGCTCAGTGGATGGTGATAGAAGCTGTAAGGTAGCTGGAAATGTACTCTGTGCATTGCTACACGATCAGCTGGAGTGGCTATGGGAGACTGATAGTAACAGAAGTGTCTCTTCCCTCTGCAGTGTAGTCTTCTGTCATGTCTGAGTTGCTCAGACACCGGGCATGTTTTCATGCATGTTTCCTTTGCAGGAAGAGTGACAAAAACCTAACCAGAAGGCCTAAACTTTGTGTTGTTTCCCCATGGTAAGTGGTTTTCTCTGGGAGATCTCATCAGAGGTGACCATTTCCTATACTCTACTTTTCCCATACTAGGCAGAGGCTGATGAAGAAGCTGTGGTAGGTGCCAAACTACTTTTCCCACCCTCTCTCCTAAAGAGTACTATGCCTACCTGGTGCAGCATGGTATTGTGGAAGCACATTTTCTTTGTGCAGCAAACACCTGAAGGTATACTCTTTGAGCTTTATAAATCTCAACTGGCATTGTCAGGCAGCCTGTGGTGGCCCATAGAGGAAGTAGACTGGTCTTCTCTGGTCTTGCTGTAAGATTCTATGGGCCTGCATCAGTGCCCTGAGGAAGGTCAATGTGATTCGCTTTTTTGGCGTTTTAGTCCATCATTTAAGATAATGAGCATGCTGCTGTGCATCAGCAAAAGTGGTCTTACAGCTTTGTCAGGATATGTTTCACTTGCTGGTGCAGGAAGATGTGTGTGGACATACAGGAATATAAGGATTATCGGAACAGTGTTGAAGAGCTGTTCAGCATGGCAGGCACAGAGGTGTATCCCTGCCACCACCACCCCTGCGTAAACTAATTGCTCTGTGGGTTTTGTCACAGAAGGGAATGTGAGGAGTGTGGATGACGATGTTAAGACCAGAGCCTGGGAGCAAAGTGTAAAACTGAACTAAGCCAGTATGGTAGGTGCACCCAAATTTTGAAAAAAAAATCAGAAATATTGATTCAGTCTAATGTAAGTAAATCCCTTTCAACTGAATATTCTGCTGGGCTACATACCTTGTATTTTATTTAGCTTGAAGTCTGAATTTTTGCGGAGAATTTCAGGATTTCCTGGTTGGATCAATTTCCCATGATAAGTAGTCTGATTTATATACAACTGTGCTAAAATTCTGGGATTTGCAAACTTTATCTCTGCAAATCTTGAACCTAATGACTCTGCCCAATTAAAGGTGTCATTAGTGCGTCCTTTTAAAGATGCCCTCAGATCCACCAGTGAAGATTTTTTGCTTTTACTGCCTTCTACCTACGGATTGATTCTGACTGATTAAACACATAGATAACATGCAGTGGCAACAGACAATACTTCCACACCCTTGCTTTGCATCCACATGGAAAGCCTGGGGAAAGCTAATGAGCTGCACATTATTTTCTAGCAGCTCTCCACCTGTTTGTGTGCCTTCTTTATGGTTCTTTCTACATCAGGTCATTAGTGATGGACAGTTTATAGCAGGAATAAAGTACTCAACAGTATCCTGAGTGGAGAACTGGTGCCTTTTCTGCAGGAGATATGGTGTGGGGTCTTTGACTTAGTGACTCATCATTTCCAGAGATACATGCCAATGCTCAGCTCACCAGATCTGTTTGAGGCTATCTGAAAGAATCTCTAGGTCCACACTACTATTTTCTTGTATATGCAACTCCTCACTGAAATTTTATGGTAACTTCGTGTAACAACTGAAGCACAAGTTGGCCAAGTCAAATAGAACTCCAGTAAAATATCAGCTTCTGTTTTGAGTATCCCTATATGAAAACAGATTTTCTCTCCAATATTCACAGGTTTGACAGAGAGCAAAATATTTCCATTTCCCTCAGCAAACAGCTTGTCCTCGTGTAATGACAGTTTTCCATCTGCAAGAATTGCCTTTTTGATACCATAAACCACCTGAGGTGAAAATGTAACTGATTTGGTTTTCTGTAAACCTGCCAAAAGTAAAATTATTTTGCCTGTAGCAAGAAATGTTTTCATGCCAGTGTATGTCCAACTTTGCTAAAAGTTACATACTTCTGATTTTATTAGAACAGAATAAAAGCTGTAGTGTATCTAGTCTATGTAGGTAGTGACCATGAGATGGCGGATTTCAGGATCCTGTGTGGAAGAAGTCTTGGGAGTCCTGGTGGACGGCAAGTTAGCCATGAGCCAGCAACATGCCCTTGTGGCCAAGAAGGCCAATGGTCTCCTGGGGTGCATTAAAGAAAGTGTGGCCAGCAGGTTGAGGGAGGTTCTTCTTCCCCTCTACTCTGCCCCACTGAGGCCATCTCTGGAGCACTGTGTCCAGTTCTGGGCCCCCCAGGTCAAGAGAGACAGGGAACTACTGGACAGAGTCCAGCAGAGGGATGTGAAGATGATGAGGGGACTGGAGCATCTCTGTCATGAGGAAAGGCTGAGACCTGGGGCTGTTTAGCCTGGAGAAGAGAAGGCTAAGAGGGGACCTTATGAACGCTTATAAATATATACAGGGTGGGTGTCAAGAGGATGGGGCCAGTCTCTTTCCAGTGGTGCCCAGCAACAGGACAAGGGGCAACAGGCACAAACTGGAGCACAGGAAGTTTCTGAACATGAGGGAAAACTTCTTTCCTTTGAGGGTGACAGAGCACTGGAACAGGCTGCCCAGAGAGGCTGTGGAGTCTCCTTCTCTGGAGATACTCAAAACCTGACTGGATGTGATCCTGGGTGACCTGCTCCAGGTGAACTTGCTTTAGCAGTTGGTTGGACTAGGTGATCTCCAGAGGTCCCTTACATCCACTACTGTTCTCTGATCTCTTAGGAAGTTAACCTATTCTATTGTGAATCAAGACAGCAGTTTTATTTCTGAGTTCAGGTTTCATATTCACTGAAGAAAGCTGTGGTGTCTCAAGTTCTGCCTTGCCAGTACCTAAATTTGAGCTTCTAAATCATAGGTGTGTGCCTGACTGAAAAGCAGACCCATTTCTGGAAATAAAGGGAACTGCAAATATGCATTTTCAGCTCCTTTTGAAGTCAAGGTATTTTTGTTTGGATTTCTAAATGTAGATTTTAGTGTCTAACTTTATGCATTCATTTTGAAAATAGTTTGACCTGAAGAATCATATATTAATTACAAATGTTCCAATTAGAGGGATTTCCAGAGGGAAATGTGATGTGGGAGGGGAAAAAAAAATTTGTTTCTTTAGAGAAAAAATAAATCTGTAACATTTTGGCTGACATCATCTTCTGACAGACTCTGAGGCCAATCCCAGGTATAATTATATTTTAAAATAATACAGTTTCATAGTGTAGTTAAAATTGAATTCTAACAGTGGCTTATTTTTTCTTTGCACAGTGATTATTCTTATATTGGAAGATAATTAATAAAAACCATTGCCCTGACTTTGCCAGGATTTGACAAGTTGTATCATGTCTTTAGTGCGGCAGAATTCAAAATCCTAAAGAAGTTATCCATTGTGTGTTTGTGTTAACTTTGGACAGCAAGGGGACTCACAAATTAGAGTACAAGCCACAGAAGGCTGCAAGCTCCTTCCTACTCTGTGATGTAAACCGAAGGCGCTGCTAGAGAGTTTTCCTACCCAACAACTTGCAGTTTTTGGAATATGTTGGTTAGGCATAGGTTCTTCCTTACTGTGCATCCTATCTATGCAAAAATACTTCTGCTGTGATTCCTTTATGACAACCAACTCTGCCTTTTTCTCCTGTTACCCGTGACAGCATCTCAGATGCTTCTGCTTAGTTATGTTATTCCCCCTCAAAAGGCAAAGAGCAATGGCTTTATCCTTCCTGCTGCTGCAACCCTGTCTGTGTGCTTCTTAAGCATACTGGATCCTTTGGGTTTCTGATGGGGAAGGTGAGAAGTGCATTCGGTAGTCTTGCCTTTTTGGGTGGTCCCCGATGTCCTTCATGATCACAGGGGCACTGATAGGAGGAATGGACTTAGAATATTTTGCCTGGTTCCTTACTGCTGGAAGGGTGGAGATTTCTTTAATGAAGTTTTATGCAGTGTGAAATACAAAGAGAGAAAAAGATGAATACAAGATGGCCAAGTATTCATCACAGTTGCTTTCTAGGAGAAAAATGTTTGTCCCAGTGAAATCAATATCAATAGCAGTGTCTCTGTTGATTGTTGCAGAGCTGAGAAAAAATTCAACACGATATAATAAGCCTTGGCTGCCTATTTTGCTGGTTCTACTTGCATTTTATCAAGTAATGGAGTATTAGCTACAGCACATTAGAAAAGCCAATCCATATTCTGACCAGCTATGGACTCAGTAATTTGACAGCTCTTTAAGTCAACATTATATTATAATATTTTTAATCACAACATGAAAAATAGCATGGGTTATTACTCCATTAGCAAATTAATGTAAGAATGTATATAAGTGGGAGACAGTTAAACAAAATTGCTGCTGGAAGAGACTGTCTTTGACAATATGCAATAAAGCTTAACACTTTAGCAGTCTAAAAATTGACAGTTGAATCATCTTGAAATAATGCAGTAGGAGTTGTCCAAGTGTAGTCCATCAACAACTGTTTGATAGAAAAAGCATTGCAATAACCCAAGTTATAACAGGCATTCAGAATTTCAAGATAAATGAATGCAGTAGTGTTGACATGATTAACACATAAACCAATATTAAATCGTGTCTTGACTTCTATTGAACCAGCTAAAATGTTCCCAAAATTAAAATATTTAAAGAGAATAGTTTCACAAGAAATTAATTGAGAGGCATATTCCACATATTGATGTGTATTATGTACATAAATCATCTTGAAAGAATTTTGAGTGCCACATTGGATATAAGCAAAGAGACATTACATTTTCTGTGTGAAAGAATTATTAGGCTGCAGCTCCAGATTGGGGCTGTGAATTTTTTGAGTCTGACAGTAAATAATTTCAATAGAGATGGAATACAAATATTTCAAGCCAAACCTTTAGGGAAATGTAAAAGCACTGTCAGCCTACCCTTAAATATTCTAGAAAAAAACACAAGAAAATTAAAAAATTAAAGGGTTCATCATGAAAAGGAGGACAATCTCATTCTAGGATTTCAGCTGGAAATAAAATTGCTGAGGTACTACTACCAAATTACAAATTTCACAAGGTTTCTTTATTGGAGCAGTAGGTCTAAATGACAGAATAACAATAATGTGTTTGCCTTGGAAGCCAGCAATATACTGGAGAAGTTACGTGAAATAAAACAATTGAGGATCCTTAAAACTTCGGTTGTTTCAAACCAAATGATGCAGTTCACATCTCTGTATGCAGCACATACGTCACTTGTAGCAGTTGCTTCTCTGCTTGCACAGATTTACCTTCCAAAGGCTATGCTTGTTCCAGAATCAGAATTCAGAGGAAGATCTGTGTAGCTATCCCAGTCAGGGTGTGTCTGTGTTTTCGTAATAGCCCATGAAGACAACACAATAAGCCTCTGCTGTTTAAAATAAAGTTTTAGTTTGTATTAAGGGCAGTATCACAGTGGCACCTAATTACCATCACAAAGTCTTATTCGGTCAAGTTGTAATACTTACGTAGCAACAGAAATTTGATGCATTTATCCCAGTTCCATTCCAGTCAATTCTTAATAATAGAATTTCTTCACAAATTGTTGTAATGTGCAGTTCCAAATACATGTAGCCGACCTATTGAGTAGCTTTCCAGCAATGCTCAGCCAGTTTTGGAGGTGCCTTGTAGAGATATTTTAATTTGTAAATCCCCCTTAAATTGTCAGCAGTGCAGTTGTGTAGCGGAAGTCTGCTTGCTCAGTCTGTTTTCATTTCAGGCAAAATAACAAACTCATCCATTATCTCCCTCACTCTGGAAGCAGAAAAAATATGGCTTAAGAATTGATAAATGTAGACCCTGCTGGGGGATCCCCAGCCTCTGGGGAGAGCTCTGGATGCAGTTACTGTTTGGAACCATGCTCATGTTCAGAGACACATAGCATCTTTTGAAACTCTAAATCTTGTTGCTTTCTCCTTTACTATTCTCTATCTGTATATGCTGCTGCAAATCCTTAATTTCTTCAGCCACAGATTCCATCAGTACAGACTGTGTAACTCTGAGGTTTACTTGCACATATCTGAAAATTGCACAGCATTTTTGCTTTCTTTTTACTACTCTGCAATTTGCAGGGTAAAGTATCAAGGACCAGATTCACTGTTCTTTTGTTATTAAGAACCTTCGTATTTCAATCTCTTTTTAACTACAAGTGGTAGATTAGAAATAATGAGGACAATGCATTACTACATCTAAACCCAGACTTTACCACAGGTAGCCTGTGCTCCACTCTCTAGGCTCCACAGATGCAGTATCAGTTGTATCATGCCTAGCAAGAATCAATTTGTTCTTCATAACTTTTTGTTCAGCAGGAGTATCCTGTCAGTGTCAATGACCTGAGAATTGAAGTCTGTTACAGGTATGTAATTTTCTTACAGTAATTTTAAATAATTTTAAATCAATGCTATATTAGCTCTAGGGGATCGATTTTTTTCATCATCAACACATGACAATTTGTTTCACTCGACCTCACTTTTAAGCTGTATACCACAAACCCAAAGAAATATTTAGTATTGTTTCTCCAAGATTTTTGAGTTTAAAAATGGTATTAATTTTTCTGGTTTATTCTCTCTGTGACACCACACACACAGACCCTGCCCCCCCCGTAACTTCTTAAAAGTCTTTTTTTACTACAGCTAAATAAAAACCAAGATGGAACTGAGTGTTTACTCCCAAACTGTTGAAAAAAACCCTAGAAAATTGCTGTTACAAATACATTCTTCACATTTTGTAGATCTCATCCTGCATTATAGTTCTGGCAGTCACAGTTTATGCTTTCATTTGCAGTCAAAAGGTTTTTGCATTCATGTAAACCATTGCTGACACTACCAGCCATAGCACTAGAAGGGTACATATCCTTGAAAGAATCCTTTCACAGGTAGCTTAGTTTTGTGCTTGCTTTTCCTATTACTTCAAGTCCAGGTTTCTTTGATTCAGCTATTTATTTTTTCAGAACATTTTATTCAAATATATTTCCAGTATATCCTTAGATAGCAAAGTTTTTGGACTTTGTGTTTGTAAAGCTGTCCTGGATCTGTTCTCCTGGGAATCAATTATTTTTTCCCTGTACATAACAATCACATTAATCTCTTGTATCTTGGGGATCCTTTTTTTTCAACTTTTTCTGTATGTCTACATCTTGTATTCCATCTCCTCAAAAGCTTGTATTTTCTGGTGACAGATAGTCTTTCTGCCAAGACAATCTGCCGCATGGTTCTGGTGCTAATGAGTCCCTTCTGGTACCTTCATTTTGCAGCTTCTTCATTCCCATTTTTCTTAGCTTCCTGTGTCTTGCCATAGCTACTCTTCTGGCTGTCTCTGGATGACTTCAGAGGTGGTTGCTTTTATCTATTCTTGCTGCCTCATCTTCTCTCCTCTTTCCCCTCATCTTCTCATACTGCACTGCAATGAACTTATTCCTCAGTTAATTTTTGCTGTATTAGCTTGTCTCATTTTCTGTTTTGTCTTGTGTACACATGCACATTGTGGCGCAGATTGTGTGCTTATCCTCAGCTTGTTCGTATTCTGTATTTGAAGGTTATAAATCCAGAACTTAAATAAATTCAGGAAAAATCCAAAGTTAATATGTCTTGCAGTGTAGTCTATATGATCCACAGTTCATGATATGGTAGAAGAGCTTGTGAGAAGAAAAAAGCATGGTGAGCCAGAGATGAAGCCTGCTGCTTTTCACATCCTTTTGCTAGAACCAAGCTTTCTGGCTGGGCTGAATAAGGGCAAACTTTTACTGACTTCCACTAGTCAGGACATCATTTAATTTGAACAAAGTCAGGAGAATCTGCCTTTCATCCAGAAGGAAAGGTTGTGATATCTCATTCATGCCATTACTAGCTGTTCATGCTAGTTTACATTTCTTGGTGTAACTATTGCACTTGGCTAACAGTTAGCTTCTAGGCATGACATGCTGCCTCACTGACCAATGATAAGATAAGGATGGTTGTATTGCTAATCACTGAAGGAAATTACTGAGTCAAATTAATGGATTACAGTTAATGAGTGTATCTATCTGCTTGGAAGAGTTATGGGTTTTGCTTGCTTATTTGTTTTCTGTGATAGAATTAATGTAGACTAATGTTCATTTTAGCAATATTAATGTCATTATCATATAATCAGTCTAACCAATTGTGTTTTTAAAAGTTTAAGATTAAAGAGCTACAAATATAAGATAAGTAGCTATGTAGCACTCACTGCTTAGTGGTAACTGATTGAAGAAGTGGTAGGAGTTTCCAGCAGCAGTTTAAAAATATTTAAGTGGTTATTAGTGTGAAACACTACCTGTGGCCTAAGAGATGTATTAAAGGTTATCAGATAGCTTTTATCATCTCATTCCATGTCAGTTACAATTGGGGATTTTTGTGGATACTAGATAAATATTTCAGTCTTGCTGTTTTTCTTGTAATTAGAAGATTGGTGAAGGAAGATGTCATTGGGATATAGTGATGCTTCCTGATGTGCCTGAGATAATGTTTCTGCATGTAATCAGCAGCTTTTTAAAATGGATTTTGTAGCCGTGAGGTGACAAGATATCAAAGTAAAGCACTTCAGTAATTTCATGTAGTTTATTTTATTTGGTTTTCACATACTGTAGAAGGATTACCTATTAACTGAATAGTCATTACAAGGGTTTAAAAAAACCGCAAATCTCTGTACATATTCAACAAAGTAGGTATTCTTTTTTACTTGGCATTGAAGTATGTAAAGATTTTCCTGCATGCAAGTCAGTTTAATATCCCAATAAGTAAATTAATTTTATCTAGGTGAGTATATAGCTTGTAATTTCTATATGAGACAATCTGCAAATATATAGGGCCATTTTATCAACTAGTAAAAAAAGTATAATTGTAGGGAGTTCACATCCATGAATTAGTATGCCCTAGCTGACTATCTGCCCATTCTCCCAGAAATCTCAATATCCAGGTAAAAATATTTTCATTAATATCAATTCATATACATAACAGGAGACTGCCAAAAGTGGAGTAATCATCTGCAAAATGGCTGCCTAAATGTTTCAGGGCCAGGTTGAAGAATAATAATAGGGAGTGTGAGTTTTCAGGGACCCTAAATATGAGGATCTATTTTCATCCTAGTAAAACTAAAGGTCCTGAAGAGGCAATTGGAGAAACCTAATTATCTGATTGTGATCTAATAAGAGCCTTCAGAGAAAGAATGCCACCAGTGATGTAGTGGGATGTTGTAACTGTAAGTCTTCAGACATTCTACAAAAAGAGCCAAACTTTCTCTTACTCAATGCTCTTCAGCTTCATCTGTAGGCAGACACTCAACCCATGTATCTATCACTGTAATACTCAGACATCTCCCAAATGATTTCTGTTGTCTTCATGGATAAATGAATTTATCCATATCTCAAACTGAACTGGAAATATAGAGCATACTGGAGGCACTCAGATCTTGCTAAAAAAATCCAAACAAAACAAAACAAAAAGACAAAAGGAAGAAAGGGATGAGGGAAGACGTACCTGTAGCATCATTTCAGAGCACACACAAACTGGAAGATGTCTGGAGGATTCAAAAAACATATGGTAAGGCTGCTGAGAAGTACAAAGAAGATGCTTTATGACTCTCCTACTACAAAAAACTGAACAAGAGGTGAACGAAAAAAAGCCCTAAGATAGAAAACTCTACCACTAACAGGAAGACTGGAACAGCAGCTGTTTCAGGCAAGAGAAAAATGAGGTGTGAGGAGTGATGGTGATGGTACTGTGAGCCAGAGATGATCCCAATCCAAAAACTAATGAGAGCAGGGGAGTGTGGTCTTGAAGTAGAGCCAAAGTACTCTGTACCAAAGGAATTCAGTGGAAATGGAAGTTAATGTCAACCCTGCAACTGTTACCAGGCAGTAAGGAAAACTTGATTTGTAGACTAATGAAAAGTTCAGGTAACACATTATTTGACTAAAAAACTTTAAAAATACTGTCTGAATTGGAACAGACCCTGTAGATCTAAAGGACATTAAGGTGTATTACAGGGACAGGAGTCTTGAATTCTGGGAAGAAAGAGCTTGAATGGAGTTTAAGCTCAACCTTGTTATGAGCGAAGCATCCACGTGTAGCAGGGTAATCCTTTGAGGGCCAGTCTGTTCCCACTGCATGTGCTGACTCCTGAATCGAAGACAAGCTGTCTAGGTGCTAGGTAATCTCATCAGGGTGCTAGATCTAAGCTGCCTTTCCCATGAAAGGTTGGACCAAATGGTCTTTCTATGTCCCCTCCAACCTGAGCTGTTCTATGATTCTACTAAGCTGTGTATCTGAGGTCTGGGTAGGTGGGAAGAGGACAGAGATGGGATATTCTCCCAGAACAGGCAGTGGGCTGCAGTAAGAGCTGCCTGCAAATGGGAGCACCTGCCAGAGGAGCCAAACCCAAAGGATGATGTTGACAAGAATTTGGGACCCAGCACTCTGGCAGCAAGAGGGCATACTGTCAGGAGATGTGGCCGGCAGAGAGATATGGGAAGCTTTAGGAGAGCAGCCAGACAAGAAGCAGTAGAGAACTAAGGAAATATTACCTCATGAACCACAGAGGCAAAATCCATAGGCATGACTATAGACTCTCATTCCCTTACTAGCCCCCAGGAAGGATATCCTAAGACAGACACTGGTTGGTGCTACCCTGAGAGGGGAATTGCTGCTAAAAAGCCATTTTCCTGAGCTGGGTTTGGTAACCAAATTAGCACGTGGGATCTCAAAGGCAGCAGTCTGCTGTTGCCTACCTGTGCCAGCAAGCATGTTCATTTCCATATGAACCAAAGGGAATTTTTCCCTTCATTTAACAGTTATATACCTTTAATGAACAGTAATACATTAATAGACCTGTTTTTATAGGGTAGGTTACAAGCCCCAAAAGCATAAATTGTTTGAGCCATGCTTGTATTAGTGTAGAAGCAAAGAAATTGAGGTTCTTTGTATGTCCTGCATTTTACAGGAATTTCTCCTGAATTTTGGCAGTTCACAAAAACAATCAACCTTTTTGGCATTTTAACATGCATCCATGTACGTGCCCTGCAAAGGAATTGAGACAATAGAGAAAATATTCGTGCTGCAGTTCACACTGGGTCTTCAGTGTGCTTTCACCCTTCTCTTACTGCAGGACTCAAGGGGATCAAAGGAATATTCAGAGTATGATCCCTGATGCTATGAGATCATTTACATTTTCTTTGTTACTTTAAGTGAAAATGTTTTTCTGTAATGGTAGGTGTGATATATTTGTGACCATAACAGTTCACATTTCATGGTGAACATATTTGAGGTGATGGCAGGTTCTATTAAATACGGTTTTCCTGTAAAACAGATTCAGCCTCGACTCTAGTTTTAACAAGTCTCTTAAAAGAGAAAAAAGCATGTTACAAGAACAGATGGTGTAGGTTTGGTGGTTGTTTTTTGTTTCTCTTGTTGCTTGACTGGAAGGTTCAGAAACTATTTCTTTTTTGAAGAACTGTACTTTTTGGTGTGAGTGCTAGGTAAGCTTGTGTTCTGTGCTTGTTTTTTTATACATGACATGGTATTGAAAAAATGGAGCTATTAGGTAAAATATCCAGTCCTTCAGGAGTCTGTCTTTTTATTTCATCTTTCTACTCTTTTTCTACAAAAAGAAAAAGAAACAACTATTTGTGATCGTTTTGCTAAATATTTAATTGTTTCTCTCAAGTATACTTAGTATGATTTAATACGAAGGCCAACACCTTGGCCTATTTTTAGTGTAAGTTTAATCATAGCTTGCTACTTAGGTTTTCTGGAACGTATGATGTCACATTGTGGATTAAATCAATAATAGGTGCTGTTTATAGGAATTGTAAGAAGTAGTACTAAATATCCATATTATCAGGAGAAATAGCAGTGTCTTCTAACAGAAAAGAAATTGTGCTTTTAAGAAATAAATGTGAAACACCTTAAATGAATCTCTGTGCGAAACACTGTATGTATGCTTCCCTGCAGGAGTCAACTACAGAGAAAGAGAAGGGATGATGGGACTGTAGGGCTGTGGTATGCAGTGAGCACAGCGACATTCCTGAATTTGCAGATCTGTATGAATGTTTGAATACTGTCACTGAGTTGCAGGGCTGACATTAAGCTATGTTCCTCTGTCATTTAACCTGCTTACTGGTTAGACTCAGCATAGTTTGAATTGCAGTGTGCTCCAGTTTAGGAATGGTTTTTATGCATGTCTTAAATCAGTCCTTGTTTAGGAGGTTTAAATCCCGTTCATTTCAGTACAAAGTGTGTGTTTTAGTATTCTTAAAGCCTACAGTTGTAATTATTGGAAATGGTTATTAAAGGAGGTTGCATTCCTTATGTTAACATTATCTTGTGATAAAATATAATTATAGTCAAAAATTATTAGGACAAATTATTACACTTCTGTACTACAAGTGAAAGACATGGTAATGAGGAGGTGTATTAGTTCAGATTACAAGAGAAAAATCATAAATGGAAACGGCAAGTATTTTCATTTTGAAATAGAATTATTCATAACAAAGTGTGTTTGTCTTATGCGTGTTAGCTACCTGCTTTTGGAGGGGGTGTATATTTTTTAAAATATACGGGTAAGGGAACTAATTTTTTCTCCCAAGATTAGCTAGATATTCTTTTAAGCAGGAAAACTTGATTTCTAGCTCAGTTTTCAGATTTTTCTGTTGAAATGAAACTGCTTCAGAATAAGGTATTATTCTAAGCTAAGAAGCAAAAGTTGTTTTTTTTAAATTAGTGTTAGGAACATATAAAATGCAGGTAAAATGAAATAGATAGTATGTGACAATTTGCAAAATTCAGTATTCTGTAGTTATTTGGTTTCCTGGAAAAGCATTTAGATCTAAGAAGTTTTCCATGGGAGAGGGACAGGAGGACTGTTTTGCTGTTTCCCAGCATTAACTGAGCAGGACTTTTAAGGAGTATTTAAGGAGTACTATTATTTCTCATACCTAGATATTAAATTCAATTGAAAGTACCTGTATTTAAAAAAACACACACATTGGAAAAGTTTTCTGCTATACACATGCATCCAGTTTTATGTTCTGCTTCTTTCTTTATTGCTTTCAGTGAGTGCTATTCCATGAAAGAAATTCCAGGTGCATTATAATTCAGTTATAAATTTTTGTTTTGATTTCATGGCTCAGATATTTCTATACATAGTATGATAGAAAAGCTTTGTTCTTCTACCCTAACTGCATGTATCCCATGACAGCAAAGCAGTCCTCAGAATGGATGGTGTTACATTGCTGTTTCAGTGGCAGAGGTACATTATTGCAAACTAGGTGTAATGTGATATTTTTTTATTGAGCTTTCAGTTAAATGATAAATCAGGGAGGTTTCATTTTATTCTTAATTATTCTGATTTGACCCCTGTATGTGAATGTCATGTACACACATGCAGTACAGGTCCAGAATAGAAGTAGTGCTTTATTTTTTTTCCAGCAGTCTTCAGCTTTATATGCTAATGGACTATTTAAATTGTGTCCCATAAGTATATATAAAAAAATAGGAGAAACTGTAATTTTAATGGACAAGGAAAGAAAATAAACAGTAGGAATACTTTTCACAATCTCTCTGTCTTTTGTGCACATCCTAGTGTGCATGAAAAGTAGCACTCCATACTTCAGAAAAAAAAACAAACCCTTCTTGCATTGCTTCCCATACAGCAACCTTTCATGGCATGTAGTGAACTCAAATTAGAGTTTCACAGAAATTTGTGTGCATGCTTTATTTGGGTCCCTCTGTATTTACATACTGTGGTGAAGTTTCCTCCCATTTTCCCCAGGTAAAGCACAATTCTGAATCAAGGCTCCTCTGCTATAAAGGAGGTAAACAAGTCCATTATAGACTGAAAATTTAAAAATGGAAAAAAAATTTTTAGTTAACATTTTTTGGACACTTCACCAGTTGTCTTGAAATTTTACAGGAAATTTGTCCTTACTCTTCAAAGAGAAGCTAGGGCTTTACAGATACAAAACCAGTCTAAAGGTAATACAGGGAGAAAAATTTGAAATAAAAATATCAGATGCATTTAGCAATCTCTCCATAACAAGTCCGTTCTATGACTAAATTCTGAGCAGTCAAAGCTTTGTGTGTTCAACATGCTTTTAGGTCAGATTTATGACACTATGAAAAAAGGACCTGCTTAAGAGCCAAACCTAAGATAGTTTTGTTAGCTGTATTTTAATTAGTATTTCTTTCTTGAAAGCCCTAGGATACTGCTAGGTGCTTAAATATTCTGAAGCCACTGTATGTCAGTAAAACTGAGGCACTCAAGAGAAAAACTAGGAACCTTGAATGGTCTTTAAACATTCTCCAAATCACCAAGCTCTTAACTGAGTGTGAAATATATTTAAGACGCTTGAAGTCTGATGCTGATATTTTAGTAACAAAAGTGAGTGGCAATAACTATTTCAAGAGAGCTCTGGAGCACTGAGCAATATGCAGTCACTTCACTGCAGATTAGTCAGTCCTATACATCAGCAAAGCTAGGAAGTTCTCATTTTCTTGATTGCTCAGTATTTACAACCTGGTTTTGGTTTTCCTAGTGATCTTTAGTGTGGATTGTGATGTTAAACTTTATTCAGATGTTACATCTGAATAAAGTCTTCTTTCATGACTGGCAGGTAAAATCTTGCTCTGTGGTGGCTCCTTAATCCCGTTTACTTCATTGGAGTGAACAGTGGATATTGCAACATTGGCAGTTTTTGAACATGAGTGACAGAACATTGTCAAAAAAAAAGACTGAAAGTTGCAGAAAATCAGAATTTTTTTCCCATTTGATTTGTGAAAGGAAAGAGGAACAGAATACATTCCTTTACTTTTTCCTTAACATCCATACCATTGAATTGTGGTTTTACTTTTACTTAGTTTTTCTTGTATATGCATTAAAGTTAAATTCTTTTGCTTCTATCTGTGAGGAAAAAAAAAAAAAAAAACAACACAAAAAACAAGCTTTCTAATGGTATTTTTTTCCACCTGTTCTGTAAAAAAGTTACTTTTGTATATATACATCTTTGCTATTTCTGTACTTGTAAATAAGTTATCATCACCAAAAGAGTATTTCCATTGCTAATAAGATTAGAAGTACCTTTGCTGTCAGATATAAATTATTCATTGCTTTTCATGTTATCTGCTCTTAAGCCGAGAAACTTGTATCTTTTTAATTCTTAAAATAGCTAACAAAACTTTCTACGTGTGAATTCTTCTTCTTTGAAATGTTTTCATCCTCTGTTTAATTTTTACTTTTTCTGATTTTTGAACTCCAGTTGTTTTGGGTTTTGGGATGTTGGGTTTTGGTAGGTTTTGGGGGGCTTTTCTTTGTTTTGTGGTTTTTTTTGGTTTTGTTTGTTTTTCTTTTTTAGCAGCTGAACGCAGTATTCAGTATTATATGTGATACTCCATAGCATCTGCTACAGTGTGTGTGGTAGAGCCTACCTTTCTGCTATATGCTTCTGTGGCCTAATGGAACCAGGGCCCTGAGGCATCCAGAGCTCACAGACATGGTGGCAATAAATCATAATAATATTAACAATACCTTACAAGAGAAGAGTGGCAGTGGATCAAATATAAAATTGACATAAAATCACTAGTCTTAAATGACAATGCTTATCGCTCTGAGACACTACCCAAAGTTTTTCTAAACACCCATTTACTGAGTTTGCTAAGCATATAAGAATAGAAAACCATTAATCCACTGAAAACCAGTGATGGAGTTGGCAAAGGCAAATGGCAAAGCCTAGGTTGCACCAGCCCCATAAATAAATTATACTGCTGCTGCAGGTGAGAAGTGTGTAATCAGTAATGTTGTAAGCATGTAATGTAACGTAGTATTAAAAAAGTCACAAAGACAGGGGATCTATTTTCGGCATCAGATGTTTGACACAGTTCTTTGTCTTTTTTTTTTTTTTTACTCCTCCTCCTCTTCTTTTTCACAGAGCTGATTTTCAGTATTTTCCTGATGATGCACTTTCTGATTTTCTTAGTGGGACCCTCCACATTCTTTGAAAATTTTTTCAGACTTGTAAGACTTGAGTTGTATTTAGTTCTATTTTCTTTCCTTCGTGTTTCAAATACTTCTGTATGCTGTTACCAGTTTCTCAGTAAATCTCTGGTTTATGGTCATCAGACAACTAATGACTGTTTTGGCAGACCATGGGGATATTGCAGTTCTTTAAGCATAGACACCACCTATTCTCCAAATGAATGCCACCTATGCAGGTGCAACTGTTGGACAAGTATTTATTGGAATGTCTTGGATTTAGGCTTTCATTTCTTAAAAAAAAAAAAAAGAAAGAAACCGTTATTGACTGCACAAACAAGGACTAATCTTAAAAAACTTACTAGTTTTGATAAACTAATATCCTCTAAGGTCTGATTTCAAAACCTTTAGTTTTGGTGATGCTAAAATCAAAACAACAGAGACTTACTGGCTTGATCTAAATCTCTTCGAATAGAGCATAAATACATTATATAGCATTCTCCTGTGAATCAGGGTAGAACAAATCTTTTGTGGATTATAACCTAATTCCAAGACTATTTCTAGAACGCGACTAGTAGGCTGAATTATGTTTGCTTCCTTATGTTGAAGCTTATGATTTATTTCAGTTTCAGCTTTGTGGAATAATAGAATTTCTCACTGGTGCTGCTTGTGTATAAATCTTCACAGCCCAAAAGTTGTAATGGATACAGCTAGTGTTCATATTCATTTTTGTAAACAACAGGACGGTATCAGACAGCGTGTGCTAAACCAGTACAGAGGAGGGGATTAAGTGATTACTTGGTTTTGGGAAATTGGACATGTACGGTTTAAAGGATCACTAGTATTTAGAGGAATGTGTTTTGACTGCAGAATACTTTGCTTCCAACTCCCTGCTGAGCCTCCCATAAAATTCAAATATAGGGGCAATAAAGTGTATAGCAATAAAAACACTTCATACTTTCCCCTTTCTGCGCAGCAGACATGGATCACAATGACTGGACAATTGATTGCAGTGAGTAAAAGCTGAACTGTAAAGCCCAAGCAACTAATTCAAAACAGTTATTCATGCTGTCTAGCAGTTCCAAACTTGATTTCAGTAATACTACTATATGCAGCTGCTAATTAATATTCTGAGAATCAAAAGAGATAAGCTTGTAGTATGAAGACACCACAGAGAGTCCTTTAAATCAGTTATTAGAATCTTCACAGCAATGAATGTAAAACATTTTGGTGTGAAATACAGCTAAAGCAATATCCTACTGAAGTAAACATTGGTCAAATAAACCTTCTATTGCAGCCATTTGGTCACTGATATTAGAAATTGATAGCCATAAAAAAGGTGCTTGGAACACATCGGGCTTTGCTGACTTGCACTTTTTCTCTTTCTTCCCTGTTACTTTTCTCTGCTCCGTATACCACCTCGGTCAGGTGTCTTCATATGTGGGACTCCTTAACTGACTGTTAGAGCTATGCCTGTACTGGCTAGATCTTCCCAAAATACTCTTTGCAAGTGAATCTCCAAAGGTAGACCTTTTCCTGTAAGTCAATTGTTTGTAGATTCTCAATGCCACGAAGTGACGGCTGTTACAAATACTTGCCTGATAGTTTGCACAACCAAAACTGAGGTTGAAGTAACTGTATAATATACATCTTACGCCTTGTTTGTGAGAAGTCATTTAAGTCATGTAAGGTCTTGAAAAGGCTTTGCTATGACCTATCCAATTTTTTTGTAGTACAAACAGAAACTTTTTTCCGCAATTATTCATAACTGATTAGTAAGACTGGTAAACATGGCTGAACAAAATACTTGCTTAGTGTTTGCTGACTACTTTACACACAAATACAGAAAACCAATGTTATTTAGACTGTAAATCAAATACTCAAAAGCTAGAAATTTCCATAATTACGGTAACAGTTAATTTAGCCCCTTTTCCATTTTCAGTCTGATGCTACATTCAATTTCATAATCATACATTATTTTTGCACAAGGCATGCGCCTCATTCATTGCTCAGGGAGACCAGTGCTGTTAGCCACGTTTTATGACTGAGCATATTGCAGAGATTTAATGGTATCTAGTCCCCAATAAGTGTGTAATCTTACATTGACTATGCTATTGTAATATATGTGATAAAGATTTTAAAGGCAGCATTAGTCTTAACAGTTCCGACTAATTTATAGAGTTTTATGTTGTAACTTTAATAACATTTTTTTAACATATTTGATGGGTTTCTTAAAACTTTTTCAAGAACAAACTGAAAAAATAACACCACACCAGAGTCAAACTTTCAGACCCTCAGGGTTCCAGCACTGCACATAGTGAGAACCTTTGACTGTCCCGTATAGGCCTGTGCTATCTGCATTGCTGAGATGTTGCTGTTGTGCACTACTCTGTACCTGCAGCAGTTCCAGCAGATCTGAGGACACTTTAGTCTTAGGTTTCACAGATAATTGCTGGCACAGAGGGTGGAAGTTGGGTTAAATTACAAACCGTGAAAGTAATTCGTACAATGAATAGAGAATGCTCAGCCTGTGTCCTTCAAGCTTTGCATTCCTTCTGCACCATCTTTCCATTCTGCCTCCCAACGAATCCTTTTTGGCGGACTCCTCATACTAGTCCCTTTTTCCTCATGAGGAGTATGCAAGCCAGCCCTGCTAAGGATTTTTAATGACACTTCTACTCTTCCTGCCTTTTAAACTGTAGTTTTCAGATAGTCTTCTGAGCCTTTTGTCCAGTCTGCATATTTGCGCTTTGTTCTGTCCTAGCAGAGATATGTTGTCACTGTCCTATTTAAGGAGATGGAAAAAAAGACAGTGACAGAACGGACAAAGTTCTTTCAAGTCTTTGTTCAACAAGGTAAGAATAAGAAGGCATTTCATGTAAAGTCAGCACTTTTTTTTTTAATCTTTGGGTTATGCGGGTGGAGGCAACCACTTTCCTCAGCTATGTTATAAGTGCCTGAGTAATTTTGCCGGAGTTTTTAAAAATCAGTCTGGGATGGATTTACGACTTAGGAAGGCTTTATGCTAAATCCTTACATTTTTGAGAAATATTGAATAGTTATGAATGGACTCTAAATAATATAAAATTTGAAGAATTTTAGCATTAGAGGATGCTGTTACCTGCCTTGGCTTACAGTGCTTTTGCACAAGCTGGAATTCAGTTTGATGGAATACTCTTATTTGCATATTTGTCACCTTTTATAATATATGTCATTTGGTGTATTTAGTATTTGTTATGCTAAAATTAACACTAATTATACAACAGTGTTAATGTAAGACTTGTTTCTGTGGTGTTACGGAATTTCTTGTGATGTGCAGTTCTGTTGATAGCCGCTGTCCAGATTAAATATACTACACTACTGCAGTCTTTGGGTGTATCTTCATTTCCAGTGAGTGACACAGTCATGCTCTTACATGCTGGGAGGTATATATGATGTGTCAAGGCACATGATGGGAAAGAGCCACAGCACTATGCCAAAGCTGGGACACATGCTGCCATGGCGTCTGTTAGGAAGCAAACTCACTAGTGGTGACACGTTGTCCTGGCTCCCATCTGGCCACATCCAAATGTAACTAGTTTGTCAATCACTGTGGTCATGTCATGAATCCAGGTAAAGAACAACAGGTGATTTGTAGTTAAAATAATAACAAAATAGCTAGCAAAAAAATGCTGAGCTATGAGCATTTACAGAAAATGAAGATTTATAGGTATACAATAATTACTAGTATTTCATTTCCTTGAAGGGACATCATTACATTATAGAAGTTATTTTGAAATAATTGCTTAAAAGCTTCTTTAATACACTTTCAGTTCTTACAAACAAATTTTAATTTACTAATAAGATTTTTGGCTTTAGTCTAATGTTATTTTACTTAAATATGTATATCCTTATACAGTGCAAATAGATATTTTTTTTCCTCAACGCTCAGGCAGAATGTTCAAATCTGAAGCTATACATTATCAGGTTAAAATCTGCAATGTAAAAAAAAAAGTGTTTAGCATTAACAATTACAGGACAAAAAGTCATAACAAAGAAAGAAATGCACCAGAGAAGGCCTGGGATAAATAACCTGTCATATATTTTTTGTATAATTTAACCTATTTTCTTTTTCCATGATTAACTGGATAAGCAATGAGCTCAGATTTTAGAAAAAAAAAAAATTAAAACATTTCAGGTTATTTATTAGAAACTATTTGTAGCAGAAAGCATGAAAATAGGTTGCCTGGAAAAGCTGTACAATCTCTAGCATTGGAGATATTTAAGAACACATTAGACACAGATGTGTCAGAATGACTTAATAAATGTAGACAGCTGGCAAGAGGATAGAATAAATAACCTCTATTTTTTGTGACTGGAAACTACGAAGGCACTGAAGAAGTAAAATGAAATTGTATGTGATATTTTTAGTTTCAGGTACAGAAATACAGGCAGAGATTTACAGAACAGGTGACTGGGAATTTCTGTGCAGTTCAAGGAGATTTTTACTGAGCCAATTCCTCAATAATATGACAAGTTTACAGATTAATTTGGGCTGGGTCAGTAATGAACAAGAATCAAGATAAATGGAAAAAATGTTAACGAAATGTGGTGTTTTTCTTTTCAAAATCAAAATCCTCTTTTTACTCACTTAACTCTGCTAAACCCCATTGAAAATCTCAGTTCCTGGCACTGTTTCATAACTGGCTTCTGTAACCTGGCTGACTACAGGGAAATAAATAAATAATACTACAGAATGGGTTTTCTTTTCTGCTGTTCTCCACTTTAATGGGTAATTAATTTGTTCAGATGGAGTTAGGGTGACTGGTGGACTTACACTTTGGTTAGATACCATCTTTGTGGTACCATCTATCATGTTCTGAAATCACAGTCCTTGACCACAGACGTTTGAAAACTGGGGAAAGGTAGGAACGAGCTGAGAATGATTAAAGATACAACTTTTCACAACTGAGAATTGTGAAAGTGCCTTAAGGGATGTAGGCATCTATTTCCTGTTCAAATACTGTCTATAGATGCGAGTGCCTAACATCTTTTGGCAGATACACCCCAGAGGTTTAGGACTGCTCCGTAGTGGAGTGGAAAAGGTGTCCTTTTCTCATACAGTTGCTATAAGTTTAAATATTCCAAAAGCAAGTTAAACTGTAATTTTCTTTGCTGGACACGGTCACAGTGCAGTTCAGATTCACAGGCTACTGTCAGTCAAACCTTCTGCTGACAATGCCTCATAATGCCTTAAAATGTAAAGCTCCATCCCAACAGTTCTGACAGATTTAAGTTTATTAAAAGCACATGTTCATAACTCTATAGTGGAATAAATTTTTCCCTTAGGGACAGAAATGAAAGGGCTGTGAAATAAATGTGAGTGTTAACTTATTAGCCTCATGGTAGCAATCCATTTTCTTACCGTACTGTGTCCCTAGGAACTATTTGTGGGTTTGTCCCCAAAATGTGTGCTTTAAATAATTCAAAGAATGTTATTTCAGTTTTAAAGACAAAGCACTGCTGGTGTCGACCTAAGAAAAGTAGAATATCTAATGCATATTATTTGTAATAGAAATATTACCCTTTATCAATGCTCATGCCTCAAACCAATTAATATGGGTTTCTTAAAAAGGAGCTGCTACCAACTGGAAATGATCTGGTAGTTAATTTTCCTCCTCTCAAAACTGGAACATTTTCCATACTAAGTAATGTGGTAAAGAAACTACTATATAAGTGAAATATATGGTGTTTCAGACTGCTAATTACATTTCTACTGGCTGCAGCAACCTCAGTGGTTGCTCTTTTCATGTTTGCTGAGATTATCATCAGCATTTCAGCTCTGTGAAGATAAATCCTTAGACAATACAGCTACATCCACAGCTTTTTATTCTTAAGTTTGGGAAAGGCCTTTATGACATTAGTGTTTGTTCATGAAGATGATTGTCAGGGCCATTATGCTCATGAGAACTTCAGGGACGTTCTTCACTTGGAAAGACATTTTTCTTTCTTGCTTTGTACCTCCCTTTTGCATCATGTCCCTGAAAGATCTCTGGAGGCAACGACACCTACTTAAGAGTGTAGTTCTGTGGCAGTTTTGGCCTGCAGATTCACGTTCGCTTTAAGACACCATTTTCTTTGTGCATTAGGCAAAAATTGTGTCTATTGAAAGGCTGCAGCAATGACATGACTATTAAGCAAGGCTAAATGAGCCTGCAATGTGCAGTGCTTTCATTACATGATCACCTAGCTGGTGGTCAGAATTCAGATGTGGAATATTTTGATGGAAAGAAATGTTGTCTATCCAGAGGACTGTTTTTTCCACCGCCTGTATTTTTATTACAGATGAATGAAAGGCAGGTTTTAGTTGAATACAAATTAAATTAGTTGTTATCATATTGATTTTAACTTTGTTGGTAGCAACAAGCCAGTATAATAAGTGAGAATTTAAAAGGTGTGCTACTGGCCATTTTCATTCACAAATGGCCTGGTTAAAAATTTCTTACGCAGGAAGAGCTCCTTTGTTTCAGAGGAAACTGATCCTGAGCAGCACCAGCACTTCAGCTTGTAACCAGAAGGGATGAAGCTTGGCAAACACATTCATTTTCTGTGTTTTGGAGAAATGACAATAAATGGAGATGTTCTGGGTAGGAGCCCTGTTACATGGCACATCAATGCAATGTCTACAGGTATTTTTAAAACATCACCATTAAGCTGACAGAAGAAATTACAGAAGGTGATTTGAGGAGGTATAAATTGGAAGTAGTTAATTGAAATACAGTAGACTCTTGAGGCAGGAGAGTTACTTGCATTGGGACTGGGACACAGAAATAGGTTTTTTATCCTGGTGGTTAGCACTCTTACTTCATGATTATAACGAACATTTAAATTCCTTTAAGCAAAGTCCAAAGCAGAAAAGAAAAAAAAAAAAAAACATGGGATAAGGTTCCTATAGAGTTCAGGCCAGAATTTTATACACCTCATCTTCCCCCTGTATTCCAGAGCCCTGTTACCTCACTGTTTCTTGCAAGACCCAAAATCTTGCACCCTCCACTGCCAGCTTACCCAATTGTTCAGTCAAGCTGGTATTTCTGCTGGATAAATTTAGCCTGGATAAAACAGCAAGAGCTGGTTGCAAAAATATTAATGGGGTATGGTTTCTGGCTGCAAATGAAAAGCATACGAACACTGCAGCCAGAACTAGACTGAAAAGCCTGCCTTTCTCATTTCTGTTCTCTGCACTGGGTGATGTTCCTGGGGCTGGTGCTGAAGGACAAGCAGCCTACTTTGCACAGCAGCAAAACAGACTCCCTGTATTTGAGGATTTTGCAGAACTGCTTGTTTTCAAGGTTTTCTTTTCTGTGTGTTGAAGATTTACATCATGAAAAGTTTGTATAAGTCATAAATTGTAATGCAGTCAGTTTAGATGTATCTTGTGATTCATCTCATGTAATCAGAGATGAGCACTTTTAAAATATTCATTCTCACATATCCTTTAGAAAGTATCCCAAGAATTCAGGAAGCCGTCATTGCTCAGTTCTGCTGAGGAAATAGCACACTGGCAAACAGTTTTTGGCACTTAAGCACATTATTAATGTATGGCTTCATGTTTACTTAGTATTACAAAAATATTTTTTTTCTGTAGAGGATACCTGGAAATTATATCTTCTTCCATCTCCTTGTAAACCACCCAAACATTTAAACTTTGAACAGCAGTTGTTCCTCTAACAAGAGAAAGAGAACAGTACTTGGCATGTGTAAAAGCATTCCAAAGTGATCCTTAGCAGTTGGTTATTTTATAAATTTTTAATAATAGCTAACAGTTTATTTTGATAGAAAATTTAACGTGGAATTTTTTTTTAATTACCTCACAATGGTTCTGTAACAGAAAAAATAAGCAAGAAATTGCAATTGAAATAAGATTTACTTGTCTTTTGGATTGTTTTTTCTTACAGGTATAAAAGTATATTATTCTGTTTATGTGCTTGAATTTGTTCTAAAGAGCATTATAAATGAGTGTTCAGAGGCCAAGAGTTGAACATATATAAAATCATTTCGTCTCAGTCTTTCACAGTAACCTTCATTTGGGCTTGCATTACTTTCTGCTCTTAAGGATTTTTTCCGTATTTTTTTACCTATAGTTAGAAAGGAAATTCTGTGATGTGTGGAGTAGATAGTACTTTTTCCTTAAATGCTAAAGACTCTGAAAAAGATGTTTGCCTGCTTTAGTACAAGAGTTCTGCATAGTAAGATAGGCCGGATAGGAGATTAGGCTTGATTAACCAATACAGAGAATAATACTAGTAAGCAACGGTCTCAATTGACAAGAAAAAGACATGAAACATTCTCCCCTTTAGTTGTTTACACCGTACATTTCCAGAAGAAAATACTTCATCAGAAATGAAACGGAAATGGAACTGCATCTTAAAGTGGGGCACTGTGGTGTCTAAATTTTAGGCTCTTAGTCCTTGCAATAGAAAATGCAGGATATATACCGTGCATTTTGATTCCCTGTGAAGAGGGGTACAATCTAGAACAACTGAGGAACTGCAGAGAAAGCTGCGTAGGGTGAGCGGGCTCAATACGGAGCTGCTTCGGCCTAGCCAAAATGGAAGTGGCTGAGGCTTGGGTGGTTTTAGCCCTCACTGTGAAGGGTAGTAGTTCAGACCACAAAAATAGATGTGGCTGTGAATCTTCTAGAACAAACACGATGTACGAATAAAATGCCTTACGCCACACTTTTTAAAGAGTAGAACAATGCAAATGATGAAGAATTAGTCATTATTGAACTCCCTTTTATATAGCTTTGTAAGTAGCAAACCATTTAGCAAGGCTGAAATCTTGGGATTTGCATTTCCTTTCTCTGTGGGGCAGCAGATCAAGCCACCTGCTTGGGGGAAGCCTTACCCATTAAGATGGAAACTGGTTTGGAGTAAGAAGAGGTTTCTACACACTTTACTGGAGCCAAAGAAAGTATCTGTTTATACAAGTTGTGTTTGGCTAGGGTAAAAGCCTGAGAGCCTGCAGGATTCGTCTCAGCTTGTTAGAGAACAAGAATGGTGGAGTCAGTTCCTTGCTGCAGGGACTGCATAGACCCTCCTACCTCTGTTTGTCATCCACAAAATCAACAGTGGACTGCTCAGCTCTCAAGATGTTGAAACTTCTGAGCCTGGGTAGGAGCAGAACTGTCCAGGGAGCTTTTAATGCATGTGCAAAGCCTTTAGCGTAAGACAGCAACATTTGAATTTGGGCATCCTGAAGTCATGAGGCTGCTCATTTGGATTCAAGGGAAGGGGAGAGGGAAGAGGCAGTTAATGATTTCCCCTTTTGATCGGAAGAACCTTTGTAGCCCTTAAATCCTTTCTAAATCCTTGTAGGGATCTGTCCCATTCTCTATTAGTTTTATTATGTGCTTGATGGCCATGAAGTATTGGAAGGAAATTGGATGTGATAATGTCATAAAAAGTCTATAAATAGCATTACAGCTTTCATTATGATTCCAGTTGTGCTGTAATTACTTGTGCTCCATGCTGAGGAGAGCATGAGTGAAATGAATGAACTGCTGGGAGAGGAATTCAGGCACAGGGATGATGCAATCAGTGGCTACCTAGCTACCGCATAATGTGAAACAAGTGTATGAGGCATCGGTGCATCATCACTGCAGATATTTACAGGTGCATTTCCAGAGGTACTTGCCCAACTAAAGCCCCATGATGTAAAAATGCATGAGTGGTGCTCCTCACATTCCTAATTGCAAGCAGGATGAGAGCGCTGCCAGTGCTTCACAGGGGAAACTGTCCTGTTGCAAGCCAGCAAGTACGTGGCCATTATGTTTCAGTGAGGCCAGATTCTCACTGTGTATCGAGGCTGGCTGGGTAATTTAGATCTTATATTCTTTGACTCTGCCATCCTGTTCATTCAGGCATTTAGCGATTTTCTTTTTTTCCAGCTGGAAGAATTAATTTTAGTTATCTTTTTCAGTCTTTTTCTTTCTCTGTTTTACAGATATTTGTGCTCACAAATTATCAGTGACTAAAAATTCTGCATTTTGTGATTATATTATCCGATATTTGATCAAACATTATCTTGGTGTACTTAGTTGCTCCATGTAACAGAGTTTTTCTGCTGGGTTCTCCTAAGGTGCAGAGAGAACCCTTGCTACACACAGGGTAGCTAGACCGGCTGTGCGTTCCGCAGACTATGTGTAGCAATACGGAAAGGGTGAGAGTCACTAGAGAGATCATAGGCTATTTAAATCCCAAATTCTTTGGGATTTTTTAGGCTAAAATGTCAAAGGGGGTAGGTTAGACAAAACCTACAGCCACTACAGGTGTTATTTGAATGGCCGGCCAGTTTTAACCCGACGCTTAAAGAATATACATAACCGCAGGTCTGTGTGGGTGCGGGTTGTTCCTAACCCGCATTCTCGGTCCTGCAAACCGCCCGGCGCCGCCTCTGCGCCCTCTTCCCGCCACCCGCCCCATCGCGGCCGACGGCGGGTTTTTGTTTGAAACGGGCATTAATGGCTCTTCGGCGCGCGCGGGCTGCTGTAGGGGCCCCCGCGCGGGGAGCGGGAAGGGCCTCAGGTGCCCCGCAGGGCCGAGGAGACAGCCGGCGCTCCCTGCAGCACCTGGTGACCTCCTGTCCTTGGAAAGTGAGAAGGAGAGGCAGTCTTTGGTATTACCTTTGGGTTTTAACTAGGCAGGACGGGAGTCGGCCTACTCCTGGGAGGTGGTGGCTAAAGGAAGGCTCATTTAGAGGGTAGCTACCTTCCTATTTCCCTTTTTGCAATATTAGAAGAATCATCCTCTTATGTCTTCTTTTCCTGTGTAGGGGTTCATCACTGATACATGGAGCCATTCTTAAAATCTGTATCAATGCCTTCAACCTTTGAAACCTTTGAGTGGAGGGAAAAAAAATTTCATACTTAGAATTTCTGATTAACTACAGAATGCCTGTATCACTGAAATCCCGTGTTCTTTTTAGGGAAGTAGTATGCTACCAATTAGATTTCGTTCCTTTACTTAAACTTACCATGTGGCTTCTCAGTAAGCATAGCGATAGGCTCTTGGTTGTGCTATGTTATGTGATACTATATTCACAAAAGCATAGCATCAATGCTACATCTGCAGAATCCAGGACTTTACTAAAGATGATTTATGCTGTCTTTGGCAACAATGGAACCTATTTGACATATACAATAGGAATAATACATCAGAGATTGGTTTCTTAATATACTCTGAAATTTTGATTTCTCTTTAGAAGGTTATTTTATACTAATAGTTTAATATAAGTACCATTCTTATGACTTTTAATCTGTTTCTTTGCCACAAAACTTTTATTTTAGAACAAAGGAAGTATTTAAATTTGTTCACAAGAAAAGTTTTCATTATTTCTGCTTTCTTTTCTTTTTCTTTGTCCTAAAGCATTTAAACTTTCATTTTTTCTTCCACCTGAAGTAGAAGTCAACTGAATTGTTTCTGTGGCTGAATTAAAAAAACAAAAAAAAGTTACTGATGCTGATTGGAATGATGTGATACAACTGGTTTTATATGCTATAATGGGATAGTTTTGTATCACACCTGGGGCAAATATTAAATTAAAATTAAGTAATAGTTACAAGTTCATTGTCTATACATAACTGCACTTTTAATGATGGTGGTTTTACATATTCTAGCTTCTTCATGAGTTCACAGTCATGGTTCACTAGTATGAAATTAGTATGAAGTTATCTGAAGTTGTCCAGAAGATAGTAATTTTGAATCCTTTAGAAGTAAAGGCAGAGGTAACAAGTTACTCCTATATTAGAATGTATTTGAGACCTCTGATATGCTACTGGAAAGCACTTGATGAAGAATTTAGTGTTTTACAAAGATGGGTTTCCCAGTAAGCATAAAGCTCAAACCATCTTGGAAAAATCATGATCTTCAAAACGTATCATGCCATTGAATAGTTTTTTCTAGTGGCTTCCTCCTTTTGGTTAAGGTGCTGTGATTATTTAGGTTATGAATTCATTGATGTTATTCTGATAGTAGAAATAAACCACAACAGCACAAACATTCCCAGCAGATGCTTCTTTTTTTTTTGCACAGTGTTCCATACCGAATGTAATTTACGCAAGAGGTGCTTCCAACTGCTTCTGAGCACTCCGGAAGTATTACACCTTTGGTAGCATGGTTCAAAAACTTCTGCATGAAACAAGTCAGGAAGAAGGTTTTAATAGCCTAGTTTCTGTTTTGGCTTTATAAAGTGTTACTCTGCTGTCCTCAGCTTCTCTTAGGTGTTTCTTAAAGCACTTCATTTGCTACCATTAATGTGACAACACCCGTAATAATAATTTAATTATTATTTTTGTCTCACTGGAATTCTTAGTGCTCCAAAAGGGTAGTTTTGTCTGAAAGTTTTCTAACAGTAGCTTTAAAGGGTACTTGGATATTTTCCATATTGGATAATTTGCATTAACTGTTTAAAATTCTCTGGATTCAGATTATGTTGAGTGATATATTGCTATGTGCAAAAAGGTGATCATAGTTCTCTCATTTTTCTGAAAGAGAAGAAAACTTAAGTAAATTCTGTAATGAATACAATACAGTTTAGAAACATTAAATTTTCAGGAGAAAATTTTCATGTCTCAGAAGTTAATAGTCACTACCATTTTTTTTTGTTGTTTTGTTTTGAAGGCCTTTCTTTGTAGGATGGGATTTTCTTTGTCTCAAACCAGAAATTTATTGCCTATTGCATTTTCCTTCTTGCTTTTTGGAGGGTCTGTTTATTGATGTTCTCCTGCAGTTTTGCGAATATATATGGCTTTAGTGCTTGCAAATGAGATTCTTATGTCATTCACTGCCATTTTCATTAAAACTGAATAGGAACGCATATGTGGCTTCATGCGGTTTATAAATCTCTCGCTTGTCCTTATCCTTAGGCAGACTAGTTGTATGTACTTTGGCCTCAAGACTGTTTTGAATTGTGCTCTACAACCTATTCAACAGAGCAGAAGAAAAGTCTTCTTTTGTGCCTCCTATATAACGAATTACCTGATCACATAAATCAGAGGTAGACGCGACTCAAGATGTCTTATACTTCATCCATCTGCCCTATAAATGTTACACTTGAATTAAAATATCAGTGTTGCGCAGTATTGTATAAGTTGCCATGCATCGTATCTTCTGCAGGGAGCCCTTCGGCTGCCCAGGCAGTTCTGGTAGCACGGGTACATTCTGCAAGTGCTAGGTCCTGTGATCTTTTCTAAATCAGCATTGCTGGAAATGATAAAAGAACTGAAGACCTTGTGACTGTTTAACTCTCTCCTTCCAGAGGGCTCTTGAAAACATGAGTGTCTTTAAAAAAAGTCTTGAGATGTGAGAGTCCTTGATAGTCTCAAAAGTGCCGCTAACTCTTCCCCCACTTCTTGAATGTGCAAAAAAATCGCAACTGCCACGCAAGCTCTAAAGAGGCTGGCAGAAACACATGTTGCCTGAAAGCAGGTGTGTAAACTGGATTAGAGTTGTTCAAATGTTCTTGTAAACATTGTTAACTTATCCTCAGTGATTGGTCTCAGCTGGATGAGTGCTACTGAGTTCTGACAGGTTTAGAAAACCTAAAACTGGCTATGCTGTTTCAATGACTTTTTCAAAAGGAACCATCTGTAATAAAGTACATGCGTATATTAGAATAATTTTAAGAGTATGTTTACCATAATTATGAATAGGAAGATCTCAGCAAGAAATACCACAATACAGGATTTGCATCCTTAACAACTCGACAGCCTCAATGAAGCCTTTCTGTCAAGCACTAGAGGAATGCAAGTTCGTATTAGGAATTTAAATGAAATAGAAAGAATGCAACTTCTGAGCTGTTCTGAAAGTCTGCCTTAAACTGTAAAGAGGTGTTTTAACATTCCTAAGTTGTTTTCTTAAAACAAGTTGTCATGGTAATGCTGTGGCTAAAAATACAAATTTGCTGAAATACTTAACACCATGGTCTGCCATGGGTATTCAGCTGTTTTATTTTTTGCCCAGGAAAGCCTTGGCACATGTGCACATATTTACTAAATGAGGACCAGGGAAGAGATGCTTTATACAGTTGGGGTTTGTTTATCATTGGGAGAAGGCTGTTTCAGGTGCGTCAGAGAAACTGCTTACGCACCTGTTCTTGCAGGCCAGGTTCTGGACACCCAGGTGCACCTAAAGAATTGGTTTGTATGAGAGTGTTGTGTACAGGGATTGGAAAGAGAAAATGCAGTCTAATTCCAGCCTGCCATAGGGCTGAGGCCAAAATCTAATCTGATTTTGCACTAATAAGAAATTGCAGAGTATCTTAGTAGAATTTGGCCAGGTAGTTCACAGACCTTCCATGCAATTTGCACAGGATCCACAAGTAATTCGTGCAGGATGATTGGGATGAAGTGCATGCTCTCCATTCAGTAACAGCTGAAGAGGCTTAATGTGGAACCTAATTACCTCCTCCAGCTGTGACCAAGCAGCCAGTGAGAAACAGTGTGGGCAGCAGGTGGAGTAGTTGTGTGATACAGGTGAGAGAATCTTCAAAAAGGAAATATCCAGAGGAAGAATAGCCATCCAGCAATGGGTAGGAACAGCATGGGCAAATGGCAAAGGAAGGCGAAAGAGGTCCTTTGTTATTGAACAAGGACAGAAAGGAGAGTGCAGAATTTAAAGGTTCATTTCTTCCCTGTCATATGGAAGGGGAAGTGAGAGTTGCAGAGCTGAGGGTCCAAGGATTCCTGTGTCTTAAGATTGCAGAGAGACACTGTGCAGTGTATATGACTCCTCTGGTCTTTGGATTATGAATTTAAACACCACTTTTTTTTTCCTCCTCTTCTTTCGAGCCCACCCCCTGTGGATGGGAAGACGGGTGACCAAGTGACATCTACACCAGGTCTAGCAGTTCTCATACCAAGGATTCTGTTGAGCTTGATGCCTTATCAGTTCTTGGTGATGTAAATACAGAGTGCACTGAGAAGAACTTTATATGGATAAGAGATTCTGAAAAGGTGGGTCAGCCAACAAAACTTTGACAAACATTTCTATTTACACAGTTGTATGGAGTGGTTACTGTACTAAATAGGCAGTCTGACTCAGATCTCAGCATCTTGGAGGAGAGCTGAGAAGCTACTAAACTTGTGATTTTGCAGACTTCATTTACATACCACAGCATACCTCCTACAGTCTCCGCTTCCCTATAACATTTACTCTTTTGGAAAGCTTTGCTAGGCGTGGGCTTTACACTGTTAAAGGTTTCTCTTTCTTGAAAAACAAATCTGTTCTTTATTCAAAGCAAGATCTTGCTAATTTCCAATGCTGTTGGTGCAATACCATAGGGAGCAAGATCGACAGCAAAGCTATGCAAACTATAACATCATAAAGTCATGACACTATTATTAAAGACTGGGGCAAAAAAGAAGGCAGTTCCTTGTGATTTTTCCTCCTGAACCTGCTTGTGGCTGGGAATGCAGTTTGTACTGAGTGTGTTTTCTGGACGGATGGATGTGCTGAATTCATCTTCCACTTTGGAAGAAGTGGTAGCAGTTCCTTTGACTCGAGTAAAGAGTATGAGGGGGATGGTAACTAACTCATAGAAAAGGTGCATAAGGAACTACTATGCTAAAAGATCTGGTTTATGTTTATAGTCTGCTCAGCATATTGCCACTTGCTTTATGGCCATGTTAAGTGCTTATTAAGTGTCTTAGTTTAATGGCATAAACATCATCTTTATAATATATGTTTGGATTTCGTGTGTTATCTGTGGTACACAGTAAGTATGCATAATCATCTAATAATTTCTATGTAAATGATAAATCTCAAGATGAATGGTGTTAACAGTTAAAAAAAGACAATGAAAAATATGTAATTTATAAACTAGATTATTCTTCTGCCAGAAATTATGGAGAGGCATAATACAAAATAAAAAGTTTTCTTGTTTCTAGGTATGAGGTTTTTAAACAGTCCCTCTATAATAACAACTAGATTTTCATGTTCATTCAGGGCACTGTAGTATGCTGGTACCTTACCTGCATTTCTTTTCCCTCTAGATCAGCAAGAGTGAGGGGAGGCATTTTTGAGGAAACCGTTTCGAACAAAAGGATACTAAAGAGCTGACAAATTTATGTATGTTACCTTTGCTATCATAGACATGTTCTTTAAAGCTTTGACGTACAACTCGCTGAATGTGAGCAGACCATTCAGCCTCTGGAGAACCCTGTTGCCTTCAGAAATGATCAGCTTGCAATATTACTCTAAAGTGAACTTCTGAGCACAGGCATGGAATTATCACCATCTTTATCCCATTGCTTCGGTTCTATGTGCATGATTGTGAGAATGAAGAAAGCCAGAGGCCAGAGTAAATTAAAGCAATCTAAACTATGCCAGCAAAATTTCGCTTTATTTAACACACTATTTTCCCACTGTATTTATCAGTTCTTTTTTACACTTCATGTCTCACTAAACCTAAACTGAAAGATCAGAGGGGGGAAAAAGGGGGGGGGGAAGGTTCAAATAAGTTTTATCACACTGAAAGGAATGATAAAACTCCTATTGACTTCAATGGACACTTCTTTTGTGCTTTACTTTGAATCGGGAGTGTGCTTTTAAAGCAGATCATCACCACTTACTGTGCTTTGTTTCACATCATGAAGTGATCGTAGAGTCACCAGCTGAGGTCCTTTTGAATTAGACTGAAATTAAGGACACATTCCAGACGTATACCTAATGCACATCAACCTCAAATGAACATTCAGACCATGGGAAACAAAAATGCTGCCAAATGGATGTAATGTGGGTATAAAGTTCTATGCAATGCTGTTTCATTTTAAGTCTTCTGCTGCTAGGCCACATTATTTACAAATATAGACATGACCAGTGAATCCAGGATTGGTGTATGTATTCTTTGGTTTGAAAGGCTCTTTGGTGCTTTAATGGCTTCGTTGAAAAATGTTGACTGTTGTGATGGCTTGCAGAAATGGGGAGCAATTCAGTTGAGATTTAATATGAAATTGAAATCATAAGAAGGAAAGAAGTATCTGAAAAGAATTTGAGACTGTGATTCATCTTCTGAGTTTAAAAAATAGTGGAGCATGATTTAGAGGGCTCATGTGTGGAATTGTTATTACCAAGTACTGTCAATGTGCCTGACTGGTTTAAAACATAAATGTCTTGGAGAAGACATTAGCTGACTGAGAGGTTATGGATCAGGATTAAAGGGAGGTCAGGGACAGGAGACATTATAGTGGGGGTCTGCTATAGGCCACCTGAGCAGGAAAACTGAGTGGATTAGGCCCTCTATAGACAGACAGGAGCAGCCTCATGTTCACGTGCCCTGGTCCTCATGGAGGGACTTCAACCACCATGATATCTGTTGGAGGGACAACACAGCAGGGCACAAGCAAGCCAGGAGGTTCCAGGAATGCGTTGATGCTGACTTCCTTCTCCAAGTGATAGAGGAGCCAACAAGGAGAAGTGCTGTGCTGGACCTTGTTCCCACCAACAAGGAGGGGCTGGTGAGGAATGTGAAGCTCAAGGGCAGCCTTGGCTGCAATGACCATGAAATGGTGAAGCCCAAGATCCTTAGGGCAGTGAGGAGAGTGCATAGCAAGCACGCTAGCCAGGACTTCAGGGGAACAGACTTTGGCCTCTTCAGGGACCCGAGCTTGTATCATGGGCTTGAGCAGGTCCAGAGGAGGTCACGAAGATGATGAGGGGGCTAGAGCACCTCCCCTGTGAGGACAGGCTGAGAGAGCTGGGGTTGTTCAGCCTGGAGAAGGCTCCGGGGAGACCTTCTAGTGGTCTTTCATTAATTAAAGGGGGCCTGCAGAAAAGCTGGAGAGGGACTCTTGATCAGGGAGTGTGGTGATAGGATGAGGGGTAACGGTTTCAAACTGAAAGAGGGGAGATTGAGATTAGATATTAAGAAGAAATTCTTGACTGTGAGGGTGGCGAGACACTGGCACAGGTTGCCCAGAGAAGCTGTGGATGTGCCCTCCCTGGCAGTGTTCAAGGCCAGGTTGGATGGGGCTTTGAGCAACCTGGTCTAGTGGAAGGTGCCCCTGACCATGGCATGTGGGTTGGACTAAGTGATCTTTAAGGCTCCTTCCAACCCAAACCATTCTATGGTTCCATAAGATAACATTTTCAGGATGCATGTCTGCAGAACCAACTTATTACCATAAATTAAATGCTCTGCTATAGCTAGGCTGTATTTACATTCTTTCTAATAATGTAATTGTGTATTGTGAAGCTTTATTATTTGTGAGGGTCTTTCTAAATGAAAATTTTAAAGAAAAAATTGGAAAGCTCTTCTGTGGCAAGGAACAGAAACAGAGACATTGTGTGTGGGTTTGGGCATTATATTAACTTCGTAGTCTTACAGTACATGACTATTTAATCGTGACCACTTAAAATATATTATTAGTGATCTTAATTAATTAGAGATAATCTAAAAATCAAGGGCATAAAAAGACATGCTACATAGCATGTGTTTGCTCATTAGATATGACAGTAACTCTGCAGGGGAGATTAATATTGATATGTATATTGAAACAGAAATACACTGGAGAGGATGAGAGACTGAGCACTGTTCTTTGCCAGCATTAATAATGGGAAAATAAAACAGAAATTGATATTGACTACAACTTCTCGTACACTAAGCATGTTCTGTGGCTCAGTAAGTTCCTCCAAGTACCATTATTTCCCAGAGACAAATGATGATTCCAGTAATATTGCTATGCTTCAGGTAAGGAAGACTCCCTAACTGAGTAATTTTTCCTATCTGTCATTATACTACAAAATTTGTGTGAAAACTAGGAGTCTGAGCTACAACCTACACAGGCTTTGAGGTGTACATGTGTTCAGCCTGTTGCTAACTGTAGCAGTTGCTCTGTGATCTGATGACTTCTCACCAGCTGGGGAATCAGAAAAAAGAGAGGAGATCTGTGGGTTGAAGTGAAAACAGATTTCATGAAACAGCACTAATACTAACAAAGGTATACAAAGTTATACTAAGCCAAATGAACGTGCAGCAGTCACAATCAAAAGAAGAGCAGGAAGAGGAGAAGCCCCCCTATCCTCAGCAAACTTCCCCTTTTTATAGGGAGCATGAAATTTATGGTGCAGGATACCCCTGTTAGCCAGCTTGGGTCAGCTGCCCTGGCTTTTGCCCCTCCTAGCTTGAGCACCTGACAGCTTGAAACTGCTAACAGCCTGCATGCTGTGACTGATGTAAGATTCTGTCTCAGCAAAACCAGGACAACATGAAAGCAGGAGCAGTCAGCATACATGTTAAGTGTTACACAAATTTCTCCATTCAATTTTCTGACTCTGATTGTGGGGTAAGCAGATCTGTGTCACTGTTGCTATTTCTGTGCTATTTGTTCTCTCTGGTAGCAAGCCAGTAGTTCTTGTTTATTGGGAGTAGGGCAGTGGGCTGTTGTGCCAAGTGTGTATACTTTTTTGTTCATTTTTAACTCAGTGGATTTAGAGCTGTACCAAGATGAGTATTTAAGTTGCATTTCAGAAGTATTTGCAAACGTTTTGGCTAGCAGATGTTTGTCTTTTACCTCTATAGTCAGGTAAAGCCCCTGATTGGGGGAGGGGGGGTGTGTGGGGGGGTGTTAATGTAAAAAAATGTTCAATAGTTGGTAATTAAATCATTAAGAACATGAAGTGCATCGTAACTCAGTGACGTGATGCTAATCTTGCCTGGTTACTGCCTATAAGAAGTGCCTCGTCTCCATCGGGATTCTTCAGTAGGATAGTAAATGGGACACAATGTGCTGATACAGTTTCCTATCATTCTCCTCAGTTTCTTTCCTTTGTTCCTACTTCTGTCTTTCTGAAGCTTGGATCAGATATAAGGAACTCCCACTACAAAAGTTCCCATGGTAACATCACTGAGGAATTCTGAACAAACTGCATACCATCAGCAGACTCCTAGTTTAGAAGCTATGCTGACTAGTGTCTTTGCTGGCTTAGCTCATGGTAGCTGGGAATTTATGACCTACTAGCTATACCACAGAAAAGCTCTTACATATGTGGTATCTCCAGCAGAAAGGCCTGTTGCTTTAGCTATGCTACAGTCACTGCTAGGGATCAAAACTTGATCAGTGCATGATGTCTTTAGGGTTTTAGGTGCCTTGAAGTAAGGAAGATTTTTGTTTGTTTGTTTGTTTTGCTGCTTTGTGTCTATATAGGGTCCCTTAGTACTATCGGGGACCTGGCTTCTGTGCTTTGTAGTGACATTCCTAACACATACAAGTTACATGCAAAAAATACTATTTTAGTAGCAAATAGAAATATAACTTTCTAACCTTTCTCTCATTTCATCATCATCTTCCATCATCTCCATCTCATGTCAGATGATGGCCTGTGACCCAAAAGGTCAGGGCTTTTGATCAGGGTTACCACCATTGAAGCACCAGTTTACTGGATATGAGGATCTAAATAAAAAGTTGCAAATATCTTTATTCACTCAGTGTAGCCCAAAATTATTTGCCAACAGGCTTGTCTTAATTTTTGCCTTTCAGGTTTGTTCCAAAGGATTGTAGAGAAAAGTAATATTTTCTCTAATGTTCATTCTGTCATTCTTCTTGTTGTTGGGTTGTTGGTTCGGGTTTTTTTTTCTTTATTAAAAACAGAATCTATATTTTTTTAGCAGTCACTAGCATGCGGAGTCCCTTATTTACGTTAAGCATAGATAAGGTTATTCGAATGTTGAAATGAAGTCTGATTTATGCTAATCTGCTGTTTGAGCTTCTGGATGTTATGACCAGGATGTTCTTAACTCTATTCAAAACAAGAAAGTGGAAATTAAGTGATCAGCTGAAAATCTCTACAGTGCACGTGAGATACTTTAGAACCATAGCCAACTCTGTTACCTGTATCATCTTTTTCTAGCAGATTTGAAGGGGCGTGCCTAGTCTTTAATAGCAAAACTATGTGTTGTGACCACAGTCCCATTCAACAAGTTCCTTATTTGTCATAACTTATGCTGCTGGATCCTTTGTGATCAAAGGAGTATAGATCACTGAGCTGGCTCAAAAGTTTCACAGAAATAGCAGGAGTGTTTAGTGCGTGAAAATTTCTGTCGTTCTTGCGGGATGGAATACTGACTCATTGCAATAACTGGCTTGCTAACGGTAAATTTGAGACCCTTCTGATAACACAATTGAATACTAAGATTTTTATATTGTTGTTGGTTGTTTTTTGTTTTTGGGGTTTTTTTTTAAACAGAGGTTACTTTTGTGGCTTATGGGTAAAATCATGTGATATTACTTAAATTCATGAATTATATGAAATTGCCCTGTAAGTTCAGAAAGGTCAGCAGGGTCTTTATGAGCACCGTTTGAGGACAGGCTGTACACTTGGAGAGGGAGAAGATTATTCAGTGTCTCCTTTTCTTCCTGTTCATGTCTTTTTACTTACAGCTCTAATGGTCCAACTTATATGTCTAACAATATCTTAATAAACTGGAGGAGTTGGAACTTTGCAAAACAGACTCTAATACCCTTTTAACAGAATGGAGGGAAATTAAAACAGGTTTTGTTGTTGCTTATACCAGAGTAGCTTTCTGTTTTGAGGATTAACATTGCTGGCTCACATCCTCAGTGTTTGCAGAAACAAAACGTGTAGTTCTGTCATTCTCAAAAGAAGCCTGGGAACTCTAGGTCACTGTGGTCATTCTGCTCGCAACCAGAGAAAAAGCTATTGCCCAGCTTTGGAGGGCTGGCTGAGGTCTGAATACAGGGAAAAGTGTAGAGCCTTTTAGATGTCATAAATTTTTGTATTCTGTCATTCAGCATGCCAATATGTCATAGATTGTAGAATTTTCTCATTGGTGATTACTATAAAGTAGCTAAAGCCTATGAAAGTGATTGGAATCAAGGATTGTCATGGCAAAATGGGAGCTCTAATAGGGAAAAAATGTGTGCATGTGTGTACATACATGTATATGTACATTCAAGTGAGTGTGCATGCTCTAGTTATCTCAAAAATATGCTGCATCTGTCGTGTCTGTTAGCTTTGGTGTCACTGCAAAGAGTATTTATTTATTCTGTTGATAGTATAGAGAGGCCCGTGTAGCACTGACAAAAGTTATTTCAAAGCAAGTAACATGCACTCTGCTTAGATGCTAGTGACTGCTCCTTTGCCAGTGTTTAACCTCTCCAGATAAGCTGGAATCAACAGAATTGTAGTAAAGAATTTTTTTGAGACAGCTTAAATTTGGAAGCAAATACTTGTATAGAGGTACTGACTTGGAAGTCAAGGAAAACACTATTAGTGGTAAAAACTGGATGCAATTTCTACTTTTGCTAATGAATGAAATCATAAACATGGCTCTCTCCGTCCATGCAGGAGGATGAGGTATAAGTAAGTTTGAATAGTACTCCTAAAATGAACACAGGAGTCTGCAACATTTTATGAAGGCAGTAAAAATTAAGAAAGTATTTTATGTGATGCATATCAATCCATCAGCATCTAGCCATGATGTGATTGTGTGCATTTGACACCAACCTTTCCTACTTGGTTGTGCTGATCAAGAAAATACAATAATTTGAAGCCCCACAACAGAGGATACATTTGTGCTGTGTGAACGTTATACTGGTTATCCAGTTTATGATGGGAACTTAATTGTAAAAATGTGGACTTAATTGTAAAAATGATGCATATACAAATCTAAGAAGGGAGAGAAATTGGTTTTATTTGCTGTGCTGAATTTTTCAAATGTTAAAAGTTGGTGAATGCAAATTGAGCTCTGTATTTTTAATTTGATTCAGTGCGTACTTATTATTTAATAGAATTTTCTGTATAGGCGTGCTGTATATTTTATTACTAGAGAGTGGGATCATATACTGTGCTTTGCAGTTCAAATATCAGACACTTAATTTTAGAATAAGCAAGTTAATCCAGTCATTCTGGTTTTGTTATACGGTACCTTACCAAACCATTTTTTCTTAGCCCTGAAAAATGGTTTATGACTTGATATGTTGGTGTGTGGTAACCAGTGCTATTCATGTTGAAGGAAATGACAGCAAATGGAGATGAAAACATGTGCCAACAAGCTGCAGTGCAGTTGCTACCTAATGTGTGTTCATAGAGGTATATAGTACTAATGCAGACAAATAAAAACCATAAGATACCTGATGAGCAGTAGATGGACAGTAGCCAAATGATAAAATTGAGCAAGAAAGAAATATCTATCCAGGAAAGCAGTATGTTTTTCAGCATCATATAGTGGTCAGATTGGAGCAAGGGAGACATCAGAGTAATAATGGACAAGGTCAGTTAAGAATCTTGATGGAAACTGTAATAATGGGGTTATGAAATTTCCTATCTCAAAAGAACTTTAGGTTAAGTCCTAGGGACCTCATCTAATCATTATGTGCAAAAAATCTCTTAGATAAATATCAAAGCCTTTGGATAATTTTAATTCCACTTCTGAGAGTGGAGGAGCTTATGCTCAGATACTGGTCCTTTGCCCTTGCACCCTGAGGCTCTAGCTCTGCATTCTTGGTCACCCTGAGGCTCTACCTCTGCATTCTTGGTCACTGTGGACTTCAAATGGACACAAGCATGGTTGGATCTGTCTGGCTGAGTTTTCTTCATTTTCCTAATTTCAGTGTAATACAAAAGAAAGTAGGCCTAATTATGACAGAATAAATGTGCAAACATAGAAAACAGATATTTTGCTCTAGTTTGAAACAGGCTTTTAAAAAAAGGAAGGTGAGTATGAACTGACAAGCTACGGGGCAAATTGTTCTAGGCACAAGGAAGCAATACCATCATGGTACAAAACTGCTTGGCACAGGTAAGACTTCAAATGGACAGTATTTATTGCATGAGTGAGTAGTCTTGACTCTGTGGAAAATGTGAAATCCAGCATGGTAGGGGAATGTTGAAGGAAGGACTATTTGAGCATGCTGTATTCCTCCAAATTTCCTGCTTCCTGATTACTGCCTTGAGCCTGTTGAATCAAAATGCAGGTCAAAGCAGCCTAAGGTTGGTTTAAGTTCCCATGTGACCCGAAGAGGCATTCAGACTACTGTAATATATGGATCCATGGTTGCTTTCCGCTTTATTTCAGTCAAGCACAGCTCTCAAGAAATAAAGCACCTACAGCATAATAACTTGTAAATGGCATTCTGCCTGGGGATTTGCCTCAGCTCAGTTATTCAGCTTGAGAAATGTGTACTAACTGTATATGTTTATATAACATGCTTTGTAAAAGTAAATCTCTGAAGAGGAATTATCAAAATGTAAGTAGACTGCTACTGTGTTGGGAACAGTTTTCTAGATTCTGCTCTGAACCAGTGGAGGGCCATCATGAAGTATAAAGTGGAGTGTTTTGTCTCCAAGATGTACGTCAAAGCGGAAGGAGCCCTTTTGAAAATGTGCCAGAAGTACCCCTTTATGCTGGATTTTTGAGAGCACTTAACCTCAGCTCAATGCTAATGCTATTTAACTTCATGGGAACAGGACTAGGCCAACAGTGAACTCTTCTGAAGGGTTATTCATCTCCACGTCCCTATCTTCTAGCATTGTGGTACAGAGAGAAGCCATAAGAGGAGTGTTAGGCAGCTGTTCTGGCATACCTGAAGTTCTTTTTAGAACTTTAATAATAGATAACTATAATTCACTCCGAACTCTGCTGTTATTCATAAACCATTTAAGCTATGGTGTAACAGTTTATGCCATTTCAGAACTAAGTGAATTACAACCTTTCTTCAGTTAGCAAGGTGGCTGGTAGCTAGTCTTTTTTTGTTTGTTTCATGGAATTTTATATTTAATAGGGTTTTTTTTTACTAACTGAGGTAAGAAATACCACCCCAACCCAAACTTCCAGAAACTTTATTCTCATTTGAGTCTTATGTAATCACTGTGTAAACTGTTTTGTTGCTGTTCTGTTGTGTAAGTTGAAAGAGGAAATGATGTACTGTGGTAGCAATATTTCATTCTTAAGATGAGAGAACAAGGAAGAGTATAAAGAGAGAGCTTCTAAAACTTCTGACGATCTGCAGATCTCGCAAGTGAACAACTGAATACCTTTTCTCCTTGAAGACCAACTGCCTGTTGCCTAATCTCTCATGTTTTTACATGGTCCTGTAATGAAATCCCTTGTAATGATGTAGGGTCCAGCTCTTACTGTTTTTTTGACCAGGTTCATATACTGTGGCTTCTTTTTGTTCCAGCTGCTTTAACTGATCAGCTACCAGAATGTAAAGAGGTGCTAAACAAGCAAATCCTTTTGTCACCGTGATCACTCCACTACTCAACCTACCTTAGTGTATCCCATAAGTAGGAAAAAGCTTGTTTTAATGTCCCTCTTATTTTTCCTGTGCTAATGCTCACTGACTCGTGCTCTGTCACGCACTCTCTCCCTCTCTCTCTTTCCGAATTCCATCTCACACAGTGCTATACAAAATAAAAAATACAGCAAGAAGAGTTTAGATACCTAATTAAGAATCTCTTTCTTTGCACATTGATCTTCTAAGACTCACTGGTTTTCTTTCTTCTTTGGCCCAGGTACTGTTTGTGAAACAGTCCAGGCTTCCGAGTGAGTTATTTGGAAACTTCCTTGTATAAGGAGTAGGTTTTCGTCTCTGAGTTTAAATAAATAATCTTTCAAATTTACAATACTGTCATTTATTTTTAGTATGTAAGATAGTGTGCTTTGTGAAGACTGCAGCTTTTAACTACTTAGTATTTGTTTAATTTTCAAGTAATCGCTACGGCAAATTCTGATGGATCATTGCATGTTTACTTTCATTTTTTATCTTATTTCCCGTGTTTGAATTAGAAATATATAATTTTGCCTTTTCTACTGTCATTCTGGAGTTCTCAACCATGTGGTGATCTCTGCAGGATTTTTGAATAATGAGCATTGTTTCTTAAGGAAAATAGACTTGTATTGTGTTCTGAAACGTTCTCATCACTTCTTAGGAAATGTGTAAAATAATGACATGAAATAAAGTTCTTTGGCAGGGCCCTGTTGTGCAACTGTTACAACTGTGAACAAATGTGAAATGAGGACCTGCTACGATCAGAGTATATGTAAACTCAGTGCAAAGGGCAGAGCCTGGGAGCCAGTTCATAAGGTTCACAGTCAGTCACTAAGCATGTTCAAAATAATCTAAGGAAAAGGCATGAAACTTAAAAAACAAAACAAATAATCCCAAATTAACTACCCAGAACATAAGTGAGGATTTTTCATTATCTACTGTCACATCTTTCTACTGGAAAGCTTTGGAATCTTTCATATAGGTTGGGTTGTCATAATCTCATTAAAGGTACCATGAATGGGTGCATTTCAAGGACAGCCTCAAATTAGTGTCACCTTAGCTGCTTATGGAGTGCCATGATGTACTTAGAAATTGAGTTCCAGGGGGACGCATAACTGAAATTGTGAGTACTGGAGATTTATGCAGTCCAGAAAACACCCTCAACCTGCTCAGCAAGGCTTGCATTTTAGTTTCTGTGACAAATTTAGGAAGAATACTGTATAATTTTACATAGTACTAGAGAAGATAAAGTTCTTCTTGTGACTTTTTAGCTGCAGTACAGAAGAGGCTGACAAGTGTAGGGAGCTATAGTTTAAAAAGCGCATTATCAGAGGCAGTAATATGAAAGCCTGGAATGAACAAACTTTTGCTGAAACTCAGTGAAGTTCATAGTACTGTTGTGGTGAGTACATTGCTAATAGGAAAATTGAGGAGGTTAGTTTAGCAGTGCTGTATAACTTAAGTAATGTGAAATGAGATGAAACAACAAGACTCAAAATATATTTTCAAGGAGGACGTTGGTACAGTCCTCATGCAATAATATATTCAAGACTAGGACTATATACAGGTGAGAAGCGCATTGCATGAAAGCACACTTTCAAGCCCAGTTGTTTAAATGGCACCATAGAGCCAAGTCCAGGGCTATACATAGTCTTCTGATTTGAATTATTTTAAATACCTCTCTCTCCTCAGATTGAATACATACAACAATGCCCAAGCTTATGGTTGAGACAGAGACTCTTCAGAAAGGGAGTTAAAATGTTAGAAGAATATGGCTTATTAAATTGTTGTTAAAAATAAAGTGAAAGCTCTTTAGGCCTGACACATAGAGGGTTGCAGTTATTTTACACTGGTCACAGGTAGACTTGTTTGAATAAATGCCTTTAGCATTACTGTAAAATATGTGAAGAAATGTAGGAAAAAAGAAATTTAAAAAGCTTACTTACGTCATAGACGTAAAATTTGATTAAGGAGAAAATTACTTCAGAAAGCAAAGCAAAACAAGACCATCATTTTCAAATTATGTAGTTGTTTTGGAATATTAATCTGTCTTTCATGAGATTTTATGAGGTCTTTGCTGTGAGATGCTTCCGTTGAGCAGCAATCATGCGTGTGAAGTTAATATTTGTGAACTATGAGACAGAGAGGTCTGAAAATGGGATCTGTCAATACGCTTTCTAAAACCTCCATGAAATCAGACCAAAAGTTGTAATTAGTACAAGTCAGAGGCCATTGCTGTTAAAGATGACATTAAAAGGGAACTAGAGTACTTACCATGGCAGTGACTGACATGACCAGAGGAACTAGCAATTGTTAGAAATATAAATACATAAATAAGATCAAGAAAACAAATCAGTATGACATCCAGGGAACTGACGTCTCTTCAAGAAAATCATTTACTGCTTTTCCAGTGGTGACTGGTGACTGTAAACCACAGTTGTATTCTGAGAAGCTGCGCTTCCCAGAATATATTTCCAACATAACTTAGGGAAGACTAAGTAATGTTTAGTCCAAACCATAGGAAGAAGGGAAAGTTGTACTGAGAATGAGAGACTGCCCAGAAAGGTCTTAGGCAATCCGCAATCACGTAGTACATGAACCTTAGAGTATAGCAGGATAAAGCCAAAAAGTCATAGACCATTAAAAAGTGATTTCTTTTGTAATGACCACTTGGAGAAAGTAAATTATATGTGGAAAGTAGGAAAGACATTATTGTTCTTGACTTCATAATGTAAAATGGAAGTTACCCTGAAAATTTACAGTCCTTGGTATCTGATACTTGTTTGGTATCATGGAGCTTATTTGGAGATTTGGCAAGGCAAAATCCCAGTTTTAAGAAATTAACTTGTAAATCAGCATGGAACTGTTACCATTTGAATCCAAAGCTTTTGAGATATTGCAGCAATAGGGAACAGAGAGATGAAAGTCCCCTCTAATACTGTTAGAAAAAAGATATTAATTCAGATTTCTGACTAACAGAAGAACACTTCAGAAGCCATTACAGATTACTTAGGAGGAAATGGTCATGTCTGATTACTTAGGGTTGAAAAGGAATTACGTTAATTTGAAAGTACTATTAATGATAATTAAATTGCATTCTAGTTTCTGAAATTAATCCGAGTTGGAGAAATTGAAGTGATTATAGAAGCAACTTTAGAAGGTTTGAATAATTGTAGCTTTCAAAAACATGAAGTTGGAAGGGGAAGGCTACTTTCTTTTACTTGTTGGCAAAACGATACTTGCAAATTGAGACTTAATAACAGCAAACAGGAACAGCTACCTTCTTTGTTGCTACCTATCCCTAATAATTCTTGCTAGAATTGGGTTGTTTTTAAATGAGTATCATGCTCTCAAATCTTAATAGCTGCCTCTTTAAATTTAGCTGAGAGATAGGAATATGGCTCAGAAATAGCTACACTAGTATTTGCTGTTAACGTCTGTTCATTTACTGAGAACAGCCTCCTTCAAAAGTATGTTTTTAATGCCCTTTCTTCATCTTTAATTTTTTCTGAGGTGGCATATTTTCAAAAATGTATTGTTTCATTTAATGTTCTAATTTAGAAAACTTGAAATCAGGGTACTTCTGTGAAATAAAAGGTGATTGTGATGGCAGGTATGATAAATGAAACAGCAGTTGTTGAAGTAACAAAGCTAGTTAGTCATTTGGAGTCATTGATGCAGTATGCGCCTTAGGCCCTCGCATGCAGCTATAAAAGCATAATAATACATAACAAGCATTGTTAAATATTTGAGGTAAAGAGCTATTGTAGTGATAATCCAAATTTCACAACTTGGAGCTTACACCACAGACACTAAGGCTGATCTCATAAAAGTGTGTGATGATAGAACTGCTAATGTAGTTGTTTCAGCCTTAGATGATTATTACAATGGTGATTAAAATTATTTGCATTAAAAATAACTAGCAAATTTGATTACAACAGTGATTAAAAAAACCTTAAATTGCACTCCATATGGACTGAATTTCAGGACATTGAGGTTTACTGGAAAAAAAAAAATTAAATGCTCAGTTGAAAGTTTATTTGCTTTGGAGAATGAAATTACTTGGTAGAAACAGTGCTTTGTCAATCAAATCTCCATTCCTTGAGGAGACAGGGGTAAAGCTGGTTTAAACTTTGTTTTGTCCTCCTTTATTGTGACCCAAAAAGAGTCCAGCACAGCTGATGTGCTGATTACACCAGCTGCAGTAACAGAAGGGCTCATGCCCTGAGGACTGCTTTGCAGATGCAACCTGGGGTGGAATCTGAGCTTGACGTGAGTTAGGCGAAACCAAATAACAGGTTTGAGGATAAAAAAAACTTAAGCTATAGAATTAATTTTTTCTTAGTAGTTTGCATTAGGTCTTAATTATGTAATTGATTATTTATAAGTTATTCTTTTAATCCCTGTTACTTAAAGATCTGTTTCTTTCATCTTGTTGGAGTTGACTCTTTGAAAATCACGCAACTGTGTCTAACTCTCTGCTGATTTCTTGGAATTAATGTGATTATTGTTCTTGCATTTTTTGCAAAGAAATAGACTTAAGGCGACCTGTTACATTGAGGGAATGAGCTATTATACTACACTTATGAATTCATAAGTTTCATGTCAGTAAGTGGCAGATCATTCTTTGAGTGCAGTTTTAAGTTAATGTCAAAAAGAGGGAAAAAGTGTGGAAGTGTGTTTTTTTTTTTCCCTCCTGCTTTCCCAAAGTCATTTGTTTCTTTTGTGATTCTAATCCATTTGTGATAGTAGATGGTTAATTACACAGATGCTTTATTTTCGTGTGAAATACCATATAAGCAACCAGGTCGAAGTGGATGCAGTGTAGAAATTGTGAACACAGTATTTACAGGAAGCAGCAATCAGAATAGATATGAAAATCTGGGAACATCATACAGGATTAAATTGCTTAGCTCTATTTAAGAATTGCAGGTTGCTAATTGAGTATAAAGACATGATTCTACAGTGTGGGTGATAACTTGAAGAGTACTGATTTCCCTTATTGTGAATAACCTAGTCTCCCTGAACTGCTTATGAGAAGAAACTTCTACCTGTACTATTTTGAGTGGCTGGATGAAATAAAATAACATTTGCTCTATGAATTAGAATATTGTTTCCCAGAAGAAAAATATTGTCCTATTTAGTATTTCCATTATTGTGTAATTTACTTTCCTCTGAATTTTTTAGCGTTTCTGCAGCTTTCCTGTGTGCAAGGATGAAAACAGATATAATCAGATTTGCTTGTTATATATCCTGGCCCTTGAGCCCTGCCCTTTGCAGAAAATTCTCAGTTCAGAATGGTTTGGGTTGGAAGGAACCTTAAAGATCATCTAGTCCAACCCCACTGCCATGGGCAGGGACACCTTCCACTCAAAGCCCCACCCAACCTGGCCTTGAACACTTCCATGGAGGGCGCATCTGGACAACCTCTTTCAGTGCCTCACCACCCTCACAGTCAAGAATTTCTTCCCAATATCTAGTCTAAATCTCCTCTCGTTCAGTCTGGAACCATTACCACTTGTCTTGTCGCTACAATCCCTGATCAAGAGTCCCTCCCCACCTTTCCTGTAGGCCCCCTTGAAGTACTGGAAGGCTGCTCTAAGGTCTCCCTGGAGCCTTCTCTTCTCCAGGCTGAACAACACCGACTCTCTCAGCCTGTCCTCACAGGGGAGGTGCTCCAGCCCCCTCATCTTCGTGGTCCTCTTCTGGACTCACTGCAACAGGTCCATGTCTTTCTTGTGCTGGGGGCCCCAGAGCTGGACACAGCAGTGCAGGTGGGGTCTCACCAGAGCAGAGCAGAGGGGAAGAATCCCCTCCCTGGACCTGCTGGCCACGCTGCACTGCGAGCGCACGTTGCTGGCTCATGTCCGCCTTTTCATCCACCAGCACTCCCAAGTCGACCTCCCCAGGGCTGCTCTCGATCTGCTCATCGCCCAGCTTGTATCTGTGCTTGGGATGGCCCCGACTAAGGTGCAGGACCTTGCACTTGGCCTTGTGGAACTTCATGATATTTGCATGGGCCCACCTCTCCAGCCTGTCCAGGTCCCTCCAGCATGTTAACTGCTCACAGTCCGTAGGTATTACATTTATTTGTGGTATAAAATCCTTCAGTTTTGTGTCACAGACAGAGGTGCGCTATTAGTCCAGTGGCTACGTAGTGACACCAGTGGTTTTGAATCCACATAAGCTACTTAGTTGTCTACAATAAGGTGTTCTCTTGCCCTCATTCCAGTTCGGAGTTTAACCGTGATTTTTGTCATGGCCAGTCTGCTTCAGTTTGGCCAGAATATGTGAAGATGGTCAAACTGAGAAAATCACAGATCTATTAAAAGTAATGGGCTCAGATGCATGGGATTTGATGTGTCTACCACAGTCCTGCTGAACTGGTACAGTACACTTGATTTGCATGTACCCAGCAAATTCATAATCTGAGCACATCAAGGATCTTATATCACTTGCACTTTCCATCCAGTATGTCCAGGTACCTATTGCACTCATACAAAATGTGAAATCTGTATCCCAGTCAAATTTTTGATAGCATGTTACATCTGGACCTTTTTGCGTTTAGAGTTTTTCCTTCTGCAAATGTAGGGATTACACTTGTTTCTGACTGATTTGGATTCTGAACTCCCCCCAAACCACAAGTCCTTATGTGTGTCTCTTCTGAAGTGTAAAAATTTGCTTTAATTGTGATTTCAGTTGAAGTGATCTTTGCTTGCTAGGGTGGGATAGTTACTGGGGGTGGGGGGGGGAAGTAAATCACTAGGTAGTGGCAACATGTGTGTTCTGTGAAGGTTACAAAACCGTTACTAATTAAGCTAATAAAATCTTCTGTCTCTGTCCTTTTAGTTCATGGCTGTTCTTCATAATGCTTACTCTGTAAATATCAAAAATGTTTATTGATCAGCCCTGGCAATCTATTCTATTTAACAGTGAAATTCATTAAATAAGTATGTGGGAAACAACTCCATCTGGCTGTAGAAAATGAATATGTCATAGTTCGAGAATTTGTGATTGCGGTATAAAACTCACATGAATGGAAAGTATTGTTAGAAACTTTAATCTCATTACAAAAGTGTAATATTTTTACATATTAAGGTTATCAAAATTTATCTTCAGGAAAATGACTCTTAAAAGTACTTATATGGTTTGTAAGGAAGGTTAATGTAGATTTACATTGTTCTATAACCAACAGTAAGCAAGTATACTAGATAGTAGACACAGGTCTAGAAAAGTGAAGGGACAGGAAAATGGATTAGGAATGAAAAACCATACAAATACTCTGATCTTTGCAGAATCCCATAATGTATAGTGAAGAAATGTATACATGGAGCAGGGTAGGCTGATAAGCATAGAGAAGATTTTTCCTAGAAAAATCCAGGAAGAGGAGTGTTCTTAGAGTGGAGGCAGGGGATGCCTGTTGACAGCAAAGAACAAAAACTAGAGCAAATACAATGGCAGAAAATAAAATTTTGCTTCAAAATCATAAAAATACTTCTTTTGATAATGATATATTTCTATTAACAGTATATTACACTTCGGCCTTTAAAAATATTTTAGGAGCATTGGTCTATTTCAGAGTCCAGACATCCCCAGAAATTTGAACTTTGAAGGCAACAGTGGATCCATACTTAGCAGAAGCTGTGCTAGGTACAGAATTTGAGTTCTCAAACGGGTTGTTGGAACATAATACATTTTGCAATGCAAATCAGTAATTGAAATTATCTCTTGCTTTCATTGGTTTTGGTTTAATTCAAGGATTCGGTCATAACCTATACTGGGGAGAGAAAGAGATCTTGTATTCTGTGGTTGGGCCACAGGTAATTAAAGGAGGATCTGTACAAGATCTACCATTCTATGTTTCAGTGCAATATTTGGAATACCAAGCTTCTAGCTGAGAAAATTATGTCTAGACAAAACAGAAATACAACAGTTACTAACAGGCACAAAAATATTTTAATCCAGTATAGTCAGTGATTGTCACAGCTTTTATGTGGTGTAAGTTTATGTAAATATTCTTATTTTTCCTAAGTTGAATTTGGTTAGAAAATGGAGTGCTGTAATAGCTGAATAAAGCAGACTGTCAGTGGTTAGTCACTTTGATTTAAAATTGCAGTTCTAACATACCTCATTCTTGCTCCAGTATAATCTAAATTTAGCAGTTTAAGATTTAAGAGAAGGGAGAGAATGTCTCTAATCTGATAAAATGTTCATGATCTGACAAATGCAGCATGTTACAAAAACCCACGATAAAGAATGCTAACAAGAGATTAAATCAGGTGGCAGAAAAATGTTTGTGAGATTTCTTTGGCAAGTTATTTTGCAATTTCTACAGTTCTCTGACGTTTTTCTTTAAAGGGACTTCTGCTACTGGAAAGAAAGTGGTAAAGAGATATAGCTGAAATGGAAAATGCTTCACCTTAAGAATGATAACTAAGAGGTAATCGAATGGAATTAAGAGTTCTTGAGGAGTAAGCCATGTGCTACATCATCTGGAGTGTATCTTTTTTGTTACGATTATTTTATATTTCAAAGCTTCATTAACATTAGTCATTGAGTTAAAGATTCAAGCATAGCCTGGCTGAGGCTAATACACTGCTTTTAATTTTGTCCTTTGATTAGTTCAGTATCCAGGGGCGTTCCTCATTCTGAAGCAACATTTCCATAGAATCAGTGCTAATAATTGTTGGGACAGTTCTGTTGATTGAAACTAGCATCAGTTTCTTTTCTTCTTGACATGCTTACAACTTTTGTCCTATTTAATACTTATTCCTTGAGTTCTTAGTTCTAATATTAAGTCTTTTCCCCCACTGTTGACTCATTCCTTTGTTTCAACTTACTATGTTCTTTATTCAATTTACTATGTTCTTCCAGTCTTTCTTTACTCCGTTACTCATAATCATAACTCATTTTCTCTGAATCCATAAATGGCTCCAAGGGACAGTATTTGTAATAGAGGACGTTTCAGAAGTTCTGATTAATGATTCATGAGTGTGCAGGTGAAGGTCAAATTGCCAGGTTGCTGCTCGAGCATTTCACTGCTCTGGTGGAATATAGATTTCAAACACATGGGCCCAATACTTCCAGCAAGATGACATTTTATTACTTTATCCATTCCTGTTTCTGTAAAGTGGCAAAAGCAATATTATTTTTTCAAATTATATCTGATTTTTTTTAACTGAGTAATTATTACTTAATGGTTATCAATTAATTTAGAAGTCATTGTTTTCAAGAGAGGTCTACTTGCACAGTATCACTAGTAAATGGTATAAACCTGTAATGAAATACAAACACCGCTGGATACAAGACATTATTGGAAAAAACAGAACTCTCATGGATTTCAAACAAATGTCTGCTAGCTGCTATTTATAGCATGGGTGTGTACAGACTTTATGCAATTTTTCTGAAAACTATTAGAAGTGTGGTAACTCTTAGTCTGTCATAGCATTTGTTGATAGTGAGAAAGAACTGAAAACAGAGGCCTGTCTTTTGGTACTCTGTGTTAGATATTCTTATTGAACATCACCACAGAATGACAGTTGCCGTTGTCTCTCCCTTAGAGCTTGACGTCTTTCTTTGTGTTAGGAGAAAAACCACAGAGGAAATAACAAAAGATATCAGGGGTAAAAACCGGGATGTTACGTACCATATGTGCTTAAACAATATTCAGAAACGTATCTTCAAAATTCTATGATGTTCACTAGATGAAAGAGTATTTAATTTTAAAATAACCATTTTCTTTTTTTTTTAATTTATCTACATCTGTTGAAATAAAGCATCGCTGCCTTTTAACAAACGAGTTTTTCCCATTAGCAGAAACGGAGCTAGTGACATGAATATGCAAAGGCAGAGAACACTATCCCTTATAGTAATGTATCACAATTTTTAAGGGTAATTATTTGTCAAAAGTTGTAACCAAGTGCATTAGAAATCCTAGTAAGGCACCTGGCTATATATTTAGGCATCTGAATACCTTTGGCTGGTAGCAATAGCAGACAGTCTCTGTGGATCATCTGGAGACAAAGTGGATAGTAAACAATATACTGTAACAATACAGTAAATTGTACAGAAATGCGGTTATTAAACCCATATTTTCTCCTCATAAGGTTCTTCAGACAATAGGAGGGCTATGAAATTAGAATTTCATACCTCATGAAGACACATAAATTTTGGGCAAAAACATGCATAACCAGGTTTTTGGACCAAAGAGAAAGTAGCACCACCTGAACTCTGTTGTGATTTACTCATTAATCAAAAGTTTTGCAAATATTGCTCCTAGTATAGATACTGACTGTTCTGTAACACACTCTGAATCTACATTGAGAAAACCAAGTTTTAAATATTGTTGAGAGAATCCAGTTAAAATTAATACAAAGGGGCTTTTGTTCTCTGTGGAGAAAACTATAGATCAGAGGTTGGGAAAAGTTTCGCCACATAGATTGGTAGACCTTCTGCTGAGTTAGAAGGCTTTCAAAATCGCATGCAATTTAATTCTTGTCCATTTTCCACAAAGCTGTCCCTCCCAAATTACAGTATGGATCAGCAGTGACCTGACAACGCTGAAGGTAATTTTAAGCAATATCCTGATATGTGCACGTACCTTGAATATTTCTGTAGCTACTTCTTAATTCAGTTGCAATTTTTATGTTAAAGTTTTGTACAGGAACCATGCTTGTAAGATGCATTCTTTCACACCTTCGTTCTTGAGGAAAAATTTGGCAATTAGATGATCAGATAAATTGCTAATGTTGAGTAGAAAGTTGTATAGCTTGTGATTTGAGAAATTTCAGATGGTATTATCATACATATTTATAAGGCTGCAAGTAAAAATTTTCAGTGGAACATTTCCTTACTTGGGGATCACTACCTATGTTAATATTAGTTAAGCTCCAGTTTACTGCTGTACTAGGTCCTGGATTTTAGGATACATTGAAGTGCTTCTGTGAATAGAACAGAATGGATGAAGGCTCTCATTTATTTTTTTGAGACATTTGCATAGCTGATTAATTAATGAAGCTACTCAAATTGATGGACTCTACATGTAGGAGTAGGCTCACCTGAAACAGAAGCATTACCATTGGTGGTCTGGAAGGGAAAAAAGAACATTAGCTGGTGTGCTACATTTCAACAGGATCTTGATTTTGTGTGCTTTGTATTTCACTTTTTTTTACATTTTTGTTTAAGATTGGCTCTCTAAGATGAAAGGGAATAACAGCGGAAATTTTAGTCACTTGATTTGTTAGAAATTTTTGTTTTCTGAATAACTTTTTCTCTTTTTTGCATAAGGTGTTTTTGCCCCTTTACTATTTGCTACTGGGCCCTGTTAGCTTTTGAGCGCTGTCAGCTTCCCTCGGTGTATCATACCTGTGATTCTCAGAAATTTTTGTGGTTGCATTGTGTTTTGTTATTTTGCTGGATTAGGACCAACTGATGTAATATATTGCCTTATTGATATCTTTTTAATTTAAGCTGTTTTCACCACTCATTCGTTTTTATTTATATTGCTAGTTGAAAACTTCTGTTTTTCTGTTGAAGGTTGACCACCAGCTAAGAAACTACCACAGGACCACCCAGACACAACTGCAATGACCAAATCTGCTTTGTGCACTCAGGCATTCTTCACTGCAGTCTTGGTCACTTGGCCTGCTTGGCTGACCTAGCTGTTCCTGGTGCTGACCCTGAGCTCCTGCACTGCCTTTCAGCATATGTGCTTACACACATGCCCTTGATATAGACACTACTTTGGAAGATTTCTGCTTTGTATAAAATGTTAACGAAATTGAGAAATGAAAATGTTTATTTTTGTCTTGATTGATAAGATGTCAATTGCTGTGCCCATTCAATTGGAATTTGTTGACAAATTTAATTGTCTAACCAAATTTCTAGAGCTTGGATAGCTTTTAAGTCTTTCCCCTCATGTGTGCAATACCATTGTGTATTTTGTTTTACTTGATCTCTTTTGTTAAAACACTGTGAAGTAAAACTTTTCTGCTCTCCGTAGAGGAATGTACATGAGCAGATATCATCATTTAAGCTTCCCATTGGTCAGCCCTTTTAAAACTGTTACTTTATCTGCCTTTCTTTATTTGGCACTGAGATGTGGCTAACCACTGTCTGTTTTAGAAGCTGTAACTGGGTAATACTGTTGTGAAATCAGAAAATTCTTAAAAATCTTAGTCAACCTGAGTTAGTATATGCTTTTTGACTTAGTTCGACAAAATGTCTGTTAAGAGATAATAGGCATTTACTTACTGAATGAGGTTTTAAAGTCTTTGAAAGTAGAAACGAGTCTACATAGCCATGGCAGTCAGATCTCAAGCTCATTTCTTTAAGCAAAATAAATTGCCATTCAGCCCATACTCATTAAACTATGCACACAACACTTTTTTTTTTTTTTTTTTATTTTAAAATAAATGTAGGGTTTCACTGACATGCACAGTGCTGTTTAAGCCCGGCCAATCGCTGCTGTTTCTGTAAGGAGCAGACTTTTTTTCAGCAGTCGTACTCTACTAGGTTGTCTTGGCCACTTCAAGTTAATGGTTTTGAAAACTTCTGACTAAACAATTCCAGGATGCATCTTACCTGCATATTTGTTGTTGCACAGTTATTATTTTAATTTATTTTGTTGTCTTTATTTTAATGTGGGATTATTATAACATTTTGGTTTTGGAGGTCTCGTATAAGACAGAGCATACTGGCACTGTAGTGTGTTTAAAAGCCAGTACAGGGAGCTTCAGTCTTTCAAAGTTAAACAAAGTAGTTAAGGATGTTCATGGAGTATCATGTGTTTGTCTTTTTGACTTGACTTGCCTATGCACACAATCTGATTAAGGGATGTTCTTGCTGAGAATTCCATATGTAGATCTTCCACATTTCATAGTGTGCTGTGGGCAATGTACCGAAGAGACTGGGGATAAAGTTCCGAAACTTAAATTTCAAGTGAACTAGAACTTGGGTATTTTGTAAAGTATGAGAAATTGTGGCTTTAGAAAGCGGGTTAACTGGTCTGTATACACATATCTAAAATCTCTCCTATCTAATCACATATATAATCTCTCTCAACTGAAATAAGAATTTCTTCCATAAATATCTAATTTCCATGTTTTAGATATCACTTTAAAGGCAAATGTGTTACATGTTCCTGAAAGAGCGTTTCATCTTTTTGAGAGCTCAGAATTGTACTTGCATGGAGGTTGATGCTTTGTGTAATAACGAAGTGTTCTGCTATGAAATATACTTTCTTTTTTTTCTCATTGCCTTTTGTTCTTTTGTTCTGATAGTCTATATATCCATGCAGACTAAGGAGGAAGAGAAGAAAGCACAGCGCTGAATTATGCTTTGGTAAGCTGTTTTTATAATGACTTGATTCAGTTTTTCATTCTGAAACTGTCATCAGTTTCAAAGTCATTTAGTGGCTCTACTAGATCTAAATCAAAGGTGATGTTCATATATTGACTTGGTAGTTGTACAAGTCTTGAGTCAGCATTGGTCGTGGAGGAATGTGCACATTATATATAGTGGCTTGAACCCACCTAGGAAATGGTTAACTACTTCCACTTGCGACAAAGAACAGCAGCTTTGTTTTCCTCTGCCTGCTAGAAGCCAGTGAGGTGTCAGCGTTTAAGTTGTAGAGTCTTGATTTTGGAATTTAGTATAGTGTTTAATAATCAGTAAAAGCATTCAGTAAACCTTTTAAACATGCCCCTCTATGAAAATGTGTGATGTTATGTATGCTGCTTGTATCATTCAGTGAAAACAGACTATGGTCAGTAACTAATAAGGAAAGAAAAGCAGGGTAGCAGCTAGAGTAGCAGGCAAGTAACTTGAAGTTACACTTCAAGAGAGGAGGTGAGGACAGCAAAATAATGAAATAAGCAGAGGTGGTGCAGGGGAAAGAGGGGATGAAAAGGAGGTAGTAAAGGAAAAGCTTGATCATCAGCAAAACCCGAAAGGATGAAACCAGAGCCAAATGCCTCACTAAACTAAATGAAAACGGTTTTGTTCTGTATTATGTGAATGGAGTGGTGGTCTTGTGCAAGCTGAGTGCACCTTCTCTGCTGTAATTTATAAAAATGCTTCTTGCACTGTTTTGGGCTCAGAAGATGATAAATCACACAGAATTCAGGAAACAGGCCACTAGCAAGAAAAGCAGTGGCTTTCTGTGTCTGGAGGCAAGTGGAGTTCCTCCTACTCAGCACCTTAGGAGGAGTCAGGAGTTTCTCTCTTTCTGCTTCTCCTTTTCCCTTATTTCTGTCCCCCCTATTTTTAGGTTTTTTCACCTCTGGTGGAGCACCATGCTTTGTGAGAAATTGGCAGTTAATAGGTGTCTAGCTTCAGGTCAAGTTGCAACCTGAATTCAGTTTATTAGCTGATCCTGGACCCCTCTCTTTTGTGTCTCATTTTGCTAGATCCATGCATTAAGTCTATTCTTAAACTTACTTTGCTGTCTTTGTATTTTCTATCGTTTCTCTTCCCCTCTTACAATGGTATTGCAGATTTACCCTTCAGTCTGCTTTCTGACACTATGTGGAGTTTATCAAAGATCAGTGCTGAGGTGATCTTATGTTAAGGACATACAAGAATGAAAAAAGAGCAAATTGTTTAGATTTACACATAATAAAAACGGGAGGGAAAATGGGACCCAGAGCCATCCAGAGGCTGGACAAGTAATTTTTATGATTTTGGTGTTTGAAATGAGAAATAATAAGTCTGGTAGAGAATAATTGTCTTTTATTGTTGCTTTTTAAGTATTCACAGCTGCACCACTCTGCTCCAAGGATGGATTATGCTGGATAATCCTAAATTAAGGCATGCAGGTTTAAGTTAAATTAGAGCACATGAATAGTTGCACAGATTGGGAGGACAGTTAATAAAGTGCTGAGAAGACTAACCTCAGACTTTCATTACATTGTCCATTGAGGAATAACGTTGATCAATCCTAAATGTTTTATTAGAAAAACAAGTTATGGGTAAGAGAAAGAAAGAATATTTGTACTTCTATGGAGGTACAAATGTATTTGTTTCACTCAAAATAGTCATAATGGGCACAGAATAAGAGAGAAGGTATACTTAAGGTGTTTGATAATTTTAATGTACACATTACTGGTTATTGTGCTGAACAGAGCTCAGTTACACATGAGGTCCTTGAGATAGTTATTAGATTATTGGTTCAATGACTGGCCTTGAGCAGCTGTTAAAACTTTGGTTTATCTTCAGTTCAGCTTAGAAGTACTATAATCATAGACATCTTGTAGATCTCATTGGAACTCCCTGAAGAGAAAGGTAGAGCAGAGTTACAGTAAGAATGCAGAGTTTGATCACCTAGGATTTCAGTCTTTTACACATGTGCTGCCTTCTTTATTTTCTTAATAATGTGAAACCGCTTCTTTATCTTAGATTGATATTATGAGGAGTATTTATAATACTGATAGGATTTAAACCATTCCATAAATACTGTTACCAGGCAAAAGTAGAATACTTGGGCATTTTGCAATTCCTTGAACAATATATTAAGTCACAGTTCAGGTTGTGCTTTACTTTAGGGAATTTTTTTTCTTGATTCATGTTTATATTTTTTTTTTTAATACACAGTACTTTTCGTCTTCATCGCTTACCTCTTGCGAGTGTACTTCTACTCATCTTTTCACTTGTGAGCTCTCCAATAAAATTTTTAGGTAATGCAACATAAATCACTTCAAAATGCAAACAGATTAGACAATTCATTAATAAATTGGAAGGTAAAGAAAGAGGAAAAAAGAATTTTTTTTCTATGACATGGCACTTTGTTTTGAGTGATGTTTTACAGTACCTTCTTGCTGACATTTTGGGAAAAAATGCTGAACCAAATTCAAATAAAATGTCTTATGCTTTGGTGTGGTTACAGTGCCATGATCACTTGAAGTAAATACCCACTGGGGTTGCTGCCAAACAGGACTGTCCTAGGCTTTTTGCTGCCTCTCTCATACTGGCACTTTTGTGGTTGTGCAGTCAGAAAGTTTAGGGGACTGATTTGGCTTTAAATCATCACAAAAGAAACCTCTAGAGTACAATCGGAGTGGGAAGCTGACAACAGGACTGCCTCATTTGGCAGGAGCCCAAACTTATGTTGGTTTAACAATACATGAATCAGCCATCTGAGTTATTTAAGCCTTCAAATAGTGTTTCATATGCTTGAGGTGTATTTATAATCCTATTAAAAGTGATGAGCTTATTTACATCTTGAGTTTACACACATGTAAGTGTTTGCAGCATGGAAGCTTTATTTTGATACAATTGGGAATTTTAGTTGATGCATTTGCAAATTTTAGTAAAGCTTATTGTTTTTCTGTTTTATTCAAAACTAAATGGGTATCAAGCTTCAAAGGTAATGCAGGTTACTCAGAAGGTAAGATTTTGCTTTGGTCTTGTTTGGTTGCTGATATGCACTATGTCTATAGCTGGTTGTATGTGCCAAATGAAGTTTTCTACAACTGAAAGAAAGTGCTCTTTAGACAAACCTAGACCAGTTAAATGTATGCTCTTTAAATAATTTTCTCTTTTTATGTAGTCCGATCTTAGCTGTTTAATTTTTCCCAGAAAATGCTTGTGCTATTTGCACAGTAGAAATCATAAGGTGTAGATATGGCCATCTTTGTAACTAATAACATTTAAAGATGGACAAAGCAAAAGTCTGATTTTTCTTTTCTACTATCTACTACTTTTTCTTAGCAAGAATAAGACAAATGACATCATAAGCTCTGAAGCTGTAGAAGCAGACTTTTCTCTTAAATACACACTCAGACATGACCCCTTCTGTCTTAAGATTGCCCAACTGACATGCAGATTTACAAGCTTCACATATCTGTCAGGTACACAACAATATATGTGGAATATCTTACTTTATTCATTTTGCACCAGTACTTGCCTCCCTCCCTTTATATTATTTTGAATTTAGAAAGTCTCTGTAATCTGATTTTTCTTTCTCATAATGGTCTTGAAAAACTATTGCAGAACTTACACAAGCCTGGCTGGGTACTCTGTTCACAGACAGTAGTTCTCAGTGATCTGCTACTAAATTGGACTTAGCTGGGTTTTCCAGGGGCACTGTGACGAGGTTTGTACAGCTTGGTATCTTCATTAGTGGGTCAAATAATGGAGTAGAAGGTGTGATCATTATACATGACAGTAGCAACCAGCTGGGAAGAACAGGTCAGGTTGGAAGGCAGGTTTGTAGCTGAAAAAAGTCATGACAAATGGAAGAAATGGTCTAAAAATCAAAGCCACGGTTCAGTCAGAAGTGTACATTGCAATTGGAATTTACCAAGTACATAAAGAAAGGTACAGTAGGATTAAGTAGGAAATTTTTAAAAAAAATTTTTTTAAAGGGTCTGATAGTTGATTCTCCCAAGCTGAAGAGAAATCAAAAATACTGTGCTGTTGTGAAAAAAAATGACATATGCTGGACTGCATTACATACATAGTGGTAGCATTTCTAAGACATAAGATACATACAATAAAGTCCTTCAACTCAGCTTAGATGGAGTCATATTCTCAGTTTGGGGGGAAAAAAGTCAGGGTGGATGAAAACCATTGGGAGAGGGTTCAGAGGAGAGCATGAGAGTAGTTCCCTTTCCCTGCATTTTTATAATTCCTCAAAGGTAGTTAATGGAGTTTCTTTAGCCTAAAGAAGCCTTCTCCACATAAGAAGGTGGAGGAAAGCGTAGGAGGAGAACTTAAGTATATAAAAGACTGTTTCTAGCTGAAAAGGCACTACCTGTTCCCACATATCTGTAGTGCTTATGTCAAGAAATGTGAACTTAAATCTGAAGAGTAAAGATTGAGGATAGATACAGATGAAAACTTTATCATAAGAGGGTACAGAAGTCCTGGAGTGGATTCACAGAGGGAGACGGTAGAGTATCCATAATAGGAGAGTTTTAAACAGTGAAGACAATTTCTGTCAATAATGACGGGGAACTGCTAAACCTACCTTGAGTTCAGGAGATGGCCTAGCTAATAGAGTTCCTTCCTGCTCTATGACCCGCATCATTTTCATGTCAAAATAGTTACTGTTTTTCCAAATGTTGACTTTGCAAGTTATCAAAAATACTCATCCTTTCTTCATGAATATCTCTTTAGTACTGCTGTATACTGCATCATGTAAATATTTCAGATCAACAGATGAATATGTTAGGGTGTCTTGTCTTTCTAATGAAGCTTGGATGTTATCCCTGTGATTCACGAATTAATCTCAGTGTCCTGGGAAATTTTTCAGGACAGTGCTTTGTCCTGTACTTTCACCTGAATAGGATTTTTCTCTGTATCCTTTCGAACTGTGAATCTAGGAACACACAGATGGTCATTCTGTACTAGAAGACTAATTGCTCTTGTCAGTCTAGTAATAAAACCAATAAATCATTATTCTATTACAGTCAACATTCCTTGCTTATTTTTGTTACACGTTGCCCTCCTTCTTCTATAACAGATCCTAGCTATGTTTAGCTAGACATCTTAAAAGTATAAATGCCTATCTGGTTTTATAATATCCATAGCTTTTTCTGTTTAAAAGCCCCCATTTGAATAATGAGTGTGAATATCACCTATCAAATACACTTTTTGCGTAGATTTCCACAAACATGGTGCAGGAACCTACTTTTAAACAGCAGGTCACATAAAGGAATCAAAAAGCCACAGCAATGATGGTGTGTAATAGGAATAGGGCAAAAAATATCAAGGACACTGTCAATATGCTAGATCCTGTTCCTCTGTTAGGGAATATGTACTTTTACTGTCAGGGCAACAAATTGTTTTATGCAAATATAAATTGTAACAAAAGACACAAAAGCCTGCATAAGTCAGATGCTCTCAGTTTGTTGGGGAATGATTGGACATCAAATTTAGGGATGAAAAGTCATCATATGAAACGCAATTGTATGCTGTTAATAAATGCAGAACTGTATAATCCCATCTCATTAGCTGTGAGAGCAGACCTTATAAGGATGTCAGTTCAGGAAACTGCAATACATTGGATTAGTCTATTACTGTACAGACAGGCTGCCTTCTCACAGCAAAAGCCCTCATGGACCTCTATGCATTTTCCACCTGGAAATAAGTTGATTTCTCTCAGAAATAAAAAGCTTGTGACTCTGGAAAGAATATACTCATTCATTCCCACAGGAAGTGTAGCAAATAGAATATTTCCAGCAAAAGAGATAAATGATAAATGACCATCTGAGGATCACTGTGTGCAAAATCTCAAGGGAATACTTTTCAGGAAGCCATTTTAAGTTCTGTTAAAAACCAAACAAACCAAAAAAATCCCACATTACCTAACCTCTTCTTCCAAATATAAAATGTTTGAAAAAGCAAAGACAGTCCCCAAGTCAACCTGTGTAGAAAAATCTTGGCTGCTTACTTCTTTTAGTAAAATTTCTTTATAGATAAGAGTTAGTGAATTTGAAGATTGTGTTTATGTAATGAGAAGGCTCTAGATCACAATTCTTGATAACTTGGATATACAGGATTATGTCAGTTTTTATTTCAAGTAATGTTTGTACAAATGCTTTTTTCTAAATTCTTAGGTTGATTTCATAGAATCGTAGAATGGTTTGGGTTGGAAGGGACCTCAAAGTTCATCTAGTTCCAACCTCCTTGCCATGGCAGCAGCACCTCCCCCTAGACCAGATTTCAGATGAGTTAGTTAAGCATGTGTTTGCTTTCTGTCCTCTGAGGGAACTCCTTTACAAAATCAGAAGCCCAGATATTATGCCATTGATGAAGGGCAAACATGCACTTAAGAAGCATAGAAAGCAAGGTGTTTACAAAGCGAGTTCTGACAGGCAGAAAGAACAAAATTATTACTTTCCAATACTGTTCTGAAATAACTTTCAAAAAGGGTAAAATGGGAAGTTGGTTTCCTAAGATGTATCCTGGAGGCGAACCGTTTGCTACACTGGTTTAGCCTTTTATTTTCTTTGCAAATTGTTTTACAACACACTTCGAATTTTACAGTTTTGTTCTCCCGAGTTATTTGGCAAATGCTTAATGAGGATGAACTTCATCTTGTGGTTTGTTTGCTAACTGTGTTTTCCATATATTTATGTGTTCAGCTTTTCTGTTGAGGGATTTCATCACTTACATCACATGCTTCATAACTGTTTTTTCCGGAAATTATTATATGCGGCATAGTGCTGGGAAAAAAAATGTGAAAACACTAAAATCTTTACTTTCTCTAGGGTAGAATCTTTGAGACCTTGCATGCTAAGGATTCTGTAGAACTTTTTTCATATATATTTTGAAAAATACGTCAGTTTGCAACTCTTCACTCTAAAAACTGTTGTTATTAAAACCAGCCTGATGGTGGTATTAGCAGCTTTCATCTGTATGTGGGACTTATGCTTTGTCCAATACAAGCATTCATTTTCAAGAAATGATATCCAACTGCTGTGTCCACACACCAGGCACTCTGTGTTATGTTTTGGGTTTGGAGCAGATTTAGAGTCTTCGGATAATACATATATAATCTTTGCCCTTTCACCTCCGGAGTTCAATTCTTTCTGTTGCTTTTTTGCACACTCAGATTTGCACTCTTTCAACTTCCCTACTGACTAAAGTTCCCTGAGACCTCTCAGCTTTTTGCCACCTTTCTTCCAGTCCCATGACCAGCCATGGGGTGGCCTGCCAGGCTTCAAGTGTTGGTTTTTTTCCAACTTCTCTGTGTTAGATTGTGTGTTAATATATTAAATCACCTGCTTGCAAACTAGAAAATCTCATCTCCAGTCACTACCTGGCTCTTGGAAAAGTAATTGTAGAGGAGTGGATTGTTAGACCGACCCAGCATTTCAAGTAGGCAACATGTTGGTCAATATGTTTTCTTGCTATAGCTCTCTTTTGCTTTTGAATATGCCTAGTGTATCTTCTAGGAGGCAGAGAAAATATTGAATTATGCCTGTCGTTGAAGTGAAATGGGAGTTTGGAACTATTTAGGGGTTTGGAAGCATTACAATTTCTGCACTGATGAAATCCACAATTTTTTTATGAAACCAATCTTAAAGGATGTGCCTAAGCAGTGTGAATGTTTAAAGTGTAGTGCTTGTTGATTTCAAAACACAACACGATGTACGTCATCTGATTGCCACTCTGTATTTATTTCTTTGTAATTGGGGAAAAAAAAAGAGGAAGAGGTAGAGCAGAACAGGACATGAGTCTACCAGCTGTCACATAACATATGAGCTGTTCTTTCCCAAGTGAAGTCACTCACAAAAATCCATTCTCTTCCATACAAATAGAAATTAGTCTTTGTGGAAAAGGATATTAAGGGAGGTATGTCTCAAAGAATCTCACCAAAATTTTACACATTCACCTTTTAAGTATGGAGTGTACTTCTAAATCAGTATTGCCTGGTCCTTTCTTGTAGTACAAAGAATATTCAAACATATAGGCACAGTTTCGATTAGTATTATAACAGGAACAACTACAGGAAATGATTATTTTTTTCTACAGTTGAAAAAATATGATTGCTTGAATCTGTCAGTTTTAATGTAGTCAAGTTTTTTCTGTTCCAAAAATCTGATAAAGTGCTTTGAAACTTCAAGCTGTGTAAGTTCCACACATATGAGAGGCTGATTCTAAAATCCTCCATAGGGAAGCAGGGCAACTGTACTGGGCAGAAATTGAGTCCTGCCTGGAGACACACTTAAATAGCTGGGAGTGATACTAGTAAGAAGACTTCATGTCAGCCCAGAATCTTTCTGCACAGGTGGAACTAAAATTTATCTTAGAATTCTGCACAGAAAATCCAATAAAAAATAAGGTCTGTGAGAACTGACTTTAAAAACCCCCAAAAAGTTAGAGGCTGTTTTGGCCTATTACCAGTTAATGTCTATTCTTTCTCAGGTGAAGCAGATAATACTACTTATGTAGCTGTGATACATACATAAAAATAAAGGTTGGATGCCACACAGGTTTTAATCGAAGCCTAGGAAAAAGCCTCTTGTTTAGTTAAACAACTAGCATCTGCTCAAAGTGCCACCTAAATGTCTGCTTCAATTTGATCCATGTAAATCAACAGAATGCAGCAGAGCTTCTGTAAGGCCCATAATAACTCAAGGAAACAAAGACTGACTGAATATGTTTTATTAGCATCTATTGGTGAAATGTCCACCAGAAATGGCAGCCTCTGGAGAGAAATCATTGATTACATTGTGTCCTGTTCTTGATGACAGTGACGCATGCTAAGCTTATAGGAGCTTGGTAAAATTTTGAGAAAGCGTTTTGGTTAGAAATGTTGTTTAAAACCAGTTTGTCGACTCACAGAATATTTCAAAGTTTTTTCGGGTTTTTTGTCCCACTTTTTAGGACATGGCATTTTTACATTGAGTGTTTTTCCAGGATGGTAAACTTAACTTTCATTTCTTCTTCCTTGCCTTGGTCATGTATAATCCACATAATTCTTTTTTAAGTGGGCTTTTTTCTTTGTATTTTCTATTCTAAATAAAAACTCAGAACTATGCTCTTTAATCATGGATTTCTATAAGCAAGAGGTTAAAACTCTTACCAGAAACTGCTTATTTGCAGGACCTGCATTCTCTGTAGTCAGTAGATTTAAGACTGACTGACTTCTGTGGCAATGCAAATGCAAGGAAAATTAGTGTAAATATGAAAGCAGAATGATTTTTTTTTATTGACCTATATTATGAAAATGAAGATACAAACAGAATATGATCTTTACATAACTTGGCTTGTTACTACATTCAGTTTAGTTTATGCTTCCTTAAATTTTTAATGTGCTTCAGAGTTCTAGCTGACAGTTACTGCTTTCATATAGAGACTTATCTAGTAAGATCTGAGGTTTGGGAATTTGGTGAAAGAATAGTCTGGAAATTCAGCAGCCCAGCTCTGAGAGCACTTGGAATTTTTGGAAGATGCCATTAAAGGTTAAATATTAAAACTACCGTACGTCTGAGTTTAGATGGCAAGAAAGGAAGCTCTCCATATGGATCTAAGTTGCTGTACAATACTTTATTTATGTTCTGGAAAATGATATAACAATAGTTTACATATAGTCTACCTATCAGAATGTTTTCAAACATTTCACTTAATTGGAAGACTTACAAATCTCTCCAAATTTTATGTGGATTTCAGATTTTGTTTGTATTTATAAATATGCATACATGTGAACAAAACATAAATACACTCACACATAGACGTTCATGTTGAACATAATACGTGGTAAAATCTGTGGTAAGAGGATCATAGGATAAGTGGGCTTCTTATGTGTACGCAACTAAATAGTTCCAAAGACCTGTGGGAGAGTCTAAATGGTTTAAACCCACGGAGATGGCAACAAAGCACCATGCAGTCACTCACTTACTGCAACTCCCTGCCCTTGCTGGGGTGGGGAGGAGAAAATACAACCAAAATGCTCGAGGGTTGAGACAAAGGACAGGGAGGGCTCACTCACCAGTTATGGTCCCAAGCAAAAGACAGACTCGACTTGGGGAAAAAAATATCAATTTAATTTGAACACCACCACCACCAAGGATTACAACCAGGCCTTAAAAACACCTTCCCTGCACTCCTCCCTTCTTCCCAGGCTCAGCTCTGCTCTTGATTTCTCTACCTCCTCTCCCTGAGCGGCACAGGGGGGCAGGGAATGAGGGTTGCAGTCAGTTTGTGACAAGGTGTCTCTGCCGTTCCTTTCCCCTAAGGAAGAGGGATCCTTGCAGTCCTCCCCTGCTACAAGTACGGGTCCTTCCACGGGCTGCAGTCTTCCCAGGCAAAAGCTCACAAACAAAAGTTGCCTGACAGGTTTTTTCCTCTTAAATAGATTTATTGCAGAGGTGCTGATTGGCTTGCCCTTGGCCAGAGGTGGGTCTGAAATTGGAGCCAGGGGAGCTTCTATAAGCTTCTTACAGGAGCCACCTCTGTAGCCCCCTCCGCCATTCCCAAAATCCTGCCAGACAAAAACCCAACACACAGGATTACAGGGGACATTAGTTTGGCACCAGAGTGCCAAAAGACATAGTTGTATTGTCATTTGGTGACTGGCCTAAGTAGAGGAATTTTTACTGGTTTAGCAACATACCTAAAATAACATCACATTTTATGTAACTTACCTCCTCTGAATTCAGTAAATTGCATTGTCCCGCAGGTCCCAAGCAGTGGGTCAAATGAATCAATTTTGTTCAGCTTGTAATTACTTTAGGACAGCACCTACTAGGTGTCATACGTTAGTGAGGAATGTAGCTGTTGAATCTGTGGAAATACTGGATCTCTTGGCAATGAGGAAGTGACAGTCATTCTTCTCATGGCCTATATTATATTTGGTGTGATTAATAGAGAATTAAAAAAACCCTACACAAACAGAACCGATAAGCACAAATTTGCTTCTTGAAAACAGACCTGACAGTAATCTGTTTCCTGTTCAGAACATTGGGGTTTTTTGCATCTTGAAGGAACTAAGCCCAGTGATACAACCAGTCATTTGCTTAGTAAAACATTAATAGTCATATGATTAGCCTGTTAATCATAGTCATAACCTTTTAAGATTAAAGGGCAAAAAAAAATGTTGTGCTCTCTACACTACTGTACTGGACATTAATTTCCCTATCATTTAAACTGTTTTGACAGCTCATGATGTGCTGCTTGTAAGCAGTTACAACTAAGGTTATTTTTATGGGAAATAGGGCAAGGTAGTAAAGCAATAGAGTTTACAGCTGGCAAAAACTGAAAACAAGGGTTGTCTACTTTTTATTCATAATTTATCAAACATTAGATCAAGAGCTGCCAAATCAAAAAATGCTGTGGCAAAATGAGAGATTAAGGCAACTAGCATCAAATTAAAATTGCATCAAATAAAAGCAAATCAAGCAGATAGGACATCTGAAACCATGGAGGATCCACAGAAAGCTGCAAGAAAGCTTCAGGTGGTAAGAAGACCTAAATATACAAAGATAAGCTTACAGTGATAGCAACAGCAGTTTATGCACTTTATGGATCATGCAACTATACAATTATACAGCCAAACGAACACAGAAACGGAAAAAGGGAGGAAATGTACAGTGAGAAATACTTCTCAGCATTTTTCCAAATATAGTTGACCCCAGAATTCAAATTCTATCACCATTGAAGGATGGCCATACCAAAAAAGCCAATTTCAGTGGTTTCAGAAGAGAAGCACAGTCCGTGCAATACAACACCAAGTAATAGATTTTAACTTTACTGTAAGCTTTATTGTGGCTCAGATGAAACAGCTTGATACTACTAAGGAAAAACAAGCTAAGTATGTCAAGCCATGCTGCAGTGTAGCTTTTCAACTGGCATCATTTGATTTAGACAAGTAAGAGAAACATGTCAGTGGAATTTTTGTACCTACTCTTCACAATCTAATCTAACAATGTCAGAAGTGTGGAAGCTGAGAAGTGACTTAGCCTAGAGGCTTCATTTAAGACTAAATGACAAAATTCCAACTATCAGACAAAAGATAATAATGACATTTGTCTTCCAGGACATCATGTAAGAATGAAAATATTCTTTACCAGGATGATTTACAGGAAGAACTCTGCATTAGATCTTATATAAAATATGAAGAGGAAAATACCGGGTGATATCCATGGGCAGACGCACACACAAGATCCCCCACAAAAACCAAACCACGAGATATATCAAAGATAGCTTTGTGAATATGTAATAAAGTCACTACAACTGCCATGATAAACCATTCTTCACAAAAAACCCCCATGCTCATCCGAAGATGTTTCCAGTATAATCACTCTGAGAGAAAATATTTACTATAATATCAACATTACTTGTGCTCATCTTCCTGATAGGTTTCTTGGCTGTCTTGTGATTAAGCCTTAGGTCAGGTTCAAATCTTAGGTCAGGGAGAGGTTTCTGGAGAGTTTGTTTTGGGTTGTGTTTTGGGTTGTATTTTGTGGTGGGGTTTTTTTAAAACTGAACTCTAAAACAAGACATTTTATGAAAATTAATTGTGTCTGTCATTTAGCTCTCTAAAATTTAGGAAATTTACCCCATTTTTTCTGCATGCATAAACATCAAGGGGGGGGCGGGGGGGGGAGGTGAAATTTCTAGAAAGAACAATCCAAACACTCAGAGCATGCTCACAAAAATGAATAACATGATTAGGGTGTGCTTATAACTCAGCTTTATTCTTCTTCAGTATAAGAGGGATAGCTTCGTGAAACAAATGTGTTCTTAAAATTCAGTGTCCTGTTTTGGCTTTGGCAATGTCTTGCTGAAAAATCTGTAGCAGTGGCAACTTTTTTCAGACAGTGTTATCTTTCATTTAACTATGTTAGAAGAATAATTTGGTGAACCCATCCAGAAGGAAGTGTTAACATTTATGAAGGGTTTTAGGGGAAGTTCTGCCAGATTTACAGGAGCTGTTGTTTTGGATTAGTTAATTTTCTTTTTTGCTGTTTTGGACAAACTGAAGAAAGTGGGCTGAGCACTGAACTAGGTTGTCTTTTGAGGATTTAGACTTATTTATAGTCATGTCACTGATGGCGTTAGGGTCAGACAAGAACTAGCTAGTGCAAGAAATTCAGATGTGTTCCTGGACACATGGACTCATCCCAAAAGTTTTTCGATTTAACTTGCCAAAAAAGCATTCAGAGATGAAACATCTAAGAACTCTTCAAGCAGTGATGTTTTATAGGCTTTCTGTGATAAATGTGATCAAAGACTCCTAGCTCTCCTTCTACGTTCATAACATCTTTAATAACGTAGGACATATATTCAAATGATGTTTCAATTTTTGAATGCTTTTATACCTTTGAAGAACTTTACCACTGGTATGCTTTATGGAGCCCCCTGTTAAAATTAAATAAGCAGAATTGCTCATAAAAACTGTTGTAGATGTGGTCATTGTTTTTTTTTTCAATCAGAGAAAAATGCCAGAGAGAACTTCAAAGAAACAAACAAAAGCTAGAGAAAAGAGTGAGAAAGATGAACAGAGAAAGGGAATTGGGGGGGACCAAATGTGACATCAAACTATATCGTAACTAATTGCAGACTAAATTGTACAAAAGGGACAGAATACCTGTACACTTCATGGTTACAGATCTGATTGCAGGGTAGCATAGAGATGTCTCCGTTGTCTGTAACTGAGGTCAGCCAGGGATTAATTGTGCAGGCAATTATCCGTGTGTCCTCTGTATACCTTCAGTGGCAAACAGGAACAAAACCGGGGACTCCTGCTTTGTTTGTAGTGTTGCTGTCAAAAGATTATTTCCTACAGTACTTGCCCAGCCCTATCTGAACACCCTTCCAGCACTGAAATGTGATTTCCTCAGATGTTACAGCATTGAAGTGTTTCTGTGCAGAAGGCTTTTTCTGCCTTCTGTTCTCTCCTCTAGAGGGCTTTATGGTTGTGTTTTGTTTTCAGTCTTTCTATTTTCATTATTTGGTCTTTAGGAAAGACATACTTAGCATTGGATCACAATTACTTTTTCATCAAGAAGGATTTGGTCTTATCTATGAATACTTAGAGCTATTGTCCAGGGTGTTTAATTCGTTCTAATTAACAACTCTAAACATACAGAGATGTTTAGATCTCATGAAGTTAAATACAATATATATGCAATACTAATGTGATACCATGCATTAATAAAATATTATTATAATATTATAAAATTAAATGGTTTATATCTGATAAACATCTTTAAACATCCAGAGAATAATTAGAGGTTAGAATCTGTGTGAAGGAAAAACAAAGTCCATTTGCGTTGACCCTAGCAACAGTGGGTTTCAATCTACATTCTCCACTTTCATATATCAATTTCTGCTAAAAGCTGACCATAATTCTTCAGCAGAGAACAAATTTTAAGCCATTTTTAACTTCCTCTTACATGATGGTGGGTTACCTAAGTTGTCCGTTGTAGTAAGTTGATTCCTTTGCTAAATAATGTATGCATTTCAGTATTAAAAATAAGCTCTCTTACAGTTCCTCCTCAGAACCCTGTATTTTTACAATAATTTATTTAGTGGAAATTAACTAGCTTTTTAAACTAGAATTGCATGAGATCTCACTGAAATGTAGTCTGTAAACTCTAAATCAGAGTCATATATCTAGTTTGTGCCTCATTTAATCAGACTCTGAAATTTCATTAGGCATTACAAAAAAAAGTGTTACTGGATATTTCGGGTCCCTAGAGAAATTCAGGTTGTGTGTCAGACTTGGTCAGGAATTTTGTTTTAACTGGCTTTATCAGAAATTCAGATTCATTAAACTTTAAACATTGTGTAAGAATACAGCTGTTATAGATGAAAGGTTCCTCAGCTGTTAAGGAGAGAGATGGACTCCGAAGATGTGTTTTTTGTGCTCACTTACCTGCAAACCGTTGTTCAAATTGTGACTTTAATCAATATTCAGCTTATACAGTGGAACAGCTCTGGAAGGAACAATTGGGATAAGCCTATCTCAAACTAATTCATAGGCTGGTTGTGTGATGGCATTTATTAATGTTGTGGGAGAGCCAAATTCAAGTCCCTGTTCTGCCAATAAGTTTTGTGGCAATGGAATTGCTATGTGTTACTTCTTAGCAGTTAGCATTTTTCCCCCTATTCTCAAGAGCCAAGTTTAAGGATGACATTAAAACATAGTGCATATTGAATGACGCAATTTGCACAGTTAATAACCAGAAAAGAAAGAAAGAGCTCATCAAGAGAAAGCACCAGAAAAGTGTACAATGGAAGACAGAGGACGGCATCTTCCTATACTCCTTTATGTACTGTCTTTATAATACTTTGCAACTGCTTCAGGCCAGGTGTCCTGTCTGCTCTAAGAAATTCCTGCATGGCTTGCTTTGCAGTGCCACTCCTGATTGTGCTGAAAAAATCTGTTTGTGGGACCTGTACAAGTTACATGTGTCAGAGAAGTAAAGATATATGAGTAATTATATCATATTTAATATTTATTTGTTTTAGTCTGATCAGTCCTTGGTCAATGCCTAGGAATTGGCAGGAATGAGCATAAGGGGCTGAGAACACTTTATGCCAGCAGTAAACGGTCCTTAATATACAGTACAACTAAGGCAATCTTACGGTGCAGGCAGATACTCATTTAGGCAGTAACTTCATGGACTCACCAAATTTTGCTCTGCATGGTCAGGGACCAGTTTATCATTGTCTTCTTAATTATGCAGTGCATTATGATAGACACTCTTGCTCTCAGCCAGATGGCAGTCCTCATCAATATTCAGAACTGATAAAGCTGTTTTAGGAAGCTGCAAACAGTTGAATGCTGAGGTAACTTTTGCATCTTAACTTTCTCATTTAATGTAACCAGTACTTTATTCAGCATTTGGAAAAAAAAAAAATAGCTGTGCTGTGTCTTTCTGTTCTTTCTTGAATTCCATAGGAACAGAGAGAGAAGGAAAAGGATATCAAGCAAACAAGGAAATGAGTACTGGGTGAGGAGTATGGCTTCACAGCATTTTAAGCCTGGATCATAATCTGGGTTTGGGTTGTAAGTTCTCCCTTATTAATACTGTTAAATCCTTACCCTTGTCTATAGTGATCCCTAGCCTACATTTTCAGCTGCTTTCAGGTTCTCAGGTTAGAGGAGAGTCCCTCCTGTAGTTTGAACAGCAAGTGCATTGCTGCTGAGAAACAATGCCCGTAACCACCTGTTTGTGGTTGCTAGAGGCAGGCACTCTGCTGAAGAGAGGTGCCAGTAGCTGGCAGCAGTCAGCCGCAGCTTACTTTCCAAAGGAGAGGGAGGATCTCCTCGGCCCAGCTGTGGTCCTAGCTGAGGAATAGCGATCTCTGAGCTGAGAGAAGTGGACACAGTGGCAATGGGTCAAAAAGCTCAGCAGACCAAAGTCTAGAGCTAAAACCATATGGTTGGTATATAGCCTTTAAGTGTATAGGCAAAGATAGTTCAGATACTTCTTATCCATAGATGTAAGACCGTCAAAGGATAAATGTCAGTTCCCTAAATCTGAAGTGATTCTGTGGCACCTAACAGAGAATTTAATGATCACTGAAAGCTTTATGCAGTCATAAAAGAGTTTAAAAAAGGCTTAAAATATGGGGGAGAATTGCCTGCTGCTGGAAGAAATTTTTTCAGGTTTTTTTTTTTTAAATTAGAGCACCCATTAGCACTATTTTCTTCTAACAAACTTTGTGTCGTGCAGACACTTGGTTATTCAAAGTTTGCAAAAAACAAGAGCAAAAATATTTACCCCAAGTTTGACTGTTACTGCTTTTGAATTGCAGGTAATATTTGACATTATTGAGCATGAAGCAAAATCCCACGAGCATGCTTGCCTTTCACTCTTCTATATTGTTACATTCAATTAAAGTTTATTAGTTTATTGTTGTTTTAGTTTAAGTATTAATTGTTAACAATTACTCGAATATTAACCATATATTACAAACAGTACTGTCATTCTGTTGGATTATGTGATTTGGAAAACCAGGACTGATCCTGAGTGTTGGAGTGCATGATGTGTGCCCTTCTAGAGAGTTCTTTCTTTCCTCCCCATCTGTATTTGTTCTTTTCTTCTACCACACACACCTCTTTCTTTGCCCCAGGCATATTCTTCAAGCAATTTATTTCAATGTAGTCATACATCCTAGCAAAGCAGAAGTCCCTGGAAAGCAAAAAAGTTTCCTTTTCTGGCCAAGACTGACAATTACCATTCTCTCTTGCCTAGCTTCCTAGGAAGCTCCTCACTGAAATCTTCCCTGATCCTTCTCTCCCATTCCAGCCTGTGTTACAAAGGTACAAACTAGAACAGAGCTCGTCTGTTGACATCCCTGTTGCATTGTCATTTATTAGGCATAGAAATTGCCCTAGTAGATCAAATCATTTGGGGATGACAGAGATCAGTAACGGAATATTGGAAAGAATATACTCACTTCCATTAGGATAAACTGGTGTTAGAGCAGTCAGAATCCTAGAGCCTTTTTTTTTTTTTTTTAATGCATTAAACTTTTGTAGTATTTTGGACTATATTGTAATTCATTCAAGGTGGTTGCCTAGAAGAATGGCCAGTATCACACAGAGAATCCATGTTGGCCTTTCATGTAACTGTCTGTTTGGGACAGACTGACCTGTATGTGAACCTCTTAGCTCACTGTACATGTCTTAGTTCCTTTTGGTCTTACTATTCTCGGTTTTCCTGGGGTTAATTTTCAGGACTTAAAGTTGAGCAAGAACAGAATTTTACAGACCTCTTCAGAAAGAATGCACAGAAAGAATTACAGTGAGTGAGACAAGAGGGTGTCAGGAAATGAGACGTATTGCAGAGGAAAACAGGAGAGGAGCTTGGCTCTGGAGGAGAGGGATGCATGGGATATGGAATACCCAACTTAATTCTATGAAAACTAAGGGTAGAGAGAATTTTTGGTACAAATCTGTCTGAACAGAGTGTAAGGATAATTCCAGTAAAGCAGACTGTTGGCATTAGCTTTGTTTCAGATGGCCTTACTGGTAGAGCTTATCTATCATCTGTGGTGTGGGAGCACAAGTTCTTTTCTGTTTCTTTTCTGTTTTAGCCTCACACACCTGTGTGGGACTGAAATCAGTGCTGGTGTGCCCCGGTACAATTCCCATTGAAAGCTTATGCCAGGGAGAAGTAATTGCTGTTGCAGGCTTTCACAGATTTATAAGGAAAAAATTAACCTAGATATTGATTTCAGTCCTCCATTAACTGTCGGAGTAAGCATTTCTTTGTAGGGCACTGGCACTTCAAGTTATTACAACAGTTCAAGAAAATCTGAAGACTTGTTTCAGTTGGTACTGGTTTGTGCTTATCTACTCTAAACCTATGTGAAATTCAATTTATCAGTGAATGGATAAAAGCTATAGTCAAAGCAAGGTAAATCAGTTCTATCTTTGTGTTAAAATTTATAACCTATCCATGGAAAATCATAGCACAAATTAAATGAAAGTTTAGTCAGATACTCTGTAAAAGCTGTATAACTCATCTGCTTCAGAATTGTGTTGTACTTTAAATAACTTTTAATTTGATAAATGCCCTAGCCCAGTCATGAAGGTATATGCTTTCAAGGATACATTTCTGATATGCTTGTTAATTGCTAATCAAATGATCTGTTTGGTCCTCATTAATAGTCTTCATTTTGCATTCTTGGCTGAAAAGAAAAAAAAAAAAAAGGAAAATTGCGAGCATTCAAATAACAGTATGAGTGGCTAAAGATTTTCCTTTCCAGCTCTGCCCGAGCCACTGCTTTCTAGTGTTCTTAACTATCTCAGGAGACTTCAATAGCAACATAGATAAAAAGCAGTGGCTAGAACTGGAAGCATTAAGTGCAGTGGAACATTTGTGTTTAGGTTTGTATATTAAATTACAAGAATTTCAGATGTGATGATTCACACACAAGTACCACTTGTTGTAAATAGAAATCTCAAGATCCTAGCGACTGTAGCATGTTGCCAAGTTTTTGAGTTTCTATTTTATTGGCTTCTGTGAGGAGGTACTTGTATAAAATAAAAAAATTATCTGTCACAATTAATGGAAGAGAAAGGATGAACTAAATTGGGACTCAATAGATTAATGTTCAGACACACCTGTAGGGCCCCAGAAAAGATGTTAAATTTTGCTATGCTTGAGTTGCCTGAAGCTGTTTCTCTGATGTAGTGAGAGCTTGTACAAATGTGCAGCCAGTGCCTTGGGCACTAAAAGGCAGCTCCTTGTTATCTGTGTGGGCTTACATGCTAATTCATCCAACATCTATCCACTGCACCACTCATTGTGCTTGATAGTGGCTATTTAGATCCCAGGCACTAGTATTATTTTGTTCACAGTGACCTCATTATGAGCAAACTTCTTTCTAGGCCCACAGGCACAGCTGTCTTGTCCTGAGATGTTTTCCTCTGTGGTGGCCAGTGCTTCTTCAACAGTAAGAGTTTTTTTCACATGTTAAGGAATTCTATAAACAGGATTATAAGAGGAGGATGCTAAGGATTACAAAATATGATAGATAAGGTCTTTGTGTAGCATTTGATGTCCCTCAGAGACTGTATGTATTTTTCTGCATCTTCATGAGGCTTCACAAACTTACATAATTTGACTTTTCTTTCTTTTTCAAAATAATTGGATAATTATTAATCGAGTCATGCTTTGGTCTTCCACTTTGCACTAGTTCCGTTTATAAAGTGATTTACTCTCTGGAACTTAGTTTTGACTAGAATGTGAAGTATAAAATAATAGGGGTATCAATTTGTCCAAAGGCAGCCTTTGTTAAAATGACAAAGCAGCTCAATTTAATTGTTAACCTGATCTCAGAATTTTATATGAAGGGCTTTGTATACATCATTACAGCACTCAAACACATGAACAAAACATTACTAATTGATAACCTGAAGGTTGCTTTTTCTGATTACAATTTAGGTTAATTAAAAACTCAAGTCAGTTATTACCTATAGGAGAAGAACACAATTTTTCAGCATATGTGTAACTGTAACTATCTGTTAACGAGATGCAGCTGAGAAAGAGGAAATTCTGGTTAAGTAGCAGGAAAGTGTGTCCAATAGTGATAGCTTTAGAACATTTCAGAACAGTCTCCCAGAAAAAATGGCTGAATCTCTTCATTGAAATCACTGAATTTGATAATTAACACGTATTCACGCGCTCTGACCCTTAAAATTACATCAGTGACTTGTTCGTAATGTTTACTTTAGGAACCCATGCTTAAGCTTGTACGAATGTGGAAGAGCACTCTGAAGTCCAGTGAGCCTATGTGAGGCTCTGACTTGTTGATGTAGCAAATGAATACTGTCTGTGCATGAGAGTAGCCTTTCTCCCCAAGTCTGTCTTTGGTGTGGCCTTCGATAGTTTTGATTTTAACGGTCTGTCTTATCCCTATGAATACTGCAGAGTTGCACTTTCTGATCATTTACACCAGATAGTTTTTCAGTACTGTCCTGGTCTATGTTAAGATGAGAAATCTCCAAAACCCACTGGCTCAGTGCCTTCATGCAGCTTACAAGTGTGAGCAGTGCTGAATGCATTTGATTGTGGTTGTGATGAACGCTTAAGTAATGCTAATGTATTCAAGTTAAATGCTGAACTGTTTTATAAAAATATTTTTCAGCATTTAGTATTTTCTGCTTAGGGGCATAAGAGAACTTCTTAAGCAGAAAATGAAAGGCAAGGAGAGTTTAGGATCACTGTGAATTTCAAAGGGTCTAAGAACAGCAAGAAATAGAAATACATGATCTGAGTAAAAGAAGAGTTAGCCTAGTATTTCACTTTAACTGAACTAATTTTTGTACATTGAAAAAACCCATGTTTTTTTTACCTGCCCCAAGCCTTTCTACATAAGTCTGTCTTAATTTTTTTTTTTTTTTTTCCCCTGGACTTGACATTTCATGAGGAATGATATCTAAATAAAGTGGAAAAAAAAACCCACATTATTTCCACATTGCTTTTTAACAGTGCAGTAACTTAAGCAGGGAAATCTGAAAGTTAAGACTGAATTCACAACGTCACATACACTCTTACTTATATACATTATAATCAAGCAGGTAGTTAGGTGATCAGTTTGTTTTCCTGAAATGTAATATATTATTTCTTCAACCTGTAACAATTATCCCACATTTTTTCCTCCTAAAAGTAGTCCTTGCACTTGTAACTAGTCTTATCAGAAACAATGGGAAAAAGGATGCGAATAAGGTTTGTTAGATTTGGTAGTTAAGGAGGAATATTTAATGTTTTGTGATAGGGAGAGTGATGCAACAGATTTTCCTGTTGTTAGTGGGTGTTTGGGAACCTTTTGCAAGAGAAAGTCCATGAATTTGTGTAGAAGAGATTATGATAACTAGCAGGCCTTTCCTGATGTGAACTAGTGTGTCATAGTTTGTCAAAGGTTGTTTGTCATCTTCCGGTTTGCTAGGTTACTTGTTGTTTACTTCTTTCTTTTTGGACTAATTTGGTGTCTAATGATTTAGTCTTTTCAATTCAGTACAGATTCATTTTACCCTTTTTCCTCTGGTCTAGCAACTTCAGAAGCTAGTCAGTCCTTGTAGGATTATATTCTGCAGATCATAGGCCTGAGAATGAGACATAAATTAGGGGTCTCTCCTACCATCAGGATGCTCCTGTATAGGCCTACCTTTTCTGTACAGCTTAGCTAAAGCATCTTCCAGTTTTTTTCATGAGAACTAGGTAGCTGGCAATATCTCACATTGCTGCACCAACTGGGAGGCAGTTGTTCAGTTACCAGTGGAGTGTTAAGATGCAACCAAAAGGAATAAACAAGGCTGACTAGCCCAGCATCCTCTCTCCAAGGCATTAACCATGAAGAGATCTTGAGAAACAACTTGCTAAAACGTTTTTGTAGTTGGATTAGAACAGAACATTGTTATGTAACATTCCAAAAGTGAAATGACTGCTTTCTTCTGGTCTAGATAGATAGGATGTTATGAGAACAGTTAGTGTGGCAAGATTATTAATTCTTAAAGTGCTAGAAATGCTGCAAAATTGCCCTTACATATAATATCATTTGAATAAGAATGCTTTTGGGAATTTCATTCTACGAGCACAGTTGTTGAGTTTGGCCCCAAACTCAACATTCAAAAAGCGTGGTAAACGTTAAAGTTTTGAACTATATGTGAACATCAACACTTGGGCCTCACAGTTTGTGAAGGGATACAAAGCTTCTTTGGTACAATAGGAATTGAGATTTTTAAATTGTGTTTAAAATAGAATGTTGTGTCCTAGCCAGATTCATGTCTTTGGAAAGCTAACTACCAGACAAATGACAAGAATTTTAGAAAACAAAAGCTTCTGGGAGTGGGGGATCTATATTTACACTTTTAAAGTTTTCCTTACATTGAAAAATTGTTGCTCACTGTAGGAAGAACTGATTTGTGAAAAAAACACTAGTTATGATTCGCTGTAATGAAATAGTGCAAATGGTGTTGTTTAAGTATATAGTCAGCAAGGAAGTAAATGTGAAGACATTAGTGAATCTTCACATTTTAGCCCTTATTTTTGGTGTGATTGGTTGGAGAGGCTGCTTAACATTCTTGAATATCAGGGATAAATGCTCTCAGGCCATTTGCAGTAGGAGTAGAGATCAGCCTCTTAAGTTTTGATCCATATGTGTATTAATTTACCAAAGAACAGAATATGGCTCTAAGAGCATATTCCTATAGTGTACCACTTACTACAGTGAAATGAGCTATTTTCAGTCCATCTGCTTTATATAGCCCTGGCTACAGTTTTATAGATTCTTGTCCTGAATCCAACAGCTAGCTGTCAAATGTGCACTTTTTATGCTTCACTTTGTTAAAAGGGGAAAAATACAGTTCATTAAGGAGGCACAAGCCAACAAAAATTTCTGAAGCTTAAATTCAATCAATAGCTTCCTTTTACTGTAACTTTTGTTTCTATTGTATGTAGTTATTTTTAGCATACCAAAGAGTAGCATGGTAAGATTAAGAAGTTATTCCTTTCTTTCCTGAGTTCAAATAATTCACCTTCCTACATGAAGACAGGACTTTTCTTTCCTCAAGAAGCTTGCAGACTGGTGTGGAGATCTTGGTAGTATCTCTTCCTTTTAAAACATTTTTTCAAAAAAATGCCTGCATGAAGACAGTGTTTGGAGAGAGTTTGAAAATGGGATGACTTTTCACCTTTTCCAGAATGTTGGTTAAACCAGCAGAAGTAGAATTTCTGAAGTTCTATTAAAGGCAAAACCTGCTTCTTTTTCTTCTGTCTCTAACAGAAGGCCCTTTTGCTTGTTAATCTCTCTTCTTCCCTTTGACTGCATTCTGAAATGTACAGGAATGGGGGAGTGAGCCTGGATAGTCCGTGACCTGCATTTGGCAGATAGGACTTTGTTGCTTCACTGCCTTTTGTAATTTCAATGTGTAAAGGCAGCAGTACCAGATAGGAAAATTCATAAAGAACTGGCAAAAGAGGTTTCAGAATTGTTGGCAGTCCTATTTTGGGGACTCATTAAGAGCATCAGGAGGTAAAGAAGAACGGAAGAGGGCACATGTCCAACAAACCAATTTGATGCTCTGTTGCATACATGCAGAACTGCAGTCACAACTGTGTATAGATCATAAAATAAGTGGTAGATAAGACTCTCCCATTTTTCAAAGTGGGAAAAAAATGAGGGACCTCATAAATACTGATATACTGAAAATTAAAATACGTTTGAGGAAGTGCTATGTAGCATTTATGTCCCTCAGTGTTTGAGTGTAACTCACTTGATGAAGTCCGCTCTTGTGCACCCCTACTTATCTGAATGTTTTCATGTAACAAATTCAGTGAAAATAGGAGATCTAACAGCTAGATTTAATGAGTAACATGACTTTCATGAAGTACTGAAACAATGCGTGCATTAGTTAAAAAATTTGGCAAGAAGGTTGTCATAAGAAAATAAAGCAAATGAAGGAAAGAATGAAGATTGCACCAATCATATTTACTGAGAAAAATGGGTCTAGGAGGGGTTGCTAACATTTGCCGAGTTGGACATAAAAGGCTGTAGGAAGTAGAGCAGTTAACAGAGAGACAGGTGTTAGCAGAGTAAAATGTAATCAAAATGAATACAAAGAGGTTCTCACTCAGTGTAAAAACCAGCAATGAAAAACAAAAAATGTGGGAATGCTGACTAAGAAACAGTATTAGAGAAGCAGGATCTTGGGAGTGCTAAATTGAACATAAGCATGCAGTATGATGCTGCTACAAAAATGCAAATTTGGGAGTCTAACAGAAAGAGGACTTTTATTTTCTCTTTCTTTGAACTGAGATTGAATGATAGTTTTTCTAGTGAACATTCGCTGACTGAAGCAGCATTGCCAGAATTGTTATGGAAACTGTGTCAAACTAACCTAACCGGTTCCATTAAGCAACCTTAGTAGCACGCACTTTCCCGCTCTTCAGAACTGACTTTTCAAAAGCATTGCATTTGTAATCACCATTCTGAATTTATAGCCAAAATACTATCCTTGATTACAGTACTTCCCTACACTTGGCATTAGAGAAATTGTCCCTTATAGCCTTTGGTTCTGTCTTTGTCCCCCTTGCAGAACATTGGATTTACAGTGCTACTCTTCTGCAACCTAACAATGAAAATTGCTACTGTGTTGTTTGTTCTGCGTAACCTGTTTATCGTTGCATCCCTTCATTGAGTTTTCAACCTCCTCCTCTTTAAGAGCATCCAGGAACAAGTATTTCTTCGAACAGCTGTTTTTCTAGTTTTTCCCTGTGCTACTACCATCTTCATCTGACCTTTTACACATAGTCTCTACTGCTGAGAACTAAATATGCTACAAGGAATAGAGATGAGAACTCCTTTTAAGACAGAGGTTTTTGTGCTTTCCTTAGGTTAATCATCAACTTTCCAATTACCACTAAGTTAAAATAAGGCTAGTTATGGAGAGCTGTATAAAATGGAATTAAAAGGAGAAAGAAGTTGCATGTTTCTGCTTCTGTTACATTGTTTCTACTTCCAGCAACTTTCAACTGACTTCATGCTTTCTAAATGGTCTCTTGCAGCGATCTTTCAGTGGCCTCTTTTCTTAATTTAGTTTTTAGGATTCCATTGATTTATTTCCTCTGTTGCCATCTGAATCTTACTTTATATGGGTTTTGACAGTTGCTTCTGTTTGTAACTTGCTGCAAGCTATGGCTGTTACTTTCATGTTGTATACTTGCTCTGGTGTTCTCTATTCTGGATTGCTCTTTCATATTATCCCTTTTTGGTCTAATACTGCAAAGACATACATAATGTTAGCTTCAGTGTTATTAATTGGATACGTGAAACTCTTCACACACATAAACAGTTGCTCTGTTTGAAGTAGTGGCTGTTTTTCTTGTAGAGTGGTCTGAATGATAGTATGCCTTCTTGTGCTTCCGGACTGAACACCATGTATTTCGTTGAACACTCTTCTTGGAACTCTTAATACAGGTGACAGATGACTTTTATGATAGGCTGATGTTTTTGTTGTTCAAAAGAACTTTTACTGCCGGTGCCTTTCTAATTATTTTTAAAATGATAGCTGTATGCAGTGCCATATACAGTTTTGCTTTAGTGTTGTCTAGGCTGTAGTAAGGTAAGATTTGTTTAGTTACCTGAAAAAGAATTTGGAAGTTCTCAGTTCTTCTGAAGTAATGAAAAGTAGGTAGGGTTATTTTTTCTCTTCAAATCCCTCAGACCTATGGAAGCTCCTGGGATAACAGATGATGTTAAATAAAACTGCTAAGAAAGGACAGATAGATCAGAAGTAACTCCCCTTACTGATAATAGCTGTTGGTGATGGAAATAAAGCAACGCTGGACTCGGATACAAGAGGATCAAGGAGTTTCTCAGTGACACCAGATAGTTCTTGAACAGCTGACAAAGGCGGCAGCACTCCTGCCAGATCACAGTTCGGATCAAATATATTTTCCAGGAATCGTGAAATTAAATTTCCCACTGTAGTGCATCTAGGTCTTGATGCTTGAGTTGAGCAAAGCAAAATGGATGAGGCATTGATAGGTTTACCAAAAGGATGGGACAAGATAAAAATGGGATGCATGCAACAATTTAATTTCATTTTTTCTATAACAAGGTTATAAGGACCTTACCTCACTGTTCTTTGCAAATCATGTAGATGAATTATGTAATGAGAACAATTAATTTTGTCATAGAGTCGTGCTTGCCATGTGGAAATGTAGCTGTAAAGACGTTGCGACGGACAAGGGGATCCTTATGTTCCTTATGGCCTTGGCCTTATGGGTTATGGGTAGAGCTGCCTCTTCCATTAAACTGTAATTCAGATACTTTTAACGTGGAATCACCAAGGAATAATAAAAGATCAAGAAATAGATTATTTGGAAGCCAAAAAAAACCCCAAACCGACAAAACCCCCTCACATTTGCAATAGAGTGATTACCTTAGTTTATGGCAACAGGGCTATTTTGATCTTTTCATTTAATGATGACTCAAAGATAAAAGTCTGTAATCACACAGAGATAACACAATACGAAATGATAAACGCTTAGGCATGAAATACGTTGCATGCAGTGGTGGACTTGCAAGTGACTTCAGGGGAAGTCAAATATGCACTTCTTTAGTGAAACCCTATGAATAGGTGTTACAGTACTGGTAATAGAATATTAAAAAGTGCCTCATTTATGCTTTTTGGCAGTGATGTGATCTATGACATTGGAGAATTTACTTCACGTACTTTTTTTTAACCTTAATTTCAGGTTTAGATTGTAAAGTGCCTGGGGCAGGGCTGTCTCCTACTGTGTATACCTATGGGACCTTTAGAATGGATCCTGTTTAAGGCCACAAGGTAGGAACTCATATTGTTAAAAGAATGCAGGGACACTGAATAGAAATCAATGGTATCATGCAGGTACACAGAATAGAAATAAATGGTATTGATGCCCTCTTATAGCGAGTCATGATTTCCTCTTTCTCTCAGCAGTAGAAGAGCAGAAGAATACCTCACTTTCAAGGATGTTTTACAAAAATTCCTAAATTAACTAGATTTAATTATTTGTAGTTTTCCTATTCAGTTCATTATTCTTTAAACATGTGATTTTATACTTGCATATCTTAGCAAAAAAACCAATTTGTCTAGAAAAAGCGATGTAAGAAAATCATGCTTATTTACAGTATAAATTCCACTTATAATATGGTTTTACTGGATAGTACTTAAAAATCATTTACTTGATAACTAATGCAAAAATGTATATATACCTTGCAGTCTGATGTCTTTTTTTCTTAATTTTTTTTTGAAAATCCATTCCTTTTCTGCTAATGCAGAAGGCTGCTGAAGTCTTGGAAAGAAGAAATGTACATAATGTGTTATCATTCTCTTCAGGGCTGTACTCTTATAAATTGCTATACTGTATCATATAAAAAGAATATTATTAGACAGGCACCTTCATTAAAACTGAACCATGAAGAAGGAGTCTTCAGTGCTTGTTTAAACATTGTCAAAAACAGCTAATGGGGACTGGTAGTTGATGGCATAATAATCATATAATAAGTAATCACTCTAAAAAGTAAGACCTGGACGAAATTTGAAGAGGGTTGATTGGTGTAGCAGTGTTTTTGAACATAATCTAGTAAAAAGAATGTAAGATTAAGGCCACAAATCAGAACTATAAAAAGTATCAAGGTTTCAACCAGAATTTAAAAAATAAAACATAGCAAGAGGTAATCAGGGATTACATGTGGAACATTACTTTGCAAGTTACCGTTGTACTAGCATGGTCCAGCTCTTAGCAACAAATACTCAGTTGTAGTAGCAGGTAACCTAAAAAATTGAATTTATCTGCTAGCTCTTTGATGACTTTGATTATTCTAACCAAAAATGCATTTTGGAGCATGGTTTTGTGATGTTGCTTTGCATTTTTTAAAGTTTAAAATATGCAGATTACCGTTAAAATTTAAAGTTTGTGTGGGGTGATAGTATCTTGTATTAGACCAACAAATTCAGCTGAGAAAAATGAAGCATGCTTTCAGGAATGCAAGGCCTTCTTTGAATCTATAGAACCCGTATGCTTATATTGAAGACATTGTTAGCCTATTTCACATTTTGGTAAGTATAGCAAAACAGTTCTTTGAGTGCAGGAACTGTCTTGCTTATTAATGAGAGCAAACAAATAAAAAATGCTTGCCCAAGGAAATCATGATAGTCTCGTGTTTTCTTAAGATTAAATTGACACCTTCTAGCAAGATTGGCACTAGCAAGAGCTTTCCATCTCATTGCATTATCCTCCTGCTGCGTCCAGAAGAATCGTGTCTACTTATTTGAGCCCTTGTTTTGAGCTATTCCTTTTCGCTTTCTATCCTGTGTTACAATTCTCTGTTCTTTATCATTCGTGCTGACCTGCTCTGCCATCTGCCTTCTTGCTCAGAAGCACTCTTTTCTGAAGTCTGTCCTTTGATCCATATGAGGTGTAAGATCTCACCAAATAGCTGGCTGACTCTGTTCTACCTTTTCTTTTCTAGATCTTTGAGTGTGTTTTCTCTCACCAAGGCTTAATCTTGTTTCTCTTTGATCTCTTCTGGGTTTGTTTTTATTCTCTCTGCTATAAACAAACTACCCTAAAGGCAATTTTTCCTTCCTGCTCTGCATGATAGGTTTCCTGGCTTTAGCATCCCCTTCTTTTTACAGGTATTGCCCTGTTACCTTTCCATGTGCTCTCTTCCGTGCCATAGGTTTAATATATTTCAAATTGTGTGTTATGGTATTTTTGAAAATATCACGATCCAAACCAGTCTGGAAAGTTTCTTTCTTAGCTGTCTTCTCTTCCTCCTTATGTGCCATGTGTTTTCTCTGTTTAGAGCCTTATTTCTGCCATTGGCGAGGGGACACAATAAAAAAAAACAAACACCTTTTTCTTTTACTGCCTCACTGTGGTCTTAACCTGTAGCATAATAGCTTAATGTTAACCCTGTGAAAGTTACAGTCCAAGTTTCAGGTAGTTGGTTAGGATTTCTTTACAGTTAGGAAGGGTAATGGACATTTCTGTTGGATAATTCAGTACATGTTTAAATGCATACAGCTAGCTCAAGCAAGAGAGATGAATCTTTCCCTGCAGGTGTCTTGTGATTGTTGACTATAGAGGGAACCTGGCACACTGTGTCTACTAGCTATCAACTAAGCATATACATTAGTTAACAGCAATTAATTGTCCTCACAATCTGCAGCGTCTTTTTGTGCAGCATAACTTCCACCAGAAGCTGTAAGAGAAGGTGGAATTAAGGGCATCAGTATTTGCATATGGCTAATTTTTCTTTCTTGTGTCCCTTCATGTAGGTCTCATGGATGGCTCTTAACTATGAGCACAATGATGATTTGTTCTCTAGAATGATAAACTGATCTCACTTGCCCTACTGGAATTCCATCTGAAACCGATTCCCTGTTTCTTTGCCTGTTCTAAATTTGAGCAGTTACTCAAAGAAAGAGGCGTAAGAGTTGCAAAACAAAGAACTCCGTTATCTCAAAGAAATATTCATGAGCCAAACACCAAATTTAAGCAGGAATCCATCTTGATGTGAGCAGCAAATGTCTCTTAATTTATCTGGGTTTTTTAAGAGAGGAGGAAAGCAAAATGAGAGGATGTATAGGATGTAGTAAAATAAGGACACTTCCTATCGAAGAAGACTGCCTTTTCAGGTTAAATGCCCAGAAATACCCTTCTGTGGGCCATTTATACCATGGGTGACCAGCAAAATACTGTAACTTTTGCAAGGTAAAGCCTTCTGTAATTACCAATACTATGCAATTGGTATTTTTTTATAAAAAGTATTACCATAAGTATCATGAATCATTTATTTATAGTTAGAAAATAACAGGAAAAGGGCAATCTCCTTTCTGCTGAGAAAACCACAAAAAAATAACAAAGCACAGCATAACAGCTCTTACTTGACACAAAATTCTTAGATTCTGGAAGAATTGTGATTTTTTCAACTTGAGCTTACACGAATTGTGTCAGGGAGGAGTGCTGAATATTAGTCTTGTGAAATGGAGAAGGGGGTTGGGAGTTAAATGAGTAGATTTCTTTGTTGCTTAATGCATTCTGCTGTTTGCTTGTAAAACATTATAGTCTTAAAAGGAGCTGCCTTCTCATCAAGTGCAGAGATGATGTGGTAGTTGTGTATGCCTGCAAGATACAACACTTGACAGAATAATGGAGATCAAGATGGAGATTGTCAGGGGAGAATGCAGCACTGTGACACTCTCCTGAATTCTCTTTTGAACAGTCCTTTTCTTGTATCCAAGTGCATCATTGCAGGGACCCAAAAGTAGTCTTGGGCAAGGCATCAGCTGTGTTTTATGGGAATATTGCATTTATTTCAGAACCTGCAAATGTGGTGAAATGGAATTTTTGTTGGGAAATTGGTTTTCAAGTTCTCCTTTCAGTCTCTATTTGTGTGAATGCTCACCAGCAGCAGATTTTAATTGTTTAGGACTGAACTCAGTGGTGCTTGAGCTGTGTATCCTGAGTTTGACCATCACTGAACTGGTTGGGAGAAGGAGGAGGGTTTGAAGTTATATTTTTACCTGCGCACTGAGTGAGATGATGTTTTTTGTGGAACAGAGTTAGTGTATATGATACATTCTTGTTTCCTATTAATCACCATCTGCTCTCCATGAGAATACACGGATATTTACACACACAAAGCATTTTAAATTCGTTATCACAACACTGAGTTACTGTTGCAACTGTCTGGCCAGAGGTGTGTCATTTAGCAGTTGAACTGGTAAAGACATGATCAGGTTCAAAGCAAGAGAGGACTGCACATGTTGAAATACACTATGTGTGAATAGAAAACAATAGGTGTTAAGACCATTGTAAGCAGGCCAGAAGCTTTACCACCAGAGGTCAGTCTGTCTTTCCATCAGCTGGGAAGGAACAAAGTAGAATTTAGCCAAAAGAATAAAAGAAAATCTTCCAGATTTCCAGAAACAACATCCCACGTTATTTTGACTTCATTTTCTTTCCTGACATAATCAGGGCCTCAGTAGGTCATACTACTCTGCAGAATTGCAACAGTTAAATACATATTCAAATAATGAGGTTTTAAATTTATATATTAAATATATACTTAATAGTAACTAGAAGAAATAATACTACATCCTCATTTTAATGTCAAAATTTTCCGATTCTTTTTTTAGCAGCTAAATTCATCAGTAATATGTAGACTGGTATAAGTTCACTGGAAACTTTACAAATGCAGTAAATTAACAAACACTGGTACTTGTGGGTCTATTTATGGACAGGTTTTGTACATGACATAGGTCTAGTTATACTAAAAAATTGTGTATCATTATTGTACTTAGGATACTAAATAAAGTGGAATTTGCACTTAGAAATATGTTGGTGTCCCTTAATAGAATTTAAAAAAACAGGCAATACAAAAGAATATATTACATAGGTTTATCAAAGCATATTTGTTATGTAAAGTCCTTGTTTCTGTCCCTCAAATGTAAGCCTTTACTTACATAATATTCACATATTTAATTATTTACATAATATGCTGTATACTTTCTTTCAGGAGATTGAGCCCCTGAAAATTTGCATTTTAGGAATTGGTTACAAATTTCTTGTCAAAGCAGTGCAGTTTGAGGCAAATCATAGAAGCAAACGGTTATTCAGAGTGTGTTCTGGGTTTTTTTTTTTATAGCACTAAAATAGGTTTTGATATATAAGTATCACAGGGATTATCAAATTTAAGCAAAATAGTCTGTTGAACTATTCTGACAAATAGGTCTCTTAATATTTCTTGATGACATAAAGCACTTTTTCTCTTAGACATCATGTGTTATAACCTGCATGCTTTGATGAGTGTGATATCAAATAAGGTCATATTTTTTTTAAGTTGCCAAGATACCGAATTATCAGCATAGAGTTTATTCCATCAAAAGTAGTTAGCTGTCATCTACAGAGATGCAGTACCTTGCCATTAACATTGATGTGATAACACATGCACGATCCGAGAGTGTTTAAATCAGTGAATAGAAGCAGTCTTGTGCTTTCATTAATAATAATTAATGCTTGCTTTTTTTTGTTGTATAACTTAGTCATGGAGCTGTTAGTAAAAGATGCTGTTAAAAACTTCCATGTTTTTAAATATTTTGGAGAAAGTGTGGTCACTGGAACCACATGCTAGCTATGATATTGGAACTACAGCAAATAACTACAATAAAACATAGCTGCAGTGTTCTTACCACTGGTGGTGTGCAGTGCAGTGACTCAAACAGGAGTGTGAGACTACTGAGCAGTGCAGAAGCTGTGAGGGCATCAAATGCACCAAAAAGGCTGAACTGAAGAGAGGATGCAAGTAAACCCCATTGTGCCTCTGGAGCTGGTTTAGCACTAGCCAGATACAGCCATCAGTCTGTCTTACTGCAGAAATAAAGCTTTGCAAAGAATTGCATAGCTGAGCAACTCACCTGTAAATTGAATTTGGAATTTGCATCCTCCTTATCTAGGAGATATTTGCTAGTATTTTAATATGCTTCTTGCTTGAACTTAGGAGGTTACGGTCAGTCATATGAAAGTAGGAGGAGGGCTATGACCAAATGCTTTCCTATGGCAAAAGTCAGACACAACGTCCATTCATCCTGTGAAGATACTGACATGTGCTGAAATGTAAGCTCTGTGAATACCCTGGTAATTTCCATGGAACTAAGGGCATGGCTTATAATTGAGACCTTACGTATATCCTCAGCATTGAGCTTGATGTGCAACTAGGAGAGTGGTGCTAGCTATCTTAGAGACTGGGACTGTAAGACTTTTGAAGTTTTATTAATAATTTATGTTAACTATAAGAAGAGAGATTATGAAACACCTATATATCAAGGTGCTTCTGAGTGATGCATGCATCCTGGAATATTTTTTTTTTTTTGCAAATGTGTTGAGTGATCAGTTCTAAACCCATTATGGTTAAAACAGCTTAACAAAACCCTGCAATACAGATGTGTTGGAAACATCACTAGAGACAGACTGCAATGGGCAGGTGAATACTTCTGACTGAACTAAATAGTGTAATGTGCAGTTTTGACATAGGATCCCTTTCTTACTTTCTTCCCACAGTTGTATTTCAAGTTAGGTCGAAAATGTCACTGGAATGTAACATACCCGTAACAATGCAATTTCACTAGGAATAATGAATCTGACAAGGCGCTGAATAACCCTCATCTGCCACCCAGGCTGCCTTCTGCTGTATGATTACTTTTTTTTTTGCAGCTGGAAGCTCTCAGGTTGTATATGAGTTGTGACCACTCACCTAGTGAACACTAAGCTCAAAGTGATCCAGAAGCTTATGCCCAAAGTGTATCTGTCAAGGACATGAGTCAAAGAATAGTATGTTGTGTTCATAAGCAAAACCTACCTGTTTGCTGCACATATTACCTTCAAGTTGATATTCCAATGAATTCTGAGTACTTCAAGTGCCTACAATAATAGCCTTTATTTGGCATGCGTACAAAAACTTCACATTCATTTACTCAGTGCAGCTATGCTAATTAGCCCTTGAAAAGGTACCCTTCTGTTTCTCTCACCCATCTGTCTATCCAGTGCTAAGACTTATTTTTTATTGCTATGATCTTTCCTTGCTTATTTAAAACCACTGCTAGTGGATGGAGACTTAATTTTAGCATTGTATCTAGCAATAGCAACCTTCTTTTCCCCTTAATAAAATTATAATGTTAAGATAATCAAGTGATTTGGTTACAGTGGCTGGCCTGTCTCAGGAAGAAAATTCTGATGCAGTTTTGGGGGTTGAAGCCATTTGCTTCTTGGACCAACAATGTCTATAGGTGCGGTGAACAGGTGTAGTTTACTTGAAATATTAAACTGGTAAAACCAGACATGAGCTTAACAAATACGTAACTGTTTCCCAAGAATTCTTCAGACACCTCTGGTGTATTGTCCCTGTTTGTGAAATTGCATTAATTCACTCATTCTGCAGAATTTAATGAAAGAGCACAAGCTTTCCAGTCACTATTCTGACTGAGTAATATTTACTCTAAAGTGTATAATAAAATTATTGAAGACTTTGAATTACTACTGTAAGGCGGAGTAGTTCACTGTAACTATTGGAGTGAGTGCTAGTCAGCATGAATAGCAGTTATATAACTGTGCTCTAATTGTTCCACTGAATATAATTTTTACAAGTATTTGGTTAATTTTCAAAAGTATGATTTTTAAAATTTATTGGGTTAAATATCTACTTTTTCTCCAAGACAGACATTTCTCTGTAATAAAAACACACAAGCCAATAACATATACTTGTTTTGAAAACTGTGGGTTTTAAATTGTGTTTCCAGCTGAAAAGTGCCATTTTTATGAGAAATAACGAACTTTTCTGCATTCTGTAATTTATTACATTGATTTGTTATAGGGTCTATAACATGAACTTTCTTGACAAAAAGCTGAGTCAAAGTAGAAAAGAAGTTTTACTGGATTCAGTAGTACTATCTGCTTGGAAAGTAATGAACGTGAGAAGAGTATAAGGATAATAGATGAGAAACTGTATATCGCTTGAAATTAATTTTTAATTAAGGCCAAACAACACTTGAGCGTCTTTTTCTTTCCTGTAATAGCACTGGAATAGGGGATAGAAGTAGAAGGTTGATTGAAACATAAAGTGGCTCTTCATCCGTAAAGAGAGACCTTTGTTTGCAAAACCAAAGAAAATTCGGAAGCTTTTAAATAGGAATGATGAGTTGTAGAAATCAAGTATCATTACTCAGAGCCTAACTGGACATCTGTTATCAGGTGAAATGTTCTGTAAGACTGCTATTTTACCATCACTGGCAGATCTTTATTTGCTATAATTTGTCTTGGAGAACAGAAGTTGTATTCTGATAGTAGATAAGATGCTTTCAAAATCGAAGGATTGTCAGGAAGTTTATCTCATGTTTTGAAATATTGAATGCCATTGATCCATTCCTGAAATAATGAACAAAGACAGTGGCAGCTAGACAATCAGTTATATTGAGGGTTTTTTAAAATTATACATTAGCTAACTAATAGAAAATGTATATGAGAGTGCAGAGGTGAGAGACCCACTTGTCAAAACGTTGATTCCTACTACAGTAGTTCAGAATCTGAAAAGATGGCAGGAGAATGTGTCAGGTATGTCCATGTTGTGCTTAAGAACATCATGTTTGGAAAAGCATGACTCCTGTTTTAAATAGCCTTTCAGTGATAGAAAAAAGGGGTGGGGAAAAACACGGGGAGAAAAATAAGGAAGAAAAGCCATGCATATCTAGAGATTTCCTTTTTTAATCTTTGTAATTAAATACAAAACCATCTGGATAACTATAGCAAATCAACAGACTTAAATAAAAAACAAATACACTAGATTCGGAAGGACTGTGATTTTTTCAAATGTAATAAAATCATGTTCGTGTCTTACAAAACACTAAGCATATTGATAGAACTCCCTAGGGAAAGTACTACAAAAAGTTTTAAATATATATTTGGGCCTTAAAGCCACATTTTTAAACATTTTACTGGCATACTCTAGAAACATCAGAATTTGTAACGTGTTTTTAATCTGTATTAGATGATATTGTTATATGCTAAAGAAGCAGAACCATCTGTCGTTTGGGATTGACATTGTTGGCTATAGAAATAATGGGGTTTATTCACTCTGTACATGGTACTGGTTAATTGCATGAAATCTCAGAGAAATAGAAAACTAGCTGTCATTAAGGAAGATCTATGTTTGTCCTAACAGAGGTCAATGCCAAAACTTTCATTTTAATGGTTTTTTAAATAAAAAAATTGTGATTTTTGTTCTTACCAGCAAGTCAGCTCCTGAGCAAGATTTCTCTATCAACATTTACAAATTTGTCTCCCCATGGTTCTGAGTCATTGTTTTATTTAAGTTCAACTTGAGTTACCTCAGTGAAGAAGGCAGTCATAGTATCTTTTAAACTACAGGTTAAATAATTGTTTATGTTTCTAGAAAGAACTACAGTGTAAACATGAGAAGGTACATCAGTAAACATGCAGACATAAATACTTCATTTGTCCACCAAATTTAGAAGAGTGCTGGAATTAAACCTTTGGTTTAGCAGTCTCCACTGAACAGGTATGTGAGGTTTAGTTCTGCTCCTGTTGAATTCTTCCGATTATTATATTCTTCATATTATTCTATGGCACTTCAGTGTACTATTTTTCCGTGGATTTAATACTTTTTCATTCAACAGGGTAGACCTGATTAAATGGTTGTGTACTAGAAGGTGTATGATATAGTCTAAACCCCATTGGTTGGAGATATTTTAAGTTTTATAGTAGATCAGAGAGAAGAGAAAAGTAGGAGGATGATCTCAGAGGCTGATTTGAGAGGTTGCCCTGCTCAATTGATTTTTGGTTTTGTCCATTTAACAGAGCATCTGCATTTGGCAAATTAAGTCACTTGGACTAAACAACAAGAGGGTTTACTAGTGGCAGGTACTTTAGTTTTGTTCACTAAACTTGAGATCTGATTTTCAGAAGTTCCATCCAAATGAAGTTACTTACCTTTTAGTGCTGAGGTAATTTTCTCTCTTTTAATTCTTCTGTAACTTAGGGATAATAGTTCAGTATCATCGTATAGGGGTACACTGAGGATTAATCAATTACTTTTTTTGCAAAGTGCTGAAATAATACACGAATGAGACATGGAGAAGTTCATCCAGCATTAGTCATTCTGTCTTTAATCTAATGGTTGAATAGCATGCAATAATATTCTGATATGTTAACACGTCTTATAAGGAACAATAAGGATTAAACAAAATAATACCTGCTGGGTGCTTAATTGACCAGCATTCACTCTCAGCAATAACTGAGGCTGGAGTTCTTTGGGAAAAACAGTTGTGGTCATGTAATGAAAGATAATTACAACTCACGCACAAGGGAATGGATTGTGTTTGCAGAGATACCAAATGCCAGAACGAAGATTATTTTTGCACCTGTAGTGTCTGGTCCTATGAGAAAGCAAATTAGACCATTGATCCTATACAACGAATTTCTCACGTTCTTGTGAAATATTTTTAATTGGCAGATGTGGAATACCTCCCATGTGAAAAGAGATAATTTTTACATGGAGCATCCGCCAGTCATTTAAGCATCCCGGACCACAGAATGCATATGAAAAGAAAGTCTCAGGAAATTTGACTTCTAGGATTGTAATGATAGATCTTAGACCCATCTTCTTAAGATCAGGGTCATCCAGAAATTGATCTATGGCTCAGCAACAAAAACCATCAAGTCTTTTAATACCTAGGAAGATTTATATCAGGTTCACAATCAGAAACCTTCTTACCTTAGGGTCAAGGTAACTTACAAGTTGTCTTACAGCTGTCTCCAATTTTACAGTGTTGTATGTGACGAGGTAGTATTCTTCAAAGTTGATTCCATTGCCCTCAGGCCAAAATGCTGTTGAATTGAGACTTCTTCCATGCCAGCAAGAGCTCATAGGACTCAGCTGCCTTTGCTCTTGAACTTACTTTCTCATATCAGGGGAATATGCCACTCTGTGGGATGATTAGCTACACTGTAAAGAAATGATTTGCAACCAGACATTATTTTCTATTCCATTTAATGTGACTATGTCCTTAGAGCGTACAATTTCAGTTTTAATTAGTTATTAACAGTAGCCCTTGCAGTCAGATAATTCCATGAAGACAAGGGAAAACAAATTACTGGCAACTAATCTGTGTTCCATTTCAGCACCCTGAAAAAGAAGGGTTGCCAAGAGAGTGGGAGGGAGGAGGAGGGAGAAACCCTGGTTGATTACACACCACTTCCCTACCCCCACCCCCCCCAAATGTCAATAACAGCTTATTCAAATGTATTGTCTAGCTTTCCAGGGCACTAAAAGTTTTTCTACCTGCAGAATATAGTGTGGTTGTTGGTGAAAGATTTGCCAGAAGAGGTTCATGTATATACTGCTAGACATATAAAATTATAATAGTAGATGGAAGCCCCAGGCTGCATTTCTGTAGTAGAAAAAACACTCAAAAACACTCAGTCCAGAAGCTTGTTGAAATCCCTGCTTTTTAGCCCAGGCATAATGTCGCGGTGAAAGTAATTTTGTAGCATTGATGTGACACTGCTGTCTTACAAAACATGGTTTTATTTTTAGTATATTCTGAGAGAGTAAGTAGTGAACTGTGTGATCCTCACTATAAAAAGTTACAGGCTTTTAAAAATTCCTTTCCATAAACATGGAAATACCCTCCTGAGCCAACTGGTATTGTACGTACTGATAAAGAGGTTTTAGTCACTATTTTCATAAAACTTTGTGATGGAAACTGCCTTTTCACAGCCTTTGTAGAGAAAGGCAGATACAAAATGAAGTAGGCACGTGTGAGATTGCTGGAGGAAAAGGGACTTGGCTTAGACAGTTGAAGTTTGGTAAAGGAGGAAGTCCAGAGGGCATCACTGTTATGATACTGGGATCAGTTAGGGAAATGGTCTTCCAGGTTTCCTATCAAAAATATTTTGTTTTATTTATATAAACTTAGAATCAGCCTACAAAAACAACTGCTTTCTAAAAGACTCACTGCATTCCAATGTAGCATACAGATCGAGAGCTAAGTACAGAAGCAGTAGGCCATGCAAGTCAACAGAGCTTAAGACCTGTTTGAAGTGAGATGCACTGATTAAAATGTGATGTAAAATCTGCCAAGGTAGTAGAATATTTTATTCACAGTTTGGTACTGTAAGCTCTTTCAGTTTTACATTGCTAAAAAAAAGTAATCATAAGGGTTTTTTTTATTTTGTTTGGCTTGTGGGGTTTTTTTTCAAGGAAAAAGTAAAACTTTTTTTTAGCAGACTGCAGGTCCCAAGGTTGGAAAATACCTTGGGATATGGTGAGTTTGACAAGCAATGGGTAGTGTAAACTAGAAAGAAGGTGCTTGTATGGGAAAAACTAAAACATTCATTGTTTTATCCAGTGTGGAACAGGACTTTGCCTCCAGACAGAGAACTGTCCTTCAGATCAAGTAAATTGGCATTATTCCTCCCCAGCTGAGTGTTTTGTTAAGATACTTATCTTCTTTGATCATTATGCTAAAAGACATTAGTGTTATTGAACCTGAATAACTGCCTGCTGCATAACTCTGGTTTTACAGTGCCATGATTCTATTGTTTTCAATGGAGCTGTATGATTTAAAATAATACTAATAGAACCTGAGTTATCTTCTGTATTTTTCCCTTTCTTACGATACAAGAGGCAGGCCTTTTATTCGCTTCATTTCATCATGTATTATTATATAAAATATAATAGACTTTCTGGAGGACTGGAATGATGATTTATATTTCTGGTCTGCTTTGTTGAACAGTAGAAGTTAGGAAAAGTTTCTTCAGTCTCAGTCATCTTTGTTAGCTCCTGGAGCTGAAGGAATTGGAATTCTTCTTCAGCTCAGTAAAGGTTCAGCTATTGACCTTCTCTGCCACGGTCTTGAGATGAGTTGAATCTCCATATTTCCAAATTCCATGCTTTCAAAATGTACTCTCCTCCTTGTTATCTACCTCCCCACAATATCTGAACCTTGCACTCTTAAGTTCTCTAGGACCAACCCTTGTGCTTCTGAGTACATCATTCCCTTTTTATTCTTTGTAAAGATGACCACTATGACCTTCGATAAACAGATGGGAGAGTTTTCAGCTCATAAAACTGGTCCTCAAACCTTTTGAAGAGTTTCTCCATGCTCTCCCAAACTTCCTTTACAAAGTTGTGTCAAGTCCATCATAACACCCTGTATTTGAAGACAGGCTCTGTATTTCACACCCACTGAGTCAGCGGGACTCTCATTTTTCTCCACAGGTATAGGCTCTTTAGGAAGTCCCTCAGGCATACAGCTGCTTTCATTTAAACTGTATGAAGATATTGCAGCAAAATCATACCTTTGAGAGCACTGCCATCTTACTCATGAAGAAAGAGAAATATAAGCAATTTGATTACTATCTTGTCCTACAGGGAGCTGAGGGGCATACACACATCTTCTGGCAAGAATTTGGATTTGCTAACCGACACCTGTTCACATTGTTTTGAATTTTTTTGTTGTTGCTGTTATTGGAAGTTGTGCTTTCTTTGGTTGTTTTGTTTGTATGGATTGCAGTCAACTACGAAAAAAGTCAATGAAGAGAGGAGAGCTAGGTCTTCTTTTGTGATAGAGTTGGGCTCATAGAATCATAGAATGGTTTGGATTGGAAGAGACCTTGAAGATCATCTAGTCCAACCCCCCAGCCATGGGCAGGGACACCTTCCACTAGACCAGGTTGCTCAAAGCCCCATCCAACCTGGCCTTGAACACTGCCAGGGAGGGGGCAGCCACAGCTTCTCTGGGCAACCTGTTCCAATGTCTCACCACCCTTGTAGTGAAGAACTTCTTCCTAAAATCTAATCTAAATCTCCCCTCTTTCAGTTTGCAACCATTACCCCTCATCCTATCACTACACTCCCTGATAAAGAGTCCCTCCCCACCTTTTCTGTAGGCTTCCTTTAAGTACTGGGAGGCCGCTCTAAGGTCTCCCTGGAGCCTTCTCTTCTCCAGGCTGAACATCCTCAACTCTGTCAGCCTGTCCTCATAGGGGAGGTGCTCCAGCCCCAGCATCATCTTTGTGGCCCTCCTCTGGACCCACAAGCAGGTCCATTACTTTCTTTTGCTGGGGGCCCCAGAGCTGGACACAGCACTGCAGGTGGGGTCTCACCAGGGCAGAGCAGAGGGGAAGAATCACGTTCCTTGACCTGCTGGCCACCCTGCTCTTGATGTGGCCCAGGATGTGATTGGCTTTCTGGGCTGCGAGTGCACACTGCTGGCTCATATTCAGCTTTTCATCTAAGTATTATCAGCCACCTAGTGAGGAGGCCAAGTGCGGGATCCAAGATAACTAAGGATACACTGCAAGCTAGAACTGAAATTTCAGAGTGAAAATGCTGTTATTGGGACTGTGTGAATATGAAAAAGATCTTGCAAGTGAATGGTAATGATTAAAATGTAAAGTACAGTGCAGAAACTGGTAATATAATGATTTCTTTCACTGCAACTTGGTGGTGTACTTCTTGAGTTTTAATGTCAGTGATATTTGGATATTTTAGTTTATTATTAATAATTGGCCTTAAGTGACTCTAATGTCTAAGATGAACTTATGAAGTGTTTAATAATACTGTTCTGAAAAGTAGCATGACCCTCAGTTGGTGAGGAATGCGGTAATGGTGAAGGTAACCTCAGTGGCTGAGCACTAGATTGTGGCGGGCAGACAAGGGTGTCCCCAAAACCAAGGGAACCCGGGGAAGAGCCCAGAGATCTGGCAGCTCTCTGAGCACGGCTGATGTGGCCTGGGCAGTACCAGGAGTTACCACCGGAGGTTTAAATGGCCCTGGGGAGCTCCAGCAACCAGGGCATGGTACAGCAGTTTGCATGGGAGTTGACACAGGCAGGGTGTGTAGGCAGGGCCCTCCAAACCGCTTGTGTGTCAGCAGCCTGAGCAATTTCTCCAGGTGTCTGCTAAAATGGTGAGCACTCAGCTCTGAGCTAAAACCAGTGCTCCTACAGGGAAAACCCCAGAGATGTCTGATGCATCCACCCAGATGGAACCAGTGAAGGAGATAGGCAGTAGGTTGCAGTGAGTGCCCAGAGGTTTCACTTGGTGAAAAGGGAAGTACCTGCACTTGTTGTGCACAGGTTGGGGATCTTTTACATCAGGTGGCAAAGCTGTAGGAAACAGTGAAAAGGCTGCATAGTATTAGAGGAGCCGAGACAGAAACTGATAGGTGGTTTCAGAACTATGTTCCTGTAGCAGACACTATTGAGAATAAGGCACTTTGGACCCTGGTGACCCACAAAAGCAGGACTCCGCTTCAGTCTCCACCCTCCAGTATCACAACAAAAAACAGATACCAAACTTGACCAGATACAGACATACACGAGCAAGGTCTCCATGGACAACCTGCACCAGCAGCATACAGTGGGTACTGGAAGAAGAAATGGTGAGTGCTCGTAGCAGGTGACTCTCTGTTAAAAGGCACTGAGGGGCCCATGACAGGGAGTCATGAGAGGTATGGTGCCTTCCAGGAGCTAAGATCCAAGATGTAGCTGAGAGGGTACCACAGCTTGGTAACAGCATGGACTACTATCCACTGTTGCTCTTTCATGTGGGCATGAATGATACAAGTCACAACCTGGGTAGAATCAAGGAAGACTACAAAGCCCTAGGGTTGAAAGTGAAGAATTCTGGTGCCCAAGTTATCTTTTCCTCCATTTTGCCACTTGGAGGAAAGGAGGCAGCCACAAATCGACAAATAATGCACATCAACTTCTGGTTACGTGGCTTGTGCTGTCATGAGGTTTTTGGCTTTTATGACAAAAAATGGGACATTCCTTGATGATTATAACCTGCTAGGGAGGGATGGAATCCACCTGTCTGGAAGAGGCAAGGTTATCTTTGGGAACAGGCTGGCCAACTTGGTGAAGTGGACTTTAAACTGAAGGACTTGGGGGGTGGGGTTCAGAATGGCAATGCTTATGCCATCGCATTCAACTGGGGAGTAAGCCAGGACAAGCAGAGCAGCAACAAGTATTCCTTAGCTGCCTCCCCAGATGAGAAGCAGAAGGCCAGCTGCCTCAACGGTGTGAATGGCTGTGGTGGATCCTCCTGCATCCCTCCAGGGAAACCTGGATGCTCAAGTACCTGTCTCAAATGCCTGTACACCAGTGCGTGCAGCATGGGGAACAAATGGGGAAGCTAGAGATCTGTGCGATCTCATTGCAATCACAGAGACATGCTGGGATAGCTCGCATCACTGGAATGCCATCATGGATGGCTATGTACTCTTTAAGAAAAACAGGCCAACTGGGCGAGGTGGGGGAGTTGCTCTTTATGTGAGAGAGCATCTGGAGTGTATCAAGCTCTGCCTAGGGAGAGTGAAGAATGAGTCAAGAGCTTATGGGTAAGATTTAAGGGGCAAGCTACTGTGGGTGACGCTGTTCTGGGTGTTTACTACAGGCTACCTGATCAGGATGAGGAAGCAGATGAAGCCTTCTACAGACAGCTGGAAGCAGCCTCATGTTCACAGATCCTTGTTCTCATGGGGGACTTCAACCACCCTGATATTTGCTGGAAAAGCAACACACCCAAGCACCCACAGTCCAGGAGGTTCCTGCAGAGCACTGATGATAACTTTTTGACACAGGTGGTGGAAGAACGGCTGCACCTTTTACTAACAAATAAAGGACCGGTCAGAGATGTGAAGCTAGGTTGGGGGGTGTTGTGGGCAGACTTGGCTGTAGTGACCATGAGATGGGGGAGTTTAGGATCCTGTGTGGAAGCAGCAGGGCAATAAGTAGGATTGCAACCGTGGACTTCAGGAGAGCTAACTTTGGCCTCACCAAAGACCTACTTGGAGGAACCCCATGGGATAGGGCTTTGTAAGGTAGGGTGGCCCAAGAGAGCTGGTTGCTGTTAAACACCACTTTCTCCAAGCTCAAGATGGGTGCATCCCTGTGAGTAAGAAATCAAGTAAAGGAAGCAAGAGACCTGCATGGATGAGCAAGGAACTTCTGGAAAAGCTCAACTGGAAGAAGGAAATTTACAGCAGGTGGAAAAAGGGACTGGCCACTTGGGAAGAATATAGGAATGTTGTTAGAGTATTCAGGAAGGCTAAGGCTCACGTGGAATTGAATCTGGCAAGGGATGTCAAGGACAACAAGAAGGGCTTCTTCAAGTGCATCAGTAGCAAAAGGTAGACTAGGGAAAATGTGGGCCTGCTGCTGAATGAGGCAGGTGCCCTGGTGACGGAGGATTTGGAGACGGCAGATTTACCGAACGCATTCTTTGCCTCAGTCTTTACTGCTAAGGCTGGCCCTCAGAAATCCCAGACCCTGAGGGTAGGGGAAGAAGTCTGGAGAAAGGAAGACTACCCCTTGGTTGAGGAGGATTGGGTTAAGGATCTTTTAGACAAGCTAGACACACAAATCCACGGGCCCTAAATGAGATGCACCTGTGAGTGCCAAGGAAGCTGGCAGATGTTATTGCTAAGCCACTCTCCATTATCTTTGAAAGGTCATGGTGAACAGAAGAAGTGCCTGAAGACTGGAAGAAAGCCAGTGTGACTCCAATCTTCACAAAGGGCAAGAAGGAGGACCCAGAAAACTACAGGCCAGTCAGCCTCCCCTCCATCCCTAAAAACGTGATGGAACAGCTCATTCTGGATGTCATCTCTTGTGGAGGAAATGAATATTGTCAGGAGCAGTCAGCATGGATTCCCCAATGGGAAATCACGCTTGACCCATCTGATAGCCTTCCATGATGGTGTAACTGGCTGGATAGAGAGGGGAGAGCAGTGGATGTTGTCGCCTTGACGTCAGCAAGGCTTTTTACACTTTCTCCTACAACATACTCACAGGTAAGCTTAGGAAGTGCGGGATAGATGAGTGGACAGTGAGGTGGATTGACAACTGGCTGAAGGACAGAGCTCATAGAGTTGTCATCAGCAATGCAGAGTCCAGCTGGAGGCCTGTGGCTACTGGTGTTCCCCAGGGGTCAGCACTGGGTCCGGTATTATTCAATATATTCATCAATGACCTGGATGAAGGGACAGAATGTACCCTTAGCAAGTTTGCTGATGACACAAAACTGGGAGAAGTGGCTGATACACTGGAAAGCTGTGCTGTTATCCAGTGAGACCTGGACAGGCTAGAGAGTTGGGCAGAGAGGAACCTAATAAGGTTCAACAAGGGCAGTGTAGGGTCCTGCACCTGGGGAGGAATAACCCCGTGCACCAGTACAGGCTGGGGCTGACCTGCTGGAGAGCAGCTCTGCAGAGAAGGACCTGGGAGTTCTGGTGCATGGCAAGTTAGCCATGAGCCAGCAACGTGCCCTTGTGGCCAGGAAGGTCAATGGTCTCCTGGGGTGCATTACGGAGAGTGTGGCCAGCAGGTTGAGGGAGGTTCTCCTCCCCCTCTACTCTGCCCTGGTGAGGCCACATCTGGAGCACTGTGCCCAGTTCTGGGCCCCCCAGTTCAAGAGAGGTGGGAAACTACTGGGGAGAGGCCCGTAGAGGGCTATGAAGATGATGAGGGGACTGGAGCATCTCTGTCATGAGGAAAGGCTGAGACCTGGGGCTGTTTAGCCTGGAGAAGAGAAGGCTGAGAGGGGACCTTATCAATGCTTATCAGTATCTAAAGGGTGAGTGTCAAGAGGATGGGGCCAGGCTCTTTTCAGTGGTGCCCAGTGACAGGACAGGGGGCAATTGCCATAAACTGCAGCACAGGAAGTTCCACCTGAATATGGAGAAAAACAGAGCACTGGAACAGGCTGCCCAGAGAGGCTGTGGAGTCTCCTTCTCTGGAGATACTCAAAACCCATCTGGACATGATCCTGTGTAACCTGCTCTAGGTGAACCTGCTTTAGTAGGGAAGTTGGACTAGATGATCTGCAGAGGTCCCTTCCAACCCCTACCATTCTGTGATTCTGTGATATGGGATTGTTATCAGCACGCATAAAGTCCTTATACTGTCAATTATGAAAGTTCAGACACAGAGAGTAATTCCTGACTTTACTTGTTACTCATTTCTGATTTCTAGAGGCGAATAATCAGTGAAATATTTCAAGACACAGAAGGGGTACCTGCATGAAAAATAAAATTAATGTTAGTAGTGTGGTGAGAAAAGGATTTGTTTATACTCTTTCACAGTAAAATATGTTTTAATTTTTTCAGCTGCACTGCTGCAGTGATTTGAAAGCCAGATCACATTTCCCAGGAGCATTATTATAAAACTGGAATTAAAGCTCAGCCTACTCAATCTATCTGTATCACAAAGCAGTCAAAAAAATGCTGATGACAGTTGAACTATTAATAGTTTATCAAGTTTTATGGACTAATGGAATGTAGATCACCAGTACTTGTGTTAATAATTATTTTATAGTGCTATTTTTAAACAAAGACATTGATTAAAGAATACTCATTAAAGAATATGTCTGATAGTTCTCTAGAAATTTTTTTTTTTTTTTTTGTAACATTGAATTCGGAAGGTCTAGGAGATGCAGCTTACTTACTGAGGAAGAATGTGTCAATAAATGTAAGTTGGAGAATAGCTAATAAACATGCATGAATGCTTTTAATTAATTCTTGATTTCATAGTGTCAGAATAACACAGCATGTGTGGTCACTCCCTTTCTCTCTCTTTCTTTTCATATGAGTGCATGTATCTGTCCACCCAGTTACATATTGTATAGTATAGATATATCATATTTACTTGATCTAAATTGTAAAGCTAATTGCTTTGCAATTAGATGTCACCAATTTGTCATTTTTGAGAATTTGCAGGCATATGAAGAGCTGTTTACACAACAGCCGTAACTGGAAGCTAAATGGTGTTGGAGAAGACCACAACACTACACTGGAAATTTTTAATTCCAAGTTCATTATTATCTCTTTTCTACAAAGGTATAATAAAAAGGCAAAGTAATTTTTTATTTCTTTTTAATCTTTTAATTGAACTTTAGAAAATAACTGTGACATATAGGTGACATGCTAAGGAATGTATCTAAATGTGATACACAGGAGGATTTATTTACTGTTTGTTTCCAGTCTTGTTTAAATTTCAGAGGTAAATGTTGAAGCTTTATGTCGTATTTTGAAAAGTATGCAGTGGTGGCAGTTTTCTCATTTGTTTTTTTTTTTTTTTTCCCTTTGCCACCTTTAAAGCTATGCCTGCAAGGAAAGTGGAGACACTGGATGGATTTCATGATTAGGTGATGCAATGCTGTCATCTTGGTGAAACAGACCCTCTATATTCCAGGGCAGATTGCTGTCCTTTCTGCATTATGTGGTGTTAAAAGGTGCTCTTTAGCATTAGGGAAGCCAGTATGTTAACAAAGAACCATGTGCGGAAGCCAAAGATGGTCTGTAAGGCACAGGTAACTTAAAAGATGTCACATTTTTCAGAAGTGGCTTAAGTGGGAGATCTGCATTAAAAATGTATCCTAAACAGTTATGGCCATTTGGTGTTGTGCGGAAAAAAAAAAAAAAAAAAAAGTCATAGCTGTCCTGATAATTATCCTCATGCAGGTACAGCTAAATATGCGAGTTTTGTCAACCAGCCTTTAGGACAGGTTCCCAGAGAGGCTATGGGATTGCTCCCTGTGGACAAAGCATTGGCCTAGTACGACCCCACAGCTGACTCTGCTCTGAGCAGGATGTTGGACTGGAGGCTTCCTGAGGTATTCTGTATGACATAGGTGTTATTTTGGGCAAAAAAGCTCAGAACTACACATTTGTGGACATATCCATGCGTTTCCATTGGAACTGTCTTGACATCGCTGTAGTATAGAAACAGGAGGTTCCTGCCCAGCTCTTGCCCCATCATACTGAATGCAAGGATGTCTGAGTGTTTTGTCAATTGGTTCTTGAAATGCTGAGTAGTTGGGACAAGGAGCACTGACAGCGAAAATTGAAATCCAGCTCTTCCCTCTCCAAGGGAATTCTGAAGACTGACAAGAATTTAGTAAAATGGGATACATGGGATAAATTACTTAAAAGGTTTCTTGAGGGCATGGTTAGGAAATGAGGTCTCCATCACTTCCCTATGCTGAACTGTGAGATTAGTCATGTTTATTCCTTTGTTCTCTTTCTGGCTTTACTGTGTCTTCATGAGTTTATGCAAAATGCACAAGTTTCATTGGAGAGATTGCCATCCACCTGAGATTATTCTCAGATAACAGATGGAATGGAACCTATGTTTATTCCACACCTTATGAACTTAACTTATTAGAAGATGGTGATGCTGCTTCTTCAGGGACTGTGTTTGAGTTGAGACCTGTTCTGATCATGTCTAACAGATCATCTTATAGTAGTCAGAGGACTGCGAATTTTTTGGATCCTGACAGAACTGAGGACAGAAATGATCAGCAATATCACTTCAGGCAGGTTGGAGCCTACCTGAAAACCAAATTTCATTATTAAAATCTGCAGTATCTAGAATCTTCAGAAACCGTCAGAATAGACCAAACCTGAGACTTGTCTTGGTTGATATCTGGAGTAGTATGTAGGGCTGAATCAATGAAGTCCATCCTTCTGTCTATCACCTTATGTCTGACAGCTCCGAGTAGAGCATTGTTTAAATACTTAAGTATGGGCTTATTAATAGTTCATAAGAATCAGTTCATGTCACTTTACTGTCACAAGGGAATTTATTAGTACATTGAGACCTCACAGATGTGGTTTCTAATACAGCTAGTACCCCTCTTTTTTTTTTTTTTTTTTTTTGGTGAGGGAGGAAATGGTTTGTCATTTTGGTAACACATAATCAAAATAACCTTAACAGCAAACATTTTTTGCCATATGTAATTTGTTTTCTTTCTTCACCGAAAAGCAGTTTTTCACTATCAAATTCTACTTTATTTTTATTTTCCTGTGTCTGCCATCAAGTATTGTAAAGTTTTTAGTAGTACATGATTTTTTTTTTCTATTAATAATCCTTTATTAGTTGATGCAGCTTCCAAGCATGTTAAACATACACTTCAAGAAAATATCTACCTTTGGTACTTCAGAGGAAATAATAATACTAATGACAATATTAGCACTGTCTAGTTAACTCATATGCAGTCAAGCACACAGTTTTTAATCATTTGAAAAGTCATTATCAGTTTGTATAGTCCTGTACAGTCTTGGCATGGGATAATTTTGTGTAAGCATATAGTTCATCAAATCATAGCATATTTGTCCTGAGCAAAGCTGGCTTGACTCAGAGAATTTTACTTAATTTATTGGCAATTAACACAAAGTTAATTACTGATTCATATATTGAGAAAAAAAGAAAATACAAATGTTTTAATCCTTAGAGAATCACCCTTCCTCCCTGTTCCCCGGGCTCAGCTTCAGCCAAACATCTTTTCCACCCCCCTTCCTATCCTTGTTTGTACCGTGTGTTTTACCAATCCTTCCGCATTGGAGGGGCTGCTGTTAGGTGCTATTAGGCGCAAGCCACCTCTTCTCTAGGCAGAACAAACCCTGTTCCCTCAGTGTCTGCTCACAGGGCAAGTGCTCTAGCCCTTGACCATCTTGATGGCCCTCTGCTGAACTTGCTTCAATTTATCAAATGCTTGCAGTTGTGAACTGTAATGAAGTTTAATGCTGAAGCACATACCAGACCTGTTGAGTTCAACTTTGGTGTTTGTTTAAGAATATTAAATTGTTTTCTTTATGACATTAGCAAATACCTCGGGTTTCTCATTAGTAAATATGATGACATCTTCTTTCAGGTGTGACTTGATGTTTACTGCTTCTTTTAGGTAATCTTTTGAGGTCAGCCAGAGAGTGTCTCTAGGACAAGAAGAGCTTTGCATTCTATTCACTGTTCTAATGTCTGCTGCTGTAAGATAGGAGTACAGTGGAAGCAAAAAGATGAGAAAGATGTTTTAAGTAAAATTAACTGTTATTGTACTGGATACCTGAATTTTATGAAAATCACCCTGTCTGCTTCACTCTGATAGATACATCTTTTCTCTGTAACTTCACAAGCTGTGGAATAGGTTTTTTTCAATATTTTAAGTCCTTGGAGAAAGATAATAAAAGGCGTCTACTTGTAGCTATAAATTATATAAATAACAGGCCGTTTTTTTAAAGCTATGTTTAATGGCAGTATCAATCAAGGGAAGAGATCCCTTTTTCTCATAACACGTGCATTTTGGTGTTTACTTCATTCTACATTTGCATTTATATTCCTATTCATCATCTCCTGCATAAGTCACAGGTCTGAGAACTGAACCCATGTGGCAGAAAATGTCTTAATTTTTTTTTTTCCTGTGTCATGTTCACAGCTAGAGAAAGGAAATGAAAAATCAAATAGAAAACTCAGGCAGCCACAAGTAACCAAAAGTCCTGATCCTTCAAAGATAGAGGGGTTTTTACTGACTTAAAAGGATGCCTTGTGAGACTGGTGTTCAGCGTGAGACAGAAGTCTCACATTGTTGTTGATGATATTGCCTAGAAGATTTCCTTGTGCAAGTGTCTGAAAACTAAGCCTAAACTAACTTACTTCTATGGTATTTTGTCATTAATTTAACTTGAAGCAATAAATAGTGACATAACTCCTGAAAAGTCATTAAGTGCGTAAGCCTCTCGCTGAGACTCCAGACACCACATTTTGATGATGCATAATCTAGGAAGTATCTAACTTCCTCTGTACAAACTCCCTGGGTGGTTTGGTGTCTGATCACTGTCAGAAACAGAGGTACCTAAATCGATGTTGCCAGCTCAGTTGGTACCTGCTGGGATATTTACAACAGGTTTTTATCCTTCTTCTTGACTTTCTTAGACCCAGCAGTAACAATTCTCATGAAACAGTTGGTGGTAAGGTGGTTTACTACTTCTTTATAGCCATTCCACTCTACCCAGTATCATAGAAAGGTGGGAGAATAGAGGCCACTACCTGTAGGGAGGGCTGCAAACTGAAGGTGAAGGCATTATCTAGGTTGCTGGAGGTGCGTCCAGATAGAATGTTGTAAGGGGATTGGAGTCTAGTACGTGGAAGACATTTTCCCTTTTTGTTTATGTTTTTAGTTGGTTTTACTAGGTTAAGAATATGTTCTCCGCCTGTCTGTGTATGAAACCTGCAAAGGTCTGGTTTGTTTTGTTATCTGTAGAGTAAGAGTTGTAAGGACTAGTTGTAGAAAGGACATTAGAAACTAGGATGAATTTTCAAAAGCTGTCCTAGATATCTTTCTTGTGTTAAAGAAAGCTGACTATTAGAAATCCGCAGTGAAATTTCACAAAACCAGAGCGATAGATGAATTGAGAAGAATCCGAGGATTTCTGTCCTTTAAAGGAGTGCCTTCCAGATCTTACTGAGTTCTTGCAAGCAGGGGAATGCTGCCTGTTTGCATTCTAAGTTACACAGCTCAAGCTGTTTGCCTATAGTAACTCGATAATGTTCCCTCACCTTTTATTCCCACTTTAAGCATTGTATGTTTGTTTATATTATACAGTAAAGTGACTGCACGAGTTGGTTTTTTAGAATTTAAGTTTTTGATTCTGTAATGCATTTTTCTGTTTTTATAAGATTTTCTTTTGCCTTTAGTGTGATCTGTGGGCATGAATCAATGAAATGTAGATAACTCAGGATTGTATATGACTTCTGAGTTAACAGAACATGCTGGTGGTTTATTGATGTAATTCACGTAATGTACTGCAAATCAATTTCTTACAGATTTATTTATATTGGCTAAGTATTTATCCAGCAGTTAATACCAACACATTCAATTCTACCTTCACGTCTGCTTAATGACAGGTACGTGCTAAACACACTTAGCAGTAAACCTCTGCTAAGCAGTAGCACTGATAAGCAATAGCTTAAGTTGGCATATTAAAGGCAATGTAAAAAAATGTGAACCAAGGGAAAAAGATATAATAAGTTATGAAAAAACAACCTAGAAGTGATGGAAGTTTATTTAATGGAAGTTAACTGATGTGATACTTGTACATTGATTAAGGTATAATGTCCCATGGATCAGGCATATCTCAGAAGTTATGTATGTCAATGCAAAAGGTTTGACAGTTGTTTTTCTGATATTAAGGAGTGAGACTAGGAAGGCTTTAAAGAACAGTGAAATCCCTAACTACCTACTTAGATGAACCACAAAATTAAATTACCCATCTTAGAGCCAGTATTGTTGCAAAATTGGGTTTTGTTAACTGTTATCTGTATGTACCTGCTGTCATGCATATCATCTGATGAAGAAAGGCATAGGTTTTTTCATGCTTGCATCCGTTCTTATTAAAATGATCATCATCATATAGGGCCATACAGAATTAAGTGCCTCCTCTACAGATACTTTTTCCTGGGAAAGGTCTTTCTGTTGGGAAGATGCTAAGGTGTGATATTGCTTCGTGTTCTGGTGGGGGAAAATCTAATTTGAAACATCTTTCCTTCCCTATAGATGCCTAAATAGGAGAGAATCCTTGAAAAGCTGTCCATATGGATAATATGTAATAAAAATGGCAGCACCTGGAGTCATCAGTGCATCTTTTAGTGTTTTGTTCTTAGCTGGTATTTAACTGTCTGTGATCAGACAAAAAGTGCTGACTTGTTATTGTTTCCTATATCCAAAATGCTGTTGGTGAAAGAGGAAACATCTCCCACACTTGAGTTTTGGTTAGTTTGGAGAAAGGCAGGTTGTGCTACTCTGAATAATTTCAGTAGTGAAATAAATAAATCAGGAATTTCCAAATACCCCAGAAAATGAGATTTGAAGTTTGCGAGGTGCTTCTGAATATCTTTATGTTTGTGAAGATGTTTCTCAGGGGGAGGAAATGCCTCAAGAATTTTAATTTTCTTTCATTGCTCTTCTCTTTTTCTTTCTCTCTTTTTGTCTTGGGTTGTAAAGTCTTGTTAAGCAGTGAACTATGTTTTCTAAAGATTTGCTGGGTGCCAAGAGAGTTTCTAGGCCATTATCTCAAACAAATATATATTAATACTTTCTGGGGTCTTCCAAGCATGTGTGACTGAAGTGAATTTATTCTAAATGCAGTCTGATTCATATAATTCACCTTTACTCAAGTGATTTGTTCCAAAGGTGAAGATGCAGGTAAAGAAATGTTTGCAGGGTTGACTTGGTTTTGTGTATCTTTTATTTCTACAAAGGAAACGTAATTCAGAATCTCCAGGGGAGGAAAATACTATAAATATTCTTTAGAAAACATTTGAACTAAAGATGTTTGCTATTCAGTTACAGCTATTTAAAAATTAGTAGCCAATCAAAAAGGCTCACTATGTAGAGGAAGGTAAAAAAAATCGTATTTTTAAAAGTAGGAACACATCTATTTTAGGCAATGAATTTGGCAAATATATCAGAACACTCTTTTCTTTCTCTTTTTAAATGTGTTGTATTAAAAATCTGTTAAATGTAATTAAAATGTAATCAAGCTTTCCTGTGGAATTTTCACTTTTATAATTGCATTATGAGGATGCCAGTGTTTATTAACTTGACTACGTATTTAAGAGGAAAAGGAGTAGAAACCTTGCTTTAATTAATGTAAAATGTAGGACCCTTGCTGTTTAATTTCTAGTAAGGGTGAGTCTATCTAACTCATAAGTAGTCATCTATGTAAGAAGAATCCATAATTTATTGACTTCCCAAATAAGGGTCCCCTCATCTTCTACATCATTGAGTAACAGACTTGATCAGGTGAAGGACTTACCTCCCAGAGTTGGTTTGACTGATTAACTTCTTTTCACTCAGCATAGGGAAATGCTTTGAAGAACATTGTAAATGTTGAACAATAGAGAAAGCAGGAAGTTAGATGGCAAGTGCACTTCCTGTTATAAGAGCCTAAGAGCTCAAAAGGAGAGAACGGACTGTAATGGGACACCAAAGAATGAGAATCTTCTCTCATAATAACATTTACCAATCTCTTTAGAAGTTCTCTGTAAGGTTCTGCTTTTCTCTTTATCTATAATCTTATACTTAAGTGACTTAGTTGATCATTTTTTCAGATGTATGGCTCCAAAAGCAGTGACATTTGTCATTTAGTGGGACCTTTTGGTTTCATGTTTTGATACTAATGGGAAAAGTGGTGCTAGCAGAAAATACGGGTTTCCAGTATGTTTACTCATTGTAAGGAGCTGCTCATGGGAGGATAAGACAAAAAGAGCTTTCCCCTACTTTGCTCCCTTCAAAGACATGGCAAAATTTCAGGCTTTGAAATTGCAAATGATTTCCTGGTGTCTACTGCTGTACTGTAAAACTCCGTTTGACCTAGTGAGCATGCGGATGATGTCTCTTGCTCTGTTCTCACTCACTCAGGCCAACTGAGTTAACCAGTAAAATGGTTTGCGACAAGCTGTACTGTTCAAAGTAATGTAATAACAGCCGGATAGACTCTGTGCTGGGGAAGTTTGTGAGGGAGGGGGGAAATCTGTGCAAGAGAGTGCATTACTTTAGGGTCAGTGAAGCCCTGCACTTGAAACCCTGTATTATTTATAGTATCTCTATTATAATCCCTGTAATATTCATAAAAGTTAACTGTATTTATCCAGATTTTGATATATTCAGAAGAATTGAGCAAGAAACCACAAGGTTTTTTTCAGAGTTTTTTGAAAAGTCGGTAAATTACATGCTCATGTCTCTATTTTTAGTGTGTCTCAGTAGCTTGGCACTTATGAAATTAATGGCAGGAAGAATGATGTATACAGGAAATACAGAATTAGAGCAGTAAGGAGCCCACTTTTTGGAATTAGTTACTTCACTGTATCAGCCAACATGTAGTAATGTGGAGAATGACTGGATTATACAATTACCAGCTCTTTGTAAGGCTGAAATCTCACTGAAATGATAGGGGAACAATTCCTATGAAGTTGCTCAAACGATGCATGAGTTGTCAGAGGTGTCTTACTACATACTAAAACATCAATTCTTCTACTCTAATAACTAGGCAAAATAATTGTTAAGGAAGCTTCTCTATTTGATATTTGTATGTTGGTATCTGTTGCCAGTGCTCAGAATTACATATTACTTAAAAGAATTGCATTAGAGACCAAGTAATTAAGAGATTTTGATTCATATACTGTGAATACTCATAGTTGTCTTTACAAATTTGTTCAAACTTAGTCTATGGCAGTAAAACTGTTTTTTGGTACTGTGAGTTTATGTAGTACTCATAGAGCTTCTGTTTGTTCGATTAGTAAATACAATAAATGTTTATAAATAAATAAAATCACAATATTGTTTTTACTTGTAGATTTTAGAGAGTCCTAATGGAATGTAGGGGGGGGTTGTCTTTCTGTAGGTAAGGAAGATAAAGCACAAAGAGGCAACTGGGACATGTTCAGCATCAGAACAGGTCACTAGCAGAGCCAGCAATACTTTTGAGTCCTTTTCATTATCAAGCAACTAGGCCAGCTAGGTAAGCATTGCTGTCAGATGCCACAAAGACATAGTATATTGACATATCTTGCTCTGTCCCAAAAGAGTAATTATGCTTATGGAGCAGGACTTCAGTCTGTCAAAACAGTTTGTTATAATGTTTCCATGATCTGGTGATGCATTGGATAGTATTTTAGTTGTTAGATTTATGCTTACATATTCTGGGTGGAAGAGATGAAAGAAGTAGGGAAAGTTGAATGAATTAAAATGGCTGATTTTGTCCATAACCTGATGATACAAAGCAGAAAGGCTGACTATTAAAGTAAATTATTCAAATATCTGCCAAAGGCTTTAAACAATGTTTGCCCCTCTCAAGGTTTGTTGTGACAAATAATATGCCATTTGTGTACTATGAATCCTTGGAAAAGAAGTTCTGGATCATAAAATCTCCTAAACTGATCGCCTCAATTTTGGTTTAGCAAGAATAATTTATCTTACTCTGGCTACTGCCAGAGTAGACCAAATATACATACTAACAGCACATATATTACAGCAGGTGCATACAGTGATGTTAATAAGTAGTATATCGGTGTAATCTGAGGAAACAGATGAAGCTGACTTACTGTGTGCATTATTTCTTTATATAATGATTTGTGGAAATACCTCTCTGACTATATAGTATATATGGTCTTTACGTAATTGATGAACAGACAGACAGATTCTGTCACATTCATTTTCGTGGTTATATTAACGTGAAATTTCCTATATTCGGCATTATTCCATATACATTCTTTTTTTCCTCTCCCACAGTAATTTTCTGGAAAAAAAACTTCTCTTCAACTTCTAATTAAGCAAATATTCATGGCTTTTGAGACTTTCAAATTTTATTTATTATCAGGAATAACTTTATTTTATTTTTTTAATTCAAGCAGTTTGTACGCTGGTGGCCTCCCAACTTTTCAGAACATTCTGTATTTGCTGAATGACCATCAGCAGACATGAAATCTGCATTGACTTTAATAAAATAACGTGAATAGGCACAATACAGGATTAACAATAGTCTGGGTTGTAGAAAATCAATTTATATACTCTTTCACTGCCTGTGTTATTATTCTTAACGAGAGCTACATGGAGCTGCTAGTAAACAATTCCCATTTGTAGGTGACTTACACTGCCACACCTTTTTCTGTATATGAGTTATCATTTATGCATATAAAATTAAATAAATAATGTTCAAAAACTTTGGAAACTTGACCCATTTGACTATGGGAAAAAGCAGCTACAGAACCCTCAAGATACACAGTCACTGCCTACTCTTGGCCTTCAGTACCAAGCATAGTTAAGCTGTTAACATAACCAGCAGAAACAAGGCAAATCCTCCTACATTTGTAATGTTTGAGTCAAGGTTGTATCCTGTTACTAAAGATATGCCATGGCTTACGTAGAAGCTTACAGGTGTGATGCAGAAATTGTTATGCAAGGTTTTGTGTCCTGTGTTATGCAGCAGGTCAGAGCAGACTGTCAGAGTAGTTTCTCCCAGCCTCAGATTGAATAAATCTTTTCTATTTGACCTGGGATATTGGAAATGGTAACAGCTGATGGCAGGATGAGTTTGAATAAAGCTGTTGCCAACAAGCTGTTAAAAAAAAACCAACTTTTTTGGTTTTTTCCAGTCTGAATCTCTGTCTTTTGGGAGCACTGGAATTCATGATCACCCAAGTGGAATTGATACTCTCTGGAAGTGGTGTGTGAGGAGAAGGGAAGACAAAGGGAATTATTTTTGTTTATTCCCCTCAAGATCAGAATCTTATAATTTAGCAGTTATAGTATAATAAAGGAAGAAAAAATCCATGGAGCTCTCTGACAGTACTTTTACCAGTGAGACTCTCATGGCAGTAAAACACAGGAGAGTGAGAACTTTAGCAAAAAGAACTGTTTGAAAGCAAATCACATTCTGGGGGAAAAGGATCCCAAGTTTACAATATCCTATGTGAGTCAATATAAACAAAACTGGTGAGAAGGAGAAGAGGATGGTAGGTGAATGCCTTCCTCTACACCTAATAGACCTTGAGAAACATGGCTAGCGGTTCTAGTATAGTAGAGAGAATTCATTCATCCAGCTTTTAGCTCTGCAAATTCCTTTAGAGTAATAAGAATAGAAGCAATAGCCCAATTTTAATGGAATGGAAAAGACCAAAGGGTGACATTTTTAGGACGATGATAATAGATAAAGACTAATGTTTATTTAATATTAATTTAATTTTAATGCGGGTTTGCACAGTCAATGGCAGCAGTTTACCCAGTATACTGCCTACACAGCACTCATGTTTCAACTTTAACTCTTCTTGGGGGAATGGAGCTTATTGATGGCAAGCTTCCAATGGTGTAAACAAATCGCACAGAAACAGCATTTGTTATACATCCAGGAAATATGGCACGTGGTATTCCAGCGTAATTTAAAAGAAGATAATAATAACTGAAAACTGCCCATCGGAATTTACTCCAGAGCCTTCATGGAGGATAAATGTTTTCTATCACAGAGATCTGGCTCCCATTTTGCTGGTGGAGAAGGGAAGAGTAATTTGAGTTTTAAAAAATATTTTATGTAACTTAGGATATTTTGTTAGAGTAAACTAACTTCAAATAGATTTACAATCTGAAAATAGTCTCTCACAGCAAGAAGCTGATTTCAGTAATATATTGGGGAATTTTTATTGTACTCCTTGACGCAAATTAAATACACAATGATGCTTAAATATATTTTTAAAAGCATTGGACAGAATTCTACTGCCATAAGTGGTTCTACAAGCAGTCTGCAAAGATGCATCACAAGATGATTCCTTATGTACGCTTGCCGTGAGCATTGTCATTGGGTGCCTCATCCCAGCGTTGGGTCCATCCCCCAGCGCCAGTTCTCTTGTCCAAAGGTGGCCCCTGAGCACTGGCATTCCAAGATTTCTAGAAGACAATGCCGTGGCTAAATTACCACTGCTGAACAGTTACAATTTGAATTTCCCCTTCAAATACTTAGCAATGACACTAAGCCTGTATCTATATAAAGTCTTTTTAAATAACTTAAGTGAAAAAGACATAAAGCTAGTATGTTGAACTCAAAGGTAACCATCTAGCTGAGGATTTGGGGCTTGTGGATGCATGCCCTTTCTATGCTTCCTATAATTGATAACGTTTACATTTTTTGTTAATCTCATTTTTATTGTGGTGTTTAAGTTACATCTGGACACATGTATCCATGGTGTCTTGGGGAGGAAGGAAATTTGTTCAATTTTACTTCTAGTGCCTTTCATCAGGCTGCTTTTATTTGAATCTGCCTTTGCTCTTTGTTTTATGCTTACAGCAAGGTATTTGTGAACCTTCATATGTCTAGGGAAGACCTTGTTCGCCTTTGCAGCTGTGGATTATGACCTAGTTGTATATCAGAATCTTTAAGTCTGTCTGCAGGAATTCTGTTTGCAGAAGTTAGGTGTTACAGAGTTGTTATTCTGAGAAGCTAACAGTGATACATAGGGGATCTCCAAAGTCAGAATGACATCACCAATTATTCCTGAAAACCAGGTCATCTTCCTAAAAATCAGGACAACAGGCAACAGGGGTCAATGAAAAGAAGGAGAAATAGGGATTATCAGTTGCGTATCTGAAAATTAAAACATCTGTCTTCCTTGTGACCTGTTTCCTCAGACCTTGGGTATTTTTTCTTTTTCTTTCTCCTCATTTGCAATATAATGGATTTCCTTGAAATCACCCATGTCTTCTCTTCCTCATCATGATTAACTGTGGCTGATTCAGTCATGACCTCTGGAGCTGCTTTCAAATCAATATGGAGCTGACAGTAACACCTGGAATATGAGGAGGAAAAAAATGGCAGCACTAGTGAGACCTCTGCCATACCACCCTGTGTAACTCTGTATGTCTTACCAGTAGTGACAGAGTGTTTTTGAGCTATTAAGTCAGTTGCAGCTTTTAAGAGCTAAATATTTACCTAATAGCAACACAAGACTACACATTTCCATTCAGTAGTGTGAGATGTACAAATGCATCATGGCCAAAAGCCAGTATGAAGCTTCTTTGTCAGGAGGTTTACAGCTTGAAGATTGAAGCTTTCTGAGTGTCATGGGCTAACCCTGGTAGGCAACTAAATGCCACACAGCCACTCACTCACCCCCAGTGGGATGGGGTAAAGGATTGGAAGGGAGAAAGTGAGAAAATGTGTAGGCTGCGATAAAGACAGTTTAATATTTAAAGCAAAAGTTGCACACGCAAGCAAAGCTAAATAAGAAATTCACTCACCACTTCCCATGGGCAGGCAGGTGTTCAGCCATCTCCAGGAAACTGGGGCTCCGTCGCACATAACGGTTACTTTGGAAAACAAGCTCCATAACTCTGAACACTCCTCACCTCTTTCTTCTTCCCCCAGCTTTTATTGTTGAGCATGATGTCATATGGTCTGGGATATCCCTTTGGTCAGTGGAGGGTCAGCTGTCCCGGCTGTGTCCCCTCCCACCTTCTTGTGCACTCCCAGCCTCCTCACTGGCAGGGGATTGTAAGAAGTAGAAAAGGCCCTGCTGATGTGTAAGCACTGTTCAGCAATACTGTGGTTCTTTTACCAACACTGTTTTCATCACAGATCCAAAATATAGCACCATACAAGCTTCTATGAAGAAAATTAACTCTATCCCAGCCAAAACCGGTACACCAGGAAAGAACAGATAGGAGCTACTTTGAGTTATCTGTTCAGAGGAGACATGTAGCAGGACATTTTACTCAGGAAATCAATGAGTTTCTCTTTGGACCTTGTCTTGGTTAGAAAGACAGGTGTCTGTGGAGGAAGGCAGGAGCCTCCCTTGAAATGGAAAGTGCAACCCCCTTCCCTCCAAATTATTATAATTTTGAAATTAACGGGCGTTCAGGCAAAGATATGGGGAATAGGAATAACAGTTCTTTACTAATATATATATATATATATATAACACAAGGCAGGGAAAAAACAAACAACCCACTGGTTTACACTGACAGAGTCAGGAATACAACCTGACACCCTGTTAGGGTGGCAGTAGCAGTCCGATAAGATGCTGGCTGCAGTCCTCCTGAAGCGATGGATGTAGTTCTGTGGAAGCAGCAATCAGGTAAGAGTCTGGTCTTCCTCCGAAGGTCCAGTGGTAGGTAGGTAGCTCTTGTCCTCTGGAACTCCAGTGGGGGAAAAACTCCTCCGGGAATCCAGTGGAAGAAGGCTGCCAGGGTGTTCAAAATCTCCGTTTTTATTTGGCATGGACTGCTTGGCTCCTTCCCCCCGGGCGGAGCATCTCACAATGGGATGGGGAGTCGTGAGGCAGTTCCTTGATGGGCCATTAACAGGAGATAGTCCAGGAGCGAGTTATCGATGGGTCAGGCGATAAGGCATTGTTGTGCCCAGTAACAGGAGATAGTCCAGAGGGGGGAGGCAGGGAGCACCGCCCCACCTGGTCTCAACAGCTCCTGAAGATGGTAATAGAATACCTTTTTTTTCCTTTTGGCACATTTTACACTGTAACCCAGGACAGACCTGCTTGTTGAAAATAGCAGTACAATACATTCTCCCCATGCAGCTCTCAAATCAGTGCAGAAGACAAATCTATCTGGGATTACTTGTGGTTTCAAGTCACACTCATCTTTTCCTACGTCATCTTTCTCCTCATAAATCCCTAACTCCTCTATGTTAAAAGGGCATTTCTTCAGACTGTATTGTTTTAGTACTGACACACCATGTGCTGTCTTGACTGCAGGAAGGTGTTGTCAAAAAATTTTTCCTGTAATTATCAGAAAGACTAGCAACCTCAGAGAATGTCCTCTGAAAGAATTCCATTTTTTAACGAACATGATGTATTACCAGCCCGTGCCTGCTTGTGTGTTTTGATAAAACACAGCATCTTGAGGCTCTGTCTGTTATAATTTTGATAGGAATTATTGCCTCTGAGGGTATACAGGTTTTTTTCTTCAGCTATCCTAACTTCATTAGTGTCAGCTTTTGTCACAGAAAGAAACCAAGCAGCATAGACCTTCTATTCTCATCTACTGATTGAACTCTTTACTGACTTCTACCACTTCCCACTTCTTGAAGCACTGTACTCTGCAGAGCATCCTGTTCCTGTGTTGAGATCATTAGGAATATTCCAAGACACTCCCAGAGAAGAATCCTGTCTACAGCCTTGCTTTTTTGCAAACTATTCTGTTTCTTTACCCTAGCCCCTTTTTAGCATATGCTCCAGAAATTTTTCGGGAGTAAATAACAGTCTGCTGTCATGAGTCCTCAGCATCAAATACCTCAGCAGTGAGACAGCACTGCCAGAAAGCTGAAAGCTGTTAACCCTACAAATAGGTCCACCACCCACAATTCCAGTCAAGTGTCTTTTTAAGGATAGACCAACAGATTTAAGTCGTAATGGCAGTCTATAAATTCTGCAAGTCAGGCTTTTAATATTCTAGTCTATGGCTATACTTTCTAATGCTTGAGAATACTTCAATCTATACCTCTTTCCCCATTCCCTTTCTAAGCCACCATCACAGGATCTTGAAATCCTATCATCATTTTATCCAGGTGCTATAAAATTGATCCCCTATACACTGGTGCAAATGAGTTTTTCAGAAACTTTTCCCCAGTTAAAAGGGTGAAGGCTAGAAAATGTTTTGGATTTTTTGATCAAAAACTTCTGATTTGGAACAGTGCATCTGTGGGCAGTAATTTTGTTGAAGAAGGAAGTAATTTTCATTTCTCAGGCTGTAGTCCCTACATATCTGTATCTCCGTCAGACAATTGCATTAGTTCTCAGCAGGTAAGGACCAGTATCATCGGTTCAAAGCCCTGCTTTTCATTTTTGCTGTAGCCCATTTACAAAGATTTTATTTCCTGTTGATAGACACCTTGGATATCATGTTGCATAAGACCTTCTTTATGTGGACAATTGCTTTATAACAGTATGTTAGCAATGAACTTGGTATAAAGTTAGGTGAAGGAAGATCATTTGACCTCTACATAAATATGCATCTGTAACTTATAGGAGTATTCACCTCTCAGTGTCATTTCCAGGTCTTCCTGAAATTCATCAGGTAATTTTATCACCAAGCACAAATTAAAACTTCTGGATTTGCTGGAAAATAGAATTCAACACACATGCTAGAGGATATGCTTACTAGTATCCTCAATTGATCTGCTGACAGAATAGTCATACTCACATTTCTGGTATGTGTCCTGCATTTTACCTTCAATGGTGAAAAATTCCAGACATTGTCTACAAAGGATGTCTTTTCTCTTCTTATTCTATCCATCTCAGAAGTATTGCTAGTAGGATAGAATGCATTTGCTGTGGGCTAGAATACTTTGTGTAGAGCTCAGCTGCATCTTCTTCATGACCTCCTCATAGGTTTCGGAGGGGCTGCTGTTAGGTGCCTCTGCAGCCACCTTTTCTCCAGGCAGAACAAGCCCATTTCCCTCAGCCTTTTCCCACAGGGCAAGGGCTCCAACCCCTGACCGTCTTGGTGGGCATCCACTGAGCTCATCCAGCTCATCTAGTCTTTCATTTACCGTGGAGCCCACAACTGGACGTGGTAGCTAGATGTGGTCTACTGAGTGCCAAATAAAGAAGAATAATTACAGGCTCCTGGCTCTGCTGTGATTCATACAGTCCAGGCAACTTTTGGCCGCCTTTGCTGCCAGGGCATACCACTGGCTCATGCCCAGCTTGCTGTCTGTCAGGATGCTCAGGTCCTTTTCAGGCAGAGCTACTCCCTAGCCAGCAGCCCCTGGCTTTTATTGTTGCTGGATGTTCTCCTTCCCAGCTGCAGGACTTTGCATATGTCCTTCCTGAATTGCATAAGGTTTGTCTCAGCCTATTGCATTGTTTACAACAAATGTATGAACCTCCTATAATTTCTATTAAAAAAAATTTACCTTTATTTAGTGAATTCTGAGAACTCGGACATACTTCAGGAAAATTGCAGTATAAAACCTAAATACTGTTATTCTGTTGTCCCACCTTGCTACCTTAAATATGTAGTTGTAAAATAAAATGAAAGGAAGCAAAATAAAAATTATTCTAAAACTGAGAGGAAAATAATGAAATGAGAAAGTATAGCATTTGCATTTTATGAAATCAGAAAGATTATTTTTTCCTTCATTTAAATTACTTTTCCTTCCCAAACAATTTCTTGTCTAGCAGCCTTGCCAATTACCATTCAATTGCTGTCTTTCACATTTACTCTTGTTCAACCACATCCAGTTCTGCTAAACACTGTGCAAATTAATAACATTTAACATGTAAAGTGACTAAGAGAAAGTGTGTGATTCCATTAGTCCTGATGAATTTCATTACAATAATGAAAACAAAACAAAAACTGAGGGGGAAGAAATAGGCTTTCGCTTCCTCTCAGTCATAACCCTAACCCAAGCAAAGGCTGAGCTTTAAGCAAGTGTCTCCCCTCTGTCCCTGCCCCCATCAGTACACATGAAAAAGCTCTCACAGCCAAGTTCTCTTTGCAGTCTACCCTTTCCTTTGGCACCTGCTTTCCAGTCCTATTCCAAATGGAGCTGTAGGCTTTCTCTTAATTCCAAACTTAACCCTAACTCTGACCCGCATCCCAGTCCTGAGTGTAGGTCATCTTTTGACCCTTTGCTGTATAAAGAGGGAACATAGGCAAGAAACTATAGCTGAAAATCTTCCTGTGAGTTTAGTCATTCATCACCATCTAGCAGTGCTCTTCCTCTTTGCTTGCTATTAGCAACATCAGTACTGAATCTAAAACCATCTGTATACTAATTTGCCTCACGGCAAGCTAGCTCTGCACCAAAGCCCCAAAAAGCTTCTTGCAATGCAAAAAGTTATTAAATTTGCCTCTGCATTGAAAAGTTACCTTAGAAGTGGTGTTTCCATGTTTATTACCACTCATCAACGACAGACAAAATGAGCTTTAGAAGTGTGGTTTTGGTTTTGTTTTTCCGATCGTGCCAACACTAGAAACTAAGACTGCATATCAGTCTACGTTCTTCTAAACACCTGCAAAAAATTTGGTTAAGGTATTTTGCTCTGGGTGCTTCAAAATGAAAGATTCCTCAGTCAAGAGTATCTCTCCCGAAGCCATGTAGGGTGGAAACATGACATAGCCTACCATGCTCACATCAGCCCTCGCAGAAAAGCACCAATTTCCTCCTCCTGTTAAAACACAGAGATATTAGTATTATCTGTGTGAAAAATCTTAGGGAACAAAGTCTTGGACAAATAACTCATTTTTTTTTCCTGTGAATATTCATTTGGATTTTCTAACTAATTAATGTTGAGTGCCTTGAAATAATTTTGTATTTACTATTCATGTCTGTCTGGGGAATCAGTTTCCCTCATGAATTCTCACAAGTAGCCTGAGCATGTATCAAAATTCCCACTGCACTTATTATCTGAACTATTCAGTAAGGAACAGAATACCATTTGATTTCACAAATGATTGTAAAGAATCTGTTTGTCAAGATAATTTCTAAATTTCTTAAGCAAATTAATCTTGATTAATAAATATATTCAATAATTTTTCACTATATGTTAATTTCATCACATTTATGAAATTGTTCCTTTCAAATAATACATTTCCAGTAAGAATTGTAAGTAGTGCAAGAAAATCCTGCTGCTAAGGCCAGGGACTATAACTTTGACCTCAGTCTTCCCTGTGTAAAATTGGTCTTAGTGCTACAAGCTTTGTCATAGACTTTAGGTCAGGGCCAGTCTTTTATTCTGTGTTTGTAAAGCACATAGCACAATACCTCTGTCTTCCACATAATTCTCGTTATAACTTAAGAAAAAAACAAAACTTATTAAACAACAGTGTACTAAAAAAATGAAGTAATGATTTTTCCAGAACTGGTAAAAACGATATAGTTTATAGTAGATGCTTTTCCAAAGCATCTTCACATTTAAGAATGACAAATCCTATTAAAAAGTCAATGAAAATTTAGATTACCAAACCTCTCAAAGAATACCAAAAAATCCTTTAGTATATAGAGTTGTTGTATAATTTTAATGAAATAATAATTTTATAATTATTGTGTATTTGAACAGTCTTATGCTGAACCACTATTTTCATTCGCAAGGACTTTGCTTAGTAAAGAAAACGTCTGATCTGTTTCACTGCAATATTCTTTATCTTCTATGCAAAAAAGAAAACAGTTTGGTATATTACACACACACAGAGACACAGAAGTTGAGCAAGAAATGATGTGCCATGAGGAAAGCAGGGGTTTTTTATATACCGCTATATAAAGTGGGATCAATAATTTTAAGGCAATTAACCTTACAATTAAGCAAAATTGCAATAAGCATGCTCACTGTCAATCATTGACAAAACCAGCCTCAACAAACATGATTTTTTTGTTCAGGAAGGTGCTACTTAAAGTAAAACACTGTGTTTCAAAATGAAATTAATGTTAAATTAATGTTCACTATAGCAGTAAATTACAAAAATCATTATAATTTATAGTTAAGAAAACAATTTGGTTTTGGAGTATGGTAGGAAAGAGGCAGTGATAATGAAAATAATAGTTCATGCAACTGTATATGCATAGCATAGGGATTCCATTTTAATTCATGTCCATCGGTTCTGAGCAAAACTTTTATGTGATAAAACCCGCTGTTTTAAGGGCAGATATTACAGATGTTGTATGTGTGTCACAGAAATTCTAATCTTTTTATGAACTTGTTACTCTTCTACTGTTTCATCTTCTCACACCAGTTCTGGTTGCATACAACTTGCTACAGTCATCTCACAGAGCAATGTTTTGTGATAAAGAAGAAATTTATGTAACTTCTTTTTGGTATTTCAAGCCTATGTGGAGTTTAGGAACTGTAGCTCAAACAGTGCTGAAACAAGCAATAGGCTGATACAAACGTAATGGAATTCAACATGGGCAAATGCAGAGACCTACTTAGATGAAGCAAGTTCAGCAGAGGGCCATCAAGGTGATCAGGGGCTGGAGCACTTGCCCTGTGAGGAGACACTGAGGGAAGTGGTCTTGTTCTGCCTGGAGAAGAGGTGGCTTCAGCCTAATAGCACCTAACAGCGGCCCCTCCTACACAAGGTCATGAAGAAGATGGAGCCAGGCTCTGCACAGTGGCACACAGTGGGAGGGTGAGAGACAAGAGGAGTAAGCGGGAAAAAGAGAGGTTCATCTGGCTACAAGGAAAACATTTATCCCCAAGAGGACAGCCCAGTAGGGGATCAGGTTGCCCAGAGGAGTTGTGAAATCTCCCTTGTGAGAGGTTTCCAAGACATGACTGGATATTGCCCTGAGCAACCTTGTCTGACCTCACAGCTGACCCTGCTTTGAGCAGGAGGTTGGACTGGAGCTTTCTTAAGGTCTTTTTCCAACCTGAAGTATCCTATGATCCTAAGTTGTTGGTAGTTTCTGAATTCAACAGAGTTGTCATGGTTTTGCTGGAGCTGTGTAATTACTCTTCAAACTTCCAGTACACCAGGATTTCTTTAAATCACTGTGATGCTATTGATACCAGTATCAAAACATAGATATATTTTTTAGAATATTTAGCTGAGAGTTCTTCCTCGTTCCTTTTATCCCCTTCTAAATGTTTCTCTTACATTTTTGACACCAACCTGCTTATTCCATAGTTTTACTGTATGTAGTTTAATACCTCTTTTACTTTACATCAACATCTAGAGATACATTTTTCATATGCAGAAGATAGGATATGTTAAAAAGAACAACAAAAACCCTCCAAATTTATTCCATTTTTCTGACTGGTTAAAAGAACAGTAATAGGGGTTAGCAGGCTTATAAGAACAGCACCTGGCAATCATTAAGGAATTTTTTTTTAAGGTTTTCATAAAGTTAAAGTGGTTTTTTGGATTAGAGTTTTCAGTTAGAGAAGTCTATAATTTACCTCTTCAAAAATCAAATCAAAATTCAAAGGCAAATAAATAAACAGTTAAAAACATGCTCTTAAAAAGTTATTTTTAAAACTTCTAATTTAGCTACAGGTGCATCTATAAATGGAAAAAAATAATTTAAACGGACTGAGGTTTAAATGTAAGTAGACTTGTGGAGGCAGGGTGATAAATAGGCTTGCTGTCTGCGTGTGCTGTAGAAACTGCCTCATACAGCCTTACTCTTTTTGCTAGAACAGCTTTGTTGCTTTGTTGTGCTATTTTGTGTGCTTAATTATCTATGTGTCAGTACTTTTCTGTTTATGATAGACTTGCTATTTAGCTTTCAGTTTGGTAGTTGAATATTCATACAGCTCTTGGTTTTTGGGATTACAGATACAGTGTTATGGTGACACCAAATATGCATTTTTGCTTGTACTCATTGCTTTTATGAAAAATATGTACTTTATCTGTATTGAGCAAAGGACTACAGAAGTAAATAATAGCATAGCATCCATTATGTAGGAAATACAGTCTAAATTGATGCTACAAAAAGTTACTTGACCAAGGCTATAGCATATATCTATAGCAGAGCAAGGCTTGCACCTGCTTCACTATCTTGGTGACAGCATTCTTTTTTTCTCTCAAGAGTGTGTGATTGTAATCTTAGATTTTTCATATCAACTAAACTTTTATTTCATGAATCCCATCTCTACTACCAATGAAGCTTAGAATTACCATTTCTTTGTCAGTGTTTCTATTTAACTGCTAACTTTTTTTGACATACTTTCAGAACACATACTCATACCTGCCAAACAAACACTGCTGTACAACATTTAGGATTATTTCCTCATATTGGCTTGTAGGATTATAACTTTCCATTGCAAAGAAACAACTCAATTTTTTGCTTGTAATTTTTTAGAAATGCTATCAGCAATTGCTCTGAGCTACTGTTGTTAACATTATCTAATACTTTTATGAAAAAAAAAAAAAAAAAGGACAGTATTCCTCTCTGTTTTTAAGAGGTGACCAAAACACTGTTAAAAACTCGATTCGTAAATTTTTCAAGAAACACAGGTTATGCTCAGTAGCATTGCAGAAAACTGGCAATTCAGAACACCCTTTCCTCTGGAAAGTGACTGTTCCGAGACTACAATATAAAACAGAAGATCATCTGATGCTGTTTCTATAAGGGGGAGGGGAAGACGTGAAATCAAGTCACTCGGAGCTCCTCTGGTCAAACAGAAGTAACCTTCATTCCTGTTTAATAACATAAGCAAAAAGCAAAAGTCTTGCAGAAGAATCATAAGCATCTGCTCAAAACAGCTAGAGAGTTTCCTGAGACAAGTGAAGTGAGAAGAGACACAGGGGTCAAAAATAATTTGCGGAATTATCTTAGTATTGATTGAAATACTGAGCACCTTGTTGCTGGAAAAGATACTTGAGGAAGGTTTACACTACTGCAGGTTAAGAAGAATAGTTGCAACAGATAGATAAATGTATTCTATGATTTTAATTTTTTTTTAAAGTAATCTGGATATTAAGTCAGTTACTTCATTTTTGTATGATTATTTTTAATATTATATTTAATAGAGGGGGTTTTAGGCAGGAAGAAAAAAAAACAGCATGGAAGGGAAATGGAAAACACGTGTTCATAGTATTACCTTTATAGGAATGGCGGAGATACCACACTTCTAGTATGCTCTCTCCCTTTCTGTGTAATGCAAATTTATGCAGAACTGTGCCACAGGTAAGACGTAGCTAAAGTTTAGCAGAAACTTTAAAACTCTTTCAGAACTCCGCTATGGTGGAGCATGGAAGATCCTACACCTGTGAGTACCTTTCCAGTGAACTGCTGTGATCCATCAGGGCAACTGGGCCTTGGGGCTGCTCCCTCATGAGCAGTCCTGGTAACCTGGTGCTACTAAACCAAGCATTCTGTCATGCCTGTGTGTGGATATTTGTTAAGTGTTATATTAGGAGTTTTAAGTGAAATATTTTAGGTACTTGTGACAAGATACACATCCCTGCCAAAGCTAAATTGGATGCTGGTGTGGGATATGAGGATGTTCTCCCACACAGGTTATGTACTAAACACACATACATATTCCCATCTGTCACTCAGCATTCCAGTTTCCATTTCTTCTTCAGCAGTCTCATAGGATTTAGTGTGTGACGGTGTGTGGTTGGCAGATGGAGATATCAAAACAGAGGGTACAAAGAGGGATATGTGGTTCATGAGAGACAAATAAAGGTTTAAGAGATATACTTTGATCAGAGAGGAATTGGAGGGCTGCAGGAATAACCCAAGTTCAAGGGTCTAGATGAATATTCATACTGTTTTGCCTAAGGAGTGTCTAATCCTATCATCTGTGGTGGTTAAAGACAATAAAGGCAAAGGGGGAAAGGTGTGACTGCTATTTGCAGGAGGTGATACTCAAACTATGACTGGTATGTGGTATGGTCTTAGTGCTAACATCCAAAGAGAAAGCTTAGAATTGGCTACTGAGGCAGCTGGGCACCCATCCCATTTCTCTAGGTAACTTTGTGGGTCAATTCTCACTTTTTGTATGAGTCTAACTTGTATCAGGTGCTATTAAGTCTCAGGAGTGGAGGTAAAAGTCCTTAAAAGCTTTCTTTTGTAAATAGGATCATTTTAGCTTAGACATGTGTTAAATGTCATTGAAAGTAGGTTACCCTGAATTAGCCACAGATACTGAGAGACAACATTTTGAAAGTTTGGTCTAAAACCATTCCAGAGCATAGGTTAGTCTAGGTACCTAAAACTGCATTTTTTTTGGTCGGACTGACACCAAAAAACATGCTGTGAGGAAACTATTACTAGAAAATGCACAGAGAAGACACATGTAAAATTTGAGTTTGCCCCTGGTGTTAATTACTAATAAAGAACTATACTTTTGATTAGGAAGAGTTAGTAAACCGTTATTAATGCTACATGTTGAAGGTTATATTGGTAATTAATTTGATAAATAGGACACATTTCTTGCTACTTGTTTGCAATGTGTTATCAGTAAGCTTAATAATCTTTGGCTCTAAACCAACTGAAAATAATTTTCTGATCGAATGAAACAGTAACTACTTACTATTTCTAATCTTACTCTCTCTTTAATAATTACTTTTATGGAAGGATGCATTTTGTCATCTGGCTACTGGCTCTGAGTAAAGTTTCCTTCTTTTCTTGAATCAGACTTAGAATTAAAGCAAAGGATTACAAAAATAATTTTTGACTTCTTGTACACTTTGCATATCATGTGAATGTATTGCAGCAATACGTTAACCTTTCCTTCATCCAGAATGCAGTAACTCAGCATATCCCATTTTTTGCAGTCATGGCAATTTATCCAGAATTTGTTAGATCTGAACATTCAGCAGTTAAAGATAGATAATATAACCTGTCTGAATACTTCAGGAATCTTTTACTGTGCATTCTGTCCAAGCTATTAATATTACCAAAATGTAGAAAGAAGTTTATCTAAAAGTTTTTTTCTTACCATTCTAGTAGATAATTCCTAGATCTCTCATGCAGTGTAAAATGGTCAATTGTTGAAAAAATAGAGGATAGAGAGTAAGCAAGGATTATTTAAAAAAAAATCTTTATTGTAAAATATTTAATAACAATACGAATTTTTAGAATTTCTGGTGTTGGTCAGTGTTTTTTAAGATCATTCATATTTAACTTCTAAAACAGTAATCTTGAATTTCAGTTCTCTTTTCTTTTAGTGTGGATTGTGACCCTGCCCTAATGTGTGAATATTTCCATTGAAGCAAACAGATTTCAGGTAATAACTTCACCCTTAGTAAAGGTGATGCTAGGAAATGTGCAGATTTGAATTTGGTTGTTTGAGACAAACAGGGATTTGATTTGATTGTTCTGACATTCAAGGTCACTGTGGCAAGTGCTGCAGAGATGTTGGAGACGAATATGTCAAGCTGACATTGCAATAGAGTTAATAAACTCTCATGAGAGGCAGGAGTTGTGAGCACAGACACAGCACACCACTAACACGTTAACACTGTTCTGTGCAGACATATACTAGCCTGACCTCTCTATTACCATGTGCACTGCAGACACACACTCAGTTTTGATTTGCTTTTTCAAAATGAATTCCTAGTGGCTTTGGATTACAAAGGGACTTCAAGAAATTGTGATTGAGATGGAGCTCTAAATCTGGAGTAACAGCTTGAAGAGCTGTGACCAGCTTGTCCTTTTCATTTCAGAGCGGTGCTAGCTCAGCTCCACTGAAAGTCAGTACAGTATAGTATCATTCCTTACAAAAGAAAATAACATATGAAAGAATCACATGCTTGCATGATGCTTGATTCTGGAACAATAGAGGCCGCACAATAGCCTAGCCATTGACCCAGCTCAGACAAATCCTGACTGTAAGGTTAGGTGGAAGAGAGCAGATTTATTTAACACCTCTTTAGTCTAGTAGGGGTGATGCTCCTGTGTAAAGATGTATCACAGAAGTGTTTCACATCTAAAATTCTCTGTACAAGCACTCAGGAGAACTAACAAAACTGGAACTAGAGAGACTATGAGCAGCTATTACATGAGAAATTTGTTCAGATAATACTCGTAATTGTAGTAGTGTAAATGTCTTGTCTATATAATAAAAATTTGGCAGAAAAGGTGATGAGTGTAGCCATTTGAGAGAAGCGTTAACAATACAAGCAGGTTAGATTTCAAAGGTTAGAAGGGACAGGAATTAGCAAGAATCTTTAGTCTTTCATGATTAAGACAGCTTTCTCAATAGATCCTGTCAGCCCCTCCAAATGACTTCCTCACCAAAGGAGGCATAGGGTGTGTCTTATGAGTTAGCTCAACCAGAAATTACAGTTTTGATGCAGGAATATTGAGTGAAATTGTGTAGATGACTTGTGAAGATCAGACTAAATAGCCACCCATTTTTAACATTCAAGTATCCTTTGTGAAAGTATTCATAGCTGTTAAGGTTTGGTTACAGACTGGATCATATCCAGTGAAATTTCAGTAAGCCAAATAGAGTATGGTTATAAACTGTGTTGCAGAAGCCATAGGAGTACAGTATGGCTTGGGACTGAGAATTGTAGAGCTTGATCGCTGTAATATAGCTTCTTAATCATAAATACTGTGGAGTTTTTATTGAGTAATTAGAAACAACAATAAAAAGCCAAACTGTTTTAATAGATACATATCATATAAATTGCTGTGAAATTGAGATGGTTATTATTTATTTGCTATAGTTAGAGTAAATTGTGTTGTGATGCTTAGAAACTGCTACACCTACAGTTCTGCAGTCTTGTAAGTAAGGACTATGCAATGTGATAGCATAGCCTGTAAAAACAAAGCTCATAGTAAGAACGTATCAGAGTTGTTTAGATCCTAGCTGACATTTTTAATTTTTTTTTCTAGGAAAAGTTGTTGGGTTGAAATTTCTCAGTGAGTTGCCAGCTTTTCAATATTTATCCATAACTTAACAATATGAGAGTTTGTAATACGCGAAAATGTGTTCTGCCAAAGAGTTATCAATAAACTAACTCTGTGAACAGACAATTAAAGGCTTCTTCAGAGAATCCTGTGAGCCATGTCCTCGACCTGTAAAAATAGTCTGACTCCACTGCAGTTGCTCCAGTATACCTCAGCAGCTGTCTCTTGAGTCTCACTTAGCTGCAAGAGAAGGGAAGTTACTCTTCCAGACCTGATGCTAGCCCACCTGCAGTAAACAAAAGTTCCTCCACTTCATCTACAGACACAAAGAAATGCCATCTCAGTTGTTTCATATCAAGTTTCTGAATGTTAGAAGTGAATATTGAAACAAAACAAAACCAAGCTGACATTGTTATTTATTGTACTACTGTCTTTTTGAAAGCAAATGGCCACATAACAGTATTTGAGATACAAGTTATTTTTCTGCATGTTGCAAAGCCTGCAGCACCTGAAATACCTGTGAAAGGACAGGCAGCCTCCCTCCCCCGAAACCTAATGTGGCCTCATCACCTCTTCCTCCTGTGCCTGAGTAGCAAACAAGAACCAGGTGTGTAATATGCACTGCCCACCCAGCAGCAGGTGAGAGGCTGTGCTGGAGAACTTTTAGAGAAATTGTGATAGAAACAGTGCATGCTTGGCACAGAGACCAGGAAGAGGACCAGGGAAAGCCATTGAAGTAGGCTTGGACTGCCTGTAGCAGAAGTTACTCACAGTAAGGAAAAGGAAGGAGCAACTCCTGTTAGAAATACAGGTATTCTGGACTGGGACCTGGAAGAGCAGATGTAAGCCTATGGAAAACAAGGTAAGAGAACCAGAAATAAAATTACGCCAACACAGGGACACAAGACAATGGAGTAGCCCAAATGTTTTTTCAATGTTTGTGAGGACGTGTTTTAAAGTTGCAGTGACATGTGGGAGGTGCTCCTTTGTTAGATGTAGGATTATTCCTGATCAGAGAGAAACAGGTCAGAGCAGTAGAAACAGTTTTGTCAGATAACCATTTACAGTAATGATTTTTGTTGATACTGTTATGGCAGGCACATTACACACCTGACCTGACAGGGCTAGCAAAAATTTAAAATACTATTTTAGCTTTAGTAACTGTTGCCACCTGGCAAAGGATAGAAGACATCTATCTTCTAGGGTAAGCTCATTGTGAGTTAGAATGTGGAAACCTCTCATTTTTGCTGCACTGAGCAGAAATACCCTGCAACAGGGAGCTGCGTCTACACAGGACATTTGCTTCCCGAAAGCCTCATTCTGTTGGAGAAAGATTGGGACTTTCTTGAATACAGCTTTGATTAAAACTATGCCTCTATCAAGGGTTTTTGCTGGCACAAAGTGCACCTTTGTTACAGAGTTTTGGCACTGCACTGAAATGCATCTGTGTAAGAGAAGGGAGAGTGGAGCTGGAAAGTTACGTAACATACAGCAGTACTAAATATTACCTCATGTTCTACTGTGTGCTTATGTCTATATGGCCTACACGTACAACCTGCTTTTTGTTTCACACCTGTAAGTCCTAGACTTGCAGATGGACATCTGAGGAACTCAGAAGGAGGGTTAAAACTATGAAAACAGATTCATGGATTAGTAAGTAGACTTTGCAAGATGTGTGGATTGAAATACTAAGTTGGAGTTGTATTCAAGTAATACTACAATCAGAAGTACATCTTTACTTTCAAATAACTATTTCTGCTGTAAAAAATACTGCTGTGCATATAGGTATACACACACAGTCTTGTCAAACTTCAAATTTTCTAGTATTTTCGTTGTCTTTTTGATGTTTTAGGTGCAGGTAATTAGAAAATTTTGTTTCTAAAAATGCTGCTTAATGTAGAGCTCCAAGGCTCACCAGCATTATCTTAGACTATATTATGGTCACAATACACTTCAAAGTAATTTTCATATAGGTTAGCTCAATAAAAATTACTCTTACACTTTAAAGAGAACTGTGTGTTCCACAATAACTCAGGATTTAGTTGTTTCAGGCAGATAAGGTAAAGCAAGCACTTTTGGAGACAGGAGTTTATCATAGTTTATATAGCTTTGTTGAACATAACTACTAAAATTTCCCAGGCTCATAATTAATAATGCTGGCACTGAGAAAGAGGGAGAGAGAAGAAAGAAGTGATCAGGAGAGACAGCATTTTATTATATTGAAACCAAGTAAGATTGGTAAGGAGAAAGGCTACTGGAGGAAGAGCAGTTAAAAAAATGAGGCAGCAGAGAGGCTGTTTCATGGTTTTCTCAATGAAAATAAAACTAGAAGATGACAGCTAAGAACTGAGCTAAGAAATTAGAGCTAAGAAAAAGACTTGTTCCAGGAATGACCGGGGGGGGGGGGGGGGGGGGGGCGGCGACAACAGGAGTGTGACTGTAAAAATCTTAACAGCTTAGAATTAGTAAGTTAATATTTTACACAAACTTTTTTTCATAGCCTCAATTGCTATTATGGGATTAAATCAAGACTTCTTGCCATCAATAAAGTGTTTTGTCATTTCATTTATGATACCCTCAGCTTCTTTGTCACTATCTGTAAAAGATATATGAAAGGTTTTACTGTTTGTCTAAATTTGACACAACAGGACGTCATCATTTTGTAACATGGTAATAATATGTGTGGGGGTGTCTCTTACTGTATAGAAAAGGATTATTGGTTTACTTTTTTTTTCTAAAAGAAACATTTGTTTCATTGACAGTCTGCCTTCACAGACATTGTATTCAACTTTCTAGAACAGTGTTGAGAAAGCTTAGTTCTATATTAAGCTAACTTTCTAAAATACTGATTCCTAGTACAATTATGCTAGATTTTCAGATATATTTTATTCTTCAAGGTAATATAAAGGTTTTCTACAGCTACTTCAGTAGTCAGGGTGAAACAAAGCAATCATCTGAAATATTAACTATTTGTCAGTGTGCCATATCACAGCTCTTTCTTACTTTCCATTGTACTTGGCAGGACCACTAGAAGGTTTCTTTTACTGTCTTTCATCACTAAATTACCAATATACAGTAAAGAATGTGTAGACCCCATCTAGAAATCCCTGTATATTGGGGGAAGGTTGCATTTCTCTTCAAACTATTTTACTGTAGAGGCAAAGATGCCTGTGATCAAACATAGACTATATAGCAACAACCAAGCACATTATTCCCTTTACTCCTTCTCCTGCAATTAAATCCAAGAAGAAACCAGATTACAGAGTGAGAGGCAAATTTCACATCAGGGTAATAAGCAAGGTTGTATAATACTAAAGTAGAACAGAAGCTTCCCAGATTTTTGCTTGTCTTTGTTTTTCAGAAGTAGAATAGGAGCTGGAAGATACACTCTTCTTTTGTAGCATTTCTATCAGGGCTAAAGTACTCCAGTTGGTTGCTTGTTCATAAAAAGAACTACTTCAGCTTGGTCAGCCCAATTTAGGAGTCAATAATGAGAAGGAAAGAGGGGGAAAAGAACAGCAAAATCTGTTTGAAGTATTATAGGAAGGTTACCTTGCCTTTGAACTCACTCTGTCAGGATGGGATGAGAAGTAGTAGATGCTAAGGCTGTACCCTGCAAATGATATTAGCAGTAGCCAGGGAAGGGCTGGAAGTCAACTTGCCAATTCAGCTGACGAATAGTATCAACCTTCACACTTCTACCAAATTACAAACTAAATCCCACACACACCCATAATTAATATAAAATTGCAGTCCAGAATCAGATGGAGTTTATTAGTGCCTTCTAAATTACATCTAACAAAGAAAATACCCAGTGTATTAAAACAGGATTTGCTGTACCTACCACTCAGTCATTTGCCATTACTTTTTATTCTCAGTCTTTCCTGCTGTTATCTGTTTTCTTATGTATTCCTAAAATCTGGTTGGTTAAAGTTGAACTTTGAAAGCTTGAAAGTATTCGTGGTGTATTTGGTTCATTCCATAACTTTAGCCACACAGGAATTTTAATTTCAACTCATAGTATTGAAGAAAAGGAAATTATAATTTAAGGGAGCAAATATTTTCAGTATTGTTTCAGGTATTTTTAATCTGTCAGATTCAAGGACTTCCTCATGGTTCCTGAATGAGAGAAGTTTGAAGATACTGCCCTGTCACTATGGTTCCTGCCAACCAGGCAAATGGAAAACTTGAGTTGTAGTAGCTGCAGTGATTAGCAGAGACAGCTGAGAAAAGTTGGCAACTGTGGAGTGAATCGTTTATGAAATGTTCATTGTTTAGACACCAGTACTTTTCTCTTTTTGATAGATAAAAATAATTGTATCTGCTGTGGTCATGTTTTCTCCTCAAACAAAGGTTATAGCTGCTGAAGTCCATTATTTTATTGCTAAAGTGCTTAACAAACAAGCCACTGGAGTTAAAAATGGAAGACAATGAAAAGTCTCCCCTTGAAAAATATAAGGCTAGCTGCTAATCATATAATAGTTTGGGTTGGAAAGGAGCTTTAAAGGCCATCTAGTCTAATCCCCCTGCAGTAAGCAGGTATGTCTTTAGCTACATCAGGTTGCTCAGAGCCCTGTCCAACCTGACTTTGAGTGTTTCCAGGGATGAGGCATGCACCACCTCTCTGGGTAGGCTGTGCCAGTGTTTCAGGCTGGGTGATGAGTGGGTTGAGAGCAGCCCTGTGGAGAAGGACTTGAGGGTGCTGGTGGATGAAAAACTGAATATAAGTCAATCGCGTGCTGGGCTGCATCAAGAGCAGGGTGGCCAGCAGGTCGAGGGAGGGGATTCTCCCGCTCTGCTCTGCTCTGGTGAGACCCCACCTGCAGTGCTGTGTCCAGCTCTGGGGCCCCCAGCACAAGAAAGACATGGACCTGCCTGAGCAGGTCCAGAGGAGGGCCATGAAGATGATGCTGGGGCTGGAGCACCACACCTATGAGAACAAGCCAAGAGAGTTGGGCTTCTTCAGCCTGGAGAAGAAAAGGCTCCAGGGAGACCTTATGTAGGCAACTACATTTTTACTTTGTTCTTTTACGTCATGCTAAAGTCAGTGCAGTTACTGATACAATTTTAGGAATAAAGTCTTTTCCTGTCTCTCTAAATTTCTCTTTCTTTTTTAATTTTCATTTTGAAAATTGTATTTTTAATCGGCTTTGGAACAGATGTAAATAGAAGGTGTATTATCTTCATCAAGAGATACATAGAGACACTGTAGGTGGGGGTGGGTGTAAAAACACGTATATTATTTCTGCGGATAGATCCACAGCACACTTCAGGAAGATTTTTTTTTTTGGCTCCCCACTAACACCAATTATTAAAATTACACTTTTACTGTGGAATTTAATTGGTTTGCAAATGCCATGGGTAGGTTTGGTTTTTTCTGAATAAGCAGTTAAGTGATTTGAAACCATTTGTATGGTATATATGAGTAAGAGAAAATAGCTTATATATGTATTTGCAAGGCTGCTAGTGAGCATGTAAAACTTACTTTCAGTCTGTTCCAAATTCATCAATTGTTTATTGGGGAATTAATTATATAGAATGTTTGAAATGGAAATACAATGCTAATCTTTATTGAGGCCTTTTGAAATGTTTTTTGTAAATCTATTTTCAGTTAAGGGGTGTGTTACTCTGTAAAACTGGCAAATTCACTATTGTGGAAGCTTAACATATTTTAAACTCAGCTAGGAACAGTATCTTTTACTGATGTGCATTGTTAAAGAACTGCTTATTACACAGGTGTATCTCTGACATTATGAATTCAAGGAAGTTGCCCTTCCAGCAAAGCTTTTTCCACACAATCACACAGTCTCTGCTGCACTCCATATTACACATAGCTACTGATGTAGATGAGAGTTTTGCCTTAAACAGCCTAAAAAGCACAGTTTTCTGTTCTGTACTTGAGGAACTGGCTAGTATACTTTTGTGTCACTTGTGTTTTATAAAATTGCACCAAAAACTCAATGCAGTTTGTTATTTTGCATGGAGGTGGCTCGAAGTTTCATTACTTAAATGATGAAAGAAACATTCAAGGAATTGCATTCTGTGTTTTGTCTGAATCACTCTTTCAATCAAAGTTCCCAAATACACTAAGGAATGCAAATAGGCAGCTAGACCAAATAAATCATTAACAACTGCCATATAATTAGAAAAATGGGTGAATCTAATGATAAGCAACTAGGGTTTGTTAGTATTTAAACTGTCAGAAAGTGATCTGAAAAATGAAATCACCAGCATAATTGGTAAAAGTCAGTTATAAATGCAGCAGATAATCAGGGCTGCTAATGAAGGAAGGGTCGCTCCAAAGGGCTGTAAAAGTAATTACTGTGTTAGGCCTATAGCATATGACCAGCAGTGGTCTCTTCTGGCTCTAGGAGCTGTGCAGTTTTTTAATCACTGACACAGTGGTGGCTCATTTCCTTGAAGTACTAGAAAGTGAACTGCATATTCTTCTCTTTGGCTTCCTGGGTTGCATAGTCAAGGGGCATATACTAAGATAACTCAATGGAGTTATTAATCTCTCTGATGGAGATCCATGAAACCAAATGCAAAGAGTAAACTGGGATCAGTTGTTCATACCCATATTTCAGTACAAGAATGAGGTGGATGAAGTGAAGATGGTAATAGCCAGTTTCAAAACAAAGATAAGAGGCAGGGTTCCCTATACAACAAGTAGTTTAGCTGTGGAAACCCCCCCCCCCCAAACCAAAGAAGCTGTGGATTCTAGAAGTTTGGATAAATTCAAGAAATGAGTTAATGGAAGAGATGTCTGTGAAGGGATACTAAATTTATAGAAACATCATCCAAGTCAGGGAGTCCCTAGGCCAAAAATAGGGAGAAGTTAGAAGAGTTCTACTTTAAAAGCTAAAGAAGTTAAAAGAGTTTTACCTTCAAAGTGCTCATTGCCACTCTTGGAGGTAGAACATCGGCTCTCATGACCGTTTTCTGATATAGTACTGCTTTTCTGATGTTAAAATTTTATTTTCAGTTTGCAGCTTGTACTGTCAGAGGAGTTTAGGTCATTTCTGTAGCTTAGCTTATGTAAGATTTATTATAAAAGCAAGTCCCTTAGGGGCTCTAGGACTTGGAATGCTTACCTGCCCAAGAAGGAGGAGGGAAGTTGCTATGATGTTTTTTTAAACAGATGTGTTCTGATCTGGCTTATTTTCTGACGATGATTTGTCGGCATCTTGCAGCCTCACCCACTCAACTGACCTGCTAAAATACATACTGAATTTTTGTCAAACTGTATGAACTGGGAGTATTTTGTCAGCGGTTCTAGAATTTACAGAATTTACACAGTTAAGTGGAAGTTAGAATCTGGTTGTGTAGCTTTGCTTCTATGTTGCTTTTGTTGCTTTATTTCCTCCTCTCCCCTTTTTTTTAGGAGAGTAAAATAAATCTGTGAGACCAGCAAGTTATTCATACATGCTGTGATACCCAACAGATCTGAGTTTTCTTTGTTTCAGGGGTCACCTTGTTTTGGTTTGTATCTTACTAAAAACTAGATTTAGGAGTTGGAAGGTCTTGGTGGTGTAAGCATGCTCACTTTCCTGGTGCATATTTATTTTAGAGGGTAAGCATTCAGGTCAGGGGCTTTGTCTCATGTGCCTGTACAGAGCGTTTCCTGCTTTTACATTGAGGATTTGTATAAATATTCAAGAATATAGCTTTTTGTCTATACAGGATGTTGGAGTTCTTTTTGTAAGAGTTGATGAAGTCCTTCTCCCAACACATCTGAGAGTTGGCAGTAGCCCTGTTTGTAAGTTCTGAACCAGAGGACATGTAGGTTAAACAGCTCGCACAAAGTCGCACTTTAATTCTGTGGCAAATCTAGGAGGTTTTGGCTTCCAAGACAGCAACAAAGCTTTACTTTCAGTGCTGAGTAGCTTGTACGTAAATGTTCGTGCATACAGTTAATAATTACCTAAAACTCTTTTGACGAAAATTGTAGATTTCCCAGTTAAATACTCCAAATGAGCCTATAGGGATAAAGTGTCTTAAGCTCCAGAATAAAAAAGATTTTTTTTATACCTATTTTTATTTTTAAATTAATGGTATTAAGGAGGAAGCATAGATGTTTTCCCACCACTCTAGTTTACTATCACTGATCATTGTAGATAGGGGGCACTGAAGGGCTTGAAGTCCTATAGAGTTCAGTCGTTCATTGGCCTAACAATCCTGAGAAACTAGGACTTCGATTCTTCTTTTATTTGAAGAAGCAAGTTTAACTTTGGGAACAAACTGTGACACATTATTTACATAAGTTCCATGCATCTTACAGGCAGCACTACGCATCTTTTTGAATGAATTCAAGGTTTATGGTAATGTCTGGATATCTACACATAGGAAGAGAAAGGATGGGAAATCTGCACTTTTCCATAATGGCTGCAATCAGTAAATGCAGATTGCGTATGCTTATGCATTTATGTGGGTGCATGGATTAGTGGGTGGGCATAGGTCATTTTCCTCACTGAGGAACAAATGTTCTACTTTTGGTTCCCCTGGAAACCAGCAGGAACATACAGGTTCATCCTAGGAATACCCTACGTTCAAGCTCAAAGATCCACATGATCCAGAGCACAGGAATAATATGTCTGCTGTCCTTGGATGTTCAAAATCATAGTCCCCTTGGCAAAAGATTGAATGTCTATAACTTTCCTTAATAACTAAAAAAATCATCTGAGTAAGAGAGGTCCAGCCTTTGGGAATCAGGCTTTGGTCATTTTGTTACTGTTTACATGGCCAAAAAAATGCCTGCGTGTGTAGAGATGGATTTGCATGGGAATGCATTCTGATTTTGCAAAATATGATCAGTTGAAAGAACTAAGACCCCAAAAAAAAAAAGTCTCTCAGTTCATTCAAGGCCCACTGTTCCAGTGGGATTTTTGTACCTAGCAATCAGCAACACCATTAAGTGGTAGTTGAGCAAGTGTTGTAGGGATTTACATTTTAGATTTAAGCACTTAATTATTAAGCCATATTTGCATGCCAGAATTCTCTACCAGATGGACAATATATGTGATACGATTAACATTGAGGAGTAGCAAAGAAAAATACTGAAGAACTTGACTCGGTCCAAATGCAACCATAGAATAGATGATTTTGCGGAGATGTTTTGAACAACTGCTGAGAGTAAATTGAAAGCCCAAGCCATTAGAAATACTGAACTGCCCCAGGCGGAAGTGGGAAAGGTGAACACTTTTGTGGGTAAGACTTGGATTTTTCTGATGTCTGACAAGTCAATAAAAGAGATGCCACTTCTGCTTTTGTCACGGGGAGACATGTTTGTGGGTTTTCTTTGCTGTTTTCTTAACAGCTACAACTCTTTCAGAGTTCAATGAAGCATTCCAGCCCTAATGGAATGCATCTTGGTGCTGAAACATCTCATAAGAAAGTCTTTGAGTCTCATGGACCCCTTTCGTGGCTGTTGACTCTGCTAGATTAACTAGGGATTCAAGTCATAACTACTGGCCGCCTTTACCAGTTCTTTTTCTAGTATTCCCAGTTCATTTCTCAAACTATCACTCAATTAAATTTAAGTCAAAAAAACTCTTCGGCTCACTGTTTCCCTAAACCTTATGCCATCTCAATTTCAAAAAAATGAATTCACATAGTATGCTTGGTGGTGCTTTCCATTTCTCTCTCTACAGGATAAAGCCATTTTGGGGGAAGCTTAACCTCTTTGTTTCCATGGCAGAAAGGCCATTAAGTTAACTAGACTCAAATGCTGTTGCATTGAATGGATGACTATATTAAGCCTTTTCTGCAAAGGTCAAGCTGTATCTGTGACCTGAACTTTCTTCAGGAGAATACAGGCAACCTTGGTGCATCTCTGATGAATCTTCTTGTTCCCAAAGGTTGTCCGAAGTGTTATACACACCTTTGCTAAGCAGTATGCTTTGTGGAAACTACCAGTTCTCTAAAAAGTGGCTTTCCAGTTACCGTTCTTCTAGGAAATCTTCATGTTTGTATTCTACACAGGTTAGGTTTATACTGGTAACCCAGATGTGCATAGGAACAGTTACTACAAAAAAAGAGACAAGTTACTCTGACTTACCTTGACATTTTTTGAGAACTGTTATCCCTACATGCATTTTTTTGGTACTGGTGTCTTTCTCTTTCGCCTTGGAGTTCTACCAGGATGTAATCTGGGATCTGGGATTGAGCTCCACTCATACAACAGTGCACTTGAGATAATAAGATATGCACACTCTTCAGACACTGCTAGGGCTAAAATGCTGCTAGCTTGTTTTTTGCTTGTGCCCACCTATGGCGTGAATGTATTGACAAACTGTGCATCCCAAAGAATCTCTTAATATTTTTGATTGCTATGAAACTCTTAGTTGGCATTTTATTTTCATTCTAGCAACTTCCACTTAGAAGATGTATTATGTTTACTGTATCCATAGGGGATTGTTACATGGAAATATATAAATATGTTTTCATTAGAATAATTTTTCTTTAAACATAAAATTTCTGAGTTCTCAGAAGCAGGGATGGTTTGGTAAGAGAGATGAAGGCAGATTTATTTTAGAAAACAGATCAAAAAATATAAACAGGTCATACAGTTTGTTACTATCACACATTTTTTCCTCATTCATTCTAAAAATGTAATAAAGTCATTCTTCTCTCCTTACTCAGTTTTGTTGGGGTTTTGTTTATAACTTTTTTTTTAATCCTCCTGATGTTTGCTGTTTTGTCTCACACCTGCCTTGTCACATTTGCTCATTTTAATTTTAGAGGTAAAGAAGCTCTTTTTATTGCCTGCTTTCATATCAGGTTAGCTTCTTAGATTGTTGCTGCAGGATAGTTAAGGAATGTGACTTTCATCTGAAAAAATTGGCAGATTGCATCGATTCCTGGTTGACAGAGGAAGGAAGTTGTGTGTGCATGTTGCATGTAAATTTCTTGTAGTGTAAAATCTCTTTGCCTGTTTGTTTCTTGTTTTAGGTATTTTCTGTGTTATTACTCTGATACATCTGTACTTCCTAGAATGTAATCAGAATCCAGTAGAGCTTCACTCCCCATCCATGATTTGTTCGCGTTGTTGAATGTCTTGCATTTGACAGACAATAAAAGCATTCTTAAAAACCATTGCAATTTCATAACCTTCTCAATGCTGACTTCTTCACTTATCTATTTGTCTCTGGTCCCAAATCAAGAATATGTTTAAAATGCCTAGTGTGAGAGGAGGCCCGCAGAATTGAATGGCGCTGTTAAACTTGAATCTAGGCCATTGCTTAAATACATTCCTGAGTGCAGAACTAACAAAATAAAAGGACTGTATTAATAGATCAATATGAAGCAATTAACCTATTTTCTTTTCTTCTGACCTTGAGTCATGTGATCATGATAGCATGTGTTAGTCCTTATAGCTCTGCTTGAGACCTTTGCTATACATGCTCTTTTCATATGATTCCATTCAAACATGATAGTGAAGGTATGCTGAAAAATGTTTCATGATATACATACTGTAAATCGTAAGAAACTGTTGTGGGAGGATATTTATGAAATAAGGGACATGTGAACAATCCAGCCTTTCCAGAGAACCTGAGCTGGGACGTACCGGAACTGCTGAAAGCATAAACAACTTCTGGTGCAGGGGGCACGAACATCTTGCAGGTGCAGGAGAAGAGACAGCCGCCATTAATGACGCAGTTTTAATTTCTTGAAGAAGATGGGTGTGAACATTTGTGAACGTGACTTGAACATGACTCGCAATGTGGCCAATCAGGTTGGACTATGGGCTGTTATTTGCGATGAAGCCAATCAGTATGTATTGGGTGTGGTCGAGGGTTATAAATTGCACTGGAAACACAGAAATAAAGGTTCACTTGTTAGATCAGATTGATCGTGTCAGTGTCCTCACACAGCTCCCGCAAACTGTAATGCTAAGAGAGGTGACTACTTCGGCATAGTTTGTGGTCAAATTCCTGGCATACATTCCACTTTAGTTACCCTTTTTTATATACTAGTGCAACAATTTTAGCTTCACTGGAGCTGTTCCAGATACTGGTGGAAATGAGGTTAGAAGTTATTTGTCCAGTTACAAATAAATCCAGTAGCCATGCTAAGTGCAAAGAATGACTAAAACTCAGTCAAATTAAGTACTCTCATAGAAAGTTGTCCATAAACATTAACAAGAATTTTTTCAATATGTCCATAATACAGTTGGGACTGTGATTGCTCCAAATACCTGGCACAACTCTGATACAGCTGAACATAATGAAGGAAAAACAACCTTGGAAGTACCACTTGTAATGGATGAAATATGAACTGCCTTGGACTCACTTATGATCACTATAAAACACTATTGCTTTAATTGAATTAAATGTTATTGAGGACTTTGGTGGGTAAGTCTTAAGTTGTGGAAACAGATTTCCTATAATGCAGACATAATTTTATGTATATATTATTTGCATAGATTTTAAATATATATGGATGCATATAGAATTTATACATGCTTTATTTTTATGTGGGAATATTTTTATGTGGGATATATTGATAGTCAAAGAGAAAGATACTCTGTTCTATGGGTTTGAAAGAAAACCTGTGCATTGCAATTTTTTGGTTGGTTTCTTTTGCAAAGACTTGCACTCTGACATGGCTAAACACACAAGCCTCTTTACCTTTGCTGTCTTTTATCTATTAGAAGAATATATATAGAGAGAGTATGTTGTGTTCTATATTTTTGTCTTATATGCATGTAGAAAGTGATTGCTTTGTTACATTGATATGTTCAAAGTTAAGTGTGAGACAGAATGGCTGTCTAGTGCTGTCTAGAAAGAATGAAACTGATTAAATTGTGCAACTGAACCTTACAGCTAAAGGCAAAGTATAGTATGTGAAACGTCATAAAATTCATACTTCCAATTAAATAATAGCATACACTAATCATTCTTTGACAACTTGTGGGATACTTAAAAATTTTAAGAGTCATAAAATGTTGATAAAAAGTCAAACGATATTCAGTCCTAGCTGTAAGAGCGAGATTAGTTGAAGCTGAGGGGCAGGCCTTAGGATTCAACTAGTCTCAGAAGACTCCCAATATCATTACGCTGTTTTATTGGATGTACTATTTTCTGTATTTTAAAACATATTTGTTGATGTAAAGCTTACCAATATGATGAAGGACCAACAGGGAAAAGCTAGCTAAAAGATAAAAGCCAAAAGCAGTGCCTGTAAAACAGCGAATCAGCGGAAAATTGGCAGAGAATTTTCATGTCTTCACTGGCTTGATGGGTCTGCCAAGAAGCAAAATGCATTAACCCAAATAGGCCTCCATGCTGACATAAATTTCCTGCTGGAAGGATCCATGATGGCTCAGATACCTCTGCACAGCATTGAAGCCATGTAATCAGTCAGCTGGATGACCAGGTTGTGTTGGTTTTTTATATCTGTCTAAGAAGATAAAAGCAGAAAAGCTACTTCTTATTTAAGACCTCAGAATTTTGTGAGGCTTCTGTGTGCACTTCTATTTGAGGAATTTTCTTATCCATGTGAATTCTTCTTAGCTTTATGTCATGATAAACCAGTCATTTCCACACTTGTTTCTCTTTTGCAGTCTTTTTGATTGATTTGCAGTTAAATCCAGCAGTCTATATCTTTTATCTATGCTCTTCTTGGTCTTACTCTCTTCTTCCTCTTTTCAATACATTCTTGAATGGTTATCTTCTTTGGGCTTTTGCTTTTTCTCCTTCCTGATCACATGATAGTATTTCCCCTGTTAATCATATTGACAGGTTCTTTTGTCATACCACTCTTTTTTTTTTTTTTTTTTTTAACATCCAGTTATAAGACTGTTGCTGAAACTGTAGTTACAACATCTCTGAAATCTGGGGTGGTTGTCTTTGATCTAACAAAGTCTACTATGTTCCCCCCAAAATCTGTGTGTCTGCTATTTTTCTGTGAAACAAGCAACATTCAAAGTGCAAACTCTGAAGCACCCCTTTTTCTCAGCCTCCAATTCGCACAGGTCTATGTTGCTTTTTAGCATACTGTTGTATTCAAATAGCACGGGTTTCTGTTTTCCGTGCTGACCTCTATTTCTTTCCAGATTGTTGATACATTTGTCTTCCTTGGTTCTGTAGTACTCTGTTCCTTCAGGTATTATTTTTATGTAAATTATCTCGGTCAGTGCTTGAGCCTAGATATAAAAACTTGTCAATGTGTTGATGTTCTCTCTCCTCCATTAGAAACATAGAATGATCTCTTCTTTACCTAGAGATTAACTGAGAATCTACACTCCTCATATATATACCATGTTGACATTTTCTGTGGATCCTCAGACCAATTGGTTATCAACGTTTTACGGTCTGCATACCTGAAGTCACAGAACTCCTTTCAAATTTTTTAATGCGCTCTTCTGTGCCATCTGTGCTAGAATGCTGGGTAGGATGGTAGAACTCACCTTTTCCTGTACGGTAGAATTCACCTTTTCCTGTACACCTTTATTGCTTGAGAGCCACTCTTACATTATTCTCAGTTCTCATACAGCAAATTTATGATTGTGCTGAGTTTTACACAGTAGCTCATCTAATGATAGAAAACCCATTTCAAGCATCATCGGCCATAACCAATCATTTCCTACTGATCCAAATGCTTTAGTGAAGTCAACAGGCAAAAGAGATGATTACTAAAATATTCAAACATGGCTGATCGTGTTTTGACGTTTGTTCCTTGTGCCTCTGCGAAGAGTCACAATTGTCATACCGATTCACATTGATATTCTGAGTTGGTTTTTTTAATCTTTGAATCCTTTCCAGAATAATGACCTTGCTTCCACGAAGTATCAATGAGATTGATTTGTAGTTCTATGTTTCTGCCAGTACTCTTTTGTAGGTCCGGGAACGTACATCTGTCTTTTCCAAGAATCTGGCTACCCTCCAGTTTCCTGTAGCTTCATGAGTATAGAAAGCAACGTTTCTGCTGTCACTATTCAAGAAGCTTTATTGGTGCATCATAATGTCTTTGAACATCTCCGTTCTTCATTCTTTTAGCAGCATGTGCTGCTTTAGACTATAATGGTGGTGGTGGTTCTGTTTTACCTGCTCAATTGATATAACTCATCTGTTCCTTATCCTTACATAGTTTCTGACAGTATTCTTCCTGTCTGTGGTTACTTGCTTTTCTTCTACTGGGATTCTATCAGCTTTGACTGAGTACCTGTGATGGGAGCTTCTAAGCAACACTGTAGTGACAGTGCTACAGATACCTTATTTGAGTCAACTGTTATGCCATCTTCTGATTTTTGGAACACCTTTTGATCTCCTTATTACAGGTTTTTTTAAAGTTGTTATTGAATTTATATAAATTATTCTCTGCTTGTATTTTGTTTTTCTATCCTAAATAAGCCTTAGTAGCTTATCTAGGAACCTTCTTTCTTAGTAATATTCTATTGTCATGTATTTCAAGAATGTTAATAATATTTGTTTTTCTAAAATTTGGTCTGTTGCTTTATGTTTGGATCATGATCTTCTTTCAGTTTCAACCGTGTGCAGGTTTTAGTACCTGCAGTATGTTTTCTGTTACATACACAAAGTTGAAACTCAACAAATCAAGGCCTTCTCTTCCTTTTACCTTCTAACTCTCAAGTACAGCTAACGGATCACAAACTGTACCAAAATAAATTCTCCTTTGGTGCTGTAATGGTCTCCATCTGACTGACTATGTGCAGGTGTCCTGATTTCCTGACTGTAGGTTTGGCAGTGTCAGAGTGTACATGTTTTTCTTGGACAGACTTTCAGTACAGAATTCCCCTAGCTGCTAGCCCTTCCTTTTACTTTTCTTATATTCTTGCCCATTATTTTTTTCCTTAATTTTTCCCAACTTTGGCATTTATCATGATAAAATGTAAGTACCTCTCCCTTTGGAAATATACCTGTTTAACTTCTGTGTTCATTCATAATGCAGAAGTAGCCATGTAGGTTATGATTCTCCTCAGTGGTATAAAATAGCACTGCGTTCTTTACTGATGCATTTAAATTATTTTGATCTAACTCATGGCCACAATTCCCAGCATGTCTGCTGTCTGTAATTTTAATTCTTTTACAATTAATGCAGTTACTGCAGTGCAAGATGTTTAGAAGTTCCACCCATTCATTTGTGTTCTTAAATTTGATTGACTTTGATTTTTGCACTCAAGAACCACAACAGCTGGATTTGGCCAAGTCACATCATAAAAGTGCTTTCTCAAAGTCTAGTCCTTCTCTTCCATCACCAACTTGCTGATTTCATACTTTAATGAAAGAAGGAGAGGATTGAGTGGAATCTCAGTAATTTCTACTCTGATTTGAGTCTGTCAGGTAAAGTAGTTCAGTCTGCCCCAACAAGAAATAAATCTCCTTCGTGTTGATAAGCTTCTTGGAAAAGGTTAAGATCCTGCTTCTGTTATGAAATCAGAAATTATTTCTCCTATTCATGGGTCTGTTTAGTTTACAGGATTTCTCCTCCATTAAGAGGATGTACTCAGCACTATTGTACCCCAGAACAGGGATGTTTTTTCGGATTTTATAAGCAAGCTGTGATGTGAATACTTAAAATATACAATTCTATCCATGGTATCATAAGTCAAGCTGTTGGACTAACAGTCTCAGCAAAACTTATCGCTCATGTTCAGTGTGATACTTCTTTCAATATCTTCTGTCTCATTTTCTCAATGTAAAGCCAGGATACTCTACATGTAGGTTACACAAACTGAAGTTTTAATAGCAATGACAATAAAATTACGCCCCAAGTGTATGAAAATGGAAAATACATTCTAAATATCTCAGATGCCTGAAAAACAGCTGAATGAAATTGCACACATTCTGAGAATAAATATTTAGGTTTGGGGCTGTGTATATGAAAGATTAACTTCAAAATAAAATACTTTCAGACCATCTTGATGTAGAAGAGATGATGGAAAATATTTTTAAGCCATATTGGTAGCTTTGCTGGAATTACTGTATGTATACAAATAGGTGTATATAGACATTGACTTCAAAATCTTTTCTAGATATCATTCTGCAGTCTTACAGTCATGGGTAGTCCTGTTTTTCTCAAAGAAAATAATATTTAATGGAAAGAAAATATTATTTAATTGATATAATTATTTTCTCTTGAAACATACTTATTTATCTTCTGAATGTGAGGGCTGAAAGTTTTTCGGTACCAGAAATCTGGGTGTATTTTCACAGGTTCTCTATTTCTGAATTACCACTCTTCTACATTAGAGTTTACTTGCCTTCTGAGCAATAGACTAGTGTGTGAAGCAGAGAACCAGCATACCATTTGGCTTTCTCCAGGCACATAAGGGACACAAATGAGGAGAACTGAAAGAGCACAGGAGAGCAGAGCATCCCACATCACTGGGGTTAGCATCATAGATTACAACAAGTCAAATGAAAAGTGAAATTGTATGTCAATGAATAACTGCCATCTGGCTGACTTTGGATCCAGATGTCAGATTTCTTTTTAGCCTGAGAGTGCAACAACTGTTTCCACATTTACTTGGGGGGAAGTGCACCCTGTATGGAGGAGGCAGATGTGAAGTAGACATAAAGATTTTTGAAAGTAATTAGAAAAGATTGGATATTCTGGTTTATACTCTTCAGAGATTTGTTCCACCTGGTTTACTGTTATTACAAATATTGGGAATATCCTTGAAATGTCAAATAAGACAAAAATGTTTATGCCTTTTTACTGTATGTGCAAAGTGTTTGGATAAAAGCTTTTGAATGTCTTTTTTTTTTTTCTGTTTTAAATGCAGCAGTTGCTCTGTAGAACTGAAAAAAATAAGTTACTAAACCACTTATTCCAACAGTGTGCTTTGATTTTAAAGAGTATTACAATATAAATATTCACTGAACCATTGATATCAATACAATACTTAATTTGACCAAAATTGTTATTACTCAGTCACCAAAAAGTGTTTTTCCTAGTAGGGAAGAAAACCTCCAGGAAACCATGTGACTAGGCTGAATTCATTGCCCATCAGAATGTACTCTGCCTACATCAGAAAATGCCACTACGCTGATTTGAAGTGTGTTTTATACTAATTTTTTTTTCCCTGCTTACTTGTAGGAGCAGGTACTAGTGTTGATGATGAAATATAAAAGGATAACACAGCCTTTGGAAAATAATGCTATCTAGCATGATACCTTCTTCTGTCCCAAGTACATATACCGCACTGTATCGGATCTCTCTTACACTGAGAGCTTTATGCTAACGAGGCTGGGGGCAGCAGCTATCTGAAAGAATGAAGACTTCCTTCAGAAGGGCAACAGACTCTGAGACCCACAGACTAGATCACTGGCTCCAGATAGAATTTGACTTGGAGGGAGTTTGAATTTGGACCTGAATCCAATTTCTGACTTGTAAGTCAGCTTGAGTCTGTATTCAATTAGAAGAAATGCTAGCTAGTATTTACACACTGGATATTCAAGTATCACTAACCAATGCTTTTTATCTACCCGGTGGTTCTGCCTCTCTTATAGAAATCAAATTGGTACAGGATTCATACCAGCTTTTGAAGTCCAGATTAAATTGATTTCAACAGTAGAGGGATCATAATGGCATTTCTGTAGCAGCATTGCAGTCTAGAGGGCATGTGTTCTCCTTTTAGTCAGCTGGAGATTTTTTTTTTTTTTTTTTTGCTCATTGCAGTTGAGTCTAAATGCTGAATTTTGCTTTCAATGTTGATTGGTTTTAAGTCTTCTTTCAGTACCTTCAAGAGCCTGTGTTAGTGGTTTTAGTCCTTTATGGGGCCTAGGCCTTGGTGTCTTTTAGTGTGTATGCTCTTATGTATAATGGTAACCGCTCCCGCTAGTTCCAAGATCTGTGTCTTGAAAGTACCTGATGGGCATTCATTCAGCCTGTGCTCTCTAGAGGGAAACAGTGTAGCTATGTGATTTATCTGTGTAGCTGTGTGATTTATCTGTAGCCTTCAAACCTAGGGCATCTCAGCACCATGACAAAATTTCGATATAAATTGCAGGGCTAAACCAAAAATTCTAATTTGTATTTGTCGTTGTTTACTAGAATGTATATTTTCAGGGCTGCTATTTTTTTATTGGATTTGACAGCCTACAGTTTAAAAAAAAAAAATTGGTTTTGCACACTTACTCCATAACTTTTTTTAACTGCTTCTATTATTAAAAATTCATGATTCCCAGCCCTCTTTTCAATTGTTTCTGAGTCTTCCCTTCTTCCTCTTAGGGAATGCTCTTGTGAGAGTCTCCTATAGGAGGCTTAGCGCTATAAATGTTAAAGTTCTAAAACACAAAAGGGGCTTTTAGAGATTTTCTGTGTTCTAGCAAGAACAGAGGATGGACACCAATTCTGACCGAAAAACATTCGAGTCATTTTTATGTGAAAACTGAAGTTTGAGGTAGCAGCTTTTGTCCACAATCCCTTTTATCAAAAGGGAGATTGTTTTGTCTCTCTAGACTGTAGGATTTTTACTACTGTGTGTTGATCATCTGATAGATCCTTGATAAATCAGGATCATTACTAATTTAATGTCCTGCCTTTTGTTCCGTCCACTGCTTCAACTAGCTCCAGTTCTTACATGTGTAGGATGACAGGGCTTAAAGACTTTTCCATATGTGCATAAGCAGCTCCTATATGGTAAGAGTTCATATAAGTCCTAACTCTCTATTCCTACAAGACCACGTCAAGGTTGTTGACAGCCTGTCATATTGGCTGGTACAACTGATTTAACTGTTGAGAGAGTAAGTGACACTTGTGAGTTACAGCTGGTAACTGGTGTGCTGCTTTTTTATGAAGGGGAAAAATTCTCATGAAGTATGGGGTTTTGTTAAGTTTTGGGTGCTAAACCACGTGTATAAAAAATCTGTTTGTTTTTAGAGATTGCTTCTTGGTTTGTTTTATTCCATAGTTTTCAAAATCTAATTGGTTTGCCCTGTGTCTCCTGAAACTTACTGTCCTAGCAAGTCATTAACCTTTGGCTACATATGAATCCCAGAGCTCTGGTTTTACTATTTCATACTGACCTGTGTAGTCTAAACTGCCACATATTAGCCTCCTCCAAAGGCTGCCTTGAACTGAAGACTCAGTTACTCAGTAGTGGCTCAGACTAAGACATCAGAAGGAATGCAAAGGCTAGTCAGAAACAGCAGTGATAGCATAAGTCGAATTACTCATCGATAATGCTGCTGCCCAAAGATATGCAGTTACTCGTTGGCATAAGCCCAGCCCAAGCACAGTCCTGATTCCATGGCCAGTTCCCCTGGTGTGTGGGAAAGAAGTTGGCTGCAGAAAGTGGAGAGCTAGACTGGAGCCCCATCTCAGCCTGTGGGTACTAAGTGGCTTACTGACAGAGTCCTGATCTTTGAAGTAGTTATATTGTCTCTTGTCTTGATTTGTGGAAGCTAACCCAGTGGTTCCTCTGCCTCTCTAACCTTCCCATCTAATCTGCCCTTATACCATGAAACTACAGAGAAGAACATGCTTGGTTTGGTATCTCTTCCCTCAGTCCAGTCTCTCTTCCATTGAATCTTAGGCTATCTCTTCCCTAGGGACTCAGGAGTTGCAATACACACTTTTGTAGAAACATCAACATGTTCTTACATACAGTCTTAAAATCTATATGTTAACTTACTTAAAGACACTTTTGGCCATATCCCTCAACAGTGTCATACCTATAAAATTTAAAACTGATTGCAAGATGATTGTATGGAATTAAGCACTGCATATTTATTTAGAAAATATGTAAAGCAATCCTTGCAGTGAAGATACACTTAAGGAAAAATAAAAGCAGTGTACTAGCTCTATATTTGGTACTTTGGGTATAGAACAGGAGTTGTTACACATATCCATTGAATTATTTGCTTACATTAATATTGTGTGTGATTAAGAGAGCCAAGTAAAATTATTGGGAGCACTTGACATGCAGAAGCCAGCAGATGTACAAAACCTGCTTGTTGGAAAGTTACCATATGGTCTCAACGTCCTTTGGTATGTTTTGTAGAAAGTTCAAATCCAGATCACATTGTCAAACTAATAAAACATAAATTTCAAATAAATGCTTTCCTATTTTATAAGTACGTAACATTGCTTTGATAGAGCAATCAGTGAAATACAGATAGCTCCAGGGAGCCTTTCTGTATAGGACTGCTACAAAGAAGGGGATCTGTGTTTATAATGGCATTATTTTTATGTTCTCATATTTTTAAACTGACCTACACCACCACCCCCCCACCCCCCCAAAATCTAGCCTCCTTGATCTGCTTGACCAGTCACTCATATTTCACTCCTCACTGTCCGCCTTCTGCATGTGGCTGTGTATTAGACTTCATTTTTAAGTCCTAGCATCTATTGTGTATCAAGATGATGGAAACACATAATCGTGTTTGTTTGGGTTTTTTTCCTGTAAAAGTTTTTCATATCCATTTTGTCTTTTAGAGCTTATCTATAGTATGGTAATGGAAGTCATCTGTCAAGAGAACATTGGGCTAGGACAGAAAACCTCAATGACTAAGCTTCAGAATCCAGTTCTGTTTTGTAAGCCTTGAAGTGCTGTCTTGGAATCCACCAAAAAGTGGTGAGTTAGAATGTTATACTTCATGTAATCAACACTAAAAGAGATAGCAGATGAAACAGCATTATTTCATTGTCTGTATTTACTACTGGATGTTAATTCCAGTATTGCTGTATGTATTTATTTATTTATTTTACCTCTGGTATCTCTGATGTATTTTTTTAGACAGACAAACCCGCGGAATCATACTTTTGGCTTGGCTAAGCCTCAGTAATCAGTTTGTGTTTCTGTAAAGTTAATGGTGAAGCTCCCACTTCCTTTCTGGGTAGGTGGGAAGGTAGATGATTATTCAAATATTAGTCCATTGTTAGTGGTTTTGTTAACATGAAACCTACAGCTAAGCAAGACACACTGCAGACAGTATTTTAGTGCTACAGAAAAGAAACTAATGGTGTATTTTCTGATCATACAGCTGCCAACTTCATATCACTAGTGAGTACTGCTTTAATTATTTGGTATTTTCCTCTTCACTTGATGTGACATAAAGCACAATAGCTGCAATTACATAAATACATGGTTAGGGGATTTTTAAAAGACTCATTATGTACCATACATATTCATATTTTGCTATAACTGAATGTAGTCATGCCTTCAAAGCAGTAAGCAATCCTTTCATAATCTCATTGACAATTCTTTAATCCAAAAATTCTTGAATATGTTGCTGCAGATGAGTGATACCTATAAAACAAAATTACTTTTTTCTAATGATGATGGCCTACAGTGAAAGTATTTATGACATAGGTGAACTTGTCTTAGTCTGTGGCTTTTCTTACTGCCGTGAATTTTTCTACCAGACTGTAAGCCACTGAAAATATAACTCCAAACTGTAGCAGCACCTATTACAACATGCACCACTGCCACAAAATTATTCTTACAAATGTCTCAAGTATAATGGAATTAATATTAATGTTAAATACTTGGCTTTGAAATACTGTGACACAAGGTCTAATCCTTATAGTTTGGACTGAACAGAGTTTTTAGTAAGGAAATTGAAATTTTTTTTTTATTTCACTTTAAAATAGCAGTCACTGAAATAAGTAATTCTTGTGGATGCCTCTAGTGGCTGGAGGTTCTAATATGGCACTTGCCCCTGAGTTTCTGTAATTTGACCCATTAAAATGTCATGTTACTTTTTTTTTTCCTAGTTTGATTATTATTTTTGTGTTAGCAATTAAACTCATACACAGTTTTAGGGAAATGGAAATCTACTGTTAGGATTTAGCGGTGAAATTAAAAATGAATTTGCTGGTCTGTATTTTTGGTCTGTATTTTCCATGTTTTCATTTTGATGGCTTTTTCAACAGATAGTTAAACAAGTATGTGAACTATCCACCCTCCCGTGTGTGACTGTCAAATACATAACTAAGAAAGAAAGAGATACTAATCAATCTACTTTGTCTGAAGACAGCTCAGAAGTACAGCAGCCAATCTGTACACTGAGATATATTTCATGTGTAAGACTTGATTGTACCAAGTTCTGTGGCTCCAGAGTAGCATTTTACCAGATTTCCCTGAAGCCCTTGGCATCATTGAGAGCAAGTTAAACTTTGACAGCAGAAAAATTCCCTTGTTGCCTTCTGGGGTAGTGAAAAATCTTAAGGGAAACTGGTAAAATTCATAATCTCTCAAAACACAGCTGCCTCAAGTGGAAGTAGTTGTGACATTAAGAAATTTTCTGCTTGTGTATTTGACCTGTGTCCCTCCTGGGAAAAAAAACCTTTGATTAGAAATCTCTGTGCAAGCAGAGTATGTTTTGTAGCTCTAGTTTGTGCTCCCAGGCAGGAAGCCTGTGAGAGGTCAGTGGTTCAGGAAGAGGTTTCGTGCTGTTTCCATTTCATAGATATTTTATTTAACTACTTTAAAAATACAAACAGTAAGAGAGAGTCCAGCCTTTTTCTAGTCTTCAGCTTTACTGTATGAATCCATAGCCATGTGCATATGAGCACTAGTACTTGAATATAGGGAAAATAGAGAAAAGTTCCCACTGAGTATGCATCATAAAAGTTCTCCTTAGGGTATGTCCTACCTTTAAGAGTTACAAAGGTTATAACACTTTTGCTTTTTAGGGTCTCCTTTTAAGACCTTTTTTTGCTCCTGCTAGTAGAGGAAGAATGTGGGGCAGAAGAGAAAAGACTTAGGTAGATGAGAGGAGACATTGTGACTTAGACTTTGCTTTCAGGTTTAAGATCTTTAATAAGCTCCTAAGCTCAGTTGTGGCCAACACAAATGAAATTCTTTAGCTGAGTTTATAACCAACTAACTAGGTTAGCTTATTATCACCTTTTATAAAGATTGATTAGTCATAGTATTAATATTTTGATCTAATTTATTAAATTTAATTCAATCAACATTGAGGCTAACCTATTGATGTATTAATTTGACCTTTATTTGATTTTGATTTAAATGTTAAATTGTGTTATTCTTCATTAGTGTGTTAGTATTACTCAAGTGACTTTACTTGGGTGATATGTTTTCATTTGTTCAGTTTTTTGTTTAAATGTAAAAAGACCAAAAGCCAAACCCAACAACCTGCTGCTTTCTTTTATAAAGCTCAGTGAGTCCTTTTGAAAACTTGGTTAGAAACATACCTGCCTTGTGGTGGTTAGCCTTTGACTCTTACAGAGGACAATCCAACATTTATAAACTAGGAAGAGGGAGCTGAGGAAGAAAAAATGTTACTAACTTTCTCTGTGTAGGAAAAAGTCTCATGAGCAATGAGGTTTAAGAGTAAATTCAAGATTTTTCTCTGAGGAGATTATTTATCAAGATTTTAAAAAAATTCAGTATAATTAACATTTACATACATTGCATGTAATTGCTTCCATGTGCATTTGTCTAAGAATAACTATGGTAGGTACTGTGTATTACCACAAACCCCTCCCTTTCTCCTCCACTAGGAAAGAAAAAGACACAGGAATCCGTATAACTGCAAAGAGAAATGCCTATTACTTGACTAATTATTGAACATAATCTCACAGCTACAGTGTTTGACAGCTAGTATTAGCCCTTACGGAAATCCTTGAGCAAGACAGCATTATGCAGTGTCTCTAAAACAAGTTGCCAGTTTCTGCTTTATATAGGTTCAACATGAAGATAACCCTTCAGTGTCACTGAGAACAAAGCACAGGTAAATATTTTAAGTTACTTTAAGAACATGAAACATTACTCTTGACTATCAGAACTTTTTCAGCTGTTGCGGTTCCTTGTACCTGCCTTCTGCAAGGACAGCTTAGCCTTACTGTAGTTGCTAGATGTTAGTGTTTAATCATAAAAACTTCCATATTAATCAGACATAGAGGGTCATCCTGGCTCACAGCTTGTGAAAATGTGCAGTAGCAAATTCAAAGGGAATTTGTATAGGAGCAGGACACGTACGATGGGATTCTTTGCTGGGAAGTGGGAAAGTATCCCTGAAAAAAGTTAATTCTGAACCAGGGATTTGCCCACCCGATGTGTTAACATCTATGAGGCAATCCATTCTCTATTAATACTTCTTCTTTCTATCCCACATGTTTTTAGTTTCAACAACATTTTGTGGTAGTAAATGCTAACGTTATACGCTGAATAAAAACCACTTCCTTTTGTTTATTTTGAACCTGTTACTTGGCAAGATTATAATAAAATATTTTTATAAATTTGTTTCATTTGTAAATATATGCTATAATAGAAAATGCAAGTAGAGATTTTCAAATAGGGATGTTCAAAGTTAGATATCTAAATTAATGTCTGAAACCACTTACGTATCTCCTTATCATTTCTTTCAGAAGTGCCTATATTTATTTTTAAGTGGTAGGTCAAGTGTTCATTTCCATTTCTAAAATTATGCGTAACAAAACAAATGTGATTGAGTTCTATTCAGTGGAAAAATAATTTTCACCTTCTTCGTCAGCAAAAATAAATATTATTTTTGAAGTTGGGTATGCCCATTTCCTATGTGTTATTTTGAGAGGAAAAAAATACAAATAACGCATACAATTTAAATGATGCTTCATCTGGTAATAGTATTTTTGCCAATTTTTGATAGCTAATGCTAATGTTAATGTAACTTGATTTCTGAGCAATTCAGCAACACATTTAATACCGGCAAAATGATTAATTGGGGATCTTTTCTTGGGAAGCCAAAACAATGGCTAACACTGCGTGTGTAAAATTCTAATGAAATCCTGTGGTTTTATTAAATTCTCAGGCTGGACGCTAAATGGCTCAGGCAGTTGATAATGAAACAGTGCCTTTCACCTTTGGGTGAAAGCTGTCGTTGTAGTCATTGCTAAAAGCAATAGTGATGGTGATCACTAGGGAGAAAGCCCAGGAACCTTACTTGATGTGAAAGTGAATGAACAGTTCCCTCATCAGCAGTGATGGTTGCAGGCAGAGCAGCAGCACACTGCAGAGGAGGAATGTGGATGCTTTTGTTTCTATTGTTTGCGATCAAGCAGACTTTAAGGAATACTGAATTCACCCTGAAGTTGAATTGTAAAATTATTGTGCACTTGAAACCCTCTGGCTCCAAATCTGCAGATTTTTTTTGAGTTAAATAACATCGACATATGTAACTAGTTACCTTTGAAGGCAGTAGTCCATCTCATCTAAATGTGGTTAGATAATCAAGTCAAGTATGCTCAGAAGCTATTTGTCAAGGCCTTGTTTTATCTATGATGAATGATTTTTACTGTCCTAAATATAAAGCAAAAAGAGACTGACCAGCTATTGGCCTTGAGTAGAGTATGTAGTGGAGGTAGCATTTGGAAACATTAGCTTCCAGGGTTGTCTCACTGGATGAGGAGCAAGAAAGAATCAAAACAGTCCAGGAAAATGAGTAACGTCTGAGAAAAAGAAAGAAATACAGGAAACAAATAACATGTTGCTAATCGGGGGGGGGATGGTTAGAAAGGGAAGGTAAAGCAAGGGAGAAGAAAAGGCAGGGGAAATGGCAAACCGCAGAAGCATTTAACGCAAAGGTGGCTGTGGGTGAGATCTGTATTATCAACTGAAAGATAAGCATAGTACAAAGAACACTTCTCAAAGTGCATCTGCCACTATCTCTTACTGCAAATATTCTTCAGGATGCTGCTTTTCAGCTGAAATCCTCTGCTCCATTGCATAGTTGCAAATAAAACTCTGTCCTGAGACAGAGGGAAAGGGCCATCACCTTTTCTGTGGGCTGCAGAAAGAGAAGAGAAAGCTTCCTTCAAAGGAGGTAAAGGAACAAACAGTATCTGAAGATGAATGTCAGTAGCTCCCATTTACGGATATTCAGTCTTGGATCCAATGTACTAACATTGATTTAAATAGACTGGATTTTATTAGTTGGAGGGGTCTAGGAAGGAGAAAGAAGCAGTCAGGCACTAGAGAGAAATGTAGTTTTATTACAGAGATGTTTTTCATGTATATCAAGAGCTCACAAGCTTAATTTAAATCATCACTCTGCTCAAGGTAAACATTTGACTGATTGCTCCTTCTTGTTCCATATACTAGTATTTTATTTTAGCTATTCAATTCCTTATGTTCTTTCAAAGTGCTACTTTCCCTAAATGGAATGAGAAGAAATGGAATTCTTTTCCTTGAGTTGTCTCACTAATGTTCCTCCGCAGTTACTTACTTAGTTACTCACTTTGCTACTTGGGTCTTTAGTCAATGGCCCAGAAGTCTGATGCTGTGTCTGCTTCCTTTAAGTGAACGCCTAATCTTTTTCCTCCAGTTCCTTTCCACTGTCCTCTCACTGTGGCTTCATGAATTCTGATGCCTTCCTTGGCAGCTGTCCAGATATTCCCTCCAGAGCTTTCTTATGCCATTATGTGTAGTTTAGGTCTTGAGCTGGGGGTGGGTGTGTCTGATTTTTTTTTTTTTGTTGGTTTGTTTTATTTCCCCATGTCTCCATTTTATAACCAAGTCTCAACAGTATGTTAATCAATGCATGCTCAGAATCAATATAAGTTTTAATATACAGTTTATGTTTAGGAATGACCAAACAGTCAGTAGGTTTGCTCAGTTGCAATGTTACCTGTTTCAAGGTAGTGCTAGCTAGCACCTATGCTTAAGAACAATACAGGTCCTTCCTTGTTCCTCTTAAAATGGTAAGAGAAAAGATTGCCATTTGAGGTGTATTTGCTTCTCTTGACAGTAGGGAGACAGACTTTCAGAGTTACATACTGGCAGACTTCACTGGATTCAGTAAATCCAGTGGAGCAATAATTAACCAGTGAAGTTATTAACCAATAGTTCCTTAGCTACATGCAGCCTTTCTGTGTGGGTAAGTTGTTCTGAGGCAGCATTTCCTTTGTGCATCTTCCACTGCTGTTTTCATCCCCCGTGTGCTTCACAGATGCTTCAATCAGTGTCCTGTGCACACAGAAACCCATGCTGGATTCCATGCTGCAATGTAGCAAGTTTTGTGAGGATTTCTAACGCGTAAGTTGCTCTTGGGGTTTTGTGAGTTATGGCTTTCGTATCATACCTTTGACTTCCATTTTTATTTCCCGTTTAAGTGTTCAAGGTACAGTGAATGTACTGTGTTTAGTGGGTGGTGAATCCATTGAACTTTTAAAATGCGCAGCAGTGCATGTGTAATACAGAATTATGTGCATTATTTCTAGCTTTCTGAAAATACATTTCTACATTTCTGCTTTGCTCTCTGGAACCAATTATTTAATATACCATGAAATGTTGCAGGAAAACCTGATGCAAGCATTCTGTGACTTTGTTGCTAATATATTCGTTCTGAGATACATTAGTTTTTTCTTCTACAAGCACTACAGGCTTCAGAGGTAATTTGGCTTTTAGATTTCTTTACGTTTAAACATTTTAAAAAGAGTTTTCCCAATTGAGCCGATCTGAATATACAGTAAGAGGCTCTGATTTATGTACTGCTTTACTGCCTTAAAAGAAATTAAAGTTACACCTATGGTTATTCTTTACTATGGATAATACTAAAAATTCAGCCAAATCTTGGGTCTCTGTTTTTATGTATTATAAAGAACCTAGAAATCTTTCTGGGTTTGTTGGTGAGTAGCTGGCCATTCCAATTTATAATTACATAGAGTCATGGTGGAACGTCGTTCTGAAATATTCCACTGTGAGTACTGGTGAGGAAGTTGCTCTGCTAAGACCTGCTTTATGAAGTAAATAAGTAGTGTATATATAAGGATCTATATTCATGTAAGTGTATAATGAGAAGCAAATTACTTCAGTTTCCATTCTTTAACAGTAGCTTAGTCAGAGGTGAGGTTGAAACTTGGCACTTGTCCTGCTGAATTTCTGTCAATTAAATATGAAGTGTAATTGATCAGGAAGATACAAAAAAAAATCTGGTTTTATTTGGGGCTGTTTCTGAAGAGATACTGACGAGTTAGGAGTCAACTCAGCAAGGAATCTTAAATGGTCATCCATGAGGAACATGCAGGGCTAGGTTAGGGTTATGTTTTCCACTGAGTGCCAGGATGCTTGAGTTAGGCCTGTCTTTTTTTCTCACCCCAAATCTGAAGTTACCTTTGTTATATTGCTCACCTTTGATTTTAGGAAAGTCCACTTGCGCTGCTATTTTCTATGTTCAGTCTTCATTTCAGTTCAATAAAGAGTGCGAAACAGTTTTGGGTGGGGCGTGCTTTTTAGCAGAGGGGTAGTTCTAGAATAGTAATACCTTTCTCCTTTTGAAAATCTCCTAAGTGTAGTCCATTTATAAGCCTTGCAAAAGTCACTATTTTGTAATCCTTGTAACTTAGGCTTTCATTGTCTGAGTTTTCCATCTGCTATGGTTATCTGTTGAAGCTGTTCCACTTTCCAGAGTAAAGTGTATATATTCACTATTTCACAGAGGAAAAGAATTTGAGCACTCTAGAGATCTAAAGAATCAAAGTCATGCCCCTGTTATGGTGTTCGGTTTTGTTTGTTTATTTTAACACAATATGGAACAGCTTTGAGAAAACAGGGAGTAATATGGTCATCAGTCCAAATGAAGCAGAAGAGAGAGCTGTGTCCTGTACTTTGGAGCAGTGTTTGAATTGGTTGAGTTGCTTAGTCCACTGTGTGACATGGTCTTTTTCCTTTGCCTTCCGAAACAAGTCTTGAAGCTGAAGGAATACAACAAACAAGCCCCCAAACTACAACAAACCAAAAAAGCATCAGTTTTCTATCTTCTTAAGGCTGAAGTGTCTTATACTTTAATGCAGTCAGATTCTGTGAATACATTCCTCAGAGCACGCACTTAGTCATCTAGGGACCCACTACTGGTGGAAAATGAGGCTTTTAGGAAACTTATGTCTATACAGAGGGGGCAACAGCAACATGCAAGTTCAGAATATGTGAAGTATGAGATTGTTAGGTATGTTAAACCTTTCATGTGTCCAGCTCTAAACTATTTAGTACTTTCAGTAATATGACTAATAAATAGCATGGGCTTCAGCAGAAATTTTTCTATTACTTTGATAATAGGAGGGATGCTCTCACCATTTATGTACATTATGCTGGGTTACATAGAGCTTAAGTTTTTTGCATAATCAAGGAGAGAGAGAAGCACTTCCGAAGGATGGTTTGTAGTCCTAAGATGGATGATTTTCGTTAGATGCCGTGAAGACTCCTGATATTACAGGTATTACCCATGGGTAATTCTTTGCTGGAAATACGGAACTAGATACATTCTGAAGATAAGCCTGGTGTGATTCATACCCATCTCTTATAATTCCCATATACATAAAGAGAAAGATTATTCTTTTTTGTAAGACCAACATGAAGAGAATTTGTAGTGCTGATTTCTATACTTGTTCAGATTATTGGTTTACATTAGATTTCTCACTAAAATTCTATGTTTATGAAGACTGTTTAGAGTTAATTGTCTTGCACACTTCAATGTGTAAAATAGCGTAGGAAAATTTTGTTTCATAATAGTACAAAACATGCATGCTAAGTTGCAGTAGTCTGTTTTCTTTAATCATAGCTTCAACATACAAATTGTTGTATTTCTTATAGTCAGTCTTAAAGTTTTGAAGAAGGGTTCTCAGCTGCAACTGCTACTGCATTGCAGGATGGAATTAAATACATAGATATTTCTGCAAAAAAGTAACACTAGTCTTTTTGTAGAGTTATAAATTTGCCCTCTGTACTTTCTCCATCTTCTCTCATACACACCACTGAAAGTCAGCTTGTTAGGATCTAATGGCATATGAGAGTTTTCCTTTACAAGACTCCCTTTCAGTGTTTTCTCTCCACAGAGGAGGCTGGTATTTGATGACCTTCTGAAACAGCAATTCTGTTTTCTGAAGCAGAAAATTAAGTTTTCTCTTCTTTACTTGAAGAAGCCAGTGTGTGTCTCATATTCACACTAGACTGTCCTGACAGCAGAAAAATGTGAAAATAGCATGTCCAAGCAGCTAGGGCAGCAGAATGCAGTTTTCCAGCAGAATCTATATAAGAAATGTCTCACAGGTTCTGATTCTTATTCATACTAAGATACCTTTAAATTGCTCCGGGAGTGCAAAGAGCCTTCCCATGGATGAAGGTGTAATTTGTACTCTTTGTACTGCCAAGAGACCATAGTGTAAATAAGAAACAGATTCCATATCTATTCTCCCAAAACATTATGGTATCCAGATTTCAGTAAGGCATCTGAATTTTCAAGTAAGAACAAAGAAATGTCTAAGATACTTCAGGTAACAAAACTAAAATTAAATCAGATGCTGATCCTGGGTATTACAGGCAGAGATGCTTTAGGAAAAGCTGAAAAGGGAGGCAATGACAAAATTTGTCCCAAAACGTATATACTCAACAAAGTTGGTGAACAGGTGTCTTGACTTGCATGGAGTTCAGATGTTCATGAGGGCATCAGCTTACAAAGGCCTGGCAGAAGCACCCAGCCCCTTGCACTAGGATTCCCACTGAGAGGAAACACTTCATCTTCAGAGTCCTGACAGTAGGGTTTTTCAGGTTATGCTGCTCTGGATGATCAGCCTAACATTTTGTCTTAGTGCTCTTGTTAGTGCTTCTTTAGATCCTGAATCTGTATGGGCAGATTCAGGATCATGTATTAAAATGATGAAATACTGGATTGTTTGACACTGTACCTCATGACATCCTTGTCTCTAAATTGAAGAGGCATGGATTTGACGGATGGACCACTCGGTGGATAAGGAATTGGCTGGATTGTCACACTCAGAGACATGAACGATGATTCCATGTCCAAGTGGAGACCAGTGACAAGTGGCGTTTCTCAAGGGTTGGTATTGGTATTGGTGGTGTTTAACATCTTTGTCAATGACATGGACAGTGCTGACTACACCAAGCTGTGTGGTGCAGTCGACATGCTGGAGGGATGGGATCCCATCCAGAGGGACCTGGCCAGGCTGAAGAGGTGGGCCTGTGCAAACCTCATGAAGATCAACAAGGCCAAGTGCAAGGTCCTGCACCTGGATCGGGGCCATCCCAAGCACAGATACTGTCTGAGTAATGAGTGGAAAGCAGCTCTATGTAGAAGGACTTGGGGGTGCTGGTGGATGAAAAACTGAGTACGAGCCAGCGATGTGTGCTCGCAGCCCAGAAAGCCAGTCGCTTCCTGGGCTGCATCAAGAGAATTGTGGCCAGCGGGTCGAGGGAGGGGATTCTTCCCCTCTGCTCTGCTCTGGTGAGACCCCACCTGCGGTGCTGAGTCCAGCTCTGGGGCTCCTAGCATGAGAAAGACATGGACCTGCCTGAGCAGGTCCAGAGGAGGGCCACGAAGATGATCAGGGGGGTGGAGCACCTCCCCTGTGAGGCCAGGCTGAGAGAGTTGGGGTTGTTCAGCCTGGAGAAGAGAAGGCTCTGGGAAGACCTTATAGTGGCCTTCCAGTGCTTAAAGGGGGCCTGCAAGAAAGGTGGGGAAGGACTCTTGATCAGGGAGTGTGGTGATAGGATGAGGGGTAACAGTTTCAAACTGAAAGAGGGGAGATTGAGGTTAAATGTTAGGAACCTGACATTCTCTGCTGCGCGGGTGGTGAGGCACTGGAACAGGCTGCCCAGAGCAGCTGTGGCTGCCCCCTCCCTGGCAGTGTTCACGGCCAGGCTGGATGGAGCCTTGAACAACCAGGTCTAGTGGAAGGTGTCCCTGCCCATGGCAGGGAGGTTGGAACTGGATGATCTTTAAGGCCCCTTCCAACCCAAACCACTCTATGATTCTATAACCCACAGTGATATTTGTATGGAATAGTTTTTCCTGGGCTCCTTCCTATAGCTGTACTGTACCCCTGCCCAATAATGAAAATTTTCTCCTGCTGAATGTTACTCAGCTCCTCCTGTAATTTAAGTTGGAATAACAGACAGAGAATAGTGTATTGGGCCCAGGAGTATGGGCTTGCCAAATGCAGTTAGTACACTAGCTGTGTGTCTCACATCAAAGACATAGGGTGACCTGTAAAATTTATTCAAATACACTGTGTTGCAGTTTTCTTCTAAGTAGGTGGCACAGATTTTCTTGTGTCTTACTTAGCTGAAGTAAACAAAAGGGATTATGCTTAGATTAGGCTAAATTCTGGAATAATAGATACGTTTGTACTTGCAGAAAATAGGGAAGTGAAAATACTGTTTTTTTCTCATCCTGAACAGAAATGGAAGGAAAGCTAATCAAATGAATGGAAACACCACAGAAGAGCGCAACACTCATATTCAAGATGGATTGAATCTTGTTATTCATGCTCTGTTGTTGGCAGATGGCTTAATGTATTAAAATGGACAAGAGAGCATTACAGACAGCATGGCATCATAGCTGTACAAATGGAGACAGTTCAGGCAGTAGTTCAGTGCAGTTTGGGGAGTGACTGACAAAAGAAAATGGCTTTGTCACACTTAATTAGAAAAGTAGCAGTACAATACAGAGACAAAGCCCAGTGACAAGTGTTGTCCCTGCAGATCAAGCATTAGATACCTTGTACAGTGCATACAGTACCTTTCAGCTCTTAGCTTACTGAATGTATAGGTGGTATCACTTTATACTAATGACAGTCATAAAGACAAAATGGCTCTTTAAGCAAGCAAATATCAATTAAAAGGAGGACCCTGAAACTGGATGATTCCCTTCACTTCCTTCCTTCTTAGATAAATATAGGTCTGACTGCTTCCCTCACCTCTTGGATTTCTGTTTCGGTGCTTAAATTAAAAAGGATGCCCAGCCATATGCCGTTGGAGGCAGGTTGAGGTGCAGCATTAGGGCAAGACAGAGAGGCAGAGCTGAGCTCTGCTGCAGTCACCAGCAGGACTCTTCCTAGTGAAGTGTATGCATTGAATGTAAGGAGATGAGCCCCTCCCTAGTTTGGGACCTCAGCTAGCTGGGCTGGCCATGTGGTTCATCTCCCTTGGCTTGCTCTACAGTCAGTGGAAAGAGATGAGGAGAGTACTGCCACAGGGTAATTCGAAGTATGCTGTTGTTGCAGGTGCTCTGAATTGCCCACAGGAGTTTAAAACACAAGTAGAGATTTAGTGAGTTTGTTTAGTTAGCTGATGTAGGTGCCTAAAGTTGGAACCATGTGAATCATGGAATGATAGGAGTTGGAAGGGACCTCTGGTGATCACCTAGTCCAACTCCGCCACCAAAGCAGGTTAGCCTAGAGCAGGTCTCACACAGGAATGCGTCCAGATGGGTTTTGAACATCTCCAGGGAAGGAGACTCCACAGCCTCCCTGGGCAGCCTGTTCCAGTGCTCTTGTCACCCTCAGAGTAAAGATGAGTAAAGATGTTTTTCCTCATGTTCAAGCAGAAGCTCCTGTGCTCCAGCTTGTGCCTGTTGCCCTCGTCCTGTCTCTGGGCACCACTGAGAAGAGCCTGGCCCCATCTTCTTGACACCTGCCCTTTAGATATTGATAAGTGTTGATAAGTTTCCATGTGCTTTCCAAAACTCGCCAAATCTTGAGGGGTCATTCACAGATGTAATCTTGGTGACTGCTGGATTCTGTGAACTGTTGCTTCTGTTGGTCTACAGTGCTTATGGTGAGACGGCAGTATGTTACACTCAGCACTCTGCCTAAAATGGAAGTCTTCCAGGCTACACATTGTCCTTCTGCAGCAGTGTGTCATGTATCCTACAGCAAAGAGGCTGCACAGACATGAAACTTGGAGTTTTATCTTAAAGCTTTTATTGACTAATTAACTTTATATGATTTGAAAGGTTTCTTAATCCCAGAACGTTTTGACCACAAATATGGTTTATCCAAACTTCTCAGAAATTTTCCTTTGCTCTTCAGAATTGAATCAGTGTTAATTGTCCATTCCTCCTCTTCCATTTGCCCAGTTTCTTCCTATTCAAGCGTTCTACCTGCTGCTCCAGTTCATGGTCTCCCAAGAGGTTCCAGGCAGACTCTCTGCTGTTTTATCATATAAATAAATATAAAGGAAAACCCGGATTTGTTGATGTTGCTCTGTGCAGCTACCACCAAGATACGAAGTCAAAGTAAAATAGAGTTGCTTTAGGATTAAAACAAAAGGCCTTGTTACTTTTTTACTTTTTCTATAATTTTTACCGAGTTTTGTGAATGAGAATATAAAGGATCCCGAAGGAGGAGCCAGGCTTTAACGAAGGAGGAGCCAGGCTTTAACGAAGGAGGAGCCAGGCTTTAACGAAGGAGGAGCCAGGCTTTAACGAAGGAGGAGCCAGGCTTTAACGAAGGAGGAGCCAGGCTTTAACGAAGGAGGAGCCAGGCTTTAACGAAGGAGGAGCCAGGCTTTAACGAAGGAGGAGCCAGGCTTTAACGAAGGAGGAGCCAGGCTTTAACGAAGGAGGAGCCAGGCTTTAACGAAGGAGGAGCCAGGCTTTAACGAAGGAGGAGCCAGGCTTTAACGAAGGAGGAGCCAGGCTTTAACGAAGGAGGAGCCAGGCTTTAACGAAGGAGGAGCCAGGCTTTAACGAAGGAGGAGCCAGGCTTTAACGAAGGAGGAGCCAGGCTTTAACGAAGGAGGAGCCAGGCTTTAACGAAGGAGGAGCCAGGCTTTAACGAAGGAGGAGCCAGGCTTTAACGAAGGAGGAGCCAGGCTTTAACGAAGGAGGAGCCAGGCTTTAACGAAGGAGGAGCCAGGCTTTAACGAAGGAGGAGCCAGGCTTTAACGAAGGAGGAGCCAGGCTTTAACGAAGGAGGAGCCAGGCTTTAACGAAGGAGGAGCCAGGCTTTAACGAAGGAGGAGCCAGGCTTTAACGAAGGAGGAGCCAGGCTTTAACGAAGGAGGAGCCAGGCTTTAACGAAGGAGGAGCCAGGCTTTAACGAAGGAGGAGCCAGGCTTTAACGAAGGAGGAGCCAGGCTTTAACGAAGGAGGAGCCAGGCTTTAACGAAGGAGGAGCCAGGCTTTAACGAAGGAGGAGCCAGGCTTTAACGAAGGAGGAGCCAGGCTTTAACTAGAAGGCCTCTTCCAGAAGTGTATTTCCAGTATCACTCATTGTTTGGTCTCTTCAAGAGCAAAGACACAGACTTCCTTAACAAGTCCTTCCAAGCAGTTGGACAAGCTCACAATCAGCAGTGTTTTTCATGGGGCACGCTAGCATGGAAAGCATTGGCACAATGATTTTCTGAAGGCAACTTTGAATTTTTCTGGTTTGTTTTCTGATTGTCATGCAATTGGTTAGCCTTCAGTATATCTAATTCATTCAGAAAAATACCAAATGTTATATTACTGGCCTGTAAACAATATCTTAGATGTCCCTAGCATCTAAGGTAACTGTTCTTGTCTTTACTGGCTTTGCTTAGCCTTCACACACTGTCTTGTGTGTTTTACCTTTCTTCTCACTGTAGAGAATCGAACTGTTCAATTATAAATCATCTTATGCTTTTTTAAATTATCTTAGATAAATCACTATTCCTGCACTTCATACTGCAGCAGAACTCCAGGTGCTTTCACTAGGAACTTCACTTGAATGGAGCAAATCACCAGTGGCCCAAACTCATTTAAGTTTGCAACTTCCTAGGGAAGTTTCTTATATCCATTTACCTCTGTTTGACTTGCCAAGTCTCTTTTAAATTTTATTAATTTATTTATGATACTAAGAAAGTTGCTTTTTCTAATCTTAGTTCGCTTTTTTCTATGTTGCAGTACCTTTTCAATTCCAGCTTCGCTGTTGCTGAATATTTAGTTTGCTAACCACAGAAGTGAAGATATGGAAACTTTAACAAATAGGGCGTTTCCTCAGTATATTTAACGAGCAATTTCAAAACTGCTTCTAAACACTAATTACTTTGAATGCCTGCCATCTCCCTCTGGTTCTTCTCCCTCCTCCAAACAGGCCAGAGTTCCATTTTTCTGCTGCAGTCTATTTGATGTTGCTCAGAATTTACTCTTCCCGATAAGAGCATTTCACTTGTTCCCCAGTCATCAGTGAATAATCAGAGTATGCAGGCCTTCTACATCACCTTAAGCTTGTCAATCATTGTTTTCATCTTACTTTCTGTCATCATATGAGGGACTTTCATGTAAAGGGTTTGTTCTGTATGTTGCTGTTCTTAAGCAGAAATAAGTTCTACGTGGCTTTCTTCCCTTCTGTTGTTTGTATGCATGTGAAGCACTGTGTATCAAATAAAGTTCATTTAATTATGGAGAGACCTGGAAAAATGAGCTTAGTGATAATGTAATTTCATAGTGCTTAGTTACAGTAGTCAACAGTTAAGGCATCCCAGCTCTGGTGGGGTGAATACTGACTGTCATGGAGAGCAAAACAGTTTCCTATATACAGGCAGCAAAAATGGAATTTGCTTTTTAAGGTGCTGACATAGGGGGTGAAAACATGTGTAAAAACTGGTTGCAATGTCAAAATCAATTACTATTCTGCTTTACCCTTTACATTTGATTTGAATTGCTTTACAGAAGTTATTCACATATATTTTATAATTACATCACTTGTGTTACTTTATAATAATCCTCAGAAAGGCCAAGTGACTTTCCTAAGGTCACATGTAAGAAAGAGAGACAAGAGTCTATATATTGTATTCTGGACAAAAAATAAGGATATTAAGTTTAATCCTTTAGCAAGGTTTTGCACTTATCTAAACTGTGTGCATATTAAAGATTATCCATAAAATCTACGATAGGTCCAGTTATTCTTTGTACAGCCTTACTACCCTGAAAATATGTTGGTGTGGACAGAACACGCACACACATACACAAAGACACATTCATTCAAATGTCTCCCTCCTTCAATGGTATTAAGCAGAATAGGGTGAAGAAAAATTGTAGTTTTGCTACTGTAGTGCCATGCTAGTACAAAAATAAATTTCTTTTGCTTTGGAGGTGCCGAGTGTCTTCTCAATATGGTACTTAGTGATTCTGCTAAAATAGTGAATAAAGTGAGAGATGTCAAGAGAAAATGCGTCTTTAGAATAAAAATCAATGGGTTTAATGCATTTCAATTTCTCATTTTACAAATTTCATTACATTCAATTCTATTACAAAAATCCACTCTCTCAATATGGCAGATAATTGGAAGAAGAAAGTTCAACTGGGTTTAATAATTCATTTATCTGAGTCTTCAAATGTTTCAGTTTTCTTCAATAAAATATAACAAAATTATGGAAGATGATATTGTTAGTCCAGATACAGTCTTGTGCGTAAAAGATTTATCCAAATAATTAATTCTTTTCTGTACTTTGTATAAATTCAGACTAAACTAATTCATCACCACCAAAACACAGAAATTTAAATGTTTGCAGGAGTTTATACAGTTATAATATACTTACAGTCTAGGTGTTCCTAATCCGTTCCTATGCTACAGAAAGTCATCGCTACTCAGGAAGCAAGACATGGCCTGCTGCTTAGGTGACCTAGCAAAACATGAAATAAAATTGTCTTGGTTTTGAAGTGGAGTACATAAGTGCGGTCTTTGTTTTGTTGCCAGCTAGTTAACAGGAATCCTTGTTACAGTCTGTATTTTACTGTCCTGCAATGAAATATTCACAGCTGTCCCATTCACATTCTATTCCTGGGAGATGATACAAAACTATTTTGGAGTGCATGCTGCCCTGAAAGCTGAGGACACAACCCTTTCAGGTGGCCACCCTATGCTGGCCTACTCTGTGCCTTCCTGCTTCTGGAAATCAGACCAGCCTGACAGCAGTTGTGCAGATGTGGGAGGCTAGAAGGAAGCTCCCTTCTGTAAGCTCTGCATCTCTGACACACAGAACACTCCCATGCTGCAGGAGGAGGCATTCCTTCTGTCATCTCTCTTCCTTCTGCTCACTTCAGGTAGTCAGTACCTTTTGAAAGCTCCTTTAAGATGAAATAATCTTCCTAAACATGTGTTAGAAAAACATGATAAGATTATAATGTATTTGAGTCTTCTAGAGGAACAGCGTTCCCCTCATAAAATAAACTTGGGTCTGCTTGCAGTAGATTGCTTGGCACAAGAGATCTTGGGAAGGTTGCCTACAACATGTTACCATTTTGATGGAGAGCAATAGGCAATGGCCCATTTTCCATTCCAGGTGTTTCTTGGAATTGCCCTGCAGTGTTGCATATCCATTACATTCGTTACCTATGTGGCTAAGAGAGAAATAAAATTACTCCCTCTAAGATGCAGGAAGAATTTAAAAAACAAATAGCTGATGGTCACTGTGCCTCTGGGAAGAGCTAGACTTCAGTGACCACAGAATATTGAAATCGGTGTCCCTAAAACTCAAGAGACAGCTACAGTGGCAGAGAGGTGGCTGAGGTCTTTTTGATACTTCATGTTATCCCCTTTTTAAATGTAATTCTCAGGAGATAGCTGATTTATTTGGGACCCTGTCAGACTCGCATAGGTAACAATGGATTGCAGTGCAGTGCCTTCAGGAGTCCAGTGAAGAATTCCTGTTTTTAAAGGAGAAAACTTGTTTTTCATTTCTCTTCTAAAATTCTCATTTTGTTTTATGACATGTGGTTTGCCATCTGTTTCCGGAGCACACAAGTTTAACAGAGTTTTAAAAAAATAAGGTAACCTTTTTCTAAACAAGGAAATACTAATGCTGTTGACAAATTACATTGTGTTTTGCAAAAACAGAGAGAGAAGCCTTTGGCCACTGCGTTTAGTTTGTTGAGTTTGCAAGCATAGCCTGCTCTGTTTGCAGTCTAAGGTTTTGAGGTTTGCTGCATTAATTGTTTAGTGTTTTGCTACTAGTCCTCCCTCTTTTATCCTCACTTTAGATATCAGAATCTTTGGGCATTACCATGGGCAATTAACACAGCTTGCTAAAAGAGCTTGCGATTTCAGTAAAAAAAGAAAGTTGGAGTCTTATTGACAGGGAGGAAGTATTGTAAATGGTGACAATTAGACTGAGGCTATGGTAGAAGCTGGTCAATGAATCTTTATTTATGGAGATCTATCTGTAAGGGAAAAAAAGATGTGTTGAAAAAATATGGGGAGTTTATACCTGCCTGCTTCTGCCAGGTTATAAAAGTAGGAAGGTGTGAGCAGGGCAGGGTCATGTGGATTTGACAGGAGGGAGAAAGACCTTTCACTCCAGAGGCAGGGATAGGGTTCAGTAAATATTGGACTTGTATAAATAATATCAGTATTAAAACTACTGCAAAGTGATCTGACTGCTGTCCCAGCTCATCTGCTTCTGGCAGGTTGGCCCATCAGGGTAGTTCTTACCCAGTACTTACGGATGTGTCAAAGAACCCTAATACTGCCTTTTTCCTCAGTGATTAAGCAGTGTGTCCCCTGAATCCCATCTTTAGAGAGCAATTCAATGAAAATGAAAAGTGAACTTACTCAGGAAGGTGTTTGGTAGTTACTTTAAAAATCCTTATTGTGTACTGATCATTGGTAGCTGCAGAGTGCTGAGTACAAGGTGGGCATGTGTAGGAACTCACTACAAAGAAACTCCAGAGGCCTTTCTGGAGAAAAATAGCACTTTTTTCTGCCCTCTCGGGAAATGCTGACTTTACAACGGAATTATAAACCACAAGATTTCCATGTTATGTAAATGTCACTTTCCCTCCTTTGCTTCTTTTTCCCCTCAGCTCATAAAGGGGTAATGTGTTCTGTCATGCAAAAATATCCTCAGCAGTACCCAGCAGCAGCACAGACAAGACTAGGGATTGCTGTTGGCACCCACACATGGCTGCTGGGGGATGTTTGAACTTCACCAAGCATTCTCCTAGACCATAGGCTCCACACTTAGAGTTAAGGCTGCTGAAAAGAGCTAAATGACTTAGAAGAGGGAGTGTGGCCAGCAGTGAAAAAACTGAAGGAGACAGTTGTGAGCAAAGTAGTGGGAGGCTGAAGGTGAGACCAGGTGGCATACCAGCTGGAATTACTCGATGTACTTCAGTGAGGGGAAGATGAAACTGTTGCCTTAAGCTTTGCGTTCATTAGACACCAGGCTCCAAGGTATTGTAACAGAGCCTGGGTTTTGACCAGATTTCCAAAAAATCAAACTTTCGTTGTGATGACAAACTGAACCCGTTATATTGTGAAATCTGTATCTAGTAATATCCAGTGACAGGCAGTGTCTTGCATACAAGCTAAAAAACCAAAGTAGAATAAATAAGAGCCTAGGCCAAGAGGAATGAAGACAGAATAGTTCTGCAGGTTTAAGTCTGGAATTTCATGCCAATAAGAGGGTTGCCTACACCCTGTTTCTTTTTAGCCGACATTATGGGTTTAATTCACAGTAACTGTTTCAGATGAGACCTCTCAGGTGGATACCTGTGCTAGAATGTTAGTACATTTGTACATGCTACCTTCCTTCCAGAGCCCTGAGAACTAGAATAGTTAGAAGATAGGATGCTGGGTAAAGTGAAGCGTCTTAGTCGGTCTTGTTAACATAACAGCTATTTGATGTGAAATTATATTGGCTTGTGTAATGTTTGCATCTAGGCAAAGATGACTTCAGTGAAAACAGAGCTCACTGTTAGCAAAAAAGTTGTCTTGTTTCACTTTTTTGTATTTTACCAAATACAAATATCCTATTCGGCCTCTTCAGAGGTTTGTAGACATAGTTACTCTATGCTCTATTTTTAATTGCTGGGGTTTTAGTTTCCAGTTTACTTTATGACTGACCAGATGCAGTTGCTCAACTTTTGCTATAAACTGCAGCTGATTATATTTTTTGTCAGATTATTTCAAAAGCAGAAGATTGAGGCTGAATATGGAAATGCTGCACCTTACTAAGATTAAACATTCCCATACTTCCAATAGTACTGGTTATGAATTCTAACAACTTTAGTTTATTAATAGCTAAATATTATTTAATAATTTTATCAATATATATTTATATATAAATTATATAAATATATTTATAGTGATAAGATACCACTTTATTTTCCCATTTACACTTTCTGTAATAATCCATATAAGATTTGGGTAGTAAATATTCCTCTTAGTAACCATACCTCGCTGATTTCTGAGATAGGTTGTTACCTAAATGCGCCACCTTTGATTCAGCAAAGCACTTACATACTATCCTAAGACCAGGCCTGCTGAACAGATACTTTAAGTGCAGGCTTAAAGTTAGCAATAGTGGCAGATCGTGAGAGTTCTTTTCAGTGGGAATTGCTGCTTATGCTCACTGTGATAAAATGTGGTGAGGTATGTTACATCAGTATGTGTTGGAAGGTAAAGCATGTTACCATTAGTCTGACCAAATACTGGTAGCTGTCAACTCAGTGGCTATACCAAAGGCTACATTAATGTCTTAAAAAAACCCAAAACAAACAGGTATTTCAGCCAAGGTTTCCCCACAGACTCCTCAGTACCTTACCCAACATTTGCATGTTATAGGGAGTACTATATCTGAAATTAGTAACTCTGTTTTTCATTACGACAAACTACATGAATCTGTCAAAAAGTACCAAACCAACAAAAAGTGAGAAGTCTGCATTATGCTATCTAATAAATAACTTGGCAGGATGCCTGGTTTAAATAAGTCTGTTTCCAGTGTCTAGGTAGCATATTGTGTATTCCTTTTGAGTTTTTGTTAAGTCTGTTTACGTAAAAGTCAAATACCAACGATAATAAGATTTAATTATTTTTCAAAAGAAATACTGAACTGTAGTCTTTAGGTTTCTAGTAGCTTTTCCAGTCCTCCTTCATTGGAAATAAACTTTGGAACCTTCAAATACTTGATGGCAACTTCTGTGCCAAAGTGTGGATCTCAGCTAGATGTAGCTGGATAACCATTCTTCTTTAGCTGATGCCTTGTTTAAGGAAAAACAGATTGCAGTATGAGGGCGCAAACTTTCTGCATGAGGAACTAAGATTTGGACAGGAAAGAAGCTCTTAAAAAAATCTCTTGCAAATTGTTCCATTAAAAATGTGGCTGAACATGCTTTTGTTAAAAAAAAAAAAGACAAAAAAAAAGACATACTGTTTTATCTGATGAGTAGTCTAACAAAGTTAATTCACAGAAATCCTTTCCTGGAATAACACGCATCTCTCTGTGTAAGTCACTGGTTGGGGATACATTGCATGTAATAGGTACCTTAAGCAAAAACAGAGGAAGAGCTGCTCACTTTCTGTCCTTTGATACCTTGAAAAATCAAAGTACAAGACTATATTTTAGCACATTCAGACCCTCAGAATTCCCTCACTAGTGAAAAAGGTACATGTACGGCTGCTTGGGAGCTGAAATACAGTGTTTCTGTAAAACAATATTGTAGAGACTTTTATACCTAGCAACAATTTTCTTTGTGTTCCTTCTTTTGCCATGTATTTTCTGATCTGTTATGTTTTGCTGTTAACGTTTAGGAGGTGATGGGAAAGTTTGTGCATGTATTTTGCTTACACTGGACTCATGTATTATTGGCTGTCAGCTTTGGTCCTCAGCTGCTGGCGATGCAGAAAATTAATGGAGTCTTTAGCCTAGGCATTAAGAAAATAGAGTGCTTGAGGATGTGCCATCACCACCCACATGACTCAGTAGCTCACACTACCAATAAGCTCTTTGCCCTTTGGATTGCTGTTAATAACCTTCATATTTTGTATTTTGGTATTTTGAAGTTGGCCCTGATGTGTCTAAATAAAGACAAGTTGTTTGAAATTCAGCAAGAGGAAAGGGCAAGGAAGACATATTTTCTTTTGGGGAGCATATCTCTTTACTGGTGGCATGCTTTCTACTGGTTCAAAAGCAAACTTCAAGGTGACTGATCAGACTTAGCCAGGCTGAATGAGGGATAACATTTTTAGAGAGCTGCTACAGAGGAAGGTCTACAGTAACTACTGTCAAGGGGATATTTTACCACTGAACTCAAAATAGCTGTTCTGATTTAGCCTGGCTGCTGAGCTGGCCACACACCATTTCTTCTTGTTCTTTGTTGTAGTGTTTTGAGAAGATGAAGTGAAACAGAATCTTGGGAAATGGGGGTGGAGGTGCTGAAAACCTCTATGCTGTCCTTTCGTGTAAAGAAGTTGTGGTGTCCAGGACAGAAGACAGGAAGCTAATGCTGAAGGAGAACACAGATACCAAAATGATATGAAAATAGGATAGATGGAAGTTAGAAGGTGGATCAGAAGGGAATAGAACAGTGGGTTACTTGGTCACTGCATACAAATAATGCTGGGAAGTTGTGGGGAAGCAATTCAGTGGTTCCTCCCCTCCTTTCTTGGCTAACGTTGCAGACACGCAAGCCAAGGTCCTGTGTGAGCCATTGAGCACCCGCTCACAATTAAATTCCTGAGCATCACATGAGCTGTGGCTCCTCTGAAGGACACAGAGTCTGCACAGTGTGGTTACAGTGTGTCAGATGATGAACAATAGTAAAAGGTGCTAGTCCAAGTAAGCCTATTCTCACACCTGACAGTAAAGGGCAGAATAAAGCAAGAATAAAGCCACATCCCAAATGTGCAGATGTCAGGTGCTGATGCTTAAATAGGTAGCCTGCCATGACAGCTTGAATCTTAATGTGTGACCAGGTACCATCTACATACAATGTTACATCTGCAGTGCTGTCCCCTTTCCTCTAGAAGAGGGCTTAGTTATGACTGTGTAACAGTTACTACTGAGCAGAGGAATAAAAACCACAGAACACTTCTGCACGCAAAATATTTACTCAAGTAGCAGTAGGAATGGTTTGCTGCCCACTTCTCTTGGTTGCTGCCTACCCAAGCTCTGAGAGACATCCCTGAGGGCTTGGGCTTTACAGCTTGCTAAGTCATGTCCTTAGTACCTCAAATAAAAATAAGAAGTAATATGAAACAATTAATCAGTGCAACTTACTATTAGGAAGGCTTCCAGTATGTGCATCAGTTACTGTAAAATAACAGCTGGGTGAATAATGCAAAATTTATACTTAGATAATCTGCAATTAGGAACACGTTTAGGACAGAGAAAGCAGAGGACTAGATTGGGTTCATAGAGGTAGTGGAAGGCATAAAAGAGCCCTTTTGCTGGTTTTCCTTTGATCCTTGTAAAGCCCTGACTCCAGAGAAATTCGGCGTTCCTGGAGAAATCATTCCTTTGAATGATGGCCTTTTTCCACCCAAAAAGGTGAAAAAAACCCCACAAAGAAGTTAGTTTTCTTCCTTTCTCCCATCCCCTCAGCTGTACTGGCTAGTTTGGGCAAACAGAGTACGATGCTGTGTCCTGTATTTTGAAAATGTGGGGACAATTTAATGTTTCCATCTAATAAGAGAGCTCTGGGAACTAAGCAGACAAAATACCTACCAGCAGGCTTGCTGGAGCAATTAGCACCAGCTCCCTTAACATCCTGCCCCCCTGCCTGCCTCCCTGAAAGGGCAGTGCCAAAAAGGCACAGTCTGCCCCACAGCTAATGAGCTGGTTGACTATTTTCAGCTGCTGTTAGATCATTTACTGTCTTCTGTAAAACAACTGAGAACTACAGCAGCAAAGTCAATGGCTCTAAAATGGCCAGGCTGATAGAAGACTGAGAGTCCAGAGGAAACATCATTCTGCATGACAAGGCATCTCTGTAGTCTCCAGCCTTCTTAAATGCACTCATTTTCACCAACAGGAAGTAGAGTACAATTATTTCCTATCTTGTAAAAAGCTTCTTAAAAATAAAATTGCTAGATCCATCTCTTGCACTGCAAGCTTTCCTCTTAACTATTTCTTGTATGCTAGAGTCAAAAATTAGTGCCTCAGCTTTCAATTCCTTTGACCATAGCAGCAAGTTTCTCCTGTTGACGGTAGACAACGAGGGGCTTTGAAGTGTTTTCCTGTTCCGTTTGTACATAACTCGTAAGCCATTTCTGCTTTGGTTATATTTTGTTTCTTTTTATCCCAAGAAAGTTTCCAGAGTTGTGGTTTATTAATTGAAAATAATTTTCATTGCAGCAATACCACTTTCAGTGTACAACACGAAATCCGTAAGAGATTTTCATCAACAGTGCTAGTGCATTTTCTTCACTTTAAGAAGTAGTTCTGCAAAAAAAGCAAACCCACTAACCATGTTAGGAGAAAGAGTAAGCCAGTTGTAATGATCTCCTAGGGAAAACAAAAATGAAGTGCATAGCATCATCTGCTTGATCTTTAATTATTATTTAATTACGCTACTAATAGGCTCTTAAATTGCACTCTATTGGACAATTTCAGATGGCTGTTTTTGTTACATTAACTTTTTCTTCCCAGCACCCCAGTGGTTTTAGTGGGCGATTAAAGAGGGGGCAGTTTATTAACAGTTGTATTACCATAGCTACCTCAGTGTTGTGGGCCAAATTCAGTGGGATGCAGAGGAAACTCTGTAGAACAAGAATGGAGGCGGGAGTCCAGAAGAGGGCTGGGGAGGGTCACTTGTGCCTCAATTGTCCACCAAGAGCTGCTGGCAAGGCCAAGAGGACGAGGGAGGTGAATGGTGCTTTTCAAGGCTCTTGGGATTCAGGGGTTTGCAAGGCAGAGAACAGGCACCATTCACTTGCTGAATCCAAAGTGCTGGTCTCAGGTACAAATCAAGACGTCCAGCACCATTTTATCAAGCACTTCCATCTGGAGTTTCAACAACTCCCATGTCCTCTCCCAAAAGTACCACCTCTGCTTACCACCCTCACTGCTCTCCTCACTCCAGGGCCCAAGACTTCTTTCCTCTGCTGCTCACACATACATACCAGTTCCTGTCTGTCTCTTCCAATGCAGGACATTTGGTTTGTTCTGTTTTGTTTGTAAATCCAACCTGAGGGTATAGGGGTTTATTTATCTCCTTATTTCCTGAGCCAAATATTCAGGCAAGTCCCCAGAGTTTAACCAAGAGCAGTACACAAAGGCGAATTAGTACCTGGAAGGAAAAACAGCAGGTATGACCACATAGAACTCTTACTGTCTACTACTAGTAAAGACTTACAAATATTTTCTTCAAAAAGAAAACTTGTAAAAACTCATTAAAGAGCTTGCTGTATAAAATTTTTCTTAAATCCTTCAGTTGTGGACCCACAGAAAATAAACAACACAAAACACCTTTTCAAAAGAGCTGAAGACCTTTTAAAACCATCTGGAACATCAGACCTGCATGATGTCAGGCTGCTTAGTCATCTTCTTCAGTAGAGTTGCAGCTATAAAGCTTCCCAGGTGATACCAGATGAAGTGGTGGGGAAAAGTACATTGGTATAAGTGCAGAGAACCACATCTGTTTCCCATCCTCCCCTCCAAAAAAAACCCAAAGCCAGTTAGTTATGTCAGAACAGTTTTTAGCATGCACAAGAGCAGGGCTTCAGGGGTGGGCAGTAGAGGGACGTGTGGATTTGTTTTCCTGAGGGCCCAAGAGATGAGAGACTTTGGTTACTTACCAGGAGTGGCTCACTAAGTCAAGGCAATAATGAACTAATTGGGACAAACTGCAAACTGTGCTCAGCACAATCTGCAGTGACAGAAACTGCTCTTCACAAATCACAATTGCTAAATATTAAAGGAAACAACATCAGCAGTGAGAGCAAAGTGACACAACCAAGTTGTTTATTAAAAAATAAAAATTCAACAACTTTGGGATTTGTGGAAGTGGCATGAATGTGTCATCTTGTACTAATGTGCTTCAACAGTGAAAAATACAATCTCATTTTTTAGTGCTCCACTGATATTTTTTTTTTTTTTTTAAATAAATTTGCCTTCAATTGTCTGTCATACTTTATTCTGTAATGTGGTAATGGGGAGAGGACAAGGCAAGCTAATGAAACAATCTGAGCTGCTGAGGTGAGAAAGCCTTGCAAAGCTGCAGCTAAGAGCCTGGTTTTTGAGGGACAGGCTGATACACTAGGGACATCATGCAAACAGAGAGGCAAGCAGCAACTACGTGAAAAATTATACTTTGAAAACTGGGGCTAGGAAGGAATGATTGGATTGAAGGATGAATTGAGTAGCTGCTTTTGAATAAGACTTGCTGAGCAGCATATCCTCTTTCAGCATTATTAATAGTGGCAGGAAGTGATGCTTCACAGACCTGCTGAGGCGGGTACGGAGCTAATTGCTGGGCTTTTTACATCTCCAGGATGTGTTTCTTATCCCTCTGCCTCCTTGGCCAGGTATACAGTTCACCTTCTGTTTTCACTTGGGTTTGAACTTTAGCAAAGAAAAAGTCTAGATATAAGCAACTCGTCATTCGTTTGGCTCTTCTCAAAAACCAGAAGTGGGTTTGATTTTCTTGTTCATTTAGAGGGTTGTTTTTTGCCTAATAAATTCCTATGTAATAGGAACAGTATTTGACATTGAGATCAAACTGGCTATCAAGCGTAGCCAGGATGAGAGAGTAGTGACTAGCATTGCAGAAAGGAGCATTAAATTAAGCAGTAAACTGTGCTTTAGTGATACTAATGCTAGAAAAACTCTCACTTAAACCAGACTAATAGAGTACATGCGCTTAGTGTGCCAGAAGGCTGGCACTCCTATAAGCAAACCTGGCAGGCTTTTGAACTGGGTGTTCACTAGTGTTGGAAACCAATAAGGAGAGACATACAAGATAAAAATAGAATCCCACAACACTAAAAGACGTCTTCTCAGTGGCGTACGTGCTTTTTATTAATAATGTGATAACAAGATGCTAGTTACAAACATTTGATGTCAAGGTGACCTATATCAAAGGCGTAACCTGGAGACATGATGATTTATTAAGAGAGTGACACCACCCAAAACAAGGTGATGTTGCCTCGCCTGCTGGCTTCTGGACCTGAGCCTTGCTGGGGGAGTAGGTAGCCTGAGGGGGTGGGCCAGAACCTGAACAACTACTTGGAGAATCTGGCTTTAAGGTGTGACAATAATGTACACTCTTCTGATCTCTGTACCACACAGGATCTTTATCTCAGCTTTGCTCAGTCTGCCAGCAGACCTACTGGAAGTAGGTTCTATGACCTGCTCTGTATTACCTCTGCCAGCTCTGCTTGCCTGTTGGCAGATTCCCACTCCATAGCCCTGAGAGGACTATCAAAGACCTGTACATGTTACTGAGACCTTGATGCAAACCAAACACGCTGGAGGGAATTTGAGTTGGAAAGAAGTAATTTTTCTTCCAAACTTCTCTTCTGTTTCGTTTAACAGATAGTATTACTAATTATGGAAGGTGGAATAGTGATCTGTAAATTTTTTAATTCATGATCGCTATTGGTTTGATGGGGTTTAACCAACAGCCCGGAAATTATACTGCTCCACTGTCCTGAGTTTAGAACCAGAGTGGGTCCCAAGGGGAAAAACAGTTCATGATTATTTTTGCTGCCCACATTGTGCTAGGTAGGTGCACTGCTGTGCAAAACATGGTAATAAATAACAGGGAGCAGGAGCCCATATTCTGGAGCCACCTTATAACAGCAGTCAATAACACATCATGAAATTCTGGCATTTGAGTGAGCTCTTTTGCCTTAGCAAATACAAAAAAAAACCATATCAAAGGATCTACTTAATTGCCAAGAAAAGACATCTTGAGTAACAAGTGGAGTCTGGGAAAACTTAGTGACATGGCCAAAATCAGTCCAAGTGGATTTCAGCTTCAAACAGATTTAGAAAAATTTTCTTTCACTATTTTACAGAAGCCTAGTGGTAATCAGACTAATAGCACTTATTTCATTACACGCTTTGAGATAAGAGTGCAGCGATTTAGCAACTCCCTTACTGGCACAGCCCTGCATTTAGGACTGTCACAAGAAAATGATCTAAATCACTACAGTTACCTTGCAAAAAACCTCATCATTCCTAAGATTCAAGATATGTGTATTTCACACACTGATCTCAGAATAATGATGTATTTCATATTTGTTCTTTTGTGCAGTGATTAGGAAAAGTTTTTTACTGTTAATAGCCGATTTATCTGAACTTCTAAATGTGACAGTCAGCAGATTTATTAGGGCTTACAGAATAGAGTAGGAAGCAGAACATAGATTAATGTTAATGTTTCAGAAGGCTTTTAAAGAGCTATTATTACTGCTATGTTGCAGTCAATGCTTTTTTATTACACTTTTTGTGTTTCATCAAACGTTTTCAAACTTAGATTTCCAAGGCTGGGCCTTGGATGAGGGGAGATCTTTACATCTTTCAATCTAGATAAAAGTTAAGGGCTCAGACTCTCAGCTAGCATCAGGCAGTCCTGCTGATTTGATCACAGTGTAATGATGCTGATAAAGGATCTGACGCTATAAATATGATGTTTAAAAAGCTGTATGCCATAGAATACATGCAGTTGAGTATTGGCCACATTCATCCCTGGTGAAGGAATGCCTAAGCCTAGGGAGTGCAGTACGACTTGGGCAGGTTGGCACATTGCATCCTCCTTTCCAACTACAGCACAATCCCATAATGTAGCACTCGAAGTGTTCTGCTGAAAACATGCCAGTATAAAGACAGGATAGTTTGTCACTGCAAGAGAATGGGTATTTTTTCAACTGTGTGCTGCTAATTAATCCAACAGCATTTTCAAATAATTTAAGCAAGTGATATCTTACAGATATAGAGAAAAGCAAAACATATATCATTATTAAATAAGTGGAGGGAAAATGAAAAAAAAAATCATCAGAAATTCAAGACAGGGACACAAAAACTGTCAGAGTATTAGACCATTTCTCTGCCTCTAAATTCACTCATGACTTGAACAGGATGGATTCTCTTCTTTGCAGAACCTTTTCTGACAGCCGCATAGATGTCTTCTGGCTTCTCTCTTTTAATTAGGGGCTTCTTCTCTGGCGCCTTCATTCTCCACATCACAACAGGATGTCGTGGGCCAGTAGGACTCTGAATCTTGATAATCTTTGTGGACGCAATATAGGACATCTTCACTGTCTGTACCACAGCATTCATTAAATTTTTGGCTGCCTGAATTAGCGAAGTGACGCTATCCAACTGTAATAAGAAACAGAAACATTAGTCTAGGAAGCCGGTCTGCTTTTAATCATAATATGCTCAGGAATAAAACAACGGTTAAAAAGTAAGACTGCCGTACTAAACCCTAATTTGTTTTCCCTTGGTACGTTTGATCATTATATTCATGTTCCACTGCTCCACAACTTCCAGACTTAGAAGTGCCATACAGAAATTTGTGCTGGTGAATTATAAATGCTTATGTAGGTAATGTTTGTTGTTTCCTTTTTTTTAAACGTATACTCATGATGCTTGTCTCCTGGGTCTCATTGCAATTACTAGTGATGGGTAATGAAACCAACTAAAGAAGAGCTACGAAAATGTGACCTGTTACTGCCTTTGTATCAGCACTAGGCAAAGCCTCTAGTTGCTCCTGTCACATTCCAGGCTCCCACCCATGCTCCTGTGCAATGCTGAGATACTGGGAAGTGGCTGCCTTTGTCAGAGCTGCTGAACCTAGTCTCGGCAGCCATGATTTTTAAGGGTAATTAAGAGCGAGACAGCACACAGGAACTGCGGTGACTGTGTGGCCTCTCAGACTGTTTCAGGAGTGCCAGCCTAAGAAAGGGGCAAAAATGCATAACAAATTAATCCCTATCACCTACTACCATCTTCAACAGCATACTACATAGGCATACAAGTGTTAAAGCAAAGGCATTTTTCCATCAATATTCCTGGAAATAGCGCATTTAGTTCGAACTGAAAAATCTGCTAACAGGAACAAAAAAATGACAGCTTTAACAAGCAAGTTGGCTCTGCCATACTGCTCTGTAGTGTAATACAGGCAAACTCACTGATGGCACTGCTTCCTTCATACATTTGAGGCCTGCAGGCTGCACAGTGTCTGTGGGCTGAAAGCAAAGAGTGCTGGGGACACTTCACTGTCTTGGTCACCTCCACAGTCCCAAGGACTTTGGCAGTCCAGCTAGAGGCTAGTGGCATTGTGCAAATGGCAAATATGATCCTATGATATCTGCTGGGTAGAGGCATTTTAGTTCGTGTTAACCCTCCCAGTGAATCTTCATCTCAAATTCTAGTCACCAATCTGGTCCAACATGTTCCATAAAGATCTTTCAAGCAGGCTGCGTGCAGAACAGAGTCACTACTCTGATGGGGAGAGCTATGATCTTGGGGACAGCGGCTTGACAAAACTGAGAACAAGCGCAAGTATTTGAGAGAAGACCAACACTGGCCAAAGAGCTGATGCCTGTAATTGGCCATCGGTATTACTTCAGCCCTTGGAAATGAGAAAAGCCTTTTTCTCATTTCTCAGGTTTTCAAAACACAGACTGATAAGGCTTGGGCTCATCCTTTCAGAAGTTAAAGGGACAAAAAACACACAAAAGGGGGGGGGGGGGGGGGGGGCGGTGGTCCTTCCACATTTTGTCATTGTTGTGTGTGTGTGGTGTCCTTCCATATCTTGTTGGGGGCGGGGTGTGGGGGGGTGTGTGTGCACATGTGTGTACGTGGCGTCCTTCCACATCTTGGTATCTTCGGAGGGTGGGGTGGGGGGGTGTCCTTCCACATTTTGTCATCTTTCTGTGTGTGTCTGTGTGATGTCCTTTCATACCGCGTGTGTGTGTGTGTGTGTGTGTGTCTCGTCCTTCCACATGTTGTTGTCTTTGTGTGTGTGTGCGTGCGTGCGCACGCTTCATGTGTGTGCTTTATGTGTGTGTGTGTCCATGTGTCCGTCCGTCCTTCCATGTCTTCTCATCTTTGTGTGTGTGTGTGGTGTCCTTCCACGTCTTGGGGGTTGGGGGTGTGTGGTGACCTTCCATGTCTTGTCATCTTTGTCTGTGTGTGTTTGTATGTGGTGTCCTTCCACGTCGTGTTGTCTTTGTGTGGGTGGTGTCCTTGCATGTCTTGGTGTGTGTGCACAGAGGGGGTTGTCCTTCCACATCTTGTCTGTGTGTGTGTTGTCATTCCACATCTAGTTGCGTGCATGTGTGCGCATATGTTTGTGTGTGTTACCACTAGACATTGTATGCCACCCTGGGCACTTCAGAAGGCATCGCCACACATCCAGTGCACTCAAACAGCAAAAAGATTATACCATTTTAGGTGAAATATTCGCAATTGTATTTTTGCTCAGCGGGGAACCTTTTTTATACAGGGTTGGCTAACAGCTGAATGATGCCATATGTAATTTTGAGCACAATGCTTTTTGTACCATTAAATTTCTCTTGGATTTATTTGCTTGAAATAAAGGCTGTCCTCCTCTTTCAACTTAAGGTACCTTTGCTGCTGAAGAACTGCTAGGACAAATATAGGGCATAAATCATCACAGTGACCTAAACGACTAGCTTTTTACCTTGAAAGAAGACACCCCATCCCTATTTAATTACAAGGCCGACAATTTCAATTTAGAGAGGAATCTCCAGTCTGACTACCTTTAAGAAAGCCCTGTTTTACATATTTACTATTTAAATATTATTTAGTGTTTACTATATAGTTATTATTTAGTTAGAAATATTTGTTATTATAAATACTATTTAAATAAATAAATTCTACCTGAGCCACCTTCCATTTTATGACATCCTCCCCAAAACAGGGAAGAGGAGTCTTAAAAGCCAAAGTTACATCAGTGTGCCATAATGAGAACATTATCGGTTTTAGGACAAAATACAGAGTTCAAACACAAGACACTCTACTTTCTAGAGAGTACGTTTGTGCAGTGTGCAAGCACATACATGTGTGTACGTGCACACACACACGCCTCCATATTCCAAGCGCATTGTTCAGGAATATTTGTCACTTCACATATGCTAACCCAGAGAAAGCCCACTGTGGTTTGGACATAAAAATAGTAGGGATTACGCTATATAACTGGAGAGCCTACATTTCAACTTCTAAACATCTTCTTTGTAGAAACATTTGTCTTCTGTAAAAGCAATTCAGTCGGTTCTCTAAAACAGCCATTGGTTTTACTGGGAGAATGAGCTTGTATTTTGTCATCCAGCCTAACCACGTAGTTGTTTGCAATATGCAGGTTTGCAAACAGTTGTTAAGAAAGGCTCAAGGGCTTCTCCCCTTTGCCAAGTCAAATTAATTGATCAGGTGAGAGGAGTGTGTTACTGTCTGTCTTCATGTCAAGTGTGTGACACTTCCTTATACTCATACACACAAATGCAAATAACAGTAATAAAAATGCAGCCCAAGGGGCTGGATTTAGTTGCATTTCAGAAACATCTCTGAAGTGGCAGAAAAGCCCCTCCAGTTACTACCACGTTCAGTGCCTCTCTCTGGAAGTGCCAAAACCCTTCTATTTCCGCCCCCTCTGACCCCTGCAAGTTAAAATCCTTAGTGGCCTGGTTGAATCCACACATATGGGTGATGGCAAACTGCAATTATATCTATACACCAAGCAAAGGTGCAAAATTTACCAGCTGGCTTCTGAAGTTCAGTCCTTGCTGCAGCACTTCTTTAACATAAGCTGGTAGGCATATTTGGGGCCTGTGATTTATCAGCAACTCTTGAGAGGCAGGCTGCCTAGCCGCTCTGCTAGGTTTAGCAGTACAACCACATAGTTGTTTTTAATGATAGACTTTGACATATGTTCAAACCACATGGTGACCTCCAAGCCTAAAGCTTATTTCAACTGCTGCTTTTAAACCAAATATTTACTAAACTTCCAGGCTATCAGTAAGGTGTACTGCTCAGAGGCCTTGTCATTCCACTCCTGGTACCTCTTCAGTCCCCAGTGTGTCCCTTTTTCTAGGGAGGCCGACTAGTGTAGCATTAGCCCACTGGCAAATGAACTGATGTCCTATCCAAATTTCAAACTGCTGAATACTCACTGTCACTTTATGTATTATTTTTTGGTTTGTTGGAATGAGAAGGGGGAGAGGTAGACAAAGTTTCATAAGAACATTTTTCTGTCATGCTAACCGGAGGATTAGTTATACAGACACATGTACATGCACACACACACACACGCACAAAATTTTCATTATCTGTTGTTTTCTAGAATATCTGACAATGCCATGATCCTGACAACTTCTTAAAAGCTTTGACTAATCTTTTTCCTCCAGTGGTCAATGTTGGTGGCATCATACACACTCACTTTTCTAGCATTGGCTGTGTAGTAACACCACTACAAAGCTGCCGTGTGCCAGAGGTTGCAAAACATCGTTTTGCTTCTATGGCAGAAGGTGTGTGGGCTTTAGGGGCAGGGGTTTGGGGGATTTTTTGCGGGGTTGTGGTTTGGTTTTTTTTGTTGGTTCCCCCCCCCCCCCCCCCCCCGAAGTTTCTCAGTGACTTCAGTGTCTGTAATCCTTCCACATTTTAAAATTGCCTTGAGTTAGAGCCACACTAGGAGGATGGTGGGCTGGGCAGCAAACTGGACTGTAGTGTCAAGGGCAGGTCTAGTGACTGCTGCTCTGGGCGTGGGGAAGAAAAAAAATAACTGTTTGCATGGAAGGGAAAATGCTGCTAGAAGAAATTGGTAGCAGCATCCAGGCAGGATACAGGTTGTTCCAAAACTTCATCCAGTTTTTATAGTGACTAATTTACACTGTGAAATATCGATAATGAAGTGGAATCCTTTCAGGAGATGGTTGCAACTTATGCACTTTCTTCTCCTGTGGAAACTGAACAGTTAGTTATCGCCTCATTCTGGCATCTGTAGCTCTGCTCACAAAATGGCCACAGCTGTGGAAAAGTCCACAGCTCCTTCAGCACACCACTGTGATCAAGAAAACTATTTTTACTTCTTAAAATTACAATCTGTCTACTACAAACAAACCATAAACTTTATGGCTCTCTTCATTTTTATGAGATTGTAATTACAAACCAATCTTGGCATGTCAGCCTCATAGTTTGACACTGAGGAGTGGACACCTATCAGTGCCAGCATTTTAAATCCCAAAAATCTGAAGACTGAACTATAAACTGAATTATACGGCTGTACCAATCTGAAGTGGCTGAATTCCACTGCCCCCTTGCCATGCCATGTGAACTGAACCTCTGACCTATTATTTAAGCTCTTAAAAGATGCCCTGAGATGCAAACAGGCTTGCAGGAAGATACCTAAAACAAGAAATACAAAACCCAGCTGCTATGTGCCTCCCTGCTGAAAAGCAGATGACCTAGCTACCACTAAGGCTGTTTAAATTAGGGGGGGTTTGCTGCAGTTACCACAGTAGCAGGGGGGTGCAGGGGTAGGTGGTGCAGGCAGCAATCCCCATTTATTTCACTTTGCTCTTGACATCTCTGCGTAGGCAATGAAATACAGGGCGACTTACTTAATGTTGCCCTTTAGGCCATCCATGTTATTTGCAGTGTCTTAGCGTCCACATTCCCACTCAGTTTTCTGGATGCATCTCACACTAGTCTTACTTCTATACAGAAAATGTGGATGTAGGGGTGGGGTGGGAGGTATTTCTTAACTGCATTCAAGAGTTTGGAGAAGCTTTTAGAAGATATTCTTGGACATGTACTACAGATGGCAAGAATCAGGCCATACATTTAATCTTTTTTTTTGTCTCTAGACAGCAGCTGTTTTTATACTTCAGTGACAGTAACGTAAGAGTTTGGTGTAAATCTATTGTGCTTCTATAAATCTAACGTACTCAAGGACTACCTTCACTTGGATGCTTTTATCTCAGATGTTCAGCAGGCTCTTCAAGGCCTCGTATCTAGGAAAACTGATGAAATGAAACTTGGCATAAATGAAAGACTGATAAAATATTCATTGTGCATTTACGTTCATTTCATTTAGAGCGATGTAGCTGCAAACTCTTCAATGTGCAGCAAGTGGTACATAAAGACTCACTAGCAAAACAAATGAACAAACCAACCCCCAGAAAAAGCTGTTTTATTTTTGCGAGACTCCCACTTCTGCTCTTTTGTCACTTTCCATGGAGACACAATGTTCCAGCCTCCACATTTCACAGGTCTGACTGTGTCAGTCAAGACAATAATTCATTAAAGGATTTAGGGAAAGCATCCCTTGCCGTAGCTTTTCTTATCTAAATATGCCATCTGCCCTGTGAGCATTAGTACTTTGTTTCCATTGGAAAAAAAAAAAAAAAAAAAAAAAAAGAATGATTCTATAACCACTGAACCACTGTAACTTCACTTTGTGGTGAAACAGAGAAGACACAGACCTGAAGACAGTAATTTAAAGAAAACCTTGATCACCCAAACCCCACCAACCAATAAAAATCAGACTGGTGGCACTCAGGCTGAAATCTACTCTCTCTCATCTCCAGCACTTGCATTGCTCTTCTGTAATGAGTCCTGTGTGCAAGTAATCAAACTCTCCACTGAGTAACAAACCTGAAGAAATGGGATTTCAGAAAAAAAATTGATTTTGAAACTTCATTTTCAATTTCTTTACGTGCACTATACTTTTTCACATTTTTGTAAAATAATTTCCTGTCTTGGCAGTAGTAGCAATCCATTTCTGCAAGGAGTTTAACAATGTAATAACTGATATGGTCAGTTATTTTTATTTAATATTCAGAATGATTAAGAGACTCATGACTTAGAATTTAAAGGAAGTCTTATGCTATATAATATTTTCTGTTCAGTGTACTAAGAAAAGCTTGCCTTGTCATGTGTCTGTAGCAGTTGTTAAACAAATATAGAATTTCCTATTCTCAAAGCATGTAAATAAGTCCGTCTCCCACTTACATTCTTGCGTAGATTTGCAGACGCTGTCTCTTTCAAATAAAGAAGTGGCAGGCAATTGCTCTCTGGAATAAAGCTGTGAGAGACTACGCAAAACAATACTCACAAAACACTTCTTGTGTGCCAGTCTGCCAGAACCCCAGTTATGATACTCTTGATTGGTCTGCTGCGAGCATTATTTTTTTTTTGCTGGGAACTGAGGTTTTACTGTTTGAACACAGAGTTCTCAATTGGCTGTTTACAATCTCCCAAGTCTTACTTACAGTTCAACCAGACTTCACCTGTATGAAAATTGAAAAACTAATTATAAAACATCAAACACACAGTTCTTTAATCAGTGTTTGAAGTCTGAACTTAAAAATTCTTGTGGAAATAAGGTCAGTTATTAAAAATTAATCTTAATTGAACCACTAAGCTTAAATACATTCCTGGAAGCAAGTTTTCTTTGTTATACTATACTGAGAGACTAAGACTGAATATTTATTTCTTTGACAAGTACTTCTGAAAAGAACATGAATTCTACATTTCTGTGAAGACTAGTGAGCTTCTGAGTAGTGCTCCATTTAAGGTAAGGAGTACTTATTACATTGCGCTCTTCATTTTCTTCCCACTTTTTTACTATGTGTGACAATTGGTTGTTTTGAGTAACTTCTATGGGTCCTTCATTAAGGTTGCTCTATAAAACAAAAAGTGATATAATCCCTTAAGATTAAAAGCAGCAGAACAATCCGAACAGGTAAAGCACTAAGAGTGAAATCCTGGCTGTTGAAGGCGCTGGGGTTTTCCTTGGCTTGGGCCAAGATTTTAAATATCCTTAGCTCAGAAAACAAGTGTTAAATTTCCAGTTTTTTCTCCACTCAAAATAGTGATAATCTTATTTTAATGAAAATTGAGATCTTAGTCCAACAGTGACACCAGAAGATGTGTGTTCAAAAAAACACAGGAAAAAGTTCAAGAGTTGGAAGCATTTCATTAACTACCATGTTTCTTCAAGTCACTGCCAGATGATACATAAAACCTATCATGGATTCAGGCTGTATATAAAATAAGACAAAGGCAGACTTGCCATTGCAGTTCTTTTTTCCCATTACTGGAAACTGTTCCCTCAGGGTTTTTCCTCACCTCTGCTTAGCCATGCTCTCCCTTTGGGATATCAGAGGGATTTCATCCCAATTTGTGGAACTGGCCTTGGGAAATCTGCCTCACCCTTTGGATGGGTAATCTGGGGGTGTGTGTTTTCAATGAGCTGAGTTTTCCTAAAAATATGGCTATTCTGTTGGTTCTCTATGTCTGTCTGTCTGTCTAGTAATTACATCATACACCTCAAGGCTATTTGGGGTTTGTTCTGTGGTTTACCCATTTTTCAGGTGGGGAAATGGAAGCTAATGAACTAAATACCTAACCATTACCAGAATCTGTGTCAGGCTATGCAGGATGCAAAGAACTGAAATTGTGTCCTATAACTAGACCAGGCCCTGAGTCCAAGTGAAATGGTCAACAACGTACATAAGTGCTGTAAAACTGCTTCCCTGAAACACCATCATGGAACCTGTGCTTAGACAGGCGGTAGCTCAGTCCCTCCCAAGTACTGCTGCTTTCACTTGCAGGAAGGGTTTGAAAAAAGGAAACTATTTTTTAAAAAACAGGATCTTGAGAAAAAGAGATTCATGGTTTATTATATATATCCTTTCCTTGCTGTTTCCATCAGTTGCTTCAGTTTGTGAAGAAATGGGAGTTCTTGTTGCAGTAATCTTTTACATGCACTGAGGCTAAGAACTATAAAATACATCCTGATTTTGCTAATTAGCAAAGTAATTATTATTAGGAAAAGTTAATTGTCTTGTAGTGTACATTACCAGTAATACTTCTTGCTGCTTTAAATTAGTTCTTCTCAGTAGATGCGGTTTAGAAAGCAATAGCAGCTGAGCTGTCTGTAAGTAATTAACAGGAAAAAACATACCCCTTGCTTTGCTTCCATCGCCCAGGAGTTCTATATACACACACACTCACTGGCATACACTAGTGAAAGATGTAGTGTTTTTACATAAAAAAAAAACAAACAACCGAACAGTGAAACATTTCTGTCAACTTTCAGTAAAAGAAAATTTTAAAATAATATACCAGCTCTTAGGGGTTAACATCAACTCTTAGAAAATTAGTGGTTTAGTATTTTCAGAATCAAATACTGATGTAAGAAGTCATTTTATTAAGGCCCTACAAGCAGCCTTCCACCATTAGTTCAAAGAAACTGAACTGCAAGTTCCCAATGACAGGGATAAATACCAACAAGGCGGAACAAACTGGCTGAACAAGGAGCAGTAGCTGTGCAACTGGTACATGCAGGCATCACTTTTGTCAGCACAGCAGCAATGGACTTGAGCAAGACAAAAGAGAAATTTTTTCATGGAAGGCCGCACAGCAGTAAAAGCAGGACAGCGGTACTGAAGTCAGTGCAACACACTGTCTACCTATAATAAATGCAGTGGGCTGTTACAGTAGCCAATATTTCAGTATGATTGCCAGCTTGCTGCTTAGCCCTTAGTTCCCATTCTTCAGTCCTACAGGAGCTGCAGCTTGGAAGCCATTCTGCCCATCTTGACTTCTCTTTTAGGAGGAAAAAGCAAACCCAAACACAAACCCTAAAAGGAACTGAAACGCACTGCACCCCATCTCCTCCCCTGCCAAAGGAACAGCTCTTTAAAAGAGTTCAGCAAAATGCCAGGTCCTCTCTAGCAGTGCCTGAACACCTCCAACTGTAACGAAGGCGTTGCGCTGCTTGCCAGCTGCCACAGTACTTGCACGTTGGCTGAGACATGATTCTCCTGGGGTATGGTTATCCAAGGATTGGGACTGTGTCAGCCAAAGGCCTGGTGGCAGCTACAGATATCCTACCTTGTATTTTTCCATGTGCTACCTTTACCTTTGACTCCATGTGTTTTTACCTGTGGTACGGCCTTCAAAGGTGAAACAGGCTCACAGCAATATTGTGCAGGCAAGTTTTGATTTAACTGGCAGGGGAACTCGGTAAGTGAAACAGACATTTAAATCCAGCCTTGAAGCATGAAGTTAGAAGTATTAAAGCACCTACATTTGGCACAAAAGTGGACTTACATCACTGCTGTTTAAGTAAGCATGCTCCTTGAGATACCAACAGGAAGAGTCAAAGATAGAGTGAAACACTCATCAGTGCACAGGTAAGGCTGTTAACCTGAGAGACCTCTTCTACGCCATTAGTCCAATTCTGTGATACTGTAACTCTTAAGAACTGTCTCTTCCACATTTCCATTTCAAGGCCCAAAAGCTTTGTCTCCCTTGCCATATACAATATAAAATTAAATACAAGAAAGTAATGATTATAAATAGCACAGAATTGCCTGCCAGAAGACTGAGAGCACGATGCTCACGTATAAAATATGTTAATTTTTTGCCCTGCAATATAGTTCTCTTTATTTAAAGCCACTGTTGGGAAAAAAGCAAGCTGGCAACGTGCAAGCCTATATTGTGCAGTACTTGTAAAAAAGGATTATCAGCTTATCTACATAAATGAATGCAATTACTGTCAATCTGCATACTGCATATGGTTACCCCATTAATTTCTGCCTGAAGAGGCACAAATTTAATAGGAGAAACTGTCCGTTTCCTGTTTAACCACACCTAGTGAAGACCTACTGAATCCTCACCATTTCTACTTGTGCAGCTTACAAATCAGCAATGCTAGCTGCATTATTTAAAAACTTAATAAATAAAAAAAATAAAATATTATGGCAGCATCAAAGACTAAATACCAATCAAAGGATTTTTAATGAATGAAAAAAACCAAAACCACAGTAAATTAAGAACTAAAATCACAGAATGGTTTGGGTGGGAAGAGACCTTAAAAGATCCCCTAGTCCAACCCCCCTGCCATGGGCAGGGACACCTTCCACTAGACCAGGTTGCTAAAGGCTCCATCCAACCTGGCCTTGAGCACTGTCAGGGAGAGGGCAGCCACAGCTGCTCTGGGCAACGTGTTCCATTGTCTCACCACCCTCACAGTGAAGAATTTCTTCCCAATATCTAACATCCATCTTCCCTCTTTTGGTTTGAAACTTACCCCTTGTCCTATCACTACCCTCCCTGATCAAGAGTCCCTCTCCACCTTTCCTGCAGCCCCCTTTAAGCACTGGAAGGCCGCTCTAAGGTCTCCCCAGAGCCTTCTCTTCTCCAGGCTGAACAAACCCAACTCTCTCAGTCTGTCCTCACAGGGGAGGTGCTCCAGCATCATCTTTGTGGCCTCCTCTGGACCAGCTCCAACAGAAGCTAACAATCCACACAGCTCTTCCTCGCTTTTTCTGTACACAGCCCTTTAGAACCACCATAACTGGGGCTCTGTGCACTACTGAGCCACTGACTAGAATGAAAGTACTGGAGCTCAGAGAATGGGCAGTGAGAAAGGCTGGTGTCCATGTAAGCGCAGTAGGAGACTACATGATTATATGGCCTGAATTCAGAAAAACACTAATTGAGGAGAACAGTTAGAAGGACTATCAGCTGGATACTCCCCAAAAGCATCTCAACTGCCCTAGGCAAACTGGCCCATTTAACCTACAGTAAGATGTGGGCAGGGTTATTAATTTTATGTAAGAAACGTTCCAGGGGAGGTTATCAGAGGAATGTTACAGGACAAGGGCACAGGGGACACAGATGAAAAACAACTAAAGAAGATAATGTGATACAGAGAACGAATGACTATGAGCTGTGTTTGTGCCTTTCAACATACTTTTCCATAGGCATAATGCTCTTTGTTGTCCTGGGAATAAGTCCTGAACTGAACTATGTGGCAGTCACCAGTACCTCCTTCAGTACAGTGCTTCTAAAGATGAGAATCCATTTCCCTGTTGACAGAGATACATACAGGTGCCCTTATACTGTGGCATTACTGACCACTGTTATAGAGCAGTATATAAGGTTAATCTGTAATGCCATTTTATGTCTACTTTCTCCTCCATAGCTTCATCCAGAAGAAGATACCAGTAAGACAGATGTTGTGACTTTTAGCTCTATTTTAAGATACATCTCTTGGAGCAATGGCTGGCAGTTTTTCCTCTCTTTTACAGGCCTAACTGTATCACCCATATTTAAAAAAAATAAATTAAAAAAATCACTGTTGGAGTATTTCCCAAGATTGCTTTAACAGAATATCAACTAGAATTTACATCATCTCACTTTGACTCTACAAAACACTTTCAAAACTGTCCAGGACTCTAAGCATGTTCTTAATTTCGCCCAACTCCAAGCTAAATGCCTGTTTAAGTAAGTGTGTTTATTGAACTGAGACTAATTTGAGCATTTATTTGAACAAGTAACTTCTTTCCTGAACTGGAGATTCTGGATGCATGCAATGTATGTCCTCATCCTCCTTCCTTGAAAGAGGATTAAGATCTACAGTCATCCCTCTGGGATTATGAATGAAGTTAAGTTTGAGTTTTCATTTTTACAATTAAAATTTTTGCACCAGGATTATGTACTTCCCACTGTTCAGATAAGGGTGATACTGTAAAGAAAACAAGGTGAGAGAGTATCCTTACAGTGGGAGAAAAAAAATAGCAAGAACCTAACTAAACTTCCAAAATTTCTTGCAGTGACTCCACCATCAGTTGTACTTAGTTACGGGAACAGGACCAGGAAAACTACAGTTCATATGTTTCAGGCAGCGTGCAGACTTTTATAGGTCAAGGATCCATGTGCATCCAAGTTCGCCAAAGTAGTGAACAATTCAAATCAGATACACATTGTGATGTACAAGAAGCTGTATCTTTTAACTAGTTTTGTAAGCCAGTAGGGTTTATGTTTGTGTTGCACACTTGTCGCACTTGTCAGTCCTCCAGTAACTTGCTAATTTACTAGTTAGCTAATCTCAAATTTCCAAATTTCAGAGAGACAGAAGAATGCCAAAGACAAATAATAAATCTCAAGGAGATCACAAAATCAGAGACTGCATAGAGAAAACAAAGTGATTGCTATTCCTTTTAAGCCACCATTCTTACGCTTTGCTGCCTTAGATTCTCTGTGTTGAGAGAGTGAGTTTAAATACAGTGGGGAATAAAACAAGGGATTCAGGATTACACTGGAACATCTCATAAACACAGGAAAGCATAACTCAGTTTTAAGATTTATTTGCATTAACAATGGAGTAATTTATACCATTTTTCTACTTACAGCAGACATGATGAGCTCTCCACCTAAATTCTGGATTTCTGCTTTAACTTGACTGCAGATTTTGAGCTGATGAGAGTATAGCTTGATCTGTTCTAGGTAAGCCAACAAATCCTGTTTGCACGATTGGTCTGGACACTGAAGATGAACAAAAGAACCATTAATAAAGCATTTCAGTAAATGCTGATTCAAAATTTTGTCTCAGACATCAGGTTAATACTTCGCTGAGGAGTATCCAAATCATACGTGAGTGCAGCCTTGCTTTTCACTGCAGCTGTACCAGGCTGTGTAGTTCTTTCCTCTTGTGAAGCTTTGTAACAAGGTAATTGGGGAAGCTCAGAATAATCCTAAACTTCCCCATATTCATTTTTTATTTAACACTGCTGCTCTTGCCTTAGCAATATTTCTAAAAAAATTCTTTGATGTACAGAATAATTACTTTCCCTTCAATTCTTAAGACGTTATGATTTCTTTTTAAGAAGATACCTACATTAACAAGTGATACTTATGTGGGGAAATGTAGAGAAAAATGCAGAGCCATGTTAACATTTATATGAAATTATGCTTATCTTACAGAATTATCTACGTTTTTTTGTGTTCCATCCAGATTTTATTCAACTTGATCTGCAGATGATCTGTATCAGTGGGAACAGGAAAGGAAGAATTTCCTACAGAAAACTCACTGATTTCAGTACTTTAAACATCACAGCGTTTTTTAATAAAAATAGCATCTTTCTCCCCTCGCTTCTGTGAACTCCTAAAATACCTGGAGTATGTGAAGGGCAAATATTGTTCTGTGAGTATCAGACCAGGCACCTAAGACCTGGTATGCATTTGTTCTAAAGCTGCTTTTTGTTGCTCTGGAGGAATAAAGGGATTTTAAGGTGAATGGTGAGTCCCTATCACACTACTACAGCTGTAAAAAGTGAGCACAGTAAGTCAGAAACAGATCCGTACAGTTTTCCAGAGATGTGTTTTTAGCCTGTGTGCTGTACTTTATGAATATATGGTCACCTTCTTCTGATAGGAAATTGTGTCCAGCTTCATTTATTAAAAAAGAAAAGATACACTCCCGCCAACTGCAGCGGCAACAATCTATGGTTTTGTACAGTTATTTAAACTTTTGGTCTTATGGAATTGTGGTAAACGGATTTAAATCCAAAACCTGCCAGATGACAGAAAAAGCACCAATTCTACTTAATTCATGAAATCTTTTACCTCAACTGCTGGCTTTGCTAAAGAAACTTGGCACTTGTTTAAAATGGGGGTGTGACAATTCTATTCTTCATGACTGTGCAATATATTTGGTTAAGCAAACAACTTCATGTTTTAGACTTTTAGGAAAAGATAACAATGAATAATAAAGATTAGAGTGAACAATTTTGAATTATTTAACATGAGATAAATTCAGTCCGTCTTCTGCTTCGTGTTATTCATAATAAAATGGTTTCTGTGCTTTTGCATAGTTTAGAAGAAAAATAGAAGTTTGTTGACATCCTCTTACATGTGATGTTTTCAAAGTGTTAGAGTATTACAGAAAACTATACTGAAATATGTCTTTGTTTCTTCCTTACCCAACAGTGCTTTGAGAACTGCACAAATCAGTATTTAAATACCGGTATCTCAGTGACTGTTTAGCAAACTGGAATATTCATTGTTTATTTAATTTTAATTAATAAACATTTGTCCTTCCAGTCAAATGCAACTGTAATCCCTTTAAGCATCAGTACTAATTAGATCAAGACAGGGTGTATTTCCTGGAAGGAGATGCTTGCTCCTCCATTTTTTCTTTTCCTAAATAAGCTGTGATTTATTTTTTTTTTTTTACCACTGGGAAAAATCAAGACATGGGCACACAGGGGTCCAATATAGTGTCTCATCCACTTCAAATAGTGCCAATGCCAATTACAGAAGTTCAGAGACAAGAATAATTTAACCTTATTATACAGTACCCTTTTGTACAGTAATACTGGCAGGCCAGTCACATTTACTGTCTTCCTTATATACAATTAGAGAAGAAACGTGTAACGTTTCAGGAATGCTTAAGATGATGCGCATCAAAAGACCGGGAAATTGCCACTCAAGAGTAAGACCTTGAGGTTAACATAGTTCTATGAAAACACTGGTCAGTGCTCAGTAGCATTCAAAAAAAGCAAATGCTAGGCATTATTAGGGAAGACAGCTGAAATGTAATTACGCAACTGTACAGCTCTGTGGTATACCCACAGCTTTACTACCTCATGTAGCTACAGTGCACCTTTCCCCTCCCTTGTTTGCTGCAAGGCACACAAGAAAAAACGACAACAAAGATTTATGAAGACAGGTATTCTGTATATATTCACTATTAACTATTGTCAGCAACAGGACTGGCCTAACTGGACCTACAGTCTGACCAAATGTGCTCATTTTTATGTACTTTACCCATAACGCTTTACCTGATTATATGATCAAGGCAGGGACCAACACAGCACAAAGAGGCATTTACATGAATAAAGATAATGTTCTACACTACTTCAAGCAGGATAAAGCACTACAAAAAAATTAAAGCCTCATGCCTCATAGTGTATCCCAATCAACCATAAGCAGATGTTACAAAGAAGTGTACTCTGTAGAGAGGATATTCCATAAGGAATGCTGTACATATTGCTCAGAAGCATCTGGTACAAGCAACACTTGCTCATCAGTGAAACCAAACACTAGGCTGCAACAGAAGGACAATTTCTAAATTCCTAAATCATCCTGCAGGCAATTGATGGTTACCAGTTTAATGCCTCACATTCTTAGGTAGAGATCCTGGCAAATTATGAGAGGTTCTGTCCCCATACACAGTGAAGGTAGTGGGGTGGTAACAAGAGCTTTCCATAAGAACAGGATTGGAATGGACTTGCATCCAAAAGCTGCAGTGGTGTTTTACCTAATAGAAATATCCACAGAAACCTCCAAGTGATTTGATAAATTATGCAGTGATTAAAAACACCGTGAAAACAACATTCACAAGCCAAGTGAAAAAGCCATTGGCACAGCAGTGGCACAAAAAATCGAGTCAAACATTCTGTAGCAGATTCTGACTGTAAACAATACTGGTCTTCCTTTACTTTTATTTCATCCCTGTCCTAACACAGTCAGTAGGATTGCTCTAGAATCTGAATCTGTCTTCATAGTGATTAATACAGGGTGTAATCACACACAGACCCACTACTATAAACATAAATGTATCATTTACTGAAACTATTTCTTAACTGTAAGCTTTTAGGTAAGATGTTCCTGTAATCAGAAGATCTTTTCGGCACATCTGCTTGCATCATATTTATCAGCTGATCATTTTAAAGGATGCCTTTTTAATTTTACTTTCAGGAAAAAGTGCATGAAATCAGCTTCTCAGGAGACTACCTGGTCCTACAAAAAGAAATGTTTCGTATGGATCCCTACACTTCAAGAATTTAAAAGCAGTTGTTAACGTTTTATTGCTTTGATGTATTGATCCTGACCGAGACCACTGTAGGTGGAGGCGTTAGTGACCCACACAGCAGTTAACCTGGGTAGGGCCAGGCCTGGGCTGTGCTGTGGGGCACAAACCCCGTGGCCGCAGCACACACCCAGCTAACCTATGGCAGCAGAGGAGCCTGCGGGCAGCTCCCACTTGGTACTGGTGATTAGGTCACCTGCGTACCCTTGCCTTTATCCAGGACTGCAGAAAGAAGTTCTCATGTGAATGTGATGTTTTATTAGTTGTTTCCTTGTAAGAAACCCCCATAATGACCAAAATGGGGGAATCTCTTCTATGGACAAGGGTCTGCCCCGCATGCTGTGCGCAGATCAGAGGCCTGTTCGATGCTACGCCACCTGGGGTTCCTGTTGCTGAAAGGGATGTGAGATTATCTACACAATTCTTTCCTTACAGCGTTAGCTCTGACAAATACCATTTTAAATGACATCTCAGAGTCTGAGTGCCTGGCTTACTGGGATTGTAACAGACCAGCACCTCCTGGTGCAAAACAACTGGAATACTGGGGAGGCTTTCAATAACAATCTTAATCTACAGCACATTCCATTAAAAACAGGACGTACTAAAACTGCCTTAATTATCTTAGGGATTTCAGGTCACAAATTTGACAGCGAATTCAAAACAATCTTATTTTAAACTATATTTATTATCAATGTACTTGTGATTAATTTGACCAGGTATATGTTATTATTCGCACTACTGTTAACTTTAAGCACTGTGAGTATGGACTGAAATGTAACTGAATGCTGCTAATTGTGCTGCACTCTGTCCCTTTCCTTCAAACACAGGAAGAGGGTTTATAAAAATCTGAAATGAAGAACAGTGTATCAGAGAGTGAGGTGCTGTTGTGGCTGATGAGTTAGTTACAAAATACTGCAAATACAGTTTCACGGTGGTGGGGGGTTTTTTTCCACCTAACAGAAAGACTGTATGAATAGTGTAATTCCACAGTTCCCAGTTTTGATCCTCTGAAATTACATGGTGTACGAACCAAAATCATTCATTTGAAAATGTTTTATGAACAGGAAAAGGTCAAAGAGATATGACAATGACTCTTCATTATGCACTGACTGCTTCTTTTGGGCTCTTGCTCAGGCCCGAAGCTAGATGGAGGAAATAGAGTGAGGTTTTTGCTTTTTTTCCTTGTATGTAGCTTTGAATACCGAAAATGCTGTTGTACATTACTGTTGTCCTGTTAACTGCAAAGGCAGAGCAATAGCTGAGTCATGGGACAACTGTGAACAGTAAAGTGATGTGGCCTAATTAAATGCCAGTATCAGAAATGGTAATAAATACTTCTAGGGTAGCCTAAGCTTGATAGCAAGTGGTGAAAAAGTGTCAAAAGGAAAGTATAGGCAGGAGGAATGCAAAGACCAGTATGTTAGTTACTTGAAAATCGATACAATGTAGAGCTATCGATTTGTACTTTTGAAGCAAATCACACAAATACATTTTTACATGGAATAAAAATTCCACATAATTTAGATGTTACTAAAAGGCAACAGGTGACATATTCCACTAAGAAGTATTAATGCTGCTAAGAAAGGCACTCACGTTCCAGTATGGGCACCAAATTCTTGAAGGGTTCCTTCAGTTCGGACCAAATTTAGAGAACAGCCATCAGGTAGCCCAGAGGAATGTAAAGTTGCATCTTTGCAATAGGAGGAAGGTTTTTTTGTATGTGCAAAGCTCTGAGCTAGGACACATGGAAATAATTTGAGTGAATTCAGTAAAAGAGTTACAATAATTTCAATCATGTCACATTTCCCAGCAGCTATAAGGGTACACATGAATTATTAGCACTAACAATTCATGGCTACTTTTTCCTCACACTGATTTGTTCACATTTTTAGTCTGGAGTCACTCAATAATACAGAAAAGGGAAAACGTTAGGAAAGAAATATTTCAGTGAGTCTGGATTCCCTGTTCTAAAAAAAAAGCAAGAGATTATCACCCTTACTCATCTTTGGCTTTGATACCACATCATTTTCTGCAATAGATCAGTGATGGGTTTGAATTTTAATTTGCAATTGATAAAATCTTGACAGGAGCCATTCTCCAATGCTCTTGAAAAGAGAGATGTGTTGAAAGAGTATTTGTCGAGATCAGAAATGGGGACTCAAGACATTTTACCTAGTTTTTCCACAACTACATAGATAAACTGTATAGATAAAAATTCTTTGTCTACTTGTTAGCTGGAATTCAGAGAGACATACGATAAAACACTAACAGATTGTTGCTGCTTCAGAGACAGTAGAAAAGCAAGCGTTGTACATGAAAATCAAAAGTGAGGGGAAGAGAGACAGTATGTGAGAGTGTGGAAGATGGTGACTATACTATGCTACCCTGGACCTAAAAGGCCGTCACAAAGCCTAGGAACGTGAACGCTTTAGATTCAATACTTGCACACTGACATTTCACTACTCTTCTACTGGCACTGACTAGCCCTAAACAACCAACCCTCCTTAGCAAGGAGGGCTGCGTGTGACAAGTTGCTTGGTGCATTCATTTACTAAGTTACTATGCAGCTGTCCTAGCCAGGAAAATGAGCACGCTTATTGATTTACGTAGATCCTGGTCTCGGTATTTTGGCAGGGTTTTTGAGCAGACATTTTAAAAATCTAATGGAAATTAAGCAGACTTTATGGCTTTAACAGTTCGTATTTGACGATGATACATATTTCCTTTAAATGCTAAAAAAGTCACCTTAAGACTGCAGGCACGCAGAGGCCAATGCTCTGGAATATCCAGAGAGTATTTAACATAGACAAATATCTGACAGACATACTCCAAAGAAACGACCAGTGTTGGAGGGCAGAGATGGAAGAAAGCTAACCTAGGTACAGATTCTGTAACTACAGAGAGAGAGACAGAGAGAGGAAAGGGTGAAAACCAAGCCATTTCAAAGACAGAGAAGAGTCAGTAACCTGACGGAGCACGGTGACCTGTCCGGAACAGTCAGCCCGCTCAGCAGAACTCTATGCCAAGGCAACAATCCCCTGGTCCCATATCTAAGCTGACTCACCTGAAACAGCTCAAGTGTTTCTGGGTAATTCACCCAAAACAGTCAAGAACGGCCTATACTATAAAGTGTTGCGTTCATGACAGCTTGAAGGAGCTATGAATATATATATATATTTATATATACATATATATATTCATATATACTCTATGTCTGTTGCATTCATAGCTTAAAGGAGCCTACAAATATACGCGTATGTACAAATACATACATAGATCAATATAGGTACAAATACATCTGTAATGTATGTACACATACATTTGTATGTGTTTGTAAGTCTATATAAACAGGCACATTGATATGTATGAGGAAGAGAATCCACAGATAACAATTAAGACAGGATCTATGTATCACTCGCTTCAGAAATTGAAAAGGAAGATCAGACAGGTAGATGTAAAAATGTCACGAGCACTTTTGTAAATGACCTTCTTCAGTGTCGGAAGTTCTGTGACAAAGTTTAATGCATTGCTGCATAAATAACCTACCTGATTGGCAATCAGCCGTGCTAGGACATCCATCCTTGATCCTGACTCTGAAATCATTTTTGCTGCATTAATTACATCAGATGTGTTCTTCAGTGGTCCTCTGCCCCTTCAAATGAAACAAAGAACCCTACTACATTATTCAAAAACTAAGAATAAATCATATCCATGCAAATTAGGCACAGAACTCCTCAAGTGAATAAAAAAAATAATCCATACAGAAGCAACAATAATTAAATCCCCACCCCCCCCAAACTGTTTTGTTTTGATATCGCACAAATTTGTATTGTTTGGCACCAACTGGATACAGAAGTACCAGAAAGATATCACAGTTTTTTCGTCTGGGACATACAACCCATGCTGAATCCTGAGCATACAGCTTTTAAGAGACTACTTGTGCCATTTGCTTTTCCCGTGGTTATATGAAGTTAATGTTCCTTTCCCTTGCAGGAATTTTCTAGTTAATATGTTCAAAGAAAGTTCAGCACAGTGATGTATTCTGAGACTCATTATGGATCTCTCATCAGAAAAATAGTTGGTTTTTTGTTTTTTAAATGTAACTGATGTACACAAGCACGAATGGAAATACAGGGCTGCAAATAAAACTAACACACACATGCTACTCAAAGTACAGCTATGCCATATCTGAAAGTACTTTCCAAATAATATCACAAATTATTCAAAAGAGAATTTTGAGTTCAGGAAAACAGTAAAGTTCTTGTAAACACTCTGTCAAGAGGCCAACCTCTTTTTTTTGTACACCCACCCCAACCCAAAAAACCCCTGCTTTAATTATATGAGAATGTTTCTAGAATCTAAGAAGTCAAATGCGAATACTGAAGGTGGGCTATACTGACAACCATTATCTTCACATTCTCTTGTGCTTCTTCAATGCCAAAATACTCAGCTAAACTAAAATCAACAATTATAATTCACACATGTACAAAGCAAGCAGCCCTGCTAAATTCAGCTTTGCATTTCAACAGGAATACTTTTAGTTTTATCATGTGAACATTTAATTCCTGAAGGCCTCCTATCAATTACAAGTTCTGCAATGGACAAATGAAGTAAACAACATGAAAAAAAAAAGACTATAGTTCTTTGTTCAAATGAGAAGACCCTTTTCCTTGAGAAGTCAAACTATTCCAGCTAAAAACTTTTAGCCTAAAAATATTATCATACATAAGTATACAAACATTTCATTCAGTAAAAAGACAGCGATGACAACACAATATCACAGATGTTTAAGCTCTTTTCTTGATTAATTTTATTGCTTAGCAAAGAACTGTTTGTTAATCCTTGGGGAAAACATATGCTTTACAAATTACAGTCCCCTATTCTGAAGTTTTGAAGACCACATTTGGAACAACCTAAAATTGGGTATTTTACATTTTATTTTTCTACAGAAATGTAGCTTCTTGTTATGGAAAACCTATTTAGCAAATGGATCATTTATAGAAGAATATTTAATAGTTTGTGTGGGGAATGAACTTGCAAATGCATCCAGGATTAAGTACTTCAGACTTCACCATAGCCTTCATTTGCCTTGACCAGTATTTTCCCTTCTAACCCTTAGCTGCACAACTGAATCCTTACAACTGCATACTGAACCTTCCAACCATTTCAGTCCGCTGGTCAGTTTTTCATTTTTATTTGCACTGTGGCAAGTTCCAAACACCACAGGAATGTCCATTGTCCATAGCAAGTCCTTTAGGTGCTCTACAAACTGTAAGCAGTTCAGTACCCTCCTGGAAAGTTACAACCCAGTCTACCCATCAAACAACGCAAAACGTGAACACAATCCAGCATTAAAGAAGCGGGGAAAGGAGAGACAGTGTAACAGTGCAAGTAATTTCTGCTTATTAGGTAATTCTTGTGAGTATCAGCCAGCAGTGTTTTTGACACCTGAAGATATGCTGGCTGAGTATTTCGAAGGTGAAGTTGTTCAATTAAACTAGCAATTTTCTTGTACCTGTGCAAGGCCCTCAGACAATCTGGCTAATGAGAATGAAGCAATTCTACCCAAGAAAGGTATTTCAAACAAATGAAGAAAGTATTTCTTTCCACTGCAAATATGGCCACCGTGAGAGCCATTAGAGGAACACTGAGCAATGAGGACTGACAAGACTGCTGCCCCACTTGCCACCTAATTGCATCAATGGTTCAAGTTCTTCTCTACGACGTTCTGTAAGAAACGTGGAGTAGGATGCTCATGAGCTATAAACCACAGCTAATCTTGAAATAAATGCTTAGAAACAGTGTTTAAGAATGCCTCAAGCTTATATTAAAAAGTGTTGAAAAACCAGCATGGTAATAAGTTACACATACAAAGAGGGCTCCTTTTCTACACAACCAACATGAAATACCTGTGCTCCTTTTTTTACCTTCACGTAAAATCCAGAGCCTTTTACATAAAGTACAAGTTTAATTGCCTTAGGGTATGGCATAATGAGCCATTAGTCCCAATTTATGATGTTTGGCAATTCTACCCACTAAGTACTTTTAAAAGAATACTTGGGAGAGTACACCAAATCTGCTGAATCACCAGCCAAATGGAAGAAACAGACAGAAAAAACCCACGATGACATTTCTATGGGGACAACTGCAAACTCTAAATTTAGACATATATAATGAACTGCATAGAAAGAGAGAGATACAGCCCATGCAGTAGTTTTTAAAAAAGATACAGGAGTTATTACAGTGCGTCGGTCTGAACAAGAGTCCATGAGGCAGTGCTGTTACGAAAACAGCAGATGCCACACAAGGTACACAAATACACAGATAGCCAAAGATACCTTATCTTGGGTAAGACTGCAGCTGCAGTTCTGTGTGAGTTTCCATAATGAAAGTTTTGACACGATTGGAGACTGTGCAAATAGGACGATTAGACCTGTCATAAACATGATCAATAAGGAATGACTGAAGGGTTTAAACCCTTTTTTGATACTGAAATTTGAAAGTTAGGAGTGGGGTAAAGGAGGGAGCATCAGCAAGAGAGGCTGTAGGATACACATGGCAACAGTCTTCAAATGGGCTTAAATGGCTGCAGTGACAGGGGAGGTAGTGTTGAGCTTTACATGCTGGGAAGGAAGTTTCAGGTGAGGCACTGAGATCATGAGGAACAGGAACAGAGCAGCCAGGAGGCTGTGGCTTCTACACCACAGGATGAGACTAGACAGACATCTGGTACAATGGGATGATTTAAGTCCCTTCTGAGGTCTCTCCCAGTCCGACGATTTTGTTATTTTAAATTTCACAAAAGATTGCTGTTGTTTGGTGAACAACTATGAGTTTCAATGTGTGTTGCCGTTATCAATACAGTTGTGCATTTTTTTGTGAATTTGTAGTTCATCTTCAGTACCATGCCTATGCAACAGTGATTCTCATTCATGAACCACCACTGCCCCTCAGGCACTGCGATGCAGGAGCAGCATGGCCCTGCCTCCCCCTTTGCCCCCAGCTGCTTTCAAGTGGGATGGTCCCTGGCTATCCTCTGCGAAAGCCCTTAGGTCCACCCTTGATAGTATCTGTTCCTGACCTCTTCATACTCTTCCCAAAGCAGGCCATTTCTGAACCTGTAAAGTATAATGTGACTGTATAACAACAAACAAAATGCCCTTCATTTGTATTACTCTTTGGACAAACTTTTTGATAATATTAAAACACAGAAGAGAGCTTTTCTTAATGATCCACTGTGTTTTCTTCCTCTCTCTGATTAATGAAGTGGGAATACAGCTATCTAAACAAGAAAAGGACAAAACAAAGCACTCGTGTTTCTAAAATCACATATCCTGTTTTGTCAGCTGTATGAACTTTATTAGAAAAATCCAGGCACTGAAAACTTGGCTGCAGGCTCAAAGGTGAACAGGACAGTATTGCAAAGTAACTGTCACCAGAAGTGCTATTTCTGGTCTCCAATTTTAAAAAGTATATGGCTTAACACCAAGGAATTACTGCTTCAGAATGTAATCCTATATAGCATAGTGCTGCTCCATCATCCTAATCATGACACTTTCAAAACTGAGAAATTCTGAAACAGTTACTACGCAAAACCCACTGATATTACTTGAACAGTTACTGAATATTATGTTACCTGTCAAGAATGCTTCATAATGTGGATCTACATCTTAAAATAGCATGGAAGAGAACACAAGGCAGAAATCAAGTGGGAACAGAAAAGAAGGTATGTCAGGAGCTGGACATGCAGCCTGGGAGGTGGAAGAGCAGCTGAAGCTCTGACTACAGGTTGTTAAATCAGAAGTCTGACAAAACTCAGCAGAGCAATGACAGAACATGGAAAGCAAATCATCACAGGGGTACGTTTCTACCTGTCTGACTCTGAAGTGTAATTATATGCATTGAATATATAGATGTGCAACAACGAAAGACAGAAGCGTCTGTATGTTTACATATATTTATAGAGAGGAAAATCTAAGAAATGTGACATCACACAGACAGACACCCTTTCCCTTCCCCTGTAAATCCAGAAGTCGAAATTGTCTCAAAGATGTCTGGAGTTCTCTTGCCAACCGTGATGAAATGCGTTAATGAAAATGCCCAATTTCTACCCAGTTGAGACCAGCTCTGCAGGAGGTGTATACATTAAACAAACAAAACACCATATAATTAGATAAATATATATTTTTTAATATATATATAAATAGTAACAATATAGAATTGTCATAATTGTGATCTGAAGATGAAAAGCACTTCACAAACTTAGTTGTTACTAAATTATTTTGAGTGGATTTTACACTGGACTCAAAAAAGAGCAAGGAAAAAAAAAAGAATTCCAAAAGCCCATAGGGGTAAGACAAGTGGAAGGACAGAAAGCTGCCTTCCTGCAGCCAGTCTCAACTGGGTATAAACTGGATGCTTCGATGATGCATTTCATCAAAGACTGCAAGAGAAGCCCAAACATCCAAGGGTATTCATCTGTGTGCACACTGTAAGTATGGAAAGAGCTCACAATTCTCAGAGTTTCAGTTCTGTAGGTGCATGTAAACATAGAAACACTTCTGGTTTGGTAGTAGTTTATTAAAAATAGAGATGAAATTGTAACAAAAGCAGTGGTTTGTACAATACAGCACACATGAATGAATTTGATGATGCCATTACTGAGCAGATGCCATCCACGAAGCTCAATGATTTATGTTTTGTTAAGTTACAGATGAAACAATTTACATGTGTAGAAAGTGGTTCCCCCAGTTCGCTATTTCATAACCACTTTTTCCTATGCCACCAGAAATCTCTCCCCAAGTCTCCCTCTGATCTGTTTATCACATCCATACACAAACATTGTTGGTACAATGTAAGAGAATACCACTACATCACGAGTGAGTTCTGGTATCTAAACCAGATATTACTTGCTTCTCACCTCTTTTCCTCTCATTCTTTCTCAGATGTTTCTCCATCTCTTTCTACTTCCAAATCCAGCTTTTCAAAGGACACTTTGATTTTTTTTAGTTGCTACGAAGGTCAGCAGACCTTACCAGTCCTGGGCTTTAATGTGGATGTCTATCATTTTTAATCGCTATGTTACGTATCTGCAGTTACTGTTTCACTGATTACAGGAAAAGTCTCTGCTATTTGCCTCATGAACCTCCCTTCTTCTTTTTTCCCCTGTCACAAAGAGAGACTATCCAGAGACTTTAACGTCTCTAATATAAAGAAACCATCCAATAGCCTCACAGACTTTATGTTTCAATAATTTTTAAAATCCAATCATTTCCAGAAATAGAAACTACGGATATGAACTATGAATATAAACAAATAACATTAGAATTGCACGCACACGTGTTAAGAAATGCACGGTTTCCTTGCAGTTCGAGCTCAACTATACAACGAAGTGGACAATGCAAAAGGAGATGTCAAATTCTGTCCTTTATAAACAGGTCAGACACACTGACTAAGATACTTCTGTAGGCAGTGACAGCCTGTCTGCAGAGGTGCTCAGCATTGTCTCCTGTGAGAGCTGAAAGAGCAAACATGGAGGTGTTTGCCTATGTGGGACATGTTTCAAACATAACAGCACTGCAGCTCCACATCTGCAGTTTCTCAAAGCTCAGGGGTGAATTATGACCGAGCCAAAAGTCAGTATTATCTCTAAGGACTCCCACTGCAGAGAGGCCCATCTGCTTCCCACTCCTGTGGACCATGTGTTGAATTTTCAACAGGAGTTATAACAAGGCCTAGAAAAAGCAAGTCTTAACAGCCTGGAAGCAGAAAAAAGCCATTGGAGGGTTACTAATGAAACAAAAGATGAATGTAAGCTGTATAGTGCAAACATATAGCAATGCCACTTAAATAAGTCAATATTGTCTTATAAAATTCTCTAGCTATGCTGTAACCTTTAAAAAACCAGAACATTCCCTTTGTTCTTCAAAGTTTATCTTTTCAGTTCTCCAATGAGAGAAAGTAAATGAACTGTTCTGAAAATTATTTGTTGCAACTGTTTTCTATTAACTTTTTTTCTTTAAAAGAATCCAACTACATATATCCAGACTATTTCTGAACACGTCTTGTAGCATGGCTTGTTAGAGCAATTAAAACTCAGTGAATTCCAAAAGGCAGAAGTTAAAACTCAGATGGCAAATTTGAATTTGGTGTTTATGACCACCACGCTATGATTTTTGAGGGTATTTATTTCTCCCTTGTTTAATTGTGTCACTAGAAAAACCAACAAACCAAAACTTAATGGCAGACCTTACCTTTTGAAATTTTACAGCAGTGCACAGACACTCACAACCAGAGTGTTAAAACGGAGTTACTGGGAACTTGGCACAGGGTGATGCTCTTGCAGGAAATCATCTCTCTAAAACAGGACAGTTGGTCTCTCTCTGGACTCTCTATTGTAAGCATCCTCACAACAGCATCTTCAGCTGGATTGTGAGAGACTTCCCAAACTGCTCCTCTGCCGAGTTTTTATCATTCCGCTGGCCTGTGGTCCTGCACGGCCACTCCAGCCTGTGCATAATCAATCCATTGCTGTTTGTTACCCAAAGTACATGCGTCCTCACAACTTTAAGTGAGGTACAAAGGACTTGCCTAAAAACCATTTCTGCATCAGTATCTTCTGTGTAGAGTTTCATCAGTTTTGCAGCAGGAACTGCCTGGGGAGTCTGAACAGGCCAGATTCTCCACCCCAGCTGTTTATCAGCACAGCAGGAGCTGCCTGGGGAAGCCTTAAGGGCACTCTAGATCTTCCATCCAGAGAGCTCCTGCACCACTTGCTTACACCTTTCTTGGTGAAGGTGGCTAGAAGTTCAGTCAATCACCTTGTCTGCGCTCAGTCCGCTGTTCCAAGTCCATCCATTGCCCTGTGGATGCAGACGACTACATGTGGTGTTCCTTGACCACACATGCAATCAAATGAATGTACTAGTACATTCTGTGAAACATCAAATTATCACTTTTTTCTAACTTTTGAAGTCTCTTTCATGTATTTAGAACCCAGCAGGGACGGAGTGCATGGTAGGATCTAACCCTACATGTTTTAACACTTAGTAAAATGAATGGCATATATGAAAGAGCAGAAAGTACTTCGCCCTCTGGTCTTGAGCAGGTGTGATCATTTCTGGATGTAGAAAAATAAGCTAATACAGAATAAATCAATGCAATTTAAAAAAACACAAACTACTTGAAGAAAACCATTAGGAACTCCGGCAGATGCACAACTAAACACTTAAATTCAGAAGGGCTGAGCTAAAGGTTGAAGGTGCCAGCTACCCTCTGGACATGGAGTTGGAGTTATGGAGAAGCTTTTAATTACATCATCACAAACCCAGAGTAAAATATATGGTACACTTTACTTATTCCTGGGGGAAAAAAAATGGATGGCAGCAAAAGATGCAGACAATGTAAGAACCAACTTCTAATGGATTTTTAGACAAACATGAAAGCAAACCAAAGAGATAGTAAATTCATCACCAAAAAATAAACATTGAAAAACCCAAACTTGAGAGTTCAGAGAGGTTTTTTTTTATGAATTACAGTATGACAAAAAGAATGTCACATTAACTAGAGTCACAGAGTGAGACCTCTGATTCAGTAATACAGGGTTATAGTGCCAGCTGTACTATATACCCAAAGAGCTGTAATTATGTATTTATATACTATATGACCAATCTGTCATTCTTGAGTTTACACTTTTGAGCTGGCTTTTTCTCTAATCCCATTGACTGCAATCCCACTACTCAGATGACAGTAGACACTGCAAAGAAAGGTAGATCAATGCTTTCAGTTTGCTCTCACGTGGGTCATAGCTGGCCTCATTAAACACCACATATGCTGATACAATTAGATACCTTTTGGGGTAACTGCCTCTACATGGAGACTACCTTGCAAGTAAAGATTGTATCTAGAGTTCAATACCAGCCGAACTGGAAAGTCTGGGAAACCTGTCTCACACGCACAAAGACTGACCTGCTTTCTTAACAAGTTTCTAGCTTTCAGCACACCTCCCAGATTAACAGAGCACATAGGACACAAATACATGAAATGTGGAATCCTTCTCCACTATCTGCCACCTGACTTCTTGCAAATATCTGTGGCCAATGGATCACACATAGGTATTTTATGCAGCTGGTCAAGACAAATCATGGTAGTCCCACTCTGCCATAAACTCCAGCTATGAAACAGGGGTGAGGGCAAGCAACGAGGGCTGGAGAATGTTCTCCATGCAATTCTCTGTATTCTAGCAGGCAAAGCACTATTGACCTGCCACCAGCTCACCTGGCAATTCCCTTCAGTGCTTCCCCAGACCTCCTAATTGTCTGGGTGTTTATTGACTCTGCATCTATTGCCACATGCAGCCATCCTGACACAAGGACTGCCGATGCACAATGCATGTGCCTTGAATACACCACAGGAATTATGGTCTACTGCCATTTACACAAAAAATTCTACTTTGGGGCTTTCAGGTGTTTAGAAAACATGAGTCCTCAATGGATGATGCAGCTAACTAAGCACCTTTACAACTTCAGGTTTCTGTACTTACAAGGTCACAAGACTCGTAAGACACGTGTTTTCTGCTGAGGGTATGTCAGAGACTACCTAAAGATGGAAAAGAAAGCCAGAACCTAGCTGTGCAGTCCATGCAGGTGTGAACACAGATGCTGCGAGGTCTTTTAACACAATTAAGCTAAGAGCTGTATCAACAACATACAGTTATCTCACATTTTCTCATTCCCTTTGACCATATCTTCAGTCATAGTAATTAAGAAACCTCACCCAGATCACAAAAATCACAAGACTGGCCAAAAAGTATGCCGCTCAGGTTATTCTGAGCTTGCTTTATTTCTGAAGCTCAAGGCTGCACACTGGTCATGTCTTCAAGCTTTTAATCTCTAATCATGAAAGTCCAGACTATTTTATTTTTAAATAAAGGCTGAGACCCTGTCCAACTCAAAACAAGGGCTTCCTTAGCATGGTCAGCTGTGATTGAACAGCCACTCTTTACTACGCCATCCTCTCCAGCAGCCCTACCCCGCCAGACAGTAGCAAAGGAGACCCTGATGCATTGCAGCTTGGTGCCATGACTGTAGTCACTGTGGACACCTCTGCAGGAACTGGAGAGAGAGGCTGGAAGAACAAAAAACATCTTCATATGTGAAGCAGAGCCCTGAGAGGCTCATCTACCCACAGATCTTCACAAGCAGGTACTTTAAGGAAAAAGAAAACGAAACTTGCAGAAGAAAATTGGGAGAACTGGCAAAACTGATTAACGGTAGTAATATCATGGGCTAGAAAGGAGGCCATGCTACAATCAGGTATGTCTTCTGGCGTTATTTTACTACATGCAGTTAGCCTCTGCAAATCTCTTTTTCACCTTCCCTCTTAACATTCTTCAAATTCTTCAAGTTGATTCACAGTACAATCATTTTACTTCTTTCTTGCCAATGCTTCCTACTATAATATCCTTTACTGAAGGGTTCTTCATTCCACTGAAATGCTGATTCCAAAATGAATCTGTCAGAATGCCTTTACTACAGGTAACATCATCTTGCTCATCACCAGTCATGCCATTTTCAGAGTTTACACGTGCTATCCTACTTCTGGTGTTAACATGTGCTATTAATAATCATATTTTTCAACGCTTCTGCCCACAAGCTATCATTAATAGCTTTTAAAGCTACTTGAAAGAACAAGACCTCTCAGTGGTACAATTATAATTTTAACTACCCAGTATGTCACAGCAAAGGAATCAGTCTTCTGAAAAATCCCCAGAAAAATATAAATAAATAACAAAGTTTGATTCAAAAACTCACCTGGCTAATATTTTTGCTCGAAAAGATGTATTTGATTAATGGTATATAAAATACTGCAAAATTGTCTTTCAGAGTGCTCATCTAGTGTTTTGCAAAGAAAAAATTCACAATGATAAAAGATTTTGCAAATATGATAAATGGATTTTAAGTTGAACGACGTTTAAGACACAGAACATGGGAATGAAAGAAATTTTTAGAGTTAAGGAGTCAGTTTTCTTGTTAAACTACTATACCTTATAATAATATCAAGTTTTCAAGTTTAATTTTCAGAAGACAATGGCAATTTTTGCCTTATTGTGACATCTGACATTTAGAAAAGCAAATCATGAAGATGTAAACACTACATGTCATTAATTATAAATTCAACAGCAACTGGAATTTAAGATGTCATTGAGCCCAGAAAGGTACCAAAATCAGGATCATCAGAACCAAAAAGCTGCATCAAACCTGTAATGATAGGCTGCAGGTCAGTAATGGAAGACAATAAAATTGACCTTTCAAAATTAGTTCATTCAATTAGCAGAGTCATGTTTTAGAATTTATCAGAAAACTATCCTAACAGATTTGCTTAAAAAAACCCCAACAAAACACTTTTCAGTGTTGCAAAATGAAACAAATGGCATGATGTATAATGTAATTAAAACATTTTGCAGTAAAAAATAAGAAAGTACTCATCAAAAATTTACATTTTATGTTATATATGCACCTAGCACATCTGCTATGCCATTGTGACAGATGTTTATTAATATGGCTATCTAATCATATTGCTAGATTGCTAATGGCTCAGTAATCCATCTTCTAAACACCACACAGGTTTCTGATTATATGTTGAACCAATAATCAAAATATTTCCAAAGAATTACTTCTTTACCTCTATGGCCTCTGAAAAGCACCATTAACTTGCAGTTCCATTTCAATGATGTACAGTTCTATCATAGCAATACTTACATGTTGTGTTTGTAATACGTATGTTGTACGAAACACTTACTTTAAAAGCACTTCCTTTAATATGGTAACCAGTATGAAAATCAGCTAATAGAAATGTGGTTTGATATGAGAGATCTCTTGAAAGAGTATGTTCTATGGTAAGGCTGGTGTCCACGAAACAGGTGACTCAGCTGGACACTGCTCCTTTCAGTTATCTTCAGGGATGTACCGATCCTAAACACTACTTCCTCATGCGTTGGCCCATCCTAAAATTTTCATGCCTTGCAACCTGTCTTTTCCTCTCAGTTTGGTTCCTACGTCCAGAGGAAAGTAGTGACCTTCCCCACAACAAAGATAGATACTGATTTTCAAATTTCTTTTCCTTGTTCAACTTCAAAATCTCTGAGTAGAAAATCTCACATCTTCCTGTCAGAGTACTACAGATCATGCACTGAAACACTGGCATTTAGTCAATTACTGAAATATTTGGTTACAGCCGAACATCAGCGTGCTAAGATTTCTCAAACTGTGGAAATAATAATGGTTTATTAAATTAAAGGTCATAGTATCCTTTTCTAATATCCCAGCCATTAACTAGTGATGTCCACTACACATTTATACTCACCTTTACCACAGACATACTGTCTTACCAACTTCTCTCCTAATTTTTGTGCCCTCATGAAATCTTGAATTTTTGAATTCCCTTGATTTTTCTGGTGGTACTTCAGCCCCATTTTTTTTTCTACTAGACACTGTCAAGCTCTCTGACAAGCTGCTGTTTCATGTGGCACTAACACAGAATCAGACTAGAAGGCAAGAGAAGCTCTTAGAAGTGTTGCCTTGGACACCAGATATGATCAGAATCCTTCAGACAAAACTCTTCAGAGCTAAAACACCACCTAGCATCATCCTATTTGTTGCATTTCAAGGGCTGGGGGTTTTGAGGTTGTTTCATTTTGTTTTTTTGAGGTAAAAACAATTTTTTGGTTTTTGAGTAAAAAAATACAATTTTTACTTTTACTTCCTCCGTATTACAATTGCCTAATGGGCATGATCAGAAAAAGCAATTTCAGTCCTAGGAAGTCTTCATGACTACACTACTTGACTGTTAACTGAAAAAGTACCCGGCTTTAAAATGCTATGCAGAGAGAAAACTGATTTCAGATTTTGAGATTAAAAATACGTATCTTTTGCATAATGAAAAAGTTTTAGAGACAGATTGTATTGTATTTTCTTTGTACTTTATCAATTTCATACTTGCCTTGTTCATGCTTTGAAAAAAAAGTAAGTAAACAAATTCTCATTTACACTGTTGACAGCCCACAGTTAAAAACTAAATAAACAGTTCTACAGCACGGAAGAGAAAGGGTCTTGATCTTCCCATCACCCCAAATCTCCCACATTTTTCATGGTGGGCTCTCCTCATTGCTCTTTACTTATGTAAACACAGGGTAACGCAGAGAGCGTATCAATGAAATCTTTGTATTGTCAGACTCAAGCATTCAAACATCATGAGTCGGGCTCCAAAATATCACAGAACTGCAATAAATATCATGAGACTTGAAATAATAAATCTGAAGTTCTTTGTATTTGCTTTCTGTTTTCCAAGACTGCAGGAGTCGTATTTTCAGGATTTGCTCAACAGTCATGAAACTTAAAAAATGTTGGAGGTTAAGATTCACTTACATTAACATATCTCAAGTACCAACACACAAAGTAAGATACATAGAAAGACTTCTAATAACATTGTGAGTTGTCCACACTGACTATATGAGCCTAAGAAAAGAGCAGTTAAAACACGGCAGGTCTTAATTCCTGTTCTGCTCATCAACATCAATAAAAAAGTTCTCTTGCAGCCACATGATGGTGAGAAGTAAGTGGTAGTATGAGACGAGGATGTGGTCATTGGCTAGAATCCATCACCGATGATAAAAAAAAAATCATAGAGCAGAGATATGGGAAAAATTAACATGAGTGCTGTCTGCTAGAATGTGTACTCTCTGGCAGACAGTTATGTCTGTTCATCATCATGTTGTACAAAGCTGCTTAGCTCACTTTACTCCCCTCCCCCAACTTAAGGAATTTGCTACTGACTGGCAACAGAGAGCATTCATCATTCCTGCCACAGAGTGTTGGGGTGAGGAAGGGATTTCCTTCCCCACAGTGATGCGAGAACTCACCTGCTGAAATCCTTGGCTGCAGAGACTGCAAACTAGAGCCAGAATTTGGGTCTTACATAGATCATTCCTTACTGTTCTGAGCTGCCTAGTGCAACCACAGCAAGAAAGACTATTCCTGGTTATATTAATTATCTACTTCCAAGGTTTTCTTAACAACCAAGAAGGCTAGAAACTTTTCTTAATGGACACACAGTTTCTGCAGAAAATGGTATCAATACAATTAACACAATTCAACAGGGCAAGTTATCTGCCATTGGCAAATGTCACTGTTACTTTGCTATGTCAAGATGAAAGCACTGGAAGAGATGTTTGGCACAGGCTCTCTGGTAAATGATTTTTAATTCTATCACAGTAGTTGAAATTTCCTAGGACTGAAAGGGGGAAGTATCCTCTGCAAGTATTTCAGTTGAGTACAACATGCCCAAAAAGTAACATGATAGGCCTGAATAAAACCACCACTTTTTCTAATTTTTTTTTTTTTAATCAGAATTAAACCATACTCTACTCTAAGGCTTAGATCTATAGCTGCAGCTTGTTTCCTCAGCCTACAGGACTTAAATTTGAAGACCACTTCTCGAATAAGTTACTGCCTTGGCAGGCAATACAGTACAGACAGCTGCTTGTTTACTGAAATCCTGACAAAATCCTGAGGATTTCTGCTCTGAGGCTTATGCTCTGTCCCAGGCCATGAGAAGTTCTCTTTCTATATTAATAACCCTGCTTTACTGATGAGCTTTTATCACCATTAAGTAACCCATTAAACAGCCATGTTTACTTACATATTTATCTTTACATTTATAATGGTCCTCCCACTGCATGAGGAGAATTATGGGTCTGTGTAGCTTTTTAGCACGGCTTGTCTTAGGATTGGTTGGGAAGACAACTCTTCCAAATTTTGTTAAAGTAATAGTAATACTCACTTAGTCAAACACTGCACATCCTGACTCTGAAAAGGAAACACAAGGTGTAGGCTCCACGCTGCAGCAAAGATTAAAAGAGAAGAACTGCCATTCTGTGCTTGAGAAACTTAGTGGGGGTTTCCATCTACAGTACTTCCATAATAATTCTTCCTTCCACCCACCTTCTGTTTGCTTTGCCTATTGTCAGAGGCCAAGGTGAGACCTTATCTGAGTGGTTCTCACTTGGGAGAGCAAGGAGTCGATGATGTGCATTCCCAATCCCAACAACCGGCTGTTCTTTAAACACCAGCCGGACGTCACATGAGGTCCACTGAGCACGCTTTATGATTACGGGGCCTGCCATACTGCAGTCAAGAACTGCTCTTTGAAAGAATTTGATAGACTACTCTGAAAAGTGTCCTTTGAGGAAAAAGCACAAACAAATCCCACCATCAGTTAAAAAAGCCATAAGAAAGATAAGATTCTCCAAGTAACTCACTGATTTATTAATCTAGAGTGAACTGCAAATCCCAAAAGGAAAATTATGGCTTATGGAAAGAAAAGCTGCAAAAACACCCACATGTGAAAAACCAAATACTCTTGATAGAGATAAGCTGCGATGATCTGGATATGACCTACACATTTCTAGCCGCTGAACATTTAGAAATGCAAACAGTGCATTTTTAGGCATAAAAGGAAAATTAGAGGAAATACTGAGTGAAAATCGCAACACCCCTTCCAACAGTAGTAACTTCCTTGGCAGCAACTTGTTCCTGCCACATCCTGCGCTACCCACACCATGACAGCCAAAAGCCTTGGTGTAACAGCACCAAGCTGTCCCAGTTGCTAGCAAGAAACATCCAGCATCTGGTGCCTACAACTCATGCCTTCCCGTATAAGCACTGAGAAGCATTCTCATCTGCTACCGCTGACTTGCCCACTTCAAAAGCAATACAGAGAGAGACCAGACAGCATTAATGAAGACATTCAAGAGAGAAATGGAATCATGTACATTCCAGTATAAAAACCCTTGAAGTACTAAATTAACTGGGAACTATATTTGTTTATAACTATTTAGCCAAAAAAACCCCTGTTATTTAAGAGCAGAGCATTACAATACATCTAGCAATTACCACAGGCCCGTACATACAGAAGAGGCTTCTGAGCCATTACTCACTGAGGAATACACTGCTGTGCATAGATGATTCAGCCAACAGGAAAAAGAGGATGTTTAAAGTGATGAACAAAAGTCTGCAAATAAACCACTGCTTAATGATAAACATAAATCTAAGGTGTTAGAGTAAATAGCCAAGTAGTCTCTTAATTTTAATCCTAGTTTATACAGTTTACCTTCAGCTCTAGGGAAAGAGAGACAGACTCACCTCAGGATAGCAAGAGAATTAGCGATCAAGTCATAGAATCATAGAATGGTTTGGATTGGAAGCGACCCGTAAAGGTCATGTAGTCCAACTCTCCCTGCACTGAGCAGGTACAGCTTCAACTAGATCAGGTTGCTCAGAGCCCCGTCCAACCTGACCTTGAACGTTTCCAGGGATGGGATATTTGCCACCTCTCTGGACAGCCTGTGCCAGTGTTTCACCATACTTCACCTGGCATTCAGTGTTCATGATATGGCAAATTTTAATCTGTCTGTGTATTTTATCTAGTTGGATAGCCTATTTGATATAGTGGATCATGGAACATTACAAAATCAGTCTTTCACTTACCTAGAATCATAGAACCATTAAGTTGAAAAAGACCTCCACGATCATAAAGTCCAGCCATCAACCCAACACCACCATGCCCACTAAACCATGTTCCTAAGTGCTACATCAAAAAGATTTTTGAATGCCTCCAAAGATGGTGATTCCACCACTTCCCTGGGCAGCCTGTGCCAATGTGATCACTCTTTCAGTAAAGACATTTTCCCTAATGTCCAATCTAAACCTCCCCTGGCGCAACTGGAGACCGTTTCCTCTCATCCTATCACTTGTTACCTGGGAGAAGAGATTGAACCCTACCTCACCACAACCTCCTTTCAGGTAGTTGTAGAGAGCAATAAGGTCTCCCCTCAGCCTCCTCTTCTCCAGACTAAACAACCCCAGCTCCCTCAGCCACTCCTCATAAGACCTGTTCTCCAGGCCCTTCACCAGCTCCGTTGCCCTCCTCTGGACACGCTCCAGCACCTCGTTGTCCTTCTTGTAGTGAGGGATCCAAAACTGCACACGGCATTTGAAGTGTGGCCTCACCAGTGCTGAGTACAGGTGCACAATCACTTTCCTGCTCCGGGCACACTGCTGGCTCATGTTCAGCCGGCTGTTGACCAGCACCCCCAGGTCCTTTTCCGCCAGGCAGCTTTCCAGCCACTCATCCCCAAGCCTGTAGCGCTGTGTGGGGTTGTTGTGACCCAAGTGCAGGACCCGGCACTTGGCCTTGTCCAACCTCATACAAGTCATCCATGTGCAAGTGAGAAGCTGACCTGAATGGTGAAAAGGAGAAACTACATTCCTCTGCTTCCTCCTTCTTTGACACAACATTAATCAGAAGCACACTACCTCCAGAATACCACCCATTCCTGGGGGTAGGCATGTGGGACCAAGTGTGCTCACAATGCCCCTCCCCTCCTCCTTTACAGCTTTGGTTCAATTTATTTATTTTGCTTCTCAGTATGTTGATGACATGTGGCCTTTCTGTAAATCTATAAAGACGACCTCAATGACAATGTCAGTTACTTCTTTTGGGGAATAACAGAGGGGCATATGTCTGTGGCCTGTGAAACAAGTATGACTACAGCAGGTACCTGTAGTCTGTAAATATCTGTAAGTTTACCATGAAATGAAGATACCTTGATGACCTCTGAGACTCTTTCCATTAACTCTCATTCACCCAGGGTACACTGAACAGTGTCACTCCTTCCCTCTGCCATCACAGAGCACCCAAATCTAGTGGAATTGTTTAATCCACTACTTGCCAACACTAAGGATCGTTCTCAGATGACCTTGACAGTTCAGGATTGAGACAAGTATGGGAAAATGTTGTGAAAGAAAATCTCACATTTGAAATCTGTGATACAGATTCCCTGTACATTTCTACCTTTCACCATCTCTACCAGCTCAGGTAACAGCTGTGATGCAATCTTTCAATAAAGAAATCATGGTATTACTGCTGCTGGGCAAACGCTGCATCAAGACGACGTCTGCATGACCTGGATATTCCCAAATACCATATGATACTCACATTAAGGTCACACACCCTTCATATCCCCAGATACTGACCTCCAAGTGGTCAACTGGCTGTGGTCATTCTACAAATCAGCATTGAAGCAGCAATAATTCCCCTGCCCCCATGGTCTGTGCCATACAGAAGGGCATCTACTCTGTTTCTACTTCAACTTGGCTAATGAAAAAAAGATCTGGTGCAGGTAGGCAGCACCGTACTCTGAGCAGCTCTTACCATATTTGTGTGAACATGCCTCTGCAATAACGGTGATGGGTGGGCATCTGGCTTACAGAAAATCTAGTGCCAGTTCATCTGAACACAAGCTTTGTCCATCATTTCTCATTTGACCTTCTTTCCAGCAAACCAGAGGTATGTCTCTACACAGGCTATGACAACTGAAATGCCACCTTTATACTAAGACAAGTGAAAGCTGCTCCAGCTGCTGTCAGGGCAGTCAGAAGTGTGGGCCAGAGGCTCAGTAGGGGCATACCTCTTTCTGTCCTAAAGTTTTATGCCTCAAAGGTGTCAAGAATATAGTAGGATGGAGAGGCAAAACTATTAGCTAACCTTTATGAACAGCAGTACTACATCAGGTCTGAGGCATACTATGAGAAGTTGAATGCCGGTACCAGTGCCATTTTAAGGAGAAAGACAGAGTTTTAATCCCCAAAGGCACCAAAACATCAGCCACCAAAGGCACTGAATAAAAAATGTGTCTTAAAAAATGCTGTATAATGTTGAAGATAAAAGTGTGAAACTCATTGGCAGGCTGTGTGAACCCTGAAAGTCCTGGTTTAACTAAAAAAGGTTAGCAGACTCCAGTCATATTTTTAGCAGAAAACACAGCAGTTCAGCACTGTTTTCATTGTTCAGCACGCTCCCAAGGTGAGCATTTGTGAAAAGCTTTTCTCAGAAGTACGCATATTCAGAAAAGAAAACTAAACTAAAAGGACAGTAAATAAAATAAATCATACAGAAAATATAGTAAGGCTGCTTGTAGCCCCGTAGCTTCTGGGAACAATTATATTTTATTAGATGGCAACTCCATCCTAGTTTGACTCTTGGGCATAGAGAAATCAAAGGTCCAACTGAAATGATTTGCTGCGGATTGATACTCAAGGCAGAAGAAAGTTAGACATTTGGTAGAGTGAACAGGGGGAGGAGAAACTACAGGTGAATTGATTTTATGAAGATGAAGGCCTTATCTCTCTCCTGGGCTTCTTGGCACTTGACGTGATCCCCCCACCCCAGGCTACATACCAACCTAGAACAAGTCAGGTATAGACTGCAAAAGACAGTGAACTGGAGCATTAACGCTCCCCCTGCCCCTCCTACTGTCTGGGAAGCAGGAAGGCCTGACAGACCAGAACATCTGCACCCAGGTCATGCACAGTGTACCAGAGTGTTAAGATGCCCTCTTAACATATCTGACTCCTGCTTCCCCTGTTGTTTGAAGAACAGTAGTGACAGACAAGCCTAGTACATCTGTACCCAGGTTGCGGTCCAAAGGGAGAGATACTAGAACTCCAAGATTCAGTGAGTTCTGGGCCTGTGCAACTGGTGGAAAATACCAGAATATTACATCATCTCAGTCAGGCTGAAATGGAAAAGTACCTGACAAAAGCTAATTATCTCACATCCTGTAAATAGTGACCCCAAGTGAGACCCTTTGAGTTCTCCTGGATTGCAGTGGGCTATGACCAGCATCTCACCTCAGCTGGGACACCTCTCAGGCACCACCAATGACTGGGCAGGGGCAAGAAATCACCTTCTTGAGACTCAGTCATCGCCTGTTGACGAACGCCGATGCATTGTGAGTATTTACTCCAAAACTTGAAAAGTGAAATTCTAACTGCAGGCTGGCCTCTTACCTTCACCCCTCTACCCACCTATGTGTTTATCTGTCTGTCTGTCTGTGTTTCTGGGTTTTATATATATCTATGCTTTAATTCAGGATACTGTAGTTAGTATGAACCTTGTTATTCTCAAATCTGTAACTAAGTCGCTGTTTTAATCTGTTCTACTAAATTACCTTGTCAAACCTTAAATTGGTTAACGATTAAAAGCTGCTAAAATTCAACCTTTTGATCGATCTCACACCATTAATAAACTTCAAACTGTAGCGAAATCATAATCATGTGAAAACATTTCATCCACGATACCACAAAACCTGCTTTTTAGGGTGTGCTGTGCTTTCACCTCACCTGCATGATAAGGGATACAACCAGAACATGAAGGGCCAAAGCCTAGTTTTTCTCTGGTGCTTATGACTTACTGCACATGTGAATGTAAAAGAAGATAATTCGCTTAAAGTAACAAACTCTTACAAAAATACTACAAAATCTCTTTGCTTTGGAAAATGTGTCTCACTCCCTCAAAGTTTTTTCATGTTTTAGATTCTGATAGAGAAGCCTTAAAATATGAAGTGGGTAACATCGCTTCTAAGGCTAAAGAAGAGGGGAAAAGATGGCAGAGAACTCCCTGACTACAAGCCTTCCTCATTCCCTTTTCTCCAGACTGCCCACTTGCCTCCTCGCTAAGATCCAAGCAGCAGCCCAGAAAATGACACCCTTTTGTTAGATTCATCTCATTGCAGTAATCACGAGCAAACCTCTGACAAGTATCTGCAAATTGTGGTGATGAGCCCTGCAAAGCCTACCCAGCATCAAAAGCACTTCATTTCACTTTATAAAAGAACATCCCACTGATCTGTTTCCTTTCTATTTCAGTATCTGTAACTACTATTTGCCTTCTTTCTTTTAACAGTTACTACTCATTTTTACACACTCACACTGGGTATTATCTGTACTATCAAGTTCACAAACTCTGCTTGACAATTACTCCAGTCTTCTATTTCACAGACACCAGCCAGGTCAACAGCATAGTAACTGCCATAAATCAGGTTTTTTCACCCTTGAACAATAAGTAGTCAAGAGAAGTGTGGGTGTACATCATACTCTGAATGTGACTGATCTCTTACAGAAGTAGGCACAACTTCCAGTTGAATCAGCATTAAATTCACAGAAAAAAAAAAGTAACTAACATTTTATGTCAAATTTCTGGTCATGATTAACTCACTGATGTGCCTACACTTCCAATGAAGGAGATCGTAGTTTCCAGTCTTTATTTCTTGAAAACCCTTCAAAGGTTTAAACTTCTAATTTCTGCTAATTAATTCAGGAGGAACCTGAACATATGGTGTTATAGCAAAAAACATATAGCATGTACAAAATATAGCAAATAAATGCCATAAAAATAGGCCTATATTTTAAAGGGGAAAAAAGTTGGGAGAGGTGCTTTGCCTTTTTAATGACTACTACTTTTTCTCAAGGAGACATTGCTGGGCGTCCTTACCCAACAACAGCTTGAGCAAAATAAACAGAAAAACAAGTCTTGCATCAAGCCACAGAAGTTCAAACGGCAGGCTCAATGATGTGCCAATTGGAGAACGCTACAAAAACTGTTACTTTCCTGAACATTATCATAAGAACAGCAAATTGTAATATATCACTGATCATGACCTCATATCCATTTTGGACACTGTCTTCTTGGCTTCCCCTTCAAGGTATGCCTGAGCCACCAGAATGGATCGAGAAAAGGGACAGAGGAGAAACACACCTCCTCTGCTCCAGCTGCCATGGCCCTGAGTGCACCAATAACCCTTCATGGTCCTGACCAGTCTCACCTGAGGCCTCCTCCCATGGCCTCTACCCATTGGCCCAAGAGCTCCATTTAAGCTCTGGCCTGCATCCACCCTCAAGCCTTGACCTGTCTCCAGCCCTACCCTCTAGATGGATGTTGGACCTGCCCCACCAGTAGCTTGTCTCCCAGATGGGCCCCTCATGCACATGCTGGATTTTGGCTTTAGCCCCTTCTTTTGATCCTGGATGGACCATACAGCTGCTTCACTGCTTACCTTGTCCAGGACCGCCAATGGATCTTGTCACCAGCAGCCTGTGCTCCTTGCTACATTCAGATGCTGTTGCAGTGAGCTGTGCTCAGTGCAAGCTCTATCTGCACTGGGACCCCTGGATCCCGCCTTGCCTCCCTCAGGGAGCAGCAGGCCCTTGCTGCTCCCTGACACTGGCCTATATGAGCACAACCTCAGGATGTCACTCCTGCTGCCTCAAGGACAAGGGGCAAGACGACCATGGATGGATACTGAGCACCTGAGTCAGAGTGGTGGTGCTGGCTGACCCTGCAGAAGCCTGCAACTGAGGAAGTAGCTGTCACCTCTGGGGGCCTCTGCTTCCCCTTGCTGGGGAGCTGACACCACCGCTGCCCATCCCTGCTGAACAGTGAACATCTACAGAGCACAACCTAAACTGCTATGAGGTGGCGCTGCATCTTGCTTTATACTGGGCCTAATGCTGCTTATACAGGTACAGTCTTTCCTTGGTCTGTCACACCGAATGGAGACTGCCCTGCCACAGGCTTCCCAGCTGCCTATGAAAACTGGCCTGGAAGCTGTTAAATTACTGCCTGAGCCCCTCTTGCTTTATACTCCTTATGTCTCTGTTGGCAGGAGCTAACACCTGTGAGTCCTGAACTCACTTTGTCCTCTGAGTATAGTAGTCTCTAAAGATGAAAGACAAAAGATAGCTCTTTCTGGCACAAGAGATGCAACTTGTTATTAAAACAGGATGGTATTTGCTGTAATGTATGCTGTGATTTTGGCTGATTTGCTTCTAGTCCTGGATGGATTTATACTGATAGGTAGATAGATCAGTTTATCTGCCTTATTCATTATTTTGCTATATTTGAGCATGTCTACGTTTTATTAAGTTGTCTTTGACTATGTACATGAGGCATGAACATTAGTTCCTCATTAACCTCCTTGCCCAACCAACAAACATCTCTATCCCTTCACTTTCCTGCCTCAACTTCTATGCTAAGGGTTGTAGTACTAGGTACCTTGAAATAAGTGTTAGCCTATCTGTAACACAGCTAAAAAATGCAAGGAATTAATTGAAATCCTGCAGAGGAGTAGAGAAGTAGCAACAATGGCTACTTATCTGATTTCTTGAGGACCCATTGTTTTCAAGGAAATACTAGTTACACTTAAGATAATGAAACAGGGAGGTCTAAAAACATTTTTGTTCCTATTAGTAGATTGTTTTGTCCTACACGTACAACTTGTTTACCTCCTCATGAGGTATAACTAACATGTCAGCACAAACAAAGGATTTATACAGAAATGGTAGAATTAAGAGGCTCACTGTTTAAAATGGAACACATTTTCTTGGTCTTAAATTTATAAATTCTTTTAGGATGTGGAGCATGTAATTCCTCTAATCAGAGAAATTAACCTTCACAGCTTCCGTGACTACGAGGCGTTCTGTAGCATCAAAGAAATGATTCAGAAACGGCTTTGTACAGTCCAGCAGTAAGTCAACTGAAAACATCACAAAAGCAAACCATCACCAGAATTTTTAAGATTATGATTTTACATAGACTTTTAACCAGATAACTAGTAGAATTTTCTTTGAGAGAATATGTCTGAATTTCTGCCTGTATATATGAAACATAGGAGCTATTTTCCATTCCAGCTGGCAAGTGACTCTTTCTTTCCAATCAATTAAAGCACTATTTTAAAAGAACTTCATGTCCCCATGAAAAATGCTCCATTTCTGAGCCTGCTACTTGTATCAATACTTAGTCTTCTTGGAGGAAAAATAAAAATTTTTAAAAAATGGTTTGCAAGCATTGACAACACAAAGGTTGAAATTAGGAAGGTCAAACATTAAGGTAAAATAATTTTTTACTACTTTTCTATCAGAAGTCTAAGTGTAACTGTTAAGCTTGATAATAAAAAAGCGTTATGTTCACTATCAGTTTTGATCCAAAGAAATGAAAGCTGCACAAACACAAAGAAAGAAAGTGTCTTTTTTTAAAAAATACAGTTAAATGAAAGACCAAATGGTGAATGCCTTGCCCTTCCAAGGAAAGAAGCAATTAGAAGAATAGTGAAATAATTACACATATTTATAGTGCAGAAAGATATCCATAATGTAGTTATGTCACTCAAAGAAAGAAAAAATAGTAGAAAAGAAGAGGCAGAAAAAAAATCCTTCTTGTCCTGATCTTTTACTGGAGAGTATGATTGCTCTCTTAATGAACAATTTCAAGGACTTAGAAGTCTATCCTTCTCCCCATAGAGGCAAGAAAATACCAGCTCAGATATTTCACAGATCCAACAGTGATTCAGTAGCAGAACAGTTCCTGCAAATTTTGTGAAATTTGCTTACCCCAAACCAATCCTTTCAATTAAAGCCTTACTCTGGAATCGTAACTTAATGCACAGATCAGCATTTTCTTTCCTTCCTTCCCCCCTTCCCCCCTCCCTTCCTCCCTCCTTCCCTCCCTCTGTTCTGAACCCGGTGCAAGGCACCTGCTGCCAAAGAACTTGCAAGCTAACATAAAAGAAGAAACAACAGAGAGATTCAAGCTACTCTTCAACTTCATCTTTAGAAAGTTAAAGAGCATCTACAGACCTCCATCCTGGAGAACATTATGGAGCAAGTCCTCATGGAAGGCATTTTGAGGACAGAAATATGATTAGGAAGGGCAAAGGGCAAACTGTGGGTCTGCCAAACCCATTGTCTTCTCTGATGAAATGGCTAGTTCTGTGGATGGGGGACAGCAATGGATGTTGGTCACCACAACAAAGCTTTGGAGTCTCCTACAGTATTCTTGCAGACAAGCTGAAGACACATGGCTAGATAGGTGGACTACAAAGTGTGTGAAAAGCTGGCTGCCTTGTTGGTCTCACAGTGTAATGGTCAGTGGTTCAAAGTTTAACTGATTAATTGTTACAAGCTGTGTTCCTCAGTCGTTGTTAGTGCGGCCAATGCTGTTTAACACCTTCATCAATGACTTGGATGCTGGGACAGAACACACCCAGAGAAATCTGCAGATGACACAAACTGGAAGTAGTAGTTGATACTTGAATGGTTGGGCTGCCATTCAGAAGGACCTCAGCAAGCTGGAAGAATGAGCTGACAAACTTTTGAAGTTAAATAAAACATAACACATATTTCTGTACCTGGAATGGAATAACTTCATGTACCAGTGCAGAGACAGAACTAACTGGTTAGGTAATAACTTTGCATAGAATGGCCTAACATGAGTTAGCACTGTGCCCTTGCACAGTGAAGGCAATCCACATCATGAGCTGCATTGCTAAAAGCATAGCCAAGAGGCTAAGGAAAGTAATAGACCTGTACTTGGCCTTTACAAGGCTGAATCTTGAGTCCTTTAATACTGGGCCCTTGGAGCTACAGAGACACTGACAAACTGAAGAGAGTCGAGAGATTTGGGGCTGGAGCCTATGATGTGTACAGCAGAGGCTGAGGGAACAAAGCCTCAGCCTCAAGACAAGAAGGCAAAGGAGGGGTCTAATCTGCATTCTTCCGCCTCCTGAAAGGGAGGATATAGACGGCACTATCTTTTTCCTCAGAGATTCACAGTAAAAAAAAAAAAACAACAAACCTAAAGTGCATGAGATACAACTGCAGCTACAAAAATCCTGTTACATAGAGATGGAAAAATTATTTGCTGCAGGTGGCAAAACACAGGTTGCCCAGAGGCTGGACATGCTGGAATCTCCAATCTTAGGAATTTTTAAAGCTTTACTGGACAAACCCCTGAGCAACTTGATCCAATGTAGAAATCAGTCTGCTTTGAAGAGGTTGGACTACATGACTTCCAAAGGTCCCTTCTAATCTCATTTTTTCTATGAGATGGTAGGAACAAACACATAAGCAATGAGATGAGACTGTACTGCTGGATAGCAAGTGACCCAGCAAACTAACATGCCTGTCAGTGTCCATTTCTCAACCTGAAGCATTTCTGTGATGTAAAGGAGAATAACAAGCTTCCACAGCACAGCACTGAAAGGATTAATTTAAAGAAACTTAGTAGGTGTTAAAGGAATAGGGTGGTATTACAAATGTCACGAGCTGACTGGAGACAGAAGCAGTACTGAGATGAGAGGTGTGCTTAACAGCTTTGATAGTGAAGACAGGTGGTTTGTTTGATGCAGTGGAGGTGAGAATAGAAGTGTGTAAACAGGTTGTGGTTAAAGGAACAACAGAGATGATGCAAAAGGAGGAGGACGCTGCAAAAATGCAGATTTAAAACAAAGCCAATGCATATAGGCATGCGAATGTACCTCCGCTCTTCCTACTTTGATGCTGACACAGAGCTTTAGTGTATCCATTCCCTTTAGTATCTCTAGTCCAGTTGTGAGCAATAGCAAAAATTGTTTACTGAAGGCAGTTGTACATGGTTTAGTTGTTTGCAACAGTAATGTTGCAGAGGAAAGAAAGCCACGTTATGCTGTTACTTTGGTCATTAGCTATTCCCTGTATTGGTTTACAAGTATTTAACATGCTTGCAGTCTTGTAGGTTAACAAAACATCTTAATGTTATATTTGTTACTCATCACCTAACCTCCTCTTTAGCTGCATACTGTTTGTGTCACAGTCTAAAAGTAAATTCTGACTTTGTAATTCCTAACAGAAGTATCTAAAACAGACTATGCACCCATGATTTACCACGTTTGTTTAATAGTAGTATTTATCATGCATGCTACAGGGGGAAAAAAAATAATCACTCAACTTGCAGGCAAATTGTGTATCTAAATACTTTGAGAAATACTCTGAGCAATAGAGAAAAACTGATTTTCACTGAGATCTGTGGTTGTATGAAATAACTAACATCTGGACATTTTTATTTTCCTTTTTAAGAAATTGTACTACCAGAGGATAAATGTTTAGCACTTATCTTTTAGAATGTTACTGAGGCCACCAGGATAGCGATGGCCATTTCTGATTAAATATTTGCAGGAATACATCTTTAGGAAACAGTGAAACTATTTTTACTATAAAAGTAAATACCATTAATAAAGACATAGTAGTGCCATGCATGAAATTCAGACAGTCAAAATATTTTGAGATGGCCAGGAGGAGAGGTACAAGATTTTTGCCTTCAAAATCCTCACTTATTTGTGAAAGTTGAATATACACATTTCAGAAGTTCTGTGACATTCAGGAAGAAAGAGCAGTATCAGCTGATTCTCTTACATGATACGATTTAACTTTACACACTTCCAACAATTCATCACAAATCTGAGAGACCATGTTTCTACTTGAGGCTAACAACTGCCTGAGGCTACTACATGTAGTTCTGGCAGGACAGTCAGTATCCTGCAAGTACTGCAAAATCTTAAATAACATTTACGCTACTCTAACTAATGCAATTCTGCTGCTCACTTTAACAGTAAAATTTATCTGGTTAATCTACTATGTTGTAACAAGTATCTGTTCATCAAAGCATGTATGATAGAACACATGCAAATATGCACACACAACTAAATTGTACTCGCTCTAGAAATAAATTTATCCTAAAGAACATCTTTATATAGTTAACTCTAGTAAAAGCTGCTTTTAAGATCGAACCCTAAGGAGGGGTTTTGCCCGAAGTAACTCTGCCCTTTCTGATGACTCAGCTGGACAACATCACTGCTGGCAAACTTTTACAACCTTCAATCTTTGGGTGACTTAATACTTAAATTGAAAGGTTTTTTGTATGCATCTTATGATGCATGTTCTTTTTGCATCTTATGATGCAAACATTGAGTAGCTATAGACTTTCCAAAGCATCCTACACTGCTTAATGAAATAATGCTGACCTATGAATTCTCTACTATGAGCAACGAGGGGAGGGCAAGGTGAAATTTTTGTATGTATCTGAAGTTGAACTGTAATGGCACTTAGGCAGTTCAAGGTTTTTAGTAGTAAAGGTACCACTATCTTTTGTTTCAGTGACAAGACTGGGCTGGTGACCAGGAAGAAGACTGAGTAGACGAGCTGGGACATGTAAGTGATTTCCAGATGGGTGAGAGGAGTTGGATGGAACTGATAAGACATCTCAGGGTTAGGAGGAGCCAGAAAAAGGCAAGGAAGTCAGTGGATTTTAGGGTGCAATGGAAAAGTTCCACTATATTTCAGAAGCATATGGCTGCTGAAAAGAAACTAGGAGGATCATGGGTAACTCTAAAGTGGAAAGGGACACCAGGAAAGGTAAAGCAAAGAGTTAGTTATGGTGAGGAGCTTCATGGATAAACTTGAATAGGAATATAATCCTTCTCCTCTCCTCTTCCATCATCACCTTTTTGTCCCATGGTTTCTTCAAATCCTAGTAAATAGAGAACCACCATCTTAACTTCCCATCTTCTATTTTTAGATTCCCCCTCTTGCTTTCTCCAAGCAAAGACTAGAAGACCAGGTAAACCAAATGGATTAAGGCTGAAGACTGGCTGTTATCAGGCAACGAGACTTGCTAGATTGGGCAGCTGCACTTGGCCTTAACAAAGAATACTACAGAGAGAAAAGTTTAGGTTAAGCTACAGTCCTTGGGAGTACTAGAGGTATAAGCAGAATTATATTTAGGCTTACTGTAAGGACCAAGGGGGACAGCTTTTGGAGGACTTTGCTAGATTTATTTTTCCAAGTCTTGTTAATTTGTTTTGCTATTTTTCTAATACTAACTCTGATACTGATGCTGTTCTAGAAACAAATTCAAGTATCAATAGCAAATATGAGATGTTTTCTGAACAACTTGATAAAAGCTGCAGTTTGTTGGTTTTTTTTTTAAATGTTCATATGGCCCTATTTGGAATCTCAACAAACCTACAAAACAGGTAAGGGTAAAAGCCTTGTGATTCTCATTCACTGTTTATCCCACAGAAAAATGAAATGGCTTGTCATAGAGACTTCAACCAGGCACTGTGAATCCTGAACCCATGGACTGCAATATCATTAAGATATGCTGTGAAACAACCTAGAAGTCAGTTACCAGAGCTGGTCTCGCCCTGGCATATCTTTAAAAACACCTCAGACATGGCAGCAATATATGTCTGCCTTGTATGTCCAAATCTCATCTGAGGACCTAGTAGTTTGTTTCCTATCGGCAAAGTGCTGTGAAAAAGTTGCAGTGAAGACATCCTGCCGTCGTCTGCTATTATGAAGGAACTTTCCTTGGCCAGCAAGACTCAAAACAGTAAGGCTGTCCACTAAAACTAGTCCCAAAAAGTTCATGACAGACTTCCTCTTCTGCTTAACCCACTGACCCTTTCTTGCTGCTTTCTCAATACGAATTAAAATTTGCAGCATTCTGATACTAAGCACTGCTTGAATTAGGTACACTGGTAAATACCCTCTTAATTACAAATCTGCTGTGGCAATGAAAAAAACCAATCCTGCTCCATTCACACATAAAGCTTAGTAAAAAAACAAAACAAAACCCCAGGATTTTTCTTGTACATTTTTAGCCAATCAGCAGAGGAATTAGAATATTTTATAAAAATATTATTTAAACTGTTGTAGCAGATGAGGCAATTTCTTGCTATTTACCTCTACAGAAGACACAACAAAAGGACAGTACATGTATGTGACTGACCCATGTGATTAAATACATTTTTCCCATTAAATTAAAAGCTCTAAGTTCTTCTTAAACTTAAGACATTTTCAATCAGTGAATATTCATGCTTTTACACTGGGAAAGTGTAATGTGACAGGACACAAGTACGAAAAAATTTCAAATTACAAAAGCACACATATGTTTATGCATACCAAAATCCCTCTTCTTTCACCCTTTCATTCCTTTCATAGGCAATTCTGCCTGTTGTACATTTCAAAGCACTGGTGGAGAATAGAGACCGCCGCATAGCGGTGTTGCTTCCTAAGGAGAATACAGATACACACACAGACACCTGTGTGTGTATATCTCCCTAACCCAATGCTGTCTTTGTGGTAATTTTGTCCACACTTTTTCATGCATTTAAAAACACAAGTCATGCCTGTTTTTGAGATAAGTAAGCAGTTATTTCAAAAGCCCTGCACGGTTTCTTAGCAATAATGTAATTGCAAAGTGGGTAGAAAGCTTGGGAAAAGAAATATTTTCTTATTGAGAGGAAAAATGAGTGCATTTGGGACACTGACTCAATGATGCATCCAAGCCTTTTTATTAGCTACTTGTTCAGCTTCTGTTTGAAAATTAGTAACTCTAGAAGTCAGAGGAGAACTTTGAATTAATTGGCAAGAAATTGTAACCAGCCTTTCTTAAGACAACAGGTTGTACCCTACATGCTGGTTGTACCCTAATGTAGTTGTTTATAAGAGCTTCAGAGTTCCTTGTTCCATGAAAGTGTGTTTTCTTTAATGTCAGATCTTTGTAAGTCCACCCTCTTTTCTTTGGGATGAACCAACTGGTTCACAGCCTGATTTAAAACTAAAATACAGCACACAGTATCCGGTTCCCAGATAGATTCTATGTCCCAGATCCAAACTAGCCTCCTCTTACTCCCCTAAAAGTCTGCCTGTTCAGATGCCAGTTCTGTTCTAATCTTTCATTTAGATACCACCCATCAATGCAACGAAACAACGTCACATATAGTGAAGTCTAAACATCAAGTTAAATTTATTGACTGCTCTATGTTTACACAGATTCTTTCCAGGAATTACGCTCACTTAAAAGCTCAATTTAAAGAGCGAAAACTCGTTCCATTCATTGCTGAGACAGATGCAATTCCTTTAAAATAGTATATTCCCACACAGGGTAGATCTGTCACCACTGGAAAAGTGGAAGCTCGGAACCAGAATGAACTACTTCTAGTGTGAAATCAGTAGGCCTAAGATCTGGACTGAGTTTTCAAGTTAGTAATGGTCCTTGTACAGCTATAGCATTTCAGAAAGGGACTTAGAAGCAACTAAATGAACATCACAGCACTTAAAAACACACTTCAGCAATCACAGAATGTTAGGGGTTGGAAGGGACCTCGAAAGATTACCTAGCCCAACCGCCCTGCCAGAGCAGGACCACCGAGTAGATCACACAGGAATGCGTCCAGGCGGGTTTTGAATGTCTCCAGAGAAGGAGACCCCACAACCTCTCTGGGCAGCCTGTTCCAGTGCTCTGTCACCCTCACAGCCAACAATTTTTTCCTTACATTAATGTGGAACCTCCTATGCTCCAGTTTGCACCCGTTGCCCCTTGTCCTGTCATTAGCCATTACCGAGAAGAGCCTGGCTCATCACATAACACACACTGCCCTGTTAGACTGTGGGATAGCCTGTAAATGAGAGTTTAGTAATGCAAAATGGGATCTACAAAAAAAAAAAAGCTCATCATGATGTTATCTAAGATAGGCAATAGGAAAAACTACAGACAAAGGAATCCTTGTCTCTCGTCCTCACCCAGGAAACAAAAGCCTTTCAAAAGCTGAACCAAGAACTGAAATCCTGCTTTCCCTTCTCCGTAACATTAACCAATCAACACTCACCATAGTGTCAGAATTTGGGCCAAGTCTGACTTCAATGCATAGAAATATAAATCCGTGTCTACTGTCACCTCTCACTAAGAAATGTCATAATTGCTAGGCTACAGGGTACACCATGTGCGAGGACTATAGAAATGATGGCTTTGGGCAAAGGAGGAACCTAACATTCATTTTCCTGTCCTCAAACTGTCCAATGAATACTTAACAGACAAAAACATATGCAGTTTTTGGAACAGCAATTAGAATCCCTAAACACTAGCCAAGCAAACTCCTCTTCTGCACAGGGAAATATCCACGGGACAGGGTTAAAGTATCTCCCGCAATTCCTGATAATTTATAGTCTAATACTCCGGAAGGTGAAAAGCAAATTTACACCACCTCTAGCCAAAGAAAGCAAATGTCCTACTATCTTGAGTGAATCCCTAAGGTATCAGAAAATGAAACAAACCCTATTCTGTACAGTTCTGCACAGCATTCAAAGAAGATGCAGATACACACTTTGGACACCTGGCCCAATAAGGTACTCTGAAAACACCTAACAGCTTTGAACAGAGAAGTGACAAAGCACCTCTCCCGCATATTCAGAGGAGGATGGTAAGTGACAGGCACAAGAGAACCGTCTTTCAGGCTTTGGTCATTTCTGCATACAGCCAGAGGGAGAAGTACAGGTCTCTGGTCAACCACTGGGGAAGCTAGCAGAGCCAAGCCAAGATGGTATTTCATGAGAAAGACAGAACTGGGGCTGCTAGCTACAGGCTCATTTCTTTCTCAGTTTTGCTGATTGCCTTTGCTGTTGAAGCCATGGCAATACAGGAACAATTTCACACTCCTTTTCTTTTTGCCTTACTCACTGTAGCCACCATAAAGAAACTAAAACTATAATCCAGTTCATTTTCAGTACAGTAAAATTCAGGAAAGAAACCTCCACCAAAATCTCACATTTCAGCAACAACATTCAGTGAACAGACAGAATAAAACTGGCAGGAACTTCGTATGCTACCCCGCAACAACAAGTCTGGCGGAGTCCAAAGAGGAATAAGGGACCAGGCTTTCAGCAGAACAAATGCCTGTTATGCACAGCCTCCACCTCTGCCTGTCAGGGCCAAAGCTTACTACTGCAAACATGATGGTATTTTTACAGAATTTTTAATAGATTCCAGTAATCAATTAACCAGTTTTCCATAAACAGGCCTGATTACCCTGTTCATACCACCGATTAGCAGCTGCTGCTAGCGGCTACAAACTTCCAACAATAGATTTCTACTCTTGCTCAATTACTTTTCCATCTGTCAAGTCTAAGTTTTCTATGACAATGATTTATAGAACGGTTCACTGAAGCAAGTTTCAACATCAAGTTTTAGTAAGTTTATGTCATGTAGCACATATAAAGTTTAAAGAAAGCTGGGAAAATACATGTTACATAAAATTACAGTAGCCTGCCCTCGTGTCTGTCTGCAGAGGACATGCTTGTGAATGTTCAGTAGGGTAATAATTGTTTCAAATGAGATTCTGCAGGTGCCTTCTGCTAGGACTCAAAAAAAGCCAGCAGCATCGGCCTCTATAATCAAATAAGGAAATTAAGCCATAACAAGCTACTTCAGATGGTTACTCTTTACACCAGTCCTAACTTCCATTGAGCAATCAACTGATTATCACTGGCCTTCACTGAAGTCATCCTGAAGTATTTCTGTTAATCTGAGGCATACACATTGATACTTCATGCCATCATCATTCCCATTATCTTCTGTTTGAATAATGAGTTATTTTGTTACCAATGTTAACTTGGTTTTAGTTGAATATAACACTGTTGCATAAATATTCAGGATAATGCACACATGCAAACACAAAGATGCCAAGATGACCTTGAAAAACTAAAGCTTTAGAAAGTACTCATTGAGATTAAATAAAAATGAATGCAAGGTAATATATTTGAAGGAAAACAGAAATCAGCTTAGGTAACAAGTGACTGAAATACAGAAATTTACTATATGCCTGAGTAGCTTCTGATGTAACAAATACAAAATGTCAGAATCTTTTATTTCTTCCACGTCCAAGAACTTGGAATTACAAACCGGAGAGATCAAACCGTAAGGTAAGCTGATGCTTGCTGTGGCCTCTGCATTATTCATCCCCAGATTTTCACCGAGAAGGAAGTGAGAAAGCCAGCTGTGTTCCTCAGCACTTAACTGCCACCTTTGATACAGCACAACAAGAGCAAGGGGGAGATCCACAAGAGTTCACAGATTGTTTAGACAGATACAAACTTTCATTCTACAAAACTTTGTCTGGCATCATTAAAGAAGAAACAAAACATGAGAACGTATTACTGACGGACTTATTCAAAACCACCATTCTAAAGATGTGAGGTAAAGTTATGTAAGATACAAAAGTATCTTGTAAGACCATTATTGTATATACAGTATCACAGGATAACCTTGGTTTCTGTTACTAACAGTCCTGGAAACTGAACAAAAGACTTGGTAGGGTAGTCCTACCCCCAAGAAATTACAATTTAAGCATCAAACATGTAATACAGGAGTGTAACTTGTATATACTTGCATATCTCAAATTACAGTCTAAGTGTCTATTAAGAAAAAAGATTAATACATTTCCTAAAATGAAAAAGGAAAATATTGGCCTGCTGTTAAATAGGAGAGGTGAATTAGTCACCAACAACCCTGAAAAGGCAGAAGTTCTCAACACTTTCTTCACCTCTGTCTCTACAAGCACTGTTGGGCCCCAGGACTTGAGAATGAAAAACTAGGTCAGACCTACCATCAGTGAAGGAAGAGTTGGTATGAGAACTATTATGGGAGCTTGACGCCGACAGTAAATCAATGGGCCCTGGCATTATCCACCTGAGGGCATTATCAGAGCTGGCTGACATCACTGCGAGGCCTCTCTCCATAATCTGTAAGAAGTCATGGAGATCAGGGAACACCCAGAAGACCGAAAGGCTAATGTCATCCCAGTCTACAAGAAGTGCTTAAAGGAGGATCCAGGAAATTATAGGCCCATCAGTCTTACTTCAGTCCCTGGGAAATTCATGGAAGAAATCCTCCTGGGGGCTACCACAAGTCAAATGAAGCATGTGATTGGATAAAGCCAGCACAGATTCACCAAGGGCAAATTGTGCTTGACAAACCTGATCTCCTCCTACAACAAAGTGACCTGCTTGGTTGATGTGGGGCAAGCAGTGGAAATTGTCTACCTGGATTCCTCCAAGGCTTTCGATATGGTTTCCCACAGTCTCCTCCTAGAGAAACTTAATGTGTAACGGTCTAGACAAGTGGTCTCTGCTGTGGGTGAGGAACTAGGTGACAGGCCGCATGCAGAGGGTGGTGGTAAATAGCTCCTTTTTAAACTGGCAACCTGTCACAAGCAGGGTCTCACAGGGATCGATATTGGCCCAGAGCAGTTTGTTATCTTCATAAGTGATCTGGATGATGGGATCAAGTGAACCCTGCTGAAGTTTGCTGATGATACTGTGGTGGTTTGGCCCTGGCCAGATGCCCACCAAAGCCACTCTATCACTCTCACCCCCTCAGCTGGACAGGGGAGAGAAAATAGAACAACAAGCACCTGGGTCAGATAAAGACAGTTTAATGAAGCAAAAGCAAAACAAAAGATCTTATTCTCCACTTCCCATCAGCAGGCGATGTCCAGCCACTTCCTGGGAAGTAGGGCTCCGGTACAGTGGTTGCTCCGGACGACAAACGTGAAACGAATGTGCCCCCTTCTTCCCGTTTTCCCCAGCTTATATTGCTGAGCAGACGTCATGTGGTATGGAATATCCATTTGGTCAGTTTGGGTCAGCTGTCCTGGCTATATTCCCTCCCAAGTTTTTACCCACCCCCAGCCTATTGGGGAAATGTTGGGGAAACAGCCTTGATGCTGTGTGAGCCCTACTCAGCAGTAGTCAAGACACTGGTGTGTTATTTAGCTACCACTGCACAGCACTGTGAGGGCTGCATCTCAGGCAGACCCATCACAGATACCAAACTGAATGTGGAAACGGACACTTCGGAACAGAGAGCCACCCTGCAGAAGACCTGGATAGGCTGAAAGAGTGGGCTAACAAGAACCTTATGAAGTTCAACAAGGACAAGTGTAAGGTTTTCCACCTGTGAAAACATTATCCAGGAGTGCAACACAGGCTGGTACCTACCTGGCTGTGGAGCAGCTGTGGCAAGGGACCTGGGGGTCCTGCTGGACAACAAACTCAATACCAGTGAACAGTGTGCTGCTGTGGCAAAGATGACCAACAGGATGCTGGGCTTCATCAACAAGGGCATCACCAGCAGAGACAAAGAAGTCATTATCCCACTCTACTCAGTGCTTGTCAGGCCACACCTGGAATACTGTGTTCAGTTTTGGTCCCCGCTATACAAAAAAAAAGATGTGGACGGGCTGGAGAGGGTCCACAGAAGGCCCACAAAGATGATCAAAGGACTGGGAAGCCTGCCGTATGGGGAAAGGCTGAGTGAACTGGGTTTGTTCAGCCTTGAGAAAAGAAGGTTTAAGGGAGACCTTATCACCATGTTCCAGTATTTAAAGGGTGGTTACAAGGAAGATGGAGACTCCCTTTTTACAAGGAGTCACATGGAAAAGATGAGGGGTAATGGGTAAGAGTTAATCCTGTGGAGATTCTGACTGGACTCAGGAGCAAAAATTTTCACAATGAATCAAACAGCTATTGGAGTAATCTCCCCAAGGAAGTGGTGGGTTCTCCAACAATAGAACACTTCAGATTCAGCTGGACAGGGTGCTGGGCCATCTTGTCTGTGCTTGTGTCAAGAAAGGTTGGACTAGGTAATTCCCGAGGTCTCTTCCAACCTGATATTCTATGATTCTAGTAATTTCAGAGCTCTTTATGGACTCTTTGGATATCAGCAACACTGGACAACAGCAGTTCTTCGAATCAAAACTGCAGATTATGCTGTGTTCAACAGAGTAACAGATGCAAACTAAGACTATGAAGTGGCCTTGTTAATCTTGATTAATCTAAAGCTAATAAACTAAAGAATTTTTGTGAGGGAGGTGACTTTAATTGTAAAGACCGACTTTATGGCACAATATGTTCTTTTTCAAAGGTCTCACTATAAATCACATACTCTTAAAAAGAATAAAAGGATTGCAGAGTTCAGTATGCAGGTCTTTAAACCTCTCTCCCATGAAGGTGAATTCGGAAGCTGCTAGCATGATAAAGTGCAACAACTATCTTCCCCAGAACAGGCCTAAGCCGGACCTCAGCTTTGTTAGCCAGTTCAGCTCTATGCAACTCTGTTTAATTTACACACCTGAAGACTTTGTTCAAGAGGCTTAGATTTTTCTTGATATCTTCCATGAAAGACTTATGAGACATGAAGTGTCTTGCAAGAGTGGCTGTGTTTTAAGGCTTCACTTACCTATCGGCAACTATTTTACCAGCAACCAGATGGAAAAAAACCTGAACACTAGTACCTACCTTTGGTACAATTAATTTAGTGACATTTACTGAACATTTATTCAGTGCATGGCAGAAAAAGCTGCCGAACTTAAGACTGTTTCCTGTATACAAGCACAACAGAACACACTGGCAGCAAAGAGAAATAGAAGCTTTGAAAGCTATCTGCTATAGGACACTTTATTCTTTAGAATTACATACAGCAACATAATATATAGTTCTGATGAAAGTAACAGCAAATAATGCGATATAAAAGATGCATGAGTCTGAATGTGTACTGCCAGACATATGGTCTGTACAGCATGTTTTATGCTTGACAGCATGGTATGGTACAAGTAGAAAGAACAACAGATGAAACAGAACTACAGCTTAAAATCAAGATTATTTTGTTACTTTTTCCCTTTCATTGAAAGCAGAAATAAAGTGCTAAAAAAACGTGCAAAAACCCCAACCAACCAAAGGAATAACAGAGAACAAAGAAAAAGAAAAAATTAAGGACAACCATAGTTCAAAACTTCAAACCTCCCTTCCAACATTTCAGTACTACCAGGTAGTGTGGTAAAACTAACTACATTAGCTTAACCACTCAATTTTGTAGATGCTGTCACCTGACGTTAAAAACTCAGTACTTCCTGGTGTAGTGATATGACAATGGCCTCCAACATTTACAAAGACCCTTTATTTGCGTAATTACCTTGCGAAGTCAGTCATCTCCATCATAATCACACACATCCTCTTGGCCAAAACAATGATGTCATTGCTGGTATCATCCCATATTTCAATCTCTGCATCAAGCTTACTCTTGACTTTTTTGAAGTCAGCCACTTGCTCAGCTATCTTTTCCTTTTCAGCCTCTGGTAGCTGAGTCATCTTGGCCTGAAACATAAAATAATTTGATTCGCAAAATGTCTATGTTGGAGTGTTTTTTTTCCTTAAACAAAATCACTGTATATTATTAAATACACAGTTTAAACATATTGTGGCCTAAGCACATCTGAATTTCAGAATCTGTATGCTATCATTGGGTTAGGCCAAAAAAATTACCTGTTTACAGGTAATTACAACAGGGACAGATGTGTCCTTGAAACTGTTAATATTAATGTAGTGAGAGAAAGAAGAATAAATTCTTCCAAAAAGCCTTTATGAAATATGACTGATAGATTTTCCTTTTTCTTAGTGATGAAGGAGCCTACACTTTTTTAAGTATGATATCTATGCAAGTTACAAAATGCAACATTCTTTCAGGTAGGAAAGAATAAATCTAAAGGTTTACTTGTCCTAAAACTTTCAAATGTGCTTGCCCTCTCTCCTGAGGAGGTTCTACAACACCGTTTTAAGAATTGAGAAAGACTTCATTGTTCAAATATGCATCTCCTGTCTTTAAAGAGAGAAATAAATAGTTGAACATGTCATAAATCAGTATGTGAATAAGGTTACCAAAAAACTGTCTTGAATGCCAACAGGAAAACACTCAATATTCAAATAAACCCATAGTCAAACTAGGCTCAGACAGGACACAGCCCTATACCTAGCCACAGCTCCAGATTGGACTGTTTGTAAACATTCCACCAGCTAAACCTGTTTCAAATAAAGGTTTAGTATAGCTAGAAAAGCGGTAAGTTTTGTGCAAGTTCAGACTATGGAATCAGAACATTCGATCGACACTGAATGCATGTATTCATCCTACATTTAGGCATTAGATGAGTATTTTACATATAAAGACTGAAACTACTTCTGAAAATGCAGCATGGTGAGAGAAATAATTTTACTTAATATTCTTCATCATGGGCAAGATTATAAGGCTGCTCCAAACAAGGGTCAGATATACTCCCTGTGTGCGAAACAGGCCAGGAAGCAGAGAGGCTAACATATTATGTGGCCATATGGCGATCCTGGCCCTATGTAGTACCTTCTACCACAGGAGGGGAAGAGTCCTTTTGGCCTGTTGGCCTTGATGGCTCTACCACCATAGTGGTTTTTATCTAGCACCTGCTCTATGAAGTGGTCCCCCTCTTGCATCATAGGCCATCAGGAACTCAGTTACATACAGCAACTGTTAACACACTGTAATTATGCTGCAATTAAATAATAAATATTTTGTGACTTATTCTTGTTTATAAAACATTATCTCCCATCCATAGAACATAAAGTGGCTGAATTACTTATAATCAGTATAATGGGTAAGCAGTTCAATTATGTAATACATATGTTTTTCAAGCCATGCCATTTCAGAGATTTTATTTATGATGGAATCATTCTGTCTTAAGGTTAATTCTCCCATTTATCTGAATTACTGGAAATTACAGGTCTCTCAAATTATAACTATGTTATAACTGCAGTCACAGAATTAGAAAGTGTAACTATCTTAAGGAATAATTTTCCGAGCCCCCAGCTTCAATACCGTTTTGAGTTCAAGAACATAGGCCTAGATGTGGAAATCACAAGAAAGATGGTATTTAATGAGGGAACTGTGACATATAGTGTCCTGCTATGTGCCAACAATAATGACTTTCAGGTGGAATGAGACACATTATCTGCTGGAACAAATGGGCAAAGGAAATAACAATTCTGACCTTGACTTTTCTTTCATTTTCCTCACACTGCTTTAAAACCACATACAGCAACAAAATAAAACAATTATATACACAGCCTTTAAGCACATATATGATTCTGTATCAAAATAGACAACATAATGGTAAATGTGAAATAAAGATCTAAATTGAATGACTGCTATTACATGAGTGCAGGTTTATTTCCTCCACAAGGAGAAAAGTTTTTTCATTACTTCTGAGACAAAATGTTTTTCATTGCAGTAGCAGGTGACAGAGTTAAAACTAGGTGAGATGAAAAGTTACACTTTTGCTATTTTTTTCTTTCTTCTATTAACACACCACCTCACCCCCCCACCCCCACCCCCAATCAGTATAATTTTTTTTTTTCCTCTAATCTCCTTGAATTAACTCTTCAGAAGGCTATTTATCCCTCAGAGCTGGGAGTCTCCAACACTGGGGTTATTTGCATCATCCCATTTGCAACTTGACTTACCATGTGAGATAGGTGTTTCTTTTCATTTCAGCCCCTTCCAAGTTTCGGTGAACTCACTATCACAGATACTGACATTTTAAGGTCAGAACATATTGTCCACATAATGATAAAAATAGAGAATACATAGGGAAGATTCTTCTACTTGGTGAAGATTTTGACTCTACTCTCACTGGTGTAGTACTTGCCAATGAGATCCCAACCCAAAGAACCGTCCTCTTTCGCCTACCTTTGTCTTATAGAGCGGCTATACTCTAAGGAATTGACTTTTGAATAAACTTATGATTATTCTCCCCAAGTCTTAGACTGGCAGGCATTTTTTCTTTCCTGATCCTCTAAAACAAATGACTGGTCAGATCCACATCACCAAAATTCTTAGCACTTACAGGGAACCAGGAAGGAAAGAACAGTAACAGAAAGAAGCACAAAACATTCAAGCAATTGTTTGCATTATCAAAAACTCCTGTCAGAGGCAAGTCAGATACACTTTTCAAAGGGAAGAACCTCCCTTTGAAAATTGTTTAACAGCTCCGCCTTTGTAGGTTGCAGTGTGTCGTGTAACTATAGAGAAGCAGCTGTTTTTCCATAATTTTGTATGTTAGAAAGAAAACAAGCCCCACACTCCTGATGGAGCACATGAAAAACTTTTCAGAGCTTTTATAGGTCTTGCTCTTGCTTTTCAGAGCCAGAACGCAAAATACCATGCTCTTCACATACTGTAGTTATAAGATAATGGCATAGATCCAAAAAGACCTGATTTATGTTTCTGCTTTGCCTTTGCTGAAAGCTAAGCTTTTCACTCCATCACAGACTCAGCAGCCACAAGAAGCCATCTCACCTATATTCTTGCTCCCCTGCTGCAGCGTCAGCTGAACATTATGGTAGAAGTGAACAAGATCCCTCCAAATCACTCTAAGGACAGTAATATATTTCAATCGAACTGTGTAAAACAGTTCCAATTATGGCCTTTAATTGTTTTTTCTTTAACAAACTTTGTAGATCACTGTCATAAAATACATGCACATCAGCTGAGCCTCTTTCATCAGGAAGGTAAGCATAAGATAGGCACTTATAAAGACTGTTACACAAAAGTGTTTTGAACGCCAGCATCTAAGTACATTTCTTGAATACAGCACAAAGTCAAAAGTCATTCTCTTAAAATTTGTCCACTACCCTTTACAAAATGTCCTCCTTCTACTGAGTGAATATTTGTTCTATTTTGGATAAAAAGGTGAAAAAGAGAATGGTGGATATGCAGCAATTCATGGCAAAGTGAATACACAGGCTGTTCCCTAGAGACGAACTGTGTGGCTGTGTGATACTGACAGTTGGGAGAAGCTGAATTTCTTTTGTTAAGTTTACTACCCACTGTCATCAGTTGTCTCCTCCTAATTTTAAGAATTGCAGCATGCCCACTTAAGTCAAGCACTCTTTGAACAAGTTCAGAGAGTGCCTCATTTGTGCTGCCATGTCAGTTCCTATATATTTTTAGATACAATGTAATTAGATAAAGAGGTAAAGCTATCGGGAGATAATAGAACAAACTGTTTAATGCCATTTTTGCACCAGCTTTCACTAAAAAGGTTGACTTAGATGAGGCAATTGCGTCAAATTAATCTCATTTGTCTTTGTCCCAGGGTAACAGGCCTTTAGATGAAGAGGCAACATGTCATAAAACTGGGCTTCACTAGGGTTTTGTCACTGGTTCTCATGTCATCCTCATAAATAATCTAGGGAAATATGATCTAGATGTAACTGCCACTGGGTAGACATGATACTGGTTAGAAAACTGCTCACAGAATATTTATCAGGAAAGCATGCCAAACTGGAGTGATCCATCAGGCGGAATTCAGAAGGGACCTACCACAACTCTGGCACTATTCAGTGTTTTCACTAACAGTGTGGGTGACGGAACCAAGAGTATGCATCACGCATTTGCAGTGTAAGAGGCCTGGTTTGACATGTAGGAGGCCTGATTTACAATTCAAAGCAATCTTGACAAACTTTGAGAACGGATCTGGAAAAATAATAGGATGTACTTCAGCTGAGACAAGGTCTTACACCTAGGAAAAATCACCAGTATGCACATGGAACTGAGACAAAACCAGTTATCAGCAGTTCTATGGGTGGGGATTTGTAGTTGATCAAAATGTTGTACCCTCGGCAAAAAGGCAAACCCTCATACAAAACTCATTCTAAAGTATGCATACAGAAGAAAACAGTGTAAATCTTATGCTAGTGCTTGTTGTTAAGACCACAGCTGGCATAATGCATTCAGCAATAAGTAGTTTGGACACAAAATTTAAGAAGTCATGAAGCAGCTCAAGAGCAGCCAGAAGACAGAAAAAAGAGAGCAAAAAGACATGCAGAAAGCACTATCTTGAAAGATAAATGAAGGGTATTGGAGTTATTTAATCTGGAGTTTAGAAAATAGAGAGAACATAGAACAATGATCTAGAAGTACAAAAAAATATTATACATACAGAAAGGAAACCTCACATCCTCTGTGCCCATTGCAGATAAGACTTGTACTAATGTGCTCAGCTGCAACATATGAGGTTTAAAGAAACAAACTTTCCAATAAACACTCAATTCCAGTAATGAGCTACATAGAGCAATGTATTTGCTCTTATATAAGTACATTTCAGGAAGAGATATATTTATTCTCCCCCGGGACAAACGGCTGGATTAGCCTACTACTTGGGGTTCTTTCCAGTCCCACTTTGTAATAGTACACAATATTGTACTGCTACAATCTTGAATCCTCCATTAACTTCTTCTCTTCCCTCTACCTAAATCCGGGTAACTTAAGAATTAGCAAGGTAATTAAATGCTTTTGATAGATCATGATCCCTGACAGAATCTTTTGCCATGTATTAAGTGTCAAAATTACTATTCATAGAACCTACTCAAAATTACATTATGCTTGAACTCTTATCATCAAGATTTTCAAGTTTGTGTGTGGCTTTGATAAAAATTAAACTCACGATGTATTTTAAACTTTTTTTTTTATTAACAAAATAGCACATGCTTCCTGTTAATGTATGACAGCATTTATATTAATGTAGGAACTTAGATGTAAAGTACTTGTTACTTCAATAAGACTAGCTAATGCATTTGATGGCAAATTAACTTCCCTTCTAAGTATTTTTTAACATAAGTATCAATACGTGTTCTTGGTGTTTGCTTTTATATGTAATCTCTCTTCTTAAAGACATTTATATGGCCATCTTTTCAAGGCTAAATATATTTTAGATGTATATTAATGACTGCTATATTTAAGATGTAACACAAATAAAACAGTAAAATAATTCAGCCTGGATTTTCTCATTCATGATAATACACAGTCAACTCCTCAACAGCCCTGAACTGCTGCACAAACATAGTGTGCAACAAATCTCTATAAAAGAAGATCTTGTTCTCAGATGTTTTTTTCTACGTATTTACAAAACCATCTGCAGACCTCTGAGAAAAAAATGTGGGTGGGTGGTTGCTTGAAAGCATTTCTACCCTTGTCATCTCTAAGTGGACTATGTTATGAGCTAAAACATTTTGCCTCTTCTTCAATATGAACACCTAACCTGTAGCAATAACTAAGCAATAATTTAGCTAAGTTCCTTTCCTCAGAAATTTAGTAACTTTAAACACATAAATTTTCTCCTATCATCAGAATGTACATTGTCTTCTAAGTCCGAAAATTAACTGGGCAAATTCTTACTTGACCTTCTCTTCAATGCAAAAGCGTATGATAATAAGGCAGTAACTACCTCAGTGGAATTACACTGATCACGATGGCATAAATTTCCTCAAGCAAAATTACTGTGTGATATACTTGCAGAGTAACTACACGAGTTAGACACAACAACCAGAGGAAGATCTAACTTTCAGCTGAGAAAAACTGTGTTGGTCTTTGGATCCACAACCAGTACCTGTTTTTATAGTAGCTAAGGATTTAGTCCTAAGAATCTTCTTCAAGAATGTAAAACAGCCCTACAAATAATAATCAGTATTGCTACCCAGTTTAACTACTGAAGAGATCTCACAGCATATTGCCCAAGTTAACCTGCACCCCATGGTGTGGGATGGTGCCATAAGCACTATCATATTCATCTTAGAGATACAGAATTATCTGAGAGAAAGATCAATGAAGTAACATTTCCAAGATTATCTATATACTCGCAGAGTAAGGAACATAAATACCAGGTCAAATCTCATTCCTGCTATCTCACCCCACTAATGTATACTCTCTCTTTAGAGACAGATTCTGAGGAACTTATAATTAATAATGTATGAATTTTTCCTACATAAGAAAAATGAAATTTGCTAGTTCAGACGTAGCCTTTGTTACAAGAGGCACATGCACATTACATCTGGTCTTACAAGCTTTGTAAGCTGTGATAGAAAGAGAAAGAAAAAAGGTATTTCATAGGCACTAGTTCCCTACTGAAGCAGTGAGAGACATGACGTAGGAGAAAATACAACACTCTTGACAAAGCAAGAGGAATCAAGAGCACTGCCGTGCAGAACTAGTATCAAGACAGACATGTATAAATAAAATTGAATTACTATAGTGGAAATGCCCAAGAGAAAGAACTCAAGGAGGAAAGAAGGTTACTCTGCAATCTTGCCACAGCACTTCTGGAACACAGTCATTCCTGGTGTTACCACTACAGGCGAAAGCCTCACAGTAGCACAGAAATCTGCTGCAGAACACAAAACACAACAATCCCTGATTAAACCTTAAAATCTATCTTTCCTATACAGCCTCTCCATATTGCTAAATAGGTTCTAGGTACAAATCTTCAAATATCAATATCAAGCAGCAGTCCAAACAAAGAGGCCTTAAATCATTGTTCACATTTGCTGCAGCAGCAAATAGATCTGTTCAAACATTTGTTTAAAAAAAAAAAAAATACATGAAGGTTTCTGTCAACATATTGATCTAGGCTGAGAGGGTATGTATCTAATTTAGTCACACCTATTATTTTGGGAGTAATGTACAATTTATGGCCCTGATAGTATAATCTAGGAAAATTGTTCCCAAGTAAAGATACAGAATTAGGCTTTAAGTAATGACTGCTATCTAGATTCTCCAAAAAGGAACATTTACAGTAATGGTGTTATTTTGGGGAGAAACTGAAGGAATAATAGAAATGCACATCCTACACTGTTAAAATACTGTATTTTCAGATGTATTAACCATAGTTTATCTATAAATAATGCTCTCTTCCACCTCCCCACCAAACTCACTCACCGTGCAGATTACATATTGTTTACGTAATACAAGGAAAAGCATATCCCAGAGATATCTCTCCACAGCAATAATCTATGCCTCTGATTCTTGACATGATAGATGGCTCCCTTTCTGCAGCAGCCTTCAGCATTTACTTCTTGCTTTGTGTAGTCATCTGGAAGTATGTGTTATTTACGGTTTTCTTTTCAAAAAACTTTCCCTTTAAAGAAGTACCCTGGTTTATCTATCTGAGAAGTGGAAGATGATGTGTGAAAATGTGATCTTTTAAAGCTTTAGTGGATCTTTTGTTACTACATTGTGATAGTAAATGTCTACAAACTACCACTGTTTTCCCAGCGAAAGAAAAACTTCAAGTGCATTCATTATGGGATATTTATGAAAATACGCAAGAACACCATCTGTACCTGTTCCAAACAAATTCATAGCATCTTATACGGATAATATTTTGAAGGAAAACCCTGCCTTTCTTAACTACAATAGCAATTTTAGTGTGTAATGTGAGGAAGATGTGCTAACATTTACAAAGAGTAATTTAAATTGAAAAGGGCAGCTAGTATATTTTAATTGCCAATTATGTTTATTGAGTAGTAAGATTGTATGAGGTGATTTTCATACTTTTGTAGTTGTTACATCTCTCACAAAGTTTTAAAAATTAACTGACAAATAATAAATATAACTGATACGCACATATGCAACACAAGTGAACAGCATTAATTTTGGTTAGTGTTTTTTCATTAGTATTTTAGGGTCTTAAAGAAAATATTTGTGTTTGTTCAATTAAAAAATGTGTGTGCTGAAAAACAGATGTTAACTAAAATGCCATTTCGTCGACAGTTCATTTTATGTCGAAAAGTTTTGCTTTTTTCCCCCAACTAGTTCTATCATTTCTAATCTACATTCTGGGAATAATATTAGAACCAATCAAGTGTGAGAGATCTGTTATTGCTTTAGGGTTTGAACAAACAAGTAATGAAGCAGACATTTCTGGCCCCATGGATCATTCCACTTCAGGAAGTTGTGAATAAAGTACAGTTTTGCTAAAACATTATTTAAGATGGAAACATAAAGAGGATTAATGGTTGCTAAATACATCCGTTTTGTACTAGGAAACCTTTTGCTATCTCAAAACTGGTTTAAGGCTCTTAAAAATGTTTGAATGTAAACGATAAACAAAAAGCAGTAATGTAGTGAAGTCCTCGTGTTGCAAATCTGCAGTGGGTTAAGAAAAACTTATCTACACAAAGTTAGATAAGTAGAGATGTCCTTTAATAACGATGCGCACCAAGGACATGGAATCCTTCCCAAAGATGTCCGCCTGCACGCTGAAATCAACAGATATTTATACAGTAAATTCATACATAGCTAATTTATACAATACATATTTAATTTCATCCTCTCGATGATTGGTTCTTCTTCTCTCGCTTCTGATGCAAATTAGGGAGCAGCCTCTGTTGTAGTCTTCTATTGTTCTCTTTTGAGTAGGTGGTATAATTTGGGCAGGTGGACCGTGAGTCAGAGGTCTCGACCACTCCTCGAATTGACCATGTATGGTCAGGGAATATGTCTGCTTGCAGGCTCTTGGCTTGTACCTGCTTCGGTCATGATTCAAAGATTATACACAATGGGTACTACCATAAATCCTGTCTTGCAGACATCTTGGACTACAACATGCTGTCCTTGTTGCTAATCACTAAGAGATTATTGATTAATGAATACCTTAGGTCTGGAATTTTACAGAGGCATGCTAGCAGCATAAGCAATACAGATTTTATTTTATATTTAATAATTTATTCTATTTAAGACTGTTCTACCTAAAATTATCACTAGTCATCCTTATTAATATCTACTAATTAGAATTCTTGATATTCAAATCAGAATAAAAGAAATAAGGGGTTTTCAAACAGCATCACTGGTGCATAACAGGTTTAAAGTTTCTCTGGTTTCTAAACCGTAATCACCTGGTGAGGTTTCTGTTCTTACAGATTTCAAAACATGCACATAGGTCTAACATTTTAAATTTAATGATTTTATGCAACACTCAGGTTAAACGATGTCACAACAGGAAAACCAGATTCAGAACTTACAGAAATTATCAAATACTTTATTAAGTTTTTCATACCTCCTCATGAATCCACTAGCTACGCAATAAACTACAGAATAGATTCACACACGAAGACAGCAGAAAAAGTCTGTAACTCACATACTGCAGTGGCTAAGATTCCAGATATATCCCTCTCTCTTCTGTGCACATGAACTTTCTCGTACGTAGAGGTTATTTTTGGTTAATACACACTGCAGACTTCAGAAAGACCCAGTTATAAAAACTCCTTATTAACCTAGCTTCTATTAGACCAAGCCACATTTACGAAACTGTAACCTGTTAGAATTTCATTCGGTAAGTATAAGAATTTTTCTGACTAATTTACATGACCAAGTATTTACAACTTAATTACACTGCCTTCTTCTCTTTCAGGTCATACAGATCAGTTTTGTGCCCTCTGCACATTTTCAGAAATCTATTAAGAGCTGAACAAGATTTTAATAATTCACTGCATGACTTTAAGTGGCTTCACAGGAACAGTAACACAATAGTATTTTCCCCCTCATCAAATTGCCTTTTAAATAAACTGTGGTAATACATACCCTGTCAGTTTTCCCTTCAGTCTGAATACTTGTATGACTACGTGCATCATGGTCTTCTTCAAGGTCAGATACATCTTCTAGCTCCTCAGGTGTCTGGAAAAAAACAATGTAGAAATGGGTTATTACCATTTATGGTTAGTAACTTTGGTATTAAGATCAAACATGTATTATAATTTGGTCTAACACAACATCTGACAAAACCCAATCCTGTTCTAGCAGTGCACTGGTTACTAAACGCTAACTAGAATCAAATTCTGTCAGACATTTTTGAACTAGTTCAGAATGGCCATGCTTTAATTAAAGCACTGACTTGTAAAGTCGGTACTTAGTTATTTTGTATTTAAACATTGTGTTATTGCTGCTAGCAGAGGTGTCTTACAAGAAACCTTTACATGAGCAGAATGGATGCCTGCATTTTTAGAAACAGAAGATTTTTCAACATTTTTTTTTTAATAAGCTTTTCTACTACTTCTCTTCACTGTCTACAAACACCCACATGCACACCTTACCAGATCCAGTAGGCCCTCGAAAGAGCCTAGTATTTTGGCAGTGGGAGTAAGAGAATCCTGCCGATTTCTGTTGCTACACTGACATCAAAGAGTACTCCAAGTCAGCTATGTGCTTAGGGAGGGAAAGAACACCTCTTCCCCAGTTTTCAATGTGTCACTTCTCAATTCTATCAAGTGGCAGAAGTTCCTGCACTACAAGAAAAATTAAGTGGCACTAATGTGCTTTTTGTGTACATGGCATTATTTCATATGCCACTGTCTGTTCCTTCCTAGTTCCTTCCTCATCTCAACTTCCATTTAAGCAACACCAGTTTATTACATGAAGATACACATTTGCATTATGAAAATTTGCTATCCTTTTCTACTGTTGTGATGTTTTCTTAGGTGGATAGGAAGAAGTAGTTCTTACAGTTATCAATTAATGATATCAAGCCATCTTCTCAACAAGGGAAAGTTAATCCCAACAGCATTAGGTAAACACATTTACGCTTTATTCAGCATATAAGACTTCCACAACCCTTAAACTATTATCCTTCCAACAGTTATTATATATGTTAGGAAAAAATCTAAATTCTATCTTTAGCCTCCTCTCTTAATAAGTGCTCCAAATTCTCCTCTTCTCTCTTCCTCCCCACGTTTTGTTTTGTTTTGTTTTTTTTTTTCCACAGACTCCAAAACACAGGTGGATTTGGGTCAGTCTCTGACTCTTACTGTGTATACTGTATGTACTGTAATGTACGCACAGCTAAAAGAATCTGTTTGGTAACACAGGTTTTGGATACACATTTCTTCAACTGTACATGAGCAACTACATCAAAACCCATGGTTTATCTTACGACAAGAACAATTTTCCACACAATCTAGGTCTTCACACTTATTTCCTCCTTCCCACTTAGCAACGTACTATTAAAAAAACACGTCTTCGTGCCGAAGTTCTGGATTTTATCACAAATAACTTAGTAAAAAAAAGCATCATGAACATGGCTATGTAACAAAACATTAACAGCAAATTTACTCATATTAACAAAACACTGCACAATGAAGCACAGAAAACTTTCAGGATTATGAACTATTTAAAAAACAATACTGGTTCTGCCAATGCAATATGGCACTCAATTTTTCCTTTATCAAGTAGATTCACATTTTAAAGAACCAAAATTATATGGAAGCAGACTCAATATATAACTGGCGACAGATCTACTGAATGATGTACTAGCAGCTTGACATCTACAGTTTCAATTAGAGGGAAATCCTGACATTCTTAGTATCCCAAAAGCCTGACATGCCAAGAGCAACATGACAAGAGAAGGACTATCTGACAAAAGGCAGTCAGAAAAACAGCTGGTCATTACTTCTACCCAATTTTCAATCATGTCAAATGTAATTTTTTTAATCCAGAATTGCTGTATGTTCTCACCTTCTTATTTTTACTGACAAGTTATATATAAACAAGATCTGTTTAGAGGGACACTGTAGTGTTCTGTTATTTTATTTCTGGGTCCATAGCATGGTAGTGGCACTACATTAAACTGAATTACATCCACCTGCATACATCTGTATCATTTGGAAAAGCACCTTTGTAGCCAGACGGTGGTGTATAAACAACTAGACTTAAACACCAGCCTCGAAACAAGGTTTAAATAGCACTCCATTACTTCAAGAGTACAAAAGTAGATTTCGCTCACTGAATGAAGTAAACAATAATTTCTATTATCATTGTAAGAAGTAAAGAACCTAAAGCTGGTGTACATTCTAGCAGAAATATAGTGCTGGTGGTGAAAAATACACCTAGACTTCTTCAAGAAAATAGGCAATCAATTTTGGGGGCAAAGATGAGCATAAGGCTACACTGGTAAAGCAGGGAAAAGGGACATTTTATTTTCAGGCAAAGACTGTGATGAAGTCTCTTAGCTTTAGTCCTGAGAGTAGACGTAGTGAATTCCACAGTAGCCAAAAGGTGTTACCATGCAAAAGTTGTTTGAAAACCTGGAGTGTGGAAGGAAAATCAGATTTTGTTTCGGGTGGATATCCATGAAATAAAAAAAAAAAACCTATCACAAATTCACTTTAACTGGAACACTTACAGACACTCTTATTAGAAGACCAATAACAAAAAGGGTATTAAAACAGAGTAACTTCAGCTTCTCAGGATTACATTGACCAGGGCCCTCAAGCAGGTAATAGCCATTATTAACTGAGAAGTTTATAGGAAAAAGAAATCACTTTCTTTTTAAAGCTACACAATACTTGGTTACTACAAACAGAAATACATTGTGATTCTTAGGTTTTTCTAAACCTTAGTTACCATTTTTTTCCCCCAATGATCAATAAGCTGGATTTCACAGGAGTGGGCACTATTCCTTCCTGGGTGAACAAATACTCAGGAATGTTTGACAATTGCACATTTAGAATACAGGAGTTTTTTCTTCTATAAAACATGGAATACAAGATGTTGTGACAGGGCAGAATGGTTAACAATTTTAAGACAGTCAGAAATCAATGACAAGATGAAGCTGGAGCTGCCTACAAACAGGGTACATAACAGAGCGCTACAAGAGTGGAGACACGGGATGGGACAGGACGCCTGCCCCTGCCTCCTGGCCCATGTTTCTAAGAGAGATTTCAGTCAATTGTGAAAAGCCTTTGTTGACCCCAACAAAAATGCATTCAGTATGTCCCTAGACATTTAAAGCCTAATTACATTACTACTGCTGACATGTTACACAAGTAGTATGTATTCCTTTCCACATTTCAATGCTTGTAATAAATCTGCATTCTTGATGGTTTTGCTACTGAAGACTCAGGCTGAGGACTTGAAATCATATTTATAGACAAGTCTAGTATTGATGAATTTTACACCTTCCTGGTATTCAACTCCAAGCTGCAATAGCAAGTCATTACTATTGTGCATCAGTGATTTCAGGCTATGAATTACCTTTTCACCTATGAAATGAAAAACACTTACTGATAACATACCATTTAATTTGCTTTTCTACTAGTATTTTAAAGAGAATAATTAATAAAACCAAGGCCTGGACTTAGTTTTTAGATCTCTGCCAGTCTTTCCAAACTGTGTGCAAATGTGCTCTTTGGCTTATTTGCTTTTTAAAGTAACTTTATAGAACAGTGTGTTTGAATAGGTTTCTCCAACACAAAGTTTTTTACGTAAACCCTCCTCAAAAGTGATTATCCAAACAACTTCATCTAGATTATTCATTTTTAAAGGTCACATACACCCTCGAAACCATCAATCCTGAAAATAAAGGGTCTCAACTGCCAAAAAATAATGCAAAGCCAAGTCTAGAATCTCAAGATATATGATGTAAATGGACAAAGAGGCATCAGGATGTGAAAGAAGGAAGTTACCTCTTCTTATCTAACATTCAATTAAATGCTGACCTTTAAACTGTCACTATATGCTCTAATGCCTTATCTTATCTTGGTTTCAACACCCTCTCTCAGTCATTCTTTTTCCTAAATGGATGCTAAAATGCAGTGCAGACTAACACCTTAACAGGATCTAAATTGATAAGTGATGTCTTTATTAAACCACTGCAAACACAGAGTTATTTGTGGTATGTAAATACCACAGCAGCAACAGAAATCAGAAATGCTTGTATGCGCTCTAGAATGATCAGAATTTGTCTATTACGCTCTTCACTGAGAACAAAATGGGTTTAAAGAGATTATCTGTTCTACTCTGGACATTTGACTAATGCCTGTGTTACAAAGATTTCATCATGTCAAACAGCATGTCATTCAGTGTAACAAACTATAGTAAAAGTGTCACAAACCAGCCCTCTACAAATATTTAGGTAGCACCTGATATTTCTGTGTATTAGTCACAATACCGCCATTATCCCACACTTAATTCTGCCAGATGACAGGCTGCCAGAGAAAGAGTTTTGATGCACTAGAGGGAGAAGAAATTGCAAGCATTGTTTATTTTTCCTGACTAATTCAGTAAGAACCTGATATAATTGTTGCTATTTATTTGCTAAAAGCAATTTTCAGGTTTTTGCTAAAATAAATTATTTTGAGTGTTATTTTGAAAACAATAAAACCCCACATTACAAAAGGCAAATCAAAACCTTATGTTCTTAATCTGTCAATATTGTGACACCTCTATTCTATAGCAAATATCATCCCCCCTATTTAGTACTAAAAATGATCATATGTCTATTCTTGAAATCTATTCTTGGCACTTCCCTTACAATGACATCTTTTTCATACCACATTATTTGGGATATTACGCATCTAAAGCTAACAAATGATTAATTAAACCAGGGATCAGAATTCTGTCTTTGATAGGAGCATTGTCACCAACTGCTGACAAGGAATTTGTCATCAATAGTAAAATCATTATCCTGTCATAGCCTGTACACATTACCAATAGTTCATTTTCAAAGATATTTGACAAACAGTTCTTGTTACTAACAGAGAGAATTGTAACAAAAAATTTTTTATATATTTAAGATGTAATTTCAGGTTAAGATTAGTGAGAACATAAACTTCGGTGAAGAAGTTTAATTAATGATGAGAACAAACAGTTTAATTAATGATGAGACCTTCAACACTGAAAGATGAAAGTATTTTCAATAAAAAAAAGATGACACTGTATGGTAAAGATCTGGGGTTTTAAAAATAATAAATGCCATGAATTCACAGTATGAGGCAAAAGTTACTCTATTACTACTGGATGCTAGGAGGTTTCGTTTGCTCGTTTAACAATAAGACAACTTATAACATTCTGCTCTGCAAGATTAAGAAGAAAAATTTAAGGTTAATCACCATTAGAAACAGCTAGACAGATCAATAGCCTGACTCAATGTGACAATTTCTGTGTTTTCAGTTCTCACTGAGCACACATTAGGATAACAGTCTTCCCAATAAATGGCTGGGGAGATAGGAAGTGAGCAGAGGAGTGTAATTGAAAAGTTTACAGTGAAATTTTTGAGAACTGCCTCCTGAAAATCCTTTTACAGTAAAAACTGTGAAGTTGTCACAGATAAGTAAGTTGGTACAGAGAGTTTTAGCACCTATTTTCTATCCTAAGTTATACCTCTTTTGCTGGAAACTCCTATTTCAGCCCTGTTTACATTCCTTCCTTTCTTGAAGCTTGGTTTTACCTCTTGAAGCACTGATAATACTTTGTATGTATGCCACTCTTGCATAATGCCTAGAACAATTCAAAGACAGTTTTAGTCCTGAAAATACTGACCTAGTTATGCTGTATAAAAGCATTGAACACATATTTAAATCTAAAAAGTTGGGGGAAACTTGAAAGTTGCCTGAAAATCAAAACTAGTAATGGCATTGTTACCGTAAGGGTCAAAAGATACACGGAAGATAAGATTTATAGCTGAGGTAGCAGTCTTTATAAAATGAAACAGTGTGATCAGAAAAGAAGGTAAGATTTCAGGAGTACAGATTCTTCATCAGGTACCTGAGGACTCACTTGGGAATCTGAAAGCTTGTTTTCTTTTTTCAACTTATTTCATTTTTCAAAGCACTCTTTTGGTATGACATTTTTCAAAGGAATTTAAAATCCCAAATAACAACAACAGAAAATACGATCAAACATAGCTACTACAATCATACACCCCTGTTGTAACCAAAGTGCTTGTCTTCACTCTGTGAAAACTATGACAACTGATACATAGCATCATGCAAATTGTATCCTTTGCTTATAACTAAGTAGGAAACTTCACCATCTGGCTTAGAAGCTTCCATTTTAAACTCAGAAAATTAATAATTAACAAGATCAGAACAGTGAGAGGCATTAAGGGAATCTTAGTAGATAAGGCGTTGCTTAATGATTACCTAGATTGCTGTATAGTCCAGGGGATCGAATTAATAGATGTTGCTTAATGTTTCTGTTACATTACACATTGTACAAATTAGTTGAAGCAAGAAGTCCTGTGCCCCCCTACAATAGACAGTCCCCAAGAAGAATTATGAACCTGTCTTAAGAACCGGCTGAAACAGACTCTGAAGTTTGGGCAAGAGCCAAAGAGCAACTGAGTCTGTGCAAGGACAAGGGGTTATCAGCAGTGACGAAGAGGAGCCATCAGCCTTCATCTTTACGACCCCCAACAACCATCACAAGGAGGCACTGCACAAGGGCAGATGGAAGAAGATTATGAAAATGACTACTTGGGACTAATTTTAATATGAAGCGGGGACTGGTCATACATATGTATAGGCGTATTGGGAAACCTTATGTATATGTAATGCTTAACTGTATAAATCTAAGACAAGTTGCTGCATTGGGACGCGCACGACTTCGGTGAGGCTACCCCCCCGTGCTGCCCAGTGTTGAATAAACATACCTACTTTACAATCTCACAGATTGTGGAGTCCGTTTTCCACACGTCAACAGTAGCATTTAATACAAGTGATTTGTTGTTCTGCTGATCTAAAATGTATTCCGTTTCCTCTGTTGAGTTGACATACATTTGCTCCATCTAGTGGGAAGCTAATTAAGACCTGGACTACCAATTTTATAGTTGTGTTTGAAATAGAAGACTTTATTTCTAAACAGAATGGAACTTGTTTTCTCTACCCCATCTATACGTATTAAAGGTAGTCTAAAATATCATTACTGTATGACTGGCTAATTCCAAAGGCAACCAAACATGCTTTGCATTTTGACTCTTGAAAAATTCATAACGGTTCACATTTTCAAAAAAGGACAGAACAAACCGGGAAAGTACAGGTTGCTCAGCCTCTTTTCAGTCCCTGGGAAATCATGGACTGAATTTAATCACGGACGCTCCTAGGCACATGAAGTACACAGTGTTAACTATGAATAGTCAGCATGGATCTCCCAAGGGTAAATCATGCCTCATCAACCTGACTACCTTCTCCTACATTTCTGGATGAGGGAAGAACAGTGGCTAGCATTTAGAAAGGCTCTTCACACTATCTCCCAGTTTCTGTAACCAAGTTGGGACATTAGACTTTGAATGATTGAACAACTTGGATAAAAACTGGTTGGAGAATCAGGCTCAGAGGACACTGGTTCATGCGCTGTACCCCACCTGGTGGCTGGGAACAAGAGGAGTACCACAGAAGCCTATCCCAAGATCAGTTCTGTAGAACATCTTAACCAAGGGTCTGGAGCAGGTGATTGAGCGCACACTCAGCAAGTTTACAGATGACACCAGATTGGGGGACCAGTCAATATGCTGAAGGGCAGGGAGGCCATCCAGAGGGATTTATGCACACTGTAGGAATGAGCTGACAGGAATCTTATAAAATTAACCAAGGATAAATGCAAAGTCTGTCAGCTGGGAAGGGAGAACCCCTTGCTATAAGTGAAACTAGCTGGGGCTGCCTGGCTGGGGTGCAGATCAGATCAAAAGGACCTGGGAGGTCTCAACACACAGCAAGCTGGGCATGAGCCAGCAGCGTGCCCTGACAGCAAGGAAAGCAGCAACACCCTGGGCATCCCCCAAAATGAGGGAAGTGACTATCCACCTTTACTTGACTCTTACCAGACAGCACCCAGAATGCTGCACCCTATTTTGGCCCCCACCCAATACACAGGAGACACTTCATTTGCATCAAGGTCAGCAGAGGACCATCAAGACAGTTGATGGCTCTAACACTTGTCTTCCAAGGAGAGACTGCGGGAATTGGGTGGGCTTGTTCTGCCTAGAGAGGGGGTGGCTTCAGGGCATCTAACAGCAGCCCACCAAAACCTACAACAAGATCATCAAGACGGAGCTAGACTCCGCACAGCAGTGCATGGTGGGAGGATGAAAGGTAATAGGCATAAGTTGGAACAAGAGAGGTTCAGCCTGGGCATAAGAAAAGCCTTTTCCCCCATGAGACAGCCCAGCTCTGAAGCAGGCTGCCCAGAGAGGTTGCGTAGTCTCCATCTGGAGAGGCTTCCAAGACACAGCTGGTTAACATCCTGTCCATGGGACTAAGGAGTCTCAAGGAAGGCAGGAAAAACCCCAAAGCAGAGGGGATGATTACAATGAAGATCCACTTAGCTAGATTAAGTTATAGGTTCCAGGTACTTTGAACAAAAGCCTTTGTTTCCTTCCTCATCTTTCCTGCTTGTTTGCTTTTTTGTGTTGTGTTGGTTTTGTTTTGTTTTTTAACATTTAGTTTGTATTTTAATCTCACATAATGGTGAACTTTCTGTAAATCTTCTTCATTGCGATAAGGAGTAGCGAGGTGTGGTAAGGTAAGTCTACTTCTGATGAACAGAAGGTTTGAAATTACGCTTCAAAAATGTGTGATACAGCCTGTCTTCCCACAGAAACTCCCTTCCTCCCTAGAAGGCTCCACGTTTGGTAAAAAAGGAGAATATATCACAAAGCCTCATTCCCAAAGCCAAATAAAAATATTGTTTCAAGGCAGACTGTCCTACGAAATGCAGATACGAAAATGGAAACTGCATTTGCAAAACATCAATATGTTAAAGGTAAAAAAGGTACAGTGAATACCTCAAAGTTTGACTGTCTTAAAAAGACATTTCAGTGCTCAGAAAGGACAAGAAACAAGAGACAAAACAGACAACTCATAATTCTATAAAAATCGTAGGTTTATCAGATGAATAAAGCCTGAGCAATGGCAGCCCCTCCATCGAAGATTTTTCTGTAACATGCCAAATCCATCTGTCTCTGTTAACTGAATTACGCTAAATGATCATACAAAAAAAAAAAAAAGTAATTCCCTCTGATAGATGAATATATCCCTTAGCAAAAGACTGCCAACAGTAAGTATATTTTCTCAAACTGGAGTAGATGAAATTATTATCAACGACCTCAACATCCACTCAAGTCTCTTCAGTCTCAAACTACCCTCTCTACTATCTGACCTACAAGTACAACATATCATCTTAAAAAAAGGTACACAGAATAAGCCTGTCAAACAAAAACTTATGCATAATTGTAAAGATACAGAATCTAATGCACAGGCTATTTCTCAATGCACAGGTACCACTACCATCACCCTTCCCACACATTCCCACCTATGACTTCTTGTTGAAATGTAAACTTCTCAGTTTTAGCCTATGTTCCTCCCAGACACTAAGAGAGCAAAAACAAAACCACCCTATCCATGAATCCTATATCTATTACTTTCATTCCTGCTTTTAATTATCAGAGGCTTCTGATGCTGAGAACACGCATCCACCCACATTTAGTCATTCAGCAACCAATAACTGTTCAACTGAGTGATCAGTGCCCATTAACACGGAACTAAATAAATCGCTAAACACATCATTGTGCAAACCAGCCTTCATTTCACAAATCGGTAATTCGATTCTGCTTTGAGAGGCTGATAGCTTTTATTAATAATTAGGCTCCCCAAGTGAAGTGGAATGAAACACCACTTTCCCCCCTCATCCCAAAGAACGCTATTTCAGGTGCTACGAACTATTACACGATTTTGTTATAATTTTTATAGATGCTAAAGAGAATCATACAACAACAGCTTTTTAGTTATAGGTACACTGTCTGTTATTACTAATGCATTTAACAGTCCATGGAAAATCCCTGTATGTGAAATGATAATTTGGGAAAGTTTCTTGACAAAGTCATCTGAAACACCACACCAAGGAATATTCTCTTCTAGCACATCAAATGAGGAATTAATTTCCTTTGCATATGTTTTCACAATATGCATCTTCACCAGCCTCTGCTGGCCAGTGAAATGGAAGAGGAAATACTCAACATAATTCTGTCATTTACAAACACAGACTGCCACAGATAAAAATGACACAGACAGACACAAGATCCTACATATCTATGAAAATTTAACAAAATCTTACTTATGATTTCCTAACGTCTAAACTTACTCTCTTTTATCCATTACGAACATGTAACACAGATGTTCTCCTTTCTTGTGCAACAGCATTTTATATAATTGAAAATAGCTATCATATCTTTCCCTTCTCTTGCTCTATTCCCTAGGCTAACTAAGACTAACCTATTCGGTATTCTCATAGGTCACATTTTCTAATACTGTGACTATTCTAGCTGCAATTAATCAGAGTGCATTTGCTTAAACAACTAGGGAATTTTGGAAGTGCTCACTGCTCATCTTGGGATCATAGAACCCCACTTCCCTTATTTTTTACTAAGGTACATAAAAAGCAGAATAACCACAGCCAACTGTAACTCAATAAACTCTTGCTTGGTTGCATGAGGTGAAATTATTCTTCCAGAGATCTCCAGTATTGTCTGACTTGAACAGTATGTGAACAGTAAGAACTAATGAATCTAAATACAAATTAAGCATAACCAGCCTAAATTCAATCAGTAACTGGAGCTGATCAGCATGGATCCCATGGCCAAGGACTCAAAACAAAACCAAAGTCTTTCTTACTAGAACAAAACAGAATACAAAGACTTTTCTTCATGAAAAGAAAAAAACGCCTTTGATAATACTTGTTAGAAAAGTATTAATGACATTCATTTGGTTTGTCATTAGTGCTGCCTACCTCTTGGGGGTTTTTTGGTTTCGGTTTTTGTTTTGTTTGTTTTTGTGGTAACTGCTCAGGCACATAATTTCAGTAAAACCCCTTCACAGTCAGTTAAGTATTAGAACTAGATCTAAATGTCCTGAAAAAGTTTAATTTTAGCAATGAGAACAAACTTCCCTGATAAAGTAACACAGCTTTGGGCATTAGAGAATGTATTTGATGTGATGGCCAAGGTATCTCAACAGAGGAAAGGTTTGTAAGGCACACGAATTCCAACTTGTACACATGTGCATAATTGCGCCACTTCAGTGAGGTCCTTCATTCGGAATTACTGGTCCCAAAAAGCTGTGGTTAGAACAGGGCCCTGGTAAGTATGTTCTCATCTCCACAAACCAGAGCTGTGGGTCAGCAAGGATGAAGCTATACTCCTTTCATGAATAAACTAAGCACTTCAAAGGCTAAGTCTCCGACATGAATAGTAGTTTGTTACTTTATATTAATCTGCAACTCATAAAATGTAAAGCAGCAGAAAAACAGAGATCTGTCCTGTGAACTGAGTGAACCTCTATTTTAAATCAAGCAGTTTACAATATGAAGCAGAGTTTATGCTTCTACAAAATGGCAAGAGAGCAGCCTCTTCATCAGTGTTCATTTTTATACAGAGAGAATACACAATGTGCTTTATTGACACTTGCTGACAAAAGAAGGAAAATTTGAAAGGAAACAAGCTGAGTAACAGCAAACAGATTTATCAAGAATAAATCATGGCAAAACAATCAATCTTACTTTTTTGATGGGATAATGTCCCTTTGCAGATAAGGAAGCAGAAAAAGTTTTTCTATGCTTTCACAAGATCACCTTTTAAGCAAGCTAGACGAATAGGTTCTAGATGAACCTATGATAGCGTTTGTACATAATTAGTTAAAAGATATACTCCAAAATATTTACCAAAATTTGTCTGTCAAAAGGACAGGTTTTATCAAGTTGAATTCAATGGGCAACTGCACTAAGCACATTTTCATAAAAACTTCGTACGAAGGACAGTGTGGGCTTACTGAATCTGTAGGTGATACTGAATTCTTGAGAGACTGTGATTATAAAGCCAGTTTTAAAATGTAACATACTCTTAACAGACTGAGAAAGAAAGAAAGAAAGCACAGTAGGAAGAAATGTAAAGTACTGAATTTAGGCAGGAAAAATCAACTGTACAAATAAGAGATGGGAACTCATTGGCTAAGCAGGAGCTCTCAAAAAGCATTAAGAATCACAGTAGATCACAGGTTAAACAGGAACAGCAAAGTCACATTCTTGAAAATAAAGGCAATCAGATTGTTATAAGTATCTGCAGGAGCCCAGTCAGCAAGCTGCATGAAACAAGCATTCTACTCAACTCAGTTGAAGCCTCCACCAGAAGTATGGTATCTAGTGTTAGCACTATGCTTCCAAAAGGAGGTAAACTAGCTGAAAAGTTTCAGACTGCAACAAGCATGAGCATGATATGAAAAGAAACACTGCTTACATATACAAGAAACAAGGAGGAGATAGCCTGTTCTCCACATCCTTGACGGACTAGACAAGAAGTGCTTTAACTGCCGTAACGAGAGATGTGGGGTGGATTTTAGGAAGAATTTTCTAAAGGTAATGAAGGAGTGGAATAGATTGCTTGAAGACACTGGGGAGCTTCCAGCTGTGGATGCTTCTAAGAACAGGTCAGACAAATGAACATCGGGAATTATTTGTAGTTATCCTGGTCTGCACAGGAAACAGTACTGACAGAGTACTACTGTGCTTGAACTACTGAACTGTAACTCGACATGAAGGAAATACAAGCAAATATTAAAGAAGAATCAAGTCTATAAACACTGTCACCAAACAATTTTTTTTTTTAAAAGCAAAGTACTTTTTGCACAGATTACACTGTGGAATACCTGTTGTTAGAGTACAAGTAAGGTCTTTACAAGAATGATACATTTAAATACAAATTGATATATATATAGGAATTACACTTTATTTCTAATTAATATTGTAAACCCTGAGAAATAGATGAAAAAACATCCAAGAATCATTGCACTTATTTCTTCATTAATGCAGCACACTACTGTTAATTTGTTGGAGTTATGACCGCTTGAAATTTTAGAATGGGACTTGCAATACTTAACATAATGTAAAACACACACACAATTGAATAGATTTGGCACACAACTGGTCATAGATCCTTGATTCATAGAGGAAAACAATGTTTGAAAACAGTGATCACATAAATGATACTCTAGTTCATTTATACAATTTATTTGCCTTAATTTATGTGTTGATCAGACACCCAGTAAACTGCTCAGAACCATTTCAATCATCCAAACTCTAAAATTTTCCTCTTACCCTAAAAACCATAATCTACTCACTGGTTTGGTTTAAACTTCTGTTTACTTTTATAGAAATACTAATATATTAGTATCCATATACATGCAGGCAGTATGGATATTAAGGTGTACTTATTTAAAGCAGTGCAAGAAGATTTACTATTTTTAATTACTGAGATACCATGAAAAAACACCACTGCTTGCTAAATATACACTAGGGATCATATAATGACACATTATTCAGCTACAGTGCATTAAGATTGCAGAGAACCTCACCAGTGCTACTTACTAGATCTTTAAGTGCTCATTTCTAAAACTTTCACAGTTTTTTAGTGTAGTACTTTAATACAGAAAAGAGGCAACATAAGAAACAGGGAATGGAAATCAGCTGCAAACATCTGGGTGAGTCTGACACTTTAAAATTTAAGACTTACAAGAGAAGAGAGAGGAAGCTGACCTCCAGAAATAAGAAATCCAATGCCAAATGGGGAGGAAAAGCGTAAAAGACAGCTTCAAAAAGTTATAAGACAAATACCTAGTCATGAATGCTCAATGAACTGTGCCGTACCACAGGACCACATGAAGATGAGGTGTAGACTGAGTGAGATGGGTAAATGAGGTCTGCTGCTCACAATGTTGGAATGGCCTATATCTATTTCCCCTTTTCAATATTTTATTGACAATTCCTATTTCTCTGTCATACAAAGTAGTAATAGTCAGACCTTCCAGCAGAGTAATTGACACAGTGTATTGATTTCAAGCAGAAGATGGAGCCTATAGCATCTGCATGTATCAGTTTGCCATGGCCCACTCTTCAGTGGTATGCTCTGCCAGAGGTTAAAAATACATTAAACTACCTTGAAATTTCAATCTGCTTTCATGGTATTTTTGGTAAAATAGATTTTTTTCCAACAAATTGGTTAGTAGTTATTCTACGTAATAGTGCAGTAAAAAAATACCACCTACTTGCTTCTCTGGTATTTATTTTGCTTCGATTTTTCGGAGCATATGTAGCAGAACAGAATAGAACAGAGTATTTTCAGGTGGAAAGAGCCTACAACAACCATCTAGTCCAACTGCCTGATCACTTCAGGGCTGACCAAAAGTTAAAGCATGTTATTAAGGGCATTATCCAAATGCCTCTTAAACACTGATGGGCTTAGGGCATCAACCACCTCTCTAGGAAGCCTGTTCCACTGTTTGATGACCACCTTGGTAAAGAAATGTTTCCTAATGTCCAGTCTAAACCTCCCCTGGCACAGCTTTGAACCATTCCCACACATCACATCACTGGATACCAGGGAGAAGGGCTCAGCACCTCCCCTCCTAAGGAAGCTGCATAGAGCAATGAGGTCGCCCCTCAGCCTCCTTTTCTCCAAACTCAAGTCTCCGAACTCCAAACCCAGAGTCCTCAGCCACTCCTCACAGGACATTCCTTCCAGCCTTTTCACTGGCTTGTTGTGCTCCTCTAGATGCATTCAAGGACATTCACATCCTTCTTAAATGGTGGGGCCCAGCACCACACCCATCACTCAAGATGAGGCTGCACCAACACTGAACACAGCAGGACAATCACCTCTTTTGCCCAGCTGGTCATTATCAGGATGGGGTTTGCCCTCTTGGCTGCCAGGGCACACTGCTGACTCTTGTTAAGCCTGCTGTTGACCAGCACCCACAGACCCCTTTCTGCAGGGCTGCTCTCCAGCCACTCCTCGCCTGGTTTATACTTATGCCTGGTGTTTCTCCATCCTAGGTGTAGAACCCAGCATTTCAACTTGTTAAATTTCATCCCATTAATCATACCCCAGTGCTCCAATCTATCTAGATTCTTCTGCAAAGCATCCCTGAAAAGAGTCAGCAGCACTGCCCAGTTTGGTATCATCAGCAAACTTGCTAATGGGCCATTCAACTCCCGCATCCAGATTGTTGATAAATATATGGAACAGAGCTGACCCTAGAATTGAACCCCGAGGAAGACCGCTGGTCATCAGCCAGATGCAGCCCCATTCACTACAACCCTTCAAGCCCTGTCCTTCAGCCAGTTCTTCACTCAACATACCATGAAACTGCTCATCCCACGGCTGGACAACTTGTCCAGAAGGATGCTGTGAGGGACAGTATCAAAAGCCCAATTAAAATCCCAAAAAGAACCATATCCACTGCCTTGCCTTCTCTTCATCCACTAGGTGGGTAACCTTATCATAGAACAGGACTTTCCCTTTGTGAACCCATGCTGACTGTGCCTGATGACTGCATTATTCTTTAGATGCCTTTCATTAGTACACAATAAAATCTTCATAATGTTTCCAGGAACTGAGGTTAGACTAACAGCTCTGTAGTTCCCTGGGTCTTCCCTCATGCCATTTTTGTAGATAGGAATAACATTGGCCAGCTTCCAGTCAGCAGGGACCTCCCTAGACTCCCAAGACCTTTGGTAGATGATTGAGAGGGGTGCTGGCTTTAACATCTGCTAGCTCCTTCAGTTCTCTGGGATGAATTCCATCAGGCCCCACAGACTTGTGAACATTCAGCTGATACAGCTGGTCCCTTACAACTTCAGTGTTCACAAATGGAAAGTCACTGTTTCCACACCCGCTGTTCTCCAACTCAGTGACTGAGCAGCCCAAGGTCTATCAGTATTATTAAATGTTTAACATGCTTTTAAAGTAAGCCTGCTTTGATCCTTCATAACTTCATGATAAGCACATGGGGTCAGAAAAAGGTCATAGACAATTTTCCCCCACTGAGAAAGCTGAATCCCATCAGGTACCAGCAGACCTAATGTTGCACAGACCATCCCATGATCAACACTGTCAATCAGGGAAATAAACTGAGAAAACCTGCAACACCATGAGTGCTCCACATATATTATCACAACAAAATGCCAATTTCTTTCTTATCAAACATTTTACTTGCAGTGGGTTTGTTGGTTTTAGTTGGGTTTGTGGTTTCCAGCTTGGGGTTCTTTTGGTTTCTAAAAAAGCAATCACAGTTTGGTTTTTGGAAGACAAGGCTAAACGTTCCTTTTTCGTAAGAAAGTCCCAGGCTACAGAATTGTCTTTAATCTTCAAAACCTTCAGCAAGGTCACCTGGCTCAGAAGAGAATGGAAATTACTAATCATGAGGATGACGGTATTTCCACTAAAATGTCAACTGTTTTAAATTGCATTCCTAGTCAGTACTGTGGCTGTTGTGGATCATATTCTCATTTGTCCAGAACTTCCCTTATCTTGCATGGGAAGGCATGGCAGAGTGGTGAATTTAACTCTGGGGATGAGGCCATGGTGCCACTTGCTTCATTTTTGTCTAGCTCAGAGGACTTCCCTGGTTTGTAGAAAATACAAAGTACATAGACTGAGGTAGACTTCAGGGCATGTGCACATGAGTCTCTGGGCCTTAAACTTCCTGTTTAAGCATCCATCTTCTAATCTACATCCGTATGCCAGGGTAGCTTTTAGTATGTACATCCCTTCTATTAACAAGACTTTTTGCATCATATTACCGTGTTACACAATTTCTATACATAGTTTAGTATCTTTAACTTTCGTACTTAATTACAGCATTTATTTTAGCTAAGATAAAAAAAAAAAAAACAAAAAACAAAAAACACAGAATTCACGTGCTAGTTACCCTTTTCCAAAGAGACTGACACCCTGTGGGAATCCCAGTTTTCATGCTTTGCAGAAGCCAATTCTTATACTACCCTAGTATCAGGCATGGGTAGTAAATCTGCATATAAACAACATGAGACAAACTTTAAGGTAATAGGAGAGAAAATAGAAAAGGAATGAAAAAAAGGAGGGGAAGGAAAAGAAATAAAGAGGACACACAAACAATACCATGTGAGACAGGACAAAGCATAGCTACCCCTGTGATGCAGCACCATGATCCTTCAAAGAATACTATCCTATGTCTTCACAGTAAGCTATTCATGCGAATTGTTGAATGGTCCCTGACATGAATTTCAATTGTTCTTCTACTTTCTCTTTGTGGATGACAGTATTGTTGGCAATTAATAATGCTCTAAACTTTTTTTGCTTAGGCAGTAGATAAATCTCTGACCTCATCAACACACCCAAGAATAAACAAAAAAGGAGCAGAGATGTATCACAGCCTAACCCCCAATTATTCCAGGTAAAAGCTGTCTGCCAAAACTCTGAGCCATCTGGCAATCCTACAGACTGTCTAAGAGTGAATCATTCCATCTCTAAATATCCAGGCTGCAGGTAATACTTGCTGTTGAGTTTTTTGGAACAGAAAATATCAGGAGAAAATCAAGTTTTTTATTGATGAATAGCCTACAATTTCATCTGGATTTAACTCGACCAGTAGAGATGTACGTGTTAATTTTATAAGGAGAAAAGAGTCCTGTGAATTATAAAGCAAGTGTCTTCTACAAATGCAATGTCCAATTTCACATACCAAAAAAACCAACAAAACAGCAGCAACACCACCAGATAGAATTAGCGAATCATAGAATGGTTCGGGTTGGAAGGAGCCTTAAAGATCAGTGATGCAATGAACTTTTCATTCAGGAAAAAATAACCCCCATCACACAAATCCTTTCTGCAGTTAAAAGGCAATTATGGTGAGTCATCAGCTTTCTGATCTGTGAGTTTCCTATAAACGGCAAGGGCAAAACAAGCAGTCAAACCTGAGATGGTGAAAGCTGTAAGATGCCAGACTTAAGGCTGTAGTACTGGAATGGAACAGCAAAGTGGAAAGGGAAGCCTAAGTTTAGGCAGCCACAATTTGAGGTTTCATCTCTAATGGGGACTGACTCCATTTCAGAAGTAAGCGATTAGTCTGCAACCCCCAACACTGGCAAATGAAGCCACAATTTGTGCTGGTGCTGCTCTACTTAAACTCTGGGTAAGATCTGCTTCTGATTTCACTTATGGAGGAGATAAGCTTGTCTTATTCATTGGCCATCAACCAGTCAGACGGAGCTATGTACTTACACAGGTCCAGGGCGCTGGTGAGACACCACAGCACTTCAAGCATGTAACTGTGTCCTACAATAGGTCTACCTTTGCTTGTTAGCTCTTCCTCAGCGAAACAGCAACTGAATTCAGCTCTGTTCTTTATTTGCTGAATATTAATTAAGTCTCATACTTGTTTTTTTCACACATTTGGAATCCAGCTTTCACAAACCCGCAAACATTTGCAGACTGTATTTGACAGAACAACCCTGTGGGGTCAGCAAAACTCACAGATATAACATGACATACCCTGTTCTGGTGCGATCCCAGACTGGTTTCTCACTAAGGCAAAAGGGACCAATTCCCATTCTGATAGCACATCAGCAACAAAGAATGTCTGTGATTCTGTGACACCTGCTTACCTGATTTCCTCAATGAGCAAATTACACTGATTATGAAGAAGGCAAAAGGCAGGCAGTGCTGTGATTAATACAATAAATATAGGTGGAAGAACAATAGACGTTAGTTATTCATCTGTCTCTGACACCAGTTACTGCAATCAAACATGTGGCCCTCACTGCAAGACCACAGAGAGTCAGCCAGTGCATTTCCGTGACCTGAAAGAATGATGGTATTGCCCTACCTGTGCTGGCCATGATCCCAACAGAGGAAACCTGATTACACTATAGTAAGGGGATGGGCCATTGCTGGTGTGGGGGCCATGCAGCTGCTCTGGGTGCAAGGATGCTAAGGCAGTCATCTGTTGACAAAGACATTCTCAGGGACACGTAACTGTACCTGTGTGCACGCCCACGTTGCCACTGCCTCCCTCTAGATAGTTACTGACAGCTTTTTACTCTCAGAACTTCATATGGATATACTTTGCTTTATCATAACATAAAAGTTGTTACTGTTTTTGTAGGTGAACTTAACACTATAACATTTCAGCATATTTCAGCATATTTCAAAGGCTAATCAAATTAATCACATATGATCATTACTCATGCACTACCTCATGCTGGACCATGTCTAGGAAAAAGGAAAGCTTCTATTTTCAGAAAGAATTCTGTCCAACTTGCTGAATTAATTGGGGTTTCTTATATTTTCTATAATCATTTTATGAGGACTACTTCATGGAGATCAGGGTAACAAGGTACTTGGAGTAACAAACTAATTTTTTGTTAATGTTCCTGCTCTAATTTCCTAATAAGTGAAGTACCTGGTATAGGGAACAGCAAGAGGGCCTCAAAAGCCAACAGCTAAGTTACACTGAAGGAATGGTGCTCTAAAACTGCAATTTCAGCACAATCCATGCACTAGATGATGCACAGTACTCCCTTGCTGCAACACACTTCACTTCAGTATCAATATACATGGACTTTGTTGATACTGAATATAATAAAGGGCCTTTTTTCTCTCTTTTTAAGAATAGGCTGTAAGTCCTAGAGGTTCTCAAGTAATTATCTGGTTTGCCAACCTCTACACTATCTTTTCAGGTAAGCAGTACTTGAATACCATCTTCCCATTTATCAAGCTCAGTACCTTAGTGGAGAATTTTTTTTTTTTTTTTTTTTTTTTTTTAAGTTCTCCAAAGAATTTTCTTTTAAGGTTTCTGGTTTTGCTGACTTAGTTTCCCTGTTATTACTATGCCTCCTTCCTTCCTATGCCCACCTGCCTCCATCAACTCTGCATTCAAACTCTATGAGCACACATTCAAGAAAATAATCCGGTGTGATGCAAATTCGCATTTAAAAAAGAAAAAAAAAATGGGCACGAAGGCATGTTTAAGAGCAAAACATGAACTCAAATATACCTATGGAGTACTAAGGAAATTATAAAAACATAAACCAAAAGAACTATTCAGGGTTAAATCAACAAATAAATTTCTCCAAAACCTTTTTCACTGTCACACTGGTGCATCAGCAAGGACACGCATAACAGAACCAGATCTTACAGTTACAGCAACATCAAAGCACAGAATGACAAAGACTACAGCACTGTTACTCCATTCTTGTGCCAGCAAAACTAAGACCACAACCTAGCATACAGACAATTATTGCTACATCTCTGAAGGCCATTACATATTATTTAACACATTTGTAGTGTACCTCATCCCTTTCCTGCATCATGAAGAGATGTTCAACCTACCAGTTAAATACAGTGAAAATAATGGCAATTGAGAAATTGCAACTAGGCCATGGACTGTACAGATGATTAGGATCAGTAAAAGGGATCTATGGCCAGATTTACAGTGAGCGTGAGCAATTAAAGATCTGTGAGCCACAACTGGCACTAGCACCAAAAGGCCTGATTTCAGAATCAGAACCACAGCCAGAGCTATTAACGCTACTGAGAGACTGCAATTTCCATTTCCAGGCTTGCATTTCTCATACTCCAGTGAACTTTGTGGCAGGATGCATATTTTAATATAGTATCTGTGATTTGTAACACTTTTGCTATGCCTCTCAGTTTTAGTTCCAGAAATTCAGTCCCTCCCTTTTAACAGAATAATACTCATTCAATTTATCTGGGAATATAAATTACATTATACAGTAAGCACCAAATGGCGAGGAAGGAATACACATCACTCTTCCTTGCTCTAAGAAAAAACCTTCAGCAAAGATTTTAATGTTCCAGAAGACATACTGCCTTATGCTTAAAAATCATTCTGGAAAGTTCTGTTTTCTTGAAAGAGAGGGATAATTTTATGAACAATTAAACCCATAAACATATGTTACATGTTCATCCTATCCCAGGATACCTGTCCCTGCACCCCACTGCCTGTGCATTTCCTTCTTGCCTTTTAGGTTGCCCAGCAGGTCTCGACTCAGCCATGCCAGTCTCCTCTTGCTTGCCTGGTTTCTTACACACAGCTTCTCTCTCTGAACCAGTAAGCCCAGCACTAACAGACCTCGATGGTAAGCCATGTAGCAATTTGCTGCTAAGAAGTTCTTAACTCACAGCCTTGCATGATGCCTAAGGCTGTATAGCTTGGGCAGAAGATAATGCAGATTTGCCAGGATGGATAACTGCACATTTATACTGTAATGGATACGGTATGGCTACAGATGGATAAAGCCTTTTTTTTTTTCCTTTTCTTTCTCTTTTAAAAACCAACACAACATCTTTCCCATTAGCTGACACTTTACAAACTGGAAACTTAAGGCAGATTTTTAAAAATTACATTGTTAAGTGGAAAAGGAATAAAAAAGAAGATGGGTCATATAGTCATGTGCTTAATGTATACAAGCAGGCATAAACACAGCAAACAACAGTAAGAAGTATTATAGTTAGTTGCATGCAACATAGCAAGCATCTTGCTTTTATAAATAAAATTTAGCACACACTACTGCTTTGTTTGCCCCATCAATTCTTCATTCCTGCCTTAACACTAATATATAAAAGAAAAACCAGACAGTGAAGTCACACTTGGCTTGACAGGGCCCTGGATAACACTCTGCTTTCAATAGGCAGTGCAACCAGATGATCTCTTGAGGTTCCTTCCTTCTGTGATCCTCTATGTATGTATCTCTTCTCTCTTTCCCCTCACTGACAAGAGTGTGAGATGAGTAAAAGGTGTAACAGTGAAAAGTAAGGTTTGGTTCAAAAGACACTGCAGTATTTTTGGTTTAGAAAGAAGGCTCAGTTAAGCATAATTTGGACAAAAAGAGTAATAGTGAATACTATTAAAAGAATTTCAAATAATGAAAAAAAGTAATAAATGTTAACATACAGTAACTACAGGTTTGAATGTGGTACTATCCAAGCGGTGACTTCCTGGCACTCCTTTTAAGTACTTACTTCCATTTAGTCATATCTAGAGTCACCTGGATGGCATGTGAGAGCTGCTGCAGGGGAAAGAAAATTTTCATTGTCAGACCTGTACACAAGATGTAGCCTGATAACACCATGGGCTTTCTCATGTGCTTCTACATGCAATTAGAGAAAGGGTCTACTCCTCCAACACATACGTAAAACAGGAACATTCCAGATATTCTCGCTCAAAAGGGGGCATCTGCTTTTGTCATCCTACACTACAGGATGATTTGTCTGCATAGAAATAATATAGTACATAGGTGTAAAAGGACAATTTTGGAATTGCACATATGGGAATGAACCACTATTAATTCTATACGTAAAAAGAACCCAGAATATAAAATCAGAAATCTCCCTGTAGAAACTGAGTGAATGACCAGAGCATGGGAGTGGGGACAGCAGTCAGAAGGATGTGCAATGAACCTAAAAGTTAAAACTTTGAAAGTGCAGGAATGTAGAAACACAGAAGCCACATAGTTTCTCTTATCTTTTGTTAAAAAAAAAAAAAAAAAAAATAAAAAAAATCTATAATTTCCAACTATCCTGCTGACTCTAATTCAAAGGTTTAAGCAGAGGGGACCTGAAGATGTGGGAGAAGGGCCATCCCTCCTTGGGTGAAATAATAATGTATCTGTGCTTTGGCTTCCACTGCCATGTTCGAGATTAAAAGGGTGAATGTCCACTTTTTCCTCTTCTGTCTCCCTCCCTCTACCTGAGATGTGAACACACCATCTGCTTTTTAAATGAATCTGTTTTTCTACTAACAAAGTATTAATTTTTTTGTAGAAACACCTCAACTGTTAAGAACAGATACTTGTTATGGCAACTGTGGCAACTCCAAACTCTAAAGATATTTCTTAGGGAAACAACCTGCCCACATGGTCAAGAAAACAGGATGCAACTTTCAAGGAAAATGAGAGCGTGGGTTTTATTTACAGATAAACTGCTGAGTGGCTTTTTGCTCTATAAAGCAACAAACCCAGCAACACTATTACACAGAAAATCAGAACAGCCATCTGATTTGTTGAAGAAATTCAAGACATTAAACTAATGAAATTGGCAGAAAAATCAGACCTTTGAGAGTTTGTTATATGGTACATAAACATGAAATACACACAAAATTGTATGTGTAGTTGTTTGCCAGAAAACAGAAATCAGCTTTATTTATCTGAGAACACAAAGTGACCTGGTACTAAACGGAGATCAGCATTTAAAAACATGTCAGCATGTTAAATTGAAAGGTACACAGACTGTGTCCCACAACTGTTGCAGTACAGAGCATTTTGGTAAGACATCTGCAAGGTAGAGTCATAATAACTGAGTTTATGATACTAATACAGATGTAAATACAAAGAAGTAAGTATTGCTACTATATGAGATCACTTTCCAGATATACTGTGGGCTAAAGAACATTGACATTTTTGAAAAATACACATGCAGATGAATTAAATATGAAATGTAACCTATGTGGGATAGCGCTTTGAGTTAAGTTTTCCCCATAATGGTACCTCAAGGTTGGTGATTCTAAAAAGCCAAGTAATAAGGCAGGGACAAATAGCTGCCAGAAGCTTTTGCTTGCAAGTATCTCTATTTTGATCATGGCACTAAACAGTTTTACCCACCTCTCACTCTTTCTGCAGCACAAACATACCCTTCCCCAGTAATACATGTTATGTGACTCGGGATAAAAACCTGAAAAAGGAACAGGTGTCCAACTATCCTTACCAGATGACAGGCACCACTTCTATGCTCTTTTTTAAAGGGTATCAGATACTATATCCTTTTTCAGTCATTGTATTTAGATGTATCAGGTTTTGGATGATAAGACTGATAGAATAAGCAAGGAAAGCATCATTTGAAGAAGGCAGAGCATGGAAACCTCTGCTTGGTTAACACCCAGTATAGAGAATATTTCTTCCTGAATAAGAAGGAAAGAAAACCTTCTCCTGGTTAAAAAAAAGATGACAATGTAACAAGTACTAACAATGTTTATACCAGAAGCCTGTGCATAAGGGAGCACAACTGAAAATACACCAGAGTTCCTGCTTTCTGCCAGGGAAGTTGACAAGGAGCTGAAGGAAGGAAAGGTCAGCTCTGACCTACTTAGGTCAGAAATGGCAAGAAAGCAATGAGAGGTGCAGGTCCAACTGGCTTGCTAACTACCACTGCAGAAGTTCTTCCTCTTGTGCAAATGGTGTACGATAGAAAAATGAAGTAAAAGGTATTTAACAAACTTCCCAATATATATATATTTGTAATGAGATTGCATCACTCAAATTTCAGACCAACAACAATGAAGTTTACCAAGACCACATAAATTATTCTTTGTCTTTCCTCCCCATGAGGTCTCAGGGCTCTCTTGGAAAAACAAACACTAAGACTGCAGTAAATGTCTTTTTTCTCAAACACTTCCCTGCTTTGCTTTGTTTTCTCTAGCTTTTAAATAGAGGTTCAATTCATGTGTGCTATTGCTTGCATCTGACAGGATCTAATTCATTCTTACTGCAGAAGCAAAAACAGGTAGAAAACTGAGCACGCATAGGATAATTCTGTCATTAATAAAAGCAAAGGTAGAATTTAAACTAATGCTTATTAACTGGCTGAAAGAGAAACAGGATGATAGGAAGGTTTTCACCATTTGCTATCCTCCTTTCCAAGAAGTCCATGTTTCCATGTACTGAAAATTTCTCTAACTGCTGGATACAAGAGATCAAAATCTGTTGTGATGTCTCTTGTTGAGAGAAATCAAGTGTGTTGAAGAGCTCACAAGCTCTGTTATGGATGAACACTCACATTTCTTTTAAACAGGATTAAAAGCTACCCAGAATTTGCAATCAACAAAAGGAGAATAAAGGAACCCATTCCAAGCATATTTTGAGGTAGCAAAAACATTTTTAAAAGGATCATGCTGTAGACACCTGAATGTGTAGATAAACTGAGTTCGATTTTACAAAGGAAATTAAAACCCACAGTAAAAGACTATCAGCTAAAGAAATAGGAAGATAAGGAATGGAATAGGGATGAAGGGAGGACCTAGCTGAAATTAAACTATCTGGGTACGACAGAAAACCAGTTTTCAGGGGGACCAGAGGTGGAGATCATGTACCACATGGTGGAGAGAAGGCTGCTCAACGGTAAGAAAGGCACAATCTGCAAATGAAACACTCAAAAAGCTTAACACCATAAACTCTGAGGGAACCTGTAGTCTCCATGTCATAATTCTGGAAGAAACAGAACATGGAATAAAAAATACCTTCTGCTGAATGTGTAAGAAATGCATCAAAATTATGCATAGTATCAGATAAGAACTACAATCTCAATATAAATTTTTCATCTCTCATAAAATCAGGGAACACAGGTTCCTCATTCACGGCTTCCATGAACACAGAGTATATGAACGTTTTCCTCTCTTTTTCCTCTCTAGAAAACTCATAGCAGTTCACTTGTTTATCCTCCAGCAAAAACAAAGAATTCCATGAAACTCTGACATGGTGAATTCTTTTCCACTGTTCTTGGTGTATTTCTGTTAGGATGACTTTACTAAGTGCTTCAGCTATCAGCACTTATTATTCATTTGCAGTCATTACCACTTTCCACTGTGTTTAATATCCTAATGGGATATTATTAGCTGTTACTTCAATCCAGCTGTCTCATATTCTTCAACAAACTACACTTTCATATAGAAGCTCCTTTTTTTAAAAAAAAAAGTTCTAGCATCAGTCTTAACATTATGCAACATTTAATAAACATTGTCTCAAAAGCTGTCAACCTGTGTCCTTTGACTTCACGTCTTTAATTCTATCTTAATCTATTTCCATAACAGCAATATTCTGATTAAAACACTATCCAGATAATGCCCAAATGTTCTGTGCAAAATCAAGCTCCCAAAGCCTCTACAATTGAACAAAAATCAGATGCTTCAAGAGTCAAACAACAACTGAGGAATGTGGACACTAATAAGCATGTGCAACTGCATGCCCTGGATCAAGTATCTGATGATTTCAAATCAACAGCTACCACTGGATGAAATAATCCTAGCAAGTGAAACAGTGAAAAGTACCTTAAGGAAAACATCCTGCAGTTCCAGATGCATTTCTATTACAGCTCATCAGAGCAGCACACCTTCCACTATTTAGTTGCTCTCAAGTGTTACCTTATATCTGCAGGACTGGAATGTTTTATACATGTATAGTTAAGCTTGGACACTGAAAAGCCTATCTGATGATCTGCATTAACAACACTATCTGGCAGCATTTTACAGTTAGGAACGCTATTTTTGAAAACATTATCTCTATGTAATTATATGCTTGAAATGCTTCCTGAGGAACTGATCTGGAGAGTTTCTGCTTTTACTTTGATATTGAAAAATTGTCCCCTGTGAATCAGTGTCCTTGTTCATTTACACTTCTCAATTATATTTCTTTCCCTGATTCAGTTTTGCAATCCCCTGTAATCAGCAACGCCTTGCTCTTTCGCACTCTATCAAGTAAGCTGACCGCAGAACACTTTTATTTCCTCACCTTGGCTGCTGTGGTAAGAGCATACATCTGAATAACCATCAGATTTACTAAAGCTTCCTACAGACCGACTGAAATGAAACTGGCATTGTCCGGAATATATATAATTAGGAATACAAATACGTATTTACTCAAAAAATTAATACAAGGATTTGCTCAGCACTCTCTCTATGCTGGCAGTCAGCATCTCTTAGGGACGGTGGACTAGCTGACTATCATTTTGCCAAACCTCAAAAAAACCTTCTCATGACAGTGTCCAAATAATGGTATTCATTAAGTAGAAAGCTGCACATGTCCTTTTTAATGAATTACTTTTTTTTAATCTCCTGAGCGTTTGTTAGGATTCTGCAATTGCTGGGCTATGTTGGAATACATTCAAGTGCAGTTGAATGCACTTCAAACCACATTGATTTCTAAGGCAAACGCACATTGTTTAGGATAATGGGAGGTTCAGTACAGGTGGAGGCAGGCTCTTATCCCATTGGTCGTAACTTCAATTCAGAGGAGGAGGAGGAGTATCTGTTCTTTGCTACCCACAGCTTCAGGTACAGCCAATGAGGTAATTACTGATACTTCGTTTTTTCTAGACTTGTCAAATTGCACTTGGAAAGCAGAAGTTGAAGGAGGCACTGTTAGAAATCAATAAATTAATACTGTCCGTTTAGGTGTTGTGCAATGACTTGCAATTTTACAGATGCACTATGCACTTACATAGTACAGTTACAGACTGCACTTAATATGCATTATGCATCCGTACAGTCTCTTCATATCGAAGTATTCTCCCCTCGTGCTTCAGAAGAAGTACAGGGGATACAATATATTTTTCTTTTTTGAGTGACTGTCCACATACATACATGCACCCACAGAGGACCGTAAGAATATACACTCAAGAGTTTCCTGCAGAGCAGTGTCTGTGTCTTCATAGAGACTGACTGAAGCTTTGTTAAACTCCTCAGTGCATTTCCCCCAAACAGAAAACTCCATAAAGGAATAGTCAGTCATGATCATCTGGAGTTCAAACCCAAGAAGACTGGACATATAGAAGATTCAGATCTTACTGAGGAACAGATAGAAAAAACTTTGCAATCTTAAAAAAAACAAGAGTCCTCAAGTCATTAAGGGACAGCAGGATGAGCAATGCAGGTAATTAAATGAAGCTTAAAAAGTTAGATATCCTAACCAAAACTCTTTGCCTATGATCATTAAAACAGGAATTGATGAGAAGACCTTAATGAGGATCACCCTCAATCTGGTTCACTTTGCCAGATAAATCCAACTCACATAAACTAGTCCTGCTATAGGTAAGAATCTTCTACAAAGTAGAGGAACGGAGCCAGGGGGTACAAACCTATGAAGTGAGGCATCTTGAACCTAGGACATGAACAGCATTAGAAATTAAGGAGGGGTAGAGTCCAGAAAACTTTCACTGACAAAGACTGTTATATCAAAACTGCTTCTCTATCCTGGCATTTGGCTTTCCCTTAGTAGGTCTCATAGAAGTAAAGGGGACAGAGTAAAACAATACAATGACCTCCTAGTGTCCCAGTCACTTGGGAAGTTGTCTAGCCTGCAAGTAAAAGGTCTGATGCTTTCTTCTTTGTGTCTGAGGCACGGAGCTTCACCCTAGAAATACTTCCAGTCCTAGCAGGACTGGAATTGAACCCATCAAGTAACATCCGCATACTGCTAACATCATTCACCGTCTAACCACATGAAGTAGCTGAGATCACCTACCAGGATACTTAAAAGTGTGCAAGAGGCAAACTTTGAATCTGCTCTTGATTCACTTCTGAAGACTGTCTGCTCCCTTACAGAGGAAAGGATGGCATTCAAAACTCCACTAACATAACATATTGCAATAGCAGTGTCACTCATCACATAAAATGTCATTTTCCTGAAAGGTACTTGCCTCTCCTCTTTGATCCTGAAATCTTCTGTTGTAAAACTCCCTTTTCCAGAGGTGTACAGAAAAAAACCCAACTTTTATAATTCCCTAATTAGAAGAGAAATTACATTCTTTACAGTATAAAGTGAGAACACATCACCAAAACAGCCTTTTTGAGCAGAAATAGTTCCAGCTTGGACTCCTCTCAAAATGTACAAAGTTTAAAGGAGCAGTAAAAGGAGATGTTGGTTTCATCTTTGTAGATGTGCCTGCTGCTGTGGGATCTGTAAATGGTATCTGATCAAGGCAGGAAGTAAACATCTGGAAGATGCTGTAAGAGCAGAAGCCTACTCGAGAGTACCAGTGACAGGCACAAACAGAAGGCAAGCAGACACAGGAAGGTTCCTTGAGTAACATGTGGCAGAAGCTGAATATAATTCAAATACGATTAGGAAACTTCTAAATCTGATAAGAAACAAAATAATTTTAAAATGTTGCAGGGACTGAAAATTTGCAAAACAGTAATAAAATTTTTTCAGGCAATTGCAATGAAATTAGATGGTACTAGTTGCATCCTGCATCATGTAGTTAGGCGCTGAACAAGACAAGCAGACCAGGCTTTAGTGAGCCCTCCAGATAAAGCATATCATTATCTAATTTTTTTATGCCTGGCTACATGCACAACACCAGATTAAAAAAACCTTACAATCACTTCAAGACAGAATCATTGCAGACTTACTTGCTGGCAACCAATCAAAAATCACTGTAGATGAAATGAACAAATAACAAACCATACAACAGAGTTTCAGGATCTCTCTTCAGTGTATAAATGATTTCATAACTGACAACTGCAGTAAGGACGAAACATTTTAAAGATTTCGCACATTTGAATTCCTACTGAAACTGTTTAACTTCCACACCGCAATATGTTAAGACTCACTAGTATTTTCCGTATTAGAATCACAAAATCACAGAATGGTTTGGGTTGGAAGGGACCTTTAAAGGCCATCTAGCCCAACACCCCGGCAGTGAGCAGGGACATTTTTAGCTACATGAGGTTGCTCGGAGCCCTGTCCAAGCTCTCCTTAAACGTGTCCAGGCATGGGGCTTCCACCACCTGTCTGGGCAGCCTGTTCCAGTGTTTCACCACCCTCATTGTAAAACAATTTTTTCCTCACCTCTAGTCTGAATCTGCCCTCTTTTAGTTTAAAACTACTATCCCTTGTCCTATCATGAGAGGCCCTACTAAAAAGTGTGTCCCCATCTTTCTTATAAGACCCCTTTAAGCATTGAAAGGCCGCTATAAGGTCTCCCCAAAGCCTTCTCTTCTCCAGGCTGAACAACCCCAACTCTCTCAGCATGTCCTCACAGGGAAGGTGCTCCAGCTCCATGATCATCTTCATGGCCCTCCTCTGCACCTGCTCCAACAGATCCATGTCTGTCATGTGCTAAGGACTCCAGAGCTGGACACAGTACTCCAGGTAGGGTCCCACCAGAGCAAACTAGAGGAGCAGAATCATCTCCCGTGACCTGCTGGCCACACTACCCTATAATATATTTTTACTTTTTAAAGAAAAGATAAACGTGTTTCTTACTTTCTTCTCAACTGAAAAGACAATGCAGAAGACAACCTTCCTTTGAAAAATTTATCTACATTTTTATTAACATTTAATTTTACTTAAAAACAAAATAGCTGATCATACAGATATTACATCTCAGATGTGATATCATTTGAAATGGAAATTGCAGACTAAAGATATTTGGGTGAAATTTTATACCTGACAAAATTCTGTTTCAAATTTTAAAAATAGGCTGTTCTGAAGTATTTTCTTGAACTTCAGGAAAAACGCTAGGGTAAGTACATTGATTGTGATTGTTTAAGATTGACAGAAACCAGGCTGTTAAGTCTTCTGGTGTCAAGCTGACAAAACTCCAAAAAGAGATTATCAGGATCACCTGAATATACTCCCAGTTCCTACATTCCACTAAATAAGGTCAAGGTTAAAGAGCTACAAGCAGATTTGGGTTTGTAGTCACAAGCTGATCATTTATGAACTGAATGAAGATCTTTATCAACAAAACATAAATAAATATTTTTGAAGAACACATTTTTATGCAACGCTCTTATCTTGTACTCAACACAATTCTAGCTTTCTTGAGTTATAAACACATGTGTTTCACTGTAATCCAAATTTACCATATCAGTTCAATCTGGATATAAGCTTAGGGGTATTGTTCACATACACAATTCTAAATTCTCCTGAAAATGCCCTGATGTCCTGAACTATCTTAGAAATGAATATCAAGTAAACAAACAAAAAACTTACCCGAATCATCATGACTGCACATCTGATATTATGAATTGTATCATATACTTTCTTAGAAATGTCCACAAACTGGTTATCATCAAACAGATGCACTGTGTTCTTGCTTAAGCTCTCCAATGCAATATTTACTTGACTAATAAACTCTGGAATCACTATTTAAAAAAGAAAAGACAAACAAAATCCAGTAAGCATAAAAAGGGTAAACCATGTGATTTTTCTTCTGACAAACTGCCTCACATTGATTAGAACTTTATTTTTAAAATGCATTCTAGTAATGGCATGATTAGTTTTAAGTGGGAACACATTTGTAATTTTTATCACAGTGATAAAAGTGCATGTAAGCTGTGGATGGCTACACAGTACAACAAGAAGAAAGCTTTAAAACAGAGATCAGGGAAGCAGCTGTAAAAACTTGCCAGTGATTTCAATAGTACTTTTACCCAAAGATTCAGGATGAATAACCTGGCTCAAAGCTGAACTACTATTCAATAGACTCCTACTATTTCAGAATCTGCTTTCAGTCTGAATGGACACAAAACTACCAAAAGATGGATGCTTATTCTCCAAAGTTGGAAGTCCCACAATTGTAGCCTGGACTTACCAAGGCAGTTTATTTTATTTGATTGAATCAAACAAATTCTAAGTTTAGAGTCAGTTTGATATTAACTTCTGCTTTACCCAGAACATCCCAGGAATTTTCTCCTGGTGCTCCACAGCCTTATTTTGCAGGGTGACCTGGTACCACTATATCTCCCTTTATCCTTCATATGAAATCAAAGCAAAGGAAACCCAACATAGAGAATATAGAAGGAAGAGAGAATGCAGTCAGAAAATCCATTGTACGCAGAAGGACCTCAGACAAGTACAGATCAAACTCATTTGCAACAACTCATTTCCTATCACTCGGAGACTGAAAACGTAGAAAAAAATGGAAAATAAGCAATAGAACTCAACTTCTGTAATATTCAGTATGAGTAGCATATACCTTGTGGAACGGAAGGTTTTTTCAGGCAATGAGTTGGTTTCAAATAGAAGTATTTGCTAGGACAAAGGTTGGACTCTATGATCTTGAAGGTCTCTTCCAATCAAAACTGTTCTATGATTCTAGAATATGCTTTCCATTCCGCCCTCCACAATTACACACTGTGTAATTCATAAATTCATACCACATAAAAGCAACTCTACCAATACCTTAAATATGAATCATTTCAGGCAAATTTTCATAGAACCGTAAGGTTGGAAAAGACATCTTAAGATCATCAAGTCCAACTGTCAACCCAACACCACCATGCCCACTAAACCATACCCTGAAGTGCCACATCTACACGTTTTTCAAATACCTCCAGGGATGGTGACTCCACCACTTCCTTGGGCAGCCTGTCCCAATGTTTGACCACTCCTTCAGTAAAGAAATTTTTCCTAACATCCAATCTAAACCTCCTCTGGGCACAACTTGAGGCCATCTCCTCTCATCCTATCAAATTTTGAAGCAGGTAATAAATTTTTAGGCAGACAAAGCTTCAGCTGAAGTCAACAGCACTTCTGAATTAGAAAACCTGGCAACATATACTTTAAACATTAGGAAGATGCCACAATAATGCTTTAACCCCTAACTTTACATGGAGAAACGCACACAACCCATTTAAATTCACTCTTAAATTACAGTAACTTTACTGTCTTCAAGCTCAGCTGTTTCTCTCTAGAGTGAAGAACAGTTACTTCACGTGTCAGTTCTCAGAAACAACGAAATTCAGTGGCAGTGGGAAGGTCTCCACAAGCATGAGACAAGTAGATGCCATTTAATTTGAAAAATAGGATATTTAAAAATCCTTGCTTCCCTCCAGATTATCACTTGAATTACCCTTGCCTTCTGAAAAGGTCAGTGGGAAGAATAGATTTCTTAAATGTTATGGAAAAAACACAAGGTATGGCTTTCATTAGCAAACAAATGGAATAATTAGGGAGAACAAGAATCTATTTATTTTAGTGCTTTTTGAAATGAGTTTTTTTCCAAAGAAACACAAATACACAATTTAAGAACATTAAATCTTTTTTTTTCTGTTAAACAAAGATCTCTGCCACTAGATTATCAAAATAATTTCAACTGTGGCAATTTTGAACTGAACAGTCACCTACTACGTTTACATAAAATTAACCGTTCAGCTCTTCGTATCCGTTATAAAAACGCTGCAAAGGAGAAAGTAAGATGTTTCCAGGAATTCAAGATTTCCATTGGTATAGTCAAAATCATCAGGTGTTTTTCAGAGCCTCCTACATCCTCACTTCTCAGCTGGCTGTATTTCATATACTTTCCCTTGCAGTATTGTAAAGCACAGACTCCCTGCTTACCAGAAGAATTTTCAGTGGCTGCTGACTGCCTACAGGCCTCTTCTTCTACAGGACAGGCTATTTCTTCTCAGTTACCTATTCAGGCGCCATGCTGCACTCCATCTTTATTCCATATGCTTATTAATGGCCTTTCTACAGCTCCTTCCAAGGCCAGACTCATTATCACCGTGTATTTGTTTGTCTGAATGAACACATCACCTACGAAAAAGGATTTTACACAAATACGTACACTGTAGCTCATACGCTACTGGTGGATTCAGTGTTAAACCACATGCTGCACTTGATGATAGAAATATGATCTCAGTGGCTTCCCTTTGATAACATTTTTAAGATGTTTGCTTTTCATCAGTACCATTTTTATACATAAGGCAAAACACAAGACTAAACTGTAACTCTAAAATATGTACATAATCTGCTAATAAAGTGTAAAAATACACTTGGGCTATTATAAGGTTATCAAACAGTTCTTATTATTTGTTCACATACCCTGTATCTGATTGAGTAATTCCCTCAAATCCAAGACTCCTTTCTTGATTGCATGTGATTTATTTAATTTTTGAGTTCCCAACCAAATAACTTAAAAAGGTTTTTGGCAGATACACAAGTTCTTATCCATGGATCACTGGCATCAAAAATACTTTACTTCAAATACCCTCAAATGGTTCAGGCATTGTTCTGAAACACTGCATTAAGTGGACTAGAAATACGCTAATAATGTGGATCTTTGCTGTATTCTGCTTTATTTTTCTAGGCAGCCTAAATATAGAGGAGAAGTGGATGCAGGTAAAAATAGGTTAGATAAGATTGATTTTTTCAGTCTTACAAAAGCAAAGAAAAATTAAATGAGAAAAGTATTAATATTTAAAAAAATCTTGTAAAACATTTTTGAACAAAACGTTACACTTTACATTTGAATTTTTGCTATTTTCTTTTTCTCAATGAGAATTATGAGCGCATTTCAACATAAACATCTGTAAACCTGCCTTTCCTGATGGGGAAGGTGTGGGAAGAAGGAGGATGTTTTGGGCAGTACCAATACTGCTTATTATCATAATGTTGGAAGTCCCCAAACTAATTTACAGATTTCACGTCACCAAAAACACATTCTGCACTCTTCTTGAAATTAAGCTCATTTATTTTAAAATTCATCATGTCTTCCCTAATTCCTCTTGTTTTAAATAAACAATATTATGTCTTTCCTTGTAGGTTATGTCATCCTAAACCCCTAAGAATTTTTGCTTGATTTTGTCATCTTCAAAAAAAACCAACTACTGAATCCTGTTTGTGGTTTAATAACTGTCATGGCCCAGCTCTTAATTCAGAGGTTATCACATCTACATGCCACAATAGCATTAGGTAATACAGAAAAGTAAACTTCACTAACCACTTCAGCGACCCTGTACCTACTATTTTTAATTACAAAACCATCAGGACAACACGTTTTCAACCTTGCAGAAGGTCAGTGACAACAGGTGAAAACATGAGCCATTTAATGAAGCTGTGTTAAGTGATTAACATCACCATCACCAGTGATCAAGGCAGCTTGATATCAAAAAAGCAACAGTCCCCACATCGAAAATGTCCACAGACATGCAACACTCACCTAAAGAATACCTTAACAAAATGAATATAATTGACATGACCTCCTAGAACTGACCAAAATATAATTACTTCTTCCCCTCCCCCCAAAAAATGCTCATGGTTTTTAATTGGAGAAAAAAATAAGAGAAACCCAACAAAAATCTTGTTCATTTATTTGACATAGGGGAGAAAAAAAACCCAAGAAACATCTTCGTAAAAAATGAGAACACAGATTACTTATTTTTCATCATTTTTATACTCAAGTACCAAAAATAAGACTATTTGGTACTCTGCCGTCTCTGCAGGACAATCCCCAGGTCCCATCCCTTGTGCTTATGTTGGAAAATAAGCAGGCAGCGTATCGGCAGGGTACGGTTCTCCCTCTCAGTTCCTCTCAACTTAGAATGCCACAGTTTCTCAAGGATGTCAAGGAGGAGCAGATGTGGTAGGTTACTGAATGCGCATACACACAATTTATTTCAAGAAATAGAATTTGCGGTAAATAACTAATCTTTCACCTTCAATGTTTGTTTACTTGTATAAAACACTGGGAGCAACTTACTGTATGGCATAAATAGACTGGGAAAAGGTTCAGGAGCTCCCACTAGAATGAAGGAAGAAGGCAGCTTTGAAATGGAAATGAAAACAACAGTGCCCAGATGAATGAATGAAGGTCTCTGTGTCACCTACAGATCCCAACTACAGGTGGACTCTGCAATACTGCCACAGCTATTAATTAAACTTAATTTCAATGACCTTTCAACAAAGGAGAAGACTCTTTGTTGGGCAGTCAGCCATCCAGAGACATTTGTGCTCAAATAAAAGAGCTGCAGGAGTGTTTGGTAGAAGATATGAAAGCATGCGCAGCCTTCTTAAAAAGTTTGTCTTGTCAATATACAAAATATAGAATACCCAGACTGAATAAGAAGTTTCAGCTAACAAAGCACAATAAAAATCACATGAAGGTTAATACCTAAACTGAACCTCTAATATCAAAGTGAGTAGAGACTGCAGGAGAACTTAATGAGAATGGCATAAGGAGGATCTGTTATAAGAATGGGCATCTCCACTTTCCACAGGTAGTTGAAGTAATTGCTATGAAAAAGACAATTTAAAAAAAAGAAAAATATGGGCAAGACTGAGTGGAAGAATAGTTTTCCTCCTGAAGATAATAAAAGCCGGGTCAGTTACAACAGATTAATTAGTATTCTAACAGGAGGAAAAAGCCCCATGAGAACTTTCAAAAGCCCACCAGAAGACGGATTCTAAAGAAGTAAGCAAAAGCCAAAAGCATGGTCATGTAATGCCTAAAAAGATGCTGAATGAACCTAATATGAAACTAGCATGTCTGGGTTTTTTTCAGAGCACAGATATAAACCAGATTTGCAGGTAGGAAAGTTAAGAGATGAATGCAACCTAGACCTGTGCCAAGCCATGTGTTTCAACCCCTAAGCCTAATACGTTCTTTAAGCACACTATGTCTGTCTATTAATTAAACTCCAAGCAGGAAAGAAGACCCCCACTAAAACCTTGAAAACCAATCACCATTTAGGCAGTCAAGATGTTAAAATCCCAGAGGCTCAGGTCTTGATAGTGACCCTGGTTTGTTGCAAGAAGACGTGAAATCCCAGGAAGAGCTACAGGTCTCCAAGCCAAGAGACGCAGCAAGTCCCGACACCAAAACCGCCTGCCTAATGCTGTAGCTCAAAAATGCAGTCTTCTGTCATCCAGAAAATATGTCTTGACAAAGAAAAAATAGAAGGTAATTAATATATTACCATTCTTAACCACAGGGCTATAAGTGCATCTGACAACAACCCCTGGAAAAGACTTACTTCAGAAAAAAATCCCACATTTCTATTTAAAACAGCTGTCCCATGTTCTTTATTTTGTTATTTACTGTTTAAATTCTCTTCAACTGAACAATTTACATTTCTATCCAAAATGTTCTCTAAACTAAAACAAGTTTTTCCCAGAAGAGCACTGACTTTTACTCAATTGCTGGACCGCATTAGAATATTTTTTCATAGCCCATACAATAAATCCACTTATCATTGACTCTGATCCCGTTTTTAAAATATGCATTCTATACTAGTTTCTGAGCACCACACCTAATGATATGAAATACGTTGGTTTTATATGAAATCAAGTTATCACAGAGCAAATTACCTAGCATCCTCCTAACATTTAATCATGTTCTTGGCTCATCAACTTCTTCCCTAGCTTAGGTATTTTTATCATTATAAGGAAAACTCAAGGCATTTTGAACAACAGAAGACAGGCAGAACTTTAAAAAAAGTTGTATCGCTTCATGAAATACACTGAAAAACTGAACCAAGTTTTGCACTACTCTACCTTACAAAGATAGAACTCTACTGAACTTTGAGAACCTGATCTAAAATCTACCATACCATAGGGGGTTCTTCGCTTTGATCTCAGTAGGTCTGGGATCACACTGGGATGGATATGGCCTTTAATTAGACCCTGTATGTTGCAACATGTTAACTCATGCTTCCCTAAATAAAGGAACTATATCCATCAAGTCTGAAACTCCCCTCCTTTTCTAAGAGTAAAAATTTATTTCCACTTCAGAGAAATATACCATTGATGCTTTTAAGTTCTGTGGGTAAAAATTATCAGGAGCTGTTGATTATGAAATTCTATCCTCCTAACAGACAGCTAATAAGTGACATTTTTTTTTAACACTCTTCTGATTCTCTTAGTTAAAAGGAAGAATCCTGTTGTGGTTTGAGCATACCCAGCTGGCCACAAAAGCACCACACAGCCACTCGCTCACCCCTACCATGTCCCCTGAGGGTCAGGGAGAAGAAAACACAACCAAAAAGGCTTGAGGGTCGAGAGAAAGGACAAGGAGAGCTCACTCACCAATTATGCTCACGGGCAAAAGACAGACTCAATTTGGGGATAACAACGTAAATTTAATACAAACAACCACCACCATCAAGGATGAGAGACAGAACGAGACCTTAAATACAACACACCTACCCCCTACCACCCCTCCGGTCTTCCTGGGCTCAGCTCTGCTACCTCTTCCCCCTCTCAGCAGCGCAGGGGGGCAGGGGATGGGGATCACAGTCAGCCTGGCACAAGATGTCTCTGCTGCTCCTTCATCCTCAGAGGTCAAAGAGCCTGAGAGAGGTCCTTGCAGTCCTCCACTGCTCAGTCCCTCTCACGGCAGACAGCCCTCCACCTACTGCTCCAACATGAGTCCTTCCCACAGGGCCACAGCTCCCCACGAACCGCCCCAGCGCGGGTCCCTCCCGGGGCTGCCGCTCTCCCAGCGATGGGCTGCTCCAGCACGGTTGGAGTCACAGTCTGCTTCGGGCCCGGTCCCTGCTCCTCCGGCCCCAGGCCCTCCACGGGCTGCAGGCCAACCTCTGGGCCACTGCTGATCTCCAGGGGCTGCAGAGGCTCAGCCGCCACCCCATCGCAGGCCGCAGGCGAACCTTTGCGCCGGCATAGCTCCCCCTCTCCTTCCTCACTGACCTGGGTGTCCACAGGGCTGTCTCTCTGCCATCCCCCTTCTCTCACCCACTCACCAACACCAACAGATGCAATCAACCACTTCTTTCACTCTTAAATAGTTATTCGCAGAGGCGCCATTGGCCTGGCCTTGGCCAGAGGCAGGTCTGAAATTGGAGGCAGGGGAGCTTCTCGAAGTCTCGCAAGAGTCACTTGTATAGCACCCTCCCCCCACTACCAAAACCCTGCCAGACACCAAACCACCACCAATCCTTGTAAGGAAAAGAGTTGCCATGTACAATTAAATCCTGACACCAGGTAAATTCACTGTTTCTTCTCTGTATGCCTTTTCATTTTCTTCTGCGCTCATCATCATAGCTTGAGTTTAATTTTTGATGTGTTCATCTAATTTTGTTTAGCAGTGTTTAGCACTGACAAAGCCACATAATAAAAGGAATAAATGCCTGAACTCTGCGCTCCTGAGGATGCTTTCCAATACTATATCCTGGAATTGTACAGTATGTCAGACTGAACTAATCTAGAATTCATTCATGGCAATGAAAGATTTGCTTTAAAGATGTCCTCTCAGCAAGAAATTTAGATGAGTCCTCCTCTGCTAGCATAAGCAGAGAATTGTGGCAAGTGGTGTGTATCTCAAGTATTTTATTATCTCCCATAATATGATCACCTAGCATGAAAGTCAGCGTGATGGGTACAGATAGTTTGCGTTCAGAGGATTAAATAGTTTTCCAGTTGCAGGAATTCAGCTAAAATGAAGCACAAGCAAAGTATGGTTGAAAACATTAAAATGACAGCTACGGCTTAAACACAAGGTAATACTGGAGTAAATAAGAAATCTGGTTAATAACTGCACAGTCTTTATTCAGTACTTTCGTATTTCATTTCACTCTTTGTGACCAAAGAATAGCTTGCACTTCTCGTGATTTTAAAAATAGCATTTGCATATTTCTTCTGGAGTGGAATTTAAGAATTTCAGGTAGTAAGAACATTGTACATTTTAGTAACCCAATTTTAGTGCTAAGTATTATGTCTCTTCTTACCGTCATTTCAATCCAAAGTGGTATACAAAGAACTAATAAATAAACCAAATATAAACTGTCTAAGCTAAGGCAACTACGCTGGCCAGGGCACACCATCCAAAATACAAGGGCTGCTTCTGGTAGAAGCTGGAGTAACATCACTCAAGGCATGCTATTTAGAACGGAATAGACTGTTTAACGACAGATGAAGATATCTTCATTAGATGCGTTATAAACACATTAATAATGGACTTACTGCAAAGAAAGATGATTCTGCACTCAGTGCAAAAAGCTGACCTGAATAACAAACAGGTTTTTGAAACTCCAATCACTTCTGACTGTTACAAACCCACATAATACAATGCTAAAACAAAGATCAAGCTGTTTCTAAATGTGATTTCACTATGGCACAGACCCTTAACTTCAAGCCTGTATTTTTGTGATACAATGTTAAATTGGTGACATTTAATTATAACACTGTATCTGATGACTTGCCTGGACACACCTATACATACATACATATGTATATATAAGGAGTACAAGAGCTTTTTGACTGTGTGCATATTTGGTATATTCCTTCTACTTCTTCAAATATTACCATTCATATTTAATCAACTTCTTTATTGTAACAAGCTTACAGGTTAAGCAGGAAAAGCAATTAACATTTTCGGAACTTCTAACACATGAAACACATAGCTCACATTCCTCTGACAATCTCAATTCTAGGCCAACATATGAGAGAAAAGATCTCCAAATAGCCCATTGTGCCCATCCCCCACCCTTGACTATTCTGAGCATAAAAGAACTATAAGTTATTGTTGTGGGATTTAGTATTTCGTGCTCAGTTTTTGCATACTAAAAGTGTAATACAACATGAAGCAGCCAAAGCAGAGGCCTGTTGCACGTAAAAAGAAGTTGCATATTAAAAGCAAGATAGTAGAAGCAAGACATAATTAGTATTTGCTTCTCTCTAACCCAGACATATTCATACTAGAATTGTGAAACCACAAACTGTGTGTAAGCATTTTTGCAACACTGTGTGTAAAAAAATTTCTACATTATATGTGTATGTTTACATATATATTTATATGTAAGCTATGCAGAATGTACGACAGCAGTTTTGTGGTGTTACATCCTTACAGCTAATAAGGGCAAGATTTTTAAGTGTTAACTGACCTGAATATGAGAAATGATTGATAACGAGTGAGACCTAATTGGCAATGTGCATTAATAATGAATGGCAATCTAGTAAATTGCTGCTTTTAAGTTTGAAAAGGCCGTAATTTATCCCTCTTTTAAACACACCCATGACAGTGATTTAACTTCCGACCCAGAAAACCTATGTTTTCACGTATTTTGATTTGCACCAAGACAATCTAGATATATAAAAGCCACTGTTACTCTGTAAGACAGCAGCCTGGATGGATATGGGTAATTGCTTGCGACTTTGGACTCTGTGAGCCTCTGGACTTTTCCCTACTAAAGCTCTCTCTCCACAGTCCTTGTATACTCTAGCAAATGCACGTGACACTGCAGCTGGAAATTAAAACAATGCCTACAATTAAATATCATGGTTCAAGACTTCTGTGGTGACTTAAAGAGATCTTTTTTCCCTCCACTGCAGCAGCATCCAAAAAAAAAAAAAGAAAAAAAAAGAAAAAAAAAGGTGCTTTTGGTTTTGTGCGGGTAGGTGGATCTCCCTATAAAAGGTATTGTAGGCAGGCCACAGCATCCATAAGAGCAGAAAGATACTCTGGGATCATATAAACAATCTACCTTTTTTAAAGCTCTCTACCTATTGCATTTTGCTGCCATGCTTAATGACAGACTGACCATGAGATCTCAGATGAGAAAGACATTTCCCCCTAGAGCGTACTGGTGAAGATTTTCAGAATTTTTTTTTGCATTTCTAAGCAGACAGTGTGGACCATGTGGGCCTGTCTTATCTCATCAGTTCCTTCCTATTGCAGAGCCTTTACGTGCTGTGGAAACATCCACTCCTGAACTCAGTTCACAGTACAGAACAGCACGACCTTCTTAAGTCTAACTGATGTCACTGGGCTTAATTTAGAGGCATCTGCACAAAATAGAATGTCTCATGATACACGTAAGTTAAGAAGTATCTAAAAAAAAAAAAACAAAAGGCATGATTACTTTTCGTAAGTGAATTTCACGGGCACACAGGCTTCAGTTAACCTTCAGTCCAACTGCGGACTGCTAGCAAACCTCCACATGTATGCCCTGACTTCAAAACCAGTGATCATACAGCAGCATGACGACAAAGTTCAATGAACTAAAGCAGTTGAAGACTTCGGGTTTTGGTTGCCAAGCTAGTTGTGAGGTGGTTCAGTATCCTAATTCAAGTTGCTATCAGGCCAGATAGTTGACATGCTAGTACTGGTAAAAAGGAAGGTGGCAGAAAAAAGGCAGATGGGGCAGGTGGGCACCACTACTGTCTACAAAAGCTGCATTTAGAGCTGTTTAAAATGTCTGTGAATTGCAGCCCCCATTTCTATGACGAGAATTTGTTACCACAGATTTCCAACGAAGATAATCTTCACCGGCTTTGTTATAACCTAGGCTGAAGCTCTGCTAGCAAGAACAGGCAGCCAAATAACACATCAGGCAATTTCTAAAAGCTACTGAACAAATACTCCTGAACTAGGATTCTTCAAGTGTACCGACTAGAACACAGGAAATACCATCCAAACGATTAAAAGGAAATGGAAGTCTTCCTATGGAGGAGTCCCTTCATTATATGTAAGAAAGACTACGTGAACAGAGAATAGCTTTTCATTAATTTAGATGGGCCAGAGAAATCCTTAGAGTTGAATAGAAAAGAAAAACTTCTCTGTGAAACTTGGGTTGTTTCTAGTGAAAAAGCATTATGCTATATACTGCTTAAGCCAGAGAATGGTGTTAATTAGCAAAAAACCCATACCAGACATACTTCATGAGTATCACTACATGATGTTTTTTGTTAATTTTATATTTAGTATGATAATTCCTATGAAAGCTGAAGTAGTAAGAATATGCTTACAGTATATAAAGGGATACATTGGGGTAAGCAAGACTATTTTAACTCTTTACAAAGACTGACCTTTGAGAAGTGCATTTAAAAGATACTTAAAGTCATTTAAGAGTATTCAAAACTATATTCAGAACTATAATAGAAATCTTATTAATGGTGATCTGGAGAGAAGTACTGAAAAGACAACAGAATTCGCTTCACGCAATAAATTCACCATTGCATCAAAGACTACATATTCGGGAAAACAGACACCCTGGAACGTGGAATATATTCTTACTCCATGTGCCATACAACCCCAGTTTTGGCTAAGATCTTACACACCAACATTGCCATGACTGAAGTGTGGGTTTCTTCATATACTCACTTAATAATGTTTAGACTACCTGCAAACTGACATTCTGTTTACTCCACAAGTTTACTGTTACATCCCAGAAATTACTGGTTAGCATTACCCTGACCTACGCTCTGAGCTTGTAACTCTTAGCACACCTTCTCCTTTCCCTGAAGGCAATTTAAGCATCTTCAGAAGATCTCCAAGCAGGATGGAAGTAGGCTTCACCCAATAAAAAGGAATTTCACAAAACAGTCTGATGCCTGGTAAGGTGGATTTGTTTGTAAACATACCTATTGTAACACATCAAACACATTCCATATAAGCACTGAGTCTGTACACAACGATTTTTTTAAAAAAAAAAGATATTGCAAAACTATTTTTTTTACCTTTTGTTTGATAGATTACAATTTTTGAGTCTTAGAAGACTGGCTTCATTTATTGTCTTGAGTAGGACTGTAACACTTTCTCTACCGTTTTAAACTCCGACTCTGTAATTTTTTTATTCAACTACATAAACGCTGTATTTACACACATACACACTGTCATATCTACTGAAGACAAAAAGAGAGATTTGAAAGATATTACAATCCCTTTGTCTTACCACTTGCAAATGGAAAAAAAGAAAAATGAAAACTGTTCTAAATCAGTGGGAAGAGAATTAGAGTCCACAAGAATGGATGATAATCTGGTGAGATGTTAAGAACTCTAAGGAACCTGTTTCTAGCACTGATTTTTTGCTAATTTTATGTCAGGACAGACAAAGCACTGACTTTTAATACCTAGTATCTGATTTCACTTCCAATTAAAAACTGTTACAGTGGGTGGGATGTGCAAGTTACCGTTTTCATTTGGAGTATAAAAGAAGATGGTTAATTTAATTTAAGCATGTAGAAGTACTGGGGAAAGCCAGCTAGAAGTTACAGAAAACCAACTGTATTTTTTAGTGCAAAGTTATATTCTCATCCTATAATCTTCCCCAAAAGTCAGCTTATGCTGACTTATCTGGAAAAATGCAGACATGCTTTATTAAAAATTAATAGCTTTTTTTTTTTTTTTTTTTTTTTTTTACAAACACGGTTTTGAAAAATATAAATTGTGTAAGCAGGGATAAGCAGGGAAAACCAATTAAGATGGGTCTTCAGGTAATGCAAATCCCAGACATTATGAGACAGAGTTACTTTTACTGAAGCGAATGGGTATGTGGCAATTCATTTTGGGAAAGGGACTCTGTAAAACAAAATTGTTGTAAGATCATTTCTGAATTTCAGATATATAGATTACATGTTTGTGTTCATACAGCAAAGAAGTATTCATTGTTGATAAGAGCATGTTTGCCTATGACACCTTTCTGTATGCTCTTAAAATTGTACAGAACACTTGGTGCTACAGGGCTCTGCCTTTTCCCAAAACTACAGTGCAAATGCACAACTAAACGCAACTACTGTTCTTGAATATTAGGTCACTAATGTTGACTCTAAAAATTAAACGAAAATGCACAAAGAATCAAGAGAATCACATACCGGCAGGTTTACTGTGTCTGGTTGCCCCCTCTCCCAAAGGGGAGGTGGGGGGGAAGCACGTGCACAGAAAGCCTCACTTAAGACACCCTGGTAACATTTGGACAGATCTAACACTACAATGTCTGAATGACTTAGCCTGTGAAAAGTGTGTCTAATCTGCTGCAGTGCTCAGAAAATTATAATTTAAGAGGAACGGTTGATACATGACACTAGAAATAAATAAGAAAAAAAAGCCACAGGGCAAAGGGCAAAGGCTTGCAATGTATTAAAAGCTGAAAGTGATAGGAAAGAAATTTAAAGTGAAAGGCATCGTCTCTGAGCAGTGAGGAGTTAAGCATATGGTGCTTCAATGTATCAGCAGGCTTGGAGACTATTATTCATAGACACTTTCAAATTTGTATACCTTTAAGAGTTATCTAGGCTTGATAAGGTGTTTGTATCCTTCATTCCCTTAAGGCCTTCAACACACATCAATGGACACTCCCTCTGCTAACTGACACAGTAAGAGTCTGTAGCTAACATTGACATTTTTAAAGGGCCAAAGCTAGCAAGGGGATAAAGCTAGACTCTTTCCTGTCGTCCCGAGTAATTAAACATCTTCAAGACCGCAATAGTCTCCAGACATACTTAAGACATTTGGGGAAAACCAGGCAGTGCAGTTCAGGATAGGTTTTACTTTAGTTAAGTTCATTTAAGTTTAGCTAACACATGGCAACAAAAATGGCTGCCTCTCTAATGGGAACATTGGAAGCGGGGCTGACCTTTACATTGGGCTCAACAAGAACAGCATAGGTCCAGCTATTTCCTTTGTGTTGCCCTTGCTCTCTACACTCCCCCAAGGCCTCCAGAAACAATGAATTGCTATAGCTGCACAAAGACAGAGTAGACACCAGAATGGGATTTAGAATTTCTTACCTTACATAAAAGTAATAATCACTAATAGCACATCTCCTGAAATAGTTACCTTTAGTTCTGCCTTTTACGGAAAACAGATAATAGGACACAGCTTGAAAATGGTCCAGAAAAGGCTCTTAATGACTGCAAGAAACATGACTTGAACAAGACCAAGTGCTTGCAAAGCAAAGGAACATCTACTCTAAGGACCTGGTAGGGGACTTCTTTTTGTACTGAGCAGTGCTTACTGTATGGGAGTACTAGCAATAGAAATGAGTCACTATCCTCACAACAGGGAAGCTTTTGTCACTTACACAACTGCAAAGAACACTTTGCCACAAATCTGTATACAGAGCACAAAAACAAACTGCATCATTTTGGAAAGAAACAAGTCTGTGATGCCTACAACAGCCTTCTCTAGGCTTTGCTTACTGATCGCCATATAACTTGCAATGAACTCAACAGCGCAAGGATTTGTTCTAGACCCCTTTATCTCAGGTCGGCACAGGGCAACTGCCACACCGAAGGAGCGCACTACTTTCATAAGCTGCAAGGCTGATTACTTCTGCATTCAGGTCCCAATTATTGCACAACACCCTACTCACCAGACAGAACAGCAAACGAATGCTTGTATTTACGCATATTTTTCCTGCTATACAGGAGTGGTATTAAAATTGTATTTTTAAGGATTTCTTGAATCAATTTCAACTATAAAATAATCTAAAAATTTTAAACATCATTCAACTAAAGATCGAAAACAGAGACATTTCTTCCCCTTTACAAAAGTAATGTTTCCTCTAAATAGACTTTTTGAGGGACAAAGAATGATGCAATTCAACTACAAACTGAGAAATTTAATTTTGCCAAATGATTATTAACTGAAAAATGTTTAAATTCTTTTCCAAACAAACAAGCAATACTGTCTGATACAACGTTATCTCATTTTCTCCATCCTATTGTATTCTCTTTGTGGTGTAACTATAGACACTTTCCAGGCCCTGCTTTTACAGCAGAGCAAGGGACACCTCAATTTAGAAAAAAGTCACCAAACACAGAAATAAGAATAAGCAAAATAGGAAGAAATTATCTAATCCTGCCTCACTACTCCAAGAGGGGCCTTCTTTGTCTACAATGAGTTAAGATGTTACTTAAATTTGTAGTACACAGACTGGCATGCATGTGTTCAGTAAAACACTAGAACTAAGTATACAGTACTTTGACTAGTGGTTCACACCATTACCTGTCACATCTTACTTCAGTTTCACTTGGAATGTCAAACCGCCAATGCAATCCTGCAGTACTATATGCTTTCTACAGAGAAAAAGGCAGAAAACTTTTATTTTAAGAACAAGAAGTCTAGGCCACAAATCTGCAAAGGAACCCTTTGTACCTTAACATATGTGTTGTTTGTATGATCCTTCTTAATATTTCTTATTACCTAGCCACTCTTCTTTGCAGTTTTTACTAAAGTTTGAGATTTTGTTGTTGTTGTTTTTATTTTACATCTGAAGGACAAGAAAGAAACATGCTTTTGTTTTTCCTTTGCATGCCACACTACACTTCATAAAAGTCATAAAAGATGAAATACAGGAATGTAAAAACAAGATCCTTTACTAAAAAAAAAGCTATTTTGATTCTATTTTTTATTTTCAACCATCCATTTTGAGACACTGCACAGAATGTCTCTTTTGCAATGGCAAAACCAGTAAAATATCAGAGTTTCACAAATAAAGTTTCACAGTAGAGACTGTGTTTTACCAAACATGTCAAGAATTAATTTGTCTACACAGAAGCACTAAGCACTGGGTGTATACTGTCTTAAGTACCAAATATTATGGACTCTTGAGCCAACTATACACCTGGAACACAAGATCAGACTACATCCAACACTCTCAGTTACTGAAAAAAGGGCCAGATCAGGTAGAACACGTGAGCAGTAATTACAGCTCTTCTGCCCAACTCTTGCTAAAAAAATAAAATTTAGAAAGGCACACGGGCAGATGTGTGTGCACAGGAACACTGCAGGGACCTCTGCTCAACACTGCTAGAAACCAGAAAACAAGACTGCTACATTTGTTGCTTTTGGCAGTAAAAATATAAACCTATAAAATCATCTGCATCTCTGACATATGAATGATTTATTTCCCCACTCACCTTAGAATATTTCATACCTGTAAGGTAAAGAATCAAAACAAATCTGAATGTTATCATTGTTACAGTCGACCACAAGGCATAGCTATTTAAACTAGTATTAAATGAAGCAATCATCCTATAGGGACAGAAAGAATTGGTTTCCGAGTGGAGAGAAAGGATTTCCCACGAAAACAGTGGAATGCTCACAAGCAAAGGTGGACTGAATCTGCAGGTATAGAGACAGAATTGCAGCAATAACATTCTTTAGGTTTCTCCCTCTACTTACCACAATAACTAGCAAAACCAAACTGTGCACAGAAATGAAAACTACTGGCTACGACTACAGTGTTATGAAAGAGAGCCTTCAAAGCCACGAGGAGTGCTCTGTCTCCTCTTTACGTCTTGCCTGCTTGCAGACAACCTGCAGGGTATTAAATGACTATACCTAAGTTTTTGGGCTAGAGCATGCTCCGAGAGTACTTGAGAACATGCTTCTGGGGATGCGGGGTCCAACAGTGGTGAGTTATACCTTAACAAATAGCTTTTCCACTGTATCATCAAAAAGCATTGTACAGTGCACATGCAAACACTCTGTTCATACAGCTGAGGAACTCTGGCTCCAAGTTACACGCAAAGCTCAATTTGCAAAGCTTGTATTTTGTTTTTTAAGAAGTTTCCAGATCTAAAACATCTTGAGGAAAAAGTTCCATTTAGATACCTCCAGAGATCTGTGCACACATTACAGATCTGCTGCTTATGAAGTATTCCTGCTGTACCAATATTGACCTAAAATTTATTTATTTAGATGCTGTTCCTAATACTAAGACAAAAGAACATTAATCTACAATATTTTAAGCATGGTACCGAAAGGTTAGATACAATTCAGTTCTCTTGCCTATAGTTGGTTATCTTGATACAAATCTAATCCAAAACAGATCACTAGAGAAGAAAAAAAAAAAAAAAAAAAAAAAAAAAAGCAACACTACCGAAGCTTGTCCTTGAGGCCAAGAATTACAGAGCTATAGAGACAACTTCCATAGCATGTATTTTCCAAGTGATATAAAACTTCAAACTTAGGATATAAATAAAACAGGAATAAAACTTCCATGAGGCTAATGAGCAACAGATCCAGAGAAGAATCAGGAAAATGGAATGCCTAAATCTGAGGTAACTCCAGTCATCCTGTAAGGCAGAGAAGCAGGGAAACACAACACTGAGTCCAACAGTTACTAACATACAAACTTCCAGATTATTCCCATCACATCCTTCAGTGTCGGGAGAAAGAAGAAGACTGGTATTGAAGTGGTTATTACAGACTTGGCACAGGGAGTACTTCATGCACTATGGCGATGTTATGTCAGGAGGCACCAGTGTAGTTTCAAAAGCTTAGAACATGTAACTGGGCCAAATCTCCCAATATCGTAATCATGTTGACAATAAGTTTGTCTTCAAAACATTAGCAGCAGACAAGAAACTAAACATTTCCTTTCAAAATGCAGTCATTTACTTTGGTAGACTACTAGAAATACTGTCTTTTTAGAAATCTGGTTCCCAGTGGGTGTAGTATCAACTTAGAAAACCTGAAAGTAATTGAACTACTGAGAAGTGACAATCCTGCACAAGATCCCAACTTTCTTTAGACCAAAGACAAAAATAATTGCATACCCCACTGGGAAACACCAGAAGTGAACACACTTTTTTTAGGCAGAATCAGATACTTTGCCATATACTTTGATTTAGGCGGAATCAGGTACTTCACCACGCTCAGTTGGCAAGGAATGTAGCAGTTGCAACGGTAAGCTCTGTGGTTGAGCGCTAGATCGAGGCAAACGGAGGGTCCCCAGAGGCAGGGAAAGCCAAGGACGAGCAGAGTCCTGCCAGGAGCCAACAGCTCTCCGAGCATGCCTGACGCAGCTTCAGCGGTGCCAGGAGCAACCACTGGCGACTGAAAAGGCCCTAGGCAGCACCAGCGACCAGGGCCGGAAAACAGGGCCTGGGTAGCGGTTTGCACAGGAGGGCCTTGCACTCTACTCGCAGGTTCATGGCCCAGGGAAGTGCTCCAGGTCTCTGCCAAAAATGGTGTGCACTTCCTCACAGCCAAAGTCATTGTCCCTACAGAGAAAGCCCCTGTGACGACTGGCATTTCCACCCAGACGGAACTGCTAAAAGAGACCTCACTACAGGCAGTAGGTTGCAGCAAGTGTCCAGACCCTTCTCCTGCTGAAAAGGTAAGTACCTGCACAAGGTGTGCACAGGCTGAGAATCTGTTACATCAGGTGGCAGAGCTGTAGGAAACTGTTAAAAGGCTGTACAGTATTAGAGGAGCTGAGACTGAGAGAGAATGGCTTTCATAACCACCATCCTGTAGCGGACATCACTGAGAATGAGACACTTTGGACCCCAGTGACCCACAAAAGCAGTCTCCACCCTCCAGCACCACAACAAAAAACAGATCAAGCTTTAACTGCTATGGCCACCCACAAGCACGGTCTGCACAGAGAAACTACCAGTAGCACACAGTGGATACCGTAAAAAGAAACAAGTGCTTGTAACGGGTGACTCTCTGTTAAAGGGCACCAAGATGCCCATCTGTCGACCTGACAGGGAGCCATGAGAGGTATGATGCCTTCTGGGAGCTGGATCCAAGCCATTGCCAAGAGGGTACCACACCTTGGCAAGATCATGGACTGCTATCCATCGTTACTCTTTCATGTGGGCACGAATGACACTGCGAGGCAGAATCTGGGCAGAATCAAGGAAGACTATAAAGCCCTGGAGGTGCAAGTGAAAAATATTGGCACCCAAGTTATCTTTTCCTCCATCTTACCAGTTGGAGGAAAGGGGACAGTCAGAAATAGATGAATAATGCATATCAATCTGGCTTCCTGGCTGGTGCCTTCACAAAGGTTATGACAAAAGGCCATTCTTTGACGACTGTAACCTTCTAGGGAGGGATGGAATCCACCTGTCTAGAACAGGCAGGGGAATCTTTGGCAGCAGGCTGGCCAACTTGGCAAGGCAGGCTTGAAGGACTCGGGGGGCGGGATCCAGAATGGCAATGCTCATGCCATCACATCCAACTGGGGAGTAAGCCAGGACAAGCAGAGCAGTGACAAATGTTCCTTAGCTGCCTCCCAACATGAGAATCAGAAGGCCAACAACGGAACAGGCTGCCCAGAGAGGCTGCAGAGTCTCCTTCCCTGAAGCTATTCAAAACCCACCTGGACGTGATCCGGTGCAACCTGCTGTAGGCGAACCTCTCCAGAAGTCCCTTCCAATCCCTACAATTCTGTGATTCTACGATATATGTTAGCAAATGACAAAAACATAAAAGACAAAATTGCCTTTGGCAAAATGTATTTGGGAAAAGGTCACGTTACTTTTTAGTACTATGTACATATTACAGTAGTAACTTGGAATAACTGAAATAATTTAATCAAGAATGATATTTCATTATACACTTAAGACACTTAGAACACTGCATTTTAACATGTCAGGTTGACATCTGTCAAGATCAACAATAAGGACATGAGTAAACCTTACCCAAAGTGGTAAATCTTGGTGGTTCTATTTGTAGTGGAGGAAAATTTACAGATTAGGGAACAAAATAACTGCAATTAGAAGATCTTTAAGCAAATCAAAGTGTTTGTACGTACAAACACACTAAGCACATTTATCACAAAATCAAGAAACTAGCTACGTCGCAAATATAACTGTAAACCCAAATTAGCAATCCAATCTCCAGACTCACAGATCTCTGTGTTTTTATTACAGCTGAGCTTTCAAAGCCTTCCTCTCAGAAGTGTTGAAGCATGAGCTCACCACCTGACTGAGCTGAAAAAGGAGGCTGAAGAAGGCGGCTTTATAACAAAGGAATCCAGAGTGGAAATTGCTAGAATTCTAGGTATAATGAAAGATGAAAATTATATCTTTCTCTTACTGCAAGCAGCAGAGTAGCCCTCTGGACACCTGGCTTCCCTGAAGATGAAAATGTACCAGAAGAGCAGTTTTCAGTCTTGGGACACTCAACCATTTTGCCCACACTCCTCTAAATAAAATAATAGCAATTAGAGAGTTAGAAGAAAACACAGAACACCTTTCTCTTGTGAAAATAATGCTGGCTGTGCTTGAGCACCTTCTTTCACAAAAAAAGCTTAGGTCTGGATGAGGAAATTAAGGAAACCACTTCTACTGGCTTCTTCTTGCTATGGGTTTGAGAAGGCTCAGGTTCCCTAAATCTGCCTTAAACCACTCAGCAATATCAAATTAATAAAACCAGTCAAGAGGGAGCAGTTTCAGCCCACTGAAACAAGTGTCAGGAGGCAAAAAGTTAATTTCCTCTAAGCAGATGACTGCAAAAGCAACACAAGCATGAAAGTATGCATCAAAGGAGGGGCATCTCCAGGTGCTTTGCAAAAATCCCTACATACAGACAGTGCTCCAGGGAAAAATAAACCCACCCAAGCCAAGAACTCAAGAAGTCATCTACTGCTGAAATCAGTACAAGCTGTGCCAGACTTTGTCCAACTGGGCTTTGACCAGAATAAACATGGACAACCTTTCAAAAGCTGTCACCTACATTTGGATAGAATCTGTGTATCTTTTTATGCTATCAAAACTAATTTAACTGTATCTACCAAAAGGGGCACAAGTATCTTAGAACATTTTTTGTATATCTAATTAAAATCTAAAACCAAATGGGAAAGTGATTCTGAAAATTGTTGCAAGTGGAATTTGAAGATAACTGGAAGCCCAAAAGATCAAGCATAGACACAACACAATGAGCAGATGATGAGATACACAATGGCCTCCAAACCAGACAGGATTGACAAAGAATGAAACTATTCACACAGCTTAACAAAATTGCTTGTATCTTTCCTACTTTTATGCTAAAAGATGAAAAACCAGAGAACATGATTCTCTCATGTACCAGTTCTCTACTGAAAACAGCAGGATGGGCTATCACACAAAATAAAGAGGGGGTGGGGAGGGTGGGGGGGAAGGTAGAGTATTGAACTCATTCCGGTCGTACTATTCAACTTGCTCCTTCCCTTCGTTCTTATCCCAGAGGTAAAAAAGCATTTAAAGCAAGAATCTAAATAGGCTGTTCGCACTCAGTATACTGACAATAACTGCATCTTGCATTACATATTTTGCCCCATAACAGAAACCTTGCCTTAACAACCAGCTACCAATAACATTAAAAAGAACATTCTTCACTATTTACATGAAACCTCAACTAGTGACTAATTAAATTATCAACAGTCATTAGTGCTAATGCTAGTATTACCAGCAGGAAGAAATTCTTTAGGTAAGGAAAGTTCCATTCAAGAACTAGAGAAACAGTGAGAATGATTAATTATAATAGGTACTGACTGTTCTGCACATACAGTCATGGTGAACTCCAACTGCAACAGACTGCTGACAGACAGGAAAGTGATTGTCCATTAGATTTCCTGCTACTTTCAATTCTATGTAGACAGTATAGAAAGACTGAAAAAGTCCTAGAAGATCTTTTTGTTCTTTACTTGTGTTGCGAAAACGGGGAAGTAAATCCAGTCTTGTGCAGCCAGCACCGAATATGCGACAGACACAAATCGGGAGACAAACAGTAATCATTTATTTACAGCAACATTTACAGGTTCTTTTGAATTGCAGGTGATAAATTAAAAGCTACAGGTATAACACAAAGTTTATCACTAATATAACAACAACAACACACCCCAAACGCACACATACACACTAACAACAATAACAACTTGCCTGCTGTAGGCCCAGCCACTTGGCAAATAGGGACAAGCCCGTCCAACAGAGATACAGTGGAACAAGAGACAGTAAAGTGGCGACAAACAGGAATCAAGGATACACTCAGGGAAGCATAGAAATGCACCTGAGGAGAAAATGTGAAATACACCCCGGGAGAAAAAGGATCTCTCAGCATCAGCTGAGGTAAATAATATTACCCACATGGCGTCCCAAATAGGGGGGATGGAGGAGGAGCGAATTAGTCAACCCGTCCAGTCATCGGTATGGTTCCAAGTTGATCCTGTCCCAGTTTTTGGGCCGAAAATGGGGTGATATTTATACTCGAATTTTTACATTACATCACCCTGGTATACGTGCAGGTGGGGATGACAATCTTAATCGCTTATGTTAATGCCACAAAGTCTGTTAATTTACACCTGCATGGGTGGAGGTAGTGGCTCCTTTTGTTCAGGGCAAAGAGAATGGGGGACTGGGAGGACACGAGGCCTCGTCCCCATCTCACACTCCTCTGGGCATCCACATAACACCAGCTATCGACCTAGTGATGGCTGCCCCCTGCCCAGTGCTGAATTTTGTGCTTCCAGGCATGCAGCTACATGGTGTACATGACTTAGACTTTGCGATTAACTTTGCGCTCTCTCTCTACAACTTGTGGTTTAGACATTACAAAGGCTGACTACAAGAATACTTCCTCCTGACCCGCAATGTGGAAAGAATAACTTTTCTCCAAAACTCAGAATAGCAGACTTTATTCAAGATTCAAGAACGTCAGTTATAAACTTATGAACAATTGTTAGAAACCAAATAAAACTATACGGAGTAAAACTAACATTCTTCTAATACTATCAAGATATGATCTTTGAAAGTGTTCTTAGGTACAGGTACGTATTTGCCCTATTTGTCTCACAGAATAATATATAAGCAAGACAAGAGAAGAAATTGAGTAAATACGAGGTTACTATGTTATTTGGAAGAAACCTGGAGCACTGCTGAAAATCTTACTATTAGCTCTCAGGAAAAAAAAAAAAAAGTCAACATAGCTTTAAAAGAGCACACTACAGAGCAAACAAACACTTCAAAAAATAAAGTACCAGTAGGCTTTAAATGCTTATCTGCCTATCTTGAAATGTATCAGATTAAATCATACAGATAGACTGCATCCATTTGCAACGTTGCCATGCTTCACCTCTGTTCAATACATGATACTTCACATAAGAAACCTGCATTACCATTCTTGAGAAAGTCATAGATCAGCATGCAGTATCTGCAACTCTTTTAACACTACAAATTCTTCTCAAATACTAACACTATGTACTTTTAACAGCAAGCAAGTCACTAAGGAAGAGAAGGAATTCTTCTCTGGGAATTCGAGATTGCTACTGCAGACTACGAATGCACACGATAAAAACATCTAGTTACCCAGAAAACATGACACTCATATGAACGCAGCTGGTGTATAACATTAAGAAAAAAAATCATAAACACACTGTTTGAAAAGGACTTCTATATATCATTTGAATCAGTCTCCTCCTCAAAAATAACATCAACACTACATCATAGAATCACAGAAACATTCAGGTTGGAAAAGACCTTTGAGATCATCAAGTCCAACCATCAACCCTACTCTACCAAGCACACCCCTAAATCGTATCTCCAAGCACCACATCTAAACGACCTCTAAACACATTGATGGTGTCTCAGCCACCTCCCTGGGCAGCCTATTCCAACGCCTAACAACCCTTCCAGTGAAAAAAATCTTTCCTAATGTCTTACCTAAACCTACCCTGATGCAGCTTGAGTCCATTCCCTCTTGTTCTATCATTAATTGCCTGTGAGAAGAGACCAGCACCTACCTCTCTCTACTATGTCCTTTCAGGTCAGTTAGTTTTGTCTAGGCAAGTCCCAAAAACCTCCAAGAATAGAAATTTCATTGCATCTCTGCCCTAGTGTTGCATCACACTTTTAATAAATTCTTGGCCTCCATGTCCCACCTGAACTTCTTGTGCTGCAACTTGTGGCTATTGCCCTTTGTTGTGCTGTCCGTCTCCAGCAAGAAGAGCCTGGCACCGCTGCCTCTGTAACCATCTCTCAAGAACCTGTAAGGCTTCTATTCAATTGCCCCTTGGCCTCCACTTCTCCAGGTTAAACAAATCCTCAATCTCTCCCTCTCTTCACAGGTCACCTGCTCTAGGCCCTCTGCCATCCTGAGCCCTCTGTTTTCCAGAAATCTCCCCAGCATTTTTGAATTTAGCAAGGCCTACGTTGGAAACTGTACAGCAAGTACCTTCCTGTTTCCAAAAGACACGTTCTCAGATTTTTCCCACCTTCTTTTTGGCATTCTTGTTATACTCAATACACTCTTTCTTCAGTGTTTGACATACTATCATCAAGTATTATTTGTTTTACCATGAATGCTTCCTCAGCGACTTGCTTCACAGTATTTTCTGAAATCTAGCTTCCCTTCCTAAAAAACAAGTGTATCAAAACAAAGAGTCCTGGGAAATCTAAGAACAACAAAAAAAAAAGTCTATTACTTGCAGGCATCTTCTAGAACAGATCACTAAACACTTCTGACTTCAAACTTAGGAATCAGTTTCAGGAAATTATTTTAAGCCTCCCTCAAACACCAAGAATAAAGTTACTGGGAAAACACTAATAGTCTGATGGAACGCTAACTTGTAGCTTCAGGTAAGGAAAGTTATGAAATTGCTCCATATAAAGCAAAAGAAAACAGAAAAGCTGTTGGAACATCTATGGCTTCTTACAAATGTTTGTGTTGATTAGGAGGGGCATCAAGCTGTTTACTGCCTAACGGAGCTGTCAAGCTCTGAGCATTCCATGAAAGAAGCATGGCTGCTGCTTTATACTGCTTTGGAAAGACACAGGTTTCTGTAATGATTTTTTTTGTCCAATGCCCAAGGCACACACCTTCTAATCCACTGACTGAAGCTGTCTACCTTTTAATTTTTAATTCTGACAGCAGTCATAAAGGAGTATGAGTGATGGATAGATGTACATTTCTACAGGAAACGCCATGATAAATGCTCTAAAATTGATGGATGTATGACTTAGAGCTTGTCTGTTACCTACTGAATCATTCCAAAACTACCCTAGCTGCAGTTGTTTGATAGCCCTGGGTAAACTAAGGAGATAGTCTGGCGTTTTCATCAACCGTGAGTCAAAACAAAGTCCACCACAGACAAAACTGACTTCAGAGATGACCTTGTTCAGTGCTGGCAGTAAACAGAATCTGGTCCCCAGAAGAAGCCCTATTTACAGAAACATTTACTTGGTACATAACACACTCAATGCCACTTCTCCAAATACTGCCATGAATGGTAGTGCCAAGAGACTTACTGAGATCTAAGATGAACAAAATGACCACAAGTATATAATTTATGATTTCAGCAAGACTCAATTTTACTATGTTAACGGATTGATAATCCATCCATCTATACACATGCATACATAAATCCTACATACATAAATCCTACATACACTCCCCCCATCACGATCTGTTGCATCATTTCCAAATCTCACAGTCTATAGTTACTAAGGAGGGAACCATGAAGTGCCAAGGGCATGTTTGCCAGCAAAGAATCTGGGTGAGACACTATGAAAATCTTAAGTGGAGCAGACTTTGGAATGGTTAGCTGTATATAGTTGGAAATATTATTGGGGGCAACCATATAATTTTATGATTATAATAAGATTCGTAACTGTCATGCTGTATCATAAAACAGTAAAAAAAGTATTCCATGAAAAAGTGAAAACTGTGGAAGGTACTTTTTTGTAAATTCAGGTTAGAAAACAACAAGTGATAGCTATGAAGACCTGAAGCTGAAGAACAGGAAGTTATTGCAATTTTTCAGGTCTAAGGAAATCCTTAATGAGACTGGATTTGTGTTGAAGACTTAAAAAAGTCCTCATAGACTATGGAATACAGAATTAACTCCTAAGCATTAATGATTCATGAAATAAAGTTACTCAGTCCACAGTCCTGCTCAGGAGACATAGATGCTCTGACACATAGATGTTATAAAACTAAATGGTTTAAGAGTGGTAAATCCCAAATAATTCAAAACATTTTTGTCTGTAGGAAAAAAAACAAACAGTAGGTATGTCTGACCAACTGGTTCCAGGAAGCATCAGAAAAAGCCGAAGTTACTAGATTAAGAACCAGAATGTTCCTATTACAGAGAATTCAGAAAATAAACAAAAACTTCAACTACTGTAAGGCAGATGTCATTTCCAATGCACTACACTGTTCTAAAAGACACAGGACAAAAGGATTTTTTGAATGTTGAATGGCAAAGGAAATAATTGTTAAACTGGTGTCCCAGATGTAGGAAGTTAATCATGGACAAATGCAACAGGCACAGCATGCTTATCCTAACTCCCAAAAGAATGCCAAATAACAATAGTATCAGGGTTTGTAGGTGCAAGACTATGAGAAAAACATCATGACAACTGTAATGGAAAAACATTGCCGCAGAGGCTTTGGAAAATACATTCAAAATAACACAAAAGGTTACAGAGCTGGAAGTGAAAGGCAGACTAAAGAATTGCAAATGAAAGGTCCTTAACACTACAGAAGTTAAGGCACTTAAGACTCAGGTTCAAGACAGTCACAGCTGAAATGAAGGTAATGGTTTTGATACAGGCACAGAGATAAAAACTGTCCCAGTTAGAGACTCCCCTTCAGTTAAAAATACTTAGTACAAAAAGCAGTAGTGGTTCCCTGATCTTGTCATCAGCTTAAAGAAGGGCTGTCATTATTAATGGACTCTACTAAACAAGACCAGGACAGTTATTATTAAGATCAAAAAAATGGAAAAACATATTAAAAAGGATAGATAATGGTTATACACACACTGGAAGTCATGAGTCATTTCTTAAAGAAGCCTCAAGTGAGGAGAAGCAGTGAAGATTTATCACAAAGTGTCACATATGAACACAGAAGAAGGGCAATTCTACAGAAAAAAAAAAAAAAAAAAAAAAAAACCACACCAAAAAACCCCCAAAACACAACAAACCCAAAAAGCCACCAAAACCCACCCACCCAACAAAAATTGTCTCCTGGAACACGCATAGCTACAGATTTATTATACTGACTAGAAAATAATTTAAAAAAAAAAGGCACCTACTGCACATTATTATACTGTCACCCTCACTTGCCCTACAGGAATAAAAAACTGATTTTACTAGGGGCTTGTGGAAATGAAAGAAGCAAAGACAACAGTGGTGTTCCTACTTTAAGGAAGGCTTATGCAAGTGTCCTCTGCTCCAGAATCAGACTGCAAGTAAATCTGGCTCCACCAGGCTACATGACAAATTCATTATCATGGGAGGGAGATTTAGAATTCACAAGAAAATCTCCCTTTTCCAGTTTCTTCCACAAATGCCACTTAAACTGAAAGACCCTTCCCTCAACTCCCTCCCCTCCCCCCATGTAACTAGCTGGAGCAAGAGAATGTATGTCAAATCTGGGCTGGTAACAGAAATGTATTTACTATCCTAATTCAGGAAAACGATCTAACAAAAAAATACCAAACTAAGTTGAAAATCTTTTAAATAAAGTTATTATCTTATTCATAAACATAAATTTATTTTAAATTAATGCTGTGTTTTAAATGGTACTCTTAGTAACTTTAATGTTGTGAAGCAGGAAAGTTTTCGGAGACTCTGTGTTTAAGGACTAGTGCCCTAGACAATGAGCCTGCACTGGGCACTCTGAAGCTTTTACTGAACCAAACCTGGAGAAACAGTGCACTGAAGAGGAGTTTCTTCTCAGTACCTTGGAAAATCAACAAGTGCAACAGCATTTTAAAGCAAGCAAATGCGTAGTAAAAGGCATCTTAAGTCCCACACAGTGTTTATAATCAACATGGACATTAGTGTTATTAACAGTGAAGAACAGCTATTTTTGAGCTACAGGAAATGAAAAAAAGATTGGCAAAAAGAAATGGCATTATGTTTAGGGTCATTATTTGATTATCTGGAACAAAAAAAAACCACCTGATGACATTTCTTCCTATTCTTTTAGAACATTATTCACATCTGAAACAAATCTCAGTTTTTAAAGCCAACATTTTTAACATTGTTTCACAGAAGGATTAGAACAGAACCTTACAGGAAAAAAGCTAGCTGCAGACTTAACTAAATGAAGGTTTATTGATTCTGTAATAGTCACAAGAATGAAAGGTTATTGCATAAGTCTTACAATCGTCATGTAATTATAAACAAAAAATATTTTAGGCTAAATCACACAAACATCTTCAGCATTTTTCTTAGTTAAGGCTTTTTATTTTTCCCCCTCATAGCTTTTACAATAATTCTCTGTTTAATAGTTTCTTACAAGCCGTTTTTTGTCCGAGTTGTACATCAATTTCACAAGCTTGCATACTCAAGCCTCACACCAGTTGTTCTACCAAATGTTCTGGGGATTATTCTTTTTTAAAATATTTTACAGTGAAAAGACTCAGTCCCCTGTGGCAGTCTTTGGAATTCACAAGCAGGAGTAAAAACCTCTGAATACTACACAGACTTGAACAACAATTATTATCTCCTCCTGATGAATGAGCAGTAGAAAGTATTTTTTCATTATAAATACTTGTATTCTTAAATTAATGAAAATGTTTGATTTTGCATGTACCGCAGAATGAGTGCAATTCACCCTCCTCATTTTAGCTACCCCCAAATAAATCACCCAGAATAAAGTTGGTCATACTGGTATCTTTTATACTACAGGAAGAGGTAAGGAGCTTCAACTGCTGATTCATGCTATCTAACCTGAAGATGTATCTTAGGAAAAGCTAATGAAGTCTCTGGAGGTGCTTTTCTCTCCCCATTTTGGCTTAGACAGCATGCCAAAAGAGGACAAAAAAAGTATCAAATGTCAGAGTGGGCAGGGGAAAACAGACTGCAAAGCTTTATGTTCCCTCCTTGGTGGCTGCTTTTGGGTTAAAGAGTGTAACACTCTTGAACTGGAGGAAACAGACAATTCCTATTGCAACAGGCTCAAGACAGTGGACAAAGGCAACTGTCAGTTATTTTACATAAGCTGTTGTGACAAGACTGCAAACTGCCTTTGAAAAAGGCAAGTGAAGCATCTAGGAAAATACAAAGTCCTTAGTTTGTGCACATAAGCATGCAAGAAATGGAAAAGTTGAATAAAAACAGAAGATGGAAGGAAGCTTGTATCAGAAAATGCTACTATCTTTTATTGCTAAGACGAATTACCTTTTTTGAGAGAAAAGCAATGCAGTAGATTTAATTCAACCTGCAGAATCATTTAATAAAGTACTGTACAGGAAAGGTCTGTTTCAGGTGGAGTTCTAGATCAGTATTAGTATGGAGGCTACACAACTGACCACTCTGAAAAGGCTACAGAGCAAGGGGAGACTCTGGAAGGTGTACAATACAACAGTCTGAGGACCAAGAAATACACAAATAAATAAATTTGTTAGTGACACTGGCAAATAGTATGATGTTAAAATGCTGTCAATACAGAAGACAGACAGCTGAATCAGGAAGAATAGAATGACTTTTCGACAAAATCATAGGAAAGGACTTTAAAAAAAAAAAGTAACTGAAACTTGTGAAGGTTTTAAAGAAGAGTCACTGAACACAAACACAATCTCTCCAGAACAGGTCTAAAGTCTTAACATGTTTGGCCCCCTGGGCCATGTGTTTTTTTAATCCAGGATAGGCAGAAGAGTTGTTCACATTGACACAAGGACAAAATGTACAAACTGGCCATGCATAAATGCTAGAAATTTGATGAAAACCTTCAATTAGAATTAACAGGCCAATACAGCTCTCAAGGAGACAATGGGCCACAAACTGCTATACCAAGGAATTACAATTATGTAATACTCAACATAAAGCTCCTTGAGCCTCCTAAGTCATGGTGACCGTTTGGGTATGAGGTTTTCCCCTCACTCTGAAAACTTGTACTTAACCAGATCATTACTCATTTAATAAAAAACACCTCTTGTGTATTTTGCCCTTCAGTCCCCAATTACAAGTCACATTGCTGGTATCACATCGTAAGAACAGCAATCTCTAAAACTGTTAACATTCCAGTCAATTCAGTTACCACACTTAACAGTTTATGAGTGCAAATACCACATGAATAACAGTTTCAATGACTTGCAATGAGACTTGCACAATTTAGGCATATGGGTATTTGTAAAAAAACCTGACTTCCCTCCCTCTCCCACTGAGAAAGTATTTGACTGGGTTTATAAACACTTTCTGAGGCAGGAAGAAATTTTCAAAACCATGTTAAACTTTACATTTGATATCACCATTCTGTCTCAGATTAAACCCCTGTCTTAATCCATACTTCAAAGGGAGTGAGAACAGTATTTTGCGTCATAGCAGTATCTGTCCCAGAACAACATCTACAGCCGACCTTTAATTTGAGAACAGTTCAATTTGTTTTTCATTCCATATACAACTTCATTACTATTCCTAAAACTTAAAAGTTAAGCCCTATCCCTATGTGAGTTACAAGGTATTGCATGATTCTGCTTGGAAGAAGCTGTGGACAATGGTTTGCTGTAATTTCATCAGCATTACTGGAATAAAAAAATGTGGACTCAAAACTCCAGTGATTCAGAGAAAGATACCTCCACTAGTCCCTTAAGACTGTTAAATACTTAGCATCTTTGTCTCCATTCTTTTTCCTTGGTTTTTTTACAAGATCCTTAGATCTAAGTAACTAGAGGATTTATATATGTGTATGCAGTGTATACATACATACATATGTATATAGTACATCATTAAACTTTGACATGAAAGAAAAAACTGCAGACAAAATTTACAATAAATACAGGCTTTCTACTATATCAACAGATATATACCGCAACACAAATTGTTCACTTAAACTGCTGCAGATGCTGGCAGGCAGTAAAACAACAGAGTAGACTGATATTTAAAAATACAGTACAAGGTTATTCTTCCAGTTCTGAAATGGAAATACCTTAGGTTTTTAAAAACAGTGTTTCTAAAGGTTTCATTTTGCTTTCATGCAACAGTACACAAATCCTACCTAAATGCAAGGATCTTCATATTTCAATCTAATCAGCAGCACCAGGCATCAGAAATGACAGAGAGGTACCAGTACAAGCATTTTCAGAGTCTTAAGCATACCAGTATACAGCCTGAAGCTCTACTACCTTTGTCCTTGTAAAATCAAGACAGGAAATGCAGGAATTGTCTGCACAGAGTTTACAGACTGCGTGATTGACCACTTTTTTCTCCAGTGGTCCATAAGGGTTTCACACAGACCCTAGGGCATGATTCTCAATGCTGACTTCCAGTCACCTAGAGTAGGGACTTGGCTGGAATGCTTTGCAGCTCTCTTTCCTACCCCCATGCCAACATCCCCTTCCCACTGAAACCTGGAAACAAGAGGGGATGGAGTATGTCCCAATCTCACTGTGATGTAGAACAAGGTAGGGCTCACTCAGACCAGGAGCTGGGAAACATTTCTGCGTCCCACAATTAGCTGTAGCCTCATGAACTTAACATAGTATCACACATCAACTCTGTACAGACAGAACCATAGAATCATTTAGGGTGGAAAAGACAATTTAAAATCATTGAGTCCAAGCATAACTATCCTCACTATCAGACCATATATTCTCTTCCTGCAGTCTTCTGCTTCATTACTTTCCAAACCAATCCTACGGACACCAGACTCCTCTAACATATGATCCTGGCATAAAGCAGGCCCACCCAGTCACCTGAATTAAGCAGCTGTTTAGTAATGTAACTGTGTATGATCACATAACCACAATCTCATAATGCATACACACACAGAGTCCAAATCCAGGCTGCAAAGATAACTTTAGTTCTTACATTACCTAACTTCTAAGAGCTCAACTCCACAACTTAAATGGTGCTCTTACAAGGCCTTGTTGTTAGTTTGTTCAGGCTTTTTTTTCTTGTTGGGGGAAAGGGAACAGGCAAAATGGAAGAGTGGCACAACATAAGCAGACACTCCATTTTACGGTGCTGTACAGATCCATTCAGCTGTCCACAACTTGTATCTAAACAGGACTATACAAGTTGACCTAAGAAATTAAGCACCAGTTTTTAATACTCATTTTACAGCAGTATTATGGTACCACTGTTGAACAGCTCAACTTTACTATCACAAATGTTTCTTTCAGCTGAAGGGACAGAATCAGTAATCTTATGCTCTTTTCTTGAATATACTGTAACGTTGGGAATTTAATCTTTTTCTTATAAACTACCTCAGCATATGTGCTACAATTTAACCTCAGTCTTTGTTTTAAAGTAAATGTATCTGTTCCTCTTTATGCACAATTTCTCTGTCCTGTTACCTCCAATTTGTACTCTTCCCATTTCTGGCTCTCATTTTCTCTTTAATTCTCTCTTTTATTTCTCTGCAATTTCTACGTATGCTATTAGTCTATAATTCTATTTTCACTAACTCTATACTCTGCAATAATTTCTCTTCAGTAACAGATACCTTTTCACCAGGCATAAAGGATGCAGTTCACTGCCCCAGGTTACTCATGTAAGCTAATTTAGTAGCTAACGGCAGCATAAATACAGAGATCTCTCTTGGTAAAGTGTCACCTTGCAAGGGGCTGACTCCTGAAAGACCCAGCAGTGATAGAATGCTTTGGGTTACACCCAAGGGCTGCAGCCTACCTGCATTTTCCCTGTAAGCTGAAACAGTTAAACTAAACAAAACAAAAGAAAACCATCAAGCAACCAAAAAATACTCGCATGATTTGATGTCAGTTCACTGAAGATCATACAAATACAGGTCGGAAAAGCAAATTTTTCTTTTTTCCACTCTTTCTGAATTACGTAAAAACAGAGGACTCTTAGGCTTGAAGTACTGCAGAGATGTTTGAGATGACACCTTGCTTCATGTCCCTTGACACAGGCAAACATTTCAACCAAAACCAGTTTTACATCTTCCCATCTTTTGTGGATAGACAGATTTAGGTATATCATGTATTACTGTCAAAGCAAGGCAACTAAACAGGAATCAGTGTCAACTACCAACAGGTTTAAACACTACCAGTTTCAAGAAAGAAAGGCTCAGCTTTTACATGGGAATCAAAACTATGTTTTCCTGAAATTGCTGCTTCCCTTGGTGTTTCTCATACTACTTTCAGAAGTTATGAAAAAAAGAATGTCATGTTGAAAGTTCGCAGGGTTTCTCATCATGTAATAAAGAATGGCTAACTAGCTTTTAGAAAAGAACTGCTAACCAGCCTTTAGAGATAGGGAGGAAGGCTGATTTGTACTAACCCTTATGCATATATCCATTCCTGACTAACTAATACTTTAAAGATAAGAATGAAGCAGAATCCACCAAGCAAAGGACACCAGGTGGAATCCTCCAATCAGACTGTGGGGCTCAAGGAACACAGAAGACTAAGCAGGAGAGATATGGAGGGCAGCGAGCAAGAGCTGGTTCTGCAAATTGGAAAAGACCCAGGATGGTACAGGGCATGCACCACAGGACAAGTTCAAGAGTTCAACCCTGGGGAAGACTTAGACCTTCATCCTCAACGACCACCAAGGACCCCCGATGGGGGCGTAACTTGGGCGGACTGAGGCGGGACTATAGGAAGAACTTATGTTAATGAATTCCTGGAAATAATTAGATTAACCCAACCTTTTCTTAGAGGTGTAATGAATAAACAGGAGAGCTGTAAATATAAGGCAAGAATCCTAAGACTTGGGTGCGCACGTATGGAAGGAGCTATCCCCCGTGCTGCCTGGCGCCACGATAAAGAATACCTGCTTAATAACACTTAGCTGTTATTGAGTTTTCTCGGCTTCAATCAGAATGTCAGAAAAGAAGATAAAAACAAGCAAGTCTATTTCAAACTCTTCTCACTATTCTATCCCTTTTGCCACTTCACTGCAACGTCAGGTCACTTGTTCACACGAAGATAGTTCTGCCCTGGACATATTTGAACTGATTAAGAAAGAACTCAAAACAAAATTCCTCTGTCCTCTTGCGGTAAAATAAAGTAAATGTCAGTCAAATGTAAGATACTAGACATTTGTTTAGACTGACAGAGCTAGGACTTAGACTTCTGAGTTCATGAAGCTTTCTATATTCCAGAGACATACAGACTTGCCAGAAAATTTCTTAATAGTAATTTCTTAACCACCCAACTGTTAGACTTGCAACCACTGAAAACAGGGATATCCTCGGAGGTCCACAGACATTTATAGTTTTTTAAGTATACACTATGAAAGGCCATAGATTCATGTATATAAACAACAGAAACCATTTATAGCATAGTGCACTTATGCCCTTGCTGTCAGTAATGGATACTTCAATATAGGATACCCTCTTTTTGAATATTAAGAAAAAGTAAATGGACACTACCAACCATTTTAGGAAGTTCCAATGTTGCTTTGTGAAACTCAAGATATATAGGGCTATTTAACGACTGCTCATGAGTCCTTAAGGTGGTAGTACACACAAATCATGAACCTCCTTCTCTGAGTTTGCCTTTCCTCTGTTTAGAACAGATGTGGTGAGACCAGTACAACAAAGTGGAGAGCTGCTGCCCAATCAGTTACAAGTCTCCAAGCATTGTTGCACTTACTTAAGAACTCCAGTAAAAGTCTTCCATAAGTTAAAAAACCTTACACAAATTATGTAATTAAAATAAAATTTTTAAAATTAGTTTTGAACTGCATGGTATCATCATAATTGGATAGCATGCTGAAAGGAGATTAGAGATCATATAGTGAATCATTGGTGCATCAGAATAGCAAATCACAGGATTCACTAACTGTGGCATATAAAGGAACATTTATATCACTAAAGAAACTGAGAATATAGCTTAGAAATCAGACTTACCATTCTTGGTCAAGTACTGAACATTCTTCATCACTCCTTCAGTGTAAGCGCCTGGTTCATAATTGTCCATCTCACCCGAAACGATATGAGCTACTCTTGAAGCACGCCCTCGGATTGCACCTGCTGCACGATCTAAATAGTCTGCATTTTGCTCTCTCAGTGCAATGATACACTTGTTTACATCCTCAAGAATATGGCTTTCTGCAAATAAAACAACATTTCTTTTAAGATGGCACCTCTTACACAATCAGACAGATTTTAGACATGGAGTTGATTGCGTTTTTTGTTTCCCTGTTGAGGGAACACTGCATTGGCAAATGCAAAACACCCACGCAAAATGTGAACACTTGGAAAAGAACACAGATTTGGCTAAAGTACAAGGAAAAAATGGTTCCTTAAAGACTGACGGAAGTAACCATTGGAAGTAACCATTGGGTTGACACGATCAGAAATGAAAATGTAGACAAACGCAGAAGGGTGCCAAGCAGAAAAGAATTATATAATCCTTTTTCTAAAAAAATTATTCCCCTTCTGTCTTTCTGAACATCCATTTTCTCAACTTTTTCAAACGACAATAGTAAAGCTGTGTTTGTGCTTAACAAACTATTTTTTGATACTTAAATATATAGTAATGGAAAAAAGAGCAATCAGCAGGAAGAATGGAGATGAGTGAGAAACTACTGGTACTAAAGGAAGACTGGTCATAAAATCAAAGGGTAACAGACCCTCAGTAAGAATTCAGATCAAGCTAGAAGACAGTAATGTCAAGAGTTACAGAGAGAACAGGTATGTGATATACTAATATTCCCATCTACACCACCAATACTGGAAGGCATATCCCATTTTTTTCAGGTGAAGTAATGTAAACATAAAATTTAGCTTATGGTATAGAGGACAATACCATAAAATATAATTTTTAAAAGAGCATATTTATGGCTTTAAAACTTAAACACTTTTTAAAAGCTTCCATATTAGTTTTGGTATTGATTTCCCTTTCCTACACAGTCCTAAAATCTGCTTTGTCTCTCAGAGAACGTAATCCAAGAACATTAGAAATGCAAGATGTGAAGGCAACAGATTTGCTCAATCTTCAGAAGTACTACTGTAAAACTTCTTTGTGCTAAGCCATGAAATAATTCAGAGCTAACATGTTTCTTGTTAATTCACATGACTGCCATTCTATATGTCAGTATTAAATTACATTTTATGTTACACAATATATTGGACAACCACAGTAACTTGGACAGGCAAAAATCAAAATGCCTCTGTGAATGTGAAATGCCCGTATCCTTTCAAGTACATGTCATCAATCTCTGAGGTCAACAGAAATAGGAAAGTTTAATAATGGTGACTTTGTTAGCACTGTTTGTTCAGCCTGTGCATATTCTGTAACTACATCCATGGACAACCATCTACACAGAGGTAGGGCAATGAGGGGACTTGCAATTATTTCAATTCCACCCATGTCAAACAGAACACAAGAAACTGAGAAAGAAATGGTCAAATGACAAGATGCACAAAGACATTCCAGGAACTACCCTGTGCTGTACAAGTTCATATCTCACCTTTGTTGCTTCAGGCATCTCCTCCCAGGTGCCTTCCATAGTGGGAGGCTTCCAAACAGAAGAGTTTGTGAATGTGCATAAGGCTGAAAAAGGCTGAAGCACTGAAGCAAAGAGGGGGCTGATATGCACAGAATGCAGGAGAAAGGACTAACAAAACACCACTTCTGGTGCCACAGTTACATCTACAATGAAGTAGTATAGGTCACCATTGCATTAGGTTTAATATTGTCCAAGTGTTAACAGAGATAGTTAGAACAGCAGATAGTGCAACCTCCACTTTAAAGGCCTTTATTTGAAGAACACACCGTCTTTTAACTGTTCAGCAAAGACAACTAATGGGCTTAGTCCTGTGTAAACAGAAAGATATGGCTTTTCTGGTATCTACCAAGGGAAATCTCCTTAATGGAAAAACATTGTTAACTGGTTGTCTTGTGTGATATGAATATCAAGTATATCAAAAAAAACCCAAAAATTATTGCATGTGGCCCAACGGAAATACTGGATGAACAGAACACATAATGTAAAGCTCCCAGTTTCCAAACCCTTCTAAGAGATGTTAAAAACAACACTTTCATGAAGAAAGAAAAAGCAAACCTGAGGCGAGATGCTCAATGGAAATGCAATTAGACCTGTATGCTGTGGCCTGAGATCCCAATTAGCTGCTTCCTTCCAAATTAGTAAGACTACTTTTAAGTCATCTTGGAATCTAACTATCAAAGCCCATAATATCAAGGGATATAAATTAGAATGTGATATATCCTTCCAGATACTGTGTCTCAAAGAAGACAAAGAGACACAGATTTCAATAATTGTAGGTTGTCCATCCACCTTGTACTAGAGAAGATGTGCAACATCTTTTCTTGCTACATCCATACATTGTCACATGTAAGGGGTCAGTTGAGAACTTCATAAACGCCACACATCAAAAACTCAGAAGCCCTTGTCAGCATGACAGTGCACAGACAAGATGAGCACTCAATAAGCATAAATGACCATGTCCCCACATACTGGTAGTACACAGTAGTAGCCTTTCTGAATATCCATAGCCAACACAGTCTCCCACAATGTTCTGAAGGTCTTCCCAGATGAGGTACTTAACAATCGATAAAATCTTGCTTAATTTTCCCAAAGCATAAACAAGCTTACACATTTGCCTTCACACATCTAACGGAAAGGGAATCAGCACTGATCACAGTCCACCTGAGATTGTTTTAACCTGTATCTTTCTTACAGATGCTTCCTCCTCCTATACAAAATGCATCAGATCAACTTTTGATTTTCATTCAAGTACCTACCCTACTTCCCAAAACAGAAAAGGAAGATTAGGATGATGTACCACCTCTTTGTCATGAGTCAGTGTCTAGTATAAAGGTTAGTTCTAACAGTGGACTGATAGATGTTTAACGAAATTGTCAGATTGCCACAGTCATACAACAGCAATCATCATGAGTAGTGCATCGTACCTTCTGATTTTCCTGGGGGATCTTGGTGTTAGTTGTACCAGCCAAAAATCATCTCTCAGCTGAGCTAACCACTGGATAATAAAGCTGTCTTTCACAAAGCCATGGCTCAGACTGTCTCTCAGAGAATAATCAATAGTTCTTCCTTTGCTTGTCATCTAAAGAAAAAGACAGGTCATGCCCTTCCACTCCACTTGGCAGTGGTAAGGCATCAGTTGAAGGACTTTTTATTAAAGTCCCCCCACTCAGTTCAAGAAAATTGCGGACCAAATTGAGACAGAAAAACAAAGAGAAAGAATTATTAGAGATTTAAGAAACATAGCATATGAAGAAGTATCAGAAAACTCAGTTTGTCTGGTCTCATGAAGATAAGATGTAAAATAAAACATTCTTCTCCACAAGCCCTAAACCAAAAATTACATGTAGAAATGTATGCAGTGAGAGCTTAGCCTGACCAAAATTATTTCTGTCTCCTATTATCTGTTAGCATGATAAAACGGGAAACAAAGAAACTTTGTACAAAAAGTAAACTCCCTTTCAGACCACTCCTACTCCCTGGAAATGTACCTTATAGTGCTAGTCAGAGAATGAACCCGAGTTTTCCAATAAAGGCACTGTGCAGCATGGCAAAAGCCGTGCTCCCGCAGACCACAATGCTTTGGAGAACCCCGAAAAGATATCTGAAAGCAACTAATTATTAATAATAGCCATACTTGCATTTACCACTTTCTGGTGCCAAAGTTAAGATAACAAGACCACTAGGTGGAAGATGCAAGTCCTAGCGTACAATTCCCTGTTACGACTCCTCCTGTATTGCGACAAAAAAAAATAAGTTGCATTTAATTCCCACCTTTTTACTACATACCAAAGTTCAGAGAATACTCAAGGCTAAATCTCCACGAGTAATCTTATGAAATACATTTTCTTGGCACTTGGGGCTCTTTGAATATATCTACATTCTGTAAGCTGGAGCGTCTTAGTCACTATTCAAAAAAGAAATCACCAGTATTCACATAATGTTCAACGTTCCTGGCAACTTCAATAGAAGAATTTTTAAATTAACAAAGAACTGGTGAAAAAGAATTACTCAGAACAAACGAAAATAAATATTCTTTCTTCTCTGACTGTATTAACTAAATATATATATTTTTAATGTACCAAAACTAAGAAACTAGATGTTAATTTCTAACATTATTTGTTGCTAATCCAGCTGACAACACTGTCATTCTGTCTCAGACCAAGAGTGATATTGAGAGGCAGTGTTCACAATGGTCTGTCTGCTATTTACTCAAACGTACGCATGCTGCTTGCAAAACACTCTGGGTTTAGACACAGACAGCTATAATACAACATACTCATAAATGTCTATTGTTATGTCCACTTTAAAAAAGACAAGGAGGAAGATCCAGAAAGCTACAGTCTAAGGTTTCAACTCAATTCCTGCAAAAGTTATGGAATAAAACCTCACAGAAGGCATTTCCAGGCACACGAAGGACAGGAAGATGACTATGAACATACAGCATTGATTTACCAAGGGCAAATCAAGTATGGCCAAAGGATTGCTTTAAATGATGAAGGACTGGCTCTGTGGATGTGGTTACTGTTTACTTCAAGAATATTTTTGACACAGTCTCCCACAGCCTCCTTACACAAAAACTAGAGGAACAGCATCTGAGCGCATGAACAACAAGGTGCATGACACAGCAGTCAGACCATGAGGCTCACAGAGGAGGGGTCAGTAGTTCAAAGTCAGATCAGAGGCTAGTTAGGACAGCTGCTCCTCAGGAAGTGTCAATGCTGAGGCTAGTATCATTTAACTTCTTCATTAACACCTTGGGCAAGTCTGGAGGTGAAAAGGACTTGGTAGACTGGCTGCCTGGTACTCTAGAGGACAGGGCTGCCTGTCAGAGCAACCCTGGCAAGCTAGGCAAATGCATCAACAGACAGTCAGAAGTTAAAGCAAAGGGAACTTAGAACTTGGGGGGGTGCATCTGCCACAACTACAATCTCTTCCTGAAAGACGAACTGTGATGCTGAGTGATAGCAAATTTGGAAAAGCCCATACATGAAAAGCCTCCTGAGTTAACAGCTATGCCTCATGTTAATAGGTACTGGGCTGCAAGGAAAAATTTTCATGAAAGAAGAACATGCCTAGAAAGTGTGCCAGAGTTCCAGGAAAGAGTGAGATAACAGAGAAAGGTAAAATCTAAAAGCGTCCAGTATCATGGGACATAAGAACAAAAATATGGTGGCTCTCTCAAACAGCGAGCTGGAGGATGCACGACAACAGAAGAATAGGGATGGAAAATGAAAATTAACATGGGCAGAGAAAAGAGGGGATGGCATAAAGGTACCCCCCTAGGCAAGATACTGAAAGTTCTTCAGGATCTATCACTGTCTGTGCAAGTCCCTGCACATGATTTTTGAAGAAGCAGCAACACTTTAAATTGTATAATAAATTTCTTGTTTATGTTTTTAGAAACGTCAACCTGTAGTTCTGTTCACAGAAAATATTAACTGAAGTGAACCTGTAGTTCTGTTCACAGAAAATATTAACTGAAGTGTGTATTTCTTTTGGATTTTACCTTAGGGTGAAAAAAGTATTGATTGAGTTGGCAGCCTCTCCTTAAGGTTAATTTTCATTCACATATGCACAAATGATTCCAAGACGTCAGCATTTCAACACAAGAAAGCCAATAAGAAAAAAAAAAAAAGAAGAAAAAAAATCCCCCACCACATCACCACCAAAAAAGACTCTCTGAAAATAAGAGTGTTTCTTAAACTGTCTATTAATTACAGAGTTGGTAGCCCAAGTCAGTTTAATTGGCTAATAAAGGTTTCGGATTACAGAAAATTTCTCTCTGCATAACTGAAAGCCTTATAGAAATATTAATCCTTTCCACAGTTTTATTTCTTTCCCTCATTCATTTTAACGTGATTACAGTAAGATTTGGTTGGTTTGAGATGTTAACTGCTTGTACTTCAATCCTTGCCCTCAAATTCTTAGGCCTACAGACAGGTTCCTGGACTGTCAGCTTCCTCATTCAGCATCCAGATGTATTCCAGGATCATGGGCAATTGAAGGAAGTACAGTCTTAAACTCTCAGCATGTTTCTCTCTCCTTTCCTAGAGCCTTACATGAACCAGGCTCTGAGATCTCTGAAAACAAGGAAGTACACTAGAAAAGCATACAGGCCATCTTGGTATCTAAATAAGGATCTGGAAAGGCAAAGAAAAAGTAGACCAGAAGCATAGACACATGGATAGGCAAGAGATAAACAGAAGCCAGAAAAAGCAGAAACATAAGCATACCAAACTGGGTAGGGATCACTTCTCTATCTACATACTCCAATTCTCTCCTGGGCTACAAGACCAAGGAAACACCTTCCTTCAGAAAACACACAGGGTTGACACACACTCATATAACTTGCCCCTAGCCTCTTCATTTGGCCTAGTCATCTTAAACACATTCTTCTTACATCAACTGAGAGAAATTACATGTTTTAGGAACAAACCACCTCATCCTTTAGGTGCACATGCAAATGTGTTCAATCAACTTAGGCCTTAGAGGTGCCCATTTCTCTCCTCCGGCTATAAAAAGCTGAGAAAGCTTAGCTCAGTTTTTATTCTATAAATTACAGGAGACAGTTCATATTCCCATTATCCATGATAATGTACAGGGCAACAAAGAATTTTTTATGTATTAACACTCTGTAATACAATGCTGACTTTGTAGCACAAGGGAAAAATAATTAATTGGAAATGGTAGCAGGACATGAAAGAGGTGACAATGACTAAGAAGAAACACAGCATTCTTGTTTAATCCTTGGAAATCACTATAACCACAAATCATGTTTGCATCCCCCTCTTCCCAACTGCTACTAACTTCCAGAATGTACATAGCAAATTTTACTCAGACCAGCCATGTCTCAGATATGAACCGAGGTAACTATAATTATGTTAATAACCATTCTCTCTTAAAAGAGCATTCTCTTCATCAAAGGAGCTATAACTTACATACAGTGAAAGTTTTCAGAGTGTAATTTCCCTTCCTAAAAACCAAATTCAACAACTTCAGCTTCTTGAAGTACAATGGAATAAACACATTCAACTTTAATTTGACCATGCTAACTCCTGATAACACTGACTAGAAGGCCATTTCGCCTAGACTAGGAGACTAGGTAGCACTGAACTAAAAGACCTGCAGACAGACTGATACTTCAACATTACATTATTTATATTAAAATTCTCGTGGCACATGTACATCTCTTACACTTGATCACAAACGTGGGGACCAACAAATGGCCCTCTTCTTCCTTTTCCATAGCAAGAAGTACTTCAATGGACCTGCGTTACACACCCAGCTTCACTAAACTGCTCCAAAAAGTGACTCCACCATTTAAACACATTTACACCTAATACATTTAAGTGCTTTCAGGCAGATCCAAGAAGACATGAGTTAATTGCCATCCCTCATCTCCTACACTACTTTAGAGAAATTTACGTTTTAGTGAATACAGCCTGCTGGAAGAGCATTGCCAGGTAACCTTAACTCTGCATTAACAGCTTAATTGATTCTGCTCTTTTTCTTCACTGAGGTGTGAGGCTGGTGAATGAGAGATAACAGTCAAAATGAAACAGGTGAGGATCTGAATGGAAGAGAGGAAAAAACATAAAATCACTGCAAGGATAATGAGGTTCACCAGAATAATGAAGAGTTGCTCAGAGAGGTTGTAAAATCTCTGTTTCTAGTCTGAAGACAATGTGGGCCCAGCTGTGAGCAGTAGGCGGGACGACATCTTGGGGTCCCTTCCAACCAGAATGATTTTACAATTCTATGATAGAGGGAAAAAATGGTAAGAACTACCAGACAAAAAGAGTATGGGCCACAGCCGAGATATCCAGCTCCACAAATTACTGAACACACACCTTTCTGCATCAGCAAGTCCTTTTACAGATTTAGTCATAAAATTCTTCAGAACATTTGGCACCAACTGTCAGCGTTAATTTAAGACTTCTCAGTTTGTTAAATCAGATGTAACAATTACTTCTCACTCTTCCCTTCAGCTACTAGATAATGGAGAATTGTTTGCCTTACAAAATCATCGTATTGTCCTTAGAATATGGCATCCGGTTCACAAAATACACAGGGAAACCATTTTCTTTATACTCAGTCTGGGCCTGTTCCCTTCATTTATGCAGCAATGTACAACCAAAGCTTTTATTGTTCCCCGCAGAACATTCTCTCTTAAAAAAATATACAGGAGATAATTTCCCTTTCTGTCACCTTTATAAACCTCAGGCGAAAATTCTGGGAGGCTTCTTCTTCCAGTAGATGAACTACAAAAGGGAATAGACTATTCTTTGGAATTTTTATGGTTTTCATTTGTTTCTTCATTCCCATCACCTTTTCAGCAGTCTACTAGGACTGTCTGGGGGAGAATTCTTAACTACAAGAGAGGATTCTCCTTCAGCAGAAAACTGTGTCATACACAAAATGCTCCATAAACCTTTGTCTGGTCTTTTGTGCCCCACTTGCGCCTTTTGAAGCTAGCATTGCTTACACAGCTGACAAATTAAAGCAGATAGAGGCTACCAAAAAAAAAGAAAAAGGAGTTGTATTCTCAGTGCTATGAAAGTAAGAGATTCAATTTTCCATGTCATTTGGTCTGCCGAAAGAGAAGAGCTAAGTTTGCAGTTTTATTGCCTTAGGTGAAATACCAGTTGGCCCTAAACAGGACATAAATAAATCTGTTTTCTGCCCTTCTGTGGCTGGGAAATGGAAAATTTATTGTTGCTTTTTAAATTCTGCATTAAAAATTCAAATCTAGCTAAAATATTATCTAACTTCATGAAAATAACTCTTAAAAACTCAGAAAGGCCTTGATAAGACATAAATCCTTAAGTCTAAAATGCCAAAAGCAGTGTTTTCTGAAGAACTGATTATCTAAAGAATTAGTTTATGCCAGGAATTACAGTTTTTCACTGAGCTGATCTTACTGGAAATGAAAGTCTTTTGAACAGCAAAATAACTACCCAGATTACAGGGAAATAGTTCACAGCACCGATCTTAAAAAACAATGCACAGCTGATATTCTACTTAATAATTTTGGGGCCAATGTAACAGAATGAAGAGCTGGCAATCTTCCTAGTTTGGACCAAACAGCATAGAAGAAATTTGCAATTATTAGAGAATATTCAACGTCTGTCTTTGGATCATACTGAGGATTTGGTCAATTTGTCACATACAAAAGATTTAATTTCCTGGGAGGGGGGAAGGGGGGGAATTAAAACACACAAAAATTTACCATTTATTTCTTTTTGCTAGATTAGCAGTGTGTAATCGGAGACCTTTTCCATTACTTGTTTTACAATGTGTGCAACAAAGCAGACCACATTATGCTAAATGGTAACTATTTCATTTATATCTATAAAATATTGTCAAAAGATAATAGTCATCTGCCACTCTTGGATAACTGTTCAGGTGAAAACACTGACTTTATGATAATATCTCTTGTAACAGCTTTGTATCTGCTATAGTGAACATCTGATGAACATCTAATAATTCTGTTTGACACAACAGACAACCCACAGAAAGGGCAAACGTTAACAGATGGAAACCATTTAATTGACAAGAGAATTTGGGTAGGAAACACCAAAGTCTCCCTAACAAAAATGATAAATTCTAAACTGTGATAAATGCATCCGTATTCCTGGTGAAGCATTATACTCATGAATTGTGTTCTTCACTGTTGAAAATAGCGACCTCTCAAATTATCAAACTTGCAGAAAGAAAAGCTGCCTTTTTGTTAGATAGGATTTTCCACTACAGTGTAAGCTGGTATAATTTTTGTTGTTGTTAAGGGGGCTGTGTTGTTTTGTTTGGGGCAGCTCTGAGGTTTTGGAGAGGTTAAGGTTTCGGGGTTTGTTTGTTTTCAAGGATTTTTTACACTACCATGCACCACGTCTCTGTGACCGAGTTTAAAGCATCTGCCAAATTCACTAGCAACAGAAGTCTAGACACATAAGTCAGACTTTCTGCAATCCACAAATTCAATTAGGCACGTTCCTTGACTTTGCACTCTTCCCCCCCACCCCCCGATGTGGGATTCCCAGCTTTGTAGCAAACAGGCACATGTCCTATCCAGCTGCTGGAGGTTCCAAAGGGTAGAATGCCTTCTGATCATCAAGAAAACCTCATTAGTATCCTACTGCTTGTTATCAAGTTCACAAGAGGGGACCTTAAGGCAACACATCACATTGAACAATCAGCTTTTTGATCTTCTTGTGCATGTATGTCTGTGTTCTCAAGTTGCATTTTTAAAGAGAATATGGGTTTGACATGCTGTGCACCAGCCTGGCTGGCTAACTTTCAGGACTAAAAGCACACACCATAAATTTCAGAAATACAACACACCTGGAACCTGATCTCCCAGATAAAGACTTTGCATCACATCCTCGAAACAGGAAGTCTGGCATTCTGTACCGTAGTAGCATCCCGACTATAAACTCTTAGTGCCACTGATCAAAAGTCTTCCTTTATCATTTGGCTTTGTTTATTTAGATACCGCTTTTTAGAACATTTGTGGGTTTCCAGTAGGCCTCATTATAAAAAGCAAGCAAATCAATACCTGCAAAGCTGCACAAAACCATTAAAAGCTACTGCCACAGCTGCAGCTGGAAAGCTATTAGCAACCGAGCTGTTAGGAAACAAACACACAAAAATTAATCCAAATCTGCATCAAATCCATGCATCTTAGACCATGCTCCAAAGGCTACCAAATCTGAACTCAGCCAGATCAAATAGAAAGTGAATTCCAAATGCATCAGTCTTCAAAACTCTGGAAGAGGATGCCAGTAGTTTGCAAAGCTTGTGATGAGAAACAAATTGTGCAGACAACTAGGTCTCAGCAACAACTTACTGAAATTCAGTAACAAGTGAGCAGGAACTGAATATGAAATCTCAGTTTGTGAGTGGAAACTTTAAATAATCCAAATTACTAAATCCATGGCTGAACTGTACAACCGAGCTCCTTAGTCCTGCCTACTTACTGAATGACTTCCCACATCTGACTTGCTCTTATCCTCTACAGCTCTCCAAGCTCACCACTAAAACATTCCCATAACCTTAGTAACTGGTACAGAAAATCTTTAATTAGCAAATGCTAATTTGAAATAGCAGGTTTTTAAGGGACAACATGTGCCAAAACCGTTTCTCAAAAATCAGTGCATAATACAAGGTCAAATTTGGTGGCTATGACATGGCACATCAAAGCAAGCAGTTCCTAAGAACACATCAATTATCTAAGAAGCATAACACCATTACAATGTTTAGCCTTTAGTCCAAGCAATCAGTGTTACAGGAGTAATCTGCATTTAGATCGGTGTACCAGGGACCGACTGCTGCTTTTGGGGCAAAGATATGGATACTAAAAGGAGATATGAGGTAAAACCAGATTTTTCAGTTAAAACAAAATGGATACAACGAGCATCAACAAATTTCCAAGAGCAAGAAACTCCTCCAAAGGAAACTGAAAACAAACTGCTGAAAATTTTTAAGGCTTTGGTAGGAATTGGGGGAAACAGAAACCTACATATAATATTTCTGCTGGGCAAACTGGTAGAAACTTTCATATAAAACAGAACAGAGAGATATCCGAATATGATGTAATTAAGAGTAGTCAAAATAGCTTTGTACAGTAGAAAGCCGCATATCAAAAACCAGATTTCTAAAGGCACCAGCAAACAGTGAGGTAAGTGATTAATTTGATTAACTATAGACTGGATTTCCAAAATGGTTTCAAAATGGTCTTGCAACTATTATTCCTGGACAACTCAGATGGCATGGGATGACACCCAGTTTTACCTGGGTGTTTCTTCTTACAGAACCGAAAACAAGGGATAGAAGTAAGCAGACAGTTTTCAGAATTACATAAGCCAGGAGTTCCACAGGGTTTGGCACTGAAATTGTGTGATTCAACACTTTCAGAAATAATCTAAAAACCAATTACTGAAGTAACAAAGGAAGGATATTTTTTGGTCTTTCCTCATTTACAATAGCCAAAGTTGACAACAAAGAACTGAAGATAGCTATCACAATACCAAGAGATCAGTCACTAAAAGATACCACATTATATGTCAATAAACTCAAATTAATGTGAATAGTGAAAACACAGCCCTAAGCCTATACAGAATACTGAGCTATAAATTAGTTACTGCTACGAAGCACAGAAATTTCTGAAGTCAATTAAGAAAATTCTAGGAGCACACTAGCTCAATGATGATTCCAAGGTAAACAGTGCTAGGATTTCCCAGGGAAGACCTAACAGCATAGAAAAAAGGGTTGTACTATGCCAGCAAAATCCAGGATACGTACTCCTACATCTTAAATGCTGCAAATAGTTCTTGTCCTTACTCTCACCTAAAAACATCCATTTCAGTAAGCAGCAGGATTAAAACCAAAAAACACTATTTCTTCACAAAATACATCTCGAAATTACTGAAATTAACAGTCACAGAATGTTATGGAAGACAATCAGGTTAAAAGAAAGCAGAAGCAGCAGTAGAGGATACATCCAGCAAGGGCAAAGTCATATTATGGCCTTGACAGAACTTTCAGGTGAGTCATTAAACTGACAGCTGATGAAAGCTATACCAGCAGATACAAACTTTGCATGGCCAGTGACACACACATCAAGCCTTTAGTCTTGATCAAAAAGGGGAAAAATCCAAAGCCATTTTCTTACACTGTAGGTAAGAACCACGAAGAGGGAGCTTAACCATTTTAGCTTAGGGAATTCATACTGATCCTGAAGCACACTGTATTTGACCCAAACAAACTTGAAATAAATGGTATTGAAACCCACTGCGTAATTTACACCTTCCTGTCACAATACCATTTCACCATAAGTAAGTGCACATATCTCTACTTAAATTTTCACATTTATTCTCTTTAGAAAAGCATGGCTCGGTATTTTGCTATTGCAGGTACCAAAAAAGCAGCATGAAAACATTAAATTTAATCTTAAGTCTCTGAATAGTATCTTTGTTTTTTCCCCTATCTCCATAGCTATGCTAAGCGTGAATCTAGAGTTAGCAATTTTTGCCATCTATTCTTCTGTAAACATGCTATATAAACTGGAAAAGTAGTAATAAACTGAACCAGAACTTTAAACCACTGATGGAAAACTAATTGTATCAAGAGAGATAAGCAAGCCAGGAATCTGAATCATTCCCTTACTTCTTGCCCAAGTATATTTTGCAGTTTACTTAGAGTGACTCCAACTGTCCAGATTGCCATCTTAATGACTGTAACTATCCATAGTGATGTGAAACATGATCCTGGTCAAAATCTAAAATTTATTGCTATAAATACTTACAGACTGAGGCATGGCCCTATGATTCATTGCATTTGAGTGCTGTTCATCGTGTAGGGGTTTTTTTTAACATAATAGAAGATGTAGCAATGCTACAAGGTTAAAAGAAGGGTGATCTTGGCTTTCCAAACAAGCACTGGGGAGGACCTCAGATCTCTCAACCCCAGTCCTGACTAAATAAGAGCTTTTCAGTATCCATAAAGAAGAAATAGATGGTATTAGTAAACAGGCATTACAATGTTTTTCTTTGTAAGCAGTAAAAAGAACACTCTTCCACCCATAAATAACATGTTCAGTTGTTGGGGCTTCAAGAGGGGTGGTGGTGTGTGTTTGTGGTTTTTTAAAACTAAAAACATTTTATCAGAAACTTCAGACTTTCTTTCGTATTCTAGTGCAATTGCAGCTTGTTCAACAACAGTTCAAGAGGAACCAGAACAAGGGCTTCCCCTTCCTTCAGAAAAAAAAAAAACAAGCCTATGCTTTATGATCCAAATCACATTCACAAAGGAGGCACTGGACAACAAACTCCACCGCTTACCCATGAAATGAGCACTAAAACCAGGAGCTACGAGGCATCACTTACACTCAGGACTCATCCAGGAAGAGGCTCTTCCACACAGGCTTAAAGGCCTCCCATATTGCACAGCAACAGAAACCATCAGGGACAAGGAACAAGGTGATTTTTCCATGGCAACAGAAGCAACAGGCTCAAGATTTTGTGACTCGGGCTTACTTGTGCACTTATGAAAAAAAAAAGCAGGATGTCTTTGGGCACGTAAGTGACATATAAATATAGCTACAAGTTGTGCAAGATATTTAAATAAAACCTGCATGTAGAATTTAAGGGAAGTATTCACACGTTCCAATAGTGCACTGACCTCTTCTGGCTTTGGCAAAGGAAGTAAGTTTTAGGCGATCGCTAGATCTACCTATAATGGTAGAGACCTCCGATGGTCACAGGCCATCTCCACAGATGGACACGGTTCTACTACGCCAAATCACGGAATCCTTTAAGCTAAAGATAGACATACTCACTTATTACATCTGATATGGACTGAAGTTATTTTATGCTTTTTATGAGCTGACTTTTTTAAAAACTGTTATTCTATAAAAAGCCTAGCTTTGTTTTCCTTTAGGGATTAATAAAAAAGGCATCATAGCTAATAGAAACAATCTCACCAAAGCGGAGTCCTGGGTTCATATAATACTCATCTGCTCAATTACAACAGTCATAGGTAAAGTCCAAGTACAATAAATTGAGAGTAATTAAAATAGAGATGAGAGCGCTTTACCCACAGTAATTCGATCACACACACAAACATGCAATCAGTCCCATAACCACAGTGATGCATGCGCAATTTGAAGTGGACAGCCTTAACGATACTATTCACGGCTTCAATGAGTTCATAGTGTTTTGTTATAGTATTATAATAACTAAGTTACTGCAAATATCTGTAGTGGCAAAGTTTGAGATGTTCCAACAGCCCTCTCTCTCCCTACAATATACCTGGCTATTTGCTAAGAGAAACAGGTAGGAAATAAGTAATTTATTCAGTGATGCTCCTTAAAAATCTACTGGGTGGTCTCTATGCCAACTGTTCTGCAATGAAAGAAAGATTTCACTCATTAGACTTGCTCCTTTAAAAAAGTTGTTGCTCACAGACCAATTTTTTAAATGCAAAAGAAAAGAAAAGCACCTAACTCCAGGGGCAAAAGACAAAACCCCCAAGACAATGGAGTAACGTACTAATTTGATTATCCCAAATTACATCCAACACTTTATATGTGGCTTAGCCACAACTGTGTATTTTGGCAAAGAACAAGTGACTAGTAAAGCATAAAAATTCTGCCTGAAGAAGTACCTGAACCGCAATAACCCCAGACTAGCACCATCCTTAATGCAGGCTTAGTGTAGGTGTTCAGCAAGATGAAACCTAACATACATTCCTAAATCACTGAATAAACACATGACAGAATAAAGTGCATCTGAAAAACATACAGATGTCATACACTGTTTCTGTTTGCAAGTGGTTCCACTAAACTAGCACACAAAGCATTAAAGTTTTAAAGCCTTAACCGCAGTGTACTAGAATGTTGCTGAAGGTTTTGGAGTTTTGTTTTGTGGGTTTTTTTGTTTCTTTTTAAATGAGAATGGGAGTCTAGGGAGGAAGGAGATTCTAGGAGTGTCATAAGATAAACTTTAAAGGAAATAAATTGGAAGATTTTGGGGTGAGAGAGGAAGGAAATGAGAAATTTTCACTGGAAATGCATACTAGAGAACCAAGGAATAAAATGAGAAGAAATCACACATAAAAAGGTTTCCAAATTTTAAAATGCTACAACATTGGATATAATCTTTTAGAATTTTTAACTGACTTTCAGGAGTTGGCATTAAATAAATTTCCCAGCATATCTAAAACTTCTAGTGGAATATGAGAACTAAGGATGAACAGGATTTTACACAGTTAGAGCAGTACTTTTCAAAAAGCATCTAGAAAAGGTAGAGATTCTCTTCCACTAAACTTTTTTTTTTTAAAAAAAAGCCTCAGTATTTCTGAATGTTCTATTATTTGCCCCTGTCTATGTATTTAAAATGACCTTAATTATAAATGGCACCTTTACAAAGAGCTCTTTCCATGTTTAGGCTCATACTTGTAGCAATTATTTACACGTAAAAATCCCAGACGGTCATCAAAGAAGAGATCAGAAGGAAGAATTCAATAAACAGTCACTGATTTCCAAAATTTTTGGCCAGGTTAGCATCACAATTCAACAACACTGATATCATCAGGTTATCACAATAACTCATTTACAAGGTAAAGAGTTTGCAAAGGATAAAAATACTAGGTCTACCACATGATTAAAGGTTGGACTAGATGATCCTTGAGGTCCCTTCCAACTGGGTATTCTATGATTCTATGATATGATGCATTCTCTAGTAATGGTGCAAAGAGCACAAAATACAGTCTAGTTCCAGACACTGATTTAGCGCCGTGAAGGACAGATGATGCCACAAGAATACCTGTATTCTGGCAGGAAGGCATGATATACAAAGAGCTGAAAACCTATCCATATCTAATCTCCATTCTCCTTCCAGTTTTCTCCTATCAAGAATTCGTCACTCAATTCAAACCAACAGGGCAGCAAACAGTTCTTTTTACCATCCAAACCTTCTGGCAATTAACCTGAGGAAAACAAGATCAGTTGTTACATAAAAGAAAATCAACATGCCTCAGTCACTCCACACAAAAGAAGTAAGTACAAGGAATTTAAAAACTTGAAAATGAATACGCATCAGAAATTAACACTGTGAACAGGTAAATTGTATTCCCCTAAATTAACTAACTTGTTTATAGTACAATGCTTCTCTACTCACGACCAACTGCTTTATGGAACTCCATTATTTAACAGTTCCTGCGATTACGAAATAACTGATACATATCCAAAAATTAAGAAATCATTCAACGTGATTCCAGCACAACATGACCCCAACACAAAGAATAATCTATGTTTTAACACCACCTTCCCTCTCACCCCTCAATCCATCAGCAGAGGAGTGCCTGAAGCTGGAACAACAACTGCAATTTTAGTTCGGAGATGATCAGTTTGAGTCATTACACAGATCCTAAAAGAACAATGACCACTGGTTAGCAGACAGAACGCATGGAGCAGGACAAGGTGAATTATGTTCCTTACCTCTGGTGCTCAGCATCCTTCTCTCTCAAAGTGTCATCAATTAGTGTTAAGTTAAATCCTAAACTGTTTTTACCTTGAAGTTTGCTGCTTGTTTCAAACAAGAAAAAGAGGGTTTATATTAAAAAAACAAAGCTTTCTCTTTCCTTCAAATATAACAGACATATTAACACCTCCTTCACATCTTAGCCTGTTTCCATCCTCAAACTGCAATGACAAGTATAAATTATTGTTTCAGATTATCTGAGGTCCTAGAAAAAAAAAAAGAAAAGAGCAGCACTAGGTAGAGTATGACACAATCCTGGATAAATGACTATTATGAGATTAAAAGGACAGGCAGCATGAAGTTATTTCTTAAGAATACCTTTATATAGAATTGTCCTAGGTTAAAGTATAAAATGTGCCAAAAGGAAAAAAAATATTCTATTACCATCTTCAGGAGCTGTTGAGACCAGGTGGGGCGGTGCTCCCTGTCTCCCCTCTCTGGACTGTCTTCTGTTAATGGGCACAACAATGCCTTATCGCCTGACCCATCGATAACTCGCTCCTGGACTATCTCCTGTTAACGGCCCATCAAGGAACGACTCACCATCCCATTGTGAGATGCTCCGCCCGGGGGGAAGGAGCCAAGCAGTCCATGCTAAATATAAACTGAGATTTCGAACACCCTAGCAGCCTCCTTCCACTGGATTCCCAGAGGAGTTTTTCCCCCCACTGGAGTTCCAGAGGACAAGAGCTACCTACCTACCACTGGACCTTCGGAGGAAGACCAGACCCTTTTACAAGATCGCTGCTTCCACAGAACTACATCCATGGCTTCAGGAGGACTGCAGCCAGCATCTTATTGGACTGCTACTGCCACCCTAACAGGGTGTCAGGTTGTATTCCTGACTCTGTCAGTGTAAACCAGTGGGTTGTTTGTTTCTCCCTGCCTTGTGTTATATACATACATATATATATATTAGTAAAGAACTGTTATTCCTATTCCCCATATCTTTGCCTGAAGGCCCCTTAATTTCAACATTATAATAATTTGGAGGGAAGGGGGTTGCACTTTCCATTTCAAGGGAGGCTCCTGCCTTCCTCAGCAGACACCTGTCTTTCAAACCAAGACAAGAATGTGACCCTGAATAATGAAGAACGATGGTTCAACAGTGGAGTAACTACTACAGAGCAGACATAAGGAAGAATGTGTGATATTCAGAGAATATTATAAAAATTGGAAATCTCGTTGAATTCTAGGGATGTGAAAAGTCAGAATAACTAAAAAGATAGCATGATTTTTTTTTTTTAAAAAAAAAAAGGACTGATTCAAAGTAGACTTGGAGAAGTACAGAAAAGATCTGCTTTCATTGTATGAAATTGGATAATACTAGGGATCTGTGACAGATTTCAAAAAACAAACTCAAATTTATTAGAAACCTAGCTATGCACAGGAAATACATCAGACAGAAGGATCAAGAGAAGAATTCATAAAATTTTATGGTAATCTAATCTCAACAATCTTTCTCTGTATTCAGGTGACAATGACTTAATCATCCAGAAAAACAAGTGATGCTCTCCCAAATATTTCTAAATGACCATATCTCTGTCCACTGAGTACAGAAGAAAAACAAAAGGGGTGATTAAATTAAGCTTAGGAAATGCATTCAGCTATATACTGAAGAATAAATGCTCATCAGATTTTGTCAAAAAAAAAAAAAAAAACCCAAACCGCAAACCCCACCTATTTAAGAATTATTGTTAAGAACAGAGGTTATGATTCATAACAAACACCGGCTTGATTTTAATTCAGAGAGAACTATATGGAAAGATGATTACTCCATAAATTAAGTTATCTTAAAGGTAAAGTGTGGTAAGATTAACACAACTGCTCAGTGAAATCAATTGTACTCATGAGTGTAGGAGAATAACAGAGGAAAGAACTGTACCAAACAAATCAACAAACTTCTGCAACCAATCATACAATTCAAATTAACAGAAAGCCTACAAGGAACACAAACAATGCAGGCAGAGGCAGAATTGGTACACAAAAGTCCATCTCACATGGCTCCTCTAAAGGATGTCAAAACCCAAACATAGTACTTAAAAAACAGAACAGCTTAGAGGAAAAAATTACAAAACAGAAACTGAACTGCTATGGAATTTGCCCAACAATGTGTCTAATGAACCAAGAGGTTTCTGCCAGGGACCTCTTCTAAAATTTTTCAACAACTCTGTTTTAGTACTACACAGAAATAATAAAGCAATGTTGGTTGCCTCCCCACCCCCCGCACAATGCTTCAGCAATGCCAGTCTGAAACCCAAGAAGGAGAAGGATAATTACATAGGCATTTCAGACCTTCCAAAATTACATCCATTTCAGGAAAAACAGGAAACTACATTCTTAAGTAAGAAGGCAGCCTACATTTTCTGAAGCAAAATCTCAAACATCAATATATGGTCAAAATATTTTTAAATATGTTGTTATTTAAAGTTTTTGCTTTCCATCCTCTTAAATGTTTATTTAATATACTGAAATACTTGAAAGCAAAAAGTTTTATAATAATGCTAACTGCAATTATTTTTGTATCAAATAATGATGTGCTTCTGTAACTTTCAGTTGTTCTGTTTAGTAAATAATTTTAAGCAAACAATTACAAATGAAATGTCTATGTAAAGCCTTTCCTATTATAAGAAAGGGTATTCTTTCTGACATACAAAATATAATCTTCACTACAGCATGACTACTGCATTACCATAAGGCATTCTCCCAGGAAGTCCTAAATCCAATCAATATCATCAGCTTTGAAAAGCCATACAACAATTCACAGAGCTCAAATATATACAGTTATGTGTAAGTGTCGGTCCTGCACCTGGGTCAGGGCAATCCCAAGCACAGATACAGGCTGGGCCATGAGTGGATCGAGAGCAGCCCAGGGGAGGAGGACTTGGGGGTGTTGGTGGATGAAAAACTGACTATGACCCAGCGATGTGCGCTTGCAGCCCAGAAAGCCAGTCACATCATGGGCTGCATCAAGAGCAGGGTGGCCAGCAGGTCGAGGGAGGGGATTCTCCCCCTCTGCTCTGCTCTGGTGAGACCCCAGCTGCAGTGCTGAGTCCAGCTCTGGGGCTCCCAGCACAAGAAAGGCACGGGCCTGTTGCAGTGAGTCCAGAAGAAGGCCACAAAAATGCTCAGGGGGCTGGAGCACCTCCCCTGTGAGGCCAGGCTGAGAGAGCCGGGGTTGTTCAGCCTGGAGAAGAGAAGGCTCTGGGGAGACCTTATAGTGGCCTTCCAGTACTTAAGGGGAGTCCGCAGGAAAGGTGGAGAGGGACTCTTGATCAGCGAGTGTGGTGATAGGATGAGGGGTAACCGTTTCAAACTGAAAGAGGGGAGATTTAGATTAGATATCAGGAAAAAATTCTTTCCTGTGAGCGTGGTGAGTCACTGGAATAGGTTGCCCAGAGAAGCTGTGGCTGCCCCCTCCCTGGCAGTGTCCAAGGCCAGGCTGGATGGGGTTTTGAGCAACCTGGTCTAGTGGAAGGTGTCCCTGCCCATGGCAGTGGGGTTGGAACTAGATGATCTTTAAGGTCCCTTCCCACCCAAACCATTCTATGATTCAAATCAAATGTGAATATCTGACACTCTGAGATAGCACAGTATCAATTTTGAATAAAGTATGTTATTTCCCCCCCCAATATGCCCATGTTGGCATGTGATGTAAAATAGTACTTTCTGAAGAAATAACAGATCCATTATCAATCTATTCTCGTATTCCTTTCATCTCAAACATGACACAAACACTCAACATATTATCTTTCCCAATTACCAAATAATTTCCGAAAAAGTTATTCTATCACACATTTAACTTTTCTATTAAGACAGAGCAATATACGAATTTTTACTCCCTCAGAATATAGTAATGGTGCTAATACACAGAGGAGCAGACTGAGAGTGGCTTGCAGTGTTCTTTATAATTACTCTTAATAACTATTTCTTTGTGCATAAGCTAATTAAAAAAAAATTCTTCCCAAATCAAGTAGGTGACACAGTCATAGGGAAACATCTACTCAGCAGACCACTTAAGAAAAAGCATGACACTAAGTTAAAGAAATCAAATTAACATGTGCCAAAAGGTTCTACGAAAGCTTACACAAGATGGTCTACATATGGATTAGAGCAAATGTTTCCTTTTTTGGACCTCATGATATGTAGGCCTACACATCACTGCTACTTAAGCTACAGTTTTTGCTTTTACTTGCTGTAAAATATTGCCAATCATTCAACCGTACTTAAACAAAGAATACAAAACACAAAAAAACAGAAGTCTACTCTGAAAGCAGCAGCTGCCCAATGACAGACTTTTCCCCCCAATTATCAGAATATCTAACTTTATTCAAGTCAAGGAAATTTTGAAAAAAAAAAAATCTGAAATGTGCCATTTAAATGAATCACAGTTGTATAATTAAAAAGAAACATTTAGCTCAATGAATCTGAAAGAATAATTTTAAAACTCAGTTGTTTTCATAGTAGGTTAAAGAGATTAATGTATTTAATTCATTGGCAATTGACTTGTTTTATCTCTGTATTAACAGCACTAGCAATACCTGCAGAAATTTCAGTTTCAGTCCAACAGGAAAGACTTGCAACCTCCCAGACCCTATAAGCAATAGAAAGGTTCATAATCTGCTTCCATTTAAAGGCTAACTTACACAGGGGAAAAAAAAAAAATAATAATCCTCTGGCTATGCTTTTCTGTACTAAGATGCTGGGATACATGTAGGAAAGTAGATCAATTAATAACCAACTCGCACTATTTGCAGTAAATTCTTCCACGTTCAGACCTAAATGACTTGCTATACCACTGACCACTGTAAAGCAAGAACTCTCATGCTCTGAGAGCATCAGCAGATTCAGATTGGGCCTGAACAGCCATCTCTGCTTACAGTTTTTGCACTCCAATATCCACATCCCAATCAAAAGAAAAAAACACCATGCAGTTACTGCAGTCCAGCAGCTGCCAGTTATCACAGTACAGGTAGTATTTCTGAAGACTACATATCTCGTATAGAAAGCTTTAAAGCAACAAAAATCCAAGCTAAATCCCCTTTTAGACAAGAGTCCACCGTCATGTTTAATGAGTAAAGAGTAATTTGGGAAAATGAACTTAGTTCAACGTTTTCAAACTGCTGACATCTGCATAACTATTCATGTTCTATATTGCTGCATAAACCAAATAATCCTAACAGAATTAAGACCAACAGACACACCCAGAGAAAAATGGACAAGCACAGGATCCACAGGCCATAAGGAAACACGCAAGTTAAATGACATGTAATGAAGAGGAGAAATTTTTTCTTCCTGGCCAGGTTACACTAACTTAAGAGAAGTCAAAACCAGAATTGGGATCTTTAAACTGCAGGCAGGAAAACAACTGTTTGCTGTCCTCTGCTTAAATGTTGAAGACACTGCTCCAGTAAATACAGTTTACTGCTTTCAAAGGTCTCTTCAGTGAAGTACATTTTGCTTGACTGAAAATTCTGGAAATGCTACAGTGCGTTCTCCTCATGAGAATCTCCTGGTTTATGTATATGCACACTGATATGCACTTCCTTTTCTAGGACACTTCTCACAGCTGCAGAGAGGATTTTGAAACAGAGTTAAACGAACCTGTGAGGATAGATTAATGTACCCACTGTAATATACCCATTCTGCTTCATGTACCTAGTTTGCTCCAATAACTTCTTCCAAGCTCTATGCTGTGCAGAGTAGAAATATCTACTGCGTGGCGACATTCTACACAGAAGCAACAGCTTCACAAAACCTTACACAATCTAATCTTCCACCGATTTCCTATTGAAATGTGCTGAAAAGTTTTCAAAGCATATAAAAGAATAATCAGATTCTGAAAATTATCATACCTGATACAGCAAGAAAATCATCAATACTTGTTATATCATCCACAGCTTCAGTGAGAACATGGATGTGATTCTCCCATGTACTCCTATACATCTCCATGTTGTTTTTCATGACTTGACTTTTTGGTCTGGCAGCAAGAGCTAAAGCAGCATTAATAACCTGTAACAAAAATAAACACAAAACCCAACATCTAAATAATTATGTCTTCAGAAACAAACGTTTATGTTTTACTTAAAATTGCAGAGCAGCATTTCTGTTCTCTAAGCAAAAGCGATGCTCAGCTTTTGTTTCTGTTCTCAGCAGGAATATCAGTCAGATATTGCTTAGGCCAACTTCCCTTTTAGCTTCATAACTTAAGAACTAAATGAATAGGATAGCAAAACCACCTACATCTTATTTTTAGTTAGAGAATTCATACTACTCCAGTTTGCAAGATATTAATACAAGGAGGTTTTTACTTACACACATTTAAGGCACATACTTATTTGTATGGCATACATCACTTCAGTTGTGAGTTTAAACTCCTTAACAACTGCTATCATGGAGGTTATTATGGAGTATCTTCATTGAAAGAGATATTAACAGCCTCTGTCAGGTAAGTGGAAAGTTTTGCCAGGACAACAGGTATTTCTTTTAGGATCACTGGCACTGGACATAACACATACCACAACTATAGAAACACCACTCTGCTGCTTTTATAAGTCAGGTCTAAAAATACTATGTTCACATGAAGAGGGTAGACTCCATCTCTCCCAGGAAAGACTAGTTGAAGATAGAAACATTGGATCCTGAAGTGATTATTTCTATAGGTACCTCTTCAATCAGTTAATTTGCTAGACGAGATTTTTTTCCTGAGACAGCTTTTTGTTGATGTTGTATCTATAAACATTTTTAAATTTAAACTAATACATATCCCAGGTAGAAGCTGAACATTGAATTACACTAACCTTCTTTCCCCTTCCCAATATTGCTTATTTATCAAGGAGAGAATGGTTTTAAGAAGACAAAACACCATGTAAAGTAACAAATGGGATAAATAAAAACAATATGCCACACTAATCCCCAGTGCTGACAGTATACATTTCTGAAACATTCTGGTATATCATCCCATTGTAATTAAGTCATTGCACCAAAGAGTAAGAGCTAGGAAATTCCTCATTCTAAGCCCATCTGATGCGCCTTTACAGTAATATTAAACCTCTTGACCTTGTTCTGGATCGTAAGCTACATTTGTATTCAGTTTTGTTTGGCTGGTATTTTTACATAGCACATGTACTTACACAGCTGGCAAAATTTAAATAATGACAAACTTAGTAATATTTGTGCTCTTGTAATGAAGGAACATACACAATTAGGCTGTCATAAGAATACCGCTGGGATTGAGTCTTTTTATTAATGATTTTGATAAGGAAGAAAAGACCATGTGCTTATTACTTTACCAGGCAGTTGGAGAAGTCAGAGTGTATGCAATTACAATGAAGGACAGTATCACCAACTCCACAAGTGATCTAAAAACTAGAATTCTGTCCTATAAGAACAAATATAAAAGTATCCTATTCTCCAGAGAGAAGGAAAAAAAAAAAAACCCAATAGGCAAAACAAATTCAGAATTGGAACCAAGTGGAGAGATAGCAGCAAAAATGCATCTGCTTTTACAGTGTATCAGTAAACAAATGCAAGTCCACCATACCAAGTGGTTGCAAAAAATAAGGTACTGTCAGATAAACCAACAGTCTGAGAAGTAAAACCAGAAGAAATACCTGAAAAAACATGAGGCAAGTGTTTTGCTCTACTTTTGCACTATTGGCTTTTTTTGAAACCCTATTCATTTTGGGGCACCATACTTCTGGAAAGACACAAAAGATTTTCTCTCCCACTGAAGACAGAACAACATCAATGCCATCATCATCATAGACGTAAAAATCCTAAAACTGTGAGAAAAGAATGAAAAAGAAATTAAGTCAGTCTAGAGCAGGAAAGAGCCTGAAGAGAAACAGTCACTGCAGAGATTAAATGAATAAACCACTCTATGTGCATCATGAAAAGTAAAGAAGCATCTTTAAATTGCAGGAAAAGAAAAATTCAACAAAGAACACAATTTTAAAAACCAACCACAAATCAGGCAAATAAACACTAACTCAACTTTTTGAAGACAAAAAGCTCTCAGTTTACCTTAAATTCTCTAACAAATTAAAACAACAATTTGCTTAAGATTAAAACATCAAGCAGACTAACGCAGAACTGAGGAAGACTACATTATTAACATGTCATCAGTTGCATAAAATAGCACCAATATGCAATATTACACCAACACACCAGAATCTACATCAATAAAACAGGAATGGAGTTATCATAAAAGTGTTACTTAATTTTAAATAATGACATAACAAATATATATAGACGCTGTTTAATTGTTGTCTAAACATTACCAATCAGGTGCAACACTGCCATAGAATTCCTATTGGATTAGTGGTGATTTACACTGCACAACCTTCCTGTTTTGACAAAACATCTGCAAAGTTATGCAGAAAACCACAAAATACAGTGAATAAAGCTGAAGTTGTCATTCTCCCCATTTTCCAGGTTACTAATACCCAAATTATTTGATTCATCAGACTTTCAGTTTTTTGACAATGAATTCTGCCTTCATATACACAGGACAGCAACATACAGCTACCTTAAAGAACACACTATCAAACTACCTGTATTTAGAGAAGAATAAAGAACCAAAGTAAAGAATCTAGTTAATTGTGATTAAAGGCACTTTTTTCCACTTACCGGAAAGAAGCACTGAACAGCTTTAAAGTTGAGTCTGATCAGTCTTTTTTCTGTTTTTAAAGCTGCAACAGCTTGTTGTTTTAAAAATATCTGATGATAATAGTAACAACAACAAAAAAATTGCTTTATCTGCACCTCAGATAATATGAAATACTCTTTAAAAAAAAAATAAAATCAAAGCACCTCAATGACACAGCTTTTTAAAAAAGCACAGCTCACAAGCCATGCAGCACATGCATAATAAAGTCTAAAGGCTCACTTAAAACTCTGATTTCATGCAGTATCCTTAAAAGAATGCCACTGACTTTTAAAACAGTAGATGTCACAAGCAAGTGACAGAACACTGCTCTAGCCAGGCCCAGTAAGGACTTAGAACTGACTACTTTTTTCCTTTTCTGATTATAATTTGGATTGTGCTAAACACATTTTTTCCCATGGTTTTCAGACACCCTTTCAATATAGCCCCTTTGTTATCTGTTATACAATTTTATTTTATCCATATTCCAGATCTACAAAATCTGCAGCAAAAGCATTTATCAGCTGTATCATCTGGAAGCAGATGCTGTCTTGATGGCGTACAATCCTACCCCTAAGAGCAGCCACGCCATTTATGTATCTTACATGAAAAACGCGATCCCAATTCCCCACGGTCATTTACTGTTTTTTCCAAATGCAATTGCTAGGAAACATATACAGTTAAAATACTGAACGTGCAGAAGATGCCTTATATTTTAGCTTGTAGATAACAGTCTCTCCTCCAACAAAATGCAGGAGAGAATCACAGTAACTTACAGGGAGATTAGAAGAGAAGAGCACTGCTAAAAATCACGCATCATTTCTAACATCTGAAAAACAGTAATAGCACAGCAATGCTGAAAAGGTTGATCACTTCTACCTCATCAGAACGTAGGCATTAAAAATGAGTCACCAGGGACTTTGAAGTCCCATTCAAAGACACCAACAAAGGTGCCTACCCCCCAGGCACAAGCAAACTACTGTAATAAACCCTCTGCCTACTTTCCCACATGCATGATACATTTGCAGCACCACTTTGGAAACGGGGTCTCTTCCTGCAGATGTTTATTTATGCTTGGATAGCCAATTGATTCTGGCTTCTCAAATAAGACAACAGACCACTCAAGCTGCTGAAGGTTTAAATTTCCACTTTTGTACATTTCTTCTACTGAAGGTTCTGAAAGTACAGATTGTTTTTATTTTTTTTTACAACAGTTAAAGCAGGGAATTTAAGGGCTTATTAGGGTTCATTTTTATAAAGGTAGGTGTTCAGCATTTTCCTCCATTACAGTACTCACCTTTAGCACTAAACACTCACTTTGAATAAATACTTCAAAGTAGGCAATAACACACTACGCTAAAGCCAGTTTCAACTGACTTCCAATTTCTCCAGTAATACAAACTACTTCCTTTGTTTATTAAAACAAATGCTTAAAATTCAAAAGTGCAACTCTAATTGGTTTATGAACTAGGCTTCAGATCACCTTTTCAGTTTTGTTACCACATTTCTCAGGATCTGTGGTGATGGAGTTCATTGCTTAAGGTTTCCATTGGATTGAAGGTGCTTCAGCAATACAATAAATCAGAAGTTTTTATTTGCTAAAACAACTTTATTTTTAAGCTATAAGGAACTTCAGACTGTGGCTACTCCACGTGACTTGGCAAAACTAATAAAAAGATCCCACACATGCACAGATGAACAGACAACCTAAAGCAGGAAAGGGCCTGCACTAATACTGTTTTCTTCAACCCCTTTAAAACAGACTGATCTCCTGTTCTCCCAGGTGTATACTAGAGGCACAAGGCCTTCTTGTTAATGCCTAGTTTTAACTCCCAGACATTGGAAAATGAGGAAGAAAACATGGTGACTCAGGAGTTGCACACCAACCATGTTTTTAAAACAATTCTGCATTTGGTACTTCAGGAGTACCACTTCTAGTGACAGTATGTATCACATCCTTCAGCTCCTCACAGAAACTTCTGTGGAACAAAAGCAACCCTACCAAGCTTCACCTTGGTGCCAAAACCTCTTTGGTTTGAGAGACAATGTTGCCTGTGATGCTACTTCTCTAATGAAGCGTAGAATATACAAACAGAAAATTCAGTGCAGAAACGGTGTACCTGCATATATTTTTTTAAAAATAGTATTAGCAGCTTAACCATTTTAGGAATTAGTAGAAAACTGTTTCCTTTGTCCTTCAGACAAGACTCATTATTTGTTATTTCGAAGGTAAAAGCCATACTGATAAGCATTTACACTTATGTAATACATTCTACTCTACCTTAAGCTTTGTTTTCATAAGCTAGAACAAAATAAGTCATGAGAAAAAGAATAAAAAATTTGTTAAACAGAAGAAAAATTTATAAAGCAAGAAACATGTTGGGTGCTTATCACTATTCCAAAATTGTACCCAGAAACTGCACAATGTAACAACAACAGGACAATGTCTACGTACACAAATAAATGGGAGAGAATTAAAAAGCAGAAGAGAAGAATAAAACCAAGATCCCCAATAAAGCAAATGCCAAGTTATCTTCTGCTTTCTACAGAAAGGAAGAAACAGTTCAAATTGCACATTGGTCCTGTAAAAAAAAAAAAAACCAAAAACAAACCATAAAAAAAACTTTGCAAGACACCTTAATAGACCAGTATATGCTGGTACATCAGCAACAGGAATACAATCTTCACCATTTTGGTCAGCCTATTACTAGCAATCCTTTATGTTGCAGATTTGTAATAGGAAAGACTGTGATACAAAGGACTAGTAGCACTGGTAACATATATAAACTGCAGTATACAAGTGAGGGGATATACGACAATTTTCAGATTCATAAAAGGTAGCTGCTAAGTACAAGAAATAAGCTGCAATCTGTCACCAGGAATAGGTCAGGAAGTACTGGACAGAGCTGTAGCAAGAGAGAATGTTGTTTAGCTTTTTGGGTTGGTTTTCTATTGTTTGGTTGGTTTTTTCCTCAATGCCTAACTCAAGGGACAGTTGATAAGCACAAAACCAGACTGCCTGGAGAGTCTCTAAACATTCCATCATTTGAAGTACTTAAGAGCAGGGCAGTTGAAACATCTACCAGGAATGTTTTAAACTTCTAAACCACGGAAAAGTTGATCCTGTACTGGTGGAAGAAAGAGGAGAAGGAAAGTGGACCACACATGGCATCAACTGACATCAAAATAGAGCTAAAATTAAATGCCAGGAAGAAAAGGCATCAAGGCTGGCATCAAACAGGCATCATCTATATACTGTGGGACATTTTTAAAAGAGTTGGGATGATTAATTTGTAATTAATATTTTTTCAATACTAACTGTAAATATTTGAAAATCTTATAAATGAAATAAATACTTGCCCTTACTAGTTAAGCCTCAAAATTGAGTACTTTTTGGAAAGCATGTTTCAAGCAACAAGCATATATTTCTACACAATTCATGACTTTTTTTTTTTTAAGATGCAAAACACACGCGAAAAACAATTCACTGTCAATCCTTGTACATGCCATGGCTTTTAGAATAAAGATTTTGAGCTCCTGCCAGATGGAGATCCAGCCCAGATTTTGTTTCTGCAGCAGGCAGGAAGAAATACTACTCAGCCAACACAACAGGAACAGATCTGTTCAGCCTTTGTGGCTCTGATATCAGAACTGCATCCTAAACAATACTGCAAGATGGACAAACTTGCAAACAGGTTTCAGAAAGGTGCTTTCTCTCACACTGCCGGTGAGAAGCATGAACAACAGTCCTCACAAAGCTAGGCTTTGCAGCACACAGGCTTCTGCATGATTTCCAAGTATTAGGTCCCATCTTCTATCCACCTAGCAGTCTACAATATGAGCTACAACAAAGCACTGAGACCACTGGCTATATAACTGTTCCAGTGTCTGCTGCCCAAAGGGTCCAGGAGATGGGCCACAAAGATAGAGAGAAAGCATGGCCAATTAAATGCCCTCTGAGCTTGTTAAACTGAAACAGGATCTTAACATCTGATTACATTTGGATATTCCATAGTTGCATACAAGAAATAATGTCTGGTTTCTTTATTTCAACATCAATACCAAAGATATAAGAACTTTCCATATACATTGTAACACATAAAAGCCCATGTCTCTTTGGTTCTACAACAGCTCCCCCAATACGCTCTTAAAGGTAAGAAACTTGCAGGAGTTGAAACTTCACTGTTTTCATTCCTACCATGCTTGATCCAATTTCACAGGAAGATGCTACAAAAGGTGAATATGTCATAGTTCATCTGCTGGTTGATAGTCATTATCATAGTGTCATTAGGAATTATCCTACCAGATTTCATTCACTGTGTTTTCTTCATGCAGTATCTTCTCCAATTACATACAACGACATATAAAAAACAGCTACTACATCAAAATAAGAACTTCAGAAACGTGTTTCTAAAATGACAGTCTTCTATTTCAAACTCAATTTACACTTTTCAAAACAAGATCTTAAGACTGGAGACCCCAATCTAACTGGGCCTTCTGAATTCACATTTCTGGTGGTTTCACATTCTGTCCCTCACTTTCTCTTCTCCACTGGCCATGTTGTACCACCTTTACCCACACTGACCAGTAAACAAAGCCACAGTGTTAACAGTGACTAATATTTAAAACAGATTCTTATGAAAAGCGCAAACTCTAACAAAAGCATGGGCAACTTTTCTCTTCGGACTTCACCATTGAGTAATTCACTGCTTCATTCTAGCCTTCAGAACGACAACATGTTCATTTGTTGTGCATGGATGGGGTGTTCATCTCTAAGGGAAAGGTATGGATAACTACACAGAAAAATAAGATCTACACAAATAGTACACATACGGAAAATCGATTGCACTCGAGCACAGCACAGCTCTCATGGACTCAATCAAAAGGGACTTCTAGACACACTTATTAAGTGTAGTGTTTGTGCACAGATTACAAAGATTTAGTACCAACTTCTACTGCAGAAATGTAAACCACACACTTACAAGGCAAAGTCCAGATCAGGACTCTGCCTGTTGCCTTCTCTAGTCTCACCAAACTGGCAAGCTCAACAGTCTGTATAAGTATAATGGGATGTCATATTCAACATGAACAGTAGATCAAATGTGTCATTTGCTTCTGTCACTTCTTAAGATCAGAATGCCTGTTTTCATTTAAAATCAAAACTATTTTGTGCATCTTATATTAATCTCAATTCATCTATCTAATGTGAACAGTTTCTAAGCATTCCTTGCAAGACTCATTGAGGTATGTGCATGAATAACACAAAAAAATAACACAGAAAACTCTTCTGAGCTTTTAGAAGCTGAATTTTTTTTTTTCCAAGCTATTACTGAACTAATCATCTCATTCTACTTCACAAAAGCCTGGGAAAAAGGTGGCTTCAAATGGACCTAACAGCAGCCTCTCAACACATACAAATAGAATACAAGACAACAGAGACAGGGTCTTCACAGCGACACATGGTGGGAGGACGTTCTGACGGGGTCAGAAATTGGGAGAGGTTCTGACAGGAGAGAGCACAGAGGTGTGCAAGACCACTTTTCACACCAAGATCAGTCAAGCAGTAGAACAGGTTGCCTAAAGTTTGTGCAGTCTCTGTCCTTGGAGATTTTCAAGACCCAATCAGTGAAAATTCAGAAAAAGGCAGTTTGAAATTCAGCATTGAACTTGCTTTGAGTAGAAGACAGGGCTATAGACATCTTAAGGCCCCTCCAACCTGAAATATTCTATAATTCTGTTCTGTAATGCAGAGTTACAAAATAATTGTATGACACATACTTAGTTACTAACTCCTTCTGGGGCAAGAGCAACTCATGTTTCAGGGATACTCTAAGGTAATAGAAATGTAAACAGATAAATGTCAATTGACAATGCAGCTACATCATGAAATAGTATTTCCTGACACAACAGTTACTACGAATGAAACCGCAGAAACATCAGTCTGTTGGTTTTGGTTTTTTTAACAGAAAATTGTGCAGAACTACTTCTGTCAAGCTGTGCTTTGTATTTCTCTTAAACAACACAGTGGGGGATCTTAAGTATCCAGACATCCCCAAGCTCTGTAAGAAGGCATCCATATTTACTACTAACCCAAAAAACAAACTTGCAAGCAAAAAAACCCCACTATAATGATAAAACACCTCAGGGATATATGATACTGTTGCTTTGGCAACCCACGTAAAAAGCTATTAAAATAACAAACATACGAAAAACCCCTATCAATTTAAAAGCTTTGAAAGCTGAGCATCTTGTATACAAAACATTTAATCATAAAATGTATTCCAGTCAATATAATTATGTAAATTTGAGATCATAACGCAGCTTGAGACAACAGACAAATTCTACCCAAGGTGTAAGTACAATCCTAGAGTAAATAAATTATTTTCTGTATTTATTAACAAAACCAAGATTAATTGTTCAGTGAATTTAAAAGGTGAAATCTACCCCCACTGAAAACAGCTAAAAGGAGATGCCAAGTTAGGGAAGATAGTTTAATCATTATATCAAAAGTGACACATCAACTACAAAGCAAGATTGTACTTCCACAAGAAACTTCCTTCCTCTTCTGAAAAGAGAAGTTCTATCCACAGCACGCTGCTCTCTCTCACAACATGCTGAAAAACAACTCTCATCAGCATTATCATGTACTGATAGTTATGAGGAGTTAGCTGTACCAGTGGTATGATGGGATAAACACACGAATATAAGTTTTTACATTATATTAAAAGAAGTCAGACACTTACTGCTTCAGACTCAAACACTCCAGCAAGAAATAACGATGCAATCATAAGAACACAGCTATCCCTATAATACTAAATGCAATGGTTATAATACTCGGACAAATTACAATCCAAAATAAAATTTCAAAGTCCTATTTACAGTCTCTATTTCAGCAGAACTAGCATGTAAATAATTTACTGTGGGATCCTGTTTCTTCCTCCTTTCCAATCATTTAAAGCAGGAAGAAGGGACTGCACTGGAGGCACTTGGTTTGATAATGACATCATTGACTATGTTTGGTAGTAAATTTTAGAGCTTAAATATGGATTTACTTCTGAGATTATTAACTAACTTTAACTAAGCTTTGAAAAAAGGTCACTGAACAAAGTTCACGTATTTGTTCAAATCTAGCAAAGGCCTTCTTGATACCAACCCCTAAGGGCAGATCTAATTTCTACATTGGTATTACAAGCTACTGGCCAAGAATCTTGCAAATAAATTATGAGCACACAGGTAAAGCATCCACTCAAGAATTAACAGAATTATGAGGTCCTGTATAGCTTTATCTCCTGATGTCTAGGCAGTAGCTGCTAGTGATATACAGAAATATGTTTTTATTACATTAGGTTACAGTTTTTGTACTTTACTAAAATGATTTGGGTAACTTACTCAAAAGCATACCTCCCAACATAGCCCAGCACTGCTGAGAGGCGTAGTGTACTCTTGAGGAAGAAAACAAAGAAACAAACAAAAAACCCCACAAGCCCTACGAAAACAAAAACACACACACCAAACACAGTCCTCTAAAGCGCCCCCCCCCCCCATACACAACCATGTATTTGTTTTATACAGGGACTACATGCACATTTCTGAATGCAATTGGAAACCTTCTACAGGAAAGGCACACAGTTATATTTAACACTTCAGCAGAGAGCCTAATAAAAATATTGAGACAAGCAAATAAAAATAAAGGGTTTTTTTTTTTAAAAAAAGAGACCTTATAATTTTAGTTAAAAATATTACAAAAGTGCAAAAGAACTGAAAATGCAGTAAAGTATTCAGGATTCACATCTGGGTGGATAGTTTCCTTATATTTTGGAGACAGGGGATAAAACAGACTGAACACAAAGACTGACTTTCAAATCCACCCTGACAGCACCTCCCTTCCAGAACTAATTCACTTGACCTGACAAGCGAAGCAGACAGCAGATCACAAAATAGGTTGGGTCTTTTCTGCAGGTCAGATTGCAGGTGCTTCATTTGCATGAAATTAGTAATTTTAGTTGTTAAGTACTTTCACTTTCTCTATTTTGCAATACTGAAACTGAAGTAATGAGCATAAACAAGCATTTCTATTTCTGCCTTATTGAACAGTGTCTGTAAACGACACAGGAAATGTTTTGGATACGGTATTCAAAGGTATAGGGGGTGGATCACACAAATCGCACTTTTGATTCTTGAAATAAAGTAGGGGTATTTCCAATCAACCAAATAACACCGTTCCTCAGACTGTATTTTTTGTATTGGATATACACACAGTATCCAGTATCTCACTTCAGATCAAGCAAATAACAACACTGGTCAATTACTTTAAACAATTTTACCTACAGTTTTAATTTTCTAACTAAACAATTACTTTCTTGTGTCCACAGTTTGTGTATGTATGAGACAATGAGACTCTGCTCAGAAAGCACAGAACACGTCACAAGATTTCATCAAGCCTTGAGCAATGCATTCTCAAATGCAAATTTTAACTTCAAGAGAAGCAAATTTCTGAAATGGAAGGCTAAAGTAATCCTCAAGACTTACTGATATATGGAAAAAGAAATAAATAATCAAAACAAAGTTGTGTTTATAACGTTTCATTTGTTATTTTAAACTCAAAACCATAGTGGGAGTCATACCTTAAACAGTGCTCCATCCAGAACTGTTCTGTATAGTAGTTCTGTATAAACATACTAAATTGAGAATGAAGCCTTTTGTGGTTTTCTGCATTTTCTTAAGATAAATGCTCCATTACAATAGACCAACTATAATGGTACAGAAATTAACAGCACTGGTGATAAGAGTTAGCTGATCAAACTGGGATAAGCCGTACTGTCAACAGCACAAGTTTCACTCCTATAGCTACAGTATAGCTTTCCAGAGTATGCAGACATAAAGAAAACTCTCCATAGGAGTTTACAGTCTCAGGACTTGATCCTGAAAGGCATTCAGCATTAAAAACTCCTGTATCTGAATACAAAGCCCATAATTATCAATTAAGTTAGCTGCATACTGAAATTACAGTATAAAAAACAAAGCTTCTGTTTATTGGATTTCATACCCAAGCAGATCTTTATTCCAGTTTATAGTGTACTGCATATAAAACAGAAAGGTCCTTATGGACCATTCATGTAGCCAACTTTACAGAGGTAAATACAACTGCAATGGAACTAGAACAATTGCAGTGTAACTACACTACCATTACAGACTTTGAACATTTGGTTAAGATGAATGCACATACGGATTAAGTTTTTATACTGAGATTAAAAAAAAAAAAAAGACATGCGTAAAGCTCAACACGTATGCCACAACTGTTGCTTCATGTACATTTTGAAGTATATTATGCAAAAAACCCCAACCAAAACAGCAACAAAAAAAACCCCAAACAACCCACTAAAAGTTTAATAAATTCACCCAATTAGTTCCTCATTCCCTCTTGGGATTTCTAACAAAACTGTCACCGTTACAGACAACCTTTTTCAGTAGTCATTTGTCTAAATGCCATTGCACTACATTTCCTATAACATCTATGAACTATGGTATGGACTGAGTAAAAGAAATCAAGAACTGAAGACAAAAGCAAGTTTTCAACTTGACAGAAACATGCGTTACTGAATAGACAGACAGGCAGAAAGCTTTAGGAGGGTTACACAGAAACGAGGACATGAAGGTCAAAAGAATCCCTGAAGTACCTCTGGAAAGAATAGGTAGAAACAGTTTGATGAACAAGTGGGACCAACAGACATCCTCCAATACACTCCATATCACTCATGCAGACGGAAGAGCCCAGCCTCAACTTTTCACTTGTTGCTGCCACAGCCAAAGACCTAAGCCGCAGCAAGCACTACCCTGCCCCTCCTGATCCCTGGAAGTTTTTTCTGTCCTCCTGTGGCCTCACTGTATGGCTCCTCACTGCAGGCTCCAAGGACCTTGCTAGGCTTTCTCTCTCTGTGACAACCTATACACACTCAAATCTTCTTTTCCTGATCCTCTCACGCAATTAATTTTTAAGGGACCTAAAACAACACAACTGTGAATAGAAGAAAAAGCCAAACAGCCCACACCTACCATTTTCTTTCTTTCTCTAGCAGGAATGTTTCCAGACAACGCTTCAGGTGAGGCACTTGTCTTCAATAACAGGACCAGCAATGGAGGGATCCTGCTTGTGGTTAAGACAACTCAATACTCATGTCATGCTTTAACATCAGCTGGCAACTCAGCCCCACACAGCCACTTGTTTACTCTCCCCACCCCCCACCCCCCGGGTGGGCTGTGAAGAGTAAAAGTGAGAAAACTCATGGGTTGAGATAAAGACAGTTTAACAGGTGAAGCAAAAGCTGCACACAAGCAAAGCAAAACAAGGAATCCATTCACACCTCCCATGGGTGGGCAGGTGCTCAGCCATCTCCAGGAGAGCAGGGCTCCGTCACATCTAACAGTTACTTGAGAAGACAAACACCATCACTCTGAATGTCCTCCCTTCCTCCTCCTTCCCCCAGCTTTATATGCTGAGTATGATGTTGTGTTGTCTGGGATATCCCTTTGGTCAGCGGGGATCAGCTGTCCCGGCTGTGTCCCCTCCCAACTTCTTGCGCACCCCCAGCCTGCTTGCTGTAGATTTTACAAGTTCCTCCAAAACCAATGTTTTATGTCACACCACCTACAAAGTGAAACCAATAAAACAAAACACCTTCTTTGTCCCCTTGGTAAACAACTGCAGTTCAAAAGATGCTTGCTGCTTCATTTTGAGGGGCTTGTGTTGGTAAGATAGAGATTTTTTCCCCAGTGAAACATCTCCCACCAAGAGAGTTTCAAATAACTTTTTTCCAGAATTCTCTCAAGCAAAATCCTCTGCAGCCAAACAAAAACAAGAAAAACCAACCCAAAATTAAAAAGAATTAAGAAAATGGTGCAAAGTGAAAACAATACATTGTCAGCATCTTAGCAGGTATGCATGACATTAAGGTAAGGCTAAGTACATCCACATTTCCTCCTAGTTTTCATTTTCTGTCCTGTAGTTCATATATACAGTCCGTGCTCCCTCTGAGCTCAAAACAAAACCAGTTCTAGACAGTGAGGATAGTTCAGGGCGGGTAAGGAGAAATTCAAATAAAGAAAATCTTTTCTTGCCCCCCTTAGGAAAGAATACTTATTCAAGTTATTGCTAAGAATCATTTCTGAAGCCCAGGTGCAGAGACTCATGATCATGAAATTAGGTCCCTACACATCATTCACACTATCATTCTGTAAAAGAAGAACCCAATACTACCTAAACTGTATGTCACCCACCATCAAATGACTACATTTTTCCCCTATTGTTGGCATATGTTTCTAATGACTTCAAACCTTTAGTCTATCTTCCACTTACAGAAACCCCAGCAGAATATTGACTCAAAGTAATTGCCTCCAATGGAAAGACAGGCCATCAAGGAAATGAGAAATGGGGTGATTTTTGAAGCATCACTAATTATTTATACACGCCATGATTTAGGTACAGGTAAAAAGAAGGATGTAGTGTGCTATCCAGAAAAAAATTCCTTATAAGAACATTCTTCCCAGAAAATTATGCATGTATAGGTAATAATTCTGCCTTAGAGATACGGATCAAGCATCAACAGCAACAGTCTGCATTCTTCTAGAATTTCAGTGATGCTATAGAACACAAAGTTAGTGCAACTGCAGCTATTAATTTAAAATTCATTTTGCGTTTTCCCAGAAAAAGTGGAAAGGAGACAGAAGTGGTGTGATGAGAAACACATATACTTTATCCCTATTTTATGCATGAATGTAAACATCTAGCTAGCAGATCTCATCAGACAGCAAGTTCCAAAGAAATCAGAAAGAAAACTTTGCTTGAGATTATTCTGTTAAAAATAGTACTGACAGCCTTAGGACGGTAAACGAAGCTTTTTATAACTCAGAATTGCAAATTAGACTCTGTGTCGACAATAATGCACAAGAGATCGAGGATTCAAACAAACTGGTGCTGTACTTGCTACTTTTATTACTACTTCCAAAATTGCTCTTACTGATACATTTCCTAATGCCTTTTAATTTGGAATTTAGTAAAGCAGACAGTCAAATTGCTAGATATATTTTGCATTTATCATTCCACAAATGTAACACAGAAAATCCACTTGCAGATCACATTATGTCTCTTTCCTGTCTTGAATGACATTTTAGCATTTCAGTTTCCAGGAAGAAATCATGAAAACACAAGAACGGTAGTCATCTGCCACCTTGAATCTGATGCTACTTCTACAGAAACTGTTTAAAAGCTCAGTTTAAAAGCTTGGAAGCTCAGAGACATGAATCAGCCAAAGTTTTAAGATTCACCTCTTCACACTTCTCCAAATCAGACATTTCTCTCAGAGACATGCTAGAATTTCCCCAAATGACTGAAGTCTGACCCTGCATCAGTGACAGAGGAAGAAGGTGGGTGTGCAGGAAACAAAAAGAAAAAAATTCTTGTGCCTTTGCTTTCCAAGCTTATGCAGTTAGACACTAGAAATTGCCAAAAACCTTGTTCCTTAGCTACAGCTAATAAGACGTATACACACATACAAGAATGTGGACCAACCAGTCCCACCCCATCGATGCTACAGCTACATCGAACTTATGTCCACCTCATGCACTTCCCTTGGTGTTTGCCTCTGTTCCCCACCATCTACATCACCAGCTGCCTCTGGGGTGCCGAAGCACCCATGAGGATCCCAATCACCCTTCCAGTATTCCAGTTTAAAAATCTCAGAATCAGGTAAAAAGCTGGTAACAGCAATATGCACAATGCCACAGAACAAAGATGTCAGATGGAACCACGCATCAATGATCTCAGCTTCTTACTTCAACAAGTGGAATGTGTTCCCTTGTCAATCTATGCTATCTATACCTATTACTGCATGCTATAGCTATTTATAATCTCTGCTCTTTATTGCCGTCCGCCCCTGTCCCAAAAACATCCAAAACATCTACACTAGTTTTTTTTTAATCACAAGTCTCTAATAATGATGTTTTATTACCTGCCTTTCCTTTGCTGGCATTCTGCTGCAGGATTGCCATCAACAAAATGTGGCATCTCAGGAAAATTTATAAATTCAGAAAAAAGGATGAAGTTGAAGAGATAAAAAAGAAATTCCTTTCCAGGAAGAATACTTTCAAGTTTTAAAGGCATGGGGAAATAGAAATTGTTTATAAAACATTCATAGCACTTTCGTGCAGTATGAATCTACAGCAAATGTCCTCCAACAACTTTAAGAAACTTGATCATTCTCAGTCTTACATCCACTAACTGCAGGTGGGGCAAGCAGAAGATAGGATAAACCAGAATAGCTTCTGTATTGCTACAGAAGTTGAGGCTACTCAGGGTAGGTATTTTTATTTAATATTACAAACTGAGAATTTGTTGAGATTTCTATTCTAACACAACAGATGCTCGAAGATGAAAGTTAAGACTGAAAACCTCAAGGCATTTTCTAGTTAAGTCTTCTCCCTCCAAGTTCCATCATAAAACAGCCATGCGGTCTCAGCCAACATGAGACTTCCACGGGAATCTAAAAGTTGGGATTTTTTTTTCCCCTTCATACTGTTTACTAGGGAAGTTCAAGCCAAAGCAAACATCTAACTAAGTCTACTTAAACAAGAGCATAAAGCATTAGGCCTTCCAATATATTTTGGTGGCTCTAAGCTTTAGGATTCCATAGTACCCCAACCAGCTAAAAATGCCACATGCTTTATAACCTTTTTAAAACAACAAACCTCAACTTCCACGAACAGAAAAAGGTTAATATCCTGCAAGTACTAATGTCAGTAAATTATGCTAGAGGATATGAGAAAGGTTTTCTTCTTTGTATCATTTGCACTCCTTGTCAGATAGCCAAACTGGAAACTGGAGCACAACTGGTTTTGTACATGTTCCTTTCCTGCAGGCTGCCCATCGCATTAAGACTGCAGTGTTCTGATGGTACAAAGGATCATTCATTCAAATAGGATCATGTAGTATTATGATACTTGAGGACTAGACTAACAGCTTTTTCCATGCAACATCTCCTGGCAGCTGATAATGACAGCTATCTACTAACACCGAAAAGAAACATTAACTTCTAACACCAAAGCTGGGCCACTGTCAGCTCAACCTGGCATTAGTCTGCACTGCCACCAAAAGCCATGGTCTGCTCCTCCTTTAGACTCCTTTTCCCTCATGCCAGCAAGCAGTATTCATATATCCATACAGCAAACAACATCACACAGCTGACCTGAATGAAAACTAACCTTCTTACTTGCTCCCCAGGTTAATTCTCAGCTTCAGCAGTCTCCTGATCCATATCACAGAATAGCCGTATGATCGCTATCATTAGTCACAAGGGAAGGAGGCAGAAATAACAGCTTGAGAGTAGGGAGGGAGATCAAGTCTATCACAGAACTGATGATGTTATGTCAGACTAGACTGGTTGTGGAACAAAGGTATAAGAGAAGAAATTAAAGATACTAATGTTCAAGCAGATTACCATAGCTATAGGCTAATGACAATTTCTTCATTAACTTCAGCAGCATTGTGTGTGGACTTTGCTATGATGGTGAAAACGTACATGAAAAATGTCTCACTTCACCAAAATATCTTCCCTTTAGCTTCAGAAATACTACTATTAAGGCATGATATGTACTTTTAATTAATCTCTCAACTGAAAGGCTGGAGACTGTTCTTAAGATGTCTGATACTGTTAGAGATACCAACATCTGTTTTCTCTCTTTTAAAGCAGATGGTGGAGAACTCACTGATTTACCACGTTCTCCCCCATTACTTCTGCCCTTGCACAAGACTGCTGTATTTGAAGAAAATGGTATTACAACAGACAAAAGCAGATGCCACACAGACAGTTCAACCAAGATGAAACAATTGTGGTTACTGAAGTGATATTGGTGAAGAGTTATGAGGCTAATAAAAAACTTCTTCAGTGTCCCCCATCATTTAATGTATTAGAGCAAATAACAAAATAGATGACTGATTCTCTCTCGTGAAAAAGTAAATATATAGGAAATGTAAATTGCTAGCTTCAAAAATCCACAGCATCATAAAATACAAAATTAAACTCCAATACCTGAAAAATGTAACACATCAAAAGATGTTGCCCATTTACTAGCTATCAAGTCTCATTTTTGTGAACAAGAATTTTCAGGTTTGTTCAACACATACCTACTAGAAAACAACACAGAAGCAAATAATATCCATCTATCTATATCAACCCAGAAGTGCTAAACAATTTAAGTTTAAATCATAACATAGCTCACAGGAAAGACTAAATCACCCTGTTCATTTTTATAAGGGAAAAACACATTGATAAAATGTTTAATTCTGAGAAAAAAAAATAATTTATAAGACATTCACATTTAAAGCTGGAGCAAAACTTATAGTAAGCATACCAAAGCTATGATCATACTTTTAAGAAAGAACACAGAGAACATGCAAGCTCCACTTGGAAATTAAAGCTTCTCAGTTGAATATTCATGTGTGGGGCACGCTGCTGTAACTGTTAGGCTGCTGAAGGCTTCCACGCTACTTTGTACCAAACTGTAGGTGTAATCAATTTGTTTCAGAAAAGGACAGAACACCACAAGTGGCTTGTGGAATAGACTGGAGATGCTTCATCTGGATCTCTTCTACAGACAAACATATATGCATACTCTCCAAAACCACCTTAACGTCTCAACTCTTAGTTCCACGATACTTCTGAATCTACTCATAAATACAGACCATTTCACATGATCCTAAAAAATGTGCAACAGGCTTAATACTGTCTGCTAGATAGGAAAGAAAGTATCACTATAATGGAGCAGAAATTACTAAACTTCAAAGGAAGGCAGGCTGCAGGGGATCATTTCTTCTAAGGAGTCTTGGTGGGTTTTGCCATTCTCCTCACTGCAGATACATGGGTCAAAAGTGAAGCAGAGCTGTAATACCAATATGCAGCAGTCAATTCCAGACAGTAATTTTGACATTGAAAAAAACAGACGAATTACGTTGGACAAGCCAAATGCAAAATGTTAAAGACAGCTGTCAGAACAGTATTTGAATGGCCTGGAAACATGATGTGTATAAATACGTTCCCACTGATCAGCTCAGCATCTCACCCTAGTACCTCTCCATGTTACCCGAACTACCACATCGATTTATTTACAAACTCACACAGCCAAAAATACAGCTTCAATCTTTAGCTGTGTTTCACATACCAAGCCGTATTAAAAATAACTAACAGCCTATTAAGTTACAACCAGCAAGAAAAGATGGCACTGAGAATTAGAGCTGTATCTTCCACAAACGTGCCAAATGTTATGCTCTTTTTGTTAGCATCATTTTTTTAGAAGTACTGTAGGAGGGGAGAGAACAGCAAATATAAAAATAAAACCCAACTGCAACAATGAACCCAAGATACCATACACTAAGTATGTTAAAGATCAGTGCTCAGGTGACATAGGTTAACACATAACACACTACGTCTGTTCCAGTCTATGACCAGCAGGGTGGTAGAATAGTGGTAGCTGTTTTCACAGACAGTTATCAGCAGGACTTTTGACTGTTGGCTACGTCTAAACTCCATTTTAGGAGTCAACCATTTTATTAGGAATTTACTAACAGTAGATTTTGCAGTGTGATTCTCCTGTACAGTGTTAAATAACATAATCCAAATAATTACTTAAACGATTAGGTACACCTGCCTAGAAATAGACGTTTTGATTTGGATTGTGAAAGCGCACTGAGATAGGATGCTTACCAGAAGCTTTCACGTTCAGTAAACTTTCTTAGTCAAAGAGTTCTTTCTGTGGGGAAAATGAAAGCCCCCATTTTAAAAGCAGTAATTCTGTGGTTTATGTAATTTCTGCATTGAATTCTATATTGAAAGAAAAATTACATCTTAGCAAAACAAACCTAGCGAAGCCAGACACCCAAAACAGGTCCTAACACACTGCAAACCAAAATAATAATCAGCCTGAATTAGAGTAGAATACTAACAAGGCCGTTTTCAGGAAAGAAGCAAAAAGAAGTATGGCCAGAACATTCATCTGCTGTTCCTGAGAGTTTTTAGAGCGAGGGAAGATGAGTCTATACATATATTTTTTTTATGCTCGGAAATTAAAACAGAAGTGCCGGGAATTTCTGAGACAACCTTCAAGAGCGTGAACACACCAAAATGCCTTGTGTCCTTTCTAACCTATGGATGGAGAGGGGTCTCTCTCCCAAATCTCCCATGAAGTTGTGCAGGAGTTCATCAGTGAAATCGCATGATTTGTGTTCCCCTGTAAATAGCATTAAGAACAGAAGTTAAGTAGTTTCTTACATTAAGCAGTTTCTTACATTTTGATCAGTGAATTTAGAAGCTTAAATAGAAGATGGACTCTTCTAACAGAATTTGAATGAAGAGTAAATTATGGGACCCACTGAAGTCAGTCCATGTATCCCCACTAATTGAAGATGGGAGTGAAACGGCGAAGGGCTAAGAGGCAGTTCAGTTTCATAAGCATGAAATCTAACAAAGACACATAGGAGGTTTTTAAATCAGATCTTTTAATATTAATATTTTGTAACAATATAATTCTCCCATTCTAAAAGTTGTCAGAAATCCCGTGTGAAGTATTCTCAGAAGGTTTTTGCAAGATCTCAAAACTAAGTCTGCTGTCATGAGTCATCACTGCAAGTTGCTAGAGTCTAACCTCAACTGCACTGCATTTCTCACTCTTTTTCATATACTTAGAGAATTATGAATTTAATTAGATCCTGATTAGCTTTTTGGTGTTTGTTACAGCTTTTCCCTCACAGTCGAAGTAGAAGTGTTGTAGGAACAGGACTAACAAAACTCATGCCTCTGTTTCCAAGTAAGCCAACTTAATTTCTTGCATGCTATTTTGTTAGGGCACAAAAGGAACTATAGGTGTAGATGTACAAAGCAAACAAGGGTGGGAGAAGAAGGTAAGTATGAGCACTAAATGAACAACAGAAGACATTTCTAGTTAAACAGGATAAGGGAGAAACCAAAACATACTTAGATACCCATTTGCTGAATATTACAAATTCTGCAAACCAGTATGAATAGGTAAGAGCACAGCCTGTGACACAAAGCTTACTGACAATAAACATTTTAATCTTTGTCAGTAAAAAGTTCTGAACAAGCAGTGCAGGGCAGAAATGCTATGCTACTGCAGGTACCAAACCCCTCTACAATTGGGTACTCCACTGTAGAACAATTTTAAGATTAGAGGTACTACAAACATCAAGAGAACTAACATATCAACTACAACTACAAAACAAATAAATCAAAATTGTACCGAATCTCAAATATTTTTTTCCAAGCTAAGACACTCCACATACACCAGTGGCGAAACTGAAAGTCAAGACATGTTAGAAGCATGTCATTTGTTTCAAAAATAACATCTTCCCATTCATACTTTTCCTCAATAACCAGTCATCGAGGCAAAATACTAGCCTCTACTGATGTTACACCAGCACATAAGAGAATACAGAAGTGAGTGTTCCATGCTCAGCAGAAACATGCCCTTACATAGAGCGCCAAGCACTAAGAGGAAGCCAGTCCGCATCTAATCAATAACAAGTATTTCACTAGACAAATTCTATCATATTAAGATATGAGTCTTGGCCCTCAGCCTCCTCATATAATAGACACAGCACGATGTGTAGTTTCATTGGACAGCCTACTCTGTACTGCAAATTGTTCTTTTTCAAAGCAAGCTGTAAGGTACCCTTGACATCATATCCCACCACAGGAGTCAACCACACCAATCCACTTGGATGTCTGACAGCCATGATGTCTTACAGTGACTGCGTAGCTGATGCTCTGCCATTACAGGTCTACTCGCCTCCACTACTTCCAAATGGTTCCTTCAGAACAATGTAGGGCTGTGGTAGGCAAAAAATAGTTTAAACTGTGAACATCTATAGGCAGCAGATAACTGGGGCAGAGGAAGAGGAATGCCTGGTCTCTCAAGCTCAAGCCTCGTACTAGCTAGCTGCTGACTGCTACGGGCTGGTTTTAAACTTAAATTAACATCTCAACTAAACAAAGCTGACATACCCAGAGTTGTCCAATTAACCAAGAGACACAAACCAGAGACACTAATTAGAAGGTGGATCACACTTCATGCTTCTGCACAGACACTCAGATTGGGAAAAATCAAGTGTTATGGGGCCCAAAATGAGGCAGATGAAGATCGTGGCTGGAGAAACAGTCCTGGAAGTGAGGAAGGATCCTGGAGGTCAGGAAAAATATGTGGAGACAAATACTGGGAGACACCCAGCGACCTTGGACAGTAAGGCCTGAGACAGGTGACTGCAAGTAGATGTACAGTACAAAACCATTGTAACTTTCTGCCCAGCCTTCCTGGACTAGCAGCACTCTCCCTGCTGGGTAGGAAAGTCAAGACCTAGTGAAAATAACACTGTGGGGAAAACACAAGTGAGCACATGGTATCATCAAGCAGGGTAAAAACTGCTCTCCCTGGTTCTTAAATAAACTCTAGTATACAGATATACTACAGGTTGTAACTCTGTCTTGCTTGTAGCAAAGTTTTTGGCCTACCACAAGGCACTCACTCTTCATCATATGTACTCAGTAAATGACGTGTAATGGGCAGTACTTTTTAGCCAATACCTCCAATAGCTTGAATACAAAGATAAGACTCAGGCAGATGGCATTCTCAGAGCCAGTATCACTATCTAAGCATGTACGCTTTGCATCAGAAGTAACCCCGAATTTAACTGGCTCAGCATGCCTTTCATATCCATCAAATAAATGTCTTCCACATAATACATTTTGCATCAACAACAGCTACCTATAAAGAAGGACTTTTATGTCTTTGAAAACTTCCTTTCATGGCTAAGGAACTAGTTCTGAAATATGCTGCAACATCTGCTTTACGTTCCAATATATTTCTGGTTAGGTGCAAGTTAAGAAGAGAAATTAGGTGACAGCTTCATATACATTTAAAATAGCTCAAGACGCACTCTCTTCTTTTTTTTTAAGGCTATTACCTCATCTCCATTTTTATTTTTTTAAACACAAAGAGCAACTCCACCTCTAATGGATTTCCTGTTACATATATTTCCTTCTCACCTAATAGCTTTATAACTAGATGGTTTCCATCGTGCTCTCTTAATATTTAAGAGAAAAACAGAAGTCACTAAAAATACTAGGATCTGAGGTTCTAGTTACACCAGTTCATACCTTGTCTGTTTTAAAATACCCAACAAAAATACTGCATGGGATTGAATAATTTTTAAAAATGTATTTATCACCAAATAAAGATTAAGCTAAACCATGAACATTCATGTGTTTTTCCTTCATTTTGCTTCCTTGCGTGGTGTACCAGAACAAACATGGCTCACTGCAGAACTAATCACCCTGCACCATTTCCGTAAGCAGTAACAAGCTCTAGCAAGATCTCACCTTCAAAGGAAATTAGTCTAAAATTCACTTTTTCAGGTATAGTCCTTCTGAAACAAGCCCAAACCTCCTGCTTCTTAAAACTCTCCAGGGAGCTTTATGCTAATAAAAAGGCTCTAGCCAGAGCCCTTTGACAGGCTGAAGTTCTTACTAGCTGCTGCCTTGAGATTAGCCACTACTGATCTCTACCTTGAAACATTTGTTCCAGCTTCAGGCTCAAGGTCACTCTTCCCCTCAAAAATATCAGAGCTCACGATCTGTTTGCATCAATGCCCTTGGCACTCCCTGGCTTCCATTCCCTCAGAGAAGAAAATGTCCTTATCTCTCTTTATGTGCAACACAGCACCTCCAGTATGTGTTTCTGACAAACATGAGTTTCAGAGAACAAGCGCACTGTCACCTACCTCTGCTACTGCTCACTCTTGCTTATCCCAGGTTAAGTCACATATCTAAGGCCTTCAGCTCCACCCAAGATCTGATCAATGGCTTCCTTTGGACCTCTGCCCTCCATCAGAGCCTACTGCAGAAGGCATCCTTACTACTCAAGCTTACCCCTCAGCAGAGCTCCCCAATCCAGCAAAACCAGAGGCCTGCTTAAGGCTGGTATGGGAAGAGGACCCAGTGCTAACACAGAAGCCAAATCAAACAACAGGCTAGATGCTCCTTATACACAGACACACAGGTTTTTCTGGGTCTTTTCTCCCTTGTTCCTCCTCTTGTTGGCCAGGTGTGCCAGACATCTTTGTCGAACCACCCGAAAGCTGATCAGCCCATAAAAATGTAAGAACCAGCCGGATCTTTGTCTGCTAATCTCTGGTTTCCTACATTTAGGATATTTTTCCGTCTCTATATTGACAGGTTTACCCTCTATCAGTTATCTTTGCCTATTCCAGAAGGCTATTAGAGGAACCAGAGACTTCTTCAAACATGCCACTGGATCTGAAGCGTAAGGGTAGTAAACTCAAGATCTGTATTAGCAGAACAGCTCTACAGATTTATATCCTTGCTATTCAAAAACAGAAATTTGTTTGCTTTTGTGTGTTTTTTTCCTTTTCTTTCTTTCTCAAGTATTTGATGAGGTCATAAGTTTGCTTGCACACCAGGAAAGTAACATGGACTCCCACACAGGACAAGTAACATTGTAGATTATGCCTGCCTGACAACACTCAAAAAAATTCTCCTAACCAAAAACTATTAACATAAACAGAAATAATTATTTCTTCATCAAAATATATGGTAGCAGCTCTTCATTTCTTTATTCTGTTCATTATTATTGATTTAACATGAAATATTCTTAAAATTAATTTCTCATTAAGTATTCATGAATTTTCAGGAACAACAGGCATTGTGTGTTCCGTACTGGCTCTAACATACATGCCTAGCTTATTTATTGAACAGTTGGAATATTTGCTAAAAATCTCACTTGAGAAAATAAAAATATGGTCAGAGTTCAGAATCAACCCTCTACATTTTAACTACAGTACAGCATAAGTAATATAACATAAGTGTGTCTATGAATTCTAAGAATCAAAAGGCTTTCCTCCAGGGTTTGCCAATTCTGTATCTGCCCTTCCCCCAGTGTTACATGTGAAGTTTTGCTGAAGTTTTTGCACAACTCCCAAGACCGCAAGGTGTTTTCTGTAGGTGCTGTTTTCATTGCTGGGTTTTTTGGTTAGTATGTTTGGAGGGTGTGGGGCATTTTTTCTTTTCTGTTTTAATTCAACCATTTCAGATTTGAATCCAAACCACATGGTTCCCTTCAATAAAAATAGTTTTCAGAGCACAAAATCCCATTTTTAATCTAAAGATTTAAGAACACTGGGAAATGCAAATTTCCCCAAGTCAAAAAATCTAATTCATATGCCCTGCAGGGATCTAAGAGATAATTATTTTCCCTATGGAGGATTTTTAAATGATATGGCATAATCTGATTTACTGAAAGACACAGGAGCCTTATTCTGCTATTTCTTACTTAGGTAAAACGCCAGCTGCTTTGCTTTGCAGGGAATGTCCTTATCTAAGAAAGCAGCAAATCCTGCACAATGAACACACCATTAATAGTAGCATCATCTTATCATGTGCATACCACATTCTCTGTTTAGACAGATCTATAATCATCAACTAATTCACCCCTGCTTTACCTCGAGGTTAAATAAAAAGAAGTAGGGGGAGAACCAAACAAACTTCCATTTTACTATAGGAAATTAAAACCCTAACAACTTAAATGGCTGTGGAGAAAATCAGTATTTTAGTCAAAACTAGATCTTCAGAGTTTCTGGTATCAGATGCAATGTGGAAGTGTAGGTTTTCAATTAAAAACTACATCTGGATGAACAATAATGTATTATAAAAGTGCACTTTTACCCCCTGGAGAGACAAAGACGCTGTTCATGAATTCTTCTTACAAGCCTGCAATCTTCTTACAAAACCAGTAACACATTAAATTAAATAAAGTGGGATGTGAAACACAGAAATGTAGAAGTTAAAAATACACATTGAAATTGCATGAGTCAAGAGAAAATGCTGATCTGCATTTTCAGAGTATCACATTTCCCTGATAGAAGTTTCTTTTTCCCCAAGTCTTGCATTTACTCCACAGGCATAAAATGCACTTCTCAAGCTTGTAATAGAACACATTATTAAAATTTGCTCTTCGCCTTCTATTTCAACTACATTTAGCATTCAAACAGAAAAAAGGGTAAGAATATTTAGGCCACTGTATAAACTATAGTGTTCTTCAAAGAACTAATCATCTTATACAGCCTCAAGGCTGAAACACTCAGATCAGATTAGCATAAATCAATAAAATCTTTGCTGTAAACAGATGTAACTGCAGAAGTTTTTACACCTCTGTAATTCTGAACATGACAAATACAGAGTGAATACACTTTTTATAAGATATTAAGTACCAAAAATGTATCCGTAGCTGAGCTGTTTTTCATTCATTTGCTTAAGACAAAAGCTCAAGCTTTTGAATGGGTAATAATCAGAAGAATTCATACTTTAACATTCACATACACAAAAAACACAGCAAGCAGTAATAATATTTCAAGTTAAAGTTCACAATATGTAATGCTTTCTAAGGGTAAAAGTACTCCCAATTTGCCTATCACATTACACTGTTTAATCACATTTAATTTCAAAGCAGCATGTTTCTTCAATTACAATTTTCACAGCTTTTTGAAACTCCCAGTCAATACAGACTATGAACAACTCCTATGTTAACCACTAAGAAAAAACAAACAAATTAACTATTTGCCCTTGATTTATCATTTGATCTGTGTGTGAATGGAATGTGAATTTAGACTGAAGGAGCATGACTAAACACCTACGTTGTGTGGCAAAAATAACAAGTGTATGCTCAGTGCACTGTAATGGGAATTAATTGAAAAAGTCATACCTGTGGGCACAAAGTCTCTATGTGATTAGCTGCCATTTGGACAATTTTCATTCCATCTTCATTTCTTGACAATGAACAAGCAAGATTAGCAACCTTAAATAAACAACAAACATTTTTGTAAGCAAGTATTCATCCCCAGACTCTCAAACTTGACAAAAAATGTGTCAAAGAACATATCTGAACAACAAAACACAGGACGGGGTGGGGAGAAGTGCTGTGGAAAGGGGTGCCACAACCTCTCCCCAGTTTAGGTTCAGCATATAGCAGCTGCATAGCAGTGTTCAGATAACATCAGGAAACGTCAAGGGAAGGTCCCAAGGCTTCAGCTAGATTTCTTGTGATCACACCTGTTAATTTTTCAGAGCCCTTCAAACCATGTCCAGCTTTTTTTTTTTTTTTTTTAAACTTAAAGACCTTAAAGATTAACTAACATTTGCATTGATTTGTTGTAACGGAACACAGAATGACTTACACCCTAAGCTATCCACAGATCATTATTTTAATTAGTGGTACGATTTTCTACTGAAATTTTCATATCAGTGCAACCTACACTGAAAATGTATAAGGAAACGTGAAATCTGTGAAAGAACAAGTCTATCTTCTGTTTCATTTTACTGTACACCATGGAGATACAGTTTCCTTTAAAGAAAAAAAAGCTCTTCCGGTACATTCCGCAGTTCAGCATGTTTCAAGAGATGAAGGAAAAAGATCACTCGCTTCAGCTCACTGCAACTCAACATTTAACAGCTGTATCAGACAGGCTTGACAAAAGCACAAGAGGGGTTAGGATACTGGGACCAGTAGATCTTTTCATCCTCCTTAAGTAATATAATGTCCTTACATAAACTACTACACGCTTCACTGAGGAAGCTGTATTATATATATATCACTCCAATGTTAACATAGATCAAGAACTGCCTGAGAAATAAACCTCTGTAGTGCTGCAAACACCAACATCGATATAAACACAGATATGCATAGTTAAGTTGTAATTATTCAAAACTCATGCATAGAGTTCTACAGCCCAGCAGCTGCAAGATAAAAGCAAATCTTTATTTATCAACATTTTAGGACACTATTTCTAAGAAAGAACAACAGTTCAATGATGTTCTACTACCAAAGCTTTTATTACTCTTACTTAATCGATGTGAATCATTACAAGGAATTAATGCATTACCAAATTAATTCCTTCTCCTATCCAAAATTCAGAACAGACAAAGTAAGACACTTTCTGAAGAGGATGAGGGCTAGAATACATGACCTTCCATGTACACCTGTGCCTACATATAAATACTTTATAAACCTGCCCCTGCTATTCAAATAAAACTCACTGGTTCCCCATTTGTGTGATGCGTTGTCTTGTCCACATAAATTTTTTTTTTTTTTTTTAAAAAAAAAAAAGAGTTAAGAATGAAGAAATACAATTTTCATGGATGCACTCAAGCTGTGTTCTCTTATTTCAAGTAAATTGACTTGGGTTTTTTAACTTTTTTATCTTGAGAAAAGATGGTTTTGATCCTACACTGCCCTTCTTGACTCTTCAGTTCTAAATTACCTACAGTTGGTGTGGTATCATCATAATTCAACTACAACAAACACTATTCCCTCCAAAAATTCAGTGATTTTTCTTTGGATTAAAGGTCAGGGGGTTTCAATATTGGTTACAACAACTAATTTGCATTCATTTGAATATTTTAGTTTCTTTGCCCCAGTCACTAAGCTGCTTGTGTATCCCAAATGTAACATCACATTCATTCACACTGCATTGATGTACCATCATATATAAAAAGCAGCAATCTACAAGGCTCAGTGCAAATATTACTGATCTATTTCTTAGAAGAGCTCCTCAATGCCTAAAGCAGTAACATTTCAAAGGTTAAAAAAACCAAAACAAGAACAAAAAAACCCCATACAAGCCATTCCACCAGGAGAAAATAAACTCTCTCAGAAGGTTTTTCTCTTTGTCATAAAGTTCCCCAGGTCTTCTGATTTCATTTCACAGTCACCAGAAAAAAAATATAGTTTTACTTTCTCGTGATTCACTGCAAACATATGCGATACATAGCTCCCATTCATCAATAAGAACAGTTCTGAGTTCCCTGCTGTAAGCAATAAATGTTTTGACCCCGTCTAGATGTGCAAGGCAGATACAGAGACAGCTTAAAACAATTTTCTTTATCCTGTTTCCCAGTTGCACTGGCTGCAACATCTCGGTACAAATCCAGTCCTTGACATAAATTGTGTCATAGAATCACAGAACAATAATTTAGGCTTGAAGAGGTTTCCAGAGGTCACATAGTCCAACTCCCTGCTCAAAATATGAGAAGAAACTCTAAAGCAATCTGTGCCAATGGCTCTATACAGCAGATCAGCATCTGGAGACAAATTACATGTATGTTACCAGATCATGTTGAAGCTTAGAAGGATAAAAAAAAAAAAAAAAAAGTGTGGCTCTTCTCTGACAAAACCTACTCAGGTTGGGAAGGATGACTTAATCCACAAGTATTCTCTTTCATTTGAAGTCAACAGCCATGAGGTTTTTTTACATATTTATTGAGGAAAAAAAAAATGTTTCTGGCCTTACACTTCCCCTCCTGATTATTCAGCTCTAAGCATTCCCTGGTGATGGCCCAATTCACAACAGTATTCACAAAACACAAGCAGCAAACTAAGGGTGTAAGAATTAGGAATTTACATTAAGCCACTTTAAAACAAACAAACAAAAAACCAAATGGAAGTCTGTATTATTTACATTAGATGTCTTAAAAATCAATAAAATTAAAGAAAGTAGTATTTGGCTACCTTAGAATAAAAACATTTATCATGTTACATTTCTGCTGGGTATTTTGAATTCATACTACATACATGCTACATCAACAGTGAATTTAGTCCTTTGCCTTTCATTTTGAGCGACACTAGCAAATCTTTTTTCTCCATTAGAAAATGGGTAGAATTTTCTTCTCCTCGCATTTAAGTGGCACCACTTTTCTACATGTATCTTACACACAATAAAAGGGTTCTCTGTCGATCTCAATAGGTGATTAGACTAATAGATGTTCCACCCAAAAGACAATCCAGATTCCAATAAGTCATTAACACAGCCTTAGCCATCAGTACACTCACCACTAGTATTTTCCTCACCAGCTTCTGAAGAGATCTCCTTAACACAAATCCAAAACACAGTAATCCAAATATATCAAGCAGAGAAGAGTCAAATGGCTGGGGGGAGGGGGGGTGTCTCTCTAATTTTTCCAAGCATAGGGTAGGGTACTTGAGAACCTGAAGTCTCTTTCCAAGCTGTAAAGTTGCTCGTAAGAATGACAAGCTGTTTCAGCAATACTACATGCCTATTACCCATAAGAAAATCAAGCCCTGGCTCAGAGAAGACCTATCATCCACCCTGGCTTCAGGAAAGTATCAGGCACATCTTGGAAGATTTTCCAAACAGCAAAAATCCTTTATTACACTACAATCTCTCCCCTAAGCAATATAAGCTCCGCAAATACATCACACTACTTTTCTCCAAGAGAGTCACTAGCTTCCCTTAAAGGGACTTCAAGCCCAAATACACTGTAACTTCAAAAATAAATAAAATTGCAAAATGAAGAGCCAATGATTCTTTTCAGTCAGAAAATCATTCTTTTTCTGAAGAGCAAAGTTTGTCAGGACAAAGACAAAACTTTCTTGGAGGTTAGTTGATTGAACTCAGCTCCAACAGAACTTAAAAAAAAAAAAAATCAGAAATTTTCCAACTTTTTTTTTACCACATGAAAAAGCACATTTGTTCAATTTGTACTACTCGACACAACACGTCTATTCATAATAATTCTCTCCAAATATTTGCAAGATACTACAAAAACAGTTACACAGCTCTTCCTCGAAAACATGAAGAACAGTGAAAAAACCATCCATGATGAGTTTTAGCAACATCAATTAACACACTAATTAAGGTGCAGTGGGAAAAGGAAGATTTTAAACTGAGTAGATAAGTGCAGCACTGACAGTAGATAAAATACTCCATTAGCCTGATGGATTTTTAGACTATGAAGGCACCAAAGACTATTATTTGATGACCATTACCTGCACACAAATCATATGCCAATGCACACCTCGTTTATACTCCTGAAGTTATTAAACGAGCTTCTTACAGGCACTTTAACTTGCGTTTATTTTTACTACTGACTGAGGGTTGTCTGTCTTTATTGGGCGGAGGGGGTTCCTCTCTTTTAGAATTTGGTTGGCCACCAACCTCTCAGGCTAGAAACTGTTGAAGACTAGTATCTGTGTATACTAGATGTATCAGTAAAATAAAAACATTTTTTTTAAAAAAAATCAACTAATCCAATTCCTCCCACTGACTTACACATTCCAAGGAGCATGCATGTATATCTAGAAGAGAGCACAACTGGAAAAGCTTTTATCTGAAAATGTGTGCATGAACTTTTTCAGTTCCTACTCTATCTAACAACCGAACAAAAAAGAAAGAATTATTTAGAGGCTGTTTGAGACATATTATACATGAACAAGTTCGCACTGTTGTCAAAAATTCTCCAAGAGGTAGGCTTTTTACCTTGACTATGCTCACACAAGTGCACTCGCACTGTGTATCCTAATGTTCTCTCCCCAGGTGGAAGATAGATGCTTTATGGAGTCCTCAGCTTCTTTCAACCTCAGATTTCCAAATGCTTTCCACTAGAGATTACAAGGCAAAACAGAAAATATATATAGGCAAAATGTATTAGAGATCTGCTAATTAATTCCAGTGGATCTCCTGAAAGGCATGACAAAAAAGTTCCTCAGAAAGGTGTGATCACCTGCAACAGCCAATGCCCTAAAGCCATGTATTGCTGGAGGCAATGAAGATACTGTAACATCCTTCCTGTAGACAAAAGAAAAGTGCTCCCAATCTATCAGGAGCCTCAGGAGAAGCGGAAGTTCACGTGCAAAGTGATCCTCTTCACTGTGAGAGGATCAAGAGATCTTACCATGTTGATTCTGCTGAAAAGAAAGAGGAAAGCAGATCTTGTTGCTCAGAGTCCTTGAGAGAGACATTCTAACTGTCAGTCAAGGACACATGATAGTGGCTTAAGAATGAATCCAAGGTGAGAACACATATGCAAAGCCAAATGCAAAAGTTAAATTCTAAAGCAGTAAAAAAGTAAATAAAACACTGCACTGCCTCATCACCTGTTTCAGTCTCAATTGACAACAGCTTTATTGCTCTATTGTCCAAACTTTGAACTAAGGATTCAATGCAGCCCAAGGATTTTTTTTCAAATTCACTGCTTAACTCCCCAAAATGAGTATTTGCTTGGGAACAGATAGTCTGCCAACTAACTAAATTCCTCTTATGTAAGTTGAACTCAATGAAACATGTTCTTTAGATGTGATGCCCCTCACTCCTCCAATAAGAGCTCAGTTTCTTCTCATTGTTTTATCCAGACTTCGAACTCACTTATACTGTAAATCACTAAGGATAACCAAGTTGTTAATTCCAAGAAAACTTGTGTTTCCTCTTCTTGGTGAAGACTCTCTATTCTTCACAGTGAATACTTCCTGAAAAGAAATTCTCTCCACTAAAAAACCACCTTTGAAAGCTCTGCCTACCCTAAAGTTAACAAGGTCCTTCACCACACTGCAGGGTAAGCCCAAAGTCTGTTCTTTGTAGAATTTTTTAGCATAGCATGAAGAACGCTCTGGCAACCCAGTCCCTCCCACTGATAACCCTACAGAAAGGCTTACAACCACACTGGCAGCACATATAGCCCTGGATGACAAATGCTTTGTTGATATTACAGTACTTGGAATATACTCTTAAACAAAACCACGGAAAAACAATGACATAGTTGAATATTGAAAAGATTAGATCCATACATAATATGTAATATGAACAGTCCTGCTTGTTGGATTAGTTTGCCAGGTCAGGTTCGCAAGACACCCAGCCCATTGTCTGTTGCCTGACAGACCAGGTGGTTTGCATCTGGACAGCTAAGCCAAGTGAGTTACTCCCTATTAGCAATGCCTGCCTGTAATGGGTCTGCCTGAGATGCAGCCCTCACCGTGCTGTGCAGTGGTAGCTAGATAACACACCAGTGTTTTGACTACTGCTGAGTAGGGCTCACACAGCATCAAGGCTGTTTCCCCAACATTTCCCCAGTAGGCTGGGGATGGGTAATGTCTTGGTTTGAAAGACAGGTGTCTGCTCAGAAAGGCAGAAGCCTCCCTTGAAATGGAAAATGCAACCCCCTTCCCTCCAAATTATTATAATTTTGAAATTAAGGGGCCTTCTGGCAAAGATACGGGGAATAGGAATAACAGTTCTTTACTAATATATATATATATATATATATATATAACACAAGGCAGAAAGAAAAGAAAAAAAAACAGCCCACTGGTTTACACTGACAGAGTCAGGAATACAACCTGACACCCTGTTAGGGTGGCAGTAGCAGTCCGATAAGATGCTGGCTGCAGTCCTCCTGAAGCCATGGATGTAGTTCTGTGGAAGCAGCAATCTTGTAAAAGGGTCTGGTCTTCCTCCGAAGGTCCAGTGGTAGGTAGGTAGCTCTTGTCCTCTGGAACTGCAGTGGGGGGGAAAAACTCCTCTGGGAATCCAGTGGAAGAAGACTGCTAGAGTGTTCGAGATCTCAGTTTATATTTAGCATGGACTGCTTGGCTCCTTCCCCCCAGGCGGACCATCTCACAATGGGATGGGGAGTCATGAGGCAATTCCCTGATAGGCCGTTAACAGGAGATAGTCCAGGAGCAAGTTATCGATGGGTCAGGCGATAAGGCATTGTTGTGCCCATTAACAGAAGATAGTCCAGAGGGGGGAGGCAGGGAGCACCGCCCCACCTGGTCTCAACAGCTCATGAAGATGGTAATAGAATACTTTTTGGGCACATCTTACACTGTAACCTAGGACAGGTGAAAACTTGGGAGGGGATATAGCCAGGACAGCTGACCCAAACTGACCAAAGGGTTATTCCATACCACATGTTGTCTGCTCAGCAATATAAGCTGGGGAAAACAGGAAGAAGGGGGGCACATTCGTTTCACATTTGTCATCCAGAGCAACCACTATGCGTACCGGAGCCCTACTTCCCAGAAAGTGGCTGGACAACGCCTGCTGATGGACAATGCAGTTTTGCATTAAGTGTGCTGTAGCTGTAGTAGCTATTAAGTGGCAAACTCCCGTGCAGGTCATGGAGTCTGTTAGTTGCAGTGCTTATCTCTTTATTTCACTCCGCTTGGGAACATGCTAGCACAAACAGTTGCTATGTTCTTTGGTCTCACATTGATGGCTTTATTGTGCGGGGAGGATGAAGGAGCATGCTAGCACAAACAATAGCTATGTGCTCCTGTCTGGTATTGATGGCCTTGTTGCGCTTCATGAGCTGTATTGTGGAGAAGATGAGAGAACCCACCTCCCTCTCCCTACCTGAAATTGATGTGGATGATTTTATTCCACAGGCTCCCGAGGTTCTCATTCACCCTTACATGAGTTGTTTAATACTACTCATTAATACTTCTGGCATGGTATGGGTTCTGTGGAATCTGGCATCATCCTGTTATAAGAGAAGACAGCTTTTGGGTCAGGCAACACTGAAAAGTGCCCGAGGCGGCCGGTCCCCGAGTGGCAGGGTTTGTGGAAGGATTTGGGCAGATTCTTAGGACAGTTATCACCTCCCATAACCTGGGACTGCACACCTGAACAGGCAAGCGATCCTGGCAAACTAGTGCAGCACCTGATAGAAGGGTGCCTTACCCACCCTAATGAAAACCAGCAGCATCTAGCTCTGTACTGGGGCCTGGCCTGTGCCTATCAAGCCACAGTTCAATACTCTCAGAGGACTGTGGCTGAGGCAGGGACCCAAACTACATCTGAGGACGCCATGGCTGAGATAGGAACCCAAACAACGACTACAGTAATTGCCCCAGTAGTGAAGATGAAACAGTGGGTAAGAAAAGCAACAGATCCATATCCTCGATTAACAAGGGAGGAAGTGTCCATATCCTCGATTAACAAGGGAGGAATCTGATCAAGAAGCCGGTCCTTCAACAAGGAAACTGGAGGAAGAAGTAAGAGAAATCAAACAGGAAGCAGAAACTACTCGGTCCTTACCCTCATCAGAACTTCGAGACATGTGGAAAGATTACAGCCGCCAGCCAGGTGAGCGTATTGCTGCCTGGATGCTCCAATGCTGGGATAACGGGGCTGACAGTCAGCAGCTGGGAAACCCAACAGCTGGGATCCCTTGCTAGAGATTGGGAAATTGAGAGAGGAATTGGAAAAGAGACAGCAATTTGCAGTCTCTGGAGACGGTTGCTCTCAAGTGTAAAGGCAAGATATCCATTCAAGGAAGATCTTGCAACCTCACCAGGAAAGTGGACTACTGCAGATGAAGGCATCCAGTACCTGAGAGAACTAGCAGTGCTGGAAATCATCTACAGCGATCTGGACAAAGACGAAGTCCCCAAAGATCCAGAGTATGTCCTGTGCACACGGGCCATGTGGAGGAAGGTGGTTCACAGTGTCCCTGTGTCATAATCTAGCAGCCTGGCTTCAATGTATTAACCAGTTATGGATACACTGACTGTGGAAAGAGTATCTGCTTGGCTCCGAAACTTTGAAGAAAATCTGTGTACCTCATTCTTACTGGACAGCACCTTAGCTGTCAGGGGCACCCCAAGAAGAAAGTCCTCTCCTGCGCCGGTCAGAGGGAAAGGAAGCCCTAGACTTATGCCACGTGGTGCACTCTGGTTTTTCCTGTGTGACCAGGAGGAGGACATGAGGAAGTGGGATGGTGAACCCACCTCCAAGCTGGAAGCCCATGTACGTGAACTGAGAGGGAAGACACCTGTTAAGGGCTCACCCAAGAAGGCTGTCAGCGTAGTTTCTGCAAAGACAGAAGGCGGCAATCAACAATCTCCCAGACATAAAAGAACTGAGATCACCTCCCTTGATCCTGGTGAGGGAACTTCTGCTCTAGCACTGCAAAAGTCAGGCAGCGAATATTCTGATGAGGAACAGGAATAGAGCGTCCCTGCCTTCGGCCAGAAGGAAAGGGATGACCGGGTATACTGGACTGTGTGGATCCGATGGCCTGGCACATCAGACCCACAGAAGTATAAAGCTTCAGTAGATACTGGTGCACAGTGTATGCTGGTGCCATCAGAGTATAGGGGCACAGAACCCATCTGGATCTCAGGAGTGACAGAGGGATGCCAAGAATTATCTGTATTGGAGGCTGAGGTGAACCTAACAGGGGACGAATGGGAAAAGCACCCCATCATGACTGGCCCAGAGGCTCCTTGTATCCTTGGCATAGACTACCTCAAGAGAGGGTATTTCAAGGACCCAAAGGGGTATTGATGGGCTTTTGGTGTAGCCACTGTGAACATCGAGAAGATCAAACAGCTATCTGCCCTGCCTGCTCTCTCTCGGAGGATCTATTCATTGTGGGATTGCTGAAAGTTGAAGAACAAAAGGTGCCAATTGCTACCAGGACAGTGCAGTAACGGCAATATCGCACCAACCAAGACTCCTTGGCTCCCATCCATGAGTTGATTCATCAACTGGAGAGACAAGGAGTCATCAGCAAGACTCATTCACCTTTCAATAGCCCCATATGGCCAGTGCAAAAGTCTGATGGACGGTGGAGGTTAACAGTAGACTATCATGGCCTGAACGAAGTGACGCCACCATTGAGTGCTGCTGTACCAGATATGCTAGAGCTCCAATATGAACTGGAGTCGAAGGCAGTCAAGTGGTATGCTACGATTGATACTGCCAATGCGTTTTTCTCAATTCCTTTGGCAGCAGAGTGCAGGCCACAGTTTGCTTTCACATGGAGGGGTATCCAAGATACCTGGAATCGATTGCCCCAGGGGTGGGAGCACAGCCCTACCATTTGTCATGGACTAATGCAAACTGCACTGGAAAAGGGTGATGCCCCTGAACATTTAAAATACATTGATGATGTCATCGTGTGGGGCGATAAGGCAGAAGAAGTGTTTGAGAAGGGAAAAAAAAGTAATTCAAATTCTTCTGAAAGCTGGCTTCGCCATAAAGAAAAACAAAGTTAAGAACTGAATCTCCTGTGCAGGTCCCTTAGGAATAAAATGGCAGGACAGACGCCATCATGTGCCTATGGACATGGTCAACAAGATAGCAACTATGTCTCCACCAGCTAACAAAAAGGAAACACAAGCTTTCCTAGGCCTTGTGGGTTCTGGAGGATGCATATTCCAGGTTATAGTCAGCCTGTGAGTCCTCTATCAAGTAACACAAAAGAAGAACTGTTTGGAGTGGGGCTCTGAGCAGCAACAAGCCTTTGAACATATCAAACAGGAAATAGCTCGTGTGGTAGCTCTTGGGCCTGTCCGGACAGGACGAACTGTGCAAAATGTACTCTATACTGCAGCTGGGGAGCATGGTCTCACCTGGAGCCTCTGGCAGAAAACATCACGAGAAATTCAAGGTCGACCATTAGGGTTTTGGAGCCGAGGATATCGAGGATCAGAAGCCCACTACACCCCAACTGAAAAGGAGATACTAGCAGCATATGAGTGGGTTCAAGCCGCTTCAGAAGTTGTTGGTACAGAAGCATCTCTCCTCTTGGCAGCACGATTGCCTATGTGTAACAGGTCTGTGTGGCAAGGTTTTGGTAGCGGGGGGGTAACAGGGGTGGCTTCTGTACAAAGCTGCTAGAAGTTTCTCCTATGTCAGATATAGCCGATGCCAGCCGGCTTTAAGACGGACTCGCCGCTGGCCAAGGCCGAGCCAATCAGTAAAAGCATTTTTCGCCTCTGTCATAACATATTTAAGAGAGTGAAAAAGATGTTGTGCAGCAGTAATTGCAGTGAGTGACAGGAGTGAGAATATGTGAGAGAAACATCCTGCAGACACCAAGGTCAGTGAAGAAGGAGGGGGAGGAGATGCTCCAGGCGCCAGAGCAGCGATTTCCCTGCGGCCTGTGGTGAAAACCATGGTGAGGCAGGCTGTCCTCCTGCAGCCCATGGGCGGTGGAGCAGATGACTGCCTACACCCTGTGGAGGGCCCCCACGCTGGAGCAGGTGGATACCTGAAGGAAGCTGTGACCCCGTGGGAAGCCTGCACCGGAGCAGGCTCCTGGCAGGACCTGTGGCCCGTGGAGAGAGAAGCCCACGCTGGTTTGCTGCCAGAGACCCCGTGAGGGGGGCTCACACTGGAGCAGTCAGCTCCTGAAGGATTGCACACCATGAAGGAGACCCACGCTGGAGCAGTTCATGAAGGACTGAACCCATGGGAAGACTCACGCTGAAGAAGTCATGGAGGACTTTCTCCCGTGAGGGGGACCCCACATTGGAGCAGGGGAAACGTGTGAGGAGTCCTCCCCCTGAGGAGGAAGACGCGGCAGAAAACAACAGAGTGATGAATTGACCCCAACCCCCATTCCCTGTTTTCCTCCTGTGCTGCTGGGGGGAGGAGGGAGGAAAATCGGGATCAAAGTTAAGCCCGGGAAAGGAGGGAGGGGTGGGGGGAAGGTGTTTTAAGATTTGGTTTTATTTCTCATTACTCCTCTCTGAGTTAATTGGCAATAAATTACATTTTTCCTTTAATGGAGTCTGTTTTGCCTGTAACGGTAAATGCTGAGTGATCTCCCTGTCCTTATCTCAACCCCACAAGCCTGTTGTTATTTTTTTTCCTCTCCTCTCTCCTGCCCAGTTAAGGAGGGGGAGTGATAGAATGGCTTTGGTGGGCACCCGGCATTTTGGCCAGGGTCAACCCACCACACTATGTTACACTGGATGTTCAAAGGAGATATGCCTTCTACGCATCATGCGACCAGCACTACATGGAGTAAGTGGGTAGCCTGGATCACCCAACAAGATCGACTAGGAAAACCCAATCATCCAGGAATCCTGGAAGAAATCACGGACTGGCCAGAAGGCAGAGATTTTGGAGCACTGCCTGAGGAGATGGCTCATGCCCAAGAGGCACCACCATATAATGAGTTATCAGAAGATGAAAGGCGTTATGCTTTGTTTATGGATGGATCCTGTCGTGTGGTACGAAACTGTCGGAAGTGGAAAGCTGCTGTGTGGAATCCCACACGACAAGTCATTGAGGCTGCTGAAGCAGAAGGCGAGTCAAGTCAATTTGCAGAAGTAAAAGCTATCCAACTAGCCCTGGAGATTGTGGAGAGAGAAAAGTGGCCACTACTCTATCTCTATACCATTCCTGGATGGTGGCTAATGCCCTATGGGGTTGGTTACAGCAGTGGAAGACAACTAATTGGCAGCGCAGGGGTAAACCCATCTGGGCTGCTGCACTATGGAAGGACATTGCTGCTCGCGTAGAAAACACAACTCTAAAGGTATGTCATGTAGATGCTCACATGCCCAAAAGCCATGCCACAGAAGAACAAAACAATGAACATGTAGACAAGGCTGCCAAAATTGAAGTAGCTCAGGTGGACCTGGACTGGGAGCATAAGGGTGAGCTATTTGTAGCTCGATGGGCCCATGAAGCATCCAGACCTCTAGGAAGAGATGCAACATACAGATGGGCTCATGATCGAGGGGTGGACCTGACCATGGAGGCCATTACGCAGGTTACTCATGAATGTGAAACATGTGCTGCAATCAAGCGAGCCACACGAGTAAAATCTCCCTGGAATAGAGGAGGATGGCTGGGTTTTCAATATGGTGAGGCCTGGCAAATTGACTATATTGGACCACTGCCATGAACACATCAAGGCAAGCGCGACTTGCTTCCACCATGGTGGAAGCAACTACTGGCTGGCTAGAAACATACCCTGTAAACCACGCCACTGCCCAAAACACCATCTTAGGCCTCGAAAGGCAAATTTTGTGGCGACATGGCACCCCAGAAAGAACTGAATCAGATAATAGGACACATTTCCGAAAAACCCTAATAAACACCTGGGCAAAGAAACATGGCATTGAGTGGGTGTATCACATCCCCTATCACCCACAAGCTTCTGGAAAGATTGAACGATATAACGGACTGTTAAAGATGATGTTGAAAGCATTGGGCCATGGGGCATGGAAGCACTGGGACATAAATTTATCAGAAGCCACTTGGCTAGTTAATACCAGAGGATCTGCTAACCATCCTGGTTCTGCCCAAACAAAACCTCTGCATACTGTGGAATGAGATAAAGTCCCTGTAGTGCATACAAGAAAGTGGCTGGGAAAGGCAGTGTGGGTTGTTCCTCCCATGGGAAAAGGCAAACCCATTCATGGGATTGTCTTTGCTCAAGGTCTTGGGTGTACTTGGTGGGTAATGCAGAAGGATGGGGAGACCCAATGTGTGCCCCAAGGAGACTGAACCTTTGCCAAGAAGCAATTTGTACGTTGTAGGAAAGTAATGTAGCAGGAGTGACCTGGACTGGCAAAGAGTGAGTTTTGCAAGGAACCAGAAGAGTGCAGCAATGACCAGAACCAAGCCGGCACTGGTGCCCAACAGTCGAACATACAGCTTCTCCTGTCCTGAACACTCATCTTGACAGATAGGACACAAGTTGTAGACCTGGGAAAAAAGACTATCTGTCTGCTAAAGGACAAGGGATAGTAGTTAATGAGAATGTTAAATCTCTATGTTGGGGATAAAGATGGTTTAAGTATGTAGCATCAGTTGTAAGTATTGGTAAGAAGGATGTGCATTAAAGTATGTGGTACCTGACCATGACAAATGGTATGGAATAAGGGGTGGATATTGTAACGGGTCTGCCTGAGATGCAGCCCTCACCGTGCTGTGCAGTGGTAGCTAGATAACACACCAGTGTTTTGACTACTGCTGAGTAGGGCTCACACAGCATCAAGGCTGTTTCCCCAACATTTCCCCAGTAGGCTGGGGGTGGGTAAAAACTTGGGAGGGGATATAGCCAGGACAGCTGACCCAAACTGACCAAAGGGATATTCCATACTACATGACGTCTGCTAAGCAATATAGGCTGGGGAAAACAGGAAGAAGCAGGGACATTCGTTTCGCATTTGTCATCCAGAGCAACCGCTGCACGTACCGGAGCCCTACTTCCCAGGAAGTGGCTGGACATCGCCTGCTGATGGGAAGTAGAGAATAAGATCTTTTGTTTTGCTTTTGCTTCATTAAACTGTCTTTATCTGACCCAGGTGAAAACACTAACCAGATACACTGTCACTTTAACGTGTATATGAATTTACCAAGTCACTGACGTGACTGTAATGTAGGTGGTTAATAAGGCCTAAAACCAAGAGGAGGACCTTGCTTTGCCAAAAGTTTCACAAAAGGCAAAGCCTCAAAGATCTTCTGACCCATCAAGCTTTATCCTTATAACTTCCAATGAGATGGGCACCAAATACAAACCAAACAATTGGGGGGGACACACCCACAATGACAAAAATGGCCACAAATACAATAGAGCAATTCTGAGTAATCAGAGTTCAGAAGCTATCTCATTTGTAGGAGTGCAACTGAATACCAGACTAGGGAATAACATTTGAATTTCAGCCGTCAACATGACTTTTGATATAAATTCGATATTCTGTGCAAACTGATTTTAACTGTTAGTCTGCTCTCCTCCAACTATAAATGAAAAAAGGTACTTACATATTCTTTGCTTCTAATTTTGTGGTATACTGAGCTATCTTCTAAAAGTTTGTTACATGTTCTTAGCTTCTACCACTAGCTCTATTCATGAAGCCTTAAAAAGCTTTTTGAGGAAAATGACTGTTCATACAGAAAAATGCCATAGAAAAATCTAAGAAGTTCAACAATAGATAATGACTCTATACTTTTTTAAGGAAAAGGCTACACTGATGTATGTATGTATGGCATGACTTGTGTCTCACCAACAGTTTCTCAAAAAACGTACCATCCACACCAGCACCAGACTTAATCTACTGCAATATCCACAAAGAGGCCTTTGATATTTGAAGAAAGGTCCTTCCATGGGCCCAAATATATCAGCAGGTGAAAGACCTAAACGTGAACTACTTTACAAAACCCTTGGCACCATTTGCTGAAATCTTAACAACAGAGGGCTTTCTAGCAGTACCACACAAGCACAGAAATATAAAGAAAACTACCTGAAAAGATGACTAGGACAAGTAAAGAACTGGCTATAACCCAACCATTTTACTGCCTTGTCCTCACCTCCTTCTTCACACAGACAGAAAAAACATCAGTATAAAGACAAAAATTTACTTTAGCAGTAGACAGAGATGTTATATGTTATATTAAACCAGAAGAAAGCATGGTTTTCAAAAGGAGAAAGTGACTACTCAATTTTATAATCGTGTAACCAATAACCAACCTTCTGATTTTCCTTATCTCGGCCTTACAACAAATATGGCAAAAAAGATAGCAGCTAACCATGCAGCAAGAGAGGGCATCACTCATGCACAGAATTAGCTAATTCCTTAAAATATCCAAGAGGAGGAGTGATCAAAACTCACCGCCAGAATATGCAGTTGTCTACATTTACGCTGTACCCACAGCTTAACTGTCAACAGTCGCTCTATGACCCAACAACCCCCACCAGCCAGGAAGAGGAATGGGGAAAATGCAGAGCAGACCCTCAGGTGGAAGTGAGAAGATTTCAATGAGATAACACCAATACCAAGAGAGATACACAGAGTTATACTCACTCAAATGAATATCCAGTCCTCAGAAGCAGGGAGAAGCTAGAGAAGGAACAAGAGGAACCCCACAGAAACTCCTCCTTCCTCAGCAAACCTTCCCCCTTTATAATGACCATGACATTACGGGATGGGCTACCCCTGTAGCTAACTCAGGTCAGCTGCCCTGCCTGACTCCAAACTGCTAACGGCCTGTCCAGCATGGCTGGGCTGTGATTCTATCCCAGCCAAACCAGGACAGCAGTCTTCGAAGGAACCAGGCACCACACCTGCAGAAGCGCTTTTGAACAGATTAGAGAGCTGTGCTTGACTGTCAATATTGACCTGTCTGACACTAGCAGGATTTCATAAACATCTATCCCCAGTAAAATTTCCAAGTGGCTCTTTCCTTCTGCATGAACGTTTCTTTTTCTCTTTCCTCCCTGAATAAAACCCTCTGTTTGCTGCACCTAAATAATAAAGAGACAAATACTACATATATAATAAACCATCATTAGAATATTCAAGATTTCAGGCTCTTTTCCTCTATAAAAGAAAGGTAACATCCAAACGTATGCATGAATACATCACAGAACTGCATTACATACAATTAGGGCTTGCAAGGGACCTCGAAAGATCATCTAGTCCAACCTCCCTGCCAAAGCAGGACCAAACATTCTCGTTTCTTATTATTCATCATTCAAATATTCTATGAAATGACACCGATTACCCTTGTTTTAAGGATTTTTCTGTTAGACTAAATAATATACAGTTTTGTCACACAAACACCCAAGTATACTCGGGTGACCGTTGCTTCCCCTAGCCTCAAAATCTTAAGACTCTTCCTGTTGTGAGCACCAAAATCTTCACCTCTTTGCCTCTGAGTGGTTAAAAGAGATGGAAATAGACCCCAGGAGATGCAGTGTATTTCCTGCAAGAGGCATACACCCTCTATTACTGAAATCAGCGTGAGTTAAGAAGACTCAGTATGCTAACAAAATGAAACCACACAGCTCTCACTTAGCACTTAATAAATATTAGTGGAGCAGGAGAAGTAACAGACTTCTTTCCAGCAGTGTAATCACTTAGTTACAATGCCATAAATTCTCTCATTTCAATGTAAATGGTTTCAGTTCCTTGAAGAAGTAGGACACCTGACAAATAAAACATTAAATGATTGTTTTTGAATGAGAGACAAAAAATACAGTTCATGTAACGGTTCTTAAGAAAGTACAAAATTATATATTTATCCTTTTACAAAAACAGTTATGCTTTAAGCACGCTGTTCTGATGCAACACCTGGATTAGTTATATGTGCTACAGATTCACATTTTTATAAATAAAAGGTCAATCATGCTAAGCATAAATTAATTAATTTGACAATACACAAAAAACAGAATTCACCTCTGGAAAGCTACAAAGAACCACCACTGAGAAATGTAATAAATACTGTCCAACAAACACCAAAAAATCATGACATGCAGGGGAACCCACCAACAAACCCACATATAATCAAAGAAAATGAAAGATTAATGCAACAAAACATACCCTCAGAATTTAATCCATCTCAAGATCAACACCACAGAACTTTCATCTCCACAGAAAGTTATGGCAATTCATTTTACATCTAACATTACATTAACCACCTGCTTCAACAATATAAAAAGTATGTAGCAGTACAGGTTTCTGAAATACGTATTTTTTGCACTAAAAACCAGTTAATCTATATTCTAGTTCATTCCCAGCTATCACTAACTACCGGTACAGAATTATAGACATGTGTGGTGCTTGAGCACTTACAATGAAATCTAGGATGAGAATAATAGGAGTCAACAGTAACACATTGTTGGTTAGCTACAGCTGAATAAAGTTGGATATGCAGAATGTCAACACACTTTACCTAGAAGTATAAATTAACTCTTCAGCAACAAAAGAACACTTTCTCCTCCACAGCGGAACAAACAAGGCAGGGAGATACAAGCATACATTGCTCAATAATACAATTCAATTCACCATACTACCAGATATAAAGTAGCTCACATCAGCCATACAAACTTTGACATTAATTTTCAGACAATCACCATTAACAGTACTTACTTTATTTTCTGCAGGACACAATACTGTTACAAATTGCATAAGACAAATTCAAAAACAGTGAAAATGTTTATCCTGTAAAAATTACTGCAGAATTCAGCATGTCCAATTTCTCTTTAAAAAGTAATCTCTTCTTGAGACAACAGTTTCACAATGATGGGTTGTCCTTTTGTTCACAGGACTAAGAACAAAGACTACCTTAGATCCTTAACCCTGAAATCAGTGCAGCAACTTTGTATTTCCCTGCAAAATATTGAACAGCAGTTCCATGATACCAGCATAACCAAAGGTGTACTAAAACTTACCAAAGCATAGGACAAGATTCTAACGTCACTTTGTGAAAATCCCAGATACTATCACTGACTTCGGTAAAGGTTTGCATCAAAAGGTGTCACTGACTTTCCAGAAACACAGCTTTCCTCCCTAGATATTTAACTGAAGCAAACCAGTACTGCAAAACAAATGCATAAAACCATCCAACCATGTATACCAGAATACATGGTTAGTAAACTAGGACAACACAGTATCCATGAAAGCAGTATTTGCTAATTTATTATTAATGGTACAAATTGGTTAGTACTATCATGAAAATCCAAATTAAGACATAGATAGAAGTAATACGTAACAAAACCAGGAAATAGTATAAAGCTGTGTGTCTTTTCATGTTGCATGACAGGCAGGATTAACCTGAAACTTTTAGCATCCTTATTGTCAATGCTGAGAAGACTTCTCACAAGGGAAAAAAAAAATCCTTTATCACAGAAGTAGTTTTATCATACAAGTAATTTTCCCTGGTACCCATGCAGAAGTGTAGCGGGACGTCCTCCCACCCTCAGAAACAAAAAAAACCCTAAACCAACCAACCAACCTACCCAACCTCAACATAAAACCAAACGAAAACAAAGCCTGAAAAACCCAAAAGCATCAACCAACTTTTTCAAGATTCAGCTTCTGGTAATATCTGAATTCCAGCACTTTGAATACCTTCCCAGAGCAAGTACATGGTCCATTTCACCATTTAAGCGAGAATGAAATTCACTGAAGAAAGCAGATCAGAGCCTAAGGCACCTTATGTGATGCACAAGCTCCACCTACCTCATACAAATAAACACATCAGATGCATTTAAAGATCTATTTTCAAATATTGTTTTTTCAGAAAAAGAAGTCCCATTTCAGAACTTGTCATGATTTAAGTTTCTCTTTCAGTTGCACTCTTTCTCCAACCCTTTCAGACAGGATAGCACCACTTCAGTGCTAAATGGTGTGCAACCCTCACAGCACATTTGCACACAGGCAAGAAAAAATAATAACCTTGTTTTCAGAAAAATTTTTGGGTTTATACTTTATAATTAAATGGATGACTCATTTTTTCCCCCTAGGCTTTCCAACAGTTGAAATGTTGACAACTGCTGTTTCCTGGCATTACAATAAAGGCAAGTAACTCAGAGTAACCCTTGTAGAGAAAACTACCTTAATGTTTACCAGCAAGCAAGGTACAGAATTTCACATAGCCTCATTCAATACAAGAAACAATCACAGAACACAGATGCATAAATTTGTGTCTGCCATAACCAAAAAAAATCATTAATTTCACAGAGTTACACAGGATATAATATACCTTAATGTTTCCAGTGTCACTATTACGAAGACCTTTGGTCTATTATTGTCCTGCTTCCACTGAACAGGACTTGGAAAAATAATGTCCAGAGAAGGACTACTTTACCACTCCATCAGCAAACAGCTTTAAGCATAAGCATAATGCATAATAATTAAGTACAAATACTGACCAAAATACTACTCTAAACTAGACTGCATCCACTGGTGAGCAGCTGCTCACACAAGTCCTCCCAAAAGCTCACTGTTGCTCAAATGCAGTCCTCCATCTCTAAAAAAGCGAAACATTCTAACTTGAAGAACTGAAACTGGTAATTTGCAACCTAGGAAAAAAGGTACTTCTTTATATGCTGCTTTGTATTACCACCTCACGAACTGATCTTGTAGATTTTATGCTGCACAAAATCAGGCCTTAAAACAACAATTCTGCTGAACTTACTACTCGCAAAAAGTAAAACCCCATCTATTAACGCAGGCGAGTTAGAAAGAAGAACCACAGACGCTACCAGCTTTCAGCGGCCTGACCGGCCCTGCGCACCCCGCCCCGCTGCCGGCGCAGCCCTCCCCTCAGCACCCGGGCGCTCTGGCCAGCCTCGGCGGGCTCTCTCTCCAGAAGACGCAAACGCACGTTTGCCAATCTACCTTAAAAGCTCCACTGAGAAACGCGCAACCGAACCCACCCGCTCCCGCTAGGCAGGACCCGCCGCCGCTCACCGGGGCGCCACAAGCGCAGGGCGCCCACGAACCTTCCAGAAGGAGCGGGGCGGAGCCGGAGGGCAAGGGTGCGAGACAGCGAGGGCCGGCCCAGCGGGAGGTGCGCGGCGCGCTCCCCGCCATATTACGGTATGGGGGCGGTCTCCCGACCGCGCCCTCAGCTGGCAGCGCTGAAACGGGACCGAGCCTGAGGGGTGGGCGCCTGGGCCTCGCCAGCCAGCCAGCCAGCCAGCCGGCCGGACGGTGGCCGGCCCCGTCCGCACCCCGCGGACGGCTGAGGGCGGAGGCGGCAGTCCCTCGGCGGGAAGCGAGGGGTTTGACGGCACGGAGCGCGGCAGCGCCCGGCCTGGCCCTGGCGACAGCGACGGCCGGGTCAGAAGGGCCTGTGCCTGGAAAGCCTGGAAGAGCTTTTTCGTGGCGAGCGAAGCTTCGTGAAAAGACACTTTAAACACCATGATTTCCCACTGCCAGTGGTTATGTTTCTTCTTGCTGGATGTTACCTAACCACACAGGACAGGCATGAGGTCTGGGTGTGTGCTCACTGTATTCAAAAAAATTTCCATACTGAAGTGAATCTAAATTTTAAATTGGAATTTAAGGCTGTAAACATGCTTAGGAAGCTTTATAGGAAATGCCCATGCCAAGCGTATTTGCAGTGCTATAAAGCAATCCATTATTCAGTCATAATGAAGTAGATACGTATATGTATAATAGATAACTACGTTGTCTGTAAAACAAAATAAATGTTAAACTGCTCCTGTGGTAAAAATCTACTCTGTGCCACAGGCACATAGTATATTCTTATGCATTACATTATGTCATTGCTGTATTACTGTATATTCTTATACATTCACTATAGGCTACATTTCAAATATCTTGTAAAATGTAATTAATACTCGTGTTCATTTTTACCCTTCCTATATCCCTTAAATGAATATCTAAGTAAATTTTCTCAGGTTTATTAGTTTTTCTTCTGCTCTTTGTGGATGGTGCCCAAAGGTGCATTCCTGCAGCTACTATGAAACCCATCTACAGACAGCAAATTGCAATTGCAGCAGAGCTGGAGGTAGCCTCCTAGCTACTGTAGTTTATATGGAATAAATGTGGTACTATAAAACGTTTCTGTTAGTGGAAGTCTTTATTTCACATTAATTGAGTTTAAAAGTTCATAAAATATTTTATAAGAAATCCTTAACTCATTTTTGCAATGTAATCTCTGGTCTAGGAAAGGAAAAATTGATCACAAAACACTTAAAACCGTTTATAAGCCTTGCAAACAAAACTTACAGATAAACTCACCTAGATCTCCAAACTGCAGATTGCAACACAATCTGAGGCATCTTGTGGGCTCACCCGTAAGCATGTGGATAGAATTCAAAGTGCAGGTTGTGATCCTACTTGAATTCACTGACAAAACTCCTATGGAGACACTACCTTGTCTACAGTACACTGGCCTTGAAAAAGGGTAAATGAATTCACTGTTAAACACTGTAAAGCGATGCACAGATGAGAAGCAATCCTAACACACGGTAGATATCTGTCTGACAACAACAGAGTAAGAGATGTGGGCATTACTCATGGGTTTCAAATGAAACAAATCCCTCTGCAAGGAAGTCTAGAATTATAACCTACAGATGATTCCTAATAAAGGGCTGACAGGCTACATGTTAATTAAGCTAAAACTCAGAATGGTGATCTGAAGTTCACATCACAAAAATATATGGGATATGGCTACTACTGTCCATCTGTCCCATTACTGGACAGGCTGGGTAAAAGAGAACTGATAGTGATGGGACTGAGGACAGTTCATTAAGAGGAAACATGCCCAGATACTTTAATGCTGTCCTACTGAACCTTCCTAGCAAGGAGGTTCCTTGTGTCTAGCAGGACCAGCCTATGTTTTTCAGAAGATTTTAGAAATTTGTCATGAACTCAATATTTTGAATACTAGGCTAACAGTTATTATAAAACAGTTTAATCTAATGATGTTAAAATTTAAGGAATGTGATCTCCTTGTAAGTAACTATGTTGACATTACTGCATATTGCCTGAGTATGTTGTTCAGTTTCTCTTAAAGAGCTTCTTCAGAGGATGGATTACACCAAAGGGATACCTAACAGTATGTGCCTTTTGTCTCAGCCAAGTTGTCATAAACAAAACCACCCAACTTCCCTAAACAAAGATCACTTGCCTTCCTTGTGATCAGAAATTCTAGTTCATGACTCTCCATAGTATGTTTTCCTGATAATTTCCTTGCTTTTTTTTTCTAAGGAGAGTTCAGCCACACTTCTTTTACTTATTATGAAAGGATTTGGCCTACTTTTTTTGCCTCAAATACAAGATATTAGATAGCTTCTCTAAGTACCGTGAGGAAACTGCATTTCAGAACATTTCTCAGTTATTTCAATGTGCTCAAGAATTCATGTTACTCAGTACAGTCTTGTAAAAAGCATCACCCTGGAAGCAGGGAAAAAAAATACTAGTTCAAAAGCCATTTGGCAATGGTAAAATACCCAGAAAGACTCATAAAAAAGTGATTAAATTGAGCAAACAGATATGTTGCCTGGTCCTTTAGAAAATACTCTTAGAAAAAGATGGAATGCTTTGGGTTGGAAGGGATTATCCAGTCCAAACTCCCTGGCCCTGGGCAAGGAACACCTTCCACTAGACCAGGTTGCTCAAAGCCCCATCCAGCCTGGCTTTGAACACTGCCAGGGAGGGGGCAGCCACAGCTGCTCTGGGCAACCTGTGCCAGTGCCTCACCACCCTCACAGTAACGAATTTCTTCCTTATATCTAATCTCAATCTCCCCTCTTTCAGTTAAAAAACATTACCCCTCATTCTATCACTACAGGCCCTGGTGAAGAAAAAAAAAAAACCTCCATCTTTTTCATAAGCCCCCTTTAAGTACTGGAAGGTTGCAGTAAGGTCTCCCTGGAGCCTTCTCTTCTCCAGGGGCTAAACAACCCCAACTCTTTCAGGGTGTTCCATCCCTCTTATCATTTTTGTAGCCCTCCTCTGCACCCACTCCAACATGTCCATGTCTTTTTTGTGCTGGGGGCCCCAGAGCTGGACACAGCACTGCAGGTGGGATCTCACCAGAGCAGAGCAGAGGGGGAGAATCCCCTCCCTCTACTTGCTGGCCACCCTGCTCTTGATGCAGCCCAGGATGCGACTGGCTTTTTTGGCTGCAAGTGCACATTGTCAGCTCATACCTAATTTTTCATCTACCAACATCCCCAAGTCCTTTTCCATAGGGCTGCTCTCAATCAATTAATCCTCCACTGTGTATCAGCGATTGCCCCAACCAAGGTGCAGGACCTTGCACTTGGCCTTGTTGAACTTCATGAGGTTTGCATGGGCCCACCTCTGCAGCCGGTACAGGTCCCTCTGGATGGGTTCCCCTCCCCTCAAGCATACCAACTGCATCAGCTTGGTGTCATCCACAGACTTGCTAAGGGTGCACTCAATTGCACTGTCAATGTCATTAATAAAGATACTGAACAGTACTGGTCCCAGCACAGACCCCTGAAGGACACCACTTATTACTGTTCTCCATATGGACACTAAGCCATTGAATGCAACTCTTTGGATGTAGCCATCCAGCCAATTCCATAGCCATCAAATAATCCACCCATCAAACTCCTCCCTCTCCAACTTAGCAAGAAGGATACTGTATGGGACCCTGTCAAAGGTCTTACAGAAATCAGGACAGATGACATCTGTTGCTCTTCCCTTATTCACCAACACAGCCACTCCATCATAGAAGGCTACCAGATTAGTCACGCATGATTTGGCATTTGTGAAGCCATGTTGGCCATCTCTAATCACTACCCTGTCATCCATATGCCTCTTGAGTTCTCTTGCCTGTGGAATAACAACTTACAATAAAACCTCCTGTTTTAGGCTAGAAACCTCTTTTCCAAAAGAGGTGAAATTAATGCAAACCTATTTTCTATGCATACATGCATATAAACACACACATATGTTATAAATATAGATATGTTTCTCTGTACTGAAGGACTTGAGATCCCATTGGCCAATTTGACCCAATATGGGCCAGATCATTTGACAGACTGATAACAGTCTGTAGTAGATGCAATTTGCATGGAGGGTCACATAGAACAAACATTCAGCACCTCCACTGACAGGAATAAACCTCCTCCTTCACCAGGCATCACAGAATCCATGTTCGGGGGGGAGGGGGGGGGAAGGGGGTGGGAAACAGCAAAGCAACAAACCCTAACAAGTACACACACTCACAAAGATACTTGCTATTTAAGAAGCACAAGCTTTAGTAAACTGATGTTAACACTTTGATGATGTGTGCCTTTTTTAGCACCTTCAGAATTATTCTGTTATTGGTGGTTGGCTCATTAGAGATCAGTACTATCAAAACCATGAGACTTTTGGCGACATAAGATGGAATCACAATTATCACAATTTGTAATGTTCTGAGGAACTCCTAAATCTGGTTTCTACAGTAATACAAGAAAAAAGTCACTGCCACTGCACTTGTGTCAGCTGTCTTTACACTATCAGCAAAAAAGTTAACTGGGTGTGTTACGATGAGGAGTCCGTGTTGAACCAAGACATTTCCCTCTTGGAGCTCAGGTAACATACAGTACACCCTGCCTCACCATACTAGTGGCTGACATTTCTAGCTCTTGAAAAATGCCCTTCAGACACAGAAAGTCTGATAAATCTTTGGGTTGTTTATCTTTTGTTCCCTTGCTTCACATTTATGCAATAAAGGCTGTGATTAAGAGGATTAATGAAAATGTCACCATTTATCACCTGAAGCTCCATCACTAGTAGGAAAGTTGGGCTTTATTTGATTAATTATATAAAGGTGCAAAAATTCTCATATTATGAATTCAGGACTTGCTGCAAGATGCTGGAACTCTGTGAGGCCCAAAATAGCAAGGTTCAAAGTCTTAAAGTTTACATACGCTTAGTACTACATGCTTGACTTAAAGCTAATTTTATTGAATTAAATTTCTTAGTTCACTGGTTTGACCACATTAGCTCTCCATTAATCATCCATCTACCAACTCCAACATATCAAGAACAAGTTACTTGTCTTTAAAGGCCTCCTTCCATCTGCCTGTCACCTCTCAATTACTATTACCTGGCTTCTTCTGTCAGAATCTAAAGCATTTTTGCATTTAAAGCATTTGTGCATTTCTCCTATGCTGCCTTTCGTTTTAGAAATAACTCCACACATCCCCCCACAAATGCCATTACCATCTTTAGGCTTCCCTTTTGCATGCTATCTGCAACCAACCAACCAACCAGAGCAACACCCGACAATACAGGGTTTCTAGGCTGCAATCAGTGAGGTTATCTATGCTGTTTATTGACAGCTGTCACATTGTCTTGACAAGTGGTCAGTTTGCTGAAGGACTCTCAAAGCTTTCAGCACAGAAATTAATTCTAGCTGAAATGAGAAAGCAGGGCTTTAGACCTAACTCTTGGGCTTACTGGCATTAGATTCGTGTTCCAGACATTAGAAGTTCAAAAGCTGTAGAAAAATTATCTGTAACCAAAATGAGGAGGTGTATTTTTTGTTTTGTAGTTAGATTGGTATTGGTTGCTACAGACCTACCTAATCACAGATTTGCTAAAATTAGCAAAGTCAGCAGTTGGATTGCTAAAATGGATCCACTAAGATCTTTGGGTTTAAACTGAACTGCAGCAATGAAGAACCTACAACAAAGGAACCTCCGCTGCCCAGATCTCACGGATGTGCCATTAACTAGACCCTGCCTGAACAGGCAGGCTGCACACTGGTCTCACTCAAAACGACAGTCAGACAAAAACAGGGGAGAGCCAAATAGGAATTCTGAATCACACAAACTGAGGATGCACAGAAATTAGCAAACTGAAGGTGGTTTTCCTCTCCAAAACAAAGCATTGTATTAACTAGTTAAATAAGACTAAAAAAAAAAAAAAAAAGTGTGTGATAAAAGTTAATTTGTCAAGGATAGACTGATTCTACAAATTAGTATGGTAATATAATGAAAATCCACTTCCCATTCATAAGTAGTGATTATGCTTAAAAGTGCTCATCTTATTTACAAAAATATCCTCCTAGTCTGCTGACAGGTACATTTTATTCCCAAAATGCTGACCAATATTCTGCATGCAGATCTCTATATGCTAACTGCTTCATGTACCATACGTAGATATAGGCTCTTTCAAGCAGAAAACCACATTTAAATTCTGTGTCTGCAGATGACACTGCACAACAGGATCCTGCATCCTAGTGACAGCTGTTGTGTGTGTTCATGTACATGACTAATAAAAGTTAAACTGTAATGCAAAAAGAGGGATGATGATGTACTTTTCAACTCAGGGGCTGTAATTTCTATTTTGACACAGATGTGATTGTATGGCAATACCACTGGAAGTGTATTATGGGTTAAAGAAGAATAGTAACAACAAAAGTGCCAGCAAAAAAATGAGAAGCCCCAGACTTGGATCTTAGGTCTGGGGATGAAATTCCTTAGCATTGAACTGTCTGAAACTCTAAACTTCTACATAACAGGACTCATGTTTCTTGTCTTCTGATTATGCTCTTAAGAATAATAATAACAGATTCTGCTCTCTTCTGAAAGTTTATCAAGATGCTCCAGTAATCTGTCAGTTTGACCTCTACACATGCAGTTGTGGAGATTTGCCACTGTCAGAAATAGTTTTATTTTTCAACAGCTGAGTAAAATCTATACTAAAGAACTAGTAATGAAGCACTTTTGGCAGAGCTGTTTTCCACAAGAGGCAGACATAGAAAGCTTTAGTTCAAGAGCCCGTGGCCCTGTGTTTTGCTTGAGAGAAAGGAAGAGTTTTCTTGTAGCATGCTTATGAAGTTATTGTCAATATAGATTCTTTTTGATTACCAGATACTTACCGTTACTTCAACTGTGCTGGCTTTTGCAAACATTTTGATTAATATGTTTAACGCTGAAAACTTTTCATTTATACCATATGTAAGTTCTTCCATGTTGTTTGCCGAAATGGCATTGTAATTGTAATAGCATTGAATGAAAAATAATTTTTATATCTATGTATAATCTCAAAGCTCAATTTCTTTACAGAAATTGCACCAATTAATGGTTTTCTAAACATAAGGAGTTAATTCAGATAAACCCTTACATGGACATTTCTAACTGAGTTTAATGGTGACTGATTTTGAGTTAGCTAACTTATCTCTGTTTTATTCCAGGTTCCATCATTGATCCACATGACAGGTTCACTCTCCTTTTCCGTCTCCTTCTACAGTTTATCTGTCTCATCTATTTCCCCAAATCTAGGGACCTGATATTTCTTGGAGTCTCCAGAGTGCTATTGAAACAAAAATTAAATAAATGTTACCTTTGAAGAACTTAATCTCTGTGAAGGATGAGCAGTTCCATGAGTCTGGCTCACATTAGTTCAAACATATTTTCTGGACCCCGCTCTTAGGTAAATGGGAAAGTCTGTAAACCAACAAACTAAAAAAATATTTATACTTAAATTTAAAATAATAAAGGTGCCAATCCCAGACTGCAGTCATTCCACACACAATAGTTTGATCATGTTAAAGTGGCAAAAATCCATGAACTCTCCAGTGAAGGTAGTTGAAATTAATTTCCTTTATCCTTATTGTTGTGCTCTGCTATCCAGAGACAGAGACAACCTCGCCAGGTAAGGGGCCAGGAGCCCTATATTAAGCAAGGAGTGCCTGGACCCAAATTATAAGCTGTGAAGCAAAGTTCTCCCAAAACATTCAGGACCTCAGTCCCATCTTTTTAGTTTTAGAAGTAGCTGAAGTAACAAGAGCCAGCAAGTTATTTTTTTCAAGATCTTAATATTTCTTTTTCATAAAGTAAATTAAGATTCTGTCAGTATTTGTATAGTTTGTTCCTATGCATTTTGTATCTTGCTGAACTACAAAGTGACAAAACAATTTATTTCTCTCTATACATTTTTATAACTCAAGATGTCTTAAGGAGAACTTACCTTCAACAGATGTGCTGGATTTCCTGCACTGGAAATCATTATATTAACTGGCAAATTTGTTTTTAGCAACACTCTGTATGTCCTGCATGCCTTTCCTGTTCTATATCAACACATCACAACACTGATGCACTTAAATACATCTGCTGTCTGTTACTGTCCATTGTTCGTAACAGATTCAACCTTAGAAATCCTAATTCCTAGAAGCCAGCATTGTCATATTGGAATACAGTCAAAACTGAAAAACACAGGAGCAAGAATTAGGCAATAGGCTAAACCCTCAAGTTTATGTATCATAGTAGATCTGTAGTCAGTGTTATTAGATCAAACTACGGAGAATATGATATATTCGTGTACTGAGAGAAGAGATGAAGAACACAAAGTTCACTTCATCATTGCTTCCACTTCTCCTATTAAATCTCTCAGCCTCTGCTTGGTACAGCTGACCTTTAAACACTGCAGTGGGAGATTTGCATCTGTGCCAAAAGAAAAGATAATCAGCGGATTCTTCCCTGCTCCCATCAAATTCCTTTTTTAATCTCAAGTTCACCCAGCCTATCACTCCTCCTCTCAGAATGCATTACATCTGTTTGATAGATCCGCTCAGAAGAACAGCCTGTCAGCTTTCCCAAACAAGAAATTTCTACTTAAAGAGGACTTGCTTTTTTTGTTGTGTAGATGTGATATTTCAGTCTTCCTTTTTACCTATTTTTGTTCATTTTTTACATACTTGTTCTCTCAATATCAGAATTTATTTTCATCTTTCGTAGAAGTGAACCACAGGCCAGAACACTATATTCACTAAAAACAGGCATGTCTTACAACGGACTATAAAGTATAACCAAGTCCCCTAAGGCTTTTCATTATTATTTTGTCATAATTTTCATAATTTTAAATAGTGTTTATATTCAGAGCTAATTTTGAAATTTCCTAGAAGATGAGAGTGTTCAAAAATGTTTCCATATAACCAGATATTTCAATTAGATTTGTAATTTAATTGTAACATTTTAAATGAAAAGGCATTTCAAAGCAAAATCTAAATGTGTGAAGTCTCAAAGCAGTTAATCTTCATTTTTTGAAATATTTTTATCAAAATTGCTGCATTATAGTAAGGAACTTGAATTAATAACAAGCATTTCTGAACAAACGTATCTTTTGGAACAAAGTCATAGAGTACAGACAGAATCTTCACCCAAATCTGGTTGCTTTTTTCACTCTGCAATATATCCTAGTTTTTCAATGTCACAAAATCAATATTCAGACTCACGAATATTTGATGCAGTGTATGTGCAATATAAGGCACTGTAGCCTAGAATAACCTCCATCTGAAGAATGTTTAATGTGACCTTTGGTACTCATGAAAATATTTCAGCTGCTGAGTGCCCATTTCATACATGGGAAATGTTCAATATAATAGCCAAAGTGGGCATTTTAATGTTTTTTTCTTTCTACTGTGTAACTAGGACTACTTCACTTCCTCCATATATCTGAAGATACTATTCACATTCACAACTAAGAGATTCTGTTTTGTGCAATTATTGTGCAGCTATAATAGTGCAAAGATGTTAACAAAGGTATTTCAAATGCTTTGCCACTGTTTGAGCTTTTCAAATACTAGCACTGTTCACAAGCACTAGCTAATATGCCTGGTAAGTGTGGCTAACAACCCAAGTGTATGCATTTTTTAACAGAACCTAGAACCTCTACGGTAAGAGCACTGAGTAGTTAATAAACTCAGGACAGAGAAAACATAAGAAAACAAGGGAGAAGATATTATCTATAGTTGCTACTGTCTTTGGAAACATCATCGCACCGGATCCAATTTTTAAAGGAAAGACTGTAACTTCCAAATACTAATTCAGAAGAGAGGTATTTGTAAGACATATTAATCCTTAAACTGATTTACAAAGGTCTATGAGGATACTGTTTGTTTCTTAAATTACAATATGAGCAGTGAGTCAGTGTAGCAAGCAATTTAGCTTAGCTCAATTAACATTTCATATTCAAGGAGAAAAAAAAAAGTATGTTCTTTCTCAATACCTATTGTTTCTATTTGAGAAGCTTTCATTTTCAGATTAAAATAGAAATCCCAGAAAATCTCTCTTGTTATTTTAAGTAGTATCTCTAATTTCCATATCAAATTCATTGTTGGAGAAACCTTTGTGAGAAGATGAACTTTTGTTTTTATAATGTCCAGCACAGACTATTGTATTTATACACAAAACAGTTTCATAACCTACTATTCAAACATCCTTGATCTTTCAAAAACAGATGCAAAAACCACACTGAAAAACAGGATACACCTGATTAAAAACTGCTATACAGAGCATAAGAAAATTCAACATAATATATGTCTTAAAATAGGCCAACACTCATCTCTCAAAGTACAATTCATCCCCCCTCACTTCAGCCATCCAGAAATCAGACATCCAGACTAAACTAGTTATTTAGTCAAAGGAGAGGCAGACACTTAATATAAGCAAGATAAACCTTTGGGAAATCTTTATCTTGGGTTAAAAGTAAATGGGGTAAATAACGTTTTAAATTAAAAAAGACTGACACAACACAATTGAATCTTAGAATATCTACCTGACTTTTTCAACTTAGAAAAAAAGATAAAAAAACAAAACGACAAATGAACTGACACCGGTGGGTAGGGGTTGGGGGAGGAAGGGGGCAGTATTGTTAGTAGATGTTTTGGGTGGACAAGTAAATGCTTAAACTGGAAATAACACAAATATCAATGTTTGTTTTACTTAAAAATGGACTTACATCCTAATCCCCTAACATCAAAATCATTGCATTATCCATCACTGTTGGACTTGCTGGCTGCAATACTAAAGTCCATTTTTATGTGACTGGGAATCTGACTACACAAATACATAGGTCTTTGTGGACCAGATTTAGAAATTTATTTTGGAAATTTCTGCAATCAAGTGAAGTATCATGGAAGAAAAATTAAGCACTGATGGTTTTATAAATATGGCAACAATAGCATCATTGACAACTAACAGAGTTATAGGATAACAGCGTATATTAACATTTACAAAGGAAAATAAAGAGTAGGTAATAAAACTATGCTGATTCAAACTATGGCTCGCTGATTATTTTGAGAATGCAATATCATGTCTTTATTACAATATGTTGTTCTGTCTCCATTTTCAAATTGATATTGTTGAATTAATTATTGGTGCAACACTAACGTCACCACCCCAGCTCAACGCTCAGCTTGCTCTGAAGTGTTGTACATGTGTGGAGCACATTCAGCTGGAACAGTGTTTTTGATAGGATAGAGCTGAGACATTGCTTTTTAAAGAGAAGACTTACTGAAGTTGAACTCATGACTGGATTCAGGAAATGCTACATTTTTAAAAAACACTGTTTCCTTAGTTTGGAGAGAATTAAATTTCAGCAGACAGTACATACAGCTGATTTCACAGCACATATCTTCAAGTGCAAAAAGTTACCTTTTTATGATGAAAAGAAAGTAGTCATAAAGCTTTCTTATGCCATAGGTATCTTTTAAGAAGAGCAACATTAAAATCAAGCAGAAATGGACAGACCTGTTTCCATACATGGAGGCAATGGAAGAATGCCATCCCTGAGGTTGCCAAGAAAGAGCTAGACTATTAATTGTACTGTGCAAGTACTGAGATCCAGGCATGTAGATCGGGGTGGCTTAGTAACCAGTAATTCTCAGTGGATAAGGATAGATTAGAATCACTTTTTTCAGCCACAGGAACAAATCAGCAGGAAATTGGGAGAGTCGTGAGCCAGAAATTTCCTTGTGGTCACGGTGTATTAACTTTTTATTAATTTTTTTTACACATCTTTTACCAAGTTATTTGGAGTAGTAAATAAAAGAACTAACGAAGATTTGCAAAAGGACCTCATGGTACTAGAAGACTAGATGATAACACAGAAGACAAAATTCAATCTAGAGAGATGCAAAGTGAGCCATTTTGGAAAAAGAAAAAATCCAGTGTTACATATATATGATGGACCACAACAGGCTAGTACTAATCATGGAGAAGATTTTGGGATTATCCTATAAACTTGCTGTGAAAGCTGCAGTTCCATGTTCAGCACTCGTCTGAGAAGAAACACTGTTAAGAATTACATAGATGTGGAAACAGAGAACATCATGAAATACCTTGAGTAACCTGAATAGCATGCACAGTTCTGACCTACCACCTGATGAGCTGGAAGGTGCTGGAAAAGGTATAGGGAAAGTAGCAAGGTGATCCTTTAGGGCTTCCAAACCAGGAAAATTTAAAAAGACCAGAAATAATCAACTTGAAAACAGACACTTGAAGGAAGACATGACAGAGTTCTGCAAGTGGCATGAAGGAAAAGAGGGACTACTGCTCATTTTCTCTTCTGATACAAGAATTCAGGGACAGCAAATGAAATGATCATGTGCGGGTTTCATGGATACTTCTCTACACAACACATAGTTAAGCTGTGAAATTCTTTACCAGTGGCCCCTTTGTGGCCACTTGCTTAGCTGTTAATATTTTTTCATTTTTGTTTTACATTTTTCATTTGTGTTTTACATCTGATAGGCTAGCAGTTGACAGATGCAGTACAAGTACTATCTATTTGATTTGCTGGAGAGTTTATCAGTACAGTTTATCAAAAAGCCATCAATCAAGCTCTCACTTAGAGATACTGGTAAGTGCATTAAACCAATATAAGCAACTTTTAAATAAGATATTTCAGTTCTAGTAGATATGCGGAAGATAACTTCAATTTTATTTTACCTTAATTTTCAATAGCAGCACATGATATTAGTACCAGTAAAATGACAATTTGGAACAACTAATTCAACAATAGGACGTGACACTGTCTACAGTCTCTCTGAAAGCCAGTTACTTAGAACATTTTTTAAAGTATGTTTTCTTCTCTGTAGGCAACATATTAAGTCACAGCATAAATACAAATATGTACACACACACACAATGTGTATTTACACATACAGTAAGATCAGTCTATTGTGGCGGATTAAGGGCACGGACTCCAACTGGGGATAAACAGAAGAGCTTTATTGTTTGCTACAGCATCATCATACACTTTTCTCTACTAGTATACATGCCACTAAGTAAGCTGTGATCGGTGTAGAGGCATTGTCCATGCGCCACTACCGCTAACCCCATTGGCTGCTATCCTGCTGGCTTGCCTTCTTCTCATGTCTAATGGTCTGCACCAGTTTACTTCCCTGTTCTCTTCCTTTACTCTTGTTCAAGGCTCAGGGCAGGAGCTGCCTGAATCTTGTTAACTCTTTCCATCCCTTCTCTCCCTGTTCCTCCTCAGTCTACCATGTAATAGAACCCCTTTTATACAACAGTCATGAGACTCTTGCTTTTATCCCCTCACGTGATTTGTTTATGATTTACTAATTTGCTTGTAAAATAAATACATCTAATGTCCTCAGAATAATCTGGATAAATGAATCGCCACTATTATTTACATTCATGAAATGTATTCACAAATGAATTCATACACATACTTTCCCTCTTCAACTGCTCTGCTTACTAGCATTTAAGTAATAAGTTTAGGTAAAAACAGAGGGTTCTGAAGTTAATCATTCAGTGAGGTGAACGAATCACAGAATCACAGAGCGGTAGGCGTTGAAAGGGACCTTTGCAGCTCATCTAGTCCAACCCTCCTGCAAAGTTCACCTACAGCAGGTTGTACAGGATCACATCCAAGTGGGTTTTGAGTATGTCCAGAGAAGGAGACTCCACAGCATCTCTGGGCAGCCTGTTCCAGTGCTCTGTCACCCTCACAGTAAAATTTTTCCCCATGTTCAGGTGGAACTTCCTGTGCTCCAGTTTGTGCCTGTTGCCCCTTGTCCTGTCGCTGGACATCACTGAAAAGAGCCTGGCCCCATCCTCTTGACACCTGCCCTTTAGATGTTTATAAGCACTGATAAGGTCCCCTCTCAGCCTTCTCTTCTCCAGGCTAAACAGCCCTAGGTCTCTCAGCCTTTCCTCATGACAGAGATGCTCCAGTCCCCTCATCATCTTCGTAGCCCTCCACTGGACTTTCTTCAATAGTTCCCTGTCTCTCTTGAACTGGAGGGCCCAGAACTGGACACAGTGCTCCAGATGTGGCCTCACCAGCGCAGAGTAGAGGGGGAGGAGAATCTCCCTCAACCTGCTGGCCACACTCTCCTTAATGCACCCCAGGATACCGCTGGCCTTCCTGGCCACAAGGGCATGTTGCTGGCTCATGGCTAACTTGCCGTGCACCAGGATTCCCAGGTCCTTCTCCACAGAGCTGCTCTCCAGCAGGTCAGCCCCCAGCCTGTGCTGGTGCACGGGGTTATTCCTCCCCAGGTGCAGGACCCTACACTTGCCCTTGTTGAACTTAATTTGGTTCCTCTCTGCCCAACTCTCCAGCCAGTCCAGGTCTTGCTGAATGGCAGCACAGCCTGCTGGTGTGTCAGCCACTCCTCCCAGTTTTGTATCGTTAGCAAACTCACTGAGGGTGCACGTTGTCCCTTCATCCAGGTCATTGATGAATATGTTGAACAAGACCAGACCCAGTACTGACCCCCGGGGAACACCGTTAGCCACAGGCCTCCAGCTGGACTCTGCACCGCTGATCACAACCCTCTGAGCTCTGTCCTTCAGCCAGTTCTCAATCCACCTCACTGTCCACTCGTCTATCCCACACTTCCTAAGCTTACCTGTGAGGATGTGGTGGGAGATAGTGTCAAAAGCCTTGCTGAAGTCAAGGTAGACAACATCCACTGCTCTCCCCTCTCTATCCAGCCAGTCATGCCATCATAGAAGGCTATCAGATGGATCAAGCATGATTTCCCCTTGGTGAATCCATGTTGACTACTCCCAACAACCTTCTTTTCCTCCACATGCTTAGAGATGACATCCAGAATGAGCTGCTCCATCACCTTTCCACGGGTGGAAGGGAGGCTGACTGGCCTGTAGTTTCCTGGGTCCTCCTTCTTGCTCTTTGTGAAGACTGGAGTGACATTAGCTTTCCTCCAGTCCTCAGGCACCTCTCCTGTTCACGATGACCTTTCAAAGATGATGGAGAGTGGCTTAGCAATAACATCTGCCAGCTTCCTCAGCACTCGTGGATGCACCCCATTGGGGCCCACGGATTTGTGGGTGTCCAGTTTGCCTAAATGATCTGTAACGCAATCCTGCTTGACCAAGCAAAAGTCTTCCTCTCTCCAGACGTCATCTCTTACCTCTAGGGTCAGCGAATCCTGAGGACTGTCCTTAGCAGTAAAGATTGAGGCAAAGGCGGCATTCAGTAACTCCGCCTTCTCTATATCCTCTGTCACCAGGGCACCTGCCTCATTCAGCAGTGGACCCACGTTTTCCCTCGTCTTCCTTTTGCTACTGATGCTCTTGAAGAAGCCCTTCTTGTTGTCCGTGACATCTCTTGCCAGCTTGAACTCCAAGTGGGCCTTGGCCTTCCTTGTTGCACCCGTGCATACTCTGACAACATTCCTATAATCCTCCCAAGTGACCAGTCCCTTTTTCCACCTGCTGTAAATTTATTTCTTCCAGTTGGGCTTTTCCAGAAGTTCCTTGCTCATCCATGCAGGTCTCTCACTTCCTTTACTTGATTTCTTACTCACAGGGATGCACCCATCCTGAGCTTGGAGAAAGTGGTGCTTGAACAGCAACCAGCTCTCTTGGGCCACCCTACCTTACAGAGCCCTAGCCCACAGGATTCCTCCAAGTAGGTCTTTGGCGAGGCCAAAGTTAGCTGTCTTGAAGTCCAGGGTTGCAATCCTACTTATTGCCCTGCTGCTTCCACACAGGATCCTAAACTCCACCATCCCATGGTCACTGTAGCCAAGGCTGTCCCCAATCCTCACATCCACAACCAACCCTTCTTTATTTGTTAGCACAAGGCCCAGCAGCATACAAAGGCAATCCCTCTAAGAGTTTGAGGCATCACTGTCTAGTCCGGTTATCACTTTGCAGAAGGGACACTGCTAAATGGACTAGTAATGTCTATGCTGAAAAAGAACATTGACTTCCCCCACCCCCCATCCCTTTCTAGGTAGTAACTATGCTGGAATTGCAAAACTTTGCTATAGTTTCTCCTGCATCACTAAGGATAGCTCTCTTCTGGGAAGTCTTATGTTCATAGGCAGCTGCTACATGACCTTGTTGATTTTTTAGGCAGTGTATCTGTGCAGCCATCAGCCCTACATAACCTACGCTGGGGCCAGCTATTCCTTGCATTTGGGAAACAAATTCAAACCCATGAAATTAAATGAATATTGGATTTTTAGGTTCACATCTTCTATACTGAATAATTACTTGGGTATTTCAGCTGACCTGGACTCAATTCCAATCTCAGTAAAGTTATCTGATCTTCAGAGATCACCTGTTCTTTCTAAAAATCAAGCCACTTCAGGCTGGTTTAGCTTCAGTATTAAAAATATGGAAAACTTGTAAAACTTTGGGCTTGTGTTTTAGCTTCCATTTGATTTTGCAGCATGGTCAAAAATGAGACACTCTTGTAAATCAGAGAATAATAACTAGTCTTATTCTGTAACTACACAGCCATGAAAAGAAACATAAATGCAATGCCCTACTTTTACTTTAGCTGTTTACCTGTTTGTCTTTCATTACCTGTAGATCACTCAAGATTAATGAATTCATTCTGAGTAAAATAGTTTTCCTAAGTAAATTTTTAGCCACAGAGTGCATTCATTGATTTTTCCCATTTTTGCATTACTGCACATAAAAGCACTAAAGGCTTTTAAAAAATCCACAAAAATTAGCAACGCATTCTTTACAGGCACTTGAGATTCCTACAAAATGCATGACTTCAGTGTTCCAGCAGTGTTTCAAGCTTCAGTTTGAATGAGTTTAAGTCAGTGAATATTTAGCCCCATTTGCAGGACTGAACAAAGGAAAATCTCCCCCCAATTCTATTTGCAAATTTTTAAGTGACAAAGAAGTATTATTTGTAAGTAATAAATAAGTATATCCTTTAGAAATTAATGAGTACTCAATGTATGCAAGTTAATTTATTCAGCATATATGCCAACTTGTTTTCAGTCTGCTAAAGGGTTCATGGCTCTAAACTGTGTGTCAGAGCACCATTTCCTCTTCAGCATATGATTACACAGGCTATAAATTTTCAAAGTGAGAAAACTGGCAAACAACTAACACTAATAGGGTGTCTCCTGTAGTTTGGGTAGTAGTATTCTGAACACTGAGTTAATGCTCCTTAGAATCACACATTAGATCAAGTTCCTACTGAGTATCTTTGTGGAAAGGTGTACACTAACCTGTCAAGTTAGAATTCCCCAATTCTATGCAATGAAAAACTATATAAATGCCAATACCACAAAACCCAGTATCTTACTGCGTACCATTATATAAAAAATGGAGTATGTTTACTATTACCCTAGGCCACTTACGTATTCTTTCCTGAAATGTCAGGCTTAACTGTTTTAAATCTGCCAGCAAAAGAAATGTGCAGTGGCAAGTCAATTATACCATATATCCAAAACCAGTGCAACTCCATCAAACATACCTCCACAAGCCTGCTGGTATGTTCTCGAAATATAGCAGCATATTCCTTTATTTCTTTATCTCTTCCATTTTTAGCAGCTTCAATGAGAACTAAAAGTGGAACAGTGGTATCTAAGAAGGAGTCTGAGATGTGATCTATTATGGCTTTACGGAGCTGTAAAAGAAAGCAGTACATTAGTATCTGCTAATCAGACTGTTTATTAAAGTCTAATGTAATTACTGTCCATTAGTATTTTAGAACATAAACATGTACACACTGTATTTCTGCATTATCTGCAGGATTTTGTGTCTGAATCCTACTGCAGCTGTAATTTATCTATTACACAGAAAACTCCATTGAATTTCAGGGGCAATTTCAATATACAGCTACCTAAATATGCACATTTGTATGTGTGAGTGTATGTGCGTGTACACATACAAGTGCAGATACATAAAACACTTAAAACATGTACTAGTTCTGTTAAAATCAGGGGAGCCAAACAAATACTCTGTTCTTTGATGAACAGCCTAGACTACTTAAAGTATTCCACACATGAAAAATTACTGTTAGACTAAACCTAGTGTGTCTTGGGTATTCTCTCTTGCAGTTCGGATGCTAAGGGAGAAGACTATTTCATTTTACAAAGAAAATATTAATTTAATTATGTTTTTACTCAGGAAATAGTCTGCATCACATGTTTTCATAATTGCAGAATTACCCAAATATTTTCTACCTTGTTGGAAAACCCAGTGATACAGTTTGATTAGCAAAAGGTAATTATATGAATGAGATTACTGATTATGCTACCTGATAATAGGTTAATAGAGCAAAAAGAACTATAAATTAATTTAAATTAATTGTTCTTGAACTTCTTACTTAAATTATTAAAAAAGCGTAACATGCCGCTACAAATTATGTCTCTCAAATTAGGTTTCATGAAAGTTTGTAACTGGCAATTGGGACAATACTTCATCTAAGAGGTTATTTTCCATGTTATAAACCTACACATGGAAGATGTTCATTTCAATCATAGAACACTACAAGAAATATACCAATCGTAACAATACATGCAATGCAACTAAATTATAAAGTTCACTGAATTTCCAACTGCCAAGAAATTATTTTTACAATATATATAGAAGATAACGACCGGAAGAGAAAATAATACAAAAGGCTTTCACACATATTGACAGGTTTGTTGCCAAAGGACGTGTTTTCACTTAGTATTTTGCTCCAATGTATCTATGTGAAAACTCAGTAGAGACTCCTATAGCTAGAAAAATATGAAAAACACAATCTTTTTGATGCCTGTAGGTAGGGCAGTGGACATGCACAGCAGAAATAATAGCAGAGAAATCTGTTGATTATCAAGACAAAGTTTTGGGTATGAATTCCACCACTAGCTTTTGGATAGCCTCACCATCTAAAGCCAGCTTGCATGACTCACCAGGCACATGAGACAGACAAATCTTCCAAAAAAATACAGGTAAGTTTATGTTTGGAATTTTTTTTTGTCTTCTAACTTACATAGCTTACCGCATTAGAATATACTATCTGGATACATTGTATGTTCTCAAAAGTAATTTACAAAGACAAAGCTATGGGCTTCCAATACAAAATTGGATTTTTACTGTCATGTTCACATTTCTAGCTTTATTCAGGCTGAAATTTCAAAAAATAAAGAGATAATAAAAAGTTTTCCTACCAGGAACAAAATACATTGAACCTTCAGTCCTGCCAAGTTACTTGTTAAAATTTCTGTGTTGGAAAAATCAACTGAAGAAAAACAGACATACTCACCTGTTTAAAATTAAGTACGTGAATGTGACCTTAAGGAATCACAGTTTAAACATTAAGGTTTCAATTTACAATAATCAGCAACAAAAAGCTGTGGAACCATACCCATAGCCGATGATATGTTTGGCTTCTGCACAGTCCAGATTGTAGGACTTTCATAGCCTTCATTTATTACTTGAGGACCAATGACCTTAGTCACATTTGTGGTGAGCTTGAAGCATCCAATTTTCAAACCAGCAGCCTAATTTTATCTTTCATCACATAATTCTTTGCTGTAGCTTTTTACTGGTTTGCTTGGTTTAATTAACCTTTCACGTATAAATTATCATTATTACCTTGTTCTAAGAAGTCCTCTATCCTGCAACTAAACAGTGAAACACATCTTCAAAAAGAAAGATAATGTTGTGTCTTTGCTGAATACAAAAAAGTTTGAAATTATGTTCCTGTTTCAGCCATGCAAAGGAATACATGAAGCTGAGATTTTAAAAAATGCTTTGTGTAGCATTAAAGAAGGAAGAAATACAATGCAGAATGGAGAAAGGAAAAAGACAAAAGAAAAAAGGTATATCTGAAGCAATATCTAATTATCTTCATCGTAATCATAACAATAATTTTTTCCAGAACTCAGTAAGTCTGTTTCTGACTGTGGCCACCTCTAGAGCAAAATGCTAAAAGCTAAGTAGCCGTATAGGGAGATATATAAACAAAGAACAGCACCAGTAGTGCTAGTAGGCAATACTAGGGAAGTTATTGTGCTATAATTAGAATTTTTCTCATATTTGTAAATGAAAGAGACACCATCAGAAGAAGGAAAGTAGAGGGAGGATGATGTCTGACAAATTGTTTTATTTTTAAGGTGCAAGGTCTTATTTTTACCCTTTGAGCAGACTGTTACAGAAGTGGAGAGTTTTTGTTTTGATATCAAAGTGCATTAAAAAATAACATAGAAACATGTTTTTTATAAAACGTGGGGCATAAGGCTGTCAAAAACAAACAGTGGAGGGTGGAGAAGAAAATCCCAGAAGCTGTTTGCAACACTATTAAACATCAGTATCCTGATGAGTACAGAAAACTGTGTTTCCCTCTATTTGCCTATTGCCTCACAAGATGACACTGGCAAAAGTCCTGGAAGAACTAAAGATTAATTATTGAGGGATCTCTCTTTCCTGTTTCAAAGCAATGCCAGGAAGGTAATCTCCTTTGTGTTCAGAAAAAGCTATCCATGATGAAGAAGCAAGGGAGAAATATAAGAACATCATCAAGAATAACATTTATTAAAAAAACCAACCAACCAAAACTGCAGAACAACCATAGGAGAAACAACTATGTAGTCCAGTCTTGGTACACTGGGAAACAACTGGGAGGTAAGAACCGAGTATGGTAATGTCTCAGAATTAGAAATTGGAATGAATAGGCAGTTCCTTCCTAACTATTCATACAGCTCTACTAGGCAGGGAAGCAGAGATCTAAGCAAAACTGCACACACACAAATGACATGCGCATCTCTGGCATAATACAAGCAAAAATCAAAACAGAAGAGTTTAAAATCCCCACAAGTACTGGCGAAGTTCCTGAAGTGAGTACAAATAATTTCATTTGAAAAGCTAGAGATTTTTACAACTTGCAGCATACACTGTTCTTGAAGTAGCTACTTTTGCCTTCAAGTCTTGCCAGATACCAGCCTTCCTTCACTTTACAGACTGTGGTCTACAAAGATGTTCCATAGGGACCCATGGCATAACCCACAATCAGGTGGTCACTGGGCCAGCACTTACATGATGGTTTTGTTTATTGTGGACTACACTGAAGAGATTTCAAAAATACAACTTCGTAAGTTTTCATCTTCAACCCCAATTTTGCAGAGGCAATACCAGTAACTGAGTGAAAGCAGAGTACATTGTGCACACCATAGCCCCAAATCCACTATGAGTGCCTAATGTAATACCAGCTATGGTACACAGAATCATTCAAAAAAATTTTAACTATTATAAAAGCTGTAAGGGTAGACCAAATAACAATTTTCATGTTTCTAGTAAAAGTGCTGGGAGACAGAATAATGAATGTTCGTAAGTGAAAGCAAATAAGACTCCACTGCAGTATCTGCAGGCACAGAGCTCACAATTTCATGTTTCCCAGATCAGGAATTAGACATGCAGTAAGCACTCTTCCTAAAACAATTCTTATGCCATTCACATGTATGAACACAGAATTGGAGGAAGAAGTATTTCTCATAAATACCTTCCAGTGGAAAATGTCACAAAGCCAGAGAGCTATTCTGCTTAGAGAAAACTACTGGTTCTAGATAGACTATAAATTGGGCATGATTACATTCAGCCTGAATGTTTTACAAAGTTTATAGAAACACAAAAATTGAATTAGTTAACAGATTTTAAACACTGTAACAGAGTCAGTAAACTGTTATAAGCTAGAGTTTAATTAACTCACAGAAAAGACTAGGACAGAATGGAACAATTCCTAGACAGACTGAGCTTGTGATGCAAGTCACTGAGTGTCTGAGCTAAGCACATTTTTGATGGAATGTGAGCAGAAATTGGACAGCTAGTTAGTTGTAAATACTATATTTGTATTATATTCATCTAATCTTTCAAGGCTTCCCCTGGCTGATTATGGGAGACAGGAAGGAATTCATTCATCATCTTGAAGCACAGGCTGGCTTTTAAGACTGTACACAAAGCTGGGAGGGATATTCTTCCACCAGAGACTTGATAAATAGCCACAGCTAGAGAGAGGATGAAAGCAGCATTTGCTCATGTTCTGTGTAGCCATAAATTTTCCTATAGTTGGTTGGGGCAGCCTGGCTGAAAGAACTACTGGCTTTTTAGCTCTCTTTTCTAAACTGGCGTGTTACATACTTGCGACACAATTTGCAATTTTTCTGAAAAGATGTTCCTTGCAGAGAAAGGATGTAAACACAGCTGATGTCTACTGCTCACCTTCTGCAGTACATTGAAGTTGTGTATTTTGGTCCATGTCTTAAGACATTAGTTTTAGGATACTTGGATGCAAAACGGGCAGGTGGACTGTGGACCAGGTATTCCAAGGACCCTTTTCTGTTGTATGAGTTCTCGCAACTGTAAAGAACTAGACATAGTGACCCAGTGGTCCCTTCACAGTCTGTTCCAATAACCAATAATAATTCAAGCTTATATAAAATAAAAATAATCTTGATGTGCAAAGTACATTACTGATATCTATCTATAGCAAATACATATTTAGACATGTACATATGCAGAGTTTTGCCTATGTACATACATATATTCAGCCAGCATCATTTGGTAGGGTTTTTTTCCCAGAGTTTTGAAAATTTGGATGTCTATATTCTGTGGAATAGTGTAACTATCTTCAGTATTTTTTTAATATAGAAGAAATCTTTATTTTCAAAATGCGGTGCTATATTTTACAACTGAAAATAACAATTTGGAAAAGCGCCCTTTAAGTGTCCTTTTCTACCTTTTCAGTTCCCCAGGTAGCTTACCTGTCTGCGGAGGTCTCTTGTCTTCTTGCACATACTATCTATCGCAACATTCAAGGCATTACTTCTCTCTTTCTTGTCAGTCTGTAAAAAATATGATAGAAAACATAACAATGGTCACTTGTGATCTCTTAGCAAGCAATTTGTGTCCTCAGTTCATCAAAGCATTTCAAAAATTATACACGCTTAAGGATTTTTTCAAATTTTAATATGTTTCAAGAGCTAGTACCACAATATTCACAGAATGCCTATTTGTGGTGTAAAGCATAATCTGCTGAATCAAAACATAGGCTTTACTGCCAGTATATAGGAATGAAATTAAATACTTTTTATTTTCTGAATTGCTGTAATACTCTTTTTGTAGTCCAGGGGTATTTATGGAACAATATTAATATAGTTATTATTATTGATGCCAATCCATTATCACCATACTGATATGAAAAATCACGTTATCCCTCTAAAAGCAATTTACAAATTCAGATGCACACAATGCAGTTTGGTAGTGCTTTAGTCTGCAGCATTCATTATTTTACTCCTGTAAAACAGAATGATTGAGTTTCAAAATGTCCAACATGTTGCAACGCAAACACTGTCAATGAAAACAGACAATCTCTTCATTTAACAGCACATTCATTCTCAGCATCAATAGAAGATTAGGCTCTGGAGATATCTGAGAGGTCTTAAGAGAATCAGTTGCATACTTCCCAAACCATCTTAACTTTTTATTTCTATCTATAAGCAAAGTTCTTATATCATTATTAGCTATTTGAAAAGCGTAGTTAACACTTCTATTGTAACACTTCAGCATTTTTTCTATACGATACTACCATAGTAGTTCTGGTGCCTAGTAGCTGTTTTGAATAATCTTTTTTTCATGTTAATGCAGAAACTGTATGAAAGTCCAAAATGTCTGATGAACTTTGTTTCTCTAAAGCAATCATTCATTACTCACTACCTTGGACTGCTCTTGTCCAAAGGAAATAAACAGTGAAAGTGTCTTTACTCAAAATCTTATGCCAGTACACATTACACTTCCAGGGAAATGACCAGATTCTCATAAATGTTAAAAGAAATAGCTATGTACACTGACCATAATATTTGGGCTTCAGTTAAAGTACAATAGGAAGTCTATATTATGAACATGACTGTCTTGTTTTATAAATCATACTAAAATAAATACTAGTGAAAACAAAAGTAGTAATATCTTAGTAGGCACCTAGGTGCATAACCTTGTTATATGCAATATCTCATACTTCAATAAGAATTATTTCCTTGCTAAAAAAAAATTAGAATCTGTGAACAGAGCAATATGCTTAATATTAAAGCAAAGACTAGAGATGAACAAGAAAGAATTTTTACGTTAAAAGTGAACGTGCAATATAATAAATGCCTTGAAATGATTGGTACATTCTCTATCAACTGAAAGAAGCAATGACTTTAAAAAACGGAGCTTATATATTCAGAGTGACTTAGAAATTTTCCTACTACTTCCTGTTTCTGACATGGCTTACAGTCTCGCAGGGAACAGATGGCTAAACACGAGTCTTGGAGAGAGGTCTGAACTTCACCTTGAAACCTTCAAGGAGTCCCTAAAGGTAGATACTGTCTTTCTGATTCATAGTAATGTGACCATTTCTCATACCAATGCTTGTATAGGACCCAAGTAAATAATAACTCTTCTACTATGTTTTGCAAGCTATTGTCAGCCTTGACAACAAATTGATCCCTTCTAAACTGCTAGTAAACAGGACCAGTAAAAGCATTGTGGATACAACTCAGCTTATGCCTATGCATTTTCAGATGACAGAGATGTAGTTTCACATTGGTACATTCTTTTAAAGCTTTGTATTTAGAGCCTATTTTTCTAAGAAGACAGAATCAATGTAAAATATTGGCATTTTTCTTAAGTCCTCTAGTAAGCTGTAATTTCGAAGGTGGCAACTAATGATACAACTGGTTCTAAGCAAACTGAAGTCTTTGAGGCAGCTAATATGAAATAACCTCACTCAGAGTGTGGCATAAAAATACTGAACATTGAACAAGGAAAAAAAATACTTTATTTGCAAATTCTTAACATAATTGTCAATAGCCAATGTTTAGAAAGCAAACCTAACTATAAATGAAATTATTCTTCTCCTCGTGTTTTCCCCAGGAACTAAATACGCTATAAAATGCAGCCTCAGACTATAGAATATGGATAAGTCCAGAATGTGGGTAACCTCGTAACTGCAGACTCTCATTATAGAAATTTAAAACTCAAAAAGCCACATTACTCTTTGGATAAATCCTTCTTATAAAGATTTAAGTATTTCAAAATTGTGGACAGCCTGTTAAAGTCAGGGGGACAACTGACTACAAAGTGTACTGAGGGAGTAGTCTTAAACATCAATGGCCTTGCACCATATTGTCCAGCTTCTGCAAGGTATTGTCCATTGGTCCCAAGTACCCTTTGAATGCTGAATTACTCCTTTAAGTTAAGTTTATATTCCTCCTTCCATCTCAAATACATACATGACAGTAACAGTCCAAGATCTACACTAGATGATTACACTTCTTAGCAGCTGAAAAATATCAGATTTAATATTTTAAAAGTGTATATTAACAATGGCATAGTAAAACTAAACATGATCTGAACATCTCTATACTATGTTCCACTCTCCAGTAACGTAGCTAACATGTCTGTATTTGCAATACTCTGCATGTGCTTGTCAATTAACATTCTTCTCATGACTGCTGTACTTAAAAACAAACAAGCCTATCCTGAAATAGTTCATTCTTGCACAGGGTGACTGAATTAAGAAAAGGGCTAGGAAAATTATGCACGTTATTCTAGGCTCTGGATTTCAAAAATTAAGCAGTTGAGCTCACTCCTTTCAGTTTCCCTGCACTCAGCTACAGTTTTATTCTGTAAAATATGTGTAATAATAGCTAAATGGCTCCCTTGTGAAGATATTACAAACAATATCCAGCTCCTATTTCAATACATTTTTAACATATGAAACATTTTAGAAGCACTAAGTCACTTTGTTATTAATACGCCATTAAGTGAAAACAAGTATTTTAATTAATGCTGCATAGCCTGAAGATAAATGCTGAGTATTGCCAATAACACAGGCCTATCTATTTCACGCACTAGCAAACAACATTAGTTGAATGACTCAAAAACCACATGTGCAGAAAATCCTTCCTGTCAGATTTTCATTTAAAACAGTACATATCTAAAGGAAGATTCTCAGTTGACACAGATCACCCTATATCCACTGTTTTTAATGGAGTTCATTTATCTCATCAGGGGATCATGACCTTCATGGACATTACAGATCCTTCCGCACTGCAAGGTATATAAATGCAAACTAATATGTTTGCATTAGCTACACAACCTTGAAGGACTCAAGAACATGTGTCCAGTGGAGTCTTTGGGGGATACATGCCAACAGTTAACAGTATTAACAAAGACAGCAGTAATTCTACAACCTGCATACTTCATTGAGTTGAAGAGAGAGCTTAAACAAAGGAATATAGTTACTCTGATAAGGTTTTTAATTTCACTTTGTTTATCCTTCTGAAGTGCTACAGATGTGTGCACTGTGTCTCACATCTGAAAACTGATCAGTAGATTATTAAGATTTGGGCAGAACTACTCAAGTGATCATCTGTCTCTTCAAGTACTGAGGCTAATAGACATGTGCTAAATTTATAAAAAAGGATACAAGCAGTCATAGGTATTAAAACAATAAATACTATTAGTATTCACTGAGTGAATCAAAGAACACCCCTCCTTTAGCCAGAATCAACAATTCAGTTACAACATAAAACTGAAGTACTCTCATTAGCAGGACTGAAATAAAAAAAGTGAAATGGAGCCAGTTTATTTGTCTATGTACTGGAGGTAAAGTACACACAAGGATTTACTGAAATCTTGCAAGGCCACACTCCTTGAGGTCCCCTTACAGTCATCAGGGAAAGTAATCACTTTTGCATCACCTCTGAAGGTCCTGAGCCTCTACTTGCTATAGAGGCTGGTGAGAGACCTAGTTTGGTAGGCTGAAATTTTGTCTTGTGACTAGTCCCACAAAATGCTCATTTTCTCTTAAAAAAATCCCCCAAAACTTTTAAAAGTAAATTGTAACAGGCCTTCATTAAGCACCCTGTATATTTTGGACATACCAACCTGAAATAGATATCAAGATTGCAAATATAAAGTCGTTGTTTTTCAAAAGTAGCCATACATGTTCAAAAACACATCTGTAGACTCCAGCTTTTCAGTGTTGTGGAATAAAAGGGAGCAATATTAGTTTATCACATCTATGGTGAGATCAGATGTCTTCTGAATTCCATATTCCAGATGGAGTCTTAGCTATAAACTTAAAAACTATTTTACTTTAATCCTAAAGGATTCCTTCAAGTACTTCTATGGCAACACCACAGGCAAGAGATCCTATCCATGCCATTATGCAGGGCCTCAAGATACAATAGCCGAATTAGCCGAAAAGTGATGTTGGAGCAGTGAATACACAATCTGGAGCTTGAGCCTCACTCTGAATTTTTAAGAACTGTCCTCCTCAGCCAAGATGACTTGTAAAGGAATAAATATATGCAGGTGCCAGGCAGTATAAGGTTATAAACAGACTACATCAATATAAGCCTAGTTGTATCATACACAACTGGGTGTGCCATTGACTACAGAAACTAAGAAGCAGTAAGTAATTTATCTTGATAGGCATCCTGACTTTCTTTCCTTAAACACCACTATGAAGAGTTATTTGTAAACACATAAAACAGGCTTGAGATTCAGGGCATTCCTGTTGTTTCAGGATATTCAGATGCATGTTCATTTTGCACTTGTGAGCTTACATATTGGTTTAAAATAACAGAAGTTAAAAGAAAGCAATGATACTTTTAAAATTACATACCCAATTAAAACCAACTTTATGACTATCATCTGTACTTTATTCAAAGGCTCTCCTGAAAATAGATTTCCATATTTAAAGACTTAGGGCCAGAAACAGCATGTGGTTTTTTTTCCTGCGATGTGTCTGTTCCCAAACATTTGTTGGACAAACTTGGAAGGACTGAATAGAAAAAAAATCCAACTCACTAGCATGCTTTTCATTGATTATCTCCAGCAGCTGTACCATGACTTTCTGATAAACAAGTTTTGATTTAGTTCAAGGACAACTTTATTTTTAAAAATAAGACTAGCACATTTATTGAAATCAGTTCTCTATGGAAATACTCAAAAAAAGTCACGCTAAAAGGTAAACACCAATCAATACTATGATAAGTTAATAAATGTCAGAGCCCTAATTAAATGACTGATCATTTCAGGCTATGTGTTGACTGACAATAATCCTATACTCAGTAATTACAGGGTCCTGTACATTGTACCTTAATAATACTAAAAAAAAAAAACCAACAAAAACCCCCAAAACCCCCAAAAAAACACAAAATCAAAAACCCCTCACCTAACCTAAATAAGATGTTAAAACAAAGTCACAATCCCTATAGAGGTACCAGGCATTTTATGTCTGTCGTTACAATTTCGCATTTATATTTACCATTTAATATTTTTTGGTATATGGTGCTTATAAATGTTTCCTCTTTTGAATCATAAAGTAATTTTGGATTCTAGATAAAACCATAACAGTGATGAAAAAAAAGTTGTATAAAAAGCAGTTTCACAATTTTGTGTGTGTGTTGAAACACTGTTGCTATTACTTGGGAAAATTCCACACATGGATTTGTTGTGCAAAGACAAAAATGAGATTTTTTTTCATACCCAGCTCGTAGAAACCCTGATTTTTCAAATCCTATTGTGCCATTCAACAGAGTAAAAACAACTGCAAGTATATCTCTCAAAGACCCCAAACCATAAGCCTTTATAAGGGAAGGTCCAGTACAACCCTGTTGCAGTCTTCGTTTACATTAAAACATATGAACTAATAGAGAAGGGCCAAGAGGTTTGTTAACTTGATTACATGGGTTTGCTTCTGCCAAAATTAGTTAACACAGTGCTTCAGCCATCAGTAAGCAATTGAAACTAATTTCACTGCTTACATTCTTTGCTGGGAGAAGGCAAAAGGACTTGTCACATTGAAGGTGACACCAAGAGTGAAGAAATGTGAGATGAGTGCTTGGCTGTCCAACACCTGTGAGAAGTGCTAAGTCTGGGGCAGCCCCACTGCAAGAACAGTAACAGGGCCCCAGAAACATCTGATGATGGGAACAACATAAGACAGCACAGAAGGTCCAAATCAGCAGTGTTTGAATAACCTCTGCCTTTTTCACAGTTCTTGCCAAAGGGAGGCCTCGGTGCAGATACTTCTGTATGGATTGCCTCCCTCTGACACCTCCTCTAGAGGAACAAGTAACTAGAATCATATAATCTAAACCCTTCTCCCACCAGCGGGCCTTGCTGTAATCAATCTGCTTGCCACCAAGCTGCTGTGTGAGCCTCCTCCCTGCCCCGTGCTCCCTACCCTGCCTGTGCAAGCTGCAGAACCTGCACTGCACAGCCACCGAAACTGCTCTGGCATTAGGCCCGCTGAGTCCCTATTCTTCTTGGGGCACCACAAGTATACTATTACCAGAACATGAAAATCAAGCCTCAGCTGTCTTCTCATCATACAGCTCTTTGTACCCAAATGCATTTGGCTTCCTAGTTCAATCTACTATAAAGAGGAGACCTCTCAAGTAAGTTTTCTTTCTCACTGCCTTCTTGTCTCATTTTAAACTGATAAATCCTTCTGTCCCTTTACTGTTCAATCCTAATCCTACAGTTCCCAGCACAGTAGGAGCAAAAACCTTGTAACCAATAGGCAAAACCAAAATTTAAATGCCATTAAGAACCTCTTTGTACTTCCTTGTACCAATTTGTATACCACTAGGCCCTAGGAATATTTGCCCCTTACATGTAGAATTAATAGAAACAATATTTTACCCTTCAAATTCTCATCTTGTTCTTCACAGTACAACCTCCATGTAAAAAGCAACGTCCCTTGTTGAAGGTCATATGTCTAGTTAAATAACCCAAAACTATGATCTTCTCCAAAGCTATAGATCTGAATGGACAAACACGCGTCAGATTCGAACACAAAAGGAAGCCAGTCATTTACAATTCTAGTTTGCAAGTACGTCTCAAGCTTTTAAACAAACTTTTAAAAAGACTTCTTTGTTCCCCATCCTGGAAGTGGATAGGAATAACTTTTTGAGGACAAATAACCTCACTGAAACGATGGAACTATTTAGATGCGTGAACAATTATATGCAGGTTTTTCTATTTTATTTTAAAAGATTCTTTAAGTATTCTTTAAGGATTCACAGCAGTGCCACCTTATTAACTGCTGTCTGAGAAAACTCTTAAATGAACATTTTAGAAGTTATTCAAGGAATCCTCTGACAAGTCAGTAAAGGCAGAACTTGACATTTCCAACATTTTAAAGAACAGAAATTCCTTTGAAAAGGCAAAAGCTCCCAGGCCTTTTCATACAGCGTTTCAAAGTATATTTTTACTGTACATCAAAAGCCTGAAAAAGGAAATTCATTTACAAGTATATTTATTACCTTTCTTTGTTAATATAAGAAACATGAAGAATGAATAACCCACAAGTATTTTAAGTTGAAAACCACTATATTTACTCAGTAACACAGATTCCCTACTCTAATAAACCAAGCCTAGTGCACTTCTTTAAAGACACCTGACCCAAGAATACCCATTTCTGTGAAAAACAAGTAAGTATATTTTAAAAGGGGGTGGGGGGTGGTGAAGCCAAGAAAAGGAAAACCAACAAGGGCATGGAAAATCATATGCCACGGAGCAAATAAGGAATCTTTCATGTGGAACTGTTTCTCATTATAGATATTTTTTTCTCCTCAACAGCTTCAACATGAAGATTGTCATTTTTTTCCTGTTCAAGCTATCATGGACAGGTCCCTATGGACCTAATGCTGTGAGATGAGAAGTACCTCATAAGAAATGGATTACCTCAACCTCTGTCGATATCAATTGGAGTACCAAGAGCTCTCCTCAATGCATGAATTACCCTTTCTTAAACAATATGCAGGAAAAGTCTTGCATTTAAAGCCTCTCAGTATAACTCTCTTTTAGCATTCAGTTATATCTAGTTCCTAATACTGCAAAATGAATTTAATTCTAAATGACCACACATAAAACAGCCTAAAAAAAACAACAGAAAAAATACTCAGAATGTATAACCCTTTAATTAATAAAAAGCAGAAATTTTTGGATCCTAATTAATCCTAAATTCTCAGAAAGAATTATGTTGCTGGAATATGCATAATATTGCATGTTCTATATCCACTTTCCGAAAAAAAATGGTGTCAGGCAACTGAAGTTGGTGAGGGTAGCCAGGGTATCTCAAAGGACAGAGCTAGATCCCTGGTTTCTGGTAACAGAATAAGGATCATAAATTCTCTTAAAAGTGACTGAGAGCACGCCAAGGGAAGGAAGGAGAAACCTATGCTGGTTTCAGTTTTTATTGTTTCTTTCTGATATACAAGGCAAATATCTTATTGTATCAGGTTTTCTCTTACTTTTTCATACTGGCAATACTAGAAAAATTCAGCATGATTCCAAGGTGATACTACAACACCCCCACGTTTTTCTAATACTTATTTGGGGAAAAGAGTTGCAGGATGTGAATGCATTATAACTGGTCAGTTGCAAAGCAAGTGTAATGATCACTTACTATTTCTAATGCAAAACCAAAAGCCACAGGTACTTCATATTTGAAATATGACAGTCTTTAAAATTGATAGAGGAATCATAAAGGTCAATGGTACTTTATTTTGGTTTGTATTTCAACTTTAAAACTATTGGAGGAATTGGCAGGAAGTAAAAAAGAAGTTAAATTTCTTTGAATCAGATGTACTGTCATTCACAGATGATGCAGGAAGGAAAGGCAAATAACTAGAAACAGAGCAATATCCATACTATCGAACTGACAAGAAGAAGCATACTTAAGGTTCATCTGCTTTTTACTAAGAAGCAGTTTTCCAAGTTCCTAGTACAGACATTTTTAATTGAATACCCATCTACCAGTCACCGAAGTGTTCCGGCAGTTTTACAGCAGGAAAATAGGAAATTAGTTGGAGAAAAGCTCGTCCTACAGCAGCAGCATGACTTCCCTATGTTGAACTATCACACGAATTGCCTGGAGACTATGCACTGTTATGAGAGGGAGGAAGGGGATGGAGGGGGAATGAAATTCAAAATAAAATATAGTAGAGTTGCTGAGACAGGCCTTCTCATCCAGATTGTTTAAAGGTCTTAGCTGTACTCTAAATCAGAAAGTCATGGTCTTAAACAGGAGTCATAAACAGGGAAAAAAGTCCTGTGCTAAGCTACTCAAATTCTTCCATACCTAGGGGTAGACTGAGTTAGTAAACGTTCCAAAGTGTTATTTCTGCAGCAAAGCAAAGGCACATCCTCCATTTTTCAAGACAAGAAAAAGAATCTTACTGTGGTTTTAGATGTGGTATTTTAATGGACTATGTTCTACATAAATAGATTTCAACAGACTTAAGAGAAGTATAACAGCATACAAATCAACCAGCATTATATCTATTTATACACACATGTATTTTTTAAAAAAAAATATATCGTGATTACAAATATATTTCTGAAAGAAAGACCTCCTTCAATTCTTCATAGCCACTCCATTCTACCCAGTAGCATCACAGCTTCTCCTTATATTCCCATTACATCAAAGAGTAATATAGAATCATGAGGTTGGAATAGACCTCTGAGATCATCAAGTCCAACCATTGACCTAACACCACCATACCTGCACTAAATCATCCCCCGAAGTGCCATATCTACACATATTTTGAACACCTCCAGGGATAGTGACTCCACCACTTCCCTGGGCAGCTTCTTCCAATGTTTGGCCACTCTTTCAGTAAAGAAATGTTTCCTAATGTCCAATCTAAACCTCCCCTGGCGCAACTTGAGGCCGTTTACTCTCATCCTGTCACTTGTTACTTGGGAGAAGAGACTGAACCCCATCTCACCACAACCTCCTTTCAGGTAGCTGTACAGGACAATAAGGTCTCCCCTCAGCCTCCTCTTCTCTAGACTAAACAACCCCAGCTCCCTCAGCTGCTCCTCATAAGACCTGTTCTCCAGACCCTTCACCAGCTCCGTTGCCCTCCTCTGGACACGCTCCAGCACCTCAATGTCCTTCTTGCAGTGAGGGGCCCAAAACTGCACACAGTATTTGAGGTGTGGCCTCACCAGTGCTGAGTACAGGGGCACGATCACCTCCCTACTCCTGCTGGCCACACTATTTCTGGTACAGGCCAGGATGCTGTTGGCCTTCTTGGCTACCTGGGCATACTGCCGGCTCATGTTCAGCCGGCTGTCGACCAGCACCCCCAGGTCCTTTTCCGCCAGGCAGCTTTCCAGCCACTCATCCCCAAGCCTGTAGTGCTGCGTGGGGCTGTTGTGACCCAAGTGCAGGACCCGGCACTTGGCCTTGTTAAACCTCATAGTAAAACTAAGGTAATTTTTTTTTTTCTTTATGAAGTTTTCTATGTTGTCCAATTTATTATTCTGAGGTATCTCTATGATCCTATTCATGATCACTTATAGAACAGACGTGCCATGATATTTCTTTTAACGGAAAACCAGCATACTCTTCTATCACCATGGATAGGTAATGAAAACTGATTTTGCTGATTCCCTTGATCTGAGTTTTCAGCTATGCACATGTCCATAAACAAAGAAATTCCACTTGTAATTCTTCTAACAAAACATTTAGTTTCACTCACGCATAACTCATACTCTATAACATTTCTGTTGAATGATTTGAAGGAAGCTATTTGAGACAAACATGGATGGAACCATGACAGAACTTGGTCTGCAGAGAGAAACCTTGTGAAAATAGCTGCTTGTCAAAGACTTCAGCTCTAAACTAGCCTAAGTTTGGTCATCTCAGCTAACGCGCATGTTATGGATTTGGTTTTGTTCATACCTGTACATTTAAATGGCCGAAACCACAAAAAGTCAAAAAACTGTAATTCCATGTAATTATGTGTGAAATGTATTAGTTAATACCTTTCAAATCCAGAGTAATTAATTTAATTTAACACCATACTGTGATGTTATATGTGAATCTAGGAGGCCGGGAGTCACTTAAAAGTGTGCAGTGAATGAAAATCCAGCTTTTAGGGAGGGGACTAAGGCAAGTCATTAGAACATTTAGCTCTCAAATTTAAAAATACTTCAGCTAAACACTCATCAGCATCCTGTACATAAAATGAATCCAGTTTGTATGAATTCCTTTATACGTGTCTTGTCTATACAGAAGACTACAAGGTAAGAGGTAGCACCATAAGTTTTGGGGATTGTCAGAGCAAATAACAGTTGATGCACTCACTTCACCAGTTGAAGTCAGTACTATCAGTCACTCCTGAATATAACACAGCATTATCTATAGCAACACAATGAAACAACTCTAAGGTGTTATTCCCAGAATCTTGTGCCTAAATGTTTTCAATACCCAAATGTTATTTTTAAAAAATTGCTATTGTTAACTAGAGAAAATCTGTTCTATTTCAGATAGTTTCTGCTGTTAGCACTTATGGGGAAAAGAACAGAGAAGAGTGATAAAGGAGCACTTGAACAATCCTTTCACACTGACGACTGCCAGGAAAGAGGCCATTGCATAGCCATTTATTTAGCAGATTGATTTAGACAGTGAGGAACTGGAGTATTACTGTGGCTGTTGGATTATACTCTCAGTACAAGTTTGAAGATCCTGGGTTTCTGTGCTACAAGAGAGAAAAAAAAAAGCAATTTGTTAAATGTAGCAGCTAACAAACGGAGCAAGGGAGGCTGTATGTGATGGCATGCAGGGAAGACAACTGAAAATTACAGTCTCCTACAGGGCAGGGATCTGCAGAATCCTGCATAAGATCCAGCAAGTCTGATATTCAGGGCATATTCCTCTGCAGTTCTACACAGAAATTCTCTGCCTTTTTTTCCCTACTTATTTTTGCACAGAAAAAAAAAAAACAAATTTACCTGTGGAAAAATTCAAACTCAGTGTGCAACACTTATGACATTCTAATGAAGTGATCATACTTAATGCTGGAAGTTCCTTTTCTGCAGGACTTTTAGTTTAAACATTGTAGAGAATTTTTGTCTAAATTAAGATTCTAAAGTTTCATGTTTCATTTTTTTAACCATTTACATCCCTAATTAGCCAAAGAATTAATGTACTATAAATTAACCTAAATTTGCATACAATTGTCATCAACTCCATGAATGAGTATAGCAAAAAAGGAAAGGAAATAAAAGTATCTAAGTTGAACAGAATCAATTGAAAACTAACTAGGAATTATGTTGGGTAAAGCTAGGAGTAGAAGAAAGATTCATTAAAGGCTTAAGAGAGATGTGTGTAAGTTAAAATCCTGTGCTGATGCATCATTAATTGTACAGAGTAAGCTTTTAACTGACAGGCAGCAGTGAAGATCAAGGAACAGCTAATGCAAAGTCCTTGGCATTAGGAGGAAGCTCAAGGACAACTATTCATACATAGGTAGAAGAAAAGATACAGGAAGCATTATGAATTGTGGCTATAAAAGGTAATAGTCATGCAGACTGCTGAAGTTCGGAGGTCAAGAGGAACATACCCTGTAGAAGTAACGCCTATCGATTTTACCAGTAGTGTTCATACTTTTAGGTAGCCATACATAAAGAAGCAATGGGTATGATGAATAAATGCTCTGTAAAAGAGAAGTTAATGGTTGGCAATCTGGTGACAGCATTTTGTAATGACACCAGCTTCTCTCAGCTGAAGACAATCCAGGCAAGGTGTCTGAATACCCAATGACATGAGCTAGTTTCATGGACTACCACTGCTGAATGTACATATTGTACCCAGAAGCTAAAAACCCTTACAGATTCAAATTAAGATTTAGTGGAGGATAACATACTTTAAAAGTATGCTACTTATGTTTTCTCAAGAGATCAATAAAAATTACAAACCCAGGGTCTAGCAAAGGCTGTGTTGAAGGTGGGCAAGCATACTGCTTCTTTAAGACACCACACCCACTTGGTACACCTTTATTGGCATAATACTGGAGACAAGGTGGTACACTGCCACCATACAGTAGAAAAATAGGTGAGAAAAGGAGCTTTAAAAAAAAAAATCAGAAAAATAAAGTGAGTTTTTTCACCAATGCAGTAGTATCACAGATCTCAAAGAACATTTTTTCCTTTCAGATTTATACTCTTTCCTTCACTTTCAATGAAACAAATGAAAATACATGGCTGAAAACTAGTGAGTAACCTCCTCTTTCTATAAATGTGTGTTACTGAATTATATGTGACACTTAAAGAATGTTAAAAATACACAAAGTCAGAATATTAACAGCAAATGTTAAATAGGATTATTGTAATAGTAATCCTACTTGGGCAAGAAGATGCAAAATTATTCCAGATGATCTTTCTGCTAATGCAGGATCAGAAAGACCTCGATTCTCACATGCTGGCTAATGAAACTATAGCAGTTAAAGAAAGCCATAGAAAACCATGCCACTGTCTGAAGTCAGAAGATGGCAATAAATGACATGCCATGATACCTGCACAGTACTTCTCCTGGCTTAAAGACATTAAGCCTATGTTAGCAGAGCAGGTGACATTACAAGATGCTCTTTGGGGGAATCCCATTAACCTTCTCAGGGCAACTGCTTGCACCCATTGAGTGATCAAGCAAGTGGAACAGAACACAGAGCTACAGGGTACAGAAGCTATGACTGATCTGTACTACCCTGAAATGACAATCCAAAAGCATTCCAAGAAAAAGGAAAAAGTAACTTTGTGTTGTAAATTACATAGTCAAACAGGATCATTTCACATATTCCATACTGACGAAGTCCAAACCCAAAAGCTGAGAGATGTCCAACACAGCAGGGACTTCATTAAATCATTATTAGTTATCAGTGGTAATCCCATGACACTTTCAAGCATCTAAATTCAGCATTCTCTTTCTTAAATTACCGACATTTGAAGAAAAACATGTAAATAGAGGCTATAGAGACTGGGACAAAACAGAGCTTTTAAAACATGTCAGTTAAATATACCATAAGCAGCACAACAGCAGTGTGCTTTGAAAACTCCCAATATATGGACAACGTGTACTTGGAGCCTCTGTGTATTTTTATCCATGTTTCACAAAGTTTTGAAAGGGAAGGAGGTTGCAGTACTTGCAAAAACATTAAGAGGTGCAGGTTTTGTTTAGAATACATAAAACATGCATAGTCTACAAAAGCTCAAAACCTGATGCTTATAGCCATGTTAGCTTTGTTATACCGCTCAAGTGATAGCAGAAATTATGTGCATAGGGTAGTTGAAACAGGCTAAATGAAATACACTGAATGATATCCACTTATTTCTCATACAAGAAAGAGATAAAGATCCCATGAACTGCAAAATATCTTTCACCACTTATCACTCTATATATTAGTTATGGCATTTACTGAAAATGTTGCATTTTTAATTTAACATTATTAACTCTTTTAACATTAGTTTGCTAGCAATCACAATGTTGGGAAATATGCAACATACAAGTAAGTGCTTTTAACAAATTTCATCCACTAAAAAAATGATCCTACCTAAGGGTATCCAATGTCATTTTGAAAGATAAATACACTCAAATTTTACCTATAAACTGAGCCTAAATCAAAACAAGACAATAAAACTGAAAGGTTCAATGCATTAGTTGAAAGAGATGTTAAACCTAAATACACTGTAGGCAACTTTGTTGATAAAGCTAAGAAAGAAAATAAGAACAGGCTGCTAAGAAGAACAAACAACACTTTGCTTTCATTTTCATGTATAATTGAAATACCAAAGAGTAGTACACTCAGAGACTCTAAATGATACATGATGGAAATCAGTGCAGAAACAAAAATCAAGCAACCAGGTTTCAGCACCAATCCTACAGAACATTCAACACAGGGCATGGAAAGACAGGAAATGCCAGTTCTTGCTAACTTTAAATTTCTGAGGTGTTCCATGCAGCACTGCCATCCCTGAATTTATAAAGTACAAATTAGGATTAAAAAACACACCATCACTTAAAATCTGGTTCCTCACCCACTTCAAGCATGACATGATGAGCTATTGTCATAAAATGAAGGAATCGACCGACTCTGGAGACTGAAGCAGAAAAGGAAAAGCTTCCCACTTTGGGAATAAGTTCAGTAATAGAAAATGGAAAGTTGAGAATGGACAAGCCAGATGACAGAATGGTATCTTGGGAAGCGTAACACAAGGATGTTTGAAAACAATATCTGTAATTTTCAACAGGTTTACTGTTAATTTATTAGGCAGCAACGTGTTTTATGTGTGCACAACATGTGCTTATTTAGAACACAGACAAAATTGGTACCACTCCTGGCATTTATATTTAAATGAATATAAAAAGTTGCTAAACTGGAAAATGCTTTTAAATTAGTTCCCTTCATTAGTACATGTACTGCAAAGTGACAGAAGTGAGCACCAAAGACTCAGACTGAATCTCTAAAAGCTGGTGGTTCATACAAAGGATGCTAGGTACCATCTATGACCTCATGAAGAATTTAACGTCCATGAGGTTTTGGACCATTCACCACAGTTCTAACAACACACTCCAAAAATCTCTTCAGTTTTTGAATATGTGCCAGAACAAAACTAAAGCCTTTCTTACTCAGTTTTGCCAACTGCAGAAACTCATTCAAGTAAGGCTCAATGGTGACAACGTGATTCAATTGCAAATCAAGATCAGTAGAGTTTTGTAAAATACTTTGCCTGCCTGCAGACTGCAAAAAAACTATGCTAAAAAAATAAAGTTAGATATTTAAAGGGTTAAAAAAGATAAGTCCCAGTTGTAGTTTAACAACATAAAAGCTGTAAACATTTCAGATTCTGCTACAAGAGTCTGTTTACATCCTGTCCCTCTATACCTTAAATAAAACTTGGGTAGGTCAAAAGCTTTTGAAAACTACAATTTGTCATTAAGTAATTGCTCAGACTCTAAGATATATCTCATATGACATGGCCCTAGAAGTTCAGTGATGCTTGTTATCTGTGTCACATTAGCTAGTAATTTCTTGCCAGATCCACACAGAGATTAAGGAAACTTTCTCAATAAAGAGAATGCCGAAGAACAGCTATCCCTAGTGATCAGAGAAATGGGAGATGAAATTAGAAGTCTGCCTTTGTTAACAGTAGTTTCTCATTTTTCTCAACAAGCTTGTAGCCAGACACAGAACAACTCTAAACAAAGACAACACCTCAATGTATATACACATATTTGGCAAAATCACTGCAAATAATTTTACCAGAAACAGCTTTCTGAATAGGTTTGTATCACATTGTTACACCCAGGTCAGACTTCAGCTTCAAATGCTAATGTACCTCCATCTAAAGACTTAAAGCCCAGTTTAAATCTCTCTGGTTTGACTCCCTGAAACACAGAATAGCAAAAAGCTCCTTCTCTGAATCTCTATGCAATACGAATGCACTTGAACGGGCTAATTTAAGACCAGTCTTATTAAAGTGCCCTGATCACTAAGCAAAGATGCCTTTTGTGGAGAGTCACACATGGGAGTGGTACCAATGTCAGATGGAGAGCAAAACATAAGAATATAGATGGGGCACCTGAGAGCAGAAGTCCCCAGTCTGGTCACAAGAATACCTCAAGACAAATGGTATACAGGAGAGGACATCAATGTGTTTATACTGTGCCTAGCAGAGTCACAGTTCACAAGAAAATCCAGATGCTACCACAGAAGAAATACAGAATCATAGAATCATTTAGGTTGGAAATGACCTTTAAGATCATTAGGTTGGACTTAAGTCCAACCATTGACCCAGCACTGACAAGTCCACCACTAAACCATGTCCCTAAGCACCACATCTACACGTCTTTTAAATACCTCCAGAGATAGTGACTCCACCACTTCCCTGGGCAGCTTCTTCCAATGTTTGGCCACTCTTTCAGTAAAGAAATGTTTCCTAATGTCCAATCTAAACCTCCCCTGGCGCAACTTGAGGCCGTTTACTCTCATCCTGTCACTTGTTACTTGGGAGAAGAGACTGAACCCCATCTCACCACAACCTCCTTTCAGGTAGCTGTACAGGACAATAAGGTCTCCCCTCAGCCTCCTCTTCTCTAGACTAAACAACCCCAATTCCCTCAGCTGCTCCTCATAAGACCTGTTCTCCAGACCCTTCACCAGCTCCGTTGCCCTTCTCTGGACACGCTCCAGCACCTCAATGTCCTTCTTGCAGTGAGGGGCCCAAAACTGCACACAGTATTTGAGGTGTGGCCTCACCAGTGCTGAGTACAGGGGCACGATCACCTCCCTACTCCTGCTGGCCACACTATTTCTGGTACAGGCCAGGATGCTGTTGGCCTTCTTGGCCACCTGGGCACACTGCCGGCTCATGTTCAGTCGGCTGTCGACCAGCACCCCCAGGTCCTTTTCCGCCAGGCAGCTTTCCAGCCACTCATCCCCAGGCCTGTAGCGCTGCGTGGGGTTGTTGTGACCCAAGTGCAGGACCCAGCACTTGGCCTTGTTGAACCTCACACAACTGACCTCAGCCCATCGATCCAGCCTGTCCAGATCCCTCTGCAGAGCCTTCCTACCCTCCAGCAGATCAACACTCTCACCCAATTTAGTGTCAACTGCAAACTTGCTGAGGGAGCACTCAATCCCTTTGTCCAGATCGTTGATAAAGACATTAAACAGAACTGACCCCAATACTGAGCCCTGGGGAATATCGCTTGTGACCGGCCACCAACGGGATTTAACTCCATTCACCACCGCTCCTTGGGCTCGGCCAGCCAGCCAGTTTTTCACCCAGCAAATAGGAGGCATATCCAAGCCATGAGCAGCCAGTTTCTCCAGGAGAATGCTGTGGGAAATGGTGTCAAAGGCTCTACTAAAATGTAGGTAGATAACATCCACAGCCTTTCCCTCATCCACTAAGCAGGTCACCTTGTCAGAGAATGAGATCAGGTTAGTCCAGCAGGACCCGCCTTTCATACAAATGAAAAAAAAAAATAACATGAATGTTCTTTAGTTCAATAATGTTACTCATCAGAAAATTAGGAGAAAGTAGCAGTCTTTTTCTGTAGCTGATTTTTCTTCCATGAGTGAATACAGTGTGCAATCAAACTGGCTAAACACTGTCCATGGGAATGCACTCCTGATGGATATTTTAGTACAAGCAACACAGACAATTTGGTGATGTCATTACCTGGAGGTTTCTGAGCACTGTATGGCCTCTTTACTTAAGTTACACAATTGTATTATACAAATGGGAGTTCTGTCTGTGTTCATGAATATTATACAGTTACTTTAAAATATGCATAATACACTCTGTGGATTCAAAAGATGGATATAGGACTAGGATCAAAAGATGGATACAGGACTAGGAAAACAATTTTTACAAGGAAGCAAAGAAAAAAAATAGCATTAAGAATATTCATGTGGCAGGAAATTTAAAGCACATAAGCTGCAGCAGCAAGAAGTGATAAGAGTGAAAAAGAAATCCAAACCTCAGTGAAGGGAAACAAAACAGAGACAAATTAGAAATACTGTTATTTTCCACAAAGCAGAAGGCAAAATCACCACAGTCCTTTCCTGGAACTGTGCAACTTTCTATAAGCTTCACTCATCTTCTCTACACATATCAAATACTTTTCTGAATTGTATTTGCTTCAGGACACTCCTGCTTGAGCATCTTCCTTACAGCTTCTCTCTATACACACACTGATTTCAGTCCTCTTTTTTCTCATAATAACCAAAGATACTACACCAGCCTCCTCTATATCCAGCTTTTCTCAGACTGATAGTCTCTGGTTATTGCTACTTGTCTACCTTTGCATTCATCATTCATGGACTTACAGAACTTTTATGTAGTAGATTCTGTGTAGGATCTTCGAAGAGATTATTTAAATCATGTCTTCTCATGCACATAACTTGCACCATTAGCCTTCTATGTAACCAAGAGAGAAGGTAAGTGAAAGTGGAGACAGAGAGAGAGAATATATATATGTGCAAGCATTTTGTTCTATATAACTCTCACCTTTTTTTAAACAAATTGTTTTCACTTTATACGCTTCCCCTATGCTCCACAGTGAAATAAGCCAAGACAAAAATAGCAGGTTACACTACAGACCCATGCTTTTCCACAGCTGCTCATTTCAGAAAGAAAACACTCCTCTGAAAACAGCAGGAATTAATAAATAGCACAATGGCTTTAAAACAAATAGTCTAATCTAGAATTAGCAAAAAATACTTCTCTCATTAACAGTTGTTATGTGAGACTATCAACCCTCAGTTTATCTGAAATAAGAGAGAAAGATATTGAGAGCCCAAGTAGAGAAAATAAGTCAATTACACAGAAAATATAATTTTAGAACATGTGTCTTCCACTAACCTATGTGTCACATCCGTATGATCACAACAATTCTCCATTTAGATCTCTACAGAGGAAAGCCAGAAGGCAGGTGCGTAACTGCTCCCAAAGTGCCAGAAGCGGCACAGAGCTGGCTGCAGTGGGGCCATGGTATTTTTGACAGCACAAAGCTCAATGTATGGAACCAGTCAGAGGCCTCCACATCTGCCACAGTGTTCACCTGCAGCCTGGACAACCTGTCTGTGAGTGACAGAGAGTTATCTGATGGTGTTAAGCATGGACTATGATTCTGTGATTCTATGACTAAACTGAGAAATCACTGAAAAATTTATTAAATGCCTGCCCCTTTTAAAATAACAACTATTTTTGCAAATTATTTTCTATTAGATTAAAATGCTATTTCCACTCTGAAATGGAAAACAGATAAATAAAGTGTGTTGGCCTGTTACAAAACAGGAAGGCATATTTTCATCTTTATCACTTGACCGAAAATAAGAAATACATTTCAAGCATGGTCTGTGATAGCTCTTCACCAGCAAGTATCAACTGGGCATATCTTAACATGAAAAAGACAGTATATGGATGGAGACAGACTCCCACAAATTCACTTTGGGTGGGAAGCAGCTTAAATCAAGGAATATTACTGCTAGTAGCAGGGAAATGCATCTGCCAGGAAATAAAAGCAAAGTCGAGCCACAGATACAATCTCAAAAAAAAACCCAATTCAAATGTAACACTGGCGGTAATTTGGAAGCTGGCACAGCTAAACACAGAACAGACAAACTGGAAGACAACAGTAAACTGCCAAAGAGTGGACAGTATTAGCCACTCTAATTAACGTGTTATTACAGAGCACAGCACTGAGGTGTGTGCACATCTGGCCTCTGAAAGGGCTACCTCATATACAAGTGGAATTATCATCCTGCTTTAGTCTGCAGGACCACAGTCCTTCCTCTCCGAAGACTGAGTGCTACTGTGGCAAGAAAATTTGACTGATGAGTATTATCAAGCCTGATGGACAAAGCGCAGTTGCAGTTTATGTAACAAAGAGCCAACACTGTATTATTAAGACAGGATCAGTTGTCATCTTAATTGTGCTATTAACTTGGTTTTCTAACATTCATCTGTATATATTATAAACTCTAAAAATCCTTCTTTGTTTAGACACAACCAAATATGAGGCCTCTGCTGGAAACACGTGCAGTGAAGGTAGTAATAATTAACAGTAATGGAGTACTGGTATAAAACTGTTCTCATCAACTTTTATTGCACAGTAGTTAACGCGGTGAGATTTTCATGAAATGTTCATCTTTAGTCTACTGTAAAATATGAGTTATAATACTGATCTGGAAACAATGAAGACTTGTCAAGAAAACAGTACATCTACAACTTGTAACATCTTCAAAAAGCATTTCTTAACTGGTATACCAAATACATTATAATAATATAATGAATAAGACTGTACCCTAAGTACTAGGCTTATTTTGAAATATTTATGCTTCAACATTACAGTTCGGTATTTCTTCATAATTGCATGTTAAAACGGTTTCACAGGCTACACTGCAAGTGTTTTTGTGTTAACTGGTAGGAAAGAACATTTATATATTCAAGCTGTATTTCGCAGGCTCTTTTAGATCTTTGAAAACTTAACTAGGTAATATTGGACTTTAGCAGACAGCCTGCCAAAACCCAGTGGGCCAGACTCTTGAACCCAGAAAGAAAATGTGACAGTTACAAAAATAGCCTACAGAATAGCAATAATAGCTTCCTATGACAGCAGATGGAGTTGTGATGTAATTACAAATGCATTATTTGGTCTCAACATCTTGGTAATACAGGAGTATCTGGGAGCAAGAGCAAATAGAGATTTAATTTGAAACCACACCACATGAAAAAAAGTCAAACTGTCTAACATAAAACATTACGCAGCAGATTTCAGTCATTTCTGGCTCATCTTACCAACTCTTCTTACCAAGACTTGCTGGACCTGACCTATCTGAAAGAGGGTTTTCTTCATGCAATTCTTCCAAGCTTTTCTGCATGCTCTTAGTTTAAAGTCACTGTGATTTCACTTTATTTTGTTTCTATTTACAATCACATTATTGTTCAGACATTTTAGCTTCCTGTGGCTGTTTCAAAGTCTTCTCTGATAGGTACTATGTATTTGCTCTGGGCCTCTAATATGGTATATTCAGTCTCCACACAATTTTGAAACAGTTTATTCACAACTGATCTTCCTAGTTTCTTTCTCTTGTTTACTTTAAGTCCTCTATTCCAAATCAAGTACTACCACATCCGATGTTTCTACTTTTTCTACTTCTGTAAAGTTGTTAAATCTACACCCATTACAAAGTAGCTCTTAAAAAGGAACATTTTTACCTAAGTTTAGTGTACCACTTAGGAATAACTGAGTAGTTTCTTCTTATTTTACACCTAAAAAATAACTGGGAGAAGGCAAGCAACAAGCTGAACAGCCAAAGAGATGCAGACTGCAATTCAGGAAATATACCAGCCAGTTCTTGTAGGCCATAAAGGAGAACCAGGTATAAGGGAGTGTAGACCTCGTGATATATCCTCAGGACTGAGTTATGCTGCAGTCTTCCGCAAAAGCATAATTTGCTGCATCAGGCATATGTAACTGGGGGACTCTATATTCACATAAGAAACCTCTTTATAAGTGAACATGGGTTAATTTATCGTTTCTCAAGAGAAGGTGGAATAGCAGAGAAACCTGCCTGAATGGCAATGTCTCTGCATTCCTTTTTTTTAGTCTAAACTAAAAGAAAGAAGTTACAATAATAACAACAAATAATGCCATTTCAGACAACAGATAATATTGTATCTATAGCTCACTTTGAAATACTGTCCAATTTTGGTATTATAATTTTGCAATGGTTGTGGAAAGTGTCATGCTTAACTGTGCAAGCTGAAGTTGAAATTGGCTATTGGCTGTGTTCTCTTCTCCCCCCGCCCCCTTTTTTTTTAAAAAAAAAAAAGTGTTCCCAGGACTCAGTCATATTGTAGAGCTTCTACATCAAAGACCTGCCAAATTTGTATAGTTTGTTAAAAGAAGCCAATAAAAGTTGCTGGTGAAGAAGCAATTAAATTTCTGCTCATACTCACTTATCATTTGTCTTGTTTGGTGAAACTGTCAACCAGTGTGATTTAAAAGTTTTCTAATCTGGGCATTGTGGCTGACTTCCGATCATTAAACATTCGGTTTACAAAAAAAAACAAACTTACACACAGAGGACTCCAATTTTGACATGTGCAGCATGATAATAAAGGGCAAAAACTGTGTATGTTATGATAGCTACATTTCTTATATGAAATCTAACTGGTTCTTGTTGTTCCTATGTAGTGTATTTCTTCTCATCTGATGTGAATTCATTTAAGAGGTACTACTCCCACTCGTGCTTTTGCATCATTATTTTATATACCATGATTTAACTCCAATTTTTTAATGAGAATTAAAACAGGTGGATAATTGTGCCAAAAGAATTATGCTGTATCATAGTGCTTTTTATCCTAGCTAAAACTTCAGAATACAATATCTAACCTTGAAAGACTTACGGAACTTTTTTTAAAAAACAGTCTTCTGGGTATCTAACTAAAACATACACCTACCCAGACAACAGGAAACAAGAACTTGGCCAGACTGGAACTATTTTTCACTATAGGTCTAATTATGAACTTCATTCAGTAGACAGGTTTTATGACATGAATAATTCCATCTTTTTCACTCAACCATAAAAAAATAGGCCTTTAAAATGAGCATATGCTTTAAGAGCCTGAAACAAAGTCAATAGGATCCATTTGCATGGACTTCAATGGACAGATAGTAGAAATGAACTAAAAAAGCCCAATGAAAGAGGCAAGATTGCCCATGTCAAGAATGTACATATAAAGTGATGCTAAGTCAGAATGAATGCCATCATGATTCTTTACTCAGATGCTTTTTACTTTCAGTAACATTTATCTCTTTATACACCCATGTAGGTGAGCACGTTTGAGCACCCTGAATTTTAGGAAAGCAAACTTCCAGCTCTTCAAGGAGTTAGTCAATGGGACCCCCTGGGAAACTGCCCTCGGACACAAAGGCACAGAACAGAGCTAGCAGATCTTTAAGAGCACTTTCCATAAAGCACAAGAGCTCTTGATCCGCAAGTGTAAGAAATCAGGCAAGCAAGGCAGGAGACTGGCGTGGCTAAATCAAGACCTGCTGAGCAAACTAAAGGGCAAGAAGGAAGTGTACAAGCAGTGGAAGCCTGGACAGGTACCCTGGGAAGAGTACAGGGATGTTGCCTGGTTGTGTAGGGACAGGGTGAGGAAGGCCAAGGTGCGGCTGGAGCTGAGCTTGGTGAGAGATGCAAAGAATAGCAAGAAGGGCTCCTGCAGGTATGTCAACCAGAAAATGAAGGTTAAAGAAAGCATAACCCCCTGATGAGCAAGACTGGCAAGCTGGTAAGAACAGATGAGGAGAAGGCTGAGGTACTCAAGAACTTTTTTGACTCAGTCTTCACTGGCAACCTCTCTTCGCACACCTCTTGAACGGATGGGCTGCAAGATGGGTACTGGGGGAGCAAAGTCCCTCCCACCACAAGAAAAGATCAAGTTCATGACCACCTGAGGAACCCAAACATACCTAAGACAATGAGACCTGACAAGATCCATCCCAGAGTCCTGAGGGAATTGGCTGATGCAGCTGCCAAGCCACTCTACATGATATTTGAAAAGTCCGTGGCAGTCAGGTGAAGTCCCTGGTGACTGAAAAAGGGAAACGTTGCACCCGTTTTTAAAAAGGGTGGAAAAGAGGACCCTGGGAACTACCGCCCTGTCTGGGAAGATCATGGAACAGATCCTCCCAGAAGCTATGCTAAGGCACATGGAGGACAGGGAGGTGATTCAAGACAGCCAGCATGGCTTCACCAAGGGCAAGTCCTGCCTGACCAATCTAGTGGCCTTCTATGTTCAAGTGACTACATCAGTGGACAAGGGGGGAGCCACAGATGTCATCTATCTGAAATTCTGTAAGGCCTTTGACATTGTCCCCCATGTGCATCATTCTCTCTAAACTGGAGAGAGGTGGATTTGATGGGTGAACTGTTCGGTGGATGAGGAATTGGTTGGATGGTCACATCCAGAGGGTAGTGGTCAATGGGTCGATGTTCACATGGAGACTGGTGACTAGTGGTGTCCCTCAGGGGTCCATACTGGAAGCAGTGCTGTTTAGTATCTTGATCGATGACATAGACAGTAGAATCGAGTGCACTCTCAGCAAGTTTGCAGATGAAACCAAGCTGAGTGATTCAGTTGAGATGCCTGAGGTATGGGACTCCATCCAGAGGGACCTGGACAAGCTTGAAAAGTGGGTCCACGTGTACCTCATGGGGTTCAACAAGGCCAAGTGCAAGGTCCTGCACCTGGGTCGGGGCAATCCCTGGTATCAGTACAGGCTGGGGGATGAAGAGATTGAGAGCAGCCCTGACAAGGACTGTACTCTGCTTTAGTGAGACCCCACCTGCAGTGCTGTGTCCAGCTCTGGGGCCCTCAGCACATGACAGACATGGATCTGTTGGAGCAAGTCCAGAGGAGGCCACAAAAATGATCAGGGGACTGGAGCACCTCCCCTGTCAGGACAGGCTGAGAGAGTTGGGGTTGTTCAGCCTGGAGAAGAGAAGGCTCCAGGGAGACCTTCTAGCAGCCTTTCAGTACTTGAAGGGGGCCTGCAGGAAAGATGCAAGCAATCATTTTAGCAGGGCCTGTTGCGATACGACAAGGGGTAATAGTTTTAAACTAAAAAAGGGCAGATTCAGATGAGATATAAGGAAGAAATTTTTTACAATGGGGGTGGTGAAACACCGGAACAGGCTGCCCAGAGAGGTAGCACATGTCCCATCCCTGGAAACATTCAAATGACCTCTGAGCAACCTGATCTAGCTAAAGATGTCCCTGCTCATTGCAGGAGTGTGTGACTAGATGACATTTAAAGGTCCTTTCCAACCCAAACTATTCTATGATTTAATGAATCCATATATAGAATGGTATCTCGCTATATCATTTATAAAATGCTTTCCTTAATAAATATTTAATGTTAAAAGAATATCATTAGTTTGCTGGAAAAAACCACCCCAAATCACCTAAAATCCACAGGAAGTTATTTGTAACTGAATTTCTGTGTGAACTCCTTGCACTTTCTAAAGCAACTGCTAATCCCATTTTAAAGATATCAATGCTTTTTCAAGTGAATTTCTGTTATAGACAATTTTGCATCATTAGTTTAAAAGAAAGATTTTTAAAAGGCAAAAAGCAAAAAAACTGGGTACTTTGACATTCAGAGCCAATTCTATGAACTGCCTGATTTTGACTAGGCCATTCTTTACGACAAGAAAACAATTTAAGGACCTAAGTGGCATGTTATTACTCAAAGAGAAACCCCTCTTTGAGATACAAATCCACACAACATAAGCTTGCTCAAAGACAACAAAAAATATGGATACCACCTGCTACATAACTGCCTCAGCTGTAATAGGGATGAAAACTGAAAATTTAAGGCAGCTTAGTCTAATACAAAGGCAGACTACTTTAGCTATGAAGATTACAATCGAAAGAGTTAAGCTGAGATGTACAGCAAGCCATCTCAGTAATAAAGGAGGGAGATGCACATACAATTTTAACATGGCTGTTAAAACCCACTCTAGTTAAAGCCTATGTAAACATTGAAAAGATTAAAATCTTATTATCTGCCATGCTCCTACTTCTCTTATAACCTCCAAAGCAAATAATCAACTTGAGCGTAATCACAGTAACTAGACGCTCAGCTGCGTGAGATCAATGGTAGCTTTTCTCCAACCCCATCTTCTGATGCTTTTCAGCACAGAAATGAGACAATTTTAAGCACTCATCGTCTGACAGACCTAATAAGCAGTGCCCTGGACTTCTCACTGCATCCGGAGTAGAAAGCTACCAGCCCACAGTTTACAAAATGCATCCTGAGAGACACTTTCGGCTCAGCCACCAATAAACTACTTTGTTTCTTTATTTTACTCTTCCTGCAAAAGAATCAGATCTATAGCCAAAAGATCTTCTGTGACTTCGGGGACACACATTGACTCATCAGTATTTATACCTCGTTATTATGTGAATACAATCAGCCTAACGTAATATATAATTCATATTGTAATGAGTACCACTGCAAAATTGTAAAATATGATAGCGATAGTTAACCCTTAACACTGAGCTTTTCCCAAGTGTTTTCTAAAGAAAGCAAGTATTCCTCCCTTATTTTCCCATGAGAAAATAGAAACATAGAACAGTGAAGTTACTTGGCCATTGCCACCTTCAGGCCAATAGCAAAGCCAGGGATAGAAAATACAACTTAAAAAACCCGTTCTTTAACTCAAAAGGGTCACACTTGAAAGCACGACTGAATACATAATACAGGGTAAGAAACAGTGCAGACAATGGGATAATCTTTGTTTCCTGCCACTAGACTCCCAAAGTGGGTCAGGATTTCACCATACAAACTCAGCATCCACTGACAGCAGTTGTTACTCTAACTTATTGCTGTGAAGAAAATAAAATACAATATCAAATAAAAGTCTGCCATCATCCAGCTAACAATCTTAAACTGAAGAGGCATGCATGGGAAACTGAATAGAAAGCCTCAATTTACCAAAAGCTGAATAATTTCACCTTTGAATCTCCCTGCTTTTGTGCTTACAAAGTTATATCTTGTAATCATTTCCCTCCCCCCTTCATAAATGCAGAAGAGTCCAACTTCTGCTTTTGCCATCTGACTTGCTAAGTAATGGAAAAGTACCTTACATCAGCTGAAGACAAGGCTAACAAGAAGGGAATCCCAACCTCCCTGGGTTTTTGCAGTCAAAAATCTATCTAGGGCAATAATCAGTACAAACCTTTCCTATTTCCTGGGAGCAATAAAAAGTATTAAAGAAAAAAGCAGAGTTGTAGAGATCTCTCTGTACAGCTTATGGATATCAGCCAACTGGAAAGTAACAGCAGGATAACTGTGGTAGGAATGAACTCGCTGTTGGAGAACAAAATGGTCATGCAAGCTAGAAAAACTAAAATGCATTTATTCTGCTTAATCTGGATCTTACTCTGTGTGGCATTAGAAGAATTAAATAATTGTTTCATTACTCATCCTAACAAGGACCCAAAAATTAGATACATTTTCCTGAACTAACCCTATAAATTCCAGAAACATATTCTGCAAATGTTATGGAGTTGGGGCTATAGAAAGAATCTGAGTTGGCTGGAGTACTGCTGCACATTACAAACCAAGACACAAATTAAAGATTACAACAAAAGCTTAAATTTATCAGTTCCAAGATGAATGAGTCTCTGCAAGTTGTTTCAATGTCTTTGGAATGTTGTACATCACATGCCCTTACGGGCAGTGCCATCCCCATCTGTCTTGGTCATCATTAAACAAACAGTAGTGAAAAACACTTTCTGTTACTTTGTTCCGTGGATTTGGGGATGGATAAATCTTATTTAAGTTCTCTAAAGTGACACGTTCAGAGTGTTTTGGATGATCAGTTCTTTGTTAGCTATGAAACTACAGCCAAAGGGCAGGTCAGAGCACAGCAATCTTTCATTCATGATTTCTTCTTCTCTCATATTAGGAAATTACTCTCAGAATGAAATTAATTCATTTTACAAATCCACACAGTCCTTAGCTTGGGGGTTACGATAATAAATGAGGATGCCAGTAAATAAAAGTAAGCACTACCCTTCTGACTGCAGTTGATACACCCTCTTTTCAGCAGACCAAACACAGATGCATGTTTTGAAGTTTAAGCTTTCCTCCTATTTTCATACAACTTAACTCCAGAAGCTCTTTTCCTTACCACTTAGATTCTCAGGTGCTGCCATTTCAGCACTGCCACAGAGCAGGGGTGAATCTCCATTGTGAAAATGTGTGAGTATGCTGAGATCCGTCTCTCCAAAAAGGGAAAGAATGGACGTGCTTCCCAGAGCACAGAAAAGGACCAACTGTCTTGCTGTCCTTGCAACCTCTCCCTACACTGTGACAATGGCACTGAGGAGGTTTATTAGCCATTAGGGGGCAATTCCCCATGGGCCCGTACCCAGAAAGGTGCCCACACCCTCCAGCCTGCAGGGAACAAGCAGGACCACTGCACATAGCACTCACAGATAACAAACATATGGTTCGGGGGGAGTGTGCAGAGGTCTCCCATTAGTCAGTTGGGAAAAAGAGAACAATGTCACAAAGCTTTAAAGCTCTTCAGCTCTTACAGAGTTTAGGAACCAATGGTACCCCTGGAATACACCACCAGTACAAAAGTTGCCTGAAGACAGAAAGGGAATAGTGAACTACTTTGAGTCTTAGAGTGACTGATAAGAAGTGCTAACACAGGATGCAATAAGTATGAAACCATATGAACTGCAAAAGATGACAGGATGGAAGAGCCAGAAACATCCAACCCAGGACGGAGGTGGCAGCCACGTGTGCATATCTATTAGCTAGCACAACAGCTAATCCATCCAGATTTTGTTGGATTTATAAATCAATCTTTTGAATAGTCCGAACTATGATCATTGCTGTACATGGGCCAATGTTGAGCCTTCACAGAGTAGGCATTTTTTGGTCACTAATAACTTCAGGATTCAAGCTGCATCTACAAAAAAGCTGAGCAGTAAGGAGAAAAAAATAAATCTATTAACAGTATTGTCAAGTCAATACCTCACCTAGTTGAAAACATTTCATCAGGTGGGATATTCAATACAATGACATCTCCTTTCCCACTACAGATCCACTGGCAGAAAAAAAGTGCAAACTGGGGTTTGCAAGTCCAGTGCATTGTTGCTTACTAAACGTCAAAAGCCATAAGGGGTCATGTGGATCCAGAAATGGAGCCAAAAGATGGTCATGTCTTCATTTTGCAGTGAAGCAGCTGAATATTGAGGCTGTATAACTTGCTGTCACAATCAGACTGTAATAGAAACATCTACAGCTGCTTTACAGGTCTGACAACAGAGATATCTTTCCCCCTACACGCCTCTCTGGCTTCACTATGCCACAGAGTAGCTTTGCCACATAAGAGTACAATCATGCAGATAATAAGCCAATGGTTAATGCATTTAGCCATGATAAATACTCTGGGCTAAAAGGCTGTTAGTATTACTCAGTCTGCAAAGCGTTCTTTGCCATTGTGAAATGTTTATGACCAGCCAAGTCTTTGTTAATAACTCAGCAGGACAATCTTATAATGTGGCGTCTCACATAATGTGAAAGGCACAGTCTTGATGCTATTCATACTTCACCTCTGTATTCTTATTATGAGACAAGCACATGACATACTGTTGATCGCTATTATAGGAACACAATTATTTGCTAAGTACAGAGAAATATATCTGGACAAGATTTTCACTGGCTTCAGCATGGGGGGAAAAAAAGATTCTTGGACACCTAGATTCAATTACTTCAGAAGCAACTGCTACACAAATAAAATATAACAATAAGCACCTTCAAGCTGTTTAGATTGCTAGGAAATACAGGGCCTAATTTAGTGCTGATACACACCTAATGGGAATTTACCAGTGTGTGTGTCAAGTAGATTTGCTTAAAGTAAGTAATTATTAAGAATACGAAATATTTGTATGGTTACTTGCAATGTCACATGGGACAGGTTTTTTTTAAAAATCCTTTTAAGGTCTTTTTTATTGTTCCTGCAATATTTTTCCTACTTAACATTACAATTGCGTTACACTTCAGTATGATACAGTACCTTTATTACATCCAAATTCCCTTTAATTTTCTCAGCCTTTAGGCCACAAATCTTATAGTGCCACATGGTGGTTATTTATTTCCTTTTTCATTCTGTTTTTAACCTGGTATTCATTTTCCTCCACAGAGTAAGTATTTTGATTAGGCTCATAGTCATTCCAGTTTGGAGGAAGGTAAAAAATCAAGCTTTCACAATTTTGCACTTGACCACCGCAAAACTTAAATTTGTTTTCTTTTTACTTTAAAATAATTTGTGCAGTGTTTGGGATTTATGCTCAAATGGGCCTAGCTGATCGGTATAGTCATAGATCTTAGAAATATCAATTCCTTTTGAATGGCTGAAAAGCTGCACAGAATGAAAAATCGAAGTGGAATACATGCTGGCAGGACATCTAGCATCACATTCAGAACTGCAAATTCATCTTTCTAAAACAACCTATCTTCTTCGGGATAGTCTCAAACAACTCTCACCTACTTTTCTGCTAGTTATGGTATCTCAGAATTCACTGTTCGCATTATGTTGACAAGATAGCATTTGACAGCTGGTGGGGTGGAGGGAGGAATTATATGTAAAGGAATTTATGCTTCTGATCTTAAAGGTTGGTTATCTTCTGAATTCTATTCCAACCTCTTATATTTTGATGAAGCTCATTGATCTTTAACATTATAAATTAATAGATTAAAAGTACTGATCTATTTTCTAGTTATTGTTAGACAATGTTTTAAAGACTCTAGTGTATCAAATGTGTGCTACTTTAAATTTCAAGTCATCTGTTTTTAATATCTGGGTCTATTGATTCATCAACACTTGGCAATGCACAATGAGAAAAGTCACACATGACAATACAGAAAAATCGCATTTCTTACTCAATTAAAATCATCTGACTTTTGGTATCTACAGTATTGGTATCTGTATGAGTTGCTTTGAACTCTACTGTGCCAGTGCAGATAAAATCAACTCAAATAATGGAATTAAATCTGGCATTTATATCTGGTCAGATTGTAGACTCCACTGACTGGATGGGAACCTAGGCAGCTAGGTTAGGTGTAGATCACTGCACTGGAGATACTGAAAATTAAGCAACATGAGTTCCACTTTATGTTTAGATGGGTTTGACAATATCATTATAAAAATTTCTTTCACTGCATAATTGTAAATTAAAGGCTTCTGTATTTTCTGTATTTCCTTTTTGCAAAGAAACATAAAAGGCCTGTCCCCTGAATCAAGCAAACTTTTTACAACTTTCCTAGGCATTAAATTAAAACACATGAAATTGTTTAGCTATCAGCAAATCTGGATGAAAATGTCTAGAACATCAAAAACTCTTTCAAAGATTTGATAGAAAAAAGTAGAAGACATAATGCTGCATCCACTGAAGGCAGCAGGAACACTACCACTTGTTTAAATGGAAGCAGAACTGAATAGGAATATTTTTTCACAAGAAAGTTTTGAACTGTTTTGAAACTAAAACACCTGTTTTCAAAAAATACACGGTTTTTAGAAATACACATTCAATTTAGATCACATTTTTTCCTGAGTTTTTTAATTTCAAAAACTCCAAAGTACTTCTAAAGTAAAAATGAAATGAAAACTGGGATTTCCTGCTTGAATGATTTTCAAACGAAAAGGGCAGTCTTAAGAGAAATGTTGCTGAAAAATCTCGATTTTCCCTATGTATAAATCATACCAACATATTCTCTTCCAGCAGAGTTCGGCCAAATGGGAAGATTTCATTGTACATTCAGAGAGCTTTGTTCAAAGTTAGCACACGAAAGAGTGTGACATTTTATTTTCTTCCCAGTGCACTTCACTAGAACGATAGCTGGGATTCTGCAGAAGCCCTCCACGCCCCTCCCCCCGGCACTGAGGCCTGCCCACTGCCCGAGAGCGAGCTGGCCCTGCGGGACAGGCAGGCAGAGGTGGTGGTGGGGCAGCGCAGCCGGCACCTCCCTCCCGCCCCACGGCTGGCCTCAGCCTGGCACTCCATCAGGTCCCGTCCGCAAAGCCAAACATGCTCTTTTAACGCCAAAAGGTAAAAAGCTTTCTATCCCAGTCAGAAATGTTACAATAAAATGCCCATGTTTCCATAGTCTTGGTCAACATTTTCTTAGCTCAAGGTCCCTTTTCAGAGCAAGAATAATGATTTAAAGTTGGAGTTTTTCAGAAGATTAAAAATTGCAGCTTCAAACCAAAATATTTCGTTTGGTATGTTCTACGGGGCAATAAACACTACTCCTGGAAATGCCATTTAAAAGTCTACGGGCCATGCCCAGGCGCTGGAAGCAGGGCTGAGAGGCCTCTGAGAGAGGAGGCTGGGGATGCCCTGCGCGGGACACAGCCAGTTCCAGATGGTTCTGGAAGGGTCTGGAGTGCTGCAGGCAGAAACAGCTGAGCCCCTCGGCCACACTGGTGGTGCCTTGGGGAAACGGATTTAATAAAGGGCAAAAACACCAGACAGGAGAGGAATGAGGAAAAACAGTGTGAGGAACAGCCCAGCCTGCACCTGGAGGGGCTGGGGAGGGGGGGTGTGTGGCAGTGCTCCAGGAGCCGGGACAAAGACTTCGAGGGTTTTTAACATCAGTTTTCAAGACAGATTTCTGCACAAAAAACCCTCCTCAGATTTACAGATAAACCTTCCCCTGTGGCTGTATATTCATTGACAGATACAGCATATTATGAAACTCAGAGATAATTTAATATATTAAACTACAGACACAATCTGTAACACTAGTCAAGAAAGAATATGACAACTGAAAGCAAATATTAAGTCAGAAAAAGCAGCAAATAATGTTTACCTGACAAAAAGTCAAAGATGAGTAAACAGGACAGAGGTTGATGCTTTGTATAGCTCTTAAATTCTGCTCACGAAGCTAATTCTAATTTTATTTTCTATCATAAATCCATTTGCTTTAAATCTCCCTCACTGCCTGTCATTAGTTTAGAGTAACAAGCATTTTTAGCCAAAGAAAAGCCTGCGTTATGCACTGACCAAGTCTAAACTAGAAAATTTAGCAATATATAGATATCAATTAGATTTATGAATTTTAATAACATTTTGCTGTTACACTTGCAAAAAACTAGGGGAGGTTTGGTATAACATAATTCAAAGAACTAATTTAATGCTTTTTCTCTTTCTGTTGTTATAGCTGAACTCTCTACAACATATCTTACGGTATTTCCTACAGACACTACCTTGATTAGTGTAACTTAACATAAAGCAGCTGGACTAGATGGTTAGTTTTACAATCCAAAGAATGAAAGAGAGAAACTGTGTTGCTATGTATGCAACTACATTGATATTTTGGTTTTCATTGCTCTTTTTCTGTTATTTTGTTTTGTTTTTTTTTCCCAGCAGAACATGCTAAAGAACTTGGACTTTAACTACAGTTAAAAATATGGAATGAAAATATATGATAAAATTATGGCAAATTATTTACCCTTCTCCTCAGAATCAGCCTGATACTATATTCTGATTTTTAAAGATTAAATTCCTGGTTTAAAATTTTTCTTTGCCTGTCCTAATTTTGGCTCTTGGCTGTTTCAGATATGAAGTCTTTGAGACAGAAGAAGGTCCTGACTTTCCTAGTGATGGACTATTCTTCTCACAGAGAACACCTCCAATTGCATTTCTAGCAATAGCTGCTAGAATACAGGTGGGCAAAAGCCATTTCCTCAGAGCTGAACTGAGGATGCTTGAAGACAGCCAGCTCAGTGCTCAGGAAGTGGCAGAGAACTGCCCTGGACAGTCATCAACAGACTCGTTTCTGTTTGTATCCAACAAGACACAACAGTATGTTTGCCCTAAGATCTGAGCTAGTGCATTCTAAAACAGCATAAATAATGTGGTTTTCTACACAATTAAGTTAATTTTGCTTATTATTTAGAGCAAGAGCCTGATGTATTCCACAATTCACTCATGTACAGCTCCTCAACTGAAAAATCTGAAGGAAGGTGTATGTATTTATGCAGAGAGACTATAAAAATGGGGAGAAATATAACATGATAGCATATGCAGCCTTTTTTTGCAATACATTTTACATTGATGGATTTCAAATAAACTAGCTATTGCTTCACCACTCATACGAGTAAAACAAAATGGCACATTACAGAGAAATGCTATCTCAAAACAACAGCTGTATGCATACTTTGGCTATGAATGTAACTGGCACACAGTCCCAGCAGCATTGCCTATTCTGTCATCCCCCACAGGGAATCAATGCCTGATTACATTTAGCACGGCCTCTCTTTCGCTACCTTCATTTCATCTGCTATGAAATCATGATTCTCTGTTTTCATTTCTTCCTCAGGCTTTCTTTGTCCCCTAATTCCCCGTTCACAGACTTTGCATATCTTTTAAGAGCCAGAGCCCACATTTGAGGTCTTTTCTGTAGGATTTTCCCCTCCAGAAGTGAACCTGCATCCCCTCGTCAGAGACCACAAAAATCTCATTGCACCTTGTTTGGGGCCATTCCACTGCCTTAAGATCATCACACATGAGTAAAGACAATCCAAGTTTACTGTCCTGCCTTCACCCCTCATCTAGGAGACAGGCAATGACCATGACAGTAGCCCCAGCCCCTGTGTATCCTCTGTGAAAAAGCCGACTGAGCCCTCTGTATTTGTTGATCCTGATCTTGTTGGGTGACTTCAGGGAGAACCCTGCAGAAGTTCAGTGTCACCTAAAATGTTTCCTGAGGGCATCTGATGAACTCCACCCCTTTGTAGTCATTCTAGATGCATCACTGGAATTTTTGCATACTGCAAAGGGTCTCAGATAGACCTCTACTGCAAAGAGTACCCTGAGCACACTCTCTCTCCCTCTCCTCCCCACACAAAGCAAAAAGCTGTGCCCTGCATCAAAGAATTTACCAAGTGGTGGAAGGAACACGGCCAAGCTTCACAATAGTACTTTCATGTTGCTGCGGTGGATGGGGGGTGGGAGGGTGTCCGTTACTTATTTTCTTTATTTAAGGTAATATGAGAAGATTCACAGTACGTGAAAGAAGGAAAGAAGCACACTCCTCCAGGTTAAGCACGCTCTCAAATCAAGATGCTTAGCTTTGAGCTTATAACATAGCTGACTGGTGTACTAAGAACATATTGATGTTGCTATAGTTAATATACAAGGATTTCCTGTTTACTGAAGACAAACCAGTTCATCATAGCAATAGCAATGCTGGATACCTTGAAGAGTAAATGGATTTTGTAAAGTTCCTAGAACATCCTCAAGACTCACCTATTAATCCTCCATTAATACACATTAGTATCTGAAAATTACACTAATGTTTCTCACAAATTATTTTCAGGGGTTTTTTTTCTTATTATAGCATATATTCAACACATTACAGAGCAAGACATGAATAAGCCCACAGGAGACAACGTAATGCAATGTGAAATTCAAAACCTATTGAGAGTAAAACCAACTCATATTCAGGACATATCATCTTGGCTCTTCTTAGACAGACATATAAGACTACACTGACTTTTGAAAAATGAGCAGAACATCCATGCAGTGTGATTTCCAGTGGATTTGTACTATATGCCTAACAGCCTGTCCCATTCTGTCAGCTCCCCCTCCCACATGCACTGTTCATTTAACAGGCCACGTGGCAGCATACAGTGTGGGAAGCTTGGTGCAAGCTACATGCTCATTCACCCATCCAACTATGCTGACTGGCCAACAGGCCAACGACTCCCCCACTATAGCTAATGTGTAGTTACAACTTCTTTGTGCTCCGTGGAAGGTTTAATGTGGACCTCTCTTCTCCAACAAACAATTTATTTTTTAAAAAAATCTTTATCATAGTGACTTTAATGCACAGACAGATTCGGCTGAAATCATCCAATAGTTCAAAAAATTATCAAGGGGGGACCCACAGTCAGCAATATAAACTTAAACCTCATTTTCCTAAGAAACCAAGCTATATAAAAGCCCCAGGTCAGGAAAACACATTAAATAAGTTTCCAATTTTAAGTATGAAGAAATCAAATCAAGTCAGCAGTACTATAGCAGAGGGGTTTTGAGTGCAGTAAAACTTTACACAACAAATAAGAGCGCCCTCATACTGGTCTCACCTTCTTCCACCAGCAAGAGAGACAAATGAGCTCACGTCAGTTCCTGCTCTGATGATGTAAAATAAGACTTTTCTCCTTGGTTTTGAAAGGTTTTCCTTGTTTTTATTTTTGCATATAGATTCTTTATAACCAAAACAATGTGTACAGTATTGGTCTAGCATTCTCTGTAATCTATATACATACATTTTTAATCTGAAGTTCAAACAAAGATTCAAGACGGTGAAAAATGGTTTTTGAGAGATTTCTTATTGATGATATAACCTCCAAAATATGGCTTTAGATTGCTCAAAAGTAGTAGCTAGAGTTGTGTTAATGACATTGCCTGCAAGTGTATACTATAATATTTAGATACTAGCATATAAAAATGCTTACTTTATGCAGTAACCAACTACCTATAACACATACAAAAAGATAAACAATTTTAATGTACCATTAAAATGACATTGTATTTTTAAGATCTTTTGCCCTCTTTCTCCTCTCAATTTTAAACAATAGAAAATCTAATGCCATGCAAAGAAGTTTCAACATTTCTGTATAGGACATATACTGCATCTATAATGGAGTGCAGGAATAGACTGGTGAGAGGAAGCCTTTAATAAGAAGAAATGTTCTTAAAGAATAAATATGAAAGCAAAGATTCAAATGAATAGATGTCAAATCTTTAGTATGTTGTTGTTACTAAGTTTCTTTCATCCCATTCAGCTACTCCAAACTATACTGAAAAAGCATTAAAAATATACTGTTTCTCAGACTTCTAATTCACTGAATTTTCTTATGACTTTCTCTCTCTTTAAGAGTACAGTATAGGTCCAGTAAGAACCATTTACTTAGTTTACGATGGTAAAGTGGGCACAAATAATGTTTGCCATAGCTCATCAGAACAATCTACCTAATACAAAAGCAACCCATAAAAATGACTCCATGTATGACGTTTGTACTCATGTGCACCTTTTTTGGGTGGTCCCCAAAAGATTAGTCCCAGTTAACTTAGTGTTATGTTAAACCCAACCACACCAAAAAAAGATATATACACAGGTGTTTGGGATTACATATAAATACAAGGATATACATAAGAGTTCAGACCACAGGTCTGCACTGCTAAGTATCCTTTCTCTGACAGTGATCAGACAGGAACGGTTAGGCAAGGTATGTAGGACAGAAAAAATACACACTGACACTTTCTAAATTATGTGCTCCCACCTACTGGCAACATGCAGCACTACTTCTTGAGACAGAGGTGGTATCCACCTCAGTACAAATCCACAGCTGCAACGAATGAAAATAAGTCTTACTGCTAGCTACGCTTAATTCATTACTCTTTAGTCACTGAATCTAAAAGTAGAAACAAAACCCTGTGACCTAAGTGACCAACTGCACACTATGAACAATAAATTGCAAATAATTCAAGCAAACAGTTTATGCCCATGGGCTAACATTTGTTCACAAAATATTTCATCATTCGTGAATAATACATAACTGAAGAGTAATGCCTGTTCATGAACAATCCACAGACAAAACAAATGCTACTTTAGCCAGATAACTCTTTTGTGACAAAGAGTTTGCCCAACTCCCACACTCAGAGAACTGCTAATTTTTGGCAATGTCCCCTTCTCTTTACCCCTCCAGGTCCCATCTGGGGGGATGCCAGTGATTGAGAGATGGGGACTACTAAGTTGCTAAAGTCTATCTCATCATTCTGACTGCTTTTCTTCCCCTGGCATGAGGCAAACAGAAATTACTCAGGACCACAGTTCCACAGCTAATTTTCTATATATACTGGAGCTTTTTCAAAGGTATTTCTCTTCTCCTCTTTCCTTCAATTCAAGATGCTACCTGACACAAAGAGCAAAAAGACAAGACAAGACATATATATCTCCTGGAATGTCTAACCACATCTCAATGTTACCATCTGAGAGAAAAGCAGACTACTAGAAACTATCTGCTGAAAAACACGCTACCTACTGCTGACACTGATGTTCACTATGTACCAAACAGTGGAAGCCCCTTCTAAATGTTTTCCCCAAATTCCATGTATATCTCCTTAATTCCCTTCGATTTTCAGCATTTTCGAAATAGTTTTCAAAACAGCTAGAGAGGTTAAACAAAGAATTTCTACTGAGTAGAGGCACAACTGAATTCATCCTCAAATGCAGTATCCCCTTCCTTAGCACAGACTGGAAATTTAAGGCTGGATCCAGACACCCATCTGAATGTTTCCAAGTAACTGCAATGCACAAAATTAGATGCCACCTAGTGACAACACTCTACATTCCCTGAATAATCAATGGGGAGAGACAGCTAGCTCCCAGAGGGCAATTCAGATACACAAAAAGAATGGCTACCAAGAGGTAGCTAGTAGAAAGTAACATACATAGAGTGCATCCAATTCCCCCCTTCACTCCGGAGATTAGATACACGTCACAGGATATCACACAACTCAGCCTGACATCGTTTCAGACCATAGCTCTCGCTTCCAGGCCTCTCTACCAGACTACAGAATAGGTGAGGTAGGGCAGTGTTTCATCCCTCACAGTGAAGGAGGGTGACAATGCAGGTGTCATGGGGGTCAGAGAGTGCTACAGACTTCAGGGTAGACCACCTGGTCCCTGCTCACAGGACTGTTTCATGAGTTTTGAGGCAAAAAGCCAAAAAATTCATTAAGATAGAACCAGAACTCAGTTGTCTCCTTCCGAAGTGAGTGCCCACAGATTCACACTCCTGCAGTCATTCCTCTGTGTGGCACACCTACATCACTCACTCAACACTGCTTACAGATTCACTCTGCACACACAGGGGTACTTACAAAGTTCCACACACAGGGGAACTGCGTGCTTTGGACATTGGATTCATGATGGCTTTATGCTTCTAACTTTTATCTGGGCCTCTGATTTAACTACAGGCTTCAGTAAAGTCAAGAGTCATCCCCCTTTTAAATGCAGTGTAAAGCTGCTCCAAAGGAGAACTTTCCATTACTAAGCACTGGTATGGCTTCCGGCCTCTCCTGGAACACTGCTGTTTTGTGAGGGTCCCATCTGGCAGGGGGGAAAAAAATAACTAAAAACTCTTGGCTTAGTTTCAGATTTTGCACTCAATTTCTAAACAACTAGGTTTTATTTTCACTAGATCACTCAGACTGTGGGCTTTTTTTGTCTTTTGTTTTTCAGATGTTAACAGGAGAAGCATGAGCTCTGTCCCCTAGATAAGTTCTGTATAAGCACTCTTTGTAAGTATTCACATCACTGCAGCAATCATTTGGGATCTCAGTTGCTTTGCCCAGTCACGAAAACCAAACCCCCTGCTTACTCCATTAATACTGACAGATTATTTAATTTTGTTGTTACTTGGTAGGGTTCCATTTTCTTCCCTGCCTGTACAAGTCCAAAATAAAATCAAAGCATGTCCACTTCCAGAAAGGGGATACCAAGTCAAAGTAAAACTGGATTTACAATACTGCAAGCTAAAAACCTCCTTTTTTGTTGGTTTGTTTGTTTGTTTGAGGTATCATGCACATTATTAGATGATTAAAAACAAGAGGAGGGGGGATTGATCCCATACTATTCAAGTTAACCAAATAGACTCCATGATGCTAACAAGCTTTAGGTACTAGATTTGTCTTCACATTCCATAAGTTGTGTTTCTAAATCACCTGCACTCCTTTGAAAATTTCATATTGAACTACTGAAAATTCCTACAAAAGTCTTCTCCTCCATTATGAAGGACTAAACAATAACATAGTATGCTAACTAAAATACTCATTTAAAAAAATAGCCCGTAGTAAATTAAGCCAGAGAAACAGAGTATTTCCAACAGGTGTGCCAGTTACTAAAGAAATTATACAGACATTCTTCTTCTTCCGAATCTTGCTCATCAAAATAAACTTAGTAAGTTATCCTCTTTGTTTCACAGCTGATAAAATGTGTATGCCATTACAATAGTATTCACTGTACATACCACTATCATTTTCAATCCTTGCCACATGAATTCGTATAAAATATGAGTGTCAGCAGAAAGCATGTGTTTCTGGATACCATTCAAAATTCAGTATGTCTTAGACCAGTACCAAATATACATTCTCACACATAAGAATTCCTCACTGTTCTGAATGGCAATGAAGATGAAATATACCAGTGTTAATGATTTTATCATCAGATCAACCACATTATGCCATACACTCTGAAAGTGACATTTTCCTTGGCCTTCCAGTCAGTGCAAATACAAAAAGTGTGTGAAACAAACATCTCAAAAATGTGATTTTTTTTCATAAGTAAATAGCCCAAATACTTAACTGTGGATCTAAATGTTTTTGAAAACACAAACTTGGGTCATGTGCATATGAACAGATACTCATGCAGTTCTATGTGCCTGCTTAATGCATTTCCTGATAAAGCGAGGTCCTTAACATAGCTAATATTTGCCTTAACAGATATTTACACCATAATCAAAATTGAGATCTGGGAATTGTGAGAGGGTGGAAAACAGCCCTGAGTGGGCTATGAACAGCAATGGACACACATACCTAGCAGTCTTGTGCTGCAGAGAACAGAGGAGGAAGGATAGACACTCAGCTGTCTGATGGCATCTTGGGCAGTCATCTTCAAGTGTCCACCTTTCCAAACGCCAAGTAAACGTTGCCCCCAAGTAATCCTTATATTTCCCACTCTGTCTTGCTGCTCTACAGCCTTCACTTCTCAATTCTCCTCCCTCAGAGTTTGGATTCCTCATGTTTGTGCTTTCACCCCTCTGTGGTTCCCAGCTCACAAATCCACAAGCCCAGGTGCTGCCTTTTCACTCCAAAACACTTCACTCTCTGTGAAGCAGGCAAGTGACACACTTTCACCTGCCTGCTGGGGGCATCTAGAGGTATAAATGCTTTTGCTTCTGTTGCTGCCTCACCTAACTGGTATTCCAAGGATCTGACTTCACTTGAAAATGTGTTCATGTCTATAATTTTATTTATCATGTGCATACATAGTCTCACACCTATGCCTGATTGTGCAAAGAAATGAAATCCAATAATTGCTAAGTGTAATTATTTTTGAAATGCAGAAACTTAAGCCTTCTTACAGAGAACATTTTGTACTTCAGCCTATTTCTGAAGTTCAGCATCTTGGCTCAAACTACTAGTAACATTCCTGCAACTTACATTTTAAGTTTTGACTCTGGGATTCTGTAGAGTTGCAACATTTGTATGTTTATGTGCCCAATAAACCTAATGCTAAAAACTGAAACTAATATTTTCATACTTTACACACTGCAATTACAAGTTTATTTCTATAAAATATAGTTCAGTTGCTAGAGAAGTCTCACAAACCCTGTTTTTTTCCTATCATTTCATTTCCAGTGTCTATGGTGAGAATCAGGCATTCAAAAAAAGTTATTGCTACTTTAAAACAAAGTTTCCGGATAACACAATGATAGAGTTGTATACAGTTAAAGCATCTATGAAAATGACTGAGGAATAGAGACTTTAAATCTGGCATCCTAAACCTGATTAAACTCTTCTATACTGCACAGAACTGCCACTATTTCTACAAAAATTGAATTTGGCCCTGAGTGCAGAATAAGCATTTGAGAGCTGCTATGGGACAGTAACCAAAGGATCACAATTAATCCCCTCTGGCCCACTGAGGTTTTAAGGAAAGCAGCTCACTGAAGTGACACAGATTACTCAGATCATCTGAGCTTATACAGAAGATATAAAATACAAAGCTCCATTTCTCTGGCTTTCAGTGGAAATCATATGGTTTAGTTATTTAATCAATGGTAATTTGACAAAGCAGTAAATCAAAACAAAAATTTTTTTTTTAATTTAATTTACAGCATATCTAAAAACAAAGGCATATACCCAGCATTAATTTAACAAAGAAGTCTGCTCAACACAAACCATGTATTTCTTTGGACAACTGTATTTACCAGTTGTAAGAGGAGTTAGGATTTTAAAACAGTGGAAGCATGAAGCTCAGCATACCTCCTTTCCCTAATCAGCTTTTTAAATACCCTGAAAACGCAGTATACTTTCAGGGAAAGAGTATTTGTCCAGCCCCATAGGCATACTGTGGATTAAAAATTGTACTTCATCACTGATTTCAGTATGTCACCTCGGCAACCGCTACAAGCATGCCAGAGGTGATGCCTGCCAGTTATATTCAGGTCAACCAACCTTAAAAGTTCTGCTACACTGGTGTCATTTAAAGCTATAATTTTTCTATCATCAGCAGGTTAATATGATTTATATTTATACCATCTTCCTTGAAAGAAAAACAAACCTCCCAGTAAAGAGCCTTTCCTAAAGCACCCTCACTTCAGCATCAAACCATTTGGCTGTCATTAACTGAGTCACATTTATGCAGATGAGGAGTTTACCAATAAAATTTATGAACACGGTTATCTTGTTCCTCATCTCTGATTTTCAGAATCTAAACAAAATAATAAAACTGCTAATTTCTTTTATTGTTATCAGCCTGTCATCTTTTGCAATAATGTTAAGCTGCTTGCAGTCTCAGGGAATGTATGCATTCAAACATTATACATTCTAAAATTTAATGCAATTTAAAAAGTGCTAATGCAAAGAGTATAATAAAGTAAGACTATTCTGTATATGCATTAGTTTTTATTAATTCCATGTTTATTAGGTGTCACTTATATCCAGTTTGTCAACTGATTTTAAAGTAAATACCTTTCTATAGTCCTGAGGAATGAATTGCCTTTTGCTGCAACAGCAAAACTCTGTGAGTAACATGTTTCTAACAGAACTTTTCTAATTATTTCAATTCAAACAGCTTCCACTGTGGGAGACAACTTGGCTGCGGTATGAGAGTTGCATCACCACAAGCATCCAAAGAAATCATTTTAATACACACTCAGAAATGAACCAATGCTGTTTGAACAGGGTGTCATTCCCACTGAGACCTGACTGGCAGGCAAGTCTCTTATGTTCCTATAATTCCATTCTTCCTCAGGGAACAACCTTTCCCATAAAAGTTTTATTCCCATTGAATAATTTTAACTTCCCTTAAAGAGAGCGAGCTTTTCTTGCTGCAGGATAAACAGAATTTTAAACATTCAGGACTGAAGTTTAACTCATTCCATGCAGTGTCCAATACCTTCAGCCTGACTACATTACGCTCCATCCAGACAATGTATCTTGCTGGAGTCAGTTGACTCTCCTCCTCCTCTCTTTTTGTTATGATTAACTGCTCTATGCAGAAAGATTCACTATGCCTTTCTGTCTCCTAGGTTGTCTTTTCACATAATAAGCCTAACTAGTGGGGAAGAAAACAAAAGTAATGTTTGGTAGCACAATTATAGGAGACCTTCTAGAGATGTGCATTCCATACTCAATACAACAAACAAGTTAACACCCTTACATACTGTCATTAATTAAAGCAGTGAGGATGGAGAAAGAAATGTGCTTTTCATTCCATGAACACAGTTACACCTCTGAAAAGGGAAGCAACAATAACACTACTAAATATCTAGCGAAGCCAAAGAAATCTCTCAAAAATCGTTCTTCACAGTGTGGACAACAATAGTTTGTATTAGAGATGTAAATACACTAAGACTGAAATCCAAAGTACAATCAGGTTTTCCTTTTTCTCTGTCCAATTGTCTATCTGTCTATCATCTAATATGCTTTTCCTGTCTGTGCTAAGGTCCACCCTTCAGGTAAAGCTGGTAGATTACCCTGATTTATCAGTGCATAAAACGCTAAGGAACTGAAGCACTGTGATGCTAACAGCAGCAAAGCTACTGTACACAGTCTTTGTCTGTTGTGATAGCTTCATAGCATCAATTAAATAATGGCAGCAATTACTCTCAACTTTCCAATGAACTCAATATGGCTCGATGTCAAACCATCAAGCTGTACAGAAAGTTGGTCTACACACAGTTTTGAAAATAATTATTGTGTCTTCCACTATTCATCTTTTGAATACACTTTTCATGTCTTTTTCTCAGTAAGATCATAAACTCCTGGGGCTGGGATTAACCCTTTCTGTCTACTGTCACTGCTCCAGCCAATAATTTATACATTAAAGACCTACAGAGAATTTGTATTTTAATTTAAAATCATGCTAGCAAGTGCTGAAGATTGATAAACCTAGAACCATTTCGTTCATGAACACTCCCCATTCAGCAGACCTAAATGCAGAGCCAGGTACTCTTGCCTAAAACAGCATTTCATTCTCTGTTTCATGATCCTGATCCATGATGAGCAGCCAAGCCTAATACTTAATAGCTAGCTGAACAGAGTATTAAGCCAAAGACTTCAAGATCAAGCATTATACTTGACCTTTTGAATTTTGTTCCAATCAATACCTTACAAATTGATTTTTCTCTTATTCAGTATACCCAAATGGTTTCATTAAACTGAAAGATTATGTGACCTCACAACAAGGAAAGGCCACCAGAACCTATTCTTTAGTCTATGTTATATAAAAGCTCTAATCAGCAACCAGTGAGTATCTGAGAATATCAAACACATGCACCTCAGATATTATACAACAATCATTCTAGCAATGGTGTTCGGAAGAAATTATACACAGAATATTAAATTATCAAACTTTTGGACTTGGCTAAATGTCTGGCAGCAGAACACACATCTGGATTTGGACTGCAGGAAAGCAAAACTTCAGCCATTACCAGTTCTTTGTAGCAAGTACATCACAAAGTTTCCTAATCCAAATGCATTCAAGGACTTTGATAAACCAAGTTACTCCCTATCAGGTGAGAACTTCCCCCAATTGCACTTTTAACCTAGAATAAATGAAGTAACCACATTACAGTGACTATTAGTCCCAATCCGGTTGTAAATGCTTTACTCCTGTAGAGGTGGTGAGATCCAAAGGATAAAGGTGATGTAGCCAACAGGGAGAATTAACTTTATGATAGAATCATAGAACAATTTAGGTTGGAAATGACCTTTAAGATCATCAAGTCCAACTGTTAACCCAGCACTGACAAATCTACGACTAAACCGACTAAACCACGTCCCTAAGCACCACATCTACATGTCTTCTAAATACCTCCAGAAATGGTGACTCCACCCCTTCCCTGGGCAGCTTCTTCTAGCGCTTGACAGCTCTTTCAGTGAAGAAATGTTTCCTAATGTCCTATCTAAACCTCCCCTGGCACGCTTGAGGCTGTTCCCTCTCATCCTGTCACTTGTTACTTGGGAGAAGAGACTGACCTCCAGGACCTCAGTGTCCTTCTTGTAGTAAGGGGCTCAAAAGCGCACACAATATTCGAGGTGCGACCTCACCAGTGCTGAATACAAGGGCACGATCACCTCCCTACTCCTGCTGGCCACACTATTTCTGATACAGCCCAGGATGCTGTTGGCCTTCTTGGCCACCTGGGCACACTGCTGGCTCATGTTCAGCCGGCTGTCGACCAGCACCCCCAGGTCCTTTTCCGCCAGGCAGCTTTCCAGCCACTCATGCCCAAGCCTGTAGCGCTGCGTGGGGTTGTTGTGACCCAAGTGCAAGACCGAATACTTTTGTACTACCTGGACCCTGTCAATGGTCTAATAAATGGAAAGTCCTCCTATTAAAATATCAGAGATCCTGTGGGACCTTTTGTAAAACAAAAAGGAAATTAGGGAGTCTTTAAGGAAGTATGCAAGCAGCCTTGTGTTAAGTGTCGCCATCTGAAAACAGGGTCTTAGTTAAAGATGACCAGACTATATTTTCTGCAATGTGTTCCTCATCCCAAATGACTTTTTTTTTTTTTCTACAAACACTTTCTCTCCTCTTCTAATACCCAGAAATTCTCCAACCCTATTCAATACCACAACCTTCTCCACAGGTCTCAACCCCTCCTGCCTGGTGCCTACTCCAGAGTTATCACAATTCTAATCCTTGCAAGAACTTTTCCCTCCTACCCCAAATCCTGTCTGACAGAATCCCTTCTATCCCTTCTGCACTAAACTTCCTCAGTTTCTCATTTACAAGAACTGGGCTTTTTCATTAAAGCTGTTTACAATTAAAGCAGTCATGATCTTTTTGTGCTAAAGGAGAAGATTACATATTTACACTTGTGTTTTTACTATCAGAGGTTCTGTTCTTCCTTTTTTCCCAAAATTCCTTCTAAATCCAGTGGTATCCTTTCTCTTTCCTTTCTCCTATCTTCATGCTACACCATGCTCTCATCTCATGAGCTCCTGCCCTCGTAGTATCTGAGTTTGTGTTCTTCAACCCTAATCCCACAATGACTATAATCCAGCCCTCCTTTGATCCCTCTTTCAGTACAGCTGTTTGAGTCCACCATATGCCTGTTCTTTACCTCAGGGTCCTGGTTTGGGCTAAATCAGAACTAATTCTGGTTTAGTGCTTTAACTTTTCAGTTAAGTCTCCTCTAACTAATGGCATTTTCTGAAACAGCAGCATGTTTTTCCAGACAGTGACTGCTCCTAGCAGTGATAAGGCCTGATGTTTATAGTTCGTACCAAGGAATGGGATGCAGAGAGGCCTTTGCTCACACTTGTTCTTATAGCGACTAAGGTCACTGCTAAATCTTGTACTCTGTGTTGGGGTGCTGGGAGTGAAAAGGGTCACACCTACAGGGAGGAGCGAACTGGACAGGTGACCCAAACCTGACCAACAGAGTATTCCATCCCATACACGTCATATTCAGTATAAAGCTGAGAGATCATGAGGGTCTTGCCCTCTTCCTCTCTTCTTCGATGGCCGACATCTGAGAAGGACTCTGTCTGTTCTTCTGTCGTCGATCCTGATCCGTGCATCCCTGAAATCCAGTGCCTGAGTCCAGCTCCTGCATCCCGTTCCTGTCTGCTGCTGAGTCCGGCCTGGGACTGCCCCAGTGTCAGCCCTGCAGTGTGGTGGTGACGTATCGTCATCAGGGTGGGGGGAGCTGGGTTCAGTATTGGTTTTGTATGTATTTGTACATATTGTATATATTTCATTATTTCTTTATTCTTATTATTATCTTTTCTTTTATTGTTATTGTTTCATTAAAGCTGTTTTAGTTTTCTTTTCCAAACTTTAAAGTCTCTCTCCCTTGTTCTCTTTCCTTTTCCCTTTTGGGAGGGGAGAGGGGTTAGTAGAGAGCATCTGTCATTTGTTAGTGGCCGGCCCAGCCTCAAACCGTGACACTCAGTTAAGCAAATTAAGGTTTGTAGGGTGGGGTTGCTTGGGTGCAGACATGGGGAAGAAGGGGAATGAAAGAGCAACTTTAAAAAAACTACCCAAAACTGCAACTATCAAAAAACCCCTCTTTCCTGGTGAGAGCATAGGGACAAGAAAATGCTTTGGAACCGAGTGGAGAAGAGGAACATTGCATGGCAATTTTCCCCAGAATTCATCCAAGTTCAATAGCAAATACATCCATTTGTCTGTTCTCTATTAACAACAACAAAAAAAAGTCACTTTGCAAGGTTTTTTAAACTTGTATTTCTTTAATACAATTAATCCCAGAAAATCTGAGTTAGGGTTAGCATGGTGGAAAAATGTGGGGATTTTTTCAAGCAGCCCTCAGAATACCAACCATCAAAAAATAATAAACAGAATTTTTTTAAGTGCAGTATAACAAATACTTAATCTCAATGAATCACCAGTAAAAGGAGGGAAAAAACCAACAAAACAAATCTATTGCATGGCAACACTGGAGTGGCGGGAGTTTTATCTGGCAGAGAAGAAATAAGGGAAGGAATATTAAACATTCTGTGCCTTAAATCAAAGCTGGTTTTTTGGTTTTGTTGTGTTGGTTTTTTCCCCATTCAAAACATGTTTGTCTGATTATAAATCTCTGGAAGACCCTAGATATGGAAACAGGCATATATTAACCTATACTACCTCTCAGTTTAACCTGCTATTGCTTTTTTTAGTAAAGTTACAGCAATTACACAAAAATTCTTTGGACATAGACACTCAGATTTAATCTGAAGAGGACATATAACTAGCATAGGTAAGATAAACCCTTCTTTGGACTGGACCAAGGGAAATGATCAAAGTTTTTCCCAAACAACGAATAGCTCTTGCCCTATCCTCACTCTGTCAGTACTGTTCAGATCAACACCAAAATGGAAAGCTCCAATCATTCCCTAACCCCGACCCCATCTACTTCCATATAGCTTCAGCAAATAATTAAATGACCACAAATGATGAAATGCCTCCTCAGTAAGAGCAGTGATCTTCCTTGCCCCAACTCTACTATGACTCTGCTTCTGAGCACCTTTCTTAACACAAGAATCTGTAATTTTAATCCTCAGCACAACCTTACATTTGGCACATCCACTCTGGGCCCAGGTATGACAGCCTGAGAAAAACCCAACCTCAATTATAACTCTAAAAAATACTTTACTGAAAATACCTGAGAGGAGTCCTTACGGTTCCATACAATCAGTCAAATAACGGCCACAAAAGCCTTTATCTCAATAAAAGACAAGTCTATGCCAGCGTCACACAAAAAAACAAGGCATGCAAAACTGGTCAGAAATTAGACCATATTGTTAAAGTGGTAATGGTTGTTGCTTTCTGGAAGCTTGCGCATGCACAGTAGGGAAAAGCAGGGAGAAACATCACAGAAACAAATCAGTGAATCAACAAAAATAATTTAAACTACCTAATCTCACCAGATCCTGGGACTTTAGTACCCAGAAAAAAACTAAAGGAGTATGTTTTTTGGGCTACAGCCCAGCTGAAAGAGACTTGAAACAGTACTGATGAGGCTTAATTCAACTGCTATTTGATTTTTGCTGCGTACAGTGAAACTGGAGTTAACAAAGAAGATAATCTTTGCCTCCAACATTTACCCTTCCTCCTAAGCAAAGCTATGGGCAGAACTTAACATTCGCCCACCTCTCACATCAGAAGGGATACCAACACAGACATAAGCCTAAACACACCCAGAGCTGTGACTCTACTCTGAGGAAACATTCTTGACTTTACTTCCCAGCCCCTACAGTTTCAAGAATGCGTCTTGTAAATTTTTATTATGTATAAAGGGAACAGCTAATTTGAAAAATGACCAGTAAAAAAACCTAAAAAATTCAACTTTCCAACTTTCTGGCCCAAGATAAACAATAAATTACACCACATGAAAGAGACTCCTAAATGATTTCTAGAAGCCAATCTCTAAACACATTAATCTATTTAAATTGCCAAAGCAAACAGCCCACATACAAAATTTGCACAGGCTGCAATGTTATCTATGAAAAATAGTTTTCATGTTGGCCTCTATTTACTAACCTTTTTTAAGATCAGGTTTATGTGTCTAAAAACTCATAGTTCTACATATATATGCACAATATCAATAAATTAGTAGATTAACGTTTTATTGAATCATACTTGTATTAAAATGCTGATTAGCTTAATCTGAAATTACTTGTGAGAAAATATCAGTCTGTATTTTTCTTTGATAAAAAGTGTCAGAAGCTTTGACACTATTTACAAGAACCCAAAATTAAATCAGGCCAGTGGGTGAAAATGAAAACCATTTCAGGTTCAAAGAAATTCAACAACTAACTCTAACACCTTAAGCACATTATTAATAAACTTCTATTTTGCTACATTCATGTGTGTGTAATTTAAATTAAACGTTTCTAAATTATCAACATAAAGCACTTCAAATAAGCTGAAATAATTTTGTACTCCTTTTGAAAATCGTCACCTCATTAAATAAACCCAAACCTTGAAAACTGGTAAAGGATAGTGGTAACTTTCCCTGCAAATTTCTAATACACAAAACCTAAAATCTGATGTCAATTTACTAAAACAGCAGCTCCTAGGAAAAAAAAATACTTCTATATGAACAGACTACACCATCTATGCAGTCCAAAAGTATGTAAAGAGGTTCATGACTGATGCTCCTCTGGTTAAAATGATCAAAATAAAAAAGCCAGATAGGGAAGAAGACATAAATAAAGGTAAGGAATGGAATAATTCTTCAGAGAGAAGTGTTTCTTGGTGATAACCCACTCATTTCACATGCATTCTTGTTGATTTAGTTCTTTGACAGTAACAAATGTTAGCGTTGAGACTCTTCGGCTCATTTGCACAAGTCCATGATGATAGATAAGATAGCACCTCGGCCTCAGAGAGAGGAGACAATGTAGAGACACTGAAACAGTCCACTGGGACAGCAAGAAGTCCTGATGTCAGAAAAACAATAAAAATCTCAGTTTCAAAATCCAGTGGCTCCCTTCCCTTCAGCCATTAAAGAAAGCACTGAAGAACTGCAACAGAACTGACTATTGCCTTCAAACATGGAAAGTCTGAAGAAGCAGGAGGAAAAAACCCAAATGTTTACAAGGTCAAAATGTAAGGACTGGAAACACAGGGTTATAGTTACTTATTAAGTATGTTGTCCTTATTTATAACAAGGATTTTTAAGACTTTAGAGAGGTGAGATTTCAGGATTTTGAGAAAGAGAATTACATACACAGAGAAATTCTAATAAAATTAGTAAAATGTATTGCCTGTCCAGAGAGAGAGGAAGAGGGGGAAAAAAAAACTGTCTAGAGAAGCTGTTCCCAGTTTAAAGGAGGTAACAGTAAGATATGCTGATATACAACAGTGACCATCTGGACAGCAAAATAAGATACTGTCTCATAAGGTGAAGGTATGTTTTCAGCTTTCTCTCCTTGAGATGGAAACCTGCATGGTCAGCAGCCCACTAGAAAATCAGGTGGGTTTGTTTGGGTTTTTTTAATGGACAAAATGAGAATAGCAAAGTTCCTCACAGTTAGAAAAGGTCTGAATCAATTAATAGAATTGATACCTTTTTATCTAGTTGCTGTATTTACTTGCTGAGCTTCAAGCATATTTTTATTTTCATTTGCATTTCCTGAACAAGAAATGGATCCCAAAGAGACTGCAGGGGTGCCTAAGAACAACCTTTTTAGCAATCTGGAATTCATGATAATTCTTTGCGGTTTTGGGGGGTTCGGGGGGGGAGGGGGGGGGTGTTGGGGGGGGTTGGTTTGGTTTTTTTTTTAAACGTGACCTGTTAAACTCAACAGGTTAAAAATTAGATATTAAAAATAGAAATTTACTTTACAACCTCTTCTGAAGTTTTTATTAAGTATCGTATTGAATTGGCAAGAATAATTATATGCCATAGACTGAGATAAAGCCATTAAATATGGCAGAAAATATAATGCTTTGCTTTGTTTTATGTAATAATCCCCACTTGGCTCAACTGAAACAAGAGGTCTGAGTCACAGGAAATGCACTACAGAGAAAAGTGCAGAGTTTTCAATGAATGTTATATTATCATGAAAACTCTTTATGTTAATTTTTTAAACCATGACACATGTTTCTACAATAACTTCAGTTCCTCTCCACCTGTGTGCATAGCAGCTTTCCACTTTTGAAGAGCTCAAGAATAGCAGTGAAAGTTACTTGAAAGTCTCACAAAACTGGTTATCTATACAGTGTTTGAACCAACTGAAGAAATGAGCACAGATAGACTGACTGTCTTCAGAAGCATTCATTATTGTTTCAGCTATGATTAAACAAGAATGACAAGTATCTTGATAGAAGGATTATCGCATTTCCCTTGTAATATTTTTCCAGAGCAATAACATTTTGCAACAGTCTTCAGAAAAATCAAAACACATCCTTTGTCTGCTATAGCAAAATTCCTGTATATAAATATCAAACACATGTTTATTTACTTCTTAGAAAGTGATTCAACTTAGATGTATGTATTGATTAAAGGGAGCACTGGGGAGAAAGAAAACACCTCAAATCACAGAAGCCACTGTCACTAGGCCTTTATAACCCTGAAGGCTGATACCTTACAAACTGGTACCAGTACACTTGGATATGAACACAGATTCACAGAAACTACTCACTTCAGTGTAATGTGGATGAATAAGCATGACTTAAACTGACCTTTAATTGTAGATCTCAGAAGGAGCTGAGAACGGTGAAACATGACATCCTATATTCTCATACTACTTAGCTGAAATGAAACTTGCAAACAAGACTTTTAACCAGGACCTGAGGGACTTTTCACAAGGTGGTGAGAATCTGATTATCTCAGCCTCTTTCCCTGTGGAATACTAATCCTGAATAACTGGACACAAAAGCTCCCATTTAGAATGTCAAGTAAGTTATCTGCTACAGTTCAAAGTTAATTAAGATGCAAATTGAAGATACAATGTTACAGCATAGCTCCGTAATCCTAAATTAAGACATTCAACACTACGAGGTACAGATATTTACAACAGAAGAACATTTTTCATGCCAGGATGTTTAGACCAAATGGTGTATACCTCTTGCAGTAAGCAGAGCCAAGCAAATTTCAACTCTGTGGTGTTCACATGGCTCTCGACTTACAAAGGCAGTCTCCATTTAGCAGAGATTCATACTGTATTTTCTTCACACGAAATAATGTCCTTTCTTGGGGAAGTAAAGACAATGGTAGGCCAGTACAGCTGACTGACAAATGCCAAAACCTGTTCCATTAAAAAAAGGTAATGACAAAACTCAGGAGATAGAGCAGCACTTTATAGTGAGTTCCCACTTACCATTTTGCTTCAAACCCAACAACTCCTATAGATTGTCTTAGACTCCAAGACAACAGATTTCCATTTTGGATTTTATCAGTCTTCCAAAAACATCACCTTCAGCACACAGAAGCTATGTCTAACACATACTTACAAGTTCTCTAAGAGTTATTAAAGCATAGATGGAATCTTAGTATAAAATATGATAGATGAATCACCTTGAATATCAGGAGTATAACTATCCAAACAGTGATTCTACAGAAAATATTTACCTCTGACCCTTGTTCTAATCATGTAGAATATAAATCAGAGACTACATCGAGACAGTTATTAATTCCATACGGAACAGAAATCAGAAAAATATACTGACAGTCATTGTTATGTTAAATCACATAACTCATCATTAAGTTCCTAATAATGACCTCTGTCAGACACCAAAAATACATGCTGAAGGGTACTGTTGTTCTGACACACATTCATATCTGACTCACTGATATGCCTATTCACTAGGACTCCTAGAAAGTGTTTAGATAATATATCACTCTGTATGAGTAAAACTCTCCATAATTTTAAAATTCTTTTTGTTTGAGAACATGAGAAACTCCCTAATGATTTCATAACTGGTTTCATATGTGGTTTCTATCTTTCTTGAATGGCAACAATGGAAAGAATGGGAACTGAAACAAAGCAGATTCCTTTGCTGCTGCTGACTGCTTTTGCATTAAACTGTAGCAAGTAAAATAAGCCACTATTGACACACATGACACTTCCAGCCAGCCTCTGACAAGGAAATAGCATATGGTACCAAGCAAATTGTGCAGAAAGCAAAAGACAAATACTAGCAAGGGGTGGAAGAGGCTGCAAACTTGTAAAGCACTGAAAGCATTTGAAATACAATCTAGGCACAGTGGGACATACAGGATTTCATACATTTTTGCCGCAAGTGGCCTAAAGTCAAAAATATCAGGTAAGTGGCAACATAAGCAAAAAATACAAATGTACTAGATATACACTTTAAAATAAAAGGACATAAAATACCCATCAAGTACTTTCAGTAGCTGTGAAAGAGAACAGCAGCAGAAGAAATGTCACTGGCATATCTATTAAATTATATGCTGAACATTCAAGAGGCTAGTTTTGTCAGACTTAAAAGGATCAGCAACCCACCCCCTTAATATTTTGGATTCAACTTGTATTATTTCATGATAGGATATGGGATTAAATATTCAAAAAGAGTGAGAGAGAGAAAAATATACCAATGGAGAATCCTCTCCCACTGTGAAAATCTGCAAATGAATCACATTCATTATGTGATAATTAATACTGTCATCAGTTAAGACATTTCACTGTAAAAAGTGCTACAAAAAGTAGGAATTCTCTCTTTCTTGGTGTCCCTGATCTAATTTACAACAACCTTTTTATGCACAAGATCCAAGCTGGAAGTTTATCGGTACTATGCTAACTCCCACAATGTCAGTAATGGGTAACAACCCAAGTAGGCTCTCACAGTTCTCACTAAAGGTGCAATAACCATCTCAAGCAGACTTGGACTTTGTGGACAGACATGAATAACCAGAGTAGTAACTGTTAACTGGAAACCTTTTCTAAATCTGGCTTTGGATAAAACTTTGTTTCATCAAAATTAAGGAGCTTTGCAAAATCAAGTCTTGCAGTTCAACTGTTACAGAGCCTGGCATATTCACTCCTGAGTTACGTCTCACGTTTCTGTTGTACAAAAGGGTAGAATGTTAGGACATAGTCTTTACACGAACATACGAATCATCACCTTCTTTAAAACGTTAATCTTTCAATCAGCAGGTCCCTGATACAGAATTCCAAATACCATATTTTTTATGTAAAGAGCAAATATATTCAAGGGCTTTTATAGTTTTCTTTTTGGAGATTCTCTCATACAGTGGTGTTCTTATACAACTCCAAGACTTTTACCCATTTACGGATACCTCTGTTCTAACAGTATATTTCAACTTGACTTTAAATCACACAGAGAACAACACTGAAATTGCTGTGTCAGATAACAGCACTGGATCTCTTCCAGTTTTCTGTCTCAGAGTGGCAAGTACTAGGTATTTTAAAGGAAACTGCAAAGATCTTCACAGGAGACAGCCCTTACTCAGTAACATGGCCATGCAGTAGCTTTTTTTTTTTTAATTTTCCAAATACCCATTAGTTACTTTCTGGCTCTTACATTGAATTATGAGACTTATATGTCTTTTAGCTTTTACTATCCTGTGTGAATTCTTTATGCATGCAAAAAGCACCAAGGCATCACCTTAGAAGGAATCCCACAAAGATTATATTGTGGGTTCAATTATCATAGAATAAACTTAACTATACAGCTGAAATGATGCATATTGATGAATTAAAAAAAAAAAACCAAAAAACCAACAACCAAAGGCATATTTAGCTTCCCCTGAAAAGTCCTTCTTTTCTAGTTCTCCTATGAATTTCAAACTAAAGAACACTTTGACGTCACTCTATTTATGATTGTTCTGTGTGTTAGATTTGCACATAGTTAACATAAGATTATGGTCCTTTTTAGTCTTACATTGACAGAATAAAGTACATTCTTCTCCTAGGAGCTTACATCTTTGCAAAGCAACATGGCAAACTGCTCAACACAGAGCAGTAGAAATCCCCACAGGAAGTATTTCTGTTGTGCTAATTATATTAGTACACGTCTATTCATGCTCTGGATTTCAATCTGGTCAGTTTGTCCAAATGACAAATAAATGGTGACACAAACATATGCTGTAAGATCAAATCAGCAAGCCACATGATTTCCCTATTACATAGACAGAAGATTTTCCTGTCATAAATCCATGACAAAAGAGGTACCTTGTAAGAACAAGCAGATGGAGATGCGCCTGCTTCCTGTGTATCTGGAGACAAAATGTTTGGTTTTGAAACCCAGTTCACATTTTTAAGTCCTTTCTATTTTCCCCCAAAGCCTGTTACCATTTAGGGACACAGGAATGAAGCTGTTGACTCACTCAGGTTCAGCCCTCCTGTGTCTCCACTATGTGGGCTGACCAGAGTCTCTACTTGGTTATCAATTGGCAGCATTTCTTGTTTTCTAACCTTTTCTGTATGCAATTAAGCTGTAAGAGAGAAACATGTTTTTAAGCTTCTTACTTACTTAGGAGATACAGACTACTGGATAGAAGGATTCACAAAATTCAAAAACTACAACATACCTATCCCACTATCGTTGCAAGAAAACACCAATTCTTCTCTTCATGTTAGCTTCCTCTCTTCTTCCCTGTGCCTGCAGCACTCTTCAACATTTTGGTCAATCAGAAACTAACATTTTGCAGATTTTTATTTTTATTTTTTTACACTGTGGTAAATGCCATGTATAATACTGGAGTTCCTTGGAGTTGTTTTTGTAATTTGTTTGCTGTCCTGTCCACCAGACAAAAGACACTTAGTTTTAATAAACAGTATATTGTCTCAGAAACCAGAATAAATCTGCAGTAACCAAGGTTTTTGTTTTGAAATTAATTATATGGGAGTCTGTTGCACTTTTGCAAATCACTTAAATAATGCTGGACTTCGGTTGTATGTTTATTTTTTTATTTAATCATATTTAATTTAAGACAAATTTCTTGGGCAGACATGGCCTGAAAAGGTGAGCTAATAAGTCATCTAAATAACACATGGTTTCTTCAGAGCTCTGTTTGCCAGGCACACTGATGGGAAAAGAATAAGGACGGCAAATACGGACTGGAATAGCCAATACATACCTGCAACAATCTGCCTCTTGTATTGCCTTTTTTAAACCAGAAAGTTCTAGTCTATCATTACTGAGCATGGACGAGTGACCTCTGTGACTAAGTAGAGGCAGATTAAGGCTGGTTAACTAACTGCCCGTATAATTAAGATTCTGAGCTTTCTCAGGAACACCAGCTACCAAAGCTGGAATGTCTAAAAACTGCTGTAGCTTGCTTAATTGAAAAAGACTTGATTGAATTATTAAAAGCTACAAAAATCTGAAACTTTTGATGAAAAAGAGAACAAACATTTTTTGCAGGAAAACGCCAGAAAACAGAATTAGGCTGAAGCCAGGGAAGGAAGTGACTAAGCACGCAACTATAACCATTTGGAATAAATAATTTTTATGCTAGTCACAGTGTGAATGAATGTAATTATATGCTGCTTAACTTTGTTCATGTTTTTCTCTTTCAGTTACAAATCTGTTAAACTGTCATGTTTAGTTTTCTCTTCAAAATGTTACTAATGCTGTATAGTAACAGATCACTCTGTCTTTGGATTTGAAATTACCATCTCATACATACCACACTACATACTTGAGTCCAAGCTTGAGTCCTAATAGAGGTAAGTTAGAACGCTTTCTTCTCTGTAGAGTTTTTCATGCATAAGAAAGGAGAAATCGGAAATTATTTTAGAATATTTCAACAGGTCAAATGAAATCAAGCTATTCAGCACTCTTTAATTGCTTGTACCTGTATGCCTGTTCACACTGAAGAGCAATAAAACTAGGAAGTACAGGAATAATTGCCTTATCTACTAATCTAGGTCTAATCCTAAGAAACAGTAGGTAGACATATCTTTTATTTCAACTAGCTGAAAAATGTTAGCCACCCGTCACAATTTTTATAAGAAAAATTAAAGGTAAAATTCAGTAGATTTTTAAATAGGTTTCAAAATGGTATTCTTGTAATACCAAAAAAAAGTCCTACATTGAACAGAAGTTGACAAGCTTATTAACCAAAGATTTAAGATAATTTTGTACTTTAAAAAGAAGCCTGTTTTCCTATTTGACAACTACGTTGTCCTCACATGGAATTTTGCTATTTGGTCACTCTAGCTCAAAACAAATGCATCAAAATAAATGATACCCATAGCAAGTAATAAAAATGACAACAGATATGGAATAACTTGTTTTGGAAGTCCAACGATGAATAGATGGCGTAACTGATCGAAAAGACAAATGTTTGAAAATAACTAGTGTCAGACAAAAAGTAAAGCAAGTCATCTATTATGCTGATCAACTTATAGGATAATTAAATGTCACTATCCTCTCGTAAGTGGAGATACTGAGACCCAAGAAAAATTAGAGTAAAAGCTGAAGTTTGGATAGCAAGTTACAAGATTTTTTTTAATGGTTTTTGATATGAGGTGGATGTCATGCTTTTCTTATAATGAAAGTGCTTGCCAGCTGCCTCCCTCCAGCATTGAAGGAGCCACAGCAGCCAACAGATACTCCCACACCGACCTGACAGAATAACTAACACTACAGCTTCAGCGTATAGTGAGATACCAAGGCAGTTGCATTTGCAAAGTCAAGAAGCAACTAGTTAAATGTGTAATAGGGACCATGTCTGAAATTCCTATGAACATGTGGGAGCATGCATTGTGTATATATGCTCTGTGCTGAGTGACTGACAAATATTCACTCCTCAGAGAAGTATACGTAGGGTAGGAGTTGAGAAGGAGAATCTATAGGCAAAGGCATGAAGGCAGAGGGAACAGCTGAGAGGGAAAGGCTAGCGCTGAGATTTTTAGCTACACATCAACATCGAAGACTGAAAAGGACTAGGGTTTGGTGGAAAATAAAACACTGTCAAAATGGCCATACTACTGACACTACCAACACCTTATTAGTCCGTAGTCAAATGTTACCATTCCTGTTCTTACCAATAAGACAGGATGTGCTCAGAGCTCCCTCCTTTCACTCTGGCCAGAACCAGACATTGTCAGGATTTCCGCCCCCGCCCCCCCCCCCCCAAAAAAAAAGTGTCTTTCTGTTGAAAACATTTATTTCTATAAAACTTCTATTGAAACATGTCCATTTAAAGGAAAACTTCATCAGAGGATGCCTCCAGTTTTCTAATTCATTCTCCAAAGACGAAAAAGTATTTATGTGCATGCATATGCCCCACCAACCCATGGTTAAATTGCTCATCACCCTAGTTCTCGGTGGAGCCAGACACTCCAATATCCTGAATGGCCCCATGGCTTTCTCCTCAGTCTTCGAGACACCAAAGACCTACACTCCTCCCATTTGCTGCTCATCAACCATGACCACCATTGGCAAGTCATGTATTCTTCAGTCAATGAAAGCTTGGACCAGCCTGTGGTATCAAACAGAGCTTGAAGGCCACAGCAGCACATGTTCTCAAACCAGCTGCTCCCCATCCCCTCCAATTCTTCACATGGCAGCACAGAGCTGCTCCCTGGATGTCACACTGCTGGGATCAGGCTGCAACTCTGCCTGAGTTCAGTTATGCGACACTCCAGCCTGATGTCCCAGCCATCATAAGAGTTCTCCATGAACAAAACTTTTTTAGATCTCCATGTTAATCTGGCTCCCCAGGAAAAACATTCATTACCTTTGCCACCTATCACAGCCTGATATTGATGCATATGCAGAATTGCTATAGCAAAGTAGAATTCAGATGCCCCTAGGAGAACAAATCATACTTCATAGGCAAGCATACTTCATGATGACACCTAAGGGTTTCCAAATGCTTTAGGCCACACAAGCCCCATAGGTGTTGCCTGGACAATAAGACAGTAGGTACTCTTCCAGCAATGGCAACCTGGCCAATAAAAGAGTGGGAAGCATTTGCGACAAGCCTGGGTTTGTTCTAACCTAATCTCCCTGACATCTTCACAGAGACTACAGGCAGAATCACAAGCAGGTGCCACTAAGACTGCTTTTCATTTTGCACCTACACATCTCCAGGGCACTTACGGTGTGTATCATTCATGCTCTGCAGGTTGAAGCTAGCATTATGCGCAAAATGTAATTAATTTCTTTTCCTTCGGTGATGATCATTTGCCTTTTGCTGCTTCTACTCATATTCGCCTTCCACCAAGAAGGTGGAGCACAAGCCTGAATGAATCAACACTAAATCCACTGAAACAGAAGCAGCACATACCAATTTCAGAGAAAAAGTAAAATGATAGCTTTGCATCTCATGCAGTCATGTCTCCAGAGGATAAGACTGAAGCACAGACTGCTCGCCTTCAAAATCATAGGACAAAAAGTCAATCAGGTAACAGTTGAGTGTCCGATGCCTCACTAAGGATATGCAAGAGTTATGACAGGATCCACAAAATGTAGTCACTGGATGTCATGAACAAAGCTTGTAGGATTGTATGTAGCATTATCTACCCTGGGACAGCTTAGAGGCCCCTGTGACCTATTCACAAAGCACAGATTTAAACAAAACTGTACAGCTACAAAAGCTTCGTTATTCACCAGTGTGTAACTATGCACAAGGAAAGCGATAGCCTGTGCTGCCCTGTGAACCATGGCACTGAGGAGATCCTCTGGGTATACACAGACAGATGTGTCCCTGATGTCCTCTACACACATTTGACTGTTACAGAGGTTACTGCTAGAAAGGGAGCATGGCTCCTATTCACCTTCAGATGTTCCTTCAGTTTATCACAGAACTTGTAACATGGGATCCTTTCACCTGCACAGAGGCCAGCAGAGATCTTGCAAAGCTAATTGTTCCTAGCAGAAGAGCAAGGAGATATTTTCATTTATCTGCCTCCCCCATCTATGACTTACCACCATAGTCCTTTAGGTCAGTAATGTTAAACTGCTGGGATAAGACCCTCCCTACTGACAGTCCTCCTTCCCTGTTTGTTCAGAGCATTTTCTGTTGCCTTGATTTCCTTTGCCTGTATGTTCCTTGTACCTGGCTTTCCCACACTTCCCTTTCCTTATGTCTGCCTTTGGCAAATCCTGCATCCCGAGTTTCCCTCTGTCTTCCCACGCTTTGATATTTACACTGGGAGTTACACCCCCCCAGCTCTAATCTGATCCTCATGGAACAGCAGGTTCATTTAATCACTGCCTCAAAAATTGCAAATACATTTTATTAGAGATACCTACTCTTAATAATACAGTGATAGCACACTATAGTAGCATTTAGAACAAGCGAATCCAGCTGACTCCTAGTTTCTTTATAGTGAAATAAAGTCAAGGGAAAGACATACATTGTCACTTCATAAACCCAAAAAGAACACAGTGCAGCACTTCTTAACTACAGTTCCCCAAAGGGACATGCAATTATACACATAAAGGCGCTGATAGACCGAGGAGCTGTATCTGTGAACAGAAAAATGCTGTATCCAGAAGTCTAAATTCTGAAGTTTGTGCACTGAGAACATAATGCACTGTGCCTAGAAAGGATCATACTGCTTTTCTGAATGGCTTTCTTATGGGAGTAACAGAAATGGAAACTTTTTCTAAAACTATATCTTTTTTTGTAACATCGTTTAACAAGAACTGCATTTTAAAGAGTAAGTATGAAATATCCTGAGGAAGGCTGATAAATAGCCAATGACAGAACAAGGAAAGGCTTTTGACTGCTGATTTATGTGGACTCCCTCTAGCACCTGATAACCTCTAGTTCCTTATGCTTTGGGAATGTCTTGGTTTGAAAGACAGGTGTCTGCTGAGGAAGGCAGGAGCCTCCCTTGAAATGGAAAATGCAACCCCCTTCCCTCCAAATTATTATAATTTTGAAATTAAGGGGCCTTCAGGCAAAGATATGGGGAATAGGAATAACAGTTCTTTACTAATATATATATATACATAACACAAGGCAGAAAAAAACCCAACCCACTGGTTTACACTGACAGAGTCAGAAATACAACCTGACACCCTGTTAGGGTGGCAGTAGCAGTCCGTAAGATGGTGGCTGCAGTCCTCCTGAAGCGATGGATGTAGTTCTGTGGAAGCAGCGATCTTGTAAAAGGGTCTGGTCTTCCTCCGAAGGTCCAGTGGTAGGTAGGTAGCTCTTGTCCTCTGGAACTCCAAGGGGGGGGGAACTCCTCTGGGAATCCAGTGGAAGAAGGCTGCTAGGGTGTTCGAGATCTCAGTTTTTATTTAGCATGGACTGCTTGGCTCCTTCCCCCCGGGCGGAGCATCTCGCAATGGGATGGGGAGTCGTGAGGCAGTTCCTTGATGGGCCATTAACAGGAGATAGTCCAGGAGCGAGTTATCTATGGGTGATGCGATAAGGCATTGTTGTGCCCAGTAACAGAAGATAGTCCAGAGGGGGGAGGCAGGGAGCACCGCCCCACCTGGTCTCAACAGCTCCTGAAGACGGTAAATAGAATACTTTTTTGGGCACATCTTACACTGTAACCTAGGACAGGGAAGTTTACAGCTCTTCCCTGAACAGCTCATCCCCCTTCTACTAAAGCCTGGTAATTCTGTCATCTCCCCTATTCAAACGTATTTAGCTGGTCATTAAAGGTGTGTTCTCATAACCGTGAAAAGTGTAAGATTTGCTGTTTCCCCTTTCCTCTGCAAAACGTTTCAATTCCAAACCAGCTCTGTGGAGGAAGAGCCTTTCACAGTGAATGTCATCTTTTGATTTACCATTTACTATCCTCGCTGCAGTTCATGTTAAGCTTTCCATACAGAAGTTGCAGCTAGGTATAGAGACCACAGCCAGAATGAATGAGAAAATAAATTATATTAGAATTTAACTACATAAGCAAAACATGAAATTAAATTATATCATATTACTGCAAAATCAGATAGTAGTAAAATCCATCTGGAACAATTTCCAGGCAGAAAACCTATTGAAAGTTTAGCACCAAGACAAAAATCTGGGCCATTACTACCTTGGGATAGTGCATCATTTCCAACCAATTTTGAATTTAATATGTCTGTCATGCCAATGAAGAAAACAATGTGTTCATCACAGGCTTCGCCCAACACATTGCTTTTCATCTGTATGAATGTTAAGATGTTTAGCAACACATTTGTCAATGAATTTTCTGACGTATGCCATTCTCCCCCTCCAAAAAGCCCAGAAAAACAAACAGGAGTGATAATGGGGGCATAAAACTCAAAACCAAAAAGCTTCCCAGATTCTGTAGCATATCAATTTGTGTCTAAGGCTGAAATCCCAAAACACTGACTGTGTGCAAGAGTACACAAATAAATGAAATCTTTCTCTTAAGAGTATCTATCTTTGCAGAATTGCATAAAATGCTGTCTTCATAGGCAGAAGAGAAGGAATAACATTGCTTCTGAGCACTAATATTCAGTCAGCATGAAGTCATTGAGACTTCTGTTACTTGCAGCTTTTAACTTCTGTTCCTGACTGGGAACTGCTGTTCTAGGACAGAGGCAGAGCGGCCTAGCAATGGCACAGAATGGTGAACTTAAAATACCCTGTGACTACAGCAACTATCCTGCAGAATGAATACACACAAACTTGCATGGAGTACAAGTTAAATTCACATCAAGCCTTCAACAAACTCCTGCAGTTTAGGCATTCAGGAGCTGCAGTATTAGCTCTAACGAAAACTAGCCTATCCATAAGAGAAGTTAACCAGTTTGGCCTTGAGTTCTTTTTTCCTGGTTACATTAGTTAAATGGTAATGCAACAGGGTTGCACAGATGTATACAGTGTAGCTGATACAAGGCAAAGTTTAAACCACTTACAAAAATCTATCTTCTTATCTGACATGCAGCTTTAACTTAATTCTCTGTTTTTCATAGTTTATAACATGGCCAGACTGGTCTGCAATTTTGTATGAAATCTTTCATACTGGGAGCAGCTTTATTTTCACGATTTGAAAAGAACCCATTCAGCTGAATGAAGACACAGAAATGTAATTTTAAAAAACTGTTTATCAGACACTGGCACTTTTCCTGCTTGTGTAATTCAAAAAGGAGCTCAGTAAAGAAAATGTAATTTGGCAATCCATTAACATAGATTTGATGCTCTCTGTGTTCATCCCTTGATGTCTCACCCCTTTCAGAAAAATGAAAATAACTCATGGTAAAAGAGTGGCTGTTCCCTCTTATTTGTCCAGTATATTGGCAAGTATTAAAACCCTGGAAAAGCTACTGAAGCTCTGCTGACTCATGGTGGCAGAGAAGTTACTTGTTAATTCCACAAAGAAGATGGAGGGAGAGAAGAAAAAGGAGGAAAAGCTAGAGAACAGGCAAAGTCTGGAGAGAAGGCTCAGACTGAGTTGGTATACAAAGTAGCATCAACTCTTCAGGAGATAGAATTTGGATATTATCTGAAGCTTTACATGCTGTGTTTCATCCTGTGAAGATTCAGACCTAATTTCATGCCATCCAAGTTTAGGAACCTGAGTAATTTTACTAAAAAGTTTACTTGTCACAGGCATCCTCTACTGTCAACAGAGGAAGAGTGGCAGTTCCAAGAGGCAAATTGGCTTATGAAAGGTCTGAATTGTCTTCTGAAGCTGTCAGTCCTGCTCCATCAAGTGCAGAGGGACCCCAAGGCAGTGATGGAAAACCTGTAACAGGCACACCAGGACTGGCATGTGACACTCCTGTCAGCAGAATAGCTCCCCAGACTATCACACTGCCCAGCGCAGTCTGCAGTTTGTCACTGGCTCCTCTACCCTATAGATCAGATTTAAGATCCAGAAACAAGCTGTAGTAGAGAAGGGGAGATTGGTGACAATGATAGAGATTAATGGAGGAAGTAACCCTTTCCCTCTCCACAAATCTGACCCAAAGGGTAGAATTTTCACAGGATGTGCCTTGATGCAGGTATGTATTTCTGACTCCTGACATTAAAGATGTTCATAGTTTTTAGCCAGGGGTGACTGTGCTCCTAATTTAGGCACTATAGACAGGTGCATTAATACTAGGGGCATTACTCCAAGCCTGAAGTCATTCACAGACTAAATACTAGGCAATGTTGGCATTTTAATGCATGGAAAATTTCAGGTTTCACCTCATTTTAAGTTCTTTCATGCTCACAGCAGTGAATAATAAGGGAGAAGTCAAAACACATTATTCCAAGGGGTAAGGATTCTGCCTCAGAAAGGAAAAGCAGTTCTCAGAGCTGTCTGGTTGCATTTGAGGGACTGTAATCTCTACTCCTCTTTTAGCCAGCAGCACACTTCTCTTCAGGCTCTAGCCTATTCTTGCACAACAAAGAGCCATGATTTTACACTTTCCCACCATCATCTCTGATCACGTATTTCTTGGTGAAGGAAGACTGCCAATGTGGTGCATTTCCTTTCTCTACAGCACGCAGGACAGAAGGGAAGAGTAAGGAAAGGGGAAAAGGCTCTTTATGTGATACATAACGACTGCCCAGAGTCACACATCTAAAAAAACCTCTGCATATTGCACCTTCACATCAAATCCTGCCCATGTCATAAGTTACAGTAAAAACAATTCACCTGATTAAGGTACTACACCAAGGTGCTTAGTCCCCGTAGTGTAAGGGTTATGGAAGCCTATGTTTGAAGTGTTAGTGTTATGGAACAAAGTGACAGCAAGTTGGGAAATAAATGAGCACAATACTCTCTTCTAACCTCCTGGCATCGTGCCTTTTAACAGAGCAGAAAAAAGCAAAAAGGCAAAATGTCAACTCCAAAACATTTTTCATGTTGTAAAATATAGTGTCCCCACTGAAACACTTGATAAGAGACACACTAAGGGGGCTGATACTTCACTAAAAAATAGTGAGTTACTGTGAAAAGGTCATGTGAACACACATCTAATGCAGTAAGAAAAAAAATCCCCTTCGGACCAAAATTTTATATCTATGTCCTACAAATGTCATAAGAGCACTTCAGACAAAAGTCTCAGCCACACATACTGAGCTATTAAGTTCAAGGATGCAAAACAGCTTTCACAAATGCAAAAGAGACTAAGAGGATTTGGGTATTTCAGCACACCTCGCTAGTTTACATCGAAGCTGACCGTTCTGCTTCTATTAGTCACTCAGAACAATCCCTCTTTTCCCAGCAGGGCTTACTCATTTGCAAGATAAAAGGAAGACATTTCTGCACATGCCCATAATATTCTTCACCACTGGGGGCAGCTTTACATAAGCCTGCATTCGCCGAAACCAAAGCAACAGTCGGACGGAGCTTTCAGCATGACAGTATGCAGAAGTGAGCCGAGCTTGTTCGCTGCACGGGCTTCTTCCACCTTCTATGCTACAAAGCAGCTTCCTGACTGGATCGGGTACTAAGTGAGGGAACTGCTGTGCTATGGAATACAGATGTGTGAATTCAGATAGCTAAATGGTGCTTGGAGGAATCTAACATGCTTTCCTATAAAGAGAAATTTTAAAAGCCAGGTTCCTAACTATAAAGATGCAAAAATATAATATCCATGAAGATCCTATTACCTAGGAAGAATTTGACATTTTGCTGCAAATGCTGTGTTGGAATTGATTTATTCTTGGAGTGTTCTGCATGGCTGGCAAAGAATAATGTTCCAAAATCGGTCCATCTCCCAAGGGGTCCAATTTTTCTTCCTGGGTGTCAGCAAGCCCTGACTCACTACAGTGCAGCTGACAGGGGCTGCCATGCTTGTGGCACACTAAGCAAAAAACAAAAGACCTAAGGACGACCTTTGAACAACACAAAGGATGGGTATGTTTTTCATGTTATTTTTTTAATGTATAGTTCATAGCCACTGCATAGCCTGTGCTTTAATTACTCCATAGACTTACCTTGATGTGATTTGTTATTACTGTTAAATTGCTTAGAGACTACACCTTTTACCCAACTGTTTTTCAGTATTTATATAAAGGTATTATTTAAGAAAAAACTGAGTAAAGAAAACAATGTGAAAAGTAGTTGAGTCGAGCTAGAGATTTTTAAATGATTGTTGAAATATAAGATTTTAGCATGATTGAAAGAAATGACTGATGTGTGGGGGGATAACTTTTCTAAGTTGTTTTTATTTCCAGGTTTCAATGTAATTAGGCTACTGAGCGGATCAGCTGTAGCTCTGGTAATAGCCCCTACTGTATTACTGACAATGCTTTCTTCTGCTGAACGAGGATGCCCTAAGGGCTGTAGGTGTGAAGGCAAAATGGTATATTGTGAATCTCAGAAATTGCAGGAGATTCCCTCAAGTATATCTGCTGGTTGTTTAGGTTTGTCCCTTCGATATAACAGCCTCCAAAAACTAAAATACAATCAATTTAAAGGTCTTAATCAACTCACCTGGCTCTATTTAGACCATAACCACATCAGCAATATTGACGAAAATGCTTTCAGTGGAATACGCAGACTAAAAGAGTTGATCTTGAGTTCCAACAGAATCTCCTATTTTCTTAATAATACCTTCAGACCTGTGACAAATCTCCGGAATTTGGATCTGTCATACAATCAGCTGCAGTCTCTGGGATCTGAACAGTTCAGGGGCTTAAGGAAGCTGCTGAGTTTACATTTGCGGTCCAATTCCCTAAGAACCATCCCTGTTCGAATATTTCAAGATTGTAGGAACCTTGAACTGTTGGACCTGGGTTATAATCGCATCCGAAGTTTAGCAAGAAATGTCTTTGCAGGCATGATCAGACTGAAAGAGCTTCATCTGGAGCACAATCAATTTTCTAAGCTCAACCTGGCACTTTTTCCAAGGCTAGTCAGCCTTCAAAACCTTTATTTACAGTGGAATAAAATCAGTGTGATAGGACAAACTATGTCCTGGACCTGGAGTTCATTACAAAGACTTGATTTATCTGGCAATGAAATAGAAGCTTTCAGTGGACCTAGTGTTTTTCAGTGTGTGCCCAATTTACAGCGCCTCAACCTGGATTCAAACAAGCTCACATTTATTGGTCAAGAAATTTTGGATTCTTGGATATCCCTCAATGACATCAGCCTTGCTGGGAATATATGGGAATGCAGCAGAAACATTTGCTCTCTGGTAAACTGGCTTAAAAGTTTTAAAGGGCTGAGGGAAAATACAATTCTTTGTGCCAGCCCCAAAGAGCTGCAAGGGGTGAATGTTATTGATGCAGTGAAAAACTACAGCATCTGTGGCAAAAGTACCACGGAAAGGTTTGAATTAGCACGAGCTCTCCCAAAGCCAACGTTTAAACCAAAACTCACCAGGCCTAAACATGACAGCAAGCCCCTTCTGCCCCCAACTATTGGAGCCACTGAATCGAGCTCCGAACCCGAGCACGACACAGAACACATCTCCTTCCATAAAATCATAGCAGGCAGTGTGGCCCTTTTCTTGTCTGTGCTTGTGATCCTGCTGGTAATCTATGTGTCATGGAAGCGTTACCCAGCCAGTATGAAGCAGCTGCAGCAGCGCTCTCTCATGCGAAGGCACAGGAAAAAGAAAAGACAGTCACTGAAGCAAATGACTCCAAGCACACAGGAATTTTATGTAGATTACAAACCTACCAACACTGAAACCAGTGAGATGCTGCTGAATGGAACAGGACCCTGCACGTATAACAAATCAGGCTCCAGGGAATGTGAGGTATGAACCATTGTGATAAAAGAGCTTTTAAAAGCTGGGAAATAGTGGTGCTTTATTGAACTCTAGGGACTATAAAGGGAACGTTTTTCTCACTTTTCTGGCACAGCTCTTCCATGTCTCTTTTTTGTACATTCATAATACTGGTCATTTTACTCTCATACATAATCAACTCATTGAAATTTAAATACCGCAATCAATGTGAAGCCTGAGCTCTGGTTTAATACAATACCTATTGTACAAACCCTCTACTGATTTCATTAAAGTCTCTCCTGTTTTTAAATAGAAAATTTCTTTCATAAGCAAACCATTGCACCTGCAGCGACTGTGCCTCTGTTTAGGGAGAAAAATGACAGTAATGAAAAAAAAAAAAAAATCAAACTCCACTTTCCCCTGTCCCCACCTCCTGCCCCAACCTAAACCCAGCCCTTCCTCTGAAACTCACTTTTTAAACTAAGAACAAACTAAAGAACTAGGTACTGTAGCACCATTCGAATTCTGAGTTGTCTGAGGAGAGAGATGGTGCAGGAACAGCTCTGAAAGAATGCCCGATTTCTGCCCAACACAAGATATAATAAAAAGCTGGTGGGGAACTAAAGCACTGTCTTAGGACATGAGGTATCACACACACACACACACACAAAAAAAGGCAGAAGGAAACCTAGGCTTAATAAAACTTTAAAATAAAACGTACAACGAAATTTACTATACTGCATTATAACATAGTGTTTCTAGGGCTGCTAACTATTAATTGAAACCTGGTTTTGTGACTTCATACAAAAGGTGCCAGTGTTTACCCCTTACATCCAGCTGCCTTTCAGAAAGTAATCAAAAGGCATTCATTAAATGAGGAGCAGAAATTTCTTATTGATGCAATTAGAGGAACTCGAATGAGCCGCAGCAAAAGCAAGATCACTTCCTGCACACATTTGTTTCAGCGTTCATTAGAAATTCTCTTTTCAAGACTGTCAAAGACATTAATGTAGCTGAGGAAACCATTAAATCTGTCATTTTCTTCTATTTCTTTTTATTTGCTGGGCTGGGCTTGTTAGGGTTTTGTGATGTGTTTTGCACACTGTCCCTCTAATAACTAAATAAAGCTTCATTACTTACAAAGCCAAACAGTGTACATTTCAGAAATACTACAACTGCAAAGAGCTTCCAGAGAAAATTGGTTACTCACTGATCTGAGAAGAGTGCATCCAAAAATCCTTAAAGAAATCAGTGAGAATTATTTTTCTATCTTTGCAAAACTCCAATGACATTATAAGAATTGACAGATATTAATTTTTAATGTGTAGTCATTCATCAGTGGTTCTGGACAAAACAGAGATTTGTAAGATGACTACTCCCTGCCCTCCCACTCCCAAAATAGTGTATTTCTGTTGGTTGCAGAAGAATATAACATGCCCTATATTTCCAAATGAATCATACCTTTTATTTTGCTTGTCAGGAAGGGGGGGGTGGGGGGTGGGGGTGTTTAATTATTGAAATAATACAGCAGCGCCTATATAGAAGCAAGTCAGTAATTCAGTTATCTCTATTTTGTAACTTGATTTGGTTTAGTAAACTGCACGTCTTCAATCACTTGGGAGGGAATGTTTCTACAAAGCAGTTTCACTGCAGCAGATCAGAAAAAGAAAAACCTTAGCAGAATGTTCTCCCGAATTTTTACTGGAAAAAAACCTAATCACAGTCAATCACCTTGAAATATGCTAGGTACAATGAAAACAAAGCTAGAAAGAATCTCTTTGAAAGAAATAATTCACTGGAAGGGGTTTTTTGGGTTTTTGGTTTGGTTTTTTTTTTCATTATAATGGAACCATTCTCATTTTCAAGGACTAGTGAGGAAATATATTACAGTGGAGCTTGAGACTATACTGAACCCTGCAACACTGAGACCCCATTTTGCAGAGTACAAAGAAGATCCCACACAATTAATAATGCAAGTCTTGAGATGCTTTAGCAGCACTGAGCAGGCTGTGATTTTTAACCTGAGTTGTACCTTGAAAGTTGCTATTACAAAGTCAATACACATTGTATTACCTTAGGTATTATGAGATTCAGGCTTCTACCAGAAGGTCTTGGTTATCTCTGTACTGAAAGATTAGAGTTTGTTGTAAACTCCGTGTTAAGAATCTTCTCTATACTTCTACAGGCTTTAATGTCTGCAGTGGTGACTAATACTAGGCGCAGCCAAAACAAAAAAGATTTGGCCCAAAACATACATGTGTTCATATATATATACACATAGCACGCACACACACAGACACAGACGTGTGTATGTGTATATCTCTCTCTATATATATTAAAAAAAAATAAACAAAAGAAAATTTTGCTATTTAGTTTCGGGTGTGCTAACTGCAAAAAATATTTCATACTATTAATTTGGACATTTTGCTATTTAAAAATAATACCTCTTCCAAAACTTCTTAATGGATAGTGAATAAGTTGTATATAACAGAGTTTGACTGTATATGCTTCCTTTTATGTTTCTTTAATGCCTTGTTATAACCATACAATACTGAGAAAGAACCAATCCACAGCCTCCTATAGAAATCAACACCTGTCAAATTTTCACTAACTCCCTTTGAAAAATATTTAATTATAGGCATGAAAAAGAATGTAAGGCCAGTATGTCACTGTTCATAGATGGATAACAAAAATAATAATGAAAGTCCAGCATGTCTATATTCAAGCACAGACATGCTCAGATGAACTAATTAATCTACTGCCTGAAAAACTACAGATTAACTTTTCATGAATTTCCAACCACGTACCAAACACAGATGAATGCATAATTGCTGCCATAGTCATTGATAATGAAACCGCTGTCTGATTACACAAAAAAAGATGCCCAGCATAACTCTTTGAACCTTCCTGCACAGCCCTAGGCCTCCAAGATGAGTTGTTAAATCCCACTCTAGTGGCTGTGGCTTAGAAAACAGTTTAATCCAGCTTCATAGCATGTTAAAACACGTTATAACACTTTCACCTGTGCAAAGACTACATGAACTAAGCTAAACTTGGTCTCACCACTGTCAAATTAAACACTATAGAAGTGACTTGTTTTGGCTGGCTAGGCCACCAGAGTCACAAATTCTAATAACCTTGTAGGAAACGACCTGGTCTTAGCTGAAAAACTTTCAGTCTCTGTGAAAGGTCGCCTCTTTCATGAATACAAATGAGGTGCTAAAGCCTCAAAGATTCCAGTGAAGAAGTTTTTCCTTTGCTTCTCTCCAGTTTGAGCAGCTGGTATCTAGAATTCTGATCCCACTTTGTCTTGGGTTTTGGATATTTTGGTGCCAGTCTCTCACAAAACTGTTAAAACTTTGCTGGGGTGATGTCGAGGAATCCTCAGAGGATGTGCCACAGCTACGGTGGCTCTTACAAACTCCCTTACCAAAGCCCTCCTAAAAGCATTTTAGGCACCAACTTGAGGAAGGAGATGTGATTAAGTGCCTCTAATGACCTGGCTATCCCTTAATGGATCTGATGCTGCCTATATATTCCAACTTCAGGAGAGCAACAATGTTTTTTGAAGGTGTTTGAGTTTGTTTTGTTGTGGTTTTTTGTTCGTTTCATTTGTTTGTTTTGTTTTTAATCAACCTCTATTCCTTTTCCTGAGTCATATGTCGTGTTCTGGGGCTACCACTCAAAGACCAGGGCTTTTCAAGCTGCAAAGTGCAGTACTCTTCCATGTCCAGTTTCATTTTCATTGGTTTTCCAGACTACATTTATTTAAACGACAGTGCACAAGCACCTTTTCACAATCTCTTACATTAAATGTTTACAAGGGATGTTGAGAAGACAGACAGAAGATGGCAAATAAACATGACAGATTTGAGGGAATTTGCTCGAGATTACACACCAGTTGAGTACCGGGAATATAATCTAGTCTCCTCACACCAAGACATCCTCCTAGCCGGTGGACTACTTGGCCTCTCAACTAAAACCTAGCTCCTGGAATATTCAAGTGGTATTTCAGAATAATAAACCACACAGAATGCACATCTTTGAAAAAAGAAAATAACTAATGTACTAAGCAAATTCAAAGAGACTGGTAATGTTCATTCACTGTGTTGATATTACCTCCAGCAAGTGCAGAGTAAGAGAATAATAATGAGAACAAGTGGCTTGAGTATAAAGAACGCAAGCTTCTCTACTGGCTGGTAGGTTTTCATTACTCACTATCCACACTTACACAGTTATCACAGCTTAAGGTTTGGCAAGGCTTTTTTTAATTACTATTATTATTGTTATGAAATAGTGAACCTTGATATAAAATTCACTTGCAAAATGAACATAAATGTACAATATTCCTGCAAAAACAGTTAGAAATTTTTAGTTTGCTGCAAGCTAATGGTCTTTGCTGTCAGCCACTGAACTCTAGATAAATATTCTCTTAGATGAATTTCTGTGGAACAATAGTGACATCCAGTGGGTAGTTAGCTTAATCACAGGTATCTATTGTCTATATCAATTCACACACAGATGTGTTTGCCTTTTTACTTTGCTTTCTTCTGTATTACATGGTAGTAGCATCAAATTCTTTCAGAATACTAAATATTCAACCATATCTGTGTATAGGAGTCATAACCTGAATGTAGGGAATCAGTGGGGAAAATAAGAGTCGATGAATGCTAGCAAGAAATGGTCTATCCAATGTGTAAGTCCCTACTGTCAATAAAAGGCAAGAAACATATAGAAAGCAAGCAAGGACAGGAGCTGTAACAAATTTGTGGCCACTGATTTAGAACTTGTTACTTATAAAACACCACTAAGTGACTTTAAGATACTATAAAATAAATTCAGACTACAAACAACTCATTCAACTTCCTAACAGCAGAAGATTAAAAAAAAAATTAAAATTTGAGTTTATTTTTACAAGAATGAGTGAAAGATATTGTTAGACCTCAAGAGGAAGGGCACTCACCACCTGGGAGCAAGTTTAAAGTAACAGTTTCATCAAAAAAACACACAATGTACAAAACAGACAAGAATCAAATGATGAAAGATCAAATTCACAAGCAATAATAAAGCCAAACAATGGGAAACACACCAGTGACATGAATATGCAGCATATTTGCTTGGGCAAAGGTTGCTTGCAGCAACCTCTAGTATGTTTTGCATAGGCCTCAGAGTAACTCTATGCCAATGTTACTGGCATTTGAAACCACAGTGAACGACATAAGCCAATGAAATCAGGATTATAACTCTGTTGATAACAGACAGATTTCATTTCCCTTAAAAAGATGCATAAGAACTCATTCCACTCCACACTCAATGAAATACAGTTGTATTTCTAACTTTTTATGTACTTCGGTGTGTTCAGATGTCATCTATCAGCCCATGATATGTAGCCTTGATTTTTATTCCTAGCTAGGCTTTCTAGAATGGGTATTAGCACAGTAGTACAGTACAGGATTTTGATGTGATTCTCGGGGTTATAGCCAAACTATTTCTTGGCATAACAGTGAATGGAACACAGCAGGGCACAAAAGAAGAAAGAAGTGACTGAGTTCAACAGCTACGAACACACGACCAAGAAGGTCATGAAGTAGTAGAAAGGAGTTTATTCAAGACACTCTGGGATGGGTAGCTGTGAGTTGATGGCCAACATTTTACCTACCAAAGAAATTGCAAATCTCATTTAGAACGAGCACAAACATCACAAAAGCAATAACGAAAAAAGCTTTGCAAGTAGTAGGCAGTACTTTTTATTGACCAACCCATCACAGAAATCACGTCTCCCTGTAATTCTTTTCTTACTCGTATTGTTAGACTATCATGACCACAGCATTAGCATTTTAATGTAAGAATGAATATCATTTACTGAGAAGAGACAAAAAGGCATTTTATCCTTATTTATTAACTTTTTCTTTCTTAAAGAAACTTACTGATGTTACAGCAAATATTTTAGATTCATGTGAAAAATTGTAAGTGTAAGATTCTTCATTACTGAAAACAACCAAACTCTTTAACAAAACAAAATATTTTGTTCTTTACTTACCGCTTTTTTACTGTTTCTCACAAACTCTTTTGCTTGCCAAGAACAAACTGAATCACTGGAGACGTAATCTTGACAAAGAGTTCTCCAAAGAGCCCTCACATTTGTCTTCTTAACCACTAAAAGCATTCCCTTTCTGTGTTCTTGTGCAACTAATACATTGGCCATATGTCACAGCTTACACTCTTGACTGAATGTTAAATTCTATTACTTCAACACTAGTAGTAGCATTAAGACCCTGTAGGACTTCATAATTACAGTTCAACCTTGCAAATTCTCAAAGTGTTTTGTGGCAGCCAGACTCTATTAATACATCATAAGAACATATGAAAATAAAACATCCTAATTACTCATCTACTTACTCTCTAAACAAGGGCATAAATGCATTACAAGGTTTATTACTTCACTACACCATTAAGAGAAATCTGCCCAGTTCTGTGTGCAAATTCTTTTCTTCTTCAAACTAACAAAACATTTAACTAGCTAGGTCTCCCAGGAACCTATTACTTAATGCTGAAAGAAAAAAACCTAAACACATTGATATTGGCAGCAGTCTGCAGACGTTGTCATCATGAACTCAGCCTTTATTAGTTATTTTCACTTGAAATCCAGCAGTACCTTCTACATTTGTTATGTATTATACCTGCACTATATCCCACAGTGTGATGTACTAAACACATGAAATCTCTGAAGCTGTGGGACTGAGCTGGGATGGGGATAATCAATATATAATTCATCTTAACATTTTGTTGTTTCTTGTATGATTATTTCCAACATCTGTAGGAATGACATGATACTGCTAACTGGTAACGCGCATTACTCTGAGTACAACCTCCTGGACTCTCCTGGCTACAAAGAAGCTCAGGGGGCTAGAGCACCTCCCTTGTGAGGACAGGCTGAGAGAGTTGGGGTTGTTCACCTTGGAGAAGAGAAGGCTCCAGGGAGACCTTACAGTGGCCTTCCAGTACTTAAAGGGGGCCTACAGGAAAGGTGGGGAGGGACTCTTGATCAGGGAGTGTGGTGATAGGACAAGGGGTAACCATTTCAAACCAAAAGAGGGGAGATTTAGATTAGACATTAGGAAGAAATTCTTTACTGCAAGGGTGGTGAGGTGCTGGAGGAGGTTGCCCAGAGAAGCTGTGGCTGCCCCCTCCCTGGCAGTGTCCAAGGCCAGGTTGGATGGGGCTTTGAGCAACCTGGTCTAGTGGGAGGTGTCCCTGCCCATGGCAGTGGAGTTGGAACTCGATGATCTTTAAGGTCCCTTCCAACCCAAACCATGCTGTGATTCTGTGATTTATTTTGCAGTTCATGACAAATCATAGGTTGTGTTGTTGAGTGTTACATGTGCCCTTTATGGTGAAGAACAACTTACTGAATCTTTGAATATCAGTTCTTTAACTAGAGTCAATAAAAATTGATTCTGTAGAACTCATGGTTCTGCTTTTAAATCAGGCACTTGTATTTTCCATTTCCTTGAAGGCTGCAAAACTCACAAATCAGCTTCAAAATAATCATAGAATAGTTTGGGTTGGAAGGGACCTTTAAAGGTCTGGATTTTTAACCAGATGAGTTTATTCCCCGCACTTTTCACTAATAACAATCATAGTAACCTTATATAAAAATACTTAAAGTTTGAGAAAAGGATCATCTTTTCCTTTTCAAAAAAGCATAACATCAAATAATCATTCCAGCACATCAGAGTTTTGTTAGCAGTGCACTATTACTTATAACACTTTCATATCACAGTATTAGCCTTCCAGCCATCTGTAATATGAGTCACATCCCCAGTGCAGAACAGCGCAGGCTTCATTCTACATTGCTTCATACCAGCCATCTTCTCCTGAATCACATTCTACTATCCAGAATACATAAGCATTGCATATAATAGCAATTTCCAATTAAAAAATGAATTTCATGTGATCCACCTGTGACTCACAGTGTAATGTACTTACTATCCACCTTCCAACAAAGGATCACAACAGATGGGGATGGGAACTGTTCAGCAGGAACTTCTCCTAAGGCTAACTGTACCTGTCACAAACAGTCTCTACTTTTGGGACTAAATGTTTAGTTTTCCCTACTTTCATTTATCCTTAACAACAGTTTACAGGCTACACTACTGATACAAAATGTGGGCCTGCAGCAAAAACTAGCAGTATTATTACATGAGCTCAGAAGCTCCAATTACTAGCCAGTAACTTGTCCTTCATTAAAAAACAGATTTACTTCAAACGTACCTGATACTAGACAGCGTATTTCTGTTCATCCCTAGTGATGCTGGCAACATAAAAATAGTTTTTCATTTTTCTTAGTGAATAAGTTGCAATCACAGAGAATATGTGGGGAAAATGTCCATAATTCTAAATCAGAATCCTGTCTATTTATTCTTTATACCTTCCACATTTTGCATAAGCGGCTTCTTATTTTAAAACATGTATGTCAAAAATAAACTATTTGCCACAGGGGAAGCAATAAACTTTGTGAGGCAGTCTGCATGTAATTGCCAGTAACTATGTTCTTTTCACTGAGAGTTTGAGCTTCTATGCAATGTTTATTTTACAGCTTAAGGAAGCCTACAGTACACAGCTATGGTGTCTCAACATTCTCTTACTTTTTTATTAATTTTTGCAAATGACCCTTCTTAGGACAAATCTTGAAATATTTTCAAGTGAGAAGTTATTGCCTATCAGGCTGGGCAGAAGGCAGTAACATAGCAGGGGAAAAAGCGACTGTCAGTGGTGTGCAGTTGTGCTTAGTTTGCACGTACAAAAGTCCAGCAGTATTCATGGAAGTTTGTTTTTACAAAAGCTTAATAAAGCACAGTAACTTAAACAATTACGCACAATTCCTTGCTACCCCAAAGGATACAGGTTTGTCTGTAGCCATAGCATATAATGGTAAGTTCTGACGTGTTAATCTTGCAGCAGTATAAAATAATTCAAAATCATAACATAATAGATTGCATTCTCAAATCTGAAAGCATGTTGTATTTGGACTGTAACAGTATCATAAATTAAAAATACCTATATATCAGTAGCAATATTAAAATGCATTTTTGCAAAGCCACAGAACTACTGATACGTATGCTTTGGCTTCATGTATAAACTGACATGGCAAATTCTAAATTTAACAAAGCCAATTTCTTTTAAAGCCTCATCACGCTAATTACATCCATCAAGTGTGTAAAATACATTTTGTCAGCTAAGAACAGAGGACTTCAATTAAATGTGAATCCTTATTCAGCACTCTAAGCTGTTAATGGCTCAAACTCATTAATGAGATGATGAAAAGAAAATGTTCCCACATACAGACTCTGTAGTGAGAATTTATTACAAGTACTCATTATTTCCACCTAGATTATATACTTAAGGAAGTGTCCCATATTTATGTCTACATTCCAATATCAACAGAGAAAGACACCAAAATAATCTTGTTTGTTTGTGAATATGCTTGTATGCATATCTGGGGCTTGACAGTCATTTCCAAGAGAGATGACCTTCTTCCCTATCCTAGAGGGCTCCCAGAATAGCCAGTAGGACACACTAACCAGCTGTGATCTGCTATTTATTCAAACTTTAAGACACTTCCTGTGTGGAGCTTGCTATAGCTTTTGATAACTTTTTCACACAGTCCCAGCAGCTCATTTGAAAAAGTATTCCCTATCCCCAAACCCTTCCTCAACCATCCAGCAGCATGGCTATCCAAAATCGATGTCACCTGGCAGGTGACAAAACTCTACCTCATAATCAAAATTAAAATAGTCTTTTAAGCTCTATGGGTGTTAAGGCCTTAAGCGGGGGAGAAGAAACTGTCAGAATGGTATTTTAGGCTAACTGTCCAGCATTTTAATTTTTCAAATAAGTAATATGAACACTAGTGGCAGACTACATAGCATGCCCAGGCTTCTAAATTTTTATAATTATTTTGGATAGATCCTCTATTTGAATTAGTTCAGAAGAGCAATGGAAAGAGGTTTACAGAACTACCAGTGAACTACTACAGCACAACAGGGGCAGACAGGAGTCTGAGGAACATATCCCTGTTCTCTGAAACTTACAAATTTCATTTCAATTCAGCAACATCAGGATTTATAAATTTTCATCCGTGTTGTAGACTGCAGGATTTTCCGTATATGCTAATAACCTTATGAAAGATTCTTAAGTGGATTTCCCAGTTGCAAGACTCCCCTAGATCTCCTTCTCATAGAAAGAAAAGTATCATTAATCTGATTTCTTTTTCAGATTTCTCTCTCCCACACCATGCCCTTTCTTTGCTACAGTCTGGGTTCCTCTTCTCTGCTGATTGTCTATTTCCAAGAAATAAAAAGAGAATCCAAGGGCTACATATAAGTGTACCAGATGCCCTTGAATTTCTACCAAGCTAAGCCCCTGCAAAGCCTTGTTTACAAACAAATTCAGTTCCAACAGCAAGCAAGCTTTTGGCAAAAGAAATGTTGGAGCCATTTTCACAACAGTTTTAAATTACTTCCCCCAGCAGAGAAGACACACTGAATAAATAACAAGTAAAATAAGATTCAGTGAAGTGATGCATGCTTAAATACTAAGAAAAAAATAAAATAAAGCAGGTTTGAATATTTGTACCTTCTGCAAGAACCTTTTATCATCTCAATTTTAAGTGAAAATTAACATAATGTTAAAAAATTGTTATGCATGAGAAAACAAAAGTTACCAGTTACCTCAAATTATGGGCCTTGCTATAACAGTATGCTGATTGAATTGAACTTTTTGTATCAATTCTTTATTGGGGCACTATATGGATATGACAAACAGGACATGTCCCTACACTGGAAAAATGAAGCAGATTTGCATAAGGTTAATTCCACACTAGATTAATTATTAATTAATCTCTCCCAAATGCTTTTTTTAATGGCCTTAAAAAGGCCTTTGCAAATAGAAGTCCTCTGTTTATCGATAGGATAGTTTTCAAGGCGGACAGCTATGCTGCAGTATATAGACAACATTTCTTCAGCTGATCTGGTTAATTAAAATGCATGGTTATAACAGGCTCTCTTAGAACTGCAACTGAATAACCCATGATCCCTCTTTCTCAGTACCACAGAACTCTTTGCGTCTATTTAATAGGGCTGTTTCAGGATTTAATCAAAGATTTCCAATCTACACTCTGGCACAAGGACTCTTCCCCTTTTCAAAAGTTTTCAAATAAAACACTTCTTTTCATAGAGATCCCTTCTGAATATCTGCAGCCTGTGCCCCCTACCTGCACCTTCATTCAATTTAATGTTTGTTTTATATAATTTAATACTTCCACTTCTCTGCATCCCCAACATAAAGAAAAACCACGCAACACTATCGCATGTTCTTTCCAGCATGAATCTGTAAGCCCAATTTTGTTGAATGAATTCAGAAGAACATATTAACAGATTTGAAGGGGGAGGATAACTGGGAGAACTGCAAAAGCTGATAGAAAACCTGTGCCAGGCAGTAGACAGAGCAGGAATGAAAGTGGAAATCCACCTGCAATGTAGCATTAGCTAACACACTGCAGTGATGCTGCATGCTAATGTAAGTAACTGAAAGACGAAGGGGATTTGCAAAAGAATATTAACTTTGAAGACACATAGGCATTAAACTGTTTGGAAAACAGCGTGGAATAAAGGAATGCCTCAAAGTCAACCATACAAAACTAGCGGACACTTGAAAACACAGCCCCTCCCTATTTCTGTTGATACAGTGTAAAAATCACTGTGGTAATTTCAAGGCTCATTTAGTCAATAATGCTAAAACACGTGGATATCTGAATATTGAGCATCTTCAGCTTGATTTCAGTTCTGACTGTATCTGACTCAGTTCCTTCATGTATTAGATCAGTTTGTCATTCACCCAGAGCTAACGCGGATTATTTATGACAGTACTCTAAAACAATCCTCTTTATCAAACATCTAACTGTAGATGTCTAGTCAAGTACCTTGACTGGGTTGGCCTATGCATATTTTCCAAGCAATACTGGAAGTCTCCAGTAAGTTGCCGAACTTCTGCATATATTAGGCCTCATCTGCTTTAAATTCAGCTCTCCAATGATCCTACCAAAAAATCACTGAAAAGAAGATGCTCTCTAAGCCATATTTTCCTTTCTAACGGGCAAATTCAAGTAACCTCCATGGTGCAGTCTGCAAGCTGGCCCCTTATCAGCAAACCATACTGAACAGGTGTTCAGGGCAGTCCAATTACCTTTGCAAATACCTTTACATTCTTTTATGCCACTGAAGCAACATGGATCAGTGAAGAATCACTGCCCATCCCTCTTCTGCTGGTTTCATTCTATTTAAGAGTTTGTTTAACGGACCAAACAGTTCACTTTCCAGGATCTTCAACAGCAGCATTAGCTTCCTCTGGTCAACTGTCAGCTCAGGTGTGTTATTTTTGAGGAAGTGCTGTTTTGCTTGACAGGAGTAACACTGACTATAAGAACAATGCATAACAGCAATAGCCTTATGCTTTCCTATTCTATTAACATTCCAGAAATCAAAGCTTGCAGAGCCTGTGGGAAAGAAGCCAGTGACCGTTAACCTTCACTTTATTTAAGCTTTTATAATTTCAGGCTTGCAGCCTTCAGGCTGCAGAGTTGAGACTGAAGGAAAATACAGCAAAGCAGCAAACGTGCTCTTTTCCTGAGACCTCCAGTCATCTCCTCCAGCCCTAATGCAAAATTGATTTCAAGGCACTTAACATATTTTTCCCTACTTGGAGTAAATGTGACAAAGTTTTGATTTCAAATAGATGAGGGATAGAGATTTTCAAATCTTCATTACGAATTCTATGAAATTTGCACTAACTGCACCACTGACACTATATGCTTTTGTCACAAAGAAATGACTCCTGGTTTGATAGTGGCCAGTCCAGTAAGTCCCCAGACCTCCCTGAGAAGTCATGTTGAGTAGGCAACACCTGACTGTCTTTCAAACCCTGAATGTCCTGTTGATAGACTGGATGAATCAGGGCTGGAGTGACAGCTAGGACAGCATACCTAGCTCTTCATTTGCCATCCATAGGGATCCAGCAGGAAACTCTACTGCTATTGAAAAGCAAGAAATCACTCTTGTACTCTCATTCTCCCCTTTACTTTGACTCAGATTGGCCCATTGGAACTCAAGACAAGTTAAGAGTTTTCCAAAGGATAAGTGTCCCACAAAACTCAAAGACAGAGCTTATTAAGAAGGCAGCTGGCACGAGGACTCTGTGGGTATGGTTACCATAAAGCCACAACAGCGTTTCAGGAAGTTTAACCTTCATAACTAATTCATACATCAAAGCACTCCAAAAGGTTAGCTGCATTTTACAGAAGACTCTCATATGCTGCAGTTTGTAAATCAGCAGTATGAAAGTAGGACAGTGGTATCGTGCTGACAAGAGGCCTTAGCATTTAACAATTTCCTCACTTAATAAGCATGACTTGTGATGGCTGCAGCAAATCCGCTCTTCTCAGTATCAGCTTTTCAGCACAGCCATTGAGAGGGGGAAGGAGACAGGGGTCAGGGGATTCAGGCCACCTTGACCCATAGGTGAAAAACAGCTGATAATACCCTTTACGTCATATCCCAAATCCTCATCAGGGAGAAGAATCTAGAGACACCACACACTGTAAAAAGAGTTGGTTTTTTATTTCTGAGTTTAACGGGCTGATGGCTTTCAGTAATGGATTCTGTAAATCTTTTGTATCACTGCCTTTCCTGTGCTTAATACTCCAGGTGGGATGGCGAGGCAACGGACGCAGGCAATGTTCTGACATGCTGCAGTGTGCTGCTGCAGAGGAGTCAGGCTACTGCCCACCAGCCCACAATCCCTCCCAAACCAAAGGAGGCCAAGAAACACCAAATTATATTCGCTCTTCCAAGTCAAGTCATTCCCCCAGTAAGCCAAATATCTGTTGTGATCTTTGCCTGCTAACCTTATGTTTTGGGAAGTTAGTAGATAAGATTTCTTCTAAATTATACCCTTAACAAGAAGACTACGTTGCTCTTGTTTTGTTTCTTTGTTTGGTGTATGCGGAAATAAAACTCATCAATCTGGCAAGTATTTTTCTAACTTGGAGTTTTAGTATCAAATATAAAAAGAACTCACTCAATTTTCCAGGAATTTTAAAGTAAAAATAAACAGCTCATCAAGTCAGGTATCTATTAATTAATAAATTAAAGATTATAACATTCCTCCACAACTTCTTCATAACAGAATTAATTAGTTGTAGTTAGAAATAAATGTGACTCCTTAAAGTAATCTTAACAACAAAAATATTGAAGCACCTTTCATTAGAGAGTCTTCAAACACTTTACAAGACAATATTAATGCCATTTATATAGAAAAGACACATGATCTGGTTTTCTTACAGGCTATGGCAGCACTGGGAGCAGACGCTCAGCCTCCCACCACCAGTCCTCAGCTCTGACCATTAGATCTGTGTGACTGCCTGTTCCAGACAACTCAGTGCAACTTGTTTAATCAAGCCAGAGTGGATTTCCATTTCTGTTTATATATTAAAACTGGTATTTAAATAACATTTGTACATTATCAGTACTTGGGAAAGGGGCTACTCTTCACTGCATTTTAAGAACTTTTTTTTTCTTTGTGGCACGGGTGGGAAGAACACCCATCACACACAGCTAGCTATGGGTGCCTTGCAACTGTCAGAGCAACTTCAGAGGTTTTTCCCAAAGGCAGGTGTGCTGTAACTCTCAGATGTGCCAAACAGCTTTAAATGTGCAAGGGAGTCTGCACCTCCTAAACCGCGTAGCTCTCAGCTGCAGTTCAGGAAACCATAATGGGAATTGTCTTCACCCCACTAGACATGGTAAAAATTATGTCTTCATCTTAGCTACTGTCTAGCCCCTACTTCAGGAGCAGTGCTGATCGCATTTTTGCTTGTCAGATTAACATATTCTCATTTTATACAGTGAAAATTATATATGATTCCCTTTATATACTTAATTTTTTTTAAGTTTATTCGTTAACATTACTTTATTGTTTTTTCTTACTCACTCAGAAAGTGGAAATTGCGTAGGAGACATTTTTGTTGGAAAATACCTTTAAGATTGTCACGTCCAACCATTGACCTAACACTGCCACCACTAAACCATGTCCCTAAGCATCACATCTATACATATTTTGAACACCTCCAGGGACGGTGACTCCACCACCTCCCTGGGCAGCCTGTTGCAATGTCTAACCACTCTTTCAGTAAAGAAATTTTTCCTAATATATAATCTAAATCTCCCCTGGCACAACCTTAGGCCATTACCTCTTGTCTTGTCATTGGTTACTTGGGAGAGGAGACCAACACCAGCCTCACTACAACTTCCTTTTAGGTGGCTATAGAGAGCAATAAGGTCTTCTCTAAGCCTCCTCTTCAATAGGCTAAACAACCCCAGTTCCCTCAGGCGCTCCTCATGTTTTCGAGACCCTTCACCAGCTTCGTTGCCCTTCATTACATAATTCTTCGCTCTCACGAGTCAGATTAAGTGAGAGCGAAGAATTATGCAGCAGCAAGGGATTAACCCCAGACACTACCATCTGACTTTAGAAAGGTACAGAAATTTTAAATTAAGATATAACCTTAATAACAACTGCACACTTTCAGAAGTGTTGCTTGAAAATCTATAGCCTGCCAGCCCATAAAATAAAATTACTCAGAGCTTATAATCGTCACAGAAATCACATAGGCCTGTTGTGGTTTGGCAGGCTCTCCACCTACATTGACAAATATAAAACAGATGATGGTGGCCCAAAGAACTTTAGGGAAACATAATGCTCGACAGCAGAACAACATGGCATTGGAAAGTGTTGTATATCTTCCAATAAAATAAACAAACTAGAACTGTTACAATATCCATTCCAGCAATTATGACCACCATAATAAATTGAGTTTTTTAGTTTCAAAAGACTCATTACACTTTGTGAATTATGGCTATTCTTTCTGAAGTGGCTCATGATCTGATTGCTTAGAGATTCATGTAGTCAGATTATTGTAAAATTATTACAAGGAATGTCTACTTATATGAATACTTTCTATAAATTTAGAAAATTACTAAAATCATATTTTGTATGTATCATCTAGTAATCTAGCATTAATAAACTTTTTTTATGAACAACAGCGGAAATAACAACTTTGTATTTATAGTGTCAGACAAAATTCAGTTTCACTGCTAACCTCTCTATATTGGGTTCTACTATTCATCCTACCCAACATGACTTAGGCAAGAGCATGCTGATGTTGTGCTTATCATTTCCAAAAGATCCATGTTTACTGTTAAAAAAACAACTCATTTTGATCTTAGTATTTATATTAGTACCAACAAGTAGCATTGAAACACATCTGTCTATGATAAACTAACAAAATCCAACCTAAATAAAGATAAGCAGTGATCTATCCTGGCAATGACCACACATCAGTATTATGTTTCATAACTAATACTACATACAGAAACAAAAGGTGTGTCCAAAACCCAGACAACTGAAAAGAAATGTCTGAGCACAGACAGCCAGACTGGCCCATGCAGAAGGAACTGGGGATTATCCAGAAGGAACTGGACTACATCAAGGCATGTGCTACCCCACCCTCTACCCCACATCCTCTACAGCAGTAGCAGCATGGGAGACTTCTCTTACATTCCTAAATGGGGCCCAGCTACAAACTGCCAAACACTGCTTTTCTCCTTCCCTCCCTATAAAACATGATGTTGGGGGGGAAATATAAATTGTGTTTTACAAGCTGAAAATTCTGATCCAACTTCCATTGACCACATTGGCATTACAAAGGAGTTGGAACACTAACGAGATCATGGCTCTAGAGAAACTCAGAATGAAACCGAAACAAACATCAACATGAAAATTGTTTTCTTTAATTCCATTGTGACTTTGTTTAAAAAGCTCAGACCATGGTGATACACAATACAATAATCTAGCTTAAATTCAGGGATGCATTTGCAGAAGAACAGACAATTGCAATACCTCATAAATTGAAGGAATTTATATACAAGGCATTTAACAATTTGTGCTTTCTCCTGAGCTAAGGATATCACAATCATACTAGGAAATGTCATACTAAACCTGCCTGGAGAAAAAGATGCTACTGTCTTAGCCCTTAACATATTATCCCTTCAGGCATGTGGAACACATATCATATGTTCAATTTTAAATAACATACTTGTAAGTTTTCTCATTATACATTTAGAAATTAAATATTTTTATACAGAAATTCTACTGAAACCCTAACATCACTGAGTTCTGGCAGCAAGTTTACAGATTAATTATGGACTGTGAACAAAAAGATTTTAATAGGCCATTTTTAAATCATTCCCTTTTCCTTGAATCAAATGCTCCTAAACATTTTGCTCAGCAAGCTCCAAATCATTTCTGTTTCAACTAATCTTCCTTGATAACACATAATTATAATTGAACATAGACCCAAGAGAAAAGGTGAAATATTTACACAGAGGCATTTATTAATTTTCAGTGTATTTTCTAGTCTATCAAAAATATGTCTGATTATGTCATCGCTGTACTCTGAACAAGTCTTTTGAACACAGTGTTCAGAAGGACACCACAGACTCTACACACACTGCTACACTTCGATTAAAACTAACAGCAGATGTTTATAGTTCAAATTATTCCTACCACTGCCAACAGGCATTACTTTTCATTTGTCAATTAATTTTGCTTGGTATGGTAGTGCTCATTCATCTACCTTTGCTGAGTTCTGGAAGGTACTGGTTGCATTTCCGAGGTTTGACAGACCTAAAGAAATGTGTATTATCTGCACATGTTGCCATCTTCCCTTTCACAGAGACTTCAAATTGTACCACATGAATCTAACCCGAATACCTGAGGGCTCCGTGCTGTTAACCTTTTGGAAACCATGTGTAAAACCTACATTCAATCCTTCTGCTTTCTGTCTCCAGCCAGTTCCTACCCCAGAAGAGTAGTTCCTCTTTCACCTCAGGAATATTTAGTTTCCTAAATAGCCTCTTATGAGGAGCCCTAACAAAGGCTTTCTGAAGAGTCTAAATAAATTCAGTCAATGTGCTCTTCTTTACCCTGTCAGCCAGTACTGATTAGCTGTTGTGGTAAAGCTGTTCTAGAAAAAAAAATATATTTTCTGGGTTGGTGCTACTTTTAAGCACCTAAGACAGTAGCAGTTAGCCCCCATTTACCACATCTACTTGACATGACATTTAGGAGACTGATAAAAGCAGCTAAGTGCAATATTTCAAATGTCTACTGTACCATCTTCCAGGGGAGACATAAGAAGGACTTCCCAGCAGTGGTTCTGAATTTTTCCTCTTTGGTGAGTTCAGGTCAGACCCGTAATGTAATCCTCAATTTATCTGTTTCCTGTTATGCTTAGTGCTAGTTTCCAACAGGATGTGTTTATACGAGGTAGACATACTACAAAGCAGTAAGGCTTAACAGAGTGTAAAGATACAGCTGCTATCTCCATTCAAATGCACTGGGTTAAATCTAGAAAAGTTTATTACAAAGCTATCATTCTATAGGTAGAATTCAGTCAACAGTTCTTTCACTTTCTCTTTGGAAATCAGTGAGATGAATATAAAAATCAAGACTTATTATGTTAACAAGTACCATTCAGTAATGGGTGTAGAATTAAATTTGATTAGAGTCTTATTGATGAACAATGCAAAAGCATGTAAATGACAAAAATTAAAGTCTATTTATTTTACAGTTGACAAACAGAAGCGTATGTAATACTAGACACAAACAGCATGCAAGTTTACAAGCATAGCCAATGTTCAGATAAAGGTATATTTGCTTCAACTAATGTCTGTTATTCTAACAATCCATGCATTAATGCCTCCATACTAGAGTAAAAAGAGAAGAAAAATAACATTATATAAATTATTTGTTTATAAAACACGTATGAGTCACCATCCCTGGAGGTATTTAAAAGACCTGTAGATGTGGCCCTTCGAGACACAGTTTAGTGGTGGATTTGGCAGTGCTGGATTAATGGTTGGACTTGATGTTCTTAAAGGTCTTTTCCAAGCTAAATAATTCTATGATTCATCTGCCTGCCATTATCAGATGAAGATTAGATGTATTTGTGCTAATGTTGTCTTACAGCCCCCTAGAATGTCAAATATTCTCTCATTTCTGTAATAAATCAGCTGTTCTTTGCTTGCATGTAAAATGTTATGTACTTCTAAAACAGCATCTAGTGGCGAGAGAAACAAGCAAACACGATTGCCACGTGAGTCCAAAATTCGCAGTGGTTCAAAATGCTATTTCACTGTATAGCTTTATGCATCTCACTGCAAAAATAAGACTAAAGATCTTCTTGCATTATTCTCTCCATGATACATTATTGCCAATAATTTTAAAGATTATTTTAGGAAATGATCCAGCCAAATTTCTACAGCAAAGCAGTATGGAAAAACATTTAACCCTAATTGTTTGGGGGCTCATTCTTCACTAGTCAGTGTGCATAATGATACAAACATTCTCAAAATACTGCACCTCCCATTTGTCCTTGTATCACTTGCCTTGTATTTCTAAAGTGAAACTGGAACAGTATTGAAAAATTTATTGAATGTAATCTACAAACAGCATGTCTCACAATGTCCCATGGCCTTCTACAGATTTCAGGGCAAGTCTTCAGCCTCAGCATCTGCAACTATGCTCAAAATCAATCACGAAAAACATTAACTAAGGCTGACTCAGGAATGGGTTTAAGCAGCTGACTGAAATTTCATTAATTTGAGTCACTCACCCCCATAAACATAAATCCATAATAAAGCACAGATACTCACGAGTCTACCTGCAAAATCCATCTGAGTATTGACACTTTGTAAAAGCAGCAGAGGATCCCCAGATGCATGGCGAGACTTTATGTCTCCTTTCCCCCATCCGTGCACAGGCACAAGGATAGAAAAGACACTGGCCAAAATCAAAAATGAAACAGTGAGAGCATTTCCCAAGAGGCAGAAGAAAAAGAAAACCAAACCAAATGTATATAGTGTTTCTACACAAATGCTGAGCAGGTTAAGACATGGGTAAACACCTACTTTGTGAAAGAAAATGTTTTGAAGCATTGTCAAACACTTGGAGGAAAGAGATCAATTATTGGTACATTACTACCCAAACATAAAGGATAAAGAAAAGATGCGATAATTCATGTCAATAGAGGATTTGTGTTAAGAAATCATATTACAAATAGCTTAGAATCAAATCAGACCTTGGTGAAATGTAGCAATAAATAACATAGAATCTCCACGGAATTGAAAGTCCATGTCCAAATACAGGAAAAATATATTATTAAGGACAATCTTATCTCTGTCATTTGGCAACAGTGACCCTGTCATGCCCAGAGAAAGCAGAATAATTGCTAGCACAGGAAAACCAGAAATAATGGTAAGGTTTACTTAATTCAGACACGCTGTGGTGCCAGACCTAATTGGTAGATTGTACTTCACAGAGTGGCCAGACAGGGAATCCACTAAAAGAAAACCAACTTGTGACACAGTCATCAGCAATGTCAAAGACCTCATTGAGGATATTACTACCAAATCGACAGTCTGTAAGAGGGACCCTAATATCTTTAGACTCAACATCTCTAATGTAGATAAATAATAATAAAAAATCCACTTGATTTTAAAAAGGTGATCTAACTAAAAATGAAAGCTTATTAAAAGAAAACAAAATATCAAAAGGTAAGTATTGGTAAGTACATGAAGGTTAAGTAAGCACAGCATAGAAGAAGGTGAGAGCAAGCATACAGCACCCACCTGGAAGACTAACAGCAAAAAAGTCATTGTGTTTAAACAGCAAGTTAAGGAAGGCTATTAGAAACAACAGTGTCAAAAAAGATCATGGCATATGCATATAATTCAAACAGAAAGGAATATAAACCATGGCAGGTTAGTTGTATCAACTGTATCAACACAGTATGATAGGCCACAAAAGAGTTTAAGGAGCATGTTGCAACAACACAGTAAGCTATAACACACCTTCTTTATCATTTCAACAAGAGCAGGAAGGCTGTCAAACCCTGTGGGATCATCAAGCTGGACTATCCATGGAAGACACAGTGATTGCACAAAACCTAGCTAATATTTTTGCACATTTAGCGCAGAAAATCTTTGGGAGGTTTCCATAAATGAAAGGACTGGAAATCTGACAAAAATGAAACGACATTTCATTGCACAAAAAATTGAAAAAGTAAACTGTAAAAACTCATCAGAACTAGCCAGAATTCACCTGCAAATTCAAAAGAAATTCAAGGATAAAATAAGTAAACTAATCATTGTGGCTTGCAATCTAATGCTTTGAAATAGATCAGTCTCAAAAGAAGAGAAGACAGCACAAGTGACCCAGGTTCTTATTAAGAAGCCTTGAGCACGAGGACCAGTACGCACAATGTCCATTTAATATGAAACAGTAGGTAGGAGCAATAATAAAGAACCAAAGTGACAGGCAAATGGACAATTATTGTGTCATGATAAAGGGTTAAGGAGACTTTTGTAAATAAAATTCACACCTCACAAAGCTATTATAACTTTATGTAACACTCCAATAACACCTGGGAGAACTTTTCAACTAGTTCTTAAAATTATATATACTGTGGAGAGACTGACTCACAAAATTTAAGATCAAAATTATCACACACAGAGAATAAAATCCATCTTTCTAGACTCTCAATGCTGTATTTCTCAGCTGGGATTTTCAAAGGTTACACCAACAGGTACTTCTTTAAATACTGGAATTTAACATTTTTTGACATGGTCCCGTGACAAAGTTAGCTTCAGCCACTCCACCAACCACCACCTCCAACTCACTTCTGTTATTTCAAGGTAAAATTAATTCCTGGAGTGGCGTTATTTTGCTGCTTGAAAACCATAATTATACAAATCCCAAGTTTCTATTCAAGTTTAAAATAAACTGTTTTTCTTTCACCATCACTGTTCTCCTACCTTCAAAATTCTCTCAGCCCTTATTCATCACACTCCAGTAGGTATTTGATAGCTGACAACATGGCAGACACCTAACACGTATATACTTTTAAAGTTCATAGTGAGAAAGACAGCCAGTTTCTAGGCAGCGAAGATCTATGAATTCACCCTTTCCGTGAAAGTGGATGCCCCCAAGGAAGTAAGAGCTCACCAGAGGAGGAAAGAGATAGGCAGGGGGACACCCTGTTTAAAAGCCCCCACCAGGAAGGTCTGCTTCTATTTGTCACTGCCCTGTCCCCCAAAAGCCAAGTTGCCTGTGTCTGATTCAGAAGGCAGCTCTTTTCCATTTCCCCTCCAAGCTTCCCTGTTGTCCCACACGTCGGGCCCAAGGTTTCTGACCTCAAAGCAAGCTTCTGGTTTTGTACAGCACATCTCTATCGATGAGCTTTTTAAAGTAGAAGTGAAAGGAAGAGTAAAGTTAAGAGTATGGGGAGAGGGAGTGGAGTAAGAGGGAAAGTAGGATAATGAAGAGGAGAATCCATGCACCTTTGGAGACACAAAGGGATTAAAACAAATGAAAAAAACCCAATGACTGTAGCTCTGCAGTTTAATATAGCAGTGTTGAATACTGCACTGAAACACAGGTATGGTGGTTGTTTTCTGCTTCTCCCTTGTAGAATTTTCTTCTTTGGAAGGGCTCTGCATTAATCAAGACCAGGCACAAAAGCTTTAGAAGTTCACTAAAGTGCTGCAGTTTCATCTAAAACTAAACGCATACACTTCAAAGGAAAAAAAAATTACATCTCATCTGAAAAACAAGAGTGAAGAAAACAGGTGATACATTCATTCTTTCCAAAACCAGCCCTTCATAGCCACCATCTTCACTTTAGTCACTATTTCCTTGAACAGAGCCTTAGGGGAAATGAAACCAACTGATTTAGGCTAGTTTTAAAGCTACACCCTAAACATCTAAGAGTTGTACAGTATCCTCAGATTTGGAGAAATTCTACATGTCCATGTGGACCAGCAACCCCTCTCTCAGCATGTGCACTTTCTGCAGCAGTCGGCATCTCTTCCTGCTAGTATTTAGTGTAGACCATTTTCCCAGGCAAGCTGACTTAACTGTGTTGCCCACTGTCTCAGGAGTTGATGAGATGGAGGCCTTCAATCTTCTTCCTAGTCACGCCTGCCCACTCTTTGGCCTTAAACGCAGTGCTGGGAACTGGAGGGCATTCATTTCCTGCCCAGGCATGTTAGGCAGCTCATAATAAAACCTTCTGCTGCAAAGCTTTTAAATATTTCTCTATTAACTTCCTCAAAATATTTTTTGAGCAGCTTTATTTATATAGTACCATTGTGACTTCTAGAAGAAACGTTAATTTAATATGCTATGCTAGTACTTCTTCTCTTACAACAGTAAAGTAAAAACTTTATAATACAGAAGAGATTTGGATTTAGCAATTAAACCTTAATTTGTATTTCATTTAGCAATAAGAGAATTCTGCCAACCTCTTCAGAAGACTTTTAATATATCTGCATTAATGCACAGGCCATAAGCCACCAGTGCTCTCATTTACTAAGTGCTCTAATGCAGCTATATTTGCCAGATCAGCTGGTGCACGGGAAAAGAATTTCCCTCACTTGACTAGATTCTCCAGTCAGCTTCAATGAAACAGAAGTAGCTCCAAACTTCAACTTCAGAAAAACTCTAATACAATACACTTCATGCTAATCAGAAGCATATGGCCTTTCAAATAACATAGAGCCTTCAGTGACTCAACATTACTGTTCAGAGAAGCAAGGGTAGCACGTTAAGCAATTCTAACATCAAAACACAAGTCTGTCAAAATACAGGGTTGACTTTTCCTAATTCATCTATTTTTCATGCTTTAAAAATTAGTTGGAGCTTATAAATACAAAACAGAAGAATGCAGTGCTCCCCTTAAAGCAGAAAGGCAGTATGGCAGTTTCTATCAGCCAACTACACAAAGGGGCCCCATGTTCAGGGTCTCTAAGCAAGCCAAATTATTAAATAAAAAAAATCTGAGGGAGAATTACGCTCAGAAAGATGTTCTCATGAGGTTTATATTGCATCATTATAATATAATTTTAAGGAGGTGCATAATTTAAAGTTTAGCTCAAAGAATGTGTGCCCTGTCAATGGTGCAGCAGGAATTCATCCTGCTTGCAGCGATCCTTAAACAAATCTGCAGTATGGAAGCTCTGCACATAGATGCAATCTGCATTTCATTGTAATAACTAGGACTGCCCAAACCATGCAGATTTTCCAGAATAGTCTCTTAAAATTGGTTCCTTATTACCAATCTAACAATGCTTATTCTACCTACTTCCCATACATTTATGAGTGATTATGCTTTCCTGGCCTGAGTCACAAACTTATTCCTTGAAAATGTTTTATATCTGTATGCAAGCCAAAAATGGTTACCTACTTGAGCAGTCAGGAAACCGGAGTTCTCCCTCATGACTCATCTATTTGACACTAATAAAACAATATCCAGCATTTTTTAATATTCAGAATTAAACATCAAGAAAGAACAATTACATTCTTGATCGATAACACTGAAAATATAATATAAATGAATACCTTATTAATATAGCATCAGCAGCCACAGCCCAACATTGCAAGATCAGCAAATAAAGTCTAATGCAAATTATTTGTTGAGAAGGATTTGCCCAGGTCTAGAATTTGCTAGGGATAATCACAGAATCATAGAACGGTTGTGTTATAAATTGTTATAAAGAAGAAAAAACAAAGCTTAAGGGCCAGATTGTGATTGTCTTACTTATATTGGCTAATGTTAATCAACGGTGTTTCCATAACATATGAGTAACTTATCTCCATGGGAACTAAGGAGACCTGTCTAGGTCTCAAAACACAGAAGACTGGGAATATAATAGAAAAAAGTCTTTAAGATAAGCAAAGCTCCCCCAAATTCAAGACTCTCCCTCCTGCCCAGAGAACATAGGATAACAAACTATTTCATGCAAGGGAACCAACACTCATTAACTAGCAGGCTACTGTGCTGAAACAGCAGAAACCCCCAAAAGATTTACAATGACTCGGCACTTGAAAATGGTTCCCTTAGGTAATCACTATGAGGTCTATCACTTACCAGTGAGTACTGCTAATGAGTACATTCTCCAGAGGGAATTTGTATTTAGATCAGACAAAACACTGGTGAGGTTTTGACGCCATTTTTATTCTAGGTAAGGATGAAGATAGACCATTTAGATATTTTCCCTGTGCCTGGGACACTGTTCTAAACATTTCTTAGAAAATCAAAAGTTTCTGTCTGAGATGGGTAACTAGAGGGAGACAGACTTTTGGGTGGCTTTGGTTGTTGTTTTTTTAACGAAATCTGTTATTTTCAAATTAGGCAGAGCTGGGATTTAAAGTTTATCACCACTGTCCCAAATCAGTGCCTGAACTACCCAGTTACCTGCTCTGTTTTTTAAATAATTTGTTTGATTCAATTTATCCAGCTGATGAAATGTTTCAATTTCAGCTTGACAAATAATAAACACATTTCTCTGTGATTTTGCTTTGGTTTGGTTTGCTTGTTTGTCTTCACTACCTCAGCTTCCAAAAGCAACTGCAGATGCAAAGCTATTCTCCAAGCTCCCTGATGACAGTAATACTTTTAGCTGCAAACTAGTAGCAGTGACATGCAGGAATAAATCCTAAGGAAGCAATAGGGTAGTGATAAGAGTCAGGAAATGAGGAGAGAAAGGTGCTAATGAGTAGCACAAGGAGGCTTGGAGCACTGGAGGGAAATTCCATGGTGCTGCAGGCAAGCAAGAACAGGGGAAAGAGGACTGACCCTAAAGCATGCTTTCACTGCAGAAGCTACACCCTGCTGCTGATATAAGACAATCAAAAGTCTATGTACTGTCTGCAAGACCTTCAGGAAAATTATCAGACTAGATAATGAGAGAGAAACCCGTGTCAAGGAGGAGAATTTGCTGATCTTTTCCACCCCAGGCTGCACCTTCACAGTTACTTTAAAGTGACCTAATTACAGCCTGTTGCAAAAGAGGATGGGAAAGACAGTATTTTCCCTTGTGCTTGCCCTAGACCTGGTACTGGGCACACTGACCAGAATTTGGCGTTTCGCACAGGGCACCGATTTAATTGAAAACTAATTTTTCGGATTTTTTTAAATTCTTACCAAGTTACTTAGTCTGAACCAGTTCCTTTCTTTGGCTCTGCCCAAGCACCTCAAGGGCACACTTGGAAAACAAAGCATGAAACCACACCTCGAGAAGGCCCCAGCTCCACCTAGAAAGACAGAAAATACCCATGGTCCTGGGCAACTCTCCTACCTTTATAGCAACTCCCTGTGATTCTTAAGAAGCCCCAACCACTGCTACTTTACAAACCTTTCCAATCTGCTCAAATCACTAAGGTTTTTTATTCACAGCACTGGGCTACAAGAGAGAAAGCCTTTGTGTGTCTATCAGACTGCGAACAAGCAGTTACAATGTATGTAATGTGTAGTGGAGACAGATTTTAGACTTCCAGTAACATGACACAGTTTAGTGAGGCATCAGGGAAGAACATTTGTCTGAGTTTTCCATAAATAGCCAATTCGCAATAAAGCTGTTCAAGTTCTAGAAATCTGTCACTTTTCTATTTTTGGTTCTTCATATCATTATTTTATACAAATGTTCAGAACAGACTTCATACTTCTGAGATTTAAAGTGTATGTCTTTGGGGTCCTTGGCTAGAAGACCACATGCTTCACAGACAAAAATGGACAGAAATTAATTTGTGTGATAAACTAAAAGAGGGATCAAATGGCAGCAGCTCCAGCTCTGCAAATCAAGTAGTAATCATTCAAAAATGAAATAAGAATCTCTTTATAAGCAGAATGGCCTTTTATATTTGTCTGTAAATAAGCAATTTCTTTTCAGGACCTGCTCAGACAAACCATTTTTAAAGCTCCTCTTTGAAGTTTCTCAATGACAGTAAATAGATGCAAGAATTGCCTTTTGGCAATTCTCTAGGCCCTTGTCCTTTTTTAGCTACTTAAAAGTCGCTCCTTCTGGCTCTTCTGTAGCTCCACAACTGACAAACTTTTCTTCTAGGGGTTTTTGTTAGGTTTTATTTCCCCTTCTTCCTCCTGGACTCTCTAATTCTAACCTGAAAATGCAAGGAGGTACCAAGTCAATAATTTAGGGGTCCTGCTGAAACAAACTGGCTTCAGACATGTACAAGTCAGGTGTAGGACCATTTATGAAGTGCATCACAGTTGACTTCCACCCAGAAGGAGAGAGGAGTAGGATGAAAAGGAAGCAGGGAGATTATATCAAGGGCTCTTGGAACCGAGACTGCAGAAGTAATTACAAGTCAAAGACAAATCCAGAAACAAAGACACTACTACCAAAAATTAACATTAAATGTTCTTCATGGAAGCTACCACATAGCATATGGGTCTAACAGTAAAATTCTTCCACTGCTGTGCCTCAGAAATATTAAGGAAATCTGAGAGGAAAAGGACTACTGAAACAGATAAAGCAAGACCTGTGTAAGTCTGGAGGGAGTGTATAGCAACTGACAAATATCATCTTTGATAGATCTACCCTTAAAACCCTTGTATCTGCGTTTACTGTCACATTAACAGTTTTTAGAAAACTTTTGGTTGAACTAAATAACAAAATTTTGTATGTTCACTGCCAATCCACACCTACGCTAAAAATACTATGGATGTGCAGACTAATACTGAGAGCTCACCCTTGCAGAGAAAGGTTTAGGAACTCACTTAAGACCAATTTCGCACAGTTTATCTATTCATTTTCTAAGCCATAAGTCTATGAAAACTATTACCTTACTGGTATTTCCCAAGAATACTGAAATAATGGAAAATACTTCAGCATTTTCTTGGATCATTGTTGCCATGAATATGCCATACTATTCAGGTTCACTCAAACCTAGTTTAGGCTCCTTAGTACTCTCACAGTATACTAGATAGCAACAGAAAGTACTTTATGCTGTTGGCATAGAACACTTTACAAACAAAACCTTTATGAAAGATGATTTTTCACTTTATGAATTCCAGTAGGATTTGGTGTAGGATGGTGAATAATAAAATTAATATAGCACATGTCTTAATCTCATCCAAACCAGCTTCTTGGGCTTCAAGCAGGACAAACGAGAAAGTTATGAAAGATCATTTAATGAAATGTTTTTTGAGAGTTGACAAAATAGTCCCTAACATAGCTGCTTTCCTGAAAAGTGGAATCAGAGTACTCTTACAGGAACAGAAGAGAAAGCAGTACTTTCCCACATTTTTTAACCACCAAGAATTATTCTTCCCCTTTTTGTTTCATACTAAAATAAGGGTCAAATTAGCAACTCTAAGAAAACTAATCCTGTAAATATTGACCTCCATAGGTCTGAAATGATGGCCAGTACCACTGAATCCTTGAAACATGGTTGGAAGAAGTAAGTGGTAAAGTTTTGTAAACTACTGTAGGATTTTCTAGTGCTGTGTGCACCTTGAGAAGTCTTAAATATCTGCCAGATAGTATAGACAGAAGTGATTTACAAAAAACCAAGTTCTGTTCAAGACTAGCTAGCACTGAAGAGTTGACTGATCTTCATTTAACATGATTACATAACCATGAATTAAAATAAGAACTCCCTGCCTTTTCAATGTGAAACTCAATTTATCATAGAGTGTCTCTTTTGCACTTGATGACAAATGACAAGATCATTTCTTTCTGGTTTTTTATGTAATGCAAGTATAGTTAACAGATATTTACTGCAACATTTTATTACTCAGGTTAACATGCAGTGTGGTATATCCTAGTAGTATGTTTATAGAAAATACAACTTTTTAATTGTCACGAATTTGAAAGAGATAATTGGAATAGGATGAGTGAAAACTTCATTTGTTCATTCTCCCTGAGGACAAAGCCATTTTTTCTTCAATGGAAACTGAAGAGAGAAGTGGGGAAACAGCTTTCTGAGGAACAGCTTTGCACATAAACAGGTGTAAAGGCCTAATTTACAAAAATAATGCAAAACAGCTAATTCCATTGACCTCTGCGAAAAAGCATCTTCAGTAGGATTCTTACAAAGCTTCGGCTTCACAGAAACCCAGAGCTTCTAAAAAGGCTGCATAAGAAACTGTCGACCGCTTGTAAAACACTATATTCCCCAGTGGAGCTCTTAGCAGGCTAAATGCACCCCTGGGGAGGCCACAATTGATTATGCTGCTGCCAGTGGCTGAATAAACAAAGGCACAGACATGGTCACAGTTTCCCTTATCATCCGTTAAAATTCTATATTGTAATATTTGCTCAATTAATAAGTAAAGGAGTTCACAGTGTAATCTTTCCCATTTAAAGAGGAAAGAAAAGGAGTGGTATCTATTTGTATTGGAAATCAGAGACACACATTCTGTTGCCCAAAGTTCACACACACATAATTCTTGTACCGCCACAAGAGAAAGACAAGCAAAATGAACCTCATCAACATGTTTGAAAAGTGTTCTGAATTTAAGATACAAGCAAACCTTTCTTTCATACAAAAAAGGATGACTTTTTAATTTTAAAATAATTTTAAGTAATTTTAAGTAGTACAAAACAACATAGCATTAAGAAGTAGCGTTAAGAGGTCTTTATTGATAACCAATTAACTGTCAAACAGAAAAACTGTCAAAGAGAAAAAATCCCCAAGCCCATAATAGACTAACAATAAATGTAATTGACTTCAGTGGGAATCGGATATAAACAAATACAGGATCTCACCCAAATATAGTTCAAGCTGCACATCTAGCAAAACAAACCTACTGCTATTTAATGGAGAAAACTGGTCTCACTCTGAAACAACTTTCATGAAAGTTAATGGAAGACTTGCTAGTGTTTCATCATTGGAATTGGATGGTGCTTTAGCTTTGTTTCAGTGCCAGAGACCACTAGTCCTCTCTTTCTGTGATTTTTAATGGGCCAGGAAAGGGCTGTGAGGAAAGGAAGACATACTAACTCTCATTAGCCAAAGAAAGTATCTGAAAAGCTGATTCCCATAACTAGTATTTCTGAAATTCTGTGATTCCCACTAAGAATGTACCCAGAAGAATTTTAAAATATCTGAAATATAGATCAGAATAAGTGTTAGTGACATCAAAACTACCTAATCTATGGTGCACAAGCACTGTGGATATGGATCACTAAATTTTTTATGCATAAGACACTGTAACAGTTGTTACTTAATCACATTTCAGGGGAACCACGGATGAGTGGGAGCATCTTTTTTAAAGTTCTGCCCCACAGTTCTAATTAGTCTAGCACACTTAAATTTAAGAGAAAAAAGATTTTCAAGAAAAGCTGAAAATAGCACTGATGGGAACTCTTGATGAGATAGCACTCAAAAAGAATGATTACATAAAAAATGGGATTGGAGGGAGGAAAGAGCAGATAACAGTTACCTTCAAAGAGGATAAGCAATTAATGCTAGCTCCAGGATATTTTACATAAAGAATAGGAAGTCTAGGGGAATTATTTCGCTCCAGTTGACCTGAGCTGATACACTGCATCCAGTTACAGATACTGCATTTTAAGGAAAATTTAAAAAAAAGGTAAAACGATCTAGAGAACAGAAAAAATTAGAGGAAATATTGTTAAAATTACCTATGATCTGTTGAATTGGTTCAATTTGGAAAAGAGTGATGGAAACAAGAGAATAATCCCTCACTTGATCAAAATTTGTAGCAAAAGGAGTAATAATCAACATTATCAATAACAAATGGGAAAAAAAAAACCAACATGAAAAAATCCAGTAATTTGCAACAAAGATTTAGGGTGGGTAACAGAAAGCACTTCTTCAAACCCCATTTGCAGTTTTCTTTTCATCCTTCTCTCACAGCAATAGTATTTAATGCCTCTACTCAGTGAAGAAATCCTGATCTGTACAAAGACCATTATCTAAAAGCACACTGTTAGGCACTGAAGCAAACACAATTGGTAGCTAAGAGCAACTTTCATTCGATTTCTCCCATGCTTCTGAGTTGCCAGATGTTGGCAAAGAATACGTAAGCTTCTTACCAGCCACAAATAAAACCCACAATTTATCTGAGGCTCTATGCAACTTTAATACTTCCTATATTAGGCTATCAAAAATATGAAGCGGTCTTAGGTTAAAGCAATATAATGGATTACAACTTTGTCAGTGTAAGTAGAAAACAAGGCTTTAAAAAAAAAAGAAAAGCACAGATTTGCATATGACAAAACATAAACAGCTAGCTGTACAAACGATAAAGAGGAAGATGAGAGATTGTCAATAGGTTAGCAAAAGAGGTGAACGTTGAGGTTCCAAGACCAGGTAATGACAAGATGTCCTAGAAGTTTCTCTCCCCTGGATCAAAGAGTAAAACCAGCATGTATTCCAGTAAAGAGAGACTCTAAACCACTAAATACAGAAACCACGCCAATAAACTACCAATCACATACTCAGCACAATGAGTAATAAAGAGGCCTCAGAAATACAGGAAAAGTAGAAGTAGCCAGATATGATGTCATCAAGCTCATTTAAAATCTGCCTAAACCTAATTTTAACAGGCCAAGCTCATTTCACCTTTCAGGATAAATCAAGTCTATGCACTAACTGCATGATGAAGAGATAACATCGATTCTTACTTCCTTGCATCTCCCTGAAACTTGGTAAATTCAATTTTTCAAGGCATATCCTTCTTTACAAAAATGGCAATATTCAGTAGCATATTTCAAGGCAGCTCAGTTAGGAACCTGCTAATATGGCATGGAATTTGGCAGCAATATGAGTGAACACAGTAGCATTCAAAATTGTTCAGAAATTACTATGGCCTTTTATCATGTGTAAATATATATGGCTGGAAGGTATTTAGCTTCTGGCAGATACAAAAGGATATTATTTAGGACAAATCATGTGCACGGCACTTTGTGGAGTCCAGTTTGATAGCCTACATGTTACAAACAGTTCTAAGAAAAAAAAAAAAAAAAAAGAAAAAAGCCGAACATGAACAGCTGGTTAATGCATCAGGGAATTCTGAGGTGCAACTAAAACTTTGTATGAAAGAACTAAAACTTTTAATAATCCTACCTTTTTTTCCATGTCACCCCCCAAATCCCTAAAGCAAATGGATTCAGACTTGCCTTTCATTTACCCAGTACACAGCACAGGCTCCAGACATAATGGGCAGATTTTAAACCTGACCATTACCTTGAAAAATACGAGTTAAGGCTTGCCATTTAACCAAATCTTTCTGATGTTCAGACCTTCCTTTCACTTGCTGCCAGTCAGTGAAATTAATTCAGCAAGCAGATTGTGTAAAAGCAACAGATTATATCAGTTTGGTTTTCCTCAGTTGTGCTGTGTACTCTTCTCTTAACAGCTAGTTAGAAATGCCACCTAGGGGTCTTGGTGAAATTATGAAACTTGCCAGCACTTTGGAGCTGAAAAACTGCAGAATATTAATATAAAATGTGACTAGAAATACCAAAACTCTGAAAGAAAATACAGGTGGGTTTTCAAAATAAGGGATTTTAACAAGTATATTTGATTAAATGAAATGCAAATAGACAGTATTTGTCTGAATTAAATGGATGGCTCAGCAGCGTACGGACAGGTCAGTCCACCTCATATATGGGTTCTTACATCATTCCAGCAGCATTCCATGTTGCTCTTCCACAGCCCAAAGGTTTTAGAAATGCTCCAAGAAGAGTAGTTTTTGTTGCCATCCATGTATGTAAATTCTGCAATGCCTAATAGCTGTTCTTTGCCTGGACAACTAGGTAAATAGGGCTAGTAAATTTTTTTTTCCCCTCAAAACTCCAGCTCTCCACTTCCTTACGCCACATACTGCAGCTAGAACTGCTACAACTGTCTCGTTTTCAATATTTGAATAGTTTCTCTTTTGGTTCCTTACCTAGAATTCTCACTTCACAAGCCAACAGTCAATACACATTGCTATAATCAAACTCTGCTTTATGTAATACGTTTCAGCAGAAAACTGGCCTTCATCAGTCCTATAGGTCTCTCTCCTGTACCTAAACCAGAAGAAAAGGGTAGGCTTGGCTAATCCCAGCTCAGCTGCTACTGAGACTCTGCCAAATGCTAAAGGAGAAACTATCACTCATAAGTACAAGTACACCTCCTATGGAACAGGATTGTGTCGGTGCAGGCTTCCTACGGAGAACAAAAGTCAATACGGCAGCTAGGCTTGTCAAATGCTATGCTTGAATAAAACATTTCAGAAAAAAGCAGCAGCAGCAAACCTAAATACAACTCAAAGATGCTCTTGGATGAAAATCCTAGATCTGATCAGCATCCTAAACTTTGGAAAGTCTCAATACTGGACAGTGTGCAGTCCTCCTAAGAAATATTCCTATAAACTTTGTGACCCTTCTCTACTTATAAGCTGGCTAGGATGTAAGCTGAGAAAAAGTAACTCATCCCCATTTGAAGGCAAAGCCATCCTCATCATGACTGATTTTTGTTAGCACAACTGGATGAAATCAGTTTGTGCCAGCATGCCCCAAAGAGGACTAACAAATTAGGTGTTTACACAACATAGCAAGTACAAAGATTTTCTGCAAGAGACAAGGTATCTGCAGCTTTTCTCTTCACATTTGTTTCCAAACATGTGCTCTTCTGGTCTTTTCCCAACAAGTGAAATAGACAGATATGAGTCATTACATAATCTGTCTTGCAGCACTGAGACAGTATCAGCCAATTTGTGAGCAGATCAGAACTAAAAAAAAGTTGTAAAGATTTTATATACCAAAATTTAGTGCTAATAAAACCAGGCAGTATCAGTCAGGTGTGTTCCATGTGCATGAAATGTATGCAGAAACTAACCATGAGGCCAGAGGGCATTAAAAGACACAATCTCTCAAGAACCTCTCCTCTATGTTTGACATGTCCTAGTACCTTCAACCACTCAAAGCCCAAAAGAAAGCTTCTCTAAAGCCCCAAAAGGTGTTCTTTTTTTTTTTTTCCTCTAAAGAAATTTAAAAATACATCAGAACTATCCCGTTCTTGTGAGGCGTATTTGTGAAAGACAAATTTATCCAGAGACTTAATAGCATAGCTTAATGTGCCACATTCAGACAAACGAGACCAGTTCTCAAATACCTCATCTGACCACTCAGAGATGGATTCAAACCAAACTGCCTTCTTGGTGACAATCACACAGCAGACAGTAAAAGCATTAGTAGTTGCCACCTTTGTCTAAATGTCCATTGGCACCAACTACACATCTAGTTATTATTTTCAAGACACCCTAGTCTCAAGGACAAGGTTTGCTTTCCTTTTCTAACTATGCCACATAGAACTCAAGTCAGGAAATGTACTGTATTTCCCTACTATATCACAAGTAACCACTATCCCCTTGGTATTTTTTACATAACTCATTGCTTTTGACTTGAAAAATAAACACATGCAATAAAATTGACTTTTCTTATAATTACACAGTACCCTTCTCTGTAACATATCAGACATTTCTCACATTTTTAGCTGCAAGTTACTTAGGGAAGGTCTTATTCTGCTGTCATTAGTATTGCCAAATAGTACAATCAATTTTAATGGCATCATTTGTTTAATAAGATGCTACCCAACATGAGAAAGAATGGATGAATCCAGCTCCCAGTAAGGTATCTGCCTCATTTCAGCTAGAATTATGCTTCTTCTAACCACATACACATTACATGGTCATTTTCTCCCATCTTTCCCCTATGCTAAATTTTCAAGTGGTTCTTAATTAGTTCTCGTTTATTTATGAAAGCATACTTTGCTAGACCTTCCCCAAGAGCTTTAGTAAACAGCTATACGAAGCTTGTCTTTACTTATGACATCTCCTGTAATGATTTCATAAAGGAGGGGAGAAGAGGAGAATGTTTAGAGAAGCAAAGCTATGTTTGGGGTGTGAAGGTTTCTGCTACTTTTAGCCCATCTCTTAAACCAAATTTCCTTAGGAAATCATAATGGTTTTCCATGCTTGTATATGTGCAAGTGCCAATTTGTCTCCTTTCCTGTCAGTTTTTAGCCAACTAGCCTGTTTTGGCCTAATTTAGTAGAGGGCAAAGCTCTTAAAAATACAAAGTTCTTACAAATTCTGGGAACAGAACGTAAGAGAGAGACTGTATGAAAAGTGCCACCGAAGGCAAGATGCAGTGGGCTGAGCTTGTTAGATACCATAGAATTGAAAAGAAGTAACTTTTCCCTCCAACGCAGTAAAAGCTCCCATCAACACTGAACATACATCAAGACTGAACATCTGGAAATGCTGTTTGCTAAACATACTTCAGCAGTAGGTGCTAAGTTTGCAAAAGCATGGCTACCAGTTGTCTTGAAACGATGCCCGTCACTCTAAAGAAAGGTAGAAAAGTGTTTTGCTGGTACCAAAACCAGAGCACACTCAGCCAGGTGAGAGAGCTGAAGCATTCTGTACCTCACTTTCGCGAGTTACAGCTCAGTTTGCTGGACTGTAGCAATCACATATAAAAAGCACGGGGATTGTCAATAAATATATTCACCTTGCAAATCCTTCGTTAGTAAAATCACTGTTAATGCTAAATGACAATAATTTTCTGAAGCAAAAAATTACACATATTGTTTTTATTCAACAGAGCTCACATGCAGATTTGGGACTGTAAAATAAACAGTGAATGTGCACCAATTTATTTCTTAAGCTAAAAAAATCTTTCGGATTGTTGAGTATTAAACTTTTTGGTGTATATGGATCCGAGAACTGATGATCCATCCAAAGTATAGTCCATCAAAAATAACTACAGGATCTTTCCATAAAGTGGAGGAATACATACAATTAAGCCAGAGAAAATTTTGCTGTAGATATGTCTGGATGAGGAGATGTGGTTCCATATCGTTGTGTCCATTTGTCTCCTTTCCTGACAGTTTTTAACCAGCTAGCCTGTTCTGGCCCAGTTTGACCTCTATCTTTTTTTAAGACACAGGTGATTTTTATTTTGGAAAGACAGAAGGCAGCACAACAATTCCTGTCATTAGAAATGTTAGTTCTACAGGAGAGTCAAATGAACGTGAAGCTTAAAAGCTTTGAATTTTTACAATGCTTGCCATTAAAGCACTTATAAATGAATTGCTAAAAAAAAATAAGCTGTGAAAGTATTTTCACTATTTTTTTAAATCCCTGAAAATTTCAGAAACTGACTAAAAGTAGCCTAAGAGAGTGAAAAATTTTAAAATATGTTTCAATATTTTCCAATTTTAAAAATTCTTATCATTATGAATTATTTTTTTTGCATCAAAGGTATTAATGAATGAAAACCTTTTTTTAAATAGCTGACTAAAAATTAAACATTAGCATTCACAGCTGTAGAAAAGTCTACTTTTCAGTTATCATGACCTTGTTTTACCAGAATAAAAAAAAAAAGAAAAAATCACTTTTAACTCCAAAATAGACAACTTTTCCCCATGATGTGACAATGAATTAGAAGTTACTAGATCTATTCTTAAAAACCAAAACAAACAAAAGAATTTGCACAAAGACAGAAGGACTCAAAAGCTCCTAATGACCAAAAGAACAGAGGGAAAAAAACCCGTTTGGCTATTTTGAGCCTATGCTAAACACTAGCACTAACATGAAAGAAGAGTTAAGCACGGTTATTACTTTTAAATTCTAGAAATGGATGCACAAATACAGCTATCACCACAAGCACACCATTAGTTTAGCTAAATGCTTACTCTTCTAAACATGAAACCTCAGCCTGAAACCACAAATTTAGTTGTAAAAATATTCAGAATTAAGAAATCATTATGAAACCATTCTAATCATTTCAGGTTCAAAACAAAAAGCCTCTAAAATTTGTTTTCTGTTCTCTTTCATGCTTACAGTTTTTTCCTTTTTCTCTCCTTTGTGGACAGTCAAGGTTGTATATTTGTTTACAGCCCTTCTTTCTGCCTGTGCTAGCACACAGAACGCAACTCAAATGCCTCATCTCCTGAATCACGTACAGTACTTCTGCATTAATGCCACTATACTGAAAGCATTACAAAGGAATGCCAGCTACAAAATTCATTTTAAAAAAGCTAGTTGAATTAATTCAGCATAGATTAAACTCTCCTCATTTTAGGAATCCAAGTCTGTGAAATAAAGTTTGAAACTTGGGATTCACAACCCATTTGTAAAGCTAGGTTAGGAAAAGAGCTGATAGCTGACTCCATACCAGTTCCAGCTTTCACAACCACTGAATTCATACAAGTCAAATATGTTCAATTTGCTGATTTTTTCACTTTAAGTATAATCTTTTCATGAGGTGTATAAGAATGCATACCCTTCAATTACATGTGCATTTGGCTTGGCAAGTGAACGGACTCAAATGTATAAAAGATCCAGATAGGAGTCAAATTAGTAGGAAAACTTAGCTCTTTCCAAAGAACATTTAATTGCTGTTACCTACACATCAGGAATCATCATCTTTTACTTTTTATAAATTCCTGAACAGTCCGTTCAATATTACATACATTTCTGTACCATAATGATCATCGTATAGAACACACAGTAAAAAATATAGCTTCTAAAGCAGCACACACTAAAAATAGTGTCCTTTGATTAGATGTGGCACTTCCATTCAACTGTGTGAACATTCTGCTTAAGAGAATGGAGTAAATAAGCTTTCACTTTTTTTTTTTGACATTTTATTAATTGTTTTATATTAATAAAATATGTTTCTGATAGACACCAGGCTTTTGTAAATAAGTATCAATGTTTTCCACTTTTGTCTCCCTGGCAGACTTCCCACCACTTCAAAAGAAAGCTTCTACACCTGCAGCCTTCGCTTGTATTTTTGTTTCAGGCTATAGGAAAGTTAGAAGGAATAGCAGACATCGATAAATAAATAAATATATATATATATATAAAAAAAAATCTGCAAGTACTACCTCCAAGATTTCCATTTAAGTTCATTAAAGTTAATGGGAAAAACCGCAACAATATTGAATTGTGTAGGATTTCAACCAAGCAGTTACATTGCTTCATTCTTGTGGCTGAAGGGTTTTTGAAGACTTTTTAATGTATTCTAGTGAGCTAATCACTTGATTTAAATCTCTCCTGCTTACATTAAACACCATTTAGGGAACATTCTTTACAAATTTTCAAGTTTTTAGCTTATGATTTTTTAAAAAGTGTCCAAGAGCAATTATTTACTTGTTCTAATTGTCAGCACACCTTCTGACACTGCATAGTGTATGTGTGTGTGTGTGTATACATATATATTAAAAATATATATATATGTATATATATTAAAAAAATATATAAAAATACTGGTAGTCCTTTACACTAGGGAACAGTGGGATAAATACAGAAGCATCTGAAGAAAAAATGGGATACATATAATCTAGACACAAGATCAAAAATTACTCCCATGACTTCTTCCAAAGTCTTGGAAAAGTTATCTAACTTCTTTCTTTCGATTTCCCCCTCTATAAAATGGAAATATTAATACTTACCAACTTTGAAGGATATGCTGAACATTAAGTCATACTTGTAAACTGCCTTGAAGTCAAAAAAAAACACTATATGAAGGCTAAGTATCATCCCCATCATCAGGAATTCATGGTGTACACTTTCCTCCTCCGTATATATGAACGCAGGAAATTATCTTACCAAGGAGATTGATGGCACCTGGAAATTGTAAGCAGCTACCCTCTAAATGACTGTGCATGAGTCACTTTAAAGTATTACACTTCTTTACTCAGTGGGACTGTATTGACTCTAGCATATATTGTCAGAAACGTGTTTTGTACAGAGATGTTTAGAGGGGAATTGTTACTGAAGACTACCTGTAACTGGTACATAAAGCAGCTAGGGCAAACTCCTCAAAGTTGGAAGAAATTTTGACTGTATTTCGGTATCCCCATCCCAAAATATGTATTTCAGATCATGTCAGAGAGAAGCCGTGCTGATGTATAACACCACCACTACCTGCTAAGTTGGATCGAGACCTAAATTCAGCCCTGTTACATTATGCTGCATACATCTCTCTATTATTGTTTTTCCCACACATGTCATTACCAGTGCCTGGCCTTGTTAAGAAAAAAAGCCAAGAAGTGCAACATACATTCAAGGTACCCCAACACATCAGATAAGGAACTGCACTTACAAAAGAGATTTTAATCAAAAGCAAATTTAGAGTAAGAACTATTTCTGGCTTTCAAACAATTCACAGCCGTATCCTCAGCAAGCTTTAAATTCCGATACTTTCCTTGATACTGGTATGAGGAAAAACTTCTTTACTCTGAGGGTGGCAGAGCACTGGCACAGGCTGCCTAGAGAGGTTGTGGAGTCTCTTACTCTGGAGATATTCAAAACCCACCCAGATGTGATCCTGTGCAACCTGCTGTAGGTGAACCTGCTTTAGCAGGGGGGTTGGAATAGATGATCTGCAGAGGTCCCTTCCAACCCCTACCATTCTCTGATTCTGTGATATTAGTGGAGCTCTTAATCTGATGATTAACCTCCACTGAAATTTCATTCTTTATAGCTTCATCTTCTCATCATCTGCATCCATTAGTTTTAGCAGGAAGCAACTTCACTCTGTTAATTCCATGACAGCCCAGGTATAAGGACATGAGCTGTTTGGGTTTGATCTTGTGTAAATGGAACAACATTGAATGACATTCCATGCAGCAGCAACAGCACACACACTGAAGAAAGGTTAGAAAACTAAATTGGAATACTCAGGCTATCTTGACACCCATCCTGTCTGCCAAGACTCTCAATCATTATTTTTGATGAGACAATCAAGGGTTGACCCAAAGACCAAGGACCTTTAGTCAAAAATATTTATCATTTACAACCCCAAAATGTGGTCTTATGATCTCAGAAACAGAACACTAAAATGGTAACAACAAAATCTGTGATATTTTTTTTCCTATGTCACCTGCATAAGGCTGCAAAGTGCCTCATATCTTAGTTTTAGCCTTGAAGTCCAGCACTGACTTCAAGGGTTAAATTTAAACTGCTAGAACTTACCTTATTCTGAAGACACTGAGCAAGTTCAACAGTATTTTATATATTGCAAAACTGCTTCATCTCTTTTCATCTTCTCATTTCTAGACTTAGCAAGACCAGCACTTGCAATCCTTCCTCAAAGGCATTATTTTCTAAGTCGCTTGTCAATCCTATTTCTCCAGCTTGTCTGTATCCTAAGAGTGATGCCCAAACCCAACATAATATGCTTACTTTTCATAACTAAGTAGTATCCAAACCGCACTTATCCTAAGCATGAACATTGTAAATGTTTCAGCAGTATCTGTTATCTTTGTAAAAATATAATTGAGTCTCTCACTTCTTGAGATTTTGCTGTGTGCATATTTTCCCAGCATACAATGGTGAGAAAAGTGAATTACATGTTACTAAAAAAAAGAATAAAAAAATTCAAGTCTTCCTGCCTTGGCTGTGAGAAAGACCAAAAATATTAAATAAGACAACAGTAAAGATTCCAAAATTGAGGTGAAAAATAAAAATAACTTTTAAATGTGTTCATTCCTCATCTCCTTTTTCCAAACCTTATATTGTGATTCTGGACAGTCCAGTTGATGTTGAACACTTCCCACTTCTGAAAAATTGACAGTGTTTCATACAAGAAACAAAGCAAAAGATACCCCTGAAAATTGTTTTCTCTGCCACATTTAGGATAAAAAGCTACCTACTGTCCCGGTGCTGTGTCAGCACTAGCGTAATGGAAATCATAAGTAAAATCATATGTTAGTCCATACTATGAATTTTACAATTTGATTCTTAACATCACTTTGCATTTCCTGTTTCCAAAGGAAAATGAATACTGTCATGCATAGCTCATTAAAAGTATTCTACACCAGCTTTACAGCTTTACACATCATGATTGATCTTGGGAAGAGTACTCTGGAAAAACCGAAGCTGGAAATCTCATTTGGATTAAGTTCTTTCACATGATCTCCAAGAATGAAAAATGGCTTAAGGTCAGAGAAAGCAATTTTCACATATATTTTCACTGTGCACAAAAGACATGTGAAGTTCTGTCTTCAGTAGATACAATCCTTCAACTTCACATTGATTTTGACTTGGTAATTTTAGGTGTGACGTGAGAAAAATAATGCAAGAAACAAGACACATGGGAATCATGCCAGTAGAAGTTAAAGGCTCAAAACACTTCTGAAGAGCATGAGGTTAAGAAAAGCTTTCTATTCATCTTATTTAACACAGTATAAAAAGAGGTGCAACTTATTTCTAGCAAGCTTTTTTCTTCAGTTACTCTTCTTTCCACAGGTGATAAAAATCAAATATATTTTAAACCAACAGACAACTCAGCATAAAAAGACTGCAAAAAAGGTGAAGAACCACTTCATTCTCAAGCTATCAGAGACAAGCATAAATTTACCTTCTATCAGGAAAAAAAGAAGCAAAACATTGTTGAAATAACAGTAAAGTACCCATTCACCTTTTATTTTCACAAGTATATCGAACACAAGCCCTCAAAACCCTTTCCAGGGAGTCTCAAGTTGTCAGGCTCTTCTTCCCATGAAGACAGTGCTTGTTTTGCTATAAGAGAGAATTTTATTTTTCATATGAAGATTAACATAACTCTGATGGTGGAGTGCTGAATAACCTGACATGTCAGTGTGTTCTCTGTGTTACAAAATAAAACAGCGTAACTCAAGGCATTAACCTAGGCCATTGATAGTGTGATTCAAAGCATCACTCTTCTACGTCACATTAGAGATACTTGTACTTTCACCTGCAGTATTTTTTTCTAACTTCTAATTGTTCTGATGCCAGCTGCCTCTTTATTTTATTGGAGCAGGACAACCTCCACAGCATGTCCTGCATTTCTGTAGTGCTGCTTTCGCAAGAACATTCCCATTTCATTCACAGCCCTTCCTGTTGTTCTCTGTACATCAACTGTTGGGTCTGATACTTCAGTGCATGATTTCTCATGCCATAATACACCAGCCCAAAATTCACAGTTACTACTTATCTCCAGAACAGTTTTATAAAGAGGTGGATAGGCATGAATAGGTAACGACTAATAACAAGACAGTTCATCAAGTAAATTGAAAACCACTGTCGAAAGGTCAGCATTAAATCTGTAATTGAGAGGTGGAACTGAGTTTCAGAAAGAGAAGTCCCAAAGATGACCAGGCCATTGGCAGAGGCAGGTGACAGAAGCCAGGTTTCCTGCACCTCATACCCTCTGCACTAGACTGACATAACTCAGAAATCCCGCCACAGTTTACTGACCCTTTGCAAACCCAGGCAATGGTGTTAAAAAGGAAACATGTCACTTCACGTAAATAAATCGTTTAACTGTCCAGGATAATGTATCTAATATAAAAAGTCATCTGAACTTCCTCTTCCTTTGATTAGCCAAGGTTTTATAGCTAAAGTTTCAGGATTATACAGCCATAGCATACTATATTGTATCAAGCATTAAACACAAAACTAGCTGATATGCAATAATTCCACCTTTAAATTGAGAGTTTGAAAGACTTAGTATTAGAAGCATACTGCTAGTAGAAGGCATAGCTTTGGTGTATAGTAAATGTGGATGTAAAACATAGCCTTTATGAAACTGAAGCATTGACACTAATGAACAAGGCCAGGTAGGTCTTGTTCATACAGTTCCATAGAGCTCTGTGAATACTCATGAGTCCTAACCTCTGATGTTGTAGCATGTCTCTTCCAAGGCTGCTTCTCCAGTGGATCTTAAATGTTTCATGCTTCATGAATAAAAAAGTTAAAAAAAAAATATTACGATACACCATGTTTCTTAAGGCTGCTGTTGATTGAGAAAAGTTAAGATGGAAAAAAATTACAGGAAATATAATTTCAGAACTTCTAGTGTTGCCAGACTTTTGTTAGCTACCTTCATGTTCATAACAGGGCCAGCAGGAGGATTGGCAAGTCCCCTATATAGAAGCATTAACTCTTGATTAAATCCTCCCTGTCCATTTAGGCAAGAAAGTACGACCTGGCAATACTGCTTTTTCTCCCTTGCAAACAGCCCCTGAACATAAGGATTTTTCATTAGCTGAAGCTTCTTTTACACTGGCAGACTCAGTAAAGGGAAAAATCCACTGGTCTTAACCTCTTGATCTGTGCCTTTGCAGTAAAAGCAACCACTGCCTTGCTAGTAATCACAGTTTTAAAGGGTTAGACTTACGAGTTCAACAAAAGAGACAGATAAAAAGGTGGTGTTGTCTATATCAACCAGATAGTTCTATAAACCAGCTCCCTAGTCAACAATTTATGACCACTGCCAAGCAAGCCACTGCACCAAACTCTAAAATTAACAGTGATCATAAAATAAAATGCAGCTTCTATAACGCCTTTTATTTCTTCCAAAAAGAGTTTTCCAGCATTTACCCTTATTCTTTTCTCAACCACTGCAAAACAAGTACAACAGCAGTAGTCCATTAATAATTTATGCTACCACTGGTTGGTCATCTTCATGGTCTGATAACAGCATTAAAAGACATTGAAAGCCTTTGTGAGTACTACCTATTTCAGATTATTGACTGGATTTTAGTAGTCACTTCCCCCAATATATGCATCTCTCACAGTAGCAATCACTAGTTTTCACTGACTTTAAAATAATTCTGAAATTGAGTAGGTATCTTACAGTATTTTCTTACAACAGAAAGCTGTAATTGGGTGTCACAGTCTCCCAAATAAATTACAGTGCCAATACAAGAAATTAAATCCTAAGGAACTGGCTAGTAACGGGCCAAATCTTTGGATGCTGTAAAATGTCATCAGTGGAATATTTACACTGGCAGAAAATTTGGCCCTACAGGTTTAATAATGTATCATCAGGCACATTTCAGCATTTTTGTGGAGGCACAAATGGGAACTCATCACGTTTCTGCCTAATAGAAGGAGCTGACAGCCAAGAAACTCATCTGGAGTATTTGAAAATTAACTTTACTAATCCCCTCCAGGCACTCTTAGTATGCTGCATTCTCCTCCAGTTGTTAGAAGCCATGATTTTGTAGAAGAAAGAGAAACCAGGGGAACAAGGGAATAGCTAAAGCCAGCAACAACAGGATGCATTTAGGATATGACTATGTGTTAAAAGGTCAGCTTTATGTCACATTTCTCTCTAATGTTTCAATGGTTAAGTATTTTTGTACAAGAAGGATAGTTCTGATACGTCAAAATGTTATACAGCTTGCTCGTGTTCCCACTAAAGTTCGCTTAAAGTGATCTTCTAACAGGATACATTATAATATTTCTAATTTTCTTTCAAATTCTTACTTTCCTATTCACATCTGAAGTGCATTGTCTCTATTTAATATATGTCATCAAATTTACTTCCAATATGGAAGTTTCTTACCAACTGTGTAAGGAATAGGAGGAGCAGAAGACAAGAAGAAGAAGGTGCAGTTCATGCCCACATGGTTTAATCTGAGGATCACAATGAGTTACCAAACTAAGTCAACTTCAGGAATAAAAAGTTGCACCATTTCTTGATGCCATGTTGGATAAAACAGCCCAGTCGCCTGATGTTTAGACCATTACATCAGATGTATCATGAAGACGGGAGAAGCAAAAGAGGATCAAAAACGTAGACACTAATATGTAAATATGTAACTGAAAGTTACGGACACTGACCCATTGTAAAACTACCATCTGCTTTTTAGCTTATAATACCAGCTTCTGAAATTAATGGGAAAAGCCACAAAATAAGATGCTAATTCCATATTTTAGCCATATTTCTCAAATAAATCCAGCCTTCTGTATTCTACATGCATACAAATATAAATACAAAGTTCCTTTGTAAGAGTTCTTGAAAGGTTTCTGTGTTTAAAAATGATTACTTCCTCAGAAAGTTGACATAATAGCAGCACTTCAAACAAAGGCCACCAGAATTCTTCTGGTTAAGATTCTGTGCATTCATGTTCATGAAATATCCAGTAGTTTCCTCGTCTCAGGGGACACCTGCTGAAAATGATTCTTTACTGCTACTCTCTCTTGCTCTGCAGAGACCACCTCCAGATTAGTGAAAGAAACTCATGCCCATCAAGTTGTCAGACTGATGAAATTGGCACAACGGTGCCCACTGGGGTGATTTTAAAAGACTGAGAAGGGAGGCTACACGAAAGCTTCCAGCAGGAAGTATATTTTTAGGTGCTATTTACGATTAACTGCAAGCAACAGTAGCTCTTAAAACTGTGAAGCAGCTCTGGAACCCATGGGAGCCCCTAACAGCTGTGACATTTGCTGGAGATGGGGAAACCTTTCAAACTAATGCAGTCATGCTTCTGTGGGGTGCGGGCAGGGGGACAGGAATCAAAGAAATAATGACATGAAATATTTTCTAAATAGGTGCCTGATGTTAGATTGCTTAGACACAGCCTCTAACAACAAGAATCCCACCCATGGGATTTAAAACAGGTTACGCATTTGGATTTTACAAGTTTTCCAAGATCTATAGTTTCATAAATTCAAACGGCTTTCTGCCAGCTTTCTTCCCCCAGATTATCCCCTGCCCATTATCTTTGTCAGGCTGTCTATATATCACATTAAAATGTGACCATGATCTTGTGCTTCCCTTAATTGACTGATAATCCAATTACTTCCAATTACTTAAATAGACTATAAACTCAGGTAAAAGCCGATGTTTTCACACCGAATATAGTTACAGCACTTGGACCAGCTTAAATGATATAACACCAAAAACAAGCGAAATAAGTAAATTCCAAACTTAACATGAAGTAATGCAATATGGCTTTGAAAAAGATAAACCTGATCCTAAACATGTCAATTGAGTCATTTTTAGTAAAGAAAGGGAGGCATTAACTTTATTATAAAAGGTACAAGGAAGACTTTGTTTTGGGTAATATGTACTTCTGTTCAGCTATATTTGAGAAAGAGCTTCAAAGTGAATCCCGGACAGAGAGAGGAACCTGTATGACAATCACTAGGATGGATGAAAAGAAATTAACAGCTTTGATTTTTAGTATACAAAAATTAATGACAAAGAAAATTAGGTATATATCAGTAAATAAACCCCAGAGAAAAAGAAGGTTAATTTAAACTGAAAGGCAGCTAAATGTGTTTATATTGACCCTATAACATTGTAATTAGAAATTTAGAATTTCTAACATCAGGAAGATGAGGTCCTACAACAAAATTAGTAAAGGAAAAGGAAAGGGAAGAAGTCTGTGTTTCAATAATGAGCTTAAGCAGCAAAAAAGGCACCTCCAGATTTATGTTCTGTTTATCCCAAACCACCATGTCATACAGAACCCTTCCTGAGACTTGTCTCTTGTTGCTCTGAATCAACACAGCCTTGATGGGATTGCACAGAGGCCTGAGGGTTTATGACAAGAATGCATATTGTCTTCTGTTAGCAACTTCTAAATGTTTGAGCGTACAGGGAATGAAGAAGCGTCAGGCAACTAATGAGGAGGACACCTCAGAAATACCTAATTCATTCCAACACACTGCTATTTTGAAGTAACCTCTTTAATAATTACTGGTGTAGGTTCCCGAGTTGGTAGCAAGCAGTTCTAGAGCCCTTTGTATGGAAATCAAAAGCTGGATTCAGCAAAGTGACATTCCGCAAGCCTTTGTATCTTTTTCCCCAGGTTACATTTGATTATATCTTGCAATCGGATTAACTGCTTCAGATTTTAGGCTAACCTACTTCCCTAGGTTTGCTTGACTAACTCATATTCATACAAAACAACATCTCTGGTTATATGCTCTGAATTATGGGAAACCTCAAATCTCTGACAGATGCTGTACCAAATTTAGTGTTGACAAATACAAGAAACACTTACTCAGCTATTTTTAAGGCATCTCTCGTAAGATTTTGGAATTGATCATCACAAGAGTTAATCAAACTACCAACAGGTAGACACATAGACCTATTTCTTGTCCCTAAAAGGTCCCCTTTAACATAAAGATTACTAATAAAAGGAGCAAAGCTAACTAGAGAGCCTAGTAATCTTGTTATAATCCTCCAGGGAGACACTACCTTTTGACGCAGAATGCTTAAGGTCACAGTTATGGTTTCCACAGTGAATCCTCGATTATGAGAGAAGAGTCAGAATAGATTTTTATGACACTATCCTATTCATTTACCAAACTCCTTAATAAAGGTGAAATGTGACCCAGCTGCTTTTTTGACTGTGTTGTTCCAGACATTATATTAGTATAAAATGTATTTTTATTCTCTGGGATTTCAGGAGATGAATGACAAGCCTTAATCATTAAAATATTCCTGAGGCAGTAGAGATGCCAGATATCACACCCTGTAATGCTATAACACTTCTCCAGAGAACTTTAGGATTATATAGAAGCCTGAAAGCAGGGTACTGATATTTTAAACTCTCTTGTTTACAGAAAGTGTTGCAGCTTTCAGATAGATCACAGTAAATACTTGAGACACTTAAGGTACTCCTATTTGAAAAGAACAATGACAACCTGGGAAGCATGGGAATCATGAAGCTTATCCATTACCAGCAATATAGATATTGTGCATTATTGGTAGTTCCTACCACCTTTGATCTGTGCTGATCCTGTATCTCTTGAGAGGTTGCCATCCCTATGTCCACTCAAACACAGCTGTGGACTGCCGTACTGCTTGAGGAAAAATAATTTTAGTAGTCTGACAAAATCCACAGTTTAAACAGTGGAGAATTGAATGTACACATCTCAGTGCATTTAGACAAGCATTTCAGGAGCTTATCACATTTTGGCTCGCATTGCATAGAGGTCTCAAATCAAACAAACTGCACTCCTTTTACATGAAACTAAATCAGAGGATGTGCTCCAGGAATGTTTCAACTGCTTCCGAGTGCTCCTCAACAAGATCAGATATGGTCTGAAAGAAAATACACACAATACAAACTGGGTCCTCCTCACCAACTGTTTCACTCTACACATCTGCCTCTATTGCACTCACTAATCTAGATGTAGCCAGTGGTTTCTCTAGAAGCTCCTCTAACAAAAGCAATACTGGCCTGAAACTTGGCCCATTAGCCCTGACAGTTCTTGGAACAGTGGAAGCTAAGTGAAATCAATTTTTTTTTTTTTTCCTAATGAAAGATAAAAGTAATAATAATTTAATCTGGTACCATAATTCAATGCAGAGGAGACCCTAGCACAAGACTAAAGAGGAGAAAGAAAAATTAAGTGGCCCTCGTGGCCAAGAAGGCCAATAGCATCCTGGGGTGTATTAGAAGGCGTGTTGTCAGCAGGTCGAGAGAGGTTCTCCTCCCCCTCTACTCTGTCCTGGTGAGACCGCATCTGGGTCCCTCAGTTCAAGAAGGACAGGGAACTGCTTGAAAGAGTCCAGCGCAGAGCCATAAAGATGGTTAAGGGGCTGGAACATCTCCCTTATAATGAAAGGCTGAGGGAGCTGGGTCTCTAGCTTGGAGAAGAGGAGAATGAAGGGTGACCTCATTAATGTTTATAAATACATAAAAGGCAAGTGTCAGGAGGATGGAGCCAGGCTCTTCTCGGTGATGGCCAATGACAGGACAAGGGGCAAGGGGTGCAAGCTGGAGCATAGGAGGTTCCACATTAACATAAGGAAAAACTTTTTCACTGTGAGGGCGACAGAGCGCTGGAACAGGCTGCCCAGAGAGCTTGTGGAGTCTCCTTCTCTGGAGACATTCAAAACCCGCCTGGATGCATTCCTGTGTGGTCTACTCTGTGGTCCTGCTCTGGCAGGGGGGTTGGACTAGATGATCTTTCGAGGTCCCTTCCAATCCCTAACATTCTGTGATTCTCCCAGATGTACCCATCCTGATACGCAGAAGCCACTCTCCCCAGGAAACAGGTCTAAACTTTCAAACTATCATGTGCATGCTAGGTCATTTTATATAAGCAAAATGCCCATTTTCAATTCTTCTCCTTTTTTCACATGAGGCGTGATGAGTACAAAGTATGAGAAGCTATGAAAGCAGGCCACATTAATATTTCAAGTAAAATCTGACATTTGAATCAACTACATTAAATGATGGAGTCAACATCAGCAAAGGCACATAAATATCACCTAACCACAATTTCCAAAATTTTCATTTGTCAAATTAAGGATTGCTTTCTGTTTCATGTCACATCAACTTCAGACTTTTTTAATAACAAAATCAAATATGCATCAATAACATAGACACATAGAAAATCTACTAGTATTTTCAAAAAATTCACAAGAATTATTTTACTGGTGGTTTTCTTTGCAAACCATTGCCTCTGCAGTAAAAGAAAACTTTTCAGATGTTCTTGACAAAAATCCCTCTGCAATGTTTCTCATCAAAATAGTTTCAGGCTGGTATTAATGAAAGCCATTGGTGGTACTGTTACAACATCACATTGTTGCAGAAGGTAATGAAATCCAGAGGGACTGACTGCTGTACTATGGTAAAATGATGTCACTACCAGTCTGAGGAGATGACTTCAGAGTAGTCATCGGCCATGAGAGTCTTTGGGGAGGGCACCATGACAACAACACCACATTGCAGTTCTAGTAAAGCCATAATACTCCGAAAATTTAATTTGATTGTTTGGCATCTAAATAAATTACTGACACAGGACCAGCTGGAAACTAATCAAGCATTGACTCAGCAGCACTTACTCACCAGTGCCGTAAAATGATAAATAGTGACTTTCAAAGGAGATGAGGTATGAGAAAAAGGGAAAGGTAACAAGCAAATTATTTTGTATGCAACTGCTGTGAGAGACCTCCCTAACAAATCAGTTCTGCATCCATCACAATTACAAATAGGTGCAACCCAAAAATGTGTTTATTTTGCTGGCATTTGAATTCTGAGCTCGTTTGTAGATCCCAAGCACTGTTTCTAAAATGTTACAATATAAATAATGTCTCCCAGAACTCTGAGTCATAAGATACTAGGATCTGGATGCAAATTTTTCAATTCAAGTCTGTTTCTACTAATCTTAAATAAATCTTCAGTCAAATGTCCTGAAACCACAACTTCAAAGTACCTGTCTTACAGGGCACAGGGCAAGTAAAGAGGAAAAAAGAAAAAAAAAAAAAAAAAAAAAGAGAAGGTAACTCGATCAAGTAGCATCCGTACTTACCTACTATAATGCTATTAACTAATATAAAGCTCTTCAAGCCAGGATTTACATTGCTCTTATCTACACAATGCACAATTTCTGTTTTCCAACCCTTCTAGTGAGAGTAATATGAAGTAAAATTTCATATAGTTGTGAAATTAACGAAAACACTACACCAACAAGATGTAAACACAGAAAGTGGGCAGAGGAGAAATCTCCTCCTGATCTCTGGTTGATACCTCAGATTGCAAAGCTCTTACAGAAGATCTTATAGCAGGTATGGACACCTTTCTTTGTCTTTTTGTCATTTCACCTGTCTCAGTATGCTTCATGTCCTTGTTTGGGATTAATTGCCAACAGCAATAGACTAGATAAATAGGATTTGGGTGTGATGTAATATCCAGGAATGTGTGATAAATCATATTGCTGACACCTTTCAAACTCAATTTCTCTTCAAAAGGTGTATCCTGTTTTCCTCCTAAAAGCTCATTTGGTAATTCTTTGAAATTATTTTTTCCAGACTTTGTTATTGCTTTATTTTTGTGTTAGACTTTACAAGCTTGATTCTTGCCTCCTTTAAAACAGAGAAATGCAAAAGCCATAATGTTCTGTACTTATATATGCACACACCCAGAAAAATTTGTGGCAATGACTTTACAGCTCTAGTTCTATGAAAAATGTGTGACAAAAAATGATGGCTTTATTAGATGACAGGAAAAAAAAAAAAAAAAAAAAAAAGAAGTTATCAGGCATTAAAAAGACAACCTTAGAATCATAAGGACTATTTTTACAACATAAAGAACAATTATACTATGTATATAGATATACTATCATGGCAGGTACATTTGTCTCTAACTGTTATTCTCTTAAACCTCCCTCTGCCTCATATGTCTCTCTATGGGCAAACACAGATGAGAGGTCAGGTTTCAGGGCACTGCATTTGGCCCGTAGCACTTAAGAGGCTAAAATGGGTAAAGAGAGGTTCCTTTGGTGGGTATGATCATTTAAATCGGAGCAGAAGACGGGGCAAAGCTTTTCTCTCAGCAACCAGCACACCAAAACACAAGCAGGGGAAAAGTTCTCCCTCAAACAGCACAGATGCCACACACCCTGTCTGTCTCCCAGGAGGACAAACCATCTCCACACAGACACTCTCCAGAATTCAAAGCCTCTCAGAAAAAAAAAAAAAAAAAAAAAAGAGAGAGAGAGAGAGAACTATTTCCAAACTATGGAACCAAATTCAATTCTCTCACTTTTGCTGCAATATTCCTGTATTCAGACATCCCCACTGTTAAATCAAACTCCAAACAGCATGACTTTTTATATGGGTTCTAGTCCACTGATCAGTTTTTAGCTCAAAATCTACAGGCATAAAAAGTAGTCACGGGTTTATTGAATACATACTACGTTGGATGGGACACACAATGTGAAAGTTAAGTTAAATACTAACATTGAAAATAAAAGCAAATATTTTCTACAGTGTGTTTAAGCTAATAACCCTAAAAGCCCCACTCCCCACCCCATGTAACCCTTTGTTTTCACACTGAAACCAACCCAAATAAAATTGTAAAAATACCATGCAGAAGGTAAAATTATGGCAGTCCCTATAACTTTCAAATGACATCTGTGGCTATAGCTTTGACCAACTTTTTTTCTTTTTTTTACAGTCATTTCAATCGTACCTCATTATCTGAAAAAAGTTATTTTTTTCAAATATGTACTGCACATTCTCCAAGTAATACACATTAAACAACTCCAAAAAATATTACACAATTTAAAAAAAACAAACTTTTTGTTATGGCTAAATGATACCCATTTCAGAATAAGTAAAATATTAAAAAAGGACAATGATAGGTCCCTTAACTTGAGGCTACTCTTATTAGGTTAGCTATTCTATTCTCTGAATGAGTGTAGTCTTAATGAAAATTGTCACTGCAAAATGTAATGGAATCATTACATAAACTACAGAATTACGAATTCCACCCACATGTGAATGGGTACACAGGGGTTTCACAATATTATACAAATACATTTCTGTAGCAGGAATACTCAGCAGCAGAGCTGCCTTTTTCCTTCCAAACAGTTTATTCACCACAAAAGGCAACAATGATTTCCTAAAACTATTTGACAAATATGGGTCAAATGCACCAAATTGTTTTGGCCAAAACACTAAAAAAAATAGGAGACCATCAAGGATACTAATGTAACTCAAAACGTTTTTCCTTTATTTAGGATTTTCAACCCTCCCCATAGCTAGCTAGAATTGTTGAGAAAAGGTTGTGATGAAATTTCAGTAAATAAGTAAAAAATGTACTGACAAGTAGCAATTTTTTTAAAAATACTTTTACAACTTTTTCATACGTCATACAGGTTTTCTAATTAACATCAGTGAAAAACTGAACTACAACAGACAAAAAAGTCAAGACCCATAATAAATAAGTATCAGCAGCCCTGAAGTTGATTATACTATCACCTGTGCTTATTTCTTTGCAAAGTTCTGTTTAATGTACTTTCACTCCATGACATAAGTACCAGCCTTATTTCTTTCTGAATGCTTTAGACTGAATAAGAGAGCAAATATTAACCATCCAAAATCGCAAATTTATCTTTTTTTAGTAAACACATGAGACTTCAACCTTCTTGTCCTGAATTACTTAAGGTATATCCTATTTCTGGTTTGGTTCAAATATAAAACATCTGCTTTTGAAGATATTGGTGAGCCTTCCAGTCACATTTAATTTACTATATTGCAGTAACTCTATCATAAACACAGCCATGCATGACATTAAATGCAGTTTATGAAATAAGAACATCACTTGTTTAATTTGTTTCAAGTAATTCACCCATATTGCATTTAATAACATAATTAAGTTAACACCAGAGCTGTTCTCTACTGTATTGTGTCAAGAAGTGCTGCACTTAAACTGGCATCAAGGTCACCTTCCACCATAACTCATATAATCCCAAATCACCACACAATAAAAAAAAAAACTGCTGTCAGTGACTGAATAGATTTACATTATTTCTCATGGCCTCACAGAATTAAATAGTTGTGCCACCTCAAATAGAGGCCAGATCTTAAGTTACTAGGCACGTAAGCATATTAGACACACACTTAAAATGAGCTATGATGCTTCCCACATTCCATAAAAGTCAGCTTCCTCAGTGGCTCTAACAGGCCTTTAGAATTGCACAAAAACTTGCTGGGAAAGGAGGAGAAATTGCTCATTATACTAAAACTACCTCATCTAAATATATTTTCTTTGGCCTATTTTAAACACTGTCAAAGGGTATTTATGAGGCATTGGAATGATATGAATACCATCACAGTAGAAAGTAAAACTACAATATGTATAAATTATGGCAGATTCTAATAATGCAATTAGCTTCACACTGGTAGATTGGCAAAGAGACCTCTTTCAGTCAGTTAAGTTCCAAAATGACTGTGTGTCTAGCAAATGAAAATTTATTAAATAGGACATTTTATAATTTCCTTGTTTGTATTTCTACTATATATGGATGATACGGAAATAGATACATGGAAAACTTTTGTACTTATTTCCCCTAAATTGGCTTTTATTAGACTTCAAAAGAATGGAAAATTATCAGTATCAGAGAACACTATTTGCTATGTGAAAGTTCACAGTGCCACAGATTTTCTCAGTCTTCTACAATCTTTGTCCAACCCTGTCCCACCTTGGGGCCTAAATGATACTTTCATGTCTTGCTTCCTTAAATTAAGGCTTCCAAAAACTAGAGATACTAAGAATAGTACCAGGACATTTGTCTCTACCCAGATTTTTCAGTCTAGCTAATTAAAAAGCACCTATTCCTGCCAACTGAAACACATACCTCCCAAAAAACGCATACTCTGTGCATTCTTGGATACTTAGATCCTAACCCACACTCTGTATTGCTACTAACTTCTTCCTGCTGTAGAGCACTGCTGGCAGGATCATCCAGAGGCTCTTCAAGTAATACATCCCCTACGTATACATTTCACAGAAACAAAATAATAAATCACAACACAAAATAAGTACACTTTCACAGATCACACTGCATTTTACTATTTCATTCTCCAAGTTTGTCATAAAGGTAAATGCAAGCTATTAAAGGGGTAAGTAATATTTTTACTGACTTAGTATTTCTGTAGCTTATATTGCAGGACAGCAGCCCCCATGAACTGCTAACTTGAATAGATCACAAAGAACATAATCTTTTCTCTATATGAGTTCATTTTTTTCACTGTGTGATTAGTATAGAAAGGCTGGAAGAGAAATCCTTTGATCCAGGAGGATAATACTTTAGAGAAGACCAAATGATATTTTGCTAAATTCCATCACTGGGCAAGAAAGAGTGACTTAATCAATCTGGATTTCTGGAACTACTCCATTTCTACTTTTCTTTTGATCAAGGTATATATGTTAAGATGCAGTAACTCCAGGCAGGCCAAAATTATGCACAAGCTTCTTTGAACTTCAAACAAGCTTGCTGGACCCTTTAAATTCAATTTCAGCTGCAACTCAATTACAGAAAAGTTGTTCTCTCTCCTCCCCCAAAGAAAATATATTTCCTTTTGCATCATCTCATAATTTCAAATAACCTCCTGTGGAATCCTATTTCCCCTGTCAAATGTGATCAGCTTCCCTAGGAAAGTTATAGACCAGAGTTAGCAAAGTATTTACTCACAAAGCTTTCTGCACTTTATACCCCAGTAAAGATGATTTCAAAATGTAAAATAATTCCATTATTGTCATATATGAAAAACTGGAAATGTACCCTGTAAGTTTTGTACTACAAGCACTCTATTTCTCACTGAGATCTCGTAGGAAAATCACCTGCATTAGAAAATAATTGCTTATTATAACTTGTTACATGCTAGCGATGTGTGGGCATCCAAACTTGGGAGGAAACCACTTGTGACAAAAACCAGGCTGCTATAATTTAGCTATGTCTAAAAGCAGATGTAGTACCAGCAGTGAATACCTGAGCACAGCACAGGAAAGAAATGCAAAGCAAACTCTGTAGATATCAATCCTACTTGGAAATCGCAGCACACAGAACTCAAGCACAGTGGGAAAGTGCGGTTCCAATGTGATATAATGTCAAACAAAATACTTCCTGATTTGTCTTCTGACATACTTGTAACTAATACAAAAAAGAGTTCTAATGTAGGCCAAGATGGCAAAAATCTCATTTTACTGTAGCACATTGCTCTGTTGTCAAGAAGTCACCTAGTGCACCTTCAGCCTCAGGACACAATCAGCTTCTCCTAGATCAGTCTGACAGACATCTAGAAGATGTCCTCATGACAGAAAATCCACACCTTCCCTACATAAACTGTTCCAATGTTTTGCCATCATTAGCATTAAAATAAGTGAAGCCTGTTGCTTCTTGTCCTACCGATCTCAGCCCAGGAAAGCAAGCCCCGTCCCCCAAAGAAGCTTTTAAGACCCCCATGTGGAATCCACCAGGATTGCTATCTGATTAGAATCACAGAATGGTTTGGGTTGGAAGGGACCTTAAAGATCATCCAGTTCCAACACCCCTGCCATGGGCAGAGACACCTCCCACCAGACCAGGTTACTCAAAGCCCCATCAGCCTGGCCTTGGACACTGCCGGGGAGGGGGCAGCCACAGCTCCTCTGGGCAACCTATTCCAGCGCCTCATCACCCTCACAGTGAAGAATTTCTTCCTAATGTCTAATCTAAATCCAACCTCCTTCAGTTTGAAACCATTACCCCTTGTCCTATCACCACCCTCCCTCATCAAGAGTTCCTCTCCACCTTTCCTGCAGGCCCCCTTTAAGCACCAGAAGGCCATTAGAATGTCTCCCCAGAGCCTTCTCTTCTCCAGGCTGAACAACCCCAGCTCTCTCAGCCTGTCCTCCAGGGGAGATGCTCCAGCCCCCTCATCATCTTCATGGCCCTCCTCTGGACCCACTTGAGCAGGTCCACGTCTTTCTTACGCTGGGGGCCCCAGAGCTGGACGCAGCACTGCAGGTCTCACCAGAGCGGAGTAGAATGGGGAGAATCCCCTCCCTTGACCTGCTGCCCTCGATTCTCTTAATGCAGCCCAGGATGCAAATGGCTTTCTGGGCTGCAAGCACACATTGCTGGGTCATGTCCAGCTTTTCATGCATCAGCACCCCCAAGTCCTTCTCTGCAGGGCTGCTTTCAATCCACCCATTGCCCAGCCTGTACCTGTGCTTGGGATTGCCCCAACCCAGGTGCGGGACCTTGTGCTTGGCCTTGTTGAACTTCATGAGGTCTGCACGGGCCCACCTCTCCAGCCTGTCCAGGTCCCTCTGGATGGCCTCCCTTCTCTCCAGCACATCGACCACATCACACAGCTTGGTGTCGTTGGCAAATGTACGGAGGATGCACTCAATCCCACTATCCATCTTGCTGATGTTAAACAGCACCAGTCCCAATATCAACCCCCGAGGAACACCACTCATCACTGGTCTCCACTTGACATCAAGCCACTGACTGTGACTATTCAAGTGCGATCATCTGGCCAATTAGCAATCCACTGAGTGGTCCATCTGTCAAATTCAAGTCTCTCCAATTCAGAGACCAGGATGTCATGCACGACAAGTCCAGGTAGATGATGTCCGTTGCTACACCCTTATCCACCAAAACTGTAACCTTGTCATAGAAGGCCACCAAATTTGTCAGGCACGATTTGCCCTTAGTGAAGCCATGTTGGCTGTCACCAGTCACCTCCTTATTTTCCATGTGCCCTAGCATAGTTTCCAGGAGGATCTCCTCCATGATCTTGCCAGGCACAGAGGTGAAAGTGACTGGCCTGTAATTCCCTGGGTCTCCCTTTTTTCCCTTTTTAAATATGGGGGTTATGTTTCCCCTTTTCCAGTCAGCAGGAACTCTACCAGACTGCCACAACTTCTCAAATATGATGGACAGTGTTTTAGCCACTTTATCAGCCAGCTCCCTCAGGACCCAAGGATGCACCTCATCAGGTCCCGTGGATCTAAGCACCTTCAGGTTCCTTAGATTATCTCAAACCTGAGCTTCTCCTACAGTGGGTGGTTCTTCATTCTCCCAGCCCCTGCCTTTGCCTTCTGTAACTTGGGCAGTGTGGCTGGAGCACTTACTGGTGAAGACTGAGGCAAAAAGTTTGCTGAGTACCTCCACCTTCTCCATATCCCACATAACCAGGTAACGAGCTTGCTGTGCATTCCCCTCACTGCCCTAAGGATCTTCAGCTCCACCATTTCACGGTCACTGCAGCCAAGGCTACCCTTGAGCTTCACATTCCCCACCAGCCCCTCCTTGTTGGTGAGAACAAGGTCCAGCACAGCACCTCTCCTCATTGGCTCCTCTATCACTTGGAGAAGGAAGTCAGCATCAATGCATTCCTGGAACCTCCTGGCTTGCTTGTGCCCTGCTGTGTTGTCCCTCCAACAGATATTGAGGTGGTTGAAGTCCCCCATGAGGACCAGGGCTCGTGAACACGAGGCTGCTCCTGTCTGTCTATAGAGGGCCTCATCCACTCGGTCTTCCTGGTTGGGCGGTCTGTAGCAGACCCCCACTATAATGTCTCCTGTCCCTGCCCTCCCTTTAATCCTGACCCATAAGCTCTCAGTTGGCTCATCATCCATCCCCAAGCAGAGCTCCATGCACTCCAGCTGGTCATTGACACAGAGGATGACACACCCTCCTTGTCTCCCCTGCCTGTCCTTCCTAAAGAGACTGTACCCTTCTACTCCAACACTCCAGTCATAGACGCCATCTCACCACATCTCCGTGATGCCAATAAGATCACAGCCCTGTAGGCATGCACACATCTCTAACTGCATTACTATCAGTTCAGTTGATAAAGCTGCTGATACAGAAATAGAGATGGAAACTTCACACATCTTTGTGCTTGGAGAGGCAACTCAAGCTAACTGTACTGCACACAGGCTCTGCCTACACACTGATTCCTTTGCACACCATATTATGCTATTTAGCCACACTGGTCAGGCCAAAACTGTGAAATCTGCTTTATTCAATTATCTGAATTTCAAAACACCAATAAATCTTTTTCCAATAGAACTTCACTATCTTTGACAATAACTTAGCACTCAAAGTCTGGGGAAAACTGTTGTAGAAAGATGAAGACAAATCTCGAGGCCAATTAACAACTCCTGAAGTTCAAGCTGAATTTTTGCAATTGTATGGACTTGTGCTCTCAGGGAAAAGTATATGGAATAGACAGCAATTACAGATACCCTCCACAGCAATTACAGATACCCTCCCAACAATTGCATGACTTTCTTTACAAATAGATCTGACAGCGAGAACTTTTTAATCCTTTTTGAATTTGTCCTTAAGCAAGTAGCCTATGCCAACTCTACACTGCTTCAACACTCATTTTGCTACAGTACTGCAGCGGATTCAGATCACTGCCATGCACGGTATGAAAACAGGGCCAGGCCAAGAATGCATTGCCAGAGTTATGGTTTCTGAAAGAAGCATTAGCAAAAAGATGCCTAGCTTCCAAAGAAAAACTCAGTAGCCTAGAACATACACATTTAATTTTGCAAATTACCCAAGAGTTATTTTGACAAGCATGGTCAATGTATTAAGCCTCAATGAAATAGATCAGCAGATTAACCCTCTGTTTTCCTTTTACATCTACTGTGTTATTAGCATGAACCCAGTTGAATCAGTCCTGATTTATGATGCTTTAAGTGGAAGAATAATTAAATCCATTATCCCACTCTCCTAGAAATAAGCTATGATATATACCACTCTAAGTGCCTTTATGAGGGGAAAAATATTCCATCTAGCCCAAATCTTTTGTAATTCCAACATGAAAGCCCCTATGCTGTGCATCCTACAGGGCTGTCTCTCCCAATTACTGCTACCACTTTCACCAAGGTCTCTTTCTTCAGGATAGAGGAAGACATAAACTCTATTTGAACTTCTATATAGAACAGACAGATACTGCAGCCACCTACTTTAAACAAAATATTACCTCAGCAAAGCCAGTTCAAGATAAACCAGAAATGATCTCTTCTCCTAGAAGTGCTTATCTCAAGAGGAAATATCCTCTTGTACCTCCAATGAGCCAGCAATAAACACACACCTACGGGCCACCCACAAGGGTGCTGTGGTAAGATGCAAATGCAGAATTTCCAATGTTTTAAGCCTGCTGTAGGGGCTACCCTTCAATCACTCTAAATACATTCCAAGGCTACAGGCTACTCAAGATTTCCTTATGATAGAGCCATGCCATATGCTATAAGCTATATGCTTATAACAGAGGATTCAGTCCTTGGTTTTCAGGCACGTTTTCCCTTAATTTCAATTAAGGTGCAATTTTCCTGTCTTACAGTTTAACTCTTAAAGAGGAACACCATAGGTGAGATTAACACATACACTAACATAGACAGACTTTTCAAAGAGTCCCGAATACAGGGTTTCTCAGTCAGTCACAGAAATCTTGGCGAGTACTGTTGTCATCTATGTTCAGAATAGCATCACCTTTCCTTTACTTGCTCCCTGTTTGTTAAAGACAGTTTCTTAAGCTTTCCTGGGTCAGGCCACTCCTTAATCAGGTGACTTTACTACCAATGAAATCTCAGTCACTATTTGTGATACCTGCATTTGGAGAGACAACCAGCACAACTTCAGGACTTAACTTCAGTCATTCTGTTATGTCTCCATTTGGAGCGCTAGCCCGACAGAGGTGAAAAGAAACAGCTGAATAAAAGCTGAACAGATGGGACTTTGGCAAGAACATCTCTGATCCCACACAAAACACAGATATTTCCAAATTCTCTTCTAACCTGCTTGTTGGCTCTATTTCTGTATCTAACAAGGACTATCTTCACTCAAGTGTGTATTTCTTTGACGTATACCTTCTAATTCTGGAAACAATCAACAGCTTTTACTTATCTAGGAACTTTTCAAGGCTAAAAAGGGGCTTGTTTTCTTTTGCGGGAGGGGAATGACAATTCCAGCTACCACAACAAAAAGTCCTCTATCTATAAGCTTACTGAGAAAATGTTTACATCAAACCAGCCTTGGGAAACACAATAAGGTGAATATTTTTGTTCAGATTCAAAGCATCTTTGAAAACTTACATTTTAGAATAAGGCTGCAAGGACTGGGAGAGATCACTTTGTCCATCACTTCCCCAGCAGGAACAGCCATGATGCTGTCATCCTTGACAGAAGTCTGGCTAATCTATTTCTAACTTGCTTCCTGTGAAGTACACTTCACTACTTCCTCTGGAAACCACTCAATAATTCCTAACATGAGAAGTTTAATCCTATTTAAGACCTGCTTTTTGTTTTACCCACCACTGTGATGGAGAACAGATCTTCCCTATTTTGCAGCAGAATTTTATTTATCTGAAGGGTTTTATCACAACTTGCTTCATCGCCTCTTCAATAAAGACTCCATTTCACTCCCCTAAGTCATCATTTCTAGATTCTGATTTCTCCTGATTCTGTCCTTCAGATAGTCTCTAATGATTTCTTTAACTACACTGCTCAATACTGGACAATATTCCTCACCAGTGCTGGACAGAGTAAAAGAATTACTAGACATGCCTTGGCAGTGAACTACCTCATATGTCATGTCTTTTTTGTAATAGCATGATAATGCTGACTCACATGCCCTGTGCCATGCACAGACACTTTCTTACTGAATTGCCACCTACCCAGTTGTTTCTCTACCCAATGGGGACAGAGCTGACTAGTCCCACAGGAAGGCAGAACCAGGCACATCTCTTCAAACCACCTCTCCCATTTGCCAGTGAACCTAAATTCTAGTTCTGTCCTCCAACAAACCCCTAGTCTCCTCCTACAAGTTTAATATTCAACTCCATTAAGAAGCTGCCTTGTGACCAACATATCTAAGAGAGACTTGTGCAGGACTTTATTTGCTATATTCTTCTAACCTGACAGTGAAACTGTACAGCCCTTTTGTCAGAATGCTTCTCCCGTTCACCAACCTGCATTTCAGCACATAACAAAAAAGCTCACCTTCCAGTTCACGTTCCTTAACATGTCCTCTTTCACTTTCAAGTTTTTCCTATAGCTGCATACTCAAATTAACATACACTAACAGATCTAAAGTATCCATTTTATCACTGTTTTTTCAATTTAATAACATTTAGGCAATGTATAAATAACCAGAAAGACAGCCAATGCTACAAATACATCAAAACCCTACCCTCTAAACACACAATTAAAATATATATAATATGCAAAATAAGACATTCAGATTTCTTCTATAGCGTTTGTAGTTTGTATGGCAACCAGGTGGACAACTCTGATTATGACACTGTACCACAAGTGCAACAAGGAGTCTGAAACCATAGGATATTTTGGTTTTGTGGCACGTGCCCTAAGCACATTTTCTGAGTCAGGCATGTCTACTGCCTCTGTTCAATAAATCCTGGGCCTGCTGAGCCAAATGCGCTAAACAGATCAATTGCACACATTCAATAAATGGAGGTATGCCAGCTCTACTGTTCATGTGCGCAGCTCAGGAGCACAGAGTGACCTCTTAGAAAATATTCATCCATACAGCTTAGAAATCATCTCTCTCCAATTTTAATATACATAAATTTGAGAATTCACAGAATAACGTGCAGAAATCAAATAGAAAAGAGAAGCGACTGTGAGTATAATAAAAGCTAATTCACTTACCATGCATTTGTCTATAGCTACCATGAAAATTGTTTTAAGCAGTTGTAGCTGTAGGCTGAGAATGAAATACACTCTTTCTAAAGCTTAGTGGAAGAAATAGCCATCAATGGAAACTTTGATTTTAAACGTAAAGATAAGAAAATTGAAAATTAAAGTTGCCAAAGCAACTGGAACTCTGACATATTTTATGTGTGTATTGAAGTGCAAATGAAAATATATGTATACACGAATGGAGAGAATTGTAAGAACTGCCATGAAATAGTATAACAGCTTAGTATTTCTTTAAGGGCAGGATTTATCAGATTTCTGTTTCACATCCCTCCTGGAAATGCAGCATACCCCAAGAGAACTGAGAGCTGGATCCAGGAACACAAAAGATTTCCTTGAAAAACTGAAAAAGTATAAGGACCTTTCATCAGGACAGGTTTGAAATCAGGATTAGTGCTGTTATACTAGCCAAATGGATCATGGTTGTCCCCAGAGGAAAAAGTCTTCACAATTGCACCAGTTCAGATATTAATCAATGCCCTACTCAGCTTAAAGTGCTGATCTTGATGAAAAGTGGCACCAGTTATGACAGGAGCAGATGTTCTTTGTAACACTTTTACATACCTAACAGACATTATCAAAACTAATCAACAAACACTTCAAAGCCAGGCTATTATATACACCAAACTAGTGTTACTCAACACACTCATTTTGAAAAGGTCTAACTTGCAACTAGCAGACAAATGCGACTATGCAGGGTGGACACATGGGAGAGTTTAACATGGGATGTTAGAAATAAAGCCAGTTTACAATCTAATCTCACTACAGCTTCTAAGAATTCACTTAAAATAAACAGATGCCCAGTGCTGTGTATAAAATTGAGATTTTGTATGTGACAACCCACTATCATGTATTAAGCCCTGATGTGACAATTAACTAGGAGATTTCTGAAAGGACACCAGATGATACTGAATACTCTTTCAATACTCTGAAATCTTGATTTACTAAATTCTCTATCCTAATTTATAATAAATGAGTGATTTCAGCCTGTAGATAAAGGAGGCCAGACTGTGACACAAAGCCTGGATTTGTGGGATTATTCAAGGACTAATAATATATTTTTCAGTGAGAGTGAATATAACTGTCTGCTTCTCACTCCTAATTCAGTAGTCAGCTGAAAACACTATTTGAACAAAGAATACATAATGCTTTAAAGGATAGTAACAGATTAGATACAATACTAAGACAATACATCAGTCTTCAACACTGACACTTAAGACACTGACACTTAAAAGAGAAAATGAATATTTAACGAAGACTAGTTTAAAGATCCCTATCCTATACTTCAAGCAATATAATTTGGCAATAAGCACCCAGTAACATGAGGAATAAATATGTATATAGATATCTATATAGTTCTCTTTCTGCTTAAACAAAACTAGTCTCAACAACTTTTTCAATCTGAAGTATAGAGCTTTAACTTCTTGCATATTCTATAGACACCACAAACAACTATTTAAACTTCAGACAAAAAAAAAAAAAAAGGCAAAAATGGACTAGGAGTTTTACACTAAAATCTTTCTGCGCAAAGACTTCCACTAAATGGAATTCTGTTATTTCAGTGCAGATTTATGTGTAAACAAGCTGCCAGTTCCTTAGTTCAGACTACAAAGGCTGAACTATACTGGAGGCCCCACTTCCCCCTTCATCAACATAAGATTTGTTCCGAACAAAGCATTTTTGGATCCTTTTTCAGACATCTGGTAAAAAACTCTTCACTATGAACTGGTACATGAGAAAAGTACTTTACCCAAAAAACCAAAGAGATAATATCTTACAATGTAACAATATCAGACTTCTTTTTTATTTGGCATGTCTACATAAACAGTACAGTAATAGCCGTACTACATCTTTCCTAAATAGGTCACCATAAATACTTGGAATTATATTACATTTGTCAAATCTGAAAGTTAGGACTGCAGCTGGTAACAATCCCACTTTGCTGATTATGCATCTTGGTACAACCATCCACCACATATTTACAGCAAGTTCTTCTACAAATAAATAAAAGAGCTAAAACTACAGAATTTAACAGAAATACAGACCAGTTGATTTAAAGATCTTGTAATACCCTATAGTTATGATGTTCATATGATTAACAATCATGCTAGTATACAGTATTATAATACAGGCAATGGAGCAGTCTGCCTGCTTAATGATGGAGGAGTCCGTTTGTTTGACTGGAAAGTAATGACTTTATCATCGAGGAAGCTAATAATACCTCCTACAAATTAGCTACCAGGTTGGCTGTTTTGACAACTGCTCACCAAGAGTAAGCATCCTAGAAGTTTTGAATATATTCCCAAATTACTGAGGAAAAAATGGACATTGTATGTGCACTTGACCTCTTGCTCATATGGATAACCTCCTCCCTTCCCCACCAGCCACAGCCTCCAAATAAGAATAAGGAGGGCCAGTCTTTGATGGAGTCAAGACATTAGGTAAGGAGGAGAACATAAAAAGCCTCTCTCTTTCTGCCCCAGTGTCAGTGGCTATTCACTTGCTGTTTCAGTAACACACAATGGAAACATTCACTTCATGCACTGGCTTTGGAGTCCCTGAGTGACAGCATTTTACAATGCAAAGGTGGAACCATACGCTTTTGTTGGGGTTTTTCCCCATAAGATGACAAGGATTGCCATCTTCAAAAGAAATATAGAAATAAAAAGAAACTTTATCCTGAAACATGGAAAGCAGGTCCCATCCAGTTTTATGGCACCTTAGTATTACAATACATGTGAGAAACATTTGGGTGATTTGGATGAGACAGGGTTAACATTAGAGACGTTCTTTATTTTATTATTGCACATTCTTTCTGAAATGGTGGTGCAATGCTGAGCAAGGGGAAAAATGGCTGGCAGGAGCAGTATGAGTCTTTTAATTATAAGAAGCCACATTCTGGCTGGGGCTTTATGTTAAACAATTTGCTGGTTAAGCAACCACCTGTTCCATCAAGTTAGAGTTGGCCCTGATGGAAGAAAAACATTTAGAGAGGCAGCTGAGAAGTATTAATAATCCTCCACCACTGAAAAAAAAAAAAATTAAAGGACATACAGTTCTACCCATCAAAGCAGAAGATTCCACAAAATTCACATTTGTTGCATATATTTTAGATATAGAACAGTCCACCAAGCAGGCATATTCCTGGTTACAAAATAAAACGAAGATAGAAAAAAAGTTCTGCCAATCCTCATGTTACCATGTCCATATAGTAGAGCTCTTAAGAGCAAGTGAGGTGCTGGGCCACACATGCACAAACGGATGCCCAGCGAGAGACTCACTAACAAGCAAAACTACATAGGAAGTAATGCTATGTTACCTCAGGTAAAGGAGAAAAGGAAATGAAAAGCATCTACCTGAATAGCAACCATGATGTTGCACAAGACTCAATATACCATGATCACAACACAAGAGGGAGAATAAAACAGACCCCTGACCAAGAAGAACAACACTGGAGAGACACATCAATAAATTACACTATGCTTTAAAAAAAATTAATTAAAACGCAATACTTCTCAGGAAAACTGTTTCATTGATGCAGAGTTTTTCTCCAAAAGGGTGTTGTCAACAAGGAAATTAACAAAGATACATAGCCTGACAATGAGAAAGACTCCCATAACTCTGAAAATCTAGCATTAAGGCTCTCAAATGCTACGGCCCTCGCTGCACTAGTTATTCCAAATCAGATATCTAGACATGCTTAGCTTTCTAAAACCTTCTTCTTATGACATGTGCATTTGTGTTGCTTTTCAGCAGAGGTCCTGTCCCAGCAATATCATCATGCTTCTCATATTTTGATTAAGTTACTGTTACCTTTATTTATGCAAACAAGCTGCAAGACTTAATGATTTCCTTGCAGTAGCCATGAGATTTCTGCACAGCTCACACTGGCTTTATTTCTAGGATGTGAGCATCATATCAATGTCATTCAGACCTCAGTGGCAGCAGAGTAGTATCAGTGAAAGTACAGTAAATGCAGCAACAATCTGGTTTCTCACATGCAGTAAAAATGCTATAGTCTAGAGACTCTGTTTGCTGCAGGGAAGCAAAGAGCTGATACAAAGCAGTAGCACATGTTGCTCAAACATCTCCAGGGGCAGAAAGGAATAAAAAGGACATTCTTTTTGTTTCTGTCTCCTCATTTTCCTTTAGTCAAACAACATGCGTGAAAGCACCACATTCTAATTGAACAGAAACAGAATATAAAGAATCTTGGAAACTGAAAATCCCATTAGGCTGTAGGTATTGTTCTTATGGATTAAAGCAGACCGTGTAATGAAGAACGAATGAACATATCAACAATTTAATGCAAGTCATCAGCCCAGCAATACAGTAACTTCTCTGAATGGCAAACTATTTTTACCGTTCTCATTTTTTGCTTGTTAAAACTTTTCTTTCTAAACAAAAAAGATAATGTATGTCATTTATTCAAAGTGCCTAACTACTTTTCAGCAAATGAATTCTAAGAGGTTTTTGAAAGCTTGACTGCAATCTTTACATTTACTCCATAAACTGAATGACAGCATGTACTGAAAAAGCTGGATATCTAGGATGCTGAGTGGTATATCCTAGAGACACAACCTGAGTTTAAAATTAATTGTTCCTCCTTTCCTTGTTGCACTCCTTCCAAGCTGCCGCCTTATCTCTGGACTAGGTTGCAACAGAATTTTTCCATCCCTTCTCTCAGTAACATCCAGACAACTGTAACACTGAAAACAGCGTTCTCTATCATTTTGCTTTGTTACTTTCAAACCACAAGTTATTATTTTCTATATTAGCCAATTTTAAGCTATCACTGTTACAAGATTTAAAAGACATTGCCTGTAAACCTTCACTATAGAACACAGAGCAATGAAGAAAGGAAGTTAATCTAACCCTGACCAAGCTTGCTTATAAACAAAAGGCAATAGGGCTGGCAGTGTTACACTGCCACACAGACCTAATGTGACTATCCTGGGATTTGAGTTAGCAGCTCTGCACCACAGTGTGTAACTTAGAAACTCCCTTAAGAGCATTTTCATTGGACTGTAGGCTAAGACATTTACTTCCCTGAGCAGAGCACCTTTGCTCAGTATTTTCAGATCTCCAGAAGTCTAACCAGTACATGTCAGTGTACTGCCAAGGACACCACCTTCAGATATGCATGTCTTTGATACCATTGGGAATGGCAAAAACACTGGTAGAGAAAAGGTACTATTTTAACTGGCAGGAAAATTACCAAGGGTTACCTTGTGTTGATGATAAAGCAAGAGCATTTTCTTGGGATATCACTGCAGCATAAATCAATCTACACACCTGTTTGCTTTAAAGTAACTTCCTTATCAAGCCAGCCTTCACTTACTACAGAAATTCATACATATGATATTACTGCATTTGCCTTCAACAACCAATAATTTGGCTGTGTCTTTCAAAAATCATGACTAGTCAAGTAATTATTTTATCACCTTTCCCTTCCAATAGAGTGCCAAACTAAGGGTTTCCACCAAGTCCTGATATAGTCCTAGGAAAAAGTAATCTTTCATGGGCAGCACTTTGCCTTCTCCGGATCCATTCCCTATCAATGCCAGATCCAGAGTGCAGATAAAGTCAAAAGATTGTGGCTGCCCAGATGGCTCTGTGAAAGGCAAATTACAAGCAAGGACCCACCTGTGTAGCTGCAACACAAAACTACTGTGGAGGCACAAAGCCTTCTACTAGACTTCTAGGTGACCAAAGCCAGCTGTCTGATTTAGGAGCAGGCGCCACAGACTCAGCGCATAAAGGAATGAACTCTCTCAATAGCACTGAAGTCTACATTAGCTTCCCTGTAATCAAATCCTTTCCTTGAACAACACTACTACTTTCAAATCCTTATGTGATTTATAAAATGTGTTGTTAATGTTCATGAGGTTAAAGAAATTTTGTCTGTGCAACTGTAAAATCCATTGCTAGCAAATAAACACGTGATCTATTCCAGTTAACTTCACTAGCTTCAAGGTAAAAAGTTTTTCATAAGGAATTTTTCAATATAGATTTGAGAGACTGGCAGATTTATATACTAGCCATCTGTGTCTTTGGTTAGCTCAGCTGAATAGTTCTCTGTTCATCTATTTTTAATGTGCAAAGCACATTACCAAAAGGAACAAAACAATAAATAGCAAATTATTCTTTAAAAAGGGAGAAAACATCTCTGTCACATAAAGTTATATAAGATATTTCTCTTTTATTCCAAAATCACCCTAAAGAAATTCTGCTCAAATATTTGTTTTATACATTTCATTAGATGTTAACTGTGACATCTGATCGTGAAATTTGGTCAGATTTTCAGCCCATCTGGTGTGTATATTAAAGCATGCAAATCCAGATTTAAAAAAGCTGTAGTAGAAATTAATTGTGTTTTGGTCATTCTCATGTAAATTCTTGAAATGGAAGTTTTACACAAAGGTTTTCAAAGAAGATGGATTTAGAGGGGGGGTTTTAAGACGTAAAGTTTGCCAAGACAATTCTCTCTGGAATCACAAAGTGGTCTGTCAAAAGATAGAGGTTGACCAAGCACCTATACTGGCCCTTCTGCAGGTCTATTCAGATTCCCTGGGTGAAATGTAGTGCTGTCAGCACATGTAACCAGTGCTGCAAGCAAACATCTATCTATCATTCCTGCAGTGTCCAGCACCACTTAATCCAGCTTCCAAATCCAAACACCACAGCTGATGGATTCAGCGGCAGTCAAATTAGGATGGTTCTGAGTCCACAAATAACACTGAACTGCAGCACCGCAGGAACTTACAGGTCAAAAAACTAAGGAAGACGACTTGGTATTGCCATCTCTGGTTCAGGTACATTAGCATCCACCTAGGATATCCTTCTGTCAATGAGGCCTTGAATCTGCTGCATGACTTCTAAAGACAGAGCCATAAACATTACTTTGAACATGCAGCACTTTCCCAGGGAACAGTCCAAATGCCTGCCAGCATCCTCTAACTCAAAAGCAGTTTTTCAGAAGTGATCTTGTATTGCCTAGGATTGTAGAAGCACAAGAGCACTCCACGATGACTAACCAAACGGAGGAAAAATCCTATTCTTCCTTCACTGACAAAATACTACTTGAGCTGTGAATCTAAGTCAAGCAAACGCAAGTAAGCTGTTACCACCCTATTGTTAGCAACGCCATGCAAGAGAACAACACTCCACAGAAGTGACATGTATTAACTGACCTTTTTGTTTCTTTATGGCAAATAAATACTAAACCAGAAATTTATGATTACGTAAAGCCACATTATTCATAACATCTTTTGCCTTAAAACTCCTAATATTATATAGAATAGGTGGCATGAGAGCCCTTCATATGAGACGTGCCAAAGTCTGCACCTGTTTTTTGTCTCTATACTCCAAAAGAGAGAACCCAGAAATGCCTATGGAAATAGAAAGGAAGAAAAAGGGGATCCATGCCACATACTGGTGCATAACATACACCAGACAATGTTTTGCTCAAGCCAGATGATAAAGAAGAATTGACATAGTGATTATCTATATTCTTTCATGACATTTAAGTCCTTTAATTAGTAAGAGCCACTAAGCACTGCATTAACTCAATCTATTATTGCTAGATTGCCTTTGGGTCTGAATCTGATGTCTCAGATGAGATATGACAGTACTTTGTGAATATCATCATGCTAACGGCATGATCTGGCCTCAGCAAAGGAACCAATCCTTGGAATTATTCTCAAGGCACTCTGAATTGGTCAAAGCCACATGGATGGATTTTTCCATCAGAAAATTACAATTAGTTAAATGTGTTTTAAAAAGGGGGTGAAATCTATCCACAATATTTCACTAAAAATTTTGGAACATTTGGATTAGATCAAAATGTTTCCATCATGACTTTAATACACTGTTGCCATTTTTAAACTCTAATTAACTTTTCAAAAATCAATTTTGATAATTTGTATTGTTGCAAGTTTAATTATTAATACAGCATGCAATGAAACCAGAACAAAATATTCTAATTCAAATTGAAAATGCTTCGGTGCTGTGAAAAACTTCAAAAGTCCTAAATTATTTTTCATTCTCACTCACTGTGTATCCAAAATCTCCCAGTTTTTTGAATTTCCATCAAAGTGGAATTTCATATTCTATCATCAGGAGCTGCCTAGAGCTAGTGCAGGTAAATCATGCAGGCTTCAGAATGTCCATTTCTCAACATTTTGAAAAGCAGCACTGTTTTTTTACCTTTTACACATGTACACTCCCATTAATATTGATGGTTCACACATAACCTTAATCTTTCTCGAATACAGAGGGTAATTTCCTTTCTTATCAGCACAGTTTTCCCCCTCTTGCCCCTGCTCTCGCTACCACCTGCAGGCTGTAACTACTGACATTCGGCCAAGCAGACCGATGAACACCTAGTATACTTGTATTTGTTCTTCCCTTGCATACAGCTGGGCTGGTTTACCATACCTAGCTCTTGAGCCCTCTAAGTTTGTCTTGTTTTCCAGAGTTTTCTCACTTGTTCTAACAGCAAATAAGCTATCTGAATAGAAACACATCTTCTCTTGTAACTTCTGTGGAGGTTTTCATATAGAATTACGTAAATCAAATATATTTATTACATTTTCTGTAATATTTTCACTTGTTTCAAAAATATTCAGGCTCCATTCCTTTCCTCCAGGAAAGGCCTGTCAGAAGTGCTGGCAGTGCTGCTCACCACCCATTTTGTGTGTTCCTTAAACTCATGCAGGGCTCCTGCAATATATGTGGGCTGTTTAAATTCTGTTTAACAGCTCAGGTTGCATGTTCTGAAGAGAACCATCTCTGGCTACCCACAATACTAAAAATAGTAGAAGCTGCTTCTTTTATCACAGCAACATGACTCCATTTTCACCTAAAGAAAACATGTTAACCAAAATAGCTATGCAGTAAGTATGTATTGATGTTTCTTTCCACAGTTAATATAAGAAAGTAAACATATTTGCATGACTGGGTACTAAAAAAGATCAAAGTGACAGGGTATAACTGGCTCGCTCCAAATAAATATCCTAAACAGTTTTCATTTCCATCACTACTTGAGGATTTAAGGGGGTAATACCCTTTACCTGTACAAATCTGAAATGAATACGACTGGTATCAAGAGGAGGATGGGGTTTTAAGGTCCACTTCTCAAAAAGGCCCTGAAGTGGAATAATAACCCAGATACAGACTGAGAGAGGCACTTTTTTATCTTAGTCCTATTCAAGTTCCTGTACCGCGAGGGCAATAAAGGAGCTAGCTCAACAGAGATAACCAGGCAGCCTCCTAATGGCTTTTGGTAACTACCAGGGTGGGCTAAGTAGGTGAGCCACCTGGATATCTGAATATTTGAATTCCAGTCCCTGTTCTATGAGCCATGCAAACAGGCAATTAAGGTCATCTTTAATGAACCAAAAAGGTCTATGACAACTTTTCCAGGATATTTTTTTTTTTTTTTTTTAAACTACACTACTCAGCTTTGGTCCCTTGCCTGCACACCTCTAACTGTCACAGTGTACTGTCCATGCTCCCTTGCTTACCTGAAAATCTGCCACAGTAACTAACTAGTGCAGCATTTAAGAGTGAAAAGGATGATGAACAGCCCAGCTATCAATAAACTGCCACTTTATGCTTTGAATGTTTGGCCTAGATTTTAAACTAATTAATATTAAATTGGCCAAATACTGCTTTTGTACCCTGCAATATCTGTAATCAAACATCCAGCCTGAGTGCCATGCAAATATCTTGGAAGCAGTGCAATGGATGCACACGATATAAATATTTTAACAAGTGCAAATATAAATACTTCTTATCAATAGAAATAATCTAGCGTATACTGCTTGGGAATGTAACAGAGCTTTTTCTCTCTATAATTATACAGTGGTAAAATGTAATATGAAGGCCACAAACACACTCACAGAAGGAAAAAATTTTTAAAAAGAAAAACAAAATTATTTTATTAGCACAAATATTAAACAACATATATAGAGGACATCTTGCTTAAAGAAAAGAAATCCTATATCACTACTACTGCCACATCAGAAAACAACAATTTTATATTTGTCAGGTAAACACAGTGAGCTGAAAGAACCGTATATCAAACAGTCCCAATCCATGAGGTATATAAATTATATTAACCCCTGCTTTTCAAGGTGCATCTCGTATTAGTCTTCTATTGCAATATCATTCAATTTTAACAAAAATCTTTCTTTAATTTAGCTAAATAATTACACAGAGCTTATTCACTAATGTAATCGAAAATACTTCACTCAGATAAGTTTTATGAAATTACACTATTTTGTAGAAATAAACAAAATACTGCTCATTGCATGGTAAATTCCAAGAACCGAATCTGTTAAAGCAGTATTTTATTTGAACATTATGTGTAGATTTCCCTCTTTTTTCTTTTAGATACATGAATCTCTACTAATTTTATAAACTTCCACTTAGACATTTGACTTTTGGTTTAAATCATTCTGTGCTTTGAGTTGTTTCTCCCAATATCCTTCAGGAAGTCTCTTCTCTCTGGGTGAACATGTCAATTCTCCTACCGCTAACAAAGAAAGAGGACTTCTTTCCAGGAAAGCCTTTGCCTAAACTGCACTAGCATTTTGGCAGTACTTAAAAGTGGGTTTTTTTCAAGATACAGGAAAATGCCCTTGTTCAAGCAATTAGAAAAGAGCAATACACTAACTAAAGTGTAATGGTAACTCGATGGAGAATTGATATTTTGCTAGTTCCGTTATTCTTTGAATAGACAGATGATGTTCCAATTCTTTCCACTCCTCACTTGTACTCTTTGAGCCATACAAACCCACCTCACAGAACAAGGACTCCTACTCCCTAACTGTTGTTTTGTGATTGTGTACACCCAAGTTAATCCCCCTCAACCTGTCTGCCTCCACCCCCCCATTCTGTCATGTCCTCGCATTGCCTGAGTTTCAACATAACACTGACTGTAACACACACCTGCGAATTACCACTGCTAGCACTGAGTTGCCTCTGGCCAAGCCAGGAGCTCCCAGCTCTTGCTTCTTCAGCAAAGTATACTTCAGAGCAACAGCAACAGAAACAAAAAATAGCCTTTATCACCTTGGTGGGGAGAGGGAACAAGAAAGGAAGGACGGGAGCAAAATACCTGGAATTCTGTGCACAATGTACTAAGTTTTTCAATGAGAACAGATGCAAAACAGATTTTAAAAATAAAACACTTCCCACAATAAACAAACCATTTAAGCTTCAACAAATGATTGAATCCCAAGTGAATCTGTCTACGTCTCCCAACTAATTTAAAGATTCACACGAAAAACTCAGCATGTGGAGCACATTTGGATTTCAGTCAGGTACTTCAAGGGACTTTGGGATCACAAAAATCAGCAAATGGATTAAAGCAGTCTCAGTATAAGTTTCCCATCTCTGACAGGTATGTCTGGATTAATCATTGAAATAATATTGCTCGTATTATAAGCTGATGCAAGCTATGAATGCAAGTTAGATTTTTTTAATTTTTATTTCTTAATTTGTTTGAGAACGGTGTGCACAAGAGGACACCATTCCATGGAAACTTGTTGTTTAAAATGTAAAAAGAGGAATTTATATTGCAACACACTTGAGAATGAAATAAAACCCACATACTTAACATTCTCATTCTTCATAAGTCGTTTCCTACATCCAAAGAGACATTTTCATGATATGCCTTTTAAATGAATCCACACATGCCATATATATCTAGGTATGCTTTGGCCAACCTCAAGTATTGATCAGCATTGCCTCACAAAATAATGCAGCAGTACAAAGAGGTCTCAGAGAATGGTAAGCTCAGGTTGAAGGCGGGGGGTGGGGGGTTTATTGGTTTTTTTTAACGTTTATTACACACTTCCCAAGGCTCCTGGGAGTTGAGATTTCATTACGTAGGAATATTCCCGATATCGTAACATATCGCTGACCATCGAATGTCTCAATGTTACCAAAAGCCAGCTGAGAGCTGTAACAGCAATCCCATCAGAACAATGTAACAGCAGACCTCCTGCACCAGCTGAAGAACATCCTGACCGATACAAGCTAAGCTAATGAAACTAAGCACGGCTGCATCTGCATGAAGAGTCTTGCCAGCACAACCATGTTGCTGAGAGTGCATGATGACTTTTCAGTTACAACACCACTGTGGACAGGATTCTGTCAGCTATAGGTGTGACTGGAAAACACCTTCTCCAGAAATGTTAGGAGAAAAGGACTGAAAGCACAAGGTTTCAGTTTGGGGTTTTGTAGTTTCTAAATTTGTACCCCAGTTAAATCTCAAGCTATTAGTAATGTAGCATTCAAATAAAATACATCAAGTTTATCTTCAACTCAGTTTTCTACACACAAAATTTTGAGAAAGAAAAATCAAACTAGCAGAATAAATAAGGCCTCCTCCTTGCTCTCATAGATCTGAAGGGAAAAGAACTTGCACTATAAATCTTTTGGCCCTGGCATCTGTTGGCCCATACAATTCCAATTCATACAAACACTAGATTAACTATGTGGATGTCTCATCAGCTCATTCTAGGAGTCACAACTGCATGCAACAGTTGGCAGGATCAGCCTTTGGACACTATGAAACCTATAACCACAGTCCATTCAGCAGACGTGTTTCAATATCAAGGGCTAAAACCTAATTTTAAGTTAAAAGCAGGTGGATTCACTGTGAGTTTGTCTCAGCACCACCAGGCTTTCCTGTTTCCTTTCCTGGAGTCAAGAAAGTATATTTTGGGATATGACACTTAAGCAAAGAGAACACTAGGGCACCTTACTGAAAAGTAGCCGAAGAGATACAGTAGAATACAAAGAAAAGCAAAGGTGAATGAGACAATAGACTAATGGCAGCCAACAACAATATCACTGGAAGATGTAGTGGTTACACAAATGATTAACACCATTAATAATGAGAAGGATACTTTCTCTTAAAGACAGAAATAGAGGGAAAACAATAAACCAAGATAAGAAAGAAGAGGTTAACAGCTGTGAGATAACAGAGAGAGAAAGGGCAAAAAGACATTTTTATCATCAGTATTATCAAGTTTCCTGATATTTCCTAAAGTGTCTACTATTGGAGCTTTAAGAATTTCAGCTTTCACTAAAGTTAGAACGTAGTCTTCATAGTTAGACACAAAAGCTACACAATACTCCCTAACTGCTCACACACCAAAAAAGTAAACAAGAAGCTAAAGATTTTATCAACAAAAATACCCTCCTTTTCTTAAGGCAGGCTCATAACTTCTTCAGAGTCTGACTCGTGGTTCTGAATGCTCAGAGTAGGTAATACTTCAATTTCTGGTTTATTCAGTGTTATTTATTTTGCTGCTGTTTTATTTCTCTGTAAACAAGCCTGATTAAAAGAAATGAGATTGCCTGTTATAGCACTTAGGGGATATCAAAATTGCTTATTACATTAAAATGATTAGAGAAGGATAAAGAACATGAGATCATATTAATCACACTCTACACAAGCTTATGCAATATACGAGAATCTAACCTTTGAGGAATAGAGTCCTCGAAAAAACCTACTTACATCCCTATGGTGGGCCAAAAAGTTCAACTATCAACCAAAATAATCACGTTTAATGAAAATCTGTAAAAATAACTGCAGCCTGCGCCATAACTGATTAGATATTGGATATAGACACTCTTCAGTGATTTTTGCTCGTTAAGAGGAATACCACAGACTATCATGTGGACCTTACTCTCCATATAGCTCTCCTAAACAAAAAGTCTTCCCTTCGGTTTCTGCAAGACATCCTGCATGACCAGGCCGTAGGGTATTTAACTAAACAAGGCACTCTGACGTTTAACTAAGCTTGGTTTGGACAAGTCTTTCTAAACTTTATTGTAATATGTTGTTTCTTCAACTTTATGATACATGTTGGTTTTTTTTTAAGGGAGACAGATTTCCCCTAAATATGAAAACAATCTATAATATAAACAAACCTCATTGGTTCCTTTCATTCAGCTCCCTTTCCTTCTACATGTACCAATAAATTCTAGTTTCCTTTTTAGTATTCTAAAACTTTTAAAGGAGAAGGGAAGGAGCTGCACTGATCTCTTTTAGGGTTTGTCCACAAGACTTACAAGTGTATGTGTACAATATACACACATCTATGTACATACATGTGGCTTACAAACATACTCACTTTGCAACATCTCTACAAATACATTATTTACTTTTCAAAGGTGTCTTTTTTTCATGTGCTTTTTAGTCATGCAAATTCTTCATATTTTAACTTTATCTACTGATTTCTAAATAATTAATTATAACTAAGATACAGTATGATGGTCAGGTCCTCCAAGCTGCAACATACTAAGACAAAAATAGCTAGCTTTTTCTATATGTAACAAATGCTTCCTATCTAATACTTTGAACTGAATTCATCATTTATCCAGCATCCAAAATAAAAGCTTTATCCATGTTGATTTACTTTCAGTCCCACAAAGTTCAGAGCCATTTTTTTTAAATGATAACTCAGAAATTATGCCTTCAGAGCCTATCAATAAACACCAAGTCTTCTATACAAATGAAAAACAAGTGAGAAACTTGAACAGATTAGTGCTCAAGAGATATGGATCTAATTGTAATAACATTTTTTGAAATATTTTAGAGTAATATACACTCCATTATTAAATACTATGAAACATATTTCAAAAAATGCAACAACTGAAAGGACAGATTTTTACTCATAATCACAGACTCTCATACCTACTTCCCTAATTCAATTTACTACACTAGAACTTGAAGGACTGTCACCTTAAAAAAAAAAAAAAAATCCAAAACTGCAAGCTGTTAAAGTTTAAAAAAAAACCAAACACCAAAACAAAAAACCAAACCAAACAAACCGACACACACTAACAAATAACAAAAAAAATCAAAAAGGCAAGGCAGCTATTTACCCTGTCAGGCAGAACAGTACTTAAAACTTGTTCAGTTTTTAACGTTAACAGCTAACATGAATGTTTAAGTAAAAGAAAATGTAACACATACTGTTTCAGAAGCCAAGCAAGCAACTAAAGCTAATCAAGTCACAAATTGTTCTTATCCCACAAACGTCACATTCTTTGCAGGAAGGAAAGATGTTAAGCAAATGTCACTCTGTTCGAATTTTGAGAAAACTAACAACATGCAAGACAAAATGTCCCGCAACTAGGAAACCACAGCTCACTATTCCTTAGCCTGAACACCAATGAACTGAATCAGAATGAAAAAATAAAACCTTTTTAGTTCTCTTCCTCCTCTTCCTTATCTTCTGCTTCTTAAAAATTAACAAAAAGGGATGATATTCTGTAGCAGCCATTAGCAGCTGTTCACTTTGGCATGTCAAAAACTGGCAAAGGCCATCGTCAAAACTAGTATGTTCAACTGGCTAAAACATTTCTGCCAATTCCTTCTACTTCAAAATTCAGACACCAAATCTACATTGTCATAACTAAAAATAAATTGCATGGTTTTCTCATGGAACCCAGCAGTGGCTGAATGCTCTCTGCATCTTCTCCCATACCTCAGAAAAATCAGCTTACCATTTACTTGTCCAACATTCAACAGAAAGGTTCAAAAGGCCTTTGTTTTTAAAGGTGATTCTTACTTTTAACCACCACTCTCTCCCAGGGAATATGCTGCATCATACACTACTTAAAATCCATGTTAAACATTGAACAGATAAGAACACTATAACTGATGGACTATAATTCTAATCATGTACTTAGTAAAGCTTTTTCTTTTTTGTATTAATATAAACAGAGGGCATTCAGCCACTAGATCAAGTAAAGTATAGAAGCAGCAGCTACTTCAACAGGAGCTCTGAAATAGTATGTTTCTTATATTGCCATGGAGACAACTGGTCCTCACATTCAGTGTGACTGAACAGATGGTTTAAAAACCTTAAAATACAGATGTGATACAGACCTCTCTTCTGTGCTTTGCTTCTTCACTCGTCTTTCTCAGATAAGAATGTACAGTTACGACACATGTTCAGTCTAACGTGACAGTGAAGATTGGGCACAAAATGCATAGTAATACATGTTTGGTTTCGGTTGCATTATTTCTCACAAAGTGGGACCCCCCCAATTTAGGTAACCAGAGATGAACAGGTTGGAATAGAAAAATTACCAAAACCAAGCAGAGTGCATGAAACGTATCATTACTGTATTTTATTGCCCAGATTTATTGCAGAGAAGGAAAATCACAGCAGAAGAAAAGCAAGTGTTCTTGAGCTCATAAAAGAAATTTTCATGTTGAAATCATGTACAACATCTGCATAGGTGTGCCCTTTGAATAGAAAACACAATTGTCCCTCACCAAGAGGGCATTAACTTAACATTTGTGTGAAAAAAATTTTGCTATTCAACGAAAGCTATTGTTACCGCTTACACTTTTGGTAGGTTTTTTATTACATCCTGAACTAAGCAGAAATGAGTTTTGAGAGAAGCATAAAAAGCTTGAAAACATCCTTCCCTTTTCATTCCTTCACTTGCACAACTCTTCCTTGCCATTCACAAGTAAAGCTGGGTAAGTTAATACCAATGCCTTGTGACATTTCATGCCAAAGTTCTCACCAGCTGCTCTAACAACATATTGCCCTTTCCCAGGTCTTCAGAATTTGGACTTTGAAAGGTTGAAATATGCAAACACAAGTTTTAAGGAACAACCACCTAACAATTTAGAACTTTAAAGGAAAACTAAGATCTTTACAAGTGACTAGTAATTTTTGCAGCCACTCATTTTCAGCACTTTAAAGGGATCACAATTCAATCAGAGCACTCACTGCCTTACAGTAAGACCTCCACACAGTGTATGCAAATACCACCACCACCAAAAAGTAACATCTGGTAACCTTACCCCCGTGGCTGAGTTACATTTTGGTAGAGGAGCTAGGAGGATCTGAACTGCAAATCCATGACTGTCACAAATTGGCTATAACAGATTTATCTATTCCTTTAACAGAAGCTTGAGTTTAATTATCTCCCTTGTTTCACAGCACAGCACTTTTAAGTAAACACATGCTTGAAGAAGCAGACTATGAAAGAAATGGGATGAGATCATAATCAGATAGGTACTTTCTTTTCATAACTAGACCTACCAGACAGCTCTAGGGCTTTCACAGAAAGCCATTGAGCACACTACTTAAGAGAGAAAATAAGAGACATGTTACACGTAAGACCTGCCTAAATCACAGAGAGGATTTACACAGGGGTGCAGGGGCAGGAGACAGAGGCAAAGGTACAGAATAATCTTGCTACAGTCCTGTCCTAAGACTCCATATGGAACAGGGACTCAGCTTCAAGGAGAAGCCTGTTAAAAAACTTGAAAGAGCACTCAGGTAATTGTGCAACTTTATCAGTAAACCAGAACCCTGTGAAGTACTTCAAATATTCCAAGACCTACCTAAGTTATTGGAAGAATACAGGACCACTAAGGAGCAGAGTACCTGCAAGGTTACTACAGTGTGCCTGGGGTGTATGTTCAACTGGTTTCCTCCATTCAGCACAAGTAGTTTCTAACACAAGTCCAAAAATCCACAGAACTGCAGCACCGGAACAAGACTTTTTGGATTACATTTTTACATAGCATTTTCTCTGCATCTTATAGCAGAAGAAAAAGAAACAACCAAGTTAATATAGACCTCTTGAGGACATAAGTGTTAGAGATCAATGGAAAAGTATTTGTGGAAAATCAGTTCCTCTTGAGAGAAAACCAGGACATAGAAAACAGGGTAAAGTGTTCTGAAAGGTCAGCGGTAAAATCTGGGATAGGCATTACAATGCCCTGCGATGTTGCATATGAAAACAAAAGGGCACCTATGGAGGACTGCACGGAAAGAAGGCAGACAGGAAAATACTGAGAAACTGTGCCTATAGCCTCCATCATGGAAGGTAGCTCTGGCTACAAGAGATAGCTCTCAGAGAGGGCACGATAAGATGCATTTCAGTGGAATGAGCTCAGGGTAGGCCAGAAGACAGAAACAGTGGGCTGGCAGAAGGACTGAGTCACTGGAGAGCGAGAGGCAGATGCAGAAGTCACTAGGCATGGTGCAAAGCAAAGACTTAGAGAAATGGAAGAGAAAAGCAGGGGACAAGGCAGGAAACATGCAGACGAGAAATATGGGAAAACAGGCCAGAGGGTGACAGAGGAAAAGAGGTGAATGTGTCTGACCATGCCAAAGAGAACTGCATAATGAAGCTTGGAGTAGGCAAGTTGGGAAGTCGAGAGAGGGATGAAAAAACAGATGTAGTAAAACCAAAGCACAATTTGACAAGCTTTTTGCAAATAAGAAAAACTGTGGGAAACAGGGGTATTTAGAGAAGAATCAAAGATATCCCAGAAATAACGGCTAGTAAATATGAATAAAATGGATGCAGTGATGCTTTGCTGAGAACAACATTTGATGTTCATAGGTACAGGGAATAGGAGAGAAACTAGGAATTCAGGGGGTTCCCAAATGAAGATAGAAACTGCCTTCACTTGTAATTCAAAGTCTGAAATCAGGTTGTTAAAATTCATGAAAGAGTCAATTTAGATACGATTTTTAAAATACATTAATTATAATTTATTCTAATGTATTACCTAATAAATCCAAGGTATTTTATTCCTTCCAAGCCTTTTTCTGTTTTACATGCATAAAGATTCAAAAATAGTACTATTCAAAATTTAACCTCCAATACATTTAAATAATATGGCAAACACACCACAAAGACCAACTAATGGATGGTAAAGTATCAGGTTTGTTTTGAGGTTCATTTGAAATAACAGGATTCTTCACAGTGGTCATGAATAAAGCATTTAATTTTGATTCACACCAATAAAACCTTTATGGTTCCCTGATACACATTACAAGTGCTTGTTCCTTTTTCTTTTTTTACTGAAGTCAATAGCAAAATTCCACTGACTTTTATAAGAAATAGTATTAATTCCCATATGTTTACCGTATGCTGGTATATTATATTCCCATGCCTATGTTGTAATGACATTCCTATACTCTGTACATTTTCAGAATGATACATCACAACTCCATCACTTCTATTGCTTCCATCCGTCTGCTCATTTTATTCTCCTATTTCATTATACAACCTGGTTTACTTATTTTCATCCCTCCTGTTGATGAACTTCTGTTTTTCAGCTCCTTATCTCTGCCATCTCCATAGGTAACACTCCTTTGCCCTATCGTATTTTCCCATGCCTACATTCTTAAGCCACTCCAGATCTGTGGCTGTGCCCTTATGCCTTTAGTTTCCAAGCCTTCATTTCCAGGATTCTGTGGCTGAGTCTTGAAATCCCCCCGGGACGTTTGAACACCCCATGTCCATTAAATTTAACAAAATTCCAAAATCCTTAGGCTGACAATATTGCCTCTAATTCTAAATACAACAAACTCAGAAAAAAATGTAATTCTGTTTCTTATGAAAGCCAAGCCAAGGTCAAGCAATCAGATAAGAACACAGCCACCACACCAGAATCTTAATAAATGCTGTATGCCTTCACTATAACCTTTCCCATCTTTGCTGACTGCCAAGATATTCATCTACAGCTAGAAGCGTTCCCCTCCCCAACCAGATCACATCTATTTAGTATTGAATATACTACTGCAGTCTGCGTAAAACAACCCATTTCCTGCAGCTCTCCATAACTGCTAGAGAAGCCAGAGTCAAATTCTCAGTCTCATTTTTTTTTAAGAAAAAAACCTTCCCTTTTAATCTGTGGTAACTTTTCAACTGTCAGTGAGGATCAAAACAGAAATGTGAAAACATCTGCAACCCAAACTTTGGATTAAGTTCTTGTCAGGATTTAACAGAATTATATTTGAAAAAATTCTCGTTGCTATGCAACCTTTTAGCTACATTTTCCATGTAAAACAAGTCTGGAGTTTTAGACTTCCTTACTGAAAAGATATAAGGTTGCTGGAACTAACACACACACTGTACAAAGATTTAATACTATGCAATGAAATTCAGCTTGCAGGATAGACACTTCCTTGAACAGTAATTGCAATTTTAAGGCTTCTGAACTGTAAATCTGAGATAAGCTGAGGCTGTTTGGATGCTCATCTGAACCTGAACTCCAAATAATATGAAGTTCACACATCACTAGTAATTAAACTATGCAGTGGTTTTTACTCCAGAATTGCTGTCAGAGATGAGAGCTATCATTACAAATTCTGTGGTAGTACTTGCTCAAATTTTAAAAAGAGTTCAAAGAACAGGAGGTTTATAGAGATAGAACTTTTACAGTGACACACACCACTACCAGAAGGAAAACAGGAAAGAAAAATGCAAAGGAGGAAATACAAATGGGGATGTTCCTTGTTTAATTACAATGCCATGAAGGTTGACACCTTAGTTCCAGGACTATAACCTGAGAAGCCCAAAGTGCTCCAGCACACCTAGAGAGCAATAAAGCAGCAGTTGGTAGCAGCTTCACCTGATGGTTACAAATGAGCTGCAGTATGGAGTGATCAAGAAGTCTCCTTCTCCAAATACTTACACTGAAAAGAAACATGGCAAGTGGTCAGAAACTGACCATTCTAGGAAACAGGGACACAGAAGGGGACACGCTTAAGGAGGGGAAAAAGATACATCAAGAGAAAAGGAGTAGATCAGAAGAAACTATCTGGGAGATTTTGTAACAGGTCTGCGTATCACTAATTTTCTAAAAGGGGAAGATTTTGCATTCTACAGGAATGACCTGGTTACAAGAGAACCAGTGCAAATTCTGCTGAAGAGTGTCATCATTCCTGGTTCATATTTGCCCAGAACTAGGTAGAATTGCCACACGACTTCATATATCACTGCAGAAAACAGCAATGGAGCATCACACAAGCTAATTTTTTTTCATAACAGAAACTTTACCAGACTAAGGAAAATGTCATCAATCCAAAAGTTGTTCTATTTTTCTAATCTCAGCTAGCCTTTAGATCTCTTCCTACTCAGGCATCTATGTGTATGCATGAAGAAATGTATGTATGTAATTGTCTACATTTCATGGCAACTGCACATATACTTTGCTTAGCCCACCTAATGCTGCTGACCGACTTCCTGTCGAGTTGCTTTACTGCAGGGCCATCATGTCAGCAAAAAGAAAGAAATTAGAACAAGCCCATAACCTTAATCAGCTTGTTTCTGACTATAGGTCTGAAGAAGTTAAAGTGCTCCTTTCCTCCCTTCTGCTTTCTTTCTATTCTGATGTTGCCAAAAACAGAATATGATCAAATGTCAGCAATTTAGACACATTACATGAAAAATACATGAAGAAAGGCTACTGCAAATATGACCAGGTATTAAGAGCATACCGCACTGTGTTGGTTTTGGCTGGAATAGAGTTAATTTTCTTCATAGTAGCCGGTATGGGCTGTGTTTTGGGTTTGTGCTGAGGGCAGTGCTGATAACACAGGGATGTTTCAGCCAGTGCTTGCACAGAGCCAGGGCCTTTTCTGCCTCTCACACCACCCCACCAGGGAGCAGGCTGGGGGTGCATAAGAAGTTGGGAGGGGACATAGCTGGGACAGCTGATCCCCGCTGACCAAAGGGATATCCCAGACCATATGGTAATGGAACCACATTCTGAATAGCAATGGCTATGCACCTTTTTCCAGTCCGACATACATAAAACATCCTTTTTTCAAAGATGTGTGCGAGCCTTAGCTCTTATTCTGAACACACAGAGACAGATTTTAATTTTTATGAAGTATGTCGACCCATATCTTCTACCTTGATAGATGTGGCACTAAGTAACTCTTCATCAACTATTCCCATCAAAATGTGGGCAACAACACAGCTGAAGCCAGATTGTCCAACATTTTGTCTGGTTGTCTGGTTTCCATGGAAGTGTGGATAGTAATTCAAGGCCATTCACCAACATTGCTCCTGTACAAAAAGGACCATGCAAATATGACTAAATTAGCTGAGCAGGCAGAGAACAAGTACCAGCCATCTACATGATTCCCTGTACAGCCAGGGCCTTTATACCACTTTTCCTTTTTGTACGCTCCTTGGGACATCTCCTGCCTTTCAGCCTCACTGTTTACTAAGGTCATTCATTCAGCAAGAAATTCTGTGTATCTCTCAGGCACATATATCTGGTTGAGAGAATGAATTCCAGCGAATGGAGATGGAAGTGCCTTTGCTTATATCAATCTCCAGAATTTATGGCAGTTTTTAGGTTAGGTACAAAGAGGACCGGAGATGTTTTTACCGTACAATACCATGGGAACTGAAGGCACAATCAACCTGGGAGGGAGTGGATCAGCCCTGTTTGCAGTACAGCTTAAGAACTGTGTTGGTTGTATTGAAATTGCTACTTGAGGAGATAACTTAGGGGTCAGGGTTCTGGATGTGATCACAGTAATGATGAGGACATAGTGTAGCACTGTAGCCCTTCCTCTATCGTGACAGCAAAGCTGCAGGAGACAGTACATGTTGCATTGCAGCCTCCAAAAGTAGCACTTGCCCAAACTGACACCATCCAATATTGTGCCACATTCATGAAGCTAGGTTAGGAAATACATTTTGAGCTGTAAAATGAAATTTTCAATAGTTTAAGAAAAGACACTGTTAGTGTTTATGTAGGGGGGAAAATGGGGAGCATTTCTTCTTATTGCATGTATTTAAAATGCCAGAGCTATTCCTCAGGTAAAGTCTTTTCTTTATTTTAAGAAAGCCTGAGGTGTTCATCCAGTGTTTCATCACGAGGAATAAAAAACAACAGCCAACACCCAAGGTGGCTACATGAAATGCAGAGAGTGCTCGTGAATTATTGTGAGTGAAGATTACCAGATACCTGTGATACAGTATGGTGTCTTAAATCTTTCAAATACAAGAATAAGGATAGAAAAAGATAGGTTCCACTGGTTTTCTGATTCTACCTTATGAGGACACAGTTTTGACACAGATTTAACTGATACTCTTACGATTCAGACAGTGTAATCACATGATATGCTACATACATCCATCTTCTAAGCTGAATGTTACTTAGCTCTTCACGAGCTATTGATATATCATATGTAGGTAGAAAAGTCATCCATTTACTTATGCTTTTCAGTCTGTCTCCATGTCTTGCATTGCGTATGAGCACCGTTCATAATGGGACTTCCAACATGCTGTCATAAGCATGTAGAGGTACAGGTGGGACATCCAAATGCATCAACCAGTTGTGCTAATGCAAAACAGTTTTGGTTTGTATTATGTTAGATTTCAAATTAAAATGCTTTTAAATATTACCTGTCTTCATATTTAGTTTTATTACATTTCAGTCAGTCTTCAAAATAACAGCAACAGAACAACAGAAGTCACAAATAAAAGTTGTTCTCTTTAGTTTTATAAAGATTTTTAAATACTTTAACACGACTCACACAGCCATTACAATAGTCACCTTTTTCACCCTTCAATTCTCTTAATATATATGTAAAAACAAATCTAATAGTACAAATACATACAATTCAAAATCTGTATTAATTTCACCTCTGATTCTATAGCGTATTATAAATAATCCTATGTGGAAATGTGTTCAAAATTCCCAAGAAAACAGTAAAAAAATTTAATAACTTTTCAGCTGAAAGCATTTGAATTAAAACTGCACCTGCAATAGTGAAGCTTCCAGAGCTACCATAGCATAACAGTGGATGAAGATATCCTCTACCATGGTCCAATATTTATTGAAAGCTGCTAGATTAAAACAGATGTTTATGCTCTAAATAACAGGAAACTTGTAATCTGTGAGTATTTCCCAGCAGACCAAAGGTATCACATCCACTGATAAATTCAAGCAAGATCCACTAACCACTCTTAAACTTGAAAAGCCATTTAAATTTCATTTGAAATATTCCATGTATCCTCAACTGAGTCACTCCTCTTTCTCCTCCCTGATAGATTGATTTCAGCAGAGGCTAATTACATTCTAAAGATAATTTAATTTCAATTACATTTTAATCCACACAAACACATTCAAGCACGCACCTAGCCGTGGGCCACAAGATCAAAGGTGGCAGTGGATAGGCTTAAAACACCCTAGTAAAGACCCGGGTTTGGGTGGAATGGAGTGGGTAGAGGAATAAAGAGAAAGAAGAGGTTTTTTACATGCAGCACTATATTTGGCACTAGCCAATGGTTTTACATAGTGTTTCTTCAACATCAAATTCAGGCAAGTACAGTTTGATTACATCTTTTGGTAACTGGCTGGTTTTCATCTTTGTTTTTCCCCTAGATACCGTTGTCTATGAATGTGTCAACATTTCTTGCCTATGATCAGCCCACGATAAGTTACTGTGGAGTACATCATGAACTGCTTGCTCACAAGCCCTATGACTCGAGTAACCAGGAAGAAACAGTGGAAACACACCTAGAAACTGATCTGGATCTGAGCACAATAACAACAACAGCACGAATCAAGGAACACAGTCAGCAGCTGGCTTAACTGGCAGGGGTTTGTTGTCTTTTTTTTCCTGTAGCAGAGGCTGCAACCAAATTCTATGTAACGTTATGGACAGAAGTGAGAGACATAATATTATGGATTCTAGGATCCCTGTCCAAATGAAAAATGAATCACAAAGATTAATTGTTTCAAGTCTACAATTTGTAATTAGTTAAGTTGTGCAGTATTTTTTTGACTTCAGAGTATGACCCTTGAAGTGAATCTTTTTCAAAATTCATCCTACCTACCTGTATAAACTGTACAGATGTAATGTATTTTTCATATTGTAAAGTTTCAATTACCAAGAACAGCTGGTATGTATAGTACCATAATTTAATTACATCTTTCTTTACAAGTTTCAGTTTCTAAAGTTTCAAATTAACAAAAGTTATTTCTTGTGTTATTAAGTTACTCTGTTTTGTAGGGATCATTTTGTTACTGCTTTTGTGCCCAGAAAACTTTAATCTAAAATTCTGTCCTTTGCAGAATATGCACCATTTTTATCGTGTTTAATAGAATTTTATCTACTGGTTCCAGAAGTCACGCATTAACCAAAAGGAGGGTTTAACTATTCACACTTCTATGAAATTATTGAAATACATAGCCAAGTTTTCTTATAAATGAAAATCAAAAAAGAATTTAACAAATCTACTTATCTGTTGCCTTGAAATACAGCCTGATTTCTAAATCAGAAAAATGTAAGCATAAACAGATATATTTTAACAATGAAGTTTATGTATGCAACTGTTAGCCAGCGCTGATGATGTTTTATAAAGTCTCATGTTCTACAAGACAATATGGAGAGGAGACACCAATAGGTAGATGTCTTTACAAAATCTGCTGTGAAAGTATAGCCTGCCAGATCAGGCATTTGTATTTCTACTTAAAGACTAATGGGCCCGAAACCTACTTCTGTCAAAGACAGCTGCTGACAGAAGTGGCAACAGAAAGAAAACCCTAGAGTTATACTACTCCTCGAATGTAAAATGTTACAGAGAAGAAAGAAACGTCTACTTTCCTGAAAAATATAGTAATTTGGACCAAATGGTAAAAGTTAATAGTTCTTTAACATTATGACACATCAAGCTAAGAAAAAAACCCAAAACCTTTAAATACAAAAAAAAAAAAAAGTAGTATTAAGTCTTTAACAATTACTATGTTGTTTATTTGTCTACCATTTAATATCTGGACTGAAGCATACTTATATCCAATTCTTCAGTTTTAAATCTCCAAGACTTCTCAATACTGTGTGCAAGTAACTTTTACAATACTACCCTCATGTTGTAATCATAAAAGATTACAGAAATTAGTAACACATTCGATCATGCCAACTTGGTGAAACATAAAAGGGAACACGAGCCTTCCAAAATAGAGGAGAAAAAAGTTTCATATGGTGAAGCAACTTTTTTATAATAAAGGGAAATTATATAACCACAAATCTATTTTTCTGAATGTTTATCCCACCATATTTTCATGTAGCTTCAAAGCAGAAGACTGAAATTTAAAATTACAGTCCAACTGTTTGTACAAAATATAAAGCAAATATAATGAAAAATAGCTTCAAAATATTGTCAACAAATGAATCTGCATTCACTATCTTTTAAGTGGAAACAAAGTGTCAAAACAGAACACATTGTATTGGTTATTTATTTAGCATCTTAGATTTTGTAACATATTTTGCATAAATTATTTGCTATTCAAAACATTGCTTGTCTTTTTAACACTCATCTTAAACCTCCACACTTCAGTTTCTTATTTCTTTACTACATGGGTTCTTGAATTTCTAGTCTTCTTATACAGTGCTGGAATTTTACTATGCACAGTTTTAAAATACATTTTTCTATTTATAAAATGAAAGCAAAAATGCAGGTGTCATTCTGGAGTCAAGTGACTTTTGTACGGCAGGAAGAAGTTAACTGCTTAATTTCAAAGTTGGTTTTAAGGTTTAACAATTAGGCATTCCGGTCATAACAGAAGGCCTGAGCTGTTAGGATCGAATACTGTCCTCCCAAACAATTATTTGAGTTATTCTTACTCTGTCCTTGCTATTCCTTACCTTGACCTACTGCCCTCAAATATTTATGGTGTGTGAACATGGTCCCGACATTTATGCAGTTACTCAAAATGCACAAATGTTCAAAGGCTCTATGAACTTCTAACGTATAGAGAACTGCACAGCATGAATATTTTCAGTGTCAGATACTCTAATGAACTTAGGCTAAGGAACACGATAAACCATTTTCTTACACCAAGAGATGAAAATCTTTTTGATGTATCTGGTTAAACAAGAACAACTAGGTATATATATTCACGTACACACAAAACTTTTGTTTCTTTTCCTTGATAAGGAAGCATACATTAATGAACCTGGTTTGTCTTGGACCTCTCCTGAAACACTTGTCATTTCAGACCAACATATCAATAGACGAATGGTAGAATAGCAGGGTCACAGAAGCAGCAGCGGTTCTGCACCTCACAGGTCTACTATACTATCACAAAAAACTTCCTGGGCATTTGTAGTGCCAGACTCTCTGTAACCCCAGTGTGTCACTCCAGTGCTCTGAAAGGCACATTCAACATCCCAAGGCCCAAAGCAGCAGTGGAATGCATGCCCACCCTAGATCTTGAGTGTTAAAACATATGTTCCCATACATATAACTGGACGCCACTCTTTTTAATGGACTAACTACATCAATACAAAATCTGCTACTCTCAATGAGATGGATATCTTCTAAAAAAGTAGATGGCAAGTAGGTAACTTCCCTAAAAAAAATCATATAATGAAAAAAATCCAGGTTCGGCTAACCAAAACAAGGACTCACTCCTAAGGTCCTACGTTAGTCTGTGTACACGTACTTTCCAGCATATTATTGCCAGCTATATAGTGTCTCAGAGTGCACAGAAATAGTAAACACCCTAGTTATGTGAACAAAACAAAAAAGTATCACCTAATAAAGCCCTAGCCTTCCAAGCGACAAGTTAGCAAGAAAAAAGGAGGTTGAGCCTATGGGTTCCAATATTTATTTACAGAGGGTCACTTTCATATACCATTTCCCTTTGCAATAAGATCCATAAACCAGAAATAGTAGCCAATAGCATCATTCTCAGTCATACAGTTAAGTGACACCACCATATCCTGGTAGATCATTTTATCAAGAAAAAGTGGGGCTAATTCATTATGCTTGCAAAATACAAACAGAGAGTATAGCCTGTAGCAATAAAAATACCCAGACAAATTAAAACTAAATCCAGCTACAAGCAACAATTCACACCATCCATCAGTGGATCATGCTTGTACAGCAACTTACAGGGCTGAAAAATCCATTAGGAAATTGAGCACAAGTATCTGAATGGAGGTGCTATCTAAAGAACAAGGTATATAGGAAGATTAATGATTAATCTGACAAATGACTACGTATGTCTCAAGTCAGTATATAAAAAAAATAACAAAGACAAAAATAACATCTATAGAAGAAAACAAATGACTCTTTCAATTAAAAAGCGACCCAAATTTTCAGTATAATGTATTGTACAAAACATTCGCAAGGGATCTGCTAACAAAACCAAATAATTAAAAAAATAATTCACAGTTTTCAGATACACATAGCAAATACCAGACTTCTTTTGGCAACATACAACAAACAGAAAACGTACCAGCCTCAGAAGCTGTGTACTAGCTTGCTTTACTGACAGCCTCTCAATTTCTCCCCTTCTCTCTCAAGGCATTTTTTAGCTCTTTCTGTTATTTCCAATCCTCAGATTGGACAAGAGAACAAAAACTGTGCAAAAGGCATAATATGAACAGTAAAAACATGAAAACAAGACTGCTAGGGCAACACCACTGACTAGAAAAATAAAGCCAGGATTCCAGTGTCAATGGAACTGTAATAAATTCTGGAAATTGCTTTATTAGAAATGTAGGTACTCAAAGATGGTTAACGGAAACAAATTAAATGATCATGTATAGTGTTAAATACAAGCAGCTATTTTCAGTTCCCAGCTGGTCTAGCAGAAATAGTCTGTTGAACAAGTGAGAAAGAACAGTTCAGCTCATGTTCCCTAGCCTGATCCTCCCCTCTTGAGGGAAAGATCTTTTTGCTCCAGACTTTTCCATGGGCTTCACGGGCCTGGGCTTCCCAAAGGCAAATCTTACCAGAAAAGCATAAATACCTGTAAATAAATGTAATAATAGTTTTACTTGGTCAGCCCAAAGGTACACCTTGGCTTGATAATCTGTCTCAAACAGCAATTGCAAAATGAAATGGAAAGAACTAAAGAATAGGGCAAGCACACACAGTACTTCCCCAGAATGCCCCTACAGTCCCCAACAATTTGTAGGTCAGGGACTTACTGAGCCAAATGGGGAGTTTTAACAGTCCCTCTTTGACCATGCACACAGATTCTTTGAAGCCATATAAATTTGTAACAATTTACTTCGACAAGAAAAGCTGCCTCTTTTCTTTGTTCTAGTAGAAATTAATGATAAAAGTAGTGTAATAATAACACTTTTCACTTCCATTTTTGACACAGAAACATATTATCACGTAATTAATAATGACAGACTGACAACTTCCCGGTAGCTTAAATAACATCTATCCAATCATCTAACGTACGGAAATTATCTGAAACCCTGTAGATTTAATTATTAGACTTCCCGGGGGGGGGGGGGGGGGGGGGGGGGGGAGTGTGTGCACCCCTTAAAAATCAAGATTCAGCTCACCAGAAAGCAGAATATTTTTTTAGATTTCTCAAGTCCACCATAATGCTAAACAAAAAATAAGCCTGTTTCTCACAAAGTACTGCAAAATATTTTTCAACATAGACACACATGAACCTCTTAATAGATACAAGTTCGATGGTGTGATCCATATTTAAAAGCAGATGTTCATTACATTTCTCAAAAAAATTCTAACATTTAAGTGAATTAATAGTTCTGTTATAAAGTAAGAAGGCCAAATTCCATTTTCCTGCTCTACCTAATTATAGAATCTGATTAATTTTAATTATAAAGTTTCAGAATAAATCAACGTGAACATCAGAGTTCATGATTAATGTTATTTTAATGAACACCTAAGGAATTAACATTTTGCCACTAGAACCTTGTCAAGAATTTTTATGTAAGCTGAAGTGCAGCATGTACAACTGTGAAAATCCCACGTGGCATGGAGCTTCCATCTTACTTTATCAACATCAAGTTTGTATGTAAATAACTCATTCTTAAAACTGTCTCTTTAGATGGCTAACTACAAAGGAGCACCTGCCGTGTAACAGCAAGCGAGTGTGCCACACAGAATTCATCATACCCAGTCCTGCTACATAAAGCTCTAAAACATTTGTAATAGTGGATACTTCAAAGTGTCACCACTATAGACATGACACATGTAACAGTAATAATACACAAGTGAGCATTAATTAATATTGCATTAGTATGGAATTTCTTTGGATTAATATTAATACTTGCTGATTGCCTCATTAATTGCCTTAGGTCAACTGTTATAAACAGGCCAGATACTGTTGTAATGAACACTAAAGGAATTAAAAATGTTCAGGTATATAAGAGTACGTTTTTTCCAGCTTTCACAGAGTACCTTCCACTTTGTATTCCACAAGAAACAGACTGTTAAGGTGGATGCAATTCAGCAATAGCTCTACCTGCAATCTAATCGTAAAGCGATTGCACCAATGAAACATATCTCAAAAATCAAATAATTTGAACTTTGTATATACTAATTCTGTACTTCTTAGAGAACAAAAACTCATCAACTAGAGATGAGAATACTCATTAAAAGAAAACGATGTGTCACTCCAGCACTATGCACCTCATTAATTTCAGTAGTTTTATACAAGAGTGTGTCATAAATGAGGCATGGAAATCCATTAACTGAACCATTCATATTGAATACATTTTTTGTTGTCATTTATTCTTTCAAAAGAAATAATGAAACTGGTTTATTTTACTAGCAATGATGATGCACCTCCCTATTACTTGCTGCTGGTAACTTTATTCTTAAAGAACCTGTAAACGCACACGATTAGTCTAGATTCACTATCCAAAAGTCTTATTCTCATTTTTTGGAAAGGAAAAAGTACAGCTGTCAATGGTATATCTTAATATGCAAATAAGATTCATAAAGAAGATTTTTTTTTTCTTGTCTTCTGCTTTAGCATTATCTAGACAGTTTGTATTTCTTCTCCTTCTGCAAATTGCTTCTTTCTCCAAGTTCTAACTGTTGCAATTGAGAATGCCAAATATTAAAAAAAGACCAACTATTCAGGCTGAGTTACTGTAAAGAAAAAAAATGTTAAATGCCTTTCAGATATCCATCTCCAGAGCTGAACATATTTGCTGCCTACCGAGCACCCGCTAAAGATTGTCTGACTCAAGTGCCTTTTACTTCACCACTAGATCCTGTAAATATAAACTCATAAATATGCTAACACTATAACATGCTAATAAAAATCAACCTTTTTTATTTGTTCTACCACTACACAAGGTGGTGTTGGGTTTTGGTTTTGGTTTTTCTCTCTTTGCACCCTAAAGCCTTGAGCACCTATGATTAATAGATGTCAGTATAAACAGTCCTAATTCCTCTTTCATCAACTTACTACAGCACAAACTTTAAAAGTGGAACTGGGAGGGGTGAACATGATGTCCACCCGATCTCAAAGCAAAATCAATTTTACTATGACAGATGCTTCCCTAACTTCAAAAACCTTCAGTCTCTGGAGAACACAGTATCTACATCAATCTGTATCCATGCTTAACTATTCTTGCTAACAGAACATTTTTCCTTACGCCTAACCTAATTGCTGCTTGTAGCTGCTGGAGGTCTACACCCATATATGCTGCGGCCATCTTGAAAAACGTCATACAGGTTACTACTGACTGAAAGTCTCATGATGTTTTAAGAGAAGAAAAGTAAGATATTTTCCAAAATTTGAGCTTTCAGAAAGACAGATGCACTGCTTGTGAAGATGACCAGTATTTTTTTTCTTTTAAATATTTTTTAAATTATATACTTAAATAGGAATGGAGTTAATGAAACTGACTGTAAATAAGCATTATTGATTAAATTTCTATTTCCATTTTTAATACATTATCATTCGTAAGATTTGTAAGACAGGATTCATAATCCTGTCTGGCTTAAACATAGCCATTTCTGTGCTACTTTTTTCCTGAAGCTTTCTTCCATTTCTTTATTTCTTTGAATTACTCATGGAATCTACAAAGAATCTCGCTGAAGATATCTGGACCCCAAACATAAAGATCTGCCTCTGTTCTGCATTGCAGGATCAACCTCACAGTTTAAATTTAAAATGACAACTGAAATGTAAATTTCTTCCAGTCTCTTCTACCATATTCACAAGCTTTGGCACTTGTTCATTCTTTTCTTCTCTACCTGCATGCATTTTGCCTCAGGATTTTTGAAGTTCCAATTTTTCTTTAGCAAAGAAATTAAGGAACCCACCAAAATTAAGAACTGATTTCAGATCATTTATACTGCTAAATTATATTTTAAGATTCCTTTATTAATATGCAAGTATCTTACTAAAAGCCAAAATTATTATTAGTAAAAGAAAAAAATAAATTAATTTGTGCTTCCAGAAATAAGCATTAATGGCCTATTGTACAACTCCCTGTGTTTAAATTTTTCTTTTACAAAATTCAGAGGAGGGGGGGAAATCTATGCAGGGGCATTGCTAATATCACAAAAATACAAGTTACTGAAGTAAAACACTCACATTGCTAGCTAAAACTTGAAGTGATTTAAATGAGAGATAATTCAGTGTAACTCCTAAGAGTGGGTATAAAGAAAGGGGATATAAACATAGATGCAACTAAGTTATGCTGCAGGAACAAAAAAATATATTCTCAAAAATTATATGGAGCTAGAATAGAATATATTTAAGATTGTTTTTTAAAAGGAGGTACAGGCTAATAAGGCACTAAATAAAATAGGAGATGAGAAGGATTAAATTTAAGTCTGGACACAAAGGCAAACAACCTGATAATGAAAAAGCTTCTGCCCTCCTCCCAAATGAAAAACATAGTATTCCCATTTTCTCTAGTATTAAATATCTTCTGTATACCTGAATAACCAGTAAGACAATATCCAAATGTAAGTCATTAAGAGGGGTAAAAAAGCTGGCCTTATATACATGAACTAAAAGCAGTAATTGACCACAGCGAAAAAGAAGACAAAGACCCACATATGCAAACATTTAAATCTCAATTCTCTAAGTGGTCTGGGAGGCAAATAAGTAACTCTAAATTAGAGCCTCAATCAAGTGCTTTTAAGTTAAAAATAACTTATTGCAAATGACCTGTTTCATCTAAGGGGACTTTAGGGGAACCAAAGGAAGTGAAAACTTAAATCAAAGACAGAACTATTTAATAAATAAATAAACAATAATGTACGTAAGGACACCAAACTATTGCCCATAAGAAAATTAATTTAATTACATGTGGCAATGAGGACATACAATGCTGCCTATCAAAAGGTCTGCTTAGCAGAGGTCTGCTATGCTTTAGTGGCATATTTTTCTATTAAGACCACAGTTTTCAAGACTCTCAGTTATAAAGGCAACCTTGGAAAATAATTTTAAAAATAAGCAAGCATTGTAAAAAGAAAATCTTTAACATATATAGTGGCATCAACAGGTCAAGCAAGCTGAAATAATATGAGTTGCTTTGTAAGTTTACTGTCTGACTGAAGAGATAAATAAGCAAACCAGCCATTAAGAATGAGGGTGAAATGTGCTAACTACCAACAACAGCTCTTGAGACCCTTACAATTATTTCTCATGCAAAGCCAGTATCTCCATTAAAGTTGTCCAAAAATTATTCAGCATTTCATTGAAAAACATCTTCTCCTATGCCACAAACTTTAGGAAATACATCAACTACGAAAAAAATTAATTCTATCTATGCAAGAGAAGGGGCAGATGTATAAAATGAAGAAAGAAAGGAGAGAAAACAGTAAGAGAAGCTGATGTATAAAGACGACCAAAATGATTCAACTATGACTTGACACAGGACTCGACAAAACTGTGTAACTGGTCATTATGGTAACAGATTAAGATAACCAAATAAACAGGAAGTAATGGAAATGGGAAGGCACAAATTAAGCTGCTCATTCATATTGATTGGTCACAAATCAGATTTAATCCTCTGAGGAAGAGGAGTGAACAGAACAACATCTAGATTCAACAAGCTGTCTACCCCATCTGCCATGGCAGGAAAAATAGGTGAATAAGATATTATGTTACGTCAGAAGGATAGGATAGTAACACAATATATATAATAAGACAATATCATCTGAATTGATCTTATTTTTTCAGCTTGAATACTTCATTCTGTTTGGACATCTCAAGGTAGATCCACTGTTTTTCTTCTGACAAAAAGGGCTTTTACTTTGCAGCAATAACTCTCAAAAGATTTACTTTTTTAAAATGCATTTTTCATCTTTAACAAAAGCACACCAAAACCCGTAAAATACTCTGCTCCCAAAATTCTTACAAAAATAAGAGCTTTGCAATAAGATATACGTGATTTAAGGGTAATGAAGTAGGTTTTGTGGACTTCAGAACCTCATAAATCTTTTCCGATTTATTTTGGGATAGAGGAAGAAGGGGAATTGTTGAAGGAAAAGATGATAAATTACATTTGCTTGTGGGTAATAAGGCTCCCTACAAAGAGAAACAGCATACTCTGAATGATTACATGCAGTTTGAGGCTAAGAGAAACATATAGTCTAGTCCTACTCAAATTTTAGCTGCCACGAAATACTGATTAAAAAATGCATGAGGAAAACAGGATAAATTCACACTATTTTTCAACATTTTTTCTTTTACTAATTTGCTTAGCTTAAACAGTAGGTCAAACCGCAATTTATTCCTTCTGCTTTGCAGAAATTCTTACATTTTGCATCACGAATGTCAACAGAAAAATAAAGTAATAGCCAAACTGCATAGAGAGAATGTCAAAACATCAAAAATAGAGCACAATTCCAATAAAAGAAGAGATATAACTAGGACTGTATTTTAACAAAAATACTGAATATATTTTTCAATGAACGTTTATAAGACACTACAATAAACATTGGTGTCTGGCAATATAGGCAACAACAAAAAGCACAGCATGAAATCTTCAACACAGACTACACTTCTAAAAAAAAAATTAACAACATTCCGTTCACCCCCTCATCCCCCCTTTATTTTTACCAGATGCCACACAGATGTCCTTTTATATCCACAGAGCTGAGCTTAACTCCTCGAAACAAGATGATATTCTGGCTGCATTACACTCAGTTGAAGTTCCACCATTGGCTTTAGAGGATTTGACCTTTTAAAGTAGTGGGATTTTGCACCTCTACAAATGATAGTCAGGAGTCAACAACGGAGGTGAGAATGAGTGTTTTATGTAGCACAGTTCAACGTAGGCAATACCCACAACACATCAGCTAATCTCATAACTACTCACCTGCAGCCTTCTGAGATATTTCCTATACTTGACAAAATATTGGATGAGAGGGTAACTCATTCCTTCTGACACTGAAAAAAACCCAGCTCATCCATATAGTCATTTAAGAATTAAAATTTCGTTTCATTGAGTAGTGGCTATTAGAAGCCTCCCAGAGAGTGCCCCCCTCTTGACCAGAACTGCCTCCACCTTCTCCTTAAGAGTCAAAAAGACACTGAATCAAAGCTATGCTTTACTGCAACACAATTCTCAAAGACTGAAAAAGATGTCCTGCTGGATAAAAGAAACTAAAAAGCAAAGTGCTAGTCAGCCAATCCCTCCCTTGCTCGTCGCATATCCTTCCTTTCCTACAAGCCTGTTGTCAGGCTAAAAACGCTCAGTAGGGGGGTTTTGAGATCAAATAACTTTATAAAACTCCCTTAGGATCCACAGAAATATTATCTTCTTTTCTCTGAAGTCTCCTCCAAGAGATACCAGTCCCTAGCTTAGGAAACTCCAGAAACTTCTCTCATCTGAGCACGCTCAGCTCTTCTCAAAGGAAGTGCATTCTCTCTCCCTTCTGGAAAGCTTCACCTGAAGGGCTACAGGGGCCAACAAGGAAAATAAGTGACCTTTATCCCTGTCTCTGAGCCAAAATATAACATACGTCAACATTCAGTAGACTAAAGAATCAAATAACAAAAATTATACTATCAATCACATCATCCCAGAACATCAAAAGTCACATCTTATGTCACAGATCATAGATCAAAAGCATCAGAATAACTTAAACGTTTGTTCTTTGTAGTTTTAGGAACTTCAGGCTATTTTCTAGATTGCCTTATGTATTACTTCAGCACAAGCTAACAAGATATTGAGTGAGAATTCATCAGCATCTGGTCAAGTGTAAACAGTCCATCAATCATTTTTATTTCCTTATCTTCAGCAATTCTAATTTCAACTCTGGAAAAAACCTCTGTTTTAAACTGTGAAATATATCACATAAGACAGTGACATTTGATAGTATGGTTTTAGATTCTCAAGCTTACTGTGAAAAAGTCAGTTCAACACATAATGAAGTCCTTTCTTCCTTTATAACCCAATTATAGAAGAAAAGAAAAAGGGCCAAAAAAAAAGCTGCTTCAACCAGAGCAGATGAACAAACTACAGTCTATTCCAGAACAAATCCATCAGTTTGTACCTAAAGCTCCACTAAAAATTCTGGAAGAATTGCAAAGCTCTCTCATATCTTATATTTACAAGATTTTTGCCCAACAAAAAGCAATTACATATTCTGTGTTGTTCTTATATTCTAGTCAGGGAAACATCAACCAGTTACTATAAACAGACCTTTCAGTTGACAACAGGAGTCACATCTTCAACATATCCAACATAGTGCCCTGCTCCAGTTTTCATCCTGCTTTTTTTGCAGATACGCTTTCATGAATAGCTTTTCTACAAGAAATCTACCTGACATTTGGCAGAAGTCCATGAAGAGGGCAGTCACACAAAACCGCATCATCACCCTTGCAAATCTTCTGCTCATTCGGCATACCAGATTTCAGAAAAGGTACAGTGTGGCAGGGTCCTGGGATGGAACAGGACCGGCTTTTTCTTTCACATGACTGTAGCGGAAGCACACTCAGTCTCTAAAGCTATGTTTACTATAGCTTTCTGTTTATTCGAACAGAAAGATTATAAAGTTGAACACAGTAACTATCTCAGAAAGAAAGCTCAGATGGCCAAGTGACACAAAACACAAGAAAAGGGTTACCTCCCCCTCATCGGTATCGTGACACAGTGGGTAGCTTACTCTGTTCTTGCTTTCTAGTCCAGCACCTTTCAGCAGCTTCCTGACTTGCAGCAGTTTTAGATAGCCTCCTCTAGAACCTTGGGAAAATTTCCTCCCTCCGAATTTCAGGTGAGGCTTGGGTGGAAGTCCTCTCCCTATGGACATGCAGGCCCAGGGCAGCCTCCTGCCTCCCAGGTGTACCCCAGCCGACTCCACGCCCCAGGCAGTTTCCTCACTTGTGCACACCTGAAGGCAGTAGCAGCCTCCAGGACGTGGCAGAGCACCCTCACATCCAAAGTGCAACAACCAAAACAGGTAGGTCAATGCATCCTGGTTTTAAAATAGCATGGTATGAAGTGCATGCAGAGGACACTGAGAGCATAAGCACTTGACACCACAATCACGCGTGGCCTGTCAAGCTGGCTGCTTCCCTGCTACCAGGTTAGGCAAAGTTTCACTTGCATGACAAAACGTTAGGTAAATCACTCCTCCAACCAGAGTCAAAAGAAGCCAAAGTGATATTCCCTCTTACATAAAAGCACCAAGAACGGTGACAGTGATGTTTCTCAAATTATTAGATAATTAATATTAAAAGTAACAGTAAGTACAAAGAGTAATGTTAAATATTAAATATTAATTATTAATTTTTTATTAACACTGGAAAAATATCGTGGATTTCTGCCATACAACAAATTCCAGAAAGATTTGTTTTGTTGGTTGGTCGCTTGTTTTCTTACAGTGCATATCAACTTTATTCAGCGAAAACTGTTAATATGAAAGAACTGCTTACATATTGCATGACAAAAATGCAATTTAGTTGCTAAAGTTTTGTGTACAGCAAAATTCCAATGTTCTATTTCTTGTACTTGAGTTTCAGTTCATCAGATTATAGGATGTAAAATTGTTAGGTAGATTCTAAAATACTAAATTTAGATAAATCTTTCTAAAGTACTTATAAATTTGGTAGGGTAAAAAAAAATCCTGCTGATATGATAAGCTGAATCACTGTTAGATGTACCATTTTCATGTAAATAGCTCATGAGGAAATAGACTCTTAGTGTGCATACAACTATTAATAGCTTATTTTGTATACGCAGTCTTCCCCATATACTGAAGGCAAAATTGTAGAAGGGACACGTTATTATCTGTAAATAACTCGAAAGTCTAAAAGCCCCACCAAATTTCAGTCCGGTTTTGATTACTGCCCATGAAAAGCATTCACCAGGACAATTGTACACTAATCTGGGAAAAAAAAACAATTTGTGGTAAGAAAATGCACAATAAGGACTAGGAAGATTACTTTAGTAAAAATGTAAGCCAACGATCAGTGGGGCTAGAAGGGACCTTATGGTCACTTTTTCCATGCTGCCCACTCTGAAACAGCACAAGTGCTCCTAGGGCTGCCCAAACAGTTGTTTGTCTAACCAGTCTTTAACTGTGTCCATAAACAAATCTCTACGGCCTCCCAAGGTAACCTGTTCCAGTGTTCACTCATCAATATGGTTGATTTTTTTTTAACCTTACCTTGCACAAATTTCGCCTTTTGCCAATTACATTTGTCTTTCTTTTAACAGACATGGAGAATAACTTAAAAAAATACACCTTATGAAAACCTCTTCCATATTTGAAAACATTATTGTATTCTTCTCCTCTACTCCATCTTTTCCTTTCAAAATTAGACCGTCTCAGTTAAGTCAGCTTCTTCTTATGTGTTCTAAAATCTTTGCTTCATTTCGTTCCTTTTATCAGTCCATGCTGTTCCTAAAGTGTGATGCCCAAAAGTACATGCTGAGCTGAGCCCTGATGGTTCATTTAATCTGTAATTCTCTACAGCTCCCAATGCATTATGAACAGTACCACAGCTAAGCCAGAAATCCTGCATTTTTATTTATACAGCTGACCTCTTCCCAAGGGTAATCATTTGCACCTGTCCTTTCACCTTACAGATTTCAGACCATTTCTCCAAATTTTAAAAAAAAAAAAAAAAAGGGGGGGGGGGGGGCACAGATGATTTTACTGTCCTATAAAATATTTCGAACTCACCACAGTAGCATCAGTCAAACTCTCAGTAAGTCCACTCTTCATTCCCTCAGCCACCTTATTAATGAAAACATGTAATACCTGTGGAACCAGGCCAGTCCTTGCAGAATCACACTCTATTAAACTATCCCAAGTTGACCTGCAATAGTACAAATAACAATTCACCAGTAATATTGTTTTCCAGTGAACTGTATTTTCCCTTAATACTAATTAACTGTCCTTCTCAATTTTACCTATGAAAACGTCCTCCTCTCAGTGTGAAACGCCACGTGCAGTTACATCACATTTACTACTTCCCTTTTAACTGGCAGCCAGCTATTCTATTAAAGAACTAGATGTATTTGACAAAACATATTTTGAAAATACATGCTCGTTTTTTATCACCACCTTCTTATCCTGAAGATTTTTAGGACATGAAAGTTTAAGGATTTCCTGCAGCTTCTTCCTGGTTATCCAAGTTACAGAGACTGATCTATAAATTCCCTAGTTTTAAGATAAGTTTTGCTTTTCTATTACTTGCAAATAAGCATTCTTCACTTTTTTTTATAAACCAGGCCAATGGTTCAGAGACTCCTTTCTTATATATTCTTTAACCTCTTTCTGGCATGTATTTCACTTTGTCTTAGTAACTGCATTAAGTGCTTACTGCCAGCTAACTGTTTACAAGAAGCCTGAAGCAGGTAGAAAAATCACAGGATTTTTGAGTTGCTGTCCCCCATTTAGAAAGTTGTTTACTTTCCTTAGGTCCTCTTATTAATAATGGATTAGTAGAAACTTCTCTTCTTGCCTTATGCAACTTCTACTGGTTTTAACACATGCTGTGCCACAGCTTTTTTGGCTGTGTCCACATTCAATGCTCGTTTTTTTTAATTTACATTGCATCTCTATTTTATTTCCCAGTCACTAAAAAGCTCCTGATGCAGGCAAGTTGGTCTCTTCCTATGCTTTCCACTTTTCCAGAAGTTTGCTCTTGTGCTTTAAATAGCTTCTACCCTCTACCTTCTTTTGTATCCCTTGCCTTTATTGCCATTGTTTTTAATTCATTATTTTGCTGTTTCGCTTGTAATCTTTAGATTCTTGGTTCTCATTTTCCCATAGTATTTTTGATGAAATTACTTCCAATGCTCAGATTTTTACCCTCTTCTTCACTATTAAAATTCACTGGTTACTTCTTTCTTTTATTAGCAAAAAAGTCTTTGATGCTATACAAAAACTTGTTGGAGCGTGCCTTGCTGTATTATTTTTGCAGTAGAATGTTTGTTATTTGGATAAAAGAGCAAACAGCCATTCTGACCTAGAAACCACATACAAAACTCTTCATTTAGCCAACAGCTAGGCCTTACGGAACTGAGGGGAAGGTATGACTTTCATAGACAGATGGCAGCAATGCTTTCCCAGTAATCCCACAGGAGCACTGTGTTACAAGGTTGTCCTAAGCACGGAGCTAGATCTCACAGCAATCCCATGACACTATTTTCAAACTCTTCATTTACTTCGTTCTGTCACTGAAGATTCTTCTCACCAGCAGAGGAAATATCAAGGGCAGGATCGTATTCCAGCTGTTTGCAAGCCATGCATGATTTCAGATTTACAGGCTGGCCTATAGATCTATATCATAGATACACACAGACTCTCCACTACAATAATAAACTAGAGAACAAAAAAAAAAATAAAACTCCCTCCCTGAATTAGTGGTAAAATCAAAAATCTAAAAACATTTCTGGTTATTTTTTCAACCTCCTTATTTTAACTAAGCTATAATAACTATTTGGGTTTGTAGTAGTATTCCACCAGAGTTATATCTAAATATATGCCAAGCAAATAATTTGACTAATTGACCTTTGCCAAACATAATTTTTGCTCCAGATACGGAAAAGCCAAACTCTTTGGCAATGCCTGTGAATATACAGAAGCCTGAATTACATCACCCAGTTCACCTCTGTCCTCACCACTGTTGAGCAGGATGACCTCCTCCGCATGTTGCAAATGATACTCCCACTAATAAAATTTACCTTTCTTTTTTTGTTGTTGTTGTTGTTTGTATGTTGTTGGGTTTTTTAAAACCTATGTTAAAGGGAACGTCATCTGCCTCCTTCTTTAAACTCATCCTTGGAAACTGCCATCATGTAGCTCATACACAACCCACGTGCCATTCAGTTACAGTATGTTTCTGGAAAACCCAGTTTGCCCAACCTGACTCACTACATCTTTATTTTTTGTCTCAACCAAGAGCCAATTATAATCTACAATACATGCAGAACATAGAGGCTAGCATAAAACACATTTCATACTGAAACAAACCAGTAAGGCACAAAAACATGTGAAAGGAGGCAGAAGGCCTCTACCGTTTCTGAGAGGAAGAGCTGTTAATCTAAAAAGAGGTGTTGGTATATCCAAGAAAGTGAAACAGGCTTACATTTCTTCACTAAAATAAGCATTATTTTTCTATGGAAATGAAAACAAGAAAAAATATGAGGAGGAAAAACTCCTCTAAGATTTCTAAGAAGGAATTAGCTACAAGAACGAACAAGTGTTAGAAAGGAAGTTCTCTAGTAAGAACCTCTCTACAGGTGCAACCTGAGGCTTAAGACATGCGTTAAGAATGAATCTGTAATACACACCTTGCCAGGAAAGGATGATGAGAGTCAGATGGACAAGGGACAAAGAGCAGTGGTCCTTCTGATTTCCGAGGGTGGACTGAGTTAATAGCTCACAGTCCACAAAAGGTCCAGTTCTGCTCAGCTAGCACACTTCTGCACTCTCAGTTACTCATTCCTGTTTCCCTGGGGTTGTATATAAGCTTGTCTGCCCTTCTCAAAGTTTCACTCAGCTCAGTAAAAGTGAAAGAAAATTAATCCAAGAAGAACAAGTAAATAGTCACTTTGGAAAGCTGACCTAGCTGACAGACAGTGTAACCAAAGTATAGCTAGCACAGGGAAGGGCACAGACCTGAGTGGCTGACAGCACAAACATGCAAAGTACACAATGTGACTACCTACTCCAGCTGAATCAAGCACTTAGGTCAAAGCAAGGGAAAAGGCAAACTCTGATGAGAGACAGGGGGAAAAACTGCTTCACAATGAGGACAACAAAACACTGGAATAGGCACCCAGAGTGTCACCAGTATCTGCATCTGACCTGACTGAACATGGCCCTGAGCAACCTGATCTAACTTGTAGTGGGCCCTTGTCCCCCATACAATCATACAGTATTTTAGCTTATTTTAACTAATAGTTTCAATGATTAAGTTAATATCGATGGAAGTTAGAGACCAATTAAGTAGTCAGAGGGATTACAACTTGTTTACAATTCTATCAAACATTTAAAATGGCATTGAAAATGCTACAGACTAACTGGAAAACAAACATAGCGAGAATCGAAGCACAACATCAGAAATCAGGAATACATCAGACTGGAAATTCTCCAGAGGAATCTTTCTTCTATTGAGTTTTTCCATGTTATCAAAAGCAGGACATTCCGTGGAAATAGAGCAAGCACAACACATCTTCTAACAAAACACAGGCATATGTCCTGCCATCTCTGCAAGATTCGCTGCTCCTAGACTGTTCTTGGAGGTACCAGTCCCTGAGTAGTCTTGCTCTACACAAATTCTGTTCTTACAGCTCAGACAGGCAGGTGTTCTGAGGATCACAGTAACTACAGAGCCAAACAGCCTAAGAACCTGGCAGCCTTACCTGGGCCTTATTCAGATTTTGCGTGCTCACTCATATGCCACCTCACTTTAGTTTCTCATGGGATCTAGAATAATACTTTATCTCTCATCTCAACAATCTGGTCAGCTGGTCCACAGCTGTTCAGAAGTGAACAGGTATAAAATTGATAATAATCTTGGCAATATCAGTCAGCATCACCTAAGAAAGCCCAGTGTATTTCATTTTGAAATCTTGCTTTAATGTGTGCACAGTTGAACACAGGAGGTGGCTGGAGGAATCTAGATTATTAGGCCTCTTTTTTTTCAAATTACAAACAAAAAGTTTTCCAGTAACTTGAAAGTCAAGAAATAAAAACTCTATTTCCTAGCCAATTGTAGCAAGGATCAAAACCGTCATTATGAACTTGCCTCCTTAAAAAACGACTACAAGCTGTCATACAGCATTTCATAATTCCTTTACCTAGTCATTGTTTGGTTTCATTTAGTTCACACTTTCTGCTGGAACTTTGTAAAGTTTTCATCTATTTCTCCTCTTTATTATTCCAAACAGACTGTAAACATCATTACCAAACCAAAATGGTTCCTGCTTGTGTGCGTATGCTCTGTCATGTATGCATTGTCCATTTGTCCATGTGCATGGTTAGTAGACACGTTAATAATACAGTGCTTTTTGTTTTGTATAAAGAAAAAAAAAGTACTAATCAAGTTTCCAGAGATGTTTACCTCGGGCTCCAGTTGTGTTTTCCACTAACTGCTTCCAGGGTGTATGTAATTATTATATTTCTTATTTTCTCCTACTTGATGGAATTCAAATTGATTATTATTCTTAATTTCTCCTGCAAAGAGCTAAATATATTCAGTAAGAATGGAGGGAGGGATTCCTTTACTAGTTATCGCCTTTTACAGACTGCTAATACCTCCTATACAATATTAAGTTTTCGAAAAAATTAGAAACTTCGCTACTTGATAGAAAAGATAATCCTAGATTATTCCTGAGTGCAGCCCCTAGTTAAGTAGCTAATATATCCTTTATTTCCATCTTGGTATAAATTTTCTTTAATTTTTGCTACTGATAATGAAACAATGGTCAAAAATAATTAGAATAACTTAAGATAGCAAGGATTTTCCAGTAAATACAGTAATTAGAATAATTTATTTAATGTATTATAATTACAGCTGTCTGATTTGAGACATTTATTTTCTTCACATAGTCAAACAGAAAGAAAATGTGCCAATTGGCAACATGGGCTTAGCAAACAACCACAAGAAGCAGTTCTTGAGAAAAGCTGATCCTGAAAGGACTTTTTTTAAAAAAAAAAAAATTAATATGATGGTGGGGGTTGGTTTGATTGTTTACTTTTTCAGCCTTCTGATCATACACATTGGTCACAAATGCAATGATACAAAAGAATATTCTGCACCCCATGGAGGAGACCCATGCTGGAGCAGTTCGTGAAGAACTGCAGACTGTGGGAAGGACTCACGTTGGAGAAGTTTGCGGAGGACTGTCTCCCGTGAGAAGGGACCCCACGATGGAGCAGGGGAAGAGTGTGAGGAGTCCTCCCCCTGAGGAGGAAGGAGCTGCAGAAACAGCCTGTGATGAACTGACTGCATTCCCCATCGTCCTGTGCTGCTGAGGAGGGAGGAGGTAGAGAAACTGGGGAATAAAGTCAAGCTCATAAAAAAGGTCAACAGAAGTTAGGCAAGAAATTAAGTTGAAAAGCCAGTTGAGATCTATGCAGGTATCTCCATTTCTGTCAGAGACACATGACTTCTGGTTCTGTAAATAAAGAACTGCAGCATCTCATAGGCTGCTGGCATACAAATATCTTAACTACAAAAAAAAAAAATAAAATAAATATTGTTTTTAGCCATGAATCAGACCTCAACACTCTGGCTGACAAAATTCATAGGGAGAGTCTTTAATCAACCACTTCCCAAATGATTCCTACAAGGAATTAAAGGTGTCATTCTAACCTTTGTTTTATATCAAGGATTAACTAGCACAGAACTTAACTTAGTAACTACTCTCCCTTTCACCACCTCAAGATTGCCAGAGATTATTCAAACTAAAGAAACTTCCTTTTTACTACTTTACTCTATGTAATGTCTTCCCCTTCCCTCATTACCAGAGTATCTTTTTATCTTCCATTAGTAAATAATCTCACTTACTTTATATTAAAGTTTCTAAACAAATCCAAAATGCCTAAAGTTTTTATCTTAAAAACCCCTTGATTGCTAACCCTTGATGCTGGCAGGGACATCCATGGCAGGAAGTTGCAAAGATTTCAGAATTTTTAGCTTTTCAGAATGTTTAGAATCACAGACTCCACATACTGAAGTCAGCAGGGACATCCAGAGATCATTCAGTCCAACACACTCCTCAAAGCATGGTCAACTACAGCCACATTCATTTGGGTTTTGGATGGGAACTACACAACCTCTCAGGGAAATCTGTTCCAGTGTCCAACAACCCTCACAGAAAAAAAGATTCTTCTTGTTTAAATGCAATTTTTGTATTTCAGTTTGTGCCCATCCTCTTGTCCTGGCACTAAGAACCCCTCAAATGTGTCTAGCTTTGTGTTCTTTACTCACCTCCCATCAGTATTTGTACACACTGATAAGATCCCCCTGGAGCCTTCTCTTCTCCAGGCTGAACAATCCCAGCTCTCTCAGCTTCTCCTTGTATGGTCAACTCTCCAAATCTTTACCTAACTTCACAGCCTTCCACTGGACTCTACCCAGTATAGCCCTGTCTGCTTTCTACTGGAGAGCCCAGCACTGGACACAGCACTCCAGATGTGTCTCACCACAGCTCAGTAAAGGCAAAGGATCACCCCCTTGACCTGCTGGCTACGCTTTTCCTAATGAAGCCCAGGAGGCTGTTGGCCTTTTCTGCAAGAGCACATTGCAGGCTCAGGGACAAGTTAATGTAGGGCATGGCCTTTCCCTTTGTTTAACTTAGCAAGATCCCTTGTCAGCCCTTTTCTCCTGCCTGTTGAGGTCCCTTTAAAAGGCAGCACAACAAGCTGGTGCATCAGCCATTCCTCCCAGTTCTGTATTATCTGCAAACTTGCCGACAGTGCACTCTCCCATTATCCAAGACATTAATGGGTTAAACAGTAGTGGATTCAGTATTGACGCCAGGGGTATAGCCCTAGCTACTGGCCTTCAGCTGGACTCTGTGCTGCTGATCCCAACCCTTTGGATTGGGACTTTAGCTGGTTTTCAGCCAAGTTAAACAACATCCAGCATGCTGTCACATTGAACACTTTGAAAGATTGCACAGAGATAGTTGGGGTAGCGTAGGTTAACTTAACAATCAAGGGTTTTTTAAGTGAAAATCTTAAGGCATTTTGGATTTGTTTAGAAAAAACTCATTCTTTCATTAAAAAGTTGGATTTGGTCTTCATTTGTCTGCAATATCAGTATTCTATTAAGGGTTCCCTAAACTACCAATGACTGATCTTTTTCATAAGAAATGTAACATAAACAACAAGTAAATAACTTTTAATCTGAAACAGAATATAATTTAGAAATTTATTTGGACAACAAAAATCATCTACCCTATACAGAAGATAAAAAATAAGATAAATGTATTCTGAAATACCAGACTTCAGTAGCATTCCTAGAAATGGCATACTAACACTTGGAAAAATATCAGTCTTTAACATGCTCCAGAAAATAGGAAACTGATCAAGAAAAACCTCATGCAATGACAACCATTTTCAATAAACTGTAAAAGAAGGCCAAAATAGCATGTAAATTAAGCAGCTAGGTAGATGTTAACAAATACTTTAATATTTATTTGTAATGCTTGTTTATTACTATAATCAAGGATTTATTTCATCTTGGAGACAGAAAATACTATTTTATTGAAGGTTCACTGAAAAAAAAAAATTAGTCTTCAGCAACCCAATATATTTCCAGTCCTGTCAGGTATACCAAATACAGATTACTGACTATCGTACTGAATCATCCTCTATGGAGCCATGAGTCGCTCATCATGCTACATTACTTCAATGCAAGCCTTAAGATTCGATTAATGCTGAAATAGCTTGGCTCAGAACCGTTAAATGAAAAACAAGGCTTAAGAATAGAAAATCTTTCATTAATTTTCTCTAGCTCACGTGCATAGATCCCAGTTTATTGCAGATTCTGCAAGACCATCTATAATCAGGTAAATTTAACTGCAGCTTATTTTTCAACTGTAAATCTATTTGGGGAATTCACTACACTACTTTTGCCCTTTAAGCACACTTAAAATCTCCTTCCTGAACAGTTCATGTCTAATTTCCCTATAAAACTAAATGTTTGACAAAAGTTAACATTTAAAAAAATAATTTTCAATTACATATAAAAAGTAAGAAAACCCTCTACAGGAGTGTTCAAAGTCAAGTGAAGTAAGTACTTGGCCAATGTCAACAATAGAATTACGAAAACTACATGTTCTCCTGCATAAATGCCAGCATAATATGCCATATGGACATATCAATTTTACTGGAACAAATGTTTTTTTTCTGAAAACATAATAGTCGATAAAGTCATTAAAAAAACCCTGAATAAGAAAAATCCAAGTGACACTTTCCACCCACATATCACACATAAAATTTTTGTAGTTTACATTTTGCTATACCTGACTTCCAGACTTCTCTGGAACAGCAGGTTTTTAAAATGTTTGAATATGAAGAGGATAGTAAAGCAGGAACATTTGAATTCATTCTTTTTACAAGAAGACATGAATACAAACTCTGTCTGTTCATGTTTCTACACAGAAATACAGAAAAAAGGATTTCAGGAAGTCAGTTAGTTCAACCACTTGCATGAGTAACCAACACCTATTCTGTTCTTGAAAACTTTAACAAGGAAAGTCTTTGAACTCCCTGGTTAGTCTAGTCTGCCATGTTTGGGCTTAGTTCTTCAACCAGAGAGCAATTACATAGACCTTTTCAAGTTGCATATTAGTGAAAGAAAGTGGAAGTAACCAAGAAGGAAGAGTCAAACAGTCTCCTATTCTTAGCTCCCTAGACGTCACTAGCAACAATACTAGAGTATATTATTGTATAAAAACCATATTCAACATAACTCTAAATGGTTGCTGTAATCTTCAGCTGTGTCATATATGATTGTTTGCAATCATTTTCATTATATGGAAAAAGTTAGACACATCAAGCTAAAGAGGTACAAAGCTGAACATGAAAATGCATTTCTTCAGTCATAGCTCTTAGATTCTTTAATTAACGATCTGAATTATCAATTTTACAGATTTACAATCTCATGTAGCCACACAATTTCACTGGAAGCTACAATCAAACCACATTTTGGAGCTCTGTAACAAGATGTATATGCCTTACCAGAACTTGTATTGTCCTTCCAGCAGTTTCACCATCAACAACAACAATAACAAAGGACAAACAATTTGAAAATGGTAAAATACACATAGTTAGACATGTCTCAATATACAATCTGTGGACTGGTTGTAATACTTGTGGTATCTAGCACGAAGATCTCTTATGACAAAATTTTAACACACATCACCATAGCAGTTTTCTATAGAACAGCAAGCAGTAGCTGGCAGGTACTAAGATGAGAAGGTTTAAGTTTTTAAGTCATGAAAAATGCATTCATGAAGGAAATGATACATTCCAAATACATTTTCAGCATATTATTACAAAATATTCATATTAGACTGCTCATTATACCCCCATTATACTCCAAAAACATAAATGCAAATTAGCGCCAAATTAATGAAACTTAAAAAGTGGCAAACACTATGTTTTCTGAAATAGCCTGTGTTCTCTGAAGCCCATCTGAGAGGAATAGGTTAGGTGAACCCTTATGTGAATAGAGAACGTAAGCTTTACCATAAAGAGCTGCAGCAGATATGAAGTGTCTGGAGCTTTTTCACAAGTTCAATTATTTGATCCATGCAATGTGAATTCTCTCTGGTAAGAGATAACATTTTGTGCCCTAATTTCTTATTTATGGAGTACAGTCTTTACATATTATTAACCAACAGTAATCCACTTGTCGGCACCTATAGCACATAGATAATTAATGGAAATAGCAAACATCTAACAAAGACAACCAAGAAATTCTTTAAATTAAAAATATAAACATTCCCTTTTTAAGCTGAACAAAATGTTTTCTTCAATCCAAAATGGCTCTTTTGGAGGAACTCTTGCAATTTCCGGAACTACTAAAAATGCTTCCCCTAAGCACTGAAATGAAAAATCCATTTCTCAGAGCAAGATAAAGTAGCTTAAATGCAAGATACACTGCACTGCTGTGATGATAAACAGAAGTGTCTTGTCTTCCTTCTATCCAGGGAAGCATTAAAAGTCTTCAACAGGAAACCGTAAAGTACGAGTAACATAAAGTTTGAGGTATCTGTATGCTTGAGGTATCTATATGTCCTTTCACTCTTAAAAAGAGTGGCAATAAAATACTACACAAAACATTATCAGTCACAGGTAGTCTCTACATAGAGACAGTGGGGCAGACCTTAAGCTATTGTTGAAAAGTACTCAATATAGGGTAACGCAAGGCATCAGCACTCCACAGCACTACACTTTATGAGCTGAGACAAAGGGTAAAGCCCACAACCATGCTGTGGGAGGACATTTATGAAATAAGGGACATGTGAACAATCCAGCCTTTCCAGAGAATCCGAGCTGGGACGTACCGGAACTGCTGAAAGCATAAACAACTTCTGGTGCAGGGGGCATGAACATCTTACAGGTGCAGGAGAAGAGACAGCCGCCATTAATGACGCAGTTTTAATTTCTTGAAGAAGATGGGTGTGAACATTTGTGAACATGACTTGAACATGACTCGCAATGTGGCCAATCAGGTTGGACTATGGGCTGTTATTTGCGATGAAGCCAGTAAATATTTATTGGGTGTGGTCGAGGGTTATAAATTGCACTGGAAACACGGAAATAAAGGTTCACTTGTTAGATCACATTGATCATGTCAGTGTCCTCACGCAGCTCCCACACCATGCCATCAGTAAATAAAGACTCCTGGGTTTCCATCCACTTTCTGGTTTTCAATTTCCAACGCTCAGGGGTTCCAGTAACGGAACAACAATTACGTCTTGAAATCTAGACAGACACAACTGCACGAGTCCCAACTATCCACTGTATCATCTTTCCCGCAGCTGGACCTTCCCCATAGCTGCAGAGGGCTCTGTACTGCACACCTTTTCCTTAGGGGGCTTGGCACAGTGCAGCTCACTCCCTGTCTCAGATGCCCCCCTACTGTCAGGGATCCTAGCTCCTAGTCTCATCCTCACAGCATTACATTTTATGTGCTCAGACCCAAATACACCTCAAACCCAAACGTGTCTCACATCCAGAAGCTGCGGATACAAACCTGTGGTGAAGCAACAGGCTTCAGAGAACCTTCAAGGAATCCAAGGAGATAAAGCTCCAGCTGCTGCATTCCCAGTGAGATTCAAGTATGCCCTACATGCAATACAGGTGGCTTCACTCTCTGCCACCGACTATTTCACCTCTCTTGCAGCATCATTCCTGGAGCAGCCCGATGCTGTCTGCCACAAAGTCAATGAGATTTATAGTCAGCCTCCGCTGGACTCGTCCTTAAGCTACATGGATGGTCAGGGCTTGACTCTCAGTACCCTAGATATGTAATACAAATATGTACAGTGTGGTCAACTTTAGTCCACTTCCTGATCTGGCCTCAAGGTAAAATGTATCATTAGTCTCCTCCTATTTTCTTAAATGTCTCATCAAGAGACTGAAACCACCACTGGTGTGAGAAGGGATGGCTTGGCTCTGCTCCATGCCACACTCAGTACAGCAGTGCCACACACACGGTATAGCTGTGGTGCAGCAAGGAGCAGCAGCTGCCACCACCTATAGCACAAGAAGCACAGGGACATCCAGAACTGCAGACTAAATTACTGAGTTATTGCTAGTTTGCACAGACAGAAGTCTTGAAAACATGTACAAACTTTGAAAATTACAACAAAAACGTGAACTATTTTACTGATATTATTTGAAACAAAAATTTAGGTATTAAGAAACAGAAGTGCTTGAAATAGACCACAAGAAAGAATGAAATCACAACCTATCAGAAAAAGCATAAAGTATACTGGCCTGACATACATATACAACCAATCAATATCCAGAATAAGCTAAGAAACTAATAAAGATCAAATATTGTGAAACACCATTCCAAAAGTAAGGAAACTTTAATTCAAGAAAGTAGCTATCATACCATCAGTATATTTGACCTCTCTTTACTAACCTTTTTTCAGTCTTGTCTGAACAATCCTGCCAGTGATCTTTATTCAAACCCACAGGTGGGTGCAGAATAATTATTCAGACACACCCTCCCTATTTAATGAAGGCAGACAAATCATTGCCTGCAATCATCCTAATTGCTGCTCACAACAGCCACTTTAACCCACACTCAATCACAACTCTATTATCCTGTTTGATCACCCAAGTAAGTGCCTATCCTTATCATGACTGAGAGTAAAAGCAGATGAAGAATTCAAGAAACATGGAGTTAGTATTGCTGCACTCCAACATATTAAATAACTTTTCATTTTAAAGGATGAGTACAGCCAAGACATGAGCTTGTCATTAGGAAAATGCAAGCGCTTATTACTAGAAGAAAATGATTGCTCCTATGGATACATTATTATCCATAAGCCATATGATTCTGCCATTGATAAGCTATCCAAATTCACAGTAGTAATTCCTGTTATTTGATGTCCTGAAATGCAAATATATCCTGTAAAAAGGCATGAGTAAAATTCAGAGAGGGTAATAATAATATACATTTAATTCTGAAATACCAAAAGAAAAATTTCTGCCTTTCAGAAGAATTATAAATATATTTGCAATTTACTATGTGACTGAATTACTTTGTGAACAGAAAAACTTAAAGCTTCTTGGACACAGAGTGGGTCTTTATTAGAGTAGAGAACATTTTGCTTAACTTTCCATTGCATCACCTCACCATGATATAGCTTCTATGAAAAACAGCCACTTACAAAAAACCTGCTGAAAAGATATTTCTCCCAGTTTGCAGTAAAAACTCTAAATTTGATCACTGATATCAATAGGCCCTTGATTTCACTTGATGTCCTTAAGGCTTATTAGAAACTTTGAATAATTGAGGGAAAAAAAAAAACAAAAAAAACAAAAAAAAACCCAACAAAAACCAAAACAACAAACAACAAGAAGCAAATTTAGGAACCACAAAAGCTGTATTCCTTATACCGTTTCAAACAGTTAGGGCTAAATCATAAGTTCCTGTATATTTGTTCAGGCACTGCGGGCTAGTTTCAAAAAAACAGACGATGCAGAATTTAAACAGAATTTAGGCACTCAGGTCCTTGTCAATGATCCTGTTAAAGATAAACACCAGGCAGGCCACATCTACCATCAGCACCAGACCCAGGGGCTTTAGAGATACACTGGCTGTTACCAGTGTCGGTGCAGCTCATACAGCTCCCTGACAAACCAGCTGCCAGCCAGGATTTGCAAAGGTGGCGCTTATGGCATATGGTGCCTCTGGAACATTGCAGGTCCCACTAGCAACACTCAGATAGGAAGAAGCCTTAAGAAAAGTAATCAAACCAATATACTAGCAAGAAATGACAGACACGTATCCAGAAAAAAAAAAAAGTTCCAAGCAGCTGACTACTATAACTCATTAGAGTGATTGGAAAGAACTGAAATGACAGCGGGTAGGCTATGTTCTGGGAATCGTACACCTTCAGGATGAAGACAGGAGCAAAAGCATGCCCCAGTGGATTGTGTGCATGGAAAAATTCCACTGTCATGTACAAGCTGTGGTACAAAGCTTCTGTGCCTCACTCTGGGCAAAGGGCAAAAACAAACCATAAAAGCATGCAAATAAATTCACATGAAGTATTATGCAGAGAGAGAGATTGCTTGTGGAGTACAACAGTGTTCCCAAGGACAGGAAGGGAATTGCAACCTAGTTCTTAAATTGTACTATGTCAACAAATGGCTGGCATAACTTTTATAGCTCAATTCAGTCCTACCTTATTGAAATTATTAATAGAAGAGCCCAGAAGACCGTGATAAATCAGTACTGTCTCTTGGATCTTTCATCTATTCTTCAGCGAGTTAAAGTTGTGAAATAAAGTAACTGACACCTGATAATATTCTCATTTAAAAACTTATTTAATCCAGTCTCAGTTATAGCCATAAACTATTCTTGCGAAGAGTTTTTCCATTCAGATCAATATTAATTGAATAAACAGATCAAGAGTATTAAAAGAAACTAAAATCATTAAATTCACTCCTGTCATTTAACCCTAGTACAACACCTCATACCTTTAAATCTTTTGTATTTCTTCCTTTCTGCTTCCCTCCTTGTCTTTTCCAACTCGTGCAGACACTGTTCTGCAGCAAATTATACGACACTTTCCCTTTCTGCCATATTTAAATAGCTGCTTCCTGACTTTCTCAAGCAAGTGGAATGGGTTATGCATTCTTCTTTTCCTATTAGTCTGCTTTATGTAATCCTAAAACCATAATTATTTCTGAAATAGAAAAGATAATCATAATTTTGTTTAAAGAGTCCAAGAATTTAAGACCATTTGACTTAAAATCATGTAAGTTTTACTCCTGCAAGACATAGAATTCCTGTAAAGCGTTCTCGCAACAAATACACAGTGATCTTTTGGACCAATATGTGTTGCTATACATCACATCTGCATCCTCCCATGCACTCTGGCTGCTACAGGTTAGAATCACAGAATCATAGAATTATTTAGATTGGTAAAGACCTTTAATATCATCAAGTCCAACCATTAAAGGTTGATGCCTTCCCTTATTAAACTTTCAGCCATTTAACAGCAAACCTGATCCACCCTAGAACAGATATCACAATAGACATCTGCTACAAGAAGGTATCAAAGACTAACATTCAAAGCTAACCAGAGCTAAAGAAATCTCACACAGCTAACCCACGTGTAAAGCAGCACCAGAGAGGTTCAAGAATTATGACATTCAACATTCTGCATTCAACAGAAACTGAAGCTAAATTTTTAGTAAAAATATCAATATCTTTATCTGGTATAGGGACTGAAAAAGCCACTTGAATTCACAGGAAATTAAATAAATCAGCTGTAAATTCCACCTACCCCCCAATAAACAAAGATAAAATATCAAAAAGTACAGTATCTGTGAAATGAAAAATGCATGGTCCCTACACTTCATTACCCTAACGACAATAGGATAAGACAAAGAAAACAGCCTCATTAGAACAGCTTCGGACTGGGTTAACTAGTATGACTTACAGAACAGAAAGGAATTTCAGCTTCCCCAAAAAGAAACAAATAGCTGTATCATACAATTATCCTCTCAATGTGCTTGATGAATCATCTTGAGGTATCTTTAGATAAGAACAGTATGTCTACAGAAAATGTTTCCAGAAGAAAAGCATATTAACACTGTGTACCCATATTAATAGTATCCGAGTCTCCACTGTTTTATCATTTAACAGCCAGACATAAGAAGTGCCAAATTCATTCTTTAAATCTAATTGTTATTTTTAAAACACAATCAAACTGTATTGCTTTTCAAAAATTCACAGATGAATTGGCTTATAAGCATGCCAGACAACCAGATTTTTGCATTTACCAAGCAGTCTTAGCCTTCCAATTTAGCAATGAAGTCATTTTTACACTTGTAACTTGGTGCTCTTACACAGATCAAATGTAGTGGTGTGAACACTCTACTTTAAAATGATACTAACAGATTACTTACATTTTAATCAATTATTATTTAAATTTATGTATTCTACAGGAATATAATTACATTTTAAAACTCTGGTCTAGGAAGTAACATTACGAACAACTCCTGTTGCTAGCATAGGAAGGATTATGTCTCTTCTGTACTAGCGGCAGTTCAGAATAGGTATAAAATAACCTAAACATGCTGTACATTGTATTTGTAATACAGCATTTTCCGCAGACTGAATGATATAATAGAACTCGTACGCTTTCTGGAGATCCATCCATATTTAGCTTTTGCTTAGATTTCTGTAGAAAACTGCTCCTTTCAACCTTTTAAAGTGCATGTTGAGAAATATAGGTTAAACTCTAATTTACACTAATTATGGGTGAAATTCTAATATACATTAAAACAGGCTTTGAGATAGACATTAAAAAAAGGAAAAAAGTCTGGTTACCTACATTGTTTATGTATTCAGAAAGCAGGTCTTGGAGAGCTTGGCGGATAGCATTGCACTCAGCAATGATGCGTTCTCGATGAAAGTCACGCGTGCAAGAAGAATCAGCCAGCAAAGCTGCTCCACTGATAATAGCTTCCAGGCGTTTCTCTAGTGACGGCCTTATTTTATCTTCATTCACTACCAGAGGATCCAGGACAATTAAATTCTGGAAAACATTAGCAGTACAGGTAAGAAAAGTCAGCCCAATTAAGTTGCTGCTTTATTTTTTATGTGCGTGAACTACAGTGACATCATGCTTCCTAGGCTCACAGCTAGCCCTTTCCCCTTAAGTATCCAAAATACTTTTGACCATGGCAGATTCCGTTTTCACTACTGGGTCTATGTATACAGGTCAGACAAATACATTGTCTATTGCAGACAAAGCCAAGTTCACTCCGCCATTCAGATCTCGCTAGTTCTAAGCCAACATTCATGTTATCAAATCCTACTGGCCCGGACCCTGGGCTAAGACAGCAACAGAGCTTTCTAGCTGGGAGCTGGTTCACACCTAAGCAGCTTGCAGAACAAGTAGAACAAGATCACCTCTACTTGCAGGCCATGCTGACATCTGACTACAACTGCCTCATGTCTGAGTCCTTCCTCCGTTTCCTACTTTTGCTGCATGAGTTTCAAGATTCTCATCCTCAGCTTCAGTCTCTCCTACACCTGTATCTGGTATTTCTTCTTCTGCAAGGCATTTCACTTCTCCTGGAAACAGAAACGCTATTTGTCTACCTTTATAAATATGCACGCATTCTTATCACTGCAGTATCTGTTTGGTCTGTCAATCTTCACAACATTCTAATCTACACTGAAAAGCTGTCAACCCCATTTTATAAGCAAAGAACTGGGACCCAGACTGCCAGGTTCAGAGTCATGCAGAAGGTATGTCTTAAAACAGGCAACTGCATGCCATCTTCCCAAGTTCTCAGGCAGCATTGTTTCTCCTCTTCAAGTTTTATCACTGCAGTTGTAAAAAAAAAGCATTTCTTCTTTCAATCTCTTTCATGTCTGTCTACACTTCTCGAAGGCCATCTGTCTTCCTTATCCTCCCATACATGAAAAAGAGGGATTATGGGTATCCAGAAACCTGGTTATATTTCCAGACATTTTGGACTGATTTACAGTATTTTGATGTCTCGTATGTAATTGCTCTGCTAGATAGCCACAGTCCTTAAAGGACCACCTATCAGATAAATACACTGACAGTCAGGCATGCAAGACCTGTATCATTTTGTGAGAAATCTCTTCACATTCAGAAGATGCAAGATGAATGAAAGGCATTAGATAACCTGCACCTACATGCTCTTTTACACAGATCTTCATATGCAATTAAATTTGGAATGTTACAATTTTGTGTCTATTTATGAATGACACGGTAGTTATATGGAGCCATTAAAAGGAATTCTTGAGGATCTACTGATTTAAGAGTTGGATGCTCTAGTTTTACTGGTGGTTTCCTCACCTATAAATCTGTAATAACTTTCACACTGCCAGCACTGGAAAAGGAAGAATGACATTGCAAAACATCTAGATACTAGATTGTTGGGTAAGCTCCATGATACATTTCCACACTATAAACACTTAATGAGATTTGATCCCAACAGACTATTTACTACATCAATCTATTTCATGGCACTGTATTTGCAACAAGAAGATAGAGCAAAGGTTATTTCAGGTCCTTAGCAAATAGAACTTCCTGTAAAGAAAGAAAAGTGCAACCATCTAACTCATAAAATAATTTTAAGAAGTTAAATGCTCTATAAATTGTGCTTTATCTAACTCACACAGCTTCAATTCCCATTTCTGTTACCTAGGCAAAAATACATTTAAAACTCTAGGAATGAATGGCTTTTTACTACAAGTCAGAATTCTATGTTCTTATGTTTCTGAATAAAACCAAATTCAATCCAAAAGACATTTTCAAGCATTTTTTGATTATCACAAATTTGAATTTTAAAACAATAATAAATTTAATTACACAAAACCAAAAAATCATTACAGTGGTGCAGCTCACATACAGTCATGATGAATTCATCTGCGCTTAGAAGATGCAACCCTTTTGCCAAATTTTGTTTAAAAAATTTGTGAGTAAAACAGGTAAATAATAGCTCTCATATAAAGTATATCATTTGACATTCAGAGTTTCACTGTAATAAATCATGTATTACTCTTAAATGTTTCATTTTTCTTTCATTTCCATAAGAAAATAGATTAGAAACTATAATTTTAAAACCCGGTGTGAGAAGCAAGGAAGGATGACACGTAACATGCAATTGTAGCCTGTTCCTTCAGGAGGAAAAACCCGTCAGACTCAACTTTGAGCATGACTGAGAGGTCTGTTTTGATCAATAAACCGCCACTACAACATTTGTGTCTTATTTCATATTTCTCTAACATTTCAGTGAAAATTTTAGACAAAAATCTATTACCATCAGTCATAACACCAATTGTCCTGAAAATGTATCAACAATATTAGAGTTCCAAAGGCTGAAATCCACTAAGTCTGAGAATTTACAACCAAAAAGACTCATATTTGCAAATGCGTTTTGAAAATTCCATTCTTTTTGATGATCTGGGCCTACATCAGTTACCCCAGATGAGGCACATGGTCTGTAATCTCATCTACAGGACATCTTTTAGTATTTTTGGCAGCACGATGGAAAATAACACTGGTAAGCGCCAGAGCAGCCATGAGAAAAAGGGAAAGCTCCATACAAAAGCCTAGGATCAGGTCAGGAGCAGAGAAAGAACTAACTTTCTCCAAGTATTTGCTTAAATAATGGAAGAAGAAATGCACAGTTTGTGAAAGTATATTGGTTATGTCACTTTTTTAATGATAAGCAGAAAACAATTAGGTTTCAAAATCCTTCAATTATATAAATTGCATAATGATCCCAATGACAAGTTTTCGAGTAAAGGACTTCAACTTGCATTGTACTAGTTCAGATGCAGTCAAGGTAGCAGTGATCACCATCACCTTACAATCACTGTTATTTGTAAACTAAACTAATGGGTTCTGTCCACTTCGTCAAGGATATGTCTTTCTCCACCACTAGTGACAAACTTGGAACTAATTCTTCCCCCCTGTTAGAAGGAGGCCAAATATTGAACATGTACAAACACAAACTCTTTTGATGGAAGCAATCCCTCCCAAGGAAATAATTTAGAGTGATACTATTTAGACTAGGACTAAGCAGAGCATCAGTTACTAATGCCTATCATTTATGATGGCAATAGTTAAGCTTAAAAAAAAAAAAAAAAAGAGAAACCAACCATTTTTCCAAAAATCTTTTGGTCTTACAGGTTTACATACCTCAAGCTCATCAAGCGCACTTCCAAGAGTAGCTGTGTGAGATGCAGGTTGTCCCATTTTATTTCCAACTCCTTGGGAAGCGTTAGAAATTACATTGAGAGCATTCTGCATTTCATTGCAAATTGAATCCTTGCTGGTTTTCAGGGATGCAACATCTGAATGTTCCAAACAAGCTGAACATACTGAATGTAGGAGAGAGGAATTTTCCTTCAAGGATGCACGTGCTGCAGCAATTTCATCTCGCTGATTGCTAGATTTCAAATCCTGTCAGCAAAAGAATATGCTGGTTATTTCCAAAAGCACTTCAAAACTTCAAAATTTACAAGTAATGTATAAACAAATTTTTTCCTACTTCTACTCTGTTTAAGGAAGCATCAAGCTACTTCATCAAAGATTGTAAAAGAACAGACTACAACAGTAATTACAATTGAATTATCTTTATCTCATGAGAAATGATCAATATCTGCGTAAAACAACTCCAATTTTTATTGTGTCTTATGACCAGCACCATGAACTGCCCACATTTTGCTTGTTTTTAAGCACAGTTTTCCTATGAGAAAACTGGCCTGGAAATTAGCTGTCTTTCCTCCCAGACAGGTCTTTCTTCAAAAGCAATAGAGAAGGACAGAGGCGCAGACAGGGTTAAGCAAGGAATTCTGTGATTGTTGCATCTGTGTTTGCTTCCCTGCCCTACCAGCACGTGTCCCTAAGCACACTGCAGAAAGGAACAGCAGGTCAAGGATGAGAATCCTGTACACCTGGGAAATGGAGAGCTTGGAAGGGATGGAAATCAAAAAGGCACTTGAGAGAGGCCATCTCTGTGAAGTGCCACTGCCTGCTTCTCCTCTCCCAGCTATGTACACACTTAAAGCCCACAGGGATCTTACTATACTCATCTTGGTCCTCCCTTCTCCACTCAGATCATCTTGAAACCCTACTGCCTCCTGCCAGCCCAGACAACATGGAACACACAGCTTGACAGAGCTGACAAATCAGATTTAACTGTTTCTAGGAATCAAGCTTGGGAGCTGTTAATTGGACAGCTGAAAGTTACGGACCTTGGGACAATCATACAGCCAGTATCAGGATTGTAAGGAGTCTCCTGTCTCATCCTATTTTACTCTAGACATTTTCCCCACTCTCCTTCTGCACCTTGTCCCTTTGAAAAAAAAAAAACAAAAAACAAAACAAAAAAAAAAAAAAAACCCAACAAAAAAAATCAAACCAGAACCTCACAGATATTTGCAGAATGGCTTGGGTGAAGGAGACAGTTAAACTTAAGAGAAAAATAAAAAAGGAAGGGAAAACAGCACATCAGAACAATAAAAGCCTGTGGCACCAGCTTCAAATGATGAGAAGAGGCACAATGAAGAGTGAACAACAAAATGCATACAAAACTGCTCGCAGCCTGCTCTAAAGCAAGCTGAAGTCTTTCTAATTATTTTCCTTTGCACTGCACCAGGCTCTATATGCATTATTTACAAAAGCATCACAGTATCCACTTCTTGCTGCATAAAGTTTCTAAGTTTATGGCTGAAGAAAAAAGCATTCAATATTAAATGAACCAGTCCTACGTTTTTAAAACCTCATTTACTGCAAGATACACATTGGACATAGCATTGTATCTTACTTCCTCAGGCTAACTTGGAAATCTCAGGAATACAGTAAAAAACACAAACAAAAACCCAGAAGAACCCACTGCAAACAAGAGAGAGAGAAAGAAGTGGAGCCTTAAACTGAAGCAGGCAATGGTTTAACTAGCTGACCATCTGAATTATAAAACGGAGTTATTTTCTTGGGCATATTAATACTTAATATATTTTTACATTTTCAATAAACGAATATGTAAATGCAACACCACTGTGCAGGAATTACTTCATTGCCCAGTGTGCTCAAATTCAAATACTAGCACAACTCCAATCTCAGTAAATCATCTGCAATTTATCCAGTGGACTCTCAGCAAAAAGCATTATTTATTTTTAAACACAGACTCTTGTTCTTATTAGTGAATTACCTTTCCTACAATTAAATTACAAGACAACACAATGTCCTCTTTTCTTGTGTGCTGCAAGGAAGCTACAGACCTAGAGGTACAATGGTTAAGTCAATACAACACTTCAGTGTAGCTGCCTTCTATTCTTTTGCATCATATGCAAACAATCAAACTCAAAAGTCCTTCCAAATGGCTTTTTCCCTCTAAAACAGTACTGTCTAACCAGGAATGAGAGATTCATAAGAAATCCAAAACCGGCAAGCCAGTAGCACAAAGTCAGTAATGGCAAGTCAATAATATGGCATCTGGAAACATATCCAGAAACAGTGCAAAAAATTCAACATGTCAATGTTTGTAAAACATAGAATGTTTTGTTTCACACAATATTGTGTAGAGTTTCAGAATCATGGTAGTGATAAATTCACCTATGAAAAGCTCACTTTTGTTCAGTAACACTTTAAAAAAAAAAATTAATGCTTAGACACATGAAATTCATCACATTTGTTGTTCACTTGTGAGCCTTGGACAGCCCCAAAAGAAGCTGCAGGGCCATTGTTATTTTCCATCTTGATGAAGAATTCCTCAAGATTTTTCATGTGAACGGGAAGAGACAGTTGATAATCTTAGTCTGGTCTTCTGCACAAACAGGCGAAAAAAACCCTAAAATGATTTCTCTATCAAATCTATGTGGATTATCAGAATAATGTAACTAGTTCTCTGAAAAAGGAAGTTAGTCTCTACAAACAGGTTGTTAACCCATAAACTTTTTCCACTGGAAACCAAAAAATATAGAAACCATCCAACTCCTTTTTTACTTATCAAAGAGAATACACCACAGGAAACACAAGAAAGCAACACTGAGAAAGCATACAGTTTCTTTCAAGTTATCCTGTGATAGAACATATCACTTGAGAACTACAGTGTTAACATTCTCCTATGAACTATCAAACCATCACAATTCTAAACAAGTTGATGGGCACTGTGCTAAATTCAAATGACTTGCACACTTTTAGACAAGTTTCCAAACTAAGACTATGGACTTTTAAAGGTCTGAGCATTCAGTGTGTCAAATCTGGCTGCACTGAAAGTTGGATTCGAACAGGTACTCGGTACATACTGACGCTTGCCCAAATATACTACATTAACTTTGGCACAAGACAACACATTACTCAAGGGTGCAAAAGAATCATACAGGGAAAAGTATGGACATATAGGATCAAAATATCTGGAAAACATAGCACCAGAACAAGAGGAATAGGAGAACATAAACTATGACTATGTTTTTTGTTACTCAGAGATTGTTGTAAGTATGGATGGATAGTCTTCCACCTGGCACAGAGGCACAAGACAAACAGGAGTAAAGAGTCCAAACCAGTTCTTCCTACCACTCTCTTCATACCATAACATCCGATTATCTGCAGTTCATCCAGCTACATTACTGAGATTTAGTCTATTTTTCTTTTACTTCACAGCTTACCACTTTCTTCTTATTCCAACTTTTTAAACTAGTGGATTATTTCCGCTGGTCTGGGATGGATTCTTCCACATCAAGTGAGCAACTGAGCTCTAGATCTGTCATATGAGACCAGTTGAGATCAAAGATAATCCTGTCTCTAACCATTACCAATCTAAGAGGCCCAGTATAGTGATACTTCCCCAGGCTGCTATCCCAGCCCTCCCGGGATGTACAATTATATCTTCCTCATACCTGGTTGTCCATGATAAGAATGGAAATGAATGGATAGTCACAGATTCCCAGATGTGGATTGTTCCAGCCAAACATGGTGAATGGACGAGAAGACTTTGAATGGAAAACTTGAAAACTACCTTCAACAGTTAAGTTAAGTTTTGGTTGCACCACTTCAATAAGAAGAAAAAAAAAAAAAAAAAAAAAAAAAAAAAAAAGGTCTGTTCTTTATAACACTTAATACATTTAAGGTTTGACAGCACAATAAACCAGGAAGTCAGCTCTTGTTCACTGAGTATTCTTCTCAGCAGAACTGATGGGATCCAGGCCTCACTGCGGGTATAAATCATGCTGCCATATTTTGCACTGGCTGCAGTCAACACAAAGTTCACAAAGGCAGCTTCAAAGTGCACTGCAGACCCCTATCTCACTCTTTGCAGAGACAGACATCACTGAACTGAGTTCTATATCCAAGAACAGCACACACACACAAATGCCCACCATTTCATACTACTATAGGGCTGGGGAACAAAAGCGTCACTTTTCATCACAGCTTAAACCTGGGCTTTAGTGTTCAGCTTTCAGTCAAAAGTGACTGCCAAATCGCATGTATTTGATGAATCAAAGACAATCACAAAGCTCAAACTCTTCCGAGCGCACTCACTGACTATCTGGGTAAGGCTCCACTTCATGTATTTCATAAGTACTGTGTAATCACTGGAAGAAAATATCTCATAGACAAGAAAGTGAGAAAGATCTGGGGTTGATACTGACTGCCACACTGCTTTTCAGATGTTCTTCCAAGACAATACTACTTTCACACCGGTTTTAAAGGCTTATACCTGTCAGGGCCTTGAGAGCACTACTAGGCCTCAAAAGCCCTGCTGACCCTCAGCTGGGGCCCCATCCACACCTCACCCTTGGGCCACAGAGCCCTGGTTCAGCTCACTCTGGGACCTTCAGTCCCTGTCTGAGCTATGTCGTAGGAGTGCCGGTCTCCAGCACAGCCACAGCTGCCCCCCCTTACCTTGCCATGCCACCTTACCCCATCGATCCAAACCTCAGCCCACAGACTGACCTCCTGAGCTCAGTCCCGCCCTGTCACCATGGTGCTTCTGAGATATCACTGAGTTATCTCTCACCTGGTTATGCTCACTGGGCCTGACCCTCAACCTGATCCATGGACTGACTTCCCAGTTTGTCCTCTGACCTGCCTCATCACCACAAACTTTCCTGATGATCTGGACTCTTGGTTGAACCCAGTTACCACCACCTCGCCCACCCTGATGCAGGGCAGTGGGACAGGGCCCTGGCTGGTGAGGCACCTGCCTCAGAGAACAGCCAGCCCTCACTGCACCCACAATACCTTTTTCTAAACAGATAAGCATTTACCATTAGCAGAGATCACCTGTTATAAACTCTATCATAAAGCTGACCCTGCCAAAATGCTAAGTTTACAGAAGCTGAACAACATAACCTAATGGCCCCTTTCCTCAATATTAGGCTTTAACTATACATCTGAACTACACAAGCAACTGCAACCACACAAGACAGACACAAACATGCACTGGGAAAAACACCTGACAGGATAATGGCTTTATTAGCACAAACTAAACATACCTAGATCATACAGCTGTACCACACTGACCACAGAAGGTCACCTTACACACACTCACAGCAAGTTACACACCACTGAGAAGATATGCCAGTAAATTCAGCATGCCACTGAATCAAAGGAATTTGTTTAAACACGCTGTCCTGGGTTACAGTGTAAAATGTGCCAAAAGAAAAAAAATATATTCTATTACCATCTTCAGGAGCTGTTGAGACCAGGTGGGGCGGTGCTCCCTGCTTCCCCCCTCTGGACTATCTCCTGTCAATGGGCACAACAATGCCTTATCGCCTGACCCATCGGTAACTCGCTCCTGGGCTATCTCCTGTTAATGGCCCATCAAGGAACTGCCTCACGACTCCCCATCCCATTGTGAGATGCTCTGCCCGGGGAGGGGGGGGGAAGGAGCCAAGCAGTCCATGCCAAATAAAAACGGAGATTTTGAACACCCTAGCGGCTTTTCTTCCACTGGATTCCCAGAGGAGCTTTTCCCCCCACTGGAGTTCCAGAGGACAAGCGCTACCTGCCGAACACTGGACCTTCGGAGGAAGACCAGACTCTTTTACCTGATCGCTGCTTCCACAGAACTACACTCATCACTTCAGGAGGACTGCAGCCAGCATCTTATCGGACTGCTACTGCCACCCTAACAGGGTGTCAGGTTGTATTCCTGACTCTTGTCAGTGTAAACTAGTGGGTTGTTTGTTTTTTCCCTGCCTTGTGTTATATACATATATATATATTAGTAAAGAACTGTTATTCCTATTCCCCATATCTTTGCCTGAAGGCCCGTTAATTTCAAAATTATAATAGTTTGGAGGGAAGGGGGTTACACTCTCCATTTCAAGGGAGGCTCCTGCCTTCCTCCACAGACACCTGTCTTTTCAAACCAAGACAGATTTTTGGCGCCCAACGTGGGGCTCCATACGGCTGCTTTCCACTTCCGGTTCATCCCTACGATGCGACAGGAACCGTCAGTGAAAAGAGCATATCGTGTTTCCTCTGCTGGTAGTTGGTTGTACGGTGGAGCTTCTTCAGCCCGCGTCACTTGTTCCTGCTCCTCTTCGTCAGTGAGGCCAAAGTCTTCACCTTCCGGCCAGTTCGTAATTATCTCCAAAATCCCAGGGCGATTTGGGTTTCCAATACGGGCGCGCTGTGTAAAGAGGGCAATCCATTTGCTCCATGTGGCGTCAGTGGCGTGGTGGGTGGAGGGAACCTTTCCTTTAAACATCCACCCCAGCACCGGTAGTCGGGGTGCCAGGAGGAGTTGTGCTTCGGTGCCAATCACTTCCGAGGCGGCTTGGACTCCTTCATAGGCTGCTAGGATTTCCTTCTCTGTGGGAGTGTAGTTGGCCTCAGACCCTCTATAACTTCGACTCCAGAATCCCAGTGGTCGGCCACGAGTCTCTCCAGGCACCTTCTGCCAAAGGCTCCAGGACAAACCATTGTTCCCGGCCGCAGAGTAGAGCACGTTCCTCACCTCTGGTCCCGTCCTGACTGGGCCAAGGGCTAGTGCATGAGCGATCTCCCGCTTGATTTGGGCAAAAGCTTGTTGCTGTTCAGGGCCCCAGTGGAAATCGTTCTTCTTGCGGGTAACCAGGTACAGAGGGCTCACAATCTGGCTGTACTCAGGAATGTGCATTCTCCAAAAACCTATGGCGCCTAGGAAAGCCTGTGTTTCCTTCTTGCTGGTTGGTGGAGACATCGCAGTGATCTTATTGATGACCTCGGTGGGGATCTGACGCCGTCCATCTTGCCACTTTACCCCCAGGAACTGGATCTCTCGGGCAGGTCCCTTGACTTTGCTCTTCTTGATGGCAAAACCAGCTTCCAGGAGAATCTGGATGATCTTCTCTCCTTTCCCAAATACTTCCTTTGCTGTGTTCCCCCACACAATGATGTCATCGATGTACTGCAGATGTTCCGGAGCTTCACCCTTTTCCAGTGCAGCCTGGATCAGTCCATGGCAGATGGTGGGACTGTGCTTCCACCCCTGGGGCAGTCGGTTCCAGGTGTACTGTACGCCTCTCCAGGTGAAGGCAAACTGAGGCCTACATTCTGCTGCCAGAGGAATGGAGAAAAAAGCATTGGCAATGTCAATAGTGGCCTACCACTTTGCTGCCTTGGACTCCAGCTCGTACTGGAGTTCCAGCATGTCCGGCACGGCAGCGCTCAACGGTGGAGTCACTTCATTCAAGCCACGATAGTCCACAGTCAATCTCCATTCTCCGTCAGACTTGCGCACAGGCCAAATGGGGCTGTTGAAGGGTGAGTGGGTCTTGCTGACCACCCCTTGACTCTCCAGCTCGCGGATCATTTTGTGGATGGGGATCACGGCATCTCGATTCGTCCGATACTGCCGGCGGTGCACTGTCGAGGTGGCAATTGGCACTTGTTGCTCTTCCACCTTCAAGAGTCCTACTGCAGATGGGTTTTCTGATAGTCCAGGCAAGGTGTTCAATTGCCTAATGCTCTCTGCCTCCACAGCAGCTATCCCAAATGCCCACCTGAGACCTTTTGGGTCCTTGTAATAGCCGTTCCGGAGGAAGTCTATGCCCAGAATACACGGGGCCTCTGGGCCAGTCACAATCGGATGTTTCTGCCACTCCTTCCCAGTAAGGCTCACCTCGGCTTCCAACAGAGTCAATTGCTGCGATCCCCCCGTTACCCCGGCAATGGAAACAGGTTCTGCCCCCACATGTCCCGATGGCATTAGGGTACACTGCGCACCAGTATCAACTAACGCTTTGTATTTTTGTGGCTCTGACGTGCCAGGCCATCGGATCCACACCGTCCAAAATATCCGGTTTTCCCGTGCCTCTCCCTGGCTAGAGGCAGGGCCCCTCTAGCACTGGTTACCATTCCCTTCCTGGACATACATACTAGAGGTTCCTTCAAGGGGATCTGTCAGATCATCCTCCCTTCTGTAATATCTGGCAGCTCGGTCCTGGGAGGTTGAGGCTACCTTCACTTTAGTGTTACTCCCCCGGTTAGTGTTTCCCTCCTTGAGTTGACGCACCCGTGCTGCCAGGACAGAAGTGGGTTTCCCATCCCACCTTCCCATGTCTTCCCCATGGTCGCGCAGGAAGTACCATAGCTCAGCTCGTGGGGTGTACCCTCTCCCTCTAGCTGGGGGACGTTGGGCTCTGACTTTGGGGCCTGTGACTTGTACCGGTGCCAAATGGGAACTGCTCCTCCTCACCTCCTCCTTTATTTCCCTCATCTCCTCTTGTAGGCTCTTAATCACAGCAGAAACGTTAGCCTGCATTGGGCCATTGATCATGCTTTCAAAATTTCTAAGCTTGCTCGTGACAGAACCCACTGTCTCTCGGTCGTTATCTGCATTAATCATTGCAATGAAGGTGGAGTATTCGGATGGCCCTAGATTTGCCAGATTCCACAACATTTGCCCTGTGCACCTGACTTTGTCAGGGTCATTACCATGCTGTCCATCCCTCCCAAAGAGTACCTCCAATACTGCCACTTCTCTCAGCTGCTGGATCCCTTCCTCAAGGGTCTTCCAGCGCATTCTATGATGGTGCTCCTGCATTCTCTCTCTGTGGACAAACCTCTCTCTCACACTCATTAAAAGCCGCTCCCAGAGGGAAAGGGTCCCTGGCTCCCTTACAAATACCAGATTGACACCTGAGTCCTGAGTCAAGGGTCCCAAATTCCTTGCCTCACTGCCATCCAGTTGCACACCCGTACCCATAAGATCCCAGACCCGAAGTAACCAGGTTGTAAAAGCCTCACGCCCCCGCCGTACGATGTCTTTGTGCAGATTATGGAGACTGTCGTACGTCAGGGACTCTGTGATTATCTCAACCACTGGCTCGCCTGCAGGTTCTGAGGGCCCTACTTTCTTAACTGAGTGGTCTGATTTCATCTTAGATTTCCTCGTTTCCACAGGGGCGACTGCTGCTGGCTCTGACTGCCCTTGCGTTTCAGCTGGAACCTGGACGGTTGTAACGTCTGTGGGTTCTACTGCTGCACCATTAGACTCTCCCTCTTCAAGGCAGGAGGAGGGATTCCCAGCAGCTGAGAGAATGCACTCCTTCAGCATCTGGCCCATCTCACGTATCTCCTTCACCCAATCCGAGTGGTTCATTTCTGATGTGAGCTGTGAGGCAGGGTCAGATTCTGGAGCAGCATTCCTAGTCAGGGTAGTTATCCAAGCCAATCTCCCCTGATCTCTGAATACTGAATAAAACAGGATTATCAGCAACACCAGCCACTGTATGATATCATTAGCACTTAGGAAAGCTCTGAATCCTTCGAAAACTGGTGGAGTAGACCCAAAGAGCTGGGTTAGGGGTTGGGAGAAAGTTTCTCCCGGTGTCATTTCCTCACAGTAGGTACCATTATTAAAGTAACCCCAAAAGCATACATTTAGTGTTTGATAGCTCCGAATCCATGTGCCCGCCTTCCAGAGGAAGTTAATAAGCCATGAATTCCTCACCTTATTAATCCATAAAACAAACTGGATAACAGTCACGGTAGCCTTAGTTATAGGACCCATGTTTAGATAAGGGCCTGCAAATGGGAGAAATACAGCCACCACCACATGCCACACGAACCGGGATAAACTAGCCCACATGATGCCACTTAACAAGGAATCTATATCCAATGCACAAAAACCGTTATTCCTTTATCTCTCGATGCCCTCGAGCCCCACGTTGGGCGCCAAAAATCTGTCTTGGTTTGAAAAGACAGGTGTCTGTGGAGGAAGGCAGGAGCCTCCCTTGAAATGGAGAGTGTAACCCCCTTCCCTCCAAACTATTATAATTTTGAAATTAACGGGCCTTCAGGCAAAGATATGGGGAATAGGAATAACAGTTCTTTACTAATATATATATATGTATATAACACAAGGCAGGGAAAAAACAAACAACCCACTAGTTTACACTGACAAGAGTCAGGAATACAACCTGACACCCTGTTAGGGTGGCAGTAGCAGTCCGATAAGATGCTGGCTGCAGTCCTCCTGAAGTGATGAGTGTAGTTCTGTGGAAGCAGCGATCAGGTAAAAGAGTCTGGTCTTCCTCCGAAGGTCCAGTGTTCGGCAGGTAGCGCTTGTCCTCTGGAACTCCAGTGGGGGGAAAAGCTCCTCTGGGAATCCAGTGGAAGAAAAGCCGCTAGGGTGTTCAAAATCTCCGTTTTTATTTGGCATGGACTGCTTGGCTCCTTCCCCCCCCCTCCCCGGGCAGAGCATCTCACAATGGGATGGGGAGTCGTGAGGCAGTTCCTTGATGGGCCATTAACAGGAGATAGCCCAGGAGCGAGTTACCGATGGGTCAGGCGATAAGGCATTGTTGTGCCCATTGACAGGAGATAGTCCAGAGGGGGGAAGCAGGGAGCACCGCCCCACCTGGTCTCAACAGCTCCTGAAGATGGTAATAGAATATATTTTTTTTCTTTTGGCACATTTTACACTGTAACCCAGGACACACGCCTTTGCGCATTTCTCATTGACTGAATCAAAATCCTGCCATTACCTCTACAAAACAAATTATTAGATCTTCTGGTGTCACAGAGGTGGAAACTCACTGGAAACTTTTCTTAAAAATCTCTCATCTGCTCCTTAACAGAGGAAGTATGTATTCCCAAAGCCAGTTTGTTTGCATTTTGCCTTTTTGGTTTTTTTTAATACATACATTTCCAGAGATGATTCCAGTCCAAACAGGTAGCTTAAATAAATTAACATTGTTAAACCTAAAAATGTTTACTTTCTCATTTCTCTTCTCTGATAGACAGACAATGGTGAAACACAGACAATCCCCAAAACAACAGTGTTTGCAGGCACCACAGCAGTAAGCCATTTTAAAAGATGTATCTTCCAGACTTACCAGGACTGGAGGCAAAAATAGGAACCTATCTTTACAATGCAGAACACAGTGCTTAACTGTCACAAATTCTAAACTAACTTTCTACTAAAAAAAGTCTTAACTGGCTTCTACGTTTATTTTTCCTGACTTCAGAAGTCACCAGCAGTTCTTAGTGTCATGCTAAACTACACTGCAGCATGTATACAGAGTACATAAACACCATACATATATACTCTGTATAGCTATAAACTAGACAGATTTTGTTTGCATTGGACTTATGCATGAATACACAAAATGCAAAGTGTTACAGTACAAAGCCATGTCAGCATTACCATAGGACTAAGCCTTAAGTAATACCCTCTGCCTCTAAGAAGACTCTGCACTGTCTTTATAAAACCATAACTTACAGTCAACTTAGCACAAGCAGGAAACATTTGCAGGAGTGAGGTTCCCAGTAGAGGTGAAGCCTTGCAACTTTCTCTCTGTATCTATACCTGTTTACTATAAATCATACTCAAACTGATATATAATACAGTATATAAAAGCAAGGCTATCCTATACAAAGTATCAAAACCTGTCCATGACTGGTTAATATCTCAGCTTTTTTAATTTACTAATGTTTTTCAAGAATTTGCTGTTCAGCTAGGGGAGATACAATTTCTTTTGATGACTGTTGCATCAGATTGCAAGTACTGCACAATATTCTGCAACTACTGCACATGATTCTGCAACTACTGCACAATATTCTGAGTCTCTCATGCTTCAGCAACTTCTAGCCCAGTTACAGATGACAGAGCAACAGCTTGCTGTCACTTCCCTATGTACTATTTCAGGATTTGGTCATCACACTTCTAACACCCTGCTCTGTTAACTTTCAGTTTCCTAGATGAAGCAGCTGATTTTGAAAGGTAGCAAAGCAATTTTTCACTGTAAGAATTAATGTAAAAATTTTTTCTTTAAGTCCAGCAATCCTTTTTCTGCAAACATATACCACTTAATATATTGGCTCACAAAGGTTTTCTCCTATTACAGTTATGGTCACATTTGTCATCAATGAGCTTGCCTGGCACTAGGGCAGGAAACATCCATCAGGGAGAGGGCTCTGAAGTTAGGAACCTCCAGAAGGTCTTATCACATCTTGAAGAGAAGGAGATGGCTAACAAAGATATGAAGGTGAGGAAGCAAGGAAAATGAGAGGAAATAGAGCAGAAATATAGACTAATTTAAAGAGAGGAAAACAGGAAACATGGGAGATAAAACACAAAAGAGTGAGCGAGAAAAAGTGTAAGGAAGATTAAGATGAAGAAATAATGGATGGGAAGGAGTCAGTGAAATATCAACCCCACTTGATTCCAAGCAGTTGAAAATAAGATAGCTAGTGAAGAAGCACCCAAAAGTAGGGCAGGAGTAGCCTACAGTCCTTTAATGTAATTTAATGAGTAAAGCAGCAATATTTTCTTCTTAAAGAAAAAAATTAGTAAAGCAGCAATTTTTTTTCTTTGTTAACTCTCTACCTAAGGAATACCTTCTCTTTATGCTGCTGTCAAATCTCTCTTAAAATTTTCTGAAGTCCAGTGTTTTCATGGCATAATTTTCTTTTCCTATCTAAACTTGCTTTGTTTTCACTGCTTAGCTCTTAATGTGACTTGGAGATAGATCTCTTTCCAGAAAGCTGAAGAGGTGGTAGGTGTAACTGTTTCAGAAACGCATTGTATTGGTTAGTGTTAGCTTGACCTATGCTGTTTTAAACTCCATCTTACACTTTAAGGTAAATAATCTGCTGTTTAATGTCCATCCTTGAGAGAAAAGAGCTCAGAGACTGATACATATTTCTGGCAGTCAAGATAAGCTTTACATTAAATCATAAATTAATATTAAACAATGTATCACAGTTTTCAATAGACTAGGAATTTGTGCATACACGCCTAAGTAATACAAGGCAAAAAATTCGGAACGTGGAGCTTGCAGAAGTATGAAGTTCAGTAGGTATGCCAAAGCAGGACCTAACTCCTTTCATAGGAGCAAAGCCACTTGAAAACTGCCATTTGTGAGAAATGATAGGTTAAAACTATTCTGTAAACATTCATACCAAAAAAAAACAAAACAAAACAAAACTAATCCCACATCAAAGAAGACTCAATAGAAGGTCATTCATACTGTAGTTACTTCAAAGGTACGGAAAATGTAAAGTACCAACATTCATGTATAGTACAATGGACAGAATACATTTGTTAAAGCTTTCAGGAAATATTTTGGCCTGGAACTTTTTCAATGGAAGATGACTCATTGAAAACTGTGGCAGAATGGCATTTATTCACAATTGCTTATTTCTGCAATTTTATTAAATTCTCATAATACCGTATGTGATTATTTTTTACTTGCTTTTTTGAGATTTTAAAATTAGACGGGATTTTTGGGTATTAGATTGAAAACTTGTTTCATTCTCTGCCTTAGTGGTATTAGGCTACACAGAAACAATTTAAGTAAAACTATTAGTAGTGGAAGATCATGTTACACATGGTCCACTAGCATTTTCACTGATACACAGTTTAACAGATGCAGAACAAACAGATCGCTCGCAATTACCCTGTTCTGATTTAGTCTTATTTTTATATAAATAACCATGTCTAAACACATTCCATCTGCCACAAGAGTTCACGATCTCTTTCTCCAACAAATCAGCTCAAGTTCCCCTAGGTACAAGTTTCTCCTGGTCTTAAACAGAGCACCAGTTTTCCTAGATTTAATATCTCAACAATAAACAGGTATACAACTCATATTAGGCAGCTTGTTCCAACTGTTATTTTCTCACAGATTATCTACTCAAATATGCATGGCCCTTGCCCCTATTCTTCTGACAAACTCCAGTTACAGTTTAACTATTTTTAACATTTATTATAAATACTTCCCAAATATTTAAAATAAGCTAGTTTCCTTTTTTCTAATTAAAAAAATTCAAAACTAAAACAAGCTGAATCAAATCAATGACATAGCCTCATGCACTCTCTTAAGATGCATACAATTCAAAAACCACATGGAATATTAAGTTTCAATAACATGAAGACACGTACAATTGACATGCGTAATGAGTGGCACACAAGCAAACAGAACTGCAGTGCTAATCTATCAAAACAAGGTTATAGGCATTACCAATTTCGGAAATGTTAACAGTAGGTTTTGGTTTTGCTGTTCAGCTTAAATTACAAAATGAGCTGGTTTCAAGTATTTATCATGGACAATACTGTTTCCTTTTTTTTTTCCTTGTATATCAGTTTAAGTGTTTTAATGTTGTTTTCTGCATACCTTGCAAACCTTCTGCATATCTACCTCTCTTATAGAACAGCAACTCAGAGCAAGAACGAAAAAGCCATAAGCCCTTGAGCTCTGTACTGAATGTTAATGCATTGCTATATGATAGATTCAATACAGAACTGAGAATAAATGACTTCCAGCAGCTGCACTCTGGACCTATAAATCGCTGTGAGTACTACAAAATCCATACAGAGGAAGAACAGCTGTATAATTTACAGCATCAGTATCTGTCAAGAAATGCTGCAAATACAGAACTTGATTTCTTGGTTTTAACATTCCTATAAAAATTAGAAATTACCCTTACATAGATTCTATTTAGATTAGAACTTTTATTCATCTTCCCTGATGGCACTTCAATGCAGAACGCCATTTAATTCTTACCAGTGTTAAATAAAATTCAAAAAGCATAGACACAAAGAGAGTTTTATAAAATAATTGTAAAAAGTGTGTAAAAAGCTAATGATTAGCATGTTATGTTTTACACAAAATATGCTTGAGAAAATCAGAGAAATATAGTACCCTGATCACTTGATTTATACTACATAACAGATGTATGCTACACAAATCCACAAGAAGCAAATCTTAGGGGCAAAGGTTTAAACAGTTGTGTTTTTCTCAACATGCACCCTTACCAACAGTACTCACAGCCTCCATATCACACACTCCTATTCTTCATGCTTGAGAGAACTGCATCACGTTCACAGCATAGTGTGACCAGCCCAAGAGTACGATCCAATGCACTATAAAAATATATACCGTAACACAGTAGCTGCAAAAGTGGTACACACTGTAACCAATATCTAAAAACTGCAGAATTTCATTAATATTATGGAAGAAATCAAAAGTTTTGGGTCCCAATGTCACATGTCCATTCAAAGTTATACATGATTGCTTATTTGTGAACACTAAGCAACGGATTTTTAAGGGATGAACAAGATCCGAATTTTTCACTAATGAGGAAGCATGACTTATCAGCCTGTGATTTTCATTCAGAAAATGAGAAAAACTTCTGAAATTTCTTTTTAGACAACAGACATTTTAACAGTTTAAAAACCATTCTGTAATCACATCTCTATCAACACAAGTTAATGCCATCATTGAGGTGGTGGAGTCCAAGATCCTTAGCACAGTGAGGAGGGTGCACAGCAAGCTCGTTAGCCTGGACTTCAGGAGATCAGACTTTGGCCTCTTCAGCGAACTGCTTGGCAGAATACCATGGGATACAGCCCTAGAGAGAAGGAGGCTCAAGAAAGCTGGTTAGTGTTCAAGGATCTCCTCCTCCAAGCTCAGGAGCGATGCATCCTGACAAAGAGGAAGGCAGGCAAAAAACACCAGCTGCGTGGATGAACAAGTAGTTCATGGGCAAACTCAAACACAAAAAGGAAGCCTACAGGGGGTGGAAGCAAGGACAGGTAGCCTGGGAGGAATACAGAGAAATTGTCCAAGCAGCCAGGGATCAGCCAGGAAAGCCAAGGCCCTGATAGAATTAAACCTGGCCAGGGACATCAAGGGCAACAAGAAAAGCTTATGTAGGTATGTCAGTACAAAAGGAAAACTAGGGAAAATGTGGGCCCTAACCAGAAAGAAACCAGAGACCTTGCTACCCGGGATATGGAGAAGGCAGAGGTACTCAATGACTTTTTTGCCTCAGTCTTCACCAGCAAGTGTTCCAGCCACATCACCTAAGTCGAAGAGGGCAAAGGTAGGGGCTGGCAGAATGAAGAACCACCCACTGCAGGGGAAAGCTCAGGTTTGAGATCATCTAAGGAACCTGAAGATACACAGGTCCATGGGACATGATGAGATGCATCCACAGGTCCTGAGGGAACTGGAGGATGAAATTACTAAGCCACTACCCACCCTATTTGAGAAGTTGCCGTAGTCTGGTGAAGTTCCTCCTGACTGGAAAAGGGGAAACACAACCCTCATTTTTAAAAAGGGAAAAAAGGAAGACCCAGGGAATTACAGACTGGTTAGTCTTACCTCTGTGCCCGGAAAGATCATGGAGCAGATCCTCCTGGAAACTATGCTAGGGCTCAGGGAAAATAAGGAGGTGTCTGGTGACAGCCAACATGGCTTCACTAAGGGCAAATTGTGCCCGACAAATTTGGTGGCCTTCTATCATGGGGTTACACCAATAGTGGATAAGGGAAAAGCGACCAACATCATCTACCTGGACTTGTGTAAGGTGTTCAACACTGTCCTGCAAAACATCCTTGTCTCTAAACTGGACCACTCAGTGGATAAGGACTTGGATGGATGGTCACACTCAAAGAGTCACAGTCAACAGCTTGATGTCCAAGTGGAGACCAGTGACAAGTGGCGTTCCTCAGGGGTCAGTATTGGGACCAGTGCTGTTTAAGATCTTTGTCAGTGATATGGACAGTGGGATCGAGTGCACCCTCAGCAGGTTTGCCAACACCAAGTTGTGTGGTGAGGTCAACACGTTAGAGGGAAGGGAGGCCATCCAGAGGGACCTGGCTGGAGAAGTGGGCCTGTGCAAACCTCATGAAGTTCAACAAGACCAAGTACAAAGTCCTGCACCTGGGTCGGGGCAATCCCAAGCTCGGATACAGGCTGGCCCATGAGTGGATCAAGAGCAGCCCTGCAAAGGAAGACTTGGGGGTGCTCGTGGATGAAAAACTGAATATGAGCCAGCAGTGTGTGCTCACAGCCCAGAAAGCAAATCCCATTCTGGGCTACATCAAGAGAATGGAGGCCAGCAGGTTGAGGGAGGTGACTACAGACCAGTCAGCCCCACCTCCATCCCAGGAAAGGTAACGGAACAGCTCATCCTGGTTGTTATCACTAAACATGTGGAGGAAAAGACTATGAGGAATGCAAATCAAAGGAGAAATCAAACCTGACCAATCTGATAACCTTCTGTGATGGCATGAATGGCTGGGTGGACAAGTGGAAAGCAGTGGATGTTGTCTACCTTGACTTTAGAAAAGCTTTTGACACTGTCTCCCACCACATCCTGATAGGTAAGCTTAGGAAGTGTGGGATAGATGACTGGACAGTGAGGTGAATCAAGAACTGGCTGAAGGACAGAGCTCAGAGTTGTCATCAGCAACGCAGAGTCCAGCTGGAGGCCTGTGGCTAGCAGTGCTCCCCAGGGGTCAGTACTGGGTCTGGTCTTGTTCAACATATTCATCAACAACCTGGATGAAGGGACAGAGTGCACCCTCAGGAAGTTTCCTGGTGATACAAAACTGGGAGGAGTGGCTGACACACCAGCAGGCTGTGCTGCCTTTCAGCAAGACCTGGACAGGCTGAAGAGTTGGGCAGAGAGGAACCTAATGAGGTTCAACAAGGGCAAGTGTAGGGTCCTGCACCTGGGGAGGAATAACCCCATGCACCAGCACAGGCTGGGGGCTGACCTGCTGGAGAGCAGCTCTGTGGAGAGGGACCTGGGAGTCCTGGTGCATGGCAAGTTAGCCATGAGCCAGCAACGTGCCCTTGTGGCCAAGAAGGCCCGTGGTCTCCTGGGGTGCATTAAGAAGAGTGTGGCCAGCAGGTCAAGGGAGGTTCTCTTCCCCCTCTACTCTGCCCTGGTGAGGCCACATCCAGATCACTGTGTCCAGTTCTGGGCCCTCCAGTTCAAGAGGGACAGGGAACTATTGAAGAAAGTCCAGTGGAGGGCTACGAAGATGATGAGGGGACTGGAGCATCTCTCTCATGAGGAAAGGCTGAGAGACCTGGGGCTCTTTAGCGTGGAGAAGAGAAGGCTGAGAGGGGACCTTATCAATGCTTATAAATGTCTGAAGGACAGGTGTCAAGAGGACAAGGCCAGGCTTTTTTCAGTGGTGTCCAGCGACAGGACAAGGGGCAACGGGCACAAACGGGAGCACAGGAAGTTCCACTTGAACATGAGGCAAAACTTCTTTACATTAAGGGTGGCAAAGCACTGGTACAGGCTGCCTAGGGAGGTTGTGGAGTCTCCTTCCATGGAGATGTTCAAAACACATGGACGCAGTTCTGTGCTACCTGCTGCAGGTGAACCTGCTTTAGCAGGGGGGTTGGACTAGATTATCTCCAGAAGTCCCTTCCAATCCCTACCACTCTGTGATACTGTGATTTTCCTCCTCTGCTCTGGCAAGACCCCATCTGCAGTACTGCATCCAGCTCTGGGGCCCCCAGCACAAGAAAGACATGGACCTGCTCGAGCAGGTCCAGAAGAGGGCCATGAACATGATCAGGGGACTGGAGCACCTCCCCTATGAGGACAGGCTGAGAGAGCTGGGGTTGTTCAGCCTGGAGAAGAGAAGGCTCCAGGGACACCTTAGAGAGGCCTTCCAGTACTTAAAGGGAGCCTATAAGAAAGGTGGGGAGGGACTCTTGATCAGGAAGGGTAGTGATAGGACAAGAGGTAATGATTTCAAACTGAAAGAGGGTAGACTGAGGTTAGATATTACAAAGAAGTTTTTCATTGTGAGGGTGACGAGACACTGGAATAGGTTGCCCAGAGAAGCTGTGGCTGCCCCCTCCCTGGCAGTGTCCAAGGCCAGGTTGGATGAGGCTTTGAGCAACCTAAAAGTCTAGTGGGAGATGTCCCTGTCGATGGCAGGGAGGTTGGAACAGGATGATCTTTAAGGTCCCTTCCCACCCAAACCATTCAATGATTCTATAAATAATTTCAAAATTTATGGAACCAAAATGATTTTGGCTTTTTGAAGACATTACAAATAGTTCCTTCAAGAATGAGATCACTATGGAACTGCATTTCCTAGGCCATCTATTACCTTAAAAGACTACTGTCTGTTAACAGTAGTTTAAACCCCCATTTTAGTTTACATGGCAGCTTCCAAATTTTATAGTTGAAATGACTCAGTAGGAAAGGATGTCTTCCTGGTCTCACAGCAAGTGACAGCTAACCCTGTAGCGCATTTCTTATACAGTAATAAGGTTAGTAAATGCAGTTGTCTTGACTTCTAAATAACATAACAAACAAGGTGTTCAAGATCCATGAAAAAATCCAGTTGAGGTAAGCTGATCTGAAATAAGACATTTCATTATGATTTTTTTTGCAGAAAATCAGAAGAGTTCCAATATATAATTTCCTTTTTTCCTAAACTGAATGCTCTATCAGAAGTTCAGTCATATGAAAATGTTTCAAACTGGCCATAATTCAGCTTTATCCCTGTACCAGACACATAATACGACAACACAAAACGGCAAGCCTGTTTGTATTATCTCACATGGCACTAGCTGTTACGATTCAGTGGGTTCAACACAATTCTTAACCTTAATACAAGACAGCTGCGTTCAGTAAAAACAACATCCAAAACATAATGATTCTCACTAATACAAGAAAAAGCAGTGGAAAGCAGTCACAGGTTAAAGTGTATTAGGGAAAACTTGATGAGGACCCTGCAGGCATTGTGAAACACTGCAATTTTTACCTTCACCAAATTTTCCTTGCATACATTAGTTACAGTATTGCACTGTATCTCCTAAAGAACAAAATATGAATCCACAGCTAAATCCACAGTCATCATCAGAAACAAAGAAATCTGCTTTATTTTATCATCATCTCCCTACCTCAGGCCAGATCAAAATAGCCTATAATGGTCTTGGCCGTGGAAGAGTGGAAATGGTGAACTTCCAGCATCACGCAGCAGTGGCAGCAGTTTTGCCAAATGTCCTCCACCCATTCATATGCTGACTTCCCTATTTTTTTGACTCATCTAAGAGGTACCTTTCCTCATACTAATAATTTTTCCTTATTAATTCAACCTTTTCATTAGAAGTGGAAAATTTCTGTAAATGGCTAAAAATCGTTATCAGAATTAGTTTGGTTTGGTTTTCCTTTTGGTTTTGTTTTGGGGTTTTTTGTTTTGGGTATTTTTTTTTTTTTTAATGATAGTATCAACATTGTGGAAGAATCTCCAGATGTTGTAATTCATCAGTGTTCATCTAATTAAACCGGTTGAGAAGCTTTTGATCTCAAGCATTTTGCTTAAGCACAGTTATTCTCTGTAGTATCAAATTCTTGCTCTGGGGCAATTTATTATTTTTCTTATAAACCCCTCAGCATAATACGCCTTAGTAGAATACACCCATTTCATGTGCTCAGCAAGTGTTGAATTCTTAAGCATTAGGACTTCGTGCCATTGTATACTTCTTGCCAGCAGTCACTCCTCTCAGATGAATACCATGTTACTAATAAGCCTGTAATTTCCCATTGTTAGTTATGATTTGACTAAGCACAGACCTGATCCAAAATACCCTCAAGCCAAGGGGAAACTGCTATATAAGTCTTTGCAAAAAAATTGTGTAAAATACCATAAACAATAACAGAGTCTTCTTTTATATTTCTGGATCTGTTTTTTAAAAGTTGACTTAGGCATTTCTTCCATTGACTAGCTAAGTATTGCCCAATTAATTTAAATTTAATTACTTTCCTCTCATTACATTATCAGTCTTTTGATCGCAGCACACTCACAAATTCTAAGATTTACAAGTATCTAGAGTGCTTTTCATTTATAGTTCTGGATGAGTTGTGTAATTTCCCAGGTTGCTGAGACTAGACCACGGTAAATTATATTCTCTTTATATCCACCCTAAGCCACACTGCAATCAGCATAATATTTTATAATTTCAGAACTGTGAATTACATTTATATAAAAACTTAGTAGAGTTCTCTTGTCTTGGAAAGTTTATCTAACATGAAAATAACCTTTCTGAAATGTTTCCTTTCTTCTAGATTATTCTTGTGATACATTAATGCAGCATTAAGGCTTTTTTCATAAGACAGTATCTCAACTGTTAAAATGATAAACCACATTCAATTACTATCTAATCAATTTACTTTTTAGATTATTATTAGAACATCATTTCGGAAAAGTGTGCAGAATTTTTAAAAAGTGTAATCCTTCAGAGACCTGATCTTCAAAGCTAAGAATCATAACTGCCTTCTGAAAGCAAACAAATCTTTTGTGTTTTATTATAACAGTCAATTTTTAGACAATATTGGAGAAGTTATTCTTGCTCAGGAAAAAAGCTCCAACATTTCTAACACAAACTTTTTCAACATGAATGTGATATCCAGTTGTGTATTTGCATATTTCAAAAATGAGTTTCATAGGTTCCCCCCCAATAGATTTTAAATTTGTGAACCATATTCTAACTCTGAAATACTAGCTCCTTAAAAGAAGAGGTAAAGGATCTCCATTCCTCTGCTGGAACAACATTCTGTAGAATTGCATAGTAGCAGCTGAGATCAGAGCCTCAGCATACAGGCACTGCATAAACTTTACATGGGGGATGCTTTGCTCCTGACACAAGGTAACAGAAACAGGTCATGCTATAAACAGATAACAGAACCTATATGGAAAGGAGAAAATAAACATGTGAGCAGAGGGATACATCATTTTAGTCACACGTTCTGCTTTTAGTTCTCTTAAGCACAGTCAGGCTAGGGGGAGAAAGAAATGGCACAGAAGGCAGCAGGAAGTGTTTGTAGTTTTATGGGACTACAGCAATCTTAAGAAAGCTTGTTAAATGTATGTGAAAATCTCAGTATGCCAATAATAGTAATAGTAAAAAAAAATATCTCACTCCTTTTGACTATTATGGAAATGAAAAGATTAGCACCTGGCACAGGAGTAGTCTAATCACAGAATCACAGAACGTGAGGGGTTGGAAGGGACCTCGAAAGATCATCTAGTCCAATCCCCCTGCCAGAGCAGGACCACCTAGAGTAGATCACACAGGAACACATCCAGGCAGGTTTTGAATGTCTCCAGAGAACACCACAACCTCTCTGGGCAGCCTGTTCCAGTGCCTTGTCACCCTCACAGTGAAAAAGTTTTTCCTTATGTTAATGTGGAACCTCCTATGCTCCAGCTGGCACCCGTTGCCCCTTGTCCTGTCACTGGACATCACTGAGAAGAGCCCAGCTCCATCCTCCTGACGCTTGCCCTTTACTTATTTATAAACATTGATGAGAACAAAAGAATAGCAGTGGGAAACAGGAACAAAAGCTGTCCGGACTACCGCAAGCCCACAGACTGTTTTGAGGCTCTGAACAGGCCAGCTGTACTGTGCTCTCACTCCACAGCTTGTGGCATGGAGCAAAGAAGATTCCGCACATGGAGTCCCACAGAACCTTGGCAACCATATCCTTCCAAAGCTAAAGAATCCTTCACTTCCAGCATTTCTCATGTGAATCAAATATCAGTAAAAACTACTCCTATCTCATTCTCAGAAGCCATGTATTTCCTAGTTTGGAGCATTCTTTTTGTGTTGGGTTTTTTTGGTGAGGTTTTTGTTTTGTTTGGGGTTTTTTTGCTGTTTGGGGTTTTGGTTGTGGTGGTGTTTTTTTTTTTTTAGGAACCATCCACCAAAATCAAAGAAGTCTGTTTAAAAATTGCCCAAGTCTACAACATAATTTCAAAGTTCTTCATCCCAAATCTCTACAGAATTGTGAACAAACTGGAAACTGTATTAGGAAGTTGTAGCATGGAAAATATTCTTCTGTTAAACTGCTACTCATATATTAAGAATAACAACAAACCCACCCAAAAAAAGATCTTTAACAAATGCATACACCTGCATTCTGTATACTTACTCAACTCATAACACCCACACAGCAACTGTGGAGTGTCTGTTATTAACTATTTTTCCTGCTTTTTAGACACTCTTCTTCTAACTTACACAAAAATAATCTGTCCTTGTTAAGCTGTCACAGAATGCAAACATCTAGATTTGAAATCAGTCTCATCAATCACTTCAGCATAGAAAAATGTCCCAACTGCAAAACACTTAAAATTCTTTTGAGCACTGTATTAAACAGCTAGCCCTAAAAACTGAGGTTTGTGAAAGCCAGCGAACTATGTTCAAGTCTGCTGCTTATTCAGCCTGTTAATGACACAGTAAAAATAGGAAGCTGCCAAAAATTCAACCACACAATAACAATTCCCATGGGAAAACGATTTTGATTTAAAGTCTCCTCAGATAATCAAGAAAAAACCATTAATATCTCTATAAGAACATTATTTTTTGTATCGTAACAGAACTCCTTCTACAGCATGTTGCATTCAATAGCTGCTATATTGCAAGGAAACTTTCCGATAGCTCCAGACCAGTGCCACATATGTTGTTGGACAACTCGGTACATTCGGCAATTCTCCTTACGCAGGACTGCTTGTGGGCTTGCACCTAGCCACCTGCAAGGAGGCTTGTGTGCCTATCAGTGAGAATCGTTCAAAAGAGAGTGAGATGTGTGCCTGACTGCTGATATGTACATAAACTATGTATTGAGAATTCCAATGACGATAACCATGTCCATTTACAGTAATTAGACAGTAACTAGCAAAAGCAAAATGCATGCTTTATCTGATCTGTCTAAACTTGCAGTTAGAGTAAATTGCAAAAATAGTGGTATAAATGGATACATATACCAGAAAAAAAGCAATCAGTGTGAGAAAACTACATAGCCAACTAGCAATGCATTATACGTGTGATGGGTTGACCCTGGCTGGACATCAGGTGCCCACCAAAGCTGCTCTGTCACTTCCCTCCTCAGCTGGACAGGAGAGAAGAAAATATAACGAAAGGCCCACAGGTCAAGATAAGGAGATCACTCAGCAGTTACCATCAAGGGCAAAACACACTCAACTTGGGGAAATTAATTTAATTTATTACCAATGATATCAGAGAAGGGTAATGAGAAATAAAACCAAATCTTAAAACACCTTCCCCCCATCCCTCCCTTCTTCTCAGGCTTAACTATTCCCAGTTTCTCAACCTCCTCCTCCATAGCAGCACAAGGGAGTGGGGAATGGGAGTTGCAGTCAGTTCATCACACGTTCTTACTGCTGCTCCTTCCTTCTCAAGGGGAGGATTCCTCACACTCCTACCCTGCTCCAGTGTAGGTCCCTTCCACAGGGTGCAGTCCTTCAGGAACAGACTGCTCCAGCATGGACCCCCTGAGGGGTCACAAGTCCTGCTAGTAAACCTGCTCCAGCACCGGCTTCTCTGTCTCCATGGGTCCACAGGTCCTGCCAGGAGCCTGCTCCAGCACAGGCTTTCCACAGGGCCACAGCATTCTTTGGGCATCCACCTCCTCCGTCATGGGGTCCTCCAGTAACCTCCATGGGCTGCAGGGGAACAACCTGCCTCACCATGGTCTTCACCATGGGGACTGCAGGGAGTCTCTGCTCTGACACCTGGAGCACCTCCTCCCCCTCCTTCTTCACTGATGTTGGTGTCTGCAGAGTTGTTTCACTCACATATTCTCACTCCTTTCTCTGGCTGCAATTGCTCTTGCACAGTAACTTTTTCCCTTTCTTCAATATGTTACCCCAGAGGCGCTACCACCATTGCTGCTGGGCTCGGCCTCAGCCAGCGGCAGGTCTATCTTAGAGCCAGCTGGTGTCAGACATAGGGGAAGTGTCTAGCAGCTTCTCACAAAAGCCACCCCTGTAGCCCCCCCACTACCTAAACCTTGCCACGCAAACCCAACACAATAAAAAAAAAGGAGAGCAAAAGTTCATTATCTGTGCAATTAAAGTATCTAGGCACCTTTTACCCCACTAGTTGCTGTATGGGCAGTACTGCTGCAGAAGTATGGTGCTTCACAGACTGCCTGGACAAAAGGATACCCTCCCAAGTGAAAATTCTGAGTCAAACTGGTATGCAACAGAGGCTAGGACCTGTGGCTTGTTGTCAGCTTGGAAGAAATGCAATACTCCTTACTTCCCTCTTGAAATAAGGGGATAATTATCATTGTTTCCAAATGAGGCTGCTTGACTTCTCCAACAGAGATGGAAGATTTCCCCCTCCTTCCCCTAAGACCTTGTACCTGAAGTGTACTGCAGTGTGCAAAATCTTGCTAATATTACTACTCAACTCAGTACTTAAGTGAAATCTGCATAGACTAATTAGTAGCTTTTGGAAAGCTTTGCAAAGGTGCAGCTCAAAGCAGCATTATATTCTGTTTAAAGTGCTCTTTTCTGTTTTCCCCCCCGATGAAAAATCACATGTGGAATGGAAACTCACTGAGCTCCAGCTTGCTCCACAGTGTGACATGAATGAGGTTAACTCGGAGAATGCCAGAGAACCAGCAAGGGCTGTGACCTCCAACAACTGAACACATTTCTTCCCTGATTAGAAGGGAGGTCCAGAGTAAAAGAAGCATACAGAATCCTTCTGTGCATCTGGAAACCCAGACAGAAACAGTGACTACCTAAGTTCATGAGTCCACGTTTCCCTAAGGTTTCACTTCCCACTGGTCTGTTCTTTCCTACCATAAAACAGAAAAGAAAAAAAAACCTTCAGAGCATAAATCAGTAAACCAAGTTGGAGCTACTTTTGACTTGCAAAGAAAAATTGCTTCAAAAATGTAGCAGTTTGCTTCTTAAAGAGAATAAAACCAAAAAAATGAATGTTACTAATATCTAGCCCTTTAAAAAGGCTCCTTATCAATACACAGACCAACGTACTGGCCTATTGGTCCCCGTGAAGCTCAGACTCAGTTCCTACACACAGGGCACCAATCCAGCAGAAATTGAAGAGGATGACTAAGCTTTTAATCATTGAGCTGGAAACAGTATTAGCTGCAACATGACCTTCAAATGAGGAATAATTTATTTTCAAAGAATTGACCCAAACTTTATTGTTAGGCTAAGTAATAATTTATTCTGCAGTTTCTCTCCAGGGAGAGGTACAGAATTTTCCAACAGACTATATATGTGTCCATTAACACCAGGAAAAGCTATACCAAAGTCATTAAAACTCACTCCTTTTTCTGCAAGGAACATTTTTTTTTAGAAATAACTTTTTTAAGATAACAAAGCAACCTAATTCATGAGAGGCTTAGCACCTACTCTTTACTGAAACCATTCTCTTACTGAGGTTCTGATTCAGCAAAGGACTACATAAATCTAACTGAAAACACAAGTGACGTCATCAGCCTCCATGGGACTACAGACATACTTTCTGCTTAATTTAAAATAATTACAATTTAGGCATTGGTAGACTAATAAATGTACAGAGATAACTGCCAGTAAGACAGACAACAGCTGCTACATGTCATCTCTAATCATCTGAAAAATCAGATTTGAACCTTTGGTCTTCAACTAAAGGCTCCATATACTGGTATCAAATCCTAGGACGAAACAGTTCATCAAATACCATATGTCAAAAATCAAAGACTCTAATCAAGTCTTCCTAGTAAGTAACGAATCCAAAATGAAAAATCATTCTATCACTTAGACAAAACACATTTCTCAGGATTTGCCAGATTCTTTTATTTTAGAAAAAAAAAGTAAAGATTTAGTTTCTAAAAGGAATTTAAGGCTTCAAATTGGTAGCTTGTATAAACCACAAAGAAAGACTGCCCATTAGAAAAACTACAGGTAATCAGTTTATCATCTTTCTGTTGTCTAGTCAAGAAAGAAAACTAGACATTTTCATTCTGATATCCACAGAAGGCATTCAGCTTTTCACGAATAGATAATTCATGATGGTAGTTATGAGAAAGCCAAAAGCCATATGCTCAGAATACGGTGTAATGAGTATAGCCAAGAGATCAAGGCAGCCTGTCTTGCATATCAAAATCCAGAAATACTCAACATAAAATTCCAATATTTTCCATTTTCCACATTAGTGCACAGAATCTCGAGTTTTTACAGATACAGATACCTTTATCAGGATTATAGCTCTATATAATAGCAGAAATAGATTAGCTTCTGTAGGACTCAGTACTTCACTCTGCAAATCTTTTTGAAACCTCTTTGCCTGCAGTTCCTTGGTGAAACTTTCAGCTGAGGGAAGATAGAAGTGATTAGAATAATAGCTGTACAGAACTACTTCTCTATTTATATGCCATCTGCAATTCTTTAAGTCATGTGGATTTGCTTTGAAGAATATACTTTCGCATTTGCAGTTTATTATCACACTAAAGGTCAAATGGATAAGCTACAGCAGCTAAATGACATCATGCTACTGCTTCATTAGGAAGCCTTATGCACAGCCATTTTGCAATGCACTACTCACAATATTTAAATCATTGAAGAAAAAAAAAAAACCTTACCATACTCAGAAGTATTTCAGTGGGTAACAAGTTGAAAACATAGAACCCAGTAACTCATTTTAACTTCATTTTAATTAAGAGGATTTCTGAACAGTTCAGCTTTCTCAGATTAATTATCAAAAGTATTTGCTCAGGACAGTCGGGAAAAATGTTCCATTTCTTGCAGCAGCTTCAGTGCCAAGCAAAAACGCATATGAAAGAATAAATAAGTAAGTCCACAGAGGAAGAGTGAAATAAGAAATAGAAATAAGAATAACCATTAGAAATAAGGTTACTAAGCTCAAATAAAGAAGTAACTACATCCAGGAGACACAAACACTTGGTGATAGAAAGGCACACAGCCCTTCCACGCAGCTGTTGCTGTACAGTGATTGGGATCACCTGGAAAACCAGAAGACGTTTGGTGAGCAGCAGAGCTAGAACATAGTTACCTGGCCTGCACCACTCACTACTCAGCTTCAAAAAAACCACCCAAATCCTGTTTGTTTTCACTGGTATTGGTGGTGTTCTTCCACAGTTGCTAACAACGAGCTGGAGACCTCAATGAAATAACTCGCTAGTGGATGCATGCTACTGTTACCAATCAGACAAAGAAAGAGCTTCCATCTTGGAGCCCTTTTATCTCCATTAACCAATCCCACCAGAAATGATTCAGGGGTACTGCACTTTAGCACAAGTTTTACAGGTCAGATATCCTTATGATTTTCACTTCCAAATAAATTACAGCACAGTTCTTAATCTATTCTTGCACCGTTCATCTTTCTTAATCAGATCAAGGCAAGTCACTGGTCTAGTCTCTACACTCTTGAATATTACAAGCTTTCCTTCTCATACTAATGACCACTGATTCTTCTGCAAACTAATTCTACTCTAGTAATTGCCACATCAGAGCAAAAAGTCCTCAGGATACAGCCTGTTGCTCATTTCTGCATCTAGATTACACCATCATATGCATGCAGGATGCCATTTGACTCACGCACTCTACTCTGTCATGATACAGTTTTGGTTACTTTCTGCCTTTAGCAAAATAACAAGGACAGACTTGAAGAAAGACAACTTTGACAAACACACAGTGACCTATGACAAACAAAACAGTGCGGGAAATGGAGAGAAAAACACCAGCTGGGTTAATCCTCAAATATTTCTTTACCTTCTCAGAAGAATGAAGGCAGCCTATTCAAAATAGAAACTACGTCAGATTACTACAATTAAATTTAGAAGAATACCACAAACACATAAAGGACAAAAATCAATACTGGCAAAACATAAAATGAGCTTGAATTATTCAGGGACACCAAACACAGCAAGAAAAGGTTCTGGAAATGTTGAAGGAGTAGGAGGATGTTGAAGTAAGTCCTGGAGCACCAGAGCAATATCTCCACAGACAGATTATACTGTGAAAGACAAAATGTTCACCACTTTTTTTTTTTTTTGCTTCAGACTTGACTTGAAAGATCAGTTGCATTCATTAATTAAAATCAGAAAAAAAAATAGTAAGATTTCAGATTAATATTGGAAGAGAACACATTAAAGAATACTTAGGATAACCTAGCAGCTTTGAAATTGCATAAACCTGTTAAGTTTCATCCCATGATACCCTGATCAAGGCTGAGAGTCATAAGTGATTAAACTGAGACCCTACTGGAGTATTGATGAGGTAACTGGAGACCTAAGGGAAAAGAAAAAAAATCCTTAAAAGCAGAGATTCCTCAGAAAGAGGAAAACAAGGAAGAGCAAGGGAATAAGAAATCTAACAGTAATCCTGAAAAAGAAAAAAAAGATCATTTGTAAGCACAAAAAAGAAGAGTGACAAGTGAATTAAGCTAATTTGGGTTGGTTCAATCTCATTTCTTTCTATAATAGGGCCATGGGTATGTGACCAAAAAAAGTAGAAGACAATGACATATGTCATTTCTCTAATATGGTTTTTAACCCCATCACGAATCAGGTTCTTCAAAGCAGGTTCAGAAAACATGCTCTAAATGAAACTAGTGTAAGGGCTGCAAAAAAACACTGGCAGTGGAAGTATCTTGGAGTAGGTAACAACGGACCACTGTCAAATGGAAGTACATACCAAATAAGGCTCTCCAGAAATTTTTTCTGTGTCTGGAAAAAACTAAATATCCTCAACCAAGTTTATGAAAAAGAGAGAAAGCTGAAAGAGAACACAAGATGACAAAGGGCAAGATTAAAACTGAAATAGTCTCAATAACTTTCAGGAACAGGCCTAAACCTAAAAACAAATTTAAAAGCACACATTTCAACATGCACGGATGCCTCTATTCAAATTAAAAAAAAAAAAAATAAACTGCTGGCTATATTACAGTCCTACAAAAAAGAATCACAACAGTGAATTCACAAGCTTAGTGCAAGAGAAATAGCTGCCCTGTGGTAAACCCCTCTCCAGCGTGCTCGAAACAGCAAATATCAAAGAGAAGTGAATGAATAGTCTGTAGCCTATAAAAATATCTGGTTACCTTCCATCATCTTTAATGATACATCCAGAGTTGAAGTTCTGTGAATAGTTATGGACATTATAACCCCTGGTCCCCGCCACAAAAACCTCTCTTCAAAACAAGACGGAAGAGAGCACCAAGAGTGCACAAGAATCCTAAAAAACTGAGGAGACTGAGGCTGCAAAGAGAAAAGTTGTATGAATTATGAATCTTTTTCAAACATATTAAAAAGGAAGTGAATTATCTGTTCTCTGTGATCACTGTGGACAAAGGTAAAAAAAAAAATTTAAATGATAGCAAGGAAAACAAATAAAAGGGGAAACTTTAATACTAAGGATAGTAAAATACTGGGATAGATTGTACATAGAGGCTGTAGCACAAATAGGGATTTTAAAGAAAAAAACCTATTGGAATTGCTCATTTATATTTAATTCTGTGCATGGATTCTGGATGACTTCCTGTGTTGCTTTCAGACCTACTTTTCTGATTCTATGAACACACATTTTGAAACAGATAACAAATATCACAGCTCTCCACTAGACTAGCAAAGAGATTTCACATCCAATACAGAAGGAAATGTGTCTAACCAAGACAAGAGAGTTACAAACGCATAAAGAGGTTTCATTATGGGTCAGTAAACTGGATCTCGCTTTCTCTGGTCATGACCAAAATAACTGTCTTGTACAGGCTTATGTGAAAACATCAGGCATGTTGTCAGAACAAGCCAAAAGTACACAGGATCCGTGTTTCTGCTCTACTGGCCTTGTGGCTAAACAGACTTCTGCATGTGAATTTTGCTCAATGCAGCAGCTTGCACAGCCACTACATTAAATCATAGAATGGTTTGGGTTGGAAGGAACCTGAAAGACAATCTAGTTCGAACCCCCCTGTCATGGAAGGGACACCTCCCACTAGACCAGGCTGCTCAAAGCCCCATCCAACCTGGCCTTGAATACTTCCAGGAAGGGGCAGCCACAGCTTCTCTGGGCAAGCAGGGCAAATTCTACAAAACACACAACAATTATAATGACAATTTAATGAGTAAGCTGCATGTGAAGTGCAGAAATCTAAAAAGAAGATACTACTTCCTACACATACATGTTCTTATACACTATGTCTGAGCAAGGTCCTACATTACAGAATGACCTACCATGGCATGTAATGCTTGTGGTTTGGTCCCAGGTTTTAAGTATCCTCAGTTCAGTAGGGCTGGCATCTCAAATTTATTTATCAAGTAGGTTTGAAATTATTCCAGAGAGCATCAGACTGCACCCGAAAGTGTTACTTAAGAGCCTGAATGTTAATCCTGTGCAGCGATGCATGATGCAGAGATGCCCATACTAGCTCTGACCCAGGGTAATACATCACAGCACAGAGACACACAGAGATAACAGCCTCAATTCAGAAGAAACTTCAATATGTTTTTACAGTGCTGTGCCATATTAAAGCCACAGCATAATTTTACTGTCCCAGAATAACCCCTTCAGATCCAGAGGATTAATATTTTTGGGCTGTCTTACAATGATCAGTGTGGCACAGCAGAAGGAAATCTAAGTTTATTATCCTTGTGCAAAGCTGGACAACTTTAGGATTCTTGACCATCTCTGTACAGCTGTACACAGACATGACAGCTTGAATCAGCACTGATTCAGGTGTGTGTGCCTACCATATTCCTCTGCTTAGTAGTTAAATCTCTATTTCCTTGCTACATATGAAACCCATTACATACATATGTCTCTGCTATATGAATCACAGAAATTTTACCAAACACACACAGTGTTTGCTGAGAAGTATCTTTTTTCTTTTCATACACCCTGTGGAAAAGAATTCATTAATCATAGTAATATTCATTTCATTATTAATAGCAATAATTTAGTGATGTCTCTTCCAACTTTTCATATAATCTTTTACAAAGCTATTACTCATATTCTGGAACCTGTATTATTATAAAAATTCTCAAGCTTAACACCAAACACAATATCAGGCCTAAAAACTTCTCACAGACTCTTGAACACATTCCAAACTTTTAACTGAAAAATCTCTTGGAAAACACTGCTTACAACAGTTCCATGAATCAGCTGCATCCCCTTGCACACCACAGCTTTGCAGACCACTAATCTAGAGGGTCTTGATACATCACAACAGTGCTGTAATTAGTGTTATACAGACTGAAAAGTAGCAGACGGAGTTGATTAAACATAAGCAGGGAGCTTATTTAATAAATGTTAAAGGTTTCATAGAATTCAACAGGCATCCCATCAAGTGGTGGTTTTTTCCCTTCACTGATTAAAATTATGTGCCTCTGATGTGCCTCTGTAATCACCTTCTTCCCCTCCTCTTTAACTTCCTCATCTAAGAGCCCTTTATTTACTTGCTTTATTGGTCTTGTGAGTGAGGCAGGCAAATTATAGACATCACACTAATCTGTTCTAAAGGCAATGTAGGTTTCAAAGTCTTGTTATTCTCTCCCTGCAAGCATGTGACAAATATCTGTTATTACTGGTTTAGACCACCCTGGGTCCTTTTTAACGTCATCAAACCAGCAATCACCCCGAAATATCTCCTCCCACAGCATGTTTAGATCATAATTAACAATAGTTTTGCATTTAGTCATTGTGGGATCTCTTACAATGACTCTCTTACGATGTCATACAACAGGGTTGTAGGGTCAGGAACTGCTTTAATGAAGCTGATGAGCCTTCAAAAAAATCAGCTAGCTGATAATTGGCAGTGATGACCAGGACCTGCCTCAAAAAAGTATATGATCTCAGAAGGTCTGTCCTTTCAGGCCAGTCATATGCTTTGATGGGGTCATCTAAAGAAGCCCAGCAGTAAGTACTCATGGCTGAGGAACAGAAGGAGCTTCCTATAACTTTCTTCTGCCAAAAGCAATGCACTGGATCAGCTCTTTCTATTCACAGTCCAGCAGATAAGGACAATTGAGAATCATGCTTTGTTGTACAAACCAACTTAATTTAGTCTATACCAGCCCTGTTTTAAAACATTTTTTGTGTATCCCTAGTCATAATTCATGACTTATAATACTCAAAAAGAACATTTTTCAAGTATCTTCCCGCTCTCCAAATTTCATATCCACGATAAAGCCATATTAAGCCACCTATCTCACATTTTACATCACTGCAACATTTTGAAAGAAGACAAAGGGTAGGAAAATAAAAATCAATCAATGTTTTTCTTCACTATGTGTAACTCTGGAAATTCTGAAACAACTCATAAGCATAGAGAGAACAAGCTACTTGACACATCTCTATATATTTCATAAACAGTCACTGCTCATCACTCTGTCCGTCATTTTGCACTCAATGAACTTCCTAAACACCTCTGCATAGAGCTAAGGAACAGCTTTAACAGAACACATTTAAAATAATTGTGCTGGCATCCTGTCCCCCATCAGATCTTTAGCACTGACTTTAATAAAGAAAGAAAACAGACCAAAAAAAAAAAAAAAAGGAAAGAAAAATACATTTTAAGTGTCTTAAGTCATTTATAAAGCAAAATACCTGCTGGTCTCAAAGACATTTTACACAAGAAAAGGCCAAGATTACTTTGTTCTACCTGAACATAAAAGGAAATCCTAATAATTGAGAAGTCTCTCCATTTAAACAAAAGCAATAATATCTGCAGCACTATCGAGCATGCATTTCAATTAGAAAATTACTCCTACAAATACTACAAAATCAAAAGAATCTCTAGAAAATAGAGAATGATTCCAATAGATTGGTTAATCCACACACAGCTTCAGTCCAACCCTTAACAACTATGACACAACATATTTTAAATCTCACAGAATTTGGTAATACAGCTGCACTACCATTGGCTCAAGCTAAAAATAGTATGTAGCAGCAGCACAATAGATTAAATGTTACATTCCTTCACAAGTGCTAAAGATCAAGAATTAGGAAAATATATGGTAAAAATCTTATATTTCTTTGGAAATTTTTCAGTAAATAATGGAAAATATATCTACTGATTAGTTTACTGAATGTCAGATTGTTTGGAAACTGGGTGACTATGACAAAAATGTACATTCAGTAAGGCAACCAAAAATGCATATTTAATCAGTGCACACTCTTCGACAAGCTGTAAAGCTAAGCAATTTTTGAACATTTTATAACTATTAGTGTTGAAAATATCTATTATTGAATATATAGACAACCAAATATTTATGAAAACCAGTGAGTGACAGGTAATAAACATTGAATAAGGGCATTCTTCCTGAAGTTTTATGTCAGAAACACACTCTGTCCATATGTAATATTGTCACGGGTTTAACCCCAGCTGGCAATTAAGCCCCACGCAGTCACTTACTCCCTCCTCCCTGCATCAGGATGGCAGAGAGAATCAGAAGAGTAAAAGTGAGAAAACTCATGCGTTGAGATACAGACAGTTTAATAGACAAAGCAAAGGCCACGCACGCAAGCAAAGCAAAACAAGGAATTCATTCACCATTCCCCATGGGCAGGCAGGTGCTCAGCCATCTCCAGGAGAGCAGGGCTCCATCACGCGTAACGGTTACTTGGGAAGACAAACGCCATCCCTCTGAATGTCCCCCCCTCCTTGCTGCTTCTTCCCCAGCTTTATATGCTGAGCATGACATCATACAGTCTGGGATATTCTTTGGTCAGTGGGGTCAGCTGTCCCGGCTGTGTCCCCTCCCAACTTCTTGTGCACCCCCAGCCCGCTTGCTGGTGGGTTGGTGTGAGAGGCAGAAAAGGCCCCAGCTGTGTGCAAGCCCTGCTCAGCACTGGCTGAAACATCCCTGTGTTATCAGCACTGCCCTCAGCACAAACCCAAAACACAGCCCCTCACCAGCTACTATGAAGAAAATTAACTCTATCCCAGCCAAGACCAGCACAGACACGTACATTCATTAATAAATAGTTGAAAGATTTAGCGAGGAGTACAGACTCAAACTCCATAATTTACAAACACCTTAATTCAGCCATGTAAAAATTCTCACTGGGATCCATTCTTCCACAGATCTGAAAGTCAGTACTTATCACACCTAGCAGTTTCTTCATGGTACAGTGTAATTACTCTGTTTCTCTTGTAGCCCTATTCTCTGCTCTACATCAATGGACCATTCAGCAATTCTGAGTGAAAAAAAAGGAAAAAAAATAAAAGGAGGTAGCTCTCTTTTTAAGTAGTAGATGGGGAGATTCACTTGCAGGGACAGAGAACAATCCCTGTAGTCCCAATCATGACAACCAGGAAACTACCAGGGGCTCCTTAGCAACCACACATTAATGATAACTTGAGCTTTATTTCCCTATGGTTGCCAAGGGTACCCTGCAATATTTTCCAGCTACTGCACCAAGGATTAAAAAAGGGGTAGGGGTTACTGGGGAGACAAACCATCTTCCATTTCTATCTTGTTTAGACTTCTATAGGAAGCAGGAAAGTTTTTCCTATCTCCTCTTGTTTTGCCAGAGGGAGGAAGTGAACTCCCCAGCCTGCATACTGCACACCGACACGAAGGGACTGCAAAGCAGAAGGAGGCAGCAGGTTCAGCATCCTCTGGCCATGTAACAATCCCTAAGATCACTATATGCCATCCAAAAGACAAAACAAACAGGGAGGATGCCTGTACAAGCAGCTGTGTAAACAGCCAGGGCTCTTGTCCAATTGGAAGAAATAATCAGATATTTAAAATTCAGACACCAAAATGTATTTATATAAAACAAACTCTACAAGCACGGTTATGTCATTTTTTCTGAATAAGTTATGAATACAAAAAGGAAAAAAATATTTTATCAATGTGCATTATCTTTTATGGTCACACTAATTTAACAAGAAAACTGGAAGCTTATATAGCCATGTATTACAGCTTCAGTTATTTCACAAAGCCAAGGAAAAACCTGAGATATTATTCATGAGAATTTAAATCCATATTTCCATTAGATCCATAAAATCATCTATGATACTGAAAATACTTTCGAGACTGCAAAAATATGTATAGTTAAACACTACAAATGCTAAGTTACATAATAAAGTTAGAACAAGAATTTTAAACATATTCTTTTCTTGCAACACTTACACTTTTCTTTAATCTGCAGGTCAAAGATGCTAACAGCTAGAATACCACTGCTCATCATACTTTTTATTTTCAGTTTGTCATTGAAAACAATCTGGTATAATGTTGTCTCAGTAGCTTTTTTTCCAAAATCCTGTAACCTTGCATCCCTAATGATTGCTGTGATCAATCATGTGAAAATTATTGCAGCAAATGCTGAAAATGGAAAAAAACCAAGATTAATTGAGGTTGTATTAGAAAGGGTATGTAAAGCACATCACACTGCTCAGTTTTATATAGGTCATGAGCCAGAAGGGAAACGAACACCTCTCACATACCAGGAAGCTATGTAACATTAAAAATCTTACATTTTTTCTGACGCTCTAGGATGAACAGAAATCTACTGAATTCTATATTACTGTAGTAATACTGAAGCAGTTTCATTTTGGTAAAATTTATTCATTAAAAAATTAAAGACTGTGGAAGCCAAAATAATTTCTTCTAACAAAATGGAATATAGCCATATTCCGTGGTACACAGGAACAGTTAGACTGCTCTCCTGTAGAACCAGATACTGTACAGTTCGACTCTAAGATTTTTTCACACTGGATTTCATCCGCAGCCCTGAAAGATTTATACTCACTGCACATCATGTACTGACTGATTGGCTCTCATTTATTTTTTGAGAATGTTTTGGAAAGAATGGGTTATGTTCCAACTCTTCTTTTCACAAGCTTCTGAAATGCCGTTCATGAGGATTTAGGCCAGTACTAACAGGAATGCTGGCAACTTCCTGTTAAATCCAGTCTGATCCAAAGCCCAACAGACAGACCCTTCTCTGACAGCAACAGCATCTACATTAGTCCAATGCTTATATAGCTGTGCCTATTTTTATATTTTTCAAGCACTTAACGTTGCAGTTATTTAACAGTAAATAAGTTTTTCAGAGAAGGCCGAAGGTCCTAATATTTACAAATCTCCAAAATCTTTTCTTTGTAGAAGATTGTAATACAACTATGTAATTTGGCATCATACTGAGCTCTGTCTTCATTGATCACTGAATACTTGCCAGGATAAGCTGCATGCCATTCCCTTCATTTTTCATTATCACATGATTACCAGTTCTTTAAAAAAAAAAAAAAGCACAGCTCTTGAAAAGAGTAAATGTGGTTACAATTTTTCATCACAGATGCCTGCCATATTCCACACTTCTGTGCTCTGTTATTGCAAATAGGTTTAGCTTTTTTAATGGGTTCTAGGCACTACTGCAATTCGTAAGTAAACTCCTGTGAAGGTCTGAAATAGTTTCATTACAAAGAACGTTTCCAATTTCTTTTTCAATGTTGTTGTCAAGTATTTCCTGAGAAGCCAGCACATCTCACAAACAAAACAGTTAGCATTAACACTAAACAGAACTTGCGTTCCTACACCTAGGATCTTATTTCCGTCTGATTCCAGTTGTCACATCTATTTTAAATGCAGATGCATCTCTCTACATGCAAATAGGGTGTCTATGCCCCTTGAACTGCACATGACTTAAAAGTAGTTTAAATGCCCCTCCCATGTTGCTGATCACATGAATGATCTCCAACTAAGGAAGCAGGAATGCAAAGGAGGATATTAGATAACCAAAAGCCCTGGCTCTTCAAAGAAGTAGGCCACCATCACCAAATCACCCCAGGGTTCAGCTGTATCCTGAGTGATCACAGGAACCCCTGCTTGTGAGCTTGAAGTCAGCTCTCCATCCCTTAGGCTTTCCAAGATTTTATGACATATATCTCGTGGCTACTGGACATATAAAGGTTAGGGTACGCAGTCAGAAGTCCAGGAACTTCGACCACCTGTGGTACACTGCATTTCTTCATATTCTTATTACTGTTACAAAATGGATATAGTATTTTACTTACCAGATCTTTTGTTTATTAAAAATGCAAGATGAAGATGAAAACAAACACAAAAGATTATACTTCCCACCAGCAATCACTTCTTTGTACCAAGGATTATCAGACATGGACATGCTCAAGCAGGTCCAGAGGAGGGCCATGAAGATGATCAGGGGGCTGGAGCATTCCTCCTATGACGACAGGCTGAGAGAGCTGGAGTTGTTCAGCCTGGAGAACACAAGGCTCTAGGGAGACCTTATAGTGGCCTTCCATTACTTAAAGGGGGCTTATAAGAAAGATGGGGGCAATCATTTTAGTAGGGCCTCTTGCAACAGGACAAGGGGTGATGGTTTTAAACTAAAAGAGGGTACATTCAGACTAGATATAAGGAAGAAATTTTCCACACTGAGGGTGGTGAAAACACTGGCACAGGCTGCTCAGAGAAGTGGTAGAAGCCCCATCCCTGGAAACATTCAAAGCCAGGTTGGAGGGGGCTCTGAGCAACCTGATGTAGCTACAGATGTCCCTGCTCACTGCAGGGGGGTTGGACTAGATGGCCTTTAAAGATCTCTTCCAACCCAAACTATTCTGTGATTCTAAGATTCCATGATTAACCCTCTGGTCACAAGGAACATGGAGAAGGCTGACGTTCTCAATGATTTCTTTACCTCAGTCTTCGCTGGCAAGGGCTCTAGCTGAACTGTCCAAGTTGCAGAAGCCAAAGGCAGGGACTGAGAGAAGGAAGATCCACCCACTGTAAGTGACAAACAGGTTCGTGACTTTCTAAAGAACCTGAAAGTGTACAAGTCCACGGGACCTGATGAGATGCATCCATGGGTCCTGAGAGAACTAGCAGACCAAGTTACTCGGCCATTTTCCATCACATTTGAGAAGTCACGGCAGTCTGGTGAAGTGCCCACTGACTGGAAAAGGGGAAACATCACCCCCATTTTCAAAAACGGAAAAAGGGAAGACCCAGGCAACTACAGGCCAGTGAGTCTCACCTCTGTGCCTGGCAAGATCATGGAGGAGATCCTCCTGAAGGCTCTGCTATGGCACATGGAAAAAGTGGAGGTGATTGGTGGCAACCAATATGGCTTCACCAAGGGAAAATCCTGCCTGACAAACCTGGTGGCCTTTTACAATGGAGTAACAGCATCAATTGACAAGGGAAGAGCAACTGATGTTGTCTATCTGGACTTGTGCAAAGCCTTCGACACTGTCCTGCACGACATCCTGGTCTCCAAATTGGAAATATATAGATTTGACGGATGCACCACTCAGTGGATAACAAATTGGCTGAAAGGTCACACTCAAAGAGTTGCCATCAATGGCTCAATGTCTGAGCGGAGATCAGTGACAAGCAGTGTTCCTCTGGGACCGGTGCTACTTAACAACTTTGTTGGCGACATCGAGGGCGCCCTCAGCAAGTTTACCAATGACACCAAGCTGTGTGGTGCAGTCAACACGCTGGAGGGAAGGGAGGCCATCCAGAGAGACCTAGACAGGCTGGAGAGGTGGGCCCAGGACAGCCTCATGAAGGCCTCAACAAGGCCAAGTGCAAAGTCCTGAAGCTGGGTCGGGGCAATCCCAAGGACAGATACAGGCTGGGTGATGAGTGGATCAAGAGCAGCCCTGGGGAGAAGGACTTGGGAGTGCTGGTGGATGAAAAACTGAATATGAGCCAGCAGTGTGTGCTCACAGCCCAAAAAGCCAACCATGTCCTGGGGCTGCATCAAGAGCAGCGTGGCCAGCAGGTTGAGGGACATGATTCTGCTCCTCTGCTCTGCCCTCATGAGACCCTACCTGGAATACTGCGTCCAGCTCTGGAGCCTCCAACACAAGAAAGACAAGGAGCTGTTGGAGTGAGTCCAGAGGAGGGCTACCAAGATGGTCAGAGGGTTGAAACACCTTTCCTACAAGGACAGGCTGAGAGAGTTGGGCTTGTTCAGTCTGGAAAAAAGAAAGGTCCAGGGAGACCTTATAGTGGCCTTCCAGTACCTGAAGGGGGCCTACAAGAAGGCTGGGGAGGGACTTTTTACAAGGGCCTGCAGTGACAGGACGAGAGGTAATGATTGGAAGCTGGGAGTGGGCAGGTTTACACTAGATACAGGGAAGAAGTTCTTCACCCTGACGGTGGTGAGACACTGGCACAGATTGCCCAGAGCAGCTGTGGATGCTCCATCCCTGGCAGTGCTCAAGGCCAGGTTGGATGGGGCCTTGAGCGACCTGGTCTAGTGGTAGGTGTACCTGCCATGGCAGGGGTGTTGGAACTGGATGATCTTTGAGGTCACTTCCAACGCAAACCATTCTGTGATTCTATGATTTCTTATATTTCATGTGCTGTTGCAAAAGCTTTGGGTTACAATACCTGGAAGAATCCTTACGTTTGATTTTGTTGACGCAATGTACTAGGTGAGTACTTACAGAATAGAGTTGTATTATTTTCTCTTGAGTATTCTTTAATTGCGAGTGATTAAATTGAATATGCAGCAGTTTGCCTGCTCTTCCATGTCTGTTATCTTTTTTCAGACATGAAGTGACTCTGGATAGACAATACACAATCTTCTGCAAAAAGATTATTCAAAAATTCCTTTTAATTTGTATGTAAGCACTTATTTTTTCTCCAAACCACTCCTGTGAGAAAAGCACAAAGTCTGAAAGGTCTGGAGCAGTGCAAGCCAGAAGCAACAGTGACAAGAAAAAGCTCATGTTTTATCCTTTTGTGCAGATTTAGAAGTGGCTGCATTAAAATTTTGGCAGATGGACCATGGCACAAGTACTCAATGATGTCCTCCCCTCCCTGATCATAGTCAAAAAGTTATTTTGGGTGAGAAGCATTAACAGATACTTGATAAGCAGGTCAAAATTAGGCAACAGTCATCAGCGTGGCATGTGATGGAGTATTAAAAAGAATTGCTACAGTATCTGCAGTCTTAGATCACAGGAAATACTCAGAAAACTGCAGAAGTAGGAACTAGGGGGGAAAAAATAAAATAAAAAAAATACTGTATCTCAACTTAATGCTTCTCCACATTGCTAGTCCCAACTTGGCAAAGATACATGGCAATAGACTTGTACAATACTGTCTTTTCAGTGCCACACTGTGCTGAAGTTAAAATTTGAATTGTGTTCTTTTATCCAAACCAGAAAGGTCTTGGACAATGCTTTGATTTTATTATGTAGCAGGAAATGACCCCTTATATCAAAAATATAAATTCAGTTCACATATATCACCATCATTCAAAACACACTGCATTTCGTTGCAGCTTAACATTGCTAATAAAGTTTCTGCTGATTTCACTAACAAGCTAGAAACTAAAGAACCATGTAAAATCAAAGCTATCCTGCAGGCTGTTTTAAATTTACATCTACACTGGAACATTCAGATTTCTTGACATTTTTTTAGTAGCTGCAAGTAGACCAGCACATCGAAAGCAGGTATGCTGACCATATACGCGACATGTACACGTCAGTATATAGCACTACCACTCAGCATAAGAAAGGATTGCAGAACAGGGCCATGAGGAAGAAAAATCATCTCATTATTGCAAACCTGTGCAGCAAAGTGTTACAATTAGCACCACGGTATAGATAAACTCCTTACAACACAGTTATCTCCATGCAGATGTCACTCATCACTGCTTTTTAAAATCCACTTAAAAAAAAAAAAAAAAAATCCCATCTTCCCCTTAACCACTTTCCTGTAACACAGCTGGTTCGGCATTTTCAGCATGTGCTGCCTGAACATACAAACACATAGTTGGTTTTGTAGCAACTTTAGGGACTCTTCTGCTGCTGCTGTTCTCAACAGGCATTATTTTTTTCAAGTGTGGTCAGCCAATTAGGCATTGAGGTCTGAAGTCAGTGAGGTATATTTTTAAGAATGATTAGGCACATAACACCAACCATTCAGTGAGAAAAAAGGTGTGGCTAGCAATTCAGAAAACCTGGCTACTGCATTTGAAAACACTGAACTGTCTGCATGGTACGAGGACCATAACTGAAAATGGGTAATCCCACATCAAGGCTTAGGCAACTGGAACTGTTCAGCAAGTTTATCAAGTGCAATATGAAGATCTATATGCAGAGAGAAGTTAGAAAGCAATAAAAAAGGAAGATTTCCTAGACTGAGGTAGAGAGAGGGAAAAATCTGTAGAAGAAAACCAAGAAAAAACAACCTGCTTTTAGAATATGCCCAGTTTCTTCTCCCCAAGAAACTTACTACAAAGCTTCTAAAGTCCCATCTTCAAATGCACACAACATACCACCTGGAATTCATTACCTAGGTGGAAAGCCAGATCCAGATGTCTTTAGACAGGTAGTTAACAGTTTCAGAGAAAAAAAATATTTAGGGCATGAAGTTTTGCCAGCATAACCCCTCCACATTTTCCAGGCTGTACAGCTAAATAATTACTTATTTTTTGACTTTGGGGGAATTTATTTAGAAGAGAAACTGTATTTGCCTGCCTGCGGAAGCTGCTATGATTAAAACATTAGTATCACATGAGTCAGTCAGCAGGGAAAACTGGAACAGACAATTCTTCAGAAGTTATCTTAAAATTATGTCTAAATGTGGATGTTATGGTTCCTTAAGAATTCAGGGATTGTTTAGAATTATATCAGAAAGAGTAATACTGAATCTCAAGGTATACATTGTCTGCCATTTTAAAAGGAAATTTTAATCTTAAAAGCACCAAAGTACATATCATGACTCTATACTGAGCATACGACACACTAAACATAAAGCTAACTTTTAAGAACCTTCCAGAGTAGATTAAACTTCTGTGTTTTCCTCATAGCTTTACAAGTAAAGGGACTAGACAGTGTTTTCTCCTGCATTCAAAAATAAGTTCACCTCTGAGAAAAGGTCATCCATTAAAAGTTTCAGCCTTAAGGATGAATATTTGGAAAGCTCTGAGCATATAAAACAGAATGTCAAAAAAAAAAAGTATTATTGCCATTCAAACTGCACACTGGTGTTTTGAACCAGCAAATTTTGAAGGAGAAATATAGTCTACTGCTAGTGAAAATTTTTATTTCCTCACCAAATATAGTGAGCAAGGGAATTCATTTTCCTTGAAAAGCCACTCATTTTGGAAAATGAAAATTTTTTTTAAAATAATTTTATCAAAGACATACTAACTCCACTCTTCTAGACAAACTGTATGTAATAAAAAAATATCTAAACTTATGGGAGAGAACGTTTTTGACTGTATTTATAGCATCTATAAGAATAAGGAATTCATACATAAATATAAGGCACAAACTATAATAGTAGGTAAAGAACCTGACTGGATTCATTTCTAGAACTAATATTAACAGCCTGTAGCCTATAAAGAATTCTAATGAGTTACATCCTTGTCTATTTTGCAGTTTCTTTCAATAACACATACCAGAGACCAGGATGTCTCTCTCTCAGCCATTCCATTCCAAAGATTATAGCCTGAAAGTTCACTCTGTATGGGAAAGTATACTGGAAAATCTATACAGAATATAATTTATTTATCTATTTACTTAAAACCTTTTTTATACCATTTCAGGTTTACTATCTCCCATTCCAACGCTGCAATTAAATGAAATAAAATCTTCCAAACCTAGACTAATTAAAAGTTGTAGTTTCTCAACTAAACAGTAAGTATACACAGTAAGATATCTATGGACATTTTCCTGTATTTTCATTATACGTATTTCCAATTTCACTCCTGGTGGTAAATAAACCACAAGTACATTATATACATTAAAAACAAAAACATGGTTGAAAACTCTTTCTGCTCAGCTATTTTCAGGGATGATCTGTAGAAGGAAGAGCAGGTCAAAAAAGGTCAAATATTTTCCATTTCAGTGTGCCTTTTAAATAACCCATTTGCTCCATTATTTGCACTGAGAAGTGCTAACCCATTTTGTTCTCATGAATATTTATACATAATTAAATGCACTGCATACAGTTTACCAAACACAGATCTTTACTGTATATTATACCTTCAAGAACTGTTTCATTGCTTACCTGAGCCCCTTTCTATCCCACATTTTGGCCACGTTTGACATGACTTAGTGATTTCACCGGCTTTAGGGCAACCTGAACCGGTGAAGACTGTAAAATACAGCTCTGCTAACATTTAGATTTAAAGATTTAGTCAGGTCTATAATGGAGAGAAAAATAAAACAATACATTGTAAATGTCTATTGGAAAGACTACAAATAACTGCAAGTTAAGAGAACTGTGAGAAGCGGCATTATATCTTTTTATCCACCAACAATAAAGAAAAAAGCAGGAATGATAAAAAAAAAAAAAAAGATTACTTCAGAAGTCTCTGGGGCTCAAATTATTTTGAATACATTTTGATAAGCTGTCTCCAAAGTGTTTCACATTCTTAAGTGTTTTGATTAGGAACAGGAAAACCACTCCAAATATACAAAGGCGAAATTTATCAGCAGTCAAGGCCCACATTGCTTTCATATGAACTATTAACATTTGTTCATAGAAGACAACAGGACAGGCATGTGTAAGCCAACAACGCCACTACATTACACCTGCGCCTCCAAAGGAGACCCTCACAAGTAGCATTCCGAACTAGAGATCCTGCTGCTTCTGGTTAAGTTACATGAACTCACATAGTTGCTCCTGAAGCTAGAAGTCCCTGATTCAGTCCCTAATACTGGCGAACGCAGAGATTACCCCAAACACACATTGCATCAGCTTGATGATATTTTTTTGAAATGTGCAGGCAGCCACTCCCACTAAAAGAATCATAACCATTAATAGTCAAAACCAAAATAATCTGCTGTGTTTGTTGAAGATGGGTGATTATATCTGCCATGATATAACAACAGAATGATAGATAACAGAAGTTTTGCACCTTTTCCATCAGGTGGGCATACAAAAAGATACGAGAGTAGCAGCCCTTTGGTAAAGCTGTGATTTAACACTGTGCAAAACAGCAACTTAGAACAAGGAGACATCTTCAAAAAGAGATGGAAAAGAAAAAGTAAAAAACCAAAGAAACAAAACCTAGAGCTGTGCTAGGAGAGAGCTCTTATATGAGATCCGAGAACCTTACAGCTCTCTGGCCACACTGTCCCCAAGGCTCAGGTCATTGCTTCCTGTCCCACTCTACTCCACCATTACTGATCCCTCAGGAAAGCACCCTCACCGCCTCACCCCTGTTCTGTTCAGGTGCTGTTCTGTCCACACTGAGGCAATACCTGCTGTATCGCGCTGCCTGTCCTGCTGTACCCTGAACCCTAGAAAGTCACGTGCAGAGCCCTGCATGATCTGTGCCTTCTGAGAAGAATCAGTCACCTCTTCTCTCCAGGAGAGAGCTTCCTCTCTGCTTTGTGGCAAAAGCATTTTTACAGACTTGAACACACACAAAAGTTCTACTGGCTACCTCATATTGGTTCAAGAACTAGGCAAAAACTGAGATCCTGCAAATTAGAGCAAAATGGGCAACAGCACACATGACAGCACTCCGTGCAATTCATTCACAGCAGATCTTAAAAAACATCTTTAGATTCACAACACCCCACAATTCTTGGCCTTCTAGGCATAGCAATAGGAGAAAAGATGGATTATTATCTTTTTACATAAGCCAGTGATAAATTGTAAATGCAGGAATAATACGATTCCATCTTGTTAACAGCAGTCTTTCAGACTTATCAGATCCTATGACATTCGTGAAATGTTACATAACTGAGCTTTGGAAGATTAAAATTGTATTTTGATAAAAAAGCACATTAACTTCCAATGTGGGAATTTTTTTTGGTCCACTGCCTTTCAACCAAGATTTCCAGATACTGAAAAGAAAAAATATTAGCTATTTGTATACCAAGACCTTACTAGAAATATTTGAACATGTTCGTTCAGTATATTAAGAGATCAACCAAAATGAGATTGCTTTACTATCAATCTTACCTTGAATACCATACTTTCCAAATTTACAGTAACATTATCCCGCACAGACAATCAGTGCAACACAATACACTGCATTAAAGCCTCTGCTCAGCTCTTCTTCCTCAAGCATAATGCCCAGTGAAATCAAGGGGAACTACTCAAAGCACAACTCCTGAAGAGACCCAAAAGTAGTGATGCCTCCAGTTCAGGATGATTTCTGCCAGCAAACAGGCTGTGATCAGGCATGAAATCCTTGCTCCACTCAAATCAACAGGATCCTGCCACTAGAGGTGGCTTTCTGCTTGGTGTTTTTGTGCACTGAAAGTGCTACAACATTGTTCTTTTAGAAGAGAGGTAGTGAACCAGCAGGGCAGAGACTGTATTTTTGATCTACATGTCTGCCTTATTTCCATGTATACTGCATATTACTGAGATCACAGTTCTGTGGAGCATAGAATCAAAAGCAGTTAGGTCTATCAGAGATTTTTAGGTCAACTACAGGGACACCCAAACATAGCAGGTCCTAGGGGTTCAGCTTCACCAAAACATGTAAATGAAGATGGTTCCTGATGGCTTAGGAGTCAGTTAACCCTGTTTCTGATATGCTGCATGAATGGTGCTAATGGAAGTCCATGAAGAGACATAGACATGTGGATCAATTAAAGTGCTTTGACGGAAAGTCACAGAAGGAAAGAATATGGATGCTTGTGTCCAAAACAGTGGACGGTGTAGAGATGGTTAACTAACTACTTGGATAGCAAATAAAATGGACAAAAACAGTTAAAATGAGTGCACATCATATGAAATTCAATTTCCTTTCCAACCTTGCAACATATTTCTTTAGAAATGATGTTTTTGAAGTACTTTTGTATTTTATATATGATACTGTATCATGTATATTATATAGGTCAAATATACGTGTAAGACAACAAGAATAACCATAAATACAGTAATCTCAATTATTCTTAGCTTATGCATACCTCTACAGGTTGTACTTTGGTTTATTAAGTGTTCTGTTTACTTAAGTCCCTCTACTTCATATCCAAGAAGAGACTCTTTTCACTGTAAAGCCTCACAATAAAGACAGACAGCAGAATTAGAGATTATGATGAATCAAGTTAAGGCACAAAAAGCACCATAAATCTGGCATAGAATAGAATTGTGAACTGCGCAGTAATGAAAACCTTAAGATTCACCTAACCAAAATCACTGCTATTGCATCAAGAAAATAACCAAAATAAAATTATAACACTTCTCTCTTGCCGGACAAACTATGCTGTTTACATATGGTTCCTGCCATCAACTGCCTATAGAACCTGAGCCATACTGAGCTACTGAATGTTCAAAAGGAATCCAAAGCTTCTCTGCACGCAATTTTTTTTTTCATGGATTTGTTTGGGGTTTGTTTTTTTTTAACAAGACTGGGAAGATTAGGTTTTGTATGAACCATCTCTTTCATTCATACATAAAATACTCTCAAGGCTGACCATGAATGAGAGATAAACACTAAGCATCACTGTTTAAGGAAGCGCTAAATAGATGCACAAGGAAATGACAGACCTGTAAATCTGAAATGAGTGTGAGAAAAAGAATCTGCTGGAGCTCTTTGAAGATATAATTTATGAGACAGATAAGAGAGATACGCCGGTTGTCAGAGCTTTAAAATGTGTTTTGGTGTCTACACACAGTACAGTAATCCTTCAAACCTGTATAGAAATCTCACTGTGTATTATTGAAGTTTAAAACTCTCAAATTTGAAAGGGAAGAAGGTTAGTTAATGAAGCTTCAGTTTGTTATCTGGCAAGAGAGAGCACAAAGTGCCTTTGCATTACATTCAGAGTTGTAATCAGTTCAAAAAACATAATAAAAAGACCCAACTCCAGCACTGCTGAAGGCAGTAGCATAATAGGATATAGCATCATGGTTCAACATGTTTAAAAAGCAAGGAACAGGGAAGGTGCAGCTGCTGTTGATAATGTGCACCCAATGCTCTTGGTTAAATCTTAAGGCCCTGACAATTCTTTTACTAAATTACTTACTAAATTACTTTTAATTTACTATATCACTTACCAAAAGGAAGCCACACTATAGAGCTGAACACAGTCTTTGCTGCAGCCACCATGCCCTGGCTGAAGGGCAACATCCATATTTCTAAAAAACAGCTTGCCCTGATTTCTCTTCTTGCAAGCCATTTTGTCAGAGACAGTCTGATTTCACAGAGCTGGAGTTGTTGATCCTCAGAATTATGCCTTTCAGAATTACTTTGAACCCAATGAACACTGTTCCAAAAGGCTTTTCAGAGCCCTTTGCAGGGGAGGGGGAACCAAAAGTCAAAGAATCCACAACTTCGTGCAAGTTGTCCTACTTAGATTGCATATTAATGGGATTAGTTGCAGGGACCAAACCAAAACCAATCTGATTTTTGGGATACAGGCTTGTAGAGTTTTCTTTTACTTATTCACTCATCATTAATTGGATTTATAGTTATATCTAATTCATGCAGATTAAAATTCATCAGTCACACTGTGGTGCATTTTTATGTAGTAACATCTAAAGGACCAAGTTCCAACCAAATGCTGGTTTTAAGATTGGAGATTTCCTTGGTGAATTTTCTAGTTTCATGGTATGGATATTCAACACAGAAGTCAGAGACAAACGTATAGCTGTACTGTTCCATTGTTACTAAATTGCTTTGCAGAGAAGAAACACACTCTATGATTTAGCTCCTTTCCAATGTAGCTTTACAGCTCAGAATAAAGAAGGTAGGTCCTATGTAGCATCCTATGCTAAACCCCTACAAATGTGCTCAAGAACAACAGCAGGTACTTGTCACAGTTTATGAACTTCTTAAAAAAAACAAACCTACAAGCACTACACTCTACAAACTAGTGCCACAATAAATTCCTTTAAATTTAGCCATCAAAAGTGTTAACAATACCATTGAATTTCTACCACTTACAATTTCATATCCTTTCACTTGTTAGAAGCCAGCCTAACAAATTTAATGACTGTCATAACCTCTATTTAAAAAATCAAATCAACTATCAACCCAGGGTTCTGTTGTTTGGATAAATACATAATCGCATAATATTACCCTGTTTCCTAATAATTATTGTTTAAAGATTATTACTTAACAAAGACAGAATTTTCTCAGAGCCGTCACTCATTGCTTGCATGTGTACTGACATCACTGATTTCCTACTTAACTCCTTACTAATCTTACAGAAGTTCTTTAAGACAATGTAATCAAGATATTTTGACAGATCTTTAGAGGCAGGGTCACTGGAAAGACTGTGCAGCAGGGTTCAAATATCAATGTGATAGGTATACAGGAACATATAAGAGGCTGAGTATTTTGTTTATTTTTTTTCACTTGTTGGATATCAGTAGAGTAGGAAAATATTTTTAGTGTGGCATATATAAGCCAGGACACGCAAGGATCTCTTACATGTCACTATTACTTGTTAACAGAAGTACTATGGACGATGAAATGTCATTTTGCAATGCATTTTGAGAAACTCTATCCTGCCTTATGCCCTAGCGATAATTTTGAAAAGCTTCTGTTTTCTTCTCTTGTTAATCTTTATATAAAGAAATAAGATGCTTTAAACAAAAAAAAACTCTGTTGAAAATGAAAGATCAAAACATCACACTCCAAAATGCTTTAATATGGACTTTAACTCGTATTCTTATGGATTAGGTCTAGAATCTCAACCTACATTGTGAACCTCACTTCTATAAAATGTCGGTAACTATGGGAAGGTTTAGCTAGACTTGTTTTAATCTGCAGGTTAACATTATTTTTGATCAGTCAACATAGTTGTTAGCATTTACTTTTTATTACTGTGAATTTATTATTTATCATACATTTAAGCACTCCAATCTACATTCTTTCTGTTACCCTTGGTTTAAAAGCAGATGTATCAGGAAAGATCATGAAGTCACCCAAATAATCTGTAAATCCACATGAGGTCCTATCTGCTGTTCATTGCATGACATAAAGAAAAATTCAGAGCACAAACAAAAAATAGGAAGCTGATCTTTTTAAGATTACAGCAGCCTTTTGAATGCTATGAAGGACTTAGTAACATGCATTTTTTTTAATGGTTGACTGTCGTCTTATTCAGTGAGTAAGTGATTGAGCAGAACTGAACTGAACTTCCAAACTTGCTGTAGTTGATTAACATTACCCTGACAACAAATGTCAAAATACAGCAATTCTATCTGGTCAAAACTTTCCAGTCCCTGGCCCCCCTCTTTTTTCCCTTTTTTTAAAAGTTTCTCAGAAATGAAATGTTGACAACATTACAACAATTTTGTGTAAACTAGTTTCAAAAGAAAAGCACTTTCAAAACCAAAATTATTTTCCAATATTTTCAAGGTAAACGCAAGTTGTAAACTTTTGGAGAGCTGACTGGTTCCTGGAAGCAATTTTGCAATATATAAATGTATTCTTGCTTATGTTTTTGCCACCACTCTTTGCATATGAATCTACTTACATGTTTAAACAGCTTTATTGGATTACAGCCATGAAGACTGATGCTTTAACTCCCTGTACACAGAAGTCTCACTCAACTCAACAGGATTTTTATCCTCTAAAAAATGGCAGAACCAAAGCCATATGGCCTTTTGGCTTAGATTACAGTATCATAGGAACATTGACTTTTTACTCTCCTAAGAGTGAATTAACATAGTCATGGAATATGCAGTACCCTAAGAAAATATTTGTGCACAAAAGCTAGAGCTGACTTTTCAAAAATCATAATTTCTTTCACAATTGTTTCTAAAGCATTGGATTTCAGTCAGTGACTGTTAAAAAATTTACAATGTAAATATATAATGTTCTTACACTGTTTTGTTTTCTTTATCTCCACACCAACAAATTTAGTCACACACATGAAAGGAATTTAATCTTTTAGAGTAAGCAGTTTAGAGGTCGGTTGTTTCATTATGCTAAGGTGGCTTATACAGACTCCAACAAAATTACTCATGTGAGTTATGCTTTAATAAACAAATCATTAACATCCTGCAGACTTTCACATATATAGAGAAAAACAAATAACAGTCCATATTTCTAAACTGGAGGTCTTATTTCCGTCATAAATCAGTGTATATCATGTATATTCCCAAAAGTATTCAACTTTATAAAAAAAAAAAAAAAAAACAACCCACAGTTTACATCTATACCAGTCTTCCCCAAGGCACTGTAACTCAGTGGCAATTAATGACTTTCCTATTACAAAGATGTTACTGTAGTTCTTTCAGTTTCATTACTGAATTTTTCAGAATGAAGATGAATGTTGACTTGTGTAAACCTCCTGCTGCTCTGTACACTGGCAGACTGCCTTATGCAGTCCTCCTACTGTCCACAGCATCTGTTCGTACTTTACCTTCAAAATGTACAGCTTCACATTTTCATTTCCCCAACAACTCCATAGTAAAATCTTTATAGAGTGAAAAATCGTAAGCCTAGCAAACTGACTTCGCATTTTTTTCAATGGCAGATTTTGTAGTTCCTCAAAAACCACTTCACTTTATCCCCTTGAAACACTCTTTTTTGTTTAGTAAGACTGTGTTTAAGGCAATTAGGGGCCATTGAAACAACTTATTTACCAGATGAAGAGAGCGAACTTGAAAATACTGAATGCTTGTCATATAAGATTTATTCTGCCACTGTCTTTTAATTCCTTCCTGAATTTCTTACAACAGCACCATCTATATAATTAAATTCCCAAGAATGTATAAGCCATTAAAAATATGAATACAAGATATTTATAATGTGCTAAAAATTCACATTAAATTCTGTCGAGTTTTACCAGTATTGCAAAAAAATACAAATCATAAAAAGGTCACATGAACAAAGATTATCCCACTCAAATTATTCCATATGAAAAAATGTGGTTTTCCCAGATAGAAATGCACCTGTAACTGCATGCTAACTTCAATCACAGGATAAAGCTAACATCTGGTTTAGTGGTTTGTGGTGAAAATAAAGTATTTTCTAACCATTCACAATGGAGAAATACTATAATCTTAAGGAAAAAGCCCTACAGTCAAAAAGCAAAAAACCTGTGTGCAACAAACTGAATACAGGGACACCCAATATATCACACAAACTTTCAAAGACCAGGCTCTCCAGGAAATTTAAGATGGCTCACTGTTCCGTAATACACATCCAGACCTTACGCATGTCAGTAACATTACTAACAGCAGACTGAAGTCACTAAAATTTAAACAAGGAAAGTTTCCTAAATCAATACATATGATGGTAAAATGGCAGTCCTCCTAGCTTAGTCTAAGAAGCTTCCTTAGTAATTCTGAAAAGCGAGCCTACACGTCAGGGTACAACAGATAAGTATTTACACACGCAAACCACCACTCAAATCAAACTATAAGGCTTCACTTACATGTATAGCCCCCACCTCATCATTAAGACTATTCGTATGAACAGAATCAGATATGTAATAAGCAAATACAAAAATGACACTTTCATAATAATGAGGACTGTCGAAGATAGGTAATTGCTTCCATAAGTGGTCTGATTGAAAGTATGAAGCAGGTTTTTTTGTATTTTGCTCATAGAAGCAAGCCAATGCTAGACTGGAATCTTTAGATCTCAGTCCACTCTGACTCACAAATGTTTGAGATACAATTTAAAATAAGAAAAGAGGAGGATAGGGAGATGAGGAAGAAACTAGATTTTTATAAAAGTAAGATTTGTGTTTCTGTTTCAAAAAATAGCATCTCTGGACTACAGAAAACAGTTACTTTACATTTTTCTCAGAAGGCGAAAGAAAAGAAAAAGTAGTCATATAGACAATGGGATTCCTTATGGGCCATTAATGTATACCACTAGAACAATACATGGATCTGGAGAAAAAAGTAGGCATGTTTTTGTTCAAAAGCATTCTATTAGCCTAACAGAAACATTAGCTCTCCCATGACCTGGACAAGTTTTTATCTTCAGACTGCTACAGCTACAACACAATCACTGGCTTTAAACCTTCATGCTAGGACATAACTCTGTACTGCAAAGTTTTATACTTCATGTAGGTTTAACTTACCAAAAGAACAAGAGTGCATATGGTAAAGGTTTTCCTGGGCACACAAATTGTATTTTGGAAGAGTCCTTTATAAAAGATAAATAGGCAGGAAGAGCTGACAAGTTTCAGAAGCTAACACTAAAAAGACAAAACAAAACAAAAACCCACACCAACCAAATCATCATCTCATATTCTGGTTTACATGCCAGAACATTTCAAAGAACACACCTTGTATTTAGTGCTTCATCTGTTAAGAGAAGTTAACAGGTACAAAACCAAACTGAAGTTAATACATATTAATATACATACATACATGTATTATAGAAAATTATTGCTGATGTTCAGGAAATGCTGACTTAACTAGATGACTGTGAAGCTGAAGAGAAAAAGTACAATGAGGGAAATACAAACATGTATCTGTGAAAGAACATTCTGTTTAGTCACACATTATTTGATCCAAAATTATTAGTTTTGCCTGGAGAACCTAAATTATAATCACAGCCAAAGATACATGGGCTAAAGTAAAATAATTTTTTAAGTAAAATACGTGAAAGATTGCTTTCAAGAGCATATAAAAGAGAAATGAAAGAAAAATTAAAAAGGAAAAAAAGTCTTAATTTGGTCCAGTTACATGTCTTGTTTTGTTGTTTTTGTTGTTTGTTGGGGTTTTTTTAATAGCTTGGGTTGAAAGGGACCTTCCTACATGATCAGAATTAATCAGTACTACAGAAATTAATCTAATAGGTAATGTACATGGCAGGTAGTGTCAGACATGAAACAGAAAAGGTACGTATCTCTTTACATTCTCTCTGTGTTTAAATTTAGAATTGATAGTATGCGTACATACACATCGTCTGTCTGTTATAGATACAAAAAGATACAATTATAAAAATGTACTCAACCATATCATTTTAATAAGCCACTGCCCAGCTCATGGAGTAAAAAGCTTATGGGTAACAGGTGTGATGACTACCAGAGCTGTCCCAAAGTCCTGTTCATAAAGTATTTATACCTAAAATTTCTGATCCGTTCCTGTTTAAAAGTGCTATTAAAAAAAGCAACAGTAAATGATTCTCTGGAGCAGGGAGATATTGCCATTCATTTTTCCATTACTAGTGCAGCAGCGGCATTTGTCTCTTCCCATCATGACAGGATTATACTGAACAGACATGATATGAAAATACAATTTTACAGTTTCTATTATGAAAATAACTTTTCCCCTGTGCCACACAGAAATTCTCTTCAATGTTATAATGAATTACAATGTACAAGCAAAACCTGTCAATTCACAAACTCTTCAAGTTTCTCCTCATATCTACAGGAAGATTTAACAGTGAAGGTGGCAGAAATAGTGTCTTATGAAAACTCCATTATTTTCATAAGGTATTTATTAGTACACTATGAATAGGTCTACAACCAAACAGCTATGAGTTTTACAGTTCTTCCAAGCAAACATCTACACAGATAATGTTTGCAGAAAGGAGTACAGGTATCAAACTAGGACACTCGGTAAAAATTTTAGAAGCAGTAGTTCTTCCAGATAAAGAGGGTGACACAATGTTTGAATGCCTATCAGAACCCACGGAAAGTCCAGACTGTCCCTAGGCTGCCTGTCTGCTGAGACACAGGCACAATGCTTCCAAGGAGCTAACATGGAAATAAGACCAGCAGTGAGGAGAAAGTATTACAACTGAAGTTTCAGAAAAGGGTATGAAAATAGATGGCCCCTCAGTACTACTCAGGACTCCTCAAAGGTGACTAGAGAATCCAGCGTCAGGGAAACAGATTCTTTTCAGAGAGATGAGGGAACCAACACATGGAAACAAGCCTGTAATCAGAAGACTGCCTTGCCCCCTTCTTGTGACACCCAGATTATAATCTCTACTTGCCACAATATCATAACGTGTTATCGAAGTAACAAATATAGAAGAGTCATCCACTGTGAAACAGTATCATGCATTCCTATCTAGCAGTTCCCAGTCCCACTGCAATGAAGACCAAGTATCATAGATTAATTTATTTAGAATTCTTCTTACGAGTTACAAAACATAAACCAGAAGATGGCATTTCTTTCCAGCCAAGCAAATATATGCTTCCTTTGGTTCTGAGACAACTCTCTTATACTTAAAAAAAAAATCTATGGATTAGACATATTGGAAAACAATTCCTCTTCTAAGACAAATGCAAAACAATCATTAAATAAGATTAAAGCTTCTTCCACTCAAGACAACCATATATTGGACTGACCACTGATTCTACCAACCTATTAATTTTAAGTCTTTTGGTCTGCCACTGCTGCCAGTTACACAAGGAAGCAACGTACAAGGTTGCAGGAAAAAGTTTCTTCATGTGTAAACGAATGCAGAAAACAGCTTTATGATAATGCCTTTAACAAAACCTGAACCATAAACAGATATACCATTCTATTCATCAAATAGAATTTATGAAGTCTATGCACTACATTCTTTTTAAATGCATCTTCCACAGAAAAGGGATTTGCTGTATATTTTACATACAAAACATAGTTATAAGGCCACGACCCTTCGAACGCATACTTCACTGACACTAGTCATGCCAATGAAGATACAGCCTTCCAGGTATAGTGCCAAAGTGATTATCTGGGAAGATCCTTAAGGAATTGAGGGATCAAAAGTGTCCTGGGCTGTATTAACAGAATCATAGCCAAGCAGTCAAGGGAAGCATTCTCCTTTACTTGGAGCTTGTTAGACCACACCTAGAAAACTGTTTAATTTTGGGCCCTCTGAAACAGGAAAGACACCAGTAAGCTGCAGTGATATAAGTGGAGGGCCATCAAACCATCAGGGGGCTGGAGCACTTCCCCGTAAAGAGTGCGTGAGAGAACAGGGCTTGCTGAGCCTAAGGAAGATATAGCTTTGGGTGCACCTAATAACAGCCCCTCCAGTACCTACAAGGAGGTCATCTGTAAGACAGAGTCAAAGTCTACACAGTGATGTGTGGTAGGAGGATGAGAGACAACAGGCATAAGCTGAAAAAAAGAAAGGTCCACATTAGATGTAAGCAAAATCTTTTTTCCCCAGGAGGACACTCCAACAGTGAAGCAGGTTGCCCAGAGAGGTTGTGTCTTTGAAGATTTACAAGATGCAACTGGATAAAGCCCTGAGCAACCTCATCTGACCCCCAAGCTGACCCTGCTTTGAGCAGGAGGTTGTACTAGGACCCTCATGAGGTCTCTTCCAATCTAAATTATTCTGTGATTCTATAATTAGAAGGAGAAACTAAAGGAGCTGGTAGTCATAAATAAATCAGTGTGACACTTTTGTGACGTATAAAATAATATTGCAGCAAAATTACTATACAAGAGTATAAAGTCTTCATACAGAAATTCCAAAACTATTCTTATAGTATGCATGAACATAGTAAAATTTATATGCATAGTAAAATGTTTAATTTAAAACTTTTATAAGATTTAACTAGTTACATTTTATTAGCATTTCTTCCTTCCAAAAAAGAGGATTAAGTATTACAATTAAGCACATCTTGCTAAAAGGCAAGTATGCATTCTAATATTTAAGTAATGAACATGCTTCAGCTTTTAACCTTGATTTTCTAACTAAATAAATCTTGTCTGTGCCAGAAAATTTTACAGAACAGTGCTAATACTGTCTCTACTGAACTCACATTAATACCAAAGGAAGCTCTAATTCAAACTAGATTCTTTGACTAGGACCACTCTCTTCATTTTGTCCTGTAAGTCTGTTTTTCCAACTTAACTACAAGAACAGTAAATGTGCTGCAATAACCTGGAACTTTGTTTACATTATGGCTAACATCAATTCACCTGAACCCACCAGAAGAGGGGTGTTTTGTTGTGTGTGTTCTCGGGTTTTTTTGTTTTGTTTTGTTTTAAATAGTGTGAGATGAGCCTTAATGTTTCTAAATCCAACTACACAAAACATGGTTCAGTTCCAACCCCAAAGCAGCTTCTCGAAAGCACACAGTCATGTTTGTACGTACATGTTTGTTCCTACATCTGTCAAACTCTGTATCAGGGAAGGTTCAAAAAAACCAAGATCTTGGCAGAACACTTCACTTTCAGAGGACACCTGCATAAAGCAATATCCATAAAGGAAAAAAAAGAATAACCTATATGGATCACATATTTAGTCAAGCATCTTGTCTCTGACATCAGAATAGCACTATGTCAGTGTCCTGGTTTGGGTTAAATCAGAACTAATTCTGGTTTAGTGCTTTAACTTTTCAGTTAAGTCTCCTCTAATGGCACTTTCTGAAACAGCAGCATGTTTTTCCAGACAGTGGCTGCTTCTAGCAGTGATAAGGCCTGATGTTTATAGTTCGTACCAAGGAATGGGACGCAGAGAGGCCCTTGCTTACACTTGTTCTTGTACCGACCAAGGTCAATGCTGAATCTTGTACTCTGTGTTGGGGTGCTGGGAGTGAAAAAGGTCACACCTGCAGAGAGGAGCAAACTGGACAGGTGACACAAACCTGACCAACAGAGTATTCCATCCCCTACAAGTCATATTCAGTATAAAGCTGAGAGATCACGAGGGTCTCTTCTCTCTTCTTCGATGGCCGACATCTGAGGGGGACTCTGACTGTTCTTCTGTCATTGATCCTGATCCGTGCATCCCTGAAATCCAGTGCCTGAGTCCAGCTCCTGCATCCCGTTCCTGTCTGCTGCTGTCAGGCCCCCCTGCTGAGCGCTGCTGCTGCTCCAGCTCCCGCAATCGACGCTGCTGCTCCCACAGCAAGTGCTGCCGCTGCTCAAACTCTAACAGTGAGCATTGGCACTACTCCAACTCCGGTGAGCTCCGCAGCTACACCGATAAGTACTAAGGCTCCCACTCCATCTCTAGCAGCACAAGTTGCCCCTATGTCCAGAAGGAAACAGACAAAGAAATCAGATCCAGGAGAGGGTCCTACTAAAGCCCCACCAGCAGACGTAGAGGAGTTAGAATCAGAAGAGGAGGATAAGGCCCCTGTGACTGGGAAAAAACACCTTAAAAAGACATATCGCCCAGTGACAGATGATGAGGGTCCTTCTAAAACAAAACCATCAGAGGAGGAGTCAGAGAGAGAGGAAAGTACACCCTTCTCTAGGAAAGAGCTGCATAATATAAGGACTTTAGTCATCATGAAGGAGAGCCTATTACCAGTTGGTTGCTCCAATGCTGGGATAATGGGGCCGACACCATAGAGCTGGACGGTAAAGAAGCTAGGCAGTTGGGATTCCTGGCTAAGAATGGAGGAATTGACAAGGCACTTGCGAGAAAGAAAAGCAATGTCAGCCTCTGGAAACGACTCTCAGCAGCTGTAAAGTACAGGTATCCCTTTAAGGAAGATATTGAATGTCACCCAGGCAAATGGAACACTATGGAAAAAGGTATTAAGTACCTGAGGGAATTAGCTGTGCAAGCAATTATAGATCCCGATTAAATGCCATGTCAGCAACCCATATTGAGGAAGTTTGTACAGAGTGCACCATCAATGTATTCCCATACATTGTCAACAATGGTCTCGGGAGGAGATGCCAAGACACCAACTGCGAATGAGGTGGCTAACAAAGTGCGACAGTATGAGGATAGTCTCTCTGCTCCCATGAAGGCCTGTGTCTCAGCTGTAGCTAAGGAAGTGGCTGAGGAAATATCTAATAAAATGGAAAAAATGTATGAGAAACTCTCTAAGAAAGAGGATAAATCCTATTCTTCCCCTGAATGGACTCGTGTTGGAGCCATTAGGAGAAGATGCTATCCTACAAGGCCAGCCCGAAAGGAACAGTACATGTCCCAAGGTACCATGTGGTCTTTCCTGCGTGAGCATGGAGAGGACATGAGTAAATGGGATGGTAAACCTACTTTTGCCTTGCGGGCTCAAGTACGTAGGTTACAAGGTAGAACAAAAGAGAAAGTTCTTCTACCAGAGCGATTGCTCCAGTGAATACAAACCCATTTCTTGATGGGTATTGTGCTAAAGATTAGAGGAGCCCTGCCTCCAGGCAGGTGGAGGAGAGGGACAGCTGAATTTATTGGACTGTGTGGATCCGATGGCCTGGCACGTTAAAACCACAGAAGTATAAAGCCCTTGTAGATACTGGTGCACAATGCACCCTAGTGCCATCAAATCGCAAAGGAACATGAGCTGTTACTACTGCTGGAGTCACAGGAGGATCTCAACAACTGACTGTTGTGGAGGCCAAAGTGAGCCTAACTGGTGGCAAATGGGAGAAGCACCCTATAGTGACTGGTCCTGGTGCTCCATGCATCCTTGCCATATTTAAAGAGAGGGTACTATAAAGACCCAAAACGTCATCGGTGGGGTTTTGGTATAGCACCTATAGAGGCTAAAGAACTATTAGCTTCATTGCCTAAACGTTCAGAGGAGTCCACTGCTGTGGGACGGATGAAGGTTGAAGATCAACAGGTGCCGATTGCTACCAAAACAGTGCATCGACGACAATATCGTACCAGCCAAGACTCACCGATTCCCATTTCTAAGCTCATTTGTGAACTTGAGCATAAAAAGGTGGTTTACAAGGCTCATTCACCCTTTAACAGCCCTGTATGGCCAGTGCGGAAGTCTAATGAAGAATGGAGATTAACAGTGGACTATCGTGGCCTGAATGAAGTTACGCCACCGCCTAGTGCTGCTGTGCTGGACATATTAGAACTTCAGTACAAACTGGAGTCAAAGGCAGCTAAGTGGTATGCTACAACTGACATTGCTAATGCATTCTTTTCTATTCCTATAGCACCAGAATGCAGGCCACAGTTTGCTTTCACCTGGAGGGGTATCCAGTATACCTGGATTCGATTGCCCCAGCGGTCGAAACACAGCCCTACCATTTGCCATGGACTGATCCATTCTGCACTGGAGAAGGGTGGAGCTCCAGAATACCTGCAATACATTGATGACATCATTATATGGGGTAATTCAGCAGAAGAAGTCTTTGAGAAAGGTAAGAAGATAATCGAAATTCCCTTAGACGCCGGTTTTGCCATAAAAAGGAGCAAGGTCAAAGGACCTGCACAAGAGATCCAGTTTCTGGGAATCAAGTGGCATGATGGGCGCCGCCAGATCCCAACGGACATGGTTAATAAAATCTCTGCTATGTCCCCACCAACTAACAAAAAGGAAACACAAGCCTTCTTAAGCATTGTGGCTTTCTGGCGAATGCATATTCCTGATTACAGTCAAATTGTGAAACCTCTCTATGAAGTGACTCGAAAGAAAAACAGTTTCAACTGGGGCCCTGAACAGCAAAAAGCCTTTGAACAAATCAAACGTGAGATTGTACATGCAGTATCTCTTGGGCCAGTTCAAACAGGACAGGACATTAAAAATATACTCTATACTGCAGCCGGGGATAATGGTCCAACCTGGAGCTTGTGGCAGAGAGCACCAGGGGAGACTCGAGGTCAACCCCTAGGATTTTGGAGCCGAGGATATAAGAGCTCTGAGGCCAACTATACCCCAACTGAAAAAGAAATACTGGCAGCATATGAAGGAGTCAGAGCTGCTTTGGAAGTGATTGGTACTGAAGCACAGCTCCTCCTGACACCACGATTGCCAGTACTAGGCTGGATGTTCAAGGGTGAGGCTCCTTTTACTCATCATGCCACTGATGCTACCTGGAGTAAGTGGGTTGCATTAATCACACAGCTGGCCCAGATAGGAAACCCCAATTGTCCAGGAATCTTAGAAGTCATTACTGATTGGCCGGAAGGTAAAGACTTTATAATGACATCAGAAGAAGGAGTAACGCGTGCTGTAGAAGCCCCACCATATAATCAGTTGTCAGATAATGAAAAGCAATATGCTCTGTTCACTGATGGATCCTGCCACCTTGTAGGGAAACGTCGGAAACGGAAAGCTGCTGTGTGGAGTCCCACATGACGAGTCGTAGAAGCAGCTGAGGGAGAAGGTGAATCGAGTCAGTTTGCTGAGCTAAAAGCCACCCAGTTGGCCTTGGACATTGCTGAATGGGCAAAGTGGCCAGTACTCTACCTTTACACTGACTCATGGATGGTAGCTAATGCCTTGTGGGGTTGACTGAAACAGTGGAAGCAGAATAACTGGCAGCATAGAGGTAAACCAGTTTGGGTTGCTGCATTGTGGCAAGACATTGCTGCCCGGATGGAGAAACTAGTTGTCAAGGTATGTCATGTAGATGCTCACATACCTAAAAGTCAGGTCACTGAGGAACATCGAAACAATCAGCAAGTGGATCAGGCTGCGAAAGTGTTCCAAACAGACCTAGACTGGGAACATAAAGGTGAACTATTTCTAGCTCGGTGGGCCCATGACACTTCAGAACATCAGGAAAGAGATGCGACGTACAAGTGGGCTTGTGACCAAGGGGTGGATATAACTATGGACGCTATTGCGCAGGTTATCCACGACTGTGAAACATGCGCCACAATCAAGCAAGCTAAACAGTTAAAACCTTTGTGGTATGGGGGACGATGGTTGAAATATAAGTATGCAGAGGCCTGGCAGATTGATTATATCGCATTGCCTCAAACCCACCAGGGTAAGCGTTACGTGCTTACAATTGTGGAAGTGCCCACCGGATGGCTGGAAACATATCCAGTACCTCATGCCACTGCCCGGAATACCATCCTGGGCATTGAAAAGCAAATTTTGTGGCAACATGGAACTCCAGAAAGAATTGAGTCGGATAACGGGACTGATTTCAAAAACAGTCTGATAGACAACTGGGCTAAGGAACATAGTATTGAGTGAGTATATCATTTCCCTACCACACTCCAGCCTCTGGGAAAACTGAACAGTACAATGGACTATTAAAAGCTACTCTGAAAGCAATGGGTGGTGGAACTTTCAAAAATTAGGACAAGCATTTAGCACAAGCCACCTGGTTAGCTAACACCAGAGGATCTAGCAATCGAGCCAGTCCTGCCCACTCTGACCTTTTACATACAGTTGAAGGGGATAAAGTACCTGTCGTGTGTGAAAGAAATTTGTTGGGAAAAACTGTGTGGTTATTTCCTGCTTCGAGCAAAGGCAAACCCATTGATGGTATTGCTTTCGCTCAAGGACCTGGTCATACTTGGTGGGTAATGATTAAGGATGGTGAAGTCCAATGTGTACCTCAAGGGAATTTAACTCTGGGTGAGAACACTTAATTCTGACCTGTACAGTGTTAATTGCTACATAATACTAACAGTGTTCAATAAGTGTCTTTCAGGATAACCAGAGCTAGCCTCATCAAGTGACGTCCAATAACTTCTTCGAGACGGACTTGCAGACTGTGGGCATGAACCACAATGAACTTCACAACATCTTTCCTGCCCTGAGAGACTGCTATGGAAGATGGAAACCCATAATCACGAACTAAATAAACCTAATGAACTTTATATAAAAAGACAAAATCATAAGCTAGTAATGAGCACTCGGTGGGGGTGCCTGGGACGGCCCCAGTGCCAGCCCTGCAGCGTGGTAGTGACGTATCATCATCAGGGTGGGGGGAGTTGGGTTCGGTATTGGTTTTGTATATATTTGTACATACTGTATATATTTCATTATTCCCTTATTCTTATTATTATCTTTTCTTTTATTGTTATTGTTTCATTAAAGCTGTTTTAGTTTTCTTTTCCAAACCATAAAGTCTCTCTCCCTTGTTCTCTCTCCTTTTCTCTTTTTGGGAGGGGAGAGGGGTTAATAGAGAGCGTCTGTCATTTGTTAGTGGCCGGCCCAGCCTCAAATCGTGACAGTCAGTCACAGCTATCTCAAAGAATATCAACGAATGCACCAGGGTCTGACTTCTCTTGTTGGGGTTTCAGGGTATTTACTATAGTAGAACTTGGAAAATGAGAAATATTGGTGTGTGTAGCTCACAGCATGCCTCACACATAGCTTCATAAACTTCTGATTTGGTTTACAAACGAGCATCACAAAGATATCTGTGTCACAAGTCACATGAACAATGATGATTGCAAATTAATTGTAACAAAGAGAAAAACTACTTAACCCAATTAAACACATTTTCCTTTCCTGGCTGTCCAGTACATTGTTGCCAAACTAAAAAACACTGCCTTCTAGCTTTAATATTTTTCTTTTTTTTTATATTAGATAGGTAGGTTGATCTCTATACTAGTCAGTTGACTAGCTGGAGACTAAATAAACACTACTTTTTTCTTGTCTAGTTCCCACCCCACTCAGACGTGCATGAATACTACTGACAGCACTCACCCCACACTGGGGAGTCCATCCTGAGCAAAGATCCATAAACTGCAGGACCATAAGAATAAGGGTAACATAGACTAGCAGTAACAAATGTAGGAGCAGTAGCCTTGCAGGTCACTGTACAATTGCACCTTTGGTAGACTCGCTTACCAGCAACCCACAGACTGCTAAGACATGTGGGTGGTCAGTATCCTCAGTTCCACTTCCTCCATGGGTACTGGTTCCTAGAGGGAAGGGTACCAGTGCCCAATGGATAGGTGACAGCTCCCTGCATAATACTTGAAGGTGTCATCTCTAATAACATTCTTAAAAATCAGATTCCTAGTAATACTCCTTGCAAGACTCCTGTAAAACAGGTTAAGGTTTATGTCTACTTACAGATAAAGATTTTTCAGAGTTGTCTTACTGAGACTACTAAAAGCAGTGAAGAAAGCTACTAAAATCAGTAAAGAATGGAAAGAGAGACAATGTATTGAAATTATTTTCAATTTCCTTAAAAATATTTCTCTTTTGCATCTTCTTTGGAGGCCTCCAATAGTCCTCAAATCTCTTTTTACATTATTTCTGTTCATATTTTATTTTCAGAATTACCGTTTTTCCCCCCTCCCCTGCCAACTGTTTTAATTTTGCAACTATGTTAGAAGCATCTGTCATTTCTTCCCTAAACTATTAAAAGGCATTTGGAAAGGGAGTACATTGCCTTTCTGGTCTATCCTTACTGCTGACAACAATGGTGGAAAAAGGTTAGGCAAGATTCATGCAGTGAGCAGGCAGAGATACACACACTTCTTTAAATTAATCTTCATTTGTTCTAACCTTTTCAAAATTCTTAAGAGCTTCTCAGCTAGCTCTTTGTAAATCTAATGAATCATTTTCCAGGGCAACATAAAAACCTTCCCATTTCATTTCCAATAAGCCAAGAAAGTGGCCAAGGCCAAGGATCAAGAATTCTTTAGCATGTTTTCAATTATCTTTCTCACTAACTCCTTTTCCTGACCTCCTAGGTTCAATTCTATACATACCATAATAATGAATCTACCCACCCTTCCTGTGATAAAATGCAGTCCACCTCTCTAAGAAACACTCCCCATTGAGTTCAGAGGAGACAGGCTCAAGTATATCAGGAGACTTTACTATCATTTTACTTGTGTTTAAAAACAATAACCTACCTGTAAAAGGAGGAAAAAAAGAAACAAACCAAGAAAAGACAAGGAGATAACATTACTCCTTATATTGTCTCTGAACCTATACTCTCCTATCTATCTATCGATTTAGCAGTAAAACATAATCAGCATCCCCAAAGTTTCATTCTGCAAGCAAATTTTAGTTCCATGGACTCCATTACGTTCCGATCCTTGACATATAAAGTACTGCTCGAAGAACGCTGGCTATTAGTAAACATAAGCTTTGCCAGGAACCTTAACTCAGAGACATATGGTGAGCAGCTCATTTCTGGCACATTTGTTTTTTGTCTATAAACTAATAATCAGTAAGGAAGTCAAATGTAATGCTGCACACTCTATTCAGATCCTGAAACAATTTATTGGCCTCTACTAACTTAGTAGAAGAGGAGAAATACTACAGTATTTTCTCAAGAAGCTCTAGCAAAGACTAATTTCACATTAGCTTACTCATCTGAATATATGAAGAAACATTACAATACTTCTCTCATCTGTCCTTCCTAGAAGCATAGTATAATATCTATACCAGTCAGTAAAGAGAATCAGTAACTAACTAGAACGGAAAGCTATTACTCAAAATACAGATCAAACTTATTGACACTATCAGCTCCAAGGATTTCTGCCTCATACTTTTCCCCTTTGCCACTTCCTGCAATGATCTGTGAGTTTGTGAACAGTTCAGAGAACACAACTAGTATTTCTGAGTACAATTAGGTACTGGGCTGGAGCACAACCAGGTTTCTGCATAAAAGAAATTCAGCAGCAGGCTTGCTTAGTTACCGTAAAGACTGGAGAATATCAGCAATATCCACCACCAAATCTAGCTATGACACTCATTTATAGCTCTAGTGATAGTAAAAGTTAATTTAAGCCATGCCATACAGCTGTAATATCACTAAAATATATGTACAAAGAATATACTGTGGACAGAGTCTGACAGTGAAATGGCTGTTCCGTAAAAAGAATTGCTTTCTCTTTCTCAACACTATTTCCATGGTTAGCATATCCTCAATACAGCAGTATACAGAAAGATCTGGAAGATAGTAACAAGGCTCTGCCTTCTCCTAGCTTTTTAAACATTTTTCAGCCCCTGATTAGAGATCATATACTAGAACTGAATCATGAATATGCCTCAAACACCTGATTTCTCCATGCTTTTAGCTCCCATTCAACCAGCACTTGAAATAGCTGCTTTATTCTCAGATCTTTTCTGAACTGACTGTGCCTAAACTCACTGTTCTAAGTTAGATTTAGTATTGATTGTACTATAGACAATCTGAAGTACTTTCCTGATAATATGTCTGAATTGTAACTTTTTATATATTCAGTCTATACTTACTGCACATTACTAGATGATATGAAGATCATGTAAGACCAACACGTGGTCTGCTAATCAGACCTTTTGAATCTGTAATGGCAATTCTTCCAGGTCTCGTTCTCCATTTCTGGGCCGTGTTCCAAGCACAAACTAAATGTATCCCTTTAGTACAGTAACTCTGAACTTCAGACACACCATCTGCAGGAACTGCTCAGACACATCCTTCCCAGGTCCCAAAAACAAAAAAGGGAATGATCATCAGGAGATCTTAGCCTCCAGTTCTCCTTTCCCTAAAGGATATTTAACTGAACTCTGTGACCATGTGGTCTGCTAATCTCTTTTACACTTCAGCAAATCCAGTGCTGAATTTCTTGAGTGCAGATTACTCTGTAAATTTAATCAATAAAAAGCGTCTCTTTTTTTTTTTGGCAACCCTTTGTGATCTAGCTAAAATAAACAACTACATAAATTGTACTGCAGTATAGTTTGTACTTGTCTCCTACAAATCAAAGAGGATGCTCATTTTTCTCCCAGTGTTAACACCAGCCAAGTTACAGCTAAAATTAATATAATTGTTTTTGCATATGTAAAGCTTGACTGAAGTAAGACTTTATTACATATTATCTCTTGTTCTTACAATATAAAGTTAGATCCATGGTTAAATTTATGCAGGGAAAAAAATAATCTTTCTTACACAAGGAAATAAACCTAGATTTAAATTGGACGTGGGAAAGCATTCACTGTTCTATCATCAGCAGAATTTGTAATCATTAGTCAAAAAACCCACTGTTACAAGTATCAAAATCTTACCTACAAAGAAAGTTTTGTTCCATAATGACCACCTATAAAGCCACAATTTCACTAAATGACAGGAAGGAAGACTTCAAAGTAGATCAACTGAGTAAAAAGGTCTATACTGAAAAGGAACCAGCTGTAGGACTCTTGAAACCATGAAGATCTCACAATACAGACTCAAGTTTTAACAAATAAAGGAAAATATTAAAGCCCAGCGAGCCCCATCAAGGGGAAGGTCTAACTGTGGTCTCCCAAGTCCTTGATGAGACAAAGAGTCAGTAATGACACGCCTATATATTGCAGACAGTCAGATGCATTCAGCTGGGTTGGGATAAGGATCTGGAGTTCTAGAGGGACAAGAATGATGACTTCAGGAAGGTCAAAACTAGGTTGGGGCAGTGACCTCTTCATGACCCATCCTTTGCCCTCCTTCCTCCATGCACAAAATCAGCGACCTGTCAGTCCATGCATACACATGCTCCAACTCTTAATGGTAACCATTCAAAAAAACATACACAGCCAACAGCACTGCACCTTTTGTGCATGGACATACAGGAATAAATGGAAATGGTATATATGTGGGCAGGATTGCTATGTTTATTTGAATGTAACGCGATAAACACCTTTCTGTGAGCAAAATGAATGAGTAAATATGTTTAGAATGAACAAACAGAAATGAGGTGTGGATGACAGATGACAGAAAGGCTTGGACGAGGAAAGAGACAGATTGAGCAAAAATTGATGCAGAGTGACTGGATAAGAAATTTAAGTGCTGAATGATTAGAGTGAGTTTTAGAGGGGAAACTGCATATGGGTAACATTATGTAAATGCAAAATATAGAATGCAAATTTATGCAGAATATGTGCTGTGGAAGGCAGCTGGGGGTGTTGGGGAGACAAGAAGAAGGACTACAAGCCCAATTTGATAATGTCACAAATCATAAAGTAAGAATATTGTCCTGGCTTCAAGCCAAGACTAACAAGTAATTAGTTAGTGTACACAACATTGATTTCTATCTTTAGGGTTTTGTTTCAGCCCTGGGTAGCATTGTTCCAGCTTAGCAATATCCTCAAACAGCTGGAATCCAGAGGCTGCATGGGTACCTACTATTCGAGTGATAGAAACCTCATTAATTGGGCTTATGAGTTCCTTCCTCAAAACAAAAGTTGTTAGCCAGGAGTGAGCTATGAAGCTCACCTGTTACATAATTGTAACCAGTTACAGAACTGGAGTTTCATCGGAGACACAAGGATCCCTACCTCTACCTCCTAACCTGTGGTTAGGCAGTTAGGGGTATCCACATGACAACTAAAAAAAAAAAAAAATTCTATATCCTGCGTTAGCGCTCTCAGGTTCGAGGAGTGCACTAAATCCAGGTTTTCTGTTTCCTATGTGAATGTTCTATCTACTAAAGCACTGAAGTATGGGCAAGTAGTATGGGCATAGTAACTGCAACACAAGCTTAGCCTTAGAAAAATACAGAAAGAAGACACAACTGCTCCTGGCAGAGTCTGCTTTTGCTGTTGTGTGCTAAGGGTTCAGGGAGCAAGCACTTCAGGAATAATGTTCCTGCAGGATATGTCCATCATTCCCAAGCATAATGTTCTCAAACTATTTTCCCCTCACAGCTCAGTCCTTTTGCACAGCCCTGAATTTCATCTAACCTGACTTTTATGAAGTGCCAAGGTAGAGAAATATTTTAGAAGAGAAGTTATTTCTCTGTGAGAAACTAGAATACGTCTGTCAGACTTGGATCAATACAATATAAAATCCTCTTCAGATACTCTTTCAGCAACTACTATCCCTGTCATTTTCACCATGACATAACATTATTCATTAGACAGCCTTTCCTAATCAGGGCTTTACATTCCAAACTGTTTTTCCACTTCTAACTTGCATTATTTCAGTATCTGAACAACAGAGTTTTCTCATATTTTTAAAAAAAAAAAAAAAAGACCACCACAAACACAAAAATAGTGGCTTATACTGTATGTTTTATGCTGCCTCTGACCCTGTAAAAGCGTGTCAGTTGTGCTCAGTTTGAACTTCATTGAACCACTTCACTCAGGTGAGACAAGTAAGAGCAAATTCTTAATAAGAAGATCCCACGCCAGACTGCCCTAATATAGGAGCCAACATCCTATGCTGACAGGACTTACTTAGTCTGACATAAATAAATGTCATTGTCTGAAAAAGGAACTTCAAATATTCACAGAATATAGGTTTTTAACACTTGGAGGCACTTAGTGACATCCTCCAGTAGGTCTGGTACTAAGAGGCTTGCTCAAGGTCACATAAGCAAGCTGTGAGAAAGCAAATTTGAAAATGTTTACAAGACATCTGTATACATACCTCCCTCCTTCTTTTGCTTCACTTTTCAGTAAGGAAAAACCTTATTCTAATCACCAGCTCCAGACTGGTTTACTTAAAGAAGAAAACAAGGATAAATGAAAAAAGCATGTACATCACCTTTGATAGTGTTCAACAAACGAAACATTGTCTATAACTCTTGCTTTTTCTGTAGTGTATTCAGATATGTGACTTCCCAGATAATTAGGGAATGTGTTTTCTCCTTCAATTATGGCTAAGAATCGTGCATCACTTTACTAGGTGATGATTTCACCCAATAAAAATGTACTAAGCTGTAGATCTATAAGACAGGGACAAAGAACTTGGCACAGTCTTTGAAAATAACTTCCCTTAAGTATTTCAGATTTCAAGCCAAATTTTTATTATTTCTAGAGATATAAAGTCAGCACTTAGATCTAGTCCAAATATAAATATTGCTTCTTGTGCACAAATATGAAAGTGTTATGTTTTATAATATTTTTGATTTAAAACTTTGTCAAAGTTCCTTAGAATGTAACACTTTACAGATCATAATGTTGCATAAGCTTTTACACAAGGCTTATATAATATAGGAATCTTGACAGGTGCATGAAGGAGGACATTAAAACCCAGCAGTCCCATGTGCCAGCAAGACCTGCAAGCAAGCTGTTGCAAACAGGAGTTCTGCAAGAGTGAACTGGCAGGGGAGAGGAAGATCTGTACAGCAACCATACTGAGAACAGAACATAAGGGAAATTTTTCTGTATACAGCTGGTAGAAGCATTCAAAGTGCAGGACTTACAGCATAGGCTTTGAACTACCCAGTGGGGATGGGAATATAGTAGCATAGAAACTGTTCAGCAACATCTTGGGAATGCATTAGTGTTTGATAAGGAATGTGGAGCAAGTGTTGAGTGAAAACTCTTTTAGATTTTATTTTAACCAATGTGAACAAACTGTGTTGAGTTCTGAAAGCCACTTTAGGTTAATGATGGCACTCATTACCTTTGGAAAGGCATGATGAAAATCTGCAAAATAAACAGCAATGTGTTCCATTAAGGCAGTTGGGTTGAATGAACATCACCCTATGACAACAGAGAACTCATCAGCTGATGGCAAGGCTATTCAACGTTCCGTTCATACTAATGTTCCCCTACGGGACAGCGTGGAGATCTGCATGGCCATGGAAGACTGAAAGGGAGCAAACTTGACTAGTCTTTTTCCAAAGAGAGAAACCAAGGAGTTACACCAGTCAGTTACACTTAAATTCCTGGGGAAAAAAATTAGAACAAATAATGAAATACACCATTCAGTTCCTTCGAAATACACACAGGAATGACTAATAGCCACCATGGGTTTGTCCAGAGCAAGCCTTGCCAAATCAGTCTAACTTCAGTGAAACATCAGGGCAGCCACTGGAGGTTTTAACAAAATTTTAGATAAAGACACCTGTCAGAGTAGGTCATAGTCTGACATTACTGAAATAGTTTATCTAATTCTGTAGTGGAAAGCCAGAATAATGTTCTCTTCACGTACCTTTTAGTTTACATTTACAAACAAAAACACAAACAGATTTGAATATATTTTTTCCATTCTTGTAGTAACTCCCAAAGCAATTTGACACAAAGACTATTACAACACAAAGGCTTTATCAATATATTCATGCCAACAAAATTCTGTCCAGAAAAGGTATCATTTATATCACCAAATAAACTCTTCTTCTTGGTATAAACTGTACCAAGACAGAGAACTTCACTTGTGCGGTTATGTTTAAAAAATCATGATTTTTTTTTTTTTAATGCTCTTAACATGAGAAGGAAATAAAATTTGGAGCAGTCTGTCCCCAGTGATACAGAGATCCTGTAGTCAAATTCAGATGCCATCGTACTTTTCTTCCATGAAGTTCAGACCACTTTATGAAGCAAACTATGTATCATTGGCCTTTTCATTGTCCTGCATGTTGCAATCTTTTATTGTATGAAAACCAACCTGAGTTCTCAAAATTCTGAATTTCACAGAGCAACTGAAATGTGACTCAACTTTTTTTGTGATAAACATGTTACTAATAAAACTTCAACCCTGTATATATATCACAGCTTATAGAGCCATTATCCCACTACCATTCCACCTGACGCATGAGCTTATTTCTTGTCAGAAAGATTAGCCATGCTTTGGGAAGATCTACATGGAATGAAATTTATGATTTCCTTGCAAATGAAACGATACTTTCATGTGAGACAGTCTAGATAGCAGAAACCGGGAAAATTTCCTCAAAGAGCAACTGTTTGAGCACCAACTCTATGTCAACCCATGAAAGATGACTAAAAAAAATTACTGATTTTTATGAGAAAGCATGTTCTTGTTACCCTGGCACATAAAAAAAAAAAAGTTATTTTTCATTAACTGTCTATACAGAGCAGAAATCTTTAAAAGACAAAACAAAACCACTAGACGTTCCTTTCCAAGAATAAATAGAAGACTGACAAACTGGTCTTGCAAAAAAATTTTTTTGGTTTTTTTTTAGTTTTTCTTTAAAAGACCCTGTAGTTTAATCTCTGAGCACTGGCTCTCCTGCTGGAATCTAAGCTACTTGTAGACATCCTGCTGGATTAATAGGGTAACAAGGACCATCAGTCAACAAACTCACTGCTTCCTCAAGCCTTTCAGGGCTTGCACATAACTCTGCAACATATGAAAGTGTAACAGAGTTAGGTTGTCCTCAGTAGGGATAGCTGCACTCTTCATGTTCATAAAAACCCCATACACACATTTCATGACTGCCATATACAAAAAGAAATGCATATGCACAAATCACAGAGTAAGGAAATTAAAGATACCAAACCTGAACATGCAAACTACTCCCAAAAATATTCAGTCATTCAGTTCCAGGACACAAGCATACTTCAGTCTCATTAAACTTTGAGGTAAATATGGAAAAAAAGTAGTCACAAATGGTTTAATTAGTATCAAGAAGCAGCATCACTACAACTTTCAAGTTTCTCACAGCTCTCATGAAAATGACACAATCACTTTCTTACAACCAAGTAGATGACTTAAAAGATTAATCTTTCACTTATGAAACATCCCACTCCCTTATGGTACTTTATATTCATACAAATCCAATTTTTTTGCCATCTCCAGTGTGTGAACAATGCAGTCTAAAACCACACAAGCCTGAACTCTTTCTTCCAAATCACTCACCCACACAAATCAACAATTTGCCCCCCAGTTACACTTACATGACAGTATTAATCTGGAAAAATCCAAGAATACTTCCCACATTCTATCAAGGGCAATCAGAACACTTCATTCAGTAAATTTAAATTTCACTGCAAATTAAATTTCACTGCAAGTAGCTACTGTAAGTACAGACTTACACAGATCACAGTGTGGGCAAGCAAACCCAGGAATGTTTTTAATCATTTTAACTCAACAGGAACATAGAGAGAAGACCAGACCAAAATCTTAAAACTAAATACAATTTGCAAGATGCATAGAAAAAGAAAGGTGGTTTTCTCTATATTCTCCCAAACAAGGATCCCATAACATCCATATAGAAGAAGCCATAACAAGCATGCATACTACTTTATGACAACGATCTGCTATGCCGCATTCATATTGTGAAAACATCAGAGGCCTGCACAAAAATAATTACTCTGTCCCATTAAAAAAAAAAAAACAAAAAAACAAAAAAACAAAAAAAAACCACACACCCCCACACAAACGCACTGATCCTGTCACTGAAGCATTTCAGGACAGGCACTCTGCAGCTTTTCTGGCAGAATGGCACTACCACATGCCAGCAAAGGAAAAACAAACATATGCTAGTGGACTGGGTGGTGCAAATGGCTGACAGAGACTTACTAAGGGTGAAGCTGAAGTTGGTAAACCATAGAAGAAATAACTAGAACCAGAGAGCGTGCTGGAAGCATTTCCAAAGCACAAACAGCTCTGGTTTGCCTTACTAGTAGGCTACCATCTCTTTTTACCCCTGTACATATATTAGGGTTACAAACCAAAGGCTATATAAATGTCATTACTGTGAATAAATTATATTCTAAATGCTGCAAAACCTTTGAACCTCAATACACTTACTTGAAGTAGCTTCAAGTTTGTATATTACAACTTCTATCTCTAATTCATGCTGCAAATGCACTAGCCTAAACTGAGTTAGCTGGGGGGAATTTGGCAGCAACAGCAAAATCTTCATCCAAAATATATTACGTTCTTATCTGCAATATGCTTCTAGATTTTTTTCTCTTTAGCTGGTCTAGTCTTCTAACTTAAGACTGCTGCTTTCCTCTCTCTTTTGTCTAATTGTAATGTGGATTGTTGCCCTACTCAGCATGTTAATTTCCATGATGTGGAAAACCAAACAAAAATCCCTGGTTTTATTTTGCATTCATCTCTTCTTGAAACAACACTCATTCATCAACCCTAACTTATGGAATTAATACATATTTTGCCTCCCTTACTTGTTAGTTTACAGAAGTCTCATATACAGTTTACAAAGTATCCAGAGAGGAAGATGACAACTAGAAGATACTAAATACACCTCATCTGCATTAAAGCAAAACAGTAGTCTAACGTTAGTGTATCAACACAGAGCCATGAATGACACCTGTATGCAAAATAAAGGTATAATGCAGTTCCTCACAAGTACACTTAGCTACATTTAGGGCACTGAACAAATGTACTGCCTACTTTAAGGAGGACAAGTTTTGGTATAGCTAATACCCTGCAACTTGCATTAAGACAATATATCTGCATGAAGTCCAAAGGACCAGATCTTTGCCATCTGTAGAAATCAAACAGATTAGAGTCTAAGGAACACAGTATAAGTCATGAGTATTTTTCCATGAGTACTACTAGAAACAGAATGTTTTTACAAATTTAAGAAGCTCTCAGGGCCCACTACTTTCTTTAGACTAGTTAATATCAAGTAAGAAAAGCCTAACATTTGATATCAAACAAACTTGCTTAATGCAAGTGTTTGTAAATGCTTCATTGCCCCCCTTCCCCATTTCTGACTTTCTGCATGTTCTGAATGCGGTCTACTCCTTTTTTCCCCTCCTCAAATTACATCTTTAGCTGTACTGAATTCAGCTGAATGTCACAGTTTAAGACATAAAGTATTCATGTCTTAATAGCTGGAATTCAGTCAATCTGATTACCTTGAAATGCAGTTCCGCAAGAAAAAGAACCTCTCAATTTAAGGACGGAACATTCTTCTCCTATCAGATTACTGCAACACGAAATAGCTGGCCAACTCTATAACTAATTAATACATATATACAAGAAAAATGTGGTTTCAGTTCATTAGTGGAAAAAGTGTTGGTTTATTTAGGGGTTATTAGGTCACCAGGGAGTTTATATGTTCATGTATTAATTCTCAGAAGACGACAGATTTTTCAGTTGTACGTTCCACAGTGTAATGTATTTCTATTTTATCTTCAGAGCTATCTAGGCTTGTGGTTGTTTTTCTTATTCAGCAGTGAGAACATTCATTTTAGTACAACCACATTCATACAAGAAATAAGACGGAACCTTGATGTATTTCATTTTCTTACAGCCTTCCCTGCGGTAATTTACTGAGAGGAGAGAGTAACATGTAATAGCTGGTTCTCACAGTGGCAGCAGGAAGACTCATGCTGGTTGGTATCTTTTTTCTTTTGTGTATCTTCCTCTCCCTTACCTGGACCGGTATGTTATGGGTAGCTCTACAGCAACAAAAATCAGATTTGCTTTGACACATTACTGGCAAGGCTAAGCAGCTTACCCAGCAACATACTGGTAAATGGATGAAAAAACAAAATCACCAGCAGCAGTCTGTGCTTGAGCTCCAAGTTGCATTCATCAAAACTGTGTTCACAGATAGACTCTGGAAATTATTTTTTAAATGGTGAAAATCAGAGGAAAAGTCACAGTAACAAACTTCACATATGATATGCAAACCTTACAGAAAATAACTAGTGTTCTTTGTGAAGTCATCCTCTGTGCCAGTAACAGGAAGCCACTCTAAAGCTATGAGCTGACCTGCCAGCTTTTAAAGTTCTTTTGTAACTGATGGAGTTTGTTGTTTCAGTGCTTTGTTGCTGCTAGTCTCCTGCTTTCAGGCAGTTTTCAATTAACTCTGTTCATGTGTTTATGTTCACCTCCCTTGACTGTTAAGGGCCAGAGTATAATTTTGGATTTTAGTCCGACCATTGCTACACGGAATAAAAACATAAAAAAGAAACAAGTTTGAAAACTAGAAATATATGTTTTTACTTTTTAGTGACAACTAATTAGAATTTAACAGAAAATTATCAACCAGCTATCTAGCACATGAGATCACTGTTGGTTTATATGAATAAATCTTGTGTTCTGTTGCCTACAAAGACTTAGTTTTCTCCTGCCAGACTTCCGCATTTCTCTCTAGAACTGTCACACACACAAAAATCCTAACAGGCCTATTTCAGGTGAAAATCATTAGTCCTAAATGCTCTCAGACAAATAATTTTGGTAAGCCTATTTTGTCCTCCTCATTGGAGAGCCAAGATCAGGTCTTCAGCACAGCAGGTCCTAAGGAAACAAAGCTGGCAGAGAGCCATAGCATTTCAGGCAGTTGTGGATGGATGAAGTCACTGGAAGTAATCAGTCAATTATTGGGTCCTGTGAGCAAAAGTTTCCCCAAAGCATATTCAATCCATTCTTAAGGAAGTTGTCACTTGCCTCTTTCAGTTTTCACACAGCTGTATTGGATGTGTTGTCCAAGGACGAAGAATAGTACAAGGACAGGGAGGCCAGGGCAGATTGTTAAGCGATAGTTGTTTAGCTCAAATAAATAAGTTTTAAATAGAATTAATCACTTCGAGTTATAACATTTTGTGATTTAGTATGCTGTTTGCTTAGCTTTACTGACTTAGCATGAGTAGCTAGATTTGCTGAGCTTAGGCCACAAGCTGTAAACCTTGACCTAGATTTACTGAACGTGCACAGAACTTGTATCCATTCAGGCAATACAGGGCTTCCAGAGCCAGCACAAACCAGAAGGAGGATATGAGCGTCAACAGCACTGCAACTAGTCAAGATGCCTGCCTGGAGACAGTGAAGGAATCCAATACGGAGTCAGAAGGTGTCAGAGGATCTCAGGCCAGAATCACCATAAGACCATGGGGTGTGTGGAAGGCGCATGAAAGGCAGATGCATAGTCTGCCAGGTATAAATCCCCAGGGCTTCCATAATTCAGGGTCCCTCTCCAGATGCACCCTGCTGCTGCTGTACCATTCTACTAAATTATTTACTTTATAAGATTCAATGCCTGAGACTGCTCTGGGAAACCTAGGGTTCAGAATGCACCTGTTTAAGGCAGGTAGACACTGTCTACTTCTGTGTCACAAAAAACATTGAAGGACCCCAACTTTCACCCAGTCTCAGAAAGTTACAGGGCATATCTGCTACCCCACCCCTCTTCCTCATACCCAGCTACATAAAATACTACAGTGCATAGTACAACTTTAGCATCACTGCACTTTGTGACATTAAATAGATCCACTCAGGTCTGCACTGTAGCCCAGCAACAGGATGCAGAAAATAGTGCAGAGCTGGCCCTTTTTGGTGAGCTGTGTGAGAACAGAAGAGAAGCAAGGTGACAGACCAAGACACAACTGCATGCTGCAGCTTTGCACAGGGTCTTGGGGGATTCAATAAAAGCAGAGTCTGGTACATGGAAATATCCCAGCCTCACAGGGAATTCAAGAGGAGCTCTGCTCTTATGCCTGATGCAACCTGAAGCACAGGCAGAGAGGACATGAATACTACAACCCTTCATTCAGCCAATCTCAGCAATTGCTTAGGGTGGCCTATGCCTAAGCTCAGCTCTGAAAACCTAGTCAACTAACAGTAGAGATACCAGGGGCTATAACTGCACATTTAACGACAGAACTGAATAAAATCTATGCAAAGCAAGTACTGGTGTTTTGTGTGAAGTCAGTGTATACTGTCCTTGAGCAAGCCACATTCTGTAACACATACCTCTGCTCTTTATGTCCATCTATGATCTCTGCAACCAAGTTTAGCACCTTGTTAGCAGAGGTCTCCATGTGTAGTGGTCTAGTTACATTCTTTTTTACATAATTTTTGTTTTAATATTCTCCTTCTGCCTTACACACCAACCACTTCGGAACATAAAGATGTAAGGGAGGATTGGGAGGGGGATATACATGGTGTGGGGAAAAAAAAGGGTGACTCAAGAAAAATAATCATCATCTGCTTTTTAATGGGAAACAGAAGGAACTACCCCATAATCAAGATAGCTAGGACTTTTCTCCCTTAGAAAAAGAGCTCTGTGTGAAAGACCATTCTCCAAGGCCAGGGCAAGCCCATGAAAACCCAGACAATTGGCAGGTCCACAGCCTGTTGACATTCACGGTCGAGAGCATTATGATGAAGTTTTTGAAGAGTTACATTATTTTGAGTACTCTATGCTTTTAGCATTGTGCAATGCATATGGTAATATGGTATGTCAGGATCTTTACCCCAAGGTTCTTATCTAAACATATGATAAAAGATGATACAGTTCCCAAAGAGAAGGCAGAAAGCTTCTGACTGCAGGGGCCTTGTCTACTGGCAGAGCTCCAGGTTCAAAACTGTCTGGCATAAATACAGTAGGACTAGGTCCATGGAGAAGAGCACAGCACTTATTTGCTGGAAGTAATTCCTGATGAGTTCATGATCCATTTCCAGTACTTAGAATCTGACAAACACTACAGCATATCGGGGCGGGGGGGGGGGCAAACTAGAAGGGAAATCAGGAAAACTACAATCCAATTGATGTGTGCCACACCATTGTTTTCTAAAAACTAACATAGCAGATACAATGAAGAAAGCAAACAAAAACAGAAAAGAAACATACTGTTTGACTAATAGAGACAAGCGTTGTGATAAATGTACCACACCTGTCAAAACACTCACCTTTCCCACAAAACTTTTGCATGTAGTTTTGCTGTTAATTTAATCATGTGAACTTCAACTGTACTTAATGTCTTTAATTTTTTTTAGTATCTTCTCTTGTTCATTTTTTCTTTTAAAATAAGCTTCACCAGAACTAGAAAGAACAGGGTTTGTTTCTGTACACAGAATGGACTGCCATAATCACAGACACTTCCATTATCAAATAATTGACCCTGTTATTTTCAGACTAATTTAATTTTTAAGATTGCCCTGGGATAGTTTAGCTATATCTTGACATGAAGAATAAGACATTCCTTATTGTGTGCTGACTGCTTAAAACAAACTACATGTTGCTTCTCATATATATAATGTAAAATCTCCATTGATAAAATATTTTTTAGCAGGCAAAATCGGAGCCATAAAAAATGAACATGAACAAGACAGACTCCTTGAAGTGGTACTTAAGAACATGGTTTAGTGGTGGACTTGGTAGTGCAGGTTCAAATTTCTTGGACAGAATAATTAGAGAAACAACCACAAACAAGGATTGTGATCAAGTTTAAGGCTGTACTTTGTCTTCTCTTTGTACTTTTGGTTCTTTGTTTATTCTCTCTTCCCATGTCTCTTGGATTCCCTTCTATCTCTGAGCAGTTCACAACAACTCAAAGTACTACATTTCTTCCTCTACGCCCATATAGAGGTTTTTTTTTTTTTCATTTAACATCTGTATCTGTGCCTTTCTACTGCAAAATTCGTGCAGGTTTCCATAAATTTACTTTGCCTGTATATCTGGAAATAGAAAAAGATCAACAGAACAAACACAGCAACTAAGACTCACTTATCAAGTCCATTTTTTTCCCAGTTGCCAAGCCCACTCTTAATCACTCCTGAACACACAGAATATTTTATTCTCTTCTCTAGTAGGTTATCTATTCCATAAGTACAGGATATAATTCTTGAAGTTCATACTGATTTGCAAAGGAGAGATGTGTGGCGCTCACAGCTGTGTATTGGTGAAGTCTACATCAGTCCATGCAAAGCTTACTGCTGATAAATTCTTCCCCAGCAGTAGGGCTAAGCATAATTCATGAAAATTACCACAAAGGATTTCAGAAGGAACATTATTTCTGAAAAAGGAAGGCTAAACAAAATAAACAAGAAAAAAACCCTGAAGATTGCTTGATATCTCCTGGAACATTTCAAAGAATTTTTATTTTAGCTGGGAGTGTTAAAACATGGGGAATTGTTACAGGCTCCTCTTGATTTTACTATCCTTTGGACTCGTCTAAAAAGCAGAATGCTTTGTGTCTCTCCTGAACACAAAACTATTCAGGAAGGAAACAAAATTACAACTACAGATACTCCAAAAAAAACCCAAACAAAACACACACACCATCTTGGTACTCTGCATAGAAAATATCTGTGCAATAGGTCTACCCATGCCACCAAAGTAAGACAATTTTTTGAAGTTTTTCCATTATCTTGAAGTGAATTATACAGTAATAGTAATACTGCTGTGTCTTCTTAATGTTCATTCTGAATACAATTCACACGAATTGCATGTTGGTAGCAAACAAAGCCAGGCCTCAAAGTATGGCAAGCAATTTAGTTTTAAAACATTTAATTTATTGAAATTGCTTTTGTCCAATTAGAATTGGCTCTGACCTTAGCTATATTGTTATAAGTTTATAACACTATTAACTTCCTGAAACTACTTCACATTTAAACCAGTATAAAGTCAGCTCAGAATATAGAAACTAAGTATTGAAGTCAATAAAATAAAATGGAAGGCAGATGAGCTAATATGGTAATTCTCCAGTCTCCATAAACCACCTAGGTTATATAGATCTATTGATATTGTAACAGAGACATGGGACAAAATGAAGTACTAACCAGAAGCAGGCAGGACAGTATAAAAGTCCCCTGCAAAGTGGATCATTTATGATCCTTGATTATTTCCTCAATACAGTAGTTTACTAAAAAGTAATCCTCTATTCAGAGGAGTTTCCATTAATCAGAAAACATGTCATATAAGCTCAAAGTATGCCCAGTTCAGATATGTTTCTCAAACCACTGCTCCCTTACCATTTCTCAAGAACTTTATACACCTCAAAGCCATTTGGCTAATATGGGGATTATCTTATTAGGAACTATAAACTCATCCAGGTGTTTTTCTTAAAATTTATGACTCATTCTCTGTCATGGAGAGAATTCACGAATAAGAAGCTGATCATGCACAGATGACAAAATTTGCAGTGATTACAGTTCAGATGTGGATCATAAAGTGGACAAGACAGGCCACACAGAAACACAGCTTCTGTGCCTCATTCTGTGTGTATCCTGGATGTGCATATGGGGCTCAGAGGAGCCCAGCAAATCAGCCCAGAGGCAAAACACTGTCAATCATCTTATATCAGCACTGTATGCCCAGAGAAGCAAGCTGCCTCTCACTGCAACAAGATCAGCACAATTTCCTATCTGTAAGGAAACAGTACTTCAATTACCCCAACGTTCTGAATCAAGCAGGAGCCTGCAACCACTGCACTGTGTTGTCTCATCTTTCTCCAGGAAAGGCGGTGCCTCTTCAGCTACAGAAACTGCCTAGGAACCCCATGCGATATCCCCAAATGCAGACCCACACTGACTGCCCAGGAACTTCCAGGTGAACTCGGATGGTCATGACTATTATCAGAAAGCAAAACCAGACAACTTCCAGAAAAGATAGCGGAGTGCTTTGCAATTCTTTATGGTCTTATAAAATATCAGACCACGGTGAAACAGTTTAAATGTGTTGATTTCCAAAGTCCAAAGCAAAAGGTGCCTGTTTGATATCAGCATTTAGAGGTATTAAAGAATCCCTTTTATAACTTCAAGGTCAAAGAATGGAATTTCTCTCAGCTGGCTGAATTCTACCAAAGTGATTACTTCAGTGCTGTTACGATTTTACATCTAACAGGCCAGTGTACCAAGAACCTTGCCTTTAGTTGGTTTCAATCCAATTTTTTAAAAAACATCCGTTCAAAGTACTTAACATATTTGGGATCACTGGACATAAAGCTAATGCAGCAACACATTGATTTCTCCTGTACTTGTTCATCAGACGTGCTGGTGATCACTTGTAATTCTGAAATCGTCCCAGAGATTTCAAGATTTTTCCCATTTTGCAGTGAACCAGAAAATGAAGCACTTGGAATAACCTTTATCAAGAGAAGAAACACATTACCCAGAATTACAAATATCAAACTCACTAGACCATGTTGGTTTAAGCCTCACAAATCAAATAGAACAGGAACTTTAATCTGAATTTGGAGCAAATACTATTTTTGGATAGAAGTCAGTCAGCCTGTCAGTCTCATGCTCTTTAAAAAAATTATATATACCCAAATGTAACTTTTTAATAAAAAAATTTAACCAACTCCAGCAGTTATCTTACCAGAAATGTCACAGCTAATGACTGCCATTTCAGAGTCTAGGCTCTGTAGCACAGAATAATTATTCCTTTGTGCATTTTAATACACAGATTCTTTATTTTACCTTTACTCTCAGCTAAATCATATAATCTACTTTAAAGCGCTGTATCTGTCCCACCCACAGTTTCTGTCCCACCCACAGTTATTCCTCCGTATCAGATGCTCTTTATTTCTGTCTTCCTTCTAGCATCTAGTGTGAACATGAAACAGAGTTCTACAACTTAACTTCGCTTTATCAGAGACGTCAACTGTTAAAACACACTTGACAAATACTTTGCACTCTTTTTTAATAAACTCTCCTGAGAAATCAGAAACTATTAACCCCAAATCATTTCTTCCTTTTAAGGCTCACTTCACTCCCGCTGCATAAAAACACAGTATTCTTAGCCCCTTGAGAGGACATTGGTGCCTAACAGAATACTCTAATTGTCATATTATCAATTATTGTTGCATCAGTAAGTACCATTCTCATTAGACTCTGACCCTATTTGCATTCCATAAATTCTGTTTTTATCCTGCATTAGAATAAACATATCATCTCAAGTATCAGTTTATTTAATTTAGGGGAAAAAAAAAAAACAACCAGTTTTTAGTCTACTGAAAGAACAGGGTTCTAATATGGGTCACTAGATACCACTGAAATAAAATACCCACACATCAAAATTCATATAGGGCACATATATGGTACCATACCAAGTGTTCAGATACAAAAATAGTGGTGTTTGCAAGTCCCCCATGGCATCCACTCAAAATTCTTTATCAGCTTTTTAAGTCATGCCCTTTTAGTGTAACTTACTTAGTTGCTACTGTAATTTAATTCCTAGCCAAAGATCTCATTTCCTTCCTACTGTTATACTCAATTTTGTATTGTTTGTTTGTTTTTAAATTACTGGGCACTCTGTGGTTAAACCTAAAGCATGATCCTTCCTTGGCTCCCAAGACATTTTAGATACACTTATCAGAGACAAGACTAGACTGCAATCTTTTACTAAAACTGAGGACATTTTGGGTGCAGTTAAACAGTAACTCAGTTTCACAGAAACAGCAATGGACTGAGCTTGGAAAGACCCGGGTGAAGTCTTTTAGCCCTCTGCTCAAGTCCCAGGCTCCCTACAAGTCCCCTTCTGTTTTCTCAAGAAAGTGAGAAGCTGGTTTAAATAAACACCACCATCTCTCTCAACCTTTTTACAGCACCACTGTTTTTATTCCTGAAAAATATACAACTGTTTCAGAACTTCCCCTCTCTTATTTTATTTCCCTTCCAAAATCAAAGTTTTAAGGGCTTTTTGGCACGAGCACCACAGATAATAGTTTGACTCTTCGTATCTTGGAGGCTGAAGGCTTTACTTGCTAACTACTTATATCGTCCACAGACTGTACGAAAGGGGGAAATAGATTATTTCTCATAATTCTCATTCTGGATGCAAGGTAAAATAGAATTCTGTCCATTTCCCCCAAACTCCAAAACACACACACTAGCTCACACAAGAATATTTCAAAAAACATGCAAGACAGTTAGGCTTTTACCTTTGTGACTGGATTTTCAGCAGGATTTGCGTGGCTACTACTCTCCTTTTATATTTGGAAAACAAAAATATACTTCCCTGCCTCTTCAAACTTCATCCATTTATCACAGCTGTGGAAAAAGCAATTAAGTGCAAATGGTTCCTCTTTGAGTTTTGGATATACCTTCATTGGTCCAAAAGAGGAATCCTACTCACCCACCCCACCCATCTTCAGTTTGTCAGTGTTCACACTTTCAGCAGAAATTTCAATACCTTTTTTAAATTAGAGTACTCCTTTATAGTGAGACTTTTAATTACTTACTAAAAATCATGTTGTTACTCAGTGAACTGACTAACATCAGGCTGGATTCTGAAGCCATCAGCATCCACAGTACCAGACACTTAGGTGCAAACATGAGCAACTACATAGATATTACCTTCCTGGTTTCTCCCCTAAGGTTTCTTGTCTATTTTCCCTAATTTTGATGCTTAGATTATTACAAGTAAAAACTGTATCTATGAGAAGAATAGCAAAACCTTCCTCCTGCTCCTCATGCAGCTGCACAGTGAGCACACCAGATCTCCGTATCAGGAGCCACACATACACAAAAAGGAAAAAAACCACCCACAACACACAGAAGCTGCCAAACAGTTGGGTTTTTTAAAGAAATTCTCTACCATGTCTGTGGTGGTTGTTTTTTTTTTTCTTTTCTCTTTCCTTCAAATGGAAAAGGCTTGACTGTCTCAGAGGTCTGGCTTCCATGCACAAATAGAAAAATTTCGCACACAGAGATACAAACTGCTTGCAGGTTAAAATCTTGTAAGGCTAGCACTACAGACAGACAAAACCAATTGAAGAGCTGAGCTGTAAAACTATGGTTCATGAAGTGGCAAAGCTGATCAGGGATACAAAAGTCTTCCACATCACCACCCTGAATACATAATAAAGAATTGTAAATGGGAATATCAGCACTTTCAGGTGGGCAGGGGAAAGGAAAACCTCTTCCTCCATTAAGCAAACTATAGACACACCCAGGTCAGACAGAAGCAATGGCTAAGAGAGAGAGCTATAATCATAGAACCATCAAGAAATGTTAGGTGGCTGAAAACAGAATTGTCATAATTTTTCACTCTCTTAGCTACTGAGACTGATTTGTTGTCTGTTTTTTTTAAATGAATGCATAAATCAATTATTTTAATTACACAACATGAGAGATAGTTGTTCTTCTGGGAAGGGGAGATGAACTAGAATACTGGAAATACAACCTATACACTCATTTTATAATTTATATTGTGTAACTAAATATTAAAGAAGGAAAGGAAAGAAGGCATTTTCAGAAAAGCCTATGGGAATCAAATGCATGTGTGTCCTTAAAATTACTCTAAAGTGAAGTGCTAGGCTTGTTTGAAACCTCCTAAACAAGAACACAACACACCCAACCCTGCAGAAAAATAGACAGTGGCATGGTGGTAAATACAAAAGTAAACAAACTCATTCATTTATTAATCCAGGATGGCAATTCAAAAGACATTATTCTGCCTTTACCCTTAAATACACAACCAAATATACAGTCATTCTTGTCTAGGAAAGAAAATTATGAATTCTCATTCAAATTCATTGAATAGCACAAGACTTAAAAGTTTCCATAATAATTCCTGCCCTTTGATTTCCATCGTAGTTACTGTACATCTTTTAGAAAGGCATGGATTATGGATATAAAGGCTACAAGCAGTAATTAACATACTGCACCTCTTAACTAAGCCATCTCAGTAGTTAATTGTCAAAAACATTCATTTGCTTTCTGGTTTGAACTTTTCTGACTTCCATCCATTGGATCTTGTCATATATCTGTGTACTAGAATAAAGATTTATTTAAAGTACCTCTATTTGCAGTATTTCTAAGCCATAACCTTTTCCAGATAAGCTACAATACTGAACTCCTTAAGGTTTCCATCATAATGCTAGTTTTCTTGACAACAAATAATTCACCTCTACCCTGAACTCCCTCCAATTTTCAGCATACTTTTAAAAGTGTTTGTCACACAATAAACCTGCCAGTTGATAGATGACAATCTCTCTTGAAAACTTGGCTCCAGTTTCTGGAGATCACTTTGGTGAACAAATCTCATGCTCAACATAATGCCATCTTAAAAAGCAAAGTGAACAATCAAATGTAGAGAATAAAAGCACACTTACTCCACTTGAACAAAGAGAAATACCATTTGACTGTAGAAGCAAGTCTTCATTCCAAAATTAAGACTTTTAAAATGAAAATTTGATCTGTATGACCATGAAGACAACTGCAGCACTGATAATGACGGACTGCTCTGAACTGAAACAGGTTAAGGGCTCTGCTCCATCTCCTGGAAGCGTTATTTCCTATAAGCAAAATAAATCACTCTGTGCTCCATAAATGTCTTTGACACAGCCTTTAACTCCTTCAGTTTCTCATGCAACTTCTTAAAACACTTCTAAATACAGCAATCATCAGGAAGCAATCCTAAAAAGATTTTTAAATGGAATAACCAAAATGGTTTCACACAGATTCAGTCCTTTAACACACGATTACCTTGAGGGCATATAATCAAAACCAAGTAAGTAAACCTTAAATTAGCATACCTTTACATTAGGATACTGCTTTTGTGTGTGTTCACATACTAAAGTTCTGTTGTCAACTGCTAGATTACCACATTGCTGAGTAAAAACTACATGTCTCTGAATTACAGCCAGCACGGCTACAGGCATCCTAAAGGCGCTGTTAACACTAAGAACAGAAGCAGCAACCATCATTTGTTTGACAGGTGCTAAATACCACTGAATTTGATTATAATTCCATTTTTATTGTAGCTATTGCGCAATATTCCTGAAATTACTTTACAATAAGATCATTATAATGAACGGCCTTAAACCAGTACTGTTGCAGCTGAACAATATATGGACAACTTCCCTCCAATAGGAACAAGGTCCCATATAAGAAAAAAGGAAGTGTACACCTACTACAGTATCCCAGGAACAGCGTTGGGATCCATCACAGAGTCCCCTCTTATCCAAAGTGCTTTACCATTTTGTCCTATCTCATTTCCCTTGTAAATATGCATATTGCAGATGTGTTAATATTTAGGTTGATACAAAACAATGCTCAATGTAAAGCTTACTTAACTCTTATTGGAGACATTCCATTAAGTCACAGAGCACGAGCAGAGTTTTACTACTTATTGTGGCACGGAGCCATTCTTTTTTAGTCAAATTTCAGAGATGACAGTGTCAAGGAAGTAAAAAGCTTGTTTTAATTCAAAGGAATTGCTAGACTCCTGGACAAGAAAAAGAAAACTACATTTCTTGCAGACAGGTATCTCCTGGAAGGCTTCAAAATGGCAGACTGGCTATAAACTGAGGTTCTCAATCCAAACAAATTTCTCTAGAGGATGCAACCCAACTCTAGAAGCATGCAGAAAGATCAGGTCATTGCAAGCTAGATGGATGAAGGGACATCCATCTGGATGGGGAAGAGAGAGGGGTAAGCGATTAACAAAATAAGATCACTGAAAAGCAAGTAATTTTAACTCAGTTTAGCACTGAAGCATCTCCATGTAGGGTTAGAAAAGTGCCAGAATGGGAAGAACGAAAGGCGCGGGAACATGAAGCCCATGCCAGGGCTGCAGGTGGGTCTGTAGTAACCAGCTCTTAGCTTGGCCAACCAAGCGACAAGAACTCGAGCATGAGCAGATCCTGTGCATTTCTTCACTCACATCTTTTATCGACATTTGCAAGGAGCCAGCCTACATTCCACTGCTGAGTACACATGTTTTGTCTGTATTTTACATTCATCTATCCTGAGTTAAACATACTTTCTAATAACTTGGCTAAGAAGCCATCTCTCTTGGAAAAGCATGGCAAGTCTGTAGAAATGGAGATGTCTGTTCCATTAATCAACAGTAAGAAGGAAAGCTCTGACACACAGCAATATGTTTGGTAAAGACTTGAATGTGGTGGGATTTCATCACAGACAGCAACAGTAACTAGACCTGGCATACAGCTGCAATTCAATACTTCATATTGTGTTTGGGACACAGAAGAATGGTGAAGAGCATCGTTCAGGCTTCTTGACCACAATACTAGATGTCATCCACACAGTTCAGTTTTGCAACATTAAAGTCTCCAACTCCAAGAACTTCCCATCTTCCTCCTCTGTAATCACCAAAGGCTTTAGCCACCCTGACCAGTTCCATGCCAACTCATACATACACTCGGCCTGTTTGCAAAATTAGAACCTGAAAGCTCCGAGAAGTTTGACCAACATATGCTAAGAACTTCGGGGGGTTTACATAAAGAAAGGCAGAACTGAATTCTTGACCTCATTGCCCATCTTAACGAGACATTTCCGTTGGCAATCTGCTGGCTATGTGAAAACTCAAGACCTTCTACCCCATTCTGAAAACTGCCAGTTAGAAATTACTTAATACAAACCATCATCCCAAACATGTTTGCCTCTTGTTTACGTCTACCAATCATAGAAGTTTGGTCTATATTTATAAATCAGAGTCAATGTGGGTCATTTTAAGCATCCTTTAAAAAACACAGTTTTAATTTCCCATCTGTCCTCTAACTTCACCACTGAAGAATTACTTTGCTATATTGCACTTCATGGCTCACGTCTAAAAAATAAGGACAGAAGCACATAACCGTGTTTCATTCAAAAGCAATACTCATTACTTTAACTACATAAAACACTTTACCATGAATGGATTCATATTCATATTGTATACAATTGTTCGTCTCCAAACAGATGGTAGTGACTCAACATTTTGCCAGTGGGGCTATGAATATACCCTTAATCTTATAAGAGAGCATGTAAGTTGTTATCAATTAAATGCACGCACTCCACAAACTCAGATACAAATGTCAAGAACTCAGAGCAGCTTCAGTCCCAATCCAGGTTGTGTGATTTTTGCACAGTAATCAAATCAAATCTTAATTTTTTCACAGAGATATCGCTTTCTTTTCAAAGCAGGACACAATTCAACAATAAATAGATATGGCAGCTTTTCAAATCCCTCACTGCAGACTCTCCAACAAGTTCTATCAAGATTAAAATCTCAGTATCAAAACCAGGTAAAATACTACTCAAGAAAACCATAAAACTACTGATAGGGATACAATGCAAATTAACTAAGATACAGAGAACAACTATAGTCTCCCTCATTTATTTTTTGTTTGGGGGTTGGTTTTTTTTTAAAAAATCATTTCAGCCTTTGTCTGGTTTATTTTCTTAATAGCATTGTAAAACATTTTAGAGTCCACCACAGAACAGAGGATAGAACAGCCTATCTTCAGTTCTGTGATTGAAAGCAGAAAGTGATTTTATACCTAACACATCTTTAGTGCCTCCAAACACAAAAGTTTCTGGCAACAGTTAAATATAGAGCAGAAACAGCATGGGGAGATACATGCATGCCTGATATTAAACAAGGATGTTTAGATTCTCCAAATGGCTTGAAAGTGCAAACTATTGACATAAGGATAGTAAAGATCTGAAAACAGGAGAAAAGATGCTCTGCTCAAGGTGAAGTATGTTACTACACAGAATCACAGAATGGCAGGAGTTGGAAGGGACCTATTCATAGTCTTCTCGAGAACCAGACACATCTAACTTGAAATAGCAAGTAATTTTGCAAAGTTGAGTGAGAAATCAGACTCGAGAAAGCCACTCCCAATAAAAGTGTGATGATAGCCTGAGAAGTAATTACAGAATTTACACTTCCTTGGCTCAGAAATGGTCTCCAGGCCCTGGCAGATGTGACATTTATGTTTGACATAATTATGAAATCAGATAACATAAACCTACACTAGTTGCTAGTTAAAACATCGTCTTTTGGCTGCCAGCAGCCCCATGTCAAAGGGCACAAAGAACTATGCTATAGTGCTACCAGAATAACAACTCCCACCACACTGAAAGTCACCCAAGCCAACTGCTCCGACCTCCCTTTCTCAAGAATCAAATATTCATGTGTTCAGATACCATCTGTCCCTGAGCACTTTCCTAATTTTTAACTATCTAATCAATCACCTGACATAAACTGTAAATGATCTGTCCTCAAGCAAATCAAGTGTTTGACAACGCTGACACCAAGCGACAGAACTCAGAAAAACACAAACCAAAACAACCCCCACATAGAAACTTTAGAGAATTTCACCAGTATGCTCTGTAAGAGGTGAAGTCTTACTTTACCAAGAAAACACACAAAAAGACCTATTATGAGAGCTGACATTTTCACAGAAGCCATGCGTAAGTGACAGAAAGTACGTCCCACATTAAATACATTTTAATGATTCAATTGAACCTTGATCTTGCAGGCGTGAGTCAAAGAACCATGTACACTGCAAAGTTTTATGCAATCTAGCCTTTTAAATTCATTTCTAAAGCAGAAAAAAATTAGTGGTTTGCAGGCACAGACAGTATCTGAATCCATTAACTTATGTGGATTTAGTTCATTTTTCAAGTAAAAAAAATCCAAACAGTACTTTTATACCCTTTAATTAAAAAATAAGTTGGTTACGCGTTAATGCAAAATTTAACAGTCTGCAAAGTCTCACTTAGTGGCTTTACCTATCTTTGTTGAGAGAATCAAAATCCGTGCAGTCCAACATCATACGCATTAAACAGATTTGTCACCCCTTTTGTCACCCCTCCTGCTGGCTTACCTGATGACATTACACGAAGCATAAAACCCTCCTGATAGAACAATATCAAATGAATCACTTTTACCACCCACCACGTTTATGCCCAGTATTCTATGTCTTCCTAACAAGCTTCCATATCCTTACCTGCTGACGTCTGTATGCCAAATAATCAAGATTTTCCAGATCTTTTCGAAACTTCTGGTAGGTTTTCTGTAGATCAGATTTACTGGATACATTTCTTAAAGATTCAAATGTTCTTTGAAACTGTGATGGTAAAAAAAAAAAAAAGAAAAAAAACCAACAAATACCATCATTCACACAGTTGCTGTATTTTTTGCTGGTTTAGGATTTTAGTCTACTAAATACTAATCTTATGGAGCTGTGTCACCTCTTGAGTATACCACCTTCTAGACATTCCTACAATTTTGTTTTTAAATCAGTCCCAGAACTCAAAGCATAGTATATATGCCCTGTTTAATAAAATTAAATCCTCTGAGTTTATAGGTCAGACTTGCATAAGACAAAACATTAGTTAATCAACATCATCTCTAAAGGTTAGTTCTTTTTCTATGCCATGTTATAGGATAGAATATATTCCTACAGATATCACATTTATTAGTTGAAAAACAAATATACAACAAAGCATTTGCAACTTTATATAGGCCATAAACTCATTCTATCAAACATGACAGTAGATCTTCTACATAACAGGGTACTCCTTATCAAGTTGATTTACTTAAGAGCAATCTGCAAGACAGGATACTCACCTCGGGCAATGTGCTCACTTCTGTATGAAAGCTTTGACAACGTTAATAATACTTCATTATAGATTTTACTTTTAAATTTAAAATTTCTTTCATGCATACACTATTACTAAAAATCATACTGGTATTTTTCAAAGAGATGAACAATACCAACTCAACTGTAGGGAACTGTAACAGAAAGGTTAAGACGTGCAAAAGAAAAATGGGAGCTACAGCGTCCTCACTACCTTCAGGAATTCATGAACCTTCTCTAACTTCCTTTGTTTCCCCATCTGTAAATATTCTTCACCTCACAAGCATGTGACAGCTGTAAGTAGTTTAGAAATATTTTGTTATCACAGTGATTACCCCCAGAAGCAAGTCTATAAACATTTATTTACACAGACATAATCAGAAAGAGCTACATGATTTCTAAATCCATCCAAAATATTGACTTAGCTTACTACAGTTACAGGCCCTGTAGATGAAGTAGCTACTGTAAGCTGCATGTGGTACTGACATCCAGAGAATGAGGCAAAAGACCAAAGGAAATGGACTGCTTTCCAGTCAGTTCTGGAAAACCAAGCACTTCAGTAGGAACTACAGCACACATTTCTCTATACCTTTGCTAAAGCTAGAGTCATTGAATTGGAAAAATGAACCATCAGAGTAGACAGTAAAAAAAACCCTCCACTCATCTTCAGTCTCTCTTTAAAAAGCTGATAACAGAATTGACAGCTAGCGTTGACCATGGATGTAGACAGCTCCACAGTGTGACTCATTCTGCAGGCATTTGACTGAGATCAAGCCCAAGTGGTATATGCTGTTGAACAGCCAATAGGTAATTCCTCTCTGGGGATAATAAGCAGCTGCAGTGAATTTCAGCTGCCAATTTACAACAGACAGATACATCCTGGAAGGTTCAGGCAAGTTCGCACTTCTTGTTTGCCACCTTGCTGCCTTTATTTCAGTCTCACTGCTCTCATAACCAACACGCAGGTTAAGGCAATGTTTATATCTGTGTAATTTATCTTACTATACCTCATTCAGCACCACTAGAGGTTAACTGGAGACTTTCTAGTTGTGTGTGAAATGTTTGCTACCAAAACACAACAGAAAGCTTTCTCACCTGAAGTATACTTCACTGAATTCTGTGACAGAACACAAATGCTAAGACAAAAACCACAAGACACTCTATTCTTTTCTGTTTGACTTCATTACCTTTCACCTTTTGTAGGCTCTGCTGTTTTCAGATTTTTATCTCTGCTCCAGAGTTGCTCTGAAAGCCTTGAATTTGCAATGCTTGCTTTCACCAATTTCCACTCCATGGTAACCCCCTTAGACGGAAGCAATTTAATTACAATATCTGCAAGCAAAACCTAATACAGCTTAAGCTGACCAAAAGCTATCCACAGTGCTCCTTCTTTATAAGTGTGTAAGAAACTGCTCATAATGTATCTGTACAAGTTCATCATACACCTTCAGCTCCAAACCACGACACACATCTCCAGAAATTACCCCAAAGCTGCTGCATCCTGTTACGGGGTTAAGTAATACAGGGAAAAGATCTCTAATGATTCCCAAACTCACTAAGTGGACAAGAGGTACAGGGGTTTTTTGAGGTTTTTGGTTGGTTGGTTGGTTTTTTTATCATCCACATGTTAGACTACAATACAGTTGTACAGTTGTAGAATCATCATCACCCTCTTAAGGATGTACTTAATCCCATAGCTTCAGTTTTTCCATTGGCAGGAACTCTACCAGCAAGCTCACTCAATTCTTTATGTCCTGAATCAACCCAAACATTACCAATGCATCCAGCTCTCTGGAAAGAGGTATGAGCCAGCATGGGAGGATGAGTAAACACAAACCAAATGTGTAACTACAAGGGTAATATACGTCAATAAAATAGATGGGTAATGGCCAGCACATCTACTTAGAAGTTTGTCTTTAGATGCGAGGGAAACAGACTTTTTTAAAATTTAACTCAAAAGTAAATTAAAAAAAAAAAAAAGCTATTTTAAGAAAACATACTTATGCTATTTTCATTGCCATCAACAGGAAATCACAAAAATGTGCCGTGGACATACAAAAGTTATCAGAACGTCTTTTAAACTTAAAACCACATCTTGCACTTTCTGTATCATCCTGCTACCAGTGTGAACCACCACTTTTGGGTGAAAGGCAAGACCACCTCTCTCACTGACACTTTTACTGTCTAGACATGAAAAGAAATACTAGTACTCCAGAATGTATTTTTTTCTCTATCTTATCAGTAACCAATTGTAAATAAGAGATCCACAGAAGCTGTTTTTTGCCTGTCATTTTTTCAAAGCACTTTGAACATAATTTCTGAAAGTTGAGAAGTAGTATTCCTTTACTACTTTTGCTCTCTGCAGCGCTACCGGGTAACTACCTGGACTGATTTTTCCTCTGAGGAAAGCTGGACCACAGTAGAGAAGAAATACCAGTATTTCAACAATTCTGAAGAGCTGCTTCTATTTGTCAGGTTACCGTAGATAACTTCATAGCACAGATACTGCATAGACAACTTTATAACTTTTCAAAACAAAGGAACGTTACATTACATTCACAAACATTACAACATTCGTTTCATAATTTAAAAAAAAAAAAAAAAATCAACAACTGTAAAACTAGAGCCAAGCACCTTGGCACTAAAACACAGAAGGTGGATGACACACCAGACCCTATGTCCTGAACACTGTCAAGACATTGCTGAATGAAGGTTCAGACTGGAAAGCAACATATGATGGAGGTCTTAAACTAAGTGGAGCAACTCTCACAGTCCCATTTTAGGTATCTTGATGCAACAAATACCATCAAAACTCTGTAAGTGACAAAGATATGAAATGTGGATGGACCAGAAGAGTGTTATTAATATGCCCCCTTCATGACACCCTTGATTAGTATGGTGAAGTCCTACAACCTCCTTTCAGATAATGACCATGATTCTATTTAATTAGCAAGTATAATTGTAAACATCAGAACTACATTTCCTATAGACTCACAGTTTATTCACTGCAATGTCAAAGTAGAGATGTGAGCTCTGACTGAAGTTTCTCCTGTAGTAAAGCCATTTATAAGGGCTGAGAATCCTCTGGTCTCTTTGTAAGCTCCTGATGTGGTCTTTTTGGTTTTTTCTCCACTATCCATCTACCTGTTTTCAGGAATCTTGGAAATTCTGCGCTTCTGTCATATGTAACAGATGTGAAGCAGTAAGTTCAAAGAGAAAAGGCCAAGGCATAAACAGGGGTTGCATAATGCTTCAACGGGAAATCATACTAAAATTTTGATATCACTTAAGTTAAAATTTACTATCTTTGATCTTCTTTCAAATTAATTTATCCAGTTTAATAGAGACTTAAGTCTTCTCATATTGTCACTTAGCTCCGGGTCTTTCTGTAAAAGGTTAAGGTCACTGTTCACTGTTGCTACCATGTTCAAGCTGTTGGAAGCAAACTGATTCATAATAAAAGTATTTGTGGAATAAGCAATGATATTAAAGGCAGCTGCTCTCTGATTTTTTTAAAGTCTAGTTTAATTATTACATTTCAATAACATAACTTTGCAGCTGCGCTTCATAGCATCCTTTATGGAATCCCAAGGAAACAGCTTCTGCACTAGACAAGTTTGAGCCTGTTTGGTCTGAGATGGACAAAATTCTCTCCAAATTTAACCAGATTCCCTTGACAAACCTGGGAACCTCAATACGGGCCATGAAAATAAACCACTTGTCAGCTAAACAGGAGCCAGGCCACAAAAACGTGAGATCATAAACATGCAGTGCAAAGTACTTACAATTGCTTACAATTCAGAGATGTGGGAGGAGATGTCATTAAATATGGAGCAGAAAGTCTAATTCCTATTAATAATCGTACAATGTCCATATATACAGAAAGAGGTATAGAGATCCTGCTTCTGCTTGTGAACGATGCTGTTTGAAAAACCATATACCTTTGATGCCATTTGCCTGGGAGTCTAGCTAAGCTATAAGGGTGATGTAAACAAATGGCCTGCTGCACATCTGTCCTAGGTTACAGTGTAAAATGTACCAAAAAAAAAAAAAAAAAAAAGTATTCTATTACCATCTTCAGGAGCTGTTGAGACCAGGTGGGGCAGTGCTCCCTGCCTCCCCCCTCTGGACTATCTTCTGTTAATGGACACAACAATGCCTTATCGCCTGACCCATCGATAACTCGCTCCTGGACTATCTCCTGTTAACGGCCCAGCAAGGAACTGCCTCATGACTCCCCATCCCATTGTTAGATGCTCCGCCCGGGGAGGGGGGGGAAGGAGCCAAGCAGGCCATGCCAAATAAAAACGGAGATTTTGAACACCCTAGCAGCCTTCTTCCACTGGATTCCCAGAGGAGTTTCCCCCCCCCCAGAGTTCCAGAGGACAAGAGCTACCTACCTACCACTGGACCTTCGGAGGAAGACTAGACCCTTTTACAAGATCGCTGCTTCCACAGAACTACATCCATCACTTCAGGAGGACTGCAGCCACCATCTTATCGGACTGCTACTGCCACCCTAACAGGGTGTCAGGTTGTATTCCTGACTCTGTCAGTGTAAACCAGTGGGTTGGGTTTTTTTTCCTGCCTTGTGTTATATTATATCTATATGTATACATATATTAGTAAAGAATTGTTATTCCTATTCCCCATATCTTTGCCTGAAGGCCCGTTAATTTCAAAATTATAATAATTTGGAGGGAAGGGGGTTGCATTTTCCATTTCAAGGGAGGCTCCTGCCTTCCTCAGCAGACACCTGTCTTTCAAACCAAGACAACATCCTTTACTTAGTCCCCATCTACATACACAGTTCAGATTCAGCGCCAACGCTGCAAAAAGCCAGTCTGTCATTCAAGAACAAGGAGAAATGGCTCTTTTCTGGTTTGTCTAGAGTTGCAGAAGTGAAAGAGTATTTGTCTTTCAGAATATCAATACTACCATCTTCCACTGTGCAGGGCAGCAAAATAGCACTGAACTATTTTAATCCATTTGTGAATATTTCTCTTTATTATCACATCGATTAGCAGAAGTTAAGGACAAGAAGCAAATTTTATTCCCATTCTGACATAAGGAAGCCATTCACTATCAAATACCTTCCTGTTTTAATAACATACTACTTCTTTAAAAGACTTAATTAAACCAAATATACTATTTGATATTACCAGGAGATACAGTTGGAAAAAAACCACCACCACCAAACATTCAAAACCTCTCTGAAATTCCAATTACTGAACAACATACTTATGAGAAAATAGTTGCTCTCCCAATATTTTGCTATAATGGAATGGGGACCGTGCCTCTTTGGAAAGGTTTATGGAGAGTAGGCCACACATCTTTTTACATTCAGAAAATATCAGATGATTTTGATCTCGTTTTAAGAAGGTCTGAAGACATGCATTGTGATGATAAAGCAGATACTGTTTGGTTTGTATGCATTTCCTCATTTTTGCCTCCCAAAGCAAGAGCAGGTTATAAAATAAATTTCTCTAGATCAGAATGATCAGTGCATGCTTGAGGTACAAATAATTGTTGATCAGACAAGCTAATCTACATTACACGGACTTCATTACTATGCTACCAATAAATAATCTGTCAAGAGAAACTCACTTTCCAAGGTTGTTTTACCAACCTAGAATTTGCCTTCCAAGATTAGTGCTCACAGAAGAAAATTTGAGTGTCACTTCTACATTATTCTCTTATAAGCACTGCACTTCAGTGTTAAGTAAGTGTTGCTGTAGAAGCAAAACACAGTAATAACTGCTCAGAAGGAAACAATTTAGCAATGCTCTTTTTTTCCTGATAGGTTCGAAGAGAGTCTACTGCAACAGAGACCTAGTCACTGATTGAAGCATACAGTTATTCACGTAGCCCAAGTAATAATTTAAAATACGTGTCCGCTTTTCTAACATCCCACCTTCCAACTTCCCCAAAATAATTTTCAAACTCCATCACCGGATACAATACAGATTTCTCAAACTCAGTCGTACTTCTGGCAACTTCATGCACTCCGTGTTAACCTATGCTATAAACCACCTTTGTATCATGTATCTCCCCAGGCTTTATGCTTACAACTTCATTTGGAAATTATCTCAGGACTTTACAATTATTTATTTTTATGAAAAACTAGTATGTAAGTATCTTTCATACTATGCATGTTAAACCAATCCAGAAAAACTCCATCTTACTTAAAGAAAGCCTTATTTATTTAAAATACACCCTACTTCTTTTTCTCCCTCTCCCCTTATACCTGGGTTGTGCACACTTTGTATAAAGCTTAGGACCAAGTAAGTCCAGATAAATTTCCTCTCATCACAATTTGCTCCTGGTTTGTGTAACTTACAGGTTGCTGCTTATATTCTTTCTCATCATCTCAGGGATACAACTGTTGTCTAATACCACTACTGTCTAAGGCAGCTTTTCCCAGCTTTAGGAATCTTTTCCTTAACTCTTTTTCTTAATTCATAACAAAAAAAGTTTATACCCTCCCTTCCCAGGTCTGTCCTCCCATCACTACTTGCACAGTTATCAAGAGATGCCAAAACTCGCTCCCTCCCAAACAGGAGTTTTAAGAGGGCAACCTATTCCCTCCTGTTGCTTTCTACTTTTTTTTTTTTTTTTTTTTTTTGCCTTCTAGAGTGCAGTAGATGGGCATGATTTTCCTTTGCTATTTTGACCCATAACTCTGTTAAAAAGGCGGTGGCTGAGCAGTAGGGAGGAAGACTGCCCTGCCACCACTAAGGGTGAGAGTCTGGTCCTACTGTACTCCAAATCATACAGACATTCTGGAAGAAACGTAAACTATCCTCTCTCAAAGCTATTAGGCATGCTCTGCTCATGGAGACTCTTCTAGGATACTAAGTAGGACAGCAGATAGTGAAAGACAGCAGACAAGGTACCTGCAGCAGAAGCAAAACTAGGAAATTACTGAGAAGTAGAAATTCTTGACAGAGTTGAGAATTAGCCAAGTCCTAAGTCTCGGATGTGAGAGCAAAGAAAAGTTTTCAATACACATAAAGACGACACTGAAGAGTCTATTGCAGACACAAATCTGCTGAGAGGAACTGAACTAGAAATAAGTCTGAAGGGAAGCCTCTACACTGCAAAGAAACAAGGATTTGATTTGGTTTTAAACTTTTGCATTTAAGTGTGTTTTTAACCCAGAAATTGTGCTTTTCTCTTGGAAATACAGCCACTATATTCCATTTGGTTTTCTTGTGCTCTGGTAAAATGGGTTCAGGAGCCTTCAGGCTTGCTCACCTCAAAGAATTCTGAAACAGTAGTACCTGAAGCTGGCCAGTTAGGGTCTCTTCAAAGCCACGTTTCTGACTGGCAAGAAAAGGATAACAATCTTTTTCCCACACTAAGGCCAAAATCAGCTAAGGAACAGACTCCCCAGTCACTGCAGTTCTGTTTATACAATATCTGGTTTTGGTCTTAGCATGGGAATCACTGAAAAAAAAAGAGAATTATTATTTTCAGAAGTGGATCCAGGTTCTTCTTGCACTCAAAACCATGTTCCCTTTGAAAAGCTCAACTCTCAAAATTCTTTAGAGGCTGCTTTTTCCTCTGTCATTTATTCCACATTACAGACTGCCACAGAATTTGCAGAGTGGAATGATAAACGCTGTAGCCCTGATTACAAACAATGCATCCCATGTGGCATATACTGACCTCAGATTGGTAGTAAGAATCCATTTCTGCTGGTTGATGAGAAAATAAATATGAGTATGATCCAAAGGAGAAGCCAAATCCTCTCCCAAAGACTCCTGTCATCATCTTAACAACCCTTATTTTCAGAGACTTCTCTTGCCATGGGAGTGACCCATGCCCACCAAAGGGAGGGTGGGAAGATTCTGATCATTTTCAGTTTCACAACCTGGCCTGGTACACCCAGTGTAGCCTACTTTCTTTTTTGCCTTTCTTCCATTTTAGTGTTTTACTGCACGATACCACAACACCAACAGTCAGAAGGTAATGCAGGCAGCAAGCCAAATTCTAGTTTAACTATCTCTAGCAGAGATATGAGAGTCAAACCAAATACCTAAATCTGAAGTGTAGGTAAGCCTGAGATGACTGACCTCTCTTCTTTTATGTAACCATACTGTTTTCCTCCTGCTCAAAACATTTTTAATGCTAATGAATACCCCGCAGGGAAGGGAGGAAAAGACAGCACTATGCCCACAGAACCCAAGTTAACAAGTTGCTTTTTATCTGTAGTCATTCTCGTGGGTTTCTTTCCTGGCAAGAGTTTTAAATAACTCTAAGCAAGCATTTTATAAAGATCATGCTGTCCGAGGCATTCATGAAAAATATGAATACTTAAACAGTAAATCTACAAGCATGACAAGAAGGGGGAAAACACAGATAAAACATGTTGGATCAGCATGATCTGAAATAGATTAGAGAAAGACAAACTGCCAATGCACTTTGAATAAAATTCTTAGAACTTGTTATCTTCTTGCTGTTCTCTTCCGATCAATAAATTCAAGCAATTCCATTAGTCTGTTAATTCATTTAAATAATACAAGCATTACTAACTATGACAAATGAGTCTGGTAATACAGCTCTGAATCAAAGAGTGCAATACATGAGATAGCCCTTTGTCTGAATACATTTTTCACAACTCAGTTTTATGACTAGAGACTTCAAACTCTAAAATAAGTACGGAAACTCAGATATGGACAGCTATTTATTTAAACTCTTCCCTGTTCAAAAAAAATCCATTGTTTAAAAAAGCAAAATCTTTCTTATCAGCGTGATGTACTTCATTTTCTCAGTTAACTCTAAAATGAGCTTGCTTTTTGCACTGCACTGTCATACTCCTGTAAGGCCGTAAATTCCACAAATGGCTAGAAACATACTATGCCAGGATATGATCAGTCACTGAGAATCTGTTCTGGCTTCTAATATGCATTATTTGATACATGCTGGGTGAAGATTCTATAGAATCCATAAAACAACCAAAATTCTATCCACTTTATTAGTGAAATTTCAAAAAAAGCTAATCTCATGTTCACAAAGGTATTTTTTTGTTCTATTATTGAATAAGATCCGATTAATACTTTACAGAGTTCTTTAATGATTCTAGACAACTTTCTTTCACTTTATACATACAAACAAAAAAACTTTATTGGTTAGAATTTTCATGTCATTTATTCTACTATTAATTTTTTATTAATGTTATTATTTAAATTAATTTTGGCTCAACCCTTTAAATTTCTTCCTTTTATTCTATGACAATTACAGAGCTCAGAGTCATGGAAATAAAATGGAATTACATTTCTCATCTCTTAAATGATTAATAAAAGCTCTAACATCCATGGTTTTGTGAAGAAGAGGATAAAAATCGTAGAATTATTAAAATGTTAGAACAAGTTCAAAGGAAAACTGCTAATGACTTCTAAAGAGAGTTGATTTTCAAGTTATATGAACTTGCAAACATAGAGAATATTAAAGCTGATACAGCAAAGACAAGGTCTACTTTCTACAGTGCAGTCACTGTGTGAACACAACACCTTTTTGTTGGAGCAAGTCCACGTTGAAGAAAAACTGAATTCCTGAGGGAGTTTTAAAGTATAATAATTAAGTTAAAGACTTGAAAAGAGCAAAGTTGAGACTCATTAAAATATTTAATTGCATGTAAATCTGGCTCAGTTAGTCATGACCAGAAGTTGTCATAATTTGAAGGTTGTTCAGTAGCATATGTTAAAATTACTCTATTTTCTAAGTTGATTTGCTAATTAGACGTCAACATAAAAATACATCACTACAGCTAATACAACTGTTGGCAAGTTCAACAGCCAGGGCAGAGACTGAATAAACATGGAAAATGTACTACCTTCCTCTAAGGACCAGGGTGAGCCTTTTTACATATGCATTTTCTAGAGTGTCACGCCACACTAATTTATTCTAAGAGTTAACTGAAGAATTCAGTTCTCACCCCTATTAAAAGAACTAAATTAAAGTACGGAAGAAGGTGGTAACTTAATTGCACTCTTTGCAGTGCTGGAGTTTTTCCTGAATGTTTCTTTGCATTCTTTTATGCTTTTCAGTTATTGTTTTTTGTTTTCAAACTGAAATCATGAAGTGAATTACATGGTTGTTTAGAAATACCGAAACTCTCAGAAAGAAGACTACCCAATTTTTGTTCTCTCATAAAAAACATACCGAAAACATTTTAGAAGGTTACATCCAGGATTATGAAAATAATGTATGTAAAAACATAACAGGCTACCAAAGAAAAATATCACAATTTAAGAAAATCCTCCTCAAACAATATAAAAGACATAGGCCACTCCTCTTACAGATTACGAGTTTCATACATATGTAACAACATAGAAACTTCTGCAAGTCAGTGTTCATTTAGCCTGTACTGCACCTCCAATAATTGTCAAAGTTGGGAAACCCACACAACATTGCTTTACTATGAAATACTGTTCCTACTCTGACAGGGAGCTACACTTTCATTCCCCTGTCCTCAACAAACTGAACTTGCTTCAAAATGGTCCTGTAAGTCAGTGGGTCCTGGCATGAAGCATTATTAGAGGTGGCATTGATTATTCACCTCTGCCCTGAAACATTAAGTAGTCAATAGAACTTTGAATTTTTATCAGTCTGTCACACATTACTGAAGATGTTGGGGAAAAAAAAGGAAACAAAAATAGAACAATTCCTTGCCCTCCCCAGCAAAGACACACACCAGATTGAAGGGAGTAGGCAGCCCGAGAAAAAAATCTCAGTAAACACATTTTTATGGTCAGACACCTGATGCTGGCAAGATTAAACCCACACTGTGGAAAAAAGGAAGGAAGCCTGCTCATATAGGACACTATGGCTGACATTAAAGGAACTCCAGCTTATGTAGACAGGAAAGTATTTTGAAGTTGAACAACAGAAGTGTGGACATTTTGCCTAATTCAGCAATAGTGGCACAACCACTGTTTAGTCTTATATGAGAGTAGAAGAAGGAAGACATCCCTTCTGTATAAAGAGAGCCAGGTGGAAAAAAAGATGACCCAAACCATAGCGCTATTATGACACAGTAGAGCTGGGGAGTTGCCGGAAGCATCTTTCACAAATCTCCCAATCCTTTGAGCTGATGTCTTTCATAAACTGACTTGAATGCAGAGGCAGATCCTTACCTACTGAGTTCTTTCCCTCCGTAAACATCCACATAAAATTCCACCTTTAAGATTCTCTACAAGTATATTCTTTACTATTGCCACAAATATCAGGAAGGTTTCATGCATAAAAAGCTATGTGAGTACAATTCAAGTAAGAAAATAGGAAGTAAGAAATAAAAAGGAAGTTAAAATTACTTGTATGGATAACCATCAGCTTCCCTAGACCAAACGGTATGTTCCGCAAATCTCATCTAGAATCTACACTTTTACCAATTGTCAGGGTGTTACGTCCAAAAGATATATAATTCCCAAGTACAGAAAGAATTTTCAATGCAGGAAGAACCATCAGCAGACACTGCTCTAGCTAAAGGAAGTCTGAGTTAAGTCAAATTCTACTCACCACAGTTAAATGTTCTAGCAAGTATGCCACATCAACCATGTCTGCCAGAATTAGAAGCCTTGTGACAGTCATAAGTAGAGATCGTGCTGCTTGGACAACATCCTGCCTCTTTGGCAGATAGCAGGGATCACTGGTAAACGCCTCTGCTGATACCTTTAAGGCTTGACCTGCAAAATGAAGACATAAATTCCCTTAGGCTATATCACAACCCTCAAGAAAAAAAAAAAAAAAAAGTAAAAAAAAAAAGTTAAAACTACATCACTTATTTGGCAAGTAACAAGTATTGCCAATAAATTTGGCATCTCTTTGTTGCCCCAATGCCTTGAAATTAAGGGTAATTATCACAGATCACGCAGAATATTACAAATTTTGAATGATGTTCCCTTTCTGTTCTTTTGAATCCCTTAATTCTGAAATAATTCCCTTGGCAATCACATCATTACTCTTAACTGCACACAACGAGGCCAGAGGTGCTATGCTAAACTTTTCTAGTCACTGCTTTTTATATTGCTGTGTACTTTGCTGTCCTTGCAATCAAATAATTCCTGGTCACAGCGGTGAATCAAATATCGTTCTTCTCATTAGAAACATAAGTTAATGGAATGAAAATCTCATATACTTGAACATCTGACTCTGACATAAAATATGTGAAATCTATGCAATGGAGCTAGTAACTGTGCCAGTAGACAATAATATACTGCTCTCCAACATGAAGTTTTGCAAATTAAATTTAACAATAAGAACAAAAATGACAAACACCCAAGTTTATTTTAAGCAGTCTGTCACCCAGACTTACTCTGAGGAAAACAAATGCCACTACACTCATTTCTAAAAGCATTTCAAAATCTATTCTCACCTGAAGAGCGTTGCTAGTGGAGGCACAACCTTGAGAGCTCACTTGACAGAACAGCACTGAAAACTCTCATCACACAAGCACAAACTGCTAAAATAAACATTTACCCAATTAAACTCTCTATATCAGCTTGGAAACCAAAGATGGAATAGTTTCAGTTGTGCTAAAATTAGGAAATGTCATTAGTAAATGTAGCTATTAAAAGAGTACATATTCATGAAGCCAGCCCTTTGTTGACAACTGCCTTAAGCATGTCCTGGATTTTGGATGCAACAGTAAAGAAAAACATGGCATTTAAAAAATCTGATATCACTCCAGAGTTAAATCCTTTGTTTATTATGCAATATTCTTTCTACCTATATTAACCTAAGTCTTGGTATAAGAACAGGATAGGTTTCTCCAAGCAGTCATTTGTATCACAGAGGTTTTCTACATAGCAAGAGAGTGTGCAGGAACATGCAATCTTTGTTTCATTTTGTTCTATAAATTCTGACCAAAAGTAAAGGGAGAATATTGCCTGCTGAAATAAAATTCACAGTACCCTTAGCAATGTATAGCTTCACTCAAAGGCAAGAAGTCTGGACAGGCCTCATGCAGGAACACTATTGGCATGTCTCTTCAGAGCATCTAGTAGTAAAGTCAAAGCTAAAGTCATGCAAAGAGTTTTTTTACCTGAACCAAGTCCTCAAATCAAAAACTAGGCAACAAGGTTTGTATAAAATACATATAATCAGTAATTAATGCATATTCATAGAAATACATACAAACATAAGGGATTTCCTGTAATTACATAGACTTCTGTGTTCCCTCAATCAGAATTGAGCATGGACTATTCAAGTCCACCAGTTTGGTTCTATACGTGACTTCATTTCTCAAGATTCAGAGAAAAAACAAGTTTTATGGCTGTTACTAAAAACCGCATTTGAGAAAAATATTGAGCAAAGGCTACAGAAATAAACCTATCAATTACTAGAGTCTGCATACCAGCACCTGAGATAGCACTGGCTTGATTCTCAGAACACTGAATACTTCCAACATGCTGAAACTCATCAGTTTTCCAGGAACACCCATTTTTAATAGTGCTCTGGTTTTCTCTTAGATTTGTTAAAGTCTTTCTGCAAATCATGTATCTTTACTTAAGCAAACTTCATAAATAAATAAAAATTATACTAATTTGCAATCTCATTCTAGCACCTGCTATATCACAAAACTGAAAGTGAAAAAAAAAAAAAGTCAATTTCTTATGCTCAGGACAGCAAATTAGAACTTTTTGCCAGCAGTTGGTGAGATAACACTCTACAACTGAGCACATTGCAACAAACAAAACTACAGGAAATAAAAATCAAATGTTAATCAGAACAACCAATTTTTAGGTTTTTTTTTATTGCCCCATCCGCAATGGACAGAAACACCTCTCCAGATGAGTACTGTTTCCAGTGCTAAAAGTTTCAAAACACTAATCTGAGCCCAGTAATCTGGGGTGGGGTGTGAGAGAATCAACCAACCAGAGGAAGACTATGTGGAACCCTCAGTCCTGTGGTTCAGCTCTCTCTGATCCAAGGCTTAGTTTGGTGTAGTTCAACTGTGTGACCTTAGCTGAGAAAATTTTTGGTAAGGTGCAAGAAAGTATGTTAGCTAACATCACACAAGGTAAGTAAAAACACAGAAGTGGACTTGTAAAGGTAGTAGTAATTAGCAGTCAAAGAATCCCAAGAGGAAAAAATACAGACAAGAACAGCAAAAATGCAAAAAGACCCAGAAACTTGAAAGATAACAACTCTGCAAAACTGAGCCACAGTTTCAAAGGAGCAACAGAGGCCAATATTTTCCCACATAACTGACAACTATCTGGCCAGCATTACTGGGAATAATAAATACATTAACCCTTTGCTCAGTCACTCAGTCTTAGCTATCTACTGCATGTATTAGCCAATAACCAACTATTGCTTATTTTTTAAGTTCTGTATATCCTGCTAGTAGAGTTTTCTTTGTGCACAGTAAACATGGTCCAAACAAAAATTGACCAGGAAAGCAGAGCTACAGATTCAAACAGAACTCGTTGGTTAGGAAGGAGTGAAAGTACTCAGTTGTGAGAAGCCCAGACAGGAGTGAATGGTGAGCCTGAGTTAGTAACTGAACAGATCAGAGGAGTAGTGACATATAGCTTAGCTGAGGATATGAGATAGTGCCACTATCAGGAATACTTAATAAAAGTTGGGAACAAAAAATAAAATCTTCTGACAGCACAGTGGCTCCTCAGAAACCTCTAATGTCATGTTTCCCGCTACTCATAAACACAAGGCCGAACTCCCATGTTCACAGGTCCCGCATGTCATTATTTGCCCAGGTCTTTGCTATTGCACCTTTCAGAAGAGAATGGCCGTATAGATTTGGATGTCCTTCAAGCACCTGAGACACTTCAAAACCTCAAATAGTCCTAAAATCTGAAAACATTTCAACACTGATGTCTTCCAGGTACTTGAGCCACAAAGACGATTAAGGGACTACAGTACCTCTCATATGAGGAAAGGCCGAAAGAGCTGGGACTGTTCAGGCTAGAGAAGAGAAAGCTCAGAGGTATCTTACCAGTATACATAAATAGCTGAAGGGAGGGTGCAAAGAAGTTGGAGCTAGACTGTTCTCAGTGGTGCCCAGAGACAGGGCAAGAGGCAATGGGCACAAACTGACATAGAGGAGGTTCCGACTAAACACCACAAAACATTTTTTTCACTGTGAGAGTGACTTGGCAGCGGCACAGGCTGACCAGGAAGCTTGTGGAGTTTCCATCCTTGGAGATACTCAAAAGCTGACTGGACATGGTCCTAGGCAGACTGCTGGACCTGCCTGAGGGGAGGGATTGGACGAGAATCCAGACCTCTGTGATTGAGTGTGTGAGCAAAGACAAGCCAGAAGCATCTGAATACAACCAAGCCCTTAGAAATGTGTTGGTCATAAGCAGAAATGGCCAGATGAAGAAGGATAAAATCACGACCCTAAAAAAGAGTTATGAGATAGAGCCTAGGTAAATAGGAGCTATGAGTACGAGCAGTAAAAAATGACAGCTCCAACAGGAACATGATGTTAGGACTTTCTTAAAATGCAGTAGACAACATGACAGTTTGATGCAATTTCATCCATTTTATTGTAACTCCCATCAAGTGATATTCTTCCATAATTACATTTGTCACAAACAATGAAACATGAAAGACAGGGCCCTTTTAGTGGCACAAATAGGGAAGCAGAAAGATAGGAGTATTCATAGTATTTCAATTATTTTAGACATTCAAATCAGAAGCAATTCAATGAACCCAAGTCAGGATATATCATAACAACATAATAATGGGAAGGCAGATACTTCCCAGGCTTTATTCAGCAGACACAAATAGAGGACTCCCAAAGTAAATGGTGTGGCTACCATCAGCTGATCAGCTACTGACAGCTACTGCTACTGTCAAATGACTACTACTTATGCATGTGCTTACCATAAAAAAAAAAAAAAAAAAAAAAAAGTAAATAAATAAATCTATGCTTGGGCATAACGAAAGGAAAAACACAGTTCAGCCACAGGTAATTTTTAAAAAAGTTAGAGGATCCATGTACTTTATCCAGGACCAAAAATATCTAAAAACTTGCATTAAAATTCCTTAAAAAAAAAAAAAAAAAAAAAAAAGAGTCAACTGTAAGCCTGTTGGCAAATTTGCTGTTGGCAAAAATCTGACAAAAGGTACACGCTTCTGTTGGGCTGCTAGCTGATGGCAGGCAATCGGTCTACACAGATCCTTGCAGTAATACCACTAACTGCAGTCAGTGAGCACCCCTCAGAGACAGTGTTCAACATGACACTCTGCCAACAGCTAAATGTTTATTGTTTTAGGCACGACGGCCAGAATTATGCTTTCTTTTTTCACTTCTTAGAATAGATTTTCATTCTCCTACTAAATCGCACCCAAGCATCTTATTTCTCTCTATCTGTTTTTACATCTGGCTTTCTCCTCTCACTTCTTATTTTTAACTGCAGCAGCGTGAAATCCACATGGAATGCACTGAATTTTATGCCATTCTTATGTCCTCCCACAAGGGGGTATTGTTGCCAAGAAAGTCCTGTCACCCACTCCTGTGAACTGCACCCTTAGAGGCTGGTGGATTTACATTTCCAGAGAAACACAGTTGAGAAAGGGAGCCCATTGACTAAGGTAGGGAGGGATGTACCAAAGTCAGTAAAAAAAGCAGATTTCAAACGTCCTAGTCTGAAACTTGAGAGGAAAAAAAATAAATCTACAGTTTATACCAATAAAAGAAAAATTATAAACTCTGATTTATACTAGTATTTGCAGCCTCAAGTTCTGCAAACATGAGCTAACATGAAAGCAGAATCAGTATCAGAGAAGCCTGGGAGTCAATGTCACATCAGAGCACAAAACAACCTACCCTTTCTAAAACCAAGAGATTAAACAATACTAGTCACTAGTATAATCACCTGTTCTGCTCCAAATACCATCCCCATCTGCTTCAGCCAATCAGCTGGAAGTGACGTTATCACTATCAGGGTGAAGCAGATTGATACCTCCTGCATCTTCCTAATATTCAACACCATAATAACTCAGATTCTCACAATATCTTTCTGTAGATATTACAGGACATTTTGTTCCTGTCACACAGTCTCTTACCCCACTCAGATACCACTGTATTCTGTTGTATTGCAATTATTTCACTGCTGCATACCAGGAAGTTCCACTTCCACATTTCATACGGTTCTTCCTAATGCGTAATCAGAGCCACCACACACCCCCATCATGCCTTACACCCACCCCTTCATTCCCCCTTTCCCACTCAGGGACACCTGATCCAGTAATGGTGATGTCAGAAGCTTTTCTACAAGGTATCAGTTCTTGGTTTGATGAAAAGCGAGTACAGCACAGATTATTTTAAGCCACTTGAATATCTAAATTCTGTGTCCCAGAATGAACGTCCCTTAGATGCACAGCATACATATGTACCTCTTAATGTAGGATGAGAAAGCAAAGTTTATTTTTAAGATTTTGGGCGGGAACAAATAAGAATATAGTATAATACAAGGTATCACTATCCCCTTCCTTTAGCAAATATCCTTACAGTACTCTGTTTCTTGCCAGTGAATGGTAGTTTGTTCCATGCCACCAAAGTCTTGCCTCCCCTTGTAAATGTCAAAAGACATTAAATAAGGACATTTGAAATATCAAAATATCTTTTTTCATTTCCTTTTAAATAGTAATTGAATGCTCAAAATGTAACTCCAGTAAGTAATTTGCTTTCAATTCACTGTTATGTGTGATGAAAAGCTTATCTAGCAACACACTTGAGCGTGATAACAGCTAAACGCATGAAACATTGACACTGCAATAGATAGAAACAACGCAGACAACAACTGTTGTGTTTCTGACCATATATAGTCAGTAAGCAATGGCAATAAATACCAAACATTTCAGCTATGCCTGTACAAGTGTTCAAAAACCACAAGCCATTACACCTTGACGTAAGTGCAAAAAATCATTATCCCAAGTATAATGCTAGACTTTAAGGCAAATTCCTAAGAGAATATTTCCCCACATAAACTACATCACTGCTTTTGTCTTAAAATTGATTAGTGTCAGAAACATTCACGGTTGAACAATGCTTCTTATTCCTTTATACAGTGGTCAGTTATTTTACTATTGATTCACAGCACATCATGAGTCAGAAGGCAATTTTTTTAAATGCTGTATACATGAAATCTGTCAGTAAGAATTTTTCAAAATATTTATATTTGGGTTTATTACAGTATTTTAGAGTAAAAACATGAACGAGTGTCTATTAACAAAGTTTCACCAAATCAGATCAACAGGAAAACATAGCAGTTCTTCAGTTACCAGTGGATTCAGTTAGCTAGTGGATTTCTGGGTGATGCACATAATCCACGAGGCCTGCCTGGTGACTCATTCAGTAGAGTTCCAGAAGAAAGTGAAACAAGACATAGGTAAGAGATAGGCCTTAAAAAGTACCTTCTCAAGAGGAAGCTCAAAGAAAAACACAGAGCACCTCTGTATTAAAATTATCAGCTCCAAGACTATAAATCTTCAGTAAAACTTCACAGCTGTCAAAGGAAGCAGAAGCTAGATTTATCCAGGGAATGTGCCTGACATTCATTATAGCAACACCTTCTTTCAGATGTCACTGAGAGAACTCAACTGAACAAATTCAGACACCAAAATCTCACCTACTGACAGTGTTGGCAAGACCAAACTGTAGTCAGTAAAGCCATATGCCTGTCCCCATTTCTGAAGACATTAGAAGAGTCACTAATGCATCAGATCAATTAAATAAGACAAATCTTCTGTTTATCTTATCTCCAGTGTTCACTTTTATCCTACTAACTTACCCCTTTATTCCCCAAAACATTTTTATGAACAGGATTATCATCAGCAGCTTGAATAAAGTCTATCAATCCTCTAAAAGGAACCCCTATAAATGAGCTCCAAAAGTAACAAAGCAGCATTTTCACACTGGTGATTGACATTCAAAATAAATAAGCGTTTAATTCTCATGTTACAGTCTTCAACTCTACAAGCTCAGTGAATGACATAAGCTAAAATGGGAGAAGAGGTGAGAAAGTATTTATTCTTTTCAGATGTTGGTGTGCAACTCTGGGACTGATAGTTTGCTTCACGTTTGACTGAAGTTTTCTAGAGCATTGTTTCAAAATTCCACTACACAGTAAATACAACCTGTAGCCACAAGCAAAAGTTCATAATTTATTTAAGAGCATATTAATAAAAATACCTACCAGTCACCACAGAAAAATATGCCCTCAGAAAATTAAATATTATATGCTATGACATGCGTGGCGGGTGACTGCATGCAAGCACAGTTTACAACCCCCATTCTTTCAAAGAGCTTGAAGTAAATAACATGAGATGTAACAGCAGCAGAACGTGACTTGAATAACAGGCAATAAAGTTACATATGATGCAGCATACCACAAATTAAAAATAATACACAGCTTCGAAGGACTAAAAATATCTGCAAAATTAACAAACTGCTATTATTTTACAATTGTTCAACAACTTCTTAAAATTAACTTGTGCAGTTTGGCAAATCCTTGGAGGAAGATAGGCCATGAACACAATTTGTCATTGCATAATGATAGGTGATAACATGGACTTAACTTTCTTTTAAAATGTATGAAGTGCATATAATCTACTTTATGTACTATTTATTTTTGTAGTTATGTCTTGTCTTGGCTGAGAATCAATAAATAAATTGAAAATGTGAAATATTTTTATACTCTCTATGTATAAAAAAAAATCAATATAAAACTATATATTTTATTCTCGTTTTGTGTTATCAGCCTGGAATGGATGGGCCTTTTTAAGAGTACTCCAAAATGAATGATTTTTTTTAAAAGCCTCAGCTGATCAGTGTGACAGACAACAATGATACTTGTTGGCCATAACGCTTTTAATCACAAAGGACCTTAAGGTATCTCAGACACCATATGCATATATCAAACTCTTAAATGCAAGCCATCTCTGGATCCAGAGGAAGCCAATCACTAGTAATCACTACCCTGAACAACAGCAGAGACTCAGAAACTGCCTCAGCTGCACATGGTAGAAGACAAAAAAAAATCCTGACTAAGTTGCAACTTCAGTAAGAGGAGGGTGATATAAGGACCTGATTTAAATGACTAATACACAGTCTTTCAGGCACAGGTTGTCACATGGCATAAGAACATACACCACACTGCTCAGCAGTGAAAAGGCAACGGAAGCCCACTTTGCCCCTTCATAAAACCAAGCCTGGCAGCTAGCTCATTCGATATCATGGCCTGACAATAACTTTATGGTACAGACCATTGGTCCTTGCTTGTCTGCTCCCGCTTGTTTGGGAAGGCTTTTCATCACCCTTCTTAATCGGATTCCAGGCAACCCTTGGGAACTATTTGTTTACAAAATTCACAAAGCACTGATGAAAGGTCTCAAATGACGAGGAACTAAAAGCATTACTCTTCTGTCCCATTTTTCCTCTGAAACTTTCTCCTGAATCAGTTTTCAAGGCTTATTTCTGCAGGAACACGTTTTGGATGTCTGTCATCTGGCTTATTACTATTTGAGCCTGGCCTTCATATTCACCCAATAGGCCCTGATCATCCACAGGGAGAGTAAAAATCAACAAAGCAACAAAGAGCCTGAAAGAAAGTGGCTAATTCAGTGTTCTCAGCAGATCATAAAACCTAGTCCTATTCTAGGAGCCTGGTTGGGAATGGGGAGATAGGTCATGAGGAAATGCAACATGGCAAAACTCACCAAAGACGAGCTGCTCTGTCATGAGGGCATGACTCTTACAGTAGGTTAAAGAATCCATCTTCTTCCCTCTGAAGTCTCAAAACATACCTCCAAACAGAACTATTACACCTTCCCAAATCAAGTCCTTACTACTGCGCAAAAAAGGGAAGATTTCTGTTCTTAAATTTTTAACTAAAAGGCCTTAACCCCAGATTCAGGTAAACAGTTCTTTTCAAGAAGAGCATTAAAGTATGCATTAACTTAAACTTGTGCTTATCGGCCACGAAAATTAACAAGGGGCATTCTATCTTAACTGGAAAAAAAAAAACAAAACAAAACAAAAACACACACAACAAAACGTCCACTGATATAAGTGTTTTTCCACAACGGGGCCCAGATTGCACACTTTACCTCCTTCTAAGTGGTATCTGAGAACATACAATTAGACAACTCAAAGTTCAGACATTTGCACATCAAAATGTATTTCTCATGGATATCCTAGCTTCATTTTGATACCAGTGTTACATGGTTAAACTAACTCCTTGTGGTGCCTAAATTATTTGTCATATACTTACTCTCTTTCTGGACATCAGCGAGTGCTACATGAAGTTCTTCTTTAAACACAATTGCTTCCTTGGCAATTTTTTCCCCCTTGTCCAACAGATTCCAAGTGGCTTCTTCCACAGAAGCTAGCAAGACACGAGCTCTTTTGGAACATCCCTTTTTCATACTAGAAGGATTCTGTGGACAGTTCACTAGTGTTGTAACCTACATTTAAAAGAAACAAAAAAAGACAACAGGGGTCTAAGTTCTATAATAAGTTAATTTATATTGCTCTCAAATTTTAAAAAAACCCAATCAAATTAATATAGTTGAGAATAAGCAATGAGACTCCCCCTGCTTTAGAGAAAGACAGGCAAGCTCAGCGTACATTCAGAGAATGGGCAAAACTATTGAATCAAATCTGACAGATAATTTTACTTAATATGCCTCATTTTTGTATTCTTCTTTCTGTGTGATCAAAGCAAAGTCAATAGAAATTTCACTGTTATATTAACCCTGATGCAAACTCCTGACATTGTTTATTTTAAGATTTCCTCATGATAAAAAAAAAAAAATTACCAATGTTATCTAAGGAGACTTCAGCCAAGGCAGGAAATAAATTCAGTGCTGAATCTTCCCATACTTGAGCTTAAATCTCCCAAGTTACCTCAGAAGCAAATACTCAAAATGAGCACAGAGGCATTTCAAAATGCTTTCTCTTCTTATAGAGGAAGAACGCAGTGGTCAGAACTCAGCACCTCAGAATTCTCTGGGGTCTCTCAACATTATTATTGTACATCATTCTCCCCAGAATGTAGGTTTACTGCAGCTTTGTCCAAATTACGCTTTTTAACAATGCACTTCAAAACCCATAAAGAAGTTATTTTTATATAGCATCCCACTCCACATTCCTCATCATCTGAGCACAGCCTCCACACTCCAACAGAACATTTCTAACAGTTTATTCTCTGAGGCATTGCTTAAGCTGTCACACTAAGGAAAGAATCCTAAAAGATTTTAGAAGAAAAGAATGTTTAAAACATACTTTACTTTCATTAACTTCATTGATGTTCCTTAATCCTCCCTTTATTCTGTTCTCTGTGCCAGAACATGCATAGTATAATACTAAGTACAGATGCAGTCTTGGAGCCCAATGAACACATTTCATACACACATAATTGCTTCATCTTATGAAACAGTATTCCAATTATCAACAATATTGTATAAGCAAAGCAAAAGCTGTATATTAATTTCTCAGTCCAGCAGGCAAACTCAGCTAATGGCTGCAGTACAGCTTGTGGTTTGAGCTGGTCTACGGAGAAGGGCTCCATTCAGAGGTATATAATGTGAAGCATGCTAGCTGTGCCCTTGCTCACCTTCAGATCTTGTTCATGAATTCATGCACCTTAGTGCTTTTCACGATTTGGTACTTTAAAAGTAACTGACAAACATCCTCTGGGAAGCATTTCTAGGAACACATCTTTGAAAGACAGAAGCCCTGAAAAAGGACCAGCCACTTGACATCAACTGTTTCAGCATGTCACAAGGGAGACAGAAATGTAAATAACTCTGGCTCAGATTGTTAAAGAAGGCTTGTGTGTTTTTTCTGACTGTGGCTCAAAGAAAGTAAATTAAATTATTTATTGCACATAAATTAGCCAACTGGTAGAGAATGTACTAGGAATAAGAATCTTAATATCTTTTATTTTTACAAACCCTCTAACGTTACTTCTAGAGCACTTAATGCAGTTTCAATTATTATATTTTTAAGAGTAAGTTAAAGAGATTATAGGCTGATGCTTCCAATAAGAAAGGTTTAAAACACTGTAAAAAATTAGAAGTTGCCCCAAAAACCTATCAAGAAAAAGACATTTAGGTGTCTTAGCTATTTAATCACCATTCCCAGAAAAGAATATATTCTATTTCTCAGATTTTTACTATAGTCTCCTTTTTCCATAAAATACCATTCTATGTACTGTTAATTCATATGTTTTGGAGGAGGAGGAAAGGAAACAAAACAAATGGAAAAATATTAAAAATAACCATTCCTGCAGCTGAAAACTCCTGACTGTAAAGCATCACTGTCAGGAAATAGCAGAGGCAGCTTCTGCTCTCAAATACAAGTCAAAATTTGATAGGTAGTTCTTGACTCATGGAGATTAAGGAATACAGAAAAACTGCTCTGAATTCTCTAACACAGTATTCCAATGAGGAATGCAAAAACTTTATGCAGATCCTACACAGAAAGAATTGAACTACACAGTAGCTAATATAGCGTGCCCTTCTGATCCATTGTCAATACAGCTTGTCCTGTAGCAGCAAAATACACAGTCAAAATTATATCATTTTAAGAAAAAAGAAAAACATATCCCTATTAATCCTGCTCATGCTCGACTGTATTTCCCAGTTATTAACACTTTCTTATTGCCATACACAGCAGGTCTCCCACCATTGGAACTCATTGTCGAGAGCTTATTTTGTACCTCTAGTAGGAGTAACAGGGTTGTGCTAGAGGCACAAGGTTTTTTTAAGTGAGGTTTTCAAGCCCATGTGCCATCACAGTTGTAAAGTTGATTCATCTTCTTGTTGCCTGTTACTGCCATCATTTATTACGCTGAAGGGGTCAGATTTTTTGTCATAGTTATCCCAAACACTGAATTCCTGAGGAACTGTGCAGCAGTTCTTCCAACACTATATTCAGTTCCTGCCAGCCCTTACAGACAATCTTTTAATACTGCAGTAGTTAAGGAACCAAAGTTTTGGTACCTTAAGTCAAAATATTTGGTTCACCTTTGATATTAATATAAAAGTATTTTAAAGCATCAATCATAAAACATTGGTTTTGTTTAAAATGTAGTTCAGTGTAACTGCAATCCCTAGACATATGAAAAAACAAGATATGAACTCAGTGATCTAATGTATCAAATCTGACGTATTGCTCATACAAATAAACACTGATTAATCATTTTCAGTGTGCATAAAGTAAACTCATTAAAGTTTTTAGAACCAGAATAACAGTATGTTTTCTGTGTCGGTGTGGATGACAGGTGATAATAAATGCCTTTCAACTTGCCTACTTTTTCATCAGTGATACACGGGACTCTAAAATACATGGATGTTTTTACATATTCTGTAAAACTTACCTATCTCTTGCAGCCATGAAATTTCCTTAGCTCGTGTATGTATAAAATACAAAGAGATGGAAGCAAGAGGTTTGGCAAGGAAAAGCTCTTACAACTATTTGCTTATGTACACATACACACACACAACATACATACTAAGTGTGTGTCTGTGTGTATACATAAATACATAGAGAGTGCTTTAGATACAACATCCAAATAAGTGGCAAATTTACAGCTTATAAGACATGCAATGACTGCAAAGGCAGTTATGAAGGTTTTCTGCATGAATTAATGAAGCTATACGAATCTCATCAAGTCATATCTTTCAAAACTTTTACTTGTAAGTAAATTCAAAAGGAAAAAAAAGTCTTACAACACTTTGATACAGGAACAGATTTATACCTAGCCATAACTGTAATCATTACACAGCAATGTATAGTATAGCGAAGAGATTAAACTGACTTCAGTCAGTGACGATGAGATAAAACAAGAGGATATTTTCCCATTATATTAATTGCTATATTTTGTCAGTAAATCTAGCACAAGCATGACAAATATTAGACATCAGCTTTGTGAATGAAAATGCTTTATGATCTACTGATAGCTTCGGACTAATTGCTCCATGACAGAGTACCCCTCTGATATAAGCCCAGAATTAAGGAAAGATCATTTGGCTGAGCATGTACCCAACTTACATCAGGCCAGCTGTCAGCTGAATAATGTCAATTTGACAACTATCATTTTTAATGTGCCAGATGCATTGATAGAGAACTTCACCTAAAAGCCTTCCTTTCAAAATTAATGGACTCAAAACACCTGAAACAGAATAAAATAAAATACGAGCCACAGCCAGAGGGAAGCCCTTCTGGTGAGGAGGCAAATGGACAGGATTAAAGAGACTTTTTTGAAATACATAGAAAACAGAGTGTGGCTAGCAGTACATCCCATGAGAATACAGTTTATAAGGTTGGACACAGGGTTACACTAATGCAGTTACACCACTTCCAACATAGGAGTTTATCTCTGCTGAGCCCTGCACAGCACTATTTGAACTTACCACCCTGGGTCAGGCCACTGTTTGGGATGCAGAGAGGGAAATGCAGTGAGATTGGTGCCCCTGCAATGCCCCGAACACTGTAATGCAAGGGCATTGTTTTATTCCAAGGATGGAGAAACTGCCATCAGAGAGGATTTTATACAAAACAATGCATCATATTGTTTTCACAGTTTCAAAGTGATCATCACTGGCAATTGCAGATTGCAGGGAAGATAGAGAGAATCTAGTAAAGTCATTAGCAAAGTTACTTCCGCATAGGCTGCTTTTTGCCTTTATTTTCTCCCATATTGATGCTGTTAATCTAATGATTGCTCTAATACAGTGTAACTGGCTAGGACAGACTTCAGAGAAGCTCAAACACTTCCACTGCCTCTTTCCTACTAGAGCATTACAAGACAAATGAATAAATAATTTAGAACTTAAATCTCAAAACAAAGCTAAACTGTGCTCAAAACAGCAGCTGTTAAGTGAATCAGGCCAGAGCATAGTACTATTCATTTTTATTTGTGACTGGTCTGATTCTCTTTCTAATCATAGATATTTTTAATTTATTGCCTTTCCAGCATCTCAGTCATATTTCCTTGAGTATTAGTTTTAATTCCTGGTTTTGCATTTTCTACGTTTGTTGTCTCCTTCCCACTCAAAATGCAAGTTTCCCTTCCACAGTTCTGTTATGAAACAAACAAAGCATTAAGGTTGAGACGGGGCAGGGGGGGAAACAGTCAAAATTCTCTTTGAACCAAAGTATTTCCATTTTTAACAGACTCAAGCTTTTGAAAGTTGCTTGAGAAGACCTTTAAACAAACAAACAAACAAAAAGATGGTTTCTTTGTTTTGTTCTGGAACTGTATTTCTTTGTTTTGTCAGGTTTCTTTGATCCTGCAAAACTCAGGCCAAAATTTACATTTCTTCATCTCCTCTAAAAACACCCACAGTGTTGCAGCTGCCTATGCATAGTCTGACCTATCGGTATATACAAGAGAAGGTTTTAAAATGCCGTCCATCAGGACACCTATTCCGAAAGTAATTTTATAATCCATCCACATACAATGCTCCAGCTTGACAAGTTTCCACAAACCACTGAACTGTTAACTGAGGTTTTATCTACCCTCAATCACACAGAGGCAAAAATAAATAAAGGCAGACAAAATGAGTGATAGGCAGCTCAGTTAATAACAGCTGGTAATGAAGTAATGATAAAAAGAAAAGGTTACTTTCTGAAGAAAAGAATCTTCCAGAAGGGACAAATGAATAAGGGAGGAAAAGAAGATCTAGTCAAAAGTAAGAGAAGAAATTTCTAAGATGATAAGAAAAATTAATAACACAAACTGGATGAGTTAGGCAGAGGCAAGGGTTTCAAATGGGGAAAACACAACTTTATTTGTTAAAGAGGAACTTATTTCAACGCACTAACTGATTTTTAAAAGCAAATTTTCCTAGAACTACTATAAAACATGATCAGCACCTCTTTGATTTTCCTAGCTTTTAGAGTACACACAGCACATCTGGAATAAATAAAGGACTTTTCCAACATGGAAGTCCAAATAAACACAAGAATCATCACACCAAACACATTCATCATTTTATTGTCCTCAACTTTCATCTCCGTATTATCCTTCCCTCCAATCATCAGGAGCTGCCTCTGTATAATCTGACTGTTCCCCTGTATCTGGTCCCCACCTTTGGCAAGCCTACGGAAAAAGCCACAAAGGACTGGCTCCCGGGACAACGGAGGGGAGGAAAGACGATATCAAAGCAGTGTGTGTAAAAGCAGTGCACTCCTGGAGTAACAAAATTTACCACGTACCTAAGTGGCAGAGTGCAGTCAAATGAAGCCCATGAGTTGTACAAGGAAAAAATTTTTCCTTTGATATCTGTCTAAGCACAGTAGTAATTGTTTCAGTCTTAATTAAAACAATTTTATTTATCTTTTTTTAAAAAACAGAAAAGTTGCAAATCAAAAAAATGGAAATAATAGATAACTTGGTATATATGTCCTCACCTTTTCTCAATAAGCTGTACACCCCCAATTTTTACATGCATATAAACAGACTAACAGCCAGCATACAGCATTCAGTCTGGCTTTGCTCTATTTACCAACAGTCATCCTCCCCGTATCAGTTTTATTTGTTGATTATTAACATAACCTATTTAACAAAAAGTTGTTGTCTTGTAAGAGGCATTATTCACAGGGCTTGGAAAGATCTTAATCAACCAACCACTGAAACTACTTCATAGCCATTATACCTGACCATCTTCATAACTCGAAAAACAACACAGTATTCTTTGTACATTAGCAAGTGAAAGAAAATTCTGAATGAAGTCACACATTTCCTTACCTACACAAACTGCAGTCAGAGCAGTGAGTGTCATGTCAACGTACCGTCAGGCACCAGGAAAAGAATAATAAGCTGTGTACAGCTGTGACAAGTAGTTTGATCTACATCATCTTGGCAAGGCTGAAGGACAGTGATAAGCTGGCATCCTTCTGCTATGTATTATTGACTAATTAAATGCAGATACCCCGACACCTTTGTTTTAAGTAAAATGAAGAGAAAATTCAAAATAGCTTGACTTTCAAAACAGAAGATGTCTTTACCCTGTAACATATTGCTACAGAGGTCTTTTAACAGTTTCTTAGTTATACACATTATTTGCAAAATGAGGTCAGGCCTTCAAGTAGATCCTTTCCGTTGTATTAAAAAAAGACATGTCTAATCCATGCCAAAGAGAAGGATAATCTTTAACACAATAAGCACTGCATATTTAACCAGTGAATACCTGAAATAGAACTGGAATATGCAGTAAAATTGCTCCTCCAAAAAAGAAAGTTTTATCAACAAACCTGAAGGCATTCTTGTAAATCCCTCAGTCCAAGTTTTCTTAGTTGAAAGGAAAAGTAGTAAAAGAGGTTTATATGATATGCAACAATTGCACTGTTCTTAGGGCATCTCTTCTAAAATGCACAGAATGCAATTAATCTCAAAATTCAGTTAAATAAAGTCACCTACAGATTTCAAAGCTCTTTTCTGCTCTGTCCACCACTCACAATATGAAATGTTCCATGTGCTGGAAATCCATTTGCAGTATATTCTACATTTAAACATCCACTAGATAATAGTGTACTGGCTAGAACATGCAACATTTGCTATGACATACTGTGTGGCATTTCCAAAAATGGAAGTCACTGAATGAATGACCAAATCTGGAAAATCAGATCAATCCCCCCGGTCAGTTTCTAAGCCAGAGTAAACTACAAGTACAAAAAAGCTGTGGGTATGTCTTAGACAAAGTTCTTCAGCCTTATTCCCTCCTTCTACGGTTATCCAACTTATTCTCTGCAATACTGAAATACCTGAATTATCAATGGTTCCAACAGTTTCTCCACTGTAAATGTCTGGATCTGCAGATTCCAAGGATCAATTTTCAGTTTAATGCTTGGCACTTCTGTTGACATTTCACCTAGGTACAAAAAAAAAAATTGCAATAAGCAATTATTAGCCACAACTGCAAGTGTCATTGCCCTCTGCTGGAGCCCAGAGACTGCCTATGGTACAGACGTGGTTCCATAACAGCCTTAGGATTTCAAAAGATAAAATTAATTTTCCTGATTCCTCATTTCTTAATTGTGAAAAAACTATGCAGATATTTGCATCAACTGTAAAATAAAAGATTTAAAGTACACACAATGCCTTGTCTTCTCTTCCAGACTTCTAAATTGACCGTACACTAAATAATACACATGGATAATTGCATTAGAAGACCTTTGAATATAAGTTTTCTAGTAGTCAATAAAAAGTAGCTTTTCAGCAAAAGTTATATATTACATTATTGAATTTATCACAAAACGAAAACATTAATGCTATGTGTACAATACCTGTATCTTATTCCATGTGCCAAATTACAGTGGTCATAATATATACTTTAAGAACAAAAATATATACAGCAGCCCTTAGAAGTCCTGGCAATTAATAGCAGAAGAAAGTGAAACAGTTATTTTACAGCCTGTAACAACAACTATTTTCTAAGTGTCACAACAGAGTAAGTCAAAGAAAGCCTATTACTAAAGTCAATAAGATGGAAGTAAAGCTAAGTAAGGTCTTTAAAGCAAATAAATGATTCATTAGGAGCTTGATCCAAAGTCCACTGATGTTAATCTAAGGGCTTTCACTGAATTTGCTGGGCCATGGTTCAGGCCATCAGCCACAGCGAAACATGTGTGCCAATGAAGAATTGTAACTGTGCTTTAGTAGGAATGCAACTGATTATTGTCCCAAAATAAAAGACACTTTAAATTTTCCATTAACTTAACTTCCCATAAAACATAGCTCAGCAAAGCCTTTTTAGCCAGTAAGGACTTCAAACTCACAAATAACGGATAGCTTTCCTTTTTAAGCAGGATTTATTACAACCATTGCTGCTGTATAATAAAGTAATAAGGTACTGCAATTGTGCTGGCTAAAGAGATATGTTGTCACCTTCTGGTGAACCTACCATTGATTGAATACAACACAGCAAGTTTAGGGTTTCTATAGCAAGTTGTGTAGAAATGGATCAGAACTGTTGATCACAGAACAGTTCTCCACATTGCATTTGTAAGCAAAGATAACATGAATGATAATTAAAGCATTAAGGTTAAAGGTAATTTAGGGTTTTGCCATTCTTAGTAAAGGTTATACAAATGCCAAGTTTATTTTTTTTATTACAAGCCATACTAGTCGCAGCCGTAAGTTCCCACAGATTCAGCTGCATACAGTATGATGATATACTGATGACTCAGTATCTTCTGCTGGTTCTGCTGTACTCAATGTAAAATATTTATTTACTCACTGATCTCAGAACAAAATAGGCTGAAAACACAGCATAGCTGAAGCTGGTAGTTATGGCATACTCCCAGAAGCGAAAATATCTTGTTTCCAAACTTTGCTTAACTACTGTTTACAGAATTTCTGACCAAGGAGAACCACAAGAGACAGAAGACATCAAAAGTCAAAAAAAATCAAAATATCTGCAGGCATATTCAACATAATAAATATCCTACTGAATCAGATCAACAGTTCATCTTAGGTCATCACAAAAGTGCAACACCTCCTGGTTTCTTTATATCATGTACATAACATCCTTGGTAAGCTGAGCTCTACACCAAGAGCTTTTTATTACACTTCAGGCCAGGCATGTCCACTCTGTACTCACACAAGCAGGTTTGGTTGTGGGGTTTGTTTTTTTTTTTACTTTCTATTTTATCTATAATGATTCTTGCTGTTAATACCCATTGGTTCTTAATGTATGGAAACTAAAATCAAAAGTGAAACCAATTTCTCAACCATATAATACTTTGGAAATACAGTAAATATACAATGATGTAAGTAAAGTCGTAAACCTCGAGAGTGAAAGGTCGAATACAAAATACAACCTCAAAGGGCCAACACCTACTAACTGCATCATTGTATTGAACAATGAATATTCAGAAAGGTTCAGTGTCTGCAAAGTAGATTTAAATGCAAGCGTTCTTATAGCTACAGCTATATAGTTATTTTCAGCAACATTTGCTATACTAGCAAGGCAGCTATCAGTAACTTGGAGCCACGTCCTCACTGGCTTTCAGACCTCCACAGAATCTCTTGAATTAAAGACAGCAAATGTTAATGGGAGATCCTTTTTAACCCATTAAAGTAAGCTTTCCTACAGTACTAATAACTTGCTCTGAAAGCCACAAATGTCTGTCATTCACATCCCTGCTCTTCTCAGCTTCAATTACAAACTTCACTGCTATTTAATAGCTTCTTATACAAACTTCACTGCTATTTAATAGCTTCTTAAACCACCTCTCTCATAATAAAACAGTAGTGCATGCAGTGTGGACAACTGGTGGATCATGTCTATGCTTGCCTGTCAGTCTGTTGGAGCAGCCTATGAACATACAGCAGAGAAACACCCACACTGGTGAAAAGCTGTTTCTGCTGTGTCCACCCCTGAATCAAAAAGCCTTTTAATTTGACACAATACTCTCCTCCAGTTTACTGGGAATGCATCAAACCACATCATTTCACACTCTTGAAAAGACAGGCTTTCTTTTTTTACCATCTGCAATTCACTGGTTCTCTAAATCTTTGACCAACACGTCAATGAATCTGCCTTTTATTGATATTCAAAAAAAAAAAAAAATCTTTACAATACTGCTGGTTCACAGCCCTTATCTTCAACATTTTTACAAGCCTCCCAGTATATGGGCACTTCTTGAAATCCATCACAACAGTTACAAATACACGGTATCAGTTGTGCTGTGAAATTGTTTCTGGTCAAGACACACATCAGTTGCAAGGGGACAGGCAAAAAACTGGACAAAGATAGCACTTCGTGCTTCTACTGAGACTTGAGGTAATCACTAGACGATTTTCAGGTTATTTTTTCTACAGATACACTCACACTTTAACTTCTCAGTGGCTTTCCCTCAATTCCTTGACAGAAGGGTGTTAGCAACCACTTTACCAAAAATCCAGAAATAAAACCTTTGCCTCTTGCAGCAAGAGCTGCTCTCCATTCTCACAGCACAACTTCCTATACTACAGGTCATCTACAACGATCAGATCTTTTCTAAAATTTGACAGATAAAATTACTGTCATTGTAATTACACAGTCACTTCCTCTTACTAGAGATCACTGTGCTTCAGAATCCTACCACTGAGCAGTCTCAAACTTGGGAAGCGTTACAAATCCAATACCATTTTTGCAGATCAGAAAAATGTGAATCTATGTGCTGCAACACTCCCTTTTCTGGGTTTTTGGGTTGTTTGGGGTTTTTTGGTTGGTTGGTCAGTTTTTAACCTTAGCATATTATCAAACATAAGCATTTTTATTCTTTGCTTGAGCTCAACTGGCTTTTGAACTCAACAGTAGCTTTTTAGTGTTGGGTCAGGCCTGTAACTTATCATTAACTGAAAGCCAATTGCAAAAATTACTGTTTCTGAAAATTTAAATTATATTCTAAGGTATAAATAACCCACCTAAGAGCTCACTTGCCAATTCTAGGGTTTTATTGGGGTTTTTTTTAAATAAAATTCTAATGCTTCCTGAAACTCCGTTAAAGCTGCCAAAATATGAAAACAAGCTTGTAAGCCAATAGAGTGAAAACTACAAAATCTTAAATTATTTTTATACCCTGACTAGATATTTTTAACTTACCAGGCTCTTCTTACTGTTATTTACCATATTAGCTAATCAGTATTTAAATAGATTGTTTTGTTTTATTTTGTTAATACAAGGCAGGGGTAATAGGTGATAGAAAGAAAAATATGCAGCCAGTAAAGAAAAATATGCAGCCAGTAAAGATCCTTCTGGGGTTTTCTCTGATATTTCCACTTAGAAAGTACAATTCTGTCCTTCCAGATCATCTTCATTAAGACAAGAAATTTTGGGGTTTGCCTCAGGAAAAAATAGGAATAACAGCCCATCTTCTATTTTTTTAAAAATGCATATGTCTACACCAGTATATTACACCCTCTAATTACAGCAGGGATCTTGACTGTGAGATGTTTTGGTAAAAGGCTGCTATAACCTCACACTCGGTTATATCAACCTTTACAGTAGGCAATTTCAGCACTGTAGACCAGCAGCTCTTACAACACTTAAGATGTTAAGCATGTGTCACAAGATACAGTTGTGTCTCGGAACAGCCAGAAAAGTAACCACCTGCACACTCCTATCAAGTGCTACAAACTTTAAGATAATGAGAACTTCGTCTTTCAGCAAACTGAAACTGCTGAGTCTTTTGGTGCAAGAAAAAAAGAGACACATGAAAAACAGTCAAAGTCTGTATCCATCTGCAATACAATGTGAATATAGTACCTGCAGGTTTTCAACAATCTGTAAGTATACTGTATACAGATATAGATACACTAATTAGTGTCAGAAAGCAGAGCCAAAGATATTCTGCATAAATTAGAAAACGTTAACTTTAGAATCCATTTCCTGCTAGATCATTAGAAAGCCAATAGCACATCACTCACCTATCCTAGAATATATATGGTCCATATTCAGCACTAAAGCAACTGCCTATGTAATTTCCTCGTATTCAGTGCAACTGCTATGGCTCACTATTTGGCTTCTGAGGCATCTGCAAGGGACTGCCTGACAAGCTCTCCAGTGTATTTCAGGATGACTGACAGGACACAGCGTCTGCTGGAGGGGTGGCAGGGGGATGGGCATCCTTAAAGCTACACACTAAAGCACAAATATGTCAAAAAAATTTAAAGTTAAAAAGCTTTTGAACAATTAGATGACATGAAACATGTCATTACTAATAGTTCTGGTGCTTATTCTTGTAATTTTCAGCACAGTACTGTTTTCCCATGCATTCTGATTGTATGCCAACTTCTGTCTCGATGCAATGAGTCAGTCTCAGACTTCTGAGCTGGACAGCAAAGGGATTCATAAGGCTCTCATCCAGTGACTTGGCACCAAATTTGTTTTCTTTGTTTTTTTTTTTTTTTCTATTGTATGTTACTCTACACTGACATACAATAGATTATCCTATCAATTTAACAAAATGCACAGACCTATTGCCTTCTGAAAGACAGGGAAGACAAGAAAAAATGTTAAAACAAAGCAGAATGGATTAGTACTTTTAAACAAGGTGCACATGGACAGGACACCTGAGGACTTCCAAGACGTGAAACACTGCTAAGAAAATGTAACAGAATATGTTTTATTACTTGTTCTCAATTTCAATATTTATTATACAGCTTCATCAATCTGTGCCAATACCATTCTAGGAATAAAATTTGTTATTCCTTTTGCTACAGAGTCCATACAGCAAGTGCAAGTCAGGTTTCATAAAAACCACAAAAACAATTACTGCATTTTTCTTTAATCCTCTAGCCGATACATGAAATAAGATATTCAGAATGCTAAAATGTACTAGTCCTGTTTGCAATACAACAGCATGGACTTTTTTTGCTTGAAGACCTGCTGTACTTTGTGGGCCAAACAATGGCTGAAATGGAGCAATATCTCTGACACCCGGGAAGGATCTGGCCCATTTAACACCAGGGAAACCTGTAACGCCCCTGCCAAATGATTTACATTTCCATACAATGCTGTCAGGTTACACTCTAACCACCTCAGATTTTATCACTTCTTATCACTAGTAACAGGAAACACATCTGTTAATGCAAAGACACCACAAAGGAAAGAAGAGCTGGAGAACTGAAGGTTGCAGGATTGAGAGCTGTTAATAACATTTATCCACTGAAGGCTACTTTACTTAAACAGGCTTTACATTTAGGTGTAGATTTGCAGTGAAGTAACTGGAAGGTCATTTTCAATGCTGAGAGAAGAAAAAAAAACCTCCACGCTTTTTTTTTTTTAACATTCCTTTTCACTTCCCTCTGTGTCTACTTTCTCTCTACAGCAATTTTTCAATCCATTGTCCAAATTTAATCACATCTGAAAAGTAGATTAAATTCCCAGGGACACAAGATTTCCAAGTTCTTCAACTCAGTTCTCAGCATAGATACTGACATACACCATCCCATACAATGAACACAGAAAAGAACACATCATAAAAGCCTAGTTCTTACTGGATACCAGAGAATCCACGCGTCAAGAACAGGTTATGACTGACCTAATGACATGAAAAACTTTGATTAAGGTTTATGGAAACAAAACATTTGAGATGGGGGAAAGCATTACATCTCAATGAACTTGTCTCCTGCAGACTTTCTGATGTCTAGTGAGATAACAAATGAAGATTTTTGCCAGGGTTATAACATGCAGAACATGCTCTCTTTTCCTTGTTTAATAGTCATGCCTACTTTTTCTACAGTGCATTCTAACAAGGCACATTTTCAAGCAGAGGTCGTCTTGCAGTATCACATAAGGAAATGGAATCACAGAGAAAAAAATTATTTACTCAAGATCACACAGAATGCCACTGGCAGAATTAGGGATGGAGTGCTGGCATACAACCATCTAGCCACTAAAGCACCTTAATCACACTTTCTTTAACTGATGCCAATAAACAGGCTAAGAAGAGTAAAACTTTTCCAAATACAATTTACACTATAAATCTAAAGAACATAATCTCATCTTCCATACTCATATGAAAGTTACCCAGATACTAGTATTTCTTCTTTTTAGTAAGGTAAACTAATACATTCTTCTCCCTTAAACTTACTATCAAAATCACTGTCTTGGTCGAACGCAAGCAATTCCACTTCAGAATTCCAGGAGACGTTCCAGCAGAGGTGCGAATCCCACAGCCTGACCAGCTACAGAACTTTTGGCTTTGCATTAGCATGCCAGACTGCTTTTCAACCAACAGCTAACCAAAAATGTGTGTTATGGTCCTGAGCCTACAACCTCAGCAAAGAAAGTCTCCTTCACTGAAGTATAACCATGGAAACTTGTGAACCTGACAATGCTCTCACTATATTAGCACAAAAACAAACAATTCCACTGATATCAATGAAATTCTAGTGGATATACACCATTATGGGTGACAGCATAACCAATCTTGCTTGGTTTAGAAGTGCTTTACCAATCTTATCTTCATACACTTCTTCCAGGTACACTTTTGCAGGTACTGGAGGTTTTGGTCTCAGAACTGCAATTGTAATATTTAAGATATTGAAAAAGCATTTCCTTCAAAAAAAGACAAAAAGTGAAGGTGGTGTGGCATCAGACAGCAACATTTCATTCAAAAAGAAAAGGTTTTCATTAGTACTCTACGGATCTATTTCAAAATCTTAAAGAAAAAAAAAAATCCTTTCACATGAGTCTCTGTGCTATGTTCACTGCATGCACTTTGAGCACAGAACAAGAATCCCCCTCTAAGTGGCATACAGTTCCTACATGGATGGCTACCCTGTGCTGGTAATGATAGGTTAAGAAGGTCTGGCTCCAAGCCCTCCCTTTTGTTATCACTTTTAAAGTGTTCCTATCTCTATCTAGCACCAGAGACTCTGTTTAAATAAAGGTCAAGTTGACCTTCCACTAAAAATAGGGTATTGTTCAACTCGTTAAAAAAAATAGACAACAAAAAATTCCATGATGTGCTACTAAAAGGTTTTTAAATTTTATTTTTGTTAAATGTAATACCTTCATTTGCCCTTTTTGTTATTTGCTGAGGGTTATCTATTGCAACATTATATTATACTGTTTTCCTCAACAAATGTCTCTCTCTTACTCAGTTACAATAAGGTAAAAAACCCATGATTTTTCCTTCTGTTTGTAAAGCTGATTTGTTGATTTTATTGTTTCATATCCATGCATTACCCTAGGATGCTTCATCATCACGTACCATTTTATGTAACTACTTTCAAATTTATATACAGATTTGTATTATTTATTTTGTCCAGTGACCCAAATAGTACAATTCTTCTTCCCCGTTGTCTACAGACATACACAAAATAACCCCAAAATTAAGGGTAGCATATGTGATTGATACTTCTTAAGTATACATTAATTTTGAGACATGCATGAAAATAAAAGAGAAATGGTTCTCAGAATCTCCATCATTTTAGATGTTGGCAAGCAACTAGTTACCTAGCACCTACAAAAGCACCATGTAAAAAACAGGGAACAGAAAAACAGTATTTAAGCAAAAACATAATCCTACCATGCCATGCCTGTATACATGGGCAGACGTCTGACGTGCAGGTTAGTTCTTCCAATGGGGTTCCTGGTGCTGCACAGCACCCTATATCCTCTACCCAACCAGTTTCAAATCAAAACATGGCACAGAAGAAAAACCCTACTTAGTTGAGACATCGTTTCTGGTGAAACAGCTTCAGAAATAAAGACTAAAGACATTCCTGCCCATTTTGACCTCTGCTCTCATTTCAACTCAAAAGGATTTGGCTAAAGAGCAACTATAAAAATAAAATAAAATAAAACAAAACAAACTTTGTTTCAAGGTGGATTGGTTTCTTAACATCGACCAATTGATTAGGAATAGGAGAGAATGGCAACAATTCATTATGCATTTTTTCTAAATGCATGTCATCAGGCCAAATTCTTTGCTGTTGGACGGCTTTTGGGCTTCACTAGCTCTGAACATAGCTCTCGTCTTTAATAAAAGGATTAAAAATGGATTTTAAGCAATGGAAAATTGTCTTAGCATATATAAAGTTTTTGAAATCTGCTGAACGTTCCATTGAATGTAACAGCCCCCCCCTGCTTATAAACAAATGCCTTTTATAGTTTAAAATAAAAAATAATTGTATAAAATTGCCTTGTACAGTAATTCTGTATTTTCAACACTGAGGTGACAAATGTACATTTACATAAACCTTCCTTTCATTAAATGCAAATTCTAGCAAAGTACCAGGAGGCAAGTTAAACTTTTTAAAATAACAGCATCCATGCAACAGTTTATCCTTCCTTTTCCAATATCACAACACATTTTTTCATATTTGGAAATAGAAACACAAACACATTGCACAACTGGCTACTGGCTTCAAGACTATGCTGATTTAAAATATTTAGAACATTTTAAAAAATCATGTTTAAAAGTTCTTTTCCTAGAAAGTTGGTTAAGAAAACCAGCTTTTTAACTTAAACTTCCGAGGCAATTATTTCATTAAGCAACTATAGTTCCTTTCACAGCATCACATACTTTCACTAAGTGGAAAATTCCCTTCATTTCTCTTCAATCTTACCTTTTGTATCAAGAATCTAGCAAGAGATCCTAGAAACAGCTCTGTGAAGAACTCCTCTTGATGCAGTTTGACTCCAGAAGCACTAACAGTGAGACAGCTAACGGCTGCCTGTCATTCCTAGTCTATGAGAAACAAAATAGGAGGGCAAGAGAGTCAAAATGGGAAGGGCAGCACCCATTTGGGACCTCCTCCTAAACTGTTAGTTCCTGACTTCACTGACAACCTGCTACTGAAAATACCACTTAAAGAAACCCCAACCTCATTCCTAGTCTTGCAAACATAGATTGGCACCGAGCTTTTAGACTGTACATCAGACACCAATGAAGCCAACAGCAAAGCCCCCTCAGAAATTAATGAGGTACATATTAAACATGAGAGGGGAAAGGGGAAGGAGGAAAGCAAAGGCTATTATTTAACACCCAGATCAAATACAGTTGCAATATATATCATAGAAGTTCATACAAACCATGCTGTATATGATAATCATCTTTTATCTTCACAAAATACTCAAAACATACTTATAGATCAATGCTCCCACATTTATTAGGTTTTCCACCAAGGCAGCCATTTAAGAAATGGGCATGAGTAAAGTTTTGCTAATTTGTTATTATAGGAAATTTCAGTACCCTGAAGTGTAGTATGCAATAGCGCTCATGTAAAAAAATCTCTGGATACTCCAAAAAGGCAGAGGTTGATCCATAATTATATCTGTTCTGCTAAAGACTCTCTATTCTGCTGCTTAAGATCTTAATGGTCTTAAACCATTCAGTCTGAAAATTTCTACAAGGTCCATGTGCCAGGCTGAATTTTCTTTTTGGAGAATTTCAGCCACAGCAGTTTGTCTATTTTTAGTTTATTTAGAGCTAAAAAGGGCACAGGCGGCCTGAAGGTTGAGGTAATCTGACACCAGCTAACAGCATTGGAGAGGCTCAGGTAGAAGAAGAAGAAAGAAAAAAAAAAAAAAAAGAAAAAAAGAAATAAAAAAAAGAGACTTGAGGAATGAGTACATATTGTGACTACTCACAGGTAAAGGAAAAAAAACAAGACTTGGACAGACATAAGAGACAGTACTGAAATAATTGGAGGGAATGGTGAAAAAAAAATAAACCCATCTGTGCCCTGTTGTGCAACGGCCAATTGATTTCAGTAGTCTTCTGCACTGAAAGCTGCATTAGAAGGAAAAGATTTGAAAGTCAGATAAAAGGTGTACACAGAACACCTTACAGAAGATTTTGTTCTCCTGCAAAAGCATCAAATATTATTCATAGAAACTAAGCAGATTTTCCTAGATGATATAATAATTTATTAAGGGGAAATGCACCTGGTATTGCCATGTTAAACTTAAAATTTTATTCATAATTCTTTCCTCTCAAAACTCTTTTTCAAGGTTCAACCTTGAAAAATAATCCTTTCTTTGCTCACCTTCAACTCATGAATTTAGAAGGCATGAACAACAATAGCCAGAGAAGAAAGCTGCTGGACTAAGAAAGATTTAATTTTCTGTGCACTATATTAAAACTGTGTGATGCAATCCAAGTCTAGATCTAACTGCAGTTAGCATTTCTCAGCATTTCTTAGCTCTCTTATTTACTTCATAAATGTTATTTGAAAGTCAAAAAAAAAAATGCAATTTACTTGACTGCAAGATTCAATATAGCCAAGTGGAGTTACGTAGATGATCCCTATTACATTTTTTTTAATCATTAGAACTTTGTAACTACATCAGCGCTTCACTTATGAATCGAATTACTACAGTGGTAAACAGAGATACTCCTTATTTTAATAGGTACACTAAGGAGAGGCATGGAAAATGCTAGTTTTATTTAAAGTTCTTTGTCCCGACATCTGCGTTATCAAATGAGGACTGGGATTCAGTTGCTTAAGCAAGGCAGCTAGTGGCATTTTAGATACTGTAGGGTATGCATCATACAAGCCTCTAGAGTACCACAGGTCTCCACAGACTTCAACCACGTGTGCCAGGCCTGGGTATGGAGATGCTCAGCAGGCCAAAAGTGTCTAAAATGGCTCTAGACACCTATGCTCAGGCACCTGAATCATTCCCAGGTTGTGTTTTATCTTAACAAATCCTCCTGTTTGTTGCTATAAAGCTTTTCCACTGGAACTTTGGTTTGATAGGTCACCTGTGAAACATTTAAAGGGGTAGGCACATCACAGATGTTGAAGTTATGCAGTAGCCACTGCAAATGCCACTGCATCACTAATTCTTAAGTATCATCAAAATATTCCACACACAATAACTAAAAATACGTTAATGGTACGCATTATTGTAAACTACTATATACTATACTTTTCCACCTTGGCTGTCTTCAAGATTATCTTAACAGCCTTCTCTTAACCTTGTCCTAGCCTCTTTAACATTTGCTCTCTTAACTAGCCGTAACTCCTTATAACTTCCTGACTTCCTATAACTTCCTCTGACTTCTATAACTAGCCCATCTTTCACTAACTTCACTGAACAGTTTTAATCCATTGTGCAATCTAATCTGCTGGCATCCCCACAGAAAAATGAGTTCTCACCAAAAAAATACCAGTCATTTTGATGTGGAAACTAGATTAAAGCAATTACAAAATAAAGCTTGTTGGAGTTTTTTTTCCTCAATTCCCTTGTTCTATAGCTGTATTTATTAAAGAGGAAAAAAAAAAAAAAAAAAGTGTCTTTTTAAACAGGTGAAGTTATTCCCTTGTTCAAAGATTTCTGTTCTTTTCTGTTACATTTAATAAATTTACAAAATAGATGATCCCTCATTCAGCTACTTTCAGAATTCAGTAGATTCTTATACGTCAGCAATTTGGCAATTCCTCTGACAAATTACAAGAACTCTATATGCTGGAGTCATTTCATTCTCTCATACCAAGGGATTTTACTCTTCATTTTTTGGAAACAAAATGAATCAACCAGGCAGCATATCCACTAAGCAATATCAAAAGGTTTAACCCAACAGAAACAAGAAGCCAACAGCAAAAGGACACAAAACCCTACTCTCAACCCTTCTTTCCCTCCATTTCGCTCTCCAATTCATGGTGCTTGTTCAGAGGGATTACCTCAAAAGCTCTGGCAACTTTAGGGCTGCAGGCAGAACAGGCAGGTTTTGAACAAAGGTCTTGCCATCCCAAACCAATAAAAACAACCACTTTGTAACAAAAGGCCCTGAAAGCACTTTCAAATGTTGCTAAGGCAGTCACTGGTAAAGGTTGAGAGGAGCGTTTGCGCTAATACGGCAGGAACAGGGCAGCAGAGGTTAAGCGCTTGCCTTAGCCCCAGCAAGTGGGCTGGCAAGATCGGCAAAAGCAGAAGATGCCACACTAAAAGACATATGTTAAAATCCCTATATTAAACATATTTTTACTTACTTACATGTTCATACCATTCGTGCCACAGAAGTGATTGTAAAATCCCAAAACAGCTCTGAGAAAAAAGCAACCAGGCCCATGATAAACCAGAGTATTATCGCTGTACCTGGAAACACCTCTCTGAGCCGCATCTTCTCTTCAGTAAGAAAGGACGTTCATATACCTCTTCTTTGCTCCCCAGCCTTCCCAGTTTCTACGCCGAGGTGGCCATCTGTCTCAACAGCTTGTTGAAGGCCCATGCCCCTGTCACAACCCGCATTCTAAAGTGCTCAGCTCTCGATTTCCACCTCTCACCCCTCCCGCTCTCTTCCCCTTCGCCTCCTCCACAGGAGGACACAGGTGCCCTTACCCTATTGAGACACACACGAAAACCCGTCCGGGCGGAGGGCAGACCTGAGGCGGGGGGAGCCCACCCGCTGCTGCCCTCCTCTCCTCACCCTACCCCGGCCCTGCCTCGCACCCGAGCTAGAGTGGAACAGCAGCGCGGCCCGCTACGAGCCCAAGGCGGCAGTGCCAGAGGGATCGCTCCGGCGCCTCGCCCCGGCACGACGCTCGACGGCTCCGCGCCAAGGGCCGCTCGACGGCCCGACCCGGCCCGGCTCGGCCTTGCCCCGCCCAGCCGGCCGCCTTCCCGCGCGCTGAGGAGAGGCTGCCTGCCGCTCTCTGTTCGTGCCGCCACAGGTAATTTACAGCGGGAACGTCACGCTTCTAATCCACCCGCTGCCCGCCAAACCGCAGTTCTATCGACGGAGTTTCTTCTTCTACACCGTGCGGTAAGCAGCCGGTGCTGCGCAGCTTGTTTGCCAGCCGCACCTGCCCGGGAGGTGGTTCTACAGGGGCTGGCGAGAAGGCCTGCCGCCCGGGGCTGCTTGGGCTCCGGGGGCAAACGGGACTTCCACGAACAGATCCCGCTCTTGACACCTCTTTCTGTCAGATCCACTTCTTAACGGTGGTTGGGAAAACTGAATGCACAAATGTGCACTAGGCCTATTTTTATTAAGTTAAATCGTTATATATTAGGTGCTCATGTATCAATCCTTCTGACATATGCTGGTTTTTTAGGTGGTAGGTTTTCCTGCCTGTTTTACTAACAGTCATGGGTTTTTCTCCTTTGGTTCACAAGGCAAGGTTCTGCTCTTGTGTGTTCTGCTGTAGGACTCTGGATGGAATTTCATAGCGTTGAATGAGAGCTGGACCTAGTTAGACCCAGCACTTGTGACAGAGCACGTTGGAACTTGTAATAAATCAAATTTCAAATCAAACAAGGTATTCATAAAAAGAAATCAAATTTCAAATCAAACAAGGTATCCATATTTGCATTGGGTGGACACAATCTGTACTGCATCCCAGCCTTGGTCTGTGATCATCCAGGTCACAAACCTGGCTGATTAACATCAGGGTTTCATGCATCTCATATACCTGGATTTCATTCCCACAGAAGGCAAGTCAAAAATTCGTAACTGGTGAGTGGCTGAATGTAGCCCCAACATGGCATGAGGGCATGGACAACAGAGTGTGTGGCCAGACCCACGGCCTTAAACTTACCCCTGTGTCCACCACTATAGATGTCATCATGATTGCTTACATAATTTAGACTACACTAGGCCAAAGGAAATTTTAAAATCAAATTCTTTAACAAAATATCACACTGCCGCTATATCTTCTGATGTTAGCTGTCACTTGAATCACTTCCGAAATAAAAGTTTTTTTTCTTTTACAGACAGCACATTCCAATGTTCTGACTGTCTATTTGACTTCAACTGTTATCTCTAAGTAAATTAATGAATTAGTAATTTCTTTCTATTTTCAGTTGCTTTAATAATTTATTTACTTTTACTGGAAGTACTGAACAGAGTTAGTATATTTCACATTTGTACATTATTTAATCAAACTTGTCAGAACTGTAATTGAATCCATAAGCTATAATTTTTACGAACAATAGATAACATTATTTAAAGCAAGAACTCTTTAGCCTGCTTATAAGGCATTACTTCCCACTACTACAGAGAAGCCATGCAGTATGAAATCAGTAATATGGAAGCTTAAATTGCAAAATTAATCATATCACCGTGAGCGTTGGAAATGAAACAGCAGTGCCTGCAGTTCCTGAACCTGTGTTTAGGTCTTCTCGGGATCCACACAAAGAAGAGACACAAATCTCAGTACTTCCATTGCTTGACATTTATTTCTTCAAACTATCTTTTGGAATTTTCACCACAAGTATTTTTCTTACATAGACAATGTAGGCTATAAAGATGAGAATAACCAAAGATCAAAAAAGATTAGAATATTCATGAAGATCACAAGGTTTTCAGACAATTCCACAAAAGCACCTTACCACTGTGTTTCTCCACATGCAGCCCACCAGCATCAGAAATCAACAATATAGATGTATAAAAATCAAACTTTTAACCATGAGTGCTAATATTGTATACCATAGATTTCTGCACAACAAAATGCTAACAGTAGATGTGTAATTAGTAGATCTTCTAATAGTTTATAACAGAAGAAGCTAACAAACTAAAAGCTTAATTTGAAACAGAGGACATTGAGCTGAAAGACCCATGGTAAATTGAGTTTAAAGGATAATCAAAGTTGCATCTATTCTATCTGTTACTGAGTTTTAGCTTCCCTATATTCAAGGTCTTTTAATTCAAAATATACAAAGTACTTGATTTTACAGGTATAAAGAATTGCAAAGGTTTATTCCTACAATCTATCACAGAGGCTTAATAGGAATTAAAGTTAGAGTGGTCATTTACCCAGGATAATTGCAACCTGTCAATACTACAAATAGATTTTATGTTTCAGCACAAATATGTGTTTCAGGGTTAAGCCAACCACTGGTCAACACGGGGAATTTTCTGTTGAAGGGATTTTTTCATAATTGCCCATTATCTCATTTAAACTTGCTTCTAATCTGCTAATATGATTTTACCCAATATCATAATTCCTTAGTGTAATGACAATGAGAAAAGCATCCTGTAAAATCAGGTTTTTATAACAACTATTAAATAGACTCTGTATATATTATTTTTATGGGGAAAAACATCTATCAAACTGGAAAAACATGATTAAATGAAAAATTAAAAAAATGTCTTGTATTTTAAGATTTGAATCATACAAAAGAGAAAAACTCTTCAAAGTAAATCAGGGTATCCATACCTAACATAAGGATTTGTGGTCAGGACAGCAACAAGAGTCAAGCAATACAGAATGGGAGCCAGAAGCATATATTATTTTCACACAGGTGGTAAATATGTTACTCTTTATTTACGGTGTTACAGATGCATTGTGAAAGCCAGGCCTAATTAATAATCCTATCATGAGCATATTTTTGGCACATAGAGTAGCATTTTCAGATGAGATTTAGCATACTCAGATTTTGAAAGCATATCCACTCACCTGCCACATTAGAGGTATTTGCCTATCCACTTACCTTGTTTCTGTTTTCATAAAAATGTAGTAAACATGTATAAAGCAGTTGCTTTTTGTATAAAACCAAATAACTGGCAAAAATGCATTAAGGAAAAAGGCTCCAATCCAGTAGTACCCAGCACACATGCCTAAATTTACCAGGATTATTTACTTAAAAATAAGAATTCAACTAAACATTTGGCTGCATTGACACCTGCAACGATGTTCAGTGATATAGTTTGACCATCTTGTAACACTGAAGCTGTAATTTCGTTAAAATTTAAGTAGAACTAATAGCACCTTTCTAAAAAGGAACCAAGAAGGCAAAAGGGAAAAGCAGACTCTGTGCCGTCTATTAAGAGTCACATTTTCAAGAGTTAGATGAAAGCTTCAGCATAAAATTGTGTGCCTCCTTTTGCATAGACATGGCTGTTTAGACAGCTAAATTAATATTTAGCTGCATAAGCAGGATTAGTAAACAGTACACGTTTATTCACATACTTGTATTGACACATGTCTGTCTTCCTTTTAAAATGCTTCTTTAACTAAGTTGATTAAGTATCTGTGAGCAGAGCCAGACAGATGCATGGGAAACTGCAGCTATGTTTGCATACAATGAACATGTCAATCAAAAGCATCAGCACTTTCTCAAGACTACCCTGCCAACAGCCTTAAGTTCTTGACCAGAAAGAACCAGCACTAGAAGGACAGTTTGGTTTACATAACTATCAGAATTTTTTTGTTGTTTTTCTAGATAATGTCTATAAAAAAATACCTTGTGATACCAATTAATTCCATGGAAGCTGCCCAACAAGTTTTGTCATCATCGACAAATTGACAAAGAAGGAAAAGTTCCACCTGTCATAACCAGGGACCTGAGCCATCTGTGTCCTCCAGTTCTTGGCATTCTTCAGTTGCAGTTCAGTCCCAGAATAAATGCCATATTCACAAAAGTTACAGCCATCCACAGCAGAAAAAGAAAATGGCAAAATAACATATATTCCATGAGAACCTTTCTCTGTTTCAGGACAGAGAAGTTTTTATTAGAATTGTGTCTTGGAGACCATGTTGGTACTCCCTGTTAATATGTGAGGGAGACCAGAGAGGTGAAGCCAGAGCAGAGGTCTGACTTTAAAAGGTGCTAAAAATTTCTAAAAATACTACATTCCCCAACCAGTAATTGATGTCTTAATCTCAATAAAGGAAAGGGGTTTCGTGTTTTCCATTATCCAGATAAACATCTGCAATATCCACTAAATAGTCTTTTGGTTTAAGATAGCAGGATTCCATTCAACATTTCTAATGTTAATGCACGATTACTAGATCAGATGTGTCAAGTCTTAAGCACTTCGATTGATTGAAAGTTCTCTTGCATTTTATCTTTTCTAAATAAATTGTGCCACAAAGCACAGTATGGTGAAATGCAAACTCCTGGAAACTTGACAGCTCTACTGACCACTTAAAGGAGAATTCTCATAGAGCGTGCAAAAAATTCATACTAAATTAGTATCTGTTTCACAAGCAAGTTAATTTGGTGTAGTGGTTGGAATTATAAGTGATGAATAATAGCTTTTAATTTTATTTAGCATTCGTGTCTAATAGTCTCCAGATGTCTTAATGGAAGTAGCAAGAAAAACTTGGAGAAAAGCTAAATAAATCACTCTTCCCCAAAAAATCCTAAATGATTGTAAGAATATTGTATTAAAAAAAAAAAAAAAAAACTAAAAAAACAAACAGAAGTAACATGCATTTAACATCAGTCTTACACCATGAATATTTGTTATTCATGAGATAGATGAAAACAGCAAATGATCCCTAAAAGGCTCTTCAGTGATATTGGAGATGCCGTAAGAACTCTCAAAGTTTAGGATAAATTAAAAAAACAGAATGTTTTAATACAGAGGTATAATGTTAAAAACTAATTCTATATTTGAGAATTGAAATAAGTGGACTAAGAGTAAGGGTGTACAGCACAGCATGAACTACTGTGTGTGGGAGTTTATGAAACAATAGGCTATCAAGGCAGGCTGTAACAAGATTATGTAGCAGCTCCAAAATGAAGCCACTTCTGATTCTGTAGCTGAAACTGGTCCCTAGAGCTATTCTTAGGCACATAGAATGGAAAATTTTAGCCATCTAGGGTTTTCTGAAGTAAATTCTTATTTTTATTGATTGTGTGGATTAGGCATTCAGTTTTTTGAAATGATTGACAAAGCTAATAGATAGAATAAGAGAAATACAGAAGAAATGTACTTCAGTATGTAGCATTATTTTTGGTGTTGTTATTCATTGGTTTCTTCAGTAAGAAAACATGAAATGATGTAGTCTAGTGGTGCTAGCATCATCTGTTGTAATACATGGTTTGTGTTGGGTTCATTAATTAGGTTACATTCTTCAAGGGACATACAATTTACCCTTGAATATTCTAAGTTACACATAAGTATAAAGTTACTGTCCACTGACATTGTTGTAAATGTTTCTTATTAACTTAGGCAAAATCTAATCTAAGTTTTCTGTTGCAAGCATCACAGACCTAACATATTACTAGATTTCTAACAGGAGTAAGTGTTGAAACTCCTGCATTTGTAAAGCTGATAGAGATCAATTAAGTAAAAGGCCACAAAGCAAATGCATGAGAAGGGATGAAATGGGCTTTTCCAAATGAACATTGCATTTGAAGTCAAAAAAGGAAAGAAAAAAGAAGCATTGAAGTGCTTGGGGATCAGTCCTGTATTTCTAAAGAAGACAGTAATAATATAGACATTATTTAATGCAGCAGAATACATCTGCATGCTGATTAGCACTTGCACTTTTTTTCTGCTGGTTGGTTAAACTGTCCGTATCTATATTAAAGATATTGCAGTATCTGTACTCTTTACTTACAGAAGTTAAAGACATGAAAAAAATAGGGGCAAACCTATCCTAGTACCATTATTTTATATAACAGTCCTAAAACAGATTTTTCGCTCTTCGTTATCTATTCTGGTGTGAAGCTCTTACTAGTTTTAAGTGATTAATAAATAAAACTTCTAAGATTCCTTTGGGAGATAAATTTACTATCCGAAATACACTTTTCCATTGGGAAATTTTTTATTATTCTCTGTTAATTTTTGACCAGTTAAATCTTCATTAAAAGTCCATGAGATATACTAAAGCTTTTTTTTAGTGTTTACTTCAAATTTAGTACTGCCATGAAGACAAATTCTAAGCATTGACGGTTTTAATTTAGGTTGCATTTCCAAAGCAAGTGTATTATAATTGCATTTGCAGTGTATAAAAACTTATAAATGCCACAATCCTTCCTGAAGGCTGTCAGATGTAGTTTTTATTTCCATTTAAAAACAGGTGCCATAGGCTTGAAAATTCTATAATTATAGAACAATACATTCATACAGCAATGTTACATGCATGAATTTTGATTATGAACTAATTATTTGACAACATCATTGTATGCAAATCAACCATGTACATGCATAAACATTGCTAATTTTTGCCTATGACATACCAAATGCTTTAGTTCAGCTTTTAGTCTCTACTCATCTTCAGGGCTGCTCAATGACTACTGGAAAGTGTTTCTGAAGAGCTGCTCACACCATTCTGAAATAGGTGAGCTTACTTGCCCAGTGGAGACAAGGATCTCCCTCTTTGATGTCTGTGAAAGATGGCCTGAGCAGCTGGCTGAGGCATCTAAAAGCCCAGGGCCTGCTTGAATGCTGGGGAAGCTCTATGCTACTCAAAGTGCCCAAGACCAGTTTTCATTTGACCTCTCTCCCCTTCCATTCCCTCGGCCTCTTAAAGTAGTCAAATATCTCAGACTTAAGGTCTTTAAAATAAGATTATATACAGTAGGTACCATGCTTTACTAATTAAGCATCTGTACTTGCAGAGGCTCCCCAGCACTTGGCAACAGACTTTATTACATTTTAGGAATTTCAGAGTTTTACTTCAGGCTTGTATCTCAAGGTTTTAATGACTTTTTTATATATTGTTGAGCTTCCCTATCTCAGTATCTAGGACACTCCAACGCTATTTCAGTTGAGCCTTCCTTTAGGATATTTTTAGTGATTTGTGTTGTATTAAGATCTCTTGCTGTCTTGGGAACACAATAGCTTAAGTGCTAGAATTTAAATAGCACTCTGCAAATGATACCACTCTTCCCTATTCCCTTTATGATCGCTACTCATCTTCAAAATTATATGGAAGTGCTTAAACTTGGTACCTGCAACACAGCCTATCTGCTCTTTTACTTGCAGCTTGCACAAAGAACACTGGAGGTCACTCTAGCATTGCTCAAGTAACAATTTTCTCTCTCAAGAGACAGACGAGGAGTTTTTTAAGACTCAAGTTGAATGTAGTTGGTTAAATATAACACTTTGTGTGTCATTTACACAAGTCAGCCAGCTCTTATGATTTATTATGTTTTACTGAAATTGTACATGTAAGTCACGAAGTCACAGGAACACAAAATAAAGGCAACTATCATTTAAAGAAAAAAATAAGTTTCTTTTTAGACCTGCTAGGAAATAAAGGCTTCTAAATTCAAAATGTAAAAGTTAGACATTGCAGATTGTGAGGCAAAAGGAACACTGAGTCTATTTCCAGATTTCAATGGCTCAGGATACTGCATATATATTTTAGATGTCTCTTCACAAGCTTGTGTTCATTGCAACCTGGCAAAAGCCTGTGGGCCTGGAATGGTTGGGCTATAGGGTTTCACCTTCCAGGGAAGGCCTGATGGAGAATAGCTGAAATCAAGGGTTCCCTCAAGCTCCAGATCCAAACCCCCCGACCTCAGTAGCCTTAGAAATGCATTGGCTATTCCTACATCACTGTCAGCAACCCAAGGGTTTCCAGGTGGACCATTCCTAAGTGTTCTGTGTGTCTTTGTGTTACCACACAAAACTGTGCTCAAGTATACAGTGCTCCAAAGGACATGGGCTTACCACTCATGAGCCCAGACTAGTAACCTTGGGTTTGGCATCAAATAAGTTTGGTTTAAATGAGCAGCTGGGATTTGCCAGAAGTAGTAGGGGCATTTCCATTGAATCCAAAGGCAGAGTCTAGTGTGAGCTTTGTATTCAGTCAATGTCTATACCCCTCTCTTTCTTCCAAGTAAATAAGTTCCTTTGTTACTGAGACCACACTGTAATTTATTTTTGCTGTGTCTTGTTTGGGTTTTCTGTATTGTGCCTGGCTTCAGAATATAATTGTCTTTCCAGCGTAATTTTCAGCAGATTTAAAACACATGTCTTGACATGGAGATCAAATACAAACTCCAAAACATGATTGCATACTTTAGTATTGATGCCAATTAACTTAATTCCCGAGACACAGGAATTGTGCTATTAGAGTTTGGGGCAGCTATTAGAACAAAGGTCAAATGCCATGTGACCTCCCACGATGTGAATATTTGCATAGTGCAGACTAATGATACCATTCACATTGATTTTGCTTGCTATCAAAATGGCGTAAAATAGTAACAAACATACCAGTTCTTCATTTTCTCTTGAACATTTCCCTTATGCAGCTCAAAACCTCTCTGTAGATAACAATTTCCATATTTTCTCAGCTGACAGAATAATTATCCGAATATCAAAAATTCTTAACTAAATAATTGTATTTAGCATTTCAGTCAAGAAAAGGAGTATTTAAGAAAGACCCTCTTTCAATAAAGTACAGGAAAAGGTCTAGAGTTCTCAGAAACTGCTGTACTAAGTACTACCTAGTACTAAGTACTACTTCAGTAGAATTAAATGGAAGAATTGTTTCTGTAGTCTAAAAGCAAGACGATTTAGACTTTAAGAACATTTTAAATGTATGTCTCCCAGTGATATAATGATTTTTTTTTCCATAGAACAAGCCATGTGGAAAAGCAGGGAAGGCATATTTTATATTTCATATAGATAAGGGAAATTTTTCCCTCTTACAAATCATCTTTAATAAATGGGTCAAAATGTAGAGTATTTTAAAGTTTTCTGTTACTGTTTTCTGGGTAAAATAACTTTGTGCAAATAACAAAAGACTCAGGTGGTAACATGCCATTTACTGCATGGATCTCTAGGCCATTAAACAACCTTAACTGGCAAAAGGCCTTCATTCGTGACCAGAATATATGTCAAGTTACTGCCCTTTGCTCATCCTGGAAATGTCACCTATTCAGGTGAAGATTTTGTGTAATCATTCAGGATTTATAAATATCCAACAGTTCACTTCAAACTTCAAATGCCTGCTGGATGACTGGGAATCTCAGCGCTATCCATCAGGCATGTGCTGCAACGCAAACACGGGTAAGTAGCACATGAAGACCAATATAAAGCACACATGCATAAATTTCTGTCCAACGCTAGGGGGAAACAACCAAAAAAATAACAGCTGTGGTTCAATCCCTTCAGGAACAGTTAGAACAAATACCCTTACTTGAGGGGGTATTACCAAATCTGAACTTTGATGTATTGTTATAATTTGGTTTCTGTTGGCTTTGAATAGAAAAATGTTCTTGCTATTCATAAGATCTTCCTAAAAACAAATAACTTGTATGGATTTCAAATAGTCTGTTTTCTACAATATAAGGAAAATAAGTCTGCAGCAGATCTATTTGTGTAGAAGGAAACAGCTCTGCTCCTTGTCCTCAAATTAATTAAAAAAAAAAAAAGCTTTATACTAAGAGTCCCAAGAAGTCTTTTCTGGCATTTACACCTGAGAAATACTTGTTTCTCCACCAGCAAACATGATCTCTAATCTCTCTCCACTTCTATGGCTGTTCTTTAAGAAGTTCCCTTTGACTACAGTGTGGTATACTGAAGGCACTACCTTTTCTCACCCTGCTCTTCACACATTTGCTATTTACCTAATATTATAAAACTTTGATACGAATCATGACTTTTGGCTTCACGTATGTGTCCGCGCTAGCGGAGCCCAGCGTGCCTGCAGCCGCTCGCAGGCCCCGGTCGTTGGCAGGTGCAGGCAGCGCCTCCGCGTTTGCGGCTGGAAGCTCCGCCGCAGGCGCAGGGGCAGCGGGGCCTCCCGCGCTCCGCAGCTGCCTGCCGAGTCCATTCACGCTGTTGCCGACGCTGGGAAGCGCACGGTGCCACCCAGCGGCTCTCTTCTCAGCAGCGGGAACGGATCACCCAGGGAACGGTGGCACCTATTTTAACCGCCTAAGCCTCACGCTGCTCAGCGCCGCCGCACGACTCGAGCTGCTGAGCAAAACGGAACGCTTTTAGCTGGGCAGAAAGAACGAGAAATTAAAAGGGCGATAGCAGTAACTGACGCGTCTGCTTCCCCACGCGCAAATGTTAATCCTGCCAGGAAATCGGCTTGGCTCAGCCCGGCCCGTACGACCCTCCGCCGGGCCACTTGCGGAGCGGCCATTGCAGCGGGGCGGTCGGCCGCCGCCACAGCCCTTCGCCCCGGCCCGGCGACACGTCGGCGCCCATTGGCCCCTCATGGGCTGCGGGGCGGGACTTCCTACACCGGCGGTCGGTAAGAGTTGCGGCTGTAAAAGAACTGCACCAGCAGCAGCGATGGCCGAGTGGTTAAGGCGTTGGACTTGAAATCCAATGGGGTCTCCCCGCGCAGGTTCGAACCCTGCTCGCTGCGGCCCGGTGGGGCTTCTTTTTTTTTTTTTTTCCCCCTAGTCCTCTCGTTTATAACACGCAGGTTTTGCTCCTCATGCCTTCGCTGTGAAGCGTGCCTCTACGGGAACAAGAAGGGTAATCTAGTATTTATCCTATTGCAACTCGTTAGGTCCCGCCTACACAGTGCTCCTCTATCAGGAAGTGAAGGTAGTACCAAAGCAGCAATAGGTCCCAGGGCAAGTTGCCGGCATTGCATCTTAAACACTTGTGATAAACAGCACTTGGTGGAGGTGGGAGAAGGGCATGTTAGGATCACTGCTGTTTCCACAGCTCACCTCCTCAGTCCTCTGTAGACAGGACAGGCACGGTCCAAGTGCAAAGCTCAGGGTTAATCCAATGCATTACACACAGACAGTGTTTTGATTTGCCCAAAGGCAAATCCTGCCCCCACATCCTACAGCTGATGATACAAAATAAATAAAACTTTATCAGCTGCAGGCTACTCTATATTGAATGCATTTGCTCCATCAAACCCTCCCTTTCATGAAGGAAGCTGGTCTGATTACTTCTAGACCTCCAGTGAGGGGATCCTAGAACATCTTTTCCTGTCTTTTATGGCCTTCTGCACAGGCATGAAGCATGGAAACACACAAGCTGGCAAGGAGGGGAAAAACCAAAAAACACAGAAGTTATTATGCAACTAATAACCAGGAAAGACATAAGAACAAGGCACTTTCTCCTACACACACACACACATATATCCCCTCTTTCTGACTGGCTTAAACTGACCTTTCACCACTCAGCTGTGTCGATCTCCTCCTATGTGTGACCCCAGCATTAGTAAAGAGCTGAAAAATTTGCAAAGTCGGGTAAGAGAAGGCTGGAAATAAGAAAAAGGCCATTTCCACAGAGGCCAAGATAGGCTAGAGTAGGAAGAACCACTTTTCACTCATGTCTCTTAAAAAGACGAAAACCACACACACACACACATGCAAACCCATGCTTTCTAGTGTCATGTTTTGTTAGTGCAACTTAATTTAATCAGAAAATGGAGGCAAGGGAAGAAGAGGAAACATTGAAATATCCTTGCTGAGAACAAAATAAAAGAAAGAGGGGACAAACAAACACTTGGTTAAACTGGCAACAAAATGAACATTTCCAAGTGCTCTCTAACAAAGCTTCCGGGGATTTCAGGTTTGGGTATTTGTTTCTGTTAGGGCATATGCAAGTGTTAGAGGTTACACTTCAGAGGGAATCTTAAACTGGTAAATAACTGACAATGGTACTGTGTAATATGTAAGCAAAACATTCAATGTTTCCCTTAAGTTCTCACATGTCAGGGTATGTGCCAAGGGGTACCGGAATTGGACATCTTATCTCAGACCTTGCAGAAGAGACAGTTTTTAAATTCAAGAGCACTGACTTAAGCATCCTTTGCTAAGGTGCAGTACACATGCTACTTACTTTCACCTTAGCACATTTGTATTCTAACAGCCACTTAAAATTGTGTGCTTAGAGCAGTACAACATGTTAGTTACCCTGGAAAATATAAAAATTTTCAGTGAGTGTGAACATTTCAGATACAAAATTCAAAAAATATAACTTCTTTTCCACACATAAGGCTTGATTTTGTTTAATCAGTCAGGAATCTAAACTCTTTTTTTTCTTCTTTTATAACTTGAAGATCCCACCCACCCCTGTAATTAGGAACAGATGAGAGAAACTCTATTTTTGCATAATGCAGTTTGGCATAGCATTCCAAATTAATAAGAAGACAGTATTAAAAGCGTCAAAATACTAACCACAGTGGGCAAGCTTTGCACTAAGTCCTTCTTTCCCACCCCATCCCTGAAGAAGTTGCCAGTTTTTTTACTGACCACTTAAAATGCCTTGTTTCCAAAAGACATGTTTCATTGCTTTAATAGAGCTGAAGACAAAGCAGCAACCCAATAAATATTTATTAGGAAGTCTGGAACTTCAAGATGTCCTTTTCACTGGGCCTTGCTGGGGATGGAAATGTGACTGACACCAAAAGCCGTGGTTATTTTAAATTTTATATTGAAAAATAAGAGGCCAGTGTGCCAGAAAATCAAGAAAAAATCTCCTCTGTCTAAGGAAGTATTTGCATTCAGTAAACCTTTTCTCCTTGAAACTGATTTTCCCTAAAATTTGCAGTTAAAAAAAAAAAAAGAGTAGCAGCGAACACCCAAGTTGTTTCCCACCCTCACCCTTCAGCAAGATTTATGAAAATGTTCCCATCAAGGCACTAAAGGGGAAGAGCCATATGGTTTTGATTGCAGTTATTTTTTTTGTAGCTTTTGTAATTACAGAAGAAAGTAAGTCAGGACTGCCAGACAGCTTACTAAAGTTACGTATGCATCAGCAGCACTAGTGTTCTGGGTTCAGTGCTCTCCTCTTGATTCCTATCACTTTTCATCTCCATTTTGTAGCAAAGAGTTCAAGTGCTACTGTTCTGATCTGCATCTCTTTTTAAACTGCAGCTATAAGAGTGACAAAGAGCAAGGCAGCGATGAATCTGGTGCGGGAGTCCAGACCTCAAAAGGTACATATGGGCTCAAATGTTACTGCTCCTTATCTCTGTCACTTGGTGCAATTTTCCTCCCCAAACCTGGCTCTGGCCCTCTGCACAGTACCTTCAGGGATTGAGATGCCTCCAGCCAGCTAAGCACAAAGATGCTTAAGATGTCCAGTCTCCTTTTCATCATCAGCTATCCACACTGAAGCAAGCAGCCTAGTCCTTTGGCAGCGGCAGGCCAAGGATGGACATGGGCATCCTGGGGAAAGACTCAGATCCTTTGAAAGCGGGGACCACAAGTAGCAGAAAGCACCAAAGGCGCCCAGGCCCAACCAGCTGGAGCAACCTCTTACTCATCTGGACCCTTCTGCTCATTATCTTGCCCCCACCCACCCCAGTCCCATCGATATCATTGACACAAAGTTGTTTATGAGAAAGAGAGGGAGCTGACAGTCCTCTACCCAGCATGAATTTGGGGGCTCCATGGTAATTAACTGCTAGTAAAGGACCAGCTCTGACAATCCTGACAAAGTAAATGTAGTTTTTGTAAGGACTGATGCCCAAGAGTCAAACTGCATCTCCTTAGAAAAGCTGTCTGCCTCATGCCAAGAGTCCTTCGATATTTTCAGAGAAGTAGTTTTGACAAAGCAGCAAGTAAATAATTTTGTCCAAAGCATCGAGAATCACATCGCACATCAAGACTGGAAACCTCCTGAACATTGGTAGCAAATTTCATTTTCTAGAAGTAATCCCTCTCCCTTACTACCCCACCAGAAGAAGAGTGCAAGAGCAAACCACTGTGAAGATGGAATAGAGAGGAAAGAAAATTTGTTTTCTCCATCATCCGTTACCTGTGACAGGTTATGATATTCATCGGAGACCTAAAATGTGTAAAAGTTCCCAGTCTATATTGTGCACCGCTGTCATGACTCAAAACACAAGCCTTTCAAAGCTGGGACAAACAGCATATGAAGAATCTCATCTTAATTAACATGGGAGGGAGAAGAGACAAATAATACTGAAGGTGAAAGAACAAACATACGCAGTGCCCAACATCTGGGGAGAGGCTTGGCAACTCTTATAACAGCAGGATGAGCCTGAACACTGGGCTGCAATTAAAGTACCCAGCATAAACTGATCAGTATCACCCCATCTGACAGGGACAGAGGCTGACGACTTACTGAGTTGCTTTATCTTTTGCTGTGTGGTTTCATCAGCTTTACAACAGCTTCACTGCTCACCTTCCCAGCAGTCTTGTCTCTCATTTCAGGATATGAAAGCGTGAGACAGCAATGTTCATGCTCAGGAAATTACAGCTAGCCAGTATCTGTTTTAATCATCAGGATACTTGCTTCTACTACAGAACGTATAAACTGCCTTTTTCTTTGTTGTTTTTTTTTCCTCTCTCATTCAAAGAGGAAAACAAGCATTCAGGAAACAACCTTACCTATAATTCAGCATACTCAGCCTGAGATTTTAAGTCATGTACTGTCTGTATTCATCATCAAAATGTTAACTCTTACATTGCCACTTGGGAAACATTGACAAAACAACTTGGCAAATACTGGCAAAACAAAAAGTTTATGAAGAACTAGAATATTTTCAATCTTATAGAATGGGCATAACTACAGTAATTAAGAACATATTATTTTTATATAATTCAAGAACCCCCAGAGCTGTTCAGTTTCATTGTAAACAGCAGGCTAAATAGTTGCTTAATTTCTGATACCACAAAACTGGTTGATACAATTTCAGAGACCTAGAAACATAGTATTAAACATGCTCTATTCTCTGTATTTTATCATCATCATCATCCACCTGCACCCCCATCTGCTGTCTCCTAAATTCCAGCTGAAATCTCATCAGCCCTCACAAGTCCAGTAATGGCCAAGTTTAATCAATACTTTTGGCTAGACCCCAGAGGATCTAGGCTCACTTCTCAGGTCTGTTTATTTTCATACAAAGCTACACTAAGTCCTTTCGAGCTATAGCTAGCAAAGCACTCCAGCATATTAATCCTCAATCGCTGTGCAGTAGAAGCACGCACCAAGTCAGACCCCTCAGATAAATACCCAGAAGGTTCAGGACCCCTTTGTGACATACCTAAACAACTCACAGACAGTGCTAAAGAAGAAAATAGGACCTTACCATCCCTTGCAGGTAGCTGCCCTCTTCCCCAACTCAAGATTCACAGACCCTATTTCTGATATATAGTGTCTGGGTTTGTTGCTGTTGTTCCCCATCCCCACAAATGTCCTTGTGCAGCTGTTTCCACTTTCCAAAGGAAGTTCTCTGTTGACCACTGGAAAGCCATGTATACCTGACTGTTACCTCTTAATCACATTTTTGCCAAGCTTGAGAGATCCACCTTCCAAGCCCTGCTCCAATTAATATTTAAGCATGTTAAGTATGTTATGTGCTTACTAGTGCAGAGACCAAGGCACCACATTACTGTGGGTAAGGTCATGCGGGACATTTGCTGGATCTTTTTATGCTACTAGCAAAAATCTTGTAAAAATACTCTGTATGTAAAAAAAAAATATAAGCAGTTTATGACTGGGGAGATGTGCCCCAAATGATCTAACAGTAATTTGTCAGACGCTTATTTCTTTCCTTTCTAACATGGGGGGAGAACTCAGCTGCCCACTTATTCCAGTTAACTGTTCTTACTCGCCAACAGGTAGGTCCCACCAGTGCTGTCCCAAAAGCAAAATAGGCTGCACAGCTTCCTCTTGCTTTCCAGTACCTCTGGGTTTGATGTGCTAGAAATGAATTCATTCAGCTCTATTTGAGAAATGCGGAAAATTGGACCATTTCAAGTTAAATATATATATATAAATAGGAAAAAAGCCTGTATCTGTGTGCCAAACCACTAGTTAATAATTTGCCCCTTTCACTAGGTCAAAACCAAACTAGAGTACTGCTCTCTGGCAGGCACGTTGCAAAATGCAAGTTTTGCCATCAGCTTTCGCTAGGCTAAGAGTCTTCCAAATATCTGTGATTGTTCATCCAGAACAAGTATGTAAAGCTGCTTTGCCAAAACAAACCATGTAATAATTGGCTAATAATGACACCAGTTTTAATGACAAGAAAAATGAGTTTGCTGTTCAAAGGTCTATTGTGTACTCACTTCTTGAGGGAAACCAGCTGGTTAGGTGCTAAATCATCCATCCAACTACCTCTCTTACCTTTACGAGCAAGTGGAAAGGGGAGAGGAGAGTCTGAGCTGCCATCTGATTCGAAGTAGTCCAGCTGGTTGCATTTCCATCTTTTTGTTAAAGACAGAAAAATTGTACCCTATTACTTTGTATCCTTTGCATAAACTAGTTTCTTCTGTTACTACTGTGTGACATTCTTTACAGTCCCTCGCTATAAAATGGATTGAAAGTCTTTCTTGAGCAAATACCTTTATATAAAGGAAAACAGCATATGCACTAGAAGAAAATTTGTGATTACATTTAGCAGATTATTACAGAAAATTATTAATCTCATCCCTGTAATGTTTTCAGCTGCAAAATATGCAAGGGAAAAGCACATAGAATTTAAAAAAATATATTTTGGATAAGCAGGATGATGTGCTGTAAAATAGCTATTGCTGCTGATGCCATCAAATCTAGGATTGATGTAGCTGTACCAGCAGACCAGTAATTTCAGCTTTTATAAACTGGTACAAACACAACATTAACACTGGTATCAGCCCCTGTAAAGAAAACTAGCACCAGAATGAATATACAAATGAGGTTAGTAAGATACGCTATTATCAGGGCTCCACTGGCAGGCACTCGTGTTACAATTTATAGCAAATAGGAACCAAACAGGAGAAGCACAGTAGGTCAGTCAGCACATCGTACCCCTGCACGGTAAAGCCAAACACATCCCTCCAGGGAGAGACGGACATCGCAATGTTGTTTCCACGTTGGGAGAAGACCTGCAGTTTTCAGATTAGACTTCCCGTGGAGATGCCCAAGATTCATAACTGGACCCCCTTCAGCTTTTACCCACTGAGGGGACAAATAACAAGAAATTCAAAAGGGATCTCTGTGGTGGGAGAGGATTTCAATTTTTAAAAATGAGAACAACCCCTTTCTGTATGCATGCAGTTTTATTTGTTGCTGATGGAATTACTTGCCTGCACAAAACAACAATGTCAGTAACTAACATATTAGCCAGGTTTACAAAGAAGAAAGCAAACACAAAATAAATACAATGTAGAATTTGAAAAGTTGCCCAAAATATCAAAAAACTTTCATGTGAGATTTTGTACACATTAATGCTGACTGACCTGATTCTTCATTCCTCACTGTACAAAACCCTGATAAGACCCCGTCTACCAGGCCAGAGCAGGGAGGGAAATTACTGTTAAGCCACAGGACAATGCTGGCACATATACAGGGGTATCAGCTGTCCACCAATAAATCTTATGAAGAAGAAAGTTGCTGACTGGAGAAGTGAAGTTCTGGAACTGCCTTCCAAAATAAACAGCTGGTGCAAAAAGTGTACTTGGTTAAGATAGAAAGCGAGTGATTTTTAAAAGTGCTTGATCTATCACGGTGACCTTCTTGGATAATAAGGTTCTTATTTCATCTATATCATAAGATCACAGTTCTCCAGCAAGTTAAGTTTGTAATAGTATTGTGCATGCGTGCACTACAAATCACTACAGTAAGTACAATGCCATGGAGAAGTGAACCAGAGCACGTGGTTTACAAACAAGCACAGTTTTAAAGTTCACTATCATACAGCTTTTGGAAGATCATCACTGAATAGGAGATACGCTGGAGTCTAACATCGACTTTTGGTTCTACCAAGAGTACATCCTTTATAACATCACAGTATTGAGAAAAATATTATTCACTACACAAGATTTAAGGATACAAGAAACAATACATAAGATGTTAGATAACTTCACAAAATCACTTTATGTTAACACTGGAAAGGGCTTTGCTTATTAATGTTTGCTTATTAAACATCTGTAATGCTCATAGCATTTATTCGAACAATGCTTATATCACAATAAATGAATACAAAATACAAATAACTGCTGACCAAAAAAATACTGAATTGCTGAACAGATGACCTCACACTCCTGTGTATTTTGCATTTTAGATCTCATAGTTTCTGAACTTCCTCAGAAGCTCTGATGGAGTATCCCCTGACCAGCGGAAACGCAAGTGCCAGTGATTTGCCTCTGAAAATCCTGAGGAAAAAAGACAAAGGCAAGGAATTACTATAAACATGTATAAAACTATGTGAAATAATACTTGACAATCTTCCCCCCCAAAAAAAAGTAAGTAAAAAATTGGTCACTTTCAGTGCTCTTGGCTAGCAGGGACAACCTCTGTAGTCTTGGCACATTTGAACAAGAACTCAAGCAAACCCCAAACTTCAAGACATGTATCAACTGAGAAGAGTCCAAAGGAGAACAGCAGGAATGATGGCAGTCCAGAAAAGAGAACTTACAAAGAAAAACTGAACAAATTGCATTTGCTGAATCTAAAGAGAGGGTGACACAATAAATCTCCAAGTACATAAAAGGCAGCAGCACAAGGGGAAGGTACAGATGGCCCTTTCCACACACAAGGGAGTAAAGGAGTTTTTCAGACCCTGCGCTATGTTTTTGTGATCTACGGGCTGTTAATACTAAAATGTGATCTTTCCGTATCAGGAAGATGTTAAAGTGTTAAAATCTCTTATTCAGGCTGAAATAGCTACATGGAGTTGTAGTCCATAATTCTTACAGACCAGCAGACAGGAACTGAAAATATCCGTTTAAAAGTGGGACCAAATATAATAAAATCTCCCGGACCAAAACAAAGGCATTATCAACATCCTGACATCAAGTACGAGGACTGAAGTGCATATAAGCCCTGTCAAATAAATATATTCTAATACTAACATTTATTAATATATATATGCCCACTGGATAAATTAAGTAGGCATTTGATGGGTTTGATATTTTCCTATTCAAATCTATGAAAATTAAAACTTCAAAAAATTACGAGAAAGAAGATGCCTGCAAAGAAAGCTCACCATCACACAAACAAGATGATGTTTTCCTTACCTTGAAATTTTACTGTTCTACGAAGGATACAGTGACAGTTTAATTACCCCAAAATAGCAAATAGCATAATGTTATAGAGCATAATTTTTAAATATAAAATTTTCAGTTATGCCTCACATACATTTCTTTGTAGCATTTTCTTGCCTATTTTCTTCATTCCACAAATGTTTGGGATTAAATTAGATTTTGCTACGCTCACAGTTCAACTTAATTTCCTGTTGGATCAAGCTGGGAAGAAACGACAGGACTTTGTTTAACAATAGTTCTCTGATAACATAAGTCTAATATGAAACTCCTGAAGGATCAAGCAGAACAGAGGGCGGCTGTTGTGGCAACTAAATTTTGATTCAGGCATACTAACCTAAACAACAGACAGGAAATACTAAGTGGCCAGATGACAGCTTTTGAAATACACAGTCATTCTGCTGCATGCACTATTTTTTAAGAAAAACCTGTTCAAATACAAAAGAAGCCTTCAAGTCTCAATTTGTAGTCCTCATTAATTCATGAGATGCAAACCGTGCAGAAGTACTGAATGCTGGATTTTAAAAAATATATATAATACCTAAATATTATATTTAACAGTTTTTAAAGTGGGTTTTTTTTTAAATCACTTGAAAATAATTGCCTTTTTTTTTTTCATTTTGATATAGCAGCAAAACTGAAATTTCCATTTTGGTTCAAGAATAATTCTTTTTCTTCTTCTTCTCCAGTTTTTGGTTTTACTAGCAAACAAGAAAGCAAACATGGGGTAGGGAGGAAGAAAGGTCTGAAAGCTTCAAGATTAAAGAAATCATAAAGAACATAAAACCCTAAACAAAACTCCAACCCAAAACCACATTAAAAAAGCTACCAGTTAAACATATTATTCTGGAGAAGAATTTCTCATGACTAAAAGCCTCCATTTCAGGCCAAACCCTGCAATTTTCTGTAACTGCTAGTTTCACTTACTTGGGGAGTCTGGATTCTTTGAAGACTGTGCTTTCACATCAGGAATTGCAACATCTTCTTGCTCCCTGTTCCCATCTGACAATCCATCTTCATTATTTTCAGTCTGTTGGGTCCAAATCTCATTAGTTATGTTGCTGTTATTTGGGTTAGGAGCTTCCAGCATTTGGTCCTTCTTACTTTGGACAGCCCAATGCATTGACTAAAGAAATGTAAAAATACCGAAGAACTAATTCCTTTGCTTTAAAAGACTTTTAATGAACTTCTCTTTTCGTTCTTACATTGCTGTAATAAATGGTTAAACAAAGCACGTATTAGAAGCTTGCAGGTCAATAGCAAAAGGGAAATCACGGTACTTATTGCAAATAGCATTTGAGAGGCCAGTTTATGTCAGGGGGAGCTGACAAACAAAATGTATAAGTGCATCAAATAATTCTAAGGGTCTTTCGTCCAGTTTCTTCTGTTATGACTTCAGAGGCATTTTTAAGAGAGCTTGAGTGACCTAGAAAATACCCATTTTCAAAGGTGTCTTTGACTTCAAGGTGCCCTTTGAAAGCAAGACAATTTGGAAAGATTTACCATTTAAGTCTGTCAAATGGCTTCTGTTTGGAACTGAACTAAGCTTGATGGGATACTTCTGTGTCCTGGGTTACAGTGTAAAATGTGCCAAAAGGAAAAAAAAATATCCTATTACCATCTTCAGGAGCTGTTGAGACCAGGTGGGGCGGTGCTCCCTGCCTCCCCCCTCTGGACTATCTCCTGTTAATGGGCACAACAATGCCTTATCGCCTGACCCATCGGTAACTCGCTCCTGGGCTATCTCCTGTTAATGGCCCAGCAAGGAACTGCCTCACGACTCCCCATCCCATTGTTAGATGCTCGGCCGGGGGGGGTGGGGAGGAGCCAAGCAGTCCATGCCAAATAAAAACGGAGATTTTGAACACCCTAGCAGCCTTCTTCCACTGGATTCCCAGAGGAGCTTTTCCCCCCAGTGGAGTTCCAGAGGACAAGAGCTACCTACCTACCACTGGACCTTCGGAGGAAGACCAGACTCTTTTACCTGATCGCTGCTTCCACAGAACTACATCCATCACTTCAGGAGGACTGCAGCCACCATCTTATCGGACTGCTACTGCCACCCTAACAGGGTGTCAGGTTGTATTCCTGACTCTGTCAGTGTAAACCAGTGGGTTGTTTGTTTTTTCCCTGCCTTGTGTTATATATATATATATATATATATTAGTAAAGAACTGTTAGTCCTATTCCCCATATCTTTGCCTGAACGCCCGTTAATTTCAAAATTATAATAATTTGGAGGGAAGGGGGTTGCACTTTCCATTTCAAGGGAGGCTCCTGCCTTCCTCCACAGACACCTGTCTTTCAAACCAAGACAGATTTTGGCGCCCAACGTGGGGCCCGAGGGCATCGAGAGATAAAAAGAATAACGGTTCTTGTGCGTTGGATATAGATTCCTCGTTAGGTGGCATCATGTGGGCTAGCTTATCCTGGTTCGTGTGGCATGTGGTGGTGGCTGTATTTCTCCCATTTGCAGGCCCTTATCTAAACATGGGTCCTATAACTAAGGCTACTGTGACTGTTATCCAGTTTGTTTTATGGATTAATAAGGTGAGGAATTCATGGCTTATTAACTTCCTCTGGAAGGCGGGCACATGGATTCAGAGCTATCACACACTAACTGTATGTTTTTGGAGTTACTTTAATAATGGTACCTACTGTGAGGAAATGACACCGGGAGAAACTTTCTCCCAACCCTTAACCCAGCTCTTTGGGTCCACTCCACCAGTTTTCAAAGGATTCAGATCTTCCTTAAGTGCTAATGATATCATACAGTGGCTGGTGTTGCTGATAGTCCTGTTTTATTCTGTATTCAGAGATCAGGTGAGATTGACTTGGATAACTACCCTGACTAGGAATGCTGCTCCAGAACCTGACCCTGCCTCACAGCTCACATCAGAAATGAACCACCCAGATTGGGTGAAGGAGATACGTGAGATGGGCCAGATGCTGAAGGAGTGCATTCTCTCAGCTGCTGGGAAACCCTCCTCCTGCCTCGAAGAGGGAGAGTCTAATGGTGCAGCAGTAGAACCCACAGACATTACAACCGTCCAGGTTCCAGCTGAACCGCAAGGGCAGTCAGAGCCAGCAGCAGTCGCCCCTGTGGAAATGAGGAAATCTAAGATGAAGTCAGAGCGCCCAGTTAAGAAAGGAGGGCCCTCAGAACCTGCAGGCGAGCCAGTGGTTGAGATAATCACCGAGTCCCTGACGTACGACAGTCTCCGTAATCTGCACAAAGACATCGTACGGGGGGGGGCGTGAGGCTTTTACAACCTGGTTACTTCGGGTCTGGGACCTTATGGGTACGGGTGTGCAACTGGATGGCAGTGAGGCAAGGAATTTGGGACCCTTGACTCAGGACTCAGGTGTCAATCTGGTATTTGTAAGGGAGCCAGGGACCCTTTCCCTCTGGGAGTGGCTTTTAATGAGTGTGAGAGAGAGGTTTGTCCACAGAGAGAGAATGCAGGAGCACCATCACAGAATGCGCTGGAAGACCCTTGAGGAAGGGATCCAGCAGCTGAGAGAAGTGGCAGTATTGGAGGTACTCTTTGGGAGGGATGGACAGCATGGTAATGACCCTGACAAAGTCAGGTGCACAGGGCAAATGTTGTGGAATCTGGCAAATCTAGGGCCATCTGAATACTCCACCTTCATTGCAATGATTAATGCAGATAACGACCGAGAGACAGTGGGTTCTGTCACGAGCAAGCTTAGAAATTTTGAAAGCATGATCAATGGCCCAATGCAGGCTAACGTTTCTGCTGTGATTAAGAGCCTACAAGAGGAGATGAGGGAAATAAAGGAGGAGGTGAGGAGGAGCAGTTCCCATTTGGCACCGGTACAAGTCACAGGCCCCAAAGTCAGAGCCCAACGTCCCCCAGCTAGAGGGAGAGGGTACACCCCACGAGCTGAGCTATGGTACTTCCTGCGCGACCATGGGGAAGACATGGGAAGGTGGGATGGGAAACCCACTTCTGTCCTGGCAGCACGGGTGCGTCAACTCAAGGAGGGAAACACTAACCGGGGGAGTAACACTAAAGTGAAGGTAGCCTCAACCTCCCAGGACCGAGCTGCCAGATATTACAGAAGGGAGGATGATCCGACAGATCCCCTTGAAGGAACCTCTAGTATGTATGTCCAGGAAGGAAATGAAAACCAGTGCTAGAGGGGCCCTGCCTCTAGCCAGGGAGAGGCACGGGAAAACCGGATATTTTGGACGGTGTGGATCCGATGGCCTGGCACGTCAGAGCCACAAAAATACAAAGCATTAGTTGATACTGGTGCGCAGTGTACCCTAATGCCATCGGGACATGTGGGGGCAGAACCTGTTTCCATTGCCGGGGTAATGGGGGGATCGCAACGATTGACTCTGTTGGAAGCCAAGGTGAGCCTTACTGGGAAGGAGTGGCAGAAACATCTGATTGTGACTGGCCCAGAGGCCCTGTGTATTCTGGGCATAGACTTCCTCCGGAACGGCTATTACAAGGACCCAAAAGGTCTCAGGTGGGCATTTGGGATAGCTGCTGTGGAGGCAGAGGGCATTAGGCAATTGAACACCTTGCCCGGACTATCAGAAAACCCATCTGCAGTAGGACTCTTGAAGGTGGAAGAGCAACAAGTGCCAATTGCCACCTCGACAGTGCACCGCCGGCAGTATCGGACAAATCGAGATGCCGTGATCCCCATCCACAAAATGATCCGCGAGCTGGAGTGTCAAGGGGTGGTCAGCAAGACCCACTCACCCTTCAACAGCCCCATTTGGCCTGTGCGCAAGTCTGACGGAGAATGGAGATTGACTGTGGACTATCGTGGCTTGAATGAAGTGACTCCACTGTTGAGCGCTGCCGTGCTGGACATGCTGGAACTCCAGTACGAGCTGGAGTCCAAGGCAGCAAAGTGGTAGGCCACTATTGACATTGCCAATGCTTTTTTCTCCATTCCTCTGGCAGCAGAATGTAGGCCTCAGTTTGCCTTCACCTGGAGGGGCGTACAGTACACCTGGAACCGACTGCCCTAGAGGTGGAAGCACAGTCCCACCATCTGCCATGGACTGATCCAGGCTGCACTGGAAAAGGGTGAAGCTCCGGAACATCTGCAGTACATCGATGACATCATTGTGTGGGGGAACACGGCAAGGGAAGTATTTGGGAAAGGAGAGAAGATCATCCAGATTCTCCTGGAAGCTGGTTTTGCCATCAAGAAGAGCAAAGTCAAGGGACCTGCCCGAGAGATCCAGTTCCTGGGGGTAAAGTGGCAAGACGGACGGCGTCAGATCCCCACTGAGGTCATCAATAAGATCACTGCGATGTCTCCACCAACCAGCAAGAAGGAAACACAGGCTTTCCTAGGCGCCATAGGTTTTTGGAGAATGCACATTCCTGAGTACAGCCAGATTGTGAGCCCTTTGTACCTGGTTACCCGCAAGAAGAACGATTTCCACTGGGGCCCTGAACAGCAACAAGCTTTTGCCCAAATCAAGCGGGAGATCGCTCATGCACTAGCCCTTGGCCCAGTCAGGACGGGACCAGAGGTGAGGAACGTGCTCTACTCTGCGGCCGGGAACAATGGTTTGTCCTGGAGCCTTTGGCAGAAGGTGCCTGGAGAGACTCGCAGCCGACCACTGGGATTCTGGAGTCGAAGTTATAGAGGGTCTGAGGCCAACTACACTCCCACAGAGAAGGAAATCCTAGCAGCCTATGAAGGAGTCCAAGCCGCCTCGGAAGTGATTGGCACCGAAGCACAACTCCTCCTGGCACCCCGACTACCGGTGCTGGGGTGGATGTTTAAAGGAAAGGTTCCCTCCACCCACCACGCCACCGACGCCACATGGAGCAAATGGATTGCCCTCATCACACAACGCGCCCGTATTGGAAACCCAAATTGCCCTGGGATTTTGGAGATAATTACGAACTGGCCGGAAGGTGAAGACTTTGGCCTCACTGACGAAGAGAAGCAGGAACAAGTGACGCGAGCTGAAGAAGCTCCACCGTACAACCAACTACCAGCAGAGGAAACACGATATGCTCTTTTCACTGACGGTTCCTGTCGCATCGTAGGGATGAACCGGAAGTGGAAAGCAGCCGTATGGAGCCCCACACGACAGGTCGCACAAGCTACTGAAGGAGAAGGTGGATCAAGTCAACTTGCTGAACTCAAAGCCGTTCAACTGGCCCTGGACATTGCTGAAAGAGAGAAGTGGCCAAAGCTCTACCTTTATACTGATTCGTGGATGGTAGCCAACGCTCTGTGGGGCTGGCTGGAAAGGTGGAAAAAGGCCAACTGGCAGCGTAGGGGAAAACCAATCTGGGCTGCTGATGAGTGGAAACATATTGCCACTCGGGTAAAGAAGCTACCTGTGAGGGTCCGTCATGTAGATGCTCATGTCCCCAGGAGTCGGGCTAATGAAGAACATCGTAACAACGAACAGGTAGATCAGGCTGCAAAAATAGAGGTGTCCCAGATAGACTTAGATTGGCAACATAAAGGAGAGTTGTTCTTAGCTCGATGGGCTCATGATGCCTCAGGCCATCAAGGCAGAGAGGCCACTTATAAATGGGCACGGGACCGAGGGGTGGATCTAACCATGAACAGTATCTCCCAGGTTATCCAAGACTGTGAGACCTGCGCTGCGATCAAGCAGGCCAAGCGGGTGAAGCCTCTGTGGTACGGTGGACGATGGTCGAAGTACAGGTATGGGGAAGCCTGGCAAATTGACTACATCACTCTTCCCCAAACCCGTCAAGGCAAGCGCTACGTGCTGACCATGGTGGAAGCAACCACTGGGTGGCTGGAGACCTACCCTGTGCCTCATGCTACTGCCCGGAACACCATGTTGGGCCTGGAAAAGCAAGTTCTTTGGAGACATGGCACCCCTGAGAGAATCGAGTCAGACAACAGGACACATTTCAAGAACAGCCTCATAAGCACTTGGGCCAGAGAACACGGAATCGAATGGATATATCATATCCCTTATCATGCACCAGCTGCCGGGAAAGTTGAACGGTGCAACGGGCTACTTAAGACTACCCTAAAAGCACTTGGAGGGGGGACTTTCAAAAATTGGGAACTGAACTTAGCAAAGGCCACCTGGATGGTCAATACCCGAGGGTCCATCAATTGAGCTGGTCCCGCCCAGTCTGGACCCTTGCACACAGTGGACGGAGATAAAGTCCCTGTGGTACATACGAGAGGTATGTTAGGAAAGACTGTTTGGATTAATCCCACATCAGGCAAAGGCACACCCCTCCGTGGGGTTGTTTTTGCTCAAGGACCTGGTTACACTTGGTGGGTAATGCAGAAAAATGGGGAAACCCGTTGTGTACCACAAGGAGACCTAATTTTAAGTGAGAACTCTGTGTAAGGTTTCATTGTGTGTATATGTATATATGTATCTGTAAGGGGGCATTGGGTTGGGTATGGTGTAGATGGTAATAGAATAAGGGGTGGATTATGTCCTGGGTTACAGTGTAAAATGTGCCAAAAGGAAAAAAAATATTCTATTACCATCTTCAGGAGCTGTTGAGACCAGGTGGGGCGGTGCTCCCTGCCTCCCCCCTCTGGACTATCTCCTGTTAATGGGCACAACAATGCCTTATCGCCTGACCCATCGAGAACTCGCTCCTGGGCTATCTCCTGTTAATGGCCCATCAAGGAACGGCCTCACGACTCCCCATCCCATTGTGAGATGCTCCGCCCGGGGAGGGGGGGGAAGGAGCCAAGCAGTCCATGCCAAATAAAAACGGAGATTTTGAACACCCTAGCAGCCTTCTTCCACTGGATTCCCAGAGGAGCTTTTCCCCCCAGTGGAGTTCCAGAGGACAAGAGCTACCTACCTACCACTGGACCTTCGGAGGAAGACCAGACCCTTTTACAAGATCGCTGCTTCCACAGAACTACATCCATGGCTTCAGGAGGACTGCAGCCAGCATCTTATCAGACTGCTACTGCCACCCTAACAGGGTGTCAGGTTGTATTCCTGACTCTGTCAGTGTAAACCAGTGGGTTGTTTGTTTTTTCCCTGCCTTGTGTTATATATATATATATATATTAGTAAAGAACTGTTAGTCCTATTCCCCGTATCTTTGCCTGAAGGCCCGTTAATTTCAAAATTATAATAATTTGGAGGGAAGGGGGTCGCACTTTCCATTTCAAGGGAGGCTCCTGCCTTCCTCCACAGACACCTGTCTTTCAAACCAAGACATTCTGGCAAACATTTTAACTCAGACGTAATGCTTTAGTTGAAGAGGATCTCAAACTTCTCACACAAGCAGAATTGAGGTGGGCAGAATTGGCAAGGGAAACATTTATTCACCTGCCTTAAAATATGATCATATAGACATGTAACTATCATTCATCCTAATAAGCCAGAAAAAAAAAAAATCAACCATATGGAATTAGGATCTACTGGGAACACACTACCAAATTATCTCACTAGCAAAGTTAGGAGGGAAAACAACCCTCAGACTGTCAACAAATCACCCCGGTAGCCAAGGAGGGCCCCTGCAAAGACCTCTGTGAAGCCCAGAGTTCCAAGGAACCCATCTTCTGGCTTTTTCAATGAGCTCTTTATTTAATCAGATAACATGAAAACTTATCTGATAAGCAATATACCAAAAGGAGAATATATATACAATGATTCTAACTTTGAAAATAAATAAAAGGTTCCTACAAAAGCAAAGTGTGCTGAAGCATTTAAAAAAAAAAAAAAAGTCTTTAAGTTACTTGAAATTCATGTAAGACACATAAAAGCAGCAACTTGACAAATTCACTCTAAAACTACCAGCCTAAAACCCTTCTGTGAACGGGCTTCTATAGCCCTCCAATTTTTACTGCATTTCCTTGATATCCTTGGTGCAGGAATCGCTCTGCACTATTCCCACCCCCAAAGCCCACCACTGCAGCAGAAGTGTTGTAACTCATCCCCTCCCTCACTGCAACGTTTTCTCTGGACCAGCCCTACCTCCCCCTCCTCCTGAAGGCCCAAATTTAGACAACACCAACCATTTTCACAGAATGGCTCAGGGCTTCCCATTGCTGGAACGGAATAGTAATTTTGCTTCGTCGCCAGTAATCATAACGCGCTCGAGTCTCTTCGTTAGTAAGAATCTCTTTTGCTTGCTGCAGCTTCTGGAAATTCTCCACTAGAATACAAACCAAAGACATAATAAAGCCAGTATTTGTTTTCAAAGAAATTTGAATTGATGTGAAAGGGGAGCTGCCAATAATGGCTTAGAGCAAACAGAGTAGAGGAGCCAGAAGGAGAACGAAGTGACCAAGGTGTGTGGTTGTTCTGCTTACAGCTTTGCACAGTTTTAGCTGGCTTTAGGATCACAGCCCCTTTGGTGGACAACTGACATCCTTTTCAAATGAGGGCTAAAAATGCTCATTTGTCTACCAGCTTCAAAATCTCTCAAATTTAAGTTCAGAGAAACGTACAGAGTAGAGCACGCAAAAGGCCCAAGTTGCCCCCTGTAGACAATCTTAAAAAGGGACTTAAACTGGAGTAATAATGCACACTTACAGGGAACACACTTAACATCCACAGCAGCAAGGCTCTCAGAGCAAAGGACGACACCAAGAAAATGCGGGGCGAGGGTTGTGCCATGGGGCACAGAAATGACAAGCAAAAATTGACAAGCAAGAAGAGGAACCTAAATATAGTTCAAATCAAGTAACTTGTGCATTTTATTAGGTGTGCTTTCTACACAGGCTAAAAAGTTGTCTTGAATACCAGACTGCATGAAAGAGAGCTCTTATTTTTCCCTACAGGTTAATTTTTCATTAAATGGTTACTAAGGATGCAGCTGCATGTTACTATTTGTGGAAGGGCTACAAAGACTTAGATTTTATCTACGAGTCACCTATGTTACTGTGATATTATTATTATTATTATTATTAATTTATTCCAGTTTACAAATTAGAGAGATTTCTTTTGACATACACTAAGCCCAAACACTAATAAAAATGGATAACTATAAATCAAACAACAGACAACAGGTTGAGGGGGCAGTTCTATTAGGTTTCCTTTTTCTAGTTACTAGTTTTCAACAAATAAAAGGTCTATTGAGCTTTAAGCTGAGGAAATAAAAAATATAAAGTAAACTTTCACCAGTACTGTAAAAAGGTATTTAATGTAAATATGGCATGTTCAGGTAAATGGAGCATAAAATGTTTCTTCTTGACAAACAAAGCTGCTCCAATATTTGGCACTTGTTCTCCCTTTTGAGTTACCTAGTTTCAATTAATTGGGGGGGTGGGAGAGGGGAGGAAAACAGGACTGGGAGGTGGTACAGACAGAACAGGACCATGAACTGCAACAGTCTCTCGTTTCCCTGCTGCAATAGCCAGAATTTTCTGCGGACAAAGTTGATTCCATTAGTTTCATTGGTACTTGTGCTAACATTTAGAAGAAATATTCATGATCAGGTTATAGTTAAGGGGTGGTAGATTGTCTCTCAAACACCAAATCTCAGGGGGTTCCTTGTGAGGGAATCTCAAAGTGAAAAAAATCCCACCTATTTCACCTTTTAACTCCCCCCCCCATCAACTCTCTGATTCTAGGCTAGGATGGCACACCAATAAGGAAAGCCAAGCCCTGCTGAGAGCTCTGCTCAAGGCAATGGGAGTGCGGGTCTCATCTAACATCTGCTGTACTCGGAGCTCTGCTGTCTCAGAGGAGGGTGTGGATGAGGTCAAACTCGCACAAGCAGGTAGGCCACGGTGTTCAGCTTATGCTTACACTGTTCAGTTTACAGTTAAATAATAGAAAGAATCCAAAGGAAAAGTATTGTGCATGAATCAAAATGAGAAGCATATTTAATTATTCTGTAACAAATTTTTGGTGGGGACCATAATTATGATCAGCAGAGCCTTTATTATAAGAATATAAACTATTCAGGCATCGGTGAGCACTGATTAGAGCTATCCTGTGGTTATGAATGGGTAAGGCTGTCTCCAAGTAACTCAGGCGCTGCTTAGCTGTCACAGGTGCAAACTGCGTGCCTTCATCAATGCAAATGTTAGCTGCTGTTCTGCAGACAGATGGCTACTCATGTGGTGCTGGCTTCTCTTTATTTCCAGCCATTAAATTACATTAAAAGAAAATAAAGTACATTTAATGTGTTCCTGATGGGCTTGTTCACGGAAGCAAATTAAGTAGTTGACGCAAGTATGGCACCTGAATGCCACTCAGCATGGAAGCAGGCCAACCTCATAGGTCTAGAAAGGCATACGCTCCATAAATAATTTCTGGATTAAAAGATGCTCTACCACAGAAAGAAAAAAAATTTAAAATCCTAGGGAAAAAAAAAATTCCAAAAAGTGTCTTTGTGCTCTTTTACCTAGGAGTGTGCAAGTGTTAGAAAAGAATATTAAAGCTTGCTATTTAAAGACAATATGCTCAATACACATGACAATTAAAATATATTGGGGGAAAAGAATATTTAATGAAGTTTTACGGCTGAATTTAATATCTTAGTCATGTTAATGTAAGAAAAAAATACATGGTTTTTAAACACGTAAGAATACATACCTGCTTTGGGGTTTCCAGGATGTTTGTCAGGATGACATTCAAGGGCTTTAATCTTAAATTCTGCAAGAATTTGTTCCACCTAAATAGAATGCCAAGACTTAGAGTGAGAAAATACATACCCACAGAAATGATTTTCAAATTTGCTTTTTGAAAGTGGTTGGGAGGAACAATGAAGAATGCTGAAAGATTTTTTTTCCTGTTCATTTTTACAAGCATTAGTACAAGCAAAATAGATAACAATCTGTCAGTGACACTGCTTATTTAATTTCATTTTCCATGCACTCATTCTTGGTTTTGTGAAACTCAGCCATCCAATATGGCAAGTTGGCTTTCAGAAAAATGTGTGAAGATTGTACATGTGAAACCCTTTCCTCACATTTGACCGAGAAGGCAAAAATGCATCATTTCAGTTGCTGAAGATCAATTGGGATTGAAATGTGGGATTGGGTGGCTTCATCCATATCCTCTTCATAGGAAATTTAGCCAGTAACACATGACTCTTCTGTCTTGGATACCCCAAAACTAGATAACAAGCCGTTCACATTCTTCTGATGAATTAATTTTCTGTGAAAAAAAACTGGCTTGGAATAGAATAAATTTATAATCAATTTAGAATATAGGCCTGTATTGGTTTACTAGTTAGTAAAAGTTCCCACACAGTTTATAGTACCAGAAAGTATTATAAACACTGGAAAAACAAAGACATATTAACAGTTAACAAAATACAGGAAACCACTGGCATGGGCATCATCTTAGATTTTAAAATAGTCAGATTTTTCAAAATTCTGAAATCTTGGTTCTTATTATAATTCAGAAGCCAAATCTTCTTTGTATCATTCCAGTACAGCTTAAGCTGTCATAACAATTTGCCCTAAGATATCAATTGGCTACTATTCTTTCCCATGCGAGAAAGTCTGTTTATACGGATTCCTCATCCTTCAAACCCTGATATCCCTATACAATTTAAATTATTTATTTCAAAATTAAGGCCCATCACATTTTTTTCTTTAGAATAAAATTACAGTTCACTCAACTAGCTGGCCCAATTTTGTTGTCATATGCTGGGAAAAATGTGGTCTACAGTGGTATTTTAAGAATTCTACACTTTTCGCTCTTCTCAGTAACTTCTTCCAGAGGCAGAGATATAAGGTGGTATATTTCCAGTCAGTAAGACACTTTAACATATATACATTGTACAGAGAGCTTGTTCTAACTGGTCACTACATAGCTAGCTACCATCTCTAAACCTTAGTTATATAAAGGAGAACTTTAAAGTTAAAATACCTACAGTAGCAGAAGGGTAGCATGGAAGTCTTCAGTTAAAAAAAAAAAAAATCAGTAGAAGAACTTTATAAGAAGTTTATATAAAACATATGAAATCTCGATAAAATATTCAGTGAGATGTTTTACTAAGAAAGGTATCCAATACCCACTACATATGAATAACGCTGTTCTTGGAAGAAGGATGTAGATTAAATCTCCCCTCTTCCTCTCAAGTCTGAAGATGTCAGACTTGAGCTGTCCGTGAACTCAGTTCTACAAGAAGCCAAGCATGAACACGGGTGTTTACTTGAATACAGGGAAGATCTGTAGAAATTGAGACTATTTGTGCTTAAATCTAACCCGGTCGCATCAAGACCAGGCCCTTCAGCAGCTCCGACGGCAGTACTGCAGCTGGGCATGGGCTGGCGGCACCCGCGGAAGCCTGCGCCGCTACAGGTCCTTCCCTGCATGCACAAAGCTAAGGGGCGGCAGAACACCCGCCCGTTCAGAGGCCTGCTAAGCGCTGCGGGCCGCGTGCACCGTCCGGAGAGAAGGCAGGCCGCCGCGGTACCTGTCAGCTGCCGATCTCAGCTCCACCCCCAGGCCAAACAGCCTCCTAGCACCTGCTGCTTCTGCCGATGGGTTATTTTTCAGGACCCACGGCACGTGGAATGTCATTGTTAAGCAAGTCGAAAAATCACTGCCGCGTGTGCCCGGCCGGGTCGCTGCTGGCCGAGCTCCTCCGGGCTGGGCGGGAGGCAGCGGCGGGCCGGCGAGGCACCGGCCGCCCGTCCCCAAGGGCGCCCCCTGCTGGGCCGGCGTCCCCGACCGCACGGGGAGGGGCTCAGCCCCGGCGCCGGGACAGCGCCGGGGCAGCATCCCGCTCGGCGGGCCAGGCAACGCACAGCCGCGGGCCACGCGGGACGCGCCCTTCGTTACCGCAGGGCCCCCAAAGCTCCCGTTCCAGCACCGGAACGCAGCCCCAGCCAATGTACCCCTGGACTAAAACACTAGCGTGCCGCTGGCTGGGCCACCTCAAGGTGTTGCATGGACACCGCTAGGGAAAAGGACACTTGTTTCAGCTACGAATCAGTCAACAATTGCTTACCTAGATCTCCTTATAAAGTACGTATCTGCTACCAAAACAAAATAGTAAAAGTCGTATTTGAATGTCATTAAAATTAGCATTTAAAAATCACTAATATGATGAATTAAAAAGTTACGTTATTTTTTGTTTTCCTCCCAACGGTTCTTTTAAAAAATTTAAAATATGTATAAAAACCTGAGAAAATCAATAGCATTGTCAGTGACCTACAGCTAGGAACATTCATCATGTCAGTTGCATATAAACAGGGGGGGTTTGTCTTTTAAAACCGAAAATATATTCCAAGATATTATTTGGATGTTATCAAATTTATGCAGTTGGCTCATGATTCACAACTGTATCACACGTTGAACTGAACTAATGAATAAACCATTCTTTCAGCTGTAGCTGTAATACACTCCTGTTTTATAAGACACATATATTAAAAGCCTTATTCAAGGATCTTAACACGGGTACACAGATCAGAAAATTGAACATTAGGAAGGGAGATATTAAAAGTGGCAAGAAAGAAGGCTGACAGTGCATTTCAAATAGTCCTGCCTGCAAACAGCTTCAAATCCCCGCTGCAGAGAGACAAGCCCTGGAGGGGAGGTGGGGGAGGCTCTCACCGTAGCTAGTTCATCGCATCCTAGCAAGTTGTAGTAATCTTCCAAGTCACCCGGTCTGCAGTTCAGAATTGCGTCCATCTGGACCCGTCCAGCAGGCTTCTTCAAGCCGAGGCACAGAGGGTGTAAAATATCGTACCAACACGGAGCTCACACACGGGTTTAAAAGCAGCCCCAGGGAAAGAGGCAATTTCCACTCAGGTCCACAGCTCTCTGCAGTGCTTTTTAATACTGGCCGCTGACACACATGAATTTTCTTGAGTTCTCCTCCTGCCATTGGTCCCTGCAGGATGCCAATCCGGTTGCACAAACCTGCTAAGGGCAATGCTCCCTGGGATTTGTAGTTGCCAAAGTCACTCCAACATTGAACTGTGCGTCCCATGCAGACCGAAAAGAGTTCTGGATGCTAACTAAAATCTAGCTGTGTTTGAGATTTAGATCATGCCATCACGTGCACAGAAACTTAAAATCAGGCACATACTTAAAGGCTTTCGTGCACCTGAGCCTACAAATACTAAAATATATTTCCTGCTTAATTTTTAATTGCAAATTTTGCCACCCCCACAGGGGGATTCTATGGGTAATTATAGAAAAGAGTAAGGAGTACTTCCAACCTTACAATTACAGGGCTGCAAACTTTGGAGCATGAAGTACTGACCTTGCCAAAGCCTCTGAGAGTTCTGTCAGTCCCTTCAACAGAAAGGGGTGAATCTTCACTCTTTGAAGGCTACCTAGGGTACGTACAGACTACTCTTCAAAATCAAACAGCTCTTGTGCAATGGTTGCATGTCTGATGGAATTAAAACTATGAAAAGACAACATGAAATACTGTATACTATCAAAAGAAATACTTTCTCAGGCTAAATTACCCTCAATTTGTGTCTTGAAGGTCTGTGTTGTGTGCAAAACACGTTCCTTGAAAAACTCATTTTACATTGAAGTGCAATACTTTTATTTTTGAACTGTGATTAATGATCAAGGCCTCAGTCCACCAAAGACTACAGACATGTTTAACTGTAGCATCTCCTATGATCTATTAATTTAAAATATTACTACCTAGGTATAATACTAACCCCCTGCTGAAGTCTTTCCTCTGGAGCCTAAGGAGCTCTGGTTTTACTTCTCTCATCCCTGCAAGAGCTTTGTAATCCAAGATGTTTCATGCCATTAAATATTGCTGATTCTTTAAACCAACACTTAGAAGTAGATGCCCTGAAGAGTTGTACAATTGTAGATGTATAGACCTAGTTGGAGAGCCTATGCGGAACAGGTACATAGGGCATGGCCAAGGCTTGAACTGGTGTGTGCTAATCGGTGAAGGACCTGGAGGCCATTCAGAACTGTTTATAAAATACTGAATATATAATTCCTGCATTTACAAGTGCTTTATTTTACCTATATTATTAATCTTCTGACATTATCTAATTATAATACTAGTCTTCCACTGCTTTCTCTTCAAAAAAGTAATTTGTCTGAAATTTCCTATTTTTACTGTATGTTCAGATAGCCTATTAGGATTATAAAATATATACAGTACATGAAAAGAAGAAGTAATATTGAACAGCAAAGCACAAGCCTCAGTGAAGCCATTTAAATCTGTTAGAAAACACTACTACCATATTTCTCTGAGTAAATAAAACAATAGATACCTTTTTCAACAAAGTGGATGAATTAGCAACTACAAATCTCTCCCCCTCCCCCATTCATAACTTAATAATAAACCAGAAAATCATAGGAAAGAAAAGAAAGCCTTTTAGCAAGAGATCATGTAAATATTTAAATAGATGGTACTTTGGGGGAGGATAAAAAACAAACAGCTGTCCCTCTTCCCAACAGCAGTCCTGGCACACCATTCTCGTCCAAGTACTTCTTGCATATTTGCATAAGGTGAAAGGGAAGGCTCGTTAACCCTTTTTCCCTCCAGCTTTCAGCGGCTAGTTCTGTCCTGCAAGGTGAACTGCAGGTCCAAGGGCTGGATTTGGATGAGAAAACCGTGACACTTGCCGGCTGCTTGTTCACACAGAATTTGCTCGCTGAAGCCTTGGTCCCGTCTATACTCCTGTCTGTTCAGACCAAATAAACGAGGGCTTTGATCCAAACTGGAGCAGTGACCACACTTGTGCCCCCTGCCCTGAGATTTCCAGCACTTGGGGCACAAAGGGTCCCACAGCACAGCCTGAAATTTTGCCTGTGGAGGACACAAAATACTGATACTGAATAATAACTTAAGTCTTTTACTGCTCCTACTGACTTCAGTGGGACAACCCACAGAGCAAAGCATCATCAAAAAGAAGAAAACAAGAGAACTTGTATATAATACGCAGGAAAAAGAATACAAAGATTGCCTTCAGGACATAAACTTTATTTGGAGATGGCACAGCTTACGTGGCTACACGGGTTTTGGTTAGTGTTGCTCAGAATGTACACACAGCACTGAAAGTGAGGAAATCTAGTATTTGTTCTCTGTACCCAATCACGAACAAAACGTTTCTGTTCATTCCTAATGCATTATCAGTAATTTTGCTTGTTTTGAGCCTCGAGTGAAACTAAATTCTCATTCAGTATAACAGGAGACTTACCATCAACTTGTGAAAGTCATAAACGGTCCTTTAAATAAACCAGCAAGATCTGGAAATCTCCATTTTAATTTGTTCCCATAAAAGTCTTCCAGTACCTGTTCTTCTCAACTGACTATAGCTGTTTTGCTTCCCAAGGGCAGAGTACACATTTTCAAGAAGTTCAAGGCACAATAGAACTCAAATGACTTTTGCATTTCATGCTCCATCCTTGGCCCCTGAGTGCTGAGAGTTGCAGAAACAGAAGGGGACCCAAGCACTATCAAGCTGACTTCCCGATTTGGAGGTAACTACTGCAACATCATCATTACCACATATAAATGCTTGCAATATCAGAGTCAGCTTTAGCATCCTTGAACTGAATCTTTTCCTCACCCATAGCTTCGCAGAAAGCTTTAGATCATACACCTGTATCACACGTTTTCCTCCCTAGAATGCAGTCTTCACATAACTACACACCAAAACAACAATTCTGAAGTCACGCCTCTCCTTTATATGCTGACAAAAGCATCTTGCACATGCTTTTTAAGAAATCTGAATCTTGCCTCAGCTTCAATAAGGAAAAAGGATGCTTCCATACAAATGTGCACAGAATAATAAAAACGTTCTGACTCACACCCGGTTACTTAGCTTGTTTTTGAGAAATAGTCAGTATGAGAAATGGCATGTACATCTTTTTGGGGGTTGTTAATACCCAAAAGAAACAGAAAAAAAAAAAAAAAAGCCCCCTTCTACAAATACACATACAACCTACAAAGTCAGCTACCTATAAAATAGTCCCTTTTGAAGGCAAAACCCATATATCAACAATTTTAACCCAAAGTTTTTTAAAAGTTGTTGTTATCAAGGCCTGCAAGGGATTCTACCTCATTTTGGTCTTGACACTAAACTTAGGGATTCAGTTGTATTGACTAAAACTGTTCTGCAAATAGTTTGTGATGTTGAGCAGCAACATTAAACAAAACAACATTTAAATTTATATCCATGAAGTTTAGGTCAAAATTCTGTTGGTAGAAGTCCCGGGAAAGTGGCAGAGTTCTACCCTGACACGACTTCCAGGTAGAAAGAGACACTACGCCTAAGAAAGCCCACGTGCGGTACCTCTGTATTTACTACACAGTGACGGTCCGCAATTCAGCCTCTGGCTCGGCCACTAAGGATTGTCTCTACATCACAGAAGACATGGCTGGAGAACCACAGGTCACCACAGCTACTACCTGTGCACGTCCCACCTGGGAGTGCTGATGTGAACAAGAATGCATTTGTGAGTGTCATTAGAGCAAGCCCCAACTCTTGCAATTCACCATCGGGTCTCTCATACTCTACGCAGGCATCCTTCTTAAAACAGCTGTTGGCCAGACAGGTGCTGAAACCACCCCACCCCCACAACCCTCCCGTAGCACAGCAGCTCAAGCACCACGGTAACCCATTGAAGGATCCCTACCAAAAGCTCAGCCTGCAGGTGCAAAACCTTTCCCCGGCAGCCAGCAGGCAGGCACACGTCCCCGGCAGAAGCCGTGAGCCTGTAAATACTCCTTACCCTGCGCTCTGTTTACAGAAAATCGAGCCGCTACGAACCACTCGGTAACGCTCCCTGACTGGCAACCGCGCTCACAGGGAGGCTCGGCCTCACCAGGGGCTGCGCAGCTACGCGGCAGCCCAGCGACCTGCCCCGCAACGCGAAGCCTGCGCCGGGAGACGCCGCTTGCTTCCCGGGAAGGTGCCTTCTCTACCCGGCACTCTGAACACCCTGACGGAAGAGCCCGAGGGTTTCTCAAACAGCTTGTGGCGAGAGGCGTATCGAGACCCGCGAGGCCACGCCGGAGCCGCCATTTGCCAGGAGGGCGCCGGCGGAGGAGAGCGCTGCGGCGTGAGCCGCGGGGGCGGACGGACAGGCTCCACGGGGACGGGGTTCCCCCTTCCCGCCACGGGCTGTTATGCCTCCGCGGCCGGCGGCAGCCGCGTCTCTGGAAAACAAGACCCCGCAGTGAGGTGGAGGGGGCGGCGGGAGCCCCAATGGCCCGGGGCACTGGCCCCGCCTGAGCGACACTGGCGCTGAGACGCGCGACCACGTGACGAGAAACCGCCATGGCGCGAGGGGCGCCCGCGTGGAGAGAGGTGGGGAAAGGGGAGTGGCGCCCCGCCGTGCGAGGGCTGAGCCAGCACCAGCGTCACGTGACGGCGGCAGCACACACACCACCCCCCACTTCCCCCTCACGTGACCCGGTTTGTTGTTGTTGCTGCCTCCGCGGGGCGGGACCCCGCGTGGGCGGCGGCGCGGTCACGTGCCGGGTTTAAATCGCTCCCTGGGGGTGGGGGAGGGGGCCGCGGCGGAGGCGCTGCTGCGCGCTGCGCCGGGCGGGAGGGGGGCGGCGGTTGCTACTCCAAGATGGCGGACGAGGAGGCTCCGCTCCTCTGTCCGCGCGACGGCGGCCCGGCCGAGAGCGCCGAGCCCGCTCTGAAGCGCCAGCGCCTGGACTCGGAAGACGGCGGCTGCGGGCGGGGCGCGGCGCCCGCCCAACGCCCGGACCGGGGCGCGGGGCCGCCGTCTGCCGTGGCGGCTGAGCTGCCGGGCGAGACGGCGGCCGTGACCGCCCATGGCGGCGGCCTGGTGGAGGAGGAGGAGAACGAAGAAGCGGCGGCGGTCTGGAGCGGCGCGGACAATAGGGCCGGGCTGCGGGGCCTGCCCCGGGTGGAGCCGCCTCCGCAGCCGCGGGGCCGGGGGGAGGGGGCGGAGGCGGCGCCCGGCGAAGACGCGGCGGAGGCGGCCATTGGCTGCAGGCGGGCGCAGTGTTCAAACGGGGCGGCCGAGGCGCCGGCCCTGCATCCCGGTGAGGACCCCATCCTTCCCCTCCTCCGCTCGGCCCGGCGGGACGGGCCGCCGGCCGCCCCCTCGCGGCCGGGAGGCGGCGGGAGAGGCGGCGGCCGCGGCGGTGCCACCCTCCCTGCACGGGCGCTCGGGGCCGGCTCAGCGCTGGCTGCCCCCGCGGGCGCGGAGCCGCAGACAGCCGCACGGGCCCTCCCGCCTGGCGGTAGCCCCGCGGGCCGCGCCGGCCTCGGGGAGGCCCGGTGTTCCCCTGCCGCAGCCGAGGGAGAGGGCGCCGCAGCTAGCGGCTGCTCCGCGCGAGGCGGTCACCGGACACGGCTGGGCTGCGCTCGCCTCCCTGACCGTGCGGGAGCTCGAGCGAGCTGCTGCATCCGTTTTTCTAAGCGCGCTCGGTTCTAACCGGCCCTTGTCAGAGCCTGTCGTTTCTTGTGCTGGCTTCGTAGGAGGAGGTCGGCTCGGCTCTCCCTGCTGAAAACATTTTGCTGCGTTGCTGGCAACAAGTTATTAAAAGTGAAAAATCATAAGCCTTTGAACAAATTTCTGCCGTAGTAATTATTTTATTTCCGTTTCCTGGAAACTGCACAGAAAGCACAGGAGCAGCAGTCTTGAACAATTCTTTAAATAATGTTAAGTTACAGTCTTGGTTTTAAGATTCACAGTGATGGCAGCACAAAACTAAATGATAACCTTCAGAAGTTTCTTTGCAGACCGTGTTTAAGGCGTACTGCTTGGGCAGCGTCGGTATGGAAGTACCTTGCATTGCATTATTGAAACAGACATGTTTTCAGGGTTTTTTGCTGTTTTGTTTTTTTTTAAGCTAGCGCTTTGGAAAGCCTTCTTAAAAGGTATAAGGTACTGCGTTCTGCCAGTAAAGTCTTTCCATTTAATCCTGGAATGCGGTTAAAGATATTTTCCCTTTAACTCCATAGTAAAACTACAGAAAACTCCTGCCTGTGCAAAAGCAATCCAAAAGGGAACAGAGCTGTGTGAGAAGCTGGGAATGGCCTTGGTATTTAAAAACTTCATTGGAACAGCACAAGAGTAAAGCCGATGATCTGTTATCAGTGCCTTATATGAAGCCTTTTTGTTCAAGTTACTCAGATCCTCAGGCATGTTTTGCTGTGGATTGCTTAGTTCTGGCAAGCACTCCCTTTAGACCTTTGAGGACTCAAATACTCAGGGAGTGTTACAATTTGAACTGTTACTTTAGCCTGCTTGTACCTGTCACAGTCTTTCTTAAATACCATGTGACCTGTATAGGATGAGTCTTTAACAAAGTAAGTGTTGATTCTTTATACAGTAAACATGAAGATCATTTTAGTAAAACTTGTACTTCGTGCTTACTGTGTGTACTAATCAACCTTTTTCTTCTTCATGGTGCTTTCTGCATAATGTTCACTGTGTTCATGCATAATGAGATGGAAGTGAAATGCTGTAAATATGTAGATTAATAATAACAAATAGTAATGTCAGTGAGCACCTGTGCTCTCAGAAGAACAAGATGACAAATACAAAAAGCAAATTTCTGTCCTTTCCTTCTTTCCATTCTAATCAGAATAAAGTATTTATGCCAACAAGGGAAAGAACAGGACAACACAGTCTCTGAATAAAAAAATGCTGATGTTTTGTGGTGTTCTTTTTTTAAAAGTAAAGTGAAGTAACATAGCTAAAATATTGCAGGAGTTTATTCAAATAGAGATTAAAAACTATTATAGTGATTCTTTGCTTTAGAGAGCATGACTGGAACCCGTTCTCCCCCCGTTCTCCCCCCGTTCTCCCCCCGTTCTCCCCCCGTTCTCCCCCCGTTCTCCCCCCGTTCTCCCCCCGTTCTCCCCCCGTTCTCCCCCCGTTCTCCCCCCGTTCTCCCCCCGTTCTCCCCCCGTTCTCCCCCCGTTCTCCCCCCGTTCTCCCCCCGTTCTCCCCCCGTTCTCCCCCCGTTCTCCCCCCGTTCTCCCCCCGTTCTCCCCCCGTTCTCCCCCCGTTCTCCCCCTCTTAGATTTTCAACAAATTAAGCTACAGTTGCTGTTGCTATTTCTAATAAAGTCAATAAAAATGCTTAGTAGTCTAAAGTCTAATAAGCTGCTCAGGTTAAAATTTAGATTTCTCCTTAAATGTTAGCTTAGTAATGCACTCTGTAAGACAAGTATCTTGTTCAGCTTTGGACTCCATCTAGATATGTGATGCAGTTAGATTGAGTTACTCTGGCTCAAGGCCATGAGTTGAGCTGAAGTAACAATGTGGTACTCTAAGCCAAACCCAGCTGCAGGGTTAAATGGATGAGAGCGCCGTAGCGAAGGTGGTTCAAGGGGGCACATTTCCTGTCATAACTGAAATACTGTATGTGGTTGCCTGTTGCAGCTCAGCTGTGAGGTAACAGCCTAACAAAATGCTGTAACTTACATTGTCCCCTAATGTGTGTTTGTGGGTTTCTTTTAAAATGCTGTGCTCTTAAAACCTACTTTTTCATTGTATTCCAATTTCTCAGTGAGCTGGATGAAGTGAGAATTGCAGGAGAAGGGAATTTTTAATTGTACTTTTAAAACATCTGGGCTTTTTTTGAGATACAATATCCTTAATGCCTAACACTTAATAGAATGAAAATTTCACTAAGTTCAACATCCAGCCCACTGAAGATAGCAAATCCTGCAGTAAATCTACTGAAGGCTTGAAAGCATATCTGTAAACTCAAAAAAAGTAGACATTTTCTGTGTCTGACAAAACTGCCTATTTGTAACTCATTGCAATCAAATGTAAAAGCATACAATTTTAGGTTTTGTGATATATTTTATATATATATACCTGTGCCGTTTGGCTCAAGTGTAACCCATCATTGTTGTGCTGTCTTGCAGATAACTTCCTTTTTAGTGATGAAATCATAGCCAATGGTTTTCACTCCTGTGATAGCGATGAAGATGACAGAGCCTCACATGCAAGTTCTAGTGACTGGACCCCACGACCACGTATAGGTAGAAGCCTATATAATGTTCTTAGATGCTGTTTGCCTTTGAACAGTTCCTTCATTCTTCCCAGTCTTCAAAGGATTTCTTCTGTTGCAAAAAAAATGGCAATTACTGCTTTTGAGCAGCTTAGAGTTGTTGACTGTATTCTGTATGTTATTTAATAAGGAGTTTAAAAATGAACCTCTTTAAACTTGCTGTATTTTGGTTTAAATTGTCAATGTCTTTCGTGTAGAGATCCTGCCATGATCTATATTAAAAGCAAATGCACAGACTCGCTAAACTGAACATTTATGCCATATTTCTAGCCTATTTACTTATTATTATTTCTTTAAGGAACAGGAAGATGATTCTTGTATGATTTTAGCCAATCTGTAGGGCTCACTGTCCTAAGCATTACATCAGTTTGGGAATTATTGGTCTGCATATATATTGCATATTTTAGCAACAGATAAGTTACGCATGGCAGTTAGGAACTCATGAGAAAGTTCTTGACACACACAGAGGCAAGATAACTGCTAAGGTCATTGGTGCTTTGTGTGGGACAGTGGCTTCCAGGGTGCAGTGGGGTCGGGACTTGAGGTCTTTTGTCTTATGCAGGTGTGATAATACCACAGCATTCATTTTGCGAGTACTGATAAGAATAGCAGCAAGAAAACACATTATGATAGCCCAATATTCCACTTAAAATCTGTTGTCTTTGCTGATCCCTCACCACAGGATCACTGCTGGTACCTTTTGGGTAAATGCGTACAATTGTTTTCTTCATATGTACGGTAACTAGCCTTAGTGATAGCTTTTGGGGTCCTCTTAGTCAGTTTAGCTTCCTAAGGTTTGCCTGCTTTTCTTCTGCTGCTCTAATCTGAAGTGTTTCTGGAAAGACTGATTTGATCTTTCTCAAATTTGAAAGATTTAGGAGGCCATGTCTGAAATCCTTAGCGTTAGACAAGTAAAACAACAGCAATCCATGGACTGGTGGGCCCTATTTCTATCTTTAGAGCAAGGCTTTATAATAAGACTAGAAAGTATATGTATGTTTGTTGTCTCTTCAACTTAATACTGTAGATACCTTACAAAAAGATACAAATGAAGCCACGAAATGGAGATACATTGTGAAAATCTTGTTGCTAAGTAAGTGCACCTTTCATCAAGTTTGCTATGAACTGGGGCTTCTACCTTGACTAACTTTCTAGGAAATCCTTCATGGATTAACATAAAATAATAATAAAGTAAAAACGCTAGCTGTACTATCACTTCAGAATTCAGACCAAAACAGACAGGGGTTTTGATGAATGAAACATTAAATGGGATTAATAACATTGTAGTAGCAAGCATTAATAAATGGGATGATGATCATAATCATCTGAAATACTTGACTCAATTTTAAATATTTGTATTTTTAATTTTTTTTAGGTCCCTACACTTTTGTTCAGCAGCACCTCATGTTAGGTACAGACCCACGGACAATTCTGAGAGACCTGCTACCAGAAACAATCCCTCCACCTGAACTGGATGATATGACACTGTGGCAAATTGTTATAAACATTCTTTCAGAACCACCAAAAAGAAAAAAACGAAAAGATATTAATACCATTGATGATGCTGTGAGACTTTTACAAGAATGCAAAAAAATAATGGTCTTGACTGGAGCTGGGGTATGTATTGCTGCAATGACAGTGACAGAATATATAGACAGTTGGTTAAATCCTTATCCAGTGCTTTACAGCATGCAGGTGATTTGACCCTGGCAATGTTGGTAATCAAATGATGGTGCTAGGTGGGAAGAGGAGGCACAGCTGTCCCCTAAAATGATGCGCACAAGATCTCTCTTACAAGAAAATATTCTTGAACATTTAAACTCTGAAACAGTTGCTTCCATGCAAAATAGTTATGGGATAAGATCACATCTGCCTGTTCCAGAACATTTCCTAGTCATTTTTTTCATTTGGAACAAAGGTAATGATTTTTTGAATAAAGTGTCAGTGGATCTGTTAAAATACCTGATGGAGCTACAGGGACTAGCAGGCTAGGACTTGAAAAGAGAAAGAAGAAAAGGAAGGGGGAATTATAAGGGGAGTTTGGTTAGATTTCTGTAGACTGCATTGTGCTTCTAACATGCTGCTCTAGAATGGTCACAAGATTACTTAGTTTTACTAAAGATCATTTTTAAACTGTTGTACGTTTGCAGCTTTATACCTATATACCAGATCACAATACAGAAGTCGATCATTTTTTGCTTCTGTTGTTCATACACAGAGGGCGTGACACCATTCAGAAAAGAAGAGTAATTCAAATCAGTGTGTCAGAAAAGCATTGCTACCTCTGTTACCCAATCTTGTTCTTCCTGTAATTGCTATCACACACCTGTTTCTCCTCCTCCCATAGTATTTTGGGGTAGTTCGAGACAACAAATGTTAGTCTTTATTCACTACTACCATGCTATTATAAACAGTGTTTGTTTATCAAAAGGGGTTTATTCATCAACAGTAAGAATCTGTTCTGTTACTGCATTAGCATGTAAAAAAGAAATAAAAATCGACCGCCTTGTCCAAGCCTAAGCTGGCAGATCAATGAACACTTACTAATCAAATTTAATGCAACACCATTTAAAATTTTTCTTCACTTCTTACAAAGCTTCAGTAGTAAAAGTAAGTTCTGGTGTCCTGTGACTGCCTGTATGGATTGTACTAAAGGGCTTTTTTGCCCAGTTGTTAGACTTCTGCTTGTGATTTGGGATTTGTTATACTGGTCCGAAAAAAAAAAAGAAAAAAAGAGAAAAAAAAAGCCCAGAAAAATAAATACAGAGAACCCGCACTGGTTTTGTTCTTAATGTCTCTGAACACGGTGAGCATACAGCAATGTGGTTTCCCAAATAGTTTGTATCACAGCAAGTCTTTAACAGCCCAATATGTAGTTTTGCTTATTTCAGATTGCGAAAATGTATTTCAGGTGTCTGTGTCTTGTGGAATACCTGACTTTAGATCAAGAGATGGCATCTATGCACGCCTTGCTGTAGACTTCCCAGACCTTCCAGATCCTCAAGCAATGTTTGATATAGAATACTTCAGAAAGGATCCCAGGCCATTTTTTAAGTTTGCAAAGGTATGGTTTTCCAACAGTTCTTATCTTGGTCAGTGAAGACAGACAGCAATATTAGAATGCATAGATCAGATATAAAACTATTTTGTTGACAAAACAGTATCTTTGTCTTTTTTTTTAAACAAGACAGAAAAGTGTGTTAATATATTGATTTTACTTGAATGAGAGATGTCATTCAGTGGCATACAGACTCTCTGCTTAGGCTGGTCTTTGCAATGTATCGATTTTATATCCTCAGTGTTACTTCAGTCATTGTATGCAACCACATTAGCCTTATCAGAAATATTTAGCAACATTCTTTTTTTAAGCTTTTTTTACTGCTATAAGTTCATTATATATACAGCCATTCTAGATGGTGTCTCTAATTTCAGGGAGGATGAATAAAAACTTGTAGTTCTTTGATCAAACCTCAATAATCTTAGCTGCTGTTACTTTCTCTGAAAAATGAAAGAATGAGAGAAACTTTTGGCCAGTGCATGAGTAATGTGGAAAGCTACATTTGAATTTGATACGCTGTGGCGTGCTCTTCAGTGTCATACAATGCACTCACATTTTATCACTGTATTTACAGTAAAGAGGACAAAAGCAGTTTCATGCACTAATAAGTTTGTTCTTTTTTCAGGTTTTGACATAGCTGTCACAAAGATCTGTACATCTTAGAGAATTAAGGCCTTTTTGCAGGGACTGTGTTTGCTTAAAAGAGAGAACACAGCAGGTTTTGGAAAGATGTTAGTGATATTAAATGGTTTAAAAAAGCAGGGAGTATAACTGAGACAAGAAGGAATTGTAGAAGCTGTAGACATATGTAGAAACAAAAAAAAATTTGCATCTAGTCTGGAATTTCCTCTGGACAAAAAAAAAATCAAAACTAAAATATTACAAGAATTACTACGCAACCAGCAAGGACTTGTGAAAATCAGTCATTACTAGTTGTGCTCACTCTTTCTTCCTTTAGCTCACAATTTACACTGGTACCCTGTTATGTTACAAAGATTGGGAAAGAAAAAACAGTGCATTCCTTAGCTGCTTGGCTTTCTCTGAAAGCTTCCTGTGCAGATACTATCGTATTTTGATGGTTATTAGTATACACAGTTCCTTGGATTTTTAATATTTAAAAAATAAAAACAAACCCAAAAAACCCCACAGTAAACAAAAAAAACCCAACAACTTGAAGCCTGTCTATACACAGGTTTTAGCAGAATAGTCCAAAGCCAATTTCACTGATACTTTTTTACTAAAATAGCTTCTCCTCCTTCTCCTTTTCTGTCCATCAGCTTAGTTAGAATATTGATTTCTTATTCCATGAAATCTTAAGTTCCTTTAATTCTAGGAGCAAAGAACAGCAGAAGAGCTCAGTGGCAGTACATGTCTTGCTTCTTCAGACTAAGATATAAAAGCTGTTAGGACCACATGAATATCTGATTATAGTTGTGTAATAGCCTAATCATAGTCTAGGTAATATAGCACTATGAGCAGTCATTGATCATTGCTGCAGTTTAACTCCAAAGACCCATGTAGCTTCAGAATTATGACTACCTTGCAATACTTTGGGGAGGACAAATGCTGTCAAAATGTCTTTTTTGTTTGTTAATAGTTGGGCTATATGGTAGCTGGAGGCAGAGCTGTCACAAAGGTTAATTTAACAGTTCACTGTTGTGCTAGAACTTTTGATTCAGCTTTAAGTATCTACCGGTAAAGGTAGGCAGCAGCCTCCTTCTTGCTAACTTTCTTTTGGCCAGTGGTGCTTTTTCTGTAAAAAGGCCTCACTTTCCCAGGTGAGACTCCACCCCAGTTGCTGCTCAGTGGTGACAGAGTGGCTGGAGAGTAGAGGGTCTGGAATTCAAGTTCCTCCCCTAAATACATGCTCCTGAGCAACACGGTGGTGGTGGCGCCGCTGCTGTCCTCCTTGTCGCACAGCAGCCAGGGGTACCACCTGGGGTGGTCAGCTCTAGACAGAGGTTCCCAGCATGAAGCTTTCAGCAGGGTGTCCACATTTAATTTTTCCTCTGGCAGGCTCCTTGTTCACTGTGAGCAAACATCAAGTCATTCTGCAAAAGTGCCTATAAATTTTTCCACATGCTCTTTAGATATCACTACCTCCTCTACCTTGATCTAATGGAAGGGCTGAGTATCCGTCAGGCGCAGTGGAATTGCTCTGCTAAGCCATATGGTTTTAACTTGGTGCCTACTGTGACGGGCTAAATTGGGAAAGCTGGTCCGAGTACTACCTGTCTTCCCCTTTGTATCTAATGCCTCTCTGCTTTCTGGGCAACCATCTTCTAGGAATGGTTGCGGATAATGCTGAGGAGTAAAAACTGCTGATCCCAACCCAAAAGACCAAAATCGAAATTCCTCATGACATTTTTGTTGGACTGCAATTAAACCATGTATATTTTTAATAACAAATAGTGAGGTTAGTTGACACTTACAAAGGAAAAACAGCTTTCCTATTTCATATTTCTCAAAACAAAAAAATTATCTAAACCTTGCTTTTATGCTGTTTGAAGAACAAAATACCAGCTTGCATGGAGCAATTCATCCTGACATGATGAGAAGCTCAGCTGTTGAAAGAAGAGTTGGATCTGAGAGAAATGGCAAAATGCAAAGGGAGTGACAACATTAACTGCTGACATCATCAGCATTATCGTTTAGCTCAGCATGAATTGCTGCGGTTGGAATAAAGACATTGTGCATCCATTTACACTTTCTAATGTATGTCTGAATTCCCTAGGAAATCTATCCAGGACAATTCCAGCCATCTCTCTGTCACAAGTTCATAGCTTTGATGGATAAAGAAGGAAAACTACTTCGCAACTATACTCAGAACATAGACACGCTGGAACAGGTTGCAGGAATTCAAAGGATAATACAGTGTCATGGTTAGTGGTGTCAGTTTCCCTTTTCTCATTTTATATGTAGGAATGATTTTTACTGGTGCATGTGGCAAGGTAATCGCTATTGGAATTTATTATTTTTTTTCTTGAATTGGTATCTCTTGGCAACAAATGCCCTGCTTTTAAAATGGCAATTTTTATTTTTTTTTTAGGTAGCTTAAGTAATTAAATCAGAGGTGTTTCAAGGGGAAATACATCTTTCAGAAATGATGCTTGACAAATGGTGGTCTTTGTGTGACAGTGAAGATCCACACCCTGTTTGCACAAGCTTAGACTTTAACTTTTCAAATTTATTTGGTGCTTCTTTATATTCATATATGAGAATATAGTGTGGAAACCAGTCTTTTCATAGGTCCCTCTCACTGTCTATCAGTTAAATAGAGTTTGGATCTTACCAGATTCTTTATTTAGGTTACACTCCATTGAAATCTAAACATGACTTTACCTCATGTACAAAATATTATGGATTAATCACCAGTTCACTTCACTTGAACTGAAGATCATCTTGTTACACCTTCAGTGTCATACACATTATGTAAACATGATACAAAATTAAGTGGAATCTCTCAATCAGATGCTTGATATGCTTTCCATTTCTAAGGACTTGCAAATGTCAAGCAAAAAGTCTAAGGATTCATTTTTAAGGAAAGGACACAGAAAATTAGTTCTTGAAGTGCACGTTTGGATCATTTAGTAGACTTCTGGCAAATGAATAGTTTAAAAGTAGCATTGGCATGTTTGTAAGTTCTGTCTGTCTAATTCCACCTTTTCCAGAGACCAAACTCACTTTGTTTCCTTACCTGCAAAGCTTAGCTCCATGCCAGATCTGTCAAGTTTCCTTTTTCAGACAGAGCAAATATGATGCTCTGTTGTGGTGATCAAACAGCACACAGTAGAATCCTACCTGTCAGATAACCCAAACCTAGTACTTGGTTCCATTTGTGCTTAGCGTGTCATGCATTTTCTTTTGCTTGTCGTTCTATACGAGGCGTTTATCATGAACTTCTTACGTGGTTGTGTTTTTGCACATCACTGACACAAGCTTCCCATTTCTTCAGTTGCGCACTACAGTAATTAGATTTCAGGCTGTCTTTAGTATATATCCTGAATAAGTCAATTTTAAATTAAAAAGATTCTTTAAATACACGCTACAGACTCTGAAATTTTGAGGCCCTCAGAAATTAGCAAAGGTTGTTTTGAGCACATCAAGCTTTATCCGACCTAGTTATGCTGCTCTTTAACAAATACAAGTTGACTAATGGTAGTGGCTGAAAAGAAACTGAAGCTCTGTTATGTAAGGGTTCCTACTGCTATATTTATTCTGTCTTTTTTGTTTAGCTGTGGCAATGGCAAGTTAATCATCAGTGTGCCAATTGACAAGGAACTTTATAATGATTTGGGGAGTTGATATATGAACCTCTGAACTCATTTCACACTGCAGACCGGCAGTAGAGTTGCTACTATGAAAACTATTGTGTCTTAGAGATGTATTTTCTGAATTAAAAATGTCTATTGCATTCAACCAACATCTGGAATTGGATCATATTGCTTGCCATTGCTGTACCTGAATGATCAGAGGCCTGCTGGCTACACAGGACTTATGCACGGGGCAGCATAACTAACTGCTTGATCAAGTCCTTCTGACAGTGAAAAATAAGCCACGTAATAGAACTGCTAGTAGGTAGGAACAGATGCCTCAGGCAGGCTTAGATCTGCTAGTCCAACAGACATGTCCCTAACACACCATATAACGGCCTAAATTATTACTATAAATACCTTATAATGAACAAATAACTGCCATACTTTCTGTAGTCTTTGGAATCCCTTGAGTTCTGGGCGTTGCAAGGCTGAGCAAGCATTTCAGAAGCTGTGCATTTTCCATGCCAGCAGTGATTAGCAGACCTGAACTGCCAATTGTTCATAAATGATGTGCTCCACATTTTTCTGTGCTTTCACTCTTATTGTTTTACCCAGATACAATAACCCCAAAGCATATTTGGATGTTGTACTTAGCCCCAGAATCCCCCTCCTTTATCAGTATAAGTGTTGGCTGCCTGCTGTGCGTAGGTTATGAGCAGAAAACACCTTTGGTTTGGGTGGCTTAAAATAATACTCCACTTGAAGTTTTGGTACCAGAGGTTTTTAGCTGTTCCTAGCTTCTGCAAAGCTTTCAATGTCTTAATGGTTACCTATCTAAAAGTTTCCTTTTGAAGAGAGACTTTCGTCCCCCCTCGTACATTACTCAGTCACAGGGCTTTCTTACTGCCCTCGAATCACCATGAGAAATTAGAAAGCTCCAGGCTTTTACTGTATGAGTGACACATTGCAGTGCAGGGTCAAAGATCCCAAATATTTTTTTTTAACCTTTTGTTTCATGGTTAGGAGAAAATCTGTCAATTTTTCTACTTTATTCTTCAGCATTCTGTCTACTTCTAGCATTATTCCTTCCACAGCTAAAAGGCCTTGTAGGTTTATCTCTCCTGCATGTGCGCGCACCAGAAGGACATTCTAGTTTGCCACAATGACTTCACACTGTGTATTTTCCTGTGTGTGTTAGCCACCTGATCAGCTTTCCCTTTAGATAGAGACACCAATGCGCTACTAGATACTCGGGCATCACCTCCAGCTGCTTCAGAAACAGGACAGTTAGAGCTACCAAGTGGCTGGATGGAGCAACGAACTCAACACGGTCTTGCCAAATAATAAACACAGTAGCTAAGCTGGACACCCAAGTTCAGAGCAGTGTTTCAATTTGAACAATATAGCTGTAACTTCTCACTTCTGCTGAAAGGAACAGTAGTGCTATTTAGTTGCCTATACCTAAGTCTTTACTAGTGCTTTTTCTTAATTATTTTGCCCTGCAGTTTCTTGCAGAGTTCATGTTCTGCTGCTGCCGTTTGCAGTGCTGTTGGCATGACTGTTGATTGTGTAAAGAGGAAGAGGGAAGGTTGTGTTCTCCCCTCTTTGTATATACTTGTACAGGTTGGGGGAATGAGAGGACACAATATCATTTGTGTTAACGTGCATGTGGTATATCACTAATCCTAAAACAAGATTTCTGCTGACTAACATCTAGAAGAACTACTTTTGGTACTACAAGTATCTTCTCTTAATTTTACATTACTTTTTAATGACTGATTTTTATAGTGCTGCAACATAACAGCCTTTGGGTCAAAGCAGCTTGGGCAAAAAGACCAAATCTGTATGACTGAAAATCCTCATTTCTACCATATGGGTTTTTCCCCTCAGGTTCCTTTGCAACAGCTTCCTGCCTGATCTGTAAATACAAAGTTGATTGTGAAATTGTTCGAGGAGATATTTTCAATCAGGTAAAAAAAATTTAATGCACTCCAGCTTTCTAATAAGTAATTCTCTCAAACAAAAACAATGAAAACACCATGCTTGGATTGCTTAAAAGATCTGCTTTTAAAAGGCTGCATATCTTTGCAAGTATTTTATAAAAGTGCCTATCGGTATTTTAGCATTTCCTCTAGTATTTAAAAGTACACTCAAATATTGTACTGCAAAAATTAGGTAATGGGAAAAATCAGAACAAACCCGTAAGAGTCCATTTTTAATGGCACCTCTGAGAAAAGCAGAGGTTAACGTGGTAAGTAGAAAATCGGATTTATACCTGTTTTATGTTAATCTGAACTTGCAGTCACACTGAGAAAGCATTCTTAGCTATTTATAACATCGGTTGCTCTTTGAGCATTTACCTATGTTAAAAATATGTTTAAACAGTAGATGATGCACAGAGAAACTGCTAACTACAGAGCAGCCTCTGAGCAAGGACGAGGATCAAATGAGATATCAGACATTGCTTTCTAGGACTTCTGAACTATTCTGTATTCCAAATTCCCCACATCTAGGCGTCAAGTGCCACAGGGCCAAGGCAGGAGTTAGTTCTGCTCTGTCAGAGCAATGAACCTTTGCCTTGGCGAGACCCTCTTTGCTATTCTTCCCCTTCATTTGAAGGAAGAGAGATGATGATTCTCTGATCAAAAAGGTCTTGTTTGTACAAATGGAAGGGGTAACTGTTTTTCTGCAGGCTTATGTTTTTTGATAAATGTTTAAAGTCCACACTTGCAACTTTAGATGAGAAACATGGAAGGGATGTAAATCTTTTACGTAGTACATTTGAAATGGAACTCATTGAAAGCCTTTCAGAAGAGATGTTTTGAGTTAAAGCTTTAAGAAATGTGAATCTCATAAGCTTGAAGTTTCATAATACTGAAATACTGATTGTGAAATCTTGTTTACTTTGCTATTAAGAATATTATTTTTGAGAACTTTTTATCTTACAGATGTTTGCTGCTCCTTTACCTTCAAAGCCACCTGGTTGGAGTTTAGGTTTTCTTCCTTCAAAACAGCCTTCCTAAGCATGTTGTAATTTTCTGTTTTGATTTAGTGGTTGGGTCTCCTTTTCCTAACACTTCAGTCATTGTACATTCATATGCTGAACCAAACTTCTGCCCTGATGCCCTGTCCCTGCTGGTGGTCAGTAATGGAAGCGCAGGAAGTGGAGAGAAGCCTCTAGCAATATTTCTGCATAATGAGAAGAGGGTTCTTACTCCTGAGATGAGACTGAAGGAGCTTTTTACACTCAATCTCTCAGCTCTAATCTTACAGTACTGTTGCCAGGTGTCTCTTTCCAGGGCAGGCCTTAGCTGTAGTACTGAATTATTTTCATAATGCAAAATAAATATCGTTATTGCCAAATATAATTTCACACAACAAGAAATGGAGCTATTGAAAGAAAACATATCCTTCCTCCTTTATGCCTGAAAAAAAAAAAATTGTTCCATTTGCCATCATTATCTTTATTCTGTAGCCTGCATTTCCCAAACCAGTGCTATGCGCTTCCTTTTTTCTGTTGCCTCTCTAGAACATAGAATTTGGTTCCTTAGATATCACAAGAAACCTTTTCTGTACTTAGGATACAAAACACCATCCATTTCAACAGCTTTGTTCTCTAACAAGTCCTTCACAAAAATGGTTTTGGCACCTGGGTCCCATCAGATAGTCTAGTTTCTAGTCTCTGCTGTCCTCTACTACTTGGAAGTTCCGTTATACATGGCCCTGGGTCCTCAGTTTTCCCTAAAAATCCCTTTCCTTTGCTCTGGTCCATCCCCTGACAATCGTCAGTGCTTCACAAGGAAGTGAGTCTAGCTAGCATCTTCCTGCAAGGATTCCCTTTCAACATATTCTAGACTGAGAATTGTTTGAGATCATCTGTTTAGAAAACTACCAGTTTCTTGTTGCTGCTTGTCATTCTTTTGCCACTTCCAAGACAACCTGCTAGTTCCCTGTAGCATGATTCTTTCTCCTGCTTGCTGTACACAGCCATCCTTCATGGATGAGAAGGAGAAGCAGTTATAAATCACACATAGAACATCAAGAGTAAAACAATTGTCAGTCACTTCCAAAAATAACACTTTTATTTTGCTTTTGACTATTTTAGGCAGCTTCAAGAAATAGTGAAAGGGTCTCAGATTTAGGAAGAAAAGGCCCAAGAAATGGCAAACATGCACCAGTTCCTGGATGTTCTTAAACAAACGTAATCTTTACTAATCTCAGTTTTGGTATATGGATACCATCAATAGCCAACGAGAAATTCCATTTCTCTTTCATTAGACAAATACATCAGCAGAGGTGGTGGGGTTTTGGGGAAGTGCTGCTTCTGGAGGGAAAGAGGAGCCTAGGCAATTGAGTGGCCCAATTATCTAGGTTTAACTTCTTGGTATCAATTTCAGCTCTTGGAATAGATTTTCCCCCTTACTGATGACCTTTCTGAGGATTAGCAGAGAAGCTGGTGAGTAGTGTAGTTTTGAAATGCGTTTATGGGCCCATTACAGTGACTCAAATGATTTGGATAGGGACATCAGTTGCTCTACAGAGATCCACTAAGTCACAAGTCACTGGACTTCCTGTGAGAAATGATGAAAACAGAGTTAATATTACTCAGTCTCTTTAAATCAAAAGTTAGAGGTCTTCATCTTCCCCCTAATACAGAGCAAATTATTTTCCCTCCTGAAGCTTCCAACTGCAAGTGCAAAGGCATCACTAACACCAACAGAAGACACAGCAGGGTAAAAAGCTTCAGAAAAGTTTAAGCTGTTTGTGTGTTACGAGCTGTTTCTCGTATGTAAAGATCCAGGAACAAAATTCAAGGTTCATTCTACCCATCTGCTCCATTTTGAGGAATTCTTTAGTTGGTTTCCCTTTAGCATGGGGTTACTAGACACTCTTCAGCTTGGGTACACGGTGAAGGTTTCCTCCATACCAATTCCTGTTCTTGTGTCATAGTGCTTCTTACGCATCCCTCCCACAAGGTTTTCTTCAAAGAAGGATTGGATTCTTTGTTCAAAGACTTAGATTGTTGGGAAACGTCCTTTGATACTAGAGGAAGGCCTTTTACTTGTGCTGTTTTCTCATTTGGAAAGTATTGTCTTTTGTCCTACTGCAGGCATCGATAAACTAGTTCTTTGATTTAAACTTTATAAGTTCTGTGTTATTTTTTCTGCGTATGTTCTCTGTACGAGAGGGAGCTGTTATGGATTTAAACATCAGTTTTCATGTATTTTCCTATTACAATAGGTAATATACATCTCTTTATACCTTTACATAGCACTAATTTGCTTGTGATAGGATTTGCTTGCTCTAGGATTGCAGCTACATTTAGCTTCTTAGATTTATTCTGGGGTATTGTGTTTTAACACTACAGCTGAGAAGACTTGAACTATTTGGAAAAAAAAAATTGTTTGGTAGTAATTGAAGTATTGTCTGTACATATATCACTCACCTTCTTGCTTTTCTTCTCTCTGAAAAAGTCTTAAGATAGGAAAGAGTTGAAAGAAGTCCCAAAGATCAGAAAACCCTCTGGTTTCAGGAAGAAAGGGAGCCTACTTCTCCACAAACATAACTCTCGTCCAGTTTTTAGTGAACAAGGATTCTGCTCTGGTTTTGGAGGAACTGGAAAAGTTTAAAATGGAGACCAAACAAAAGTTCTTTCCTATGTTCTTGTCCTGTATGCTTTTTGCTAGCCATCTGCTACAGCGCCGTGTTGCTCTATGTGTATAACACACGTACCCTTTGGAGGAGTGGAGAAAGGAGAGAGGTAAAGCTCTGCAATATACTCTTTGATTAGGAAGGGTTTTGTATCAGATCCCGTAGTGAAAACTGACAGCAAAATCGAAGTTTTTTCTCTGATTAAACTAAGGAAAACATATTCCTACCTATCAAATAGAAGGTAATTGCTTATTGGTGCTGAGCACGACTTCTGGACTTTGGCTTAGTTGTCCGGTAAGAACTGTGGTGTAGAACTGCATGGTTTCTCCCTTTTGACTTAAGAGGACTCCCGCTTTATTCCCGCTGCAGTTTTATTTCTGTGTGCAGTTGCTGCAGGCTAGAGTAAGAGATGTACTTGTCTGTATATCCAAAGAAAAATTAAATGAGGAAATATTACTGAAACTTCCCTGTCTTTCAACAAAATAAGTCGCTGTCAATTGCTAAAATCTGATGTTTTCAAGGGCACAGCCTTGAATTGTAGTAATAGAAACTGTTTTATTGCAGGTTGTACCTAGATGTCCCAGATGTGCACCTGATGAACCGCTTGCTATCATGAAACCAGACATCGTGTTCTTTGGAGAGAACCTACCTGAGCAGTTCCATCGTGCCATGAAGTACGACAAAAACGAAGTCGATCTCCTTATTGTCATTGGGTCTTCACTGAAAGTCAGACCAGTAGCATTGATTCCAAGTAAGTGACTATTTCTGCTAAAATTGTCTTCCAAAAATTTGGATCAAAAGTGAAATTCTCAGTTAAAAGCTGTAAGAAATGCTTTTGGCTTGGTTCTGTGAAGAAACTAGATTAAGCATCTAGTTTTCTAAGATGAAAACAGATTGCCTATGTAAAGCTGAAATGCGAAATAGAGAAAGTAACAAATTCCAAGTGCTTTTTCTACACTCCAGGCAGATCTCAAGGTAATGAAGTGATAATCTGAAAAACTGCTTTCCTAAAACTTGAATGACTTTGTTCTGAGATTCAATTAATTTCTCTTCCTGCTTGCAATATGCTTTCAGAGTTATGTGAAAGATTTAGAAAGGAATCATCTTTAAAAAAATAAATGTAGTATCAACAACTCAGATCCAGTACATCAGGTATCTGAGTTGTAGCTTATTTTAAACTCAGTACTAAATGATCCACAGGGTGCATTATATGTGTGTCACCATTTGGATCCTTAGCTTTTAAAAGTGACATGGAAAAACAACTCTGCTAATGCATGTTAAAGAAAAATGCCCTTCAGGAAGGCTGAGAAAATACCATGACAAGTGATTTATTTGCCTACTGAGTGCAAGACTTACTGGTACTAAAGAAATTCTCTTCACGCATAAGCCTGCAAAGGACACATGCTTGGCATCTGCTGTTGACTGGGAGAGGTGTCCACAGCCTTCGTAGTAACATCCTCTTCGCTATACAAGAGGCAGAGCCTAGAGTTGAGGCTGATGGGAAATGCATAAGGACTGGAAAGCTCAGATCCACTACACAAACCATTGCTCTTTCTGTGTCCTAGAAATGAATTCCATGAGTTGGTTAGCTGAGGAATCAATGCTAGGTTACCAAACTGGGGGGTTTGGATGCCTAATGCCAGAACTTAGTTGAGCAACTCTGTACAGTGTAGACTGTACCTCGAAATATTTTCTCCCAATTAAGGGGATGTCATTTACCAACAGTGTATTCTTCATGTGCACTTAAGCACATAAAAGTGAATGCACAAAATCAGCATAATTCTTCTAAGAGATTATAGCACTAATGTTAATAATCTTTTTAACACTTGAACAAACACTGCTGTAGTCAGTATTTCTGCACATGTGTTTCTCAGGGACTGAGTAGAGGAACACTTTCTACTGGAAAAAACAGGGGGAAAAGTCTAGATAGGCTACAGTAGGCATAGCACCTCAAACTGCTGTTGTTAGGTTTGGGATTTGCTTGTCTTCTTCCTGATCTGTCTGCTTAGGTCTTGTTGCAAGTGAAGGTATGAAGACAAGTCTGAGGAATCAAGCTTTCTAAGTGGATCTTTGCTGAAAGTAAAACTGAAGCGACTACCTTTAAATTCTCTTTTCTATATATAGGTTCCATCCCCCATGAAGTGCCTCAGATCTTAATTAATAGAGAACCTTTGCCTCATCTACACTTTGACGTGGAGCTTCTTGGAGACTGTGATGTTATTATTAATGAATTATGTCAAAGGCTAGGTAGTGAATATACAAAACTTTGCTACAACTCGGTAAAACTTTCAGAAATAACAGAAAAGCCTCCACGAACGCACAAGGAGCTGGAAGTGCACTCATCTGAGCTACCACCTACCCCTTTAAACATTTCAGAAGGCTCTAGTTCACCAGAAAGAATGACTCCACCAGATACTTCGGTGGTGTCTTCAGAACACCCAGCTGAATGTAAGGTAGAAAACTGTGATCCTGCCTCAGAAACTAAAGGGACCTGCACAGAGGAGAAGCTTCAGGACACACAGACATCATCAGAAACCCCTGAAAATCCTACTAGTGAACTAATGAACTCTGAAACCATGAAGGAAAATGGATCTAACAATGGAGAAAATAAAGAAAAAAATGAAATAGTGAAGAAGTGCTGGGTAAACAGATCTGCAAAAGAACAGATTAGCAAAAGGCTGGATGGTAAGTTAACTCATTTCAGTATTTTGCATTTTTTGGCTGAGGTGTTTATTCTAGACTTGCGTTAAAGCAACAAATAAGTTACTCGAGGGAATCAGTGGGTTTTGGCAGTTATTTTTGTTCAGACAAGTGTCAACATAACTTACCATTGTATCATTCATTTCTTTTGGAGAAGCAGATAGGAATTTTTTTTGTAATTGGCCATAGGTTTTATAATCAGTGATTACATGCTCCCTAAAAAGATCACAGTTTAGGAGGTTGAAGGTAGGTATCAAAAAATAAATCCATATCTAACATTTTTAAACGCATTTTCAGAAACATTAGTTTGACCCTCAGGTGTTAAGAAGCTGGTCACACTAGGTCATAAATTGGTATGGCGGTAGAACAGAAAGATGGAAGTCACAATAGAAGTTTAAAAACAGGTCTCACAGATGGACCCAGGCACATCCTGAAGGAAACTTTAGACTTTCCAAGGAAGCCTTCCAGTATGCAGTCTCTTAACTGATATAAAGAGTTATCACACTAGAAAATCAGCACGGATGACAAACCAGGTATTACATTGCGACTTTCCAAAGCAAACGCTGTTCTTAAACTTTGTCAAATACTCTGTGCAGTGGCTTCCAGTTCTGTTGCAAGTAACGGAGATCTAGCTGAGAGTACGTGTACTAATGAAAAAAGCTGCTAAACATTGAAGTTTAAATGCTCTTTGGTGTCAGAGGGAGCAGGGAGAAGGAATGCTGAGCTTTCCAGTGAAGCATTGGTCTTGTGCTTCGTAATAAATACACGTACATTGAAATAAACGCGTTTCTGATACAACCCGATCTGTCGGTTAAATTTCAGTGTTGAAAATTCATATATGAAGGTGCCTTCTAACCAGGAGTCTGCAAGATCTTGCATGAATCATTTGTTTTAGCCTTTGATTGACTTTTGAAATTCTGTTTCAGGTACTCAGTATCTGTTTTTAGCACCCAATCGCTATATTTTCCATGGTGCTGAGGTATACTCCGACTCTGAAGATGATATCATATCTTCTAGCTCTTGTGGGAGTAGTAGTGAAAGTGGTTCGTGTCATAGCCAGAGCTTAGATGTGGAGGATGAGAGTGAGATCGAAGAGTTTTACAATGGCATGGAGGATGACGATGCTCCTGAAAGGGAAGAGGAACCTGGATTTGGGGAAGATGGAGTTGAACAAGATGAATTGGCGGCCGATGAATCAGCTTATACAAATGAAGCTGCAGGGACTGACCATCCAAGCAACAAGTTGTAAAGTGATCACTGACTGGTTACAGGAACTTTCCACCAGCATTAGGAGCTTTGGCATGTCAGAATGAATGTTTACGTCTGAATTTAGAGCAACAAAAACATAAGGATGTAGTGTTTATAAATAACTAAAACAGATTTTCATGCTTAGTTTTTTACCTTTTTCAATAAAATTCTATTACTGTGCACTCAACACTAACTTTTTTTTTTTAAGGTACTAGGAATATCTAAACAATTGTCACTATGTTCACTTTTAAGGTCATCTGTCTGATCAGGCATCCATGTATATAATACATATTTTTGCATAATGAATTTCAGCTTATATTATTTTTAAACAGTTTGAAAAAGCCATTGGAATGTTAAACTAATATAAAGGGAACAGCTAATTTAGACCAAAGAATGGTATTTTCACACCTCTTGCTATGTAACCGTTTGGTTTATTTAAAACCTTCTTATGATGCTTCTGCTAAACCTTTCATTCTTGCCTAGTCTGTCATTAAACACTGGCATTTTCTAAGACCTACTGTGGCAGCTAATTTTTTGCTTTAACAGTTACCTTGTACGTTTGAGACATACTTAAATGTGAGTAGATAGTTAAATGGAAACAAGACAGCGAGCACTTGCGAAATCCTGGGGTTTAGACCAATCAAGAAGTGCTGTGAAAATGCTCAAGTTACTGGGTTTAGTACTTCCTGTGGAGATAAGCGATGTTGACATTGGCTCTACAATACTGGTATTTTAAACAAAATGGATCCCCAGGGCAGAAGTTTTTCACAAGGTGTACAAAAGTGGAGCACAGCACTGTTTGATAAACTGCCAAGGATCTCACAGGAAGCTAGGCTGAGTTCAGCATAGTGTTTCTGCCAGCATGTGAGAAGGCACAAAAAAATAAGCTCTTCCTTTGTACTTTCTGACGCAATGAAACCAGGAGAAACTAACTTGAATACTGAGAGCCGCTGCTCACACTGCTGAGGGGGCAAAACACCTGAGCTGGAAGCACACTGGTTGGAGGTCATGCCTCAGGCTGGGAAAATAACTCTCCACCTGCTAGCTCCACCCTGCGTACTAAAAGCAAAGCAGCTACTCAAGTTGTTAATTGTACATATTCCAGCACTTAGGCTGCCTTAAAACTGGATGTTGCTGATCTCCAAGTGCAGGTTGTTTCCAAGCCTTTAGAACCATCGTGTGAAATTGCACAGTGCAGTAGTAAGTGAAACAGCATTTTTCTATAAACCACTTTTTCAACATTGGCCCAAATGAACTCTACGATGTAGATTATTCATATACTTTGCTTTAATATTTATTACATATTGGAAGATGTATAGCAGCTGTTCTTCGAACATACAATACTCCGTTAATAAATATCTGAGAACAGCCTCCTGTATTCATCAGAAAATGTTGGCATGTTGTCTCATTGTCCAAATTTAATACAGCTCTTATTTGGCTACACTAAAGAATGCAATATGTTTAGTTTTCACTTGCATGTCACAATGTATTAGTTTGTGCTATAGGAGATATTTTAAATTGAAATACTTTGTTTTAAATTATTTTTACAGTGAGGATTGTTTTCTGCTCTTTTATATTGTATATAGTGTCTTTTATGTAATCTACTGGCATACGTTTTGTAGAAGACTGTTTAAAATGACTGGCTATCTTCCTGCAACTTTTGAAATACAAACCCAGTGTTTTATACTCGTACACTCTGTTCTAAAGTCTATTAAAATTGTCATTTGATTCTGGTTTCTGTTAATTTCTAGTTGGAGCTTAAAAGCTTAAGAAGATGACCTATAAAGTCAAGGTATACCCTAGCTACGTAAGGCATCATACATAAATTGGTTTTTCCATCTGTTCCGTTGGGAAAAAAAAGTCTGAACGGGCTACTCTGCACTGTCTTCGGTAAAATGACCTCCTACACTGCAATGTAATGTTGTCCTTCAGAACACTGCTTTTCTCCTTTCAAACCCTACGTTCACTTTAGATGCTTTTGCTGAACGAGACACGGCACTTCTGCTGGTGTTCCAGCACCTTGCAGCTCTGCTGCCCTTTCTCTACCCAGCCCAAAGCTTCCTTCATGCTTGGCACTTGCCACTTCCACCCCAACCCTGAACAGCCACATCCAGGAGAAGCTTCCTGTGAGGAACCTGCACCGCGCAGGAGTTTGGGGCATGTTTTGCCATTGCATACACAAATATTTCACTTGTGATTTGTCTTCGCGCAGGTAATGCCGGCAGGTAGAGCCTGTGTTTCCCCTGGGGTGGTGGTCCGTCCTGCCTGCCTGGCACAGCCGCAGGTGAAGCCCAACTGCAGAGAGCCCTGGGTGGGTCAGTCTGGTTTGTCCCACAGCTTCCTGGGGGCTACAGCTGCACTGACCCCCATGCACTGCGAAGACCCACTCCTGTCGGCCCTTGAGGGCCAGAGTCCGCTTTAATTGCTTTTCCACTATGTAACACTATTTTGATGATTCCACTGTGCTTCTGAACCACCATCCCGCAAATATAAATTACATTTGTAATAGGCAAAAAAAAAAAAAAAAGTTTATAAAACTCACAAACTTGAGGCATGACATATTAGAAATACTAAGATTTTTTTTTTACACAGATAATGTTGCCTTATCAATTGCCTATTACTCTGAAAAGATTTGAAAACATTTTTCTGCAAGAATAGAACAGCTGCACCTTTTTCTATATCTAGATGAAGAAGTTTTGCTTCTTGTTCATTCTTGTATCTTTGCCAATGTTATTTGAACAGAAAGGGAACCCCAAACTATAACATATTGCTTTATTTCTCCCTGTCACACACCACCCTTTCACTGTAGTGAAGACGTCATCTTTAAATACTGTTTAAAACAATCATAAGGCAAATGATGATGAGGAGGAAACATTTGCTACCACAGTTCTTTGTTATCTCTCAGCATTCAGCACGTCACACAAAATTTGCCTGGAAGTGCAGAAGAGTATGTTCAGTTCCAGCTGCAATTTGTGCAATCTCAAAAAGGGAAATTACTTATTTTTCTCATAATGTGCGTTACTGCCCTGCGAAAGCATCTTAACCCTCTTAGTATTTATATTAAACAGACAACTGAAAAGAGCAGAGTACAAGCAACTGTTTCATAAGACACCACCATTCCCCAGCCCCCTTTCAGCCTGTTTTTGCTGCATTAGATATAATAATGACCTTGCAAAAGTATTTCAAGTGATGTAAAAGAAGTCCATATTTAAAAACCTAGAATTTTTTTCTTAATGATCATGTGTTCTCTATGGGTTTATCTTGAATACAGTATGCTTTTAATTCTTTAAAAAAAAATTGATTATGGAAAACACATGATGGTTTTAAATGCATGACAGCAAAGTGTGGAACAACATCTGGTTGGGAGGGGCTATAGGAGTACAAAAGTCGAATGAAACCAGCATTCAGAATCAACCTGAAAAAATTGAAAAAAGTTTGAGAAAAAGGAAGATGAGGTTCAGTACCTCACGTTCACTCTCTACGCTTAAATACCAACCCAAAATGGTCAAATCTAAAGACAGTTGCAATTATTTGCGTAATGTACTTATCTACAGAGTGACGGCAGAATAAAATCCAATTCAAAACACAGAGTTTCAGCCTAAAACAACTGGCCATGGCTATGTAACAATGGGTTCTAAACTAGCTGCAACTCATTGAGAGTAACAGTACCCTCTGTAGAGTCACTCTTTGCTCAGCAGTTCTGAGAAGACACACAGGCTGCTAGGACTCAGTAGGAAAAGTAGTAACAGTAATAACGGTGCCCGAAGGGAAGAGTTGCTGTTTACCCTCCCCGCAGAGGGCCAAGGACCATCCAGCTGAAGCTGTGGAAAAGCTGAGGCAATGAGGTAAAGCATCACACAGGATCTGTGGAACTCCCTGCCGCAAGGTGCTGTGGGAGCTCAAAATGGCCTCAAAACGGAATTGGGCAAATTCAGGTGGGACAGGGCTCCCCGAGGAGGACTCCAAGGCAAAGCAGCTTTTCCTCTCTACGATCTCCTGTAAGCACCTGGATTAGCTACAGGTGGAGACAGTTTGTAACTCAGATTAACCCAGCACAGCCGTTCCCCGGCGAAGTGGAGAAATGGAGCGCTGCACTGCAGCGGTTTGTACCGGGACACCGGGCCAAGCGAACAGCCGTGAGGCACGCCCTAAGCACGTACGCGTCCTGCCTCGGAGATGGTGGAAGCGGATACGTGACCACAGGCCTTTAAAGAACTAAGTTTCTTAAGAGCCACAACCCCGAGTGCTCCGTGACTGTCGGCTTTACTGCCGCAGAGCAGGAGAGACGCTGCCGCCCCGCAAACCCCGCTCCCACGGCCCCCGAGCCGCGGCCCGGCCGCCCTCAGAGCAGCCACTCCGCCGGCACCGCCTGCCGGGGAGCAAACCACCAGTTCAGCTACAGATTTTGGATATTCCTAGTAAGGGAGTAAGGTTTTGAAAGCCAAAGAGAAATGCAATTCCGAAGTCCTTAAAAACAACACACAAACGCACTTCAGCGGTTTGTCGTTTGCTCAGGGGTTTGTTTCTCACTCGCGGTACTACCAGAGGGCAACCCGCTGCTTCCCGCCACAAACCTCGGCTGAAGGAAACCCTGTCCCAACCGCCAGTGGGTGGCCGCGCAGAGCCGCGGCAGCCTCGGGCAACTGGGTCACCCGCCCGGCGGCGGAGCTGGAGCCCCCGCTCGCCCCCCGCGGACTGCCCCACTCACCTTCTCCGCAGCCGGCGGGAGAGCGGCCGCTTCGGGGCAGGAGCCGGGCGGCCCCGCCTAGGACGAGTGCCGGCAGCTCCTCGCGTGGTGAAAGGCGCTCCCGGGCAGCCGCGTCGCGGGAGGGAGGCGGCGGCGGGGGGGGGGGGGGCCTTCTGCCGCCGAGGGATGCGGCCCCAGCCCCTGCGAGGGTCGGCCGACTGTGAGGTGGGGCATCGCAGCGGCCGGGGGCCCAGCCCGGCTCCCTCCCTCGCCGCTCGGGCTCCGGTAGCACCGACGCCAGCTCAGCCGCTCGCTTCGCTACGCGCATCCGCGCCGGGCTCCAGGCGGCAACCAGCCCAGTCACGGGGTGCGCGGGAGAGTCACCCCTCGTCCCCACAGCGGGGCGTCGCTACCGGCTCACCCCAGCCTTCGGCGCCTCTCCCGGCAGCGGCTGCTGCCCACGGCAGTCTCCGGGCCCCGGGCTGCGCCCCGCCTGCGCTCACACACGCTGCTGCGGAGCCGCCTCCACGGCAGGGCCAGGCAGTGGGGCCGCGGAGGGCTCCCCCGAGCGGCTGCAGCTCTATGCCGACCCCTCCCGCACCTCCGGCCACCGCCGATTGAACCTCGGCACCCGCAGCCGGCGGGACACCCGCCCCTGCCCAGCGGCAGTCCCCGGCCGGGCGGGACGCGCAGCGCTGCTGCGAGCAGGGGCGCCTGCACTGCCCCCGGGCAGAATTAAGCCACGAGCAATCAAATTAGTTTCACCTTTAAAGTTTTTTAAGAACACGGCAAATACGATTTCTATAGCAAGCTGGTTTTTAGCTGGCCTGCCAGCTCTGTTCCTTCCAATGGAAAAGCAGGTGTATTTGCTCATACCCCGGGAGGGCTAGCCTGGAGCTTCGGTGAGATGAAGATCCCCACTAGCCCCGCCCACACTAAGTATGCTGAACATCATAGCTCCGTAGTTCATATGTGGAACAAGACTCATAAAACCTCATTTCCTTTTCTAATAATGCGACTGACGCATGTGCCTTTAGCTGGAAAAAAATGCTGACTGCTACCACAGTTCTAGTATGTCTCTGGTATCGCCACAGTTGGGTTTAGGTGCTCCCCCCCAGCGGTCTTGTGGTCAGAAGATAAAAGACATCTTCCTCACCCAACAGATCTCCATCAGTGCAGAAGGGGGGAGCCAGAGGTTTGCAGTTAGAAAGTTTTAGCACGTGCCCCTGGAAGGCAGGCACTGTGCCAGGTAACACTGAGTTAAATAATGTGCATAGGCTTGAACAGGCCCCTTTCCTCAAGAAAAAAAAAAAGACTCAAACGGCTAGAGAACTAAAGTATATAGAAATTAACAGCTGCTGGTGTTATTATATTGATTAAATGTGCACACATTCCAGGAAAACAGTCAAGGGGATTTCTTGGGGCTCTAAGGTGCAGCACTAAATCTGGCTGTGGCAGGTAAGAGAGGACACTCTAAGCCTGCGAGGTCAAGGTAAGGTTTCTAAAGTTACTGCTCCGAACTTCATCAACACAAACCTGAACAGCACACTGAAAGACAGGAAGAGTAGCTTGGTAATCAGTTCACCCAAACCCCACACTGCCCTACCAATTAAGAAATAGCCACCTGTGGAGCAATGGGAACTGTCACTTACCAGGAGAAACAAGTGGGTTTTTTCCCCTCAACAGCTCCGACAGCTGTACACAGCACACCCAAGTACATAGTTCTGGTTGCACGATGGAGGCGGCCAGCATAGCCATGCTCATGGTGCTCACTATATACCAGTCTATCAAGCTGAAAATTATATTGTTAAAAGAAAGCTTTTATTCTGTATTTATCTGAACTGCAGAACCTCATGTGCTTTTATTTAAAGAGTTTTTATAGTGGTTTGTATTTTATTACATTAAACTTAATTTGTTCCAAATAAATAAAGTTTATTGCAGCAGAAAGCAGTGCGATGAATTAAAATCCTTTTTAAAGTAGCATATAAACCTTCTCAGAAGGGAAGACTGTGGCTTAATGCTCTCCATTAATAACAGCCTTATTAGTAGTAACTCCCATGAAGTGCCAAAGGAGACAAGTCATTATGCTTAGGCAGCGCTCACTGCTTTAATCGTTCTACACTGGCACAGGGCAGCAACATTCTCAGATTTTCCCTGAGAACAGGGGACAAACTTGTGCTATGCATGCAGTTGAAACAGCCTGTGTAGATCTGTCAGGCAAATTCAATCTTCAGCCCTGTACTAACGCAACAGGTGCAATAAACTCAGTACATGACCACACTGCTACAACACGAAGTCCTCCTTTAGTAACTGTGACGGAGGGGGATACAAGTTTGACACGCACTGAGCCCTGTCCAGTGATAATTACAAATCTTTATCAAAATGCTAATCTAATTGTCAAATAAAAAGACTTTCTTTAAAAGTGTAAAATGCTCCCACTGCAGCCCAAAGTACTACTATCCCCCAGTTGCTCGCATTATCCTTTTAAACAAGTGGTATGCAAGTTTTCCTGATTAACTACCATACAAGGAGGAAGGCCCTAGGCTTTCTTCATTAACACCATGGCTATTTTAGCTAAGCATAGAATGGTTTTTTTTCCCCCTTTCCACAACTGAGGCACAGCATCAAATACTGTATACAAAATGATAACTTGATCCAAGAAAGAGAAAGTAGTTCCCGCTGCCCATCTTTTTACAGCCAGAAGAAACACTTAAGTGTACAACTTCCGTAGAGATCCTTCACAGGGCTGTTACGACTGTGAATAGAACTCATGGCAACGTAAGAATTACAGAAAGTATCCAACTGCTTGACAGAAGTAATACAATGACTAGCAACTGTTCTGGTACTACATAAAAGTAATTTACCTTGTAATGTAGATAGGGTCTGTTTTGCAACAGGGCAGCTGTCTCACAGCAAGAGTGAGCCAACACCTGTAAGATAATCAGGAGCATTTAGCAAATGGAATTATGCTCTGCAGGACCCAACTCCGTTTCTTGCAGAGGTGGATAAATCTAAGATCAAAATTGCAGAAAGACATCTCAAGTGAATGCTGCCCTGAGGAAAATGTCTCTAGCCCTGCTCTGCCACTGCGTTCTTAATGTGTCACTTAACCAACCATTCAACACCCCCCATCCTCCCAACTAAAGTCTGCTAACATTCCAGGAGAGTAAGAAATGTGTCTTGTTGATGCTGGAGAAACTGTTGCAGCAACATAAAGTAATTGCCACAGCAGTTTTACTTAATGATAACTGCACTTCAAAGACAAGGAACTTCTGAGTTCTCTAGCGCATTTGAAGTTGGGCACCAAAAAATCATCAAGTATTCAGTAACTATGGCTTGGATTCTGCCTCAGACCCCTTCATCTTTCAGATTAGCCTAATAAGGCTATTACTCATCTTTCAGATTAATATTAACATTGATGAAAAATCCAATATGGCAAAAGTCAGAGAAAGTGCCAAAGGGAAATGAAATACATCTATACAGCACTGGGTTTAGATGATATGGGCTAAATTAGACTTGGACCTGCACAACTGAACCTGTATTATTCAGTGAACACCATCCACTGTGTATGCTGAATGAAGCAAGAGTCCCATAGAAAAAAAAAACAACCCAGCACCTGATAATGTTAATAATACACAAAGGAAAAAGGAAGAAGACAGCTTTACGTTTGCCACCTCCTAATTTTTGAGTACTTGCCTTTGGGATCTTGGTGTTTCATAATTTAGAAAGTGTTTTAATACTGCCTGGTAAAATGAAGACATAACACTTCCCTCCCCCCCCCCCCCCCCCTTTTTTTTTTTCTTTTCTCCTTTTCTTTCTTCCCTGTATAGTCTGATTAAGCTGCTTTCATTGGTTTCTTGTTTTTCACAAGAGGAAGAATTTCCCAGCCAGGTAATGAACATCGGAAAAGATGGAATATGGCCTGCACACAAAGACATTACTAGAGGTTACACTGCATGAGACAGCTGTAAAAACACAGTGTTGAGGAAAAAAAGAATTATTTTAACTGTACTGATTACTTTCTATTACACCCACATCTACTGCCAGTTCAGAAACTGCATGTTACACAATCTACTGCAATGAACGAATTCCCCTGCTTTTCAAGGGAGATCTTGGTATCCTCGCTGTACTCTCAATTTAACGCACGCAAAGGTTGCCCTCCAGTTGCAGAAATATGCATGATGCAAGCATCCATACACATCAACCAACAAAGGTTTTCATTCAAGTCTTTTATTATAGCTTGAATTTTTTCACTGCATTTAAAAAACTAAAAAAAATAAATATTTGTTTCACAGCTGCAAGTCACATATGCATTAACACCACAAAATCTGGAATTTAACCAGAGAAGAAAAGTCAAATCCAAAAGTGTCCAGCTAAGCACAATCATCTCAGGGCAATTATACTAAAAATAAAATCTTAAGAAAAGGGGAAGGGGGTGTTAAAGAGTTATTCCAAATGCATTTATCTGGAAAAAAGTGAAAATTCTATTAGAAACCATAAACTAGGCTTTCAGCATTTAAAAATAAATGTTTAACCTCTTGACAGCAACAATTGTCTCGTGCATCTTTTTCTTTTAAGCTGTATTCTTGACACATGGCTGCAGAGGTTTCAAATGATAAATTAACCTCTTTTATAATTGTGTCCACTTAATTACAGAATCAGTCCTTAAAAATAAAATAGTGTATTAAGTCAGCTTGTCCATCCACATATTAAAAATGCCATTGTATGCAGTTTTGTATCGGTACTAAGTGACTGCTTCATGGATTGTACATTGTGAAGATGAATGTCTCTTAAACAATCACTTTTGTTATTAAGGTTCTTAAAACAAACCAGAAAAATATATATCTTCAGAAATCAGTCGTCACTTCTGTTAAAAGCCATAAAATAAGCTCATATTCAATTACAAGCAAATAGAAACCATACTGCTGTTGGAACATGGTTATTTTATCACAAAAATTTATTATTTACAAAATGAAAAGTTACCAAGTGAATTTATCAGGGAAAAAGTTAAATGTTCTCACTAAGTGACCTGAAAACCTTAAGCAAGTCTCTCATGCACTCACACGCCAAATTGTTTGCATAAGGTGAAATGTTAACCCATGTTAGTGAAACTTGACTCCCATTCACAATACTCTCGTTTTTATTGTAAGATGGCAAAATCCACATGGTTCTGTACAAGGTATGTATTAAGACAGTCTGTCATTTTTGTAAATGTTTTTTGACTCCCATGAATATCCGTACCACTGAACATTTTTGCAAATAATCAGTTATATTATCAACTCCTCCATTTACTCCACTGAATTTACCACCACAAGACACAAAAAGTTAGTTTAATAATCCCACGTTACACAGAACTCTCATTTCTGAAGTTATACTAAACTGAAACCTTCATAGTGATCTATAGCCTGGATCAACTTAGACTTCAGGGTTTCTTTATCTGTGTATTTTGGAAGATCAAGAAGATTAAAGCAAGTGTGAGCTACCGGAAGATAACCTTCTCCACCTCCTGTTGGCTGGATGACTAGTTTAAGACACTTCATTCCAAGAATTGGAATACGATCACTGCCTGTCAGAAACACTGCCAAGAAAAAACAAACAAAGTCCTGAAAGTAGTTTAAGACTAACATTGTATATATGTCATATATACAGTTCTAATCATTATTTGCATTTTTTAATTATTCCAGCAATGGTTAGCTTTTCACACCAAAGTTGTTCTAGTAAGTCTGAAAAGCAGGGAATGACAATTTAACCCAATGTCCAGCTTACACATATGAACTCTTAACTCTAACATAACAAGTGATATATAAAGGAAAATATTTCCTTTTGTCATATGAAACCAAACAGTCTCAAAAAAAAAAAAAAAAAGCAGGAAGTTCTTCACGCATCAAAACCTGTTATTTAAAAAACAGTGGTGATACCTTTACTGAGCATTTGTAAATACACAGAATTAGTTTGTTCAGTAAGAAATTTATCTGAATTGGAAACTAATCTATGATCTATTCTCAACAAGAGCTCATTCACAGCAAGCTTCAATAACTTTGTTTTTCCCTGTACATTGCCACTCATATCAGTACCTTGGCGTATTTACAATCAGTTATAACTTCAACATTCCATTTATGTGCAATGAAAGAACTGGAGGAGGTGAACCTGATGTCAAAACATGGGAAAAAAAATTTGGTCATCAGATAAATGACACTAGCAGTTTAGGTTGTTGTGGTTTTAGGGGAATTTTTTTGTTTGTTGTGGTGGGGTGGGGTTTTTTTTGTTGTTGTTGGTTTGGTTTTTCGTTTGTTTGGTTTTGGTTTTGTTTGTTTGTTTTTGGTTTTGTTTGTTTGTTTTTGTTTTTGTTTTTACAGTTTTTAATGCTGCTCTGGTCTACTGTGATCTTGTAACTGCCCACCACCCAGAATTAGTCAGGATAACTCCAGCAAAATCAGAGACAAGCTCATAATCGATTTCTTCTACTACAATCTTTTTCTTCCAAATAAAGTTAATCACATCATTATAGACAAATACGTCTGCCCTCTTACAGCAAGAGCCTCAAATCACAGCGATCCTGTCCAGCTAGCAACTTCTGTGAAGTAGTTTCAAATACTTACACAAAAACTGTTTTTTCTTCTCCAAAGACAGCTCATGAAAAACCTCCCAGAATATTTTAATTGTAGGGTGGTCTGCCCAGTATTCTCCTTTGTATTCTGTATTCTAAAATGAGCAGGAAATTAGGTTATTGTTCGCAGGCAGAACTAACAGGATAATCTGACATTAAAGCAGAATGATTGTGGTTTGTGTCAAGTGATACTGCAAGTGACATATTACTGTTTTCCATGGTCAATCTGCTTCAGCTGTACAGTCTGACTTCAACTACATGGCCAGACGCATGTACTCCAAAGGATTTTCAATCCCAGCAAAGTAGTGATAAAATCTCACAGTGAGTTTTGGCAATCAAGAGTATTTACTTTAACTGTGGGAATTCTGTTCACTGTTGCCCTTCTAACACAATCCATCATGCTGCCTTTTGGTTCTGTGGATTTTTCTTCCTCTCTCTTCTTCTAAGTCTGATTTCCTTCAGAAATCGGATGGAAACACTTTAAGCAGGAAGGTAAATAATATTTTATATCTTCATTCACTGACATTTTGAAAAAAGTTCCTCACTCATGCAGTCAATCCAATTAATGCTGGAAGTCACATTAATTAAAACAGAGCTCAAAAGGACACTTCAAGATTTTGCTTTCACATCTTGAAATTAAAAAGATATGAAATAAATAGCTAACTATGGTTCTTACCTTCTCCAATTCTTTCCAATCATAATTTGTGTTCCCAATCACCATTGCCTGCAACTCGCTAGGCTGGAAGAGCTGAAGAACTTTACCTCCGCATACTTTGTGGAAGCCTGTGTGGAATGCACTGAATAAGGAAGCCACAGATTTATTGAAGATGTAATCCACATATGCATCTACAAAATCCTGCCTGTACAAACAAAAAAAAAGAATTATGTGGAGAGGAAAAAAAAACCCCAAACCAAACATACGTGTCACCCTTCTACTAATAAACAGTAGCCACTTCTGTACAGAACACAACATAGAAAGTTAAGTAAAAAGGACCCTAATGTATTATACTCTCTGCTTCATATTACAACCACAGTGAAGACAACCTTGATGAAAATGACACACAAATGTATTTCCCCACCACGCCCCCCAAGACAGAGGCCATAACGTGCCACAGAAAACCAGTACCAGTCAGCATGATTTATTTTAGGCACTACAAACATTTCTCCTGCTTGTATGCATTGCAGTGAACTGGACTGAATGGCAACAAGCTTAAAGGCTTGAATTACATGCAGTGTCCTGAAACCAACTTGTCAAACTCACTGTTGTATTTTTTTAATTAAAAAGATTACCATATTTGCACTAAAAATGCAAATCAACTTCAGACAGACATCTGAGTCCTATATAGTAGAAAGCTCTGTGCAAAGGAGCTAAGATACTGGAAAACAGCCAGCCTGTTATCTGGGCTTCGGTACTAGGAGCTCTTATATCTTGTTGGAAACGTCTTCTTCTGCAGCATTCAGGGAGAGAACTAGAATTCCTTGATGTCATACAGTATTCGTGACTATGATTTTTTTTTTTCTTAGTTACCATTTTAACACTGGCAGAGTGCCCTCAGTTCTAGATTACAGTTATTCTACCAACACACATCCCCTGTGGAAACCCACGGTATTTGAACAACATCCACAGTATTTGAACACCACCACCAATAATTTAAAGAATCATCTAAACATATTTTGACAATACATTTATTAAAGTTGTTGAACTGAAAATATTGGAGATGAGCAAAGTGGTGAATCATGCTCCTCTTCCAGCACTCAATGATATATCCACTTTATGCGTGCTATGTAATTAGCAGAGAGGCAGGTAACTTGTGTAACACTTAAGTGGAAGGAAAGGCTGTTCCAGAGAAAATTCATAGTAAGAAACTACTTAGCATTATTGTACTCTATGTTAATATTTTAAAAACTGAATTAAAGCATCACGGACTATTGGATCTTGGGAAACAGGAATTCTTCATTACTGCAAGACAAAGGGTGACAACAGTGCAGCATACATTCCATGGGCACCTCAAAACTTTTCTTGTGATTCCAACTTTACCGTCACTTTGTGCCAGAACATCAAACCATCACCAGAGAACTTCAAAGCTACTGTGTTTAAGATAAAGTATGACAAATCCTCAGCTATGAGACAAGGATTTTATAAAAAAAAAAAAAAAAAAAGGCACAGGTTTAGGTATAGGTGGTGATTGCAGTTGTTAATGATAGGGTAAGTCAGAAGGATAAAAAAAAAAATCACTCCATTGGGGGCGGTACTGTCACTGCACATGGCTATGTGCAGGTTTATTATACCCTCAGAATCTTCCATCATCACTCTTTCCTCTCCAACAGATCTAGCTAGTTACAGAAAATGATGCCCCAAACATTTGCCCTCTAGGAACATGCCTAGAGGTACATTTTCTCCCCTGTTCCTACCATGCACAGCCTAGGTGCATTCTGTTCTCAGAGAATATGCTCTTTCCATTTGATTCTCCCTTTACTCTGGGAGAAGTAAAAGCACAGAGAATTCACAAAGATTAAAGAATAGACAGGAATACATGAGAGGAATGGACAGAGAGAGGAAAATGGTAGTATTCTGCGAAACTGGACAAAAGCACCACCAGGTATCTGCTGCCTATCCTCCGGGAGCAGAAAGGGAACAAAGGGTGGGAGAGGCTGCTTTTATAAACAGATGTAACAGAATCCTTGACCAAGGGGGGGAAAAAAAACCAAAACAAAACACACAAAACCAACAACAAAAAAACCCCATCCCTCACACACTCTTCTGACAATAACACTAGGTAACATTAGACTAGTTTATCTACTCTACAAACGGAAGACTTCTCTGAAATAATACTTCATATAGGAATAGTTGCCTCATAACGGCATCTAGGTTGAAGGTTTCATCATTACTCACCAAATTCCAATCATATATACAACTTCCCGCAGAACCACAACTATTTTTCATCTTATAAAATAAGACCACGTAGCCAAAACGGGCCCGAAAAAGCTTCAAAATACTTTTAAGTTCCAAGTGAAAAAGAAGTATTACATGTTCTGATTAGAATTAGATAGCCTCTCCACAGCTGGCAAATCCTTATATGCGATAGCTATTTTAACAATACACATGAGAACAGCTTGGAAAAACAACCAAAGTAGTTTTGCCTCCAACATTAGTGTAACATCTTGGCAAAGGATATTTCTAGCAGCCCGGTCACATTCCCAAGGCAGACAGTAACACTGAACTACCCCGTAACCCATAAAACTCACCTATTTTGTTTGACTACAGGAATGTCAGCACCATTAGGAACAAGCTCCTTAATTTCTGTTGTACCAAAATTTTCCACAGTGATCTATTTCAAACAAACACAAACAGTATTAATCTTATGTACTGTGTAGAGTACTTCATCCCACCACTTAGCTACCAGCAACATGAACGACAGACATAGATGCTAAAATTCATCAGAAATAGCAGCTGGTGCTCTTGCTCAAACACCCCATCAGGAGCAGTTACAATAGATGGTATGAGCTTGATAAGAAATACACCAAACACTATATAAAACTTACAGTAAAATTAAGACAAAATGCTTCTTCTATGTCATCCTCTGGATAGTCCAGTAACTGTTGCATTCCCCTGCAAAATAAGTTACAAAGTACTTGTACCAGTGGAAAGAAAGATGAACTTATTTTCCTGAAGCATTCTTTATGCTTTGATAAATCAAATCTAAAAAACCCACTACTTGTAGTGTTATTTCCTTTTGATTATCTCCAGGTGTGAAGAGAGAAGATGCAAATCCTAGCCTTCAGCTAAGGGATTTCCAGACCAGAGGCAATAAGTACTTAACAACCATTGATGGGCTCTTCCATTAATTTGTTTGATTTCTCCTTGCATCTATGAAAACTTCAGCACTCAGAACACTGAGGTGATCAAACACCCACTTCCGCTCGTTGGAACCTCCTACCTGTCAGTGCTATCCAAATCCCTACTCAAGGGCAGATATTTAGCGTGTACTTGTTCCTGAAATAAGTGAAAACATTTCCTTGATGGACTAAAGCTGTTCAGAACTAAAACTATGTTCACACTTAGGCTTATAAAATTGATGGCTAAAATTCAAAGGTTTTGAATGTAAAATTATTTTCCCCTAAAATTCTTGTAGGATAATAAAACAGGACACAAATACTACACCCAAGCATTAGAAGGAGGTGTTTTACAATAGCATGTATCCTTTCTCAAATGACACGATGGCTGCATCTCTCCGAGATGTTTATCCTGTTAGTGTAAAAATAACACATTTTCTTTATGTTCTTTATTTTTCCTTTATCTTCTCTAATTAGAAATTAATTCCTAGTAACACTCATTGTTCTCTCTTGCTTACCTGCCAACATCTGGCATCAACTCTTTTAAGTCATCCAGGGATGGTTTCTTATTCAATAGCTTTTTGTACAAAGCCAAAGGGAAATGAAGGTCTACAATAGTAAAATTATATATTGCTAGCCCACAGACAACACCAATCAAATGAAACAAGTCACTGTCTTCAAAGGTCTAAGAACAGAAAACAGACAAGATGGTTTAAAATAAAGAAGTTACTTTAATCTTGCAGAGTCCAGAAAAAAGTGTACAGTGCAGTATAGTCCAAGTAAGTTTCATTTATATTTTCTTTAAATATGTATGTACCCATAAGTACTGAGGAAAACATGATAAAGTTTTAACCAGCTGAGACAGACTGAAATCCCAGGAAATACAACTTTTTCTACTTAAAAAAATCCCCAAAACCCAAAATACCTGAGATACAACATATTTCGTGTTACAAGTGATGCTTACTACTAGTAGTAATGCATTAAGAATCTGTTTTTGTCAATGACTTACTATTGCACTATTCGGTGCCTAAATATATGTCAATATTGTTAAAAAATATTTTTGGCAGAAGGAAGGAGGAGGTCACTATTGACTCCCTTGGAGATAACAGTCAAGGATTAAAACACACCTGTGGAAATGTTAACGTTCAGGTATTTGTGATATAGCCACCCTAGTCTGTGGTCTTCTCTGAAAGAGACTAAAAAGTCACATGATCAAAACTCTCAAGAAAGTATGACCAGGTGACCACCTACAAAATAGACCCATAAATGTGACTAAACACAGAAAGACCTGTTCAACATGCCAAAACATGCCACAAGATTTTTTCTCCGCCACCTTGATTTACTGATTCTGCTCTCGGAATCAGTTTACTCTGGCTGGCACTTCTTCCTGCTAAACTTGTCTGAGTTGGGTACAACTGGTAAGAAGTGAGGAATAAGAAAAATAGAAGGGGAAAGTTTTGATCTAACAATGACAAAATGAACATTTTTTAAGAATAGTTACTTCAGCTTCTCCTCTGGAAATAAAATTACCACAAACTACTATGTTCATACATTGTTAATATAAATACTGTAAGTTAAAAGAAAATTAATGACTATAGATCATACCCTACCTTATCAGAGAACCAGATCAGCCTGGACTCTTCATAATACCTGAACATTCCATATTTGGGATCTAGCAACTCCCTCATGATAAGCAAAAAAAATTCTTTGCGAACACCTCCAGCATCAACAGCTTCTTCCCCTACAAAAATAACCTGAACCACACAATTTGGTTAGCATTGAACTAAAAACAGATTGTGAAACAAGATCTGTCCAAAAATATTCTCAATCACTTGCACATCAGTGACAGACACTTTGAGCAATATGTACTGATAGTACCTTTAGTGGCTTCTTGTAGTCCACATTCTTTGTTTTCCTTAGGACTTCCACAGCATCCCCTACAATATTGTCTCTCCGTACCATCAATATCAGGCATGGATTAACTGATTCAAATACTGGCAGAAAGAGAGAAGACAAGTTCTGCCTGTGAGCCTGATCAACAGCCATCTGGAAAAAAAAACACAAAGCGAAAGCGTCAGTAGGTAACATAAGACTCTTGTCAACATTCAACATCCATCATTCTTGTCTTAAAAAGCGCAGAATACACGAATGGGAATAGCTGTTAAGAGAGCTACTGAAGTTGCCCAAATTTTCTTCATATTCCATTTATCTCAGGAAGTATTTTTCCTATACCCATTAGCCTCATCAATGCTAATGTTCAGGGAAGTCTTAGAATACCATTTTTGACATTCTGGTCAAAATACTTCGGATAACAAAAGGAAGCAAAAAGATACTGCACTTTATCTAATGAAGACTAAGACGTTTAATATAAATCTGGCAAGGAAAGATCCATTAAAAACCAATTCACAGAATGAAAAGTGATTTGTTCATCTATTTAATTCGTATTATAATTTTGTATTTGTATTTTTTGTACTAAATTTTGTATTGTTCAAAACCAAAATACTGTTGCAAATGCTCTGAATAAGGCATAGAACTCTTGCAAGTTTGTGGGTTTTAATACTATTTTATATTGTTAACAGAAACATTCAATGTGAACATTTCCCTGAATTCATCTTATGTTCGTATTGACTGTGTATATACATTTTAAAGGAAGAAGAAACCATGTTTATTATGAACTACAAAAGCAAACTAGTGTTTTTCTACATAAGCCCATTACTTGAGCGTAACTTATCTCTTCCATTTAATTTCAGACTCAGAACAATGACTTTTATTATGCTAAACATTATAAACATGGCGGGGGGGGGGGGCTGGTGCTCTTCCTACTCTTACTTTTGCAGCACCATCCCTTCATTCTTCCTTTCCCTTTTTAAGAATATGATTTATTATGCCCTTACAGCAACTGAACAGGTATGGATTATATGAATAAAAACATAGCTCACCACATCACAGTGGTTTCAGTTCTACCTAGAGAAACATGAAAACACTTAAGATCCTCTCAGTTACTTTACAGTTGTCTCAGATAGGAGATATGGGTAAAGATACACAATTGTTTGTATCAAGTACCTAATTTCTAGGAAAGTGTAGTTAAAACAGAAGGGAACAAATTAGGAGTAACATATAATTTCATTTAACAGGAAAAGTGCCAAAAACTACTGCAAACTGCAAGATCAGGAAGCCTACTCCCACTATCTCAAGTAGATGCTAGATTTTCAAGATAAGCTTCTTCTCTACTGCCTTGCAGACACTGATCAGACTTCAGAGTTTAGCAGCATTTTGAGGGTGGTTTGACAGATGAAATGAGAAATTAGGGGTGCACTCGGTATTCACGTGTTGCGTCTCTGATACTACCCATCAAGTACAGCGCTAGCTCCTAAGTCGCATCAAGGTAAGAAATTAAAAGTAACTCTAGCTGCCTCTAACAAGATAGATTTACTTCCAGCTCTGGGTTCTACACATATGTCATTTAAAGTCCACTCATATAGGAGGTGGGGTTAGGTTTTGGTTGGGTTTTTTTTTTTTTTGCACCTGTAGTATGGGTTGTTAACACCTCAAAAAAAGCTCTCTCATTAACGAAAGGAAAAGAAGTTCCTTAGAAATTTATGCAATTATTTAACAATGTAATTTCAACGAAATCCCAAGCCCACAAAATCACTAGTTTCTATCATTTACATACCCTGAGATTAACTAGATCCCTCCTTATTGAGAAGAGATTACAGTTGAAAACCAAAAAAACCCTTAAAAAAAAAAAAAAAACAAAAAAATCAAAGAAAACATACACAAAAAATCCAACAGCTACAGCAACTCCCAAAGACCTCCAACTGAAAAAAAAAAATTCGTAACATTAAAACCAGAGACTCTTACCTGCATCTGTATGACTGCATCTGTTTGTAAGAGAGTTGTCTTTGCCTGGGCATCAAATACAAAAGGGTATGTGCAAATTGTAACAGGAATATCTGTTAACTAGAATGAAAAAAACATGTCATATCTCTGCTTACTTAAGAACTACAATCATGGCTAAAGAAGCCATTGCAATAGCACTCATTTAATACCTTTAGTTTACTGGAAAGAGAAAGAAATCTTTACCTATCGTCAATGCAGGACCAAAGCATCTTAGGAAAATTAAGTAGATTCTCAATTGTTTGAATTCAGCAAAAACAAACAACAAACCAAAACACACTCAAACACCACTCTCACTTCATACATTTTAATTTTGGAACTTTTATTACAATTAGTGAATATCATCAAAGTAGCTCTTGTTTTCAAATGCTGCTCTGAATTTGCAATTCTTTACAGAATTACATATTTTTGCCCCATAAAAACCTTTTCAGATTACAGCAACGCTAACTTAAAGCTTTATTCCCCATAGAACACATCAAACAATCCTCGACATTCATATTTCTGACTTCCTTACATTCTGCAAAAGAAATCAGACTGCAACCAATCTTACCTCCGTTAATCCATGGTTGACATCCTATGACAGCATTTGCACAAAGGTAGCAATAATCAAGATGAAAAAGTGGCATTAGTGTCTGCATTAATCATTCATCTCTGATGTAGAATTAAAAATATTTATCTACAGCTTCTCCCCCCAAGAGACTGTTTACTCAGAAATAAATATTGACCATAAACATTCTGATTAATCTACCAAATACAACCATGCCTTTCAACACCCTATATATCAGTCTTTAAAAAAAGGACCATTAAAGTATCACGTTTTCTTGGATGCAAAAAATTAAACATTTTAAATGTCTGCTACCATACACTAATAAATGACACTTGCTTTTACCTATGTATTTCATTCTCAAATGACTGTAGCATGACAACTTAAATGCAAAACATTTTTCATGAGCAAAAATTTAAAACTGCAAGAGAACCCCACCACTTTATCATGAAGTCTGAAGAATCACTGGGGTTTATGATGAGATATGACATGAAAAAAGCAATTGACTCTTGAAATTTGAGACAGACCAATACATATGGCTGGGACTGCGTGGAGACTTCCACAAGCTAGATCAACTGTGCTAAGAAACTAAGTTATCCATCTGGTGCTATGTACCTAGCAGACAGAAAACAGAAAAAAAATAAAAGGCAACGACAAACTAATACATTTTAATTTTTACTATTCATATGAGACTCAGAAGTCAAGTATGTAGACATCCAAGGCTCAGAGAAAGCGATGGCCAGAATACTTTGCTTGCTGTCTGTATCTCCAACTCTTACAGGAAACATCAGATTTGAGTAGGCAGATTTAGGCAATTTCATACTCCTACTGTATCTACCATTATTTATTCCAAATTCAAATGTTTTTTCTCAACTCCTTTAAGCCGTATCTCAAGAATGCCTCTTCAAATCAACAGTTCATTATTTAGTACCTTCAGCTTTTCCCCACTCGTTTTTCTGTTGTTGAAATAATAAAAGTTTTTTCTTCCAAGTTTCTCTGAGAATACTCTGAATACTCTTGAGATTCTCTTTTCTTCTATATTTTTCCCTCCACGTTTTAATTAAGGAACTGAGCAAACAGTTTTGCCTCGAGTTATGACAATAAAAATTACACTAGCAAAAAAAGTTCTGATTCATTATTACTCATTCAATAGGCAAGCAGGGTTTCTTACAATTTTAAAAGCAAGAACACGGGAAACTAGTGGATATGAAGCCAGGAAAAGGCCATGAAAACCATTTATGAGGGAAACCTAAGGCTATGAGATTTCTTTCAGTCCTATAATAAGTGAAAATAACTTTTTCTGCTGACTTGAAACTGCAGAAATGCATGAGAAAGTAATGATGATTAAAGAGAAATTCAGTACCTAGTATTTTCTCAATAGTGTCAAGCTACTGCTCAACCTTCTGATTTAATTAACAAATGGAGCTTAAGACTTTTATTACAAAGCAATTTTCCAACTCTTGTTTTCCCATTCTCAGTATTTTCTTCTCTGACTATGACACAAGCAATTTGGGTTTGTTTGCATCCATTTAAAGCATAGTTGCGAAGGTCATCATCTTTTAACTTCCACCACTTCTGTACCCTTCACTGGCATGAAGGGTATATATACCTGTCTCTAATTCCAAGACCCTTACAATGCTTATCCCTAGCTCCTACATTCCATTTAGTACACCACCCCTCTTAGCTACCAACACCAACCCACATCACACACTGGTTATTTTTTCAGACAAGCTTGGCCAAAACAAGTGTCCGTCATGACTGTCAGTAGTGACTAGTGACTTATTATTTCTTTACACTTCCCAATCCCCCTGCTGTTGCTATTTTACATTGCAATTTTTATTAGACAGCATAATTTGCTTTGTATTCATAAACCACAGCTAAAGTAGGTCTTCCATTTTCAGGACCTTCCAGGTACTGCTGCAAAAAAAATTAATTTACTTTCTCCAGCCACCAAAACTTAACTTACTCCATATTCTTTCAATGCATAAGTCAAAGAATATGGCAAAATCCTAATCAACTCATTAATTCTTTGCACAGTCATTAATTTACTCCCACTTCCCACTCCTGTTACAGATCCAAGAATTAATTATCTCAGTTCTTGTTGCTATACTCAAAGTGGAAAACTGTTAGTTATCTGTCCCCTGCAACTCCCTATGATGCTTCCAGACTTAGTTTTCCGAGACAGTTTCAGCTTTCTCACTGACTGAACCCATCTTATACAGCAATTCAGGTTATTCTGGATGTTTTCCTATCATGAATTATCACTTTCCAAACTTTTTTGCCATGGCAAGTCTCAAGTGACAGCATTCTAAATCACTTTTTAATTGATAGATTAAAACATTGAACAGTGTCAGTCCTAAGAATGATACCCTACAAGAAGCACATCTCTTTAACGATTCTTCCTCAGCTAATACCTGACAGAAGATGTGTGGGTTCAGCACCAGTGACCTGTGAAGGTATCTTTATGAAAAGAAAGTGCCCATATTTAGAGAATCTAGGGGCTTCTCTAAAGGGACAAAACCTAAACATGGGATAAAAAAATCCCACAAAAAAAACCCAAATATAAACCAACACAACTTACCATTCCAAATACCTGCTGCTGGACCCAGTTGACATAGTCATTTCTGATATCTATCAAATCTTGTATCTCATGAATGTAAAATCTGTCATACTGTATAACTTGTCCTCTTTCATTTACCTAAAGAAATACAATTTATTTTTTATTAGCACTTTGTATAACAGTTTTCAAAAGGACATTTTCCATGTTTTTCAAGCATTTGATATGTCAGCCACAGATACCCAGCTACTAAAAAATTATAGAAAAACAACAGTGCCTAAAAGAACGCAAAAAAACAATGTTAAAGACATGGATACATGGATTATTCACAATCCTATCAAAGATGCAAAGAAAAATAAGATTAAGGGAGGATACAGTATCACACAACACAGTGCTGCTAACTTCGAAACATCATACGATCTCACAGGAACAGTGATGAATATACGTATCTGTGTACACAGTGGAACAAATACTTGTTCCTGTATTTGCACAAGTTTAAGTACTATGTTCAAGAACTCTGTCCTTAATTACCGTATGAATACTATCTATATTACCCATGAGCAGAGAAATAGTTTCCATTCAAAAACATTAAGCTTAGAAAAAACAGACATGGAAAATTAACTTTATACAAAGGCTTGTCTCTACAGCATAATCCAGAAGCATCCACACTTGTCTAACACACACCTCTTTTCCCAAGGACTGTTAAGCACTGTTAACTACCAAAAGAGCAAGATCCTCGATTCTGTCTTCATAACCAGATAATCTAAGTCTACTTTTCTCCAACAGCTCCCGCACCATCCCCACCCCCTGCAAACCACCAGTTAGTAAATCTGTAAAATACCCTAGATATGTCACCCCATTTTTAACTCTTACTTTAGTCCCTACCAGCTAATCCAGACTACACCAATATAAACAGTTGGGCAACAGCGTAGGTACAAATTTAACTATTTCTACAAAGTAGCTACATATTAGTCAAAGTTGGGTTTAAAAAGTAATAGGAACTGAGGAGAGCCACGTTACAATTCTACAATTACCCACAAGGCTTTAAGATTTTAAGAACAACTTCAGCTGTTAAGGTTTACAGCTACTGCAAGCCTGAGCAGTACCAGAAATTCTAAAGGCAGCAAAATAATAAATTATTATATACCAACAGCTTTCCATATGGGAATCTGCAATGGACATCTTGCACTTCTAACACAAGACAGTTACTGAATAGTCTTACTGTCAGCCTTAATTTGACGGTCTCCACAGAGAATAAAGAAAAGCTGAGCAAACCACAGCATACAAATTCCAACTTTCGAAGCAGAAGTCTTTTCCGTTCTTTCTGTTACCTTGGGGAGGACGGCTGTCACATATAGCACACAAAGGTCCAGTTCAGACACCTGTGCCCATTTCTACGTTGTAAAAATACAGTACTTGACGAGCACTTAAGGACTGTCTAAAATGTTCTTTTAGCACATAAACACAAAATGCCATAGGACCAGAATGAAGTACAGAGGGAAGAAAATAGGGGGTGGGAGAGGAGACCTCAGCAGCAATTAGATAATGCACTGTGATGTGCAGAGTCTGGTTACTTCGAACGATTGGGGCTATTTTTGTTCAAAGTTCATAAATTCATTAGTTTTCGTGAAGTTACAATACTAACAAACCGAATTAACAAATCGGAAAAATAAACATTTGTCTTGGTAAAACCATGCAGATCTTTCTTGTTCAAAGTACAGCTTGCTCTTATCTTCCATTTGTGCTCTTACTTGCTATAATTTCAAGCTTAAGAGGCAATTCTTCCCAACGTACCCTCACAGATGCAACTGACTGGGTCAGTCTGTGTTCCCAAGAACACAGGTAATTCCATCACCATGTCAGATTGGAATCCAGAATTCCAGCGGTTCATAGGTTCAAACAGAACAGGTATCTCTGCAGACACAAGTCTAAGTATTTAAAACTCTTTAGTAACTTAACTTATTTTAACAACTACACAGCGCACAGATGCTGACAAAAACAAACAGATAAGTAATCGGTTAAAACTAACATAAACATACTCTATGCAGTATTTCCAGAACTCTGAAAGCCGTGTGCAGAAAATTGGTAAGTATTCTTCTTTCAGAAGCCGGAACACCCATCTTGCACAACTTCAAAAGGTGGACTACGACATCCTTGTAGAGTTCCACTATCTTGAGGAACAATGGAGGTTCAAGTACAGACCACCAATTTTCTGTCAACAAACAGAGAACACTGAAGACTTAGTACTTGACACTACAAAATTATGTTATGCTACCCTTTCAACTAAAACACATTTTGCTAGAAAGCATACTTGTCAGCTACCAAACACACTCTCTAGAAAAGAAAACTGAACACAGCAAGAGTGGTGCTGACTTTTAAACAGCAAACTACTCTCTGTATAAGTAATGAAACCCCTGTTCAAACGCTGTTACACACCAACTCTAAATCTGTTCAGAGTACATGACAGTATCTCGAAGTAACATTTGACATAAAAACAGATGGCTGAAACCCTGAAACCCTGACTTAAGCAAACAGTCCTGAGAGCAATGGAAACCCATGGAAAAGAAAAGGATCTACAGTTCAAAGAAGTTAGCAGTTTGCTTTTCTTAATGGCAGACAAGCCCTTTACTCTCACCAAAACCTACTGAAAAACACAAGAGATAGGTTAGAAGGAAAAAAAAAAAATTGCAGAATAATAAAGTAACCTCTCAAAAATACACCACTTTAAAAGCTAATATTCTGAAACCTCAATTCTTTAAGCTGAATTTCAGGTGACAGGAGTCATAATAAGAAGATGTAAGAAAGAAGGGTTAAAAAAATAGAGCTATTTGCAGCTGCATGTTTGGAGACGACATCTTAGGATCAGTGAGAAAGCACCAACCGCTCAAAAGCAACAAAACACGTGCTGTAGTCAAAACCAAGAGAATTTAACATCTGCACTGCAACACTTCTCTAAATTGCTTAGAGCTTGTTAGCTGTCTGACCACATAATTTTCACTTTAAAGTGCAAAGACACGTATCAAGTACACTGACCTACACAGTTTAATTCCTCCCAAATGGAATCAGTCCAAAAATTACAATACCAGATGAATTCATATGGATCGCCAGTTAACTCATCCAGAAGCAACAGATTAGGTGTCTTCTTACGCATCAAGCAATGTTAACCCTTAACTTTCTCATTGAGTAATTCTATAGAAATGTAAATACACAACAGGTGTTGCTGAGACCATGTCTTCACTGATGGAATTTCTATACCTTTTCATCTGGAGATCCTTAGTTTTAACAACAAAGAATTCAGTTTCTTACCAAGAACTTTCAGAGGAGCTTTTTCTAGGTTCAGAATAGCTGTTCCAAAAGGAATAGCTAATGTTGTGAAATTGTTTGCATCACTCATCAGTGGGCATTCTGGCAGAGTAAGATACAGCCTCAAAGCTTCAACATCTGGTAAGCAGCTGGTCAATTTGGGAATAAGGTTCTTTTCCAAACTAGCTGCCACCTAGAGCACATGATAAAATTCTGTTTATTTTAATGCAATTGTGAATTTAAGCAAATGCCTACCTAGATAAATAATCTAGAAAACAATCATTAAGTGTTTAAACTAGACTATTATACATTTAGAAAAGACAGACTATTAAATATTAAAATACAGTATGTTGATGTGTTACCTAATTGTCACAACACAATACAGTTTTACATATTTGCAGTTGATATATTATTGAGTAAAGAGAGTTATTAAAAAGAGTCTGAACAAGCATAACGATAGTATTTCTGGACAGGTGTAATGCAGAAAGATAATCCCAAATGTAAGGAAAATATGCAGCACAAACCTGTTGTGATATATGAGTGTGGTCAGGCTGTATAAGTTTGTGAAATAGTAGTCTAGCAGCATTCATATCAACCCCTGAGAATCTAGCGCTGGTTTTGTAATGATCATCATTGCTGCACAAATAAAAAAAAAACACAGAGAAAAAGACTGAATCCCGTATTCTCAGCAACTCGAGAATTTTTTCCACCTTGAATTTTTTGCCCTAACAACTAAGGAATTAAAATATGAGAAATCACAGCATCATACTTCCATTTCTTACATGACCTTTGAAGCAATTGAAATAAAAACCTTCTCTTAGCTACAAGACAATCGTGTAAAAATACTAGGATCTAAACCAGCCTGTACAATACATTCCCCTTGATTTATACACAACCTGTGGCAGAGATGTAATGAGTTTGGCTGGCTTACATGGCAGCAGCCAGCGGCACACACTTCCAAAGACTGGCAGGAGACATGCTGCATTTGGGCCAGCTGACAAACCATGTGGCAGTAAAGGAGCAGGAAGTTTAAACTGCAGGTATCAGAGTAAGAGTAAGACAAGGAAATACTGGGAAGGTGTTACAGTTGAAACAAGAGACACTAAGTGGAAGGTAGCCACCATTAATTCTGTTCACAGGAATACTTGCTGAAAAGCCTGACCACTTACCTCAAAGCCAAAAAGCTCCCATTCAGGCACCCAGCTGAGGAGAACGTTCCATCAATTTCACTGAAATTGTTCATACGAAATAAATTACATTTATTTTGTTTTCTTCTTGCAAATCAGCATTTGCAAAAAAACCCCTGTATTTAATCCCTAATACATTACGTTGTACAAAGGATGGAACTGACTTTAATGTGACTGAACAACACTAGATAAAACCTCCATTCAAGACTCAATGCTTAAGACGCTCAAATCAAAGCAAGTCTTGAAGTTTGTTTTTAATTTCCTTGCATCCTCCTTTATTAAAGCAGAAGCAATAATCTTTGAGTTGTTCTCATATTCCTTTACATGTACTGTTATTTTTCAGTGTGCAACTAGATACTTAATTTCATCTTGTACAGTCATCTAAACTGTGACAGAGATGACACACACTAAAGGATCTGAACTACTCAACAAGTATGACAATGAAAGTATAGCAAAAGCTATGTATGTAACAAAATCAGTAATTAAAAATAGCTTTGCTATGTATGTACAAAACCCCATCAATGCCAAATTCATAAGTAAAAGTATAAAAGACAACTTCTTTCCTCAACATCACTTACTTAGCTATCTCTACAGGAAGTCTTCCAGATGGGAAAGTCAGCAATCTTTGAAGAAATGTTTCATTCACAGTCCAGATCTGCTTCAAATAGTCAGGATACCTAAAATCATCTGGTGGCACCATGTTCTAAATTTTAAAGAAAGCGTAAAGAATCAGGCACGCAAAATTGTTTTCCAGAAAAATCAGTCCTGTGGCCGAGCTCTTTATCTCTTCATTGACTGACAATTTGCCTACACAGACTACTACTGTGAAATAAGCCCAAGGATAAATTTACCTTATTCTAGCAGTTCCGAATTCACTATGAAAGCAGAGCACACACTAAAAACATCTAGATGAGTGTGTTAATTCACACCACAGCTTACTTAATGGTAAAATCCCTAAGCATACAGTACTTTCCTATATGATGAACAGTAAGCAAGCTTTTGACAAGAGTAGCAAGCATCTCTTCTCCCTAGTCCCTAGGAGCCATTTAGCTCACTGCCAAGCTGTGAGCATACAGAAAAGAGCCATTCAATTTTTTGGACAGCTGTTCTTTTTGGACAGCTGTTCTCCCACCTCACTTCCATCAGACTCCTCTGAGAATGAATCATGTTTCTCTTAACATTCACCGCATCATCAGATGAACTGTATTTTGATGTGCTGCTCATACTGAATGAATTCCAGTAAAATTTCTAATAGTAAAGAGAAGCAGAACCATTGTTTTGAGTAGGAGCACTGGTTCAAAACGAGCTGCATTAGCATCAAAAATAAGGTTAAACTAGTGAAAGGAAACATATTTCTCCTGAGGGTGATGTCTGACAACACAGCTGACTCAATAGAATGATGACTAGCTGTACTACCAGTACTTCTGATCCCATCCTACAGGATCAGGATGAGATATCCTCTTGCCGTGTCCCTTGTGTCCAGCTGAAGTGTCATTTAAACCCACAACGAAACAACTCAGGAAAATAAGCTGCCCAAAGACTAACTTGAGAAAACAAACAGATTTTGGCTAAGATCCCTTAACTGGCAAGGACAAACAAGTCCGAAGAGTACAGAACTCACATAACTTTTAAAAAATTCAGTACAAACTACCAAACTAGAGAGTATTAAAAGGGATAGTTTTGCAGCATCAAAGTTCATTTATTGCTAATACTTCTTGTACAGAACAAGCCACAATAACTGCATTCATACAGTCTCCAGTTCACTTCAATTAGTCAGAATCTACTTCAGTAATTATGAAAATTACACACGAGAAAGTGTTTAAGACAGGAATTTTAACAGAGAAGTTTTGAGCCTATATTACCAGTAATTTTTCCAGTCTAGACCTGCCGAACAAACTTCTCTCAAACAGTTACCACAACTCAATCAGAATTAAGAAAAACAAACAAAAAAACCCCACAACTAGAAAAATTGTTGATTCTGTAGCACCAGAACGGGCTGTGGAAGCAAAAGGCTGCTGCAAGCCTGACCTGTACTCAGTTTTTCTTGACAACAAATATGTTTCCCACTAAAATCTTTTTTCCTTCGCATCCAAGTTAGTTTTCACCCCACATACTCAACTTTGATGCTTCATTAACCCCTATGGTCTAATATCTGCTGGGCTATATTGGAAACAGTCACATGTCTTGCAACTCATTCTCTAATAGCATTTCTTTTCCATCATAATCCCACATTGCCATTTTTACTGTAAAGTCTTTCTAGACTTTTTCTCCATACTAGAATTTAAACAGATCAATTCTTGTCCTTTAAAAACTTAAGTTAAGACTAGCATAAAACTCTTATCACATAACAAACTATGTCACCACCTGCAAGTTTTCGCAAAAAGCTCCATTTGTTTCCTCATCACTGTGGTATGCTAAAATGTCAGGAGGCACTAAAGAGAACTGGGCAGGGGTGAAGAACTCACAGAGTCAACCACCTTTTCCTTTATGAAAGGAAGTGTGTGCATCCACCACTCAGGAACAAAGCTTATGCCAAAAAGCCTCACGGGCTTACTGACAGCTAACACTCAGTAACTGGATCCAAGTCCTCCAGTTGCTAAACTGACAGTGTTTTGTGCTTCCACACCACTCTAATAAACTCTACAAAGTAAAATGCACCTTCAATGCAAAAACCTTTTAAAATGTATCAGAAAAAACTAAAATTTGACTTTGACAGACTTTGGAAGCAAAGTATATTTAATTTGTTACCTGTGGATAGAAGTAGTGTGCAAAACTTTGGTCCCCACCAGAGAAAATTCTCTTTACACAATAACACTCCTCACTGTCTGCAACAGGAATAAAAAACAGGCAACTGTGAAAACATGAATTTGAGAAATGATTTAAGACACTGCAATCAACAGTCAATTAGAAAAAGGTTCCTTCATTACCTAACCTCGCTGAAGCAGGCATCTGCAACACAATAGTTAAGACTATCTGTAACTGAGGTAAATGCTAACAGCTCTAAGTTTTAGCTGTAGTGCTAACAAAGGACCTAACCCAACAGCTCAAGTAAGCATATATCTCCTACGGCAGAAACGGACTTTGGGGAATAGAGCACAGTGAAAATAGACTGTTTGGAAGAAAGTGATTATAGCCCATATTTAGTTTAAATCTCAAGATCTGTAAGACACTAAAAAGGAATAGGAATCCAAGAAGCAAATATGCCAGATGTTGCTTACCTGTGGCTATTGGGCACTGAGTACTATAAGGAAGCCAGTTTCCTTTCACTGTGAAGGGACTTTTCCTGTTACTGGTGGTTCCTGTACCTAATTGCCCATTACCTCCGAGCCCAAAAGAATAAATTCTTCCAGATGAAGGAACAAACGCAGTAGTGTGCTGCCTAGGGCAAACAAAATTCAGTAACAAAAAACTAAGCATTATAACGTGCTTTGTGCAGGCCCGCCTAAGAATTGTGTTAAACAGTATATTTAAGGTCCTGTAGTATCAAACACTGCAATTGTCCATTGGCAATGCACAGGCAATACTCCATTTATACTCTAACAGGCAACATTCCATTTTCATGGGCAAGTTCACGGAACGGTGATGTCAGGTTCTGCCTTGAACCCCTGCTTAGCCACAGTCTGACCTTTAGAGCATATCTCTAGACATTCAGAAATTTGGAGTTCTACCAGATTGGCTGCATCTCCTTTCCACTACCATCCTTCTCAACTCTAGATGCCCTCTCTCCTATCATGAGCCTGGGAAGAACCAGTATTGAATTTACATAAACGACCAAAAGGGAATGGGTCCACTCAGTGTCAACCAAACTGCTAGAAAGATAGGTTTACATTTACATATTCTTTAACCCAAGCCATAAACTGCACCCATATCTTAAAAAATTACGTTGCCTCCCTCATTTTCTTGTCTTAGAACACAATTCTTTGGACAATTTCATTTGATTTGAAACATCATTCATAGAATTTTCCTGTCTGCTGGGAATTTTTTCAATTTCTTGGGTCCTATTATAATATATACAATAAAAACCCATTAGAAACTGAAGTACCATACAGTATTACAGGTATTTCACCAAACAAGCTACGTTTCCAAATTTTACACTTATCCTCAGTGACACTCATGTACCTCCCCAAACACACTTGCTCTTTAATAGGAAATGATGAAGTGACAGCAATAAACAACACCTTCACACTGATTATTCACACTTTCAGTTTAGAAAATCAGAGCCCCTCGAATGGTATAACTTCCTTTAGCTCTTCTATTGAACATTTTTTTAAATCCCAGTAAGGTCTCTAAATGCCCTTTGTTAGAGACTATCTTGTCTTTCATAATCACAAAGGGTAAGAAAAAACCCACTTCCTATTGCAATATCAATAAACTTTTATAGAAAACAAGTTATTTGTAAGATTCATAGTGCTAGCCCAGAATAGACCTTACCTGCCACAAGTGATCTGTGTGACAACACTTCCCATAAGTTCAAAAACTTTCCGTGGGTTTATCTCATGGCTGGTAGAGTTATGACCCAACTGACCATAGCCTCCAGCTCCAAATGTAAAAACCCCACCTTCCTAAACAAATAAATTATTTGCATTAAAATGACAGTATATCTCAGAACAAGAAACTTAACAGAAATAGGGGTTTAATAAATCTCCTTGTCTGATGATTTTGGAATTCTGGGGAAAGGAGAGAAAACACATATGCACAAGAGGGCCCCGAGACACAGAAGGGTCACAAGTTAATTGCAGTTATGAAAACGTGGCACAGCTATCAAGTATTACCTTACTCATGTTAAAACACATTATTGTAATTTCCATATTATTATACAATAGTCCTGCCATTAACTTGTGTCATTAATGGATACTAATCCTCATTTTTCCTCTTTTCCAGTTTTCTTGATGAACTACAACAGTATGTAAACTCACACTATTAAAAAAGTATACTTTGGCTTTTAAATTCTGACTACAAATTTTAAAGAAATTACCAAATAGGAAGCTGTCCTCCTTCGGCAGATGATGCAGAGTATGACTGAAATAGTCAGCTTCGTTATTTGAAAGCGTAAGAAACCATAAAACTTCCAACATTGTTGTAAGGCAAGTAATTTTTTTTAAAGTGTTTTGATTAATTTAATCAAGAAAGTAACCAAAAACTTTAATGAAAGAATGTTAAATCAGAAACATTTTCAGAATTTATAAAACCTACCTTACAACAACTTTGAAACTTTCCCTTTTCAAATGCTTTGAAACTGTAAAGCTGGCTGTTTCAATTCTACTCTGCATCAGACTGGACCTCTGCTGGAAATCATCATTAAAATGGCAGTGTCCGCTGAGAAAAACCAACAGCCTCATTCACTGAATCAGGATAACAAACAGTAACAGGTTTTTCTGCATTTCAGAAGGACCTGAAGAATGCTCGCACATATACTCAGTACTGTCTACAAATGATACCAATCAAGACCCCTCGTTCTGCAAGGCCTCACATGCAAGGGAAAATGAAGCTATACAGACTGGTAACATAAATAATTTGTAGAACATTTACAGTGAAGTCAGTATCTTAATCAAGTCCATTAGCTTTACCTCAAGTTTGAAGTTAACTTTTGTACATGAAAAAGAGAAAAACATTTAGCATGCAAGTTACAGATTGCTGTTTTCTTTACATTCTGTATTTCCCTAACCTCGCACAACACATCAATATCAACTTCAGGATTACAAAGTTGCCACATCTTTTTCAGTCAAAGCGACAGAATATTTCAGGATAAAAAGCAATTGTTTGTGAACAGTCTTTTCCTTTCACTGTAGAAAATTACGTGTGTGTAAACAACAAAAGTATGACCACATTTAAGCAGACCATATTCTTCAAAACAACTTTTAACCTGCTGCGGTGTAAAAAAAAGCAAACTAAAACATTAAAAAAAATCTATACATTTTCCAAAAGTAAGTAAAATTAGATTTTTTTTCTTCAAAAATAAGACACTAAAAATAGTTACTTTCAAAACTTTAATGCCTTCTACTATTCTGAATTCAACAGATTCAGACATGAAATGGACACTTAGTCACTTGCCCAAATCTTGATTGGACAGAACTGTTTTCTACTGCTATCAGAAGCAAGCTCAAAATATTCTGTTTATAAATTGATATATTTTATTGAGAGCAAGGAACAACAGGAAATGTCAAAATGTTAATACAGACTGATTTATACCTAAATGTTGAAATCCAATCCAACTATCAAGACACAGAAAGAAAAGTAGAGGAGTCAATCATTTAGAGTAAGACATGTATGTATTTTTTTAGCCACTGCAAAATGAAGGTACTTATCATCACTTGATGCTTGAAATACACTATTCATCACTAAAATGAGTGTAAGAAAGAGCACTAGCATTATACATTCTATGTTGCTCCTAAGTGTTTGCAAATAAGTTTAAAAATAAGACTCCAAATAATGCATTTAGCCAACAGTTATGTGTAAGGCAATTTGACACATTTCAGCTATTTTAATCAATTCCTGTATTTCTGTACAAACATGCCACTCTGACACAGAATACATGCCTTTTTTTCCAAATTGGCCTTGAAATAAATGACCAACTTTTCATAGAACCTCACACCATAATACTTACTAGTGGATTATGTAAATCATTGGTTTCTGCTATTGGTTTGCAGTAGTATGTAAACACTCCTGCACAACAGCAGCCAGGAGAGAGGAGTGAGAATATGTGAGAAACAACTCTGCAGACACCCAGGTCAGTGAAGAAGGAAGGGGAGGAGGTGCTTCAGGTGCTGGAGCAGAGATTCCCCTGCAGCCTATGGTGAAAGACCATGGTGAGGCAGGCTGTTCCCCTGTAGCCCATGGAGGGCCACTGTGGAGCAGAGATGCACCTGCAGCCTGTGGAGGGCCCCATGCCAGAGGAGGTGGATGCACCCAAAGGAGGCTATGACCCTGTGGGAAGCCCGTGCTGGAGCAGGCTCCTGGTAGGACCCACAGACCCGAGGAGAGGAGCCCAGGCTGCAGCAGGTTTGCTGGCAGACTTGTGACCACACAGGGGACGCACGCTGAAGCCATTTGCTCCTGAAGGACTGCACCCTGTGGAAGCGATCCACGCTGGAGCAGTTCACAGAGGACTGTCTCCAGTGGGTGGGACCCCACGCTGGAGCAGGGGAAGAGAGCAAGGAGGAACAAGCGGCAGAGACAAAGTGTGATGAACTGACTACAATGCTCATTCCCCATTGCCCTGCGCTGCTGGGGGGAGGGGGGCGGAGCTAGAGAAGCTGAGAGGAAAGTTGTGCCCAGGAAGATGGGAGGGGTGGGGAAAAGGTGTTTTAAGATTTGCTTTTATTCCTCATTACCCTAACCCTGACTTTTAATTGGCAATAAATTAATTTAATTTCCTCAAGTCATGTCCATTCTGCCTGCGACAGTAGTTGCCGAGTGATCTCCCTGTCCTTATCTTGACCCATGAGCCTTTCATTATTTTTTCTCCCCTGTCCAGCTGAGGAGAGGGAGTGCGAGTGGCTTGGTGGGCACATGGCATCCACCCAGGGTCAACCCACCACAATACCAAACAGCAATTCACTAAACTTATATATATATATATATAATAACTAAATAATAATAAATTTTATATATATATATATATATATATATATAAATAACCACACACACCAATCCCCATTCAAATTAAATTCAAAATTAACTTGGTCTGATCAGTGATAACAGCAATGCTAGAGGTGTTACAGTCACAAAGCAGCTAATCTCTTTAGGATACACTAACGTAAATTCCAGTATCTGCATATTTTTAATAATGCAACATGCACTGTCATATCAAAATGATGTATTTTGTATGCTCAATTTCACCAAATCTGACAAAAATTTAAAACTACTGAAGGAGTTCTTGTATTTGGTAATTTTCAAATGTTTAACCATTCTTCCAGTGTTTCCGCAACTTCATCCAATAAACTTTGAAGAAATTTTATGCGGAATTTTGTTTATTATTTTCTATTTAGGCAGCACATTCTCCCGAAAATATTAAAAAAAAACAATCAAAGCATAAACATATCTTTAAATATTGTACCTTTGTAAGGGCAGCAGTATGATCTTCTCCACAACATATATGAACAACCTTCTGAGTTCTCAGTGACTTTAGCAGTGTAGGAACATACCTGTCTGAAAGGTTTAATACAGCAGTAGGTCACTTTTTAAAAAAATAATTAAAAAAAAATCAGAAAACAGTTTTGCTCACTTATTTGAATTTGGTTCCAGTCCAACAAGCGCTGTAAATTTTTCAGCATAATGCAATCATTGTGACTGAGTTTATGTATCTTTGAGATGGAAGTGTTACTAGAATAAAACAGAAAGACTACCATATTGAAATACTTCGTAGCAAATAGTCTCATTTTCAATACCTAAATCGTGAAATATGAAACAGTACATTAGACCTGCTATTGGCCAGGAGAAAAGAATACAAATGACAGTTGTTTTGAGTTGTTTACGTGCTTCACATTTTTAAAGCGTTCCTGTAAATTGGTATCAGTTGGTCATAGCTCAGTATTACTAAACGTATACTAGAATGGAATACCAAATAATTCGGAAGCACAACTAACTTCCCTCCATCACCACAACAAATCAGCTTTGTCATCCAGTTGCACAAAGAGGCAATTTTTTTAACTGTTAATGCCAATGACTTAAAATTTCTCAGGTACGCTTAGATGCCTGGAAGAGGCCCTATCAAGACATAAAAAAAGGATTTTACTGAGAAGTGATGCTACATAAAAAACTGGGGTCATATATATTCCAAAGAATATGTAGAAGCAACTAAAGTCCCCCATGAAAATTTCATTTCTGAAAAATACAACTAATTTTCTTATTACACAAGTGTGACCAGATTTAAAGCATTAATTCAGATACACATTTTAACTACAGAGCATTTTTCTTATTTTAAATGGTGTTGAGAACAATAAACCAGTGAAAAAATTTGAATTCATGAAACTACTACGGATTATTCTGTACTAAACTGTATATTAAAGGAACCTGATAGCATATACTCCCATCTCGGAGCCCTGTGCACAGATAGTGTGCATGTAATGTAATACAACTAACAAAGAAACAATTTTTTGACTAACCTAACCACTTGCTTAAAATCATTAATAAGTTAATAATCATTACCACCCAAGCAGAGGAAATTTTAGAAATGGTTAGCTGAAAACTGTGAATGATTATCAAAAGTGGCCTGAGAAAGGCAGATACACACATGGCAGTAAAACAATGAAGATGTTACATGTGTCTACTAAGGACAACCAAATAGTTTTGTCAGATTACGGTTAGGTTTTGTCAAGCAATTTCATCTACCTAAAATTCAGCTGAAGCTTTAACTACTGCACAGTATCTTAACTTAATCCCATTCAGAAGTTTAAGTCACAGAAAAATCTAGAACGGGGAAAGAAAACAAGGCAAGCAGGCTAGAATTTCAACAAAACACTGTCAGAATTTTCACTACAAAACAGCCATGGGAAAAAAGCCTTATGCCATCTCACATGACATCAACACTCTCCGACAATATTCAACAAAGGTTTGTTCTGTCTGCTTCTTTTCTAGGAATACTGCTGTCTTTAGATTCACAAACCAAAACCTTCAGCGTGACGTTTTACTGAAGTAATGTTTACTTACCATTATCATCATTAAGACCCAGCTGCCCAAATTTGTTGCGTCCCCATCCAAAAATGGCTCCAGAAAGAGTTAGTACAAAACTATGACCTCCTCCTGCTGCAATCTGTGCAAAAGGGATTCCCAGCAGAGATTTAATCACATGTGGCGAGTTTTGTTTTTTATACTCATAACCTAAGCCCAGCTGGCCGTATTTATTTTGTCCCCAGGAAAACACTTCACTTCCTGTTTAAAGGAGGACAAAAAAAAAAAAACAAACAACAAGAAATAGAATCAATATAGTTTAATTATATAAATTTAACGTACTGTAAGAAAAGCTAGAAGTTGGACAGTTACTCTTCAAATGCATACAAATTACTGACTTCTGAAGCTAGGCATTCTCACGTAATTTGCAGACATTCAACTCAAATATTTAATCAGACTGAAAAATCAGATTCAAAACCCTCAAAACTGCTCTTAACATTCCTGTTTCAACAGTGTTAGGTAAGCTGAGTTTGGTTATTACAAAGCAAGATGCTGTTCCTTTGGGAGTTCCACCACTGCATATATTTTTAAGCAGTGATCTTGTTCAAGTCACATAATGGACATGCAAAAATTTCCAATCACAAGCCTCATTTAAGCTTTTATACAGTAAAATACTTAATTTTGACATACAACTTAAGTACATATATTTTAGGTTTTAAAATATTGTGCTACTGATACGATCAACAAAGCACCAAGTTTATAATGTCATTTGATGCCTTACAAAGAAAAAAAAGCCTTTTTGAAGAATCACAAATCACAGATCTATATATGTAAAGATTGTCTCCAAAATAAAACGTTCTACTGAACAACAAACATGTTGCCAAAGTATTCACTATTCCTAAAGATCAACACCTAATCACAAAGACACTTTGCTTTTGCTGATGTGGTGTTTCAAACATCCTTATGTTTCCTATGTCTCTCCTACCTCCATCTTTCCCTAACAGTTTTATCAAGATGGAAACAATGAAACTCATCCCCTGGTATACAGGTGTCTCAGACTGTATTTATTTATTTAAATAACAACCACCAAAACCCCAAACCAAATCAAAACAAACTGCACGAAAAAAACCCACCCAACCCCCAAACCACCACTTTTATACAAAATAATCTTCCTAACACCAAAGAAATACTATGCCAACCATTTCTAATCACATAAACTAATCCACCTGATCAACATCCCCTACAGGTTTAAAATTATTACAAAGTCCCCTCTGAAAATGCTCCAATTTTCCTCCCTGTGTGGGTCTATTTTTAAGGCCATAACCTTGCTATATTGCAAGAACTTCTGTGGATTCTTTTACAACCAGGACAAAAAAAAACAAACCAAGAAATCACCCAACAAAAAAACACCCTACAATGCATATAATTCAATACCTGGTAAGAAATTACACAAAACTTCAGAAGAATTTGCCTTACCTTTTGAGAGTGCTAGCGAGTGATAATAACCACAAGCAACTTGAACGATCTGGATCTCTGATAAGCTTTTAATATTCCTATCAGGGTAAGAAAACAGAGAAAGAATTAAGCTACTAGGTCACGGTATGAAATAGAAAGTCACGTCAAAGGGTAATATATAAAAAGTGAATCCTTTTCACTGAAGTGTATATGAAACTTATTTAAATATGTTAAGATTAATTAGGAGCTATTTAGTACAGTCTTAAACTGTAACTGCTGCTTTTCTAACACTTTCAAGGACAGGTTCTATCTTATTTTCAAATTAATAGCCTGTAAAAGAGCATAATGAAGAATTAGAGGTTCATGAGCTAGGAAGGAGGTGTCACACAGCTGAACAAAGGAAATGAATACTGGATGCAAGAAGAAAATCTAGTTCCCGAAAGTGAAAAAGGTTTACATTCTTCTTCATATCACTATTAGACTGAACTACTTTCTGTTTAAAATTTGAACACTTAATTTTTCATCTCTACCAACATTAACTTCAGTCAAAACTTCAATTTACAGAGCTATTAAGTACTGCACAATATTATAAAGGTGCAAATACATACAAATGTGCATTACATCTAGTACGCTTTCAACTTTTGACGAGAAAAGCAATTTCTAAAAGGCCTGTGGGCTTTAAAATTTGATACAGAAATAAAACTCCTTTATATTAGTTATTTATATCTTTCATATTTATGTACATCACAGATAGCCATGATAAAGTTATAAATTACTAATGTTTCAAGGAATTGTTCCTTTTGTGTGTCTTTTTCCTGCATAAACAACAAAATTAGAAAAGAAAACCTCCAGCTTGCAAACATACAAACTTATGCTACAAACAGTTCCACTGATTTCAGTGAACCTATTCATCACAGCAAAAATGTGGACTTCAGCTAGCTGGAATGCTTACAGCATTCTGAAAACAAGCAAGTGAATCTGGCTTGCATTCATTTTTATAACTAGAAGGCACATTATTTGATCACAGCTAAAAAACTTTGGGGTGCAAACTGAAGTACAAAGGTCAGAGAGCAAACGTACCTTCTTCAAATGTACTCCCACAACTGGTTTGGAAAGTTTAACATTCTACTTCTCTTTAACTTCTCTTAAATGGCAGGTATCAATCCCCATTTATATTCTGAAAATACCCATCCTACTTTTCCAACATAACTCTCATTCTTAGTAGATGACTATTAAAAAAAGAATATAAAAACAAAACCAAACCAAGCAAACCCGTAATACACTTCTCATAAGTTGGCTTTTGAGAAAGGAAACTGTCTGCAGCATACAAGTGCCGTAGCTAAAATACACTTTCTAATGTGCGTTTTTAATTATAAGAGCAGAATAGCTTAACCAATGTGATTTAAGCACACTAAAAAAAAACCAAAAACAAACCAAACACTAAAACTTAACATATACTTATTTTTAACCTGGGCACTCTGATGCACTCCTCTGTTCCCGGCAAGCCAAGCTGTCCATCAGTAGCCAGACCCCAAGCATATACCTGACCCTTGTCATTTAATGCAAGAGTGTGGGCCTCTCCACATGATACAGCTACAATATTTTGGGCATCCAGTGCACCTACATGCTCTACAAAAAAAAAAAAAAAAAAAAAAAAAAGTCAGTTGTTTAAAAAAAAAGATACCAACAACTTAAGTGTTGTTCAAGACAGTTATACTCAGTACTAAGAGATCAATTGAACTGACACAGATGTAAGTCCAGAAGTCTGCCAAAACATCCTTTATTTAAAATGATAAGCATGCTATTCCAGGAGAAGCAAGTTAAATTTCACACCCCAAAGTAACAAAACAACAGTGCTATCTGGAGCAATATATGGAAATGCACAAAAATTGCAGCTTGATCATAATGGTTCCTTCTAATCTTGCCATCTGAAAATGAGTGCAGAAACTCAATTAACATTAAGGTCAAATAGATTATTGTCAAATGACTACGTGTGTAGACATTATGTAAGAGGAAAACATTCCACCACAGCAAATTAAATTCACCTATTCATTATTAACAAAAAAGTCTGCAAAACAAGGCAGGACAAATTAAAAGACTAAAGCTACTGATTTTGCAATGAGTTACACAATGTCCTCTTTATAATGCAAAATACTTTAGAAACAGATCCTAAAGAGTAATTTTTCTACACATACAGCGTACATGCCTCTGAAAAAGCAAACACTAAAATATCTGTGATTTTTTTTCCAGTAACCTGCATCAATACCTTTAAATATAGCGGGAAAAACTCAAAGTTCATTTTCGTGCTCATGATTTGTGATCAGAAGTCTAACATTTTCTTTCCAGCAACAGTGAAGTGGAGAAATATCATCAGGGCCTGTCATTAAGACTGGAATTTTCAACAGTCCCCTTAAATAAGGGCCTGCTTCGACATTTTATGCTCAGTTTTCAAACACATAAATTCTATTTCTGCCTAAGAATGGCATACCACCAAAAAAGCCTGTGTATCATCAATGTGACATGCACTGTAAACAGAGCCTAGCACAGCCTAAGTCCCTTTCAAAACAGTAGCTAACAGGATCTGCAACACACAGACACTCAGTTTCCAAAATAAAGTAATACAAGCAGCAGACAGAAGTTCATTTTTTCAAATAGCTGGCTTGATTAAAGGGGTTACCACCCCAATTCAGCCCATTATGGCCTCCACAGCTCTGCCAGTGGAGGAGGTCATGTAAGTGTTCTGCAGTTCAGGCAACTGCATGCAGATTAGCTCAGATTGTCTTCACCAGCTGCTAAACTAGCCAGGCTGACTTTGCCTAATATGGATTAAGGAACATTCACACAATCCCTATGGCAAGCAGAGCTCGGTGGGGAGGAAAGAGGGAAGGCACAGCTAAATAGTGCCACTGGTGACACGGAGGTGGCAAAGACATGCAGTCAGCAACAAAATTATCTTCAGTTAGCAGAAATACATTCAAATGAGAGTATCCACCCATTTGTAAAGACACTGAGCAGCTTTAGACTGCACAAGAGAAGTTATCCCAATGCACTGCACTGACTTCACATTAGAACATTCAACAGTACTGCCAGTAACCTCTAGATGGAAGAAAAATTAGGCAGGAGGACACTACAGCACTCATGACTGCTGTGTCTGAGCATGTCAAAAAAAAAAAGGATTTGTAGTAGGTGTTTGTCCATTATATATGAAAGGTCATACAAGATTGTTTTTAAAAAACAAAAACTAAGTCAGATACTTTTGTTGTAACTTTTAGATTTAAAAGACAATTCAGCATCATTTTCCAAGTGGGTAACAAGTATTCAGTTTGACAAGCTCGGTTTCTATTCATGTTCATGAAGCAGATGTTTGCACAGGATTAAAGTTTATCAGTTTTAATATCCATTTACTGTTTCCCAATAGAAGTCCAAATTAGTTTTTAAAAGTTACATATCAACTAAAAAAACCCCACAACCTTTACTTGGAACCAAATCCAAAACTCTGAATAAAGGAGCACTGCTAAAATGCTGCACAATGCCTTATTTCCTTTTGAAATATTTGTATCAACTACCACACCAAGTACTTGTAAAATTGCTACAGCAGTGATTGGAATAAACTCTTCCTGATGCTTTTCAGCTTGCTTATGTTACACTGAAAGTACTGTCAGAAGCACTGCTCAGTAGCATGCAGTTATGACTCACATGCACAGCTCTGAAGAGAGCCCATGTGCACACTCCTCTGCAGTCCCTGCAAGATGTTTACCCACTTCTGCTACCAAACTGCACTAGCAAGAAGCAGAAATACATATAACATAGATAGGAAGAAAAAACCCCAAAGAAGTTTTATGTTGCATCCTTTAGGCTTTTCCAAATCCTCTTCCTGTAGCACTGCATATACTGAAAAGTCACACACTAGACTAAAACCACACAGTGTGTTTCTCAACTACGGTATGCCAAATACTCATTTCTACCATATTCCAGTACCCAAACCCTTATACACAGTACAGTGCTAATCCATGTATTAAGCAGGTCTCCTCCCCTTGAGATTAAAACCAGCCACTGAGTCTCACACCATCTTAGGTAAAGTGATTCAACGCTGGAAATAAAAAAGTGGCACTGTCCAGCTGCACAGCAGGCAAAAATATGGGGAGCAGCCATGTTTCACAGTTGGTTGTTTCCAACTGTCACAAGATGCAACCCAAGCAAAGGAATGCTTTTCAATTTAAAAATATGCCCATTCTTGGAAGGACTACTGTGCATACAGTTCAGCACATGCACAGACCCTGGCAATCTTGGGTTTGATCTAGCATAATGAAACAAAAAATATAGGCACAACCACACATACTGTCCACAATTCACTAATTCTTAACTTACCGGGTCTTTTCCTGGCTTTTTCATGTCCTAGTTGTCCTAGATCATTGCATCCACATGTATAAACAGTCCCATCATCCAGGACAAAAACAGTATGTCTCAGTCCACATCCTACATCTCTGACCCTTTTATTTAAGAAAAAGTCACTTTTTCTGGGTTCTAAAACAATCTCTTCATCAATTCCACCCAATCCAAGCTGTCCAAAAGATGCATTTCCCCAGCACAACATGTTTATGCTTCTCTTGATTGCAGAGATCTTCCAACTTCACTTTTCTAGAATATCCTTTCTGTGTAGCTGTTAAAAAAAAAAAAAAGGAAAATGTATGGGTTTTCAGTATTGTGCCTAACATTTATGTTACCTTCTATATAGCATGTAATGCACAAGTTCGCTTTCTATATACCAATATATTGAAACATTGAACAATTTTTTTAAGAGTGTGATTTACTTGGACAGTATTTACATTAACTCTGCAGTGAAATGCTTTCCTTCCCACTTCAGATATAACTTTTAAGATATGCAGGTCCTCCGTTTTATAAAACCTTGTTTCAAAACCTTGAAATATCATTCTTTGTAAAACTTCTCTAATCCCTAACCCAGATCTATACAAATGGCAGTCACAACCAACTCTAGCCAGTGGAAACGACCTCAAACACCTTTTAAGGAGGCAGTACAGGCTACTGTCTACACCAGGAGCTGCAGGACTCCAGAAAGCGCTGTGTACAGCCTCTAGATCATCCCCCAAAACAACACTTGACTCATAGCTTGGAAAAAACTGGTCAGCTCTGATCAATCCAGTTATGCAACACAAAGAATAATATGATGTGTCAGTCATTACATTTGAACAACTATGAGTCAACTGAACTTAGAATTTAAAAAAAAAAAAAAAAAAAAAGTTGAAACCCAAGTCCCTGGTCTTGCACTGCAGTCAGCACAGGCTACAGCTTCAGAGTCACTCTGCAGTACCAGGACGCCACATAAACAGACTCCCCCATGCAAACTCCCACCCCTAATGCCTAAACTGCAATTACCAGCGCTTGTGCTGACAGACTCTGAACCTTTTTGGAAAGCATACAAAGCTACACTACTTTTTCATTTTCAGTATTGCAGGTGATGAAGAATTTATGACAACGTTTTCGCTACTACTTATACTACACAACAGTAAGTTCCCCCATATTCTCAGAGCAATTTAAAAATCAATGCAATACACTGTAAAATTGCTATAAATTTTCATCTGTGACCATTATTTGGAAGACAGCATGAATAATGGCATGTGGAATACAATGCACTACAAATGCATTCAGTCTTACATTCTGCAGGGTCATAACATGTATAAACTGCCTAAATATAAAACTGCTTGGAGTAGCAAGCCATCAGTTAGCATCTAAGCATTACATAAACCAAAGGCGGGCAGAATTCTTGCTACCACAACAAAAGTTGCAAAAGTCAAAACGCAGTAAACGAGATGCTTATTTTTGTGATCTCATAGAAAAAAAAACACCACACCAAAAAAACCCCAGCAAAACAGCTTAAAATATATTGCATTGTTTACCTATCTCAGGAGATGATGCATGATCAAGTATTTCCCTAGCTATCACTAGCTATATCCTACCACATTCAGAAGGGGACATCAAAACGAAGACATCTTCGGTTAAGACATAGCTATGCAACAGCAAATCTCACACATCTGCAGCAGTGACTGCAGTGCAAACTTCAACCTGCAACACAAGAAGTTAGAAAAGACGTATGACTAGACTGCTTCAGGATTTCCGTAGTCAAGATTTATCTCTGGAGGACAAAACAAGAAGTTCTCCTTTCTATTGAAACAGATATGTATTTCCATAGAAGACAGGGGTTTTGGTTTGTTTTGGTTTTTCTCTTTTAAGAGTCAGAAACCAAAGGCGTTTTGTACTTTGATCTCAAATCACGGCGGTATTTCATCCCTTCATGTAGTCATGAAAGCCAACCCGCGTGGTCACTACCATGAGTGACGTCAAAAGCAGCCCAATGCCGACACCAAATACAGAACGCGAGGGAAACCACCCAACTCATGTTCTACCAGCAGAGAGAGAGTTATGGTGCTACGGGAAGAGTCTGGATGTTTCCCGCAGGCTGGAGCGGGCTGTGTAATGCTGCCGGGCACGGTCACGGGCACTGAACGCGCTCTTAAAGCGCCCCAGCCGCGGGCGGCGCGTCCGGCACTCCCTGGGGCGGCACCACACGCTCCCGCCCGCTCCAGCCGTCCCTCCAAGCCGGACACCGCCCGACGCGCTGCCAAAGGCCGCCACAGCCTGCGGCGCAGGCTGAACGGCTCCTCTCGCTGGGGCACGGCTCCCCCGGGCGCCGCCGCCACGCTGGGGTCCGGAGGGAGCGGCCGCGCCACGGGCGGGGCGGGGGCCACCTCAGCAGAGAAGCGCGGGTCGCCGGCCGGAGCGAGGCCTCCGCCCGTTCTGACGGGGGCGGCGCCAAGCGCCGAGGTCCCCTCAGCGCGCCCGCCGCTCCTAAGCGGCGTCGCCCGTAACGGTCCTCACCGCCCCGACCCACCGGTCGCCCCGCACCTGCCCCCCGCGCCGCTCCCACAGCCACCGGCCCCGCGGGCCGAGGGCGGCCCCGTCCCCTTTGCCGTCCGCCCCGTGGGGCCGAAGGGAGGCGGTGCCCGGGTCCGCCGAGGTCGAGCGGCGCGTCACAGCTCAGCGGAACTCACCGGCGGGCGCGGCAGCGAGTCGCTCTGCTCTGCTCCCCCCCGGCGCCGCCAGGCCGCGCCCGGCCCTGCCCGCCCGCCGCAGGCACCCACCGGCCACCGCGAGGGCGTGAGCAGCCCCGGCAGCGAGCGGTGACAGGGCCCGGCTGCCGCTCCTGCGCAGGCGCCAGCTCAGCGGGCGGGGCCACAGCCGCGCGTTTACCCGCCTGCCTCCCTCCCTGCCCGCGTGGTCAGCGGCGCTGACGCAGAGGCGGCAAGGCGTGACATCAGCCCGGGGCTCGGCGCTACGTGCCCCGGGGCGGTGCCGGCGGCGGTTTAGCGGCCCACAGACTGCGCCGTCGGGCGCTGAGCAGGAGCCGCGCCGGGGTGGGCTCCGAGGCGGGGGCAGGGAGGGAGGTTGCCGTCGGAGTCACCAGGTGTGAAGAGCTTGAGCGAGAGGCTGACTGCAAAAAAGAGATGCCGGAGAGCACCCGCGGAGCGCGGGGTGCCGGCTGCCGTGCCGCTGCGGCTGGAGGCCGGCACGGGGAGTATGGGGCTGGCGGAGGGAGCAGGCCGCCGGCTCAGGTGCTCGCTGCGGTGAGGATGTGGCTGTGTGTGCTCTGGGCTTCAGCCCAAGTGAGCGCAGAAACGCAGAGCAGCTTTAGAACTTGCCATCGCTGTAGTACATCACTGCATTAAAATAAAGAACTAAAAAAGTTATGTTCTGGGGCAAATCAGTCTTATGTTTGCTGAGAAGAGGCCTTCGCGATGGCAAGTTTCTCCTTCCTCGCAGAGTGGCTGAGGCTTGGCTGCGTGTTGCTATCCCTTACCTGTGATCTACAGAGATCTGCAGAAGCCTCTGCTTGATTTCTGAGGGCACGAAAAGAATGAGATCAGTGAGGGAGAGGGAAGTGCATCCACCAGGGAGAAGCAGGAATAAACTGCTCTTCCTACTCCAATTACCTGTCATTAACTTCTGACACAACAGACCTCTTCCCCGAGGGTGATCAGCTGGTGCGGTGCAGAGAGGCTGCAGTGCCAACTCCAGCCCTGCCGCTGGCCCTCCTGGCTCCCAGAGGGGCAGGTGGAGGGTGTTGGCTGTACCCCTCGGGCAGAAAGGAGTGCACTTTTCTGAATCTCGCATTCCCATTACAAGCTTTTCTGTGTGTCAGAGCATACGCGTGTGGGCATGTTGAATGTTTCTTTCGCTGAACACGTATCTCTAGTGGAACAACTAAAGATACGTTTACACACTAGACACATTGTTTAGCTTTTTTTTTTTTAGGATTTTGCTAGTACTAGGAGGAAAATCCACTGCAATTTGCCTAAGTGGACCAGGTCGGGAATCCAAGGGCGGTTTCCTTATTTAGCAGCCTCTCCATAGTACTGCAATCCACCTTTATGTAGGTCAGGAAGTTAAAAAGACCAGGACCAGCCATACTTCACAGTAAGTGATTTTTCAAACTATGGGTAAGAATGGTTCTGTGTTTGCTGTCATATTGCCCTGTAATGGAAAACATTTTTAAAAAAAAACAACAAATGGGATGTCTTGGTCCAGACATTAAATGCTCCTTTGCATATCTAAATAGGTAAGATTCTACAGGACTTCTCAGGATTTGTTGTTATAGATTTGTTAGTAAAGATCCAAACCAGAAATACTAAATTCAGACACAGAGAAGATGAGATAGCTGCACAGCTGACAAAGGCTAAATGATGCAGCACTTTTCAGGGTAGCAAACACACAGGCTCGTAATTTAAAGGAGAGATGAGTGATTTGCCTTTTTCCATTCCACACGTAACGAATGGAAGGTTAGCAGTAGCTGTTACACAGAGCAAGTGGAGGAAAACGTTTCATTCATTATCTTCTAAACTTCCTTTTCCCTTTATTTGTAAGACCACCAGAGTAGTACCTGTGAATAGCTACACTGTGCAGTAGATTGTAAATGTTATGATTCGTTGTGCAATGTGTCCTCTGACCAGCATGTGGGGATATGGCCATGTACTTGAAAAGAACATTATATGCCCGGTACAATTTTTACATAGAAAAGTATTTTGGTGTAACTGGCCTAACGCATTAAATAACAAATACACAAAGCATGAAACAGCACACAATGTTGCACAAATCTCAACTTCCTTGTGTAATAAAGACATGGCTATTTTATTCAAAAGAATTATTTTAGATCTAAAATCAGATTACTGTAAGTTAAATAATTCAAATGTGTCTTCACATTAGGTATAAGCCATATTTTTATTCCACTTACTACCTATTCTAGCAAATTTTCTTTTCTGTGCCAGAGAAACCTTATCCTGCCTGTCTTAACACCTTGAGAAAGCGCCTTCCTTCACAGGGTAAAGATACAGAGGTAGTGGCAGGAAGGGAGTACTTGCTCTGATGCCACATCACTGTTTGGACTCCCTGCCACTCAGTACAACCAGTTCTGCATCCACTGGCATTAAATCTGCCAAAATGGCGTTCTGTAGCTGCAGTGGTCAAGAGAACTGCAGGTGAGCTGCTTGCACCTCTCAATTCCCCATGTCCATTCTAGTAGTATTTTGCAGTGATGCAAAATCCAGTGAAAACAAGAAATGTAAATCCGGGTAACTTTCTAAGTGCCCCAGCACAGAAGGTTTCCTACTACACTTGCTCAGTCTTACTGATGGTCACAACAAGCAGGAAACTATTTTCAGTTGCCCTGACATTATCAAAATAGCAATGCTTGGCTACTGCCTGCCGATTGCTGTCAGCACAATTGTATTTTTTAAATTGTACCCCAGTTAATCACTCATTCAGATAATAAAAAAATGAAAAAAAAATCATATATAGAATTAACTAATGTATACTTTCTGCTTTATTACTGGAAAACATCTTTCAGTTAATATACATTTTTTTGAAGCCTACAGTGTCGTGGCACAAAACTTTCTGCGTGGCTAATAACAGAGATGGACTCTGCTCTCTGCCTACATTTCCTCCTGGCAGCAGTCAGTACCTACTTTATAAACATTAATTCCTCACTTCAAACCCCTTCGTTTTACACTTTGATGTGTCACAGACTACGGAAAATAGAAATCGGTGTCCACAACAGCTGATAACGTGAAATTAGAGATGTCAGCATTTTGCTGTGAGAAATTACTAACCTTTGTGTGAAGCCTTTGTGTAGAATATTCTTGATTAAGACAAAGGAAAGGCTTTAGAACGCAAATAGCCTTACAAACAAGGTACAGTCAGACCCTTTTGTGCCATTTCAGTTTTACATTTTATTCTTATGTTCTTCACAGTATCAATATTTGGATGTTAGTAATTAATGAAAGTGCCTGTGTAGACAGCCAGACAATTCACACATACTTGTAGCGTGCATGTTGTATATGCTCTGCTACTTTATAGCTGAGCATGTTTTCGTTCTCTGCCTGCCCTGCTCACTGTAATGATTCTGGTTAGCTCAAATGCAAATGTGCTTACCAGTAAGGCAAATTATTTATTAACTGATGGTGATAGAGTGAAAAAAAAGAACAGTTTTTGACTTGTTTGTGAAGGCAAATCACTATATAAATACTAAATCGACAATATTGCAAGTTCTGTGTCTAATTTGAGGCACCTAATTAAGGAAGCTCTTTAAGGATAAGCTGAGGAGTCACACCTTCAAATAAGAAACAAAACAAAAAACCTGCAACACCCCGTTCCCCACATCCTCTCAAGCCACAAAATATAGCTGAAATAGCCAAAAGAATGCTAGTCATAGGATGACAGATGTGAAGAAAATGGAAAAGCAGTGAAGGACAAGGATGAATCCTGGACAGGGAGACCATAATGATGGAAACAAGCTGACCTTTGCATTAGGCATGAAGCTCTTGTAGTCACAAACTCCTACATGGATCCAATACCCCCAAGCCCACACAAATTGCACCTGGCACTCAGAGTGACCACCCCGTTTCCTGGCAGCACAGCATAAGCCACACAAGTGCCCAGACACCTGCGGGTTGGGGCCAAAGATGCCGAACATTTTTGAGCATCCTACACGGAGGTCTGGGAGTGCAGCTCCTTCCCGCATATGGCACGTTCTTTTCCTATTGCAGTGATGTTTTGCACCATCACATGAATTTTTCTGTTAATAGATCTGCAGGCCAGGTGCTAACTGAACACCAGGAAACTGCTATCTAATCTTTTGGGTTTTTTCGCTTAAGTGTTGGATGCTGACACACCAGTTCCCATATCATCAAACTGGGCTTTTGGTCAGGCTGAAAGTGATCTTTGATTTTTCAAGGTGCAATCCTACAGGAATACAAGATCACTAATTGAGCCAGTTCCGCCCCGCTGAGACCAATTTGAGAACACACTGAACCTCAGCTTATAAAATAGCAGCTCCAAGTGGTGCCACATGCTGCTGATTCTGACATGACACTGTGTCTTTGCATGGCAGGATGATGAAGCACCCTAAAATTAGCCTTCTTACTATTTCGTAAAGAGCCGGCAGAAAGGTAGCAGCCTGCACCGAGGAGAACAAAGAGCACAGGACAGGACCAGAACTGAGGCTCACACACAGGCTGGTCACAACGCTTCATGGTGAGCACTCTTGGCTTCTTTGCAGATTTCCATGTTGGATTGTTTAGTGTCATTTCTTATCCCAAGCACAGGGTGACCTGATTGTGAAAGAAGAAAGGTGCTCGTGTAAACAGAGGTGGGGTAGAGGGACCTGTTCTCTCAGGGGCCTTGGGAGACAGCAGGGGGGAAGACTAACTGTGCAAATGACATGGATGGCCTCTTTCCTTAGAGGGGCGATGGGAGCTGGCGTTTAATTCACAGAAAAGTTTGTTAGTGGAATAGAACTGGGAACGGAAGAAAATACTGTGCTGGTATGGAAATCAGAAACACCACAATAAAGTCCCCTCTCTGTTGAGCCAGACTGATTTTTTCCTGATATTCATCTCTCTCTCCACCCCATTTTTTGGATGATAAAGTCCGTGGCTTTCTAAGGAGTAGGACTTGAGAGAAAAAAACCTTCCAGGCAGTTGAAAGGGAGGCATGGCTGTGTTGGGTATGGGAACAGAAACAGTGAATGAAGAGGTCCTAGACCAGAATAATTCTTGCAGATAAAGAGAAAACAGAAGCTGGAAGATAGCATTTGAATATCAGAGGGCACAATAGGCATGACATGAATGGATGTTGGGGCTGATCGCTGGGAGGGAAGAAGACACAGCATGCATCTCTAGGAAGCAGAAGATACCACCATCAGCTAGGTGTAATAGCCTGTGGCCCTGTGCATAAACAATTGTCAGGACATGCTGTTTTCTCTATTGCTATGGTAGGACTCTGGGAAGAATAGCTGGAAAGGAAATAACTCTGAGGGATAAACTGTGAGCAGTATGTTCAAACTACATCCAGCTGTTTCTGCTATTAGTTATCACTCAAAACTACAGGACTATTTTGCAACAAAGATATTTCCATTTAGTAAAGATGATTGGACAGTACTCTGCAGCTTTTGTAATTTAATTCAGGGTAAGACTCATGTTTTCACATATATTGCTGAAATCCAGAGGGGCATGATACTGTGAGATCTATTTTGGTGCAGTTAGCAACTGACAGATATTTGGTATAGCATGGACTGAAATGTGGTGCCAAAGTGGTAATGAATTGGTATCAACTGCATTTGTATAAACTACAGTACAGGACATCTCTGTTCAAAAAGTGGTTTAAATATTCAGAGTGGACAAAGACTCTTGGACAGATGGAAAATTAGATTTCTCTTGCAGAGCTTGTTAAGGAGCTCCACAGAAATTATATGTGAGCAGTCAGAGCTTGGAGTCCTTGGAGGGCTGTAACTCTGAATGTCCTATGATGTAAGTCTCAATCTTAGCATTAGAATAAAAGATTTCCAAAATTATTTGATTTTGGAGACAGAAGGAAAGTGAGCTGTATGAGATGAGCAATCAAATCCTCATAAAAAATGGAATCACTGCTGCTACCTACACACAATTTGTATTTACAGAAACTTATTGACTCCTCTGACTTCCCAGAGATCTCCTATGCCAATAGTTACTAAGCTCCCATTTAGGAAAGAAAAATTGCCACAAACTTGTAATCTTTTGTTTCTGTTTACTGACACTGGAGTTGTGCAAAATGCTGAAATCTTGTTGTTGATTTTCTAATGTGAGTGATTTAGAGGCTCTTACTCCTCTCCAGAAAATCTTGGGACAATGTTTTTGGGATAACGTTTCTTTGTTTGTTTGGTCTACCAGCATACAAAACCTGTTTCAATTTAAAACTTCAAGCTTGTAAAGCCGAGGCCAAAGCAACTATATATCATTTGGAAGCAGAAACAGTAGAGCAGCCATCTGTGCCAAAGCTCCATTGCATTTAGCTGGCTTTTTTTTCCTCCCTTGGATAGGGAGGGAGGTAGCAGTGATTCATCACCTTTCTTGTCATTAATGTCAGCAAGCCACTAGAAGACCACTAAACATGATCACTGGTTCCAATCAGAAATGATCATTTGAGGGGATAGCCCCCACTTAACACACACATATTTACTTTCATAAAAGAAGAATACAGGGCTATTTCCAGCTTCTGGGCAGGCTTCTAGAGCAGCAAAATTACATTTAAATGTAAATAGACATAAATTTGAGAGTAGTCCTAGGGCTTGAATTCCTGGATATTCAAGGGAGATTGTTCCCGAGACTGTCTCAGGAAAATAGACAGCATTTCCACAGTATCCAGCTGAGACACAGCAGCTTCTGTTTACCCCATGACCCAGTGGAGACATCCAAAACCAGACAGATTACCAGCAGAAAAGTCAGCTTGAAACTACAATTTCATCAGAAAATAGTTCCACAATATTTTCTAGCCAGTAGACTTGTAAAAAAATATTGTGCCAATGTGGTAAAAATTTTGCAAATACAAACAATTCAATACAAACAAATTTGTGTGCTTATAATCTTGTAGCAAACTCAGCCACGCAAACTGGCTCTTCAGCAGACAGTATAAATATTACAAATTAAATTCCTTTGAGTATAATTTTTCAATTTTTTTAATAAAATGAATTAAAAGAATGTTTATTTGGCTTTATGGCCAAGTGGTTGCTTTGTAATAAACAGCATGAGGATTAAAAATCACTCTTCCTGAGAGGCAAATGATATGTCATCTTTATAATTTTTCCTGACGTCTTGTTCAAGTTTGAGCATCTAAATAGCTCACCACCATTATAAACTTGTTTGTATTATCTTCTGAGTTTATAATAACCATAAGCATTAACAGAGTCTGTTCATAACTATAATAATCTCTACTGGCTTCCCTGCAGAATTATCATAGACATGAACCTAGAAGTGGTTTGCTTATAACCATTACAAATAGTCATAATTCCCAAAGAGTTATATCAGCAATGATCTCTTAAGAATCTAGTATTTGTGATTACATTGTCTGCACATTTTCAAGTCAAATTTATGGAAGCTGTTATCTTTTGGCCAAGATTTAGTTTGGAACAGTTAATAGCAATTTTAAAGTCTTCACTTTAAAAGTTCTGACACCATCAGATTTATAGCTAATTTTGACTGGATAGTGAACTCACTATTTGCCCAAGTAACAATGAAACAGAGGCTGTTATTACATTAATTTTCCTGATGTTTTCTAAGAAAACCACAGAAAGTTAAAACAAACATCATTTGACAGGTAGAATTATTTTTTTTAAAACATTAATTTAAATTTACATTATTTCGAAGTGAGATTTAAAAGCTGAAGAATTAACAAATAAATTTACGTTTATAGCTATATTTCAGGAAACTTATAATTTTTTTAATATTTGAAAAATTAAAGATTCAAACATCATGCTTGCCTCTGCCATAACTTCTTTGGACATATAGTGATAACAAAAAGAATAAACCCAGAAACTAATAATATATTCATCATCACATATTTTCTGATGTAAACATTTCGCTGCATCAAATCCTGCATCTCAGAATCTAGACCAGAGAGATCTCCACCTCTCTGCAAAAGAACCAAAGGTTTTCTCTTGCACGACGTAAGCAGAGAACAAGTATTTCAGGATTAAGAAGCACACAGCATGTAAACAGTTTCTTTCCTAAGTTTTTCAAAACCAGGAAAGGAAACAATACTACTTGGAGCACTGCTATCCCTCCTTAATAGTTTCAATAATACAATCAAAAGGAGCCCATGGGAGCGCACAGAAAGTAGCTAAATCTGCAAGGTGGAGACTGTTATTAGAGGCTTAATTCTTGGGAATCAAATTATTCATTGGCTCTTGGATTTTAGACTTTATTATCTTGACTAAAGCTGGGACAACTCTGGAAGTTCTTCCCACAGAGTTCTTTCTCATGGCCCTCCCTGGCCAATAAGTCAAAGTCATCATTTTCCCTGCTTCCCTTTCCTCTAGGTCAACCCCTCAGCTGGGTAAATTGTTTCTCAATGGAAATCAATGGAACTAATGCCAATTTAAACTAGCCGAGTCTTGATGGGTTTATATCACAGCTCAAAACTCCACAACTGAGTATGTCAAGTATGAAAAAATACATGTTTATACTCCTTTCATGCAGTGCAGTAAGCAAACTGAAATGCATTTCATGTAAACTCTGTCCATCACAGCATGATATCAGCAGTTCTGGCTGCCCTTCGCACTCCAGTCCCCACTTAAACTTCTCTATTCACTCAATCACCTTAAATCCTATTCAACAGCTCAGTGCACAACAAACCAAATCTGCTCTATATGGAGGAACAGTTTTCATATGTGATACCTATGGGTTATGAACATAATGGTTGAGACATTCTAGAGTAAGTCTCTTGAAAACATGTATTTTGATATTCAAAAAATGGTAAGTAAAGATTTAGGTGACTGTCTCTAGTCAACTCAAATGTCAAAACCTTGGCCAAATATAAACACCCCGAATGAGAATATACAACTGGATCTACACAGATAATCCCTTAGCTTTTCAACAAATAGATAAGAAAACTGAAAGGATATCTTTTTAACTATTTAATGAAAACATAGGCTTGGTCTTCATAATCTGTCTTTAAACTTCCAAACTAGTAAATATTTCTTTATAGAATAGGTGTTTTCTTGATTTACTATGTTGTCCTGATTTAACATTAAGCATACACTTTAAGAGCATTATGTCTAAGCTTTAGTTCAAATACTGAGTTTCTACAGCCCCACACCACCAATTAAGCATGCCACAAATGTTTTATGGTGCTTTAAAAGGCATTTACCAATCAGATTAAATGAAAATTACTTGCCATAATATTTGCATTTTCTTTCTAAGTGTCACAGTTTGGAGTCTTCCAATGTTCTTCCCTTTCTAAAGCAAAAAGAAGTGAGACATTTAAAAAAGCACTTTCAAAGGCAACCTAGGCAGAAGGAAAATGTCTTTTATAACTTCTGTGATAGCACATGGCATTACTATACGTCACTTATGTACCAGTTGGTCTAAACTTGGCTTGTAATATGCATGGTTTATCAGATCAGAATACATTTTCAATCCTGTGATATATCTTTTGACTCCTTCCATTGAGTAAATTAATATTTTGACTCTTTAGAAATTAGATGGTTCTGGAGACTGACAACTGCATAAGCAGAACCACTGGCTTAAATGTGACCTGGGAAAGCAGTCATAATTTTTGATTACTAAGTGATTTATTTGAAATAAATTACAGGTCTTATTTAATTTCCTGTTAGAAACTAGAAAAGGTATATCCTCCTCTCTTTCTCTTTCTTTCTCTGTCTCTTTCTCTGTCTTACATACTTGCGAAAAAGTCGTGTTTGGCATAGTTAACAGTTTGCATGGCTAGTCAGAATGGCCAGTACCTCCTGCTACTGCTGCTCTGAGGTAATTTTCTGGGTCATGATCCTTACTTCGGTAAGTGAGCTTACATCATCTGAATATCATTTGTTCTTTAGCTAGACAAAGCGATGCTGATACTGCTGGTGTTTAATAAGCTGGTACTGTCAAAAATACTTTAATTCTCATGTCTGTCCCTTCTGAAAGTTTGCTTGTGTTTTGACAAAAAAGACCTTTATTTTAAAACTAATTCTGTCAGTAAAGTTGTATCCTAAAAAACCCCAGTTTTTTTGAAGCTTCATCAGTATCTATAGATCTTATTTTTGCAGTGCATCTTCAGATACATTTTTACAAATTATGTTATAATGCAAGTAAGTTTAAAATTACAATGAAGAAAGCAACATTTAAAGTGGGAAGGTGACTCAGTGGCCTCAGGGAAGGCATTCCAGACAGATGAGGCAGCATAAGGGAAAGTGTGCCAGACTCATCGGGAGGGGCTGGTAAACTGATCTCAAGTGTGCAGAATAAGGTGACACCCTAAAGTGCTGATAAAACAGTAACTATTTCTCAAATCAGTCACCTAATGAGATTCAGAGTTTGGGATACCCTATTTATGTTTTCATTACACTGTTTTAATACAAAGGAGGAAAATTCTAAAAGCCAAACAGAAGTTGTTTTTCTCCCTTGTCTGTACAATCAGAGAGCTGGGCAGAGTCAGTGCTTTCTGAATGCTATTCACAAGGGGTCAAATAATAGCAGCCAGCACTCATTCTCCTGACTATAACCAGACAACATGATTCCCCTAACCCCACAGGGTGTTTCTGCTTTTTATTTGTTGGCACAAAGACTGCCATGCTTTTCTGCTGCCACCATGTGTCGAGATGAAAGGTTCCATGTAAGTATGGATATAATCTCTCTTCCCCAGCTGTGGACCTTCAGACTGACCATTTCTCAGTTCACCTCCTTGCATCATTGTAATATACTATACACAGTCTCTCCATGGAGTTCGCTTCTGTCATATTTTAGCAAACTGTTACCAAACTATGCTCTCTTGCTACCTAACCTACCCATGTCAAGCTCTTGTCTTTAGTTAGTTCCTCTAGTCACCTCACTGAACAACCATGTTGCTGTCCTCCAAACTGTTTATCCCAGGCATATCTAGCTGAGGTGATCCAATGACCAAGTTCAGAAATGAGCTCACTGCCATGCAAACTGCTGATAAACCACTGAAACTCCCATCTGAGTGCGCTTGGAAAGGAAGAGGTCTCAAGAAATTATTTTTAAAATGGAGACTATCCATGAATAACCTCTCCTTACTCTCTTCTAGCAACAATCTAATTAGAGGTGTACCTAATGAAGTATAATTTTGGCAACTGAGTTACTGAATGTTTTGTCCTATCAAATATCTGACTAGAGCTGATATTCTCTACAGTTCTAGTTGTCTGTAACAAGCACAAAAGCCTCTGATGCTCAAAACACCAGCTATTCATTCTGGTTTTGGATAGTCTAAAATCCTAAAGGTCCTGGATCTACACTATCATTAAGCTGAGCTGCCTCAAGCTCCTGCCAGCTGCCTGGCCCTTTGTGTTTAATTTGCTGTAGGCCTCATGGCCTCTAATATAAAACAAGGAAATACATTGGAAAGCCACTACACCTAATCAGAAAAAAGATACTGAAGATACCTGTATTTTATATAAATGGTCTATACGTTCTTAGTTCAGACAGAAGGCAAGAACCTCCGAGTATATTTCCCTCATTATTGTGCAACTCATATTAATCAAGTTTCTGCAAATAATAGCCACACTTATTTTGTTCTTTTATGTTAAAAGCACTTACAGATGGACTCTCAGTGAAGTTTCTGAGTTCTTTAAGGGTTTTGGAATTTGCCTGTAAGTGGCCTGGATGAAATTCTGCACCCTGTTCTAGATACGTAATGCCATTTAGGTGATAAGAATAAGGACTGCACTGTAATCTCTGTTTGACAAATGTGTAATTGGAAATAGAGACTGTGTGGTTACAAAATACACCTCACCAGAGTGACTCTTAATCCAGTTTTAAAAATACAGTCCATAATGTGGTGTTGTGTTAATCTCAACCCCAAGTCAAAAGCATTCATATATATGACCCTTTCTCTGGACAACAGTAAGCGGTTAACAAGGGCAGACAGTGTAGATGTCAGCTCTGCTTAATATCAACCACAGAAACAGCTACCATGAGAAAAAAATAATTAAACTTTTATTACAATACAAATAAAAGGATAAAATGTTCAAATAATCAAAATATCAAGTATATAATATGGCTTTCACTTTAGTAATGTTCCCATATTTCCTTTTCCTTTAGATTTAGGTAACAATATACCTTTGTACCAGTCCCTCTGATGCTCTGACAGTTGGTATAAATCATGGCTATCATCATCCCTTTTACGTGTTTTGGAGGTGTATGTTCTGAAGAAAGGTAAAGAAGCCAACTGAAATGGATAGAACTTTACCTGAAGAACAACTTAGACAAGTCACAGAAAAGGGGGGAGCAAAACCCAGAAAAGAACAGCAAAAGTACAAACACAGTGTTTGGCTTAGTGCCGTTTCTTATATGTAATCTGAGGAAAACAAGGCCATTGTTGTATCAGCTACAGCAAGATCTGACAAACCTGTACCAGCATCAGACTGAGTCGGTGCCAATTGGTGCTCTCTCAATTTGAGACCTGAAACAACATAGCAAAATTAGTCTTGTCTGCCAATTAAAAACAAGAGAAGGAAGGACATAAAACACAAGAAATAAAGTGAGGAAATAAAAGAAGACAGGGTAGGAGAGGGTCATAGTAGGAACGCAAATCTCACGTATCAGAGTGTCCCAAATTAGATGAAGACAGTAAAACTGGCATTATCAGATCCCCTTTTATGGTCTGTCTTGGCCTAGTCATGCCTCACAATCAGGACAGTGAAATCCTACAGTGTCAGAATGGATTCTGTAGTCTCTGACAATGCTGGGAGAAGTAACGCTGACTGTAAACCTCACACCTTTCAATCAAGTTGTTTTTTTGGCATCAATGTCAAATGAAGCTTCCTCCTGCTTCACTTGCCCAAAGAAAGTCATGAATGGAACAGCACATCACCTTGGTATTTTGTTCAGTAATCAAACCCAGTTTCTGGGCTATTAATTTTAATCCATTGATTTCTGATCTTGTGTTTCTGTTGATCACCAGACATAGTCTCCACCAAGTCATTGGATTTTATAGACAGGAGTCCTCATTAGTATTACCTCCATTTTTTTTAATTTGTTTTTTTAATTATTTGTTAAAACAGTCATATAACAGGTTGCATCAAACTTTTCCTTCTTTGGGCAACTGCCAGTCTCTATATATCAGTACATGCTGTGTGCTCTACAAATCATTGAAGTCTGGTAGCGCTGATCCCAGAAAGAAGGCTGATGTGAGCCAAACCCTGCACCCAGAGATGGTGGTAACTTCAAGGAGATCCTACTCAGCCACATGAGCACTTCCAGGTAGAGCTCGTGCACTTTATATTTGAACTGTAAAGGGAAACTATCTACTTTAAAATTTGAATGCTAGCAAATTAAAGAACCCAGCTGTTTGTAGAATGTTGTTTAGATATTTCCCTTACAAAAGGAAGAATGTAGGAGAACCTAATAAAATATTAACTATATAGGGAACAGTAAAATGGTTGTGAACTGACACTTTTTGCTAACTCTTTTGTATTACAGGCTGCTTTACAATTTGACCAAGTTCTTCGAAAGGCTAATATTATACAAGATAGTATTGTACAATGGATAACACTGCACAAGAAAAAAAAGATCATAATTTAAAATAAGGACACATGTGTTTTAGCCAAGGAATCAACCTTAAAGAACCTGACACTTCTCTAACTGAGTAAAAGTTTTTTACACAAAAAGGGATTTTACAAATCCCTTTTTACAATTGCCACCCATAACATCAATTATTTCATGTTCTGGAGATTATCTCTGTGGTTTATAGAAATCTTCATAACATTTTTCAGCTGCGCCATTTCTACTGCAACAAAGCAAAATACTGGTGTATTTTTACCTGTTGATTCATTTTGAAAAGCAAATAGATGGAACATTGGATGAAAGTGGATGAGGATAGTACAAGAGACTCTGGCTCTGTGTGGATGAATGAAAGACTCCTTTCATTACTGTGGTTATAACTGACTTTTTGGAAAAGTCTGACTTCTCTCCTATTGATTTTGGTGACAGAACAATCACTGATTTCATTGGAAACAGCACCAAGCTCCATAAATTCTAGTACATTTCATCTAAATAATTAACAAGACTAAAAAATGCTGTAGCAACACTCGGGCAATCCTCACATGAGCGCTGCACTGTTAAATGATGAAGCCTGTTTTGGGCCTGGTAAAAAAGAAATAGGCATCAAAGGAATGTTTGAACATTATTATTTGTGCCTTCTACAGGAAAGAGCTACAATTTCTTTCATCCTTCTGGTATATCTCCACTTCTAAAATTAGAATCTGAGTTAGAATCACACAATACCTGGCAGGCTCATGCTAAGAGATGCACTGCATAATGATATGAACAGAAAATATCCAACTCATATTATCTTACACAAGGTTCGCAAATCACTATTGAACTAGTTTTACCAGAAATGTCCAGAAAATTTCTATTAACACTTTTCTTACCAAAAGAATTATGGCCTTAAGGTAATTCATCAAAGTCTATAATCTAAAAGAGAAATGGGGCTTGCCACTGCTGTTCAAATTACTGGACCTTTAAATGTAACACCTCAAGCAGCAAGTCACTGATGCTTCAAGAAGAGATATCCTTGCTATTGTCCGAAGCTGCACAGGTACAGAGAAATTCACTGAGTAAGCTAGTATAACTATGCTGGTATAACAAAAGACAAAGTGGGTATTTCACGAGTCAACATTCATATTCATCCAGCAAAATGGTTACAGGTCTGCTAAGCCTCTCTTCTGAAGTTACTCCTTCAGCCTAGTAGAGCAAACTTGTTTAACGCACTGTCCATTTCATACTCTGCATTAGAAAGAGATGAGTTCAGCCTTGGGATGAGCAAGACCAGTGGTCAGTAGGATGCAAACCAAGAGTGGGTAGTAACCTTGTGCTCCACAGGGCTCCAGAGAGATCTGCAAAATCACTACCTCAGTAGAACTTGACTGCAAAGAATCTTTAGGAAGCTTTCAAAGAAATGGAACGTTTAGTATTTTTGTTCCAGAATTTTCAATCACAATCTAAAACCCTATCAGAAACCTAGGACCAATTACAAAGACAATATCAATACTTTCGACAGTAATTTGGAATTGGATTACAACCACAGGCAAAAACCTGGTCTTGCAGAAAATCTTGTTTAGACATGGTGAGATTTTTTCCTCCTTTTCCAGTTTTTCCCATCTCTCCACATTTTCTATTTGTAAGATAGCTGTATAAACACCACCTTCCTGCTCTCTATAATTGTAGGTCACACATGGTAGTCATAAGAACACAATGATTATTGCTGCTATTGCACCTATTTATGGGCACTGACAGAGTCTGCTGTTGTGTTGTACGTTGGATGTTTCCTAATCATTGCTCAGAAAAAATCCAATAAAACTGGTATGCAAAAGGTGGGGTTTGTGTCTTTTCTCAAAACTTTTTCTTATATATGAAAATTGAAGACACAAGTGTAATTATTAGTATGATATCACTGTTTCTTTTGAATGTCTTGTCTTTTGTAGACTGGGCTTTGATAAAGTCCATATGAAACCTGTAATTATGTCTCATAGGCAGTATTTGATTTTCAGAAGCGTGTATTGCGTTCCTCTAAATCAAGAGCAAATTTTTATTGCATTGTGTACCACCTTCATCAGCTTAATGGCACATACACTTTCGCGAATGCATTTGTGACAGCATGGTAAGAAGTTATTATGACATTTCTGATATCAGCTTTTCTTGCTATCAGTTGGAGCCCTTCAGACATGAGGCCCTTTGGCAGTCTCGGAGAGACAGTGGGACATGAGTTTGCTGACAATCCAAACACTGATTTGTCATTTCTACCATTTTTGTAAGAGTTCCATACAAAGCTCCCGGAGGATCTTCATTTGTACATTCCCAGCTGTAATTCTCAGAATATGCAGACTTTCTACACAATAATATATACTCTAGTTGTACTTAGGTGTCCTGTTAGAGCAACAAAATGGCCCACTGTTGCTTGAATGACAGTCTACTTGCTTTTCACAATGTAGAAGCAGTGCTGGACCACCATTTTCTTTTTTTGTTTGTTATTTTTTTGCCAGTGTGATATATAGCACAGATCAGCGCTCTTGGAATCTGCCTCAGCACTCTTGCCTGTCCCTTGCAGAGGCAGACATGGCAACAGTAATCTGTATTTGCCCACCAGCCAACACTTTTAGTATACAATCACAACCTGCAACATGCACATTGTTGCCCATATCTTTATTTGTACTGCAAACTCCTTTTATTGGTTTGAAAATTAAGCCAAGAGATTGATGAGCTGTAAAACAGAACATTCTTTCCCCTGTGCACTTTCTAGCACCCCAGAATAAACACGCTAAGCGCTGTTATGCTCTTCTGAAATAATGACAAAAGAAAGGCAAGACAACATTAGAATGAGCTCACATGGCAGAAAGACTGCCATGTGAGGAAGTATCACAAACTACTCTTGTAGGCAAAGATACTCGAATACATCCAGACCCTTTCAGATGACAGATGCTAATCTGAAACATAGGACAGCTGTGAGGATCAGCGGCAATTCTGGTTATACAGGGGAGGGAACACCCTTTCCATGGTGTAGAGATTGCTGACAGTAACTGATCAGCTCCTGACGGAAGTGTAATTGTGGCAGGCTCTGTGACTTGTGCTTCTTAGGTCACTTTGTGACTTCAACATCTTTTTCGGATTCTGCACATTTCTTGACTGGTGTGTCCACAGTACACAATTAAATCATTGATAAATTTAAATTTTCCCTAAAAATTCAGATGAAGTTATACTGGTTGAATGAGTTAGCATCATTTGAGCTACAGTACCATTTTACATACTTGCCTTTAAAAAAGTAACAGCAGAAACTCTCACTACTTTGGTCTCCCTACAGGCACACAGACAGTGGCTGTTTGTAAACTGACTGGAGCCAATGTGAAAGTGGCTTGGTCTAGTCCAGTTGAGCTTAAGTAAAATCAGAGTAATTTCACAAAACATCTGTTAACACAAGTTGCTGGCAAGTTTTCCTTTGAGGAACTGATGCCCTTTTTCCCATGAGTTGCGCTGCTAATGTTCAGCTTGCTGCAGGTTTTGTTTTTCTTTCTTGGACTGCCTGAGTCTCAGTCTGGCTCCACGTGTACAGCCCCTCAGCTGGCTGCCAGTCTTCTGGTCCTGCCTCCATCCCCTCTCTGCTTCCAGCCTAACTAAATGTCAGCAGCCCTCAGTTTTATGCCTTTTGGCTAAGGCAGTAGTCCTGCTCAGAATACAATTTTGAGGTTTGTCCAGATGTTTTTCACCACTAGCTTCTGTGATAAGTATCTAACTAATCAGGATGCCCTGTAATATACATCCCAAAGCTTACTGCCAACTTGCAGCTGTCAGCACTATTTCCAGCCCTAATCTCTAAAGCCGAAATAAACTTTTGTACATGTGTAATTACGAGCTTCAGGTAGCTTGAATTGGAGAATTTCTTATTCCAAACGAATTAAGCAAATATATGCTACGTACATGATACTGACCTATATGTACTATGGGCTTAATTGTAATGTTGAAATCACTGCAAATCTGGCAAGCCTGTGCCCCAGAGAGGTGTTCATCTTCCTCAGTTACTCTGGGCTAGTAGGCTAAGCCCTGCTTCTTAGAAGAACAATGACTTCTTCAGATCTTCAGGTGCCTTTTCTTTTTTATGTCCTAAGGCTCTAAAAGTCTCCAATACTGTACTTTAGATGGCTTCTTCCAGCCTCAGCCGTATTCATAGGCTTACTGTCAGGCAGTATAATATGTGCGGTATTAAGGGATGCCTTTCGATGACCCCCAAAAGGCAGTACAGACTCCTCACACAATTTTGGGCCGTCCGCATGGATGTCTAATAATTGTTCTCTACCTAATAATGTGTAACTCATTTCTCAATTAATGGTTCAGCATATGCCATTAATAGGATTGTATTCATTACATCCTAATATCTAGAAAATCAAGAATTTTCCATTTATGATAAATCCTGAAGGTTTACAATTACAACTGATAATCTTACTGTGGAATAACAGCCAACCAGCCATGTACAAAGTTCCATTTTAAGACTTACTCCTTCTGCTTGTAAAGGTACTTTGAGCTTTGACAGACAAAATCTGGAGAGAATTAATGCTCATGTAATTTATTCTAGGGCACTACACCTTATCCTAGAGAGGCTGGCTAGCAAAGACAAAGGACATAAAGCTGGAGGTCATGATATCTTGAAGTGTTTTTTTAGTGCTCAGCAGTCAAAAGCCTCAATTCACTGTCTTGTAAAAGAGTAGACAGAGGAATAACAGTATTTTCATGGGCTTCATGCTGTTATTTGCAAACTAGTGAATCTGAAATTCTCTGATTTGCTCTATCAAGATGACAGCTCCGCAAGACCTGGCACATTTACTGTGTATGCTCTAACTTCTTGTTATTCCTGGAAGTTTTGTCCTTGTTCCACCTGCTGTTACAATAGTCAGTCTGTTTGCCCCAGTAAAGGCTTGTAACTTTTAAGGTTTCTCAATGCTGTACTTTCTGCATAACCCTTAGCTCATTTGTTGCACAGATTATTCAACGATTTTGCAATTCTAGCATCTTATCTAAAACTCTCTCTTAAAGTGGAAAAGTTTGGCATATTTCTTTGGATCAGATTGAATAGTCACTTTGGATTGCTTAATTTTGCATATCATGCACAAACAGGAGTTCACAGCTCAGCAAGACTCCATGCACATTTTATAATAATTGCATCTCAGCAGAAGTCCACATAGATCTACAGTTATTTTATCAGACACATCAGACTTTATTTTCAGGGTTCAGACTTTGTGGCCTACAGGTCTACAGATACTGTAATATCCAAACCACAGCAGCCTGCAGTACAGTATCCTGTTCCTGTCAGCACTGTACAGCTCTCATGTACTGTTACAGATATTAAAAAGAATACGTTAGATCTCTGATCCAGGTATAAAGTCACATTAGGCATCACCCAACCCATAAAATGCCTAACCCGTCCCCAAAAGAAGGGCTGACTTCACTATACAACTTTTCCATATCCCTGAGGAAACCACATCACAAACTAATGCTCACAAGCTATTCTGACAATGATATTTTACAAAAAGAGACAGAAACAAAACTACCTCCAATGCATCAGGAAATTTTTCATAAAAGAATTGCCTTTACGTCTGATTTTTCATACTGTTACGCCTCTTTCTAAAGAACTACATCCCATAGGAGAACATCTTTTCTAGCAAAGAAATTTTGAGAGCATTGGGAGAAGGTCAAAAAGCCAGTTAATTACATCATTAGCTGTGGAAAAGTCTATGTATCAATTCCCTATAATAAATGCATAACCTTTTAGTAAACTTTTGAAGTCGGAATTGTGACAAGCATTTTTAATAAAATAACGTATCAGCAATCAAGCATCATTTCTGGTAAGCTGAACTGTTTAGAATTTCAGATTATTTTCTGTTGCTGGTGTATAGGATGAGTAGAAAAGAAAATCTAGTCTCTAAATTTTCCAAGTGATGTGGTAGGTTTTAGTCACTCAAGGTTTTAACCAGTAGAAATTCTATATGGCAACATGGTTTCTCTGAGTACTGCTTAAAATATTTTTAAATTATTCCACCTATGTTTATATCTGTTTTACTTACAGCTAACTTTCACTTGCCTCTTTTAATTACTTTTCCCCCAACAGTTTATTTCTGTGCATTCACTAACAAGTTCAGAAGTTCTAGCTTTTTAAGGATTTGTAGTTACAGGCCATCCTTAAGGATTTCTGCATTGTTGCACTATGTTTATTAAATCGAACACTTCAAGGAAGTCAGGAATATTTTCCTATTACATCACACGCATTTGCCCAGTTTGCCTTTGGAGTTGCAAAGCTTTTATATTGTTACCGGCTGATGGGTTTCCCAGTGACTCTAATCTTCGAGTTCTGATCAAAACATAAAGACAATAGAAGTAACTAGTAATTTTGAAAGGCTGAAGTCTAAACCGGCTGACAAGAGCAATACAATGCCACTACAGTGCGTCTTGGATGAATCAGCAAAACCCGCATAAGCATCTATAGGGGATGTTTCATGAGTGAGGAGAAGGCACTCGGTGCCCATAGGTGCTGTCAGAGCAGTGGATTCCCTGTCCAATGAGGTGGAATGCTTCGCGGGCACATGGTTTACGCTGCTCAAAATAACTTGGGACCTGCAAACTGACAAATGCTATTGCTCCGGTGGTGACAGGTTGTCCAGCTCCTTACAGCCATCCTCATAATAACGAAGGTTAACTTCCTTCACTGTATGGACTCCTAGCTGTTTCTGTTCCTGAGGACTCGAAGAATTGCCTCGCCTCCTTAAGTTTAATCTCACACTTCTGGATAATTATCATCGCTACTAACTGCCAGAGTTGGGCAGCAACATCTGGAGGAATTAAAAAAGGTAATCCTTCATCTTTAGATCGGTCTACGTTTGATTTGGCAGCACAGGTGCAGAAGGGTTTGATGCGCATGTATGTTTGAATGCTAATTATTGCTGGTAAGACATATACAGGGAACAAATAATTTTTAAACTGACTGACTAAATTATGCTGAGGCATGTGAATTGCAGTGAAAGGGAAACGGTGCTCTGCAGCGTTTGAAGGGCTTGAATAGCATTGGTGAGGTTCTCAAAATCCCTTGGAGCCAGTCTGACTCCTCCAAAGAGTCAACAGAAGATTGTAACGACTGAAAAGTTCCTTGCTGGGACTGTATTCTTCTTCCTACTTAGTTTCCCTCCACATTCTGAAACATTTGCATTCTGGTATTCAGCCTTAAACCAAGATGCCGTAATTTGGATTTCCTTCTTAAGCAAAATCAAACCTAATTTAACATGACCCCATAGTTAAATACTTTCTATTTATTTATTTATTTATTTTGTCATGTAAAATGACCCCACTGGCTATATTTAGTGCTGGGAGATCTGCTCTCTGGATTAATGTACACAACAGCTGCAGAAACAGTCCTGCTAGAAGGGCATAGCTCTCACCCTTGAGCTCTCACTATCTCCCTTGCTCTCTTTCTCTCTCTCAGAAAAGTATTTGACTGTCAGTAGCAAATGTTTGGCCCAATATATTGCAACATTAAGCAGTAATCAGAAGCCCATCTTAAGTTTTACAAAATAATATGTCAGCAAGTGACAAGAGAACAGAGTAGCTCTTGAGTTTACACAAATAGAACATTTTACAAATCATGCTAAAGACACCATTTACTTTACCATTAGTTTTGTTCTGGTCATGAGGTTTATATTTGGGAAGACTCTCTGGACTTTAAGAGTGGAAACAAAATCAGCAAATGCTAATGGAACAATTTCATAAACTTCAACTCTGCTCTTCTCCTTCTCCTACACCTGCTGAAGGTTCCTAAGGTCAGGATATTTCTTTTTGTCTTTTTTTTTTTCTTTCAGAAACAGCTAACAAAATTAAACAGCAATAGGAAGTGTGTTACTTCCTGTAGCTGAGCAGAATGATATTTATGTATCAGAGATTATTTATAGTCAATTCAGGAGTTAGTTAGGTTTTGTATTTGACAGACTATGAAAGACAAAGGAGCACTGTGTGCTCTGTGCTGGTTTGCTATTCCTGTGCATTCTTTAGAGATTTTACAGCAAGTCTCACTGTGGTTCTGAAGGAATGTTTCTTATCAACAGCTGCTAAGAACTAGCAGTCTAGGTATATTTGCACATAAATACAACATGAAGATCGTTTGTTAAAAATTTACACAATACAGTTACAGCAATTTGGCAATGAAATGTAAATCGTAATCTAAATCACTGGGGAGAAAAACAAATCACTTTTCTGTTTAAAACTTAACTGGTTTAGTACTTGTTTTCGTAAACAGTAATATTCTACAGGGACGGGCAAATTAATTCCACCTAATATGAATCTCATTTAAACATTGTAGTTTGAAAATATGATTCAAATGTGAAGGCTTTTATGTTACAATGTTCTTAGGGAAGACTGATAAAAAAGCATAAAAAAGACAGAACAGTGGACAAAAAGAAACAAATACAGTGAGGATGTGAAAAAAGAAAGGTGCAACTGAAAAACCTTGGGGTAAAAATGCAAGCCAGATTTCTTTCATGTCTAATTTAAGGCTTGATTTCTCTTTTTTAACTAGGAACCAGTATTTGTACGAAAAGATGAATCTCAGTTTAAAAACAAAACAGCCCATAGATTTGAAATTACCAGACAAAAAGATGTGCAAATGCCATGTATTTTGAATACCCCTGCTCTTCAGGGCTTTTCTTTGTCCAGTTCGTGTGTGTTTAGTGTTGCTACACAAGCAGTCAGTTGTCCAGCCTTCAGATATAGGTGTACAATTCCCTTAACATTGATGCCACTTACACGCACGGGTAGAATAGAGACTTTTGCTCAGCATTTTAAGTTGTGCAAATTCTCATTACAGTACCTTTGCAGTGCTGTAAGTTGTCAGTCTAGACTGAGCCCTTGCAATACATAAATCACTTTTTAATACTGAAAGCTAAGCCGTAGATTCAGTCCCAAACTAAAACTTTACAGTAATCCTCAACCACATGTGTTTGTGGATTTCTGCACTGCTCATGCATACTGCTAGCAGGAATAATAGAAATGACCTAATTGAAATCATTTGGGTTGCAGTCCATGAAAGTGGATTTGCAGTTTTAGCCATGAAAGGATTGCACAATGGTGTGCCTCTGTTTGGACCAGGACAAATTAATATTGTTGCCTGTTAGTTATACTTTCCACTGAGGACTTTCGTCTGTACATTCAGCACCAAATTGTGGATCTCTGCTGTATCTTTTGGGCCTTTCATATAAACTCTTTCTCATATGGGCAATCCTTGAAGGAAACTGGACTATATACATTACTTGAATCAAAAAAACTTGTCCTACATTATGATCCCTTGAAGTACTACACTCAGAGCTTGTCCTGACATCTGAGGCCTGGCCTTCACAGGCCAATGGGAGAGAAGGATGGAGAAGCATCCCAGGCAGGCCTCAAAGACAGCCATCACCTGTTTTCCTTCTTGACCTTCTAATTTCTTTCAGTTTCAATTTGACTTTAATTGGAGTTTCTTCAAGATATTGTTTACCTTGCAGTTTAAGGAGATTCACTGAGAAGGCAAAGAGAACTTGAGACATGAGTAAGAAAGGGTCTCAGTTCTCATTTTGATAACTAATAAGTGACAATATTAATTACAAAAAAATAAAGACTTTTTGTGATCAGAGTAAAAAGAAAGAAGGTCTTTTCATTATATGATAGTATGAAGGAAATGTTGAAAAAGTTAAAGAGCTTTGAATGTGCTTTTTCCTTGAAGAAGCATGGAATATTTTATGCTGCTTAGGATGCCCACTACTGTAACACTGCAGTCACAGGCCAGAGCACGACTCCAAGTGCACATAGGCCTCTGGCAGTGTCTTCTGCAGAATGACTTGGAGAGAGGATTTATCCCATTCCATTTCTGAGATGATGAATTCCAACTTTTTTTTTCTTTTGTGGGCTGTGTGATTATGCTGTCAGCACGAAAGCGAAGAGATATTAGGGATGAAATACAGTGGCAATGAAGAACCGCATTTCACCTCTCACATTTCTAGCACCAGAAGGATAAATAGCACCGTTTGCTTGCAAAATAGGTGCTTTTAAGGCTCATTAAAGTTTCCTAAAGCAAAATAGGTGCTTTTAAAGCTTTAACATTTGTACACTTTGAGTCGCATTCAAGTGACTGTGGATGAAATAATGAACATCTCCAGACATGAGGAAAAGAGCTGTGTTACAGGAGACCAATATCACTACAAAAAGCAGTCTTGATAGATCCTCTGCTACAGAAATCGAGACTCTTAAATATTCCTGTCTTCAAATCACTTGCTTATGGTTTGAGATTATTTACATAATGTTCATAAAATATTCACACATTAAATTACATCTCTGCAAATTAAAATTATTTATTATTTTAGCATAATATTTTTAACTAAATATAGTTTATATATAACTGTAGATAGATAACTGAATTCTTTATTTCCTTTCTAATGAAAATCCAGATAGTAATTTCTGTTTAAAAGGAATGTAGAAGTAGTTTTACCAGGTAAGGCCCCAACACACTACCACAAGTATTCAAAAGATGAGGCATTGTTCAACTCCAAAGCCATTAAAAATTTATTAAAAATAATTAAATTTACCCAAAATTCTAAAGATTGGATGTTCTAGATTTACCTTTTTTTCCTTCTTTCTTCCCTTTTCCTTCCCTTTCTACCCTTCCTTTCTCTTTTTTCCCTTCCTTTTAGAAGTGAACATTCTTTTATAGGTAACAGGTTTAAGATTCAAGTTTGTAGAGGAAAACTTTGCATTTTACCTGAAAGTGCTTAAAAAATTTAACTGTGTGGCATTTACTAATAGAGAGGCTACAAGGTGGGAGTTAGTAATTCTGTTCACAGCTAAAGTAAATCCTGGGCAGTTTAAGTCAAGTTGCTCCAGGTCTATCCTGCCACGTATCCAAGGGCAGAAGCTGGACTATTTGAGTTTTCTTTACAGAAGAGGGCCTGATTCTATTTATTATTCTGTTTATTTTTCTGGACAGAAGCAGTAGTAGCCATACATAAATTACAACAGCAATCAAAAAATCCCTTGAAAAGCAGACATTTACATTAAAGCAAAGAGCAGCAGTATGTGAAGATACTTAAAACACCACCACCAGTCTTTTCACTATTTACAAAATTACCTAACAGTGAAGCTACCAGCCTCCTTTAGACTTACAGTCAAGTGAGAGTTTTAAAGTCTGGAATTTATAAAATAGGTTGGAGACAGAAGAAAATTCAACATATACTTAGAACATTAAAAAGATTATATTGCAAAAGGTACATAAAGAAGTAGGATGCTTACTAAACTTGAACATAACCTTTAGCCTACTTGTTCTTAGAGGGATATTGTTTCCATCGGAAGTTGTTACGCTCCTGGGCTTGTAGGCTCTCTATTTTCCGTTATTTAATTACATTACTTGGAAATGGGAGTTTAGTTATCTGACTTTGTTGATTCATTACAAGGAATAGAACTCAAAGCTACTAATGTGTCTAAAACAGAAAAGCAAGCCGCCTTCTTGTACATAGCTTTCTAAATATAATTATTAAAACCACCTTACACTCACATCCCCAAACACACACAAGACAGCTAACCTTAGTCCTCTGCTTCAGCCTAACCTTTCCTATGTCTGGAGTCTCAAAGTCTGTCTTGCAGTAGCTACAGCTTGTCAACAGGCAGTAACAGAAATGCTGACAATGGCAACTGCTAAGTGAGAATTCCTGCAAGCACATAAGAATGTGATTGTGATCATTCAATGTCTGCAAGACAGATGACTTGTGTCATCTCTTAGCTTGTTTTTCATAGCTGTAATCATACAGTTGAAACACCCATATAACTGTTAGTGTTCAACAGCCTATGGATAAATGCAATATATGTCCAATTAAATTGGAAAAGGATATAGCCTCTAATATCTGATAAACTTTCCAGCTTCCAAACAGAGGTGCTGGGCATACAAGTCCAGAGCTTTGCTGTGTAAAGCCCACCGAGGTGCCACTATGCAGAGAAAGAAGCAGCAGTTTGCTGGCTGTTCTGATACTGGATTTTCACACAAAAGCCGTCTCAATTAAAGTAATGGCAGCTTGAAAAGTTAGACAGGAATAACATGTACTGACTAAAATTACACGTTTTTAACTACTGAAGGCCAAACAAGATGTTCAATTTTTTTTTTACATTAAATCTGCCCTTTGCAAATCACCATTTTATCATGATACAGAGAAGCAGTGTTTGAAAAAAACATCTTTAGGGCATCAAGCGTTCAAAGCTGTCTCCCATCACATAAAACAGGATCTGCACTCAGATATATCTGGGATTCCCTTCAGCTTTGCTGAGATTTCACTACTGCTGTTTTCTTATGAAAAGCTCAGATTCTTTCAGTGATGACTCAGCAATGAGTCTAACAAGCCTCAGAACAGAGGAAATGAAAGGGTTCAGTGTCACACTGTGCAAGCTTCCTGCATGCAATTTTCCTCCTTTCCACATAAGGACCTTCAGGTCAAGCCACTGCCAAAACAAACTGTGGAAACTAATTCTACATTTGTGAATATTTTATCCTAAAAATCACTTAGCTAATAAGAGAGCGTTGCCATAAATATAGGCTCTTGAAAACTCAGAAAGCTTGTGCAATTAGTTGGCTAGCGGAAACTGAATTAGTAGGCTGAAGAAGTTCATGGAGTCAGTTTTGTTCATGACATCCTCTCATGCCTCTCAAGATAATAGGTGCCTGAGGTCACTGCTGTTAGTGTCCCAGGAAAGCAAAAAATGTTGACCTCAATGCACTTGTTTGGTGCTGTAGGTAATGAACCAGTCAAGAGAGGAGAACTGCTAACTGCTGGAGTCAGTCATCCCATTTTCAATCCTAAATAACACCAGTTTAGAGCTATTATTTGTAACTAGTATTGCAATTCTTCCGCCTGATACTGGTTCATTATGAGACAGATTTTTCCAGTCTGCAAAATTATTGGTGCTTTCATTGACACCACAGTTTGCTGCCTACTGTGTTTTTACTAGAGTTTGTCCTTCTTACTGCTTACTCAACAGAGTTATCTCCAGTTACCTGCTCAACAGAGATATCTACAATTACTGTACACATTTTGCTAGCTCCATGATATGTCAGCAGTGTGCCATGCACTACCACTCAGTGCCAGCATTCTGTGCCACTGCACACTGGGGGACCGTGGGATGGTTTCTGAGCAGCCACAAAGAAACTTCTGTTCCAAAGTCCTAATAAGGAAAAATTAAAGGGAAGGCTCAAGGCATATTAAGGCCAATTCCACATCTCAGTTTAAACAATCCAGAAAGTCAGGCAAAGAGAAAGCCTGAATTCAAGACTAGAATGAATGGCTCAGCCTACCCTGTGCTTCCCTCAATCATCAACCCACTGTTGTCATTGGAGAGTATAACTCCTCGTAGAAAATAAACAAACAAACAAACAAACAAAACAAAACAAAAACTGGATATCTCTCAAGGCATAAGCAAGGCATAATTAATAATTGTAACTGGATTGTCTGGTAGCCTCACTGCGACATTCGCTGAAACTCAACATTTTCCATTTAATTAGAAATATCACATAATTCAAAATATCTTACAACTTCAGTAGCCAAGCACTGCCTCAAAGTGCTACATTTGACTAGTACCCAACTTCTTCCTTACTAAAAATAGAATAAAAAATTATCTTCTACACCAGCTGAAAATAGAGAAGAGTTAGATATAATATTCTGACCCTGGGTGAGCTCTAAAGAAAAGTGACGGCTCTAAGGATTAAGAATCTGGCATCAGATTCATTCTCATCAATAACTTGCTTCCCAACACCAGCAGGAAGACTCTGCTCCCTTCTACCTCTTCTGCTTTGATGGGCAGAAGGAAGGAAGTTGTTCCAGCTCCTTTGCCCCTCAGAGGGGCAGAGACAGGGTTGAACCAGAGATTTGTCCATTTGCTTCCTATGTGTTCACTCAGGACTATGATAGACAAGTGGGTTTTGCTCTTCCGTGTATGGCTGTGCTGAATAGCCTGGCCATCCGAATGGAAGATACTTTACACAACTGCATTGCAGCTAGCCAAAATGAACCACCAGTACAAGGAAGTTTTGATTTGACTACTTTAATTTCCGCTATCATTTTATATTTTCACTAGGTATAGGCACCCCTGGTTTTGTTATGTTGCAGTAATTTGCCTGTAATTTTCCTCCTTTTGCTATCAGACAGTGGCCTCTTAACTATACTTTTTTGCAAACTAGAACTATAAAGCTACTTTACCAATTTAAACACATCTTCTTTAAGAGCATCTCCTCATACTCCAGTAACACTCCTTAAGGGAATTAGTAGAAATTATTTCTTACATTAGAAGAAATTATTTCTTTCATATTTCAATGCTTTGTTCAAAAGATGAATAGAAGATATGCAAGACCCAGAACAAAGTCTCAAATAACCACACCAAACAGTTGCTTTACTCTGGTTATCTGCAGAAAAGCTGCCCTGTGATTAACAACCTTAGTTGAAAGACATAGAACTTAAGTGAGAAAATCAAGCAAAATCTGTACCACAGAGGAAAAACAAACCCTGAATAGTGATGGTCAGATGACTTTCACATACCCCCTCAACAAAATTATTGCAGGAGTTCTTTAACTTCATTTGACTTCGGCAGGTTTTGATCACACAGTATTATTTTCCTACTTGCATTTGCTTGTTAGAGTGTCCAGTGCTCTATATTTTCTTTTTTTCAGCTCTGATGACCTTTACAGACATTGAGATGAAATGTTTCAGAGTGGCCAAGAAATGTTGCAAGCTAAATTTTGCACATGCTTCTAGGTAAAATACAGCCTTCCGCTGTAGCATCTAAAGCTACACAAAGGTACATACAGCTGGATGCTATCATTTAGCCGTGGCCACATGTAGAGAGGTTAACATAGAGCTGCATCACTTCAGAGATATTCCAAGGGACTGTACCTTCTACGACATCCCACTAGAAGCACACTCATTGCTCTCTTTTTGCAGGCTAAGCCAGCTGCATGGTGCAGAAAAGAGACGGCTATAGCTCTGCTTCTTCCCTTCCGTTTTTAAGGAGATACGAGGTGGCACACGGGGAGGAGGTCTAAAGCAAACTTGCTCTATGTTACAGCTATATTCTAGGTTTGCAGTTCATTCCTGCACCAGGTTTGCCTTCCAGGCTGTAAACTCCTTACATTAGAATGTATTTAAACTTTTTGGAGTTGAAACCGTAGCTTCGGCTGTGACCTTTACAGCACATAGTATGCTATCAGCACATAAGATAATACAACCCCTTAACATGTTCAGCTTCAGTAAGGCTGCACAGCTGTTCAAGAAGTAAAAGCTGAGCAAGCAGAAGTAGTATCCATAGAGCAGGAACTGTAAGCCTCATGGAGTCCTTTTTGTTCTCTCAAGAGGTTAAATTACACACTCTGTCCAGTCATGAAACAGCTTACAACATTATCAATGTTCTCTTATGTGCCACAGCTTCACTGAAACAGTGTGCCACATAATTTAACACCAAGTGTTCAATTAGTATTGCAGACCCTCGTTCAGTTTCAGGGACTAGATTGGGTGCTTAGAAGCATATAATTTATATGGTATTTTATTTGTCATTTTTCATACAGGCAAAACCTCATCAATATTTTGGTTGGATGCCTTTGTTGTCTTACTGATTTTGCTTGTTTCATAGTACCAAAATAAAGCAAAATCAATAAATCTAAAATGCCAAATATTTCTGTAAGAAAAAGAATTTCAAAGTAACAAATTGTGCCTCAGGCAGAGGGATTAAGGTCTCAAAATGTACATCAGAATATGATAGCTTTATGTTCATTCATTGAAGAAGAACATAAACAGTTTAAATTGACACTTTCCTTTTTGTAAATAGGGAAGAAGGGCTGTCACTCACATTCTAGGAAGAAATACTGCAGCAGTATAAGATATTACCAGCTCATTTGCTTTTTACCAGCCCTTTTCCACAGACAACTGTCCTGCTAGTAGAGTAGAAAGCCTTTCACAGCAGATACCTTTTTTACTTTTCTTCTCTTTCTCTGGCAACTTAAGCTGTTACATAAGGGTATGAATGGAAAGGGCTGAGGCAAGGGCATGCATATTCCTTTCTCTTGATGCCACAACAGGAACAGAACCTTCTGCAGTGCAATGAATCAGACACTTTGGGAAAGGATTACTTGAAACCATCACAGCAAGACTTGCTGGGCCATAAATGAAGTAGGAGAGAGACACTGTGCACTCCATATTCTGAGAGACAGATCCAGTAAATAGTCATGCACTTGTTTCAGTATCTGCAAGGTATCAGCTCCCTAAAAGGTTGTGAAGAGTCTTTATCTTACTTTTTTTCATGTTTAAGCCATCTTAAGATAAGTGTATTAATAGGATGTCTGAATCCCTTTACATTCATAACTGCTCTTGTGCAAATAAAAGGGAGAATATTATGCAGAGTACTTAAATATCAAAAGGGTTACTTTGGCTTTGCTTATCAGGCACACAGGTTAAGTATGGGCTTTCTGATACTGTCTTTTCATCTGTGGTACATTTTTTCAGAATCAGGATGATCCAAGATAATGATTTTGAAAGGCTTGTAGTACAAATGATGTTCCTATCAAATAACTACATAATTCTCTACTTACTTTAAATAGCTTATTAGAAATGATGTTTAATTTAAGAAGGTATAGAACATTTAACACCATTACTGCTTCCTATAATGTAATATTTTAAAGAATTTTAAATGAAAATTTGTCATTATAGACTATTTTTGTTCTCTCCCCTTCTCCCATCCCTCAAATGCTTTTGAGGGTTTATTTACTTACTACTTCAATGTCTTTCAAGCTAAATTCACTTAATTTAAAAGTAATGTTATTCTCTCACAACTTTCAGTCCTGGAAATACTCAGCATTTAATCTATCTGATCAGGTTGTTTCTTAGCTAAGAAACACACATTAGCAAGGATAAAGATTTGACACTGAAACTCAGTTAATAGCTCTGTAGTTGAACTTTTGCCTGGAAAAAGATATAGATTACCACTTGCAGTTGCTTTAGCTCTGTAAGGCTACCAATGGTAGAAAGTGATAAAAGATTAATTTTACTGGGTAAAGACAATAGTATCTGGTGTATGGACAGAAGCAGGCCTTTACAACAAGGCCACACTTACAAGTTAATATTCAGCACACAGGTGCACCTTGACAATGTTGTGTTCTGCTTTTCAGAGGCCTGTAATTGTTTGCAATCAAAAAATTTGCTATTGATAAGGTGTGGTCTTATTTGTCCTTTTTGTTGGCAGCATGCAAGACGACAGTTTAGAATCCTCAACTTCAATATCTCAGCTTCTGAGAGAAAGTTATTTAGCTGAAACTAAACATCAAGGGAAGAGTGAAAGAAGCAGATCAGAACCAGCTTCTCATCATTTCCACTATGGCAACGCTTCTGGTGATTCAGATGAGGTAGCTGCCCCGGACGACCTTCCAGATCTCTCTGCCTTTTTGAGCCAAGAAGAGCTAGATGAAAGTGTAAACCTGGCAAGACAAGCTATCGATCAGAATCCTCTGGAAACTAAACAAGATGAGCTTCAGGCACATTCACAGCATCCCCCAGATCAGCTGAAAAACACAGGAAAACACAAACAAATGGCCCAGTCTACAGCTTTGAAAACATCAGACAATGGCCTGCACTCAAACTTTTGTCCGGACCATGTCAGAAATACAAAGGGCTCCAAAGGGACCTCTCAAGATCTAAAGAAACAACACCTCCCTTCTGAATCAGAATCAAAAAAGGAATTCCTAAACAAGGCAGCAGATTTTATTGAGGAACTCTCCTCACTTTTCAAAGCTCACAACTCTGAAAGAATAAGACCCCGAACATGCAAAAACTACAGGAGCAAAACTGATTCTAAGAATAAGCCTGCTCAGAAAGGTAGCTCTAGCCTATCTAGCACATCAGAAAACAGAGAAAGGCTTTCCATTCCAGTACCGCACGACTTGGAAAACAAGAAAACATTTGAACAAAGGGATGATCAACAGGCAGCAAACTTGGACTCTATCAATCAATTATCAAGTGCAGAGCTAAAATCAGAGTCAGAATCTGCATCTGTGTATTCTGATGAGCCTATTGGACAGCCACCACGCTTTACTCAAAAACTGAAGAGCAGGGAAGTTCCTGAAGGAACTAAAGTGCAATTGGACTGCATTGTGGTAGGAATCCCAGCACCTGAAGTCAGGTAAACACATTCTGCACTTGTCATTTTGTATTTCTGTAACAGCAGGTGTATGCCTAACTCTATCCAGATATTTTGATGCATATGTTTCAGTAATCTGTAGCAGAAGTCTCTTGATCTTGGTTATTAAAACCAAATAAGAAAAAAAATTGCTTTCTTTAAATCATACAGAAGGTTGCTTATATTTTAAGACAACATATTTTGGGATATGTTACTTTCCTTGAATTTTAGAGAAGTGTTTTTAAATACTGTACTTCTATAATTAAAAGAAAGTGCTAACTCCTTAGTGAGAACATTAGTTATCTTTATGGAAATCAAGATCGATTATGTAAACTGGCTAAAACCACTGATGGCTGTGATACCTCATGCTGATATCTGAAGGTATTTGAGATGAGTGAACATAGGATCCTATAAACCAAAAACATCCATACATGAACAGAGAGGAAAGGAGTTCATTTAGGTTATTATAGAAATAACCAGGAGCAGCTCAGTTCTAATTCAGATTCTGACAATGATTCTGCTGTGACCTTAGAATAAACACTTCTGTTTTACCAAGACATCCTTATTAAATGATACTTATTCATGTTGTATGACTAGCCTGCTAAGTCTAATGCTTCAGTTTTCACCTATATCTACGAGGATTTTGAAAGTTAAATAAATAACATTTGCAAAGATCACTGGAGATGAAAGGAAATGTGAAAAAGCTACACTTTATTCATCAATGACATCAGTGGAATGAGAAACAGTTTATTGTAATTTTAAATTTATCTTGAAAATTCTTAGATCTCATCAGCATTTCTGAATCTAAATTTGTTCATATAGTCAAATTTACCTCTCACTTACAGTGGCGGAAATATATTTCCTTTGCTGGGACTGTACCAATCCAAAGAAAGGAAAACTATCCATCTTTTAGAGACATACTGTATGTATTTGCATCCTAATATCTGCAGTATCATAAACAGATACCCTTAGTCTAGACAGTCGCCTATCCTTTTATAGGCATTTTAGAAATCTGTGATGCTTTTCTAAATATTTAAAAGAACTATTTGCATCTTCAGCATCTAATTAAAGGACTCCGAGCTTCACAGATGGTCCACTTTTTCCAATTGTCAGCTCATTGTCTTCCTTATCTACTTTAACAACGCTGAGTAGAGCACTACTACCATTTCTTACTGCAGTCAACACCCTTTATGATATTTCTCACTGAATTAATAGGCACAATCATCAAATGAAAACTATCTCAACATCCAAGGACGACAGCTCCAAAGATTTTTGTTGTGAAGAATCTTTGTCTTCCTCTCCCTTGGATTTCTGGTACACTAGCTGCTGATTTTTCAGAAGGAAGAAGCTTTTACAATGCGTTATTAAGTACATAGGAACAAGGATGTACAAATGAATGCTCTTGTTATGGACAGCCTTGTCATGAAAATAAGAAGTCACCCAGTTCATAAGGTCCCTGAACTGTGACTGCCAGACCATTTTGCCTCACTAGTGCCTTCAGTAGGTTCTCAGTCCCTAACAAGACCTCGACCCGTGGTGCCACGCAGGGTCTCTTGTCCATGACAGCAATGTGAGCTTCCAAAGGACTAAATGATTTGTTTATAGAAGACAAATCTGTTCTAAAGCTGTAGGAAATACCTTGTTTGGGAAGCATATGTTTTCTATTATGCTTCATGTCTAAACTCACTGCTTTAATCAACAGTTTTGAGGCATTCCCTTGATGGAGCTTATGCCATTATAAATGTTGTATTGTGTTCAGCCCCTAAATTTATAGAGGAGTCTGATTAAAAGAGAAAACAGTGCCAGAAGTTTGGGGGTTTTGTCAAAAAACAGACAGGAAATATCTTCTCCCCTAGATATTAGCAACACTTTCTGAAGACTTCTCTAGCTTATAAAGATGTTGAGACTTATTTCTCCAGGCACTTGCCTTGATAAATCTTTTTGATATTAAAAATGTCAGCAAGATCCCTGGACATGAGAAAGATTTTTAATTTTTCTCTTATCATTCCTAGTTTATAATACAAAGAAAACAACTGAAATAATCTTCTCCTATGGATATAAACCTGTATACAAACTCAGTCTGGCTTGCTTTGTATTCAGAAGGGGTCAACACTGAATTGCTTGTTTATAGACTTATACTTCAGTGCACAATGTTAATTTTATGTATTTCTCCAGAAGGCCACAACACTATCCTTCTAACAGCACATCATGCCTATGCCGTTGACACATACATAAAACTGACAAGGTGTTCATGCCATCAAAGTTTAGGCGTTTAACAACCAGCTGAATTAGAAGATGACACTATAAAGTCACTGAAGCCTCACAAGGGCAGATCAGAGAATGCAGGAACAATGACTCATCCCATGAAGTATCCAGGGATGGCCAGGATGCCTATACACCCAATTCAGGGACCACTTGATTCCACAGAATTGGATGATGGGTATCTTTGTAACTTGGGTCTATTTTTGTCCCAACAAAACTGAAGCTTTTCCACTGAAATTTCTATTTCAACATTTGATTTTCTTTATTATAAAATAATAAAATAAGCTACTAATGTGAATGACAATCAATACAGGAGCTGTTATGTTCTCACAGACTTTTCCAATGATAATATCCTGCTATCAGACACTGTAGTGCTCCAGACAGAAATGCACACTTGATTTACTGACTCATTCATGTAGCCAGATCAGGGTCTTAGAGGAGCTAACACAGAAGTCCAGAAGTCATACACTGATGCCCCAAGGGCAAGGGAAGTAGTGACAGGGAGAAAGAAGGCCCATAGAGAAAAATCAGTCCCAAGCAGTCAAGTTCAATAAGAAGATCAGGCTCAGCTTTCAGTTTCACAAATTAAACTAACAAATAAAAGATAAATCACAAGGAGTAAGTTTGAACTGTCTCTCCCCTTGTGTTTTTGTATGTGTGTATGTGTGTGCTGTATTAAGAAGAAAGCTGGGAATGTTAGCTTCTTGAACAGAGTTTCCTGATCATAATTGCTTTTTAACAAAACTTCTGTCCCCTTCATCCAAAATTCTTTCAACTCCACCAATGTGTAGGAGTAACACTAAGAAAGGGTGTAAAAAAAATTCACTTGACTGAGTGATAAATATGTGTGTGATTGTGGCCTTTTTAGTGACTGCTACAGCATGAGGAAATCAGAAAATACAATGTACTTTGGGGTACGTGTTCCATTAACCCTGGGGACCATGAGAATGCAGGTTTCTTTCACTAAAAATACGGAATCTCTTTGATCTGCTGTGCAAAGCTTCCAAAATAGTGAAGGACACATCCATAGTTACAGAACTGTGTTCAGAACTGGGCTCAGAACTGGCAACCATCTTGCTTTGAGGGTAATAGCTTTCTGAGGTTTGTGGTGAGTTAGTTCCATATCTGTGGAGCTGGGCAAGGAGAAAAGATTTGAATAGATAAGCAAGAGAGACACAAAAATCAGTAGTCCCAGGAAAGGACTAACTGGCAAGGTGACAACTGATGAAAGAAAGCTTAATGCTGACTGACTTTAAGGCATGATTTCTTCTTCCTTTCAGCTTAGCTGAATGACCAAGCTCAGTAAACAAGCATCTTTTGGACACACATGTAGTAATGCATGCTTGCCTGTGTACTTTGACTTAAAATGGACTTCCTAACCACAGAAAGGAATCCCCAAGTTTCTTATAATGCTTATAATACATACACTTACAATGTAAAAGCGGTACTGGGGGAAGCCAGAGCATTGTGAAACAAGAACAAGATTCAACAAGCTCTGTAATGTAGTTTCTCAGTCAACACTAGCAGAAATCAGACAGTTAAACTGGTGTAATGGGGATGATAAGAGAGAAACTAGAGACAGGACATTTAGAAGGAAGCTGATCACAGGAACGAAAAGGACTGGAAAATATGATGGACAGATACCACGTTTGAAAGCAAGATAGTACAAAACAAAACTGATGATGTAAAAAATTATGTAAATTACATTCATTATGGATAAGGGTCAAAATATCATTGGCAACAATAAAGCAGTATAATTTGCAGGCTTAGTAGGTAATTATCTGGTGTATATGAGGGCTCAGCGTGGGACAGAAAATTGTATGGTGGAGCAAGAAAAGAAACTGGGAACTGATTTGAAATATCAGTATCTGGAAAGCTAAATCCTGCTTGGCTGAATACAGATAGACCTGTCCAACTGCTTTTTAACATAACTCAGCCTTAATGTAACAATGCCACATGTTAGAGGAAGCTCGTTAAGTCTACCTATCTAGAAAGAAGTGTCAATGAAACATTACCCATTTTTCAGTATCATCAGCTGAATGCAGTGTCATAGAAGAGATGAACAAAGATTGACACTATAGTATATGGACCTCTAGCTAGCTCAAACACTAGCTTGCAATTAAAGAGCACTACTACAATTATTGATTAACTACTTTCCTCTGAGTATACTGCAGGTTAGAAAGAAGCATTTGAGAGAAGTGTGTAGGATATTTCCAAAGTGTTAAAGGTTTTGATGACCTCCTCCTCATGCTTCCTTCTACAGCTTTGCTTCTGTATGGGTAACGATAGGTGTGACATTCACTCCTCTCCGTGAGGAGAGCATTCCTTATTCCAAGCTCAGAGGTGCCTACATTTTTCCAAACTGTTTGGCACATCACTCCTAGGTTAATTTTACTTATGAATCACATTGCATGGTTTGGCATACACAGCTATGCTGGAAGTGTCATGAGGATTTGATGTTCTAAAAACAGGCTGTATGTCATAAGGTTTCCATGAAAACATTCTTTAACATAGGCATACAAAGCTTAGAAAGCGCATTTTAGTGCTGCTTTGTTTAAGAAGACTAGATCTGCAACTAATCACAGATTTTTAGACTCGGAAGCCACATAAAGTTGATTAAGATCTTTTCTTCCTGGCTGACAAATTAGAAAATTTATCTGTTTTAGTGCTCAAAGTCTAGGGAGCCAAACTTCTCTTACATGCAACTCCAGTCAAGTCAATGGATTAAGACCTAGGATGAATTTGGCACAGCAGATGATGGTGCTTGTGCTTAATGTGAACCTGCCTTGTATGATGAAGCTATCATTACAATTCATGGCAGGAATGAAATGTCAGTGACAGAGAGCATTGCTACTTCAGTCATGCCACGTATCTCAATGTCAGAACTCCTCTTGGAACTGACATTTCATTGCTACCATGTGCAACATTTTGATGCGAAGAGTAAAATAAAATGTTAATAATCAAGTAGTAGATATGGCCATACCAAAGATTTACATAAAGCTTAATTTTACAGGAGAGAATAGTTTTTCATTTATAAGCATTGCAAAGAGATAACATATATGTGGCATGCTCTTTTTTTCAGCTTAATCTCAAAATACTTTAGCGTTACGGTGAAAATAGTGACTAAAGAACACACTGCATAGGAGAACTAAATACAGGTTTGTAACAGAAGTTTATTCCTGAAGTTTTAAATCACTTATGTTGCAAATTTTTGACTAGTCAAAGGAAAAACTAACTGAAAGAAACTACTCAGTCCTGCTTCACTGTGTTTAAGTCTAGTAAAGGAATATATGTATACTAATCACATACTACTAAAATAACTAGGAGAAATAGCTTACATGGTGTTTTTAAATTTGCTTATAGGAAATTAGAATCGTGCCTCACAAAGGCATGCAATAGAGACTTATTTCTACACAAACACAACAGGTTAACCGGAAAAGCCAGTCAGCAATAACACAAAGAGTTCTTATATCTTACTGATGGTTATATCACAGCATTTTGTGTAATGTGTTTTGCTTTATGTGTCACTTGAGTGAGGAGCCACACTTAAGTGAATACAAAAATATACTATCACTGCACTATATAAGTTATTTTAATGTTCTGAAAAGATGCTGCTGAAAATGAGATCAAATTCTAGAACATAGGTATTGTCTTTAATAGTTTTTCCTGTCTGCTAAGGCTAACGTGCTAAAACAAGGCTACATTATAAGGAAGAGGCATGAGGTAGGTATATAAAAAGACATGAGTAAGTGCCATGACTCACCTCCCAAAGTACACAGTTGTCTGCATGAATACACACCTCAAAGGTGACTTGTACATTCATATACCTAACCAATTTCAAAGGACCTTTTCAACCAACCTGGTAATGCACGTTATCAGAGAGCTCCCTTGGGACTGCTAAACGTTTCCTCTGCTCACCCATGGTACAGTTATTCCTTTTCCCAGGCACTAGATGTTTGTGTTCTGGAGACCAAGGACCCCATTGCCAGCTGTGGTGTCTGATTCTGCATGTTTATAAGGACACCACTGAACAGAAAAGTAAATGTGATATGCACTTCTGGGGAGGCAGTCAAAAGAACCCTGTCGTAGCTAATTATTAGTGGAGAAAATACCAGCTTTGGGCAAGTCATTATGGGCAAAGTCTAAAACAGATGTAGCTGTTCCTTCTCTTTGAAGATGTTTGTATTAGAGGATTTGAAGGTTCCTGACTGGACTATGATCAAATATGAACACTATAGCTCAATCAGAAGAAGACTGAAAGTTCATTATTTTTAAAGGAAATGTATTTTGAATGGAAGGGTAAACCAATTATTTCAAAACACAGATTACACAAATAAAAAGCAGGATTTGCAAACTAAATGTTAGTGAAGAACCATAGAATCTAATCTACTAGAAAATAATGGTAATGGTACTATGATAGTGAAATCCTTTAAAAGAGAAGTAGTTTGCAAATAACCACTTTGAGACTACTGATTTTCCCTTTTAAAAATTATTTTAAGGGCTGCTTTATCTTTATGAAAGATAAAGATTAAAGATAAAAAAGATAAAGAGAATGGTTAGATACTCGGGAGAAATGTACAAATATACATACATGTACATGTATATGTTCCCTCTGTTCTTATACTCTTCCATAAGTGTCTGCTTTTGACCACTGTCAAGACAGCATGCTGGGTTAGATGGACTTGTAGTCTGAGCCAGAACACTCAGTAAGTTCTTATTTATGTTTTCACATGTGTTAGCTCACCTGGCATCCTAGGATATGTGCTGATGTTATTAATCCCTTTTGTAATGGCAGCTGTCTCTTAAATTTCCAAAGGTGCTGCACATTGTATGGGTTTGATTAATATCCAAAACACTGCTTTCAACTGTATTGTGAAGCACCATAAACAAGTTCCAATGAGGTTTGAGAAGCAGTATGAATGGCTGCTGAAAGCCATCCTGGAGTAAAGGTTTGTCATAGACAGATTGTCCACTGACAGAAAGTACCTCGGAGCATCTCATTTTGCCCACCAGAGTGGTAGAAAACCTTGCAAATTAACTATGTCAAACTTCAAAGGGACAGAGGAATACTCCCTTAAATTGTGGCTCACATTGAGTTCAAGCAAACACCCATGGCCATTTAAGATGCAGTTGTAGCCTCCTCACTGCCCAGTCCCTTCTATTATGGTTGTTAACATTTACCAAAAGTGATATATAGGAGAATTTTTATGGTTCCGTTATCCTAGACCCACATGTCTAGTGTCCTGGCGCAAACCCATTTTCATTAGACCAGAACCTGGGCAGCTGGGCCTGGGAATACATTTGAACCTGCCATCCTTACTTCAGAGCAAGAAACCTCCAGCAAAGAAGTAAGCATGAGGATTTTAACATTTTAAAGTAGTACTGCCACGTCCACAGGAGCTTGTCTATCGGAGCTCTGAGGCTCAATTGGAGAGAAATGAGTGACTTTGGCTGAAGTTCTCTGCATAAAGCACTGCCAGTTTCTCATTGGTAAAACCCTGCAAGAAGGATGTGGATGAAGTCATACTTCAGCTGTTAAACGTCAGGGAAGAGAGCTGGGACATTTTACACCCTGCTGGCATCCTTTTTTAACATGATATTTATGACATGACTGTTCATTGCAATTGGAAATGTTAAATTTGTAAAAGTCATTTTCTTAGACCCACATTCAATTCTTGTTACAATAAAGGCTTGTAGAAGAGGATAAACAAGCAGATGTAAACACGAGCCAAGACTTTTAAGTTCTAGCTCTCTCGTTACAAAGGTTTGCCTTTCTAAAAGGGGAAATTGTGTTAAGCAGTATGATTCATTCTACAGTGCAGGAGCTTCCCTCCATAACAGGCTGACCTGAACGCTTTCCAAGCTGTACATTCAAGTCAGTTAACTGTACAGCTACAGATTACACTAACGGGCAACTCGAAGTAGACTGGGGAACACCCTGTCTACTTTAAGAAAGCCATGTTGGATGTCTAGGACTGATGGAACACAAATAGTGCATGGTTTACTTCTTAGCTATGTCATCAGCATTTAAATTGCAGATCTGTACTCCTTCATACCTCATAGGCCCTCTGAGGCTTCTTTTTCAATTCTACATTATACTTCTGATTAAATTCTGTTTTTCCATTGGTATGGACTGTCTTATAGGGGTTTTTCTCCCCAAGATATTAATTCGGGGTTCTCTTCATGCTCAATTTGCAGCACAAACTGTTGTGAAAATGTGTGCTTCCAAGAGGTGAATACAATTGAATGGTTAAATAAATTTATTTATTAATGCTTTTCTAAATTATCTGAGAAGGAAATGTATCAGAGCACCTTATAGTATGAGCCAGAAAATATTAATTATTACTCAAAAACCTATCCTTACCCTTTCCACAACTAATCTTATTTGCTGTAATATATAATAGTAAATACATTTGCCATTGCTTTGATAGCATTTCTATGCACTCAAAAGCTAGCAGGTACTTCTACTAACTTACCATATAAAGATGCATTAAACAATTATTCATTTTAAAAAATCAGTTTAATAAAGAATGTTATCAGTATGTCGGCCTCCGCCCACACACACACAAGACACATTAATCAACTATACATAGTTAAGAAAGCAGAAGTAAACAGAAAACATAAATAGCTTTGTGGAGTTTCATGTCTTTCTATATTTATGAGAAAAGTTATGGTGAAGATGAATGCTCTTCAGTTTGGCTTTTCAAATTTAGCTAGTTATCTAAAAATACAGGTATTTCTGAGTATTATCCCAAACATTTAACTCTGGATCCCTATACATAGTACTACACCTGCTCTATAAAACGTAGATTGCCTTATTAAATTTGAATTTGGTTTTGCAAACCCACCTTTTTCTCTTTCTGTTGTTTTTTCCATATTAACAAGCAATAGCAATCAGGCCTGCTCTCCCCTCCTACTAGCTCTCAGGTTGAGCTGATGGTTACCATCATTAACATATACTATGGAGCTGTCTTTTCAGGTGCTGCTTTTACTTTTGCTTGGATTCCTGTATTTTCTGCTGAAACACTGAGGGACTTAGAAATGCCTTAGATGAAAGCATGAAGTCTCTAAAGGACCCAATATATTCTTGGATGTGTAGCCGGGTTTAAATGAGCAACATAGCAATACAATGCAGAAACAAATTCAAGGTCCAGCTGTCTCACTGGCCATGTCCCTGTAAGGAAGTGCCTCTATATTGTAATAGATCGCTTCTCTTCCCTTGTGATACACTTATGCCATCTTTTATAAAAAACAAGTGTCTTAAATATATGACAACATAAAGAGTAATATTATAGTAAATTTCAGTCACGTTCTGGATCAACATGAACTTTGGAATCACAAGTTTGAGGGAAATTTGTTTACCTAGGGGCAGGGTGTTTTGCTACAGTTTAAGCCACCACACAGCTCTGAATGTACCTCAAGAGAAATTCAGAGAAATTGCCAGCGTTCCAAATTCAGAGCTACTATTGAATGCTGTATATCAAGGAAAATATGTGCTAGAGTCACTTACATAAACTAGTTTGTTAGTATCTTTAAATACTGCAAAAAAGGAGCTCTATTATTTACTGTAGTTGAATACTTTGCAAATCATAAATATTTTATTCCTATGACTGTTGATTTAGCAGTTGCCCGCAGTACTCTGTCAGAATCTGCAGGCTAAACCTCACCCATTTTATCCTCAGAAAGACTTCGACCATTGTCATTCTAGTTGTCAAGTTGTTTGCATCGATAAACACTATTTTTGCCTTGCAGGTGGTACTGTGAAGGGAAGGAGCTTGAAAACTCACCAGACATTCAAATTATCCAGACAGGTGATCAACACTCATTGGTTATTGTTGAAGCTTTTGAGGAGGATACAGGACGTTACTCGTGCTTTGCTTCAAACATCTATGGGACAGACTCCACTTCTGCAGAGATTTACATAGAAGGTAATGTCAGAATTGTTCCAGAAACTGGTTGTTGAAATTGGTCATACAGGATTAAGATACAATTATGTATTTTGTATGTTAACTGTGAAATAGATTCAGCACCAAAAATACATAGCAGGGAGTCAACACTTTTCGTCATTATTAATGTATTTATTATTTCTCTGTAAAACACCCTTCAGACAAGTGACCGCCCTTTATATATAACTTTATTGTGTTCCTTCCCAGAGATTTTACATGTCTCACTGCAAGATCAAAATCTAGAACTATTCAGATTCTGATGCCACCTTAAATTTTTTGTCTATGGTACTCTACAGAAATATAAGAACCTAAACTTTGTTTCTAATTCTTATTAATCCCTTTTCCCTACAGTCATTATTACAAATTCAATACAGCATAGCTTCATCCTAACCCATTATTGGGAGATAGTTATCAAAACACATATGCCAGCAATTGATATTTTACTTGCAGAATAGATGCTGTAAATAAAACAGAATATATAACTGCAGACTTAGGTCTCTTCTTTCTCCTTATGCTTTTTAATATATCCTACTTGGCTTAAGAGAGGTCTATTTATTATATTTCTTTTTAACACTTCTTTTGGGTAAGGTTTTAGATTGCATCCATCATTGTGCTAGCTGGATTAAAAATTTAAAATAAACGCATAGAATTTTTTTTCCTTTTGTGTTTTTTCCATTTCCCAGGCAGAGAAATACACTATGAGTACTATCACTGACAACCATTCATAAATTAAAGGACCTACCCTACTTAATAAAAGGTTAACTTTGCTCTACTGTTATTCTTCTTTCACGTCTCTAATCAGACAGTGAAAGGACAAATCCTTTTTTTAGTATCTGCGCTGCCCCCGGCATTAATGGGAGATGTCTGCGCTTGGCAGGGGCTTACTAGTTCTCGAGACTGAGGCCAAGGCCTGCTTTTACCTAACTCAGTGGATGCTGGATGGAAGCCATGGCTGATGGAGATGCTCACTGGCAGGAACTGCAGGTCTCTCTTTTTTTTTAGAAAAAAACCTGTTAGTATCAGGTATATGAGGAAAAAAAGCTCTCAGTATATGAGGAAAAAAAGCTCTCACTTGATTCACAACAGCAATTACAGACTAAATCATACTAGAGGCATTTTAAAAGTAATCTGAGGAAGGGCCAAGTATACATTCACTCCTGGATGTTGTTTTCCTCATTTCAGTTGCACCTCATCCCAAATCTGCCTTATGTCAATAGCAGTTCTGCATCTTACACAGTAAGCAACATTGGTTCATTTCCATTGCAATGTGATAATTTCTTTTGGCATAGCTTTATAATATATATCTTTAGAATGCTCTAGAGGAAGTTTGAATAAACGGTTGATCATTCATAGATGAACTTCTCCAAAAACACCTCTGCTAAGTGATTTTTTTTCCTTTTTCATAGGAGTCTCTTCTTCTGACTCTGAAGGTGAAATCATCAAAGACGAAATGGATCAGTAAGTTTAAAATCAATTACATCTTCCATACTTCTTACAGTATAAAAACTCACAAGTGTAGACATTTCAGTTTCCATTAATATTTTACAACTTCCAACACATCAGGCTTTTGTTTGGGATTTGTTTGGATCATTTAGATTGGGTTTTGTTTATGTGTTTGTTTGCTTTACAAATAGTATGGAACAAACACACATTCGCTTGTGCATCCTCAACTTTAGCTTAAGAATTGAAACTTTAATATTAAATATTAACATAAGAATAAATACATTACCTTAAAGATTAAACTACTAAATTTAATTGACTAAAACAGATGCCATTTGACTAGACCCAACTTAAATGCTGACTTCAGTGTCTGACTTGGAAAAACAGTGTAGTAAAATTTCTCACACAAAAATACATTATGTCATGAAGTTTTTGGCAGCAGATGGTTTTACATGGATTTTTTAGATTTAAGAGAATGAAATTAATAGATATGAACTAGAGTAAACTGAAATGATGGGTATAAAAGACTATTTAATAATAAAAAGAAAGAAAAGGTGTCAGATGTAACCTAAAACCTGGGAAGTAATTTTATTTTTCCTAAATGAAATCCATTCCCTGTGCATTCAGAACCTGATCCAATGCTTTTAAAATCCACAGTCTTTCAGAATCAAAGTCTTTTTATTAACTGGAAAGACAGTCAGACTGATTAAAAGTAAAATAATCAGTCTTTTATTTTGAACACCTTTGTATGGATTAATTCAACCCCAAAAGCAACAAGTGCTTTATAAAGAGGAAATTTTATTCAGATAGACTTATGCACACTGGGTTTTTTCCATTATTTACTAAGGAGGCTTATACTCATTAAAAATGTCATTTTGTTTTACAATGCAAATACAAAACACTGCAGTGTGTTTGACTGAAGATCTCAGGCTGACAGCAAATCCTGAGGTGATTTTTACTTCAAAGTCATAAAATACCTCAGATTGGATTGGTTTATAGACTTTGACAAATACAAGCATTCAATATAAAACTTAAGATCAAGAAAACCTCAAAAGTTTTGGGACAAATTGCTACATTTTTCATAGTTCTAGCTCAAACTTTTCCAAATGTCTTAGGCATAATGCTTTTTCTTATTAATCTCATTAGGTGTTACTGTAGTGTTGACCATGATCCTGATCACGTGATGGCATCTCTAAATTGCTTACCTCATTAAATTGTGAAGTAATGTATTGCATTCTGTATTTCTTAGAAAAAAAGAGAATGCTGCTCTGACATTGTAGCGGGATATCCTCAAATGATAGAATTATGAAAGATCAAGTTTGGATATAATCAGTGTCTTTATTTTTGCTTAGCTTCCAGCTGTCATCACATGAATCTGAACACCTGTAATGAAAGTGAATTAATATGAGAACAGGTGCAAAAGAAAAGGTCACAATTTCAAAAGAGAAATCAATGATCACAACAACTGTATGTTCATTCTTAGCAAGGCTCCCCCTGGTTTGAAGCCTGGCTTTCCTGGGGGGACCTGTGGTACATTCCAGAGCAGCCAGTGCAAACCTCAAATGGAATAAAAAGACCATCTCTTCATTGTCTGTATTATTTTACTTAGCAATAAAAATAAATAGTGTCAGCTCTTTTACTTCCATCCAGAAAAACCTAGAAGTGAAGAGTGACAACCTGTACACTATCAAAATTGCGTGATATGTTGGTCAGAAAGCATATCTTTCTTTTTATTTTTCAGCAGTAAATTACTGAATCTATATCCAAGCAGACCATGGCATTTTCATTACCTTATAGGTCCAAATCTTCATACAAGCTTAGGTAGTTGCAAGAGAAACTAGCACTGCCCTCTGAGAAACTAGCATTCCTCTCTCATGCTGCTCAGAGTTGGTAATAGCAGCTTTCAAGCCACAATTGGGTTAATCGAGGCCATTTATTACATTTGGTGTAACTGAACAAAGTACGAGAGATTAGAGTGGCAAGACATGCAGCCTTATTCTTATAAAACACAGTTTACCTAAGAGTATGTATCAGTTTAGATCAATTGGAATTCGATCCCAGAAATGAGGCTGGGGTTGACATGTAACCAGGACAGACATAACTAAGGGATACACACATAGCTTCCAATTAGAAACTTGTTTTTGGTAAATACTTCACAGCAAACCAAAGCCAGCTGACACCTCCTTGAATGCAGCATCTTCTGCTGTTAGAACTGCAACCAAGCATCAAGAAACCTTGAAGACACCATCTGCCGTGGTTCAGCCTGTATCTGTACCTGTCCAGCCTGTGTCAACACTGATTAATCAGGTAGGGGAGGCAACATGGTGAATTTCAAGGACCAAAAGCAAGCTCTTAAAAATGTGTTTCTTCGACAGTTTGTGACTCAGAACCCCCAATTTTTCTAGTTTTTGCTTTGCTGTTGAACCTCAGCTTTGAACCTTACAGCCATACAGTAGCTGCACACACAGAAGAGATGTCCTGCCTACTACCTAACCTTTAGCACCTGGCAAAGGGAAGGGAACCTTTCATCCCCAGGTTACAGGCATCTCTTGCTGCAGTGAGCAGAAGGAGCAGCTGCTACTAGCTCAGCCATTGGCGGGAATCTGTGTGCGCTCCAGCAGGTCAGAGACTGCATGCCATGAAGGGCACTGGATGTGTAAGTCAGCTCACTGCCCTCTTCACATTGCAGACTGACTCATTCACTTTCAATAGCAGCAGCCTAGGACTTTTTCCTCTCCCTCTCTGCAGAACTCACTCAAAATTATTTTCTTTCAATGAAACTTATTTTAAGCTAAATCATTTCACTACTATGTTTACTTTCTATGTAGATAAGCTTATTTACTAAATAACATTCTAATATCCATATCAAAGAGTTTCTGATTAATGTTAGCATGCATTTTGAGTCCTTTTTGTTGCAAACTATCCGAATATTTTCTTTCCTAATAGGAAAGAAGAGCCATATTTACTTAAAAATAAAACTGAAAAGTTAATGAGAAACATGCTTTACGCTGCCTTTTCAAGGTTTACACCTAGGATTAGGTGGTAACCAATAAACAGATACTGAATAGGTGAATTAATGCACCTTTACTTTTGACTACAAAGTGGCTGTTTCCTGAGATACTGAATCACCAGTTTTGCTCTTCTGGGGAAAGCTTCTATTTCACTAAAACAAAAACTCTATTAATCAAGTTATATAAGGAAGTTTTCCAGGAGTGGAATAATTTCATTCTGATTTCACTAAGTAGGATCATCAGGGTGGCATTCCACCTTTGAAATTGTATGGTTTTGGCAAAGGAGAAGAATTACAGTAGCAGTCACTCACATGACTGACTTAATTTTTCCTTATTAACATCCATAAATATTTTAAAAATAAGAATTTTCAAAAGGACACTACCACCAAGCAACCTATATAGATTCGCCTTAGTGAAGTATTAATGAAAGATATTATAATACACTGCAGTAAAGCCTTCCTTGCCATGATTAACTCAACGCAGTAAGGCAGCTTTTTTGTTACTCAGGCATTAACCCATCCAGGAAGATCACTAGCAGTTGTCTGCAATAGAGCAACTTTTACTCATGGCATTAGATACCTTGCTTTGAACTTCACCCACTGAAATCTCTTTTGTGTCATACCAAAAGCATGTTTGTCCTGCATATGGAAAAACAGCCTCTGTCCACTGAAACTTTATCACGTGATGTTTTGCAACCCATAGGCTCAAAGCCCCACTAACTATTTGCAAGGACTGGATGGAAGACCTATAATTGCAGCTCCTGTATTTACAAAGGTAATTTGTTCTACAACATATTTGAAAACTAAAGAGGTCAATGAATTGTATGAAGAGATCATTACAATTTTATATCTATCAAAGATTAAAAAAGGAATTATGCATTTTTTAAGACATTCAAGGATTTAAGTGGCTTTATGAAATCTTACTGAAATCAGTATGACTTCCAGACCAATAACATATTTACTGACTGTCTATTCATTTTCTCTATTAGATGTTACAGGATATTTCAGCTTCTGAGGGGCAGCTTGTTGTCTTTGAATGTCGGGTGAAAGGAGCTCCTTCCCCAAAGGTTGAATGGTATAGAGAAGGAACACTGATAGAAGATTCTCCAGATTTTAGGATATTACAGAAAAGTATGTTTCTTGTGCAGAAATATTGTGTCTAATAAAATATAGGCAACAAACAAAACTGATAACATAGCAACACTTTGAATTTCTTATTACAATAGTAAGAACTATATAAACCGTATTTATGTCAATAAATCTGGGTTCCAGAAGCCAAAACTGGGGATGAATTGAACAGCATACTCACAAGTAGTATTGGTCTGAGATTCCCCAAGATATTGAATTGTTTTGTCTTCTGCTTCTATCCCTTTTGCCACTTCAATGCCCTTTTCTAATTCAGCCTTATTTCTGCTGTTTGGTTTTGAGCTTGCACCATTTATGTAGAGTTCCATTGCCCGCAAATCCTTCTTCTTTTAGTTAAGTGCTATTATAATAGCGCTTATGGGCAGTGGATTGCTTATTTATCCACAAAAGTAACCTGATGTCTACATTAGCACGCTTACACATACATATGTTTGCACATGATACATGATAGGTTGTAAACATATACTTTAATTTTCAAATGCAGTCAATCTACTAATTCTGCTCTTTTTCCTTTTAGAACCACGATCTATGGCTGAACCAGGTAAGGATCACCGAAAGGCTCACACTTTCTGATTATACAAATGTGGTGATTTAACCTCACAAAATATTAATTATTTAAACTCCATCATTTAATTAACATAATTTCTTCTTTTCCCCATGTTCTATAGCTACTAGTGAGATGCGTTTCGATGTAGACTGTTCTATATATATATAATCTGAATTAATTCTATTACTTTTGAAGAAAATAATGTTTCCGTTCTGCTTTGACCCAGTTCTAACTTAGGACCTAAATGTTACCACCTTATGAGCTAAAGATTAATAAAATTAATGTATGAGGGACCCCTGTATATCTTAGATTCAGAAGTACACCAGATGATGCAGGACTGAGTTATTTTTATCTAGTTTACCAGTTAGGGAAAATTGCATCAGATGTTTAGCCATGTCAGCCATTCCCTTTGCTCCCTACCAGCGTAATATGAGAGTATCACATCAGGTGTTCCACCCCTGATATCAGCAAGTCCTATAAAAGTGGCTGGATTTGCCAATTTCAAGGGTCAGAGCAGAATGTAGGCTACTTTGCCTGATTTGAGCAAAGGAGCCTTACAGATTTTGATTACTTCTCCATGAGACAATCACTCCCCCTGTTAGGCTTTTCACTATTAAAAATATAAAGCTGTCCCTCTTAGGACAGAAAATTACCAAAAGAGCATTAATTCTTATGGAATATAAACTTCTGTAACTCTTCTTCTTGCCCTATTAAAAGTTTTTTACCCCAAGAAGTGTCTTGAAAGAGACTCCCTCTCTCTGCAATGTCTCTTGGTGAGACTTAGGAATGAATAAATGGAGCTTCTATCAGAACCCACCAATGTTGTTCCTTTACTGTCCAGTGGCATCACTGCTGAGTAATGTGAAGCAGTTTCTAGAGGGTAATCAGTTCGGTGCAGTTGTCACTGCCTCATCATCTGCTGCTCATTCAGAAGGAATCTGGACTTCCATGCATGCAGTGGTTGGCAAATCCAAGTACTATAAACTAGATACTGTAATGCCTTAAACTAGTTCTATATTCCTAGTACTATAATAAACTGTTATTCTCCTATAGTTGTTAGCAAATAATCTCTTTGTTGCTATTAGATTTTCCTCAGTGATGACATAAAACAATCAAGTTTAAGTATGGTACGGTCTTCTACAGAAGTACTCCTAAAATACTAATCCGGTAGGGTTTAGAAAGTTTCCTGCAAAATGGTAGCAAAACAGTTACAGATTAGTTGAAAAAGTGGCTACCCAGCCAAAGAAAAGATTTAAAATCCCCTCATCATAGGTATTTATTAGCTGGTACTGCTGCCCGGACATCAGACACTGGTCAGACAGGAACGTCATAACCCCAGATTGACTTTTCAGAATGGAATTTAATTTTTGCTAGCACAATTTTGCTAGCACAGTTTTGGTGCCCATTAGGCTTCTTCACAAAGAAGTGAAAAGGCAACTTTCTATAAGCACAATTAGCACAATCCCCTCTATTTGCAAACCTACACTGGTACTTTTGGAAAATGCCACTAGTCCTATGTGTTTTGTATTTCTTCACCTCACAGAGTGACTCCACTCGAATTGTTCCCAGTTAATTATAACTAATCTTTCAATCTGCAAAGAGATAAGAATACATATATTTTAGTGAGTTGTGAGTATAGAGCACTATATTTCTCCAAAATTAAATTTTAAGTTCTCCAGAGAGAAAGTCTGTACTTCATGTGATTAGGAAAACATTTTCTAATGTTTTCCAAACACTGCTGACACCTGTTCTTCAGTTTCATCGGGCATGCTGGAGCACAGCGGGTACCAGTTGCTGCAGACAATGCTGATAACAGCTGCTGCACACAAAGGCTGCCAAAATTGATAAGACTGATGAAACTAAAACCAAACTGAGCAAGGTGTAAAACCTTAAGGAAATGTCCCTGAGGGTAGTCAAGGCTTTGTGTGTTTGTTCAACACATGTTCATTTCAAGTAATAATACTGCTCTGATGCTTTGCAGAGGAAATTTGTACTCTCGTTATCGCTGAGGTATTTTCAGAAGATTCTGGCAGTTTCACCTGTACTGCAAGCAATAAATACGGCACAGTATCTAGTATAGCTCATCTAACTGTCAAAGGTAAGAGTTTGTTTTAGTCCTTTGCTTGCTAGCAAACACAAGCAGAGCAGGCTGCTTATCGAACATACAGATTGCTATGTCTTTTCAAAATGTCCTTCCCCAGCTAGAAATGTGAATGAACAAGGAACATTAGGGAATGAATCCCACACTGCCCTTCCAAAAACACAACTCTTGCTGACCTCAAGATTTGGGCAATAGCCACTTTTGGAATCTCTACGCACTGTCTAGTTTGCTGTTTCAATAACCCTTTGGTGCAGAGCCTAAAGGAGGAAACCTCAAAACAGATTATTTCATACTGTCTATATGATTTATGCTGCCAAGGTTCTAAGCCGTTAAGTGAGCAAAGCAGAGTGCACTGTTGACTCCAATTCAGCTCAAGTTCTGGCAATATTCTTCATAACTAAAAAGTTAGAGAATTCTCTGAAAAGTAAGTTTGTATTTCAAAGATGCTAGAGGAATTCATGGGGGACACGCTGGATCTTCCAAACTAGAATTGTGTCTCTCTTCCCTCTGCCTTTACAATATACCTTTGTTAAGGGAATTTGTTGTTAAACAATGAGGTCAAACAACTCAGTCCAACAGCTGGAAGGACTTAAGAGTGAGTTTTTCCAACTGTAACTTTTGTGATTTCATTTCATTATAATTTATACTATTTACCTGTCAACAAAAGTTTTATATTTGCTATTTCAGCATCTGAAGAAAGTAATAATGCTGCTACCCTTCACACAACGAGCTCAATCAACTTAATTACTGACCATCAACTTCCCCCACATACTCCTTCCCATCATGTAGGAAATCAAACCCCCAAACCTAAACTTGAAGGTGTTCTTGTGAACCACAATGAACCCAGATCAAGTTCCAAGATAGGGCTCCGTGTGCACTTCAAGCTGCCTGAAGATGATAAAGGAAGTGAATCATCACCAGAGGATGGACCCAGCGCCAGAAACCAAATCAGACCCAACTATTTCCAAGAGAGGATAAATGGACAGCCAATGAAAATACCAGAGCCAACATCACCATCCAAGGAACCCCCCCCAGTACTGGCTAAACCAAAGCTGTAAGTAAAAGGAATTCTAAGTCTCAGGAGCATCACTGATATTATTTAGTATTCATAGATCAGGAAACTATTGCACTAGAGCAGAAAACTCCAAACATAGAACAAAAAGACAGTATCACATGGTGCTGGCCTAATAAACCATACTGTTAGAAAACATATCCTACAGAGCTAGGTATTTTTTTTCTGTATATCCCTCTTGGGAAAAGTGTTCTCCAGTTTTAAAAGGAAAATGTTTTCCCCTTGAAATTCTATTTAATTACACTATGTTTTCTGCTGCAAACAAAATGTGAACATTGCTTTTATGCAGGCAAAATAAAAGCAGGTTCTTCAAATACATCTCACTCAATTCTGAGTATGCAATTTTGCCAAAACCAGACTTATTCAGTCTTATACATAGTGTGGGCTAGCAACTAGCTAGCAACTGTAGTCCCAAAGGCCATGCCTCATGACTTTTATGTCTCACAAACGTAATCTCCTCCTAAAACAGATAAAATACTTGGAAATGTTCGATAATGTGAAACCACTTGAACTAAAAAGCACCTGCACAATTAGTGCACTGCAAGCTCAAGGGAGTATTTTAAGAAGTAGTGTAGTTTTCTTAGAGGACAATTTATGGAATTTATTAAGAAACTTCTTTCCAGTATTTTTGAAATCTTCTAAGTCTCGTTTAACAAAAACCATGCAGAGTCCTTCATTTCACATCTCAAACAGGCAGAAGCTTTAACTAAGGCTCAGGAAAGAATTTATAAAGTAATTCATTAATACTCTTAAGCAGGGATGTAATTTCATAGCATAAATATTACAAGCAGAAGACAGAACTTACATACCATGTAGCAGAGAAAGAACTTGGAGCAGTGTTTTTTTAATTTGTTAATATATTCACAGCCCTATTGACTTTCAGAGCTATAGTGTGTTTAAGGGGGGAGCAGAAGCAGTATTTAAGTCGCCCAATGCTTGCATAAAGCAGAATTTCTCTCAACAGCCCCCCCAAAAAAACCTGTAACAAAGGAGAGCATTATTATGCAGATGTGTATATGAAGGACACAAAATCAGGATTGCACAACTTCTAACTCTCTAACATTCTACTTTTTGAAAGCTTGAAATTGCTATCTTTATCTACCTTTAATGTGATTTTTGTTTAGTAAATTAGAGAAACAATAATTCTTTTAAATAAAAAGAAGCTCTATTGACTTCATGTATGTGGTCTGAGAGTACCAGCTGTAGTTGGTCTCTACGTCTACATTTTTCACTTTTTAACAATAGTTGTTTAATACTCAATCGTTTATTACTGATCACTTTCCATATCCTCTATGTCTTTTTTGGTTTTGCAAGGGGAAAAGTCAGCCTGTTTTCTATATGCTGTATTTCCAGATACCTAATAACTAAAAAAAACACTTGACAAAGCAAAATAATTTTCCTTAATTGTGAAGTAAAAAAGCCTTGAAGACATATACAGTAGATAGCATCTAGGAAACAACAACTGCATGAAATGCAAGTCCTCTCTAAATTACGCACTCCTGCCTGTCACCGAATGTCATCACCACCTAAACTACGTTGGTAGTATCTCTTTTGGGGGATTACTACAAAGCTTTATTAGCCAAAATGCTGTTTCCAGAACCCACTTTAATAGGAGCTAAAAAATTGCAATCTGGCTTACAAATGCTCATTTAAAATCTGATAACCCAAAACCTACTCTTAGTGACACGAGCAGACAAGTGCTAAGGTGACATAGAGCAGAAGTTGACAATGCTATCCTTTAAATATCTTTAAGTAAGATTTATATCTGTATTTCATGTGTTAAAATGTAAGAATCATCTTCAGTCAAATAATTTTCAGACAAAAAGCTTTTGTGCCTCTGGCAAAGAAGGGGATAGGAAGGAAAAGTTAATCTCAGTAGCAAACTAATGTTATGCTGTCCTCATACTCTTAGAGAGTATGTCATGTAGCAGTTCTCCCTACCTCTTACTGTATCACAGGGCATAGAAGTTTTCTCTCACAATACACATGTGGAAATGTAGTCATCCAGCACATTCAGGGCTCATGACCGATTTTGCTCGTCTTTGTTTTATATGCAGTGATCAGACCCAGTTAAAACAGCTCCACAACCAGGTCTTGCTTGAACAACAGCAGGTGCATCAGACATCTACAAGAGAGTTGTCATTCAACACAGCTTTATTGAATTCTGCTACTTCACTCCATCAACAGTCCACCTCAACTATTTACAAACAAAGCAAAGCCTCTGCTTCACAAGCATTCAGCTATACCCGACCTAAGCAGTTCCTACCATCACAAACCACAGCGCCTACCAGCTCCTCTCCTAGCTCCTCAGTTACAACATTCAGCAACATCCCTCAAGGAACTCAAAGAACAAATAACAAGGAAAATTTCACAGTAAATCCTCCACCTGCCCAATCAAGGTCTTCAGGAGGGTTTACAAGCAAAAGTGAACAGTCTCTACCAAGCCCTAAAGAATCCATGTTGCCTCCATTAACACTTTCCACATTCAGTGCAAAACAGTTTCAGCCGCAGAGTGTGACTCCTGCTCCTATCTCCCCAACTGGACGGATTCAGAATCCCGTAGCTTTCCTTAGTGCTGTTCTTCCTTCACTTCCTACTGTGCCATCAACCAACGCTATGGGACTGCCCAGAAGTACACCAGCCACGTAAGTAGCACAAACCATAAGTGCAGAAGCAGGGATGAGAAATACGCATAAAGGAAACTAAGATGTATTTCTGTTCAAGGGCTCAGTGGGGAGTTTACTGAAATGCAAGTCAGTCATAAAATAGAAAAGCAAGTTATTCGTATATTCTGGTCATTTCATCTAACCTTTACATTCAGTTAAGAAAGGAAGAGATAGTAGCTTCTATAATAAGATACATCAAGAGTAAGATAAATTCAAGAAAGAGAAATGTGAGTATATAAACAGGTATATGCAAGAAATTGGTGGCTCGGAGATTCATAAGACTGTACTAGTGGGAGTAAAGAGATTTCATGAGCTTGCAGAATAAGTCACTCTAAGACTATCTGCCTATATGAGCTATAAAAACCTTCCTACCTATTGTAAGCAACAAGTAAAATTTTGAAAAGCTACCTCATAATGTAAGAAATAACTTACGTAAAGATATTTTTCTGGTTGCAATACTTTCTATATTTAAAGGCCACCAGAAAATCTCAGGAGAGATAATGGTTTAATGGTTTGCACATAAATACTGTAACTGACTGCCAGCATGCTTTCTGTGACAAAATGGCTACCACCATACAAGCAAATAACAATGATGATGTACTGGAAAGTTTGTGGCCTTAAGAGTTCCTTCTGTGCTAGTAAAAATTAATATCCCTCTTGTGGACTTGGTGAACCCTGTGTTAGCACAGCTAACACCAGTACACTGATATAACTTTTTATATGTAGAACTCCAAATCCTGCACAAAGTAAGGAATATTTTCCCCTTTTACCAATGGCAAACTTCAAGGTAGTTATAGCCATCAGTAAGTCACAATCTCCTAACTATCTTGCTGATACCACATCAACCAATCTGTAATTATAACAGGAAAAAGTCCCTCTGTATACATAATATTCACCACCGTGTGCCAAGAAATCATAGAATCACAGAATGGTTTGGGTCGGAAGGGACCTCAAAGATCATCCAGTTCCAACTCCCCTGCCATGGCAGGGACACCTGCCACTAGACCAGGTTGCTCAAGGCTCCATCCAACCTGGTCTTGAACACTTCCAGGGATGGAGCATCCACAGCTTCTCTGGGCAACCTGCTCCAGTGTCTCACCACTGTCAGAGACAAGACAACTTCTTCCTTGTATCTAGTCTAAACCTGCCCTCTCCCAGCTTCCAACCATTATCCCCTGTCCTGTCACTGTTCAGCCCTTGTAAAAAGTCCCTCCCCAGCCTTCTTGTAGGCCCCCTTCAGGTACTGGAAGGCCGCTATAAGGTCTCCCAGGAGCCTTCTCTTTTCCAGGCTGAACAAGCCCAACTCTCTCAGCCTGTCCTCGTAGAAGAGGTGTTCCAACCCTCTGACCATCTTGGTAGCCCTCCTCTGGACTCGCTCCAACAGCTCCATGTCTGTCTTGTGCTGGGGGCCCCAGAGCTGGACACAGCACTGCAGGTGGGGCCTCACAAGAGCAGAGCAAGGGGGGAGAATCCCCTCCCTTGACCTGCTGGGCACGCTGCTCTTGATGCAGCCCAGGATGCGATTGGCTTTCTGGGCTGCAAGCGCACATTGCTGGGTCATGTCCAACTTTTCATCCACCAGCACCCCCAAGTCCTTCTCCCCAGGGCTGCTGTCAATCCTGCCTTCAAACCACACTTGAACTCCTATTCACAGACTTCCTAGTTGCCCACACAGGCACATAATCACCATCACCCTGTTGCACAAGCTGGAGGCCTTCACGGCCTTGGTATCATGGGCAGGCATACATAATAAAGTTATAAGGTTCACAGTGAAGGCTTTAACTATACCCAACTTAAGCCTTCAGCCTGCTTTCACAACAGTGCATCAGCAAGAAAAATATTAACTGCAACTACTTATCCCCTCCCTTTCGTCGCCTTCAGAGCCGGTGCACAAGTGCTCAAGCACTATTCTCTTTGCATTAATGACATTTAACCCTCGCAAAGTGCTTGACTTTTTCTAACTGCTGTACAGGCATTCCCAAATAAATGCTTGCACAATGTCTGCCAGGTGCACTAGTTTTGTTTTCTTCATTTCACCTTTCCTGGATCCCAGCCCAGAGCTGAATTCCCACATAACTAGAGATCATCGTGCTGAGATTCACATCTAGGTCTCCACAAGGGAAAGAGTCAAAATGAGGGCACAAAAGATCTGGAAGGAACCTGAACAATATCTGTGCTAATTGGGAATATCTATCGAAGTTTCAGCTTCCTTTTTTTGCCATTATCAATTACAATTCTGATTACAAAAGCCGTGAGAGATCACCATGCCTGCAGAACAACAAAAGGAAGGTATATTGCACAGCAATCCTGAGTTATGCATTTTCCCTAGACTCCCTCTTATAAAGATCTCAACTCCTGGTAAACTACTAGAATGTTCACACTGTCTAGTGGTGTGCTGCTGCACTTCAGCAGTGTGCTCCCACAGTCTCCCAACAGTCTTATTTAAGAATCTCACTACTTTCAAATCTTACTAAAATAAAACAGACTATATCTATGAAACAAAAAGAACTGTTGATGTTAGGTGTCATAAAAAAGTGAGAGAAATGAAAGAAGTTAAAGTTCACAGAAAGAATAAATGATCAATGAAAATGGGAGATAAAGATCAATGAGAAATTGTATTAACTCTTAAGTTATTGACTAATACAGTAAAATGTATAAATCATATACCAACTATAGACATTTCCTTAGCATTCATTGTGACACCATTATTCCAGGATAAATATCAATGGAACTTAGATGCTTATTATAGTATTATAATGCTTATACTCTTTAAGATGTTATTCCTTAATTCCTACTGGCATGGGAATGGGATGCACCATTAAAATATTACCAAAAAAATAAAATACCATATTGTGCTTTGGCTTCTACATAAATAATAACAGGCTCCTCCAGACAACTGAAGTGTAACATACCATATCACACAGGTGACAAAAATATATACTCGTTGCTGCATGTTAGTATCAGAATTTTCTTTTAATAGCCCGACCCAGGGATTAACAAAGAAAAATCTGAAGCCTCTGCTGTTAGCAACAGATGATTCTATTCGGGAAAATAAAGCTGCACTTGTAAAAGACCTGGAAAGAAAACTGCATTTCAGAGAGGATGTTAATCAACAAAGTGGTCAGCAGGTAAGAAAATCGAGTGTTATTACAATAAACTTCAATTATGAACAAGACATGTATTATGACGTCTGGAACAAAAGGTGATTTTGTGTGGTTGAGCTGCTACGCTACTTTGCAAAGTGAGGTTTTGTGGTAAGTACTGGTTTGGAATAGCGAACTGGAGCTTTAAATAGGAAGTATGAGGAGCTGCAGCTGTAGAAGGTTTACTTTGTGACTGAGTAACATTTTTAATTTCTGACCATCTCTATTAGGTAGGAATGTAAAACTTTTTTCTTTTCATGGAAGCTTCTGTACATTGGATTTCATTTTTTCACTTTACAAGTTGCTCAACTCATTGCACACATACACATTCATACACTGTATATTTTTAACACAAATTAAGGAGTAAAGTAATCAAACTGTTTAAGAAAAAGTTATCTGTTTTCACTTTGGTTAAACTAAAATGTGGTATTTAATTTTTAGCATTAAACTGTTTTTTCAGATCTCCCAACTTGTATGAGTTGACAGGGACTTGTTAGGAACTTGAAAGTTTTTGGTAGCTGTTACTGGCATACACCAAACTTCAGGCCTAGTATTATTAGTTTAGCAAAATAACAAGCCTTTTAGTTTAAGGAACTAAATATCAGTTCACTCTTAACTGGAATCAATAAATTCACCAGATCTGGGCAGTGTCTATGAAATTAAAGAAGAAATAAAAAATAAAATAATAATTTGAGGTTGAAAACACTGTAAATCAGGTTCAATCACCGTAGGACATACTAAGGACTGCTAGATAGCTGTTCCCTCTGCAGGTGATTACGCTACTCTGACCTTGGCCACAGCGCCCTCCATAGCTGTCCCTCCAGCTCAGGCTTAACACAGCAAATAATGGTTTACCCTGATCTGTCATCAACAAGGGAACTTTTCACAACCTCTGCTCGCCCTTCTGACATGCAGAGAACATGCAAAGATAAGCAAAAAGCCATAGAGTCTCTGGAGCAAATTACCCTCTGCGGACAATTGCAGTGTAATCCCTGGGGTTTTAATTTTGCTGTTGACCTTTCTTTCTGACAGATCACGCTGCCAAAGCACTTTGAGTAAAACAACTGGCAAGCGTTATGTTTTGCAGATGAATCACAAGTGTTACAATTTGTACTTGCTATGGTAGTAAGACGAATTATTTAGAGTGCTACTGTGAAATACCAATCAGTCTTTTGAGTTAACTGCATAACCCCTTTACAAACAATGTTTACTAATAGTGTCTAAATTATCTGCTGACAGCAAAAGTTATTTATACACTTATTTGCTATTCTGTATGAGACCAAATCAAAATCTTGATTCCCAAATCCCCCCAAACAGTGAAAAACTTCAAAGTTGGCACTTCTCTAATTGTTATGGTAATTAGAATGCCAATGGTAATGAACTAGCAAACAATTTTAGGATTGTTCAATGAAAGTTCCCTCATTTTCCCCTCAGTTCCTACCTTTAATCACTTCTGACTTTATTCTTCCACATGCAGGAAAAGGACTGCTCAAACTGTCTCCAGCAAATTCAAGTCTGAGTTTTCTCCTCAGTTAAAGCAGTGATTATTTAAAGAGATGAGAGGAGGCACAGTATTTTCCAAAATCCCTATTGCTTTGTCATTTATAGAACAATCAACATCTTGAGAATAATATGCTGGAGGGCTGGATTAACACCCATAGATTTTGTCCTGTTTTTTCCTCTTGTAGTTAACACAGCATTAAAAAGGAGACATTTTCATCCTACATACAACATATCTGCATTAAATTGACTATTATAATGGTAGGGAAGGACTTTTTATTCACTTTCTCATAAATAAAAATGCAACTCTGCTCTGTGGGAGAGATCACTGCATAATGAATGGAGTACAGCATCCAATAAGAATCTCAAAGTGTTGGCTTCCCTCTATTTTCTACATGTTACTTTAAAAATTCTTTCTCATGAAGTATGTCCTACAGCATATTTTAATTTAGAGAATTGTATTGTAACCCCATGTTTCAATAGCAACACTTGGTCTCATTTACAATATCTGCAGAGCATGTAGGGATCATCCAGAATGAAAGCTGCAGATGACAAGTCTGTGTCTTAAAGTATTGGTATTGTCTTATATTACTATATAAAGTGCAGTAATGAACATAAGTGATTTACATCCTGGTGCTCTATTTATTATCTATCATTGACTTCCATATGAAAAGTGTTTAGCTTACAAGTCAACACTTTCCTAAGTGTCAGCATTATGCACTCAGCATGATATCTAATAATCCAGATGTACTCCTTCTGTTTCATTCAGTGCATCATTCATCACCAACAATAAAGAAATCCAGAATCAGAACATAGTTGGGAATTTTGCTGATGTTGCATGAGACAGAACAGATTAGTCTCTGGTCTTCTACAGCTATGATAAACATGCAGTGCTGACAGAAATACAAACATGATTTTGCTAAGATTCTAGCTGCAACTTTGATCAAGTATATGCAATAACAAGCTGTCATTTTTACCAGAAAAAAACCCACCATAACCTGTCATTTATACAGACGGTAGTATGCTATATTGCCAGGTGAAATTTCTTCATAATCAGGAGTGTTGAAAAAATGTGGTTCAGTTATACCAAATGTCTTCAGTCAGATTTGCTCAGTTCTTTCAAACAGAAAATACACTAAATGAGGTTTAGCTTTAGGCAACTGCAGGAAGAAGTTAGGACAAATCCCAGGATATAGGAGACAACTCAGTTTCTTCCTTGGCCCGAAGACAGTCAGATTCATAACTCTTAATCCCGTATGGACAGCCTAATTCCTTCACAACAGGTATGTGTACTGTTGGTGCTGTCTCAGGTTGCACAAATAGTTAAGCATTCTTTATCAGCAGGATAAAAATCTGGAAATTCCACCTTTCAGAACAGCTCCTGTAACAGGAGACCTGAGCCTTTCTCTCCCATTCTCCAGCTCAATGAATAAAACAGACTTTCACGCAGTGTGGAACAGGCCCTCCTTTAGCAGGACATTTCAGACAGCATTTCAGCTTAACGGTTAGGGTTGTTTGAGGATGCTGCTAGAATCCTTTCTTCTAGTTTGTGTTGGAGAAAAGAAACAGAGACAGACTGAGAGTGACAGAGAGAGAAAAGGAGAATCACTCTCCTGCCCAGGAAGCAGAACAAACATCTGGATTCTTGTCCTTCTGTAGTGGAAGTTTCAGTATTTCTGCAACACGAAAGAGGACAAGAAGGACCAAGATCTTCCCTGTCCACTCATCTCCAGCCCCATAATGTTTTATTAGCATGGAGCTCAGAACTTACTCTTGGAGACAGAGGTTGAAACCCTGTGAGAAAAGCATCCAAGTCTCATAATCTCAGTGAGTGTCTGGGCTACTGCACCATTTGATGAAAGGAGAGCACAGCCAATGTTATCTCCACTTCCCAAAATCTGTCAGTTTAGTCCATTGGGCCTCTTACCATCCTTACAAGCAAAATGTCTCAGTGCTGTTCAGTTGCAATATATCATGTAGAAAGAAAAAGACACGTGTGGAGAACAGGGCAGACTTAGAATTTGGGAGCATTTTGGCAAAAAACATAAATGTGTAATGCAAACTGATTCTTTTACCATGGTATTTGAAAACATTTACAGGCTTCACCAATGGGACTATAAATCAAGGAAATTCAGCTTTACAGGCAAAACTTAGAAATTAATTATATTATCTCCTCAAAACTTTGCTATACAAATAATACAAAATAGAAAAATTAGGTAATTAAACCTGAAAATTCTGTACAGTAATAAAAATAAAGGAATTAACTGTGCAATAATAAAGGAAAAGGGAGTTATGTACCTGGGCCTGGTTTATACCTTTTGGTTACAAGAACTATAAACTGTGCTCACATATCTGAGTCACTTACTATGAAGAACATTATGTGGCAATGTTGGTTGGTTGTGTCTTATGTAAGACCCAAATAGCAGTGTGGTCACTGCCTTATTTTTAGGACAAAGAGTAAACCTACAGCTGTTTAGAAAATTATGCACAGCCCTCACATGAATATTCTTTACTTTTGGTAGGGAATACTTTATAAGAAATTTCAGATGCAGGGTTTGTCTAAAAGCTTTTAGATCATTACAAACCACGGCCTGTAAAGCCATATGCAGAACCCAACTCATCACACAGACCACATCACCACCAACACATCAAGACTGATCAATCAGAATCACCTCCTTGCAGTTCCCACACTAAGCAGTCAGCCTCAGCAAGGTCCCGAGAATCACCAAGAACTCTTTTCCCCAAAGCACAAGAGTTACACTTAATTCAATCACTCCAAAAATCTTGCTCAAAACAAGCTTCAGGTCATCTCTCAAAGGTCAGCAAATGTAGATAGTTTTGGACTAAGGATGGGAATTAAATCACAAGGAGCCCTCCCAGAAGCTTGTTTGCTCTGTACTAGAAATGAGAAGAGATTTAAGAACCTCACCAAGACAAATTATCAGATCTTGATATTAATAGATATATGCTCCAAATAACTGTGGGAATGAACAGCTGAACAACCACTCGTAGCTGTCTTCTCAAGACTTAGATCTAATCAACAAATTACAGACAGGTTTTCCTGGTAAGGATACTGGCTTGCAGAACTCATCACATAGGAAAGAGAACCTGAGCTCCTCATGCTTTCACACACCCTCATAAGCCACTCACTCCAAGCTGATAAGTCTGTGGAAGTTGGAGATGCAAACCTTATTTGCTTTCTCTTCTGTTTACCTCTTGCTTAATCACTTCGAGCCGAACTGTATTTCGAATATTGTCTAGCTGTGTGCCACAGATGATTTGCTAGACTCTTCAAGAATTTTTACAATGTTTACATTTGGATAGAACAATATTCACGCCTTGTGCCATGTAAGATGGCCCAACATAAATAATGTGCAAGAAATAAGTCGCTTCAGTGATACCTCTTCATGGGACATGAAGAAAAGCATGCACATTGGATCTGTTGCTTTTTGACCCCCACTACTGAAAGGGGAGTGGGGTGGGAGGGGAAGGACAGAGAATCCAAATTAAACAGAAGATTTCAGTCAGAGTAGCCTAGATTACACTTTGAAGCTAAGGAGTGTTACAGCTTAGAAATAGACCCTGAGATGCAATATATGCCAGTTTCTTAGATAAACTGTTAAGTGGATTTAGAGTAACTCCTCCAAAAAGCCAATCTAGTAAAAGCTACAAAACTGGGATTAAATTGGGAAAGTTGTCTGGAGTTGGCAATGAGTAGCAAACAGAATTATGTTCTTATACAGTATATCAGAATCAACATTCAAATAAAGTTCCTCTAGCCTTTCTATTTGTGGCAATTTCTATGCGTTACTATGCTAACATCAGATTATTTTGATGCTGCAAGCTTCTACTAACTGTTAGCATGTATTTTCACTAGGATCAGAATCCTGCTGAAGTCAACAGGTTTCAACTTCAACAGATCCAGGACTTTAGAACTCATATTCACACACAAAGGTGCTTAGAAACTTACAGGAATTACTACAGTCTATGCAATTCCCCTTTTTGCCAAAAAGGTTCACGGGTAGCAGAATGGCCCAGGATCTAGATGACTTGACTCAAGATCTAGGAGACCATGATTCAACTCTGTGCTCTGTCATAGGCTTCCCATGTTACCTTAACAGGTCACTGAGCTTCTTTAAGCCTCAATTTCTCACATGTAAAATGCAGGTAATAGCCCCTGCCCTGAAGTGTGCCTTGCTGTCAGTCACTCAAAAAATGATGGTGATGGGGCCAAACAGACTGATCAGAGACAAAATTATGTGAATCTGTACCTTCAACAAAAGTTGTATTAAGAGTAGGTTTTGTTTGCCATACTGGTCAAATTACAACCATTCAGCAGCACCCTACAACAATATTGCCAAGGCAATGCAAAGGCTAGCAGCTCCACAGAAGAGAAGGTGCATTTCACTTCTCCATCTGCCCCAAATTTGCCCTAGAACTTGTTTGACTTTTTTTTTTTTCCTTTTGAGTTAACTTCCTTCTAGCTCACTACTGCAGAACAGGACACTGTGGGATCAGATGACCGCCAGTGACAGCAGTAGGGACGTGTGGGAGTAGATGAATATGAGCAGGGCGGGAAGCAGGGGAATGCTGCTGCTAGCACAAGCTGGCAACTAAACCAGTTCAGCTACATTGTCAAATCATATAATGAATACACTACATGTCTCTGTGGTAATAAGTGAGCTATGCAGCTCACTTACAAGCTGCTACTAATGACTAGAAAACAATGGTACTGAACTGCTTAAGACACATTTGCTGGTGCATTTCCTGGCTTTGCTCTGGACAGTTTTAAGTCTTCTACCCTTCTAGCTATACCCTGACAATATCAATGCAACCACCACTGCCTACTCCCCTTTTGCTAATGCATGTTAGTGAAATATCCAGGTTTTTAGCATATATAGATAATTATATACAATTATTATGTATATATATTCTGTGTATAGATATGTATTTTATATATATTACAATGTACAGAACATTTACTCCTCTAGATAGGAGCTTGAATTTTACAGTTTTCTAGCTGGGAGATAGCACAATTTTAATACCTGGCTACTATATTAAACAACCATGTGAATTCCTGTTGGTAAAAATCTTGTGTTCCAGGGAAGTTGTCTAAAAGCAGCTGGAACCCTACATTTTTGACCCAAAACCAGAGCTTGAACCTTTGTACTCTTCCCCTTAGTCTTCCCAGTATGCTGAACTGCAGCCTAGTTTTAACACTGGCTTGTTCTTTGTGTGACACTTTACGAAATACTTGTCTGAACCACAAACACTTTGCCCTACTCCACTTAGGTAATCACATTCAGAAACAGTTTTGGGGTTTATCTGAGAAAAACAGTTCTTCAGAAAGCCATATTAACAGCTTTTTTCTGTGCTTGCTAATCCTAGAAGAAAATCTACCAAACAAGCAAAACACTCCAAGATTATATTCTCTATATAACTGTGTGTTTCCACTTTATTTCAGAGATTCCTGTTCTTTATACGAAGTTTGGTATAACACCTTCAGTCTACATATGTTGGCATTAAAATTTTCACAGCAGTGTTAAGATAGTCTTATTGGTTTGTGTGTAAATTTATATAAGCACATATAAGCACACTAAACAACACATTTAGAAAGATAAAGACTGAAGTATTACCACAACACACAGGCAACACTGCAGGGCTGTGGGAACCCTAACTTCAGTATTTTCTAATTTAAAATGTATTTTCAAATATAACTCCTTAAAATGACCAGTCCAAACACATGCAGTCAGCCTGCACAGTTCCTAGCCAAAGACTGTTGCGTTTGCATGGGAACAGAATGACTCTTGTGGCTTCCATGGACAGAGAAGCAGCCGCCAGTAATGATAGCCCA